>NC_140593.1:423290520-433290520 GCF_964204655.1 Triturus cristatus
ACTCACCAGGTTTTAGACTTTTGATTTTCTTGAAAATACCTGGCAACGAACTCAAATTTGATATATATTTTTTTTTTAACTTTATTTGATTTAATTTAAATCATAAAAAGAGCGGCACGCCCGCTAAAACACATAAAATTCATAAGCAAGATACAGCTTAATTGATCAATTCTCGTTAAAATTTGTGATAAAAGAATTTGTGATTAAAACATTTTAAAGCATAGTGCAATTGGTTCCTTCAGTCTTGTAACTGTGAGTCAAGCTATAAGATACGTAGTTCTTATGTAAACTGCAGGCAGATTAACTACACTTTATCACTTTGCATGCTTTACCAGTTCAAGTTCTCTGTCTCTCTTTTCTAGTTTGTTTGCTGCTAGACTCAGAAACGTTATTGCCTTACATGCCAGTTGTACTGTCGAGCCTCCCAAACATTTTATTACGGCGGATCTACAGGTCCTTATTTGCTCTCTTTTCATTGTTGGCCGCAAAAGGTCTTTCCTCATGGTTAATAATGCTAGACAACTACAAAGTAGGTGGAGAAATGATTAGTCTCCTTGTCCACAAAGGTGACAGTCCATTGAGGGCCAAGTCCGTTTCCATTTTGGGGTTAGGTCTTTAATTGAATAAACTCCCAGTCTCAATAATGTCAGTTGCTGCTTCATGCGAGTTGCAAAATGTTCCAACAGGTATGATTGAGGCTTTAACTTTTTGTATGTTGGCAACACAATCCATGCATTGTTTTTCATGGTCAATGATGCTTTGTCCTTTTCTTGAGATTTTTGATTGATCGTTATGTTGACTATTCGTTAAAACTCTGTGTAAGATGGTATTGTGTGCCAAGCTTCCTCTAACTTGAAAGCTAATTTGATATGACGAAGACTCTCTCTGAAGATCAGGCACAGCAGCGAAATCCAGACGCTACTCCCCTGAAGGAAATTCTGACTAAACCATGAGCGTAGCAGAGATGCTCCACACTCCAAGAATCAGACGGTTGAAGTGCGCACCGTGCATAGAGCACGCGCGCAAAATACTCTACTCTAAAAATTCGGGGCAAACACTAGAGCGCTGATTTAAGAAAAACGGTTGACAGTGTACCCTGTAATGACCTAGCACCTGATCTGTTATCCCTGATTAATTTATGTTAAATGGGAGTTCCCCCTAGGTTCATGTGTGCACACTGTTAATACACCCACTGCCACGGTGCAATCCAATACCGGACTATAACAGATTACAAAAAAGCAAAGGTGCACCACTAGACACGTAAGAAGAAAAATATTTGGTTTACAACCATAAAACTTTTCTTTAGTATCTTCTTTTATTCACAAAAATGATTGTTTTAAAAGAACACAGTCGACACGTTTTGTCCAGTAAAGGACTTCTTCAGGGCTGCAAAGATGTCGATAAAAAAGTAAAAAAAGAAAAAAATATCTGGCAGGTGATGGAAGTCACCCAAGTTAATCCATCAAGGTAAAGGAGCAGTAAATTGCAACAGCCTCCAAGAGGAAGTCATTGTTGACATCAGAAAAGAGAGTAGCCATCCATTCCAGCAAAGAGAATGAACATACATGCTCATCAACAATGGGGGCTTCTAGCACCATCAGTGAACAACTTGCGTGTTCCTCTAGAAAACTTCGTTGTAGGAAATCATGTGCAGCTGCACAGACATCCTATTCTGCTAAAACTCCAAGCACAGCCGCGCAGGCCATAATCCCAACACCGGAACATTCCAGCTGATGCGCCACTAGAGGACTGATTAGCAGGTCGTGATCCGGGGCAGGAGACACCCTCTTGGAGATGAAAAGATCCAATGCCCATTCAATTGAACATTCCAGGCAGTGGAAGACTGGTTGCACGCAAGTGAAATAACTAAAACAAAAAGATAATCCATAAACCACGCTTAGAGAGGCCAGTGACAAAGTACCGTAGCATTCAAGCATACGACTACGAAGCAGCAGCAGCTGGTCTCGGCTGTTTGGGGCCACAGAGGGAGAAGCCATTCTGAAGAAAGGCAAATCAACAACAGAACCCCAGCAGCTAATGCAAGTATTAGTGGCAAGCCGCCAAATACGCTGGAAAAGATAGAATGAATAAATGCCGGTATCACACCAAATATAGTTTGGAAAAAAGTCACAAGTCAAGAGCCCACAAGCTTAAAAAAATTGGCCAAGCCTTTAATAGTAGAGGCATTGAAAATGGTATAGATCAAGGCACCAAAATGAAGTGGGAGGTCGGTATTAAGAAGTGACTGTACTTCTGTGCTGGTGTTAGCCACGTGAAGGACGAATGTCTCAAGGGCAGATGTGAGCGCAACTTCTTTTTGGGACAATAATGGTCTTATTTTACTCAATTTATTGAACTCTGCCTACAAGGTCGGAATTAAAGGCCAAAGCGAGATGTCGAGCTTCTCGTGTGGGGGTGGAAAAAGCAAATATTTAGAGCAAACCATACGTTGTGAGACTGTTACAATGTAAGGTATGCCAGCAGGCATGCCACAGCAATCTTCATTATTTAAAAGCAAATAGCTACCGTTTGCAACCACGGTAAATGTAGGTGTGATAGCTAGTACTGGGTGACCCCTTAAAACACACGCCAAATTCGGTGCTTTTAAGTTACATGCTCCATTTTTTTAATTAAATATCTTTATTGGTAGTTTTCTTTTTTTACATGACTATCATTACGAATTCCTACAAAAATACTTAGATGTTTAAAACAGAAATGCAAATCCCACTTACAGAATAGCGTTACTTATCACAGAAGCATACAACCAATACCGATGTGCCATTCACCAATACAGATAGTTATATCTTACATGAGCATATGTTTTAGTGCCACTGCGTGCCATTACCTTCAGTGCAACCACATCGGCAGTCGCAAATAGGTGTAATTGGTATCCATTTCTCACTCTTAACACATCTTATCTGAGCAGTTATGACAGTACCTTGCGTGTATACATCTTATACATACAAATCTGTGACAGTAGGGCCTAATCATCAGTTTGCTGCGTGACAGGGGAAAGTATTTGGATGATGATAGAGCATTGATAATAATCACCGGTGAAAACTAATAAGTCTCATTTCCCAAAATATACAACATAAACTGTAACTTAAAATATAGAAAAGAGAAGTCTGCCATCTATTAAGGACAAACAATATCAATTGTGCGCGGGTGAGTATGAAGGTGTAGTATCGGTACATTTCCACAAAACCATGTATCTGACGAATGGTGGAGGTAGCGCACGTAACAGGGCATGGTGATTTGCCAACAGATAGGACCTTTGTGTCTGAGGGTGGATGAGGGGCAAGTAGCTATCCATGGCGGCTCAGGGGGAGCATCACATATCTGTTTTGCATACATTAAGGTGCGCCAACTCCATTTAGCTAGGATATGGGGGACTAGTAAGTTTATAACTAATTATCTGTGGGGGGTGTTATCAACAGCTATTGGATTGCAGGTCTGTAAGGCAGCAAGTAAAGTGTCCCAGCTTTGTGCAGTGGGAAACTTGCGAAGCCCCGCTGTCTCTTCTCTATGTAGTGCTGTACTTTCCGCCTGCGCCCATATTATGAGTGAGCGCTTCCAGCTGAGTATCTCCGGAGGGACTCCATTTTTCCATTTTTTTGTTATTAGACATTTTGCAGTGATGAGACCCAGATCTCGGAACTTTGAAGAGACTTTAGTCTTTTTGGATCTAGTGTAGAGCCCTAGAAGGCAGACTTTCCATGACAACGGCAACGCCATGTTTGTGCATGAAGCTAGGGTTGTGACCACTTCTTGCCAATAATGCTGAAGGGATGCGCAATCCCACAGCATATGAAGCAGGTCTGCGCCAGGATGCTGACAGCGCGGGCATGCATAGGTTGCGATGTGAAAGTACCTATTTATCATGTCCAGTGAGAGATATGCCCTCTGTATAATATATGTTTGAATGAGCTTCAACATGGAGTTCCTTGGTATGTTTCTAGCACCCGCTAATATGGCATCCCATTCCTTGTCAGTCCAAGGCTGGCCTCCATCCAACTCCCACCGTACTCTGAGTCGTTGCATCGGCCTCAATGTATGTGTGAGAAGTGCCTCCACCAGCCAGTGTACCACATGTGACCCCACACCCTTTACGTGTAAATATTCTACTAACAAATGTGTCCGCGGCTCAATTGTCAGATCTCCCCAGGCAGTTGACAAAGCCTTCAGGAGAGAGATGTGTAAAAGAAATTGGCCCGCTGGCAATTCATTGTCTTCAACTAGTGTCTCAAATGTTAACAATGCACCATCTCTATATAAGTGTCAAGATCTGCCGCATGCCAGGTCGCTAAAGCTGCCTCCGAGGTACTCAATCTATCCCGTGGGGTCCCTATCAGCGGTAAAATTGGAGCGTATGGAAGCGTCTTGCGGGTAAGATATAAACTTCTTTTGTAGCATTTATGGGCTAAACCCAAATGCAACTGTGGTGGCCGTGGAAGTTTAGCTATGGGGTAGAACAAGTGACAAACTTGGGAGTGGGTCCAGGGCTGGTGCATGGTCACTGTGTCCTCCAGACTCCTGCCATTCAGCCATTTCATCGACCATTGGAGTTAGGCAGCTAAATAGTATAGTTCCATATTGGGGACCGACAGCCCGCCCCCGCTAGTGGGAGCATACAACTTCCACAAAGCGACACGTGGTCTCCCACAAATCCATATCAAGTCCCGGAATAGTCGCTCCAGGTCACGGAATGTCGTAGGAGGAATGTAAAGTGGGATATTGGAAAAATAATATAGCAATCTGGGAAGTACAACAATTTTCAGTAGGGTAATGCGGCTCATTACATTCAGCGGGAGGGTCTTCCAGAATTGCATTTGAGCGTGTATGGCTGATACCGCTCTCATTAAATTACCTTCCAGTAAGTCTTCAGGCAATCGATATATAAAAACACCAAGATATCTGAATGTGGTGGGATACCAAGTGAGGAGTGTGCCATTCAGAGACACGTCTACCTCTGGTGTGCTAGCACTAAATGAATAGATCCCCAATTTGGCCCAATTAAACCGTAGTCCTGACTTCTCCTCAAACGTTTTAAGTATATCCGCAATGGACGTCGGAATTGCAGTAATGTCGCGGAGATACAACAGCAAATCGTCCGCATACAGGGAAACAGCATGTAACCCATCTCCCAGCCGTATCCGCCACTCCTCGCAATCTCTCTGGAGCAACCTTGCTAATAGCTCCATAGCTAGGGAGAACAATAACGGGGATAGCGGGCATCCCTGACGTGTCCCCCGTCTCACTCTAATGCAATCCGAAATTAACCTGCCAGTACGAACCCGAACAGTGGGTCGTTTAAACAATAAACAAACCATATTTAAGTAGTGTTCCCCTAGTTCGTATTTACTCAGCACAGACGCCAGATAAGGCCATTCCAATTAGTCATAGACTTTTTCAAAATCAAGCACCAGGCAGCCCGAATGAGGCCAGGCATGCGTGGTGTACTGCGGCACGTTAAAAATCGGCATATGTTATGAGAAGTGCAACGTGCAGGAACAAAGCTGTTCTGAGCGGGGTGTACCAACTTTTATATGAGATGTGAGAGACTTCTGGCTAATAGTGATGCAAACATTTTATAATCCGAGTTAAGGAGCGCTAGCGGACGATATGAGCCCAAGAGGTCAGGATTTTCATCAGGTTTAAGGAGGGAGACCAGCAGAGCCTCATTCTGTGTAACAGTAAGGGTACACTCATCAAGCGCTGTTTCGTATACTTTTAGCAGTTGTGGTACTAAAACGTGTGTATATGCCTTATAGATTTCAGTCGGTAGGCCGTCCGGCCCTGGCGACTTCCCAATGGACAGTGCAAAAATACTTTTATGGAGTTCCTCTGAGTGGAGAGGAGCATTTAGTTCCTTGCTTTGTAAGCACGTTAGCCGTGGCAGTTCTAGGTAGTCCAGGTATGACTGTATCTCTGGGAGTCTGACTCGCAGGCGCGACTTATATAGATCATGATAATGCGTCACAAATGCACAGTGAATGTCCTGCTGTGTATACGCAATTTCCCCAGTCGTCTTCCTCACCGATGCCATAGGTGTCGATGACTCATTCTGACGGATGAGCCATGAGAGCAGCTTGGGATTTGACCTAGCCGAATGTGCAGCATAATTGAGGCATCTCAATCGCTCTAGCAGCCATGCATGCTCCTCTTTGAGGCAGCCTATCTGTCCCTGTGTATCATCTATATCTGCCTGTTCCGTAGCGGCTAGCCTACCCTCTAAAGTAGTGAGTTCTTTTTCCAATTGCGTGCGCATACCTGCCTGCGTCACCAGATAACGTCACCTAACAACTACCTTAAGGGCATCCCATTCCACCTATGGCGAAGTGGCTATGCCTGCATTGTCTTCAAAATATTGCGCCACAGTGGTAGCCAGTAAGTCCCGAAATGGGGTGACCAGGAGGACATCTGGCTGAAGGTGCCAGATCGGGACCGGTCACAACTCAGCCTCCCACTGCAGCTCCACGATGTGCAGATTGTGATCAGAATGTGTGCGTCCCATGTAGGTGGAATCTGGATTGCATGGTAGGAGGTCATTGGACACCATGAAGCGATCCAAGCGTACCTGTAGTTTATTGGCCCCAGAGTAGTATGAGTATACCCTGTCTAGTGGGTTTCTGTGGTGCCACACATCTGAGAAGCGCCCCTGTAGTGCCCAGTGACCCAATGCTTTTGCGGCTGTGTGTGTGACGGTACCAGGTAAGGGAGGGAAGGATCGGTCCAGGGAAACATCCAGTACACAGCTACAGTCTCCTCCCAGAATCATAGGGGTATCATGCCATTTAGCCAATTTTTGTGATAACAGATCTAAGAACGCTGGCTGCTCAGTGTTGGGTGCATAGAGCCATGCTAATACTACCGGCTTTCCATCAAGCACCCCTTTAACTATACCATATCTGCCCTCCCCATCTACCAATGTAGACGGGAGGGCAATGTAGCCACTTTAAATGGAGTACCTGGTCTCACCCACACTAGGACTCCTTGTGCGTATGCAGAATAGCCAGTTGCATATAGTTGCCCCCTCCAATGTCTGTGTGTGACTTCTGTGTTAGCTAAATGCGTCTGCTGAAGGAGCGCTATTTGTATTTGATGGCGTTTCAAGTAGGAGTATATGGGATAGCGACGTTCCGGGCTGTGGATGCCTTGCGCGTTCCATGTGCCTATTTTAATGGGCGCCAAAACCAGTGAGTGTCAGGGGTGCAACTGGGCTCATTCAGCCAGGTAACGGGAGAAAGTGGCAGATCATTCCAGTGTGTGCTTCACTGCACAGCCCGATTTCACAACAATCATACTCTTGTCGAAGAATGATGGCAGAGAAAACATAAAAACAATTCCCAGTCAAAAATATCATGAGAGCATATTTGCAACAGGCACTTGCCCAAACTTGAAATGCAATAGCACACAGCTAACGTCTGGGGGAGGCTATTGTGCACAGCAACCTAAGAGCCAAGGAAAAGGAAGGAAGGGACTGTCATATGTGGCTGAGCCTATTCCTGACTAGACCCTTTCTGCGCAGGAATACCAGCCTGAGTCATTACAATGCAAAAACAACATACTGAGTCTTTTATACTTGCGTGACCAAAAGGTCCATGCGTCACTCAAAGTATGGAGGAGTGGAAAGGTGAGCAATGGATATCCAGGAGTTCAGGCAATGGTATCAGAGCTCTGCGGAGTGACATGTGGCAATGCACCGGAGGCTTGGAAAACAGGGAAAGCATCCAAAATGTCTTCATCACTGTGCAGCCCCTGGTGATCAGAGTCTGAGTCGGTTTCCCCCTCCGGGGATCCGCTGATGTTTGCTGCTGCCTGAACTGCCTCAAGTTGTCCACTCAGTATCAATTCCGGAGTCAGGCCAGACACATGATGGGGTGAGGATTGCGATTTTCTCAGCCTCCTTCTGTGGCGCCGTTGAGTAGTCTTGGGTGGTTGCTCTCTGCGTCCAGGTTGTGATGAATTGTAAGAGTCCAGCCATTCCTCTGCGCCTTCCGGTGTAGTGAAAAAGTGGGTCTTGCCACTCACGATGACCCTCAGTTTTGCAGGAAACAACAGTGAATACTTAAGATCACATTGTCGCAGGCGTCTTTTCACCGCTAAATAAGAGTGGCGCTGCTTCTGGACTTGGAAAGTGTAGTCCGGAAAGATCATTACCTTGTAATTGTCCACTTGTATGTCTTGCAATTTTCTGGTCTCTTGAAGAACAGCATCCCTGTCCCTGTAGTTTAAAATAGTCTGATTGAAAACAGCCGTGGGTTCGAGCCCGGAGGTGGAGGTTTGGCAGGTACCCTGTGCGCTCATTCAACCACAAAGTGTAGGGACAGGGCATCTCCCGACATCAGCGAGCGGATCCAGTCTTCCGCGTAATTTACAGTGTTCTTCTCTTCCACTCCCTCCGGAAGGCCCACTACGTGTATGTTGTTGCGGTGGGCCCTTCCTTCGGCGTCTTCCGCTCTATCATCCAGGAATTCCACTATATTGAGCAAATTACGGATGTTCTTCTCGGCCGAGGACACTCGCGGTGAAACCTCCACTATTTCCCCTTCTGGAGCAGCAGTGCATGTAACCACATACTGGACTATAGCCACATCAGTAGTCTGATCAGCCCAGCTCACAATGGTTCCTGGGGACAAGGCACCTGTTGTGGCGAGTTCCTCAAATCGGGGCGATCAACAGCGGGTTGTCTCCCACTTAGTACCCCATGAAGCGCTTGAAATGGCTCTGCATGCCCAGCTTGGCACAACAGGAATAACAATTAATTTCACTCCAGAAGGCCTCAATCACGCCACCCAAACAGCACAGGCCATAAGTGTCAATGCGGGTAAGTGGCGCCCTTTCTCCGCGCAAAGTTATGAGAGTGTCGCTCCTTAGCTGCAATGGAGAGCCGTGATGGGGGGTACCAATGTATCTACCCAGTCTCAGTGGTGGAACAGCCTCTGATTACAGGCGAGCCGCGGAGTATGATACCTTTATTACAACGCGGCAACCTTAGAGTAGGGTTGAGCTATCCCAGAGCGGCAGCCCTCCTGTCGCTAGTCCAGTCTCCACATCAGTGCCCTACCGGCGAGCGCAGAGTCCTTACAGCAGCTCCCAGCCTTCACGCCACACTTCACACGATGAGGCACAATGGGCGGAGTCAGTCCCCGGCAACAGTGCTCCACACGAGGCAGCTTAACAGGCAGTGGGGTGAAATCCGGGGCCGGATGGGATTGTCACCGCGTCTCCTCTCACTGTCTGGCAAATCAATCACGGGAGTTCCGTGGCAAGAGATGATCCGTGGGGATGAAATGGAGCCATAATGGAGATCGAGGCCCAGGGGGCGGGGCCGATCCCCAGCTCCACGTACCTCATCACGCCTGATTCCCCAAAGCCTCCCTCGGCAGCATCATAAGCAGGGAGTTCCGTTGCGGCGTTGTACTGCTTCCGTGCACTTATCCGCTCACCTGGACAGCAGAACCCTTGCAGGAGAAGTCTCAGCTGACAGCGTCCCCTTCAGTTCAGCTATAGATGGAGTATTGCAGCCAGGGAAGGGAGCCAGAGATGGAGCTCCGCAGTTACACGTCTGGCTCCATTGCTGGCCAAGCCACGCCCCCCTTAAGTTACATGCTCCATGCAACTGTATATTCTTACACACAAGAGAATGATCAGGTGAGGAATCACATGATTCCCCAGTGAGGTGCACCTCTTTGTCATCCCGTAAGCATCTGTATGTGAATGGTAAAGACCACACCTTGTGTAGAAATGCACTACATAAAGGTTCATAGCGGCCCAAGGGATAATGTTTCATACATGAACTAAATTTGAACAAAGAAAATGGCAGAGCTATTACAGCATGGATGATCCATACTGCTGAATTAGTTTCAGCAACAGATAATGGCAAAGGTTCTAACTTTTCACTATGTAACAGAGTGAATGTGGAATCCTTCATGGACATAAACTGTTGTTTATCTGTCAAGTTAAATAGCGAAAATAACGATGACGTGTTCATGTAATCCCATGGAACTTTCCCCATCTTCAACGTTTGCAACGTCCATGCAAACTGCATAATTGAACACAATTGATTTTGACCATGATATAAAACAGACACTTCATCATGAACAATATCCACAACAGGGGAAATAATATTGTCTAATGTGTAAATGTGGGAAGAAAGAGTTTTAATACTATTATCAACAACAGCAAGCACTTTTTCTAAATTAGCTTGTTCTATTGCTCTTAGACGCGAAGCAGCTTCAATTTGGGACAGCTTCCAGATTTCATTGTAAATTGCATAAAACATTTTTTTTGATCTAGGACTAGCAGGCCCTTTTATAAAATCTGTCAAGTCAATGTCACCTGACAACAAAGATAAATGGTGTTGTACAAATGTTAGGGTCGAGTGTTGCAACTAATTTTGACATAATTTTCCTACTGAATAGGCATTAACTGAATGGGAGTCAGAAAAACGTGGATCAGGTCTATCCTGAGTGTATCCTGGGTCCTTGCCTAGAAAACGACGTTTGCAAGAATCTGAACTTGTTTGCCAAACCAACAAACCCAAGGGATCCAGGCTAGAGATATTAAAAGTATTATTGGTAAGCAACAATTGCAAATCTTTAATGGACAAATCGGTGTGATTGTTCCAGTTCTCATAAGGAGCTATTGCAGACATTTTAGGTGCATTCATTAGTTTTGCAGTTGCTAAACCTAAACAGGTGGATCGATAAATCGAACTGTTTAAGAATAGGATTTGAATTGGGATAAGGCACGCACGATGCAAGGCTTCAGAGCCTTGTACCTGCCAAATTTTAGAACCCCAAACAGACTTAAGATCTACTGCATCTATAGCTCATACCCACCCATTGCCAGTTGATCAATAAAGAATTTGGAATACACTAATTTAGTGTGGGTGAGCATGACTTTAGAAGTGGATGTAGTATTCATTTTAAAATAAAATGAACCCAGATTGGATTTATTAAAATCAGTGAAATAGACACATTTTTTCAAAAAAGTTTTCGAACTGCCTTCAATGGGAGCTGGGCAATGTTCCCACTAAAAATATTTCTAAATGAATTAGCTTTATGCAGATAATGATGGCCATAATGCTGGTAACAAAATAAATCAGCATAATTTGCAGTATTCAAATACAAATCCTCAGCATCAAATGCAGCATAATACTTTAAATCAGAAAATAAAGATTGAACGGCTTGTACGTCCCAATCATCAAAGCATATGTTATGTTTCACTACATCCCCCATAGAAACACGAAGTACATTTGGAACATTAGCCACCTCGGTGGGATCATGAATTTGGAAGTCTTCTGCATCCCAAACTATTCCATCCGCAACAGGCCAGGCAGAGATGGTGACAAAAGTCTGGTCCCTTTTCATGATATGAGATTTATGTATTTATTTTATTTTATTTGAAGAGTTTTATATAGCGCTTGCTAGACCCGTAGGCATCAGAGCGCTTTACATGAGGATCGTTGCATTACAAGTTACAAATTACATCCGTTACCAGAGCATAGTAAAACATAGGCAAAAAACAATGTTACGGTAATTCGTGGTAGGGAGGGGGAGGAAAGAGACACAGCGGGGAGACGGGGAGAACTGTACCCAATGTCCGGCTGGGTACGTGACGGCCGAGGGGGTGAACCAGGGCCGATCTCCTCTATAGTTGTCTAGCAGCTCCACCGAGTATCAGCCATGATGCTCAGGTCTCAGCGGTCAGGAATAACAGGAGAAAACAGTTTTTCATGGGTTACATTAGTTACAATTGCATAGTCAAAAACAGATGAAACAAGTCCCCAGTAGCAGAATAGAGGGAATGGGGGAGAGGAGTGGAGAACAGGGGGCTGGGAAGCAGATCAGAATCTGGAAAACCACAGTGGGAGAAAAGTACCATGTGGGGGCCCAAAAAGTTAGAGTAAGCTGGCCCATAATCCAGATGGGGTCACAAAGTCACTAAGTCCAGTGTCCAAATTCAATCACCGCGGTAGCGCTGGCTAGACCCGGAGGTATCAGAGAGCTTTACATGAGTTTCAGCGAGTTACAAGTTACAAAATTACATCAGTTACAGAATCGAAGAATAGACGTAGGAGAGAAACAGTGATATCACAATATCAAGAGACATTAACGCATAAGCTGGAAATGGGAGGTAGCCACAGGATCACAGAGGGAGGAGACGGGAAGGGAAGGAAACACAACGGGGAAAACGAGAAAAAAAAATCAAAAGTCTGGCTGGGTAGGTGACGGCCTATGGGGTGAACCAGAACCAGAATCCTCTATAGCTGCTTAAACAGCTCCACTGGGCCTCAGCCATGTTGCTCAGTCTCAGAGCTCTTTACAGGAGAACACAATAGTACAGAAATACATCAGATCACCAGAGCATAAATAATACAACAACAAGTCCCAATGGGGCTTTGAGGGAAACAGGGGGGGAGGAGAAAATGAGTCCAGTAGCTGGAAAACGGACAAAGGCTAAGCAAACCGGCAATGGGAGAAGTGCAGTGCCAAAGTTCCATCAATCACCTAAACAGCAGAGCGTTCAGTGAGGTAGTGACCATTTATTGAAAGGAAGAAATATGTCACAAATCCAATTGACATGAACAAAAAAATGGCGATGAGCACCAACCAAATGTATGTCCCAAGGAGGAACCAAATAGTTCAGTTTAAACCAGGTGAAAAAAATAGAAAATGTGGACAGAGGACTCGATGATGTGGAGATAGTGTCAAAAGAAAAACGTGATTGGTTAAGGGATTTGTCTCGCAAACCAGGCAATGACTATGTAGTGGGACACGCATATTTAGTTTCTTCATGTAGACCTCAAGCCAGAGGGTTTAGCAAAGGATTAGTACCAGAGGTCATCTCTATGGCAGTGTCTGGCCAGATGTTGTTCGAAGTGGCCAAGACTGTGTTCCTCAACATTGTTGGACAGGAAACCGCAGGTGTCATACTATGTAGAATAGGCCATGCGTTGTAGTTTGACATTGTCCATTGAGGTGTATCTGTTGTCTTTGTGACCAGGAAGTGGTGTTAAAATGACTGTACGAGTACCCTTCACGCCAAGCACTGGGACCAGTGCACGAGAAGAGGGGCCAAATTCTTTCTTGTTCTCCACCCTCTCATGGACCAGGTCTCCGATCTTGGGTAGGCAGCCGACTACCGGAATCTGCAGCACCTCTTCTGTGTCGGAGTGCAAATGATCCTTTGCAAGACTGTCATGAGTCTCCTGTAGTTTCTGTAATATATCAGAATAATTATCTACGTCAAAGGATGCGGATGTCGCCACCATGTCTAGACCGTCAAGGTCTGGAACAACCATTTTCATGCCAAAGAGCATTTTGTATGGGGTCTGCCCACCCAGCGATCTTCTAGGGAGATGATTTCACGCATGTTGTATGCTATACAAATGGGTGGACCAGTTCCTTCCAGTACCTATAGCTCTAGCTGTCAAGGATTGCTTTAAGTCATGATTCATTCACTCCACAACTGGATTACCCTCAGACCTGTATGGAGACGAAAATTTGACTTGCACCCCCAAAGACCTCATGGCATCCTTGTACGCCTTAGAGGCGAACGCTGGACCCTGGTCAGAATGAAAGGTGCCACATGCTAAAATTCCCACAAAGACTTGCAAATCCCTGATGATACTTTGTGCGTCAGCACTGCATTGTGGCCAAACCCAAAGAAAATGTATGCACGAATCAACTGCAACTAAGATAAACGTATACGCAGTATCTGAAGAAAATGGACCGCAGTGATCTAAATAAACACAACTGAATGGTTTATTAGAAATGTACGGCTGTGTTTGTGGCGGGCGTGCAGCCATTGAAGGTATAATCTGCTGACGGATGTCACAAGAAAGCACATAATTACGGGTTTGTTTATATAACCCACGCCACCAGCAACGCTGCTGTAAGATAGACACAGTTGCAGAAACGCCGTCATGAGCCGAGGCCATGCCTTCGTGTGCGGCTGTTGTCAATGAAAGTGTGCGGTCCTCGTTGGGAATCAACCTGTCACCAACGTCATTAATTCTCACATAGGGAACTTTATCGGGACCTAAATGATAAGAGTATTTCGAAGGGAAACCCTGTGGGCACTTACTTCCCTTTTCTGTAGCAGCTATAGCTGCCAAGATGTCATCATCAATCTTAGTCATGGATCTTGTAACTGCTGCTACTGAGTATGTGGCTACTGCTGTATTAGCTGCTTAATCAGCCAAACTGATACCGACCGCGTATACTCCTACGCGCTGGTGGCCAAGAGTTTGAATTACTTGCATGAGAGGCAGACGTTCTTTAAGCTCTGCGCCTCGAACCCAAAGCATTTTATGCTTAAATGCACTGCCTTAGAATCACGATAGTCATTCTGAGACCTAAAGAATAAGTTGTCATTAAAAGACTGAACACAGTAGTAAGAGACACTTACAATCAAGGCAGTCACTTTAGGATCAGCAAACTCCAGTGCTAGCACCAGAGCACGCAGCTCCGCTAATTGGATGATACAGTCCCTTATTGCCTGTGTGTGCACGACACTGGACTTGAAGTGTGCATGCGCATTTCTATGAAGAAGTTACCGGCAAGCAAGAAGAGGGAGTCCCGGGATGCCGCACTTCAGGTAAGTTCTTTACTTTACTTTTTATAATCTTTTAAGTATTTAAATGAGGGCGGGCGGGCGGTGGGTGGCAGGCAGCCACGCTTCGCAGCGGCATAGGCGTAGCGCTGCCTGCTATGCCTACTTTGTAAAAGGCGAAGCGGAGCATGCCGCCCACCCTTACTTGATATGCTGGGCATAATACGGAATGTAAGTTCTTCCGAAGTTTAAAAATCCCAGCCAAGATTGCAATTTTTTCAGGGTTGTAGGCGATCGCAAACATGTGCATTTCTCCAAGAAGTGAGGCGCTAAGCCTCTACTTTCATTATTGAGTTCATAGGCCAGGAACAACACTGTGTACTCTGCAATGTGTGATTTTGCAAAGTGAAATTCATAACCGTAGTCCGCAAACAAAACTATGATGCGGTCCACGTGACAAAGATGCGGCTATAATTATTTGTCCGTGAGATAAATATCATCAACGTACGAGTATGCATCAGGGTCTATGTCATCTAACAAAGAGACAACACGTGCGGCAAAAATGCCCGGGCTGTTTTTTGTAGCCCATGGCTAACATTTTAAATTGTTTTTGTTTGCCGCCCATGGTGAATGCTGTCCATTGACAGATTGTGGCTAAAAAAGCCATTGGAAATGTCAAGTGTAGTTTTATATTTTTTACGCACAAGACTGTCTACAAGACCGGAGCTATGGGTATTCTGAACCGCACAGTTACGACAATGAGAGTTCAAATGTCGGTAATCTAAAACTAAGCAGTACGACCCATCTGATTTGGTCACTATAAAAAGAGGGTTATTCATCAGTGACGCACATGTCTCAATCTCTCCTTGATACTCTAATTGTTCAAGAATTTCAGAAACGGGAGCTTTAGCTTCCTGCCGGAGGGGATATTGGGGTTGTGGCTGTGGCATAGACCGCAATGGTATCTCATGAGGGGGAGAGGTTTTATCCCAGCCCACCTGAGTACGGTACAGAGACGGTGCAAACACCAAAGACCATTCTTTCGGGAAAGCCATTGCTTGCTCCTTGGCTACGCTGTGTGAAAAACTAGGGAGGATTACCTCCCCCCTCGCAGAGCGGCTAAAACAAAAGGTGGGGGCCAGTCTGCCTCAGATAACAGGATGTCAAATGAAGAAGTCAGATTTTCCCATAAAATCCCTTTAACAGCACGTTGTTTATCACCTTCAATCAGAAATACTATTTCATATAATCTATCAGGGGGAGCCACTCTGGTGTCAGCAGTTTCTACTGTGATGAAAGTGTCAGTTGCTGTCGCCTCCAGAAATGGACGCTGTGCTTGCCGCACTATTGTAACCTCCGCTGCGCTGTCTAGCAGCGTTACTGCCCAAGATAGAATCCGAAGGTGGGTTCTCACCATCTGTGGCATATCTCGCTGTTAAAGCAGCAACTTTCTTTTTCTTTTTCTGAAACAGAGGGCGCTGACGAGGTAAATTGTCTTGCTTCCCTTTGCCGTCAGTCTGACGAGGCTCACGTCCTTGCAGGGCACCTTGACCTCTTTCACGATCTTGGCGATCACCTCCACCGACTTGTGAGCCTGATGTTTCCTATGAAGAACCAGGAGAACGCTGGTCAGGAACCTGAAATCTATCAGGACACCTAATTTTTGCGCGGGTACCGGTGACACTGCACGCCACCCTTGTTTCCATTGTTGCTTCCTCTGTTTTTTATTTTTCCAATTCATTTTAGAAAAAGTAGGACGGTTATCTTTAGTAGACTACGCCGTCTGAGTTTGCTGTTGTGCTGGTATTTTAGCAGAAGGCGTAACTACCAAACTATTGCGTTCTATGGTCTTATAAGCATTTGTAATAATTTTCGGTAACTCGCAGGGTTTTTCCCCCTCTGGGATAAGACGCAAAGCATTAAACACCTGAAAGCTAACTGCGTCTCCCTTGACATTAGCAAGGATGAGATCAGCAACAACGTCAAACACTCCGACAAGCCTCATCCCCAACTCCACAGCTGCCTCTGGTCCATGCTCATCCTGAACACGCTTAATCACCGAGGGCAACACAGTCATAGAGGGAGTGCCAAAACAGTTTGCATATACTGCTGAGAACACTTTACCCCAATTATCACAATCGGTTACCTCTGGTATTAAGTCTTTCTGCAAACTTATTGTTAAGATCCTGTGTTTCTCCAAAGGAGAGGTATAAGGAAATACCGCTTACAGCTGGTCACATTTCTCAGCAAGCCAGTAAGGTAAATCATCCTTATTCTGAGGTCGCTTGCCCATAACCAAATTAACCATGACGTTACTAATGGACATCCCGGCCTGGCCAGCCGGTTGCGCCCCAACCCCAGGTGCACCCATCTGGAGATTGCGGGAAACATATTGTATTAGAGCCCTATGTGCCTCAATTAAGGAGGTGTGCAAGATACGCAATTCGGCTACAGTGGCTGCTAGATAACATGGATGTGGTGTCTACCCAGCCAAAACTGGCCAAGTGACCCCTGGAATTGACAAAGGGCCTAACCTGACCAGAGTCATGGTGTCGGGGAGGACGCCATTAAACCAAATAATATGTTGTCATGCCCAAATCGGAACTGCAAGAGTAGTATATGGCCGATATACAAACAGGTACCGCAGTGTGAGTGTATTCATGGAACAAGCCATCATCTCCATTCACTACAGGAAACGTTACCCAAAATGAAAATACCTCAAAGTGGAAAGCCGGTTTGGCACCAACCACAAAGATAAGAGCGATGCCCGTGTCTGGCACTCCATATGCCGTCAAATGACGATGGAGTGGTGTGCGGCTATGTGCCGCAATAGCGACTTCAGCAATAAGAATTAGGATAAGGATAACAACTTAAATGCGTGGCAGCGCAATAGGCTCGTAATTCATGCGAATGAGAAAACCATTTTATAATATCAAGTTTGAAAAGACCTATAAAGTATCAATACAGTTAGGTTATGCCGTCACCACTGTTTACTGGAAAACAGGAGTGAGGGTATTGTGGACAAGTAGAAGCACTACTAAAGTCTCGTAAATAAGTACCAGACCAAACGTTAGGTGCGCCATGGTGCAGGAATTCTTCTCATGCACAGAACTATGCGCAGTAAACCAGGACCTCGATGTATTGTTGTGTACCAAAAAAGCCACCTCAGTGCCCAGAGCCCAATCCAACTAGCAATAGTGTCTCATTCGTTCTCTGTACTACAACGAAGCTACCAATGATTAGACAGCCTAGAACATGCGACTTGATTGCAGTCAAAATAAGTTCTTTATTGAAAAATCACTTTTTTCTTTAAAAGTATCACACCATTGCTAGCCGACGCGTTTCATCCCTCATGGAACTTCTTCAGGGCTAGAAGCAATTACAAAACACTATTTACATTGTGATCACATTACATTAAAAACATATAATAAACATAGTCCAGACAGTTAATTGTTATTGTACAAACAGTATTACACTTTTGATCAATTCCATAGTTAATTGTGTTTCTCATCATATGAATGAATAAGCAAAGGGAAACCATTTTTAACAAAGGGAGGGAACAAAGCAAAAGAATCCATCATCAACCTCTTACAATAAGCCTTTATCTGTTTAAAGACAACCTATAACTACCACACTTTTTTTTGGAAACGGGGAGAAAAGACCATAACATGTAAACAGTCATCTCTGGAGAGAGCAACATTCGCTTATATCCTGAATACCTTTAATTAAAGTATGTTGGTACATTTTTAGGATTCATAGTTTTTCAGTCCTATAATACGTGGTCACATATAATCATAATTACACACTAGCTCATACCTTAAAGAGTGTTTGTATCTGCTGCAGGTAATATTGAAAGTTCATGCCAGATTTGAGAGCAGCAACGAAAACCCACTGTATCTATAAATAAACATAAGTATTACAATTCTTATACTTGTATGTTTTGAATATTGTTATGTTATCACACTAAGTATTGGGTTTGTTGGTACTTTTATGAAAGCTACTATCATAATAGCTTAATTTTAAAAAGAGAAGGGGTAAGTTTAAAAACTTACACCAATCACATATCTGTATGGCAAGTATAGTATATATGATTTATAGACACGTTTGAGAAAGGGCAAGGCCAATCAAAGATCCTTTTTTTCGATCGTGAACACATAATTCCATAAGCCTTTATCCTAATATTTATACTCTAGTTCATGCCTTGATAAGCAGTCCGTATTAGTTGAGGATGTCTTTGTCGGTTCTTGCCAAATATGAAAATAACGTGAGAGACCCAATTTATCTATAAATAAGCACAATTTGTATATGGCCATAAGTGTATATTGCGAACAATGTAATATTTTCTAACTAAATCTTTATTCTCCTTCTATTGTTTAAAATATTATTATGCATAAAAATTACTTACTAATATTAGCTGATCATGCGTCTGTGTGTGCCATAAAGATCAACAAAAGATAATGTGAGCCGGTGAATCTGTATAAACCGGTCATTCAAAGTAGTTTTCTTCTGTAAGGAAACATGGAAAACCGACATTACGCCTCAATCCGCTATGTCATGTGGTTCTAAACGTTTATTATAAAGATCGGCAACATATCGATTGCCAGTCCACCTGATATCATACATAATGGCCCCTCGGAAACTCTTAGGCACAAGCAGTCTTGTTCAAATTAATAATGCATGCGTGTTATGTGGTGGTATTTAACCAAACAGAACGGACAACAGCCTCCCACCCAAAGGAAAAGGCTGGTGGACCTGCTTTGAGCAGTTCTAAACGAATAAAAAATCCCAGAGTTTAAGACAGCGTCTCCAGATATCCCTATCATAGCCATTTACATGTAACACACTGTGGCGAGCGTTCCCTAGACGATTAAAATAACCCGACACCACACATAATATAGGATGTTCTCAATCCAGTCACGTGACTGGATTGAGAACATCCTATTTTATGCCAGATACATTGACAACGTTTTCCTAATATGGAAGGGCAGTAATGAAGAATTAAATCAGTATTTTTTGTATCTTAATACCAACTTATTTAATGTCAGACTCACAATCAGTAGCTCTAAACAAGAGATCCTGTATTTGGACTTGAGATTGTATATATCAGAAGGCAATATTCAGAGTGACATTTTAAAAAAATCAACCTCCTGTAACAGCGTTTTACACGCTGATAGCTGCCATCCTAGTACCACCATCTCAGCAATACCATACGGGGAGATGGTACGAGCACGTCGTAATTGCAGCCAAGAAGCTAACTTTAACAGAACTATAAACAGCATTTTAATAACAGGGGATATAACATCAGTTGCCTTCAGAAAGCGGAAGGATAGGTAAAGAAACTTGATAGAAAGGACACCTTTGGTGTCAAATCTGTCAATGTGGACAGGACATTTCAGGATCAAGTGTCTTTCATTACAGAATACACCATGTATAGTGGACATATTTATAATTTTTTTTTTTGATAATCAAATTTTTAATGTTTTTAAAACACATAAAACAATTCAGCAAACACACGGAAATCATTGTTTTGAATTCATTCTTAAAAGCAGTGTTACCCCCATAGGGCATACACATACGGGAGAGGGGACTGGGTTAATCAGGACCCTCCACATTCCCCAGCCACTTCCCCCACACTCTACGATATTTCTTGTTGCACCCCTTAGCCATGTATAGGGTTTTCTCCTGCGTCGCGCACCAGTCCACCCCTCTGTGCCACCTCCCCAGGTCAGGTGAGTCGGGGCTTTTCCAAGCTGCAGCTATGTCCCGCTTGGCCACCATCATAGCTGTATTAAAGAATAACTTTTCGTTTCTGGACCCATCCAGCCCGTCTGTGATCCCCAACAATGAGTGACGTGGATCATGAGGAACCTCCCAGTCCAATACTTCTGTTAGCTCCACCTCAATAGATCCCCAGAATTGCTCCAGTCGGGGGCACAACCAAACCATGTGGAGGAAGTCAGCCGGGGCATGAGTGCATCTCACACATGACGCATCTGGGCGCAAGCCCGCTCGATAAAGGCGCAGGGGAGTGAGATACGCAGCATGTAGGTAATAGAGCTGAATCAGCTTGAGATATTTATAATATTTTACCCAAAAACTGGCATCTGTTACAATCCAACTCTCTTCCATCTAACATTGTCCCGTGTAAACCATGAGTTATATATCGAAAGGACAAAACATTGAGGGATATGCTTTGCCCAAGTCATATTAAAGAACCTAAAGCAGCACCTCAATTGTGGCTGCCAGAGAAGCTAAATGGCTTTTACACGTGTGGCAATTGTTGTGTCTGCAAGCTGGCACTTAACAAATGTGTTAGTTTTCAGTACAACAACTCAAGAATATTCAAGATTGTCTCAGTTATAAATTGCAACACGACACATGTTGTTTATGTTAAGATGTGTGTGTGATCAAATTTATATAGGCAGTAATATTCGGAGTTTAAAAATACGTATACAGGAACATGTTGGAGACATTAAGAATAAAGATGAGCACTCTCCAGTGGCCCAACATATATACACAATGCATCCTGAGAGAACAAATATAACCTTTCACGCTCTAGACGAGGTGAAAGGCGGAGTTAGAGGTGGAGACAGGACCACCTTATTAAGACAGACAATGGCAATGTGGATCTGCCGCTTGAGGGCAGTCACGTAAGACCTCAAGTGCAATGATGAATTCCATCATTTTCTGTGATTATATGTGAATGGCTTTCCACAATATCATGTGGGTGTCACTGTCAAGTGGATTTTAAGAAACTAGAACTGTATCATGCACACATGATTATAGGAGTATTGCTGTCATTTAGATTTGGTTCTATACATGATTATAAAAGTATTGCTGACATTTAGATTTGACTCTATTGAACTGAGCTGATAGAAGAGGCCTTAAAATGATAAGGTATACATGGTCTCATTTGCTTATCCTGTGATCCACTCTAAACAAGTATTCAGTGCATATCCATTAAGCAATATAACAAAGTCTAGTTTTGAAACCATAATACTGTTTGTTAAATATAGAATCCTTGCACCCCTTTAAGATGGCGCCTAGTATCTCGGCTGGGTCATGTGACCGGATAGTTCTCTTTGGGCATTATTTAAAATTTCCACTTTGGACTAATCTGAATGTGTCATTATAAAATAAAATGCCAATTAGGCAATGTCAAGATCTTCGGCATATTATTTCTGCTCACTATAAAAGAATAACTAGATTTAGCAGTTGTTAAATATAGAATTCCTGCACCTTTACAAGATGATGCTCAACATCGAGACCGGGTCACATGACCAGAAAGTCATGTTCGGCAACAGGTGTGGGTACTTCACCATTTTATAAATGGTGTACTAGAAAGTTGTTTGGTTCCACACGACTTTGAGGGAACCGGACTACACTATACACCAAAAGGAATTCATATTACCCGTAAGTACCGCGATAGGTGTGACCGACTTGGAACTTTATCACCCTTGTAGTGTCGGGTTCTTTTAATCGTCTAGGGAATGCTAGCCACAGTGTGTTACTTGTAAATGGCTATGATAGGGATATCTGGAGATGCTGTCTTAAACTCTGAGATTTTTTAGTTGTTTAGAACTGCTCAAAGCAGGTCCACCAGCCTTTTCCTTTGGGTGGGAGGCTGTTGTCCGTATTGTTTGGTTAAATACCAACACATAACACGCATGCGTTATTAATTTGAACAAGACTGCTTGTGCCTATGAGTTTCTTAGGGGCCATCATGTATGATATCAGGTGGACTAGCAATCGATATGTTGCCGATCTTGATAATAAACGTTTAGAACCACATGACATAGCGGACTGAGGCGTAATGTCGGTTTTCCATGTTTCCTTACAGAAGAAAACCACTTTGAATGACCGGTTTATACAGATTCACCGGCTCACATTATCTTTTGTTGATCTTTATGGCACACACAGACGCATGATCAACTAATATTAGTAAGTCATTTTTATGCATAATAATATTTTAAACAATGGAATGAGAATAAAGATTTAGTTAGAAAATATTACATTGTTCGCAATATACACTTATGGCCATATACAAATTGTGCTTATTTATAGATAAATTGGGTCTCTCACGTTATTTTCATATTTGGCAAGAACCGACAAAGACATCCTCAACTAATACGGACTACTTATCAAGGCATGAACTAGAGTATAAATATTAGGATAAAGGCTTATGGAATTATGTGTTCACGATCGAAAAAAAGGATCTTTGATTGGCCTTGTCCATTCTCAAACGTGTCCATAAATCATATATACTACACTTGCCATACAGATATGTGATTGGTGTACGTTTTTAAACTTACCCCTTCTTTTTTTAAAATTAAGCTATTATGATAGTAGCTTTCATAAAAGTTCCAACAAACCCAATACTTAGTGTGATAGCATAACAATATTCAAAACATACAAGTATAAGAATTGTAATACTTATGTTCATTTATAGATACAGTGGGTTTTCATTGCTGCTCTCAAATCTGGCATGAACTTTCAATATTAACTTCAGCAGATACAAACACTCTTTAAGGTATGAGCCAGTTTGTAATTATGATTATATGTGACCACGGATTATAGGAATGTTCAGACCTAGCAAATGAACCACTGAAAAAATATGGTTCCTAAAAATGTACCAACATACTTTAATTAAAGGTGTTCAGAATATAAGCAAATGTTGTTTTCTCCAGAGATGACAGTTTACATGCTATGGTCTTTTCTCCCCTTTTCCCCAAAAATACGCGTTGTAGTGATAGGTTGTCTGTAAACAGATAAAGGATTGTTGTAAGAGGCTGATGATGGATTCTTTTGCTTTGTTCCCTCCCTTTGTTAAAAATGGTTTCCCTTTGCTTATTCATTCATATGATGAGAAACATGATTAACTATTGTATTGATCGATAGTGTAATACTGTTAGTACAATGACAATTAACTGTCTGGACTATGTGTATTATATGTTTTAATGTAATGGGATCACAATGTAAATAGTGTTCTGTAATTGCTTCTAGCTCTGAAGAAGTCCCATGAGGAATAAAACGCTGTCGGCTAGCAATGGTGTGATACTTTTAAAGAACAAAGTGATTTTTTCAATAAAGGAATTATTTTGACTGCAATCAAGAAATACGACCCTTTGCCTTTTTCACTTGGGAAACCATTTATTTATATGATGTTCTGTTGTTTAGTCTTGATGTACTTGAGTATCATTACAAAAAGAATTTGTCTCTCTCGGGTGCAGGGTCAATCTTGTGTCTTTGATAGTGGTAGTTTTTAACTACTCCTTTTTGAGATGTATGTGGGTCACATCCCAGACTCAATGCACCAAGATATAGTATAGAACGAAAAGGCCATTACAAGTATTAATGACTGGTGCTGGACTTTTAAGCTCTGACCCCCTTTTCGGTTTATATACTTAAATTTGGGCTTATCAGCACATTCTATACAAGTGCCTCAAACAATCTGATAATATGGATTTCGATGACAACAGGGAGGAAGTATTTGGAGATTTATTCAGTAAACATGACACTAACGCAGCACAAGCAGCTTTTCAGGTTATAGAACATGCGACTTTGTAAACTCTCAGGAATAGTGGGAAAGAAGAACACTCTTTCGTTCACACTCATACTTGTCCACAACGTGAGTAATCAGAGACACTCTATTGCTTAAAATGTTTATTTTTAACTAACCTGCTCTAAGGTGCAGTACTCTAGCCACTACGAGCAGCATAATGCATAAGAATAATATAATCAGCATTGTTACAATTCCATAAAGCACAAAAGGGGAAATCATATTACAATTAACCCCGGGCGTAGCACTACGCTTCGCCCACGTAGTGTACGTAGCGCTGCCTGCTTCGCACTTTCCGAAGTAGGCGAAGCAGGGCAGCGCTACGCACACGCCGAGGGCGAAGCGTAGCTGCCTGCCACCCGCCACCCACCTCCCGCCTGCCCTCCTTTTAATAATATCAGCAATGTAAAATAAATTAAAGTAAAGCGACTTACCGTAAGCGCGGCGTCTCCAGGGCTCCCTCTTCTTCGTTTCTAATTTCTTCTGGCAAATGCGCATGCGCGGACACCCGCGCATGCGCATTTCTTGCGAGAAATGCGCATGCGCGGGCGTCCGCGCATGCGCATTTGTCAGAAGAAATTAGAAACGAAGAAGAGGGAGCCCCGGAGACCCAAATTCTGCAAGCAGTACGGAA
Organism: Triturus cristatus; assembly: GCF_964204655.1. NCBI lineage: Eukaryota > Metazoa > Chordata > Amphibia > Caudata > Salamandridae > Triturus > Triturus cristatus. The sequence continues at coordinate 423,315,276 of NC_140593.1, forward strand.
TTTTCCGCCCAGGCCTAATAATTTTAGAAGACCTCTGGGCATTGTAAGCGAGACCCCATACCTACGAGATCAGATGCAATGAATCACATTCCAGGATCTGCACAGCTCTTCTATATTGGACAGGTTTTCTCCAAGTGCCTCTTCATGCATGTAATGCCATATTAAAAGCACCCGAGTTTCAGTTGGGCCGCTGTGCCTCATGTTATGTCTATGTGTGTGGGACTGACCAAAGTGAATCAAGAGCATACATTGTTATTCAACCTTGAACACGCTGTGCAGACAGAGAGCACGGTGTACAGCTGAATATATGAAAGGTTGACGGTTCTCATGTGAAGCAGCGCCAGCAAAGTATTTACGAGAACAGAGCCATGTAGTGTCGTGTGCGAAAGTGGCAGAATAGCAGCCAAGCATCTATTACTCATGCTAACTTAGCAATGTCTGCAGTTAACCCCTATTCCTTACTACATACCTTCCTGTTCCATCAAGTATAAGTGTAGATATTGTTCCAGATCTTGATTTACTCTCAGTTTGTCCATCTTTCTCTGGATGGAAACCAGATGACAAACGAGAATCGACTCCCAATCTGTCTAAACACGACCTCCAGAAGTGTGAAATAAACTGGAGATCCCGATCAGAAATCACCACCTTTGGAATTCCATGTATCTTCACGTGTAGTGAAAATAAATTAGCCAACTGAGCAGTGTTGGGAAGAATCTTCAGTGGGACAAAATGACTCATTTTAGAAAAATGGTCAACTATCACCCAAATGGTTGAGTAAACTTGACTGGAGGGCAAATCTACAATGAAGTCCATAGAAACTGTATGCCAAGGATAGGGAGCTACAGGCAGAGGCATCAGCAAACCTTGTGGGGCTCGTCTGATGATCTATCCTTGACACATTGTTCACCAGATGCCACATACTGTCCCACCTGAGCTTCCATTTCTGGCCACAAAAAATCTCATTTTATCAAATCCAAGGTCTTCTCCTTTGTGCGTAGCCAATAGATGATTATGACAATGCCTAATTACTTTCTTCTGTTGTTCTTCAAATGGGGCGTAAAGTCTTCCCTGAAAATAAAGCCTTCCCTCCTTCAGTTCTCTCCCAGAGCCTTCCTCTACCATTTTAACATCTCCTCTTCCGAAAGGTAATCCTGAAGGTCTTTCTCAAACTCCACATACTGAATGGTTCCAATTATCTTGTCTTTAGTTACGATCAATCCCTCTGCAGGAAGTTAGATACCTTCTCCAGAGTTGATACGAGACAACGCATCTGCTTTTCCATTTCTTGCACCTGGCTCGTAGGTTAGAAAAGAAATGTAGTCTGCAAAGAACAGGGACCATCACAACTTTCTAGGAGTAAGAGTCCTAGCAGACTTCGAAAATTGAAAATTCCTGTGGTGAGTAAAGAATGTGACCACATGCTTGGCTCCCAATAAATAATGCCTCCATTCCAAAAAGGCATTCTTTACTGCCAACAGTTCTTTGTCTGCAATAGCAGAGATGACCTCTGCTGCAGTTAATATTCTGGAACGATAGGCCACCGGATAAAGCTGTCCAGTTTTCGTTTGCCTTTGTGACGGGATTCCACCGATAGCCAAATTGGAAATGTCAGCCTCAACAAAAAATAGCTCTTCAGGGTCTGGATGCAACAGAATTGAGGCAGAGGTAAATGTATCCGTAAATAACTGAAAAGCTTCTTCTGTCTCCGAATTCCAAACAAATTTCTCCTTCTTTTTTAGCAAACGAGCAAGAGGGTGAACTTTCTCTGAAAAGTTGTGGATAAAACGCCTATAAAAAATTGGCAAATCCAATAAAGATTTGTATCTCTTTTACATTTCTGGGTGATGGCCACTCTTTGATAGCTCTCACTTTTGCATCATCCATCGAAACTCCATCAGGAGACAAAATGAAACCCCAAAACTCCACTCAAGAGGTATGAAACACTTTTCCAACTTCACATACAGTTGATTTTCCAGCAATCTTTCCAAAATCGCCCGCACATGTAAAACATGTTCTTCCAGATTTGCAGAGAAAATAAGGATATCGTCAATGTAAACTATGGCGAATCGATCCAAATATTCTCTGAGTCTGTCATGAACGAAATGCTGAAAAGATGCTGGAGTTTTGCACAAGCCAAAAGGCATGACCTGATATTCAAATAGGCCAAAGCGGGTCCGCCAAGTAGTCTTCCACTCGTCGCCCTCTGCCATCCTCACCAAATGGTAGGCCCTTCTACGATCCAACTTGGTATATATCTTAGCTTCCTTTACCTGATCCAAAAGTTCCGAAATCAAAAGTAAAGGGTAATGATTCGTCTTAGTGACCAAATTCAAGGCTCGATAGTCAATACAAGTCCTAAGTTTTCCATCCTTCTTAGGGACGAAAAACAGAGGAGATGACACAGGAGACTGTGAGGGTCGTATAAATCCGTTTGCCAAATGCTGGTCCAGATATTTCTTCGAATGGCAATTTTCAACTTCCGAGAGCGGATAAATTCTGTTGCATGGCAAAGAAGCTCCAGGTTCCAGGTCATCTTACAATTGTATTCTCGATGTGGAGGCAACTTTTTGGCTTCTTGTTCATCAAATACTGCACCCAAATCCTGAAATTCACTGGGAACATCTCCCACTTTGATGGTGCAAACCATTTGCGTTTAGGTGGCTAATATTGACGATGGGGAAGGTAACTGAACTGAGTCACATGCATGAAAGCAATGTTCCTGGCAGTATTTCAAATTCATTTCCACTGTCCGACGAGCCCAATCAATTTTCGGATTATGCTCGGTGAGCCACAGTAGTCCCAATATAGACTGAAACTGTGGGGCGTCAATGAATCTGAATCTTAACAAACATCGATGTTCCCCTGGTTAAAAAATAGGGTAATAACTTTGGTGTCGTAAATAATGAGTCCAGATGATAAATTGGTTCCTTCCACAGCTCGAACTTGCTCTGGTCTTTCTTTCTTTAAAAAATTAACTCCAAGAGACTTAGCAAACGCAATGTCGCAGAAGTTTGGCACCGGAATCTATTATGACTGACACCTCCTTCACCACTGTATCTCCGAACCTCAACAAACTGGATATAGTCAGATGGGGTGCAGAAGATTGTAGGGTATTTGCGATGAGTTGTGTGTCTGGAGTCGTCTTATCAGGAGCACCCACCAGAGCAACTCTTCTTACTGGTGGGGCTTGTCTTTTACCCAAACATTGTTCCTAGGCTTCTTGGGACATTCTTTGACAAAATATCCAGAATTTCCACAGTACATACATAACTTGCCACTCCTATGCCTCTCTATTTCCATCCTTTAATTCGTCCATCCTTTAATTCGTCCTTGAGGCCTTTGTAAAAGATTGCTGATCTCTTAACTTCTGGCCAATTTGTTTCTACTATCAACTTATTGAATTGTGCAAGATACGCAACCAACTCACAATTTCCTTGTTTAAGATCTAGCAGTTCATTGTCAGTAGTCTGAGATATGGTTTGACGATCAAAAATGTGAAGAAACTCTCTCTTAAATTCCTCAAAGTTCTACAAGATGGGATCATTGCAATTTACTAGTGCAATAGACCGGACTGCGGAATCTCCACTCAGATAAGGCAGCATGAAGGCCACCTTGTATGATCCTCTTTAAAAATAATGGGCCTGCAAAGAAAATGCAAGGAACACTGCGTGGTAAACACTTGTGCCTTATGAGGATCTCCACTAAACCTCTCTGGGGCTGCTAAAGGTATAGTGGTCAATTCTGCAGCCGATGGGGATGGGGAAAACTGTTGGGACTTTTGCTCCTTAGCTCATGGATTAACACTTTCCACTAAATCATCAAAACACTGTCCATGACAAAGGGCCTCCTGACTAGACTTCCTAACTTCATTTCTTAAAGTTTATTCTCTTCCATTGTTTAATTTAACTTCTTCTGAATCCCCTCCAACACTGAAGATAAAGCCTTAACATCGAAGCCCTCCGCCATTCTGCTCGAGTGGAATAATTGAATTGGTACTTCAATCTGTCAGAAAAAACAAGTACCTCGAACTTGTCACTTGATTTCCACGGGAGCAGAAGAGCTAGTCCCAAATCTCAAACTCCACTGCCAACGAAATCAATTTGAACGCAGTAAAGAGGGGGAAAGGGGAATGGGAATAAAAAGAGAGACTGCTCCTGTTGTGTTCTCCTCACCAGGTACACAGCTAGGATTGTCACAAACACCTGAAATACAAGGACAGACTTCTTCACTAAACCCCTGTAGCCCAAAACACTCTTCTCCACCCATAGCTTGGTTACCTATTCAAAGCAAGTAGCTAGCTTCTCTCTTTAGTGTTGCAAGTTGAAAGATTGCATACAAGTCTTTTCTTTAAGTGCTCTGCCTGTATTTGCTGTTAATGCTGTCTTAGTTTGTGTCTTTTCTGTTTATTTACTATTGTCTCTTTTCTCTTCACTCCTAGGAAGATGAAATGATGATAAAGGTGGTAAGTATAAATATATATATATATATATATATATATGTTCGCTCTTAGCCTTCCCAAAAGATTGAGCCTCACTCGAACATTTACCAAGGTGGCAAGCCTTTAATGAAGAGTATGAACAGTCAGCTGAGGCAGTTACGATCACACGGCCACAACGCGACTTGCCTGACGCGTTTCGAAGGAATCTCCCTCTTCCTCAGAGGCAGTCGGTCATAGATGCACGCTCCGGTCATCATCCATAAATGCAAAATACGCCCCCTGATGGGCGGGTCAATTGGCCCCAAAGCCTTATGGTTACTGGAGTCCCGGAAAATCTAACCCATGATGGTGCGTTAATTTCCGTGCCTTTTAAGCCCTCAGATGGGCCACCGCCTCAGATGCTGTTCTCATCTCAGGTAAGTGCTCCACACAACAGCTCTGAATATATCCTGCTGCATGGCCCCCTCTCATCCCGGGGTGGTGCGGCTCGACGGCTGGGCGCCGCCAAAAATGTTCGCTCTTAGCCTTCCCAAAAGATTGAGCCTCACTCGAACATTTACCAAGGTGGCAAGCCTTTAATGAAGAGTATGAACAGTCAGCTGAGGCAGTTACGATCACACGGCCACAACGCGACTTGCCTGACGCGTTTCGAAGGAATCTCCCTCTTCCTCAGAGGCAGTCGGTCATAGATGCACGCTCCGGTCATCATCCATAAATGCAAAATACGCCCCCTGATGGGCGGGTCAATTGGCCCCAAAGCCTTATGGTTACTGGAGTCCCGGAAAATCTAACCCATGATGGTGCGTTAATTTCCGTGCCTTTCAAGCCCTCAGATGGGCCACCGCCTCAGATGCTGTTCTCATCTCAGGTAAGTGCTCCACACAACAGCTCTGAATATATCCTGCTGCATGGCCCCCTCTCATCCCGGGGTGGTGCGGCTCGACGGCTGGGCGCCGCCAAAAATGTTCGCTCTTAGCCTTCCCAAAAGATTGAGCCTCACTCGAACATTTACCAAGGTGGCAAGCCTTTAATGAAGAGTATGAACAGTCAGCTGAGGCAGTTACGATCACACGGCCACAACGCGACTTGCCTGACGCGTTTCGAAGGAATCTCCCTCTTCCTCAGAGGCAGTCGGTCATAGATGCACGCTCCGGTCATCATCCATAAATGCAAAATATGCCCCCTGATGGGCGGGTCAATTGGCCCCAAAGCCTTATGGTTACTGGAGTCCCGGAAAATCTAACCCATGATGGTGCGTTAATTTCCGTGCCTTTCAAGCCCTCAGATGGGCCACCGCCTCAGATGCTGTTCTCATCTCAGGTAAGTGCTCCACACAACAGCTCTGAATATATCCTGCTGCATGGCCCCCTCTCATCCCGGGGTGGTGCGGCTCGACGGCTGGGCGCCACCAAAAATGTTCGCTCTTAGCCTTCCCAAAAGATTGAGCCTCACTCGAACATTTACCAAGGTGGCAAGCCTTTAATGAAGAGTATGAACAGTCAGCTGAGGCAGTTACGATCACACGGACACAACGCGACTTGCCTGACGCGTTTCGAAGGAATCTCCCTCTTCCTCAGAGGCAGTCGGTCATAGATGCACGCTCCGGTCACCATCCATAAATGCAAAATACGCCCCCTGATGGGCGGGTCAATTGGCCCCAAAGCCTTATGGTTACTGGAGTCCCGGAAAATCTAACCCATGATGGTGCGTTAATTTCCGTGCCTTTCAAGCCCTCAGATGGGCCACCGCCTCAGATGCTGTTCTCATCTCAGGTAAGTGCTCCACACAACAGCTCTGAATATATCCTGCTGCATGGCCCCCTCTCATCCCGGGGTGGTGAGGCTCGACGGCTGGGCGCCGCCAAAAATGTTCGCTCTTAGCCTTCCCAAAAGATTGAGCCTCACTCGAACATTTACCAAGGTGGCAAGCCTTTAATGAAGAGTATGAACAGTCAGCTGAGGCAGTTACGATCACACGGCCACAACGCGACTTGCCTGACGCGTTTCGAAGGCATCTCCCTCTTCCTCAGAGGCAGTCGGTCATAGATGCACGCTCCGGTCATCATCCATAAATGCAAAATACGCCCCCTGATGGGCGGGTCAATTGGCCCCAAAGCCTTATGGTTACTGGAGTCCCGGAAAATTTAACCCATGATGGTGCGTTAATTTCCGTGCCTTTCAAGCCCTCAGATGGGCCACCGCCTCAGATGCTGTTCTCATCTCAGGTAAGTGCTCCACACAACAGCTCTGAATATATCCTGCTGCATGGCCCCCTCTCATCCCGGGGTGGTGCGGCTCTACAGCTGGGCGCCGCCAAAAATGTTCGCTCTTAGCCTTCCCAAAAGATTGAGCCTCACTCGAACATTTACCAAGGTGGCAAGCCTTTAATGAAGAGTATGAACAGTCAGCTTAGGCAGTTACGATCACAGGCCACAACGCGACTTGCCTGACGCGTTTCGAAGGAATCTCCCTCTTCCTCAGAGGCAGTCGGTCATAGATGCACGCTCCGGTCATCATCCATAAATGCAAAATACACCCCCTGATTGATGAATACAGGCCCCAGCTAGGCCCGCAGGACACAAGGGTTCGCTCTCCTGCAATGGAATCTACAAGGAAGTTGGCCCGGAAACTGCAAAGTACAAAGACATAGTTTATTAACCCTTAAGGGTGGTCCTACAACCTATACAACACTCTTCAGTATTGCATAGAGTAGTACAAAGAACTTGCGTACACGGTCCCCTTTTATACACAACAGAGGGGCTCATAGGTGGGTGGATACATCATGAGGCAAGCGTCTTTACCTTTTATGGACATTTTCGATACAGAACCAATATGTGGGCGGAGTAACCAATTTCCTGAGCCCGCGAAAACGTGGTCAAGCGAGGATTAACTGATAGCAGATGTGGACAAGTCTGGGCATGTGCCAGACGAACAAAGGAGCTATTTATAGACTGTTACTAGGCAGATTACAAGAGCAACTGACGAGAAGGTAGGACTCTTCTCGTGTACAGCACGTGGAGACATGACAATACAAAATGGAGTCCGGACATTAGACAACATAAGAAGAGAACCCGTTCCGAGCAGAGGGGAGTTCATGTCTTTAGTAAATGCTTAATCACATCGTTGTTTCAATTTTCAACAGACGACCCTTTCAGCATTTACTGAAGACATTCGGTTTATTAAAATAATCATCGTATATGTCGATTTTCATAATTTCTTCTATTTCTTTAGTCAAATGTTTCTGGTAAGTGACATTGGCAATAGCTTTCTTATCAGGAATACAGAGTGACACACATAGGGAACAGAGTAAAGGACCACATTGGATACAAATGCAACAGGAAAACAAAATTGCTACGATAATACAGAGACCAGTTTAAACCTTCCATCCCCATGTGGTGATTGTAGGAGAGTAGGGTCTGCTATCCTATGGTCACCCCAAATGTTTGCTTTTTGCTTCACTGGTTTTTGACATATTGAGGCTGTGGGCCTGCCAATCAGACCCCCAGCCTGCTGTTCTCTCTACTAAATTAAAACTATGCACCCTAGGTGCATAACCAATTGGAAGTGGATCACCCTGTCAGCCCCTGTACCAGTGTACACTAGGTACCCAGGGCATTGGTGTACCCAAGGCCTGCCAAGGGCTGCAGCATGTATTATGCCACCCCAGGCTTGGCCTAACAATTTGACACAACTGGCTGATCACTCAGCTGGGGTAAGTTGGTGTAATCACCTCTTACTTAGGTGTAGTATACCTATACCTAACCTTAAATGGGACACCTGGTAACCTATAAGTCACTCCTATGGCAGGCCTTAACAATCCTGAAGGCAGAGTGCTTGGTTCCATGTGAGATGGTGCTCTAGCATGAGCTGAGCCTGTCTGCAGTGGTCGGAACAACTTCCTTCTACTGTTTCCAGGTATCGTCATACCATATACTCTTAAGTGCATTATGAACCTCGCGGTTAAATGCTATCTTTGGTTTGGCTTTATCAAAACATGTCGAGTAAGGTGTCATACGAATTGGAATACTAACCCCTCGCCAATTCTGGCGACGGGGTTAGCATTCCACCCTTCTAGAGGGACACGACATGTACAGTACCTGAAACCCGGGTAAAATCAGACATAGCCTCAGCTCCACAAAATGGATGCTGCCACCACAGACACAAGTCTGCCCTCCTGCTGCTGGGAGTCCTTCCAGCTTGGGAGGTGTGGACAAAGGGTTTCCTGCCAGGGGAGGTGCGTGCACCACCCCAGACAGGATTTTGTGTATTGGTCAGGTAGGGCTTGAAAGAAACCAGACATGCCTGTGGCTTACAAGGAGCCTCGGTGCATATGCCAGTTCAAACCGGTCCTGGGGCACACCAGTCCCGGGCCTGGGGCGAGCTGGACAAAGGATTGGGGGTGTAACCACCCCCCTTCCTGGTCCCACCCATAGGGAGGGACCTAGCAGGTAGTCCGGCCCCTAGAATCCGCTTAAAGGTAGGAGCTGTGTCCTAAGACTTCAGACATCCTGGAATCAACTTAAAACTAAGAAGAAGAAGGGAACTTCGACGCTCTGCTGCACAGAGGACTGAAGCCAATCTCCCCTGTGGTCAGGGAGTGACCACCTTGCTAACGCAAGCACCATCCAGCGAATCAACGTCTGCTTTGCCGCCGCCTCCCGCCGGAGCCCGAGCCCAGAGACTGACAAGACCTGGACCTCCAGACCTCTCACCGCCCGATCCACAGTCCCTGCAAAGAGGAGACCCGTGGAGGCACCGAGACACGTGGAGCCAGCCATCTTGAAACGACTACGACAAGCTGACCAGTGCAACAACCGAGGCTCCCTCCAAGTTGTGCTTTGGGTCCTGAGAAGCCCAACCCTCGAGCAGCATCTGCACCAAAGGTGAGCCCTCCAGCATCTCCACGATCTGCGTGGGGCCCTTCTGCATTTTGCCAATCGACGCGCCTAACCGGTTGCTGGCCCGCTGGCTAGTGGCCATCTTGGCGACGAAATCTACGACAAACACCGCTGGTCTGGTTGCTCCAGACTGGCCCTTGCTCCCCTCCAAAGGAGCAGTTCCTCTGACCTTACTGGTCAGAACCATCAGCTTAAACTCCTTGCCCACAACAATTGCTTTTGCCAAGGCTTGTTTGCTTCGATCAAGTCGCCGACACCGCCGACAGCGAGAGCTGGCGTGGGACAGCTCGTGACTCGACTCCTGGACGTCGTCGACCTTCAGGGACCACGTGGCTGCAGAGTCAAGCTACACCTTCCTTCCTGTTTGCACCCGACATCGCCTGGTACCTACCTGGTGCCACGCTGGTCACTGGCTAGTGACTGTGAACACTGTCCCCTCTGCTTACAGGTCTTCAACATCTCCGATCCACTCTTGGATCCACTGCATCTCTTCCCGACCGACCGCCTGCAGCACTTTTGTCTACAGGCCCCACGGAACCGATAGAAGAAACCCGACGCACTTCGAGGCCTATGCACCCGCTTCCTGTGGGTGAGGTAAAGCTGGCACTCCTGTGCCCAAGTGTAGTATTACATCTCTAGTGCCTGTGTTCCAAATCTTAAGTTCCTAGGTCATCCGGAAGATTCCTTTTGCAGTAACCTTGTACTTTTTACGCACCCATTGAAACCTATGGGAGCACGCGTGTGACTATTTGCTCTGCACACGCCACCCGTGGACCTCCTGGTCACTAACTGACGTTAGCTCCTTGTAGGCCCAGCGATTCTAGAGGCCCTAGGCCTTTTCCCTTTTCTGTTCGTGGTACTTATACCACTATTTTAGTATATGGTTCGAGTGGCCACCAGGGCCTATCCATATAACGTGCAACTTCTGTGTATTCTGTGATAATCTTGTTTGACGATTTGTGCTCCTGTGCTCATAAAGAGACTAGGGGTTACTTTGAGAAATAAATACATATATATTTTGAATATATATCTGTGTGGTGTCCTTTCATTGGTATAAAAGGGGGTTACTATTGGTAAAACAGCTTGCTTAACACGCTTCACGAGTTTAGCCTCAAAGACTGCTTAGCCTACGCTACCACTAGGGCAGCTAGTCCAAAAAGGTTGACTTACAACCACACCATAAGGGTTGCTTGGCATGGTACAAGGTGGTCACTAGAACTAGTGAACAGCATATACCAGGCCAACTTCTCACAGTGATCAATGCCCAAAACCATCCAGAAAAGGTCCAAGTGCCATTTTCTGTATGGATCTCAGATGCAATTTTATGTAACTTGTTAATAGCGTTATAGACCGATGTCGTGTGGTCAGGAATAAACACACAACAACTACTTCCGATAATTTTACATGCTCCACCTCGGTCAGCTAACATAACATCTAACACCATACGATTCTGCAATGCAACAATTCTAGTAATTTGTAATTCTTCTGTAAGATTCCCAAGAGCAGCAGCGGTTTGATTTGTCACAGCCTCTACAACTCTTGTTAACCTTCGAACTTTCCTACTATTTAGGGCAGCTCCAACAAAGAAGAACAATCCTAAATTAAAATCAATATACTGCTGCAGACTAGTATAGGTCTGGTCGACGTCATCAATGGATAGAGTACGTTTATACCTATTTACAGTCACATTATTCAACAACTTCAAATCTTTATGATAAGATGCAGGTGCCAAGAATACAGGAGGTAATAAAAATGCTACATAACATACCCCAGACCAACCGGCTGGCAAACGATAATAACCCTTATTCCCACATACGAAGTATGTATTATGGGATGCTAAGAAGGTACTGTTATTCAACCCATCAATATTCAGGACGGTGACACAATCGCTAACACCAACAGGAATATAGCCCACACTCTGGACGCACAGGTCCGCTTGGGCCTGCGCCACTTGAATCACAAATCGGTCCTTCCCCACAGTGTCTCTAGTGTTCGTGAAAATATAGGGAATCGATTCATTGTCTGGTCGATACTCTTCCCATTCCCAAATTGTCCCATTCGCTTGGGGATAACCGTCCTTATCTTGATGACATTCCCTATTAAGTCTGAAGAGTAGCCGTCCCACTGTAGGTTTCCGTGTGGCAAAAAGCAAAGTGTACCATGCTCTACAAGAGCCATTATGAGAAAAAGGAAGAGGTATGAACGGAGTTCCTCCTTTCTTCTGGTGAGCTGGCATCATGCCACATATCCAACAGTTCGTAGCATTCGTGGCAACATGAGTATGATGCAACATCTGGATGAAAGTGTTATTCAAGTAAGACTGACGGTGCTTCAACTCTTGATACGGAAGGGTATAAAAATAGTGCTCCTCAGGCACTGGAGTGGTCAAAACAAGCAACTCTCGAGCAGGAGTCTTATCCTCCACAAACCATGTGGTTATCCCAACAATAGCTACTGTAAAAATAAAACCTGTTGCACAAAGAAGTTTCTTTTTCTCCATTTTGAAATGAAAAGTCAATATCTTCCTGAAACTAAAAGGTTGTCAGAACTCTTCCCCTTAGGCAGCGGTTGATTTCTTCACCAGCGGGCCAAGACGGGTGTCGCTACACTAATGCAGGGCTGATCCCCCCCCCTTGCCACATCGGCTCTCCGTTTTACTAACCTAAGGGCCGTTCTGACAACCTATCCTGATACTGAAGAATTCACTTCCTTGGTCTGAGATGATATCGCCTTCCTCCAGGAATCACGTGGTCCGGAAAGAGCTCCTCAGTGCCGTTCGGTTCCACAGCACGGCCTTTCTCTGCAGTCAGAATTTCTCGATAGTCGGTCAATACAGCAGGCTCCACCAATCCGGGCGGCACTTTGCGACAGTGCAGGGAATGGATCCAATTCTTTCGGTTGGAAACCCGCACAGCCGTCCTCGTTGCAAGTAGGACTTGCTCAGGACCAACCCATCTCGGCTCCAAGCTGTTCGTTCTTTCAAAAATCTTCAGCATAACATAGTCTCCAGGTCGGAGACTATGTCCTTCGCCTGTGGACCGATCAGGGAGCGCCTCTCGGACCTGTTGATGAATAGAAACCAAGTTATCCGTTAACTGTGCCAGATAATCATTCATCATTACACAAGGTACATCATACACAGCCTTGGGCCTTGGTTGACCCCAAATATTCATTGGGCGTCCAAAGACGATCTCATAAGGCGTGAGACCGGTTCGAGAATGTGGTATCGATCTAATTGACAATAATGCCAGCGGTAAAGCATCTGGCCAAGTCAAAGAAGTTGAAGCTTGGATCTTAGCGATCTTGAGCTTCAGCGTACCATTATACTTCTCAACCAGTCCTGCAGACTGAGGGTGAAACACCGCATGAAACTTCTGGGTAATGCCTAGACCCTTCAAGACATACTTTATAACATCCGCTATAAAGTGAGGCCCGTTATCACTCCACAGCAGTCTACAAACGCCATATCGAGGGAAAAACTCCTTCAATAGCATCTTGGCTGTAGTCATTGCAGTATTATCTTTCGTAGGGTACGCCTCAACCCATTTACTGAAGGCACAAACCACTACTAGAACATACCTCAAATTGTTACAGCGCTCAAGCTGGATATAATCCATCTGCAAAACCTCAAAGGGTGCAGTAGGTGTCGCAAATCCTCCTGCTGGAGTTCGAGTGCCCTTTCCTGGGTTATACCTCAGACAAATCATACAGGTCTGCACTACCCTCTTTGCCGTGCTAGCAATCTCTGGATGCTCCCAGACTTGAGTAAGCAATTTTACAATTGCGGAAGCTCCAACATGTGCTAGCCCATGTGCCATCTGAACCATAGGTTGTACAAAAGCTGTGGGTAACTTCCATCTATCCATCTGCTAATTCCTCCAACAACCCTCATCATCCAATTCTCCATCATTGGACCATTGCTCCCGTTCTTTGTCAGAAGCGGTCCTCTGTATTTCCAGCACTTCTCTCTTTGCATCGTGCCATCTTTCTACCTGCGACTTCACTACGTACATGGCAGTAGCACCAGGCTGCATTGCCGTCTCCCGTGCCACCCGGTCTGCCAAAGCATTCCCTTCTCCAACTTTATCAACCACTTTCTTATGGGCACTACATTTAATTATAGCAATCTTCTTCGGATATGTCAATGCAGTCAAAAGGTTGTGCACTAACTCTCCATGCATTATCTGTACTCCATGCGACGTTAGAAACCCTCTCTCCTTCCAAAGCAGGCCGAAATCGTGCGCTACTCCGAAGGCATAACGGCTATCTGTATAAACATTCACACACAATCCTGTACTGAGCTCACATGCTCGTGTTAATGCTATCAGTTCCGCTGCTTGAGCTGATTTCTGTGGTATGCGTGCTGTCTCCACTATTGTTTGCGGTGTGGTAATTGCATACGCTGCTGAAGTCGTACCATCTGGTAGCTTCAGGCATGATCCATCCACCCACAATTCTCCATCTACATCTGGAAAGGGCGTATCTTGGAGATCAATACAACCCTTTGTCTGTTCCTCAGTCACAAGAATACAATCATGTGCTTTTCGTGCTTCAGACTGAGTTTCCGGGAACGGCAACAATGTAGCCGGATTTAACGTTACACACCTCTTTAACGTAATATGAGGAGCCAAAAGCGTCAACTCATATCCCGTTAAACGGGCACTGGTCAAATGCTGCGTTTCCGTTTGATTAAGCAGGGCATCAACCGCATGGGGGACTAATACCAACAGTTTGTGAGATAACACAATTCCCTCGCTTTGGCGTATTGACACAGCTGTCGCCGCAACCGAGCGAAAACAACCAGGCAATGCTCGGGCAACAGGATCAAGTACAGCCGAAAAATATGCACAAGGGCGCTGCTTGTCGCCATGCATCTGCACTAAAACTGATAATGCACATCCATCTTTCTCATGCACATACAGCGAAAAGGGTTTTGTATAATCAGGGGTCCCTAACACTGGTGCTGAACAAAGGGCCTGTCGCAATTGCTGGAAGGCAATGTCACACTCATTTGACCAGGGAAGCGGAATAGGTGTGTCTTTTGTCAAAAGGGCTAATAATGGCTTAGCTATGTGCGAAAACCCTAATATCCATTGCCTACAAAAAGAAACCAGACCCAAAAATGCACGCACGTCCCTCTGTGTGGAAGGCACTGGCGTGTCCAAAATTGCTTGAATACGATCTGGTGTGAGTGCACGCCCCTCCTTAGACAAAAGGTGACCCAAATAAGTCACCTTTGGTCTACAGAATTGCAATTTCTTTCTTGATACTTTGTTATTGTGCAATGCCAAAAAGGAAAGCAAGGATAACGTACTCTTCTCACACAGCTCCGGAGTGTCAGCCGCCAACAAGATGTCATCGACATATTGTATAAGGGCGACACCCTCGGGCAAAACAAAAGAGTCCAATTGCCTTTTCAATGCTTGACTGTAAATGCTAGGGCTTTCTGTGTAGCCCTGAGGGACTCTACAAAATCGATAAGACCTATCATTCAGAGTGAAACCAAAAAGGTATCGGCTATCAGGATGAATAGGGATCGAAAAGAAGGCATTTTTCAAATCAATAACCGAAAACGTGGTCGCCGTTGGCGGGACCAAAGTGAGCAACGTCGTGATGTCAGAAACCACTGGATACTGAGGAATCACGATCTTGTTCAACTCCCTCAAATCAATGATAAACCGATAAACTTTGGCATCCGTATCTTTCTTCAAGATGGGTAAAATCGGACTGTTACAGACATTGTAGGGAACTTCCTCCACTACTCCCACCTTAATCAAATCCTGCACAATCCGTATGAGGGCCTCCTCCCCCTCCTGGGAAATACGATACTGAGGGAGGCGTGGTAACACCGCCCCCTCCTGGACACTAATATGGACAGCTGGAATCACCATCTGTCCCACATCAGTATCCGAAATGGCCCACAAAGTACGAGGGAGAGAAGCTAACACAGTATCCTCTGTTACCACACACATCCGGTCCGTCAAAGGGTGATTATCGTTTAATATCACACGCACTCCAGCAGGGGAGCAGCGGATCGTAGCTCTGAAATGCTTGAGCATATCCAGACCCATAATGTTGTCAGGCGTGTTCGGGGCAAGCAAAAACGGACAGGGTGCAGAAAAGGGATCAACCTGGAATGCAAGGGGTCGAGAAAGAGGGCTTCGAGAGAGTGTACCATCAAACCCTACCGATGTAACCATTAAGCCAGATGGGGGAGCCCTCGGAACCAATTGCTTAGACAGCGCACTACGAGTCGCTCCTGTATCTACTAGGAACCGATCAGTAGAACCCAAAACCTTCGCTGAGACATACGGACCCTTCTGATCAACCGGCACTTCAACTGATTCCAACCCCCATCCAACGCATTCCTATGCATGCTGCGAATCATGGTACCCAGAGCGGTCCGTCCCTGACACTTGATACTGGTGCTGTCGATCAAAGACATTAGGTCTATCTCGCTGCTGCACGGTAGGTTCAAAACGAGCACGATCAGTAGAATTCCCTCTGAGATTCGGGAAACCCCCTCTACCTCTCGGTGCACCTTGATTATGCCCCTGACGAGAGGCATACAACGCCGGACAATCTCTGGCCCAATGACCCGATTGTTTACAATACGCACATTGATTCCTATTTAAATCTGAGCGACCCGAAGGCGGATCGTAGAATCCTCCCCTACCTCTATTGACACCCCGACGGGGCGGACCATACACTTGCGCTAACATCACCTTCGTTTTCAAATCTTTCGATTTCTTCTCCTCCTGTCCCTTCGCTTCTTGCTCCTGACGCTCATAATACTGAGCTATAGTCAGGAGGGATGTCGGGGACGCGGTGGACCAAGAACTTTCACTCGCTTTTAAACGAGCTGCTATTTCCGGTAATAAATTCGCTACATATTTATCGGCAAAAAGGTGTCGGCCCATATCATCCGTAAGTGACTGACCATTAAAATCATGAAAGGTCTCCTCAAAGCGCGTAAAGAAATCTGCAACGGATTCATCAGCTTTCTGTTTACACGAGGCTAACATGTTCCAGTCAATCTTTTTAGGGGGAATAATTGTTTTCAACTTGGTCAAAATAGCAGCGGGGAGATCTAAGATAATCTGAGGCGGTTTCTGCGCGGGCTTCCTCTCCTTATCCTCATCCTCAATCTCAGACCACCGAGCCTTAAAAGCGGCTTGATCATCCACCTTCCGTACAGATCGCCACATATCCGGTGGTAAAATAAGCCCAAAGAAGAGATCTATATCTGCTAAGGTCATAGTACAAGAATTCAAGGCCCCTTCGACTTCTTCGTAAAAGGCCGCTGGATTCTTGCGGGGATCAGGCAATGCATTCTTTAATGCCATAATGTAGGAGAGTAGGGTCTGCTATCCTATGGTCACCCCAAATTTTTGCTTTTTGCTTCACTGGTTTTTGACATATTGAGGCTGTGGGCCTGCCAATCAGACCCCCAGCCTGCTGTTCTCTCTACTAACTTAAAACTATGCACCCTAGGTGCATAACCAATTGGAAGTGGATCACCCTGTCAGCCCCTGTACCAGTGTACACTAGGTACCCAGGGCATTGGTGTACCCAAGGCCTGCCCGGGGCTGAAGCATGTATTATGCCACCCCAGGCTTGGCCTAACAAATCTGACACAACTGGCTGATCACTCAGCTGGGGTAAGTTGGTGTAACCACCTCTTACTTAGGTGTAGTATACCTATACCTAACCTTAAATGGGACACCTGGTAACCTATAAGTCACTCCTATGGCAGGCCTTAACAATCCTGAAGGCAGAGTGCTTGGTTCCATGTGAGATGGTGCTCTGGCATGAGCTGAGCCTGTCTGCAGTGGTCGGAACAACTTCCTTCTACTGTTTCCAGATATCGTCATACCATATACTCTTAAGTGCATTATGAACCTCGCGATTAAATGCTATCTTTGGTTTGGCTTTATCAAAACATGTCGAGTAAGGTGTCATACGAATTGGAATACTAACCCCTCGCCAATTCTGGCGACGGGGTTAGCATTCCACCCTTCTAGAGGGACACGACATGTACAGTACCTGAAACCCGGGTAAAATCAGACATAGCCTCAGCTCCACAAAATGGATGCTGCCACCACAGACACAAGTCTGCCCTCCTGCTGCTGGGAGTCCTTCCAGCTTGGGAGGTGTGGACAAAGGGTTTCCTGCCAGGGGAGGTGCGTGCACCACCCCAGCCAGGATTTTGTGTATTGGTCAGGTAGGGCTTGAAAGGAACCAGACATGCCTGTGGCTCACAAGGAGCCTCGGGGCATATGCCAGTTCAAACCGGTCCTGGGGCACACCAGTCCCGGGCCTGGGGCGAGCTGGACAAAGGATTGGGGGTGTAACCACCCCCCTTCCTGGTCCCACCCTTAGGGAGGGACCTAGCAGGTAGTCCGGCCCCTAGAATCCGCTTAAAGGTAGGAGCTGTGTCCTAAGACTTCAGACATCCTGGAATCAACTTGAAACTAAGAAGAAGACGGGAACTTCGACATTCTGCTGCACAGAAGACTGAAGGAAATCTCCCCTGTGGTCAGGGAGTGACCACCTTGCTAACGCAAGCACCATCCAGCGAATCAACGTCTGCTTTGCCGCCGCCTCCCGCTGGAGCCCGAGCCCAGAGACTGACAAGACCTGGACCTCCAGACCTCTCACCGCCCGATCCACAGTCCCTGAAAAGAGGAGACCCGTGGAGGCACCGAGACACGTGGAGCCAGCCATCTTGAAACGACCACGACAAGCTGACAAGTGCAACAACCGAGGCTCCCTCCAAGTTGTGCTTTGGGATCTGAGAAGCCCAACCCCCGAGCAGCATCTGCACCAAAGGTGAGCCCTCCAGCATCTCCACGATCTGCGTGGGGCCCTTCTGCATTTTGCCACTCGACGCGCCTAACCGGTTGCTGGCCCACTGGCTAGTGGCCATCTTGGCGACGAACTCTACGAAATACACCGCTGGTCTGGTTGCTCCAGACTGGCCCTTGCTCCCCTCCAAAGGAGCAGCCCCTCTGACCTTGCTGGTCAGAACCATCAGCTTATTTCCTTTCCTACAACAATTGCTTTTGCCAAGGCTTGTTTGCTTCGATCAAGTCGCCGACACCGCCGACAGCGAGAGCCTGCGTGGGACAGCTCCTGACTTGACTCCTGGCCGTCGTCGACCTTCAGGGACCACGTGGCTGCAGAGACAAGCTACACCTTTCTTCCTGTTTGCACCCGACATCGCCTGGTACCCACCTGGTGCCACGCTGGTCACTGGCTAGTGACTGTGAACACTGTCCCCTCTGCTTACAGGTCTTCAACATCTCCGATCCACTCTTGGATCCACTGCATCTCCTCCGGGCCGGTCGCCTGCAGCATCTTTGTCTTCAGGCTCCACGGAACAGATAGAAGAAACCCGACGCACTTCGAGGCCTATGCACCCGCTTCCTGTGGGTGAGGTAAAGCTGGCACTCCTGTGCCCAAGTGTAGTATTACATCTCTAGTGCCTGTGTTCCAAATCTTGAGTTCCTAGCCCATCCGGAAGATCCTCTTTGCAGTAACTTTGTACTTTTTACGCACCCATTGAAACCTATGGGAGCACGCGTGTGACTATTTGCTCTGCACACGCGACCCGTGGACCTCCTGGTCACTAACTGAAGTTAGCTCCGTGTAGGCCCAGCGATTCTAGAGGCCCTAGGCTTTTTCCCTTTTCTGTTCGTGGTACTTATACCACTATTTTAGTATATGGTTCGAGTGGCCACCAGGGCCTATCCATATAAAGTGCAACTTCTGTGTATTCTGTGATAATCTTGTTTGACGATTTGTGCTCCTGTGCTCATAAAGAGACTAGGGGTTACTTTGAGAAATAAATACATATATATTTTGAATATATATCTGTGTGGTGTCCTTTCATTGGTATAAATGGGGGTTACTATTGGTAAAACAGCTGGCTTAACACGCATCACGAGTTTAGCCTCAAAGACTGCTTAGCCTACGCTACCACTAGGGCAACTAGTCCGAAAAGGTTGACTTACAACCACACCATAAGGGTTGCTTGGCATGGTACAAGGTGGTCACTTTAACAAGTGAACATCATATACCAGGCCAACTTCTCACATTGGTGAGCAGCGGTTGGATTTGAGCTTGCTGTGTTTTACCATTGTAATCTCTTGGTTACCAATTGAAAGATCACATAGGTACCTGTAGGTACATATAAAACAAGATTAGATATACTTAAGTTCTACTGAACTTAGTTGTTGTAGAGCAAAGGGAGTAGCACACCCTGACTACAACTACTAGATAGGTTTAGTAGGTAAACCCAAGTGTAGGTAGATTGCAACACATCCACCCACACTTAGGAGCAATGGCTGGGGCAGAGGGGTCCACTGTACCCATCTCTGTTGAGAGTGACCCCCAGAGGGCACCATCCATCTTTGCTACCCTTAAACAAAATGAGCTCAGGCAGTTGGCAAATATCAGGGGCCTTAAACAGCCCAAGAATCCTACTTCTGCTGAACTCAGGGAGCTTTTACAGGCTGATGAAGATCAGAAAGCTCTCAGGAAAGCCTCCCAGTTAGCACCCTTAGGGACAGGAACAGGAGGCCCCCCTTCTGAAGATGCCACTGAGGTACCCCTTTCCAATAGCCATCCCTTAGATGAACACCATACTACAGAGGAGGAAAGTGATGGGGATACAGATGTGAGTGGGGATGAAGGGAGAACTAGCCCAGTGCCAAGTGTTATACTTGGCTCAGCTAAACCAAGGCTATTGGGGACTGACAGTGGGTTTACCCCATTGGATCTCCCCAGTGGACTTAACCCAGGGCTTGGGAGGCGAAGGAATCACTCAGGTGAATCCAATGCTTCCCATGGCTCTAGAGGCTCTCAAGGTCACTCCAGGAGAAGGATGGCCACCCCTCAGAGGAGGGAACATGAGGCCAAGATGCAAGAAGCCCAGCTGAGGATCAGGAAGCAGGAGCTAGAAGTAGCCCTGATGGAAGAGAAACTGAGCAAGGCTAGGCAGCATAAAGAGAGTGGGTCTATACCCACTGGTGGCAGCATTGTCCCTAGGGACAAAGATAGGGTTTTCGATAATAGAAACCTGTCTAAGGTTGTGCCCCCCTACAAAAGTGGGGATGACATCCACAAGTGGATAACTGCTCTTGAGAGAGTCTGCAAAGTACAGCAGGTTCCTGAAGACCAGTGGGCAGCAATCCTCTGGCTCTCCTTTGAAGGAAGAGGCAGAGACAGACTCCTCACTGTTAGAGAAGAGGATGTCAGAAACTACAGAGTCCTGAAGAGTGTCCTAGTTGATGGGTTAGGCTTAACCACTGAACAGTACAGGTTAATGTTCAGAGACACCCAAAAGACACAGACTCAGGACTGGTCTGAATACATTGAAGGTGCCACTAAGGCTTTGGAGGGTTGGTTGCTGGGAAGTAAGGTATCTGATTTTACAGGATTGTATAATTTGATGATGAGAGAACAGATTTTAAATAACTGTCAAAACCAGCAACTGCATCAACACTTGGTTGACTCTGATCTGACCTCTCCCCAAGAATTGGGAAAGAAGGCAGACAAATGGGTCAGAACCAGGGTTAAGCAAAAGAACCAGAACCAGGGCCAAGGGGGTGATCAGAAGAAAATAGACCAGAAGGGTGGAGATCAGAAACCTAAAGACCAGAAGTCTTCAACAGGGCCCCAAACTACTGCTAAGGAGGGTGGGTCCCAACAGTCCAAAAAGAAGAAAGAAGGTCAAAAGAAACCCTGGTGCAATCATTGCAAGAATACAACTCACTGGACTAGTGATTGCAAAAAGGGTGGAGCCCCCAACACTGTTGCCCCTAAGGCACCTGCTCCCAGTACTACTGTTAGCAGTGTTGGTCCCCAGACAAAGGGTGTAGTGGGAATCACTATGGGAACTGAAGGAGATTCTGACTTAGACAGAACCCTGACACAGGCAGTCCTGATCTGTGATGGGGACATTGATTTGTCCCTGACTGTGAGCCCCAGTAACCTGGGCAAGTACAGACAGACTCCTTTAATAAACGAAAAAGTGGCTCAAGCCTACAGGGACACATGTGCCAGTGTCACTATGGTGACACCAGGCTTTGTGGACCCTGGACAGTACATACCAGGTGAGAACTACCTGGTGACCAATGCCAGCAATGCCACTACTTCACATAGTGTGGCAGTTGTTAACTTCTCATGGGGAGGGGTAACTGGCCTCAAAAGGGTTGTGGTTAGTGCAGACCTCCCAGTAGAATGTTTGTTGGGCAATGACCTAGAGAGTTCTCTATTGTAGGAGAGTAGGGTCTGCTTTCTATGTTCACCCCCACTTTTTGCTTTTGCTTTACTGGTTTTCGACTTAGATGTGGCTGTGGGCCTGCTAATCAGACCCACAGCCCTGCTGTTCTCTCTCTAAATTACTACTATGTACTTTAGGTGCATAACCCATTTGGATAGGATCACCTTATTGGGCCCTGTACAGTGTACCCTAGGTACCCAGGGCATAGGTGTACCCTAGGCCTACCAGGGGCTGCAGCATGTATTGTGCCACCCCTGGCCTGGCCTTCCATTTTGACACAACTGGCTGATCACTCAGCTGGGGCAAGGTCGTGTAATCACCCCTTGCTTAGGTGTAGTATTCCTATACCTAACTTACATATGGACACATGTGTACCTATCAGTCACTCCTATGGCAGGCCTTGACAATCCTGGAGGCAGAGTGCTTGGTAACATGTGAGATGGTGCTCTAGCATGAGCTGAGCCTGTCTGCAGCTTTCGGAACCAAGTCCTTATAGCTGTTCTATGATATAGCCTACCATATACTCTTAAAGTACCTTATAATCTTAGACGGTTATGGTAACTATGGTTTGGCTTTATCAAAACATGTCGTGTAAGGTGTCTAACACTCGGGAATAATACCCCCATGCCATTTCTGGACATGAGAATATTATTCCCCCCTTCTAGAGGGAAAGACATGTTAAAATCATACTTCAACTGTTAGCCTCTGACCAAAGCCTCAGCATCACAAAATGGATGCTGCTGCCACGACACAAGTCTGACCTCCTGCAGCTGGGAGTGATCCCAGCCAGGGAGGCCTGGACAATAGGTTTCCTGCTTGGGGAGGTGCTAGCACCTCCCCAGACAGCCTTTAGTGTATTGGGGCAGGGTGGGCTGAAAGGAATGAGACATGCCTGGGGCACACAAGGTGTTCCTTGCATAGTCCAGTTCAAACCGGCGCTGGGGCACTCCAGCCCCAGCTCTGGCGCGAAACTGGACAAAGGGAAGTGGGTGTAACCACCCCCTCCCAGGTCCCACCCATAAGGCGTGACCTAGCAGGTATCCCAGCCCCCCAGATTAGTATAAGAGTGGGAGTTGGGCCTCAAGACTTTGGATTATCCTGAACCTGCAAAACTGAACAGAAACTCTGGACCTTCGACATTCGACGAAAGAAGAAGACTGAAGAATCTCCCTTGTAGCCAAGGAGTGGCTACCCTGTGCAAACAGGCACCATCAAGTGACTACCCTTTGCTTTGTGAAACGTTCGACGAGGAACCGATTGCAGAGCCCGACCAGAGCCTTGATTTCCAGACTTCTCCGACCCTCATCCACATCTGCAGCAGAGCTGAGATCCGTGGAGGCGACGAGCGACGTGGGACCGGCTACCTGGGAAAAGTGGCTAGTAACTTACAGCGCAGCTTCTGAGGTACCCTCGAAGTTGTGCACCGGGGATTGAGAAGCCCCAACCCCAAGCACCATCTGCACCGAAGACCAGCCCCCCACACTCCACGAGTCCTGCGTGGGGCCCTTCAGCATTTTCCTGCTTGCCGCGTCTGTCCGGTTGCTTGCCCGCTGGCTAGTGGCCTTTGTGACGACGCTCCCTGAAATCTTCTGCGCTGGTTTGGCTCCTCCAGACTGGCTCCCGCTTCTCTGCAAAGAAGAAGCACCCCAGACCTTCCTGGTCTGCACCAGAAGCAAGTCCTTTGTTCTTCGTGGGTTCCGCTTGCCAAGGCTTGGTGAGTCCTAGTCCAACTTCGACGCCGCCGACAGCAAGAGCCTTCGTGGGACAGCTCGCCTCCTGGTCCTGGTCGTCCTCGACGCTTCCTGGTCCTCCTGGCTGCAGCGACAAGCTTCACCTTCACCTGCAACTCTTCACGACATCGCCTGGTTCCTTCCTGGTTCCACGTGGTCACTGGCTAGTGACCTTGACTCTGTCCCCTCTGCTTGCAGGTTTCTTCTCTTCTTGATCCCAGGCTTGGGATCCACCGGACACTCTCTCCTGACTGCCTGTCAGCATCTTTCTTCAGGCATCCATAGGAGTCGACGACGAAAACGACGCATCTTCACCCCTATGCACCCGCAGCCTGTGGGCTAGGTAACTTGGGTACTCCGGTGCTCATCAGGATAGTGACTATCCTAGTGTCTAGTTTTCAAGTCTCAACTTCCTAGCTACTCCGGAAGTGTCCTAAATCTATCTATTTCTAAACTGTAACATTGCTATTGACTTTTACGCATTACGCGTGAGTGTTTCCACTCTGCACACGAATCCCGTGGGCCTCCCACTTCCTAACTAACGCTAGTGTAGTGTAGCCCCAGCGATTCCCTAGGCCTAGGCCTATTCTATTTCCGTGACAGTGGTTCTTATACCACTTCTTTAGTATATGGTTTGCGTGGCCCCTAGGGCCTAACTGTATTACTTACCTGTGTGACTTACTGTATGCATTAATAAGACTGTGTTGTACTTACCTCTAAACTCATAAAGAGTGCTGAGGGTTTGCTTAGAATAAATACACTTTATTTTATATATATATCTGTTGTGGTGTCCTTTCATTTGGTATTCAAGGGATTATATATGGTATCACAGCTGGCTTCACATGCCATTCAGAGTTTAGCCTAAGACTGCTCTTGTCCATGCTACCACTAGGATAGCTGGTCTATAAGGTTGACTTTACAACCAATCACCATAAGGGTATTTGGACTGATATAAGGTGTACACTATAACTAGTGACATCATACATCAGGCCAACTTCTCACATTGGTGAGCAGCGGTTGGGATCTGAGCTTGCTGTTGTAATACCATTGTAATCTTGAGATACTAAATTGAAAGATCACACAGATATTGTCTAGGTACATATAACATAGATTATTATACTTAAGTCCTACTGGACTTTGTAGTTGTAGGTTGAAGGGAATAACACACCCTGACTACAACTACTAGAAAGGTTTAGTAGATACAACTAGTGTAGGTAGGTGCACACACCACACCCTCACTAGATCATGCCTCTGGGAGGAGATCAAGTAGATGCTCTCTCAGGTGGGGCAGGTCTGCAGAAGACCCCCTCTAGGTATGATACCTTAACATTCCAGGAGATGAGACAATTGTGTACCTCCAGAGGAATAAAACAGGGTGCAAACCCTACCCTCCTTCAGTTAAGACAACTCCTAGAGGAGTATGATGCTCAGAGGGCATCTCAGGAAGGTGCCCTAGGCACAGAGGAGGGTCTACCCACCACAGAGGAGTCAGATGGGGCTTCAGATGGGGAGGTAGATAGCCAGAGCCAAGTAAGGAGACTTAGCCAGGCTAACTTAAGTTTACATGGGAGTTTGCATGGGGTCCCCCCATACAGACCCACAAGTAGACATTCACAGAGAAACAGGAAGGACAGATCCCCTTCAGGGGAATCCATCCACTCCCATGTCTCTAACATCTCTAATGCTTCCTCTCACAGGGGAATGACTTCACCTGAGAGAAAGGAGCATGCAGCCAGAATGAGGGAGGCTAATCTGAGGATTCAGAGGGAAGAACTTGCCCTTGCCAAAGAGAAGCTTGCTCTGGCTAGAGAACAAAAGTTAAGTGGGTTAGAACCCACTGGTGGCAGCAACATTCCTAGAGATAGAGACAGGCACTATGATAATAGAAACCTGAGCAAGATTGTCCCTCCCTACAAGTGTGGGGATGACATCCACAAATGGATAACTGCTTTGGAGAGAGCTTGCAAAGTACAGCAGGTACCCCAAAGTCAGTGGGCAGCTATCTTGTGGCTCTCCTTCTCTGAGAAAGGAAGAGACAAGCTCCTCACAGTTAGTGATGAGGATGCAGATAATTACAATGTCCTGAAGAGTGCTCTGATTGATGGGTTTGGCCTAACCACTGAACAATACAGGTTGTTGTTCAGGGATACCCAGAAGACACAGACTCAGGACTGGACTGACTTTGTAGATTGTGCCACTAAGGCTCTGGAAGGCTGGCTATTGGGAAGTAAGGTTAAGGACTATACAGGATTGTATAATTTGATCATGAGAGAACAAATACTTAACAACTGTCAAAACCAGCTATTGCATCAACACCTGATTGATTCTGATCTGACTTCTCCCCAAGAATTGGGAAAGAAGGCAGATAGATGGGTCAGGACTAGAGTTAAGCAGAAAAACCAGAACCAGGGCGGTGATCAGAAAAAGGCAGACCAGAAGGGTAATGATCAGAAACAAAAAGACCAGAAGTCTTCACCAGGCCCCCAAAAGGCTCAGGGGGAGGGTGGTTCCAAAAAGGATAAGAAGAAAGAAGGCCAAAAGAAACCATGGTGCAACTATTGTAAGTCTACCTCACATTGGTTTAGTGAGTGCACCAAAAAGGATAAGCCCCCAGCCACCATTGCCCCTAAGGCAACTGTACCCCCTAGTTCAGCTGTAAGTGGTGGTTCCCAGCAAAAGGGTGTAGTAGGGTTAACCCTGGGAACTGAGGAGGATTCTGGCCTAGTCAGAGTACCTACTCGGGCTGTCCTGATCTGTGATGGGGACTTAGCTTTGTCCTCTACTGTAGGCCCCAGTAACCTGGGCAAGTACAGACAGACACCTTTTATCAACCAAAGAATGGCTCAGGCCTACAGGGACACTGGGGCTAGTGTCACAATGGTGACACCTGCTTTTGTGGACCCTGGACAGATCATACTAGGTGAGAATTACCTAGTGACCAACGCTAGCAATGCCACTACCTCCCATAGTGTGGCTATTGTTAACTTCTCCTGGGGAGGGGTAACTGGCCTCAAGAAAGTTGTTGTTAGTTCAGACCTTCCTGTAGAGTGTTTACTGGGCAATGATCTTGAAACTTCAGTTTGGTCTGAAGTGGAGTATAGGACCCATGCAGAAATGCTGGGGATAGATGCACATGTCCTTGCTGTGACCAGGTCACAGGCCAAAAAGTGCAACACTGAGCAAGTGCTGGATCCTGAAATTATGGACCAGTCACAATCCAAGAGAAAGAGCAGTAGGGTTAAGGCTGTGCCTTCCCCCCTGCCTCAGGTGGTGGATCAGCCCTCCCAGGAGGATGATTCTGAGAGCCCTGAAGGAACTGTCCTAGAAGAACTTGAACCTGATCAGGTTGAGTTTCTTGGGACAGGGGGACCTTCCAGGGCAGATCTGAGGCAGGCTCAATTAGACTGCCCCTCTCTTGAACCCCTCAGACAGCTGGCTGCTGCTGAGGCTGCAGGGAATGCTCAAGGTACCCATAGAGTGTATTGGGATGAAGGGCTACTGTACTCAGAGGCTAGAGACCCCAAGCCTGGTGCATCCAGGAGGTTGGTCATACCACTGAAGTTCAGAGGCTTCCTTCTAACCTTGGCCCATGATATTCCCCTTGCAGGACATTTAGGCCAGAACAAGACTTGGGACAGGCTTGTCCCTCACTTTCACTGGCCCCATATGTCAGAAGATACTAAGGAGTTTTGTCGCTCCTGTGTCACCTGCCAAGCCAGTGGCAAATCAGGTGGCACCACAAAGGCCCCCCTCATACCACTACCTGTGGTGGGGGTCCCCTTTGAAAGAGTGGGCATAGATATTGTAGGACCAATGGACCCACAAACAGCATCTGGGCACAGATTCATACTGGTGATAGTGGACCATGCCACCAGGTACCCAGAAGCAATTCCCCTGAGGACCACAACAGCTCCTGTTGTGGCAAGGGCCCTGCTTGGAGTATTCTCCAGAGTGGGCTTTCCAAAGGAGGTCATTTCTGACAGAGGTGCCAACTTTATGTCAGGATACTTGACTGCAATGTGGAAGGAGTGTGGTGTTAACTATAAGTTCACCACACCCTATCACCCACAGTGCAATGGGCTTGTTGAGAGATTCAACAAGACCCTAAAGGGAATGATAAAAGGATTACCAGACAAGCTTAGGCGAAGATGGGACATCCTTTTACCCTGCCTTCTGTTTGCTTACAGAGAGGTCCCACAAAAGGGGGTTGGCTACAGCCCTTTTGAGCTTTTGTTTGGACATCCTGTAAGAGGACCCCTGTGTTTGGTGAAGGAAGGATGGGAGAGACCTCTCAGACAACCCAAACTAGACATAGTGGATTATGTACTTGGTCTCCGCTCCAGGATGGCAGAGTATATGAAGAAGGCTTCTAAAAACCTTGAGGCAAGCCAAGAACTCCAAAAAGCTTGGCATGACCAAAAGGCTGTACTGACTGTTTACCAGCCAGGGCAGAAAGTGTGGGTGTTGGAGCTAGTGGCCCCAGCAGCACTCCAAGACAAATGGTCTGGACCCCACACTATTGTTGAGAAAAAGGGAGAAGTCACCTACTTGGTGGACCTTGGGACTCCCAGAAGCCCCCACAGGGTGCTTCATGTCAACAGATTGAAGGCATATGTTGACAGGGCAGACATGGGGCTACTCATGGCTACAGATGAGGGGCAGGAGGAAGAGAGTGACCCTCTCCCAGACCTGTTGACTCAGAACCCTGATGATGGCTCAGTTGATGGTGTGGTCTTTTCTGACAGCCTCACTGTCCATCAGCAACAGGACTGCAGACAAGTTCTGCAGGCCTACAGACATATGTTCTCTCTGACCCCAAGTCAGACAAACTGGTGCACCCATGAGGTGGACACTGGTGACAGTCTGCCTGTGAAGAGTAAAATCTACAGGTAACCTGACCATGTCAGGGACTGCATAAAAGTTGAGGTACAAAAGATGTTGGAGCTGGGAGTCATTGAACCTTCAGAGAGCCCTTGGGCTAGTCCTGTAGTCCTTGTGCCAAAACCTCACACCCAAGATGGTAAGAGAGAGATGAGGTTTTGCGTGGATTACAGAGGTCTCAATGCTGTCACTAGGACAGATGCCCACCCAATACCTAGGGCAGATGAGCTCATTGACAGACTGGCAGCTGCTAAGTTTTTGAGCACATTTGACCTAACAGCAGGCTACTGGCAAATCAGACTAGCTGAGAGTGCAAAGGCCAAAACTGCTTTCTCGACCCCAGGAGGACATTATCAATTTGTGGTAATGCCCTTTGGTTTGAAGAATGCACCTGCCACTTTCCAAAGGCTGGTGAATCAAGTCCTTACTGGGTTGGATGATTATTGTGCAGCTTATCTTGATGATATTGCTGTCTTTAGCTCCACCTGGGAGGATCACCTGGTCCACCTGAGGAATGTTTTAGAGGCCCTGCAAAAGGCAGGCCTCACTATCAAGGCCACTAAGTGCCAGATAGGGCAGAGCAAGGTTGTATACCTGGGCCACCTAGTTGGTGGGGGTCAGGTTCAACCACTGGAGAGCAAGATCCAGACCATAAAGGACTGGGCTCCTCCAACTACCCAGACTCAGGTCAGAGCTTTCTTGGGCCTGTCTGGGTACTACAGAAAGTTTGTTAAGAACTATGGGTCCATAGTGACACCACTTAATGACTTGACCTCCAAGAAGATGCCAAAGAAAGTTCAGTGGACAGCAAGCTGTCAAAAAGCATTTGATGACCTGAAGCAGGCCATGTGCAGTGCACCTATTCTGAAAAGTCCAGACTACTCCAAAGAGTTCATTGTCCAGACAGATGCTTCTGAGTTAGGTGTGGGAGCTGTTCTTTCACAACTGAATGTAGATGGTCAAGACCAGCCAATTGCTTTTATAAGTAGAAGGCTGACCCCTAGAGAGAAACTTTGGTCAGCTATTGAGAGGGAGGCCTTTGCTGTGGTTTGGGCCCTGAAGAAGCTGAGGCCATACTTGTTTGGCACTCACTTCAAGATTCAGACAGACCATAAGCCCCTCTTGTGGCTAAATCAGATGAAGGGTGAAAATCCCAAACTTCTTAGGTGGTCCATTTCCCTACAGGGGATGGACTTCACAGTGGAACATAGACCTGGGACTGACCATGCCAATGCAGATGGACTCTCCAGATATTTCCACTTAGAACATGAAGACTCAACTGGTCAAGGTTAGTTTAATGTCCCTAAGTTTGGGGGGGGGGTTGTGTAGGAGAGTAGGGTCTGCTTTCTATGTTCACCCCCACTTTTTGCTTTTGCTTTACTGGTTTTCGACTTAGATGTGGCTGTGGGCCTGCTAATCAGACCCACAGCCCTGCTGTTCTCTCTCTAAATTACTACTATGTACTTTAGGTGCATAACCCATTTGGATAGGATCACCTTATTGGGCCCTGTACAGTGTACCCTAGGTACCCAGGGCATAGGTGTACCCTAGGCCTACCAGGGGCTGCAGCATGTATTGTGCCACCCCTGGCCTGGCCTTCCATTTTGACACAACTGGCTGATCACTCAGCTGGGGCAAGGTCGTGTAATCACCCCTTGCTTAGGTGTAGTATTCCTATACCTAACTTACATATGGACACATGTGTACCTATCAGTCACTCCTATGGCAGGCCTTGACAATCCTGGAGGCAGAGTGCTTGGTAACATGTGAGATGGTGCTCTAGCATGAGCTGAGCCTGTCTGCAGCTTTCGGAACCAAGTCCTTATAGCTGTTCTATGATATAGCCTACCATATACTCTTAAAGTACCTTATAATCTTAGACGGTTATGGTAACTATGGTTTGGCTTTATCAAAACATGTCGTGTAAGGTGTCTAACACTCGGGAATAATACCCCCATGCCATTTCTGGACATGAGAGTATTATTCCCCCCTTCTAGAGGGAAAGACATGTTAAAATCATACTTCAACTGTTAGCCTCTGACCAAAGCCTCAGCATCACAAAATGGATGCTGCTGCCACGACACAAGTCTGACCTCCTGCAGCTGGGAGTGATCCCAGCCAGGGAGGCCTGGACAATAGGTTTCCTGCTTGGGGAGGTGCTAGCACCTCCCCAGACAGCCTTTAGTGTATTGGGGCAGGGTGGGCTGAAAGGAATGAGACATGCCTGGGGCACACAAGGTGTTCCTTGCATAGTCCAGTTCAAACCGGTGCTGGGGCACTCCAGCCCCAGCTCTGGCGCGAAACTGGACAAAGGGAAGTGGGTGTAACCACCCCCTCCCAGGTCCCACCCATAAGGCGTGACCTAGCAGGTATCCCAGCCCCCCAGATTAGTATAAGAGTGGGAGTTGGGCCTCAAGACTTTGGATTATCCTGAACCTGCAAAACTGAACAGAAACTCTGGACCTTCGACATTCGACGAAAGAAGAAGACTGAAGAATCTCCCTTGTAGCCAAGGAGTGGCTACCCTGTGCAAACAGGCACCATCAAGTGACTACCCTTTGCTTTGTGAAACGTTCGACAAGGAACCGATTGCAGAGCCCGACCAGAGCCTTGATTTCCAGACTTCTCCGACCCTCATCCACATCTGCAGCAGAGCTGAGATCCGTGGAGGCGACGAGCGACGTGGGACCGGCTACCTGGGAAAAGTGGCTAGTAACTTACAGCGCAGCTTCTGAGGTACCCTCGAAGTTGTGCACCGGGGATTGAGAAGCCCCAACCCCAAGCACCATCTGCACCGAAGACCAGCCCCCCACACTCCACGAGTCCTGCGTGGGGCCCTTCAGCATTTTCCTGCTTGCCGCGTCTGTCCGGTTGCTTGCCCGCTGGCTAGTGGCCTTTGTGACGACGCTCCCTGAAATCTTCTGTGCTGGTTTGGCTCCTCCAGACTGGCTCCCGCTTCTCTGCAAAGAAGAAGCACCCCAGACCTTCCTGGTCTGCACCAGAAGCAAGTCCTTTGTTCTTTGTGGGTTCCGCTTGCCAAGGCTTGGTGAGTCCTAGTCCAACTTCGACGCCGCCGACAGCAAGAGCCTTCGTGGGACAGCTCGCCTCCTGGTCCTGGTCGTCCTCGACGCTTCCTGGTCCTCCTGGCTGCAGCGACAAGCTTCACCTTCACCTGCAACTCTTCACGACATCGCCTGGTTCCTTCCTGGTTCCACGTGGTCACTGGCTAGTGACCTTGACACTGTCCCCTCTGCTTGCAGGTTTCTTCTCTTCTTGATCCCAGGCTTGGGATCCACCGGACACTCTCTCCTGACTGCCTGTCAGCATCTTTCTTCAGGCATCCATAGGAGTCGACGACGAAAACGACGCATCTTCACCCCTATGCACCCGCAGCCTGTGGGCTAGGTAACTTGGGTACTCCGGTGCTCATCAGGATAGTGACTATCCTAGTGTCTAGTTTTCAAGTCTCAACTTCCTAGCTACTCCGGAAGTGTCCTAAATCTATCTATTTCTAAACTGTAACATTGCTATTGACTTTTACGCATTACGCGTGAGTGTTTCCACTCTGCACACGAATCCCGTGGGCCTCCCACTTCCTAACTAACGCTAGTGTAGTGTAGCCCCAGCGATTCCCTAGGCCTAGGCCTATTCTATTTCCGTGACAGTGGTTCTTATACCACTTCTTTAGTATATGGTTTGCGTGGCCCCTAGGGCCTAACTGTATTACTTACCTGTGTGACTTACTGTATGCATTAATAAGACTGTGTTGTACTTACCTCTAAACTCATAAAGAGTGCTGAGGGTTTGCTTAGAATAAATACACTTTATTTTATATATATATCTGTTGTGGTGTCCTTTCATTTGGTATTCAAGGGATTATATATGGTATCACAGCTGGCTTCACATGCCATTCAGAGTTTAGCCTAAGACTGCTCTTGTCCATGCTACCACTAGGATAGCTGGTCTATAAGGTTGACTTTACAACCAATCACCATAAGGGTATTTGGACTGATATAAGGTGTACACTATAACTAGTGACATCATACAT
This sequence comes from Triturus cristatus, assembly GCF_964204655.1. NCBI lineage: Eukaryota > Metazoa > Chordata > Amphibia > Caudata > Salamandridae > Triturus > Triturus cristatus. The sequence continues at coordinate 423,347,559 of NC_140593.1, forward strand.
CAGGCCAACTTCTCACATCTATGGTCAGAAGTGGAGTACAGGACTCATGCAGAGATGTTAGTTATATCATCACATGTCCTTGCTGTGACCAGGTCACAGGCCAAAAAGTGCCTCACTGAACCTCAGGTCTTGGATCCTGGAACTATGGACCAAGCACCTACCAAGAAGAAGAACAGGAGGGTCAAGGCTGTGCCTTCCCCCCTGCCTCAGAGTGATGATCAGCCTTCCCAGGAAGCTGATCTAGAGGACCCTGAAGGAACTGTCCCTGAAGAGCTTGACCCTGACCAGGTTGAGTTTCTGGGGACAGGGGGACCTTCAAGGGCTGACTTGAGGCAGGCTCAGTTATCCTGTCCCTCTCTTGAACCCCTCAGACAGCTGGCTGCTGCTGAGGCTGCTGGGAATGCTCAAGGTACCCATAAAGTGTATTGGGATGAAGGGCTCCTTTATTCAGAGGCTAGAGACCCCAAGCCTGGTGCAACCAGGAGGTTGGTTATACCTCTGCAATTTAGGGGCTTCCTTCTTACCTTGGCCCATGACATTCCTTTAGCAGGACACCTAGGCCAGAATAAAACCTGGGACAGACTTGTCCCTCACTTTCACTGGCCTCATATGAATGAAGATACAAAGGAGTTTTGTCGCTCCTGTGTTACCTGCCAAGCCAGTGGCAAATCAGGTGGCACAACAAAGGCCCCCCTGATACCACTACCTGTGGTGGGGGTTCCCTTTGAAAGAGTGGGAATAGATATAGTGGGTCCCATGGATCCTCCCACTGCATCTGGGCACAGATTTATACTGGTGGTAGTGGATCATGCCACCAGGTATCCAGAGGCAATTCCCCTTAGGACCACTACAGCACCTGTTGTGGCCAGGGCCCTGCTGGGAGTATTCTCCAGAGTGGGGTTTCCTAAGGAGGTAGTATCTGACAGAGGTACCAACTTTATGTCAGGATACTTGACAGCTATGTGGAAGGAATGTGGTGTCAACTACAAGTTCACCACCCCTTATCACCCACAATGCAATGGGCTTGTTGAGAGATTCAACAAGACCCTAAAGGGTATGATCAAAGGATTACCTGAAAAGCTCAGGCGAAGATGGGACATCCTTCTACCCTGCCTTCTGTTTGCTTACAGAGAGGTCCCACAAAAGGGGGTTGGCTACAGCCCCTTTGAATTGTTGTTTGGGCACCCTGTGAGAGGCCCTCTGTGTTTGGTGAAGGAAGGATGGGAGTTACCTCTCAAAAAGCCTAAGCTAGTCATAGTGGACTATGTACTTGGTCTCCGCTCCAGGATGGCTGAGTATATGGAGAAGGCATCCAAAAACCTTGAGGCAAGCCAGGCCTTACAGAAAGCTTGGCATGACCAAAAGGCTGTCTTGGTTGAGTATCAGCCAGGACAGAAGGTATGGGTGTTGGAGCCAGTGGCCCCAGCAGCACTCCAAGACAAATGGTCTGGACCCCATACAATCCTGGAAAAGAAGGGAGAGGTCACCTACTTGGTGGACCTAGGAACTCCCAGGAGTCCCCACAGGGTACTCCATGTTAACAGGCTTAAAGCATATGTTGACAGGGCAGACATGGGCTTGCTCATGGCTACAGATGAGGGACAGGAGGAGGAGAGTGACCCTCTCCCAGACCTGTTGTCTCAGAACCCTGAAGATGGCTCAGTTGAAGGAGTGACCCTTGGAGGCAACCTCACTGCCCATCAGCAGACTGAATGTAGACAGGTTCTACAATCATTTTCACATATGTTTTCCTTGATACCTAGTCAAACTGACTGGTGTACCCATGTTGTGGACACTGGTGACAGTCTGCCTGTAAAGAACAAGCTTTACAGACAACCTGACCACGTCAGGGACTGTATAAAGGCTGAGGTACATAAAATGCTGGAATTAGGTGTCATTGAACCCTCAGAGAGCCCCTGGGCTAGCCCAGTGGTTCTGGTCCCCAAACCTCACACCAAAGATGGCAAGAGAGAGATGAGGTTCTGTGTGGATTACAGAGGACTCAATGCTGTCACCAGGACAGATGCACACCCTATTCCAAGGGCAGATGAGCTCATAGATAAACTAGCTTCTGCAAAGTTTTTGAGCACATTTGACTTAACAGCTGGCTATTGGCAAATCAGATTAGCTGAGGAGTCTAAGGCCAAAACAGCATTCTCAACCCCAGGTGGGCATTATCAGTTTGTGGTGATGCCCTTTGGTCTGAAGAATGCACCTGCCACCTTCCAACGGTTGGTGAACCAAGTCCTCACTGGGTTGGATGACTTTTGTGCAGCATATCTTGATGACATTGCTGTCTTTAGCTCCACCTGGGAGGATCACCTGATCCACCTGAAGAAGGCTCTTGAGGCCCTGCAGAGGGCAGGCCTCACTATCAAGGCTACTAAGTGCCAGATAGGGCAGAGTAAGGTTGTATATTTGGGCCACCTTGTAGGTGGAGGCCAAGTTCAACCACTGGAGAGTAAGATCCAATCCATCAAGGACTGGTCCCCTCCAACCACCCAGACTCAAGTTCGAGCTTTCTTGGGCTTGACTGGGTACTACAGGAAGTTTGTTAAGAACTATGGGTCCATTGTGACTCCTCTTAATGATCTGACATCCAAGAAGATGCCCAAAAAGGTTCAGTGGACAGTAAGCTGTCAAAAGGCATTTGATGACCTGAAGGAGGCCATGTGCTCTGCACCTATCCTGAAAAGTCCTGACTACTCCAAAGAGTTTATTGTCCAAACAGATGCTTCTGAGTTGGGTGTGGGAGCTGTGCTGTCACAACTTAATGTAGATGGTCAAGACCAACCCATTGCTTTTATTAGCAGAAGGTTGACCCCCAGAGAGAAGAATTGGTCAGCTATTGAGAGGGAGGCCTTTGCTGTGGTGTGGGCCCTGAAGAAGCTGAGGCCATACTTGTTTGGCACTCACTTCAAGATTCAGACCGACCATAAGCCCCTCTTGTGGCTAAATCAGATGAAGGGTGAAAATCCCAAACTGCTTAGGTGGTCCATTTCCCTACAGGGTATGGACTTTACAGTGGAGCACCGGCCCGGTACTGACCATGGGAATGCAGATGGTCTCTCCAGGTACTTCCACTTAGGACATGAAGACGAGACTGGTCAAGGCTAGTTTAATGTCCCAGCGTTTGGGGGGGGGTTGTGTAGGAGAGTAGGGTCTGCTATCCTATGGTCACCCCAAATTTTTGCTTTTTGCTTCACTGGTTTTTGACATATTGAGGCTGTGGGCCTGCCAATCAGACCCCCAGCCTGCTGTTCTCTCTACTAACTTAAAACTATGCACCCTAGGTGCATAACCAATTGGAAGTGGATCACCCTGTCAGCCCCTGTACCAGTGTACACTAGGTACCCAGGGCATTGGTGTACCCAAGGCCTGCCCGGGGCTGAAGCATGTATTATGCCACCCCAGGCTTGGCCTAACAAATCTGACACAACTGGCTGATCACTCAGCTGGGGTAAGTTGGTGTAACCACCTCTTACTTAGGTGTAGTATACCTATACCTAACCTTAAATGGGACACCTGGTAACCTATAAGTCACTCCTATGGCAGGCCTTAACAATCCTGAAGGCAGAGTGCTTGGTTCCATGTGAGATGGTGCTCTGGCATGAGCTGAGCCTGTCTGCAGTGGTCGGAACAACTTCCTTCTACTGTTTCCAGATATCGTCATACCATATACTCTTAAGTGCATTATGAACCTCGCGGTTAAATGCTATCTTTGGTTTGGCTTTATCAAAACATGTCGAGTAAGGTGTCATACGAATTGGAATACTAACCCCTCGCCAATTCTGGCGACGGGGTTAGCATTCCACCCTTCTAGAGGGACACGACATGTACAGTACCTGAAACCCGGGTAAAATCAGACATAGCCTCAGCTCCACAAAATGGATGCTGCCACCACAGACACAAGTCTGCCCTCCTGCTGCTGGGAGTCCTTCCAGCTTGGGAGGTGTGGACAAAGGGTTTCCTGCCAGGGGAGGTGCGTGCACCACCCCAGACAGGATTTTGTGTATTGGTCAGGTAGGGCTTGAAAGGAACCAGACATGCCTGTGGCTCACAAGGAGCCTCGGGGCATATGCCAGTTCAAACCGGTCCTGGGGCACACCAGTCCCGGGCCTGGGGCGAGCTGGACAAAGGATTGGGGGTGTAACCACCCCCCTTCCTGGTCCCACCCTTAGGGAGGGACCTAGCAGGTAGTCCGGCCCCTAGAATCCGCTTAAAGGTAGGAGCTGTGTCCTAAGACTTCAGACATCCTGGAATCAACTTGAAACTAAGAAGAAGACGGGAACTTCGACATTCTGCTGCACAGAAGACTGAAGGAAATCTCCCCTGTGGTCAGGGAGTGACCACCTTGCTAACGCAAGCACCATCCAGCGAATCAATGTCTGCTTTGCCGCCGCCTCCCGCCGTAGCCCGAGCCCAGAGACTGACAAGACCTGGACCTCCAGACCTCTCACCGCCCGATCCACAGTCCCTGAAAAGAGGAGACCCGTGGAGGCACCGAGACACGTGGAGCCAGCCATCTTGAAACGACCACGACAAGCTGACAAGTGCAACAACCGAGGCTCCCTCCAAGTTGTGCTTTGGGATCTGAGAAGCCCAGCCCCCGAGCAGCATCTGCACCAAAGGTGAGCCCTCCAGCATCTCCACGATCTGCGTGGGGCCCTTCTGCATTTTGCCACTCGACGCGCCTAACCGGTTGCTGGCCCGCTGGCTAGTGGCCATCTTGGCGACGAACTCTACGAAATACACCGCTGGTCTGGTTGCTCCAGACTGGCCCTTGCTCCCCTCCAAAGGAGCAGCCCCTCTGACCTTGCTGGTCAGAACCATCAGCTTATTTCCTTTCCTACAACAATTGCTTTTGCCAAGGCTTGTTTGCTTCGATCAAGTCGCCGACACCGCCGACAGCGAGAACCTGTGTGGGACAGCTCGTGACTCGACTCCTGGACATCGTCGACCTTCAGGGACCACGTGGCTGCAGAGACAAGCTACACCTTTCTTCCTGTTTGCACCCGACATCGCCTGGTACCCACCTGGTGCCACGCTGGTCACTGGCTAGTGACTGTGAACACTGTCCCCTCTGCTTACAGGTCTTCAACATCTCCGATCCACTCTTGGATCCACTGCATCTCCTTCGGGCCGGTCGCCTGCCGCATCTTTGTCTTCAGGCTCCACGGAACAGATAGAAGAAACCCGACGCACTTCGAGGCCTATGCACCCGCTTCCTGTGGGTGAGGTAAAGCTGGCACTCCTGTGCCCAAGTGTAGTATTACATCTCTAGTGCCTGTGTTCCAAATCTTGAGTTCCTAGCCCATCCGGAAGATCCTCTTTGCAGTAACTTTGTACTTTTTACGCACCCATTGAAACCTATGGGAGCACGCGTGTGACTATTTGCTCTGCACACGCGACCCGTGGACCTCCTGGTCACTAACTGAAGTTAGCTCCGTGTAGGCCCAGCGATTCTAGAGGCCCTAGGCCTTTTCCCTTTTCTGTTCGTGGTACTTATACCACTATTTTAGTATATGGTTCGAGTGGCCACCAGGGCCTATCCATATAAAGTGCAACTTCTGTGTATTCTGTGATAATCTTGTTTGACGATTTGTGCTCCTGTGCTCATAAAGAGACTAGGGGTTACTTTGAGAAATAAATACATATATATTTTGAATATATATCTGTGTGGTGTCCTTTCATTGGTATAAAAGGGGGTTACTATTGGTAAAACAGCTGGCTTAACACGCATCACGAGTTTAGCCTCAAAGACTGCTTAGCCTACGCTACCACTAGGGCAGCTAGTCCGAAAAGGTTGACTTACAACCACACCATAAGGGTTGCTTGGCATGGTACAAGGTGGTCACTTTAACTAGTGAACATCATATACCAGGCCAACTTCTCACACATAACATCAGCCCTATGCCAGGGAGTATAAACCCAATTGTACACAAAATATCCCTTAGCATCGGCAGAAGTAATATCCGCACTAGTTCCCGCTCCTTTAGGAGGAACATACAAAGGTGCCGCCTCTCGCATGGGTTTAGCATGCACTAGCTCGCCCTTATCTGACTGGGAGGAAGACAGCTGCTGATCGTCCGCCTGCAAGGCCAAGCTCTCCTCCTCCTTCTTCCGGCGCGCTTCGTCCCGCAGTCGAAGCATCTCATCCCGTAGCGCAAACAGACGTCGGACCGCATCAGGCACCTGAGAGGGAGAGAAAGTACCATTACGTAGTGCTCTAGAATCCGACACTATCTCCTGCGGCGCAAAAGCATCAGAATATTTGCGAAAGGCAGCAACCACTTCATCAGAGAAAACGGCAGCAAAATACAATTTCTCCCTATCCTGCCATCCTTCCAGAGTCGGTAATAACTCTGCAGAAGACAGCTTATTTTAAACTGCACGATAAGAAATTTTCCGAAGCTCACTCGAGCGCTCAAGAGATAACATGGATCGCGTGTCTATCCTATCTTTACCCGATCCGGAATCCTGGACTGGCGGATCAGACGCACCTACATAAGGTGGCGGGGAACGATCTAATAGGGAAAAATCATCATCAAGATTAGTAAGGACAGGATAAAGTGGCTGGCGGACAGCATATTGACCCGACACTTGCAGCCTACGCTCTTTCTCTTGTCTCTCCGTCTGTTCTCTCTCCTCCCGACGCTTCGCTTCCTGCCCTCGCACATGATCATTCTTCCGTTGCTCTTTATCAAACAGCGCTTTCTCACGTTTTTCTCGCTCACGCACTTCCTTCACCCATAATCGCACACACTCGAACATATCTTGACGAGCACGCCGTTTACACATACACTGTTCCACATACTCAATCTTACGCATATCAAACGATCCATACAAAGGCCATCATAACTCAGGATCCTTTTTGGTGTATTTCCTCCAGACTGTGCTGTACATTATAGAGGAAAGACCATGCTTCACATACATATCCCTATTAGGAGTCCCCTCTGGGGGGGCTGGAGCAGATTCCTCGAGGTTTAACCGGTTTCCAAAGCAGCAGCACCACTTACGGAGTGCGCTAAAAGCAGGCATGTTCAGAAATAATGCAAAATATGCAGTATTATAAAAAAAATGGCACTTAAAACTTTGCGCCGTTCAAATTTACACAACTCTGGAGAAATATCTCCACTTTACCTGCCTATATGTGTTGCAACGCATATATTCTCACATCAATCAATACAAGATATGACCGGTCAACACAAATCAAACTCAAATAGCCAACCCAGGCTTCAAAACTCGGAGCAAGTACCGTACAACGGTTCTTACCAATCAAGAGTGTCCAGATTCCAACTGCCAAGCTCCAAAATTCGCCCAAACGGCTGTCACGGCCGAACCGACAGAAGAGGTCTCAGTCGAGGACCGGCGCCACCCAGATGGTCAGTTCGGAAGGGAAGGAAGAAAACCTCGGGATGCCAGGACTAAAGTGCCTCTGGCAGTGATCACATCCCCGGCCAAATTCCTCACCTTCGTCACGACCAGTCCTTCGAGCATCCGAGTCGCCGATGAGCCCCACGTGACGGGCGCCAATTGATGAATACAGGCCCCAGCTAGGCCCGCAGGACACAAGGGTTCGCTCTCCTGCAATGGAATCTACAAGGAAGTTGGCACGGAAACTGCAAAGTACAAAGACATAGTTTATTAACCCTTAAGGGTGGTCCTACAACCTATACAACACTCTTCAGTATTGCATAGAGTAGTACAAAGAACTTGCGTACACGGTCCCCTTTTATACACAACAGAGGGGCTCATAGGTGGGTGGATACATCATGAGGCAAGCGTCTTTACCTTTTATGGACATTTTCGATACAGAACCAATATGTGGGCGGAGTAACCAATTTCCTGAGCCCGCGAAAACGTGGTCAAGCGAGGATTAACTGATAGCAGATGTGGTCAAGTCTGGGCATGCGCCAGACGAACAAAGGAGCTATTTATAGACTGTTACTAGGCAGATTACAAGAGCAACTGACGAGAAGGTAGGACTCTTCTCGTGTACAGCACGTGGAGACATGACAATACAAAATGGAGTCCGGACATTAGACAACATAAGAAGAGAACCGGTTCCGAGCAGAGGGGAGTTCATGTCTTTAGTAAATGCTTAATCACATCGTTGTATCAATTTTCAACATGATGGGCGGGTCAATTGGCCCCAAAGCCTTATGGTTACTGGATTCCCGAAAATCTAACCCATGATGGTGCGTTAATTTCCGTGCCTTTCAAGCCCTCAGATGGGCCACTGCCTCAGCTGACTGTTCATACTCTTCATTAAAGGCTTGCCACCTTGGTAAATGTTCGAGTGAGGCTCAATCTTTTGGGAAGGCTAGGAGCGAACATTTTTGGCGGCGCCTAGCCGTCGAGCCGCACCACCCCGGGATGAGAGGGGGCCATGCAGCAGGATATATTCAGAGCTGTTGTTTGGAGCACTTACCTGAGATGAGAACAGCATCTGAGGCGGTGGCCCATCTGAGGGCTTGAAAGGCACGGAAATTAACGCACCATCATGGGTTAGATTTTCCGGGACTCCAGTAACCATAAGGCTTTGGGGCCAATTGACCCGCCCATCAGGGGGCGTATTTTGCATTTATGGATGGTGACCGGAGCGTGCATCTATGACCGACTGCCTCTGAGGAAGAGGGAGATTCCTTCGAAACGCGTCAGGCAAGTCGCGTTGTGGCCGTGTGATCGTAACTGCCTCAGCTGACTGTTCATACTCTTCATTAAAGGCTTGCCACCTTGGTAAATGTTCGAGTGAGGCTCAATCTTTTGGGAAGGCTAAGAGCGAACATTTTTGGCGGCGCCCAGCCGTCGAGTCGCACCACCCCGGGATGAGAGGGGGCCATGCAGCAGGATATATTCAGAGCTGTTGTGTGGAGCACTTACCTGAGATGAGAACAGCATCTGAGGCGGTGGCCCATCTGAGGGCTTGAAAGGCACGGAAATTAACGCACCATCATGGGTTAGATTTTCCGGGACTCCAGTAACCATAAGGCTTTGGGGCCAATTGACCCGCCCATCAGGGGGCGTATTTTGCATTTATGGATGGTGACCGGAGCGTGCATCTATGACCGACTGCCTCTGAGGAAGAGGGAGATTCCTTCGAAATGCGTCAGGCAAGTCGCGTTGTGGCCGTGTGATCGTAACTGCCTCAGCTGACTGTTCATACTCTTCATTAACCCCTTGGATGCTCATGACGGAGCGGTTCCGTCATGAGCATCAGTTGGGCTGTGCTCATGACGGAACCGCTCCGTCATGAGGACAGCCCCTGGGAGAAGCGCTGGCGCTCCCCCCCTGGGGCACCGATCGTGCCCCCACAGACGGGGATGGCAGCGGAAGAGTTTCCGCTGCCACCCCCGAGCCCCCCCCACGCTTCCTGGTGACGTCAGCGCGCACAGCGCGCGCTGGCGTCATCAGGAAGTGCTCGGATGCCTGGAAGCCATTTGCTTCCAGGCGTCCATAGAGGAAGGTGAGTGGTGTTTGCTCCGGTGGGGTGGCGGGGGCCTTGTAGAGTGTATTGAGGCATCCGGGGAGAGGAAAGAGTATTTCCTCTCCTCTGATGTCTCAATACAGGGCATTCCTGCTCCACGATCGCGCACAGCGTCGCGATCGTGGAGCAGGGATGCCCCACTAGACACCAGGGATGTGTTTTTTTTTATTTTGGAAGCGACCCCTTGGGTAAGGGTCGCTTCCTGGTGACATTTGTAATGTGTAGACTTTTCTGCCCCCTCTGGGGGCAGATCGGTGTTTTTTTTTCGCCGTTTCTGCTCCCAGGGGGGGGCAGAAAAGCCCACTAGACACCAGGGATATTAGTATTTATGTAGGAAGCGACCCCTTGGGTAAGGGTCGCTTCCTTGGGGCCATTTATTATTTGAAGACTTTTCTGACCCCTCTGGGGGCAGATCGGTGTTTGTTTTTCGCCGTTTCTGCTCCCAGGGGGGGGGGGGGCAGAAAAGCCCACTAGACACCAGGGATATCAGTATTTATGTAGGAAGCGACCCCTTGGGCAAGGGTCGCTTCCTAGGGCCCCTAAATATTTGGAAGACTTTTCTGCCCCCTCTGGGGGCAGATCGGTTTTATTTTTTCGCCGTTTCTGCTCCCACGGGGGGCAGAAAAGCCCACTAGACCCCAGGGAATTAGTTCAAATAAAAATAGAAGTGACCCCTCGCTTCCAGGGTGCAATTTGTTTTCTGCCCCACCTGGCACACAACCCGATTGACCATTTGGGTAGTGACATAGCATGTTATAATGTTTATTGTTATATTTTTTGTGATTTCCAATTGTAATGTTTTTTTTTTGTTTACTTTTTTGTTCTAGGTGAAGGCTTTTCTTCTTTTCACGTTGCTGTTTTGTGGCTGGTGATTCTGCTGTTTGTGTAGTTTGGTAAGAGACTTATTTTTGTACAATGTAAATGTGTTTGATTTCTCTGCCTGTTTTTTTTTGCAAATGGTGTAATAATAGCAGTATGTTTGGTTTTTGAGTGTCAAAAACTTTTTGCATTGGTGCTCGATGTGTATTTTGTTGTCTTGTGAGTAATTTGTTTTTTTTTCTTCTTTCTAGTTTGATATCGTTGGTCTTTGCTGTGTCACTGCAGAGTTTGTTTCTGGTGAGTGCAGCTGTCTCTTGTAATTGGATTGTATAGTTTTTTAGTACATTGATCTTTGTGATAAAGGTACACATTTCTTTACTTACTTGGTGTGCACATTGTTGGTTGTTGTTGACTTGTTTGTGCAGTCTTCTATCTTAGTAAGTATAATGGCTAGCCGCAGGATTACTGCTCAGCAGGTTGTTGGTTTGCTGTTTGAGTCTTCCTCTGATATTGGTTCAGAGACTGACTCTGCTTCTGAGGGAGAGGAGGCAGGGGACGATTCTGGCAGTGAGTTTTCTCTCCGTATGGGGTCATCGGATGATGAAGATACTCTCAGTGCGGATGAAGTGCCTGTGTTAGAGGAGGAGACTGATGTGCCGATAGTGCGGCAAGAGGCATCTGGGCTGCAGCCTGCGGCTGCAAGGCTTCCCGTTGGTGTAGTGCGGCAAGAGACATCTGGGCTGCAGGCTGGGGCTGCAAGGCTTCCCGTTGGTGTAGTGCGGCAAGAGGCATCTGGGCTGCAGGCTGGGGCTGCAAGGCTTCCCGTTGGTGTAGTGCGGCAAGAGGCATCTGGGCTGCAGGCTGGGGCTGCAAGGCTTCCCGTTGAAAGTGATGACCTCTGGGTTGCCCCTGGCATGGTGCAGCCGGAATTTCCAGAGTTTACTGGTGTTCCAGGGTCTAGAGTGAATACTGAGAACTTTTTGCCTGTAAATTTTTTTCAGTTGTTTATGGACGATGTGTTTTTGGCAGAGATTGTTGAGCAGACTAATTTGTATGCCGAACAGTTTTTGAGGGACAACAGTGCCAGTCTTCAGCCACACTCTAGAGCTACCCGGTGGACTCCCACAAATGTTGAAGAGATGAAGAAGTTCTTGGGTTTAACTTTTTTGATGGGCTTGCTAAGGAAGCCATCAATGGCTTCATATTGGTCTAGCAGTCCCTTGATGGCAACGTCTATTTTTCCGGCAGTCATGACTCGTGACAGGTATTTGCTTCTGCTTCGGATGATGCACTTTGTTGATAATGGTTTAGCGTTGCCATGAGATCACCCTGATTGTGACCGTCTTTTTAAGATTAGGCCTGTCCTTGATCACTTTGTTGATCGATTTTCTGAGATTTATGCCCCTGGTAGAGAAATTGCAGTGGATGAGTCTTTGGTGTTGTTCAAGGGCCGCTTGGTTTTTAGGCAATACATTCCTAGTAAGAGGGCACGCTATGGAATAAAGCTGTATATGCTGTGTGACAGTAGGACTGGATATGTCTCTAATTTCAGGGTGTACACCGGTAAGGAATCTAGGTTTAACCTCCCTGGTTGTCCGTCCACTTTTGGAGTGACTGAGAAATTTGTTTGGGAACTTGGTAGAGGATTTTTTAACAAAGGCCACCATTTATATGTAGATAACTTCTACACTGGTGTGCGGTTGTTCAGGGAATTGGCCAAAGTGGACACTTTTGCTTGTGGCACAATCCGCTGTAACCGTAAAGGTTTTCCGAAAGAACTTGTTTGTCAAAAGCTTGTGCGGGGACAGTGCAGTGCGTTGCGTTGCCAGGAGCTTCTTGCTGTGAAGTTTACAGACAGGAGAGATGTCTACATGCTGACTTCCATCCATGATGAAAGCACTGCACCTGTGACTGTTTGGGGTCAGGTCGCTGAAGTGCGCAAACCTGTGTGCATTTTAGACTATAATAGGCACATGGGTGGTGTTGACAGAGTAGATCAGAGGTTGGAACCTTACACTGCTCTTCGTAAGGCTTACATTTGGTACAAGAAGTTGGCTATCCATCTTTTCCACTTGGCAATGTTTAATGCTTTTGTTGTGTTCCAGGATTCTTGCCCTGAGTCAAAGATGACTTTTGCTAAGTTTCAGGAGTCTGTAATAGGCAGCCTTGTTGTAGTGGAACAGGCAAGTGTTCCTAGAGTTGGACTGGTGGAGGATGTTGCTAGATTGAAAGAACGCCACTTTCCAGATCACATTCCTCCCACACCTGCAAAAGATTTTCCCAGTAGGAGATGTCGAGTCTGTTGGCGAAGAGGTTTGCGGAAGGAGAGTCGTATGTACTGCTCCGATTGTCCCTCTCATCCTGCACTGTGTCTCCCTGCTTGTTTCAGAGCGTACCACACACGTAAAAATTTCTGGGAACATTCATGAGTGGTAAAGTGAACTGCCTGGTCTGTATTCTTTGGAAAATATGATTCTGTTTCAAGGTTGGTGTTAGTGCAATGTATTTAGTTGCTGATTTTCTGTTAGAAGATTTGTATCTATTTGCAATTTGTTTGTGTTTTTATTTTTTTCTAAAAAAATCCAAAATGTGATGGCAGTGTGTGTAGGCTTGCGCTTGGCTGTTGGTGTGTGTGGACTGGCACTTGGTCGGTGGTGTGCGTGGAATGGTGCTTGGCTGACGGTGTGCGTGGACTGGCGGTGTGCATGGACTGGCGGTGTGCGTGGACTGGTGCGTGGCTGGTGGTGTGCGTGGAATGGTGCTTGGCTGGCGGTGTGCGTGGAATGGTGCTTGGCTGGCGGTGTGCGTGGAATGGTGCTTGGCTGGCGGTGTGCGTGGACTGGTACTTGGCTTGCGGTGTGTTTGGACTGGTGGTGTGTGCGGACTGGTGTTTGGCTGGTGGTGTCCGTGGACTGGAGCTTGGCTGGTGGTGTCCGTGGACTGGAGCTTGTCTGGTGGTGTGCGTGGACTGGAGCTTGGCTGGCGGTGTGCGTGGAATGGTGCTTGGCTGGCGGTGTGCGTGGACTGGTACTTGGCTGGCGGTGTGCGTGGACTGGTGGTGTGTGCGGACTGGTGCTTGGCTGGTGGTGTCCGTGGACTGGAGCTTGGCTGGCGGTGTAGGTGGATTGGCGATTGGCTGCCGGTGTGCCTGGACTGGCGATTGGATGGCGGTGTGCCTGGACTGGCGCTTGGCTAGCGGTGTGCGTGGACTGGCGATTGGCTAGCGGTGTGTGTCGACTGGTGCTTGGCTGGCTGTGTGTGAGTAGTGACTTTCTGCTGGTCACTACACACACTGCTAGCTGAGTGCCACTCCACGCAATCCTTCAGCCTGTGTAGTTGCTGTGTCTGGACTGTGGGCGTGTGAAAGTGATGGACCCTTGAATGGCGCTGTGTGCTGGTGTGAGTTATGTTATGTGATGGGCCCGCGGCTGGCGGTGTGAATGGTTTTGTATGTCTCACACGTATGAAAGGTGTATGAATGGCCTGTAAAGAGGTTGGTGCCTTGTCGTGGCTTTACAGCTCACGAGCTGTGAGTCAATGGTTCAGTTTCTCGCCCTTTCAATTATTACCAGTGCTTCATGTTTTGTGAAATCACTTGCTAATACAATTTTATCTACTGAACCATCACTCACCCTCGTGCCAAATCCAACCAGTATGTGTGTGTGCTTGCGGGTTAGATGGCTGTGCAGTCATATTTGTCTTTCTGAAGCAGGGTGTACCTTGTCCCTTTTTGGTGATTTTTGTACTGTGTTGCTTTTGTACCTGGTGGTGCGAATGGTCTTGTTTGTATCACGTATGAAAGGTGTGTGAATGGCCTGTAAAGTGGTTGGTGCCTTGACGTGGCTTTACAGCTCACGGTTTGGTTTTTTGTGAATTTAATTATTGACAGTGCATTTCATTTTTGTGAAATCTCTTGTTAATAAAATTTAATACACTGAACCATGACTCGCCCTCGTGCCAAATTCAACCAGTATGTGTGTGTGTTTGAGGAATAGATGGTTGTGCAGGAATCTTTGTCTTTAGTTTCTCTGCCAAGGTACACTTTCCATGTAAGAATAACCCACCAACTGTAGATATTGTCGAAAACCCTTGGGAGTTCATGGTGATGTCTCTCTAGTGAATTGAAAAATATTTTTTATCCCCATTTTCCTGTAAACCTCAAACTGTCTGCCACATTTTCTTTGCAGTATTATTCCAAAATTCTCACGCTGTAGTAACAATAGTTAATCTGGTTTTGCAAGGGGGGTTACTTTGGTTTTTTGCCCGGTGCTCGGCGGCCATCAAGGGAAACCTTCCAAACCCACACATTTCTGAAAACTAGACACCCGGCGGCTTCCAGGGAGGTATGGCTTGCGTGGATCCCCCAACGTTTCCTTACCCAGAATCCCCTGCAAACCTCAATTTTTGCTCAAAAAATCACGTTTTTCACACATTTTGGGGTGGGAAAGTAGTGGCATCACCGGGCTCACACAAATTTACCACCACCCAGCGTTCCCCCAGGTCTCCCGGTAAAAATGGTGCCTCACTTGTGTGGGAGGCCCAAGTACCCGCGGCAGGCAAGGGCCCAAAACGTAGTGAGGCGACATCAAAATGGCCTATCGCCAAACCACCTGGTTTTGCAAGGGGGGTCACTTTGGTTTTTGGCCCGGTGCGCGGCGGCCATCTAGGGAAACCTAGCAAACCCACGCATTTCTGAAAACAAACTAGACACCCGGCGGCTTCCAGGGAGGTATGGCTTGCGTGGATCCCCCAACGTTTCCTTACCCAGAATCCCCTGCAAACCTCAATTTTTGCTAAAAAAATCACGTTTTTCACACATTTTGGGGTGGGAAAGTAGTGGCATCACCGGGCTCACACAAATTTACCACCACCCAGCGTTGCCCCAGGTCTCCCGGTAAAAATGGTGCCTCACTTGTGTAGGAGGCCCAAGTACCCGCGGCAGGCAAGGGCCCAAAACGTAGTGAGGCGACCTCAAAATGGCCTATCGCCAAACCACCTGGTTTTGCAAGGGGGGTCACTTTGGTTTTTGGCCCGGTGCGCGGCGGCCATCTAGGGAAACCTAGCAAACCCACGCATTTCTGAAAACTAGACACCCGGCGGCTTCCAGGGAGGTATGGCTTGCGTGGATCCCCCAACGTTTCCTTACCCAGAATCCCCTGCAAACCTCAATTTTTGCTCAAAAAATCACTTTTTTCACACATTTTGGGGTGGGAAAGTAGTGGCATCACCGGGCTCACACAAATTTACCACCAGAAATGCGTGGGTTTGCTAGGTTTCCCTAGGTGCCGGCAGGGCTAGGGTTCAAAATCTACAGCTAGTCACTTTGCCAAAAAAAGGGTCATTTTTCACTGCAAAACCACGTTGCGTTTAGCGCCGATTCCTGTCGCGGGCACTAGGCCGCCCCGCACAAGTGAGGTACCATTTTTCTCGTAGGACTTTGGGGAACGCGGGGTGGGTGGAAATTTGTGGATCCACGCAGATTCCAGAACTTTCCATCACAGAAATGTGGGGAAAATGTGGTTTTTTTGTCAATTTTTTCCGTTTGCAAGGGATTCTGGGTAACAGACCATGGAGGAAGGCAGTCAAGTCACCCCATCCTGGATTCCCCTGGGTGTCTAGTTTTCAAAAATGTATAGGTTTGCTAGGTTTCCCTAGGTGCCGGCAGGGCTAGGGTTCAAAATCTACAGCTAGTCACTTTGCCAAAAAAAGGGTCATTTTTCACTGCAAAACCACGTTGCGTTTTGCGCCGTTTCCTGTCACGGGCACTAGGCCGACCCGCACAAGTGAGGTACCATTTTTCTCGTAGGACTTTGGGGAATGCGGGGTGGGTGGAAATTTGTGGATCCACGCAAATTCCAGAACTTTCCATCACAGAAATGTGGGGAAAATGTGTTTTTTTTGTCAATTTTTTCCGTTTGCAAGGGATTCTGGGTAACAGACCATGGTGGGAGGCAGTTATGTCACCCCATCCTAGATTCCCCTGGGTGTCTAGTTTTCAAAAATGTATAGGTTTGCTAGGTTTCCCTAGGTGCCGGCAGGGCTAGGGTTCAAAATCTACAGCTAGTCACTTTGCCAAAAAAAGGGTCATTTTTCACTGCAAAACCACGTTGCGTTTTGCGCCGATTCCTGTCACGGGCACTAGGCCGACCCGCACAAGTGAGGTACCATTTTTCTCGTAGGACTTTGGTGAACGCGGGGTGGGTGGAAATTTGTGGATCCACGCAGATTCCAGAACTTTCCATCACAGAAATGTGGGGAAAATGTGTTTTTTTTGTCAATTTTTTACGTTTGCAAGGGATTCTGGGTAAAAGACCATGGTGGGAGGCAGTCAAGTCACCCCATCCTGGATTCCCCTGGGTGTCTAGTTTTCAAAAATGTATAGGTTTGCTAGGTTTCCCTAGGTGCCGGCAGGGCTAGGGTTCAAAATCTACAGCTAGTCACTTTGCCAAAAAAAGGGTCATTTTTCACTGCAAAACCACGTTGCGTTTTGCGCCGATTCCTGTCGCGGGCACTAGGCCGACCCGCACAAGTGAGGTACCATTTTTCTCGTAGGACTTTGGGGAACGCGGGGTGTGTGGAAATTTGTGGATCCACGCAGATTCCAGAACTTTCCATCACAGAAATGTGGGGAAAATGTGTTTTTTTTGTCAATTTTTTACGTTTGCAAGGAATTCTGGGTAACAGACCATGGTGGGAGGCAGTCAAGTCACCCCATCCTGGATTCCCCTGGGTGTCTAGTTTTCAAAAATGTATAGGTTTGCTAGGTTTCCCTAGGTGCCGGCAGGGCTAGGGTTCAAAATCTACAGCTAGTCACTTTGCCAAAAAAAAGGGTCATTTTTCACTGCAAAACCACGTTGCGTTTTGCGCCGATTCCTGTCGCGGGCACTAGGCTGACCCGCACAAGTGAGGTACCATTTTTCTCGTAGGACTTTGGGGAACGCGGGGTGGGTGGAAATTTGTGGATCCACGCAGATTCCAGAACTTTCCATCACAGAAATGTGGGGAAAATGTGTTTTTTTTGTCAATTTTTTACATTTGCAAGGGATTCTGGGTAACAGACCATGGAGGAAGGCAGTCAAGTCACCCCATCCTGGATTTCCCTGGGTGTCTAGTTTTCAAAAATGTATAGGTTTGCTAGGTTTCTCTAGGTGCCGGCAGGGCTAGGGTTCAAAATCTACAGCTAGTCACTTTGCCAAAAAAAGGGTCATTTTTCACTGCAAAACCACGTTGCGTTTTGCGCCGTTTCCTGTCACGGGCACTAGGCCGACCCGCACAAGTGAGGTACCATTTTTCTCGTAGGACTTTGGGGAATGCGGGGTGGGTGGAAATTTGTGGATCCACGCAAATTCCAGAACTTTCCATCACAGAAATGTGGGGAAAATGTGTTTTTTTTGTCAATTTTTTCCGTTTGCAAGGGATTCTGGGTAACATACCATGGTGGGAGGCAGTTATGTCACCCCATCCTAGATTCCCCTGGGTGTCTAGTTTTCAAAAATGTATAGGTTTGCTAGGTTTCCCTAGGTGCCGGCAGGGCTAGGGTTCAAAATCTACAGCTAGTCACTTTGCCAAAAAAAGGGTCATTTTTCACTGCAAAACCACGTTGCGTTTTGCGCCGATTCCTGTCGCGGGCACTAGGCCGACCCGCACAAGTGAGGTACCATTTTTCTCGTAGGACTTTGGTGAACGCGGGGTGGGTGGAAATTTGTGGATCCACGCAGATTCCAGAACTTTCCATCACAGAAATGTGGGGAAAATGTGTTTTTTTTGTCAATTTTTTACGTTTGCAAGGGATTCTGGGTAACAGACCATGGTGGGAGGCAGTCAAGTCACCCCATCCTGGATTCCCCTGGGTGTCTAGTTTTCAAAAATGTATAGGTTTGCTAGGTTTCCCTAGGTGCCGGCAGGGCTAGGGTTCAAAATCTACAGCTAGTCACTTTGCCAAAAAAAGGGTCATTTTTCACTGCAAAACCACGTTGCGTTTTGCGCCGATTCCTGTCGCGGGCACTAGGCCGACCCGCACAACTGAGGTACCATTTTTCTCGTAGGACTTTGGGGAACGCGGGGTGGGTGGAAATTTGTGGATCCACGCAGATTCCAGAACTTTCCATCACAGAAATGTGGGGAAAATGTGTTTTTTTTGTCAATTTTTTACGTTTGCAAGGGATTCTGGGTAACAGACCATGGTGGGAGGCAGTCAAGTCACCCCATCCTTGATTCCCCTGGGTGTCTAGTTTTCAAAAATGTATAGGTTTGCTATGTTTCCCTAGGTGCCGGCAGGGCTAGGGTTCAAAATCTACAGCTAGTCACTTTGCCAAAAAAAAGGGTCATTTTTCACTGCAAAACCACGTTGCGTTTTGCGCCGATTCCTGTCGCGGGCACTAGGCCGACCCGCACAAGTGAGGTACCATTTTTCTCGTAGGACTTTGGGGAACGCGGGGTGGGTGGAAATTTGTGGATCCACGCAGATTCCAGAACTTTCCATCACAGAAATGTGGGGAAAATGTGTTTTTTTTGTCAATTTGTTAGGTTTGCAAGGGATTCTGGGTAACAGACCATGGTGGGAGGCAGTCAAGTCACCCCATCCTGGATTCCCCTGGGTGTCTAGTTTTCAAAAATGTATAGGTTTGCTAGGTTTCCCTAGGTGCCGGCAGGGCTAGGGTTCAAAATCTACAGCTAGTCACTTTGCCAAAAAAAGGGTCATTTTTCACTGCAAAACCACGTTGCGTTTTGCGCCGATTCCTGTCGCGGCCACTAGGCCGACCCGCACAAGTGAGGTACCATTTTTCTCGTAGGACTTTGGGGAACGCGGGGTGTGTGGAAATTTGTGGATCCACGCAGATTCCAGAACTTTCCATCACAGAAATGTGGGGAAAATGTGTTTTTTTTTGTCAATTTTTTACGTTTGCAAGGGATTCTGGGTAACAGACCATGGTGGGAGGCAGTCAAGTCACCCCATCCTGGATTCCCCTGGGTGTCTAGTTTTCAAAAATGTATAGGTTTGCTAGGTTTCCCTAGGTGCCGGCAGGGCTAGGGTTCAAAATCTACAGCTAGTCACTTTGCCAAAAAAAGGGTCATTTTTCACTGCAAAACCACGTTGCGTTTTGCGCCGATTCCTGTCGCGGGCACTAGGCCGACTCGCACAATTGAGGTACCATTTTTCTCGTAGGACGTTGGGGAACGCGGGGTGGGTGGAAATTTGTGGATCCACGCAGATTCCAGAACTTTCCATCACAGAAATGTGGGGAAAATGTGTTTGTTTTGTCAATTTTTTACGTTTGCAAGGGATTCTGGGTAACAGACCATGGTGGGAGGCAGTCAAGTCACCCCATCCTGGATTCCCCTGGGTGTCTAGTTTTTAAAAATGTATAGGTTTGCTAGGTTTCCCTAGGTGCCGGCAGGGCTAGGGATCAAAATCTACAGCTAGTCACTTTGCCAAAAAAAGGGTCATTTTTCACTGCAAAACCACGTTGCGTTTTGCGCCGTTTCCTGTCACGGGCACTAGGCCGACCCGCACAAGTGAGGTACCATTTTTCTCGTAGGACCTTGGGGAATGCGGGGTGGGTGGAAATTTGTGGATCCACACAAATTCCAGAACTTTCCATCACAGAAATGTGGGGAAAATGTGTTTTTTTTGTCAATTTTTTCCGTTTGCAAGGGATTCTGGGTAACAGACCATGGTGGGAGGCAGTTATGTCACCCCATCCTAGATTCCCCTGGGTGTCTAGTTTTAAAAAATGTATAGGTTTGCTAGGTTTCCCTAGGTGCCGGCAGGGCTAGGGTTCAAAATCTACAGCTAGTCACTTTGCCAAAAAAAGGGTCATTTTTCACTGCAAAACCACGTTGCGTTTTGCGCCGATTCCTGTCGCGGGCACTAGGCCGACCCGCACAAGTGAGGTACCATTTTTCTCGTAGGACTTTGGTGAACGCGGGGTGGGTGGAAATTTGTGGATCCACGCAGATTCCAGAACTTTCCATCACAGAAATGTGGGGAAAATGTGTTTTTTTTGTCAATGTTTTACGTTTGCAAGGGATTCTGGGTAACAGACCATGGTGGGAGGCAGTCAAGTCACCCCATCCTGGATTCCCCTGGGTGTCTAGTTTTCAAAAATGTATAGGTTTGCTAGGTTTCCCTAGGTGCCGGCAGGGCTAGGGTTCAAAATCTACAGCTAGTCACTTTGCCAAAAAAAGGGTCATTTTTCACTGCAAAACCACGTTGCGTTTTGCGCCGATTCCTGTCGCGGGCACTAGGCCGACCCGCACAAGTGAGGTACCATTTTTCTCGTAGGACTTTGGGGAACGCGGGGTGTGTGGAAATTTGTGGATCCACGCAGATTCCAGAACTTTCCATCACAGAAATGTGGGGAAAATGTGTTTTTTTTGTCAATTTTTTACGTTTGCAAGGGATTCTGGGTAACAGACCATGGTGGGAGGCAGTCAAGTCACCCCATCCTGGATTCCCCTGGGTGTCTAGTTTTCAAAAATGTATAGGTTTGCTAGGTTTCCCTAGGTGCCGGCAGGGCTAGGGTTCAAAATCTACAGCTAGTCACTTTGCCAAAAAAAGGGTCATTTTTCACTGCAAAACCACGTTGCGTTTTGCGCCGATTCCTGTCGCGGGCACTAGGCCGACCCGCACAATTGAGGTAAAATTTTTCTCGTAGGACTTTGGGGAACGCGGGGTGGGTGGAAATTTGTGGATCCACGCAGATTCCCGAACTTTCCATCACAGAAATGTGGCGAAAATGTGTTTTTTTTGTCAATTTTTTACGTTTGCAAGGGATTCTGGGTAACAGACCATGGTGGGAGGCAGTCAAGTCACCCCATCCTTGATTCCCCTGGGTGTCTAGTTTTCAAAAATGTATAGGTTTGCTAGGTTTCCCTAGGTGCCGGCAGGGCTAGGGTTCAAAATCTACAGCTAGTCACTTTGCCAAAAAAAAGGGTCATTTTTCACTGCAAAACCACGTTGCGTTTTGCGCCGATTCCTGTCGCGGGCACTAGGCCGACCCGCACAAGTGAGGTACCATTTTTCTCGTAGGACTTTGGGGAACGCGGGGTGTGTGGAAATTTGTGGATCCACGCAGATTCCAGAACTTTCCATCACAGAAATGTGGGGAAAATGTGTTTTTTTTGTCAATTTTTTACGTTTGCAAGGGATTCTGGGTAACAGACCATGGTGGGAGGCAGTCAAGTCACCCCATCCTGGATTCCCCTGGGTGTCTAGTTTTCAAAAATGTATAGGTTTGCTAGGTTTCCCTAGCTGCCGGCAGGGCTAGGGATCAAAATCTACAGCTAGTCACTTTGCCAAAAAAAGGGTCATTGTTCACTGCAAAACCACGTTGCGTTTAGCGCCGATTCCTGTCGCGGGCACTAGGCCGACCCGCACAAGTGAGGTACCATTTTTCTCGTAGGACTTTGGGGAACGCGGGGTGGGTGGAAATTTGTGGATCCACGCAGATTCCAGAACTTTCCATCACAGAAATGTGGGGAAAATGTGTTTTTTTTGTCAATTTTTTACATTTGCAAGGGATTCTGGGTAACAGACCATGGAGGAAGGCAGTCAAGTCACCCCATCCTGGATTTCCCTGGGTGTCTAGTTTTCAAAAATGTATAGGTTTGCTAGGTTTCCCTAGGTGCCAGCAGGGCTAGGGTTCAAAATCTACAGCTAGTCACTTTGCCAAAAAAAGGGTCATTTTTCACTGCAAAACCACGTTGCGTTTTGCGCCGTTTCCTGTCACGGGCACTAGGCCGACCCGCACAAGTGAGGTACCATTTTTCTCGTAGGACTTTGGGGAATGCGGGGTGGGTGGAAATTTGTGGATCCACGCAAATTCCAGAACTTTCCATCACAGAAATGTGGGGAAAATGTGTTTTTTTTGTCAATTTTTTCCGTTTGCAAGGGATTCTGGGTAACAGACCATGGTGGGAGGCAGTTATGTCACCCCATCCTAGATTCCCCTGGGTGTCTAGTTTTCAAAAATGTATAGGTTTGCTAGGTTTCCCTAGGTGCCGGCAGGGCTAGGGTTCAAAATCTACAGCTAGTCACTTTGCCAAAAAAAGGGTCATTTTTCACTGCAAAACCACGTTGCGTTTTGCGCCGATTCCTGTCGCGGGCACTAGGCCGACCCGCACAAGTGAGGTACCATTTTTCTCGTAGGACTTTGGTGAACGCGGGGTGGGTGGAAATTTGTGGATCCACGCAGATTCCAGAACTTTCCATCACAGAAATGTGGGGAAAATGTGTTTTTTTTGTCAATTTTTTACGTTTGCAAGGGATTCTGGGTAACAGACCATGGTGGGAGGCAGTCAAGTCACCCCATCCTGGATTCCCCTGGGTGTCTAGTTTTCAAAAATGTATAGGTTTGCTAGGTTTCCCTAGGTGCCGGCAGGGCTAGGGTTCAAAATCTACAGCTAGTCACTTTGCCAAAAAAAGGGTCATTTTTCACTGCAAAACCACGTTGCGTTTTGCGCCGATTCCTGTCGCGGGCACTAGGCCGACCCGCACAAGTGAGGTACCATTTTTCTCGTAGGACTTTGGGGAACGCGGGGTGTGTGGAAATTTGTGGATCCACGCAGATTCCAGAACTTTCCATCACAGAAATGTGGGGAAAATGTGTTTTTTTTGTCAATTTTTTACGTTTGCAAGGGATTCTGGGTAACAGACCATGGTGGGAGGCAGTCAAGTCACCCCATCCTGGATTCCCCTGGGTGTCTAGTTTTCAAAAATGTATAGGTTTGCTAGGTTTCCCTAGGTGCCGGCAGGGCTAGGGTTCAAAATCTACAGCTAGTCACTTTGCCAAAAAAAGGGTCATTTTTCACTGCAAAACCACGTTGCGTTTTGCGCCGATTCCTGTCGCGGGCACTAGGCCGACCCGCACAACTGAGGTACCATTTTTCTCGTAGGACTTTGGGGAACGCGGGGTGGGTGGAAATTTGTGGATCCACGCAGATTCCAGAACTTTCCATCACAGAAATGTGGAGAAAATGTGTTTTTTTTGTCAATTTTTTACGTTTGCAAGGGATTCTGGGTAACAGACCATGGTGGGAGGCAGTCAAGTCACCCCATCCTTGATTCCCCTGGGTGTCTAGTTTTCAAAAATGTATAGGTTTGCTACGTTTCCCTAGGTGCCGGCAGGGCTAGGGTTCAAAATCTACAGCTAGTCACTTTGCCAAAAAAAAGGGTCATTTTTCACTGCAAAACCACGTTGCGTTTTGCGCCGATTCCTGTCGCGGGCACTAGGCCGACCCGCACAAGTGAGGTACCATTTTTCTCGTAGGACTTTGGGGAACGCGGGGTGGGTGGAAATTTGTGGATCCACGCAGATTCCAGAACTTTCCATCACAGAAATGTGGGGAAAATGTGTTTTTTTTGTCAATTTTTTAGGTTTGCAAGGGATTCTGGGTAACAGACCATGGTGGGAGGCAGTCAAGTCACCCCACCCTGGATTCCCCTGGGTGTCTAGTTTTCAAAAATGTATAGGTTTGCTAGGTTTCCCTAGGTGCCGGCAGGGCTAGGGTTCAAAATCTACAGCTAGTCACTTTGCCAAAAAAAGGGTCATTTTTCACTGCAAAACCACGTTGCATTTTGCGCCGATTCCTGTCGCGGGCACTAGGCCGACCCGCACAACTGAGGTACCATTTTTCTCGTAGGACTTTGGGGAACGCGGGGTGGGTGGAAATTTGTGGATCCACGCAGATTCCAGAACTTTCCATCACAGAAATGTGGGGAAAATGTGTTTTTTTTGTCAATTTTTTACGTTTGCAAGGGATTCTGGGTAACAGACCATGGTGGGAGGCAGTCAAGTCACCCCATCCTGGATTCCCCTGGGTGTCTAGTTTTTAAAAATGTATAGGTTTGCTAGGTTTCCCTAGGTGCCGGCAGGGCTAGGGATCAAAATCTACAGCTAGTCACTTTGCCAAAAAAAGGGTCATTGTTCACTGCAAAACCACGTTGCGTTTAGCGCCGATTCCTGTCGCGGGCACTAAGCCGACCCGCACAAGTGAGGTACCATTTTTCTCGTAGGACTTTGGGGAACGCGGGGTGGGTGGAAATTTGTGGATCCACGCAGATTCCAGAACTTTCCATCACAGAAATGTGGGGAAAATGTGTTTTTTTGTCAATTTTTTACGTTTGCAAGGGATTCTGGGTAACAGACCATGGTGGGAGGCAGTCAAGTCACCCCATCCTGGATTCCCCTGGGTGTCTAGTTTTCAAAAATGTATAGGTTTGCTAGGTTTCCCTAGGTGCCGGCAGGGCTAGGGTTCAAAATCTACAGCTAGTCACTTTGCCAAAAAAAGGGTCATTTTTCACTGCAAAACCACGTTGCGTTTTGCGCCGATTCCTGTCGCGGCCACTAGGCCGACCCGCACAAGTGAGGTACCATTTTTCTCGTAGGACTTTGGGGAACGCGGGGTGTGTGGAAATTTGTGGATCCACGCAGATTCCAGAACTTTCCATCACAGAAATGTGGGGAAAATGTGTTTTTTTTTGTCAATTTTTTACGTTTGCAAGGGATTCTGGGTAACAGACCATGGTGGGAGGCAGTCAAGTCACCCCATCCTGGATTCCCCTGGGTGTCTAGTTTTCAAAAATGTATAGGTTTGCTAGGTTTCCCTAGGTGCCGGCAGGGCTAGGGTTCAAAATCTACAGCTAGTCACTTTGCCAAAAAAAGGGTCATTTTTCACTGCAAAACCACGTTGCGTTTTGCGCCGATTCCTGTCGCGGGCACTAGGCCGACTCGCACAATTGAGGTACCATTTTTCTCGTAGGACGTTGGGGAACGCGGGGTGGGTGGAAATTTGTGGATCCACGCAGATTCCAGAACTTTCCATCACAGAAATGTGGGGAAAATGTGTTTGTTTTGTCAATTTTTTACGTTTGCAAGGGATTCTGGGTAACAGACCATGGTGGGAGGCAGTCAAGTCACCCCATCCTGGATTCCCCTGGGTGTCTAGTTTTTAAAAATGTATAGGTTTGCTAGGTTTCCCTAGGTGCCGGCAGGGCTAGGGATCAAAATCTACAGCTAGTCACTTTGCCAAAAAAAGGGTCATTTTTCACTGCAAAACCACGTTGCGTTTTGCGCCGTTTCCTGTCACGGGCACTAGGCCGACCCGCACAAGTGAGGTACCATTTTTCTCGTAGGACCTTGGGGAATGCGGGGTGGGTGGAAATTTGTGGATCCACACAAATTCCAGAACTTTCCATCACAGAAATGTGGGGAAAATGTGTTTTTTTTGTCAATTTTTTCCGTTTGCAAGGGATTCTGGGTAACAGACCATGGTGGGAGGCAGTTATGTCACCCCATCCTAGATTCCCCTGGGTGTCTAGTTTTAAAAAATGTATAGGTTTGCTAGGTTTCCCTAGGTGCCGGCAGGGCTAGGGTTCAAAATCTACAGCTAGTCACTTTGCCAAAAAAAGGGTCATTTTTCACTGCAAAACCACGTTGCGTTTTGCGCCGATTCCTGTCGCGGGCACTAGGCCGACCCGCACAAGTGAGGTACCATTTTTCTCGTAGGACTTTGGTGAACGCGGGGTGGGTGGAAATTTGTGGATCCACGCAGATTCCAGAACTTTCCATCACAGAAATGTGGGGAAAATGTGTTTTTTTTGTCAATTTTTTACGTTTGCAAGGGATTCTGGGTAACAGACCATGGTGGGAGGCAGTCAAGTCACCCCATCCTGGATTCCCCTGGGTGTCTAGTTTTCAAAAATGTATAGGTTTGCTAGGTTTCCCTAGGTGCCGGCAGGGCTAGGGTTCAAAATCTACAGCTAGTCACTTTGCCAAAAAAAGGGTCATTTTTCACTGCAAAACCACGTTGCGTTTTGCGCCGATTCCTGTCGCGGGCACTAGGCCGACCCGCACAAGTGAGGTACCATTTTTCTCGTAGGACTTTGGGGAACGCGGGGTGTGTGGAAATTTGTGGATCCACGCAGATTCCAGAACTTTCCATCACAGAAATGTGGGGAAAATGTGTTTTTTTTGTCAATTTTTTACGTTTGCAAGGGATTCTGGGTAACAGACCATGGTGGGAGGCAGTCAAGTCACCCCATCCTGGATTCCCCTGGGTGTCTAGTTTTCAAAAATGTATAGGTTTGCTAGGTTTCCCTAGGTGCCGGCAGGGCTAGGGTTCAAAATCTACAGCTAGTCACTTTGCCAAAAAAAGGGTCATTTTTCACTGCAAAACCACGTTGCGTTTTGCGCCGATTCCTGTCGCGGGCACTAGGCCGACCCGCACAATTGAGGTACCATTTTTCTCGTAGGACTTTGGGGAACGCGGGGTGGGTGGAAATTTGTGGATCCACGCAGATTCCCGAACTTTCCATCACAGAAATGTGGCGAAAATGTGTTTTTTTTGTCAATTTTTTACGTTTGCAAGGGATTCTGGGTAACAGACCATGGTGGGAGGCAGTCAAGTCACCCCATCCTTGATTCCCCTGGGTGTCTAGTTTTCAAAAATGTATAGGTTTGCTAGGTTTCCCTAGGTGCCGGCAGGGCTAGGGTTCAAAATCTACAGCTAGTCACTTTGCCAAAAAAAAGGGTCATTTTTCACTGCAAAACCACGTTGCGTTTTGCGCCGATTCCTGTCGCGGGCACTAGGCCGACCCGCACAAGTGAGGTACCATTTTTCTCGTAGGACTTTGGGGAACGCGGGGTGTGTGGAAATTTGTGGATCCACGCAGATTCCAGAACTTTCCATCACAGAAATGTGGGGAAAATGTGTTTTTTTTGTCAATTTTTTACGTTTGCAAGGGATTCTGGGTAACAGACCATGGTGGGAGGCAGTCAAGTCACCCCATCCTGGATTCCCCTGGGTGTCTAGTTTTCAAAAATGTATAGGTTTGCTAGGTTTCCCTAGCTGCCGGCAGGGCTAGGGATCAAAATCTACAGCTAGTCACTTTGCCAAAAAAAGGGTCATTGTTCACTGCAAAACCACGTTGCGTTTAGCGCCGATTCCTGTCGCGGGCACTAGGCCGACCCGCACAAGTGAGGTACCATTTTTCTCGTAGGACTTTGGGGAACGCGGGGTGGGTGGAAATTTGTGGATCCACGCAGATTCCAGAACTTTCCATCACAGAAATGTGGGGAAAATGTGTTTTTTTTGTCAATTTTTTACATTTGCAAGGGATTCTGGGTAACAGACCATGGAGGAAGGCAGTCAAGTCACCCCATCCTGGATTTCCCTGGGTGTCTAGTTTTCAAAAATGTATAGGTTTGCTAGGTTTCCCTAGGTGCCAGCAGGGCTAGGGTTCAAAATCTACAGCTAGTCACTTTGCCAAAAAAAGGGTCATTTTTCACTGCAAAACCACATTGCGTTTTGCGCCGTTTCCTGTCACGGGCACTAGGCCGACCCGCACAAGTGAGGTACCATTTTTCTCGTAGGACTTTGGGGAATGCGGGGTGGGTGGAAATTTGTGGATCCACGCAAATTCCAGAACTTTCCATCACAGAAATGTGGGGAAAATGTGTTTTTTTTGTCAATTTTTTCCGTTTGCAAGGGATTCTGGGTAACAGACCATGGTGGGAGGCAGTTATGTCACCCCATCCTAGATTCCCCTGGGTGTCTAGTTTTCAAAAATGTATAGGTTTGCTAGGTTTCCCTAGGTGCCGGCAGGGCTAGGGTTCAAAATCTACAGCTAGTCACTTTGCCAAAAAAAGGGTCATTTTTCACTGCAAAACCACGTTGCGTTTTGCGCCGATTCCTGTCGCGGGCACTAGGCCGACCCGCACAAGTGAGGTACCATTTTTCTCGTAGGACTTTGGTGAACGCGGGGTGGGTGGAAATTTGTGGATCCACGCAGATTCCAGAACTTTCCATCACAGAAATGTGGGGAAAATGTGTTTTTTTTGTCAATTTTTTACGTTTGCAAGGGATTCTGGGTAACAGACCATGGTGGGAGGCAGTCAAGTCACCCCATCCTGGATTCCCCTGGGTGTCTAGTTTTCAAAAATGTATAGGTTTGCTAGGTTTCCCTAGGTGCCGGCAGGGCTAGGGTTCAAAATCTACAGCTAGTCACTTTGCCAAAAAAAGGGTCATTTTTCACTGCAAAACCACGTTGCGTTTTGCGCCGATTCCTGTCGCGGGCACTAGGCCGACCCGCACAAGTGAGGTACCATTTTTCTCGTAGGACTTTGGGGAACGCGGGGTGTGTGGAAATTTGTGGATCCACGCAGATTCCAGAACTTTCCATCACAGAAATGTGGGGAAAATGTGTTTTTTTTGTCAATTTTTTACGTTTGCAAGGGATTCTGGGTAACAGACCATGGTGGGAGGCAGTCAAGTCACCCCATCCTGGATTCCCCTGGGTGTCTAGTTTTCAAAAATGTATAGGTTTGCTAGGTTTCCCTAGGTGCCGGCAGGGCTAGGGTTCAAAATCTACAGCTAGTCACTTTGCCAAAAAAAGGGTCATTTTTCACTGCAAAACCACGTTGCGTTTTGCGCCGATTCCTGTCGCGGGCACTAGGCCGACCCGCACAACTGAGGTACCATTTTTCTCGTAGGACTTTGGGGAACGCGGGGTGGGTGGAAATTTGTGGATCCACGCAGATTCCAGAACTTTCCATCACAGAAATGTGGAGAAAATGTGTTTTTTTTGTCAATTTTTTACGTTTGCAAGGGATTCTGGGTAACAGACCATGGTGGGAGGCAGTCAAGTCACCCCATCCTTGATTCCCCTGGGTGTCTAGTTTTCAAAAATGTATAGGTTTGCTACGTTTCCCTAGGTGCCGGCAGGGCTAGGGTTCAAAATCTACAGCTAGTCACTTTGCCAAAAAAAAGGGTCATTTTTCACTGCAAAACCACGTTGCGTTTTGCGCCGATTCCTGTCGCGGGCACTAGGCCGACCCGCACAAGTGAGGTACCATTTTTCTCGTAGGACTTTGGGGAACGCGGGGTGGGTGGAAATTTGTGGATCCACGCAGATTCCAGAACTTTCCATCACAGAAATGTGGGGAAAATGTGTTTTTTTTGTCAATTTTTTAGGTTTGCAAGGGATTCTGGGTAACAGACCATGGTGGGAGGCAGTCAAGTCACCCCACCCTGGATTCCCCTGGGTGTCTAGTTTTCAAAAATGTATAGGTTTGCTAGGTTTCCCTAGGTGCCGGCAGGGCTAGGGTTCAAAATCTACAGCTAGTCACTTTGCCAAAAAAAGGGTCATTTTTCACTGCAAAACCACGTTGCATTTTGCGCCGATTCCTGTCGCGGGCACTAGGCCGACCCGCACAACTGAGGTACCATTTTTCTCGTAGGACTTTGGGGAACGCGGGGTGGGTGGAAATTTGTGGATCCACGCAGATTCCAGAACTTTCCATCACAGAAATGTGGGGAAAATGTGTTTTTTTTGTCAATTTTTTACGTTTGCAAGGGATTCTGGGTAACAGACCATGGTGGGAGGCAGTCAAGTCACCCCATCCTGGATTCCCCTGGGTGTCTAGTTTTTAAAAATGTATAGGTTTGCTAGGTTTCCCTAGGTGCCGGCAGGGCTAGGGATCAAAATCTACAGCTAGTCACTTTGCCAAAAAAAGGGTCATTGTTCACTGCAAAACCACGTTGCGTTTAGCGCCGATTCCTGTCGCGGGCACTAAGCCGACCCGCACAAGTGAGGTACCATTTTTCTCGTAGGACTTTGGGGAACGCGGGGTGGGTGGAAATTTGTGGATCCACGCAGATTCCAGAACTTTCCATCACAGAAATGTGGGGAAAATGTGTTTTTTTTGTCAATTTTTACATTTGCAAGGGATTCTGGGTAACAGACCATGGAGGAAGGCAGTCAAGTCACCCCATCCTGGATTTCCCTGGGTGTCTAGTTTTCAAAAATGTATAGGTTTGCTAGGTTTCCCTAGGTGCCGGCAGGGCTAGGGTTCAAAATCTACAGCTAGTCACTTTGCCAAAAAAAGGGTCATTTTTCACTGCAAAACCACGTTGCGTTTTGCGCCGTTTCCTGTCACGGGCACTAGGCCGACCCGCACAAGTGAGGTACCATTTTTCTCGTAGGACCTTGGGGAATGCGGGGTGGGTGGAATTTTGTGGATCCACGCAGATTCCAGAACTTTCCATCACAGAAATGTGGGGAAAATGTGTTTTTTTGTCAATTTTTTACGTTTGCAAGGGATTCTGGGTAACAGACCATGGTGGGAGGCAGTCAAGTCACCCCATCCTGGATTCCCCTGGGTGTCTAGTTTTCAAAAATGTATAGGTTTGCTAGGTTTCCCTAGGTGCCGGCAGGGCTAGGGTTCAAAATCTACAGCTAGTCACTTTGCCAAA
This sequence comes from Triturus cristatus, assembly GCF_964204655.1. NCBI lineage: Eukaryota > Metazoa > Chordata > Amphibia > Caudata > Salamandridae > Triturus > Triturus cristatus. The sequence continues at coordinate 423,378,124 of NC_140593.1, forward strand.
AAAAGGGTCATTTTTCACTGCAAAACCACGTTGCGTTTTGCGCCGTTTCCTGTCACGGGCACTAGGCCGACCCGCACAAGTGAGGTACCATTTTTCTCGTAGGACTTTGGGGAACGCGGGGTGTGTGGAAATTTGTGGATCCACGCAGATTCCAGAACTTTCCATCACAGAAATGTGGGGAAAATGTGTTTTTTTTGTCAATTTTTTACGTTTGCAAGGGATTCTGGGTAACAGACCATGGTGGGAGGCAGTCAAGTCACCCCATCCTGGATTCCCCTGGGTGTCTAGTTTTCAAAAATGTATAGGTTTGCTAGGTTTCCCTAGGTGCCGGCAGGGCTAGGGTTCAAAATCTACAGCTAGTCACTTTGCCAAAAAAAGGGTCATTTTTCACTGCAAAACCACGTTGCGTTTTGCGCCGATTCCTGTCGCGGGCACTAGGCCGACCCGCACAAGTGAGGTACCATTTTTCTCGTAGGACTTTGGGGAACGCGGGGTGTGTGGAAATTTGTGGATCCACGCAGATTCCAGAACTTTCCATCACAGAAATGTGGGGAAAATGTGTTTTTTTTGTCAATTTTTTACGTTTGCAAGGGATTCTGGGTAACAGACCATGGTGGGAGGCAGTCAAGTCACCCCATCCTGGATTCCCCTGGGTGTCTAGTTTTCAAAAATGTATAGGTTTGCTAGGTTTCCCTAGGTGCCGGCAGGGCTAGGGTTCAAAATCTACAGCTAGTCACTTTGCCAAAAAAAGGGTCATTTTTCACTGCAAAACCACGTTGCGTTTTGCGCCGATTCCTGTCGCGGCCACTAGGCTGACCCGCACAAGTGAGGTACCATTTTTCTCGTAGGACTTTGGGGAACGCGGGGTGTGTGGAAATTTGTGGATCCACGCAGATTCCAGAACTTTCCATCACAGAAATGTGGGGAAAATGTGTTTTTTTTGTCAATTTTTTACGTTTGCAAGGGATTCTGGGTAACAGACCATGGTGGGAGGCAGTCAAGTCACCCCATCCTGGATTCCCCTGGGTGTCTAGTTTTCAAAAATGTATAGGTTTGCTAGGTTTCCCTAGGTGCCGGCAGGGCTAGGGTTCAAAATCTACAGCTAGTCACTTTGCCAAAAAAAGGGTCATTTTTCACTGCAAAACCACGTTGCGTTTTGCGCCGATTCCTTTCGCGGGCACTAGGCCGACTCGCACAATTGAGGTACCATTTTTCTCGTAGGACGTTGGGGAACGCGGGGTGGGTGGAAATTTGTGGATCCACGCAGATTCCAGAACTTTCCATCACAGAAATGTGGGGAAAATGTGTTTGTTTTGTCAATTTTTTACGTTTGCAAGGGATTCTGGGTAACAGACCATGGTGGGAGGCAGTCAAGTCACCCCATCCTGGATTCCCCTGGGTGTCTAGTTTTTAAAAATGTATAGGTTTGCTAGGTTTCCCTAGGTGCCGGCAGGGCTAGGGATCAAAATCTACAGCTAGTCACTTTGCCAAAAAAAGGGTCATTTTTCACTGCAAAACCACGTTGCGTTTTGCGCCGTTTCCTGTCACGGGCACTAGGCCGACCCGCACAAGTGAGGTACCATTTTTCTCGTAGGACCTTGGGGAATGCGGGGTGGGTGGAAATTTGTGGATCCACGCAAATTCCAGAACTTTCCATCACAGAAATGTGGGGAAAATGTGTTTTTTTTGTCAATTTTTTCCGTTTGCAAGGGATTCTGGGTAACAGACCATGGTGGGAGGCAGTTATGTCACCCCATCCTAGATTCCCCTGGGTGTCTAGTTTTAAAAAATGTATAGGTTTGCTAGGTTTCCCTAGGTGCCGGCAGGGCTAGGGTTCAAAATCTACAGCTAGTCACTTTGCCAAAAAAAGGGTCATTTTTCACTGCAAAACCACGTTGCGTTTTGCGCCGATTCCTGTCGCGGGCACTAGGCCGACCCGCACAAGTGAGGTACCATTTTTCTCGTAGGACTTTGGTGAACGCGGGGTGGGTGGAAATTTGTGGATCCACGCAGATTCCAGAACTTTCCATCACAGAAATGTGGGGAAAATGTGTTTTTTTTGTCAATTTTTTACGTTTGCAAGGGATTCTGGGTAACAGACCATGGTGGGAGGCAGTCAAGTCACCCCATCCTGGATTCCCCTGGGTGTCTAGTTTTCAAAAATGTATAGGTTTGCTAGGTTTCCCTAGGTGCCGGCAGGGCTAGGGTTCAAAATCTACAGCTAGTCACTTTGCCAAAAAAAGGGTCATTTTTCACTGCAAAACCACGTTGCGTTTTGCGCCGATTCCTGTCGCGGGCACTAGGCCGACCCGCACAAGTGAGGTACCATTTTTCTCGTAGGACTTTGGGGAACGCGGGGTGTGTGGAAATTTGTGGATCCACGCAGATTCCAGAACTTTCCATCACAGAAATGTGGGGAAAATGTGTTTTTTTTGTCAATTTTTTACGTTTGCAAGGGATTCTGGGTAACAGACCATGGTGGGAGGCAGTCAAGTCACCCCATCCTGGATTCCCCTGGGTGTCTAGTTTTCAAAAATGTATAGGTTTGCTAGGTTTCCCTAGGTGCCGGCAGGGCTAGGGTTCAAAATCTACAGCTAGTCACTTTGCCAAAAAAAGGGTCATTTTTCACTGCAAAACCACGTTGCGTTTTGCGCCGATTCCTGTCGCGGGCACTAGGCCGACCCGCACAATTGAGGTACCATTTTTCTCGTAGGACTTTGGGGAACGCGGGGTGGGTGGAAATTTGTGGATCCACGCAGATTCCCGAACTTTCCATCACAGAAATGTGGCGAAAATGTGTTTTTTTTGTCAATTTTTTACGTTTGCAAGGGATTCTGGGTAACAGACCATGGTGGGAGGCAGTCAAGTCACCCCATCCTTGATTCCCCTGGGTGTCTAGTTTTCAAAAATGTATAGGTTTGCTAGGTTTCCCTAGGTGCCGGCAGGGCTAGGGTTCAAAATCTACAGCTAGTCACTTTGCCAAAAAAAAGGGTCATTTTTCACTGCAAAACCACGTTGCGTTTTGCGCCGATTCCTGTCGCGGGCACTAGGCCGACCCGCACAAGTGAGGTACCATTTTTCTCGTAGGACTTTGGGGAACGCGGGGTGTGTGGAAATTTGTGGATCCACGCAGATTCCAGAACTTTCCATCACAGAAATGTGGGGAAAACGTGTTTTTTTTGTCAATTTTTTACGTTTGCAAGGGATTCTGGGTAACAGACCATGGTGGGAGGCAGTCAAGTCACCCCATCCTGGATTCCCCTGGGTGTCTAGTTTTCAAAAATGTATAGGTTTGCTAGGTTTCCCTAGCTGCCGGCAGGGCTAGGGATCAAAATCTACAGCTAGTCACTTTGCCAAAAAAAGGGTCATTGTTCACTGCAAAACCACGTTGCGTTTAGCGCCGATTCCTGTCGCGGGCACTAGGCCGACCCGCACAAGTGAGGTACCATTTTTCTCGTAGGACTTTGGGGAACGCGGGGTGGGTGGAAATTTGTGGATCCACGCAGATTCCAGAACTTTCCATCACAGAAATGTGGGGAAAATGTGTTTTTTTTGTCAATTTTTTACATTTGCAAGGGATTCTGGGTAACAGACCATGGAGGAAGGCAGTCAAGTCACCCCATCCTGGATTTCCCTGGGTGTCTAGTTTTCAAAAATGTATAGGTTTGCTAGGTTTCCCTAGGTGCCAGCAGGGCTAGGGTTCAAAATCTACAGCTAGTCACTTTGCCAAAAAAAGGGTCATTTTTCACTGCAAAACCACGTTGCGTTTTGCGCCGTTTCCTGTCACGGGCACTAGGCCGACCCGCACAAGTGAGGTACCATTTTTCTCGTAGGACTTTGGTGAACGCGGGGTGGGTGGAAATTTGTGGATCCACGCAGATTCCAGAACTTTCCATCACAGAAATGTGGGGAAAATGTGTTTTTTTTGTCAATTTTTTACGTTTGCAAGGGATTCTGGGTAACAGACCATGGTGGGAGGCAGTCAAGTCACCCCATCCTGGATTCCCCTGGGTGTCTAGTTTTCAAAAATGTATAGGTTTGCTAGGTTTCCCTAGGTGCCGGCAGGGCTAGGGTTCAAAATCTACAGCTAGTCACTTTGCCAAAAAAAGGGTCATTTTTCACTGCAAAACCACGTTGCGTTTTGCGCCGATTCCTGTCGCGCCACTAGGCCGACCCGCACAAGTGAGGTACCATTTTTCTCGTAGGACTTTGGGGAACGCGGGGTGTGTGGAAATTTGTGGATCCACGCAGATTCCAGAACTTTCCATCACAGAAATGTGGGGAAAATGTGTTTTTTTTGTCAATTTTTTACGTTTGCAAGGGATTCTGGGTAACAGACCATGGTGGGAGGCAGTCAAGTCACCCCATCCTGGATTCCCCTGGGTGTCTAGTTTTCAAAAATGTATAGGTTTGCTAGGTTTCCCTAGGTGCCGGCAGGGCTAGGGTTCAAAATCTACAGCTAGTCACTTTGCCAAAAAAGGGTCATTTTTCACTGCAAAACCACGTTGCGTTTTGCGCCGATTCCTGTCGCGGGCACTAGGCCGACCCGCACAACTGAGGTACCATTTTTCTCGTAGGACTTTGGGGAACGCGGGGTGGGTGGAAATTTGTGGATCCACGCAGATTCCAGAACTTTCCATCACAGAAATGTGGAGAAAATGTGTTTTTTTGTCAATTTTTTACGTTTGCAAGGGATTCTGGGTAACAGACCATGGTGGGAGGCAGTCAAGTCACCCCATCCTTGATTCCCCTGGGTGTCTAGTTTTCAAAAATGTATAGGTTTGCTACGTTTCCCTAGGTGCCGGCAGGGCTAGGGTTCAAAATCTACAGCTAGTCACTTTGCCAAAAAAAAGGGTCATTTTTCACTGCAAAACCACGTTGCGTTTTGCGCCGATTCCTGTCGCGGGCACTAGGCCGACCCGCACAAGTGAGGTACCATTTTTCTCGTAGGACTTTGGGGAACGCGGGGTGGGTGGAAATTTGTGGATCCACGCAGATTCCAGAACTTTCCATCACAGAAATGTGGGGAAAATGTGTTTTTTTTTGTCAATTTTTTAGGTTTGCAAGGGATTCTGGGTAACAGACCATGGTGGGAGGCAGTCAAGTCACCCCATCCTGGATTCCCCTGGGTGTCTAGTTTTCAAAAATGTATAGGTTTGCTAGGTTTCCCTAGGTGCCGGCAGGGCTAGGGTTCAAAATCTACAGCTAGTCACTTTGCCAAAAAAAGGGTCATTTTTCACTGCAAAACCACGTTGCATTTTGCGCCGATTCCTGTTGCGGCCACTAGGCCGACCCGCACAAGTGAGGTACCATTTTTCTCGTAGGACTTTGGGGAACGCGGGGTGTGTGGAAATTTGTGGATCCACGCAGATTCCAGAACTTTCCATCACAGAAATGTGGGGAAAATGTGTTTTTTTTGTCAATTTTTTACGTTTGCAAGGGATTCTGGGTAACAGACCATGGTGGGAGGCAGTCAAGTCACCCCATCCTGGATTCCCCTGGGTGTCTAGTTTTCAAAAATGTATAGGTTTGCTAGGTTTCCCTAGGTGCCGGCAGGGCTAGGGTTCAAAATCTACAGCTAGTCACTTTGCCAAAAAAGGGTCATTTTTCACTGCAAAACCACGTTGCGTTTTGCGCCGATTCCTGTCGCGGGCACTAGGCCGACCCGCACAACTGAGGTACCATTTTTCTCGTAGGACTTTGGGGAACGCGGGGTGGGTGGAAATTTGTGGATCCACGCAGATTCCAGAACTTTCCATCACAGAAATGTGGAGAAAATGTGTTTTTTTTGTCAATTTTTTACGTTTGCAAGGGATTCTGGGTAACAGACCATGGTGGGAGGCAGTCAAGTCACCCCATCCTTGATTCCCCTGGGTGTCTAGTTTTCAAAAATGTATAGGTTTGCTACGTTTCCCTAGGTGCCGGCAGGGCTAGGGTTCAAAATCTACAGCTAGTCACTTTGCCAAAAAAAAGGGTCATTTTTCACTGCAAAACCACGTTGCGTTTTGCGCCGATTCCTGTCGCGGGCACTAGGCCGACCCGCACAAGTGAGGTACCATTTTTCTCGTAGGATTTTGGGGAACGCGGGGTGGGTGGAAATTTGTGGATCCACGCAGATTCCAGAACTTTCCATCACAGAAATGTGGGGAAAATGTGTTTTTTTTGTCAATTTTTTAGGTTTGCAAGGGATTCTGGGTAACAGACCATGGTGGGAGGCAGTCAAGTCACCCCATCCTGGATTCCCCTGGGTGTCTAGTTTTCAAAAATGTATAGGTTTGCTAGGTTTCCCTAGGTGCCGGCAGGGCTAGGGTTCAAAATCTACAGCTAGTCACTTTGCCAAAAAAAGGGTCATTTTTCACTGCAAAACCACGTTGCATTTTGCGCCGATTCCTGTTGCGGCCACTAGGCCGACCCGCACAAGTGAGGTACCATTTTTCTCGTAGGACTTTGGGGAACGCGGGGTGTGTGGAAATTTGTGGATCCACGCAGATTCCAGAACTTTCCATCACAGAAATGTGGGGAAAATGTGTTTTTTTTGTCAATTTTTTACGTTTGCAAGGGATTCTGGGTAACAGACCATGGTGGGAGGCAGTCAAGTCACCCCATCCTGGATTCCCCTGGGTGTCTAGTTTTCAAAAATGTATAGGTTTGCTAGGTTTCCCTAGGTGCCGGCAGGGCTAGGGTTCAAAATCTACAGCTAGTCACTTTGCCAAAAAAGGGTCATTTTTCACTGCAAAACCACGTTGCGTTTTGCGCCGATTCCTGTCGCGGGCACTAGGCCGACCCGCACAACTGAGGTACCATTTTTCTCGTAGGACTTTGGGGAACGCGGGGTGGGTGGAAATTTGTGGATCCACGCAGATTCCAGAACTTTCCATCACAGAAATGTGGAGAAAATGTGTTTTTTTTGTCAATTTTTTACGTTTGCAAGGGATTCTGGGTAACAGACCATGGTGGGAGGCAGTCAAGTCACCCCATCCTTGATTCCCCTGGGTGTCTAGTTTTCAAAAATGTATAGGTTTGCTACGTTTCCCTAGGTGCCGGCAGGGCTAGGGTTCAAAATCTACAGCTAGTCACTTTGCCAAAAAAAAGGGTCATTTTTCACTGCAAAACCACGTTGCGTTTTGCGCCGATTCCTGTCGCGGGCACTAGGCCGACCCGCACAAGTGAGGTACCATTTTTCTCGTAGGACTTTGGGGAACGCGGGGTGGGTGGAAATTTGTGGATCCACGCAGATTCCAGAACTTTCCATCACAGAAATGTGGGGAAAATGTGTTTTTTTTTGTCAATTTTTTAGGTTTGCAAGGGATTCTGGGTAACAGACCATGGTGGGAGGCAGTCAAGTCACCCCATCCTGGATTCCCCTGGGTGTCTAGTTTTCAAAAATGTATAGGTTTGCTAGGTTTCCCTAGGTGCCGGCAGGGCTAGGGTTCAAAATCTACAGCTAGTCACTTTGCCAAAAAAAGGGTCATTTTTCACTGCAAAACCACGTTGCATTTTGCGCCGATTCCTGTTGCGGCCACTAGGCCGACCCGCACAAGTGAGGTACCATTTTTCTCGTAGGACTTTGGGGAACGCGGGGTGTGTGGAAATTTGTGGATCCACGCAGATTCCAGAACTTTCCATCACAGAAATGTGGGGAAAATGTGTTTTTTTTGTCAATTTTTTACGTTTGCAAGGGATTCTGGGTAACAGACCATGGTGGGAGGCAGTCAAGTCACCCCATCCTGGATTCCCCTGGGTGTCTAGTTTTCAAAAATGTATAGGTTTGCTAGGTTTCCCTAGGTGCCGGCAGGGCTAGGGTTCAAAATCTACAGCTAGTCACTTTGCCAAAAAAAGGGTCATTTTTCACTGCAAAACCACGTTGCGTTTTGCGCCGATTCCTGTCGCGGGCACTAGGCCGACCCGCACAAGTGAGGTACCATTTTTCTCGTAGGACTTTGGGGAACGCGGGGTGTGTGGAAATTTGTGGATCCACGCAGATTCCAGAACTTTCCATCACAGAAATGTGGGGAAAATGTGTTTTTTTTGTCAATTTTTTACGTTTGCAAGGGATTCTGGGTAACAGACCATGGTGGGAGGCAGTCAAGTCACCCCATCCTGGATTCCCCTGGGTGTCTAGTTTTCAAAAATGTATAGGTTTGCTAGGTTTCCCTAGGTGCCGGCAGGGCTAGGGTTCAAAATCTACAGCTAGTCACTTTGCCAAAAAAAGGGTCATTTTTCACTGCAAAACCACGTTGCGTTTTGCGCCGATTCCTGTCGCGGGCACTAGGCCGACCCGCACAATTGAGGTACCATTTTTCTCGTAGGACTTTGGGGAACGCGGGGTGGGTGGAAATTTGTGGATCCACGCAGATTCCCGAACTTTCCATCACAGAAATGTGGCGAAAATGTGTTTTTTTTGTCAATTTTTTACGTTTGCAAGGGATTCTGGGTAACAGACCATGGTGGGAGGCAGTCAAGTCACCCCATCCTGGATTCCCCTGGGTGTCTAGTTTTCAAAAATGTATAGGTTTGCTAGGTTTCCCTAGCTGCCGGCAGGGCTAGGGATCAAAATCTACAGCTAGTCACTTTGCCAAAAAAAGGGTCATTGTTCACTGCAAAACCACGTTGCGTTTAGCGCCGATTCCTGTCGCGGGCACTAGGCCGACCCGCACAAGTGAGGTACCATTTTTCTCGTAGGACTTTGGGGAACGCGGGGTGGGTGGAAATTTGTGGATCCACGCAGATTCCAGAACTTTCCATCACAGAAATGTGGGGAAAATGTGTTTTTTTTGTCAATTTTTTACATTTGCAAGGGATTCTGGGTAACAGACCATGGAGGAAGGCAGTCAAGTCACCCCATCCTGGATTTCCCTGGGTGTCTAGTTTTCAAAAATGTATAGGTTTGCTAGGTTTCCCTAGGTGCCAGCAGGGCTAGGGTTCAAAATCTACAGCTAGTCACTTTGCCAAAAAAAGGGTCATTTTTCACTGCAAAACCACGTTGCGTTTTGCGCCGTTTCCTGTCACGGGCACTAGGCCGACCCGCACAAGTGAGGTACCATTTTTCTCGTAGGACTTTGGTGAACGCGGGGTGGGTGGAAATTTGTGGATCCACGCAGATTCCAGAACTTTCCATCACAGAAATGTGGGGAAAATGTGTTTTTTTTGTCAATTTTTTACGTTTGCAAGGGATTCTGGGTAACAGACCATGGTGGGAGGCAGTCAAGTCACCCCATCCTGGATTCCCCTGGGTGTCTAGTTTTCAAAAATGTATAGGTTTGCTAGGTTTCCCTAGGTGCCGGCAGGGCTAGGGTTCAAAATCTACAGCTAGTCACTTTGCCAAAAAAAGGGTCATTTTTCACTGCAAAACCACGTTGCGTTTTGCGCCGATTCCTGTCGCGCCACTAGGCCGACCCGCACAAGTGAGGTACCATTTTTCTCGTAGGACTTTGGGGAACGCGGGGTGTGTGGAAATTTGTGGATCCACGCAGATTCCAGAACTTTCCATCACAGAAATGTGGGGAAAATGTGTTTTTTTTGTCAATTTTTTACGTTTGCAAGGGATTCTGGGTAACAGACCATGGTGGGAGGCAGTCAAGTCACCCCATCCTGGATTCCCCTGGGTGTCTAGTTTTCAAAAATGTATAGGTTTGCTAGGTTTCCCTAGGTGCCGGCAGGGCTAGGGTTCAAAATCTACAGCTAGTCACTTTGCCAAAAAAGGGTCATTTTTCACTGCAAAACCACGTTGCGTTTTGCGCCGATTCCTGTCGCGGGCACTAGGCCGACCCGCACAACTGAGGTACCATTTTTCTCGTAGGACTTTGGGGAACGCGGGGTGGGTGGAAATTTGTGGATCCACGCAGATTCCAGAACTTTCCATCACAGAAATGTGGAGAAAATGTGTTTTTTTTGTCAATTTTTTACGTTTGCAAGGGATTCTGGGTAACAGACCATGGTGGGAGGCAGTCAAGTCACCCCATCCTGGATTCCCCTGGGTGTCTAGTTTTCAAAAATGTATAGGTTTGCTAGGTTTCCCTAGGTGCCGGCAGGGCTAGGGTTCAAAATCTACAGCTAGTCACTTTGCCAAAAAAAGGGTCATTTTTCACTGCAAAACCACGTTGCGTTTTGCGCCGATTCCTGTCGCGGGCACTAGGCCGACCCGCACAAGTGAGGTACCATTTTTCTCGTAGGACTTTGGGGAACGCGGGGTGTGTGGAAATTTGTGGATCCACGCAGATTCCAGAACTTTCCATCACAGAAATGTGGGGAAAATGTGTTTTTTTTGTCAATTTTTTACGTTTGCAAGGGATTCTGGGTAACAGACCATGGTGGGAGGCAGTCAAGTCACCCCATCCTGGATTCCCCTGGGTGTCTAGTTTTCAAAAATGTATAGGTTTGCTAGGTTTCCCTAGGTGCCGGCAGGGCTAGGGTTCAAAATCTACAGCTAGTCACTTTGCCAAAAAAAGGGTCATTTTTCACTGCAAAACCACGTTGCGTTTTGCGCCGATTCCTGTCGCGGGCACTAGGCCGACCCGCACAAGTGAGGTACCATTTTTCTCGTAGGACTTTGGGGAACGCGGGGTGTGTGGAAATTTGTGGATCCACGCAGATTCCAGAACTTTCCATCACAGAAATGTGGGGAAAATGTGTTTTTTTTGTCAATTTTTTACGTTTGCAAGGGATTCTGGGTAACAGACCATGGTGGGAGGCAGTCAAGTCACCCCATCCTGGATTCCCCTGGGTGTCTAGTTTTCAAAAATGTATAGGTTTGCTAGGTTTCCCTAGGTGCCGGCAGGGCTAGGGTTCAAAATCTACAGCTAGTCACTTTGCCAAAAAAAGGGTCATTTTTCACTGCAAAACCACGTTGCGTTTTGCGCCGATTCCTGTCGCGGCCACTAGGCCGACCCGCACAAGTGAGGTACCATTTTTCTCGTAGGACTTTGGGGAACGCGGGGTGTGTGGAAATTTGTGGATCCACGCAGATTCCAGAACTTTCCATCACAGAAATGTGGGGAAAATGTGTTTTTTTTGTCAATTTTTTACGTTTGCAAGGGATTCTGGGTAACAGACCATGGTGGGAGGCAGTCAAGTCACCCCATCCTGGATTCCCCTGGGTGTCTAGTTTTCAAAAATGTATAGGTTTGCTAGGTTTCCCTAGGTGCCGGCAGGGCTAGGGTTCAAAATCTACAGCTAGTCACTTTGCCAAAAAAAGGGTCATTTTTCACTGCAAAACCACGTTGCGTTTTGCGCCGATTCCTTTCGCGGGCACTAGGCCGACTCGCACAATTGAGGTACCATTTTTCTCGTAGGACGTTGGGGAACGCGGGGTGGGTGGAAATTTGTGGATCCACGCAGATTCCAGAACTTTCCATCACAGAAATGTGGGGAAAATGTGTTTGTTTTGTCAATTTTTTACGTTTGCAAGGGATTCTGGGTAACAGACCATGGTGGGAGGCAGTCAAGTCACCCCATCCTGGATTCCCCTGGGTGTCTAGTTTTTAAAAATGTATAGGTTTGCTAGGTTTCCCTAGGTGCCGGCAGGGCTAGGGATCAAAATCTACAGCTAGTCACTTTGCCAAAAAAAGGGTCATTTTTCACTGCAAAACCACGTTGCGTTTTGCGCCGTTTCCTGTCACGGGCACTAGGCCGACCCGCACAAGTGAGGTACCATTTTTCTCGTAGGACCTTGGGGAATGCGGGGTGGGTGGAAATTTGTGGATCCACGCAAATTCCAGAACTTTCCATCACAGAAATGTGGGGAAAATGTGTTTTTTTTGTCAATTTTTTCCGTTTGCAAGGGATTCTGGGTAACAGACCATGGTGGGAGGCAGTCAAGTCACCCCATCCTGGATTCCCCTGGGTGTCTAGTTTTCAAAAATGTATAGGTTTGCTAGGTTTCCCTAGGTGCCGGCAGGGCTAGGGTTCAAAATCTACAGCTAGTCACTTTGCCAAAAAAAGGGTCATTTTTCACTGCAAAACCACGTTGCGTTTTGCGCCGATTCCTGTCGCGGGCACTAGGCCGACCCGCACAAGTGAGGTACCATTTTTCTCGTAGGACTTTGGGGAACGCGGGGTGTGTGGAAATTTGTGGATCCACGCAGATTCCAGAACTTTCCATCACAGAAATGTGGGGAAAATGTGTTTTTTTTGTCAATTTTTTACGTTTGCAAGGGATTCTGGGTAACAGACCATGGTGGGAGGCAGTCAAGTCACCCCATCCTGGATTCCCCTGGGTGTCTAGTTTTCAAAAATGTATAGGTTTGCTAGGTTTCCCTAGGTGCCGGCAGGGCTAGGGTTCAAAATCTACAGCTAGTCACTTTGCCAAAAAAAAGGGTCATTTTTCACTGCAAAACCACGTTGCGTTTTGCGCCGATTCCTGTCGCGGGCACTAGGCCGACCCGCACAATTGAGGTACCATTTTTCTCGTAGGACTTTGGGGAACGCGGGGTGGGTGGAAATTTGTGGATCCACGCAGATTCCCGAACTTTCCATCACAGAAATGTGGCGAAAATGTGTTTTTTTTGTCAATTTTTTACGTTTGCAAGGGATTCTGGGTAACAGACCATGGTGGGAGGCAGTCAAGTCACCCCATCCTTGATTCCCCTGGGTGTCTAGTTTTCAAAAATGTATAGGTTTGCTAGGTTTCCCTAGGTGCCGGCAGGGCTAGGGTTCAAAATCTACAGCTAGTCACTTTGCCAAAAAAAAGGGTCATTTTTCACTGCAAAACCACGTTGCGTTTTGCGCCGATTCCTGTCGCGGGCACTAGGCCGACCCGCACAAGTGAGGTACCATTTTTCTCGTAGGACTTTGGGGAACGCGGGGTGTGTGGAAATTTGTGGATCCACGCAGATTCCAGAACTTTCCATCACAGAAATGTGGGGAAAACGTGTTTTTTTTGTCAATTTTTTACGTTTGCAAGGGATTCTGGGTAACAGACCATGGTGGGAGGCAGTCAAGTCACCCCATCCTGGATTCCCCTGGGTGTCTAGTTTTCAAAAATGTATAGGTTTGCTAGGTTTCCCTAGCTGCCGGCAGGGCTAGGGATCAAAATCTACAGCTAGTCACTTTGCCAAAAAAAGGGTCATTGTTCACTGCAAAACCACGTTGCGTTTAGCGCCGATTCCTGTCGCGGGCACTAGGCCGACCCGCACAAGTGAGGTACCATTTTTCTCGTAGGACTTTGGGGAACGCGGGGTGGGTGGAAATTTGTGGATCCACGCAGATTCCAGAACTTTCCATCACAGAAATGTGGGGAAAATGTGTTTTTTTTGTCAATTTTTTACATTTGCAAGGGATTCTGGGTAACAGACCATGGAGGAAGGCAGTCAAGTCACCCCATCCTGGATTTCCCTGGGTGTCTAGTTTTCAAAAATGTATAGGTTTGCTAGGTTTCCCTAGGTGCCAGCAGGGCTAGGGTTCAAAATCTACAGCTAGTCACTTTGCCAAAAAAGGGTCATTTTTCACTGCAAAACCACGTTGCGTTTTGCGCCGTTTCCTGTCACGGGCACTAGGCCGACCCGCACAAGTGAGGTACCATTTTTCTCGTAGGACTTTGGTGAACGCGGGGTGGGTGGAAATTTGTGGATCCACGCAGATTCCAGAACTTTCCATCACAGAAATGTGGGGAAAATGTGTTTTTTTTGTCAATTTTTTACGTTTGCAAGGGATTCTGGGTAACAGACCATGGTGGGAGGCAGTCAAGTCACCCCATCCTGGATTCCCCTGGGTGTCTAGTTTTCAAAAATGTATAGGTTTGCTAGGTTTCCCTAGGTGCCGGCAGGGCTAGGGTTCAAAATCTACAGCTAGTCACTTTGCCAAAAAAAGGGTCATTTTTCACTGCAAAACCACGTTGCGTTTTGCGCCGATTCCTGTCGCGCCACTAGGCCGACCCGCACAAGTGAGGTACCATTTTTCTCGTAGGACTTTGGGGAACGCGGGGTGTGTGGAAATTTGTGGATCCACGCAGATTCCAGAACTTTCCATCACAGAAATGTGGGGAAAATGTGTTTTTTTTGTCAATTTTTTACGTTTGCAAGGGATTCTGGGTAACAGACCATGGTGGGAGGCAGTCAAGTCACCCCATCCTGGATTCCCCTGGGTGTCTAGTTTTCAAAAATGTATAGGTTTGCTAGGTTTCCCTAGGTGCCGGCAGGGCTAGGGTTCAAAATCTACAGCTAGTCACTTTGCCAAAAAAGGGTCATTTTTCACTGCAAAACCACGTTGCGTTTTGCGCCGATTCCTGTCGCGGGCACTAGGCCGACCCGCACAACTGAGGTACCATTTTTCTCGTAGGACTTTGGGGAACGCGGGGTGGGTGGAAATTTGTGGATCCACGCAGATTCCAGAACTTTCCATCACAGAAATGTGGAGAAAATGTGTTTTTTTTGTCAATTTTTTACGTTTGCAAGGGATTCTGGGTAACAGACCATGGTGGGAGGCAGTCAAGTCACCCCATCCTTGATTCCCCTGGGTGTCTAGTTTTCAAAAATGTATAGGTTTGCTACGTTTCCCTAGGTGCCGGCAGGGCTAGGGTTCAAAATCTACAGCTAGTCACTTTGCCAAAAAAAAGGGTCATTTTTCACTGCAAAACCACGTTGCGTTTTGCGCCGATTCCTGTCGCGGGCACTAGGCCGACCCGCACAAGTGAGGTACCATTTTTCTCGTAGGACTTTGGGGAACGCGGGGTGGGTGGAAATTTGTGGATCCACGCAGATTCCAGAACTTTCCATCACAGAAATGTGGGGAAAATGTGTTTTTTTTTGTCAATTTTTTAGGTTTGCAAGGGATTCTGGGTAACAGACCATGGTGGGAGGCAGTCAAGTCACCCCATCCTGGATTCCCCTGGGTGTCTAGTTTTCAAAAATGTATAGGTTTGCTAGGTTTCCCTAGGTGCCGGCAGGGCTAGGGTTCAAAATCTACAGCTAGTCACTTTGCCAAAAAAAGGGTCATTTTTCACTGCAAAACCACGTTGCATTTTGCGCCGATTCCTGTTGCGGCCACTAGGCCGACCCGCACAAGTGAGGTACCATTTTTCTCGTAGGACTTTGGGGAACGCGGGGTGTGTGGAAATTTGTGGATCCACGCAGATTCCAGAACTTTCCATCACAGAAATGTGGGGAAAATGTGTTTTTTTTGTCAATTTTTTACGTTTGCAAGGGATTCTGGGTAACAGACCATGGTGGGAGGCAGTCAAGTCACCCCATCCTGGATTCCCCTGGGTGTCTAGTTTTCAAAAATGTATAGGTTTGCTAGGTTTCCCTAGGTGCCGGCAGGGCTAGGGTTCAAAATCTACAGCTAGTCACTTTGCCAAAAAAAGGGTCATTTTTCACTGCAAAACCACGTTGCGTTTTGCGCCGATTCCTGTCGCGGGCACTAGGCCGACCCGCACAAGTGAGGTACCATTTTTCTCGTAGGACTTTGGGGAACGCGGGGTGTGTGGAAATTTGTGGATCCACGCAGATTCCAGAACTTTCCATCACAGAAATGTGGGGAAAATGTGTTTTTTTTGTCAATTTTTTACGTTTGCAAGGGATTCTGGGTAACAGACCATGGTGGGAGGCAGTCAAGTCACCCCATCCTGGATTCCCCTGGGTGTCTAGTTTTCAAAAATGTATAGGTTTGCTAGGTTTCCCTAGGTGCCGGCAGGGCTAGGGTTCAAAATCTACAGCTAGTCACTTTGCCAAAAAAAGGGTCATTTTTCACTGCAAAACCACGTTGCGTTTTGCGCCGATTCCTGTCGCGGGCACTAGGCCGACCCGCACAATTGAGGTACCATTTTTCTCGTAGGACTTTGGGGAACGCGGGGTGGGTGGAAATTTGTGGATCCACGCAGATTCCCGAACTTTCCATCACAGAAATGTGGCGAAAATGTGTTTTTTTTGTCAATTTTTTACGTTTGCAAGGGATTCTGGGTAACAGACCATGGTGGGAGGCAGTCAAGTCACCCCATCCTTGATTCCCCTGGGTGTCTAGTTTTCAAAAATGTATAGGTTTGCTAGGTTTCCCTAGGTGCCGGCAGGGCTAGGGTTCAAAATCTACAGCTAGTCACTTTGCCAAAAAAAAGGGTCATTTTTCACTGCAAAACCACGTTGCGTTTTGCGCCGATTCCTGTCGCGGGCACTAGGCCGACCCGCACAAGTGAGGTACCATTTTTCTCGTAGGACTTTGGGGAACGCGGGGTGTGTGGAAATTTGTGGATCCACGCAGATTCCAGAACTTTCCATCACAGAAATGTGGGGAAAACGTGTTTTTTTTGTCAATTTTTTACGTTTGCAAGGGATTCTGGGTAACAGACCATGGTGGGAGGCAGTCAAGTCACCCCATCCTGGATTCCCCTGGGTGTCTAGTTTTCAAAAATGTATAGGTTTGCTAGGTTTCCCTAGCTGCCGGCAGGGCTAGGGATCAAAATCTACAGCTAGTCACTTTGCCAAAAAAAGGGTCATTGTTCACTGCAAAACCACGTTGCGTTTAGCGCCGATTCCTGTCGCGGGCACTAGGCCGACCCGCACAAGTGAGGTACCATTTTTCTCGTAGGACTTTGGGGAACGCGGGGTGGGTGGAAATTTGTGGATCCACGCAGATTCCAGAACTTTCCATCACAGAAATGGGGGGAAAATGTGTTTTTTTTGTCAATTTTTTACATTTGCAAGGGATTCTGGGTAACAGACCATGGAGGAAGGCAGTCAAGTCACCCCATCCTGGATTTCCCTGGGTGTCTAGTTTTCAAAAATGTATAGGTTTGCTAGGTTTCCCTAGGTGCCAGCAGGGCTAGGGTTCAAAATCTACAGCTAGTCACTTTGCCAAAAAAAGGGTCATTTTTCACTGCAAAACCACGTTGCGTTTTGCGCCGTTTCCTGTCACGGGCACTAGGCCGACCCGCACAAGTGAGGTACCATTTTTCTCGTAGGACTTTGGTGAACGCGGGGTGGGTGGAAATTTGTGGATCCACGCAGATTCCAGAACTTTCCATCACAGAAATGTGGGGAAAATGTGTTTTTTTTGTCAATTTTTTACGTTTGCAAGGGATTCTGGGTAACAGACCATGGTGGGAGGCAGTCAAGTCACCCCATCCTGGATTCCCCTGGGTGTCTAGTTTTCAAAAATGTATAGGTTTGCTAGGTTTCCCTAGGTGCCGGCAGGGCTAGGGTTCAAAATCTACAGCTAGTCACTTTGCCAAAAAAAGGGTCATTTTTCACTGCAAAACCACGTTGCGTTTTGCGCCGATTCCTGTCGCGCCACTAGGCCGACCCGCACAAGTGAGGTACCATTTTTCTCGTAGGACTTTGGGGAACGCGGGGTGTGTGGAAATTTGTGGATCCACGCAGATTCCAGAACTTTCCATCACAGAAATGTGGGGAAAATGTGTTTTTTTTGTCAATTTTTTACGTTTGCAAGGGATTCTGGGTAACAGACCATGGTGGGAGGCAGTCAAGTCACCCCATCCTGGATTCCCCTGGGTGTCTAGTTTTCAAAAATGTATAGGTTTGCTAGGTTTCCCTAGGTGCCGGCAGGGCTAGGGTTCAAAATCTACAGCTAGTCACTTTGCCAAAAAAGGGTCATTTTTCACTGCAAAACCACGTTGCGTTTTGCGCCGATTCCTGTCGCGGGCACTAGGCCGACCCGCACAACTGAGGTACCATTTTTCTCGTAGGACTTTGGGGAACGCGGGGTGGGTGGAAATTTGTGGATCCACGCAGATTCCAGAACTTTCCATCACAGAAATGTGGAGAAAATGTGTTTTTTTTGTCAATTTTTTACGTTTGCAAGGGATTCTGGGTAACAGACCATGGTGGGAGGCAGTCAAGTCACCCCATCCTTGATTCCCCTGGGTGTCTAGTTTTCAAAAATGTATAGGTTTGCTACGTTTCCCTAGGTGCCGGCAGGGCTAGGGTTCAAAATCTACAGCTAGTCACTTTGCCAAAAAAAAGGGTCATTTTTCACTGCAAAACCACGTTGCGTTTTGCGCCGATTCCTGTCGCGGGCACTAGGCCGACCCGCACAAGTGAGGTACCATTTTTCTCGTAGGATTTTGGGGAACGCGGGGTGGGTGGAAATTTGTGGATCCACGCAGATTCCAGAACTTTCCATCACAGAAATGTGGGGAAAATGTGTTTTTTTTGTCAATTTTTTAGGTTTGCAAGGGATTCTGGGTAACAGACCATGGTGGGAGGCAGTCAAGTCACCCCATCCTGGATTCCCCTGGGTGTCTAGTTTTCAAAAATGTATAGGTTTGCTAGGTTTCCCTAGGTGCCGGCAGGGCTAGGGTTCAAAATCTACAGCTAGTCACTTTGCCAAAAAAAGGGTCATTTTTCACTGCAAAACCACGTTGCATTTTGCGCCGATTCCTGTTGCGGCCACTAGGCCGACCCGCACAAGTGAGGTACCATTTTTCTTGTAGGACTTTGGGGAACGCGGGGTGTGTGGAAATTTGTGGATCCACGCAGATTCCAGAACTTTCCATCACAGAAATGTGGGGAAAATGTGTTTTTTTTGTCAATTTTTTACGTTTGCAAGGGATTCTGGGTAACAGACCATGGTGGGAGGCAGTCAAGTCACCCCATCCTGGATTCCCCTGGGTGTCTAGTTTTCAAAAATGTATAGGTTTGCTAGGTTTCCCTAGGTGCCGGCAGGGCTAGGGTTCAAAATCTACAGCTAGTCACTTTGCCAAAAAAAGGGTCATTTTTCACTGCAAAACCACGTTGCGTTTTGCGCCGATTCCTGTCGCGGGCACTAGGCCGACCCGCACAATTGAGGTACCATTTTTCTCGTAGGACTTTGGGGAACGCGGGGTGGGTGGAAATTTGTGGATCCACGCAGATTCCAGAACTTTCCATCACAGAAATGTGGGGAAAATGTGTTTTTTTTGTCAATTTTTTACGTTTGCAAGGGATTCTGGGTAACAGACCATGGTGGGAGGCAGTCAAGTCACCCCATCCTGGATTCCCCTGGGTGTCTAGTTTTTAAAAATGTATAGGTTTGCTAGGTTTCCCTAGGTGCCGGCAGGGCTAGGGATCAAAATCTACAGCTAGTCACTTTGCCAAAAAAAGGGTCATTGTTCACTGCAAAACCACGTTGCGTTTAGCGCCGATTCCTGTCGCGGGCACTAAGCCGACCCGCACAAGTGAGGTACCATTTTTCTCGTAGGACTTTGGGGAACGCGGGGTGGGTGGAAATTTGTGGATCCACGCAGATTCCAGAACTTTCCATCACAGAAATGTGGGGAAAATGTGTTTTTTTTGTCAATTTTTTACATTTGCAAGGGATTCTGGGTAACAGACCATGGAGGAAGGCAGTCAAGTCACCCCATCCTGGATTTCCCTGGGTGTCTAGTTTTCAAAAATGTATAGGTTTGCTAGGTTTCCCTAGGTGCCGGCAGGGCTAGGGTTCAAAATCTACAGCTAGTCACTTTGCCAAAAAAAGGGTCATTTTTCACTGCAAAACCACGTTGCGTTTTGCGCCGTTTCCTGTCACGGGCACTAGGCCGACCCGCACAAGTGAGGTACCATTTTTCTCGTAGGACCTTGGGGAATGCGGGGTGGGTGGAAATTTGTGGATCCACGCAGATTCCAGAACTTTCCATCACAGAAATGTGGGGAAAATGTGTTTTTTTGTCAATTTTTTACGTTTGCAAGGGATTCTGGGTAACAGACCATGGTGGGAGGCAGTCAAGTCACCCCATCCTGGATTCCCCTGGGTGTCTAGTTTTCAAAAATGTATAGGTTTGCTAGGTTTCCCTAGGTGCCGGCAGGGCTAGGGTTCAAAATCTACAGCTAGTCACTTTGCCAAAAAAAGGGTCATTTTTCACTGCAAAACCACGTTGCGTTTTGCGCCGATTCCTGTCGCGGGCACTAGGCCGACCCGCACAATTGAGGTACCATTTTTCTCGTAGGACTTTGGGGAACGCGGGGTGGGTGGAAATTTGTGGATCCACGCAGATTCCAGAACTTTCCATCACAGAAATGTGGGGAAAATGTGTTTTTTTTGTCAATTTTTTACGTTTGCAAGGGATTCTGGGTAACAGACCATGGTGGGAGGCAGTCAAGTCACCCCATCCTGGATTCCCCTGGGTGTCTAGTTTTTAAAAATGTATAGGTTTGCTAGGTTTCCCTAGGTGCCGGCAGGGCTAGGGATCAAAATCTACAGCTAGTCACTTTGCCAAAAAAAGGGTCATTGTTCACTGCAAAACCACGTTGCGTTTAGCGCCGATTCCTGTCGCGGGCACTAAGCCGACCCGCACAAGTGAGGTACCATTTTTCTCGTAGGACTTTGGGGAACGCGGGGTGGGTGGAAATTTGTGGATCCACGCAGATTCCAGAACTTTCCATCACAGAAATGTGGGGAAAATATGTTTTTTTTGTCAATTTTTTACATTTGCAAGGGATTCTGGGTAACAGACCATGGAGGAAGGCAGTCAAGTCACCCCATCCTGGATTTCCCTGGGTGTCTAGTTTTCAAAAATGTATAGGTTTGCTAGGTTTCCCTAGGTGCCGGCAGGGCTAGGGTTCAAAATCTACAGCTAGTCACTTTGCCAAAAAAAGGGTCATTTTTCACTGCAAAACCACGTTGCGTTTTGCGCCGATTCCTGTCGCGGGCACTAGGCCGACCCGCACAAGTGAGGTACCATTTTTCTTGTAGGACTTTGGTGAACGCGGGGTGGGTGGAAATTTGTGGATCCACGCAGATTCCAGAACTTTCCATCACAGAAATGTGGGGAAAATGTGGTTTTTTTGTCAATTTTTTACGTTTGCAAGGGATTCTGGGTAACAGACCATGGTGGGAGGCAGTCAAGTCACCCCATCCTGGATTCCCCTGGGTGTCTAGTTTTCAAAAATGTATAGGTTTGCTAGGTTTCCCTAGGTGCCGGCAGGGCTAGGGTTCAAAATCTACAGCTAGTCACTTTGCCAAAAAAAGGGTCATTTTTCACTGCAAAACCACGTTGCGTTTTGCGCCGTTTCCTGTCACGGGCACTAGGCCGACCCGCACAAGTGAGGTACCATTTTTCTCGTAGGACCTTGGGGAATGCGGGGTGGGTGGAAATTTGTGGATCCACGCAGATTCCAGAACTTTCCATCACAGAAATGTGGGGAAAATGTGTTTTTTTGTCAATTTTTTACGTTTGCAAGGGATTCTGGGTATTAGACCATGGTGGGAGGCAGTCAAGTCACCCCATCCTGGATTCCCCTGGGTGTCTAGTTTTCAAAAATGTATAGGTTTGCTAGGTTTCCCTAGGTGCCGGCAGGGCTAGGGTTCAAAATCTACAGCTAGTCACTTTGCCAAAAAAAGGGTCATTTTTCACTGCAAAACCACGTTGCGTTTTGCGCCGATTCCTGTCGCGGGCACTAGGCCGACCCGCACAAGTGAGGTACCATTTTTCTTGTAGGACTTTGGTGAACGCGGGGTGGGTGGAAATTTGTGGATCCACGCAGATTCCAGAACTTTCCATCACAGAAATGTGGGGAAAATGTGTTTTTTTTGTCAATTTTTTACGTTTGCAAGGGATTCTGGGTAACAGACCATGGTGGGAGGCAGTCAAGTCACCCCATCCTAGATTCCCCTGGGTGTCTAGTTTTCAAAAATGTATAGGTTTGCTAGGTTTCCCTAGGTGCCGGCAGGGCTAGGGTTCAAAATCTACAGCTAGTCACTTTGCCAAAAAAAGGGTCATTTTTCACTGCAAAACCACGTTGCGTTTTGCGCCGATTCCTGTCGCGGGCACTAGGCCGACCCGCACAAGTGAGGTACCATTTTTCTCGTAGGACTTTGGGGAACGCGGGGTGTGTGGAAATTTGTGGATCCACGCAGATTCCAGAACTTTCCATCACAGAAATGTGGGGAAAATGTGTTTTTTTTGTCAATTTTTTACGTTTGCAAGGGATTCTGGGTAACAGACCATGGTGGGAGGCAGTCAAGTCACCCCATCCTGGATTCCCCTGGGTGTCTAGTTTTCAAAAATGTATAGGTTTGCTAGGTTTCCCTAGGTGCCGGCAGGGCTAGGGTTCAAAATCTACAGCTAGTCACTTTGCCAAAAAAAGGGTCATTTTTCACTGCAAAACCACGTTGCGTTTTGCGCCGATTCCTGTCGCGGGCACTAGGCCGACCCGCACAACTGAGGTACCATTTTTCTCGTAGGACTTTGGGGAACGCGGGGTGGGTGGAAATTTGTGGATCCACGCAGATTCCAGAACTTTCCATCACAGAAATGTGGAGAAAATGTGTTTTTTTTGTCAATTTTTTACGTTTGCAAGGGATTCTGGGTAACAGACCATGGTGGGAGGCAGTCAAGTCACCCCATCCTTGATTCCCCTGGGTGTCTAGTTTTCAAAAATGTATAGGTTTGCTACGTTTCCCTAGGTGCCGGCAGGGCTAGGGTTCAAAATCTACAGCTAGTCACTTTGCCAAAAAAAAGGGTCATTTTTCACTGCAAAACCACGTTGCGTTTTGCGCCGATTCCTGTCGCGGGCACTAGGCCGACCCGCACAAGTGAGGTACCATTTTTCTCGTAGGACTTTGGGGAACGCGGGGTGGGTGGAAATTTGTGGATCCACGCAGATTCCAGAACTTTCCATCACAGAAATGTGGGGAAAATGTGTTTTTTTTGTCAATTTTTTAGGTTTGCAAGGGATTCTGGGTAACAGACCATGGTGGGAGGCAGTCAAGTCACCCCATCCTGGATTCCCCTGGGTGTCTAGTTTTCAAAAATGTATAGGTTTGCTAGGTTTCCCTAGGTGCCGGCAGGGCTAGGGTTCAAAATCTACAGCTAGTCACTTTGCCAAAAAAAGGGTCATTTTTCACTGCAAAACCACGTTGCGTTTTGCGCCGATTCCTGTCGCGGGCACTAGGCCGACCCGCACAATTGAGGTACCATTTTTCTCGTAGGACTTTGGGGAACGCGGGGTGGGTGGAAATTTGTGGATCCACGCAGATTCCAGAACTTTCCATCACAGAAATGTGGGGAAAATGTGTTTTTTTTGTCAATTTTTTACGTTTGCAAGGGATTCTGGGTAACAGACCATGGTGGGAGGCAGTCAAGTCACCCCATCCTGGATTCCCCTGGGTGTCTAGTTTTTAAAAATGTATAGGTTTGCTAGGTTTCCCTAGGTGCCGGCAGGGCTAGGGATCAAAATCTACAGCTAGTCACTTTGCCAAAAAAAGGGTCATTGTTCACTGCAAAACCACGTTGCGTTTAGCGCCGATTCCTGTCGCGGGCACTAAGCCGACCCGCACAAGTGAGGTACCATTTTTCTCGTAGGACTTTGGGGAACGCGGGGTGGGTGGAAATTTGTGGATCCACGCAGATTCCAGAACTTTCCATCACAGAAATGTGGGGAAAATGTGTTTTTTTTGTCAATTTTTTACATTTGCAAGGGATTCTGGGTAACAGACCATGGAGGAAGGCAGTCAAGTCACCCCATCCTGGATTTCCCTGGGTGTCTAGTTTTCAAAAATGTATAGGTTTGCTAGGTTTCCCTAGGTGCCGGCAGGGCTAGGGTTCAAAATCTACAGCTAGTCACTTTGCCAAAAAAAGGGTCATTTTTCACTGCAAAACCACGTTGCGTTTTGCGCCGTTTCCTGTCACGGGCACTAGGCCGACCCGCACAAGTGAGGTACCATTTTTCTCGTAGGACCTTGGGGAATGCGGGGTGGGTGGAAATTTGTGGATCCACGCAGATTCCAGAACTTTCCATCACAGAAATGTGGGGAAAATGTGTTTTTTTGTCAATTTTTTACGTTTGCAAGGGATTCTGGGTAACAGACCATGGTGGGAGGCAGTCAAGTCACCCCATCCTGGATTTCCCTGGGTGTCTAGTTTTCAAAAATGTATAGGTTTGCTAGGTTTCCCTAGGTGCCGGCAGGGCTAGGGTTCAAAATCTACAGCTAGTCACTTTGCCAAAAAAAGGGTCATTTTTCACTGCAAAACCACGTTGCGTTTTGCGCCGATTCCTGTCGCGGGCACTAGGCCGACCCGCACAAGTGAGGTACCATTTTTCTCGTAGGACTTTGGGGAACGCGGGGTGTGTGGAAATTTGTGGATCCACGCAGATTCCAGAACTTTCCATCACAGAAATGTGGGGAAAATGTGTTTTTTTTGTCAATTTTTTACGTTTGCAAGGGATTCTGGGTAACAGACCATGGTGGGAGGCAGTCAAGTCACCCCATCCTGGATTCCCCTGGGTGTCTAGTTTTCAAAAATGTATAGGTTTGCTAGGTTTCCCTAGGTGCCGGCAGGGCTAGGGTTCAAAATCTACAGCTAGTCACTTTGCCAAAAAAAGGGTCATTTTTCACTGCAAAACCACGTTGCGTTTTGCGCCGATTCCTGTCGCGGGCACTAGGCCGACCCGCACAATTGAGGTACCATTTTTCTCGTAGGACTTTGGGGAACGCGGGGTGGGTGGAAATTTGTGGATCCACGCAGATTCCAGAACTTTCCATCACAGAAATGTGGGGAAAATGTGTTTTTTTTGTCAATTTTTTACGTTTGCAAGGGATTCTGGGTAACAGACCATGGTGGGAGGCAGTCAAGTCACCCCATCCTTGATTCCCCTGGGTGTCTAGTTTTCAAAAATGTATAGGTTTGCTAGGTTTCCCTAGGTGCCGGCAGGGCTAGGGTTCAAAATCTACAGCTAGTCACTTTGCCAAAAAAAGGGTCATTTTTCACTGCAAAACCACGTTGCGTTTTGCGCCGATTCCTGTCGCGGGCACTAGGCCGACCCGCACAAGTGAGGTACCATTTTTCTCGTAGGACTTTGGGGAACGCGGGGTGTGTGGAAATTTGTGGATCCACGCAGATTCCAGAACTTTCCATCACAGAAAGGTGGGGAAAATGTGTTTTTTTTGTCAATTTTTTACGTTTGCAAGGGATTCTGGGTAACAGACCATGGTGGGAGGCAGTCAAGTCACCCCATCCTGGATTCCCCTGGGTGTCTAGTTTTCAAAAATGTATAGGTTTGCTAGGTTTCCCTAGGTGCCGGCAGGGCTAGGGTTCAAAATCTACAGCTAGTCACTTTGCCAAAAAAAGGGTCATTTTTCACTGCAAAACCACGTTGCGTTTTGCGCCGATTCCTGTCGCGGGCACTAGGCCGACCCGCACAATTAAGGTACCATTTTTCTCGTAGGACTTTGGGGAACGCGGGGTGGGTGGAAATTTGTGGATCCACGCAGATTCCAGAACTTTCCATCACAGAAATGTGGGGAAAATGTGTTTTTTTTGTCAATTTTTTACGTTTGCAAGGGATTCTGGGTAACAGACCATAATGGGAGGCAGTCAAGTCACCCCATCCTGGATTCCCCTGGGTGTCTAGTTTTCAAAAATGTATAGGTTTGCTAGGTTTCCCTAGGTGCCGGCAGGGCTAGGGTTCAAAATCTACAGCTAGTCACTTTGCCAAAAAAAAGGGTCATTTTTCACTGCAAAACCACGTTGCATTTTGCGCCGATTCCTGTCGCGGGCACTAGGCCGACCCGCACAAGTGAGGTACCATTTTTCTCGTAGGACTTTGGGGAACGCGGGGTGTGTGGAAATTTGTGGATCCACGCAGATTCCAGAACTTTCCATCACAGAAATGTGGGGAAAATGTGTTTTTTTTGTCAATGTTTTACGTTTGCAAGGGATTCTGGGTAACAGACCATGGTGGGAGGCAGTCAAGTCACCTCATCCTGGATTCCCCTGGGTGTCTAGTTTTCAAAAATGTATAGGTTTGCTAGGTTTCCCTAGGTGCCGGCAGGGCTAGGGTTCAAAATCTACAGCTAGTCACTTTGCCAAAAAAAGGGTCATTTTTCACTGCAAAACCACGTTGCGTTTTGCGCCGATTCCTGTCGCGGGCACTAGGCCGACCCGCACAATTGAGGTACCATTTTTCTCGTAGGACTTTGGGGAACGCGGGGTGGGTGGAAATTTGTGGATCCACGCAGATTCCAGAACTTTCCATCACAGAAATGTGGGGAAAATGTGTTTTTTTTGTCAATTTTTTACGTTTGCAAGGGATTCTGGGTAACAGACCATGGTGGGAGGCAGTCAAGTCACCCCATCCTGGATTCCCCTGGGTGTCTAGTTTTCAAAAATGTATAGGTTTGCTAGGTTTCCCTAGGTGCCGGCAGGGCTAGGGTTCAAAATCTACAGCTAGTCACTTTGCCAAAAAAAAGGGTCATTTTTCACTGCAAAACCACGTTGCGTTTTGCGCCGATTCCTGTCGCGGGCACTAGGCCGACCCGCACAAGTGAGGTACCATTTTTCTCGTAGGACTTTGGGGAACGCGGGGTGGGTGGAAATTTGTGGATCCACGCAGATTCCAGAACTTTCCATCACAGAAATGTGGGGAAAATGTGTTTTTTTTGTCAATTTTTTACGTTTGCAAGGGATTCTGGGTAACAGACCATGGTGGGAGGCAGTCAAGTCACCCCATCCTGGATTCCCCTGGGTGTCTAGTTTTCAAAAATGTATAGGTTTGCTAGGTTTCCCTAGGTGCCGGCAGGGCTAGGGTTCAAAATCTACAGCTAGTCACTTTGCCAAAAAAAGGGTCATTTTTCCCTGCAAAACCACGTTGCGTTTTGCGCCGATTCCTGTTGCGGGCACTAGGCCGACCCGCACAAGTGAGGTACCATTTTTCTTGTAGGACTTTGGGGAACGCGGGGTGGGTGGAAATTTGTGGATCTACGCAGATTCCAGACCTTTCCATCACAGAAATGTGGGGAAAATGTGTTTTTTTTGTCAATTTTTTACGTTTGCAAGGGATTCTGGGTAACAGACCATGGTGGGAGGCAGTCAAGTCACCCCATCCTGGATTCCCCTGGGTGTCTAGTTTTCAAAAATGTATAGGTTTGCTAGGTTTCCCTAGGTGCCGGCAGGGCTAGGGTTCAAAATCTACAGCTAGTCACTTTGCCAAAAAAAGGGTCATTTTTCACTGCAAAACCACGTTGCGTTTTGCGCCGATTCCTGTTGCGGGCACTAGGCCGACCCGCACAATTGAGGTACCATTTTTCTCGTAGGACTTTGGGAAACGCGGGGTGGGTGGAAATTTGTGGATCCACGCAGATTCCAGAACTTTCCATCACAGAAATGTGGGGAAAATGTGTTTTTTTTGTCAATTTTTTACGTTTGCAAGGGATTCTGGGTAACAGACCATGGTGGGAGGCAGTCAAGTCACCCCATCCTGGATTCCCCTGGGTGTCTAGTTTTCAAAAATGTATAGGTTTGCTAGGTTTCCCTAGGTGCCGGCAGGGCTAGGGTTCAAAATCTACAGCTAGTCACTTTGCCAAAAAAAAGGGTCATTTTTCACTGCAAAACCACGTTGCGTTTTGCGCCGATTCCTGTTGCGGGCACTAGGCCGACCCGCACAAGTGAGGTACCATTTTTCTCGTAGGACTTTGGGGAACGCGGGGTGGGTGGAAATTTGTGGATCCACGCAGATTCCAGAACTTTCCATCACAGAAATGTGGGGAAAATGTGTTTTTTTTGTCAATTTTTTACGTTTGCAAGGGATTCTGGGTAACAGACCATGGTGGGAGGCAGTCAAGTCTCCCCATCCTGGATTCCCCTGCGTGTCTAGTTTTCAAAAATGTATAGGTTTGCTAGGTTTCCCTAGGTGCCGGCAGGGCTAGGGTTCAAAATCTACAGCTAGTCACTTTGCCAAAAAAAGGGTCGTTTTTCCCTGCAAAACCACGTTGCGTTTTGCGCCGATTCCTGTTGCGGGCACTAGGCCGACCCGCACAAGTGAGGTACCATTTTTCTTGTAGGACTTTGGGGAACGCGGGGTGGGTGGAAATTTGTGGATCTACGCAGATTCCAGACCTTTCCATCACAGAAATGTGGGGAAAATGTGTTTTTTTTGTCAATTTTTTACGTTTGCAAGGGATTCTGGGTAACAGACCATGGTGGGAGGCAGTCAAGTCACCGCATCCTGGATTCCCCTGGGTGTCTAGTTTTCAAAAATGTATAGGTTTGCTAGGTTTCCCTAGGTGCCGGCAGGGCTAGGGTTCAAAATCTACAGCTAGTCACTTTGCCAAAAAAAGGGTCATTTTTCACTGCAAAACCACGTTGCGTTTTGCGCCGATTCCTGTTGCGGGCACTAGGCCGACCCGCACAAGTGAGGTACCATTTTTCTCGTAGGACCTTGGGGAATGCGGGGTGGGTGGAAATTTGTGGATCCACGCAGATTCCAGAACTTTCCATCACAGAAATGTGGGGAAAATGTGTTTTTTTGTCAATTTTTTACGTTTGCAAGGGATTCTGGGTAACAGACCATGGTGGGAGGCAGTCAAGTCACCCCATCCTGGATTTCCCTGGGTGTCTAGTTTTCAAAAATGTATAGGTTTGCTAGGTTTCCCTAGGTGCCGGCAGGGCTAGGGTTCAAAATCTACAGCTAGTCACTTTGCCAAAAAAAGGGTCATTTTTCACTGCAAAACCACGTTGCGTTTTGCGCCGATTCCTGTCGCGGGCACTAGGCCGACCCGCACAAGTGAGGTACCATTTTTCTCGTAGGACTTTGGGGAACGCGGGGTGTGTGGAAATTTGTGGATCCACGCAGATTCCAGAACTTTCCATCACAGAAATGTGGGGAAAATGTGTTTTTTTTGTCAATTTTTTACGTTTGCAAGGGATTCTGGGTAACAGACCATGGTGGGAGGCAGTCAAGTCACCCCATCCTGGATTCCCCTGGGTGTCTAGTTTTCAAAAATGTATAGGTTTGCTAGGTTTCCCTAGGTGCCGGCAGGGCTAGGGTTCAAAATCTACAGCTAGTCACTTTGCCAAAAAAAGGGTCATTTTTCACTGCAAAACCACGTTGCGTTTTGCGCCGATTCCTGTCGCGGGCACTAGGCCGACCCGCACAATTGAGGTACCATTTTTCTCGTAGGACTTTGGGGAACGCGGGGTGGGTGGAAATTTGTGGATCCACGCAGATTCCAGAACTTTCCATCACAGAAATGTGGGGAAAATGTGTTTTTTTTGTCAATTTTTTACGTTTGCAAGGGATTCTGGGTAACAGACCATGGTGGGAGGCAGTCAAGTCACCCCATCCTTGATTCCCCTGGGTGTCTAGTTTTCAAAAATGTATAGGTTTGCTAGGTTTCCCTAGGTGCCGGCAGGGCTAGGGTTCAAAATCTACAGCTAGTCACTTTGCCAAAAAAAGGGTCATTTTTCACTGCAAAACCACGTTGCGTTTTGCGCCGATTCCTGTCGCGGGCACTAGGCCGACCCGCACAAGTGAGGTACCATTTTTCTCGTAGGACTTTGGGGAACGCGGGGTGTGTGGAAATTTGTGGATCCACGCAGATTCCAGAACTTTCCATCACAGAAAGGTGGGGAAAATGTGTTTTTTTTGTCAATTTTTTACGTTTGCAAGGGATTCTGGGTAACAGACCATGGTGGGAGGCAGTCAAGTCACCCCATCCTGGATTCCCCTGGGTGTCTAGTTTTCAAAAATGTATAGGTTTGCTAGGTTTCCCTAGGTGCCGGCAGGGCTAGGGTTCAAAATCTACAGCTAGTCACTTTGCCAAAAAAAGGGTCATTTTTCACTGCAAAACCACGTTGCGTTTTGCGCCGATTCCTGTCGCGGGCACTAGGCCGACCCGCACAATTAAGGTACCATTTTTCTCGTAGGACTTTGGGGAACGCGGGGTGGGTGGAAATTTGTGGATCCACGCAGATTCCAGAACTTTCCATCACAGAAATGTGGGGAAAATGTGTTTTTTTTGTCAATTTTTTACGTTTGCAAGGGATTCTGGGTAACAGACCATAATGGGAGGCAGTCAAGTCACCCCATCCTGGATTCCCCTGGGTGTCTAGTTTTCAAAAATGTATAGGTTTGCTAGGTTTCCCTAGGTGCCGGCAGGGCTAGGGTTCAAAATCTACAGCTAGTCACTTTGCCAAAAAAAAGGGTCATTTTTCACTGCAAAACCACGTTGCATTTTGCGCCGATTCCTGTCGCGGGCACTAGGCCGACCCGCACAAGTGAGGTACCATTTTTCTCGTAGGACTTTGGGGAACGCGGGGTGTGTGGAAATTTGTGGATCCACGCAGATTCCAGAACTTTCCATCACAGAAATGTGGGGAAAATGTGTTTTTTTTGTCAATGTTTTACGTTTGCAAGGGATTCTGGGTAACAGACCATGGTGGGAGGCAGTCAAGTCACCTCATCCTGGATTCCCCTGGGTGTCTAGTTTTCAAAAATGTATAGGTTTGCTAGGTTTCCCTAGGTGCCGGCAGGGCTAGGGTTCAAAATCTACAGCTAGTCACTTTGCCAAAAAAAGGGTCATTTTTCACTGCAAAACCACGTTGCGTTTTGCGCCGATTCCTGTCGCGGGCACTAGGCCGACCCGCACAATTGAGGTACCATTTTTCTCGTAGGACTTTGGGGAACGCGGGGTGGGTGGAAATTTGTGGATCCACGCAGATTCCAGAACTTTCCATCACAGAAATGTGGGGAAAATGTGTTTTTTTTGTCAATTTTTTACGTTTGCAAGGGATTCTGGGTAACAGACCATGGTGGGAGGCAGTCAAGTCACCCCATCCTGGATTCCCCTGGGTGTCTAGTTTTCAAAAATGTATAGGTTTGCTAGGTTTCCCTAGGTGCCGGCAGGGCTAGGGTTCAAAATCTACAGCTAGTCACTTTGCCAAAAAAAAGGGTCATTTTTCACTGCAAAACCACGTTGCGTTTTGCGCCGATTCCTGTCGCGGGCACTAGGCCGACCCGCACAAGTGAGGTACCATTTTTCTCGTAGGACTTTGGGGAACGCGGGGTGGGTGGAAATTTGTGGATCCACGCAGATTCCAGAACTTTCCATCACAGAAATGTGGGGAAAATGTGTTTTTTTTGTCAATTTTTTACGTTTGCAAGGGATTCTGGGTAACAGACCATGGTGGGAGGCAGTCAAGTCACCCCATCCTGGATTCCCCTGGGTGTCTAGTTTTCAAAAATGTATAGGTTTGCTAGGTTTCCCTAGGTGCCGGCAGGGCTAGGGTTCAAAATCTACAGCTAGTCACTTTGCCAAAAAAAGGGTCATTTTTCCCTGCAAAACCACGTTGCGTTTTGCGCCGATTCCTGTTGCGGGCACTAGGCCGACCCGCACAAGTGAGGTACCATTTTTCTTGTAGGACTTTGGGGAACGCGGGGTGGGTGGAAATTTGTGGATCTACGCAGATTCCAGACCTTTCCATCACAGAAATGTGGGGAAAATGTGTTTTTTTTGTCAATTTTTTACGTTTGCAAGGGATTCTGGGTAACAGACCATGGTGGGAGGCAGTCAAGTCACCCCATCCTGGATTCCCCTGGGTGTCTAGTTTTCAAAAATGTATAGGTTTGCTAGGTTTCCCTAGGTGCCGGCAGGGCTAGGGTTCAAAATCTACAGCTAGTCACTTTGCCAAAAAAAGGGTCATTTTTCACTGCAAAACCACGTTGCGTTTTGCGCCGATTCCTGTTGCGGGCACTAGGCCGACCCGCACAATTGAGGTACCATTTTTCTCGTAGGACTTTGGGAAACGCGGGGTGGGTGGAAATTTGTGGATCCACGCAGATTCCAGAACTTTCCATCACAGAAATGTGGGGAAAATGTGTTTTTTTTGTCAATTTTTTACGTTTGCAAGGGATTCTGGGTAACAGACCATGGTGGGAGGCAGTCAAGTCACCCCATCCTGGATTCCCCTGGGTGTCTAGTTTTCAAAAATGTATAGGTTTGCTAGGTTTCCCTAGGTGCCGGCAGGGCTAGGGTTCAAAATCTACAGCTAGTCACTTTGCCAAAAAAAAGGGTCATTTTTCACTGCAAAACCACGTTGCGTTTTGCGCCGATTCCTGTTGCGGGCACTAGGCCGACCCGCACAAGTGAGGTACCATTTTTCTCGTAGGACTTTGGGGAACGCGGGGTGGGTGGAAATTTGTGGATCCACGCAGATTCCAGAACTTTCCATCACAGAAATGTGGGGAAAATGTGTTTTTTTTGTCAATTTTTTACGTTTGCAAGGGATTCTGGGTAACAGACCATGGTGGGAGGCAGTCAAGTCTCCCCATCCTGGATTCCCCTGCGTGTCTAGTTTTCAAAAATGTATAGGTTTGCTAGGTTTCCCTAGGTGCCGGCAGGGCTAGGGTTCAAAATCTACAGCTAGTCACTTTGCCAAAAAAAGGGTCGTTTTTCCCTGCAAAACCACGTTGCGTTTTGCGCCGATTCCTGTTGCGGGCACTAGGCCGACCCGCACAAGTGAGGTACCATTTTTCTTGTAGGACTTTGGGGAACGCGGGGTGGGTGGAAATTTGTGGATCTACGCAGATTCCAGACCTTTCCATCACAGAAATGTGGGGAAAATGTGTTTTTTTTGTCAATTTTTTACGTTTGCAAGGGATTCTGGGTAACAGACCATGGTGGGAGGCAGTCAAGTCACCGCATCCTGGATTCCCCTGGGTGTCTAGTTTTCAAAAATGTATAGGTTTGCTAGGTTTCCCTAGGTGCCGGCAGGGCTAGGGTTCAAAATCTACAGCTAGTCACTTTGCCAAAAAAAGGGTCATTTTTCACTGCAAAACCACGTTGCATTTTGCGCCGTTTCCTGTCGCGGGCACTAGGCCGACCCGCACAAGTGAGGTACCATTTTTCTCGTAGGACTTTGGGGAATGCGGGGTGGGTGTACATTTGTGGATCCACGCAGATTCCAGAACTTTCCATCACAGAAATGTGGGGAAAATGTGGTTTTTTTGTCAATTTTTTACGTTTGCAAGGGATTCTGGGTAACAGACCATGTTGGGAGGCAGTCAAGTCACCCCATCCTGGATTCCCCTGAGTGTCTAGTTTTCAAAAATGTATAGGTTTGCAAGGTTTCCCTAGGTGCCGGCAGGGCTAGGGTTCAAAATCTACAGCTAGTCACTTTGCCAAAAAAAGGGTCATTTTTCACTGCAAAACCCCGTTGCGTTTTGCGCCGTTTCCTGTCGCGGGCACTAGGCCGACCCGCACAAGTGAGGTACCATTTTTCTCGTAGGACTTTGGGGAACGCGGGGTGGGTGGAAATTTGTGGATCCACGCAGATTCCAGAACTTTCCATCACAGAAATGTGGGGAAAATGTGCTTTTTTTTGTCAATTTTTTCCGTTTGCAAGGGATTCTGGGTAACAGACCATGGTGGGAGGCAGTCAAGTCACCCCATCCTGGATTCCCCTGGGTGTCTAGTTTTCAAAAATGTATAGGTTTGCTAGGTTTCCCTAGGTGCCGGCAGGGCTAGGGTTCAAAATCTACAGCTAGTCACTTTGCCAAAAAAAGGGTCATTTTTCACTGCAAAACCACGTTGCGTTTTGCACCGTTTCATGTCGCGGGCACTAGGCCGACCCGCACAAGTGAGGTACCATTTTTCTCGTAGGACTTTGGGGAACGCGGGGTGGGTGGAAATTTGTGGATCCACGCAGATTCCAGAACTTTCCATCACAGAAATGTGGGGAAAATGTGGTTTTTTTGTCAATTTTTTACGTTTGCAAGGGATTCTGGGTAACAGACCATGGTGGGAGGCAGTCAAGTCACCCCATCCTGGATTCCCCTGGGTGTCTAGTTTTCAAAAATGTATAGGTTTGCTAGGTTTCCCTAGATGCCGGCAGGGCTAGGGTTCAAAATCTACAGCTAGTCACTTTGCCAAAAAAAGGGTCATTTTTCACTGCAAAACCACGTTGCGTTTTGCACCGTTTCATGTCGCGGGCACTAGGCCGACCCGCACAAGTGAGGTACCATTTTTCTCGTAGGACTTTGGGGAACGCGGGGTGGGTGGAAATTTGTGGATCCACGCAGATTCCAGAACTTTCCATCACAGAAATGTGGGGAAAATGTGTTTTTTTTGTCAATTTTTTATGTTTGCAAGGGATTCTGGGTAACAGACCATGTTGGGAGGCAGTCAAGTCACCCCATCCTGGATTCCCCTGGGTGTCTAGTTTTCAAAAATGTATAGGTTTGCTAGGTTTCCCTAGGTGCCGGCAGGGCTAGGGTTCAAAAACTACAGCTAGACTCTTCGCAAATAAAGTGTAAATTTTCAGTGTGAAAATGTGGTGCGTTCACCCTAGGTTTTGAGCCACTTCCTGTCGTGGGCACTATGCCTACCCACACAAGTGAGGTACCATTTTTATCGGGAGACTTAGGGTAGTTCAGATTTGTAAAGCAACTGTTATTACCTATTGATTTTTGATGCATTTCTCCCTTCCAAATGAAAGACATTGTGTAAAAAAAAAAATCATTTTGAAAAATGACCAATAATTGTCATGCAAATATGAGTATTCCCAATTTCGAAAATGTACAAATATGCACTGTTTCTAAACTCTGTAATTTGTTCCCATTTCAGAAATACATAGGTGTCTTTCATACCGATTTTTCCATGTATACATTTTCCCACAATAATTGCTATATACCCGGAACAAAAAAAAAAAACATTACAAAATGCTGCGCAGTTTTCTACTCTGGGTTCGTTGGGCTCTTGGTGAACCTACAAGTCCTATATGTCCCCACAACCAGGAAGGTCCACCGGATGTAATGGTACATTGCTTTCAAAGAGATGTCATAATTTGAAGAAGTTACAGGTGAAAACGTTGACTCAAAATGCTGCTTTTTTCAACAAAATTTTAATTTTTCCTATATTTACCTGTAAGTTTCTATAAAGAAACCTTGATGGATCTACACAAATGACCCCTTGCTGAATTCAGAATTTTGTCTACTTTTCAAAAATGTATAGCTTTCCAGGATCCATTATTGTTTTTGTACCCATTTCTACCGTTAACTGGAAGGAGGTTGAAAGCACAAAAAATAGCAAAAATAGGGTATGTCCCAGAAAAATGCCAAAACTGTGTACAAAATGTTGGTTTTCTAACAAAATTCTGTCATTCCCTAAAAGCTGGAGAAATGGTGATTTCAGCCCCACAAACCCTTTTTTGATACCATTTGCAGAGAAAAACCCAGAAGCTTTCATTTGCAGTCCATTTTTCCAATTTTTCACAAAAAAAACAATATTTTGCTGTATTTTGACTAATTTCTGGGAACCCTGTAGGAGAATCCACAAACCCTGGGTACCTTTAGAATCCCCAAGATGTTGGAAGAAAAGGACGCAAATTTGGCATGGATACCTAATGTGGTCAAAAAGTTACAGGGGCCTAAGCGCGCACTACCCCAAATAGCCCAAAAAAGGCTTAGCACAGGAGGGGAAAAGGCCTAGCAGCGAAGGGGTTAAAGGCTTGCCACCTTGGTAAATGTTCGAGTGAGGCTCAATCTTTTGGGAAGGCTAAGAGCGAACATATATATATATATATATATGAAGCCAAAGTCCTGAACTCCCCAGTAAAGCAAAGGGAGCTGCAAACAGGTAAGGACCTCTTCACCACGCACAATGCTGACGTCCAACGGTAAAAACAGCAAACGAATCCAAATAATTCAATTCTGACTCTTTATTTCATTGTCAGACAAGTGTCCGCCTCAGACGCGTTTCGATCGCCTCCGCGATCTTGATCACCTGACGCGCTGGTGCCGGACCATACAATTTAAAATAGGGTTCACCCAATCACATTGCTCAGTGTTGATAAACATAATAGAAATACTACACCTTAGAGAGTGTATACTTAAAGAGATGCCGAAAATCAATCGGAAACAAAAGTAGCCGGGCTGGTAGAAGAAAATTGATACATAAAATGCAACAAACCAGCAAAACAATTCATGGTAAATGAAATAAGCGGCTAGTGCCTCTGAATGCTAGAATGCTAATTATCAAGTCTTAACCACGGCTCGTATGTTTGGGAAGACACAGCAACATAACTTCAATTGATATCCACAAATAGCACACTCTAACTAACTAAAATTAAAAGGGAAAACAATAAAATAAAAATTACAAAGCATGAATAGGGATGAAACAACATTAATGAATACTAAAAAAAGAAAAATGGATAAAGATAACGAAACTAGAGCAAGAAGCAATGGAATGAATAATTATACTGTAAAAGACTGTCAGTTGCAGGAAAACCGCTAAGTTGAAAATATTGATGTTGTTGGAATAAACACATACAAAGTAAAGATAAACAACCACAAAGGAAACACATTTACAGAAAGTTATGCAAATCCTCACTTGTGTTCATCCCATTTGGCATCTTAGTATCTAATAAAAGGATGAAGGAGGATTCAAGCTGGCGTAATTGTTTCTCTCTGTTACCCCCCCGAATCGAAGGTGGTACTGCCCCAATCACAAAGTAAGACAAGTCACTGACCTTGTTGGCATGAATGGCCTTAAAATGTCGTGCAACAGGATATGTGGGGTCCGAGTTCACAATCGCACGAAGATGTTGTAAGATGCGATTGAAGACCGGTAGTTTAGTACTCCCCACATATCTTAAGTGGCAGGTACACTCTAACACGTAAACCGCAAAATCAGTGCGGCACGTGAAATGTTGTTTTATTTGTACCGGAACATTGCTGAATGCAGTGCAATATTCAGAAACATTAATCCCGAATTTGCACGCACGGCATGAAGCACATTTAAAGAAGCCAAAACGTGTTAGCCACGTGATCTTTTCAGTGACTTCAGGATTGGATTTAACCAACGCATCCCTCATTGAGGGAGCTCTCCTGAAAGTGATGTCAGGTAGCTTAGGCAGTAGAAATTTCAGAGTTAAATCAGTTAGAACAATGGGCCAGTGTTTGTAAATAATATGTCGTACACTTTTGTGTTGTTTACAAAACGTGGTAATAAGTCTGATGGGTTGAATGACCTCAGTGTCAACCTCCGAATCTGAACAAATAATTTGTGGCTGTCCGGTACTGAGACAGATATCCCGAGACCAAAGGTTGGCTTTATCAAGGGCTTTTTTAAGATTGTCTAGTTTATATCCACGGGCAAGGAACCGGTTTGTGGCCTCTTGTTGGCATTTTTCTAGATCACACTGGCGGCTACAAATGGGACGTAGACGAAGATACTCCCCATAGGGAATGCTACGTATGAGATGTGGTGGGTGTGCACTGCTGGCATGTAAGATGGAGTTGCCAGCAGTGGATTTCCTGTGCAGTTTGGTCTCTATGTGTTGGTCCAAAATGAACACTTCCACATCTAGGAACTCCACTCTCTCAGTGCTAATGGTAGCCGTGAATTGTAAATTCATTGAGTTGTTATTGATAGAAGCCACAAATGAGGAGGCCTCCTCTTTGGAACCTTCCCAGACGATAAAAATATCGTCTATGTATCTGCCGTAATACCGGATGTGTGCATCACATATGTCTTTATGGTTGGTTCTGAGGACATGTTCCTCCCACCACCCAACCAAAAGGCAGGCATAGGTTGGAGAGAAACACGCCCCCATAGCCACACCCCTCAGCTGTTTGTACAGAGCTTTATTAAACAAAAATAGGTTGTTCTTGAGACAGAGCTCAATCATTTGAAGAAGCATGGTATTGTGGTCTTTGAAGTTGATGGAACGGGAATCTAGAAAATGTTTGACAGCAATTAACCCCTGTGAGTGTAAAATACTGGTGTAAAGGGAAGCTATGTCAAGTGTAATTAGTACAAAAGTAGATTGCCAATTGATCGCCTTAATTTTGGTTAAAAAATCTCCCGTGTCCTTAATGAAGGACGGCAGAGCGGTCATATGGGGTTGGAGAAAGTAATCTACATATTTAGACATAGCCTCCAAAAGATTATTCCGTGCTGAAATAATAGGTCTCCCTGGTACCGGATGAGTACCCTTGTGGACCTTAGGAATAAAATAAAGGGTAGCTGTAGTTGGAAAATCATTTTTAAGAAACAGATATTCATTTTTTGACAAGAGTCCCATTCTTTTCCATTGGGCTAATAGGGAGGACACAGATTTTTTAATCTCACCCAAATGATCCCGACCTACTTTACTGTAACACTCAGTGTCGGACAAATGGCGATGTGCCTCTTGTAAATATTCTTCTATATATATATATATATATATATATATATATATATATATACATAGATATATATTGTGAGAAGTTGGCCTGGTATATGCTGTTCACTAGTTCTAGTGACCACCTTGTACCATGCCAAGCAACCCTTATGGTGTGGTTGTAAGTCAACCTTTTTGGACTAGCTGCCCTAGTGGTAGCGTAGGCTAAGCAGTCTTTGAGGCTAAACTCGTGATGCGTGTTAAGCAAGCTGTTTTACCAATAGTAACCCCCTTTTATACCAATGAAAGGACACCACACAGATATATATTCAAAATATATATGTATTTATTTCTCAAAGTAACCCCTAGTCTCTTTATGAGCACAGGAGCACAAATCGTCAAGCAAGATTATCACAGAATACACAGAAGTTGCACTTTATATGGATAGGCCCTGGTGGCCACTCGAACCATATACTAAAATAGTGGTATAAGTACCACGAACAGAAAAGGGAAAAGGCCTAAGGCCTCTAGAATCGCTGGACCTACAAGGAGCTAACGTTAGTTAGTGACCAGGAGGTCCACGGGTGGCGTGTGCAGAGCAAATAGTCACACGCGTGCTCCCATAGGTTTCAATGGGTGCGTAAAAAGTACAAAGTTACTGCAAAAGGAATCTTCCGGATGACCTAGGAACTTAAGATTTGGAACACAGGCACTAGAGATGTAATACTACACTTGGGCACAGGAGTGCCAGCTTTACCTCACCCACAGGAAGCGGGTGCATAGGCCTCGAAGTGCGTCGGGTTTCTTCTCTCGGTTCCGTGGGGCCTGTAGACAAAAGTGCTGCAGGCGGTCGGTCGGGAAGAGATGCAGTGGATCCAAGAGTGGATCGGAGATGTTGAAGACCTGTAAGCAGAGGGGACAGTGTTCACAGTCACTAGCCAGTGACCAGCGTGGCACCAGGTGGGTACCAGGCAATGTCGGGTGCAAACAGGAAGGAAGGTGTAGCTTGACTCTGCAGCCACGTGGTCCCTGAAGGTCGACGACGTCCAGGAGTCGAGTCACGAGCTGTCCCACGCAGGCTCTCGCTGTCGGCGGTGTCGGCGACTTGATCGAAGCAAACAAGCCTTGGCAAAAGCAATTGTTGTAGGCAAGGAGATAAGCTGATGGTTCTGACCAGCAAGGTCAGAGGAACTGCTCCTTTGGAGGGGAGCAAGGGCCAGTCTGGAGCAACCAGACCAGCGGTGTTTGTCGTAGATTTCGTCGCCAAGATGGCCACTAGCCAGCGGCCAGCAACCGGTTAGGCGCGTCGAGTGGCAAAATGCAGAAGGGCCCCACGCAGATCGTGGAGATGCGGGAGGGCTCACCTTTGGTGCAGATGCTGCTCGAGGGTTGGGCTTCTCAGGACCCAAAGCACAACTTGGAGGGAGCCTCGGTTGTTGCACTGGTCAGCTTGTCGTAGTCGTTTCAAGATGGCTGGCTCCACGTGTCTCGGTGCCTCCACGGGTCTCCTCTTTGCAGGGACTGTGGATCGGGCGGTGAGAGGTCTGGAGGTCCAGGTCTTGTCAGTCTCTGGGCTCGGGCTCCGGCGGGAGGCGGCGGCAAAGCAGACGTTGATTCGCTGGATGGTGCTTGCGTTAGCAAGGTGGTCACTCCCTGACCACAGGGGAGATTGGCTTCAGTCCTCTGTGCAGCAGAGCGTCGAAGTTCCCGTCTTCTTCTTAGTTTTAAGTTGATTCCAGGATGTCTGAAGTCTTAGGACACAGCTCCTACCTTTAAGCGGATTCTAGGGGCCGGACTACCTGCTAGGTCCCTCCCTATGGGTGGGACCAGGAAGGGGGGTGGTTACACCCCCAATCCTTTGTCCAGCTCGCCCCAGGCCCGGGACTGGTGTGCCCCAGGACCGGTTTGAACTGGCATTTGCGCCGAGGCTCCTTGTGAGCCACAGGCATGTCTGGTTTCTTTCAAGCCCTACCTGACCAATACACAAAATCCTGTCTGGGGTGGTGCACGCACCTCCCCTGGCAGGAAACCCTTTGTCCACACCTCCCAAGCTGGAAGGACTCCCAGCAGCAGGAGGGCAGACTTGTGTCTGTGGTGGCAGCATCCATTTTGTGGAGCTGAGGCTATGTCTGATTTTACCCGGGTTTCAGGTACTGTACATGTCGTGTCCCTCTAGAAGGGTGGAATGCTAACCCCGTCGCCAGAATTGGCGAGGGGTTAGTATTCCAATTCGTATGACACCTTACTCGACATGTTTTGATAAAGCCAAACCAAAGATAGCATTTAACCGCGAGGTTCATAATGCACTTAAGAGTATATGGTATGACGATATCTGGAAACAGTAGAAGGAAGTTGTTCCGACCACTGCAGACAGGCTCAGCTCATGCCAGAGCACCATCTCACATGGAACCAAGCACTCTGCCTTCAGGATTGTTAAGGCCTGCCATAGGAGTGACTTATAGGTTACCAGGTGTCCCATTTAAGGTTAGGTATAGGTATACTACACCTAAGTAAGAGGTGATTACACCAACTTACCCCAGCTGAGTGATCAGCCAGTTGTGTCAAATTGTTAGGCCAAGCCTGGGGTGGCATAATACATGCTTCAGCCCTTGGCAGGCCTTGGGTACACCAATGCCCTGGGTACCTAGTGTACACTGGTACAGGGGCTGACAGGGTGATCCAACCAATTGGGTATGTACCTAGGGTACATGGAGTCCATTTTAAAGAGAGAGCAGATGGGCTGAGGTCCTGAATGGCAGGATCTCAGGCCAACTAAGTCGAAAAACCAGCTAGACACTAGGCAAAAATTTGGGGGTAACCATAGTCAGATATCCACCTTCCTACACAACCCCCCCCCAAACGAAGGGAGATAAGGCTGACCTTGACCAGGTAAGCCTATATTGCCCAAGTGGCCATATAAGGAGGAACCAGCACTGGCATGGTTACCCCCTGTCTCATGGTCCACTAAGCAATCCCTCACCCTAAGGGTATCAGAGGGTCTCCACCATAGGGAATCTCTACCTTTGGTGTGTCTTGGCAAAGTAAAAGGCTGGTGTTGAGATGGAGTACTGAAGTGAGTGTCCTCAAAGTGAGACCTCAGCTTCCTCCAATCATCCTTCACCATGGATGCCTTTCTTTCCTTAACTGAGTTGCACTGTGCTCTCAGGGTCAGCCTCTGGCTACCTAAAGCTGGAGGCTGGGTCCCTTTTGTGGGCTTACTGGAGGGACAGGTCAGGTTTGGGGCCCTAAGGTCCCAGGTTTGCCTGTGCCCAACAGAATCCCTCTGGGGGAGGTCCCTAACTACCTGTAAAGGAGATCCCTCAGGAATGTTTTTACCCATCACCTGACTAGGGCTACTAGCCAGGCAATCCTCATTCTTTTGATTGGGGGGTTCTTGTGGACAGGGGCCCTCTGGGGGTCCACTGGCCTCCCTGACCTCTGCAGCCCTGGGCTGACTGAGGCAGGGTAGAGAGAGGCAGGCTACCTGCACCAGACTGGGTCCCACTTTGGAAGGGGCCACTGACATCAGAGGCTCTGCCAGGCCAGGCCTGGCTACCTCTGGGGCAGTTCCTTCACAAGGGGTGAGGTCAGATCCCTGAGGAGGCTGACCTTTTCCTAATGTCTGGGGAGAGGGAGACTTTTCTTCCTCCCCACTACTCTCAGTTTGTGTGGAGTGATCCATTGTTTCAGGCTTCACTACACCTATGTCAGTCTGAGTATAGGCTGAGACCATTACAGCCTTGCCAACCTTTTCAGGGTGGCACTCAGTTTGTGTTTGAGCTGTGACTGTCACAGCTCTGCCAGTCTCTACAGGGAAGTCTGTCTGTGCCTGGGCTGTGGCTACCACTGCCCTTCCAACCTTTTCAGGGAGGAAATCTATTTGGACAGGGGTTGTGAATGGCACAACCCCCCTACCCTTTTGTGACAGGCCTACCATTTTAGAATGGGTGTCTTGTTCAACTCCAGCCCAAGCTGAGAGTTCTAAGTCATTCCCCAGTAAGCAGTCTACAGGCAAGGTTGGGGACACTGCTACCCTTTTAGGGCCAGTGACCCCTCCCCAGCTGAGACATACCTCTGCCATGGGATGACTGTTCTGTTTGCCATCAATGTTAGTCACCTGGTAGGAGAAACCAGGCAAAAGCTGCTCAGAGGGAACTAGCCAATGGGCCACCATTGTGATGCTAGCTCCAGTGTCTCTGTAGGCCTCAGCTTTTGTACCATTGATGTAGGGCTCCTGTCTGTACCTACCCAAAGTGTTGGGACAGGCAGTGAAGTTGGCAAACCCCATGCCACCATCACAGACAAGAGTGGTTGCTGTAGGGGAATTGGCTAAGCCAGGGTCCCCCTGTGTTCCCCAAGTAAACCCACCCAGATTTCTGGGGGCACTCCCACCACCTGGGGGATTACTGCTGACAGTAATAGGTGGTGTGACAGGAGTAATTGGAGGAACAGTTTTGTTTTTAGCCCTTGGGCAACCGCTGTCAGTTTTCCAATGCCCAGGAGTTTTACACTCATGGCAGTAGGGCTTTTTAGCTGTGGTAGAGGAGGGAGCTTGGGACCCGCCACCCTGTGTGGAGTTTTGGGGCCCTGAGGAAGGTTTCTCTTTTTCTTTATCCCCACCCTTCTCTTGAGGCTTGGTGGTATCTTTCTTTTGGTCACCACCCTGGTTTTTAGGCCTGATCCTGGTCCTGACCCATTTATCTGCCCTCTTTCCCAATTCTTGGGGAGAGGTCAAATCTGAGTCTACCAGGTGTTGATGGAGAAGCTGGTTTTGACAATTACTTAAAATCTGCTCTCTCATCATCAAATTGTACAATCCTGTATAATCAGACACCTTACTTCCCAGCAACCAACCCTCCAAAGCCTTAGTGGCACATTCCACATATTCAGACCAGTCCTGAGTCTGTGTCTTCTGGGTGTCTCTGAACATTAACCTGTACTGTTCAGTGGTTAAGCCTAACCCATCAACTAGGACACTCTTCAGGACTCTGTAATTTCTGACATCCTCTTCTCTAACAGTGAGGAGTCTATCTCTGCCTCTCCCCTCAAAGGAGAGCCATAAGATTGCTGCCCACTGGTCTTCAGGAACCTGCTGCACTTTGCAGGCTCTCTCAAGAGCAGTCATCCATTTGTGGATGTCATCCCCACTTTTGTAGGGGGGCACAATCTTGGACAGGTTCCTATTGTCAAAGACCCTATCTTTGTCCCTAGGGACATTGCTGCCACCAGTGGGTATAGACCCACTCTCTCTATGCTGTCTAGCCTTGCTCAGTTTCTCTTCCATCAGGGCTACTTCTAGCTCCTGCTTCCTGATCCTCAGCTGGGCTTCTTGCATCTTGGCCTCATGTTCCCTCCTCTGAGGGGTGGTCATCCTTCTCCTGGAGTGACCTTGAGAGCCTCTAGAGCCATGGGAAGCATTGGAGTCACCTGAGCGATTCCTTTGCCTTCCAAGCCCTGTGTTAAGTCCACTGGGGAGATCCAGTGGGGTGAACCCACTGTCAGTCCCCAATAGCCTTGGTTTAGCTGGGCCAAGTATAACACTTGGCACTGGGCTAGTTCTCCCTTCATCCTCACCACTGTCTGTATCCCCCTCACTTTCCTCCTCTGTAGTATGGTTTTCATCTAAGGGATGGCTATTGGAAAGGGGTACCTCAGTGGCATCTTCAGAAGGGGGGCCTCCTGTTCCTGTCCCTAAGGGGGCTAACTGGGAAGCTCTCTTGAGCTCTCTTTGATTCTCATCATCTTGCAAGAGTGCTTTGAGCACAGCAGAGGTAGGGTTCTTGGGCTGTTTAAGGCCTCTAAGAGTTGCCAACTGCCTGAGCTCATTCTGATTAAGGGTAGCAAAGATGGATGGTGCCCTCGGGGGGTCACTCTCAACAGAGATGGGTACAGTGGACCCCTCTGCCCCAGCCATTGCTCTTAAGTGTGGGTGGATGTGTTGCAATCTACCTACACTTGGGTTTACCTACCAAACCTATCTAGTAGTTGTAGTCAGGGTGTGCTACTCCCTTTGCTCTACAACAACTAAGTTCAGTAGAACTTAAGTATATCTAATCTTGTTTTATATGTACCTACAGGTACCTATGTGATCTTTCAATTGGTAACCAAGAGATTACAATGGTAAAACACAGCAAGCTCAAATCCAACCGCTGCTCACCAATGTGAGAAGTTGGCCTGGTATATGCTGTTCACTAGTTCTAGTGACCACCTTGTACCATGCCAAGCAACCCTTATGGTGTGGTTGTAAGTCAACCTTTTTGGACTAGCTGCCCTAGTGGTAGCGTAGGCTAAGCAGTCTTTGAGGCTAAACTCGTGATGCGTGTTAAGCAAGCTGTTTTACCAATAGTAACCCCCTTTTATACCAATGAAAGGACACCACACAGATATATATTCAAAATATATATGTATTTATTTCTCAAAGTAACCCCTAGTCTCTTTATGAGCACAGGAGCACAAATCGTCAAGCAAGATTATCACAGAATACACAGAAGTTGCACTTTATATGGATAGGCCCTGGTGGCCACTCGAACCATATACTAAAATAGTGGTATAAGTACCACGAACAGAAAAGGGAAAAGGCCTAAGGCCTCTAGAATCGCTGGACCTACAAGGAGCTAACATTAGTTAGTGACCAGGAGGTCCACGGGTGGCGTGTGCAGAGCAAATAGTCACACGCGTGCTCCCATAGGTTTCAATGGGTGCGTAAAAAGTACAAAGTTACTGCAAAAGGAATCTTCCGGATGACCTAGGAACTTAAGATTTGGAACACA
Source organism: Triturus cristatus (assembly GCF_964204655.1). Classification (NCBI taxonomy): domain Eukaryota; kingdom Metazoa; phylum Chordata; class Amphibia; order Caudata; family Salamandridae; genus Triturus; species Triturus cristatus. Next base: position 423,422,698 of record NC_140593.1, read on the forward strand.
GGCACTAGAGATGTAATACTACACTTGGGCACAGGAGTGCCAGCTTTACCTCACCCACAGGAAGCGGGTGCATAGGCCTCGAAGTGCGTCGGGTTTCTTCTCTCGGTTCCGTGGGGCCTGTAGACAAAAGTGCTGCAGGCGGTCGGTCGGGAAGAGATGCAGTGGATCCAAGAGTGGATCGGAGATGTTGAAGACCTGTAAGCAGAGGGGACAGTGTTCACAGTCACTAGCCAGTGACCAGCGTGGCACCAGGTGGGTACCAGGCAATGTCGGGTGCAAACAGGAAGGAAGGTGTAGCTTGACTCTGCAGCCACGTGGTCCCTGAAGGTCGACGACGTCCAGGAGTCGAGTCACGAGCTGTCCCACGCAGGCTCTCGCTGTCGGCGGTGTCGGCGACTTGATCGAAGCAAACAAGCCTTGGCAAAAGCAATTGTTGTAGGCAAGGAGATAAGCTGATGGTTCTGACCAGCAAGGTCAGAGGAACTGCTCCTTTGGAGGGGAGCAAGGGCCAGTCTGGAGCAACCAGACCAGCGGTGTTTGTCGTAGATTTCGTCGCCAAGATGGCCACTAGCCAGCGGCCAGCAACCGGTTAGGCGCGTCGAGTGGCAAAATGCAGAAGGGCCCCACGCAGATCGTGGAGATGCGGGAGGGCTCACCTTTGGTGCAGATGCTGCTCGAGGGTTGGGCTTCTCAGGACCCAAAGCACAACTTGGAGGGAGCCTCGGTTGTTGCACTGGTCAGCTTGTCGTAGTCGTTTCAAGATGGCTGGCTCCACGTGTCTCGGTGCCTCCACGGGTCTCCTCTTTGCAGGGACTGTGGATCGGGCGGTGAGAGGTCTGGAGGTCCAGGTCTTGTCAGTCTCTGGGCTCGGGCTCCGGCGGGAGGCGGCGGCAAAGCAGACGTTGATTCGCTGGATGGTGCTTGCGTTAGCAAGGTGGTCACTCCCTGACCACAGGGGAGATTGGCTTCAGTCCTCTGTGCAGCAGAGCGTCGAAGTTCCCGTCTTCTTCTTAGTTTTAAGTTGATTCCAGGATGTCTGAAGTCTTAGGACACAGCTCCTACCTTTAAGCGGATTCTAGGGGCCGGACTACCTGCTAGGTCCCTCCCTATGGGTGGGACCAGGAAGGGGGGTGGTTACACCCCCAATCCTTTGTCCAGCTCGCCCCAGGCCCGGGACTGGTGTGCCCCAGGACCGGTTTGAACTGGCATATGCGCCGAGGCTCCTTGTGAGCCACAGGCATGTCTGGTTTCTTTCAAGCCCTACCTGACCAATACACAAAATCCTGTCTGGGGTGGTGCACGCACCTCCCCTGGCAGGAAACCCTTTGTCCACACCTCCCAAGCTGGAAGGACTCCCAGCAGCAGGAGGGCAGACTTGTGTCTGTGGTGGCAGCATCCATTTTGTGGAGCTGAGGCTATGTCTGATTTTACCCGGGTTTCAGGTACTGTACATGTCGTGTCCCTCTAGAAGGGTGGAATGCTAACCCCGTCGCCAGAATTGGCGAGGGGTTAGTATTCCAATTCGTATGACACCTTACTCGACATGTTTTGATAAAGCCAAACCAAAGATAGCATTTAACCGCGAGGTTCATAATGCACTTAAGAGTATATGGTATGACGATATCTGGAAACAGTAGAAGGAAGTTGTTCCGACCACTGCAGACAGGCTCAGCTCATGCCAGAGCACCATCTCACATGGAACCAAGCACTCTGCCTTCAGGATTGTTAAGGCCTGCCATAGGAGTGACTTATAGGTTACCAGGTGTCCCATTTAAGGTTAGGTATAGGTATACTACACCTAAGTAAGAGGTGATTACACCAACTTACCCCAGCTGAGTGATCAGCCAGTTGTGTCAAATTGTTAGGCCAAGCCTGGGGTGGCATAATACATGCTTCAGCCCTTGGCAGGCCTTGGGTACACCAATGCCCTGGGTACCTAGTGTACACTGGTACAGGGGCTGACAGGGTGATCCAACCAATTGGGTATGTACCTAGGGTACATGGAGTCCATTTTAAAGAGAGAGCAGATGGGCTGAGGTCCTGAATGGCAGGATCTCAGGCCAACTAAGTCGAAAAACCAGCTAGACACTAGGCAAAAAGTTTGGGGGTAACCATAGTCAGATATCCACCTTCCTACATATATATATATATATATATTTCTAATTACTTATTGAATATGCTGAGGATGAGATGACTGTAGGAGAGTAGGGTCTGCTATCCTATGGTCACCCCAAATTTTTGCTTTTTGCTTCACTGGTTTTTGACATATTGAGGCTGTGGGCCTGCCAATCAGACCCCCAGCCTGCTGTTCTCTCTACTAAATTAAAACTATGCACCCTAGGTGCATAACCAATTGGAAGTGGATCACCCTGTCAGCCCCTGTACCAGTGTACACTAGGTACCCAGGGCATTGGTGTACCCAAGGCCTGCCAAGGGCTGCAGCATGTATTATGCCACCCCAGGCTTGGCCTAACAATTTGACACAACTGGCTGATCACTCAGCTGGGGTAAGTTGGTGTAATCACCTCTTACTTAGGTGTAGTATACCTATACCTAACCTTAAATGGGACACCTGGTAACCTATCAGTCACTCCTATGGCAGGCCTTAACAATCCTGAAGGCAGAGTGCTTGGTTCCATGTGAGATGGTGCTCTGGCATGAGCTGAGCCTGTCTGCAGTGGTCGGAACAACTTCCTTCTACTGTTTCCAGATATCGTCATACCATATACTCTTAAGTGCATTATGAACCTCGCGGTTAAATGCTATCTTTGGTTTGGCTTTATCAAAACATGTCGAGTAAGGTGTCATACGAATTGGAATACTAACCCCTCGCCAATTCTGGCGACGGGGTTAGCATTCCACCCTTCTAGAGGGACACGACATGTACAGTACCTGAAACCCGGGTAAAATCAGACATAGCCTCAGCTCCACAAAATGGATGCTGCCACCACAGACACAAGTCTGCCCTCCTGCTGCTGGGAGTCCTTCCAGCTTGGGAGGTGTGGACAAAGGGTTTCCTGCCAGGGGAGGTGCGTGCACCACCCCAGACAGGATTTTGTGTATTGGTCAGGTAGGGCTTGAAAGAAACCAGACATGCCTGTGGCTCACAAGGAGCCTCGGTGCATATGCCAGTTCAAACCGGTCCTGGGGCACACCAGTCCCGGGCCTGGGGCGAGCTGGACAAAGGATTGGGGGTGTAACCACCCCCCTTCCTGGTCCCACCCATAGGGAGGGACCTAGCAGGTAGTCCGGCCCCTAGAATCCGAATAAAGGTAGGAGCTGTGTCCTAAGACTTCAGACATCCTGGAATCAACTTGAAACTAAGAAGAAGACGGGAACTTCGACATTCTGCTGCACAGAAGACTGAAGAAAATCTCCCCTGTGGTCAGGGAGTGACCACCTTGCTAACGCAAGCACCATCCAGCGAATCAACGTCTGCTTTGCCGCCGCCTCCCGCCGGAGCCCGAGCCCAGAGACTGACAAGACCTGGACCTCCAGACCTCTCACCGCCCGATCCACAGTCCCTGCAAAGAGGAGACCCGTGGAGGCACCGAGACACGTGGAGCCAGCCATCTTGAAACGACTACGACAAGCTGACCAGTGCAACAACCGAGGCTCCCTCCAAGTTGTGCTTTGGGTCCTGAGAAGCCCAACCCTCGAGCAGCATCTGCACCAAAGGTGAGCCCTCCAGCATCTCCACGATCTGCGTGGGGCCCTTCTGCATTTTGCCACTCGACGCGCCTAACCGGTTGCTGGCCCGCTGGCTAGTGGCCATCTTGGCGACGAAATCTACGACAAACACCGCTGGTCTGGTTGCTCCAGACTGGCCCTTGCTCCCCTCCAAAGGAGCAGTTCCTCTGACCTTGCTGGTCAGAACCATCAGCTTATCTCCTTGCCTACAACAATTGCTTTTGCCAAGGCTTGTTTGCTTCGATCAAGTCGCCGACACCGCCGACAGCGAGAGCCTGCGTGGGACAGCTCGTGACTCGACTCCTGGACGTCGTCGACCTTCAGGGACCACGTGGCTGCAGAGTCAAGCTACACCTTCCTTCCTGTTTGCACCCGACATCGCCTGGTACCCACCTGGTGCCACGCTGGTCACTGGCTAGTGACTGTGAACACTGTCCCCTCTGCTTACAGGTCTTCAACATCTCCGATCCACTCTTGGATCCACTGCATCTCCTCCCGACCGACCGCCTGCAGCACTTTTGTCTACAGGCCCCACGGAACCGATAGAAGAAACCCGACGCACTTCGAGGCCTACGCACCCGCTTCCTGTGGGTGAGGTAAAGCTGGCACTCCTGTGCCCAAGTGTAGTATTACATCTCTAGTGCCTGTGTTCCAAATCTTAAGTTCCTAGGTCATCCGGAAGATTCCTTTTGCAGTAACTTTGTACTTTTTACGCACCCATTGAAACCTATGGGAGCACGCGTGTGACTATTTGCTCTGCACACGCCACCCGTGGACCTCCTGGTCACTAACTGACGTTAGCTCCTTGTAGGCCCAGCGATTCTAGAGGCCCTAGGCCTTTTCCCCTTTCTGTTCGTGGTACTTATACCACTATTTTAGTATATGGTTCGAGTGGCCACCAGGGCCTATCCATATAAAGTGCAACTTCTGTGTATTCTGTGATAATCTTGTTTGACGATTTGTGCTCCTGTGCTCATAAAGAGACTAGGGGTTACTTTGAGAAATAAATACATATATATTTTGAATATATATCTGTGTGGTGTCCTTTCATTGGTATAAAAGGGGGTTACTATTGGTAAAACAGCTTGCTTAACACGCATCACGAGTTTAGCCTCAAAGACTGCTTAGCCTACGCTACCACTAGGGCAGCTAGTCCAAAAAGGTTGACTTACAACCACACCATAAGGGTTGCTTGGCATGGTACAAGGTGGTCACTAGAACTAGTGAACAGCATATACCAGGCCAACTTCTCACAATGACTTAAACTCCTTGTGCCGCTTGGTTCTTAGCGGAAGATTTTTTAGGTAATTCTATGCACCGTTCTGATGAATGGGCGATAAGTAGACTGTAATCTCCCAGAGAAACATGCACTCTCCTAGCAGAGATATATGTATATTGATATCTACTGTTCTAATGGTAATTGGTAGGTTAAGGTGACTAAACGGCTACTGTTAAGAGCGGTCTTGTAACTGAAAGTCTAAATTGCCTGGTTACAATTCTGAAGTTCACATAGCCCAAAATCTTTCGTTCATTATCTATGACTCAGTGTAAGTCCAATACTTCTCTTCCCACTGAGGGGTGAGACGAAATAATGTAAATCCTCACAGAAACAATTAAATGGGACTTACTTGATGTGAGAAGTTGGCCTGGTATATGCTGTTCACTAGTTCTAGTGACCACCTTGTACCATGCCAAGCAACCCTTATGGTGTGGTTGTAAGTCAACCTTTTTGAACTAGCTGCCCTAGTGGTAGCGTAGGCTAAGCAGTCTTTGAGGCTAAACTCGTGAAGCGTGTTAAGCAAGCTGTTTTACCAATAGTAACCCCCTTTTATACCAATGAAAGGACACCACACAGATATATATTCAAAATATATATGTATTTATTTCTCAAAGTAACCCCTAGTCTCTTTATGAGCACAGGAGCACAAATCGTCAAACAAGATTATCACAGAATACACAGAAGTTGCACTTTATATGGATAGGCCCTGGTGGCCACTCGAACCATATACTAAAATAGTGGTATAAGTACCACGAACAGAAAAGGGAAAAGGCCTAGGGCCTCTAGAATCGCTGGGCCTACAAGGAGCTAACGTCAGTTAGTGACCAGGAGGTCCACGGGTGGCGTGTGCAGAGCAAATAGTCACACGCGTGCTCCCATAGGTTTCAATGGGTGCGTAAAAAGTACAAAGTTACTGCAAAAGGAATCTTCCGGATGACCTAGGAACTTAAGATTTGGAACACAGGCACTAGAGATGTAATACTACACTTGGGCACAGGAGTGCCAGCTTTACCTCACCCACAGGAAGCGGGTGCATAGGCCTCGAAGTGCGTCGGGTTTCTTCTATCGGTTCCGTGGGGCCTGTAGACAAAAGTGCTGCAGGCGGTCGGTCGGGAAGAGATGCAGTGGATCCAAGAGTGGATCGGAGATGTTGAAGACCTGTAAGCAGAGGGGACAGTGTTCACAGTCACTAGCCAGTGACCAGCGTGGCACCAGGTGGGTACCAGGCGATGTCGGGTGCAAACAGGAAGGAAGGTGTAGCTTGACTCGGCAGCCACGTGGTCCCTGAAGGTCGACGACGTCCAGGAGTCGAGTCACGAGCTGTCCCACGCCGGCTCTCGCTGTCGGCGGTGTCGGCGACTTGATCGAAGCAAACAAGCCTTGGCAAAAGCAATTGTTGTGGGCAAAGAGTTTAAGCTGATGGTTCTGACCAGCAAGGTCAGAGGAACTGCTCCTTTGGAGGGGAGCAAGGGCCAGTCTGGAGCAACCAGACCAGCGGTGTTTGTCGTAGATTTCGTCGCCAAGATGGCCACTAGCCAGCGGGCCAGCAACCGGTTAGGAGCGTCGAGTGGCAAAATGCAGAAGGGCCCCACGCAGATCGTGGAGATGCTGGAGGGCTCACCTTTGGTGCAGATGCTGCTCGAGGGTTGGGCTTCTCAGGACCCAAAGCACAACTTGGAGGGAGCCTCGGTTGTTGCACTGGTCAGCTTGTCGTAGTCGTTTCAAGATGGCTGGCTCCACGTGTCTCGGTGCCTCCACGGGTCTCCTCTTTGCAGGGACTGTGGATCGGGCGGTGAGAGGTCTGGAGGTCCAGGTCTTGTCAGTCTCTGGGCTCGGGCTCCGGCGGGAGGCGGCGGCAAAGCAGACGTTGATTCGCTGGATGGTGCTTGCGTTAGCAAGGTGGTCACTCCTTGACCACAGGGGAGATTGGCTTCAGTCCTCTGTGCAGCAGAGCGTCGAAGTTCCCGTCTTCTTCTTAGTTTTAAGTTGATTCCAGGATGTCTGAAGTCTTAGGACACAGCTCCTACCTTTAAGCGGATTCTAGGGGCCGGACTACCTGCTAGGTCCCTCCCTATGGGTGGGACCAGGAAGGGGGGTGGTTACACCCCCAATCCTTTGTCCAGCTCGCCCCAGGCCCGGGACTGGTGTGCCCCAGGACCGGTTTGAACTGGCATATGCACCGAGGCTCCTTGTGAGCCACAGGCATGTCTGGTTTCTTTCAAGCCCTACCTGACCAATACACAAAATCCTGTCTGGGGTGGTGCACGCACCTCCCCTGGCAGGAAACCCTTTGTCCACACCTCCCAAGCTGGAAGGACTCCCAGCAGCAGGAGGGCAGACTTGTGTCTGTGGTGGCAGCATCCATTTTGTGGAGCTGAGGCTATGTCTGATTTTACCCGGGTTTCAGGTACTGTACATGTCGTGTCCCTCTAGAAGGGTGGAATGCTAACCCCGTCGCCAGAATTGGCGAGGGGTTAGTATTCCAATTCGTATGACACCTTACTCGACATGTTTTGATAAAGCCAAACCAAAGATAGCATTTAACCGCGAGGTTCATAATGCACTTAAGAGTATATGGTATGACGATATCTGGAAACAGTAGAAGGAAGTTGTTCCGACCACTGCAGACAGGCTCAGCTCATGCCAGAGCACCATCTCACATGGAACCAAGCACTCTGCCTTCAGGATTGTTAAGGCCTGCCATAGGAGTGACTTATAGGTTACCAGGTGTCCCATTTAAGGTTAGGTATAGGTATACTACACCTAAGTAAGAGGTGATTACACCAACTTACCCCAGCTGAGTGATCAGCCAGTTGTGTCAAATTGTTAGGCCAAGCCTGGGGTGGCACAATACATGCTTCAGCCCTTGGCAGGCCTTGGGTACACCAATGCCCTGGGTACCTAGTGTACACTGGTACAGGGGCTGACAGGGTGATCCAACCAATTGGGTATGTACCTAGGGTACATGGAGTCCATTTTAAAGAGAGAACAGCCAGGCTGAGATCCTGAATAGCAGGATCTCAGGCCAACTAAGTCGAAAAACCAGCTAGACACTAGGCAAAAAATTTGGGGGTAACCATAGTCAGATATCCACCTTCCTACACTTGACAGTACACAGGAAATGAGAAGTAATTTCCTGGGATATGCTCTTCTTCTTTCTGTCAAAAACTAAACTCACCAGGTTTCAGACTTTCAGCTTTACTTGAAAATACCTGGTAACAAACTCAAATTTGAGATGACGAGGACTTTCTCTGAACATCAGGCAGAGCAGCGAAATCCAGATTCTATTCACCTGAAGGAATTTCTGACTAAACATTGCACGAAGCAGAGACGCTCCACACTCCCAAAATCCGACGATTGAAGTGCGCATAGAGCGCGCCTGCGAAATACTCTACTCGCCATCTACAGCCGTCATCTTGGAATTCCGCTGTAATCTGAAACAGAAACTCCTAGAATTCGATAGTAAAGACCTCCCAGAGGGCAAACAATGTTTCCAATGGAGTAAACTACCAAACACTCTCTTTCTATCTTGACCAGAGAGTAGATGTTTGACCCTAAATTGAGACACCAACTGGGCAGTCTGACATAGTGGGCCCTGCGTGGGTCCTGTATCCTGCCTGTAGTCCATAATTATTGGGCTGAACTGTTGTCTTGGTCCAGCGCACTTAATGAACACTGCTAGTGCTATTTGCTTCTAACTGCTATGTTTATACTTTGGGACTGATTATGATCTCGTTAGGAAAGCATTCCAACCGAATCGGTTCCGGAATGCAGCCTTGTAATGAGTGTGTAGTGGGAGATCATATCGAAGGCTTCTAAGACATCTAGTAGGATCAGAGCTGCAGTCTCTCCTTGGAAGAGTAGGGCTCAGATTTTGTCTGTAGCTGTGATGAGGACTGTCATGGTGCTGTGGTTGCTGCGGAATCTGTATTAGGAGGAGTCAAGTAGCAGGTTCCATTCCAGATACGAGGAGAGTTGTTGGTTGGTGTTTTTTTCAAATACTTTAGCCAGGAATGGGAACAGGGAGATCAGTCTGTAGTTGATGAGTTTGCTGGGGTCTGCCAATAGTTTCTTTAGTAGGGCGTTGACTTCTGCATGTTTCCAGTTCTTGGGGAAGGTGACCATTAGAATGAGTTGTTAAATAATGTAGTGAGCATTTGGCTGATTCTGAATTTGCCTAGGTTGAAGATGTGGTGAGGGCATGGGTCGGTTTGGGTCCCTGAGTGGACAGAGTTCAGGATGGAGGCAGTATTCTGTGGGGTGAGCTGGCTGCATTTGGATAGTTGGATGTCTGTGGTGGTAGCAGTGTTGTTTTGTTGCTTGAAGAAGTCAAGGGGTTGGGGCAGGGGTTTGAAGTTTCTGTAGATGTTGGCTATCTCGTCATGTAAGACGTTTGCAAGGTTGTCACAGAGTTCCTCTGAGGGGGTAGTATTGTTTGTTGCAGCTGAGGGGTTGGAGAATACTTTGACAATGTTGAAGAGTTCTTCGATTCAAAGCATGAGACTAAGGTCTTTTTCTTTGATTCTCTCAACTGACTGTGGTAGAGGTCTTCATTGTACCAGCTAGCCTGCTTGGTGGACCTTCTGTGTGTGTTGTTGCCGATGGGAGTATGTGAGGTTTTCCATGGATGGGGTGATGTTGTCATTTGTTGGGGTGCATTGGATGAATACCTTGTGTATGATGGCGTTCCCTCTGCCAGTCTTCTTTTTAAAAAAATGTTTTATTGGACCTCATATGCAGAAAAAAGGAATCAATGTGACATATATTCACATACAAGAAGAAGAAAAAACGTATCTGATGGCCAAATTTTGCATTTTTACCCCTCCCTCCCCCCACCCACAGTGGATCACCACATAGGAGGAATAAAAAAAGAACACAAAATTGTTAGACAAAACTAACACTAACATGACAAACTTGGGAGTACCTACAATCATATATACAATTACTCCTTATTCAGCCATTTTGTTAAAGAATCCCAGATCTTTTCACCTTTGGCCCGTGCCCTACTCACCCTTATTCTAAACACAGATATCTCCCAATTTTATGTAAATAATAGTTTGCTAAACCAAACATGAATCGAGGGAGGATTTGGCCAAACAAAGCCGAAGCACCGCCATTGCTATATGCACCATTTTCCGGTCCGCTTCCTCCATTTCTTGATTGGAAATCCCTAGCATGATAACCTGGGGAGTCAATGATACTGCACATCCCAGTATGGATTATAACCGCTGCTCAATTTTGGCCAACAATTGAGAAAGACCAGAACAGGTGGCGAACATATGTGTGCTATCTGCAGCTTGCAACCCACACCGCGGGCAGCGTGTTCCCGACACCCCCCCCATCGTGGGATATGCGCTGGAGTAATATATAAGTTGCACCAAGTCTTAAACATTGTACCTGCAAATTGGCAGAGACAAAAGTGAGTCTTCGCACTCACCTTGCCCAGCTAGTAAACTCGTTTGCCATCTCTCAAAGTGCTTGGCCAAGTCATCGCCCATCTTCTCGTTAAGGAGTTTATATAGAGAGGGTGTTGTGGATTGGCCACCTTGAATTAGATCTAATAGAGGGATTCGCTCCCGATTGATAAGTCTTTTGGCCACAAAATCCCTTATCTGTAAATATTTGAAAAAATATTCATTCTCTATCCCAAATCTCTCTTTGATGGCCTCAAAAGTAAGCATTTCGGCATTCAGTATGAAATCTCCTATGCACTGAATACCTTTCTCAGCCCAGATTTTAAAATATGGATCTTGAAAAATTGCCGGAAGTAAGATATTATTAGATAAAGGGGAACATAAATGAAGCCGCCTAATCCCAAACTTTTTCCTAGCAGCGGTCCAGACCCTCTAAGAACCAAGTAAACCCTTGAATTCGACCCTCTTAAAATAGCCAAAATCTATCTGGTGCAGAAGAAGTCCTCTAGCTTCGATCCCATAAATTAGATGATAGATTGAAATCTCGGAACATCCCGATATCCTCCACTTTATCAACTCTCCCATCTGTTTAAGCATGGTTTCCCAATAATAGATTTGAAAATTAGGGACAGACCAGCCTCCTCTGTCTCTCGATTGAGTCATATATCTAAGAGCCCTTCTTGGACGCCGTCCTGCCCAAAGAAACCATGAGGCTAGCTGATCTAACTTCTGGAACCAAACTTTGTGTATGTCTAGAGGAATTGTTCTAAACCAATAAAGAATTTTGGGCAGGAAGATAATTTTTAAAACATTATTTCTCCCAAGTAACGTTAGATATAAGTTGTTTATTCTTCGGGTAACGGTTTAATATTAATATCAACGATCTCATCAGATTTGGAGCTTATTTCTATACCTAAGTATCTGGCAATTGATACTATCCGCTGGTCGACCAGTGTAACCTTATCATTAACTACAATTTGAGTTTTACTATCATTCAGATGATAGCCAGATATCTTACCAAATTGCGATGTTAAAATTGTTATTTCTTCTAATGCCTGACGAGGAGCAGCTGTTGTAATGGCTAAGTCGTCTGCATGTCCCAAAATTTTAACGTCTTCCCCTCTAGCATGAATAGGTTGAATTGCTTGATTCTCCTGAATCTTCCTAATTAGTGGATCAATATAGATGGCAAATAATAAGGGGGAGCACGGACATCCTTGTCTCGTTCCACGCCTTATATTGATCTCCCCGGACTGTATCCCCATCAGAGCAATTTTAGCAATAGGATCTTTGTACTTACCTTGTATTGCTCTTAAAAATCCATCCCCAATTCCATAATATTTCAAGACAGCCCATAAAAAAGGTCAGGAGACCATATCAAATGTTTTTTCTGCATCTAAGAGAAATGAGGCCAAAGGGTCTCCTGTAACCTTGGTGTAATCATACAATGTTATTACCCGTCGTATATGATCTATAGTTTCGCGACCCGGGACAAAACCATGTGTTGGGGAGATACAATTTTTTTGATAACTGACGCCAATCTATTTGCGAAGATCTTAGAATAGATCTTAATATCAATATTTATTAATGTGATCGGCTTTTATTCCCCTGAGTCAGTCGCCACTTTCCCTTTTTTTTAAAATACAACGATCTTAGCATTCCGCCAAGACTCGGGGGGTGTGTCTCCTCTCGGAACAATGCAAAACATCTCAAGGATTGTTGGTGCCAACTGTGTCCGGAAGATCTTAAAAAATTCACCTGGGAGAAAATCAGGGCCAACAGCTGTGCCAGATGGTGATAAATCTAATGCCCGGATTATTTCTACCAGACTAATCGGGGCATCCAGAATATCCCGGTCTACAGAGGACAGTTGATCTAATCTAACCTCTTCAAGGTATCTCTTAATTTCACCCTGTAGACTACAACTATCCCTAATCTCTTCCTAATATAACTTCTGATAGAATTTCTGAAACGCAGAAAGAATTTCCCCTGGGTCAGTTACTAAGCCAATGTCTGGGTCTGAAATGCCTGGAATCAGATTTTGTGCTTCTTTTTCTCTAATCCACACAGCTAGAATATGACCCACCCTTTTGTTGCTTTCATAGAGCCTGGACCGCCAAGCTAGGTATCTACCCGCAGATTTAGCAAATGAAATCTCCGTTATAGCGGATTTCACAAATGAGATCCCAGTTTGAGCCATTTCAGTGTCCCCCCCCCCCCTCTGATAAAACCTTCACTAAATGATTCTCAGCTTTGGCCAGTGTTTCATACAGTTCCTTGGTCTTATTTCTCTCTTTTTTTCTGCAATTCCCACCCAAACTGTGTAGTCTCGCCCCTAATTCCAGCTTTCATGGCATCCCACACATTTTGAATACCCGTACTTCCCCCATTTTCAATAAGGAACCTAGTGATCCACCAGGCCATATGTTCAATATAGGTATTGCCGCTTAAAAGCGCCCTGTTAAAGGGCCAGCTAGTTACTTGTTTCTGGTACATAATGTTTACTTCCAAAACCAGAGGGTTATGGTCGGACATTACCCTTGGGAATTTAATGATTTTACTGCCCTACACTAAACAGTGAGAAATAAAAAATAAAATTCAGCCTAGCATGTTGTTGCAGGGATTCTGCTTATACACAGAACTATGCGTAGAACCCCAGGACCTCAGTGAATTGTGGTGTACCAGAAACTCACCTCAGAACCCAGAACCCAGTATCCGGCTAGCATAAGTGTCCCATTCGTTATCCGAGATTTAGCTCAGAGATCCCAATGAAAAGACAACCCAGAACAAGCTACTTAGTGTACTCTCAGGAATGGTGGGAATCGGAAATACCTGTTCGTATATTATTCTCACATCAGTCCACAACAATAATCAACAGAGACACGGTGTAAATAAAAAGAGTTTATTTTTATAGACCACGTGTCCTAAGATGCAGTACTTTGGCTAATACAAGCAGACAAATGATTAATATCAAAACCAGCAACATAGTTACAATACCATAGAATATAAAAGGGGTGATCATATTATAATGACAGTGGATACTACCACCTTCCCTTTACTAAGAAGCTAATATTATTATTATGCTAATAGAAGGTCTCTTAGGCTTGAATAGGGGACCCCATACCTCAAAGATCAGCTTAGTGAAATCACATCACAGGAGCATCAGGAGTCTTCTCGCAGGAAGGCTCGTCTTCGGTCTGAATAATAAACATGATGTCTGTGATATTAAAAGCACCAACTTTCAGGTATTTGCAGCTGCGCGTGTGTTATGGCTAAATAGTGGGTCGATCAACCTAGAGTGGAAAACATGCATTGTGTAATAATCCAGACTGTTTGTCACACCATGTACAGACCAAGGTCGCTGCGCAGAGCTTGGGATGGTAACAACAGATTGCTCTCGTGTGAAGCAAGTCTCGAGTCAGCAGTTTGTTTAAGAAATAACATGTAAACGCAGTGTCGTGTGCAAAAGCAGAAAGATGGCTTTCTAACATCTAACGTGGTTATGCTAACTTAACAATGTATGTACGTATTCAGGGAGAACTCACTACACGCCCCCTTGATCGAAGCACTATTTAATAGGCAAGAAAAGAGAGAACGCAGAGTTCAGTTTCGTCAGAGCAGAACAAGGCGTAACCAATGCAAAGTTTCAGAATGTGCTAAAGTCTGAAACGACAAAAAATAAACAGGGGTTTCTGTAAAAAAAATGCAAGTAAAAAAAACTCAAAACAACCATCAGGAAGAGAAAAATGGAGAAAGAAAAAATAAATGCTGCGCCAGGTCGCTGTCCAGTAGCACAGGCGCAAAGGACGATAGTGCAGTCAATCCATGAATGTATAGGCAGCATACGTGGCAACTGCTTCCAACAAAAAATCGTTTGCAGGGCCACTGAAAGTCTCAGCCATCCAATCCATCAAAGAAAAGGAGCATACGTGTTCTTCAACCATCGGAGCCTCTAGCACAATCAGAGGGCAACCGGAATGATCCTCCAAGTAGCTCATAGCCAAGAAGTCGTAGGCAGCCGTTGAGATGTCCCAATTACCCAGGATACCATGCGCCGCACCACAGGCCATAATCCAGACACCAGAACAGGCCAACTCGTGAGACACTAAGGGCCTCATCAGTCGATCGAAATCCGGCACCGGAGACAACAGGTTGGTCAAGCACAAATCCAGAGGCCATTCAAAGGGACAATCCAGGCAGTGAAATACAGGTTGCACGCAGGTGAAGTAGGAATACCTGAAGGATAATCCATATGCCAGGCTTAAAGTCGCCAATGGCAGAGTTCCATAAAAGTCAAGCATCCTATCACGAAGAAGATGCAGACGGGACAGGTGCTCGTGTGGCACAGAAAGAGCAGCCATTCCGCAGTATGAAAAGTAAAAGCAGCACACCTGCCACCAGCGCCAGAAGCAGCGGAACACCTCCAAAGATGCTCGAGAAAATGGAATGAAAAAATGCCGGAATCACACCAAAAATAGTTTGGAAAGAGGTCACGAGGCCTGAGCCTACAAGTTTAAAAAAATGAGCCAGGCCGGTCGTGGACGAGGCATTTCAAAATAGTTTGGATCAAAGTGCCGAAATGTAGGGGGAGGTCAGTATTCAAAAGCGCCTGTACCTCAGTGCGCGTATTAGCAACGTGAAGGACAAATGTTTCACGAGAGGAAGTTAATGGCACCTCTTTTTGGGACAATAGAGCTCTTATTCTGCTCAACTTGTTGAACTCTGCTTTCAAGGTTGGAATCGAAGGCCAGATGGAAACATCCAGCCTCCCATGCGGGGGTGGAAAGAGAACATTATTGCAGCAGACAACTTTCTGCGATACAGTGACTATGTATGGGATTCCCACTAACATCCCGCAGCAAGCTTCATTATTCAAAATTAAATAACTACCGTTCGCAAGCAGCGTGAAAGAAGGCGTAATCACAGGCACTGGGACACCTCGTAGGACGCAGGCCAAATTCGGGGCTTGTACATTGCATGCGCCGTGTAATTGAATGTGCCTACATACCAAGGAATGGTCTGGTGTCGTGGTACATTCCTCGCCTTTCAAATAAACCTCAGTTCCGTCCCTAGTATATCTATACGTAAAGGGGAGGGACCAAACCTCATGTATGAAAGCGGTGCCCAGTGGTTCATATCTACCCAAAGCATAATGTTTCATACAAGACGTAAACTTAAAAAGTGCGAAAGGGAGAGTTATCAATCCGTGTACTAACCACGTAGCGGAATTGATCTCCGCTACAGAGAAAGGCAACGGTTCTAATTTTTCAATATGTAACAAAGAATATGTAGCATCTTTCATGGACATAAACCGTTGCTTGTCAGTAAGGTTAAAAGGAAGGAATAACGATGTAGTGTTCAGATAGTCCCAAGGGACTCTCCCTGCCTTTAACGTCTGCAACGTCCATGCAAACTGCATAACAGAACGCAACTGGTTTTGACCATGATATAACACAGACATATCATCATGCACAATATCAACAACAGAAGAAACAATATTATCTAATGTATAAATCCTAGAAGAGAGAGTGCTAATGCTATTATCTATAACGGCTAAAACCTTCTCCATGTTTGCTTGGTCAATAGCTCTCAATCTGGAAGCCGCCTCAATCTGCGACAACTTCCAGACTTCGTTGTAAATAGCATACGCCCACCTTTTGGTTCTGCCACCCACAGGACCTTTAACAAAATCATTTAAATCTATTTTGTCATGTAATTGTGATAAATGAACTTTGACAGACGCCAAGGTGGAATGTCGCAGCCAAGATTGACATAACTTGCCCACAGAGTATGTAGTTACAGTATGTGACGACTCAAACCGAGGGTCTACGCGTTCCTGAGTATACCCCGGTTTCAGTCCCAGAAAACGACGTTGACAGGTGTCTGAACTGCTTTGCCAAACTAACCAACCCTCACTATTAAATTTCGAAATATTGAAAGATGTATTTGAAACCAAGGATTGCAAAGCAGTAAAGGACAGATCTGTGTGGTTATCCCAATTGGGGTAAGCGCCTAAATCCGGCACAGAAGGTGACTTTAATTGTTTAGAAGTAGCCAATCCAAAACAGGTGGTTTGGAAGATGGATGAATTTAAAAATAGAATATGATTTGGTATAAGACAGGCACGATGTAAAGCCTCTGTACCCTGAACCTGCCACGGTTTGGAGCCCCAAACCGACTTTAGATCAATAGTAGCCTTCCATAGATCATAACCTTTGATTGACAACTCGTCCATAAAGGACTTGGAATAAAGCAACTTTGTGTGTGTCAGTCGAACCTTTGCGGCAGACTCAGGCAGCACCTTAAAATAAAACGCTGCCGGGTTGGAAACACTGAAATCGGTAAAATAAGAATACTTATTAACTAGGGTTTGTGAACTTCCGAATGCGGGAGTAGGACAGTGTTCCCATTGGGTAAAATTTACAAAATTTCTAAATGTATTTGCTTTATGCAGGAAGTGATTGCCATAATGTTGAAAACAATACTGTTCCGCATAATTAGCCGCATTTTCATATAAATCTTCAGCATCAAAAGCGGCATAATATTTCAAATCAGAAAACAGTGATTCAATGGCGTGTACATCCCAATCATCAGAACGTATGTTCTGCCTAACCACATCACCCATAGAAACACGAAATACATTAGGTACATTAATGACCTCTGTAGGCCCATGAATTAGGAATTTAACAGCATCCCATGCGATTCCATCCAAGACGGGCCAGGCCGTAATATTCACAAAAGTCTGGTCCCTTTTCATGATGTGGGACGAGGAGTGGGGGGCCAAAGTTCCATTGATAAGTCTAATTGTTGATCTCTCTCTCAGATAGTGGCCATCCACAAGACGGAAAAAAACTATTACGAATCCAATGGACATAAACAAAAAAACACTGAAAAGCAACAGCCAGATGTATGTCCAAGGGGCAATCAAAAAATGTCTCTTAGACCAGCTGAAAAAAACAGCAATGTTCGATGGGGGGCTTGAGGGCAATGAGTTAGTGTCAAAGGAGAAACGGGACTGGCCAAGTGCTGTAGATTGTAAAACAGGCGAGGGACCACGTGTAGGATAAGCATACTCAGTCTCTTCGGGCAAACCACCAGCCGATGGTATCAACAAGGGATCAGTAACTGATTGCATCTCGATGGCAACATCAGGCAAGGTGTTAGAAGCAAGAGTCAACATTGAATTTCTTTGCATCGTCTGGCATGAAACTGCTGGAGTCATACTAAGAAGTATCGGCCACTCGCTGAAGTTTGACATTGTCAATAGAGATGTACCTGTTTTCTTTGCGACCAGGAAGTGGAGGTAAAATGACTGTTCTTGTACCCTGCACTCCAAGCACTGGAACTGGTGCACGATAAGAGGGGCCAAACTCCTTCTTGTTCTCCACCTTCTCACGGACCAGGTCTCCAACCCGGGGTAGCCAGCCGACTACCGGAATCTGAACTTCAGCTTCAGATGTGGAGGGCAAGTGTTCCTTCGATAGAGTGTCTCTGGCTTCTTGTAGAGTCTGCAAAACAGCACAGTGATCATCTACGTCAAAGGGTGCGGTCGACGCCGCCATGTCTAGACCATCAAGGTCTGGTACAAACATTCTGATTCCGAAGAGCATCATGTACGGGGTCCGCCCACCCAGAGACCTTCTAGGGAGATTATTAAGTGCACGTTGGACGTTATACAAATGGGCTAGCCAGTTCCGGCCTGTGCCTAAAACACGTGCTGTCAATGATTGCTTTAAGTCACGGTTCATTCGCTCCACCACACTATTACCCTCAGGTCGGTAGGGGGACGAAAATTTGACTAGGACCCCCAAATTTCTCATAGCCTCCTTGTAAGCCTTAGAGGCGAACGCAGGGCCCTGATCAGAATGGAAGGTACCACACGCAAAAGTTCCCACAAAGACACGCAAATCCCTGATGACAGTCCGCGAGTCAGCACTCCTTTGTGGCCATACCCATAGAAAACGTGTGCACGAATCCACTGCAACCAAGACGTACTTGTACGCAGTATCAGAAGAAAAAGGACCGCAGTGATCCAAATAAACACAACCAAATGGTTTATTGGATATGTACAACTGTGTTTGTGGTGGGCGCGCAACAGTAGAAGGTTTAATCTGTTGGCAAATGTCACAATCAAGAACATAAGCGCGCGCTTGTTTATATAAACCAAACCACCAGTAACGTTGTTGTAGCAGAGATATTGTAGCTGACACACTGGCGTGGGCAGACGCCAACCCCTCGTGCGCAGCCAGGATCAGTGCTGGTCTGCAGTCCGCGTTGGGAATAATTCTGTCACCAACGTCGTTAATCCTCACCAATGGGACATTATCAGGACTTAAATGATAAATGTAACGAGAAGGAAAACCCTTCGGGTAATCACCTCCCTTCTCTGTAGCAGCAATAGCTGCCAAGATGTCATCATCAATCTTACTTTTTGATCTGGTAACTGCTGCCACTAAGTATGTAGCCACTGCTGTTTTTGCTGCCTCGTCAGCCAAGCTGTTGCCGACAGCATGGACACCAAGTCGCTGGTGACCAAGAGTGTGAATAACATTCACGAGAGGGAGACGTTCTTTAAAGTCTGCCACTCGAACCCAAAGCGTTTTATGCTTAATTGTGCTACCTTTCGTGTCTCGATAATCATTCTGAGACCAGAAATGTAAATTGTCATTGTAGGACTGGACACAGTAGAAGGAGTCACTCACTATAAGAGTAGTGACTCGGGGATCAGCAAACTCCAGTGCAAGCACTAGAGCCCGAAGCTCCGCCAATTGCGCGGTACAATCACCCAATGACTGCGTATGCACTGCATCAGATTGGAATTCACCATTTACGAAAGTACCTACGACAATTGCGCAAGCCGCTGAGTAAGCGTGCTTCGATCCAATCGCGGGCTGCGCAGACCCGTCA
This sequence comes from Triturus cristatus, assembly GCF_964204655.1. Classification (NCBI taxonomy): domain Eukaryota; kingdom Metazoa; phylum Chordata; class Amphibia; order Caudata; family Salamandridae; genus Triturus; species Triturus cristatus. The sequence goes on from NC_140593.1 coordinate 423,441,988, forward strand.
GTGTATATGACACAATGGTATTCTTCGAGCGGGCGCAAAGACAGAGGTGCCGGATGAACGAATTCATACTGCAAGAACTCTTGAGTCTGTAATGTGGCATCAAAGATGTAGGTGACGTCTGGCGACGTCAGTGTTGTGGCCCATTGTATCCACCGAGGATGCAAAGCTTTAGAATTTGGTACACTTGCCTTTGTCACTGCTTCTAAGGCAGGATAGGGTGTTACAACCAGAATCTGTTTCCCATGTGACAGGGCGCGTTCTTTAAGGATCGCCATCTGTACAGCAGTCAGAACTTTTTCGACCGCGGAAAAACGCAATTCAGCAGAGGTGTACAAGTGGGATTTGTACGCAATGGGGACTGTATCGCCCTCATTAAACGTCAAATACGTGAAACCCACGGCGCCTGGCACTATTCTTATTACCAGGTTAGTGCGGTTATCACGTGTCAGCAAATATTGTGAAGCAAGAAGGTCAGCCTGTAAAGACTGTAAAATATTTGAATGTTCCAGCTGCCAGCTAGACTTCGAAAATGTGGGTTATACCAAGGCGTAAAGCGGCTTGATACGCTGGGCATAATCAGGAATGTACGTACGGCCGAAATTCAGAAAGCCCAGCAAAGATTGTAATTTCTTTAGTGTCGTTGGCGCACTCAAGCATGCGCACTTCTCCAGAAAGTGGGGAGCTAACCCCTTTCCTTCATTATTGAGCTCGTAGCCCAAAAACAACACCGTATATTCCGCGATGTGAGACTTCGCAAAATTGAATTTGTAGCCATAGTCAGCAAAACTCACTACAATATTGTCGACTCGAGACAGATGCGGCAACAGCTCATCATCCGTGAGGTAGATATCGTCAACATAGGAGTATGCCTCCGGGTCTATTCTTTCTAAGAGAGAAACCACGCGAGCGGAAAAGACGCCAGGGCTATTTTTGTAGCCCATGGCTAATCTCGTAAACTGTTTTTGTTTGCCGCCCGATGTAAACGCTGTCCACTGGCTACTCAGTGTGGACAGGTTATGGCTAAAAAAGCCATTGGAAATGTCAAGTGTCGTTTTAAACCTCTTACGCACGAGACTGTCGACTAGAGCCGAGCTATGTGTATTTTGTACCGCGCAGGTCCGTCAATGGGAGTTTAGGTGCCGGTAATCCAAAACTAAACGGTACGAGCCGTCAGGCTTCGTTACAGTGAATAAAGGGTTATTCATAGGGGACACACAAGTTTCAATAACACCCTGATATTCCAATTGTTCAAGGATCGCCGCGACGTGGGGTCTAGCTTCACGACGCATGGGATACTGGGGCTGTGGCTGGGGCATAGACCGCAATGGAATCTCATGGCAGGGGGACAACCGGTCCCAACCCACCTGAGTACGATACACCGCTGGCGCAAGCGCCAGCGCCCACTCCCCAGCGTACATTTCAGCCTGGTCCTTAGGCACTGTGTGCGCAAAGGACGGGAGGATTTTCTCCTCCCCTTTAGGAGCTTCCAAAATGAAGGCTGGGGGCCAATCTGCCTCCGCTAGGAGGATATCATAGGTGGTGGTCAGATTATCCCAAAAAATCCCTTTTATAGTACGTTGTATGTCACCCTCAATTAATAAGACTATTTCATAAAGTCTGTCAGGGGGAGCCACTCTGGTGTCAGCTGTTTCAACAGTAACCAATACATCAGTTGCTGTCACCGCCAGAAATGGACGCAGAGCTTGACGGACTATGGTAATTTCCGCCGCGCTGTCCAGTAGCGTCAGCGCCCATGTCCGGTTCCGAAGCTGTGTCCGCACTATCTGAGGCATACCTTGCCGTCAGAGCCGCCACTTTCTTCTTCTGAAACGGGGGTCTTTGTCGAGCAAATTCGTCCTGCTTGCCTTTACCCTCAGTCTGTCGGGGTTGGTCACACTGTTGTGGAGCACCCCGACCTTTGCCACCGCCTCCGCCACCGGACTGTGTAGCCGATGTTTCCTGTAAAGAACGAGGAGAACGCGGTTCAGAAACCTGAAATCTATCAGGAGACTTAATAGTAGCACGATCTCGCAGATCATAAGTGTGTTCACTACTTGACTGTACGGGAGGGGCAGGCCGAGAGCCCTGTTTCTGCTGCTGCTTTCCCTGTTGTTTAGACCGCCAATTTTGTTTTGGAAAAGTTGGCCGGCCATCCTTACCAGAAGTTTCTGCCTTACCCTGCTGCTTAAAATCGGGATTTTTGATCACAGGCTTAACTCCTAAAGAGCTACGACCCAAATCTCTATAAGCTTCAGAGATTATTTTTGCAAATTCCTGCGGTTTGTCCTCTTCAGCAACTTTCTTCAGTTCATTACGAACCTGAAAGTGCAACGCATCACCCTTAAGGTTTCCCATTATCATGGTAGCCACCAGGCCAAAATCTCCGAGGAGCCGCATCCCTAATTCTATCGCAGACTCCGCTCCATGGTCCTCTTGAACACGTTTAATAACGGAGGGCAGCTGTAACATAGACGGAGTGCCAAAGCACTGCGCGTACGTCGCAGCAAAAACCTTACCCCAGGAAACACAATCATCCATATGGGGAACTAAGTCTTTAGGCAAACTAATGGTGAGGATCCTGTGTTTCTCCACAGGAGTTGTATGCGGATAAACCGCCTCTATTTGGTCAAATTTTTCAGCAAGCCAAAAGGGATAATCATCCCTCGTGAGGGGGCGCTTGCCCATAACAGAATTAACCATAACAGGACTAATGACCACCGCGTGACGATCACTAGGTTGTCCCGCACTAACAGGCGCCCCCGCCTGTACAGTGCGCGACACATACTGCACCAACGCCCTATATACTGTTATAAGGGCAGTGTGTAGTACACGCAATTCAGCCACCGTCACCGTGAGGTAACGGGGATGAGGCGTAAATCCGGCTAGTACCGGCCAAGTGGCCCCCGCAATTGATAAAGGGCCCATTCTCGGCGGTATAACCACATGGGGGAGGGCGCCATTAAACCAAATCTGATGTTGCCAAGCAGATATTGGTATCTCCTGTGTCCTATACGGTGCATAGTTAGCAGGCACGGCAGTAGCAGTGTAAGAATGAAAGGTATCGTCATCCCCACTGACTGCCGGAATCATCACCCAAGAATAGAATAACTCAAACGGGTGAGCCGCATCGGCTCCCACCACAAAGATGACGTCCATGCCCGCGTCCGGCACCCCATACTGCGTCAAATGACGTTTCAGTGCCGCGCGGCTATGCGCCGCAATATCTACCGACATTAGGACAAGCTACACTTCAAGTATTCAGTAGCACAAGGGTTCAATAACCTTTTTAATGATCAAGCTTGAAGGAACCTATATCAATAGAACTAGGTAGGTTTAAATCCGTCAGACTTGTTATCCGGAAACAAGAATGAGGGTGCTGTGGACTAAATGTAAGCACTACTAAGGCGTTTCAACTCATAGACCAAACGTTAGGTGCGCCATGTTGCAGGGATTCTGCTTATACACAGAACTATGCGTAGAACCCCAGGACCTCAGTGAATTGTGGTGTACCAGAAACTCACCTCAGAACCCAGAACCCAGTATCCGGCTAGCATAAGTGTCCCATTCGTTATCCGAGATTTAGCTCAGAGATCCCAATGAAAAGACAACCCAGAACAAGCTACTTAGTGTACTCTCAGGAATGGTGGGAATCGGAAATACCTGTTCGTATATTATTCTCACATCAGTCCACAACAATAATCAACAGAGACACGGTGTAAATAAAAAGAGTTTATTTTTATAGACCACGTGTCCTAAGATGCAGTACTTTGGCTAATACAAGCAGACAAATGATTAATATCAAAACCAGCAACATAGTTACAATACCATAGAATATAAAAGGGGTGATCATATTATAATGACAGTGGATACTACCACCTTCCCTTTACTAAGAAGCTAATATTATTATTATGCTAATAGAAGGTCTCTTAGGCTTGAATAGGGGACCCCATACCTCAAAGATCAGCTTAGTGAAATCACATCACAGGAGCATCAGGAGTCTTCTCGCAGGAAGGCTCGTCTTCGGTCTGAATAATAAACATGATGTCTGTGATATTAAAAGCACCAACTTTCAGGTATTTGCAGCTGCGCGTGTGTTATGGCTAAATAGTGGGTCGATCAACCTAGAGTGGAAAACATGCATTGTGTAATAATCCAGACTGTTTGTCACACCATGTACAGACCAAGGTCGATGCGCAGAGCTTGGGATGGTAACAACAGATTGCTCTCGTGTGAAGCAAGTCTCGAGTCAGCAGTTTGTTTAAGAAATAACATGTAAACGCAGTGTCGTGTGCAAAAGCAGAAAGATGGCTTTCTAACATCTAACGTGGTTATGCTAACTTAACAATGTATGTACGTATTCAGGGAGAACTCACTACAATGTGACCTATGCGGAGCTGAAAAATAGGTGAATCCTGGATCATTCCCTTCAGCTACTGCCCATATATCTACCAGCCCATGCAACTCTTTCAATTGACTAAGAGATCTAAACACTTTCGGTTTCCGCCCTTGATACAATATTTCTGGATGATTGGATATCGCACAGCCCAAATCAATGTTAAAGTCGCCACAAAGTATGATCGGGGCTGGCCAACCGACCAGTTCTAAACCAAGCCAATTATACATTTCGGGATCATCTAATACTGGCCCGTAGACAGAGCATAATGTAAACATGCGGCTATCAATATTACTGTGCGTCATTGCCTACCTCCCATATTTGTCAGAGACAGAGCGAGTAAAGTTTGCCAAACCCCGCCGTGCAATTATAGCCACACCCTTGTCTTAACCTCCTGTTTGGTCCACAAAATTAATTGAAACTCCATAATTTTACTTCTAGTGGCTTCTACATGTGTTTCCTAGAGGCAGATGATATTTGCCCTCAAGATTCGAATATCTTCCCTTATCCTACGGCGTTTGGCAGGGTCATTTAGTCCGCAAATATTGACAGAGGCTATCCTAATACACCCCGTTGAATATGTTGAACAGATCAGAGTATAATGTAACCCTGAGCATCATAAAAAGAGAAAAAAATAACATATCCCAATAAGCATATACCTATACCCCCAAATGTCCCAAGTAGGATCCACCTTCCTAGGCCCTCCCCACCCCCCCCCCCCACATCCCTTACTAGGGCAAAAAAGGTAATCAGACCCTTGTGATGCCTCCTGAGTTAATGTGCGCCCCATGTCACTTCCCATCCCGCCGCAAAAGAACCAAACCCCAATCAGTAATAAAAGAGTAGGCCAGCCCCGCCTAAATCCTCAAAAATCACGATTCAAGATTCACAATAGCCAAAACAAGCAACACTATTTACACATTTCCCATAAAAAAAAACCAACCTTTGACTATACCTGGCACCCCCTTAGAGCTAAAAAAAAGAAAGAAAAAAAAAAGGGAGGGGGAAGAAAAGGGGAAAAAAGGAAGCCCTGAGAGTCACAAGCTCAGTCAGCCATCAGATAACTCCTGAATCTCAGAAGTGAATACCCTAACCCGCCCCTGATAGATAACTTTCAACCAGGCAGGGTTCATCAAATACACTTCGCATCCAAGTTTTTGGAAGGGGCTGATCAGCTGCCACAGGCGCCACCTCCTTTCCACGGTAGTGTGGCAGACGTCAGGCCGGATGAAAAAAGTATGCCCCTCTGCTGATTTTTGGGCGTCTGGTCTGGCCTTTTCAAATATTGCTTACCGCAATAAAAAGTTCCCGAAGAATATTAAGATTGCTCTGGGCTTTGGGTTGGGCCCAGGATTGCTTTTTACCATTAGGGGGAATCTGGGTACACGCTGGATCTCTGTTTCCCAGTTCCAATGAGATAATTCTGGGAAGGCGATTTAAAGAGCTTTAACACAAAGTCACATATGTCGCCGCCCTCGGCCTTTTCTTCGATGCCCAGCAAGCGTAGATTGTTCCTTCGCTGCCTATTATCGGATTCTTCCAATTTCCAGAGGATATCCAGCACTCTTGTATCATTCGCAGATATTTTTTGTTCAGTGTTTTCCAAGCCGGCCTCGAATTCCACTAGGCGCTCTTCTAGGTTCTTGCTACCACCTCTGAGCAAGCTTTAGTTGTCTTGTGAATAGTGCCCTGGATTTTTTTGGTCGCCAGTTGTGCCCTTTTGTGCTCCTGCCGAGCCTCACTTAGCATGGCCTTAAGGGTCGCATATATTAAGCTGATTGAGGGAGCAGGCTCCGCCTTTTACCCGAAACACTAAGATTTTCTTCCTGATACCCGGGCCCAGGCCCCCCTCTGACTCCAAATTGGTGGTAGAATAGTCCCATTGAAGATGTTTATTGGTATCAGAGTGAGAGCTTTCATTAGGCCTGGGCTAAAATTCTGTTCCGCTCGCGGAAATTGCGATAATTTTACATTTTCCCGTTCCGCGGAGAGCGCGAAAATGTAACAATTTCCGCAATCCGCATTTTAGCGGAATTTTTTTCCTTGCTCGCGCTGTAAAATAATACGTTCTCGCGTGCGAGCGATCGCCTTACCTGAATCCCCGCGTTCGCCGACAAGTTTTCCCGATCCGGTCGCGTTCTCCACAAGATGTTGGATTGTTGGTAGCCATTTGCGCTTTAACGCGACAGTTCGCGCCCGTAGTAACGTCATTTGTCACGCGATCACATCTTTCTTCTCGCGATCATGCACCGCGAGACAAGTGAAAACAAGATGGCCGCGCCCGCGAGCAACCGAATGGGTAAGTTGGCGAGCCGCGACCACGCAGAAAATACCGCGAACGGGCGGGAAAAAAACTTCCGCATCTTCGCGATATTTCCGCGTGTTTGCAGAGATTTGTAACATTTTCGCGATAATTTGCGAAAGTGAATTTCGCAAATTCCGCCCACCCCTAGCTTTCATGCCAGGAGCCCACATGTTTTTATTTTCTAGGTCGGTTAGTGGCCCTCCTTAGTGTATCTTATAAACAACGGGGTGAGCCTGTGTCCCTCAGAACCTGGGTATAAATGATATAAAGCACTATCCCTCGCTGTTGAATGTATTCGTCAGAAACATCGAATTCAATATGCATTTGATTCTGCCTAGAGGCTCCAACAATTAGCCCCCCGATTGGTTACATGTATTAACCATGGTAATTTTTTTTTAAATTTAGTTTAGGAGTATTACCTGCTTTCGTTACCACGATGGAAGCCAAAGTTAGTTTAATTTTTTGATATACTGTGCGGCTTCCTTTGAGCAATTTGCTTATCTGTTCATGGCATTATTTGCTTCTGGATCGGGCTGCCCATATACCATGCATTTAACGTTTGCGATTCAATTTACAAGAGGTCATTCGTGTCTTGTAGTCCCCTGAACTGTTTGTGGAGCTTTTCCGTATTATTTGTGGTGGTTGGATGATTAGTAAATCTATATCTCAAGCCACTACCCTAGGTTTACTTTATTTAAATTTAATTTTCAGAAATTCCATTGGATGACTGATTCGGCTCTACAATGTGTGAATATTAGGCCGTCTTAGACTAACTGCTAGGTGAGTTATGGCCATCTCCATTACCACATTTTGGTAGTAGTCGGAACACATGAATTTTAGTATCAAAGATTATTTTTGACACGCACTTTACTTGCTCCTGCAGGTTACCATTGTCAATTTTAAGTCCTGATGAAGACCCGCATGACGATTTAAGATCGCATATATAGGGTTGAAACGTCGACAGCACCTAGGTCCAGTTCAAGACCCGGTTTCATAAAGAACTTGAGTTATCCTTGGAAACTGTGTCATTGTGTTTCTCTCTAATACTGGCCCGTTTTTACTTTGTATATAGAATTTTTGTATTCACTTTGTATATATTATGCACTAACTGTGTCACTTATGTCACTATGTCACTGATTCACGAATTCACTTTAATGTTTACAACTTTGGTAGCCTTGCTTCGCTAAAAAGAATTATATGGGTGTCAATATAAATGATGCAATTTATATATAAAGAATATTCTGCCACCCAGCAAATCTGATTTCATCGTGATTTGTGTATTGTCACTGTTTATTTTTTCATGTGGTCCTCTTAAATATAATTTCCTTTCTGATTAATTTCTTGTTGATTGATATATCTAGCTTCTTTTGATTCAATCGTAAAACAAAGTAATTGCTTGGTCATACCCGACAGAACCATTGTACTTTATATCACTCCTTAGTGTAACGGCAGTCGTAGGGGGGCTATCGCTACCACCCCGAGGCATCGACATCCGTATTATCGGAGTCACTAACATTTAGATCCGACTCTTCTGCCAGCGAAAAAAAGTTTTCCCTGTCTGGAGTACCTGGCACCGCATCTCCCAGCTCCTGAAAGTCCCCAACACCCTCGGTGAGAATAGTCATTACACCTGCCACCCCCTCCTGTTCTCTCCTGATAAGTACTCCTTTTATACCCACTGTTTGGACATCTGGGGTGTCGTGCATACTGTAAACCTCCCTAGTAGAGAGAGGGTCCTGTGTAACCAACCCCTCTGCAGCCGCTACACTGTTACAGGCTTTGTTAATAACAGTAGCAGAACCAACTACAGTCCCGGTGCCTATACATGTGCTAGGGATTTTCTCCAACAATGGATTGGGTTGTTTAGATGGTTTCCTGCTTACCGGTTTGCCTGAAAACAACCCTGGAACAGAAGGGGTCTTTTCCAAGCCCCACCTTCTGGAAGATGCCATTCCATATCGGGAGTCTATTTCCTGCTCCCCGCCTTCTCCGCGTTATCCTCGATGGGGGTGCGAGCTGCCTCGTAATCCTTTATCGTTACAACAAACAAATGATGGACGGAATGCTGACAATGCATGCATTCTCCCCCAGTCAAGAGATCTGGGTTAAATCCATCGTTCTTTTGCCCACTACACCACCCCAGTTTAGACATGGCCATATGCAAATCAGTCTTGACCCTGTTTTTGCATTCGTAATCCTTTATAGCAGGCAGCTTTTTGGGCATCACAGCCCCCTTCATGCCAGTAGCTCCCTCCTTTGGTGCCACGCTCGCACTCGCGTTCTCCCCCAGCAACTTTCCGGCCAGCCACGTCCGCCAGATAACCAGATACGTTTGGCTGCGTGTAAGTGGAGTGTTCAGGGTTTCAACAAGTTAGAAGGAGGATTGGTGCTAACTGATGATAAAAACTGATACAAACTTTCGATAATTGGAGGCCCATGTTTCCAGATAAATACATGTGCAGGGTCTCAAATGTTAGAAGAAGGATGGGTGCTAACTGATGATAAAAACTTTTGATAATTGAAGGCCAGGTTAGTCATGATACATCATGGATCAGTGCACACGTACTATTCTGATCAACAATATTTTGAACAAAGATGGGTAATTATTATGTATAGGTGAATATAAGTTGGAAACTGTATAGGATTGTGGATTTAAAAGAATTTCATATAGGCAGGCTGCCTTTTGTTTGATATAAGTACATGTTGAATGAGTCAATGATAGTGGGGTATAACTTATCAGATGAATATAGACTGTTCCATAGGAAGGTTGTAATGAATAAGTTATCAAAACATTTTGGTATGTTGTTGAATATAATTTGCAAGTACATTTCTGATGTGCCAAAGATAGTGGGGCATACCTTTACAGATGAGTAAAGACTGTTCTATAGGCAGGTGGTAATGAACATGTTTTCTAAACATTTTGGTACTTTGTTTTAATTAGTATGTGCAATCTTAAATTGAAATGGGTTTTTATTTTTTGCTTTCTTTTTGCAGCCCTGATGATGTCCCATGGGGGACGAAATGCGTAGGCTGGCTGTATTGAAATATTTCGACAACCAAATTCGTAAGATAGCAGGCAAATGCTATGGGACTATGAAAACCCTACGAAAGATCCTTGACCTCTTGCCATCAAATGCAAGGAAAACCATAGTTCACGCCGTGGTTACCTCGCAAATGGATTACGGCAATGTATTATACTTAGGAGCTTCCAAAAAAGAGTTGTCCAAATTACAAACGGTACAGAATGCGGCTGCTCACCTGGTATTAAGCCTCCCGAGAAGAGCCTCTGCTAAGAAAGCTCTGGACAAATTACATTGACTACCAATAGGAAAATGAATCTTTTCAAGGCAATGTGTCACTGCCACCGCATTTTATTAAGGAAAGGCCCACGGTACCTGCAACCACTGTTAACACAGTATACACCAGGCCGGGTTTTAAGATCACAGGGCAGAGCACTGGTGACAGTACCCAGAATTTTTAAGGCCAAGATGGGCACACGCTCCTTTACATACCTTGCGGCAAAAGCTTGGAACTCACTACCAATGGATCTAAGAACAGAACAATGCAAATCTAGATTTCGCAAACTACTGAAGACCTGGCTGTTCTCAACCAGTGACTAAAACATGGTCTACGGGTCAAGTATGTAAATGTCGCCTATATCCTCTACGAAGAACCGTTTAAGCGCGGTGACACACCGATGGTGTAACCATGCGCTCTACAAATGGCAAACTAAACTAAACATTGATTGATGTGTGTTTTGAAGAGTTTGGAACAAGTGTCAATACAGACAAGTGGACAAGGAAGCTTGCATTGGAATTTTGATCATTTATGGACTTCAATAATCAATTGTGGATGAACTCATAATAATTGTACACTCCTTCTGTGTGGATTTAATCTTTTGTTAGATGACCTCTGGGCGGTGGATCATCAGAAGTGAGCGGTTTCTTTGAATATCTAGCCAATAAGTGATACACCTAGAATACTCACCTGTGCACATGAGTTCTGTGACCCTCACCGCTTTTTAACGTTGGTTTGATTAATTAAGAATTGAATTGATCATTTGAAACTATTGGGGGGGGGGGGGTTGTGAGAGCTGACTTCCTTACACCTTAACAATTTCACTAAACTGTGGCTTGCGCTAACTTATGTTGTGTTTACAATGTCACTCTTCTTGTGCTAATGTCACCAAGTTCACATGTTAACTGTTGTTGTACTTCTTGCTCCAAATAAAGAACTGCAAGACTCACACTAATAAACTGAGAAATGCTCCTAGAGGCCTGTTCTTACTCTGTACCTAGCCAAGGACATTTCAACTGTCCCAGGCTATTGTCACACAATAAACTAAGTGGATGGTCAAAGTAACTGTAAGAATGCCGTATTTAGAGTTTTATATAGCGTAAACAAGGCTGTTACGGGTGACAGAGTGCTTTACAGGACAAGCAGAAGTACACAAACAATAACAATATAGTATAGCCTGATATTAAATACATAACATGGCATATATCACAGAGAACAGTAATTACATGCACGGATGGGTAGAAGAGAGATAAGAACACATAGTCTAACAAATTCCGAGCCTGAACATAGTTTTAGGGGTGAAGGAACGTAGTTTAAATGGTGGAGCGACGTAAAGAGAGAACAGTGCAAGACTCGGGGGCAGGAGGGGGTAAACCGATCAAGAAGCAAGTAAGTCTTCAGTGGGTAGTGAATTTGTTGGATAAATGAGTTTAAAATCATTTCTTGAAGAAGGAAGTTGAAGGGTTGCATCTAATTTCATTAGGGAGAGCGTTCCAGATTCTCGGAGCAATTCTGGAGAAGGATCCATGTATGCTTTCTTTCTCTTAAATTTTTGTGGTTTGAGTAGTAGGAAACGTACACTTCTGGGAGACCTGTTTGTACCCGAGAGGGTCAGTTTCTAGGACAGGTAGGAAGGGTGTTGTAGTGCGATGCTTTATGTGTCATACATGCATTTTTGAGATAGATCTTAGCCTTTAGCGTAGCTAATTCAATGATTAGAGGTCTGGGGTGATCTCTTTATTTTTGATCTAGTGTTGAGTTTAGCTGTTTCATTCAGTGTGGCCTTCAGCGGTGGAAGTGAAGTTTTTGGAAGTCCTGCAAGGATACAGTTACCGTAGCCTAGATTCGTTAGTACAAGAGCTTGAACTGCTGTTTTGAGATCTTCAAGGGGGCAGGAAATATTTAAGTTTCCTAAGAAGATGCAACTGATGGTTAGCACCCCTAGTGGCAGCACTGATGTGTTTTTGAATGAAGAGGACTTTTTCCAAGGTTATACCTAGCGATTATGCAAAGTCAACGATGTGTGGGGTGTAGATAAAGGTAGTAAGATGTGGAAGCCAGTCTTCTGTATTAGGAGTGCAGGAAGGCGGCGATTTCAATAAGAATTCAGTTTTTATTGCAATGAGTTTGATGTGATTACGAGTCAGCCAGTATTACATTTTTGTCAAGGTAAGGTTAAAGATATTAAGGTCATCAGGCAAAGTGATTTTCATGTAGAGTTGAGTATCATCTGCATACATATGGTAGGAAATGTGGGTGAGTTTGAGGATTTCCGTTAGGGGCTCCATGTATAGGTTAAATAATGTCAGGGAGAGAGTAGAGCTTTGTGGTATGCCAAGTGTCACTGGGAACTGGTCGGAAAAAGCGTGGTTGAGTAGGATGCACTGAGATCTGTTGTGTAGGAAAGAGGAAATCCAATTAAAAACTGTGCCAGACAGACCCATCCTGTGTTCTAGAACGTTTAGGAGTGTATCATGATCGATAGTGTCAAACGCCGTTGACAGGTCAAGTAGAATTAGGAGGCACCATTCATTCTGGTCGAATGAGCATAGGGCATCGTCGACAATATGGACCATGGTCGGTTTTGGTGCTATGGCCTGATTGCCATTGTTCTAAGCGTTGGAATTGCTCGATGTGATTTCAAAGCTGTAAGTGTACACATGTTTCTAAGAGTTTGGCCAAAGTTGGGATTTTGGAGATAGAACAGTAGTTGTTGGGATTAGACTGGTCTGAGTTGGGTTTCTTTAGAATAGGAGTCCTCTTTTTAGGCAATCTGGTTAGGAACCTTGGGTGAATGAATCTTTGATTATCATGTTCTATAAAGGGAGAAGTAGGTGAGTTGATTCAGGGGTAAATTTGCAAACACGGGTATCGTTGAAGAGGTTGGAGTATTTCAAAGAAGTCAGAAGATTTAATATGCCATTTTCATTGAAGGTTTTAAAGCTGGATCAGACGGTGTTATAGTTAGGTGTGAGGGGGATTTCTTGGTAATACTTATCTGGGGAGTAGGGGGCTTCCTGTGTTAAGAGTTATACATCGTTATGAATATTTTTGGTGACTAGTGTGTTCTTCTCAGCGGAAAAGGAGACACAGGCTTCACAACTGAGTGGAGTTTTGTTGTCTGAGGAGATGAACTCGCCTTTTCGGATTGACTGTTTTTTGATGATCTTGTTCAGTTTTTTAGATTAGTTTGTTGCTGTGTCTAGTTGATTTTTGAAGGACGTTACTTTGGATATCCTAATGTGCCAATTGTAGGTGCTACGTTGTTGTCCTAGAAGTTTGAGGTTGGGCACAGAGGAGGTATGTTTCCATGATCTTTCTGCGCGAGTTAGGTGTCAAAGTTGTTCGTTAAGGTTACTAGTGAACCAGGGGGTGGATCTTTTTGCCGGGATTATCTTAAGTTACTTGGGGGCAAAGATGTCCATAATATTGGATATGGAATTGATGTAGTGATCAGTGAGGTTCTAATTCAATTCAATTTAGTATTACCATGATAGATTATTCAAAGGTATTCTATAGTAAAATGTTTCTTAGTGTTTGTTCCCTTGCTTTGCAAATCCTCAGAATAATGTACCCCTGTAGAATGTATGAATATCTTTATCTAAAGTCCTATAAAAGGGAAGATTTAGATTTCTATGGATAGCTTTAGATATCTATGTAGAGGAGACCCTTCTCCCGCACCTTTAGAGACAAATCTATGCTGGATTCACTTAGAACTGGCCTGAGTTACCTGTACTTTTAATTTGTATGCTTTGCTATTATAGGTTACCTATGACATGCTCTATGTAATCAGCCTGTATATTCTTATATAAAGCTTTGAATCAACAACTCTTGCACGACATTTTTATGAGAATGTTTATCACCTGCTATTAAACTAAACTGATTTAACAAATGTGATATCTCCAATCGGGGAGCACCAAAATCCATATGGGGTCTACACTGCTCCCGGTCCTAGTTGTTGGCATGCCCCATGAGTTGGATTTTATGGGAGTATGTTCGGCGCTGCCATGGACAACATGGAAGGCAGTGCTTATCATATTTTGTTACACGTTTGTTGCAAAATGTCTTTAAAAATGAAGGTGTTCCAAAAGATAAGTGGTGCTAGACACCCTCTCTGTTTCTTTTGCTTTTACTTCAGGTTATTTGTAAGTAAATATTTTGCCCATTTAATATCTTTAATATCTTTCTGAATATGAGTGCTAAGTTAAATAAACAGCAGCTTAGAGGGGCATATGTAAAGGTCAGGAGTGCTGCAAGTAACCCCGAGTAATACTTTTTAATTCCTGGTTAAGAACAATACTTACGTTGTTACCAAATGTAAATCAAGGACTTGACAACATCCTTGTGAGTTGCAGTTTTGTACACCAAATTACTCCTTATTGCGAGTTTTCCAGTTCTATTGCTCAAGAAGATATTGTTGCATGATAGGGATTGATGTAGCTCCACTACAGACTGTCCAGCAGTGAAGGGCTATGATAACCACCTCACAAGCATACACCAACCAACCTATGAAAATTTGTCACAAACCAATTGAAATACAAGGACTATGCTGATCAACAACATTAATCCCCAGTCCCCATATACCATCATGGGCAATCATAAGGCCATGTAAATGACAGCCACACAGAAAAGGGTGCACCAAAGTCCAACCAAAAGATTTCACTATATTTAAAGTTTCCAAAATAAGTAGTCAACTGGCTGTTAAACTTGAACTCCCTCCTACGTTAACTGTTCATCAAGTCTCCCTGTTTGTGTGGAGAAATCTGTAGCAGAAGAAGCGTGTGTGTCCACACAGACCTCTTCTGCTGGTAGACCAGAAGCCAAAATCTGAGGTATGTGTCATACTGAATATAAAAGCAGTAGGAAAGGTGGTTCAACAATCTTCATGAATGGAAAGGCTACGTATCAAAAGCAGAATATGGTAACCTCTGAGTGAAATGCATGTACTCACACTTCATCTGGCAAATCCACATAAGTAACATAACAAAATCAAACTTGGGGGAAGCGTCTTGGGCAAGATGTACTATCTTGCCTCCAATGCCTCCAGATGTCTTAAGCATTCTCAATAATTCTAATGTTCCTTGAGCCCCAGCCTTCTGGGGTCAATCGTGTCAAAGTTACTTGTTTTGACCACTGCAGTATTATCCGGTGTCCCTGAACCATCCCTTCAACATGGCCTGCATTGGCATAGATGCAGAACAGGCATGTGATACAGAAATTGCATCTCTCATTTCAGCGAGACTTCCAAAGACTCATAAGAGCAGCAGTCATCATGGGTGATGGGTCTCCTATTATTTATATATTCCTGTTGGTTACCAGATAGCACAGATATCAGCAACTAGCCTTAATTGTGCCCCCGTACCGTATTGTGTATTACTTCTAGTTGCAAGGATGTGCTGAGGCTTTAGATATTTACCTCTCTTTGGTTTTTGACACAACCAGTTTGCACTGATGTGAATCCTTTAATACAAAGAACAATGTAAGTAGGATTTAGCATAGTTGGGGACCATTTGATCTCTGACTCCACGGTTGACACCTATCTGTCAACAAGACAGACATGGACATATTTTGCCTTTGAAGAGTAGGATATCATACCAGGTCAAGGAGTACTTTGAGAAGTGATTGCTAAGATACTGGATATGGTAGTCAATAAGTTCTCTATCACACTGCTCAGCTCAGTGTTGCTGTTCCAAAGCAAGGGTCAACAAATTGATGATTCTACTTAGACTGACATGTGGTGAATAAGACTGATGTACGCACTATTCTCTAACCCGAAGAGGTGGTAGGCAGGCTAGCTATAGCTAAGTACATGACCCCATTTGATGCGATTCCGAGTGTCAAGGGTAGGACTATGTTCTTGCACCCAGGGCACTCCTTCACACCAAGGGGTCCCTCCCTAAGGAAGGCTGGACAACGGGGAGGATACTCCCCTGTCCTTTGTCCAGTTTCGCGCTAGAGCAGGAGCCAATGGCTCTCTGAACTGGTTTGAACTGGATTGTGCATGGAGGGCACCAAATGTGCCCTGCACGCGGACTATGGGGCGGACCCTGTCCCAATACACTAAACCTTGTCTGGGAGGTACTTACACCTCCCTGTGACAGGATCCCTATTGTTCTTCCTTTCACTCCTCAAGCTTTGCTCCAGCAGCAAGTGGGCAGAATCGTATCTCTGGTTGGCAGCAGCCATGTTGTGCTGTCCAGGTCTAGAAGGCTGGTAACGGGAGCACTGAGGGCCTAACACATGGCCTTTACAGTGTTTGGAAGCACACCTCCCATACCTTTTACGATATAGGGGCATGATTCCAACATGCTTGATACCAAACATTACAGGGTTCGTTACAGTTTCGAGATGGTCATCGCGTAATGATGCGTTTCCCCTCTATATGGTATATGGCTGTCTCACTTACAACCGGGGAGAATGGAGTCCGAATGCTGTAGGTGTGTCCTACTCATGCAGGGACAACCTCACATTTATAACTGAGCACCCTGCCTTCAGGACTGAAATGGCCTGCTGTAGGGGTGACTTATAGGTTTTAAGTGCCGTGACCCTAGATATAGGGAAACCTATATCTTTTGTAAGTGGTACTAGCACCAGCTTACATAGGCTGCAATAGCAGGCCTGTAGTGATGGTTTGAATGGTTTCCCATATGTGGCATAATACCCGCTTTAGCCTAAGAGGGTCATCTGGGGTACCTATGCCGTGGGTACCTTAGCACCATATACTTGGGACTTATAAGGGTACCCAAGTATCCAATCTGGGTTGTACCTAAGCACTTACCATAACTATTTGGGGGAGAAAGCAGCAAGACTGGGGTCCTGATTGGCAGGATCCCAGTCAGACTAGTCAGAAACAGCATTACATCAAGCAAAAAGTGGGGGTAACCATAGAAGCAGATTCTACTTTCCTACACATCCTGTAACCCAGTACTATCCACAGTTGCCTGTTGCACCCATGGGCTAAACTCATTAAAATACAGAGTAAACACCACTGGGCTGAATGCTCAACCCTAGTTCACAGGTAAATGTTCTTCATATTCTTCAAATTCTCCATTGCTGAAGTGAACACTGTCACTTTTCCATAGAATGGATACAACTGACAGCAATTATTGATCACAGCTCATGCTGACTCCTTTCACATTTGTTGTAAATTTAACTTGTAGGTAGTGACAATATTGGACATATTCCAGCCCAAACCATTCCCAATGTATTATTGTTCACTAGGCACATCTTTACCAAGTTTTGATACCTTTGACGATGAGAGACTGCTCAGCAACATGTTTACTTTACAGAATTCTGTAATGTAGTCAGGTGTGAATGCGGGCAACCTTTGTAAGTAAATAGGCGCACAGGAGCAGAAACCTCCTGTAACCGTGGACTATCCACAGCTGCATATTGCACACATGGGCCAAACTCATTAAAATACAGAGTTAACACCACTGGGCTAGATGCTCAATCCTAGTTCACAGGGAAATGTTCTGCATATTCTGAATATTCTTGCTTCCTGAAGTGAACATTGTCACATGTCCCTAGATTGGATATAAGTGGCAGCAATTATTGATTTATATTATTATTGCTTTAAATGCAATAAGATAGTAAGCTCAGACTGGTTCGGAAAAGAGCCATTTTATTTATTTTTTCTGAAAAATGAAAAACAACTTGTCATGCAATTCTTTGCTTTCTTCTTGGGATCTTCAGCCTGAAATTAAATGTAACAGGTTATTAATGTAGAGAAACATGCCATGGTGCATTTCAGTAATACAATGTTTTAAAAAGAAATTACTTTCAGTTCATAGTAACGTCTTAATTTTAAAAACCATGAATCAAATCAATCAACTGCTACCTTACTTATATGTGACGCTTTTTTCTTAACTTAATTCATGTTGATTCTAGCACACTGATTTTGGCCAACTGAAAAAAAGCAGTCAGCTATTTTGTATATTTGAATTTAATTGTCTTCAGAAAAATGTACAGAAGATATATTTCAATGTAAGAATAACTGTTTCTTAGCTAGCTAATCTGCAACCCGTAGCTAGATTTCGGTGTTCAGTAGCTCATCAGCCCTCATTTGACAGCATGCTTAAAATTGAGCCATTTTCCTTCATATTTCCCTCTACATCACAATTTTGGATGTAAGAAAATGAGGTCCAGTTCATAGAATCATTTGTGTGTGTGGGACAGACTTGTGCAAATGACTCGATTGAGATGTAGCTCTTGTAAATAAATGTACTCATGCACAATATTACCTTGTTAGGGTATCATATAGAGTGTGAGTAAATCTTATTAAAGGGGCAAGGAAGTATGTCCGGAAAGTTTAGGAACAACCACAAACTAGAGTTTGAGAGTGGTATCAGACCCCCATTCCCTGAACCCTTCCACCAAATTATCCTAGAAAAAAATCCCTTTCGAGAGTGGGAAAGCGAAGACCCCCAAAATGATCCCAGGTGTAATGCAAGGGAATTCTCCAGCAGGAAATAATTTACTTGTGGAGCAAATAAAGAAATGATCATTGACAAAGCCAACAGTTCTGGATTCAATGTGTTAGAGCATGCAGCATAAGCATTTTCAAATCAGCAGGAGAGGCCAGAGAGGACTACAGTTTTGAAGTGCACTCAAGTAGAGGAAAAAGGGTACATAGAATTAGCCAACAGTATTTGGTGACGGTTGAATACTCCACTGGGCAGAGTCAAGAAAAGAATGGCAAAGTTTTGAGCAGGGCCGGACTGGGATCGCAAATCAGCCCTGGCAATTATGTCTGACCGGACCCGGTAGGGGAGGGGGTGGGGGTGCTAGCAGAAGCACTGCTGCTGTTCTTTTGTTACAAGTGGCCGATTTTGCAGCACTGCTGCCAAACTGGCCGGCAGTAGCAAAAACAGCCCCCACTGGCCCAAAACTGGCCCCCACCCTTCAGGTCGACCGGGGAAATACCCGGTGCCTGCTATGTCCAGTCCGGCCCTGGTTTCAGGTCAATAGTTAAAAGCAACTGGTTGAGTAAAGCCAATCATTAAATGGGTATACTCAAAGTCCACTTAAAGTACATTGTAAACAATAAGTCTATACGGGAGTTGTGTTGTCAAAAGCCAGAGTTACAAAGTAGGTCTGTTGGGCAGCTACTATTATGCATGTACAATTTTTTTCTTTTTATTTGCCAAAAAAAGGATATCCTTACGTTTTTTAGGTGCAGGCCTGTATCTTGCTTACACCATGACATGTGGCAAATGATGAAATTATCTTAACTTTTTAAAGATTGATTTGCAGCTTTTAAAATTGTTATGTGTCAGAATACCCAACACAAATTATTGTGCTACATCTACAATATAGTGAAAGTATACATAGGTAAAACTGGAGACACTTCTACTCACTAAAATATTTTTTACTATCATTTTGAGTTGATTTTTAATTATAAAAGCTACTCTATTCATTAAATGAATATCTCAAATATAAAACAATAACAACCCAGAAAACGATATTATGTATCTATGACACAGATTCCACAGGAGAATGCTAAAAGGATTTACAAGTTAAAGATGGAAGGATTCAATTGAACAATACAAACTTATAGCAAACACAGCCAAAGGCTACTTCTTCAAAGCAGATAAATGGAGATGAAAAATGCAGAGAGCAATGACATTTTCAATGTAATCAGGACAATATGAATCACAAGTGAATGTAAGTGCAGCTAAACATTTCAATGTTAAGTATCTAAAGGATATGTTCATGGCATACATTAAGTAGAAATCCTGCAAAGATTAAAAGGGTTAAAGAGTGAGAGCATGAATTTATATAAATAGAACTGGCTTCTTTCTGCCCAAACTGTCCAAGACGAAACTGTGATGACTTCTTTTGGCCTTCAACACATGCTAATCTAGTGCCATGTCATACATATTTATGGAAGCTCCACCTCTCATATTTGGTTACACTCTCACTGTCAATCTTTGGTTTCAGTCTCGTTTTGATCAGTGGGATTGTGCGCAGTATAGATTTGCCAACAATATGTTTGCAAACATTGTAGGAATCATTCCATTGTAAAAGTGACTGTGTTGTATGTATTGGCTTATCAGTTGTTCTTGGAATCAGAATGCCCCTGCAAGATCTTGCTCATATGCACCCCTGCCCTTAGTTACACAGATGCAAGTATCTTCTGTGGAATATAAAAAAGAGATCATAACTTTGATAGCCATGGCAGAATGAAGGGGACTATGTGCACTTCAAAGTTCCTTCTTTGAAGTCACCCCAGCTTCAAAGGCACAACTGGGCACAATTGGGTATACGTGCCAAAAAGCATTTGAGTCTGTGACGCAGGCCATGGGCACAGCTCCTGTGCTCAAGGTCCCTGACTTCTCCAATGGCATGAGGGCAGTTTTATCAGTGCTAAATGAAGAGGGCCTAAACCAATCTGTAGCCTTCATCTCTAGGAGGTTACTTTCCAGGTGGAGTGCTATTAAATGGGCAACCTTTGCTGTGGTCTGGCCACTGAAGAAGTTGAAAACATATGGGTGTGGTTCTCATTTCATGATTCAGATAGACCACAGGCCCCCAGTTGGCTAATTAAAATGAGGGGTGTGAATCCAAAATTGTTGAGGTGGTCCATTTCCCTACAGGGAATGGACTTTACAGTGGAACTCAGACCTGGAGTTGATCACACCAATGCTGATGTTCTTTCCAGGTTCTTCAGCATTAGTGATGAGAAATCCCAGGAGGTTCAGTAGCTCTACCCACCTTTAGCTGTGAGTGGCCAACTCTAAACCTGGCATCCTTAGGGTGGTCTTCTCCCAGACATTTTACCTGATTGCCTCCCATTTTTGCTGATTTGTTTTGTTAGCTTAGGACTATTGGCACTTTACCACTGCTAACCAGTGTTAAAGTGCATGGGCTTCCCCCCTTAAACATGGTTTGATTGATATACCCACCATTGGCACATTTAATTTACTTATACTTCCCTATGTTCAGTGCACTACATGTGCCTAGGGCCTGTAAATTAAATGCTACTAGTGGGCCTGCAGCACTGATTGTGCCAACCACAGAATTAGCTCTTGAAACATGTCTCAGGCTTGTCTCTGCAGAACCCCTAGGTACAGTTTACACTGTCATATCAACTTGACATTTAAAACCATTTTCCAAGCCTTAAACTCACTTTTTATTACACAATTGTCACCCCTTAGTTAGGCCTGATGTAACCCATAGGGCAGGATGATATGTAACTAAAAAGAAGGAGATGTACTTTAAGTTGTGTATGACCTGGTAGTGAAAAACTCCCAAACTGCTTTTTTACTACTGAGAGGCCTACTCCTCTCATCGTTTAACATTGGGAAATCCTTATTACAATTAATACGTTGTAATTCATAACTGAGAAAAGGTAGAGGGGCCATGTTTAGTACCTCTAAAATAGGTGTGGCAAATTCTCTTTAATGGTGACATTGGATTTGTAGTTACCATGCTGAAAAGGCCACTGTCCAGGCCACTGCCTGTCTTCGATCAGTTGCTTGGCTGGGCAACAATTCACTTTGTGTATTCCCTCTAGACAGTCCTACACAATGGAAGGTTGGGTGTGACTTTATTCATTTTTTGCTGGGACGAAGGGAGGGAGGAGCTGGGCAAAGTTTTACACTTACACCTGAATAGGCTTGACCCTGCCCACGCATAACCCCCTGTAGTGAGTCTGGAGCCAGGGCAGGATGAAGGGATATCTGTGCACTTCAAAGACCCTTCTTTTAAGTCCCCCCACTTCAAAGGCACAACTGAGTATAAGTACTGGACCTCTGACCCTACCAAATCAGTACACTTCAGGACCTGCTGTGTCAAGGACTGCTGTTGCTGGACTGCTGCTCTTGAGGACTGCTGCCTTGCTGTGCTCTCTGTTGCTCCCGCTGACTGGACCTTCATCACCTGTCCTAGAGTGTCTCTAAATGCTAGCTGACTACCCCCTGTTCTTCAAAGAGTCAGGGACATTAAAGTCTTTATCTCTGCTCAAGTGTCTGGTTTATTGCAGGTGAAGCCAGGTGCTTGCTCCAGTGAACAGGACACATCTTCTGCTGAATCGAAGAGAACTGATCCATTACTGCTGTTGCGGCAACAGAATTTTACAATGCACATGGAGCCTGAGTATCGCCACAAGCATCGCCGCATCGGAACTGCTGCATTGCTCCCATTGCCGAAGGAAGATTGACGCATCCCTTTGTTTTCGTGGAGAAACCCAGCACATCAGCTACAGAACTAATGCACCTCAGAACCAGCGCTTTGTCTTCAGAAACCAGTGCATCATCATTGTTGCATGGCGAAATTCAATGTATCTCCTAGACTGCAGGACTGACAGTGTAGCATCGCTCAACTTCACCCGCATCTCGTTGTTTGGAGCAAGGATTGCTGTACTTTTGCTTAGTGGGCACTGCGTGGGTCCTATATCTTGCCTGTGCTCCATCGTAATTGGGCTGAACTGTTGTCTTGGTCCTGCACAATTATTGAACACTGTTAGCGCTATTTGCTTCTGAGTCCTATTTTTTTTACATAGGGGCTGATTATGATCTTGTTAGGAAAGCATTACAACTGAATTGGTTCCGGAATGCTTATCTAATGACTCGGTTCGGTGGAGTCCGACCAAGTGATTTGAATGTATCAGGATGCATTCAGATACGATTCCATTGGACTCCCATTGAATTCAATGGGAGCCTGTGTACCAAACGTGAAAACAGGCTCTCATTGAAAAAAGGGGTGGGTGGGGAAAAGCATGCACCCTGTGGTGTGCATACAATGATGCCTGCCCCACTGTGTATGCATGGAAAGAGGGACCCATGGATACCCTCTGTGACTGATTGGGAGGGGCAAGGGTGAAGGGGGAGGCTGCTATGGGCCCTCTAAGTCCGATTCCCAAAGCTGTTTTATCTCGTCAAAACCAAGTCGGTACGGCTGTCCGAATCGGTCATCGTACTGGCTCGTTCGGAACCGTCCCCATTGCGCTGCACGACTCTGCTCCATAAGAGTCGGACTACCTGAATCTGGTTCGGAACCGATTCGGTCAACCCGGACGGCTTCTACGTATCGTACTTGATTGTCCGAAAACGTGGACGATTCGGTCGGAAACATATGCTCTGAACTGGATTTGCTTCATCCGAATCTCATTTGGAGTCTTTCATAACGAGACCGTAATCTGCCCTGTAAAGTTTAAAAATTCATATCTCAACCTATGCTTATTGGATTTTTGGTTGGGTCTTTGTTTTGTTTATGAAATCCTAGTTCTAAACTGATATGGAGTCTTTTTGTTGTTTTTTTCACTGATTTACTGTTTGCTGTATTGCACCAATAATTAACACATTGCCTCTTCAATGAAGCCTGACTACTCTGTACCAAACTACCTGAGGGTGAACACAGGTTAATTTTGTGTGCGTGTCTGACTAACCTCTACTAGGATTGTGGTTTTTGCCAATCAGAAACCTAATTTCTAACAATTTGTATGTTTTGCTTCTAAACGTTTCCTACGGCATACTCCATCTAACCTGCCTGTTAATTCGTATATAAAGCATTAGAATAACAACTATTGACTGTCATTCTTATGAGAATGTTTATCACCTGTGACTGAACTGGACTGATTTAACAGAAGTGACAAGGCTAGGTAGGGGAAGGAGCAACCTCCCTAGCTGCTACATTGGATGTGGGGGGTGAGAGTTAGAGAAAGGGATGCGGAGCAGAAGTATCTGGTCGGTTGATGGAAGTTCAGACGGTGTTCCGCAGTTGTGTAGGGCCTTTTATGCATGGGTCAGGAGCTTGAACTAGTATCCTTTCTGTACAGGGAGCCAGTGGAGTTCCATGAGGTAGGGGGCAATATAGGCTCATGTAGGGAGGACAAGGGCAAATCTGGATGCGATGTGCTATATGGTCTGTAGTCGTCAGAGGTGAGCTGTGAGCCCTGTGTGGAAAGCGCTGCTGTAGTCCATCGGCTGGAGATGAGGGCCTGGGTGATATTGCGTCTTGAGCTCTGGAGTACCCATTTGAATATTTTAAGAAGCATATGGAGAAAGAAAAAGCAGGAGGAGATAGAGTTGACCTGAGTTGTCATGGTTAGCTTGTTGTCCTGAATGATGCTTAGGTTCCTAGCGTGGTCAGTAGGGGTAGGAGTAGGTACGATTCCTGAGTTTTTGCTTCTGAGAATCAGTAACTCTGTCTTGTCTGTGTTGAGATTCAGACAGGTGTCATTCATCCAGTTTTTGATGTCTGTCATGCAGTTGTGGAAGCTGGTTGTGTTGTGTTGGTGGTGTCTTCAGAGAGCGAGAGAATGAGTTATGTGTGGTCGGCCTAGGATATGATGTTGATTCCGTGGGTTTCAGAGATGCTGGCTAGAGGTGTCATATAAGTGTTGAAGAGGGTGGGACTGAGTGAAGATCTTTGGGTTACTCCACAGATTATTTCCTTGGGGTTTGTAGGTGAAGGGGAGAAGGCAGACGTTTTGCATTCTTCCCATTAGTAAAGAGGTGATCCATCTGAGAGCAGCTCTTTGGAATCCTATGTTGTGCAGCCTTGTAATGAATGTGTAGTGGGAGACCATATTGAAGGCTTCTAAGACATCTAGGAGGATCAGAGCTGCAGTCTCTCCTTGAGTAGGGCTCAGATTTCATCGGTAGCCGTGATGAGGGCTGTCATGGTGCTGTGGTTGCTGCGGAATCTGTATTAGGAGGAGTCAAGTAGGAGGTTCCATTCCAGATGTGAGGAGAGTTGTTGGTATTGTTTTTTTTGAATACTTTAGACAGAGATGGGAGCAGCTAGATTGGTCGGTAGTTGTTGAGTTAGCTGGGGTCTGCTATTGGTTTCTTTAGTAGGGCGTTGACTTCTTCATGTTTCCAGTCCTCGGGGAAGGTGGACTTCACAATGAGGTGTTAAATAATGTAGTGAATATTTGGCTGATTCTTGTATTGCCTAGGTTGAGGATGTGGTGAGGGCATGGGTCGGTTTGGGTACCTGAGTGGACAGAGTTCAGGATGGAGGCAGTATTCTCTGGGGTGAGCTGGCTCCATTCGGATAGTCGGTTGTCTGCGGTAGTAGCAGTATCGTTGTGTTGCTTGAAGAAGTCAAGGGCTTTGGGCAGGGGTTTGAAGTTTCTGTAGATGGTAATCTCGTCATGTAAGATGTTTGCAAGGTCGTCACAGAGTTCCTCTGAGGGGGTAATGTTGTTTGTTGCAGCTGAGGGGTTGGAGAATACTTTGACAATGTTGAAGAGTTCTTTTCTGTTAATGGAGCTCGATTCGATGCGTGAGGCTAAGGTCTTTTACTTTGCTGCTCTCAGCTGACTGTGGTAGAGGTTAAGGGCTGTCTTGAAGGTGGTCTTGTTGGTCATGTCATTTCTGGTGCGCCATCTCCTTTCCAGTTGTTTACAGTGTTTTTAGCGGTTCTGAGGTTTTTATTGTACCAGCTAGCCTACTTGGTGGACCTTCTATGTGTGTTGTTGCCGATGCGAGTGTATGAGGTGTTCCATGGATGGGGTGATGTTGTCATTTGTGGGGGTGCATTGGATGAATACCTTGTGTATGATGGTGGGTGACATTGTATCCTACGGGTATTGCTGTGGGAATGTTGGGCACAGAACTGGGGTTGAGTCAGGTCTAAGTGAGGAAGAGGACTTCAGGATTTAGGGTGGAGATGAGGTCCCAAATCGCTGTGGTGTGTTTGCATAGGGATTTTGTGTTGAGAAGGGTGCATGGAAGTTGGTTTTTTTGTTCAGTTGGTGTCTGTGGTGTGCTCAAGGGGGGGTTGGTTGGTGGACTGAAGTGTGTGCAGTGGCAGGTGACATGGAAATGGGTACAGGTAAAAGTTCCTACAGTGGAGGGTGGGTCGGCACAGTGGCAGCATTTATACTGCATCCAGGGGTCGAGGGTGTAGAGCTTGGTGATGGTGCAGCTGTGAGAGACAGGAAAGTCAAGGGTCATGGCGCTTGGTGATGTCCAAGCGCAGACGGGTACAGATGGGCTTGCCTTTGGAATGCCGGCAGCGTACCCTCTCAGCGCATCTGCTGCGACCTGAATTAGGTAGGTCCTGGGGTGGGTGGGGCTTCTGTTGACGGCAATACCAGTGAGCAGGATATCCCAGTTGGGAAAACCCAGGCAGCGGCGGGGTCACTGGATCAGGCTGGAAGTAGAACAAGCAGGAACTGGAGGCCACTGGTAAGTGGCAGGCTAGGTGTCCAGGTGCCTACTCATCTCATCTATAGCAGTGGCATTGACACAGCAGGAGCTTTGGCAATATTGGCTAAAGAGATGCTTGAAATGAGAGCCATAATTATGCAAAATCGCCTTGCGTTGGATTTGGTCCTCATAAAGGAGGGCGGAGTTTGAAGAGTCATTTATGAGGGGGAATGCGGTGCATGTATTCTGCACGCAGATGAACAGCTTGACACGTACATTACTAACATCATGAACTAACTGAGCTGGAAGAGCCAGGTGCCTGGTAAGGATTAGAATCTATATTCGGGCCCCTTAGAAAAGGAATTCACTGAGATAGGGGAATGGCTTGGTAGCAGAGGAGGAAGAATTCTGAACCTGCTTCTAACCCCTTTTTTTGCTTGTATGTTTATCATTGCATGTGTGCCTTTTCCTTGAGTGTTTGCAAAGAAATTTCATCACAAAATAGTATGGACTGTGGACATAAGAAGCTATCAGCAACGAGAGTAAGAAAGAGAACTGAGACTTGATGCAGAGGTTGAAGAAATGCAATTTGACCTTTATGACACCTTGAAGGACTTGGGCAAATCCAACAACAAGGAGAACCTGAAATTAATGAATGATGTTCAGTAATAAAGAATTGAATTGATGATTTGAAATTATTGGAGAGGGTTGTAAGAGCTGACTTCCTTACACCTTAAAAATTTCACAAAACTGGGGCTTACGCTAACTTATGTTGTGTTTACTATGAACTCCTTCTTGTGCTAACATCACCAATTTCACATGTTAACTATTGTTGTGCTTCTTGCTCCAAATAAAGAACTGCAAGACTCACACTAATAAACTGAGAAATGCTCCTAGAGGCCTTTTCTTGCTCTATACCTAGCCAAGGACACTTCAACTGTCCCAGGCTATTGTCACAGAATAAGTTAATTGGTAAGGTCAAAGTAACTGTAAGAATGCCTTATTAAGAGTTTTATATAGCATAAACAAGGTTGTTACGGGTGACAGAATGCTTTACAGGACAAGCAAAAGTACACAAATAATAACAATATAGTATAGCCTGATATTAAATACATAACATGACATATATCACAGAGAACAGAAATTACATGAACAGATGGGAAGAAGAGAGATAAGAACACATAGTCCAATAAATTCCCAGCCTGAGTGTAGTTTTAGGGATGGAGGAACATAGAGTAAATGGTGGAGTGACATAGGAGAGAGAACATTGCAAAAGCAGGAGGGGGTAAACCTATTAAGAAGCAAGTACGTCCTCAGTGGGATGGTGAATTTGTTGGATTATAGAGTTTAAACTCATTTCTTGAATACAGAAGTTGAAGAGTTGCATCTGATTTCAGTAGGGAGAGCGTTCCAGATTCTCGGAGCAATTCTAGAGAAGGATCCATGTATGCTTTCTTTCCCTTGAGTTTTTGTGGCTTGAGTAGTAGGAAATATATACTTCTGGAAGTCCTGTTTGTACCCGAGAGGGACAGTTTCTGGGACAGGTAGGAAGGGTGTTGAGGTGCAATGCTTTATGTGTCATACATGCAATTTTGAGATGGATCTTAGCCTCATAGGGTAGCCATTTCAGTGATTAGAGGTCTGGGGTGATCTCTTTATTTTTGATCCAGTGTTTAGTTTAGCTGTTTCATTCATTGTGGCTTTCAGTGGTGAAAGTGGTGTTTTTGGAAGGCCTGCAAGGGTACTGTTACCGAAGCCTAGTTTCGGTAGTACAAGAGCTTGAACTGCTGTTTTGAGGTCTTCCAGCGGGCAGGAAAAGTTTAAGTTTCATAAGAAGATGCAACTGGTGGTTAGCACCCCCAGTGGCAGCACTGATATGTTTTTGAATGGAGAGGACTTTGTCCAAGGTTATACCTAGGGATCATGCAAAGTCAAAGATGTGTGGGGTGTAGCTAAAGGGAGTAAGATGTGGAAGCCAGTCTTCTACATTAAGGGCACTGGAAGGCGGCGAGATTAATAAGAATTCAGTTCTTATTGCACTGAGTATGAGGTGATTATGAGTCGGCCAGTATTACATTTCTGTCAAGGTGAGGTTAAAGATATTGATGTCATCAGGCAAAGTAATTTTCATGTAGAGTTGAGTATCATCTGCATACATATGGTAGTAAATGTGGGTGAGTTTGAGGATATTCATTAGGGGCTCCATGTATAGGTTAAACAATGTCAGGGAGAGAGTAGTGCCTTGGGGTATGCCAAGTGTCACTGGCAACTGGTCGAAAAGAACGTGGTTGAGTAGGATGCACTGAGATCTGTTATGTAGGAAAGAGGAAAGCCAATTAAGAACTGTGCCGACAGACCCATCCTGTGGTCTAGAAGGTTTAAGAGGGTATCATGATTGATAGTGTCAAATGCTGCTGAGAGGTCAAGTAGATTTAGGAAGCACGATTCATTCTGGTCGAATAAGCGTAGGGCATCGTCGACAATATGGATCATGGCGGTTTTGGTGCTATGGCCTGATCGTAAATCTGATTGCCATTTGTCTGAGGGGTCTGAGAGTTGGACTTGCTCGATGTGATTTCAAAGCTGTATATGTACACATGTTTCTAAGAGTTTGGCCAAAGTTGGGATGTTGGAGATGTAGTTGTTGGGATCAGACTGGTCTGAATTGGGTTTCTTTAGAATAAGAGTCCTCTTTTTAGGCAGTCAGGTTAGGAACCTTGAGTGAATGAATCTTGGATTATCATGTTCCATAAAGGGAGAAATAGATGAGTGGACTCAGGGAGAAATTTGCAAACAAGGGAACAGTTGAAGTGGTTGGAGAATTTCAAAGAGGTCAGAAGATTTAGTATGTCATTTTCATTGAATGTTTAAAGCTGGATCAGACGGCGTTATTTTTAGGTGTGAGGGGGATTTTTTGGTAATACATCCTTATCGAGAGAAGTGGGGAGCAGGGGGCTTCCTGTGGTAAGAGTTTCAAATCATTTTGAATATTGTTGGTGATTAGTATGTTTTTCTTAGTGAAAAAGAAAAAAAGGCTTCACAACTGAGTGGAGGTTTTTTGTCTGAGGAGATGAACTCGCTTTTTCAAATTGACTGTGTTTTGATGATCTTGTACAGTTTTTCTGGTTAGTTTGTTGCAGTGTCTAGTTGAATTTTGAAGAACGTTACTTTGGATATCCTAATGTGCCTATTGTAGGTGCTACGTCATTGTCCTAGAAGTCTGAGGTTGGGCACAGAGGGGGTATGTCTCCATGCTCTTTCTGCGCGACTGAGGTGTCAAAGTTGTTCGTTAAGGTTACTATTGAACCAGTGGTTGGATTGTTTTGACGGAATTATCTTAAGTTGTTTGGGGGCAAGGGTGTCCATGATATTAGATATGGAATTGATGTAGTGATCAGTGAGGTCCTAATTCAATTCAATTTAGTATTACCATGAGAGAATCTTCAAACGTATTCTGTAGTAAAATGTTTCTTATTGCTTGTTCCCTTTCGGTGCATATCTTGAGAAAAATGCACCCCTGTAGAATGTATGGATATCTTTTCTAAAGTCCTAAAAAAGGAAAGATTTAGATTTCTATGGATAGGTGTATATATCTATGTAGAGGAGACCCCTTTTCCCCACCTTTAGAGACAAATCTATGCAGGAATTCATTTAGAACTGGCCTGAGTTCTCTGTACTTTTAATTTGTATGCTTTGCTAATAAAGGTGTCCTATAGCATACTCTATGTAATCAGCCTGTAAATTCTTATATATGGCAGTGAAGCAACAACTCTTGTATGTAATTTTTATGGGAATGTTAATCACCTGCTAATAAACTAAAATGTTTTAACAAATGTGACATTTCCAGTCGGGGAGCACCAAAGTCCATATGGGGTCTACACTGCTCCCAGTCATTGTTGTTGGCAAGCCCCATGAGTTGGTTTTAAAGTGAGTATGTTCCGCGCTGCCATGGACAACATGGTGGCTCCCACTGTAGGAAGGCAGTGCTTACCATATTTTGTTACATGTTTGTTGCACAGTCTTTAAAAATGAAGATGTTCCTAAAGATAAGTGGTGCTAGACACCCTCTTGGTTTCATTTTCTTTTACTTCAGGTGATTTGTACGTAAATACTTGCCTATTTAACATCTTTCCGAATGTGAGTGCAAAGTTAAACAAACAGCAGCTTAGAGTGGCACATGGAAAGGGCAGGAGTGCTGCAAGTAACCACGAGCAATACTTTGTTTATCCCTGGTTAAGAACAATACTTACGTTCTTACCAACTGTAAAACAAGGACTGGCCAACTTCCTTGTGAGTTGCAGTTTTGTACACCACATTACTCCTTATTGTGAGTTTCTCCGTTCTATTGCTCAAGAGGATATTGTTGCACAATAGGGTTTGATGTAGCTCCACTACAGACTGTCCAGTAGTGAAGGGCTATGTTGACCACCTCACAAGCATACACTAATTTGCCTGTGAAAATTTGACACAAACCTATTGAAATACAAGGACTATGCTGATCAACATTAATCCCCAGTCCCCATATACCATCATGGGCATTCATATGGCTGTCTAAAAGACAACCACGCTTAAAAGCGACACCAAATTCCAACCAAAATATTTCAGTATATTTAAAATTTCCAAAATTAGTAGTCAACTGGCTGTTAAACGTGATCTCCCTCCTACGTTAACTGTTCATCAAGTCTTCCTGTTTGGATAAATCGGTAACAGAAGAAAGGTGTGTGTCCACACAAACCTCTTCTGCTGGTAGACCAGGAGCCAAAATCTGAGGTATGTGTAATACTGAATATAAAAGGAGTAGGAAAGGTGGTTCCACAATCTTTATGAATGGAAAGGCTATGGATCAAAAGCAGGACATGGGAACCTCTGAATGAAAGGCATGTACTCATGCTTAATCTGGCAATTCCACCTAGGTTACTCAACAAATTCAAACCTGGTGGGAAGCGTCTTGGGCGAAATGTACTATCTTGCCTCTAGATGTCTTCAGCATTCTCAATGATTATAATGTTTCTTGAGTTCCAGCATTCTGGGGTCAATCATGTCAGAGTTATTTGTTTTGACCACTGCAGTATCAACCGGTGTTCCTGAACCATCTGATGTACCATAAAACTAAACTAAAGGACTATACCTACCAATAGTCCCAATAGCATTACCAAATAATCAGTCAGTTGGCAGTGAAGAAGGTTCAATCGTTTATTAAACAAAATACTCTATAGAGGAGCCTCTCCGAACCTCACCCATCAGGTGCGCCGAGAAGAATGTTGGCTCGTATTCAAACATAGGGTTATATACTTTTCGGTTCAACACATACAATCACTGTGAAAGGAAAAATACCAGTTGGCCCTCGAGCTCCAGGAAAGGACCATATATGGAACACATCAGACCACTACAAAGGCTTGACTATCTATTACTGATGAGGTCAGGAGGAGAGACTCCCTTTCGTCTTGGTGCCTGGGAGTGTAGACACGGCGCCTCCAGGAATGCACTTATCACCCCCAAAGCCAGAAGCGACCTTGAGTCTTAGAACAGTCGAGTAAACAGCCTACCTTCCGCTGCTATTAGTAACTCAGATAAACTGGGGCCTGACAACTGCGCGTGATCAACGCGTGATCACGGCCTGCACTCGAGCATATGTTCAGAAGATGGCGTCTGTATGGTTCTCGGCCCACTCTTTTAGCAAAAGATATACAGGAAGGAAATAAACGAGTTTCCTCCAAGCAGAAGCATATATATCAAACAAAGAGTGTATGTATAGATACATCTTGCTAAATAACATAGGTCCGATACTCCTTATATACGGGAAATCTACCTTTTTAATCCCTCAGAAAGGCCCTTTTAGCATGATGTAGCTAACTAAAACAGTTCAATCTTCAAATATCCCCTCATCAATCTGCATTAGGTCTTTGAGCTCCTGCTGAACTAGCTGAGCTTTTACCGCTGTTGGGGATGGACCAGACACAGAGGAAGTGAGTTTTGTCACGCAATAAGAGCAACATGCAGGTCCACATTGTACACAAGCACAACACGTAAATATGATACCGGCTATACATGCCAGCACCATCAAAATTTTCCATCCCCAAGTAGACAGCAAACCCCAGAACCAACCAGAGAGAGACCACGTACCAGTTTCCACATGTATCTCGGAAGCTAAACGATGTAGCTTCTGTATAGACAAATGAACAGAGGGGGCGGAGTCAGGAATATAAACACAGCAAGAGCTGCTGATCACAGGGCATGCTCCTCCTCGATCTGCCAAGATAACGTCCAAAACCATACGGTTTTGAAGCGAAACGATTCTGGTCGCCTGTAGCTCTACTGTTATATTGGTCAGTATTCCTGCAGTAGTATTAATTACCCCTTCAACTGCTCTAGACAAACGTCGTACTTCTTGGTTTGTAATGATAGGCCCCCAATAGGGTAACACTCCCTTCATAATGTCGGTGAAATGCTGCAGTGGAGTATCGGTCTGATCTATATCAGTGGTATCTATCACTGTTTTATTCCTCCTAAAAAGCATGCTACGTTTATCTAATCGGTGATCCTTGTAATAATTAGAAGGAGCAATATAGACTGGAGGGTACAGGAAGGACAGGTAACAACGTCCAGTCCAACCTCGTGGAAGCCAAGTATAGGCACTTCCTCCACAGACAAAATATACATTAGGAGGGATTAACAACGGAGGGCTGCTAAAGGTAAGCAACTGATAAGTGTAATTACATCGGCTTTCACCTACTGATATTTACCCTGCTCCTTGAACACAAAACATAGAGGTACTGTTTAATACAGGCACTGGAATAGCCCTATCTTCAGTAACATTACGGTCCTGAAAGTGTCGATAATATTGAGTGAAATTGAATTCAACAAAGTCCAAAATCTATTTTTCAACCATGTGGTATTTTCGTGTGTTATATACATATTGATACAGGCATTCGGATCTAAGGTTCCCTCTCCATTATTCCCATCGGGGTTGAATCCTTGATGAACCTCAATATATGCTAAAATCATTTCATAATCTCTCTCTGAAAACATTTGAGTGTCCACAGTGTAATGCATATACATCATAGAAAGCAATTTGAACCAAGCCTCGCAACTTCCCAGATAAGACAAAGGTAGGGATATAAATAAGTCATGCTTGTGCATAACCGATGGTAAAAGACCGCAAACCCAACAATTTGTGGTATTGGTGGCACTGTGTGAATGAATGCGTTTTTCACATAGGTCTGACAATGCCTTTCCTTATGAGGGGCTAAAGTATGAAATACATGTTCCGGAGGTGGGGTAGTTGTTCCTAAAACAGTATGCATAGGGTGGCGAAATTCTAAATATGTGAATACTCCCAGTAATATAATTAGCAATATTGTTATAGTAGCTACAAATGCAATTTTAACACGATTGGTCCAACTAGAAAAAACAGGCATATATGTAAGAAAATAGCGTGGTACAAAAGGACGTTCCTCTTCAGGAGCAAAACGAGCCAAGGGATAAATGCTAACTAAAAGTCCGAAAATAAACTAGGGCAATGCAGTCCAACCTGCCAGAGGGTGCTTCTTTCCTGTGTCCGTTCAGAGCCTCACAGGCAGGCTCCAATCGTTCATCACAGATAATACCAAAACAAACTTCTCACGTTGGAGTTATGTTCTCACACAATCCTTGAAGAAAACACAACCTGGGACCCTTTTGAACATAAAATTCAGTCTTTCTTTCTGAACAAAGCAAACAAATGTTCAAGGATCTCAGCGCGTTCAGTCCAGTGTCTCGCTCAGTACACCAGAAGTGTATCTAACTTACATTCATGGCACAGGTCTGTACCCTATCACTCAAGTCTCTCCCTATCTCCTACCATGTTCACCTGGTGTACCGTGCTGTTTTCTGGGCCGCAGGTTGTATTGAGTATGGCCAGGCACTTCTTGATCAGAGAACAAAACAGAGGATGACCAATCCGATGAAACAGGGGTACTGTGAGCCTGTGGGTTAGCTGTAGGAACAACAGAATCTGGGGTGATCAATTGTGCTGATGACAAAGCCCCTTCCGAGCCCGGTGCACCTTCTCCTTGCCCTTCTCCAATTACCTGGGCGTCCAAAAAAGGGATGAATCGAGGAACTCGCTCACTTTCCTGAGTCAGAACCCCGTCCAGGATTCGCTGATCATATGGAAGAGGGAGGGGTATTTTTTTCAGATGTGACACATGAATCCAGTGTCGCTTGCCGTTCAGTTTTACCGCCGTCTGCATGGCCAACAAGACTTGAAATGGTTCAGACCAACGAGGATCCAAACTGGATTTGCGCTGATAGTTACGGACCAGAACCCACTGTCCTTGTTCCAAGTGATGTCCGGGACCCTCCGGCAGGGGCTGCAAAACTGCCGTAGACCTGTTGATGAATAGAACGAAGATCTTTAGTTAAAGCATACAAATAGTCTGTCAGCATAGGATACTCTATATCACAAAACGTTCTGGGTCTCTGGAAGCCCCAAACATTAGCAGGGAGCCCAAAAATGACCTCATACAGAGACAAACCAGAACGAGAATGTGGGGTAACTCGTATTGACATCAATGCCAGCGGCAGAGCATCTGGCCACCTCAATCCAGTACTTTCCTGAATTTTAGCTAATTTGAGCTTTAATATCCCGTTATACTTTTCAACCAACCCAGCGGACTGGGGGTGTCGAGCCGCATGGAATTTCTGTTTAATCTGTAGTCCATTACATATGTGTGTGATGAGTTCTGCATTAAAATGTCTTCCGTTGTCACTCCTGATCACACGAGGAAATCCGTAGCGAGGGAAATACTCCTTTACCAACGCCTTTGCCGTTGCCAAAGCAGTGTTTTCTTTTGTCGGGTAGGCTTCCACCCATTTGCTGAAAGCGCCTACCACGACCTGGACATACTTCAAAATGTTAACGCGTTCCAGATGGATATAATCCATTTGAAGCACCTCAAAAGGCAAAGATGGCAGTGCAAAATTTCCGCTCAGAACAGGCTCCCTGCCCCCTGGATTATGTCGTAAGCAGACCATGCAATATTGTACCAAATGAGCAGTGGTCCTAGAAATATTGGGATTGTACCATACAGGATCTAATAATGCACAAATACCTTTCAACCCAATATGAGCTGACCCATGTGCCATTGTCACCACCGCATTCACTAATGCATTAGGCAACAACCACCGCTGCTCAGATCAATCCAACAACCATCTGCATCTAATTTCCCAATTCGCTCTTTCCAGTGAGCCAGTTGAATAGGGGTAGCTGCTTTTTGTATTTCTTGGACACTCTCCATGGTATTATCAAACATCTCGGTTTCAGCGACCCACCAACAGAGCTAGTCACAAACATTGAGGTTAATTTGGATTTCGCAGTTTACTTAGCTACTTGATCGGCAAAGGCATTACCCTCCCCCACTGCATCAACCACTGCCTTGTGTG
This sequence comes from Triturus cristatus, assembly GCF_964204655.1. Taxonomy (NCBI): domain Eukaryota; kingdom Metazoa; phylum Chordata; class Amphibia; order Caudata; family Salamandridae; genus Triturus; species Triturus cristatus. Next base: position 423,477,509 of record NC_140593.1, read on the forward strand.
CACTAAATTTTACTACAGCCACTATTTCTGGTAATGTCAATGCTGTCAGTAATCGCAAAATCAAGGGGCCATGTTGTATTCGCTGACCATGAGAAGTAAGAAAACCTCTTTCGGCCCAAAGTCGGCCAAAACTATGAGCCACGCCAAAGGCGCACTGGCTGTCAGTGTAAATATTTACTCTCAGTCCTTCACTTGACTCACAGGCCCAAAACAATGCCACTAATTCAGCCGGTAAACAGTCTAAATATCGAGTTTTTAATTTCGACCTACAACAATATCGAGTTTCAAATATCGTAGGGACACAATATCGAAGTCAAGAATATTGACAACCAGAATATCGACCTGAAGGTAAGAAATATCGTTTTTGTTAATATCGAAGTTAGTAATATCGATAGCAAAAATGTATTTTAAATGTTTGTGTTTATATTTTTTGTTAATTATTGCACTAGTTTTAGAATATATGTATAACATTTTTAGTAGTTAGTAAATTTTTTTTAAGTACATTATGCGTTTTAGTACCGTAGAGGGTTGTGGGTTTATAGGGGAATAGGGTGGGAAGTAATTTAATTATATGAAAATAATTATACATTTTTAGGAATTATAAATTAATTTAAATTAATTTTTGCGTTTAAATTCTGTAGCGGGTTGTGGGTTTATAGGGGAATAGGGTGGGAAGTAATTTAATTGTAATTAAGTAATAATTTATTTTCATTTATTGGTATTGATAATTATATTATTGTTAATTAAGTATTAATTGGTAATTAATTTTTATTAATTGGTAATTAGTTTTTATTAATTGATTAATTGATAATTATGTTAAGTGTATTATTTTAGTATTTGAGTGTGTTGTGCGTTTATAGGGGCATAGTTTTGGAAGTAATTGAAATCTAATTAAGTAGTTAAATTTGTTAAATGGGTATTGGTAATTAATTAATTGGAGATTAATTATTAATTGGTAAATATGTTAAATTATAATATTTCGGTTATGAAAAATAATTTATTGTTGATTAATCATTAATTGGTAATTAAATATGATTAAATATTATTTATTGATATTTCTAATTAATATACTAATAAGTAATTATTCATTGGTAATTAATGTTTAATAATTATTATTTTGGGGTATAAAAAATATTTAATTGTTCACTATTTTTTAATTGGTAATTCATGTTTAATAATTATTATTTTTTGGTATAAAAATGTAATTGTTCAATATTTTTTAATTGGTAATTATTATTTATTAATTATTATTTATTGGTATTTATTATTAATTTATTGTTAATTAACTATTCATTGGTAGTTATGTTTTTAATAAATATTTATTGGTAGTTGTAAATAATTTTGGGTTATTTAATAATTAAATCACTCTTTATTTTAAATATTTATTTTATTTATAAGTATGTTATTTTTAACTTCTAAGCTATCTAACACTTTCCCTACTGTTGCACTCTCTGGAGTTAGAATAGTAATTTTTACCCCTACACTTTCCCTACTGTTGCACTCTCTGGAGTTGGAATAGTAATTTTTACCCCTACGCTATCCAACACTTTCCCTACTGTTGCACTCTCTGGAGTTGGATGTCAGGAACTTGCCTTCCCGTGATCGCACTCGCTGCAGACGGCTGAGCTGAAAGACGCGGAAAGCCAAAGACTACAAATCCCGATAGGCAACGCGAGCACGTTGCGCGTTTGACGGCGGCGGACCGGAAGCAGGAAATAAAAGCCCTGCAGTCCGGACCGCGGTGCCGATTATTCGACTTCACCCGCGAGGAAGCTGGACGCTTCGCTTTGCATCACCGTTGGCGGTAAGAGTGTCAAAGGAGACAACCTACGACCGCATCCTTAGAGATTCACTGACACACATATTGCCGGACTTCTGTGACTCCCCTGTTGGAGGTGAGAGCATCACCGTGCAGGGGAACGACCGCGCACATAGTGGTGCTTGGGCAGCTAGATTGACCCCGTTGGAGAAACCGATCCAGGTTTCATGCGGGGTGAATACGCGCCCGCGAGTGGTATGAGTAGCAACTTTGAATGGATGAATGAGTGTAACAATATCTCTCTGGGCATCCCAAAGCAGCGCATACTATACTTGTTTGTTCCATGACATTGTACCAACCAGTATACGCAGTGTTCTATCGTGCCTAAGAAAGGAACCTTGAATGGATGGATGAATGTACCAATATCTCTCTGGGCATCCCAAGGCAGCGAATACTATATTCTTTGTTTCTTGACATTGTACAAAGTCAGTATAACCAGTGTTCTATCGTGACTGGAAAAGGAAGAAGGAAAGATACGTAATGATTTCCAACTCTTTCTACATCTTAGAACTGTTCTGACCTGCATTATCTTCGCGCTGCAGTGGTAGCAGTCTATGTTTCTTTTTTGCTTTCCTTTCTGGTGTATGTGTGTGCTTCTCTTTTATAGTCACACGGAATGTACGCAAACAACTTCAGAGAGCCAGATACGCAAGGCCGCTGCCCCTGCATCTCCTCTTTAAAGTGTTACTCCGTTCATCTTTTTTCTTTACAGGTAAGAAAGGGTGGATTGAGAGGGGGTAGTAAATAGAGTCAGAGAGAGTAAAGGGAAATAAGAAGTGCTCATTGTGTTTATTGTCTCTCGCCCACAGGTCTCCCTCCCTGCAGTCCCCACCCTTTCCTTCCCCCACTCAATTGCCCCTAAAGTCTGCGTGTATTTCCATAGCCAGACTTGGGTCGATTCAGAGGTGGGCCCCCATAGAGCATCGACACAGCCCTGAGGATTTGGACCTGGCAAGCCTGACATTGGAATAGTAATTTTTACCCCTACGCTATCCAACACTTTCATTACTGTTGCACTGTCTGGAGTGGGAATAGTAATTTTTACTCCTACGCTATCCAACACTTTCCCTACTGTTCCACTCTCTGAAGTGGGAATAGTAATTTTAACCCCTACGCAACCCAACACTTTCTCTACTGTTGCACTCTCTGGCGTTGGAATAGTAATTTTTACCCCTACGCTATCCAACACTTTCCCTACTGTTGCACTGTCTGGAGTGGGAATCGTAATTTTTACCCCTACGCCATCCAACACTTTCCCTACTGTTGCACTCTCTGGAGTATGAATACTAATTTTTACCCCTACGCTATCCAACACTTTCCCTACTGTTGCACTCTCTGGAGTTGGAAAAGTAATTTTTACCCCTACGCTATCCAACACATTCCCCACTGTTGCAGTGTCTGGAGTGGGAATCGTAATTTTTACCCCTACGCTATCCAACACTTTCCCTACTGTTGCACTCTCTGGAGTGGGAATAGTAATTTTTATCCCTACGCTATCCAACACTTTCCCTACTGTTGCACTCTCTGGAGTTGGAATAGTAGTTTTTACCCCTACGCTATCCAACACTTTCCCTACTGTTGCACTGTCTGGAGTTGGAATAGTAATGTTTACCCCTATGCTATCCAACACTTTCCCTACTGTTGCACTCTCTGAAGTTGGAATAGTAATTTTTACCCCAACGCCATCCAACACATTCCCTACTGTTGCACTGTCTGGAGTGGGAATCGTAATTTTTACCCCTACGCTATCCAACACTTTCCCTACTGTTGCACTCTCTGGAGTGGGAATAGTAATTTTTACCCCTACGCTATCCAACACTTTCCCTACTGTTGCAATCTCTGGAGTTGGAATAGTAATTTTTACCCCTACGCTATTCAACACGTTCCCTACTGTTGCACTGTCTGGAGTGGGAATCGTAATTTTTAACCCTACTCTAACCAACACTTTCCCTATTGTTGCGCTCTCTGGACTGGGAATCGTAATTTTTACCCCTACGCTATCCAACACTTTCCCTACTGTTGTACTCTCTGGAGTTGGAATAGTAATTTTTACCCGCACGCTATCCAACAATTTCTCTACTGTTGCACTCTTTGGAGTTGGAATAGTTATTTTTACCCCTACGCTATCCAACACTTTCCTTACTGTTGCACTCCCTGGAGTGGGAATAGTAATTTATACCTCTACGTTATCCAACACTTTCCCTACTGTTACCCTCCCTGGAGTGGATATAGTAATTTTTAGCCCTACGCTATCCAACGTTTTCCTTTCTGTTGTTTTTTTTGGAGCTGGAGTAGTAGTTTTATTCTCTCTGCTATTTAATATTTTTTAATTATTTTAGCTTATGTAATATATAATTAATGTTAACAATATTTAAATTAAATGTCATTTTTTAAATTTGTTATACATAATTATTTATTTTTTATTCATGTTATTGTTTTATGTGTATGATGTATTTGCAATTTATAATATTTTTAAATAATTTATAATTTATTAAAATAATTATTAAAACATTATTAAGTAAGTATATATATTATATGTATATGTTTAATTACTGTTTTATTAAATTATATATATTAATTATTAATTTTAAACATTATAAAAGATATTTAATTATGTTTATTTTATCTATAACTATTATTTGGTTTATTTTACTTTTTTTTTAAACTAAAAAAACCCCGATATTTTGAATAACGATATTTTTGACATCTATATTTTATTTTCGATATTTTTGTACTTACCATGTTGTAGATAGGATGTAGATATTTTTGACATCGATATTTTTGTTGCGATATTTTTGTAGGTCGATTTTTTTACCTTCGATATTTTGTCAGAGATCCAATTCAGCCGCCTGTGCTGACTGATAGGGTACTCGAGAAGTCTCAACTATAGTGTGAAGAGTAGTTATCGCATATGCAGCAGTTGTCATGCCATCTGGTAACTTCAAACAAGAGCCATCGACGTACAACTCCCCTTGAGGGTCAGATAGAGGAGTGTCAGTCAGGTCTACTCGTCCCTTCGTTTCTTCCTCAGTCCGAAATATACAATCATGAACATCATTGCTCTTTTCATTCGACAAAACCGGAAGCTGCGACCAGACAATGAGAAGCCAAAAATATGGCGGCTATCAGGATGAATCGGAATGCTAAAGAACGCATTTTTTAAATCAATCACAGAGAAATATTTAGCAGTAGGAGGAATCATAGTGAGAATAGTAGTGATGTCTAAAACCACAGGGTATTGGGGCACCACTATTTTATTAATTTCTCGAAAATCAATCACAAAACGATAGGTATCAGCATAGTCAGGATCGCTTCCAACAGGGGCTCTCTTTAAGATAGGCAAAATGGGGCTGTTGCACACATTAGCAGCTGTCTCTTCCACCACACCCCTTTTTACCAAATCTTGTATGATGGAGAGCAAAGCCTTCTCGCCAGCCGGTGAAATTTTGTACTGAGGTATACGAGGAAGCCGAGCATTTTGCTTCAAAGTAATAGAAAGGGGCGGAATCTTTAGTAATCCTACATCTGTGTCACCAGTGGCCCACAATGTTGCTGGAATAGCTACAAACTCAGGAGGGAGGGGTTCATTTTTGGTGAAACACTGCAAAGTATGCTTCCCAAGGGAATTAATAGTCAAGTAAACATCATCAGGCGAACAATGAATCTTAGCATGTAATTTTTTCATCAAATCCAAGCCCAACAAATTTTCGCCACAATGGGAAGTCAAAAGAAACGGGGAGTCTATCGTAACAGGACCAATTGTAAAAGGAATAGGATTGGAGATGGGACTCACCACCGGAATTCCAGAGAATCCTACAGAAACATTACTGTGCCCGGACAGAGTAGCCCCTGGGACCAGGGAATGAGAAATAGAACTATTCATTGCACCCGTATCAACTAAAAACTTTTCAGATGTCTCCATCAAATACGCCTCTACATAAGGTCCTTGCTGATCAACGGGTACTGACCCTGGCCCTCACTCTGTCCATGGCTATTCTATGTATAAGCATACCCTTCGGTCGCATCCATTGCACACTCCTCATCATAATACTGCCTACCTCGTGGATTATCAAAATATTTATTTTCTTGTCCAACTTGCGTCGCGTCATCTCGTCGCATATCACTGCGATCCACACTTCCCCGACCTCTTCCTCTGCTTCTCATAGCCCCGTTCTGGGCCTGCAACAACGGACACTAAAATCGCCAATGCCCTTCCTCCTTACAATAAGCACACTGATTTAGTCCCAAAACGACAGCCAGCCCTCTGCCTTATCCAGTTCCCGCCCCCCTCGGGACGAACCCTGTACCGCCTCTCTCTCTGCCTCGTCCTTGAACAACTTGCTGCAACAACACCCGTGTTTTAAGATCTTTCGCTCTCTTTTCCGTCTAATCCTTACTCTCATTTTCTCTATGTTCGTAATATTGGGCCATACTCAATATTACCGAGGGCGTAGAAGTGGTCCAGGTACTTTCAGCGGCTTGTAGACGTGCAGAGACTTCTGGTAACAAATTGTTCACAAAACGATTAACAAATAATCGTATACCACCTTCCAACGATAAATCCTGTCCACTAAAATCAATGAATACGCCCTCAAATCTAGTGAAAAAATCAGAACCACTTTCCTCTTTCTTCAGTTTACATGCGGTCAATTTTGTCCCAATCCACCTCACGAGGTGGAATTAAGGAATGCATGTAGGTGATAATACGGCCAGGTAATGCCAATAATTCAAGTTTCGGCTTATCTCCAGGCTTATGATCCTTGTCCCAATCTTTTATCTGCTCCCATGTTCCGCCTAATTCTTGAACATGGTCCTGATCATGCACCTGACGACATACGTCAACGGGAACCAACAATGCAAAAAATAGCTCTATGTCAGCTAAAGTCATGACGGCCGAAGAGGCCGCTTCTATGAGTTCTTTATAATAAGCCGTGGGGATTCTTACGGGGGTCGGGTAATTGCGATTTTAGCGAGAGGACTTCACTCCTCTTCCAGGGGGTGTAAACCCATTGCTCCTGCACTCGGGCCTGTACACAAGGTCTAGTCACCACACCATTGTCATCCTTTAGTTCCAGTATTTCAGGATGAAAGATAGGATGAACTTCTCGCATAGGATGCTGAGTGTCCCATGAGGGACACGTTTGATGCATCCGTTCTCGATAACTTAATCAAACCTCCACATTTTTATACACTTCATCTGGGCTAAGTTCAGACTTATGAGCCCTGTCCCGGATGTCGTACATTACTTGGGGGGCCATCCCCCCTGGAAAACACTGTTCCCAGAGAGTAATAATACGTGCAGCCATGTGTTTCAAGGCATGTTGCTGCAGGCTCATAGTCTCGAAGCGTATTCCATATATCAGTTATAGTGTAAATAGGCTGTCGCATCCACTGAGATGACTGATTCTCAATCATCTGTTACTCATTCTGTCCTACAGCCGAACGGGTAAACAACTTCCGTGCGTCGAAATCCCCCGGAGCACGAAATGGAGTCGAAAGAGCTGGAGATGGGGTCGTGCTTGCAGAAAGGGAAGCCCACACAGGGGTGGGGGAAGACAAAACAGCTGTTGACATAACGGAAGACGGCAGTGTGACAGGCCATAAAGTACCTGTCTCAGAGACTGAGGGAGACAAAACAGAGGACGCTCCCGGAGAGGCATGGGAAGATGGAACAACAGGGGCGGAAGCTGATGGGACCTGTACTAGAGTCGGGGGAACAACGGGATATGCACGCTGCGGAGCACAAGGTGTAGGTGGACGAGTATCCAATAAATCCTCTATCTCATCTTCCGCTTCCGTCCTAGCCACATAGGTCTTATCCACTTGCAATCTAAATTGTCTGTCTGCACAATCAATCCCTTGTTCAGTTTCTGCTTTATCATAAGCTATAGCTTTCTGCATAATCATCTGATTTCCTTTCATCCTACATACTTTCTCCTCCTGTATACGTCTACGCTTCGCCTCCTTCTGCCACAGGCTTAAGGAATCAAACATTGAGTGTCGACTACGCTTAGAAAAGAATCGATCCTACAGAAAATGAATCTTTTTCTCATCAAAGGACCCGGTTAAGGGCCATTGTAATTCCACATTTTCTTTAGTATATTTATGCCATAGTGTATTAAACAAGAGAGATGTAATACCATGCTTTACATACATATCATAACCAGGGCTGCCCTCAGGCGGGGCCGGTAGACTTTCAGCCAAACACGTATCATTAGGGCGGAGACAACATCGAAAACAACTCAATTTGCTAAAACATGGCATCGTTATTGTCGTCACGCGTACCTCATTCAATCATAAAAATAAACTTCCAAACATGGCCATGTTCAAACATTCACAAAACATACAACCTCACACTCATCCAAACATACACATGACAATAATGTATATATACATACAAAGATATTAAAAAATGACGTCTTTTCAAACAAAGAACAGAGCCCGTCGACTCCTGTTTGTGGAGAATCAATCAAATTCAGATTCCAAGACCGACAGATACCAAAACCAAGCAGTCCAAACAAAGACTACCAAGAGACCGTCAGATGGGTATAACCACAGACCGACCTACAGACCATCCCGCAGCCTTCCTGATTCACTCTTGGGACTATTCTGACTAAGCCCGCTTCAGTAGCACCGCTTCAGATGTGTTCCCAAGGCTACCCAGGTACAGCCACAGGTGTTTCCGAGAGCAGTCCGGCCGGGCGCGCACCACACGTGCAACACCGGGCATCCGATCGGCGTCTCTATTATTCACAAAAGGTCCGTGGAGCATCTATACGTGCAACCACCACAATGCTGCCCTGTCAGACCCCCAAGATTCTCCGTGGTACACTGACCACCAAATACTTACACAGTTAACTGCTTCAAAAGCACTGCTCAACAGTGCATGCCAAGAACATCAAAACAATTCCATTCACCTGGTGCACACAGGTACAATAGCGTGTTCTCCACTGCCAACTCCTGAAGACCAACACGGTCAGCTCCTGGGTTACGCCCGTAGGACTCCGGAGAAGGGTCACTAGAAGTTGGGGATATTCTGATCGTGAGAGCGGAGTAAGTTCATACCAAAGATGGCTACATTTCAAAGGATCCTTTTTCTGTCCGCCCGCTGGACCAGAATTACCCCTTGTCCTTACCACTGGTTTACGGGGAGGACGACCCAGTCACAGAGTCCCGGTGGAGTCGCCAACTGATGTACCATAAAAATAAACTAAAGGACTATACCTACCAATAGTCCCAATACCATTACCAAATAATCAGTCAGTTGGCAGTGAAGAAGGTTCAATCGTTTATTTAACAAAATACTCTATAGGTGAGCCTCTCCGAAACTCACCTATCAGGTGCGCCAAGAAGACTGTTGGCTCGTATTCAAACATAGGGTTATATACTTTTCGGTTCAACACATACAATCACTGTGAAAGGAAAAATACCAGTTGGCCCTCGAGCTCCAGGAAAGGACCATATATGGCACACATCAGACCACTGCAAAGGCTTAACTATCTATTACTGATGAGGTCAGGAGAGGAGACTCCCTTTCGCCATGGTGCCTGGGAGTGTAGACACAACGCCTCCAGGAATGCACTTATCACCCCCAAAGCCAGATGCGACCTTGAGTCTTAGAACAGTCGAGTAAACAGCCTACCTTCAGCTGCTACTAGTAACTCAGATAAACTGGGGCCTGACAACTGTGCGTGATCAACGCGTGATCACGGCCTGCACTCGAGCATATGTTCAGAAGATGGCGTCTGTATGGTTCTCGGCCTAATCATTTAGCAAAAGATATACAGGAAGGAAATAAACGAGTTTCCTCCAAGCAGAAGCATATATATCAAACAAAGAGTGTACGTATAGATACATCATGCTAACATAACATAGGTCCGATACTCCTTATATACGGGAAATCTACCTTTTTTATCCCTCACATCCATTTCAACATGGCCTGCATTGGCAGAGATGCAGGATAGGCATGTGATACAGAAATGACGTCTCTCATTTCTACAAGACTTCCAAAGACTCATAAGAGCAGCAGTCATCATGGGTGATGGGTCTTCTATTATTTATATATTCCTGTTGGTTACCAGATAGCACAGATATCAGCAGCTAGCCTTCATTGTGTCCCGGTACTGTATTGTGTATTAGTTCTGGTTGCAAGGATGTGCTGAGGCTCTTGATATTTACCTCTTTTTGATTTTTGACACAGCAAGTTCGCCCTGATATGAATCCTTTATTAGAAAGAACAATGTAAGTAGGATTTAGCATAGTTTGGGTACATCTTATCTCTGACTCCACGGTTGACACCTATCTGTGGCCAAGACAGACATGGACATATTTTGCCTTTGAAGAGTAGGATATCATTCCAGGTCACGGAGTGCTTTAAGAAGTGATTGCTAAAATACTGGATATGGTAGTCAATGAGTTCTCCTCTATCACACTGTTCAGCTCATTGTTGCTGTTCCAAAACAAGGGTCAACAAACTGTCAGGTTCTAAAATTTGGTGAATAAGACTGATATACGCACTATTTTCTAAGCTGAAGAGGTGGTAGGCAGGCTAGCTGCTGCTAAGTACATAACCCCATTTGATGCGATTCCGGATGTCAAAGATAGGCCTATGATCTCCCACCCAGGGCACTCCTTCACACCCATCATTGGCCTCTGCCATACCTGCCAAGGACATCCCACAGTTGTAGTCCCTGGACCACTTTGCATCAGCTACACACCTTATGCTTCTGCATGCGGACCATCGAACACTCACCGACAAGGTCAACTCAGTGGAACAGACACTCACATATCTGCAGTTGAACTATCTGTGCATGGACTCCTCCATGCAGACAGTACAGGAGTGCGTTGCCGTGCTGGAGCAGAGGGCTAAGGGTGCAGAGGGGAGATCCAGGAGGAATCATATATGCATCTTTAGCCTCCCAGAGGAGGCAGAGGGGCAGTATGCGGTGCGCTACAAAGAACAGTGGTTACGGGACCTGTTCTCCCGCATACGATTTTGCAGTATTTTTCTATCGAAAGAGTGCACCGCGCCCGCACACACAGGCCCCGCCTAGATCCAGCCCCCATCCAAATGCTGTTGCACCTCCATAATAGAGACTCCATACTACGAGAATCAGAAAACTGGCCGAGATCAAAGTGGACAATACCCATGTCATGTTTTGTCCTGACTATACTGTCACGGTTCAGTAACAGTGCAGCTCCTTCCTTACAGTGGAGCGGTGACTCTGTGAATTGGATTTGAAATATCCGCTCTTTTTCCCGGCACGCCTTCGAGTGGTCTCAGACAGAACCATGCACTTTTGCAGCTCTCCGGAAGATACTTTCGGCTGGCTGGAGACTCACATCCCTCGTGTGGGTGGGCAGCGGCCGCTGTCACCGCCTCCTGAGATTCCCCGACTCCCAGGGCTGTCCCTGACCTTGAGCAGAGCACCACTGGGTCCTAAAACATGCAGCGACTCTTACAGCGGTGACACAACATGCGAGCCCTGGCGAGGGCTCGCACTGCACCTCAAGTGATGAAAGCTCTGTTGCCACTAGGCCTTCTGGAGTGGATTCTGAGGCACCCAATGATTCTCCACAGACATCTGATGAAATTATTTGACCCATTCCTACCTACTTAATTTCCTCTCATTCCAAATGTTGCAATGTTAGAATTGTGGACGCGTTATCTTGCTTTTTTCACCGTACAGGTGTCTCTCAGTCAGGACTGCTGTGTCCCTTTGGGGTGTCTCCCCTCTCCCATATTGCACCTGTCACTGGGTTGGTTCTGTTTACCTTTAATGTGGTCGCTCACTCTACTGTTCTGTACTTTTTTTTGTTTGTAGTCTGGAGGTTGACTGACTCTTATGTTTTGCTCCCCCATACAGTGATCTTGTTTGTTCCCTAAATGTTAGTCACTGACGGGTTTGGGTGGGCACTTGGTTGGTGTTTTGCTCCTATGGTATTCATTGTTGTTCCTTTTCTTATCATGTTCTTTCATTTTAGTTGCAACGGGCTATGTGGCACGCCTGTTCTTGCCCCTGCTATATGCCAAACACTGCCATCGCATACACTAGCAATTTTAACTTGTACTGTTGTCCCGTCAATACCTTGACCATCCCCAAAGCATGACGTCCATTAAAATACTAAGTTGGGGAGAGCTCAGGTCCTTTGGGGCCACCTTGGGTTTCCAGATCAATGTCGGGAAGTCACAGGCACTTAGCCTTTCCCTGCCAACACATCTAGTGGAACAACTGGCAAACCAATATCTCATTAAATAGGCTACTGAGACGATTCCGTACCTGGGGATCAACCTAGCCACGACCATGCAAGCAACAGCTGACAACAACTGTCAATTATTGCTCAGGCTCATTCAAAACAACTTTGGGAGTTGGAAGCACCTTCAGATTTCCTGGCTAAGAATATGAACAGCAACCTAAATGATTTCCCTACCCAAGATACTCTACCTCTTTCAGACGCTCCCCTTGCCGCCACCCCCGGGTATGATTGCCAATCCCTAAATAGAACTCTCACAATTTATTTGGCAGGGCAGTAAACCACACATGAAGAAGACTTTGACCTACCTTCCTCTGGAGGCTGGGGGTTTGGGTATCCCTGACCTTCATCTGTATTACCAGACGGCGAAGCTACGCTACCTAGTTGAGTGGAGATGAGCCGAGTCCGAGAAGTATTGGACAGGGCGGTAGCTGGAACGTCTCTATGGAAGGTCCCCTTTTTTGAAGGTGTACAGATCGCAGAATATGTATTCATCGCTGATCATGCGTGTTACTATGACAATTTGGGAGGACCAGACTAGCATTAGACATGGACTGACTACTTTCCCATCTCCTATGACCACAATATTCGACAACTCAGACTTTGCCCTGGGGATGAAGGTTGAGGGGTTTGCAGAGTGGAGACAATCCGCCTACCATTCCATGTCCACCTATTCGATACTGAGGGTATGCTCCCCTCGTCCCAAATATGTGAAGAATATGGGCTTTGGCAGTCAGAAAGACTCCACTACCTACAATTACGACATTGGAATGCACACCCACAAAATAAACCTAATGCACAAGTGCTCCGTGTGAGAAGGTGGCCTGATATATGCTGTCCACTAGTTCTAGTGGGCACCTTGTATCAGTCCAAACAACCCCTTATGGTGATAGGTTAAAAACAACCTTTATTGAAAGCTATCCTAGTGGTAGCTATGGAGAGCAGCCTTCAGGCTAAGTCTTGAAGGAATGTAAAGCAGCTTGTTTTACCAGTCTATAATCTCTTAAATGATCAAATGAAAGGACAACCACACCAGGTATATATTTAAAATATATGTATTTAGGTTAACACACACCCCTCTAGTCTCTTTATGAGACTGGAGTTCGAAGTACTTAAGTTACAAGTGAGCAATCATCAGTAATAGTGCAAATACATGTTTGGGCCCTAGGGGCGTACCAAATCATATATCAAAAAAGTGGTATAAGAACCACGACTGAACTAGACACAAGGCCTAGAGCCTCTAGAATCGCTGGGACCCCAAGGAACCACCCAAGGTAGTGACACAGGGGACCCACGGGGACTGTATGCAGTGTGTAAGCACAACCACGGGTTCCCGTTATCTTCTATGGGCAATGTCACGGTAAGAAAATTAAAGATTAGGGACACTTAGAATCGAATCAGGACCAAACCCTTTTGGACTTGAGAAGTTCTAGGACTAGCACCCACGGGAGCACTGGAGTACTCGAGTTACATCACCCAGGGAAGCCGGGTGCATAGGTGTCTTTTGGTGTCGGGTCGCGTCGTCGATTGCAACGGAAGCCTGCAAAGAACTGCCGCTGCCGTGAAGAGGAGAAGTGTCCGAAGAGATCCAAGCCTGGATCTAGGATGTAAGGAACCTGAAAGCAGAGGGGACAGAGTCTGGGTCACTAGCCAGTGACCAAGGGCAGGATGGACCAATGCCCACAGATGTCGGGTGCTTCAGGTAAATTGATGGGTGTCTTGACTCTTCAGTCACAAGGTCCAGGAGGCGTTGACGAAGTCCATGAGCCAGATTCGAGCTATCCCACAAACTCTGTCGAGTGCTGCGTTATCGGCGACCAGAATGGACCCAACAAGCCTTGGAAACGGCAAGTCACAGGAATTCAGAGAAAGGACTGTGGTGCAGACCAGCAAGGTCTGAGGGACTCACCCAGCAAGGGTAAGTCAGGGCACGTCTGTGGCAACCAGGAAAGTCAAAGTAGAAAAGGAGTTGCCTTTGTGGGGACCTGCTAGCCAACGGGCTAATGATCGTGAAGGAGCCTCGAGCGGTCACACTTGAAACTGGCCCATGGGTCACTCGTGGAGTGGAGTCCAGCAATCTTTGGTGCAGGAGCTGCTCAAGGCTGGGGCTACTCAGAGCCCAAAGCACAACTTCGAGGGGGACCAGGAAGATACTGTTGCTGCAAAAGATCGCGGTATCCAGGGGTCACGATTCCATGTCACCCACGATAGCCACATGCCTCAGCTTTGCTGTGAACTCAGGGAAACCTCGGGGAAGTCTGGAAATCCACCACTGGTGATGCAAAGACTTCGGCGTCCGGCAGGAGCTTCAGCGATGCAGACCGGTCAGTTGCTTCTTTGGTACCTGCCAAGCAGGGAAGTCACTCCTTGACCCCAAGGGAGATTTCTTCCATCTTCTAGTCCTGATAGAAATTCGAAGGTCCAGGATATATGTTGCAGAGTTTCGTCCAGGGTAATCTGAAGTCCTAGGGACTGGGTTCCTATACTTATACTAAGTTTAGGGGTTGGACTAGCTCTAAGGTCTCACCTATGGGAGGACCTGGGGTGGGGGTGGTTACCCCCCTTCCCCTTTGTCCAGTTTCACACCAGAGCAGGGGCTGAGTGCCCCTGCAACCGGTTTGAACTGGGCTATGCACAGGGACACCTTGTGTGCCCCAGGCAGTGACTCAAAAGCATTCTCTGAATGCACCCACCCTGCCCCAATACACATCTGCCTGTCTGGGGAGGTGGTTACACCTCCCTGTGATCAGGAAAACAACCGTCCAGGCTTCCCCTGCCAGAGTTTCCTTCAGCAGCAGGAGGCCAGACCTGTGTCTGTGGCAGTGGCATCCATTTTGTGATGCCAGGGCTTTGGAAAGTTTTAACCGGGTAGACCAGTGTGAACATGTCTCTCCCTCTAGAAGGATGGAATGCTACCCCCGCCGCCAGGACTGGCGGGGGGTAGTATTCCAAGATGTTTGACACCAAACACGACATGTTTTGATGCAGCCATTACAAAGTTAGCATTTACTGCAAGGTTATAATGCACTTAAGAGTATATGGTATGGCTGTATCACAGAACAGCCTTAAGGAAGTATTTCTGAAAGCTGCAGAGGGGCTCAGCTCATGCTTGGGCACCCTCTCACACAAAACCAAGCACTCTGCCTTCAGGATTGTCAAGGCCTGCCATAGGAGTGACTTATAGGTTTATATGTGTCTGTATATATAGGTGGATATAGGTAGCCTATACCGCTGTAAGGGTTGCAAGCACCACCTTACCCAGGCTGCAGTAGCCCCTGGTAGGCCTCTGAGGTACCTATGCCCTAGGTACATAGTATACCTCATACTAGGGGCTTATAAGGCACTCCAGAATCCAATTAGAAATGTACCTAATGTACATGGAAACCATTTTACAGAGAAAGCAGATAGACTGGGGCCCTGAATAGCAGGATCCCAGTCCAACTAAGTCATAAACCAGCAAAACACCAGGAAAAAAGTGGGGGCAACCATATAGTCAGATTCCACCTTCCTACACTCCGTACCCAATATGAGATGTGGCTTCTCGCTAAAGCTTCGGGTAAAGAGCAGGTAAAGATCTAATAATGTGAATTATACACATTTTTGATCCAATATAATAAGCATGCATATAATGCTGATAAAGCTAGGTGGGAGGATGAACTGGGGAGGACATTGAGCGTCAAGCAATGAGCAGAGATATCACACAGAGCTAGACAAACGGCTAGCAGCTGCGCCCTCACTGAAACACTCACAAAAGTTGCCACATACTAGTACTATACTCCAGGGAAGACTCCACAGCATCAAACCCACACAAAGTGTGGACTGTTGGCGGGAATGCGCAATGGGGGGGACACTGACGCACATTTTATGGGAATGCCCACACCTCCGGCAGTACTGGTCGCAGGTACTCGACAACAGAGATAGCCATCTGGAAACCCTATTGCTGCATTATCCCGCATACATACTCCCGGGCCTTCAAAACCTGCTAACATACCCTTTGAAATCCAGACATGAGCGGCAAATCGGCATGGCACTGCCATTCAAAACATTGTCAGTTATTAGGGCTCACCGCAGACCCCCACTCACTTTGATTGGCTTCATAGGCTCTGGCATATCTTGGGAATGGAACAATCACACTGACCCTGGCTGGGCAGGGAGCCTCATTTGCGGATCTCTGGCAACCATACATGTCCCTGCACTCACAGGAATTCAGGGAGTTGACATGCCCAGGATACCTCCATTTATTGCATCTACCAGAGACGAACCAGCAACCACTAATTCCAAATCACTGAGCAGACTCAATGATAGTATGTTTCAAGCATCCCTGCGGGGGTGAGGGAGGGAGAGGGGATCGGGGTGTCTTAGGGAACGATCTGCCAACCCAACATTATGATAGCCCTCATCAGTGGTTATGTATCTACTGTTGATTGAGAAAACTGCAGTTGGCACTGTTTGTTTTTTGCTAATAAAAAGAACAGAACCATAAAATACTAACTTGGAATATCCGCAGTATCCATACCACTACACGCCGCTATGCTTGCTTCTCTTACCTTAGGTGCAACTCTGTTCAAATTGTGCTGCTACAAGAGTCCCATCTAACGCACTAAAAAACAATTAAATTACAGCAGCGCTGATGTGGGTAACTCTACACCACAGATTTTTCCTCCTATGCTCGTGGCACACTACTCTGGGTTAAGACGGGAGTGCCCTTCATGTCTGACGAGGTGATCAAAGACCCATAGGGCAGATATGTCCTTGTCAAGGATAAATTGGACCGCTGCCTCATTTTGCTAGGCAGCATACATGTACCCAACACTGATCAGGTGATGTTCTTTCAATCTCTCTCAGGGGCTTTATCTCGCTGGAATAGAGTACAGTGGCCGCTTGGGGTGATTTCAATAGCGTACTCAATACTTATTTAGACCAGTCATTCCCTCCGCTGCCCCATGCAACTGCTACCTCAAATGCCCAGGCACTTCAAAATTGGATAAAAAACTGGGACCTTACTGACATTTGGCGAGAGCAAAACATGACTGCCAGAATATACTCTTTCTATTCTGCTCCTCATTCATTGCATGTAAGGATAGATAGGTTACTGGGTACATTATGACTCACCCCCTGTGTTACCCACATTGAATATGTTGGACACAATCACTCCGACCATAACCCCCAATACTTGCAGCTCACGTGGGAGTCAGGTACCCCCCAGATGAACGTACAGCGCTCTTAGAATGTTTAGGATGTCTCAACTATGCTGCTCATTCAGCAAAAACAATTGCCACACTTCCCTTTATCGGTCAATGACCATGGCTACCTCAGAAGATATACTGTCTTTTCTGACTGCTACCATCCTCCCCAACATCACACATGTACAGAGGGCGGAACTAAAAGACCCCATCTCCCCAAGACAGGAAACTTCATATGCAGTTCAAGTTTGGTTCCCTTCCCTTGAACACATACACAGGTTCCTGGCATCAGCCTCCCACTATTTCCTAGTTCTGACCCAGCTGCGTCTCTGCAGCAGAGTCAACTGTTCATGTATTCTGTGCTTGTCCAGAGTACTCCCGCCTAAGAGCAAAATGGCTTAAACCAATCTGCAAGCAGTTGGGTACACACATTTATGGTGAAGCTCTTTGTACCCTCAGATCAAATCCTAGTACAGTGATTGCTTGCTCAGTAGCAAAGTTTTGGGGTCATGTGTGGGCAATTAGAAGGAAATTGCTGAAAGAGTGAGATAGTTTCATTTTGTTCTATCAATGTTAGTAGTTTTTTTATATTGTTTTAATCTGACTGTTTAATCATATTTTAATGATACTATCTAAACGGTCTTGAGTGTAGTGCACCCCTAGATCGAAGGCAGCATAACGGGACATGTTGTTCATCTTGGAATAGGCAAAGAGTTTTGTTGTTTTAGTCCTGTATTGTGCAATAAGGGGTTGATTCTGATCTCGGTCGGAAGGGCTCTGAATCGGATTCGGATTTGCCTAAACCGATCCAGGGCCCTTTTACCGACTGAATCGTTCGCAGTTCTAAATGACCAAATATGATGCCTGCAAACCCTTAGCGCTGATCCAATCGGTTCAGGGTGGCATTCAGAGAGATAGAGCCTTTCTGGAGCTGATTTGTACAACTCTATGGACTCGGTTTCCGAGCGACCAAGTACGAAGAACGATTCGGACAGCCTTTCCGTTTCGGTTTGCCCTGAACGAAAAGGCTCCTGGAATCTGTCTTTGGGGTCCCGTAGAAGGCCCACCCTTCACCCATGGCCCTCCGAACCAGGCCAATGGGTCCCCTCTTCCCTACCATGAACAGGGTGGCCACCACAGGGTGCACAATTATCTCCAACCACCCCTTTTGTCAATGTGAGACTATGTTCGCGTTTGGAACACAGGCTCCAATTGTAGTCAATGGGAGCCCAACCAAATCGTAACCAGATGCATTCAAATGTATCGTACTCGTTAGGTCGCACTCCCTCGATCCGAGTCGTACGGAAAGCATTCAGATGTGAGTTGTTTGGTATGCTTTCCAAACAAGATCATTATCGGGCCCTAAGTGTTTAATCTAATTATTTAATGAAATTTAGATTATAGCTCAACTGATATTTCAATGTTGAGCTAGGGAGCGCTTCAGCTGTCTCTTCGAGACCTGCTGTGATTACTCAGTAGGCATCCAGCCAAGCTCTCGCTTGCAATTGGCTGGCTGCATTTTCACTCGTACATTCTTTATTTTGATTTGTTAAAGGCATGCATTTGTCATGCCTCTTTTACTGTTGCCCCTCTCAGGGAGCATTGACTGAGTACAATTTCACTCCACAAGCTTGGTATATAGCATGTTTCCTGAACTTCTTTTTTCTTATTTTGGAATAAAAACGTATTCATACAATCCTTCGCGTTTGTTGTCATTTTTATTTTTTGCTCATTGTTTTTTTACCGTTGCCCTCTAACTTTTAAATACGCCCCATTACATGCCCCCCTCCCCTGCTGCATGGATGCCCGCGACGCGGGCGCTGTCTTGATGAAAGAAATCTGCTTGGAAGCAGGCTTCCTCCTTTGTTCCCTCTCCCTATCCAATTAATGCCCTTCTGGTTGCTTTTTTTTTCTTTTTTCCGGCAGTTGAACATAGGGGCATTTCAGCTGGGACTGCACCCCAACATACATGGATCTGGATAGCCCCGGCGGTTCTCTGGGTGTGCACCGAGGGCACACTTTCCCTGCAGGCGAGCTCCTGTTTCTCCTCTCTTCTGTCAGTGAACAAAGTACACAGATATCCGGAGCAGACTCGGTCACACAAGCCACCACGGTGCCTTCATCCTCGGCACATGCATCTCCTGGCGCACCATTGCTTTGCCTAATGCTCAGGCCAGGCCAAACTGCAGTGAAATATCACAAGCTAGGAACAACTTTCTAGTTGTACAGAAAATGCTGCTACAGATGGGCAAATGGAGGTGTGCACACACATTAGTGCACATGAAAGTATTCAGGGTGCACCGGGGGGCTTCTTCACATGTGATGGCACGCCACAAGCATCGCCCGTGGGGACACCCTTTCGACCTTCTCAGCTGCCTCTTGTTCCATGTGCGGAAAACGCGTTTACTTCCAAGTGCCCGGCATGTGCACTGCTTCATGTGCTTGGGGCCTGTAATGCTCACGAGGGAAGGTGAGTTGCCTATTTATCTGACCAAAGCTCGTCGTCCGCACAGTAACATATGCACAAAGTCTGCTGTGGTCTTTCTGCCAGCATTTTACAATCTCCGAGTGCGTAATTCATCCAGCTGCTAGAGGGTTAGGTTATGGGAGAAAATCAGGGTTGGATTAACTATAATAACTGCTGTGTAGGGGGTGGTACACATAGTGCTGCAACCGTTTTAAAATGGGCATTACTTGGGGTCAGGTGCCTGTGCAAGGTAATAAAATGCTGCTACGCCCCCTCTTAAATTTCGTTTGCGGTATAGCGAGAGCAGGACAGTGCTTTTCATTCTAACATTTAGCAGGCAGGCAATTAACTCCAGGAAGCTCTACAAAGTTGAAAGCCACTCTGTAACATCTCCCGTTTATACAAGGTAATTCCTGCGCTAGGAATTCCTGCAGCGCTGTTTGATTTTTGCTGCATTATGTGGTTAAATATAAATAAGCAACATATTAAATACAAGCATTTGCAATCCAATAGGTCTCGCATTTTTGAGAATTAGAGCTATGTGTTTTGGTTTGTAGTGTGGTGGGTTTATGAACAGAGATTCTGCCGCAAAACTGTTTAGATAGGGTGACCAGAGGTCCCGGTTTTCCCTGGACGGTCCCCGTTTTTGGAGAAGTGTCCCGACATTTTTCGCCAAGTTAAGGAAATCTCCCGGTTTTTAAACAGTGTCCTGGTTAAACATAGAAATGTCCCGGTTTTTCATTGGTGTTTCAGTTGAGAATGCGCTCGCATGCTCTTTTTGCACTGATTAAGGCCTGACGTCACTTAGGTGAGCGTTGTAGCAGGAAGGGAAATCCTTTGAAGAGAGACACTTTCTCTCGGGATTTCCCTTCTCTTTGTACAACGCAGCGCCACCCACGTCATCGTGCCAGCCATCGGCACAAAAGAAAAGTGTTCAGTGCTGTGATCAGCCGATCACATGGGATGGTGCAAGCTCTATGGGTTCCTGCACCGCCTGAAGAACAAACTTTAGCAGGCTGCAGAATTCTGTGACAGTGAGACAAGCATCAGATTTGGAGGATGCTAGGGAAACAATGTTTTTTCTAGTTTCCTGTTTTCAGGTAGGATGCAGTCTCTTGGTCAGACGCTCTGGATGGGGTGCAGGGATCACCGAAATGGTAGTACAACTCCAGGTGCTGCAGAGTTAGAGGGCACAGGGTGGAGTAGTGAAGGGCGTGGAGGGTATGGCAGCCTCATGTCAGCAGAAGTGAAGGATGGAGGAGATGTGCCCTAGCAGACAGAGCTGAATTTGGAACCCGGGGACTTTTGTTCAAACCCCAGCCTCAGTTTGTCAACTCCACATCATGTGATTCTGGACAAATCCCTTAATCTCCTTGTGCCTAAAATGTGATTCAATTTGTGTAACCCCACTTGATGCACATGATCTTGCAGACTGCCTCCCATTCATCCAATTAATATACAGAGCTATGTTGCTTCCTGGCTCGTCTGAACTATAGAAATACCAATACATACATAATATACAGAACTGTTGCTTCCTAGCTAGGTTTGCATTATATAAAAATGTCAATACATACATACATGGGGAGCCTCCACACTACCAGTGCATGGCCTCACTGCTGTTACATGTTGTCACTCTGAAAGTCATGTCGCAGTCACATATTGGTCTTGTGCCGGTTCTTAGAGCAGGTCACTCAAGTTAATCAGTTTCTTCAGCTTGCATGGAGCATTGCCTGGAGTCTTGATATTACTTAGTACTAAGTGCAAAACAACATGTGGGCACACCAAGTCTCAAACCGAAGCGAAACAAGAGAGGGTGGAAATATTTTCCTTTGAAAATGCTCTTTTGTGTGAAAAATGTAGAATCTGCATTTCAATTCTTGTGCAGAACTTATTTTTGTAAGATTTTTTACATGATCTAAAAAATGCTGACTTCTAAAAGGGTCTGAGTTTGCCAACGTTTAATAAAAATGAAGTTGATGGAAAGGATGCTTGTCAACTTCACACCAGTTTATTCTCAGATAGACTTAATTAATGTATTAATTACCACCTCTGGGCTGGAATGTAGGCCCATTACTATTTATTTTATTGTCTATTGATCTGTCAGCAAACAGCCCTACTGTCACACATCTCTCTACATCTACATGTGCTCAGTGTCTCTGCTTTTATTTTTACTTTAAACAGTTAGGGCCATGAACAATAAAGTTTAAATGTTTAAATGCATGTAATCGCAGCTCCCAATACAAACAATGTAATCCCTGACCGAGCTGGCAGTTCTGACACAGTTATATAAGACAGGCTTTTCAACTACTAAAAACTGTAAAAAGAAAGCAAATGGCTTACTCTGGTAGTTCTTCAATGGTACAAAAAACTCTCTCTTGTGGACAAAACAATTGTCTGTGGGGGACGCGAGGGCAAGGTGGAACCAATTCCCAGGAAAAACAAGGTTAATAAGCATGACATAATATTTAGGGTAAGTCGAACGTATAATTGCAAAAGTATGTAGTAGTAGTCCAGTCTAATTAACAATAACTGCCTGGAGCGATGCCCAGCAACCCAATAAATTGAGACAAAGTCTGTTTAAATGGAATTAATGGTTACTGCCAATAAAAGCCCTCTAATTTGTCGTCTGTAATGCTTCATCTCGGTCTGTGGAGGGAGCTGTCATTGTAGTCCCTTTTCTATGTCTATGACAGTTGTCAAAAAGTCCTACTTTTATGTAGATGGTTACTGCAAACTGTAGTCCTACTTCTATGTCTATGACCTGTCCCCGTTTTTTGTTTTGAGAATCTGGTCTGAGAACAGAGACACAGCTGCAGCCCTGTCTAGAGAGGAGTTAGAATGGAGGATTTACCAATGGGACCTGAGAAGCAGCTTGCAGCACAGCCTAGAGGACTAGGAATGAGGAATTGCTTGACGGTATTTTAAATTGACTGTGAGAGTGTTCTACATGCAAAGTTGTGCTTAGATGTCTGGCGAAGTGATAGTTCGCTTTGAGACGAGGCTGATGGCAAAAACATTTGAGGTGGTTGTTGTAGTTAAACTGAGGTTGGACATTGTTGGGCTATCATTCACCAACATCCTGATTAGATTGACTGTGGTGTTGGTGTGATGCTTGGTCTTTAATGTTGGTTCTCTGCATGCAGTAGGGGTGGCTGAAGATGATGTGTCAAGTAATGATGCCAGATTGTCCATAGAAGGTTGTACTGGCTCACAGCTACACTTCCGGGGTCTTTTTGTTGACTTTGGTTCTCATGGTGTCAGTAGTGTAGATGTTCATTCTTGCTTTATTTGGTTGATTGAGTTTCATTTTGCTCCTCCTAAAATCTATGTGTTTTTTGTGACATCAAAGGAGTTTTTTGTATCAAATGCTTTCTTCCATTTGCTCTGCAAAGTGAGCTACCAGCGTCTACCCTTGCAATGTTGCTATTTTTGGGGATTGCATACTGAGAGTGGGACACATTCATTACTGTGACTGTGCTGTGCCGATATTTAAAATAAATAGGGACTGAGCTATTTTTAAACAAGCGTTGTGTTTGCTTGTGTTTTATTTTCCTTTAAATTATCTGTATTTTTATAGCTCACCCTGGCCACTGGTATGGAGTCAGTGTGCTTCTTTAACAAAAAGGGGTCGATTCTGATACCAGGTCGGACAGCTGTCCGAGAGCTGCCCGTAGCCTTACCGTGCGACCGACACGTACCCGTAGCCGGTCCGTCCTGCAGAGGAAGTACGATGCGCATAACTGCCAAAAACACGACCGACACGTAGGCTGTGATTCAAGCTCCATTCCCTGTCTGAGCCGTAACTCCTAACGCTGAACCGAGTCGCCCGGAAACAGTATCCATAGCAGTTTCCGGCCTGACAAGTACGATGCGTACCTCCTACGCACCGGACGGGTCGCCACGTACGGCACGTCACAGCATCCGGAAAACAAGCATGTCAGCTACGAATCGCGCCACAACTCAATCCACGGCTACGAGACGGACTAGCTTGCTGCGGGTACGAGACGGAGCAAAAAGCAGCATGTACGACATGAACACATCATGAATCCCATCGCGCAGGTCATACCGGTACTCTACATCTATGACCGGATCAGGAACTGACACCGACGGCGCAGGCGGTAAGTCAGACACCTACCACACAAACAAACGACACATACCCGCAAAATGGCACACACACACAGGGAATCCACATCCTGGCCACTAACAACAGACCACCATAGGGGTTGCATGGCCAGCACCACTAACACCCCCATCCATAGGGGACCTGTTGCCCATCACCCCTGCCATCCCCACTCATAGGGGACCTGTTGCCCATCACTCCTGCCACCCCCAGCCATAGGGCTTATGTTGCCCATCGCCCCTACCACCCATAGGGCATATGTTGCCCATCACTACTGCCACCCCCACTCATAGGGGACCTGTTGCCCATTACTACTGCCACCCCCAACCATAGGACTTATGTTGCCCATCACCCCTGCCACCCCCACCCATAGGGCATATGTTGTCCATTACTACTGCCACCCCCAGCCATAGGGGACCTGTTGCCCATCCCCCCTGCCACCCCCACCCATAGGGGACCTGTTGCCCATCACTACTGCCACCCCCACTCATAGGGGACCTGTTGCCCATCACTACTGCCACCCCAACTCATAGGGCTTATGTTGCCCATCACTACTGCCACCCCCAGCCATAGGGCTTATGTTGCCCATCACCCCTGCCACCCCCACCATTAGGGCATATGTTGCCCATCACTACTGCCACCTCCAGCCATAGGGCTTATGTTGCCCATCACCCCTGCCACTCCCACCCATAGGGCATATTTTGCCCATCACTACTGCCACCCCCACTCATAGGGGACCTGTTGCCCATCACCACTGCCACCCCCACTCACAGGTGACCTGTTTCCCATCACTACTGCCACCCCCACTCATAGGGCTTATGTCGCCCATCAACCCTGCCACCCCCACCCATAGGGCATATGTTCCCCAGCACTCCTGCCACCCCCACCCATAGGGGACCTGTTGCCCATCACTACTGCCACCCCCACTCATAGGGCTTATGTTGCCCATCACCTTTGCCACCCCCACCCATAGGGCATATGTTCCCCAGCACTCCTGCCACCCCACCCATAGGGGACCTGTTGCCCATCACTACTGCCACCCTCACTCATGGGGCTTATGTTGCCCATCACCCCTGCCACCCCCACCCATAGGGCATATGTTCCCCAGCACTCCTGCCACTCCCACCCATAGGGCACATGTTCTCCAGCACTCCTGCCACCCCAACCCATAGGGGACCTGTTGCCCATCACTACTGCCACCCCCAGCCATAGGGCTTATGTTGCCCATCACCCCTGCCACCCCCACCCATAGGGCATATGTTGCCCATCACTACTGCCACCCCCACCCTTAGGGGACCTGATGCCCATCACCCCTGCCACCCCCACTCATAGGATGGGTGATGCACCACACATCCATCATACTCCAACATTAGGTATGTCAGCAAAATACATCCCCCTAACATCATGACAACATTGTGTA
Source organism: Triturus cristatus (assembly GCF_964204655.1). Taxonomy (NCBI): domain Eukaryota; kingdom Metazoa; phylum Chordata; class Amphibia; order Caudata; family Salamandridae; genus Triturus; species Triturus cristatus. The sequence goes on from NC_140593.1 coordinate 423,502,772, forward strand.
GTCTGTGACAAATACCCACAACAGTGATTATGACTTTGAACATACAATGTAACTAACAGCACATGTGTGACCAACAAATGAGTGTGCCCTACACAAGGCAAGCATCATTATAGCACTGTGTCAATGTAACAAGAACACCCCCTCACTGTGTAGAACAGAAGTTAAGTATTGTCTTCCAAACTGCAGCAAATGTTGAGCATTGTGGTGATAGGATCTAAACCCCCCCTCGTCACAGTGACCAAAAGGTAAGTGTCATCATGGTCAAAGCTGCAAATAACAAACAGCATGTATGACCCCTGCTCCCAACACATTAAACACTTCTGTTCTGTGGCAAACTAGTGGTTGTGTCCCATTCCCACAGAGATGTGCTGAGGCTAACAGTGCTGTGAAAACCTAACACACTCTCGGCCATGTGCAGACAAGCACCACACATGGGGGCTGACAATGCATACAGTGTACAATGACACAAGAGCAGAAGTGACCATCACCAAGCATACACACATATCGAAAATAGACACACTAATCAAAACAACCTGTGTAGACTGTAGGTGTCAGCTCACAAACTCACATTCCATGCCAGCAATGGCACCTAACAACCAGGATGAATGTGCACAATGATGTGATATGACTCACAGGGACAGCAGGGAAAATCACAGACACAGCATCCAGACAAAGGCCCACAACAGCAATACCAATGCACTGGTGCAGATGCACAAACACAAACAGGCAACCTCACACTGCACATCTGACACAGCATATGTGTGTGTGTGTGTCACAGTTTCCCCAGGCAACTACACAACACATGAGGGGGGCTGAACCACAGTGACACAGATGTGGACACAGTGCCATACAAAAGTAAACCATCATTGGGACCCCCTTAGTGGGCAATCAGGCATTGTGAGATGAGAGGGAGCACAAAAGACACATGTGACACAAGCTTGAATGCACACCAACTAACACAGCAAGAGACTGACACACAACAGCACTACCCTCAGGGACCAGACATTCGGGTGACACAAGTATGCATGACACCTCCACTGTGATGACAAAGGCAGATGTTGTACAAACTGGGAAACCCCGACATGTGTCCTGTTCCACAAACGTACATCACACATACACAAACACAAATCACTCAGCATGGCCCCTCATCCATGGACAAACGGGAGCTAGGGGACCATCCATGCAAACATTTACATCAGTCCACCGTCAACAGCACACACCCTGAACTGCAACAATGTGCATCTGTCAAGCCCACATGGACAGGTGACATTGCACATGCACTCATGACAAACACAGGAATGTTGAGAGGAACTATGGTGCACAGACACATCACACAAGGACAGTTTACAACCCTGGGGAATTACAGACATACTGCACAGTATGCGGTACATGGCCATGACTTCAAAGCTCACGTAACCTTCAGAATCCCTGCCACAGTCCCAGGACAATGCAGAAGACAAGGAAAACCACAAGGCACACATGCTGACACCTGCCAACATTGCAGCAATGAACCCGACAAGTGGGAGCAGTCACACACACATACAAATGTCTCAATCACTAAAAGGTACCATCTAGGGACAACTACATGATTTTGCAAATAAACAAGTGCATTGGGGAACCCTGACTGTGTCCCATCTGTTTCTGACAACATCATCATCACTCAGAACTGACAAATCCCAATGATGATACACCAATTAACAGTAGTGTGTCATGCACCCACATATCTGGTAGCCCATGGCAAAGTAGTGGGATGAAACCAGTACCACTCAGCAAGAATCAACAACAGGAACATACCAAGGGAACACTGCCTGTGTATGAACTGGGATGTGGACACACACACATGCTCATACAACACATACCATGGTCCCAGGCTATGTCACGGGACAACACACTTACTTGAGGGGACCCAACTCCTGTGGAAGCCCAGCTGTGCCAAACATATTCACAGCACGTCTCCCTCATGTCTGCAGAACACTTGGTCAGTCAGCCATCAGTTACCACACAATGAAAGATCTGGTCACAACAGCCTGGGTATGTGAGTCTCCCCTAAGTCATCTGCACATACTCAAAACATATGTCTAGCAAGTTGCACAGAGGACCCAGTTGCTCCTAAACCAATGATGCCCACACCTGTGGGTCCAGTGGTGATGCACACAAAGTCTGTGGAATTGACAAATTGGACAATGGGAAGCACATCATATGTGCATGGGTGCAAGCCAGAGATGTGACCATGCAAATGAAATGTTCACAGAGATGTCCACAAATAGTTAATCATGACTGTTCTGCTTGGGTTTTCGGATCAGATAGAACCCGCTCAACAGAGCCTCCCTAACCCAGCCAGAACGTTACCCCCTCCCTAGGGCCTATTCACACCTAAGAAACCACATATATATATATGTACCACCTAAGGACAGGGAATTCCTATTATATATATATATATATATATATATATTAAGACCTCTTATAATACAAGTGGCGGCCTCGCGGTCCCAAACGGACCCAGGACTTCCTACCCAGACGGCAGCCTCAGCCTCGCGGTCCCAAACGGACCCAGGACTTCCTACCCAGACGGCAGCCTCAGCCTCGCGGTCCCAAACGGACCCAGGACTTCCTACCCAGACGGCAGCCTCAGCCTCGCGGTCCCAGACGGACCCAGGACTTCCTACCCAGACGGCAGCCTCAGCCTCGCGGTCCCAAACGGACCCAGGACTTCCTGCCCAGACGGCAGCCTTAGCTTATAATACAAGTGGCGGCCTCGCGGTCCCAAACGGACCCAGGACTTCCTGCCCAGACGGCAGCCTCAGCCTCGCGGTCCCAAACGGACCCAGGACTTCCTACCCAGACGGCAGCCTCAGCCTCGCGGCCCCAAACGGACCCAGGACTTCCTACCCAGACGGCAGCCTCAGCCTCGCGGTCCCAAACGGACCCAGGACTTCCTACCCAGACGGCAGCCTTAGCCTCGCGGTCCCAAACGGACCCAGGACTTCCTGCCCAGACGGCAGCCTTAGCACGAGTTCATCCTATGATTACCACGACATACAACAGGGGAATCAGTGTTACTATGTATCAGATCACAGAAAGACTGCTAGTTGAGCACAACCTGTTCTCCAGTTCGAGGGGCTCCTTTCTCCCTTATTCAGTTACCACTTACCTGATCAGGGTTAACATCTGTTCATATCAAGTCACAGCTGACTAGAAGAATAGGCTACCCTCTTATACAAGAACACGCAGCACATGTTGATTCACTACAAACTGGATACTTTATTTAGTTACTACATACACGCTCACAGAACATAATACATATCATAACCTGCAAAGAAAAGCGAAAGATTAAGTTGTACACTCTAATAAAAAGGGGTTGACATCACCTTGGTCGTATGTAGCCTGCACTCAATGGTCATCTAGGTTCCCTTCTCGTCTGTGCCTCGGCTTCGCCTGGAAGTCACACCTCCGCAGTCACGGATCTACTCCCTTCTCCCTCTCCGAGTCACTGGGACCTCTTCCTCATCGGCTACTCTCTTCTCTTTTGATTATATATTTCTCGTTTTTTCTCCACCTTCAAGTTTGTCATCTGTCTTCCCTGGAATAAGTAGTAGCTTTACTGCTAACGGCCAGGTGCCGCCTACGGACTAAAAGCAAGTGCCAGTATCTGCCTCAGACTTTCACTAATATAGAGGTGCATTCTCTCATGGAAAATTCCAGCCCGTAACCTGCCGCCCACCAAATTCTTGTACCTCCCCGTGCCAAGGACACGTTCCCAGCCGGCCGGCCTGATGTAGTGTCTTCGGCATGAAGAAAAATACAATCCTTCGATAAGGGCCGGCCTGAACCGGTTCTCTCCAAGCGAATAACACCTCATAACTAAAACATTACATTTGACCTAGAAGCATCCCAAGCTGCCGGAGCAGAAAGAAAGATGGAGTCTCTCCCGTTTGAGGCCTACCAGGCCTGAATTCAGCACGGCTCCATGAAATACCCCCACTACAGGACAGGTTATCCCTAATACTAACGAATCTATCCCCTAGGCTATGTGTACAAGCCCTGATCTATGGGGAAGAGCACAGGATCATGTCAAAGTGCCTAGTAAATAGGCTCCATTCACTACTCTAACCCTTAGACTTGGATGGAAAGAGACTGAAGTCATATTGGTTCCCCTTTAACACAAGAAAGGCCGGAAAAATCGAGCAGTACATTTCACCCTTGACTTCAGTCTATTATACATTCATTAAATGGAGCTAACATCTGTGGAAGAATAATATGAAACAAAGCTAACTGATCTATGTCTAGTACCAAGTGTGCAGAATTGAAGTAGTGAAGGAATACACTGAATAAAGCAACAGATAGAAATCAAAACAGCAACAGCAATCAAAATACCACCTAATGTTTGGCGTAGCATGTGTATATCGGGTAACCAATTAAAGAGCCAGTCAAACCAGCCCTGGTCAACGTGTTTTCTAACTTCTTCCGTTAAGTCATGCAACTTGTCAATATGTGCACAAATGGATTGTGTATGATCAGATAAGTTAAAACAGCAGAGACCTTCGAAGTCAGAGCAATCATGTCCATGTTTAAGCAAAAGATAATCAATGGCTGCTCTATTTTGCAAAATGGCCCTACGTTCACCCTGGGCGTCTAATAGCATGTCAGACAAGACTGTAGAAGTATGATTAATAGATTTCACCATCCAGCAGGCCATTTTCCCAATGGATTTGGCATTATAAACCGCCAAAGCAGGAACACCAATAATTGAAACAGCTAGACTAAGGTATTCAGACTTGGAATATAAATGCAAAGATGAGTCACAATCCTCCTGTAACATCACAGTATCTCGAAGCACACGAGAGTTGGCATTCGGATGTGATGAAAACATCAACAAACTGAGTCTCGTAATGGCACAAGGGCCTCCGGAAATGTTTGCAGGGACATATGGCCAGGAAGTATTACCACATGAGAAAAGCCATCCGGCAGGTAGTAACATTGTGCGATAGTGACTGGGGGTAACTACCAAACTATTGCAAGTCATATTGTTCTGAACTGAAACACATGTGGTCGGTGTCCTTTGAAAGCACAAAGTCCGTTCATGAGCTGTAAATGAAGTGGCACCTTTTAGTTTTAGGCGTAGACATTCAGAGATTGCACTAGGATTACATGTAAGAAAGAAGCATAAATCACCTTGTGTGATATTATAAGTAACTATTTGGGACTGGATGGGGGGTTGCTCGTTCGGCAGTTCAGTACATAAGGGGCAATATACATGGGTAGCAAAATCACCCAGGAGAATATTGGGACGAGCCTTTGAAACATTAAAAATATGAACTAAAGTTTCCAATGAGGCGGGGACAGCAACCAGACAGGTCGCCAGAATGTCATGTACAGATCTCATCGGTGTCAAACAGAAGTGAGGGGCATCAGTCACCCTCTTGGCCAACAATGTCCAAAAGTTCGATGATGAATCCCACGCATCGAAGGAACGCAACACTCGGGTTTTCAGTTCATCCCGGGTTGACGGGATCCCTTCTCTCTCGTCGAACCATCCCAAAAGGAGTCCAGCGCCGACACATCCTGCAGCAACAGTCCAAAGAATGATCTAAAAGAGAACCAAATACAGGCATTAATCATTCTCGTAAATAACATTTGTCAGCTGGGACCGCTTCCCAGCTATCTTTCCCTGGTCTCATAACCAAAATGGTATTGTCCTGACCGGTGGCAATGACCTCTGCTTGTTCAGGGGGATTCTTAGGCGACTGCACCCAAACCCTAGCCCCAGGGTTATCCGTAGAGCCAAAACCTTTCTGGCCTCGTATAGTTAGCAAAGTTGGGGCAGTGCCTTTCGTTATCTCACCACTGAAAACAGGCATTATGAGTAATTGAGCCACTCGGTCAGTGCGATGTATCAGTAAATCAACCTCACTGCTATTCAGCAGGAGCACCTTAATCTCTCCCTGATAGTCACTGTCAATTATTCCTCCAAGCACCTGAATGCCTTTTACAGCCAGCCCTGATCTAGGGGCGATCAATCCAAAATTCCCAGGTGGTATATGAACACCAACACCGGTAGTAATGATGACCCGGTCCTTACTTTTAATAACGGTGTCATCCATGGCATGCAAGTCTAAACCTGCCGACCCTGGGGTCGCTCTGCATGGAGCCAAAGCTCCGGGAGTAATTTCCCAATACATCACAGTTTCTCTGATTTCATTAGGCATAGTCTCAACATTCGGGGGAAACAAACGCATAAGTGGAGATTCAGCATTTAAAAAAGGACGATTATTCAAAATCAATAGTGCTTGGGGTAGAAAGTCTCGCCAATTTTTAGACTTGTCATCTGTTAACTTACGCAACTGGTCCTTTAACAGGCCATTCAATCTCTCCACCAGGCCCGAGGCCTGTGGGTAGTAGGGTATATGGAATATCCATTCAATATTATTTTCCGCATAGAATTCCTGTACCAATCTTCCACGAAAATGGGATGCATTATCAGATTGAATTTGGAATGGCACACCATAATACATCATAATCAATTCTAATGTTTTAATGGTATTCAATTGGGTAGCTTGCTTACATGGAAGGGCTACCAGCAAGCCACTGTATGTATCGACAATTGTGCAAACATATTGACAATTCCTACTCATAGGAAGTGGACCGATGTAATCAATCTGCCAAATTTGAGCGGGCAGTTTTCCGCGATATAAATGACCTTTAACAATTTGGGGCACCTTACGCTGTCTGATATGCTGACAAACGGGACAGTGTAAAATAACATTTTTAATTAGATCTAGGGGAATATAAATTCCTCGATCAGCAGCCCACCTGCTAGTGGCCTTCTCTCCAAAATGTCCTGCCTTCTGGTGTGCCCATTTCGCCAATCCCGCAATATCAGAATCTTGCCTGTCCACCACTGCCTCAGCAATTTTAGATTTCTCATCTGCAATGTTATGAAAAAATTTGTCAAGGGAGTCTATCGGGGTGTGAGCATCCACATGGAAGATTGTAACAGTACTCTGTGGGAGCATCTCCCAAATCTCTTGCCATAACTCTTTTCCCCACAGTTCTTTGGAATGTAACTTCCAATTATGGGAATGCCAAGTCGGCAACCAAACAGCCAGTCCATTGGCAGTAGACCAAGAATCGGTGAAAATATGACATGTACCAGGTAACTCTTGTTTCAAAACTTGGTAAACAGCGTAAAGCTCGGCAAATTGGCTGCTTTTACCTTCACCAGTTGTGCTCAGCAGTTTCTGTGTGATCGGATTATAGGACACCGCCTTCCAGTGCCGTGTCGTCCCTATAAACCTCGCTGAACCATCTGTGAACCAAACATGGTTTCTTTCCGCTGCGGACAAATCATCAAAAGGCTTACCCCATTTAACAGGAGACTCCTGCGCTAAAGGTACGGAACACTCACTCTCAGTCTCAGTCGACGGTGCTCGCGCCACCTGCTCATGTAAAGAAGCAACTCCTTTCGGGCCCACACGTGCCCTGTCTTGTATGTACCATTTCCATTTAATCACACTCGCCTCTTGAGCATGTCCAATTCGGTGAGTTCTCGGTGAACTCAGAACCCACTGCATGATAGGAATTTCAGGACGCACAACTATATCATGTCCCAAAGTCAATTGCTCGGTATCCACCAGAGCCCAATAACATGCAAGTAACTGTTTCTCAAAGGGTGTGTAACGCTCACCAGCATCAGGTAACTTTTTGGTCCAAAAACCTAACGGTACTCTACTCCTGCCTTGTTTCTGCCACAAACTCCAATTTGCATAAGGGCCCTGTACAGACACATTCAAATCCACATCACCATCACGTACAGGCCATAAATCCAGAGCATGTTGAATTGCCTCTTTTGCCAGACTAAACGCATCTTGCTGTGGTTTATCCCATTCAAATGCATTCTTTTTACGTGTAACCCGGTACAAGGGGCCCAATATTTGACTCAAATGAGGAATATGCTGGCGCCAAAAACCAAACAAACCAATGAAGCTCTGGGCTTCTTTCCTATTCCTCGGAACTGCAAAATCAAGAATCTTCTGTTTAACCTGAGGGATCACTTCACGGTGTCCTTCATGCCAATTAATACCCAAAAATTTTACAGCCTGGGACGGACCTTGCAATTTATCCGGATTGATTTCCCAACCTTTCTCACGCAGACACTCAATGACTCTGTCCAATTGTGTCTGAACTTCCTCTTGTGTTTCGCCTTGGATCAAAACATCATCAATATAATGACATATCTGAATTTGGGGATGAACCGGTACCTCAGCCAAATGCTCCGCCACCAGCCGGTGACATATCGTAGGACTATGCACATAGCCCTGGGGAAGACTTCTAAACGTCATCTGACGCCCGTTCCACGTAAAACTGAACTGTTCCTGACACTCAGGGGCAATTGGGATAGAAAAGAAAGCATTAGCAATATCAATGGACGCATACCATGTACCTGGATGCTTTTGTATTCTTTCAATTAGGGTAATAACATCCGGTACTGCAACAGTCAAAGAGGGCGTGTGTTTGTTCAATTCTCGATAATCAACAGTCATGCGCCAAGAATTATCACTCTTACGCACCGGCCAAACAGGATTATTCCAAGCAGAAGTAACTGGAGTTATAACACCTGCATCCACCAACTCCTGAATAGTGGTACTAATCTCCTCATGACCACCTGGAATACGATACTGCTTCTGACAAACCACTTTTGTCGCCTGGGGAACTTGTATGGGGGGCATTCTTAAACAACCAACCCGTATAGGCCTGGACAATATATAATGCGTCGTTCCAAATTGGTAACACCCATCATCTAGATGCAATGTCATTCCTTTCAAAATATCAATTCCAATTATGAATTCTAAGAGTGGCACCACTAATACAGAATATTCTTTTCTAGGGATTCTACCTATTCTCATTTCAAGCAAAGTTTGAACTGCAGGGGTTTCTTTTCCACCTAATCCGGTAATAGTAAAAGGCTGACCTGTAAACTTCTTTGATTTTCCATGAATAAGAGTGGCCTCCGCTCCTGTATCTACCAATGCTCGGGCCCTTTGGATATTACGATGTCTCCAATAAATATCAATATCTACATAGGGTCTATTATCTCTGTGAGCCCATCTGTGTACCGGAGCTTGACCTATTTCCTAGTCATTCTTACTGCATTCTGTGTACCAGGAAAAATCAGGATAAAGACTCTCACGTTTCTTAGGTATCGGTACCTCCTGTTCATATCCATTCCCCGTACGGAACGGATTCGAGTCTTCAGTATTGTACCGCGGGTTACGATCGACCAAACTGTGACGATCCTCTCTCCTCCTCAACTCAGGGGATTGATCCCTATCATCTCTACGTCTGCTGTAAGCATAATCATTTCTCCCCCTTTCTCTTTCCCCCTCTCTCTCCCTGTCTCTCTCTCGACGGGGGGACACATCACGTACAGAACGCCGATCATCACGACGATCAGAGCGCCCACGGCGGTCGTCATCACCGCTACCGTCAGAACAACCACGATCACACTCAGTCGTCCGAACACGCCGGGCGCCCTCCTTCCGGTCCAAGCCACGTTTGCGAAACAACTCCCACAAACGAGTAGTAGTCTCACCGTCAATGTCTTCCCTACGCACACCATCAGCCAAAAGACCAGAAAAGATATCACGTCTAGTAAGTTTATTTTCACCAGGAGTACGAGTGTCAGGCCGGGACTGACGTTCAGGTTTAAACCACTCACCCAACTCACCCAGTTGGCGCACTGATTCCAACACCGTAGATAACACATTACCAGTCTGATTAATCAATAAAGTCATCATGACCTGCTTGTAGGCAACAGGAGAAGAACGAATAATACGATTCCGCACAGAAGATGTCAACATCCCATCAAGCAACCTGTCAGCAGTACCCAGAAAAATTGCCGTTTTCATCACCTCCTCTTTGAGACGTTGTGCAGCGTCACGCAGAGTATACCACGGCTTGTCATTGACAGGCCAGTCAGATTCAGTAGGATATTTCAGATTACAACCCTCAGTCGCCAATTGCAGTAAAGAAATTTGACCGCCACCATTATAGTTACGAAAATGATCCTGCACAGTAGAATCCAAACTCAAGGAACAGAACTTCAAACAATCGCCAGTATCCAGCATAATACCAGCAGCGCCCAGTTCATAAAGGCGCACCATCCATGTGAGTAAAGCCTCACCAGTCCGCTGCCTAAATCGCTGCAAAATATCACTAATTTCCTGTTGCGTAAAGTCTTCCAAACAGTCCAAAGAAACACCCTGCGGAGCATTGGGAGACTGCTGCAACTTCCGACGAAAAACTGGATGCGCAGAGACCGCGGGACGAGCATCACAAGGAGCCCGATCAGTACTTGTAGAGGGACAATCAGTGTAAGAGGCATCGATCCCACCCGAAGAACGAGCGTAATCACAGGATGCACCATCAGAGGTGCGAGAAGTAGACTTACATTCATGACGGGAACGAGAAGACTCGCGCTTGGCAGACTCCTCACCCGAGGAACAAGAATCACTCGAGTTCCAGATATTACCATCCCATTCATCAGGATCCCAATCCAGTCCGGCTTTCGCCATGACTAGACGCACCTTTCGCGTCGAAACCCGACCGCGCCTGTTTTTGTATTTATAACGAGCAATCCGCACAGCCGCCCTTTCGGCAATCGTTTGGTAAGTCTCCAGTTTATCAGCAAGCAACTTATTTTGACACCGCAACAAAGTATGAGAATTCTGAATCTCAACAAAGTGCGCTTCCACATCTTTAAGAGAGATCTGTAATTTCAACAATCTCTCATGTAGAATCCGATACGCAGACAGAACAATCCAACCTCTGCGCCCCAAAATGGGAATCTCCTCACCCTTCGATACGGGTGCCTTCTGCAAACAAGCAATCACATTAGCCGGCTCCGCCAGCTCCAAAGAAGAATTCCAATTCTCACTCAAACCAGTAGAGTCAGCCCACTCACGGGCTAAGGCTTCATAAGGCGTTGAATCCCATCCGGGAATATCAACGGGCAACTTAAAAGTAGATTTAGATCTTCTAGAAAACATCGTGGAAAAGAAAAAGAAGAAGAAGAAAAAGAAAAGAAAGAAAAGAAATGGAGAGAGAAAGAAAAAAAAAAAAACTATACACACAAATATATAAAAATAAAATGCAAAGAAAACCACGCACGCGCCGAAAGCAAACACAAGACAATCACAACGCACACAGGTTTCGTAAACGGTTCGTGACGCCAAATGTTCTGCTTGGGTTTTCGGATCAGATAGAACCCGCTCAACAGAGCCTCCCTAACCCAGCCAGAACGTTACCCCCTCCCTAGGGCCTATTCACACCTAATAAACCACATATATATATATGTACCACCTAAGGACAGGGAATTCCTATTATATATATATATATATATATATATATTAAGACCTCTTATAATACAAGTGGCGGCCTCGCGGTCCCAAACGGACCCAGGACTTCCTACCCAGACGGCAGCCTCAGCCTCGCGGTCCCAAACGGACCCAGGACTTCCTACCCAGACGGCAGCCTCAGCCTCGCGGTCCCAAACGGACCCAGGACTTCCTACCCAGACGGCAGCCTCAGCCTCGCGGTCCCAAACGGACCCAGGACTTCCTGCCCAGACGGCAGCCTCAGCCTCGCGGTCCCAGACGGACCCAGGACTTCCTACCCAGACGGCAGCCTCAGCCTCGCGGTCCCAAACGGACCCAGGACTTCCTGCCCAGACGGCAGCCTTAGCTTATAATACAAGTGGCGGCCTCGCGGTCCCAAACGGACCCAGGACTTCCTGCCCAGACGGCAGCCTCAGCCTCGCGGTCCCAAACGGACCCAGGACTTCCTACCCAGACGGCAGCCTCTGCCTCGCGGTCCCAAACGGACCCAGGACTTCCTACCCAGACGGCAGCCTCAGCCTCGCGGTCCCAAACGGACCCAGGACTTCCTACCCAGACGGCAGCCTTAGCCTCGCGGTCCCAAACGGACCCAGGACTTCCTGCCCAGACGGCAGCCTTAGCACGAGTTCATCCTATGATTACCACGACATACAACAGGGGAATCAGTGTTACTATGTATCAGATCACACAAAGACTGCTAGTTGAGCACAACCTGTTCTCCAGTTCGAGGGGCTCCTTTCTCCCTTATTCAGTTACCACTTACCTGATCAGGGTTAACATCTGTTCATATCAAGTCACAGCTGACTAGAAGAATAGGCTACCCTCTTATACAAGAACACGCAGCACATGTTGATTCACTACAAACTGGATACTTTATTTAGTTACTACATACACGCTCACAGAACATAATACATATCATAACCTGCAAAGAAAAGCGAAAGATTAAGTTGTACACTCCAATAAAAAGGGGTTGACATCACCTTGGTCGTATGTAGCCTGCACTCAATGGTCATCTAGGTTCCCTTCTCGTCTGTGCCTCGGCTTCGCCTGGAAGTCACACCTCCGCAGTCACGGATCTACTCCCTTCTCCCTCTCCGAGTCACTGGGACCTCTTCCTCATCGGCTACTCTCTTCTCTTTGGAATATCTATTTCTCGGTTTTTCTCCACCTTCAAGTTTGTCATCTGTCTTCCCTGGAATAAGTAGTAGCTTTACTGCTAACGGCCAGGTGCCGCCTACGGACTAAAAGCAAGTGCCAGTATCTGCCTCAGACTTTCACTAATATAGAGGTGCATTCTCTCATGGAAAATTCCAGCCCGTAACCTGCCGCCCACCAAATTCTTGTACCTCCCCGTGCCAAGGACACGTTCCCAGCCGGCCGGCCTGATGTAGTGTCTTCGGCATGAAGAAAAATACAATCCTTCGATAAGGGCCGGCCTGAACCGGTTCTCTCCAAGCGAATAACACCTCATAACTAAAACATTACATTTGACCTAGAAGCATCCCAAGCTGCCGGAGCAGAAAGAAAGATGGAGTCTCTCCCGTTTGAGGCCTACCAGGCCTGAATTCAGCACGGCTCCATGAAATACCCCCACTACAGGACAGGTTATCCCTAATACTAACGAATCTATCCCCTAGGCTATGTGTACAAGCCCTGATCTATGGGGAAGAGCACAGGATCATGTCAAAGTGCCTAGTAAATAGGCTCCATTCACTACTCTAACCCTTAGACTTGGATGGAAAGAGACTGAAGTCATATTGGTTCCCCTTTAACACAAGAACGGCCGGAAAAATCGAGCAGTACAATGACACACCCAGGTAGCTGCAAAGGATGACATGGATATCCACCAGAATAGGATACATATCTCATGGACCACATGGAGTACCTCACAGCAACACATCAGTATTCAACATTGGAAACCAAGCATTACAGGTGCAAGGGCATGTTAAACACCATCAATATAATGTACAGCTAAATCAAGTTCACAGGGATAAAAAAAAAGCTTTATTCAGCATATTAAAAGTTAAACGTCTGTTCAAACAAAAGGCCCATGGCCAGTCCATGTCCAAATGCCAAGGAGTGAACTAGAGTGACAACTGTCACACCTTGCTTGCCTGCTAAGGACCGTGGTCATCCCCTCGGAGGGGCATACATGGGGGCAGGCCAGGCACCACAGGGACAGGATCCGGGCGCAGCAGAAAGAGGCAGTGAAGAGGTGGTGGATGCAGGCGAGACACTTGCAACTGCAGTGGAGCTGACTGAAGTGGTGGTGTTGGAGGGAGGACCACCGGGGAGTCGGAGGGACTACGCCGAGCGCCGCTTGAGAAGCCTCCTAGGAGAGGATCTTCTCCTATAATCGTACTAGGCTCAGTAACACCACCACACAGGATTCTGTATCAGTTGCTTATCTTGGTTCTTTTATATAAACAAGGAGCACGGTCAATCTGTACAGTGGGATCGAGAGATCCAGTAAGAGTCTCAATGTCTCGAAAGGAATAGGGTAGCGGGACAGTCTCAGTACCAACCAGGTACTGGTGAGGGGGCTCTGCGCCAGACCTAGGATGCTGTCTCAGAGCGGCTCGGACGTGGAGAGCCGCGACGGCATCAGCAGGGCTCGGGTGGTAGTTCCGCTTGGGTCGAGCCGCGACACAGTCAGCAGGGCTCCGGTGGTAGGTCCGCTTCGGTCGAGCCGCGACGAGGTCAGCTGGGCTCTGATGGCAAGTTCAACAAGGTCGGGCCGCGACGGCGTCAGCAGGGCCCCAAAGGTTCGTGAAGGTCTTGTAAGCACGATGGAGCCGCGACGTCGTCAGCAGGGCTCAGCAGGTAATTTCAGGCAGAGTCTTTCTCCGTAGGGTCAGCCGCGATCCGATCAGCAGGGCTCTTGACTCCAGGATACAACTGTCCTCTTGTTGTCGAGTCGCCCCAGATATAGGTCGTGAGCCCTTTGATGTCCGGACCCTTGCACCCAGGAGGGCGGAGAGGCCGGGTAGGGCGCGGCCAGACGCCCAGCAGGAGAGGCGCCAGGCCCCAGAGAGCTGTGGGGCGGTCGCACCTAGGTGTGGAAGGACGGTTGGGGGTCCCATCGATACTGCCCTCCGCCGGGAGTGGAAAGGGCTCACGTGGTATCCCCCGGGCCAGGGGTGGGCGCCTCGATGTCGGGCCTCGCTGGGACCGAGGTCGGGTAGAGCGTGGGTCACGGAGGTGGTCACGTGGAGTGACGTGTAATCCAAGATGGAGGAGCCCCGAGGTGCATGGGACCTCGTGCAGCTGAGTGAGGGGGAACAGGACCACGCCACGAGGCCGGCTCCAACACGCGTCCCCCCCAGCTGAAGGCAGGGAGAGTCACCCATCTCCTTGGGGGTTCTCCTCGCCGAGGCGGAAGAATCGGGAAAGGCCGTCAGCATTGGCGTGGTCGTTGCTGGGCCGGTGCTCCACGGTGAAGTCCATCCCTTGCAATGAGATGGACCATCGCAACAGTTTGGGGTTCTCGCCCCGCATTTGCATGAGCCACCACAAGGGCCGGTGGTCAGTCTGGACCCTGAAGTGGGTGCCGAAAAGTTAGGGCCGGAGCTTCTTGAGAGCCCATACCACAGCGAAGGCCTCCCGCTCGATGGTGCTCCACCTCTGTTCTCGTGGCAGCAGTCGGCGGCTGATAAAGGCCACAGGTCGGTCGAGGCCCTCGGCGTCCATCTGGGAGAGGACCGCCCTGACCCCGTACTCGGATGCGTCGGTCTGCACCACAAATTCCTTGCTGTAGTCAGGGGCCTGTAGCACCGGGGCAGCACACATGGCCGCCTTGAGGGCTTCAAAAGCGGTCTGGCAGCGGGGCGTCCAGTGCACCACCTTGGGCTGTTTCTTGGAAGTGAGCTCCGTAAGGGGGCCCACCATGCTGCCATAATCCTTAATGAATCGCCGGTAGTAGCCTGTGAGGCCTAAGAAGGCCCGGACAGCGGTCTGTGTTGCGGGGGGCTCCCACGCCCTGATGGCATCGACCTTCAACTGGAGGGGCGCTACCTGGCCACTCCCCACCTGGTGGCCCAGATAGGTCACAGATCCTTGACCGATCTGGCATTTGCTGGCCTTAATTGTGAGCCCGGCCCTTTGGAGAGCGGCCAGGACTTTGCCGAGGTGTCCCAAGTGCTCTGCCCAATGGTCGCTGAAGACTGCAATGTCGTCGAGGTAGGCCGCGCTGAAGGTCTCTAGCCCGGCCAGGACCTTGTTTACCAGCCTCTGAAAGGTTGCTGGGGCGTTCTTCATACCGAAGGGCATCACCCGAAAGTGGTAGTGCCCATCGGGGGTGGAAAAGGCGGATCGTTCCTGGGCGCCGGGAGTGAGCTTGATCTGCCAGTACCCAGCGGTGAGATCAAAGGTGCTTAGGTAGCGGGCGGCCCCTAAGCGATCGATCAGCTCGTCTGCCCGGGGCAGGGGGTGGGCATCGGTCTTGGTGACTGCGTTCAGGCCCCGGTAGTCTACACAAAATCGGAGTTCCGGAGAAGTACCGGGGGCGGCGGCCTTCGGCACCAAGACCACCGGGCTGGCCCACGGGCTGTCGGAGGGCTCAATGACTCCGAGGGCGAGCATCTTGGCGACCTCGGTCTGTATGCAGGCCCGGACTCGGTCGGGTACCCTGTAGGCGCGATGTCACACAGGGGGGCTGTCCCCGGTATCCACGTCGTGTACGCACCAGGGGGTCACCCCGGGCGTGAGAGAGAAGAGGGCAGCGAAGGGTTGCAGCAGCCTCCGGCAGTCATGGCGCTGTTCCGGGGTCAGCGAGTCGGAGAGGTGGACTCCCTCTAAGGAACCGTCTTGGCTCGAGGACCCCAGGAGGTCGGGCAGGGGCTCGGAGTCGCTTTCGCCCCCATCATCAGTAGCCAGCAGCAGGCTTAGTTCAGTTCGGGCAAAGTGGGGCTTCAGCCGGTTGGCGTGCAGGACTCGGAGGGGGTTCCTCGGGGACTCCATGTCGACTAGGTAGGTGACGGGGCTCTTCCTCTCAACCACCTTGAAGGGCCCGGTCCACTTGTCCTGCAGGGCGCAGGGGTCCACAGGTGACATGACCCAGACTTGCTGGCCTGACTCGAACTCGATGGTCGAGGCGTTTGCATCATACCAGCGCTTCATGTCTTCTTGGCTGGCTTCGAGGTTGGCTTCTGCCAGGGCCCGGAACTTCCGAGTCTGGTTCCGCAGGGTCAGGAGGTACCGGTAGACGTCGGGGGGGGGGCATCTTGGACGTTTGCCTCCCAGCCCTCCTTGACCAGGCTGAGGGGCCCTCGGACGGGGTGCCCATACAACAGTTCGAAGGGGCTGAAGCCCAGGGATTTCTGCGGTACCTCTCGATAGGCGAACAGGAGGCAGGGCAGCAGGACATCCCACCTCCTCCGCAGGGGCTCTTCCAGACCTTGGATCATCCCTTTTAGGGTCCTGTTGAACCGCTCGACCAGTCCGTTCCCCGGGGGGTGGTAAGGGGTAGTGAATCTGTAGGTGACCCCACATTGTTGCCAGAGGGATTTCATGTGCTTTGAAATAAAGTTCGTACCCCTGTCGCTCACCACTTCTCGGGGGAACCCCACCCTGGAGAAGATGCCCATCAGGGCCCGGCCCACAACTGGAGCTGTCACAGTGCGGAGTGGGATGGCCTCCGGGTATCGGGTGGCGTGGTCGACCAGTACCAGGATGAAGCGGTGTCCTAGGGCGGTTCGGGGGTCGAGGGGCCCCACGATGTCGATCCCCACTCGTTCGAACGGGGTGTGGACGGCTGGAAATGGTTGGAGGGGGGCTTTAACTCGACCCCCAGTCTTCCCGCTAGCCTGGCAGGTCTGGCAGGACCGGCAGTGGTGGTCCACGTCTCTCCGCATTCGGGGCCAATAGAAATGGGTCACTAGACGGCTGTAAGTCTTGTCCCTCCCGAGGTGTCCGGCGACGGGCACGTCATGCGCCAGGTTCAGGAGGAACTCCCGGAACCGGAGGGGAACCACCAACACCCGGCCGGCTCCCAGCTCGGCGACTTTTTGCTCGCTGTATAGTAAGTCATTGTCCCAATAGACCCAGTGGGTTCCCGTGGGGTCCCCCGAGGCCTGGGTGGCCGCTTGCTGTCAGGCCCCCTCGAGGGACGGGCAGGCCTTCTGTTCCTGCTGGAACTGTTCGCGGGTGGGGCCCCCATCGTGGCGCCACTGAGCCAGCTCGGGGATCTCGCTGAGGGAGGCGGCCTCGTTGGGAGACAGTTCGGACGGCCCGGCCTCATCGTCGGGTTCCTCCGTGCCGGAGGGGGGTGATAGTTCTGGGCCCGTAGGCTGGTCGGTGGCCGCGGCAGCGGCGGGTTGGGCGGTCATGGACCGGGTGGTAGCGCTGGCCCACTCAGGCAGCCCTAGCATCCCCAGATGCTCTCGGCGTTCCACCTGGGCCCAGGGGGAGCTCTCTAGGTCATTCCCCAGGAGGCAGTCCACGGGGGCGTCGTCGCGGACAGTCACTTTTAGGGTGCTGGACACTCTTCCCCACTCGAAGGGGATCCTGGCCATCCGGCACATACTTTCGGTGTTGTCCGCGGTCCGGACCGGGCATAGGACATGTGGCAGGATTTGTTCGGGGGTCACCAGGTGGCAGCGGACAGCAGTCACGCTAGCCCCAGTGTCCCGGAGGGCTTCGGCCCGTTGTCCGTTGATGGTGACCCACTGCTGGTACTTCTGGGTGTTGCTCGGGATGGCCGCTCGGGGCACCATTTCTTGGGAGCCCAGGCAGACGAGCGACATGGCAGCTGGTTCCCACTCGGGGGACCCGTCCTCGTGGTTTTCCTCCTCTTCTTCTCCTTCTCCCAGGGCAGCGGCGGCTATTTGTCGGGGAGGGGGCCCAGCGGTCCCGTTTCGTCGGTTCACGGGGCAGGCCGGGTCGCTCGCATAGTGGCCGGTCTGCTGGCAGCCGAAGCAGGTCACTGGTGGTCGGGGTCCTGGTCGGGCGATGGGGGTCCCCCTTCGGCCCAGGGTCGGGGACGTGTGGTTGGCGGCTTGGCCTCGTGGCGGGCTTCTGGGCGGTCCGGTCGGGAAGTCTCGGCTGCGGTGGGACCCCCCACCTCCACCCCGCTGGCGAGGGGGTCCCGTGGTACTCCGTTGGTAGTCCCCCACGGGGTTCCGGGGGACCCTGGTGTTGACCCATCAGTCTGCTTCGGCGGCGAGCTTCCGGGGCTCGGTCAACTTACTGTCCAGGAGGTGTTGCCTTAGTTCTACAAAGCAGTTGTTGGCGAGGTGCTCCCAGACAATGAGGTCGAACAGCTCATTGTACGAGGTGACCTTGCTCCCTTTTATCCACCCTTCAAAAGCCCGGCTGAAGAAGTCCACGTACTCGACCCAGGTGGTACCGGGGAGCTTCTTGCAGTCCCGGAAGCGCTGCCGGTACATCTCGGCTGATAGTCCGTAGCGGGTGAGTAGGGCTTCCTTCATGTGATCGTAGGAGGTCATCACTGCGTCGGGGAGTTGCAGCAGGGTATCACGGCCCTCGCTGAGGAACCTCCCCCATAGGCCGGCACCCCAATCGTTCCGGGGTACCCGATGGGAGATCATGGCTACCTCGTAGGCTCGGAACCACTGCTGGATGTCGTCGTTCTTATAGTACTCTTTGACGACATCCTTGGGAATATGAACCTTTGGCTCGGTCAGTGGCAGGGCGTCCCGGGCCCCGGGGGTGCTGGTCTCCCCCGTTTTGGATTTCAGTTTGAGTTCTTTGAGACTCCTCTCGTGCTCGAGGGTTAGCCGTCTCTCTTCGAGCTCCCGATGCCGTTTATTCTCCTCGATTTCCTCTTGCAGCCGTAGTTGCTCCAGGGCTATTTTCTTCTCAGCTAGCTGGAGCTCGCCATCCAGCCGGAGTTGTGCGAGGTCCATTTCGTGTGCCCGGACCCTCTCCCATTCACGTATTTCTTCGTGGGATAGGCGGGCTTCGGGGATGCCTTGCCCCCCATCTGTCGGGGTTGTGGTCGGTAGGTTTTCGTCCCGGGCCGAGGTCCCTTCGGTGCGGGGTGGAGTGGCCTCGGCTTCAGCCCAGGCTTTCAGGGCTTTCTGCATTTCTTCCTTGGTGCCCAATCCTGTGGTCGGGATCCCTTTGTCTTTGCAGAATTGTTTTAGTTCTTTGTGGGTGTACTCCTCCAGTTTTTCCAGCTGGAAGGTTGCGGCCACGGTTGCTTCTTGTCCGTCCATGGTTAGGTAGTGGGTGCGTTACTTGCTTGTACGATTGCGTCTGGCTCGGATTCCGTCGCTGGCCACCAAATGTTGGAGGGAGGACCACCGGGGAGTCGGAGGGACTACTCCGGCACCTTCCTACCGCCAAGTTATAGCCGAGCGCCGCTTGAGAAGCCTCCTAGGAGAGGTCCTTCTCCTATAATCGTACTAGGCTCAGTAACACCACCACACAGGACTCTGTATCAGTTGCTTATCTTGGTTCTTTTATATAAACAAGGAGCACGGTCAATCTGTACAGTGGGATCGAGAGATCCAGTAAGAGTCTCAATGTCTCAATAGGAATAGGGTAGCGGGACAGTCTCAGTACCAACCAGGTACTGGTGAGGGGGCTCTGCGCCAGACCTTGGATGCTGTCTCAGATCGGCTCGGACGTGGAGAGCCGCGACGGCGTCAGCAGGGCTCGGGTGGTAGTTCCGCTTGGGTCGGGCCGCGACACAGTCAGCAGGGCTCCGGTGGTAGGTCCGCTTCGGTCGAGCCGCGACGAGGTCAGCTGGGCTCTGATGGCAAGTTCAACAAGGTCGGGCCGCGACGGCGTCATCAGGGCCCCAAAGGTTCGTGAAGGTCTTGTAAGCACGATGGAGCTGCAACGTCGTCAGCAGGGCTCAGCAGGTAGTTTCAGGCAGAGTCTTTCTCCGTAGGGTCAGCCGCGATCCGATCAGCAGGGCTCTTGACTCCAGGATACAACTGTCCTCTTGTTGTCGAGTCGCCCCAGATATAGGTCGTGAGCCCTTTGATGTCCGGACCCTTGCGCCCAGGAGGGCGGAGAGGCCGGGTAGGGCGCGGCCAGACGCCCAGCAGGAGAGGCGCCAGGCCCCAGAGAGCTGTGGGGCGGTCGCACCTAGGTGTGGAAGGACGGTTGGGGGTCCCATCGATACTGCCCTCCGCCGGGAGTGGAAAGGGCTCACGTGGTATCCCCCGGGCCAGGGGTGGGCGCCTCGATGTCGGGCCTCGCTGGGACCGAGGTCGGGTAGAGCAGGGTCACGGAGGTGGTCACGTGGAGTGACGTGTAATCCAAGATGGAGGAGCCCCGAGGTGCATGGGACCTCGTGCAGCTGAGTGAGGGGGAACAGGACCACGCCACGAGGCCGGCTCCAACAGGTGGGTGCTGTCACAACTGTGGGGCACAAGTCAGATGGGGTGGGTGCCGGCACAATTCCAGTGGGCAGGTCAGATGGAGTGGATTGGGTCCCCACTGCAGTGCCCAAGTCACTACGCATTGCCACCCGCGTCGGACCTCATTGCATTCAATGGCAAAGCGTATTGGTGTGACTATTCTACGGATGCAACACACATTTACTAGCCAGGGACACCTGTGCACACCTACCACACTACAGCATTGGCCACGCAGTGTCCCATGGCATGTAAGGCTGCATTCCCTGGGTGTTTGGGGGGCCACATCTGGTTTGTTGGGTGGCATTTTTGTGCAGCCACTCCCAGGCTGTGCACGTGTACACGGGGTCAGAATCATTTGTGTGTTGTGCACATTACCACTGTGATGTGCAATTGTACAGTAATGGGCATGAGCCACGGACACAGTTTCATGTTGGATATGTTTGGGGCATGTCACATACACCCTGAATCCAGGGGGTGATGGCATGTACGTCACAGTGAGACCTGTAGCCACAAAACTGATGTGCACCCACAGTCTGTGTGCATATTTTGTCTCAAATGTGTCTGATCAAATGTGCCCGATGGGTGACAGTCTCTACATCCATGTGGTATATGCATCAATATTGATGGTGTGTGTGTGTCTAAGAGATGTACATGTAGGGCCGGCAGGACCAACAGTGGCCACTACCTGTGGGACTTACGCTTGCCTTGTGGTATGTACGTGATACGCTATGTCCAAGCCAGTGTCGATGTGGCAATACAGGGACCCTGGGTGTTGGAAGGCGGACCCCGAGGAGTCGGCGAGACCACCAAGGGGGGGCCCTCCCACTGCACGAAGTAGCCGAGCGCTGCAGAGAAGCCTCCTGAGAGATCCTTCCCCTATCACGTACTAGCACAGTAACACCACCACACAGGACTCAAGGAGGTTGTCTCAAGACGAGCAATTCTTTATCAGCACTTAAAGGTTACGGAATCAATATTTACACGAAAGGGATCGAGGGATCCACCAAAAGTCTCAGTGTCTCTTTGGAAGGGTAGGGGTAGCGGGACAGTCTTTGGCAGGAGCTCGGTACGAGGGTACCTGGGGCCCAGTTCTTATCCTCAAGCTGGAGGACCTCCGGATCTCGGAGGGGTCGAGCCGCGACGGCGTCAGCAGGGCTCTGGCGTTCAGTTCGTGGGGAGCCGCGATCAGGTCAGCAGGGCTCTCAAGATGGTTTCTGCTCAGCTCGAGCCGCGACGTCGTCAGCAGGGCTCCGAGGGAGGTTTCAGCGAGGTTGGGCCGCGACAGCGTCAGCAGGGCCCCGATGTTCCGGGGGGCTTCAGGGTTTCCACAAGAAGGAGCCGCGACGCAGTCTGCAGGGCTCGTGGTAGTTCAAGCAAGAGTTCTTCTCCGTAGGGTCGGCCGCGATTCGATCAGCAGGGCTCTCGACTCCGGGATACAACTGACGATCTGTGGCGGGGTCGCCCCAGATATAGGTCTGGAGCCCTTTGATGTCCGGACCCTTGCGCCCGGGGGGGCGGAGAGGCCGGGTGGAGGTGGCCAGACGCCCAGCAGGAGAGGCGCCAGGCCCAAGAGAGTTGCAGGGCGATCACACCTAGGGATGGGAGGACAGTTGGGGGTCTCATCGATACTGTCCTCTGCCGGGGGCGGTGAATGGTTCATGTGGCACCCTGTCAAGATACCAGACTGAACCGCAGGAGTCGAGGATGGTCCCAACGCCCCTCCGCTGCTACACCCTCCAGAGCAAGTAAATTCTGGAATGGCGCAACCGCAGGGGGTAAAGGGGAAGTGGACAGAAAGAGAGACTGCCTTAACACGAAGACTCGGAATGCTTCTTCTGGTCTCCACTACTCTGCTTGGGTCTGGATACTCAGCACCTGTGTAATGACAATGCATTTAACATTCTACTCTAACATCTCTTAAATACATATATATATATATATATTAGAATACAATTATGAAATTACCCATTTAGTCAAGGCTTTTGCTTCTCTCTATTTTAACTTTTCTGAGGTTGTAGGAGGATGAGTATACTGTTTTAATGTTCTTGTAGCTTGGATGCCAAGAAACTCTCCTCTGAATATTACAAAAATAAAGTCTTGTATCACAGCAATGAAACAATGAAGAAAATTGTTGTACCTTATCTTCTTGCTGAAATATTAGCCTTTTGAACTGCTTACCAAAATGTTCCACTATGCTTCTTCCGAAGAAAAGAAGGTAATTAGTTATGCAAAATATTTCAGTTAGGAGAAAAACCCTACTAGCGCGCTAGCATAAAAATGTTCTTCACAAACTTCTGAACTTGGTTAATGTGCAGTGAAACCTTCTCCTGCTGTTTAGTGGAAAAGTGACTACTAGAAAATAATTCTTTCGAGGGTTGCAGTGTACACACATTAACACTGAATGAATTCCTGGCGAAGTCCAGTTTGACAGGAACCTCATAAAAGTGATGAATGCCAGATGCTTGCCTGAATGTCTTTTTCAAGTTTAACTGAATGCGCTTTAAACTGTGAAATTATTATTTCCTAACTTCTCTTGACAGGAACCAATTAGGCATGAAGAATGCCAGACACCAGTTTAAATGCCTTTTTCCAGTTTTACTAAATACGTGTAGAAAATATCCGGAAAGATTACTTAGCTTTTCAGAGCCAAAGCGGTGACAGGAAATAGTCGAAAATACAGCTGAAATCTTCTTCCAGGAATTTCTGTCAGAAGCCAGACTGCAGAGAGACGTTATCGTGTCTCAAATGTCAGTTGAAGTGCACTGAGAGTTCGCAGCGCGAGAGCTTTTCTTCCAGCTAGAGGGCGCAAGGGTCAAAACACTAGACTGCTGACCTAGCTTTATCGGTCTTGACCTGATTCTTTCTCCATTTTGCTACTGAAGACAAATGACCCTTGACTTCAAGGTTTGACTGGTTGATGATCGTAATCTCCTCCATCTTGGGTATTTGCTTGCCTTTTTGAGCTCATTACTGATTTTCCTTACCTGACCTCCAGACGTAATTACGACTGCAGAGGTCTTGACACACCCCCTGGCCAGTTCTTGGTGCCTCGATGTCGGGGCTTCGCTGGGGCCGAGGCCGGGTTGAGCGGGGTCGTGCCGGCTGGCGCACAGAGTCACGTGGATGCCAACAAGATGGCGGAGCCCCGAGGGGTATGCGACCTCGTGCGGCTCGGGATGAGGGGTTTCGGTGTAGTTTGGAAGGGTGGCCCGTGAAGGCCGGGGCGGGGAACGGGCACAATCCACGGGGGTAAGGACCACACCACGAGGCCGGGTCCAACAGGCGTCCCCCCCAGCCGAAGGCATGGAGAGTCACCCATCTCCTTGGGGATTCTCCTCGTCAAGGCGGAAGAAGCGGGACAGGCCGTCGGCGTTGGCGTGGTCATTGCCGTGCCGGTGTTCAACAGCAAAGTCCATCCCTTGCAGCGATATGGACCACCGCAGCAGCTTGGGGTTCTCGCCCCGCATTTGCATTAACCACCGCAGGGGCCGGTGGTCGGTCTGGACCCGGAAGTGGGTACCGAAGAGATAGGGCCGGAGCTTCTTAAGGGCCCACACTACAGCGAAGGCTTCCCGCTCGATGGTGCTCCATCGCTGCTCCCGGGGCAGTAGCCGTCGGCTGATGAAGGCCACTGGTCGGTCGAGCCCCCTTTCATCGGCCTGGGACAGGACGGCCCCGATCCCATACTCGGAGACGTCCGTCTGCACCACGAACTCCTTACTGTAGTCAGGGGCCTGCAGCACAGGGGCAGTGCACATCGCTGTCTTGAGTGTTTCGAAGGCTGCTTGGCAGCCGGGTGTCCAGTGCACCTTCTTGGGCTGTTTCTTGGACGTGAGCTCTGTGAGGGGGCCAACAATGCTCCCATAGTCCCGGATGAACCGCCGGTAGTATCCGGTGAGGCCCAGGAAGGCCCGGACAGCTGTCTGGGTAGTGGGGGGTTCCCAGGCCTGGATGGCATCGATTTTTGGCTGGAGAGGGGCCACCTGCCCGCTTCCCACTTGATGGCCCAGGTAGGTCACTGATCCTTGGCCGATCTGGCATTTGCTGGCCTTGATCGTGAGTCCGGCCCGCTGGAGGGCGACCAGGACGGCTTTGAGGTGAAGGAGGTGCTCCGCCCAGTGGTTGCTGTACACGGCAATGTCATCTAGGTAGGCCGCGCTGAAGGCCTCGAGCCCGGCAAAAACCTTGTTTACAAGTCTCTGGAAAGTGGCCGGGGCGTTCTTCATTCCGAAGGGCATCACCCGAAAGTGGTAATGCCCATCCAGGGTAGAAAAGGCGGATCTTTCTCGGGCGCCGGGGGTGAGCTGGATCTGCCAGTACCCGGCGGTGAGGTCCAGCGTGCTCAGGTAGCGGGCGGCCCCTAAGCGGTCGATGAGTTCGTCGGCCCGGGGTATAGGATGGGCATCCGTCTTGGTCACCGCATTCAGGGCTCGGTAGTCTACGCAGAAGCGTAACTCTGGGGGGTGGCCGGGGGCTGCGGCCTTTGGTACCAGGACGACAGGGCTGGCCCACGGGCTGTCGGAGGGTTCGATGACCCCCAGGGCCAGCATCTTTGCTACTTCGGCCTGGATGCATGCCCGCACTCGGTCGGGTACCCTGTAGGCTCAGTGTCGCACGGGGGGGCTCTCCCCGGTGTGGACGTTGTGGACGCACCAGTGGGTCACCCCCGGGGTGAGGGAGAAGAGGGCTGCGTAGTCCTGCAGCAGTTGTTGACAGTCGTCACGCTGTTCCGGGGTCAGGGAAGAGGCAAGTTGGACACCTTTGATAGATCCGTCATGGACGTTGGACTGCAAGAGGTCGGGCAGGGGCTCGGAGTCGTCCTCGCCCCCCTCGTCGGTCGCCAGTAGCAGGCTCAGTTCGGTCCGGGCAAAGTGGGGTTTGAGCCTGTTAGCATGTAGAACCCGGAGGGGGTTCCGGGGGGACTCCAGGTCGACTAGGTAGGTGACGGGGCTTTTCTTCTCCACCACCTTGAAGGGCCCGGTCCACTTGTCCTGGAGGGCGCCGGGCTCAACCGGGGCCATGACCCAGACTCTCTGGCCTGGCTCGAATTCGATGGTGGAGGAGTTCCGATCGTACCACCGCTTCATGTCCTCCTGGCTGGCCTCGAGGTTGGCTTCGGCCATGGCTCGGAACTTGCGGGTCTGGTTTCGGAGGGTCAGGAGGTATCGGTAGACGTCAGGAGGGGCGCCTTGGAGCTTCGTCTCCCAGCCCTCCTTGACCAGGCTGAGTGGTCCACGGACCGGATGTCCGTACAATAGTTCAAACGGGCTGAACCCCAGGGACTTCTGCGGGACCTCCCGATAGGCAAACAGGAGGCACGGCAGCAGGACATCCCATCTCCGCCTTAGGGGCTCTTCCAGGCCCTGGATCATTCCCTTTAAGGTTCTGTTGAACCGCTCAACCAGTCCGTTCCCCTGAGGGTGATAGGGGGTTGTGAATTTGTACGTGACCCCGCACTGCTGCCACAGGGACCGCATGTATTTGGAAATGAAGTTCGTGCCCCTGTCGCTCACCACTTCGCGGGGAAATCCCACTCGGGAGAAGATCCCCATCAAGGCCCGGCCTACCACGGGGGCCGTTATAGTTCTTAGCGGGACCGCCTCCGGGTACCTGGTGGCGTGGTCCACGAGGACCAGGATGAAGCGGTGGCCCAGGGCGGTCTGGGGGTCCAGGGTCCCCACGATGTCGATTCCGACCCGTTCGAACGGGGTGCTGACGGCTGGAAAGGGCTGGAGGGGGGCCTTGACCCGACCCCCCGTCTTCCCGCTGGCTTGGCAGGTCTGGCAGGACCGGCAGTGGTTGTCCACGTCTCTCCGCATCCGGGGCCAGTAGAAGTGGGTCACCAGACGGCTGTAAGTTTTGTCTTGCCCCAAGTGTCCGGCGAGGGGCACGTCATGTGCCAGGTTGAGCAGGAACTCCCGGAAGCGGAGGGGGACCACCAACACACGGCTGGCCCCGAGTTCTGCCACTTTTTGCTCACTGTACAACAGGCCCTTGGCCCAGAAGACCCAGTGGGTGCCGGTCTGGTCCCCGTTGAGTTGTGCGGACGCTTGTTGTCGGACCCCTTCGAGAGAGGGACAGGACTGCTGCTCTTGCTGGAACTGCTCCCGGGTGGGGCCCCCTTCGTGTTGCCATTGTGCAAGTTCTGGTAGGGCGCACGGGGAAGCAATCTCCTCGGGGGAGGATTCACTAGGTCCAGGGTCGGTGTCCGCCTCCCCCTCGCCGCCGGCGGGGGGTGGTGTGAGCCCCTCGGGCTGGGCGGCACCGGGGGCCAAGGACGAGCGGGGGGCCGGGGCGGTCATGGACCGGGTGATGGCGCAGGCCCATTCTGATAGTCCCAGCATTCGGAGGTGCTCTCGTCGCTCTACTTGAGCCCAGGGGGAACTCTCCAAGTCGTTCCCCAGGGGGCAGTCTACCTGTGCGTCGTCGCGGACCGTCACCTTTAGCAGGCCGGTCACCCCTCCCCACTCGAAGGGGACCAGGGCCATCTGGCACAGGCTTTCGCTGTTGTCGGCCGTCCGGACGGGGCACAGCACATTGGGTAGGATCTGTTCGGGGGTCACCAGGTGGCAGCGGACAGCGGTGACGCTGGCGCCGGTGTCACGAAGGGCTTCGGCCCGTTGTCCATTGACGGTGACCTGCTGCCTGTACTTCTGGGTGTTGCTTGGGATGGGGGTGCGGGGCACCATTTCTCGGCTACCCAGGCAGACCAGGGACATGGCTGCTGGCTCCCATTCGGTGGTCCCTCTGTCGAGGGTTTCTTCTTCCTCTTCTCCCTCTCCCAGGGCGGCGGCCGCCAGCTGTCGGGGCGGGGGCCCGCCGGACCCGCTTCTTCGGTTCAGGGGGCAGACCGGGTCGCTGGCATAGTGTCCGGTTTGTTGGCAGCCGTAGCATGTTACTGGTGGCCGTGGTCCGGGTCTGGCCGGGGTCGCCCCCCTTCGGGCTAGGCTCGGGGAGAGGTGTTGCTGCGGTGGCCCTCGAGGGGGGCTCCTGGGGGCCCCGGCGGGGGGGTCCTGGTTCCTGTTCGGCCCTCCCCCTCCACCGCGTTGGCGGGGGGGTCCGGTGGGGTTCCTCTGGTACTCCCCCATTGAGTTCCGGGGGACTCGGGAGTTGACCCATCGATCGGCCTCGACGGCGAGTTTTCGTGGGTCGGTCATCTTGCTGTCGAGGAGGTGTTGCCTCAGCTCCACGAAGCAATTGTTGGAGAGATGTTCCCACACGATGAGGTCGACCAGCTGCCCGTAGGTGGTGACTTTGCTACCCTTGATCCATCCTTCTAGGGCCCGGCTGAAAAAGTCCACATATTCCACCCAGGTGGTACCCGGGATCTTTTTGCAGTCTCTGAACCGCTGGCGGTACGTTTCCGCGGTTAGCCCGTAGCGGGTGAGCAGGGCCTCCTTCATGTGGTCGTAGGAGGTCATCACCTCCTCCGGCAGCTGGAGCAGTGTGTCTTGACCCTCACTCAGGAACCGCCCCCACAGGCCGGCGCCCCAGTCCTTTCGGGGCACCCGATGAGAGGTCATGGCCACCTCGTAGGCCTTGAACCATTGTTGAATGTCGTCATTCTTATAATACTCCTTGACGACCTCTTTCGGGATATGTACCTTGGCCTCGGCAGGCGGTAGGGTGTCTCTAGTACTGGGGGTGTTGGTCCCCCCGTTCTTGGCCTTGATTTCGAGCTCTTTGAGACTTCGCTCGTGCTCAAGGGTCAGTTTTTTTTCCTCCAACTCTCAGTGCCGTCTCTTTTCTTCTATCTCCTCTTGAAGCCGTAGCTGCTCTAGGGCCAGTTTCTTTTCCGCCAGCTGGAGTTCGCCGTCCAGCCGCAGTCGTGCGAGCTCTAGTTCGTGGTTCCGGACCTTCTCCCGCTCTCGTATTTCTTCTTCGGAGAGGCCGGTTTCTAGGCTCTTTTTTCCTCCGGTTGCCGGAGTCAGTGCGGTTGATGTGGCCTCAGTCAGGGGCAAGGGACCTTCTTCCTGGGAGTGGCCTGCCTCGGCCTCCAGCCAGGTCCTCAGGGCTTTCTCCATCTCCTCTTTGGTACCTAGGCCGGTGGTTGCAATGCCTTTGTCCTTGCAGAACTGTTTTAATTCCTTGTGCGTATATTCCTCCAACCGTTCGTGCTGGCACTCCATGGTCGCGTTATTTTCCTGGTTGCTCATGATTACTGTTTGACTGGATGGGTAGCTAGTGGGTACTGGCTGGTACGTACTGCGTTCGGCTCGGATCCCGTCGCTGGCCACCAAATGTTGGAAGGCGGACCCCGAGGAGTCGGCGAGACCACCAAGGGGGGGCCCTCCCACTGCACGAAGTAGCCGAGCGCTGCAGAGAAGCCTCCTGAGAGATCCTTCCCCTATCACGTACTAGCACAGTAACACCACCACACAGGACTCAAGGAGGTTGTCTCAAGACGAGCAATTCTTTATCAGCACTTAAAGGTTACGGAATCAATATTTACACGAAAGGGATCGAGGGATCCACCAAAAGTCTCAGTGTCTCTTTGGAAGGGTAGGGGTAGCGGGACAGTCTTTGGCAGGAGCTCGGTACGAGGGTACCTGGGGCCCAGTTCTTATCCTCAAGCTGGAGGACCTCCGGATCTCGGAGGGGTCGAGCCGCGACGGCGTCAGCAGGGCTCTGGCGTTTAGTTCGTGGGGAGCCGCGATCAGGTCAGCAGGGCTCTCAAGATGGTTTCTGCTCAGCTCGAGCCGCGACGTCGTCAGCAGGGCTCCGAGGGAGGTTTCAGCGAGGTTGGGCCGCGACAGCGTCAGCAGGGCCCCGATGTTCCGGGGGGCTTCAGGGTTTCCACAAGAAGGAGCCGCGACGCAGTCTGCAGGGCTCGTGGTAGTTCAAGCAAGAGTTCTTCTCCGTAGGGTCGGCCGCGATTCGATCAGCAGGGCTCTCATCTCCGGGATACAACTGCCTATCTGTGGCGGGGTCGCCCCAGATATAGGTCTGGAGCCCTTTGATGTCCGGACCCTTGCACCCGGGGTGGCGGAGAGGCCGGGTGGAGGTGGCCAGACGCCCAGCAGGAGAGGCGCCAGGCCCAAGAGAGTTGCAGGGCGATCACACCTAGGGATGGGAGGACAGTTGGGGGTCTCATCGATACTGTCCTCCGCCGGGGGCGGTGAATGGTTCATGTGGCACCCCCTGGCCAGTTCTTGGTGCCTCGATGTCGGGGCTTCGCTGGGGCCGAGGCCGGGTTGAGCGGGGTCGCGCCGGCTGGCGCAGAGAGTCACGTGGATGCCAACAAGATGGCGGAGCCCCGAGGGGTATGCGACCTCGTGCGGCTCGGGATGAGGGGTCTCGGTGCAGTTTGGAAGGGTGGCCCGTGAAGGCCGGGGCGGGGAACGGGCACAATCCACGGGGGTAAGGACCACGCCACGAGGCCGGGTCCAACACTGGGTTTCTGCATGGCAAAGTCGGTGATGCCTGGGAGACATCAGGCCTCACTTGTCACTGTGGTGTCTGTTTGGAACGTTGCAGCAGTACATAGATTGGGTGACACAGCCAGATGATTGGCCATTGCACCACATGGGACTCATGTGGACATGTGGAATTGAGATGTGAGGTGGTGGTCATGTGTAATGTCATGATCTATCATATGATATTGAGCCTGGTCATGGCCACATGGGTGGATGAACTGACCATCTTCCTTTGTGCATCTCTGTACTGCAGGGCACCAGCTGTCCATTGACCGTTGCGAGACCTTGCAACCATGCAGGAATGCGACTGCATCAGATGGTAGCACTTCACCAGGTCACTGATTGAGGAGTTGGTGGAGCAGTTGGCGCCACATCTGCTACCTGGCTGGACATACCCTACAGCACTGACCCCAGAGGTGAAGGTGATGGCAGCCCTGCACTTCTTTGTTACTGGTACCTTCCAGTACACTGTGGCTACTGCTGGTGGTATGTCGCAAACGATGTTTAGTCGGGTGCTACGTGATGTCTTGGAGGGGATGTTGCATTTCCTAGACCTGTACATCATGTTCCCTAGCCCAGCTGAACTCCCTGAAATAAAGGATGCCTTTTATACACTGGGGAGGATGCCGAACGTCATCGGATCTATTGATGGGAAACGTATGGCCCTGATACCACCACAGGCACATGAGCAGGCATACCGGAACAGGAAGCACTACCACTCCATCAATGCTCTGGTGGTATGTCTTGCTGACATGTCTATCACACATGTGTGTGCACGGTTCCCTGGTTCTGCTCACGATGCCTACATTATGAGGAGTAGGCTCATTGGAACGCTGATGTCACAGATGCCAGCTTAGCATGCCTGGCTTGTGGGTGTGTACTGACTGTTTCTCATTGTGTGTGTTTGTCAATGTTGTATTCTGCACTCCTACAAAACTCAGCTACTTGTTCATTTTTGTGTGTGTAGGTGACTCCGGATACCCCAACATGCCGTGGTTGCTGACACCCCTCAGGAACCCTGTGACACCAGCCGAGCTGTGCTACAATGAGGCACATGGTCGGAGCAGGAGGGTGATTGAGCGGACATTCGGTCTCCTGAAAACCCGCTTTCGCTGCCTGGACAAGACCGGAGGGGCCCTCCCATATGAGCCTGCAAAGGTGTGCAAAATAATCCTTTTATGCTGCATGCTACACAACATGGCAGTGCGGAGGGAGGTGACTCTCATCCAGGATGATCATGACAATGACCAACCTCCGGCACCTGTGGAGGATCCCGGCCTGGGCCAAGATGCCAGTGATGATGAGGATGAGGGTGACGTCCGCTCATCAACAACTTCTTCACCTGAATGTGAGTTTCAAGGGTTGTTATGTCAATGTATGGAGGTAGCCTGGAATGTGTTGTGGCAGCTCTGTTGCTGTATGAGTGTGTCTGTGTGCCACTTGACTGGATGCGTGCAGTGATGTGTCCATTCAGGTGGTGTGTACTCCACAATAGGGTAGTACTGCTAACTTGATTTTTTGTAGGTTTCTTGCAACATGTTTTGTGCATGTGTATTGCATTTCTCTCCTGTTCTGCTGTGCTTTTGACTGTGTCTTGTGTCTGTCCTTCCGAGGGTACTTTGCCTGTTGTTTGGTCAACACTGATCCCCAACACGCAGAAGCCAACACCAGTGTGGAAGTTGTCAATTCCCATCAACTGATGTACCACACATCCCTGGACTTCAATTCTCCAACACTTTGTGAGCGTGTGTCCACTAAGGGTGGGAGACAATATCCGTTCCGCTCGCTGAAATTGCGAAAATTCGACATTTTCGCGTTACGCGTGGAACCCGAAAATGTCGAAACTTCTGTGATCCACGAGGGAACGGAAATTGTCACCCACACTTAGTTCTAACCTATGCCTTGCAGTTTTCATGCAGATCTTTCATGCCAGGTCATAGCTAACTGTATTATATTGGGATTGCACACAACCTATGAGGCGCGCTGGCTGCAGCTTTAACATATAGAAATGTAGCTATGCGTCAGTATACAACGACAGGCTGTGAGACACATGCATGGATATCTGTCGCCGTATACAGTGGCAGGCTCTGAGGCACATGGGAGGGGCATGATAACGCAGACACGTATGGGCGTGCCTCTGCACACTGAAAGGTTAAGTGAGGCTTTGGGTCCATCCTGGACATATGTACGAATATGCCACACTTCTGTACACAGTGTGGAGTTATGAGACACATGCTGCGTCTACAACATACAATCAATCAATCAATCAATCATTGTACTTATAAAATGCGCTACTTACCCGTGAGGGTCTCAAGGCGCTGAGGGGGGGGGGGGGGGGTGCCGTTACTGCTCGAAGAGCCAGGTCTTGAGGAGTGTTCTGAAGGTGAGCAGGTCTTGGGTCTGTCGTAGGTGGGTAGGGAGGGTGTTCTAAGTTTTGGTGGTGAAGAAGGAGAAGGATCTGCCGCCGGAGGTCATTCGTTGGGTGCGGGGGACGGAGGCGAGGGAGAGGCTGGCGGAGCGGAGTTGGTGGGTAGGGGTGTAGAAGCTGAGTCTGCTGTTGAGGTAGGCTGGTCCGGTGTTATGGAGTGCTTTGTGAGCGTTGGTGCTGTTCCCAGCGGGGTCGGCCACCAGGAGTCTTCCCAGGCTGAGGGGGTGGATCTGAGGATGAGGACCTCTGTCTTGTCCGAGTTCAGCTTCAGTTGGCTGCCTCTCATCCATTCGGCGACGGCCTTCATTCCCTCGTGGAGGTTGGTTTTGGCAGTGTGCGGATCTTTGGTGAGGGAGAGGATGAGCTGGGTGTCATCGGCATAGGAGAGGAAGTTGCGGTCGTGCTGGGGGGCGACGTGAGTGAGGGGGGCCATGTAGACGTTAAACAGTGTTGGGCTGAGGGATGAGCCCTGTGGTACGCCTCAGATGATGTCGGTGGCTTCGGAGTGAAAGGGGGGGAGATGGACGCTCTGGATTTTGCTGGAGAGGAAGGATGTGGTCCAGTCCAGGGCCTTCTCTTGGATTCCGGCTTCCTGGAGGCGTGTCTTTAGTGTGAGGTGGCAGACTGTATCGAAGGCGGCTGACAAGTCCAGGAGGATGAAGGCTGATGTTATGCCATTGTCTAGTTGGATCCTGATGTCGTCTGTGGCGGCGATGAGGGCTGTCTCGGTGCTGTGTTTTTTTTGGAATCCGGACTGGGATGTCGTTGTCCTCGAGGTAGCGGGTCAGTTGCGTGTTGACGATTTTCTCGATGACCTTTGCCGGGAACGGGAGCAGGGAGATAGGCCAGAAATTCTTGAGGTCCTTGAGGTCCGTCTTAGGCTTCTTGAGAAGGGCGTTGATTTCGGCATGCTTCCAGCTTTCCGGGAATGTAGCTGTCTCGAAGGAGATGTTGATTACTTTCCGTAGTTGGGGTGCGATGGCTGCGTCTGCTTTGTTGAATATGTGGTGTGGGCAGGGGTCTGACGGTGATCCTGAGTGGATTGAGTTCATGGTCTTACGTGTTTCGTCGTTGTTGACGTTGGTCCAGGAGGTCAGGCGGTTGATGCGGGTGGTGTTCATAGGGGGGTGGGGTCTGACGATGTCGGGGTAGTTGTGGTGGTGTTGAAGCTGTCGTGGATGTCAGCGATCTTGCGGTGGAAGAAGATGGCCAGCGAGTCGCACAGTTCTTGTGAGGGCGGGATGTCGTTGGCGCTGGGG
This sequence comes from Triturus cristatus, assembly GCF_964204655.1. Classification (NCBI taxonomy): domain Eukaryota; kingdom Metazoa; phylum Chordata; class Amphibia; order Caudata; family Salamandridae; genus Triturus; species Triturus cristatus. Next base: position 423,536,600 of record NC_140593.1, read on the forward strand.
TTGGAGAGTTCCTTCACGATGCTGAAGAGCTCTTTGCTGTTGTGTGTGTTGTTGTCCAGGCGGGCTTTGAAGGAGGATCTCTTGGCTAATCTGATGAGATGGTGATGTCTGCGGGTGGCGTCCTTGTGGGCTGTGTGGCCATTTCTTTTCCATTTTCCGGCATACTCGTTTGGAAGTCTGGAGTTCTTCGGTGAACCAGGTAGCTTTCTTGCTGGTGTGGCTGTTGGAGGGTTTCTTGAGCGGGGCGAGGGTGTTGGCACAGTCATTGATCTACTGTCTGAGGTTGCGGGTGGCGTCGTCCAGGTTGGTGGGGTCGGTGGGTGGGTTCTGGGCGAGGGTGGTAGCTAGCTGGTCTTCGGTGATTTTGTTACAGCAGCAGTGGGGCAGCTGTTGGGTGTGGTGGTGCGTGGTGGGCTTCTTGTAGGTGAAATGGATGCAGCGGTGATCTGTCCAGTGGAGTTCGGTGGTGCGGTCGAAGGAGACGTGGGTGCTTGTGGAGAAGATGGGGTCAAGCGTGTGGCCGGCGGCGTGGGTGGGAGTGGTGACGAGTTGTCTGAGGCCGAGGTTGGCGAGGTTGTCGATCAGGGTGGTGGAGTTGGTGTCGTTGTTGTTCTCGAGGTGGAAGTTCAGGTCCCCGAGGAGGATGTAGTTTGTGGAGGCGAGTGTGTGGGTGCTGACGAGGTCGGCGATAGAGTCGCTGAAATGTGGTCGGGATCCTGGGGGTCTGTAGACTAGTGTTCCTCTGACGGTGGTGTTGGCGTCAGTGTGGATCCGGAAGTGCAGGTGTTCGGCGGTGCTGAGGGTGTCATCTGAGTCGGCTGGACTTGTGTACGATGGCTATTCCTCCTCTAGTTCCGATCTTGTAGCCGTCCGAGACAGTTATGGCGATGTTGGGGGCCGAGGAGTCGTTCCACCAGGTCTCGGTCAGGAAGGCAACGTCTGGGGTGAAGGTGTCGAGCAGGTCCCAGAGCTCGACGGCGTGTTTGCGCGCAGAGCGCGTGTTTAGGAGTATGCAGCGGAGGTGGTTGGGTCCCGTCCTTGGTGGTTTGGTGGCTCTGTCACAGATGAAGCTGCAGTTGCAGCAGGAGAAAGGTCCGTGGGTGCATTTCGGAGTGGCCTGGAAGCAGCTGCGGTCTCGGCCGGTGTTGAGTGCGTGGAGGGTGCTGGCATCGTATCGGAGTCTGGCGTCGTGTCATTCGCGGGGGCCAGGGGTTCTGGCGCTGGGCACGGTCCAGGTGCAGACAGGCACAGACGGGCTTGCCTCTGGTGCGCCTCCGGCGCGCCAGTGGCGCGGCCGTGCAGTGGCCACCATAAGTAGGGAGGTGGGAGGGAGGAGCGGCTGGGAGGAGGGTTGGAGGAGCGAATGGGAGCGGGGTCGCAGGGGAGGCAGTGGCGGGAAAGGCGAGTGAACAGAAGGCAAGGGGGCAGGGCAGAAGGGGAGGCAGCGGTGGGAGAAGGGATGGCAAAAAGCGGGTCAGAGGAGAAGGGTAGTGAATGGACAAAACAATACAATAGCAAGGCAGACAATAATGCAAGTACAGTTATACCAAATACAGGTACAGTTATACCACACAGTCAGAGCAGGTACCAGAAGTGAAGACAGCAGCCCAGGGGGGCCTCGAACACACAAGCACTCAGCAGCAGCAGGCACGGGGAGCCGGCGAAGTCAGAGGGAGCTGCGCGGTATGGGGAGCGGCCTGCCAGACCAGGGTCAAATGCATGACTCTGTCTCTGTACACTGGTTACATCTGTAGCACAGAGACATGCACCGGCTTGTAGGTGTGTCTCTGTATACAGTGAAATGGAAAGAAAGGTACGAGGAAAACCTATGAAATAAATTAAAGTGTGGGTGTTACTGTTCACCGTGAGAAATGTTGTGAGACTTAAGGTTCATCTGTAACATATAGAGACATTAGCCTGCAGCGCACTATTTACAAATTACAAGACGTTGTGACACAAGGATGGATATGTAACCCCTTGAAATGTGTACGTTTCCATTTCTGTACAGTGAAACGCTTGAGACAGACGGGTGTACTCAAAACATTTAGAGAAGTGAGTCTAGGTGTCACTTCTGCATACAGTGAAAGGCTTCGAGGCGCAGAATGCATACATAGTATGCACACCTCACGGTGCAAAGAAGAGCGTCTCCGTGTGCACAGCGGGAGCAGGCAGGCAGGGTGCTCGCGAGTGTGTCCCCCTGCACACATGGTGCTGATGCAAGCACGGTGTGGGCAGGGCGAACCCGCCAGGGTAACCTCCAGTGGAAGGGGGAGGGGTGCTGGTGCAAGGGCAGGCCGGGACTGCAGTGTCCTTCATCCCTCCAACCCATTCTCGGCTGCGCCGGGTACCACATGGGCTGAGCTTGGCTAGAGACTAGAGTTGCCTGTCTCCGGAGAAGCAGAGAAGAGTGCGTGGGTCCGGCAGCGGAGGGGAGGGGATGATGCTGCAGCAGGAAGCGTGTGATTGGATGTGGGGGCGGGGAGGGGAGCGCGAGCTGGGAGAGTGTTGAGCAGGCAGTAATGACATGCACCAGCTCTCCATCCCATCGGATGCATGCATGTACCACAGGAGAGACCTGTGACTGGAGGGAAGAGGAGACCGTGGGAGCAGGGACCCCCCGCCGCAGCATCCGGGGTGTCCAACAATGAGGACCCAAGCGAAGGGCATCGAGCAGGGAGGGCAGGTGGCAGGTGATCCCATCCTGCTTTGGAGGAGAGGAAAATGAGGAGAAGAACCCTGCAGAGGGGCACGGCTACTCCTTCTCACATCCCTGCTGGGCTCTTGGGGCCGGGGTCTCCGCTGACCCCCTTAAGCAGCAGCACGCGGTGGATAGATAGCAATAACTGGTTGCGTTTGCAGCTGCAAAGAAGCCCGCACCAAGGCGCTGTAACAACATGTTCCTATCATCCCACTCTGTGGGATTCATTTTATCCACCGCGGGAGGATGAAAGGCTGTTGAACTTTAGGTTGCACAAGGATTTCTTCTGCAGGTGCACTAACCCGCCGCGCTGACCTAAGAGTAACTGTGTGGATTGACTCCCCAGTGATGTTCGATGTCACGACGCTGAGTGAAGACAGTAGGGGGTGAGGGGGAAGTGCCGGTGTTGCCCCCACTGCCGCAACCATGCGCCGCTCCAGCACTGACGAGTCCACATACCACCGCAGTCCGTCCCTGGACAGCAAAGACTGTGGGGGGCAGAGCTTTCCGGCTCTACAGTAGCATGTAGGGAGCCACAGGCAGCTCCTTCTTCAGCTTATACAATACAATAACTAGTGTTCTAGAAGTTACATAATAGGGAGCATGGTAAGGCGTTTTCCGAACATATTTTGGGGTATGCAGTTTATATGAGAAATGTTTACTTTCCCTGCTTTTCATTGAACATGTGTCCGTGATTAGTAAATTGAGTGTCTTCTCAGGAAGTTCTTAATTTAATACTTCCACAGACACCCTAAACTTGCGACTAAGCTGTGAGTAGAGGTATTGCACAAAACGGTGGCATCTTCAGGGCAGGATTCATTCTGGCACGATGCTCCTGTCACAAAAATTAAACCCCAACAGGAAGTACTTATAGTATTTGACCTTCAACTCGGGCACCTGCTTTATTTATATCTGTAAGTCTTATAGATATAAATAAAGCGCCTAAAGAGTTGAGTGGTGTGTGACATTGAGATCCCACTTACCTGCCGTGAGGGGAACGGCTTTGCTAGTGGGGGAATCCTGCTCCCTGCATCTTTCTCCGTCGCCGTGAGGGGAACGGCTGTTCTGAACTCCATTTCCCGGCATCCCCTGACACCGGCGCAGCGCCTGACGTCACCTGAGCGCACCGGAGCCTTACTAAAGCCGCCGGGTACCTCCGCAGCGCGGGACGCGCCTAAAGAGTTGAGTGGTGTGTGACATTGAGATCCCACTTACCTGCCGTGAGGGGAACGGCTTTGTTAGTGGGGGAATCCTGCTCCTTGCATCTTTCTCCATCGCCGTGAGGGGAACGGCTGTTCTGAACTCCATTTCCCGGTATCCCCTGGCACCGGCGCAGCGCCTGACGTCACCTGAGCGCGCCGGAACCTTACTAAAGCCGCCGGGTGCCTCCGCAGCGCGGGACGCTCCTAAAGAGTTGAGTGGTGTGTGACATTGAGATCCCACTTACCTGCCGTGAGGGGAACGGCTTTGCAAGTGGGGGAATCCTGCTCCCTGCATCTTTCTCCGTCGCCGTGAGGGGAACGGCTGTTCTGAACTCCATTTCCCGGCATCCCCTGACACCGGCGCAGCGCCTGACGTCACCTGAGCGCGCCGGAGCCTTACTAAAGCCGCCGGGTGCCTCCGCAGCGCGGGACGCGCCTAAAGAGTTGAGCGGTGTGTGACATTGAGATCCCACTTACCTGCCGTGAGGGGAACGGCTTTGCTAGTGGGGGAATCCTGCTCCCTGCATCTTTCTCCGTCGCCGTGAGGGGAACGGCTGTTCTGAACTCCATTTCCCGGCATCCCCTGACACCGGCGCAGCGCCTGACGTCACCTGAGCTCGCCGGAGCCTTACTAAAGCCGCCGGGTGCCTCCGCAGCGCGGGACGCTCCTAAAGAGTTGAGTGGTGTGTGACATTGAGATCCCACTTACCTGCCGTGAGGGGAACAGCTTTGCTAGTGGGGGAATCCTGCTCCCTGCATCTTTCTCCGTCGCCGTGAGGGGAACGGCTGTTCTGAACTCCATTTCCCGGCATCCCCTGACACCGTCACAGCGCCTGACGTCACCTGAGCGCGCCGGAGCCTTACTAAAGCCACCAGGTGCCTCCGCAGCGCGGGACGCGCCTAAAGAGTTGAGTGGTGTGTGACATTGAGATCTCACTTACCTGCCGTGAGGGGAACGGCTTTGTTAGTGGGGGAACCCTGCTCCCTGCATCTTTCTCCGTCGCCGTGAGGGGAACGGCTGTTCTGAACTCCATTTCCCGGCATCCCCTGACACCGGCGCAGCGCCTGACGTCACCTGAGTGCGCCGGAGCCTTACTAAAGCCGCCGGGTGCCTCCGCAGCGCGGGACGCGCGCGGGCAGCGCCCGGGCCAAGGGCGGGCCCGTCCTTGCCCGTCAGTGGCTGTTAGTGGCTGGGCTGGGCCTACCCTCTTGGTTTCTGGGTTTATTGTTTAGTAAGCGATCGTGCTAGGGACCTATTGTAGTCCTTGGTACTAGTCTGTGGTTTTTTTTTGGTGGGCTGCTTGTTGTGTATTTATCTCCTAACATGAGTAAAAGGAAGGCTGAGGGAAGGATAGCGGGCACACTTGATGATTATCTCACAAGGGTTGAATTAGAAATAACTGATAAAATCTTAGCTGTGGAACGTAGGCTGTCATTGGATCCCTCTACAGCTTTGCCTCGTGCTCTCCCTATAGTTGTTAATGACAACCTATTGGAAACACGCCCGGACCCATGCACATTGGGGGGTTTAGCAAATGCGTCCTCATGCTCTGGTCACATTGACCCACCTCTCCCCTCTAGCCCCCCATCTATTCCAGAAATGGTATGTACTCGTGCGAATAATAGAACAGCAGGTCCTAAAGTCAGAGAACCTCCATGCAAAAAGAGGAAAAGCAGGGTTCAAAACAAACCCCCATCCCCCGAGTTGTCACTGGCCCCTTGGGCGTGCAGTCCCCAACTCCATCCACTGCCCCTTTATGCACAAACAATATGCAATGTTTAGGCCGGCAGAGTCTTGATAGCTTAAGCTCCATATTGAGGGACCAACTAGCGATACTCATTCAACCTGTTCTGGCTAAACTCGATACTGTGGTAACTAGACTTAATCATATTGAAGTTAATTTGACGAAACTTCAGTCTCTAGCTGTAATAACACCTGCACAGAATAATGAGGAAGTGGTTAGCAGAACTAGTGCAAGGACTACTATTGGTCAAAACACTACAGGAACCCACACAAGTAACCCTCTGGTCTCATTAGCACCTAGGGCCCCATCTACTAGACCTCCGTCTGCCTATAATGTAGCAAGAAATTCACTGATCGATCTCCAGCCTACCGAGGAATTGATAAGGCCTGTGTCACTTAACTCAGTGGCATCGGAAGTTTTAAGGAGCCTTCACCTCCCCCCAGAAGCCACCCCCTATACAATCATTTTAGCTAATGTTCCCCAACTGGCGGAGGGGTCTAGTGAGCACTGGTCCAATTTAAAAAACAAAGCTTTGTATTTCCTAGGCAGAAAGTTTGGGGCGACTCAACCATTATTTGATGAATTTAAAATGGTCAGGCGGGTGTCCTGGGTTGGCCATGACCAAAAGGCCCTGAGAGGTGATTGTGTCGTATTAAGCTTTAGGTCCCCCCTATTGGTAGAACGCATCTTGGAGCAGGCAACATACCACGCTTCCTCCCAAGATGAGATTTTGACTCTGCCCTTAGGTTATTTTTATAGGCCTTTAGGGGCAACGACCCATATGCTGCAACGTGCCCCCCATTGTGTCCCTCAACCTGGTTCCCAACCAATTAGGTTAAAAAATCGTTTCGCTGCTCTTTCCACTCTGGAGGACATCGATTGACAGGGGGATAGCTCTGTGATGTCCTGGCCTGTTTCAAATGGGAGCTTATTGTGTGCCTGTCGGGAGTAACCTGCCCTCTTGCAACCCTCGGCACAAGTTATTGAACTTGCTCCATCTGTTACCCCTGTACCTACAAGCTTACTTCCCGTTTGTTCTATCATTGACCCTACTATGGAGACACAGTTAACAAACCCGCCAAAAGTTAGTAACAGCCTATCATTTTCTTCCTGGAACATAGCCGGTCTCCACTCTAAACTGGCCTCACCTGATAGGGTGGAGTTTGTAGACCAGGTTGATATTTGGTGTTTCCAGGAAACATGGGCAGTGGACCCGATTTATCGTGTAGGGTATTTAAACTATTATAAACCAGCTATTAGGGGTATCAGAGGCAGACCGGTGGGTGGTCTGTCAATTTGGGTACGTCAATGCGAGGGTATTGAAGTTAGGGAAGTCCCGACGGACAGTCCCGACATATTGGCCATACATGTTTCTTCTACTAAGGGACTTAATATTTATATATTTAACATCTACCTTAGGGGAGTTCCCGGTGGTAAATGTCCCCCCTCTGCTTTTGTATTGGACCAATTACTCCGTAATACATTTAGTGTTGGTCACAGGGTGGTGGCAGGTGAATTTAATACCTGTTTTGAACCACTGGGGTCCGATGATGGGCATCTTTCCGAGGCTGAGGACTCTGTGTGGGGTATTCCCCAATTAGAATTAAACCCTATTAGCAAATGGACACAAGTAGCACTTTTTCTGAAGGGGCTTTGTTTGGAATTGGGGCTGCGGGCTGCAAATGGAAGAACAACTTCGGATAGGGTAGGAAAGTTAACCTTTGATAATGGCAGAAGTAGGAGCAGAATTGACTACATTCTGGTTAATTGTGAGCTGTGGGCAGATGTCATTGACATGGTGGTGACGGATAGGTTAGAGAGTGATCATAACCCTTTGATGCTGACCTTATCCGATAGTAGTTTTTCAGGATGTTGTAATGATGATGTATGCTCTCTGCAGGCGCAAGCTACCCTGTCGAATGATATGAGAAGGGTCCGTTGGCCTAAGATTGCCCCTGATCCCTCTGCTCGGGCTGCTATTAGGGAATTGGTTAATGTTGCTATGTTTAAGCTGACCAGCTGTGACCCCAAGGAAGAGATCATTAATTCCATTCCGGTCATTCATAGTGAATTATTTACAGCCCTTAAAAACTTCTTCATCAAAAATGTCCCAGCCACTGTTAAATCCACTCGTCGGAGGGAAAATTTGTGGTTTGATGCAGGTTGTAGAGAGTCACGTAAAGCATTAATCCTAGCAATTAAGTTAAGGGACCCGATAAAGATCAGGAGTTGTAGAGCTGCATACAAATCTGCTCAAAGGTCAGCAAAGTTAAACTGGGACGAATCTCGCTGGCGTGAGCTATATGAGGCTTGTGAGGGCAGAAATATGGGCCATTTTTGGCATCTCCTAAAATGGGGTAGGAACCCGCAGGCAATGATACCGGCCAACCATGTTGCACCTGCCCAGTGGGTTAGTTATTTTGAAAATCAGTTTAAGTCCACTGAAACCTCCCTAAATGCCTCGCTGCTTCACAGTGATGCAGGAGTATTAGAGTTCACCGGTAGTGAGGTGATGTTAATTTTGAAATCTCTCCCGAATGGCAAAGCCCCAGGTCCTGACTGTATTCCTGCTGATTTATTTAAACAGGATCAGGATTTATGGGTACCCTATTTAAAAACCTTGGCAAATGCCCTGGCTAGTGGAGCGTCGGTTCCGGATTCTTGGTTTGGGGCAGAGATTTTGCCAATCTATAAGAAGGGCGATCGCTCTGCCCCTGCCAACTATCGCCCGATCAGCCTCATAGATGCGGCCCAAAAAATTACTGCACGGTTGTTGCTGGGCCGTATCACTAGTTGGATATCCGATAATGAAATCTTGACGCCATTTCAGGCAGGATTCCGGACACATGTCGGAACCATAGATCAAGCCTTTAGGTTTACACTATTATACTGGAAGGAAGTCTACCTAGGGGGGGGCATGCTCTTTGCAGCATTTGTGGACGTAAGGTCTGCATTTGATATGGTGCCAAGACATAAACTGTGGAAGGTCCTCCGGGAGATGGGTATGCCGGCCGAATTTTTGCGGCTCTTAGTTAAGCTGCACGCTCACACATATGCCCAGGTTAGATGGGGTAAACCAGGGGAAGTAACTGCGAGATTTGTAGTGTCCAAAGGGGTCAGACAAGGATGCGTTCTGGCCCCTACATTGTTTTCCTTGTTTATTAATGGTGTAACCAGTTATTTCTCTGACTTTCCGACTGATGCACCCTCGTTGGCAGGAATGAAAGTCCCCTTGCTCATGTTCGCAGATGACATGCTCCTTATTTCCAAAACCCGACAGGGGCTCCAACTGGCTCTATCTAGGTTTGAGTTATTCTTCCGCGAACATGAGCTTGAGGTTAATGTGGGTAAGACTAAATTCATGGTCCTCCGTGGTCCACGCCCCGTTAAAGCCAGGGTTGATATGGGTGGTGTAAGGCTGGAACAGACTCCCACATTTACATATTTGGGGGTCACTTTTAGTGACAACCTAAGTTGGAGGCCTCAGACAGAACTGCTTAGTCTTAAGCACTCACAATTAGGTGGTGCCTTATTAAAGGAACATAGGCAATCCTGCACAAAACCTATAGCACCATTGATACAAATCTATGGGTCTAAAATCCTTCCTGCAGTCATGTATGGTGTCGAGTTATGGGGGTTCAGTAATCTGGACTCCTTGAGGGTGGCCCAAAATAACTTTTTGAGGTCATTAACAGGGCTACCCCTATCTACTCCACGTATCCCCCTGCTATTCGATCTGGGTTGCCAACCTATAGAGGATATGGTCCGGTATAGGCATCTGGCGTTTTGGCGACGCCTTTGGACTACCACAGAGCTATCACTTTATGCTAAGACGCTGAGTGAGGTAAAGGACATGGGGGGCTCTCAGGCTCTACCCTCTCTTGAAGCATATTGGGATGTGATAACCAAAAAGCAGGATTGGAAACTATATCACCAATTTAGAATTGGGACCCTTCCACTATGTTCCTTTACTTCAAGTTGGACTTCAAATGGCACTGATAAATGCCCAACCTGTAAAAATTTGGTTGAAACAGTTGATCATTTTTTATTTGTATGTCCAGTATACCATCAACCTAGAAGAGTTTAGTTGCGACCTGTGTGTCGTGAACTTGGTGTCAGATCAGCCCAGGCCGCTAGAAGGATTTTAAAGACAGACACATCTTCTCTTGTGGTTATTGGCTTAGCCAAATATATTAGCTGGGCGTGGCTTTTACGGAATAGATGAAATTTCTCCACTGGTCTTATATATTGTAGCTTAGTATCACCCTTATTATCGTGGAGTATGTTAAAATTAACCTCAAGTCGATGTAAATTGAAATGTTTAATATCTTTTTATCATTGTTTTTTAACTTGTTATTTATTAAATGGTCTTTTTATATATAATGTCAACAATCTTACTCCAATTTTAATTGTCTTGTGAAATAATAATATGTCTTTTAAGATGAAATATTCGAAATAAAGACTTTTTTTGTGACTTGACTATAACTAAAGCAGGTGCCCGAGTTGAAGGTCAAATTCAGTAACGCATTAATCAGCACACAAAAATCTCCGTGATCACGCGAAATTTTGCGTGATCGCGGAGATTTTTTGCTGTTTCGGGATATTTTGCGTAAGGCACTTTCACAAATTCCGCCCACCCTTAGTGTCCACTGTTACGTAGAATTACTGTGCAACTATTGTGGAATAACTGTGGACTTGTTACCACTGACTGGGGTTGGTGTTGTGTCTGTGCATGCCGTGGTGTTTCAGGTCAACATCATTGTGTGGGATGAGTAACATGGCCATGGTGAGTATGTGTTGTGGTACCATAGTGGTGTGTCTCCCTCACATGTGTCACATCACCATGACTCCCCTTACGTTGGTCACATTGTTGCAGTATTTGGCATGCACCGTGTTGTGTAGCAGATCGACATCTCCCTGAACATGACAAGTTGGAATCACAACAGAGGCAATTATGGTGTAGTGGTGAGTTTATTTTGTGCACAGGCTAGTGGGTGCTGTACATTGGTATTGGAATCCAAAGTTCACATTAGAGTTGGAATTGCTGGTAGATGAAATGCCCAGAGTAAAGTCCACAGTCATCTGCTACATTGGCCCAACATGAACCCTCCATGATATGTGGGTGAGTTGTGTGCGATTGTTGCGCACAAAGAACACTGTCCAGAACAGGTTTAGAGGCCCTGGGGGATGTGCTGGGACATCTGCCTCTCACATGTCCTTCTTCGGACGACCCCTCTTCTTCCGAGGGGGGATCCTCAGGTGCAGGCCTCTGCGGAACAGGGGACTCTCTGCCAGTGTCCTCCTACCTCCCTGTGGCGCTGGCAGATGGTGTTGCGACAGATGTTGTGGCTACACAGGGAGGTGTGGACAGGTTTGTGTTGATCTGGCGGAGGCATTGGAGTATGTCCCGATGCACCACAGTAAGGGCATCCCACTTGGCCTCCATGCGGGCATGGTAGGCGACCTGCTCCTGTTGCATGTCCTTGAGGATCCCCACAACCTGGACAAATCCTCCGGTGCTATCCTGGTACGCATCTATGATGCGTGCCAGGTGGGGGTCATCATGCAGTCCAGACCCCTCTGCAAGGCACGCCCTCTGCCTCCCACCTCTCCCAGCACCCTTATCCACACAGGCAGGACCAGCGGCGGGACGCACAGGTGACACTAGGACCCCTTGCTGGTGGTGTTTGCTGTAGCTTCCGGGGGGGTCCTGTGTCCCTGTGCTGTGGGTGTTCATTGGCCTTGGTCTGTCTGTGTTGGCGGGGGTGCCCTGTCGGTGTCCAGATGCTGGAGGCGTGGGTACAGGGGGTGCAGATGTTGATGCTGCTGGTGCTGCATGATGGCTCACACCGGAGGGGCCAGGTTGGAAGTCGTCATCCGAAGTCAGACCAGAGAGCTCAGTGTCCGCCAGAGTCTGGGACTGGGAATCCTCATCATTTGTTGCTGGGTGCCCAGCACCACCTGTGTTTGGAAGAGACACACAATGTGAGTTATGTTTCTACATGCATCGATGGTTCACAAACATGACATTTTCTACTTTTCGAACAGATGCCTGCCTGTACACTGCTTTTTCCCAGCTTGTCACGGACAGAGTTTGATATTGTTGTTGGCCATTTCCCAGCATGGCCTTGTGCTCCCCACAACAGAGCCCAGTGTCAGACATCTTGTCAGTACCTTCCCACTCCCTGTGGCGCAAGTATGGTTCAGTTAGAACTTGCTGGCCCATGTGGGTGGGTGTAGATTGTCTGTGACGGCGACTCCCATCATACTCTTGGCTGCACCCCCTTCCCAGCACGCCCATACTTCCTTCCTCTTGACTCTGCTTCCCAGTGAGGGGGTGTGACAGCAATGGCAAGATGGCTGACTGTGAAGTCCTGGTGTTTGTTGGTGCCCATTTCCCAGCATTGCCTTGTGCTCCCCACAACAGAGCCCAGTGTCAGACATCTTGTCAGTCCCTTCCCACTCCCTGTGGGGCGAGTATGGTTCAGTGTGAGCTTGCTAGGCCATGTGGGTGGGTGTAGATTGTCTGTGACTGCGACTCCCATCATACTCTTGGCTACACCCCCTTCCCAGCATGCACATACTTCCTTCCTCTTGACTCTGCTTCTGTGTGAGGGAGTGTGACAGCAATGGCAAGATGGCTGACTGTGAAATCCTGGTGTTTGTTGGACTACAAGTCCAAAGAGAGCCCCTGTGCCTCACAGAGCAGCACCCAGTACGGGTTATCTTTTGCTGATATTTCAATGAGGTGTGTGTCAATGCATTCTACCCGGTGAGTTGTGTGGAGTTTGTGTTGAGGGGGGTGTGTCTCCACATGCTGATAAGTATGGTCAGGGCTGTCAGTCCTCCTTCCCATCATGAAACGTGCTTCCATTGTAGGGCGTGCAAGTTATCTTTCAGGATGTCAGTCAGTGGTGTCCTGCTTCTGATTTGCACACAACCCTAGCAGGGCCTTGTGCTCCCCACAGCAGGACCCAGTGTCAGCCGTCTTGTCAGTCATTTTCCACTCCCTGTGATGTGGGCATGTTTCAGAGAGTTCTTGATGGGCCAATCAGGAGGGGGAGCATTATCTGTGACTACAGGCCCCACTATTCCTTCCTGTCAGTCAGCTGCACTGTGAGGTAGTGTGTTTGTGGTGGCAAACTGTCTGGCAGTGTCTATTTAGCTTTGTGCCACTGGCTTGCTCTATTTTTTTGTAGGTTGGTGCATGTCATGACACAGTTCCAAGTCACTATGAGATGGCAGGTATTGTGTTTGTCTGACTGGCATACACATCTTGGTATGATTATCTATTGGTTACTGTAGCTTTGCTTGCGGTGCATGGTTTCACTGTCCCCTTGCCACACAATCTTGGGTATGGTGTTTGTGTACTCACCAGGCTCTGGTATGTCTGTTAAGCCATGGATGCTCTCTGGTGGTAGGATGTCCTGCACCCTCTCCTCCCAGGTCCTGAAGTAGACTGGTTCGGCAGGAGGGCCACAGCCGGTGCACAGACTCAGGGCGTGATCTCAATGAGTTTCTTGACCCTCCTGTGCACGTCATACCACCTGTTCTGGATATCGTCCTTTGTGCGCCTTGCTGGTGCTTGAACGTTCACCTTGTCCACAATCCTCGCCCACATCTTTGTTTTCTGTGACATGGGGGTCCTTTGGACCAATGTACCAAACATGTGGCTCTACTCTGATGATCTTGTCTACCAGCACTTCTAACTCACTATCTGTGAACTGTGGATTCTTCTTTGGGGGCACGGTAGTGGGTGGTGGTGGTGAGGGATGTGTGTATGAGGGTGCAAGTGAGGGTGGGTTGGTGTTGGTTTTGCTGGCTGTATGTGTGTGTGCTTTTGGATGAGGTGCTGATGGTGTGTGGGTTGTGTGGTGTGAGTTGTGAGTGTGTCTGTGGTTGTTGTGTAATGGTGTTTGCTGCTGGCTGTGTCTCCTGTTTGCAAGGGATGATGGTAGTGATTGTAGTCCCATTGTTTTTTATTTGATTTTTATTGGCTTTGTCATTGCTTGTTTGCTCCTTTTTTTGTCTTTTTTCCTTTGGGTTTTGTAGGCATGAAGGAGACGTTCATCTGATGGAAACGAACACTGCTGTTGTCTCATGCGGGCTTCTCCGCCTCGTTCACGCTGTCTATCTTCTGTGTTTCATACGCGTCAGTCGCGAAGGTCTCCATTGCTTGTGGGCCCGGTTGACTGTGTGTGTCGGTCGTGCGGCTTGGTCTCCGTGCGAGTCGGTCTGGTTTTACATGCATTGCATCGTACTGCGCAGATCGGATATTGCGGGTACGGGTCGGTCGGGTTCATTCTGTGTTCGTGTCGGTCTGTGAAAATCGCGTCGGTTTTCCCGCCGGATGACTATTTTCCCTACGGCTCGGTCGTACGGCTTGTATTCCGTACATGTCGGTTGTAATTCACTCGTACTGCACGGGTCGTACAGCGCTGGTCCGTGTCGGTCGGTATTCGGTCCGGGTCCGTGTCGGTCGGTTCGTTTTGCGGCCAAAATCGGTATTGGCCCCAAAATGTTCACATTGTTAATAGTCACACCTGCCCAATATATCACCGGTGCTTTGAAACTGAGCATTAAAAATAATATCTGCAAATCATAAAAGTAGAGATTCATAGTTTAAGCAATTCGTCGCCACTCAAAACGACAAGACTTGAAAAATATTGATACTGGATAGAGGCTGCAGTCAGGTGAGGTAATGGATTGGTGGCTGGTCTGAGTCCTCTATCAACAGTATTGATTTCTTCCAGAGGCACAACTAGATCCAAATTTCGGGTGGGGCTAAGAAAAAATTTCAATGGCCGTTGCGTGCCTGATTTCTTCTGCTCACTGCCAAGCAGCACACAAACACTGGAAACCTGCACGTATCCTGCAGAAAGCTCTGCATGATGCCTCAGGCTGTTTCTCGGTCATTTGTTTTTCAAAGGAAAACTGATAATTTCCACTAGGTGGCAGGCGTGACTAGCTAGTGAACGGAAACCATAACTTTACTACAGTTGTCTTTTTCATTACATTTTTCAGCTGTGTATGCACTCTATGGAATTCAAGTTCAGTTTAACAATTCCTCAAATTACAAGCTTTGTTTGTTTCCGCATCACAGCACTTTACCATTATTGCATAGGAGCAACGTCAGGACCAAGGCAGGGGGAGGCGGATGGGGTTTAGAGAGTGGGAAGTGCCTGTTCAAAGGATGGGCCTGCCCTGGGCGGTGCGTGGGTTATCATACAGTAGAGACTCGATTGTGTTTTGCGCACCCCTTGTAAGCCCTGCCCACCCCTCGTTCTTTACAGTGGTTACTCCCAGGGCTCCAAAGGACAATATGGTGGCAGAGTCACTATATTATTTTTTGAAGCTGTACTTATAGTAGATGCTGCTCCCTGTAGCAAAGAAAATACCTGCTTTTGCCGCTTTTAGAAGAACGATATCAGGACCAAGGCAGGGGGAGGAAGAGGGGAGGGGAATGGGGTTAGAGAGTGGGAGGTGCCTCCTAGAGGAGGCTGGGCCTGCCCTGGGTGGGTACATGGCTCATCAAGCAGGCAGGAGGGACGCAATTATAGCCGGGGAGAACTATGTGCCATCAGCCTTAGCCAAGAGTCAGGGCACCGCTTAGCTGTGTGCTCTCAGGAAGTGCCGCTCCCTCCACTTCCTACCATCTCTCCCCAGAGAGCAGGAGTCTGTCTCATGTATCGGAGCACCAGGAGAAGTGGGAGGGGCTGCAATGCCTCTTCCTTCTTATGAAGAAATGTCAATAAGCCCATTCCCCCTTAAAATTGAAACCTAAATCAACTCAATATCATACTCAAAAAAGCCCAACTGATTGTGTACATCGAAAAGTGCAAAAAAGCTAGAGAACACAAACACACAAAGGAGTGGGAGGCAGGGGGGAGGCGGTGAGGGGGCAGCACTAACACTGTGGCATAAAGAGAAGATAGGAGGGAAGAATGCTATAATAAAATATAAGTAGCTATGGCACCAAAGCTGAACACAGGCAACCAGTAACAGAGCAGAAAACCAAGAACAAAGTAGTCCTGCACAAAACAGATAAGGAACCTTAGCGTAATGAGACAGTACTTAGTCGCTGCTGCATGGGAGGAACTGAAGAGAAAAAGGAGGAACTAAGATGCAAGACTGACCACTAGCAAGAAAGGATTTTTAAAGGACAGTGAAACAAACAAATCAAAAGCAGGGAGATGGCTTTAAGCACACAAGAGAAGTTATAAGAGGTCTTGACTGCTCGACCTAAAAAGAAGAAGAATTGAGTAGATAAAGGTGTTTTACAGGGAAAGGCAGTTGCAGCAATCTGTCTTTAAATTGACCGATACAAACAATTTATTGATTTGTAAATGCCAATTTTTAAAATGTTCATTTCGGTGGGCTTCGCTTGGCAAATTAAGAAGAGCGCTGGAGGTGTTCGTTGTCAAACAAATTGTAAATCTATAATATAGCAGGGGTGTATCCAGTCTATTTTGGACCCTAGTGCAAAGAAACGAGTGGGTTTCAGTCTGAATTATAAACTACAGCAATAATCATGGTTCAGTAGCCCTCTGAGGCCCTGCGCCACTGCACCTACTGTAACAATGGAAGCTACAACCTACTTTAGAATTAGGAGCCCTCATGCAATGTCTTCCATATTGCTGGGGATATAGTGCTCTCAGGACCGTAAATGCTCTGGACTTTCATTTGCCCTTATACATCGCTGTAGCTACAGAGGGCTTTGCTGATTACCTGCATTAATATTTTTATTGTGTTATTTCCAGTTTTGGTAAAGTAGCAACAAAGGCAGTGACCATATTGTTCATGCTGCGATCGAGTTGCTTTTCTGTCTTCCCCTGACACGTTACTAATTTACTTAGTCGTTACTTCTAAGGTTCCATTTCTATTCATAATGGACAGATTGTCTGATGTAGCTTGACTAAATGAAAGGACCTTACAAAATTCATAGGGTGCGATGTACTCCATAGCAATTCATGTTACAGATTAAAACCTCCCTCTTCATAACTTGCATCTCAAGGCATTTGTAAGGTGTCACCCGTTTTACTTCTTAGAAAGGGTTCATCCCCTTTTGACCTTATTAGTATCACCCTCTGATAAAATAATTCTGGTAACATAGTAGGTTCCAGCGTCGCTGTCAATGGGTCCTTTTGCTAATTAAAGGCTTGTCCCATCAGGAGTAGGGTTGTCACCTTTCTTAAAACAAGCTTTTCCAATGCAATAGGTCTCACATTTGAAAGAGTTTAAGCTATTGGCATTGCAAATGAAAATGTCTTTTATTTTTTTTTTTTAAATCAACACATAAACAAAAGGCATTGTCATTTACAATGCCAATAGGTCTTAATCTCGTAAATGCGAGACCTATTGCATTGCAAATGCTTGTTTATTAGGCTACTAATGTACATTGCCAGTTTTTTTTATCTATTTGTATGACCAAAATAATTTTTTTAAGTACAATACTCTTTGGAATTCATGAGGCGATATGTACATTGGCGACAGGCAGAGCCCTGGGTGTTGATGGATTGCCTGCGGAATTTTACAAGGCCTACGCAAAACATTTGGTACCCTGCTTGCAATGACTATATATGAGGAGGCCCTAGAAACCTTCTGCCTTCCATCCTAGCTTCAGGAGGCACTCCTCATCTCCTTGCCAAAACCGTATAAAGACCCTGAGGCCCTGGGTTCATACAGGTTCTTAGCAATACTAAGCACGGACCATAAAATACTGGCAAAAATCCTGGTGGACCACCTAAGACCATTGGTTCGGATGTTAGTGAACCTGGAAGAAAATGGGTTTGTTCCGGCTCGCACAACCTTGATTAACCTACAGCGAATTTCCCATTTTATGCACTATGCCCCACTTACATGCCATTCTGCAGGCTACTTTGTCCTCGATTTGGAAAGGGCCTATGACTCTTTGGAATGACCCTTGTTTGCAGTATTATCCCCGGTTAGGTTTTGAGGACAGATTCTTGAGGTTAGTTTGCCTACTGTATACGCAGCCATCAGTCATAGTCAAGGATGCCCACTCTCCCCATTGCTCTTTTCTCTGGCGGTGGAACATCTGGCAGCCCACCTGCAACGCAAGGTGATGTGTAGGGCATACTCCTCGGTGATGGGATCCACTCTGTCTCCCTTTATGCGGATGACTTACTTATCTAGGGATGTTACTTCTATTTCTAAAGGGATCCTTCACACACTCCACCAATTTGTTGATCTATTGAGTCTGAAAGTCAACTGGGCCAAATCCTGCCTCTTCCCATTATCCCCGATAACACCTAACCCAGACATCAATCTATTTGCAATCCTCCTCACATGGCAGCCACATACATTTATATACCTGGGAATCCAAATCTATCATACACCTAAAGACTTGTTTGATTGGAACCTGACATATGCAGTCACCTTTCTGCATGCTCAGGTGGCCTTTTAGAGGACATTACCCCTGTCATTGACAGGCAGAGTGGCTTTGCTCAAGATGGTTGTGCTCCCTCGTCTCCTGTACAATTTTGTCAACCTACCCATATACATCTGCACCTCCTTTGTCCGTTCCGTGATCAGAAACCTCATATGGAATACCTCCAGAAACTGGGTGGCACTCACCAAGCTTTATCAGCCGATGGACCTAGAAGGTCTAGCAGTGCCCAACTTTGAGCAATACTATTTGGTGTCCCAACTCTAATGGGTTGCGCATTGGCTTGCCACTTTGCACTTAACTGGCACCGCCACACTACAGCCGGCCTGGAACCCAAACAGTATTTGCCAACTATTTCACCCCTGTGCCCCGTCACTGCTACCTAATCCCATGCTACTGCTAGCAGGACATCGCTGCTTTAGGTGTAGCCTTTATCTCACAAGGCAGGCGGTGCACCAGCTTTGGCACTGTTGGGAACACTGTGTGGCCAACACATTACGACCACGGAAGAACTATCTGCCTGGAGTGCTGTGGGAATTCAGTCGGTAAGCGATCTCTATAGGGATAGAGTACTCCTGTCTTATGAGTCACTGCTGGAAGAAGATGGCCTTCCCCCCAGACAATTTCTCCTCCACACGTCCCAGGTATGGGCACTGGGACGCAAATGGGGTGATATGACTAGTGAGCCCCCTACACACCTCACTTTACTGTACCTTCATATCCTTGGTCAGGCCAGCGTTGGCTGGCTGGTCGTTATGTTCACACACGGCACCAACACTTGCATCCCTTCGTGGCCAGTGGGAGGCAGACCTCAACCGACCCTGCATGGACAGGGAATGGTCCTCTCTATTGAGGGTCCCACTAACCACACAATACTCAATTTAAATTGATTCAGCTATATATACTACACAGGCCCTACCTTACCTCTGCCAACATCAATAGGTACTTTAATCGCACAGATGCTGCCTGTCCCCCCTGCACGCTGGTAGATGCAGATATCGTACATATGCTTTTGGCATGTCCCTATCTATAGTGCTACTGGAGGGGAGTGTTGAGCCACCTGGTGCATTGCACTGATAGGGATCTTTTGAATACATGGTAGGTATGCGTGCTAGGCTTATATACAAAGGAGCAAGAAACACAAGGTCACATCTTGGTTTATTGATGTAGGTCTGCTGGTGGCCAAAAGCCTGATCACTCATTGCTGGAAATGCCCTGATTACCCGCACCTCAAATCCTGGAAGCAATCGTTCCCTGCCTGGATGACAGGCAGAGAGTGTTGCCCTGCATAGGGAAGATGCTTTGGGACTACCTAAGCACCCTATAACCCGTAGGTGGGATGGTTGATTTATACACCAGCATGCCTTATGTTTCCACATCACCCGATGCCCAACTGACCTATGATGTACAGGTGAAGGAAAGCACAGTGAAACACGCTCCTACGTCCTCCCCAGACATGTGAATTTCAGAAATAGTACACACACCCATTTGGTGTCCCTTTCAGTGGTGGGACCAGTAGAGTCAGACACAAAACATTTAACCTAATAGCTAGCTGAGCAGTGTTGCTTGTTGGAGGGTTGGGGTGAAAAGTAAGGGCAAACGCAATAGTTACTGTCACAAATTCCCTTTTTTCCCTTGTTTCAGTTGTATCTGAATGAGTTGGTGACTGTATGACTCTGATATTACAAAATGTAATTTACTGAACAGGAACACCCTCATTTATATTGATGAGCACACCTTTGCTTGACTGAATATATGACCTCCCCTGTTTCTCTTCAATTGATGTTGAGAGGTACTCTGGGAGATGCATTGGACATGTGCAATCGGCGGCTGCTGCTGCAGTTAGTCCTGATAATATTGCCCTTGTCAATACATTTAGTTTTGCTGTCAGTTGACAATGTCACTGTCACTGTATAGTGTAAAATGTATTTGATGTCTCTGTGCTTGTAAATGTACAAAAGAAAATGAAACAAAAATCAATAAATAGATTTAAACAAAAAAATAGAACTGCCGTATTCCAGTCTGTCGTGCAGTTCCCACTAATTCGTAGGATCTGCAAAATTTTGGACAACATAAACTTTGGGTGAGGTGCCAAGACTGATTCTGGACACCCCCACAGGATATGTTGGCCTAGAGACCAGCTAGCTCACAGTGTCGCCAGTGGATGACCCAACCCCATTACCTGGCGGGAGAGAATGTAGGGCCCCGTCTTAGTCTCAAACTGTACACCCCTCACAGAGATGTCAGACCGCTGCTTGGTGAAGTCTCAGTGTCAGCTGAAGTGCCTCCTCTGCTATTCCCCTGAGATGCTGATTATTTATAATAAAAAGCATCCTTGCGATTTACATACAGACTAGCAATGTTATAGATATGTAGCTGGCCCTGTTGCCCTTGGATAAAGATAGAACGAAATTTGTACATTTGTGCGTAAAGGCCTTGTACTTGGTGTTCAAGGCATTGTGATAATGTTATGCGAAGCCAGATGTGTAAACAGAAGTAGTTTCAGAGAATCTAATCCAATATTGTCACACAAGCGAATATGTGCAAAAGGTCACAGCAGAAATGTTATTGTGAAAAGGAGGACAATGTGAGAAATTAAGCTTTTCTACATGGGCCTAACCCAAGGCACATAACAAGTTTAGTCAGAATACGTCTCGGAGCGAGAGTCACTTTGGAATATCCAATTCACGTAAGTGGTGACAATTCACGTTCTCGCAGGTGGGAAACAGATCTAGTCAAGGTTTTCCCCAGTTCTGAAAGAGGCCTTGAGCCACCTTCGGACTCAGCCACCATTCATGGTCCGTGATGCAACAACGGCTGAGTTAATGCAACCTGACATTTAGAGATCCCACCAGGTGCTGCGCCACCAGTAAAATGTCCTGACATACAAGCAATATCCAGCAGTGCAGAGCATCCTAGGCACAGGGTCCATGACCCCATTCTGCCCTGCTTGTTACAGTACCACATGGCAGTAGTGTTCTCTATGAACATCTGGACTAGCTTCCCTTTTTTGGAGGGTAGGAAAGCTTTCGATGCCAAGTGAATCACCCCCAGCTCCAGAAGATTGATGTGGACCAGAGTCTCTGCTAGAGACCAGAGGCCTCTAATATCCACTTACCCCAGATGGCCACCCCAGCACAGAAGCGATGCATCGGTCTCCACTGTCAGCTCTGGGTGCTGAAGGCGGAGTGGTCTACTTTTGACCCTATCTCAGTCCAATACCGATCATCAAAGATCTTTTGCAGTCTCTTTGAAGTCTGGACCAGGTCAGAGAGATACCCTTGGTGTTGTGCCCACTGGGACTTCAGACCCACTGCAGAGCTTTCAGATATCATTGTGTGTACTTTACCAGCAGAATGCACAAGGCCACCAGACAGAACAGTGAGAGTAAGGCTCACCAAAATCCAGGATTGAGGTTGAAACATTGGGACCATAGCCCGAATGTCCTGGACTTTCTGCTCTCTAGGATAGGCACGGAATCGCACCAACATCTACTAAGGAGTAAAGTGTGATTTTGGCATGTTGATAGTAAATCCCAGTAAATGCAGGAGGTCTGCCATAGTCTGGAGGTGGTTGATGATTGCCTGGGGCGAGCCTGCCTCCAGCAGCCAGGCATCGGGGTAGGTGAAGACAGAGACCCCTGAACTCCGCAGATATGCCACAACCACCACCATCATCTTGATGAACACCCGAGAGGTGCTGGTGAGACAAAAGGGGAGCACAGCGAACTGGAACTGCTCCTGGTCCCCATGAACTGCAAGTAACACCGATGGGCATGCAGACAGGGATGTGAAAAGAGGCATCCTGTAGGTCTAGCGCTACAAACCAGTCTCCAGGGTCGAGTACAGAAAGGACCTGAGCAAGCTTGAGCATTTGATTTTCTCCTTCCTCATGAAAGCCTTTGAGAGCAAGCAGGTCTAGGATAGGATGGAGGCCTCCGTCCTTACTGGGCACCTGAAAGTAGCAGGAATAACATCCACAACTAACTTCTGATGTTGGCACCCTCTTGATGGCTCATTTAGCCAAAAGAGCTTGCACTTCCTGGTATAATAAGGCAAGGTGGCCCTTGGTTAGCCAGTCTAAGGATGGTGGGGTTTCTGTAAATGGAAAGACTTTGTGGAACCGATATCTGTATGAGTGCACGGGACTGTTGTTTCATGTTTTAAGTGTGGGTTTTCCCATACGGATTGAGGGGTTGAGGGCTTCCCCCTCCCTGTTAGCACCATACCTTACTGTCTTTTGTATTAATATTGCGTATATTGAATGTGTGCGCCATTTTCTTCCTGTACATAAAACCCTTGCTTTGTGGTATTTAGCTGTAAATGGAAATGCGTAACCCCACTGGACAATTTGAAGCACACTTGTCCGAAGTTATGGTATGCCATTTTGGCAGGTCGTGTCTGATCCTGCCGCCAACAGGGTGCCCATGTTGGTGTGAGGGCTTACTAAAGAGGCTTGGAAGCAGTGGCTGCCGGAGGGGTGACAGACTGGGAAAACTCTGGCTCTGAGTCCGATGGGATTTGTGTGAGCTTGTCCTGTGCTTAGCAGTGCTCATGCAGGGCTTGGCCCAGGTCCCAGCAAGACATCAGAGAGGTCTGCATAGAAGGGCGGCAGGGGTCTGAGTGCTAGATCACAGGCTGAAGCACCTCAGTGAAGACATTTGTCCAGACTTCCACCATTGGTATAGTGAAGTCTAGGACCTCTGTTGCCCACCACACCATCGTAGCAAAAGGTGTCCCTTCCTCTGTAGCCACACTAGGGGGAAAGACCAGACCAGTGTCTGGTGAGGTATCCAGGCCACTAGTGTCAGCCAGGTCTTCATACCAGTTGTCTTCGGCCAAGGGTTCGTATAAGGATTCGCAGATCCACCCCAGTCATACCCCAGCCATACTCTTCACAGGCCTGTTAGGAAAAGGAAGCACTGTCTTTGATCTGAAAAGGTTGTGGTCCAGTTGACGCAGTCGTCAACATCAGACGGTATCAGTCAGGATTCACATCAGAATCAAGAATGACTACGGGGCATTGGTAAAGGGCATCAGCGGCACTGGCATCACCCGACCAATCCCAGGCAAAGGTCGGGGATTCACAACTAAAGTTGGTCCAGATCCAGGATGAGATCTAGAGGACCCGAATGGCACAGAGAGGGAACCAGCCAGTGGTTACCCAGTCGGGGCACTTGCCAAACCTGTGGAGGCCGAAGGCACTTCATAGGGGTCCGTCCGCCCTCAAAAATGAGGTGCAACCCCTTGAGTCTGGTGGGAATCGCTCTGGGTCCTAGAAATTCAGGGAGGTGAGCAGCGGACCCAGGCTCAATCTTTTCAGTGAACCTATGGGGCGTTGACTTGTGATGTTGTTCCAGCACCTCATCCAATGACTTTGACCCATGGGACAAATGTGTATAGCGCTTTGACTTCTTAGTCTTATTTTTCTTTTGGGAATGACTCTGAGAGGGGGGTCCCGGGACCTTCAGCATGATCGGGACCTGGAGCGGGGCACAGCCATCCGGTTTTGAGCAGTCAGAACTTTCTTTGCTCGCTCCCATATCTCCTTGGGGTTCACCATATAGCAGTTGGGGCAGGACTTGGAGTCATAGTCTGGCTCTAGACACCACAAGCAAACCAGGTAGGGGCCTGTCATAGACACCTGCCTGTGACATGCTCCACAGGGTTTAAACCCCACAGATTTCTTAGGGGACATCCCTACGGCAGACTAGGAGCAAAAAGGATCAAAACATCAAAAGTGTGGTAAAAAACAACCGGGGTAGCTTTTCCAGATCTGCACTGATGGTGTAGAAAGAAAGGAACTGAGGTCAGCACTCTGGGATGGGGCCTATATAAGCACCATGCATGTCACATCCTCTGCAGACACTGTGTAGCCATTCGTTGCAGGCTACCAGTGCAGTGGTACTGCTCAAGATTTTCGAGATCCAGTCTGACACCTGGGGAATATTGTAAGATAAGGAATTTGTGGCTAAAAGTCTCTATCAGACTGATACAATACAGTGTTGCAAAACAAGAACAGATTGGAAGCATGAGTCAGAGCGTTTACTTTTGAAACACCAAAAAGCTTGTCGTATAAGAAAAGATTAAAAGTCCAAGTATGAAAAGAGAATGAATATTTGCTGAAGTAATTAAGAGAATTTCTGTAATAAATTGGAGTATTACTTGAGGGGTGTAACCACTTCAAGTAATAATCACCATCCTTGTCGAGGTGAACCACTTAAGTAGCTAAATCAATATGAGCTTTACACCCTGGTAGCTACTGGATAGAGCAGGTGGCTTAACTGAGGGGCTGATTACGATGGCAGTGAACCCACCACCGACAGGCTGTCGTGGTGGGTTCACCACCATCGTAAGGTCAATTAACACCTGCCAGATTAGGATGGCGGCCGGTATACCCAACGGGCGGAAAGCTCGTCCACCAAGGCTCTGACAGACGCAATTGTTACGATTGCCTGTCGGACAGCGCCACATCCACAGAGTGGTGGTGGTGCCTAGCAGGCACCGTCCGCCAGATCAGGATGCTGGCAGGGATGTACTTTGGGGCCCTCTGCGGAGCCCCATTGTGCAGGGGCAGTTGGTGTGTGACCTTGGGGGCACCTATGGGCACTGGGGATGTGTGTGGGGAGTGTACTATGGTAATCCTAGTGTCCTCCCGCATCTAACACTAAAATCTAGTTAAAAGCAGCCTCAGTAGCCACAATAAACCCAGAGGCTGATGTTTGAAGAACAAAAGTAGAGTTCTTCTGTAACGAGAGTAAATACACAAGAATTGTATTGGCCTTCTGTTCTCGCCCTTTGAAGTGTACCCCAAGTGTTAAACAGTAGTCTGGTAGGACAAAAGCAGAGTTCTTCAGCAACCAGACAGTGGATGCACAAGAAATGTTTTGACATTGTGTTCTCTCCCTTTGTAGTGTTACATGTGGCTCAGCAGACCTGTCAAGCAGGATTTGACACTGAACCAAAAAGGAGGCCCATAGCCCCACCCTGCATCTTCTATAACATAAAGGGGAGTCATCTCTGGCCATTCACGTCAGGCTATAGTTTGCTCCTGGGAGGCATTGAAAGCGATATTCAGAAAAAATATTGAGTCAGTAACATCGACTGACACAATTATTTAGTTGGAAATATCGTGACACAAAATTATCGTGAGCAAGAATATCGTGGACAAGAATATCAATTTTAAGGTTAATGTTTATTTTGATAATATAGGTCATTAATGTCCTTTGCAAAAATATACGTGCTTAAAATATCGATTTTTAAATTAGTGTTATGTATTTTAGTATATATTTTAAATGTATGGGATGTCATTTTTTGTATAAGTAATGTCTATGTTTTTAATATATGTATTACATTTTTAGCAGTTATTAAATTAAATACAAAGTTTTTAGTTCTGTAGTGGGTTGTGGATTTATAGGGGAATATGGTGGGAACTAATTTAATTATAATACATTAATGATTATTTTTTATTCAATTATATTTATTGAATTTATATTTATTAGTGTTTATTGTGCTTTTATATTTTGGGGGTACATTTTGGTGTTGATTCCGATCCTGTAAAACCCGGGTACGAATGGTCATATGGAGCGTATTCCCCATACGACTCGTACCCGGGAAATCCTCCTTACAAAGCAGCAAATACGATTCGTACAGAAATACGATTTCCGTACGAATCGTAAAAAACTACATGCGGTGAAAAAATACCCACAATTCCGATCCGGGACATCACGTAAGTGACGTCCGGACGGAGTCAGGCAGCGTTTTACGGACCAGCAAGTATGATTCGTGCCCACGTCACTCCGCACGGCTCATTTTTTACGGCAGCCAAAAACTCCCGGGAAATTGAGGACGATGCGAAGAAGGAGCACGGTACGCGACGGGCAGCCATGGACCCCATCCTACGTGTCATCCCGGCCCTCCTAGCCTACGACCTGGTGCACAGAAACCGACGCAGACGCCGCAGAAGGTCAGAACAACACCCAGGGGCAAAGGGGGGGGCGAGGGGCAGGAAACATAACCCCTACCCAATTTAAAAAAAATATATCCTGGACATACATTACCCCCAGGGTCTGGTCACTTCGGGGGGCGTGTCCACCAATCCCTGCGTACCGCCACAACAGAAGTGGACGTGGACGCGTACTGTCACCACAACAATGGTGGTACGACCCGTACCCACTCCCTCAGAGCGTGGGTACGGTCCGTACCACGGGTACCCCTACATTACCACTACAATGGTGGTACGACCGTACCCATGCCCCCAGAGCGTGGGTACAGTCCGTGCCACCATTGTTGTGGTGATGTAGGGGTACGCGTGGTACGGACTGTACCCAGGCCCTCAGAGCGTGGGTACGGTCCGTACCACGCGTACCCCTACGTCACCACAACAATGGTGGTACAGACCATACCCACGCTCTGGGGGCGTGGGTACGGTCCGTACCACCATTGTAGTGGTGATGTAGGGGTACGCGTTGTACGGACCGTACCCACGCTCTGAGGGCGTGGGTATGGGCCATACCACGCGTACCCCTAAGTCACCACTACAATGGTGGTACGGATCGTACCCATGCATTCAGAGCGTGGGTACGGTCCGTACCATGCGTACCCCTACGTCACCACAACAATGGTGGTACGGACCGCACCCACGCTCTCAGAGCATGGGTACGGTCCGTACCACGCGTACCCCTACGTCACCACTACAATGGTGGTACGGACCGTACCAACCCTATGAATGCGGGGGTATGGACCGCATCACCCGTACCCCTAGGGCACCAGTACATTTGTGATACAAGGCGTACACACGCCACGAATGTTGTCATAGGGCCTGGTGCAGCATATAACCAGTATATTAGGGTGTGTGTATGCCCAGGACATCAGTGTACTGCACCAAGGGTGCGGGCGGGTGGGTGGGTGGCTGCCTAGGATGCCCAGCAGTGGACAGAGACATGTGAGGGGTGGGTGCAGAGGACTCCCATCAGTGGAGAGAGACATGGGGGTGGGTGCAGAGGACTCCCAGCAGTGGACAGAGACATGGGGGTGGGTGCAGAGGACTCCCAGCAGTGGACAGAGACATGGGGGTGGGTACAGAGGACTCCCAGCAGTGGACATATACATGGGGGTGGGTGCAGAGGACTGCCAGCAGTGGACAGAGACATGTGAGGGGTGGGTGCCTATCACTGCCAGCAGTGGACAGAGACATGTGAGGGGTGGGTGCCTATCACTCCCAGCAGTGGACAGAGACATGTGATGGGTGGGTGCAGAGGACTCCCAGCAGTGGACAGAGACAATGGGGTTGGTGCAGAGGACTCCCAGCAGTGGACAGAGACATGTGAGGGGTGGGTGCAGAGGACTCCCAGCAGTGGACAGAGACATGGGGGTGGGTGCAGAGGACTCCCAGCAGTGGACAGAGACATGGGGGTGGGTGCAGAGGACTCCCAGCAGTGGACAGAGACATGTGAGGGGTGGGTGCAGAGGACTCCCAGCAGTGGACAGAGACATGTGACGGGTGGGTGCCTATCACTCCCAGCAGTGGACAGAGACATGGGGGTGTTTACATCATTATCAGATGACCACAACTCCATGGGTGTATGTACGCATCCCTAATTTTCGACTATATTGATAGTGCCATAACAACACATCACTGACTGCAGTGTCCCACTCCCATGAAGATGGGTGTCTTTCCCCCACTGCATGACACACCACATGTGGGTGTGAGGACAAATGACACATGCATACCCACCCCTGGCGGATGCAGCACAATACACACACAGAGATCATGCCACAAGACTGTATAGTCATGTCAATGCCTACTAAACTAAGAGAGCCAAAGGGAACACACACTGTCACACACATCCCAGGACTGATAGGAATGTACAGGTGCTGGGACAGCCACCAAGATTTTGTCTCCCATGGAAGGAATAGGGTGGAGTTCCCACAGATACAATGCCCACAATTGTGAGTCAGGTGCCCAAATACCCTGCAGAACAAGTACCATATGTGTGCTAGGCTAGGATTACACACATGCATAGTGCGGAAAACGGACAATTTCTCCATGAAGGCATGGCAACATACTCAATACACAAGTACAGTGACTACCAAGGATGGCACAGACGATGCAGCCGGAGACATTGCTGAGCAGGCATGGCCATAGTTGAAGGGATCCGTCACCAACAAAGGAAATGTAGACACAGGTCAGCACAACAATTGTGCAACTCCCTGCAGGGAAAATGTCAGGTGCCACAGAGGAAGGAACAATGTCTCCAAACACAAATAGCATACACGACCAAAGATTCTTTGCAGAGACCTTGTGATGGCACGCAGATACCATGGTCCACCCCATGAGCATCAGACTACAACATTTCCATGTAACCTAACACATTACCTCAACCCCAACTCCTGGAGCATCAGCACCAACATCAATACCTGAAATGCAATAGTGTTCAAAGGAAAAAGAAAATGCTTTGTTCAGCATTAAATGAAAAATTATTAAAGGACAATATTTACAAAGGCTAATGGCCAGTCCAGATCAGAAGTCCTTGGGGGGACACATGGCAACACATCTCCCCTAGCTTGCCTGCACATTAGAACCCTCAGGTTCGTCGACTGGGGGGGGGGGCATCATGTGGGGAAGGACCAGGCACCGCAGGGACAGGAGGGGGAAGGGTAGGTGTGGTGGGTGTAGGGCTGGACGACTCCACCACAGGGGGTGGGGCAGTGCCAAAGGTGGAGGTTAGCACGGCACTGCACACTTCTGCTAGGTCGTCCAGAAAATCCCCTGCACCCGAAGAAGCCACAGGCACTAAGGAGGGGGGGGGTCGGAGGGATGGGGTGCAGCGCTACTGGGGGAGGGGGTGGACAGAGGGGTGACTCAACTCCCCTACCCGTGGAGTGCCTTGCCCGTTTGCGGGCTGGTGACCCAGTGGGGCTGAGTCCCAGCACAGCCAAGTAGCTCTCCTTGTCAGACTGTGGGGCAGGGGAGCCGAGGGGAGTGTCTTTGGAGGGACTGGGTATTGAGGCATGCAGACTAAGACTCTGGCTGTGTGTATGCCTGTGTGCCCCAGACCCAGTGGGTGTGCCTTTATCCCCCTGAGTGTGCGTGCCAGGAGGTGTGCGCTTGCCCTTACGTGTTGGTGTGCTGCCTGTGTCTGGTGGGGTGCGTGCTTGGGAATGTCTGGGTGTGCATGGGACAGGCATGGGAGTGGGAAGTGTGGATGGTGCAGGGGTAGGGGGGAACGAAGCACTGCAGGAGACTCACTGCTGCCGTCAGTGAAGAGTCCATGGACCTCAGCAACATCTGTTGGTCAGACATCGCTGATGACATGCCCTCCATGAACGACACCATCTGTGTCAGCAGTCTGGTGTGGCCATGGAGGACATTCAGCATCGATGTCTGCCCAACCTGCAACTGCCGCTGAATGTCCACAGACTCTGCAGTGAGGGCAGCAGAGGGGACAGGGGCAGGGGTTGCGGTGCCTGGCACTAAGGAGACATGGTGGTGCCCTGCACAGACAGAAGGGACCAGAGCAACAGGGAGGGCGGTGATGGGAATGGAGGAGGCGGTGACAGATGTTGTGCTGCTGCCAGGTGTTGCAGCAGCCTCCGCCCCCTCGAGGAGTTCAGCCTCGGACCCGTCAGCGTCATATTCGGTGTCGCCACCAGACACGTCCTCCGCCTGACTCCCCTCGCCCTCCGTGCTCCCGCTGACTCTCCAGAAGTGGTGGCACCAGTGCAGGATCCCTCCTCCACGTCCGTGCAGGTGTCTCCCTCGGTGTCCTCCGATGATGCTGTGGGCAAGGTGGAGATTCAGAAAATAATCAGTCACATGTATACATCTGACACCTGAGTCCAAACAAAATATGTCACAGTGCATATCAGGAAATGCATCATGAGTAACATCTAGAATACTCCGCACATATGTAAGCCCTGCACTCCCCAGTTGGTTGACCCACCATGCCACTTGGAAACCAAGAAACTTAGGACACAACAGCAAATAACTTGATATCGAATTATACTGAGAAGCTAGTGTCTGGGAACAGTTGAGCACAGCAAGACTATGAAGGCATGCCACCTCTTGTTCACTGTGAACGAAACAGTATTGGTGCACCCAAGGCCAAATAACAGACCTCAATGCTGAAGGTGTCCTCACACTCAGAGACCTGTGAGTACTTTGGAAACCCAAACGAAATACATTGTGATCCCTTGGGAATCACAACACTTTACACAATCTACATGTTCAGAATGTGTGAATGTGCCACTTTGTGAACAGAACACACATGTGCCTGTATAAAAGAAGTCACACAAGGAGTTGCACACAAAACTACATTTACACAGTCATTGTATGAGCTGCCAGCCTTATTCAGATAAGCCACTGTTAGGAAGAAATGGGATCTCAGTAAGTACATATACATGGCACCACGGCGGTCTGGATGACTTGACACTGTGAGGATGCAAAAGCCAAATGGGGTCACCCTGTACAATGGACACATGTAGCACACTTTACATAAATACAAATGAGGCCAGGGAACAATGCCACAGAGGCCAACCTATGCTGAACACACAGAGAATGGTCACAGTGTTGGATGACACACATGATTCCGAGGCAACGGTGACTTAGGGGACTGTAGTTGGCACACTGCTCCATTTTCCTGGACTGATCTGACAGTAACATGAGCAACCGTCCCGGCACTATGCATATCTCCCACTCATGCACATCATGTCTGAGGCCACAACATCGGTCATGCATGCTGCCTGTCTGTTCATTTGAAACCTCACACTCCTATGTTGAGACTCAGCATCAGTGCCAACAAATATCGACCCCCAAATGACTGAACAGGACAGGGCACAGGCAAGGTACCAACACATGTCACAGTCCACCCCCACACATGATGCAGAAAGCAGTGTGCACTTGGATTAACTGGCAGCCTAGATGACCATGTGCAATAGTGATTACACACAGACCAGGGAACACATGTCAAGGAGGGGAAGGGAGGAAGAACAGTAACGGTTGACTTGGGGGAACAGGATATGCACTGCACATATAAACCCTGGCAGTGTATCCAGGTGACTGAGCACCTCCAAAAGCTGGTGACACAGAACAAACACTAATGTACCTACCCCCTCCTTGCTGCTGTGCTTCCTGTAACCGCCTATCCAGCTCAGGGAAGACCACCGCCAGGACTCGCTTCATCTGGTGGGTCAGGTGTCGCGCCCGCCGTAGCGGCATGGAGGTGAGTCCTTCAGCAGGACCCGGGCGATCCTCCGGGTCCAGCACCGGATGTCCTGCCAGCGTTTCCTCCCTTGGGCTAGGCGCCGACTGCGACCCTCCACCGATATCACGGCCCTGATGGCCCGCTTCCATATCTTCCCCTTCTCGTAGGCAGTTACCTGTGAGGATGACAAAGTGAGACAACATCACTACACCTACTCCATGTCACAGAGACACACATTTGAACATGTTTGATATGTTGAACAGGGCATAGTATGCTGCCAACGAATAGCACCTTTGTCATAGGGACATTAGCCTCTGTGGAAGCCCCAATGCACTACATGGCATTGAAAGTACACAGGTGGCATGAGGGGTGCGACCCAATCCCTGATCATGGCACACACTGTGCATCACAAGAAACACCAGGCTGATGGATAGCACCTCAAAGCAGTCACATGCCCCAGGCCACTGACGCAACCTCAGCAGAGTACACAGACACACACAGGCACAGATCAATCACCTGCCATTGGCAACAGCGGATACAAACCTCACTCTCCACATGTGCCACTTGCCTGTGGGGTGTCACAGGTGTGGGGCTAGCTCAGCAATTCAGACACACAGCATGGCTTACTTCTCACATCAGATGGGTAGAGCTGTTGCCTCCTCCATGCAGCTGTGGTGCAACACTCCACATAGACACTCACCCACATGACAAGGAACATTCACACACATCAATGTCCAGGGGGCGTACACATCATTTGGACACTCTCACCACTCTCACCACAGATCCACTCAACTCACACACATCTGTGGGTACAGTCACCTGTTACACCGGGGGGAACACTGAATCACCTCAGGACTATAGAACAAAAATGGCCCAAAGGATTTGGCCAGGCTGAATGTGCCATGCACTATGCAGTGAATGTCACAGTAAGCACAATGCAAGTGAGGAGTGCACACATGAACTACATCATGCTCTGCATGACAGACATAAGCCATCCCCCCCCCCGGGACCCACTCTAACCACATTGCATGTCTGTCACACCTGGACACAATGCCAGAAGTGACAGTCACAAAAAAGGTGCACAGTCAAAGGTAGTGGAGTCAGCACTCACCTGCTCCCCTGGTCTCCCATACAGGCTGGGGTACTGTGGGAGGATGACATCAATCAATGCCTCATTCTCCTCTTGGGTGAAAGGCTGGGCCCTCTCCACAGTCCTTGAAATGGTGCCAGAGGAAGCACAGACAGCAGCAGTGGTGTCGACAGAAAGGTTGTGCAGGCAAGTGCCCTCTCATGGGTTCTGGCTGACTTATATCTGCCTTGCTGGGCTGTTACATTCACAGGAGTACAGAGTGATTGGTCAGACTCATTTGCATCCTACGTTTCCTCCAATCCCTTTAAACATACACCAGTGACAGCATTTGCATCGTTCAAATTGTGAGCATCATGTCAAGTCAACAACCAGTTTGCAACATTGTATTTTGTGGCCAACTGCTTTTTCCAGGCCACCTGATGGAAAAATTTGAACTGGAAACTCGGTATCCATGACAACCAGCATGCATTTAGGCCCTAATACTTGTCCCTTATGTGTCCCCTATGTAATTGTCAAATCCCCACACAGGTACGGTGCGTTTCACACTACCCCTATGGCACCACTACTATAGTGATACGGCCTGTACACACGCGTGTACGGTCCGTATCACTATAGTTGTGTTGCCGTAGCTGTATGCGATAGTGATACGGCCCGTACACACTCGTGTACGGGCCATATCACTTTCGCGTACACCTACGGCAATACAACTCTAGTGATACGCACCGTACACACGCGTGTACGGGCTGTATCATTATCGCGTACTCCTACGGCAACACAACTAGAGTGATACGGACCGTACACACGCCCTCAGAGCGTGTGTACGGTGCGTTTCACACGCTTACACTGGTGATAGGAGGCACACACAAAAGGAATGGAGGTCTCAGACTCGCACAAGGCTGTACATCAAGTCATTGTCATTGCAGTCCTTCTTGTGCAGGGCCTAGGTGTGTCAGGCAGTGATATTGCACATGTCTCCTCATGTTTTAGCACAATAGATGTGTGATGACCTGTGTACACATGTCATGTGTGATGGGGCACTATGTGGCACACTTCCCCTTCACACTTTGCACATGTGTGCATGTAGTACAAACGTGTCAAGCACAGCCTCACTGGTATGGCACAGTCACCAACACCCGCAAATGTGCCCTGATGCCAGGGACAGGGATACTGATAACTGACATTTAATGACCAGCGTGCCACGATGTGACTATGTCATGTGTATGTCATGTGTTCCCATGAGCTGGCTGTTGGTGTCCCACCAACTGTATCTGCTGTTGCTGCATCCAACATGTGACGGTGTGTAGATGGGCATAACACACATCTACGCACACCATGCCACATGTGGAATGCCACGTAATGTGTATCTGTATGCATCGAACATGGTATTTCGACATGAGGACATATCTGCCTTGTCTCAATGTCTGTGTTTTCAGTTTTTGACATGTACCCCTTCATCGCAATGTGTGTGATCTGTACATTTTTAATGACATATGACCTGTGCGTCTAGCTTGCCGCCAGCTGTCTGTATGAGATGACATCCTTCAAATGCAGATATGTGGATGTATGTCACTCCTGTGATGTCTCTGGCTGTTGACTTACACTGGCCCACAGCTAGTTTCAGGGCATGTCATATAGACTTGACAATTAACGGGTGTAGCTGGCTTTTCGTAGGAGTATCACCTGGCTGGCATACGTATCCTGGATGTATTGCACAGACCAGTCTCTGTATTTAGCAGATGTGTTAGTAGCAGTTGAGCATGTGCTCAGTACATTGACATTGATGTTGTTATGTACTCACTCTTTGTTATTCATTCCAATTTTATGCAGGGCACCGCCTCTCCCCCGACCAATGCCAGACTTGGGTGCCAGGAGGGAACGTGACTGCATAAGACAGTACCGATTTTCGCAAGAGTCGATTGAGAACTTGACCGCAAAGCTGGAACCACACCTCCAGCCACGACACAGGTATCCTACTGCGCTGACCCCCAAAATGAAGGTGATGGCAGCCCTACATTTTTTTGCCACAGTTACGTTTCAATTCACCATAGCTGATGTTGGTGGCATGTCCCAGACTATGTTCAGCCGTGTCCTGCATGATGTTTTAGAAGCTATGTTGGAGCACCTGGATGAATTCATCCATTTTCCGACTCGTGAGCAGTTGACAGTTGTCAAGGGTGAGTTCTATGCCCTGGGAGGTATGCCCCATGTAATTGGGTCCATTGATGGGACACATGTGGCTTTGGTACCACCACAGGCACAGGAGGTAGCCTATCGCAACCGTAAACATTATCACTCTATTAATGCCCTTGTGGTGTGTCTACCTAACATGCTGATTTCCCATGTCTGTGCACGTTTTCCAGGGTCAGCACACGATGCAAACATCATGAGGCGTAGCAGGGTGCCACAAATGATGCTGCGGCTGCACAACGAACGAGCATGTCTTGTTGGTGGGTATACTCTGTTTGTTCTGTTTTGGCGGTATCTTTGTATCTTACGGCATCTCCTGACCCACTTCTTTACATGATGTTTCCATGTAGGGGACTCTGTCTATCCCAACATGCCATGGCTGGTGACGCCTCTCCGCAACCCCAGAACAGCTGCAGATCACTGTTAAAACAACGCCCATGGGCAGACCAGGCGAGTGATTGAGAGGACGTTTGGCCTCCTGAAGAGCCGATTCCGGTGCCTTCACAAGACAGGCTGGTCCCTCCCATATGCACCGGTAAGGTATGCAAAATCTTCCTCGTGTGCTGCATATTGCACAACATGGCAGTGGAGAAGGCAGTCCCACTCATCCTTGATCCGGATGAGCAGGAACATCCACCCGTGGAGGATGAAGGGCTTGGTCACGAGGCAAGTGAGGAGGAGGAGGAGGAGGAGGAGGAGGAGGACATCCGGAGTCAGCTCATACGCAACTTCTTCTCATAATGGTGAGTCCCTGTGTCTGAGTGTGCTCGCTTGGAGCCTTTTGTGGCATGTGTTGCAATGTGTGTGTCCAGCTGACTGTATGCTAAGTGACTTGGAGGTGTGTTCTGATGTGTCACTCGAGTGATGATGTCATTCCACACATTTTAGCTGAGACACTAAAATTTAAACTAGCATGGTGACAACCTTATTCCTGTAGAGTAAATAACCATGCATGCGGATGACAATCTTTTCGCTGACTTCTTGTGTGTCTGTCATCCCCAGGTACTTGCGCATGCTGTCTGCTCATGTCATCGTTGGCCTCCTGCTATTCCTCATGAGTATTGCGACGTGTGCTGAATCAGCGTTCCATGCACGGACATGGTGAAGAGTCTTTTTGGGTAAGGATTGCAGCAAGGCATTTTGGGGGTGGTAGGTGTTTGGAATGTGTGGGCACTGCTCCTGTGCAGGTTGTGTTACTATGCATACATGTCGACTCACCATGGGGCACATGACATGTAGCATAACTCCCATGAATTGATAGTCACCCTTCGTGACAGTCATCTGTAATGGGATTGTGGATTGTGATGAAGGCATCAATGCGTGTAAAACTTTTGTACCGCTTTGTTCGCCATAAGTTGGCAGGGTATGCTCAGACGTGAGTCCCTTGCTCACTTTGCCACTGGATTCAAGCAAGCCTGGCTGAAGACGGCTGAAATGCCAGAAACCGGTCCTAGGAAGCTTGTTTCCGGTCCAGGGAAGGCATGGCTTGGCAGTTCGGGCTGGACTGTTCCCATGAGGCACAGGGCCAGACTGATTTGCATATGGCCATGTCTGAACTGGGGTGGCAGAGTGGGCTAAAGAACGGTGATGGATCAAACCCAAATCTGTTGACTGGGTGTGAGTGTTTGATTGGTTCTGATGCTCCGTCCATCACCACCCCCTTTTGTACCGCTTTGTTCGCCATAAGTTGGCAGGGTATGCTCAGACGTGAGTCCCTTGCTCACTTTGCCACTGGATTCAAGCAAGCCTGGCTGAAGACGGCTGAAATGCAAGAAACCGGTCCTAGGAAGCTTGTTTCCGGTCCAGGGAAGGCATGGCTTGGCAGTTCGGGCTGAACTGTTCCCATGAGGCACAGGGTCAGACTGATTTGCATATGGCCATGTCTGAACTGGGGTGGCAGAGTGGGCTAAAGAACGGTGATGGATCAAACCCAGATCTGTTGACTGGGTGTGAGTGTTTGATTGGTTCTGATGCTCCGTCCATCACCACCCCCTTTTGTACCAGTCATCTGTAATGGGCTTTTGGATTCTGATGAAGGCATCAATGTGTGTAAAACTTCCCTCTGAAACATACGGGATGCTACGGGTGGACATAGTGTGGCACATCCCCATAAGAGGATCAATGGGGAATTGCAGCCTCTCCGTGTGCAGCAGGGGGTGTTTGGCTCACCCCCTTCACTTGTGTGCCAGTTGAATGGATTTACAGCATCTGTGGTGTGAAAGGGGTGTCCAGTGTAGGTCCCACATGTTCAGCCAAATGAACTGTGAGTCTGTTCATATAGATGCATTTCCCTAGGTGTGAGCCTGAGTAATAAAGGTGTTCCTCACACTCCAAGGTGCCTCATCTCTGTCAATGCAAGTCTCTTGCCACTTTGCATGTGGCATCTCTGGCATAGTTGTCAAAGATTGTGCATATGAGTCTATGTGTAGATTAGCAACATGCGTGCAGTTCTTCATGGATTAGAATCTCCATTGTGCATGAAGTCCATGGTTGTGTATGTATTTGGGCATGTTGGTCCCCACAACGGGCACTCAACACCTGCTGAGGGTGTGTCTCCTGTGCGCAGCTCGGCCTTCAGTTTCCCGATCCTGTGTCAGTCATCTTTGGTGATTGTGCATCCATTGTCTCTGGGTGTGCCATGGAAAACCGGACACTCCTTCCTTTACATACGCCTGTTGCAGTTGTCCTTTCTGACATCCTTGTCTTTGTGTGCAACTTGTGGCATAGTTTCCAGGACATGCCGGCTGCTGATGCGGCCCCTGCAGCAAGGGCCCACAAAGTTGCCGGATTCGGGAACACACATGCCTCAAAGATGCTCCTCCCTTCCTCCCTCCACCCATTAATTTGGCTGTCATCAGCTTGTCTGTGCCACTGTTGCGGCCACGCGGTGCCAAAGGCTGGACGGTCAGCGCATGCAACGTGCACATTGCACGACCCTCATTTCCTTGCGTGACCCACATCACACCACAGTCTGATGTTGCAGCCACCCTCCAAGCAATGTCTATCTGCAAATCTA
Source organism: Triturus cristatus (assembly GCF_964204655.1). NCBI lineage: Eukaryota > Metazoa > Chordata > Amphibia > Caudata > Salamandridae > Triturus > Triturus cristatus. Next base: position 423,574,151 of record NC_140593.1, read on the forward strand.
CAGCCTGCTCTCAGGCATACCCTAAGCGCACACACAACACCTTTGCATGATGTGTGTGCAACTCCAACTGCCTACACAGTGCTGCCCCGCCTTCCAGGCCCTGTCACACCAACAAGGTCATGTCCCTCCTACTCCCCACCGGCTCCGTACCCCAGCAAGGCCATGGGAGAGGGACTCAAGCCTTCAGCATGTAGTATGGTGGCGTCATCTGGCACATGGCCCAGGGATCATCTCTCAGCGTGTCAATCTTCAATGTGTCCAGGACCCCCCTCTCTACCATCACATGCGCACAGCACCTCATCATCAGCTCGTATGCCATTGACAGCCAGGTGCTACTCACCCTCACCAAAGACGCAGACATTGCCAGTTCCAATATTCAAGAATGCATGAGATCCATTGATGAATGGCTGAACATCAGCCACCTGAGTCTGGACTGAGGTAATCATCTGAGGATTGTCCCCTTACAGCTGGATCAACTGCTTGTGTCTAGACCTGGGCTAAAATTCCGTTCCGCTCGCAGAAATTGCGATAATTTGTAATTTTCACGTTCCGCGGAGAGCGCGAAAATGTCAAAATTTCCGCATTCCGCATTTTACCGGAAATTTTTTGCTTACTCGCGCTGTAAAATACATTCTCGCGCGCGCGCGATTGCCTTACCTGAATCCCCGCGTTCGCCGACAAGTTTTCCCGATCCAGTTGCGTTCTCCACGAGATGTTGGATTGTTGGTAGCCATTTGCGCTGTCTCGCGACAGTTTGCGCCCGCAGTAATGTCATTGGTCGCGCGATCCCGTCTTTCTTCTCGCGATCATGCACCGCGAGACAAGTGAAAACAAGATGGTCGCACCCGCGAGTAACCGCATGGGTAAGTGGTGAGCTGCGACCATGCAGAAAATACCGCGAACAGGCAGGAAAAAAACTTCTGCATCTTCGCAAGATGGTGTGCATCATGGATTGCTCGCTCACATTTGCCATGCTAATCACCAGCATCTGTACCTCAGGCTGCAACACCCTCTGCATGATGCACATGATCCACAGATAGATCCACTCCAAGGAAAGACAGACCATCCCCCAGGTCCACGACAACAGCCGTGTCAAATACTGCCCTGCCCTCTACGGAGCAAGTACATCCAAACTCCAGGGAAACTTGTCCACATCCAGGGTGCATCTGCACACCTCAGCTTCAACATCCGGCGCCCCAGCCACATCACCGTCCACCAGGGATAGCTGCAATGGATCACTGTCTGCTGCAGGATAACCTTCAGACTCCCCACCCACACTCAGGAGGCAGTCCACAACCCCAGACCCGAAACTAACCATGTAAGTCTGTCATCCGAGACCCCGTGTGGCCATCTCCATGCATCCAACCTTGCCCTGGCCACCATTCTTCACATCCACCGTACTCCAGCATGCAGGACATGGTTCTCCCACATGGCAAAACATACCTGGTACTCCCTCCTCGTAAACATCCACATGAGCCATGACCTCTACGCATTAATGATACTCTTCCAAATTGGTCTGTCCGCACAATATTGCAAGCCCCCCCTCAGCAGCTTGAGGCCATCACGGGTGAGTATTGTGCTCCATGTCTGTATTGGATGATACATTGAGACCCATGTGTGTCCTGTACCAGACTCAGATCACAGGGTATGGATGGCTGGACTGCAATATATAGGTAGAGAAATTCAGTTTTATTCTCGGTGGGGGGCGTGTTTAGTGTGGACAAATAGGTGCTATACAGTGTGCATAGAATCCAAAGTTCACAGGGGGAGATGGGATCCTTTGCATTGGAAGTCATCAGAGTCCAGACCACAGTGTAGGTCATCATTGGTCAGACTGTGACCAGCAAGTCCATGTGGCAGAGAACTTCATTGGATGAGGTGCTGCTGTTGCGCCAGAGGGCCAGGTGCCAGGCCAGGTGACCTGGGAGATGTGGCTGGTCCACTGCCTCTCACGGTCTTTTCCATGGACGACCCACCTTCCTCGCGGGACCCTCAGATGCAGGCCTTGACGATGCTTGTGATGCTCCGTCGGACGAATCCTCCTCCTCCTCCCTCCCTGTGGCTGGTGGTGGTCTGCGCCTGGTGGCACAGGGAGGGTTGCCCATGTTGTCGGCGATCCGACGGAGTGAACGGCTCATGTCCGTTTGCACCGCCAGGAGCTCAGCCAGTCTTGCCTCCATCCGTCCTTGGTGTTGTTGTTGACTGGCATGTTGCTCGGCCTGCAGGTTCTTCATCTCGTCGAGGGTCCCCTTCATCTCTGTGAGGGTCCCAACTACCTGGCTGAAGCCCCTGGTGTCACGCTGGTATGTGTCCAGGATGTGGCGTATGTGTGACATACCGGTTCCCTCAGCTGGCTGGTCAGCTTCGCGCCTCCGCCTGCCTCCACTCCCACCACCCCTGCCCACACGAGCCTGGCCTGCTGTTGTGGGCACATCTGGTCTACGGGACCCCTGAGGGATGACATTTGCGGGGTTGTCTGCCTCCTCCTGGGTGCCCGGAGAACCTTGTCCCTCCTGGTCAGACTGGCTCTGTTGTTCAGTGCGAGCAGGGCTCCTGGGTGTCTCCTGGGATGTGGCAGGAATGGTGGTGGTGGTTGGCACAGATCTACCTGAAGCAGGTGCTGCAGGGGCTTGGGCACCAGAGGGTTCAGGTTGGTTGGGGTCATCCACGGAGTGGTGAGAGTCATCGCTGCCGGTGGGATCATCTTCACACAGAGCCTGGGTCTGTGTTTCTTCCCCCCCATTATTGGGGGGAGATCCATGACGTTGCCCTGTGTGTGAGAGAGAGACAATGGTAATCCATGTTTCATACATATTCAAGTTGGCACAGTTGCTCCAGGTAGTTGAATGTGCCTAGCATTCCTCTCAATATACACTTGTGGATGGGTATGTTGCGGGGGGCAGATTAATATGTTCTCCTGAGTGTTTGACCTGTAGAATTTTGGCTAGGATGCTTATTTGGCTATGGATTGATCTTGTTGTGTCACATGTCCATTGTGAGAGTGGGCAAATCCGTTGCCTGCCCCGGGGGTGGGTGCTTGTGTGAGGGGTGTGTGTGTGACAGGTCCTGCTGTTAGGTGTAGTGTGAGTTGGCATTGGGTCTCCCAGGTGATGTGTCTGTCCCCTCATGGTGCATGCTGGCGTGACAGTGAGTGTGAATTCCTGTGCTAAATATCTGAGCTTGTGGAGTTGGTGTTTGAGTACTTTGCCAGTCCCTGTGCATTGTGCATGTTGCATGTGGTGCATGGGTATGTACCTAGGCCATATGGGCTGAGGGCATTGGTGTCTGCTTCTGAGTTGCACAATGTGTTTTGTGAGCCCCTCCCTCCCAGCATCCCGGACATTCAGTCTTGGGTTTGTGGTTCGTGTAGCCTGGGACATGGCATGGCCTTGCTTTGTGTATGGGGCATGGACATGTTAGTGGCATGAGCGTGGTTTTTGAGTGTGGTTGTGTCCGGTGAGGGCTTGGGGGTAGTTGCGGGCATTTGGTGTATTTGGGGTGTGGATGCCATTACCCCCATGTTACGCAAGTTGTTTGTGTACTCACCAGGCTCTGCCACTCCTTCGACTCCGTGTACTCCCACCGGTGGAAGCATGGCCATCACCCTCTCCTCCCAGGGATGGTAATTTACCGGTCTGCGGGGCAGCCCGCCTCCAGTGATGTTGGTCTGGGCGTATTCCTCGTTCATTTTGCGCTTGACTGCCCTCCGCAGATCGTACCACCTGGCTTGGCATTCATGCCTGGTCCTTCTGATGGGCGCAACAGCATTCACCCGATCGACGATCCTCTGCCACATGCGTGATTTTTCTGCTATGCTGGTCTGTCTGACCAATGTTCCAAAGAGCTGTGGCTCGACTCTGATGACTTCGTTGACAAGGATGTCCAGCTCCTCCCTTGTGAACTTTGGATTCTTGTCTGTGGGCATGGTGTGGGGTGTGGATGGTTGTGGGTGTGAATGTGGCGGTGTGGGTCTGAATGTGAAGAGGGGGTCTTTGTGAAGGTGTGTGAGTTAAGGTGTATGGGTGCAGTTGTTTTTCTGTGGGGTCTGGCAGCAGTGGGTCTGTTGCAAAGGCTCATGGTTTGTGTGTGTGGGCCCTTTTTATTGGTCCATTTGTGGGTGTGGCTGTGTTTGAAATTTTGGTGGGTGTGTTATAAGAGGTGGTTGCGAGTTTGGGTCTCTGTTTGCCTGTTTGGATGTGTCAGGTCTGTCATTGAGATGTATTTTCTTCTGTAGAAGTGTTTTGTGGTGTTGTGCGAGTCAAATTGACCCTCCTTGTGCTGTTTTACAGTGTCCTAGTTCAGTACGAGTCTTTTTCGCGTGGGTAAGGTGCGTACATATGCGATGTTGGTGTACCGTGCTCTATCTGCAATGTTGTTGTAAGGTCTGTACATATGCGATGCTGGGTGAGGGTGCTGGGGTACGGTGTTGGGGTACGGTGAATACAGGTACAGGGCTGGGGTATGGGCCTGGGGTACAGTGCGTACATGTACGGGGCTGGGGTACGGGCCTGGGGTACGCTGCGTACAGGTACAGGGCTGGGGTACGGTGTTGGGGTATGGTGCGTACAGGTACGGGGCTGGGGTACGGGCCTGGGGTACAGTGCGTACATGTACGGGGCTGGGGTACGGGCCTGGGGTATGATGCGCACATGTACGGGGCTGCGGTACGGGCCTGGGGTACGGTGCGTACATGTACGGGGCTGGGGTACGGGCCTGGGGTACGGTGCGTGCGTACATGTACGGGGCTGGCGTACGGGCCTGGGGTACGGTGCGTACAGGTACGGGGCTGGGGTACGGGCCTGGGGTACGGTGCGTACAGGCACGGGGCTGGGGTACGGTGCGGACATGGGGGGGGGTACGGTGGTGACATACGGGGGTACGGTGCTGACATATGCAGGGGAGGGGGGCTGTATGACTCGTATCCTGGGCACAAGTTTACCTGGGTACATGAGTGGTACTGCGTTCGCTCATAATGGGGCCTTTTCCATGCGGTTGTGTATTCGGACGGGCGGTACGGATCGTACTTGCGCGCTCGGACTTCAGTTTTCAGATTGGTACGTAAAAAAGTCCGGCTCCCTCTCGTACCCTTTTCCCGAAGCGATTTGTATGTATTTTTCACGTACGAATCGTACTTCGCCGGTTGTAGGGCACTTGTGCGATTCGTACGTAAAAATATACGGATACAAGTCGTACGCAAATTCTTTTTAACAGATCGGAATCGGCACCTTTATGTGTGGGTTGTGGGGTTTATAGGGGTAAAAGGTGGAAAGTAATTTATGTTTAATTACTTAATAATTTGTTTTCAATTAATATTGATTAATTAATTGTTTATCAATTATGGTAATTGTGTAATTTTTTTAGGTGCGGGTTGTGGGGTTTATAGGTGTAAAGGGAGGGAAGTAATTTTATTTTAATTAATTAGTTGTTAATTTATATTAATTAATTAATTATGGAATTGTGTAATTTTTATAGGTGCGGGTTGTGGGGTTAATAGGGGTAAAGTGTGGGAAGTAATTTATATTTAGTTAGTTAATAATTAGTTGTTTATTACTTATAATAAATTCATTGTTAGTTATGGTAATTGCATAATTGTTTCTTTAGGAGTGGTTTGGGGGTTAATAGGTGTAAAGGGTGGGAAGTATTTTATTTTTAAAATTAATTAATAATTAGTTGGTAATTAATATTAATCAATTAATTGATAATCAATAATTATATTAGTTGGTTAATTACATGTTTTGGGATGTGGCTTTTGGGTTTATAGGAGTAAAGGGGAAGAATAAATATATTTTACTTCATTTATGATTAGTTCTCAAATATTATTAGTTATTTAATTGTTTAATTAACTTTTTTAATGTTTAATTTTAGGTATTTGGTTGTGGTTATTTTAGGGGTGGGAGGTTAATTAATTTTAATGAATTATAATTTGTTTTTTAATTAATAATATTTGTTTAATTGATAATTAATTATGTTAATTGTGCACATATTATTTTGTTACTGTTGTGAGGTTTGTAGCGGTATGGGGTGGGAAGTAAATCCATTTTTAGCAATTAATATTTTTTGTAATTAATAAATATTAATGTATAATTGATTATGTTGTATGTTTTGTCGGGGTATATTGTGGGAAGTACATTAATTATAAAAAATTAATAATTAATATTTAATGAAAATGAATTTGTTTTTGAATATTTATATTAATAGTGTAAATATTTTTTCAGGTGCATGTTGTTAATTTTGTGGTGTTATAGGGTAGAAAGTCACTGATCTAAAATAGGTAATAATTATTTTTTTGGGTAATAAATGATTTCTAATTAAAAATATTTATTTTATGAAAATTATTTTTGTATTTTATTTATAATTAGGGCTCCCTGCTTTATGGTATTTTTTTTTTACATTTCCATAAGTATTAACCCATATTTATTTTTTGCTTATTTTGGTGCCGATTCTGATCCTGTAAAAAATGTTTGCGTACGACTCGTATCCGTATTTTTTTACGTACGAATCGTCCAAGTACCGTACAAACGGCCAAACGATTCGTACGTGAAAAATACCTACGAATAGCGTCGGGAAAAGTGTGCGAGAGGGAGTCGTAAATTTTTACGTCCGAATATGCGTCGGGAAAAGTGTACGAGAGGGAGCCGGACATTTTTACGTGCAAATCGTAAAACAGAAGTCCGAGCGCGCAAGTACGATCCGTACTGCCCGTCCGAATACACAACCGCATGTAAAAGGCCCCGTACGGAGCCAACGCAGTAGCACACATGTACACAGATAAACTTGTGCCCGTGTACGAGCTGTACAGCCCCCCAATATGTCAGCACCGTACCCCCCCTGTCCGCACTGTACCCTAGCCCCGTACCTGTACGCGCTGTACCCCAACACCGTACCCCAGCCCCGCACCTGTACGTGGCGCACCCCAACACCGTACCCCAGCCCCGCACCTGTACGCGCCATACCCCAACACCGTACCCCAGCCCCGCACCTGTACGCACCACACCCCAACACCGTACCCCAGCCCCGCACCTGTACGCGCCGTACCCCAGGCCCGTAACCCAGCCCCGCACCTGTACGCGCCATAACCCAACACCGTACCCCAGCCCCGCACCTGTACGCGCCGCACCCCAACACCGTACCCCAGCCCTGCACCTGTACGCGCCGCACCCCAGGCCCGTACCCCAGCCCCGCACCTGTACATGCTGTACCCCAACACCATACCCCAGCCCCGCACCTGTATGTGCTGCACCCCAGGCCCGTACCCCAGCCCCGCACCTGTACACGCCGTACCCCAACACCGTACCCCTGCCCCGCACCTGTACACGCCGCACCCCAACACCGTACCCCAGTCCTGCACCTGTACGTGCTGCAACCCAACACCGTACCCCAGCACCCTCACCCAGCATCGCGTATGTACGGACCGTACCTACGCGACAAACACTCGTACAGAACCAGGACACTGTAAAACAGCACAAGGAGGGTCAATTTGACTCGCACAACTCCACAAAACACGTCTACATGACAAAATACATCTCAATGACTGACCTGGCACATCCAAACAGGCAAACAGAGGCCCAAAATCACAACCACCTCTTATAACATACCCACCAAAATTCAAACACAGCCACACCCAAAAATGGACCAATAAAACTGGCCCACACACACAACCCATGAGCCTTTGCAACAGACCCACTGCTGCCAGACCCCACAGACAAACAACTGCACCTTACTTACACCTTAACTACACCTTAACTCACACACCTTCACACAACCTCCTTCACAAACACCCCCTCTTCACATTCACACACACACCGTCACATTCACAGCCACACACCCACAACCATCCACACCCACACCCCACACCATGCCCACAGACAAGAATCCAAAGTTCACAAGGGCGGAGCTGGACCTCCTTGTCCACAAAGTCATCAGAGTCGAGCCACAGCTGTTTGGAACATTGGTCAGACAGACCAGCATAGCTGAAAAATCACGCATGTGGCAGAGGATCATCGATAAGGTGAATGCTGTTGCGCCCATCCGAAGGACCAGGCATGAATGCCAAGCCAGGTGGTACGATCTGCGCAGGGCAGTCAAGAGGAAAATGAACGAGGAATACACCCAGAGTAACATCACTGGAGGTGGGCTGCCCCGCAGACCCATACACTACCATCCCTGGGAGGAGAAGGTGATGGCCCTGCTACTGCGGGTGGGAGTATACGGAGTCAAAGGAGTCGCAGAGCCTGGTGAGTACACAAACAACTTACGTAACATGGTGGCAATGGTGTCCACACCACAAATACACCAAATGCACGCAACTTCCCCCAAGCACTCACCGCACACAACCACACTCAAAAACCACGCTCATGCCACTAACGTCTCCATGCACCATTCACAAATCAAGGCAATGCCATGTCCCAGGCTACACCAACCACAAACACAAGACTGGATGTCCGGGAGGCTGGGAGGGTGGGCCCCACACAGAGGGTGGGCCCCACACAACACATTGTGAAAATGAGAAGCAGACACCAATGCCCTTAGCCCATATGGCATAGGTACATACCCATGCACAATGCACAGGGACTGGCAAAGTACTGACAAGGTAGCTGACACTTGGCCCTGCTGTATGCAGCACAAGGCCCTCCTGGGACCACTGTACACTTAAACACCAACTCCACAAGCACAGGTATCTAGCACAGGAACTCACACCCACTGTCATGCCAGCATGCACCATGAGTGGACAGACACATCACCTGGGAGACCCAATGCCAACTCACACTACACACAACAGCAGGCCTGGTCACACACCCCCCATTCCCCAGCACACACCCCCGTGGCAGGCAACAGATTTACACACTCTCACAATGGTCATGTGACACAACCAGACCAATCCATAGCCAAATAGCATCCTAGCCAAAATTCTACAGGTCAAACACTCAGGAGAACATCTCAATCTGTCCCCCGCAACATACCCATCCCCAAGTGGACATTGATTGGAACGCTAGGCACATCCAACTACCTGGAGGAACTGTGACAACTTGAATATGTATGAAACATGGATGTCGCATGAAACACCATTAACATTGTCTCTCTCTCACACACAGGGCAACGTCGTGGATCTCCCCCAACACTGGAGGGGAACGATCACAGTCCCAGGCTCGGCGTGAAGATGATCCCACCGGCAGCGACGACTCTCACCGCTCCATGGATGACCCCGACCAACCTGGCCCCTCTGGTGCCCAAGCCCCTGCAGCACCTGCGTCAGGTACATCTATGCCAACCACCACCCCCATTCCTGCCACATCCCAGGAGACACCCAGGAGCCCTGCTCGCACTGAACAGAGCCAGTCTGACCAGGAGGGACAAGGTTCTCCGGGCACCCAGGAGGAGGCTGGCAACCCTGCGAATGCCATCTCTCAGGGGTCCCGTAGACCAGATGTGCCCACAACGGCAGGCCAGGCTCAAGTGGGCAGGGGTGGTGGGAGTGGAGGCAGGCGGAGGCGCGAACCAGACCAGCCAGCTGAGGGAACCGGTATGTCACACATACGCCACATCCTGGACACATACCGGCGTGACACCAGGGGCATCAGCCAGGTAGTGTTGAGCCTCACAGAGATGAAGGGGACCCTTGACGAGATGAAGAACCTGCAGGCCGAGCAACATGCCAGTCAACAACAACACCAAGGACGGATGGAGGCAAGACTGGCTGAGCTCCTGGCGGTGCAAAGGGACATGAGCCATTCAATCTGTCGGATTGCCGACAACATGGGCAACCCACCCTGTGACACCAGGTACAGACCAGCACCAGCCACAGGGAGGGAGGAGGAGGAGGAGGATTCGTCCGACGGAGCGTCCCAAACATCGTCAAGGCCTACATCTGAGGGTCCCCGGAGGAAGGTGGGTCATCCACGGAAACGACCGTGAGAGTCAGCGGACCATCCACATCTCCTAGGTCACCTGGCCTGGCACCTGGCCCTCTGGCGCAACAGCAGCACCTCATCCAATGACATTCTCTGCCACATGGACTTGCTGGTCACAGTCTGACCAATGATGACCAACACTGTGCTCTGGATTCTGATGACTTCCAATGCCAAGGATACCATCTCCCCCTGTGAACTTTGGATTCTATTCCCCCGGTAGAGCACCTAATTTCATCTACCAAAACCCGTACCCCACCGCAAATAAAAATATTATTTTGTTCATGAGACGTTGCTGTCATTTTGCATTATTCCACAACATATGTGTGTGTAAATGTCAAACTATGCCTGAGTGTTGAACTAACTCCAGCCATCCATACCCTGGGACCTGAGTCTGATACAGGACACACATGGGTCACAATGTATCATTCAATGCAGGCATGGAGCACAACACTCACCTGTAATGGCCTCAAGCTGCTGAGGGGGGACTTGCAATACTGTGCGGACAGACCTATATGGAAGATTATCATTAAGGCGCAGAGGTCATGGCTCATGTGGAGGTTCCCGGGGAGGGAGTCCCAGGTATGTTTGGCCAGGTGGGAGAACTATGTCCTGCATGCTGGAGTAAGGTGGATGTGAAGAATTGTGGCCAGGGCAAGCTTGGATGCACGGAGATGGACCAACGGGGTCTTGGATGACAGTGGTACAATGTTGGTTTGGGGTCGGGTTGTGGCCTGCCTCCTGAGTGTGTGTGTGGAGTGTGTAGGACATCCTGCAGCAGACAGTGATTCATTGCAGCTATCTCTGCTGGGCGGTGATGTGGCTGGTGCGCCGGATGTTGAAGCTGAGGTGTGCAGATGCACCCTGGATGTGGACAAGTTCCCCGTGAGTTTGGATGTACTTGCTTCGTAGAGGGTAGGGCAGTATTTGACACGGATGTTGTCGTGGACCTGGGGGATGGTGTGTCTTTCCTTGGAGTGGATCTATCTGGGGATCATGTGCATCATGCAGAGGGTGTTGCAGCCTGATGTACAGATGCTGGTGATTAGCATGGCAAATGTGAGCGAGCAATCCATGATGCACACCATCTTGTGTATGTGGCCACTGGGTGCCTGTGCAGGGCTCTTGTGGGTGGGGCACAAGCAGTTGACCCAGCTGTAAGGGGACAATCCTCAGATGATTACCTCAGTCCTGTACAAGTCCAGCCTCAGGTGGCTGATGTTCAGCCATTCATCAATGGATCTCATGCATTCCTGAATATTGGAACTGGCAATGTCTGCGTCTTTGGTGAGGGTGAGGAGCACCTGGCTGTCATTGGCATACGAGCTGATGATGAGGTGCTGTGCGCATGTGATGGTGAAGAGGGGGTTCCTGGACACATTGTACATTGACACGCTGAGAGATGATACCTGTGCCATGTGCCAGACGACGACACCATGCTACATGCTGAAGCCTTGAGTCCCACTCCCAAGGCCTTGCTGGGGTACAGAGCTGGTGGGGAGTAGGAGGGATGTTGGACAGGCCACATGAAGGGCTTGCTCCCTCCCCGCATGACAGGGCCCGAGCCCCGGGCCTCCAGGTGTTACCCACAGAAACAACCCGCACCCCGTCTCCAGACGGGACTCCTGCCCCCGGACATCTCTGTATCATGGGGCCGAACCACTACCGGCTCCCTCGCCCGGCCCGGCCGCCATCTTGGACACTGCACCACGAGGCCGCGTGGCCTCAGCTCGACCCTAACCCTGGGCCTGGCCAGGCCCCGACATCCCGGCACCACCATCCACCCAGGAGGTGAACGGACCACTTGGCAGGTCGATGGGAGAAAGAAGTGTCGATGGCTCTCCCCCGCCAGGTGCCGATCGCCCCCAGCTTCCCCGGGCGCTGGCTCCACCCCCCTGCTGGGTGTCTGGACTCCCTCATCCCGGACCTCCCGACCTCCAAGTGCGAGGGTCCGGACATCAAAGGGCGCCAGACCTATAACTGGGGCAGCTCCAGAGCAGGAAGGCAGTTGTATCCTGGAGTCGAGAGACACCGAGAAGAACTCATCCTTGACGGACTACCGGCGCTGCCGTAGCCCTGCCTTGTGAACTATCATCCTGCCTGCTGGCGCTGCCGCGGCCTTCTGCATCCTCTATCCTCATCGGGACCTGCTGGCGCTGCCGCGGACCGTTGTAACTACCACCTTCATTGGGACCTGCTGGCGCTGCCGCGGACCGTTGTAACTACCACCTTCGTTGGGACCTGCTGGCGCTGCCGCGGACCGTTGTAACCACCACCTTCATCGGGACCTGCTGGCGCTGCCGCGGACCGTGTAACGACCGCCTTCACCGGGACCTGCTGGCGCTGCCGCTGCCCGTCCAGCTAGAACACCGAGCTCGAGGATTGTGAGCTATCCATCATATCATCGCATCTACCAGATTGGTAACCAGACTGTCCCGCTACCCCCTTTCCCAAACCCAGAGACTAAAATCGAGGGGACCCCGGAGTCCAGACCTCCTTGTACCATTCCATCGTACCTTAAGAAACTGCTTATAAAGAGCGTTAAAACCTATCCTTGTGTGGTGTACATCTGTGGGGGGGAAGTTACTTGTCTGTACGATCGCTGGAGACGGCTCTCCCCGGAGACCTCTTCCCTTGTCCTCGGCCGACCCTCCCGGTCCGTCTAACAATATCTGTGTGATCTTTCAATTTAGTATCTCAAGATTACAATGGTATTACAACAGCAAGCTCAGAACCCAACCGCTGCTCACCAATGTGAGAAGTTGGCCTGATGTATGATGTCACTAGTTATAGTGTACACCTTATATCAGTCCAAATACCCTTATGGTGATTGGTTGTAAAGTCAACCTTATAGACCAGCTATCCTAGTGGTAGCATGGACAAGAGCAGTCTTAGGCTAAACTCTGAATGGCATGTGAAGCCAGCTGTGATACCATATATAATCACTGGAATACCAAATGAAAGGACACCACAACAGATATATATATAAAATAAAGTGTATTTATTCTAAGCAAACCCTCAGCACTCTTTATGAGATTAGAGGTAAGTACAACACAGTCTTATTTATGCATACATTAAGTCACACAGGTAAGTAATACAGTTAGGCCCTAGGGGCCACGCAAACCATATACTAAGTAAGTGGTATAAGGACCACTGTCACGGAAATAGAATAGGCCTAGGCCTAGGGAATCGCTGGGGCTACACTACACTAGCAACAGTTAGGAAGTGGGAGGCCCACGGGATTCGTATGCAGAGTGGAAACACTCACGCGTAATGCGTAAAAGTCACTAGCAATAGTACAGTTTAGAAATAGATAGATTTAGGACACTTCCGGAGTAGCTAGGAAGTTGAGACTTGAAACTTAGACACTAGGATAGTCACTATCCTGATGAGCACCAGAGTACCCAAGTTACCTAGCCCACAGGCTGCGGGTGCATAGGGTTGAAGTTGCGTCGGGTTTCGTCGTCGACTCCTATGGATGCCTGAAGAAAGATGCTGACAGGCAGTCAGTGAAGAGTGTCCGGTGGATCCCAAGGCTGGGATCAAGAAGAGAAGAGACCTGCAAGCAGAGGTGACAGAGTCAAGGTCACTAGCCAGTGACCACGTGGAACCAGGAAGGAACCAGACGATGTCGTGAAGAGTTGCAGGTGAAGGTGAAGCTTGTCGCTGCAGCCAGGAGGACCAGGAAGCGTCGAGGATGACCAGGACCAGGAGGCGAGCTGTCCCACGAAGGCTCTTGCTGTCGGCGGCGTCGAAGTTGGACTAGGACTCACCAAGCCTTGGCAAGCGGAACCCACGAAGAACGGAGGACTTGCTTCTGGTGCAGACCAGGAAGGTCTGGGATGCTTCTTCTTTGCAGGGAAGCGGAAGCCAGTCTGGAGGAGCCAAACCAGCGCATAAGATTTCAGGGTGCGTCGTCACAAAGGCCACTAGCCAGCGGGCAAGCAACCGGACAGACGCGGCAAGCAGGAAAATGCTGAAGGGCCCCACGCAGGACTCGTTGAGTGTGGGGGGCTGGTCTTCGGTGCAAATGGTGCTTGGGGGTGGGGCTTCTCAATCTCCGGTGCACAACTTCGAGGGTGCCTCAGAAGCTGCGCTTGAAGATACTAGCCACTTTTCCCAGGTAGCCGGTCCCACGTCGCTCGTCGCCTCCACGGATCTCAGCTCTGCTGTAGATGTGGATCAGGGTCGGAGAAGTCTGGAAGTCAAGGCTCTGGTCGGGCTCTGCAGTCGGTTCCTCGTAGAACGTGGGCCAAGCAAAGGGTAGTCTCTTGATGGTGCCTGTTTGCACAGGGTAGCCACTCCTTGGCCACAAGGGAGATTCTTCAGTCTTCTTCTTTCGTCGAATGTCGAAGGTCCAGAGTTTCTGTTCAAGATTGCAGGTTCAGGATAATCTAAAGTCTTGAGGCCCAACTCCCACTCTAATACTAATCTGGGGGGCTGGGATACCTGCTAGGTCACGCCTTATGGGTGGGACCTGGGAGGGGGTGGTTACACCCACTTCCCTTTGTCCAGTTTCGCGCCAGAGCTGGGGCTGGAGTGCCCCAGCACCGGTTTGAACTGGACTATGCAAGGAACACCTTGTGTGCCCCAGGCATGTCTCATTCCTTTCAGCCCACCCTGCCCCAATACACTAAAGGCCGTCTGGGGAGGTGCTAGCACCTCCCCAAGCAGGAAACCTATTGTCCAGGCCTCCCTGGCTGGGATCACTCCCAGCTGCAGGAGGTCAGACTTGTGTCGTGGCAGCAGCATCCATTTTGTGATGCTGAGGCTTTGGTCAGAGGCTAACAGTGAAGTATGATTTTAACATGTCTTTCCCTCTAGAAGGGGGGAATAATATCCTCATGTCCAGAAATGGTATGGGGGTATTATTCCACAGTGTTAGACACCTTACACAACATGTTTCGATAAAGCCAAACCATAGTTACCATAACCGTCTAAGATTATAAGGCACTTTAAGAGTATATGGTAGGCTATATCATAGAACAGCTATAAGGACTCGGTTCCGAAAGCTGCAGACAGGCTCAGCTCATGCTAGAGCACCATCTCACATGTTACCAAGCACTCTGCCTCCAGGATTGTTAAGGCCTGCCATAGGAGTGACTGATAGGTACACATGTGTCTATATGTAAGTTAGGTATAGGAATAGTACACCTAAGCAAGGGGTGATTACACGACCTTGCCCCAGCTGAGTGATCAGCCAGTTGTGTCAAAATGGAAGGCCAGGCCAGGGGTGGCATAATACATGCTGCAGCCCCTGGTAGGCCTAGGGTACACCTATGCCCTGGGTACCTAGGGTACACTGTACAGGGTCCAATAAGGTGATCCTATCCAAATGGGTTATGCACCTAAAGTACATAGTATTAATTTAGAGAGAGAACAGCAGGGCTGTGGGTCTGATTAGCAGGCCCACAGCCACATCTAAGTCGAAAACCAGTAAAGCAAAAGCAAAAAGTGGGGGTGAACATAGAAAGCAGACCCTACTCTCCTACAAGTTCCTTAGAGTCCACCTCTCCGACACGCTGACCCCAGAACAGCGCCATGACTGCCGGAGGCTGCTGCAGCCCTTCGCTGCCCTCTTCTCTCTCACGCCCGGGGTGACCAACTGGTGCGTACACGACGTGGATACCGGGGATAGCCCCCCTGTGCGACATCGAGCCTACAGAGTACCTGACCGAGTCCGGGCCTGCATACAGAACGAGGTCGCCAAGATGCTCGCCCTCGGAGTCATTGAGGCCTCCGACAGCCCGTGGGCCAGCCCGGTGGTCTTGGTCCCGAAGGCCGCCGCCCCCGGTACTTCTCCGGAACTCCGATTTTGTGTAGACTACCGGGGCCTGAACGCAGTCACCAAGACCGACGCCCACCCCCTGCCCCGGGCAGACGAGCTGATCGATCGCTTAGGGGCCGCCCGCTACCTAAGCACCTTTGATCTCACCGCTGGGTACTGGCAGATCAAGCTCACTCCCGGCGCCCAGGAACGATCCGCCTTTTCCACTCCCGATGGGCACTACCACTTTCGGGTGATGCCCTTCGGTATGAAGAACGCCCCCGCGACCTTTCAGAGGCTGGTAAACAAGGTCCTGGCCGGGCTAGAAACCTTCAGCGCGGCCTACCTCAACGACATTGCAGTCTTCAGCGACCATTGGGCCGCGCACTTGGGACACCTCGGCCAAGTCCTGGCCGCTCTCCAAAGGGCCGGGCTCACAATTAAGGCCAGCAAATGCCAGATCGGTCAGGAATCTGTGACCTATCTGGGCCACCAGGTGGGGAGTGGCCAGGTAGCACCCCTCCAGTTGAAGGTCGATGCCATCCAGGCATGGGAGCCCCCCGCAACCCAGACCGCTGTCCGGGCCTTCTTAGGCCTCACAGGCTACTACCGGCGATTCATTAAGGATTATGGCAGCATTGTGGGGCCCCTGACGGAGCTCACCTCCAAGAGACAGCCCAAGGTGGTGCACTGGACGCCCCGCTGCCAGACCGCTTTTGAAACCCTCAAGGCGGCCATGTGTGCTGCCCCGGTGCTACAGGCCCCTGACTACAGCAAGGAATTTGTGGTGCAGACCGACGCATCTGAGTACGGGGTCGGGGCGGTCCTCTCCCAGATGGACGCCGAGGGCCTCGACCGACCTGTGGCCTTTATCAGCCGCCGACTGCTGCCACGAGAACAGAGGTGGAGCACCATCGAGCGGGAGGCCTTCGCTGTGGTATGGGCTCTCAAAAAGCTCCGGCCCTACCTGTTCGGCACCCACTTTAGGGTCCAGACTGACCACCGGCCCTTGCGGTGGCTCATGCAAATGCGGGGCGAGAACCCCAAACTGTTGCGATGGTCCATCTCGTTGCAAGGGATGGACTTCACCGTGGAACACCGGCCCAGCAACGACCACGCCAATGCTGACGGCCTGTCCCGATTCTTCCGCCTCGGCGAGGAGAACCCCCAAGGAGATGGGTGACTCTCCCTGCCTTCAGCTGGGGGGGACGCGTGTTGGAGCCGGCCTCGTGGCGTGGTCCTGTTCCCCCTCGCTCAGCTGCACGAGGTCCAATGCACCTCGGGGCTCCTCCATCTTGGACTACACGTCACCCCACATGACCACCTCCGTGACCCTGCTCTACCCGGCCTCGGTCCCAGCGAGGCCCGACATCGAGGCGCCCACCCCTGGACCGGGGGATACCACGTGAGCCCCTCCCACTCCCGGCGGAGGGCAGTATCGATGGGACCCCCAACCGTCCTTCCACACCTAGGTGCGACCGCCCCACAGCTCTCTGGGGCCTGGCGCCTCTCCTGCTGGGCGTCTGGCCGCGCCCTACCCCTCCGCCCTCCTGGGCGCACGGGTCCGGACATCAAAGGGCTCAAGACCTATATCTGGGGCGACCCGACAACAAGATGGCAGTTGTATCCTGGAGTCGAGAGCCCTGCTGATCGGATCGCGGCTGACCCTACGGAGAAAGACTCTTCCTGAAACTACCTGCTGAGCCCTGCTGACGACGTCGCGGCTCCATCGTGCTTACAAGACCTTCACGAACCTTTGGGGCCCTGCTGACGCCGTCGCGGCGCGACCTTGTTGCAACAGACCATCAGAGCCCAGCTGACCTCGTCGCGGCTCGACCGAAGCGGACCTACCACCGGAGCCCTGCTGACTGTGTCGCGGCTCGACCCAAGCGGAACTACCACCCGAGCCCTGCAGACGCCGTCGCGGCTCTCCACGTCCGAGTCGCTCTGAGACCAGCATCCAAGGTCTGGCGCTGAGCCCTCCCGTACCTGGTTGGTACTAAGACTGTCCCGCTACCCTATTCCTTCCAAGACATTGAGACTCTTACTGGATCTCTCGATCCCACTGTACATATTGAACGTGCTCCTTGTTTTATATAAAGAATCAAGATAAGTCACTGATACGGAGTCCTGTGTGGTGGTGTTACTGGGCCTAGTACGATTATAGGAGAAGGACCTCTCCTAGGAGGCTTCTCAGCGACGCTCGGCTATAATTTGGTGGTAGGAAGGTGCCCGGAGTAGTCCCTTCGACTCCCCGGTGGTCCTCCCTCCAACAGTAGTAGAGAGTGAGTAGTAGAGTGTGCGTAGTAGAGAGTGAGTAGTAGAGAGTGAGTAGTAGAGAGTAGTGGAGTAATAGAGAGTGAGTAGTAGAGAGTAGTAGAGAGTGAGTAGTAGAGTAAGTAGTAGAGAGTGAGTAGTAGAGTGAGTACTAGAGAGTAGTAGAGAGCGAGTAGTAGAGAGCAAGTAGTAGAGAGTGTGTAGTAGAGATTGAGTAGTAGAGAGTGAGTAGTAGAGAGAGTAGTAGAGAGTGGTTGAGAGTGAGTAGTAAAAAGTAAGTAGTGGAGAGTGAGTAGTGGAGAGTGAGTAGTAGAGAGTAGTAGAGTAGTAGAGATTGAGTAGTAGAGAGTGAGTAGTAGAGAGTGAGTAGTAAAGTAGTAGAGATTAGTCAGTGTCAGTCAGTGTCAGTCAGTGTCAGTCAGTCAGTGTAAGTCAGTCAACCAGTGTCAGTCAATCAGTGTCAGTCAGTGTCAGCCAATCAGTGTCAGTCAGAGTCAGTCAGTCGGTGTCAATCAGTGTCAGTCATTTTCAGTCAGTCAGTTTCAGTCAATCAGTGTCAGTCAGTGTCTGTCAGTGTCATGTTGGAGCCGGCCTCGTGGCGTGGTCCAGTTCCCCCTCGCTCAGCCGCACGAGGTCCCATGCACCTCGGGGCTCCTCCATTTTGGACTATACGTCACTCCACGTGACCACCTACGTGACCCCGTTCCACCCGGCCTCTGTCCCAGCGAGGCCCGACATCGAGGCGCCAACCCCTGGCCCGGGGGATACCACGTGAACCCTTCTCACTCCCGGCGGAGGGCAGTACCGATGGGATCCCCAACCGTCCTTCCACACCTAGGTGCGATCGCCCCACAGCTCTCTGGGGCCTGGCGCCTCTCCTGCTGGGTGTCTGGCCGCTCCCTACCCGGCCTCTCCGCCCCCTCCGGGCGCAAGGGTCCGTACATCAAAGGGCTCCAGTCCTATATCTGGGGCGACCCGACAACAGGACAACAGTTGTATCCTGGAGTCAAGAGCCCTGCTGATCGGATCGTGGCTGACCCTACGGAAGAAGACTCATCCTGAACCCACACTCTGAGCCCTGCTGACGACGTCGCGGCTCCACCGTGCTTAAAGACCTTCACGAACCTTTGGGGCCCTGCTGACGCTGTCGCGGCCCGACCTTGTTGAACCTTACCATCGGAGCCCAGCTGACTGTGTCGCGGCTCGACCCGAGCGGAACTACCACCCATGCCCTGCAGACGCCGTCGCGGCTCCCCACGTCCGAGCCGCTCTGAGATCAGCACTCAAGGTCTGGCGCAGAGCCCTCCCCGTACCTGGTTGGTACTAAGACTGTCCCGCTACCCTATCCCTCTAAAAGACATTGAGACTCTTACTGGATCCCTCGATCCCACTGTAAATATTGAACGTACTTCTGTTGATAAAGAACCAAGTCAAGTAACTGATACCGAGTCCTGTGTGGTGGTATTACTGGGCCTAGTACGATCATAGGAGAAGGACCTCCCCGAGGGGGCTTCTCAGCGGCGCTCGGCTATAACTTTGCGGTAGGAAGGTGCCCCGGAATAGTCTCCCCGACTCCCCGGTGGTCCTCCCTCCAACAGTCAGTCAATCAGTGTCTGTCAGTGTCAGTCAGTGTCAGTCAGTGTCAGTCAGTCAGTGTCAGCTAGAGCAGCTCTGCTGACCTGGTTCTCTGGCTCTAAAGCAGTAGTAGACAGTGAGTAGCAGAGTGAGTAGTAGAGAGTAGCAGAGAGTGAGTAGTAGAGAGCAGTAGAGAGTGAGTAGTAGAGAGTAGAAGAGAGTGAGAAGCAGAGAGAGAGTGTTAGAGAGTAGTAGAGAGTGAGTAGTAGAGTGAGTAGAAGGAAGTGAGTAGTAGAGAGAGAGTAGTAGAGAGTAGTAGAGAGTGAGTAGTAGAGTAGTAGTAGAGTTAGTAGTAGAGAGTGAGTAGTAGAGAGTGAATAGTAGAGAGTAGTAACAGAGAGTAGTAGAGAGAGAGAGTAGTAGAGAGTAGCAGAGCGAGTAGTAGAGTTAGTAGTAGAGAGTGAGTAGTAGAGAGTAGTTGAGAGTGAGTAGTAGAGAGTGAGTAGTAAAGAGTGAGTAGTAGAGAGTAGTAGAGAGTGAGTAGCAGAGTGAGTAGTAGAGAGTAGTAGAGAGTAGCAGGGAGTGAGTAGTAAAGAGTAGTAGAGAGTGAGTAGCAGAGAGAGAGTATTAGAGAGTAGTAGAGTGTGAGTAGTAGAGTGAATAGTAGAGAGTAGTAGAGAGAGATTAGTAGAGAGTGAATAGTGTAGAGTAGTAGAGAGTAGTAGAGTAGTAGAGAGTGAGTATTAAAGAGTGAGTATTAAAAAGTAGTGGACTAATAGAGAGTGAGTAGTAGAGAGTGAGTAGTAGAGAGAGTAGTAGAGAGTGAGAGATAGAGAGAGTAAGTGAGAGTAGTAGAGTAGTAGAGAGTGAATAGTAGAGTGAGTAGTAGAGAGTAGTTGAGAGTGAGTAGTAGAGAGTGAGTAGTGGAGAGTGAGAAGTAGAGAGTGAGTGGTAGAGAGTAGTAGAGTGAGTAGTGGGGAATAGTAGAGAGTGAGTAGAAGAGAGAGTAGTAGAGAGTGAGTAGCAGAGAGAGTAGTAGAGAGTGAGAAGTAGAGAGTGAGTAGTCGAGAGTGAGTAGTAGAGAGTAGTAGAGAGCGAGTAGTAGAGCGTGAATAGTAGAGAAAGAGTAGTAGATAGTGAGTAGTAGAGAGTGAGTAGTAGAGAATGAGTAGTAGAGAGTGAGTAGTAGAGAGTAGTAGAGTGAGTAGTAGAGAGAGTAGTAGAGAGCGAGTAGTAGAGTAGTAGAGAGTGAGTGGTAGAGAGTAGTAGAGAGTAGTAGAGTGAGTAGTAGAGAGTGAGTAGTAGAGTGTGAATAGTGGAGAGTAGTAGTAGTAGAGAGTAGTAGAGAGAGAGTAGTAGAGAGTAGCAGAGAGTGAGTAGTAGAGTGAGTAGTAGAGCGAGAGTAGTAGAGAGAAGTAGAGAGTGAGTAGTAGAGAGTGAGTAGTAGAGAGTAGTAGATAGTGAGTAGCAGAGAGAGTAGTAGAGAGTGAGTAGTAGAGAGTAGTAGAGCGTGAGTAGCAGAGAGTATTAGAGAGTAGTAGAGCGTGAGTAGTAGAGTGAGTAGTAGAGAGTAGCAGAGAGTGAGTAGTAGAGACCAGTAGAGAGTGAGTAGTAGAGAGTAGTAGAGAGTGAGAAGCAGAGAGAGAGTATTAGAGAGTAGTAGAGAGTGAGTAGTAGAGAGTAGTAGAGAGTAGTAGAGTGAGTAGAAGAGAGTGAGTAGTAGAGAGAGAGTAGTAGAGAGTAGTAGAGAGTGAGTAGTAGTAGAGTGAGTAGTAGAGAGTGAGTAGTAGAGAGTGAATAGTAGAGAGTAGTAATGGAGAGTAGTAGAGAGAGAGAGTAGTAGAGAGTAGCAGAACGAGTAGTAGAATTAGTAGTAGAGAGTGAGTAGTAGAGAGTAGTTGAGAGTGAGTAGTAGAGAGTGAGTAGTAAAGAGTGAGTAGTAGAGAGTAGTAGAGAGTGAGTAGCAGAGTCAGTAGTAGAGAGTAGTAGAGAGTAGCAGAGAGTGAGTAGTAAAGAGTAGTAGAGAGTGAGTAGCAGAGAGAGAGTATTAGAGAGTAGTAGAGTGTGAGTAGTAGAGTGAGTAGTAGAGAGTAGTAGAGAGTGAGTAGTAGAGAGTGAGCAGTAGAGAGTAGTGGAGTAATAGAGAGTGAGTAGTAGAGAGTAGTAGAGAGTGAGTAGTAGAGAGAGTAGTAGAGAGTAAGAAGTAGAGAGAGTAAGTGAGAGTAGTAGAGTAGTAGAGAGTGAGTAGCAGAGTGAGTAGTAGAGAGTAGTTGAGAGTGAGTAGTAGAGAGTGAGTAGTGGAGAGTGAAAAGTAGAGAGTGAGTAGTAGAGTGAGTAGTGGGGAATAGTAGAGAGTGAGTAGAAGAGAGAGTAGTAGAGAGTGAGTAGCAGAGAGAGTAGTAGAGAGTGAGAAGTAGAGAGTGAGTAGTCGAGAGTGAGTAGTAGTGAGTAGTAGAGAGTAGTAGAGAGCGAGTAGTAGAGCGTGAATAGTAGAGAAAGAGTAGTAGATAGTGAGTAGTAGAGAGTGAGTAGTAGAGAATGAGTAGTAGAGAGTGAGTAGTAGAGAGTAGTAGAGTGAGTAGTAGAGAGTGAGTAGTAGAGAGAGTAGTAGAGAGTGAGTAGTAGAGTAGTAGAGAGTGAGTGGTAGAGAGAAGTAGAGAGTAGTAGAGTGAGTAGTAGAGAGTGAGTAGTAGAGAGTGAATAGTAGAGAGTAGTAGTAGTAGAGAGTAGTAGAGAGAGAGTAGTAGAGAGTAGCAGAGAGCGAGTAGTAGAATGAGTAGTAGAGAGAGAGTAGTAGAGAGAAGTAGAGAGTGAGTTGTAGAGAGTGAGTAGTAGAGAGTAGTAGAGAGTGAGTAGCAGAGAGAGTAGTAGAGAGTGAGTAGTAGAGAGTAGTAGAGCGTGAGTAGCAGAGACTATTAGAGAGTAGTAGAGCGAGAGTAGTAGAGTGAGTAGTAGAGAGTAGTAGAGAGAGATTAGTAGAGAGTGAGTACTGTAGAGTAGTAGAGAGTGAGTAGTAGAGAGTGAGTAGGAGAGTGAGTAGTAGAGTGAGTAGTAGAGAGTGAGTAGTAGAGAGTAGTAGAGAGAGAGTAGTAGAGCGTGAGTAGAAGAGAGTAGTAGAGAGAGAGTAGTAGAAAGTGAGTAGTAGAGAGTGAGTAGTAGAGAGTAGTAGAGTAGTAGAGAGAGAATAGTAGAGAGTGAGTAGTGTAGAGTAGTAGAGAGTGAGTAGTGGACAGTGAGTAGTAGAGTGAGTAGTAGAGAGTGAGTAGTAAAGAGTAGTAGGGAGTAGTAGAGAGAGAGTAGTAGAGAGTGAGTAGAAGAGAGTAGTAGAGTGAGTAGTAGAGAGTAGTAGCATGAGTAGTAGAGAGTGAGTAGTAGAGAGAGAGTAGTGGAGAGTAGTATAGTAGTAGAGAGAGAGTAGTAGAGAGTGAGTAGTGGAGAGTAGTAGAGAGTGAGTAGTAGAGAGTGAGTAGTAGAAAGAGAGTAGTAGGAAGTGAGTAGTAGAGTAATAGAGAGTGAGTGGTAGAGAGTAGTAGAGAATAGTAGAGTGAGTAGTAGAGAGCGAGTAAAAGAGAGTGAATAGTAGAGAGTAGTAGTAGAGAGTAGTAGAGAGAGAGTAGTTGAGAGTAGTAGAGAGAGTAGCAGAGAGCGAGAAGAGAGAGTAGCAGAGAGCGAGTAGTAGAGTGAGTAGTAGAGAGTGAGTAGTAGAGAGTAGAAGAGAGTAGTAGAGAGTAAGTAGTAGAGTGAGTAGCAGAGAGTAGTTGAGAGTAGTAGAGAGTGAGTAGTAGAGAGCATTACATAGTGAGTAGTTGAGAGTGAGTAGTAGAGAGTAGTAGAGAGTGGGTAGCAGAGAGAGAGTATTAGAGAGTAGCAGAGAGTGAGTAGTAGAGTGAGTAGTAGAGAGAGAGTAGTAGAGAGTGAGTAGTAGAAAGTGAGTAGTAGAGAGCAAGTAGTAGAGAGTGAATAGTGGAGAGTAGTAGTAGAGAGAGAGTAGTTGAGAGTAGTAGAGAGAGTAGCAGAGAGCGAGAAGAGAGAGTAGCAGAGAGCGAGTAGTAGAGTGAGTAGTAGAGTGTGAGTAGTAGAGAGTAGCAGAGAGTAGTAGAGAGTGAGTGTTGGAGCCGGCCTCGTGGCGTGGTCCTGTTCCCCCTCGCTAAGCCGCACGAGGTCCCATGCACCTCGAGGCTCCTCCATTTTGGATTATACGTCACTCCACGTGACCCCCTACGTGACCCTGCTCTACCCGGCCTCGGTCCCAGCGAGGCCCGACATCAAGGCGCCAACCCCTGGCCCGGGGGATACCACGTGGGCCCTTCCCACTCCTGGTGGAGGGCAGTATCGATGGGACCCCCAACCGTCCTTCCACACCTAGGTGCGATCGCCCCACAGCTCTCTGGGGCCTGGCGCCTCTCATGCTGGGCGTCTGGCCACGCCCTACCCGGCCTTTCCACCCTCCTGGGCGCAAGGGTCCGGACATCAAAGGGCTCCAGACTTATATCTGGGGCGACCCGAAAACAAGACAACAGTTGTATCCCGGAGTCAAGAGCCCTGCTGATCGGATCGCGGCTGACCCTACGGAGAAAGACTCATCCTGAAACTACACTCTGAGCCCTGCTGACGACGTCGCGGCTCCCTCGTGCTTACAAGACCTTCACGAACCTTTGGGACCCTGCTGACGCTGTCGCGGCCCGACCTTGTTGAAACGTACCATCAGAGCCCAGCTGACCTCGTCGCGTCTCAACCGAAGCGGACCTACCACCGGAGCCCTGCTGACTGTGTCGCGGCTCGACCCAAGCGGAACTACCACCCGAGCCCTCTGAGACCAGCACTCAAGGTCTGGCGCAGAGCCTTCCCGTACCTGGCTGGTACTAAGACTGTCCCGCTACCCTATCCCTCCAAGGACATTGAGACTCTTACTGGATCACTCGATCCCACTGTAAATATTGAACGTACTACTTTTTGATAAAGAACCAAGATAAGCAACTGATACGGAGTCCTGTGTGGTGGTGTTACTGGGCCTAGTACGATCATAGGAGAAGGACCTCTCCTAGGAGGCTTCTCAGCGGCGCTCGGCTATAACTTTGCGGTAGGAAGGTGCCCCGGAGTAGTCCCCCCGACTCCCCGGTGGTCCTCCCTCCAACATTTGGTGGCCAGCGACGGGATCCGAGCCAGACGCATTCGTACAGGCAAGTAACGCACCCACTACCTAACCAGACGGAAAAAGAAAAAGGGAACCATGGACGGCCAAGAAGCAACCATGGCCGCAACCTTCCAGCTGGAAAAACTGGAAGAATACACCCACAAAGAACTAAAACAATTCTGCAAGGACAAAGGGATCCCAACCACAGGATTGGGCACCAAGGAAGAAATGCAGAAAGCCCTGAAAGCCTGGGCAGAAGCCGAGGCCACTCCACCCCGAACTGAAGGGACCTCGGCCCGGGACGAAATACTGCCGACCACAACCCCGACAGATGGGGGGCGAGGCATCCCCGAAGCCAGCCTATCCCACGAAGAAATGCGAGAACGGGAGAGGGTCCGGACACACGAAATGGACCTCGCACGACTCCGGCTGGACGGTGAGCTCCTACTGGCGGAGAAGAAAATAGCCTTGGAGCAACTACAGCTGCAGGAGGAAATCGAAGAAAAGAAACGGCATCGGGAACTAGAAGAGAGACGGCTAACACTCGAGCACGAGAGGAGCCTCAAGGAACTCGAACTGAAATCCAAAACGGGGGAGACCAGCACCCCCGGGGCCCGGGACGCTCTGCCACTGACCGAGCCAAAGGTTCATATCCCCAAGGATGTTGTCAAGGAATACTACAAAAACGACGACATCCAGCAGTGGTTCCGAGCCTACGAGGTAGCCATGACCTCCCATCGGGTACCCCGGAAGGATTGGGGTGCCGGCCTATGGGGGAGGTTCCTCAGCGAGGGCCGTGATACCCTGCTGCAACTCCCCGACGCAGTGATGACCTCATACGACCACATGAAAGAAGCCCTACTCACCCGCTACGGACTATCAGCCGAGATGTACCGGCAGCGCTTCCGGGACTGCAAGAAGCTCCCCGGTACCACATGGGTCGAATACGTGGACTTCTTCAGCCGGGCCTTTGAAGGGTGGATAAAAGGGAGCAAGGTCACCTCGTACAATGAACTGTTCGACCTTATTGTCTGGGAGCACCTCGCCAACAACTGCTTTGTTGAACTAAGGCAACACGTCCTGGACAGTAAGCTGACCGAGCCCCGGAAGCTCGCCGCCGAAGTCGACCGATGGGTCAACACCCGGGTCCCCCGGAACCCCGTGGGGGACTACCAACGGAGTACCACGGGACCTCCTCGCCAGTGGGGCGGAGGAGGGGGGTCCCACCGCAGTCGAGAATTCCCACCCGGACCGCCCAGAAGCCCGCCACGAGGCCAAGCCGCCAACCACACATCCCTGACCCTGGGCCGAAGGGGGACCCCCATCGCCCGGCCTGGACCCCGACCAACAGTGACCTGCTTCGGCTGCCAGCAGACCGGCCACTATGCGAGCGACCCGGCCTGCCCCGTGAACCGACGGAACGGGACCGCTGGGCCCCCTCCCCGGCAAATAGCCGCCGCAGCCCTGGGGGAAGGAGAAGACGAGGAGGAAAACCACGACGGCGGGTCCCCCGAGTGGGAACCAGCTGCCATGTCGCTTGTATGTCTGGGCTCCCGAGAAATGGTGCCCCGAGCTGCCATCCCAAGCAACACCCAGAAGTACCAACAGTGGGTCACCATCAATGGAAGACGGGCCGAGATCCCTCCAGGACACTGGGGCCAGTATGATCGCTGTCCGCTGCCACCTGGTGACCCCCGAACAAATCCTGCCGCATGTCCTATGCCCTGTCTGGACCGCGGACAACACCGAAAGCATGTGCCGGATGGCCAGGATCCCCTTCGAGTGGGGAGGAGTGTCCGACACCCTAAAAGTGACTGTCCGCGACGACGCCCCAGTGGACTGCCTCCTGGGGAATGACCTAGAGAGCTCCCCCTGGGCCCAGGTGGAGCGCCGAGAGCATCTGGGGATGCTAGGGCTGCCCGAGTGGGCCTGCGCCACCACCCGGTCCATGACCGCCCAACCAGCCGCTGCCGCGGCCCCCGACAAGCCTACGGGCCCAGAACTACCACTCTCCTCCGGCACAGAGGAGCCCGACTATGAGGCCGGGCCATCCGAACTTTCTCCCGACGAGGCCGCCTCCCTCAGCGAGATCCCCGAGCTGGCCCAGTGGCGCCACGACGGGGGCCCCACCCGCGAACAATTCCAGCAAGAGCAGAAGGCCTGCCCGTCCCTCGAGGGGGCCCGACATCAAGCGGCCGCCCAGGCCTCGGGGGACCCCACGGGAACCCACTGGGTCTATTGGGACAATGACTTATTATATAGCGAGCAGAAAGTCGCCGAACTGGGAGCCGGCCGGGTGTTGGTGGTTCCCCTCCGATTCCGAGACTTCCTCCTGAACCTGGCGCATGACGTGCCCCTCGCCGGACACCTCGGGCGGGACAAAACTTACAGCCGCCTAGTAACCCATTTTTATTGGCCCCGAATGCGGAGAGACGTGGACCATCACATACGGTCCTGCCCGACCTGCCAGGCTAGCTGAAAGACTGGGGGTCGAGTTAAAGCCCCCCTCCAACCATTTTCCAACCATTTCCAGCCGTCCACACCCCATTCCAATGAGTGGGGATCGACATCGTGGGGCCCCTCGACCCTCGAACCGCCCTGGGACACCGCTTCATCCTGGTACTGGTCGACCACGCCACCCGATACCCCGAGGCCATCCCACTCCGCACTGTGACAGCTCCAGTGGTGGGCCGGGCCCTGATGGGCATCTTCTCCAGGGTGGGGTTCCCCCGAGAAGTGGTGAGCGACAGGGGTACGAACTTTATTTCAAAGTACATGAGATCCCTCTGGCAACAATGTGGGGTCACCTACAAATTCACCACCCCTTACCACACCCAGGGGAACGGACTGGTCGAGCGGTTCAACAGAACCCTGAAGGGGATGATCAAGGGCCTGGAGGAGCCCCTGAGGAGGAGGTGGGATGTCCTGCTGCCCTGCCTCCTGTTCGCCTACCGAGAGGTACCACAGAAATCCCTGGGCTTCAGCCCCTTCGAACTATTGTATGGGCACCCCGTCCGAGGGCCCCTCAGCCTGGTCAAGGAGGGCTGGGAGGCGAACGTCCAAGATGCCCCCCCCCGACGTCTACCGGTACCTCCTGACCCTGCGGAACCAGACTCGGAAGTTCCGGGCCCTGGCAGAAGCCAACCTCGAAGCCAGCCAAGAAGACATGAAGCGCTGGTATGACGAGAATGCCTCGACCATCGAGTTCGAGCCGGGCCAGCAAGTCTGGGTCATGTCACCCGTGGACCCCTGCGCCCTACAGGACAAGTGGACCGGGCCCTTCAAGGTGGTTGAGAGGAAGAGCCCCGTCACCTACCTGGTTGACATGGAGTCCCAGAGGAACCCCCTCCGGGTCCTACATGCCAACCGGCTCAAGCCCCACTTTGCCCGAACTGAACTAAGCCTGCTGCTGGCTACTGACGATGGGGGCGAAAGCGACTCCGAACCCCTACCAGACCTCCTGGGGTCCTCGGGCCAAGACGGCTCCTTGGAGGGCGTCCACCTCTCCGCCACCCTGACCCCAGAACAGCGCCATGACTGCCGGAAGCTGCTGCAACCCTTCGCTGCCCTCTTCTCTCCCACGCCCGGGGTGACCCCCTGGTGCGTTCACGATGTCGATACCGGGGACAGCCCCCCTGTGCGACACCGCGCCTAGAGAGTACCTGACCGAGTCCGAGCCTGCATACAGACCGAGGTCGCCAAGATGCTCACCCTCGGAGTCATCGAGCCCTCAGACAGCCCGTGGGCCAGCCCGGTGGTCTTGGTGCCGAAGGCCGCCGCCCCCGGCACTTCCCCGGAACTCAGATTTTGTGTAGACTACCGGGGCCTGAACGCAGTCACCAAGACCGATGCCCACCCCCTGCCACGGGCAGACGAGCTGATCGATCGCTTAGGGGCCGCCCGCTACCTAAGCACCTTTGATCTCACCGCTGGGTACTGGCAGATCAAGCTCACTCCCGGCGCCCAGGAACGATCCGCCTTTTCCACCCCCGATGGGCACTACCACTTTCGGGTGATGCCCTTCAGTATGAAGAACGCCCCAGCGACCTTTCAGAGGCTGGTGAACAAGGTCCTGGCCGGGCTAGAAGCCTTCAGCGCGGCCTACCTCGACGAGATTGCAGTCTTCAGCGACCATTAGGCCACGCACCTAGGACACCTCGGAGAAGTCCTGGCCGCTCTCCAAAGGTCCGGGCTCACAATTAAGGCCAGCAAGTGCCAGATCTGTGACCTATCTGGGCCACCAGGTGGGGAGTGGCCAGGTGGCGCCCCTCCAGTTAAAGGTCGATGCAATCCAGGCGTGGGAGCCCCCCGCAACCCAAACCACTGTCCGGGCCTTCTTAGGCCTCACAGGCTACTACCGGCGATTTATTAAAGATTATGGCAGCATTGTGAGCCCCCTTACGGAGCTCACTTCCAAGAAACAGCCCAAGGCGGTGCACTGGACGCCCCGCTGTCAGACCGCTTTTGAAGCCCTCAAGGCGGCCATGTGTGCTGCCCCTGTGCTACAGGCCCCTGACTACAGCAAGGAATTTGTGGTCCAGACCGATGCCTCGGAGTACGGGGTCGGGCGGTCCTCTCCCAGATGGACGCCGAGGGCCTCGACCGACCTGTGGCCTTTATCAGCCGCCGACTGCTGCCACGAGAACAGAGGTGGAGCACCATCGAGCGGGAGGCCTTCGCTGTGGTATGGGCTCTCAAGAAGCTCCGGCCCTACCTTTTCGGCACCCACTTCAGGGTCCAGACTGACCACCGGCCCTTGCGGTGGCTCATGCAAATGCGGGGCGAGAACCCCAAGTTGTTGCGATGGTCCATCTCGCTGCAAGGGATGGACTTCACCGTGGAAGACCGGCCCGGCAACGACCACGCCAATGCCGACGGCCTGTCCAGATTCTTCCGCCTCGGCGAGGTGAACCCCCAAGGAGATGGGTGACTCTCCCTGCCTTCAGCTGGGGGGGACGCGTGTTGGAGCCGGCCTCGTGGCGTGGTCCTGTTCCCCCTCGCTAAGCCGCACGAGGTCCCATGCACCTCGAGGCTCCTCCATTTTGGATTATACGTCACTCCACGTGACCCCCTACGTGACCCTGCTCTACCCGGCCTCGGTCCCAGCGAGGCCCGACATCGAGGCGCCAACCCCTGGCCCGGGGGATACCACGTGAGCCCTTCCCACTCCCGGCAGAGGGCAGTATCGATGGGACCCCCAACCGTCCTTCCACACCTAGGTGCGATCGCCCCACAGCTCTCTGGGGCCTGGCGCCTCTCCTGCTGGGCGTCCAGACATCGAAGGGCTCCAGACCTATATCTGGGGCGACCCAACAACAAGACAACAGTTGTATCCCGGAGTCAAGAGCCCTGCTGATCGGATCGCGGCTAACCCTACGGAGAAAGACTCATCCTGAAACTACACTCTGAGCCCTGCTGACGACGTCGCGGCTCCCTCGTGCTTACAAGACCTTCACGAACCTTTGGGGCCCTGCTGACTGTGTCGCTGCTCGACCCAAGCGGAACTACCACCCGAGCCCTGCTGACGCCGTCGCGGCTTTCCACGTCCGAGCCGCTCTGAGACCAGCACTCAAGGTCTGGCGCAGAGTCTTCCCGTACCTGGCTGGTACTAAGACTGTCCCGCTACCCTATCCCTCCAAGGACATTGAGACTCTTACTGGATCACTCGATCCCACTGTAAATATTGAACGTACTACTTTTTGATAAAGAACCAAGATAAGCAACTGATAAGGAGTCCTGTGTGGTGGTGTTACTGGGCGTAGTACGATCATAAGAGAAGGACCTCTCCTAGAAGGCTTCTCAGCGGCGCTCGGCTATAACTTTGCGGTAGGAAGGTGCCCCGGAGTAGTCCCCCCGACTCCCCGGTGGTCCTCCCTCCAACAGTGAGTAGCAGAGTGAGTAGCAGAGAGTAGTAGAGAGTAGTAGAGAGTGAGTAGTAGAGAGCAGTACAGAGTGAGTAGTAGAGAGTGAGTAGTAGAGAATAGTAGAGAGTGGGTAGCAGAGAGAGAGTATTAGAGAGTAGTAGAGAGTGAGTAGTAGAGTGAGTAGTAGAGAGTAGTAGAAAGAGAGTAGTAGAGAGTGAGTAGTGTAGAGTAGTATAGAGTGAGTAGTAGAGAGTGAGTAGGAGAGTGAGTAGTAGAGAGTAGTAGAGAGTAGTAGAGAAAGAGTAGTAAAGAGTGAGTAGAAGAGAGTAGTAGAGAGTGAGTAGCAGAGAGTGAGTAGTAGGGAGAGAGTAGTAGAGAGTGAGTAGTAGAGTGTGAGTAGTAGAGAGTGAGTAGTAGAGAGTGTGTAGTAGAAAGTAGTGGAGTAATAGAGAGTGAGTAGTAGAGAATAGTAGAGAGTGAGTACTAGAGAGTAGTAAAGAGCGAGTAGTAGAGAGCAAGTAGTAGAGAGTGTGTAGTAGAGAGTGAGTAGTAGAGAGTGAGTAGTAGAGAGAGTAGTAGAGCGTGAGTAGTAGAGAGAGTAGTAGAGAGTGAGTAGTAGAGAGTGGTTGAGAGTCAGTAGTAAAGAGTGAGTAGTGGAGAGTGAGTAGTAGAGAGTAGTAGAGTAGTAGAGAGTGAGTAGTAGAGAGTGAGTAGTAGAGTAGTAGAGTGTCAGTCAGTGTCAGTCAGTGTCAGTGTCAGTCAGTCAGTCAGTGTCAGTCAGTCAATCAGTGTCAGTCAATCAGTGTCAGCCAATCAGTGTCAGTCAGTCATTGTCAATCAGTGTCAGTCATTGTCAGTCAGTCAGTTTCAGTCAATCAGTGTCAGTCAGTGTCTGTCAGTGTCAATCAGTGTCTGTCAGTGTCTGTCAGTGTCAGTCAGTGTCAGTCAGTCAGTGTCAGCTAGAGCAGCTCTGCTGACCTGGTTCTCTGGCTCTAAAGCAGTAGTAGAGAGTGAGTAGCAGAGTGAGTAGTAGAGAGTAGTAGAGAGTAGCAGAGAGTGAGTAGTAGAGAGCAGTAGAGAGTGAGTAGTAAAGAGTAGTAGAGAGTGAGTGGTAGAGAGTAGTAGAGAGTAGTAGAGTGAGTAGAAGAGAGTGAGTAGTAGAGAGAGAGTAGTAGAGAGTGAGTAGTAGAGTAGTAGTAGAGTGAGTAGTAGAGAGT
Source organism: Triturus cristatus (assembly GCF_964204655.1). Taxonomy (NCBI): domain Eukaryota; kingdom Metazoa; phylum Chordata; class Amphibia; order Caudata; family Salamandridae; genus Triturus; species Triturus cristatus. Next base: position 423,605,890 of record NC_140593.1, read on the forward strand.
GAGTAGTAGAGAGTGAATAGTAGAGAGTAGTAATAGAGAGCAGTAGCGAGAAAGTAGTAGAGAGTAGCACAGCGAGTAGTAGAATAAGTAGTAGAGAGTGAGTAGTAGAGAGTAGTTGAGAGTGAGTAGTCGAGAGTGAGTAGTAAAGAGTGAGTAGTAGAGAGTGAGTAGCAGAGTGAGTAGTAGAGAGTTGTAGAGAGTAGCAGAGAGTGAGTAGTAATGTGTAGTAGAGAGTGAGTAGCAGAGAGAGAGTATTAGAGAGTAGTAGAGTGTGAGTAGTAGAGTGAGTAGTAGAGAGTAGTAGAGAGAGATTAGTAGAGAGTGAATAGTGTAGAGTAGTAGAGAGTGAGTAGTAGAGAGTGAGTAGTAGAGAGTAGTGGAGTAATAGAGAGTGAGTAGTAGAGAGTAGTAGAGAGTGAGTAGTAGAGTGAGTACCAGAGAGTAGTAGAGAGCGACTAGTAGAGAGCAAGTAGTAGAGAGTGTGAAGTAGAGAGTGAGTGGTAGAGAGTGAGTAGTAGAGAGAGTAGTAGAGAGTGAGAAGTAGAGAGAGTAAGAGAGAGTAGTAGAGTAGTAGAGAGTGTATAGTAGAGTGAGTAGTAGAGAGTGAGTAGTGGAGAGTGAGTAGTAGAGAGTGAGTAGTAGAGAGTGAGCAGTAGAGAGTGAGTAGTAGAGAGAGAGTAGTAGAGAGTGAGTAGTAGAGATTAGTTAGTCAGTGTCAGTCAGTCAGTGTCAGTCAGTCAATCAGTGTCAGTCAATCGGTGTCAGTCAATCAGTGTCAGTCAGTGTCAACCAATTAGTGTCTGTCAGTGTCAGTCAGTGTTAGTCAGTCAGTGTCAGTCAATCCATGTCAGTCATTGTCAGTCAGTCATTTTCAGTCAATCAGTGTCAGTCAGTGTCAGTCAGTGTCGGTCAGTCAGTGTCAGCTAGAGCAGCTCTGCTGACCTGGTTCTCTGGCTATAAAGCAGTAGTAGAGAGTGAGTAGCAGAGTGAGTAGTAGAGAGTAGTAGAGAGCAGTAGAGAGTGAGTAGTAGAGAGTGAGTAGTAGAGAGTAGTAGAGAGTGAGTAGTGGAGAGTGAGTAGTAGAGAGTGAGTAGTAGAGAGTGAGTAGTAGAGATTAGTTAGTCAGTGTCAGTGTCAGTCAGTCAGTGTCAGTCAGTCAATCAGTGTCAGGTAATCGGAGTCAGTCAATCAGTGTCAGTCAGTGTCAACCAATTAGTGTCTGTCAGGGTCAGTCAGTGTTAGTCAGTCAGTGTCAGTCAATCCGTGTCAGTCATTGTCAGTCAGTCATTTTCAGTCAATCAGTGTCAGTCAGTGTGTGTCAGTGTCAGTCAATCAGTGTCAGTCAGTGTCAGTCAGTCAGTGTCAGCTAGAGCAGCTCTGCTGACCTGGTTCTCTGGCTATAAAGCAGTAGTAGAGAGTGAGTAGCAGAGTGAGCAGTAGAGAGTAGTAGAGAGCAGTAGAGAGTGAGTAGTAGAGAGTGAGTAGTAGAGAGTAGTAGAGAGTGAGTAGCAGAGAGAGAGTATTAGAGAGTAGTAGAGAGTGAGTAGTAGAGAGTAGTAGAGAGTAGTAGAGTGAGTAGTTGAGAGTGAGTAGTATAGAGAGAGTAGTAGTAGAGAGTAGTAGTAGAGAGTAGTAGAGAGAAAGTAGTAGAGTAGTAGAGTGTGAGTGGTAGAGAGTAGTAGAGAGTAGTAGAGTGAGTAGTAGAGATTGAGTAGTAGAGAGTGAGTAGTAGAGAGTGAGTAGTAGAAAGAGAGTAGTAGGAAGTGAGTAGTAGAGTAATAGAGAGTGAGTGGTAGAGAGTAGTAGAGAATAGTAGAGTGAGTAGTAGAGAGCGAGTAGTAGAGAGTGAATAGTAGAGAGTAGTAGTAGAGAGAGAGTAGTTGAGAGTAGTAGAGAGAGTAGCAGAGAGCGAGAAGAGAGAGTAGCAGAGAGCAAATAGTAGAGTGAGTAGTAGATTGTGAGTAGTAGAGAGTAGCAGAGAGTAGTAGAGAGTGAGTAGCAGAGTGAGTAGCAGAGAGTAGTAGAGAGTAGTAGAGAGTGAGTAGTAGAGAGCAGTACAGAGTGAGTAGTAGAGAGTGAGTAGTAGAGAATAGTAGAGAGTGGGTAGCAGAGAGAGAGTATTAGAGAGTAGTAGAGAGTGAGTAGTAGAGTGAGTAGTAGAGAGTAGTAGAGAGAGAGTAGTAGAGAGTGAGTAGTGTAGAGTAGTATAGAGTGAGTAGTAGAGAGTGAGTAGGATAGTGAGTAGTAGAGAGTAGTAGAGAGTAGTAGAGAAAGAGTAGTAAAGAGTGAGTAGAAGAGAGTAGTAGAGAGTGAGTAGCAGAGAGTGAGTAGTAGGGAGAGAGTAGTAGAGAGTGAGTAGTAGAGTGTGAGTAGTAGAGAGTGAGTAGTAGAGAGAGAGTAATAGAGAGTAGTGGAGTAATAGAGAGTGAGTAGTAGAGAATAGTAGAGAGTGAGTACTAGAGAGTAGTAGAGAGCGAGTAGTAGAGAGCAAGTAGTAGAGAGTGTGTAGTAGAGAGTGAGCAGTAGAGAGTGAGTAGTAGAGTGAGTAGTAAAGAGTGAGTAGTAGAGTAGTAGAGTGTCAGTCAGTGTCAGTCAGTGTCAGTGGCTGTCAGTCAGTGTCAGTCAGTCAATCAGTGTCAGTCAATCAGTGTCAGCCAATCAGTGTCAGTCAGTGTCAGTCAGTCATTGTCAATCAGTGTCAGTCATTGTCAGTCAGTCAGTTTCAGTCAATCAGTGTCAGTCAGTGTCTGTCAGTGTCAATCAGTGTCTGTCAGTGTCTGTCAGTGTCAGTCAGTGTCAGTCAGTCAGTGTCAGCTAGAGCAGCTCTGCTGACCTGGTTCTCTGGCTCTAAAGCAGTAGTAGAGAGTGAGTAGCAGAGTCAGTAGTAGAGAGTAGTAGAGAGTAGCAGAGCGTGAGTAGTAGAGAGCAGTAGAGAGTGAGTAGTAGAGAGTAGTAGAGAGTGAGTAGTAGCGAGTAGTAGAGAGTAGTAGAGTGAGTAGAAGAGACTGAGTAGTAGAGAGAGAGTAGTAGAGAGTAGTAGAGAGTGAGTAATAGAGTAGTAGTAGAGTGAGTAGTAGAGAGTGAGTAGTAGAGAGTGAATAGTAGAGAGTAGTAATAGAGAGCAGTAGAGAGAAAGAAGTAGAGAGTAGCACAGCGAGTAGTAGAATAAGTAGTAGAGAGTGAGTAGTAGAGAGTAGTTGAGAGTGAGTAGTCGAGAGTGAGTAGTACAGAGTGAGTAGTATAGAGTGAGTAGCAGAGTTAGTAGTGGAGAGTAGTAGAGAGTAGCAGAGAGTGAGTAGTAACGAGTAGTAGAGAGTGAGTAGCAGAGAGAGAGTATTAGAGAGTAGTAGAGAGTGAGTAGTGGAGAGTAGTAGAGTGAGTAGTTGAGAGTGAGTGGTAGAGAGAGAGTAGTAGAGAGTGAGTAGTATAGTAGTAGAGAGTGAGTGGTAGAGAGTAGTAGAGAGTAGTAGAGTGAGTAGTAGAGAGTGAGTAGTAGAGAGTGAATAGTAGAGAGTAGTAGTAGAGAGTAGTAGAGAGAGAGTAGTAGAGTGAGTAGTAGAGAGTGAGTAGTAGAGAGTAGTAGATAGTGAGTAGTAGAGAGTGAGTAGTAAAGAGTAGTAGAGAGTAGTAGAAAGTGAGTAGCAGAGAGAGAGTATTAGAGAGTAGTAGAGTATGAGTAATAGAGTGAGTAGTAGAGAGTAGTAGAGAGAGATTAGTAGAGAGTGAATAGTGTAGAGTAGTAGAGAGTGAGTAGTAGAGAGTGAGTAGGAGAGAGTAGTAGAGAGAGAGTAGTAGAGAGTGAGCATTAGAGAGTGAGTAGTAGAATAGTAGAGAGTAGTGGAGAGAGAGTAGTAGAGAGTGAGTAGAAGATAGTAGTAGAGAGAGAGTAGTAGAGAGTGAGTAGTAGAGAGTAGAAAGTGAGTAGTAGAGAGAGAGAGTAGTAGAGAGTACTAGAGTGAGCAGTAGAGAGTAGTAGAGAGTGAGTAACAGAGTGAGTAGTAGAGAGTAGTAGAGAGTGAGTAGTAGAGAGTAGTAGAGAGTGAGTAGTAGAGAGTGAGTAGTAGAGAGTAGTAGAGAGTGAGTAGCAGAGAGAGAGTATTAGAGAGTAGTAGAACGTGAGTAGTAGAGTGACTAGTAGAGAGAGAGTAGTAGAGATTGAGCAGTGTAGAGAGTAGAGAGTGAGTAGTAGAGAGTGAGTAGGAGAGTGAGTAGTAAAGTGAGTAGTAGAGAGTGAGTAGTAGAGAGTAGTAGAGAGAGAGTAGTAGAGAGAGAGTAGTAGAGTAGTAGAGAGAGTAGTAGAGAGTGAGTAGTGGAGAGTAGTAGAGTGAGTAGTAGAGAGTGAGCAGTAGAGAGAGAGTAGTAGAGAGTGAGTAGTAGCGTAGTAGAGATTGAGTGGTAGAGAGTAGTAGAGAGTAGCAGAGAGTGAGTAGTAGAGATGTTGGAGGGAGGACCACCGGGGAGTCGGGGGGACCACTACGGGCACCTTCCTACCGCAATGTTATAGCCGAGCGCCGCTGAGAAGCCTCCTAGGAGAGGTCCTTCTCCTGTGATCGTACTAGGCCCAGTAACACCACCACACAGGACTCTGTATCAGTTGCTTATCTTGGTATTTTATCAATGGTAGCACATTCAATATAGTTACAGTGGGATCGAGTGATCCAGACAGAGTCTCAATGTCTTTGTAGGGACAGGGTAGTGGGACAGTCTTAGTACCAGCCTGGTACGGGGAGGCTCTGCGCCAGACCTTGTGTGCTGGTCTCCAAGCAGCTCGGACGTGGAGAGCCGAGACGGTGTCTGCAGGGCTCGGGTGGTAGTTCCGCTTGGGTCGAGCCGCGACACGGTCAGCAGGGCTCCGGTGATAGGTCCGCTTTGGTCGAGCCGCGACGAGGTCAGCTGGGCTCTGATGGTAAGTTCAACAAGGTCGGGCCGCGACAGCGTCAGCAGGGCCCCAAAGGTTCGTGAAGGTCTTTAAGCACGGTGGAGCCGCGACGTCGTCAGCAGGGCTCAGAGCGTGGTTCCAGGATGAGTCTTTCTCCATAGGGTCAGCCGCGATCCGATCAGCAGGGCTCTTGACTCCGGGATACAACTGCTGTCTTGTTGCCGGGTCGCCCCAGATATAGGTCTGGAGCCCTTTGATGTCCGGACCCTTGCGTCCGGGGGGCGGAGAGGCCGGGTTGGGAGCGGCCAGACGCCCAGCAGGAGAGGCGCCAGGCCCCAGAGAGCTGTGGGGCGAGCGCACCTTGGTGTGGGAGGACGGTTGGGGGTCCCATCGATACTGCCCTCCGCCGGGGGTGGGGAAGTGTTCACGTGGTATCCCCCTGGCCAGGGGTTGGCGCCTCGATGTCAGGCCTTGCTGGGCCCGAGGCCGGGTGGAGCGGGGTCACGTAGGCGGTTGCGTAGAATCACGTGTAATCCAAAATGGAGGAGCCCCGAGGTGCAGGGGACCTCATGCGGCTTAGCGAGGGGGAACAGGACCACGCCACAAGGCCGGCTCCAACAAGAGTGAGTAGTAGAGAGTGAGTAGTAGAGAGAGAGTAGTAGAGAGCAGTAGAGTAGTAGAAAGTGAGTAGCAGAGAGTAATGGAGTAATTGAGAGTGAGTAGTAGAGAGCGAGTAGTAGAGAGCAAGTAATAGAGAGTGTGTAGTAGAGAGTGAGTAGTAGAGAGTGAGTAGTAGAGAGAGTAGTAGAGAGTGAGAAGTAGAGAGAGTAAGAGAGTAGAAGAGTAGTAGAGAGTGTATAGTACAGTGAGTAGTAGAGAATGAATGAGAGTGAGTAGTAGAGAGTGAGTAGTGGAGAGTGAGTAGTAGAGAGTAGTAGAGTAGTAGAGAGTGAGTAGTAGAGAGTGAGTAGTAGAGAGTGAGTAGTAGAGAGTGAGTAGTAGAGTAGTAGAGATTAGTCAGTCAGTGTCAGTCAGTGTTAGTCAGTCAGTGTCAGTGTCAGTCAGTCAGTGTCAGTCAGTCAATCAGTGTCAGTCAATCGGTGTCAGTCAATCAGTGTCAGTCAGTCAGTGTCAGCCAATCAGTGTCAGTCAGTGTCAGTCAATCAGTGTCATTCATTGTCAGTCTGTCAGTGTCAGTCAATCAGTGTCAGTCAGTGTCGGTCAGTCAGTGTCAGTCAGTCAGTGTCAGCTAGAGCAGCTCTGCTGACCTGGTTCTCTGGCTATAAAGCAGTAGTAGAGAGTGAGAAGCAGAGTGAGTAGTAGAGAGTAGTAGAGAGTTGCAGAGAGTGATTAGTAGAGAGCAGTAGAGAGTGAGTAGTAGAGAAAGTAAGAGAGAGTGAGAAGTAGAGAGAGTAAGAGAGAGTAGTAGAGTAGTAGAAAGTGTATAGTAGAGAGTGGGTGAGAGTGAGTAGTAGAGAGTGAGTAGTGGAGTGAGTAGTAGAGAGTAGTAGAGTAGTAGAGAGTGAGTAGTAGAGAGTGAGTAGTAGAAAGTGAGTAGTAGAGAGAGAGTAGTAGAGAGTGAGTAGTAGAGTAGCAGAGATTAGTCAGTCAGTGTCAGTCAGTGTCAGTCAGTCAGTGTCAGTGTCAGTCAGTCAGTGTCAGTCAGTCAATCAGTGTCAGTCAATTGGTGTCAGTCAATCGGTGTCAGTCAGTCAGTCAGTTTCAGCCAATCAGTGTCAGTCAGTGTCAGTCAGTCAGTGTCAGTCAGTGTCAGTCAATCAGTGTCAGTCAGTGTCTGTCAGTGTCAGTCAATCAGTGTCAGTCAGTCAGTGTCAGTCAGTCAGTGTCAGCTAGAGCAGCTCTGCTGACCTGGTTCTCTGGCTCTAAAGCAGTAGTAGAGAGTGAGAAGCAGAGTGAGTAGTAGAGAGTAGTGGAGAGTTGCAGAGAGTGATTAGTAGAGAGCAGTAGAGAGTGAGTAGTAGAGAGAGTAGTCGAGAGTGAGAAGTAGAGAGAGTAAGATAGAGTAGTAGAGTATTAGAGAGTGTATAGTAGAGTGAGTAGTAGAGAGTGGTTGAGAGTGAGTAGTAGAGAGTGAGTAGTGGAGAGTGAGTAGTAGAGATTAGTAGAGTAGTAGAGAGTGAGTAGTAGAGTGAGTAGTAGAGAGTGAGTAGTAGAGAGTGAGTAGTGGATGCGGATTCCTTTCAAGCACTCGGTCTCTCCACATCTTCTCTCACTTCACTGGCTACCAGTAGCAAATAGAATAAAATCTAAGGCACTTACATTGGCTTTCAGATCTCTGTATGGCACTTGCCCAAACTATCTGAAAGCCCGATTGCCTATATACACACAAACCCGCTCTCTCCGATCCAACAATCGGGTTCTGATTGCAGTTCCCAGAGCAAAAAAAGCACGGTTGGGAGGACGGACTTTTTCGGCAAATGTGGCGTCACTTTGGAACAGCCTGCCCCCTGCTCTTCAACAGGCCCCTTCTGAAGCCTGCTTTAAGCGCATGCTGAAAACCTGGCTTTTCGCTCAACCGCGCTAGGTGCTAACACCTCTAGCTCTCTTGGTCAACATTCATATCTTGTTCTGCAGCGCCGGGACACCTCCTTGTGAGGTAGCTGTTCGCGCTTTATAAAATTCTGTATTATTATTATTATTATTATTAGTGGAGAGTGAGTAGTAGAGAGTAGTAGAGTAGTAGAGAGTGAGTAGTAGAGAGTGAGTAGTAGAGAGTGAGTAGTAGAGAGTAAGTAGTAGAGTAGTAGAGATTAGTCAGTCAGTGTCAGTCACTGTTAGTCAGTCAGTGTCAGTGTCAGTCAGTCAGTGTCAGTCAGTCAATCAGTGTCAGTCAATCGGTGTCAGTCAATCAGTGTCAGTCAGTCAGTGTCAGCCAATCAGTGTCAGTCAGCGTCAGTCAATCAGTGTCATTCATTGTCAGTCTGTCAGTGTCAGTCAATCAGTGTCAGTCAGTGTCGGTCAGTCAGTGTCCGTCAGTCAGTGTCAGCTAGAGCAGCTTTGCTGACCTGGTTCTCTGGCTATAAAGCAGTAGTAGAGAGTGAGAAGCAGAGTGAGTAGTAGAGAGTAGTAGAGAGTTGCAGAGAGTGATTAGTAGAGAGCAGTAGAGAGTGAGTAGTAGAGAGAGTAAGAGAGAGTGAGAAGTAGAGAGAGTAAGAGAGAGTAGTAGAGTAGTAGAAAGTGTATAGTAGAGAGTGGGTGAGAGTGAGTAGTAGAGAGTGAGTAGTGGAGTGAGTAGTAGAGAGTAATAGAGTAGTAGAGAGTGAGTAGTAGAGAGTGAGTAGTAGAAAGTGAGTAGTAGAGAGAGAGTAGTAGAGAGTGAGTAGTAGAGTAGCAGAGATTAGTCAGTCAGTGTCAGTCAGTGTCAGTCAGTCAGTGTCAGTGTCAGTCAGTCAGTGTCAGTCAGTCAATCAGTGTCAGTCAATTGGTGTCAGTCAATCGGTGTCAGTCAGTCAGTCAGTTTCAGCCAATCAGTGTCAGTCAGTGTCAGTCAGTCAGTGTCAGTCAGTGTCAGTCAATCAGTGTCAGTCAGTGTCTGTCAGTGTCAGTCAATCAGTGTCAGTCAGTCAGTGTCAGTCAGTCAGTGTCAGCTAGAGCAGCTCTGCTGACCTGGTTCTCTGGCTCTAAAGCAGTAGTAGAGAGTGAGAAGCAGAGTGAGTAGTAGAGAGTAGTGGAGAGTTGCAGAGAGTGATTAGTAGAGAGCAGTAGAGAGTGAGTAGTAGAGAGAGTAGTCGAGAGTGAGAAGTAGAGAGAGTAAGATAGAGTAGTAGAGTATTAGAGAGTGTATAGTAGAGTGAGTAGTAGAGAGTGGTTGAGAGTGAGTAGTAGAGAGTGAGTAGTGGAGAGTGAGTAGTAGAGATTAGTAGAGTAGTAGAGAGTGAGTAGTAGAGAGTGAGTAGTAGAGAGTGAATAGTAGAGAGAGAGTAGTAGAGAGTGAGTAGTAGAGTAGTAGAGATTAGTCAGTCAGTGTCAGTCAGTGTCAGTGTCAGTCCGTCAGTGTCAGTCAGTCAATCAGGGTCAGTCAATCGGTGTCAGTCAATCAGTGTCAGTCAGTCAGTTTCAGCCAATCAGTGTCAGTCAGAGTCAGTCAGTGTGAGTCAGTCAGAGTCAGTCAATCAGTGTCAGTCATTGTCAGTCAGTCAGTTTCAGTCAATCAGTGTCAGTCAGTGTCAGTCAATCAGTGTCAGTCAGTGTCAGTCAGTGTCAGTAAGTCAGTGTCAGTCAGTCAGTGTCAGCTAGAGCAGCTCTGCTGACCTGGTTCTCTGGCTCTAAAGCAGTAGTAGTGAGTAGCAGAGTGAGTAGTAGAGAGTAGTAGAGAGTAGCAGAGAGTGAGAGCAGTAGAGAGTGAGTAGTACAGAGTGAGTAGCAGAGTGAGTAGTAGAGAGTAGCAGAGAGTGAGTAGTAGAGAGCAGTGCAGAGTGAGTAGTAGAGAGTGACTAGTAGAGAGCAGTAGAGAGTGAGTAGCAGAGAGAGAGTATTAGAGAGTAGTAGAGAGTGAGTAGTAGAGTGAGTAGTAGAGTAGTGGAGAGAGTAGTAGAGAGTGAGTAGTAGAGAGTGAGTAGTAGAGAGTGAGTAGTGGAGTGAGTAGTAGAGAGTAATAGAGTAGTAGAGAGTGAGTAGTAGAGAGTGAGTAGTAGAAAGTGAGTAGTAGAGAGAGAGTAGTAGAGAGTGAGTAGTAGAGTAGCAGAGATTAGTCAGTCAGTGTCAGTCAGTGTCAGTCAGTCAGTGTCAGTGTCAGTCAGTCAGTGTCAGTCAGTCAATCAGTGTCAGTCAATTGGTGTCAGTCAATCGGTGTCAGTCAGTCAGTCAGTTTCAGCCAATCAGTGTCAGTCAGTGTCAGTCAGTCAGTGTCAGTCAGTGTCAGTCAATCAGTGTCAGTCAGTGTCTGTCAGTGTCAGTCAATCAGTGTCAGTCAGTCAGTGTCAGTCAGTCAGTGTCAGCTAGAGCAGCTCTGCTGACCTGGTTCTCTGGCTCTAAAGCAGTAGTAGAGAGTGAGAAGCAGAGTGAGTAGTAGAGAGTAGTGGAGAGTTGCAGAGAGTGATTAGTAGAGAGCAGTAGAGAGTGAGTAGTAGAGAGAGTAGTCGAGAGTGAGAAGTAGAGAGAGTAAGATAGAGTAGTAGAGTATTAGAGAGTGTATAGTAGAGTGAGTAGTAGAGAGTGGTTGAGAGTGAGTAGTAGAGAGTGAGTAGTGGAGAGTGAGTAGTAGAGATTAGTAGAGTAGTAGAGAGTGAGTAGTAGAGAGTGAGTAGTAGAGAGTGAATAGTAGAGAGAGAGTAGTAGAGAGTGAGTAGTAGAGTAGTAGAGATTAGTCAGTCAGTGTCAGTCAGTGTCAGTGTCAGTCCGTCAGTGTCAGTCAGTCAATCAGGGTCAGTCAATCGGTGTCAGTCAATCAGTGTCAGTCAGTCAGTTTCAGCCAATCAGTGTCAGTCAGAGTCAGTCAGTGTGAGTCAGTCAGAGTCAGTCAATCAGTGTCAGTCATTGTCAGTCAGTCAGTTTCAGTCAATCAGTGTCAGTCAGTGTCAGTCAATCAGTGTCAGTCAGTGTCAGTCAGTGTCAGTAAGTCAGTGTCAGTCAGTCAGTGTCAGCTAGAGCAGCTCTGCTGACCTGGTTCTCTGGCTCTAAAGCAGTAGTAGTGAGTAGCAGAGTGAGTAGTAGAGAGTAGTAGAGAGTAGCAGAGAGTGAGAGCAGTAGAGAGTGAGTAGTACAGAGTGAGTAGCAGAGTGAGTAGTAGAGAGTAGCAGAGAGTGAGTAGTAGAGAGCAGTGCAGAGTGAGTAGTAGAGAGTGACTAGTAGAGAGCAGTAGAGAGTGAGTAGCAGAGAGAGAGTATTAGAGAGTAGTAGAGAGTGAGTAGTAGAGTGAGTAGTAGAGTAGTAGAGAGAGTAGTAGAGAGTGAGTAGTAGAGAGTGAGTAGTAGAGAGTAGTAGAGAGTGAGTAGTAGAGAGTGAGTAGTAGAGAGAGAGTAGTAGAGAGTAGTAGAGAGTGAGTAGTATAGAGTGAGTAGCAGAGAGTAGTGGAGTAATAGAGAGTGAGTAGTAGAGAGTGAGTAGTAGAGTGAGTATTAGAGAGTAAGTAGTAGAGTGAGTACTAGAGAGTAGTAGTGAGCGACTAGTAGAGAGTGTGTAGTAGAGAGTGAGTGTGGGAGCCGGCCTCGTGGCGTGGTCCTGTTTCCCCGCACTAAGCCGCACGAGGTCCCATGCACATCGGGACTCCTCCATCTTGGATTGCACGTCACTCCACGTGACCACCTGTATGACCCTGCTCTACCCGGCCTCGGTCCCAGCGAGGCCCGACATCGAGACGCCAACCCCTGGCCCGGAGGAATACCACGTGAGCCCTTCCCACTTCCGGCGGAGGGCAGTATCGATGGGACCCCCTACCGTCTCTCCACACCTAGGTGTGATCACTCCACAGCTCTCTGGGGCCTGGCGCCTCTCCTGCTGGGCGTCTGGCCGCTCCCTACCCGGCCTCTCCGCCCCCTCCGGGCTCACGGGTCCGGACATCAAAGGGCTCCCGTCCTATATCTGGGGCGACCCGACAACAGGGCAGTAGTTGTATCCTGGAGTCAAGAGCCCTGCTGATCAGATCGCGGCTGACCCTACGGAAGAAGACTCACCCTGAACCACCACTTGAGCCCTGCTGACGACGTCGCGGCTCCACCGTGCTTAAAGACCTTCACGAACCTTTGGGGCCCTGCTGACGCTTTCGCGGCCCGACCTTGTTGAACCTTACCCCCAGAGCCCAGCTGACCTCGTCGCGGCTCGACCGAAGCGGACCTACCACCAGAGCCCTGCTGACCGTGTCGCGGCTCGACCGAAGCGGAACTACCATCCGAGCCCTGCAGACGACGTCGCGGCTCTCCACGTCCGAACCGCTCTGAGACCAGCATCCAAGGTCTGGCGCAGAGCCCTCCCGTGCCTGGCTGGCACTAAGACTGTCCCGCTACCCTACCCTCTTGAACGAACATTGAGACTCTGATAAGATCCTCGATCCCTCTGTAAATATTGCACGTATTGCTGCCGATAAAGAATCTAATCTCGCAACTACTATTGAGTCCTGTGTGGTGGTGTTACTGGGCCTAGTACGATCATAGGAGAAAGACCTCCCCGAGGGGGCTTCTCAGCGGCGCTCGGCTATAAACTTTGCGGTAGGAAGGTGCCCGGAATAGTCTCCCCGACTACCCGGTGGGCCTCCCTCCAACATTTGGTGGCAGCGGTGGGATCCGAGCAAACGCAATCGTACAAGCAAGTAACGCAACCACTACCTGACCAGACGAGGAGAGAAAAAGGGAACCATGGATGGCCAAGAAGCAACCGTGGCCGCAACCTTCCAGTTGGAGAATCTGGAGGAATACACCCACAAGGAACTCAAACAATTCTGCAAAGACAAAGGGATCCCAACTACAGGATTGGGCACCAAGGAAGAAATGCAGAAAGCCCTGAAAGCCTGGGCAGAACCCGAAACCCCTCCACCCCGAGCCGAAGGGACCTCGGCCCGGGACGGAAACCTGCCAACCACGACCCCGACAAACGGGGAGCGAACCACCCCAGACACCAGCCTTTCCCCCGAAGAGATCCGAGAACGGGAAAGGGCCCGGACGCACGAAATGGACCTTGCCCGACTCCGGCTGGACGGGGAGCTCCTACTGGCAGAGAAAAAGATAGCCCTGGAGCAACTACGACTACAAGAAGAAATCGAGGAGAAGAAAAGGCATCGGGAGCTAGAGGAGGGACGGCTAACCCTTGAGCACGAGAGGAGCCTTAAAGAACTTGAACTAAAAGCTAAAACTGGGGAGACCAGCAACCCCGGAGCCCGGGACGCTCTGCCCCCGACCGAGCCAAAGGTTCACATTCCCAAGGATGTCGTCAAGGAATACTATAAAAATGGCGACATCCAGCAATGGTTCCGAGCGTACGAAGTCGCCATGACCTCCCATCGGGTACCCCGGAAGGATTGGGGCGCCGGCCTATGGGGGAGGTTCCTCAGCGAGGGACGGGATACCCTGCTGCAACTCCCTGACGCCGTGATGACCTCGTACGACCACATGAAGGAAGCCCTACTCACACGCTACGGACTGTCGGCCGAGATGTACCGGCAACGCTTCCGGGACTGCAAGAAGATCCCCGGCACCACATGGGTCGAATACGTGGACTTCTTCAGCCGAGCGTTGGAAGGATGGATAAAAGGGAGCAAGGTCACCTCATATAACAAACTGTTCGACCTCATTGTCTGGGAGCACCTCGCCAACAACTGCTTTGTGGAACTAAGGCAACACCTCCTGGACAGTAAACTGACCGAGCCCCGGAAGCTCGCCGCCGAAGCGGACCGATGGGTCAACACCCGGGTCCCCCGGAACCCCGTGGGGGACTACCAACGGAGCACCACGGGCCATCCACGCCAGCGCGGCAGAGGAGGGGAGTCCCACCGCAGTCGAGAAATCCCAGCCGGGCCGCCCAGAAGCCCGCCACGAGGTCAAGCAACCAACCACCCTTCCCCGACCCAGGGCCGAAGAGGGACCCCTATCGCCCGGTCTGGAACACGACCGACAGTAACCTGCTTCGGATGTCAGCAGGCCGGCCATTATGCAAGTGACCCGGCTTGCCCCGTGAACCGACGGAACGGGACCACGGGGCCACCTCCCCGACAAATTGCCGCCGCAGCCCTGGGGGAGGGAGAGGACGAGGCGGAGAACCACGACGACGGGTCCCCTGAGTGGGAACCAGCCACCATGTCGCTTGTGTGCCTAGGCTCCCGAGAGATGGTGCCCCGCGCCACCATCCCAAGCAACACCCAGAAGTACCAACAGTGGGTCACCATCAATGGGCGACAGGCCGAGGCCCTCCGGGACACTGGGGCCAGTGTGACCGCTGTCCGCTGCCATCTGGTGACCCCCGAACAGATCCTACCACATGTCCTCTGCCCTGTCCGGACCGCCGACAACACCGAGAGCATGTGCCGGATGGCCCGAATCCCCTTCGAGTGGGGAGGAGTGTCCGGCACCCTGAAAGTGACTGTCCGCGACGACGCCCCGGTGGACTGCCTCCTGGGGAACGACCTAGAGAGCTCCCCCTGGGCCCAGGTGGAGCGCCGAGAGCATCTGGGGATGCTAGGACTACCCGAGTGGGCCTGCGCCACCACTCGGTCCATGACCGTCCAGCCAGCTGCGGCCCCGGCCCCCGACAAACCGGCGGGCCTCGAACCATCCACCTCCTCCGGCCCGGAGGAACCTGACGAGGAGGCCGGGCCATCCGAACTTTCTTCCAACGAGGCCGCTCCCCTCAGCGAGATCCCCGAGCTGGCCCAGTGGCGCCACGACGGGGGCCCCACCCGTGAACAATTCCAGCAAGAACAGAAGGGCTGCCCGTCCCTCGAGGGGGCCCGACATCAGGCGGCCGCCCAGGCTGCGGGGGACCCCGCGGGAACCCACTGGGTCTATTGGGACAATGACTTATTGTATAGCGAGCAAAAAATCGCCGAACTAGGGGCCAGCCGGGTGCTGGTGGTCCCCCTCTGATTTCGAGAATTCCTCTTGAACCTGGCACATGACGTGCCCCTCGCCGGACATCTCGGGCGGGACAAGACTTACAGCCGCCTCGTGACCCATTTCTATTGGCCCCGAATGAGACGAGACGTGGACCAACACTGCCGGTCCTGCCCGACCTGCCAAGCTAGCGGGAAGACTGGGGGACGAGTGAAAGCCCCCCTGCAGCCATTTCCAGCCGTCCACACCCCGTTCGAACGAGTGGGGATAGACATCGTGGGGCCCCTCGACCCCCGAACCGCCCTGGGCCACCGCTTCATCCTGGTACTGGTCGACCACGCCACCCGGTACCCAGAATCTGTTCCCCTCCGAACTGTGACCGCTCCCGTGGTGGGCCGGGCCCTGATGGGCATCTTCTCCAGAGTGGGGTTCCCCCGGGAAGTGGTGAGCGACAGGGGGACGAACTTTATCTCGAAGTACATGCGATCCCTCTGGCAACAATGTGGGGTCACCTATAAATTCACCACCCCTTACCACCCCCAGGGGAACGGACTGGTCGAGCGGTTCAACCGAACCCTGAAGGGGATGATCAAGGGCCTGGAAGAGCCCCTCAGGAGGAGATGGGATGTCCTGTTGCCCTGCCTCCTGTTCGCCTACCGGGAGGTACCACAGAAGTCCCTGGGCTTCAGCCCCTTCGAACTGTTGTATGGACACCCCGTCCGAGGGCCCCTCAGCCTGGTCAAGGAGGGTTGGGAGGCGAACGTCCAAAGTGCCCCGCCCGACGTCTACCGGTACCTCCTGACCCTGCGGAACCAGACTCGAAAGTTCCGTGCCCTGGCAGAAGCCAACCTTGAAGCCAGCCAAGAAGATATGAAACGCTGGTATGACGAGAATGCCTCAGCCGTCGAGTTTGAGCCGGGCCAGCAAGTCTGGGTCATGTCACCCGTGGACCCCTGCGCCCTGCAGGACAAGTGGACCGGGCCCTTCAAGATAGTTGAAAAGAAGAGCCCCGTCACGTACCTGGTCGACATGGAGTCCCCGAGGAACCCCCTCAGGGTCCTGCACGCCAACCGGCTCAAGCCCCATTTTGCCCGAACTGAACTAAGCTTACTACTGGCTACCGACGATGGGGGCGAAAGTGACTCCGAGCCCCTACCCGACCTCCTGGGGTCCTCGAGCCAAGACGGCTCCTTGGAGGGCGTCCACCTCTCCGCCACCCTGACACCGGAACAGCGCCATGATTGCCAGAAGCTACTGCAACCCTTCGCTACCCTCTTCTCTCTCACGCCTGGGGTAACCCCCTGGTGCGTCCACGACGTGGACACGGGGGATAGCCCCCCTGTACGACACCGCGCTTATAGAGTGCCTGACCGAGTCCGAGCCTGCATAAAGACCGAGGTCGCCAAGATGCTCGCCCTCGGAGTCATCGAGCCTTCCGACAGCCCGTGGGCCAGCCCGGTAGTCTTGGTGCCGAAGGCCGCCGCCCCCGGCACGGCCCCCAAACTCAGATTCTGTGTCGACTACCGGGGCCTGAACGCAGTTACCAAGACCGATGCCCACCCTTTGCCACGAGCCGATGAGCTGATTGATCGCTTAGGGGCCGCCCGCTACCTAAGCACCTTTGATCTCACCGCTGGGTACTGGCAGATCAAGCTCACTCCCGGCGCACAAGAACGATCAGCTTTCTCTACCCCCGACGGCCACTACCACATCCGGGTGATGCCCTTCGGCATGAAGAACGCCCCAGCGACCTTTCAGAGGCTGGTAAATAAGGTCCTGGGCGGTCTCGAAGCCTTCAGCGCGGCCTACCTCGATGACATTGCTGTCTTCAGCGACCACTGGGCCGCGCACCTAGGACACCTTGGGGAAGTCCTGGCCGCTCTCCAAAGAGCCGGGCTCACAATTAAGGCCAGCAAGTGCCAGATCGGTCAAGGATCTGTGACCTATCTGGGCCACCAGTTGGGGAGTGGCCAGGTGGCCCCCCTCCGGTTAAAAGTTGACGCCATCCAGGCGTGGGAGCCCCCGCCACCCAAACCGCTGTCCGGGCATTCCTAGGCCTTACAGGCTACTACCGACGCTTCATAAAGGATTACGGCAGCATTGTGGGCCCCCTTACGGAACTCACCTCAAAGAAACAACCCAAGGCGGTGCACTGGACGCCCCGCTGCCAGACCGCGTTTGATGCTCTCAAAGCGGCCATGTGCGCTGCCCCTGTGCTACAGGCCCCCGACTACAGCAAGGAATTTGTAGTCCAGACCGATGCCTCGGAGTACGGGGTCGGGGCAGTCCTCTCCCAGCTGGACGCCAAGGGCCTCGACCGACCTTTGGCCTTTATCAGCCGCCGACTGCTGCCTCGAGAACAGAGGTGGAGCACCATCGAGAGGGAGGCCTTCGCTGTGGTATGGGCTCTCAAGAAGCTCTGGCCCTACCTTTTCGGTACCCACTTCCGGGTCCAGACTGACCACCGGCCCTTGCGGTGGCTCATGCAAATGCGGGGCGAGAACCCCAAGTTGTTACGCTGGTCCATCTCGCTGCAAGGGATGGACTTCACTGTTGAACACCGGCCTGGCAACGACCACGCCAATGCTGACGGCCTGTCCCGATTCTTCCGCCTCGGCGAGGAGAACCCCCAAGAAGATGGGTGACTCTCCCTGCCTTCAGCTGGGGGGGACGCGTGTGGGAGCCGGCCTCGTAGCGTGGTCCTGTTTTCCCGCAGTAAGCCGCACGAGGTCCCATGCACATTGGGACTCCTCCATCTTGGATTGCACGTCACTCCACGTGACCACCTGTATGACCCTGCTCTACCCGGCCTCGGTCCCAGCGAGGCCCGACATCGAGACGCCAACCCCTGGCCCGGGGGATACCACGTGAGCCCTTCCCACTCCCGGCGGAGGGCAGTATCGATGGGACCCCCTACCGTCTCTCCACACCTAGGTGTGATCACTCCACAGCTCTCTGGGGCCTGGCGCCTCTCCTGCTGGGCGTCTGGCCGCTCCCTACCCGGCCTCTCCGCCCCCTCTGGGCGCACGGGTCCGGACATCAAAGGGCTCCCGTCCTATATCTGGGGCGACCCGACAACAGGGCAGTAGTTGTATCCTGGAGTCAAGAGCCCTGCTGATCGGATCGCGGCTGACCCTACGGAAGAAGACTCACCCTGAACCACCACTTGAGCCCTGCTGACGACGTCGCGGCTCTACCGTGTTTAAAAACCTTCACAAACCTTTGGGGCCCTGCTGACGCTGTCGCGGCCCGACCTTGTTGAACCTTACCACCAGAGCCCAGCTGACCTCGTCGTGGCTCGACCGAAGCGGACCTACCACCAGAGCCCTGCTGACCGTGTCGCGGCTCGACCGAAGCGGAACTACCATCCGAGCCCTGCAGATGACGTCACGGCTCTCCACGTCCGAACCGCTCTGAGACCAGCATCCAAGGTCTGGCGCAGAGCCCTCCCGTGCCTGGCTGGCACTAAGACTGTCCCGCTACCCTACCCTCTTGAACGAACATTGAGACTCTGATAGGATCCCTCGATCCCTCTGTAAATATTGCACGTATTGCTGCCGATAAAGAATCTAATCTCGCAACTACTATTGAGTCCTGTGTGGTGGTGTTACTGGGCCTAGTACGATCATAGGAGAAAGACCTCCCCGAGGGGGCTTCTCAGCGGCGCTCGGCTATAAACTTTGCGGTAGGAAGGTGCCTGGAATAGTCTCCCCGACTACCCGGTGGGCCTCCCTCCAACAGTGAGTAGTAGAGAGTGAGTAGTAGAGAGAGTAGTAGAGAATGAGAAGTAGAGAGAGATAGAGAGAGTATTAGAGTAGTAGAGAGTGTATAGTAGAGTGAGTAGTAGAGAGTGGTTGAGAGTGAGTAGTAGAGTGAGTAGTGGAGAGTGAGTAGTAGAGATTAGTAGAGTAGTAGAGAGTGAGTAGTAGAGAGTGAGTAGTAGAGAGTGAGTAGTAGAGAGAGAGTAGTAGAGAGTGAGTAGTAGAGTAGTAGAGATTAGTCAGTCAGTGTCAGTCAGTGTCAGTCAGTCAGTGTCAGTGTCAGTCAGTCAGTGTCAGTCAGTCAATCAGTGTAAGTCAATCGGTGTCAGTCAATCAGTGTCAGTCAGTCAGTGTCAGCCAATCAGTGTTAGTCAGTGTCAGTCAGTCAGTGTCAGTCAATCAGTGTCAGTCATTGTCAGTCAGTCAGTTTCAGTCAATCAGTGTCAGTCAGTGTCTGTCAGTGTCAGTCAATCAGTGTCAGTCAGTGTCAGTCAGTGTCAGTAAGTCAGTGTCAGTCAGTCAGTGTCAGCTAGAGCAGCTCTGCTGACCTGGTTCTCTGGCTCTAAAGCAGTTGTAGAGAGTGAGTAGCAGAGTGAGTAGTAGAGAGTAGCAGAGAGTAGCAGAGAGTGAGTAGTATAGAGCAGTAGAGAGTGAGTAGTAGAAAGTAGTAGAGAGTGAGTACCAGAGAGAGAGTATTAGAGAGTAGTAGAGAGTGAGTAGTAGAGAGTAGTAGAGTGAGTAGTAGAGAGTGGGTAGTAGGTAGAGAGTAGTAGAGAGTGAGTAGTAGGGTAGTAGAGATTGAGTGGTAGAGAGTAGTAGAGAGTAGCAGAGTGAGTAGTATAGAGTGAGTAGTAGAGATTGAGTAGTAGAGAGAGAGTAGTAGAGAGTAGCAGAGAGTGAGTAGTAGAGTGAGTAGTAGAGAGTGAGTAGTAGAGAGTAGTAGAGAGTAAGTAGTAGAGAGTGAGTAGTAGAGAGTAGTAGAGAGTAGTAGAGAGTGAGTAGCAGAGAGAGTAGTAGAGAGTAGCAGAGAGTGAGTAGTAGAGAGTGAGTAGCAGAGAGAGAGTATTAGAGAGTAGTAGAGCGTGAGTAGTAGAGTGAGTAGTAGAGAGAAGTAGAGAGAGATTAGTAGAGAGTGAGTAGTGTAGAGTAGTTGTTGGACCCGGCCTCGTGGCGTGGTCCTTACCCCCATGGATTGTGCCCGTTCCCCGCCCCGGCCTTCACGGGCCACCCTTCCAAACTGCACCGAGACCCCTCATCCCGAGCCGCACGAGGTCGCATACCCCTCGGGGCTCCGCCATCTTGTTGGCATCCACGTGACTCTGTGCGCCAGCCGGCGCGACCCCGCTCAACCCGGCCTCGGCCCCAGCGAAGCCCCGACATCGAGGCACCAAGAACTGGCCAGGGGGTGCCACATGGACCATTCACCACCCCCGGCGGAGGACAGTATCGATGAGACCCCCAACTGTCCTCCCATCCCTAGGTGTGATCGCCCTGCAACTCTCTTGGGCCTGGCGCCTCTCCTGCTGGGCGTCTGGCCACCTCCACCTGGCCTCTCCGCCCCCCCCGGGCGCAAGGGTCCGGACATCAAAGGGCTCCAGACCTATATCTGGGGCGACCCCGCCACAGATCGTCAGTTGTATCCCGGAGTGGAGAGCCCTGCTGATCGAATCGCGGCCGACCCTACGGAGAAGAACTCTTGCTTGAACTACCACGAGCCCTGCAGACTGCGTCGCGGCTCCTTCTTGTGGAAACCTTGAAGCCCCCCGGAACATCGGGGCCCTGCTGACGCTGTCGCGGCCCAACCTCGCTGAAACCTCCCTCGGAGCCCTGCTGACGACGTCACGGCTCGAGCTGAGCAGAAACCATCTTGAGAGCCCTGCTGACCTGATCGCGGCTCCCCACGAACTGAACGCCAGAGCCCTGCTGACGCCGTCGCGGCTCGACCCCTTCGAGATCCGGAGGTCCTCCAGCTTGAGGATAAGAACTGGGCCCCAGGTACCCTCGTACCGAGCTCCTGCCAAAGACTGTCCCGCTACCCCTACCCTTCCAAAGAGACACTGAGACTTTTGGTGGATCCCTTGATCCCTTTCGTGTAAATATTGATTCCGTAACCTTTAAGTGCTGATAAAGAATTGCTCGTCTTGAGACAACCTCCTTGAGTCCTGTGTGGTGGTGTTACTGTGCTAGTACGTGATAGGGGAAGGATCTCTCAGGAGGCTTCTCTGCAGCGCTCGGCTACTTCGTGCAGTGTGAGGGCCCCCCTTGGTGGTCTCGCCGACTCCTCGGGGTCCGCCTTCCAACATTTGGTGGCCAGCGACGGGATCCGAGCCGAACGCAGTACGTACCAGCCAGTACCCACTAGCTACCCATCCAGTCAAACAGTAATCATGAGCAACCAGGAAAATAACGCGACCATGGAGTTCCAGCCCGAACGGTTGGAGGAATATACGCACAAGGAATTAAAACAGTTCTCCAAGGACAAAGGCATTGCAACCACCGGCCTAGGTACCAAAGAGGAGATGCAGAAAGCCCTGAGGACCTGGCTGGAGGCCGAGGCAGGCCACTCCCAGGAAGAAGGTCCCTTGCCCCTGACTGAGGCCGCAGCAACCGCACTGACTCCGGCAACCGGAGGAAGAAAGAGCCTAGAAACCGGCCTCTCCGAAGAAGATATACGAGAGCGGGAGAAGGTCCGGAACCACGAACTAGAGCTCACACGACTGCGGCTGGACGGCGAACTCCAGCTGGCGGAAAAGAAACTGGCCCTAGAGCAGCTATGGATTCAAGAGGAGATAGAAGAAAAGAGACGGCACCAAGAGTTGGAGGAAAAAAAACTGACCCTTGAGCACGAGCGAAGTCTCAAAGAGCTCGAAATCAAGGCCAAGAACGGGGGGACCAACACCCCCAGTACTAGAGACACCCTACCGCCTGCCGAGGCCTAGGTACATATCCCGAAAGAGGTCGTCAAGGAGTACTATAAGAATGACGACATTCAACAATGGTTCAAGGCCTACGAGGTGGTCATGACCTCTCATCGGGTGCCCCGAAAGGACTGGGGCGCCGGCCTGTGGGGGCGGTTCCTGAGTGAGGGTCGAGACACACTGCTCCAGCTGCCGGAGGAGGTGATGACCTCCTACAACCACATGAAGGAGGCCCTGCTCACCCGCTACGGGCTAACCGCGGAAATGTACCGCCAGCGGTTCAGAGACTGCAAAAAGATCCCGGGTACCACCTGGGTGGAATATGTGGACTTTGTCAGCCGGGCCCTAGAAGGATGGATCAAGGGTAGCAAAGTCACCACCTACGGGCAGCTGGTCGACCTCATCGTGTGGGAACATCTCTCCAACAATTGCTTCGTGGAGCTGAGGCAACACCTCCTCGACAGCAAGATGACCGACCCACGAAAACTCGCCGTCGAGGCCGATCGATGGGTCAACTCCCGAGTCCCCCGGACCTCAATGGGGGAGTACCAGAGGAACCCCACCGGACCCCCCCGCCAACGCGGTGGAGGGGGAGGGCCGAACAGGAACCGGGACCCCCCCGCCAGGGCCCCCAGGAGCCCCCCTCGAGGGCCACCGCAGCAACACCTCTCCCCGAGCCTAGCCCGAAGGGGGGCGACCCCGGCCAGACCCGGACCACGGCCACCAGTAACATGCTACGGCTGCCAACAAACCGGACACTATGCCAGCGACCCGGTCTGCCCCCTGAACCGAAGAAGCCGGGTCGGCGGGCCCCCGCTCCGCCAGCTGGCGGCAGCCGCCCTGGGAGAGGGAGAAGAGGAAGAAGAAACCCTCGACCGAGGGACCACCGAATGGGAGCCAGCAGCCATGTCCCTGGTCTGCCTGGGTAGCCAAGAAATGGTGCCCTGCACCCCCATCCCAAGCAACACCCAGAAGTACAGGCAGCAGGTCACCGTCAATGGACAACGGGCCGAAGCCCTTCGTGACACCGGCGCCAGCGTCACCGCTGCCACCTGGTGACCCCCGAACAGATCCTACCCAATGTGCTGTGCCCCGTCCGGACGGCCGACAACAGCGAAAGCCTGTGCCAGCTGGCCCTGGTCCCCTTCGAGTGGGGAGGGGTGACCGGCCTGCTAAAGGTGACGGTCCGCAACGACGCACCCGTAGACTGCCTCCTGGGGAACGACTTGGAGAGTTCCCCCTGGGCTCAAGTAGAGCGACGAGAGCACCTCCGAATGCTGGGACTATCAGAATGGGCCTGCGCCATCACCCGGTCCATGACCGCCACGGCCCCCCGCTCATCCTTGGCCCCCGGTGCCGCCCAGCCCGAGGGGCTCGCACCACCCCCCGCCGGCGGCGAGGGGGAGGCGGACACCGACCCTGGACCTAGTGAATCCTCCCGCAAGTTCCGAGCCATGGCCGAAGCCAACCTCGAGGCCAGCCAGGAGGACATGAAGCGGTGGTACGATCGGAACTCCTTCACCATCGAATTCGAGCCAGGCCAGAGAGTCTGGGTCATGGCCCCGGTTGAACCCGGCGCCCTCCAGGACAAGTGGACCGGGCCCTTCAAGGTGGTGGAGAAGAAAAGCCCGGTCACCTACCTAGTCGACCTGGAGTCCCCCCGGAACCCCCTCCGGGTTCTACA
Source organism: Triturus cristatus (assembly GCF_964204655.1). Lineage (NCBI taxonomy): Eukaryota > Metazoa > Chordata > Amphibia > Caudata > Salamandridae > Triturus > Triturus cristatus. Next base: position 423,628,629 of record NC_140593.1, read on the forward strand.
TGCTAACAGGCTCAAACCCCACTTTGCCCGGACCGAACTGAGCCTGCTACTGGCGACCGATGAGGGGGGCGAGGACGACTCCGAGCCCCTGCCCGACCTCTTGCAGTCCAACGTCCATGACGGTTCCATCGAAGGTGTCCAACTTGCCTCTTCCCTGACCCCGGAACAGCGTGACGACTGTCAACAACTGCTGCAGGACTACGCAGCCCTCTTCTCCCTCACTCCGGGGGTGACCCACTGGTGCGTCCACGACGTCGACACCGGGGAGAGCCCCCCCGTGCGACACCGAGCCTACAGGGTACCCGACCAAGTGCGGGCATGCATCCAGGCCGAAGTAGCAAAGATGCTGGCCCTGGGGGTCATCGAACCCTCCGACAGCCCGTGGGCCAGCCCTGTCGTCCTGGTACCAAAGGCCGCAGCCCCCGGCCACCCCCCGGAGTTACGATTCTGCGTAGACTACCGAGCCCTGAATGCGGTGACCAAGACGGACACCCATCCTATACCCCGGGCCGACGAACTCATCGACCGCTTAGGGGCCGCCCGCTACCTGAGCACGCTGGACCTCACCGCCGGATACTGGCAGATCCAGCTCACCCCCGGCGCCCGAGAAAGATCCGCCTTTTCTACCCCGGATGGGCATTACCACTTTCGGGTGATGCCCTTCGGAATGAAGAACGCCCCGGCCATTTTCCAGAGACTGGTAAACAAGGTTTTGGCCGGGCTCGAGGCCTTCAGCGCGGCCTACTTAGATGACATTGCCGTGTACAGCAACCACTGGGCGGAGCACCTCCTTCACCTCAAAGCCGTCCTGGCCGCCCTCCAGCGGGCCGGGCTCACGATCAAGGCCAGCAAATGCCAGATCGGCCAAGGATCAGTGACCTACCTGGGCCATCAAGTGGGAAGCGGGCAGGTGGCCCCTCTCCAGCCAAAAATCGATGCCATCCAGGCCTGGGAACCCCCCACTACCCAGACAGCTGTCCGGGCCTTCCTGGGCCTCACAGGATACTACCGGCGGTTCATCCGGGACTATGGGAGCATTGTTGGCCCCCTCACAGAGCTCACGTCCAAGAAACAGCCCAAGAAGGTGCACTGGACACCCCGCTGCCAAGCAGCCTTCGAAACCCTCAAGACAGCGATGTGCGCTGCCCCTGTGCTGCAGGCCCCTGACTACAGTAAGGAGTTTGTGGTGCAGATGGACGCCTCCGAGTATGGGATCGGGGCCGTCCTGTCCCAGGCCGATGAAAAGGGGCTCGACCGACCAGTGGCCTTCATCAGCCGACAGCTACTGCCCCGGGAGCAGCGATGGAGCACCATCGAGCGTGAAGCCTTCGCTGTAGTGTGGGCCCTTAAGAAGCTCCGGCCCTATCTCTTCGGTACCCACTTCCGGGTCCAGACCGACCACCAGCCCCTGCGGTGGTTAATGCAAATGCGGGGCGAGAACCCCAAGCTGCTGCGGTGGTCCATCTCGCTGCAAGGGATGGACTTTGCTGTTGAACACCGGCCCGGCAATGACCACGCCAACGCCGACGGCCTGTCCCGCTTCTTCCGCCTTGACGAGGAGAATCCCCAAGGAGATGGGTGACTCTCCATGCCTTCGGCTGGAGGGGACGCATGTTGGACCCGGCCTCGTGGCGTGGTCCTTACCCCCATGGATTGTGCCCGTTCCCCGCCCCGGCCTTCACGGGCCACCCTTCCAAACTGCACCGAGACCCCTCATCCCGAGCCGCACGAGGTCGCATACCCCTCGGGGCTCCGCCATCTTGTTGGCATCCACGTGACTCTGTGCGCCAGCCGGCGCGACCCCGCTCAACCCGGCCTCGGCCCCAGCGAAGCCCCGACATCGAGGCACCAAGAACTGGCCAGGGGGTGCCACATGGACCATTCACCGCCCCCGGCGGAGGACAGTATCGATGAGACCCCCAACTGTCCTCCCATCCCTAGGTGTGATCGCCCTGCAACTCTCTTGGGCCTGGCGCCTCTCCTGCTGGGCGTCTGGCCACGTCCACCCGGCCTCTCCGCCCCCCCCCGGGCGCAAGGGTCCGGACATCAAAGGGCTCCAGACCTATATCTGGGGCGACCCCGCCACAGATCGGCAGTTGTATCCCGGAGTCGAGAGCCCTGCTGATCGAATCGCGGCCGACCCTACGGAGAAGAACTCTTGCTTGAACTACCATGAGCCCTGCAGACTGCGTCGCGGCTCCTTCTTGTGGAAACCTTGAAGCCCCCCGGAACATCGGGGCCCTGCTGACGCTGTCGCGGCCCAACCTCGCTGAAACCTCCCTCGGAGCCCTGCTGACGACGTCGCGGCTCGAGCTGAGCAGAAACCATCTTGAGAGCCCTGCTGACCTGATCGCGGCTCCCCACGAACTGAACGCCAGAGCCCTGCTGACGCCGTCGCGGCTCGACCCCTTCGAGATCCGGAGGTCCTCCAGCTTGAGGATAAGAACTGGGCCCCAGGTACCCTCGTACCGAACTCCTGCCAAAGACTGTCCCGCTACCCCTACCCTTCCAAAGAGACACTGAGACTTTTGGTGGATCCCTCGATCCCTTTCGTGTAAATATTGATTCCGTAACCTTTAGGTGCTGATAAAGAATTGCTCGTCTTGAGACAACCTCCTTGAGTCCTGTGTGGTGGTGTTACTGTGCTAGTACGTGATAGGGGAAGGATCTCTCAGGAGGCTTCTCTGCAGCGCTCGGCTACTTCGTGCAGTGTGAGGGCCCCCCTTGGTGGTCTCGCCGACTCCTCGGGGTCCGCCTTCCAACAGTAGTAGAGAGGGAGTAGTAGAGAGTGAGTAGTAGAGAGTAGAAGGGAGTAGTAGAGAGAGAGAGTAGTAGAGAGTGAGTAGAAGAGAGTAGTAGAGTGAGTAGTAGAGAGTAGTAGAGTGATTAGTAGAGAGTGAGTAGTAGAGAGTGAATAGTAGAGAGTAGTAGAGTAGTAGAGAGTGAGTAGTAGAAAGTGAGTAATGGAGAGTAGTAGAGTGAGTAGTAGAGAGTGAGTAGTAGAGTAGTAGAGAGTGAGTAGTAGAGTGAGTAGTAGAGTGAGTAGTAAAGAGCGAGTAGTAGAGAGTGAATAGTAGTGAGTAGTAGTAGAGAGTAGTAGAGAGAGAGTTGTAGAGAGAGTAGCAGAGAGTGAGTAGTAGAGAGTGAATAGTAGAGAGTAGTAGATAGTGAGTACTAGAGAGTGAGTATTAGAGAGTGAGTAGTAGAGTGAGTAGTAGAGAGTAATAAAGAGAGAGTAGTAGAGAGTGAGTAGTGTAGAGTAGTAGAGAGTGAGTAGTAGAGAGTGAGGAGAGTGAGTAAGAGAGAGTAGTAGAGAAAGAGTAGTAAAGAGTGAGTAGAAGAGAGTAGTAGAGAGTGAGTAGTAGAGAGTGAGTAGTAGGGAGAGAGTTGTAGAGAGTGAGTAGTAGAGAGTAGTAGAGAGTGAGTGGTAGAGAGTGAGTAGTATAGAGTGAGTAGTAGAGTGAGTAGTAGAGAGTGAGTAGTAGAGTGAGTACTAGAGAGTAGTAGTGAGCGAGTAGTACAGAGCAAGTAGTAGAGAGTGAGTAGTAGAGAGCGAGTAGTAGAGAGCAAGTAGTAGAGAGTGTGTAGTAGAGAGTGTGTAGTAGAGAGGGAGTAGTAGAGAGAGAGTAGTAGAGAGTGAGTAGAAGAGAGTTGTAGAGTGAGTGGTGGAGAGTAGTAGAGTGAGTAGTAGAGAGTGAGTAGTAGAGAGTGAATAGTAGAGAGTAGTAGAGTAGTAGAGAGTGAGTAGTAGAGAGTGAGTAATGGAGAGTAGTAGAGTGAGTAGTAGAGAGTGAGTAGTAGAGAGAGAGAGTAGTAGAGTGTGAGTAGTAGAGTAGTGGAGAGTGAGTGGTAGAGAGTAGTAGAGTGAGTAGTAGAGAGCGAGTAGTAGAGAGTGAATAGAAGAGAGTAGTAGTAAAAAGTAGTAGAGAGAGAGTTGTAGAGAGAGTAGTAGAGAGCGAGTAGTAGAGTGAGTAGTAGAGAGTGAGTAGTAGAAAGCAGTAGAGAGTGAGTACTAGAGAGTGAGTATTAGAGAGAGATTAGTAGAGAGTGAGCAGTGTAGAGTAGTAGAGAGTGAGTAGTAGAGAGTGAGTAGAGTGATTAGTAGAGAGTAGTAGAGAAAGAGTAGTAAAGAGTGAGTAGAAGAGAGTAGTAGAGAGTGAGTAGTAGAGAGTGAGTAGTAGGGAGAGAGTAGTAGAGAGTGAGTAATAGAGAGTAGTACAGAGTGAGTAGTAGAGAGTGAGTAGTAGAGAGAGAGTAGTAGAGAGTAGTAGAGTTGTAGAGAGTGAGTAGCAGAGAGTAGTGGAGTAATAGAGAGTGAGTAGTAGAGAGTAGTAGAGAACGAGTAGTAGAGAGCAAGTAGTAGAGAGTGTGTAGTAGAGAGTGTGTAGTAGAGAGTGAGTAGTAGAGAGTGAGTAGTAGAGAGAGTAGTAGAGAGTGAGAAGTAGAGAGAGTAAGAGAGAGTAGTAGAGTAGTAGAGAGTGTATAGTACAGTGAGTAGTTGAGAGTGAGTAGTGGAGAGTGAGTAGGGGAGAGTGAGTAGTAGAGAGTAGTAGAGAGTGAGTAGTAGAGAGTGAGTAGTAGAGAGTGAGTAGTAGAGAGAGAGTAGTAGAGAGTGAGTAGTAGAGTAGTAGAGATTAGTCAGTCAGTGTCAGTCAGTGTCAGTGAGTCAGTATCAGTCAGTCAATCAGTGTCAGTCTATCGGTGTCAGTCAATCAGTGTCAGTCAGTCAGTGTCAGCCAATCAGTGTCTGTCAGTGTCAGTCAATCAGTGTCAGTGTGAGTAGTAGAGAGTGAGTAGTAGAGAGAGAGTAGTAGAGAGTGAGTAGTAGAGTAGTAGAGATTAGTCAGTCAGTGTCAGTGTCAGTCAGTGTTAGTCAGTCAGTATCAGTCAGTCAATCAGTGTCAGTCAGTCAGTGTCAGCCAATCAGTGTCAGTCAGTGTCAGTCAGTGTCAGTCAATCAGTGTCAGTGTGAGTAGTATAGAGTGAGTGGTAGAGAGTAGTAGAGTGAGTAGTAGAGAGCAGTAGTAGAGAGTGAATAGTAGAGAGTAGCAGTAGAGGGTAGTAGAGAGAGAGTTGTAGAGAGAGTAGCAGAGAGTGAGTAGTAGAGAGTGAGTAGTAGAGAGTAGTAGAGAGTGAGTACTAGAGAGTGAGTAGTAGAGAGTAGTAGAGAGTAGTGTAGAGTGAGTAGTAGAGAATAATAGAGAGAGAGTAGTAGAGAGTGAGTAGTGTAGAGTAGTAGAGAGTGAGTAGTAGAGAGTGAGGAGAGTGAGTAGTAGAGAGTAGTAGAGAGTAGTTGAGAAAGAGTAGTAAAGAGTGAGTAGAAGAGAGTAGTAGAGTGTGAGTAGTAGAGAGTGAGTAGTAGGGAGAGAGTAGTAGAGAGTGAGTAGTAGAGAGTAGTAGAGAGTGAGTAGTAGAGAGTGAGTAGTAGAGAGTGAGTAGTAGAGAGAGAGCAGTAGAGTTGTAGAGAGTGAGTAGCAGAGAGTAGTGGAGTAATAGAGAGTGAGTAGTAGAGAGTAGTAGAGAGCGAGTAGCAGAGAGCGAGTAGTAGACAGCAAGTAGTAGAGAGTGTGTAGTAGAGAGTGTGTAGTAGAGAGTGAGTAGTAGAGAGTGAGTAGTAGAGAGTGAATAGTAGAGAGTAGTAGAGTAGTAGAGAGTGAGTAGTAGAGAGTGAGTAATGGAGAGTAGTGGAGTGAGTAGTAGAGAGTGAGTAGTAGAGTAGTAGAGAGTGAGTAGTAGAGTGAGTAGTAGAGTGAGTAGTATAGAGCGAGTAGTAGAGAGTGAATAGTAGTGAGTAGTAGTAGAGAGTAGTAGAGAGAGAGTTGTAGAGAGAGTAGCCGAGAGTGAGTAGTAGAGAGTGAATAGTAGAGAGTAGTAGAGAGTGAGTACTAGAGAGTGAGTATTAGAGAGTGAGTAGTAGAATGAGTAGTAGAGAGTAATAAAGAGAGAGTAGTAGAGAGTGAGTAGTGTAGAGTAGTAGAGAGTGAGTAGTAGAGAGTGAGGAGAGTGAGTAGTAGAGAAAGAGTAGTAAAGAGTGAGTAGAAGAGAGTAGTAGAGAGTGAGTAGTAGAGAGTGAGTAGTAGGGAGAGAGTTGTAGAGAGTGAGTAGTAGAGAGTAGTAGAGAGTGAGTGGTAGAGAGTGAGTAGTAGAGAGTGAGTAGTAGAGAGTGAGTAGTAGAGTGAGTACTAGAGAGTAGTAGTGAGCGAGTAGTACAGAGCAAGTAGTAGAGAGCGAGTAGTAGAGAGCGAGTAGTAGAGAGCAAGTAGTAGAGAGTGTGTAGTAGAGAGTGTGTAGTGGAGAGTGAGTAGTAGAGAGTGAGTAGTAGAGAGTGAGTAGTAGTGAGAGTAGTAGAGAGTGAGAAGTAGAGAGAGTAAGAAAGAGTAGTAGAGTAGTAGAGAGTGTATAGTACAGTGAGTAGTAGAGAGTGGTTGAGAGTGAGTAGTTGAGAGTGAGTAGTGGAGAGTAGAAGGGAGTAGTAGAGAGAGAGTAGTAGAGAGTGAGTAGAAGAGAGTTGTAGAGTGAGTGGTGGAGAGTAGTAGAGTGAGTAGTAGAGAGTGAGTAGTAGAGAGTGAATAGTAGAGAGTAGTAGAGAGTGAGTAGTAGAGAGTGAGTAATGGAGAGTAGTAGAGTGAGTAGTAGAGAGTGAGTAGTAGAGAGAGAGAGTAGTAGAGTGTGAGTAGTAGAGTAGTGGAGAGTGAGTGGTAGAGAGTAGTAGAGTGAGTAGTAGAGAGCGAGTAGTAGAGAGTGAATAGTAGAGAGTAGTAGTAGAGAGTAGTAGAGAGAGAGTTGTAGAGAGAGTAGTAGAGAGTGAGTAGTAGAGTGAGTAGTAGAGAGTGAGTAGTAGAAAGCAGTAGAGAGTGAGTACTAGAGAGTGAGTATTAGAGAGAGAGTAGTAGAGAGTGAGCAGTGTAGAGCAGTAGAGAGTGAGTAGTAGAGAGTGAGGAGAGTGAGTAGTAGAGAGTAGTAGAGAAAGAGTAGTAAAGAGTGAGTAGAAGAGAGTAGTAGAGAGTGAGTAGTAGAGAGTGAGTAGTAGGGAGAGAGTAGTAGAGAGTGAGTAGTAGAGAGTAGTACAGAGTGAGTAGTAGAGAGTGAGTAGTAGAGAGAGAGTAGTAGAGAGTAGTAGAGTTGTAGAGATTGAGTAGCAGAGAGTAGTGGAGTAATAGAGAGTGAGTAGTAGAGAGTAGTAGAGAGCGAGTAGTAGAGAGCAAGTAGTAGAGAGTGTGTAGTAGAGAGTGTGTAGTAGAGAGTGAGTAGTAGAGAGAGTAGTAGAGAGTGGGAAATAGAGAGAGTAAGAGAGAGTAGTAGAGTAGTAGAGAGTGTATAGTACAGTGAGTAGTAAAGAGTGAGTAGTGGAGAGTGAGTAGTGGAGAGTGAGTAGTAGAGAGTAGTAGAGAGTGAGTAGTAGAGAGTGAGTAGTAGAGAGTGAGTAGTAGAGAGAGAGTAGTAGAGAGTGAGTAGTAGAGTAGTAGAGATTAGTCAGTCAGTGTCAGTGTCAGTCAGTGTCAGTCAGTCAGTATCAGTCAGTCAATCATTGTCAGTCTATCGGTGTCAGTCAATCAGTGTCAGTCAATCAGTGTCAGTCACTCAGTGTCAGCCAATCAGTGTCAGTCAGTGTCAGTCAGTGTCAGTCAATCAGTGTCAGTGTGAGTAGTAGAGAGTGAGTAGTAGAGAGAGAGTAGTAGAGAGTGAGTAGTAGAGTAGTAGAGATTAGTCAGTCAGTGTCAGTCAGTGACAGTCAGTCAGTATCAGTCAGTCAATCAGTGTCAGTCAATCGGTGTCAGTCAATCAGTGTCAGTCAGTCAGTGTCAGCCAATCAGTGTCAGTCAGTGTCAGTCAATCAGTGTCAGTGTGAGTAGTAGAGAGTGAGTGGTAGAGAGTAGTAGAGTGAGTAGTAGAGAGCAGTAGTAGAGAGTGAATAGTAGAGAGTAGTAGTAGAGGGTAGTAGAGAGAGAGTTGTAGAGAGAGTAGCAGAGAGTGAGTAGTAGAGAGTGAGTAGTAGAGAGTAGTAGAGAGTGAGTACTAGAGAGTGAGTATTAGAGAGTGAGTAGTAGAGAGTAGTAGAGAGTAGTGTAGAGTGAGTAGTAGAGAGTAATAGAGAGAGAGTAGTAGAGAGTGAGTAGTGTAGAGTAGTAGAGAGTGAGTAGTAGAGAGTGAGGAGAGTGAGTAGTAGAGAGTAGTAGAGAGTAGTTGAGAAAGAGTAGTAAAGAGTGAGTAGAAGAGAGTAGTAGAGAGTGAAAAGTAGAGAGTGAGTAGTAGGGAGAGAGTAGTAGAGAGTGAGTAGTAGAGAGTAGTAGAGAGTGAGTAGTAGAGAGTGAGTAGTAGAGAGTGAGTAGTAGAGAGAGAGTAGTAGAGAGTAGTAGAGTTGTAGAGAGTGAGTAGCAGAGAGAAGTGGAGTAATGGAGAGTGAGTAGTAGAGAGTAGTAGAGAGCGAGTAGCAGAGAGCGAGTAGTAGAGAGCAAGTAGTAGAGAGTGTGTAGTAGAGAGTGTGTAGTAGAGAGTGAGTAGTAGAGCGTGAGTAGTAGAGAGTGAATAGTAGAGACTAGTAGAGTTGTAGAGAGTGAGTAGTAGAGAGTGAGTAATGGAGAGTAGTAGAGTGAGTAGTAGAGAGTGAGTAGTAGAGTAGTAGAGAGTGAGTAGTAGAGTGAGTAGCAGAGTGAGTAGTAAAGAGCGAGTAGTAGAGAGTGAATAGTAGTGAGTAGTAGTAGAGAGTAGTAGAGAGAGAGTTGTAGAGAGAGTAGCAGAGAGTGAGTAGTAGAGAGTGAATAGTAGAGAGTAGTAGAGAGTGAGTACTAGAGAGTGAGTATTAGAGAGTGAGTAGTAGAGTGAGTAGTAGAGAGTAATAAAGAGAGAGTAGTAGAAAGTGAGTAGTGTGGAGTAGTAGAGAGTGAGTAGTAGAGAGTGAGGAGAGTGAGTAGTAGAGAGTAGTAGAGAAAGAGTAGTAAAGAGTGAGTAGAAGAGAGTAGTAGAGAGTGAGTAGTAGAGAGTGAGTAGTAGAGAGTGAGTAGTAGGGAGAGAGTTGTAGAGAGTGAGTAGTAGAGAGTAGTAGAGAGTGAGTGGTAGAGAGTGAGTAGTAGAGAGTGAGTAGTAGAGTGAGTAGTAGAGAGTGAGTAGTAGAGTGAGTACTAGAGAGTAGTAGTGAGCGAGTAGTACAGAGCAAGTAGTAGAGAGCGAGTTGTAGAGAGCGAGTAGTAGAGAGCAAGTAATAGAGAGTGTGTAGTAGAGAGTGTGTAGTAGAGAGTGAGTAGTAGAGAGTGAGTAGTAGAGAGTGAGAAGTAGTGAGAGTAGTAGAGAGTGAGAAGTAGAGAGAGTAAGAAAGAGTAGTAGAGTAGTAGAGAGTGTATAGTACAGTGAGTAGTAGAGAGTGGTTGAGAGTGAGTAGTAGAGAGTGAGTAGTGGAGAGTAGAAGGGAGTAGTAGAGAGAGCGTAGTAGAGAGTGAGTAGAAGAGAGTTGTAGAGTGAGTGGTGGAGAGTAGTAGAGTGAGTAGTAGAGAGTGAGTAGTAGAGAGTGAATAGTAGAGAGTAGTAGAGTAGTAGAGAGTGGGTAGTAGAGAGTGAGTAATGGAGAGTAGTAGAGTGAGTAGTAGAGAGTGAGTAGTAGAGAGAGAGAGTAGTAGAGTGTGAGTAGTAGATTAGTGGAGAGTGAGTGGTAGAGAGTAGTAGAGTGAGTAGTAGAGAGCGAGTAGTAGAGAGTGAATAGTAGAGAGTAGTAGTAGAGAGTAGTAGAGAGAGAGTTGTAGAGAGAGTAGTAGGGAGCAAGTAGTAGAGTGAGTAGTAGAGAGTGAGTAGTAGAAAGCAGTAGAGAGTGAGTACTAGAGAGTGCGTATTAGAGAGAGAGTAGTAGAGAGTGAGCAGTGTAGAGTAGTAGAGAGTGAGTAGTAGAGAGTGAGGAGAGTGAGTAGTAGAGAGTAGTAGAGAAAGAGTAGTAAAGAGTGAGTAGAAGAGAGTAGTAGAGAGTGAGTAGTAGAGAGTGAGTAGTAGGGAGAGAGTAGTAGAGAGTGAGTAGTAGAGAGTAGTACAGAGTGAGTAGTAGAGAGTGAGTAGTAGAGAGAGAGTAGTAGAGAGTAGTAGAGTTGTAGAGAGTGAGTAGCAGAGAGTAGTGGAGTAATAGAGAGTGAGTAGTAGAGAGTAGTAGAGAGCGAGTAGTAGAGAGCAAGTAGTAGAGAGTGTGTAGTAGAGAGTGTGTAGTAGAGAGTGAGTAGTAGAGAGTGAGTAGTAGAGAGAGTAGTAGAGAGTGAGAAGTAGAGAGAGTAGTAGAGTAGTAGAGAGTGTATAGTACAGTGAGTAGTAGAGAGTGAGTAGTGGAGAGTGATTAGTGGAGAGTTGTTGGAGGGAGGACCACCGGGGAGTCGGAGGGACTACTCCGGGCACCTTCCTACCGCCAAATTATAGCCGAGCGTCGCTGAGTAGCCTCCTAGGAGAGGTCCTTCTCCTATAATCGTACTAGGCCCAGTAACACCACCACAGAGGACTCCGTATCAGTGACTTATCTTGGTTCTTTATATAAAACAAGGAGCACGTTCAATATGTACAGTGGGATCGAGAGATCCAGTAAGAGTCTCAATGTCTTGGAAGGAATAGGGTAGCGGGACAGTCTTAGTACCAACCAGGTACGGGAGGGCTCAGCGCCAGACCTTGGATGCTGGTCTCAGAGCGACTCGGACGTGGAGAGCCGCGATGGCGTCAGCAGGGCTCGGGTGGTAGTTCCGCTTGGGTCGAGCCGCGACACAGTCAGCAGGGCTCCGGTGGTAGGTCCGCTTCGGTCGAGCCGCGACGAGGTCAGCTGGGCTCTGATGGTCTGTTGCAACAAGGTCGGGCCGCGCCGGCGTCAGCAGGGCCCCAAAGGTTCGTGAAGGTCTTGTAAGCACGATGGAGCCGCGACGTCGTCAGCAGGGCTCAGCAGGTAGTTTCAGGAAGAGTCTTTCTCCGTAGGGTCAGCCGCGATCCGATCAGCAGGGCTCTCAACTCCAGGATACAACTGCCATCTTGTTGTCGGGTCGCCCCAGATATAGGTCTTGAGCCCTTTGATGTCCAGACCCGTGCGCCCAGGGGGGCGGAGAGGCCGGGTAGGGCGCGGCCAGACGCCCAGCAGGAGAGGCGCCAGGCCCCAGAGAGCTGTGGGGCGGTCGCACCTAGGTGTGGAAGGACGGTTGGGGGTCCCATCGATACTGCCCTCTGCCGGGAGTGGGAGGGGCTCACGTGGTATCCCCCGGGCCAGGGGTGGGCGCCTTGATGTCGGGCCTCGCTGGGACCGAGGCCGGGTAGAGCAGGGTCACGGAAGTGGTCACGTGGGGTGACGTGTAGTCCAAGATGGAGGAGCCCCGAGGTGCATGGGACCTCGTGCAGCTGAGCGAGGGGGAACAGGACCACGCCACGAGGCCGGCTCCAACAAGAGTGAGTAGTAGAGAGTAGTAGAGAGTGAGTAGTAGAGAGTGAGTAGTAGAGAGTTAGTAGTAGAGAGAGAGTAGTAGAGAGTGAGTAGTAGAGTAGTAGAGATTAGTCAGTCAATGTCAGTCAGTGTCAGTCAGTCAGTATCAGTCAGTCAATCAGTGTCAGTCAATCGGTGTCAGTCAATCAGTGTCAGTCAGTGTCAGCCAATCAGTGTCAGCCAATCAGTGTCAGTCAGTGTCAGTCAGTGTCAGTCAATCAGTGTCAGTGTGAGTAGTAGAGAGTGAGTAGTAGAGAGAGAGTAGTAGAGAGTGAGTAGTAGAGTAGTAGAGATTAGTCAGTCAGTGTCAGTGTCAGTCAGTGTCAGTCAGTCAGTATCAGTCAGTCAATCAGTGTCAGTCAATCGGTGTCAGTCAATCAGTGTCAGTCAGTCAGTGTCAGCCAATCAGTGTCAGTCAGTGTCAGTCAGTGTCAGTCAATCAGTGTCAGTGTGAGTAGTAGAGAGTGAGTGGTAGAGAGTAGTAGAGTGAGTAGTAGAGAGCAGTAGTAGAGAGTGAATAGTAGAGAGTAGTAGTAGAGGGTAGTAGAGAGAGAGTTGTAGAGAGAGTAGCAGAGAGTGAGTAGTAGAGAGTGAGTAGTAGAGAGTAGTAGAGAGTAGTGTAGAGTGAGTAGTAGAGAGTAATAGAGAGAGAGTAGTAGAGAGTGAGTAGTGTAGAGTAGTAGAGAGTGAGTAGTAGAGAGTGAGGAGAGTGAGTAGTAGAGAGTAGTAGAGAGTAGTTGAGAAAGAGTAGTAGTAGAGAGTGAGTAGTAGGGAGAGAGTAGTAGAGAGTGAGTAGTAGAGAGTAGTAGAGAGTGAGTAGTAGAGAGTGAGTAGTAGAGAGCGAGTAGTAGAGAGAGAGTAGTAGAGTTGTAGAGAGTGAGTAGCAGAGAGTAGTGGAGTAATAGAGAGTGAGTAGTAGAGAGTAGTAGAGAGCGAGTAGCAGACAGCGAGTAGTAGAGAGCAAGTAGTAGAGAGTGTGTAGTAGAGAGTGTGTAGTAGAGAGTGAGTAGTAGAGAGTGAGTAGTAGAGAGAGTAGTAGAGAGTGAGAATTAGAGAGAGTAAGAAAGAGTAGTAGAGAGTGTATAGTACAGTGAGTAGTAGAGAGTGGTTGAGAGTGAGTAGTAGAGAGTGAGTAGTGGAGAGTGAGTAGTAGAGAGTAGTAGAGTAGTAGAGAGTGAGTAGTAGAGAGTGAGTAGTAGAGAGTAGAAGGGAGTAGTAGAGAGAGAGTAGTAGAGAGTGAGTAGAAGAGAGTAGTAGAGTGAGTAGTAGAGAGTAGTAAAGTGAGTAGTAGAGAGTGAGTAGTAGAGAGTGAGTAATAGAGAGTGAATAGTAGAGAGTAGTAGAGTAGTAGAGAGTGAGTAGAGTAGCTTTGCTGACCTGGTTCTCTGGCTCTAAAGCAGCTCTGCTGACCTGGTTTTCTCCCTCTAAAGAGCTCTGCTGACCTGGTTCTCTGCCTCTAGAGCAGCCCTGCTGACCTGGTTCTATGGATCTAGAGCAGCTCTGCTGACCTGGTTCTCTAGCTCTAAAGCAGTTCTGCTGACCTGGTTCTCTCCCTCTAAAGCAGTTCTGCTGACCTGGTTTCTCTGGCACTACAGCAGCTCTGCTGACCTGGTTCTCGGCCTGTAGAGCAGCTCTGCTGACCTGGGTCTCTGGCTCTAGAGCAGCTCTGCTGACCTGGGTCTCTGGTTCTAGAGCAGCTCTGCTGACCTGCTTCTTTGGCTCTGGAGCAGCTCTGCTGACCTGGTTCTCTGGCTCTACAATGGCTCTGCTGACCTGGTTTCTCAGGCTCTACAGCAGCTCTGCTGACCTGGTCCTCTGCATTGACGATGCACACACCCGACTTCGCAAAAATATATTTAAAATAATATAAATATATTATTTGTATGAATATCTTCGATAATCTCTTGCTCTAATATGTATATTAAAGACACATACATATCATTTTGGAACATAAATTTGTTTTGTGGGAGCCGCGCACCCAGCGCGCCCCAGCACGTATATGACGTCACGCGGGACCCGCAATAGCGCAAGCATCTCGTACCGTAATGTGCATGTGTCGCGAATGCGCGGGAGCAGGAATCGCGGACTGGTTGCATACCAATCATGCGCATCACGTAATATTGAATGTATATGATGTAACTGAAAAACACGCAGCCGTCACACACCGTACGCGGATCCTTCACGACTTTTCTAAAATGGCGGCTAGAATGCGCGCACCCACCGTGATGTGTGCGCTTTGAGTGTGTGACTCCGAAAAAAATTGAAATTTAAAAAAAAAGATAATAATATAAATGTATTAAAATAAAAAATGAAAACAAGAAAATGTATCAATATTTCAGTTTGAATTTTTAAAAAATATATTGTTGCAGGGATTCTGCTTTTGCACAGAACTATGAGCAGGAGACCAGGACCTCAGAGAATTGTGGTGTACCAGAAAACTCCCCTCAGAACCCAGAACCCCTTATCCGACTAGCTTAGTATCCCATTCGTTAACCTAGATCTAGTGAGGTTCCGTGTGAGACGGGACGGCACTTTTTGAGTGGTGACGAACATGGATGAGTTTGGTATCTACGAACCGCAAATGACGAGTATAGTGGGTGTACGCAGTTTCGCTATGCAGCCACGTATGGTTCGTCTTATTTTTGGGTTTGTTCATCCGAACCCTCGGGTTCCATTTTAGATACAGCATCCATTTTGTTTTCTTGCCCTCAGGTAGCCAGCGAACGGGTTTTGTCCGCTTCGTGACCCTGGGACTCCCAAGCTAGTACGAAGGACACGTGTTTCTTTGAGGTGACTTTTACGATGAGGGAAATGACATGATTAAGGCAGATGGCCCTGCTCGAGGCTCATCTTGCCGCGCCGGTCTATTGTTTCAGCCATGCATACATTAGACACGAGGTCTTTGACCCCTCTATCGAGTTCCCTTTATTGCCCCTGACACTCTTTTCTAACCTGTTGTGCATCCTTGTCCTTTCCTTGCATCTGTTTTTCGTCCTTCCTCTTAATGTGTTTATGGTTAGGATGGAATGTGTTTATTGCGGAGGGAATATGTTTTTACAGTTGGGAACCGGCAAGACTGTTGTAATTATGTTCCGGCCTCCTGAAACATGAACGCGACCCTTTTGAAGTTTATTGTGGGAACTGAGTTGTAACCTTTGTTCGCCATACTGTGCTATGGCAAAAACTTGTATAAAAGGACCGATCCACTTCTACGAATTTGAAGCAGTCTCCGAGAACCTACACGTTGTGTACTTCTTGTGACCTCTGTATCCCTGCAGTAAATAAACGCTGATCTCTGACGTCGCTGGAAGTGTCCCGTGTCTCTGTGTTTAGTACGCCAGAACAGGTAACCGACGAAGGTTTCAGGTGTTGTTCCCTGGCACCGCTGGGTCTTAAGAATAACCCAGTCCTTCAGTTGGCGCCCAACGTGGGGCGACATCAACGGTACCGGTCCAAAGCCCGACGATCGTGAGGAACTTCGTGTGAAATCTCCGAGGGAAGGTGCACCCCGCTTCATCGATCCAGTTGTCGAAATAAGTGGCCCGAAGTCTTTTCCCGCGAAGATCCCCGCCTCCTGACGGCTGCGACGGACCGATGCCCTGACTGTCGACCTGTTTTGGCGCCTGGCGTAGTCCTTTGTACGGCGAGACGCTCAACGGGCCTTCCTGGTGACGCCCTTGTTCTCTCAGTTAAGTATTTGTGGGTCGCTCCCAGTGTTGCTTTGTTGTTTGCATGGTTCCATAGCATTCGTGGTTCTTAGTTGTTGGGTTTTATTTGACGATTGCAATTGCCAAAAACCGAGGGTCTTGCATTTTTGCGAGGACATCGTAATTCGATAGCCCTTGAAGTTTGTATACTCGGTTAGTGTGCACGATGCCTGGCCGTAGTACTTTGTTTGGGTTTCTCAAATGTTGCAGCATGGATTCCCGGCTGGAGGATTCATGTCCGATACCTCCGGTTGGAACTCCAATTTACGAGCTCTATAGTCGTCATGGCGTGGGTCCTATCGTATATAATGAATATTGGGTCCGCTACACTAAAAATGATGGCGTCCTTAGTTGGCCATCTCATGGTAGTTTCGAGACTGCCGTTTTAGATAATTTGGAAGCTAAATTATTTAAAAAGAAAGCTAGGCCGGCCATGTTTGATTCCTTCCGGTTATGGCGGAAAGAGGCCAAGCAGAAAGAAATCAAACAGAATAAGAAAAATAAAAGAGAAGGTGTTATTACGGTGATGCGCAATGCAGAACAGTACCAGTTAGACAAAGCTGAGAAAGAGCAGGAAGTTAGTGCTCGGCTTCACCATATGGCAGTGGATAAATGTTATCCGGTGCTACCTTCTAATATCGATAAGACAGGAGAAGAAGCGATGGAGGATTCGCTCTTGTCTTATCTGATGAAATCGCCACCTCCCTATGCTCCCGATGTTATGGGTCCTGTGCGTCCACCTCTTCCTCAAACCGCTGTTTTGGCGGCTGCTGGTCAGCCCGCCGTTCCTCCCGCTCTCCCGAATCCCCTTGGGCCACAGATCGTACATCCTCTTGTTCCGGCTTCTCTCCCTACTGCGCCTTTCCAAGTCCCTCCTCAGCCTGTCGTTCCCGCTGCTCCTGCTGCTGCGTCTACTTCTACTGTTTCCACCCCTATTGTTGCTGCGCCTGCATCTTCTTCCTCTTCTCCTTCTGTTCGCAGTCGTCTCCTGACTGCTGTTGCTTCTCTTTATTCTCCGCTTTTTGGGTCGATACTTGGCTCGACTCTTTCAGATGTCGCTCAAAGACGCAGTCAGCTTCCTGATGGTAGGGAACGTGAATCGTTGGTGAAAACGGCACGTAGATGGATTCGTAATCCTGTTAAATACACCTCACGTGTAGTGTTTGAAACGTTTTCTCAGTTTAATGTGCCCACGCAACGATTCGTGTTTGAAGAACTGTGTAAATCATTGAAGGAGGAGTGGGACGATGATGTGGCTGATAATGTACCGTCAGAGGTTTCTGAGCTACAGCATCGGTTTGCCTCGGGTGTAATCGTAGGCGACAAAGTTCGAGAGGCTCTAGAGCGCTTGTTATCCTTTCGATGTACAGTGCAACCTCGTGCGTTGTTTAAGGAAGAGACTGCAGAATGGATGGCACAACCTGGTCAATATCCTATGCGGGAAGTTCCCCCGGTATGGATGCCAGGTAATCCTGCTGCTAACCCTCCTGTCCCAGGCCGTTTCCAGAGAGTGTGGATACACCTCCCTTGGAAACGATCGGAAGTTTTACAAGTGAAGCAATCCTTGCCTGATCCCCGTAAGAATCCTGCAGGTTATTATAAGGAGCTGTCCCAATTGGTGGATGCTACTGTTATGAACCTAGCCGATATTGATATGTTGTTTGGCAATGTGGTGCCTCAGCCGATTTGGGCGAAAATTCGTCACGAGAATCACGCAGCCGAGTTAGGCGGTGACTGGGCTGCCCTTACAGCGGCAGATGCCCAGCAGGTCGGTGGGGCTAAACCTGAACAGCTTATTGTGGCTTTGCCTCAGAGGATAATTACTCTCATGAAAACGCTTATGCCAGCGATGCGCGTCAATTGGGACAAATTATCAGCGTGCAAGCAAAAGAGGGAGGAAAGCGTTTCTGATTTCTTTACGAGATTTGAGGAAGCGTTTGTTGATCATAGTGGTCAGGACATGGGTTCTGAGGGTGGTCAGCGGCTGTTCGTTGATAAGTTTGTATCGAACTTGTTGCCCGACCTTAGCAACAAGTTGAAGAATTCTGAGAGTTCGTGGGCTGTTTCTACCACCGCTCAAATATTGGCTACGGCCCAATATTACGAAAATAGAGAAAAGGAGGAAAGTGAGCGTGCAGATAAGAAAACGAAGGATCTTAAAACTAAGGTCTTATTGCAGCAAGCCTATCCTCCGCGTTCGAATTTCAGTGATACACAGCAGCTAAACAGATCACAACCACAGTTCTCCAGATCGCAGACGCGAAATGCTTCTCCCGCACCTCGCTTTGTGCTGGGATATAATCAATGCGCATATTGTCGTGGGGAGGGCCATCTGAAGTTTGATTGTCCGGTTCTTCGTGATAGGACCAATGGTGTGTCGGCCCGAGGAGGACGTAGTGGTCCTCAACAGGCTTCTCGTGGTAGAGGTCGCGGAGTTACCCAGAATCAGGCCGAACGTTTTGCCACGTCTTCGGACTCGCAAAATTGTTTCGATCGGCGCGAACCATCGTCCGGTCGGTCTGCACAGTATCATGTGGATGACTGTTATGTTGAGTGTGATGTTGATACGGATGGTATCTACTAGGACAGCCATAGACAAAGGAAGGGAGAAGTATCAGTTCCGGTTGATCAGAGAGGGCCTTATGTTGCAGTAGCCACTTTGGGCGTCGTTGAGCCTTTTCTGTTGGACACTGGTGCAGCAAAAAGTTCCATCATGCATTCGAAACTCCCTGGCGCGCCTTTGTCTGGCTTAACGAATGTTTCCGTTGGATTTTCTGGCGCCCCCGTTAGCAATCCAGTTTCTAGCCCTTTGCCCCTTACAATTGGGTCTCATGAGCTAGAAGCTCCTTTGATTTTGACTACTGGTTGTGGTGAGAATCTTTTGGGCTTAGATTTGTTGAAAAGGTTACATGCGACTTTGTACTGTTCTCCTACGGGTGTGGAGCTTACATTGGGTAAGAGCGTGATTTCCCCTATGTATTGATCGATCGACAAGCTCCCATCGGAATTGAGATCTCTTCCGGACTCCTTGTGGGCGACAGGTCCCAATGACGTGGGCCTGTTGGATATACCACCTTATGTTGTCCAACTGAAAGTTGGTGCGCGTTTGCCACGCATACCTCAGTATCGTATTTCCCTTGATGGTGAAAGGGCACTGTTAGCGATCATTTACGATCTGATCGGTAAAGATGTTATTGAGGAGACACGGGGTAATGTGTGCAATAGTCCCGTGTTGCCTATTCTGAAACGAACGGATCCCTCCAAGCCTCCTGTGTACCGTCTAGTTATCGACTTACGGGAGGTAAATAAAGTCGTTGTTCCGCAGTTTCCTGTGGTGCCAGACATTACAGCTTTACTGACTCTGATTCCAGCCACTGCATCATGGTTCTCGGTGATCGATCTGAAGAATGCGTTCTTTAGCATTCCGATTGCTGAGGAAAGCAGAGACTTGTTCGGTTTCTCATTAGGTGGTCGCAGCTTCAGATTCAAACGCGCACCACAGGGCTACTGTGAGAGTCCATCAATCTACAGCCAAGCTCTTAAGAGTCAACTTGATGCGTTTGTGTTACCGGCTGGTGCAGCCTTGATTCAGTACGTTGATGATCTGTTGGTCGCTGCTGACACTGAACAGCTCTGTAGAGCCGCTACAGTGTCTCTGTTACAGCATCTCTGTGCTTTACATCATAAAGTGTCACCTTCCAAACTGCAATATTGTTGTCAAGAAGTTACCTATCTAGGTCACTTATTGTCAAAGGCGGGAAGAAGGTTGACCCCTGAAAGAATTGCAGCAATTGCTCGAATGACTGTGCCAACAACTCAGAGAGATGTGCGTGCCTTTTTAGGTATCACGTCATACTGCAGACAGTGGATCCCGAACTTTTCACTGTTAGCGAAGCCATTGGTAGCTCTCACGTGCAAGGACGTTTCGACTCCTTTGCCTTGGACGGAGGAATGTCAGAAAAGTTTTTCTGAATTACGTGATGCACTGTGTTCGGCTCCTGTGTTAGGTACTCCTGATTACAGTAAGCCTTTCACATTATACGTCCATGAGAGGGACGGTTGTGCGTTGAGTGTTTTAACGCAACAATTTGGTGATAAGCAGCGTCCGTGTGCATATTTTTCCTCGACCTTAGACCCGGTAGCTAGAGCGTTGCCGAGTTGCTTGAGGGCGACAGCGGCAGCTGCGGCGTCTATTCGACAATCCGCAGGTTTGGTCATGGATAATATGCTCATAGTAATGGTTCCGCATGCAGTTGATACGCTCTTGAATCGGACAAAGACTCAACATCTGACGAGTGCAAGGTTGTCTGGGTACGAGCTGACCCTTTTGGCAAGTCATATACAGATCAAACGTTGTAATGTACTGAATCCGGCGACATTGTTGCCGATTAATATGGAATCAGATGATGTGCTGCCACATGATTGTTATTTACGGACTGAGGAAGAAACAAAAGGTCGTGTGGACCTGAAAAACACTCCCTTGGCAGATCCCGATGGTACTTTGTATGTGGATGGTTCTTGCTTCAAATTGCCGAATGGCGATGTGACGACTGCGTATGCTGTGGTGACGTTGAGCACGGTTGTGGAAACTGCGAGATTGAACCAGAATTCCGCACAAGCGGCAGAGTTAATTGCATTGACAAGAGCGTGTGTTCTGTCGAAGGGAAAGCGAGTGAATGTGTTTACTGACAGTCAGTATGCATTTGGTGTTGCGCATAACTTTGGAAGATTGTGGAGAGAAAGAGGATTTATGACATCGCATGGTACGAAGATCCAACACGGGCATCTCGTGAATGATCTTTTGGATGCACTTACGTTGCCTAAACAAGTGGCGATCGTTAAATGTAGTGCACATCGGAAAGTGACGGATGATGTTGGTCGTGGTAATGCGTTTGCGGATGAGATTGCTAAGGAAACGGCTAAGAATCTTGCGACTCGAATGTATGTCACGAGTTCAGTGAGGTGGCCGACGGAGACTGGTATGTGTGAAAATACTGTTGAGAGTGTGAAAGCAATTCAGAACGAAGCTACTGAAGCTGAAAAGACCAAGTGGAAAGAAAGTACAGGAAGATTGGATATGCATGGATGTTGGGTTGACCTGACGGAATGTCAGAGGTGGATGTTACCAGATGCGTATGTGTTAGCTGTTGTGACGATGGCTCATGGGTTGTCACATATTAGTGCGAAAGGAATATGTAAGTTCTTGTCTCCTGTATGGAGGAATGAGGGTATTGCTAAGTGTGCCGAGAGAGTGGTTAAGAATTGTATGGTGTGTTTGATGCACAATCCCGGAAGGGGCACCCCCACTCCACCTGGTCATTTCGCTCCTCCTGCTTGTCCCTTTGAGGTTATCCAGTTGGACTTTATCCATATGGAGAGATGCAATAACCTGAAGTATGTTTTGGTTGTGGTTTGCGCGTTCTCCAGATGGATTGAGGCCTATCCTCTTAAGGATAATACTGCCCTGTCCACAGCAAAAATCCTGCTGAAGGAGTACTTTCCTAGGTACGGAATGCCACGGATTGTGTGGTCGGATAATGGAAGCGAGTTTGTGGGAAGTGTGATGCAGAGTGTGTGTAAGGGCCTTGGAATTCGACAGAAATTCCACAGTGCTAATCATCCTCAGGCAGCGGGTTTGGTTGAAGGGTACAATGGTACCCTGAAGCTGAAACTCGCTAAGATCCAAGCTACGACTGGTCTGTCATGGCCTGATGCCTTGCCCCTGGCTCTCCTATCGACCAGAGCAACCGTACACTCTCGAGTAGGGCTTAGCCCATATGAGATTGTGTTCGGTCGCCCTGCGAATATTTGGGGAGTCCCGAGGCCTAGGGCTTTTGATAGTCTTGAGTATCCAATGTTAATTGATTATTTGCATGATTTGACCACTAAACTACGGTTAATCTATCAACAGGTCCTTGAAGCTCTACCGGCGCAGACAGAGGGTCCTGGACACCAGCTCCGGCCAGGGGACTGGGTGGTTACCTGAAATTTTGGTCGGAAACGTAACTTGGAGCCAAGATTCGTCGGACCCTTTCAAGTCTTGTTGACGACGAGGACAGCGGTTCGACTGGAGGGCCGGAAAAATTGGGTCCATGCCAGCCACACAAAGAAGGTACCGATTCCCTTACCAACTGACGGTTGGGTGAGGACTGGGATTTCGGCCACAGAAACTGAGACCCCTTTGCACTTTGTGCCATTTAGCGACGCTCAACTTGTGGAGGAGGATTCGTCACTGCCAGATCCACATGTGGAGTCATCAGTAGCAGAGAACCCAAGGTCTGACTCGTTGTCCACTCCATCGAACACTGTTGCGCCAGCTGAACAATTGTTTGTAGAGCAAACTCGACCTGGAAGAAGTCGATACTTTCTTCGTTCAAGGACTAATAAAAATTAGTAGTATATTTGTTTTTGATGTTCCGAATATTATGGACAATTACATCCTTTCTTTTTGAGTTCTTATGTGCTTTTCCACTGCTAAGAGATTTGTAATAAAACTGAACTTTTCGAGGAAACCTCTCCATCCGGGTTACCGTAGGGCCGTGCGGGTACTCCTTTCTGTTTAGCAGGTTTCTGACGCTAGGTCGGTTACTTTTGTCGATCTCTGGGAACTCCTGGGGATTGATAATCGCTACTCAGAATGAAGTGCGTCAAGTACGTCACGGACGGTTTGTAGAGGATGGCATTCTCTAAGCTGTTGGAAGAAGAAAGGGTGTCGGCACAGAGATTAGAGTTATGGAGGGTTGTACGAACAAAATGTTTTCTGTTTCAGGTGTTTCTACTGTTTCTGACTGTATCTATGTTATTGGTGGGTGTAGTGTATTTTGGAGTACCGTTGTTCTTGCCTTCTGTTTCACCTACCTTTTCTCCTAAACTAAGTTCCCTCACCACTGTCTCCCCACATTCCTTTCATCCTTTGCCTCAACATGAGCAGGTTAGACGTGCGGAATTCATGAATAATTCCTTTGTTCAACTCCTACATCAGCATCAGTTGGTGGTGAATACTACCAATTGTTGGGTATGTGGGTTAATGCCACACACCATGGATAGGGGTATTCCGTATTTGGTCCTTCCATACAGCTCCCAGGGTTCAGCTCGAGCATTCCAAACTATGTTCCGTAGTGCACTAGATTCCTACCCCAGTCGAGAGCCACGATCTGTCAATTTTGGTCCTGGGCCGTACCACAAGCCCTTGGCGATAGCAATAGCAGATCTGGATAGAGATGTTTTCGATGCATCACTTATTCCAGATGAAGAAGTGCAGGCCTATAAGGATCTGAGTGAGACTGAGTATAGTACGTCAGTGGGTGATAGACAGCTTAAGAGCTCGTCCCCGATATGGATTGTACCGCACCTTGGTAATTTCTGCTTGAAAGGCTTGGGTCGAAATCCGAGAGCACAACTTGGGAACAGTGCTTGCACTGATACGTATGTCCTACCGATGCTCTCCTCCCCTGTTTTTCTGACTGCTAAGGGCACCTATTTTGTATGTTATGAACGCGCGTATACATGGTTACCCCGCGACTTTTCGGGTACCTGTTATATTGCGAATCTTTTACCTCCGACTTTCACAGTTGCTTCAGACTACCACAAAACTAGAGTCGTGAGAGGCGTTATTAGCAAAGAGGATACTGCTGGTCAAGAAGCAGGAGACTTCTTTAAGGGTTTCTTGCCGTTTTGGGGACCTATGGTTAATAGTAGGAACCTAAGACAGTTGACCCGTGTGGTAGAGTCGACTGCTAATATTACTGCAAATGCCCTTGGTAATTTAACAGCTGAACTACAGGCGGATAGACTCATGACGTTGCAGAACCGTATGGTTCTAGACGTTGTTCTTGCAGATAGAGGGGGTGTGTGTAAAATTATCCATTCGAGTTGTTGCATTTTTATTCCTGACAATGCTCCAACTGTATACCAAGCCATCTCGAAGTTGCACAAGATTTCCGAGTCCATACACGTGGACGAAGGTAATTGGACGCTCCTAGGATGGTTTTGGGGCCTGATGTCAACCTGGGGTTGGAAGATTCTAATGATCGTAGGGGTTGTTGTAACGTTTCTGTTCACGTGTTGTCTTTGTGTACAGTGTGGTCCTGCCTTATGTGGCCTATGTGCTGCGACGTGTATAAGGCGGCCATCTGTTACCAAGGAGACGTTGATGAATAGGATGATGTTCCAGCAGCAGCTGAACGATCTGATGAATATTGATATAGATTCCGATCTTGACTAGTGCTTGCCTACATGAGGGCAAAAGGAGCGTCTGAGGTTCCGTGTGAGACGGGACGGCACTTTTTGAGTGGTGACGAACATGGATGAGTTTGGTATCTACGAACCGCAAATGACGAGTATAGTGGGTGTACGCAGTTTCGCTATGCAGCCACGTATGGTTCGTCTTATTTTTGGGTTTGTTCATCCGAACCCTCGGGTTCCATTTTAGATACAGCATCCATTTTGTTTTCTTGCCCTCAGGTAGCCAGCGAACGGGTTTTGTCCGCTTCGTGACCCTGGGACTCCCAAGCTAGTACGAAGGACACGTGTTTCTTTGAGGTGACTTTTACGATGAGGGAAATGACATGATTAAGGCAGATGGCCCTGCTCGAGGCTTATCTTGCCGCGCCGGTCTATTGTTTCAGCCATGCATACATTAGACACGAGGTCTTTGACCCCTCTATCGAGTTCCCTTTATTGCCCCTGACACTCTTTTCTAACCTGTTGTGCATCCTTGTCCTTTCCTTGCATCTGTTTTTCGTCCTTCCTCTTAATGTGTTTATGGTTAGGATGGAATGTGTTTATTGCGGAGGGAATATGTTTTTACAGTTGGGAACCGGCAAGACTGTTGTAATTATGTTCCGGCCTCCTGAAACATGAACGCGACCCTTTTGAAGTTTATTGTGGGAACTGAGTTGTAACCTTTGTTCGCCATACTGTGCTATGGCAAAAACTTGTATAAAAGGACCGATCCACTTCTACGAATTTGAAGCAGTCTCCGAGAACCTACACGTTGTGTACTTCTTGTGACCTCTGTATCCCTGCAGTAAATAAACGCTGATCTCTGACGTCGCTGGAAGTGTCCCGTGTCTCTGTGTTTAGTACGCCAGAACAGGTAACCCACGAAGGTTTCAGGTGTTGTTCCCTGGCACCGCTGGGTCTTAAGAATAACCCAGTCCTTCACT
Organism: Triturus cristatus; assembly: GCF_964204655.1. Classification (NCBI taxonomy): domain Eukaryota; kingdom Metazoa; phylum Chordata; class Amphibia; order Caudata; family Salamandridae; genus Triturus; species Triturus cristatus. The sequence goes on from NC_140593.1 coordinate 423,652,925, forward strand.
AGCTAGGCGGTCCCAATGTATAGACAAACCAGAACAAACGACTTAGATATTTCTCAGGAGTGGTGGGAATCCGAAATACCTGTTCGTACTTATTTGTTAGTCCACAACATAATAATACAGACACGGTAAAGTTTAAAGAGTTTATTTTATAAACCTCGCGTCCTAAGATGCAGTACTTTGGCTAACACTAGCAGACTAACAGTACAGATCAGAACCATAAGCATTATTACAATACCATATAAAATGAAAGGATCAATCATACTATTAATGACAGTGGTATACGGCCACACTCCTTTCACTAGAATCTAATACATTGTTATTATTAGACTATTAGAAGGTCTCTTAGACTAACAGGGGGGACCCCATACCGTATAGATCAGCTTAGTAGAATCACATCAAAGGATCAGCTTTCGCATGCATCAGCTCTTCTGTTCGAATGAATCTAAAACCAAACTGTTCTGCAATATTAAAGACGCTTGTCCTTCAGATATTGGCAGCTGTATGCATGATATGTCTAACAAGTGGTACGATCAATCTAAACACAATACTCTGTACCTTTTAGTGACCCAGACGCGTTCTTTGCATGATGTACAGACCAAGGGCACATTTCACGGTTAAGAATGTGAAACAACAGTTTGTTCTCCTGTAAGGCAAAGTCGAGTCAGCATTTCTAAAATGAATAACACATAACAATAGTGTTGTGTGCAGCGCAGCAGAAACGACAAGCTTGCTTGCTAACCATGATCTCGTTTATGCTAACTTAGTGTTGTAAATAGGGCGTGGCTTAATCCATCTCACAAGATTTTGTGCAATTTTCATAAAAATATATAATGTTATTTAATGAATAAAATATTTATAAATAAACAGTTAAAAAACTGTAGAAAATCAGTACAAAAAAATAGGTATAACTACTATCACACTTAAAAATTAGCATTTAAAAAACCTTAGAAATTCACAGAAAAAAACATTGGTTTCAGGGGTGTTATAGTCTGTATACCAACCCTTTCACAAAACCTATGTGAAGAAGTAATAACACTTCCACAAACATGAAAACAGTGGAGTACTTACATGCAATGGTGTCCCCAAAAATGAAAGATAACTGCCCTTGGTTTAGTCTTCCAAGCTGCCAGCAGTAATCCAAAAGTCAAGTGCTTGGTAGTACCAGCAATTAAAGACTCAAAATAATTCCTTGGTATAGCTGCTCTAGAATGTACATTGTTAAAAACGAAAGCATTCCACATGAGCTGGTGTCTTTTATACTGGTGAAAGACTTAGAAAGACATCCTTTCCTTACATCATTCACTGTTTTAGGGAGTCAGTTGAGTGCATCGGGTAATCACTGAGGGAAGCAAACCATTTCCCCCTTATTAGGCTCCTTTTCTGTTATCCATGGCTTGAAAGCTATAAGTATATAGACATTGTCAGGGTTCCTAATCAGATGTATGACATTTGCTCTCCTATGGAAAGGTCTGTACCTATTAGCGGCAATTATTTTTCAAGAGCTGGCGGAATATCCTCCAATGCAGTTCACTATCAGGAATATAAATGCAACACTTTTGTAGTTAGTATCTACTTTATTATCCTTGCTAGCACTTTCGTTGAGTTCACCCACCTCTTCATTTTCTCAACTTTTCTTTAAAGAATGACAGACATTTACATTTGGATTAGTCTATTTCTCCTATGGATATTTCCAACAATGTGAGAAATGAATCAATAGCTCTCACATGGCAATCAAAACACAGGCATGACCCAATAAGGAATATCTCCACACTGATAGGATCAAGCATAAAGGTATTGTTCTTCCCCGAGCATAAACTTTTTCCTGTACATCTTCTTGTATCTGGAATTTTACTGTCAGCGAAGGTCAAGCAAACAATTATGCCAGTCAATTCAGATCTTTTTTCCCAGCAAAGAAACAGTCATAAGTTCTCAATAAACTCAGGGAAACAAAGTTGTAGTGAAAACACAATAATTAATTTCAAGGACATCAGGACAACAAAAGGTTTGGTGGCAATAATACACCGGGGTTCCTGTGGCTGCGGGTTGCCAGTCGGAGAGCATGCTCCAGTGTCGCCAAGGTTGTGATCGAGCCTGGAGCAGGAGAGGTTATAGCGCCGCCCAAAAAGAACAGGTTGGAGAGGATAGGTATTTGGATTAAAAGCCTTATGCACGATTATGCAGAGGCATGTCGGGATATTGGAGTGGGCATGAAAGAGCGTCCTGGGAAAGCCGCAGTCTATCTCTCCATCCTTACCGGAGCAGGCATTTGTAACCACAAGACACCCTGTGAAATGTCTTTTCAGTCTAGTCTCCTGGATGCTGTTGGTACTCTCTTGCTCCTCTCCCCCTGGACCCGGAACGGGAGCTCTGAAGACCACGTACAGCGGTTAGTAACTTTACGTAACCAGGGCCGCCTGCGCTATCAGAGCCTGGTCTTCTTTTCTCTCATGTATGAGGTCCCCTATGACCAAGACTGTAACCTCTATGAGGCCCAGTGCAAGCACCTTGCTCCCCGGCTGCTAGACTTCCCCAGCCGGGTGTGTGATGTGGGCTTTTTGGGACGCGGGTGGGTGTTGGATTCCAAAATGAAAGAATTTGATGTCAACGATGACGAGTTCAAGTACCTTCCTGCCCACCTTCAGACTATCTCGGCCAAGGATTTGCATTTGGAGGAAAATGAGAAACTGTTTGATGAGAAATACAAGGCTGTCTTTATGCCAGAAGAGCTCCTGCAAGAAGATTTTCCACAGGTGCCAACTCTGCTAAAGTCCACTCATTGATGTTTCCACGCCCTAAAGAGCGAAATATCTCGGGATATTGCACGTGAATTGTTTTTGTATTGTTGTGAATTTCCAAATACCTGCATTGTGAACCTTGGATAAAATCTCTAATGTACTTAAAACCAAATTGGAGAGGGTAAGAACTGCCTATCAAAGAGCAATTACTCATGGTGGTCATACCTAAACATTAAAAACCTGTCTAGCATTAAGCTGTGCAGCCTTACTGAGATCATGTCTTTAGTCCATAGTTTCCTTTCCATTTTACATTGGTATTTAAAAATATATTTTATTCCTCACATAGTTGCATCAAGCATCCTTCTGTGTCCCTGACTGATTAGTGAGGGGGGGTTGCTGGAGCCACACCGCTTCAGCGAACGTGACACTGGGTAAAGTGGGGTTGAGTGAAAAGTGAAAGAAAATCGCAGGACGTTGATGTGGTGTTTCTATTTCGGTTCTGACATAAACATCGCTCGAAGCAAGAATAGTGCTGGAAACATGAGCTATGGTTCTATGCCCATAGATGTTTTTGGATCCTTTCCATGTAATGCAAGTTTAGCCTTGTACATTATCAATATCTTGTTCCCGCTTTTTTAATTCTTTTATTATTTTATAACCGGACCCTGTCACCCCCACCCCCTTCGGATTATCTAAATGTGGGGCAAAACGCAAGCCGTTTTAACCAGTTATTTATGAGGGAAAGACTGGCATATGTCTAAGATTGACTTGCCTTTATTGGTTTCAGACCTAGTGGTAGGCACACATTAGAATTTTATTCTTGTAATACGTAGACACATGGTTGGGCAATTGACGTTTTTAAGTACGAGACCCACTAAGAGCCTTCAAATTCCTATACTTTGCGGGCGACCCACGTTTGAGTGTGCAGCTTCCTGGCTGCATAGTGGTCTTTTGGCTGGTTCAGGTGAATCAGCGTATATGTGACAATTATGTGATTCTTACTTGATCAAATAAAAACAGAACACTTGTGTCAGCAATTTGTTGCTAGCAGATTCTAGATCTGTTTAAGCAGATCTGTGAGTTGGGGGATATAAGAATGGCACTTCCAGTGCTTAGAAAAGATCAATGTGAACAGCTGTTTTGCATTTTGAAAAGAAAATCAAGTACCCTGTTTTAACGTCCTTTGAATTCTAGTTATTTCAATGCCCCAGAACTGGGGCTATGCACAGGAAGGGTGACCAGTTCCTGTCTGATTCAGGATGGGATGCTGTGTTGGCAGTGCCTAATTTTAACGAGAGCCCGGGGAGACTGGTGTTATCCGTCCTTTTGCACTGGCACATTGTTCCAGGTAGGTTTGATTATATTAGTGATTTTATGGTGTTTGGACTAGGATGGTTCAAGTGTCAGAGTTGTATGATAGGAAGTCAGTACATCAGCCTGATAACTCTGAGTGCACCAAGCATGCAATCCGTGTGTTATTGTATACAGTAATAATTCCAGCTCTGGAAAAGAAAAAACATTTTATGATCGATCTCTGGAGGTTTTTACTCTAGTATGGTAGTTCAGTGTTTAACATGCCAGTGTAGGTTTGTATCTTGCAAGTCATATGATCAAGTGCTAATTTGGCTATATTGCATTTTTGATTCATTTAAGGCTGGTAACAGAAGCACCATTAAGTTGGGTAAAAGCCTTTTCTAGGCACCAAGCTGGAATTCACTTTAATGCTTAAATATAATTTATTCTAATGTGTCCCCTACCAGACAGTGCGATTCTGAAAGACCTATTGTGGGCATACCAAGAACTCAGTGTGTCTATAGCCCACCCATAACTTCCCATTAGTCTGCTTAATTGCCACTCCCATTTGCTTTCATCTTAATAGCTTTTCTTATCCATCTCCTTGAGGGTGCAAGTGTTTTACAGCTCTCACCCTGCTGTGCTTCCCCTCCCCCCACCCCCCACTAAATAGCTGCCCCCTTCCTGTGCTCAGTGTTGCTCTCTCCGTTGTGTGCTTATGGCTTGTGTGCTTCTCTCCACTGCATGTTGCTGTGTCCCTCCTGTGCTTTACCCTAAACCTTTCTTCAGCTTGTGATAGTCTTCCCCCCTCGGTAACAGGAATCTTAAAAGGCACTGGCATTGTAGCTGTTGATACCATAAAAATCCTTTCATGGAATGTAGCTGGCTTAAAAAATAAATTACCTAATCCTGACTGGGGCTCTTTTATGGCAGTACACGATATATGTCTGATTCAGGAAACTTGGGCATTAGAGGAGAGTGTAAGCCCAGGCTACGCAACTTTTCATACCCTGGCAGTTTCTAGTGGTAGAGGCCGCCCATCCGGGTGGGCACCCATTTGGGTGTTAAAGCTACCCAAATACCAACCAACTCCCCCGATGTCCAATGTGTGTTATTGACACTGAATTCACCAAAAATAGCCATAATTAACATCTATTCAAGGCCAGTAAGGCATGGGCAGGAGTCTGATACGATTAAAGTACTAGATCTCTTTATCCAGACACTTGACTCCTCAGTTATACTAATAGTTGGTGGGGATTTTAATTGCCAATTTGAGCCCTTGGTTAACCCTGATTGGGATGAACAGGATGATGAGGATACACCTAAGATCCCTCCTGTTAAGGCATGGACTCGGCTGGTCCTCCAAATAAAATCTTTCTCGCTTGCTACGTCCCTACGGGCGTGTAATGGGAGACTCGACCCTGATCGTCCGGGAAATCCCACTTTTAATAGGGCAAAACAAACATCCATTGATTATATCATGTTGGAAGCAAAACATTGGGACAAGCTTCTAGAATTTAGAGTGTACCCGAGACACGATAGTGACCATAACGCCCTTGTTCTAACACTTAACCCTGGGAGCTTTGGGCTGTCTAACCCTGAAGCCGGCCTTACTTCCAATAAGAACAAATCACTCATGCTCTCGAACAACCGCCGTAGGGTCAACTGGCCCCACTTCCAGAACTCTCCGACTAAGATGGGTGAAATATACCAGCTTGCTTTACCATGGTTAGTTGCGATGGCTGATCTGCCACCAAACGGTCCTGCTGTAAAAATCCATAGCCAGCTGGCCAGTGTGTTGGCGGACGTTCTTTGCCCACTATCTAGACCCAGACGGGGAGGGTCTAACATACACCCCTGGTTTAATGGCACTTGCAGGAATGCCAAGAAAGATCTTCTTATTGAAATTAAAGCCAAGGATAGCCCAAAAACTAGACTATCTCGCACGCTCTATAAAAAGATTGTTGAAGGAGCCAAGAGGGATTGGGAGGAAACAAGGTGGGACGAGCTGAGAAGTGCGCTCCTGATTAGGGACGCAAAGTTGTTTTGGGCTATTGTTAGTTCAGGCTCTAAGGGGGGAGCGCAGGCTATCATCCCAAATATTGCGCCCCCTGTTTAGGAGGCTCATTTTGGTGCTCTATATACACACTTGGAGCACGATGACCCATTTTGGCTGGGTTTAAGTCTAACCTCTGGATCTGGCCAGGAGGGAACTGCGTCGCTTTCCCGGCCCCCTGCCCCGGACCCCCTCACGAGTCTCGACTGACGGGGGTCTCAGGCGGAGGGCCTGGATTGTGTATGCTTCTGCCTAACCTCCCAGTGAGTATCACTCTGAAGGAGGTAGAATCTTCAATAGCCAGATTGCTTCCTAACAAAGCTCCCGGCCTTGAAAAATTGCCGGGGGATCTGTTTCGAGCCCAGCCAAAAATATGGGCGCCTTATCTTGCCACCTTATTCAACGCGATCCTCAAGGGGTCTGACCCACTGGACACTTGGCTGGGGGCCGAGATTGTCCCCATTTACAAAAAAGGCTGCCCACTTTCCCCTTCAAACTATAGGCCCATTAGCCTGCTTGATACAACACAAAAACTAATGGGCAGAATCATTCTGGACAGGATTCAAGCCTGGATGGAGGAACGGGAAATATTGTCCACTCTCCAGGCTGGATTCAGATCTGGCATCTCAACCTTCGACCAAATCTTCCGGCTCCAGGTCCTTTTTTGGAAAACCACTAAGGTTGAGGGTGGCAGCCTCTACCTAGTTTTTGTGGACCTGAGGGCCGCCTTCGATTTGGTCCCCAGGGAAAAATTGTGGTTGGTATTGGCAGACTTGGGCCTCCCGCCATATTTGCTTAAGATTTTGGCCCACTTGCATGATGGAAATTATGCACAGGTTAGGTGTGGGAGACATGGGGCTTTTTCGGATCGCTTCCCTGTTGCCAGGGGCGTCCGGCAGGGGAGTGTCCTGGCACCTACTCTCTTTAGCCTGTACATAAATGGTCTTGTTGATACCCTAAACAAAGTTAAGGATAGTGATGCCCCTTGGTTGTCGTCTGGCCATGTACCTTCTTTGATGTTCGCGGATGACACTTTGCTGTTGTCTCGAACATCTTCGGGTATCCAGCGTGTTCTGGATGGCTTCGTGAGCTTTTGCGCCTCGCGAGGTTTGGAGATCAATATGGATAAAACCAAGTTCATGATCTTCAGTCCCCCGAGGCGCACGCGCCCGAATCCTCCTTTGAATGGTGTTCCATTGGAGCGAGTCAAGACCTTTGTATACCTTGGGATTACGCTGACGGAGGATTTTGGATGGTGACACCAGATTGCCAAATCCGCCCTCAGACTTTCACAACTATCTGGCGGTATTGGCAAGCACCAGAGAGCATCGATGTCCAAACCGGTTGGGTCTGCCCTCGAGATTTATAGCCTGCAGGCTCGGACTACATCCTAGTATGGTGCCGAACTTTGGGGGCATAAGAATGTATCAAGTCTCATCAGGGTCGAACAGGCCTTTATGAGAAACCTGGTGGGATTACCGATAAGTACAGCCCTGATCCCATTGCGAATAGACTTGGGTTTGGAGTCCATTGAGAATTTGGCAGACGTGCGCCCCTTGCTTTATTGGAGGAGGCTCTGGGCAGTACCTGAGTTGGTATCCTTTAGAGCTGAATTTCGGGAGACCTGGAAACTGCTAAAAAGCAAAAATATCCCCTCGTTCTCTTACATCAAGGCCCTCTGTTTAAAAATAGGTCTCCCTCAACTATGGGGGTCCCCTGAGTTGAGCTGTCCAAGGATATCTAGAGCTCAGTTGCTAAATATGGTGAGACAACACAATTTGCAGGCTATACAAAGCTCAACTTCCTATGGCAGGCTCTCTACTGAGTTTCTCGCATTTAAACCAGAAATGGGGTGGGAGAAATTCTTAGATGACATCCAACCCCCTCTTGCGAGGAAACTATATGTTCAATTAGGCATGGCTCCTGTTGGAGGGAGAACCACCGGGGAGTCGGGGAGACTATTCCGGGGCACCTTCCTACTGCACAAGTATAGCCGAGCGCCGCTGAGAAGCCCCTGCAGGGAGGTCCTTCTCCTATGATCGTACTAGGTCCAGTAACACCACCACACAGGACTTAATATCGGTTGCTTGACTTGGTTCTTTATCAAAAAGTAGTACGTTCAATATTTACAGTGGGATCGAGGGATCCAGTAAGAATCTCAATGTCTCGAAAGGAATAGGGTAGCGGGACAGTCTCAGTACCAACCAGGTACGGGGGAGGGGGCTCTGTGCCAGACCTTGGATGCTGTCTCAGAGCGGCTTGGACGAGGAGAGCCGCGACGGCGTCAGCAGGGCTCGGGTGGTAGTTCCGCTTGGGTCAAGCCGCGACACAGTCAGCAGGGCTCCGGTGGTAGGTCCGCTTCGGACGAGCCGCGACGAGGTCAGCTGGGCTCTGATGGCAAGTTCACAAGGTCGGGCCGCGACGGCGTCAGCAGGGCCCCAAAGGTTCGTGAAGGTCTTGTAAGTACGAGGGAGCCGCGATGTCGTCAGCAGGGCTCAGCAGGTAGTTTCAGGCAGAGTCTTCCTCCGTAGGGTCAGCCGCGATCCGATCAGCAGGGCTCTTGACTCCAGGATACAACTACTGTCCTGTTGTCGGGTCGCCCCAGATATAGGACTGGAGCCCTTTGATGTCCGGACCCTTGCGCCCGGAGGGGCGGAAAAGCCGGGTAGGGAGCGGCCAGACGCCCCAGAGAGCTGTGGAGCGATGGCACCTAGGTGTGGAAGGACGGTTGGGGGTCCCATCGATACTGCCCTCCGCCGGGAGTGGGAAGGGTTCACGTGGTATCCCCCGGGCCAGGGGTTGGCGCCTCGATGTCGGGCCTCGCTGGGACAGAGGCCGGGTGAAGCGGGGTCACGCAGGTGGTCACGTGGAGTGACGTGTAGTCCAAAATGGAGGAGCCCCGAGGTGCATGGGACCTCGTGCGGCTTAGCACGGGGAAACAGGACCACGCCACGAGGCCGGCTCCCACATCTGCCCCCCCAGCTGAAGGCAGGGAGAGTCACCCATCTCCTTGGGGGTTCTCTTCGCCGAGGCGGAAGAATCGGGACAGGCCGTCAGCAATGGCGTGGTCGTTGCCGGGCCGGTGTTCCACAGTGAAGTCCATCCCTTGCAGCGAGATGGACCAGCGCAACAGCTTGGGGTTCTCGCCCCGCATTTCCATGAGCCACCGCAAGGGCCGGTGGTCAGTTTGGACCTTGAAGTGGGTGCCGAACAGGTAGGGCCGGAGCTTCTTGTGAGCCCATACCACGGCGAAGGCCTCCCGCTCGATGGTGCTCCACCTCTGTTCTCGCGGCAGCAGTCGGTGGCTGATAAAGGCCACAGGTCGGTCGAGGCCCTTGGTGTCCACCTGGGAGAGGACCGCCCCGATTCCGTACTCTGAGGCATCGGTCTGGACTACAAATTCCTTGCTGTAGTCAGGGGCCTGTAGCACAGGGGCAGCGCATATGGCCGCCTTGAGAGCATCAAAAGCGGTCTGACAGCGGGGCGTCCAGTGCACCGCCTTGGGCTGTTTCTTTGAAGTGAGCTCCGTAAGGGGGCCCACAATGCTGCCATAATCCTTTATGAATCGTCGGTAGTAGCCTGTGAGGCCTAGGAAGGCCCGGACAGCGGTTTGGGTTGCGGGGGGATCCCGCGCCTGGATGGCGTCGACTTTTAACTGGAGGGGCGCCACCTGGCCACTCCCCACCTGGTGGCCCAGATAGGTCACAGATCCTTGACCGATCTGGCATTTACTGGCCTTAATGGTGAGCCCGGCTCTTTGGAGAGCGGCCAGGACTTCCCCAAGGTGTCCTAAGTGCGCGGCCCAGTGGTCGCTGAAGACGGCAATGTCGTCGAGGTAGGCCGCGCTGAAGGCTTCTAGTCCGGCCAGGAGCTTGTTTACTAGCCTCTGAAAGGTCGCTGGGGCGTTCTTCATACCGATGGGCATTACCCGAAAGTGGTAGTGCCCATCGGGGGTGAAAAAGGTGGATCGATCCTGGGCGCCGGGAGTGAGCTTGATCTGCCAGTACCCAGCGGTGAGATCAAAGGTGCTTAGGTAGCGGGCGGCCCCTAGGCGATCGATCAGCTCGTCGGCTCATGGCAAGGGGTGGGCGTCGGTCTTGGTGACTGCGTTCAGGCCCCGGTAGTCGACACAGAATCTGAGTTCGGGGGCCGTGCATGGGGCGGCGGCCTTCGGCACCAAGACTACCGGGCTGGCCCACGGGCTGTCGGAAGGCTCGATGACTCCGAGGGCGAGCATCTTGGCGACCTCGGTCTGTATGCAGGTTCGGACTCGGTCAGGTACTCTGTAAGCGCGGTGTCGTACAGGGGGGCTGTCCCCTGTGTCCACATCGTGGACGCACCAGGGGGTCACCCCGGGCATGAGGGAGAAGAGGGCAGCGAAGGGTTGCAGCAGCTTCTGCCAGTCATGGCGCTGTTCTGGTGTCAGGGTGGCAGGGAGGCGGACACCCTCCACGGAGCCGTCTTGGCCCGAGGACCCCAGGAGGTCTGGTAGGGGCTCGGAGTCACTTTCGCCCCCATCGTTGGTAGCCAGCAGTAGGCTTAGTTCAGTTCCGGCAAAGTGGGGCTTGAGCCGGTTGGCGTGCAGGACCCGGAGGGGGTTCCTCGGGGACTCCATGTCGACCAGGTAGGTGACGGGGCTCTTCCTCTCAACTACCTTGAAGGGCCCGTTCCACTTGTCCTGCAGGGTGCAGGGGTCCACGGGCGACATGACCCAGACTTGCTGGCCCGGCTCGAACTCGATAGCTGAGGCATTTTCGTCATACCAGCGTTTCATGTCTTCTTGGCTGGCTTCGAGGTTGGCTTCCGCCAGGGCCCGGAACTTCCGAGTCTGGTTCCGCAGGGTCAGGAGGTACCGGTAGACGTCGGGGGGGGCATCTGGGATGTTCGCCTCCCAGCCCTCCTTGACCAGGATGAGGGGCCCTCGGACGGGGTGCCCATACAATAGTTCGAAGGGGCTGAAGCCCAGGGATTTCTGTGGTACCTCTCGATAGGCGAACAGGAGGCAGGGCAGCAGGACATCCCACCTCCTCCTCAGGGGCTCTTCCAGGCCCTTGATCATCCCCTTCAGGGTTCTGTTGAACCGCTTGACCAGTCCGTTCCCCTGGGGGTGGTAAGGGGTAGTGAATTTATAGGTGACCCCACATTGTTGCCAGAGGGATCTCATGTACTTCGAAATAAAGTTCGTACCCCTGTCGCTCACCACTTCTCGGGGGAACCCCACCCTGGAGAAGATGCCCATCAGGGCCCGGCCCACCACTGGAGCTATCACGGTGCGGAGTGGGATGGCCTCAGGGTATCGGGTGGCGTGGTTGACCAGTACCAGGATGAAGCGGTGCCCCAGGGCGGTTCGGGGGTCGAGGGGCCCCACGATGTCGATCCCCACTCGTTCGAACGGGGTGTGGACGGCTGGAAATGGTTGGAGGGGGGCTTTAACTCGACCCCCAGCCTTCCCGCTAGCTTGGCAGGTCGGGCAGGACCGGCAGTGATGGTCCACGTCCCTTCTCATTCGGGGCCAATAGAAATGGGTCACTAAGCAGCTGTAAGTTTTGTCCCGCCCGAGGTGTCCGGCGAGAGGCACGTCATGTGCCAGGTTCAGGAGGAACTCTCGAAATCGGAGGGGGACCACCAGCACCCGGCCGGCCCCTAGTTCGGTGACTTTCTGCTCGCTATATAATAAGTCATTGTCCCAATAGACCCAGTGGGTTCCCGTGGGGTCCCCCGCAGCCTGGGCGGCCGCTTGCTGTCGGGCCCCCTCGAGGGACGGGCAGGCCTTCTGCTCTTGCTGGAATTGTTCGCGGGTGGGGCCCCCGTCGTGGCGCCACTGGGCCAGCTCGGGGATCTCGCTGAGGGAGGCGGCCTCGTCGGGAGAAAGTTCGGGTGGCCCGGCCTCCTCGTCAGGTTCCTCCGTGCCGGAGGAGGGTGATAGTTCGGGGCCCGTCCGCTTGTCGGGGGCCGTGGCAGCGGCTGGTTGGGCGGTCATGGACCGGGTGGTGGCGCAGGCCCACTCGGGCAGTCCTAGCATCACCAGATGCTCTCGGCGTTCTACCTGGGCCCAGGGTGAGCTCTCTAGGTCATTCCCCAGGAGGCAGTCCACTGGGGCGTCGTCGCGGACAGTCACTTTCAGGGTGCTGGACTCTCCTCCCCACTCGAAGGGGATCCTGGCCATCCGGCACATGCTCTCGGTGTTGTCCGCGGTCTGGACAGGGCAGAGGACATGCGGCAGGATTTGTTCGGGGGTCACCAGGTGGCAGCGGACGGCGGTCACACTGGCCCCAGTGTCCCGGAGGGCCTCGGCCCGTCGTCCATTGATGGTGACCCACTGTTGGTACTTCTGGGTGTTGCTTGGGATGGCGGCTCGGGGCACCATTTCTCGGGAGCCCAGGCATACAAGCGACATGGCAGCTGGTTCCCACTCGGGGGACCCGTCGTCGTGGTTTTCCTCCTCGTCTTCTCCCTCCCCCAGGGCTGCGGCGGCTATTTGTCGGGGAGGGGGCCCAGTGGTCCCGTTCCGTCGGTTCACGGGGCAGGCCGGGTCGCTCGCATAGTGGCCGGTCTGCTGACAGCCGAAGCAGGTCACTGTCGGTCGTGGTCTAGGCCGTGCGATAGGGGTCCCCCTTCGGCCCTGGGTCGGGGAAGTGTGGTTGGTGGCTTGACCTCGTGGCGGGCTTCTGGGCGGCCCGGACGGGAATTCTCGATTGCGGTGGGACCCCCCTCCTCCGCCTTGCTGGCGGGGAGGTCCAGTGGTACTCCGTGGATAGTCCCCCACTGGGTTCCGGGGGACCCGGGTGTTGACCCATCGGTCTGCTTCGGCGGCGAGCTTCCGGGGCTCGGTCAGTTTGCTGTCCAGGAGGTGTTGCCTTAGTTCAACAAAGCAGTTGTTGGCGAGGTGCTCCCAGACAATGAGGTCGAACAGTTCATTGTATGAGGTGACCTTGCTTCCTTTTATCCAACCTTCCAACGCTCGGCTGAAGAAGTCCACGTATTCGACCCATGTGGTACCGGGGAGCTTCTTGCAGTCCCGGAAGCGCTGCCGGTACATCTCGGCTGATAGTCCGTAGCGTGTGAGTAGGGCTTCCTTCATGTGGTCGTATGATGTCATCACCGCGTCGGGGAGTTGCAGCAGGGTATCCCGGCCTTCGCTGAGGAACCTCCCCCATAGGCCGGCACCCCAATCCTTCCGGGGTACCCGATGGGAGGTCATGGCTACTTCGTACGCTCGGAACCATTGCTGGATGTCGTCATTTTTATAGTACTCTTTGACGACATCCTTGGGGATGTGAACCTTTGGCTCGGTCAGGGGCAGAGCGTCCCGGGTTCCGGGGTTGCTGGTCTCCCCCGTTTTAGCTTTGAGTTCAAGTTCCTTAAGGCTCCTCTCGTGCTCGAGGGTTAGCCGTCTCTCCTCTAGTTCCCGACGCCGTTTCTTTTCCTCGATTTCCTCTTGCAGCCGTAGTTGCTCCAAGGCTATCTTCTTCTCCGCCAGTAGGAGCTCACCGTCCAGCCGGAGTCGGGCGAGGTCCATTTCGTGTGTCCGGACCCTCTCTCATTCTCGCATTTCTTCGGGGGAAAGGCTGGTTTCTGGGCCGGCTCGCCCCCCATCTGTCGGGGTTGGGGTCGGCAGGTTTCCGTCCCGGGCCGAGGTCCCTTCGGCTCGGGGTGGAGTGGTCTCGGGTTCTGTCCAGGCTTTCAGGGCTTTCTGCATCTCTTCCTTGGTGCCCAATCCTGTGGTTGTGATCCCTTTGTCTTTGCAGAATTGTTTGAGTTCTTTGTGGGTGTATTCTTCCAGTTTTTCCAACTGGAAGATTGCGGCCACGGTTGCTTCTGGGCCGTCCATGGTTCCCTTTTTTCTTTTTCCGTCTGGTCAGGTAGTGGGTGCGTTACTTGCCTGTACGATTGCGTCTGGCTCGGATCCCGTCGCTGGCCACCAAATGTTGGAGGGAGGACCACCGGGGAGTCGGGGAGACTATTCCGGGGCACCTTCCTACCGCACAAGTATAGCCGAGCGCCGCTGAGAAGCCCCTGCAGGGAGGTCCTTCTCCTATGATCGTACTAGGCCCAGTAACACCACCACACAGGACTCAATATCGGTTGCTTGACTTGGTTCTTTATCAAAAAGTAGTACGTTCAATATTTACAGTGGGATCGAGGGATCCAGTAAGAATCTCAATGTCTCGAAAGGAATAGGGTAGCGGGACAGTCTCAGTACCAACCAGGTACGGGGGAGGGGGCTCTGTGCCAGACCTTGGATGCTGTCTCAGAGCGGCTTGGACGAGGAGAGCCGCGACGGTGTCAGCAGGGCTCGGGTGGTAGTTCCGCTTGGGTCAAGCCGCGACACAGTCAGCAGGGCTCCGGTGGTAGGTCCGCTTCGGACGAGCCGCGACGAGGTCAGCTGGGCTCTGATGGCAAGTTCACAAGGTCGGGCCGCGACGGCGTCAGCAGGGCCCCAAAGGTTCGTGAAGGTCTTGTAAGTACGAGGGAGCCGCGACGTCGTCAGCAGGGCTCAGCAGGTAGTTTCAGGCAGAGTCTTCCTCCGTAGGGTCAGCCGCGATCCGATCAGCAGGGCTCTTGACTCCAGGATACAACTACTGTCCTGTTGTCGGGTCGCCCCAGATATAGGACTGGAGCCCTTTGATGTCCGGACCCTTGCGCCCGGAGGGGCGGAGAAGCCGGGTAGGGAGCGGCCAGACGCCCAGCAGGAGAGGCGCCAGGCCCCAGAGAGCTGTGGAGCGATGGCACCTAGGTGTGGAAGGACGGTTGGGGGTCCCATCGATACTGCCCTCCGCCGGGAGTGGGAAGGGTTCACGTGGTATCCCCCGGGCCAGGGGTTGGCGCCTCGATGTCGGGCCTCGCTGGGACAGAGGCCGGGTGAAGCGGGGTCACGCAGGTGGTCACGTGGAGTGACGTATAGCCCAAAATGGAGGAGCCCCGAGGTGCATTGGACCTCGTGCGGCTTAGCGCGGGGAAACAGGACCACGCCACGAGGCCGGCTCCCACAGCTCCCTACCCATTAGATCATTCACCTCGAAATGGGCAAAAAGTGAAAACGAAAACTGCCCATTTTGTAAAGATGTCAGAGAAGATGTTAACCATGTCTTATTCTTTTGTCCAGTATACAGTAACATACGTAAATATTGTCTCGTCCCAATTTGTAGAAACCTGGGTTTTAGACAGTGTGCACAGGCGTGTAGAGTTCTCAAGCATGACACTTCTCCGCCCGTTGTTTTTGCTGTCTCTAGTTTTCTCTATGGCATGTGGCGCCTCAGGTTAAGTCTCAAACCATCTTAAACTATTGCAATAGCTTTGATAACCCATTGTTTAATTCTCTTTTTAAAGAAATGTAATTATTTTTATTATTTTATGAATGTGCCATGTATGTATGTATTTTATCTGCACTTTTATGGTCTTCGACCGAAATAAAGTTATCAAAGAATAATACACCGGGTCAGCTACAATGCAATAGCATAAGCAAAAACCTTGAAATTAATCAGTCATTCCTAATGCAATAAGGAAACGAAACAAAGGTTAGACTGAGTATATAGTGAATTAGGCTTGTTCACAATAAAAAAAATAGTCACAACACATTATAAAAAATGTCAAAGCTGAACAAAATACTGTGATTATGGAGTCAAGCAGATGTTTCTTAAAAACAGATCCAAAAATGCAATAGTATTAAATAAACATAAAGCTATGGGGTAATTTTGATTTTTTTTAAATATTAAAAAGAAGTAGATTATATAACAATCAAGGTAATTCAGACAAAATGATGTGCAGCAAAGTTTGGGTGCATTTGCCAACACAAAGCAACATCATTCTATGTCAAACACACACTTTCTTGTAAAACCCACAAGAGAAGTCTGTCAGTCACCCTAATACACATTTTGACTGAGAATCTCCGAATAAGCTGCATAGTCTAACAAATGCACAATTGTACCTAAGGCCATGAAATTACATATACATGCTCTACAAGAGGTTTGATCTGACACAAGTCTACTATCTGATCCCTGGTGGTAAATATTTAATCTTTAGACTAAGCATGTCTGATTCTGATCATATTAGATCTTGGTAGGAAGAGTCTATGTCAGATTTTCATAATTAACTGTTGAATAAGAATTAGTCCTATTTAAATTCACTTTATGTAGGTTTGAATTTTTTTAATATCCTGAAAATGTGGCTTGGAAACCCCAAGAGTAAAAAAAGGAGTAATATTTGGATTCACTTCATGTATGTGGATATGTGAATATCATCACAAATTTGGCAAGGGTAGCCAGTGAAAAAAGGTAATTAGTTCAATATAGATTTCTTTTACATAGAGTTTCCTTACCTGTAAATACTGAAAATTAGGTCCCAACATCAGCCACCCTAACATCCATGATATGATTATCATATCACTTCCATGTAGATAACAGGGATGTTACGAGGTGCAGGTTGGAATCCAATCAAGTCTGGCACAGATCAAGCATTCACAAAGTAATTCAATTAGATCTAACAGACCTTCCATGTCATGAGGGGCTGCCATGAAATTAAAGGGTAACATAAACATAATGCAGGTACATTTTTATTAGCTATAGATAATTTGATTGGCACATATCTATGGTGTGCAGCAAATGGGTAACAAAAATATTATAAAAGAAAGGCAACATCAGGAACAAGATAATACTGAGGGATGTTGCAGTGAAATCTTTTTCGAAAAGCATTAGAATCGAGTTGTCCAGAGGGTCCGTTATGCATGGAATAACCAGTAGGGGAGGGACATAAGAAACAAGAGCACTTTATGAATATTCCACATATACTTCTATGTTGTGTATTTTGCATGTTCATGTAAACATGACCACCTTTAAGTAAATATGACTTACAGAAAGAGTAATAAACAATACCCTTACCACGTTTTCTATTTGCCACTCTGGTGGGGCCTCCTGTACAATAATGACATTTGCCGGAATGGGTGTCTGTGGAGCGCGCCTCCAAAACCATATTCCTCTTCTTTTTTTGTTATTCTGTGAAATTAAAACGAAGTTCACTTATAGAGAACATATAGGGACATATGCTAAATTTATTTAGAAAGTTTGTTGCTTTTTCATAGCAACAGTCTATCTTGAATATACCATCTCAATGGGCAGAAACAGATTTATAACTCTGCTGACCAATCCATTTGAATGAGGATTATTAGGGGAAGATGAGTGAAAGTTAGGGCCAGAAAGAGGAGGCCTATTTTTAGCTAATCAAAAGTAGCAGATTTTCTCGTTGAGATTGTAATGGGAATATATGATATTGTTGTGGATTTTCCCAGTGGGCAAATAAAGTCAACCAAAGCAATAGAGAATTGATACAGAACTAGTGCTTCTAATGTGTACATTACATTGCCAAAAAAGCCTACAAATTATTTTAGTACAGTTACTTAGAGAGCTATAAAAATCTATTTAGGTAGTAATAACATGATAGTTAGCAAGTAGTTGTAATTAGCATTGTCTACTGCAGAAACCCAATTTTTGGTTTCGCTTCTCAAAAATAATTTTCAACATTTTAGAGTAGGTGACAATAACATTACAGACATTACAAAAATAACATTTTTAACATAACTCCTTCCAAGCAGCATACTGTACACCTTCCACTGCCTTGTCTGTCCATGAACTTGTCTGTACACAATGGGAGCCGCCATTAAATTCACATTGCTTCATACGCATAATCATTTTTTTCTATTGTGAGTCATTGTCTCTGAATCATGGGGCAATGAGAGGTTATTCGACAATGTCCGTGATAGTTACTGTCTTTGATTACTGGTTTGTCAGTACTTCAGAAAACACTGCCTTTCAATTAGGTACCTAATTGCTTCTTTATGTGCTTATACTTCTTGAAATATAACTAGGTTCAGCAGTGAGGGCTTTTTCCAGAAGGCAAAAGATGTTTTTTAAGTCAGATAGAGTATAATAAAGTAGCCACATGTAATAAATATAATGCTCAGGCACAGCTATTACCATTAAAATGTGCTCTGTATATACAATTGGTTTACATAGATATTTTAGTTGGCTACAATAAAGAAAACCAGAAGTTGACAGCAACTTCTAGAGTCAGGTAATATAACTCACTATAACATTTCTAGTGATTAACCAAGAGAACTAGAAATTACAGCAATTGACTTCAATCAGGGAACGTTTTATACAGTTTAATATTCTGACTCCAAGCATTATGCCTGACAAACCAGTCATTGTTGAGGCAACTGGTCACAGCAGTATGACTGTGGTGTTATGGATGTTGTATCCTTTGTTCTAGTTTTCTTGGAGCTCATGGTTATTTGGGTTTACTCACTTGTGCAGTAATGGTCCCCAAAGCCCAATAGATCACCACTCAAAAAGCAAGCTATATCGCAACACATAACATTAGTAGTGGTGCTGGTTTGCAGAGAGTAAACTTGACAGCATCAGTAATAATAATAATAATCTGTAGTTTTCGACCGCCGTATAGCCCTAGACCTCGCTGCCATACAGGACCTTGGAAATGCAGAAAGTCTGGTATAGTTTTAGCATCACCCCATGCGACAAGGTGCTTAATTTATGGGCATAGTTGGCAATAGCTCCCATTTATTTATTCATGTCCACTAGCTTCCCCTCCTGCAAGTGTTTCTAATTTATTTATGCATCAAAAATAATTCTGAGGTATGAAAAAGACGGGACCTTGGCTAAACTATGGGTTCCTGCCTTGAAAGTCTTTGATCTAATCACCTGAGTACCTACTTCCATAACATACAATTTTGTAAAGTTGGGGACAAGTCCAACCCATACATGAAAGAAACAAACCCATTTGTGTGCGCGCCAAACCCCGCTAGTACAGCAACACTTGCAAGTCAGTTTATTAAATACAACTCAATCTTGATTAATTACCTTTCTTATACATATATCCCTTCAATGTATTTATGTATGTTTACATTTAATAATTTACTCCTAATTCAGCATCTCCAATGCACTACCCTATATCTTACCTTATACTTCTCTCAATATATACTCTACCTTCATTCTCTGACTCACCCCAAACCTCATTCTACTACTCTCTTCAATGCTCTAATCTACCCAATATCTCTCTCAATATAGCCTCTATTTCCGCTCTCTGATCATCCCAAACTCCATTCTACTACTTTGATCCCCAAAATAACCCTTTCTAGACTGTTCCCTCCTCTACTCTCCCTTGTATCATCTCAACCTCTTTTACTATTCAGATCTCCCAAACAACCCTATCTAACCCTTCCCTCATGTATCCCTCCTAGACTCATCTGATACCTCATTTTTCTCTCTAATCCACTTTTAGAGACTCTTCCCCCTCCATCTCTACTTTACTCATCCCATACCTCCTCCTACTGCTATGCTCTCGAAATAAACACTTTCAAGACCCTTCCCTTTTCTATCCCTTCACTATCCTTTTCCAACTAACAGACTCACATGTCCACCGTTTAAATTAATTTCATATTTCCCTATACAAATTCACCACTCACCCTTTTTGGGATCCAGAGTAGCGTGCTACTTGCTAAAAAGCGCTTTGATGCCTCGTCCGGGGTAGTAAGCGCTAAATACATATAATTACAATACAATTACAATATTTCCCGTTTCCCTATCGCTCCTCTGTGTCCCTCATTTACTATTATAACCTAGATGTATAAATGTGGAGATCTCTGATCTCCCCATGTAGCTTTGTTTATAATATTTTGAAGAATGTAAGTTGTGCTGTTGTAGTAATACTAAACATTTTTCAAAATTGCAGTTTGTGGATAGACCCCTGAGAGGCCAGTTTCTCGGTAATGACTGGTCACAGTTAAAATTGTCCTATGGTGGGCCATTTGCAGAAACACTGAAATAGGCAGGGCAGGATCACTATAGTATACTTAGGGGCCTATTAGGATGGCGGTCGAAAATTCACCCCGACCGCCATGGTAGTGGGAAAAGACCGCCCGCAAAGACCGCGGCATAACCGCCGGTAAAATTAGGATTCTCCGCGATTAACATTGCGGCGGTTGCTGCTACCAGCAGCACCGACACCGTGTGAAAAGGAGCATGTCATGCATGTCACTGCACGGCGTGACAGGCACTGCACAGTGCCTGCCACCAGGTACAGGGACATGCAGGGGGCTATGGTATCCCCCAGTGTACCCACACCCCCCAACACATTGGGGGCCCGTAATGGGCCCCCAGAGACATTCTCCGCATGCCTTCCATGGAAGTTCCACCACCGCGGAAAAGCTGGCTACCGCCGGCTTCATAATCATTCCGACGGATCCTGGCCCTGCACCGGCATCATTGTAGCGGTCCAGTTCTGCTCGCTAGGCATGTGTGCAGACTGGTACCGGCGGAAAAGTTGAGCTCCGGAGATTCTCACTACCGTGGTTGTCATGGCCATGCTAATGGGACAGGCGGATTTCAGGCTTTCGATCGCAGACGGATGTCCGCCGCCGGTCCAGCGGTTGACACCGCCGGCCCAGCGGCGGCCATCCGTCCGCTATCCTAATAGACCCCTTAGAGTCTTCTAGAGCTTAAAATCTTGATATTTCTAGAAGCTTGCATCATAGAAAATTGATTAAAAGGTTTCAGGATCAGGATAATGATCTGACCCAAGCAAAGACAGTATGTAAGCTGAATGAGACCGACACCTTGCTTTCTTCTTAGGGTTGGGTATGGTGATATATGCTCACCCAAATCTAGGAGCAGTAAGTAGTACAACAGGTGCCATACTCTGATGTCTTCTTCACCTCCGCAGTCCTCAGGTGATGTAACTGTCATTCACTTTGGGAATTTCCTGCATAGTCGTAGATTCTTGTGATTGCTGAACAGTCTCTCTTTCTTAAGTCATTCTCAACATTGATTATCCTATGTTCTCTTATTATATAGGGCTTTTGGGTTTTCCGAGCCAGTAACTGAGCTGCTCCTTTCAATGGCTTTTTATTGTTTACAGGTATAGAGCAATTCATATGGTAAAATATAAAGAGTGAAAAATAGGTATCAAGTAAGACTATGTATTTTCCAAAATAGGCACAAGATATGGAGTTTAGAAGCAGTGGATATTTGCACATCTCCCAATTTATGGGCACCTGTACTAGCATGTGAATTAGAAGGCATTTCTCAAAATGTCTTCTTTCTTACACACTGGCTTACATTTGGAAGGCACAAATACAGAGAACTACAATTGATAATAACATTTGTTCTACCATTCAGTTTCCCCTAGTCTCCCAATTAAATAGTGCCTTACTTGGTTGGGTAGGGCTGAAACCTCACAAACCTGTACATTTTTGTTGGAGCCGGCCTCGTGGCGTGGTCCTGTTCCCCCTCGCTAAGCCGCACGAGGTCCCCTGCACCTCGGGCTCCTCCATTTTGGATTGTACGTGACTCTACGCACCCGCCTACGTGACCCCGCTCCACCCAGCCTCGGTCCCAGCGAGGCCCGACATCGGGGCGCCAACCTCTGGCCAGGGGGATACCACGTGGACACTTTCCCCCTCACAGCGGAGGGCAGTATCGATGGGACCCCCAACCGTCCTTCCACACCTAGGTGCGATCGCCCCACAGCTCTCTGGGGCCTGGCGCCTCTCCTGCTGGGCGTCTGGCCGCTCCCGACCCGGCCTCTCCGCCCCCCCCGGGCGCAAGGGTCCGGACATCAAAGGGCTCCAGACCTATATCTGAGGCGACCCGGCAACAAGACAGTAGTTGTATCCCGGAGTCAAGAGCTCTGCTGATCGGATCGCGGCTGACCCTACGGAGAAAGACTCATCCTGGAACCACGCTCTGAGCCCTGCTGACTACGTCGCGGCTCCTCCGTGCTTAAAGACCTTCACGAACCTTTGGGGCCCTGCTGACGCTGTCGCGGCCCGACCTTGTCGAACTTTCCATCAGAGCCCAGCTGACCTCGTCGCGGCTCGACCGAAGCGGAACTACCACCGGAGCCCTGCTGACTGTGTCGCGGCTCGACCCAAGCGGAACTACCAACCCGAGCCCTGCAGACACCGTCGCGGCTCTCCACGTCCGAGCTGCTTGGAGACCAGCACGCAAGGTCTGGCGCAGAGCCTCCCCGTACCAGGCTGGTACTAAGACTGTCCCGCTACCCTGTCCCTACAAAGACATTGAGACTCTTTCTGGATCACTCGATCCCACTGTACATATTGAATGTGCTACCATTGATAAAGTACCAAGATAGGAACTGATACGGAATCCTGTGTGGTGGTGTTACTGGGCCTAGTACGATCATAGGAGAAGGACCTCTCCTAGGAGGCTTCTCAGCGGCGCTCGGCTATAACTTTGCGGTAGGAAGGTGCCCCGGAGTGGTCCCCCCGACTCCCCGGTGGTCCTCCCTCCAACATTTGGTGGCCAGCGACGGGCTCCGAGCCAGACGCAATAGTACAGGCAAGTAACGCACCCATTACCTAACCAGACGAAAAATAAAAAGGGAACCATGAACGGCCAAGAAGCAACCGTGGCCGCAACCTTCCAGCCAGAAAGGCTGGAAGAATACACCCACAAAGAACTGAAACAATTCTGCAAGGACAAAGGGATCCCAACCACAGGATTGGGCACCAAGGAAGAAATGCAGAAAGCCCTGAAAGCCTGGGCAGAATCCGAGGCCACTCCACTCCGAGCCGAAGGGACCTCAGCCCGGGACGGAAACCTGCCACCGACCATAACCCCGACAGATGGGGGGCGAAGCATCCCGGAAACCGGCCTATCCCACGAAGAAATGCGAGAACGGGAGAGGGTCCGGACACACAAATTGGAACTCGCACGACTCCGGCTGGACGGTGAACTCCTGCTGGCGGAGAAGAAACTAGCCTTGGAGCAACTACGGCTGCAGGAGGAAATCGAAGAAAAGAAACGGCATCGAGAACTAGAAGAGAAACGGCTAACCCTCGAGCACGAGAGGGGCCTCAAGGAACTCGAACTGAAATCCAAAACGGGGGAGACCAGCACCCCCGGGGCCCGGGACGCTCTGCCACTGACCGAGCCAAAGGTTCATATCCCCAAGGATGTCGTCAAAGAATACTACAAAAACGACGACATTCAGCAGTGGTTCCGAGCCTACGAGGTAGCCATGACCTCCCATCGGGTACCCCGGAAGGATTGGGGTGCCGGCCTATGGGGGAGGTTCCTCAGCGAGGGCCGGGATACCCTGCTGCAACTTCCCGACGCGGTGATGACATCATACGACCACATGAAAGAAGCCCTACTCACCCGCTACGGACTATCAGCCGAGATGTACTGGCAGCGTTTCCGGGACTGCAAGAAGCTCCCCGGCACCACATGGGTCGAATACGTGGACTTCTTCAGCCGGGCCTTTGAAGGGTGGATAAAAGGGAGCAAGGTCACCTCGTACAACGAACTGTTTGACCTCATTGTCTGGGAGCACCTCGCCAACAACTGCTTTGTCGAACTAAGGCAACACCTCCTGGACAGTAAGCTGACTGAGCCCCGGAAGCTCGCCGCCGAAGCCGACCGATGGGTCAACACCCGAGTCCCCCGGAACACCGTGGGGGACTACCAACGGAGTACCACGGGACCTCCTCGCCAGCGGGGCAGAGGAGGGGGGTCCCACCACAGTCGAGAATTCCCGGCGGGGCCGCCCAGAAGCCCGCCACGAGGCCATGCCGCCAACCACACGTCCCTGACCCTGGTCCGAAGGGGGACCCCCATCGCCAGGCCTGGACCCCGACCAACAGTGACCTGCTTCGGCTGCCAACAGACAAGCCACTATGCGAGTGACCGGCCTGCCCCGCGAACTGACGGAACGGGACCGCTGGTCCCCCTCCCCGACAAATAGGCGCCGCAGCCCTGGGGGAAGGAGAGGAAGAGGAGGAAAACCGCGACGACGGGTCCCCCGAGTGGGAACCAGCTGCCATGTCACTCGTATGCCTGGGCTCCCGAGAAATGGTGCCCCGAGCTGCCATCCCAAGCAACACCCAGAAGTACCAGCAGTGGGTCACCATCAATGGACGACGGGCCGAAGCCCTCCGGGACACTGGGGCCAGTGTGACCGCTGTCCGCTGCCACCTGGTGACCCCCGAACAGATCCTGCCGCATGTCCTATGCCCTGTCCGGACCGAGGACAACACCGAAAACATGTGCCGGATGGCCAGGATCCCCTTCGAGTGGGGAGGAGTGTCAGGCACCCTAAAAGTAACTGTCCGCGACGACGCCCCAGTGGACTGCCTCCTGGGAAACGACCTAGAGAGCTCCCCCTGGGCCCAGGTGGAGCGCCGAGAGCATCTGGGGATGCTAGGGCTGCCCGAGTGGGCCTGCGCCACCACCCGGTCCATGACCGCCCAACCCGCCGCCGCCGACGAGCCT
Organism: Triturus cristatus; assembly: GCF_964204655.1. Lineage (NCBI taxonomy): Eukaryota > Metazoa > Chordata > Amphibia > Caudata > Salamandridae > Triturus > Triturus cristatus. The sequence continues at coordinate 423,677,314 of NC_140593.1, forward strand.
ACGGGTCAAGAACTGCCACCCTCCTCCGGCACGGAGGAGCCGGACGATGAGGCCGGGCCATCCGAACTTTCCCCTGACGAGGCTGCCTCCCTCAGCGAGATCCCAGAGCTGGCCCAGTGGCGCCACGACGGTGGCCCCACCCGCGAACAATTCCAGCAAGAGCAGAAGGCCTGCCCGTCCCTCGAGGGGGCCCGACAGCAAGCGGCCACCCAGGCCTCGGGGGACCCCACGGGAACCCACTGGATCTATTGGGACAATGACTTGTTGTATAGCGAACAGAAAGTCGCCGAACTGGGAGCCGGCCGGGTGTTGGTGGTTCCCCTCCGATTCCGAGAGTTCCTCCTGAACCTGGCGCATGACGTGCCCCTCGCCGGACACCTCGGGCGAGACAAAACCTACAGCCGCCTAGTGACCCATTTCTATTGGCCCCGAATGCGGAGAGACGTGGACCACCACTGCCGGTCCTGCCAGACCTGCCAGGCTAGCGGAAAGACTGGGGGTCGAGTCAAGGCCCCCCTCCAACCGTTTCCAGCCGTCCACACCCCGTTCGAACGAGTAGGGATCGACATCATGGGGCCCCTCGACCCCCGAACCGCCCTGGGACACCGCTTCATCCTGGTACTGGTCGACCACGCCACCCGATACCCCGAGGCCATCCCACTCCGCACTGTGACAGCTCCAGTGGTGGGCCGGGCTCTGATGGGCATCTTCTCCAGGGTGGGGTTCCCCCGAGAAGTGGTGAGCGACAGGGGTACGAACTTTATTTCGAAGTACATGAGATCCCTCTGGCAACAATGTGGGGTCACCTACAAATTCACCACCCCTTACCACCCCCAGGGGAACGGACTGGTCGAGCGGTTCAACAGAACCTTGAAGGGGATGATCAAGGGCCTGGAAGAGCCCCTGAGGAGGAGATGGGACGTCCTGCTGCCCTGCCTCCTGTTCGCCTATCGAGAGGTACCACAGAAATCCCTGGGCTTCAGCCCCTTCGAACTGTTGTATGGGCACCCCGTCCGAGGGCCCCTCAGCCTGGTCAAGGAGGGCTGGGAGGCGAACGTCCAAGATGCCCCCCCCGACGTCTACCGGTACCTCCTGGCCCTGCGGAACCAGACTCGGAAGTTCCGGGCCCTGGCAGAAGCAAACCTTGAAGCCAGCCAAGAAGACATGAAACGCTGGTATGACGAAAATGCCTCGACCATCGAGTTCGAGCCGGGCCAGCAAGTCTGGGTCATGTCGCCCGTGGACCCCTGCGCCCTGCAGGACCAGTGGACCGGGCCCTTCAAGGTGGTTGGGAGGAAGAGCCCCGTCACCTACCTGGTCGACATGGAGTCCCCAAGGAACCCCCTCCGGGTCCTACACGCCAACCGGCTCAAGCCCCACTTTGCCCGAACCGAACTAAGCCTGCTGCTGGCTACCGACGATGGGGGCGAAAGCGACTCCGAGCCCCTACCCAACCTCCTGGGGTCCTCGGGCCAAGACGGCTCCTTGGAGGGCGTCCACCTCTCCGCCACCCTGACCCCAGAACAGCGCCATGACTGCCGGAAGCTGCTGCAACCCTTCGCTGCCCTCTTCTCTCTCACGCCCGGGGTGACCCCCTGGTGCGTCCACGACGTGGACACCGGGGACAGCCCCCCTGTGCGACATCGCACCTACAGAGTACCCGACCGAGTCCGAGCCTGCATACAGACCGAGGTCTCCAAGATGCTCGCCCTCGGAGTCATCGAGCCATCCGACAGCCCGTGGGCCAGCCCTGTGGTCTTGGTGCCGAAGGCCGCCGCCCCCGGCACCCCAACGGAACTCAGCTTTTGTGTGGACTACAGGGGCCTGAACGCAGTCACCAAGACCGATGCCCACCCCCTGCCACGGGCAGACGAGCTGATCGATCGCTTAGGGGCCGCCCGCTACCTAAGCACCTTTGATCTCACCACTGGGTACTGGCAGATCAAGCTCACCCCCGGCGCCCAGGAACTATCCGCTTTTTCCACCCCCGATCAGCACTACCACTTTCGGGTGATGCCCTTCGGTATGAAGAACGCCCCAGCGACCTTCCAGAGGCTGGTGAACAAGGTCCTGGCCGGGCTAGAAGCGTTCAGCGCAGCCTACCTCGACGACATTGCAGTCTTCAGCAACCACTGGGCCGCGCACCTAGGACACCTCGGAGAAGTCCTGGCCGCTCTCCAAAGGGCCGGGCTCACGATTAAGGCCAGCAAGTGCCACATCGGTCAAGGGTCTGTGACCTATCTGGGCCATCAGGTGGGGAGTGGCCAGGTGGCGCCCCTCCGGTTGAAGGTCGATGCCATCCAGGCATGGGAGCCCCCCGCAACCCAAACAGCTGTCCGGGCCTTCTTAGGCCTCACAGGCTACTACCGGCGATTTATCAAGGATTATGGCAGTATTGTGGGGCCCCTCACAGAGCTCACTTCCAAGAAACAGCCCAAGGCGGTGCACTGGACGCCCCGCTGTCAGACCGCTTTTGAGGCCCTCAAGGCGGCCATGTGCGCTGCCCCTGTGCTACAGGCCCCTGACTACAGCAAGGAGTTTGTGGTTCAGACCGATGCCTCGGAGTACGGGGTTGGGGCGGTCCTCTCCCAGATGGACACCGAGGGCCTCGACCGACCTGTGGCCTTCATCAGCCGCCGACTGCTGCCACGAGAACAGAGGTGGAGCACCATCGAGCGGGAGGCCTTCGCTGTGGTATGGGCTCTCAAGAAGCTCCGGCCCTACCTTTTCGGCACCCACTTCAGAGTCCAAACTGACCACCGGCCCCTGCGGTGGCTAATGGAAATGCGGGGCGAGAACCCCAAGTTGTTGCGATGGTCCATCTCGCTGCAAGGGATGGACTTCACCGTGGAGCACCGGCCCGGCAACGACCACGCCAATGCCGACGGCCTGTCCAGATTCTTCCGCCTCGGCGAGGAGAACCCCCAAGGAGATGGGTGACTCTCCCTGCCTTCAGCTTGGGGGGACGCGTGTTGGAGCCGGCCTCGTGGCGTGGTCCTGTTCCCCCTCGCTAAGCCGCACGAGGTCCCCTGCACCTCGGGGCTCCTCCATTTTGGATTGTACGTGACTCTACGCACCCGCCTACGTGACCCCGCTCCACCCGGCCTCGGTCCCAGCGAGGCCCGACATCGGGGCGCCAACCTCTGGCCAGGGGGATACCATGTGGACACTTCCCCCCTCACGGCGGAGGGCAGTATCGATGGGACCCCCAACCGTCCTTCCACACCTAGGTGCGATCGCCCCACAGCTCTCTGGGGCCTGGCGCCTCTCCTGCTGGGCGTCTGGCCGCTCCCGACCCGGCCTCTCCGCCCCCCCCGGGCGCAAGGGTTCGGACATCAAAGGGCTCCAGACCTATATCTGGGGCGACCCGGCAACAAGACAGTAGTTGTATCCCGGAGTCAAGAGCCCTGCTGATCGGAGCGCGGCTGACCCTACGGAGAAAGACTCATCCTGGAACCACGCTCTGAGCCCTGCTGACTACGTCGCGGCTCCTCCGTGCTTAAAGACCTTCACGAACCTTTGGGGCCCTGCTGACGCTGTCGCGGCCCGACCTTGTCGAACTTTCCATCAGAGCCCAGTTGACCTCGTCGCAGCTCGACCGAAGCGGACCTACCACCGGAGCCCTGCTGACTGTGTCGCGGCTCGACCCAAGCGGAACTACCAACCCGAGCCCTGCAGACACCGTCGCGGCTCTCCACGTCCGAGCTGCTTGGAGACCAGCACGCAAGGTCTGGCGCAGAGCCTCCCCGTACCAGGCTGGTACTAAGACTGTCCCGCTACCCTGTCCCTACAAAGTCATTGAGACTCTTTCTGGATCACTCGATCCCACTGTAAATATTGAATGTGCTACCATTGATAAAGTACCAAGATAAGCAACTGATACGGAATCCTGTGTGGTGGTGTTACTGGGCCTAGTACGATCACAGGAGAAGGACCTCTCCTAGGAGGCTTCTCAGCGGCGCTCGGCTATAACTTTGCGGTAGGAAGGTGCCCCGGAGTGGTCCCCCCGACTCCCCGGCGGTCCTCCCTCCAACATTTTTTTAAACCTAGACACCTAGGGCAATCATGATGGGGTGAGGTGCTTGGCTCTCCCAGGTTGTTTTACCAAGAATTCCTTGCAAACCTCACACTTTGACTAAAAAACTAATTTTCCTCATCTTTCTGTAATGGAATGTTCTGGACTCTGCAGTCAGCCACAAACTTCCTTCCACCCAGAATTCCCCTAAGTCTTCTGATAAAAATGGTATCTTACTTGTTTGGGTAGGCCTAGTGCCCACAACAGAAATGCCGCAAAACGCGACATGGACACATCACATTTTCCCCCTCTAACCTGACCTTTTTTTGCAATGTGCCTAGGTGGATTTTGGGCCCTAGCTCAGCTAGCACCTTGGGAAACCTAGCAAACCTGTACATTTTAGAAGACTAGATACCCAGGGGAATCCAGGGTAGGGTGACTTGTGTGGATCTCATAAGGCTTTTGTTACCCACAATGCCCTGCTAAACTCAAACTTTGCTTGAAATCACACATTTTCCTTACATTTCTTTGATGGAAACGTCCGGAATCTGAAGGAGTCCACAACATTCCTACCACCCAGCATTGACTCACACATGCCTATAAAAATACTGCACCACTTGTGTTTTGTTGGGCCTATTGTTAGTCACAGGAAGGGATCAAACCAAGAACAATACCTGTCTCTGGCATTTGGCTCAATCTCACAAGTGGGTAGAAAGGTTGTTTCTTCATTTTTATGGGGGTGGGGTCATGTCCATGCTGGGCAGCCCCCACCCTTACATATTAAAAAAAGGAATACCTGGGGTCTAGTGGGCTTGAGGTAATTGCCCTCATCTGGCCCCGGGGGCAGAGAGACTATTTCCCTATTTTTGTTGGGTAGGGGCATTGCCATGCCAATGCTATGCAGCCATCACGACTACAAATATATATAGAACTGTAATCATGGTGCCTAGTGCACTTTCTGCACCACCGGCAAGCAGATGGGGATAATGGCCCTCAGGACTGCATTAACAAACACGAGCAAGGGGGAGCACATGCCCTTGCCCAAGAGGCCACTTCCCTTACCCTTCCTGTCTAGTGGGTTGATCCCTGCTTGGGGATCTCCATCCTGGGGCCATCCCCAAGAATGAATCCACTGGGTACCATTGGAAAGCGGAGATTCTCCCCATTCCAATGCTACCTCCCCCATCTGAATTGGTGCTCGGGCGCTGAGATATGCACCTGAGCAATGATTCAGTGGAAGTGAAATTAGCCAATTGGCTCATTTCACATTCACTTTCACTGTATTGACATCAGCGTACCATGCAGGCAGATCCTCACTGGATGGAAAACAACAAATGCCTCGGGCTGCTGGGGAAGCTGTTCTCCAGCTCCCAAGGCTAAAATAAACAAGCATTTGCAATGCAATAGGTCTCAGATTTACACGAGTTTGAGCTATTGGCATTGTAAATGACAATGCCTTTTATTTATGTTTTGGTTTTTGAAACATAAATAAAAGGCATTGTCATCGACAATGCCAATAGCTTAAACTCGCGTAAATGCGAGACCTATTGCATTGCAAATGCTTGTACTGTGTGCGACCATAAAGGTTTATACTTGAAAATAAAAGGGTGTAATAGGCCTGGCATACCCTGGGTGGGCCATGAAATGCTCCACAGCTGTCAGCCCTGTGGTATATGAGCACAGAGTCTTCTACGTGAAACACCTCACAGTTCTCACAGCTCTCAACACAGCAGGGGTACCCTGGAAACGGTGGGGGTAAGGGGTAGGGCATCTTTCAGCTTCTGTCAGATGTCCCTCTTCCTCGAAACCATATATGTCCTGCATGAAATTTATTGCCGGTCCTAGGAAGCTTTTTTCCGGTCCAGGGAAGGCATGGCTTGGCAGTTCGGGCTGGTCTGTTCCCATGAGGCACAGGGTCAGACTGATTTGCATATGGCCATGTCTGAACTGGGGTGGCAGAGTGGGCTAAAGAACGGTGATGGATCAAACCCAGATCTGTTGACTGGGTGTGAGTGTTTGATTGGTTCTGATGCTCTGTCCATCACCACCCCCTTTTGTACCGCTTTGTTTGCCATAAGTTGGCAGGGTGTGCTCAGACGTGAGTCCCTTGCTCACTTTGCCACTGGATTCAAGCAAGCCTGGCTGAAGACGGCTGAAATGCCAGAAACCGGTCCTAGGAAGCTTGTTTCCGGTCCAGGGAAGGCATGGCTTGGCAGTTCGGGCTGGACTGTTCCCATGAGGCACAGGGTCAGACTGATTTGCATATGGCCATGTCTGAACTGGGGTGGCAGAGTGGGCTAAAGAACGGTGATGGATCAAACCCAGATCTGTTGACTGGGTGTGAGTGTTTGATTGGTTCTGATGCTCCGTCCATCACCACCCCCTTTTGTACCGCTTTGTTCGCCATAAGTTAGCAGGGTGTGCTCAGACGTGAGTCCCTTGCTCACTTTGCCACTGGATTCAAGCAAGCTTGGCTGAAGACGGCTGAAATGCCAGAAACCGGTCCTAGGAAGCTTGTTTCCGGTCCAGGAAAATCCAGGAAAAGCATGGCTTGGCAGTTCGGGCTGGACTGTTCCCATGAGGCACAGGGTCAGACTGATTTGCATATGGCCATGTCTGAACTGGGGTGGCAGAGTGGGCTAAAGAACGATGATGGATCAAACCCAGATCTGTTGACTGGGTGTGAGTGTTTGATTGGTTCTGATGCTCCGTCCATCACCACCCCCTTTTGTACCGCTTTGAAATTTATTACTGAAACACGATGTCAAGTGCATCTCAAACAATATTTAAATTTAGGAGATATAAATTGTCAATAGTTGATTCAGTGGCACTCTATATGTTTATTTGGTCACTTAGACGCACTTCGAGTTCCGTTGCAGAAATACAAGGAGAGTTTGGGTAAAAACAAACAATCCAGATTAAAGTTCTGCATGTCCCAAAGTGTGTGTCACGAGGACCTGATGCACAGAACAATTAAACGATGCAGAGGATTGAACTGGACTGTGGACTGGACTGGCTCTCCATGTCTTCGGTACCAATGGGATGGGACTTTTTCTGAAAGGAGCCGCTCTCCTCTAGGCACTGATAGTATGTATGAATTATTAGCCACTTTGACAGAAGCACCTCGAAGCCCACTCACAAGTCTGTCGAAGCTGAGGAGGAACCTTTTGCTCAGCAGCTCCTGCCCGGGCTGCAGCCACCTGCAGCTCATGCCTAGGGCAGAGTGTCAGCAGCCACGCCCCCATTGCAGCACTGTGGGGAGCAATGAGAGAAGGCGCTGAAGACCACTTGAATTGAGCCTCAGAAATGGAGATACTTAATCAGATTTAAAAAAAAGGATCACCCACGGAGCAAGAAATAAGAACAAAGGGGTTTTGACGACACTCCCCCATCTGGACATCACCCTGTATAAAGCAGGGTCAGGTATTAAAGATATTATGACCCTATGGGCTGGTAGCGGATCGCCACTTGCCTGCCCTGGACGCATTGAACATACGAACCAAATGGTTTTCTTTTCAAAACCCCAAACCCACATTTTAAATGATACTCTTTTCACACATCTATTAGGTTTCACCGTTATTTATTCACACTTCTCCTTTGTCTTTGTTTTGCAGATGAAAATTCTGTGTTTACATTAGTGATGTTGCTGAATATTCCATCAATATATCAAATAATTGCCAATTGCATATGCCTGTACCCAATGCATTTCGGGTCGGATGACCCTATTTCAGTGGTCTCATTGTCATAAAATAATGAAATATAAATGTAGGTGAATATCGGCACCTAAGAATACTAATGAGTAGCATAATCCAATAAATGTGTGTCGTGGTGAGCCCTGAACAAAGTTAATTCATTTGAAATCTGGGCTTAAAAATACAGCTGTTGTGTTTGAAATGACATGCAATCCCTATGCTGAAGCTGAGCGCGCACGGCTGTGCATACACAGCTACCCAGATGGTCTTGGCCACCATAATACTGCGCGGGTTTAAAATTTTACAATCTTAATCCCAATGTAAGAACCGTGAACACGCCATGGTTGGCATTTGCCAATTGCTTTCAGTGAAGTTTACCATGATCGCATTTCCCTGTGAAGCCTAAAGCTTATTCCACAATGACAATAAGAATACTGCTCGAGTTAAAAAACCTGATGCACGCTCCATCCCAGTGTAACCAACATAAACATGCCATGGTTGGCGTTTACATTCAGTGAAGTTTACCGCAACTGCGTTATCCAGTGCACTGTGATAAAAAATACATAGGGGCAGATTTATGTGGGACTTGCGCCCCTTTTACGCCGCCGTTGCGTCACTTTTGTGACGCAGCGGCGGCGTAAACCCTGCGCCACGTTGCGCCCAATTTACATCGTGACGCATCTATGGAGATGCTTCACGGTGTAAAGCCCTGCGCCACGTGAAACCTGCGTCAGGTTTCATGTGGGCGTTTCGACACAGGGGGGGGCGTTCCGTCGCAGGAACGCCCCTGAAAAGTGACTCAGTGAAATCTATAAGATTTCACTGAGTCACTTTCCTAACGCTGATGCGTCAAAACCCTGCGCCTGCTTGAAGCAGGCGTAAGGCTTGACGCACCTTGTTAGGGATAGGGTAGGTTGGAACAGTGCTGGAGTTGTGTCGCGCTTGCGACACAACTTCAGCACTGCGTCAGCCTTACGCCGGCAGATGCGTCACGTATATGCTTGTCCTTGCGCCACGATGCACCGCATTGTAAATGCGGTGCATCTGCGGTGGCGCATGGGCAAACTTGCGTGACGCATCTTCCCTGGCGCATCCATGCTGATTTGCAGGGATGCGCCAGGGAACATAAATCTGCCCCATATTGTGCTTCAAGCTAAATGCCCGAAGGTGACACTACATACAAGACATTCCCAAAAACGTAGAAATACCATACTGCTTCCGCCTGCAGCCCGGTATACAAACCATTATGGAGCATGCTGCCATCTCCATATCATCTAACCCGAATGCAAGCGCGCTGCTGGGGGCCACCCACGGAGGGTGATAACGATAACCTATTACGTTAGCATGAAAGGATTTAAAGGTCCAGCGTTCCTGTAAGACATGGTCACCGGGCCCTAAGGGGGTAACGTGACTCGAGCGGTTGGGCACCCAAAGGCTTATGTGTAAAGCGACCATACAACACACACATCCCCTGAAGCAGGAAACGCACACAATAAGGGACGCCACACAGTAAGATCAATGCAAATTAATCAGTTTTATCTAAACAAATGATATGCAAGCACAGTTCCTTAGATGGCAATGGGCATCACTTGAACACATTAGCATTAGAGTCACCAGCATTTCATTATGGTCACCTAGGCAGTAGCTGAATACCTTTGCGTCAGATTCACCAGTAATTTAATATTATGCAGTAGGCCACACCTGTATACCTTAGCGTCAGATTCCCGGGCGCTTCATCATAGCTCCAGTGGCAATACCTGGCGCACCTGGGGGAGCGGTAACTACAGCGGTTAATCAGAGCGCTGCGCCCCTCCCACCACTAGCGTTTCACTCTGCCGTGGGTACCATGCGCGGTGACTAACAATTATCAGCGCTTTGAAATAGGGCTGGGAAACTTAGCGCCACCTCAGAAAACTAATAGCGCGTCAAGGCAGGACTCGCAAGCATATCGTTACCCCGGGCATTACTAGTGCCTCGGAGCAGGACTTCAGCACACAGAGCTACTCGTAATCACAAGGCATTAGGCACTTCAGAGCAGAACTTGAGAACACAGGGCTACTCGTAATCATAAGCATTAAACACTTCAGAGTAGAACTCGAGAACACAGCGCCTCTCGTAATCATGAGACATTAAGCACTTATGAGCAGAACTTAAGAATACAGCGCGTCTCGTAATCATGAGACATTAAGCACTTTGGAGCAGAACTTAAGAACACAGCGCTTCTCGTAATCATGAGACATTAAGCACTTATGAGCAGAACTTAAGAATACAGCGCGTCTCGTAATCATGAGACATTAAGCACTCCTGATCAGCAGGGGGTGCACCGGGTCCTCTGCAAGCCTCCCGGGGAGCAGGGGGTGAGTCCCAGGCCTACACACGGCCACGCTACCTCCCAGCCCCCAGGGGTTACCTTGATCTCGGCGTCCTGGTCTCGGGAGACACTCGGGGGTTCCTTAAGGCTTCAGGCCCCGCAGTCAGCGTGCTCAGCGGCGGGGGCGGGGGCGGCGACGCGCAGTCCGCCCTCGTCACGTGGGGCTGTAGACGGCTTCACGGCCTTCCCAGGCCTTCCGCGACTCACTCAGACGCTGTGACGGCAGCGGCGGGGCCCCGGGCTTCTCCGCGGGCCCCGACTCGATGAGGAGCAACTTCTGGTCCCTGGGCCGCGGCGGTGGGCGCGCTTCCGGTCCCCGCGCCGAGGGGGGTACAAATTAAGCGGGATGACAGCGAGCTCAGAGCTCAGCGTGGGACTGACTCGGGGGATCCCAGGCCAGGTCGGAGAGCGCAGGGGTCACAGCGCTAGTACCTGGTTGATCCCCAGCAGTCCAGCAGTCAGTTGCAGTTTAGGTTTCAATAAGGAGCTTCAGCATGAGATCTCAGCATTCAGTTTCAGCATGAAGTTCCAGCGTTTAGTTTCAGCATTCAGTTTCAGCATGAAGGTTCAGCATAAAGTTTCAGCATTCAGTCTTAGCAGTCTTACTGGCGCAGATGTCTCTGGCGCCCTTAGGGGTTCTGTTCCTTGAGGGGTAGGGATTGAGTTGGTGACTAGTTCCCTCCTAGTCAAGCTTGGCAGAGGGTCCCTGTGTTCTCCTACCGCTGGGCTAGATCAGTGGGCTGTACAGGATCCCTCACTCACTTAAAAGGCAGTACCTAAGTCCTGTCACTTTCAGAGGCATAAGTCCCTGGCTAGGCCCTACCGCCTAAAACTCCTGCGTGGATTCCCCAGCTCTGCTTTACCCCAACTGGCCAACTGACTAGAAAAAGTTCCCTCCCTCACTTAAGTAGCCCTAGGTCAGGTGACCTCTATCCAAGGCGGCAAAAGTAAAAACCCCACCTCCCTTCTAGAAGGTTCCAGCACATTCCAGGAGCTTCCCCATTCTACCTATGGGACAAAAAAGGCGGGCTGGTGTCGCAACATTGTTGTGGGGTTCCAGCCAGCTCCTGGCAGCTAGGGTGCTACTAATGAAGACCACTCTGCAGTAGCAGGGGTCTGTGGCAGCCATCTTGGGAGAAGGGAGCACCTGCACCTTAACACTGATTGGCAATGAAAAGGCGCCCGGAGACCTAAGTCCAACATAAAAATGAGGGTGGAAAAAATGAGGCATGACCAAAAATAGATGGGGAGACCACCCTAGGGCTGACAGGTCTAACAGTCCCATTGCAACCGACATAAATATGCCGTGGTTGGCGTTTACCGATTACATTCAGTACACGGACACGGGAGGGAGCGCAAACTAAGAGAGAGATAACAGTGTTTATAGAGGAGGAGGGGCGGGTGACGGTGTGCGACACCGATGGTGGGTGGCGGTCTACGTAAGTAGCACGCGCATGTTAATGTGCACTATTTTATAAAATAACAATTACGCTGTGTAAGCGTAATGAGACTGTAGTGAGGCCGTGCTGCTTCCAGTAGAAACGGAAGTTACGTATCGGATCGAGATCCAAAGGGAAGCCTGCTAGCAAAAAAAATGCCAAAGTCCACAAATGGCAAGCGGCGAAAAATTACTCTGCAATAGGTGGAGTTTCACCACCAATCTAGATTACTAGCCGAGACCGAAAAAGGACATCCATCTGGTGTTAATACCAGAAGGATTTCCTGCCTTGTGTGGCAGGACCGCCTAGAGCTGTCCTCAGCAGACATGGGCCAGTGTGGAGAACAGCATGGATCCATTCTCCACACCGATGGAGTTGATGCACAAAGAAGATTTATTTGCTCAGTGTTCTTGACACTGGGCATAAAAAAATTATACAAATACAGCTCTATCCTGTTTCAATGGGGAGTCACCCCAGCTTGCTGCCATAATATTTAAATTTATGGATCATTTGCAACATTGTACATGGTTGGCCTGATTCACAAAGGTATATTTTCAATTTTGTCATTCCACTCTTATGTGCATAGACTCGTAGTTGTAACGGCTCTACGAGTAAAATATATTTATTAATAACAAATAATCGTAAACTTATACAAAAGTGTAAGTTTCCCTTTATGAATCAGGCCCATAGTTTGTATTTGACATTGCTTTAGTTCATCACCAATTATGTAGAGGTTTATGATTTTATGCATAATAACATTAATACGACAAAAGAAAATTAACTTGTAATTGAAATGAGGACATTTTATTGAGCGAATTGTCGAATTGTGCTTATGCTAACATTAGTCAATGAATGAATGAATGAATTGGCATTTGTAGAGCGCATGGCTACCAGAAGGCCTCCCAGCGCTTAGGAACAGAACCTACACAAACAGCCATTAAACAGCAGGGGACAGGAAAGTTTTAAACTGTCTTTGGAAGGACAGATAGTCATCTTCCAGGAGAATGTAGTTTGGAAGAAGGTTCCAACGTTTGGAAGCGATGTAGGAGAATAATTGTCCCCCGCTCGTAGACCTATATATCATAGGGACTGCTGCCAGGCGTTTATTCCCGGAGTGCAAGGATCTACAGGGACGGTAGGGGGAGATGATGGAATGAAGAATTGGTGGGCCCTTAGAAGATTGAGTCTTGTGTACAATGCATAGGGCCTTGAACTGAACTCTTGCAGCGACTGGGAGCCAATGGAGAGAAGCTATTGACGATCACGCGGATTCCCTATTGGGGATCTGTAGAAGGAGGCGGGCTGCATAGTTTTGCACAGTCTGTAGCTTCTTAATCGTAGAGCACGAGGACCCTAGGTAGAGAGCGTAGGCGTCATCCAGACGTGAGAGAATCAGAGCTTGAACCAACAGTCTCCTGGCATTGAAAGGCAGCAGGGGGAGGATTTTCCTAATCATCTTCAGTATTCCATAGCAGGTCTCTGCTACCTTCCAAGATTGCTCCTTCATGTCTAGATTGTGGGCCAACCAGACGCCAAGGCTTTTGATTTGCTCTTTTGGGGAGGGCATACTATCCAAACACTTGGGCCACAAGGAGCTAGAGCCCAGGGGAGAAGGTTTGCCCAAGAACATCAGGTCAGTTTTTGCTCCATTCAGTTTTAAATACGAGCCAGCCATCCATGCAGACACTTTTTCCAGACAGCCGGCCAGATTATTTGTCCCATTCTCTGATTGGTTTAAGGAAACAATCAATTGGGTGTCGTCCGCATAGGTAACGATCTGTATGCCAAAGGGTTTAACGATCTCGGCCAGAGGGCTCATATAAATATTAAAGAGCGTGGGGCTCAGGGATGAGCCCTGAGGGACCCCACAACTCAGCGGCATACTTTTAGAAATGGGGTTATCCTCAAAGACCCAAAATTATCGGTCGTCTAAGAATTACTCCAATCACTTAAGTGCAGTTCCAGATACTCCTACTTCTCTAATTCTAGAGATCAGCAATTGATGATTGACAGTGTTGAATGCCGCACTCAGGTCGAGGAGGACAATTGCTGCCGAGCCCCCGACATCTAGGATTTTTCTGGCTTCCTCAACAACTACCACCAGGGCAGTCTCCGTGCCCTGCTGGGGTCTAAAACCGGTTTGTGAGGGATGGAAGCAGTCATTTTCCTCCAAAAAGGTGGAAAGAATGGAATTGACATGCTTTTCGGCAATTTTTGCGATCCCTGGTAAAAGCGAGATCGGCAGGTAAATGGCAAATATTTCAGGGTCCAGGCACTGTTTTTTCCGCAGTGCTCTGACCATGGCCCATTTCCATAGTGAGGGTGCAATCCCGGAGGCGAGTGATAGGTTAATGATTTCCAGCATGGTCGGAGCAACTGTCTCAAAGGCCTGGTTCAGAACGTTGGAGGGGCCACGTCTCTGGGGAAACCTGATTTTAATTTATTGAAGTAGATTTTTAAAGATTTCATGTCCATGGGGGGGGGATAACCACCAAAGAACTGTCAAGAAATTTCGACCGATTTTTTAGTGGTGGGGCGTTCTGAGGGGCTGCGACCGGAAAAAATGCTGAATACATTTCTTGAATTTAAAAAAAAAAGAATTCTGCCAAATTATTGCAGCGTCCTAAAATGTCATCAGCAGGCAGAGCTGGGGATGGAGGTATGAGAAGTGATTTGGCAATTTAAAAAATTTCATGATGAGAGTTTGAGGCTGAGGTAATCCTTGTTGCATAATACGAGGATTGGGCCCTTCTGATTTCTGACTTGTATGTTTAGTTGCCTCCCTGTAATCACTCTTCTTCTTGTTGGAGAAATCTTTCCTTCAATGCCTCTCCAATAATTTACGTTGTTGCTTCAGCTCTCTGAGCTTAGGCGTGTACCATGCTATCCTCTTAGAACCCTTCTTGTTGGTTGTAAATTTTTTGGGAGCCACCAGGTCCAGGGAGGATTTAAGCCAATGATTAATCTTGTTGTTGGCGGATTCTGGATCAACCTCAAACACCGGTCAGGTGTTACTGAGAGTAAGCGCCCAGGACTCAGTAGGAAGTTTGGCCCAGTTGCGACTCAACTTCTTTACCGGTTCCAATGGCGGATCACTAGTCGTGGGGGTCCATGTGAAGGGTATCATATAGTGATCCGTCCAAGGCATCGAGATAGGCATTTCCACCATCAAATTGTTAATGTTGGAGAAGATGGGGTCAAGTATATGGCCTTTTTGGTGCGTGGGACCAATCACTTTCAGATTGAGTTGGAGAGCACCCAGGCTATCAGTCATTTCCTCCACATTAGGTGAAGAGAGATCATCAAAATGGATGTTCAAGTCACCCAAAATGAAAAAGTTAGGAAGGGAGCTGACTGATTTGGCTATTATCGCGGGTAAGTCTCTGTTGAAGTGCCCAGTAGCTCCTGGAGGTCGGTAAATTTGGATCCCGGAGAAGGTGCAAGTGTGAGAGATGCTGATAGCAAAAGAGAGACTTTCACAGTCAGGAATCAAACCTATTGTGGTCCGACAATTAAATGTATCTTTATAAATAATGGCCATGCCACCTCCTCTATTTAGTTCCCGATCTTGTCTTTGGATCAAATAGCCTGGAGGAAGTGCCTGGAACACTACCGGATCTAGTGAGTTGGTAAGCCATGTTTCCATGACAAACATGGCATCCGGGTCTTCTTCTTCCCGAATTAACCGGATTTCAATTACATGTTTGGGCATCGAGCGGCAATTCACCGTGCACATTTTGTAAGCTGTCTGGTGAGAATGAACCTTTACTGCTGAGACCTGGGGTCTAGTTCAAAAGAGCATATATTACTCACAAAGGATGACACAATACTGTGATGGTATTCTTGTGCCACAGTCCCTCTGAGGTCATACAGCTCGGCTGCCAAATAGAAACGTGATTTACTTGTGGAAGAACCATGGGTTCTGGCCCCTGGGCTCGTTCGGGCGCGGACCGGCGCCGTTGCGTCTTCCGTCCCTTTTTAATCAAGGGGCGAGTGTGAGGACAGTGGCAGCTAGAGCGCTAACATCACTAGTCAATTCCTCTAAATGTCAGTCCCCTTCCGGAGCATTGAGCACAGCTCCTTCCCGGACTAACAGGTGACAAAAGGCAGATAGATAAAAGCATTCAGGTCAAAAAACTATTTTAAAACTCATTTGCAAATTCGCAATCAATTTTTAAAAGTATCCCCTCATGAGCAGTTAATGTGCAGCAGCTGAAAATCGGACTGCTAGAGTTCAGTGTTGGGCTCTGTTCCGTTGCGCGGTCGCGTCACCCCCCTTTTTCAATCAAGGGCGAGCTTGAGGACCGTGGCAACTAGAGCGCTAACCTCACTAGTCAATTCCCCTAAATGTCAGTCTCCTCCCAGAGCATTGAACACAGCTCCTTCCCGGACTAACAGGTGACAAAAGGCAGATATATAAAATTAGGCCTCAATTTCAACATGGCTAACTATGTTTGCACCCATCATTCAGGAAACACTCATCTTTTCATTTCTGTTTCAGTCTGCACACAGATGATTCATACGAATTACTGACAGAATATCGACTACAAGAATATCGACGTAAAAAATATTGGAGGCGAAATATCGAGATCCAGAATATCGACATCCTATCTACATTATGGTAAGTACAAAAATATCGGGAAAAAAATATCGATGTCAAAAATATCATTGTTAAAAATATAATTTGTTATTTAAATTTTCAAAACAATACAAAATAAAGTAAGCAATACATATAATTAAAATAAACATAGTTAAAAAAGTTTAACATGTTTAAAATGTATAAAAAATATATATATAAAATAAAAATAAATCAAAGATATACATATAATATATAATATATATACTAAGGGGTCTATTAGGATGGCGGGCGGTGCTGGTGGTGAGGAAAAATGCATTTTACCCCCCACGAGCAGCGGAACCCACACCCGCTATATTAGTATGGCCAAACATAGCCCATTTCCCATCCGCCGCGGTGCAGCGTGAACCGCCATTAATGTGCGCCCGCCACCGCGGCGGTGGGAGCCAATGGAGACTCACCACCGTGCGGAATGACGTCCGCCCCGCTCCACAAATTAAGATGCTCCAAACAACCAGTCGCACCGCAGCGGAGAAACTGCCCAACCAGAGATGGCGGAAGCTCAACAGTGGAGCGCAAAACCAGAGTCTCGGTCCACACCACCCGGTCACGACCGTCATGAATCCAGCTCTACATGTTTTTCCGATGCTGTACCTGCTACATCACGAGCAACTCATTGACCGCCGCGGCCGCCGCCGCAGGTATGCAATAACACAACCACAACACGCAACACATGGGCTGACACAGGGTACAAATCCAGAACAGACACCCTGGTTGGGACAGGAACACATCCACAAGTGCACCCACACATGACCCACCTGCCACCAAATTACCCCTCCGCATCCTGGACACACATTTTCTGCGACCATGCAGCAATGTCCTGGTCACGTCACCGCAGCAGTGAAGACAAGGGAATACATACGCACAATGCAGAAGGCAGGGCCAGTGCCAGGCGTGGGTAGGGCACAAAGAGCACAGGGCCACACCTCCACCCACCACACACTAGCACACCCCCTGAAGGCACATGCCATGTGCCCCTCCTGTGCACCCCCATGCACAACAACAAGCCAGGTGAATCTACACCCTGCACCACACAACAAACAACCAGGGAGACAGCCACTTCAGGAGTGGCTGCAGAGGAACACACAGCACAGTAGCACAGGGCCAGGGAAACACACACCACAACGCCACCACACTCAGGACAATGAAAATGAGCACAAGCACCAAATGAACACACACACATACACGGAACAAACATCCTACTGGACACACAGCCTGCCAAGTCACACACACATACCCCATACTGACACACAGACACATACACACACCACATGCCAACAGCAATGGAGCGCAAGAAATAGGAAACCCCAAATGGGTTGCCTACAAATGGAAGGCCATGGAGACAAACAACAAGCATGTGTACATCACATCAAGACAAGGAACATAGAACAACACCCTCAGACCATCAAAGCACACATGGCTGGTACAGTTAGTAAAGTCAAACCACAGACAGCTCAGTGCAACAACACAGGGAGATAGCAAGGCAAACCATGTATAGGCACATGGGTGAAAGGAAGGCCCTGAAGTCAAACTGTGAACAGCCACACATGTATACAACCACTTCACAGGAGTACACCAACAGCACAACACACAGGACCCAGTGACACACTCCATGACTGCCAAACACCAGTAGGAATCTACACACATACCCCCCTCACACCAGCAGCACACAACACCAGTGTCAAACACACTGAAGGCTGGCAATACTTGCCAGTCAATTCATAGACAAACAATGACACACCCGGGGGTAGCCACAAACATCACACACACAGGGATGCCAGAACAAATGTCTGCACAAAAACAACACACAAGCACATAACTCAACAGAAACACACACAGAACCACAACAAGAACAGACATGCCATGCACAGATAAATTGTGAAAAGGCAATGGGAGCACAGACACAACAGGAGTGCACAACCTCATCACTCAGGAACAATGCACAGACAACATACCACAACATAGACAAGAAGTGCCCCATCACAGAAAAACACAGTAACATCAAACAAACAACAGATGCACAGGCAAAAACAATCACATAACAAACACAGCAGGACATCAGGGGATGCACACCAGGCAATGACAAGGCAACATACACACACAGCACTGCATGCACAACAAGCAGTGTGGGCACACCAAGCATACCAGCAACACACAGACATGAGTGACATAACATTAACCCACACAACACCAATCAGCACAGCACAAAGACAACAACACACCCAGGAAGTGAATCAGTACCACAGCCAACACACATACATCCAACACAACACCAACAGATGCACAAGTCTGGGACAGAAAGGTGGAAACAACTTGACCACAGGACTGGGCAGCATACACAGATGAGCTGCATATGAGCAACCATGACTGCCAAACAGCACAAGAACATCACATATAATCCATTGGGGAGATGCCCTGATTGACACATTGCTCCTGGCCAAAGAACTGCCCCACAAAGCACAGTGTCACAAATGAAGTGATGGGGAGGCACACACACATGTAAACCAAGGTGACAGCTGACATCAAAGTGAAGTGTACTGAATGGCAGTAGTGGACATGGCAGGAGTGTACCATACACAAATAGCGGGAGTGCAGACTCACAATGGGTAGGCTGCTGAAGCACAGATAGGGGATGGTATGACACCACACACAACATGCCATACTGGAGGCATAAAGGCACCATGTGACAGCAATGCATGAGAAAACATAACCACAATGGCAGTGTGGAGCAGCAGGTCTGCACAGTCTCCGCAAACAGTAACAAGACACATGGATGTTCAACAAAACACAACACTGACTAGCCAGTCACACACTCTGCATACTCACAAGTGAGAAAAACAACAAGTAGGAGTCAGCCGGAACTGCAAGGACACACCAACATACTGTACAGTACACAACATACAACTCACACATGTGCATACAACCACATCTACAGGGCTGATCAATCCAAACAAAAGGCATACAACTCCTGGGTGACACATGTGTGTCGTTGACAATGCAGGGGCATGCACACATCAAAACTCCCGACAAACTCACCCCCTTCACACTGCACACTTCCTGACCATCCAAGAGCACACATTAAAAGTAAGACATGGAACTAGGATGACTGGCCATCACAAGATGACCACACACTTACACCACTGGGCACACATAAAGGAAGTCTACACATACGTGATGGCCCTGGCCAGTCTGCCTGTAATACTGTGGATAGAATCCCACTCTGTGCTGTCAGTGCTCCCCAACCTGACATGTATACAATCTAGCCAACATGAACAAATTAAGAAAATGACAACTGCTTTCCGTTTAAAATTGACATCATTACCCCCACAAGTATCTGGGTCAGGAAGAACTGAAGTCCATGTCACCCCTGTAAAAAATAGAGTAAGTGAGCCAAGACATTGGCTATGTTGAAGTGGCACACAGACCATGTGGCACAGTAAACCATATACAAACAGCAAAAGAACTTTAGTCAGTAAGGACACTGACAAAACAGACAATAGGAGCAACTGTCTTTATTCACAAATTGCACAGATAGGCAACATGAGAAGAGAAGAGCAAGGCACAACATACAGAGTATGTCCATGAGAAGCTGCACAGGCAAGGTCAAAATAGAAGTGAACAACAAGGCCAGTGGCCAGGGCAAAGTGCAGAGTATGTCCATGATAATCTGCACAGACAAGGGTTAAACAGCAGTGAACAACAAGGCCAGTGGCCAGGGCAAAGTGCAGAGTATGTCCATGAGACGCTGCACAGGCAAGGGCAAAACAGCAAGGCCAGTGGCCAATCCAGGATGCAAAGTATGTCCATGAGAAGCTGCACAGGCAAGGGCAAAACAGCAGTGAACAACAAGGCCAGTGGCCAGGGAAAAGTGCAGAGTATGTCCACGAGAAGCTGCACAGGCAAGGGCAAAACAGCACGGCCAGTGGCCAGTCCAGGGTGCAGAGTATGTCCATGAGAAGCTGCACAGGCAAGGGCAAAACAGCAGTGAACAACAAGGCCAGTGGCCAGGGCAATGTGCAGAGTATGTCCATGAGAATCTGAACAGACAAGGGCAAAACAGCAGTGAACAACAAGGCCAGTGGCCAGGGCAAAGTTCAGAGTATGTCCATGAGAAGCTGCACAGGGAATACTTGAATGTAGCTAAGAGCAACAAGGACAGTGGCAAAAACGAAGTGCAGGGTATGTCCATGAGAAGCTGCATAGGGAATATTTGAACACAGCTTAGAGCAACAAGGCCAGTGGCAAAAACTAAGTGCAGAGTATGTCCATGAGAAGCTGCACAGGGAATGTGTGTGACTGTACCTTTCCATGGTCAGCAACACAGTCAAGGGGTAACAATGTGCAGTACAGACCCACCTGTGTGAGAGACAGGTGTGTGAGGGTGACTACCACGCAGACTCAGCTGTCAGGCGGAGTGGGAGCTGGCTGTGTCTCGGGGACTGTCGGTGCACTTGACTGGGGAGAGAGCGGACCAGCTGAGGTAGAGCTATCAGTGGCTTGGCAAGCCGGAGGGTTGCTTGGACCAGGTGGTGTAGTGGCATGTGGAGGCGGAGTCATGCAGACGGGAGACACAGTGTGGCTGGGAGATTGCTGGGGGGTGCCTTTCCACTTCTTGGGAATCCTAACTGGCTTGACTGACTTTGGATCAATGTCAAGTGGTGTGGACACAACAGGCACACTCAACACCAAAGCGGCATTTGGTGCAGACGCTGGCACCCCCTCTGGTAATGTGCTGGATCCAGCAGAACGCTTTGCCTGGTTTCGCCTTTGCCCCTCCTTCCCCTGTTTACTCGGTGTTCACTGGGTTTGGAATGGGAGTCGAGGTGGTGGGTGAATCTGCCTTGGAGCCCTTCCTAGGTGTACCTTTGGCATGCACCACCTTCTCAGTGGGCACAGAAACTGTACGCTTCTCTTTGCAAGATGCTTTAGGGACAGGAGAGTCCTTGGATGGGGATGCCTCTGAGGCATGTGAGCCTGAGGTCTTCTTCTTTGCATTTTGGCCCCTGGTGTCGCCCCACGGGCTTTTCTCTCTGTGCTCCGTGGTGGCTTTGGTCTTCTGTGGGGATGATGTCTGCGCCCGGGACCGCTTGGGTTGCTGCTGCTGTGTGCTTCGTTTGCTGTATCGTGACTTTGATGTATGTGGACCGTGGTCACTGTCGTTTGACGTGGCCAATGCCAGGGGGTGGACAAAGTGGCTGGAGCTGGACTGTGAGTTTGTACCTGTTGAAGGGCTGATGTCACTGTGGAGGACAAAGCCTGGACAGTCTGGTGCAGCCCACCCATGCCTGAATGTATGCCCTCCATGAAAGCAACCACCTGTGCCAATTTTTTGTTGTGGTCAATGAAGGCATTGAGGAGAGCTGTCTGGCCCACACACAGCTGGTGCAAAAGGTCAACAGACTAAGCACTGATGGCAGCAGGGGGGACAGGGGCAGGGGCATCGGTGCCAGGGATGAAGGACACTCTTCCCCTCTTACTGAGGAGGACACGGGCAGAACCAGAGGAAGTGGCTGGGAAGGTGGGCACTGGCCACTGTGTGGTGGAAGATGATGCAGACTCCCCGTTTCCTGTGCCGCCTACATGGATGCATCCCCTCTGGCATCAGATGATGTGGTACTTTGCGTCTCAGGCTGGGATTCCTCCAGCAGACTCCTGTCCTCTTCTGAGGCGCTGGTGACATCTGTGTCGCTGGGCTCCTGTGCAGCTGTTGTGCTTGTTTCACCACCACTGGTGTCCATCTCCTGTCCCTCCATGACCACAGGAGATGCTGCATGAGAGAGAGAGATGTAGGGTCAGTTCAGTGGCAGTAACAGAACAAACATATGCAAGCAATGCATAACAAAAGATGACTAAATCTACATGTTGCACACCACCCTGTGAAATCACAATGTGCTAACTCACTATATTGACTCAAACAGTGCGTGGGAACTGGAAATTCAGGCATAAGTGAGCCATGTGATGACCACAGAGCACAACACCCTGCTACTGGCTCCGTTCAACCAGGCACACCACTAGCTCATAGCACACCTAAGGACATGATGGGGCTACACTACTTGTTGCCACTGACAGATCTGGATGGAACAGGAGTGGACAGCACAGACACAGACTACAACATGACATTCCACAATGGCCATGAGCCCATGCCACCCACTATGTTGTACTTTGGGGCCCAAAGGCTTGTGCACATTGTTGTCAGATGTCTAGGCCTCCCAAATCTGAGTGCATGCACTGGAGGCATTGATGAAGGCACAATCAGATCGGGCACACTGCCATTTCCTCCCATGGGATTCCCTAGACTACCCCAATGCAGACGACACCTAAAGACCATGACTCAGAATGCAATGGGAATGCACAGCATCCTAATTACCTTTGTAAATACAGGTAGGGCAAATGCGTAACACCTGCACCCATCCCAGCAGCCACTTACATTCAACTGCATCACACTACCAACATCACATAGGCCAGCGCTGGCACAGGCTCTGTACACATGCAGACACTCTCAGCCAAAGTCACCCTCCCTGAATGCTCACCCCTGACTTACTGCTGATGCTCCTTCAAAACGTGCATCCAGCTCAGGTGCGGCCCATTAGTGGTGTCATGCTGCGCCGTGCCAAACGCCTAGTGCGAGGAAGCAGCCCCAAGGTCATCTCCGCCACTTTCTCTGCCAGCCGGCTGATGTCGTCCCACCTCTTGTGTCACTAGGTGTGCCGTCACTTTGAGACACCCAGAGCTCGCACATTGGCCGCAATGGCCATCCACATGGCCTTACGCTGGTGTACCTTGAGCTGCAGACATGGGAGACAAGAGAGGGAAATGATCAGTGACAAAGTGTTATGTACCTACATCTCTCAGTACAGCAGCAAGATACAAACTCATCACAAATCCAAAGATATGTCTAACAGAGACAAGAATACATCTCACATGGTACATCTGCATGGGAAAAGCTGATGTAAATGCATGCAGGTGTGAGGGGGAACACTGTCCCTGCACATCTCACACACATGCAGGATGCCAGCCCTGAAACCCCTATGTAGCCTGCCCATATCTCCAGTCCATTTTTAGGTTGAGCAACACATACATCACATATCAACCTGTGTTTGGGGGTAGACTCACTGTGTCCAAGACTGCACAGCCCTCAATGTCCCTGCCCTGTGAATAGATAACTGTGTCATGGGTGTCACATTGAGGGACATGATCTCACAAATCAAAAATCCGCATCGCAAGGCCGGTTGTGTGCAATCTACAGTGCTGTGATGGCTCATAGCTGGAGTACAATGGGACAAGACTGATGTAATACTTGTCTTTGTGGGTGGGGACTGTGCAGGCTAGCTGGGCTCACACTGAGATGAAAAACAGAGGCACACATAGCCATTCATCCAAGCAATCACTTTCCTGACACCTGCATGAACAACTTTCTGCGTCACAGTATGGCTGACAACACAACACAGGTATTTATTTTTTATTTTATTTTGAAGGTTTTATATAGCGCTGGCTAGACCCAGAGGTATCAGAGCGCTTTACAAGATAAGGATAGTATAAGGCACATAGGGTATAAAAGCATATGAAAGGTAGTGCAACAAAACTTTACAAAGTACAGACAACATGAGCATTATACAAAACCAGATAAATAAATAGGGGCAGGAGCTATACATTTAAGTAATTAGGTAAATGGTGAAACAGGAGAACAGGGTATATAATTACTGAACAAATATAGTGTGATAGATAAGAAATCAGGAGTAGGACAGAGGTTAGGAACCCCAATAATAATTGAGGAGGTGGGTTTTGAGGTCTTTTTTTAAACTAGAATAGGAGGGATTACAGCGCAGGTTTTTTGGGAGGGCATTCCAGATAATAGGGACATTGCCAGAGAAGGTGCAAGATTGTGTAGCTTTCTTTTTATGCAGAGGTGGGATTAGGAGTAGGGTGCTGGTGCTTCTCAGAGGTCGAGTGGAGCCCGCAGTGTGGAGTTTCTTTGAGAGGTAATGCGGAGTGTTTTGGTGGAGGACTTTACGAGTAATGCAGGCGGTTCTGTAGGCAGATCTGCCTTCGATAGGGAGCCATTTAAGAGATTTGAGAGCCGGGGATATATGATCGAAGCATTTGCAGTCCGTGATGAGCCTAGCAGCAAGGTTGAGCACAGCTTTGATTGGAGCTAGGTGTACCTTGGGGATTCCATTAAGGATGGCATTACCATAATCAATATGTGACAGAACAAGCGACTGAACTAGGAGTTTGAAATCATCGGTGGGTATGAATGGTTTAATTTTCTTGAGGTGACAGAGAGTGAAGAGGGCTCCTTTAGCAGAGTTTTTGATGTGAACATTAAGGGTTAGGGTGTTGTTGATAGTGATGCCAAGAGATTTGACGGAGTTGGACAGGGTGAGTGAACAATTGAGTGCATTGAGGTCAGGGATCCATGATTGAACGGGTAGAGGGTTATTTTTGGGGGAGAAGAGAATGATTTCGGTTTTGTTAGGGTTGAGTTTGAGATGATTGGAATGCAACCAGGTTTGGATCTTGGTAACGGTGTTGTTCAGGTGTAAGATGGCAGCATGAGTTTAAATCTTGTAATAGATTTGGGGGTCATCGGCGTAGAGGGGGTAATTTATGCCTGCTTGGTTAAGAATGAGGGTGAGGGGTTCCATAAAGAGGTTAAAGAGGGAGGGAGAGAGAATAGATCCTTGGGGGACTCCAAGGGAGACAGGAGTGGGGGTAGAGAGACAGTTTTGAATTTTGATTTGCTGAGTACGGTGTTGTAGATAAGAGATGAACCATTTGTAGGCGGTGACATTAAGGCCGAAACGGGTCCTAAGCACATTAAGTAGGGCTCAATGGTTGACTGTATCGAATGCTGCGGAGAGATCAAGAAGGATAAGAAGGCAGGTCTCGCCATTCTCAAGTGATTTATGGATGTCATCTATGACATTGAGCATTGCCGTTTCGGGGCTGCAGCCTTTTCTGAAGCCAGATTGAAAGGGGTCGAGAAGGTTGAAATTTTCTATGTGTTTGTCTAGTTGTAGTAGGACACGTTTTTCAAGTACCTTTGAGAGAAGGGGGAGGTTAGTGATGGGGCGGAGATTATTTAGGTCATTGGGGTCAGCATTGGGGTTTTTGATTATGGGCGAGATTTGGCCGAGCTGAAGGGAGGAGGGGACACAGCCCATGGAGAGAGAGGTGTTGATGATTTTGTTCCAGAATGGGGTGATGATGTGCTTAAGGGCAGGGACAAGGTTGGAGGGTATTGGGTCTTTTGTGTGGGAGGACGGTTTTAGATTGCCAATTATATTGAGGACTTCAAGCTCAGTGACGGGCAGAAAGTTGAGCAAGGAGGCATTGTTCTTAAGTTGAGATTTAGGGGATTTGGTTACTGGAGATGTGGAAGGTGAGAGGCCTGTGGAGTGGTGGGGGGGTATGGAAATGGGCGGTGAGGAGGCTCGCTGGGGAGCGGTAGGATAGTGGGCAGAGGAGAGAGTGTGTCGTCTGGAAGGGGGGATGTGGAGTAGGCATTGGAGGTGAGGACAGGATTGGATTGGGAGTTGGAGGATAGTTGTGTGGGAAGGAAGGATTGGTAAATTTTGGCAATTTTTTCCGAGAAGAAGTGGGCAATTCCTGCACATCTGTCTGATGAGGCTGTCATATTTGGAGGTGCGGGGAAAGTTTGGTTTCGGATGATTTTGAAGGGTTCCCTGGGTCTGTTTTTGGCACGGTCAAGTTGAGTGCGGAAGAAGGATGCCTTTTCCTTGAGGATGGGTTTTTTGTAAGTGGATCTGGCATTTCTGAGAAGTGCAAGATGGGAGGGTAAGGGATGGTGTCTCCAGGTTCTTTCCGACAGTCTGAGTGCCCGTTTCTCATTATTTATCTCTGTATTAAACCAAGAGTTTGAGGGGGTGTTTCTTTGGTTTTTGAGTTTAGGTGGGGCTAGTTGGTCAAGAATATCTGTAACAGTATTGTTAAATAGTTCAGTGAGCTCATTCACATTTTGGGAGGGGGAATGAGAAGAAGTTGAGCTTGGAGTTTCGATTGTAGAACTCCTGGGGGGATGCCTTTTAGGTTTCTGGTCAATTTCTTAGGTCTGGTAGTTTTAGGGGCAGGGAGGTTTGCTGAGCTAGCAATGGTGAAAAGCATAAGGTGATGGTCAGACCAGTGAGTGGGGATGATATTGGTAACGGAAGTCAGATCATCGTTGGACAGAATGACGTCAAGTATGGATCCTTTAGTGTGAGTTGGAGATTGGCAGAGTTGTTTGAGTTCGTTGATTTCAAGAAGTGTAGTGCGGAGGGAGATGGTGGGGTCATTGGTAATATTCCAATGGAGGTTAAGATCCACAAGAAAGAGATTTTTTGAGTTGGATAATGCTGATTGCGCCAGTAGATCAGATAAGTCCTCAATGAAGGGCTGTGGTGGTCCCGGGGAGCGATAGATGTTGTGTAGACGAATTGGGCGGGAGTTTTGAGTTAACAGTTCTGCTTCCAGGTATTCACATGAGGAGTAGCCTGGGTTAGTGATAAGGGAAAACTGAAGTTCCTTTTTGAAGATAATGGCTAGCCCTCCCCCAACTCTGTTAGGTCTGTCTTTTTTAAGAATAGAGTATCCCGGGGGGGGGTGAGAAGGTCAAGTATGCTAGTTGAGTGGTAAGTAAGTAAGTAAGTAAGTAATTTTTATTAGCATAGTTACTTAAAACCATTGCTGTACAAAGTTGATTAAGAACAGGTATGATAAAAATACAAAAATGACAATTCTAAATAAAACAGAATATAATTTGCACGCTTCATGTTAGTAAGGTAATTTCTTCTTTCTTTATTCCCCTCATGAGTTCGTATGGTCAGTAATGTCAGTCGACAAGCAGTGTTGAGTCAGTGATACAAGGACCATTATAAGATAATTTTTGGCATCTTTCTTTCCACTGCCTTCATAAATTTTACAAAGCTGCAGTTCATGCGAGGATCGTGGGAGGAAAAGCAAGCCAGAATTGCCTTTCTACGTGTACGAATCCCTTGCTGGTTGAAGTGATGTTTCAACAGGAGTTTTCGTTCGTCACGTAGTTTCTCACAGGAGCAGATCAGGTGCAGCATATCCTCTTGCCCTGATCCACATAGCCGACAGAGTGGCTCGATTTTTTTTTTGATCCAGGTTGGAAGATTTTGAATGCAGGGGAGCAGGCCTAACCTGTACTTTAAAAAGCTCATTTTGGTGGATTTAGGATATCCCTCGCCAAAATAGTGCTGTGGTACCTTCTTTAAATACGAATTTAGGATCATCCATCCATGCGTTCTTTTAGAAAGGGCGGCCTTGTCGTGAGTCCATGAAAGCTGTTTGATCGATTTTTTGACCAGTTTTTTGAAAGTTGTATGATTTGATGGGGTATCCCAAAGCTGCTCTAAACCAGTATTCTTCAGGCTGTCCCGTAGGAACTTGGCTGCCGCCGAGGACGGGTGTTGGACTAACTCCTTCCACAAGTATTCATTTAATGATCCTTGTGTCGATTTCCTCACTTTATCCCAGGCTATCATGTAGGCTCCCTGCCTTGCTAGGATCTGTTGGTCAATGCCAAATTCAAGCCTAATTTGAGCTGGTGAGGTTTGCTTGGGCAAGCTGAAGATGATCCTGTAGGCAGCTGTTATGGTGTTATCAAGGGTCTTGGCGTCTCTTCCTCTAAGCACCTCACTCCCGTAGGTAATTGTTGGGAGAAGTTTAGCGCGGATTACTTGCGTCAAGGGCAGGAGAGACGGGCCAGAAAGTTTGTTGTTTAAAGATTTTAGAGAAATTGCCAAAGAAATCCCTTTCCCTCGAATACTTGTTTTTTGGACTGAAAACTGCCCTCCGTTATCAATCTTCACTCCTAGATATTTGTATGTTGGCGTGTCTCCGATTCTTGTTTTATCCCAATACCATGATGTTGATTTATTTCTTTTCTTGCTGATGGTCATTGACTTGGTTTTCTCCAGATTTATTGTGAGATCGTTTTTGCTTGAATAGCATTGTGTTGCGTTCAGGAGGTGCTGAAGTCCCACCTTGGTGTGGCTTATAAGGACGATGTCGTCAGCATAAAGTAGGCAAGGTAGTTGTAGTCCTCCTAGTTTGGGGGCGTGGGAGTTGCAACCATTTAAAATAGGGACAAGGTCACTTAGGAACAGATTGAAAAGGGTGGGGGCCAGGACGCAGCCTTGTTTCAGGCCCTTGTTGGTCGGTATGCGCCTGGACAGGACGGAGCCATCCCCTACCTTTATCTGTATCCAGGTCTCTGTGTGGAGATTAATCAACAGGTTCAAAAGGGGTCTAGGTATCCCCCAATCATTTAGTTTAGACCATAGAAGGTTCCGGTTTATGTTGTCAAAAGCAGCCTTGTAATCAATGAAGCAGAAGTGTATGGGCATTTTGTTGGATTCTGCCTTATCTATTAGCAAGCCCATGCTCAAGATGTTCGTCGTTGTCCCTACTGCTTTGGCAAAACCAGTCTGGTTTGTTGGGATTAAGGATCTCTCTGTTGCCCAAGCCGTCAGCTCTTCTAGTAGGATGCCTGCAAAATATTTTGCCTCAATGTCAATTAGGGCCACCAGTCGATAGTTTTGGGGGGAAGCCTTATCTCCTGCCTTGTGAATTGGGGAGATAATAGAGCCCTTCCAGGAGCTTGGCAAGATGTTATTGTGACTTATCTCCAAAAAAAGTGGTTCGAGGGCTGTTGCCCAGCCTGCCACATCTTGTTTGTAGAGGATTGGCGGAATACCGTTCGGCCCTGGTGCTCCCTCTCTTCTTCCCTTCTTTATTAAACGCTGAATGGTGTTTTGTAAGTTCGGCAGATTCTCTCTATCATTTTGAGGCTGCCCTTCTGTATAATTTGTGCTGTCCCTCATTAGTGGTTTTTGCGTGACAAGCTCATGGTCCTGGTTGTGACCCGCAGCCTGTTGAAAGTGGTTGCCAAGATAGTTTGCCCATTTGTCCTCTGAGATGTTAGATGAGACCCCATGGTGCATAGGTCTTATGAATGTGTTGATTGATTTCCAGAACCTTGCCCCATCGTTCCGTTTGATATCAGAGTGTAGTCTCGCCCATAGGTTAGTGGTGATTTAGCCAGGTTTCAGTGAGGAATGCAATATCAATGGATTCACTCAGGATGGTTTCTGAGATTTCCGTGGCATGTAGGACCGCGGAGCGACAGTTAACTAGCATGCATTTCAGTGAACTGGGGTTGGGTATGGAGGGTGGGCAAGAGTGGATCAGCGAAAGTTGAGGTGGTGGTCTGGGGGAAGCGGGGGAGGAGGGGGTTCTATTTGTCGATATGATAACAGGGATGGGGCGGAGGGTTGATGGTTGGCAGATTAGTAAGGTAGGAGTTACATAGGTCGGCGAGGTCGGACGGGTAGAGATGGTTCGAGGTGCGGAGAGGTCTATGCTTATGGCATCGGAGAGGGAGAGATCTCAAAAGGTTGTGTTTGTTATTGGGGATGTTTGAGGGAGGGAGGATGGTGGTTTTATGGTGAGGGAGGGTTCTGGTGCTGTGGACAAAGAAGTCTTTTCTGAGTCGGGCAAATTCAGTAGTTAAATTAGATAGGTCACATTCAATGTTGTGTAGGATCTGGGTAATTGAGGAGAGGGGAGGTATCGGGAGTGCGTGGTCTGAGTTATTTGCAGAGGGTGGACTAATGTGAGAGGGGGGAGATGTGGTAGATGGTGTGGGGTGAGCGGTGACGGGGCTGGGAGGAGTGAGGGGTTCGGAAGTTAAAGTAGGTAGGACGAGTACAGTGTTGTGTAGGCTTGGGGTAGTCCGGGTACAGGGTAGTAATGAAGGGGCGTGGGAGGTGGGAGGAGAATGGTCTGGGGATAGGGACTGGTCGTGATTAGTTGCGGATGGAGGCCTACTGTGTGAGGGGGGAGATAGGGTAGTAGGTATGGAGTGATGGCTGGCGGATCTGTTAAGAGAGAGTGGAGGGGTTAGGTTAAACAGGGGGCAGAAATCTGCAGGTGATGTGGTCAGAGAGGATGAAAGGGCATGAAGCGAGTGAGAAACGAATATATTGGTGTGATGGGGAGGCAGGGAAACCTGTGGCATTGGGTACACACACCTTCCCCCTGAAGACAGCATTTTAGGCAGTGCATGATACAACCCCACGCTCTCAGGCACATACTGCATCAGTCCAACTACATGTGTGTCCCCCCTGCACTCTCCCCACTGTTTAGGACTTACCACGACATTTGGGGCACCATCTAGCCTTGGGTACTGTGTGAGCACCTCATTCACCAGGACCTCCAGCTCCTCGCTCGTGAAGGAACTGGCACGGATCTTCTCTGTCATTACCATCATTGTGGACATGAGACAACAGCAGCGGAATTGGGTGGTTAGGGGTCCCTGGCAGCAGTCCCTGGAGGCCGCAGCAGGTGGGGGTCTCTGGCAGCAGTCCCTGGAGGCAGCAACAGGTGGGTGGTGTCTGGCAGCAGTCTCTGGAGGCAGCAGCAGGTGAGGGGTGTCTGGCAGCAGTCCCTGGAGGCAGCAGCAGGTGGGCGGTCACTGGCAGCAGTCCCTGGAGGCAGCAGCAGGTGAGGGGTCTCTGCCAGCAGTCCTGGAGGCAGCAGCAGGTGAGGGGTGTGCTGCAGCAGGTGAGGGGTCTCTGGCAGCAGGCTCTGGGAGAAGTGGAAATGTGAGGTTCCCTCCCACACATATATAGCCCCCTGGGGTCGTTTCAAAGGTGCCAAGCTGCAGCAATTGGTGGCCCAGGTCTGCCTCTTTCTAATGCATCCAATGACCGCCTCCGCAGTTTCAGAGCACGCCTACCGCGATTTTCAAAATGTCACCATGCCACCGCAATCAAGGTTCCCATTGGCTGAAAGGGCATGCTCCATGGTGGTGACACACCGCTGGGGCCCGGTGTGCGCTACGGCGATGGTGCATCTTTCAAATGCATCCAATGACCGCCTCCGCGGTGGCAGAACACGCCGACTGCGATTTTCAAAATTGCAACATGCCACCACAATCAAGGTTCCCATTGGATGGAAGGGCATGCTCCATGGCTGTGACACATCGCAGGGGCCAGGCGGGCTCTACCGCAATTTGGGTGGTGGAGCATGCCAACCGCCAGTTGGCAATACATGGATATGTATCACTACCGCACTTGTGTATATGGGGAGTGCTGGTGGCACACCACTGTGGACAGGCGGCAGCTACCACGATTTGGGTGCCACACATTCACATGAGGCACCGCGATTTAGGTGGCGGAGAATGCCAACCACCATTTGGCCATGTCTCCATGCCTTTCACTACCGCGCTTGTGTATATGGGGAGTGCTGGTGACACACCGCTGGGGCCAGGAGGTAGCTACCGCAATTTGGGTGCCATACATTCACATGACACAGTATGTGCTTTTCACTCATGGTTTGACACGCAGAGAGACAGACGGACGAAAGGTGCACTCCCGATACCGGCGCGGGAATATCATCCGCAATTTACAGATTTACTTATCCAAAAAAGCCAACATCTAACTAGTGGTAGCCGGAAAAGAGGACACGTTCCCCTGATCCAGTGCCTTTTCATTGGAAACAACTTGGATCGATTTCAGGCAGATAGTTTCTGATAATCCAAGAAATTGGTTGGTCCTGAGGAGAACCCTATATTCAGTGGTTCGAAACGCGTCGACCAGTCTGGTCCTTGTTTTGTACCGCTTCTCAAGATATTTTTGTTTGCCTTGTGTTTCTCAAAAGAATTTGATCAATTCATGGTGTTTAACGAAAAAACAAAATGTTTTTTGAGATTGAAAATTGAGATGTAATCAATCTATAAAGTCAAAGAAAGGTCGCTACAAGGACCTAGTTTTTTACAGGGTTTGTTTGTTTTGGTGTATGCATGAGGATAATGGCCATGAGTGCTTGAAGAGTGTTGGTATGATTGTTTGATTCACCGAGGGGAGCATTATTTATGTGTTGGTGTATCACTAGTTTTGTAGAGTTTGTATTCATGATCTTATCTGAGCGCAATGAAGCATTGGTCTCAGCGCTAAATCAATTTGGTTATGTGAAACTAATTAAAATTATTTCCGTCAAATAATCAGGAAATTCAAAAAAACCCTCCTCTTTTGTTTTATTTCTTATTAGGAGCTATTAAGGTATCTGGTTGAGTAAGCCTCAGCTTGAACTTTTTGTTCTGTTTTTCTAATACATTCACATGAGGCATCGCGATTTGGGTGACGGAGCATGCCAACCACCATTTGGGCATGTCTCCATGCCTATCACTACTGCATTTGTGTATATGGGGAGTGCTGGTGACACACCGCTGGGGCAGGTGGTAGCTACCACGATTTGGGTGCCATACATTCACATGAGGCACAGCGATTTGGGTGGCGGAGTATGGACCTAGTCCAGTACCGAAAGCCAAGGTGAAAAATTTGAGAGTGTGGTTCGATGACATTTTTTCCTTCTCTGAGCAAATATCTGCTGTGGCCGGTACTTGTTTTGGCATTTTAAAGATGCTACATAAGATTCTGGACCTCCTCCCCCTGGATGCTAAAAGAACTATTGTACAGGCTCTGGTCACGTCGCGCCTTGACTATGAATGAAATGAAATGAAATGAAAAGAGATTTGTAAAGCGCATGGCTGCCCTTGAGCGTCCCAGCGCTGAAACAAAACACAGGACCACCACCCAAACACAACTGAAGCAAAGCCTAACGGGGGAAGAGATAAGTTTTCAGTGCCTTGCGGAAACGCCCTAGATTGGGTTCTTTCCGCAGGGCCGTCGGCAGAGCATTCCATAGTTGGCCTGCATTAATAGAGAACCGGCGACCGCCGGACTTCACCTTTTTGGCTCTGGGTATCACCACAAAATTACCATCATCCGAGCGAAGGGCTCGCGTAGGTTTGTAAGGGCGCACCAGGTCTCTAAGGATTGGAGGGCCTGATCCTTGCAAAGCTTTGAACACGATGCAAAGGGATTTAAATTTTATGCGAGCTCGGATTGGAAGCCAATGCAAGGCCTTGAGAGCAGGCTTAGCTGATGATCTTTTGGCAGTACCAGTGAGCATTCTTGCAGCCGCATTCTGAGCTCTTTGGAGCACATTCAGGGTGGATTCTGGTGAGCCAAGGAATAAGGCATTGCTATAATCCAGCCTTGACATGACTAATCCTTGAACCAGAAGTTTCCGGGAGTTTTCCGGGAGTAGCGGGAGGATCTTCCGTACTGACCTGAGCAGTCCATAGCAGGTCCCTGCCACTCATTTAGCTTGAGTGGTCATTGACAGTTCAGGTTCAAGCCAAACCCCCAAACTTTTTATTGCTTCTTTGGGAACTGGGGGGGCACCTAGACTGTCCGGCCACATGGATTTGGGGAGAGTTGAACATAGATTGCCAAGAAGCATCAGCTCCGTTTTCGTCCCATTTAGTTTGAGCCGGGACTCCGACATCCATGACATGATGTTAACAAGACATGATGCGAACTTTTCCCCCTGGCTTTCCGAGAGGGACAGCGAGACGATCAATTGAGTGTCGTCTGCGTAGGTTGCGATTTTCACCCCGAAGGGTGAAACCACCTCCTCCAGTGGGGCCATGTAGATGTTAAAAAGCGTAGGGCTCAATGAGGAGCCCTGCGGTACTCCACACTGAAGGGGGGTAGGCAGAGATCGAAGATTGCCTTCGCAGACCTGATAAGTCCGGCCACTCAAGTACGACGCGAGCCATTTGAGGGCCGACCCTATTGCAATGTCCTGTATCTAGGGGTGACTGCAAAAAATCTTAACATCTTGCAGAAGGTCCAAAATGCCGTGGCCTGGCTTATCCTGAATATCCCTAGGAGGACTTCAGTGGGAGAAGCTTTGAAGGAACTGCATTAGCTCCTATCCGGGGCAGAATCACCTTTAAGGCCCTTTGCTATATAGTCATAGGATCCTTAGGAAAAGGGGGCCGCGCTTTTTTCTCCCCCTCCTGACGGTCTACCTGCCTGCTCGTAATCTGAGATCGCTGGGCAGTGCTAGATTGATTGGGCCCAGGGTGCGGAAGGTGCGGGCTGGTGGGAGATCCTTTGGTTTCCTGGCAGCCAAGGCATAGAATGAGCTCCCTGTGGATCTGAGGACATCTGAGTCGGAGTCTCTGTTCCGCAAGAAACTGAAAACCCGGCTCTTCCGTTACCCCCGGGAGGGCTAAAGTAGCAGGGTGCCATCTCTGTATGGATGTCCGCGCTGGATGGTGGTTAGCTTGGGAGGGTCGTTGGGGTTCATCTATGTCCTAGAGCGGGGACACTCCTGTCGGAGTAACCATTGCGCTTTATAAGCTTCCTAATAATAATAATAATAACCACCATTTGGGCATGTCTCCATGCCTATCACTACCGCACTTGTGTATATGGGGAGTGCTGGTGACACACCGCTGGAGACAGGCGGTAGCAACCACGATTTGGGTGCCATACATTCACATGTGGCACCGTGATTTGGGTGGCGGAGTATGCCAACCGCCATTTGGGCATGTCTCCATGCCTATCACTACCGCACCTGTGTATATGGGGAGTGCTGGTGACACAGCACTGGAGACAGGCGGTAGCAACCATGATTTGGGTGCCATACATTCACATGTGGCACCGCGATTTGGGTGGCGGAGTATGCCAACCGCCATTTGGGCATGTCTCTATGCCTATCACTACCGCACTTGTGTATTTGGGGACTGCTGGTGACACAGCACTGGGGACAGGCGGTAGCAACCGTGATTTAGGTGCCATACATTCACATGTGGCACCGCGATTTGGGTGGCGGACCACGCCAACCGCCATTTGGGCATGTCTCCATGCCTATCACACCGCTGGGGACAGGCGGTAGCTACCGCGATTTGTTTTTCGTACAATGGCAATGGCCATCTGGCGGACATCAACAGTGCACAGTGGCCACATGGTAAATGGCACATCATTGTGCACACAATGCCAATGTTCCATTTACCCCACTGGTGACTACACATGCCATGTTTGTGTATGTGATTTCATAGATTGTCATGTACTCCCCACATGTCACTTGTGATATTGATGGTCCTGTACACAGGACAGAGTTGTAATGGACTCTACAATGTGTACACATGTCAATGTGTTGAGGCGCTGTGACACTTACAGCAATGTTTGTCTCAATGAATGATGTTCTTTTTTGCATGTCCTCTCATGGCTGATCATGCACACAATAGTCATTTCTGCTCAGACTGTGGTCATCATGTTATTGATGTGTGCCAGGTTCAAATGACGCATAAAGGTGTGTCAGGTACAGCAGCTATGTATGAGACAGTGGGGTTGATTTGTTACACATATGCTGGATGCTATACTCCCAGGCATGCCCATGGTAATTGTGGTCCTATCCCTATGTGCATTCACATTGACCAAGGTGGTGTTTGAGGGACTTGCTTTGTGTAAGTTTACAAGTGTGCCATTTGTGTAGCTGAAGGTGTCCCTACATGTAGGCTGGTCTGTAACTCAATTTTGATGACAGTCATTGTTGGCGTTGTGTCATCCAGAACGTGAGATGCTGTGCCCATCTCATAATGTAGTGCATTGACATGTGTCCACTTTCATCTCAACTAGGAGGAGACCAAATCTGCTTCGTCACTTGACAGTGCTGGAAGACATGGAGGATGAGGCAATCATCCGGAAATGCTGTCTGGATAGAGCCATCCTAAAGACCCTTTGTGATATGTTGGAGCCCCACCTGCAGCCCCGCAGAACATATCCAACAGCTTTCACCCCGACGTATAAAGTGATGGCGGCCCTGCATTTTTTTGCCACTGGATCGTTCCAGCAGACAGTGGCCAGCACTGGTGGGATGTCACAACCGAAGTTCAGCATGGTGCTGCGTGATTTACTGTCCGCCATGATGGTCTACAAGGACAGATATATCCATTTCCCCCGGGGTCCTGAATTGGCAGCTGTGAAGGGAGATTTCTATCCCCTCGGACACATCCCCCATGTTGTTGGTGCCATCGATTGCACCCATGTTGGGCTTGCCACCACAGACACGTCACCACATCTACAGGAACCGTAAGCATTACCACTCCATAAATGTGAACGTGGTGTGCCTGGCAGATATGATAATCTCCCATGTGTGTGCCTAATTCCCAGGCTCAGCCCATGAGTCCTACATCCTGCGGAACAACATTGTACCCCAGATGATGGCTAATCTGCTTCCCCAGAGAGCATAGATTATGGGTGAGTATGCCTAGTCATATTGCGTGCTGGGTGTGTGTCCTGCTGCCCTCTGCCTCCACGACATAGCAATGTTTATTTGTGTTTCTCACACCTAGGTAACTCTGCATATCCCAAC
Organism: Triturus cristatus; assembly: GCF_964204655.1. Lineage (NCBI taxonomy): Eukaryota > Metazoa > Chordata > Amphibia > Caudata > Salamandridae > Triturus > Triturus cristatus. Next base: position 423,713,729 of record NC_140593.1, read on the forward strand.
CGTCCCTGGTTGCTGAGCCCACTCCGGAATCCCAGGATCCCAGATGAAGTCCACTACAATGAGGCCCATGGGAGAACATGCCGTGTGGTGAAGCGTACTTTTGGCCTGTTGAAGTCACGTTTCCGCTGCCTGGACAAGACCGGAGGTGCAATAACGTACTCGTCCGGGAAAGTGTGTCAGATTGTAGTGGCATGCTGCATGCTCCACACCCTACCCATTCGCAAGGATATTCCCCTGATTCTGGATGATGATGAGGACCCAAGGCCCCCGCCTGCAAACCAACCCGTGTCCAGTGATGAGGACAGTGGAGAGGAGGAAGGTGTTGACCTGCGTCAACAGCTCATCACACGCTACTTCCCTTGAAGGTGGGTGACAATGTACAACGTACCCATTATCTGATGATGTTGCTGTTGTTGTGAAGGTGTATGTGAGCTTTGTGACTGCAGCCTGTTGTCGGCTCAGTGCTGGCTGCCAATGTTTCTGGAACAGTGTAGTTTGGCACAGATACAGGATGTTTGTCGGTACTGTTGCTCAATGTAATGAGTGCAGATTGGAGTACCTTGATGACAAGTGTTGTGTGATGTCTGTGATGCCACACTCAGACCAGTGAATGTTATTCTGTTGTGTTTTCCTAGGTGCCTTCAACCTTCTCATTGCCTACATACAGTCCATACTCCTGGTGCATTGTGATCAAGTTGAAGACTGTACATCCTGGAATAAAGACGGAGCGGACACAACAACATGTGTGAAGGGTTTTTTATCTACAATGGTGACATGTGAGGGGGTATACATTTACATTGAGGTGATTAGTGGAGCAGTGAGTTGACAGTAATGGTAAATGAGATAATCGAGTAGTCACCACATTGATGTGGTGACCCAGTGCAACAGACAGATGCCATTCACAAGGCAGTGTGGGGAAGGACAGTCCAAAATGTCAATGCAGTGGTGAAGAGGGTTGCCATCATGGCTGGCTCCCTGACTGGCATTTGGCAGGTGCTTTGCCTCCAGATACTCCCAGGATTTTCTTAGGACAGTCCCTTTGTCGCTTGGTGGGGGGGCCCTGCTGCATGGCCAGTGGTGTCTGAGGACTCACCCCTCTCTGTGGCCGCAGGGGAGGATGGTGAACTGTCATCCTGCGGCCCACCAGAGGGAGGTGGAGGTGTTGGTTGTGATGCAGGCCTGTCCCTTAGTACCGCCACTTGCTGGCCCCAGGGGTCCACAATTTGTCCCATGCGGGTGTCAATGGACCTCATCAGCAGGATGAGTTCACGTAACAGTTCGTCCGACTGGCTCGTTCGTCCCTGGGCACGTTCATATGTCCCAAGGACTTTGGTGATGTGGTTCAGGGATTGGGTACCAGCCTCTTGTTGTTTGTGTGTGAGCCTGCCCCTCCCAGCTACCCTGCTGCCATGGACCTGTTGTCTCACCACTGTAGGCACCCACATCCTCTCCCTGCCCTCTTCAGTCAGTGGTGTGGGGTGGTCATCCTCAGGGAGTGTTGCAGGCAGCGCTGGTGGTGGTGGTGATGGTGGTGGTGGAGGACGCAAAGGCCGTGACAGCAGGGATCTGCAGAGACGTTGGTATTGCAGCTGATATGGTGGGGGGACAATGGGGTCCTGGGACCTGTTGCGCCCTGGCACGCCAGATGGGCCGGCTTCGAGCTCATCGTCCAGAGAATCCTGGGTGTTAGACCTGGCACCTTGGCGTGAGTTTCCCTTCCACTTTTTGATGGTGTGCCTCGATTGTTTTGCTGGTGTTGTCCGCTCAGGGCACTGCGCCACGGCTAATCCGTGCCGCAGTGCAAGTGCTCCCTAGGTAAAGTGTACCTGTAATTGATGTTCACGATTGGTTTATTGGATTCACTGTCAGTCCCCAGTAAAGTGCACCAGGGGTGCCAGGGCTTGTGAATGCCAATGCTGCTGGTGGGCTTGCAGCGCTGGTTGCGCCACCCACAGAAAGCGGCCTTGTAAAGTGTGTCTAGGGTCTGCCACCGCAGACCCTGTGCGCGGTCCGGGACCGTCGCGCTGACTGCGCAAGTGCCCCAACTTGCCAGTCCCTAAACCTTCCCTTACCTACATATTAGCCACCCCTCTGGTAGGCCCAAGGGCAGGGTGCATTGTAGGCATAAGGTAGGACATGCCCTGATGTGTGTGGCATGTCTTAATAGTGAATTACAGCCATTTTCGTTTTTCACTATTGAATGCTACCTGCTCTCCATAGGCCAGAATGGGCTGCTGGGATCACGCCAACGCTGTGACCCCAGTGGACTCAGAGAGCATGGTAGAGTGTCAAGTTTAGTATGCCTGAACTCAGAATAATAAAATACTTCTTGTAGTCAAGTTTATTTTAATATCCTGGGTTTGTAAATACTACTTTTAGAAAGTTAGTATTTACTGACCTGACCATCTCAGTCCGCCTCTGCTGTGTGTGTGTGTTCTGCCTAGCAACAGTAAGGAGCAGGGTGGGGGGATCCCCAGAGACAGGTTGGCTGCCAGGTGGTGGGTCGGGAGATGACACCAGGATGGGTGGGAGGAGTACACCTTGACTCTTGAATAGACCTGTGCTCTGCCACCACAAAGCCGGTGCCGCCCCCTGTGGGGCGGCTGATGTCTCTGCCCTGCTGCTGAAAGGAAAGAGCAGAGTCACCATAACAAAGTGCTCCGGGAACTGGACTGAGCCAGGCCTAGGCCCCCTGGCGCTAAAGAACAAAAGAATCATGGTATAAAAGTAGGATCCTGGCTCCTAAGAAATCAGAATCCTGTTTTACCACAAAGAACCTCTGCCCGACTAGAAGGAGAAGGAGACGCTGGAGGAGCTGGCCTGCTGCTTGCCTTGCTGAGGAAGGAGAGGAAGAGACTACTGAAAAGACTTTGCTGCTTTGTGCTTTAAACATTCTCCAAGGGCTTGATCTGAGCTTGCCCCCTGAACTGAACCCCAGGACCAGTGGGTTCTCTGTGCTTTTGCTCGTCCTCCGATTCGAGCCGTGTGGGCATCCCGCTGGAAAAGAGACTGCGCCCCTCATCGCCCCTCCTAGGGCCGTGACACTCAGGAGCTCGCCTGCCGCAACCCCGTGAGAGCCCCGCTCCGTCCGGAGCCGCTCTCTGTCCCCGGGCCAGGCCGCCTGCACCCCTGTCACCGCCTGCCACTGGAGCGCGCTGAACGCGCTATCACCCCTCCCGCCGGAAGCCGTCCGACGACTGTGATCTACGCCGGGTCATCCAGCTGCACTGACTGTGCCCTGTGACCCCGCTTCGCTATCCCCGGACATCTCAGGCCGCGCCGCCCCCGCTGTGGAGACCCCCCTGCACCGCCGTGCTGAGGGTCGCTGGCCGCGCCTGCCTACCTGCCCACACCCGCTGATTGAGGACCCAAGACCACTTCCCAAGCTGAGAGTCGCACCGACCGGTGCCGACTCTCCACATCACGAAAGAAGTTTCAGTATCGGGCTCGGGGCCCGCAACGCCTTATTTCCCCGTTCGCCGGAGCCGATCTCTGTGAGTACTGGAACCCCAAGTGACATTTGCAAGAGACTGCAAGATATCTATTTGAAACTACGAACAAAGAACATTTGCCTGCTTTATAACCTGGTGGCCTAGCGAAAACGTTATTGGTCTTGTGATAAGTCTGCTGAGATATATATGCCTATATTTACATAAAGAAGCGTATTTTTATATATATCCAAGTCTGGTGTCCGTTTCTGGGGGGATTGATGTATTTACTATGTGTGTGATTGTAAGTGCTTAACCAACAACGCCTGAGGAATCGCCTTGGCTGCTCACGCCACGCACCTAGAGGGTGAGCAAGGGTCATTCAAAAGGGGTTATCCTGACGTAGAGGAGAGGGTTCCTGCTTGACACAAGGGCAACCTTGCGCCAACCAGAGACCCCCAAGTCTAACATTGTTGGCAGCGGCTGGGATTTCGGATTTGCACTTGTAATTTACATACAGTGAATTATTAATCACCAGATAGTGAGAGCAGACCAAATAACGCAGCCACAGGTTTTCATTTGTTGAACTTTGTTGAGACATCTGCCGTTACTGCAACCATGCCTAGCTCACTCTCCGCTGGGAGAGCACTCTCTGTGATTTCTGGAATAGATGAGGTGGATTGGGAGAGACTGGAAGGCTACACGATGGAGCAATTGAAAGGCTACAGTGTAAAATTCAGAGTCCCCCATGCTGGATTCAAGAGGAAGACCCAGTACACCAAGGCGTTGAGAGCCTGGAAGGAGTCAAGAGACCCACGGAATGCGGGGGACATCGTTCCACCCGACAACCTTGAGGAGCCCAGCAGAGTCCGGTCGCCAGAGGAGCTGGCAGACAGGGCAGCAGACAGGGCGCATGCAATGGAGATGGCAAAGTTGGCAGGACAAATGGAAATGGAAAAACAGAAGTTGGCCCTGGAGGCACAACAACGCCAAATGGATCATGATATAAGATTGAAGGAGTTGGAGCTGAAGGCGAAAAGTTTGGACACCGCTCCTTCTGGTGGCAGCACTCCACCAGTGCAGGTAGAGTCCAAGTGTTGGACCCGGCCTCGTAGAATGGCCCTCCGTGCCCCCGCACCACCGAAACCTGGTACCTGCAGCCCAAGCACACGGCCCAGCCGACCCTCCCCACCAGGACACACGCACCGACCCGGACATCCCCGTCCATGGCCTCTCTCCTTTCGGCCACCCCGGGCCTGCGTGCCCACTTCATGCACCAAGATGGCCGCCCGGCCCCAGCGCGACCCGGGCCTAGAGGCGCCACTCCGGCTGGAGGCCCCCCAGGTGACAAGACCCCTGCCTGCCCAGACTCCGGACATCAAAGAGGGGTCGACCTATAACAAGGGGTGCTCTGGGTCTGTCCGGCAGATTCGACGCTGGAACAACGAGAGCCTGCCGACGTGGTCGCGGCTCCTGGAACTTGGACCCTCCTGAGCCCTGCTGAGTGACTCGCGGCTCCCTGAAGATCGTAAGACCTCCGAACTTGTACCTGAGCCTGCTGAGTGACTCGCGGCTCCCTAAAGATCGTAAGACCTCCGAACTTGTACCTGAGCCCGCTGAGTGACTCGCGGCTCCCTAAAGATCGTAAGACCTCCGAACTTGTACCTGAGCCTGCTGAGTGACTCGCGGCTCCTCGAAACTCGTAAGACCTCCGAACCTGCACCTGAGCCCGCTGAGTGACTCGCGGCTTCCACAGACTCTCACGGTCCCGCCGGACCCCGACTACAACAACGTATCCCCCAGCTCGAGGATTGTGAGCTGTGCGCCGGATACGTCCCTGCCTTGAACCTTTACCAGAGACTGTCCCGCTACCCCTTACCCCTTCCGAGACTCATTGAGCCCGTGCTCACCTTGTACATATTTGCAGTGATAACCTACTTGATAAAGATTGATTTCTAAGAATACCCGGTGTGGTCACTCTGTGTCGTGTGCTACCAGAAGTACGATCCTAGATACGAGATTCCTCCCCCTGGGGAATCTCCCGCCAGTGCCCGGCTACGATACTTCGAGGGTGGGTCTCAGGGTAGTCAGGACCCCTTCCAGGCTCCTCTGAGGTCGCCGTCTAACATTGGTGGCAAGCGACGGGATTCGGGCCCATCACCTAGAGATCGTACTGTGAACAACGGAAGCGCTACCGACAAAGATGGCAGAAGGAAGCACCGTGAGCCCGGCAGAAACCAACGCCAACAGGGTGTTCCAGGTGGAGCATCTAGAAGAATATACACACAAAGAGCTAAAGCAATTTTGCAAAGAACTTAAAATCGCTACCACTGGTCTCAACACTAAAGAAGATTTGCAGAAAGCACTGAAAACTTGGGTGGAGACCGGGGCCTCCCGGCAGGAAGGCACGGGGGAGCGCCCCGACGAAGCCGAACCCCCCCAGAGTGAAAGCAGCAGCAATCAGGTGCGAGGCATCGTACCAGACGGGGGCCTATCCCCGGAAGAGCTCGCGGACAGAGAGAGAAGTCGCAATCATGAACTCGAGTTAGCCAAACTCAAAATCGAGGGCGAATTAAATTTAGCGGAAAAAAAGCTAGCAGTAGAGCAAATGCGTGTACAAGGCGAACTAGAAGAAAAGAAGCTCCAACGGGAGCACGAAGGAAGGAAGCTCCAACTGGAGCACGAACGCAGCTTGAAGGAACTCGAGCTCAAGGCCAGAAACGAGGAAGGGAGGCCCCCGGGAAACCGAGAGATGGCCTCCCCCGCGGAACAGAAGGTCCACATCCCCAAGGATGTGGTCAAAGAATATTATGAAAACGACGACATTCAGCAATGGTTCCGGGTCTACGAGGTCGCCATGACCTCCCATCGGATCCCGCAGAAGGACTGGGGAGCAGGGTTGTGGGGGCGGTTCCTGAGCGAAGGAAGGGACACCCTGCTCGACCTACCCCTCTCCCTGCAGACCTCCTACAGCCACATGAAAGAGGCTCTACTCACAAGATACGGCCTCACCCCAGAAATGTACCGTCAGCGATTCCGGGACTGCAGGAAGATCCCGGGCACCACCTGGGTGGAGTATATAAACTTTTTCAGTCGGGCCTTCGATGGGTGGATCCAGGGCAGCAAAGTCACCACCCTTGCCGAACTCACTGACCTCATGTTGTGGGAACACCTGGCTGCGAACTGCTTCATAGAACTACGTCAGCATCTGCTTGACAGCAAGCTCACAGATCCCCGGAAGCTGGCTGTGGAGGCCGACCGCTGGACCAACACCCGGGTCTCCCGGGGCATGGTAGGAGAGTACCCCCGAGCCAGTCAGGGACCACCCTGCCAGAGAGGGGGAGGGAACCAGGGAGGGCCGAGAGAGTCCCAGCCTAGCCCCCCGAAGACACAACCTCCACCTTTCCCGGCGCCCCCCCCACCAGTGACAGGGCCCCCTAGGAGACGGGGACACCGGGTGACCGTCACATGTTTCCGTTGCCAGAAACCCGGGCACTACGCCAATGACCCAGAGTGCCCCATGGCCACCCAAGTCTCCCCTACCACCCCTGCGAGACAGATAGCCAACGTGGCCCTGGGGGAGGAGGTTGAGGAAGCCGAGGAGTGGGAACCCGCAGCGATGGCCCTAGTATCCCTGGGAGATAGAGAGATGATCCCTGGTAGCCTTCTACCCTCCAACACACAGAAATACAGGCAGCTCGTCAAGATCAATGGCCACCAAGTAGAGGCCCTGCGGGACACCGGGGCCAGTATCACCGGTGTCCTCAGGCACCTAGTCCCCGAGGAGCAAATCCTCCCCAACGTCTTTTGCCCCGTAATATCCGCAGACAATAGGGAAAGTATGTGTCAGGTAGCCCTGGTGCCGTTTGAGTGGGGAGGGGTGATAGGGAAACTCAAGGTGGCCGTAAGAACCTCCCAGCCGGTCGACTGCCTCTTAGGGAACGACCTGGAGAGTTCTCCCTGGAAGCACGTCGAGCGCAAGGCCCACCTAGGAATGATGGGACTCCCCGAGTGGGTGTGCGCCACCACCCGATCTATGTCAGCCCGACTCACTCCCCGGAGAGAAGTCGAAAGCACCCCGATCGAAGAGACCAGAACAGTCCCCGCCGAGGGTCCTCCCGTCCCCCCATCAGAAGGGTCCGTCGCCCGCGACGAACCCGCACCATCCGACCCCGCCCCGGTCCCCGAGTTGGGAGATCTACCCGAGTTGGCCCAGTGGCGCCACGAGGGCGGGCCCACCCGGGAAGAATTTTGCCGGGAGCAAGCCACTTGTCCTTCCCTGGTCGGGCTGCGGCGCCAGGCCGAGGGCCAAGCCGCAGGTGACCAGACCGGGACGCACCGAATCTATTGGGAAAATAACATCTTGTACAGTGAGCAGAAGTCAGTGGAGCTGGGATCCGGACGGGTATTGGTGGTACCCCTCCGCTTCCGAGACTTCCTCCTGGGCTTAGCCCACGACGTCCCCCTCGCCGGCCACCTGGGTCAGGACAAGACCTACAGCCGTCTGGTGACCCATTTTTACTGGCCTAGAATGAGAGCAGCGGTAGAAGCCCACTGCAAGTCCTGGCCCACGTGCCAGGCTAGTGGGAAGAGTGGGGGGAAGCGCAAGGCTCCCCTCCAACCCTTCCCGGTCGTCAGTACCCCTTTTGAACGAGTCGGAATCGACGTCGTGGGACCACTGGACCCCCCCACCTCCCAAGGTCACCGTTTCATCTTGGTCCTAGTGGACCACGCCACCCGCTATCCGGAGGCTATTCCCCTACGCACCATTACGCCCCCGTGGTGGGCCGGGCCCTGATGGGGATCTTTTCCCGGGTAGGTTTTCCCCGCGAGGTCGTGAGCGATCGCGGCACTAATTTTATCTCCAAATATATGATGTCCCTGTGGCAACAATGTGGGGTGTCCTATAAGTTCACCACCCCGTACCATCCCCAAGGGAACGGCCTAGTAGAAAGGTTTAATAGGACTTTGAAAGGGATGATCGCGGGCCTAGAAGAGCCCCTCCGGCGTAAGTGGGACGTCCTGCTCCCCTGCCTCTTGTTCGCTTACCGGGAGGTCCCCCAGAAGTCCTTAGGGTTTAGCCCGTTTGAATTACTCTATGGACACCCCGTCCGAGGTCCCCTCAGTTTGGTTAAGGAAGGGTGGGAGGCAGCACCCCAGACCACCCCCCGAGATGTGTTCCAATACGTCCTGGCCCTCCGGAACCAGACCAGGAAGTTCCGAGAACTGGCCGAGGCCAACCTGGAGGCAAGTCAAGAAGAGATGAAGCGCTGGTACGACCAGAATGCCACTCTGGTCGAGTTCCAGCCGGGCCAGCAGGTGTGGGTCATGGCCCCCGTGAAGCCTGGCGCCCTCCAGGACCGATGGACTGGGCCCTACAAAGTGGTTGAGAGGAAGAGTCAAGTCACATACTTGGTGGACGTCCAGTCGCCTCGGGATCCCCTCCGGGTCCTGCACGTGAACCGCCTCAAGCCTCACTTCGTGCGGACAGAACTGAGCCTCCTGCTGGCCACCGATGACGGGGCCGAAGATGAGTCGGATCCCCTCCCGGACCTCCTGTGTGTCAAGGAGCAGGATGGCTCCGTGGAAGGAGTGAACCTCTCCCCAGCCCTCACTGCACAGCAACAAGCGGACTGCCGCCAGCTCCTAAGACAATTTTCCGACCTCTTCTCCCTGACCCCCCGGGTCACCAACTGGTGTGTTCACGACGTGGACACCGGGGACAGCCCGCCGGTGAGACACCGAGCCTACCGGGTTCCTGACCGGGTACGGTCCTGCATTCAAGCGGAAGTCTCGAAGATGTTGACCCTGGGGGTGATCGAGCCCTCTGACAGTCCCTGGGCCAGCCCCGTGGTCCTGGTCCCGAAGGCGGCGGCCCCTGGTGTCGCCCCCGAGCTCCGATTCTGCGTGGACTACCGGGGGCTCAATGACGTTACCCGAGCCGATGCCCACCCCATTCCACGAGCCGACGAACTCATTGACCGACTAGGGGCAGCCCGGTTCCTCAGCACCTTTGACCTCACCTGCGGATACTGGCAGATTGCGCTCACCGAAGGGGCCAAGGAGCGGTCCGCTTTCTCCACCCCCGATGGGCACTACCGCTTCCGCGTAATGCCCTTCGGGATGAAAAATGCCCCGGCCACTTTCCAGCGACTGGTGAATAGGGTCCTGGCCGGGCTGGAGCAGTTCAGCGCGGCTTATCTGGACGACATCGCTGTTTTCAGCTCAGAATGGAGTGAGCACCTCCAGCACCTCCGGAGGGTGCTAACCGCCCTGCGCCAGGCAGGCCTCACAGTAAAAGCCAGCAAGTGCCAGATCGGGCAAGGATCCGTAATCTACCTGGGGCACCAGGTCGGGAGCGGCCAGGTCGCCCCTCTACAGCCAAAGATCGACGCCATCCTGGCCTGGGAACCACCCACCTCCCAAACGGAGGTCCGAGCCTTTCTGGGACTCACTGGCTACTACCGAAGATTCATTCGGGGGTATGGCAGCCTTGTCGGCCCCCTCACAGAACTCACGTCTAAAAGACAGCCAAAGAAAGTGCAGTGGACGGCTGCCTGCCAGGAAGCTTTCGATGCCCTAAAAAAGGCCATGTGTACTGCCCCCGTCCTCCAGGCTCCCGACTACGCCAAGGAGTTCATAGTCCAGACCGATGCCTCCGAGCATGGCATTGGGGCCGTCCTGTCCCAAGTGAATGACCAAGGCCTAGACCAGCCCGTCGCCTTCCTCAGTCGGCGACTGTTGCCCCGCGAACAGAGATGGAGCACCATAGAGCGCGAAGCCTTTGCCGTGGTCTGGGCACTCAAAAAGCTACGACCCTACCTGTTCGGCACCCATTTCAGAGTCCAAACTGACCATCGGCCCTTGCGATGGCTCATGCAGATGCGAGGAGAAAACCCCAAGCTACTGCGGTGGTCAAACTCCCTCCAGGGGATAGATTTCACCGTAGAACACCGCCCTGGTACGGACCACGCCAACGCTGACGGCCTCTCCCGGTTCTTCCGCCTCAGCGAAGAGAACCCCCCAAGATGATGGGCAGTTCTCTCCGGCTTTCAGCTGGGGGGGACGCGTGTTGGACCCGGCCTCGTAGAATGGCCCTCCGTGCCCCGCACCACCGAAACCTGGTACCTTCAGCCCAAGCACACGGCCCAGCCGACCCTTCCCACCAGGACACACGCACCGACCCGGACATCCCCGTCCATGGCCTCTCTCCTTTCGGCCACCCCGGGCCCGCGTGCCCACTTCATGCACCAAGATGGCCGCCCGGCCCCAGCGCGACCCGGGCCTAGAGGCGCCACTCCGGCTGGAGGACATCACGCTTCCAGGGGATGAGAGAGGGAGGAGCAGTTTCTATCGCACCTCTGAACTCCCCTGGGACGATGGGTTTCGATCGGCCCTCCAGCCTCCCTGAGGGCTGGCTCCGTGCCTGCTGGGTGTCTGGGACTCCTCCTGACCCGGCCCTGAAAGGATCAAAAGACAATAGCAGGAAATCCCGACAAGCGCCCCCCAGGTGACAAGACCCCTGCCTGCCCAGACTCCGGACATCAAAGAGGGGTCGACCTATAACAAGGGGTGCTCTGGGTCTGTCCGGCAGATTCGACGCTGGAACAACGAGAGCCTGCCGACGTGGTCGCGGCTCCTGGAACTTGGACCCTCCTGAGCCCTGCTGAGTGACTCGCGGCTCCCTGAAGATCGTAAGACCTCCGAACTTGTACCTGAGCCTGCTGAGTGACTCGCGGCTCCCTGAAGATCGTAAGACCTCCGAACTTGTACCTGAGCCCGCTGAGTGACTCGCGGCTCCCTAAAGATCGTAAGACCTCCGAACTTGTACCTGAGCCTGCTGAGTGACTCGCGGCTCCTCGAAACTCGTAAGACCTCCGAACCTGCACCTGAGCCCGCTGAGTGACTCGCGTCTTCCACAGACTCTCACGGTCCCGCCGGACCCCGACTACAACAACGTATCCCCCAGCTCGAGGATTGTGAGCTGTGCGCCGGATACGTCACTGCCTTGAACCTTTACCAAAGACTGTCCCGCTACCCCTTACCCCTTCCGAGACTCATTGAGCCCGTGCTCACCTTGTACATATTTGCAGTGATAACCTACTTGATAAAGATTGATTTCTAAGAATACCCGGTGTGGTCACTCTGTGTCGTGTGGTACCAGAAGTACGATCCTAGATACGAGATTCCTCCCCCTGGGGAATCTCCCGCCAGTGCCCGGCTACGATACTTCGAGGGTGGGTCTCAGGGTAGTCAGGACCCCTTCCAGGCTCCTCTGAGGTCGCCGTCTAACACCAAGGTGTACATCCCCAAAGATGTAGTAAAGGAGTATTTTAGAAAGGATGACATAGGGCAGTGGTTTAGAGCCTACGAGGTGGAGATGTCTTCACACCGGGTCCCTGAGAAAGACTGGGGTGCGGGGTTGTGGGGAAGGTTCCTTGCTGAAGGGCGTGACACACTGTTAGATTTACCCTTAGATCTCCAAGCCTCATACCCCCATATGAAGGAAGCTTTAATGAACAGGTATGGGTTAACTCCGGAGCTATATAGACAGCGGTTCAGGGAGACGAAGAAGATCCCTGAGAGTACGTATGTGGAGTATGTAACCTTTTTCTGCAGAGCGCTGGATGGTTGGGTGAAGGGTAGCAAAGTGAATGATTATCAAGGGCTGCTTGATTTAATTGCATGGGAGCACTTGTCCAGTCAATGTTTTCCTGAGCTACGCCAGCACCTGATTGATAGCAAGCTGTCCAACCCGAGGAAGCTTGCTGAGGAGGCGGACCGCTGGCTCAGCACCAGGGTCCACAAGGGTCAAGTGGGAGACTCCGCCAAAGGTGGGCAGGGTCCCCAGCAGAAGAGTGGGGGGGACAGGGGTAAACAGAAGGGGTTCCAAAAAGGCCCCCAAAGTAATTCCCAAGGGAACCAGCAGAAGGGTTCTCAGCCTCCCCCACCCCCGCAGCAGAACGGGGCCCCGACAGGTAGACCTGTTCCAAAGGGGCCCTTCAATTGTTATCGGTGTGGTGACCCGGGTCACATTGCCTCTGATCCTAAGTGTCGCCTGTTTGGTAAGACCGCACCCACTGGTGCTCCACCCCGGCAAGTAGCTAGTGTTAACTTTGGGGAGGAGGTAGCAGTCCAGGAGGGTGGGGGTCCCGGGCAGATGACCCTAGTCTCGCTAGGAGACAGTGAGATGGTCCCTGAAACTTACTTACCCTCTAACACTAAGAAATATGGGCAAGTAGTGACCATCAATGGAAAGAAGGTTGAGGCTCTTAGAGATACAGGAGCCAGCGTGACCTCGGTGAGGCAACACCTGGTGTCTCAAGAGCAGATTGTACCCAATGCCTACTGTAGGGTTGTCAATGCTGACAACATAGAGAGTCGTTGTCCAATGGCTCAAGTTCCCTTTGAGTGGGGGGAGGTCTCTGGTACTCTACAAGTCGCTGTGAGAACTGACATGCCTGTAGACTGTCTGCTAGGGAACGACCTGGAGAGCTCCCCTTGGGAAAAGGTGGAGAAGACCACGCATCTGAGGATGGTGGGTCTACCCGACTGGGCGTGCGTGACCACCCGGTCCATGGCAGCCAGTAGGGGTGTTGAGAGGGTCCTGGAGCCTGAGGGAGAGGTCCAGGAACCGGCCTTAGGGAGAAGGCGCAGGAGGCGTGGGAAACCGGCCCCCGAAGTTCCCACGGCCCAGGAGGAAGTAGACCCTGAGGGGGATGCTCTGGAGCCTACCGGGGAATAGATTGCCGAACTGGGAGACTTGCCTGAGCTGACCCATTGGCAGCAAGAAGGAGGTCCGCTACCGACAAAGATGGCAGAAGGAAGCACCGTGAGCCCGGCAGAAACCAACGCCAACAGGGTGTTCCAGGTGGAGCATCTAGAAGAATATACACACAAAGAGCTAAAGCAATTTTGCAAAGAACTTAAAATCGCTACCACTGGTCTCAACACTAAAGAAGATTTGCAGAAAGCACTGAAAACTTGGGTGGAGACCGGGGCCTCCCGGCAGGAAGGCACGGGGGAGCGCCCCGACGAAGCCGAACCCCCCCAGAGTGAAAGCAGCAGCAATCAGGTGCGAGGCATCGTACCAGACGGGGGCCTATCCCCGGAAGAGCTCGCGGACAGAGAGAGAAGTCGCAATCATGAACTCGAGTTAGCCAAACTCAAAATCGAGGGCGAATTAAATTTAGCGGAAAAAAAGCTAGCAGTAGAGCAAATGCGTGTACAAGGCGAACTAGAAGAAAAGAAGCTCCAACGGGAGCACGAAGGAAGGAAGCTCCAACTGGAGCACGAACGCAGCTTGAAGGAACTCGAGCTCAAGGCCAGAAACGAGGAAGGGAGGCCCCCGGGAAACCGAGAGATGGCCTCCCCCGCGGAACAGAAGGTCCACATCCCCAAGGATGTGGTCAAAGAATATTATGAAAACGACGACATTCAGCAATGGTTCCGGGTCTACGAGGTCGCCATGACCTCCCATCGGATCCCGCAGAAGGACTGGGGAGCAGGGTTGTGGGGGCGGTTCCTGAGCGAAGGAAGGGACACCCTGCTCGACCTACCCCTCTCCCTGCAGACCTCCTACAGCCACATGAAAGAGGCTCTACTCACAAGATACGGCCTCACCCCAGAAATGTACCGTCAGCGATTCCGGGACTGCAGGAAGATCCCGGGCACCACCTGGGTGGAGTATATAAACTTTTTCAGTCGGGCCTTCGATGGGTGGATCCAGGGCAGCAAAGTCACCACCCTTGCCGAACTCACTGACCTCATGTTGTGGGAACACCTGGCTGCGAACTGCTTCATAGAACTACGTCAGCATCTGCTTGACAGCAAGCTCACAGATCCCCGGAAGCTGGCTGTGGAGGCCGACCGCTGGACCAACACCCGGGTCTCCCGGGGCATGGTAGGAGAGTACCCCCGAGCCAGTCAGGGACCACCCTGCCAGAGAGGGGGAGGGAACCAGGGAGGGCCGAGAGAGTCCCAGCCTAGCCCCCCGAAGACACAACCTCCACCTTTCCCGGCGCCCCCCCCACCAGTGACAGGGCCCCCTAGGAGACGGGGACACCGGGTGACCGTCACATGTTTCCGTTGCCAGAAACCCGGGCACTACGCCAATGACCCAGAGTGCCCCATGGCCACCCAAGTCTCCCCTACCACCCCTGCGAGACAGATAGCCAACGTGGCCCTGGGGGAGGAGGTTGAGGAAGCCGAGGAGTGGGAACCCGCAGCGATGGCCCTAGTATCCCTGGGAGATAGAGAGATGATCCCTGGTAGCCTTCTACCCTCCAACACACAGAAATACAGGCAGCTCGTCAAGATCAATGGCCACCAAGTAGAGGCCCTGCGGGACACCGGGGCCAGTATCACCGGTGTCCTCAGGCACCTAGTCCCCGAGGAGCAAATCCTCCCCAACGTCTTTTGCCCCGTAATATCCGCAGACAATAGGGAAAGTATGTGTCAGGTAGCCCTGGTGCCGTTTGAGTGGGGAGGGGTGATAGGGAAACTCAAGGTGGCCGTAAGAACCTCCCAGCCGGTCGACTGCCTCTTAGGGAACGACCTGGAGAGTTCTCCCTGGAAGCACGTCGAGCGCAAGGCCCACCTAGGAATGATGGGACTCCCCGAGTGGGTGTGCGCCACCACCCGATCTATGTCAGCCCGACTCACTCCCCGGAGAGAAGTCGAAAGCACCCCGATCGAAGAGACCAGAACAGTCCCCGCCGAGGGTCCTCCCGTCCCCCCATCAGAAGGGTCCGTCGCCCGCGACGAACCCGCACCATCCGACCCCGCCCCGGTCCCCGAGTTGGGAGATCTACCCGAGTTGGCCCAGTGGCGCCACGAGGGCGGGCCCACCCGGGAAGAATTTTGCCGGGAGCAAGCCACTTGTCCTTCCCTGGTCGGGCTGCGGCGCCAGGCCGAGGGCCAAGCCGCAGGTGACCAGACCGGGACGCACCGAATCTATTGGGAAAATAACATCTTGTACAGTGAGCAGAAGTCAGTGGAGCTGGGATCCGGACGGGTATTGGTGGTACCCCTCCGCTTCCGAGACTTCCTCCTGGGCTTAGCCCACGACGTCCCCCTCGCCGGCCACCTGGGTCAGGACAAGACCTACAGCCGTCTGGTGAC
Source organism: Triturus cristatus (assembly GCF_964204655.1). Classification (NCBI taxonomy): domain Eukaryota; kingdom Metazoa; phylum Chordata; class Amphibia; order Caudata; family Salamandridae; genus Triturus; species Triturus cristatus. The sequence continues at coordinate 423,729,280 of NC_140593.1, forward strand.
CCATTTTTACTGGCCTAGAATGAGAGCAGCGGTAGAAGCCCACTGCAAGTCCTGGCCCACGTGCCAGGCTAGTGGGAAGAGTGGGGGGAAGCGCAAGGCTCCCCTCCAACCCTTCCCGGTCGTCAGTACCCCTTTTGAACGAGTCGGAATCGACGTCGTGGGACCACTGGACCCCCCCACCTCCCAAGGTCACCGTTTCATCTTGGTCCTAGTGGACCACGCCACCCGCTATCCGGAGGCTATTCCCCTACGCACCATTACGCCCCCGTGGTGGGCCGGGCCCTGATGGGGATCTTTTCCCGGGTAGGTTTTCCCCGCGAGGTCGTGAGCGATCGCGGCACTAATTTTATCTCCAAATATATGATGTCCCTGTGGCAACAATGTGGGGTGTCCTATAAGTTCACCACCCCGTACCATCCCCAAGGGAACGGCCTAGTAGAAAGGTTTAATAGGACTTTGAAAGGGATGATCGCGGGCCTAGAAGAGCCCCTCCGGCGTAAGTGGGACGTCCTGCTCCCCTGCCTCTTGTTCGCTTACCGGGAGGTCCCCCAGAAGTCCTTAGGGTTTAGCCCGTTTGAATTACTCTATGGACACCCCGTCCGAGGTCCCCTCAGTTTGGTTAAGGAAGGGTGGGAGGCAGCACCCCAGACCACCCCCCGAGATGTGTTCCAATACGTCCTGGCCCTCCGGAACCAGACCAGGAAGTTCCGAGAACTGGCCGAGGCCAACCTGGAGGCAAGTCAAGAAGAGATGAAGCGCTGGTACGACCAGAATGCCACTCTGGTCGAGTTCCAGCCGGGCCAGCAGGTGTGGGTCATGGCCCCCGTGAAGCCTGGCGCCCTCCAGGACCGATGGACTGGGCCCTACAAAGTGGTTGAGAGGAAGAGTCAAGTCACATACTTGGTGGACGTCCAGTCGCCTCGGGATCCCCTCCGGGTCCTGCACGTGAACCGCCTCAAGCCTCACTTCGTGCGGACAGAACTGAGCCTCCTGCTGGCCACCGATGACGGGGCCGAAGATGAGTCGGATCCCCTCCCGGACCTCCTGTGTGTCAAGGAGCAGGATGGCTCCGTGGAAGGAGTGAACCTCTCCCCAGCCCTCACTGCACAGCAACAAGCGGACTGCCGCCAGCTCCTAAGACAATTTTCCGACCTCTTCTCCCTGACCCCCCGGGTCACCAACTGGTGTGTTCACGACGTGGACACCGGGGACAGCCCGCCGGTGAGACACCGAGCCTACCGGGTTCCTGACCGGGTACGGTCCTGCATTCAAGCGGAAGTCTCGAAGATGTTGACCCTGGGGGTGATCGAGCCCTCTGACAGTCCCTGGGCCAGCCCCGTGGTCCTGGTCCCGAAGGCGGCGGCCCCTGGTGTCGCCCCCGAGCTCCGATTCTGCGTGGACTACCGGGGGCTCAATGACGTTACCCGAGCCGATGCCCACCCCATTCCACGAGCCGACGAACTCATTGACCGACTAGGGGCAGCCCGGTTCCTCAGCACCTTTGACCTCACCTGCGGATACTGGCAGATTGCGCTCACCGAAGGGGCCAAGGAGCGGTCCGCTTTCTCCACCCCCGATGGGCACTACCGCTTCCGCGTAATGCCCTTCGGGATGAAAAATGCCCCGGCCACTTTCCAGCGACTGGTGAATAGGGTCCTGGCCGGGCTGGAGCAGTTCAGCGCGGCTTATCTGGACGACATCGCTGTTTTCAGCTCAGAATGGAGTGAGCACCTCCAGCACCTCCGGAGGGTGCTAACCGCCCTGCGCCAGGCAGGCCTCACAGTAAAAGCCAGCAAGTGCCAGATCGGGCAAGGATCCGTAATCTACCTGGGGCACCAGGTCGGGAGCGGCCAGGTCGCCCCTCTACAGCCAAAGATCGACGCCATCCTGGCCTGGGAACCACCCACCTCCCAAACGGAGGTCCGAGCCTTTCTGGGACTCACTGGCTACTACCGAAGATTCATTCGGGGGTATGGCAGCCTTGTCGGCCCCCTCACAGAACTCACGTCTAAAAGACAGCCAAAGAAAGTGCAGTGGACGGCTGCCTGCCAGGAAGCTTTCGATGCCCTAAAAAAGGCCATGTGTACTGCCCCCGTCCTCCAGGCTCCCGACTACGCCAAGGAGTTCATAGTCCAGACCGATGCCTCCGAGCATGGCATTGGGGCCGTCCTGTCCCAAGTGAATGACCAAGGCCTAGACCAGCCCGTCGCCTTCCTCAGTCGGCGACTGTTGCCCCGCGAACAGAGATGGAGCACCATAGAGCGCGAAGCCTTTGCCGTGGTCTGGGCACTCAAAAAGCTACGACCCTACCTGTTCGGCACCCATTTCAGAGTCCAAACTGACCATCGGCCCTTGCGATGGCTCATGCAGATGCGAGGAGAAAACCCCAAGCTACTGCGGTGGTCAAACTCCCTCCAGGGGATAGATTTCACCGTAGAACACCGCCCTGGTACGGACCACGCCAACGCTGACGGCCTCTCCCGGTTCTTCCGCCTCAGCGAAGAGAACCCCCCAAGATGATGGGCAGTTCTCTCCGGCTTTCAGCTGGGGGGGACGCGTGTTGGACCCGGCCTCGTAGAATGGCCCTCCGTGCCCCGCACCACCGAAACCTGGTACCTTCAGCCCAAGCACACGGCCCAGCCGACCCTTCCCACCAGGACACACGCACCGACCCGGACATCCCCGTCCATGGCCTCTCTCCTTTCGGCCACCCCGGGCCCGCGTGCCCACTTCATGCACCAAGATGGCCGCCCGGCCCCAGCGCGACCCGGGCCTAGAGGCGCCACTCCGGCTGGAGGACATCACGCTTCCAGGGGATGAGAGAGGGAGGAGCAGTTTCTATCGCACCTCTGAACTCCCCTGGGACGATGGGTTTCGATCGGCCCTCCAGCCTCCCTGAGGGCTGGCTCCGTGCCTGCTGGGTGTCTGGGACTCCTCCTGACCCGGCCCTGAAAGGATCAAAAGACAATAGCAGGAAATCCCGACAAGCGCCCCCCAGGTGACAAGACCCCTGCCTGCCCAGACTCCGGACATCAAAGAGGGGTCGACCTATAACAAGGGGTGCTCTGGGTCTGTCCGGCAGATTCGACGCTGGAACAACGAGAGCCTGCCGACGTGGTCGCGGCTCCTGGAACTTGGACCCTCCTGAGCCCTGCTGAGTGACTCGCGGCTCCCTGAAGATCGTAAGACCTCCGAACTTGTACCTGAGCCTGCTGAGTGACTCGCGGCTCCCTGAAGATCGTAAGACCTCCGAACTTGTACCTGAGCCCGCTGAGTGACTCGCGGCTCCCTAAAGATCGTAAGACCTCCGAACTTGTACCTGAGCCTGCTGAGTGACTCGCGGCTCCTCGAAACTCGTAAGACCTCCGAACCTGCACCTGAGCCCGCTGAGTGACTCGCGTCTTCCACAGACTCTCACGGTCCCGCCGGACCCCGACTACAACAACGTATCCCCCAGCTCGAGGATTGTGAGCTGTGCGCCGGATACGTCACTGCCTTGAACCTTTACCAAAGACTGTCCCGCTACCCCTTACCCCTTCCGAGACTCATTGAGCCCGTGCTCACCTTGTACATATTTGCAGTGATAACCTACTTGATAAAGATTGATTTCTAAGAATACCCGGTGTGGTCACTCTGTGTCGTGTGGTACCAGAAGTACGATCCTAGATACGAGATTCCTCCCCCTGGGGAATCTCCCGCCAGTGCCCGGCTACGATACTTCGAGGGTGGGTCTCAGGGTAGTCAGGACCCCTTCCAGGCTCCTCTGAGGTCGCCGTCTAACACCAAGGTGTACATCCCCAAAGATGTAGTAAAGGAGTATTTTAGAAAGGATGACATAGGGCAGTGGTTTAGAGCCTACGAGGTGGAGATGTCTTCACACCGGGTCCCTGAGAAAGACTGGGGTGCGGGGTTGTGGGGAAGGTTCCTTGCTGAAGGGCGTGACACACTGTTAGATTTACCCTTAGATCTCCAAGCCTCATACCCCCATATGAAGGAAGCTTTAATGAACAGGTATGGGTTAACTCCGGAGCTATATAGACAGCGGTTCAGGGAGACGAAGAAGATCCCTGAGAGTACGTATGTGGAGTATGTAACCTTTTTCTGCAGAGCGCTGGATGGTTGGGTGAAGGGTAGCAAAGTGAATGATTATCAAGGGCTGCTTGATTTAATTGCATGGGAGCACTTGTCCAGTCAATGTTTTCCTGAGCTACGCCAGCACCTGATTGATAGCAAGCTGTCCAACCCGAGGAAGCTTGCTGAGGAGGCGGACCGCTGGCTCAGCACCAGGGTCCACAAGGGTCAAGTGGGAGACTCCGCCAAAGGTGGGCAGGGTCCCCAGCAGAAGAGTGGGGGGGACAGGGGTAAACAGAAGGGGTTCCAAAAAGGCCCTCAAAGTAATTCCCAAGGGAACCAGCAGAAGGGTTCTCAGCCTCCCCCACCCCCGCAGCAGAACGGGGCCCCGACAGGTAGACCTGTTCCAAAGGGGCCCTTCAATTGTTATCGGTGTGGTGACCCGGGTCACATTGCCTCTGATCCTAAGTGTCGCCTGTTTGGTAAGACCGCACCCACTGGTGCTCCACCCCGGCAAGTAGCTAGTGTTAACTTTGGGGAGGAGGTAGCAGTCCAGGAGGGTGGGGGTCCCGGGCAGATGACCCTAGTCTCGCTAGGAGACAGTGAGATGGTCCCTGAAACTTACTTACCCTCTAACACTAAGAAATATGGGCAAGTAGTGACCATCAATGGAAAGAAGGTTGAGGCTCTTAGAGATACAGGAGCCAGCGTGACCTCGGTGAGGCAACACCTGGTGTCTCAAGAGCAGATTGTACCCAATGCCTACTGTAGGGTTGTCAATGCTGACAACATAGAGAGTCGTTGTCCAATGGCTCAAGTTCCCTTTGAGTGGGGGGAGGTCTCTGGTACTCTACAAGTCGCTGTGAGAACTGACATGCCTGTAGACTGTCTGCTAGGGAACGACCTGGAGAGCTCCCCTTGGGAAAAGGTGGAGAAGACCACGCATCTGAGGATGGTGGGTCTACCCGACTGGGCGTGCGTGACCACCCGGTCCATGGCAGCCAGTAGGGGTGTTGAGAGGGTCCTGGAGCCTGAGGGAGAGGTCCAGGAACCGGCCTTAGGGAGAAGGCGCAGGAGGCGTGGGAAACCGGCCCCCGAAGTTCCCACGGCCCAGGAGGAAGTAGACCCTGAGGGGGATGCTCTGGAGCCTACCGGGGAATAGATTGCCGAACTGGGAGACTTGCCTGAGCTGACCCATTGGCAGCAAGAAGGAGGTCCCTCCAGGGAGGAATTCTGCAGGGAGCAGAAAGAATGCCCTTCTCTCGTGGGTATGCGGCAGCAGGCTGCAGACCAGGCCAATGGTGTTCAGGCCAAAACACACTACGTGTACTGGGAGAGTGACCTCCTGTATTCCGAGCCTAAGGCTGTTGAACCTGGGTCAGCCCGTGTGCTGGTGGTACCCCAGAAGTTCAGAACCTTCCTACTGGGGCTGGCTCATGATGTGCCTTTAGCAGGACATTTGGGGATGGACAAGACCTATGACAGGCTTGTCACCCACTTTTACTGGCCCCAAATGCACAAGAATTCAGATTCCTACTGCAGAACCTGTCAGACTTGCCAGGCAAGTGGTAAGAGCGGAGGGAAGCACAAGGCTCCTCTGCAACCTTTCCCTGTGGTCGGTACGCCATTCCAACGAGTGGGTATTGATATTGTGGGGCCTCTGGACCCCAAGACAGCCCTGGGCAACAGGTTCATCCTGGTCTTGGTGGACCATGCCACCCGGTACCCTGAAGCCATCCCTCTGAGGACAGTGACGGCCCCCGTGGTGGGACGGGCACTGATGGGAATTTTCTCCCGAGTGGGATTCCCTCTAGAGGTGGTGAGCGACAGGGGGACCAATTTCATATCCACGTATATGAAATCCCTGTGGAAGGAGTGTGGGGTAACTTACAAGTTCACCACTCCTTACCACCCCCAAGGAAATGGGTTGGTTGAGAGATTCAACCGAACCCTCAAAGGCATGATCATGGGCCTGGACGGTCCAATGAGGCGTAAGTGGGACGTCTTCTTGCCATGCCTGCTCTTCGCTTACCGAGAGGTGCCACAGAAGTCTCTAGGATTCAGCCCCTTTGAGCTTCTGTATGGTCACCCGGTAAGAGGACCTCTGAGTTTGGTAAAGGAAGGCTCGGAGCAATCTCCCAGGAAACCTCCCCAGAATGTATACAGTTACATGCTGGCCTTCCGAAACCAGACTCGGCGTTTCAGGCAACTTGCTGAGGCAAATCTGGAAGCCAGCCAGGAGGAGATGAAGCGGTGGTACGACCGGAATGCCACTCTGGTAGAGCTTCAACCTGGACAAAAGGTGTGGGTCTTGGCCCCAGTGGAGCCTTGTGCACTTCAGGATAAGTGGACAGGTCCATTTGAGGTTGTGGAGCGCAAAAGTCCTATCACCTACTTGGTGGACATGCAGTCTCCCAGGAACCCTTTGAGGGTCCTACATGTTAACCGCCTTAAGCCCCACTTAGAGAGGACCGAAGTGGGCATGCTGCTGGCCACTGATGATGGAATGGAAGAGGAGACAGAGCCTCTTCCTGACCTCTTAGTGGCCTCTGAGAAAGATGGGTCAGTGGATGGAGTTAACCTCTCACCCACCCTGACGCCCGAACAACAGGAAGATTGCCGCCACTTGCTGGGGCAGTTTTCCGATAGGTTCTCCCTGGTTCCTGGTGTCACAGATTGGTGCGTCCATGATGTGGACACAGGAGACAGCTTACCCGTGAAGCACAAGGCTTACAGGGTAACTGACAGGGTCAGAGCTTGCATCAAGGAGGAGGTCTCCAAAATGCTTGCGCTAGGGGTGGTTGAGTCCTCCAGCAGTCCTTGGTCCAGCCCCGTGGTCTTGGTCCCCAAAGCTGCTGCGCCGGGAGCCACACCTGAACTCCGGTTCTGTGTGGACTACAGAGGACTCAATTCAGTAACGAAGACTGACGCGCACCCCATCCCCAGAGCTGATGAGCTCATTGATCGGCTGGGGGCTGCCCGGTTCCTCAGCACGTTTGATTTAACGTCTGGGTACTGGCAGATCGCCTTGACCGATGGGGCCAAAGAGAGGTCAGCATTCTCTACTCCAGATGGGCACTTCCAGTTCCGAGTCATGCCATTTGGAATGAAGAATGCCCCTGCCACCTTTCAGAGGTTGGTCCACCAGGTACTGGTTGGGCTGGATGCGTTCAGTGCCGCCTACCTGGATGACATCGCAGTGTTCAGTGCCACCTGGCCCGAACACCTGCGCCACCACTGGGAAGTGTTGATGGCTCTGCGCCGAGCAGGCCTCACGATCAAGGCCAGCAAGTGCCAGATCGGGCAGGGTTCCGTGGTGTACTTGGGACACCAAGTGTGGAGTGGCAAGGTGGCACCCTTGCAACCCAAAATCGAGACCATCCTGGCTTGGGAACCCCCCAAGACGCAGACCGCAGTGAGGGCCTTCCTGGGGCTCACTGGGTACTACAGGAGGTTTGTCAAGGGCTATGGAACGATTGTTGCCCCCTTGACAGAGCTGACTTCCAAGAAGCAGCCCAGGAACGTGATTTGGACTGACACCTGTCAGAAAGCTTTCAACACCCTGAAGACTGCCATGTGCACGGCGCCCGTGCTCTTGGCCCCTGACTTCTCCAAGGAATTCCTAGTGCAGACAGACGCTTCAGAGCATGGTGTAGGGGCTGTTCTCTCACAGATGACTGAGGAGGGCTGGGACCAACCCGTAGCCTTCATCAGTAGGAGGTTACTTCCACGGGAAAGTAGGTGGAGTGCAATTGAGCGAGAAGCATTCGCTGTGGTCTGGGCGCTGAAGAAGCTAAGACCCTACTTGTTTGGGTCTCACTTCCGGGTTCAGACGGACCACAGGCCCCTCAGATGGTTGATGCAAATGAGGGGTGAGAACCCGAAGCTGTTGAGGTGGTCCATCTCCCTACAGGGTATGGACTTTACGGTGGAACACCGTCCTGGTACAGATCACGCCAACGCTGACGGTCTGTCCAGGTATTTCCGCCTTAGTGACGAGGAACCCCCTGGGCAAGGGTAGTTCTCCCCACATTTCAGCTGGAGGGGACACGTGTTAGACCTGGCACCTTGGCGTGAGTTTCCCTTCCACTTTTTGATGGTGTGCCTCGATTGTTTTGCTGGTGTTGTCCGCTCAGGGCACTGCGCCACGGCTAATCCGTGCCGCAGTGCAAGTGCTCCCTAGGTAAAGTGTACCTGTAATTGATGTTCACGATTGGTTTATTGGATTCACTGTCAGTCCCCAGTAAAGTGCACCAGGGGTGCCAGGGCTTGTGAATGCCAATGCTGCTGGTGGGCTTGCAGCGCTGGTTGCGCCACCCACAGAAAGCGGCCTTGTAAAGTGTGTCTAGGGTCTGCCACCGCAGACCCTGTGCGCGGTCCGGGACCGTCGCGCTGACTGCGCAAGTGCCCCCACTTGCCAGTCCCTAAACCTTCCCTTACCTACATATTAGCCACCCTTCTTGTAGGCCCAAGGGCAGGGTGCATTGTAGGCATAAGGTAGGACATGCCCTGATGTGTGTGGCATGTCTTAATAGTGAATTACAGCCATTTTCGTTTTTCACTATTGAAGGCTACCTGCTCTCCATAGGCCAGAATGGGCTGCTGGGATCACGCCAACGCTGTGACCCCAGTGGACTCAGAGAGCATGGTAGAGTGTCAAGTTTAGTATGCCTGAACTCAGAATAATAAAATACTTCTTGTAGTCAAGTTTATTTTAATATCCTGTGTTTGTAAATACTACTTTTAGAAAGTTAGTATTTACTGACCTGACCATCTCAGTCGGCCTCTGCTGTGTGTGTGTGTTCTGCCTAGCAACAGTAAGGAGCAGGGTGGGGGGATCCCCAGAGACAGGTTGGCTGCCAGGTGGTGGGCCGGGAGATGACACCAGGATGGGTGGGAGGAGTACACCTTGACTCTTGAATAGACTTGTGCTCTGCCACCACAAAGCCGGCGCCGCCCCCTGTGGGGCGGCTGATGTCTCTGCCCTGCTGCTGAAAGGAAAGAGCAGAGTCACCATAACAAAGTGCTCCAGAACTGGACTGAGCCAGGCCTAGGCCCCCTGGCGCTAAAGAACAAAAGAATCATGGTATAAAAGTAGGAGCCTGGCTCCTAAGAAATCAGAATCCTGTTTTACCACAAAGAACCTCTGCCCGACTAGAAGGAGAAGGAGACGCTGGAGGAGCTGGCCTGCTGCTTGCCTTGCTGAGGAAGGAGAGGAAGAGACTACTGAAAAGACTTTGCTGCTTTGTGCTTTAAACATTCTCCAAGGGCTTGATCTGAGCTTGCCCCCTGAACTGAACCCCAGGACCAGTGGGTTCTCTGTGCTTTTGCTCGTCCTCCGATTCGAGCCGTGTGGGCATCCCGCTGGAAAAGAGACTGCGCCCCTCATCGCCCCTCCTAGGGCCGTGACACTCAGGAGCTCGCCTGCCGCAACCCCGTGAGAGCCCCGCTCCGTCCGGAGCCGCTCTCTGTCCCCGGGCCAGGCCGCGTGCACCCCTGTCACCGCCTGCCACTGGAGCGCGCTGAACGCGCTATCACCCCTCCCGCCGGAAGCCGTCCGACGACTGTGATCTACGCCGGGTCATCCAGCTGCACTGACTGTGCCCTGTGACCCCGCTTCGCTATCCCCGGACATCTCAGGCCGCGCCGCCCCCGCTGTGGAGACCCCCCTGCACTGCCGTGCTGAGGGTCGCTGGCCGCGCCTGCCTACCTGCCCACACCCGCTGATCGAGGACCCAAGACCACTTCCCAAGCTGAGAGTTGCACCGACCTGTGCCGACTCTCCACATCACGAAAGAAGTTCCAGTATCGGGCTCGGGGCCCGCAACGCCTTATTTCCCCGTTCGCCGGAGCCGATCTCTGTGAGTACTGGAACCCCAAGTAACATTTGCAAGAGACTGCAAGATATCTATTTGAAACTACGAACAAAGAACATTTGCCTGCTTTATAACCTGGTGGCCTAGCGAAAACGTTATTGGTCTTGTGATAAGTCTGCTGAGATATATATGCCTATTTTTACATAAAGAAGCGTATTTTTATATATATCCAAGTCTGGTGTCCGTTTCTGGGGGGATTGATGTATTTACTGTGTGTGTGATTGTAAGTGCTTAACCAACAACGCCTGAGGAATCGCCTTGGCTGCTCACGCCACGCACCTAGAGGGTGAGCAAGGGTCATTCAAAAGGGGTTATCCTGCGCCCTGACGTAGAGGAGAGGGTTCCTGCTTGACACAAGGGCAACCTTGCGCCAACCAGAGACCCCCAAGTCTAACACTGGGAGTCAACATCCGAGAGTCCATGTACAGGGGGGGGGACTGGCTCTGCAGGTTGCTGGTGTTGTCCTCTGCAGTGAGTTCTTTGTCACCTGTGGGTCAGATGGGAAATGGTCATTGTAGTGCAATGACCCGCAAGCTTTGTGTTAGCTGTGTGTCATTCACTGTTTTACACTACACAGTTGACTGATCATCACATAGTTTTCTATGTTCACTACTGTGCCTCCTGACATGATGCAGTGGTACATGCATTACTTCTCCATGGTGTGAGTTGTCAATACATTCCATGCACCACATTCATAATTTGTGGGTACAGGGACATGTTGACATCTAGGGACTGGCTCAACATATTATTTCATTGAGGACTTTTTGTTGATTTGTCTGACCTGGCATACGTCACATCTGGCCATGGACTGGCCATTGTCATCTCCTGCATACCTATGTCCTGTCATGTACATATCTTAATTTGTACCACCAAACATGCTTTCTTACTTTTCGAGGGGTCCTTGTTGCTCTGGCCCCATGCTACTGCACATGTCAATAGGTGCTGTGCATGATTGTGCCCTGACTTTCTTCTACATGTGAATTGGTGTGTCACAGTTTGGTAGCTGTGACAGTTGACTTTGCTTACCTGTGTGCACACTGTGTGTGGCAATGGGGTCGGTGTGCATATTTGTGCATTGAGAGGGCTGGTGTTGTCATATGGCACCATTTCTTTGGTGACAAATGGGTGGGTGCACGTACTGGCTACTTACCTGTTATGTGCTCACATTTGGCTTTGGTATGTGACCCATCTGTGTGTGCATGGTGGAGGCTTACATCCTGCTCAGTGGTGTCACAAGACAGAATGATATGTCTACCTACCTGTTAGTTTGTCTGAGGTGAGCCATTAGATGCCACATGCATCTGGGTGGTCTGGAGAGCTCCACCTTGCTGTACTGGGGGACAAGGGTGCATGGTGGGAGTAGTGGTATAGGCCTCCCACCTCAAAACACCAACCCAGGGAAGATGGCTACCTACCTGTTAGGTGGAGGTGAACAATGCAATGGATGCCACATGCTTTTGGGTAGGAGTGAGTGCTCCATCCTGCTGAGGTGTGGGACAGGGTGCATGGTGGGAGTAGTAGTACAGGCCTCCCACCCACAAACACCCTCCCAGGGAAGATGGCTACCTACCTGTAAGTTTGATTGGCGTGCTGCATTGGCTTGCAACTGCTTCTGGGTGGGGGAGTGCTCCATCCTGCGTAGGTGTGGGACGGGGGCATGGTGGGAGTAGTGGTACAGGCCTCCCACCCACAAACAACCTCCCAGGTAAGATGGCTAACTACCTGTAAGTTTGATGTGGCTTATGTAATGGCTTACACATGCTTCTGGGTGTGTTGGGGAGGGCTCCATCCTGCAGGGGTGTGAGACAGGGGGCATGGTGGGAGTTGTAGTGCTGGCCTCCCACCCACAAACACCATCCCAGGGAAGATGGCTAGCCAACTGTAAGTTTGTTTGGTGTACTGCATTGGCTTGCAACTGCTTCTGGGGGGGGAGTGCTCCATCCTGCTTAGGTGTGAGACAGGGTGCATGGTGGGAAAAGTGGTACAGGCCTCCCACCCACAAACACCCTCCCAGGGAAGATGGCTAGCTACCTGTAAGTTTGTTTGGTGTACTGCATTGGCTTGCAACTGCTTCTGGTTTGGGGAGTGCTCCATCCTGCTCAGGTGTGGGACGGGGGGCATGGTGGGAAAGTGGTACAGGCCTCCCACCCACAAACACCCTCCCAGGGAAGATGGCTACCTACCTGTACATTTATTTGGTGTGCTGCATTGGCGTGCAACTGCTTCTGGGTGGGGGAGTGCTCCATCCTGCTCAGGTGTGTGACAGGGGGCATGGTGGGAAAAGTGGTAAAGGCCTCCCACCCACAAACACCCTCCCAGGCAAGATGGCTACCTACCTTTAAGTTTGATGTGGGTTATGTAATGGCTGACACATGTTTCTGGGTGGGGTGTGGGGAGGTCTCCATCTTGCTGATGCAGTGGGCCAAGGGGGCCTTGTGGGAGTTGTAGTGCTGTCTGCATGTACGCATGATCCCATGGTAATGTTGCTAGCTACGTTTGGGGTGTGTGGGAGTGAGTGGATGTTGGATCTGTGAAACATGTTTTTGTGAGTGTGTGGTGCAGATGAATGAATTTTGTCCTAGGTGGTGTAGCTCTATAGATGTGCAAGACAGTACATAGCAGTGTGGTGGTAGTCAATTGTTTGTACTTATCAGCCTCCACTCCCCCGGGTATTCCTGTGAGATTCTCTGAATGCAGTATGGCAAGCACCTTCTCCTCCCATGGTGTGTATGGTTTTTGTGGAATGGGAGTGCCACTGCCAGTCCTCTGAGCCAGCTCACAGTTCTTGCTCCTCCTCTCTTTGACAACCCTCTTCAGGTCATGCCACCGCTTCATGATTTACTTTTTGGAATGCGGGGTGGTCCCTACTGCATTGACCCTTTCGACTATCTTTGCCCACATTTGTGTTCTTGTGGCTGATGGTGTCTGTTGGACCAGGCTACCAAACAGTTGGGGTTCCACTCTGACTATCTCATCTATCATGACAGTCAACTCACTCTCTGTGAATTTGGGCATCTTATGTGTTGCCATGGTATGTGGTGTGCAAAGTGGTTGTGTGTAGTGGGTGTGGTTGTGATGTATATGTTGTGTGATGTGCAGGGGGGTTACTTGTGCAAGTGGGGTAGTGATGGTGATGTGTGTGTGCTATATTATTTTGCCTCTCCTCTCTGATCTGATGAATGCCCTTCTCTTCTGGAGTGTTGCAAAGGATTGTGGTTAGCGATGGGGCTGGTTTTATACTCAGCTATGTGGGTGTGTCCAAATGGGGTATTACTGTCAGGTGTGGTGTGTGTGTTATCCAGGGAATATTATTTTACTTTTTGCCATGTATTGTGTCATTGGGGTGTGTTTTGTGTTTTTGGAGGGCATGGCTAGTTGTTGTGTACACGTTTTGGCCTTCTTGTGGGTTTTTTCATTCCTCTGCCATATTTTTCATGGATCGTCCACAGCGGTGGCTATGCTGCAGCTCTTCCGCCGGCTCTCCCAGTCATCACTGTTTGCGACCGTAGCGGTCCTAATTTCCCGTGCGGTTTCTCCGCTATACTTGCGGCGGGTTGGTGTTTTTCCACTGCAAATCCGACCGCCGTGGATGGATTTTGACCATCTCTGACCGCTACGGGCGGTTTTTCTTGGCCACGTTCTGCCACAGTAGTTTTTTTGGGGCAGTTGATCTTAATTTCAACGCCGGTTTTTCCACGGTGCCAGCGGGCGGTAGTTTTCTGCTTCCATGGCGGTCGGGGTGGTTTTCCGACCGCCATCCTAATTGGCCCCTAACTTACATAATAATTAATAATATTCATAATAATTAATTTACTAACTTATAATTTTTTTTGAAATATCATATATATTATAAATACATTGTTGGACTTGGCCCTTTTTGCAGGGTCATCCCTAAACTTTTTGCCTTCCTCTTGCATTTTTTTTGACCTGTTGTTGGCTATTTTGTGACTCTGGGCACTTTACCACTGCTGATCAGTGCTAAAGTGCATATGCTCTCCCCATGGTAAAATGTATATGTTGGTGGGATTCCATGATTGGCTTATTTGGTTTACTGTCAGACCCCAGTAAAGTGCGCCAGGAGTGCCAGGGCATGTAAATACAAATGCCGCTGGTGGGCTCGCAGCACTGGTTGTGCCACCCACAGAAGTGGCCTGGTAAAATGTGTCTAGGGTCTGCCATCGCAGAACCTGCGTGCAGTCTGGTACTGTCATGCTGACTGGGCAAGTGCATCCACTTGCCAGTCCCTAAACCTTCCCTTTACTTCATATGAGTCACCCCTATGGTAGGCCCAAGGGCAGGGTGCATTGTAAGCATAAGGTAGGACAAGCCCTGATGTGTGTGGCATGTCCTAATAGTGAATTACAGCCATTTTCGTTTTTCACTATTGTAAGGCTACCTGTTCTCCATAGGCCAGAATGGGCTGCTGGAATTATTACACTCTATAATTCCAACAGACTCAGTGAGCATGGTAGAAAGTCAAGTTTAGTATGCCTGAACTCAGAATATTAAAATACTTCTTTCAGTAAAGTTTATTTTAATATCCTGCGTTTGTAAATGCTACTTTTAGAAAGTTAGTATTTACTTGCCTAACTATTTCAGTCCGCCTCTGCTTGAGTGTGTATGTGCTGTCTGGTTTCAGTGAGGGGCAGGGCTGGGGAATTCCAGGAGACAGGCTGGCTGCCAGGTGGTGAATAGAGAGATTACACCAGGATGGGTGAGAGGAGTACACCTTGACTCTGAATAGGGCTGTGCTCTGCCACCACAATGCTGGCTCCACCCCCTGTGGAGCGGCTGATGTCTCTGCCCTGCACCCTGAACGGAGAAGCCAGAGTCCTGTCAACAAAGTGCTCCAGATCCGGACTGAACCAGGCGCAGGCCCCCTGGCCTGGAAGAACAAAAGAAATGGTGTAGGTTGGACTTGGCCCTTCTGGCAAGTTCCCCCCTAGAACTTTTAGCATTATCCAAGCCTTTTTCCTTTGTTGTACTAGTGGTTTTAGGCCTCTAGGCGCTTGCACACTTTGTCCCAGTGGAAAGCGCGTGCGCTCTGTGTATGGTTTAGTGAGACTGACCTGCCCTCCCATAGGAATGCATGGGGGATCTGAGTGACCGTGGTAGTTCCTGATGCGTGGGGAGTGCAGGGTCGAGTTTTGTATTTACGAACTCATGAGAGTGAATGCTGTGCGAAGATGTGTGCGGCGTTACTGTAGCTAGTGTAGAAGTGCCACTTCTAGACGCTGGCATAAATGTGCAGTGACTGTCTGCGTGTGATTGGCTGGTGAGCCTGGCTCCAGGAGTCAGGATGGGTCTGCCCCAGTGGTGGGTGGAGAGAGCTGCATGTTGATGAGTGGGGGGAGAACACCTGGGACCTGAATAGGGCTGGGCTTTCCCCACCCAATGCTGGCTCCGCCCCCTGCGGTGCGACTGATGACCCTGGCCTGTTCTGTGAATAGGGAGAGTGGCTGAGCAAAACAAAGTGCTCAGGAACCAGTTGCATCTGGTTCGCCCCTTCCCTGCACCTTTGGGGACAAAGGAACCTGTGTATAAAAAGGGGCTGTGACCCCATGTAAAATGTTCTTGTGCTTAACTTGAAACAACCAGGGGTGTGCTGCTGCTGGGGCCCAGGGGAAGGCTTGCCTTCCTGGGCCCTGCCCAGCCCCTGGATGCCTGATGGACTTTGTGGGACCTTTTGTTTCTGTTTCCTGGATCTATCAAGGACTTTGTGCTGGTCCTGAACATATCGCCTGGAGAGCGCTTTATTCTAATTCCCCCAGAAAGAGGAGCTGGGGCTGTGCAGAGTTGCGCTGCTGAGAGAGGGAGAGGGAATCCCCAGACTAGGAATTCCCCCATGATGCCGGCCTTGCGGGAGTCCACCCCGCTTATTTGGTTGCTTTTGGTGCGCAGGTGCCCACCCTGCGTCTTCGTTTTTGTTTCATGAGTAATGCGGGTGCCCACCCCGCATATGGGAGTCCAATGCGGGTGCCCACCCCGCTTCTATATTTATTTTCCCCCTCGAGGGAGCCTACCCCTCGTTGTGGCCGGGGAAATCGCCGCCGCTGCCCAGCCGCTGCCGCCCGGAAGTCAGGCAAGTCTGCCTGTTACGTGGGCGGGGCCAGCGGCTGGAGCGAAAGCGGCGCGAGAGTTGCGGGCCCCAGAAGAGAAGTCTTCAGAGGAGCTGCGAGGGCTCCGTCTTGTGAGTCCCGGTCCCGAGATGGGGGACCGGGTGAAGCGTGGTGGAGTGTGGCTGCGTGCGTCCTCCATGGAGGGCGGGAGCCTACCCCGCCTCCGCGAGCCGATCGGTAAAGTCCCGGGTCCCAGGAGGGGGCCCGGGTGAAGGCGGCAGCGCGGGGAGTAGAGTCCTACCTTTGCCCCAGCCTGTGAGTAATGAGGGCTGGGGGGGAAGGGGGGGACCGAGGCACCAGTGCCGGTGCCTCCTGCCTGAGCGGCCCCACATGGCAGAGGGCCTCTCCATCGGGGGCATTCCTGACTGTAAGAGCCCTGTGTGGCTCCAGCGCTTTGGGGGGCATGTTCTTTAATGCCAGTGCTTCTATCTCGAGCGGCCCCGCCTGCCAGAGGGCCGCTCCAACGAGGGCTATGTCCGTTTCAGAGCCTCCGCCACTTCAACGAGGGGCACATTTATTTTTGAGAGGGCCCAGGGGGGCCCATTCTTTTCCCCACGATGGCCATAATTGTTTTAGATGGGCCCAGAGGGGCCCAGGCTTGCTCAAGTGTTCTTAGAGCCCCAGATGGCTCCAACAAAGGGGGCACAATTGTTTCTAGAGCCCAGAGAGGCTCCAACTTGGGGACATGTGTATGCTTAGAGCCTAGATGGCTCCAACGTTTGGGGACACATTCCATTTCAGGAGCCCATGCACTCCATGGGGACATGGGTGTTTTCTGAGCCAGATGGCTCCAACGCGAGGCCCCGTGATTTCCTCATCCTTGGCCTTCCACAGCTGCGCAGCACTTAAGGCCAGCTGCAGCGTTTAGGCCCTGCCTTGTCCCCAGCTGCCCAGCAAGTAGTGGGCAGCTGCTACGTTTAGGTTCTGGCGCAACCTGGACCCTAATGTAATTTAGGTGTTATTGTGATTTATGTGCTAACGTGATTGGGTGTTAGGAAATGTACTGTGTATAGCATGTTTTGTGCACCCTGTGACTTATACCTCTAAATGTGGTCATTTCTGCCTAGGAGTTTGTGTTACCTGTTTAGGTTGATGTTAGTGAGACTATGTCTCCCTGTGTGATGTACGCCCCTCGTGTAGTTATACTTAGGTGGTTAGGTCTAATGCGTTAGACTAATGAGAAATTGCATAATGTGTTTATGCCCTGTGATGGATGCAGGATAGGTTTTATACCTGATGCTAGTGTGATGACGCTGAGGTCATTATTGCGCCAGTAGTTACTGGTTGTGCTCCACAGTGATGATTTGTGCTACAGTTAGTATATGTCCTACATGTACAATTGGTGGTTTGTGCTGATTCTGACAGTGGTCCATGTGGCCCTGCCCCGTGTAAATAGTCCCTTGTAAAATTCTGCCCAGTGCCAGTCGGCACAGTGTAAATTATGTGATTATCATCTAATGTGTTTAGTCTAATACAAAGGCTATGTTTATATAATACCTTGTGTGGAGTTTCTTTTGTGGTGGGCCTTGGGTGTTGTTGCTGGGTGTGCGTGCAAACGCTTTACACATTGCCTCCGGGATAAGCCTGACTGCTCGTGCCAAGCTACCAAGGGGGTGAGCAGGGATTATCTTTGGCGTGTAACTCCCCAGCCCTGACTAGAGTGGTGGTTTCTGCCTGGCTTTGGCGCAAGCCCTAGCCAACCAGAAATCCCATTTCTAACATTGGTGATCAGCGGTGGGATTAGGACTTGCGTTTGCGCAGTACCACAGCGACAGCTGGCTGCACCACAAAACTCAGCATTTTAGATAGTCATATGGAAAGGGATTATTGTTCTAAGTTTGTTTTTAAGTGTCATTTCTGTGGAAATGTGTTTCTGGATTCACCAGTAGGGTGGGATCCAGTGGTGGCAGCAGATGTGTGTCCAGTGCATGTATTCCCATTCCCAGTTCCCGGGGTAATGGTACCTGTGTCACGTGGTGGTCAGGTTGAGAAATCAGGGGCGGTAGAAACTGTCTTACCAGTCTTGGGAGGGGTGGGGATGAATGTGTAATGCGCTGGATGAATGTGAACGTCCCATTCCCAGTTCCCGGAGTAATGGTACCTGTGTCACGTGGTGGTCAGGTTGAGAAATCAGGGGCGGTAGGAACTGTCTTACCAGTCTGGGGGGTGTGTGTGTGGATGAATGGTGTGAGTTCTCTGAAATAAGGAGCTTGCTGAATACTTTGGTGTGAGTTCTCTGAAATAAGGAGCTTGCTGGTTGATTGGGTGTGAGTTCTCTGGGATAGGGAGCTTGCATTGGGGAGTGATTCCAAAAGGAGTGGCTGAGGTGTCTTCCAGCTCAGCGTGGTAGAAAGAGGTTCAGAGTAGCCCAGCTAGGTCTCGGTGTAGGGGCTCACGTCCTTACTCTGCGGAGAATGAGTGGGTGGGACTGCGTGTCTCCAGGTGCCCGAAACCCAGTCTCAGGGCCTGGATGGTTTCTTTAGGGAACATCAGGTCGGGGGCCTAGGCTGTACCAATAGGTCATTTGAGGAGGATCTCCCAGTGTCTAGAGGATGTGGAGTGTCTGTAATCAGAGTTCCAGTAGTCCTGGTGTCTGGCGGTACCGCTCCAGTTGGGAGGGTGCGGAAGTCCAGAGGGAGGGGTGAGAGGGGGAGGGATTCCCCAGTGGGAACCAGTAGGTCAGGGACCAGCCGGGAGGGCTGAGTCGCCACTGAGTGAACGTGGTGTCGCCACTTCTGTCCTGGGGGGTCTGCACGCACTGTCAGATGGACAGGAGGTCGTGAGATCAGCGCCAGGCAGACTGTCACATGGCCCATTAGTTATGTGTCACCCTCGTTCAGTCCTGGGTACGTCCTTTGGTTGGGGAGCCAGTAGTCGGTGTTTCCGGATCTGGACGTAAGGGCAGCTGTAGTCCTGAGGGCAGGTGGGGCTCATCATACGTGAAGAGACCCTGCTCTACAGTGGAAGGGGGTGCAGAGGGAGGGAGTCCTTGCCTCTGACCCCTGTGAATCCCAGGTGGTAGACCAGTTGATGGAGAGCGGTCCTGAACTGGTGGGAGAGTTGTGTTCTGGTGGGTGCTTCCCTGGGAGGGTGAGGAACACCAGAAGTAGAGGTAGGGTGGGGCATTCTTGCCCGTGACCTCTGGTCAGCCTGAGGGTGCGGACCCTAGGTTGAAGGATCAGTGGTAGTTTGGAACTACACTGAGAGGGAGAGTGGAGAATGGCTTGTTCGCCAGGGGTTACAACCCCCCACTCTGGGCTGGCAAGGACCAGTGGTATCTGGGTGGCCTAGGGCCTGGTCCTGGCCATGGACAACTAGGTAGTACCAGTGAGGTAGCCTAGTTGGGCCTGAGTTTTTTTTCCGCTTTTTTTTTTCAGATGGAACCAGTTGGACTTGGCCCTTCTGGCAGGTTCACCCCTAAACTTTTTGCTTTTACTGGTGACCTGGTGGTAGTGATTTTTGTTTCTGCGCACTTTCCCTGTGTCCCAGAGTAAAGTGCGTGCCCACTCTGAGTGCATGTGGTGAGATAGGCCTGCCCTCCCATAGGAATGCATGGGGGAATGTATGTGTCCCTGGTAGTTCCTGATGCGTGGGGTGTGCAGGGTCGAGTCTGGTATGTGCGGACTCGTGTGATTGAATGCTGCGCAATGATGTATGCAGCATGTATGTGTCTAGTGTGGAAGTGCCACTTCTAGACATGGCTGAGCGTGTGCTGTAAAGGTGCTGACACGTGATTGGCTGGAGCTGGCTGGCGAGCCTGGCTCCAGGAGTCTGTATGGGTCTGCCCCGGTGGTGAGTGTTGAGATCAGCAGGTGTGATGTGAGGGAGTGGTGCACCTGGGTCCTGTGAATAGGGCTGGGATTTCCCCACACAATGCTGGCTCCGCCCCCTGTGGTGCGACTGATGACCCTAGCCCTGCCAGTGAATAGAGTGAGGGGCTGAGCACATCAAGGGTGCTCCCCAACCAGCTGCGACTGGTTTTCCCCCTCACCCTGAACAAAGGTAAACCTGTGTATAAAATGGGGCTGTGACCCCAAGTAAAATGTTCTTCTGATCCTAAACCTGAGGGGGCCTGTTGCTGCTGGGCGCCAGGAGAGACCACCACTGGGGACTGCCTCCCTGCTGGAGGGCCCTGTGAGCTGGCCCCTGGGCCCAGTCCTTGCCCCCCTGCCTTTCTACAAGGACTTTGCCCTGGACTTTGCCTTCCAGCGCCTGGGAAGCGCTACATCTGTATTTGCTGCTGAGGAGCACCTTCGTCGTGACAGCAGCGCTGGGCTGCGACAGTACCGAGGTTGGTTGCCTCGAATTACAGCGGGTGCCCACCCCGCATTGTGGTGTTCGTTGGCGGGTGCCCACCCCGCTTATTCCCGTGTATTTTATCTTAAAACGAAGGTGGAAGCCCACCCTGCGCTTCGGTGTGGGGAGAGAAGGAGAATCACCGCCGCGGCCGGGCGTACCAGGAAGTCAGGCGCCTGGTGTTGGGACGTGGGCGGAGCTTAACCAGGAAGCGGACGGGAGCCTACCCCGCGCTCCTGGGATCCTGGCCGAGAAGAGAAGCGGACGGGAGCCTACCCCGCGCTCCAGGGAAGACGTGCGGCAGCTTCCCCTGCAGGGCTGCCGCGAGTGGTGAGAGCCCTGCGAAGTCCAGAAGAGCAGCGCCACCGGAGGGGAGCAGAGAGCCTCCCGCCGTGACCGGAGCAGCCGCCAGAGTCCCGGTGAGTGGGGGCCGCATGGGGACAGAGCGCCTGACGCTCCAACGACAGGGCGCCTTGTTTGTCGAGCCTCGCTCGGCTCTACAACGTGTGGGGCAGTATTGTGAAAGAGTCCCCCGTGTGGGACTCCAACGTACGGGGGCCTTCTTTTAGTATAAGAGCAGCCCCGGAAGGCAGTGGGCCGCTCCATCGTTCGGGGCAGCATTCCTACCGAGCCTGTGAGGCTCCAACGTACGAGGGCATTCTTGCAGTAATAAGAGCGGCCGCGGAAGGTAGCGGGCCGCTCCCACGTTATTCTGGGACAAATTGGTGTTTTTGAGCCCACGAGGCTCCCACGCTGTGTTGGGCACGTTTCCTTTGCCAATCTAGAGCCAGAGAAGGCTCCCACGCCGGGCATCAGGTTTTGTTTAGTGTGTCCTGGAGCTTGCGCTCCAACGTGGGGCATAGTTTAGTTTCCCAGCTGCCCAGCACTTAGTGGGCAGCTGCAACGTTTAGGTTGGGCCCTGTGCTTTACGCTTTGGCTTGCGCAGCCTGCACAGTCTTGCCCTGACTCTGCGGGACAAAGGGCGTTTGAGGCCCTGAAAGCCAGGATGGCCTGGGGACAGTTTGCTGTGGTGTCCTCACCTAGGGTACCTGATTGTTTTTAACTATGTAAGTTTGGAGGGAGGAGCCTAGCGCTTGACCAAGATGGCCGCGTGAGCCTTGAGCTCCCGCTACCCTCGCGCCCTCCGGCAATCATCCTGTCCTAACTCCTGATCTTCATGCACGGAATCCTGTAGACGAGTCACAGCTGGGGCGATTGACGTTGTTTGGGTCACGATCGCCCACCGGGGACCGAAGTTGTGCACGGCGGAAGATTGCGGCCTACCTCCGAGGGATGCCAGGGGCTTGCGTTGGCAGGATGCCCGGCCTCTAATTGAACAACAGCGGCCTCGGGAGGTGTGAACTGCCGGACGGATGCCGTTGCACTTTCACTTTCGCTTTCTCGCCTTTTGTTTGCTCCGGGTTGGGAGTTCGTCATACAGATCCTCGGTTGTCTGGAAGACCTCCACGCGGTCCTGACTGGCTATTGAAGACCTAGGGCCATATGTATGAACACATTTTCCCATAGACACAGAATGGGTAAAACCCTTTGATACATCTGGCCCCTAGTCGTCCCTGTCTCCTCTACCGGAGCGAGTGGCGTCCTCTTGCGACAGACCGTCCTGCTGTCCGAGATGTCGAACAAGTTGGAGGCGGACAGGTCGAAGTCTAAGACTACCAGGCGGGGAGGCTATATCCAATCCAACAATATGGACCGTTATGCCCAGCAGAAGGGGTCACCGGGTGGCTCGGGACAGTCGCTGGAAGCACAGAAGGCTGATTCATCCCCACCCTCGGAGTTATCATTGCAGGATATCAAGGGGGCCATAGACGGGATGCAATCTTCGATTGGGCGACAGTTCGAGACCCTGGCGCACAAGGTGGACATGATTTTGGTCGATGTCAACCTGATTCGCGCGGACCTGGGGAAAACCAACGAGCGGGTCAAGGCCCTGGACCTCAAGACTACTGGCCTCGCGGACGATGTCTCGGAACTCCAGGCTGAGGTCCGCAAGCTACGGACCGCGAATGACCTCTCCGTTCGCCGGCTCGAGGACTTTGAAGGTCGGGCCCGGCGTAACAATGTGCGCATTATTGGGGTCCCGGAAACTTCGGAGGAGCTCTCCGTGGATCTACTCGTCGAGGATTTGGTGGTGAATCATCTTGCGCCAAAGGGCCTCGGCAAGTTTTTCGCGGTGGAGCGGGCCCACCGAGTGCCTGGCGGACGGCCTAAGGTGGGAGCCCGCCCGCGGCCGATTGTCGCCCGGAACTTCCACTTCCGAGATCGGGACGCTATCCTGCAAGCCTCGAGGGTGACAGGCCCGGTGCCTTTTCAGAATGCCTCCGTGAGCTTTTACCCTGACTTCACCCAGATGGTGCAGAAACAGAGGCAAAGTTTCCTGGGGGTGAAGCGGCGGCTTCGGGATATGGACCTGAAGTATGCCATGCTTTTCCCCGCTAAGCTGCGTGTAGTATATGAGGACCGGACTTTCTTCTTCGAATCACCGGACATGGTAGGGGACTGGTTGGATACACTCCCTCGGCGGCAGCCTGGCCGGGACGGCGTGGATGGGGTGGAAGGCGACCGGGATGGACGGAAGTGATACCTTCGGTCCTGGCATGCCTCGATTCAGCCCTGGACAGTGAATCTCACCGTTTTGCAGTAATGGGAGGGTGGCGGGGGGAAGATAGGGGCTCTTTCCTCCCTTGGGGTGCTTTCCGTAGATTTGTTTTTGGTAGGGCGACAGGCACACTGCAAGTTGGGGGGGCTTTGTAAGCTGACGCAGGGGTGCAGGGTGGGGGGGGTTCCAGGATGTTGGGGTTGTTGTTTGGGGTTGTTGTTTTTTCTTGCAAGGCGTAGCAATGCTTGTCAGAATGGTCCGACTGGGGTTCTCTGGGGGGGGGGGGGACTCTTTGTGTTCAGGGATGGGGGATAGGGGCTTGAACGTACTCAGCTGGAATGTTAATGGCTTGGGGGATCGTATAAAAAGGGGGATAGTCCTGCAATTTTTGAAACGGACTTTGCCAGATGTTGTCCTTTTGCAGGAGACCCACCTTATAGGGAATATGTGTTATGCTCTCAATAGAAAGGGCTACAAATTCATTGCTCACTCTGGGTTTTCTTCGGGATCCAGGGGTGCGGGCATCCTTGTCAGGGCTTCCCTACCGTTTGAGGTTGACTCCACCATTGCTGATGATAGGGGGCGTTTTGTGGCCGTGTCGGGGAGATGGGAGGGCAGAACGTTGGTTTTGGTTTCTGTGTATGTCCCTCCTGCCTTGCAGGTCTCCACGTTTGCTGATCTGGGCAAGGCCTTGTTGGAACTCCCCGAAGGGATGTTGGTGGTGGGGGGAGACTTCAATGCGGTTGGTTCTGGTGTGCTAGATAGGTACCCGCCCAGAGACACCGGGGGGGCACAGAAGTGGCTTCCCGACTTTATTGATACTTTTGGCCTGGTAGATTGTTGGAGTCTGCGGCACCCCGGTCAGCGACAATACACCTTCCATTCTGGGGCCCACGGGAGTCTCTCCCGTATTGACTATCTGCTCACGCTGGCGGCCCACGCCTCCCTGGTAACTGAGGTTAGGCACATGGCTCGGGGCATATCAGATCATTCACTGGTGTGGGCACGGCTGGACGTGGGCCGGGCGGCGGGGGGCAGGGTGGCCCCCATTAACCCCTGGTACTTTCGGGACCCCAAGCTGCGCAGCGTGTTGCTGAAGACAGTCGACCACTATTTTCGAGAAAATCGGGGCTCAGTTGATTCCGCGGTGTCCTTGTGGGAAGCTTTTAAGGCTGTACTGAGAGGGGAAGCCTTGTCCCTGGTAGTTGCCGCCAAACGGCGGAGAGACGCCGAGGTGATGCAAGTGGAGGAAGAGATAGCGGCTTTAGAGGTGGCCTTGGAGGGTGATATTGAGACGTCCACACTGCACAATTTGAACCTTAAGCAATTGGAGTATAGGGATCTGGTGACGGATGCCGCCAAGACCCTCCACAGGGAGCAGCAGGGGCGGTTGTATGATGTTGGGGATAAGGCCGGGAAATTGTTGGCGTGGTTGGACAAAAAGGAGCGGGTTAATCGTGTGGTGCCGGAGTTGTTGACGGATGGGGGTGAGGTTGTCACTGATCCCGACGGTATAGTCCGATGTTTCACGGACCATTTTCGTACGGTATACACCTCGGTCTCGGATAGACCAACGGAGGACTCGTGTGCTTTACTGCGTGACATTGCTCTGCCCTGCCTTTCCGCCATTGATAGGGAGGACCTCGATGGTGCTATCACCGTAGACGAAGTGGCAGGGGCTATCCGTGCGTTGCGCTCCGGCAAGGCTTCGGGCCCAAATGGTCTACCGATAAAGCTGTATAAGCTTTGTCCAGATAAGTTGGCTCCCCACTTGACCGCCATGTTCGTTGAGGCGCGGGAGAATGGATTTCTTCCGCTCGATCAACGCCTGGCGACGATTGTGGTCATACATAAAGACGGGAAGCCCCGGGATAGGTGTGGTTCCTATCGGCCGATCTCGCTCCTCAACGCTGTGCCGAAAATCCTAGCTAAGATTATCGCGAACCGCCTGGTCCGGGTACTTGGCGATTTGATCCACCCGGATCAGTCGGGGTTTATCCCGCACCGGAACACTGCACTCAATCTTCGGCGTCTCCATGGGGTGATTGCCATGACGGGTACGATGCGAGAGCCGGCTATTGTGGCGTCCCTCGATGCCACGATGGCCTTTGATACAATAGAGTGGGCATACTTGTGGGCGGTGTTGGCCAAATTCGGCTTCGGGCCTGGATTCGTGGGATGGGTGAGGCTGCTCTATGAGGGGCCTCTCGCAAGCGTCGTTGTGAACGGGCGGGCGTCGGTACCGTTCGAGCTCGGGAGAGGCACC
Source organism: Triturus cristatus (assembly GCF_964204655.1). Lineage (NCBI taxonomy): Eukaryota > Metazoa > Chordata > Amphibia > Caudata > Salamandridae > Triturus > Triturus cristatus. The sequence continues at coordinate 423,754,528 of NC_140593.1, forward strand.
CGGCAGGGTTGCCCCCTGTCGCCGTTGCTGTTTGCCCTTGCTCTTGAGCCGTTGGCGGCGTGGATACGGTGGCACCCGGATATACGTGGGATTCGCTGGTCGCCTGACCACGAAGACCGCATTTCACTCTACGCCGACGACATTCTGTTATATCTTGCCTCGCCTAAGAAATCTCTGATAGTAGTTTGTGACGTCTTGACTTCCTTCGGTAGAAATTCGGGCCTAGTCATTAATTGGGGGAAGTCACACCTGTATGTCCTGTGTGGGGATGTCCCGCCTGTCCCACGTAACTGTTCGATCCAGATAGCCCGGCAGGGCTTTTTGTATTTGGGTATCTATATTTCAACCGACCCCATCTTGCACTATGAGAAGAACTTGCTCCCTCCCCTGGCGCGCCTGCGGCGGGATTTGGTGGGCTGGCGGCGATTGCTGCTCTCCCTCCTGGGCCGCGCCGCTCTGTTTAAAATTATGTCCCTTCCCCGTTTCCTTTATGCCCTCCAGAATACTCTTGACCTGGTCCCGGCCAGCTATTTCCGTGAGATCGAAAGCCACCAGCGTGCGCTCTTATGGGACGGGCGTCCGCGCATCGCAGTCGCTAAGTTGACGCTTCCGTGGTACGATGGTGGTATCGCGCTCCCTGACATCCGGCGCTATTACTGGGCCACCCAGCTGAGCGCGATTAACCATGGTGTCTATGGTCCGGCGCTGAGCCCTGGCTTCGCCATGGACCGCTGGTTGCTCCGTGGGGGTAACTACCACAGAGCGTTATATTCGAAATCGTCAAAACCCCACCCTTACGGGACCCACCAGAGTGGCCGTCCATGTGTGGAAGGTGGCGACGGACTCGCTGGCTTGGAGGGGTAAGCTTACCCTTGCCACCCCTCTGTTTGACTCCGAGATTCTGGGGAAGCTTTGGCGCACAAAAGGGTTCGAGAAATGGGACCTGATTGGCATATCCAGGGTTGGAGACCTTATGGTTAAGGGTAAGATAAAGTCGTTCGAGGAGCTGCAGTAGGAATACGAGCTGGGGAGCACGGAGTTCTTCCGTTATGCTCAAGTGCGCCACGCCTTGCGGTCAGTCCTAGTGGAGGGAGAGAGGGTGCCTGAGTCCTCTCCATTGGAGGATCGGATCCTGGATGGTCACATGCCGGAGAGCACGATCTCGCTCATCTATAAGAAACTTATCAACGTCCGGGCGGATCTTCTCCTAGGGTTGCGCGCTCAATGGATCAGGGACGGCCTTGAATTAGATGATGAGGATTGGCAGTACGCAGTTTCTTCTCCCAAGGAGGTCGCTATCCCTGCGCGCCTGCGGCTGGTGCAGCTTAAAATACTCCATAGGGTCTATGTTACGGGGCCCAGGTTGGTCCACATGGGTTTCTCCGAGGAGGGCTTATGTAAGAGAGGCTGTGGTATGGTGGGCACCTTCCTCCATATTATTTGGGAATGTGGTGCGATTATGGAGTTCTGGAGGCAAATCCACGAGGTGATGGGGGAGGTGACAGGAATTGTTCTGCAGCCTGAGGCGCGATGCTGTCTCCTTAATGTCTGGAGTCCTACTGACCACAATGCGGCACAGATTCAGTGGGTGACCCTGGGGAACATGGTAGCCAAGCGCGATATTGCTCGGCTGTGGGGCTCCGATAGGCCGCCCACATTGACAGCGTGGATGGAAAACATGGACTGGAGCATGTTTAGGGAGAAAACAGTGTACTGTGCTCGAGGGCGCCCTCGGAAATGGCACGCTGTGTGGGGGCCTTGGAATCAGTACAGAGGGGACATCTGCCTGCCCCCCGACCCGGACCCGCCAGAGGAGCAACTCTCCCCTTAGTCTGTTCCCGGCTTTGATTTTCCTGCTGATCTGTGATTGTTTCTAGAGTCTGCCTTTCCTTCCTTTCCCTTGCTATAGACCTGTGCCTGTTGGACGAGATGGGGCTCGTCCCCCCTGCTGGGAACCTCTCTGGATGTTTACAGTACCTTTCGCCTTGCTCGTGTTTGGGGTTGTGTTTATGTTTATGCAAAATAGAACCTTTAGCTCTCCTGTCAGTGATATGTGGACGCAAGCATGTGTTGACTCTCCAAAGCTGCCGTACCTCCGGGTTGTCGGCTGAATAACTGTGTCACGGATATACAATAAAGGTTTTTTTAATTAAAAAAAAAAAAAAAAACTATGTAAGTTTGGCGCAATTGTGTCTTCCTGCACCTCTGAATGTGTTTTATGCGTCATGTGCCTTGTTCTTACACCACTGAATGTATGTTATGCATCATGTGTTTTCCTTCCCTACACCTCTGAATGTGTTGTGATGCATCATGTGTAATGTGCTTAGACCCCTACAGGTATTGTGATACTTAGGTGGTTGTTTTTCTCCTAGTACAGGTGGTGCTAGTGAGGTCCTTGTTCCCGGCGCAATATTCTCCTAAGGTGGTTAGGGTTGCGTAGGTGGTACTTACCTGTTACCAGTGGTTACTGGTTGTGCGTTACATTTTCTAATTGGTGCTACAGTGATTATATGTGCTATGTTCTAAAGTGATATTTCTACAACATTCTAGTTCCAAAAGTGCTTATTCCTGACAGTGGGCCAGGTGGCCCTGTCTTGTACATATCCCCTGTAAATTCTGCCCGTGCCTGTTGGCACATTGTAAAGTGTGTGTTTTTATCTAATGTGTTTTGATATAATACAAAGGCTATTTTTATATAATACCTTGTGTGGAGTTTCCTTTGTGGTGGGCCTTGGGTGTTGTTGCTGGGTGCGCGGGCAAACGCTTTACACATTGCCTCCGGGATAAGCCTGACTGCTCGTGCCAAGCTACCAAGGGGGGGTGAGCAGGGGTTATCTTTGGCGTGTAACTCCCCAGCGCTGACTAGAGTGGTGGTTTCTGCCTGGCTTTGGCGCAAGCCCTAGCCAACCAGAAATCGCCATTTCTAACATTGGTGATCAGCGGTGGGATAGGACTTGCGTTTGCGCTTTACCGCAGCAGCAACTGGCTGCACTACAAAACTCTGCATTTAGATAACCACATTTTGGGGATTATTGTTTCTAAAGTTCCATTATTTCTTCTTCTGAAGGTATCATTGTGAAATTGTGCCCAGTACATTTGTCCCCCGCCTTGCGCCCAGAGTTTGGTACCTGTGTCACGTGTGGTCAGGTTGAGGAATCAGGGGTGGTAGAAACTGCCTTACCAGTCCGAGGGGAGGGTTGTGTGTGGATGAATGGTGTGTGGCACTAGACAAGTGAGTGTGAGTTCTCTGGGATAGAGAGCTTGCTGAATCCTTTGTGAATTGTGTACTCCTGTGTTAAGCTCAGACCCCTAGGTTCCCTGTGTAATCTTTTCACCAGAACGTCCGCCAGAATGGAGCCTGCTTTTAATCTCAGTGCTCTAGCTTGGTACAGTATGCAGGAGTTGGAAAGGTTCTGTAGAGAGAGAGACATGGGGGTGAGAGAGTCAGACACTCTGTACGAACTTAGGAGCCACCTGATCCAGTGGGTTTAGGATCAAAGGGATCTTGAGCGCAGTAGGGAAAGGGCCCGGGCCTCACACCTGGAGGGTGGTGAGTCTGTGGAGAGCCCTGAAAATTCAGAAGAGGAGGAAGAAGATGACAGTACCTGGATGCCAGTAAAGAGTGAAGACCCCATAGGTAGGGAGTCCCTTGCTGGGTCCAGCGTAGGAGGCAGCCCCTCATCCCTTTCCCTGTCCCCAGAGGAGTGGGAAGATAGGAGGAAAGAAAGGGAGCACCAGCTGGCGTTAGAAAAGCTCAGGTTAGAGCATGCCCAGGCTATGGCGCAGCTGGAGGTCAAGAAGCAACAGCTAGAGACCGAGAGGGTCTTGGCGCAGGAGAGGATAGAGGAGGCTGAGAGGGCCTCCACTAGAGGCAAAGTAGCTCTGGAGGGTAGACTATCCTCTGCGCACAGTATTAGTTTTCTGGGCTCCCCAGGGAGGGTTGAGTCCAGTGGTGGCAGCTATATAGATTTCAGTGTAGGAAATCCCAGTCCCAGTTCCCCCAGTCTGGTACCTGTTTCCCAGGAGGAGGAGATAAGGTTGAAGTTCAGGGGCAGTAGGAAGCTGTCTCACCAGTCTTGGGAGAAGTTTGTGGAGGCATGTGATGATGCGCTGACCGATTGGGTGATACTTAACTCGGAATGTAGTTATTCTGCACTGAATGCTCCGGTTATCAAAGAGCAGCTATTCAGTAGTTGTTATCCCGGGTTGCGCCAGCACCTGTTGGGGTGTGGCTCCTTGTGTCCTTGGGAACTTGCAGAGGAAGCAGACCATTGGGAAAGGGCCCAAGGTTCTCTAGAGTCATTAGGGAGTGACTCCAAAAGTAGTGGTTCAGGTATCTTTCAGCCCAGCGTGGTGGAAGAGGCTCAGTGTAGCCCAGCTAGGTCCCAGGATAGCGAGGAGGGTGTAGGGGCTTACTGCCTGGCTCAGTGGAGCGGGAGTAAGTGGGTGACCGAGGGTCCCCAGATGCACGAAACCCTGCCTCAGGACTTGGATGGTTTCATGAGGGATCACCAAGTTGGGGACCTAGGCCGTCCTGTTACTCCACTTGAGGAAGATCTCTTAGTGAGTAGAGGACCTGGATCACCAGTAAACAGGGCTCCTGTGGTTCTAGAGTCTGGCAGTGCCGCTCCGGTAGGGAGGGTACAGGAGTCCAGCGTAAGGAGTGATTGGGGGATGAGTTCCCCAGTGGAAGAGCCAGTGGGTCAGGGACTACCCTGTTGGGCTAGGATCCCGTGTAGTGACCATGGTGACACCACTTCTGTTCTGGGGGATCTCTGTGCACTGTCAGGTGGACAGGGAACGGGAGATCCACGCCAGACAGACATTCACACGACATATGTGTCATTTGTTAGCCTCAGGGGGATGGAGTGTAAATCCCCTGAAGGCCTGGAGTGCCAGGCAATTATTCCACCAAAGGTTCTAGACCAGAGGTTGGGAGGCCAGGTTCAGGATCAGCCTGACCTGAAGGGTCGGACGACTGTAACCAGTGTCCTGACCGGTTCTTCTTCCAGAGGTACCGCCCCAGTTGGTAGGGAGCAGGACTCTGGAAGGGGGTGCAGAGGGTGGGAGAGCCCACCTCTGACCCCGGTGCAACCTGAGGGGTTAAACCCTAGGTTGGGAGACCAGTTCTCAGGGAGGGGTCCTGAGCTGGTAGGTGAATTGCGTTACGGGGTTGCCTCTCAGAGGAAGAGAGGGCAGAACCCCAGAAGAAGAGGTAGGGGGAGGAGAGCCTCGCCCGTGACTCTTGGTCAGCTTGAGGGTACAGACCCTAGGCGGAAGGAACAGTGGCAGTTTAGAACTGCCCTGATGAGGGGTAGAGTGAGAATGGTTGCTATGTGCCAGGGGTTACTACCCCCCACTCTGTGGTTATGCAAGGACCACTGGCATCTGGATGGCCTTGGGCCTGGTCCTGGCCCCGGACAGCTAAGAAGTACCAGTGGGGTAGCCCAGTTAGTCTGCCGAGTTTTTTCAGAGGGAACCACGTGAATTCAGAGTGGCGTAAAACCGGAGAGTGTCCCTGCCGTTGCGGGCCTGCGTCCGTGTTTTATCGCCCCAAGCAGGGAAGACCATCACGGTGGTGATTGGTCTACCCTGCGTTTTGGCTGGAAGGGGGTTGTGTCGGACTTGGCCCTTCTGGCAGGTTCACCCCTAAACTTTTTGCTTTTACTGGTGACCTGGTGGTAGTGATTCTTGGTTTCTGCGCACTTTCCCTGTGTCCCAGGGTAAAGTGCGTGAGCACTCTGAGTGCATGTGGTGAGATAGGCCTGCCCTCCCATAGGAATGCATGGGGGAATGTATGTGTCCCTGGTAGTTCCTGATGCGGGGGGTGTGCAGGGTCGAGTCTGGTATGTGCGGACTCGTGTGATTGAATGCTGCGCAATGATGTATGCAGCATGTATGTGTCTAGTGTGGAAGTGCCACTTCTAGACATGGCTGAGCGTGTGCTGTAAAGGTGCTGACACGTGATTGGCTGGAGCTGGCTGGTGAGCCTGGCTCCAGGAGTCTGGATGGGTCTGCCCCGGAGGTGAGTGTTGAGATCAGCAGGTGTGATGTGAGGGAGTGGTGCACCTGGGTCCTGTGAATAGGGCTGGGATTTCCCCACACAATGCTGGCTCCGCCCCCTGTGGTGCGACTGATGACCCAAGCCCTGCCAGTGAATAGAGTGAGGGGCTGAGCACATCAAGGGTACTCCCCAACCAGCTGCGACTGGTTTTCCCCCTCACCCTGAACCAAGAACAAAGGTAAAACTGTGTATAAAATGGGGCTGTGACCCCAAGCAAAATGTTCTTCTGATCCTAAACCTGACAGTACTGAGGGAACCCCGACGTAGGGATTCCCCCGCTGGTTGCCTCAAATTACAGCGGGTGCCCACCCCGCATTGTGGTGTTCGTTGGCGGGTGCCCACCCCGCTTATTCCCGTGTATTTTATCTTAAAACGAAGGCGGGAGCCCACCCCACGCTTCGGTGTGAGGAGAGAAGGAGAATCACCGCCGCGGCCGGCCGTACCAGGAAGTCAGGCGCCTGGTGTTGGGACGTGGGCGGAGCTTAACCAGGAAGTGGATTGGAGCCTACCCCGCGCTCCTGGGATCCTGGCCGAGAAGAGAAGCGGACGGGAGCCTACCCCGCGCTCCGGGGAAGACGTGCGGCGGCTTCCCCTGCAGGGCTCCCACGAGTGGTGAGAGCCCTGCGAAGTCCAGAAGAGCAGCACCGCCGGAGGGGAGCAGAGAGCCTCCTGCCGTGCCGGAGCAGCCGCCAGAGTCCCGGTGAGTGGGGGCCACATGGGAACAGAGCGCCTGATGCTCCAACGACGGGGCGCCTTGTTTGTCGAGCCTCGCTCGGCTCTACAACGTGTGGGGCAGTATTGTGAAAGAGTCCCCCGTGTGTGACTCCAACGTACGGGGGCCTTCTTTTAGTATAAGAGCGTCCCCGGAAGGCAGTGGGCCGCTCCATCGTTGGGGGCAGCATTCCTACCGAGCCTGTGAGGCTCCAACGTACGAGGGCATTCTTGTAGTAATAAGAGCGGCCCCGGAAGGCAGCGGGCCGCTCCCACGTTATTCTGGGACAAATTGGTGTTTTTGAGCCCAAGAGGCTCCCACGCTGTGTTGGGCACGTTTCCTTTGCCAATCTAGAGCCAGAGAAGGCTCCCACGCCGGGCATCAGGTTTTGTTTAGTGTGTCCTGGAGCTTGCGCTCCAACGTGGGGCATAGTTTAGTTTCCCAGTTGCCCAGCACTTAGTGGGCAGCTGCAACGTACATTGATTCAGAATGGCGTAGAACCGGAGGGTGTCCCTGCAGTGCGGGCCTGCGTCCGTGTTTTATCGCCCCAAGCAGGGAAGACCATCACGGTGGTGATTGGTCTGCCCTGCGTTTAGGCTGGAAGGGGGTTGTGTTGGACTTGGCCCTTCTGGCAAGTTCACCCCTAGAACTTTTAGCATTATCCTAGCCTTTTTCCTGTGTTGTACTAGTGGTTTTAGGCCTCTAGGCGCTTGCACACTGTGTCCCAGTGGAAAGCGCGTGCGCTCTGTGTATGGTTTAGTGAGACTGACCTGCCCTCCCATAGGAATGCATGGGGGATCTGAGTGACCGTGGTAGTTCCTGATGTGTGGGGAGTGCAGGGTCGAGTTTGGTATGTACGAACTCGTGAGAGTGAATGCTGCGCAATGATGTGTGCGGCATTACTGTAGCTAGTGTAGAAGTGCTACTTCTAGACGCTGGCATAAATGTGCAGTGACTGTCCGGCGTGTGATTGGCTGGTGAGCCTAGCTCCAGGAGTCAGGATGGGTCTGCCCCAGTGGTGGGTGGAGAGAGCTACATGTTGATGAGTGGGGGGAGTACACCTGGGACCTGAATAGGGCTGGGCTTTCCCCACACAAAGCTGGCTCCGACCCCTGTGGTGCAACTGATGACCCTGGCCTGTTCTGTGAATAGGGAGAGGGGCTGAGCAAAACAAAGTGCTCAGGAACCAGTTGCATCTGGTTTGCCCCTTCCCTGCACCTTTGGAGACAAAGGAACCTGTGTATAAAAAGGGGCTGTGACCCCATGTAAAATGTTCTTGTGCTTAACTTGAAACAACCAGGGGCGTGCTGCTGCTGGGGCCCAGGGGAAGGCTTGCCTCCCTGGGCCCTGCCCAGCCCCTGGATGCCTGATGGACTTTGTGGGACCTTTTGTTTCTGTTTTCTGGATCTATCAAGGACTTTGTGCTGGTCCTGAACATAGCGCCTGGAGAGCGCTTTATTCTAATTCCCCCAGAAAAAGGAGCTGGGGCTGTGCAGCGTCCCGCTGCTGATAGAGGGAGAGGGAATCCCTAGACTAGGGATTCCCCCATGGTGCCGGCCTTGCGGGAGTCCACCCCGCTTATTTGGTTGCTTTTGGTGCGCAGGTGCCCACCCTGCGTCTTCGTTTTTGTTTCATGAGTAACTCCGCTTATGGGAGTCCAATGCGGGTGCCCACCCCGCTTCTACATATATTTTCCCCCTCGAGGGAGCCTACCCCTCGTTGTGGCCGGAGAAATCGCCGCCGCTGCCCAGCCGCGGCCGCCCGGAAGTCAGGCAAGTCTGCCTGTGACGTGGGTGGGGCCAGCGGCTGGGGCGGAAGTGGCCCGAGAGTTGCGGGCCCCGGAAGAGAAGTCTTCAGAGGAGCTGCAAGGGCTCCGTCTTGTGAGTCCCGGTCCCGAGATGGGGGACCGGGTGAAGCGTGGTGGAGTGTGGCTGCGTGCGTCCTCCACGGAGGGCGGGAGCCTACCCCGCCTCCGCGAGCCGATCGGTAAAGTCCCGGGTCCCAGGAGGGGGCCCGGGTGAAGGCGGCAGCGCGGAGAGTAGAGTCCTACCTTCGCCCCAGCCGGTGAGTAACGAGGGCTGGGGGGGAAGGGGGGGACCGAGGCACCAGTGCCAGTGCCTCCTGCCTGAGTGGCCCCACATGGCAGAGGGCCGCTCCATCGGGGGCATTCCTGACTGTAAGAGCCCCGTGTGGCTCCAGCGCTTTGGGGGAAATGTTCTTTAATGCCAGTGTTTCTATCTCGAGCGGCCCCGCCTGCCAGAGGGCCGCTCCAACGAGGGCTATGTCCGTTTCAGAGCCTCCGCCACTTCAACGAGGGGCACATTTATTTTCGAGAGGGCCCAGGGGGGGCCATGCTTTTCCCCACGATGGCCATAATTGTTTTAGAAGGGCCCAGATGGGCCCAGGCTTTCTCAAGTGTTCTTAGAGCCCCAGATGGCTCCAGCGAAGTGGGCATAATTGTTTCTAGAGCCCAGAGAGGCTCCAACTTGGGGACATGTGTATGCTTAGAGCTTAGATGGCTCCAACGTTTGGGGACACATTCCATTTCAGGAGCCCATGCGCCCCATGGGGACATGACTGTTTTCTGAGCCAGATGGCTCCAATGCGAGGCCCCGTGATTTGCTCATCCTTGGCCTTCCACAGCTGCGCAGCACTTAGTGCCAGCTGCAGCGTTTAGGCCCTGCCTTGTACCCAGCTGCCCAGCAAGTAGTGGGCAGCTGCTACGTTTAGGTTCTGGCGCAACCTGGACCCTAATGTAATTTAGGTGTTATTGTGATTTATGCGCTAATATGATTGGGTGTTAGGAAATGTACTGTGTATAGCATGTTTTGTGCACCATGTGTCTTATACCTCTAAATGTGGTCATTTCTGCCTAGGAGGTTGTTTTACCTGTTTAGGTTGATGTTAGTAAGACTATGTCTCCGTGTGTGATGTACGCCCCTAGTGTAGTTATACTTAGGTGGTTAGGTCTAATGCGTTAGACTAATGAGAAATTGCATAATGTGTTTATGCCCTGTGATGGATGCAGGATAGGTTTTATACCTGATGCTAGTGTGATGACGCTGAGGTCATTATTGCGCCAGTAGTTACTGGTTGTGCTCCACAGTGATAATTTGTGCTACAGTTAGTATATGTCCTACATGTACAATTGGTGGTTTGTGCTGATTCTGACAGTGGTCCATGTGGCCCTGTCCCGTGTAAATAGTCCCTTGTAAAATTCTGCCTAGTGCCAGTCGGCACAGTGTAAATTATGTGATTATCATCTAATGTGTTTAGTGTAATACAAAGGCTATTTTTATATAATACCTTGTGTTGAGTTTCTTTTGTGGTGGACCTTGGGTGTTGTTGCTGGGTGCGCGCCCAAACGCTTTACACATTGCCTCCGGGATAAGCCTGACTGCTCGTGCCAAGCTACCAAGGGGGTGAGCAGGGGTTATCTTTGGCGTGTAACTCCCCAGCCCTGACTAGAGTGGTGGTTCTATCTGCCTGGCTTTGGCGCAAGCCCTAGCCAACCAGAAATCCCATTTCTAACAGTGTATAAAAGAAGGAGCCCTGCTCCTAGGAAATCAGATCTGCTTTGAACCAAGAAGAATCTCTGCCTGAGGAGGAGGCACCAGGAAAGCTGTACGGAGGAAGACTATCCCTATCCTGGGGGACTGGCCTGCAATGGTGACCTTGCTGCCAAAGGAGAGAAGAAGAACCCTTTACTAAGACTTGCTCCATTTTTATTTCAAAAACCTTGAGCTTACAAAACAATCTCCAAGGGCCTGGAAGCGAGCTTGCCCCCTGAACTGAGCCCCAGGACCATTGGGCTCATCCTGACCTTCGCCCACCTACTGCTGGACTGTGGTGTTCCTTCCCTCGCCGGAGCCGTGACTCTGGTGCTCTTCAGCCCCTCCTTGGGCCATGACTGGGCTGCTTGGTCGCCCCTGCCTTGAGAAGAGCCTCACTCGACCCGAGCCGCTCTCTCTACGCCGTGCTGGGCTGCCCCCGTCATCTCTCCTGCTGGAGGCCCACTGTGCACCTTCACCCCTCCCGCCGGAATCTGCGCTGTGAGCACTTCAAAAGCCTTGGACGGCCCGGACGTGGAAAACGTACCCGGCTGGCCCGCTCTGCTCACCTGCCCACCTGGACACACCACTCCCCCTGTAAGCCCGAAGGACCAGATCTCCCCGTAAAGCTTGGAAGCCCCGGACACTGCCTCGCCCTTCTCAAGAGCCGCTCGACGCCCCGCACCCGCCTTTACAAAGAAACAAGGTACTGTGACACACGAACTCGACCGCGAGCTCGCATCGGATCCAGGGTCCGCAACGTTTGTTTTCCCTGTCGTCCTACCCATTCCACCAGGTCGCCTCACCAGCGCGAAGCGCGCCAAGACCCACAGTTCACCTTGTTGCCCCGCACTAAAAGAACTTTCCGCAGTATTAGATATCGTGGCCCAACCTTTCAAACGTTACTGGGTCTTGTAATAAGTCTGAATAAAAGATATATATATAAAAGCCTTATTTTTATATAAAAACCTGCCTGGTGTCCGTTTGTGGTGCATGCAATGCATTTTCTGTGTGTATGATTGCAAATGCTTAACTGTGTACGCCCTGAAGTTTAGCCTTGATTGCTCGCCCCACGCACCTAGAGGGTGAGCAGGGGTTATTCTAAAGAGTCATCCTTCGCCCTGACTAGAAGTAAAGGGTCTCTGCTTGTCGCTGGTACTTACCTGCGCCAACCAGAGCCCCCTCATTTCTAACATTGGCTGCAGAGGTGAGGATTTTCGAATTTGCATTTGTAGTTTGTATACAGTAAATCATTGATCGCCACATAGTGAGTTCAGACCAATAACGTAGCCACATACTTATTAATTTTTGTTTTCCTGGAAATCGCCAGTTGTTAAAGAAATCATGCCTGGTTCAGTTGTTGTGGAAAGGGCAGCATCCCTCATCTCTGAAACTAAAATGTGGAATGGGAAGAAGAGAGATTAGAGAGCTACATCAAGGCCCAGCTGAAGGGCTTCTACAGGAAATTCAAAGTCCCCACTTTTGGATGTAAGCTCAAAGTAGATCTTTGCAAGGCGCTGAGGGCCTGGATGGAGTCAAGAAAAGACTCTGATGAGGTGGAGGAAATTGAGTGGGCAGAGAGCATCGCTCGCTTGGGCAGAGGCCTGTCGCCAGAGGAGTTGGCCGACAGGAAGGAAACCAGAGCTCATGAGATAGAGATGGAGAAACTAAATGGACAACTGGAGCTGGAAAGCAAAAAGCTGGCTCTGGAAGAAAAGAAAATGCAAATGGAGTATGACTTGATAATGAGGAAGTTTGATATGGAGCTCGAGAGGCTTGAGGCCATGAGTGTCTCAGCCCAGCAACAAGAAAGGTGTGTAGCTCAGAGATTGAGCTTTGCTGAGTGGGAGGAGGAATCCAGCTCAGATGGTGGCAGCAATATTGAACTTTTTAGTGCTGAGAGAGTAGTACACACACCCAAAGACTTGGCACCTGACTTGAAGGAGGGGGTTAACATACACCAGGAGGTTCAAGGACATGAGGTAGCTCCAGTAGTGCGCAGTGTCCCTGAGAGGAATAGGGTAACTGCTGCAGGGGTTCATGGTCCTAGTGGTGGGAGGGACACTCTACTGACTCTAGATGAGAGGTGCAGGAAGAGGGGTTCCCCCAAAATTGAAGTCCTGGTATGTGAGTGTAAAGACCGCCCAGACGAGTGTGGGTTGTGTGACAGAGGCAGTCAGCTACTATCTCGCCAGTCTCAGGGGAGGGGTGTGGAGTACGTGTGTGAGGCACTGGATCGTGAGGTGAAGGATAGTTTGGTTAACCCTGCTAGGGGGCTGTGTGATCCAATTGTGGGAGAGCATATTGTAAGTCCCTGTTTTCCAGAGCTATGCCAACACCTGTGGGAGAGTGAGTTCTCTGACCGCAGGGAGCTCACATTGGAGGCAGACCTTTTGGTGAAGTCCAGAGGGTCTGGAAGGGCATCGGGGAGTGATCACAAGAGGAGTGGTTCAGGTATCTTCAAACCCAGTGTGGTGGAAGTGGCTCAGAGAAGCCCAACTAGGTCCTGTAGTAGTGAGAGGGGTGTAGGGCCTCATGTCCTGCCTTTAAGGGGAAGGAGTGAGAACGGGTTATGTCCCGGTAGTGCCCAACCTCAGTCTCAGAGCTTCGATGGTTCTTTAAGGGAACACCAGATGGGGAGCCTTGTCTGTCCTGAGGGGCTGCCCGTTGTGCGGGATCCCCTAGTGTCTGGTGAACGGGGAGTGTCTGTAGGCAGGCCTCCCTCAGTTCTGGTGTCTGGCAGTACCGCTCCAGTTGGGAGGGTGCAGAAGTCCAGATTGAGGGGTGAGAGGGGGAAAGAGTCCCCAGTGGAAAAACCAGTGGGTCAGGGGCCAGCCAGAAGGGCTGCGTCACCAGTGAATGACCATGGTGACACCACTTCTGTCCTGGGGGATCTTCGAGCGCTGTCAGATGGACAGGGGTCGGGAGATCAGCGCCAGGCAGACTGTCACACGACACATGAGTTATGTGTCACCCTCAGGGGGGGCATGCGTGCTCCCCGGGAAGTCCTGGTGCGCCAGGCGAGCGTTCAACAGCATGGGTTGGTCCCAGGGTTGGGAAGCCAGGTTCAGGTGTTATCTGACCTGGAGGGTGGGACAACTGTAATCTGTGTCCTGACCCATGTTGCTTCTAGGGAGGGTACAGCTATCTGGAAGGGGGTGCAGAGGGAGGGAGTACTCGTCTCTGACCCCGGTTTAACTGAAAGGTTTAGACCCTAGGTTGGAGAGCCAGGTTCAGGGTGTCCCCCCTGACCTGGACGCCCAGTTGCAGGATAGAACCCCTGAACTGGTGGGCGAATTGCGCAGGACACCTGCCACAGGTGCCCTGGCAATTCTGGAAGGGGGTACCACTCCAAGTGGAGGGTTACAGAGCCCCAAAGAGGAGGACCGGGTGTGGGAGAGGCCACCCCAGTCTTTGGTCTAGCCGCAGGGTACAGGAATGGGGCTAGTGGGTCGGTGCCAGGATGTCATACCTGACCTGACAGGAAGGAGAATGGACAAAGGGTGCCAAGCACCTGGGGCTACTGCCCCCCGCTCCCTGGCGCCACAGAGGTTTGAGAGCCCTGAGAGGCATAAGGCCTGGGTCTCATCCCTGACTACTGTCGGTGACCAATGTGGCATTTGGTTGTCTGTCTGTTGGGACACACCTGTGAGCCAGTTAAGGTTAGGTGCTGCACAGGTGGTGTCCACAGGTGAGGAGAAGGGTTCCCCATGGATTGGCTTGGTGGGCCCTGAGAGTATGGACAGAGGGATTCCAATAGGTTCAGATTGGCGTAGAACTGGAGTCTTCCCCTGCATTTGCGGGCCAGGTCCTTGTTCTATCACCCCAAGCAGGGAAGACCATCACAGTGGTGATTGGTCTGCCCTGTGTTTTGGCTGGAAGGGGGTAGTGTTGGACTTGGCCCTTTTTGCAGGGTCCTCCCTAAACTTTTTGCCTTCCTCCTGCATTTTTTCTCACCTGTTGTTGGCCGTTTTGTGACTCTGGGCACTTTACCACTGCTGATCAGTGCTAAAGTGCATATGCTCTCCCCATGGTAAAATGTATATGTTGGTGGGATTCCATGATTGGCTTATTTGGTTTACTGTCAGACTCCAGTAAAGTGCACCAGGAGTGCCAGGGCGTGTAAATACAAATGCCGCTGGTGGGCTCGCAGCACTGGTTGTGCCACCCACAGAAGCGGCCTGGTAAAATGTGTCTAGGGTCTGCCATCGCAGAACCTGCGTGCAGTCTGGTACTGTCATGCTGACTGGCAAGTGCACCCACTTGTGAAATACAGCCATTTTCGTTTTTCACTATTGTAAGGCTACCTGTTCTCCATAGGCCAGAATGGGCTGCTGGAATTATAACACTCTATAATCCCAGCAGACTCAGTGAGCATGGTAGGAAGTCAAGTTTAGTATGCCTGAACTCAGAATAATAAAATATTTCTTTCAGTAAAGTTTATTTTAATATCCTGCGTTTGTAAATGCTACTTTTAGAAAGTTAGTATTTACTTGCCTAACTATTTCAGTCCGCCTCTACTTGAGTGTGTATGTGCTGTCTGGTTTCAGTGAGGGGCAGGGCTGGGGAATTCCAGGAGACAGGCTGGCTGCCAGGTAGTGAATAGAGAGATTACACCAGGATGGGTGGGAGGAGTACACCTTGACTCTGAATAGGGCTGTGCTCTGCCACCACAATGCTGGATCCACCCCCTGCGGAGCGGCTGATGTCTCTGCCCTGCACCCTGAATGGAGAAGCCAGAGTCCTGTCAACAAAGTGCTCCAGATCCGGACTGAACCAGGCGCAGGTCCCCTGGCCCGGAAGAACAAAAGAACTGGTGTATAAAAGAAGGAGCCCTGCTCCTAGGAAATCAGATCTGCTTTGAACCAAGAAGAATCTCTGCCTGAGGAGGAGGCACCAGGAAAGCTGTACGGAGGAAGACTGTCCCTAGGGGGACTGGCCTACAGTGGTGACCTTGCTGCCAAAGGAGAGAAGACGAACCCTTTACTAAGACTAGCTCCATTTTTATTTCAAAAACCTTGTGCTTTCAAAACAATCTCCAAGGGCCTGGAAGCGGGCTTGCCCCCTGAACTGAGCCCCAGGACCATTGGGCTCATACTGACCTTCGCCCACCTACTGCTGGACTGTGGTGTTCCTTCCCTCGCCGGAGCCGTGACTCTGATGCTCTTCAGCCCCTCCTTGGGCCGTGACAGGGGTGCTTGGCCGCCCCTGCCTTGAGAAGAGCCTCGCTCGACCCAAGCTGCTCTCTCTATGCCGTGCTGGGCTGCCCCTGCCACCTCGCCTGCTGGAGGCCCGCTGTGCACCTTCTCCCCTCCTGCCGGAATCTGC
Source organism: Triturus cristatus (assembly GCF_964204655.1). Taxonomy (NCBI): domain Eukaryota; kingdom Metazoa; phylum Chordata; class Amphibia; order Caudata; family Salamandridae; genus Triturus; species Triturus cristatus. The sequence goes on from NC_140593.1 coordinate 423,770,183, forward strand.
GCTGTGAGCACTCCAAAAGCCTCGGACGGCCCGGACGTGGAAAACGTACCCGGCTGGCCCGCTCTGCTCACCTGCCCACCTGGACACACCACTCCCCTGTAAGCCCGAAGGACCAGATCTCCCCTTAAAGCTTGGGAGCCCAGGACGCCGCCTCGCCCTTCTGAAGAGCCGCTAGACGCTCCGTACCCGCCTTTACAAAGAAACAAGGTACTGTGACACACAAACTCGTCCGCGAGCTCGCATCGGATCCAGGGTCCGCAAGGTTTGTTTTCCCTGTCGTCCTACCCGTTCCACCAGGTCGCCTCACCAGCGCGAAGCGCGCCAAGACCCACAGTTCATCTTGTTGCCCCACACTAAAAGAACTTTCCGCAGTATTAGATATCGTGGTTTCGTGGCCCAACCTTTCAAACGTTACTGTGAAGTACTGGGAATTTTAAGCCCAGCGGTGCAGGGGAACACACCCTAAGACTTCGGGTTCTTCCTGTTTCAGAGATACAGAAACACAGAGTCTTCTGGGTGAAGTCAAAGATCAGTTTATTGGCTGCAGACCAATTACATGTATCCTAGAAGTACAACAGCGTGTATGTTCTCAGGAGACTGCTTAAAAGTTACAGAAACGGGCTTCTCCTTAAATACAAAATATCCTGCTTCAGGCATACATTCCTTGTTTTATGATATGGCCATATAAATGTATACATTACAAACGAAAAGGCAGAGTCATGATGACCATCCCACATTCCAGTTAAGCCAGCCCACAATTATTTACCCAGCGAGGCTCAGATCCCACATCAGATATCAACAGGCCCCAATAAACACGAGCATCTCCTGTTTGCTAAACAAGCCATAAAGCAGGAACAGTCAGGTGTGAAAGAGATTAGCTGGAGGCTCGTGTGGGATGAAAAGGTTTTATGGTGTGTCAAGCCCAGATGCTAATCACAGGTGGCCAGGGGACGGGGAGCTCGTGAGACCGGACTGACCTGGGGCAGCGGAGCCAAGCTGCCCAGGTCACAGAGAAGTCAAAGGAAGGCACATGTGCTCTAAAGGCCCGTATTTGCTTCATAATATGTAGCCTATGTGAGGGCAACCATAAGATGGCCACCGCTCTAAGATGGAACCCACGAAGTTACTGTATCATATCGTATACACAGTGTTAATATCATATACACAGTGCATTTATAGCTAAAACGTTATACAAAGCACTTGTACATACCGTATTGACCATTAGCGGTTCGCCAATACAGGAATAGACAGGGGTAGGGCCCTGTCTCCTACGCGGTCCCAAATTGCAAAGTACGACAGACCCTCCTTCTGCCCTTACATAGGCATTAACTATACTCATTTCAATCCGAGTCTAGGTCAATATTCACGAAGTCATGGAGATGTTGCTGTAGCATCATCCTATTACTTAGCTCGTCCCTCGATACAGGTTTCCTTACACATAATGTAGCACAGAGGCCACATATCGCAGGAGCACACTGTATGCACAGACAGAACAGGAAAAGAATGGCTAAGATCATTCCAATGACCATCAGAACTTTCCAACCCCAGGCAGATATCAGTTCCCAGAACCACCCACCAGTGACCAATCTCCTTTATCCACGTGTATGGATTCAGATATTTTATGCAGTTTGGAGATGGCTTGATAAACTGTTGGAGCGTTATCTGGTATGAAAATGCAACAACTGGATTGGATGACCTTACATACCCCACCGCGGTCTGCAAGTATGACGTCTAGAACCATGCGGTTCTGCAAAGTCATGAGGCGATCCGCATGGAGCTCAGCTGTCAAATTACCAAGGGCACCAGCCGTCACATTAACAGTGGATTCAACCACACGAGTCAGTTGTCTCAGGTTCCTACTATTGACCATAGGTCCCCAAAACGGCAGGAAACCCAAAAAGAAGTCTCCCGCTTCCTGACCGGCAGTATCCTCCTTACTAATCACGCCTCTCACAACTCTGGTCTTGTGATAGTCGGAGGCAGCAGTAAATGTCAGTGGTAGCAAATTTGCAATATAACATGTGCCCGAGAAATCAGGGGGCAACCATGTATATGCTCGGTCATTGCAGACAAAATATGTACCCTTGGCAGCCAAAAACGCAGGGGAAAACTGTGATGGAAAAGTGTACGTTTCAGTACAGTCACTTTTCCCCAGTTGAGCTCCTGGATTCTGACCATTACCTTGTAAACAGAACCGACCTATGTGGGGTACGACCCAAATTGGGGATGTGATTTTCCGCTGTCTTTCACCCAGACTAATACTATACCCCGTCGCTTTCCACCCTACATAAGCTCTCAATTCTTCCTTGGGTATAGATGAGTATGCGTCGATATCTCTGCTCATATCGGCAACTCCTTTCATTAAGGCCTTATTATTGGTGCTAGGTCTGATGGAACGCGGTTGTCGCGGGGAGTAGGCATCTAGTGCAAAGAGAAACATGGTTTGGAATGCCCATGACGACCCATTGTAACTAAACAGCAGCACTAGATAAGGAATAGCCTTATTAATGGTATGTGGCATTAAACCACACACCCAACAATTGGTTGTGTTCATGACTAGTTGGTGCTGATGCAGGAGCTGAATAAACGAGTTGTTTAAAAACTCTGATCGTCTGGCTTGTTCGTGTTCAGGCAGAGGGTGAAAAGAGTGTGAGGAGACAGTAGAAGGAGGTATAGGCTGTACAGTGGGTGCAATGGGCTCTTGAGAGGAGAAGAATACAAATCCTACAGTAAACACTATCATACTACATAATATAAACAGGCATAAAAATACAAAACGTTTGCTCTTCATTATTTTACACATTCTTGCTTTAAAGTTCATTTCCTCAGCGAGTCTCTCCATCTTGAAAAACTCCATCCTCTAATCGTGCCGCTCGCGGCGGGTGAGTATCTTCTGCTAAGGAGTACGCCTGTCGGTCCAGGGAACGCCCTAGACCAACCAGAACCGTTGACCTAACGTCTTCGGCCTGTACCCCAAAGTCTTGGCACCGCGACCCTGCGGCTGAACCCAGATGGTGGTTCGAAAAACAAAAATCAAGAAAGTCCTTCAGATGGGAGAGCTATGGTATCAAAAACAAAAAGGTAAGGAAAATAATATTTATTTGTCCATAGGCCTTGGTCTTAAGTTATAGCGGAAACGGCTAGGTACTGTCTGATCTTGAAACAAGAGTTCAGGGTCTGTGGTGTCCAATCGAATTGACGGTGGCACAGCTTCTTGCAAAATATCGTCACTCTGTTGTGCTGAAGTTGTGCCTCTTACGCGTGCATCACTGAACGGCACAAAACGAGGTACAGTGTCTGTTTCAGAGTCAGCGATACCCTCCTGGACCCACTGGTCATATGGTAGAGGCAAAGGGATCCTCTTGATGTGGGCGCCATGGATCCAATTCTTCTTCCCCTTTTACTCGAACAGCTGATCTTGTAGACAGAAGTACAAGATGAGGGCCAATCCAACGGGGCTCATCGTTGCTTCTGCGCTGGAAATTCTTGATGAGCACCCATGTGCCGGGGTCGATAGGGTGTCCTGGAGCTTCAGAGGCCTGGGGGAGAGTATCATGCACCTGTTGGTCTAAAACACGCAATTTAGCCGTCAATTCATACAAGTAATCAAGCAGTACTGGATGTTCAATTTCGCTGAATTTCGTCGGTCTTGGCACACCCCATACATTGGCCGGGCGGCCAAAAATTGTTTCATATGGGCTAAGTCCCACTCGTGAGTGTACGGTCATTCTGGTGGACATGAGTGCCAGAGGCAGAGCGTCAGGCCATTTAAGACCGGAGCTCGCCTGGATTTTGGCCAGCTTGAGTTTTAGAGCGCCATTGTAGTGCTCTACTAATCCAGCTGATTGGGGGTGATTTGCAGCGTGAAACTTCTGCTTAATCCCTAATCCCTCACACACATTCTTCATCACTTGGCCCACAAATTCACACCCATTATCACTCCACACCATTCTTGGCATTCCAAACCTAGGGAAAAATTCCTTCACAAGGGCTTTGGCTGTGGATAGAGCAGTGTTGTCTTTCAGGGGATATGCCTCTATCCATTTTGAAAAAGCGCAAACAACCACCAATACATATTTCAGGTTGTTGCACCTTTCCATGTGGATAAAATCTAGCTGCAAAACTTCGAATGGATATGATGGAGGCGCAAAATGACCAGCTGGAGTTGGGGTTCCCCTACCAGGGTTGTATTTCAAGCATACCATACAATTCTTGACCACATTCTCTGCACACTTGGGAATTCCAGCATTCTGCCATACTGGAGCCAACAACTTACAGATTCCTTTCACAGTCTGATATGTGCCATTCCATGTACCATAGTAACCACTGGAAGCACATATGCATCAGGTAACAACCATCGCCTATGTTCTGACAGATCAATCCGACAACCATTCTCATCCAATTTACCCGTACTTTCTCTCCACTTGCTCAACTCTTTCTCTGTGGCTTCAGCTTGAAGGGACTTTACACTCTCTATCGTGTTTTCACACATTCCAACTACACCAACCCATCTGGCAGGGCCTGCAACATACATTCGAGTCTTCACATCTTTTGCTGTTTCTTTCGCGATTTCATCAGCAAACGCATTACCACGACCAACATCATCAGTGATTTTCTTGTGCGCACTGCATTTCATAATCGCAACTTGTAACGGTAGGGTCAGCGACTCAAGGAGATCATTCACCAACTTGCCATTCTGAATCTTGGCTCCATGCGAAGTCAGGAACCCACGTTTTTTCCACAATCGCCCAAAACTGTGCGCCACGCCAAAGGCGTACTGGCTATCCGTATATATGTTCACTTTCATTTCTTCCGACAACACGCATGCTCTCGTAAGGGCAATCAATTCTGCTGCTTGAGCCGAATTTTGTGGCACACGTGCAGTTTCAACAATCGTGTGCAAAGTAGTGATAGCATATGCAGCAGTCGTATCACCATTTGGAAGCTTGAAACACGAACCATCCACCCATAAGGTACCATCACACTAAGTCAGGGGAGTATCTTTAAGATCTACTCTCCTTTTCGTCTCTTCTTCTGTTCTGAACAGACAATCATGTTGCTCAATCTCATCTAGGTCTGCTGGGATTGGTAATAATGTAGCTGGATTCAACGTGTTGCATCTCTTTATGTGTATATGATTTGCTAAGAGTGTCAGCTCATATCTAGGGGTGGGCGGAATTTGCGTAATCGCGTTACGCAAATCTCCGCGAAACGGTAAAAAATCTCCGCGAACATGCAGAAATTCCGCGAACACGCGGAATTGCTTGTTCGCGATACTTTTTTCCTGTTCACAGTTGCTGTTTGCGTGCTCGGGGAGAAATATCTCATGAACACGCATTTTGAGAACGCGAACAAGAAAAAATTTCGCAAAGTCGCGGAAAGCAGAATTTTCGGCAATTTCGCGGTCTCCGCGGAACGCGACATTACCGAAATTCCGCAAATTCCGCGAGCGGAACGGAATTTACCACCCAGGCCTACTGATAATCGCGCACTAGTTAAGTGCTGTGTCTTGGTCCTGTTTAACAATGTGTCCACAGCATGTGGTACCATAACAATCAATGTATTATCCATTACTAGTCCAGCAGACTGTCGTATAGACATAGCTGCGGCGGCTGTAGCTCTCAGACAACTTGGCAATGCCCTCGCTACCGGGTCCAAGGTTGATGAAAAATATGCGCATGGACGCGGTCTGTCGCCAAAAGGCTGTGTCAACACTGATAATGCGCAACCGTTCTTTTCGTGAACATACAATGTAAAAGGCTTGCTGTAGTCAGGGGTACCCAACACAGGAGCTGAACATAATGCATTTCACAATTCCAAAAAACTTTTCTGACACTCATCAGACCATGGGATAGGATTTGGTGTGTCTTTGCATGTTAATGCTAACAAAGGTTTTGCCAGCAAGGAAAAATTTGGAATCCAATGCCTACAGTATAAAGTAATGCCCAAGAAAGCACGCACTTCTCTCTGTGTTCTAGGCACACTTAATTGTGCAATGGCTTGAATTCTTTCTGGGGTCAGTTTCCTTCCCTCCTTCGATAAGAGATGACCTAAGTAGGTCACTTCTTGTCGACAATATTGCATTTTTGAGAGGGATACTTTGTGATGAAAGGCAGACAAATGACGCAACAAAGACAGTATAGCTTTCTTGCAAATCTCTTCGGTATCCGCGGCGATTAGTAAATCGTCAACATACTGAATGAGGATAGCGCCACTAGGTAAAACCAGTGCATCAAGCTGCGCTTTTAAAGCCTGACTGTATATTGATGGACTTTCACAGTAGCCCTGGGGAGCGCGTTTAAAGCGGAAGCTTCGACCTCCTAAACTGAAGCCAAAAATGTCTCTGCTCTCCTCTGCAATTGAGATGCTAAAGAAAGCATTCTTTAGATCGATCACTGAAAACCATGCAGCGGAGGCTGGAATCATAGTTAACAAGGCAGTTATGTCAGGGACAACTGGAAACTGTGGCACAACAATCTTATTAACCTCTCTAAGATCAATCACAAATCTGTAAACAGGTGGCTGTGAAGGGTCCGTTCGTTTTAAGACAGGTAAAACAGGACTATTGCAAACGTTGCCTCTTGTCTCTTCAATTACACCCTTTTTAACCAAATCACTGACAATTGCTAACAAAGCTTTCTGACCCTCATTGGAGATCTTGTACTGGGGAATGCGTGGCAATCTGACATTGGCTTTTAAAGTTACCACATATGGCGGTATTTCCAGAAGACCCACATCATTGGGACCAGTAGCCCAAAGGCCATCCGGAAGGGATGACAATTCAGGTGGCATTGCATTCTTAGACAAATACATTGGGGAAATCACTTTCTTACCTAATGTAAGTTGTACTCCTGAGGGAGAACAATATAATGTTGCATGCAATCTTTTTAGCAAATCTAATCCTAGCAAATTTTCACCACAACCTGTCGTTAGGATGAGGGGTGCTTTTAGCTCACAAGGTCCAACAGAAAGAGACATAGGACTAGAAATCGGGTTCCTAACTGGGGCGCCAGAAAAACCTACTGAAACATTCATTTCGCCAGACAAAGGCGCGCCAGGGTGTTTTGAATGCATGATTGAACTCTTTGCAGCACCAGTATCCAGCAGAAAGGGCTCCGTTATATTTGCTGTAGTTACTTTAACATAAGGTCCGCTCTGATCCACTGGCACTGAAACAACTCCCTCTCTCTGTCTACGGCTGTCCTAGTAATCATTATCTTCTACATTTTCGCTTCTGCATAATAATCATTATTGTAGTACTGAGCTGTATTACCAGTCGCGTTGACTTGCTGATCAAAGCTATTTATGGTATTTTGAGGCGGAAGAGGACGCGTGTTCTGGGGAACATTTCCACGCCCTCTGCCTCTAGGAGCTTGCTGACCACCTCTACCTCTTGCGCCATACGCATTACTGTTACCCTGCATTAATTTAGGGCAACTATATTTAAAATGACCTTCCTCTTTGCAATATGAACATTGGTTGGGACCTACAGGGATGCGTGGTTGATAATACCCATTCATTTGCTGATTATTCTGAAACTGTTGGGGCTGCTGATAGATACCTTGGGTTTGCCTATAATTTTTCTGTCCTCCACGTGGCGGATAAGCCTGCTGTAAGAGGACCTTTGTTTTCAGTTCTTTCGTTTTCTTATCTGTTCTATCCTTCTCGTCTTTATCTCTATTTTCATAATATTGTGCAGTAGCCAGTATTTGCGCTGAAGAGGAAACAGCCCAGGAACTTTCTGAATCTTTTAATTTCTTACACAACTCGGGAAGTAGATTCTGTACAAATTTATCAACAAATAACCGTTGGCCACCTTCAGTACTCATGTCTTGACCACTGTGGTCGATAAACGTTTCTTCAAACCTGGTAAAGAAATCTGACACTGTCTCATCCTTCTTCTGCTTGCATGCGGACAGTTTATCCCAATTTACGCGCATCGCAGGCATTATAGTTTTCATGTATGTAATAATTCTACCAGGGAGTTCTGCTACTAAAGGGTCAGGTTTCGCACCACCAACTTGTCCAGCATCTGCAGCAATGATATTAGCCCATGTGTTACCCAATTCTGCAGCGTGATCTACATTACGAATGGATCCCCATAAAGGCTGTGGAACCACATTCCCAAATAACATATCTATGTCAGCCAGATTCATGACACACGATTCTGCAGTTTGGGATAACTCCTTATAATATCCTGTAGGGTTTTTACGGGGGTCAGGCAATGTCTGCTTAAGTGCTAACACCTCAGAACGCTTCCATGGAACATGTACCCAAACACGCTGAAAATGTGCTAAGACAAGTGGAACAGCATTTGGATCAGCAGGTCTCCAAACTGGGGGAACCTCACGCATCGGATATTGGCGCGCTTTTACCTTTTTCCCCACAGGGAGTTCCTGTTCGAACAATGATTGCTGACAATCACCATTTCTGAAGGACAGTAAAATTGCAACTGCTTTATCTACATTGGGACCCACAATTGTACCTGTTTCAAAATCAAATCGCACTCGACACAATTCCTGCGGGTTGGGGTTTGAACCATGGTCCTCCAATTCCTCACAGAGGAATTCACACACTTTGTCAAAGACATACCTCTGTTTCGGGGCATCCCATTGGTGAAAAACGTTAACCACTGATTCCACATCATAGAGTGAAGGGAAACCAATCCACCTACGCGCCAGATGATCTAACACCTCTTTCTCGTCAGGACCAGGCAGCTGACTACGCAATTGCTTACGTTGTAAACCAGGAGTCGCACTAGATGACCCAAAGAGAGGCGACATTAAACTAGTAACTACATTAGCTAGTCGTTGTCGTGCTGAAGGAGAAGTTGAGGCGAAAACAGGGGGATAGACAGAGGGGAGAAAAACGGATTCAGATACAGGTACCTGGGTAGTGTAAGAAGGAGCGTTAGGGGAGGCAGCTGATGTGCTAGGCAAAGTCGCAGGAAGCGCGGGGGCAACAGGTAACAAAACTGGCGGCCCTTGAGAGGGCTGCACTGCAGGGATAGGAGCCAGCTGAGGAGGAGCTGGCGGCTGTGGGAAGGCTTGCGGCATATTCACTGGGGGCTGCACATTTACAAGCTGTGGAGGTGCTGTGGCATTTTGCGCATACGGGGGTGGCGAACTTAGCAAATGGGACATTAGGGAATCTTTCTCTTTCTCTTTTGTCTCATCTTGCACAAGGGGTGACAAAACAGGGTAACATTTATCGATCCCTAGTTTGCGCTGTCTATGTAACTGTTCATTCATTTGTTCCTCCTCATTATCTTTAAATTGCACAGCTGCTTGCATCATTGACATACCTCTTTCTCTCTTATTCCTTTTTGCTAGCTTAATTTCCTTCTGTTTGGCTTCCTTTCGCCATAGGCGGAAAGAATCAAACATCGCCGGCCGTGCTTTCTTTTTAAACAATTTAACTTCCAAATTATCTAAGATATCTGTATCGAAACTACCATTTTGGGGCCATTTTAAAACACCGTCCTTTCTGGTGTATCGGATCAGCCCACGCCATGTTTTACATAAAGCTCATAAGTTGGAGTTCCAATTGGAGGAACCGGACATGAATCCTCTAACTGGAAATCCCTTCCACAACCCAAACAAAACAATCTTCCAAATACACTAGCACCAGGCATCTTCGCTCACTAGTCTAGTTCCAAACTTCAAAGGATTATCGATTACGATAGTCTTGTGAATACACGAGTCCTCTGGCTTTGGCGTTTGCAAACTCCAAATCAAAATGATCCCGAAGGATACCAAATTCAAACTGGGAGACGCTCCACTTATACTTAACTGAATATCGATGATCAATGGCGTCACCAGAAGACTCTCTCGATTGTTTCGCTCTACCAATATCGTCAAGGGTTCAAAACAGGGCGATTAATCAGGGCAGCAGTCCTTCGTAGCCGTCGGGACGCGGAGAAACTCGCAGAAAAGTCTTTCGGACCACGTCGACATGCAGGGGTCGATGAAGTGGCGGCCTTCCTCCAGAATTTCCACACGAAGCTCCTCACGAACCTCTGGCTTGGACCGGTACCGCTGAAATCGTCCCGAGTTGGGCGCCAACTGAAGTACTGGGAATTGTAAGCCCAGCGGTGCAGGGGAACACACCCTAAGACTTCGGGTTCTTCCTGTTTCAGACCTACAGAATCACAGAGTCTTCTGGGTGAAGTCAAAGATCAGTTTATTGGCTGCAGACCAATTACAGGCATCCTAGAAGTACAACAGCGTGTATGTTCTCAGGAGACTGCTTAAAAGTTACAGAAACGGGCTTCTCCTTAAATACAAAATATCCTGCTTCAGGCATACATTCCTTGTTTTATGATATGGCCATATAAATGTATACATTACAAACGAAAAGGCAGAGTCATGATGACCATCCCACATTCCAGTTAAGCCAGCCCACAATTATTTACCCAGCGAGGCTCAGATCCCACATCAGATATCAACAGGCCACAATAAACACGAGCATCTCCTGTTTGCTAAACAAGCCATAAAGCAGGAACAGTCAGGTGTGAAAGAGATTAGCTGGAGGCTCGTGTGGTATGAAAAGGCTTTATGGTGTGTCAAGCCCTGATGCTAATCACAGGTGGCCAGGGGACGGGGAGCTCGTGAGACCGGACTGACCTGGGGCAGCGGAGCCAAGCTGCCCAGGTCACAGAGAAGTCAAAGGAAGGCACATGTGCTCTAAAGGCCTGTATTTGCTTCATAATATGTAGCCTATGTGAGGGCAACCATAAGATGGCCACCGCTCTAAGATGGAACCCACGAAGTTACTGTATCATATCGTATACACAGTGTTAATATCATATACACAGTGCATTTATAGCTAAAACGTTATACAAAGCACTTGTACATACCGTATTGACCATTAGCGGTTCGCCAATACCGGAATAGACAGGTAGGGCCCTGTCTCCTACGCGGTCCCAAATTGCAAAGAACGACAACTGGGTCTTGTAATAAGTCTGCATAAAAGATATATATATAAAAGCCTTATTTTTATATAAAACCTGCCTGGTGTCCGTTTGTGGTGCATGCAATGTATTTGCTGTGTGTATGATTGCAAATGCTTAACTGTGTACGCCCTAAAGTTTAGCCTTGATTGCTCGCGCCACGCACCTAGAGGGTGAGCAGGGGTTATTCTAAAGAGTCATCCTTCGCCCTGACTAGAAGTAAAGGGTCCCTGCTTGTCGCTGGTACTTACCTGCGCCAACCAGAGCCCCCTCATTTCTAACATACATATATACACATTAAACAATAATATAGAAAATAAATAAATAAATATATGACAAATAAAAGAAAAAATATTTTACTCTTTTTAATATTAATTATATACTACATTAACAAAAATAACATTAGATAGCAGAGGCAATAAAATTAATATTCCAACTCAAAACAGTGCAACACAAAGGGGCCGATTCCGATCTCGGTCAGAAGGGCACCGAATCGGGTTCGGCCGTAGCGGATCCGATTTCCAATGCTTCTTTTTCGACCGATGTGTACACGGGTCCGGACGATGAAGTACGATGCGAAGATGTGCGAATTTTCTGACCGACTCGTTTCCAGCTCCTACCTGATCCGTCCGACTCGGTCGCACGCAAACCGACGCACGCTATGGAGACGATTCTCGACCAAACGAGTACGATGCTCGAATCGGACAGCTCGACCGAGTTGGAGCACCCGGATAATAAAAGCTCCTGGAGTCGGACTTTGGGGGTCCGCGTCGGACCCCCGACACCAGCAGTCGTATGACTCGCACACAGGGGGAAACCCATGGGTCTCCCCCACACAGGCATGTACGGCGCGGATGGCACCGACGCGTACCCACTGTAGGGGGGCGCACTTTTTGAGACGTACCCATTCAGTCAATGGGAGCGCATGTACGCGTCGTACAACTGGCTCCCATTGACTTCTATGGGAGTCCGACCGAACCGAGTTCGACAGCATACGTGCGCTTCGTACTCGCTCGGTCGGACTGTAGGGGTCCGGCTCGGTCAGAAAACACTCCGGATCTGACTCGGTCGGAGTGCTTTTCGACCCGGATCGGAATAGACCCCTAAGTAAAATGTTGTATAGCGTAAGGATAAAAATGACTATTCCCACCCCAGTGAGTGCAACATTAGGAAAAGTGTTGGATAGCGTAGGGGTAAAATTTACTATTCCCACTCCAGAGAGTACAACAGTAAGGAAAGTATTGGATAGCGTGGGGATAAAAATTACTATTCCCACCCCAGTGAATGCAACAGTGGGGAAAGTGTCGGATAGCGTGGGGGTTAAAATTACTATTCCCACTCCAGAGAGTGAAACAGTAGGGAAAGTGTTGGATAGCATAGTGGTAAAATTTACTATTCCCACTACAGAGAGTGCAACAGTAGGGAAAGTGTTGGATAGTGATGGAGCAGGTAAAGCAACATTTTGTATACCTCCTCTATTTTGCATGAAAATACTAATCACTTAATCGATTTATATTATAATTTGAATTAACTGTTTGCTGTATTAAACTAACCAACCTTTTTCAATTTTTGGTAAACACGAATTATACGCGGGACTTATTGCTATTTGCATGGCAGAATAACCATAATAACTAACTGTGGTACCCCTATTAATAATAGTACATGTGGTAATAGGATATTGCATGATTTATGTCGCTTTGGTGACGTTTGCGTTCCCGTTTGGACCGAATGGGGAGTTTTATTGCTTTAAATGTTGCTAAAAGCTAGGAAATACTAATACATAAAGGGATTAGTAAGGGTTCAACATTAGAATCTTCATTTCTGTGAATTAATTACTCGTTTGTGTTTGTTTTGCTTAAGTTGGCATTTGGGCCTACCAAACCATGACATCCAAAATAGAGTTCAGAAGTGGCCACCGTCTCTTGAGCGCAATGTCTACTGCGCAGACTCGGATGGCTCTGTAGACCTCCAGGCAACCTCAAGTCAGAGCACAGTGTTCCTGGTCAGGGATAGGAACATGGAGGACTGCCAAACTTCAGTTCGTAAAAACCAATACAAGAACAATGAATATCCACAGCCAGGAGAGAATACAAAGTTTCATGGACACATCCAGGACCAAGGAAGTGACTTAACACTTCTTTGGGAACCAAAAGTATGGGAAAGTAGGACGATGTTAAAATTTTCTTCAAATGGACCAATCAGAATATAGTAGTGCCAAAGAAATGTTTCATGTTACCCAGAAATTTATTATAAAAAGAGTAGTAGAATAGGGAGGAATTAGATCGATGACCGCACACCCCTACCGACCCCACAGGCAATGACAGACAAGCTAGATGCTTGCATGATTCCTGGTCCTTTGGAGATCTATGGGACTGTAACGTGCTGAGCAAAGAACTTTTCCGGACTTTGAGTCTTGGCCTGCTTATTGGGACAATTGAGCAGAGAAATTCGGTTTATGCTAATTATATAATTGCAAACAAGATTTAGATAAACAAAATATTGATTAACAGAAATTTCGAGTTTGTGATTTTTCCAATAGGAGATTACAGGATTCTGAAGCTTAAATGTGTTTTAGCTGGTTCTAAATCACCATCAACCAGTCCAAGTAATTGGTCCGTCGACCAAGTGGTGGAGTGCCTTGATGTGAAGGTTAGGATCCTATAGGTGGTGATGCAAGTGTATACTCTGTAATATAATTTTTCTTTCCTATAGGTAATAAGGTACCCCCCCACATGTCCAGCGCATTGTTTCCTCCTGTGTGCAGACTCGTGAGAGAACGTATGAGTGTTGGTGTTATGGACCCCACCAATGAATGCGTGTGTGAATGAGATAGCGTGACGACGGGTCTGCGATGCAGGGAGGATCTGTAAATTTGGCGCCCCAGTTTCGCGCTGGATCAATAGCGTAAGGGTAAAAATTACTATTCCCATCCCGGTGAGTGCAACAGTAGGGTAAGTGTTGGATAGCATAGGGGTTAAAATTAGTATTCCCACTCCAGAGAGTGCAACAGTAGGGAAAGTGTTGGATAGCAGAGGGGTAAAAATTACTATTCCCACTCCAGTGAGTGCAACAGTAGGGAAAGTGTTGGATAGAGGGTTGGTCAAAATTACTATTCCCAGTGCAGGGAGTGCAACAGTAGGGAAAGTGTTGGACAGTGTAGGGGTTAAAATTACTATTTCCACCCGAGTTAGTGCAACAGTAGGGAAAGTGTTGGATAGCGTAGGGGTTAAAATAACTATTCCCACTCCAGAGAGTGTAACAGTAGGGAAAGTGTTGGATAGCGTAGGGGTAAAAATTACTATTCTCACTCCAGGGAGTGCAACAGTAGGGAAAGCATTGGATAGCATAGGGGCTAAAATTACTATTCCCACTCCAGGGAGTGCAACAATAGGGAATCTGTTGGCTAGCGTAGGGGTTAAATTAACATACTTATTAATTAAATACTTTTTGTACAATAAATAACATATTAAAATTAATTAACTAAGAAATTATTAATAAATACCAATAAAATTAAATTAATAATTACTTAAAATTGAATTACTTCCCACCCTATTCCCCCATAAACACACAACACGCTACACATAATAAAGAACACAATTAATTTAATTTGCTACTAGTTTATTAATACAAATTATTACCAATTAATAATAAATTAATTAACAATTAAAACAAATACAAAATATTAATCAATTAATTATAATTAATATAATCATACATTAGATATTTAATAAAAATAACTACCACTTAATAATTAATTAACAATAAATTATTTATCAATAACAATAATTTAAAAAATATGTAATAATTTATCATTATTAACCTATTCGCTGCCAGGCCTTTTCCCCCTCCTGTGCCACGCCCTTTTTTGGCTATTTTGGGTAGTGCGTGCTGAGGCCCCTGTAACTTTTTGACCACATAAGGTATCCACGCCAAATTTGCTTCTTTTTCTTCCAACATCATGGGGATTATAAAGGTACTCAGGGTTTGTGGATTCCCCTGGAGGGTTCACAGAAATGAGCCAAAATACAGCAACATTTAGTTTTTGGGGGGAAAAATGGGAAAAACGGGCTGCAAATGAAAGCATCTGGGGTTTTCCCTGCAAATGTTATCAAAAAAGGGTTTGTGGGGCTGAAATCACCATTTTCCTAGCTTTTAGGGGATACAGACTTTTGTCAGAAACCCAACATTTTTTACACAGTTTTAGCATTTTTCTGGGATATAGCCTATTTTTGCCATTTTTGGTGCTTTCGACCTCCTTCCAGTTAGTGGTAGAAATGGGTACAAAAGCAATAATGGATCCTGGAAAGCTATACATTTTTAGAGAAGTAGACTAAATTCAGCAAGGGGTCATTTGTGTAGATCCATCAAGGTCTCTTTATAGAAACTAACAGTTAAATAGAGGATAAATTGAAAATTTGTTGAAAAAAAAAAGCCTTTTTTTTCAACGTTTTCACCTGTAACTTCTTCTAATTATGACAGCTCTTTGAAAGCAATATGCCGTGACATCCACTGGACATTACTGCTTGTGGGGATATATAGGACTTGTAGGTTCACCAAGAATCCGACAAACCCAGAGCCAAAAACTGAGCAGCAACTTGCAATGGTTTTTTAATATGTACCGGGTATATAGTAATTATTCTGTAAAAATGTGTACATGGAAAAATCGGTATGAAAGACACCTATGTATTTCTGAAATGGGAACATTACCCTAGCTCTGCCGGCACCTAGGGAAACCTAGCAAACCTATACATTTTTGAAAATTAGACACCCAGGGGAATCCAGGATGGGGTGACTTGATTGCCTCCCACCAGGTTCTAGTACCCAGAATCCCTTGCAAACCTGAAAAATTGCCCAAAAAACCACATTTCCCCCACATTTCTCTGGTGGAAAGTTCTGGAATCTGCGTGGATCCACAAATTTCCACCCACCCGCGTTCCCCAAAGTCTTCCAAGAAAAATGGTACCTCACTTGTGTGGGTCGGCCTAGTGCCCGCGACAGGAAACGGCGCAAAACATAACGTGGACACACCTCAATTTCGTGGCGAAAAATGACCCTTTTTTGGCAAAGTGCCTAGCTGTAGTTTTTGAACCATAGCTCTGCCGGCACCTAGGGAAACCTAGCAAACCTATACATTTTTGAAAATTAGACATCCAGGGGAATCCAGGATGGGGTAACTTGACTGCCTCCCACCAGGTTCTGTTACCCAGAATCACTTGCAAACCTCAAAAATTGCCAAAAAAACACATTTTCCCCATATTTCTGTGGTGGAAAGTTCTGCAATCTGCGTGGATCCACAAATTTCCACCCGCCCAGTGTTCCCCAAAGTCTTCCGAGAAAAATGGTACCTCACTTGTGTGGGTCGGCCTAGTGCCCGCGACAGGAAACGGCACAAAACACAACGTGGACATACCTCAATTTCGCTGTGAAAAATTAAACCTTTTTTGGCAAAGTGCCTAGCTGTAGTTTTTGAACCATAGTGTCGTACTTTATAATATGGGACCGCGTAGGAGGCAGGGCCCTACCCCTGTCTATCCCGGTATTAGCGAACCGCGAATGGTCAATGCGGTATGTACAAGTGCTTTGTGTAACGTTTTAGCTATGAATGCACTATGTATACGTTATTATACATTGACTCCGTGGGTTCCATTTTGTAGCGGTGGCCATCTTATGGTTGCCCTCACATAGGCTATATAGCATGAAGCGAAAACGGGCCTTTTAGAGCACATGTGCCTTTCTTTGACTTTTCTGTGACCTGGGCAGCTTGGCTCCGCCACCCCAGGTCAAACTGGTCTCACGAGTTCCCCGTCCTCTGGCCACCTGTGATTAGCATCAGGGCTTGACACACCATAAAGTCTTTCCATCCTACACAAGCCTCCGGCTAATCTCTTTCACACCTGACTGTTCCTGCTTTATGGCTTGTTTCCCAAAACAGGAGATGCTCATGTTTATTGGGGCCTATCGATATCTGATGTGGGATCTGAGCCTTGCTGGGTAAATAATTACGGGCTGGCTTAACTGGAATGTGGGATGGTCATCATGACTCTGCCTTTTCGTTTGCAATGTATACATGTGAATGACCAACTGCAAGAGAAGGGCGGTGTTGCCCAGAGCATAACATTCTCCATAAAAAAGGAGACTGGTTTCTGTTCTGCAGACTGCCTCATTCAGTTGCTAAGGCTTCTGTGCGACGTAGTCTTACTCATTTGAGTTTAATAAAGATGTCTTTTCATATTTCAGCTTCTGTTGCCAAGTTCTTTGTTATATTATCAAGATATGCAAAATTTTATAATACCACATCAGGAAGTACTCGAAGTCATAGGGTGCTACCCCTGGCACCTCTGGGGTCTCAGTATATCTGATGGCTTGACGTTTTGTGCGTTTTTATTATTTTTTGCATGTTTTCGTTGTTTTTGTTGCTGCTTTTGATACTATTACAAGTTTACCTGTGTTGTGAGGGGATGGTCATGACGATGCCCATCGCTACGCAACAGTTGGTTGAACTTGTTCTGGTTACTAAATTCCACAGCTAATGATATTTCATGCTGTGAACATGAGAGACAACACTTCACCAGTGCATGTCTAAATTGGCTATAATGGTATTACAGAAAACTAAAAGAGATCTACAGGATCAAAGTGTGTCACCTGCAGTTAGTCACTTACTGCCCTTTCCCTTAATGGAACAGGCGGCCTTAGATTTATGTATCCTTGATTGGACCTAAGGATGAAATTATAGATCTGTGACTCAAGGTGGCCTAATTTCTATATTACATTAGTTAATGGTGTCCTGTCTCCTAAGTAGCATATGGCCTTTGCTTCTTAAAAGGAAACTAGGTTTTCATTTTTCCCTGAAGAAGGAACTGGAACATTACCTAAGATTACCGTATATGGTGTAGTCACCAGCGGTAGAGTTAAAATGTATGTAACTTTGGCCTTTTGTGTACCACCCGTACTCTTGGTGTAGTGTCACATGCCTGACTATCACCCAAGTAAATTCTTGTCCTTCCTATAGATTTTTATTTTTTATTGCTTTTGTTGCTTCTTCCCTGACCGATGTCGCATCATGCTTAGTTATTGGGGATTTTAGTTGTGTCCCAGTTCCAATTCCCTTTTCTGTATTCCTTTCACCAGTCAGCCCATTTATTATTGTAGGTGTATTGTTCAGGTACACACTTCCAGACTGCAGTGATTCACCAGGAACCTCCATATTATGTATAATCCCCTCTTGTATGACCAGACTGGTTTTCAAGAATCGTCCCTAGGCCTGCTTCAATGTTTTCCAGCCTGACTGTCAAGTATATTATATTATAGTAAGACAAGTTTTCCATCCCGATAGGAGATAACTTACGTTGACCTTTTTTTTTTTGAACATGACAAATTTTCAATGTCTATTTTTTAATGTGGTTTTTACTCTTTTTGTTCCTGCTGCTTTAATTTTCGGTGGGATCAGAAGTTTCTAATCATGCAAATATCAGGACCCTCTAGTTCTTGTCTTTTGTTTTCATATCTGACTATTAGCCTGTGTATTGCCTAGTGCACCTGATGTGAAAGGTTTCTACATGCCTATGATAATCTGTACCATGTGATTTCTCTATTGAGATGTCCTAGATAAGGAATTTAGAAACACTTATATCTAATCATTGAAAAAAAAAATGTGTTTGCCCTATTAGACAATGCCACCATATGTGAAGACATCCATTTTAGATAGAATTCTCGTGTAGTTATCTACCCTTAGATGATGGAGGCTCTCACACGGAAACCCAATTGAAAAGCTTAGAGGCACTGTTTTGCCTACTGCCTTTTTATTTGTATTGCTTCCTGAGAAAGACAGTGTATTCGAGACGAAAATTGTCCCATGGCGTGTGGCCACTCCTTTGAAACTTGCAGACCACCTGTTTACAGTCCCCTTGTTATACAACGAACTGTTTAAAGCATCACACTTGCTTCATCAGAAGGCGTTCAACATCAGAAAAGAAGGAGGAGCTGGTTTTGCCACAGAATCACAATTTAAGTGCACAAGAGCGCCTGTCATGTGCTGGTAACCTCTGACAGTGTGCAGTCCCTTGAGCCCCTTGGCCTGAGTTTTTGGCCACACACACCCCCTCTTTTCCTTTGCTTCAATGGAAGTGCAGTGCACCGGCGGATCCAAGATTGACAGAAGGCACTACATTCCAGTGCCCATGGAAGAGCAGCCTGAGCGTCCTCTGACACTGAATGACGAGTGTTGGAGTCTGAGAATGGTCCCGAATCTGCACGAGATGACCTGTGCCCTTGATCAATGGAGAGCACACTACCTGTAGTGCCTGCCGCAAAGGAAAAATACTGGCGTACTGCCTTGAGACATTGAGACTTTTTCGAGTGAGCTGTGGGTGTTTGCCAGGAGGGCACTCCAACTAAGCAGTACTTTTCTCATGAAAGGCTTGAATGAAGAGGCCCAGGCAAAAGAAAACAACAGAAGAAGATTTGATAGCCAATAGAAGCCTGCCAGAGAGGCTTTTTGAACGGACTCTGGGCATAGGTGGTTTCACAAGAGGTTTCCGTGTGATTGTATAGACTAGGTGTTAGAAGACTGTTTGTTTTGCTGGCATTGTCTAGTATAAGCAGAATAAAATCCATTTTCTGTGGAAGAGTACCCCCTTTTCACCTCAGAGCATTGATGAGGGTCACCACTGTTTCACCTGAACATAAAAATTATTATTTCATTTGTAATAGTGGTCACTACTTTCTCCCGTTGTCTATATGTTTTTAATAACGAGTTTTCCAGTGTCTTTTTAAACATGACGTTGTCATTTATGGATGGGATTGTTTTTCTCTACCCAATTGACTTCTGCACCCGCTTCCCAACCTATGTCCTTTCCTACTACTGCTTCTTTGCATTCTTTTCACCCTTTTCCTGAACATGAGCAGGTTAAAAGATCAGAATTCGTAAGCAATTCTTTTGTGCGGCTTCTGCATCGACACTAGTTAGTAGTAAACATCACTAATTGTTGGGGGTGTGATCTCATGCCACCTAGATAGAGGTATTCCTTATTTTGTCCTGCCATATGTGGCCTTTGTGCTACTACATGTGTAAGGAGACGTGCCCCGTGAGAGTCGCTAAGTAATAGGATTATGCTACAGCAACATCTCCATGACTTCATGTCTGTAGACCTGGACTCGGATTGATGAGAGTATAGTTATTGCCTATGTAAGGGCAAAAGGAGGGTCTGTCGTACTTTATAATATGGGACCGCGTAGGAGGCAGGGCCCTACCCCTGTCTATCCCGGTATTAGCGAACCGCGAATGGTCAATGCGGTATGTACAAGTGCCTTGTGTAACGTTTTAGCTATGAATGCACTATGTATACGATATTATACATTGACTCTGTGGGTTCCATTTTGTAGAGGTGGCCATCTTATGGTTGCCCTCACATAGGCTATATAGCATGAAGCGAAAACGGGCCTTTTAGAGCACATGTGCCTTTCTTTGACTTTTCTGTGACCTGGGCAGCTTGGCTCCGCCACCCCAGGTCAAACTGGTCTCACGAGTTCCCCATCCTCTGGCCACCTGTGATTAGCATCAGGGCTTGACACACCATAAAGTCTTTTCATCCTACACAAGCCTCCGGCTAATCTCTTTCACACCTGACTGTTCCTGCTTTATGGCTTGTTTCCCAAAACAGGAGATGCTCATGTTTATTGTGGCCTATCGATATCTGATGTGGGATCTGAGCCTTGCTGGGTAAATAATTACGGGCTGGCTTAACTGGAATGTGGGATGGTCATCATGACTCTGCCTTTTCGTTTGCAATGTATACATGTGAATGACCAACTGCAAGAGAAGGGCGGTGTTGCCCAGAGCGTAACATTCTCCATAAAAAAGGAGACTGGTTTCTGTTCTGCAGACTGCCTCATTCAGTTGCTAAGGCTTCTGTGCGACGTAGTCTCACTCATTTGAGTTTAATAAAGATGTCTTTTCATATTTCAGCTTCTGTTGCCAAGTTCTTTGTTATATTATCAAGATATGCAGAATTTTATAATACCACATCAGGAAGTACTCGAAGTCATAGGGTGCTACCCCTGGCACCTCTGGGGTCTCAAAAATTGGAGTACTTCAATAGCTCTGCCGGCACCTAGGGAAACCTAGCAAACCTATACATTTTTTAAAACTAGACACCCAGGGGAATGCAGGATGGGGTGACTTGACTGCCTCCCACCAGGTTCGGTTACCCAGAATCCCTTGCAAACCTAAAAAATTGCCCCAAAAAACCCCATTTTCCTCATATTTCTCTAGTGGAAAGTCCTGGAATCTGCGTGGATCCACAAATTTCCACCCACCCCGCGTTCCCCAAAGTCTTCCAAGAACAATGGTACCTCACTTGTGTGGGTCGGCCTAGTGCCCACGACAGGAAACGGTGCAAAACGCAACGTGGACACACCTCAATTTCGCTGTGAAAATGACCCTTTTTTGGCAAAGTGCCTAGCTGTAGTTTTTGAACCATAGCTCTGCCGGCACCTAGGGAAACCTAGCAAACCTATACATTTTTGAATACTAGACATCCAGGGGAATCCAGGATGGGGTGACTTGACTGCCTCCCACCAGGTTCTGTTACCCAGAATCACTTGCAAACCTAAAAAATTGCCAAAATAAACACATTTTCCCCATATTCCTGTGGTGGAAAGTTCTGCAATCTGCGTGGATCCACAAATTTCCACCCACCCAGTGTTCCCCAAAGTCTTCTGAGAAAAATGGTACCTCACTTGTGTGGGGCGGCCTAGTGCCCGCGACAGGAAATGGCACAAAACACAACGTGGACACACCTCAATTTTGCTGTGAAAAATGACCCTTTTTTGGCAAAGTGCCTAGCCGTAGTTTTTGAACCATAGCTCTGCCGGCACCTAGGGAAACCTAGCAAACCTATAAATTTTTTAAAACTAGACACCCAGGGGAATGCAGGATGGGTTGACTTGACTGCCTTCCACCAGGTTCTGTTACCCAGAATCCTTTGCAAACCTAAAAAATTGCCAAAAAAACCCACATTTTCCTCATATTTCTCTAGTGGAAAGTCCTGAAATCTGCGTGGATCCACAAATTTCCACCCACCCGCATTCCCCAAAGTATTCTGAGAAAAATGGTACCTCACTTGTGTGGGTCGGCCTAGTGCCCGCGACAGGAAATGGCACACAACACAACGTGGACACACCTCAATTTCGCAGTGAAAAATGACCCTTTTTTGGCAAAGTGCCTAGCCGTAGTTTTTTAACCATAGCTCTGCCGGCACCTTGGGAAAACTAGCAAACCTATACATTTTTGAAAACAAAACACACCCAGGGGAATCCAGGATGGGGTGACTTGACTGCCTCCCACCAGGTTCTGTTACCCAGAATCCCTTGCAAACCTAAAAAGTTGCCAAAAACACATTTTCCCCACATTTCTGTGGTGGAAAGTTCTGGAATCTGCGTGGATCCACAAATTTCCACCCACCCCGTATTCCCCAAAGTCTTCGGAAAAAATGGTACCTCACTTGTGTGGGTCGGCCTAGTGCCCGCGACAGGAAACGGCACAAAATGCATCATGGACACACCTCAATTTCGCAGTGAACAATGAACCTTTTTTGGCAAAGTGCCTAGTTGTAGTTTTTGAACCCTAGCTCTGCCGGCACCAAGGGAAACCTACCAAACTCACACATTTCTGAAAACTAGACACCCAGGGGATTCCAGGGAGGTATGGCTTGCGTGGGTCCCCCTACGTTTCCTTACCCAGAATGCCCTGCAAACCTCAAATTTAGCTGAAAAAATCACCTTTTTTGCACATTTTTGTGTGGGAAAGTTGTGGCATCACGGGGCTGACACAAATTTCCTACCACCCAGCGTTCCCCCGGGTCTCCCAATAAAAACGGGGCCTCACTCGTGTGGGAGGCCCAAGTACCCGCGACAGGCAAGGGCCCACAATGTAGTGAGGTGACATGAAAATTGACTATCTCAAAACGACCTGGTTTTGCAAGGGGGGTCACTTGGGGTTTTGGCCCGGTGCTCAGCGACCACCTAGGGAAACTGACCAAACCCACACATTTCTGAAAACTAGACACCCGGGGGATTCCAGGGAGGTATGGCTTGCATGGATCCTCCACCGTTTTCTTACCCAGAATGCCCTGCAAACCTCAAATTTAGCTGAAAAAGTCACCTTTTTCACACATTTTTGTGGGGATAGTTGTGGCATCACCGGGCTGCCACATGTTTCCTACCACCCAGCGTTCCCCCAGGTCTCCCGATAAAAACGGTGCCACACTCGTGTGGGAGGCCCAAGTACCCATGACAGACAAGGGCCACAACGTAGTGAGGCGACATGAAAATTGCTTATCTCAAAGCGACCTGGTTTCGCAAGGGGGTCACTTGGGTTTTCGGCCCGGTGTTCGGCGGCCACCTAGGGAAACCTACCAAACCCACACATTTCTGAAAACTAGACACCCGGGGGATTCAAGGGAGGTAAGGCTTGCGTGGGTTCCCCAACGTTTCCTTACCCAGAATGCCCTGCAAACCTCAAATTTAGCTGAAAAAAATCACCTTTTTCACACATTTTTGTGTGGGAAAGTTGTGGCATCACCGGGCTGACACAAATTTCCTACCACCCAGCGTTCCCCCGGGTCTCCCGATAAAAACGGTGCCTCACTCGTGTGGGAGGCCCAAGTACCCACGACAGGCAAGGGCCCACAACGAAGTGAGGCGACATGAAAATTGCCTATCTCAAAACGACCTGGTTTTGCAAGGGGGGTCACTTGGGTTTTTGGCCCGGTGCTCGGCGGCCACCTAGGGAAAGCTACCAAACCCACACATTTATGAAAACTGGACACCTGGGGGATTCCAGGGAGGTATGGTGTGCGTGGATCCCCCAAAGTCTCCTTCCCCAGAATGCCCTGCCAACCTCAAATTTAGCTGAAAAAATCACCTTTTTCACACATTTTTGTGTGGGATAGTTGTGGCATCACCGGGCTGCCACAAATTTCCTACCACCCAGCGTTCCCCCGGATCTCCCGATAAAAATGTTGCCTCACTCATGAGGGAGGCCCAAGTACCCGTGACAGGCAAGGGCCCACAACGTAGTGAGGCGACATGAAAATTGCCTATCTCACAATGACCTGGTTTTGCAAGGGGGGTAAATGGGGTTTGTGGCCCGGTGCTCGGCGGCCACCTAGGGAAATGTTAGACCTGGCTCCATTGGCGTGGGTCACCCTTCCATTTTTGTCTGTGCCTCAATGTATTTTTGTGCTGGTGTTAGCTGCTCAGGGCACTGTGCCACTGCCATCCAGTGCCACAGTGCAAGTGCTCCCTATGGTAAAATGTATTATGTGAATTGACTTCCATGTTTGGCTTATTTGGTTTACTATCAGTCCCTAGTAGAGTGCACCAGGGGTGCCAAGGGCTTGTATATCCAAATGCTGCTAGTGGGCTTGCAGCACTGGTTGTGCCACCCACAGAAGCAGCGGGGTAAAATGTGTCTAAGGTCTGCCATTGCAGAACCTGCATGCATTCTGGTACTGTCATGCTGACTGGGCAAGTGTCCCCACTTGCAAGCCCCTAAACCTTCCCTTAACTTCATATTAGTCACCCCTATGGTAGGCCCTAGGGCAGGGTGCATTGTAAGGATAAGGTAGGACATGCCCTGAGGTGTGTGGCATGTCCTAATAGTGAATTATAGCCATTTTCGTTTTTCACTATTGTAAGGCTACCTGCTCTCCATAGGCCAGAATGGGCTGCTAGATTATAACACTCTATAATCCTAGCAGGCTCAGGTAGCATGGTAGAAATTCGTGTTTAGTATGCCTGAACTTAGAATAATAAAATACATCTTTTAGTAAAGATTATTTTAGTATCCTGGGTTTGCAAATGCTACTTTTAGAAAGTTAGCCTTTGCGTGCCTAACCATTTCAGTCCGCCTCTGGAGGGGAGGGCTATCTTCTTTGTGTGTAGCTTGAGTGACAGGGCTGGGAAGTTCCAGGAGACAGGCTGGGGCTGCCAGGTGGTGAATAGAGAGATTACACCAGGATGGGTGGGAGGAGTGCACCTTGACTCTGAATAGGGCAGTGCTCTGCCACCACAATGCTGGCTCCACCCCCTGGGGAGCATCTGATGTCTCTGCCCTGCCTGCTGAAAGAAGAAGCCAGAGTCCCAACAACAAAGTGCTCCTCACTGAAAAGAACTGGACTGGGATTATGCAAAGGCTCCCCTGGCCTGTAAAGACAAAATAAACTTGGTATAAATGTAGGAGCCCTGCTCCTAAGAAATCAGATCCTGATTGAACCACGAAGGAACTCTGCCTGACCAGAAGGACCTGGAAGAAGCTGAAGGAGGAGTAACTTTCCCTGACCTGGGGGATTGGCCTGCAGTTGGTGCCTTGCTGAGAAAGGAGAGGAAAAAGACTGAAAGAGACTTTGCACTTTGTTTTTCAACTATCTCCAAGGGCTTGGAAGAAGAGCTTGCCCCCTGAACTGAGTCCCAGGACCATTGGACTCATCTGCCTTCCAAAATTGAGTTGCCTGGAGGATCTGTGCTTGTTTCCCACTGGATTTGGCCCCAGTACGCCTCGTGCCCCATCCGCCGCGAAGCCGTGTCTTTGCCGCCCGGCACCGTGTGTCTACGCTGATCCAAAAGCGTTAGTACGCGCCGTATCCCTCCCGGCAGCATTGCACCTAACCTTCCCCGCCGATTCGAGACGTACAACACTGGCTGCCGAATCCTGTACGCCGGACCCAAGCTCCATTGTCCCGCAGGTACGGTCCGTACGCTGCTAACGTACTGCACCGTGCCGTGCTCAGAGCCGAGAAGTCACAGTACGAGTACGCTGATCCTCCCCGTACACTATACGGCGCCGAGAAGTGTCGCCGCCCATCCACACCGAAGGTACGGCTCGAACGCCGAACGCCACGAACTCTGCAAGCTGAACCGGGCCATCCGCACGTATCCCTGAAGGTCCCATACCAATGCCGCGTACCGACGCCGCGACCCGACCAGCATCTGAATACGCTGCCGAACTACGACCCGGACCCATCAACTTGTCCCGCACTGTCCGTCGCGGACCCCACGAACTTAAGGTACTTTGTTCTGTTCGCACCGCAGCGTGCGCGTCACGGACCTCGGAGTCCGCACCGATTGTTTGACTCGTACTTTCCTTGTTTTTAATGCGGACGAGTCGCACACCCAGGTACGAACCGTACAAAGCCTGAAAAGAAGCAGAATTGAATAAAAGAAGCCTATTTTTGCATTTTAAGCCTTTTTACAAGAACACTGAACTTTGAAATAATACTGTGGTCATTTCTAAACGTTATTCTGGTCTTGTGCTAAGCCTTATATAAAGAAACCTATTTTTGATATACCCTTGACTGGTGTCCATTTGTGGTGTGTCATTATATTACTGTATGTGTTCACAAATGCTTAACCTATGACGCCCTGAGAATAGTCTTGACTGCTTGCGCCACACTACCTAAAGGGTGAGCAGGGGTTATTTGAAAGGGTGATCCCCTTACTCTGACTTAGAATTGAGAGTCCCTGCTTGTCGCAAGTGCATACCTGTGCCAACTAGAGACCCCCATTTCTAGCGTTGGTGGTCAGCGGTGAGGATTTGAATTTGCATTTGTGATTCATGTACAGTGATTGAGTGAACGCCACGTAGTGAGTTCAGACCGATAACGCAGCCACACAGTATTGATTTTTGTTTTTGCTGAAGAATCTCCACTTTAAAAAACCATGCCAAGCTCAGTCAATGGAGGCGGAGCATCCTCTATATTCTCTGGGGTTGATGACATAGATTGGGAGGAGATGGCACTGATGAAGTGCACAAAGGAAGTCTTGAAAGGATACCTCTCCAAGAACAGAATGAACCAAACTGGATTGAAAACCAAGGAGCAGTACACAAAGGCGCTGAGGGCCTGGTACGAATCAAAGTTCCCAGAGAATGCGCTGGAGGTGATACCCCCAGAAGGTATTGCTGAGCCTAGCAGAGGCATGTCACCAGAGGAGATGGCCGACAGGAGTGCTGCAAGAGCACATGAAGTGGAGATGGCGAAACTTCAAATGGAAATGGAAAGACAAAGGCTGGCCATGGAGCATGAGGTAAAAATAAGGGAGTTGGATCTCAAGGCCAAGAGTTTAGACCGCTCTCCCTCTGGTGGCAGCAATTTAACAGAGTCAAGGGTGCACATTCCTAAAGATGTAGTGAAAGAGTATTATAAGCAGGATGATATTGGGCAATGGTTCAGGGCCTATGAAGTAGCCATGTCCTCCCACCGGGTCCCTGAGAAAGATTGGGGAGTGGGGTTGTGGGGAAGGTTCCTGAGTGAGGGGCGGGACACACTGCTGGATCTCCCCTTTGATATCAACACATCCTATCCACACATGAAGGAAGCTCTGATGACAAGGTATGGGTTAACTCCTGAATTGTACAGGCAGAGATTTAGGGATTGCACCAAGAAACCTGGTACCACTTATGTAGAATATATGACTTTTTTTTCCAGAGCGCTAGATGGCTGGGTGAAGGGTAGCAAAGTGAATGATTACCAAGGGCTGTTTGATTTAATTGCATGGGAGCACTTGTCGGATAATTGTTTTCCTGAGCTACGCCAGCACCTGATCGATAGCAAGCTGACTAACCCTAGGAAGCTTGCTGAGGAGGCGGACCGCTGGATCAGCACCAGGGTCCACAAGGGTCCCGTGGGAGGCCCCGCCAAAGGTGGTCAGGGTCCCCAGCAGAAGAGTGGGGGGGACAAGGGTAAACAGAGGGAGTTCTACAGAGGGCCCCAAAGTAATTCCCAAGGGAACCAAGGGAAAGGTTCTCAGCCACCCCCACCCCTGAAGCAGACCGGGGCCCGACAGGTAACCCTGTTTAAAGAGGGCCCCCCAGATGTTACAAGTGTAACAACCTGGGGCACTATTCCATGGATCCCAAATGCCCCATGTATGGTAAACCAGCACCCTCTGGTGCTCCACCCCCCAAGCAGGTGGCTAGTGTAGCCTTTGGGAGGGAGGTAGATGTCCAAAGGGAGGGGGTTCCCGTACAGATGACCCTAGTCTCATTAGGAGACAGTGAGATGGTCGCTGAGGCCCCACTGCCCCCCAATTCTCAAAAGTATGGGCAGTGGGTGACCATAAATGGCCGAAGGGTGGGGGCTCTTAGAGATACAGGAGCCAGTGTGACTGCTGTCAAGCAACACCTGGTGTCTCAAGAGCAGGTTGTCCCACACGCATTCTGCCGTGTTGTCAACGCCGACAACACAGAGAGTCAGTGTCCAATGGCTCAGGTTCCCTTTGAGTGGGGGGGGGTCTCTGGTACTCTGCAAGTGGCTGTGAGAGAGGCCATGCCTGTTGATTGTCTCCTACGTAACGATTTGGAGAACTCCCCTTGGGAAAAGGTGGAGAAGACAACTCACCTGCGGATTGTGGGTTTACTTGATTGGGCGTGCGTGACCACCCGGTCAATGGCAGCCAGTAGGGGTGTTGAAGGGACCCTGAAGCCTGAAGGAGAGGCCCAGGAACCGGCCTTAGGGAGAGGGCGCAGGAGGCACGGGAATCCGGCTCCTAAAGTTCCCACGGCCCAGGAGGAAGCAGACCTTGAGGGGGATACCCTGGAGCCTACCGGGGAACAGATAGCCGAACTGGGAGACCTGCCTGAGCTGACCCGCTGGCAGCAAGAAGGAGGCCCCACCAGGGAGGAATTCTGCAGGGAGCAGAAGGAGTGCCCCTCTCTAGTGGGTATGCGGCAGCAGGCTGCAGCCCAGGCCAATGGTGATCAGTCCGGTACTCACTTGATCTACTGGGAGAACGACCTCCTGTACTCAGAACCTAAGGTTGCTGAACCTGGGTCAGCCCGTGCGCTGGTGGTACCCCAGAAGTTCAGAGCCTTCCTACTGGGGCGGGCTCACGACGTTCCGTTAGCAGGGCATTTGGGGCAGGACAAGACCTTCGAATGCTTGTCACCCACTTTTATTGGCCTCAAATGCGCAGGAGTTCTGACACTCACTGCAGGACATGCCAGACTTGCCAGGCAAGTCGTAAGAGTGGAAGGAAGCTGAGGGCTCCACTCCAACCTTTCCCTGCGGTCAGTACCCCATTCCAGCGAGTGGGGATTGACATTGTGGGGCCATTGGACCCCAAAACAGCCATGGGCAACAGGTTTATCCTGGTCTTGGTGGACCATGCCACCCGGTACCCTGAAGCCATCCCTCTGAGGACAGTGACGGCCCCCGTGGTGGGACGAGCACTGATGTTAATTTTCTCACGAGTAGGATTCCCTCTAGAGGTGGTGTCTGACAGGGGGACCAATTTCATATCGAAATATATGAAATCCCTTTGGCAAGAGTGTGGTGTGACCTACAAGTTCACCACCCCTTACCATCCCCAAGGAAACGGGTTGGTTGAGCGATTCAACCGAACCCTAAAGGGCATGATTATGGGTCTCGAGGAACCCATGAGGCGTAAGTGGGACGTCCTCTTACCATGCCTTCTCTTTGCGTACCGTGAGGTGCCATAAAAGTCTCTGGGGTTCAGTCCCTTTGAGCTTTTGTATGGCCACCCAGTACGAGGACCTCTTAGTCTGG
Source organism: Triturus cristatus (assembly GCF_964204655.1). Taxonomy (NCBI): domain Eukaryota; kingdom Metazoa; phylum Chordata; class Amphibia; order Caudata; family Salamandridae; genus Triturus; species Triturus cristatus. Next base: position 423,799,697 of record NC_140593.1, read on the forward strand.
TCAAGGCAGGCTGGGAGCACTCTCCAAGGAAACCTCCCCAGAATGTATACAGTTACATGCTGGCTTTCCGGAACCAGACTAGACGTTTCAGGTAACTTGCTGAGGCAAACCTGGAAGCCAGCCAGGAGGAGATGAAGCGGTGGTACGACCAGAATGCCACTCTGGTTGAGCTTCAACCTGGTCAAAAGGTGTGGGTCCTGGCCCCTGTGGAGCCCTGTGCACTCCAAGACAAGTGGACAGGACCCTTTGAGATTGTGGAGCGCAAGAGTTATGTCACCTACTTGGTGGACTTGCAGTCTCCGGGGAACCCCTTGAGGGTCCTCCATGTCAATCGACTGAAGCCCCACTTGGAGAGGTCCGAAGTGGGCATGCTCTTGGCCACAGATGATGGGACTGAGGAGGAGTCTGAGCCTCTTCCTGACCTACTGGTAGCCTCAGAGCGAGACGGGTAAGTGGATGGAGTTAACCTCTCACCCACCCTGACCCCTGAGCAACAGGATGACTGCCGCCAGCTGCTGGGGCAGTTTCCTGACCTGTTCTCCCTGGTTCCTGGTATCACAGATTGGTGCGTGTATGATGTGGATACAGGAGACAGCTTACCTGTGAAGCACAAGGCTTACAGGGTAACTGACAGGGTCAGAGCCTGCATCAAAGAGGAGGTCTCAAAGATGCTTGCTCTTGGGGTGGTTGAGTCCTCCAGCAGTCCTTGGGCCAGCCCAGTGGTCTTGGTCCCAAAGGCTGCCTCGCCGGGTGCCACACCCGAACTCCGGTTCTGTGTGGACTACAGAGGACTCAATTCGGTCACGAACACTGACGCGCACCCCATCCCCAGAGCTGATGAGCAAATCGATCGGTGAGGGGCTGCACGGTACCTCAGCACGTTTGATTTAACGTCTGGGTACTGGCAGATCGCCTTGACTGATGGGGCCAAAGAGAGGTCCGCATTCTCCACACCAGATGGGCATTTCCAGTTCCGGGTTATGCCAATTGGGATGAAGAATGCCCCTGCCACCTTCCAGAGGTTGGTCAACCAGGTGTTGGCTGGGCTGTCCGAGTTCAGCGCAGCATACCTGGATGACATTGCAGTGTTCAGTGGCACATGGGAAGAACACCTGCGACATCTCTGGGAAGTGTTGATGGCACTGCGCAAGGCAGGCCTCACGATCAAGGCAAGCAAGTGTCAGATCGGGCAGGGTTCTGTGGTGTACTTGGGACACCAAGTAGGGAGCGGCCAGGTGGCGCCCCTACAACCCAAGATTGAAACCATCCTGGCTTGGGAGCCCCCAAAGACCCAGACGGAGGTGAGGGTCTTTTTAGGACTCACAGGGTACTACAGGAGGTTTGTCAAGGGGTATGGCAGCATCGTTGCCCCCTTGACAGAGCTGACTTCGAAAAAGCAGCCCAGAAAAGTGATATGGACTGACACCTGTCAGAAGGCCTTTGACACCCTGAAAACTGCCATGTGCACGGCGCTCGTGCTCTTGGCTCCTGACTTCTCCAAAGAATTCCTTGTGCAGACAGATGCATCAGAGCATGGTGTAGGGACTGTTCTCTCACAGATCACTGAGGAGGGCTTTGACCAACCCGTAGCCTTTATTAGTAGGAGGTTACTTCCCCGGGAACAAAAGTGGAGTGCGATTGAGCGAGAAGCATTTGCTGTGGTCAGGGCATTGAAGAAGCTAAGACCCTACTTGTTTGGGTCTCACTTCCGGGTTCAAACAAACCACAGGTCCCTCAGATGGTTGATGCAGATGAGGGGTGAGAATCCTAAGTTGTTGAGGTTGTCCATTTCCCTACAGGGGATGGATTTCACGGTGGAACATCGCCCTGGTACAGACCACGCCAACGCTGATGGTCTTTCCAGATTTTTCCGCCTTAGTGATAAGAACTCCCTGGGGTAGGGTAGTTCTCCCCACATTTCAGCTGGAGGGGACACGTGTTAGACCTGGCTCCATTGGCGTGGGTCACCCTTCCATTTTTGTCTGTGCCTCAATGTATTTTTGTGCTGGTGTTAGCTGCTCAGGGCACTGTGCCACTGCGATCCAGTGCCACAGTGCAAGTGCTCCCTATGGTAAAATGTATTATGTGAATTGACTTCCATGTTTGGCTTATTTGGTTTACTATCAGTCCCTAGTAGAGTGCACCAGGGGTGCCAAGGGCTTGTATATCCAAATGCTGCTAGTGGGCTTGCAGCACTGGTTGTGCCACCCACAGAAGCAGCGGGGTAAAATGTGTCTAAGGTCTGCCATTGCAGAACCTGCATGCAGTCTGGTACTGTCATGCTGACTGGGCAAGTGTCCCCACTTGCCAGTCCCTAAACCTTCCCTTACCTTCATATTAGTCACCCCTATGGTAGGCCCTAGGGCAGGGTGCATTGTAAGGATAAGGTAGGACATGCCCTGAGGTGTGTGGCATGTCCTAATAGTGAATTACAGACATTTTTGCTTTTCACTATTGTAAGGCTACCTGCTCTCCATAGGCCAGAATGGGCTGCTAGATTATAACACTCTATAATCCTAGCAGGCTCAGGAAGCATGGTACAAATTCGTGTTTAGTATGCCTGAACTCAGAATAATAAAATACATCTTTTAGTAAAGGTTATTTTAATATCCTGGGTTTGCAAATGCTACTTTTAGAAAGTTAGCCTTTGCGTGCCTAACAATTTCAGTCCGCCTCTGGAGGGGAGGGCTATCTTCTTTGTGTGTAGCTTGAGTGACAGGTCTGGGAAGTTCCAGGAGACAGGCTGGGGCTGCCAGGTGGTGAATAGAGAGATTACACCAGGATGGGTGGGAGGAGTGCACCTTGACTCTGAATAGGGCAGTGCTCTGCCACCACAATGCTGGCTCCACCCCCTGGGGAGCATCTGATGTCTCTGCCCTGCCTGCTGAAAGAAGAAGCCAGAGTCCCAACAACAAAGTGCTCCTCACTGAAAAGAACTGGACTGGGATTATGCAAAGGCCCCCCTGGCCTGTAAAGACAAAAGAAACATGGTATAAATGTAGGAGCCCTGCTCCTAAGAAATCAGATCCTGGTTGAACCACGAAGGAACTCTGCCTGACCAGAAGGACCTGGAAGAAGCTGAAGGAGGAGTAACTTTCCCTGACCTGGGGGATTGGCCTGCAGTTGGTGCCTTGCTGAGAAAGGAGAGGAAAAAGACTGAAAGAGACTTTGCACTTTGTTTTTCAACTATCTCCAAGGGCTTGAAAGAAGAGCTTGCCCCCTGAACTGAGTCCCAGGACCATTGGACTCATCTGCCTTCCAAAATTGAATTACCTGGACGATCTGTGCTTGTTTCCCGCTGGATTTGGCCCCAGTACGCCTTGTACCCCATCCGCCGCGAAGCCGTGTCTTTGCCGCCCGGCACCATGCGTCTACACTGATCCAAAAGCGTTAGTACGCGCCGTATCCCTCCCGGCCGCATTGCACCTAACCTTCCCCGCCGATTCGAGACGTACAACACTGGCTGCCGAATCCTGTACGCCGGATCCAAGCTCCATCGTCCCACAGGTACGGTCCGTACGCTGCTAATGTACTGCACCGTGCCGTGCTCAGAGCTGAGAAGCCGCAGTACGCTGATCCTCCCCGTACGCTGTACGGCGCCGAGAAGTGTCGCCTCCCATCCGCACCGAAGGTACGGCTCGAACACCGAACGTCACGGACTCTGCAAGCTGATTCGGGCCATCCGCACGTATCCCTGAAGGTCCCGTACCAACGCTGCGTACCGACGCCGCGACCCAACCAGCATCTGCATACGCTGCCGAACTATGACCCGGACCCATCAACTTGTCCCGCACTGTCCGTCGCGGACCCCACGAACTTAAGGTACTTTGTTCTGTTCGCACCGCAGCGTGCGCGTCACGGACCTCGGAGTCCGCACTGATTGTTTGACTCGTACTTTCCTTGTTTTTAATGCGGACGAGTCGCACACCCAGGTACGAACCGTACAAAGCCTGAAAAGAAGCAGAATTGACTAAAAGAAGCCTATTTTTTCCATTTTAAGCCTTTTTACAAGAACACTGAACTTTGAAATAATACTGTGGTCCTTTCTAAACGTTATTCTGGTCTTGTGCTAAGCCTTATATAAAGAAACCTATTTTTGATATACCCTTGACTGGTGTCCATTTGAGGTGTGTCATTGTATTACTGTATGTGTTCACAAATGCTTAACCTATGACGCCCTGAGAATAGTCTTGACTGCTTGCGCCACACTACCTAAAGGGTGAGCAGGGGTTATTTGAAAGGGTGATCCCCTTCCTCTGACTTAGAATTGAGAGTGTCTGCTTGTCGCAAGTGCATACCTGTGCCAACTAGAGACCCCCATTTCTAACAGGAAACCTACCAAACCCACACATTTCTGAAAACTAGACACCCGGGGGATTCCAGGGAGGTATGGCTTGCATGGATCCCCCAATGTTTCCTTACGGAGAATGCCATGCAAACCTCAAATTTAGCTGAAAAAAACACCTTTTTCACACATTTTTGTGTGGGAAAGTTGTGGCATCACCGGGCTGACACAAATTTCCTACCACCCAGCGTTCCCCCGGGTCTCCCGATAAAAATGGTGCCTCACTCGTGTGGGAGGCCCAAGTACCCGCGACAGGCAAGGGACCACAACGTAGTGAGGCGACATGAAAATTGCCTATCTCAAAACGACCTGGTTTTTCCAGGGGGGGTCACTTGAGTTTTTGGCCCGGTGCTCGGCGGCCACCTAGGGAAACCTACCAAACCCACAAATTTCTCAAAACTAGACACCCGGGGGATTCCAGGGAGGTATGACTTGCGTGGATCCCCCAAAGTTTCCTTACCCAGAATGCCTTGGAAACCTCAAATTTAGCTGAAAAAATTACCTTTTTCACATATTTTTGTGTGAAAAAGTTGCTGCATCACCGGGCTGACACAAATTTCCTACCACCCAGAATTCCCCCGGGTCTCCAGATAAAAACGGTGCCTCACTCATGTGGGAGGCCCAAGTACCCGCGACAGGCAAGGGCCCACAACGTAGTGAGGCGACATGAAAATTGCCTATCACAAAATGACCTGGTATTGCAAAGGGGGTCACTTAGGTTTTTGGCCCGGTGCTCGGCGGCCACCTAGGGAAACCTACCAAACCCATATATTTCTGAAAACTAGACACCGGTGGGATTACAGGGAGGTATGGTGTGCGTGGATCCCCCAACGTTTCCTTACCCAGAATGCCCTGCAAACCTCAAATTTAGCTGAAAAAATCACCTTTTTCACACATTTTTGTGTGGGAAAGTTGTAGAATCACCGGGCTGACACAAATTTCCAACCACCCAGCGTTCCCCCGGGTCTCTCGATAAAAATGGCGCCTCACTCGTGTGGGAGGCCCAAGTACCCGTGACAGGGAAGGGCCCACAACGTAGTGAGGCGACATAAAAATTGCCAATCTCAAAACGACCTGGTTTTGCAAGGGGGGTAAATTGGGTTTTTGTCCCGGTGCTCGGCGGCCACCTAGGGAAACCTACCAAACTCACACATTGCTGAAAACTAGACTCCCGGGGGATTGCAGGGAGGTATGGCTTGCGTGGATCCCCCAACGTTTCCTTACCCAGAATACCTTGCAAACCTCAAATTTAGCTGAAAAAATGACCTTTTTCACACATTTTTGTGTGGGAAAGATGTGGCATCACCGGGCTGAAACAAATTTCCTACCACCCAGCGTTCCCCTGGGTCACCTGATAAAAACGGTGCCTCACTCGTGTGGGAGGCCCAAGTACCCGCGACAGGCAAGGGCCCACAACGTAGTGAGGCGACATGAAAATTGCTTATCTCGAAACGACCTGGTTTTTGCAAGGGGGGTCACTTGGGTTTTTGGCCCGGTGCTCGGCGGCCACCTAGGGAAAGCTACCAAACCCACACATTTCTAAAAACTAGACACCTGGGGGATTCTAGGGAGGTATGGCTTGCATGGATCCCTCAACGTTTCCTTACCCAGAATGCCCTGCAAACCTCAAATTTAGATGAAAAAATCCCCTTTTTCACACCTTTTTGTGTGGGAAAGTGGTGGCTTCACCAGGCTGACACAAATTTCCTACCACCCAGCGTTCCCCCGGGTCTCCCGATAAAAACGGTGCCTCACTCCTGTAGGAGGCCCAAGTACCCACGACAGTCAAGAGCCCACAACGTAGTGAGGCGACATGAAAATTGCCTATCTCAAAACAACCTGGTTTTGCAAGGGTTGGTCAATTGGGTTTTTGGCCCGGTGCTCGGCGGCCACCTAGGGAAAGCTACCAAACCCACCCCTTTCTGAAAACTAGATACCCGGGGGATTCCAGGGAGGTATGGCTTGCGTGAATCCCCCACCGTTTCCTTACCCAGAATGCCCTGCAAACCTCAAATGTAGCTGAACAAATCACCTTTTTCACACATTTTTGTGTGGGAAAGTTGTGGGATCATGGGCTGACACAAATTTCCTACCACCCAGCGTTCCCCCGGGTCTCCCGATAAAAATGGTGCCTCACTCATGTGGGAGGCCCAAGTACCCGTGACAGGCAAGGGCCCACAACGTAGTGAGGCGACATGAAAAGTACCTATCTCAAAACGACCTGGTTTTGCAAGGGGGGTAAATTGGGTTTTTGTCCTGGTGCTCGGTGGCCACCTAGGGAAACCTACCAAACCCACACATTTCTGAAAAGTGGAAACTAGACACACGTGGGATTCCAGGGAGGTATGGCTTGCGTGGATCCCCCAATGTTTCCTTACACAGAATGCCATGCAAACCTCAAATTTAGCTGAAAAAAATCACCTTTTTCACACATTTTTGTGTGGGAAAGTTGTGGCATCACCGGGCTGACACAAATTTCCTACCACCCAGCATTCCACCGGGTCTCCCGATAAAAAAGGTGCCTCACTCGTGTGGGAGGCAAAAGTACCCGCGACAGGCAAGGGCCCACAACATAGTGAGGCGACATGAAAATTGCCTATCTCAAAATGACCTGGTATTGCAAAGGGGGTTACTTGGGTTTTTGGCCCGGTGCTCGGCGGCCACCTAGGGAAAGCTACCAAACCCACACATTTCTGAAAACTAGACACCCGGGGGATTCCAGGGAGGTATGGCTTGTGTGGATCCCTCAATGTTTCCTTACCCAGAATGCCCTGCAAACCTCAAATTTAGCTGAAAAAATCACCTTTTTCACACATTTTTGTGTGGGAAAGTTGTGGCATCACCTGGCTGACACAAATTTCCTACCACCGAGCATTCCCCCGGATCTCCCGATAAAAACGGTGCCTCACTCGTGTGGGAGGCCCAAGTACCCACGACAGGCAAGGGCCCACAACGTAGTGAGGCGACATGAAAATTGCCTATCTCAAAACGACATGGTTTTGCAAGGGGGGTCACTTGAGTTTTTGGCCCGGTGCTCGGCGGCCACCTAGGGAAACCTACCAAACCCACATATTTCTGAAAACTAGACACCTGGGGGATTACAGGGAGGTATGGCTTGCGTGGATTCCCCAACGTTTCTTTACCCAGAATGCCCTGTACACCTCAAATTTAGCTGAAACAATCACCTTTTTCACACATTTTTGTGTGGGAAAGTTGTGGAATCACCGGGCTGACACAAATTTCCTACCACCCAGCATTCCCCTGGGTCTCCTGATAAAAACAATGCCTCACTCGTGCGGGAGGCCCAAGTACCCGTGACAGGCAAGGGCCCACAACGTAGTGAGGGGACATGAAAATTGCCTATCTCCAAACAACCTGGTTTTGCAAGGGTTGGTCAATTGGGTTTTTGGTCTGGTGCTCGGCGGCCACCTAGGGAAAGCTACTAAACCCACACCTTTCTGAAAATTAGACACCCGCGGATTCCAGGGAGGTATGGCTTGCGTGGATCCCCCACCGTTTCCTTACCCGGAATGCCCTGCAAACCCAAATTTAGCTGAAAAAATCACCTTTTTCACACATTTTTGTGTGGGAAAGTTGTGGCATCATGGGCTGACACAAATTTCCTACCACCCAACGTTCCCCCGGGTCTCCCGATAAAAATGGTGCCTCACTCATGTGGGAGGCCCAAGTACCTGTGACAGGCAAGGGCCCACAACGTAGTGAGGCGACATGAAAATTGCCAATCTCAAAACGACCTGGTTTTGCAAGGGGGGTAAATTGGGTTTTTGTCCCGGTGCTCGGCGGCCACCTAGGGAAACCTACAAAACTCACACATTTCTGAAAACTAGACTCCCGGGGGATTGCAGGGAGGTATGGCTTGCGTGGATCCCCCAACGTTTCCTTACCCAGAATGCCTTGCAAACCTCAAATTTAGCTGAAAACATTACCTTTTTCACACATTTTTGAGTGGGAAAGATGTGGCATCACCGGGCTGAAACAAATTTTCTACCACCCAGCATTCCCCTGGGTCTCCTGATAAAAACGGTGCCTCACTCGTGTGGGAGGCCCAAGTACCCGCGACAGGCAAGGGCCCACAACGTAGTGAGGCGACATGAAAATTGCTTATCTCGAAACGACCTGGTTTTTGCAAGGGGGGTCACTTGGGTTTTTGGCCCGGTGCTCGGCGGCCACCTAGGGAAAGCTACCAAACCCACACATTTCTAAAAACTAGACACCTGGGGGATTCCAGGGAGGTATGGCTTGCATGGATCCCTCAACGTTTCCTTACCCAGAATGCCCTGCAAACCTCAAATTTAGATACAAAAATCACCTTTTTCACACATTTTTGTGTGGCAAAGTTGTGGCATCACTGGGCTGACACAAATTTCCTACCACCCAGCATTCCCCGAGGTCTCCCGATAAAAACGGTGCCTCACTCGTGTGGGTGGCCCAAGTACCCGCGACAGGCAAGGGCCCACAACGCAGTGAGGCGACATGAAAATTGCCTATCTCAAAATGACCTGGTTTTGCAAGGTGGGTCACTTGGGATTTTGGCCCGGTGCTCGGCGGCCACCTAAGGAAAGCTACCGAATTCACACATTTCTGAAAACTAGACACCCGGGGTATTCAACGGAGGTATGGCTTGCATGGATCCCCCAACGTTTCCTTACCCAGAATGCCCTGCAAACCTCAAATTTAGCTGTAAAAACTCACCTTTTTCACATATTTTTGTGTGGGAAAGTTGTGGAATCACCGGGCTGACACAAAATTCCTACCACCCAGCGTTCCCCCGGATCTCCCGATAAAAACGGTGCCTCACTCGTGCGGGGCAGGCCCAAGTACCCGTAACAGGCAAGGGCCCACAACGTAGTGAGGCGACATGAAAATTGCCTATCTCAAAACAACCTGGTTTAGCAAGGGTTGGTCAATTGGGTTTTTGGCCCGGTGCTCGGCGGCCACCTAGGGAAATGTTAGACCTGGCACCTTGGCGTGAGTCTCCCTCCCTCTTTTTGTCGCTGTGCCTCATGTGATTTTATGGTGTTGGCCGCTCAGCGCGCTGTGCCACTGCCAACCAGTGTCGCGGTGCGAGTGCTCCCTTTGTAAATTGTATATGTTGGTTGGATTCCATGATTGGATTGTTTGATTTACTATCAGACCCCAGTAAAGTGCGCCAGGAGCGCCAGGGCATGTAAAGGCAAACACCGCTGGTGGGCTTGCAGCACGGGTTGTGCCACCCACAGATGCGGCCGGTAAAATATGTCTAAGGTCTGCCATCGCAGAACCTGCGTGCGGTCTGGTACTGACACGCCGACCGACAAGTGCCCACGCTTGCCGGTCCCTGAAACCTTCCCTTAGCTGCATGTTAGTCACCCCTCTGGTAGGCCCACGGGCAGGGTGCGTTGTAAGCCTGAGGTAGGACAAGCCTAGATGCATGGCATGTCCTGGTAGTGAATGACCGCCATTTTGTTGTTCACTGCTGTAAGGCTACCCTGTTCTCATAGGCCAGTATGGGCGGCCGGGATTATTACACCCTATGATCCTAACCGACCCAGGGAACATGGTAGGAGATCGAGTTTAGTATGCCTGAACTCGGAATAATAAGGTACATCTTTTCGTAAGGTTTATTTTAATATTCCGGGTTTGCAAATGTCACTTTTAGAAGTTGGCCTTTGCTTGCCTAAACATTTCAGCCGCTTCTGCGTGATGTGTATCTGATGTCTGGCTGGTGTGAGTGACAGGGCTGGGGGAACCCAGATGGGCAGGGCTAGGTAGCCTGGTATGAATAGGACGATCAACAGGTAGATGGGTGGGAGGAGTGCTCCTAGGCTCTGAATAGGAGAGTGCTCCGTTCCCTCAATGCCGGCTCCACCCCCTGTGGAGCGTCTGATGACTTTGCCCTGCACTCTGAAAGAAGAAGCCTGCATCACGTAAACAAAGTGCTCAGAAACCGGACTGAACTAGGCAAGGGCCCCCCTGGCCTGGGAGAACAAAAGATTTGTGGTATAAATGGAGGAGCCCTGCTCCTAAGAAACTAGATCCGCTTTTGACCAAGAAGAATCTCTGCCTGAGGAGGAGGCACCGGGAAAGCTGTAGGAGGAAGACTGTCCCTATCCTGGGGGATTGGCCTGCAGTGGTGACCTTGCTGCCAAAGGGGAGAAGAGAAACTGTTGCTGAAGACTTTGCTTTATTTTTTACTTTCAAGACTTGTGCTTTTCCAAAACGATCTCCAAGGGCTTGGAACTGAGCTTGCCCCCTGAACTGAGCCCCAGGACCATTGGGCTCTACCTGATCTTCACTCGCCTGCTGCTGGACTGTGGTGTCCTTTCCCTCGCCGGAGCTGTGACCCTCGTGCCGCAGTCCCTCCCTGAGCCGTGACCAGGACTGCTTAGCCGCCCCCGCCTTGGGAAGAGCCTCGCTCGATCGGAGCCGCTCCCCCTACGCTGTGCCGGGCTGCCCCTGTCACCTCGCTCGCTGGAGGCTCGCTGTGCACCTTCACCCTCCCGCCGGAATCGGCGTTTGTGAGCATCTCCAAGCCTCGGACGGCCCGGACGTATCTGCATGCCCGGCTGCCCCACTTTGTTCACCCGCCCCCTGCAACACCCCGCTCTGATCGTGAGCCTGAAGATCAGACACCCATCGTGAAGTGTGGGAGCCCCGGACGCCGCCTCGCTCTTCGGTCGGAGAGCCGCTGACATCCCGCACCCACCTTCGCGTCAAGAAACAAGGTACTGTACTTACAACCTCGACCACGAGCTCGCATCGGATCCAGGGTCCGCAACGTTCTGATTTCCCTGTCATCTGCCGTGTGCTTCCCGGTCGCCGCTTCAGCACGGAGTGTGCTGAGGCCTACAGTCACCTTGTGCCCGCCTAAAGAACTTTCCGTACCAAGAGAACTTTACCGTATTCCTAAGAATTGTGGCCCCATCAGTTCAACGTTACTGGGCCTTGTATTTAACTCTGCTGAAACTACATAAAAGCTTATTTTTATATACTACCTGATTGGTGTCCATTTGTGGTGCATGCAAGGGGTTTACTGTATGTGTAATTGCATTTGCTTAACCGTGTACGCCTGAGACTTAGCCTAGACTGCTCGCACCACGCACCTAGAGGGTGAGCAGGGGTTATTCTGGGGAGTCATCCTTCGCCCTGACAAGAAGTAAAGGGTCCCTGCTTGTTGTGGGTTCACACCTGCGTCAACCAGAGCCCCCTCATTTCTAACATTGGTGGCAGCGGTGGGATTTACGGATTTGCATTTGTGGTTTGCGTATAGTGAATCACTGATCACCACGTAGTGAGAGCAGACCAGTAACACAGCCACAAGGCTAGCATTTGTTTTTGTTTTGCCAAGTATCTCCGTTGTTAGAGCCATGCCTGGTTCACACTCCGCCGGAAGGGCGGTTTCCATAATCTCTGGATTCGAAGACGTAGATTGGGAAGAAGGCGCACTTCTGAATTGTACCAATGAAGACTTGAAAGGTCTTTGCTCCAAGTTCAGGATTGCCCAAACTGGATTGAAAAAGAAGGAGCAATTTGTGAAGGCGCTGAGGGCCTGGTATGAGTCAAAGGCACCAGAGAATCAGGTGGAAGTGGTTCCACCAGAAAGTGTCCATGAGTTTGGCAGATGCCTGTCACCAGAAGAGTTGGCGGACAGGGCAGCAACCCGGGCACACGAGGTGGAAATGGCAAAACTTCATGGGCAGATGGATATGGAAAAACAAAGATTAGCCATGGAAGAAAAGAAACTACAATTAGAGCATGACATGAAGCTGAGGGAGCTGGAGCTGAAAGCAAAAAGTTTGGAGCTTAATCCCTCTGGTGGCAGCACACCGCCAATACCGGCGGAACAAAGAGTTTATATTCCCAAGGATGTAGTGAAGGAGTTCTTCAGGAATGACGACATCGGGCAGTGGTTCAGAGCCTACGAGGTAGCCATGTCTTCCCACCGGGTCCCTGAGAAAGATTGGGGAGCGGGGTTGTGGGGAAGGTTCCTGAGTGAAGGGCGGGACACACTGTTAGATTTACCTGTTGATGTTCGTAATTCTTATTCCCATATGAAGGAAGCATTGATGGCTAGGTATGGGTTGACCCCTGAGTTATATAGACAGAGGTTCAGGGGTTGCACTAAGATTCCCAATAGTACGTATGTGGAGTATGTGACTTTCTTTTGCAGAGCGCTGGATGGTTGGGTGAAGGGTAGTAAGGTGAATGATTATCAAGGGCTTCTTGATCTAATGGCATGGGAGCACTTGTCCAGTAATTGTTTTCCTGAGATACGCCAGCACCTGATCGATAGTAAGCTGACTAACCTGAGGTAGCTTGCTGAGGAGGCGGACCGCTGGGTCAGTACCAGGGTCCACAAGGGTACCGTGGGAGATTCCGCCAAAGGTGGGCAGGGTCCCCAGCAGAAGAGTGGGGGGGACAGGGGTAAACAGAAGCAGTTCCAAAAAGGGCCCCAAAATAATCCCCAAGGGAACCAAGGGAAGGGTTCTCAGCCTCCCCCACCCCAGAAACCGACCGGGGCCCCGACAGGTCCTCCTGTTCAGAAGGGGCCCGTGAGATGTTACAGGTGTAACAATGTGGGGCATTTTGCCTCTGATGTGAAGTGTCCGATGTTTGGTAAACCAGCACCCACTGGTGCTCCACCCCGGCAGGTGACTAGTGTAGCCTTGGGGGAGGAGAGGGATGTCCAAGGTGGGTGGGGTCCCGCAGAGATGTCCCTGGTCTCGCTAGGAGACCGTGAAGTGGTCCCTCCAACCCAGCTGCCTGAGAACACTAAGAAGTACAGGCAGTGGGTGACCATAAAAGGCCATAGGGTGGAAGCTCTTAGAGATACAGGAGCCAGTGTGACAGCTGTCAGGTGTCACCTGGTGTCTCAGGAGCAGGTGGTTCCCAATGCATTCTATCCCGTTGTTGCCGCTGACAACACAGAGAGGCACTGCAAGGTGGCTCAGGTTCCCTTCGAGTGGGGGGGGGGGGGTCTCTGGTACTCTTCAGGTAGCTGTGAGGCCCGCCATGCCTGTAGACTGTTTGTTAGGGAACGATTTGGAGAGCTCACCTTGGGCTCAGGTGGAGCGGAGTGCTTACCTGGAGATGTTGGGTATGCCGGATTGGGCGTGTGTCACCACACGGTCCATGGCAGCCAGTAGAGGTACTCAAGAGGTCCTGGAGCCTGAGAGGGAGGCCCAGGAGCCGGCCTCAGAGAGAAGGAGCAAGGGGCGCGGGCAGCCGGCCCCTGAAGTTCCCACGGTCCAGGAGGAAGCAGACCTTGAGGGGGATGCCCTGGAGCCTACAGGGGAACAAATAGCTGAACTGGGAGACCTGCCGGAGCTGACCCATTGGCAGCAGGAAGGGGGTCCCACCAGGGAGGACTTTTGTAAGGCACAGAAGGAGTGCCCTTCTCTCGTGGGTATGCGGCAGCAGGCTGCAGCCCAGGCCGCAGGTGATCAGTCAGGATCGCATTTCATTTACTGGGAGAACGACCTCCTATATACAGAGCCTAAGGTTGCTGAGCCTGGGTCAGCCCGTGCGCTGGTGGTACCCCAGGACTTCAGAGCCTTCCTACTGGGGCTGGCTCACGATGTGCCATTGGCAGGGCATTTGAGCCAGGACAAGACCTTTGAAAGGCTTGTCACCCACTTTTATTGGCCTCAAATGCGCAGGAGTTCGGATACTCACTGCAGGACATGCCAGACTTGCCAGGCAAGTGTAAAGAGTGGGAGGAAGCAGAAGGCTCCACTCCAGCCATTCCCTGTGGTCGGTACTCCATTCCAGCGAGTGGGGATTGACATTGTAGGGCCACTGGACCCCAGGACAGCGATGGGCAATAGGTTCATCCTGGTCCTGGTGGACCATGCCACCCGGTACCCGGAAGCCATTCCTCTGAGGAAAGTGACGGCCCCCGTGGTGGGACGTGCACTGATGGGAATTTTCTCCCGAGTGGGATTCCCTCTAGAGGTGGTGTCTGACCGAGGTACCAATTTCATGTCCAAGTACATGAAATCTCTTTGGCAAGAGTGTGGTGTAACCTACAAGTTCACCACACCTTACCACCCCCAAGGAAACGGGTTGGTTGAGAGATTCAACCGAACCCTCAAAGGCATGATAATGGGCCTAGAAGGACCCATGAGGCGCAAGTGGGACGTCCTCTTACCATGCCTTCTCTTCGCTTACCGTGAGGTGCCACAGAAGTCTCTGGGGTTCAGTCCCTTTGAGCTTCTGTATGGTCACCCCGTCAGAGGACCTCTAAGTCTGGTCAAGGAAGGCTGGGAGCAATCTCCCAGGAAACCTCCCCAGAATGTATATAGCTACATGCTGGCCTTCAGGAATCAGACTAGGCGTTTCAGGCAACTTGCTGAGGCAAATCTGGAAGCCAGCCAGGAGGAGATGAAGCGGTGGTACGACCAGAATGCCACTCTGGTAGAGCTTCAGCCTGGGCAGAAAGTATGGGTCTTGGCCCCCGTGGAGCCATGTGCGCTCCAGGATAAGTGGACCGGTCCCTTTGAGGTGGTGGAGCGCAAGAGTCCTGTTACCTACGTGGTGGACCTGAAGACTCCCAGGAACCCCTTACGGGTCCTACATGTCAACCGCCTCAAGCCCCACTTGGAGAGGTCCCAAGTGGGCATGCTCTTGGCAACAGATGCGGGGATGGAAGAGGAGACAGAACCTCTTCCTGACCTCCTGTCAGCCAAGGAGCAAGATGGGTCAGTGGATGGTGTCATCCTCTCTTCCACCCTGACCCCTGAGCAACAGAATGATTGTCGCCAGTTGCTGGGACAATTTTCTGATCTGTTTTCCCTGGTCCCTGGTGTCACTGATTGGTGCGTCCATGATGTGGACACTGGGGATAGCCCACCTGTGCGGCACAAGGCCTACAGGGTGACTGACAGGGTGAGGACATGCATCAAGGAGGAGGTCTCCAAGATGTTTGCACTCGGGGTCATTGAGTCTTCTAGCAGTCCTTGGGCCAGCCCCGTGGTCTTGGTCCCAAAGGCTGCAGCGCCGGGAGCCACACCCGAACTCCGGTTCTGTGTGGACTACAGAGGACTCAATTCAGTCACTAGGACTGACGCACACCCCATCCCCAGAGCTGATGAGCTCATCGATCGGCTAGGGGCTGCCAACTACCTCAGCACGTTTGATCTAACGTCTGGGTATTGGCAGATCGCCTTGACCGAGGGGGCCAAAGAGAGGTCAGCATTTTCCACCCCAGATGGGCACTACCAGTTCCGGGTTATGCCATTTGGGATGAAGAATGCCCCTGCCACCTTCCAGAGATTGGTCAACCCGGTGTTGGCTGGGCTGGATTCGTTCAGTGCAGCCTACCTGGATGACATCGCCGTGTTCAGCTCCACGTGGGAGGAGCACTTGCGTCACCTCTGGGAAGTGTTGATGGCGCTGCGGAAGGCAGGCCTCACGATCAAGGCGAGTAAGTGCCAGATCGGGCAGGGTTCCGTGGTGTACTTGGGACACCAAGTTGGGAGTGGCCAGGTGGCACCCCTTCAGCCCAAGATAGAAACCATCCTGAATTGGGAGGCGCCCAAAACCCAGACAGAGGTGAGAGCCTTCCTAGGTCTCACCGGGTACTACAGGAGGTTTGTCAAGGGGTATGGCAACATGGTTGCCCCCTTGACAGCGCTGACTTCGAAGAAGCAGCCCAGGAAGGTGATCTGGACTGACACCTGTCAGAGAGCTTTTGAGGCCTTGAAAACTGCTATGTGCACGGCGCCCGTGCTCTTGGCTCCCAACTTCTCCAAAGAGTTTATCGTTCAGACAGACGCTTCAGAGCATGGTGTGGGGGCTGTCCTTTCACAGATTAATGAGGAGGGCCTAGATCAACCCGTAGCCTTTCTTAGCAGGAGGTTACTTCCACGGGAACAGAGGTGGAGTGCTATTGAGCGTGAGGCATTTGCTGTGGTCTGGGCGCTGAAGAAGCTAAGACCCTACCTGTTTGGGTCTCACTTCCGGGTTCAGACGGACCACAGGCCCCTCAGATGGTTGATGCATATGAGGGGTGAGAATCCAAAGCTGTTGATGTGGTCCATTTCCCTACAGGGGATGGATTTCACGGTGGAACATCGCCCTGGTACGGATCACGCCAATGCTGACGGTCTGTCCAGATTTTTCCGCCTTAGTGATGAGGAACTCCCTGGGGTAGGGTAGTTCTCCCCACTTTTCAGCTGGAGGGGACACGTGTTAGACCTGGCACCTTGGCGTGAGTCTCCCTCCCTCTTTTTGTCGCTGTGCCTCATGTGATTTTATGGTGTTGGCCGCTCAGCGCGCTGTGCCACTGCCAACCAGTGTCGCGGTGCGAGTGCTCCCTTTGTAAATTGTATATGTTGGTTGGATTCCATGATTGGATTGTTTGATTTACTATCAGACCCCAGTAAAGTGCGCCAGGAGCGCCAGGGCATGTAAAGGCAAACACCGCTGGTGGGCTTGCAGCACGGGTTGTGCCACCCACAGATGCGGCCGGTAAAATATGTCTAAGGTCTGCCATCGCAGAACCTGCGTGCGGTCTGGTACTGACACGCCGACCGACAAGTGCCCACGCTTGCCGGTCCCTGAAACCTTCCCTTAGCTGCATGTTAGTCACCCCTCTGGTAGGCCCACGGGCAGGGTGCGTTGTAAGCCTGAGGTAGGACAAGCCTAGATGCATGGCATGTCCTGGTAGTGAATGACCGCCATTTTGTTGTTCACTGCTGTAAGGCTACCCTGTTCTCATAGGCCAGTATGGGCGGCCGGGATTATTACACCCTATGATCCTAACCGACCCAGGGAACATGGTAGGAGATCGAGTTTAGTATGCCTGAACTCGGAATAATAAGGTACATCTTTTCGTAAGGTTTATTTTAATATTCCGGGTTTGCAAATGTCACTTTTAGAAGTTGGCCTTTGCTTGCCTAAACATTTCAGCCGCTTCTGCGTGATGTGTATCTGATGTCTGGCTGGTGTGAGTGACAGGGCTGGGGGAACCCAGATGGGCAGGGCTAGGTAGCCTGGTATGAATAGGACGATCAACAGGTAGATGGGTGGGAGGAGTGCTCCTAGGCTCTGAATAGGACAGTGCTCCGCTACCTCAATGCCGGCTCCACCCCCTGTGGAGCGTCTGATGACTTTGCCCTGCACTCTGAAAGAAGAAGCCTGCATCACGTAAACAAAGTGCTCAGAAACCGGACTGAACTAGGCAAGGGCCCCCCTGGCCTGGGAGAACAAAAGATTTGTGGTATAAACGGAGGAGCCCTGCTCCTAAGAAACTAGATCTGCTTTTGACCAAGAAGAATCTCTGCCTGAGGAGGAGGCACCGGGAAAGCTGTAGGAAGAAGACTGTCCCTATCCTGGGGGATTGGCCTGCAGTGGTGACCTTGCTGCCAAAGGGGAGATGAGAAACTGTTGCTGAAGACTTTGCTTTATTTTTTACTTTCAAGACTTGTGCTTTTCCAAAACGATCTCCAAGGGCTTGGAACTGAGCTTGCCCCCTGAACTGAGCCCCAGGACCATTGGGCTCTACCTGATCTTCACTCGCCTGCTGCTGGACTGTGGTGTCCTTTCCCTCGCCGGAGCTGTGACCCTCGTGCCGCAGTCCCTCCCTGAGCCGTGACCAGGACTGCTTAGCCTCCCCCGCCTTGGGAAGAGCCTCGCTCGATCGGAGCCGCTCCCCCTACGCTGTGCCGGGCTGCCCCTGTCACCTCGCTCGCTGGAGGCTCGCTGTGCACCTTCACCCTCCCGCCGGAATCGGCGTTTGTGAGCATCTCCAAGCCTCGGACGGCCCGGACGTATCTGCGTGCCCGGCTGCCCCGCTTTGTTCACCCGCCCCCTGCAACACCCCGCTCTGGTCGTGAGCCTGAAGATCAGACACCCATCGTGAAGTGTGGGAGCCCCGGACGCCGCCTCGCTCTTCGGTCGGAGAGCCGCTGACATCCCGCACCCACCTTCGCGTCAAGAAACAAGGTACTGTACTTACAACCTCGACCACGAGCTCGCATCGGATCCAGGGTCCGCAACGTTCTGATTTCCCTGTCATCTGCCGTGTGCTTCCCGGTCGTCGCTTCAGCACGGAGTGTGCTGAGGCCTACAGTCACCTTGTGCCCGCCTAAAGAACTTTCCGTACCAAGAGAACTTTACTGTATTCCTAAGAATTGTGGCCCCATCAGTTCAACGTTACTGGGCCTTGTATTTAACTCTGCTGAAACTACATAAAAGCTTATTTTTATATACTACCTGATTGGTGTCCATTTGTGGTGCATGCAAGGGGTTTACTGTATGTGTAATTGCATTTGCTTAACCGTGTACGCCTGAGACTTAGCCTAGACTGCTCGCGCCACGCACCTAGAGGGTGAGCAGGGGTTATTCTGGGGAGTCATCCTTCGCCCTGACAAGAAGTAAAGGGTCCCTGCTTGTTGTGGGTTCACACCTGCGTCAACCAGAGCCCCCTCATTTCTAACAGGAAACCTACCAAACCCACACCTTTCTGAAAACTAGACACCCGGGGGATTCCAGGGAGGTATGGCTTGCGTGGATCCCCCAACGTTTCCTTACCCAGAATGCCCTGCAAACCTCAAATTTAGCTGAAAGAAATCACCTTTTTCACACATTTTTGTGTGGGAAAGTTGTGGCATCACCGGGCTGACACAAATTTCCTTCCACCCAGCGTTCCCCCAGGACTCCTGATAAAAACGGTGCTTCACTCGTGTGGGAGGCCCAAGTACCCGTGACAGGCTAGGGCCCACAACGTAGTGAGGTGACATGAAAATTGCCTATTTCAAAACGACCTCGTTTTGCAAGGGGGGTCACTTAGGTTTTAGGCCCGGTGATTGGCGGCCACCATGGGAAATGTTGGACTTGGCCCTTCTGGCAGGTTCACCCCGGAACTTTTTGCTTTTTATTGGTAACCTGGTGTAGTGATTTTTGGTTTCTGCGCACTTTACCGCTGTGTCCCAGGGTAAAGTGCGTGCGTGTTGTGAGGTTGGCCTGCCCTCCCATAGGAATGCATGGGGAAATGTATGTGTCCTGGTAGTTCCTGATGCGTGGGGTGTGCAGGCCCGAGTTTGGTATTTGCGGACTCGTGTGATTGAATGCTGCGCGATGATGTGTGCGGCGTGCATGTACCTAGTGTGGAAGTGCCACTTCTAGAAGTGGGCACTTCTGTGTGCAGTGTGAAATGTGTGGCTTGTCTGGCGATTGGCTGGTGGAGGTCATGTGACGGGCTAGGGATTCCCCAGAGTCAGGAGGAGTCACCCAGTGGTGAATGGGGAGTTTAGCATACTGATGGCTGGGGAGGAGTACACCTGGGTCCTGAATAGGGCAGGGCTTTCCCCACACAATGCTGGCTCCGGCCCCTGTGGTGCGTCTGATGACCCTGGCCCTGCCAGTGTATAGGGAGAGGGGCTGAGCAAAACAAAGTGCTCAGGAACCTGTTGTAACTGGTTCGCCCCTTCCCTGCACCTTCAGACAAAGAGTTTTACTGTATAAAAAGGGGCTGTGTCCCCTTACAATTTTTTCTCTCCCAGGATCCAACATGAGGGGGGCCTGCTGCTGCTGGGCGCCAGGAGAGACCGCCACTGGGGACTGCCTTCCTGCTGGAGGGCCCTGTGAGCTGGCCCCTGGGCCCAGTCTTTGCCCCCCTGCCTTTTGAAAACTGTATTGCTGGACCTTTTGCTTGTAGCGCCTGGGAGCGCTGTGATTTGCTGTATAGCGCTTGGAGTGCTTCATTTTGATGCCCTGGTGCTTCTAGCGCGCTCCTGTGTCGCCCGGTCGCAAACGAGGGAATCCCCGGTGTAGGGATTCCCCCCTCGGGTATCGGATCGAGCGGGAGCCCACCCCGCATTGTGTGTTCGTTGGCGGGTGCCCACCCCGCTTATTTGCTCCTTTCGTTGGTGGGTGCCCACCCCGCTTATGTGTGGTGGTTGCGAGGGAGCCTACCCCTCTTACGAGCCAAGAATCACCGCCGCGGCTGGGGAAGCACCGGAAGTCAGGCAGCGCTGACCGGGACACCCAGGACCGGAAGTAGGAGGGTGGGAGCCTACCCCGCCTCCCACGGAGGACTCACGCTGCATTGCAAGCCCCAGAGCAGGCAGGAGCCTACCCTGCGCCCCGGGGCCCTGAGAAGAGAAGCCGCCTTCCGGCCAGGAGAGGAGCGGAGTCCCCGGAGAACAGCCCGGTGAATAGGGAAGGGCTGGGGGACTCCGTTCAGGCGCTGTGGGTGCCGGTCCCAGACCGGCTGACTCCTCGAGCGGCCCCCGCCTATGGGGTCGCTCCAATGTCGGGGGCATTATTTCTCGAGCCTGAGAGGCTCTAGGAGGCTGTCGCTGCTGTTTAGAGCCCCGAGGCGCCACCGGGGCATATTGTTAGCAGAGCCTACGAAGGCTCCAACGTAGGGGGCATTTCGTTTGGCTAGAGCCCAGGAGAGGCTCCACGAGAGAGGCGGATTCGTTTTAAAGGGCACAGTGGTGCCCACGCTCATTCCTACAGCTGCCCAGCACTTAGCGGGCAGCTGCAACGTTTAGGTTGGGATATTTACGCTTTTTGGCTTGCGCAGCAGGCGCAGCTTGACTGGGACAGAGCGCCCTAGCCCCGACAAGGCCAGTTGGCCTAGGGACTGCCACTGGTGGTGGCTCATATGAGTTCTTGCGCAATTGTTCCTTTCCTGCACCTCTGAATGTGTATTTATGCATCATGTGCCTTGCTTTACACCGCTGAATGTATTTCTATGCATCATGTGTTTTCCTTCCTTACACCTCTGAATGTTTTTATGCATCATGTGTTTTCCTAACCTGCACCTCTGAATGTGTGTTTATGCGTCATGTGCCTTGTTTTACACCGCTGAATGTATTTTATGCATCATGTGTTTTCCTTCCCTACACCTCTGAATGTTTTAGGCATCATGTGTAATGTGCGTTTACCCCTACAGGTATTGTGATACTTAGGTGGTTGTTTGTTTTCTCCTAGTACAGGTGGTGCTAGTGAGGTCCTAGTTCCCTGCGTGACATTCTCCTAAGGTGGTTAGGGTTGCGTAGGTGATACTTACCTGATACCAGTAAGTACTGGTTGTGTGCTATATATGGTATTTTGTGCTACAGTAATTTTATTCCTATGTTCTAAGTGCTATTTCTAAAAAGTGCTAATTCCTGACAGTGGTCCATGTGGCCCTGTCCCCTGTACATATAATCCCTTGTAAATTCTGCCCGTGCCTGTTGGCACATTGTAAAGTGTGTGTTTTTATCTAATGTGTTTTGTATAATACAAAGGCTATTTTTATAGAATACCTTGTGTGGAGTTTCCTTTGTGCTGGGCCTTGGGTGTTGTTGCTGGGTGCGCGCGCAAACGCTTTACACATTGCCTCAGAGATAAGCCTGACTGCTCGTGCCAAGCTACCAAGGGGGTGAGCAGGGGTTATCTTTGGCGTGTAACTTCCCTGCCCTGACTAGATTGGTGGTTTCTGCCTGACTTTGGCGCAAGCCTTAGCCAACCAGAAATCGCCATTTCTAACAGGAAAGCTACCAAACCCACACATTTATGAAAACTAGACACCCGGGGAATTCCAGGGAGGTATGGCTTGCGTGGATCCCCCAATGTTTCCTTACCCAGAATGCCCTGAAAACCTCAAATTTAGCTGAAAAAACTCACCTTTTTCACACATTTTTGTGTGGGAAAGTTGTGGCATCACTGGGCTGACAAAAATTTCCTACCACCCAGCAATCCCCCGGGTCTCTCGATAAAAACGGTGCCTCACTCGTGTGGGAGGCCCAAGTACCCGTGACAGGCAAGGGCCCACAACGTAGTGAGGCGTCATGAAAATTACCTATCTCAAAACGACCTGGTTTTGCAAAGGGGGTCAATTGGGTTTTTTGGCCCGGTGCTCGGCGGCCACCTAGGGAAACCTACCAAACCCACACATTTCTAAAAACTAGACACCTGGGGGATTCTAGGGAGGTATGGCTTGCGTGGATCTCCCAACGTTTCCTTACCCAGAATGCCCTGCAAACCTCAAATTTAGCTGAAAAAATCACCTTTTTTTCTCACATTTTTGTGTGGGAAAGTTGTGGCATCACCAGGCTGACACAATTTTTCTACCACCCAGCGTTCCCCCGGGTATCCCGATAAAAACGGTGCCTCACTCGTGTGGGAGGACTGTTAGACGGACCGGGAGGGTCGGCCGAGGACAAGGGGAGAGGTCTCCGGGGAGAGCCGTCTCCAGCGATCGTACAGACGAGTAACTTCCCCCCCACAGATGTACACCACACAAGGATAGGGTTTAACGTTCTTTATAAGCGATTTCTTAAGGTACGATGGAATGGTACAAGGAGGTCTGGACTCAGGGGTCCCCTCGATTCTAGTCTCTTGGTTTGGGAAAAGGGGGTAGCGGGACAGTCTGGTTACCAATCTGGTAGATGCGATGATGGATAGCTCACAATCCTCGAGCTCGGTGTTCTAGCTTGGACGGGCCGCGGCAGCGCCAGCAGGTCCCAGTGAAGGTGGTCGTTACACGGTCCGCGGCAGCGCCAGCAGGTCCCGATGAAGGTGGTCGTTACACGGTCCGCGGCAGCGCCAGCAGGTCCCGATGAAGGTGGTGGTTACAACGGTCCGCGGCAGCGCCAGCAGGTCCCGACAAAGGTGGTAGTTACAACGGTCCGCGGCAGCGCCAGCAGGTCCCGACGAGGATGGAGGATGCAGAAGGCCGCGGCAGCGCCAGCAGGCAGGACGATAGTTCACAAGGCAGGGCTACGGCAGCGCCAGTAGTCCGTCAAGGATGAGTTCTTCTCGGTGTCTCTCGACTCCAGGATACAACTGCCTTCCTGCTCTGGAGCTGC
The DNA here is from genome assembly GCF_964204655.1 of Triturus cristatus. Taxonomy (NCBI): domain Eukaryota; kingdom Metazoa; phylum Chordata; class Amphibia; order Caudata; family Salamandridae; genus Triturus; species Triturus cristatus. The sequence goes on from NC_140593.1 coordinate 423,822,848, forward strand.
CCTAGTTATAGGTCTGGCGCCCTTTGATGTCCGGACCCTCGCACTTGGAGGTCGGGAGGTCTGGGATGAGGGAGTCCAGACACCCAGCAGGGGGGTGGAGCCAGCGCCCGGGGGAGCTGGAGGGCGATCGGCACCTGGCGGGGGAGAGCCATCGACACTTCTTTCTCCCATCGACCTGCCAAGTGGTCCGTTCACCTCCTGGGTGGATGGTGGTGCCGGGATGTCGGGGCCTGGCCAGGCCCAGGGTTAGGGTCGAGCTGAGTCCACGCGGCCTCGTGGTGCAGTGTCCAAGATGGCGGCCGGTCCGGCCGGGGGAGCCGGTAGTGGTTCGGCCCCATGATACATAGATGTCCGGGGGCAGGAGTTCCGTCTGGAGACGGGGTGCGGGTTGTTTCTGTGGGTAACACCTGGAGGGCCGGGGCTTGGGCCCTGTCATGCGGGGAGGGAGCAAGCCCTTCATGTGGCCTGTCCAACAAGGACCAATTACCCACGACAGACAAGGACCCACAACGTTGTGAGACGACATGAAAATTGCCTATCACAAAACGACCTGGTTTTGCAAAGGGGGTCACTTGAGTTTTTGGCCCGATGCTCAGCGGTCACCTAGGGAAACCTACCAAACCCACACTTTTCTGAAAACTAGACACCCGGGGGATTCCAGGGAGGTATGGCTTGCTTGGATCCCCCAAAGTTTCCTTACCCAGAATGCCCTGCAAACCTCAAATTTAGCTATAAAAATCACCTTTTTCACCCATTTTTGTGTGGGAAAGTTGTGGCATCACCGGGCTGACACAAATTTCCTACCACCCAGCGTTCCCCCGGGTCTCCCGATAAAAACTGTGCCTCACTCGTGTGGGAGGTCCAAGTACCCACGACAGGCAAGGGCCTACAACGTAGTGAGGCGACATGAAAATTGCCTATCTCAAAACGACCTGGTTTTGCAAGGGGGGTCAATTGGATTTTTGGCCCGGTGCTCGGCGGCCACTAAGGGAAAGCTACCAAATCCACACATTTCTGAAAACTAGACACCCGGGGGATTCCAGGGAGGTATGGCTTGCATGGATCCCCCAACGTTTCCTTACCCAGAATGCCCTGCAAACCTCAAATTTAGCTGTAAAAACTCACCTTTTTCACACTTTTTTGTGTGGGTAATTTATGGCATCACCGGGCTGACACAAATTTCCTACCACCCAGCGTTCCCCCGGGTCTCCCGATAAAAATGGTGCCTCACTTGTGTGGGAGGCCCAAGTACCCGTGACAGGCAAGGGCTCACAACGTAGTGAGGCGACATGAAAATTGCCTATCTCAAAACGACCTGGCTTTGCAAGGGGGATAAATTGGGTTTTTGGCCCGGTGCTCGGCGGCCACCTAGGGAAATGTTAGAAATGGCGATTTCTGGTTGGCTAGGGCTTGCGCCAAAGCCAGGCAGAAACCACCACTCTAGTCAGGGCTGGGGAGTTACACGCCAAAGATAACCCCTGCTCACCCCCTTGGTAGCTTGGCACGAGCAGTCAGGCTTATCCCGGAGGCGATGTGTAAAGCGTTTGCGCGCGCACCCAGCAACAACACCCAAGGCCCACCACAAAAGAAACTCCACACAAGGTATTATATAAAAATAGCCTTTGTATTATACCAAAACACATTAGATAAAAACACACACTCTACAATGTGCTAACAGGCACGGGCAGAATTTACAAGGGATTATATGTACTGGGGACAGGGCCACATGGACCACTGTCAGGAATTAGCACTTTTAGAACTTAGCACTTAGACATAGGATATAAAATTACTGTAGCACAAAATACCACGTGTAGCAGACAACCAGTAACTACTGGTAACAGGTAAGTACCACCTACGTAACATTAACCACCTTAGGAGAATGTCACGCAGGGAACCAGGACCTCACTAGCACCACCTGTACTAGGGAGAATAACCACCTAAGTATCACAATACCTGTAGGGGTATAAGCACATTACACATGACGCATAAAAACACATTCAGAGGTGTAAACACAAGGCACATGATGCATAAAAACACATTCAGAGGTACAGGTTTAGGAACAATAGCGCAAAAACTCACATTAGCCACCACCTGTGGCAGTCCCTAGGCCAACTGGCCTTGTCGGGGCTAGGACGCCCTGTGTCCCAATGTCAGGGCAAGGTTGCACAGGCTGCGCAAGCCAAAGCGTGGAGGGGCACAACCTAAACGGTGCAGCTGCCCACTAAGTGCTGGGAAGCTGTAGAAAGGAACTTGGCGCCGGCGTGCCTCTGGAGCCCTCTCTGGGCTCTGGTATGCAAATATGCCCTGGGGCAATGGTGGAGCCTCGTGGGCTCTAAACAAACAATGTGCCCCGTCGTTGGAGCCCTCCACTCGGGGCTCTGCACAACACTGCGGCCCGCGTTGGAGCCTTTGGGGCTCTAAAACAAATGTGCCCCCCAAAAGCGTGGGAGCCTCGTGGTCTCTGGATCAAACAATGTCCCCGTTAGAGCGCACTAGCGCTCTGAGCAAACAATGCGGGCCCTAACACAGTACATATCCTTCCCGCCCAACCGCCTCACTCACCGGCTCGTAGCTGGGGGGAAGGTTCCTTGTGGCGAAGGCGAAGGCAGTCTTGCTCCTGCGGTGCGGGTAGGACGGTGCCCCTCAGCGAGGAGCCCTCTTCACTGGAGCTCGTCGGGGAAGGCTCTCTCTTCGGCCGGCAGCAATTCTGGGTCGCGGGAGCGCGGGGTAGGCTCCCGCCCGCTCCTGCTTGCACCTCCTTTCGGCGGCGTTCCTCTTCCCGGCGCGGGGCTTCCCTCAACCTAACGGGAGCCCCGCGTCAGTCAGCACGGACTTCCCGCTTTAGTGCAGGAGCGCGGGGTAGGCTCTCGTCCGCTTCCTGCTTTCAGTCACGCCCACGTCCCAACACCCGGTGCCTGACTTCCTGGGGCCTCCGGCGGTGACTCTAAACTTCGGCAATAAGAGGGGTAGGCTCCCTTGTTATAGTGGATGTACGGCGGAGTGGGCACCCGCCGTGAAATAAACAAATAAGCGGGGTGGGCACCCGCCAACGAGCACACAATGCGGGGTGGGCACCCGCTTCAACTCTCGGCAACACGGGGGGGGGGATCCCTACGCCGGGAATTCCCTCATTTAGGAAGAACAGTTCGGTGCTGCAGAGGCATCACAGAAGCGCTCTTCAAGCGCTGGGGTCCAAATAAAGCGCTCCTAGCGCTATAAGGCAAATAAAAGCGCTCCCAGGCGCTTAGGGATACAAATAAAAACAAGGTCCAGCAAAGTTTCCCTCGGTATCCAGGAAGGTAGGCAGGGGGGCAAGGCTGGGCCAGGGGCCAGCTCACTGGGCCCTCCAGGCAGGAAGGCAGTCCTAAGTGGCGGTTCCTCCTGGCCTCCAGCAGCAGCAGCCCCCCTCAGATAGGATCCTGGAAGAGAAACAAATTGTAAGGGGACACAGCCCCTTCTTATACACCTTTTCCCTTTGTTGTTGCTCAGGGTGAGGGGAAAAACCAGTCGCAGCTGGTTGGGGAGCACCCTTGATGTGCTCAGCCCCTCACTCTATTCACTGGCAGGGCTAGGGTCATCAGTCGCATCACAGGGGGCGGAGCCAGCATTGTGTAGGGAAAGCCCTGCCCTATTCAGGTCCAAGGTGCACTCCTCCCCAGCCATCAGCATGCTAATCTCACACTCACCACTGGGGCATACCCACCCAGACTCCTGGAGCCAGGCTCACCAGCCAGCTCCAGCCAATCACACGCCAGACACATTTTACACTAATATGCCAACTCCAAGAAGTGGCACTTCCGCACATGACATAATCACGCATTATACATCATTGCGAAGCATTCGATCACACAAGTCCGCACATACCAAACTCGAGCCTGCACACCCCACGCATCAGGAACTACCAGGGACACATACATTCCCCATGCATTCCTATGGGAGGGCAGGCCTATCTCACCACATGCACTCAGAGTGCGCATGCACTTTACTCTGGGACACAGGGAAAGTGCGCAGAAACTAAAAATCACTACCACCAGGTCACCAGTAAAAGCAAAAAGTTCAGGGGTGAACCTGCCAGAAGGGCCAAGTCCAACACAACCCCCTTCCAGCTAAAATGCAGGGCAGACCAATCACCACCGTGATGGACTTCGCTGCTTGGGGCGATAGAACACGGACGCGGGCCCGCAACTGCAGGGACACCCTCCTTTTCTACGCCACGGTGAACCCATGGGATCCCTTCTAAAACCACTGTCCGGACCAACTGGGCTACCCCACTGGTACTCCCAAGCTGTCCGCGGCCAAGACCAGGCCCTAGGCCACCCAGGTGCCACCGGTCCTTGCCTAATCACAGAGTGGGGGGTAGTAACCCCTGGCACATAGCGGCCCTTCTCCACTCTTCCTGTCTGCAAGACAGGACTAGACTGCCACTGGTTCTCCAGCCTAGGGTCTACACCCTCAGGCGGACCAGGAGTCTAAGGGAAGGCTCTCCTCCCCCTACCTCTTCTCCAAGGGTTCCTCCTCCTCCGGCGAGGGGTACACCTAGAACGCCATTCCAACCCAGGGTTTAACCCCTCAGGTTGCACCGGGGTCAGAGGTGGGCTCTCCCACCCTCTGCACCCCCTTCCAGAGCGCTGCTCCCTACCAACTGGGGTGGTACCTCTGGAAGAAGAACCGGTCAGGACACTGGTTACAGTCGTCCTACCCTTCAGGTCAGGCTGATCCTGAACCTGGCCTCCCAACCTCTGGTCTAGAACCTTTGGTGGAATAATCGCCTGGCACTCCAGGACTTCTGGGGATTTACACTCCATCCCCCTGAGGCTAACAAACGACACATACGTCGAGTGACTGTCTGTTTGGCGCGGATCTCCCATCCCCTGTCCACCTGACAGTTCGCAGAGATCCCCCAGAACAGAAGTGGTGTCACCCTGGTCACTACACGGGATCCTGGCACAACTGGGTAGTCCCTGACCCACTGGCTCCTCCACTGGGGAGCTCATCCCCCAATCACTCCTCACACTGGACTCCTGTACCCTCCCTACCGGAGCGGCACTGCCAGACTCTAGAACCACAGGAGCCCTGTTTACAGGCGCTCCAGGTCCTCTACTCACTAAGAGATCTTCCTCAAGTGGAGTAACAGGACAGCCTAGGTCCCCAACTTGGTGTTCCCTCAAGAAACCATCCAAGTCCTGAGGCAGGGCTTCGTGCGTCTGGGGACCCTCGGTCACCCACTTACTCCCGCTCCACTGAGCCAGGCCGTAAGCCCCTACACCCTCCTCGCTATCCTGGGACCTAGCTGGGCTACACTGAGCCTCTTCCACCACGCTGGGCTGGAAGATACCTGAACCACTACTTTTGGAGTCACTCCCTAATGACTCTAGAGAACCTCTAGCACTTTCCCAATGGTCTGCTTCCTCTGCAAGGTCCCAAGGGTCACGGTCCTCCAACCCCAACAGGTGTTGGCGCAACTCCGGCCCACAACGACTGAGCATCTGCTCTCTGATAACCAGCTTAAACATGCCGTAATAACTACATTCCGTATTCTGATTCACCCAATCGGACAGTGCATCATTACAGTCATCCACAAACTCCTCCCAAGATTGGTGAGACAGTTTCCTACTGCCCCTGAATTTCAACCTATACTCCTCCTCTTGGGAAACAGGTACCATACTCGGGGAACTGGGACTGTGATTTCCTACACTGAAATCTATATAGCTGCCACCACTGGACTCAACCCTCCCTGGGGAGCCCAGAAAATTAAAACTGCACGCAGGGGATAGTCTACCCTCCAGAGCTACTTTGCCTCTGGTGGAGGCCCTCTCAGCCTCCTCTATCCTCTCCTGCGCCAAGACCCTCTCAGTCTCTAGCTGTTGCTTCTTGACCTCCAGCTGCGCCATAGCCTGGGCATGCTCTAACCTGAGCTTTTCTAACGCCAGCTGGTGCTCCCTTTCTTTCCAACTATCTTCCCACTCCTCTGGGGACAGGGAAAGGGATGAGGCGCTGCCTCCTACGCTGGACCCAGCAAGGGACTCCATACCTATGGGGTCTTCACTCTCTACTGGCGTCCAGGTACTGTCATCTTCTTCCTCCTCTTCTGAATCTTCAGGGCTCCCCACAGACCCACCACCCTCCAGGTGTGAGGCCCGGGCCCTTTCCGTACTGCGCTCAAGATCCCATTGACCCTTTTGCCATTGGATCAGGTTGCTTCTAAGTTTGGACTGAGTGTCTGACTCATCCACCCCTATGTCTCTCTCTCTACAGAACCTTTCCAACTCCTGCATATTGTACCATACTAGATCACTGAGATCAAAAGCAGGCTCCATTCTGGCGGACGTTCTGGAGAAAAAATTACACAGGGAACCTAGGGGTCTGAGCTTAACAGGAGTACACAATTCACAAAAAGGGTTCAGCAAGCTCTCTATCCCAGAGAACTCACACTCACTTGCCTAGTTCCACACACCATTCATCCACACACAACTCTCCCCTCGGACTGGTAAGGCAGTTTCTACCACCCCTGATTCCTCAACCTGACCACAAGTGACACAGGTACCGACTCTGGGCGCAGGGTGGGGAACAAATGTACTGGGCACTATTATGCTGCCACCACTGGATCCCACCCTTACTGGTGAATCCAGAAACACATTTCCACAGAAATGACACTTAAGAACAAACTTAGCACAATAATCCCTATACCATGTGACTATCTAAATGCAGAGTTTTGTGGTGCAGCCAGCTGCTGCTGCGGTACAGCGCAAACGCAAGTCCAAATCCCACCGCTGATCACCAATGTTAGAAATGGCGATTTCTGGTTGGCTAGGGCTTGCGCCAAAGCCAGGCAGAAACCACCACTCTAGTCAGGGCTGGGGAGTTACATGCCAAAGATAACCCCTGCTCACCTCCTTGGTAGCTTGGCACGAGCAGTCAGGCTTATCCCGGAGGCGATGTGTAAAGCGTTTGCGCACGCACCCAGCAACAACACCCAAGGCCCACCACAAAAGAAACTCCACACAAGGTATTATATAAAAATAGCCTTTGTATTATATCAAAACACATTAGATAAAAACACTGCTAGAGTCGGGGATCTCGGGTTGGCGCAAGGTTGCCCTTGTGTCAAGCAGGAACCCTCTCCTCCACGTCAGGGCGCAGGATAACCCCTCGCGAATGACCCTTGCTCACCCTCTAGGTGCGTGGCGTGAGCAGCCAAGGCGATTCCTCAGGCGTTGTTGATTAAGCACTTACAATCGTACACACAGTAAATACATCAATCCCCCCAGAAACGGACACCAGACTTGGATATATATAAAAATACGAGTCTTTATGTAAGAATAAGGTATATATATCTCAACAGACTTATCACAAGACCAATAACGTTTTCGCTAGGCCACCAGGTTGTAAAGCAGGCAAATGTTCTTGGTTCGTAGTTTCAAATGGATAGTTCGTAGTCTCTTTACTTGTAGTTCCAGTACTCACAGAGATCGGTTCCTGCGAACGGGGAAATAAGGCGTTGCGGGCCCCGAGCCCGATACTGGAACTTCTTTCGTGATGTGGAGAGTCGGCACAGGTCGGGGCGACTCTCAGCTTGGGAAGTGTTCTTGGGTCCTCAATCAGCAGGTGTGGGCACGTAGGCAGGCGCGGCCAGCGACCCTTTAGCACGGCGGTGCAGGAGGGTCTCCACAGCGGGGGCGGCGCGGCCTGAGATGTCCGGGGATAGCGAAGCGGGGTCACAGGGCACGGTCAGTGCAGCTGGGTGACCCGGCGTGGATCACAGTCGTCGGACGGCTTCCGGCAGGAGGGGTGATAGCGCGTTCAGCGCACTCCAATGGCAGGCGGTGACAGGGGTGCAGGCGGCCTGGCCCGGGGACAGAGAGCGGCTCCGGACGGAGCGGGGCTCTCACGGGATTGCGGCAGGCGAGCTCCTGAGTGTCACGGCCCTAGGAGGGGCGAGGAGGGGCGCAGTCTCTTTTCCAGCGGGATGCCCGCACGGCTCGAATTGGAGGATGAGCAAGAAGCACAGAGAACCCACTGTTCCTGGGGTTCAGTTCAGGGGGCAAGCTCAGATCAAGCCCTTGGAGAATGTTCAAGCACAAAGTAGCAAAGTCTTTTCAGTAAGTCTCTTCCTCTCCTTTCTCAGCAAGGCAGGCAGCAGGCCAGCTCCTCCAGCGTCTCCTTCTCCTTCTAGTCGGGCAGAGGTTCTTTGTGGTAAACAGGATTCTGATTTCTTAGGAGCCAGGCTCCTACTTTTATACCATGATTCTTTTGTTCTTTAGCGCCAGGGGGCCTAGGCCTGGCTCAGTCCAGTTCTGGAGCACTTTGTTATTGTGACTCTGCTCTTTCCTTTCAGCAGCAGGGCAGAGACATCAGCCGCCCCACAGGGGGTGGCGCCGGCTTTGTGGTGGCAGAGCACAGGTCTATTCAAGAGTCAAGGTGTACTCCTCCCACCCATCCAGGTGTAATCTCTCTACCCACCACCTGGCAGCCAACCTGTCTCTGGGGATTCCCCAACCCTGCTCCTTACTGTTGCTGGGCAGAACGCACACACACAGCAGAGGCGGACTGAGATGGTCAGGTCAGTAAATACTAACTTTCTAAAAGTAGTATTTACAAACCCAGGATATTAAAATAAACTTGACTACAAGAAGTATTTTATTATTCTGAGTTCAGGCATACCAAACTTGACACTCTACCATGCTCTCTGAGTCCACTGGGGTCACAGCGTTGGCGTGATCCCAGCAGCCCATTCTGGCCTATGGAGAGCAGGTAGCCTTCAATAGTGAAGAACGGAAAGGGCTGTAATTCACTACTAAGACATGCCACACACACCAGGGCATGTCTTACCTTATGCCTACAATGCACCCTGCCCTTGGGCCTACCAGAGGGGTGGCTAATATGTAGGTAAGGGAAGGTTTAGGGACTGGCAAGTGGGGGCACTTGCGCAGTCAGCGCGACGGTCCGGGACCGCGCACAGGGTCTGCGGTGGCAGACCCTAGACACATTTTACACGGCCGCTTCTGTGGGTGGCGCAACCAGCGCTGCAAGCCCACCAGCAGCATTGGCATTCACAAGCCCTGGCACCCTTGGTGCACTTTACTGGGGACTGACAGTGAATCCAATAAACCAATCATGGACATCAATTACAGGTACATTTTACTTTGGGAGCACTTGCACTGCGGCACGGATTAGCCGTGGCGCAGTGCCCTGAGCGGACAACACCAGCAAAACAATCGAGGCACACCATCAAAAAGTGGAAGGGAAACTCACGCCAAGGTGCCAGGTCTAACACGTGTCCCCTCCAGCTGAAATGTGGGGAGAACTACCCTTGCCCAGGGGGTTCCTCGTCACTAAGGCGGAAATACCTGGACAGACCGTCAGCGTTGGCGTGATCTGTACCAGGACGGTGTTCCACCGTAAAGTCCATACCCTGTAGGGAGATGGACCACCTCAACAGCTTCGGGTTTTCACCCCTCATTTGCATCAACCATCTGAGGGGCCTGTGGTCCGTCTGAACCCGGAAGTGAGACCCAAACAAGTAGGGTCTTAGCTTCTTCAGCGCCCAGACCACAGCAAATGCTTCTCGCTCAATTGCACTCCACCTACTTTCCCGTGGAAGTAACCTCCTACTGATGAAGGCTACGGGTTGGTCCCAGCCCTCCTCAGTCATCTGTGAGAGAACAGCCCCTACACCATGCTCTGAAGCGTCTGTCTGGACTAGGAATTCCCTGGAGAAGTCAGGGGCCAAGAGCACGGGCGCCGTGCACATGGCAGTCTTCAGGGTGTCGAAAGCTTTCTGACAGGTGTCAGTCCAAATCACGTTCCTGGGCTGCTTCTTCGAAGTCAGCTCTGTCAAGGGGGCAACGATCGTTCCATAGCCCTTGACAAACCTCCTGTAGTACCCAGTGAGCCCCAGGAAGGCCCTCACTGCGGTCTGCGTCTTGGGGGGTTCCCAAGCCAGGATGGTCTCAATTTTGGGTTGCAAGGGTGCCACCTTGCCACTCCCCACTTGGTGTCCCAAGTACACCACGGAACCCTGCCCGATCTGGCACTTGCTTGCCTTGATCGTGAGGCCTGCTCGGCGCAGCGCCATCAACACTTCCCAGAGGTGGCGCAGGTGTTCAGGCCAGGTGGCACTGAACACTGCGATGTCATCCAGGTAGGCGGCACTGAACGCATCCAGCCCAACCAGTACCTGGTTGACCAACCTCTGAAAGGTGGCAGGGGCATTCTTCATCCCAAATGGCATGACTCGGAACTGGAAGTGCCCATCTGGGGTAGAGAATGCTGACCTCTCTTTGGCCCCATCGGTCAAGGCGATCTGCCAGTACCCAGACGTTAAATCAAACGTACTGAGGAACCGGGCAGCCCCCAGCCGATCAATGAGCTCATCAGCTCTGGGGATGGGGTGCGCGTCAGTCTTCGTGACTGAATTGAGTCCTCTGTAGTCCACACAGAACCGGAGTTCAGGTGTGGCTCCCGGCGCAGCAGCCTTTGGGACCAAGACCACGGGGCTGGACCAAGGACTGCTGGAGGACTCAACCACCCCTAGCGCAAGCATTTTGGAGACCTCCTCCTTGATGCAAGCTCTGACCCTGTCAGTTACCCTGTAAGCCTTGTGCTTCACAGGTAAGCTGTCTCCTGTGTCCACATCATGGACGCACCAATCTGTGACACCAGGAACCAGGGAGAATCGGTCGGAAAATTGTCCCAGCAAGTGGCGGCAGTCTTCCTGTTGTTCGGGCGTCAGGGTGGGTGAGAGGTTAACTCCATCCACTGACCCATCTTTCTCAGAGGCCACTAAGAGGTCAGGAAGAGGCTCGGTCTCCTCTTCCATTCCATCATCAGTGGCCAGCAGCATGCCCACTTCGGTCCTCTCTAAGTGGGGCTTAAGGCGGTTAACATGTAGGACCCTCAAAGGGTTCCTGGGAGTCTGCATGTCCACCAAGTAGGTGATAGGACTTTTGCGCTCCACAACCTCAAATGGACCTGTCCACTTATCCTGAAGTGCACACGGCTCCACTGGGGCCAAGACCCACACCTTTTGTCCAGGTTGAAGCTCTACCAGAGTGGCATTCCGGTCGTACCACCGCTTCATCTCCTCCTGGCTGGCTTCCAGATTTGCCTCAGCAAGTTGCCTGAAACGCCGAGTCTGGTTTCGGAAGGCCAGCATGTAACTATATACATTCTGGGGAGGTTTCCTGGGAGATTGCTCCCAGCCTTCCTTCACCAAACTCAGAGGTCCTCTTACCGGGTGACCATACAGAAGCTCAAAGGGGCTGAACCCTAGAGACTTCTGTGGCACCTCTCGGTAAGCGAAGAGCAGGCATGGCAAGAGGACGTCCCACTTACGCCTCATTGGACCGTCCAGGCCCATGATCATGCCTTTGAGGGTTCGGTTGAATCTCTCAACCAACCCATTTCCTTGGGGGTGGTAAGGAGTGGTGAACTTGTAAGTTACCCCACACTCCTTCCACAGGGATTTCATATAGGTGGATATGAAATTGGTCCCCCTGTCGCTCACCACCTCTAGAGGGAATCCCACTCGGGAGAAAATCCCCATCGGTGCCCGTCCCACCACGGGGGCCGTCACTGTCCTCAGAGGGATGGCTTCAGGGTACCGGGTGGCATGGTCCACCAAGACCAGGATGAACCTGTTGCCCAGGGCTGTCTTGGGGTCCAGAGGCCCCACAATATCAATACCCACTCGTTGGAATGGCGTACCGACCACAGGGAAAGGTTGCAGAGGAGCCTTATGCTTCCCTCCGCTCTTACCACTTGCCTGGCAAGTCTGACAGGTTCGGCAGTAGGAATCTGAATTCTTGTGCATTTGGGGCCAGTAAAAGTGGGTGACAAGCCTGTCATAGGTCTTGTCCATCCCCAAATGTCCTGCTAACGGCACATCGTGAGCCAGCCCCAGTAGGAAGGTTCTGAACTTCTGGGGTACCACCAGCACACGGGCTGACCCAGGTTCAGCAGCCTTAGGCTCGGAATACAGGAGGTCACTCTCCCAGTACACGTAGTGTGTTTTGGCCTGAACACCATTGGCCTGGTCTGCAGCCTGCTGCCGCATACCCACGAGAGAAGGGCATTCTTTCTGCTCCCTGCAGAATTCCTCCCTGGAGGGACCTCCTTCTTGCTGCCAATGGGTCAGCTCAGGCAGATCTCCCAGTTCGGCAATCTGTTCCCCGGTAGGCTCCAGAGCATCCCCCTCAGGGTCTACTTCCTCCTGGGCCGTGGGAACTTCGGGGGCCGGTTTCCCGCGCCTCCTGCGCCTTCTCCCTAAGGCCGGTTCCTGGACCTCTCCCTCAGGCTCCAGGACCCTCTCAACACCCCTACTGGCTGCCATGGACCGGGTGGTCACGCACGCCCAGTCGGGTAGACCCACCATCCTCAGATGCGTGGTCTTCTCCACCTTTTCCCAAGGGGAACTCTCCAGGTCGTTCCCTAGCAGACAGTCTACAGGCATGTCAGTTCTCACAGCGACTTGTAGAGTACCAGAGACCTCCCCCCACTCAAAGGGAACTTGAGCCATTGGACAACGACTCTCTACGTTGTCAGCATTGACAACCCTACAGTAGGCATTGGGTACAATTTGCTCTTGAGACACCAGGTGTTGCCTCACCGAGGTCACGCTGGCTCCTGTATCTCTAAGAGCCTCAACCTTCTTTCCATTGATGGTCACCACTTGCCCATATTTCTTAGTGTTCGAGGGCAGGTAGGTTACAGGGACCATCTCACTGTCTCCTAGCGAGACTAGGGTCATCTGCCCGGGACCCCCACCCTCCTGGACTGCTACTTCCTCCCCAAAGTTAACACTAGCTACTTGCCGGGGTGGAGCACCAGTGGGTGCGGTCTTACCAAACAGGCGACACTTAGGATCAGAGGCAATGTGACCCGGATCACCACACTTATAACAATTGAAGGGCCCCTTTGGAACAGGTCTACCTGTCGGGGCCCCGTTCTGCTGCGGGGGTGGGGGAGGCTGAGAACCCTTCTGCTGGTTCCCTTGGGAATTACTTTGGGGGCCTTTTTGGAACCCCTTCTGTTTACCCTTGTCCCCCCCACTCTTCTGCTGGGGACCCTGCCCACCTTTGGCGGAGTCTCCCACTTGACCCTTGTGGACCCTGGTGCTGAGCCAGCGGTCCGCCTCCTCAGCAAGCTTCCTCGGGTTGGACAGCTTGCTATCAATCAGGTGCTGGCGTAGCTCAGGAAAACATTGACTGGACAAGTGCTCCCATGCAATTAAATCAAGCAGCCCTTGATAATCATTCGCTTTGCTACCCTTCACCCAACCATCCAGCGCTCTGCAGAAAAAGGTCACATATTCCACATACGTACTCTCAGGGATCTTCTTCGTCTCCCTGAACCGCTGTCTATATAGCTCCGGAGTTAACCCATACCTGGTCATTAAAGCTTCCTTCATGTGGGGGTATGAGGTTTGGAGATCTAAGGGTAAATCTAACAGTGTGTCACGCCCTTCAGCAAGGAACCTTCCCCACAACCCCGCTCCCCAGTCTTTCTCAGGGACCCGGTGTGAGGACATGGCCACCTCGTAGGCCCTAAACCACTGCCCTATGTCATCCTTTCTAAAATACTCCTTTACTACATCTTTGGGGATGTACACCTTGGACTCTACCTGCGCTGGTGGAGTGCTGCCACCAGAAGGAGCGGTGTCCAAACTTTTCGCCTTCAGCTCCAACTCCTTCAATCTGATATCATGATCCATTTGGCGTTGTTGTGCCTCCAGGGCCAACTTCTGCTTTTCCATTTCCATCTGTCCTGCCAACTTTGCCATCTCCATTGCATGCGCCCTGTCTGCTGCCCTGTCTGCCAGCTCCTCTGGCGACCGGACCCTGCTGGGCTCCTCAAGGTTGTCGGGTGGAACGATGTCCCCCGCATTCCGTGGGTCTCGTGACTCCTTCCAGGCTCTCAGCGCCTTGGCGTACTGGGTTCTCCTCTTGAATCCAGCATGGGGGACTCGGAATTTTACACTGTAGCCTTTCAATTGCTCTATCGTGTAGCCTTCCAGTCTCTCCCAATCCACCTCATCTATTCCAGAAATCACAGAGAGTGCTCTTCCAGCGGAGTGTGAGCCAGGCATGGTTGCAGTAATGGCAGATGTCTCAACAAAGTTCAACAAATGAAAACCTGTGGCTGCGTTATTTGGTCTGCTCTCACTATCTGGTGATTAATAATTCACTGTATGCAAATTATAAGTGCAAATCCGAAATCCCAACCGCTGCCACCAATGCTAGAGTCGGGGATCTCGGGTTGGCGCAAGGTTGCCCTTGTGTCAAGCAGGAACCCTCTCCTCCACGTCAGGGCGCAGGATAACCCCTCGCGAATGACCCTTGCTCACCCTCTAGGTGCGTGGCGTGAGCAGCCAAGGCGATTCCTCAGGCGTTGTTGATTAAGCACTTACAATCGTACACACAGTAAATACATCAATCCCCCCAGAAACGGACACCAGACTTGGATATATATAAAAATACGAGTCTTTATGTAAGAATAAGGTATATATATCTCAACAGACTTATCACAAGACCAATAACGTTTTCGCTAGGCCACCAGGTTGTAAAGCAGGCAAATGTTCTTGGTTCGTAGTTTCAAATGGATAGTTCGTAGTCTCTTTACTTGTAGTTCCAGTACTCACAGAGATCGGTTCCTGCGAACGGGGAAATAAGGCGTTGCGGGCCCCGAGCCCGATACTGGAACTTCTTTCGTGATGTGGAGAGTCGGCACAGGTCGGGGCGACTCTCAGCTTGGGAAGTGTTCTTGGGTCCTCAATCAGCAGGTGTGGGCACGTAGGCAGGCGCGGCCAGCGACCCTTTAGCACGGCGGTGCAGGAGGGTCTCCACAGCGGGGGCGGCGCGGCCTGAGATGTCCGGGGATAGCGAAGCGGGGTCACAGGGCACGGTCAGTGCAGCTGGGTGACCCGGCGTGGATCACAGTCGTCGGACGGCTTCCGGCAGGAGGGGTGATAGCGCGTTCAGCGCACTCCAATGGCAGGCGGTGACAGGGGTGCAGGCGGCCTGGCCCGGGGACAGAGAGCGGCTCCGGACGGAGCGGGGCTCTCACGGGATTGCGGCAGGCGAGCTCCTGAGTGTCACGGCCCTAGGAGGGGCGAGGAGGGGCGCAGTCTCTTTTCCAGCGGGATGCCCGCACGGCTCGAATTGGAGGATGAGCAAGAAGCACAGAGAACCCACTGTTCCTGGGGTTCAGTTCAGGGGGCAAGCTCAGATCAAGCCCTTGGAGAATGTTCAAGCACAAAGTAGCAAAGTCTTTTCAGTAAGTCTCTTCCTCTCCTTTCTCAGCAAGGCAGGCAGCAGGCCAGCTCCTCCAGCGTCTCCTTCTCCTTCTAGTCGGGCAGAGGTTCTTTGTGGTAAACAGGATTCTGATTTCTTAGGAGCCAGGCTCCTACTTTTATACCATGATTCTTTTGTTCTTTAGCGCCAGGGGGCCTAGGCCTGGCTCAGTCCAGTTCTGGAGCACTTTGTTATTGTGACTCTGCTCTTTCCTTTCAGCAGCAGGGCAGAGACATCAGCCGCCCCACAGGGGGTGGCGCCGGCTTTGTGGTGGCAGAGCACAGGTCTATTCAAGAGTCAAGGTGTACTCCTCCCACCCATCCAGGTGTAATCTCTCTACCCACCACCTGGCAGCCAACCTGTCTCTGGGGATTCCCCAACCCTGCTCCTTACTGTTGCTGGGCAGAACGCACACACACAGCAGAGGCGGACTGAGATGGTCAGGTCAGTAAATACTAACTTTCTAAAAGTAGTATTTACAAACCCAGGATATTAAAATAAACTTGACTACAAGAAGTATTTTATTATTCTGAGTTCAGGCATACCAAACTTGACACTCTACCATGCTCTCTGAGTCCACTGGGGTCACAGCGTTGGCGTGATCCCAGCAGCCCATTCTGGCCTATGGAGAGCAGGTAGCCTTCAATAGTGAAGAACGGAAAGGGCTGTAATTCACTACTAAGACATGCCACACACACCAGGGCATGTCTTACCTTATGCCTACAATGCACCCTGCCCTTGGGCCTACCAGAGGGGTGGCTAATATGTAGGTAAGGGAAGGTTTAGGGACTGGCAAGTGGGGGCACTTGCGCAGTCAGCGCGACGGTCCGGGACCGCGCACAGGGTCTGCGGTGGCAGACCCTAGACACATTTTACACGGCCGCTTCTGTGGGTGGCGCAACCAGCGCTGCAAGCCCACCAGCAGCATTGGCATTCACAAGCCCTGGCACCCTTGGTGCACTTTACTGGGGACTGACAGTGAATCCAATAAACCAATCATGGACATCAATTACAGGTACATTTTACTTTGGGAGCACTTGCACTGCGGCACGGATTAGCCGTGGCGCAGTGCCCTGAGCGGACAACACCAGCAAAACAATCGAGGCACACCATCAAAAAGTGGAAGGGAAACTCACGCCAAGGTGCCAGGTCTAACAAACACACACTCTACAATGTGCCACAGGCACGGGCAGAATTTACAAGGGATTATATGTACAGGGGACAGGGCCACATTGACCACTGTCAGGAATTAGCACTTTTAGAACTTAGCACTAAGACATAGGATATAAAATTACTGTAGCACAAAATAACACATGTAGCACACAACCAGTAACTACTGGTAACAGGTAAGTACCACCTACGCAACCCTAACGACCTTAGGAGAATGTCACGCAGGGAACCAGGACCTCACTAGCACCACCTGTACTAGGGAGAATAACCACCTAAGTATCACAATACCTGTAGGGGTATAAGCACATTACACATGACGTATAAAAACACATTCAGAGGTGTAAACACAAGGCACATGACGCATAAAAACACATTCAGAGGTGCAGGTTTAGGAACAATAGCGCAAAAATTCACATTAGCCACCACCTGTGGCAGTCCCTAGGCCAACTGGCCTTGTCGGGGCTAGGACGCCCTGTGTCCCAATGTCAGGGCAAGGTTGCGCAGGCTGCGCAAGCCAAAGCGTGGAGGGGCACATCCTAAATGGTGCAGCTGCCCACTAAGTGCTGGGCAGCTGTAGAAAGGAACTTGGCACCGGCGTGCCTCTGGAGCCCTCTCTGGGCTCTGGTATGCAAATATGCCATGGGGCAATGGTGGAGCCTCGTGGGCTCTAAACAAACAATGTGCCCCGTCGTTGGAGCGCTCTACTCGGGGCTCTGCACAACACTGCGGCCCGCGTTGGAGCCTTTGGGGCTCCAAAACAAATGTGCCCCCCAAAAGCGTGGGAGCCTCGTGGGCTCTGGATCAAACAATGTCTCCGTTAGAGCGCACTAGCTCTCTGAGCAAACAATGCTGGCCCTAACACAGTTCATATCCTTCCCGCCCCGCCCGCCTCACTCACCGGCTCGTAGCTGGGGGGAAGGTTCCTTGTGGCGAAGGCAGTCTTGCTCCTGCGGTGCGGGTAGGACGGTGCCCCTCAGCGAGGAGCCCTCTTCACCGGAGCTTGTCGGGGAAGGCTCTCTCTTCGGCCGGCAGCACTTCTGGGTCGCAGGAGCACGGAGTAGGCTCCCGCCCGCTCCCGCTTGCACCTCCTTTCGGCGGCGTTCCTCTTCCCGGCGCAGGGCTTCCCTCGACCTAACGGGAGCCCCGAGTCAGTCAGCACGGACTTCTGGCTTTAGTGCAGGAGCGCGGGGTAGGCTCCCGTAGCTTCCTGCTTTCAGTCACGCCCACGTCCCAACACCCGGTGCCTGACTTCCTGGGGCCTCCGTCGGTGACTCTAAACTTCGGCAATAAGAGGGGTAGGCTCCCTCATTATAGTGGATGTACGGCGGGGTGGGCACCCGCCGTGAAATAAACAAATAAGCGGGGTGGGCACCCGCCAACAAGCACACAATGCGGGGTGGGCACCCGCTTCAACTCTCGGCAACACGGGGGGGGGATCCCTACGCCGGGGATTCCCTCATTTAGGAAGAACAGTTCGGTGCTGCAGAGGCATCACAGAAGCGCTCTTCAAGCGCTGGGGTCCAAATAAAGCGCTCCTAGCGCTATAAGGCAAATAAAAGTGCTCCCAGGCGCTTAGGGATACAAATAACAAACAAGGTCCAGCAAAGTTTCCCTCGGTATCCAGGAAGGTAGGCAGGGGGGCAAGGCTGGGCCAGGGGCCAGCTCACTGGGCCCTCCAGGCAGGAAGACAGTCCTAAGTGGCAGTTCCTCCTGGCCTCCAGCTGCAGCAGCCCCCCTCAGATAGGATCCTGGAAGAGAACAAATTGTAAGGGGACACAGCCCCTTCTTATACACCTTTTCCCTTTGTTGTTGCTCAGGGTGAGGGGAAAAACCAGTCGCAGCTGGTTGGGGAGCACCCTTGATGTGCTCAGCCCCTCACTCTATTCACTGGCAGGGCTATGGTCCTCAATCGCACCACAGGGGGCGGAGCCAGCATTGTGTAGGAAAAGCCCTGCCCTATTCAGGTCCAAGGTGCACTCCTACCCAGCCATCAGCATGCTAATCTCACATTCACCAGTGGGGCAGACCCACCCAGACTCCTGGAGCCAGGCTCACGAGCCAGCTCCAGCCAATCACACGCCAGACACATTTTACACTAATATGCCAACTCCAAGAAGTGGCACTTCCGCACATGACATAATCACGCATTATACATCATTGCGAAGCATTCGATCACACAAGTCCGCACATACCAAACTCGAGCCTGCACACCCACGCATCAGGAACTACCAGGGACACATACATTCTCCATGCATTCCTATGGGAGGGCAGGCCTATCTCACCACATGCACTCAGAGTGCACACGCACTTTACTCTGGGACACAGGGAAAGTGCGCAGAAACCAAAAATCACTACCACCAGGTCACCAGTAAAAGCAAAAAGTTCAGGGGTGAACCTGCCAAAAGGGCCAAGTCCAACAGGAAACCTACCAAACCCACACATTTCTGAAAACTAGACAACCAGGGGATTCCAGGGAGGTATGGCTTGCGTGGATCCCCCAATGTTTCCTTACCCAGAATGCCCTGCAAACCTCAAATTTAGCTGAAAAAATCACCTTTTTCACACATTTTTGTGTGGGAAAGTTGTGGCATCACCGCGCTGACACAAATTTCCTACCACCCAGCGTTCCCCTGGGTCTCCCGATAAAAACGGTGCCTCACTCGTGTGGGAGGCCCAAGTACCCGCAACAGGCAAGGGCCTACAACGTAGTGAGGCGACATGAAAATTGCCTGTCTCAAAACGACCTGGTTTTGCAAGGGGGGTCACTTGGGTTTTTGGCCCGGTGCTCGGCGGCCACCTAGGGAAACCTACCAAACCCACACATTTCTGAAAACTAGACACCCGGGGGATTCCAGGGAGGTATGGCTTGCGTGGATCTCCCAACGTTTCCTTACCCAGAATGCCCTGCAAACCTCAAATTTAGATGAAAAAAATCACCTTTTTCACAAATGTTTTGTGTGGGAAAGTTATGGCATCACTGGGCTGACAAAAATTTCCTACCACCCAGCATTCCCCCGGGTCTCCCGATAAAAATGGTGCCTCACTCATGTGGGAGGCCCAAGTACCCGTGACAGGCAAGGGCCCACAACGCAGTGAGGCGACATGAAAATTACCTATCTCAAAACGACCTGGTTTTGCAAAGAGGGTCAATTGGTTATTTGGCCCGGTGCTCGGCGGCCACCTAGGGAAATGTTAGAAATGGGATTTCTGGTTGGCTAGGGCTTGCGCGAAAGCCAGGCAGAAACCACCACTCTAGTCAGGGCTGGGGAGTTACACGCCAAAGATAACCCCTGCTCACCCCCTTGGTAGCTTGGCACGAGCAGTCAGGCTTATCCCGGAGGCAATGTGTAAAGCGTTTGCGTGTGCACCCAGCAACAACACCCAAGGCCCACCACAAAAGAAACTCCACACAAGGTATTATATAAAAATAGCCTTTGTATTATACCAAAAACATTAGATAATAAATACACCCTTTACAATGTGCCAACAGGCACGGGCAAAATATACAGGGGATATGTACAAGACAGGGCCACCTGGACCACTGTCAGGAATCAGCACTTTTGGAACTAGCACGTTGTAGAAATATCACTTTAGAACATAGCACATATAATCACTGTAGCACCAATTGGAAAATGTAGCGCACAACCAGTAACCACTGGTAACAGGTAAGTACCACCTACGCAACCCTAACCACCTTAGGAGAATATTGCGCAGGGAACCAGGACCTCACTAGCACCACCTGTACTAGGAGAAAAACAACCACCTAAGTATCACAATACCTGTAGGGGTATAAGCACATTACACATGATGCATCACAACACATTCTGAGGTGTAGGGAAGGAAAACACATGATGCATAACATACATTCAGCGGTGTAAAAACAAGGCACATGACACATAAAAACACAATTGCGCCAATCTCGCATAAGTCACCACCTGTGACTGTCCATAGGCCAACTGGCCTTGTTGGGGCTAGGACGCCCTGTGTCCCAGTGTCAGGGCAAGACTGTGCATGCAGTCAAGGCAAAGCGCACAGGCCACCACCTAAACATTGCAGCTGCCCACTAACTGCTGGGCAGCTGGGAAAAATGAACTATGCCACACATTGGAGCGCAAGCTCTAGGACACACTATGCTGGGCTGGAGCCACCTAGGCTCTGGGCATAACAATGCCACCCGTTGGAGCGTGCAAGCTCCACAAGAATAATGCCCCAGTCACGTGGGAGCGCACTAGCGCTCTAAAACTAACAATGCGGGGGGGGGGGGCGTTGGAGCCCTCTAGGCTCGTAAAGTATGTGCCCCGCGTTGGAAATAAACAATGTGGTGCGCGTTGGAGCCCTCTCTAGGCTCTTAGACAAAGAAATTTGCCCCCGTCGTTGGAGTCCCTCTGGACTCTTAAACAACAATGATGGCCGGCGTTGGAGCGGACCCCCCTATCAGGCGGGGGCCGCTCGGGAAGTAGGACGGTTGGGGACCGGCACCCAGCACACACACACGGAGTCCCCCCAGCCCTTACTGACTTACCGGGTACAGGGCTGTTCTCTGGGGACTCCGCTCTTCCTCACCGGCCTGCTGGCTCCCGCAGCTTCCTCCCACGTGCCTCAGAGTTTCCGGGCTGACGGTCGGCGCGGGGAAGTCTCCGGGGCTTTCCTCCGCCTCACGGGAGCCCCTGTCTGGGTCTCCGTGACTTCCTGGTTCCGGGACAGTCCTGGGGCATGCGCAGTAGCCTCGCTCCAGCTTGCACAGTCCTGACGTCCTTGAGGACGCTTTCCGGTTGCCGGCCAATCCCAGCGCGTCTCCCCTCTCACGTCAGCGGGGAGCCGGCGCGGTGCTGTGGCGAGGTTGGAGGCAACACGGGGTAGGCTCCCGTGGGTTAATCACAAAGTCCCTGGCGGGGTGGGCACCCGCTAGGGATATAAATCAGTAGATATGCAAGGCAGGCTCCCGCTTGGGCGCATAAACGCGGGGTGGGCACCCGCCGAAATTACAAGAAAGCGGCAGGAGGCGGGGTGGGCACCCGCTTCCAAAGTACCGATGCGGGGTGGGCTCCCGCTCGGTTTTCCTAGCGCCGAGATGCAGGGTGGGCACCTGCTTGTGAAACAAAGAGATAAGCGGGGTGGGCACCCGCTCCGTAAAGCAGCCAAAAAGCGGGGGAATCCCTACGTCGGGATTCCCTTGCAAAGGATCGCCGTCCAGCGCTGTTCAGCTCACGAAGGCGCTCCTCAGGGCGGCGAACACCAAGTCCAGAGGGTGATCAGGTGGAGAGCTTCCCCACCAACCAGGCAAGGTCCATGGAAAGTCTTTCAGGGGGGGCAAAGACTGGGCCCAGGGGCCAGCTCACAGGGCCCTCCAGAAGGGAGGCAGTCCCCAGTGGCGGTCTCTCCTGGTGCCCAGCAGCAGCAGGCCCCCCTCAAGTAAGGATCAGAAATAGAAGATTTTACTTGGGGTCACAGCCCCATTTTATACACAGGTTCACCTTTGTCTCAAGGTGCAGGGAAGGGGCGAACCAGTTACAACTGGTTCCTGAGCACTTTGTTTTGCTCAGCCCCTCTCCCTATTCAGAGAGCAGGCCAGGGTCATCAGTCGCACCACAGGGGACGGAGCCAGCATTGTGTGGGGAAAGCCCAGCCCTATTCAGGTCCTAGGTGTACTCCTCCTACCCATCTGGCTGCTGATCTCCCCATTCACCACTGGGTGACTCCTCCTGACTCTGGGGATTCCCTAGCCCATCACATGACCTCAGCCAGCCAATCACGCGACAGGCAGTCACTGCACATTTATGCCAGTGTCTAGAAGTGGCACTTCCATACTAGCTACATGGACACCGCACACATCATCGCACAGCATTTCATCACACGAGTCCGCACATACCAAACTCATACCTGCACTCCCCACGCATCAGGAACCACCAGGGACACATACATTCCCCCATGCTTTCCTATGGGAGGGCAGGCCAACCTCACTACACGCATGCACTTTACCCTGGGACACAGCGGTAAAGTGCGCAGAAACCAAAAATCACTACCACCAGGTCACCAGTAAAAGCAAAAAGTTTAGGGGTGAACCTGCCAGAAGGGCCAAGTCCAACACAACCCCCTTCCAGCCAAAACGCAGGGCAGACCAATCACCACCGTGATGGTCTTCCCTGCTTGGGGCGATAAAACACGGACGCAGGCCCGCAACGGCAGGGACACTCTCCGGTTTTACGCCACTCTGCACTCAAGTGGTTCCCTCTGAAAAAACTCGGCGGACTAACTGGGCTACCCCACTTGTACTCCTCAGCTGTCTGCCGCCAGGACCAGGCCCTAGGCCACCCAGATACCACTGGTCCTTGCCTAACCACAGAGTGGGGGGTAGTAACCCCTGGCACATAGCAACATTCTCCACTCTACCCCTCATCAGGGCAGTTCTAAACTGCCACTGATCCTCCAGCCTAGGGTCTGTACCCTCAAGCTGACCAAAAGTCACGGGCGAGGCTCTCCTCCCCCTACCTCTTCTTCTGGGGTTCCGCCCTCTCTTCCTCTGAGAGGCGACCCTGTAACGCAATTCACCTACCAGCTCAGGACCCCTCCCTGAGAACTGGTCTCCCAACCTAGGGTTTAACCCCTCAGGTTGTACCGAGGTCAGAGGTGGGCTCTCATACCCTCTGCACCCCCTTCCAGAGTCCTGCTCCCTACCAACTTGGGCGGTACCTCTGGAAAACGAACCGGTCAGGACACTGGTTACAGTCGTCCTACCCCTCAGGTCAGGCTGATCCTGAACCTGGCCTCCCAACCTCTGGTCTAGACCCTTTGGCTGAGTACTTGCCTGGCACTCCAGGACTTCTGGGGACTTACACACCATCCGCCCGAGAGTAACATATGCCTCATATGTTGCGTGACAGTCTGCCTGGTGCAGATCTCCCGTCCCCTGTCCACCTGACAGTGCGCGAAGATCCCCCAGGACAGACGTGTGGTCACCATGGTCACCTCTAGGAGACTCAGCCCTCCCGGCTGGTCCCTGACCCACTGGCTCCTCCACTGCAGAACACAGCCCCATGCCACCCCTCTCGCTGGACTTCTGCACCCTCCCTACTGGAGCGGTACTGCCTGACACCAGAACCACTGGAGCTCTACTTACAGATGCTCCAGGTCCTCCATACACTAGGTGATCCTCCTCAAATGGACTCACAGGACAGCCTAGGCCCCCAACTTGGTGTTCCCTGAAGAAACCATCCAGGCTCTGAGACTGGGTTTCAGGCCTCTGGGGACTCGAAGTCACCCACTCACTCCTACTCCACTGAGATAGGCCGTGAGCCCCTCCACCCCTCTCACTACTCTGGGACCTAGCTGGGCTACTCTGAGTCTCTTCCCCAATACTGGACTGGAAGCTACTTGAGCCACTACTGTTGGAAGTATTCTCCCATTCCTCATCAGAACCTTGGGCCCTTTCCCAACGGTCTGCTTCCTCTGCAAGGTCCCAAGGACTCAAGGAGTCACATCCCAACAGGTGTTGGCGCAACCCGGGCTAAAAACTACTGACTAGCTGTTCTTTGATAACCAGTTCATACAGTCCGTCAAAATCCAGTTTCGTGTTAACCTTTATCCAATCATACAGTGCATCATCACATTTATCCACAAACTCCTCCCAAGACTGGTGAGACAGCTTCCTACTGCCTCTGAATTTCAACCTAGATTCCTCTTCTTGGGAAACAGGTACCATACTTTGGGAACTGGAAATGGGACTTCCTGCACTGGACTTTATCTCGCTGCCACCACTGGACTCTACCCTCACTGGTGAATCCAGAAAACCACAACTGCGCTCAGGGGACAACTTACCCTCCAGAGCTAGTTTCTCTCTGGCAAAGGCCCTCTCAGCCTCCGCCATCTGTTTCTGAGCTAAGACCCTCTCGGTCTCAAACTTTTTATCCTCCACATTCAGCTGCGCTATCGCCTTGGCATGCTCTAACCTGAGCTTCTCCAGCGCCAGCTGATGCTCCCTTTCTTCCCTCCTATTTACCCACTCCTCTAGGGACAGGAAAAGGGATGGGGTGCTGCTCCTGACACTGGACCCAGCAAGGGACTCCCTATCTAGGGGGTCTTCACTATCTACTGGCGTCCCTGTCAGGTCACTTTCTTCCTCCTCTTCAGATTCCTCAGGGCTCCCCTCAGACCCACCACCCTCTTGGCGTGTGGCCCGGGCCCTATCTTCCTCACTGCGCTCACGTTCCCATTCATCCTTTTGCCATAGGATCAGGTTGACCCTCAGTTTGGACTGGGTGTCTGACTCACCCGCCCCTATGTCTCTCTCTTCACAGAACCTGACCAACTCTAACATACTGTATCTAAACAGACCACAGAAATTATGGCTCAATTTTGGCGGACGTTCTTGAGAAAAGAATACACAGGTGTTGGACCTGTCAGCCCTAGGGTGGTCTCCCCATGTATTTTTGATCGTGCCTCATTTTTTCCACCCTCATTTTGATGTTGGACTTAGGTCTCCGGGCGCCTTTTCATTGCCAATCAGTGTTAAGGTGCAGGTGCTCCCTTCTCCCAAGATGGCTGCCACAGACCCCTGCTACTGCAGAGTGGTCTTTATTAGTAGCACCCTAGCTGCCAGGAGCTGGCTGGAACCCTACAACAATGTTGCAACACCAGCCCGCCTTTTTTGTCCCATAGGTAGAATGGGGAAGCTCCTGGAATGTGCTGGAACCTTCTAGAAGGGAGGTGTGGTTTTTACTTTTGCCGCCTTGGCTAGAGGTCACCTGACCTAGGGATACATAAGTGAGGGATGGAACTTTTTCTAGTCAGTTGGCCAGTTGGGGTAAAGCAGAGCTGGAGAATCCACGCAGGAGTGTAGGCGGTAGGGCCTAGCATGGGACTTATGCCTCTGAGAATGACAGGGCTTAGGTGCTGCCTCTTAAGTGAGTGAGGGATCCTGTGAAACCCACTGATCTTGCCCAGCAGTAGGAGGACCCAGGGAACCTCTGCCCAGCCTGACTAGGAAGGACCTAGTCGCCAACTCATCCCCTACCCCCCAAGGAACAGAACCCCAAGGGCGCCAGTATCATCTGCGCCACAAAGACTGAATATTGAAACTGCAGAAGTGACATCCTGAAACTTCATGCCGAAGCGAATATTGTAAATACATGAAACGACTGATTGCCTGACTGCTGGGGATCAACCAGGTGCTGGCGCTGTGTTTCCTGCGCTGCCAGACCTGACCTGTGACCTCCTGTGCAGATCTGCTGTCGAGCGCGGAGCTGGCCGAGCTCCTGCTTAATTTGTGACCCCCCCGGGTGCCAGGACCCGCAACACGATCACCGCCGCGGCCTGTAGGCCTCAGGGAAGTGTCAGTGCCAAGTCGGAGCCTGCGGAGAAGCCCGGGGCCCCGCCGCTGCCGTCGCAGCGTCAGAAGGAAGAGCGAGTGTCCGGGAGTGTCCCGCGCCGTTGCGCGCATCGGAAGGAGGACCCGGAACGGAACCGAGCGACGAGACCAAGGTAACCCCCCTGGGGGCTGGGAGGTAGCGCGGCTGTGTGGCGGCCTGAGACTCGCCCCCCCTCCTGCTCCCCGGGAGTCGTGGGAAGGCCCGGTGCGCCCTCTGCCAAGCGGGAACGACACCGCATGCAGTGACTGTGACTTTCCCCCCTCCGTGTGATTTCCCGCCGTAATTGTGAGTCTCCCCTCCGTGGGATTACCCTCTCCTGGGGACTGCCGTTCGCAGGACTCAACAGTGCTCAATGCGCTCTATGTCCCAGTAGCGCTGATCATTCCATTGTATTTAACAGTGCTCAATGCGTGCTATGTGGAAGTAGCGCTGATCGTCCAATTGTATTTACCAGTGCTCAATGCGTTCTATGTTAGAGTAGCGCTGATCGTTCAAGTGCATTTACCAGTGCTCAATGCGTTCTATGTTAGAGTAGCGCTGATCATCGTTCAATTGTATTCAACAGTGCTCAATGCGTTCTATGTCTCAGTAGCGCTAATCATTCCTGTGTATTCACCAGTCCTCAATGCGTTCTATGTCTCAGTAGCGCTAATCATTCCTGTGTATTCACCAGTCCTCAATGCGTTCTATGTCTCAGTAGCACTAATCATTCCTGTGTATTCACCAGTCCTCAATGCGTTCTAAGTCTAAGGAGCACTAACCCCATGTGTTGCATCCACAAGCGCTTCATTCACCAGTGAAGGTCCCAAGTGCAAGGCGCTTACTGTACCCACAACGCTTATGCTCAGAGTGCTAGGCAGGCATTATACGACTGAAAGTTATGCTCATGTGCCTTTGTTTCTTCGTAGACACCAGTAGCGCCACGTCTGCAGGCCCCGGCCCGCAGCACTAGGGAAGTTCATACTGCAGGGATTGCTGAGGTAACAGTACTGAGAGAACTGTAATGCACATGTTAAAGTGTACAGGTAATGAGAAACTGTAATGCAAATGTGAATGTGTATAAGCTGAGATACATTGCCCTCCAAGATTACCGTGTGTGCTCCTTTGATTAGATAAAGTCTGATTAATTTGCATTCACCTTATTGTGTGGCATCCATTATTGTGTGCGTTTACTGCTTCAGAGGATGCGTGTGTTGTATGGTCGCTTAACACACAGGCCTTTGGGTGCCCAGCCGCTCGTGTCACGTTACCCCCTTAGGGCCTGGAGACCCCAGGTCTTACATTGTTGGT
The DNA here is from genome assembly GCF_964204655.1 of Triturus cristatus. NCBI lineage: Eukaryota > Metazoa > Chordata > Amphibia > Caudata > Salamandridae > Triturus > Triturus cristatus. Next base: position 423,849,963 of record NC_140593.1, read on the forward strand.
GAGCGGTGGGATATTAGGACCTGTGACCATACAGCACCCTTCCGTGAAGAGGAGGGCGCCACAATTAAACGCCTGTTGTTACAAAGCTCTGCAACTATTATTTGCTGCATTTATTGATTCCACTGTCCAGGCTGAGAATCCTGGTTAGCTGGTAACTGTCACCCATATCGTAGGAATTTCTTCCTTAGTATCTAGGTCCCCACCTGTCAAGATGGAATTCCGGTTAGCTGACTTCGAGGGGTACTCGGTGAAGCAACTGAGAGAGTTCGGGCAGGGGATGGGGGTGCCTGGGGTGCGGAGGGCCAATGGACCAGAACTCCGTACCGCCATAAGGGCATGGGTAGAGGCCCACCCAGAAGGGAGAGAGGATGAGGGACAGGAGGCGCCAGATGCACCTCAGGAGGAGAGCGCCCAAGTAGTACTAGACATACTTAATGTAGATGTGTCTGAAAATGTGCCCCCAGGGAGGCGTTCTGGGGCCAGCGCTCCTCCTAGACCCTCTAGGAGGAGCACGTCTCCAGAGGAGTACGAGGACAGGAGGGAGGAGAGGCAGTTAAAATGGGAACTGGCCAAATTAGAACATGAAAGAGAAAGGGAAAGAGAGAAAAAGAAATGGGCAATGGAGGAGAAGAAGATGGCGCACGAGCTCCAGCTAAAAGAGTTGGAGCTACGCGCCCTCCAATTGAATGCGTCCAATAAGGACAATGGGGGCAGCATACCTAAGGAGTCTCACGAGTCAAAATTCTACCTACCTAAGGAAGTCATTGCAGATTACACAGTGGGGGACGACATTGCTAAATGGTTGGAGGCATATGAAGTAGCCTTGACTGCCCATGGGGTACCCGAGAGTAATTGGGGAGGTGGTTTATATCGGTATATACCTCACAATGTCAGGGACACCCTGCTATATTTGGCCAAGGCGGATGAGGTCAGGTATGCCCCCATGAAAGAGGCTTTACTGAAAAAGTTTGGTCTTAACCCCGAGAGGTACAGGCAGAGGTTCCGTGGCAGCCATAAGCTGTCCACACAGACATGGGTAGGTTTTTCTTGATTATGCGAGAAAGGCACTAGATGGTTGTGTGCGTGGCAGCGAGGTGCAGGACTACCAAGGGGTGTACAATCTTTTTTTACGGGGGCACCTCTTGGATAAGTACTTTCCGGAGCTGCGCCAACATCTGGTGGACCGCAAGTTGATGGATCCCCGTGAGCTTGCGGAGGAGGCAGATATTTGGGTGAGCACCCGGGTGTCTCACAAGGGCCCCGGGGAGATGGCTCGAAAGGCGGACAGGGTTTCCCCCAGAAGAAAGACGGGGGAGATAAAAAGGTGGAATTCTCTAAAGGCCCCCAAAATAAGTTTGGGAAGGGAGTAGGAACCCCACCCCCGTCCAATTCCACAAGACCCACTTACCCTAACAGGAGTCAGCAGCCTAGGATTGTGCGGTGCTACGAATGTGGGGAGATTAGACACTACAAGGGAGATCCCAAGTGTCGCAAGCGACCCCCAGCCCCAACGGGCAGGAAAAGTCCCGGGGTGAGTAGTATAGCGCTTGGGGTGGAGCTGCCCTTAGATAGGGAAGGGGAGTGGACAGGCCTGACGCTGGTTTCACTCGGGGATAGAGAGGTGGTCCCCGTAGTGTCCCTGCCCCCGAACACTGCTAAATATCAGCAGAGGGTGAGAGTTAACGGGGAGGAGGTGGATGCTCTGAGGGACACAGGGGCCAGCGTGACCACTGTCGTGCGGCGGCTGGTGTCCCCAGACCAAGTAGTCCCCGAGGAGTTCCATCCCGCCGTATTGGCTGACGGCAGTGTGAGTCACTATCCAGTGGCTCGTGTTCCATTTGAGTGGGGAGGAGTCAAAGGCCTACTGAGAGTTGCTGTGAGCCCTGCCTTGCCTGTGGGGTGCTTGCTAGGGAACGACCTGGAGCACACCAAGTGGAAAGATGTCGAGTTTCAAGCTCACACCGAGATGCTGGGATTACCAGGGTGGACTTGCGTAGTCACGCGGTCCATGGCTGCCCAGCATAAAACTCACCCGGGGTTGGAGCCTGGAATCATGGCCCAACCCAACACAAGAAGAGGAAAGAAGAAGGTGGTAGAGGACACACCCGGTGAGATGGATGGTGAGGCCGCAGAGGTGCCCCAGGAGTCCGTGGAGGTGGATGTCGTTCCCGTGGAGGACTTGCCGACCCTTGCTGACTGGCATGTGGGAGGAGGGCCTACCCGGGAGGAATTTTGTCAGGCACAAAGGGCATGCCCCACACTTGAAGGCATGCGGCGACAGGCCGAAGCCCAAGTGGCCAGTCAGGAGATGGGAGGATATCATGTGTATTGGGAGGATGGTCTCCTATACAGTGAGCCCAGGGTGCCGGTACATGGATCTTCGAGGGCCATAGTGGTCCCCCAATGTTACCGGGCCTTCCTGCTGGAGTTAGCACACGAGATACCCTTAGCCGGACATCTGGGTCAGGACAAAACCTTTGCACGGTTGGTCCCTCATTTTTATTGGCCCACGATGAGGATTGCCTCAGACACCTTTTGCAAGACCTGTAAGTCTTGCCAGGCGAGTGGCAAGACTGGGACTAAATTGAAAGTCCCATTGGAACCGCTCCCCGTGGTGGGGACCCCTATTGAGAGGGTCGGTATCGATATTGTTGGGCCATTGGACCCTCCGACCGCAGCGGGACACCTATTCATCCTGGTTTTGGTGGACCACGCCACAAGGTACCCAGAGGCTATTCCTCTGAGGACCATCACTGCACCGGTGGTGGCGCGGGCACTGTTGGGGATTTTTACCCGAGTGGGATTCCCCAAGGTCGTGGTGTCGGACAGGGGCACCAACTTCATGTCGGCCTACATTCAGGCCATGTGGAAGGAGTGTGGGGTGACCTACCTGTTCTCCACTCCTTACCACCCCCAGACTAACGGACTTGTAGAGCGCTTCAATAAGACATTGAAGGGTATGATCCGGAGCCTGCCAGAGGGCTTGAGGCGTAAATGGGACGTCCTCCTCCCCTGCTTGTTGTTCTCCTATCGGGTGGTACCGCAGAAGGGAGTCGGGTTCAGCCCGTTTGAATTGCTCTATGGCCATCCCGTTAGGGGTCCCCTCAGTTTAGTGAAAGAGGGGTGGGAGAAGACTTCGCAGAAGCTTCCCCGTGACATTGTCAGCTACATGCTGGCGTTCTGCAGCCAGATGGCCAAGCTGTGGAAGGCGGCCTCAGAGAACCTAGAGGCTAGCCAGACCGTGATGAAGGAGTGGTATGACCGCAACGCTCGGACGGTCGAGTTGGACGTTGGACAGAAGGTGTGGGTCATGGAACCTGGGGAGCTTTGTGCCCCCCAAGACCGGTGGACTGGTCCGTACGACATTGTGGAGCGACGAGGCCAGACCACTTACGTAGTGGATTTGAAGACCCCCGACAGCCCCTCAGGGTGCTCCACGTCAACCGCCTGAAGCCACACCATGAGCCATCAGAGCTTGCTCTCCTGATGGTGACGGATGGGAGCGAAGAGGAAGAGAGTGAAGCTCTTCCTGACCTTCTTGTGGTACCAGAGAAGGATGGTTCGGTGGAAGGTGTAGTCCTCTCCCCATCCTTGACCCCAGAGCAACAGAGGGACTGTCGCCATGTCCTGGGACGATTCGCCTCGTTGTTCTCCCTCACACCTGGAATCACTCATCTGTGTACCCATGACATGGACACAGGGGACAGCCCCCCGGTGAAGAACAAGTCTTACCGACTCTCTGACCGAGTGAAAGATAGCATCCAGCGCGAGGTCGCCAAAATGTTGGAGCTGGGGGTGATAGAACCTTCCAGCAGCCCGTGGGCTAGTCCAGTGGTGTTGGTGCCGAAAGCGGCCCCACCGGGTACGACGCCGGAGCTGCGGTTCTGTGTGGACTACCGGGGGTTGAACTCTGTCACGAAGACAGATGCTCACCCCATCCCACGTGCAGACGAGCTGGTGGACCGGCTGAGCAGCAGCCCGGTACCTCAGCACCATTGATCTGACATCCGGATATTGGCAGATTGCCATGGCCGATGGAGCAAGGGAGAAAACAGCATTCTCCACCCCCGAGGGCCACTACCAGTTCCGAGTGATGCCCTTTGGGCTCAAAAATGCTCCGGCCACATTCCAGCGGTTAGTGAATCAGGCACTATCTGGTCTGGAGTCCTTCTCAGCGGCCTACCTGGATGACATAGCTGTCTTCAGTGGCACCTGGGAGGACCATCTGCAACACCTCCAGGAGGTATTGCAGGCGCTGCAACGTGCTGGCCTAACCATTAAAGCCAGCAAGTGCCAGATTGGACAGGGATCTGTCGTGTACCTGGGACACCTGGTGGGCGGAGGTAAGGTCCAACCCCTCCAGGCCAAAATAGAGACCATCTTGGCTTGGGAGCCCCCCAAGACCCAAACAGAGGTCCGAGCTTTCCTCGGCCTCACTGGGTATTACCGCCGGTTCGTCAAGGGATATGGTACCATCGTAACCCCCTTGACGGAATTGACCTCAAAGAAGCAACCTCGCAAGGTCATATGGACAGCTGTATGCCAAGAAGCCTTTGACACGCTGAAACATGCGATGTGTACTGCTCCAGTACTAGCAACACCGGATTTCAGCAAAGAATTTATTGTGCAGACCGACACCTCGGAGTACGGCATAGGTGCGGTGCTCTCGCAACTCAATACCGAGAGCCAAGATCAACCAATGGCCTTCATATCCAGAAGACTCCTCCCTCGGGAACGGCGATGGAGCACCATTGAGAGAGAAGCCTTCGCGGTGGTCTGGGCTCTGAAGAAGTTGAGGCCATACCTCTTTGGAACTCACTTTCTCATTCAGACTGACCACCGCCCCCTTCGCTGGCTCATGCAGATGAGAGGCAGAAACCCCAAGTTGTTGAGGTGGTCCATTTCCTTACAGGGGATGGATTTTCGGGTGGAACATCGGCCCGGAGTTGACCACGCCAATGCTGACGGTCTCTCCAGGTTTTTCCGCCTTAGCGATGAGAACTCCCTAGAGGTTGGGTAGCTCTCCCCTCTTTCGGCTGGGAGGGACGCGTGTTGGACCTGTCAGCCCTAGGGTGGTCTCCCCATGTATTTTTGATCGTGCCTCATTTTTTCCACCCTCATTTTGATGTTGGACTTAGGTCTCCGGGCGCCTTTTCATTGCCAATCAGTGTTAAGGTGCAGGTGCTCCCTTCTCCCAAGATGGCTGCCACAGACCCCTGCTACTGCAGAGTGGTCTTTATTAGTAGCACCCTAGCTGCCAGGAGCTGGCTGGAACCCCACAACAATGTTGAAACACCAGCCCACCTTTTTTGTCTAGAAGGGAGGTGTGGTTTTTACTTTTGCCGCCTTGCCTAGAGGTCACCTGACCTAGGGATACATAAGTGAGGGAGGGAACTTTTTCTAGTCAGTTGGCCAGTTGGGGTAAAGCAGAGCTGGAGAATCCACGCAGGAGTGTAGGCGGTAGGGCCTAGCCAGGGACTTATGCCTCTGAGAGTGACAGTGCTTAGGTGCTGCCTCTTAAGTGAGTGAGGGATCCTGTGAAACCCACTGATCTTGCCCAGCAGTAGGAGGACCCAGGGAACCTCTGCCCAGCCTGACTAGGAAGGACCTAGTCGCCAACTCATCCCCTACCCCCCAAGGAACAGAACCCCAAGGGTGCCAGTATCATCTGCGCCAAAAAGACTGAATATTGAAACTGCAGAAGTGACATCCTGAAACTTCATGCCGAAGCGAATATTGTAACTTCATGAAACGACTGATTGCCTGACTGTTGGGAAACGACCAAGTAATGGCGCTGTGTTTCCTGCGCTGCCAGACCTGACCTGTGACCCCCTGTGCAGATCTGCTGTCGAGCGCAGAGCTGGCCGAGCTCCCGCTTAATTTGTGACCCCCCCCCGGGTGCCAGGACCCGCAACGCAATCACCGCCGCGGCCCGTAGGCCTCAGGGAAGTGTCAGTGCCAAGTCGGAGCCTGCGGAGAAGCCCGGGGCCCCGCCGCTGCCGTCGCAGAGTCAGAAGGAAGAGCGAGTGTCCGGGAGTGTCCCGCGCCGTTGCGCGCATCGGAAGGAGGACCCGGAGCGGAACCGAGCGACGAGACCAAGGTAACCCCCTGAGGGCTGGGAGGTAGCACCGCTGTGTAGCGGCCTGAGACTGGCCCCCCCCTGCTCCCCGGGAGTCGTGGGAAGGCCCGGTGCGCCCCCTGCCAAGCGGGAACGACACCGCATGCAGTGACTGTGACTTTCCCCCCTCCGTGGGATTTCCCGCCGTAATTGTGAGTCTCCCCTCCGTGGGATTACCCTCTCCTGGGGACTGCCGTTCGCAGGACTCAACAGTGCTCAATGCGCTCTATGTCCCAGTAGCGTTGATCATTCCATTGCATTTAACAATGCTCAATGTGTGCTATGTGGGAGTAGCGCTGATCGTCCAATTGTATTTACCAGTGCTCAATGCGTTCTATGTTAGAGTAGCGCTGATCGTTCAAGTGCATTTACCAGTGCTCAATGCGTTCTATGTTAGAGTAGCGCTGATCGTTCAATTGTATTCAACAGTGCTCAATGCGTTCTATGTCTCAGTAGCGCTAATCATTCCTGTGTATTCACCAGTCCTCAATACGTTCTATGTCTCAGTAGCGCTAATCATTCCTGTGTATTCACCAGTCCTCAATGCGTTCTATGTCTCAGTAGCGCTAATCATTCCTGTGTATTCACCAGTCCTCAATGCGTTCTAAGTCTAAGGAGCGCTAACCCCATGTGTTGCATCCACAAGCGCTCCATTCACCAGTGAAGGTCCCAAGTGCAAGGCGCTTACTGTACCCACAACGCTTATGCTCAGGGTGCTAGGCAGGCATTTTACGACCGCAAGTTATGCTCATGTGCCTTTGTTTCTTCGTAGACACCAGTAGTGCCACGTCTGCAGGCCCCGGCCCGCAGCACTAGGGAAGTTCATACTGCAGGGATTGCTGAGGTAACAGTACTGAGAGAACTGTAATGCACATGTTAAAGTGTACAGGTAATGAGAAACTGTAATGCAAATGTTAATGTGTATAAGCTAAGATACATTGCCCTCCAACATTACCGTGTGTGCTCCTTTGATTAGATAAAGTCTGATTAATTTGCATTCACCTTATTGTGTGGCGTCCATTATTGTGTGCGTTTACTGCTTTAGAGGATGCGTGTGTTGTATGGTCGCTTAACACACAGGCCTTTGGGTGCCCAGCCGCTCGTGTCACGTTACCCCCTTAGGGCCTGGAGACCCCAGCTCTTACAACAGGGAACCTAGGGGTCTGAGCTTAACACAGGAGTACACAATTCACAAAGGATTCAGCAAGCTCTCTATCCCAGAGAACTCACACTCACTGTCTAGTGCCCCACACCATTCATCCACACAACCCACCCCCCCCTCGGACTGGTAAGGCAGTTTCTACCACCCCTGATTCCTCAACCTGACCACACGTGACACAGGTACCAAACTCTGGGCGCAGGGCGGGGGACAAATGTACTGGACACAATTACACAATGATACCTTCAGGAGAAGAAATAATGGACTTCAAAAACAATAATCCCCAAAATGTGATTATCTAAATGCAGAGTTTTGTAGTGCAGCCAGTTGCTGCTGCGGTACAGCGCCAACGCAAGTCCTATCCCACCGCTGCCACCAATGTTAGAAATGGGATTTCTGGTTGGCTAGGGCTTGCGCCAAAGCCAGGCAGAAACCACTACTCTAGTCAGGGCTGGGGAGTTACACACCAAAGATAACCCCTGCTCACCCCCTTGGTAGCTTGGCACGAGCAGTCAGGCTTATCCCGGAGGCAATGTGTAAAGCGTTTGCGCGTGCACCCAGCAACAACACCCAAGGCCCACCACAAAAGAAACTCCACACAAGGTATTATATAAAAATAGCCTTTGTATTATACCAAACACATTAGATAATAAATACACACTTTACAATGTGCCAACAGGCACGGGCAGAATTTACAGGGGATATGTACAAGACAGGGCCACCTGGACCACTGTCAGGAATCAGCACTTTTGGAACTAGCACGTTGTAGAAATATCACTTTAGAACATAGCACATATAATCACTGTAGCACCAATTGGAAAATGTAGCGCACAACCAGTAACCTCTGGTAACAGGTAAGTACCACCTACGCAACCCTAACCACCTTAGGAGAATATAGCAGAGGGAACCAGCACCTCACTAGCACCACCTGTACTAGGAGAAAAACAACCACCTAAGTATCACAATACCTGTAGGGGTATAAGCACATTACACATGATGCATCACAACACATTCAGAGGTGTAGGGAAGGAAAACACATGATGAATAACATACATTCAGCGGTGTAAAAACAAGGCACATGATGCATAAAAACACATTCAGAGGTGCAGGAAAACACAATTGCGCCAAACTCACATAAGTCACCACCTGTGACTGTCCAAAGGCCAACTGGCCTTGTTGGGGCTAGGACGCCCTGTGTCCCAGTGTCAAGGCAAGACTGCGCACGCAGTCAAGGCAAAGTGCACAGGCCACCACCTAAACGTTGCAGCTGCCCACTAAGTGCTGGGCAGCTGGGAAAAATGAACTATGCCACACGTTGGAGTGCAAGCTCTAGGACACACTATGCTGGGCTGGAGTCACCTAGGCTCTGGGCATAACAATGCCACCCGTGGGAGCGTGCAAGCTCCACAAGAATAATGCCCCAGTCACGTGGGAGCGCACTAGCGCTCTAAAACGAACAATGCGGGGGGGGGGGGGCGTTGGAGCCCTCTAGGCTCGTAAAGTAATGTGCCCCGCGTTGGAGCGTCCTCGCGCTCTGAAATAAACAATGTGGTGCGCGTTGGAGCACTCTCTAGGCTCTTAGACAAAGAACTTTGCCCCCGTCGTTGGAGTCCCTCTAGACTCTTAAACAACAATGATGGCCGGGGTTGGAGCGACCCCCCCTATCAGGCGGGGGCCGCTCGGGAAGTAGGACGGTCGGGGAGCGGCACCCAGCACACACACACGGAGTCCCCCCAGCCCTTACTGACTTACCGGGCTGTTCTCTGGGGAATCCGCTCCTCGTCACCGGCCTGCTGGCTCCCGCAGCTTCCTCCCGCGGGCCTCAGAGTTTCCGGGCCGACGGTCGGCGCGGGGAAGTCTCCGGGGCTTCCCTCTGCCTCACAGGAGCCCCTGCCTGGGTCTCCCCGACTTCCTGGTTCCGAGACAGTCCTGGGGCATGCGCAGTAGCCTCGCTCCAGCTTGCACAGGCCTGACGTCCGCGAGGACGCTTTCCGGTTGCCGGGCAACTCCCGGTGTGAGCACCAATCCCAGCGCGGCTCCCCTCTCACGTCAGCGGGGAGCCGGCGTGGTGCTGTGGCGAGGTTGGAGGCAATACGGGGTAGGCTCCAGTGGGTTAATCACAAAGTCCCTGGCGGGGTGGGCACCCGCTAGGGATATAAATCAGTAGATATGCGGGGTAGGCTCCCGCTTGGGCGCATAAACGCGAGGTGGGCACCCGCCGAAATTACAAGAAAGTGGCAGGAGGCGGGGTGGGCACCCGCTTCCAAGGTACCGATGCGGGGTGGGCTCCCGCTCGGTTTTCCTAGCGCCGAGATGCAGGGTGGGCACCTGCTTGTGAAACAAAGAGATAAGCGGGGTGGGCACCTGCTCCGTAAAGCAGCCAAAAAGCGGGGGAATCCCTACGTCGGGATTCCCTTGCAAAGGATCGCCGTCTAGCGCTGTTCAGCTCACGAAGGCGCTCCTCAGGGTGGCGAACACCAAGTCCAGAGGGTGATCAGGTGGAGAGCTTCCCCACCAACCAGGCAAGGTCCATGGAAAGTCTTTCAGATGCAGGGGGGCAAAGACTGGGCCCAGGGGCCAGCTCACAGGGCCCTCCAGCAGGGAGGCAGTCCCCAGTGGCGGTCTCTCCTGGTGCCCAGCAGCAGCAGGCCCCCCTCAAGTGAGGATCAGAAAGAGAACATTTTACTTGGGGTCACAGCCCCATTTTATACACAGGTTCACTTTTGTCTCAAGGTGCAGGGAAGGGTCGAACCAGTTACAACTGGTTCCTGAGCACTTTGTTTTGCTCAGCCCCTCTCCCTATTCAGAGAGCAGGCCAGGGTCATCAGTCTCACCACAGGGGGCGGAGCCAGCATTGTGTGGGGAAAGCCCAGCCCTATTCAGGTCCTAGGTGTACTCCTCCCACCCATCTGGCTTCTGATCTCCCCATTCACCACTGGGTGACTCCTCCTGACTCTGGGGATTCCCTAGCCCATCACATGACCTCAGCCAGCCATTCACGCGACAAGCAGTCACTGCACATTTATGCCAGTGTCTAGAAGTGGCACTTCCATACTAGCTACATGGACGCCGCACACATCATCGCTCAGCATTTCATCACACGAGTCCGCACATACCAAACTCGTACCTGCACTCCCCATGCATCAGGAACCACCAGGGACACATACATTCCCCCATGCATTCCTATGGGAGAGCAGGCCAACCTCACTACACGCACGCACTTTACCCTGGGACACAGCGGTAAAGTGCGCAGAAACCAAAAATCACTACCACCAGGTCACGAGTAAAAGCAAAAAGTTTAGGGGTGAACCTGCCAGAAGGGCCAAGTCCAACAGGAAACCTACCAAACCCACACATTTCTGAAAACTAGACACCCGGGGGACTCCAGGGAGGTATGACTTGCGTGGATCTTCCAACGTTTCCTTACCCAGAATACCCTGCAAACCTCACATTTTGCTGAAAAAAATCACCTTTTTCTCTCATTTTTGTGTGGGAAAGCTGTGGCATCACCGGGCTGACACAATTTTCCAAACACCCAGCGTTCCCCCGGGTCTCCCGATAAAAACGGTGCCTCACTCGTGTGGGAGGCCCAAGTACCCACGACAGTCAAGAGCCCACAACGTAGTGAGGCGACATGAAAATTGCCTATCTCAAAACGACCTGGTTTTGCAAGGGGGGGGTCACTTGAGTTTTTGGCCCGGTGCTCGGCGGCCACCGAGGGAAACCTACAAAACCCACACATTTCTAAAACTAGACTCCCGGGGGATTCCAGGGAGGTATGGCTTGCGTGGATCCCCCAACGTTTCCTTACCCAGAATGCCCTGCAAACCTCAAATTTAGCTGAAAAAAACACCTTTTTCACACATTTTTGTGTGGGAAAGTTGTGGAATCACCGGGCTGACACAAATTTCCTACCACCCAGTGTTCCCCCGGGTCTCCCGATAAAAACGGTGCCTCACTCGTGTGGGAGGTCCAAGTACCCACGACAGGCAAGGGCCCACAACGTAGTGAGGCGACATGAAAATTGCCTATCTCAAAAGGACCTGGTTTTGCAAGGGGTGTCACTTGGATTTTTGGCCCGGTGCTCGGCGGCCACTAAGGAAAAGCTACCAAATCCGCACATTTCTGAAAACTAGACACCGGGGGATTCCAGGGAGGTATGGCTTGCATGGATCTCCCAACGTTTCCTTACCCAGAATGCCCTGCAAACCTCAAATTTAGCTGTAAAAAATCACCTTTTTCACACATTTTTGTGTGGGAAAGTTGTGGCATCACCGGGCTGACAGAAATTTCCTTCCACCCAGCATTCCCCCAGGTCTCCCGATAAAAACGGTGCCTCACTCGTGTGAGAGGCCCAAGTACCCGCGACAGGCAAGGGCCTACAACATAGTGAGGCGACATGAAAATTGCCTATCTCAAAATGACCTGGTTTTGCAAGGTGGGTCACTTGGGTTTTTGGCCCGGTGCTCGGCGGCCACCTAAGGAAAGCTACCAAATGCACACATTTCTGAAAACTAGACACCGGGGGGATTCCAGGGAGGTATAGCTTGCATGGATCCGCCAACGTTTCCTTACCCAGAATGCCCTGCAAACTTCAAGTTTAGCTGTAAAAACTCACCTTTTTCACACATTTTTGTGTGGAAAAGTTGTGGAATCACCGGGCTGACACAAATTTCCTACCACCCAGTGTTCCCCCGGGTCTCCCGATAAAAACGGTGCCTCACTCGTGTGGGGCAGGCCCAAGTACCCGTAACAGGCAAGGGCCCACAACCTAGTGAGGCGACATGAAAATTGCCATCTCAAAACAACCTGGTTTTGCAAGGGTTGGTCAATTGGGATTTTGGCCCGGTGCTCGGCGGCCACCTAGGGAAACCTACCAAACCCACACCTTTCTGAAAACTAGACACCCGAGGGATTCCAGGGAGGTATGGGTTGCGTGGATCCCCCAACGTTTCCTTACCCAGAATGCCCTGCAAACCTCAAATTTAGCTGAAATAAATCACCTTTTTCACACATTTTTGTGTGGGAAAGTTGTGGCATCACTGGGCCGACACAAATTTCCAACCACCCAGCATTCCCCCAGGTCTCCTGATAAAAACGGTGCCTCACTCGTGTGGGAGGCCCAAGTACCCGTGACAGGCAAGGGCCCACAACATAGTGAGGCGACATGAAAATTGCCTATCTCAAAATGACCTGGTTTTGCAAGGGGGGTCACTTGGGTTTTGGCCCGGTGATCGGCGGCCACCAAGGGAAAGCTACCAAACCCACACATTTCTGAAAACTAGACACCCGGGGGATTCCAGGGAGGTATGGCTTGCATCGATCCTCCAATGTTTCCTTACCCAGATTGCCCTGCAAACCTCAAAGTTAGCTGAAAAAACTCACCTTTTTCACACATTTTTGTGTGGGAAAGTTGTGGCATCACTGGGCTGACAAAAATTTCCTACCACCCAGCAACCCCCGGGTCTCCTGATAAACACGGGGCCTCACTCGTGTGGGAGGCCCAAGTACCCGTGGCAGGCAAGGGCCCACAACGTAGTGAGGCGTCATGAAAATTACCTATTTCGAAACGACCTGGTTTTGCAAAGGGGGTCAATTGGTTTATTGGCCCGGTGCTCGGCGGCCACCTAGGGAAACCTATCAAACCCACACATTTCTAAAAACTAGATACCCGGGGGATTCCAGGGAGGTATGGCTTGCGTGGATCTCCCAACGTTTCCTTACCCAGAATGCCCTGCAAACGTCAAATTTAGCTGAAAAACACCTTTTTCACCCATTTTTGTGAGGGAAAGTTGTGGCATCACCGGGCTGACACAAATTTCCTACCACCCAGCGTTCCCCCGGGTCTCCCGATAAAAACGGTGCCTCACTCGTGTGGGAGGTCCAAGTACCCACGACAGGCAAGGGCCCACAACGTAGTGAGGCGACATGAAAATTGCCTATCTCAAAAGGACCTGGTTTTGCAAGGGGTGTCACTTGGATTTTTGGCCCGGTGCTCGGCGGCCACTAAGGGAAAGCTACCAAATCCGCACATTTCTGAAAACTAGACACCCGGGGGATTCCAGGGAGGTATGGCTTGCATGGATCCCCCAACGTTTCCTTACCCAGAATGCCCTGCAAACCTCAAATTTAGCTGTAAAAAATCACCTTTTTCACACATTTTTGTGTGGGAAAGTTGTGGCATCACTGGGCTGACACAAATTTCCTACCACCCAGCGTTCCCCCGGGTCTCCCGATAAAAATGGTGCCTCACTTGTGTGGGAGGCCCAAGTACCCGTGACAGGCAAGGGCTCACAACGTAGTGAGGCGACATGAAAATTCCCTATCTCAAAACGACCTGGTTTTGCAAGGGGTGTCACTTGGATTTTTGGCCCGGTGCTCGGCGGCCACTAAGGGAAAGCTACCAAATCCGCACATTTCTGAAAACTAGACACCGGGGGATTCCAGGGAGGTATGGCTTGCATGGATCTCCCAACGTTTCCTTACCCAGAATGCCCTGCAAACCTCAAATTTAACTGTAAAAAATCACCTTTTTCACACATTTTTGTGTGGGAAAGTTGTGGCATCACCGGGCTGACAGAAATTTCATTCCACCCAGCATTCCCCCGGGTCTCCCGATAAAAACGGTGCCTCACTCGTGTGAGAGGCCCAAGTACCCGCGACAGGCAAGGGCCTACAACATATTGAGGCGACATAAAAATTGCCTATCTCAAAATGACCTGGTTTTGAAAGGTGGGTCACTTGGGTTTTTGGCCCGGTGCTCGGCGGCCACCTAAGGAAAGCTACCAAATGCACACATTTCTGAAAACTAGACACCGGGGGGATTCCAGGGAGGTATAGCTTGCATGGATCCGCCAACGTTTCCTTACCCAGAATGCCCTGCAAACTTCAAGTTTAGCTGTAAAAACTCACCTTTTTCACACATTTTTGTGTGGGAAAGTTGTGGAATAACCGGGCTGACACAAATTTCCTACCACCCAGTGTTCCCCCGGGTCTCCCGATAAAAATGGTGCCTCACTCGTGTGGGGCAGGCCCAAGTACCCGTAACAGGCAAGGGCCCACAACGTAGTGAGGCGACATGAAAATTGCCATCTCAAAACAACCTGGTTTTGCAAGGGTTGGTCAATTGGGTTTTTGGCCCGGTGCTCGGTGGCCACCTAGGGAAACTTACCAAACCCACACCTTTCTGAAAACTAGACACCCGGGGGATTCCAGGGAGGTATGGGTTGCGTGGATCCCCCAACGTTTCCTTACCCAGAATGCCCTGCAAACCTCAAATTTAGCTGAAATAAATCACCTTTTTCACACATTTTTGTGTGGGAAAGTTGTGGCATCACTGGGCCGACACAAATTTCCTACCACCCAGCATTCTCCCAGGTCTCCTGATAAAAACGGTGCCTCACTCTTGTGGGAGGCCCAAGTACCCGTGACAGGCAAGGGCCCACAACATAGTGAGGCGACATGAAAATTGCCTATCTCAAAATGACCTGGTTTTGCAAGGGGGGTCACTTGGGTTTTGGCCCGGTGATCGGCGGCCACCAAGGGAAAGCTACCAAACCCACACATTTCTGAAAACTAGACACCCGGGGGATTCCAGGGAGGTATGGCTTGCATCGATCCTCCAATGTTTCCTTACCCAGATTGCCCTGCAAACCTCAAATTTAGCTGAAAAAACTCACCTTTTTCACACATTTTTGTGTGGGAAAGTTGTGGCATCACCGTGCTGACACAAATTTCCTACCACCCAGCATTCCCCAGGGTCTCCAGATAAAAACGGTGCCTCACACGTGTGTGAGGCCCAAGTACCCGCGACAGGCAAGAGCCCACAACGTAGTGAGGCGACATGAAAATTGCCTATCTCAAAACGACCTGGTTTTGCAAGGGGGATCACTTGGGTTTTTGGCCCGGTGCTCGGCAGCCACCTAGGGAAACCTACCAAACCCACAAATATCTGAAAACTATACACCCGGGGGATTCCAGGGAGGTATGGCTTGCATGGATCCCCCAACGTTTCCTTACCCAGAATGCCCTGCAAACTTCAAGTTTAGCTGTAAAAACTCACCTTTTTCACACATTTTTGTGTGGGAAAGTTGTGGAATCACCGGGCTGACACAAATTTCCTACCACCCAGTGTTCCCCCAGGTCTCCCGATAAAAATGGTGCCTCACTCGTGTGGGGCAGGCCCAAGTACCCGTAACAGGCAAGGGCCCACAACGTAGTGAGGCGACATGAAAATTGCCATCTCAAAACAACCTGGTTTTGCAAGGGTTGGTCAATTGGGTTTTTGGCCCGGTGCTCGGTGACCACCTAGGGAAACCTACCAAACCCACACCTTTCTGAAAACTAGACACCTGGGGGATTCCAGGGAGGTATGGGTTGCGTGGATCCCCCAACGTTTCCTTACCCAGAATGCCCTGCAAACCTCAAATTTAGCTGAAATAAATCACCTTTTTCACACATTTTTGTGTGGGAAAGTTGTGGCATCACTGGGCCGACACAAATTTCCTACCACCCAGCATTCCCCCAGGTCTCCTGATAAAAACGGTGCCTCGCTCTTGTGGGAGGCCCAAGTACCCGTGACAGGCAAGGGCCCACAACATAGTGAGGCGACATGAAAATTACCTATCTCAAAACGACCTGGTTTTGCAAAGGGGGTCAATTGGTTTATTGGCCCGTTGCTCGGCGGCCACCTAGGGAAACCTACCAAACCCACACATTTCTGAAAACTAGACACCCGGGGGGATTCCAGGGAGGTATGGCTTGCATCGATCCTCCAATGTTTCCTTACCCAGATTGCCCTGCAAACCTCAAATTTAGCTGAAAAAACTCACCTTTTTCACACATTTTTGTGTGGAAAAGTTGTGGCATCACTGGGCTGACAAAAATTTCCTACCACCCAGCAATCCCCCGGGTCTCTTGATAAACACGGGGCCTCACTCGTGTGGGAGGCCCAAGTAACCGTGGCAGGCAAGGGCCCACAACGTAGTGAGGCGTCATGAAAATTACCTATCTCAAAACGACCTGGTTTTGCAAAGGGGGTCAATTGGTTTATTGGCCCGTTGCTCGGCGGCCACCTAGGGAAACCTACCAAACCCACACATTTCTAAAACCTAGACACCCGGGGGATTCCAGGGAGGTATGGCTTGCGTGGATCTCCCAACGTTTCCTTACCCAGAATGCCCTGCAAACCTCAAATTTAGCTGAAAAACACGTTTTTCTCACATTTGTGTGTGGGAAAGTTGTGGCATCACCGGGCTGACACAATTTTTCTACCACCCAGCGTTCTCCCGGGTCTCCCGATAAAAACGGTGCCTCACTCGTGTGGGAGGCCCGATTACCCACGACAGACAAGAACCCACAACGTAGTGAGGCGACATGAAAAATGCCTATCTCAAAAGGACCTGGTTTTGAAAAGGGGGTCACTTGAGTTTTTGGCCCGATGCTCGGCGGTCACCTAGGGAAACCTACCAAACCCACACATTTATGAAAACTAGACACCCGGGGGATTCCAGGGAGGTATGGCTTGCATGGATCCCCCAACGTTTCCTTACCCAGAATGCCCTGCAAACCTCAAATTTAGCTGAAAAAATCACTTTTTTCACCCATTTTTGTGAGGGAAAGTTGTGGCATCACCGGGCTGACACAAATTTCCTACCACCCAGCGTTCCCCCGGGTCTCCCGATAAAAACGGTGCCTCACTCGTGTGGGAGGTCCAAGTACCCACGACAGGCAAGGGCCCACAACGTAGTGAGGCGACATGAAAATTGCCAATCTCAAAAGGACCTGGTTTTGCAAGGGGTGTCACTTGGATTTTTGGCCCGGTGCTCGGCGGCCACTAAGGGAAAGCTACCAGATCCGCACATTTCTGAAAACTAGACACCGGGGTATTCCAGGGAGGTATGGCTTGAATGAATCTCCCAACGTTTCCTTACCCAGAATGCCCTGCAAACCTCAAATTTAGCTGTAAAAAATCACCTTTATCACACATTTTTGTGTGGGAAAGTTGTGGCATCACCGGGCTGACACAAATTTCCTACCACCCAGCGTTCCCCCGGGTCTCCCGATAAAAATGGTGCCTCACTTGTGTGGGAGGCCCAAGTACCCGTGACAGGCAAGGGCTCACAACGTAGTGAGGCGACCTGAAAATTGCCTATCTCAAAACGACCTGGTTTTTCAAGGGGGGTAAATTGGGTTTTTTGCCCGGTGCTCGGCGGCCACCTAGGGAAACCTACCAAACCCACACATTTCTGAAAACTAGACTTCCGGGGGATTCCAGGGAGGTATGGCTTGCGTGGATCCCCCAACGTTTCCTTACCCAGAATGCCCTGCAAACCTCAAATTTAGCTGAAAAAATCACCTTTTTCACACATTTTTGTGTGGGAAAGTTGTGGCATCACCGTGCTGACACAAATTTCCTACCACCCAGCATTCCCCAGGGTCTCCAGATAAAAACGGTGCCTCACACGTGTGTGAGGCCCAAGTACCCGCGACAGGCAAGAGCCCACAATGTAGTGAGGCGACATGAAAATTGCCTATCTCAAAACGACCTGGTTTTGCAAGGGGGGTCACTTGGGTTTTTGGCCCGGTGCTCGGCAGCCACCTAGGGAAACCTACCAAACCCACAAATTTCTGAAAACTATACACCCGGGGGATTCCAGGGAGGTATGGCTTGCATGGATCCCCCAACGTTTCCTTACCCAGAATGCCCTGCAAACCTCAAATTTAGATGAAAAAATCACCTTTTTCACACATTTTTGTGTGGGAAAGTTGTGGCATCACCGGGCTGACACAAATTTACTACCACCCAGCGTTCCCCCGCGTCTCCCGATAAAAACGGTGCCTCACTCAAGTGGGAGGCCCAAGTACCCGTGACAGGCAAGGGCCCACAACGTAGTGAGGCGACATGAAAATTACCTATCTCAAAACGATCTGGTTTGCAAAGGGGGTCAATTTTTTGTTTTAGGCCCGGTGCTCGTCAGCCACCTTGGGAAAGCTACCAAACCCACACATTTCTAAAAACTAGACACCCCGGGGATTCCAGGGAGGTATGGCTTGGGTGGATCCCCCAATGTTTCCTTACCCAGAATGCCCTGCAAACCTCACATTTTGCTGAAAAAACTCACCTTTTTCACACATTTTTGTGTAGGAAAGCTGTGGCATCACCGGGCTGACACAATTTTCCTACCACCCAGCGTTCCCCCAGGTCTCCCGATAAAAACGGTGCCTCACTCGTGTGGGAGGCCCAAGTACCCACGACAGTCAAGAGCCCACAACGTAGTGAGGCGACATGAAAATTGCCTATCTCAAAACAACCTGGTTTTGCAAGGGGGGGTCACTTGAGTTTTTGGCCCGGTGCTCTGCGGCCACCTAGGGAAACCTACCAAACCCACACATTTCTGAAAATTAGACACCCGGGGGATTCCAGGGAGGTATGGCTTGCATGGATCCCCCAACGTTTCCTTACCCAGAATGCCCTGCAAACTTCAAGTTTAGCTGTAAAAACTCACCTTTTTCACACATTTTTGTGTGGGAAAGTTGTGGAATCACCGGGCTGACACAAATTTCCTACCACCCAGTGTTCCCCCAGGTCTCCCGATAAAAATGGTGCCTCACTCGTGTGGGGCAGGCCCAAGTACCCGTAACAGGCAAGGGCCCACAACGTAGTGAGGCGACATGAAAATTGCCATCTCAAAACAACCTGGTTTTGCAAGGGTTGGTCAATTGGGTTTTTGGCCCGGTGCTCGGTGACCACCTAGGGAAACCTACCAAACCCACACCTTTCTGAAAACTAGACACCTGGGGGATTCCAGGGAGGTATGGGTTGCGTGGATCCCCCAACGTTTCCTTACCCAGAATGCCCTGCAAACCTCAAATTTAGCTGAAATAAATCACCTTTTTCACACATTTTTGTGTGGGAAAGTTGTGGCATCACTGGGCCGACACAAATTTCCTACCACCCAGCATTCCCCCAGGTCTCCTGATAAAAACGGTGCCTCGCTCTTGTGGGAGGCCCAAGTACCCGTGACAGGCAAGGGCCCACAACATAGTGAGGCGACATGAAAATTGCCTATCTCAAACTGACCTGGTTTTGCAAGGGGGGTCACTTGGGTTTTGGCCCGGTGATCGGCGGCCACCAAGGGAAAGCTACCAAACCCACACATTTCTGAAAACTAGACACCCGGGGGGATTCCAGGGAGGTATGGCTTGCATCGATCCTCCAATGTTTCCTTACCCAGATTGCCCTGCAAACCTCAAATTTAGCTGAAAAAACTCACCTTTTTCACACATTTTTGTGTGGGAAAGTTGTGGCATCACTGGGCTGACAAAAATTTCCTACCACCCAGCAATCCCCCGGGTCTCTTGATAAACACGGGGCCTCACTCGTGTGGGAGGCCCAAGTAACCGTGGCAGGCAAGGGCCCACAACGTAGTGAGGCGTCATGAAAATTACCTATCTCAAAACGACCTGGTTTTGCAAAGGGGGTCAATTGGTTTATTGGCCCGTTGCTCGGCGGCCACCTAGGGAAACCTACCAAACCCACACATTTCTAAAACCTAGACACCCGGGGGATTCCAGGGAGGTATGGCTTGCGTGGATCTCCCAACGTTTCCTTACCCAGAATGCCCTGCAAACCTCAAATTTAGCTGAAAAACACGTTTTTCTCACATTTGTGTGTGGGAAAGTTGTGGCATCACCGGGCTGACACAATTTTTCTACCACCCAGCGTTCTCCCGGGTCTCCCGATAAAAACGGTGCCTCACTCGTGTGGGAGGCCCGATTACCCACGACAGACAAGAACCCACAACGTAGTGAGGCGACATGAAAAATGCCTATCTCAAAAGGACCTGGTTTTGAAAAGGGGGTCACTTGAGTTTTTGGCCCGATGCTCGGCGGTCACCTAGGGAAACCTACCAAACCCACACATTTATGAAAACTAGACACCCGGGGGATTCCAGGGAGGTATGGCTTGCATGGATCCCCCAACGTTTCCTTACCCAGAATGCCCTGCAAACCTCAAATTTAGCTGAAAAAATCACTTTTTTCACCCATTTTTGTGAGGGAAAGTTGTGGCATCACCGGGCTGACACAAATTTCCTACCACCCAGCGTTCCCCCGGGTCTCCCGATAAAAACGGTGCCTCACTCGTGTGGGAGGTCCAAGTACCCACGACAGGCAAGGGCCCACAACGTAGTGAGGCGACATGAAAATTGCCAATCTCAAAAGGACCTGGTTTTGCAAGGGGTGTCACTTGGATTTTTGGCCCGGTGCTCGGCGGCCACTAAGGGAAAGCTACCAGATCCGCACATTTCTGAAAACTAGACACCGGGGTATTCCAGGGAGGTATGGCTTGAATGAATCTCCCAACATTTCCTTACCCAGAATGCCCTGCAAACCTCAAATTTAGCTGTAAAAAATCACCTTTATCACACATTTTTGTGTGGGAAAGTTGTGGCATCACCGGGCTGACACAAATTTCCTACCACCCAGCGTTCCCCCGGGTCTCCCGATAAAAATGGTGCCTCACTTGTGTGGGAGGCCCAAGTACCCGTGACAGGCAAGGGCTCACAACGTAGTGAGGCGACCTGAAAATTGCCTATCTCAAAACGACCTGGTTTTTCAAGGGGGGTAAATTGGGTTTTTTGCCCGGTGCTCGGCGGCCACCTAGGGAAACCTACCAAACCCACACATTTCTGAAAACTAGACTTCCGGGGGATTCCAGGGAGGTATGGCTTGCGTGGATCCCCCAACGTTTCCTTACCCAGAATGCCCTGCAAACCTCAAATTTAGCTGAAAAAATCACCTTTTTCACACATTTTTGTGTGGGAAAGTTGTGGCATCACCGTGCTGACACAAATTTCCTACCACCCAGCATTCCCCAGGGTCTCCAGATAAAAACGGTGCCTCACACGTGTGTGAGGCCCAAGTACCCGCGACAGGCAAGAGCCCACAATGTAGTGAGGCGACATGAAAATTGCCTATCTCAAAACGACCTGGTTTTGCAAGGGGGGTCACTTGGGTTTTTGGCCCGGTGCTCGGCAGCCACCTAGGGAAACCTACCAAACCCACAAATTTCTGAAAACTATACACCCGGGGGATTCCAGGGAGGTATGGCTTGCATGGATCCCCCAACGTTTCCTTACCCAGAATGCCCTGCAAACCTCAAATTTAGATGAAAAAATCACCTTTTTCACACATTTTTGTGTGGGAAAGTTGTGGCATCACCGGGCTGACACAAATTTACTACCACCCAGCGTTCCCCCGCGTCTCCCGATAAAAACGGTGCCTCACTCAAGTGGGAGGCCCAAGTACCCGTGACAGGCAAGGGCCCACAACGTAGTGAGGCGACATGAAAATTACCTATCTCAAAACGATCTGGTTTGCAAAGGGGGTCAATTTTTTGTTTTAGGCCCGGTGCTCGTCAGCCACCTTGGGAAAGCTACCAAACCCACACATTTCTAAAAACTAGACACCCCGGGGATTCCAGGGAGGTATGGCTTGGGTGGATCCCCCAATGTTTCCTTACCCAGAATGCCCTGCAAACCTCACATTTTGCTGAAAAAACTCACCTTTTTCACACATTTTTGTGTAGGAAAGCTGTGGCATCACCGGGCTGACACAATTTTCCTACCACCCAGCGTTCCCCCAGGTCTCCCGATAAAAACGGTGCCTCACTCGTGTGGGAGGCCCAAGTACCCACGACAGTCAAGAGCCCACAACGTAGTGAGGCGACATGAAAATTGCCTATCTCAAAACAACCTGGTTTTGCAAGGGGGGGTCACTTGAGTTTTTGGCCCGGTGCTCTGCGGCCACCTAGGGAAACCTACCAAACCCACACATTTCTGAAAATTAGACACCCGGGGGATTCCAGAGAGGTATGGCTTGCGTGGATCCCCCAACGTTTCCTTACCCACAATGCCCTGCTGTTAGACCTGGGAAGGCATGGCTTGGCAGTTCGGGCTGGACTGTTCCCATGAGGCACAGGGTCGGACTGATTTGCATATGGCCATGTCTGAACTGGGGTGGCAGAGTGGGCTAAAGAACGGTGATGGATCAAACCCAGATCTGTTGACTGGGTGTGAGTGTTTGATTGGTTCTGATGCTCCGTCCATCACCACCCCCTTTTGTACCGGTGCTGTTAGACCTGGCACCTTGGTGTGAGTTTCCCTTACACTTTTTGCTGATGTGCCTCATTGTGTTTTGTTGGTGTTAGCTGCTAAGGGCACTGTGCCACTGCTAATCAGTGCCACGGTGCAAGTGCTCCCTTTTGAAAAGTGTATACATTGATTGATGTCCATGTTTGGCTTATTTGGTTTACTATCAGCCCCTCGTAAAGTGCACCAGGAGTGCCAGGGCTTGTAAATACAAATGCTGCTGGTGGGCTTGCAGCACTGGTTGTGCCACCCACAGAAGCGGCCTAGTAAAATGTGTCTAGGGTCTGCCACTGCAGTACCTGCGCGCGGTCTGGTACTGTCGCGCTGATTGCGCAAGTGCACCTCCTTGCCAGTCCCCAAACCTTCACTTAACTACATATTAGCCGCCCCTCTGGTAGGCCCAAGGGCAGGGTGCATTGTAGGTATAAGGTAGGACATTCTCAGATGTATGTGGCATGTCCTAATAGTGAAATACTGCCATTTTCGTTTTTCACTATTGAAGGCTACCTGCTCTCCATAGGCCAGAATGGGCTGCTGGAATTACTACACGCTGTAATCCTAGTGGACTCATAGAGCATGGTAGAAAGTCAAGTTTAGTATGCCTGAACTCAGAATAATAAAATACTTCTTTTAGTAAAGTTTATTTTAATATCCTGTGTTTGTAAATACTACTTTTAGAAAGTTAGTATTTACTGACCTGGCCATTTCAGTCCGCCTCTGCTGTGTGAGTGTGTTCTGCCTAGTAACAGTAAGGAGCAGGGCTGGGGAATTCCAGGAGACAGGCTGGCTGCCAGGTGGTGGGTAGAGAGATTACACCAGGATGGGTGGGAGGAGTACACCTTTGACTCTGAATAGACCTGTGCTCTGCCACCACAATGCCGGCTCCACCCCCTGTGGAGCGGCTGATGTCTCTGCCCTGCTGCTGAAAGGAAAGAGCAGAGTCACCACAACAAAGTGCTCCAAAACTGGACTGAGCCAGGCCCAGGCCCCCTGGCGACAAAGAACAAAAGAATTGTGCTATAAAAGAAGGAGCCCTGCTCCTAAGAAATCAGATCCTGTTTGCGCCAAGAAGAACCTCTGCCCGAAGAGAAGGACCTGGGAAAGTTGCATGGAGGACTACTGTCTCTGACCTGTGAGACTGGCCTGTGGAGGGTGCCTTGCTGCTGAAGGAGAGGAGGAAAAGACTGAAAGACTTTGAATTCACCTTGTGCTTACATACAATCTCCAAGGGCTTGCTTGTGAACTTGCCCCCTGAACTGCGCCCCAGGCACAGTTGGCGCTACCTTTCCCCAAGAAGAGGAGAAGCTGTTGGAGGCGATCGTGTGACGCTGACCCCTGAGGACCTGTGTGCCCCTCATCTGAGCACCGCGACATCTGCCACCGGGGCTACTGCGAGCACCGCAAAGACCTGTCTACCTGGTCCAAGCACCGCAAGCATCTGCCCCCCAAGCCGTAGCTCGCAACGCAAAGAAGAAACTGACTAGGCTCCGAGCGCCGAGCCTCTGCGACCCCCCTGGCTGTGGAAGCCCCTGCAAGGACCTACGAAGCCCTGTGTGTCCTCTCCGTGAAGCCTGCAGCGCGACGCGCTGAAGAAATTGCCCCCAAGCTGCCCCTCCTGCTTCTACCCTCTGGTGCGTGTCCGGAAGCCTAGACGTGCCCCACGAAGCATCGCCATCCTCTGACCTCCAGGGACAGCAACGCGACGTGGGACACCCCTCAACCGACTTCTGGAGCCGCCAGGACATTTGCCCAAAAAGAATTTCAAGGTACTGTGTGCAGCGCGCGTTGGTACGACCCGTCCGTTGCTTGGTTCGGGCCGTACTGACGCTTGAGATCCGCTACGCTGCTCACGCGTAAAGCGTTCGCTTAAGCAACCTTCGGAGCGACTGTACGAAGCAATCCGGAAAGGTACGAATCGTCCCCCATTGAAAGTATAGTACGTTGCTCACGCGAGAAGCGGAGGTTTGGGAAGAGGCGTACCGAACGTGTACGACACGTACCTACGAGGGTACGGTCCGTACGGTTCACGTCCAGAGTACGCGTGCTCACGCGAGAAGCGTGAGAAACGGCAAGAGACGTCCAAAACTTAGTACGAAGCGTACCGAAGGCGCTACGAAGCGCACAGAACCCCAAAGAAGCTGGTTTTAAATAGAAAAGTGCCATTTTAAGAACTGTGGACTGCCTAAAAGCATTTAAAGTAACTGGAACCTTATTTAAGTGAAAGAACTGTATTTTGAAATCCTGCTTGAAGAAATCTTTTATATAAAGAACTTTATTTTGATATAAATACAGCCTTATGTCTTTGTGTGGTGGGGTGGTGATTATTGTGTGAGATATCTTGAACGCTTAACCTAATGCCCTCTGGAATCTAGCCTGACTGCTTGCGCCACGTTACCTAGAGGGTGAGCAGGGGTTATTTTTAAAGAGGTAATCCTACGTCCTGACTTAGAGGAAAAGGTCCCTGCTTGTCGCAAGTGCAGACCTGCGCCAACCAGAGACCCCGGATTCTAACATTGGTGGCAGCGGTGAGGATTTACGGATTTGCGTTCTTGGTGTCTGCGCAGTGATTACTAACCATTGCACAGTGAGGACAGTCCAGTAGCTTGAGCCACAGAACTTTTAATTTAAATTTTGCTTGCCAAAAAGATCCCTTGTGTTTGGAGTCATGCCTGGCCCAAACAGCATTGAGAAGTCCGTCTCTGAAACCTATGAGATAGCCGGATTGGAATGGGATGAAGCCAAACTGGATAAATACACGAGAGAACAACTCAAGCATTTCTGCAAGAAGTTCAAGGTTCCACGCAAAGGATGCACAAACAAAGCACACTTCTACACAGCGCTGAGAGCCTGGATGGAATCAAGGGGTGCAGCTGAGAATGTTGTACCTGAGGTTGACCTAGTGGAACCAGCGGAGAGCATCCGTAGTCTTGGCGGAGGACTGTCGCCAGAGGAGCTGGCAGACAGACATGCCGCAAGAGATCATGAGATTACATTGGCAAAGTTGAAATTAAATGGCCAATTGGAGCTAGAGAGCAAGAAAATGGCTCTTGAAGAAAGAAAGATTCAGATGGAGCACGACACGAGAATGAGGGAGCTGGCGATAAAAGAGAAAAGTTTGGAAAACCCTCCCTCTGGTGGCAGCGCAACACCGGTGCTGGTAGAGTCAAGGGTTTACATGCCTAAAGATGTAGTTAAGGAATACTTTAAAAACGATGACATAGGGCAGTGGTTCAAGGCCTATGAGGTAGCCATGTCTTTCCACCGGGTCCCTGAGAGAGATTGTGGAGCGGGGTTGTGGGGACGGTTCCTCAGTGAGGGGCGGGACACACTTTTAGATTTGCCCTCTGACATGTATAATTCTTACCCCCACATGAAGGAAGCTTTAATGAATAGATATGGGCTCACTCCTGAATTATATAGACAGAGGTTCAGGAGGTGTACCAAGATTGTGGGGAGTACGTATGTGGAGTATGTGACCTTTTTCTGCAGAGCACTGGATGGCTGGGTGAAGGGTAGCAAAGTGGATGATTACCAAGGTCGCTTTGATTTAATTGCATGGGAGCACTTGTCGCTTAATTGTTTTCCTGAGCTACGCCAACACCTGATAGATAGCAAGCTGACTAACCCTAGGAAGCTTGCTGAGGAGGCGGACCGCTGGGTCAGCACCAGGGTCCACAAGGGTCAAGTGGGAGACTCCGCCAAGGGTGGGCAGGGTCCCCAGCAGAAGAGTGGGGGGGACAAGGGAAAACAGAAAGGGTTCCAAAAAGGCCCCCAAGGTAATCCCCAAGGGTACCAGCAGAAAGGTTCTCAGCCTCTCCCACCCCCGAAGCCGACAGGGGCCCCGACAGGTAAACCTGTTCCCAAGGGGCCCCCTCAATGTTATAAATGTGGTGAACTAGGTCACTTTGCCAGTGATCCCAAGTGTCGCCAGTATGTGAAACCAGCACCCACTGGTGCTCTACCGAAGCAAGTGGCTACAGTAGCCTTTGGGGAGGAGGTAGAAGTCCCAGGTGGGTGGGACCCCGTCCAACTGACCTTAGTCTCACTAGGAGACAGTGAGATGGTCCTAAACGCCGACTTTCCCTCTAACACTAAGAAATATGGGCAAGTGGTGACCGTCAATGGGAAGAAGGTAGAGGCTCTTAGAGACACAGGAGCCAGCGTGACTGCAGTGCGGCAGCACCTGGTATCTCAAGAGCAGGTCGTACCCCATGCCTATTGTCGGGTTGTCAATGCTGACAACACAGAGAGTCATTGTCCAATGGCTCAAGTTCCCTTTGAGTGAGGGGGGTCTCTGGTACTCTGCAAGTCGCTGTGAGAACTGCCATGCCTGTAGACTGTCTCCTAGGGAATTATTTGGAGAGCTCCCCTTGGGAAAAGGTGGAGAAGACAGCTCACCTGCGGATGGTGGGCTTACCTGATTGGGCGTGCGTGACAACCCAGTCGATGGCAGCCAGTAGGGGTGTTGAAGGGACCCTGGAGCCTGAGGGAGAGGCCCAAGAACCGGCTTTAGGGAGAGGGCGCAGGAGGCACGGGAAACCGGCTCCTAAAGTTCCCACGGCCCAGGAGGAAGCAGACCTTGAGGGGGATGCCCTGGAGCCTACCGGGGAACAGATAGCCGAACTGGGAGACCTGCCTGAGCTGACCCATTGGCAGCAAGAAGGAGTCCCCACCAGGGAGAAATTCAGCAGGGAGCAGAAAAAGTGCCCCTCTCTAGTGGGTATGCGGCAGCAGGCTGCAGCCCAAGCCAATGGTGATCAGTCCAGTACTCAGTTAATCTACTGGGAGAACGACCTCCTGTACTCAGAGCCTAAGGTTGCTGAACCTGGGTCAGCCCGTGCGCTGGTGGTACCCCAGAAGTTCAGAGCCTTCCTACTGGGGCTGGCTCACGACGTTCCGTTAGCAGGGCATTTGGGGCAGAACAAGACCTTCGAAAGGCTTGTCACCCACTTTAATTGGCCTCAAATGCGCAGGAGTTCTGACACTCACTGCAGGACATGCCAGACTTGCCAGGCAAGTGGCAAGAGTGGAAGGAAGCTGAAGGCTCCACTCCAACCTTTCCCTGTGGTCAGTACCCCATTCCAGCGAGTAGGGATTGACATTGTGGGGCCACTGGACCCCAAGACAGCCATGGGCAACAGGTTTATCCTGGTCTTGGTGGACCATGCCACCCGGTACCCTGAAGCCATCCCTCTGAGGACAGTGACGGCCCCCGTGGTGGGACGGGCACTGATGGGAATTTTCTCACGAGTAGGATTCCCTCTAGCGGTGGTGTCTGACAGGGGGACTAATTTCATATCGAAATATATGATAACCCTTTGGCAAGAGTGTGGTGTGACGTACAAGTTCATCACCCCTTACCATCCCCAAGGAAACGGGTTGGTTGAGCGCTTCAACCGAACCCTAAAAGGCATGATTATGGGTCTTGAGGAACCCACGAGGCGTAAGTGGGACGTCCTCTTACCATGCCTTCTCTTTGCGTACCGTGAGGTGCCTCCGAAGTCTCTGGGGTTCAGTCCCTTTGAGCTTCTGTATGGCCGCCCAGTACGAGGACCTCTTAGTCTGGTCAAGGAAAGCTGGGAGCAATCTCCCAGGAAACCTCCCCAGAATGTATACAGTTACATGCTGGCCTTCCGGAACCAGACTAGGCGTTTCAGGCAACTTGCTGAGGCAAATCTGGAAGCCAGCCAGGAGGAAATGAAGCGGTGGTACGACCAGAATGCCACTCTGGTTGAGCTTCAACCTGGTCAAAAGGTATGGGTCCTGGCCCCTGTGGAGCCTTGTGCTCTCCAGGACAAGTGGACAGGACCCTTTGAGATTGTGGGGCGCAAGAGTTCTGTCACCTACTTGGTGGACTTGCAGTCTCCTAGGAACCCCTTGAGGGTCCTCCATGTCATTCGACTGAAGCCCCACTTGGAGTGGTCCGAAGTGGGCATGCTCTTGGCCACAGATGATGGGACGGAGGAGGAGTCTGAGCCTCTTCCTGACCTCCTGGAAGCCTCAGAGCGAGACGGGTCAGTGGATGGAGTTAACCTCTCACCCACCCTGACCCCTGAGCAACAGGATGACTGCCGCCAGCTGCTGGGGCAGTTTCCTGACCTGTTCTCCCTGGTTCCTGGTATCACAGATTGGTGCGTCCATGATGTGGATACAGGAGACAGCTTACCTGTGAAGCACAAGGCTTACTGGGTAACTGACAGGGTCAGAGCCTGCATCAAAGAGGAGGTCTGAAAGATGCTTGCTCTTGGGGTGGTTGAGTCCGGGAACAACCTTTACAACGCAACTTTTACAACGCACAACACTTACAACGCATTTTTTACAACGCAAAATCCATTACAACGCACTACACTTACAACGCATGACACTACAACGCATTTTTAAAAACTACCTTTACAACGCATTCCATTACAACGCCTACCATTACAACGCATAATATTACACTACACTATCCAACACTTACCCTACTGTTGCACCCCCTGGAGTTAGAATAGTAATTTTTACCCCTATACTATCCAACACTTACCCTACTGTTGCACCCCCTGGAGTAAGAATAGTAATTTTTACCCCTATACTATCCAACACTTACCCTACTGTTGCACCCCCTGGAGTTAGAATAGTAATTTTTACCCCTATACTATCCAACACTTACCCTACTGTTGCACCCCCTGGAGTTAGAATAGTAATTTTTACCCCTATACTATCCAACACTTACCCTACTGTTGCACCCCCTGGAGTTAGAATAGTAATTTTTACCCCTATACTATCCAACACTTACCCTACTGTTGCACCCCCTGGAGTTAGAATAGTAATTTTTACCCCTATACTATCCAACACTTACCCTACTGTTGCACCCCCTGGAGTTAGAATAGTAATTTTTACCCCTATACTATCCAACACTTACCCTACTGTTGCACCCCCTGGAGTTAGAATAGTAATTTTTACCCCTATACTATCCAACACTTACCCTACTGTTGCTCCCCCTGGAGTTAGAATAGCAATTTTTACCCCTATACTATCCAACACTTACCCTACTGTTGCACCCCCTGGAGTTAGAATAGTAATTTTTACCCCTATACTATCCAACACTTACCCTACTGTTGCACCCCCTGGAGTTAGGATAGTAATTTTTACCCCTATACTATCCAACACTTACCCTACTGTTGCACCCCCTGGAGTTAGAATAGTAATTTTTACCCCTATACTATCCAACACTTACCGTACTGTTGCACCCCCTGGAGTTAGAATAGTAATTTTTACCCCTATACTATCCAACACTTACCCTACTGTTGCACCCCCTGGAGTTAGAAAAGTAATTTTTACCCCTATACTATCCAACACTTACCGTACTGTTGCACCCCCTGGAGTTAGAATAGTAATTTTTACCCCTATACTATCCAACACTTACCCTACTGTTGCACCCCCTGGAGTTAGAAAAGTAATTTTTACCCCTATACTATCTAATACTTACCTTAAATGCAATTTAATATTATGCGTTGTAATGGTATGCGTTGTAAAGGTAGTTTTTAAAAATGCGTTGTAGTGTCATGCGTTGTAAGTGTAGTGCGTTGTAATGGATTTTGCGTTGTAAAAAATGCGTTGTAAGTGCATGCATTGTAAAAGTGTGCGTTGTAACGACATACATCCGTTGAGTCCTCCAGCAGTCCTTGGGCCAGCCCAGTGGTCTTGGTCCCAAAGGCTGCAGCGCCGGGTGTCACACCCGAACTCCAGTTCTGTGTGGACTACAGAGGACTCAATTCAGTCACGAAGACTGATGCGCACCCCATCCCCAGAGCTGATGAGCTCATCGATCGGTTAGGGGCTGCACGGTACCTCAGCACATTTGATTTAACGTCTGGGTACTGGCAGATCGCCTTGACTGATGGGGCCAAGGAGAGGTACGCATTCTCCACACCAGATGGGCACTACCAGTTCCGGGTTATGCCATTTGGGATGAAGAATGCCCCTGCCACCTTCCAGAGGTTGGTCAACCAGGTGTTGACTGGGCTGACCGAGTTCAGCGCCGCCTACCTGGAGGACATCGCAGTGTTCAGTAGCACATGGAAAGAGCACCTGCAACATCTCTGGGAAGTGTTGATGGCACTGCGCAAGGCAGGGCTCACGATCATGGCAAGCAAGTGTCAGATCGGGCAGGGTTCCGTGGTGTACTTGGGACACCAAGTAGGGAGCGGCCAGGTGGCCCCCCTACAACCCAAAATCGAAACCATCCTGGCTTGGGAGCCCCCTTGTCGCAAGTGCATACCTGCGCCAACCAGAGACCCCGGATTCTAACAATGTAGTTAAGTGAAGATTTGGGGACTGGCAAGTAGGTGCACTTGCGCAATCAGCGCGACAGTACCAGACCACGCGCAGGTTCTGCAGTGGCAGACCCTAGACACATTTTACTAGGCCGCTTCTGTGGGTGGCACAACCAGTGCTGCAAGCCCACCAGCAGCATTTGTATTTACAAGCCCTGGCACTCCTGGTGCACTTTACGAGGGGCTGATAGTAAACCAAATAAGCCAAACATGGACACCAATCAATGTATACACTTTTCCAAGGGAGCATTTGCACTGTGGCACTGATTAGCAGTGGCACAGTGCCCTGAGCAGCTAACACCAACAAAACACAATGAGGCACATCAGCAAAAAGTGGAAGGGAAACTCACGCCAAGGTGCCAGGTCTAACATACATATTAGCCACACCTCTGGTAGGTCCAAGGGCAGGGTGCATTGTAGGTATAAGGTAGGACATGCCCTGATGTGTGTGGCATGTCCTAATAGTGAATTACAGCCATTTTCGTTTTTCACTATTGAAAATAGGCCAGAATGGGCTGCTGGAATTACTACACGATGTAATCCCAGTAGACGCATAGAGCATGGTAGAAAGTCAAGTTTAATATGCCTGAACTCAGAATAATAAAATACTTCTTTTGGTAAAGTTTATTTTAATATCCTGTGTTTGTAAATACTACTTTTAGAAAGTTAGTATTTACTGACCTGGCCATTTCAGTCCGCCTCTGCTGTGTGTGTGTGTGCTCTGCCTAGTAACAGTAAGGAGCAGGGCTGGGGAATTCCAGGAGACAGGCTGGCTGCCAGGTGGTGGGTAGAGAGATTACACCAGGATGGGTGGGAGGAGTACACCTTTGACTCTGAATAGACCTGTGCTCTGCCACCACAATGCCGGCTCCACCCCCTGTGGAGCAACTGATGTCTCTGCCCTGCTGCTGAAAGGAAAGAGTAGAGTCACCACAACAAAGTGCTCCAAAACTGGACTGAGCCAGGCCCAGGCCCCCTGGCGACAAAGAACAAAAGAATTGTGCTATAAAAGAAGGAGCCCTGCTCCTATGAAATCAGATCCTGTTTGCGCCAAGAAGAACCTCTGCCCGAAGAGAAGGACCTGGGAAAGTTGCATGGAGGACTACTGTCTCTGACCTGTGAGACTGGCCTGTGGTGGGTGCCTTGCTGCTGAAGGAGAGGAGGAAAAGACTGAAAGACTTTGAATTCACCTTGTGCTTACATACAATCTCCAAGGGCTTGCTTGTGAACTTGCCCCCTGAACTGCGCCCCAGGCACAGTGGGCGCTACCTTTCCCCAAGAAGAGGAGAAGCTGTTGGAGGCGATCGTGTGACGCTGACCCCTGAGGACCTGTGTGCCCCTCATCTGAGCACCGCGACATCTGCCACCGGGGCTACTGCGAGCACCGCAAAGACCTGTCTACCTGGTCTAAGCACCGCAAGCATCTGCCCCCCAAGCCGTAGCTCGCAACGCAAAGAAGAAACTGACTAGGCTCCGAGCGCCGAGCCTCTGCGACCCCCCTGGCTGTGGAAGCCCCTGCAAGGACCTACGAAGCCCTGTGTGTCCTCTCCGTGAAGCCGCCAGCTGAAGAAATTGCCCCCGAGCTGCCCCTCCTGCTTCTACTCTCTGGTGCGTGTCCGGAAGCCTAGACGTGCCCCACTAAGCATCGCCATCCTCTGAGCTCCAGGGACAGCAACGCGACGTGGGACACCCCTCACCGACTTCTGGAGCCGCCAGGACCTTTGCCCAAAAAGAATTTCAAGGTACTGTGTGCAGCGCGCGTTGGTACGACCCGTCCGTTGCTTGGTTCGGGCTGTACTGACGCTTGAGACCCGCTACGCTGCTCACGTGTAAAGCATGCGCTTTAGTAACCTTCGGAGCGACTGTACGAAGCAATCCGGAAAGGTACGAATCGTCCCCCATTGAAAGTATAGTACGTTGCTCACACGAGAAGCGTGAGGTTTGGGAAAAGGCGTACCGAACGTATACGACGTGTACCTACGAGGGTACGGTCAGTACGGTTCACGTCCCGAGTACACGTGCTCACGCGAGAAGCGTGAGAAACGGCAAGAGACATCCAACACTTAGTACGAAGCGTACCGAAGGCGCTACGAAGCGCACAGAACCCCAAAGAAGCTGGTTTTAAATAGAAAAGTGCCATTTTAAGAACTGTGGACTGCCTAAAAGCATTTAAAGTAACTGGAACCTTATTTAAGTGAAAGAACTGTATTTTGACATCCTGCTTGAAGAAATCTTTTATATAAAGACCTTTATTTTGATATAAATACAGCCTTGTGTCTTTGTGTGGTGGGGTGGTGATTATTGTGTGAGATATCTTGAACGCTTAACCTAATGCCCTCTGGAATCTAGCCTGACTGCTCGCGCCACGTTACCTAGAGGGTGAGCAGGGGTTATTTTTAAAGAGGTAATCCTACGCCCTGACTTAGAGGAAAGGGCCCCTGCTTGTCGCAAGTGCATACCTGAGCCAACCAGAGACCCCGGATTCTAACACCTGCAAACCTCAAATTTAGCTGAAAAAATTCCCTTTTTCACACATCTTTGTATGGGAAAGTTGTGGCATCACCGGGCACAAATTTCCTACCACCCAGTGTTCCCCCGGGTCTCCCGATAAAAACGGTGCCTCACTCGTGTGGGAGGCCCAAGTACCCGCGACAGGCAAGGGCCCACAACGGAGTGAGGCGACATGAAAATTGCCTATCTCAAAACGACCTGGTTTTGCAAAGGGGGTCAATTGTTTTTTTGGGCCGGTGCTCGGCGGCCACCTAGGGAAACCTACAAAACCCACACATTTCTGAAAACTAGACACCTGGGGGATTCCAGGGAGGTATGACTTGCGTGGATACCCCAAAGTTTCCTTACCCAGAATGCCCTACAATCCTCAAATTTAGCTGAAAAAATCCTCTTTTTCACACATTTTTGTGTGGGAAAGTTGTGGCATCACCGGGCTGACACAAATTTCCTACCACCCAGCGTTCCCCCAGGTCTCCTGATAAAAACAGTTCCTCACTCGTGTCTGAGGCCCAAGTACCCGTGACAGGCAAGGGCCCACAAAGTAGTGAGGCGACATGAAAATTGCCTTTCTCAAAACGACCTGGTTTTGCAAGGGGGTCACTTGGGTTTTAGGCCCGGTGCTCGGCGGCCACCTAGGGAAAGCTACCAAACCCACACATTTCTGAAAACTAGACACCCGAGGAATTCCAGGGAGGTATGGCTTGCGTGGATCCCCCAATGTTTCCTTACCCAGAATGCCCTGCAAACCTCAACTTTAGCTGAAAAAACTCACCTTTTTCACACATTTTTGTGTGGGAAAGTTGTGGCATCACTGGGCTGACACAAATTTCCTACCACCCAGCGTTCCCCTGGGTCTCCTGATAAAAACGGTGCCTCACTCGTGTGGGAGGCCCAAGTACCCGTGACAGGCAAGGGCCCACAACGTAGTGAGGCGTCATGAAAATTACCTATCTCAAAACGACCTGGTTTTGCAAAGGGGGTCAATTGGTTTTTTGGCCCGGTGCTCGGCGGCCACCTAGGGAAACCTACCAAACCCACACATTTCTGAAAACTAGACACCCGCGGAATTCCAGGGAGGTATGGCTTGTGTGGATCTCCCAACGTTTCCTTACCCAGAATGCCCTGCAAACCTCAAATTTAGCTGTAAAAACTCACCTTTTTCACACATTTTTGTGTGGGAAAGTTATGGCATCACCAGGCTGACACAAATTTCCTACCACCCAGCGTTCCCCCGGGTCTCCCGATAAAAATGGTGCCTCACTCGTGTGGGAGGCCCAAGTACCCGTGACAGGCAAGGGCCCACAACGTAGTGAGGCGACATGAAAATTGCCTATCTCAAAACGACCTGGTTTTGCCAGGGGGGTAAATTTGGTTTTTGGCCCGGTGCTCGGCGGCCACCTAGGGAAACCTACCAAACCCACACATTTCTGAAAACTAGACACCCGGGGGAATCCAGGGAGGTAGGGCTTGCGTGGATCCCCAAACGTTTCCTTACCCAGAATGCCCTGCAAACCTCAAACTTAGCTGAAAAAATCACCTTTTTCACACATTTTTGTGTGGGAAAGTTGTGGCATCACCGTGCTGACATAAATTTCCTACCACCCAGCGTTCCCCCGGGTCTCCCGATAAAAACAGGGCCTCACTCGTGTGGGAGGCCCAAGTACCCGTGACAGGCAAGGGCCCACAACGTAGTGAGGCGACATGAAAATTGCCTATCTCAAAACAACCTGGTTTTGCAAGGGGGGTCACTTGGGTTTTTGGCCCGGTGCTCGGCGGCCACCTAGGGAAAGCTACCAAATCCACTCATTTCTGAAAACTAGACACCCGGGGGATTCCAGGGACGTATGGCTTGCATGGATCCCCCAACGTTTCCTTACCCAGAATGCCCTGCAAACCTCAAATTTAGCTGTAAAAACTCACCTTTTTCACACATTTTTGTGTGGGAAAGTTGTGGTATCACCGGGCTGACACAAATTTCCTACCACCCAGCGTTCCCCCGGGTTCCCCGATACAAATGGTGCCTCACTCGTGTGGGAGGCCCAAGTACCCGTGACAGGCAAGGGCCCACAACGTAGTGAGGCGACATGAAAATTGCCTATCTCAAAATGACCTGGTTTTGCAAGGGGGGGCCACCTGGGATTTTGGCCCGCTGCTCGGCAGCCACCTAGGGAAACCTACCAAACCCACACATTTCTGAAAACTAGACAACCGGGGGATTCCAGGGAGGTATGGTTTGCGCGGATCCCCCGTTTCCTTACCCAAGATGCCCTGCAAACCTCAAATTTAGCTGAAAAAATCACCTTTTTCACACATTTTTGTGTGGGAAAGTTGTGGCATCAGCGGGCTGACCCAAATTTCCTACCACCCAGCATTTCCCCGGGTCTCCCGATAAAAACGGTGCCTCACTTGTGTGGGAGGTCCAAGTACCTGCGACAGGCAAGGGCCCACAACGTAGTGAGGTGACATGAACATTGTCTATCTCAAAACGACCTGGTTTTGCAAGGGGGTCACTTGGGTTTTTGGCCCGGTGCTGGGCGGCCACCTAGGGAAACCTACCAAACCCACACATTTCTGAAAACTAGACACCTGGGGGATTCCAGGGAGGTATGGCTTGCGTGGATCCCCCAATGTTTCCTTACCCAGAATGCCCTGCAAACCTCAAATTTAGCTGAAAAAATCACCTTTTTCACACATTTTTGTGTGGGAAAGTTGTGGGCTGCCCAAAATGGTCATACCAATGCCTCCACCCCCACGCATAAAAAAAGCCTGCGAACTCGCTGGCGCCTAGTGGGCTTTCTGCCCCCCCCCAGGGGGCAGAGCAGGGGCCACTGCCACCATCTGCCCTCCCTGGGGGGGCAGAAAGACTGGAATTTCTCTGGGGGTGGGGTGGGGTTATTGTCATGCCCATTTTGGGGAGCCCCTACCCCTACATTAATAAAACTAAAAAATCTAGTGGGCTTTCTGCGCCCCCCAGGGGGGGCCAGATTGGGGGCTACAGCTTCCATCTGCCTCCTGGGGGCAGAAAGACTGTCATTTTTGTGGGGGGGGGGGGGGTATTTGCGTGCCCGTTTCGGGCAGCCCACACCCTAAAACAATTGCACAAAAAAAATCCCTGGTGGATAGTGGGCTTTCTGCCCCTCTGAGGGGGGGCAGATTGTGGGCTCCTGCCCCATCTGCCCCCCGGGGGGGCAGAAAGGCTGTGATGGTGGGGGGGTGGGCGCATTGGCGTGCCCGTTTCGCGCAGTCTCCACCCTAAATAAGATCCATCACCCTAAATAAAATTGCGCGAAAAAAATCCCTGGCGTCAAGTGGGCTTTCCGCCCCCCCAAAGGGGCAGATTAGGGGTCAATGCCCCATGTGCCCCCCGGGGGGGCAGAAAGGCTGTAATGTTGGTGGGTGGGTGGGGGCATTGGTGTGTCCGTTTCGGGCAGCCCCCACCCTAAAAAAAAAACTAAAAACAAATGCCTGGTGTTTAGTGGGCTTTCTGCCCCACCGGAGGGGCAGGTTAGGGGCCAATGCCCCATCTGCCCCCCGGGGGGGCAGAAAGACTGTAATAATTGGGGCGTGGGGTGGGGGCATGGGCCTGCCCATTTTGGGCAGCCCCCACCCTATTTTTTTTTTTTATTCCCTGCTGTCTAGTGGGCTTTTTGCGCCCCGGAGGCAGATTGGGGGCCAATGCTCTGTTAGAAATGAGGGGGCTCTGGTTGACGCAGGTGTGAACCCACAACAAGCAGGGACCCTTTACTTCTTGTCAGGGTGAAGGATGACTCCCCAGAATAACCCCTGCTCACCCTCTAGGTGCGTGGCGCGAGCAGTCTAGGCTAAGTCTCAGGCGTACACGGTTAAGCAAATGCAATTACACATACAGTAAACCCATTGCATGCTCCACAAACGGACACCAATCAGGAAGTATGTAAAAATAAGCTTTTGTGTAGATTCAGCAGATTCAAATACAAGGCCCAGTAACGTTAAACTGATGGGACCACAATTCTTAGGAATACGGTAAAGTTTCTTTGTTACGGAAAGTTCTTTAGGCGGGCACAAGGTAACTGTAGGCCTCAGCGCACTTCGTGCTGAGGCAGCGCCCGGGAAGCACATGGCAGATGACAGGGAAATCAGAACGTTGCGGACCCTGGATCCGATGCGAGCTCGCGGTCGAGTTCGTAAGTACAGTACCTTGTTTCTTGACGCAAAGGCGGGTGCGGGATTTCAGCGGCTCTTCGACAGAAGGGCGAGGCGGCGTCCGAGGCTCCCACACTTCACGATGGGGGTCTGATCTTCAGGCTCACGACAAGAGCGGGGTGTTGCAGGTGGCGGGTGAACAATGCGGGGCAGCCGGGCACGCAGATTACGTCTGGGCCGTCCGAGGCTTGGAGATGCTCACAACGCCGATTCCGGCGGGAGGGTGAAGGTGCGCAGCGAGCCTCCGGCGAGCGAGGTGACAGGGGCAGCCCAGCACAGCGTAGGGGGAGCGGCTCAGATCGAGCGAGGCTCTTCCCAAGGCGGGGGCGGCTAAGCAGTCCTGGTCACGGCTCAAGGAGGGACTGGGGCACGAGGGTCACAGCTCCGGCGAGGGAAAGGACACCACAGTCCAGCGGCAGGCGAGTGAAGATCAGGTAGAGCCCAATGGTCCTGGGGCTCAGTTCAGGGGGCAAGCTCAGTTCCAAGCCCTTGGAGATCGTTTTGGAAAAGCACAAGTCTTGAAAGTAAAAATAAAGCAAAGTTTTCAGCAAAGGTTTCTCTTCTCCCCTTTGGCAGCAAGGTCACCACTGCAGGCCAATCCCCCAGGACAGGGACAGTCTTCCTCCTACAGCTTTCCCGGTGCCTCCTCCTCAGGCAGAGATTCTTCTTGGTCAAAAGCGGATCTAGTTTCTTAGGAGCAGGGCTCCTACATTTATACAGCAAATCTTTTGTTCTCCCAGGCCAGGGGGGCCCTTGCCTAGTTCAGTCCGGTTTCTGAGCACTTTGTTTACGCGATGCAGGCTTCTTCTTTCAGAGTGCAGGGCAGAGTCCTCAGACGCTCCACAGGGGGCGGAGCCGGCATTGAGGTGGCAGAGCACTGTCCTATTCAGAGCCTAGGAGTACTCCTCCCACCCATCTACCTGTCGATCGTCCTATTCACCACCAGGCTACCTAGCCCTGCCCATCTGGGTTCCCCCAGCCCTGTCACTCACACCAGCCAGACATCAGATACACATCACGCAGAGGCGGGCTGAAATGTTTAGGCAAGCAAAGGCCATCTTTCTAAAAGCGGCATTTGCAAACCCGGAATATTAAAATAAACCTTATGAAAAGATGTACCTTATTATTCCGAGTCCAGGCATACTAAACTCGATCTTCTACCATGTTCCCTGGGTCGGTTAGGATCATAGGGTGTAATAATCCAGGCCGCCCATACTGGCCTATGAGAACAGGGTAGCCTTGCAGTAGTGCACAACAAGATGGCGGTAATTCACTACTAGGACATGCCACGCATCTAGGCTTGTCCTACCTTATGCTCACAACGCACCCTGCCCGTGGGCCTACCAGAGGGGTGACTAACATGTAGCTAAGGGAAGGTTTCAGGGACCGGCAAGTGTGGGCACTTGCCAGTCAGCATGTCAGTACCAGACTGCACGCAGGTTCTGCGATGGCAGACCTTAGACGTATTTTACCGGCCGCTTCTGTGGGTGGCACAACCCGTGCTGCAAGCCCACCAGCGGTGTTTGTATTTACATGCCCTGGCGCTCCTGGCGCACTTTACTGGGGTCTAATAGTAAACCAAACAATCCAATCATGGAATCCAACCAACATATACAATTTACATAGGGAGCACTCGCACCGCGACACTGGTTGGCAGTGGCACAGCGCGCTGAGCGGCCAACACCATAAAAACACATGAGGCACAGCGACAAAAAGAGGAAGGGAGACTCACGCCAAGGTGCCAGGTCTAACACGTGTCCCCTCCAGCTGAAAAGTGGGGAGAACTACCCTACCCCAGGGAGTTCCTCATCACTAAGGCGGAAAAATCTGGACAGACCGTCAGCATTGGCGTGATCTGTACCAGGGCGATGTTCCACCGTGAAATCCATACCCTGTAGGGAAATGGACCACATCAACAGCTTTGGATTCTCACCCCTCATATGCATCAACCATCTGAGGGGCCTGTGGTCCGTCTGAACCCGGAAGTGAGACCCAAACAAGTAGGGTCTTAGCTTCTTCAGCGCCCAGACCACAGCAAATGCCTCACGCTCAATAGCACTCCACCTCTGTTCCCGTGGAAGTAGCCTCCTGCTAAGAAAGGCTACGGGTTGATCTAGGCCCTCCTAATTAATCTGTGAAAGAACAGCCCCCACACCATGCTCTGAAGCGTCTGTCTGAACGATAAACTCTTTGGAGAAGTTGGGAGCCAAGAGCACGGGCGCCGTGCACATAGCAGTTTTCAAGGCCTCAAAAGCTTTCTGACAGGTGTCAGTCCAAATCACTTTCCTGGGCTGCTTCTTCAAAATCAGCGCTGTCAAGGGGGCAACCATGTTGCCATACCCCTTGACAAACCTCCTGTAGTACCCTGTGAGACCTAGGAAGGCTCTCACCTCTGTCTGGGTTTTGGGCACCTCCCAATTCAGGATGGTTTCTATCTTGGGCTGAAGGGGTGCCACCTGGCCACTCCCAACTTGGTGTCCCAAGTACACCTCAGAACCCTGCCCGATCTGGCACTTACTCGCCTTGATCGTGAGGCCTGCCTTGCGCAGTGCCATCAACACTTCCCAGAGGTGTCGCAGGTGTTCTTCCCAAGTGGAGCTGAACACCGCGATGTCATCCAGGTAGGCTGCACTGAACAAATCCAGCCCAGCCAACACCTGGTTGACCAATCTCTGGAAGGTGGCAGGGGCATTCTTCATCCCAAAGGGCATAACCCGGAACTGGTAGTGCCCATCTGGGGTGGAAAATGCTGACCTCTCTTTGGCCCCCTCGGTCAAGGCGATCTGCCAATACCCAGACGTTAAGTCAAACGTGCTGAGGTAGTTGGCAGCCCCTAGCCGATCGATGAGCTCATCAGCTCTGGGGATGGGGTGTGCGTCGGTCCTAGTGACCGAATTGAGTCCTCTGTAGTCCACACAGAACCGGAGTTCGGGTGTGGCTCCCGGCGCTGCAGACTTTGGGACCAAGACCACGGGGCTGGCCCAAGGACTGCTAGAAGACTCAATTACCCCGAGTGCAAACATCTTGGAGACCTCCTCCTTGATGCATGTCCTCACCCTGTCAGTCACCCTGTAGGCCTTGTGCCGTACAGGTGGACTATCCCCAGTGTCCACATCATGGACGCACCAATCAGGGACACCAGGGACCAGGGAAAACAGATCAGAAAATTGTCCCAGCAACTGGCGACAATCATTCTGTTGCTCAGGGGTCAGGTTGGAAGAAAGGATGACACCATCCACTGACCCATCTTGCTCTTTGGCTGACAGGAGGTCCAGAAGAGGTTCTGTCTCCTCTTCCATTCCAGCATCTGTTGCCAGGAGCATGCCCACTTGGGACCTCTCCAAGTGGGGCTTGAGGCGGTTGACATGTAGGACCCTTAAGGCGTTCCTAGGAGACTTCAGGTCCACCACGTAGGTAACAGGACTCTTGCGCTCCACCACCTCAAAGGGACCGGTCCACTTATCCTGGAGCGCGCACGGCTCCACGGGGGCCAAGACCCATACCTTCTGTCCAGGCTGAAGCTCTACCAGAGTGGCATTCTGGT
Organism: Triturus cristatus; assembly: GCF_964204655.1. Classification (NCBI taxonomy): domain Eukaryota; kingdom Metazoa; phylum Chordata; class Amphibia; order Caudata; family Salamandridae; genus Triturus; species Triturus cristatus. Next base: position 423,890,944 of record NC_140593.1, read on the forward strand.
CGTACCACCGCTTCATCTCCTCCTGGCTGGCTTCCATATTTGCCTCAGCAAGTTGCTTGAATCGCCTAGTCTGATTCCTGAAGGCCAGCATGTAACTATATACATTCTGGGGAGGTTTCCTGGGAGAATGCTCCCAGCCTTCCTTGACCAGACTTAGAGGTCCTCTGACTGGGTGACCATACAGAAGCTCAAAGGGACTGAACCCCAGAGACTTCTGTGGCACCTCACGGTAAGCGAAGAGAAGGCATGGTAAAAGGACGTCCCACTTACGCCTCATGGGTCTTTCTAGGCCCATTATCATGCCTTTGAGGGTTCGGTTGAATCTCTCAACCAACCCGTTTCCTTGGGGGTGGTAAGGTGAGGTGAACTTGTAGGTTACACCACACTCTTGCCAAAGAGATTTCATGTACTTGGACATGAAATTGGTACCTCGGTCAGACACCACCTCTAGAGGGAATCCCACTCGGGAGAAAATTCCCATCAGTGCACGTCCCACCACGGGGGCCGTCACTGTCCTCAGAGGAATGGCTTCCGGGTACCGGGTGGCATGGTCCACCAGGACCAGGATGAACCTATTGCCCATCGCTGTCCTGGGGTCCAGTGGCCCTACAATGTCAATCCCCACTCGCTGGAATGGGGTACCGACCACAGGGAATGGCTGGAGTGGAGCCTTCTGCTTCCTTCCACTCTTTCCACTTGCCTGGCAAGTCTGGCATGTCCTGCAGTGAGTATCTGAACTCCTGCGCATTTGAGGCCAATAAAAGTGGGCGACAAGCCTTTCAAAGGTCTTTTTCTGCCCCAAATGCCCTGCCAATGGCACATCGTGAGCCAGCCCCAGTAGGAAGGCTCTGAAGTCCTGGGGTACCACCAGCGCACGGGCTGACCCAGGCTCAGCAACCTTAGGCTCTGTATATAGGAGTTCGTTCTCCCAGTAAACGAAATGTGATCCTGACTGATCACCTGCGGGCTGGTCTGCAGCCTGCTGCCGCGTACCCACGAGAGAAGGGCACTCCTTCTGCGCCTTACAAAAGTCCTCCCTGGTGGGACCCCCTTCCTGCTGCCAATGGGTCAGCTCCGGCAGGTCTCCCAGTTCAGCTATCTGTTCCCCTGTAGGCTCCAGGGCATCCCCCTCAAGGTCTGCTTCCTCCTGGACCGTGGGAACTTCAGGGGCCGGCTTCCCGCACCCCTTGCTCCTTCTCTGTGAGGCCGGTTCCTGGGCCTCCCTCTCAGGCTCCAGGACCTCTTTAGTACCTCTACTGGCTGCCATGGACCGTGTGGTGACACACGCCCAATCCGGCATACCCAACATCTCCAGGTGAGCACTCCACTCCACCTTAGCCCAAGGTGAGCTCTCCAAATCGTTCCCTAACAAACAGTCTACAGGCATGGTGGGCCTCACAGCTACTTGAAGAGTACCAGAGACCCCCCCCCCACTCAAAGGGAACCTGAGCCACCTTGCAGTGCCTCTCTGTGTTGTCAGCGGCAACAACGGGATAGAATGCATTGGGGACCACCTGCTCCTGAGACACCAGGTGACACCTGACAGCTGTCACACTGGCTCCTGTATCTCTAAGAGCTTCCACTCTATGGCCATTTATGGTCACCCACTGCCTGTACTTCTTAGTGTTCACAGGCAGCTGGGTTGGAGGGACCACTTCACGGTCTCCTAGCGAGACCAGGGACATCTCTGCGGGACCCCACCCACCTTGGACATCCCTCTCCTCCCCCAAGGCTACACTAGTCACCTGCCGGGGTGGAGCACCAGTGGGTACTGGTTTACCAAACAATGGACACTTTACATCAGAGGCGAAATGCCCCAAATTGTTACACCTGTAACATCTTACGGGCCCCTTCTGAACAGGAGGACCTGTCGGGGCCCCGGTCGGTTTCTGGGGTGGGGGAGGCTGAGAACCCTTCCCTTGGTTCCCTTGGGGACTACTTTGGGGCACTTTTTGGAACTGCTTCTGTTTACCCCTGTCCCCCCCACTCTTCTGCTGGGGACCCTGCCCACCTTTGGCGGAATCTCCCACGGTACCCTTGTGGACCCTGGTACTGACCCAGCGGTCCGCCTCCTCAGCAAGCTTCCTAGGGTTAGTCAGCCTACTATCTATCAGGTGCTGGCGTAGCTCAGGAAAACAATTACTGGACAAGTGCTCCCATGCCATTAAATCAAGAAGTCCTTGATAATCATTTACCTTACTACCCTTTACCCAACCATCCAGCGCTCTGCAAAAGAAAGTCACATACTCCACATACGTACTATTGGGAATCTTAGTGCAACCCCTGAACCTCTGTCTATATAACTCAGGGGTCAACCCATACCTAGTCATTAATGCTTCCTTCATATGGGCGTAAGAATTATGAACATCAGCAGGTAAATCTAACAGTGTGTCCCGCCCTTCACTCAGGAACCGCCCCCACAACCCCGCTCCCCAATCTCTCTCAGGGACCCGGTGGGAAGACATGGCTACCTCGTAGGCTCTGAACCACTGCCCGATGTCGTCATTCTTGAAGAACTCCTTCACTACATCCTTGGGAATATAAACTCTTGGTTCCGCCGTTACTGGCGGTGTGCTGCCACCAGAGGGATTAAGCTCCAAACTTTTTGCTTTCAGCTCCAGCTCCCTCAGCTTCATGTCATGCTCTAATTGTGGTTTCTTTTCTTCCATGGCTAATCTTTGTTTTTCCATATCCATCTGCCCATGAAGTTTTGCCATCTCCACCTCGTGTGCCCGGGTTGCTGCCCTGTCTGCCAACTCTTCTGGCGACAGGCCTCTGCCAAACTCATGGACACTTTCTGGTGGAACCATTTCCACCTGATTCTCTGGTGCCTTTGACTCATACCAGGCCCTCAGCGCCTTCACAAGTTGGGCCTTGTTTTTCAATCCAGTTTGGGCAATCCTGAACTTGGAGCAAAAACCTTTCAATTCTTCATTGGTATGATTCTGAAGCGTGTCTTCTTCCCAATCTATGTCCTCAAATCCAGAGATGATAGACGCTGCCCTTCCGGCGGGAAGGGAACCAGGCATGGCTTTAACAACGGAGATTCTTGGCAAAACAAAAACAAATGCTAGCCTTGTGGCTGTGTTACTGGCCTGCTCTCACTACGTGGTGATCAGTGATTCACTATACGCAAACCACAAATGCAAATCCGTAAATCCCACCGCTGCCACCAATGTTAGAAATGAGGGGGCTCTGGTTGACGCAGGTGTGAACCCACAACAAGCAGGGACCCTTTACTTCTTGTCAGGGCGAAGGATGACTCCCCAGAATAACCCCTGCTCACCCTCTAGGTGCGTGGCGCGAGCAGTCTAGGCTAAGTCTCAGGCGTACACGGTTAAGCAAATGCAATTACACATACAGTAAACCCCTTGCATGCACCACAAACGGACACCAATCAGGAAGTATGTAAAAATAAGCTTTTATGTAGATTCAGCAGATTCAAATACAAGGCCCAGTAACGTTAAACTGATGGGACCACAATTCTTAGGAATACGGTAAAGTTTCTTTGTTACGGAAAGTTCTTTAGGCGGGCACAAGGTAACTGTAGGCCTTAGCACACTTTGTGCTGAGGCGGCGCCCGGGAAGCACACGGCAGATGACAGGGAAATCAGAACGTTGCGGACCCTGGATCCGATGCGAGCTCGCGGTCGAGTTCGTAAGTACAGTACCTTGTTTCTTGACGCAAAGGCGGGTGCGGAATTTCAGCGGCTCTTCGACAGAAGGGCGAGTCGGCGTCCGAGGCTCCCACACTTCACGATGGGGGTCTGATCTTCAGGCTCATGACAAGAGCGGGGTGTTGCAGGTGGCGGGTGAACAATGCGGGGCAGCCGGGCACGCAGATTACGTCCGGGCCGTCCGAGGCTTGGAGATGCTCACAACGCCAATTCCGGGGGGAGGGTGAAGGTGCGCAGCGAGCCTCCGGCGAGCGAGGTGACAGGGGCAGCCCAGCACAGCGTAGGGGGAGCGGCTCAGATCGAGCGAGGCTCTTCCCAAGGCGGGGGCGGCTAAGCAGTCCTGGTCACGGCTCAAGGAGGGACTGGGGCACGAGGGTCACAGCTCCGGCGAGGGAAAGGACACCACAGTCCAGCGGCAGGCGAGTGAAGATCAGGTAGAGCCCAATGGTCCTGGGGCTCAGTTCAGGGGGCAAGCTCAGTTCCAAGCCCTTGGAGATCGTTTTGGAAAAGCACAAGTCTTGAAAGTAAAAATAAAGCAAAGTTTTCAGCAAAGGTTTCTCTTCTCCCCTTTGGCAGCAAGGTCACCACTGCAGGCCAATCCCCCAGGACAGGGACAGTCTTCCTCCTACAGCTTTCCCGGTGCCTCCTCCTCAGGCAGAGATTCTTCTTGGTCAAAAGCGGATCTAGTTTCTTAGGAGCAGGGCTCCTACATTTATACAGCAAATCTTTTGTTCTCCCAGGCCAGGGGGGCCCTTGCCTAGTTCAGTCCGGTTTCTGAGCACTTTGTTTACGCGATGCAGGCTTCTTCTTTCAGAGTGCAGGGCAGAGTCCTCAGACGCTCCACAGGGGGCGGAGCCGGCATTGAGGTGGCAGAGCACTGTCCTATTCAGAGCCTAGGAGTACTCCTCCCACCCATCTACCTGTCGATCGTCCTATTCACCACCAGGCTACCTAGCCCTGCCCATCTGGGTTCCCCCAGCCCTGTCACTCACACCAGCCAGACATCAGATACACATCACGCAGAGGCGGGCTGAAATGTTTAGGCAAGCAAGGGCCATCTTTCTAAAAGCGGCATTTGCAAACCCGGAATATTAAAATAAACCTTATGAAAAGATGTACCTTATTATTCCGAGTCCAGGCATACTAAACTCGATCAGGGGGGGCAGATGGAGCATGTTAGACCTGGCACCTTGGCGTGAGTCTCCCTTCCTCTTTTTGTCGCTGTGCCTCATGTGTTTTTATGGTGTTGGCCGCTCAGCGCGCTGTGCCACTGCCAACCAGTGTCGCGGTGCGAGTGCTCCCTATGTAAATTGTAAATGTTGGTTGGATTCCATGATTGGATTGTTTGGTTTACTATTAGACCCCAGTAAAGTGCGCCAGTGCATGTAAATACAAACACCGCTGGTGGGCTTGCAGCACGGGTTGTGCCACCCACAGAAGCGGCCGGTAAAATACGTCTAAGGTCTGCCATCGCAGAACCTGCGTGCAGTCTGGTACTGACATGCTGACTGGCAAGTGCCCACACTTGCCGGTCCCTGAAACCTTCCCTTAGCTACATGTTAGTCACCCCTCTGGTAGGCCCACGGGCAGGGTGCGTTGTGAGCATAAGGTAGGACAAGCCTAGATGCGTGGCATGTCCTAGTAGTGAATTACCGCCATCTTGTTGTTCACTACTGCAAGGCTACCCTGTTCTCATAGGCCAGTATGGGCGGCCTGGATTATTACACCCTATGATCCTCACCGACCCAGGGAACATGGTAGAAGATCGAGTTTAGTATGCCTGGACTCGGAATAATAAGGTACATCTTTTCATAAGGTTTATTTTAATATTCCGGGTTTGCAAATGCCGCTTTTAGAAAGATGGCCCTTGCTTGCCTAAACATTTCAGCCCGCCTCTGCGTGATGTGTATCTGATGTCCCCCCAGGGGGGGCAGAAAGGCTGTAATGGTGGCGGGTGGGTGGGGGCATTGGTGTGCCCGTTTTGGGCAGCCCCCACCCTTAAAAGAAAAAAAAAGAAATCCCTGGAGTTTAGTGGGCTTTCTGCCCCCCCGAAGGGGCAGATTGGGGGCCAATGCCCATGGGGGGGGCAGAAAGACTGTAATAATTGGAGGGTGGGGTGGGGGCATGGGGGGGTGCTCTCTCCTCCCTGGTGTCTAGTGGGTGGATCCCTGCTTGGGGATCGCCCTCCTGTGGAGATCCCCAAGCAGGGATCCCCTGGGATTCTTCCCTTTCCAACGATACCTCTCCCTTCTTTCTACGTGCTCAGGGGGCTGAGATAGCCCCCTGAGCACGCAGAAAGTGAAACTGAAATGAGCCTTTCAGTTTCAGTGTAATGACGTTGGCGCGACGTGCGCTCTGATCGTCATTACACGGAAAGCAGGGGGGGGGCCTCGGGAGCTGGGTAAGCTCTTCCCCAACTCCCGAGGCTAATTTGAATTAAAGGGAATCCCTCTGGTGCCCGCACCAGAGGGATTTCCCAAGGAATGCCTCATGATGAGCTGGACTCGTCATGGGCACACGAGAATTGTGTGCCATGACGAGTCCAGCTCGTCATGGGCATTCAAGGGGTTAAATTACTTCCCACCCTAGTCCACCTATAAACCCACAACCCACTACACATACAAATTAACATAATTCAGTTAATTATCAATTGATCAATTATGTAACAATAAATTAATTAACAATAACAATAAATAAATATACCAATACATTATGTATAATTATTATAATGATAAATTATTCAATTAATAAAAGTTAACTACCAATTAATAATTAATTAACAATACATTATTTATCAATAACAATGCATTAAAAAATATGTATTCATTTCTAATTATTAAATTACTTCCCACCCTATTCCCCTAAAAACCCACAACCCGCTCTGATACTAAAATGCAAAATTTACTTCAATAAATGACTAATTTCTAAACATTTAATACATATATTTAGAAATAATTTAAATACTTTACAAAAAATGTTAACATACATATAAAATACATACTAAAATACATAACACTAATATAAATATCGATATTATTAACAACAACATTTTTGCTTACGATATTACTTTGATATTACTAACTTCGATATAAAAAAAACAATATAGCCTTAAGGTCGATATTCTGGTCAACAATATTCCTGACATCGATATTCTGTCTTTACGATATTGTAAACTCGATATAATTGTAGAAATGTAGGTCGATATTAAAAATTCGATCTTTTGACTGCTCACCGATTCATACACCATTAACCTTGTATACAATATTTAAGATGTAATCTCAGGTATAAAACAAAAATTCTCTTCTTTAAGACGCTGGAGCACAACATTCCACTGAGAGTGAATTGTTTTAAGGCCTCATCTATTGGGACCATGGTGGTTTCTCATGAGAACTTGTCCTTGTATCCTATGTAGCAACACTGTATTAACAATTTAGGAGTCTTCCAGGCACCAGACTGAGAACTGCATTATGCTATTCTGTGGTATTGTGGGATCTTTGCACATTCACATCAAATTCATGGTTCTCTTTCTGTAATTTCCTGTGAAATAGGCCATATCCTGAGGGATGTGGACTCTCCTCCAATCTTTAGAAGGTGACACTGTCAGTCTGACCTCTGATTTATGACTTATTTATTTGAGCTCAACTTTACTTCGTTCTGCTAATTCATTACTTTCATTTTTATTCTGAGCTTCATGCTTTCGAATGACAAATGAGAGATCATCTATTTTCCATGTATTTTGCTTTCTATGATGCCTTTAATTTTCGATAAACCTTAATGGGTTGAATATAATACTTGTCAGTCTTTATTATGAAGCCTTATTTGCTTTACATTAAAATCTTAAATAAATGTTATTTGATTTTGAAATTATAATAACTGATCAGATCCATTGAGAAGCAACAAAATCCTCATGGGATTACCATTGCTCCTGATATATCTCAAGCACTTTAATTTCACATTATAAAAGTGCATGTAAGGAATATTGAGGACTGAAATATTGTGCAAGTAAATTTCTATAGGTAATGTTTTACTATTTATAACTCCACATACATGTACCTCGACACCCTATATGTCTTCAAGTAATGTAGATCTGAAATTGAGGAAAAGGAAGTCTATGCTTACCTATTTGCACTTTCTTGATTTTTGGTCCTGGATATTTTTGATACAATATTCTGTACACATGATATTTTTGATTCTAATAGTGTGTGAGCGCTTTGGCTATGCAAGTTTGATTTGTGAGATAGTAGGTGTTTTTGTTCCATTTTTGATTTGTGCCTACTAATTGGGTCCAAGAGGTCTACATTTGTGGAAAGAAGTTTAAGTGCTCATCTATCTTTATTTAATGTGCTTATTATAATTACCATGTTGATTGCTTACACATTGTGATTCTGATTCCTTTATGGCTTATTTTTGAGCTACGCTTTGCGGTATCCACATTATGGGGGTCATTAGCATGGCGGGCGCACTTTGTCCGCCCGCCATACCCCCGGGAAACGGGACCGCCCACAATGCATGCGGCGGTCCCGCATCTACAATTAGGATGCGCCCGCCACACTGGCGGGCGCATCCCGCATTCATGACATCGCGGTGGGCGGTGCTTTCAGCACCGCCCGCCGCAATGCCCCAAAAGCAAGTTGTGCCTTTCAATGCACAATGTGACAGGCACGCAAATGCAAATGCAAATGCAGGGGGGTACTATAGGTACCCCTATGTCCCCCCCACTCCCCTAACATCCTGGGGGGACGCAACGGGCCCCCAACTGAGGAATCCACATGCCTTCCGCCACAGAAAGGCTGCTTCCCGCTGCCATTGTAATATGGATGGCGGTGTCTAGCAGACATCACCACCATATTCAACCCTTTTCCGCCCGGTCGACTTGTCGACCGGGCGGAAAAGCGGCGGACGGTCTTCCTGTCTGCCGCGGTACCCCCCGCAATCATAATATGGCGGGGGGAAATGGGGGCGGGCAGGGGATGATGTCAGGCAGTGGCGATCCGCTCGACATCATAATAGACCCCAAGAAGTCGATTAGACCCGGTCAGTGCTTACCATTGGACTTTAAAACATGTTGAAAGAAAAATATTGGAGAAATTAGAAATTCAGTTGGTAAAGGCGGCATCGTAGTCCGATCGCCTTGGAGTGAAGTTGTGAGTAAGATTTTTACCTTCAGACTGAGTCACTGATTTGGAAGTTGAAAATCTCCAGCAGGACGAGGCAGAAGGCTGTAGCCGAAGACAGTTCCACAAGGTTGGATATCTCTCTGGCAAAGGCCTGCTAAAATGGATTTGCTGCTGTGGAGAACATAAGGGAAGAAGCTGTGAAGTAAATCTTACCAGCGATGCACTTTGGGCAGATAGGAGAGCAAGTTCACCTCGTCTCCTCCTGAGTCTCAGGTCACTTTTTGGTCAAATTTTGTCTCGGTCTTCACTTTTGGAAATCGCCCATCTGGGCACCTTTAGTGCCACAACCAAGGGTCCATGAGTGGATGGAGACCTCTTGAGGTGAGATGTGCCTTAGGTTAGTTCCATCATGTACATACCGATTACATACGTCCCATCCACACGACATAACGGTATTACACAGGCGACCTTTTACCCAGTAGCTTACTTCTGTCTCTCCGACATCAGGCTCTTGGTACCATATCTTAATCCCTGTACCTGATGTACACAAAACATGCCCCAGGCACGGTAGATTTATTCTGTACAAAGGTCAGCACTTTTTAATTCATGGCCAACAGCCAGCTGCATATGATCATGTTTGTTTAGAAAAGGATTAGCAGGGGATTAGCAAAAGTTTTCAAAACATATTGATTCTGGAAAAACCCTGGAGTGACCACTTTAGTATAAAAGACACTCACTCCCCTCTTACCGACACAGAGGAGAAATGTCTTCCAAGCTGAGACGAGGCTCTTCCAGCTGATCCTTCAAAAAGCAGAGATCCGACATCACTTGCGGGGTGCCATCCTCGACACAGAGATGGGGTCCTTCATTTAGAACTATCAGGTGATGGGTTAGCGCTTCCCCGGGGAATTCTTGGCACCATTAGGTTCCATTAGGACATATCCTAGCACTTTCACATACATGCTTCACCTACACATCTAGGCTAGGCAAGGTTAGGTAGGATACACATTGTAGGAGTACGCCAATGCTATTGTTTTATGTAATATGCTTTTATTCATCTTATTAGCACTATGGTAGAAATGTATCTACTTTTTACAATATTGGCACTAGCGATTACATTTGTCTACTCCTGTCTTTTGATTGTTGCAGCTAACATGTTTCATACTAGTCTGACGCTTGACCAATAAATAATTATTGAAACCGTTCCAATGGTCATTCTATGTATTCTGAGAAAAGCAAGCACGAGTGATTGAGCGAAAGATACCGTATTGTTTCCACGATACCTGTGGAATCAGGGTTGTCATGTTCAGTGATTACCAGAAACTACCTACCACACTGTATAGTACAGAAGGGTGGTAGTGGCACTGAAGAGCTAGCAGGTCTAATGGCTGACTCATCCTGTGGGGGTGTCCAGAGTCTGTCTGCACACCAAGCCCTCAGTTTAGGTCATCCAAAATGCACCAACCATATACGTTATCCCTGAAATATTGAAACAGATACAGAATGAGTACGGGGCAGTACCTGCCCTGGACTTGGGGATGAAACTGATGGGTAATTTTGACCAAGTCTTGGCAATTATGCTGAGAAACCTTAAGGGGGAGGCAGCAGCGGTGGTTATACGCCAACACCTAAGGGAAACAACTCCTGGCAAGCAGAAGCATGTATTACCAAAAATTATCAAAGACACCTATACTTCATTAGGCAGTGATAGCTTGGGAGCCAAACACAAGAAACCACTAGGGGTGAGTAGTTCTGAAAAAGAGAACTCAAAGCAAGCACCCACTTCTTCTAAAAAGAAGTGGGATAATAGTCAACCTAAAAAAAATAATAACAGAAACACTTCAAGATCAAGCGGTGGGTCACCCCAACGGGAGTCCTCTGAAAAGAGGTACAACTTAGGAATCGTGATAACATTAGGAAACCTGACAGGTATCAGAATACTGATACACGCTCCTTTGTTTCCTTTCAGGTTTCATCAAAAAGCTTGGAGAGGAAAGGACGGTCAGAACAAAAAACTGAATATCGACCAAAGGGAAAAAGGGGGACACATCGCACTTCAGTTGTCATTATCAAAAAAGAGGAGCAACCTAAAACAAAGACTCAATTCAAAAAGAAGAAAGTAACTGGCTTAAAAATTAGAAATGCCCAGATTACTGAAGACTCAGCTTCTGAAAGGGGAATGGGCTCTGTCGATGCTAGACAGCGGGCAGAAGTAACAATAGCTAGCCAGAACCTGAAAGAATTTCTGGTGACAGCAGTATTGAATGAATACATCCTGTTGGAAACACCTGATACAAGAGTGAGTGTCCCACATCGTCTACATGAAATGAATCTCCAAATAGAAGGGGACATGTCAAGAAAAATTAAAGGTCTTTTTTGGGAAAATTTGACATTTGAATATGATATCCTGTTAGCAGAAAAAGATTGGCCGCCTGAATTTATGATGGATTGCCCAAAGGGGGAAAGCGTAATTTTGCCTGCTTTCTCCGACCTAGTTCCTGTTTCCTTAAAACACTCACATGTGTGGAAGTGGGCGCAAGCGCTAGCTCTGACATTATACCGCAACCATGTAGGGTAGGACGTTGAGTCCAAACACCCTGAAATACTATTAAAAACAACTCCAACTTCATAGAGACAGTACCCTAATAAAAATGAAGCGAAGAAACAGGTCAAAGAAATCTTTGACCAACTAGAATACCAAGGTGTGATTGAAACTTGCACCTCGTCAATGAACAACCCTTTATTTCCCGTAATGAAACCTGACAACACATATCGTTTGGTTTTAGAACACAGACCCTTGAACACATGCACAAAAAACATTTGCAGTTCAAAACACACACAGCGCCGCATTGATGAATAACATTGTGCAGCAAAAATACAAAACAACACTAGATAACTTTAATGGATTCTTCTGCCAAAATATAGCTCCTGAAAGCCAATATTTGATGGGATTTTCTGCCCTCGGCACCCAGCGTCAGTTTTGTCACCTGCCTCAAGGCTATAAGAACAGACCAGCTTCCCAGCAAACAAGTGGACTCAAACACATATTGACACTCTACGTTCAGTTCAACCTGACATGATAGCTTCAAAACACATACGGTTTGTCCCCGGGTTATCAGGGTACACTTATATCACGTTCAATGAAGGTGAGACAGTCCCTATCGCATACAAATATCATCTGTGCACAAATGCTAAAAGTCGATTTGCAGCAACGGAAAAAATCCTGACAGCTGTACTGACTGCTGTAATGAAAGAAAGAGCACTAGCATAGGGAAAACACATCATTGTTGTAACTCCGATACTGATTTTAGAAGCGGTATCTAAAGCCAGCATTCCAAATGCAAAAGCACTGCATCCACAATGGATACAATGGGCTAATTCTCTCACTGCAACAGATGTAGAATATAGATACTATCCAAGACTTAGAACACAAGCATCCCTGCAATATGAACAAGAATACCTTCTCTCGAATGAAATCTTGCCTCTAGATCAGTATGAATCATTTATACTGACGGTTCTGCATAACCTGCCATAGGAAGTAAACAGCAGCATAACGCTGCATGTGCTATAGTGAAAGGTCGGATGCGGGATGGCAAGTTCCTCCCAAGCAATACTACCACACAATCACGAGGAGATTGTACTGTGCAGCTGGCAGAACTAAAAGCCCTGATATTGATACTACAGTATACAGATTGGGAATTCCCCACACTGATTGCATGAGATTTGTTTTACTGTGTGCAATCTTACAATAAATATCTTCACTGCTGGGGCAGAATGAATTTAGAGACGCCAACGGCGGCACGATAAAAAACTAATTTTTATAGGAACAAGTGGCTAAGCTGAAAGCAGCACTACCACGGGTTAAAGTTATTCACACCTTGAGTCATCAACATGCTGGCATACACGTTGAAGGGAATTTACAGGCTGATGAAGCCAACACGGCAACATTGCGAACTGCTGCCGTTGCCGCAATCACTCGTTCACTCACGAGACTAGACGGAGATATACTAGTAGCTATCAATGCCTCAAAGAACGGCTCACCGGTCCTGCCAAAAGGCTTTCCACTCAAGTACTCCTACAAGTTAGATACGCATAACACACTGTATGCTTTAATTCCAGGAGTGGGAGATAGAGTAATACCAAACAAAGATCGCAGATTAGGTTTAATACTAGCTGCACACGAGGGTCTGGGCTCAGCGCATGCAGGAGTCACTGCAACAATTTCATTATTGAAGCAGCGTTACTTGTGGTCGGGGATGACAAAACAAATGAAGGACTATGTCCTGAAGTATGACATTTGCCAGCAGATGAAGGATTCCATTGTTCACAAGACACCACAAACACCATTACTGATTTCAAACAGACCACTCGCATGTGTCTAGTTGGACCACTGTGACCCCTTAAAATCTGACAGGGCTGACAAGTACATCTTGGTGGCAGTGGATTCATGTTCTAGATTCCTATGGGTTTGGCCCCAGTGCTCAGCTGATGCTCAAACTGTTATAAAGGATTTGCGAGTCTTCATCAGGACATACGCAATTGGCAAGTTACATTCTGGCCGTGGGCCTGCGTTTAGCTCTAGAGCTTACAAGGAAGCCATGGAAGGTATGGGCGTGGCCTGGCGGTACTCCTCCCCTACCATCCCGAGGGAAATTCGGTGGTGGAGAGGAAAAACCAGGATCTAAAGCAAACCTTAACAGCAAGGGTATTAGGTGCGGGCGGTACATGGGTCAATAACCTATATGGGGTCCAGAGGGCACTCAACAGCATGCCAAGAAAATCCTTGGGAGGTCGTACCCCTTATGAAATCCTGTTTGGGACAAGAATGTGGGTATCTGATCTTGATTGTGCCTACACCGTGGCGGATGCAAAACCATTTGAACTGAATGACTGTTTGGCTGTTTTACAGGAACTCAATGAATTCCAAGCACTGCAAAGCAACGTGCAAGTCAAACACACTGCCACTGGGGAAGTGAAACCAGTTCCGGCAAGACCTGCCTGGGTCCCACAGATTGGGGACCTGGTCAGGGAAAAGATCATGGACAGAAGAGAGTTTGCGCTATCATACAGAACAACTGTAGCTGTCCTGGCGGTAGTGGCAACAAAAACAGTTCTACAGGTAAAAAAGAAAAAAGATTTGTCTACTTTGGTCTGACCAAACCGAATCATGTGGCCGATTCTCAACAGTAAGCCACGTGGGGCCCTGAGTGGCCGCAGATCTCCTCTTGCTACTATACAGGAAGCTCAGATAGGAAGACCGATAACCTTTCAAGACTCCACAACACAGATTGATGGAGCAATGAATAATGGAGTACAAATCACACCAGTTGAAATTGTAAAGCATCAAGAAGAAACAACAATGCAAGTTGCAATTCGGCCCAACAATGATGTCTACATTAATGTGCCTTCAAACGACACATCTGCCAGTTCTACAAAACCTGCTGAGCTACCATAGATAAATTGAACTGCGTCTGGCTACTTCATCAACTTCAATGATTTTTCATCAGAGCCAAGTGAACCTAATCAAACGCCACCCACTTTAAAGAAAGAAAGATTTTGCCAATTCTATCTTTTGTTCAAAAAGACTTACTTAGTGCCACCTTGGTTGCATATTTGGTTAGCAAATGGGGTAGTATATCTGTTAATTTGGATTGGCACAGTGACTATCTTTTTTCTGCTTCTGAACGAACATCATCTCCCAGAACGCTCTGCAGTACAATCTGTGATCTTGGTCCTGAAACCACATACGTCATCACATTGTGAACAAAGAGACTTGTCCCTGGTGAACATTACAGCAATTCCAATACCTAATGGTATTGTTTGGGATAAAGTATCATATGATTTATATGGCCCCACTGAACATTTGAAAATCTCACATTTGTTTAAAATCTCTTTAAATGATTTCATTACCCCCAGTACACTATCTGATGATTGGGACATTGTGAGACCGGCCTCACGGCGTATGCCCTCCCGATCATCCAGCCAACCTGCAACCACCCCCAAAGACACGGCATCTCCGACTCCGGCCGCCCCAGCCACACAGACCCGAGGGCCGGCCAGAGCCCCCGACAGACTCGACACCCTACCACGCATGTCCGACCGAGGGAGCGGGAACCCCCGAGCCAGACCAAGAGGCGCCAGCCCAGTCACACCTCGGGTCGCCTTCCCCCGGGAGGACTCGATCGGCCACCAGGCCCCTGGGGAGCAGGCGCCTCGCCTGCCGAGCGTCTGGGGTCCCTCCCAGACCCACCTGAAAAGACCAAAGAAACGAGCGGCAGGAAATCCCGCCGAACCCCCTCAGTCACCCAAGGCCCCTCTCTGCGAGGACTCCGGACTTCAAAGGGCAGGGGGAGTATAATAAGGGGTGCCGGAGGAACGAATGGCAGAGAAGACCTGGAACCATCGAGGCCTGCTGACGCTGTCGCGGCTCCCGAATACCGAACCACCTGGGCCTGCTGAGTGACTCGCGGCCCCCAGCCATTGAACCATCTGAGCCTTGCTGACGAGACGAGATCGCGGCTCCCGAACTCCGAACCACCTGGGCCTGCTGAGTGACTCGCGGCCCCGACCCTCGAACCACCTGAGCCCTGCTGACGAGGTCGCGGCTCCCGAACTCCGACTACCTGTGCCTGCTGAGTGACTCGCGGCTCTCCCCTCGAGGACGAATTGGCAAGAGATCGCCCAGAGAAACAACACCCTCCAGCTCGAGGATTGTGAGCTATCCGCAGGGTACTTTGCAGAGACACTACCTTCAAAGACTGTCCCGCTACCCCCATTCCCCTACCACCGATTTGTAGTCTCTTGTGCCGCTGATGTACTACTTACACCTTGGGTCATAAAGATCCCTTGAAACCTTCGATAAAAGAACCTATCGTCCTACAAAGAATACGTGTGGTGTCACTCTGTTCGTAGTGTAAGCTCAGGGTGTGCGCGCCTGGTTTGGCCTACTTGGGAGAGGTGGGTCAAAGGGGTGGGCAAGATGTGTATCGAACCCCCCTCCGGCCAACGCCTTTCCAACATTTGGTGGCAGACGACGGGATCCGAGCCGACACCGAAAGAGAGCGTGCAGTGAATGACTGACGCACTACCAAACAGAGATGGAAGGAGAAACCTCCCTGGGTGCCGCAGGTACCGAAATGAGCTCGACGTTCCGAGAGGATCAATTGGACTATTATACGCATAGAGAATTAAAACAATTTTGCAAAGACCTTGAAATCGCTACCACCGGATTAAGCACAAAGGAAGACTTCCAGAAAGTATTGAAGACCTGGGTCGAGACGGGGGCGCCCCCAACCCAAACGGAAGGAGACTCCGCCCATGAACCACAAAGCATCCCGGTGAGAAACAGCGGGCCAGAGGGGAACCTGTCCCCCGAGGAACTAGCAGACCGAGAGAGAGGCCGCAACCACGAACTTGAACTGGCCAAGCTGAAAATCGAGGGAGAAATAAAACTGGCCGAGAAAAAGTTAGCCGTCGAGCAGTTACGGCTACAAGGGGAACTCGAGGAAAAGAGACGCCAAAGAGAGCACGACGAAAAGAAACTCCAGCTGGAACATGAACGCAGCCTGAAAGAGATCGAGTTGAGGGCTAAAAGCGAAGAGTCACGACCTTCCGGGAATCTACCATCCGCTCCCTCCGTGGAAGCCAAAGTCCACATCCCCAAGGATGTGGTAAAGGAGTATTACAAAAACGACGATATCCAGCAGTGGTTTAAGGCCTACGAAGTCGCCATGACCTCTCACCGAGTCCCGCAGAAGGATTGGGGGGCTGGGCTATGGGGCCGGTTCTTAAGCGAAGGAAGAGATACCCTGCTGGATCTGCCCTCCACGGTCATGAACTCCTACAGCCACATGAAAGAAGCCCTCGTGGGCCGGTACGGACTCACCCCCGAGATGTACCGGCAACGGTTCCGAGATTGCAAAAAGATACCGGGCACCACATGGGTAGAATACGTGAACTTTTACAGCCGGGCCTTGGACGGGTGGATCAAGGGCAGCAAGGTCTCCACCTTCGAAGAGCTGTTTGATCTGATCGCCTGGGAACATTTAGCGGCCAATTGCTTTGTAGAACTGCGCCAACATCTCCTGGACAGTAAACTCACCGACCCTCGAAAGCTGGCCGCCGAGGCTGACCGTTGGGTGAACACCCGGGCCACCCGAGGCCCCATGGGAGACTACGGTCGCCACAGTCAAGGACCCCCCGCCAGAGGGGCGGAGGAAACCACGGCCGACCGAGAGACTTCCCAGGGGGGCCCCCGCACAGCCCTCCCAGCAGCCCACCAGCGGCAGGTCCAGCCCCGTCCCCAGCCAGCACCGGAGCCCCGGGGCGGCTAGGGCCACGAACCAGGATCACCTGCTTCCGCTGCCAACAGCCCGGACACTACGCCAATGACCCCCAGTGTCCCCAGTATCAACGAACCGCAACGACCAACCCCCCCGGCCCGGCAGATGGCCTCCGTGGCCCTAGGGGAAGAGATAGAGGACTCCGAAGAGTGGGAACCAGCTGCCATGGCCCTGGTCTCCCTTGGTGATCGAGAAATGGTCCCCGGGACACCCTTGCCCGCCAACACGAAGAAGTACCGACAGCAGGTGACCATCAACGGCCACCGAGTCGAGGGCCTCCGCGATACCGGGGCAAGTGTCACCGCGGTCCACCGCAACCTAATCTCTGAAGACCAGATCCTACCCGGTGCCCTCTGTCCGGTCATATCCTCCGACAATTCCGAGAGCCTCTGCCAGATGGCTCTGGTGCCTTTTGAGTGGGGAGGAGTCTCCGGAGAATTGAAGGTAGCCGTCCGAACATCACAGCCCGTAGACTGCCTCCTGGGCAACGACCTTGAGAGTTCCCCGTGGGGGCAAGTGGAACGAAGAGCCCATCTCGAGATGATGGGCCTACCCGAATGGGTCTGCGCCACCACGCGCTCCATGACCGCGCGATTGCCCCTCTCCGAGGGCGGTGAGGCCCTCCCACCGAACACTGTCCCCGAGAACCGGGACACCCTACCAGAAACGGACCACCCTCCTTCGGAAGGAGAAGAAGACATTAACCCGGGAGAAGGGCCGGAACCTTCCGCCCCTGAGGCACTGACTGAGCTCGGAGAACTGCCCGAGATGGCCCAGTGGCGCTGTGAGGGAGGTCCCTCCCGTGAAGAGTTCTGCCAGGAACAGGCCACCTGCCCTTCCCTCATGGGACTCCGACAACAAGCCGAAGCACAGACCGCCGGTGACCGGACCGGAACCCACTGGGTCTATTGGGACAATGGCCTCCTATACAGCGAACAAAAGTCAGCCGAGCTAGGCGCAGCCCGAGTACTGGTAGTACCCCTGCGCTTCCGAAGCCTCCTCCTGGGCCTGGCCCACGATGTACCCTTGGCAGTACACTTAGGCCAAGACAAAACATATCAGCGATTAGTTACCCACTTCTATTGGCCCAAGATGCGAGCAAATGTAGAAGTCCACTGTAAATCCTGCCTCACGTGCCAGGGCAGTGGGAAAAGTGTCGGAAAGCGCAAGGCTCCATTACAACCCTTTCCCGTTGTGAGTACCCCATTTGAGCGGGTCGGCATCGACATCGTGGGACCCTTGGATCCGAAGACCGCCCAGGGCCACAGATTCATCCTCGTCCTGGTGGACCATGCCACCCGCTACCCCGAGGCCATTCCCCTCCGCACCGTGACGGCTCCCGTGGTCGGCCGGGCTCTCATGGGGATCTTCTCCCGTGTCGGATTCCCTCGCGAGGTTGTGAGTGATCGCGGCACTAACTTCATATCCCGCTACATGAAGTCCCTGTGGCAGCAGTGCGGAGTAACATATAAGTTCACGACCCCCTACCACCCCCAGGGCAACGGCCTGGTGGAACGCTTCAACCGAACCCTGAAGGGGATGATCCTGGGCCTCGAGGAGCCCCTGCGCCGAAGATGGGACGTCCTCCTCCCTTGCCTCCTGTTCGCGTACCGGGAAGTTCCCCAAAAGTCCTTGGGGTTCAGCCCATTCGAACTACTATACGGACACCCCGTCCGGGGGCCCCTGAGCCTGGTCAAAGAGGGCTGGGAGACAAGCCCCCGGGGGACCCCCCCTGATGTGTTCCGCTACATCCTGGCGCTCCGCAACCAGACCCGGAAGTTCAGAGAACTCGCAGAGGCTAACCTCGAGGCCAGCCAAGAAGAAATGAAGCGCTGGTATGACCAGAACGCAACTCTGGTCGAGTTCCAGCCGGGCCAGCAGGTTTGGGTCATGGCCCCGGTGAAACCCTGCGCCCTACAGGACAAATGGACTGGCCCCTTCAAGGTGATCGAGCGGAAGAGTCAGATCACGTACCTGATCGATGTACAGTCCCCACGGAACCCCCTCCGGGTTCTCCACGTGAACCGTCTCAAGCCCCACTTTGTGAGAACGGAGTTGAGTTTGCTACTGACCACCGATGATGGGGCGGAAGAAGACACTGAACACCTGCCCGACCCCCTGTGTGCTAAAGAACTGGATGGTTCCGTGGAGGGAGTGAAACTGTCGACCACCCTCACTCCCCAACAGTCTGACGACTGTCACCAGCTGCTCAGACAATTCGCAGACCTATTCTCCCTCATCCCAAGAGTCACCGACTGGTGTGTCCACGACGTGGACACTGGCGACAGCCCACCTGTGAGACACCGAGCCTATCGGGTGCCTGACCGGGTCCGCACCTGCATCAAGACCGAAGTACAGAAGATGTTAGCCCTTGGAGTGATCGAACCCTCCGATAGCCCCTGGGCCAGCCCAGTAGTCCTGGTCCCGAAAGCGGCCGCCCCTGGGGTTGCCCCCGAACTAAGATTCTGTGTGGACTACCGGGGGCTCAATGCGGTCACCCGAGCGGACGCTCATCCTATCCCCCGCGCCGACGAGCTCATCGACCGCCTTGGGGCCGCTCGTTTCCTCAGCACTTCGACCTGACCTGCGGTTACTGGCAGATTGCGCTCACGGAGGGAGCAAAAGAATGCTCCGCCTTCTCCACACCCGATGGACACTACCGCTTCAGGGTCATGCCGTTCGGGATGAAAAACGCCCCGGCCACCTTCCAGCGGTTGGTAAACAAGGTCCTGGCCGGACTCGAGGAGTTCAGCGCAGCGTACCTTGACGACATAGCCGTATTCAGCTCTCAATGGCACGAGCATCTCCAGCACCTCCGGCAAGTACTGCTGGCCCTGCGCCAAGCCGGCCTAACAGTGAAGGCCAGCAAATGCCAACTCGGGCAAGGCTCCGTGGTCTACCTGGGGCATCAGGTGGGCAGCGGGCAGGTCGCCCCCCTCCAACCAAAGATCGACGCCATCAAGTCCTGGGAGACCCCCACCACTCAGACGGAAGTCCGGGCTTCCTGGGCCTCACAGGATACTACCGGAGGTTCATTAAAAACTATGGTAGCCTCGCAGGGCCTCTCACGGAGTTGACCTCCAAAAAGCTCCCGAAGAAGGTGCAGTGGACCCCCCCGTGCCAGCAGGCGTTCGACGCCTTGAAAACCGCCATGTGCACCTCCCCAGTACTCAAGGCCCCCGACTACTCCCAAGAGTTTGTGGTCCAGACCGACGCATCCGAACACGGCATCGGAGCCGTCCTCTCGCAGTTCAACGACAAGGGCATAGATCAACCCATAGCCTTCATCAGCCGAAGGCTGCTGCCTCGAGAACAGCGTTGGAGTACCATAGAACGAGAGACCTTCGCCGTAGTCTGGGCCCTCAAGAAACTACGGCCCTACTTGTTCGGAACCCACTTCCGAGTGCAGACGGACCACCGGCCCTTGCGGTGGCTGATGCAGATGAGGGGAGAGAACCCCAAGCTATTACAATGGTCAATCTCCCTCCAAGGGATGGACTTCACTGTCGAGCATCGCCCCGGGACGGATCATGCCAACGCCGACGGCCTGTCCCGGTTCTTCCGCTTCGGCGAGGAGAACCCCCCAGTGGATGGGTAGTTCTCCACGCCTTTCAGCTGGGGGGACGCGTGTGAGACCGGCCTCACGGCGTATGCCCTCCCGATCATCCAGCCAACCTGCAACCACCCCCAAAGACACGGCATCTCCGACTCCGGCCGCCCCAGCCACACAGACCCGAGGGCTGGCCAGAGCCCACGACAGACTCAACACCCTACCACGCATGTCCGACCGAGGGAGCGGGAACCCCCGAGCCAGACCAAGAGGCGCCAGCCCATTCACACCTCGGGTCGCCTTCCCCCGGGAGGACTCGATCGGCCACCAGGCCCCTGGGGAGCAGGCGCCTCGCCTGCCGAGCGTCTGGGGTCCCTCCCAGACCCACCTGAAAAGACCAAAGAAACAAGCGGCAGGAAATCCCGCCGAACCCCCTCAGTCACCCAAGGCCCCTCTCTGCGAGGACTCCGGACTTCAAAGGGCAGGGGGAGTATAATAAGGGGTGCCGGAGGAACGAATGGCAGAGAAGACCTGGAACCATCGAGGCCTGCTGACGCTGTCGCGGCTCCCGAATACCGAACCACCTGGGCCTGCTGAGTGACTCGCGGCCCCCAGCCATTGAACCATCTGAGCCCTGCTGACGAGATCGCGGCTCCCGAACTCCGAACCACCTGGGCCTGCTGAGTGACTCGCGGCCCCGACCCTCGAACCACCTGAGCCCTGCTGACGAGGTCGCGGCTCCCGAACTCCGACTACCTGTGCCTGCTGAGTGACTCGCGGCTCTCCCCTCGAGGACGAATTGGCAAGAGATCGCCCAGAGAAACAACACCCTCCAGCTTGAGGATTGTGAGCTATCCGCAGGGTACTTTGCAGAGACACTACCTTCAAAGACTGTCCCGCTACCCCCATTCCCCTACCACCGATTTGTAGTCTCTTGTGCCGCTGATGTACTACTTACACCTTGGATCATAAAGATCCCTTGAAACCTTCGATAAAAGAACCTATCGTCCTACAAAGAATACGTGTGGTGTTACTCTGTTCGTAGTGTAAGCTCAGGGTGTGCGCGCCTGGTTCGGCCTACTTGGGAGAGGTGGGTCAAAGGGGTGGGCAAGACGTGTATCGAACCCCCCTCCGGCGAACGCCTTTCCAACAGACATTGAGACTGTAAATACTACGCTCACAGATTGGGAACAATCTGTTGCATTTTCTTACAGGGAATAGTATAAAGGTACAACCGATTACGATACCATGTTTTGTTACCAGCGTTATGGTCATCATTTGTTGCATAGAGCAAGTGTACTACGCACTGCTAATGTTTATCATCAATGGGAATACTGCCCGACACCACCAAATGGTAGTTCTGCCACATTCACACACGAATTTGCATACTTTTCAGGGTACAACGCATCAGACCCAGAATCGTTTTATTACAAACTTAAATGAGAAATGCAACAGTGAAGAAAATTATGCTGACAAATACTAAGCTGATATACTCAGCACCCTCTAACTCTCAACTGTCTATACAGGGTTTTGACTACTGGAGAGACACTATAGACACAAAATCAATCTGGGGGCAGGAGAGTGGCAGCTTCAGGGAACTGAGGCATTATTTAGCTCTTTCCAAATACCTTACAAATGCTTTTCCTGAAAGTGCAACAGACCACATGTTATGGGTTTGCAAAAAGCAAAGACCTGAAAACACCGAGCATCCCCTCACACACCCTGATCAAGGGTATTGCAAATAACACACTTACAACTAATGGAAAACATGGTACAAGTACATACAATTTGTCATCTCCCGATTGGAAGGGTTGGTTGGTTTTGCCAGTAGACACGATTAGGTGTCATTCAAGATTCAGGGGTACAACAGAAGGGTTTAGTGTCCATAGTCCCGACCCACGCTACGTACATATAGACGACCTAAGGGTAGTGACTTCCTATAGTGTCGGGAAGTTTAGCCTAGATTAGCTAAAAACCTTGACACTTTCACAGGTGTAACAACACTTGACCCTTTTGTCAGACAACATGGATCTTAGGGATTTCTTGTTAGGTCCCACGAAACCAAGTAGAAAACTCTTCATGTATACCATCTACAATGAACTGTGTTTAATCTCCCAACAGGAAGCTGCTGAGAGACTTTGTGTGAAATAGATAGAATTAACATAGAGAAGGTCTTAGCTGTGGTAGAAAATGGCATGATCACCCACACTTTTGTTTCGTATTTTTTCACTGGGCAACATTGTGTCCTCAGCTATTGACATAATGGAACAAGATTTGTCTATCTTACAACATGAACAATCACAGCTTCGTGCTATTATGCTTCTAAGCTGGATGCTTCAATCATTGTGCTCTGGCCACGTTCCATGGCGATACATTAAAGACACAAATCTGTTTTGGGCTTACAATCTGACCGACAGACAATTGACCTTGGCTCGCAGAGATGTGAAGTACACCATGGTGCTCATTGAAAAACTAGAGAAGTTACCTTTTACTGTAGCAGAGTCACCGTCTATAGAATGGTTAATCCATGGCTATATCACACTGCCAACCTGGACATTCCAGTTCCAATATTGCCTGAAATACTATCCAGTAGGCAGGTATGGGGCTTTGGGTGAAGGGTACATACGAGAAACCTTGGAGTTACCGTACACATATAGATGCAGGAACAAAGACAAGGAAGTTTTTCTGAGTGGTTCGAACTGTAAAAAGGCCTCAAGTGGGTCTTTAGTGTGTAAAGAAATATTGCAGCATGGAGCATGCAATGAGTCAATAGTGAACTTGTCCTGCTACCTTAAGGGTTCCCCGGCTGCTGTAATTCATCCAGTCTTTGAGTTAATTTTAAATGGGAGTTACTTGATGCTGAATGACCAATGCTGCTGTGGCATGACGCCCGGTATTGCTTATCTAGTGACCGTTAACTCCAGGGTTGTTTGTTGAAAGCAAGTATTGTTTCTCCCCGCTGGCACAGTTAGGGAAGCACTACTGTGGCCTTCACTGAATGTATCCAACATAGGGTTTGATTCTCTGAGCAGACTGAAAGCCATGCTGTTTTAGCATAATATGGCCTTAATTTCAGCTCGAGAGACTTTTGATCTTCAAGTGGCAAGGTCTTCGGCAGAGATACAGGCGTTGGTCCATACCAACTTCCCTCTCCATTTCAGGTAAATGGTCCATCGTATCTTTTTTTTTTTTTTTGATTTTCAAAACCTTTATTAGGGAAATTCAAAACAAACACATTACATTATGTCTCAGTTCAGATCAATGTACACAATAAGTTCCAAGTCAAGCGTCATGAATGTAAAGACACTCCTCCCTGCAAGAAGCTAAATCGTTGTGATACTGGAAATACAACAAAATTACCCATTAAGTCCCTCCCCCCAAGGGGATTGTGAGCGTGGCTACAGCGCTAGTGAACAGTGCTGCGGACTGGGGGGGGGCAAAAAAGGAATGGAAGGCAATTACTGACCAACAAAGGTGGCCGCCGTGGGCGGGGTGCCGGCGGGGAGAGCGGGAGAGGCAGCGCCACAGGGAGGGGCTCAGGAATGGAGGTATGTCACTAAGGGTCTCCATATGTCAGTAGGATGGGACCTCGCGGGCAGTAAATCCCAAAATTCCGACAGCAAGATCTGACACCTAGAGGCGTCCTCCAGCCAGTGATCAACCCTTGGCACAGGTCTGCGACCCCAGCACATGGCCACCCTACGCCTGGCAAGGACCAGCAGCATCGCAATCAAGTGGTGAGAAGCATCTGGACAGAATTTGACAAAGCCCAGAAGACACAGGGGGGGATCAGGCTGCACCGTAACGCAAGTAATTTCTGAGATAGAGGAGCATACCGCCTGCCAAAACTCAGACACCTTAGGGCATAACCATGATAAATTAGCAAAGTCCGGGGCAGGGGCGGTGCTGCGCATGCAAGTGTCACTGTGTATGAGTCCGAGTTTGTGGAGCTGGGCTGGAGTGCGTTACAGTCTGTGTAAATACTTAAAATGTATCAGACGAAGCTGGTAGTTTAGTGACAGTTTCTTCTTCTGATTGCAGCAATAGAGCCAGTCAGCCTGCGCGATGTCCATGCCAAGGTCCACGCCCCACGCAACGTGCGCTCGATTTGTAGAGATGGAAGTGGACGAGAACGTGATGGCATATAATTTAGTGACTATTTTGTGTGGAGACGGGGATGTGTATATAAAATCCAGAGCCGGCATTGTGGGCGGAGCCTGGGGAATGTAGAGTGCAGCTCCCGGCAGATGGCACGCAACTGGTAAAACAAAAGTGTGTCCAGTGGGCCAGAAGAATCGAGAAGAGAATAAAATGTGTTCCCTGGATATAAGTCTGCTACTGTCAGCCAAGCCCAAACGCGACGCATGTCTGGACATACAAGAAGGCTGGAGAGGAGGAAAGTCAGGGTGATGCACTATTGGCATGGCGTTAACAGAGAGCATTGAGAGATTGGAGAGCCGGCGCAGGCCAGACCAGGCCCAGCACAGTGTCTCGACCGTGTTCACCTCCGCACACAGGAGCACCGCCGGAGCAAATAATGCCGTGGTCAGCAGCCAGGGGGATGCAATATCTTTCTCAACAGCCACGTGTGGCTGATAAGGAGAGGGATGGATCCAGAAGTGCAGAAAGCTGGCCTGAGCACATAACGCATAAAGCTTGAAGTCAGGAGCGCACATACCACCTACCGACATAGGGAGAGTGAGAATATCATACGCGA
This sequence comes from Triturus cristatus, assembly GCF_964204655.1. NCBI lineage: Eukaryota > Metazoa > Chordata > Amphibia > Caudata > Salamandridae > Triturus > Triturus cristatus. The sequence continues at coordinate 423,916,347 of NC_140593.1, forward strand.
CTCTTGGTTGTTTACCCGCCCAGACGAGTGAAATGATTAAGGAACGCAGTTTGCGAAAGAAATGAGCAGTAAGGAGGATAGGGATGTTCAAGAACCAATAGAGGAATTTCGGCAGAACCACCATCTTGGCAATAGCAATCTGACCAGCAAGAGATTACAGAAGTCGACTCCAATTCGGAATCTTGGACTCCAGCCAGTCCACCGCACCCCCGAAGTTGGATCTTCAGAGTTCGTCCAAATCCCTACTCAGCCAGATGTCCAGATAGTGGGTGGGACCGGAGGCCCACACCAAGGGAAAGTCTGATGTAAATGGCTGGTGGCATCAGTAATAGGGAACAACACAGACTTGCTCCAGTTAACTTGTATACCAGACAGTCCGCAAAATCATATGATTTCCCGGACGAGAGGCCTCAGATTGTCCTGGGGATGACGAACATACAAGGTTATATCGTCCGCGTACATGGAGACAAGGATGGAGCGGGCTGAAAAACCTATGCCCCTCTGAGTGTGGGGCTGCCTAAGTCTGGCTGCAAGGGGCTCCATTGCAATAGCAAAAAGCATGGGTGATAGAGGGCACCCCTGCTGAGTGCCGCGTTCAATACTGATGGGGTCGGAGATCTGTCCATTAATTCGGAGACGAGCCGAAGGGCTAGTGTAGAAAAGCATTATCTCACGTACAAAGATATTGCTGAAGCTCATGCGCGGTAGGAGAAAGAATAAGAAAGGCCATTCAAGCGTGTCGAACGCCTTTGTAGCGTCCAGCAGGGCAGCTACGGCAGGGAGGCTGGGGTTAATCTGGTGTAGAACCCCAAAAATTATTCGGAGGTTGTGCGAGGTGGCTCTGCCGGGAATTAAGCCAGATTGGTCCGGAAGGGCAATGAGGGGCATGAGTAATTAAAGGCGAGAGGAGATCAATTTAGCATTAGATCAGGTCTGTTAGCCTCCTTTCAAATCATTTTCGGAGTGATTCAATCTCTCATTCACTCTGTATTTGGAAGAGATTTTGGAGAGCTTCCTTTGGTCCTGCTTTTTGTAGCAGACTTCCTGATTTTACTTCTATTGCTTCACAAGTGATGTCAGTATCACTCATGGAGAGAGCACCACTGGAGCGACGTTGTTGTGAGCAAATGGTGTTCTTAATGGGATTACCTCGGCTTCAAGAGCTGAGTGAGCATTGGTTCCTGTCTTCAGACCGGTCTGACTTAATTGCATTCTACCAGTTTTCCGCTACTTCTTTTGTCGACTGAGACGCGTGATGGACTTCTGTCTAACACTTCCACAGGTTGCTCCTTTCGCCTTCACGGGCCCATGATCACAGTTGTCCACAGCATATTCCCATGTTGATGATTGCATTCCTAGAGCCTCTACGGGACGTTTCAGCACATGTTGGACCAGAGAACGGCTCTACAATGGATGTGCAAGTATCAGTCTCAGGCACACAGGCATCTACTTCTTCCCCGACGGATGCCGTGGGAAACAAACGATGACCACCTCTGCTCACTTAATATCATACTAGATGTATTGGAGGGACTGCCTCCTGGGGCTGCCATTTACAGTGATCTTGAGTCTTCAGCGCAGGATTCTTACACAATCTGGCCTTTCCTTTGCTGGTAACCGTTTGGGCAATTTTTAAACATGTACCAAATTGAAGGTCGAACAGACTTTGTTTTTCTTCTCTGCTCTATATGAACATAGCGGCTTTCAAGGTGCTCAGAAAAACAAATGACAATATATCCGGGAGACTTTGTCATTTGGAGCTTGTTTGCTACTGTGCCATAGAGGAAGGTCGGAGGGACTCTGAAGCCCACAGCACAATGTGCAGGAGCCGCACACGTCATCAGGGCCACGGCACTCTTAAATGGGGATCCGGTTCCCGCAGCGCGGGAGACTTTGTCATTTGGAGCTTGTTTGCTGCTGTGCCATTGAGGAAGGTTGGAGGGACTCTGAGGTCCACAGCACACCGTGACTGGAGCCGTACACTTCATCAAGGCTGCGGCGCTCTTAAGCGTGGACTGGGCTCCCACAGCGCGGGACGTGCGTGGGCGTGCCCGGGCCACGGGCAGGCCTGTCTGAGCCCGTCAGAGCCTAGAAGAGGCCGGGCTGGGCTTCTCCTCTGACGTCTGAATCGAGGTATCAGGAATTATATACTCAAGGTACTGGGTTTAAACTTTCTACGTCCATGAGACACTATGGCTACGGAATCATGGTCAAGCTAAAGGAAACATGCGCACCCTCTGGGGCTGGAATTGCAGGGACCTTAGATAATTTTTTTACTAGGGCAGAGTCTGTCCTAGCTAAAGAAATTCAGTTAACAGAAAGGCGACTCTCCCTGAATACCCTTGCTACTCAGAAGCGCTCCTTGTTAGGAGGCATAAATATGGCTAAATCACCTGTGTCCTCCCGAGTTGAGCACCAGCTTGCCAATACCGTTAGGATGACGGGCGCAGGGGCTGGTGGGCCAACAGACCCTACACCAGCATCGATAAGTCTTGTCTCTACTATTATATAAGAATCTATTGGTACAGAATTTGCTTTGAAGAGTCATGATGTATCATTATGGTCGGAAGTCCCTTCTTCGCTATTGGCCACATCTTTGGAACCCTCTGTAATCTTTGTACCCCCCACATTGCCAATGGCATGCAATCCTAATGGTAGTGAGATTTCCACCAGATCCAAGAAGTCCCTGAGGAGTGGTCCGTCAAGGCCGCCTAACGCAATTAACAACGAAACACCAGTTAAAATGAGTCAGGGGGCACTCTACAAAAGCAAAAGCCCAAACCGAAGCAGCAAATCACTAAATCAATACATCCAAATGTACAATGGACCTTTTTTTGAACGCTTTGTAGGGAAGAAAACTTTAATTATAGACTTTACTTTTTATGAACAGTTTTAAACGCTTTTTTATATGAAGGATTTTTTTTATGCCTTTTAATGCGTTTACTATCATTACCTTGCTGATCTTGTTGACCTTTTTATGAGGAGTGGGTGTCATGTCCCTTAGGTTAGTTCCATCATGTACATACCAATTACATACATTGCGTCCCATCCACAAGACATAATGGTATTACCCAGGTGACCTTTTACCCAGTAGCTTACTTCTGTCTCTCCGACATCAGGCTCTTGGCACCATATCTTAATCCCTGTACCTGACGTACACAAATTATGTCCCCAGGCACAGTAGATTTATTCTGTACAAGGGTCACCACTTTTTCATTCATGGCCAACAGCCAGCTGCATATGATCATATTTGTTTAGAAAAAGATTAGCAGGGGATTAGTGAATGTTTTCGAAACATATAGGGCCCAATTCACAGAACAAACTTAAGACAAAATCCTAAACTTACTACCATTTTGGTATTCACAGAATGCACTTCCTACTTCTGGTATTCACAGAATGCACTTACTACTTTTGGCATTCACAGAATGAACTTACTACTTTTGCAATTCACAGAATGTATTTTCGACTACTAACTTTACGCCCGCACTCGGGCCGGAATTTCCGCCTCCGAAGCAGAAGTTCTGCACAGGGAGCGGAAAGTCCGCTTGCGTGTCGGAAGCTCTGATTTTGGCCCGGAAAGTCCGCTCTCGGGCCGGAAAGTCCGCTCTCAGGCCGGAAGCTCAGATTTGGGGCCAGAATACATTAACTGTGGCCATTGATCATTTGAGCCAAGGGTAAAAACCTGTCAAAGTCCCTACCATCCCTCACCATGCATCAGCTGACACACTCCAGTCAATCCCAGCCAACAGCTCCTGTCTGCCATGATGTTGCAAGTGCCTACCATCCCCCACCATGCCCCAGCTGAAGCCAATTAACACTAATTGACCAGCAGCAAAACATTTTTTAAAGCAGCACACAGTGAAGGAACAGGTTTGGCCACAGAGAGTTTGTGTTCACAACGCTGACACTGGCAGAGAACAATGGAGCTATTGAGGAGGAAGAGGAATTTCACTGCAGAGGAGACCACCATGCTTGTGGAGTTTATAGAGAGACGCCACAAGCGCCTCTTTGGACTCCCACCCTACTGCACCAGTGGGACACAGAAAGCAGCTCTATGGCAGCAATTAGCCACTGCTGTCACAGCATTGGGGGAGAAGAGGCGCACAGTCCAGGACATCAAGAAAATCGGCAGCATGAGAGGCAGAGGGTGAAGGAGAAATACTCCTGAATCGAATTAAATCGGATCCTCCCTGCTGCATACTCTGGACCCCGCATCCGCCTCACCCCACTGGAGGAGGATATCCTGACCACAATACACCCCCACTTGGTCCATGGGCTGCCTGTTAGTGACGTCCGCTACGTGGTACCAGGTAAGTGGGATGAAAAGAAACTGTGGAGAAAGCCTGTCGAGTGCGAGGCAGGAGCCCACTCACCGTTTGGAGACTGCTGCTGTGCGCTGGGCTGCAAACACCGCTGGTAACCTCCGCTGACGGCGCCATTCACCATCTCGGCTGCCGAGGGGAGGAACTACGGTTCCCAGCGTCCCTTGCGGCTGCACACCACCACTTCCTGTCCTGCGCACCAGGAGGTGCATAAAATCGCGGAGCTCCATCCGCGTCGCGGACGCGCGCGGACGGCACCGGGCGGAGCCCGGGCAGAGGGCGGGCCGTCTGTGGCCGTCAGTGGTCTGCAGTGGTCGGGCGGGCCACCCCTCTAACATTGTCATCTCGTCTGTGGTGAGTCTAAATTTTCTCCTACTATGGAGTCTGCTAATGCTGGTGTTATACAGGACGATTTCCCTTTCCCCCCTGCTACATTTGAGTCCCTACTTGAAAATGCATTGAACTTGGTATCAAATGAAATAGCTGACACTGAAAGAAGAATGTCCATGAGCTGCACTAACAATATTACTCAGCCGACATCATTGTCAAATAGCCCTGGGATTCCACTATCACCAGCTGTTGTTATTACAAAACCGGTATTGGCATTAACATCCCCCGTATCCCTGTTGTCTGAAATTGTTCCCACTATTACAATCGCCTCCCAGGATGATGTTACTACCTTGGGATCTATGGACACTAGTAATAAACAGGGAGGGGAAAAACGCAAAAAAGGCATTACCAAACCCAGTGCCAATAAAAGGAAACAACCCCCAACTAGCAAGAATCAGCCTACGCCTCAGAGCTTGTGGAATAAACAAAAACCTACTGGGGCACAAACTGTTCATGTTGTGGATAAAGACCTTGTGGTCGCGGATGATGATACTCCTACCGCAACCACTACTGACTCAAGTGGGACCTCTAACACTATATGGACCCAAACAACACTAATGGGAGATAATTATCATCTCTCGAAACAGAATGGGAACCTTATAGAAACTATAGTGGATACTATTTTTAATCGATTAGAGAAGCAAATGATCAACCAGTTTAATAATGTTTTTAAAAGACTTGATAGATTAGATAACCTGGTTAGAAATGAAGAAGTAAAAAGAAAGGGGTCTGTCATCTTGGATCAAATCAGAGCTGACCGTCTCGTAAAACAACTTGAATCTGTAAGCAACACTCTGTCACTAAAGAAATAGGAAGTTCCCACCTTACCGGGTGGTGGCACGAGTAACCCTGGAACATCAGCCCCCTCTATTGTACCACCTACAATTCAACCTCGATCTGCCAATGGAGGGAAGAACTTGGCAAAATCCAATTTACCTCCCAAATCTACCCCAACGCCTGCACCTAGACAAACTGCCCCTTCCGTTATTATTAATAAAAATGCCACCAACCACAAGAACGGCTCTATCCAATCTATAACAGCAATAAGACCAACTGCTGTTAACAATAAAGGTACTGGGCAAGCAGGGACAAGCAGGCCTATTAAACATCAAGGGCCTGCCTTACATTTGCCACCGGATGCCTGTCCTTTTGTCCTGGTCCTTGCAGGAGTACCATCGTTGAGGGAGGAACAGGGGAAATCATGGGTGCAATTGCGAAACAAATGTATAGACTGGCTAACTAAGCACAAAGGTGCCGGATACGACATCTCAAGAGAGATTTTATCGGCTCGTAGGGTGTCTTGGGTTGGCCCCCTAACTAAAGATAAGGAAGGTGACTATCGTTCTCAATTTTAAAAACTCTGGTACTGTAAGACATCTACTCAACAGGAATGGTAACTGCTCTGCTATTTCTACGTTTGTAACTATGTTACCTTTGAGTTACTTTTACAGACAACCTACAATGCAATCACGGCCACCCTTAATGCAATTTCAACCACCACCAATGCATTTTCAGCCACCCCCTATGCAGTTCCAGCCAGCTTCATTTCCATTCAATATGTTTAATAGATTTGCACCTTTGTCAGATTTGGATATGCTAGACTGACCCTCATCGACTAATTCAGTCGAATTATCATTGGCATCAACCACTGAAACTCAGGAAGTCCTACAACCTTTGCCACGGACTGTAGTGAGAGAAAAACCCACGAACCAAAGACTATTGCCCCAGGATTTCGAACTATCTTTTGTAAGTTGGAACATAGCGGGCCTTAATATTAAAATGAAAATTAAAGAATGGTTAGAATGGGTTAAAAATAACTGTGACATATTGATGCTACAAGAGACTTGGTGCACAACTACACCTACAATGGAGGGTTTTTGTTGTTATAATTTAAAGGCTTCTCCTTCACCTATGGGTCGCCCCAGTGGGGGTTTATCTATCTGGACTAAAATAAAATCCGGGGTACAAACCAAATTGATCCCTACACCGGGTAAATGTTTTATGGCTATGAAGTACACCAACAGGATGAAACTATGCATAATTAACTTTTATAATAATGATTTTGTTACTCGTCCCAATGACAATTTTTTGTCACTGTTTAATTTTATTGATGAAATTATGGAGGGGCAGAAGTATGGGCCCTTTGATGGCATTTGCATCGGAGGGGATTTTAATGCTCATATGTACCGCAATAGTCCTCCATGTAGAAACGGTGAAGAGTTGAAAAACCATCTAGCCTCCCGTGATTTAGTAAATGCAATGGAAATTGCTGGTTCTAGTGCAAACAATATATCAACACCTACATATATAGGCCAGGGCTGCGCTTCTACGATAGACTATATATTTATCTGTCCGACATTGTGTGACATAATTTTAAAAGTAGAAGTCATCTGTTCCGCATATAGTGATCACTACCCGCTTAGAATATACTTAGATAATCCACAGATCACGAAGGTTGCATCGAGAGCAGAGTTTGGGGCACAAAATCTGGTTTTATCTATTGATAGACTAAGATTAATATGGAAAGGGGTGGACAATAAAGATATTTTAGCTAGAGTAATTAAAAAACACCTTAAGATAGTAGAGACTTGTCTGTCGCACATTAGCCCAGGCGACGATGTGGTTATTGCCTTTGGTAATCTCTGTGGGGCTATTAAAAGAGAATCCTCTAAACCAGCTAGGCCTAATATAGATCATGGCCCTCGCTGGTTTGACTCCTCCTGCTCTAAGGCCAATAGGGACCTGAGGGCGGCCTTAAAAATCAATCCTAGGGACGCTCAACTTGTGAGAGAATTAAGATCAAAATACAAATCCGTGTTACGTATTAGATCTGAGGCCCTAGTGATTAATCACTGGGAATCTCTCACGCGCACTGCCTCATTAAAAGACACAACAGGTTTCTGGAGAGAAGTCAAGTCCCTCAGATCCTTTGGTTCTAACATCAAACCAATCAATTGCAATATAACTGGCGAGGTGTGGGTAGAGCACTTTTCCAAAATTTATGCTATATCACCCACTTCTCTAGACACTGTCCCCCTATCCAACACCGTTAACCGACTGAACTTTTCAATATCCGAGGTCGAGGACGCTATATTTGAGAGCGCTAGTAATAAAGCTCCCGGCCCGGATGGTCTTTCTATTGACCAGATTAAATCTGAAATCAATTTTTGGGCCCCTTTATTATGTAACGTATTTAATAACTTGGCTGACAGCTCAATTCCCAAATCCTGGTCGAACAGTGTCATCGTACCGATATTCAAAAAAGGTGACAGGTCGGATCCTGCCTGCTACCGCCCGATTTCACTGATCGATAATACGCTCAAAGTTCTTGGAAGGGTAATTTTTAAAAGGATAAGGAATTGGGCTGAGGATAATAATGTTTTACACTGCAGTCAATTGGGATTCAGAAGCCTTGTGGGTACTCTCGAACAATGTCTTAATTTGAATTTGATTATGGCCAAATATACCATTGTTAAAAAGTCCCCGCTTTATTTAGGTTTTATGGATCTGAGTTCCGCATTTGATTTTGTTAATCGTTCTAGGTTGTGGTCACTTTTGCTTGATTATGGTTTGGATGACTCACTGGTATATTTTCTCTCTTATTTACATAGGGATCTAAAGGCGAGAGTACGTATTAATAATGATGGTGAATTATCTGATGATATTTTTATTAGTAGAGGAGTCAGACAGGGCTGCGTACTCGCCCCACTGCTTTTTATTTTATATATTAACGGGTTGAGCTGCTCTTTGAGCAAGAACACTAAGGATGTACCAATTATAAACGGTTCCCCCATTTCTACCCTACTTTATGCAGATGACGCAGTATTAATGGGGCGTACCCCGAATGCTTTACGCACTTTAATCACTGGGTTTGTTGCTTTTATGTCCGATTTGGGCTTAAGTACCAATTTTAATAAATCTTTCATTATGAACTGTGGACCTAAAAAGTACAACATTACTTCAATTAAATCAGGGGACAATATATTAAAATGCACCAGCACCTTCCCTTATCTAGGGTTACTATTTTCTAATACAGGCTCATGGCAGCCACATGCTGCCTATGCGAGAAATAAAATTGGCAAATCAATCAACTCAATTTTATCTCTCCGACAACCCAAACTGGCTGATGTCATTTCCCCCCTGCTCAATATTTATCGTACCCAATGTCAACCAACTGGGACATATGGAGCAGAAGTGTGGGGTTATTGTAACAGCACGTCTCTCCAGTTGGAGGAAAATAGATTTTGTAGAAGGGTGCTGGGGGGAGTTCCCTGTGCGCCCACATTTATTTGTCACAATGAACTTAGGCTGCCATATATTGCTGATTTTATTAGGTCAAGGCCCGCGCTTTTTTGGATAAAAATATGGTCCAATCCAGCTGCATCCTTAACACGCAGTATAATATCTGATTGTTTATTATACGAAAGATCCCACCTTATACCATGGTTAAATGCAGTTAATAATAGCCTGTTGAGCGTGGGACATGGTTCTTTGTTCAGCGCCCCTAATACCATTGCCCCCGCTCACAAGAACAGTGTAAAACGGGCACTGTTTTATCTATATAAGGAGGAACGATGGAGATCCGAATTGGTAAAACCTGCTGTTATTAAATACTTGCCACTAACTGATCCAGGCAATGATAACTTAAACAAGCCCTGCAGATACCTGTCAATCCCAATAGGAAGACGGAACCGGAGCCTTTTATTCAGGTTCCGGGAAGGAAGCATTGTCAATTTACTAAGCTTCCCTCTTGGCTATAACAAAAGTTTAGAAGAGCTGGATTGCCCTTGTGCAGAGGGTGGAAAACAAAGTTTGTTGCACTATTTTTTCTTCTGTGGCCATTATAAGTTGTATACCCGTCAATATTTAATGCCGATTTTCCGTAAATATAATCTAAGGGACTTTAATCTGGCATTGAGATTCCTACAAATGTTGCCAACAGACGAGGTTATACATACTGTAAATTGTTTTATAAAAGTCTGTGTGAGATCTAGGGCAAGCATGGAACACGCATAATGGTCATTGAATGCACATTGCTCCTTACCATTCTGATATAAATTGTATACAGAATCAATTATATGTGTGTTTGGATCTGTATGATTATTTTGGAAGTGGATAAAGTGGAATCTACGACTACATATACTAATAGACTAATGTATATCCTTAATATGTACTATGCACTTTACGCTATATATGCTGCTCAAACCCAACTGGAAATCTTGTTCTTAATTTTTATATATGTTTTTATGTGTTTTATTCTGTATGTACTTTTATGGATGTACCAAATTCCGAATAAAGATCATTTGAATTGAATTGAATTGAAAAGAAAAAGTGAATAAGGAAGTGGTCCAAAGTGTATATAAAAATTATAGTCAGTCAGAGACTCATGTGTTACCCTCTGTATGTAGCACCACAAGTCCCACAATCCTTAGCAATGGATATGGCAAATCCCTCCCCACTTTAGAAAACATGGGCACTGTACTGTTGCAGTAATACACAAGCCTGCTAAGTAGCAATTGACAAATATCAGCAGAGATGCGCCAGTAACAATGCGATACGCAATCCAACTCTTGTGCAACCGCGGATGCGTCACATTTACAATGCGGTGCACTGTGGCGCAGAGATAGACAGATGTGTGTCACATCTGATGGCATTAGCGGGGTGCTTTGCTGGAGTAGTGTCGCAAGTGTGACGCAACTCCAACAATGTCCATGGATTGCCTACACCTAACGTTCTGTGCCACTCATTACATGTGCTTCACCACCCTATGAAAAGTGACTCAGTGAAATCTCATCGATTACACTGCATCACTTGTCCAAGGCATAACCAAAGAAACGCACACCCTGCCTGCATCACAGCTGATGCATGTTTAATGCTGCGCAGGGCTGTACAACGTGACGAATCCCCATAGATGCATTACGTTGTGAATAAGTCTAAATGTGTCGCCTGTATTACCCCACCGCTGTATCACAGAAGTGACGCAACGGCGGTGTAAATATATTCCAAGGGGCGTGTAAACCTGCCACAAATTATCCAAGGAGTAAATCACCCTTTGCCAGCTTAAATCATAAAGCAGAAGGTGAGAGGATCATCAGATCAAAATAGTCATACACCTATTCTGTTATACATATCCCAACCTGCCACGCCATTACATCCCCAATGCACCACTGCTCTTACCTGTCCAGTCTGCAGCAGTACTGCACAACACTGTTAGCATGCAGAATGTTAGACGGACCGGGAGGGTCGGCCGAGGACAAGGGGAGAGGTCTCCGGTGAGAGCCGTCTCCAGCGATCGTACAGACAAGTAACTTCCCCCCCACAGATGTACACCACACAAGGATAGGTTTCAACGCTCTTTATAAGCAGTTTCTTAAGGTACGATGAAATGGTACAGGGAGGTCTGGACTCCGGGGTCCCCTCGATTTTAGTCTCTGGGTTTGGGAAAGGGGGTAGCGGGACAGTCTGGTTACCAATCTGGTAGATGCAATGACGGATAGCTCACAATCCTCGAGCTTGGTGTTCTAGCTTGGACGGTCCGCGGCAGCGCCAGCAGGTCCCGGTGAAGATGGTCGTTACACGGTCCGCGGCAGCGCCAGCAGGTCCCGATGAAGATGGTCGTTACACGGTCCGCGGCAGCGCCAGCAGGTCCCGATGAAGATGGTCGTTACACGGTCCGCGGCAGCGCCAGCAGGTCCCGACGAGGATGGAGGATGAAGAAGGCTGCGGCAGCGCCAGCAGGCAGGACGGTAGTTCACAAGGCAGGGCTACGGCAGCGCCGGTAGTCCGTCAAGGATGAGTTCTTCGCGGTGTCTCTCGACTCCAGGATACAACCACATCCCTGCTCTGGAGCTGCCCTAGTTATAGGTCTGGCGCCCTTTGATGTCCGGACCCTCGCACTTGGAGGTCGGGAGGTCCGGGATGAGGGAGTCCAGACACCCAGCAGGGGGTGGAGCCAGCGCCCGGTGGAGCTGGAGGGCGATCGGCACCTGGCGGGGGAGAGCCATCGACACTCCTTTCTCCCATTGACCTGCCAAGTGGTCCGTTCACCTCCTGGGTGGATGGTGGTGCCGGGATGGCGGGGCCTGGCCAGGCCCAGGGTTAGGGTCGAGCTGAGGCCACGCGGCCTCGTGGTGCAGTGTCCAAGATGGCGGCTGGTCCGGACGGGGGAGCCGGGAGTGGGTCGGCCCCATGGTACCCAGATGTCCGGGGGCAGGAGTTCCGTCTGGAGACGGGTTGCGGGCTGGTCCTGTGGGTCACACCTGGAGGGCCGGGGCTTGGGCCGTGTCATGCGGGGAGGGAGAAAGCCCTTCATGTGGCCTGTCCAACATGCGTCCCCCCCAGCTGAAGGCGGGGAGAGTCACCCATCCTCTTGGGGACTTTCGTCGTCGAGGCGGAAAAAGCGTGACAGGCCATCTGCGTTGGCGTGGTCTTGGCCCGGCCGATGTTCCACAGTGAAGTCCATCCCCTGCAGGGAGATGGACCAGCGCAATAGTTTGGGGTTCTCCCCCCGCATCTGCATTAGCCACTGCAGGGGTCGATGATCTGTCTGCACCCGGAAGTGGGTGCCGAAGAGATAGGGCCGGAGCTTTTTGAGGGCCCACACCACTGCGAAGGCCTCCCTCTCGATTGTGCTCCAGCGCTGTTCTCGGGCCAGGAGGCGTCTGCTAATGAAGGCCACCGGGTGGTCCAGCCCCTCGGGGTTCAGCTGGGAGAGGACCGCCCCGATGCCATGGTCGGAGGCATCCGTTTGCACAATGAATTCCCGACTGTAATCGGGGGCCAGGAGCACAGGGGCAGTGCACATGGCGGCTTTCAGCTTCTCGAAGGCCGCTTGACAGTCGGGGGTCCAGTTAACCTTCTTCGGTTGGTTTTTGGAGGTGAGTCCCGTGAGGGGCCCCACAATGCTGCCATAGTCCTTCACGAACCGCCGGTAGTAGCCGGTGAGCCCCAAGAAGGCTCGGACCTCGGTTTGCGTGACTGGGGGCTGCCAGGACTGAAAGGCAGCGATTTTGAGTTGCAGAGGGGCCACCAGACCGCTCCCCACCTGGTGTCCGAGGTAGGTCACGGATCCCTGACCAATTTGGCACTTGCCGGCCTTGATTGTGAGGCCGGCCCGCTGGAGGGCCTGCAGGACCTCTCGGAGGTGGTGGAGGTGGTCGGACCAGTGGTGGCTGTACACAGCGATATCGTCCAGGTAGGCGGCGCTGAACTCTTCGAGCCCCGCCAATACCTGGTTCACTAGTCGCTGAAAAGTAGCTGGGGCATTCTTCATGCCGAAGGGCATGACCTTGAAGTGGTAGTGGCCATCGGGGGTAGAGAAGGCGGAACGTTCTTGGGCCCGGGGTGTGAGGCCGATCTGCCAGTAGCCCGCTGTCAGGTCGAAGATGCTGAGGTAGCGGGCAGCCCCCATGCGGTCGATCAATTCATCCGCTCGGGGGATGGGATGGGCGTCGGTCCTGGTGACAGCATTCAAGCCCCGATAGTAAACGCAGAATCGGAGTTCAGGAGTGGTGCCGGGGGCAGCAGCCTTGGGGACCAGCACGACCGGGCTGGCCCAGGGGCTATCCGAGGGTTCGATGACCCCGAGCGTGAGCATCTTGGATACCTCTTCCTGGATGCAGGCCCGCACCCGATCTGGTACGCGGTAGGCCCGGTGTCTGACAGGGGGACTGTCCCCAGTGTCCACGTCGTGCAAGCACCAGGGGGTGACCCCTGGGGTAAGGGAAAACAAGGTAGAAAACTGCAGCAGGAGGTCCCGGCAGCCTTGGCGCTGTTCTGGGGTGAGGGCGTCGGAGAGCGGAACCCCGTCCACGGAACCATCCTTCTCCTGAGTCGTCAGGAGATCCGGGAGAGGCTCAGAGTCTTCTTCTGCTCCACTGTCTGTAGCCATCAGGAGGCTGAGCTCTGAGCGCACAAAGTGGGGCTTGAGTCTGTTGGCGTGGAGGACCCGGAGGGGGTTCCGGGGAGACTCCATATCGATGAGATAGGTGACGGGACTTTTGCGTTCGACCACTTTGAAGGGCCCTGTCCACTTGTCCTGCAAGGCACATGGTTCGGTGGGGGACATCACCCACACTTGCTGGCCTGGTTCAAATTCGATGGAGGAGGCATTGCGGTCGTACCATTTTTTCATGTCCTCCTGACTGGCCTCAAGGTTTGCTTTGGCCATCTCCCTGAACCGCCGGGTCTGGTTGCGTAGTGTCAGGAGGTATTTGAAGACGTCTGGAGGGGTCTTTAGGGGGGCCATCTCCCAACCTTCTTTGACTAGGCTGAGGGGCCCTCGCACAGGGTGCCCGTACAAGAGTTCGAACGGGCTAAAGCCGAGGGACTTCTGGGGAACTTCCTGATAGGCGAAGAGGAGGCACGGAAGTAGTACATCCCACTTGCGACGGAGGGGCTCTTCCAATCCCCCAATCATTCCCTTGAGCGTGCGGTTGAATCGTTCAACTAGTCCGTTTCCTTGAGGGTGATAGGGGGTCGTGAATCGGTAGGTGACCCCGCACTGTTGCCAGAGGGACTTCATATATTTCGAGATAAAGTTCGTGCCTCTGTCGCTGACGACTTCGCGGGGGAAGCCCACCCGGGAGAAGATCCCCATTAAGGCCCGGCCGACCACCGGGGCTGTTACCGTTCGCAGGGGCACAGCCTCGGGGTAGCGGGTGGCGTGGTCCACCAGTACCAGGATGAACCGATGTCCTTGTGCTGTACGGGGGTCCACGGGCCCCACAATGTTTATTCGCACCCTCTCGAACGGGGTGGTGACAACTGGGAAGGGTTGCAGAGGTGCCTTGAGTTTGCGGCCGCTCTTCCCGCTGGCCTGGCACGTGGGGCAGGACCGGCAGTGGTTGAGGACGTCGTTTCTCATCCTCGGCCAAAAAAAGTGTGTCACCAGGCGACTGTAGGTTTTGTCCTGGCCCAGGTGTCCCGCCAGAGGGACATCGTGGGCCAAATTTAGCAGGAAGTCTCTGAAACGGAGGGGCACGACCAACACTCGGCTGGCCCCTAACTCCGCGATTCTCTGTTCACTGTATAGTAGGTCGTTGTCCCAATAGATCCAATGGGCTCCGGTGGTGTCCCCTGCGCTTTGGGCGAGGGCTTGCTGGCGTAGTCCCTCGAGGGAGGGACAGGTCTTTTGCTCTTGACGGAACTGTTCTTGGGTGGCCCCCCTTCTTGACGCCACTGAGCTAGGTCGGGAAGGTCCTGGGGCTGGGCGACCCCTTCGGGGGTTTGCTCTGGGGGGTCGGTATAGTCGGTGTCCTCTACTGGAGCGATCGGGGGAGGAGGTGCTGGCCACTCTGGTTCTTCTGGTCAGGGGATGGTACGGGCGGCCATGGAACGGGTGGTTATGCACGCCCAGTCCGGGAGGCCCAACATCCCCAAGTGCTCTCTCCTTTCGACGGCGGCCCACGGGGAACTCTCAAGATCATTCCCCAGGAGACAGTCCACGGGGGCATCATCTCGGACCGTCACCTTCAACATGCCGGAGACTCCTCCCCATTCGAAGGGGACGCAGGCCATCCGACATAGACTTTCGGAATTGTCGGCCGAACGGACGGGGCAGAGAATGTTCGGCAGGATCTGCTCTGGTTTTACCAGGTAACAGCGGACGGCCGTCACACTGGCCCCGGTGTCACGTAGCGCTTCGGCCCGGCGCCCATTAATGTTCACCCATTGGCTATATTTTCTGGTGTTGGCGGGTAGGGGAGCCCGCGGGACCATGTCTCTTCCCCCTAGGCACGCTAGAACCATGGCGGCCGGTTCCCACTCTTGTTGTGCCTGCTCATATTCTTCTTGTTCCTCGGAGATTTGTTCTCCCCCCAGGGCGGCGGCAGCTACCTGGCGGGGTTTTGGCGTTTGGTTCTGCGGGCAGTTCGGGTCATTGGCGTAGTGGCCGACTCGCTGGCATCGGTGACACGTGACGTTGGCTCGGAACCCCGGGCGCATCGGGGGGTTGCCCCGGCCGGCCGGGGGCGGGGTGCTGGCAGCGGGAGTGGCCGGGACGGTGTCTCTCCCTCGCCCCTGGCCTCCTCCTCCTCCTCGGGGACGGTGCTGACCTTGGTGGTTCCGGTTCTGCTCGTGTGGCCCTCTCCGGCCCACTCGGGTGCTTTCCCACCGGTCAGCTTCGGCAGCGAGTTGCCGGGGGTCAGTCAATTTACTGTCGAGGAGGTGCTGCCTGAGCTCGACGAAGCAGTTGTTAGAGAGGTGTTCCCATACCATAAGATTAAAAAGTTGCTCGTAGGTCGTTACGTGGCTTCCCTTGATCCAACCCTCGAAGGCTCGGCTGAAATAGTTGACATATTCCACCCAAGTTGTACCCGGGATCCGGGTGCAGTCTCGAAACCTCTGGCGGTACATTTCGGGCGTGAGCCCATATCGGGTGAGGAGGGCAGCCTTCATGTGGTCATAGGATGACATCTGATGGTCTGGGAGCTGTAGCAGGGCATCGCGGCCTTCGTTGACGAACCTCCCCCATAGGCCGGCTCCCCAGTCACTTCGATCGATCCGGTGGGAGGTCATGGCAATCTCGTAGGCCTTGAACCACTGCTGTATGTCGTCCTCCCGGACATACTCTCGAACGACATCCTTGGGGATGTGGACTTTCTTTTCTGTTGCTCCCGGGGTGCGCGGTCGCTCGGGCACCTCCGGTTCTTTGTTCTGCTTCCGTAGGTCTATTTCTGCCAGTTTGCGCTCGTGTTCGTACGCTAGTCTTTTTTCTTCGAGCTCTCTCTGCCTCTGTTTTTCTTCCCGTTCTTCTCGGAGCCGCAGATGTTTCAGGTTCAGTTTTTTAGTTCACCGTCCATTTTGAGCCGTGCCATTTCTAACTCATGTAGCCTGTTTTTCTCTCTTTCTTGGATCTCTTCCTGCGAGAGGTTCGTTCCTCGCTCCTCGGGAGCCGTGGCGTTCCTCTCTGATGCGGCCATGTTTCGGTCTGGGGATCTGGTGACCCCGGTTTCTGCCCACGACTCAATGGCGTGCTTGAAATCGTCCTTGGTACTTAGGCCGGTGGTAGCAATGCCTAGTTCCATGCAGAATTGTTTTAATTCACGATGGCTGTACTCTTCCAATTTATCCATCTGGAATTTCTCGGTAGATCCGCTCTCTTTGGTTGACATTGTGGTTTTGTCGTGGGGTGAGCTACTCTCTATACGATTACGCGTTGATTCGGATCGCGCCGCTGGCCACCAATGTTAGACGGACCGGGAGGGTCGGCCGAGGACAAGGGGAGAGGTCTCCGGGGAGAGCCGTCTTCAGCGATCGTACAGACAAGTAACTTCCCCCCCACAGATGTAGACCACACAAGGATAGGTTTCAACGCTCTTTATAAGCAGTTTCTTAAGGTACGATGAAATGGTACAAGGAGGTCTGGACTCCGGGGTCCCCTCGATTTTAGTCTCTGGGTTTGGGAAAGGGGGTAGCGGGACAGTCTGGTTACCAATCTGGTAGATGCAATGACGGATAGCTCACAATCCTCGAGCTTGGTGTTCTAGCTTGGACGGTCCGCGGCAGCGCCAGCAGGTCCCGGTGAAGATGGTCGTTACACGGTCCGCGGCAGCGCCAGCAGGTCCCGATGAAGATGGTCGTTACACGGTCCGCGGCAGCGCCAGCAGGTCCCGATGAAGATGGTCGTTACACGGTCCGCGGCAGCGCCAGCAGGTCCCTATGAAGATGGTCGTTACACGGTCCGCGGCAGCGCCAGCAGGTCCCGACGAGGATGGAGGATGAAGAAGGCCGCGGCAGCGCCAGCGCCAGCAGGCAGGACGGTAGTTCACAAGGCAGGGCTACGGCAGCGCCGGTAGTCCGTCAAGGATGAGTTCTTCACGGTGTCTCTCGACTCCAGGATACAACTACCTCCCTGCACTGGAGCTGCCCTAGTTATAGGTCTGGCGCCCTTTGATGTCCGGACCCTCGCACTTGGAGGTCGGGAGGTCCGGGATGAGGGAGTCCAGACACCCAGCAGGGGGTGGAGCCAGCGCCCGGGGGAGCTGGAGGGCGATCGGCACCTGGCGGGGGAGAGCCATCGACACTCCTTTCTCCCATTGACCTGCCAAGTGGTCCGTTCACCTCCTGGGTGGATGGTGGTGCCGGGATGGCGGGGCCTGGCCAGGCCCAGGGTTAGGGTCGAGCTGAGGCCACGCGGCCTCGTGGTGCAGTGTCCAAGATGGCGGCTGGTCCGGACGGGGGAGCCGGGAGTGGGTCGGCCCCATGGTACCCAGATGTCCGGGGGCAGGAGTTCCGTCTGGAGACGGGTTGCGGGCTGGTCCTGTGGGTCACACCTGGAGGGCCGGGGCTTGGGCCGTGTCATGCGGGGAGGGAGCAAGCCCTTCATGTGGCCTGTCCAACACAGAAGAAATGGGGAAATCACAGAAAAGTTCGACAAGCACATTTCCCATTTGTTTACTTTTCTCTCTTCTCACCCATTGACACATTCGGCCAGAGCACAGACAACTGCAGTAGCAGAGGTCCCTGCATCTACTGGGAGGAATCGCCATCGTACAGAGAAAGGTTTACCATCCTCACCGACTGGTAAGTCAAAGTGGCCAGGAGATGGTCAAAAAGCATAAATTGTCAGGAGTGACAGAGGGTCATATAGTGCCCACATATGAAAGTCAACCACAGATGAAAAAATAGCTGCATTACTATTGGAGTTGTCAATGGACATCCACCTTTAGCAAATGATCATTGTGAACAGCGAAAGACAAAATATTAAATGTCTTGGTTCATCATACCTTTGTAATTGTGGAACATGACATGTTTTTCAGCAACAGCCCCAGACCTGGGAATCCAATCCTGTAATCGAGTGCCACAACTAGTCAAAAGGGTGTCCCCACTATGGGGCCGATTCCGATCCCGTAGAAATATTCCCCGTACGAATCGTATCCGGATTTTTTTACGTACGAATCGTACAAGTCCCGTACAAACTGGCAAGTATGATTCGTATGTAAAAAACTCCATACGAATCGCATTGGGAATATACCCCGACACGTCCTCGGGTCGAAAAAAGTGTCTGACACGTCCCCGGACGGTTTTACGTACGACTCGGTAAACCGACGTCCGAACGCGCAAGTACGATCCGTGCCGTCCGTCCGAATCCACAACCGTATGGTAAAAACACCGTACGGAGCGAACCTCCATAGCAACCATGGAGACGTCCAAACATGTGCCCGCATACGCGCCGAACACCCCCCCATGCCGGTGCCTAACCCCCACCCCCGTATGTCCGCAACGTACCCCAAGCCCCCCCGTATGTCCGCGACGTACCCCCAGCCCCCCGTATGTCCGCGATGTACCCGCACCCCATGCGTGTATGTCCGGTGCGGACCCCCACCCCCGTATGTACGGTGCGGACCCCCACCCCCGTATGTACGGTGCAGACCCCCACCCCCGTATGTACGGTGTGGACCCCCAGGGGGTGGGGGTCCGCACTGTACATACGGGGTGGGGGTCTGCACCGTACATATGGGGGTGGGGGTCCGCACCGTACATACGGGGGTGGGGGTCCGCACCGTACATACGGGGGTGGGGTCCGCATCGTACATACGGGGGTGGGGGTCCGCACCGTACATACGAGTGGGGTGGGGGTCTGCACCGTACATACGGGGGTGGGGGTCCGCACCGTACATACGAGTGGGGTGGGGGTTTGCACCGGACATACGGGTGGGATGCGGGTACGTTGCGGACATACGGGTGGGGTGCGGGTACGTCGCGGACATACGGGGGGGCTGGGGGTACGGCGCGGACATACGGGGGGCTGGGGGTACGGCACGGACATACGGGGGGCTGGGGGTACATCGTGGACATACGGGGGGGCTGGGGGTACGGCGCGGACATACAGGGGGGCTGGGGGGGGTTCGGCGCATACCGGGCCCCCTATTCCTCACGCTTCGCGGTGTACTTAGCTTTTCCGGCACTTTTTGTGTGCCGTAAAAATATAGCCATCCGGAGTGCTGTCGGTACGATTCGTACTTGCTGATACGTAAAAAGCTGCCTAACTCCGTTCGCATGTCGCGTACGGGCCGTCCCGGATCACATTTGTATGTGTTTTTGTGTCGGTCGGTGTTTTGTACGATTTGTACGGAAATGGTGTTTCCGTACGAATCGTACTTGCATGTTTGTATGGTGTTTTTACCGGGTACGATTCGGACGGAGAAAACGCTCCGACCGACAGTTCGTACACGGTTTCTCCAGGATTGAAATCGGCCCCTATGTTGTAATGGTGCCTGTAGACCTAATAAATAAATCTAATTTGCACACATATGGCAATGATGAACAAGAAGTGAGATACCAGGGTCAATAGTATTGACAATGCATAAACTGTCCAACTTAGAATGTTTCCAATATAGATCAAATGCCCAGTCCACACAGCTGGTCATGTACCACTTACATTGGCTGGCTTTTGTGTTGTCCATCAACAAAACACGGTAGTGGACCTCACATCATGATCCATAGACATGTCATTGTGATATAGGTTGCATCTAGGTAGTGGGCCCATGCTAAGTTATATGTGGGATCAATCATGATATTAAGTATGACACACTTCAGCAACGCTGGTGCCCACAACTCCTTGTGCTCATCCTTTGTGCCAGAAATCTAGTGCATCACATGTGGCTGCAGAAATGTAAAGTTGCAAAACACACTTATCATTGTAGGAACAACGAGGTCCTCCCAGAATCTAAGATACACACTGGCTTCTCCTACAAGGTTGGCTGTGACATCTGTTCAGGGCCCACACAATGTTCCGGTGCTGGGCCAAGGGAAGTAAACCCAAGAATAAATCAGACTGAATGCTCATTAAATGTGCCTTTCACCTCCACCGTATGTTGTATGTGTTATACAACACTGTTGTCCTGCATCACAATATGCTCACATATGGCATTTGAACACATGCCAGATCAGACCCTGGTGGCTAATGAAAGGATGACACAAAATGTATGCCAAGTGAGTGCAGAATGGACATACAATAGTACAAGGAGTCATATGAAGCGACCAGAACACAACCGGCTTGCAATTCAATGATCGGAAAAACCATGATGAAAATAGCATGGCTGTGGCCAACACTGATTCCAGTTGTGTACCTGTGAGATGGATGTAGGGGCTGCTAAGGTGAATCTTCATGCAGTTACACCTGCAAAATGACATGGCTGAAGAGCAACACCCTAATCCAGTGCAGGCGGAAGACATCAAAGCTTCTCAGCCTATCCGCAAAGTGTGAGCATAACCAAATGTTACATTCTGCTTGCCTCCTCTCCTACCATATTCACATGTATAGGTGAGTGTTTGACATATGAGGTTTGGATGTCTGCTGTAAAAGACACCAACCGTCGTCAGCTAAGTAGTACCATGATGGAAATAGAGTATGCAAAGAGAGGACACTCAAAGGATGGACATAAGAAATCTGTGTTCTCTCATTCAAAAATGAGCTGTGTGACTTCATGCGTAGGGAAGCACAAATGAGCAGCATCATGTCCCTGACTATTGCACATCTCAAACATGAACCCCTTTCTGAGTTGTCAACAGACAACATTAGACTCTGGAAATATGTAAGTATTAATGGCAAAGGTGAAAGCAGTGTAATTATTATTATTATTATATTTAAGTTTGTAAAGCACTCAGCTACCCATAGGTTTCCCGGCGCTAGAGACCAACTGAGAAGGGAAAAGTCAGGAGGAAGCTGTTACATATTGAATAGCCAGTTTTTTACCTGTCTACGAAACTTAAGGTAGCAGGGTTCAGTGCGCAACCGGAAAGGAAGAGAGTTCCAGAGTGAAGGGGCCAACCAAGCGAAGGAGCGGCCACCCACTCTGGATCTTTTGATTCTAGGGACCAAAAACAAATGCTGATAAGATGATCGCAGAGTACGGGGGGGGGGCAGTAGTGCTGTACCAAGGAGTTAAGATAGGACGGGGCCGAACCAGCATTTATTCTGTGCATGAAGCAGATGGCCTTGAATTTAGTCCGGCTTTCGATGCGGAGCCAGTGCAGAGTGCGTAAAGAGTTGGAAGTAGAGGATGTATTGGGTAGTTTACAGAGCAGACGTGCTGCCATGTTCTGGACTGTTTGTAGTTTACGAGTCACCTCTTTACAAGCTCCCAGGAGAAGAATGTTCCCGTAGTCCAGTCTGGAGGTGATTAAGGCCTGGACCACGGTTTTCTGAGTATCCTGAGGGAGCATCCAAATGATCTTACGCAACCACTTAATGATAGTGATACAAGTGGAAGAGGTCTTAACCACATGATTTTTCATGGATAGTTGGTCGTCAAAAATGACGCCGAGGTTACGTGCTGTTTTAGATGGAGTAGGTAAAGTGCCCATTTGAGAGGGCCAATGTTGGGGTCCCCATAAGGTGGTGTTGTGACCGAACAAAAGAAGCTCCGTTTTCCCCCCATTCAGTTTTAGTTTGTTACCAAACATCCAAGCTGCGATGTTACTGAGTCCTGAACAGAGGGAAGAAGGGGAGGAATGTGAACCAGTGGAAAGAGAATAAATGACTTGGGTATCATCAGCGTACGAGTAAATAGTGAGCCCGGCTTGCTCCGCAATAGTAGCCAAAGGTCTGACATACAAATTAAAGAGCAAGGGGCTCAAGATGGAACCTTGCGGAACGCCGTACGTTGATTTATAGACTTGAGATGCAGATGAAGAAGAGAAGACTTGAAAAGTACGGTTTGATAAAAAACTAATGAACCAGTTGAGGGCAGAGCCGGTGATTCCAGATGATCTGAGGGCATTAATAAGAATGGGGTGGGAGACCGTATCAAATGCGGCACTCAGATCAAGCAAAATGAGTGCCACGGTTTCCCCCCCATCCACTCGGCGTCGCATGTTTTCAGAAACTCCCAATAAAGTGGATTCCGTCGAGAAACCTGACCTAAAACCGGATTGAGATGGGTGAAGAATTCCCCTTGATTCAACATGGGAGGAAAGTTGAGAATTGATGTGTTTTTCCATAATTTTGGAGAAAACTGGGAGAAGTGAAATAGGACGAAAGTTGGATGGAATGCTAGGGTCGGCATTGGCCTTTTTTAACAAAGGCACTATCATCGCATGTTTCCATGCAGGGGGTACAGTGGCTTCTCTCAGAGAAGAGTTAAGAAGATCCATGATGAGTTCAAGGGACGAATTGTCCAGCATTTTTAATATTTGAGGGGGGAAGGGATCCAATGGGGAGCCAGATTTAATTTTTCTGATAATATCAGAAAGAGTGTTGATGTTAAGAAGTTCCCAAGTATCGATCAACTGTGGAGCAAAAGAACAGGTATCTTGCAGGACCCCTGAATCCCAGGAGGTCGTAAGATTGGGAATTTTGGGGGGGGACAGCTGGGCAGGGAAATAGGACCTATCCTTTGGAGTCATTTGGTCAGAAGATGTAGTTAAGGCTGGTAGGTGAGACGGAAGAAGAGGATGGACAGATTTATCAAACTCAGAATATATGGTATCAATTTTATCGATAAAAAATTCAACCAAAGAGTTGCACTGAGCAGTATCGAGACAAGGTGGTTTAGGCTGACATAAGGCACCCGAGAGTTTTTGTACAACCTTGAAAAGTGCTTTAGGATGATTTTGTGCCTCAAGGATAGTTAAGTTGACATGTTCAGCTTTTGCAGTCTTGCATAAGGAATGGTATTTAGTTAAGGCAGCTTTGTAAATTGGCTTGGAACACGGATCATATTTTATACGCCATTTACGCTCGAGGTTTTTGCAGATGGTTTTTTCTTTTTTAAGAGCAGCTGTAAACCAGGGCGCAGGCAGATGGTGGAAGTTGTGTTTTTGTAAGCGCTGCGGTATGCAAGCATCGGCAGCATGTGTCAACCAGGTATTAACAGCATCAGCTGCAATAATGCTAGTGATTTCCGTAAAAGGTTTGGAATTCTCAAGACATGAATTGAGTTTCTTAGAGTCCAAATTATTCCACTTTCTAGATAGTCTAGATTCTGTAGAATTAGGGAAAATATTCGGTGGACAGCTAATAGTAACAGAGAAGGTCACCATATAGTGGTCAGACCATAGAATAGGTGACGGAACCTCACATATGATGGTTTCCAAGTTAGAAAGAATAGGGTCCAACAGGTTCCCTGCTTTGTGAGTAGGACCGGAGTTGTGTAGAGTAATGTTTAAAGCAGCCAAATCCTGTAAAAGGTTGGTGCTGGCGTAGCAGGAAGGATCATTCAGG
The DNA here is from genome assembly GCF_964204655.1 of Triturus cristatus. NCBI lineage: Eukaryota > Metazoa > Chordata > Amphibia > Caudata > Salamandridae > Triturus > Triturus cristatus. Next base: position 423,940,224 of record NC_140593.1, read on the forward strand.
TGCAAATTCAGATCACCAATAATTGAGAAGTTTGTCGACTGCTGAATTATAGGTGCTACATACTCAGGAAAAGTGGCGGCCCAGGAGCTCGCTGGGCCAGGGGGACGATAAATGAGCATTCCAGAGAGAGTAAAGTTGGGAGATAACGAAAGTTTAAAAAGGCCGGCTTCGCTGTTAGGAAGTTCAAAGTCATCCCATTTACAGGAATACACTCTATTGTAAATTATGGCTATACCTCCACCATCCTTCATTAATCTATTTTTACCAACATAAGTGTAATTGTGGGGGAGAGCTGCAGCAATATCCGGGCCAGAGAAGTCTTTTAGCCATGTCTCGGTGAGGAATAGAGCTGCAGGTTCCACCGAGGCGAGTAGATCAAAGATCTCTCTCCTATGTTTGACTAATGATGTAATGCGGAGGAGTCCGGGTCATTTATCCCTTCCTACCAGTAACCTTCTCATACAAGTGTGTCTGTTGATGTGTCATCTTATTGATGTCAGTGCTGTGTGGAGGTAACGGCTGGCAACTGCTGCATGTGAGCTGGTGCCCACATGTAAAGTTCATGAGGTAAACATGCTGCACATTGTCCTGGATTACCCACAAATGGTCATTGAGAATGACATGTTGGCTCAGAGCTACCATCTGTTGTTAAAAAATATAGACCTGTATGTCTCATCACAGCTGCTGACAGGATGACACCACAGCAGCGGACACCATCCTGGGGACTGCATGACAGCCTGGCTGCAGCAGTGAAACCCTCACGCACCTGTCCTTCAGGTAATTCTGGCATGAGGTAAGTCACTAGCTTAGATTCCTAAGCCATGGCAGAGATCAAGATTCCCCTCTGCATGTGATCAGCAGTTGTTGTTTACAAAGTGAAATACAAATCAGGAGTGTCATGTGCCTGTCTGTCAATTAGTGATGCAGATCATTGCGAATGTTGTCACTTCCCTCTACAACTGCCGGATCAGGGACAGCTATGTCTACAAAAGCTATGAGGAGACAGGTCCAGCAGGTGACACTAGTGGGGAACACCAAGGGACAGAAATTTGTGTCTGGAGCTGGTGAGTTTGCTTGTATCATGTACATCTCTGTGTAACACCTCAGTGCTATGGTGTGAGCTGTCATTTGTGGTGGTACCCTACACAGGTCACATGATCCTCATATGTTGATGCAAAGTATAGTTAATAAAAACCCTTGTGTTGCACCACATGTTATACCAGGTCAATCCCTAATACGGTTGCAACCTCTGTTCCAGGGGATGCTGAGGATGAGGATGACAGGCCTATGACCAGTGCGGGCCGACGGGGAATCAGAGGGGAGAATCCCCTGATCCTCCAAGCAGTGATGTTGGCAGCAAGTACTGCTCAAGAGGAGGAGGATGAATTTCCTGAGGTCGTCGACTTGGTGGATGATGAGGACAACATGTTCGATGACCATACAGATGCCAATGAGAGCTATCGTACCAGATTGGCAAAATCGGTCAGGGCATCACATCCTCTGCCAAGCAACGTTTGTCAGCCTCCTCCCAAGCAAAGTATGGCCTGTCCCCAGCATTGAGCAAACCAGCCACAGCTCCCACGCATCACAACACAGACATCACTCCCTCACAGCCCTCACGTCCAGGACCGACATGGTGGTTCCCCTACCCGCTCTTCCCTAGACAGTGTATCCCTGCCATCCTCTCCACCATCTGGGAGAAGTACCAGCCCTGTTGAGGTGCAGGTATCCCCTGGGCACCATTCTCCTGCCCACAGGCTCCCACCTGCCACCCCCTCCCCTGCTGTTGGACCTGCTCGTCCCATCCATGGCAGACAGCTGCAGAGAGGGCCTGCACCTGGCTATGATGGCTAGTGGGAGCAGGACTTCTTCCAACAGCAGACAGATGTGAGGCAGGACATTTGTGCCATAGGAGCTACCCTGTCTGACATGTCAGAGTCCCTGCAGGACATGGTCCACTTCCCTCAGGTGGTGGACAGGCTGAGCCAAGTTTTGGATAGGATGGATAGGACTTGGCAGGACATGTCCCGAAATATGCGAGACATGATATCCATCCAAAGGGAAGAGAGTGCCAGACACCATGCCTTGGCCATGAAGATGATGGAGGGCATGTTGAAAGTGATCCAAAGTCTCCCTTCATGGTCAACGCAGGGAAGGGAGCCATCATATCTGCCCGCAGGACAGCACATCCCCACACCTATACCATCAACTGCACAGCAACAGAGCAAGGGTACACATCCACACCAGCGGGCTGAACTGGCACTTCCACGACCAACCCCTGTACAGGCACTCCCACCACCTGCACAACCACCACCAATCCCTGTACAGGCACTGCCGCCACCTGCACAACCACCACCAACCCCTGTACAGGTACTGCCACCACCTGCACAACCACCACCAACCCCTGTACAGGCACTGCCACCACCTGCACAACCACCAACAACCCCTGTACAGGCACTACCACCACCTGCACAACCACCACCAACCCCTGTACAGGCACTGCCACCACCTGCACAACCAACACCAACCCCTGTACAGGCACTCCCACCACGTGCACAACCAGCTCTTGTCCAGGCACAAACATCCAATGTGCACTCACCATCTACCCCAGCACATGTAGATGACCCTGGACAGTCCCAAGGACAATACACACCTCCACGTAGGCGACGAGCCAGACCTGACCCCTCCGAGCGGTCATCACCCCTCAAATTGCGATGTCGCAAGCACGATCGCCAGTGACAGGAACCCCAAGACAATTCAACCACGTGAATGTGTGTTGAACAAATAAAGACCTACAAAAAAAAGATTCTGTTGTGTATCATGTCCTGTGTAACGATGTAGGTGGCCTAGAGATGTGAGAAGGTATGTGTGTGTGTGACACAGTTACAAGTGTAACCCATCATTGCAACAAGCCATTATGTGCATAGCAGATGACTCACCAAATATGTGTCCATATTCTGAACCAGACATTCAAAATGAAGTCAAACAAGTTGAAGTAATTAGAATTCCTCATTGAAATTTATGAAGGTACAGAACAACAACCGTCCGTTTGGAAGGGAGAAAGGAAAACAAATGCTGATCTTAATGCAGAGGGAGAAGGGAACCTGGATTGGGGTGGGGCGAAAAAAATATAACACGTCAGGGAGCGTCAGGGAAAACAGTCTATTTACAAGGGGAAATGGAAATAATAGTTCACGACAACGTCTCCGTCAAAAGTCAAGTGTCCTTCTGGTCATCCTCTAGGACCACAATGTCCAGACACTCTGAGTCCGATGCAGGCACACGGCTGGCGGGTGCAGGAACAGGCACCACTTGTGTTCGTGACACACGAGGAGTATGGGGAGAAACAGTGTGGGACAACGGACAGGGGGAGACATTGATGGTGGTATGGGAAGGGATTTGGGAGACAAGAGACGACATGGCTGTGGCAAATGAATTGATGCTGGTGGTGAGGGTGGCCAGAGATCGGAGAATGTCATTTCGCATCATGCATACCTCCATACACACTTGTTGCATGATGCAAGCGGACATGTCTTGCTGACCCTCACACATCCACATCAAGTCCCTAGGCACAGCCACAGGAGGAACAACACCGGGAGGGGCCTGGGGGGGACAGGAGGGATGTGGTGCCTCAGGTCCGGAGCCAATGATGTCGTCGAGCTGGCAGCTATGATGAGGGGGACTGGTTGCAGGGGATGCAGCTGGAGCCCCCGAAGTAATGGGGGACTCTAGAGGTAGGGAGGGGCTGATGGCAGGCCCAGATTGTGTGTTGGCCTGCCCCGAGGACACCTCTTCAGGGCCCACAGGTAAAGAGTCTTGGGGAGAGTAGCTCTCCACCACATCATGGGCCGAGGTGTCAGGTTCACCCCCCCCCCTTCAATGTCCGCAGCCTCCACCCGGGATGTAGCACCAGCATTAGGGTGTCCCTTGTCAGTCCGGGTGGGCGCAATCCCCTTGCCTCTTGATGTTGAGTGTCCCTCCTCATCCTCCTCTTCGTCGCTGGTGGAAAGAGGGTGTAGCCGCCGCCGCACTGGTGGCCTCGCGCTCCGGACCTGGTCCTGCTGCCCTTCCATTTCACCAGCTCTGCCTGCTGAAATGTAAGCAAAATCCTAATGTTATGGTTGTGTCATGCAGGACGAGACACATACATAGATGAGCCAAGGTCAGACTTTATTTTCCTCTGATCACACTCTACAGTTGTCAGTGTCTATGAGCTCACATTACGTGCATGTTCACTGTCATTTACAGGATTGAGTCTGACATGGACACCTCACGTGGATGTTTATGGCTTACACAACTGTATTGGCCAACCCTCAACCTGGCATTCTAGTGATCTGTGTGCCCTGTCACTGCTACAAGTGCAGGTTCCAAAAGCATTCCACCAATGGAGAACATGAAGAGTCCTGATTTCTTGGATTTTGGCCATTGATAGGGAGTCGCAGCTATTTAACGTCTGGACAAGTGTCATCTGCTTTGTAGCATTGTAGGGGACAAGACAAGTGCCGAATGTGGGTCACACATCCACAGAGGGTCTGGGCTCTTTCTTTAGCTACATTGTGAGTCTAGGCTTTTGCTGTCCCCACACATGATCTGACAATCCAGTGGCAAATATTGGCTTTGGTGACTGATAAGGTAGTGCAGTACACTGCTGAACAGTGGGGGATTGTTGTGACAGCTACCTGTACATGTGAAATGTCATACAGGCCACTGAGGGTGAGACGTCTGTCAGTGGACACACCTTGCAAATTTACATGCGCTTAAGAGTGATGCAAGGATGTCAAAGTCTGTCTTGACTCCATAGCACATGATGATTTCTCTCAATTGGAACCCAAACTCTACAAATGCAATGCAAGTCACAGCATCCAATACCCTTTGGCCTGCCATGCGCACACTGGACAGTGTCTGTACCATTGCTCATCCACTGCACACATCAGTTATGATTTCCTAGTTCCAATTGTAGTGGTGCAGGAAGGGCAGATTTCAGTATGAATGCACAATTGTGGCTCATTTAGCCAGTTGTCATGACGAAACTACAACTCCCAAAATGCACTCTGTCCTGTACAGTCCATATGCCACAGTGTGCCTTTTTAATCTTGGTGACTGCTGCATGGACACGGAATCTGTGAATGAAGGCATGGGACACACAATGGTACAGCACTGTTTCACTCACATCATACTCCCAGACACATTTTGCATATGATGCACTTACCATGTCCCTGCTGCTCATGCTCCTCCAGCAGAGCATGGAGGGTCGGCCAAGCTGCTCGAAGGACCCTCCTGTACAGTGGGGAGAGGCGAGTACGATGCACATGGTGCTGGGAAGACTGGGCCACCAGCTCCTCTGCCTTGTGCCGGGACCACCGGTTTAGGCCCTCCCAGCGCTTGCGGCATGCCCTTGCACTTCTGGTGTGGACTCCCACTGCAGTGCAGCGCTCACCGATGTTGGCCCACAGCCTGGCCCGGGCTGCATTGCTCAGCTGGTGTTCAGGGTCCCCATATAGCTGAGGATATTTACCCAGCACCCCCTCAGCCAAGATGTCTTACTCCCTTTCAGTGAAAGGGGGTGCCTTCTCTTCGTAACCCTCAGCCATTATGGGGAAAATAAGAATGATGAGAGCAGCAAGATGTCAGAGGATCTGATCTGTGATAGAGGATGACTCAGAATGAGCACAAAATGGCTGCCAACTATTTCCTATGATGTATTTCCTGCCTCCCACTTCCTGTAAAACATTTCCTGTATGAAATAATGTGTTACGGGTGATTCTCGGAGTTTACGGCCCGTAAACACAGTTTTCGGTTCCAGAGCGGAGGGACCGCACACGTGCATTATGCTCCGTAATCGGGACTTCCTCTTTCGGGCCGTAAACTCCGAAAATGACCCGGAACACATTATTTCATACAGGATATATTTCACAGGGAGTGGGAGGCAGGAAATACATCACAGGAAATAGTTGGCAGCCATTTTGTATTTCTCCTGATCCATCCACAATCAGGAATCAAATCCACTGCCATCCTGCTGTTCTATTGTGGATACAAATGAAATGACAGTGCAGGTGAGCATTATAAATATGCAACAAAAGGGGGAAGAGACCATTTATTGACATTTCTACACGGATGGGGTGTGGGGGGGGGGGGCTGACACAACATCACACCCCTGTTTCAGTTTCTCCTACTTTGCATTATGGTACATGTAGTCCATATTGGGTGCTCATACCAGAGTTGTGTGTTGTGTTCCGTAACATTGGGGTGGAGCAGTGTGGATATATCACAGACACATGGTGTCTGATTCACCCATGACAACACTCACGTTGTGGGCGCATCATTTGTGGGGGAGTCACATCTGTTGAGGGCACAGGCCCGACAATGCTATGGTTATGGCCTTGTCTGATTAAGTGACCCATCCTCATGAGGTCTGGCTAGGTCTCTCAGAACATGTATCATTTTCCATCTGCGTCAATAGATTCTTTCGGGACATTCACTACACTGATCGCTGACTACTGTCAACAGCTGTGATTTACATGCAGTTAGTGTGGCTTGCAAAGATGTCTCAGGAAGGAATTTATTGACACAGTCGTGTATATCAAAGATTCATTATTGGCAACAGACAGCAAACCATATTTTGTCCATTCCACTACAGGTTGCTCATGTGAAAAACGTGACAACGAGCTGCTCACGGACTTGCATGCCCTGAACTCGGTTATGTGCAATGGCCCGGTTTCCCAGATTCAGAGCTAGCCGAGGTTCCAGCGGTATGTGTAAGCCATGCATTAAGGCAATGTTGTACAAAACACAACAGGCTAATATGATCTTGCACACGTCTTCTGGGGAGTACAGCAGCACACCCCCTGTATGGTCGAGACATCTGAATCGCGACTTCAACAGATGAAAAGTGCGCTCTATGATGGCTTGAGTCCGTATGTGTGCCCTATTGTACCTACGCTGTGGTACAGTGTTTGCACGCCTGCAAGGGGTGAGGAGATGTGGGATGAGTGCATACCCTTTATAACTACAAAATAGAAACCTATGGTCTAGCTTGAAAACAGATTGGAGAAAAATAAGGAGAGAAGTCAAGAAGCACGTGTGTACCACTACTAGTGGAAATGCATCCCATCAGCCACCTGGGTAGCCACCCACATCATCTGGGATCCAGTGACCCTAGCTGTGCCATCAAGATTGAACAAGGCAACAGCTTAGCGGGCAACTAGACTCAAACTCACGGTTCAAGATATAGTATCTACGGTGTTAAACAAAGATGTGGTGTAATCGTTGGAGGTGGTGAGAGAAAGCAGTGCAGTGAAAATTGTGAATCTTAAAATCATCTACTGAAACAGATATGAAGCTTTAATGGTTCTGTCTAAGTGATGAAATAAGACCAGTGCAAGAGCTGCTTTGAAAAAATAGCTGCTCACGTCCAGTTGGAGAAATGGACCATTTCTCCAACTGGACGTGAGCAGCTATTTGCCTTGTTCAATCAAAGAAATGGAGCGCAGAAAGGATTTTGAGATATGCTGGGATTGCATGTGAGCAGCAGGTCACAGAGTCAAGTTCCTGCTCCCACTCACATACCATATCCAAGATGACTTCTGGAGGGAAACGGTACCTGGCCCTTACATCTTGGCTGGGAATTCCAAATGTTATGTTATGTTATGTTATTTTTATTTGTACCGCGCACAGCTGCCCCAGCAAAGGGGCGTCCTGGCGCTTTGAGAAGGTGAACACAACACAGCACTAAAAGCGGACAAAAGGAGACGAGACACAACAGATAAACTAAACAAATAAAAAGGTCTTGATAGCCCGTCTAAACTGAAGGAGCTCATCGATGGCCCGGATTTGTGGAGGAAGAGAATTCCACCAACTCGCTGCCAGGACTCGAAAGGAGCGGCCACCAATTCTGCTCAACTTAAAACGCGGGACCACTGCTAAGTTCTGGCCTAGCGATCTAAGAGTGCAAGAGGGGACATAGGGGATCAGCAATTTCTCCAAGATTTGTTGGGGAGTACCCTTTAGGATTTTAAAAGCAAAGCAGAGAACCCTAAATCTAATCCTCTGCTGCACAGGGAGCCAGTGGAGAGAGCGCAGAGTATTGGACACCGAGCATCGCCTAGGCAGACCTGTCACCAGTCGTGCCGCAGCGTTTTGAACCCGCTGGAGCCGCAGAATTTCTGACTGGTTTATCCCCGCCAGTAGGGAGCTGGCATAATCCAGCCTGGAAAGCACTGATGCTTGGACCACCAGCTGTCTTGTGGGTGCATCAAAGAATTTGAGGATGGGTCAAAGTCCTCTGATGATGCCATAGCAAGAAGCCGCCACCTTCTTGGTATGACAGATGAAACTCAGAGAAGGATCAAGCCACACCCCCAAGTTTTTTATCTCTGCCGCTGGGAGGGGAGTCACACCCAACTCCGAAGGCCACCATTTGTCATCCCACAAAGCCACCTGTTTACCAACCACCATAATCTCCATCTTCTTGGTGTTTAACTGGAGACAGTTGGAATTCATCCAGTTAGCCACTTCCCGCAGACCATCACAGAACCTGGGAGCCTCCAGGTCCGAGTCCCCACTCAGTGTGACCGCCAGCTGCGTGTCATCTGCGTAAGAGACCATGGTCAGGCCCCACCACTTGACGACCGCAGCCAACGGTCTCACATACAGATTGAAAAGGGTGGGACTCAGTGAAGACCCCTGTGGGACTCCCTGGTCTAGCGGGTAGGATGACGACTTACCGGGCGGGATTGCCACCTGGAATGACCTATCCGTAAGGAAGGAACGAAACCAGTGCAAGGCGGAGCCAGAAACGCCCACCTCCTCAAGACGCCGAATCAGAATCCCGTGCGAGACCGTGTCGAAGGCGGCACTAAGATCTAATAACAGTAGTGCCACCGTCCGACCGGAATCCAGCATGGAACGCAGATGCTCGACCATCGAGAGAAGGGCCGTCTCCGTGCTGTGACCCGCACGGAACCCGTTCTGGGTAGGGTCGAGAATGTTAAGCCTACCAAGATGGTCTGTAAGAGTGGCATTCACATGGGCCTCCGCTATTTTCGTGGCCCAAGGGAGAAGGGAGATAGGGCGGTAGCTTTCAGGTTTAAGGGGGTTAAGGGTCGCCTTCTTCAGAATTGGCGTGACTACTGCCTGCTTCCATCTAACGGGAACCACTCCAGAAGAGAGACACAGGTTGATCAAGGGCAGCACCGGGGTACGGGGTCTTGAGTTGGGCCGGTTTCAGCGGGTCTGCCGGAGATCCAGACTTGATTTTGGCGCTGAGAAAGTCAAACACTTCCAGAGATAAGGGCGGTAAGATGGAAAGACATTCCCCCTCACCTAAGGTGCAACCAACCTGCTCTAGCATCAGGGAGCCCGTTTGGAAAGTGCGATAGATGGCTTGCACTTTTTCATGGAAGAAAGAGGCCAAACCCTCACAATGTGAGTCCGAGCCTATTTCCACTGCAGTTCCTCTCTTCGCCATCAAGTCCTTTAATACTTTAAAAATAAGTTTCGATGTATTGGCAGAGTTCTGAAACTGTTGAGCATAAAAGGAAGCGCGAGTTTGACACACTGCCCTGTGATAAACCTTGACCTTGGCCAGATAACATATTTTCAGATCTGGGTCGTACGACTTCCTCCATAATCTTTCGGCCTGTCTACAGGCCCTCTTAAGAGATGCCAAGGAAGTGTCATACCAAGGGCTCGGCTCCTTCCGGTGACAATTGGTTGATCTTCTGTCTGAAGATCCTCTCTGCTCTCCTCCTTCTCCTCCTCCTCAAGTATTTTTGCCCCATGGCCAGGGGCAGTGCAACAAACACATTCAGTGACATGTTGAAAGGGTTTGTGTGTGTCTGCTCTGCAGTTATACATGCTGCAGAGATAGGATTGGCTGGAGTGTGTCAGCTGATGCATGGTGGGGGGTGGTAGGGACTTGGACAGGTGTTTACCCTTGGCTCAATTGATCAATGGCCACAGTTAATGTATTCTGGCCCCAAATCTTAGCTCCCGGCCCAAGAGCGGACTTTCCGGCCCGAGAGTGGAGTTTCCGTCCCGCAAGCGGACTTCCCGCTCCAGGTGCAGAACTTACGCTTTGGAGGCGGAAATTTCGGCCCGAGTGCGGACGTAAAGTTAGTAGTCGTAAATCCATTCTGTGAATTGCAAAAGTAGTAAGTTCATTCTGTCAATGCCAAAAGTAGTAAGTGCATTCTGTGAATACCAGAAGTAGTAAGTGCATTCTGTGAATACCAAAATGGTAGTAAGTTTAGGACTTTGTCTTAAGTTTGTTCTGTGAATCGGGCCCATAGATTCTAGAAAAACCCCGGAGTGACCACTTTAGTATAAAAGACTCTTACTTCTCCTTACCGACACAGAGGAGAAATTCCTTCCAAGCTGAGACGAGGCTCTGCCAGCTGATCCTTGACAAGCAGAGATCCAACAACCCTTGCGGGGTGCCATTCTCGGTGCAGAGACAGGGTCCTTCATTCAGAACCATCAGGTGAGGGGTTAGCACTTCCCCGGGGAATTCTTGGCTCCATTAGGTTCCATTAGGACATATCCTAGAACTTCCACATACTTGCTTCACCTACACATCTGAGCTAGGCACGTTAGGTAGGATACGCATCGTAGGAGTACGCCAATTCTATAGTTTGATGTAATATGGTTTTATTAATCTTATTAGCACTATGGTAAAATGTATCTACTTTTTACAATATTGGTACTAGCGATTGCATTTGTCTGCTCCTGTCTTTTGATTCTCACAGCTAACATGTTTCATACTAGAATGAAACTTGATCAATAAATAATTCTTGAAACCGTTCCAATCGTCCTTCTATGTGTTCTGAGAAAAGCAAGTATGAGTGACTGAGCAAAAGATTCCGTATTGTTTCCACGATACCTGAGGAATCAGGGTTGTCATGTTCAGTGGTCGCCAGAACCTACCTACCACACTGTATGTTACAGAGAGTTGGTAGTGGTACTGAAGATATAGCAGGTCTAATGGCTGACTCATCCTGTGAGGGTGTCCAGAGTCTATCTGCACACCAAGCCCTCAGTTTAGGTCATCCAAAACGCGCAGGTCCTGGGGGGTCCTAGGAACTACACGACAGAAGGTTCAGGACTTACTTGAGTTCAATATGGTGTGAGCCTATGTCCTTGTGGCTCTGAACAAGAGGCCAGCAAACTAGCCCTTGGAATCACTTCTGGAAGTCCTGAGTGCACATGTATATACAGGGCTCCACAGCAGGGCTTACCTCTTGAGGGTTCAAGGCAGGCTCCAGGCAGCAAATCAGCCCTTCCAGGTTCAGCAGCAGTCTGGCAGAGTGCACAGCAGGACACAGCAGCAGGCAGTCCTCTGGGAGTCCTTCCACACATCCAGTAGTGAACTGAAGAGTGGGTCTCAATATCCTATTTTTACACACTGGTGACCTCCTGGAAGGTGGTAGAACCTTTTAGAAGGGTTCTTTAAAGTTCTTGGAATTTCCTGACTTCCCTGGCTCCAAATAGGCTGTAGTGACAAGGTTGTTGTTAAGCCTATTGAGAGGTAACAGGGCATGTGGTGCTGTGCTCAGCTCCGCCCCTTCATCCTGCCAGTTAATGGCCTATTGAGGCTCAGCTAATCCCACTATTGTATGACTGTCCGGGAGGAATTCACAAAGTCTAAATGTCAGCTACACTTAGTCATGTGACCCAAGATAGGCTGCAGGCACAAACGGCTAAGTGCAAGAAAATGGAAACTTTCTAAAAGTGGCATTTCCAAAATTGTAATGAAAAATCCGACTTTACCATTAAGAAGGGTGAATATTTACAATTTCTTACGTACCAAACATGGCATATCTACTTCCCCTCAGTTAGAAATTACAGCCTAGTAAAGGCATTAAGGAATCCCAGATGTTATCCTATGGAGGGGTAGGCCTCATAATAGAGAAAAATGAATTTGGGAGCTTTTCACTACCAGGACATAGACAACATTAAGGGTCAAGGTCAGCCTTTAAATCACACAGCACCCTACCCCCATGGGCTACCCAGGGCCTACCTTAGGGGTGACATATGTAATAAAAGGGATGTTTAAGACTTGGCAAGGGGGTTTAAAAGCCAACCCGACATGGCAGTGTGACACTGCATTCAAGATGCAATACCAGGTCTTGGGCAAGTTCTAAAGGGCTACTTAGGTGGGTGGCACACTAAGTCCTGCAGGCCCAATGGTAGCATTTACTTTACAGGCCCTTGTTATATGGTAGTACACTCCACAAGAGACATACAAGTAAATGAAATATTCCAAACAAACCATGTTTAGGGAAGGGAGAACAAGTACTTCAGCACTAGTTAACAGTGGTCCAAAGACCAAGAGAAGAAACTTTTCAGCACAATTGAAGGCAAGTAGGCCGAATGTTTGGGGGAAGACCACCCTGAGGCTGACAGGTCTAACAGAATTATTCAGAACAAAATATTTTACCTGTGTTAGAAATTAGGGTCTCTGTTTGACAGGTTTATACCCTGTCCAAGTAGGGACCCTTCCTTCTAGTCAGGGTAAGAGTCTTACACTTCTAAAATAACCCCTAGCCACCCCCTTGGTAGCTTGGCACAAGTTCTCAGGCTTATCTTAGAGGCAATGTGTAAAGCATTTGCACATAACACACAGTAATACAGTAAAAACACTATAAAAGGACACCACACCAATTTTAGAAAAAGGCCAGTATTTATCTGTGTAAAACAAGACCAAAAAGATAAAAATCCAACATACAGTAATAAAGATAGGAATTTTGCAAGAATAGGCTTAAAATACAGTTCCTTGAAGCCAATAGGTCCGTTCGGGACTATCACGGCACCGGGAACAAATAATTCTAACAGTTCAGGCTGACCACGAGGTCGCAGGCCAGCTATGGTGTCGGGAAGACCCGCAAACAGTACCTTAGAAATGTAGTTCGTTTAGGACCTTGCAATGAGATCTGAAGATGCCGTGTTGGCTCTTGAGGTCGATGCAGGAGTCGTCGGGTCCTTGAAGTCACATATGTCGCAGATTGAACTCCGTGAGGTTTAAGTCAGGAGCGCTGGTGGTGTTGGACTGCAGTGAAGTGGAGCGGTGAGGAGTATGGTACCCTCAGGTCATGGTGCAGGCAGCGGCTCAATGATGGCATCAAGCGATGTCGGTGAAACCAGGGCTGCGGTGCAAAGCAGGGCAGTGCTTGCCACAGTGCTTACAGGTCACGGGGAAGGCAGCGGCATCATCATTGCAGAAGCATTGTCACTGGTAGACCCAAGGCTGTGCCACGAGACGGGCAATGTGGTGTGCAGGGCCCACAGGGTGAGGTGCAAGCGGTGGCAATCGTTGACAATCTGGAGCTGCTGGCACCGGCATCGGTGGACCGAGGCTGGGGTGGAGGACGGGGTGGTGCGTCGAGTAACTTACGAGTCATGCCCCCAAGCCACGGTGCAGGCAGCGGCGTCAATGTCGGCATTGAGCGTCATCGCCGGGAGCACCAGGGCAGAGATGTACAGCATTGTGAAGAGCAGGTGTCAGTGGCAACTCCTCCTGCCACTCTAGCTCAGGATGGCCCATCAGCATATGAGCATATGCAAGGCACATCTCAGCTCCCTTTGTGTGAATATCTGGAGTGAATGAACAATCAGCCCCTGTCAGTTTAAAACCAGATGGTGAATCACAAGCAAGCAGAGGCACACAGGATGGTTAAGCAAGAAAATGTCCACTTTTTAAAAGTGGCATTTTCAATGCATAATTTAAAAAGCACCTTTACCAAAAGATATGTTATAAAATTCTGGGCTCAGGGAACTAAACCCCATTTCTCTATCTTGTCTCAATTGAAAGTTACACTTGTAAAATATAACAATGCAGCTCCAAGGGTCACCTATCGGAAATACAATAGTGAAGAAAAAAATTCTCTATATTTCACTATCAGGACATGTAAAATACCAGCACACGTCCTACCTTTCAGTTATACTGAACCCTACTCACAATGGTTACCTTGGGCCTGACTTAAGGCTGACTTACATGTTAGAAAAAGGAAGGTTAGGGCCTGGCAAGTGGGTGCACCTGCCAAGTCGACAAGGCAGTTAAAAACTGTGTGCGCAGGCATTGCAGTGACAGGTCTGAGACACATTTGAAAGGCTATTCATATGGGTGGCATAACCAGCGCAGCTGCCCACGAGTAGCATTTGGTTTACAGGCCCTTGGCTCACCTGTGCACAATACTAGGGACTTACTGGCAAATCAAATATGCCAATCATGGCTACACCAATCAATAACATAATTGACATGGAGAGCATATGCAGTGATTAGCAGTGGTAAAGTGTTCAGAGTCCTAAAGCCAACACAATATGGGTCATAAATAGGAGGTAAAAAAGCAAAACGTCTGGGGGTAAACCTGCTAAAAATTCCAGGTCTAACAACCAAGGTTAAAGTTATTGGATAAAATTAAAGATGCAAAATGAAGCACTTTGGTGTTGAATTAAAGTGAACTGATCATACCTTGTCCTTCTCTGCATGATCTGTGGCAAAATCAAATCTTTTATCCATGACAGATTTTTTTCCCCCCCGATCCCCAGAATCCATTTTCTGTAAAAAAAAAAAGAAAGGTTAGAAGATTGATACGAATGAGTCAGTAGCTGGATTCTATCTTAAAAATTAGTGCACATTTTGATGCTTTCAGATGATGATGAATGACGTGGTCAGTATGTACGAACTATTGCAGAATAAGTTTGTATTCCACAGTTTTTTAAAAATGTTAAAATCTTTTTTTTTTTTATTTGACAAGACAAGAAGTATAGACCGCACAAAACAGAGGAACAATCGCTTAATGGGGTATGAAGGTAAGGATAGGGTACATCACAATGCACTATGGATTAATATCATCAATAAAGTCGAAGTGACGTAATGTAATAAAAAAACATTGATTATTAGCATCTTAGGTCAGATATGCTGGAGAGGTATGAGGTGCTCTGAGGGTAGGGTATAGTACAGAACAGCTAGAATACCCCAAAGTACTATTAAGATGTTGAAAAAGAAGTGAAGTAGAGAGATGAGAGGATAGCTAGGAGAGAGATAGCTAGAGAACAAAGAAGAAGTAGTGGAGGGAGGGGGGAGGGGTGAAGGGATAGAAGAATGTGTGAGGGTAGGAGAGGGAAAGGGGATTGGTGTGGCATGTAAGGAGAAAGGGGATGGCATCTAAGGTAATGTTAGGTTAGTGATGTATGAATCTAGTTTTGGCCAGATTTTTTGTTTTTTCTTCAATGGGTTTTTCAGATTGGCGTTTATAGAGTTATCAGCTCCCCTGGTAAAGTGGATCTATTCCCACCAAGGGAAGTGCAGGACTGAAAGTTTGGAGAGGCCTTTCCATTCACATAGAATGGCTTTGAGACCGGTTGAGACAAGGGTATTCCATAAGGTGCATTCTGATTTGTCCAGCCTAAGTTGTGTTTCTGAAGGGAAGATGCCAAGATCAATTGCGGCAAGGCCAGGAGTCTGGTTTATATTTAGGATTTGCAAGATGATATTGCCAAGTTCAAACCAGAACTTTTTCGAAAAGGTACAGTTGAGTACCATATGTTGTATGCTTCCTGTCTCTTTTCCACAGCTACAACATGAGTCTGAGTCACAGAGACCTAGTTTGATATGTTTGGGGGGGGGGTCCAATGGGTCATATAAGCAGTCCAAATCTATATTGAGGTAAGCAGGGTTTAATGTTGTTGGTCATGAAGTTAGACAAGATAGAAGACCAATTTAGTGTCAAATTATGTGTATTGCTTGTATTGCATAAGATCAATTCCCATTTGCTCTGTATTTATTTGGTTAGAGAGGAGGTTGTGGGTGTAAGAATAGAGTATAGTTTGGAAGCTATGTGCCCCCTTAGCTAAGGTCTTTATTGTGATGGAAAAATCAGGTGTTGCCGGGGTTTATGTCAGAAAATTCTGGCTTGGAGTTTTAGAAAGTGGTAAAGGTATATTTCCTAGAGTTCAAAATTGTAGAGTTATTGTGTGAGAAGGGTCAAGATTTGATGTGAGATCCGAGGAACCCTACTAACAGGAGGCCTTTTTGTGCCCATTTCTCAAGAAATACTGTCATTATTATGCAATAGTGAGGCCAGGAGGGAGAAATACATTTTTCAGGGAGTTTGTTGTAAATTTTCTGAAAGGCTTGAACTGTGGAGAGAATGCATGAGGAGTGTTCCTTTCTTATTTTCTTAGTCGTGATAAGTGAAATGAGGAAAAGTGGTCCAGCAAGATTGTTTTCAATGGAAAGTCAAGGGGGAGGAGCGGTATTAGGTAGGGTGAACCCAAAGAATCCTTTCCTTGCTAAGTATGATTTTGGTATCTCTTATAGACTGTGAGGTTCAAAGCTCCATGTTTCTTTGGAAGTTTTAGTTTCTTTAGTGGAATTCTAGCTTTTTGTATCTCCATAGTAATGTGGTAAGCATTATATTATATCTGCTAAAGAAAGTGTCTGAAAGATAGATTGGAGACATGCTAATCTGACAAGGGGAGTGATCATCAAATTAGTCGTTTCTGTACAGCCCCACAAGTCATGAATCTGGATGACCATTTATCTAATAATATTTTATTTTTTGTCAACTGTTTTTATTGAAAGCACTGCTTCATAACACATCACAGAGTATGTTGTATATGTCCTTAAAAGTATCATAGTAAAACACAACCTGCATCATTATTCATGGCATTTCTATATACAGCATATTTGCAACGCTTTTTTTATATATTGAACTGCAGGATGATCTCCTGTAAGCATATTTGAACATGAACATTTCCCGCCCACCCCTCTTCCCTCCCGGCAGCTGGCAGCTATCCGTTTAGGCTTTATTTAGGCATTCAGATTGGATGATGTACCTGATTCAGAGATATGTGTGTGTGGTGGGGGGGCTTTCGCTTTCTTGAGCGCTGAGTACCTGTGCGTCAGGCACAGATGATTGCGTCGGCGATGTGTTGTTATTTTGTAAGGGTTCTGCAACCGTCCCGACCATTTATCTAATATGTTTTGGTTAGGGTTACTTTTCATTATAATCAAAGGTTTCTCTGTGGTCCTGGCTGAATCAAATGCCCAGGTATTTTATTTCGTCAGGGGCCACTTTAAGAACATAATCCTCGCTGACTGAGCTATTACAGTGGACATTTAGGGGTAGGACTTCTGTTTTGTCTTTATCAAGAGAGTAAGTTGAGACTCAGTGATGGTTGACATGATGTCAACCATCACTGCTTGAGTTGTGAAAAGAAGGATGTCGTCTGATTAAGCTGCCACTTTTTGTGGGCCGCAGAAAAGAGAAAGCCAGGAATAATAGAGGGTTTCTCTCTAATTAGGTTTCGCCTGCACAGTGCCTTCACTGTGATTGTGAAATCTAGTGTATTTAATATATCTTAAAAGGGGGCTCTTATCAGTTCCCATTGCTGAATCACACAGTTTAGGTCCCATTCACTGACAAGATAAGATCTCTTCCCATGGAAAAGGCAGACAGCTTCTAACAGTATGCTGGAATGCTTGTTTTTTATTACTTAGTTGTGTAAAGCAGATGCTTTAACCTTAGAACGTTTGTGAAATTTCCTATTCATGCCCCAGTATCTTTCTTGGCCCGTTGTAGGCATTATCAGATTGATTTTTTCAACGTAATCTATTTGATCATTATGATCAAATTCTAAATGTTATAATACACTTGCACGTTAAAAATAAAGTTAATATGCAAGAGATATGCTATATTTTACTACTTAACAGACAGCTACAAGTACTGTTTACAGAGATGTGCATCTGTTAGCAATTATCCTTATCGTAACTGCAGTCTGACTTCCATCGTGACCTAAAGAAGCTCTGTGGCCATGTTTCTGTTTCAGTGTGCATCTGTTAGCAATTATCCTTATCTTAACTGCAGTTTCACTTCAATTCCGACCAACAAAAAGCCCTGTGCCTTTGTTTATGTTTTGACGTGCATCTGTTATGAATTATCTTGATGGTAAGTGCAGAATGACTTTTATTCCAACAGTCAAACTTAAAAATGATATTATAAAACCACGGAGCATTTTATTTTACTAATAGTAAACATTGCGTGTTATTAATATTACGGTAGAGCGTTTTTTTTTTTTTTTCTGTTGACGTTGTCAGGGTTTGTATTCCATTTTGCCAGTGGACATGGGCAGAGATGCTGGAGTCATGTAAGGTGTGCATATGCACTTTTTAGAGCTAACGATGGTGAGCACCGGCATGACCCGGGCTATTTAAAGCTGGTGTTATTAAAAAATAAGTTCGAGGATTTTTAGTTTTCTTTTCTGTTGTCGGGGTTTGTTTTCCGCTTTGCCAGCGGACATGGGCAGAGATGCTAAAGTCATGTAAGGTGTGGCTGGAAGTAAATTGCTGTGCATATGCACTTGTTTCGGCACCAGCTTTTTAGAGCTAACCGATGGTGAGAACTAGCAGGACCCAGGCCAATTAAAGCTGGTGTTATTAAAAAATAAGTTAGAGCAATTTTAGTTTCTTTTTCTGTTGACGTTGTCGGGGTTTGTTTTCCTCTTTGCCAGCGGACATTGTCAGAGATGCTGGAGTCATGTAAGGTGGGGCTGGAAGTACATCGCAGTGCATATGCACTTTTTAGAGCTAACGATGGTGAGCACTGGCAGGACCCGGGCAAATTAAAGCTGGTGTTATTAAAACATACTTTAGAACATTTTTAGTTTCCTTTTCTGTTGACGTTGTCGGGGTTTGTTTTCCGTTTTGCCAGCAGACATGGGGAGAGATGCTGGAGCCATGTAAGGTGTGGCTGGAAGTAAATCGCAGTGCATATGCACTTGTTTCTTTACCAGCTTTTTAGAGCTAACAATGGTGAGCACCGGCAGGACCTGGCCCAATTAAAGTTGTGTCTGTTGGTGTGATTAATACAACTATACCAAACAGTCAAATTTAAAAATAATATTAAAAAAACACGGAACATTTTTTTTTACTAATATTAAGCATTGCGTGTTATTAAAAAATAGGTAGATCATTTATTTTTTCCTTTTCTGTTGACGTTGTTGGGGTTTGTTTTCCGTTTTGCTACCACTGCTCTTTAATACTTTCACTGCTCTTTAATATTATTTATATACTAAACTCCAATATATGGTGAGGTCTATTGGCACTGCCAATGCTTGTTTTATATAGTGGTTGGATTTGGCCCTCTCTGCAGGGTATCCCCTAACTATTTTGTCTTCACAATTCCTATTTTTACTTAATTCGTTTTTGCTGGCCTTAGAACTATGCGCATTTAACCACTGCTAACAAGAGCAAATGTGCTTGTGCACACTCCCTAAAATATGATACAATTGGCTTATACCTGATTGGCATATTTAATTTACTCATAAGACCCTAGTAAAGAGGTGTACGCAGGGTTGGTAAAATAAATGCTACTAATGCCTGCAGCACTTATTCTGCCCCCTACTTTAACCCTTTAAAACAAGTCTCGTTGCCTGCCATTGCTGTCTGTTAGCATTTTTAAACTACCAAATTGACTTAACAATATAATATCCTTGCCAAGCCTAAAACTCCCCTTTTACACATATAAGTTATCCTTGGACTTTAGGTCTAGGGTGGCAAAAGACTGGTGTGAAGTTATTTGTGAGTGTGCTGGAGGTAGCTCATTTGAAATGCAAGTGGGACAGGGAACAGCTTCACCTCACCCATCCTGGCAGAATCATGACGCATCCTCCCCAGAATTAGTCCCCCTTAGTCTCACTGTCTGGTAGGCATTCACAAAGACCAACTGCCAACTAGTCATAGTCATATGACCCAGGCACCAAATGGTTAGGACGAGAAAATGCCAACTGTCTAAAAGTAAAAGGCACACAGATAATGGACAGAATGCAGAGTCAATAGATCTGGGTTAAATCCATCGTACTTTTGTTCACTGTGACACCCCAGTTTAGACCCAGCCATATGCAAATCAGTCTTGACCCTGTGCCTCAGGGGAACAGTCCAGACCGAACTGCCAAGCCAGTTCCTCCCTGGACCGGTAATAAGCATCCTGGGACCGGTTTCAGAGCATCACACTCTCATCAGCCAGGCTAGCTTGAATCCAGTGGCACAATGGGCCCGGGACCCATGTCTGGGCATACCCGTCGCACTTAGGGCGAGAAAGCAAAAGACACACAGATGATGGACAGAATGCAGAGAAAATCAAACATTCTCCCCCAGTCAATAGATCTGGGTTAAATCCATTGTTCTTTTGCTCACCATGCAACCCCAGTTTAGACAAACCCATATGCAAATCAGTCTTGACCCTGTGCCTCAAGGGAACAGTCCAGACCGAACTGCCAAGCCAGGTCCTCCCTGGACTGGAAACAAACATCCTGGGACTGGTTTCGGGCCATCACCCTTCATCAGCCAGGCTAGCTTGAATCCAGTGGCACAGTTAGCCCAGGTCCCACGTCTGGGCATACCCGTCGTACTTAGGGCGAGAAAGCAAAAGACACACAGATGATGGACAGAATGCATAGCAAATAAAACATTCTCACCTGAGTCAATAGATCTGGGTTAAATCCATTGTTCTTTTGCTCACCATGCCACTTCAGTTTAGACCCAGCCATATGCAAATCTGTCTTGACCCTGTATCTCAAGGGAAGAGTCCAGACCGAACTGCCACGCCAGGTCCTCCTCACTAAAAGTGGCATTTTCAGAATTGTGACATAAAATCAACCTTTACCACTAAAGAGGAATTTAGATTACAATTCTTTTGAGACCAAACATGACATTTTCACATGTTCTCAATCACAATTTAGCACTTATTAAATGTAATAAGGGTAACCCAATGTTATCCTAGGGGATAGGTTGGCCTAACTAGTGAAAATAAATGTAGGAGTTTTCACTACTAGGACGTGTACAAATTAAAAGTACATTTCCAACTTTTTGAATATCCTATACATTGCTCTAAGAGCTGTTCAAGCCCTACTCTGGGGGGACTTATATGTATTAAAAAGGGATGTTTAGGCTTGTCACAAGGTTTTTTTTGCCAGGTTGAATTGGCAGTTTAAATCTGCACACAGGCTGCAATGGCAGACCTGAGAAAGGTTTAAAAGTGCTGCCTAAGTGGGTGGCAGGTAAGTACTGCAGGCCCGGTAGTAGTATTTACTTTACAGGTACATTTATTACAACTTTACTAGAGAATGCTAATTAAATTAAATGTGGCAATTTGCATATAAGCCAATTTTAACATGTTTAAAGGAGTAAGCACGAGCACTTTAGCATTGGTTAGCAAGGGTAGAGTGCACAGAGTCCTACGGCCAACAAAAATGAATCTACAAACAGGAAGCAAAATGTTTGGTAGAAGACCACAACAAAGGCTGTCAGGACTAACAAACCAGTATATCGCCTGCGCAAGAAAAAGTGGAAAATAATAAACCTTGTTGGCTAAGACATTATTGATCAGGCCAAGGGTCCAACATTTTAGTTTCTGCCCCCAAGAGCAATATGATGAAAATATGCATCTGTGTTCACAGGTGTTCGTCCAAACATGGTCGTTGAGAGAGTGAGAGACAACAAAGCCCTAACATCAATGACATGATTACTTGCCTTGATAAGCCTTGCAGATTTTGCATGTTAGATCTCTATAAAGAATTCAGTCTTTGGTATCACATCAGCACACATTGCAAGGTCCACGATGCCCTGCATTTCCGGGGTACTGTTTGCTGGTCTCCCCAACACCGTAGTTGGCCCATGACCATGCGGTTGGCCTGAACTGTTGGATTTGTTGTTCATGAAACCGTGATAGCCGTGGATGGAGTTATCAACTTCAATAAACTGTATTTTAAACTTATTCTAGCAAAATTCGTATCTTGAGTACCGTACGTTGGATTTTTATCATTTTGGTCTTGTTTTACACAGATAAATATTGTCTATTTTTCTAAAACTGGTGTTGTGTTTTCACTATGTTACTTTATGTTATGTGCGAAGGCTTTACACATTGTCTCTGAGATAATTCTGACTGCTTGTGTCAAGCTACCAAGGGGGTGAAGCAGGGGCTATTTTAGGTGTGTAACTCCCTTATCCTGACTAGAAGGAAGGGTCCCTACTTGGACAGGGTACAAACCTGCCAACTAGAGACCTCCATTTCTTTTTTTTTTTTATCCTCATCTCACAAATAAGCATTAATAGAGAAGGCCGTCATCTTGATCTATACGCCCTGCGGCCACTGTTTGCGCTTAGGTCTAGCCAGACCGGCCCCATTGATGTAGGCTTGGTGTAATCATAGGACAAAGGGGGGGGTTGCAAGGAGGGGAAGCGGGGGCAGCGGGGGCAACCAACACCGTTTATATCAATCTCAATTTAAGGCCCCAGGACCATAGGGGTTGCCATATGTTCAACTCATTTTCCCTGCCCTTTCCCTGATCTAATCGAGCCATAGCAAATGCCGCCTTATACCAGTCCTCCCCCCTAGGAGGACCCTGATCTTTCTACTTCATACATATCTCACGTCTAGCTAATAACACTAGGTTTAGCAGGAGACCCCGCTGTGACTGTGATAAATTATTCTCGGATATTCCAACGTCTCCAAAAATTATCAGAGAGATATTTATCCTGATACTATTATTAAAAATATCACAGAGGGCGTCCCCCACTTCTTTCCAATATCTACTCAAAACAGGGCACTCAAAGAAGATATGTATGTCATTGGCACTCGGGACATTGCATCTTGGGCACTTGGGGGATGATAAGGGAGCAAACCTGGCGATTTTAGCAGGAGTATAATAAAGTCTATTTACCACAAAAAAGTGATTTTTTTTTAAACTAGCCGGTTTAACATATTTGTACAAAAGTTTCATTGAAGGTTCAAAAAGGTCTACCGCTATCTCCTCGAGGGGGGACTGGTTCCAAACTGCATGTTGCGGAGGCAGTTCTTTATCATCAGAATCCATAAGTTTTCCATACCATAAAGAGATTTCTTTTTTTTTACGGTTAGGATTCTGCAAAAGATGTTCTGTTTCCCAGTCACCACTTATATCCCCTTTTTCCGCGTTGAACCAAGAACTTAATTGCATATATTTAAACCGGGAGAAATCACTTCCAACCCGAGACCTTAATACCTCCCAAGGATAGATCCCTTCTTCTGAAATCAGGTCTGACCAAATTGTAATACCTGTTCTTCTGATAGGAACTGCAAGGCTATCCTTCAAGCAGATCGGAGTTCCTGGAGAATCCCAAATAGGGGAAAAATCGGAATAATACCCAATCCCCCATCTACATCTCACCTTAACCCATACCTCCAAGGCAGCCCTTAGTACCTTCAGTCGTACTCTCTTAAAAAACCTTGGCGCCCCACATTTATACAAGAAACTCTCCTCACCACACCCACCCTCTGTCCTAACCATTTCACCCAATAATCTCCCCCAAGATGATTCCCCCGGCTTAACAAGTAGCATCCTAATATTTTTGAACTGAAAGGCTACAGAATACCACCTAATGTCGGGGAGAGCCAGCCCCCCTCTAAGAAGCCTTCATCTTAGCTTTTTCCAGGACAGTCTAGCACCCTTATTGGCCCAAATAAAACTACCAATTTTGCCTTGAATTCTATCAATACCTTTGCTAGGGAAGGACAGAGGAATAGTATTAAAGAAGTATGTCAACTTGGGCAAGATAACCATTTTCACAAGATTGACCCTACCATATATTCTCAATGGTAGATTTCTCCACCTGGCAAAAATACGGTCTATCTCGTTACAGATCCTAGTAAGATTAACCTCTGGGATCTTGTCCAGATCTTTCACAATAAGGACACCTTAATATTTTAGTTCTTTACTTATCTGTCCCTCCCAATCATCAATGTTCCAACACATTACCTCCGATTTAGAGGGATTAACAAGATAACCTGATAACGTGCCGAATTCAGCCAATAATGCTTCAGTTCTTGGTATAGTCTCTTTTGGGTTATCTGTGTATAGCAACAGATCATCGGCATAAAGGGCCAGCTTGCTACTATATTGTAATGATTTAAAGGGGGTAATTGAGTTATCCAATCTTATGGCCTGCGCCAGTGGCTCGATATAAATATCAAACAGCAGGGGTGAAATGGGACAACCCTGTCTTGTTCCTCTTTGGATGTTGAAACTCGTTGTCAACAAGCCATTCAGCAAGATCTTTGCCGAGGCACCCTGATAGCAGTTTATCATAGTCTGGACAAAGATTGGTCCAAAGCCCATCTGCCTAAGAACTTCCCACAAATACATCCAACACACTCTATCGAAAGCCTTGGCCGCGTCCAAAGCGACTATAGCCAATGGATCCGACCTAGCCACTGCCAGGTCTATATTGCCTATTAGTTGCTGTGTCAGCTCCTCAATATACCTTCCAGGTACAAACCCCTTTTGATCGGGGTTAATTAGGCTAGGGACAAATTTAGCCAATCTCCCTGCCAGAATACCCATAAAGATTTTATAATCGGTATTCAGCAGGGATATTGGTCGATACGAATCCGCCTTTAGGGGGTCCTTCCCTGGTTTTAAAATAAGTACAATAGTAGCTTCCTTCCAGGTCTCTGGAACCCTTCCTGTTATACTATATACTGAGTTAAATAACTCACGTAATACCGGGACCAACTCGTCTAACAGCATCTTATAAACTTAGCTTGGAAGTGCGTCTGTGCCCGCAGGCTTATTGTTCTTACATTCGTTAATTTGTACTTTAATTTCTTCCTCAGTAATTGGGGCATCCAACACCCTCCTACTATCTACAGTCATCCCAGACAATGATTTACTTTCCAGCCAAGCTTGCAGATGTTCTGAGCTGGGGGATATTTCAGAAAATAGGGAAAGAAGACAAGCCTGTATATCCTCTATATTGCTTGACTTCTTCCCATCTTGATTTATAATTAATTAATTAATACAATTTTGTGAGCGTTCTACTCTTGCTTTCCAGGCCAATATGCCCCTGCCTTTTCGCCGTATTCAAAATTCTGCATGCTTTTACTCAACCATTGAGCTCTACACTTTTGATCCAGCCTTCCTCTATACTCCTGCCGGGCACTCTCGAGGTCCCGCAAAACTTGCATCAACCTATCAGGATTCCCTTGATTAATCAGATCTCTTTCCTGCTCTAACTGGCGGATTCGCCCCTCAATATCCTGCATCTCCCGTGCATCCACTTTATTCCTAAAACAAATACGACTATGTAACATCATCCTCAGATAGGCCTTAAAGGCGTCCCATACAAAACTTAAAGAGGTCGAACCAATATTCATGGAAAAATAATCCGCTGTGGCTGCTTTAATATCCCTCACTATCTCGGGATCAGCCAACATTGATCTTTTCAATGTCCACCTATATTGTAAATTATGTGTTTTTCGGGAATAAGAGAACAAAATAGGGGCGTGATCCGATAGATGACTAGAGATGACTGATATATCCGTCAAGTTATCTATACTGGGCCTATCGATTAAAACATAGTCTATTCTTGACGAGTGACCATGTTTCTTGCTAAAAAAGGTAAATCCTTGTGTATCTCCCGTTTTTGCCCTCCATACATCAACTAGTCCTAGATCACACAACATGTTCTTCATGGCTCTACGCACACGTGTGGCCCCTATATAGTATCTCTGATCAGACCTATCTTTCTGAGGGTCAAATAATACATTAAAGTCTCCTCCGATTATTAATGTGGTGGTAATTTCCATTAATTTAGATTGGATTCTGCAAATATATGTTGGGTCGTCCATATTAGGACCGTAAAATGAGGCGCAGGTCACCTCTTGCCCTCCAAAATCTAACAAAGCCACTATCCACCTCCCAGAATTGTCAGACTGGACTTATTTTATAGTACAACCTGCCCCCCGTTTTACCAATATTGCCACTCCCTTACTATGAATTGTATGTTCAGAGGAGTAGAAGTATTTCACCCAGGGGCACTTTACAAATATACTGCAAGATTCTTCATAACTTAAATGAGTTTCCTGAATAAGGCAAATCTGTGCAAGAGAAAGTTCCAAATATTTTAGTACCAATCTTTGTCTGCGAGAGCATCTTAAACCATTGACATTCCATGAGATAAATTTTACCTCCTTAATCATCCCATTTATACCTGCCATCAAATCCAACCCCCAGGGATGACGATCTAATACTAACATTAACAAGCGAATGAGGATATATGTATTTTTTATTTTAACCCACTGCTCCCCACCCTGTGCCACCCCCCACTTTCCTGCCACCCACCCAGTAATCCCAGTGAACCCCTCACCCCATGGGAAACCCTCCCTACTAATAGGCAAGCCTTTTTGGCCTCAGCCCGCTCAGGCACTTAACAAAAACCAAAAAAAACCAAAGTGAATAAAACTAACTTAGAAATCAAAGCTGTACTCCCGCTGACACGGATCCCTCCCGAGACCCCCCCCCCCCTTCTATGTGTCTCCCCCGCTCTTGATCTTAACAATAAAGGCATCCACCTCTTCCACTGTACGATATTGGTACATCTGATTATTCCACATTACTCGCAGTACCGCAGGAAATCTCAGTTGAGCCTTGGCCCCCAGACTATTCAATTCCTCCAATCTCCTCCCCAATTCCCACTGCCTAGTTGCCGTGATGTTGGATATGTCTGATCTTATTAAGAAGGAGAAAGGGGTTGAGGCCTTAGAGGCTAACGATCCTTCTCTGAGAGCCAAAGACAGAATTTCCTCTTTCACAGTATATGTCAAAAAATTAACCAGAATCTTCCTGGGCTTCTGCTTAGTCAACTTCCTCTTAAATGGATCACGATGTACTCGCTGTATCGCCTTCGCTAGATCAACATTGGGGGAATTCTTCAAAACTGTCTCTTTTAATAGAGAAATTACGAACCCCTTTATGTCAGTTCCTTCCAACGCTTCTGGAACATTAATAAGCCTCAGGTTGTTCTTCCTTGAGTGATTCTCCAGGCGCTCAATGTCATCTCTCATCTCTTTATTCTGGGCAACTAACTTTGTCATATCTGCCATAGTACTATCAAGAGCCTCTTTAATTTTAGGTACCTCAGACTCTAATACTCCAGTTCTTAGGTAGACATCCTCAAGTTTTTGGGCTAAATCCACACAGGATGATTGAATCGCCGCCTGATTAGTCTCTGAAACTGTAAACCTATTTGCCATCTCTGAAAATCTACTAGCCATTTCGTCTTTAAGTGCCAATAAAATATCTGCCAATGATCTAGACCTGGCTCCTGTCTCAACAGACTCCTCTATGATCTGTTGTTGCGCTTCCTGCTCTACTTGTCCGTCTTGCACTACCAAAGGAGCAAAACTATTTGATAGCGCTACTGCATGATGTATCACAGGTGAAGTGCACGCTGGACTACCCTTTTGTACTTTCAGCGCATTTAATAGCTTCATGTCTTTCTGTGTGGTTGCTGGTGCGTCAGCCGGCTTATTCAAACCAGATCGTGCCTGAACTTCTTCGCACAAACTGCTGGTATCTCCCAAAGAGGTGTCCAAGGCACCCGGTTGAGACCCTCTTTTCTTGGGGTTTCGAGTGGTCGAGGAAGACATCACCTTGTAAAAAGTTTTCAACGAAGGAGTTATCTTTACCTTGGAGGTAAGTACTCTCCTACCCCTACCTCTACCCCCTCCTCTACTTCCTTCAACAGCAGCACTGGTATCTACACTCACCCCTTTATAATTCTGAGGTCTAATTGAAGCTCTGACCTCTGATACCGGGGGGGAAATTCTAGGGGGGAGGATAGAATGGGTTATGGCGGTGTTAGACGTGGAGTGTGCGGCTCTGGGCCGCAGAGTGTATCTATTAACAGCAGGGGAGACTATAGGGCATAGGGAGGACTCAATGGCTGTGGCTGCAATCTGTGCCCCACTTATCTCCATGCACGTGAAGTGAGTCAAGCCTGTTTGTCCCTTGCCTCGCTTAAACATGCGAGGAAACTCAAGCTCCCCAAAAACATGGACACTAACACACTTTTTGTCAACCTCACCCGACTCACCCTTTCCTCTTCTCCAGGTAACAACTGCGACCTTGCTGAGCCAATTGGAATTTATATCGCCTACCTGGTTAGCAGTCTCTTCGTTAGACTTACTACCTCCAGCCCGGGCACTTGAATAAACTCCAGTGAAGGTCGTGCTGATTGTACTGACTCTGCCGCCTGCAACCTGGATCCGCTTACAGAGAGCTCCGCCTCGCCTCCACTCGCGGAATACCTCCTCCCACCGCAGGAATCCACTCGGCGTTGCCGGCGTATCTCTTAGGTCTGGGGCCATACAGATCCCCCGTATGCCGCTGCAGCCTCCTAACACAGGTAAGAACGGGGTTTAAAGGAGGGGGGGCAAACTTCAACAAGAGTGCTTTCTGAGACCCGTGTCTGCGTGTCAGCGTATCTTTCGCATATCGTTGACGACCTGAGCCGAGCTGCTGCCGCGGCCGTTTAGCTTACGGCCGCCATGTTTCCCCTCACCGCGGCCTAGAGCAGGAGAGATGTATTGTATTTAGCCCAATATGGCGCTCGTCGAGACCTCCATTTCTAACAGGTGCCAAACCATAGAAACCATTGGGACAAAATGTGCTTTGCATTAAAATGTGGTTGATATATCTGATAAAATATGGCCTTAAGTTTTTACATAGGCCTGGGGAGTAGTACAAGTACCTCAGAGAACAATGCAAGACTACCCTTTTTGAAATGGTGGAACAGTCCTTAATACCTGAGGGATTGATACCATGCTATGCAGCACTGAAGGCACATTAACAATGCTAGGACATGCCCAGCTGGCATGGCTCATGAAGAATTGGTGCAATTTAAGCATAACATAAAGAATTTTAAGAAACCCCAAATGAATAAAATTGAAAAAACTTGCCTAGTTATTTTGAAATCTTCACCATTGACATTGGCAGCCAAGAGATTGCACCTAGGAACGTATGGTTCCTGAGGCTCTCAGCAGTACCTATTGGTGACCTTATATGTATAGTGCAGATGTCACAGATGAGTCAAGTGTTTTCCACCGTGCCTGCTACAGTGTTGCCTGTCCTTGATGACAGGGTTGCAGCCTGGTACACCCCCATCATTCACCATCTAAAATCCCCAATTCTACAGTGATGAAGTTCATTAATTTGCAACATACCAAAGGCTGTTTCAATTCATCACACAAGAAAGCAATTCAGTGAGTGAAAATCACCAAAAGTTCGATTGGTCAAACATTATTCTAGGTCTCTAGGCATTATGGCAATTGGCTGCCTAGAACTACTGGGAACTGTTCTGCAGAGTTGGGCAAACTACACAGTCATGCCCTTCCTCAGATGGAACTGAAGCACCCAAAGACCAAGCTTTTTTGCAGCTACAAATTGCAATCCAAATTCCTAAATGAAGGATCCTGCTGACCTCAAGTGCCATGTGTCCCTTTGAATTTTGATGCATGTGACATGGATCTGGCATATCAGAGACAATACAGTAAAAAAGGCAACTCTTTCCCTTTCCCTCTTAGTGAATGATAATGTTGGCATGACTGGTGCTCTTTAATGAGGTATGCCATTTACTTCAGAAATCACCACAGCCTGTTTGAGAACCATAATACTGCATCAGCAGAGAACATTGGCAAGGAGAACACACAGTACTGCCTATACCCCCTACTAGAAACACTCCTGTGTTTTTTCTTAAGATCCATTAGATGACCTAAGCAAATGTGAATCTCTAAACCTATTTTTGAGGGCAGTTACTTTCATATCTTAGATTGGCTGAAATTATTAAGGAGAGGATGGAACAAGATTCCAAAGCTCATGTCACTGAAGTGGAAAGATAAGTGGAAGAGTTAATAGAAGGATTGGTAGATAACTTGTGAAATAGAAAGGAGAAGGCCACATAAATTAACGAATGACGCTCGTTTGTTAGGTAGCTTTTACTGTCTAAACTAAGATAAATGCAAATTTCCGGACAGGAAGATTTTGTCCATTCAACATGTAATAGTTTGCTCTCAAAGGGGAGCTTAAAAAACACTTTGTGTTGAAATTACTAATGTGTATGTACTAGGTGAGAACCTCCACGTGGCCTCATAATTATGACAAGCACACTGAACACAGAGGGATTTACTTTTGTCCTCCATTTTTAAGGTGTGGTCGTGCCTATGGACAAAAATGTGGCCATGTTCCAATACTCAATTAACCATGACTCCTTTAGACCTTTAGTAGTGCTATGGGATGTAGCCATATCAGTGGGGTGATTAGTCCAGACTAGAGGCACCTGGGCTAGAGTTTAGTAAAATAATGTAATATCTGCACCAATCTGTATCTTTTAGGATTAGCAAAGACACCTACTTTACCAGAAAGAAATACACATTAAAACGTATTCTCTTATTCCAAGGTTGCCTACCCTTAAACAAAATAACTTAAACAAGCTGACCTTTTGTGGGCAGTAAATAAAATCCTATTTGTCAATGCACACCTTTACATTTCATGGCCACTAGGTGACCTGAAACCAACCTCACTTCTGACCTAGTCAGCAGTTTCAAACTTCTAGAAGGTGCTCACCTCTAAATATGGTTGGATCTTTACCAAGGCTTTGCAAAGACAAAAAATGGAATCTCTCAAGGTTACTCTAGGGCTCTGAGAATGAGGGGGAATAAAAAAAGTAGACACCTGAGCCTGTTTGGAGATAGCTGACTAAAACAATAAAGCCAGCAGCTGTCAAAGTATTTAAAACATATCCTAGAGGGATCAGCTTAGGATATACTTTCCTATTAGTGCAGCCACCCACCATCTAAAAAGTCAGAACTCCATTGTCCTGTCACTCACTCTCCTACATCTACAAAACACAAAACCTGGGATTTACAGTTATAAATCACCTCGGTAATGTCAGATGTTTCAGCTAATGTGGGTGCAGATCCTATACTGACTATATAAAAAACACATGCTTCTTTATGTCATGGCACAAACAACATACCACTAATGTTCAGCCCTACATCTCTAGTATATTTCAAAAATACTAAAAAAATGAAAAATCTATCAACTCATGTTTGTTCACTTCAAACCTAGCCTTAAGAGTGAAGTGATAACATTTGCTTTTAATTGATTGATCTCCATATCAGGTTCCCATTGAGGACATTTAGGGAGCATTGAAACACTGCTAGGCAGGGAATGAGCAAGATTTGGTTGGTGGCTTCACATAGAATGGCACACAACAGGGATAAATGTCCGGCTCAACTTTGGTGAAAGTGAAAAAATTCTTGATTTTAGGTTTAGTGACCTGGTGGCTGGGAGCCTTTTTCAGTAGTTATTTTTCTGTCAGGCCTTAGTTAGAAGGAGTGGTTGATGTCTTTTTCCGGTGAGGGACTGTTATATTAGATTGTTGCCTACCTTAGGTTGACACACCATCGGGTGCTGGAGGCGTTGCAGCTTCTGAGCGAGGCCGGGCGGATGGACCTCGTCATTGTGGAGGTGGTGGGGCTGGCGCGGCCTGTGCAGTAGGCGTCGGCTGGTGTAGCTGTCACTGTGGCTGCCTGTACCTTGCCCAAACGGCAAAAATCCTCCCCGGTGAGAGAACGGGCCGCTCACATGTCAGAAGAGCGCTCCCTGGGGCATCTGTCGTGATCGAGGGCTGGGGAAGGCTGTGAGGTGGTTTGGGCAGGGGGCGGGACCTCGGCGACTCGGCGCGGGCCTCTGGAATCGGGAGGTAAGCCTGGGAAGAAGAGAGCGTCGGACTCAGCAGAGCCTGGGAGGCCTCTTTTGGCCTCCGGGGCAGCCAGGAATGCGGGCTCTGAGCCCACGGTAGGCTAGAGGGGTATCAGGGGGGTGAGGCACGGTGGGTGAAGGGATAAGAAGGCCTGCATTGTGATGGAGCCTGGGGCACCCTGCATTACTAGAGCGCATGCAGTTAAAGGCCCCACTCCTGTGGATAGCTTGAAGAGGAGCCGGGCGGGCCGCAGTGCAGAGGGTGGCGTGAGGGATGTCATCTCCCCGGAGCCTGTGTGGCATGCACCGGGTGCAAGAAAGGGCGCTCGGGATGCCCCTCCTGCAGAGAGGGGCACCCATTGGAAGCATTCTTTAGGGGGGAGTGTGGGCCGGGGTCTGGGGGTGTGGGTGGATCGGGAGCCTGAGCTGGAGGGAATGCGGGCCTGGCAGCCTCCTAGGGGCTCGTTCCTAGGGGTTGGGGTCCACGGGGGATGGCGAGTGGGCCCAATTGGAAGGGGGAGAGGGGACCCCGGGCTTACTATCGCTTGTTGGGGATTTTGATGTGGCAGGAGGCCCCAGCCAGGGTGACAGTAGGGCTGGGGCAGGGGGCTATTTTGGGGGGACTTGGACATAGGGGAATGGGTGGGGGTGGAGGGTATGGGGATGGGGAAGGTGGGACAGGGTGGGAGGAGGACTTGCCAGGTGAGTTGGAGCCAGATGGGGGGTCTGGCCTGGGCAGGGTTGGACAGCTTTTCAGCATGGAACGAGGAGGTGAGGGTACTTGACAGGGTGGGCCAATTAGAAGCGTACTTGGCGCGGGGAGAGTCTTTGGCATCTGGGAACAGGGCAAGGGGGTCCAGAAGGGTGGGGTCATGGGGGGGCCCTGGGTGGGTTTGTTGCCAAGGGAGTGTGTCGTGGGCTGGGACTAGCTTCAGCAATGGTTGCTGCCATGTTGGAGAGGAGTAGGGAAGAAGATGGGGGACTCTCCGCTAGGTGGGATGGTGGAGATGCAGGGGCAGGATGGTCAGGATAGAGTGAGCAGTAAGGAGTTTAGGGACAGCGGGGTAGGCGCAGGGGGTAGATGTAAGGGACCCAGCACATCAGACCTAACATTTTTACTGCAGGGCAAGGAGCAGCGCAGCACAGCTGACTTGGCAGGAATGGGAGCGGCCCACTGGCACAGAGGCAAAGCGAGGGTGGAGCCTCGCATGGCGTGCCCGGTACCGGCAGGGGAACCCGGCACGACCAGCAGACGAAGGCCCAGAATGACCTCGCTGGCCCCAACGAACAGCGGGTCTCGGTGGAACGCCGTGCCGTCATGGAAAGATATTGAATGGGCAGAGGCGCTGGGGGAGTACCGGCGTGTACAGTTGGCTCCACCACAGGGAGGGTGCAGCGGGTCTGGTAAGGCCCGCAGGGAAGAGTTGTCTCATGAATGGCTCCAGGTTGGGGAGCCAGTAGAGTCAGATTATGATGAAGAGAGTCTTGATTAAGGAGAACTGCAGGAAGATGAGGTTGTAGGAAAGTGGGGGCAATCTCCCATTTTGGCTGGTATTTTGCAGGCACTGGTGGTGAAACCGCAGAAGGAACATGGTCAACCTGTAAGGGCCCTGAGGATAGCGGAAAGGAAAGAGCCACTGGCAAGGCGGACTGCAACTTTATGGGCACCCTCCTTTGAGCCAGGTAAGGTTGATGGGGTGGGGGACAGACCTTTGATGGTGTCAGTAGGGACGGGGGGGAGGTGGGCTGGGGAGGTGGAAGGGCGCTTGCAGAAAGGAAAATACGTGATGGACATTGCGTTGAAAATGCGGGATGTTGGGGACACAAAAAGTACTAAAGTTGAGAGCAGAACTAACACGGACACAGTCACGGGAGACGGGGACAAAATGGGTGACAAAAAGAAGGGCCCGGAGAGTAAAGAGTTGAAAATTAAAAAACTCCCTTATATGGGAGTGACGAAACCCCTGGGGGCTCACTTAATGTTGTCAACAAAAGAGTGCATCTGGAAAAGGGAATATGTTGAGATGCTAAAGCTCTTGCACAGAGAAGTAAGGTCAAAGGAGGGATCTAAGGAGGAAGAGTACGAGTTGGCCAAGAGGCCAAAGGTACCTCTGACAATAGAAAATCAGACGGCGGCGTTTTTGATTTACGCCAGCATATACTGCTAGAAGTTCCCGGAGCGCTGCGTAGCATTATTTAAATACATGAACGTGATTAGAAAGGTCCAGATCACGGGGGGGGGGGATGGATACGCTGGGGCACAATATGATGAAGAGTTCAGAGTGCGAATGGCTTGGGACCCAGATGCCAAATGGGGGGAACTCAACACAAATCTGTGGCAAAACACCAGGGGGGCAGCGAAGGGGGGAAAACCATATTTATGGCCACCGACCCATAGTGTACCGGTGAGGTGAAGCCCACCCAGGGAGGGGTGGGTGTCGTACTTTAGAATTTGGGACCGCGTAGGAGGCAGGGCCCTACCCCTGTCTATCCCGGTATTAGTGAACCGCGAATGGTTAATGCGGTATGTACAAGTGCTTTTTGTAACGTTTTAGCTATGAATGCACTGTGTATACGCTATTATACATCACTACGTGGGTTCCATTTTAGAAGCGGTGGCCATCTTATGGTTGCCCTCACATAGGCTACATAGCATGAAGCAAATACGGGCCTTTTAGAGCACATGTGCCTTTCCTTTGACTTTTCTGTGACCTGGGCAGCTTGGCTCTGCTGCCCCAGGTCAGTCCGGTCTCACGAGTTCCCCGTCCTCTGGCCACCTGTGATTAGCATCAGGGCTTGACACACCATAAAGCCTTTTCATCCTACACAAGCCTCCAGCTAATCTCTTTCGCACCTGACTGTTCCTGCTTTATGGCTTGTTTTCCAAACAGGAGATGCTCATGTTTATTGGGGCCTATCGATATCTGATGTGGGATCTGATCCTTGCTGGGTAAATAATTACGGGCTGGATTAACTGGAATGTGGGATGGTCATCATGACTCTGCCTTTTTCATTTGTAATGTATACATGTAATGGCCATATCGTAAACTAGGAATGTGTGCCTGAAGCAGGATATTTTGTATTTAAGGAGAAGCCCGTTTCTGTGATTTTCAGCAGTCTCCTGAGAACATGCACGCTGTTGTACTTCTAGGATACCTGTAATTGGTCTGCAGCCAATAAACTGATCTTTGACTTCACCCAGAAGACTCTGTGTTTCTGTAGGTCTGAAACAGGAAGAACCCGAAGTCATAGGGTGTGTTCCCCTGCACCGCTGGGCTTAAAATACCCAGTACTTCAGTTGGCGCCCAACTCGGCGTGATTTCAGCGGTACCGGTCCAAGCCAGAAGTTCGTGAGGAGCTTCGTGTGGAAATTCTGGAGGAAGGCCGCCACTTCATCGACCCCTGCATGTCGACGTGGTCCAAAAGTCTTTTCTGCGAGGTTCTCAGCGTCCCGACGGCTACGAAGGACTGCTGCCCTGATTAATCGCCCTGTTTTGGACCCTTGACGATTTTTTGGTAGAGCGAAACAATCGAGAGAGTCTTCTGGTGACGCCATCGATCATCAATATTCAGTTAAGTATAAGTGGAGCGTCTCCTAGTTTGAATTTGGTATCCTTCGGGATCATTTTGATTTGGTGCTTGCAAGTCCCAAAGCCAAATCGTATTCGATAATCCTTTGACGTTTGAAACTAGACTAGTGAGCGAAGATGCCTGGTTCTAGTTTATTTTGTAGATTGTTTTGTTTGGGTTGTGGAAGGGATTTCCAGTTAGAGGATTCATGTCCGGTTCCTCCAATTGGAACTCCAACTTATGAGCTTTATGTAAAACATGGCGTGGGCCCCATTGCATATAATGAAGTATGGATCCGTTACACCAGAAAGGACGGTGTTTTAAAATGCCCCCAAAATGGTAGTTTCGATACAGATATCTTAGATAATTTGGAAGTAAAATTGTTTAAAAAGAAAGCCCGGCCGGCGATGTTTGATTCTTTCCGCCTATGGCGAAAGGAAGCCAAACAGAAGGAAATTAAGCTAGCAAAAAGAAATAAGAGAGAGAGAGGTATGTCAGTGATGCAAGCAGCTGTGCAATTTAAAGATAATGAGGAGGAACTAATGAAGGAACAGTTACATAGACAGCGCAAACTAGGGATTGATAAATGTTACCCTGTTTTGTCACCCCTTGTGCAAGATGAGACAAAAGAGAATGAGAAAGATTCCCTAATGTCCCATTTGTTAAGTTCGCCACCCCCATATGCGCAAAATGCCACCGCACCTCCACAGCTTGTAAATGCGCAACCTCCAGTAAATATGCCGCAAGCCTTCCCACAGGCGCCAGCTCCTCCTCAGCCGGCTCCTATCTCTGCAGTGCAGCCCTCTCAAGGGTCGCCAGTTTTGTTACCTGTTACCCCTGCGCTTCCTGCGACTTTGCCTAGCACGCCAGCGGCCTCCTCTGGCGCTCCTTCTTGCACTACCCCGGTACCTGTATCTGAATCCGTTTTTCTTCCCTCTGTCTATCCCCCTGTTTTCGCCTCAACTTCTCCTTCAGCACGACAACGACTAGCTAATGTAGTTACTAGTTTAATGTCGCCTCTCTTTGGGTCATCTAGTGCGACTCCTGATTTACAGCGTAAGCAATTGCGCAGTCAGCTGCCTGATCCTGAAGAGAAAAAGACATTAGATCATATGGCGCGTAGGTGGATTATTTTTTCATCACTCTATGATGTGGAATCAGTTGTTGACGTTTTTCATCAATGGGATGCCCCGAAACAGAGGTATGTGTTCGAGAAAATGTGTGAAATCCTCTGTGAGGAATTGGATGATCATGGTAGAGATCCAAGCCCGCAGGAGTTGTGTCGAGTGAGATTCGATTTTGGAAAAGGTACGATTGTGGGCCCCGATGTCAATAGAGCAGTTGCGATCTTATTATCCTTGAGGAATGATGATTGTCAACAGTCGTTGTTTGCACAAGATTTCCCTGTGGGGAGAAAGGGAAAAGCGCGACAATACCCTATGAGAGAAGTCCCTCCGGTATGGAAGGAAGCTGTTGCGGCTGATGCCGCTCATGGTATTGCTGCTATGCCAGCACATTTTCAGCGTGTTTGGGTGCATGTCCCTTGGAAACGATCTGAAGTAATAGTGCTTAAACAGACATTGCCTGATCCCCGTAAAAACCCTGCAGGATATTATAAGGAGTTATCACAAACTGCAGGATCATGTATCATGAATTTAGCTGACATTGATATGTTGTTTGGAAATGTTGTTCCACAGCCTTTGTGGGGGTCAATTCGCAATGTAGATCACGATGCAGAACTAGGTGCTACATGGGCTAACATTATTGCCGCAGACATTAGACAAATTGGTGGTGCAAAACCTGAGCCTTTGGTAGCAGAGCTCCCTGGTCGAATTATTACCTACATGAAAACTATAATGCCCGCGATGCGCGTAAATTGGGATAAACTATCCGCATGTAAGCAGAAGAAAGATGAGACAGTGTCTGATTTCTTTACCAGGTTTGAAGAAACGTTTATCGACCTCAGTGGTCAAGACATGAGCACTGAAGGTGGCCAACGGTTATTTGTTGATACATTTGTGCAGAATCTACTTCCCGAGTTGTGAAAAAAATTAAAAGACTGCGAAAGTTCTTGGGGTGTTTCCTCTTCAGCACAAATACTGGCTACTGCACAGTATTATAAGAATAGAGACAAAGATGAGAAGGATAGAACAGATAAGAAAACGAAAGAACTAAAAACAAAGGTCCTCTTGCAGCAGGCTTATCCGCCACGTGGAGGGCAGAGTAATTATAGGCAAACACAAGGTATCTATCAGCAGCCCCAACAGTTTCAGAATAGTCAGCAAATGAATGGGTATTATCAACCACGAATCCCTGTAGGTCCCAACCAATGTTCATATTGCAAAGAGGAAGGTCATTTTAAATATAATTGCCCTAAATTAATGCAGCGTAACAGTAATGCGTATGGCGCAAGAGGTAGAGGTGGTCAGCAAGCTCCTAGAGGCAGAGGGCGTGGAAATGCTCCCCAGAACGCGCGTCCTCTTCCGCCTCAAAATACCATAAATAGCTTTGATCAGCAAGCCAACGTGACTGGTAATACAGCTCAGTACTACAATAATGATTATTATGCAGAAGATGACAATGTAGAAGATAATGATTACTAGGACAGCCATAGACAGAGAGAGGGAGTTGTTTCAGTGCCAGTGGATCAGAGTGGACCCTATGTTAAAGTAACTACAGCAAATGTAACGGAGCCCTTTCTGCTGGATACTGGTGCTGCAAAGAGTTCAATCATGCATTCAAAACTTCCTGGCGCGCCTTTGTCTGGCGAAATGAATGTCTCAGTAGGTTTTTCTGGCGCCCCAGTTAGGAACCCGATTTCTAGTCCTATGTCACTTTCTGTTGGACCTTGTGAGCTAAAAGCACCCCTCGTTCTAACGACAGGTTGTGGTGAAAATTTGCTAGGCTTAGATTTGCTAAAAAGATTGCATGCAACGCTATATTGTTCTCCCTCAGGAGTACAACTTACATTAGGTAAGAAAGTGATTTCCCCGATGTATTTGTCTAAAAATGCAATGCCACCTGAATTGTCATCCCTTCCGGATGTCCTTTGGGCCACTGGTCCCAATGATGTGGGTCTTTTGGAAATACCGCCATATGTGGTCACTTTAAAAGCCAATGTCAGATTGCCACGTATTCCCCAGTACAAGATCTCCAATGAAGGTCAGAAAGCATTGTTAGCAATTGTCAGTGATTTGATTAAAAAGGGTGTAATTGAAGAGACAAGAAGCAACGTTTGCAATAGTCCTGTTTTACCTGTCTTAAAACGAACGTACCCTTCACAGCCACCTGTTTACAGATTTGTGATTGATCTTAGAGAGGTTAATAAGATTGTTGTACCACAGTTTCCAGTTGTCCCTGATATAACTGCCTTGTTAACCATGATTCCAGCCTCGGCTGCATGGTTCTCAGTGATCGATCTGAAGAATGCTTTCTTTAACATCCCAATTGCAGAGGAGAGCAGAGACATTTTTGGTTTTAGTTTAGGAGGTCGCAGTTTCCGCTTTAAACGCGCTCCCCAGGGCTACTGTGAAAGTCCATCAATATACAGTCAGGCTTTAAAAGCACAGCTTGATGCACTGGTTTTACCCAGTGGCGCTATCCTTATTCAGTATGTTGACGATTTACTAATTGCCGCGGATACTGAAAAGATTTGCAAAGAAGCTACCTTGTCATTGTTGCGTCATTTGTCTGCCTTCCATCACAAAGTGTCTCTCTCAAAGCTGCAATATTGTCGACAAGATGTGACCTACTTAGGTCATCTCTTATCGAAGGAGGGAAGGAAACTGACCCCAGAAAGAATTCAAGCCATTGCACAGTTTCTTGGGCATTACTTCATACTGTAGGCATTGGATTCCTAATTTTTCCTTGTTGGCAAAACCTTTGTTAGCATTAACATGCAAAGACACACCGAATCCTATTCCATGGTCTGAAGAGTGTCAGAAAAGTTTTTTGGAATTGCGTAATGCATTATGTTCAGCTCCTGTGTTGGGTACCCCTGACTACAGCAAGCCTTTTACATTGTATGTTCATGAGAATGATGGTTGCGCATTATCAGTGTTAACACAGCCTTTTGGCGACAGACCGCGTCCATGCGCATATTTTTCGTCAACCTTGGACCCGGTAGCGAGGGCATTGCCAAGTTGTCTGAGAGCTACAGCTGCCGCAGCTATGTCTATTCGACAGTCTGCTGGCCTAGTAATGGATAACACATTGATTGTTATGGTTCCACATGCTGTGGACACATTGTTAAACAGGACCAAGACACAACACTTAACTAGTGCGCGATTATCTGGTTATGAGCTGACACTGTTAGCAAATCATATACACATAAAGAGATGCAACACATTGAATCCAGCTACACTATTACCAATCCCAGCAGACCTAGACGAGATTGAGCAACATGATTGTTTGTTCAGAACAGAAGAAGAGACAAAAGGGAGAGTAGATCTTAAAGATACTCCCCTGACTGAGTGTGATGGTACTTTATGGGTGGATGGTTCGTGTTTCAAGCTTCCGAATGGTGATACGACTGCTGCATATGCTATCACAACTTTGCACACGATTGTTGAAACTGCACGTGTGCCACAAAATTCGGCTCAAGCAGCAGAATTGATTGCCCTTACGAGAGCATGCGTGTTGTCTGAAGGAATGAAAGTGAACATATATACGGATAGCCAGTACGCCTTTGGCGTGGCTCATAGTTTTGGGCGATTGTGGAAGGAACGTGGGTTCCTGACTTCGCATGGAGCTAAGATTCAGAATGGCAAGCTGGTGAATGATCTCCTTGAGTCACTGACCCTACCATCACAAGTTGCGATTATGAAATGCAGTGCGCACAAGAAAATCACTGATGATGTTGGTCGTGGTAATGCGTTTGCTGATGAAGTCGCGAAAGAAACAGCAAAAGATGTGAAGACTCGAATGTATGTTGCAGGCCCTGCCAGATGGGTTGGTGATGTTGGAATGTGTGAAAACACAATAGAGAGTGTGAAGTCCCTTCAAGCTGAAGCCACAGAGAAAGAGTTGAGCAAGTGGAGAGAAAGTATGGGTAAGTTGGATGAGAATGGTTGTTGGATTGATTTGTCAGAACATAGGCGATGGTTGTTACCTGATGCATATGTGCTTCCAGTGGTTACTATGGCACATGGAATGGCACATATCAGTACGAAAGGAATTTGTAAGTTGTTGGCTCCAGTATGGCAGAATGCTGGAATTCCTAAGTGTGCAGAGAATGTGGTCAAGAATTGTATGGTATGCTTGAAGTACAACCCTGGTAGGGGAACCCCAACTCCAGTTGGTCATTTTGCGCCTCCATCATATCCATTTGAAGTTTTGCAGTTGGATTTTATCCACATGGAAAGATGCAACAACCTGAAATATGTATTGGTGGTTGTTTGCGCTTTCTCAAAATGGATAGAGGCCTATCCCCTAAAGGATAACACTGCTCTGTCCACAGCCAAAGCCCTTGTGAAGGAATTTTTCCCTAGGTTTGGAATGCCAAGAATGGTGTGGAGTGATAACGGGAGTGAGTTTGTGGGTCAAGTGATGAAGAATGTGTGTGAGGGAGTAGGGATAAAGCAGAAATTTCACGCTGCAAATCACCCCCAATCAGCTGGATTATTGGAGCGCTACAATGGTGCTCTAAAACTCAAACTGGCCAAAATCCAAGCGAGCTCAGGTCTTAAATGGCCTGACGCTCTGCCTCTAGCACTCCTGTCCACCAGAATGACTGTGCATTCACGAGTGGGACTTAGTCCCTACGAGGTCGTTTTTGGCCGCCCGGCCAATGTATGGGGTGTGCCAAGACCGACAAAATTCAGTGAAATCGAGCATCCAGTACTGTTTGATTACTTGTATGATTTGACGGTTAAACTGCGTGTTTTACACCAACAGGTGCATGATACTCTCCCCCAGGCCTCTGAGGCTCCAGGACACCCTATCGACCCTGGCACGTGGGTCTTGGTGAAAAATTTTCAGCGCAAGAGCAACGATGAGCCTCGTTGGATCGGCCCTCATCTCGTGCTCTTATCTACAAGATCAGCTATTCGAGTAAAGGGGAAAAAGAACTGGATCCACTGCGCCCACGTGAAGAGAATACCTTTGCCTCTGCCGTATGACCAGTGGGTCCAGGAGGGTATCGCAGACTCTGAAACAGACACTGTACCTCGTTTTGTGCCGTTCAGTGATGCACGCATAAAAGGCACAACTTCAGCACAGGAAAGTGACGATATTTTGCAAGAAGCTGTGCCACCGTCAATTCGATTGGACACTATAGAGGCTGAACTTTTGTTTCAAGATCAAACAGTACCTGGCCGTCTCCATTATAATCTAAGACCAAGGCCTAAGGACAAATAAATATTCTTTTTCTTTTACCTTTTTATTTTTTGATAACCAGAGCTCTCCCATCTGAAGGACTTTCTTGATTTTTGTTTTTCGAACCACCATCCGGGTTCAGCCGCAGGGTCGCGGTGCCAAGACTTTGGGGTACAGGCCGAAGACGTTAGGTCGACGGTTCTGGTTGGTCTAGGGCGTTCCCTGGACTGACAGGCGGACTCCTTAGCAGAAGATACTCACCCGTCGCGAGCGGCACAATTAGAGGATGGAGTTTTGTAAGATGGAGAGACTCGCTGAGGAAATGAACTCTAAAGCAAGAATGTGTAAAATAATGAAGAGCAAACATTTTGTATTTTTATGCCTGTTTGTATTAAGTAGTATGGTAGTGTTTACTGTAGGATTTGTATTCTTCTCCTCTCAAGAGCCCATTGCACCCACTGTACAGCCTATACCTCCTCCTACTGTCTCCTCACACTCTTTTCACCCTCTGCCTGAACATGAACAAGCTAGACGGT
The DNA here is from genome assembly GCF_964204655.1 of Triturus cristatus. Classification (NCBI taxonomy): domain Eukaryota; kingdom Metazoa; phylum Chordata; class Amphibia; order Caudata; family Salamandridae; genus Triturus; species Triturus cristatus. Next base: position 423,982,223 of record NC_140593.1, read on the forward strand.
CTGAGTTTGTAAACAACTTGTTTATTCAGCTCCTGCACCAGCACTAACTAGTCATGAATACAACCAATTGCTGGGTGTGTGGTTTAATGCCACATACCATTAATAAGGGTATTCCTTATCTAGTGCTGCCGTATAGTTACAATGGATCGTCATGGGCATTCCAGACCATGTTTCTCTATGCACTAGATGCCTACTCCCCGCGACAACCGCGTTCCATCAGACCTAGCACCAATAACAAAGCTTTAATGAAAGGAGATGCCGATATGAGCAGAGATATCGACTCATACTCATCTATTCCCAAAGAAGAGTTGAGAGCTTATGTAGGGTGGAACACGACAGGGTATAGTATTAGTCTGGGTGAAAGACAGCGAAAAATCTCATCCCCAATCTGGGTCGTACCCCAGATAGGTTGGTTCTGTTTGCAAGGTAATGGTCAGAATCCTAGAGCTCAACTGGGAAGAAGTGACTGTACTGAAACGTACACTTTTCCGTCACAGTTTTCCCCTGCGTTTTTGGCTGCCAAGGGTACATATTTTATCTGCAATGACCGAGCATATACATGGTTGCCCCCTGATTTCTCGGGCACATGTTATATTGCAAATCTGCTACCGCCAACTTTTACTGCCGCCTCTGACTATCACAAGACCAGAGTTGTGAGAGGCGTGATTAGTAAGGAGGACACTGCCAGTCAGGAAGCGGGAGATTTCTTTTTGGGTTTCCTGCCGTTTTGGGGACCTATGGTCAAGAGAAGGAACTTGAGACAACTGACTCGTGTGGTTGAATCCACTGTTAATGTTACGGCTGGTGCCCTTGGTAATTTGACAGCTGAGCTCCAAGCGGATCGCCTCATGACTTTGCAGAACCGCATGGTTCTAGACGTCATACTTGCAGACCGCGGTGGGGTATGTAAGGTTATCCAATCTAGTTGTTGCATTTTCATACCAGACAACGCTCCAACAGTTTATCAAGCCATCTCCAAACTACATAAAATATCTGAGTCCATACACGTGGATAAAGGAGATTGGTCACTGGTGGGATGGTTCTGGGAACTGATATCTGCCTGGGGTTGGAAAGTTCTGATGGTCATTGGAATGATCTTAGCCATCCTTTTCCTGTTCTGTCTGTGCATACAGTGTGCTCCTGCGATATGTGGCCTCTGTGCTACATTATGTGTAAGGAAACCTGTATCGAGGGACGAGCTAAGTAATAGGATGATGCTACAGCAACATCTCCATGACTTCATGAATATTGACCTAGACTCGGATTGAAATGAGTATAGTTATTGCCTATGTAAGGGCAAAAGGAGGGTCTGTCGTACTTTAGAATTTGGGACCGCGTAGGAGGCAGGGCCCTACCCCTGCCTATCCCGGTATTAGTGAACCGCGAATGGTTAATGCGGTATGTACAAGTGCTTTTTGTAACGTTTTAGCTATGAATGCACTGTGTATACGCTATTATACATCACTACTAGGGTTCCATTTTAGAAGCGGTGGCCATCTTATGGTTGCCCTCACATAGGCTACATAGCATGAAGCAAATACGGGCCTTTTAGAGCACATGTGCCTTTCCTTTGACTTTTCTGTGACCTGGGCAGCTTGGCTCTGCTGCCCCAGGTCAGTCCGGTCTCACGAGTTCCCCGTCCTCTGGCCACCTGTGATTAGCATCAGGGCTTGACACACCATAAAGCCTTTTCATCCTACACAAGCCTCCAGCTAATCTCTTTCGCACCTGACTGTTCCTGCTTTATGGCTTGTTTTCCAAACAGGAGATGCTCATGTTTATTGGGGCCTATCGATATCTGATGTGGGATCTGAGCCTTGCTGGGTAAATAATTACGGGCTGGATTAACTGGAATGTGGGATGGTCATCATGACTCTGCCTTTTTCATTTGTAATGTATACATGTAATGGCCATATCGTAAACTAGGAATGTGTGCCTGAAGCAGGATATTTTGTATTTAAGGAGAAGCCCGTTTCTGTGATTTTCAGCAGTCTCCTGAGAACATACACGCTGTTGTACTTCTAGGATACCTGTAATTGGTCTGCAGCCAATAAACTGATCTTTGACTTCACCCAGAAGACTCTGTGTTTCTGTAGGTCTGAAACAGGAAGAACCCGAAGTCATAGGGTGTGTTCCCCTGCACCGCTGGGCTTAAAATACCCAGTACTTCATGGGGGGCATGGGAAAGACGCAGACTGGGGCAGGAGGGGTGTCCTATGACTTTCATAAAGGCCTGTGCACACAGGAGTATTGTAGGTTACGTCACGATTGTTCCAAATGCGGCGGCCGCCATACATTGGTCAAGTGCTGGGCTGGTCAACAACATGGAGGCCAGTAGGTGCATCAGCTGGGAAATAGCGTAACAGGACACTCACAGCAATTCACAAATAACCAAGGGGTTAAGGGGCCACAGGGACCTGGGCCCAAAAGCTCGTACACCAGTGAGAATCGAGAAGTTGGAGGATGGACTGCGGGGGTTTGAGGACTTGAGAGCTGCACAGGTAGTGTGGTAGGGGTTCAGATGGGGGTTGGGTTACAAGGGATCGAGACAGAGACAGTGGGTTGACAATCTGAAATCAGCGACAGAACACAGACAGTTGGTACGGGAAAAATTGAATAAAGAGGAGAATAAAGGGAGCATGGCAGGCTCCTTTGATAATTGACCAACAAAGAACTTGATTGTCTCGCCAATAGGGGTAGTGCCCAAAAAAGAAGAGGGGCAATACAGATTGATTCAACATTTGTCATGGCTAGAGGGGACTTCGGCCAATGACTTTATTGATGAGAAGCCAGCCTCCGTATCTTACTCATCAGTTGACGTGGCCATGTCACTGGTAGTGACCGCGGGAAACTGCACTAATGACAAAATGTGACATAAAGTCGGCGTTTCGGTTGCTTCCAGTCCATCTGGATGATTGGGATCTTCTGGGTATCCATTTTGACGGAAAATGGTACGTGGACAAAGCACTGCCGATGGGTTGCTCTATGTCATGCGCACTGTTTGTGTGCTTTAGCACTTTTCTGCAGTGGTTATTCACTCAGCGCACCAGTCACCGTCTGGTGACGCACTATTTGGACGATTTCTTCTTAGTGGGTTCGTCGGGCTCCACGGAATGCCAGGCAGCACTGGACACTTTCAGTGAGCTAACAGAGGAATTTGGGGTGCCTTTGGCACCTGAGAAGGCAATGGGACCCAGTACGGCTCTGTCTTTCTTGGGCAAAGAAATCAACACTGTGGCAATATGGGCTCGCCTGCCAGTAGAGAAAAAGGAGAAAATGTTGGATTTGTTGAAAAGCATGCTTGCAAGGGACAAAGTCAAGGTTAAAGACATTCAAGCAATGTTAGGACATCTCAATTTCGCTTGCTGGGTGGTGTGGGCTGGGAGGACTTTTTGTAGGAGACTGGGGTGCGCACTAGCAGGACACCACTTACCTCACCACCATGTGCGCCTTTTTGGCGGGAGAGAGAGAGGATTTGAGGATGTGGACTGTATTTTTTCAATTATTTAATGGAGTGCCATTGGTGAGGGAGGAATACGTCACATGGGACGTGCAATTTGTTTCAGATGCAGCAGGCAGCGAATGCTTTGGCCTGTTTTGTCAGGGAAGATGGCGTGTGGAACAGTGGCCGCCACTTTGGAAAAGTGGGGGCAGAAGCATAGCCTTTTTGGAACTTTTCCTCCTAGTGGTAGCATATAACACTTGGGGGGAGGAGTTGGCTCACAAGACGGTACGGTTCAGAGTAGACAACATGGCAGTGGTCGAAATTGTGAATAGACAGTCAGCAAGGTACAAGCAAATTCTGAAGTTGTTAAGAGTCTTCGTGTTGGGGTGCCTGGGACATGATATTGCTTTCAGGGCTTTACACGTACCTGGTGTGGACAATTACATAGCCGTTGCTTTGTCTCATTCACAGTGGGGGAAATTCTGTGGGCTGGCCAAGGAGGCAGACAGGACGCCGACGCCAATGCCCGCTCATTTGTTGTACATAGTCAATGTAGGATGCTACAATTGGTGTTAGGCTCGTTGTCGGTACTTACTTGGGCATCACACAGATTGGCTTGGAGGGACTTTGTGGCATCAGGTACCCAGTGGCACGTTGAGGTCTGGTGGAGGTCAGAGGATGTAATTCAGTTCATTCTCGATCTCATTGATCGGCGTTTATCTAGGGTGACAATCGCCGGGAAGCTGCCGGGCATAGCTTTCATGGGTAAACTGCTATGGGGTTACCCTCCGACAGTGGGTGAACTAGGGAAGAGAATACTCGAGGAGTGGGCCAAAGAGCAAACTGGGGGAGCGGCATCTTTGGAGACTGTTTTCATGGCAGACTTTAGCCCGGGTGATTGAAGTTTTACCTGCGGTTTGCAGGGATGGTTTTGAGACTTGCCTGTTCTCGACATCAATGGTTTGGATGTTTTTTGGGGCCTTCAGGGTGTTTGAACTTCTGGGTAATAAGGACGGTGGGGGTGGTGATGTGGCAGGACGTAACCCTGCAGGGTACATGTTTTCAGATTTGGCTGGCTAGATCCAAAACAGACCAGAGAGGAAAGGGCGGATGGGTCAAGTTGGAGGCAGCAGTTCCTCCAGTGACATGTCCGCTTTGGTGGGCCTGACGCTGGTTTTGCTTAGCTGGTGGGTCAGAGGAGGGTGCGGTGTGAAAATGGGCGCAAGGTGACGGACTACCAGCTATGGATGTTGTTGTGGAAAGCATTACAACACATTGGGTTGGATGGAGTGCTTTATGGGACTCATTCTTTTCGGATTGGAGCTGCGACAGAAGCGTGCAACAGGGGTTGGGCCCGGGAGGATATCATGCAATTGGGGTGCTTGTCCTCTGATTGCGTCATTCCCCCAGTCTCATTCTTCTTTTTCTTGTTTCAGGTTCTGTGCCCGACCCTCAGGCGGAAGAATTGACTATTTGGATAATGGGGTACTCTTTTGTTAAATGGGCGCAAGTCCATGCGCGCCAATGTTACTTTGGGGCCCACCTGTGTTTCAATGACCGTTTGTTTAAGGTTATCTGGAGAGGAAAAGGGGGTAGGCTGTGGAAGGAGTTCATACCTTGTCTGAACAGATGGATGGTAGGTGGTTGATGTCCGGATGTTTTGTTGGTTCACCTTGGCGAGAATGATTTTTGCAGAGAAAAAGGGGTTATTTGGATGACGGTAATGAAGAAGTATTTAACCTTATTAAAGGAGCAGTGGGCAGGTTGCCATGTGCTGTGGACAGAATTTGTGCCACGCAGGGTGTGGAGGGGTGCCTTGCACCTGAGCGCTATTGACAAAACCTGACGGAAGGCGAATACCGAAATGTCCCGTTTTTGTAGAAGCTTGGGTTTTGGCCGAGTTAGTCATAAGGACATTCGTTTTGAGTCAGTGGACTTTTTTAGAGATGACGGTGTGCACTTGTCAAGACTAGGCATGGATTTATATTTATTGGAGATCAGGGAGGTTTTGTCCAGGTGCCTGAACGTGCAGAGGAATTTAACATAAAGACATAGGACGGCTTGTATTTTTGGGGGGGTGGCAGAAAGGTGGGGTCGATTCTCTCAGCCCACCTTCTGGGTGGCTGGCATTATTGAAAGTTTGCCTTGGTTGGCAGAAGTTTTTTGGTCATTGTTGAAGGTGGGTTTATCGACAGGGAAAGGGTAGGCAGGTTATTTTAAGTTTAGTTAGACAAGTTTGCAGATTTACTGTTGTAGAGAGGCAGGCAGAGGATGTTGGTTAATTGAAGTGTAGAATTAAAGGGGATAATCTTACTGCAATGCTTTGTATTGTCGTGTATATTGTAATGTCAGGGTGGGGGCGGGTACAGGGGATCATAGGGGTGGGGCGGGGTCAGGGGTCTGGTATATGGATGTATTAGTGAGGCTCTAAGTTTTGTAGGCAGTTGCAAGGGATGTTTATTGTGATGTGCACCTGTTTCAATAAAGTGGCCTTTTACACACAAAAAAATGTGTTTTTTTTTGGTCTGCTGCCCCACCTCCCTCCCAAGGGGCTGTTGGGGGTAGCTGACTGCAGGGAGGTCTCCCCCCCGGGCTGTTTGGGAGGGGCGGGCCTCCTCTTCTTCCATTTTGTTTTTGGGCTATTTTTTATATAGACCAATGGAAGCCCAACTGTAAGGGCTTTGGGCTCCTGCTCCAAGCCACCATTTTAGGTTTGGTGACCTGGTGGCTGGGAGCGTTTGCAGTAGTTAGTTTTCCCCTCCCTCCCTCCCTCAATTTTTTCCTTTTTTCCTTGGGGTTTATATTTTTTCCATTTGGCATTTTAGCTTTGGCTGGCTTTCATTGGGACAGGTGAGCAAGGGATAGCATGTATTGTCGCTTGGAACAGGTGCAGGCGGAGGTTATTGAAAGTTTGCCAGGGTTGGCAGAAGTTCTTTAGTCATTGTTGAATTTGGGTTTATCAACATGGAAAGAGTAGGCAGGTTATTTTAAGTTCAGTTAGACAAGTTTGCGGATTTACTGTTGTAGAGAGGCAGTCAGAGGATGTTGGTTAATTGAAGTGTAGAATTAAGGGGGATTATTTTAATGCGATGCTTTGTATTGTAGTGTAAATTGTAATATCAGGGTGGGGGCAGGTTCAGGGAGTCATGGGGCGGGGCGGGGTCAAGTATATGGATGTATTAGTGAGGCTCTAAGTTTTGTAAGGCAATTGCAAGGGGTGTTTATTGTGATGTGCACCCGTTTCAATAAAGCGGCCTTTTACACACAAAATGGTCTTTTTTGGTCTGCTCCCCCTCTTCTCCCTCCCAATTTCATGCACTTAGCTCCACTCAAGGCAGTGGCATAGCTTGCCCTTGTGCCACCTTTGACGGTTACTGCTACTGGTTTTGCTGCCCAGCGGCAACGTGAAAGAAGGGGGGGTTCTGGCGTTTTTTTGTGCGTTGCCGCCGGCATCGGGCGTATGAAAGAGCGGGGGGCGGCCCCCCCCCAACTTGTGGTGCCTGGGGCGAACCGCACCCCCTTGCTATACCACTGACGAGACACTTTGTGAAGTAGATACACCCCATGAGAGCATGCTCTGTGTAGCATGCGAATGTGACTGACACTTTCCTCTCTAAATATCACCTACTACAACCATGTGCATTTTTGTATGAAATTAATCTCCAGAATAGGAGCTTTTTACTCGTGGGTTAACAAGTTCAGTCCTTATGGCAGAAAGGCTTGCAAATGAACGGATACACTTATTAAAAACACATTTGTGCCTATTGCAAGAGAAACAGCACATGTAGACCGAACTAACAGAAACACAGTTCCTGGATCCCACCAATCTGCCTACAACAACGCACTAAGGAAATGGGGTTGGCAGTTCCTAAGGCACTAGAGCAGGGTATGGCTCAATAGTACAAAGTTCCGTAAAACTGTAAATACTGAAATCTAAAAACATATGTAAATTATTTAACACATCATAGCACCTTGCACAGGAATTGTTGCACCCAACATTTTCCTTATGAGTCTGCATCGTTAATCTTCTGTATTTATTGTTATCTGTTGCGTGCATAAATATACATCATAAATATCTATCCTGCCCCAAAATTGGAAATCGTAGACAATACTGACTCAGTTGGCACACACACCATTCCTTGTCTTTTCACAAATCAGCGATGAGCTTTAATGCGTCTGCACAATGGAGCAGCTATTTTTTGATTGCTGCTATGCGACCCCTTCCATTAATGATTTAAATGCAATTAAGATCACAATGGCCCTATCTGCACACCTTCCACATTAACGGGCAGTTCATCACACAGCTCTTCCTCTGTGCGGAAGAATCCACACAGCTGCTTCTGGTGATGTTCACAGAGGCACCTGCAGTCTCCACATGGAAACAGTACAGAGGACAAGTCCGGACTGGGAACCAAAGGCAGCACTGAAAAATAGTTTAATACCAGCCCAAGTCTGTGGGATGCAAGCAAGTACACTCAAGGAGACACTTTCAACGAAAATAACACATTCTCACTCAGCCGGCTTTATGATATTGCGTGTTTCGGACAAGGGGTGACAAGTTCCTGGGAAGTCACTGCCAGCCTTCAGTCAGTCACTCGAAGTGATATGCTTTCTTAGCTCTCTCCCGGGCAGCCGTAGTCAAGAGTACAGTCCACTTTCACTGCCGCCACCCAGGGGTCAACCTAATGCCTCTTTCCTGAATCCCCGTCCAGACTTTCCTTGGTCCGTTCATATTTGCGGGAGGCCTGTTGCTGAAGATGCAAGAAAATACATCTCTGAAACTGTTAAGTTTCAGCTTCGGTCAATTGAGCCTGACAAATTGGTGCCTGCATGATTGTCATTGTTGAGTGCACCGCTATGGTGTGCCAAACTTACTTTATTTGGACTGATTAGAGTTGGGAGACAAATTGCACCATCATTTGTTGAAAACATCACGTCATGAGGATCTTTAAGAAAGGAATATTTTGACATGTTTTTAGTGCAAGAGGCGAGGTTAGCCATTGAATTTCCTGGCCATTTTTGTTTTTAGGTCGAGCCTAGAGTCAGCGCGCATGTGCTGCCCTGGGAGACTTGCTGTACTGGAGTATGAAATAGAAACCCCGCCCACTCTCTGCCCATATTTGTCATTGACTTGTGCCGTTGTCCTTTGTAAATGCAGGCTTCTGATTGGTTTATAGGCTTGTTAGTCCCTCCTTAATACCGCCTTGTCTTCATTTGTAACCTCCCATGGCTGCTGGCCCCTTTACTCCGGTTGTTACAAAAAGGTACGTGTTATTTAGTCTGTAAGCACTACATTATTGAGTTTCTCTTACTGCAGGCATGAAAATCTGCTTTGCTTACATTGAGCACACCATGCCCGCTTTCACTTTTTCAATGGCAAAGGGCTCCCAAGGCAGATAGAACCGATGAACCGCTCCCCACCCGACCCCAGCAGCAAATCCAGCTGAGAGGAGAGGTGGCCCGGCTGTGACTGCGGCTGGGCCAGTGCATACACAACTAGTAGGTAGAGGAAAGCATGCGCATGACAGACTGGGGAAGTGCGCACAGGTTCCAGGCAGCAACAGAGGCCTGGTGCGCACTACCTCCCTGTGAAATGTCGTGCGCAGGGCATTGCTCTCCTTGGGTCTCGTACCCTTTTCCTCTTCCATTTGGAAGGATCTGCTCCTGGTAGTGCCTCCCGTTCAGTGTGTGCACTGCGGTGCCTGTTACTTATGCTGAGTGCCTGCAACTGCCGCTGCCTGCGATGTAGGCACGGCTGGCGGGGATGCGCCCCGATTCTGGGAGAAGCTGCCGGTGTTGTAGCCATTCTCGCCACCCTTTTCTCCAGCAGGAGATGATCCTATTGGTCCTTCCCTTGAAGCCGGGCCCACCTTCCCACCACTGCGCAGGCAACGGACTGACTTATTGGTGTCTGACATGCAGTGCTGTTATATACAGCAGCAGGCGGAAGGGGTCTAGATCGTGTCATGGAACCGGAGGCTCTGCGAGAATGTTGCCAGGGCATGACATGAACCACAGTAGAGAGCCTGGTGTCCATGCCGGGAAGGCAGAGGGCTCCTAAGCCGCCCTACAGGCCATGGGAGCAAGTGAGGATGCCATTACAGGCGCTGCTAAAGTGTGATGCATGTCACTGTAGGGAGAATGGTGTGGCAGTGGCAGGTCAGGAGCGGAAAGTTGGGGGGGCACCCAGAACGACAGATGGATTATCTTTGCCATCTACCATCCAGTCGTAGCACTACCTGGGCTCAGGCGCCTCTGGCTGGAGGGGAGGTCTACGCCAAATAATGTCAGCAGCCATCCTGTAACCATTGTGTGGCCATGCCCCTCAATCAGTGGCTCAGGATGGGGCTCTACCAATACACCAAGGATGGCGGTTTGTGTGGAGGTTGAGGTGTCATGCAGGCAAGACCTCCCAGTGGTCTCTCGCCCTTAATTACAAAAGGTAATCACTAGTCCATAGTAACTGATAAATAGTTGATTTTTTTTCTCTTCTTATTTCCTACACGGGTGGTCTCACGGCAAGGCTTCAGGAGAGATTTATGCCAATGGCGATCCCCAGCCTTAGGAGCATCCTGGGGGAGCTCCTTCACTGTCGGCCATAAGTTGAATGGGTTTTCTCGCCACAGCGTGTCCCGCTTGTACTGACGTTAAGAACATTGATGGGGAGGCACCATTTCCCATTTCTTTGCTTCTTTAATGTTTTCTCCTCTGCCTTGGGCCCACAGACGGCATATTTCTATCAAACTTCAGAGCCTCAGTTCGTCTCATCATGGCTTCACACATTATGCAGTACCCACTCCAGATTTACTAGGTACTGGCATATCAAAGTCCCTTCACAAGTCATAAAGAGAAAGGAATCCCTTAATTCAAAGTAAATGATGTTTGTTAACCTAGTTGCTCCTATATATTGTGCGATCCAAGCTAGAGACCGGAGCAGACGTGTGAAATCCCAGTGAAATCCGTAACTATTCTGTGCTCCCGCAGCCATCCCAAAGATTTCCCCTGCATTTCTGGACATTATTGGGCCACCATTATTGAGATATGTTGTGCTTTACTCTTGCAAATGGTAATAGTTGCTGGCAGGGTCAATACCGATTATTGCTAACAAAATTATTTGGTATGCCTTTAGATTGGCAGGTGGAACATGCCTAAATTCCCTACATTAAAACTTTAATAAAGGCTGCCACTCTTTACCTTAGGTAAGGCATCTTTTCCTGAAAGCCTATGTTTGTAGCGAACCACGCGATTCTGTGTATGAAGAGTTAAAGTGTGTGTTAATTTTATTGCTCTGACCAACCCTAAAGTTTTACATTATATTTACTGTTTGCCTTACTTGGATTGACACCATTCTACACAGAAGGAAATGCTACAAAAAATTGAGGAACTTACATTCTGCCTGGCCTATTTTGATCAAGCTCACTTTTCAAATGTACTTTTCACAATATTTATAAGAAATATTAATGCTTAATGTTAACCTAGTATAGTCAATGTATTTTTAAAACAACAATGAAGATGTAGCAAAGTAAGAATATTGGCCCAAGGTGTGTTAATGGATAGTGGATAGTGTAGGCACAACGCTGGCTCAGTGAAGAGTGGTTCGAGTTCAGTAACTTACAGGATACCAGTGAGATTTTGAAGTTTACAAAGTCCACTTGATGCTAAATAAAAATATTCATTAGGAAGCCAAGTGTATTCTTTCAGCAAATGATAATATGACACCCAAGATACAGGACCATCGTATGCCAGATGATCATTAAAGTGTTGGTCCATTTCCAAAAAAGCCTATTGCTCACTACTGAAGGAATAATCTGCATGTCACAGGTATGCTGTTATAATCTGTATCCTATTATGATAGTCGATAGTATTAGCACTCTTTGGTAAGAACATCTGTTCCTAAAGCAGAAAAAGTCAACTCACTTTTTGATCAGCATGGTTTAATTGGTTATTTCTATTGTTATTGATTGTATTTAGTCTGTGGCTGCATGGATAATACTTATAAGGTCCTAAAGGCAAGACCGATTGCATTGCAAATGATTGTTGTATTTTAAACGTTGGTGGCACTAGATGTTTCCTGCTCCTGAGTGTGGTTAGTTTTGGAGAAGCTCTAACATTTCCTGATTTCATGACTTTTCATGTGTCGCCTTGGGTACCTCTTGGTTGATTTGTCTTCGCTTACATTAAACTCTTCCACACGTTTATCTGAATAAGTGTTGTCCAGCAGGGTAATAAAAGTCTGATGGACTAAATGCACAATATTCTTATACACAATATTCCTAGCTTTGAAAGTATGCAGGATTTCTTCAAAAAAACAATTTGCTGAGAATTTCACTATTTGACAGTAGTGTTCAACAAGGTATGTCCATGTACTGGTGCTATACCGTGCCATGTTTGTGCAATTGTTTCCTGCAGATCACTATACTAGCCACGTGGTCACATGTCACCACTCAGTTTGTAATTAAACCGAGGGGCCGATTATGTGTGTTGACAGTGCATGCGGTACGCCACCACCACGCCCCACACCGCAGAGTCTCGCCGCTACCCGCCAGATTATAGAATGATATTTCCACGCATAACCTTTACCACGAATATTCCTTTACCACGCATAGTTTTACTAGGCCTGGGCTAAATTTCCGTTCCGCTCGCGGAAAGTGCGATAATTTGACATTATTGCGTTCTGCGGAGAGCGCGAAAATGTCAAAATTTCCGCCTTCCGCAGCTTAGCGATAATTTGTTTCTTGCTCGCGCTGTAAAATAATACATTCTCGCGCGCGCGCGATGGCCTTACCTGAATCCCCGCGTTCGCCGACAAGTTTTCCCGATCCGGTCGCGTTCTCCACGAGATGTTGGATTGTTGGTAGCCATTTGCGCTGTCTCGCGACAGTTCGCGCCCGCAGTAATGTCATTGGTCGCACGATCACGTCTTTCTTCTCGCGATCATGCACCGCGAGAAGATTGAAAACAAGATAGCCGCGCCCGCGAGCAACCGCATGGGTAAGTTGGCGAGCTGCGACCACGCAGAAAATACCGCGAACGGGCGGGAAAAAAACTTCCGCATCTTCGCGATATTTCCGCGTGTTTGCGGAGGTTTTTAACATTTTCGCGATAATTTGCGAAAGTCACTTTAGCAAATTCCGCCCACCCCTAAGTTTTACAATGATTTTCGTAGTAAATTTATGCATGGTAATGGCATACTTGTTCAGCGGCTGCAGGTTGTGCAGAACTCCGCGGCCCGTGCTATTTTTGGTCTCCATAGGCGAGCAAGAGCTTCGGGTCTGGTGCGATCGCTTCATTGGTTGCCCATCCGGAAACGGATTATGTTTAAAGCACTGACCTTGGCGCATAAAGCGCTATTTGGCGCCGGAGCAAAGTACCTACAACGGAGACTGGCTTTCTACCGCCCAGCTAGATCTCTGCGGTCGGAATCTTTGTTCCTGGCTGTGGTTCCCCGAGTGAGGAAGGCTCGCACTGGGGGACGCTCTTTTAGTTTGAGGGCCCCTCAGTTGTGGAACACCTTGCCTTTGGACCTACGGTCCTCTTCTACTCTCCTTCTGTTTAGGAAGAGCCTTAAGACTTGGCTTTTTAACCTTTAGGATGTTTCTTTTCTTTTGTTCGTTGTCTGTTTTATGATGTTATGTCTTATCGAGCTGCCCCGATAAAGCGCCGGGACACTCCTCTGGAGTAGCCGTGCGCTATAGAAATAAAGTTTTAACACAACATAACATAACATACTCTTGGTAAAGGTTATACCCCTCCCCTGTACCCTTACGTGACCCCCCAGCCCCCAATACTTATTATAGTTACCCCTGCCCGTTACCCTCAATTCATAAATATATTTTTTTAATTTACATTCCCCTTACCTCTTCACGTCGTCTCTTCGTTCTTCCTTGTTGACGTTTTACGTCTTAAAGTTGAAGCATCATTCCCTTTCACCTAAAACAACGTTGATTTCCTCCACGACCCGACGTTACTTCAGGTTCTTTTTTTGGGGGGGGGGGAGATACCACCCCCCCCAATCCCCCTTTTATTTCTCAATTTTTTGGGGGGGGGGGAGACCCCCCAAGCCCCCTTTTTTCGAATTTTTGTCTTTTACTCACGTCTTCGCCGACACTAAAAAAGGACTGAATGGGATGAGGAAGAAGACGCTCCAGTCCCGCTTGCGTGGTAAAGACGGTCGTGGAAGCAATACGCGTGGTAAAGACGTTTACGTGGTAAGTGTACCGTTGTAAATGTAACGCGTAGAAAAGCCTTCGTGGTAAAGGTTGTTTCCCGCTCAACCTCAGTTACTGCTGTTGCAGGCCTCATCCTACCTTAATCCATCAGCTTCCCTTTGTCTTTCTTCTTGTGGGTCCCAGCAGCACGGACGCTCAACATCCTCATGACCTCTGCCGCAGCCATACCTTCCACTTTCCTCTTCTGCTTCTTGTCCAAGTCTCAAGTGAATAAAGTACTAATTTTTAATTGTCCCTTTGCCTGAAATGTGCCACGATTAGGGTTCTTTCACAGTCCTTATGATATTTTGTCATGTTGCTAAAGAGAGAGTGGTTGAGTTGTATGTACTTGCAGTATGGTATGGGACCTATAAATATAAACATTGGGCCTTAGGATCACCACAGACAAATCAATGCTGGTCCTGGTGCAGGTCATCCACCAAGCAATAGAGTATTAGGCAAAGCTAAAGGTCTTAGTAGATAATTTTAAATATTAGGGTATACATGTAGGTTCTTCGTTTGTTTACTTTACTATAGCAAATACAAAGTGACCTGCATACATGGGAAACCTTCCCCATATCAATGTTGGGCAGAACTGCCAGATTTTAAATCATCATGCTACCCAAAACATACTTTAAAATTACACATAAGAGATTTCTGCCAGTTTTTTGCCACCATTTTTTCAATGATTCAAAACATCCTGTGGGCAGGCAAGCAGCAAGGGTTTCCTTCATGAAACACATACAAACAGCTTATGAGAATGAGCAGAGCAGTTCAGATATTTAACTGTATTATTAAGCATCACATTAATAGCTAGATCTTTGGTGAGAGAGATGACCCATCACATAGGTTAGAACAGGTGACCAGGGTCTTATTTATGGGGCCAGGGTCTTCTCTGTTTGGGCCACAATAACAAACATATACCCCTTTATCATGAAATAGCACTCATCATATGGGAGAAAGTACTTCATTGCAAACTTAGGGTCTGATTCACAAAGGGCCTCTGCCCTTGTGGCAAAGGCCCTGCAGTCGTGGGCATAATCTCCGTAATGAAAATTCTCATCAGCATTACTCAATCAGTCAACCAGTTTATTTTTCAAATAAAATCCATAACCCAACAATAAAAATCCAAACCTTAACCAGCCTGGCTAAAATAATAAACAATCATATAAAAAAGCATACAAAGTACAGTAAATAAAAACATATTTACACTGAGATGCCATCAATCAGATTGTAAAGTGCAAAAGCTCAGTAAAAGGGAAAAGGGAGAGATACAATAATCTTTATTATGTAGATCATTTCAATGTCAAAACAGTGCTTCTATAAAGAGTATAAACCTTGCTGGAGCTCTGGAACCCCCCCCCCCCCCCATTCTGAAAATGTAGGGATCTTTAGAAACATATTTTTCACTATAGTGCCATTGATCAAACATGTTAAGTGCACGCCGGAAGTGATGTTCACATCACATATATAGATGCAACCTTGGTGAAAGCGTGGAGTCATGAAGTGCATTGACACTGGTGTTTCCAAACTAGGGCCCTGAAAGGGATAATCCCTAATCCTAGAAATCTGTCCACAGGCCGGGAAGGATGGGTGGTTTGGTAAAGAATCTGCAGCTAGATATTGTCTCTATCAGATAATGCGTTACCGAAGGTATTCAACTTGTTCATCTGATAGAGACATGTAGCTGCAGATTCCTTATCTTTGAATAAATACCCAAACAATAACGTCCCCAGTGGTGGGCTGCTGACAAATTCTAAACTAAAAAGTTCTGCAGGACTGAACGGGAGACATGCCCATCCCTATTAACTTGACTGTCCAGCCAGTAATATTTGGTGAACGTATGCAGGGACGCCCACGTTGCTGCCTGGCAGGTGTCCAGTACTGGAACTCCACGTGCTAATGCAATGATCACAGCTTTAGCGCTGATGGAATGAGCTCTTAAGTCCACAGGGGGCTGCTTCTTTGCCAGTGCATAGCAAGTTTTAATGCGGAGAACCACCCAGTGTGAAATGGTTTGTTTCTGCACTGCCCGGCCCTTCATTGCTCCAAATTACCCCACGAAGAGTTGGTCGTCCACCAGGAACTCCTGTGTACAATCAAGGTAGAACGACTATGCTTTGTTTGGCCTCAGACGGTGGGAGTTGCTCCTCTTCTTTTGAAGGATATGGAGTAGCATATAAAATGGGCAAGGTGATGGATGGCTGACATGGAATGGTGTTACCACTTTTGCAAAGAAAGAGGCCCAAATGTGAAACACCACTTTGTCTGGAAAAACTGAAAGGAAGGGAGGCCTGGATGATAAAGCCTGCAGCTCACTCACCCTCCTGGTGGATGTTATTGCCATCAGAAAGGGTGTTTTGATAGTAAGCAGCCGGAGGGGACAATTATAAAGAGGTTCGAAAGGAGCACACATTAAGATAGCGAGGCCTAAATTAAGGTCCCAATGAGGCATAATGAAAGGAGAAGGTGGAAACATATTTCCAAGACCTTTAAAGGCCTTTAAGAAACTAATTTACAATAGAGGACATAAATTAAGAGGGTTAATCAGGCAGATGCAAAAAGGCAGACAGAGCAGAAAGGTAATCCATAGCAAAGCTGCGCTGGGCAACGGTAAGAATAAAAAGGAACATCAGAAAGGGAAGCAGAAAGAGGGTCAATAGACTTCCCTGTACAAGATAATACATATCTTGTACATATATTTTGTTCCATCGGCAGGCGTATACCATCTTGGTGGAGGGATGCCTGGCTGCCAGGAAAACTGAAAGCTCTCACTGTCGCCAGTCAATCTCCATGCAAGAAGGTGTAGAGTTGACAGGTTCGGATGGAGGACCCCCACTTGCTGCTGTGACAGAAGATCATCTCGAAGAGGCAGCCTGATCGGGGATCTATGCTCATGCTGAGAAGCTTTGAATACCAGACTCTCCATGCCCAGTCCAGAGCCACAAGGATAACTTGGACCTGGTCATTCCTGATCTTCTTGAGAACCCTGAGCAGAAGTTGCATGGTTAGAAAGGCACACAAGGAGGCCTGAGCTCTAATCTGACAAAAAGTATCTCCGAGTGAGAGGATTCTTGGAAACTCCAGCGAGCAAAACTGCTGACATTGCGCGTTCTCTGCGAAGGTGAACAGATCTAACCAAGGCACTCCTCACTGCTGAAAGAGACCTCGTGCCACCTCTGGTTAGAAACACCATTCTTGATCTGCTAGGAATCGATGGCTGGGTTTGTCCTCCCTGGCGTATAGGGAACCTGCCTGGTGTTGAACTTCCAGCGGTATGCGCTGCTGCTCCAGCCATTTCCAGAGACGCAGGGTCTCTTCGCAAAGGGTTCCCGACCCCACCCCGACCTATTTCTTCAAGAACCACATGGCGGTAAGGTTGTCCAGGAACACCTGCATCAGCCTTCCCTTGATAGAGGGTAGAAAAGGCTTTCAATGCCAGTCGGATCACTCGGTGCCCCAGCATGTTATGTACGGTCCGGATTCCGCTGGAGACCAGCATCTACTGATCTCCACCTCTCCCAGATGGCCGCCCCATCCCAGGAGTGATTCATCTGTCTCTACTGTGAGATCTGATTAGGGAAGGGAGAGGGTTCTGCTTCTGACCCAACCACAGTTTTTTAGAAACCATTGCTGGTCTCTTGTAGTTCCCTTCGAGATCTAGACCAAGTCGCAGAGCTTCCCATGTTGCTGCGCCCAGTGGAACTTCAGGTTTCAATGCCGAGCCTGCATTCACCATCTGAAATTTGTCAAAAGCAGGATGGTGGGGGGCCCTGAGGCCTAGCAGCCTCAGAGTCATTCTCGCGTAAATCCACTCACCGCTCTGGAGGATAAGCCTGAGACTGCACTGTATCCAGAACAGCTCCGATGAAAGGGACCGTCTCAGAGGGAGTCAAGTGTGACTTTGGCATTTTGATACTGAACCCCTGCGAATGCAGGAGGTCTGCAGTAGTCTGGAGGTGGGAGACAAGAGTCTGGGGCGAGCCTACATTTAGCAGCCAGTCATCGAGATAGGGGAACTCTGGCACCCCTGATCTGCACATATAAGATAAGATGCAACCACTGCCATCACCTTGGTGAACACCCAAAGGGCGCTGGTAAGACCAAAAAGGAGCATGGTGTATGAAAATACTCGTGGCCTACAGTAAACGGCAGGTAACACTGAGTGCAGGCAAGATGGGGATATGGAAATAGGAGTTCTGCAAGTTCAATGCTGCCATCCAGTCTCCCAGGTCAAGGGCAGACAAAACATAAGGCAATGTGAGTATCTATAACTTCTCCTTTTTGAGGAACAGGTTGAGGGTTCTCAAATCTAAATTATGGTAAAATCCTTTGTTCTTTTTGGGAATCATAAATTAGCATGAATAGAAACCACTGCCTATTTCTGACACCAGAACCCTCTCTGTGGCTCCCTTGGCCATTTACCTCATCAAAATAAATCTCCTACATGCTCTTAGAGGCCACTCGACACTTGTAAGTGCAGGATCACCTTTAAACTCTGCTGCATTGCATATGAATCCCTAAATCTACATAACCCACTGCAACTCTCCATTCTGCTACCCTTCTCTGGAGAAGAAATATTTGTAGCCAAAATTAATTGTGAATGGAGGCTGCTTAACTTAGAATCAGTCCTTCTTTGGCTCATACCCAAGGGCCTCTTTTATTTACTGCTGTTAGATTTTACATGCCTATGCACTTTTAATGTGCTCTCTAGGCTGATTGTTAGACCAAATTTCAGTTGTATGGAACTGTATTTAGTTGCAAACCACCTAAATTCTAACAGGTGCTAGCACATCATTATAAGAAGGTTAAATTAATAAAAGACAACTTACTAGCCTAAGGGCTTTTATTGAAAGGAAGCTCAACTTCAAGCCACACACCAAACTTGTTCTACACAAAGAAGTGAAATCCTTCCACCCTGAGATAAATTCAAAACAACCTTCCAAGCATTAGCCTTTTCCCATCTGACAGGTCTCCCAGGAGACTGAGCTGGTTGCCTTAAAGAGTATTCTAAGAGAGCTGCTCGACTCATCAGGTGTGTGAGGGAGTAGAACTGGATAACTCTCAAGCTGCTGGGCCTCCACAGGCTTCCTCAACTAGCTTGAATCCTGTTCAAAGCCATCTGCATCATTCACATAGCTATAATGTAACACACCCCAATACACCAGGCTGCCAAGGTGCAACACTTTAGGAGAAGTCCGCCTGACTTGCAGATCAAAATCCAAAAGATGAAGCATAACAAGATATCAGGCTTGCTACCCCATGCCCGTCAGATATGGAATACTATCCCTCTTATCTACAATTCAGAAAAGTGAACAAGACCCTCCCCTTCTATCAATCCTGCTTCAATGTGCAAATACACCACACCCTGCCCTTTGTATACCCTTCACTGTGCTCATCAAATTCATCAACTCCTAACATGGTAACATATCATACATGACTTCATCCACTCTTGTCCCACTACCTCGGGTTCTCCCTCCAAATATTTCACTAAATTGTACAATGCAACATTGTCTTGCGGTAAGAGTTGTGTTATATACTTTTATAAAAGTAAAACGCTCAACTTCTGAGCAGCCTTAAAACAATTCATGTTGCTGTGGAATTTGACAGTTTGAATTTTAATGAGATAAATGTCTCTATACATCTCTTGAAATATAGTCAGACTACTTGTTCTGAATTATTTGTTATGATCCCATAAGGTGAGAGGTCATCAGTGACTGTATAAGAAAGTATCTGTTGTATCCATAAGAAGGGACAGTACCAAAAAGACCCATGTGGAAAGTTTTTTAAGCGGATCCTGACATAGATGAGAAGCCCATGAAGTTGGGCAAGTAATGGCTTGCTATTGATGTAGCGCTGCGCAGAGGTGATAAGGCTAGCGTATTGCTTATGGATCGATGGTAATCATGAAGGATGTTTTTGATTTTTCTGTCTTCGTTTTTTTACCACAATGGATTATCCTCAAAGCAAATCCATTACTACCTCCTATACTGTTTTTGGGGTGAGACATGCATCACATGGCATTTAATTTTATATGCAAATTGTGCATTGATATTGGTATTTTTTAAACACCCAACATTGGGGCCTTAAACAGTCTAGACCCAAGGCTGGACTCTCAGGATTATTTCTTTGGTCAACATCAAAGTGAATATAATGTCATTGTAATGTTCAATTGTTCTTTTAATGTCAATGGTACTACTGTAATAAACATTCACAGTAATGGATATATTTGATATTTTAAACATTTTAGTTACACAATATGCAAAGACAGTGCACCATATTTTATTTTTGAGGATCCAGATGCAAAAATTCATTTCAATGAAGAGAATTGTAAGTTTTTAAGTTTTGGTTTCACTTTTCCCTTTCGTTTTAGTACTGATACCTCAGAATCTACAGTGCCCGCTCTGGATATATTGTTCTTTTGTGGGTGCAATTCCTTTGTATTTATAGATTTTCTGATGTGATTCTAAAACCATTTCCCAAGCGAAAATTTTTTATGTAATATCCCTATCTTCTCGGTAGGAATCAGTCAGGTTTTACTTTTTTGACTTTTTGTTATTCTGTTATCCTCAAACGGCAAGCACTCCTGCATTATATTATCCTCCGAATAATAATAGCATGCATGTTTTTCAGTTTTCACATATTAATTTTGACGGTAACACCACTGATAACTTAACATTCATATGCTTATGTTATTTTTTGTATTATTAGGTGATGATATGTTTTTCTTTTTTTAAACCCAGACATTTTAAATTGACTGGAGGACGCTCCTGCTAGTTTGAAATGTGGCTATTTTGCTGACAGAGTAGTTTTTGCCTCAATATAAACTCCTATAAAAAAATCTACGTTTTTTGAACTCACTGTTATTAACAATGTGGCAAAAGCTGCCAAATTCTACCACCACGCTTAAAAAAACAAAAGCACAGTCCTAAGGATTACTGAAGAATAGCAGTGTATACTTGGAGAGGCTTGAACCCATATTCTACCTTGCACAATAGAGTTGCCTCTCACTCTAGCACCATTGAGAACCCCATAGCGGAATACCACCCACAAAGGCTGTGTTGTGCCCTAGTATGGAAGCCTGGACTACACTCATTGATGAATTAAATATATTTAAACAAGTAAAGCTAATGGATAAGATGACAAATATATAATTAGACACAGCAGACATGTAAATATGAAATACCTTGTCAAGTTCTGCTGGTTTGGTGGAGGGCCCTTCACCAGTTAATAGCTGGCTATCGCCCTTGTCATTAGGTAGCAAGTAATTGTTCTTTTTACATGTGACATCAGTGCCCTGAAATATAGAAAAGGTTACAAATTTAGAAGTGCATGCACATCTTTTTGACCCTACACATTGCAACTAGGTTGAATTTTAGAGTTCTGATTTACAAGTTTAGTATACAGTGATGTATCAACTCTAGACCCGCTGTGTTTTCAGTATTTCATTCCACAGAGTTTTGAGAAGACGAAGGTGTAGGATCAACTGTCGGATCTATAAAACTCCATTGCTAAAAATCTGCAATTTACGCACATAGGCTCAAACCTACCATTTGACTAAATGTCTACCCTTGTGAAATTTACAAATGATTCCATGTGTACCCCAAGGAGCTTTCAACCACCTCAGATTCGCAGTTCTCTTATACATATCCATCTATGCACCCATGAAAGTTCAAGTGTACATTTTCTCACGCATTTGCTTTTTGAATGATAGTTTCTACAATAGAAAATATTTCCCACTCGCCTCTCTAAATACTGAATAATATTCTCTCACCATTTACACCATGAATACAGATGCACCCCTGATCTATCTTTATGGATATTACATTTTGCAGCTGGACCCTGGGTGCAACACCCAGAATTCCAGCCTCTATAAACAGATTTGCTCACTCGGCAATTCTGATTCTGTAATTTAGGAATGGGTTTATGTATGCCTTAATAACATTTAGGCATACAAATAACTGTTTAAATCTGGCCCTAAGTTGAAAGGTGAAGTCGGAAAGGGTAGTAGCAAAACAAAAAATGAAACTTTACCAAAGAAATACAGACAGCAGCGAGAGTGATGGATGAATGATTGTTATTATCCATAAAGTCATGCAACTGTTTTGTTAAACCATTAGTGTATGCATGATGTTAAATGACACATGGGGGTTTTGTTGCAGAAATTCTATAACAAACCTTATGTATCGTCTGCAAATGTAATAGTGTTATGTACATCAAGGTGCTCTATAACATTATATATTCTACATATGCAAACCGTTGTTTGTGTGTTAGGGATATTTGATATGCTCATTTAAAACGGACTGTCTAATCGAATATAAATAATTCTTGTTCTCATTGTCTTCCCAAATGAGAGGTGATTGTTACATTATTCTGCAGTGGTGGGGCCTTTTCGCCTGCCACTAATCCACTGTCAATGCTTCTGCATGTTGATAGTCAACCTTTTGTACAAACAATATGAAGTAAAATATATTTTTTGTACTTGTCATAATTCTAAGTGTAACCAGGGTCTTTAGTCTTAGATTGATCAATACTAACTAGTTAATGTCTCGTTAGCCAATTGTTTTACATGGTATGATCTGTATCTGGGTCTTGTATTGTGAATATGTGGCTTATAGAAGCCTTCATAGTCCTTTAAGTTGATTTATGCATATTTCACAGTGGCAGTAGCCACTGTGTAGCTATGGTTTGATTTTTATTCCATAGGAAACCCCTTTTTTGATTAACTTCAAACCTTTGCTCTTTGTAACGAATTGACTTCCTCTCTAGTTCCCCAGTTACCATAACCTCATCATGAACTCCTAGTGTTGTCTTGTTGCAGGAGGATGAGGAAGGAGAAAATAATAAACCTATGAGGAGTGAAGGAAAGCATACAGGAGAAGATCCCAAGAAAAGAGACAGAGAGAGAGAGAAGTTGAACCAGAGAGACATTAGTATGAAAGATGACCTGCTGGGGACCGTACACAACTGCCAGAAAGAGTGGGACCAGATTCTCTGGATGGTGCAGACTGGCATGCTGAAGTAGTTTTGCAGTCCTGGCATATAATGTGGGACTGGTAGGGAAAACATTCATTGAAGTTTTCTTCCAATTCCGTCTCACTCTGGGACTTTAACCAATCATATCTACATTATAGTTTCTTTTATCTAACCCCAATCGAAGATGCAAACAATTGTGGAGAACTGTATACTAGAGTATACACGCAGCCTGCTTCACGCACACTATAAGCCTTTATGAGGTGGGAGCCATGTGGAGAAACCTGACAAACCAGATTTTATTGTGGGAATAGACAACCCCATAAGGGATAGTAAACTACATTAATGTATTCTTTTGCTTGTTCTGTGTATATGACTCATTGCAGGTCGGATTGGTACACCAAACCCAGAGGAGACAATAATTAAACAAGTGATTTAGCAATTAGCTGAAGTAAAAAACCAAAACCAGAGGAGACAATTATTAAACAGGTGATTCAGCAATTAGCTGACGTAAAACCACAATTTTCAGCTTGTTCTTGAAAAACAGGCAGAAAGACTGCATAAAGATTATAAAGACTAAAACCAAAGATTAATTTGAGCATAGGGAATACATTTTTTACCAGATCATTATACCTACTGGAACAAAAAATAGTGGTGATCTGTCTGTGAGGTGAAAAGATCTTATAGAACAAAAAGAAGAAGTACAGTCCATTCAAAACAGAAATAGCCAACTGACGGTTAATGTGAAGGTGTGTACGAGAACCTGCGAATAGTTGAGGCACCACTGCGGGAGAAAGGAGTCCATCAGCCCACCCTTACTGGCGGAGCATCGTCATCTGGAACTCCAAGGAATCACTGTCTGAGCCCGAGATGGCAGATCGCTCAGGTGTACAGGCTAGTGAAACCCGGAAGGAAAATAAACTCCCGCAGGGGTATGGACCCAAATAATCGAGGGCTCCTGTGAAGTGCAGTGCTAAGAGAATGATGTGAGGTTAAAAATGAATATTTGATCAAAAATGAATTTAATGTGGATTGATCAAGTTTCATATCTAAAAGAACCTATAGTCTGGTATGAATTTTACAGGCTAATTTTTGGTTCGTGTGTGAGAAGTATGGTCGACATGTTTCAGCCGGAACGGTCAATTTGACCCGGCTTTCTTCAGGACCTTGAAATTGAAAAAAAGCTACTGCTTAAAGTAATCTCATAAAGTGAAAAAACAATAATAACTAAACCCATGCAAATCAATTTAATGTGGGATGTGTGTGTGGCGTGTGCCACCCTACCAGAACAGCTCAAGCATTGAGCGTGAGGACAATGTCTTCATTCCTGGAAATAAAATACATATATCAAACCTCATGCACATCAAAACAGAACCATCAGTTGAAAAATAGCCGGTCTAAAGTTAGCCGTGCCTTGATATTCAGACAAACTCAAAACGATGTTTGGAAATACAATTTGTATATCAAGATAGTGGTAAAAAAAATAGCAAAAAAACTCACCCAGCTTTGTGTGGGAGTAAAGCCTCACCTCACCCGGCTGACTACTCGGAGAAGGAGGCACCGCTCTGTTTAAATGTGGAGAAAAGCCCAGACAGATTGCTTATTGATACCTGCCTGCTTTAATCTCAAAAACACGTATTTTAAACATATTAAAAAGAACCTGCAATAGCTAAAATGTCCGAAACCTTAAAGAACTCCTAGCTCTTTAGAATGTATTTATGGTCTAAATCTCTGCTGACCCTTGTTGATATGGGATCATGTATCTTAGTAAACTGGTAGCATAGTAGACCCCAGTGATAGGCAGAAACCAGTAATTGGTGAATGGTTATTGCCCATATAATCTGATGGAATACTGGGAATTGGTAAAAGATATTAAAAGTGGCTATGAGTGTCCACTGGGCTCTGCTGGTTCCATCTGGGGAGATAGTTCAATTGCAGAGCAGAAATAGCAAGAGCTACCAGCCTCCTCCCTTACCTGTCCGTCGATACCTCTGACTGACTCACGAGCCGTCTGGGAGGTATCGACCGGAACAGGAGGGGGCTTTTTATAGCGCTCACATGTCAAGTGAAAGTCCACGATCGAGATCAGCTGTGTGTCTCGACCGGGACTCATGAGCGTGTCCGTAATAGGGCGCATGCGCCTCACGAAGTTTGACCCGAGAGGGCTTTTCATAGTGCTCACAAGTGAAGTAGAAGTCCGCGATCGAGATCAGCTGTGTGTCTCGATCGGGACAAGTGAGCGTGTTCGTAATAGAGCGCATGCGCCTTACGAAGTTTTACCCGAGACGCAATTCCCCACAGCGCATAAAACAGCGCTATCACGTTGTATCAAAAAAAACTTTGTTTGTTGGCAGAACGGCCGTTGTAGCCGTGATCAAAACAGAGCCGGTCACCCAAAAGGAAATGAAATCGTACACACCGAGTGTACGGAGAGCTTGCTAAGTAGCGAGCTTATTATGGAATTATTGCTTCGTCTGTCGCGCATGCGTGAACAGTAGGTGGCAATTACTAGCGCATGCGTGCACCTGAATCAGTGTAACACTAAAGCAGCTTTCGAGAGCAGCATGGACCCAGAGTAGAGTGTAGGTGTTAACCCCGAGTGTTTAGGCAATCAAGATAATAAGTCGAACAATTGGTTCACAGCGAAGTCAATAGTTATAAGGCAGTGGTTCAGAATCTTTGAGACACTGTTACACAGGGTATGTGTAGATCTCGTAAAATAAAGTCACCATGAGAACATGATGCCCGCTGGTCACTCCTATTAGGAAAGCTAAAGTTACAACCCTACTCGTGCCAAATAGGTACAGGGATGGCAACCAGTTCTTCATTCAGGGGGTCTAGTTGGTAATGGTGCCCAAAGGAGTCATCTAGTACCCTAGTAGTGTTCTAATAAATCATGTTTGGCTTTTGATGGTAAGGAATGACTCACTCATCAAAGCGGAAGACCCAAAAGGAGATGGACATGGAGAAGTTCGGCCCATCCAAATGAATAATTAATGGATTTAAATGGGTGTTATGATTAGTAAAAATGCGTCCCAGACATTAACCGGATGTACACCTTCATACAGTATGGCAGTATAACTGTCTTAGGTGTAGACGGAAGCCCAGGGAATGTTATCATTCAGTCCTTGGGTGTCAGTCTTGAGCTTATAAACCCATTTCTGTTCTTTGGCAAATAGAAATTGAGAAACGTCCGTTAAATGTTGGGGAATAAATGGACGTTCTAAGACAATCCACCTGAGGTCCTCAGCTTTGTGTTTCTTAGCTAGGAAATGCTCGGTCAGACACGTGGACTGTCTCATGCAGCGGATGGTACTTTTGTGCTCGCTGATGCGGAGCTTGACTTTCCGTGTGGTGTACCCTATGTAATGTAGCAAACAAGGGCAAGTGATTCTGTAGATTACGCAATCCGAATTACAATTTGTGTGGTTGCGTAATATCCAGGGGCGTTCTGTGCCTATGTCCACAGATGTAGTTTTAGTAGTCTGCGGACAGACACTACACATGCCACAGGGGAAATGGCCCCGAACAGGTGGTAAGGACCACAAAGTATTTGTCTCACAGACTGGATGTGATAGTGGTCTTGTGTGGACCAAACTGTCTCGCAAACTTGGGCCCTTTTTGAAAGCAAATAAAGGAGGCGAGATACTGCCCGATGCTATGTTCAATATCGGCCAATGCTTGCGTACTGTCTTCTGTATTTGGTTGGACACAGTGCAGAATGTAGTGACAAAAGTGAGTCTCTCGCTGGTGGTCCTTGGCACCGCGGTATCTAGTAAAGCATCTCGATGATTATTAGATGCCCGTTTCCAGGCTTTCCGTACTAGATGTTTAGGATACTGTCGCGATTGTAGTTGTTTTGCTAGTGCTCCAGCATGTTTATCAAACAACTGTCTGGTAGAACAGTTTCTGCGAATCCGCAGGAACTGGCCGACTGGGAGGTTCTCACGGAGTGCCCTTGGATGATGGCTGTTGAATGACAACAAAGAGTTTTTAGACATCGGTTTTCTGTATAGTTCCGAACTCAATGAGTTTTCATGAACAAAAATGGAGATGTCAAGGAAGGCCAAACGATGTTTACTGTATTCAATGGTGAAACGTAAAAATGCATTCTGTTGGTTTAGCCACGAATGAAAGGCTAGAATTTCGTCATCTGTGCCTCGCCACACCACCAAGATGTCGTCTATGTATCTCTTCCACAGCACCACATGATGACGATAAGGGTTGCTGTGGTTGAGTACATAGTCCTGTTCGAATAAGTGGACATATAGGTTCGCGAGGCTAGGCGCAAAAACGCTGCCCATTGAAGTACCAGATGTCTGGAGGAAGATCTGATCTTCAAATTTGAAATAATTCTCCATCATGGCCAATCTGGCGCATTCCATGATAAAAGGCACTGGGGTGATGCTATCCAGAGACCGTGCTTCTAAGAGTCCTCTGATTGCATCAAGGGTCTCAAGCTGCGGAATGCAAGTGTACAATGACTCAACATCCAGGCTGACTAATAGATCGGTATCAGGATTGAATTCAACCTCGGGTAAAATACGGAGGACATCAGCCGTATCTTTCAAATATGTAGGCATCTCGGTGACCATGGGTCTTAAAAACACGTCTACAAATTTAGATAGAGGTTCCAATAATGAACCAATCCCAGAGATAATGGGACGTCCCGGAGGTGGTCGTTGCTGTTTGTGAATTTTTGGGAGGCAGTAGAAATAGGGTATAACCGGGTTGTTGGTCACCAGAAATCGCGCCTCATGTGATGTTATCCATCCCTCTGCCTCCCCTTCCTCCACCAGCTGTTTAATCTCTAGGGACAGTCTAGATGTAGGATCTGACTCTAAGGCCCGATAAGAATTAACATCTGACAACTGCCTCAAACATTCAGCCCGGTAGGTGACGGTATCTTGTAGGACCGTAGCCCCACCCTTGTCTGCTGGTTTGATGATGATCGACGTGTCCTTGATGATGTTTTTTAGGGCAGTCTGATCCTTCTTAGAAAAGTTACAATAGGAATGGGGGCGAGTGTCATATAGTGTCATTAAATCATGAACCACCGCCTTTTCAAAAGTAGACACTTGTGGGGGGACCTGGTGAGGAAGAGGACAAAACGTACTATTAGGACGTAATCCAGTATTGACCTCATTGGTCTCGTTGCCAACGGTTGTAACTGTTGGACCTTTCTCTTTAAAGAAGAAATGCAGCCTGATCTTTCTGAAGAATTTCTCAATTTCACACCTCAGGGTGAATGGATCCCCTGAATGTGTGGGAACAAAACCCAAACCCTTGTTGAGGACATTTTCTTCATCAGTCGTCAGCACTTTTGAACTCAGATTGACTACCAGGTCATTTACTCGCTGGTCGAGTTCGTGGGTGGTTGTTGGTTGCCCCTCCTGCTCCGAGTGTTGGGGAATGTCTGGTCTGATTGCCAGTGTACCGTTGGGGTTCCTCTCCGTTTGCCTCTGTTGCGTCCCTGGCCTTGATCTAAAAAAGGCTGGTTAGGGAAGAATTGCTGCTGAGGTGGATAAGTGTGCATGTGTGGCGGAAAGGGGGGTGGTTGGTAGCCCCAAGGTGCCGGTGGCCACCATTGGCTCTGATTGGGGTAAAAGGTCTGATTACCCCTCCTTCGGTTGTACCTACGGGATTGACCTCTCCCTCTTCCTTGCGGTGTTCCTGACACACCTGAATCAGAATCATCAGATCCTCCTTCGGACCCAGATGAAGAGTAATTGGAACCATAGCGTCTCCCCTTGTTGTTAAATGTTGGTGCTACATATGTGTCGCTTGTGTAGGGGTATATCTTTTCCCATGAAAATCGGGCGAGATCCTTCTTAAATTTGTCAATTTTGTTAATCAGGATGTTGTCCCTATATTCTTTATTGGTTTTGTTTGTCTCATCCATTTGTTTTTTGAAAAGGGCTGCTGTGATGGTAGTTTTAATTTGCCCCTCCAGCGTTTGGATCTCAACTAGGATTGCATCTGCCTGACGTTTCGCCGTGCTGATGATGAGAATGAGCCAGTCACGGGTACAGCGCCAGGCAATAAGTGACCAGTCTCGTGTGAACTGTTTATCTGTTAGGAATAATCTCGGGGTATTAGTCACAATAAGCCCTGTAGGGGCACATTTCCCACGTAGGTACTCTGTCATGACTAAGCCATGGACCGCAGTCCGTGATTGGTTTTTTCGAAGATTGAGTAAGGTGGCCCAGTCATCCTTAGGATTTCCTGTGATCTCTGGTAAAGAGTCTAGGATGCTGGGATTGTCAGATAAAATGCTACTCAGGGTTTCATCATCGAAAGCAAGGCCTGCAAAGTCGGCCATTATAGAGCAGGGTCTTGTGGTTAAGGACAATAGGGAGCGGTGTAAGACTACTAGAGATTCCTAGAAGCCAGAATTAGACCCGCAGCCGTGGCTGCTCTACAAACAAAACAACAACTTTTAGGAGGGTCACAGAAAAGGGACTTGGTTTAAGGACTGAAACAACTCCGATCCCTAATAGACACTATAGAACAAAAAGAAGAAGTACAGTCCATTCAAAACAGAAATAGCCAACTGACGGTTAATGTGAAGGTGTGTACGAGAACCTGCGAATAGTTGAGGCACCACTGCGGGAGAAAGGAGTCCATCAGCCCACCCTTACTGGCGGAGCATCGTCATCTGGAACTCCAAGGAATCACTGTCTGAGCCCGAGATGGCAGATCGCTCAGGTGTACAGGCTAGTGAAACCCGGAAGGAAAATAAACTCCCGCAGGGGTATGGACCCAAATAATCGAGGGCTCCTGTGAAGTGCAGTGCTAAGAGAATGATGTGAGGTTAAAAATGAATATTTGATCAAAAATGAATTTAATGTGGATTGATCAAGTTTCATATCTAAAAGAACCTATAGTCTGGTATGAATTTTACAGGCTAATTTTTGGTTCGTGTGTGAGAAGTATGGTCGACATGTTTCAGCCGGAACGGTCAATTTGACCCGGCTTTCTTCAGGACCTTGAAATTGAAAAAAAGCTACTGCTTAAAGTAATCTCATAAAGTGAAAAAACAATAATAACTAAACCCATGCAAATCAATTTAATGTGGGATGTGTGTGTGGCGTGTGCCACCCTACCAGAACAGCTCAAGCATTGAGCGTGAGGACAATGTCTTCATTCCTGGAAATAAAATACATATATCAAACCTCATGCACATCAAAACAGAACCATCAGTTGAAAAATAGCCGGTCTAAAGTTAGCCGTGCCTTGATATTCAGACAAACTCAAAACGATGTTTGGAAATACAATTTGTATATCAAGATAGTGGTAAAAAAAATAGCAAAAAAACTCACCCAGCTTTGTGTGGGAGTAAAGCCTCACCTCACCCGGCTGACTCCTCGGAGAAGGAGGCACCGCTCTGTTTAAATGTGGAGAAAAGCCCAGACAGATTGCTTATTGATACCTGCCTGCTTTAATCTCAAAAACACGTATTTTAAACATATTAAAAAGAACCTGCAATAGCTAAAATGTCCGAAACCTTAAAGAACTCCTAGCTCTTTAGAATGTATTTATGGTCTAAATCTCTGCTGACCCTTGTTGATATGGGATCATGTATCTTAGTAAACTGGTAGCATAGTAGACCCCAGTGATAGGCAGAAACCAGTAATTGGTGAATGGTTATTGCCCATATAATCTGATGGAATACTGGGAATTGGTAAAAGATATTAAAAGTGGCTATGAGTGTCCACTGGGCTCTGCTGGTTCCATCTGGGGAGATAGTTCAATTGCAGAGCTATTCGCAGGTTCTCGTACACACCTTCACATTAACCGTCAGTTGGCTATTTCTGTTTTGAATGGACTGTACTTCTTCTTTTTGTTCTATAGTGTCTATTAGGGATCGGAGTTGTTTCAGTCCTTAAACCAAGTCCCTTTTCTGTGACCCTCCTAAAAGTTGTTGTTTTGTGAAAAGATCTTATACAAAAGCAAGTTGCAGAATAATCTCACAGAGTTCATGGAGACTCCCGGCAGGTCCTATGGAGAAGGAGCGCTGGGTGGGGGACACAGCCTTTACCATGCAGTGGCAACCACGCAGTGCCTTTACAATGCAGTCTCAAGAACGAAGGCTTCTTTACCACACATTCCATTACCATGCAAGTCTTTAGAATGACTTGCTTTAGAGAATACATTGGTGGACTGACGTTGGATTTTAAGTCACGGCAAGCAGTTTACTTGTCACAGGATAGATCGGATACAAGTGCCCTACAGACAGGGCTAGCAACAATGACAATCACAGAACCAAGAAGACAAGAAAGCAAGATATAGAAAAGGAAAAAAACAGGTGTCACAACAGTGAGGACATGATAGAAGACGAGGGGACTCAACAACCAGTGAGTTATGAATTTTTAACCTTTTAATTGGAAAATAGTTCCTAAAAGATCAAAGCACCAACCGCAGATATCTAGAGACCGTCGCAAAGTCAAAATGTATGGCTCACAGTGATGGGAGAGTAGGTTGGACACACAAAGTGGATTGGGCCTGGTCCCTGCTTACCTTTGAACTTATAAGAAATTTTGAAGAAATATTTCTGAGAATGTAAGAGTCCAGTGGAGCAAGACAGCTATCTGTGTCTAAGGAAGAGGAGTCATCATCTGGGAGGCACTGGACAAAGTTGTGGTAAAGATTTCTACGTTCAGTCTTAGTCTCTTCTTTGGAAGTCAAAAATCCCTATCGGTGCAAAGCTGCAGGCTGCAGCTGACAGGACCGCAATGAGGCTGTATTCCAAGTCTGCGAGGAGCTGCTTAACAGAATATGCTGCTGCAGTGAAGAACATATCTGGAGCTGCAGTGCAGTTCAGGCCAACCGACGATGCACCTTTTGTGGATATACATGCAGATAGTCCATGGTCTCCTGTCTATTATCAGAGCACTTCTTGGTCAGGGCTTGCAGCAGGGCTCTAAAGTCACCCTAATATCTTTTATGAATAGTAGCATGCCAACTACATATAGTGAAGTCAATGTATCCTGTCCTGTCTCCTCTGGGGGCTCAGAGCAGGCTTCAGACAGAAGAGCAATCCCTCTTGGTGTAGCAAAGCAGTCTTCAAAAGTACATAGCAGGCCACTGCAGCAGGCAGTCCGCTGAGATTCCTTCTGCAGGTCCAGAAAGTGAATTGAAGAGTGGATCTGAGGGCCCTATTTTTACACCTAGTGCCTTCTTTGAAGTAGAGCTTTCTAGAGGGTTCCCCTTCCAGAAGGGTGTAGAATTTCCTGGCTCCCTGCCCTAGTCCCAGTCTGTCTGCAGGCACAATAGGCTAGTGTGAAGTTCTTTGTGTGAGGGCAGGGCACAACCTATTGAAGTACAATTAGGGCCTTGCACACTTCCGCCCTCGCACACGATCGTGCCGGAGATGGCTCATCCAGGCACAACTAAAAGACGAAAGAGGTAGGCCTAACAGTTGTAAAAAACAAATTTGTCAATTTTTCACTACCAGGACATGTAAAACTTAAAAGTACATGTCCTCCTTTTGATTTATAATGCACCTTGCCCTATAGGCTCTGTAGGTCATACTTTAGAGATGACATATGTAATAAAAAGGGAGATTAGGTCTTGGCAAAATGTTCATTTTACCAGGTCAAAATGGCAGTTTAAAACTGCCAACAGGCTGTAATGGCGGGCCTCAGACATGTTTAGAAGGCTACTTAAGTGAGTGAGACAATACGTGCTGCAGGCCCATGAGTAGCATTTATTCACAAGGCCCGGGTCAGTGGCGCAGCAAGGTGGGGGCAGTCCGCCAGCACTAGTTTTGTGGAGGCGGCCTCCCCCTCTTACCTGCCATCTCGGGCTGCAATCACCACCACACCCACTCTTCAATGCGGTCGTTGAGGGCGGCATTCGTAGGAATCTCAGCAGCACCCCGCTCTTCAGTGTGGCCCCCGAGGAGCGGCAAACGCAGGGACTGCCAGAGGCGGCCAAAGGGCTATCTATACCACTGCCCTGGGTGCATGTACTACGACTACTTGGGACTTGCATGTAAATTAAATATGACAATCAGGTGTGAGCGAATTTTCCCATGTTTTAGGGAGTGGAGAGCAAGAACTTTAGCAGTTGTTAGCAGTGGTAAAGTACACAGAGTCCTATGGCTGACAAAAACAAATTCAGAAAAATAGGAGGGGTGTAGTTACAATGTTTGGGTGAAGACCATCCTAAAGCAGACAGGTCTAACAGAATCGTAAATTGGGACCTCAAAGACACATCCTCACGACTTTATTATATTGAGTTTGTGAAAATTACATCAGATTCAGATTTTGGTCAAATTACTGTTTTGGTCCTAACACTTTGGCTCGGTAAATATAATGGTGCCGATTAGGATCCTGGAAAAAAATTCCCCGTACGACTCGTATCTGGTCTTTTTACCGTACGAATCGTACAAGTGCCGTACAAACTGCCAACTACGATTGGCATGGGAAAATGTCCATTCGAATCGCATTGGGAATAATTCCCCACACGTCCTCGGGTCGGAAAATGTGTCCGACACGTCCCCGGACGATTTACCGTACAAATGTGAAAAGTGAAGTCCGACCGCGCAAGTACGATCCATCCCGTGCGTCCGATGTTACAACCGGATGGAAAAAACACCGTCCGCACAGAACTCCTATAGCAACCATGGAGACATGTGCCCGCATACGCGCCCAACACCCCCCCCAGCCCCCGTATGTACGCGCCCAACCACCCCCCCAGCCCTCATATGTACGAGTCGAACCCCCACCCGTGTACGTACACCCGTGTACGTACGAGTCGAACCCCCACCCGTGTATGAACACCCATGTACGTACGAGTCGAACCCCTACCCATGTATGTACACCCCCGTACGTACGAGTCGAACCCCCACCCGTGTATGTACACCCGTGTACGTACGAGTCGAACCCCCACCCGTGTATGTACACCCGTGTACGTACAAGTCGAACCCCCGCCCGTGTATGTACACCCCCGTACGTACGAGTCGAACCCCCACCCGTGTATGTACACCCGTGTACAAACGAGTCGAAAACCCACTCGTGTATGTACACCCGTGTACGTACGAGTCGTACCCCCACCCGTGTATGTACACCCCCGTACGTACGGCCCGTACCCCCACCCGCGTATGTATGGAGCGTACCCCCACCCCAACAGTGTATGTATGGACCGTACCCTCACCCGCGTATGTATGGAGTGTACCCCCACTCCAACAGTGTATGTACGGCCCGTACCCTCACCCGCATATGTATGGAGCGTACCCCGACCCCAACAGTGTATGTACGGACCGTACTCCCACCCGCGTATGTATGGAGCGTACCCCCACCCCAACAGTGTATGTACGGCCCGTACCCTCACCCGCGTATGTATGGAGCGTACCCCCACCCCAACAGTGTATGTACAGCCCGTACCCTCACCCGCGTATGTATGGAGCGTACCCCCACCCCACCAGTCTAAGTACGGAGCGCACCCCAGGCCCCAACACCAGCACCCTCACCCAACATCGCGCATGTACGAGTCGTACCAAGCCAGAGACAAGGACAGCACTGTACAACAAAATGGCCAATGTACGCACCGTATAGGCGCTAAAAACACACGTACACAACCAGGACAAAGCAAAACAACACAAGAAGACTCCATTCGAATCGCACAAAGCCACAAAACATGTCCAACAAGCACAAATACAACCTATTCACTGACCTGCAACTGCCAAACTCCCAAACAGAGGCCCAAAACACAACCACTCCTTATAACACACCCACCCAAAGTTCAAACACAGCCACACCCACCAATGGACCAATAAAAAGGCCCAACACACACAAACCATGATCCTTTGCAACAGACCCACTGCTGCCAGACCACACAGAGAAACAACTGCACCATACTACAACCTCCACTACACCTTACACCTGCACACCTTCACACAACCACCTTCATAAACACCCCCTCATCACATTCACACACCTGCACAACCACACCCACACACCCACAACCATCCAGACCCACCCCCCCCCCACAACCATCCACACCCACACCCCCCACAACCATCCACACCCACACCCCTCACCATGCCCACTAAGAAGAATCCAAAGTTCACTAGCCAAGAGTTGGAGGTCCTTGGCGACGAAATCCTCAGAGTCGAGCCACACCTCTTTGGAACATTGGTCAGACAGACCAGCATTTCCGAAAAAACAGCCATGTGGCAGACAATTGTCGATGCTGTGAATGCTGTTGTGTCCACCAGAAGGACCAGGCATGAATGGCAAGCCAGGTGGTACTATCTGCGGAGGACGGTCCGCCGCAAAATGACCGACGACCACAACCAGGCCAACATCACTGGAGGAGGGCCGGCCCGCAGACGCATACAATACCATCCCTGGGAGGAGAAGGTGATGGCCATACTGCCGGTGGTGGCAGTGGAGGGAGTAGAAGGACTCCGAGAGCCTGGTGAGTACACAAACAACTCACCTCACATGGGGGAACGTCATCCACAACCAAACTCACAATCATGCACGCAACCACCCCAAAGCTATCGCATGACTCAACCACACTCCATAAACACGCACATGCCACTAGCGCCACCATGCCCCATGCACCCAGCTGGACAATGCCAAGTCACAGGCCACAGAAAACACCAACACAAGACACGGTAACCCGGATGGTGGGAGTGTGGGCCTCAAAAATCACATAGTGCAACTCAGAAGCAGACAACAATGCCCTCTGCCCATATGGCCTAGGTCACAGCCAGACAAACAGTGTGTCCCCACACAGGAAAGATTTGCCTGCAAATGGCGGACGCCTTGCATGAAGACATGGGGGTGAAGGCACTTTTTGCACATGACAGCAGCCAATGAACAGCCAACACTATGAAAGAGTGGCAGCACACACCACCACAGCAGCAGCGCAGACACAGACACTACGCCCAATGGGTGCCTGGAGATCAGAAACAAACTCACATGAACAAGCCAAGGTCCATTCAAAGATCTGCAAAAAGTGTGTGCCTAGGAAGCTGGGCTCAGGTGACAGAGGGTGACACACAGAAGGAGGGAGAGGGGGAGAGAGAGGGAGGGAGACACAGGGAGGCGGACAGAGGGAGGAGGCTGACACAGGGAGGGAGGGAGAGGGGGACAGAGAGGGAGTGAGAAAGGGATACACAGGGAGACCAATTCAGCCTTGGGTGGTGTGGGAATGTCTGCTCGTCAGCAGGTGGACTGCGTGCATGTAGACAAGGGAGGCCAGTGCCTGAATCCCCCTCTCTTCTCCATGGCAAAACACTGGGCCATGTCTCAACCTGTGCACAAGCACAAC
This sequence comes from Triturus cristatus, assembly GCF_964204655.1. NCBI lineage: Eukaryota > Metazoa > Chordata > Amphibia > Caudata > Salamandridae > Triturus > Triturus cristatus. The sequence continues at coordinate 424,018,136 of NC_140593.1, forward strand.
GCCAGCTACCTGCATTATATAAGTGTGTGGAACAACTCCATGTGCCCACGTACAGTGCAACACAGAAGGCGCCAATGCATGGCTCGCCATACCTGCTCACTCCACTGCTGACTGCAGTCACAATTGACGCAGCAAGTAAGACTGTGTCACACATAGGTAAAGTCTCAAAAGCTGTGGCCAAGGGACATACCCATGCACAAGTGCACTGTGAGTGGAATGCAAGACATATCCAAATACCCAGAGGAAATGTGCCAACTTTGAAACGAATGAAACATGGATGTTGCATGGAACAAAAATAACATTGTCTCTCTCACACACAGGTCAACGTCGTGGATCACCCTCCAACACTGGGGGGCAGACTCACAGGACCCGGCTCTGCGGGATGACGATCCCACCGGCAGCGACGACTCTCACCACTCTGTGGACGACCCCGACCAACCTGGCACCTCTAGTGTCCAACCACCTGCAGCACCTGCGTCAGGTACAACTGGGCCAACCACCACCCCCACTCCTGCCACATCCCAGAGACACCCAGGATCCCTGCCCCACCACCACAACGCAGCCAGGCTGACCAGGAGGAACACGGTGTACCGGGCACCCAGGAGGAGGCAGGCGACAACGCAAATGCCACCCCTCAGGGGTCCCGGAGACCCGATGTGCCCACAAGGGCAGGCCAGGTGCAAGTGGGCAGGGGTGGTGGGAGTGGAGGACGGCGGAGGCGCGAGCCTGACCAGTTGGCTGCGGAACCGGTATATTCCCATGTAAGAAACATTCTGGACACATACCGGCAGGACACCACGGGCATGAGCCAGGTTGTGTCCACCCTCAACGAGATGAAGGGGACTCTCGAGGAGATCAAGACCCAGCAGGCCCAGCAACATGCGGAGCAACATGCCTGTCAACTGCGACACCAAGGACGGATGGAGGATAGACAGGCTGAGCTTGTGACGGTGCTCACGGGAATTAACCGTTCACTTCGTCGGATAGCCGACAACATGGGCAACCCTCCCTGTGCCACCAGGCGAAGAACATCACCACCCACAGGGAGGGATCAGGAGGAGGAGGATACATCCGACGGAGCATCCCAAACATCGTCACGGCCTGCTTCTGAGGGTTCCCGCAGGAGGGCGGGTCGTCCACGGAAAAGACTGTGAGGGTCGGCGCAACAACACCATCTCCCAGGACACCTGGCCTGGCACCTGGCCCACTGGACCAACAGCAGCACATCAGCAAATGACATTCTCTGCCACATGGACTTGCTGGTCACTGTCTGACCAATGTTGACAAAGACTGTGGCATGGACTCTGATGATTTCCAATGGCAAGGACACCAACTCCCCCAGTGAACTTTGGATTCCACACACCCGGAAAGCCCCTCTTGTCATACCCCCCCCCAACACGTACCCCAACACAAATAAAAACTTACACGATCAAGAGATGATGCCTACATTTTGCATTATTACCTTACATGTGTCTTGTAAAGTCTAACCATGCCTGAGTTCTCATATGACTTCAACCATCCATATCCTGGGGCCTGAGTTTGGCACAGGACACACATGGGTCACAATGTATTAGGCAAGACAGACATGGAGCACCAAACACACCTGTGATGGGCCCAACCAGCTGAGGGGGTGGCCGCACAACCGTGCCGACGGACATATTGAGTACAGCAACAGTCATGCGCAGAGGTCAGGGATCATGTGGAGTGTCCTGGGGGGCACCCAGGTATGTGTAGACAGGTGGCAGAACCATGTCCTGCAAGCTTGAGTCAGGTGGATGCAGAGAATAGTGGCCTGGCCAACGTTGGATGCATGGGGATGGCACATGTCACAATACCCACACAGTCATGGACATCATGCACAATACAGAGTCTAATCCCAGACAAACAGCTTGCATCTTGCTACTGTACACATAGACACATAGCCACTATCACTGAAAACCATGCCAGACATGCTGTATGCACCGTGGCAACACACCAGCATTGACTGAGAAGAGGCACCTTGGAGGCATAGGGACACCTTTATTAGTTATGTATTCCGGAATGCAGAGGCAACTCGGAGTACACATACACAGGTCATGTGGAGTAACATGTGGGTCCAACACTGGCACCCCCCTTCTGCACCACAAATGCTTGATAGCCATGGAACTGGCACACACGTGTCGGGTAACAGCTAAACACCCCCTGCTGCTCACGGAGAGGCTGCCATACACCATTGATCCTCTGATGTGGAAGTCCCACACCATGTCAAGCCAATGCAAACTGTATGTGTCCAAGGGCAGTGTTACACACATTGATGCCATCATCACAATCCACTATCCCATTACAGATGACTGTCAACAAGTCTGACCATCTATTCAGGTGTATCCAGCTACATGTAATGTGTCCCATGGTGATGCGACATGTCTGCAGAGGAACCAAACATCGACAGGGGCAGTGTGCACACATCGTAAACAACTGCCACACCCAATACACCCCTGATGCATCCCTTACCCTAAGGAGACTTCCAAACTTGTCCGTGCGTGTAACACTGAGTCAGCACACGATGACGTGTCCATGAGGAATACCAGTGCCACAACAATGCAACCAGCAGACGGCATGCGCAAGTACCTGGGGATGAGAGACACACAAGAAGTCAGCCACAAAAAGCACAGCCACTTGCATGTGCATGTACTCGACACACGTAAGGATGACAACAGGCTAGGTCACAATTATGACTGTGGAAATACACTCATCACTGGCACCACCACTCGAATGACACATACACACACACCTCTGACTCACGTGGCATACATGCAGATGGACACACACATCGCAACACATGCCACACGGGGACCAATGCGTGCACACCCAGACACTGGTACTCACCACTAAGCAAAGAAGTCGCGTATGAGCCGACTCCGGATGTCCTCTTGCGGAACCACATCCTCCACATCACTAGCCCCATTGCCAAGCCCTTTGTCCTCCACGGGTGGATGGTCCTGATCATCTTGATCCAGGATGAGTGGCACAGCTTTCTCAACTGCCATGTTGTGCAGCATGCAGCAGACCTTGAAGATTTTGCAGACCTTCGCCGGGGCATATGGGAGGGCGCCGCCGGTCTTGTGTAGGCACCTGAATCGGCTCTTCAGGAGGCCAAAGGTCCTCTCTATCACTCGCCTTGTCCGGCCATGGGCGGTGTTGTAGCGGAGCTGGGCCGGCGTGCTGGGGTTGCGGAGAGGTGTGATCAGCCATGGCATGTTGGGATAGCCAGCGTCCCCTACATGGAAACCACATGGACATAAGTAGGACAGGAGAAGCAGTCGGGCTGGAAGTCTACGCAAAATACAGGACAGACAGAGTGTACCCACCAACAACACATGCTCGTTCGTTGCGCAGCTGCGTCATCATTTCAGGCACCCTGCTACGCCTCATGATGTAGGCATCGTGTGCTGATCCTGGAAAACGAGCACAGACATGTGAAATCACCATGTTGGACAGACACACCACAAGGGCATTGATGGAGTGGTAGTGCTTGCGATTCCTGTACGCTACCTCCTGTGCCTGTGGTGGTACCAAAGCCACATGTGTCCCATCTATGGACCCAATGACATGGGGCATCCCTCCCAGGGCATAGAATCCACGCTTGACACCAGTCAACTGTTCAGGAGTTGGGAAATGGATGAACTCATCTAGGTGAAGCAACATGGCCACTAAAAAATCATGCAGCACACAGCTGAACATGCTCTGGGACATGCCACCAACATGAGCTATGGTATATTGAAAGGTACCCGTGGCAAGAAAATGTAGGGCTGCCATTATCTTCAGCTTGGGTGTCAGTGCCGTAGGATACCTGTGCAGTGGTTGCAGGTGTGGTGCCAGCCTTGCCGTCAACTCCTCAATCAACGGTTGGGGGAAGCGGTAGCAGCGTATACAGTCATTCTCCCGCATGTCAGCCAAGTCCGGAATTGGTCGGGGAAGAGGCGGCGCTCTGCAGTAATTTGGAAGTGACAAGGAAGAGTGAGTGCACTACAACAACAATTTATATGTACTGAGCATATGTTAATCTGTCAATACACATATGCTACATAGGGAGTCAGGTATGTGCTACATGCCCTGGACACGTATGGCTGCCAGGTGACACTCCTACCAAGACCCAGCTACATACGGAGATTGTGAACCTCCACATCCCATGGCATGGAACTAGCTGTGTCCCAGTGTAAGTGAACAGCCAGACGCAATACAGGAGTGACATACATCAACATATCAGCAGAAGTAGGATGTTGATTGCAGAGACAGGTAGCGGAACACTAGAGCCACAGGTCACATGACATTACACTAGGACAGCCCACACACCTTGCCATGAAGGTGTACATGTCATGACTGACCACACATGCATTGAGAGGATGCAGACAGGTCCTTGTTACGCTACTCCGTGTCCCATGCATACATACACACCTTACATCCGATACCACATGTGGCCTGGTGTGCGTAACAGTGTGCCATGGCCATCTACACACAGACACATGTTGGTTGCAGCAACAGCAGATGCTTTTGAGGGAACACCAACATCAAGCTAATGTGAACACACCACACATACATGACATAGTCACATCGTGCACCGTGGGTAGTCACATGTCTTGTGTGGTAACCCCTGTAGCGGGCATCAGGGGACACTTGCGTGTGTTGTTGACTGTGCCATGCCAGTGACGCTCATCTCAAGTGTGCTGTACGACATGCACACATGTCAAAGGAGTGAAGGGCATGTCTGGCACATATTGCACCATCACACATAACATCTGTACCCATCTCATCATACATCTATTGCCTTCACAACTCAGAAGTAATGTGCCACATCACAGCCTTTCACACCTGTGCCCCACACATGTAGTACTGCACAGACAATGCCTTGATGTCCATCCATGGACAAGTGTGTCAGCTCTATTCCTTTCTGTGTGCTGCCTGTCACCACTGTTATGTGTGTAAGGCACCGTACATTCGCTCTGAGGGCGTGTGTACGTTCCCTATCACTATGGGAGTGCTGCCGTAGGCCTACCCATAGTTATAGTGAGCGTACAGGCATGTGTACGGTCCGTATCACTATGGGTACGCATACGCGAGCACTCCCATAGTGATAGTGAGCGTACAGGCGTGTGTTCGGTCCGTATCACTATGGGTACGCATACGCGAGCACTCCCAAAGTGATAGTGAGCGTACACGCGTGTGTACGGTCCGTATCACTGTGGGTACGCATACGTGAGCACTCCCATAGTGATAGTGAGCGTACACACGTGTGTACGGTCCGTATCACTATCGGTACGCATACGCGAGCACTCCCATAGTGATAGTGAGCGTACACGCGTGTGTACCGTCCATATCACTATGGGTTTGCTCGCGTATGCGTACCCATAGTGATACAGAGCGTACACACGCCTATACGGGCCGTTGCTATGCATTTGGGGTGCCCTAGGGCCCCGGAACGCACCATACCTGTGTGTGAATCTCCAAATTACATAGGGGACACATGAGGGACAAGTATAAAGCCCTACATGCATGCTAGTTGTCATGGAGACCAAGTTTAAAGTTTGATTTTTTTTCAGCAGGTGCCCAGCAAAAGTCGGTTTGAATGAATCTACTTTGTTGCAAAGTGGTTGTGGAGTTTACATCATGCTCAAGAAAAAAAAAGAGCAAAGCCACTGACTGTGCTAGGTTTAAAGGGATTGGAGGAAACATAGGATGCAAATGTGAGTGACCAATCACTCTGTACTCCTGTGCATGAAACAGGCCAGCAAGGCAGATATAAGGCAGCCAGGTCCCATGAGAGAGCACTTGCCTGCACATCTTTTGATTCTAAAACACTGCTGCTGCTCGTGATTCCCTGTCACCATGTCAAGGTCTGTGGAGAGGGCCCAGCCTTTCACCCTGGAGGAGAATCTGGCATTGCTGGATGTGATCCTCCCACAGTACCCCATGCTGTATGGGCGACCAGGGTTTCAGGTGAGTGCAGAGTCCACTAGCACAGACTGTGTCCCTTTTTTGTGACTGGGACTTCTGGCATTGTGTCCAGGTGTGACACACATGCATTGTACTGTAGAGTGGGTCCCAGGGGGGGAAATGCCTGATGTCTCCCAGCCAGAGCATGCTGTGGTGCATGTCTGCCGTCCTTACTTGCATTGTGTTTACTGTGACAATCACTGCATGGTGCATGCCACATTCTGCCTGTCTTATCCTCCTGGGAATGTTGCTTCTACAGTCCTCATGTGATTATGTGGTCAGCCCAGTGTGACAGGTGACTGTACCCACAGATGTGTGTTAGTTCAGTGTACCTGTGCTGAGAGTGTCCACATGATGTGTTCGTACCTTGGACATCGGTGTGTGTGTAAGCCCCCTGTCATGTGGGTGGGTGCATATGTGGAGTGTAGCACCCAAGCTGCATGAGGGATCGATATACTCTGCCCAACTAATGCGAGCAGGGAGCAGTGCTGTGTGTCTGATGTGCAGAGCCAGCCCCACACCTGTGAGCCCCCCCAGTCTAGTGGCACATGTGCAGAGTGAGGTTTGTAGCTGCATTTGGCAATGGCAGGTGAATGTCCTGTGCCTGTGTGTGTCTGTGTACTCTGCTGAGGTAGAGTCAGTGGCCTGTGGCATGTGACTGCTTTGAGGTGCTGCACATAATCCTGGTGTACCTTCTGATGCACAGTGTGAGTCTGGATCATTTATTGTGTCGTACCCCTCATGCCACCTGTGTACTTTCAATGGCACGTGGTGCATTTGCAATTACACAGAGAAAAATGTCCCTATGACAAAGGTGCAATGCTTTGGCTGCATACTATGCCTTGTTGAAACCAGCAAAATTGTTCTAATGTGTGTCTCTGTGACATGTGGCAGGTGTATTGATGTAGTCTCACTTTTTCAACCCCACAGGTAGGCGCCGCTGCCAAGGAGCAGATCTGGAGGGACGCCGTCAGTGCCGTGAGGAGGACGGAGGGTCGCAAGCGACACCTGGCCAAGGTGAGAAAACGCTGGCAGGATATCCGGTGCTGGATGCGGAGGATCGCACAGGTCCTGCTGGGGGACTCACCTATGGGCCCTAAGAACCATGGGCGTCGCCGTCTGACCCACATCCACAAGCGTGTGCTGGCGGTGGTCTTTCCAGACATGGACAGGTGCTTACGGGAGAAGCAGCAGCAGGAAGCGGGTAGGTACATGTGTGTTTGTTGTGTGTCACCAGCATTTACAAGTGCGCAGTTGCATGGATACACTGCCAGTGTTTAAATGTGCGGTGCAGGTACTGTCACCCACAGTATAGCGGTGCTGTCCTTCCTCCCTTCCCCTCCTTGCCATGTGTTCCCTGGTCTGTGTGTAGTCACTCTTTCACAAGGTCATCTGGGCTGGCAGTTAATCCACGTGACCAATGCTTGCAGCATCATGTGTGGGGGTGGTGTGTAACAGGTTTTGGGACCTCGCCTGTGCCCTGTCCAGTACAGTACTTGTGGGGTCCATGTCAATTGGCACTGATGCTGAGTCCAGACATAGGAGTATGTCTCTGAAGTGTAATGCCTTACAGCAAACATGTCCTATGTTGTGGCCTGTGACATGATGTGCATGAGTGTGCGATACGCAGAGTGCAGGGATGGTGGCCTGTGTTGCAGTCATTACCATTCAGGAGCATGGAATATTGTGGCCACTACTGTCCCCTGGGGCATATTTTGCTAGGTATCATGTGTGTCATCACAATATGTGGACACTCTCAGTGTCTACAGCATAGGATGTGCTCTGTGCCATTGTCCCCTGGCACCATGTATATTTACGTAACGTATTCTACAAGTGTCCACTGTACAGCCTGACCTAATTTTCCTCGTTCATACTCACGGTGGCCAGTGCCTGTGTGTCTTGTTACAATTACTGATGATGGCCATTTGTAAATGAGATCGTTGTACAAGCGCACATGGGGTATTTTGGGTCCAATATGGGTTTCTGGCAGCCCATGTGTATTTCTCCCAGACTAAGAGATGCAAGTGCTTCCTGTGTCTCATCACATTGTCTCATGTAGGGGGTGGTTGGTGCGGGCAAGGCCTACATGTCGACACCTGAAATCTCATTGCTCGGTCTGGCCAGTGTGTGATGTTTGTCTGGACATACACTCAAGGTGCAGTGTCCCATTCATGTTGGGCATGTCTTTAAGTATTACCTTTGCAGCATGTGCCTCAAGTTCATGGAGATGGTCCCTGCTCATCCCTAGTTACGGCAACGCTTTGTGGTGCAGATGCAGTGCTGGATTGGCCCCAGAGCCTGGCTCCTCCATAGTTTCTCAGTGGCATGGTGGGTGAACCAACTGTGTGTTGCAGGGCCTATATATGTACCTTGTATTGTAGATGTTACTCATCTTTCATTTCAGGCTATGCACTGTAACCTATGTTGATTTGACTCATGTGACATGTGTATACAGGTGTCTGATTAATTCCTGTTTATTCACCTTGCCCACAGCATCGTCGGGGGACACGGATGGAGACACCGGCACGGACCGTGCGGAGAGACCGGGCACCAGTGCCAGCAGTGGCACCTTAGCTGGCACATCGAGTGGAACTGAGGCCGAGGGGAGTGAGCCGGAGGACCTGTCCACTGCCACCACAGATTATGAAGCTGACGGGTCCGAGGCTGAGTACTCCGAGGGGGCGGAGGCTGCTCCAACAGCTGACAGCAGCACAACATCTCTCCCTGCCCCCTCCATTGCCATCACCGGCCTCCCACTTGCTCGTGTCCCTTCCTGGTGTGCTAGGTCACCACGTGTCTCCTCCAGGCACCGCACCCCCTGCCCCTGTATCCACTGCTGCCACCAATGCCGAGTCTGTGGACATCCTGCGGCAGTTGCAGGTTGGTCAGGCTGCGATGCTTAATGTCCTCCATGGCCACAGCCAAGTGCTCACCAACATGGAGGCATACTTGGAGGGCATTTCAGCATCGCAGGCTGACCAACGCAACTTGGTGCGGTCTATTGACTCGACACTGTCTGCAGCAGTGGGTCTCCTGCAGCCCTTCGTCCCACCCCCTACCCATGCCCTATCCACACTTCCCACTCCCATGCCTGTCCCACGTACACCCAGACGTCAGCATGCACACACCCCACCAGACACAGGCACCACACCAGCAGGGAAGGCAAAGCGCACACCTCCTGGCACGCACACACAGGGTGAAGTAGGCACACCCACTGGGTCGGGGGGAAACGGAAGACACGCAGCCAGAGTGGGAGTCCACATTCCTCACGACCAGCACCCTCCAAATCCACTCCCCTCAGCTCTCCTGGCCAAGAGTCGGACACAGGGTCAGTCCTGCCCAGTCTGTCCATCAGCCCCAGTGTGGCACCACCCCGCAAGCGGTGGAGGCAGGACACCGGCAGGGGAGTTGAGTCCCCCCATCCACCCCCCCCCCAGTAGCGCTGCGACCCATCCCTGTGACCCCCCCCCCCCTCCTTGGGCCTGTGGTTCCTTCGGGTGCAGGGGAGACGCTGAGCGACCTGGCAGTAGTGTGCAGCGCCGTGCTCGAATCCACCTTTGGCGCTGCCCCACCCCCTGTGTTGGAGTCGTCCGTCCCTGCACCCACAACACCTCCACTTGCCCCTCCTGTCCCTGCGGTGCCTGGTCCTTCCCCCCAACATGATGCCCCCCCCTGTGGAAGACAAAGGAGTCTGACTGTGCAGGCAAGCTAGGGGACACACGTACCACTGTGTCCCTCATCCGGATTGGAGTCATGGACTGCCCTATGGGCCTTGTATATATTGACATTTATCATGATTTTTACTTACATCCTGCTGAATAAAGCAATTTGTTTGTTCCTTTGAACACTACTGTTTATCTGGTGTTGCTGTTGGTGGACCTGCTCCATGATTTTGTGTGGTGATAATGTTTTGGGTGTGTGGGAAATGTAGTCTTGTGCTGGTCATAGGGTGGACCCTGGTATCTGTGTGGCATCACAAGCTGTTGGCTACATAACTTTGTTCATGTAAGCAGTTACTGCATGGTGACATCGTCCCAAGGTGTGTTCCTTCCTCTGTGTAACCTGACATCTTTCCTGCAAGGTGTTTCCACTATGTGGTGCTGAGCTGTGTCTACATCAGCTGGGGGTGTGACGGACTCCTTCAACTTTGCACATGCATGCTGAGCGATGTCTCCACCTGCATCATTCGTGGCATCCTTGGTGGTCACTGTACTTGTGTATGTAGACTGTTGACAAGACTTCATGTGGACATGTTCTGTTTTAGGCGCTATGCATGTGTGTACTCCCAGCCTCGCACACATGTGGTACATGTACTGCAGGGTCTTTGTGCACCTGACTGACATTTGTGGGCATTGTATCTGTGGGTACTCCACCCTTTGCGTTCCATGGGCACTGCTGGGAGGACTCTACACCCACCCCTCCTGTGTCTGGGCACTGCTGGGAGGACTCTGCACCCACCCCTCCTTTGTCTGGGCACTGCTGGGAGGACTCTGCACCCACCCCTCCTGTGTCTGGGCACTGCTGGGTTAGAACTCTGCATCCACCCCTCCTGTGTCTGGGCACTGCTGGGAGGACTATGCACCCACCCCTTCTGTGTCTGGGCACTGCTGGGAGGACTCTACACCCACCCCTCCTGCGTCTGGGCACTGCTGGGAGGACTCTGCACCCACCCCTCCTGTGTCTGGGCACTGCTGGGAGGACTCTACACCCACCCCTCCTGTGTCTGGGCACTGCTGGGAGTGATAGGCCCCCATCCCTCCTGTGTCTGGGCACTGCTGGGAGTGATAGGCCCCCACCCCTCCTGTGTCTGGGCACTGCTGGGAGGACTCTGCACCCACCCCTCCTGTGTCTGGGCACTGCTGGGAAGACTCTGCACCCACCCCTCCTGTGTCTGGGCACTGCTGGGAGGACTCTGCACCCACCCCTCCTGTGTCTGGGCACTGCTGGGAGTGATAGGCCCCCACCCCTCCTGTGTCTGGGCACTGCTGGGAGTGATAGGCCCCCACCCCTCCTGTGTCTGGGCACTGCTGGGAGGACTCTGCACCCACCCCTCCTCTGTCTGGGCACTGCTGGGAGGACTCTGCACCCACCCCTCCTCTGTCTGGGCACTGCTGGGAGGACTCTGCACCCACCCCTCCTGTGTCTGGGCACTGCTGGGAGTGATAGGCCCCCACCCCTCCTGCGTCTGGCCATGTATGCTCCATACATACACTGTTGGGGTGGGGGTACGCTCCATACATACGCGGGTGTGGGTACGTTCCATACATACCCGGGTGTGGGTACGGTCCATTCATACACGGTCCGTACATACACTGTTGGGGTGGGGGTATGCTCCATACATACGTCGGTGTGGGTACGGTCCATTCATACACGGGTGGGGGTATGGTCCGTACATACACTGTTGTGGTGGGGGTACACTCCGTACATACGTGGGTGTGGGTGTGGGTACGGTCCATTCATACACGGGTGGGGGTACGGTCATCTGCGTTGGCGTGGTCTTGGCCCGGTCGATGTTCCACAGTGAAGTCCATTCCCTGCAGGGAGATGGACCAGCGCAATAGTTTTGGGTTTTCCCCCCGCATCTGCATCAGCCACTGCAGGGGTCGATGGTCGGTTTGCACCCGGAAGTGGGTACCGAAGAGATAGGGCCGGAGCTTTTTGAGGGCCCACACTACTGCGAAGGCCTCCCTCTCGATTGTGCTCCAGCGCTGTTCTCGGGCCAGGAGGCGTCTGCTGATGAAGGCCACCGGCTGGTCAAGACCCTCGGGGTTCAGCTGGGAAAGAACCGCCCCAATGCCGTGGTCGGAGGCGTCTGTTTGTACAATGAATTCCCGACTGTAATCGGGGGCCTGGAGCACAGGGGCGGTGCACAGGGCGGCCTTCAGCTTCTCGAAGGCCGCTTGACAGTCGGGGGTCCAGTTAATCCTCTTCGGGTGGTTTTTGGACGTGAGACCCGTGAGGGGCCCCACAATGCTGCCATAGTCCCTCACGAACCGCCGGTAGTAGCCAGTGAGTCCCAAGAAGGCTCGGACCTCGGTCTGCGTGACGGGGGGTTGCCAGGACTGGATGGCAGCAATTTTGAGTTGCAGAGGGGCCACCAGACCGCTTCCCACCTGGTGTCCGAGGTAGGTCACGGACCCTTGACCAATTTGGCACTTGCCGGCCTTAATCGTGAGGCCGGCCCGCTGGAGGGCCTGCAGGACCTCTTGGAGGTGGTGGAGGTGGTCGGACCAGTGGCGGCTGTACACAGCGATATTGTCCAGGTAGGCGGCGCTGAACTCTTCGAGCCCCGCCAAGACCTGGTTCACTAGACGTTGAAAAGTAGCGGGAGCATTCTTCATGCCGAAGGGCATGACCTTGAAGTGGTAGTGGCCATAGGGGGTAGAAAAGGCGGACCGTTCCTGGGCCCGGGGTGTGAGACCGATCTGCCAGTAGCCCGCTGTCAGGTCGAAGATGCTGAGGTAGCGGGCGGCCCCCAGGCGGTCGATCAATTCATCCGCTCGGGGGATAGGATGAGCGTCGGTCCGGGTGACAGCGTTCAAGCCCCGATAGTCGACGCAGAATCGGAGTTCAGGAGTGGTGCCGGGGGCAGCGGCTTTGGGGACCAGTACGACCGGGCTGGCCCAGGGGCTGTCCGAGGGCTCGATGACCCCGAGCGTGAGCATCTTGGATACTTCCTTTTGGATGCAGGCCCGCACCCGATCTGGCACGCGGTAGGCCCGGTGTCGGATAGGGGGACTGTCCCCGGTGTCCACGTCGTGCAAGCACCAAGGGGTGATCCCTGGGGTGAGGGAAAACAGGGTAGCAAACCGCAGCAGGAGGTCCCGGCAGCCCTGGCGTTGCTCTGGGGTGAGGGCATCGGAGAGCCGGACCCCGTCCACGGAACCGTCGTTCTCCTGGGTCTTCAGGAGATCAGGGAGGGGCTCGGAGTCTTCTTCCGCCCCACTGTCTGTAGCCATCAGGAGGCTGAGTTCCGAGCGCACAAAGTGGGGTTTGAGTCTGTTGGTGTGGAGGACCCGGAGGGGGTTCCGGGGGGACTCCATGTCGATGAGGTAGGTGACGGGGCTCTTGCGTTCGACCACTTTGAAGGGCCCCGTCCACTTATCTTGCAAGGCACATGGTTCGGTGGGGGACATCACCCACACTTGTTGACCAGGTTCGAATTCGACGGAGGAGGCATTCTGATCGTACCATTTTTTCATGTCCTCCTGACTGGCCTCGAGGTTCGCTTTTGCCATCTCCCTGAAGCGCCGGGTCTGATTGCTAGTGCCAGGAGGTACTTGAAGACGTCTGGAGGGGTCTTTAGGGGGGCCATCTCCCAACCTTCTTTGACTAGGCTGAGGGGCCCTCGCACAGGGTGCCCGTACAGGAGTTCGAAAGGGCTAAAGCCGAGGGACTTCTGGGGAACTTCTCGATAGGCGAAGAGGAGGCACGGGAGTAGTACATCCCACTGGCGACGGAGGGGCTCTTCCAATCCCCCAATCATTCCCTTGAGTGTGCGGTTGAATCGCTCAACTAGTCCGTTCCCTTGAGGGTGATAGGGGGTCGTGAATCGGTAGGTGACCCCGCACTGTTGCCAGAGGGACTTCATATATTTCGAGATAAAGTTTGTGCCTCGGTCGCTGACGACTTCTCGGGGGAAGCCCACCCGGGAGAAGATCCCCATTAGGGCCCGGCCGACCACCGGAGCTGTTACAGTTCGCAGGGGCACAGCCTCGGGGTAGCGGGTGGCGTGGTCCACCAGTACCAGGATGAACCGATGTCCTTGTGCCGTGCGGGGGTCCAGGGGCCCCACAATGTCTATTCCTACCCTCTCGAACGGGGTGGTGACCACTGGGAAGGGCTGCAGAGGGGCTTTGAGCTTACGGCCGCTCTTCCCACTGGCCTGGCACGTGGAGCAGGATCGGCAGTGGTTAAGGACGTCGTTCCGCATCTTCGGCCAGAAAAAGTGGGTCACTAGGCGACTGTAGGTTTTGTCCTGGCCCAGGTGTCCAGCCAGGGGAACATCGTGGGCCAAAGTTAGTAGGAAGTCTCTGAAACGGAGGGGCACCACCAGCACTCGACTGGCCCCTAACTCCGCGATTCTTTGTTCACTGTATAGCAGGTCGTTATCCCAATAGACCCAATGGGTTCCGGTGGAGTCCCCTGCGCTCTGGGCGCTGGCTTGCTGGCGGAGTCCCTCGAGGGAGGGGCAGGTCTTCTGCTCCTGGCGGAACTGTTCCTGGGTGGGCCCCCCTTCTTGACGCCACTGAGCCAGGCCGGGAAGGTCCTGGGGCTGGGCGACCCCTTCGGGCGTTGGCTCTGGGGGGTTGGTATAGTCGTTGTCCTCTACTGGAGCGACCGGGGGAGGAGGTGCTGGCCATTCTGGTTCTTCTGGTTGGGGGACGGCACGGGCGGCCATGGACCGGGTGGTTACGCAGGCCCAGTCCGGGAGGCCCAGCATCCCCAGGTGCTCTCTTCTTTCGACGGCGGCCCACGGGGAACTCTCAAGGTCATTCCCCAGGAGGCAGTCCACGGGGGCATCATCCCGGACCGTCACCTTCAACAGGCCGGAGACCCCTCCCCATTCGAAGGGGACGCAGGCCATCCGACACAGACTTTCGGAATTGTCGGCTGAGCGGACGGGGCAGAGAATGTTCGGCAGGATCTGCTCTGGTTTCACCAGGTGACAGCGGACGGCCGTCACACTGGCCCCTGTGTCACGTAGGGCTTCGGCCCGACGCCCATTAATGTTCACCCACTGGCCATATTTCCGGGTGTTGGCGGGTAGGGGAGCCCGCGGGACCATGTCTTTTCCCCCTAGGCACGCTAGAACCATGGCGGCCGGTTCCCACTCTTGTTGGGCCTGCTCATATTCTTCCTGTTCCTCGGAGATTTGTTCTCCCCCCAGGGCGGCGGCAGCTACCTGGCGGGGCTTTGGCGTTTGGTTCTGCGGGCAGCTCGGGTCATTGGCGTAGTGGCCGACTCGCTGGCATCGGTGACACGTGACGTTGGCTCGGAACCCCGGGCGCATCGGGGGGTTGCCCCGGCCGGCCGGGGGCGGGGTGCTGGCCGCGGGAGTGGCCGGGATGGTGTCTCTCCCTCGCCCCTGGCCTCCTCCTCCTCCTCGGGGACGGTGCTGACCTTGGTTGTTTCGGTTTTGCTCGTGTGGCCCTCTCCGGCCCACTCGGGTGCTTTCCCATCGGTCAGCTTCGGCGGCGAGTTGCCGTGGGTCAGTCAATTTACTGTCGAGGAGGTGCTGCCTGAGCTCGACGAAGCAGTTGTTAGACAGGTGCTCCCACACCATAAGATTAAAGAGTTGCTCGTAGGTCGTTACGTGGCTTCCCTTGATCCAACCCTCGAAGGCTCGGCTGAAATAGTTGACGTATTCCACCCAAGTTGTACCCGGGATCCGGGTGCAGTCTCGGAACCTCTGGCGGTACATTTCGGGTGTGAGCCCATATCGGGTGAGGAGGGCAGCCTTCATGTGGTCATAGGATGACATCTGATGATCTGGGAGCTGCAGTAGGGCATCGCGGCCTTCGTTGACGAACCTCCCCCATAGGCCGGCTCCCCAGTCACTCCGATCGATCCGGTGGGAGGTCATGGCGATCTCGTAGGCTTTGAACCACTGTTGTATGTCGTCCTCTCGGACATACTCTCGGACAACATCCTTGGGGATGTGGACTTTCTTCTCCGTTTCTCCCGGGATGTGCGGTCGCTCAGGCACCCCTGGTTCTTTATTCTGTTTCCGAAGTTCTATTTCCGCCAGTTTGCGCTCGTGTTCGAATGTTATTCTTTTTTCTTCGAGCTCTCTCTGCCTCTGTTTTTCTTCCCGTTCTTCTCGGAGCTGCAGATGTTCTAGATTTAGTTTTTGCTCGGCTAACTTTAGTTCACCGTCCATCTTGAGTCGTGCCATTTCCAACTCATGTAATCTGTTTTTTTCTCTTTCTTGGATCTCTTCCTGCGAGAGGCCCGTTCCTCGCTCCTCGGGAGCTGTGGCGTTCCCCTCTGGTGCTACACCGTTTTGGTCGGAGGATCCGGCGACCCCGGTTTCCGCCCACGACTCAAGGGCGTGCTTCAAATCGTCTTTGGTACTCAGGCCGGTGGTAGCAATGCCTAGTTCCATGCAGAATTGTTTAAGTTCGCGATGGCTATACTCTTCCAATTTATCCATTTGGAATTTCTCGGTGGAACCGCTATCTTTGGCTGACATCGTGGTTTTGTCGTGGGGTGAGCGTACGATTACGCGTTGATTCGGATCGCGCCGCTGGCCACCAATGTTAGACGGACCGGGAGGGTCGGCCGAGGACAAGGGGAGAGGTCTCCGGGGAGAGCCGTCTCCAGCGATCGTACAGATGAATAACTTCCCCCCCCACAGATATACACCACACAAGGATAAGATTTAGCGTTCTTTATAGGTGATTTCTTAAGGTACGATGAAATGGTACAAGGAGGTCTGGACTCAGGGGTCCACTCGATTCGAGTCTCTTGGTTTGGGGAAAGGGGGTAGCGAGACAGTCTGGTTACCAGCCTGGTAGCTGAGATGGTATGGTGGATAGCTCACAATCCTCGAGCTCGGTGTTCTAGCTTGGACGGGCCGCGGCAGCGCCAGCAGGTCCCGGTGAAGATGGTCGTTACACGGTCCGCGGCAGCGCCAGCAGGTCCCGGTGAAGATGGTCGTTACACGGTCCGCGGCAGCGCCAGCAGGTCCCGATGAAGGTGGTCGTTACAACGGTCCGCGGCAGCGCCAGCAGGTCCCGACGAGGATGGATGTTGCAGAAGGCCGCGGCAGCGCCAGCAGGCAGGACGATAGTTCACAAGGCAGGGCTACGGCAGCGCCAGTAGTCCGTCAAGGCTGAGTTCTCTCGGTGTCTCTCGACTCCAGGATACAACTGCCTTCCTGCTCCGGAGCTGCCCTAGTTATAGGTCTGGCGCCCTTTGATGTCCGGACCCTCGCACTTGGAGGTTGGGGGGTCCGGGATGAGGGAGTCCAGACACCCAGCAGGGGGTGGAGCCAGCGCCTGGGGGAGCTGGAGGGTGATCGGCACCTGGCGGGGGAGAGCCCTCGACGCTTCTTTCTCCCATTGACCTGCCAAGTGGTCCGTTCACCTCCTGGGTGGATGGTGGTGCCGGGATGTCGGGGCCGGCCAGGCCCAGGGTTAGGGTCGGGTTGAGGCCACGCGGCCTCGTGGCGCAGTGTCCAAGATGGCGGCTGATCCGGCCGGGGGAGCCGGTAGTGGTTCGGTCCCATGATACATGGATGTCCGGGGGCAGGAGTTCCGTTGGGAGACGGGGTGCGGGTTGCCCTTGGGGGTAACACCTGGGAGTCCGGGGTTTGGGCCCTGTCGTGCGGGGGGGGAGCAAGCCCTTCATGTGGCCTGTCCAACAGGTCCGTACATACACGGTTGGGGTGGGGGTGCGCTCCATACATATGCGGGTGTGGGTACGGTCCATTCATACACAGGTGGGGGTACGGCCCGTACATACACTGTTGGGGTGGGGGTACGCTCCATACATACGCGGGTGTGGGTACGGTCCATTCATACACGGGTGGGGGTACGGTCCGTACATACACTGTTGGGGTGGGGGTACATTCCATACATACGCGGGTGTGGGTACGGTCCATTCATACACGGGTGGGGGTACGGTCCGTACATACACTGTTGGGGTGGGGGTACGCTCCATACATACGCGGGTGAGGGTACGGTCCGTACATACACTGTTGGGGTGGGGGTATGCTCCATACATACGCGGGTGTGGGTACGGTCCATTCATACACGGGTGGGGGTACGGTCCGTACATACACTGTTGGGGTGGGGGTACGCTCCATACATACGTGGGTGGGGGTACGGTCCGTACATACACTGTTGGGGTGGGGGTACGCTCCATACATACGCGGGTGAGGGTACGGTCCGTACATACACTGTTGGGGTGGGGGTACGCTCCATACATACGCGGGTGTGGGTACGCTCCATTCATACATGGGTGGGGGTACGGTCCGTACATACACTGTTGGGGTGGGGGTACGCTCCATACATACGCGGGTGAGGGTACGGTCCGTACATACACTGTTGGGGTGGGGGTATGCTCCATACATACGCGGGTGAGGGTACGGTCCGTACATACACTGTTGGGGTGGGGGTACGCTCCATACATACGCGGGTGTGGGTACGGTCCATTCATACACAGGTGGGGGTACGGTCCGTACATGCACTGTTGGGGTGGGGGTACGTTCCATACATACGCGGGTGTGGGTACGGTCCATTCATACATGGGTGGGGGTACGGTCCGTACATACACTGTTGGGGTGGGGGTACGCTCCATACATACGCGGGTGTGGGTATGGTCCATTCATACACGGGTGGGGGTACGGCCCGTACATACACTGTTGGGGTGGGGGTATGCTCCATACATACGCGGGTGAGGGTACGGTCCGTACATACACTCTTGGGGTGGGGGTACGCTCCATACATACGGGGGTGTGGGTACGGTCCATTCATACACGGGTGGGGGTACGGTCCGTACATACACTGTTGGGGCGGAGGTACGCTCCATACATACGCGGGTGAGGGTACGGTCCGTACATACACTGTTGGGGTGGGGGTATGCTATATACATATGTGGGTGTGGGTACGGTCCGTACATACACTGTTGGGGTGCGGGTACGCTCCATACATACGCGGGTGGGGGTACGGTCCGTACGTACCGGTGCCCACGCTGTGGAGTGCTTGTGCGGCCCGTACCCAGGCCTTTGGCACATGGGTACGGGCCGTACCGCCATTGTTGGGGTGACGTGGGTGTGGGCGTGGTACGACTCGTACCCACGCTCTTAAGGCGTGGGTACGGTACGTACCTGTATTGTTGTGTTGCCGGTTCGCGTCGTCGCCCACTTCCGTTGTGGCGGACGCTGGCGTTGCTGGACAAGCCCCCGCCCCCTCGAAGTGACCAGGGCCTGGAGGTCAGGTATGTCCAGGGCATGTGTGCTGTGTGACTTGGGTGGGGGTTTTGTGTCCTGCCCCCCCCCTTTGCCCCTGGGTGTTGTTCTGACCTTCTGCGGTCGGTACCTGTAGAGGAGGTCAACTGCTATGAGGGCCGGGATGACACGTAGGTTCGGGTCCATGTCTGTCCATCGCGTACAGGTGCTCCTTGTGCGCGTCGTCCTGATTTCCCGGCAGTTTTTGGCTGCCGGAAAATATTCTCCACGCGGGATGACGTGGGTGCGAATCGTACTTCCTGGTTCGTGGAATGCAGGCTGCATGCGTCCCAACGTCACGTCGGCGCTTTTCCGGATGTCATTTGTGTGTTTATTTTCCTCGGTTGGTGTTTTGTACGATTCGTACGGAAATAGTGTTTCCGTGCGAATCGTACTTGCATGTTTGTAAAGTTTTGCAACCGGGTACGAGTCGGACGGAGAATACGCTCCGACCGACGGTTCGTACCCGGTTTCTCCAGGATCCTAATCGGCACCAATGTCTCTAATCAGTGTAGGCAATGTAACACTGATGAAGAATCATGTGTCATACATTTTATTTATATGCCAGTTTTAACTTATATTCAAATGGTTAACCTGAAAGACACATTGTGATCCAATAACATCTGCACAATAAGCAGCACCCTGGAGTTTATAGATAATGGCATCCGCAGCAAGTTATATGGCTGTACAGTTACATTAATAGACATTGCTCTCAAAAGACTACATGATATGGTGTCTTACTGTGATGTGGACTGCTGTTTTTAAATTTTAAATTACTAGAAGTGATTGATTAACATGCCTTTTTTGTATGAGGGCCTGTGATATATCATGTATGGGTTCTAGTACAATTGCATTTGCTGGGCAATTAAGATTTTACTCACTGTTAAGATTGCCATATGTCAGGGGGAGACAGAATAAAGCGACCCTATCAGGTGGGGAACCACAATCAACATAACAGGCAGCAAATTTACCAGAGGACGCATATTAAGTTGACAAGATAAGGTCAATTTAGAATTGTTGAGTATAGTATAGATATTGGAACATACAGAAACCAGTTCAGGTAGAAAGAAGTTGAATCTAGGGTAAAATCCTCATTCTATTTTGTGGAAGTGGAGAGCATAAAGCGTGGAGGAGTGAGAAGGAAGGGTGAAAATAATGCTTTAAATAGTAGTGATCATCAAGGAAAAGTAAGACAAATGTATTAGCTTGTAAGCTAGTCAAAGTACCAATAGGGCAGGGACATAAAGGCTTGGAGCGGTCCAGAATGAAGACAGGGTGGACATTTCCCTAGGTGGTTTTAGAATTTTTGTGGTGTGAGTATCCTCAATCTAGAGGGGGCAGCAGAAATACTGTTGGCCCCACAAAATGTAAACAAAGCTCCAGTCTGTATGATGGCCTGCGGCAGAGTGTTGATACGCGCCCTATGATAAGCATGACACAGTTAAGTGTGTGAGAGCAGTATTAGGGAGGTGGGGGAGGTTTTAGGGGTGGGGCTGGTTTTAGGGCACAGGGCAGGGAGCTTGGGTCGGGGTATTATTTAGGACAGGGGGATGAGTTTTAGGGCTCACGGCAGGGGAAGGGGCAGATTTCAGGGCTGGGGGCCCGTTTTTAGGGCTCAGGGTAGGGGTGCTGGGGTCGGAGTAGTTTTTCTGGGCTGGGGTGGGCTTTTAGGGCTTAGGGTAGGGGGTTGTTGTAGTTAATAGATCTGGGGCAGGTAGATTACAAAGCAGGAGGGCGGAAATTTAGGGCTCAGGACAGGGGGGCCTGGGTGTTATCTTTACCACACATATACCTTTACCAGTTATGCCTTTACAACGAATATCGTATTAAAGGCATGCGTGGGAAAAGCATGCGTGGTAAAGGCACTATTGTTGTAAAGACTGGTTAAGGCATACGTGGTTTAGGCATGAGTCATTGTGTCATTAACCAGATCGCGTGTGTTACAATGGGAGTGGGTGTTTGAAAAAGTGGTTGGAGGGAAGGCGAATAAACAGATTGGGCTACCGGTGATTCTTAAGGTCAAGGTTGAAGCCACTGAGAACTATGAACTTTGCAGAGGGGGAATCAGAGTCTAAGATGGGGTGTTTATCCTATAGGAAGGCTCCGGTCACACTGAAGAGAAGCTAGACCACTAATGTATAAAGTTTGAAATAAGTAAGTACAGTGAAGTCAGTGTTTTAGAAGGTACATAATAGAGCTTGATCATGGCTGGGAGGGTGTAAAGATGACGCATTCATTTACAAACAGGCCTATCCCTCGGCTGGTTTGTGCCTAACATGATTCTCCTGATGCGTCCATAACCCAGTTACATCACTTTTTTTGTTTTCCTTAACTGTGAGGATCAGTTCTGTGTTGGAATAATTTCCATCATTTCCCTGCAGTGAAATTTAGTACTTTTCTATTTAATGCTCTTACCTTGTCTTCCCTGGCAAGACTTTAACCACTCACTATGCATCATAAGGAAAATGGGAGTGATGGGAGACAAGAGGAGGACAGAGCGGTAAGGAGAACATCATTGCATAAGAAAGAAGTGGAGGTCAAAATAAGATACGGATGAGGTAGAAAGACAGTTGAAGAAAAAAGAGACATAAGGTAGAGAAAGAATGGAGGCCCAAAGAAATATATAAAAAGATAGAATAAAAAGGAAGAGATAGATAAGATAAAGTTAAGGGTATAGATAGGAATGTTATTAGAGTGGTGGACATAAATTGAGCTAGGCATGTGAAGAAAGGGGTTGGGTACAACAAGAGGTGAAATAGGGGGATAAAATATATAGAAATCAGTGTTAAAAAGATACAGTGGCAGAAACATGTTAAAGTAGACATCTAGAGAAGTGAGTTTTAGATACAAAAATTAAAAGTTAAGAGAGAATGGTGAGATAGAGAAAGGGGCAAAATGAGAGAAAGTATAGGACCACAGGTCAGGTAAAGGGAATAGCATGGCAGAGAGAAAAGTAGAGTGATGCAGTTAAAGTTAGACTGGAAAGATGAGGCGTAGAGAGAAAATGGGTAAAACAGAGACATTTGAGATAGAGAAAGATAGGCTAGGTGATACAGAAGTAGAAAGGTGGGGAGAGTTGGGTGGGACTCCTCACCAGCTCCCCTTGCTGCCAGTCACCTCTTTCTCACTCCTGACTCCTGCTAGGCCGCTCCTGCCCTTGGGAGTAAGCCTCCCCAGCCAGCCTTGTCAGACAACCAGTTTTGCAGTCAGGGCAGCTTTTCTAGGTTCCAGCAGCATCAGCCCTTCTGGGTTCCATCATGGAACACCTGAATTTCCAACTCCACACCAACAACTAAACAACCATTAAAGGTACCCTCCCCTATAGACCCCCAGGACCATGAACCGGCCTCTGCAACACCATCACAAATTTCATCACCCCACTCGCCATTGAATCCAACCTCTGCATATTCCTTCGAGACCTCAACTTCCACCTGGACGACCCCACAGGCACAAATTCCGCCAACCTCCTGGAATGAATGGATAACATTGGCCTCACCCAGCTGACCACAGACTCCCCACACAGAGCCGTACACACACTAGATCCTATCTTCACTTCCAGCAACAGAGTTATACAGCTGCACCATGGAACTCACCTCGACTGACTACTCCATCGTGCACCATCACAGGACCACCTTGCACCACCCTCAACCCCCACAGAACCTCCTCCCTCAGCTGGAGTAAAGTTACATAGAGCCAATGGATGGACGCCCTCAACACCACCCAGCCAGACGCCACAGCCAACCTGAAACAGGCAGTCGAGAACTTCAACACCTGGATCACCAACGCCACCACTGTGTTGTCCACACCATATCAGCCAAAACTTGCAGATCCACCATACAAGCCAGCTGGTACACTTCGGAACTGAGCAAAATGAAACGCAGCAGCAAACAACTAGAAAGAAGATTGCGCACTACCAGAGATGATACTTACCGAGCCGCCTTAAAGTCAGCCCTCACCAAATACCACCATTGACTCAAAGATTAAAAAAAGGAAGCACTTGCAGGCTGTATCGAAGCTAGCATCAACCACACCAAGGAACTCTTCAGCATCCTCAGAGAGTTCAGTTCTCCTGCTCATCAGTTACCGAGAACACAAACCCTCCCTCATAGGAACTCTGTGATGCTCTAGCTAATCACTTCCACAACAAGAAATCTATCATCTACTGGAACTTTGACCCCTAAACCTACTGACCTCCTCAGTCTCCCCACATCTACAGAAGCTTCCCCAGACCAACATCTCACCGCATGGGACCAGCTCACAACACCGGACACCATAGCCATAATGGACTTCATTCACTTAGGAGCTCCCACAGACCTGTGCTCCCACCACCTCTTCAACCTAGGAAGCGACAAGATCCACCACCAACTCATCATCATCCTCAGTGTATCCATCACGGCAGCCACCTTTCCCTACACATGGAAACACACAGAGGTCAGACCTCTCCTCAAGAAATCCTCTGCAGACCTCAGTGATCTCCAGAACTACCACCCCTCTCTCTGCTCCCGTTTCCCACCAAAGTCTTGGACAAAAGGCCCTCAACTAACAACTCACAGAATACCTGGAGAGCAACACCCTGCTAGACCCCTCCCAAGCAGGTTTCCGAGCCAACCGCAGCACCAAGACCGCCATGATTGCCGCTATGTAGGACTTCAGCACCATACTCAACAGAGGAGAATCGGCATCCTGATCCTTCACGGCCTCTCCGCAACCTTTGACACTGTGCCCCACCACGCCCTCATCAAAAGACTGCACTAGATCAGAATCAGAGGAGACACTCAGATGGACAGCATCATTCCTCATGGGATGCATGCAGAGAATAAACTCCCCCCTTCACCTCGCAACCACTACCTGCGTTGTCCCCCAGGTTTCATCCCTCAGCCCCACCTTCTTCAACATCTGCATGACGGCGCTAGCCAACATCATCAGAACCCACTATAGACAATTCCTGTGCACACGTTAATACTGGGTAAGATAATCGCAGAAAGAACAACAAAGTTCCGACATCAATGTGAAGTAAGTGTTGTTTTAATTCAGAATGAGTCCATCCAAATAAAGCGCGCCAGCCGACACGTGTTTCGTCAACAGAGATGATCTGTGACTCTTCAGGGCTGGGAAACAATACAATAATAAATCAACAAAAAGGCAAAGAGAAGGTGGTGAGGGATTCAAAAATATATCGTGACAACGAGTGAAGAAAATATAATGCAAAAAACAAGCGTAACTTAGTATGGAAGTGGAAGGGATAATGGAAAACAGGGGTAAGAAAGCAAAAGGAATACTGAAACGGTGGGGTAAGGGTTCACAGAAAAAGAAAAGGGGAGCAAGATCAGGAAAATCTGATAAATAATTATATATAAGGGGCCAAAAAAGGGGGGCCAATGCAACCACTGTTGGTGAAAGTGGTGAGTGTAACCAGTACTGACAATGAGGTTAACAGACAAAATGATGAAAACAATGAACACATGGAGCTGTAAATCGTGGGGTAACTGTGAAAAAGAAAACAAATACATAAAACAAAACCGAGATCATGGCAGAACAAAAGGGTAAAAGAATATAAACCAATCGCGTCAGAAACGTGGGCAATAAACGAGCAATCGCAAACAATATTATGGAAACATATTAAATCGGAATTGCAACAAAACTGTAACACAGGGGCGTGCAACTGGTATAAGTGGAGAGCGCTATGTCAAAAGAGAGAAACATGGAGCGGCCCAAGAAAAAGGACTAAAGGGGGAATGAGTACATAAAGTGTGCAACTATAACAAGGGAAAGCGGCAATGAGTATAGAAAGGCCAATGAGAAAATGGCTAAAGAGCGGAAAAAGAGGTAGGACTGATAACAAAAAATTCATGGTGGGTGACAAAGAAAATGGATGGAAACAGTGAAAAGATAGTACCGAGGTGAAAGAATAGAACAAATGTGATTAGAGCAAGCAAAACGAGAGGTCGATACAAAGAAAATTGACTCACCAAGATGTCAATGTGGCATCTAGAAAATCCAAAGTTGCAGAATGAAGAATGAATAAAAACGGTTCAACAAAGGTCGGTCTGAACAAAACGAAGGCCTGGAAAAGGGGGGGGTGGGAATGTAAATAAAATAAGAGGAACTAGAAAGGGAAATCGGGTAGAAATACAAGGCATAAGGCGGGAAAAATTACCTGGTAGAGGTGAGTGGGAGCACGGATGTCAGACTGCCGGAAGTGCGGGAGGAGTCGACAAACAGGATACTGGTATAAGAAGCAAAAACGGGCTAAGAGACTAGAAGGCTAATCTTCGTGTGTGAGGAGAACGGAAGTGGTGGAAAACGAGGTGGAGTGCGCTAGTGAATAAAGGGAAGAGAGACTAGCCCCGGAATGAAACTGAATTGTTGCAAATGAAAGTTAACATAAGTCAAGTAAAATGAATACAATAATAAACAAAAGGAATGAGAAAATTAAAGCTTTTGCTTTCTTACCCCTGTTTTCCATCATCCCTTCCACTTCCATACTAAGTTATGCTTGTTTTTTGCATTATATTTTCTTCACTCGTCACGATATATTTTTGAATCCCTCACCACCTTCTCCTTGCCTTTTTGTTGATTTATTATTGTATTGTTTCCCAGCCCTGAAGAGTCACAGATCATCTCTGTTGACGAAACACATGTCGGCTGGCGCACTTTATTTGGATGGACCCATCCTGAATTAAAACAACACTTACTCCACATTGATGTCGGAACTTTGTTGTTCTTTCTGCGATTATCTTACCCAGTATTAACGTGTGCACAGGAATTGTCTATAATTATTCTGGCATGGGCCCTCGTCCACACCTTACACAGGGGTTTTGGGTCTACCCCTAACCTGTTTGCACCGTGAAGCATTTGTTCTCAGCTTGTTTCATTGTACCTGTTTGTTTACTTGCTTAAGTGCCATTCTTTCCTGTTTTCTAAAACCCCTCAATGTAAATAATCATCAGAACCCACGACATCAACATCATATCCTACTCCAACGAAACCCAGCTCATCCTCTTGCTCTCAGCAGACCCCACTACAACAAAGACCAACTTCCACAACTGCATGAAGAACGTCACAGCCTGGATGAAGGACAACTGCCTAAAGCTCAACATGGTCAACACCTTAGTGCTGATCTTTGGCAAGCATATTTTCCTCTGGAACAGCACCTGATGGCCTGCTGAACTCGGACCCACCCCCACACCAAAAGACCATGCCTGCAACCTCTTCATCATCCTGGACAGCATTTTTCACCATGAAACGATAGATCAACAGAGTCTCCTAGGCCTGTTTTCAAACTCTCCGCATGCTCTGAAGAATATTCAAAAGGCTTACCACAAGCAACAGAAAAAAAGTAATGCAAGCCCTCATTACCAGCCCTCTGAACTACGGCAATACACTGTAAAAAGGAACCTACATTGAACTCATGAGAAGGCTCCAGACGATACAGCTCTCCGCAGCCAGATTGATCCTCAACCTGCCCAAACAGGCCCACATCACCCAGCACCTGAGCGACCTCCACTGGATCACCCATTCAGAAAATATGCCAATTCAAACTATTAACACACCCCTACAAAGCCCTCTAAGACAAAGGACCAGCATACATGAACCACTGGCTGAACTTCTACAAACTATCCAGAAACCACTGCTCCACCTCCCTCACCCTTACTTAGACACCACACATCTACTGGAGCCACAGTGAAGTACGCTCCTTCTCCCACCTCGCTGCCAAGTCCTGGAATGCCCACCCTCTGCAACTCCGAGCATCACCCTTGCTGACGGACTTCAGGAAGAAACTCAAGATCCGGCTCGTCGACTAAGCCCAGCAACCCAGCGCCTGGACTGCAGGAAGAAACTCAAGACCTGGCTCTTGGACAAAGCCCCAGCACCTGGATACCCTCCCAGGTGATAAGCCACGCTCTACAATTACAAATTGATTGATTGATTGATAGATGTAGAGGGAGGTTAGGTAGAGGCACCTTGAAAATTGAGAAGGAAATACAAGGAGAAATGAGACAGGCAAGAGGTACTGATAAAGAATATGAAGTAGGGATAGAAAAAGATAGACAGCCGGATACAAGTAGGCTAGTGAGAGGGGTAGGGTACATGGAACAGAGATAGAAAGGGAGAGAGGAGGTACACAAGTAAGGTATAAACAAAGGGCCAAGTACATCGAGAGGTAAGGTAAAACATGAGTCAAGAAAGAGGTTGAGAGAGGTGAGGTATAGGCAAATGGAATGAGTGGTGGTAAAGAGAGAAATGATAGTTCTATAGAGGCAAATTAGATAGGAGATAGATGTAGGGAGGCGAGATTGTGACAGCAGAAAGGTGCAGAAAGAGGAGCAAAATGGAGTTAAAGTTAATAGAGAGGTAGAGAGGTAGATATAAAGATTCTGGCATATATAGTGGTAGTGAGAGACGCAAGGTCCTGTGAGAGAGGTGGGGCAGTGACAAGTGTACTGAGAGGCAAATAAAGTAGACATAGGTTAAGTAGAGAGACCTGAGGAAGGGTGAGAGAAAGGGCAGCTACATAGCGATATAGAACCTGTCTAGAGAGAAGTAAAATGTATTGTGAGGTAACAAGAGAAACATGAGACTGTATTATTTTTGTAAAGTTAATTTCCACAAACTGCCTGAAAGAATGAGGTTAATGGTCGGGCAGGACAGTCATGCCTTCTAATGTTCAATTAAATGTGACTGTCCAGCTGTCAAATTTGTAAATGTATTTTTTTATGCATACCGATAACAGCATGACTTCTAACTGTCCCATCACTTTATCAAGGGAGCCTTTAGAAGGCTGGGCCCCTGTTCAATTGTCCACTTTCCCCATGCATACAAGGTTCTGAGTATTGACAGACATTCTGAAGACAGAATTGGCAATTTCTCACTTAAAATTAACATTGGACTTACATCCACCAAAAACAGTAGGAGGACGGATGAAGCAAGGCACTTAAGCCTTTTTTAGCCCTCAATTAGGATGCATAGCTTAAACTATGCTAATTTCACTTACTATACCTTTACGCTAGATTCAAATAACCTGAATGTTAATTTCTCATAGGTCTCACTAACCAT
This sequence comes from Triturus cristatus, assembly GCF_964204655.1. NCBI lineage: Eukaryota > Metazoa > Chordata > Amphibia > Caudata > Salamandridae > Triturus > Triturus cristatus. The sequence goes on from NC_140593.1 coordinate 424,046,118, forward strand.
CAGGAAGTCATTTACAACCCTCTCTCTCTCTCACACGCATATATATAGACACACTCACACATGATAAAACATTATGCATACCTTGGTGGATTTCAATGTGATTTTCCTCTTTTTGTCGTCATTGACATTGAAAGTATATATTAATCTTGTGTTTCGATATACCTCATCTTCCTCATCTGAAGTAACCTGAAAATCAGAAGGGGTAATTCAGAAGAAAGAAAACAGGGCTACCCTAGTGACCACCAGTATTCACATTTAAGAGTTTCCACAAAATTAGGCTCATGGGTCACACCATGAATTATGAAGAATAGTCTAACATATAAATGCAGGTGGCTTACAAATCTCTTAACAGACCCTGAGTAACAACACCCTAGAAGAGTTAGTGGCTAAAACAATAAGTTAGCCAGAAAACACTGATTTTTGCATAACAAAGTATCATTATGTTCTGTGGAAAAAATGATCAACACTTCTCAGCAAGGCCCTTTTAATGGGACAGCATAGATACTTTTCAAGACAAAAAGCAGGCCCAGTGTCACAACTTTTCTCAACACACAATGGTATGTCACAAGGCACAAGGATGTTGATGGTTACATTGCATTGGAGGAAGAATATATTATTGAGTCAGGATCAGTAACATAAGATCATACAACCATGGCCCAAATCACAAATCACTTTCACAAGATTACAATGGAAATAGGACTGATCCAAATGAATATATCCATTCTATTGACAGGGCCCTTGATAGATATGTGTTAGTTTATGAGAAATCACTCTTTTTCCTAATCAGACTTTGTCTGTGGTGTATCTCGGAGCATGGAAAGTAGTAAACTGAAATATTTATATCAATTCAATGAGTACAAACATTTGAAAAACCCTTGCCACCCACAATCTAGCTCTTATTTTTAACTCATCACTTTCTTATGTCGCCTCTTTTACATATACTTGCGGATTTCACACCTAAAATCTGAAAAAGTGCCATTTCTTAACTTTCCAAACTACATATTATTTATTCTACCTATCATGGTATTCTAAGGATTGTAACTCCTCTTTTCTGTTTCCACTACTTCAACCTTACACTCCTTTTTTCTGCTTTTAAAGAAACTGTCTTTTTTCTCTCTTATTGCCCTTAATCATTTTACATCTTTCTAAAGATTGTTGTATTTTGCATGTTTTTTTCTCATTTTATGTAGAGTGCTGTGATAAAAATGCTTCTTAAATTCAATAACATAAAAAAATTGAACTAAAATATATTCAAAACATCCTCATATGTAACAATCAGGAGCCTCCATCCTTGTATCTGTGCTGCCACTCTAGTACAACATATATATATTTACACACCATCTCCTCCATCATTGCACTAACCTGTCACCCAATAACATTACACCAGGGGCCAGTGGAACTCACAGAGTTTCACACAGCAGAATTCTGTGGTTACATTAAAACACAGCAAAATTCCACGGAGTTCCACAGGCAGGCAGAATTTGGCATGTCGCCCTGATTTTTAGAGCTGGGAACTTATTCCGCACTGCAAAATCAGTGCAAACAGCACCGTGCAGTGTGCCAGAAAGAGCTGCTTCTACCTGCCACTCGAGTAGATTGCGACCGCCCGCGTTGAGTAATTTCGCCGGGTGACGTTCTAGCACCTGAAAATCACACTAGGGGATGCCTATTCTCGAACGTGCTTGCCAATTTAGGGGCCGATTCCAATCCTGGAAAAAGGCTGTACGAATCGTTGTACGGAGAGTTTTCTCCGTACGACTCGTACCCGGTAAACTTTTCTTACAACCTAGGAAGTACGATTCGTACAGAAAGCCTTTTTCCGTACGAATCGTACAAAAGACCATACGGGTAAAAAAAAAAACGATTCTGATCCGGAACAGCTTGTACGCGACGTCAGGACGTATTTAAGCTGCGGTTTCCGGCCCAGCAAGTACGATTCGTCCCTACGGCACTCCGTACGGCTCTTTTCTTACGGGGGCCAAACACAGCCAGAAAAGCAGACTCCTACGCAAACCGCTACGCAATGGAGCCCCGGTACTCGACGTACATGCCATGAACCCCATCGTACGTGTCATCCCGGTCCTTTTAGCCTACGACCTGGTGCACCGGACCCGACGCACATGCCGCAGAAGGTGAGAACAACACCCAGGGGCCAGGGTCAGGGTGAGGGGCAGGAAACATACCTCATACCCAAAGCCAAACCTATAATATGAAGCCCATACATTACCACCAGAGTCTGGTCACTTGGGGGGGCGTGTCCAGCAACCCCTGCGTACCGCAACAACGAATGTGGATGTGTATGGTGCGTTGCACATGTACCCCTACAGCACCATTAGAATAGTGAGCACACGTACTCCTACGGCACCATTAGAATAGTGATACGGACCGTACACACGCAATGAATGCGTGGGTACGATGCGTTGCACACGTACTCCTATGGCACCAGTAGAACAATGATACCGACCGTACACACGCAATGAATGCGTGGGTACGGTGCGTTCCACACGTACTCCTACGGCACCAGTAGAACAGTGACATGGACCGTACACACGCAATGAATGCGTGGGTACGGTGCGTTGCACACGTACTCCTACGGCACCAGTAGAACAGTGATACGGACTGTACACACGCAATGAATGCGTGGGTACAGTGCATTGCACACGTACTCCTACGGCACCAGTAGAACAGTGATACGAACCGTACACACGCAATGAATGCGTGGGTATGGTGTGTTTCACACGTACTCCTACAGCACCAGTAGAACAGTGATACGGACCGTACACACGCAATGAATGCATGGGTACGGTGCGTTTCACACGTACTCCTACGGCACCAGTAGAACAGTGATACGGACCGTACACACGCAATGATTGCGGGTGTACGGTGCGTTGCACACGTACTCCTACGGCACCAGTAGAACAGTGGATACGGACCATACACATGCAATGAATGCGTGGGTATGGTGCGTTGCACACGTACCCCATTACGGCACCAGTACATTTGGGCTACGAGGCGTACACACACCAGGAATGTGGGCTTACGGACTGGCCCTGCATGTTGCCTTCATATTGGTGTGTGTGTGTAGGTCCAGGCCAGCAGTGTACTGCTCCAAGGGGGTGGGTGGGTGATTGCAGAAGATTTCCAGCAGTGGCCAGCCATATGGGGGTGGCTGCAGATCAATACCAGCAGTGGGCACACATATAGGGGTGGGTGCAGAGGACTCCCAGCAGTGGACAGAGACATGGGGGTGGGTGCAGAGGACTCCCAGCAGTGGACAGAGATATGGGGGTGGGTGCATATGACTACCAGCAGTGGCCTGCAATATGAGGGGTGGGTGCAGAGGACTCCCAGCAGTGGACAGAGATATGGGGGTGGGTGCAGAGGACTCCCAGCAGTGGACAGAGATATGGGAGTGGGTGCATATGACTACCAGCAGTGGCCTGCAATATGAGGTGTGGGTGCAGAGGACTCCCAGCAGTGGATAGAGATATGGGGGTGGGTGCAGAGGATTCCCAGCAGTGGACAGAGACATGGGGGTGGGTGCATGTGACTACCAGCAGTGGCCTGCAATGTGAGGGGTGGTTGCAGAGGACTCCCACCAGTGGACAGAGACATGGGGGTGGGTGCAGATGACTCCCAGCAGTGGACAGAGACATGGGGGTGGGTGCAGAGGACTCCCAGCCGTGGACAGAGACATGGGGGTGGGTGCAGAGGACTCCCAGCAGTGGACGGAGACATGGGGGTGGGTGCAGAGGACTCCCAGCAGTGGACAGAGATATGGGGGTGGGTGCATATGACTCCCAGCAGTGGAAAGAGACATGGGGGTGGGTGCAGAGGACTCCCAGCAGTGGACAGAGACATGGGGGTGGGTGCATATTACTCCCAGCAGTGGACAGAGACATGGGGGTGGGTGCATATGACTACCAGCAGTGGCCTGCAATATGAGGGGTGGGTGCAGAGGACTCACAGCAGTGGACAGAGATATGGGGATGGGTGCATATGACTACCAGCAGTGGCCTGCAATATGAGGGGTGGGTGCAGAGGACTCCCAGCAGTGGACAGAGATATGGGGGTGGGTGCAGAGGACTCCCAGCAGTGGACAGAGATATGGGGGTGGGTGCATATGACTACCAGCAGTGGCCTGCAATATGAGGGATGGGTGCAGAGGACTCCCAGCAGTGGACAGAGATATGGGGGTGGGTGCAGAGGATTCCCAGCAGTGGACAGAGAAATGGGGGTGGGTGCATATGACTACCAGCAGTGGCCTGCAATGTGAGGGGTGGTTGCAGAGGACTCCCACCAGTGGACAGAGACATGGGGGTGGGTGCAGAGGACTCCCAGCAGTGGACAGAGACATGGGGGTGGGTGCAGAGGACTCTCAGCCGTGGACAGAGACATGGGGGTGGGTGCAGAGGACTCCCAGCAGTGGACGGAAACATGGGGGTGGGTGCAGAGGACTCCCAGCAGTGGACAGAGATATGGGGGTGGGTGCATATGACTCCCAGCAGTGGAAAGGGACATGGGGGTGGGTGCAGAGGACTCCCAGCAGTGGACAGAGACATGGGGGTGGGTGCATATTACTCCCAGCAGTGGACAGAGACATGGGGGTGGGTGCATATGACTACCAGCAGTGGCCTGCAATATGAGGGGTGGGTGCAGAGGACTCGCAGCAGTGGACAGAGATATGGGGATGGGTGCATATGACTACCAGCAGTGGCCTGCAATATGAGGGGTGGGTGCAGAGGATTCCCAGTAGTGCACAGAGACATGGGGGTGGGTGCAGAGGACTCCCAGCAGTGGACAGAGACATGGGGTGGGTGCAGAGGACTCCCAGCAGTGGACAGAGATATGGGGGTGGGTGCATATGACTACCAGCAGTGGCCTGCAATATGAGGGGTGGGTGCAGAGGACTCCCAGCAGTGAACAGAGATATGGGGGTGGGTGCAGAGGACTCCCAGCAGTGGACAGAGACATGGGGGTGGGTGCATGTGACTACCAGCAGTGGCCTGCAATATGAGGGGTGGGTGCAGAGGACTCCCAGCAGTGGACAGAGATATGGGGGGTATGTACATCATTTTCAGATAACCACACCTACATGGTGGTATGGACGCATCCCTAACTTTGGACTATGATGATAGTGCTATAACAAACACATCACTAACAGCAGTGTCCCACTCCCAGGAGGATGGATGTCTTTCACACACTGCATGACACACCACATGTGGGTGTGAGGACATATAACACATGCATACCCACACATGGCGGATGCAGCACAATACACACCCTGATATCATGCCACAAGACTGTATAGTCATGTAACTGCCTACAAAACTAAGATAGCCAAAGGGAACACACACTGTCACGCACATCCCAGGAGTGATAGGAATGTCCAGGTGCTGGTCCAACCACCAAGATGTTGTCTCTCATGGAAGGAATAGGGTTGAATTCCCCTAGATACAATGCCTACAATTGTGAGTCAGGTGCCCAAATACCCTGCATAACAAGTACCATTTGTGTGGTAGGCCATGATTACACACAAGCATAGTGCTGAAAAGGGAGAATTTGTCCCTGAAGGCATTCCTACATACTCAAAACACAAGTACAGTTACTAGCAAGGATGGCACAGACGATTCAGCAGGAGACATCGGTGAGCAGGCATGGCGATTGTTGAAAGGATCCGTCACCAACAAAGGAAATGTTGACACAGGTCAGCACAACAATAGTGCAACTGTTTGCAGGGAAGATGTCAGGTGCCACAGAGGAAGGAACACTCCTTGGGACAATGTCTCAAAACAAAATGAACACACACTACCAATGATTCTTTGCAGACCCATTGTGATGGCACACAGATACCATGGTCCACCTCACGACCATCATACAAAAACATTTCTCAGAACCCTAACACATTACCAGTGCACCAACTCCAGGAGCCTCATCACCAACATCAAGTACCTGAAATGCAATAGTGTTGAAAGTAAAACAAAAGGCTTTATTCAGCATAAACCAAAAGTTTTAAAAATTCGACTATTTACAAAGGCCAATGGCCAGTCCATATTTCAAGTCCAAGGGTGGACGTAGGGGACCCCGTCTACACCTAGCTTGCCTGCACAAAGGAACCTCAAGGTTTGTCGACCGGGGGGGGGCATGATCTGTGACAGTACCAGGCACCGCAGGGACAGTAGGGGGAAGGGTACGTGTGGTGGGTGCAGGGGTGGACGTCTCCACCACAGGGGGGGGCAGCACCGAGGGTGGAGACGAGCTTGGCGCTGCACACTGCTGCTAGGACGTCCACCCTAACCCCTGCACCTGAGGATTCACTGGGGTGGACATGGTGGGGGACTCAACTCCCGTGCCCGGGGACTTCTTTGCCCGCTTGTGGGGTGGTGAGCTGCTTGGGTGAGCGTTTGGCAGGGGAGCCAAGGGGAGTGGTTTTGGAGGGACAGGGTTGTGAGGACTGTGGACTGGGACTGTGGCTGCGTGTATGTCCTCTGTCCCCAGACCCTGTGGGTGTGCCTATATCCCCCTGAGTGTGCGTGCCAGGAGGAGTGCGCTTTGCCTTACTTGGGGGTGTGCTGCCTGTGTCTGGTGGGGTGTGTGCCCGTGACTGTCTGGGTGTGCGTTGGGCAGGCATGGGAGAGGGAAGTGTGGATGGGTCCGGGGTAGGGGGGGACGGAGTGCTGCAGGAGAGTAACTGCTGCCGTCAGGGAAGAGTCCATGGACCGCAGAATCCTGCGTTGGTCAGACATTGTTGCTGACATGCCCTCCATGAACGACACCATCTGTGTGAGCAGTTTAGTGTGTCCATGGAGGACATTCAGCACCGATGCCTGCCCAACCTGCAACTGCCGCAGGATGTCCACAGACTCTTCACTGAGGGCAGCAGGGGTGACAGGGGCAGGGGGTGCGGTGCCTGGGCCGAAGGAGACATTGTGGGCCTCTGCACGGACAGAAGGGACGGGAGCAACTGGGAGGGCGGAGATGGTAACGGAGGAGGTGGGGACAGATGTGGGGATGCTGACAGGTGGTGTTGCAGCCTCCGCCTCCCCCAGGAAGTCAACGTCGGACCCGTCGGCGCCATAGCTGGTAACACCTCCAGACAGGTCTTCCGACTGACTCCCCTCGCCCTCCGTGCCACTGGCTCCTTCTGACTCTACAGCACTGGTGGCACTGTCGCTGGGTCCCTCCTCCAGGTCCGTGCAGGTGTCTCCCTCTGTTGCGGATGATGATGCTGTGGGCAAGGAGAAGAAACCGAAATGCATCAGTCACCTGTATACATCTGACACATGAGCACAAAAACAATTGGTCACAGTGCATATCAGGCAATGCATCATGAGTAACAGCTAGATTACTCCGCACATATGTAAGCCCTGTACTGCCCAGTTGGTAGACCCACTATGCCACTTGGACACCAGGAAAAAATAACACACCAGGCCACAACTTGAATGAGAAATACACTGAGAAGCTAGTGTCTGTGAACCGGTGAGCACAGCAATACAATGAAGTCATGCCACCTCTTGTTTACCCTGAAAGAAACAGTAGTGGTGCACCCAAGGTAAACTAACACAACTCAATACTCAAGGTTTCAGAGACCTGTAAGTACTTTGGAACACAAAACGAAAAAATGTTGGTACCTTGGGACTCACAATACTTTACACAATTGACATGTTTTGAATGAGTCAATTCGCCATTTCGTTAAAAGAACACTCATGTGCCTGCGTGAAATATGTCTCACAAGGCAGTGCACACAAAACTACATTTACACTGTCATTGAAGAAGCTGGCACCTTTTCTAAGAAGCCACTGTTAGAAATAAATGGTGTTGCCGAAAGTACATATACATGGGCCCACGGAGGTCTTGATGTCTTGAGACTCGTTAGTTTGTATCACCAACAACAAAGGAGTCTCACAAAATCAAGACCACTGTGGGAACATGTATATGGAGAATCTGCAATACCATTTAATTCTAACAGTGGCTTCTTTGAAAAGGTGCCAGCGTGTTCCATGAAAGTGGAAATGTCGTTTGGTGTGCACTTCCTTGGGAGACATCTTTCATGCAGGCACATCAGTGTTCTTAACACAAATCATCAAATTACCACATTTAAAACATGAAGAACTGTTGACAAGTGCTGTGAGTGCCAAGGTACATTTTTTTGAGAGTAACAACTTGAATTATGTCAGTTGTCACATGGCCTTCCGTCACCTGATTACACAGTTGGCTACACATATGACCTACTGCCTATCATCTGGAGTGGCACACATGTCCACACCCAGGACAATGCAGAAGCTAATGGGCCTGCAATTGGGTTGTAAAAAAGCATGCTGTACTGTGGAGACACCCTCATGGCAAGCCAGAATGTCCACACAGATGTCAGCACACAAAGTCCAAACTGCGTTGCATCTGAACCACACACACGTGCCAAAAATGTATTAGCAGGAATTATGTTTTAAAAAAACTGACACAGGCTGCAAAGCACGAACATTAAGTACTGGCCAGCATCACAGGGGCACTGCACGGTCATTCTTTGTACAGCCAATTCTCACACACAGGTCAGACCTGGCAAGGAAAAATCAGGGTTGCCCATGTAGGCCTCTCCCGCACAACCACCCATACCTGAGTCAATGTGATTGATACAGATCAAGAAGTGACACCTCTTATTCAGGGTTACAAAAACTGTGCAGCAAAAATTGCTACATTTACACAACATCACCTTGTGGGGCTGGCAACATATATTTGTGACAAACAACCATCAACAGATTGTTGTGAATAGCCACACAGGCACTGCCCAGTGTGAGTATGCACAAGCAAAATGGTGTATCCCTGTCCAGTGCACTCATGTAGCACACATTTGAAAAATACAAACTAGGCCAGGGAACAATGCCACAGAGGCATAGCTATGCTGAACCCACAGAGAATGTGCACAGTGTTGGATGGCACACATGATTAGGAGACCAGGGTGTCTCAGGGGACTGTAGTGGGCACACTGCTCCGTGTTCCTGGAATGAGCTGACTGTACCATGATCAACCGTCATGGCACTATGCATATCTCCCACTCATGCACATCATGTCTGAGGCCATAACATTGGTCATGCATGGTGCAAGGCCGTTCAGTTGAAACCTCACACTCCTATGTTGAGAATCAAAATCAGTGCCAACAAATATGGACCCCCAACATAGTGAACAGGTCATGGCACAGGCAAGGTACCAACACAAGTCACAGACCACCCTCCCACATGATGCAGAAAGCAATGTGCACTTAGATTTACTGGCACCCTAGATGACCATGTGCAAATGTGATTACACATAGACCAGAGGACACATGTCAAGGAGGGGAAGGGATGAAAAAGAGCACCAGGTGACATTGGGGAACAGAAAATGCACTGCACATTTAAACTCCGGGAGTGTATCCAGGCTACAGAGCACTTCCAAAAGCTGGTGACACATAACACAACAAACAGCCATGTACCTACCCCCTCCTTGCTGCAGTCTCTCCTGTAACTGCCTATCGAGGTCAGGGAAGACCACCGCCAGGACACGGCTCATGTGGGGGGTCAGGCGTCGGCAGCCGCTGTGGGGGTGAGGAGGGTCGAGACCCAGCTGGACCCGGGCGATCTGACGGGTCCAGCACCGGATGTCCTGCCACCTTTTTCGGACCTGTGGCAGCTTCCGACTACGCTCCCCCACAGATCTCACGGCCCTGACGATGTCCCGCCAGATCTCCCCCTTCTCATAGGCAGTTACCTGTCAGGATGACAAAGTGACACAACATAAATACACCTGCTCCATGTCCCAGAGACACACATTTGAACATCTTTGAAATGTTGAACAGGGCATAGGATGCAGACAGGAATTGCATCATTCACAATAAGAAATTGGCCTGTGTGCAAGCCCCAATGCACTACATGGCATTGAAAGTCAACAGGTGGCATGAGGGGTGCAACACACTCACTGATCATGCCACACACTGTGCAGCACGTGCAACAGCAGGCTGATGGCCAGCACGTGCCAAGCAGTCACATGTCCCACTCCACTGACCCACCCTCAGCAGACTAGACAGACACACCCAGGCACAGATCACTCGCCTATCATTGACAACAGCGGATATAACCCTCTCTCAGCACATGTGCCACTTGCCAGTGGGGTGTCACAGGTGTTGTGCTAGCTCTGCAAGTCAGACACACAGCGCGGCTTACTTGTCACATCAGATGGGTAGATCTGTTGCCTCTTCCATGCAGATGTGGTGCATCACTTCACATAGACACTCACCCACATGACAAGGAACATTCACACACATCAATGTCCATGAGGTCATACACATCATTTGGACACTCTCACCACAGGTCCACTCAACTCATACACATCTGTGGGTACAGTCACCTGTCACACCGGGGGGACCACTGAATCACCTCAGGACAATAGGAAAAAAGCCACCACGTACCCCTACGGCACTAGTTGTACAGTGCATTTCACACGTACAGGTACGCACTAGTTGTACAGTGTGTTTCACATGTACAGGTATGCACTAGTTGTACAGTGCGTTTCACACGTATAGCTACGCACTAGTTGTATAGTGCGTTTCACACGTACAGGTATGCACTAGCTGTACAGTGCATTTTACACGTGCAGGTACGCACTAGTTGTACAGTGCGTTTCACACGTACAGGTACGCACTAGTTGTACAGTGCATTTTACACGTACAGGTACGCACTAGTTGTACAGTGCGTTTCACACGCACCCCTACGGCACTAGTTGTACAGTGCGTTTCACACGTACAAGTACGCACTAGTTGTACAGTGCGTTTCACACGTACAGGTACGCACTAGTTGTACAGTGCATTTCACACGTACAGGTACGCACTAGTTGTACAGTGCATTTCACACGTACAGGTACGCACTAGTTGTACAGTGCATTTCACCCGTACAGGTACGCACTAGTTGTATGGTGCATTTCACACATACCCCTACGGCACTAGTTGTACACTGCATTTCATACGTACAGGTACACCCTAGTTGTGCAGTGCGTTTCACACGTACAGGTACGCCCTAGTTGTACGGTGCGTTTCACACGTACAGGTACGCACTAGTTGTACAGTGCGTTTCACACGTACAGGTACGCACTAAATGTACAGTGCATTTCACACGTACAGGTACAGTGCGTTTCACACGTACAGGTACGCACTAGTTGTACAGTGCATTTCACACGTACAGGTACGCACTAGTTGTACGGTGCTTTTCACACGTACCCCTACGGCACTAGTTGTACAGTGCGTTTCACAGGTACGCACTAGTTGTACAGTGCATTACACACGTACAGGTATGCACTAGTTGTACAGTGCGCTTCACACATACAGGTACGCACTCGTTGTACGGTGCGTTTCACACGTACCCTTATGGCACTAGTTGTACAGTGCGTTTCACACATACAGGTACGCACTAGTTGTACAGTGCGTTTCACACATACAGGTACGCACTTGTTGTACAGTGTTTTTCACACGTAAAGGTATGCACTAGTTGTACGGTGCATTTCACACGTACCCCTACGGCACTAGTTGTACAGTGCATTTCACACGTACAGGTACGCACTAGTTGTACAGTGTGTTTCACATGTACAGGTATGCACTAGTTGTACAGTGCGTTTCACACGTATAGGTACGCACTAGTTGTACAGTGCGTTTCACACGTACAGGTACGCACTAGTTGTACGGTGCTTTTCACACGTGCCCCTATGGCACTAGTTGTACAGTGCGTTTCACACGTACAGGTACGCACTAGTTGTACAGTGCGTTTCACACGTACAGGTACGCACTAGTTGTACAGTGCGTTTCACACGCTTACAATGGTAATACAGGCGTACATATGCCAGGAATGGAGGGCTACGAGTCGCACAAGGATGTCCATCAAGTACTTGTCATTGCATGCTTTCATGTGCAGACCCTAGGTGTGGCAGCCAGTGATATTGCACAGGTCATCTCATCTAGTTGCACAATTGATGTGTGATGACCTGAGGACACATGTCATGTGTGATGGGGCACTACGTGGCACACATCACCTTGCCACTTGCCACATGTGTGTCTGTAGTTCAACTGTGTCATGCACAGCAGCAGTGGGATGGCACAGTTATCAACACCCGCACCTGTCTCCTGATGCCAGGGACAGGGACAATCTATCAACTGACATGTCACGATCAGCATGCCCCTATGTGACTATGTCAGGTATGTGTCATGTGTTCCCATGAGCTTGCTGTCAGTGTTCCGTCAACTGCATCTGCTGTTGGTGCATCTAACCTGGGTCTGTGTGGAGATGGCCATGGCACACATCTACGCACACCATGCCACATGTGGATTCCCACGGCTGTAGGGTCTGTGTGCATCGGACATCATATTTTCCCAGGCATACATGTCTGCGTTGTCTCAATGGCTGTGTTTTTCTGTTGTCACGTGTACCCCTTCATCGCAATGTTTTTGATATGTACATTTGACATTCCATGTGACCTGTGCGTGTGCCTTACAGTCAGCTGTCTGGATGAGATGACATCCTTACAATGCAGCTATGTGGATGTGTGTCACTCCGGTGATATCTCTGGCTGTTCACTCAGACTGGCCCCCAGCTCATTTCAGGGCATGTCATGTAGACTTGACAATCAACAGGTGTATATGGCTTTTCGTAGGAGTGCCAGCAAGCTGGCATATGTGTCCTGGATGTATTGCACACACCCAACTCCCTAGTAACCTGATGTGTAGTAGCAGTTTAGCATGTGCTATGTTCATTCACATTGATGTTGGCAGACTCTCAATCTTCATTTTTCCAAACAATGTCCTGCAGGGCACCGCCTGTCCCAAGACCAATGCCAAACTTGGCTGCCATGAGGGAACGTGCCTGCATCTGCCGTTACAGATTCACTCGACAGTTGATTGAGGACTTGATGAACAAGCTGGCACCACACCTCCAACCGCGACACAGGTATCCTACTGCGCTGACCCCCAAGATGAAGGTGATTGCAGCCCTACATTTTTTTGCCACAGGTACGTTTCAATTGACCATAGCTGATGTTGGTGGGATGCCACAGACAATGTTCAGCCGTGTCCTGCGTAATGTTTTGGCAGCCAGGTTGGAGCACCTTGATGAATTCATCAAATGTTCTACTCCTGAGGAGTTGACAGATGTCAAAGGTGATTTCTATGCCCTGGGAGGGATGCCCCATGTCATTGGGTCCATTGATGGGACACATGTGGCTTTGGTACCACCACAGGCACAGGAGCAAGCCTATCGCAACCGAAAACATTACCACTCAATAAATGCCCTTGTGGTGTGTCTTGCTAACATGCTGATTTCCCATGTCACGTTTTCCAGGATCAGCACACAATGCCTACATCATGAGGCGTAGCAGGGTGCCACAAATGATGCTGCGGCTGCACAACGAACGAGCATGTCTTGTTAGTGGGTATACTCTGTTTGTCCTGTGTGTTGCGGTATCTTTGGCTCTTACGGCATCTCCTGACCCACTTATTTACATGATGTTTCCATGTAGGGGAATCTGGATATCCCAACATGCCATGGCTGCTGACACCTCTCCGCAACCCAAGAACAGATGCAGATCACCGGTACAACAATGCACACGGGCAGACCAGGCGAGTGATTGAGAGGACGTTTGGACTCCTGAAGAGCTGATTCCGGTGCCTTGACAAAACAGGCGGGTCCCTCCCATATGCACCGGAGAAGGTCTGCCAAATCTTCCTCGTGTGCTGCATGCTGCACAACATGGCAGTTCAGAACGCAGTGCCACTCATCCTGGATCCGGATGAGCAGGAACATCCGCCCGTGGAGGATCAAAGGCTTGGTCACGAGGTTAGTGATGAGGAGGAGGAGGATGATATCTGGAGTTAGCTCATATGCAACTTCTTCTCATAATGGTGAGTCACTGGGTATGAGGGTGCAAGCTTGTAGCATTGAGTGGCATGTGTTGCAATGTGTGTGTCCAGCTGACTGAATGCAAAGTGACTTTGATGTGTGTTCTGATGTGTCACTCGAGTGATGATGTCATGCCATGCAGTTTTGCGGAGACACTTTCTTTGAAATTTGCATGTGTGCAACATTGTTCATGTTTCGTAAATGACCATGTGTGCGGCGAGAATTGTTTTAGGTGACTTCTTGTGTGTCTGTCATTCCCAGGTTTTTGCGCCTGTTATCTGCTCGTGTCATCGTTGCCCTCCTGCTATTCCTCATTAGGATTGCAACATGTGCTGAATCCGCGTTCCATGCACGGACATGTGGAAATGTCAGTTTGCGTAAGGATTGAAGAAAGGCTTTTTGGTGGTGGTACGGGTTGGGAATGTGTGGGGACTGCTTCTGTGTATGTTGTGGTACCATGCATACATGTCTTCTCACCATGGAGCATATAACATGTAGCATCACTCCCATGACATGATAGTCACCCTTCTTGACAGTTATCTGTAGTGGAGTGTGGATTCTGATGAAGGCATCAATGTGTGTAAACCTTGCCTCTGAAACATTGCGGATGCTACGGGTGGACATAGTGTGGGACATCACAACAACAGGCTCTATGGGGAATTGCAGCCTCTCCGTGTGCAGCAGGATGTGTTTGGCTCATCCCCTTAACCTGTGTGCCAGTTCATTTGGATTTACATCATCCGTGTTGTGAAGTGGGGGTCCAGCGTATGTCCCACATGTTATGTCAACTGACCTGTGAGTCTGTTCATATGGATGCATTTCCCTTTGTGTGAGTTTGTGGAATAAAGGTGTTCAGCACAATCCAAAGTGCCTCATCTCTGTCACTGCAGATCTTTTGCCAGTTTGAATGCGTCATCTATGGCATAATTGACAAAGATTTAGCATATGGGTGTATGTGTACTTCGGCAACATGCATGCAGTTCTTTATGGCTAATAATATCTATTGTGCATGAAGTACCTGGTTGTGTATGTATTTGTGCAGGTTGCTCCCCACAACGGAACGTGAACGCCTGCTGATGGTGTGTCTCCTGTGCGCAGCTCCGCATTTTGTTGCCTGATCCTGTGGCCGTCATTTTTGGTGATTGTTCAAACATTTTCTCGGAGTGACCCATGAGTAACCTGACACTCCTTCCTTTACATACACCTGTTGCACTGTGCCTTTCTGACCTCCTTGTCTTTGTGTGCTACTTTTTGCCTAGTTTCTCACCCCTTCCGCCTGCTGCAGCCTCACCTGCGGCACCGCCCCACCGAGTGCCCTGATTCTGCAACCCACACGCCCCCAAAATGCTCCTCCCTTCCCCCTCCACCCATTCTAAATGCAGCCAGCAGCTTGTCTGTGCCACTGTTGCGCCAACGCCGTGCCAAAGGCAGGACCGTCTGCGCCGGCAACGTGTGCACGACCCTCTGGTCCTTGCATGACCCACATCACACAACAGGCTCATGCTGCAGCCACCCTCCAAGTAATGTCCTCCAGACATTCAACCGCCTGCTATCAGGCAACCCCTTAGCGCACACATGACACCTTCGCATGCTGAGTGTGCAACTCCAACTGCCTACATAGCGCTGACCCGCCTACCAGACCCTGTCAGAACAACCAGGTCATGTGCCTCCTACTCCACATCCGCTCCGTCCACCAGCACGCCATTGAACTCGGTTACCTCCTCAACACAACAGCCCCAGACATCACCTTCATGACAGTAACCTGGATAAAAGCATCCTCAGCACACAACTTCTTCATTGCCATCTCAGACGGATACAAGATCACCCGCAGGGACGGCACCAACAATCCCGGAGGATGAATTGCAATTTATTCCCAAGTACACCCTCAGAGTCACAAATCCGGTTTTGCACCAACCCCCTGGCAACCCTCAGAGTAACACTCATCCACAGATCTCCAGACCTACATCCACAATTCTGCCAAACCATCAACACGTACATCTGCACGCATGCCCTCACCTCCACAGGCTACATGTGGCTGGGGGCCAGTAACTTCTTGCTGGAGGAGAACCACACCACCATCCATCATTGGTCCATCAACATTTGCATCCACGTCTCCAACAAGCAAGACACTGCCCCACACCCCGCTACCGATCCCCCAAAGATGCTTGATGTAAGTCACCACAGACAAGCTGTGTGAGACACTCGAAACAACACCACTGCCACACCCTGCAACCTCACACACTGGATCAGCAACTGATCCAACAATCTTGCCACATTGTCGGACTTTCCTGTGAAGCACAACAACAGTTAAGCCACCTGGGACAAGGCAGACCTACTGGACTCATACAGATCTAGCCGAACTCTTTTGCAAACCTTGCAACACAAAGAACCATCATTTACCTTACAGCCCTGGAAAACGCCACACACAGCCATCACCATATCATCAGCAAGGACAAGTGGAGATCCTTCAGATGGGGCCGAGGCACCAAAACACATGACATCAAGGAGCTCATCAGCATTGTGAGTGAACTGACAGCAGATCTCCATCCAAAAGACACCCCACCCTTGCAAGGCAGATCAAATCCCTTGCAACTTTCTACCACTGCAAGCTCATGGCCATACACGACAGCCTTGGCACACAGAAGCAGACAGCACTATTATCCACAGGACAAACCCCCCTCAGGTTCTGGACTCCCATCAGCAGCAAATACACCACCTGGCTCATGTGCACCATCCACTCTGGCACACCATTAGGCCCCTTCCCACACAACATCTCAACCACATCATTCCCCATCCTTGAAGCCCACGTCCAGCGCAGCATGAATGCCTCCTTTGAGTTTGCCACATTCCATGGGAGCTGGAGGCATGCAGAGAACCAGGTCCTTCTTAAACAAGGGACGGCAGTACCGCAGGATCTCCTGGAACATCACCCTGCTTCCCTCCCCAGCAAATGTCATCAGGAAGACACTCAACGAGCAAATGACAATCTTCGTCCACGCAAACAGCTCCAGGCAACCGGCACAAGACCATCTTCCACAGTAATCACACCACTGCAACCGTCATCATGGCCACCACCAACGACAACTTTGCCCTGCTCAACAATGGTGAGACCACCCCCCTTGACCTCTCAATGGCATTCTACACCATGTGCTACCACACTGTCAGCTCACACATCTCCTACACTGGTATTCAGAGGAGGACCCAGGAGTAAATCAACAAGTAGCTCACCAGCAAGGCCCAGGGAGTTGGCCTCCAGCCTGCAGCATGTAGTACACTGGGGTCATCTGGCCCATGCCCCAGGGCTCATCTCTCAGTGTGACGATCTTCAATGTCTCCATGACACCCTCTCCAACATCACATGCGCACACGACCTCATCATCATCTCGTATGCCATTGACACCCAGCTGCTCCTCAACCTCACCAAAGACGCAGCCATTGTCAGATCCAACGTTCAAGAAGGCATGAGATCCGCTGACGAATGGCTGAACATCAGCCACCTGAGGCTGGACTTGGACAGGACTGAGGTCATCATCTGAGGATTGTCCCCTTACGGCTGGGTCAACTCCTTGTGTCCCACCGGCCTGGGCACTGCACCAGCACCCAGTGGCCACGCACGCAAGCTGGTGTTCATCATGGACTCATGCTGCAACACCCTCTGCATGCTGCAAATGATCCACAGATAGATCCACTCCAAGGCAAGACAGACCGTCCCCCAGGTCCACGACACCAGCCGGGTCAACTACAGCACCACCCTTTACGGAGGAACAACAGCAAAACTGCAGGAGAACTTGTCCACATCCAGGCTGCATCCGCACACCTCATCTTCAACATCCCCCGCCCCAGCCACATCACCGTCCACCTGAGATAGCTACAATGGCTCACTGTCTGCTGCAGGATCACCTTCAGACTCCTCAACCACACTCAGGGGTCAGTCCACAACCCCAGACACAAAACCGACCTTGGACATCTGTCATCCAACACCCCGTTGGCCCAACTCCGTGCAGCCCACCTTGCCCTGGCCACCATTCATCACATCCACAGAACAACTGCATGCAGGAGATAGTTCTCCCACCTCGCCAAACAGACCTGGGACTCCCTCCCCGGGTACCTCCACATGACCCATGACCTCTACACCTTCCTGAAACTCTTCCAAATTGGTCTGTCTGAGCAGTATTGCAAGCCCCCCCTCAGCAGCTTGAGGCCATCACGGGTGAGTATTGGGCTCCATGTCTGTATTTGATGATACATTGTGACCCATGTGTGTCCTTGACTGGACTCAGATCCTAGTGTATGGTTTCTGCAGTTAGTTCCACACTCAGGCATACTTTGACATATCCCCACACGTATGTTGTGGACTCATGCTAAATGACTGCAACATAAAATTTCAAGTATTAATTTTGTAATTATAGCTCTGGGGCGTGATTTGTGCACAGAAAAAGGTGCACTGCAGGGACCATAGAATCCAAAGTTCACAGGGGGAGATGGGATCCTTGCCATTTGAAGTCAGCAGAGTCCAGACCACAGTGTTTAGCATCATTGGTCAGACTGTGACCAGCAAGTCCATGTGGCAGATGATGTCAGTCAATGAGGTGATGCTGTCGCACATGAAGGCCAGGTGCCAGGCCAGGTGACCTGGGAGATGGGGATGGGCCGCTGCCTCTCACGGTCTTTTCCGTGCATGACCCACCTTCCTCAGGGGACCCTCAGATGCAGGCCTTGACGATGCTTGGGACGCTCCGTCAGATGAATCCTCCTCCTCCTCCCTCCCTGTGGCTGGTGGTGGTCTTCACCTGGTGGCACAGGGAGGGTTGCCGATGTTGTCGGCGATCCGACGGAGTGATTGGCTTATGTCCCTTTGCACCACCAGGAGCTCAACCAGTCTTGCCTCCATCTGTCCTTGGTGTTCTTCTTGTTGACTGGCGTGTTGCTCGGCCTGCTGGTTCTTCATCTCAGTGATGGTCCCCTTTATCTCTGTGAGGGTCCCCACTACCTGGCTGAACTCCCTGGTGTCACGCCGGTATGCGTCCATGATGTTGTCTATGTGTGACATACCGGTCCCTTCAGCTGGCTGGTCAGGTTCTCGCCTCCGCCTGCCTCCACTCCCACCACCCCTGCCCACACGCACCTGGCCTGCCGTTGTGGGCACATCGGGTCTACGGGACCCCTGAGGGATGGCAGTGGCGGTGTTGTCTGCCTCCTCCTGGGTGCCCGGCGCACCTTGTCCCTCCTGGTCAGACTGGCTCAGTTGTTCACTGCGGGCAGAGCTCCTCGGTGTCTCCTGGGATGTGGCAGGAATGGGGGTGGTGGTTGGCACAGATGTTCCTGAACCAGGTGCTGCAGGGGCTTGGACACCAGAGGGTCCAGGTCGGTCGGGGTCATCCGCGAAGTGTTGAGAGGCGTCACTGCCGGTGGGATCAGGTTCCTCCCGAGCCTGGGACTCTTCACCCCCATTGTTGGGGGGAGATTCATCACATTGCCCTGTGTGTGAGAGACAGACAATGTTAATGCTGTTTCATGCAACATCCATGTTTCATACACATTCAAGTTGGCACTGTTCCTCCAGGTAGATGTATGTGCCTAGCATTCTCCTCAATGTTCACTTGTGGATGGGTATGTTGCGGGGGAATGATTGATATGTTCTCCTGAGTCTTTGACATGTAGCTTTTGGGCTTGGATGCTTCTTTGGCTATGTATTGGTCTTGTTGTGTTACATGTGCATTGTGACAGTGGGTAAATCCATTGCCTGTCCCGGGGGTGTCTGCTTGTGTAAGGGGTGTGTGTGACAGGTCCTGCTGGTGGGTGTAGTGTGATTTGGCACTGGGGCTCCCAGGTGATGCAGCTGTCCCCCAAGTAGCTCACCAGCAAGGCCCAGGGAGTTGGCCTCCAGCCTGCAGCATGTAGTACACTGGGGTCATGAGTGTGAGTTCCTGTCCTAGATATCTGACCTTGTTGTCTTGGTGTTTGTGTTTGCACTGGTCACAGGAGGGCCTTGTGCTGCCTAAACCCGGGCCACGTGTCAGCTATCTTGTCAGTACTTTCCCAATCCCTGTGCATTGTGCATGGTACATGGGTATGTACCTGGGCCGTATGGGATGATGGCAATTGTGTCTGATTTGGAGTTCAACAATGTGTTTTGTGACACCCACCCTCCCAGCATACCGGACATCCATTCTTGGGTTAGTGCTTTGTGTAGCATGGGACATAGCATGTTAGTGGCATTATCGTTATTTTTGACTGTGATTCTGGCCGGTGAGGGCTTGGGGGTAGTTGCGTGCATTTGGTGTGGGTTGGGGTGTGGATGCCATTACCCCCATGTTACATAAGTTGCTTGTGTACTCACCAGGCTCTGGAACTCCTTGAAGTCCATGTACTCCCACCGGCGGAAGCAGGGCCATCACCTTCTCCTCCCAGGGATGGAAATGTACTGGTCTGCAGGGCCCACCACCTCCAGTGATGTTGCTCTGGGCGTAGTCGTCATTCATTTTTCGCTTGACCGACCTCCGAAGATCGTACCACCTGGCTTGGCATTCAGTCCTGGTCCTTCTGATGGGTGCAACAGGATTCACCCAATCGACGATCCTCTGCCACAGGCGTGATTTTTCGGCTATGCTGGTCTGTCTGACCAATGTTCCAAACAGCTGTGGCTCGATTCTGATGACTTCATTGACAAGGATCTCCAGCTCCTCCCTTGTGAACTTTGGATTCTTGTCTGTGGGCATGGTGTGGGGTGAGGGTGTGGATGGTTGTGGGTGTGTGGGTCTGAATGTGAAGGTGGTGTGGGTCGGAATGTGAAGAGGGGGTATGTGTGAAGGAGGTTGTGTGAAGGTGTATATGTTAAGGTGGATGGGTGCAGTTGTTGGTGTGTGCTCTCTAGCTGCAGTGAGTCTGTTGCAAAGGCTCATGGTTTGTGTGTGTGGGCCCTTTTTTTTGGTCCATTTGTGGGTGGGCCTCAGTTTGAATTTTTGGTGGGTGTGTTATAAGGGGTGGTTGTGAGTTTGCCCCTCTGTTTGCCTGTTTGGATGTGGCCAGGTCAGTCATTTCCATTTTTTGTGCACTGTAGACGTGTTTTGTGGTGTTGTCGAATAGACCCTCCTTGTGCTGTTTTACAGTGTCCATGGTTCAGTACAGTACAGGAGTACGAGTCGTACAGGCACACACGCCCATGCATTGTGTATGTACGGTGCGTACACCGACATTGCTTTATGTACGGCGTGTACGCCGACATTGCGTATGTACGGTGCGTACAACAACATTGGTGCGTACAACAACATTGCGTATGTACGGTGCGTACACCGACATTGCATATGTACGGTGTGTACACCGACATTGCTTTATGTACGGTGCGTACACCGACATTGCGTATGTACGGTGCGTACAACAACATTGGTGCGTACAACAACATTGCGTATGTACGGTGCGTACAACAACATTGGTGCATACAACATTGCGTATGTACAGTGCTACAACAACATTGGTGCATACAACAACATTGCATATGTACGGTGCGTACACCGCCATTGCGTATGTACAGTGCGTACACCGACATTGCTATGTACGGTGCCTACACCGACATTACGTATGTACGGTGCGTACAACAACATTGGTGCGTACAACAACATTGGTGCGTACACCGACATTGCTATGTACGGTGCGTACACCGACATTGCGCATGTACGGTGCGTACAACAACATTAGTGCGTACACCGACATTGCGTATGTACGGTGCGTACACCGACATTGCGTATGTACGGTGCGTACAACAACATTGGTGCGTATAACATTGGTGCGTACAACAACATTGCGTATGTACGGTGCGTACACCGACATTGCGTATGTACAAGTCATTCCCCGTGTACGGGACGTTTTCCGTACAATTCGTAAATCGGAAAGCCCGTCCGGATCGTACTTGTACGGTCGGACTGTATTTTGAGGCTTCGTACGGAAAAGTGGCCGGGTCCATCTCGTACAACTTTTCCCGATCTGATTCATATGGATAGGGCAGATCCGTATGTAGTTTTTCCCATACAAATCGTACTTCATGGGTCAAACAGGACTTGTACGAATCGTACGGAAAAATTTACGGATACAGGTCATACGGAAACAAAAAATACATGCTCGGAATCGGCCCCTTAATGTTTCAAACACAAGGAGATGATGGGCGGAGAGATGAATCTTTCAGACACTTACCCCAGTCATAGATCTGGGTTGAATCCATCATCGTTCTTTAGCTCACTTCGCCACCCCAGTTCAGACCCAGCCATATGCAAATCAGTCTTGACCCTGTTCCTCTTGGGACCAGTCTAGCCTGAACTGCCAAGCCAGATCTTCCCTGGCCCGGAAACAAGCAAAGAATTTCTACGTAATAAATGTAGAGAAAGGGGAAATCATGTACCATATATTAAGAACAGTAGCTGAGTTGGGGGGGGGCGTCCTCAACATGGGTGCATCAACATGGCACCCAGTCCAGGTGTCCACGATGGTGCATTCCGAGGGAAGTTGGAGATGGGTATTGTGGGTAATTTCCCATCTCCTAGGGTGGAAAGGATTAGCATGGTGGGGGTCACTGGGTTTGGGGGGGTATTTGGTAGCACAAGGAGGTTTTTGAGGGGTGGTGTAGGAGAGCTCATGTGGAAGAAGAAAATAAGCAGATTCTAGGGAGACAGCAAAAAAATGCATTAATGGAAAACAGCTATAGAAGAAAAGGGGTTCAACTGTTAAGATGAGTCTTAAAATTCAAATATTATTGTGCAGTGTTATGGGGTTATCTAACTAACAAAAGTATGGAGCGCTAATCAGGTGGTTAACATAATTTTCTCTACAGACTTTATTTGTGTAGGAAACTCATCTTAAAACTAATACGCCAAAACATTTTATTCCTAAATTCTATCATTGATCATACTTTGCCTCAGCAGGTCTGGCAGTAAGGGGGCTAGTGGAGTATTTAGGCCATGTGCCCGATTGGGAAGAGATTCAAGTTCGCAGAGATCCGGGTGGAAGATGAAATTATGCAAGGTGGCTATGGGAGCAGAAGGCCCTATAATTATAGGAGGGGATTTTAATTTTATACAGGATCTAGAAAGGGATACCTACAATAAAACTAAAAAACAGCTAAGCAGCGCACCAAAAAATGAATAGATAAAATGAAACAGGAGTATCAACTGATGGCGCAGAGCTCATCCAGAATTTTCCCTTTATACCTGCTTCTCTCATCAATTAAAATCAACTTCTGGTTGTTAGAGTCGGGGATCTCTGGTTGGCGCAAGGTTTCCCTTGTGTCAAGCAGGAACCCTCTCCTCCACGTCAGGGCGCAGGATAACCCCTCGCGAATGACCCTTGCTCACCCTCTAGGTGCGTGGCGTGAGCAGCCAAGGCGATTCCTCAGGCGTTGTTGGTTAAGCACTTACAATCGTACACACAGTAAATACATCAATCCCCCCAGAAACGGACACCAGACTTGGATATATATAAAAATACGATTCTTTATGTAAAAATAAGGTATATATCTCTCAGCAGACTTATCACAAGACCAATAACGTTTTCGCTAGGCCACCAGGTTGTAAAGCAGGCAAATGTTCTTTGTTCGTAGCTTCAAATGGAGAACTTGTAGTCTCTTGCAAATGTTACTTGTGGTTCCAGTACTCACAGAGATCGGCTCCTGCGAACGGGGAAATAAGGCGTTGCGGGCCCCGAGCCCGATACTGGAACTTCTTTCGTGATGTGGAGAGTCGGCACAGGTCGGTGCGACTCTCAGCTTGGGAAGTGTTCTTGGGTCCTCAATCAGCAGGTGTGGGCAGGTAGGCAGGCGCGGCCCGCGACCCTTTAGCACGGCGGTGCAGGAGGGTCTCCACAGCGGGGGCGGCGCGGCCTGAGGTGTCCGGGGATAGCGAAGCGGGGTCGCAGGGCACGGTCAGTGCAGCTGGGTGACCCGGCGTAGATCACAGTCGTCGGACGGCTTCCGGCGGGAGGGGTGAAAGCGCGGTCAGCGCGCTCCAGTGGCAGGCGGTGACAGGGATGCAGGCGGCCTGGCCCGGGGACAGAGAGCGGCTCTGGACGGAGCGGGGCTCTCACGGGTTGGAGGCAGGCGAGCTTCTGAGTGTCACGGCCCTAGGAGGGGCGATGAGGGGCGCAGTCTCTTTTCCAGCGGGATGCACACACGGCTCGAATGGGAGGATGAGCAAGAAGCACAGAGAACCCACTGTTCCTGGGGTTCAGTTCAGGGGGCAAGCTCAGATCAAGCCCTTGGAGAATGTTCAAGCACAAAGTAGCAAAGTCTTTTCAGTAAGTCTCTTCCTCTCCTTTCTCAGCAAGGCAAGCAGCAGGCCAGCTCCTCCAGCGTCTTCTTCTCCTTCTAGTCGGGCATGGTTCTTTGTGGTAAACAGGATTCTGATTTCTTAGGAGCCAGGCTCCTACTTTTATACCATGATTCTTTTGTTCTTTAGCGCCAGGGGGCCTAGGCCTGGCTCAGTCCAGTTCTGGAGCACTTTGTTATGGTGACTCTGCTCTTTCCTTTCAGCAGCAGGGCAGAGACATCAGCCGCCCCACAGGGGGCGGCGCCGGCTTTGTGGTGGCAGAGCAGAGGGCTATTCAAGAGTCAAGGTGTACTCCTCCCTCCCATCCAGGTGTCACCTCTCTACCCACCACCTGGCAGCCAACCTGTCTCTGGGGGTTCCCCAACCCTGCTCCTTACTTTTGCCAGGGAGAACACATACACACAGCAGAGGCGGCTTGAGACTGTCAGGTCAGTAAATACTAACTTTCTAAAAGTAGTATTTACAAACCCAGGAAATTAAAATAAACTTGACTACAAGAAGTATTTTATCATCCTGAGTTCAGGCATACTAAACTTGACACTTCTACCATGCTCTCTGAGTCCACTGGGGTCACAGCGTTGGCGTGGTCCCGGCAGCCCATTCTGGCCTATGGAGAGCAGGTAGCCTTCAATAGTGAAGAACGGAAAGGGCTGTAATTCACTACTAAGACATGCCACACACATCAGGGCATGTCCTACCTTATGCCTACAATGCACCCTGCCCTTGGGCATACCAGAGGGGTGGCTAATATGTAGGTAAGGGAAGGTTTAGGGACTGGCAAGTGGGGGCACTTGCGTAGTCAGCGCTACGGTCCGGGACCGCGCACAGGGTCTGCGGTGGCAGACCCTAGACACACTTTACAAGGCCGCTTCCGTGGGTGGCGCAACCAGCGCTGCAAGCCCACCAGCAGCATTGGCATTCACAAGCCCTGGCACCCCTGGTGCACTCTACTGGGGACTGACAGTGAATCCAATAAACCAATCATGGACATCAATTACAGGTACATTTTACTTCGGGAGCACTTGCACTGCGGCACGGATTAGCCGTGGCGCAGTGCCCTGAGCGGACAACACCAGCAAAACAATCGAGGCACACCATCAAAAAGTGGAAGGGAAACTCACGCCAAGGTGCCAGGTCTAACACGTGTCCCCTCCAGCTGAAATGTGGGGAGAACTACCCTTGCCCAGGGGGTTCCTCGTCACTAAGGCGGAAATACCTGGACAGACCGTCAGCGTTGGCGTGATCTGTACCAGGACGGTGTTCCACCGTAAAGTCCATACCCTGTAGGGAGATGGACCACCTCAACAGCTTCGGGTTCTCACCCCTCATTTGCATCAACCATCTGAGGGGCCTGTGGTCCGTCTGAACCCGGAAGTGAGACCCAAACAAGTAGGGTCTTAGCTTCTTCAGCGCCCAGACCACAGCAAATGCTTCTCGCTCAATTGCACTCCACCTACTTTCCCGCGGAAGTAACCTCCTACTGATGAAGGCTACGGGTTGGTCCCAGCCCTCCTCAGTCATCTGCGAGAGAACAGCCCCTACACCATGCTCTGAAGCGTCTGTCTGTACTAGGAATTCCTTGGAGAAGTCAGGGGCCAAGAGCACGGGCGCCGTGCACATGGCAGTCTTCAGGGTGTCGAAAGCTTTCTGACAGGTGTCAGTCCAAATCACGTTCCTGGGCTGCTTCTTAGAAGTCAGCTCTGTCAAGGGGGCAACGATCGTTCCATAGCCCTTGACAAACCTCCTGTAGTACCCAGTGAGCCCCAGGAAGGCCCTCACTGCGGTCTGCGTCTTGGGGGGTTCCCAAGCCAGGATGGTCTCGATTTTGGGTTGCAAGGGTGCCACCTTGCCACTCCCCACTTGGTGTCCCAAGTACACCACGGAACCCTGCCCGATCTGGCACTTGCTTGCCTTGATCGTGAGGCCTGCTCGGCGCAGAGCCATCAACACTTCCCAGAGGTGGCGCAGGTGTTCGGGCCAGGTGGCACTGAACACTGCGATGTCATCCAGGTAGGCGGCACTGAACGCATCCAGCCCAACCAGTACCTGGTTGACCAACCTCTGAAAGGTGGCAGGGGCATTCTTCATCCCAAATGGCATGACTCGGAACTGGAAGTGCCCATCTGGTGTAGAGAATGCTGACCTCTCTTTGGCCCCATCGGTCAAGGCGATCTGCCAGTACCCAGACGTTAAATCAAACGTGCTGAGGAACCGGGCAGCCCCCAGCCGATCAATGAGCTCATCAGCTCTGGGGATGGGGTGCGCGTCAGTCTTCGTTACTGAATTGAGTCCTCTGTAGTCCACACAGAACCGGAGTTCAGGTGTGGCTCCCGGCGCAGCAGCCTTTGGGACCAAGACCACGGGGCTGGACCAAGGACTGCTGGAGGACTCAACCACCCCTAGCGCGAGCATCTTGGAGACCTCCTCCTTAATGCAAGCTCTGACCCTGTCAGTTACCCTGTAAGCCTTGTGCTTCACAGGTAAGCTGTCTCCTGTGTCCACATCATGGACGCACCAATCTGTGACACCAGGAACCAGGGAGAATCTGTCGGAAAACTGCCCCAGCAAGTGGCGGCAATCTTCCCGTTGTTCGGGCGTCAGGGTGGGTGAGAGGTTAACTCCATCCACTGACCCATCTTTCTCAGAGGCCACCAAGAGGTCAGGAAGAGGCTCGGTCTCCTCTTCCATTCCATCATCAGTGGCCAGCAGCATGCCCACTTCGGTCCTCTCTAAGTGGGGCTTAAGGCGGTTAACATGTAGGACCCTCAAAGGGTTCCTGGGAGTCTGCATGTCCACCAAGTAGGTGATAGGACTTTTGCGCTCCACAACCTCAAATGGACCTGTCCACTTATCCTGAAGTGCACAAGGCTCCACTGGGGCCAAGACCCACACCTTTTGTCCAGGTTGAAGCTCTACCAGAGTGGCATTCCGGTCGTACCACCGCTTCATCTCCTCCTGGCTGGCTTCCAGATTTGCCTCAGCAAGTTGTCTGAAACGCCGAGTCTGGTTTCGGAAGGCCAGCATGTAACTATATACATTCTGGGGAGGTTTCCTGGGAGATTGCTCCCAGCCTTCCTTCACCAAACTCAGAGGTCCTCTTACCGGGTGACCATACAGAAGCTCAAAGGGGCTGAATCCTAGAGACTTCTGTGGCACCTCTCGGTAAGCGAAGAGCAGGCATGGCAAGAGGACGTCCCACTTACGCCTCATTGGACCGTCCAGGCCCATGATCATGCCTTTGAGGGTTCGGTTGAATCTCTCGACCAACCCATTTCCTTGGGGGTGGTAAGGAGTGGTGAACTTGTAAGTTACCCCACACTCCTTCCACAGGGATTTCATATACGTGGATATGAAATTGGTCCCCCTGTCGCTCACCACCTCTAGAGGGAATCCCACTCGGGAGAAAATTCCCATCAGTGCCCGTCCCACCACGGGGGCCGTCACTGTCCTCAGAGGGATGGCTTCAGGGTACCGGGTGGCATGGTCCACCAAGACCAGGATGAACCTGTTGCCCAGGGCTGTCTTGGGGTCCAGAGGCCCCACAATATCAATACCCACTCGTTGGAATGGCGTACCGGCCACAGGGAAAGGTTGCAGAGGAGCCTTATGCTTCCCTCCGCTCTTACCACTTGCCTGGCAAGTCTGACAGGTTCTGCAGTAGGAATCTGAATTCTTATGCATTTGGGGCCAGTAAAAGTGGGTGACAAGCCTGTCATAGGTCTTGTCCATCCCCAAATGTCCTGCTAAAGGCACATCGTGAGCCAGCCCCAGTAGGAAGGTTCTGAACTTCTGGGGTACCACCAGCACACGGGCTGACCCAGGTTCAGCAGCCTTAGGCTCGGAATACAGGAGGTCACTCTCCCAGTACACGTAGTGTGTTTTGGCCTGAACACCGTTGGCCTGGTCTGCAGCCTGTTGCCGCATACCCACGAGAGAAGGGCATTCTTTCTGCTCCCTGCAGAATTCCTCCCTGGAGGGACCTCCTTCTTGCTGCCAATGGGTCAGCCCGGGCAGATCTCCCAGTTCGGCAATCTGTTCCCCGGTAGGCTCCAGAGCATCCCCCTCAGGGTCTACTTCCTCCTGGGCCGTGGGAACTTCGGGGGCCGGTTTCCCGCGCCTCCTGCGCCTTCTCCCTAAGGCCGGTTCCTGGACCTCTCCCTCAGGCTCCAGGACCCTCTCAACACCCCTACTGGCTGCCATGGACCGGGTGGTCACGCACGCCCAGTCGGGTAGACCCACCATCCTCAGATGCGTGGTCTTCTCCACCTTTTCCCAAGGGGAACT
Source organism: Triturus cristatus (assembly GCF_964204655.1). Taxonomy (NCBI): domain Eukaryota; kingdom Metazoa; phylum Chordata; class Amphibia; order Caudata; family Salamandridae; genus Triturus; species Triturus cristatus. The sequence goes on from NC_140593.1 coordinate 424,074,616, forward strand.
CTCCAGGTCGTTCCCTAGCAGACAGTCTACAGGCATGTCAGTTCTCACAGCGACTTGTAGAGTACCAGAGACCTCCCCCCACTCAAAGGGAACTTGAGCCATTGGACAACGACTCTCTACGTTGTCAGCGTTGACAACCCTACAGTAGGCATTGGGTACAATTTGCTCTTGAGACACCAGGTGTTGCCTCACCGAGGTCACGCTGGCTCCTGTATCTCTAAGAGCCTCAACCTTCTTTCCATTGATGGTCACCACTTGCCCATATTTCTTAGTGTTAGAGGGCAGGTAGGTTACAGGGACCATCTCACTGTCTCCTAGCGAGACTAGGGTCATCTGCCCGGGACCCCCACCCTCCTGGACTGCTACCTCCTCCCCAAAGTTAACACTAGCTACTTGCCGGGGTGGAGCACCAGTGGGTGCGGTCTTACCAAACAGGCGACACTTAGGATCAGAGGCAATGTGACCCGGGTCACCACACCTATAACAATTGAAGGGCCCCTTTGGAACAGGTCTACCTGTCGGGGCCCCGTTCTGCTGCGGGGGTGGGGGAGGCTGAGAACCCTTCTGCTGGTTCCCTTGGGAATTACTTTGGGGGCCTTTTTGGAACCCCTTCTGTTTACCCTTGTCCCCCCCACTCTTCTGCTGGGGACCCTGCCCACCTTTGGCGGAGTCTCCCACTTGACCCTTGTGGACCCTGGTGCTGAGCCAGCGGTCCGCCTCCTCAGCAAGCTTCCTCGGGTTGGACAGCTTGCTATCTATCAGGTGCTGGCGTAGCTCAGGAAAACATTGACTGGACAAGTGCTCCCATGCAATTAAATCAAGCAGCCCTTGATAATCATTCACTTTGCTACCCTTCACCCAACCATCCAGCGCTCTGCAGAAAAAGGTCACATATTCCACATACGTACTCTCAGGGATCTTCTTGGTCTCCCTGAACCTCTGTCTATATAGCTCAGGAGTTAACCCATACCTGGTCATTAAAGCTTCCTTCATATGGGGGTATGAGGTCTGGACTTCTAAGGGCAAATCTAACAGTGTGTCCCGCCCTTCCGCAAGGAACCTTCCCCACAACCCCGCTCCCCAGTCTTTCTCAGGGACCCGGTGTGAGGACATGGCCACCTCGTAGGCTCTAAACCACTGCCCTATGTCATCCTTTCTAAAATACTCCTTTACTACATCTTTGGGGATGTACACCTTGGACTCTACCTGCGCTGGTGGAGTGCTGCCACCAGAAGGAGCGGTGTCCAAACTTTTCGCCTTCAGCTCCAACTCCTTCAATCTTATATCATGCTCCATTTGGCGTTGTTGTGCCTCCAGGGCCAACTTCTGCTTTTCCATTTCCATTTGTCCGGCCAACTTTGCCATCTCCATTGCATGCGCCCTGTTGGCTGCCCTGTCTGCCAGCTCCTCTGGCGACCGGACTCTGCTGGGTTCCTCAAGGTTGTCGGGTGGAACGATGTCCCCCGCATTCCGTGGGTCTCGTGACTCCTTCCAGGCTCTCAACGCCTTGGTGTACTGGGGCTTCCTCTTGAATCCAGCATGGGGGACTCTGAATTTTACACTGTAGCCTTTCAATTGCTCCATCGTGTAGCCTTCCAGTCTCTCCCAATCCACCTCATCTATTCCAGAAATCACGGAGAGCGCTCTTCCAGCAGAGAGTGAGCCAGGCATGGTTGCAGTAATGGCAGATGTCTCAACAAAGTTCAACAAATAAAAACCTGTGGCTGCGTTATTTGGTCTGCTCTCACTATCTGGTGATTAATAATTCACTGTATGCAAATTACAAGTGCAAATCCGAAATCCCACCCGCTGCCAACAATGTTAGAGTCGGGGATCTCTGGTTGGCGCAAGGTTGCCCTTGTGTCAAGCAGGAACCCTCTCCTCCACGTCAGGGCGCAGGATAACCCCTCGCGAATGACCCTTGCTCACCCTCTAGGTGCGTGGCGTGAGCAGCCAAGGCGATTCCTCAGGCGTTGTTGGTTAAGCACTTACAATCGTACACACAGTAAATACATCAATCCCCCCAGAAACGGACACCAGACTTGGATATATATAAAAATACGATTCTTTATGTAAAAATAAGGTATATATCTCTCAGCAGACTTATCACAAGACCAATAACGTTTTCGCTAGGCCACCAGGTTGTAAAGCAGGCAAATGTTCTTTGTTCGTAGCTTCAAATGGAGACCTTGTAGTCTCTTGCAAATGTTACTTGTGGTTCCAGTACTCACAGAGATCGGCTCCTGCGAACGGGGAAATAAGGCGTTGCGGGCCCCGAGCCCGATACTGGAACTTCTTTCGTGATGTGGAGAGTCGGCACAGGTCGGTGCGACTCTCAGCTTGGGAAGTGTTCTTGGGTCCTCAATCAGCAGGTGTGGGCAGGTAGGCAGGCGCGGCCCGCGACCCTTTAGCACGGCGGTGCAGGAGGGTCTCCACAGCGGGGGCGGCGCGGCCTGAGGTGTCCGGGGATAGCGAAGCGGGGTCGCAGGGCACGGTCAGTGCAGCTGGGTGACCCGGCGTAGATCACAGTCGTCGGACGGCTTCCGGCGGGAGGGGTGAAAGCGCGGTCAGCGCGCTCCAGTGGCAGGCGGTGACAGGGATGCAGGCGGCCTGGCCCGGGGACAGAGAGCGGCTCTGGACGGAGCGGGGCTCTCACGGGTTGGAGGCAGGCGAGCTTCTGAGTGTCACGGCCCTAGGAGGGGCGATGAGGGGCGCAGTCTCTTTTCCAGCGGGATGCACACACGGCTCGAATGGGAGGATGAGCAAGAAGCACAGAGAACCCACTGTTCCTGGGGTTCAGTTCAGGGGGCAAGCTCAGATCAAGCCCTTGGAGAATGTTCAAGCACAAAGTAGCAAAGTCTTTTCAGTAAGTCTCTTCCTCTCCTTTCTCAGCAAGGCAAGCAGCAGGCCAGCTCCTCCAGCGTCTTCTTCTCCTTCTAGTCGGGCAGAGGTTCTTTGTGGTAAACAGGATTCTGATTTCTTAGGAGCCAGGCTCCTACTTTTATACCATGATTCTTTTGTTCTTTAGCGCCAGGGGGCCTAGGCCTGGCTCAGTCCAGTTCTGGAGCACTTTGTTATGGTGACTCTGCTCTTTCCTTTCAGCAGCAGGGCAGAGACATCAGCCGCCCCACAGGGGGCGGCGCCGGCTTTGTGGTGGCAGAGCACAGGGCTATTCAAGAGTCAAGGTGTACTCCTCCCTCCCATCCAGGTGTCACCTCTCTACCCACCACCTGGCAGCCAACCTGTCTCTGGGGGTTCCCCAACCCTGCTCCTTACTGTTGCCAGGCAGAACACATACACACAGCAGAGGCGGACTGAGATGGTCAGGTCAGTAAATACTAACTTTCTAAAAGTAGTATTTACAAACCCAGGATATTAAAATAAACTTGACTACAAGAAGTATTTTATCATCCTGAGTTCAGGCATACTAAACTTGACACTTCTACCATGCTCTCTGAGTCCACTGGGGTCACAGCGTTGGCGTGGTCCCGGCAGCCCATTCTGGCCTATGGAGAGCAGGTAGCCTTCAATAGTGAAGAACGGAAAGGGCTGTAATTCACTACTAAGACATGCCACACACATCAGGGCATGTCCTACCTTATGCCTACAATGCACCCTGCCCTTGGGCCTACCAGAGGGGTGGCTAATATGTAGGTAAGGGAAGGTTTAGGGACTGGCAAGTGGGGGCACTTGCGTAGTCAGCGCTACGGTCCGGGACCGCGCACAGGGTCTGCGGTGGCAGACCCTAGACACACTTTACAAGGCCGCTTCCGTGGGTGGCGCAACCAGCGCTGCAAGCCCACCAGCAGCATTGGCATTCACAAGCCCTGGCACCCCTGGTGCACTCTACTGGGGACTGACAGTGAATCCAATAAACCAATCATGGACATCAATTACAGGTACATTTTACTTCGGGAGCACTTGCACTGCGGCACGGATTAGCCGTGGCGCAGTGCCCTGAGCGGACAACACCAGCAAAACAATCGAGGCACACCATCAAAAAGTGGAAGGGAAACTCACGCCAAGGTGCCAGGTCTAACACTGGTATTGATTTTTTTTCTAATTTCGCATTCTCTTAATTGTATAGACTCTGATATATGGGATAATGGTTTTTCTGATCACTCATTGGTTAGCATAGATCTGGAGTTTGAAATTAGTAGGAGGGAGAGGATCAGGTGGCAGTTGGACTGTGGCTTTCTTTCTAACCAAACGTAAAGAGGTGTGGTGTGATCCATACCTACATGACGCACAGCAATCACACTCAACAGAGTTTCAAAAAAGTAATTTTTCCTTTACTCAACAATTATTGATAGAGTAATATCAATCTTTAGTTTCCATAGTAAAACACATAATTTATACACGTATTTCTTAGACATACGTAATGGATACAGCGGGATTCATAGGTTTAAATGTCTCATAAACAAATGCTGTACATTAACCAATATAATTTCTTCTGTTTGAAAATTCATCGAATTTTTTAACATCTATCCCAATGCATTTCGGGTTATTAGCCCTTCTTCAGGGGATTCAGTTTGTGTGCTTCAATCAACAGTTCCGCATTTGTAACACTACAAAAAATTGAAACAATATTGCTTAATTCACATATATGTTGTTAGGATTTGCACTCTTAACTGACAGTATGTTCAAGAGCTGAAGGCCCAGTGTATTAATAAAGAAAACGAAAAGAAAATGAGGGAAATGTGTGCCTGTGGAAAGGATATGTAGATAGTCAAGTCGACGTAACCCTTATTTAAAAATCCTACTAGAGGTGAACACCCAAGGGTGGGGAACAGACTCCATAGCGGATTTGCCTCTAAGTAAACACCAAAAATGTTTGTTTAACGTACTCACTGTCACGGATCCAATAGAGTTTCTATGCAACGTTATCATGGAGTGACCCTCGACTGTAAAGAAAGTGGAGGAATCTTATTAGTGCTTGAACAACTGCGTGTCAGCACTAGCTGTCGGGGGAAAAAGAATAAAAGCTTACCCTTCCATGGGCTGTGTATAATTCTTTCTAACCAGTAATGGGTAGCAAATACCAGAAAATGAATTGAGAATTTTCTTTTCAGATCAATAAGGGCACTGCTTCTGTTTTTTCAGTTTGGGGTGCCTTTAAGGCAACTATCCAGGGGAAGATTGTTGCTTTCAAACCCTCTCAAGCAAAAAAATGAGCAAAACGTATAAAAGAGCTTCAAACCTCTGTGGATGTTGCTGGGCGGTTAATTCCGTTCTGCTTGCGGAGTTTGCGGAATTTGGGTAATTTCGTGTTCCGCGGAAAATACGGAGAATACGGAATTGCCCAAAATTCTGCATTCCGCGGCTTCGCAGAATTTTTTGCTTGTTCGCGTTCTCAAAATGCATGTTTGCGAGATATTTCCCCCGAGCACTCAAACAGCGTTCGTGAACAGGAAAAAAGCATTGCGCGTGTTTGCAGAATTTCTGTGTGCTCCCGGAGATTTTTTACTGTTTAATATGACCATAAGATGCAAGACTTGAAGGAATGTACATATTGATCAGAAAAACTATGTCTGAGATTTGACGAAATGAATGTTGAGGGAATTGCCGATTGCTAAAGGTCGCATTGGTACACTTTATTGAAAGCATCAACAACTATTTCTTTATTTATGTAAAATTATTATTCATTTTCTTATTATTATTAGTATTCTGTGGATATGATAAGAATTGTATATATGTATGTATAATATGTATGTCTTCTATGGATCTGCTTTACAAAAATAATAATAACATTTAAAAAAAAGACCATGTTCCTCATGGGAACAGTTGAACCCGAACTGCCAAGCCAGGTTTTCCCTGGAATATAAATAAGCATCTTAGGACCGGTTTCAAGGTAACACCCCTCATCAGCCAGGCTAGCTTGAATCCAGTGTCAAAGTGAGCAATTGTCCCATGTCTGGACATACCCTGTCAGCTTAGGGCAAACAAACCAAATACAAGGAGATTATGGGTGGAGTGCTGAATCTTTCAGATGCTCACCCCGACACAGATCTGGGTTGAATCCATCATCCTTCTTTAGCTCACTTCTCCACCCCAGATCAGACGCAGCCATATGCAAATCAGTTTTGACCCTGTTCCTCATGGGAACAGTGTAGAAAGCTGGGTTTCAGTTGCAGAAACCCCCTCACGTTTTGCCAGATTTCTGATGCACTTTGACTTGATGTGCCCTGGGTCCCTGCCAATCAGGTTACTAGGGCTGTGTTCTTTCCCGAATTGTACGTTTGTACCCCCAATTGGCACCTCTCTGGCCACATGTGAGACCCTTGTAAAAGGAACCATGGGTACTGTTGGACATGGCCCTTTTTGCAGGGTCATCCCTAAACTTTTTGCCTTCCTCCTGTATTTTTTCTGACCTGTTGTTGGCTGTTTTATGACTCTGGGCACCTTACCACTGCTGATCAGTGCTAAGGTGCATATGCTCTCCCTATGGTAAAATGTTGACATTGATTGGTTTCCATGTTTGGCTTATTTGGTTTACTATCAGCCCCTAGTAAAGTGCACCAAGAGTGCCAGGGCTTGTAAATACAAATGCTGCTAGTGGGCTTGCAGCACTGGTTGTGCCACCCACAGAAGCGGCCTAGCAAAATGTGTCTAAGGTCTGCCATTGCAGAACCTGCGTGCAGTCTGGTACTGTCATGCTGATTGCGCAAGTGCACCTCCTTGCTAGTCCCCAAACCTTCCCTTAACTACATACTAGTCACCCCTCTGGTAGGCCCAAGGGCAGGGTGCATTGTAGGCATAAGGTAGGACATGCCCTGATGTGTGTGGCATGTCCTAATAGTGAATTACAGCCATTTTCATTTTTCACTATTGAAGGCTACCTGCTCTCCATAGGCCAGAATGGGCTGCTGGAATTATTACACTCTATAATCCCAGCGGACTCAGAGAGCATGGTAGAAAGTCAAGTTTAGTATGCCTGAACTCAGAATAATAAAATACTTCTTTTAGTAAAGTTTATTTTAATATCCTGTGTTTGTAAATACTACTTTTAGAAAGTTAGTATTTACTTGCTTAGGCATTTCAGTCCGCCTCTGCTTTGTGTGTGTGTGCTGCCTAGTTTCAGTGAAGGGCAGGGCTGGGGAATTCCAGGAGACAGGCTGGCTTCCAGGTGGTGGGTAGAGAGATTACACCTGGATGGGTGGGAGGAGTACACCTTGACTCTGAATAGACCTGTGCTCTGCCACCACAATGCTCGCTCCGCCCCCTGTGGAGCGGCTGATGTCTCTGCCCTGTGCACTGAAAGGAAAGAGCAGAGTCACCACAACAAAGTGCTCCAAAACCGGACTGAGCCCTGGCGACAAAGAACAAAAGAAACTGTGTATAAAAAAAGAAGCCCTGCTCCTAAGAAATCAGATCCTGTTTACGCCAAGAAGAAACTCTGCCTGAAGATAAGGACGTGGGAAAGCTGCATGGAGGACTACTGTCTCTAAGCCTGAGAGACTGGCCTGTGGTGGGTGCCTTGCTGCAAGAAGGAGAGGAAAAGGCTGAGAAAGAGTTTAGAATCAACTTGTGCTTTGTGAACATTCTCCAAGGGCTTGCTGGTGAACTTGCCCCCTGAACTGCGCTCCAGGAACAGTGGGCGCTACCCCTCCCTGGAAGTAAGGAAGCTGCTGTGGGTCGATTGCGAACGCTGACCTCAGAGAACCTGTGTGCCACCATCTCGCCGAGCAACGTGACCTCTGGCCGACTGTGCTGCTGTGAGCACCGTGAAGGCCTGCCCTGCCTGGCCTGAGCAAAGTGAACTGCTGCCCCCTCGAGCCACAGCTTGCAACGTGAGGAAAGACTGTCTGACTCCAAGCCCCGAGCCTCTGCGACCCCAAGCCGTAGAGACCACTGCAAAGATCGACAACACTCAGGTTTGCCACTTCTGGACGACGCTGCAGCGCTGCGCGCTGAAATCGCCCCCGAGCCGCCCCTCCTTCCACCAACCTCGGAGTGAGCCGTAAAAGTCCTGAGGCGCTCCACCAGGCACCGTCGTCCTCTGCCAAGCGGGACTGCAACGCGCCGTGGGACGCCCCTCCTGTGACTGCTGAGGCCGCCCCGAACTCCCCACCAAGATCTGAGGTACTGTGCGCCCCGAATAACGCTGTACGAAGCATCCCCTCGACTGTACGGCCCGCACGACTCTATACGAAGCGTCCCCATAAGCTTGCTCACGCCGGAAGTGTGAGCTATGGAAGGGAAGGTCCGGAAGAGTGTTCGCCACCGTACGAAGCGTACCTGCAACGGTACGGCCCGTACGGCTTGAATCCCCATACGCTTGCTCATGCGGGAAGCATGAGGAGTGGCAAGAATCGTACCAGCCTCGTACGAAGCGTACCTACGACGGTACGGCCCGTACCGCTTTAGTCCCAGTACGCTTGCTCACGCGGGAAGCGTGAGGAATAGTACAAAGCGTACCAACAACGGTATGACGCGTACCAACGCCGGTACGACGCGTACGGACGGCACTTCGAAGCGCACAGACCCCCAAAAGTTGCAGATTGCACCCAAATTGACCATTTTGAAGAACTGTGGCATCCTTGAACATTTTAAACAAGTAACTGGAACCTTATTTAAAAGTAAAGACTGTAACTGAAGCCTGCTTGAAGAATTTATATAAAGAGCTTTATTTTGGTAAAATACATTCTTGTGTCTCTGTGTGGTGGGTTGGTGGTTATTGTGGGACACCCTAAATGCTTAACCTCATGCCCTCTGGAATCTAGCCTGACTGCTCGCGCCACGTTACCTAGAGGGTGAGCAGGAGTTATTTTTCAAGAGTAATCCTTTGCCCTGACTTAGAGGAAAGGGTCCAGGCTTGTCGCAAGTGCATAACTGCGCCAACTAGAGACCCCGGATTCTAACATTGGTGGCAGCGGTGAGGATCTACGGATTTGCATTTTTGGTATCTGCGCCGTGATTACTAGCCATTGCACAGTGAGGACAGTCCAGTAGCTTAAGCCACAGAACTTTTTATTTTATTTTTGCTTGCCAAGAAAGAAGATCCCTTGTGTTTGGAGTCATGCCGGGCCCAAATGGCATTGAGAAATCGACCTCTGAAACCTCTGAAATAGTAGGAATGGAATGGGATGAGTCAAAACTGGACAGCTACACGAAAAACGAACTCAAGCACTTCTGCAAGAAGCTCAAGGTTCCACATGTAGGATGCAGGCTCAAAGGAGAGCTCCACAAGGCGCTGAAAGCCTGGATGGAATCAAGGGGTGCAACTGAGGATGTTTTACCATTGGAACCAGCGGAGAGTGTTCACAGTTTTGGCAGAGGCCTGTCGCCAGAGGAGCTGGCATACAGACAGGCCACCAGGGATCATGAAATGAAGTTGGCAGAGCTGAAATTAAAAGGCCAATTGGAGCTAGAAAGCAAAAAGCTGGCTTTGGAAGAAAAGAAAATGCAAATGGAACATGACTTGATAATGAGGAAATTTGATATGGAGCTCGAGAGGCTTGAGGCCATGAGTGTCTCAGCCCAGCAACAAGAAATGTGTGTAGCTCAGAGATTGAGCTTTGCTGAGTGGGAGGAAGAATCCAGCTCAGATGGTGGCAGCAATAGTGAATTTTCTAGTGCTGAGAGAGTAGTACACACACCCAGAGATGTGGCGCCTGACTTGAAGGAGGGGGTTAACATACACCAGGATGTTCAAGGGCATGACGTAGCTCCAGTAGTGCGCAGTATCCTTGAAGGGAATAGGATAACTGGCGCAGGGGTTCATGGTCCTAGTGGTGGGAGGGACACTCTACTGACTCTAGATGAGAGGTGCAGGGAGAGGGGATCCCCCAAAATTGAAGTCCTGGTATGTGAGTGTGAAGACCGCCCAGAAGAGAGTGGGTTGTGTGACAGAGACAGTCAGATACTGTCTTGCCAGTCTCAGGAGAGTGGTGTGGAGTACGTGTGTGAGGCACTGGATGGTGAGATGAAGGATAGTTTGGTTAACCCTGCTAGGGGGCTGTGTGATCCAATTGTGGGAGAGCATATTGTAAGTCCCTGTTTTCCAGCGCTATGCCAACACCTGTGGGAGAGTGAGTTCTCTGACCGCAGGGAGCTCAGATTGGAGGCAGACCTTTTGGTGGAGTCCAGAGGGTCTGGAAAGGCATTTGGGAGTGATCCCAAGAGGAGTGGTTCAGGTATCTTCAAACCCAGTGTGGTGGAGGTGGCTCAGAGTAGCTCAACTAGGTCCTGTAGTAGTGAGAGGGGTGTAGTGCCTCACGTCCTGTCTTTAAGGGGAAGGAGTGAGAAGGGGTTATGTCCCAGTAGTGCCCAACCTCAGTCTCAGAGCTTGGATGGTTCTTTAAGGGAACACCAGGTTGGGAGACTAGTCTGTCCTGTGGGGCTGCCCGTTGTGCGGGATTCCCTAGTGTCTGGTGAACGGGGAGTTTCTGTAGGCAAGCCTCCCTCAGTTCTGGTGTCTGGCAGTACCACTCCAGTGGGGAGGGTGCAGAAGTCCAGATTGAGGGGTGAGAGGAGGAAAGAGTCCCCAGTGGGAAAACCAGTGGGTCAGGGGCCAGCCAGAAGGACTTCGTCACCAGTGAATGACCATGGTGACACCACTTCTGTCCTGGGGATCTTCGTGCACTGTCAGATGGACAGGGGTCGGGAGATCTGCGCCAGGCAGACTGTCACACGACACATGAGTTATGTGTCACCCTCAGGGGGGCATGCGTGCTCCCCGGGAAGTCCTGGTGCGCCAGGTGAGTGTTCAACCGCATGGGTTGGTCCCAGGGTTGGGAAGCCAGGGTCAGGTATTGTCTGACCTGGAGGGTGGAACAACTGTAATCAGTGTCCTGACCCAGGTTGCTTCTAGGGGTTCCACTCCAGTTGGGAGTGTGCAGTACTCTGGAAGGGGGTTCAGAGGGAGGGAGTCCTCGCCTTTGACCCCGGTGCAGCCTGAGGGTTTAGACCCTAGGCTGGAGAGCCAGGGTCAGGTATTGTCTGACCTGGAGGGTGGGACAACTGTAATCAGTGTCCTGACCCAGGTTGCTTCTAAGGGTACCACTCCAGTTGGGAGTGTGCGGTACTCTGGAAGGGGGTGCAGAGGGAGGGAGTCCTCGCCTCTGACCCCGGCTCAACTGAAGGGTTTAGACCCTAGGTTGGAGGGCCAGGTTCCGGGTGACCCCGCTGACCTGGACGCCCAGTTGCAGGATAGAACCCCTGAACTGGTGGGTGAATTGCGCAGGACACCTGCCCCCGGTGCCCTGGCAATTCTGGAAGGGGGTACCACTCCAAGTGGGAGGGTACAGAGCCCCAAGGAGGAGGACCGGGTGTGGGAGAGGCCACCCCAGTCTTTGGTCCAGCCGCCGGATACAGGCCTGGGGCTGGTGGGTCAGTGCCAGGATGTCATACCTGACCTGACAGGAGGGAGAATGTACAAAGGGTGCCAAGCACCTGGGGCTACTGCCCCCCGCTCCCTGGCGCCACAGAGGTTTGAGAACCCTAAGAGGCATACGGCCTGGGTCTCATCCCTGACTACTGTCAGTGGCCACTGTAGCATTTTGCTGTCTGTCTGTTGGGACACACCTATGGGCCAATTAAGGTTAGGTGCTACACAGGTGGTGTCCACAGGTGAAGAGAAGGGTTCCCCATGGATTGGCTTGGTGGGCCCTGAGAGTATGGACAGAGGGAGTCCAATAGGTTCAGATTGGCGTAGAACTGGAGTCTGTCCCTGCAGTTGCGGGCCAGGTCCTTGTTCTATTGCCCCAAACAGGGAAGACCATCACGGTGGTGATTGGTCTGCCCTGTCTTTTGGCTGGAAGGGGGTTGTGTTGGACTTGGCCCTTTTTGCAGTGTCATCCCTAAACTTTTTGCCTTCCTCCTGTATTTTTTCTGACCAGTTGTTGGCTGTTTTATGACTCTGGGCACCTTACCACTGCTGATCAGTGCTAAGGTGCATATGCTCTCCCTATGGTAAAATGTTGACATTGATTGGTTTCCATGTTTGGCTTATTTGGTTTACTATCAGCCCCTAGTAATGTGCACCAGGAGTGCCAGGGCTTGTAAATACAAATGTTGCTGGTGGGCTTGCAGCACTGGTTGTGCCACACACAGAAGCGGCCCAGCAAAATGTGTCTAAGGTCTGCCATTGCAGAACCTGCGTGCAGTCTGGTACTGTCATGCTGATTGCGCAAGTGCACCTCCTTGCCAGTCCCCAAACCTTCCCTTAACTACATATTAGTCATTCCTCTGGTAGGCCCAAGGGCTGGGTGCATTGTAGGCATAAGGTAGGACATGCCCTGATGTGTGTGGCATGTCCTAATAGTGAACTACAGCCATTTTTGTTTTTCACTATTGAAGGCTACCTGCTCTCCATAGGCTGCTGGAATTATTACACTCTATAATCCCAGCAGACTCAGAGAGCATGGTAGAAAGTCAAGTTTAGTATGCCTAAATTCTCAGAATAATAAAATACTTCATTTAGTAAATTTTATTTTAAGATCCTGTGTTTGTAAATACTACTTTTAGAAAGTTAGTATTTACTTGCTTAGCCATTTCAGTCCACCTCTGCTTTGTGTGTGTGTGCTGCCTAGTTTCAGTGAAGGGCAGGGCTGGGGAATTCCAGGAGACAGGCTGGCTGCCAGGTGGTGGGTAGAGAGATTACACCTGGATGGGTGGGAGGAGTACACCTTGACTCTGAATAGACCTGTGCTCTGCCACCACAATGCTGGCTTCGCCCCTGTGGAGCGGCTGATGTCTCTGCCCTGTGCACTGAAAGGAAAGAGCAGAGTCACCACAACAAAGTGCTCCAAAACCGGACTGAGCCAGGCACAGGCCCCCTGGCAACAAAGAACAAAAGAAACTGTGTATAAAAGAAGGAGCCCTGCTCCTAAGAAATCAGATCCTGTTTACGCCAAGAAGAAACTCTGCCTGAAGAGAAGGACCTGGGAAAGCTACATGGAGGACTACTGTCTCTAAGCCTGAGAGACTGGCCTGTGGTGGGTGCCTTGCTGCAAGAAGGAGAGGAAAAGACTGAGTAAGACTTTGGAATCAACTTGTGCTTTGTGAACAATCTCCAAGGGCTTGCTGGTGAACTTGCCCCCTGAACTGCGCCCCAGGAACAGTGGGCGCTACCCCTCCCTGGAAGAAAGGAAGCTGCTGTGGGTGGATTGCGAACGCTGACCCCAGAAAACCTGTGTGCCCCCATCTCGCCGAGCAACGTGACCTCTGGCCGACTGTGCTCCTGTGAGCACCGTGAAGGCCTGCCCTGCCTGAGCAAAGTGAACTGCTGCCCCCTCGAGCCGGAGCTCGCAACGTGAGGAAAGACTGTCTGACTCCAAGCCCCGAGCCTCTGCGACCCCAAGCCGTAGAGACCATTGCAAAGATCGACGACACTCAGGTTCGCCGCTTCTGGACGACGCTGCAGCGCTGCGTGCTGAAATCGCCCCCGAGCCGCCCCTCCTTCCTCCAACCTCGGAGTGAGCCGTAAAAGTCCTGAGGCGCCCCACCAAGCACCGTCGTCCTCTGCCAAGCGGGACTTCAACACGCCGTGGGACGCCCCTTCTGTGACTGCTGAGGCCGCCCCGAACTCCACACCAAGATCTGAGGTACTGTGCGCCCCGAATAACGCTGTACGAAGCGTCCCCTCGACTGTACGGCCCGTACGGCTCTGCACGAAGCATCCCCGTAAGCTTGCTCACGCCGGAAGCATGAGCTATGGAAGGGAACGTCCGGAACAGTGTTCGGCACCGTCCGAAGCGTACCTGCGACGGTACGGCCCGTACGGCTTGAATCCCCATGCGCTTGATAACGCGCGAAGCGTGAGGAGTGGCAAGAATCGTACCAGCCTCGTACGAAGCGTACCTACGACGGTACGGCCCATACCGCTTGAGTCCCAGTACGCTTGCTCACGCGGGAAGCGTGAGGAATAGTATGAAGCTGAAGGGAGACATACCAAGAAAAGTGAAAGCACTCTTTTGGGAAAATCTTTCAAGGGGTTATGATATACTTCTACCAGAAAAAGATTGGCCACCAGAATTTGTCAGAGAGTACTCACATGAAAAAGACTTCATTATGCCAGCCTTCTCCAACCATGTTTCTATACATTTCAAATATACTTATGCCAGGAAATGGGCAGTAGCCCCTGCATTACACAAAAATCCTGTAGGATGGGATGAGGACTCACCTCACCATAAAATCCAAATAAAATGACAACCTACTGCACAAAGGCAGTACCCAATTAAGCAAGAAGCTAAAAAACAGGTCAGGGAGATCTTAGATCATCTTGAATACCGAGGGATGATTGAAACATGCACCTCATCAATGAACAATCCTTCGTTTCCTGTTTCCAAACCAGACAGGACATATTGTCTAGTTTTGGATTACAGACACCTGAACACTTGTTCTAAGACATTTGGGTGCCGATTCCGATCCTGTAAAACCCGGGTACGAATGGTCGTACGGAGCGTATTCTTCGTACGACTCGTACCCGGGAAATCCTCCTACAAACCAGCAAGTACGAATCGTACAGAAATACCATTTCCGTACGATTCGTACAAAACTACGTGCGGCTAAAAGATACCCACAATTCCGATCCGGGACATCGCGTACGTGACGTCCGGACGGAGTCAGGCAGCGTTTTATGGACCAGCAAGTACGATTCGTGCCTACGTCACTCCGCACGGCTCATTTTTTATGGCAGCCAAAAACTCCCGGGAAATTGAGGACGACGCGAAGAAGGAGCACCTGTACGCGACGGAAAGCCATGGACCCCATCCTACATGTAATCCCGGCCCTCCTAGCCTACGACCTGGTGCACAGAAACTGACACAGATGCCGCAGAAGGTCAGAACAACACTCATGGTCAAATATCATGTACATACAGTACCTCCAGGGTCTGGTCACTTTGGGGGGCGTGTCCACCAATCCCTGCGTCCCGCCACAATGGAAGTGGACGTGGACGCGTCCCGTCACCACAACAATGGTGGTACGGCCCGTACCCACGCCCTCTGAGCGTGGGTACGGGCTGTACCCCTACGTCACCACAACAATGGTGGTACGGCCTGTACCCACGCTCTGAGGGTGTGGGTACGGGCTGTACCACCATTGTTGGGGTGATGTAGGGGTATGCGTGATGTACCACTATTGTTGTTGTGGTGACGTAGGGGTACGGCCCGTACCCACGCTCTGAGCGTGTGGGTACTGGTCGTACCACGCGTACCCCTACGTCACCCCAACAATGATGGTACGGCCCGTACCCAAGCCCTCAGAGCGTGTGTACGGGCCGTACCCCTACGTCACCCCAACAATGGTGATACGGCCCGTACCCACGCCCTCAGAGCATGGGTTCGGGCCGTACCCCTTGTCACCACCACAATGGTGGTACGGCCCGTACCCACGCCCTCAGAGCGTGGGTACGGGCCGTACCCCTACGTCACCACAACAATGGTGGTACGGCCCGTACCCACGCCCCCAGAGCGTGGGTACGGGCCGTACCACCATTGTTGGGGTAACGTAGGGGTACGCGTGGTACGACCCGTACACACGCTCTGAGGGCGTGGGTACGGGCCGTACCACCATTGTTGTGGTGACGTAGGGGTACGGCCCGTACCCACGCCCTCAGAGCATGTGTACGGTCCGTACCACCATAGTTGTGGTGATGTAGGGGTACGGACCGCATCACATGTACCCCTAGGGCACCAGTACATTAGTGATACAAGGCGTACACACAATGTTGTCATACGGCCTGGTGCAGCATCTAACCAGTATATTGGGGGGTGTGTATGCCCAGGAGAGCAGTGTACTGCACCAAGGCGGGTGGGTGGAGGTCTGCCTAGGATTCACATCAGTGGACAGAGACATGTGAGGGGTGGGTGCCTATCACTCTCAGCAGTGGACATAAACATGTGAGGGGTGGGTGCCTATCACTCCCAGCAGTGGACAGAAACATGGGGGTGGGTGCAAAGGACTCCCAGCAGTGGACAGAGACATGGGGTGGGTGCCCATCACTCCCAGCAGTGGACAGAGACATGTGAGGGGTGGGTGCCTATCACTCCCAGCAGTGGACAGAGACATGGGGGTGGGTGCACAGGACTCCCAGCAGTGGACAGAGACATGGGGGTGGGTGCAGAGGACTCCCAGCAGTGCCCAGACATATGAGGGGTGGGTGCATATCACTCCCAGCAGTGCCCATACATATGAGGGGTGGGTGCAGATGACTCCCAGCAATGCCCAGACATATGAGGGGTGGGTGCAGAGGACTCCCAGCAGTGGACAGAGACATGGAGGTGGGTGCCCATCACTCCCAGCAGTGGACAGAGACATGTGAGGGGTGGGTGCCTATTACTCCCATCAGTGGACAGAGACATGGGGGTGGGTGCAGAGGACTCCCAGCAGTGGACAGAGACATGTGAGGGGTGGGTGCCTATCACTCCCAGCAGTGGACAGAGACATGGGGGTGGGTGCAGAGGACTCCCAGCAGTGCCCAGACATATGAGGAGTGGGTGCATATCACTCCCAGCAGTGCCCAGACATATGAGGGGTGGGTGCAGAGGACTCCCAGCAGTGCCCAGACATATGAGGGGTGGGTGCATATCACTACCAGCAGTGGACAGAGATATGGGGGTGGGTGCAGAGGACTCCCAGCAGTGGACAGAGATATGGGGGTGGGTGCATATCACTCCCAGCAGTGGACAGACATATGAGGGGTGGGTGCATTTCACTACCAGCAGTGGACAAAGATATGAGGGGTGGGTGCAGAGGACTCCCAGCAGTGGACAGACATATGAGGGGTGGGTGCAGAGGACTCCCAGCAGTGGACAGACATATGAGGGGTGGGTGCAGACCTGGGAGATGTGGATGGTCCACTGCTTCTCACGGTCTTTTCCGTGGACGACCCACCTCCCGGGACCCTCAGATGCAGGCCATGACGATGTATGGGACGCTCCGTCGGACGAATCCTCCTCCTCCTCCTCCCTCCCTGTGGCTGGTGCTGGTCTGCGCCTGGTGTCACAGGGATAGTTGCCCATGTTGTCGGCGATCCGACGGGGTGAATGGCTTATGTCCCTTTGCACCGCCAGGAGCTCACCCAGTCTTGCCTCCATCCGTCCTTGGTGTTGTTGTTGACTGGCATGTTTCTCGGCCTGCAGGTTCTTCATCTCGTCGAGGGTCCCCTTCTTCTCTGTGAGGCTCCCCACTACTTGGCTGATGCCCCTGGTGTCACGCCGGTATGTGTCCAAGATGTGGCGTATGTGTGACATACCGGTTCCCTAAGCTGGCTGGTCAGGTTCGCGCCTCCGCCTGCCTCCACTCCCACCACCCCTGCCCACACGAGCCTGGCCTGCCGTTGTGGGCACATCGGGTCTACGGGACCCCTCAGGGATGGCATTTGCGGGGTTGCCTGCCTCCTCCTGGGTGCCCGGAGAACCTTGTCCCTCCTGGTCAGACTGGCTCTGTTGTTCAGTGCGAGCAGGGCTCCTGGGTGTCTCCTGGGATGTGGCAGGAATTGGGGTGGTGGTTGGCACAGATGTACCTGAAGCAGGTGCTGCAGGGGCTTGGGCACCAGAGGGTCCAGGTTGGTCGGGGTCATCCATTGAGTGGTGAGAGTCGTCGGTGCCGGTGGGATCATCTTCACGCCGAGCCTGGGACTGTGATTGTTCCCCCCATTGTTGGGGGGAGATCCATGACGTTGCCCTGTGTGTGAGAGAGAGACAATGTCAATGCTGTTTCATGCGAAATCCATGTTTCATACATATTCAAGTTGGCACAGTTCCTCCAGGTAGTTGGATGTGCCTAGCATTCCTCTCAATGTCCACTTGTGGATGAGTATGTTGCGGGGGACAGATTGATATGTTCTCCTGAGTGTTTGACCTGTAGAATTGTGGCTAGGATGCTTATTTGGCTATGGATTGATCTTGTTGTGTCACATGTCCATTGTGAGAGTGGATGAATCCGTTGCCTGCCCCAAGGCTGTGTGCTTGAGTAAGGGGGGGGTTGTGACCGGGCCTGTTGTTGTGTGTAGTGTCATTTGTCATTGGGTCTCCCAGGTGATGTGTCTGTCCCCTCATGGTGCATGCTGGCATGACAGTGAGTGTGAGTTCATGTGCTAGATATCTGAGCTAGTGGAGTTGGTGTTTGAGTGTACAGTGGTCACAGGGGGGCCTTGTGCTGCATACAGCAGGGCCAAGTGTCAGCTACCTTGTCAGTACTTTGCCAGTCCCTGTGCCTTGGGCATGGTGCATGGGTATGTACCTAGGCCATATGGGCTGAGGGCATTGGTGTCTGCTTCTGAGTGTCACAATGTGTTTTGTGAGGCCCACCCTCCCAGCATCCCGGACATCCAGTCTTGGGTTTGTGGTTCGTGTAGCCTGGGACATGGCATGGCCTTGCTTTGTGAATGGGGCATGGACATGTTAGTGGCATGAGCGTGCTTATTGAGTGTGGTTGTGTCCGGTGAGGGCTTGGGGGTAGTTGCGTGCATTTGGTGTATTTGGGGTGTGGATGCCATTGCCCCCATGTTACGTAACTAGTTTGTGTACTCACCAGGCTCTGCGACTCCTTCGACTCCGTGTACTCCCACCGGCGGAAGCAGGGCCATCACCTTCTCCTCCCAGGGATGATAATGTACGGGTCTGCGGGCAGTGATGTTGCTCTGGGCGTATTCCTTGTTCATTTTCCGCTTGACTGCCCTGCGCAGATCGTACCACCTGGCTTGGCATTCATGCCTGGTCCTTCGGATGGGCGCAACAGCATTCACCTTATCGACGATCCTCTGCCACAGGCTAGTTTTTTGGGCTATGCTGGTCTGTCTGACCAATGTTCCAAACAGATGTGGCTCGACTCTGATGACTTCGTTGACAAGGAGGTCCAGCTCCACCCTTGTGAACTTTGGATTCTTGTCTGTGGGCATGGTGTGGGGTGTGGGTGTGGATGGTTGTGGGTGTGTGGGTGTGAATGTGACGGTGTTTGTGAGAATGTGAAGAGGGGGTGTTTGTGAAGGAGGTTGTTTGAAGGTGTGTAAGTTAAGGTGTAGTTAAGGTGTAAGTAAGGTGCAGTTGTTTGTCTGTGGGGTCTGGCAGTAGTGGGTCTGTTGCAAAGGCTCATGGGTTGTGTGTGTGGGCCCTTTTTATTGGTCCATTTGTGGGTGTGGCTGGGTTTGAATTTTTGGTGGGTGTGTTATAAGAGGTGGTTGTGATTTTAGGCCTCTGTTTGCCTGTTTGGATGTGCCAGGTCAGTCATTGAGATGTATTTTGTCATGTAGACGTGTGTTGTGGTGTTGTGCGAGTCGAATTGACCCTCCTTGTGCTGTTTTACAGTGTCCTGGTCCTGTACGAGTCTTTCTCGCGTAGGTAAGATCCGTACATGCGCGATGCTGGGTGAGGGTGCTGGGGTGCGGTGTTGGGGTACGGTGCGTACAGGTACGGGGCTGGGGTACGGGCCTGGGGTGCAGCGCGTACAGGCACTACGGTCCTGGGGTACGGTGCGTACAGGTACGGGGCTGGGATACGGGCCTGGGGTGCGGCGCGTACAGGTGCGGGGCTGGGGTACGGTCCTGGGGTACGGTGCATACAGGTATGGGGCTGGGGTACGTGCCTGGGGTGCGGCGCATACAGGTGGGGGGCTGGGGTACGGGCCTGGGGTATGGTGCATACAGGTACGGGGATGGGAGACGGGACTGGGGTGCGGCGCGTACAGGTGCGGGGCTGGGGTACGGTCCTGGGGTACGGTGCATACAGGTACGGGGCTGGGGTACGTGCCTGGGGAGCGGTGCGTACTGGTGGGGGGCTGGGGTACGGGCCTGGGGTTCGGTGCGTACAGGTATGGGGCTGAGAGATGGGCCTGGGGTGCGGCGCATACAGGTGTGGGGCTGGGGTACGGTCCTGGGGTACGGTGCATACAGGTACGGGGCTGGGGTACGCGCCTGGGGTGCGGCGCGTACAGGTGAGGGGCTGGGGTACGGGCCTGGGGTACGGTGCGTACAGGTACGGGGCTGGGAGACGGGCCTGGGGTGTGGCGCGTACAGGTGCGGGGCTGGGGTACGGTCCTGGGGTACGGTGCGGACGGGCAGTACGGTGCTGACATACGGGGGTACGGTGCTGACATATGCAGGGGGAGGGGGGCTGTATGACTCGTATCCGGGCACAAGTTTACCCGTGTACACTTGTGCTACTGCGTTCACTCCGTACGGGGCCTTTTACATGCGGTTGTGTATTTGGACGGACGGTACGGATAGTACTTGCGCGCTCGGACTTCTGTTTTACGATTTGCACGTAAAAATGTCCGGCTCCCTCTCGTACACTTTTCCCTACGCTATTCGTATGTATTTTTAACGTACTGTTAGACTTGGGAGTCTCTGGTTGGCGCAAGGTTGCCCTTGTGTCAAGCAGGAACCCCCTCCTCTACGTCAGGGCGCAGGATAACCCCTTGTGAATGACCCTTTCTCACCCTCTAGGTGCGTGGCGTGAGCAGCCAAGGCGATTCTTCAGGCGTTGTTAGTTAAGCAATTGTAATCACACATAGTAAACCCATTAATCCCCCCAGAAACGGACACCAGGCTTAGTTATGTGAGAATACGCTTCTTTATAGAAAAATAAATATATTGATATGCAGACTTATCACAAGACCAATAACGTTGTTTTTATGCCACCAGATAATTAAAGCAGGCAAATGGTTTCTTCGTTGCAGTGTCAAATGGTTACTTTTTAGTCTTTACACAATGTTCCTTCGGGGTTCCAGGCACGACTTGGTCCGGGCCCTACCGCGGCTCACGCATCGGGCGTGGCCGCGCCTGCGCCGTGCACGGGTCTTCCTGGCGGCTCTGGTGCAGCGGGAGGCGAGACGGGCGTGCGGTGCGGTGGGGGCTACCGGGAACCGGGTAACTGTCAGAGGGCTCGAGATCCCAGGGGTGAGGACGGGGAAAAGCGCTCGCTCTCACTCACCTAGGAGATCGTTGACGGAAGCCCAGTCCTCTGGCACGATGGGCTCCGGTTGACGGGGAAATAAGGCGTTGCGTGCCCCGAGCCCAATACTGGAACTCTTTGAAGAACGTTGCAGTTGCTTTAGGAGTCTGCACGGGTCAGAGCGACTCGGTGTTTCGGGGAGTACCTTTGGGTCCTTAGTCAGCGGGTGTATGCAGGCAGGCAGGTGCGGCCAATGACCCTCAGCCTGGGGGTGCGGGGGGGGGGTCTCCACAGCGGGGGCGGCGCGGCCTGGGATATTCCGGGGATAGCGAAGCGGGGTCACAGGGCACGGTCCGTGCAGCTGATGACCCGGCGAGGATCACGATCGTCGGAAGGATTCCGGCGGGAGGGGTGACAGCGCTTCAACGCGCACACACGGCTCGAGTTTCAGGACGAGCAAAGGCACAAAGAACCCACTGGTCCTGGGGTTCTGTTCAGGGGGCAAGCTCAGTTCAAGCCCTTGGAGAATGTTTAAAAGCACAAAGCAGCAAAGTCTTTTCAGCAAGTCTCTTTCTCTCCTTTCTCAGCAAGGCAAGCAGCAGGCCAGTCCTTCCAGCGTCTTCTTCTCCTTCTAGTCGGGCAGAGGTTCTTTGTGGTAAAACAGGATTCTGATTTCTTAGGAGCCAGGCTCCTACTTTTATACAGTGATTCTTTTGTTCTTTAGCGCCAGGGGGCCTGGGCCTGGCTCAGTCCAGTTCTGGAGCACTTTGTTATGGTGACTCTGCTCTTTCCTTTCAGCAGCAGGGCAGAGACATCAGCCGCTCCACAGGGGGCGGAGCCGGCTTTGTGGTGGCAGAGCCCAGGTCTATTCAAGAGTCAAGGTGTACTCCTCCCACCCATCCTGGTATAATCTCTCTACCCACCACCTGGCAGCCAGCCTGTCTCTGGGGATTCCCCAACCCTGCTCCTTACAGTTGCTAGGCAGAACACACACACAGCAGAGGCGGACTGAAATGGCCAGGTCAGTAAATACTAACTTTCTAAAAGTAGTATTTACAAACCCAGTATATTAATATAAACTTGACTACAAGAAGTATTTTATTATTCTGAGTTCAGGCATACTAAACTTGACATTCTACCATGCTCTATGAGTCCACTGGGGTCACAGCGTGTAGTGACTCCAGCAGCCCATTCTGGCCTATGGAGAGCAGGTAGCCTTCAATAGTGAAAAACGAAAATGGCTGTAATTCACTACTAAGACATGCCACACACATCAGGGCATGTCCTACCTTATGCCTACAATGCACCCTGCCCTTGGGCCTACCAGAGGGGTGGCTAATATGTAGTTAAGGGAAGGTTTAGGGACTGGCAAGTGGGGGCACTTGCGCAGTCAGCGCGACAGTACCAGACTGCACGCAGGGTCTGCAGTGGCAGACCCTAGACACTTTTTACAAGGCCGCTTCTGTGGGTGGCGCAACCAGCGCTGCAGGCCCACGAGCAGCATTGGCATTCACAAGCCCTGGCACTCCTGGTGCACTTTACTGGGGACTGACAGTAAATCCAATAAACCAATCATGAATATCAATTAATGTATACATTTTACCATAGGGAGAGCATATGCACCTTAGCACTGGTCAGCAGTGGTAAGGTGCCCAGAGTCATAAAACAGCCAACAACAGGTCAGAAAAAATACAGGAGGAAGGCAAAAAGTTTAGGGATGACCCTGCAAAAAGGGCCAAGTCCAACACAACCTCCTTCCAGTCAAAACGCAGGGTAGACCAATCACCACCGTGATGGTCTTCCCTGCTTGGGGCGATAGAACAAGGACCTGGCCCGCAACTGCAGGGGCAGACTCCATTTCTACGCCAATCTGAACCTATCGGACTCCCTCTGTCCATACTCTCAGGGCCCACCAAGCCAATCCATGGGGAACCCTTCTCCTCACCTGTGGACACCACCTGTGCAGCACCTAACCTTAACTGGCCCACAGGTGTGTCCCAACAGACAGACAGCAAAATGCTACAGTGGCCACTGACAGTAGTCAGGGATGAGACCCAGGCCGTATGCCTCTAAGGGCTCTCAATCCTCTGTGGTGCCAGGGAGCGGGGGGCAGTAGCCCCAGGTGCTTGGCACCCTTTGTCCATTCTCCCACTTGTCAGGTCAGGTATGACATCCTGGCACTGACCCACCAGCCCCAGGACTGTACCCAGCGGCTGGACCCAAGACTGGGGTGGCCTCTCCCACACCCGGTCCTTCTCCTTGGGGCTCTGTACCCTCCCACCTAGAGTGGTACCCCCTTCCAGAATTGCCAGGGCACCTGGGGCAGGTGTCCTGCGCAATTTGCCCACCAGTTCATGTTCTATCCTGCAACTGGGCGTCCAGGTCCGGGGGGACACCCTGAACCTGGCCCTCCAACCTAGGGTCTAAACCCTTCAGTGGAGCAGGGGTCAGAGGCGAGGACTTCCTCCCTCTGCACCTCCTTCCAGAGTACTGCCCACTCCCAACTGGCGTGGTACCCCCAGAAGCAACATGGGTCAGGACACTGATTACAGTAGTCCCACCCTCCAGGTCAGACAACACCTGAACCTGGCTTCCCAACCCTGGGACCAACCCATGCGGTTAAACGCTCGCCTGGCGCACCAGGACTTCCCGGGGAGCACGCATGTCCCCCCTGAGGGTGACACATAACTCATGTGTCATGTGACAGTCTGCCTGGCGCTGATTTCCCGCCCCCTGTCCATCTGACAGTGCCTGAAGATCCCCCAGGACAGAAGTGGTGTCACCATGGTCACTCACGGAGGACGCAGCCCTTCTGGCTGGCCCCTGACCCACTGGTTCTTCCACTGGGGACTCTTTCCCCCTCTCACCCCTCAATCTGGACCTCGGCACCCTCCCAACTGGAGCTGTACTGCCAGACACCAGAACTGATGGAGGCCTACTTACAGACACTCCCAGCTCACCAGACACTAGGGGATCCCCCTCAACGGGCGGCCCATCAGGACAGCCTAGGCTCCCCGCCTGGTGTTCCCTTAAAGAATCATCCAGGCTCTGAGACTGGGTTTCGGGCACCTGGGGGCACGCAGACCCACACTCACTCCTTCTCCACTGAGACAGGGCGTGAGCCCTACACCCCTCCCACTACCATGGGACCTAGCTGGGCTACTCTGCACCACTTCCACCACTCTGGGTTGGAAGATACCTGAGCCACTCCCCACAGGGTCACTCCCCAATGCCTCCCCAGACCCTCTGGAATCCACCAAAAGGTCTGCCTCCAATGTGGGCTCTCTGCAGTCAGAGAAATCACCCTCATACAGGTGTTGGCATAGCTCTGGAAAACAGGGACTTGCAATATGCTCTCCCACAATTGGATCACACAGCCCCCTAGCAGGGTTAACCAAACTATCCTTCACCTTACCATCCAGTGCCTCACACACGTACTCCACACCACTCTCCTGAGACTGGAAAGACAGTATCTGACTGTCTCCGTCCCACAACCCACACTCTTCTGGGCGGTCTTCACACTCACCCACCAGGACTTCAATGTTGGGGGAACCCCTCTCCCTGTACCTCTCAGCTAGAGTCAGTAGAGTGTCCCTCCCTCCACTAGGACTATGAACCCCTGCGCCAGTTACCCTATTCCCTTCAGGGATACTGCACATTACTGGAGCTACCTCATGCCCTTGAACCTCCTGGTGTATGTTAACCCCCTCCTTCAAGTCAGGCGCCACATCTCTGGGTGTGCGTACTACTCTCTCAGCACTGTAAAACTCAATATTGCTGCCACCAGAGGGAGAGCGGTCTAAACTCTTGATCTTGAGATCCAACTCCCTCATTTTTAGGTCATGATCCATTTGGCGTTGTTGTGCCTCCAAGGCCAACTTCTGCTTCTCCATTTCCATTTGTCTTGCCAACTTTGCCATCTCCATTGCATGCGCCCTGTCTGCTGCCCTGTCTGCCAGCTCCTCTGGGGACAGGACTCTGCTGGGCTCCACAAGGTTGTCGGGTGGGACGATGTCCCCCGCATTCTGTGGGTCTCTTGACTCTTTCCAGGCTCTCAACGCCTTGAGGTACTGGTTCTTCCTCTTGAATCCAGTATGGGGAACTCTGAATTTTACACTGTAGCCTTTCAATTGCTCTTGCGTGTAGCCTTCCAGTCTCTCCCAATCCACCTCATCCATTCCAGAAATCACAGAGAGTGCTCTTCCAGCAGGGAGTGAGCCAGGCATGGTTGCAATAATGGCAGGTGTCTCAACAAAGTTCAACAAATGAAAACCTGTGGCTGCGTTACTTGGTCTGCTCTCACTATCTGGTGATTAATAATTCACTGTATGCAAATTACAAATGCAAATTCGAAATCCCAGCCGCTGCCACCAATGTTAGACTTGGGAGTCTCTGGTTGGCGCAAGGTTGCCCTTCTGTCAAGCAGGAACCCCCTCCTCTACGTCAGGGCGCAGGATAACCCCTTGTGAATGACCCTTGCTCACCCTCTAGGTGCGTGGCATGAGCAGCCAAGGCGATTCTTCAGGCGTTGTTAGTTAAGCAATTGTAATCACACACAGTAAACCCATTAATCCCCCCAGAAACGGACACCAGGCTTAGTTATGTGAGAATACGCTTCTTTATAGAAAAATAAATATATTGATATGCAGACTTATCACAAGACCAATAATTTTGTTTTTATGCCACCAGATGATTAAAGCAGGCAAATGGTTTCTTCGTTGCAGTGTCAAATGGTTACTTTTTAGTCTTTACACAATGTTCCTTCGGGGTTCGAGCCACGACTTGGTTCGGGCCCTACCGCGGCTCACGCATCGGGCGTGGGTGCGCCTGCGCCGTGCACGGCTCTTCCCGGCGGCTCTGGTGCAGCGGGAGGCGAGACGGGCGTGCGGTGCGGTGGGGGCTACCGGGAACCGGGTAACTGTCAGAGGGCTCGAGATCCCAGGGGTGAGGACGGGGAAAAGCCCTCGCTCTCACTCACCTAGGAGATCGTTGACGGAAGCCCAGTCCTCTGGCACGATCGGCTCCGGTTGACGGGGAAATAAGGCGTTGCGGGCCCTGAGCCCGATACTGGAACTCTTTGAAGAACATTGCAGTTGCTTTAGGAGTCTGCACGGGTCAGTGCGACTCGCTGTTTCGGGGAGTACCTTTGGGTCCTTAGTCAGCGGGTGTATGCAGGCAGGCAGGCGTGTCCAATGACCCTCAGCACGGCGGTGCGGGGGGGGTCTCCACAGTGGGGGCGGCGCGGCCTGGGATATTCCGGGGATAGCGAAGCGGGGTCACAGGGCACGGTCCGTGCAGCTGATGACCCAGCGAGGATCACGATCGTCGGAAGGATTCCGGCGGGAGGGTTGACAGCGCTTCAGCGCACTCCAGTAGCGGACGGTGGCAGAGGAGCAGGTAGCCTAGCCCGGGGGCAGAGAGCGACTCCGGTCGGAGCGAGGCTCTCACGGGGTCAAAGGCAGGCGAGCTCCCGAGTGTCCCGGCCCTAGGAGGGGACGATGAGGGGCGCTGTCTTTCTCCAGCGGGATGCACACACGGCTCGAGTTTCAGGACGAGCAAAGGCACAAAGAACCCACTGGTCCTGGGGTTCTGTTCAGGGGGCAAGCTCAGATCAAGCCCTTGGAGAATGTTTAAAAGCACAAAGCAGCAAGGTCTTTTCAGCAAGTCTCTTCCTCTCCTTTCTCAGCAAGGCAAGCAGCAGGCCAGTCCTTCCAGCGTCTTCTTCTCCTTCTAGTCGGGCAGAGCTTCTTTGTGGTAAAACGGGATTCTGATTTCTTAGGAGCCAGGCTCCTACTTTTATAAAGTGATTCTTTTGTTCTTTAGCGCCAGGGGGCCTGGGCCTGGCTCAGTCCAGTTCTGGAGCACTTTGTTATGGTGACTCTGCTCTTTCCTTTCAGCTGCAGGGCAGAGACATCAGCCGCTCCACAGGGGGCGGAGCCGGCTTTGTGGTGGCAGAGCCCAGGTCTATTAAAGAGTCAAGGTGTACTCCTGAGGTTCTGTAGCGATCCGAACCCGTGAATTCGGTATCGTAGTACTGACACGATTTTGGTACCAATGAACCGCAAATGATCCATTGTATACGTGACAGTGTTTTCGCTGCGCAACTAGCACGAATTCACTGGAAACTAGGACATTCTCTCTAAAAGTCACGGCATCCATTTTAGTTACGGCATCCATCTTGTTTCTTGCCCTCACATAGTCAATGAACGGACGATGACCCCGGCAAGAGCACCTTGTTAAGGACACGTAAGGACACGTAAGCTCGAGCCCGAGAAAGGCTGACGCTGCATGACTAGGCAGAATCAAGCTGCCTAGACGATTGCCCTGCCCGTTTATGATCCATAGACACCTCTTATCCTACATTTCAATCCTTTACACCTGGCACTGCTCCTTTCCTTCTGGGCTTTTACAATGGGGAGGTTACGATTTTTATAACGGGGAGGATCAAGTAGAGAATGGAGAACTGACAAGAGAGCCTGATCGAATACTGAAAACCTACAACTAATCATTGTTTGATATTTATTTATTGTCTGTTTGGGATACCGGGTTGGGCATGAGAAATATTCGTGTAATGTTGCCCCAAGACATTTTTCTTGTATTTAAGAAACGACCCACTTAATGCAAGTTGAACAGTCTCCTAGATTCTGCCTCTGTGTGGTTCCTATGACTTCTGTGTCCCTGCAGTGAATAAACCTTGGTCTTTGACGCCACCATCGAGAAACCCGTGTCTCTGTTCATTTGTGCACCGGGACAGGGGGAACTCAGGGGTCTTCGGGTGTTGTTTCCCTGACACCTCTGGACTCTTAAAAGTCCAGAACCTCAATTTGGCGCCCAACGTGGGGCGACGTCATCCGGTACCGGTCCAAAGCCTGAAAAGTTCGAGACGTTTCGTGTGAAGATTCCGGAGGGAGGTACCCGCTTCATCGATCCCTGCATGTCGTAAAAGTGGCCCGACGATCTCTTCCACGAGGGTTCCCGTTCCCAGACGGCTACAGAGGACCGCTGCCTTGACTGTCGCCCTGTCTTGGACCCGAGGTGCAGACCTTAGTACGGCGAGACGTGGACGGGTTCTCCTTGGTGACGTCTTCCACATTTCAGTTAAGTATTAAGTGGGTTGTGCTCAGTCTGGTTATTTGGACACGTTTGTTTTGGATTTGTAGATTATCATTGGTTGCTCTTGTTTAGATAATCTTTGTATTTGGTATTGGTTCATTTTGGTAGGCCTAAGTTCTCTGCGCATTTTGGTTGGAATTTGTCTTTGAAGTCATGATTAAGGGTAAAAATTGTTTCTTGTCCTTATTACGTTGCAACGGGGATTCACGGTTGGAGGATTCGTGTTCGGTTCCTCCGATTGGGACTCCTACATATGAGCTCTACTGTAAACATGGTGTGGGTCCTATTACGTATAATGAAGTATGGGTCCGTTATACCAAGAAAGATGGTGTCCTTAGTTGGCCACCGCATGGTAGTTTCGAAACGGAAATTCTAGATAATTTAGAAATGAAGTTGTTCAAGAAAAAAGCCCGGCCGGCAATGTTTGATTCTTTTCGCGTATGGCGCAAAGAAGCCAAACAGAGAGAAATTAGGAAAACAAAGAAAGAACAGAAAGAGAAAGGGTTGACCTTAATGGAGTCTGCTAGGCAGCTGCATGTCAACGAGACCGAAAAAGCAATAGAAATAGCGAATAGAAAACATAATTTGGCGATCGATAAATGTTACCCTGTATTGCCATCTTGTCCTGCTAAGCCGATAGAGGATCATGAAAAGGATCCCCTGTTGTCTTACCTGTTGAGTTCACCTCCACCGTATGCACAGGGTATTACAGCACCACATTTACTACCTGTTGTACAGCCAGCTGCTGGTCAGCATGGAATAGGTGCTCCACTTCCTTTGAATCCAGCTCCTGTCTTTCCCGTGATCAATGATCCTACGGCACCCCCTCTTCCTGGGTCGCCTGTTCCGCCTTTGCCTATCATTTCGCAAACTGCTTTACCTACTACTCCCACCCTTACTATTTCATCTGCTTCAGCTGCTCTGTTCCCGAACCCTGTAAACATTCTGACTCCGCTTTCCGTTCGTCGGAAAATAACCAACTCTGTAACTAATATCTTAACTCCTCTCTACAGGTCTTTAATTGGGACCCCCGTTTCTGACTCTATACAGAGACGTAGCCAGCTTCCTGGTCCCGAGGAACGAGACACGTTAGATTCGACAGCTTTTAGGTGGATGTCGAAAGCTGCGAAGTATGATGCACGAAGAGTGTTAGAAACATTTATGCAATGGAATGAACCAACTCAACGTTATGTTTTTGACGTGATGTGTTCTCTTGTGCGTGAAGAATGGGAAGATGATGACTTAGATACAGTCCCCTCTGATTTAATAAATATTCAGCAGAAATTCGCCGCAGGAATGGTGATAGGTTCAGAAGTAGGGAGAGCGATAGAATTGATTTTAGCTTATAGGGATGAGTCCCCTTTTCGGGCGACAAGAGACCCTGACGGTACACCGATAACTAAAAAACGACGAGGTCAGTATCCGATGAGGGAAGTTCCGCCCATATGGCGCGAAGCAGTCGCTGCTGATGGGGCTAATAACATTGTAGCTGCTCCAGCACAATTCCAGAGAGTGTGGATACACATCCCTTGGAAACGGGCTGAAGTATTAGCAGTAAAGCAAGCATTACCAGACCCTCGTAAAAATCCTGCTGGTTATTACAAAGAGTTAACGCAAACAGTCCAGGCGTGTATCATGAATTTGGCAGACATTGAAATGCTATTTGGTAATGTAGTGCCACAGCCTATATGGACCAAGATTCGGCAAGAGAACCACCGAGTCGCCTTAGGAGGTGATTGGCCAGCTATCGTAGCGGCAGACGCACAGCAGGTTGGCGTAGCTAAACCTGAACCCCTGATTGCCGATTTACCTGGCAGAATAATTAATCTGATGAAAACGCTGATGCCAGCGTTGCGAGTAAATTGGGATAAACTATCAGCATGCAAGCAAAAGAAGGACGAAAGCGTCTCTGACTTCTTCACTAGATTCGAAGAGACCTTCGTAGACCACAGTGGGCAAGATATGAGTACTGAGGGAGGCCAGAGATTGTTTGTCGATAAGTTCGTGTTTAATTTACTACCTGAGCTTAGTAACAAGTTAAAGGATTCAGAAAGTGCATGGGCAGTGTCGACGACAGCACAGATACTTGCAACTGCTCAGTATTACGAGAATAGAGAGAAAGAAGAGAAGGAAAAATCAGAAAAGAAAACGAAAGATTTAAAAACCAAAGTTCTTTTGCAACAGGCATATCCGCCTCGTTCGAATCAGTCAGATTCACAGCAGCGACCCCAGTTTCAGCAGCAGCTAAAATTCCAGCAAGGGACGGCCCAAAGATTTAATTATAATTTTCCCCGACAACAGTTAGCATGGAATCAGTGTGCTTATTGTAAAAAGGAGGGCCATTATAAGAATGAGTGTCCAGTACTACACCCACAAACTAGTGGTATCCCAGCTCAGAGAGGTAATGTTGGGTTTACGCAAGCTCCTAGAGGTAGAGGGCGTGGTACAATGACACCACAGACTGATCGCCAATCGAATTATTTCGACCAGCGAAATGTACAACCTACGCAACCAGGTAGATCGCCACAGTATCATGTTGAAGATTACTACGATCATAATGAATCGATCCATAGAAACGAGCAATAGGACAGCCGCAAGCAGAGAGAGGGAGTAGTATCAGTTCCAGTTGATCAGAGTGGACCTTATGTCGCAGTAGTTACCTCAGGCGTGGTCGAACCGTTTCTGTTGGATACTGGTGCGGCAAAAAGTTCAATCATGCGTGCGAAACTCCCTGGCGCACCTTTGTCCGGCTTAACGAACACTTCAGTAGGTTTCTCAGGCGCCCCTGTTCACAATCCTGTGTCTAGTCCTTTATCTATCTCTGTTGGGCCATGCGAGCTAGAAGCACCCCTTATTCTAACAACCGGTTGTAATGAGAATCTGCTTGGTTTAGACCTGTTGAAACGCCTACATGCGACACTGTACTGTTCTCCTTCGGGAGTACAGCTCACATTAGGCAAAAGAGTCATCTCCCCGATGTACATGTCGATGGACAAGCTCCCACCGGAGCTGCGTTCTCTCCCTGATACTCTTTGGGCAACTGGACCTAACGATGTAGGCCTCTTGGAAATTCCCCCGTATGTGGTGAGTCTAAAAGCGAATGTTAAATTTCCACGAATCCCACAGTATCGGATTTCAAATGAAGGTGAACAAGCACTTTTACTGATTGTAAAAGACTTGATACAGAAAGATGTGATAGAGGAAACGAGAGGAAATGTCTGCAATAGTCCTGTTCTGCCGATTTTGAAACGCACCGATCCTTCCAAACCTCCAATCTACAGATTTGTGATTGACCTCAGAGAGGTTAACAAAATTGTAATTCCACAGTTTCCAGTGGTACCAGATATCACTGCATTATTGACGTTGATTCCTGCATCGGCATCATGGTTCACGGTGATCGACTTGAAAAATGCATTTTTCAGCATTCCGATAGCAGAAGAAAGTAGAGACATTTTTGGCTTCTCTTTAGGAGGACGCAGTTTCAGATTCAAACGCGCTCCACAAGGTTATTGTGAAAGCCCTTCAATTTATAGCCAAGCATTAAAGAGTCAATTAGATGCTCTTGTACTTCCTCATGGTGTTGCTCTGATCCAATACGTAGACGATCTTCTACTAGCCACTGATGACAAGGAAACTTGCAAAGCAGCTACAATTTCTTTATTGCGTCATTTGTCCGACTTACATCACAAGGTGTCACCTTCTAAACTGCAATATTGTTGCCAAGAAGTGACCTACTTAGGTCATCTTTTGTCAAAGGAGGGAAGAAGGTTGACCCCAGAGAGAATCAAAGCAATTTCGCAGATGACTGTACCAAGCACACAGAGAGAAGTACGTGCGTTTTTGGGTATTACGTCATACTGCAGGCAATGGATCCCAAATTTTTCTCTCATGGCGAAACCATTGGTAGCCTTGACTGGGAAAGGTGTTCCGAGCCCTTTGCCATGGTCTGATGAATGTCAACAGAGTTTCTCTGACTTACGTGATGCGCTGTGTTCAGCTCCTGTGTTGGGTACTCCTGACTACAGTAAACCGTTTACACTATATGTCCATGAAAGAGAAGGTTGTGCATTGAGCGTATTAACACAACAATTTGGCGACAAACAGCGGCCTTGTGCATATTTTTCATCCACGTTAGATCCGGTAGCCAAAGCATTGCCAAGTTGTTTAAGAGCCACGGCAGCAGCCGCAGTGTCTATTCGACAGTCTGCTGGACTAGTCATGAACAACATGCTAGTAGTCATGGTTCCACATGCTGTGGATACACTCATGAATCGAACGAAAACTCAGCACCTCACCAGTGCTAGATTATCAGGCTATGAGCTGCCACTTTTGGCAAGTCACATTCAGATCAGGCGATGCAACATATTGAATCCAGCAACGCTATTGCCGACTGCTCAGGAGTCGAGTGATTCAGAGCCCCATGATTGTTGTTTCAGAACTGAGGAAGAGACAAAAGGTAGATTTGATTTAAAAGATACTCCGTTATCAGACCCAGACGGCACGTTATATGTCGATGGGTCCTGCTTTAAACTCCAGAATGGTGATGTGACGGCCGCGTATGCAGTTACGACTTTGAGTACGATTGTTGAGGCTGCAAGAGTGAGTCAGAATTCTGCCCAAGCAGCAGAATTAATTGCATTGACAAGAGCGTGTGTTTTAGCTGAGGGAAAGAGAGTGAATGTGTTTACTGACAGCCAGTACGCCTTCGGCGTTGCACATAGTTTTGGACGTCTCTGGAAAGAAAGAGGTTTTCTCACGTCCCATGGAACTAAGATCCAACATGGACAGCTAGTCAGCGATCTATTAGAATCCCTGACCCTACCGAATGAAGTTGCGATTGTGAAGTGCAGTGCACATCGAAAGATTACGGATGATGTCGGCCGAGGGAATGCGTTTGCTGATGAGGTCGCTAAAGAAATGGCCAAGAACCATGGAGCGGCGCACATAAGTTCGAAAGGGATCTGTAAAATGTTAGCTCCAGTATGGAAGAATGATGGAATTACTAAGTGTGCGGAGAGAGTGGTGAAAAACTGCATGGTATGCCTGATGCATAATCCTGGCAAGGGAACCCCAACCCCAATTGGTCATTTTGCTCCCCCTTCTTGTCCCTTTGAAGTGATTCAGTTGGATTATATCCACATGGACAGGTGTAACAATCTTAAGTATGTCCTAGTGGTAGTATGTGCCTTTTCGAGATGGATTGAGGCATACCCATTAAAGGATAACACTGCCATGTCCACTGCCAAAATCCTCCTCAAAGAATACTTCCCCAGGTAAGGTATGCCACGGATTGTTTGGTCAGACAATGGAAGTGAGTTCGTAGGGAAAGTTATGAAGAGTGTGTGTGCAGGCCTAGGAATTGTACAAAAATTCCACAGTGCGAATCACCCACAGTCAGCAGGTTTGGTGGAAGGGTACAATGGCACCCTGAAGCTGAAACTTGCGAAAATTCAGGCTTCCACTGGTCTCTCTTGGCCAGACGCACTGCCTCTAGCTTTACTGTCCACCAGAGCGACTGTACACTCTCGAGTAGGACTTAGCCCATATGAGATTGTGAGCGGCCGCCCTGCTAATGTTTGGGGAATCCCTAGGCCAAAGGAATTCAAACAAATAGAATACCCAATGTTGATTGATTACCTTCATGATCTGACTGCTAAACTGAGCCTTATTCATCAACAGGTATTCGAATCCTTGCCTAAACCGCCGGAGAGTCCAGGCCACACGTTGAAACCCGGTGACCAGGTTGTGGTGCGGAACTTTGAACGTACCCGAAACCTTCAGCCAAGATTCGTGGGCCCGTTCCAGGTCCTCCTTGTAACCAGAACTGCAGTACGCCTGGCTGGCAGAAAAAATTGGGTACACGTCAGCCACACGAAGCGTGTCCCTCTTCCACTCCCCTATGACAACTGGGTTAGACAGGGAATTGGTATATCCGAGACAGAACCTGTTCCTAGGCACATCCCTTTCAGGGATGCAGAGTACCTAACGGACCATCCACGAACTGAAACGCAGAACTCTGATACCCCACCAGGAACTGTTCCTTTGAACATTGAACCAAGTATCGTACACCATAAACACTTGTCACCTGTGGAGTCGAACATTTCTGCGCCTGTGGACCAGCTATTTCAAGACCAAACAAGACCTGGAAAGTACAGATATAATCTTCGTTCTCATGTGATGAACTGATGACATTGCATTGCTACATGTCTGCTTGAAAACTGTAAAATTGTTTTGATCGCATTGCATCCCGTACAGTCAGGAAGTTTGCTTTTTTAATTTTAGTTTTTACTATCCTCTTACCTTGCCGTCTGGGTTACCGTAGGGTCGTAA
Organism: Triturus cristatus; assembly: GCF_964204655.1. NCBI lineage: Eukaryota > Metazoa > Chordata > Amphibia > Caudata > Salamandridae > Triturus > Triturus cristatus. The sequence continues at coordinate 424,108,896 of NC_140593.1, forward strand.
CGTGTGCCTTGTTTTAATTTACAGGGAATCAGACATTAGGTCGGTTTCTTCTGTTTGTCTTGGGAACTCCCAGGATAAACAGAGGTAAGTTTTTAACAGGTACAAACCATCCGTTGTGAACGGTTGTAGAAGATGGAGCTTCCTGAATTACGACGGGTTAAAGTCATAAATATGCACAAGACAAAATTATATGACATATTGTACAGTAAATGTTTCCTAATGCAATGTGCTCTGACACTTCTGATTGTTTTTATAACCCTAGTAGGCGGAATTATTTTTGGTATTCAACTGATCTTTGCACCTGTTACGTCTACAGTACCTCCCCATATTTCTGTTTCCCCGACTATTGGTACTATTCATTCTTTCCACCCTTTTCCTGCTCACGAGCAAGCTCGACGCTCTGAGTTTATAAATAACACTTTCATTCAGCTCTTGCACCAACATCAACTAGTGGTTAACACAACAAACTGCTGGGTATGTGGCCTGATACCACATACCATGGACAAGGGCATCCCTTATTTGGTTCTGCCTTTCAGTTATAATGGATCATTCTGGGCATTTTAGACCATGTTCGCCTATGCTCTAGAGACCTACCCTCCACGACCTCCGCGTTCCACCCGGTATAACTCTGCTAATAGAGCCTTGGTAAAAGGAATCACTGACATGGTGAGAGATGTCAATAATACTCCGTACATTCCCAAGGATGAGATGCGAGTTTACATGGGGTGGAACATTACAGAATATGGCATTACTCTGGGCGAGAACAAACGTAAGAGCTCAACTCCGATCTGGGTCGTACCCCACCAAGGTCAGGTCTGTTTGCAAGGGAATGGGAGGAATCCGAAAGCTCGACTGGGGAAAAGTGACTGTATTGAAACATACGTGTTCCCGTCACAATCTTCCCCTGCATTCTTAGCCGCTAAGGGTACCTATTTTGTTTGTCAAGACAGAGCATATACATGGCTGCCCGCTGACTTCTCAGGCTCATGTTATATCGCTCAACTGTTACCTCCGACATATACTGCTGCACCGGATTATCACAAAACTAGAGTTGTGAGAGGTGTTTTCAGTAAAGAAGATACTGCTGGCCAAGAGGCAGGAGACTTTTTCAAGGGTTTCCTCCCATTCTGGGGGCCTATGGCCAACAGTAGAAACTTACGTCAACTAACACGAGTAGTTGAATCCACCATCACTGAAACTGCGGGTGCCCTTAGTAACCTAACGGCTGAGCTTCAAGCGGATCGCCTCATGACGTTACAGAACCGTATGGTTCTTGATGTGTTACTTGCAGATCGAGGTGGGGTATGCAAGATGATCCAATCAAGTTGCTGCGTTTTTATCCCAGATAATGCGCCAAACAGTATACAAGGCCATCTCTAAGTTACACAAAATCTCCGACTCCATTCACGTAGAGGAAGGTAACTGGTCACTAATGGGATGGTTCTGGAATCTGTTATCTGCATGGGGGTGGAAGGTTCTAATGGTCATTGGTGTTACGTTAGTATTTTTATTCTCGTGCTGTCTCATTATTCAGTGTGGCCCTGCCTTATGTAGCGTTTGTGTTTCATCATGCGTAAGAAGACCACCTGTTTTCAGAGATACGCCACGGGATAGAGTAATGCTACAACAAGATATCAGTGACCTAATGAACATAGAACTGGACTCTGACATAGAGTGAGTTATTGCCTATGTAAGGGCAAAAGGACGGTCTGAGGTTCTGTAGCGATCCGAACCCGTGAATTCGGTATCGTAGTACTGACACGATTTTGGTACCAATGAACCGCAAATGATCCATTGTATACGTGACAGTGTTTTCGCTGCACAACTAGCACGAATTCACTGGAAACTAGGACATTCTCTCTAAAAGTCACGGCATCCATTTTAGTTACGGCATTCATCTTGTTTCTTGCCCTCACATAGTCAATGAACGGACGATGACCCCGGCAAGAGCACCTTTTTAAGGACACGTAAGCTCGAGCCCGAGAAAGGCTGACGCTGCATGACTAGGCAGAATCAAGCTGCCTCCCTTGCCTGAGGCCAGTCCTGCTATACTGGTTCTCGTGTCCGTTGTTCTGACTGAAAGGCCGAAGACGATTGCCCTGCCCGTTTATGATCCATAGACACCTCTTATCCTACATTTCAATCCTTTACACCTGGCACTGCTCCTTTCCTTCTGGGCTTTTACAATGGGGAGGTTACGATTTTTATGACGGGGAGGATCAAGTAGAGAATGGAGAACTGACAAGAGAGCCTGATCGAATACTGAAAACCTACAACTAATCATTGTTTGATATTTATTTATTGTCTGTTTGGGATACCGGGTTGGGCATGAGAAATATTCGTGTAATGTTGCCCCAAGACATTTTTCTTGTATTTAAGAAACGACCCACTTAATGCAAGTTGAACAGTCTCCTAGATTCTGCCTCTGTGTGGTTCCTATGACTTCTGTGTCCCTGCAGTGAATAAACCTTGGTCTTTGACGCCGCCATCGAGAAACCCGTGTCTCTGTTCATTTGTGCACCGGGACAGGGGGAACTCAGGGGTCTTCGGGTGTTGTTTCCCTGACACCTCTGGACTCTTAAAAGTCCAGAACCTCACTCCTCCCACCCATCCTGGTGTAATCTCTCTACCCACCACCTGGCAGCCAGCCTGTCTCTGGGGATTCCCCAACCCTGCTCCTTACTGTTGCTAGGCAGAACACACACACACAGCAGAGGCGGACTGAAATGGCCAGGTCAGTCAATACTAACTTTCTAAAAGTAGTATTTACAAACCCAGGATATTAAAATAAACTGGACTACAAGAAGTATTTTATTATTCTTAGTTCAGGCATACTAACCTTGACATTCTACCATGCTCTATGAGTCCACTGGGGTCACAGCGTGTAGTGACTCCAGCAGCCCATTCTGGCCTATGGAGAGCAGGTAGCCTTCAATAGTGAAAAACGAAAATGGCTGTAATTCACTACTAAGACATGCCACACACATCAGGGCATGTCCTACCTTATGCCTACAATGCACCCTGCCCTTGGGCCTACCAGAGGGGTTGCTAATATGTAGTTAAGGGAAGGTTTAGGGACTGGCAAGTGGGGGCACTTGCGCAGTCAGCGCGACAGTACCAGACTGCACGCAGGGTCTGCAGTGGCAGACCCTAGACACTTTTTACAAGGCCGCTTCTGTGGGTGGCGCAACCAGCGCTGCAGGCCCACTAGCAGCATTGGCATTCACAAGCCCTGGCACTCCTGGTGCACTTTACTGGGGACTGACAGTAAATCCAATAAACCAATCATGAATATCAATTAATGTATACATTTTACCATAGGGAGAGCATATGCACCTTAGCACTGGTCAGCAGTGGTAAGGTGCCCAGAGTCATAAAACAGCCAACAACAGGTCAGAAAAAATACAGGAGGAAGGCAAAAAGTTTAGGGATGACCCTGCAAGTCCAACACGTACGAATCGTACTTCGCCGGTTGTAGGGCACTTGTACGAATCGTACGTAAAAATATACAGATATGAGTCATACGCACATTTTTTTTAACGGATCGGAATCGGCACCTTGCTGTGCAAAATGCACACAGTACAGCATTAATGAATAACATTGTGCGTAAAAAATATAAAACGTAACTACAGTAAATTGGAGGACTACGATTTGAAATCGATTGACATGAAAAAGAAATTTCTTGACAGAGGTTACCCTCAGACTTATACGAGAATCGTATAAACATGCAAGGTTTTATGATCGTCAGCATTTGCTACAGGGCAACAATCGTAAAAAAGAAGCAAGCTTAGTTTTTGTAACACGCCATTTGTTACTAAATGAGCAGATTCGTCAAATTATTTGTTCTAATTGGCATCTACTCAATGTCAATAAAACTAAGGCGGACTCTGTGAAAAAACCCCTGTTTGCATATCGCAAAAATAAAAACCTCAAAGATCTCATTGTTAAATCTCGCATGCCTATAAGGAAAAAGCCAATACAGAGAAGTATTGTAGACATGCTTCCTATTCAGGGTAACTATAAATGTGGAACATGTATAGTTTGCCCTTTGGCAATTGAAACAAAATAACTCCTATTTAATGAAAGAACAATTGTGGCCAAGGGGATGAGCAATTGTAAGACCAAAAACATTATCTATTTGTTAATATGTCCATGCAACAAAGGTTATGTGGGTGAAACGTCCAGATCTCTTAACATCAGACTCAATGAACACAGATCCGCAATTAGGACTAAAAAAATAACCTCCCCCATGGTTTTACATTTCATGGAAAACAATCACACTGCGGACGATATTCATTGGTATATTCTGGAAAAAATCGAAAACAAAGAAGGATGTAGTACAGATAAAATAAGAAAAAAACGTGAAGTATTTTGGATTTTTGATCTAGACACAGTTAAAAAGGGACTGAATTTGGAGATACCCTGGGATCAGGCTATCATTTAAATCATATGCCCGGAATTATATACTGGTTTGGATGCACTTCTTGTATATAGTTAGCCATCCATATAGAGCAAACTATAATCTATAATTTTCCCTACAATAACCCTTTGAGAGTGGCCATGACATATATTGTATAAGGCTTTATACATCGGTATCCTGTCCATTGAAGATGCCTGTAGTACTAATATTCCCCTTTACAAAAATCTTTTTTTCCTACTTTGTTACAATGTACTATATTATTTACGTATATTATTCTCTAATACTAAACACTACCTAATATTTCCCTAATCATAGATGACGTTAATGTTCTATTATATATACATATTCTTAACAATGGCTGGATTAGGTAGATATAATCCTTGAACTATGAAAGTAATCTCTTTATACCTAGCAATCTCTTTTTTCTGAATTTCAAGATGGCGCTACTTTTGCTCTATATAGTCATATGGTCCCATATTAGGTTTGATCGAGCATGTGTAACCTCTCTACCATAGATCAAACAAGTGGTTCTCTTGTCCATCTTTCATATTCATGCATATACTTACCCAGCACTTATTGAGTTTCACTGACCTTATATGTGTTTCTTTCAATGGTTATACTTAACCAACGGCTATCCTCACAACATGGACTCGATCTTATAGATCGTCATCTATTACCTATCTAAAGCCGATTCACTGGCTGTCGTTGGATACGCGTTATAACTAGACATATGCAATTTCGGAACTATGAAAGGAAATAATATTTCCTCTTGCGCAGTAACTATTTTTTCTCAACTCTAAGATGGCGCTGCTGTTGTGCCATATACACTGTTGCCTTTACATTTGGTATCATTGGTCTCCTTTGGACCTGCGCCATCTCCATTTCTTTTATGGATTTAAGATTCCATCCGTATAGATTGTCATCTACCTTTTTTATTTACAGTTTGAACAATTGTTATATTTGGCCATACACGTAACATTACGGTTCAATTGTTGGTCTGTCCGTTATATTTATTTTCCATTTATTTTATTATGTATTATTATTATTTATTTTTTTACACTAAAATTATTCAGTACCGACTGGCTATTGGCCAGTATTATTTTTATAACTAGGTATGAGTTCTGCTCAAATATGGGAACGTACGCATCATGTCTTTACAGCATGTATACTGGCCAACATCAGGTAGTAGCTGTTGCTTGCCCTATGAATGCATGTTTTGATTCGGTTTCCATGACAATTTATGTCCGTTTTTTGTTTTCACTCTTTACGTCACCCGTTGCCATCTGGGTCTCTTTAATTGGTTTAACCGGGTTTTGGCGCGCGAATTAGCCGAGATGCATATATAGGACGCTACAACAGGCATACCCGTTTAGTGAAGCACCCCCTTCACATCTATCGGAGCGAATTGCGTTATCTTCTAAAAAGGATTGAGGTATGTTCCTATTGCTAATATTTTGGGAAGAATTTACACTTTTATATTGTTACTTTAGATTTCATTTATCTGTTTAGATGCAACATCGTTATATATATCAATTATTTTACTTTTAGGTTCAGGTGGTAATATCTATGTTATCCCGATTCCTCTAAATCCATCACCTCATCATTATCACGTCGCTTTTCATTACGGATCCCTTACTTATATCGGGACCTATCAGGAGTGAATTTTTAAGTAAGTTGTTGAAGAGGTAGCAATATGGCGTTTTTTGTATGGTAACGGTCTACCACCATACAATCTAACAAGACGGTTTTGGCTGTATCTTTTTACCCCTTTTGTCTTTCATAGTATCCATCGTCATCCTCGTTGGTATCTCACTTTGAATAGTCGTCGAGATTAGCGATATAAACAATATAAAGATATACACAGGCTTTCTGACAGATTGATATGAATCATGGATATATAACCATTAAATAGTAAGTACATACCTTGGCATTGTTTCCTTTTCGCTCCGCTATATATCGTATTAGGTTTTTGTATCTACTCTAATGATCTTTATTTCTCTATATCCTTATTATATATCCATGTAGGAAGTCTTCTATCACTTTGCCTTGCCCAACTTACATCTTGAAGCAATTAAGATTTGAAGTTCCACCTGGGACTTCTCAATCTAGGAACTCTATGCTAATATAGAGCAAGTGAGTAGAACCATTGTGCAGTAGTGTAGACATTGTCCATTGAATTTGGCAAATTTGAGATTTGTATTTTTAGTTTTATATATATTTTTTGACCAACAGTTTATGATTCTCTCTCTTTGTTGGAGTGCTTCCTATCCTATTTGGGATTAGTTTCTATGCATCTTTTACTTTTCACTTTTTCTTCTCAATCAATCAATCAATCAAGACATTTATAGAGCGCACTACCTACCCGTGGGGTCTCAAGGCGCTGGGGGGGGGGGGTGCCGCTACTGCTCGAACAGCCAGGTCTTGAGCTTCTTCCTGAAGGAGAGGTGGTCTTGGGTCAGGCGCAGGTCGGCCGGGAGGGAGTTCCAGGTCTTGGCGGCCAGGTAGGAGAAGGACCTTCCTCCTGTAGTGGCTCTGCGGATGCGTGGGACGGCGGCGAGGGCGTGGCTGGCAGATCGGAGGTGGCGTTTGGGAGCGTAGAAGTTGATGCGGTTGTTGAGGTAGCTCGGGCCTTGATCGTGGAGAGCTTTGTGTGCGTGGGTAAGGAGGCGGAAGGTGATTCTCTTGTTGACCGGGAGCCAGTGCAGGTCTCTTAGGTGTCCGGAGATGTGGCTGTGTCGTGGGATGTCGAGGATGAGTCTGGCTGAGGCGTTCTGGATGCGCTGGAGTCTCTTCTGGATCTTGGCGGTGGTTCCGGCGTAGAGTGCGTTGCCGTAGTCCAGTCGGCTGGTGACGAGGGCCTGGGTGACGGTCTTCCTGGTCTCGGTGGGGATCCACCAGAATATCTTCCGAAGCATGCGCAGGATGTTGAAGCACGACGAGGAGACGGCGTTGACTTGCCTGGTCATGGAGAAGGAGGAGTCCAGGATGAAACCCAGGTTGCGTGCGTGGTCCGTCGGTTTGGGTGCGGTGCCCAGGGCGGGGGGCCACCAGGAGTCGTCCCAGGCGGAGGGCGAGGAGCCCAGGATGAGGACCTCCGTCTTATCTGAGTTCAGTTTCAGGCGGCTCGTCGTCATCCACTCGGCTACCTCTCTCATCCCTTCGTGCAGGTTGGCTCTGGCGGCGGCGGGGTCGTTGGTCAGGGAGAGGATCAGCTGGGTGTCGTCGGCGTAGGAGATTATGTTGAGGTTGTGTTGGCGTGCGATGGCCGCGAGGGGGCTCATGTAGACGTTGAAGAGAGTAGGGCTCAGCGAGGATCCTTGAGGGACGCCGCAGATGACTTCGGTGGCCTCTGACTTGTACGGTGGTAGGCGGACTCTTTGTGTTCTTCCGTCGAGGAAGGAGACGATCCATTCCAGTGCCTTCTCCTGGATTCCGAAGTTGCTGAGGCGCTGCACTAGGGTGCGGTGGCAGACCGTGTCGAAAGCCGCGGAGAGGTCTAGGAGGATGAGGGCCGCTGTTTCTCCGTTGTCCATCAGGGCTCGGATGTCGTCAGTGGCGGCGATGAGGGCGGTCTCGGTGCTGTGGTTGGCACGGAATCCGGACTGCGATGGGTCGAGGGATCCATTCGTCTCGAGGAAGGCGGCCAGCTGTTTGTTGACGGTCTTTTCGATGACTTTGGCTGGAAACGGGAGTAGAGAGATGGGGCGGTAATTCTTGAGTTCGGTGGGGTCTGCTGTAGGTTTCTTGAGTAGAGCGCTGAGTTCGGCGTGCTTCCAGCTCTCGGGGAAGGTGGCGGTGTCGAATGAGGTGTTGATGATGTCCCGCAGGTGGGGTGCGATGACAGCGTCGGCTTTGTTGAAGACGTGGTAAGGGCAGGGGTCGGTCGGAGATCCGGAGTGGACGGAGTTCATCATGTGGACGGTGTCTTCGGTGTTGACCGGGGTCCAGGCGCGGAGGTTGGTGGTGGGTGGCGTTGCTGCGGTCGTGGCGTGCGTCGGTTGAGTGCTGAAGCTGTTGTGTATGTCCGCGATCTTGTTGTGGAAGTAGGAGGCGAGGGAGTTGCAGAGGTCTTGCGATGGGGTGATGTCGTTGTTTCCGGCGTTGGGGTTGGAGAGCTCTTTCACGATGTTGAAGAGTTCCTTGCAGTTGTGTGCGTTGTTGTCCAGTCGGTTCTTGAATGCAGTTTTCTTGGCGGTGCGGATCAATTGGTGGTGTTTCCGGGTGGCGAGCTTGAGGGTGGTCCTGTTGTCCGGCGTGGGTTCCTTTCTCCAGGCTTTCTCGAGGGCTCGGCAGTTCTTCTTGGAGCTCTTGAGTTCGTCGGTGAACCATGGGGCTCTCTTATTGCCGGGTCTGCTGGGCGGGGTCCTCAGAGGGGCGAGTTCGTCTGCGCATTTGCTGATCCACTTCGAGAGGTTGTCGGCGGCCTGGCTGGGGTTCGCTGAGCTGGCCGGAGGGTGCTGGCTCAGGGAAGCGGCGAGCTGGTCGGCTGTGATCTTGTTCCAGCTTCTTCGGGCAACCTGTTGCTGGTGGTGGTGGATCGTCGTTTTTCTGAAGGTGAAGTGGATGCATCTGTGGTCCGTCCAGTGGAGTTCTGTGGCGTGGCTGAAGGCGATGTCTTTGCTGGATGAGAAGATGGCGTCGAGTGTGTGTCCGGCGAGGTGGGTGGGGGTGGACACCAGCTGCTTGAGTCCAAGGTTAGCGAGGTTGTCGAGCAGGGTGCTGGTGTTGCAGTCGTTGTTGTTCTCCAGGTAAAAGTTGAAGTCCCCCAGGAGGATGTAGTCAGCGGAGGGGAGGGCGTGCGGGCTGACGAAGTCGGCGATGTCCTCGGTGAAGTGAGTGCGTGGTCCCGGAGGTCGGTAGATCAGGGTGCCTCTGAGGGTGGTCTTCGGGTCGGTGTGGATCTGGAAATGCAGGTGTTCGGCGGAGGGTGGGGTGTTGTCGGTGCTGGTCGTGATGCGGATGGTGTTCTTGTGGATGATGGCGATGCCTCCTCCCACCTGGTTGGCGTTGCGGTCCCTCCGGGTGATCTTGTAGCCTTCTGGGATGGCGATGGCGATGTCGGGCACTGAGGAGGCGTTCATCCAGGTCTCCGTGATGAACGCCTCTTTTTTATCTTATCACATTTTTGCTCTTTATTATTAATCTTATTATTTTTCTGACCTGAAGTATATCCTATACTTTGTTCGTCTATACATTCAACCTTATTTATATTATTGTTCATTCTATCTTATTATTTCGTTTCTGTCTCAGTATCACTAATGTGATGAGATTGTATATAATGTATAAATGTGAAAAAATTTAGCAACATAGGATACAATTTTTCTCTATACTTTTGTTCTGAGCATTGATGTGCTATCAGATTTATGTGTGTTTAGGAGCAGTTGATAATAATCCATCAATATCCATTATATGTTAAAAGAAATCAATTTGGATATTGTATAAATACTAGCAATGAATGACCAGATAATATGATGATTTTCCTTTCCTTATTCTTTTTCTGTTTTTCCTTGTCTATTAGTAGCATTGTGTTCTAGCCTAAATTAATGTATTATATGTATGTATATATTTATGTGTGTGTGTTTTTTTGATAAAAACTGTAAAAAGACTATAAATATTCAAATCTAGGTGTATTCATTTCATTATTATAAAAATGTAACCATTACACTGTATGTTGTTTATATATTCTACATAGCTTTAAGCAATAGACGGTTTCCTGACAAAGGCTGTATGCCGAAACGCGCATAGTTCCCATCTACCGCATTGCTTCTATCAACTTTATATGCTTATTTTTATTTTTATTTATTTCATTGTCTAATGTTCTTTATTCACTGTATTGTCTTTATCTATTCTATTTGTTCATTATGTTTGTATAAATGTGTAATGATGAATTATATGCAACAAAGAATAATCAATAACTCAATAGTTTCCAATGAAGGATAAAAAGTGAAAAATAAACATTTTATATATTTTTCTAATCAATATTTGTGTGTGGAAGAAATATTTCTTTTTCCCTTCCTATCTTTACGGTTGAGAATGGTTACTTTTCTATTATACACCTAGTATTTGTTCTACTTTTTGTTTATCCACTTGCTATAACTATTTACATAATTAGCTTTTCTCCTTACATAGCAAGTCTATCAGTTTAGTAGGGGGTCCCCTTTTTTCCAAATAAAAAATATAAAACCACATTGGATATTTCAAATGGTTTCTTTTGTCATAACATAGCACCTGAAAGTAGGTACTTGACAGCTTTCTCAATAATGGGGACCCAGCGTCACTTCTGTCGACTCCCACAGTGGTTCAAGAACAGCCTGGGGTTATTCTCAGCAAGAGTAACAGAGTTACTACAAATTTATGATAACGAGGCATTGTCATATGTCGATGATATCTATCTGACAGACGATGACCTGGATAACACCATTATACTGGGCTTTGCATCTGAGGGCTATAAATTCAAATTTAAGAAATCAAACATTGCCCATCTCAATGTCTTTTTTCTAGGATATGAACTTTCAAGTGAAGACAAAAGCCTGGCAGTGAATTTTTTAGAAAAGTGTGCACTGCTTCAACCTCCAAAAACGCTGAAAAATTTACAGTCGATTCTGGGTTTCCTGAATTTTGGAAGGACTTACATTCTAAATTACACAGAAACCTGATTTCAAAATCAAAGATTGGACACAGGAACACACAGAAATCCTGCGTTCACTACAAGCTGACTTGTTAGCAACAAATCACCTACAAACACGCGTAAATACACGCAATTTAGTGATTCGAATAATTTCGGGTCAATTCGAATTCACCTACTAACCTTTTAATGAAGGTAAAAAAGTACCTATTGCATACAAATTACATTTGTACACACAAGCGGAAATGCGATTCACTTTGACAGAAAAAATTCCGACAGCAGTTCAAACCGCTGTTGCAAAAGAAAGAGCTCTAGCTCAGTGGAAACGCATTATTGTCGTGACTCCGGTACCAGCCTTAGAGGCAGTTACAAAAGCGAGCATTCCAAACGCAAAACCTTTACATCCAAGATGGATACTATGGGTTAATTCTCTTGCTGCAACAGATGTTTAATATGTTTTTGATCCTTATTTAAAAACACAAGCATTCCTGCAATACGAACACAAATGTCCTCTGCCTATTGAGATTCTCCCTCTTGACCAGTATGAATGCATAATTTATACTGACGGATCAGAACAACCCACTACGGAAAGTAAGCAAGCTTAAAGTGCAGCCTGCGCGATCGTTAAAGCTCGTATGCGCAATGGTAAATTCCGACCGATGGTGACTAAAACACAATCTCTAGGAGATTGTACAGCTCAGCGAGCTGAACTACAAGCATTCAAATTGGCACTTGAAAATACGGATCGCCAATTCCCCACAATTATAGTGTGCGATTCTTTTTAGTGTACAATCATACAATGAATATTTACAGAATTGCCTTCAAAATGGTTTCAAAGATGCAAATGGTGGCACAATCAAGCATAAAACACTTTGGGAAAAAGTAGTTTAGTTGCGAGACAGACTACAAAACACTCACATTATACACACGCTGAGTCATCAATGTGATGGCGTTCACGTTGCAGGCAATTCATTGGCTGACGAAGCCTCGAAGGGGGCTGTGCAAACGGCTTCCGTAGCTGCAATCACTCATTCAAAAACGAAAATAGACAGTGAGATGTTGTTGGCTGTCGATGCTTCAAGCAAAGACAGTGGTGCAGCGTTACCTAAAAAGTTTCCACTCAAATACTCGTATATAATTGATACGAACAGTGTTCCGTTTGCTCGAATACCTGGAGTGGGGGATAGGCTAATTCCAAACATGGAACATAGAGCAGCTTTGATTTATGAAGCACATCTGGGAGAGGGTCTGTCACATCAGAAGATCTCTAAAACAATTTTAACATTAAAAGAGATTTGCTGGTGGCCTGGAATGAATACACTTATTCACATCTTCATCAATAACTGCATAGAGTGCAAAAGAGATCGCAGGGCAGAACGCCATGAGATACCAGGCTGCGAAGTAGCCTGCCAAGTACAGACACCATTGTTAGACAGCATTAGACTATCTACGTGCAGGCGTCCTCTTGGACGAATGAAATCCCACAAACACTAAGTCAAGGTTTCTTTGGATGTGGTCTCAGCGCTCGGCTTACGCTCGAACTGTTATAAAAGATTTGTGAGTCTTTATTGGCACATACGCAATTGGCACACTACATTCTGACCAGGGCCCTGCGTTTAGCTCTCAGGCTTACAAAGAAGCCATGGCCAGTTTGGGCGTTGCATTGCGGTACTCCTCTCCATTCCAACCTGAGGGAAATTCGGTTGTGGGAACGAAAAACCCGGACATAAAGCGGTCTATAACAGCTAGGGTATTAGGTTCGGGTGATGGGTGGGTTAAACATCTTTATGGGGTCCAACCCTCATAAAAAAATTTGCCAAGAAGTTCTCTAAGGGGGTCACTCCACATGAGGTCCTATTTGGGACAAGAATGTGGGTTCCTGATCTCGAATGTAAAGGCACAGTGGTGGAAAATACACCACTTGATATCAAAGATCGTTTGGCTGATTTACAGGACTTAAATTAACTAAGATCGAAACAAAGCAATGTTTTCCTGAAGCCAACCACCACTGGGAATAAACCAGCCATCCCAGTAAGGCCATTCTGGATCCCAAAGCTTGGGGATCTAGTCAGAGAGAAGATCGCGGACAAGAAGGAATTTGGGCCTTCTTACAGACCACCAGTACCTGTCCTAGAACTCCACGGATCAAGAACAGTACTTCTGCTGCCCCTTGCTGGAAAAAAGGAGAAAAGATTTATGTCCATCGACCTCATCATACCACACTATGTGGCCGATACTAAACAGTAGGCCATGTGGACTCCAACCAAGTATCAGACACACTCCTCTAGCTACTATCCAGGATGTTCAAACTGAAAGAATCATCACCATTGAGAATCCAACAGTAAGAAATGAAGGACTAAGCAACAATGCTATGGAACTCATCCCTCTTGAAACCCAAATAACAGTTCGTCCTGATACACCGGTCAACACCAACGTAGCAAGTGATCTACTGGTTCCAGCGATTTCAACGAATCCTGATGCAATTTCAACCATTGACAGAACTGCTTCTGGCTATTTCATTAACTTTGATACGTTTTCTGAGGATCCCAGCGAGCCTGAAACGACGGCAGCCAAAATAACTTTGAAAAAACAAGCACAAGGCTTTTTTCAACTTGTGAAAAAGACTTATCTGGTTTCACCATGGATTGAACTATGGATTATTTCTGGAATATTTTTCTTTCTACTTTACTTTTAAAACCACACAAATCATCCCATTGTGAAGCAAGAGACTTGTCAGCAGTGAACATCACAGCCTTTCTTATACAAAATGGTATAGTTTGGGACAAAACGGATTATGATAAAATCGGTCCGTCTGAACTTTTGAAGATTCCACACTTATTCAAGATATCATTAAGTGACCTATTCTGATGATTGGGACTTTGAGATTGTTAATAACATGATGTCTGATCTGCTGCATGCTCTAACCATGAATACTTAGAGGGTTCAACAGACTATGAACAGCTTTTTTGTTACAACCACTATGGTCATCATTTCTTGCATAAATCTGCAACACCTAGAAATGTATTTATGTATAACCAATGGGAATATTGTCCTACACCACCAAGGGGTAGCTCAATAACATTTGAAATGAAGTTTCCATATTTTTCAGGGTACAATACATCCAATCTAGAAACGTTTTACTTTAAAAATGTGAACAAAACAGCAACGAAAAATATGTTCACCAATATGAAATAGATTTATTCTGCAGCCCTTAATGCCCAACTGTCTAGACAGGGTTTCGACTTTTGAAAAAAGACAATTGACTCGAAATCTGTCTGGAGTTCAAAAGATTGGCAAGTGCAGGGGATAGAAGCTTTGTTTAGAGCCTGCATCATCCCACAGCAGATGTTTTTGAATGACACTGTCCAACAAACGTCTTGCCTTGGGTTAGCCAAGATCAAAGACATGAACAAACCGTCTATACCTACACCTGCAAGTAATAGCACTACACAGGGGGTGATCGACATATATACTATCTTACAGTACAACAGGTCAGATTCCGAATGGAAAAAATGGTTGCTCTGGCCTACAGACACAAACATCTGTCAAGAAAGATTCCTGAACAAAACACAAGGTTTAACAATCAATAGGCCAGACCCAAGCTATGTTCAAAGACAGCATCCAGGGGTAGTAACAACATACAGTGTAGGAAAATGATGCCTTGATTGGCTACAGACATCTACACTAGAGGATGTAACAACACTTATCTTTACTTAAAGAAGACGCAGATCTTAGGGAATTCTTGCTAGGTCCAAGAAAACCGTGTCAAAAACGTTTCATATATGCCGGTATCTATGCTGCATATAATAAAACATGGAAGGTTACCCAAGCAGACGCTGCAGAAAGAATACGAGAAATTGATCGTAATAATTCAGAGAAATCTCTCGCTGTGGTCGACAATAGGTTAACGACTCTGTCATCCAGCATTGGGCAACATAGTATCCTCTGCTATAGACATTGTGGAACAAGATTTGGTCCTACTGCATCAAGGCCAGTCTCAATTACGTTCTATTCTGTCATTAGGAAGGACGTTACAAGACGTGCGTGCAGGCTATGTGCCTTGGTGTTTCATCAACACGTCTTCTCTGTTTTCTGATTACAATCTCGTTGAAAAACAGATCGAGCTGGCTCAAAGGGGAGCGAAGTCGACAGTGCTGAGCATTGAAAAACTGGAAAAATTGCCATTTACAGTAGCAGGAAAACCAGCTACAGAATGGATCATACATGGCAAAATAACCCTGCCTGTTACAACTTTCCATTTTCAGTATTGCCTTAAACACATGCCAGTAGGCAAATATGAAAGATTGGGTAAAGAATACATCAGGACATCCTGGGATTTACCTTAAACATCAAAACTACTTTTAAAGAACTAGGGTCTAAGGGAAAAATATTTAATGACCTACCCACGTTCCAATCCCCAAAACTAACTAAATTACACACACAAAAAGAACTGGGGGTCTAGTATCAGGCAGCACAGGAGACAAGAGAGAGGAATGACTGTACAGAGGATCAACACAGCCAGTTCCGGAGCAGAGCATGGATTTCCATCAATCTTACTCTTGAATTGGAGCATGGATTCTCATTACTCTAGCTCTCTTGATCATTTATATCCTTTGGTCATCCATCCACTATCGGAGGTCTGTCTCTTGATCACGGAGACTGCCTCACTGGAAAGAAGCTCAATTGCTCAATTGGACTGGTGAAAATTGACCTTATATAAAGAACAAGAAATAGTTGTGTCCAAGATGGATAATCCTATATAGTGCAGTGCAGAAAAGTGAGTGAAAACTAAAAAAAGGTTGAGAGGAAGATACTAAATATTACATCTACTCCTCACACCTTTCCTAAAAATAGTGCAGAAAAATTGTAGCAGTACTTCCTCGTGACTGCTATTCATAGGTCGACATGTTTCAGCCATCCGAGTATCCTACCCACGGCTTTCTTCAGGACCTGTGTTATGTCTATAACATGCTACTGCAACCAGTATACACCCTACCTATAGTAAAGTGCAAAGAAACAAATGCAAAAATGAAGTACAATACATAAATCAAGGTTGGAATCGATACAACCTCATTAGTTTCCAATCCACAGGATCACAGGGTGCTTAACGTCACCTAAAAGGATAGGAAAATAGTCACACACAACTCAAAAAACCTGTGCTTCTGTGAATAAGGCCAACAATTGTATGTGCCTACTCATTACGTAAAAGCATATGGATATTGCTTACCCAACGTAATCTGGGATTACACCTCACCTACCCTGGAACCTGTCTCAGGCGAATGAGGCCCCGCTCTAAAAATAAGGGTAACAGAAGAAAATCTTCATCAAAATCCATCCTCATTGGGATACTCATATAGTCTAATCTAGTACATATAGCGCAGGGTGTCTAATAAGTACACCATTCAATTCTTTGGGGAAGGCTCACTCCTCTCAATAAAATACATAGTCCCTGTCAAGTTGCATAAAGATAGTGTAAAAACTGTTTAATCCCTGACCAATCAACTAGACTGGCCAAAGCAACAAACATTGAATTAAAACGTTTGCTCAGCCTATCAATCAGACCATATTCAACTGAATGGGCTCTCGCAAAAAGAACCTAATATAGTGGTTTAAGAGTTAGACCAATCCGTGGATCCATCTACAAGGGCCATAGCAAAGACCCACACTCAGTACCAGCAAACGCGCTTACCTGTCCGTCGTTGCCTCAAGTCTCATCTGAGCAGGGTGGGAGGCAACGACTGAAACAGAAACCGCGCTTTAAGTAGTCAGCCTCAGCGCAGCTGAAATCAACCAATAATGGCCGGGTTACGGCGTGCAGTCAACGAACACGCTAGTCTACGCAGATGTAGGCGTGCTCCACTACGGAAGGAACTGTGTGAATAGCGTCCCCACAAAACAACTACCGGATGATGTCATCCAACATGGATTCATAGTTTTCTTCGTCCTCCGCGGGTAGTATCTCGGAAAACGCAGATAAATCGTGCAGTCTTTTAGATCTTAATAAGAAAGCACACAATCTACCTAGTGTACTATCTCCGAATATAGGTGCCGATCACGATCCTGTAAAAACCGGGTACGAACCGTCGGACGGAGCAAATTCTCCGTCCGACGCGTACCCGGTCGTCAAAATGTACAAACATGGAATTACGATTCGCACGAAACACCATTTCCGTACGAATCGTACAAAACCCCGACCGACGAAAATAAACATACAAATGCGATCCGGGAAAGCGCCGCCGTGACGTCGGGACGCACGCAGCCTGCCATTCACAAACCAGGAATTACGATTCGCACCGACGTCATCCCGCACGGTGAATATTTTCCGGCTGCCAAAAACTGCCGGGAAATCAGGACGACGCGAACAAGGAGTACCTGTACGCGACGGACAGACATGGACCCGAACCTACGTGTCATCCCGGCCCTCATAGCAGTCGACCTCCTGTACAGGTTCCGACGCAGACGCCGCAGAAGGTCAGAACAACTAAGGGAGGGGGGGAAAGGGGGGGAAAGGGGGGGGGGCAGGACCAGGGGCAGGCCACAAAACCACCACCAATGTCACACAGCACACATGCCCTGGACATACCTGACCCCCATGCCCTGGTCACTACGAGGGGGTGGGGGCGTGTCCAGCAAAGCCAGCGTCCGCCACAAAGGAAGTGCCTGACGACGCGAACCGGCAACACAACTATACAGGTACGTCCCGTACCCACGCCTTAAGAGCGTGGGTACGAGTCGTACCATGCCCACACCTACGTCACCCCAACAAGGGTGGGACGGCTGTACCCACGTGGCAAAGGCCTGGGTACGGCCCGCACAAGCATTACATAGCGTGGGGACGGATATGTACGGACCGTACCCCCACCACCGTATGCATGGAGCGTACCCCCAACCCCAACAGTGTAAGTACGACCCGTACCCTCACCCGCGTACATGTACGTCCCATCCCAACAGTGTAAGTACGACCCGTACCCTCACCCGCGTACGTATGGAGCGTACCCCCCACCCCAACAGTGTAAGTACGACCCGTACCCTCACCCGCGTACGTATGGAGCGTACCCCCCACCCCAACAGTGTAAGTACGACCCGTACCCTCACACGCGTACGTATGGAGCGTACCCCCCACCCCAACAGTGTAAGTACAACCCGTACCCTCACCCGCGTACGTATGGAGCGTACCCCCCACCCCAACAGTGTAAGTACAACCCGTACCCTCACACGCGTACGTATGGAGCGTACCCCCACCCCAACAGTGTAAGTACGACCCGTACCCTCACCCGCGTACGTATACGTCCCACCCCAACAGTGTAAGTACGACCCGTACCCCACCCGCGTACGTATGGAGCCTACTCCCACCCCAACAGTGTAAGTACGAACCGTACCCCCATGGAGCGAACCCACACACGTGTATGTACTAAGCGTACATTTTGTTAAATAGGAGGGGTGTGTGCCTATCACTCCCAGCAGTGCCCAGAGTCAGGAGGGGTGTGTGCAGAGTCCTCCCAGCAGTGCCCAGACACAGGAGGGGTGTGTGCAGAGTCCTCCCAGCAGTGCCCAGAGGCAGGAGGGGTGTGTGCAGAGTCCTCCCAGCAGTGCCCAGACACAGGAGGGGTGGGTGCAGAGTCCTCCCAGCAGTGCCCAGACACAGGAGGGGTGGGTGCCTATCACTCCCAGCAGTGCCCAGAGTCAGGAGGGGTGTGTGCAGAGTCCTCCCAGCAGTGCCCAGAGGCAGGAGGGATGTGTGCAGAGTCCTCCCAGCAGTGCCCAGAGGCAGGAGGGGTGTGTGCAGAGTCCTCCCAGCAGTGCCCAGAGTCAGGAGGGGTGGGTGCCTATCACTCCCAGCAGTGCCCAGACACAGGAGGGGTGTGTGCAGAGTCCTCCCAGCAGTGCCCAGTCACAAGAGAGGTGTGTGCCTAACACTCACAGCAGTGCCCATGGAACGCAAAGGGTGGAGTAGCCACAGATACCATGCCCACAAATTTCAGTCAGGTGCACAAAGACCCTGCAGTACATGTACCACATGTGTGCGAGGCTGGGAGTATACGCATGCATAGCGCAGAAAAGAAAACATGTCCACATGAAGTCATGTCAATAGTCCACATACACAAGTACAATGACTACCAAGAATGCCACGAATGATGCAGGTGGAGACATCGCTCAGCATGCATGTGCAAAGTAGAAGGAGTCCGTCACACACCCAGCTAATGTACACACAGCTCAGCGCTAAATATTGGGAACACCCTGCAGGGAAGATGTCAGGGTACACAGAGGAAGGAATACACCTTTGGACAATTTCACCATGCAGCAACTGCTTACATGAACACAGAAACCTAGCTAACACCGTGTCATGGCACACAGATCCCAGGGTCCCCCCTATGACCAGCACACTACTACATTTCCCACACACCCAACACATGAACACCACCCAAAACCATGTAGCAGCCCCACCAACAGCAATACCAGCAAAGCAGTAGTGTTCGAAGGGGAGAAAAATAAATTGCTTTATTCAGCATGAACCAAAAAATCTTGTTTGTAGGAAGTTCAATATTTACAAAGCCCATAGGGCAGTCCAGAAGTCACAGCTGGATGGGGGACACAGTGGGATGCGTGTCCCCTAGCTTGCCTGCACAGTTACATTCCGTCGTCTTCCACAGGGGTGAGGGCATCATGTGGGGGGGAAGAAACAGGCACCGCAGGGACAGGAGGGTGAAGGGTAGGCGTCGTGGGTGCAGGGATGGAGGACTCCACCACAGGGGGTGGGGCAGAGCTAAAGGCGGAGGCCAGGATCTCGCTGCACACCTTAGCAAGGTCCTCCAGGGAATCCCCTGCACCCTAAGGAACCACAGGCCCCAAGGAGGGGGGGGTCAGAGGGATGGGTCGCAGCGCCACTAGGGGAGGGTGTAGACAGGGGGGGGGAATCAACCACCCTGACCGGGGACATCCTTGACCGCTTGCGTGGTGGTGTCACTGTAGGGATCAGGGACAGAGCAGCCATGAAGGAGTCTTTGGGGGAGATGTGGCCAGGAGAGCTGAGGGGCGGGGATTTGGAGGGAGTGGATTGGGTGGAATGCGGACTCCCACTCTGGCTGCGTGTCACACGTTTGCCCCCCGACCCAGTGGGTGTGCCTACTTCACCCTGTGTGTGCGTGTCAGGAGGTGTGCGGTGGACCTTCCCTGCTGGTGTGGTGCCTGTGTGTGTTGTGGTGGGTGCATGCTGACGTCTGGGTGTACGTGGGACAGGCATGGGAGTGGGAAGTGTGGATGTAGCAGGGGTAGGGGGTGGAACGTAGCGCTGCAGGATACCCACTGCTGCAGTCAGTGTCGAGTCTATCGACCTCAGCAAGCTGCGTTGGTCAGCCTGCGATGAATGAATGCCCTCCAAGTATTCCTCCATGTTGTGCAGCACTTGGCTGTGGCCATGGAGGACATTAAGGATCGCAGCCTGACCAACCTGCAACTGCCGCTGGATGTCCACAGACTCGGCATTAGCGGCAGCAGTGGAGACAGGGGCAGGGGGTGCGGTGCCTGGCAGGAAGGAGACATGTGGTGACCGGGCACGTTGGGAAGGGACACGAGCAAGTGGGAGGCTTCTGATGGCAGTGGAGGGGGCGGGGCGAGATGTAGTGCCGCTGTCTGCTGCTGGTGCAGCCGCCGCCCACTCGGAGAGATCATCCTCGGACCCGTCAGCTTCATACTCTGTTGTGCCAGTCGACAGGTCCCCGGCTTCACTCTCCTCCGCCTCAGTCCCACTTGATGTGCCAGCCCCGATGTCACCGCTGGCACTGATGCTCGGTCCCTCTGCTCCGTCTGTGCCCATGTTTCCCTCCGTGTCCCCCGACGATGCTGTGGGCAGGGTGAAGAGACAGAAATTAATCATACACCTGTATACATATGTCACATGAGTCCAATCTACATAGGTCACAGTGCATAGCCTGAAACAAAAGAAGAGTTACATCTACAAAACAAGGTACATATGTAGGGCATGCAAGACACAGTTGTTTGACCCACCATGCCACCGAAAAACTATGGAGAGCATGACACAATAGCAAATGAGATGGAATGGAATTTTGACTGAGGAGCAAGGCCCTAGGGACAATCCAGCACTGCATCTGCACCACACAGCGTGGCAGGAAATAGGGATGAGCAGGGACCATATCCAGGAACAAGAGGCACATGCAGCATAGGTTATACTGAAAACATGCCCACCATGACTGGCCCACTGCACCTTGAGTGCATGTCCAGACAAACATCACACACTGGCCAGTCCTAGCAAGGAGATATCAGGTTGTGACATGAAGGCCATGCCCGCACCACCCACCCCCTACATGAGAAAATTATTTGGAGACACAGGAAGCACTTACATCCCTTAGTCTGGGTGAAATACACATGGGATGCAACAATTCAAGATTGCACATAAAATACCCAAGGTGCGCCTGTCCAAATAATCATGTACAAATGGGTATCATCAGATGATTGTAACAAGACATACAGGCAATGTCCACCGTGAGTATGAACAAGGAAAATCAGGTCAGGCTGTACAGTGGACACTTGTACTACATTTCACGTCAATATACATTTGGCCAGGGGACAATGGCACAGAGCACAACCTATGCTGTAGACACAGAGATTGTCGACATATTCGGATTACACACATGATACCTAGGAAAATATGCCCCTGGGGACAGTAGTGGTCACACAACTCCATGCTCCTGAATGGGAATGACTGCAACACACGCTACCATCCCCGCACTATGCGTACCGCACACTCATGCACATCATGTCACAGGCCACCACATAGGACATGCGTGCTGTAAGGCCTCACACTTGAGAGACTAACTCCCATGTCTGGACTCAGCATTAGTGCCAACTGACATGGAACCCACAAGACCAGAACTGGACAGGGCACAGGCAAGGTCCCAAAACCTGTTACACACCATCCCCACACATGATGCTGCAGGCATTGTACACGTGGAAAAGGTGCCAGGCTACATAACCTTGTGACGGAGTGACTTCACACAGACCAGGGAACACATTGCAAGGAGGGGAAGGGCGGCAGGAGAGCACTGCAATACTGTGGGTAACAGGATCTGCACAGCACCATTAAACCCTGGCAGTGTATCCATGGAACCGTGCACTTACAAATGCTGGTGAAACACAACAAACCCACATGTACCTACCCCCTTCCTGCTGCTGCATCTCTTGTAAGCGCCTGTCCAAGTCTGGAAATACCACCGCCAGCACACGCTTGTGGATGTGGGAGAGACGGCGGCGCCCGCGGTTCTTATGGCTCTCAGGTGAGTCCCCCAGCAGGACCCGTGCGATCCTCCGCGTCCAACACCAGATATCCTGCCAGCGTTTCCTCACCTGGGACAGGCGCCGCTTGCGACCATCCGCACTCCTCACGGCACTGACGGCGGTCAGCCAGATCTGCTCCTTGGCAGAGGCGCCTACCTGTGAGGATGAACAAGTGACATTACATCAATACACCTGCAACATGTCACAGAGACACATATGAGAACAAATTAGCTGGTTACAACAAGGCATTCCATGCAGCCAACGCATTGCACCTTTGCCATAGGGACATACTCCTCTGGGGAAGGGCAAAAGCAGTACGTGCCAGTGAAAGTACACAGGTGGAATGAGGGCAAAGACACAATCAATTATAAAGGCTCACACTGTGCATCACACCCACCCCTCCTGACTCTGGGCACTGCTGGGAAGACTCTGCACCCACCCCTCCTGCCTCTGGGCACTGCTGGGAGGACTCTGCACACACCCCTCCTGTCTCTGAGCACTGCTGGGAGTGATAGGCACCCACCCCTCCTGTGTCTGGGCACTGCTGGGAGGACTCTGCACCCACCCCTCCTGCCTCTGGGCACTGCTGGGAGTGATAGGCACCCACCCCTCCTGTGTCTGGGCACTGCTGGGAGGACTCTGCACCCACCCCTCCTGTCTCTGGGCACTGCTGGGAGGACTCTGCACACACCCCTCCTGTCTCTGGGCACTGCTGGGAGTGATAGGCACCCACCCCTCCTGCCTCTGGGCACTGCTGGGAGTGATAGGCACCCACCCCTCCTGTGTCTGGGCACTGCTGGGAGGACTCGGCGCCCACCCCTCCTGTGTCTGGGCACTGCTGGGAGGACTCTGCACCCACCCCTCCTGCCTCTGGGCACTGCTGGGAGGACTCTGCACACACCCCTCCTGACTCTGGGCACTGCTGGGAGTGATAGGCACCCACCCCTCCTGTGTCTGGACACTGCTGGGAGGACTCTGCACCCACCCCTCCTGCCTCTGGGCACTGCTGGGAGGACTCTGTACACACCCCTCCTGACTCTGGGCACTGCTGGGAGACATCAGGCATTCCCCCCCCTGGGACCCCCCTACAGTACATAGCATGTGTGTCACACCTGGACACAATGGCAGAAGTCACAGTCACAAAAAAGGGACACAGTCTGTGCTAGTAGCCTCTGCACTCACCTGATACCCTGGTCGTCCATACAGCAGGGGGTACTGTGGGAGGATCACATCCAGCAATGCCAGGTTCTCCTCCAGGGTGAATGGCTGTGACCTCTCCACAGACCTTGACATGGTTCCAGGGAATCAGGAGAAGCAGCAGTGTGGTAGAATCGAAATATGTGCAGGCAAGTGATCCCTCATGGGACCTGGCTGCCTTATATCTGCCTTGCTGGCCTGTTTCATGCACAGGAGTACAGAGTGATTGGTCACTCACATTTGCATCCTATGTTTCCTCCAATCCCTTCAAACCTAGCACAGTCAGTGTGTTCTTATTGTGTTTTTTATTCAGCATGATGTCAACCCCACAAACACATTGCAACAAAGTAGATTCATTCCAACTGACTTCTGCTGTGCACCTTCCAGAACAAATTCAAACTTAAAACTTGGTCTCCATGACAACCAGCATGCATGTAGGCCTTAATACTTGTCCCTCATGTGTCCCCTATGTAAAATTGAGCTTCACACACAGGTACGGTGCGTTCCGGGCCCCTAGGGCACCCCAAATGCATAGCAACGGCCCGTACAGGCGTGTGTACGGGCCGTACAACTATGAGTATGCATACTCAAGAACACCCATAGTGGTACGGCCCGTACACGCGTACGTACGTTCACTATCACCATGGGTGTCCTCGCGTATGCGTACTCGTAGTGGTACGGCCCGTACACACGCCTGTACGCTCACTATCACTATGGGTGTCCTCGCGTATGCGTACTCGTAGTGGTACGGCCCGTACACACGCCTGTACGCTCACTATCACTATTGGTGTCCTCGCGTATGCGTACTCGTAGTGGTACGGCCCGTACACACGCCTGTACATTCACTATCACCATGGGTGTCCTCGCGTATGCGTACTCGTAGTGGTACGGCCCGTACACACGCCTGTACGTTCACTATCACCATGGGTGTCCTCGCGTATGCGTACTCGTAGTGGTACGGCCCGTACACACGCCTGTACGTTCACTATCACCATGGGTGTCCTCGCGTATGCGTACTCGTAGTGATAGTGAGCGTACACAGGCGTGTGTACGGGCCGTACCACTACGAGTACGCATACGCGAGGACATCCATGGTGTTAGTGAAGGTACGCACGCGTGTACGGGCCGTACCACTACGAGTACGCATATGCGAGGACACCCATGGTGTTAGTGAATGTACGCACGCGTGTATGGGCCGTACCACTATGGGTGTTCTTGCGTATGCGTACTTACTGACCGTACACATGCCTGTACGCTCACCATCACTATGGGTACACATACGGCAGCACTCCCATAGTGATATGGGAACGTACACAGGCCCTCTTAGCATCAGTACGGTGGTTTTCACACATCACAGTGGTGACAGGCAGCACACAGGAAGGAATAGGGCTGACATACTTGTCCTTGGATGGACATCAAGGCATTCTCTGGGCAGTACTACATGTGTGGGGCACAGGTGTGACAGGCTGTGATGTGGCACATTACTCCTGAGTCGAGAAGGCACCAGATGTATGATGAGATGTGTACACATGTAATGTGTGACGGTGCAATGTGTGCCAGGCATGCCCTTTGACATGTGGGCATGTCGTACTGCACACTTGTGATGAGCGTCACTGGCATGGCACGGACGCCAACACACGGAAGTGTCCCCTGATGCCCGGTACAGGGGTTACCACACCTGACATGTCACTACCCACGGTGCACGATGTGACTATGTCATGTATGTGTGGGGGGTTCCCATTAGGTTGATGTTGGAGCACCCTCAAAAGCTGCAGCTGTTGCAGCAACCAACATGTGTCTGTGTGTAGATTGACATTGCACACTGTTCCGCACACCATGCCACATGTGGTATCGGATGTGAGGTGCGTATGTATGCATGGGACACGGAGTAGCGTAACAAGGACATGTCTGCATCCTCTCTATGAATGTGTGTTGAGTCATGACATATACACCTTCATGGCAAGGTGTGTGGGCTGTCCTAGTGTAATGTCATGTGACCTGTGGCTCTAGTGTTCCGCTACCAGTCTCTGCAATCGACATCCTACTTCTGCTGCTGATGTGTGGATGTGTTAGACGGCGACCTCAGAGGAGCCCGGAAGGGGGTCCTGACTACCCTGAGACCCACCCTCGTAGTATCGTAGCCGGGCACTGGCGGTAGACTCCCCAGGGGGAGGAATCTCGCAGCTAGGATCGTACTTCTGGCACCACACGACACAGAGTAACCACACGGGGTATTCTCAGAAAACAATCTTTATCAAGTAGGTTATCACGGCAAATATGTACAAGGTGAGCACGGGCTCAAGAGTCTCGGAAAGGTAGGGGGTAGCGGGACAGTCTTTGGCAAAAGTTCAAGCAGGGACGTATCCGGCGCACAGCTCACAATCCTCGAGCTGGGGGATACGTGGTCGTAGTCGGGGTCCGGCGGGACCGTGAGAGTCTGGGGGAGCCGCGAGTCACTCAGCGGGCTCAGGTACAAGTTCGGAGGTCTTACGATCTTCAGGGAGCCGCGAGTCACTCAGCAGGCTTAGGCACAAGTTCGGAGGTGTTACGATCTTCAAGGAGCCGCGAGTCACTCAGCAGGCTCAGGCACAAGTTCGGAGGTGTTACGATCTTCCAGGAGCCGCGAGTCACTCAGCAGGCTTAGGCACAAGTTCGGAGGTGTTACGATCTTCGAGGAGCCGCGAGTCACTCAGCATGCTCTCGTTGTTCCAGCGTCGAATCTGCCGGACAGACTCAGAGCACCCCTTGTTATATGTCGACCCCTCTTTGATGTCCGGAGTCTGTGCAGGCAGGGGTCTTGTCACCTGGGGGTCGCTTGTCGGGATTTCCTGCTATTGTCTTTTGATCCTTTCAGGGCCGGGTCGGGAGGAGACCCAGACACCCAGCAGGCACGGAGCCAGCCCGCAGGGAGGCCGGAGGGCCGATCGAAACCCATCGTCCCAGGGGAGTTCAGAGGTGCGATAGAAACTGCTCCTCCCTCTCTCATCCCCTGGAAGCGTGATGTCCTCCAGCCGGAGTGGGGCCTCTAGGCCCGGGTCGCGCTGGGGCCGGGCGGCCATCTTGGTGCATGAAGTGGGCACGCGGGCCCGGGGTGGCCGAAAGGAGAGAGGCCATGGACGGGGATGTCCGGGGTCGGTGCGGGTGTCCTGGTGGGGAGGGTCGGCTGGGCCGTGTGCTTGGGCTGCAGGTACCAGGTTTCGCTGGTGCGGGGGCACGGAGGGCCATTCTATGAGGCCAGGTCCAACACGCGTCCACCCCAGCTGAAAGCCGGAGAGAACTGCCCATCATCTTGGGGGGTTCTCTTCGCTGAGGCGGAAGAACCCGGAGAGGCCGTCAGCGTTGGCGTGGTCCGTACCAGGGCGGTGTTCTACGGTGAAATCCATCCCCTGGAGGGAGATTGACCACCGCAGTAGCTTGGGGTTTTCTCCTCGCATCTGCATGAGCCATCGCAAGGGCCGATGGTCAGTTTGGACTCTGAAGTGCGTGCCGAACAGGTAGGGTCGTAGCTTTTTGAGTGCCCAGACCACGGCAAAGGCTTCGCGCTCTATGGTGCTCCACCTCTGCTCTCGGGGCAACAGCCGCCGACTGAGGAAGGCGACGGGCTGGTCTAGGCCTTGGTCATTCACTTGGGACAGGACGGCCCCAATGCCATGCTCGGAGGCATCGGTCTGGACTATGAACTCCTTGGCATAGTCGGGAGCCTGGAGGACGGGAGCAGTGCACATGGCCTTTTTTAGAGCATCGAAAGCCTCCTGGCAGGCAGCCGTCCACTGCACCTTCTTTGGCTGTTTTTTAGATGTGAGTTCGGTGAGAGGGCCGACAAGGCTGCCATACCCCCGAATGAATCGTCGGTAGTAGCCTGTGAGTCCCAGGAAGGCTCGGACCTCCGTCTGGGTGATGGGTGGTTCCCAGGCCAGGATGGCGTCGATCTTTGGCTGTAGAGGGGCGACCTGGCCGCTCCCGACCTGGTGCCCCAGGTAGACTACGGAGCCTTGCCCGATCTGGCACTTGCTGGCTTTTACTGTGAGGCCTGCCTGGCGCAGGGCGGTTAGCACCCTCCGGAGGTGCTGGAGGTGCTCACTCCACTCTGAACTGAAGACAGCGATATCGTCTAGATAGGCCGCGCTGAACTGTTCCAACCCGGCCAGGACCCTATTCACCAGTCGCTGGAAAGTGGCCGGGGCATTTTTCATCCCGAAGGGCATTACACGGAAGCGGTAGTGCCCGTCGGGGGTGGAGAAGGCGGACCGCTCCTTGGCCCCTTCGGTGAGCGCAATCTGCCAGTATCCGCAGGTGAGGTCGAATGTGCTGAGGAACCGGGCTGCCCCTAGTCGGTCAATGAGTTCGTCGGCTCGTGGAATGGGGTGGGCATCGGCTCGGGTAACGTCATTGAGCCCCCGGTAATCCACGCAGAATCGGAGCTCGGGGGCGACACCGGGGGCCGCTGCCTTCGGGACCAGGACCACGGGGCTAGCCCAGGGACTGTCAGAGGGCTCAATCACCCCCAGGGTCAGCATCTTCGAGACTTCATCTTGAATGCAGGACCGGACTCGGTCAGGAACCCGGTAGGCTCGGTGTCTCACCGGCGGGCTGTCCCCGGTGTCTACGTCATGAACACACCAGTTGGTGACCCGGGGGGTCAGAGAGAAGAGGTCGGCAAATTGTCTTAGGAGCTGGCGGCAGTCCGCTTGTTGCTGGGCAGTGAGGGCTGGGGAGAGGTTCACTCCCTCCACGGAGCCATCCTGCTCCTTGACACACAGGAGGTCCGGGAGGGGATCCGACTCATCTTCGGCCCCGTCATCGGTGGCTAGCAGGAGGCTCAGGTCTGTCCGCACAAAGTGAGGCTTGAGGCGGTTCACATGCAGGACCCGGAGGGGGTCCCGAGGCGACTGGACGTCCACCAAGTATGTAACTGGACTCTTCCGCTCAACCACTTTGTAAGGCCCAGTCCATCGGTCCTGGAGGGCGCCAGGCTTCACGGGGGCCATGACCCACACCTGCTGGCCCGGCTGGAACTCAACCAGAGTGGCATTCTGGTCGTACCAGCGCTTCATTTCTTCTTGACTCGCCTCCAGGTTGGCCTCGGCCAGTTCTCGGAACTTCCTGGTCTGGTTCCGGAGGGCCAGGACGTATTGGAACACATCTCGGGGGGTGGTCTGGGGTGCCGCCTCCCATTCTTCCTTAACCAAACTAAGGGGACCTCGGACGGGGTGCCCATAGAGTAACTCAAACGGGCTGAATCCTAGGGACTTCTGGGGGACCTCTCGATACGCGAACAATAGGCAAGGGAGCAGGACGTCCCACTTACGCCGGAGGGGTTCTTCTAGGCCAGCGATCATCCCTTTCAAAGTCCTATTAAACCTTTCTACTAGGCCGTTTCCTTGGGGATGGTATGGGGTGGTGAACTTATAAGACACCCCACATTGTTGCCACAGGGACGTCATATACCTGGAGATAAAATTAGTGCCGCGATCGCTCACGACCTCGCGGGGAAACCCCACCCTGGAAAAGATCCCCATCAGGGCCCGGCCCACCACAGGGGCCGTAATGGTGCGCAGGGGGATAGCCTCCGGATAGCGGGTGGCGTGGTCCACTAGGACCAAGATAAAACGGTGGCCTTGGGAGGTGGGGGGGTCCAGTGGTCCCACGATGTCGATCCCGACTCGTTCGAAGGGGGTACTGACGACCGGGAAGGGTTGGAGGGGAGCCTTGAGCTTCCCCCCACTCTTCCCACTAGCCTGGCACGTGGGGCAGGACTTGCAATGGGCCTCTACCGCTGCTCTCATTTTAGGCCAATAACAATGGGTCACAAGACGGTTGTAGGTCTTGTCCTGTCCCAGGTGGCCGGCGAGGGGGACGTCGTGGGCTAAACCCAGGAGGAAATCCCGGAAGCGGAGGGGTACCACCAGTACCCGTCCGGATCCCAGCTCCACCGACTTCTGCTCACTGTACAGGATGCTATTCTCCCAATAGATTCGGTGCGTCCCGGTCTGGTCACCTGCGGCTTGGCTCTCGGCCTGGCGCCGCAGCCCGACCAGGGAAGGACAAATGGCTTGCTCCCTGCAAAACTCTTCCCGGGTGGGCCCGCCCTCGTGGCGCCATTGGGCCAACTCGGGTAGATCTCCTAACTCAGGGACCGGGGCGGGGTCGGATGGTGCGGGTTCGTCGCTAGCGACGGACCCTTCTGATGGGGGAACGGAAGGACCCTCGGCGGGGACTGTTCTGGTCTCTTCGATCGGGGTGCTCTCGACTTCCCTCTGGGGAGTGAGTCGGGCGGACATAGATCGGGTGGTGGCACACACCCACTCGGGGAGTCCCATCATCCCCAGGTGGGCCTTACGCTCTACGTGCTTCCATGGGGAACTCTCTAGGTCGTTCCCTAAAAGGCAGTCGACCGGCTGGGAGGTTCTTACAGCCACCTTGAGTTTACCTATCACCCCTCCCCACTCAAATGGCACCAGGGCTACCTGGCACATACTCTCTCTATTGTCTGCGGATATTACGGGGCAAAAGACGTTGGGGAGGATCTGCTCTTCGGGGACTAGGTGCCTGAGGACACCGGTGATACTGGCCCCGGTGTCTCGCAGGGCCTCTACCTGGTGGCCATTGATTTTGACAAGCTGCCCATATTTCTGGGTGTTGGAGGGGAGGAGGCTACCAGGGATCATCTCCCTATCTCCCAGGGATACTAGGGCCATCGCTGCGGGTTCCCACTCCTCGGCTTCCTCAACCTCCTCCCCCAGGGCTACGTTGGCTATCTGTCTCGTCGGGGGGACTTGGGTGGCCATGGGGCACTCTGGGTCATTGGCGTAGTGCCCGGGTTTCTGGCAGCGGAAACATGTGACGGTCACCCGGTGTCCCCGTTTCCCAGGGGGCCCGGTCACTGGTGGAGGGGGCGCCGGGAAAGGTGGAGGTGGTGTCTTCGGGGGGCTAGGCTGGGACTCTCTCGGCCCTCCCTGGTTCCCTCCTCCTCTCTGGCGGGGTGGTCCCTGACTGGTTCGGGGGTACTCTCCTACCATGCCCCGGGAGACCCGGGTGTTGGTCCAGCGGTCGGCCTCCACAGCCAGCTTCCGGGGATCTGTGAGCTTGCTGTCCAGCAGATGCTGACGTAGTTCTATGAAGCAGTTCGCAGCCAGATGTTCCCACAACATGAGATCAGTGAGTTCGGCAAGGGTGGTGACTTTGCTGCCCTTGATCCACCCATCGAAGGCCCGACTGAAAAAGTTTACATATTCCACCCATGTGGTGCCCGGGATCTTCCTGCAGTCCCGGAACCGTTGACGGTACATTTCTGGGGTGAGGCCGTATCTTGTGAGTAGAGCCTCTTTCATGTGGCTGTAGGAGGTCTGCAGGGAGAGGGGTAGGTCGAGCAGGGTGTCCCTTCCTTCGCTCAGAAACCGCCCCCAAAACCCCGCCCCCCAGTCCTTCTGCGGGACCCGATGGGAGGTCATGGCGACCTCGTAGGCCCGAAACCATTGCTGAATGTCATCGTTTTTATAATATTCCTTGACCACATCCTTCGGGATGTGGACCTTCTGTTCCGCCGGGGAGGCCGTCTCTCGGTTTCCTGGGGGCCTCCCTTCCTCGTTTCGGGCCTTGAGCTCGAGTTCCTTTAAGCTGCGTTCGTGCTCTAGTTGGAGCTTCCTTCCTTCGTGCTCCCGTTGGAGCTTTTTCTCCTCCAGTTCGCCTTGTACACGCATTTGTTCTACTGCTAGCTTTTTTTCCGCTAACTTCAATTCGCCCTCAATTTTGAGTTTGGCTAGCTCTAGTTCATGATTGCGGCTTCTCTCTCTGTCCGCGAGTTCTTCTGGGGATAAGCCCCCGTCTGGTACGATGCCTCGCACCTGATTGCTGCTGCTTTCACTTTGGGGAGGTTCGGTTTCGTCGGGGCGCTCCCCCGTGCCTTCCGGGCGGGAGGCCCCGGTCTCCACCCAAGTTTTCAGTGCTTTCTGCAAATCTTCCTTAGTGTTGAGACCAGTGGTAGCGATTTTAAGTTCTTTGCAAAATTGCTTCAGCTCCTTGTGTGTATATTCTTCTAGATGCTCCACCTGGAACACCCTGTTGGCGTTGGTTTCTGCGGGGCTCATGGCGCTTCCTTCTGCCATCTTTGTCGGTAGTGCGTCCGTTGTTCACGGTACGATCTCTAGGTGATGGGCCCGAATCCCGTCGCTTGCCACCAATGTTAGACGGCGACCTCAGAGGAGCCCGGAAGGGGGTCCTGACTACCCTGAGACCCACCCTCGTAGTATCGTAGCCGGGCACTGGCGGGAGACTCCCCAGGGGGAGGAATCTCGCAGCTAGGATCGTACTTCTGGCACCACACGACACAGAGTAACCACACGGGGTATTCTCAGAAAACAATCTTTATCAAGTAGGTTATCACGGCAAATATGTACAAGGTGAGCACGGGCTCAAGAGTCTCGGAAAGGTAGGGGGTAGCGGGACAGTCTTTGGCAAAAGTTCAAGCAGGGACGTATCCGGCGCACAGCTCACAATCCTCGAGCTGGGGGATACGTGGTCGTAGTCGGGGTCTGGCGGGACCGTGAGAGTCTGGGGGAGCCGCGAGTCACTCAGCGGGCTCAGGTACAAGTTCGGAGGTCTTACGATCTTCAGGGAGCCGCGAGTCACTCAGCAGGCTTAGGCACAAGTTCGGAGGTGTTACGATCTTCAAGGAGCCGCGAGTCACTCAGCAGGCTCAGGCACAAGTTCGGAGGTGTTACGATCTTCCAGGAGCCGCGAGTCACTCAGCAGGCTTAGGCACAAGTTCGGAGGTGTTACGATCTTCGAGGAGCCGCGAGTCACTCAGCAGGCTCTCGTTGTTCCAGCGTCGAATCTGCCGGACAGACCCAGAGCACCCCTTGTTATAGGTCGACCCCTCTTTGATGTCCGGAGTCTGTGCAGGCAGGGGTCTTGTCACCTGGGGGTCGCTTGTCGGGATTTCCTGCTATTGTCTTTTGATCCTTTCAGGGCCGGGTCGGGAGGAGTCCCAGACACCCAGCAGGCACGGAGCCAGCCCGCAGGGAGGCCGGA
Source organism: Triturus cristatus (assembly GCF_964204655.1). Taxonomy (NCBI): domain Eukaryota; kingdom Metazoa; phylum Chordata; class Amphibia; order Caudata; family Salamandridae; genus Triturus; species Triturus cristatus. The sequence goes on from NC_140593.1 coordinate 424,141,460, forward strand.
GGGCCGATCGAAACCCATCGTCCCAGGGGAGTTCAGAGGTGCGATAGAAACTGCTCATCCCCTGGAAGCGTGATGTCCTCCAGCCGGAGTGGCGCCTCTAGGCCCGGGTCGCGCTGGGGCCGGGCGGCCATCTTGGTGCATGAAGTGGGCACGCGGGCCCGGGGTGGCCGAAAGGAGAGAGGCCATGGACGGGGATGTCCGGGGTCGGTGCGGGTGTCCTGGTGGGGAGGGTCGGCTGGGCCGTGTGCTTGGGCTGCAGGTACCAGGTTTCGGTGGTGCGGGGGCACGGAGGGCCATTCTATGAGGCCGGGTCCAACAGGATGTATGTCACTCCTGTCTTGCGTCTGGCTGTTCACTTGCACTGGGACACAGCTAATCCCATGCCATGGCATGTGGAGGTTCACAATCTCCGTGTGTAGCTGGGTCTTGGTAGGAGTGTCACCTGGCAGCCATACGTGTCCAGGGCATGTGGCACATACCTGACTCCGTATGTAGCATATGTGTATAGACAGATTAACATATGCTCAGTACAAATTAATTGTTGTTGTGGTGCACTCACTCTTCCTTGTCACTTCCCCGACCAATTTCGGACTTGGCTGCCATGCGGGAGAATGACTGTATCCGGTGCTACCGCTTCCCCCAACGGTTGATTCTGGATTTGATGGCGAGACTGGCACCACACCTGCAACCGCTGCACAGGTATCCTACGGCACTGACACCCAAGCTAAAGGTAATGGTAGCCCTACATTTTCTAGCCTCGGGTACCTTTCAAAATACCATAGCTCATGTTGGTGGCATGTCCCAGAGCATGTTCTGCCGTGTGCTGCATGATTTCTTAGAGGCCATGTTGATTCACCTGGATGACTTCATCCATTTTCCTACTGTTGGAAGGCGGACCCCGAGGAGTCGGCGAGACCACCAAGGGGGGCCCTCACACTGTATGAAGTAGCCGAGCGCTGCCGAGAAGTCTCCTGAGAGATCCTTCTCCTATCACGTACTAGCATAGTAACACCACCACACAGGACTCAAGGAGGTTGTCTTTACGACAAGCAATTCTTTATCAGCAATAAAGGTTACGAGTTCAATATTTACACGAAGGGATCGAGGGATCCACCAAAAGTCTCAATGTCTCTTTGGAAGGGTAGGGGTAGCGGGACAGTCTTTAGGGGGGATGCGGTACGAGGGTACCTGGGGCCCAGTTCTTATCCTCAAACTGGAGGACCTCCGCTCTCGGAGGGGTCGAGCCGCGACGGCGTCAGCAAGGGTCTGGCGTGCAGTTCGTGGAGAGCCGCGATTCAATCAGCAGGGCTCTCAAGATGGTCTTTGGCTTAGCTCGAGCCGCGACGTCGTCAGCAGGGCTCCGAGGAAGGTTTCAGCGAGGTTGGGCCGCGACGGCGTCAGCAGGGCTCCGATGTTCCAGGTGGTTCAGATTGTTCACAAGAGGGAGCCGCGACGCAGTCAGCAGGGCTCGTGATGGTTCTGGCAAGAGTTCTTCTCCGTAGGGTCAGCCGCGATTCAATCAGCAGGGCTCTCGATTCCGGGATACAACTGCCGATCTGTGGTGGGGTCGCCCCAGATATAGGTCTGGAGCCCTTTGATGTCCGGACCTACGCGCCCGGGAGGGCGGAGTGGCCGGGTGGAGGTGGCCAGACGCCCAGCAGGAGAGGCGCCAGGCCCAAGGGAGTTGTAGGGCGATCACACCTCGAGGGGGGGACAGTTGGGGGTCCCATCGATACTGTCCTCCGCCGGGGGCGATGAATGGTTCCTGCGGCACCCCCTGGCCAGTTCGTGGTGCCTCGATGTCGGGGCTTCGCTGGGGTCGAGGCCGGGTTGCGCTGGCTGGTGCAGTGTGACGTGGATGCCAACAAGATGGCGGAGCCACGAGGAGCAGGCGACCACGTGCAGCTCCGGGTGAAGGGCCTTGGTGCAGTTCAGACGGGTGGCCCGTGAAGGCCGGGGCGGGGAACGGGCACAATCCATGGGGTTAAGGACCATGCCACGAGGCCGGGTCCAACAGGCGTCCCCCCCAGCTGAAGGCATGGAGAGTCACCCATCTCCTTGGGGATTCTCCTCGTCAAGGCGGAAGAAGCGGGACAGGCCGTCGGCGTTGGCGTGGTCATTGCCGGGCCGGTGTTCGACGTCAAAGTCCATCCCTTGTAGCGAGATGGACCGCCGCAGCAGCTTGGGGTTCTCGCCCCGCATTTGCATTAACCACCGCAGGGGCCGGTGGTCGGTCTGGACCCGGAAGTGGGTACCAAAGAGGTAGGGCCGGAGCTTCTTGAGGGCCCACACCACAGCGAAGGCCTCGCGCTCAATGGTGCTCCAGCGTTGTTCTCGGGGCAGTAGTCGTCGGCTGATGAAGGCCACTGGTCGGTCGAGCCCCTTTTCGTCGGCTTGGGACAGGACGGCCCCGATCCCATACTCGGAGGCGTCCGTCTGTACTACGAACTCCTTCTGGTAGTCCGGGGCTTGCAGCACCGGAGCAGTACACATGGCTGTCTTTAAGGTGTCGAAGGCTGTTTGGCAGCGGGGTGTCCAGTGTACCTTCTTGGGCTGCTTTTTGGACGTTAACTCTGTGAGGGGGCCAACAATGCTCCCATAGTCCCGGATAAATCGCCGGTAGTATCCGGTGAGGCCCAGGAAGGCCCGGACAGCGGTCTGGGTAGTGGGGGGTTCCCAGGTCTGGATGGCATCTATCTTCGCTTGGAGGGGGGCCACCTGCCCGCTCCCCACTTGATGGCCCAGGTAGGTCACAGATCCGTGGCCGACTTGACATTTGCTGGCCTTGATTGTGAGTCCGGCCCGCTGGAGGGCGGCCAGGACGGCTTTCAGGTGAAGGAGGTGCTCGGCCCAGTGGTTGCTGTACACGGCAATGTCATCTAGGTAGGCCGCGCTGAAGGCCTCAAGCCCGGCCAAAACCTTGTTCACCAGTCTTTGGAAGGTGGCCGGGGCGTTCTTCATGCCGAAGGGCATCACCCGAAAGTGGTAATGCCCATCCGGGGTCGAAAAGGCGGATCTTTCTTGGGCGCCGGGGGTGAGCTGGATTTGCCAGTACCCGGCGGTGAGGTCCAGCGTGCTCAAGTAGCGAGCGGCCCCTAGGCGGCCGATGAGTTCGTCGGCCCGGGGTATCGGGTGGGCGTCTGTCTTGGTTACTGCATTCAGGGCTCGGTAGTCCACGCAGAATCGCAACTCTGGGGGGTGGCCGGGAGCTGCGGCCTTGGGCACCAGGACGACAGGGCTGGCCCACGGGCTGTCGGAGGGTTCGATGACCCCCAGGGCCAGCATCTTCGTTACCTCGGCCTGGATGCAGGCCCGCACTCAGTCAGGCACCCGGTAGGCTCTGTGTCGTACGGGGGGGCTCTCCCCGGTGTCGACGTCGTGGACGCACCAGTGGGTCACCCCCGGGGTGAGGGAGAATAGGGCTGCGTAGTCCCGCAGCAGTCGCTGGCAGTTGTTGCGCTGTTCCGTAGTCAGGGAAGAGGCGAGTTGGACCCCTTCGATCGATCCGTCATGAATGTTGGACTGCAAGAGGTCTGGCAGGGGTTCGGAGTCGTCCTCGCCCCCCTCGTCGGTCGCCAGCAGCAGGCTCAGTTCGGTCCGGGCAAAGTGGGGTTTTAGCCTGTTCGCATGCAAGACCCGGAGGGGGTTCCGGGGGGACTCCAGGTCGACCAGGTAAGTGACGGGACTTTTCTTCTCCACTACCTTGAAGGGCCCGGTCCACTTGTCCTGGAGGGCGCCGGGTTCGACCGGGGCCATGACCCATACCTTCTGTCCGGGCTCGAATTCTATGGTCGAGGAGTTCCGATCGTACCACCGCTTCATGTCCTCCTGGCTGGCCTCGAGGTTGGCTTCGGCCATGGCTCGGAACTTGCGGGTCTGGTTCCGGAGAGTCAGGAGGTATCGGTAGACGTCAGGAGGGGCGCCTTGGGGCTTCATCTCCCAACCCTCCTTGACCAGGCTGAGCGGTCCGCGGACCGGGTGTCCATACAACAGCTCGAACGGGCTGAACCCCAGGGACTTCTGCGGGACCTCCCGATAGGCAAACAGGGGGCACGGCAGCAGAACATCCCATCTCCGCCTGAGGGGCTCTTCCAGGCCCTGGATCATCCCTTTTAATGTTCGGTTGAACCGCTCAACCAGTCCGTTCCCCTGAGGGTGATAGGGGGTCGTGAACTTGTATGTGACCCCGCACTGCTGCCACAGGGACCGCATGTACCTGGAGATAAAGTTTGTGCCGCGGTCGCTCACCACTTCGCGGGGGAATCCCACTCGGGAGAAGATCCCCATCAAGGCCCGGCCTACCACAGGGGCCGTTATAGTTCTTAGCGGGACCGCCTCCGGGTATCTGGTGGCGTGGTCCACGAGGACCAGGATGAAGCGGTGGCCCAGGGCGGTTTGGGGGTCCAGGGGCCCCACGATGTCGATTCCGACCCGTTCGAACGGGGTGCTGACGGCTGGAAAGGGCTGGAGGGGGGCCTTGACCCGACCCCCCGTCTTCCTGCTGGCCTGGCAGGTCTGGCAGGACCGGCAGTGGTTGTCCACGTCTCTCCGCATCAGGGGCCAGTAGAAGTGGGTCACCAGACGACTGTACGTTTTGTCTTGCCCCAAGTGTCCGGCGAGGGGCACATCATGTGCCAGGTTGAGAAGGAACTCCCGGAAGCGGAGGGGGACCACCAACACGCGACTGGCCCCGAGTTCTGCCACTTTCTGTTCACTGTACAACAGGCCCTCGGCCCAGTAGACCCAGTGGGTGCCGGTCTGGTCACCGGCGGCTTGCGCGGTCGCCTGTTGTCGGACCCCTTCGAGAGAGGGACAGGACTGCTGTTCTTGCTGGAACTGCTCTCGGGTGGGGCCCCCTTCATGTCGCCATTGTGCCAGTTCTGGTAGGGCGCTCGGGGACGCCATCTCTTCGGGGGAGGATTCGCTGGGTCCAGGGTCGGTGTCCGCCTCCTCTTCGCTGCTGGTGGGAGGGGGTGTGAGCCCCTCGGCTTGGGCGGCCCCGGAGGTCGAGGAAGAGCGGGGGGCCCGGGCGGTCATGGACCGGGTGATGGCGCAGGCCCAGTCAGCCAGCCCCAACATGCGGAGGTGCTCTCGCCGCTCCACCTGAGCCCAGGGGGAACTCTCCAAGTCGTTCCCCAGGAGACAGTCGACAGGGGCGTCGTCGCGCACCGTCACCTTCAGCAGGCCCGTCACTCCTCCCCACTCGAAGGGGACCAGGGCCATCTGGCACAGGCTTTCACTGTTGTCGGCCGTCCGTACGGGGCACAGGACATTCGGTAGAATCTGTTCAGGGGTCACCAGGTGGCAGCGGACAGCGGTGATACTGGCGCCTGTGTCACGAAGGGCTTCGGCCCGTTGTCCATTGACCGTGACCTGCTGCCGGTACTTCTGGGTGTTGCTTGGGATGGGGGTGCAGGGTACCATTTCTCGGCTACCCAGGCAGACCAGAGACATGGCTGCCGGCTCCCACTCAGTGCTTCCTCGGTCGAGGGTCTCCTCTTCCTCTTCTCCTTCTCACAGGGCGGCGGCCGCCAGCTGTTTCTTCGGTTCAGGGGGCAGACCGGATCGCTGGCATAGTGTCCGGTTTGTTGGCAGCCGTAGCAGGTCACTGGTGGTCGTGGTCCGGGCCTGGCCGGGGGCGCCCCCCTTCGGGCTAGGCTCGGAGAGAGTTGTTGCTGCGGTGGCCCTCGAGGGGGGCTCCTGGGGGCCCCGGCGGGAGGGTCTCGGTTCCTGTTCGGCCCTCCCCCTCCACCGCGCTGGCGGGGGGGTCCGGTGGGGTTCCTCTGGTACTCCCCCATTGAGTTCCGGGGGACCCGGGAGTTGACCCATCGATCGGCATCGACGGCGAGTTTTCGTGGGTCGGTCATTTTGCTGTCGAGGAGGTGCTGTCTTAGTTCCACAAAGCAATTGTTGGAGAGGTGCTCCCACACGATGAGGTCGACCAACTGCCCGTAGGTGGTTACTTTGCTCCCCTTGATCCACCCTTCTAGGGCCCGGCTGAAAAAGTCCACATATTCCACCCATGTGGTGCCCGGGATTTTCTTGCAGTCTCTGAACCGCTGGCGGTACATTTCCGCGGTTAGCCCGTAGCGGGTGAGCAAGGCCTCCTTCATGTGATCGTAGGAGGTCATCACCTCCTCCGGCAGTTGGAGCAGCGTGTCTCGACCCTCACTCAAGAACCGCCCCCACAGGCCCGCGCCCCTATCTTTTCGGGGCACCCGATGAGAGGTCATGGCCACCTCGTAGGCTTTGAACCATTGTTGGATGTCGTCATTCTTGTAATACTCCTTAACGACCTCTTTCGGGATATGTACCTTTGTCTCGGAAGGCGGTAGAGTGTCTCTAGTACTGGTGGTGTTGGTCCCCCCGTTCTTGGCCTTGATCTCGAGCTCCTTGAGACTGCGCTCGTGCTCAAGAGTCAATTTCTTCTCTTCCAACTCCCGGTGTCGTCTCTTCTCCTCGATCTCCTCTTGAAGCCGTAGCTGCTCTAGGGCCAGTTTCTCTTCGGCCAGCTGGAGTTCGCCGTCCAGCCGCAGTCGTGCGAGCTCTAGCTCGTAGCTCCGGACCTTCTCCCGCTCTCGTATTTTGTCTTCGGAGAGGCCGGTTTCTAGGCTCTTTCTTCCTCCGGTTGCCGGAGTCAGTGCGGTTGATGCGGTCTCAGTCAGGGGCAGGGGACCTTCTTCCTGGGAGGGGCCTGCCCCGGCCTCCCACCATGCCCTTAGAGCCTTCTGCATCTCTTCTTTGGTACCTAGGCCGGTGGTTGCAATGCCTTTGTCCTTGCAGAACTGTTTTAATTCTTTGTGCGTATATTCCTCCAGCCGTTCGGGCTGGAACTCCATTGCCGCGTTGTTTTCCTGGCTGCTCATGACGCTGTTCGTTTGGATGGGTAGCTAGTGGGTACTGGCTGGTACGTATTGCGTTCGGCTCGGATCCCACCGCTGCCACCAAATGTGGGAAGGCGGACCCCGAGGAGTCGGCGAGACCACCAAGGGGGGCCCTCACACTGCACGGAGTAGCCGAGCGCTGCCGAGAAGTCTCCTGAGAGATCCTTCTCCTATCACGTACTAGCACAGTAACACCACCACACAGGACTCAAGGAGGTTGTCTTTATGACAAGCAATTCTTTATCAGCAATAAAGGTTACGAGTTCAATATTTACACGAAGGGATCGAGGGATCCACCAAAAGTCTCAATGTCTCTTTGGAAGGGTAGGGGTAGCGGGACAGTCTTTGGGAGGAGTGCGGTACGAGAGTACCTGGGGCCCAGATCTTATCCTCAAGCTGGAGGACCTCCGATCTCGGAGGGGTCGAGCCGCGACGGCGTCAGCAGAGCTCTGGCGTGCAGTTCGTGGAGCGCCGCGATTCAATCAGCAGGGCTCTCAAGATGGTCTTTGGCTTAGCTCGAGCCGCGACGTCGTCAGCAGGGCTCCGAGGAAGGTTTCAGCGAGGTTGGGCCGCGACGGCGTCAGCAGGGCTCCGATGTTCCAGGTGGTTCGGATTGTTCACAAGAGGGAGCCGCGACGCAGTCAGCAGGGCTCGTGATGGTTCTGGCAAGAGTTCTTCTCTGTAGGGTCAGCCGCGATTCAATCAGCAGGGCTCTCGATTCCGGGATACAACTGCCGATCTGTGGTGGGGTCGCCCCAGATATAGGTCTGGAGCCCTTTGATGTCCGGACCTACGCGCCCGGCAGGGCGGAATGGCCGGGTGGAGGTGGCCAGACGCCCAGCAGGAGAGGCGCCAGGCCCAAGGGAGTTGTAGGGCGATCACACCTCGAGAGGGGGGGACAGTTGGGGGTCCCATCGATACTGTCCTCCGCCGGGGGCGATGAATGGTTCCTGCGGCACCCCCTGGCCAGTTCGTGGTGCCTCGATGTCGGGGCTTCGCTGGGGTCGAGGCCGGGTTGCGCTGGCTGGTGCAGTGTGACGTGGATGCCAACAAGATGGCGGAGCCACGAGGAGCAGGCGACCGCGTGCAGCTCCGGGTGAAGGGCCTTGGTGCAGTTCAGACTGGTGGCCCGTGAAGGCCGGGGCGGGGAACGGGCACAATCCATGGGGTTAAGGACCACGCCACGAGGCCGGGTCCAACACCTACCCCTGAAATGTTGACTGGGGTCAAGCGTGGATTCTATGCCCTGGGAGGGATGCCCCATGTCATTGGGTCCATAGATGGGACACATGTTGCTTTGGTACCACCACAGGCACAGGAGGTAGCGTACCGGAATCGCAAGCACTACCACTCCATCAATGCCCTTGTGGTGTGTCTGTCCAACATGGTGATTTCACATGTCTGTGCTCGTTTTCCAGGATCAGCACACGATGCCTACATCATGAGGCGTAGCAGGGTGCCTGAAATGATGACGCAGCTGCGCAACGAACGAGCATTTGTTGTTGGTGGGTACAGTCTGTCTGTCCTGTATTTTGCGTAGACTTCCAGCACGACCGCTTCTCCTGTCCTGCTTATGTCCATGTGCTTTTCATGTAGGGGACGCTGGCTATCCCAACAGCCCATGGCTGATCACACCTCTCCGCAACCCCATCACGCCGGCCCAGCTCCGCTACAACACCGCCCATGGCCGGACAAGGCGAGTGATAGAGAGGACGTTTGGCCTCCTCAAGAGCCGATTAAGGTGCCTACACAAGACCGGCGGCGCACTCCCATATGCCCCGGCGAAGGTCTGCAAAATCTTCATGGTCTGCTGCATGCTGCACAACATGGCAGTTGAGAAAGCTGTGCCACTCATCCTGGATCAAGATGACCAGGACCATCCACCTGTGGAGGACGAAGGGCTTGGCAATGGGGCTAGTGATGTGGAGGATGTGGAGCCGCAAGAGGACATCCGGACTCGGATCATACGCGACTTCTTTGCTTAGTGGTGAGTACCAGTGTCTGAGTGTGCACGCATTGGTCCCCGTGGGGCATGTGTTGCGATGTGTGTCTCCACCTGCATGTATGGCACGTGAGTCAGAGGTGTGTGTGGGTGTGTCACTGGAGTGATGGTGCCAGTGATGGTTGTATTTCCCCAGTCATAATTGTGACCTAGCATGTTGTCATCCATACATGTGTCGAGTACATGCAAATGCAAGTGGCTGTGCTTTTTGTGGCTGACTTCTTGTGTGTCTCTCTTCCCCAGGTACTTGCGCATGCCGTCTGCTGCTTGCATTGTTGTGGCACTGCTATTCCTCATGGACACGTCATCGTGTGCTGACTCAGCGTTACAGGCACGGACACGTTTGGAAGTCTCCTTAGGGTAAGGGATGCATCAGGGGTGTATTGGGTGTGGCAGTTGTTCACGATGTATGCACACTGCCCCTGTCGATGTTTGGTTCCTCTGCAGACATGTTGCATCACCATGGTACACATTACATGCAGCTGGGTACACCTGAATAGAGGGTCAGACTTGTTGACAGTCATCTGTGATGGGATAGTGGATTGTGATGATGGCATCAATGTGTGTAACACTGCCCTCGGACACATACGGTTTGCATTGGCTTGACATGCTGTGGGACTTCCACATCAGCGGATCAATGGTGTATGGCAGGCTCTCCGTGAGCAGCTGGGGGTGTTTAGCTGTTAGCCGACACTTGTGTGCCAGTTCCATGGCTATCACGCATTTGTGCTGCAGAAGGGGGGTGCCAGTGTTGGACCCACATGTTACTCCACATGAACTGTTCATGTGTACTTCGAGTTGCCTCTGCAATCCCGAATACATGACTAATAAAGGTGTCCCTATGCCTCCAAGGTGCATCTTCTCAGTCAATGCTGGTGTGTTGCCACAGTGCATCCGGCATGTCTGGCATGGTTTTCCGTGATAGTGGCTATGTGTCTATGTGTCGAGTAGCAAGATGCAAGCTGTGTGTGTGGGATTAGACTGTGTATTGTGCATGATGTCCATGACTGTGTGGGTATTGTGACATGTGCCATCCCCATGCATCCAACGTTGGCCAGGCCCCCATTCTCTGCATCCACCGGACTCAAGCTTGCAGGACATGGTTCTACCACCTGTCTACACATACCTGGGTGCCCCCCAGGACACTCGACATGATCCCTGACCTCTGCGCATGACTGTTGCTGTACTCAATATGTCTGTCGGCACGATTGTGCGGCCACCCCCTCAGCTGGTTGGGCCCATCACGGGTGTGTATGGTGCTCCATGTCTGTCTTGCCTAATACACTGTGACCCGTGTGTCCTGTGCCAGACTCAGGCCCCAGGGTGTGGATGGTTGAAGTCAAAAGAGAACTCAGGCATGTTTAGACTTTACAAGACACATGTAAGGTAATAATGCAACCAGCAGGCATCTTTTCTTCATGGTGTGACTTTTTATTTTAGTGGGGGGGGGGGGGGGGGGGGGGGGGTGTATGACATGAGGGGCTTTCCGGGTGTTTGGAATCCAAAGTTCAGTAGGGGAGTTGGTGTCCTTGCCATTGGAAATCCTCAGAGTCCATGCCACAGTCTTTGTCAACATTGGTCAGACAGTGACCAGCAAGGCCATGTGGCAGAGAATGTCTTTTGATGCTGTGCTGCTGTTGCTCCAGTGGGCCAGGTGCCAGGCCAGGTGTCCTGGGAGATGGTGCTGTAGCGCCGACCCTCACGGTCTTTTCCGTGGACGACCCGCAATCCTGCGGGGACCCTCAGAAGCAGGCCGTGACGATGTTTGGGATGCTCCATCGGATGTTTCCTCCTCCTCCTCCTGATCCCTCCCTGTGGGTGGTGATGTTCTACGCCTTCTGGCACAGGGAGGGTTGCCCATGTTGTCGGCCATCCGACGGAGTGTACTGTGAATTCCCGTAAACACCGTCACGAGCTCAGCCTGTCTGCCCTCCATCCTCCGTTGGTGTTGCAGTAGACAGGCATGTAGCTCCGCATGTTGCTGGGCCTGCTGGGTCTTGATCCCCTCGAGGACGGACACAACCTGGGCCATGCCCGTGGTGTCCTGCCGGTATGAGTCCAGGATGTTTCGGACATGGGAATATACCGGTTCCCCAGCCAACTGGTCAGGCTGGTGCCTCCGCCGTCCTCCACTCCCACCACCCCTGCCCACTTGCGCCTGGCCTGCCGTTGTGGGCACATCGGGTCTCCGGGACCCCTGAGGGATGGCATTTGCGGTGTTGCCTGCCTCCTCCTGGGTGCCCGGAGAACCTTGTCCCTCCTGGACAGACTGGCTGCTTTGTGGTGGTGGGGCAGGGATCCTGGGTGTCTCCTGGGATGTGGCAGGAGTGGGGGTGGTGGTTGGCCCCATTTTACCTGACGCAGGTGCTGCAGGTCGTTGGACACCAGAGGGGCCAGGTTGGTCGGGGTCGTCCACAGAGTGGTGAGAGTCGTCGCTGCCGGTGGGATCGGCCTCCCGCAGAGCCGGGTCCTGTGAGTCTTCCCCCCCAGTGTTGGGGGGTGAACCACGACGTTGACCTGTGTGTGAGAGAGACAATGTTAATTTTGTTCCATGCAACATCCATGTTTCATTAGTTTCAAAGTTGGAACATTTCCTCTGGGAATTTGGATCTGTCTTGCATTCCACTCACAGTGCACTTGTGCATGGGTGTGTCCCTTGGGCACAGCTTTGGCGACTTTAACTATGTGTGGCACAGTCTTACTTTCTGCGTCAAGTGTGACTGCAGTCAGCAGTGGAGTGGGCAGGTGTGGCGAGCCGTGCATTGGCGCCTTCCGTGTTGCATTGTACGTGGGCACATGAAGTTGTTCCACACACTTCAATGATGCAGGTAGCTGTCGTTGTGCTCGTGCACAGGTTGTGACATGGCCCTGTGTTTTGCCATGGAGGAGAGGGGGGGTGCTGGCACTGGCCACCCTTGTCTACATGCAAGCAGTCCACCTGCTGACGAGCAGACATTCCCACACACCACAAGGCTGATTTGCTCTCCCTGTGTCTCCCTCCCTCTCTCTCCCCCTCTCCCTCGCTCTGTGTGTTGGCCTCCTCCCTCTGTCCGTCTCCCTGTGTCTCCCTCTCTCTCTGTCCCCCTCTCCCTCCCTCTCTGTCCCCCTCTCCCTCCCTCTGTGTGTCAGCCTCCTCCCTCTGTCCGTCTCCCTGTGTCTCCCTCCCTCTCTGTCCCCCTCTCCCTCCCTCTCTGTCCCCCTCTCCCTCCCTCTGTGCGTCAGCCTCCTCCCTCTGTCCGTCTCCCTGTGTCTCCCTCCCTCTCTGTCCCCCTCTCCCTCCCTCTGTGTGTCGGCCTCCTCCCTCTGTCCGTCTCCCTGTGTCTCCCTCCCTCTCTGTCCCCCTCTCCCTCCCTCTCTGTCCCCCTCTCCCTCCCTATGTGTGTCGGCCTCCTCCCTCTGTCTGTCTCCCTGTGTCTCCCTCCCTCTCTGTCCCCCTCTCCCTCCCTCTGTGTGTCGGCCTCCTCCCTCTGTCCGTCTCCCTGTGTCTCCCTCCCTCTCTGTCCCCCTCTCCCTCCCTCTGTGCGTCGGCCTCCTCCCTCTGTCCGTCTCCCTGTGTCTACCTCCCTCTCTGTCCCCCTCTCCCTCCCTCTCTGTCCCCCTCTCCCTCCCTCTGTGTGTCAGCCTCCTCCCTCTGTCCGTCTTCCTGTGTCTCCCTCCCTCTCTGTCCCCCTCTCCCTCCCTCTGTGTGTCGGCCTCCTCCCTCTGTCCGTCTCCCTGTGTCTCCCTCCCTCTCTCTCCCCCTCTCCCTCCCTCTTTGTGTCACCCTCTGTCACCTCAGCCCAGCTTCCTGGGCACACACTGTTAGCAGATCTTTGAATGGCCCTTGGCTTGTTGATGTGAGTTTGTTTCTGATCTCCAGGCACCCATTGGGTGTATTGTCTGTGTCTGCGCTGCTGCTGTGGTGGTGTGTGCTGCCACTCTTTCACAGTGTTGGCTGTTCATTAGCTGCTGTCATGTGCAAAACAGTGCCTTCACCCCCATGTGTTAATGCAAGGCGTCCGCCATTTGCTGGCGAGTCTTTCTTGTGTGGGGACACACTGTTTGTCTGGCTGTGACCTAGGCCATATGGGCAGAGGGCATTGTTGTCTGCTTCTGAGTTGCACTATGTGATTTTTGGGGCCCACCCTCCCGCCATCCGGGTTACCGTGTCATGTGTTGGTGTCTTCTGTGGCCTGTGACTTGACATTGTCCAGCTGGGTGCATGGGGCATGGTGGCGCCAGTGGCATGTGCATGTTCATGGAGTGTGGTTGAGTCATGTGATAGCTTCGGGTGGTTGCGTGCCTGTTTGTGAGTTTGGTTGTGGATGACGTTCCCCCCCATGTGAGGTGCGTTGTTTGTGTACTCACCCGGGTCTCGGAGTCCTCCTAATCCTTCGACTGCCTCCACCGGCAGTATGGCCATCACCCTCTCCTGCCAGGGATGGTAGTGTACGGGTCTGCGGGACGGCCCTCCTCCAGTGACGTTGGCCTGGTTGTGTTCATCCGTCATCTTGGCTCGGACCCTCCTCCGCAGATCGTACCACCTGGCTTGGCATTCCTGCTTGTTCCTTCTGGTGTCAGCAACAGCATTAACAGCATCGACGATGGTCTGCCACATGGCTGTTTTTGCTGAAATGCTGGTCTGTCTGACCAATGATCCAAAGAGGTGTGGCTCGACTCTGAGGATTTCATTGACAAGGACCTCCAACTCTCGGTTACTGAACTTTGGATTCTTGTTAGTGGGCATGGTGAGGGGTGTGGGTGTGGATGGTGGGGGGGGTGTGGATGGTTGTGGGTAGGTGGGTGTGGTTGTGCAGGTGTGTGTGTGAATGTGATGAGGGGGTGTTTGTGAAGGTGTGTGTGTGAAGGTGTGCAAGTGTAAGGTGTGGTAAAGCTTCTAGTATGGTGCTGTAGGTTGTCTGTGGGGTCTGGCAGCAGTGAGTCTGTTGCAAAGGCTCATGGTTTGTGTGTGTGGGCCCTTTTTATTGGTCCATTGGTGGGTGTAGCTGTGTTTGAAGTTTGGGTGGGTGTGTTATAAGGAGTGGTGGTGTTTTGGGCCTCTGTTTGTTTTTGGCAGTTGCAGGTCAGTGAATGTGTTGTTTTAGTGGTTGTTGGACATGTTTAGTGGCTTTGTGCCATTCGAATGGTGTATTCTTGTGTTGTTTTGGTTTGTCCTGGTTGTGTACGTGCGTTTTTAGCGTATGTACGGTGTGTACATGGGCCATTTTGTTGTACAGTGCTGTCCTTGTGTGTGGCTTGGTACGACTCGTACATGCGGTTGTGATGTTGGGGCCTGGGGTGCGCTCCGTACTTAGAATGTTGTGGTGGGGGTACGACTCTAACGTACACGGGTGTACATACACGGGGGGTACGACACGTACAGGGGTGTACATACACGGGGGGGTACGACACGTACACGGGTGTACATACATGGAGGGTACGACACGTACATGGGTGTACATACACGGGAGGGTACGACACGTACAGGGGTGTACATACACGGGGGGTACGACATGTACACAGGTGTACATACACAGGGGGGTACGACACGTACAGGGGTGTACATACACGGGGGTACGACACGTACACGGGTGTACATACACGGGGGTACGACATGTACAGGGGTGTACATACAGGGGGGGTACGACACGTACACGGGTGTACATACACGGAGGGTACGACACGTACATGGGTGTACATACACGGAGGGTACGACACGTACACGGGTGTACATACACGGGAGGGTACGACACGTACATGGGTGTACATACACGGGGTACGACACATATAGGGGTGTACATACAGGGGGGGTACGACACGTACAGGGGTGTACATACACGGGGGTACGACACGTACAGGGGTGTACATACACGGAGGGTACGACACGTACACGGGTGTACATACACGGGAGGGTACGACATGTACAGGGGTGTACATACACGGGGGGTACGACACGTACAGGGGTGTACATACACGGGGGGTACGACACGTACAGGGGTGTACATACACGGGGGGTACGACACGTACAGGGGTGTATATACACGGGAGGGTACGACACGTACAGGGGTGTACATACACGGGGGTACGACACGTACAGGGGTGTACATACAGGGGGGGTACGACACGTACAGGGGTGTACATACACGGGGGTACGACACGTACAGGGGTGTACATACACGGGGGTAGGACACGTACAGGGGTGTACATACATGGCGGGGTACGACACGTACAGGGGTGTACATACGGGGGGGGTACGACACGTACAGGGGTGTACATACACGGGGGTACGACACGTACACGGGTGTACATACACGGGTGGGGGTATGACTCTAATGTACAGGGGTGTACATACACGGGGGTACGACACGTACACGGGTGTACATACACGGGGGTACGACACGTAAAGGGGTGTACATACACGGGGGTACGACATGTACACCGGTGTACATACAGGGGGGGTACGACACGTACACGGGTGTACATACACGGAGGGTACGACACGTACACGGGTGTACATACACGGGAGGGTACGACACGTACAGGGGTGTACATACACGGGGGTACGACATGTACAGGGGTGTACATACAGGGGGGGTACGACACGTACAGGGGTGTACATACACGGGGGTACGACACGTACAGGGGTGTACATACACGGGGGTAGGACACGTACAGGGGTGTACATACACGGGGGTACGACACGTACAGGGGTGTACATACAGGGGAGGGGTACGACACGTACAGGGGTGTACATACACGGGGGTACGACATGTACACGGGTGTACATACATGGGTGGGGGTACGACTCTAATGTACACGGGTGTACATACACGGGGGTACGACACGTACATGGGTGTACATACACGGGGGGTACGACACGTACAGGGGTGTACATACACGGGGGTACGACACGTACACGGGTGTACATACAGGGGGGGGTACGCCACGTACACGGGTGTACATACACGGAGGGTACGACACGTACACGGGTGTACATACACAGGAGGGTACGACACGTACAGGGGTGTACATACACGGGGGGGGGTACGACACGTACACGGGTGTACATACACGGGTGGGGGTACGACTCGAACGTACACAGGTGTACATACACGGGGGGTACGACACGTACAGGGGTGTACATACAGTGGGGGTGTACATACACGGGGGTGTACATACACGGGGGGTACGACTCGAACGTACGGGGGCAGGGGGGGTTGGGCGCGTATGCGGGCACATGTCTCCATTGTTGTTATGGGTGTTCGGTGCGGACGGTGTTTTTTCCATACGGTTGTAACTTCTGACGCACGGGATGGATCGTGATTCCGCGGTCGGACTTCACTTTTCACATTTGTACGATGATTCGTCCGAGGACGTGTCGGACACATTTTCTGACCCGAGGACGTGTGGGGAATTATTCCCAATGCGATTCGTATGGTCTTTTTCCCATGCGAATCGTAATTGGCAGTTTGTACGGCACTTGTATGATTCGTACGGTAAAAAGACCGGATACGAGTCGTACGGGGAAAATTTTTAACGGATCGTAATTGGCATCATAGTGTCCACTCTTATAGCGGCTCAAACCACTGAAATAAAACAAGCTGCAACCTCAGCCTAATCATATTACAGGACTGCAGCAAGCCTGTTGCGTTCAGAACTACAAAATGATGTCACCGATTCTGAAATTGTAGTAGAATCGTCTATATGCTATACACCCCCATTCAATAAATTTCAAAAGTACGGGAACAGTGCGCCAAGAGACAAAAATATATTGAATAGTGTGAATTCTTGAAGTGCAAAGCAAACTCGGCTCTATTAAAGGAAAAAACAAGGAAAACTCAGTTCGAGAATATCATGCTTCCTGGTTGTAGGTTCCCTAGATATACATAGTTGAACCCATTCCTTTAAACAATGGACAATCCTGTCCATTAGAAAGAGCAATAAAAACCACCACTTGTAACAGAGTGTTGTATTAATGGTCAAGGTGTCTATAAATGGTTTAGTAACGGGGGGCTAATAAACCCCTAGATATACATAGTTGAACCCATTCCTATAGACAAATCCCTTTCACCAAGCAGAATATGTCAAGTGTCCAATGTCACTGTGGGGAAGTCCCTACAGGCTGGTCCAGGGTATGTCATCATTCAGACCTTGGGCATCACAATGGAGTCTGTGAACCCATCTTTGTTCCTTAATGAACAGGTACCTCGAGATATCGCTAATGTGTGAAGGTATAATAGGTTTCCTTAGTACTGTCCACTGAAAGTCTTCTTCCCCATGACCCTCCTCTGCAAAATGTCTAGTGAGTCTAGTTGTAAGCTTCTTGCACCTGTACGTGCTTACACACACAGATGTTGGTGTGGGGAGCGTGAAGTGTTTATTAGCGGTATACACTGTGAAAATGCACTGAGCGGTTCACTCATATGTCGGTATATTAGCTTACACAGGCCCTGTAGCGGTTCCACCGCAAACTTATCCTGGTGAGCAGTCAAAATATCGAAAATTAAATATCAACCTACACTAATATCGAGTTGACAATATCGAAGGGACAGAATTTCGATGTTAAGAATATCTATGGACAGAATATCGACCCTAAGGTAAGTAATATCGAGTTTTTTTTATATCGATGTTAGTAATATCGAAGTTAGTAATATCGATATCAAATATATCGATGTTACTAATATTGATGTTACTAATATTGATATTTATATTATTGTTATGTATTTAAATATGTATTTAATATGTATGTGTTATATGTTTTTTGTTAAGTGTTCTACTGGTTTTAAAATATATGTATACAATTTTTATATGTTAATAATGGTTTTTTAAGTCAAATTTGTGTTTTAGTACCGTAGCGGGTTGTGGGTTTATAGGGGAATAGGGTGGGAAGTAATTTAATTATATGAAATTAATTATAAATTTTTAGGAATTATAAATTAATTTTAATTAATTTTTGCGTTTAAGTTCTGTAGCGGGTTGTGGGTTTATAGGGGAATAGGGTGGGAATATTAATTTTTACCCCTACACTATCCAACACTTTCTCTACTGTTGCACTCTCTGGAGTTGGAATAGTAATTTTTACCCCTACGCTATCCAACACTTTCCCTACTGTTGCACTCTCTGGAGTGGGAATAGTCATTTTTACCCCTATGCTATCCAACACTTTCCCTACTGTTGCACTCTCTGGAGTTGGAATAGTAATTTTTACCCCTACGCTATCCAACACTTTCTCTACTGTTATACTCTTTGGAGTTGGAATAGTCATTTTTACCCCTACGCTATCCAACACTTTCCTTACTGTTGCACTCCCTGGAGTGGGAATAGTAATTTATACCTCTACGTTATCCAACACTTTCCCTACTGTTACTCTCCCTGGAGTGGAAATAGTAATTTTTAGCCCTACGCTATCCAACATTTTCCTTACTGTTGTGTTTTTTCAGAGCTGGAGTAGTGGTTTTATTCTCTCTGCTATTTAATATTTTTTGTATTATTTTAGCTAATGTAATATATAATTAATTTTAACAATATTCAAATTAAATGTACTTTTTTAAATTTATTATACATAATTATTTAATTTTTATTCATGTTATAGTTTTATGTGTCTGATGTATTTGTAATGTATAATATTTTTAAATAATTTATAGGTTATTAAAATAATTATTAAAACTGATTATTAAGTAAGTATATATATTATATATTATATGGTTATGTTTAATTCATGTTTTATTACATTATATATATCAATTATTAATTTTAAACATTATAAAATATATTTAATTATGTTTATTTTATTTATAAGTATTATTTGGTTTATTTTACATATTTTTTAAACTAAAAAAACGATATCTTTAATAACGATATTTTTAACATCTATATTATATTTTCTATATTTGTCTACTTACCATGTTGTAGATAGGATGTCGATATTCTTGACATCGATATTTTTGCTCCGATATTTTTGTAGGTCGATTTTTTGACCTTAGATATTTTGTCAGTGATCCCTTATCCTGCCACCTGCAAGGTTCACCAGCTGCTGTGATTAATCCAACGTTTGGACAACTTTCAAATGGAAGTTACCTCACGTTGAATGATCAGAGCTGTTGTGGCATGTTGCCAGGTATCCCATATCTAGTCACGGTTACTTCCAGGTTCACTTGCTGTATGCAAGTCTTGTTCCCCCAAATAGACACAGTCAGGGAGTCGCCTTTATAGCCTTCACTGAACATCTCTTCTATACGAATTGATACTTTAAGCAGAATAAAAGCCATTCTTTTACAACAAACCGTGCCTTTGACCTCAGCCAAAGAAACCTATGATCTACAAGTGGCAAGGACCTCGGGTGAGATACTGGCTACCTTATCAAGCAGTCCTCAGAATCATTCCAAAGCTTCATGAACTCGGTGTTTGGCTAATTCTAGCACTCTTTGCAGGAATCCTGTTTTTATTCTTACTGCTACGCTATGGCAAGCCAATCCCCCAGCGTCACTCCCAGCACCTTGGAGAATGCTCTCCTGGAAAGGAAGTGTCGTGAGCGCATAGTACAACTATTGGGTTTACCTCGTCTACGAGAACTAGATACCACATGGTTTCTGTCGTTCAGACCAATCTGACAAGATTGCATCTTACCTGTTCTACGCTGCCTGCTTTACGGTGAAGAATGCGTGCTAGACATCTGTCTAACACTCCCATCAGTCATGCCAATGGATATCGAAACTCTGCTGGATCCGATAACAGCCCATGCTCTGTGTTGTTCCCAGAGGCTACCGATCCTGATGACCGCATTCATTGAGATCTCACAGACACAACATGCTATTGCTGAGGTACAAGATGGATCAACAGGCACACAGGTATCAACAAACACTGCTACTGATGATGCATCACATCTATGTGCAGTTAGTCTTCTAAACGAGGTAATCGACCTATCACTGACAACAATAGATGACTTTTTGTCTACAGGATTAGAGGATTTCATGTTTTCCCCAGCATCTTGAAATAACTTTTGATTTGGCTCACAGTGTACCATGTAATCTATGAATTCGGCCTTCATTTTTTCAAAACAAAAAGACTAAATTTGGATCTTTCCTCAAATCGCACTTTTTGAATATTGACTTTTTCTTTTATGGCTAAAAGCTCTGCTTACAGTAGAACTATTCATAGAGAACAGACTTCTTTGAAACACTTCCAGGGACACATTGTCACCTTTTTTCCACATTTATGTAATCATGACATGAAATGGCTCTGAACTGTTTTCCTTTCTGTAAACCTGGACCATTTCATTACTTATGTGTATATATTTTCTGTTCATTCTCTTAGCATTCACTGTAAATATTTGCTTAGAATGCAACATTGCTTTAATATGTACAGCACCTGTATTTCATGTGTAGCAAACTTTTAACAAAGAGTTTTTAGTATGCTTTTACAAATCTTTTTAGTGAACATGTGATACTCAATTTTATGTATTTAGCATGTTTAGCATTTAGTAATATCGATCATTCGTCAATGGAGTGGGTGTTGTGTTTCGATTTAGATACCTGTATATAGGTTTCTGTGAATCATGTCCTTAATATAGGCACAACTCGCTTTGCCCTTATTTAGGCATAGAATCTCAGTCCTTATTTAGGCATTAGCCATGCTGACCAAATACAGGCATGGTCACCTATATCCTTCCATCCCACGTCACAACGAGTTCTTAGAAACCGGACCCTTAAGCCGAACGGGACTTTCCCTAGCAAGGATTATTGATTTCTCCAAGAACCCATACATTATGCATGAACAACTATTCCTTAGGGGTTCATCCATGACGTCTTCATCTGCCCGACTTTACGTCAATGCTAGCATTCCTAAGCACCTTCCAGGTATAAATATGCCTTCCCTTACCATGGCAAACCACAGCACGACTCGGAACGACTCAGCACGTCTTAACTGTATGGTTCGCCAAGGCAAGTTCGGAAGAAACCATATCGCGGCCTGACGCACTGACCAGACATTGTCTTCCCTGCTTGCAGAGAATCCAGCTTCCAGTGTTCTGACTCCCTTCGCAGGGTGTTAGAGTTTGAGACCCGGATAGAGATTCCCACCTCGCTCATTCTGAAGGTATGGAGCCGCTAAGAACCTAGAGGGACTCTTGGCATACTAAACTTAGTATGTACCATACTATTGAAAACAGCACATATTTTTACCTCGCACTACACTTAGGTTAGATACACCGGGGTGGGACTATTTTAGAAGCATCAGACAAGTATTCACATTTTAGCCTGTGTTATTTATGTATGTATACATGAATATATGTCATAGCTAAAAGACAATGCTATTGCAGTATTATTTCTTCTTACTGCTTACACTGTGCGTAATAGCGTAATATATCTCGCTTACTGTCTAATGATTGTAATAGCTCACATCTCTTACACGAGAAACAAGACTGTTCAATAAACCCTTTTATTGAAATGCCCGTCTTTCTATTTCTGTGTAACTCTGAAGAAACTAAGCATGCACGATTGACTGAGTGAAACTGTTATCTATTGTTTCCACGATTCTGAGACGCGTTCCGATTCTAAGGGAAACAAAGTTGTCATGTTTATGCAGTTGTCAGAAACTAATCCCTTCTTGTTTATTCGAGAAGTTTCTAGTGACCTTTGAGTTAGCTGGCACACACAAGTAATTAAGTTTAATGTACATACTGACCTTAGTCCTGTGTAAAAACTATAGTGTATATGTTTCCAATGTGCAGAACCTACAAGGGAAATAGGAACTACACTACAAAAGTGACCAGGGAGGCCCTCTATGGTGCTGCAGCACATATTGTGCCACCCTTAGAGGTCCTGTACCTTAACACACACACACTGTCAGTGCAGACTACATGTTCTGGTGCAGGGAAAAGTGAAGAGTCGACCTGGCACACCTGCCTGTGTGCCATGACTGCAACCCACTGCCTATGGTATAGGTAAGGCACCCTTCTAGCTGGGTGCATGATAACACTGGTCAGGGTACAGTTGCATGAGAACTGTACCCCTACAGTGTCTGAGTCCAATCTTAGACATTGTAAGTGCAGTAAAGCCATAAAGAGTATATGGTCTGGTAGTTTGCCATTTCGAACTCCACAGCAGCATAATGGTTTTACTGAATTCTGGGAATTGATGCCAATGTGGGATATATTATACCATGCACTCAGAGGGCATCTTAGAGATGCCCCTAAAAAAAGACCAGCCTCTGGTGGGCTCCTCCTGACTGGCCTTCTCAGCATAATAAACCCGCATTGATGCCAATGTGGGATATATTACACCAGCCTGCCACCATGAAACATGTTTCTGGACACCTGGCATGGGAGCCATCGCTCCCTGAGCCCAGAAACAAAGCCTTTCCTGGGTGGAGGTTGTCACACCTCACCCAGGTTAAGAAGAGCTACCTGTGGCAGGGGAGCTTCAAAGGCCTTTGTAACGTGACCCCCAGCCTCTCCTGCTACCAAGAGCACTCCCCCTTCCTGTCTCCCCTCCTTTTCTGTGGGAAGACAGGCAGTAAAAATTAGAACAGCCCAGAAAGTGTGCCCATCCCTGCCAACCCCACCTCTCAGGTGGGGAAGGCGAGGTGAAGCCCAATCTTCAGCGCCCACCATCTTGCAGATGGCAGGCACTCTCCAATCGGATTAGGGATTGTGCCCACTCCCCCACGTGTGGTGAGCACAACAAGGGTGTGCTCACTAAGGTCAGAAGCCCATTGGCTACTGACTTCTAGACCCCTTAAACACCCCCTAAATACAGTGTTTAGGGGGCAGCCATGAACCAAGAATACAGATTTCCGCAACCTATGAAGAAGAAGGACAAAAGA
This sequence comes from Triturus cristatus, assembly GCF_964204655.1. Lineage (NCBI taxonomy): Eukaryota > Metazoa > Chordata > Amphibia > Caudata > Salamandridae > Triturus > Triturus cristatus. The sequence goes on from NC_140593.1 coordinate 424,164,146, forward strand.
AGATGCACAGCAGAGGAGACTGAAGAGAAGAACTGACTTGGCCCCAGCCCTACCGGCCTGTCTGCAGTTTTCAGAGATCCTGCTCCAAAAGTCACCTTGTCCTGCAGCCAGTGACCTCCAGAACCCCTAAGGAGACTGACCGCCTTCCACAAAGACCAGATTTCCTGTGAACAGCAGCTCTGTTCAAAATAATCACCAAAGAAAGACTGCTGAGGACAAAGGAACTCAATGCCTAGAACCACCACTGCACCCGACTCCTAGGGCCCGAGTCTGAGTTGCCCAATGGCCCCAGCAAGGTCCCCCAGCACTCCAGAGTCCGAGCCCACCATGGGTTGAGCCCTTGAGGACTCCCTGAAGATGCCTACAGCCTCTGCACGGAGACCCCCTCAACCATGAGTGAACTGTTGAGGTGAAATCATACCTCAAAAGGCACCCCTGCATCCGGCCACCCTGTGCCCCGGTGAAGAGGACCTGTGGTCCACCTTTACCTCCAAACCCTCCAACTTACCTGCCCACCTGTTGGTTTCTCCTGGAAGACTTCCTGGACTGAGCCTGTACCCAAAATCCCAAACCGGCAACTCCCATTGACACCAACAGGGCACCTGATGCCAAAACAGCACTCTGCACCCGGGCACACCTGTACCGCTGTGAGTGTACCTTGTGTGCTAAATCGGATCCCCCATTGCCCTGAGCTTAAGTCCAGGAGATTTGCTCCCACAACCTTGTGGCCTGCTAGTAAGCAGCCACCAACCAGAGTCCACCTATCCACCATTGGATAACATTGGGCCTCAGCACTCTGCACCCGCCGCCCTAGTGCCACTGAAGGTGCCTTGAGAGTACATCCTTGACCCGAGGGGAACCCTGGTTCTAACCCCAGAAAACCAACTCCAAAACCAAAGTACTTACCGTTAAACCAATAACACTTTTTTTCTCCCATAGGACTGCATTGACTGCTTTTCTGTGAAAAATCTTCTAAGTGTGGAGTTGGTTGGTATGAAAACCTAAGAAACTGCAAATGTACAAAAACTGATTTACTTACCTTTTATCTAGAATGTATCCCAGTGTGATATCTAGGCATATCAAACTGAGTGGAAAAAGTAACTGAAAAAGTAATCTGAAAAGTAACTTACAAAGCAATCACAATAGTAACTGAAAAGTAATTTTGACTATTGACTTATCTGTAAACAAACCAATTGCATTCTACTGCATTTCAACTGTATTCAATTGCATTATTCTTGCTAAGTATTATTTCATTTACCTGCACCAGGCCTGGTGTGGTTCTAGAAATAAAATACAACTAAAATAATATGTTTGTGCAAACAAATTGGTCTGAGTTCAGTCTTTGAGTGTGTGCCATTACTTCTTGCCTAAGTGTGTACAATAAATGCTTAACACTACCCTCTGATAAAGCCTTCCTGCTCTCCCACACTATCACAAATAGAGAGTAAGGTATTAACTACTTTTACCTCGTCCTAATTCTGGGGATCCACTGGACTCTGTGCACACTATACCTTACTTTGGTATAGTATATACAGAGCCAGCTTCCTACAAATAGTGCAGCCTGAACTGCCAAGCCAGGTCTTCCCTGGACTGGAAACAAGCATCCTGGGCCCGGTTTTGGGGTAACACCCCTCATGAGCCAGGCTAGCTTGAATCCAGTGGCAAAGTGCGCAAGGGACCCACGTCTGGGCATACTCTGCCAAATTAGGATGAAACAGCAAACATGATGACCGGAGCGCTGAATCTTTCAGAAACTCATCATCCCCAATCACAAGTCTGGGTTGAATCCATCATCGTTCTTTAGCTCACTTCGCCACCCCAGTTCAGACCCAGCCATATGCAGATTAGTCTTGACCCTGTTCCTCACGGGAACAGTCCAGCCAGAACTGCCAAGCCAGGCCTTCCCTGGACCAGAAATAAGCATCCTGGGATCGGTTTCGGGTAACACCCCTCATCGGCAAGGCAAGATTAAATCCAGCAGCAACGTGAGTAAGGTACCCACATCATGGCATACCCAATTTAATGTTGGTGAGCCATGCGTGAGATAAAAATCCATTAGAGTTGGTGAAGTTTTGCCAGAACCCCATGTTACAAGCGTGAGGCACTAATGGAGCGGAAATTATTGACCGCCCCTACATTACACTACCTATACCAATTCACCAATAATATTGCTTCATTGGTGGTTCCCTATATGATTTTATTTCTTGTCATTCCAACATTTTTTGTTATCAGCTTCTTAAAACATATTCTGTCTGAGTCATTCATGTCCGTCACCAATTGAAATGAAGGTATATCATGTGTAAAATTGTTGTTCCTGATTCATTCCGACAAATATAATAATATGCTGCTAAATACTGGACTCAAGTTGACTCAGTGATATTGGAGTTGTTGGAGTTGTGTGGGCCTCTTTCCAGTATGTTGACAGTTCTCCAGAATTGGCTTAGGTGTTTGTTTCGAAATTGTGGAGTACTCTTGCCCACTGGCCTTCGATGCACTCCTTCTTGAGCGTCCATGTGTTTGTTTTGTACTCTGGTGTGCCTGAATTTCTCTGGCAGTACTGTATCAGCTGGGGACTTAGTAAATGGTTCATGCTGTTTTTTGCGATTCCTATAGCTTGTGCAACTTGGCGACAAATGCCTGCCAGTTTTGCAAAGGGATGCTGTCGTGAGAAACTCTTAAGGTAGTCATAGTGACACACTGTTCAATCATGTCTTTTGAAATACGGCCTTTCTATTGCAGCCTTCCTAGTTTTTCCTTTGTGACTGGGTACTGGAATGTTGCAGCATTTAGGAGAAAGCTGGTCACAGTCCTTTGGCCAAATAACTGAGGACAGTTGTTGCTTTCAGGGCATAGCTCTGTTCTGAAGGTTGTCATATGACTGAGTAAACTGAGGGATCCTGAAGAGTAGTCTACTGTGAAATTAGTCCTGATCGTGACTCTCGTTTCAAATGCCGGCTAGTCCTCTTGAAATCACCCATTAAATACCCTCAGGCCCATACTAGTACATGACGTGAGAATGGACATCTTGAATTTGTTGTATCGGATCTTTGTCGGTTTGTACTGATCCAGAATCTGACATATTGAGTCTTGTTCGACTACGAGGGCATCCCATCTTGCTTCAGGCTCATTAATATTGATTGCAGGTTAGCCTTGACTTTTCCTCTGATAACGGGTTGATGTAGGTGCTCAAAATGAATAGGGGCTGTTTTTATCCTTGGGCCAATCCTACAGTTTATCTGACAGGATCCAAGGATAGGACAGGTCCACCTGGGATGCCCTTACCTTTAGCTCCTGTAAAATACAGATAGACAGGCCTCCCTGTGGTTGATGATCCCTTAGGGTATGTTTTATTGCTAAGTTGTTAAATTCAGTATATCGAATTAATGGAATTTTATCCTAGGTCCAGGCCTTCTACAATAAAATAATGTGATGTTCATTCCAGAAAGTGGGCAATGTAGGCAATTCTTGCCGATTTATTTAAGCCCCCCCCCCCCCAACGTTCCAGGAGCAGAATTGCAGGGCACCAGTAAGTTCTATGCTACAGGTGTTAAATGATTTTCTGTATTTAAGTCATCCAGTGCTCGTCTGGTTAGTGCCAATGGAAGCAACTCCACTCTTCATTCAAATGTTTCCATGAAGTACATGACTTAGCTGTTTAATTTGGCTGGGGCCCCTTTGTAATGACACTTGACCAATTTGTACCATTGGGTTTCTTGAGAAATAAATAGGCTGGAGAGTGGAGCATTGTATGTGAGGGAGATGCACTTGGCTCGGAGTGCCAGTAGCCTATTTTGGCCTTCAAGTCCACCAAAGATCACGTACTTGGGATGATTTTAACTGATACTTTATCAGAAAAGTTAATATCCCAGAGTGGCGTGATGCTTCTGACCAGCTGGAGGATGTTTCCTACGTTATGCTGTGCCGTCCCCTGGAGACAAAAGTAGGTGTCAACTATAACTGTGTATTATATTCCTTACACCTAAATGCACCAGACAGTAAGATAGGCTCCTTTGTTAACCGGTGCACTTTCTGGAGACTCAGACCAGAGCTTGGACAAGGTGATTCAGTGATCTTATTCAGGTCTAGGTGCCAACAAACAAGGGCAGAGATTGTCTCAATGAGTGCAAACTGATTATCTTAACCGACTCTACTCATCGAATTATTCACATGGGTCGATTTCTTCGGGATTTGTTTTGAAGTGTGGTATCTTTCTTTGCTGTGGCTGGTACAATGTGAAAATTTCCATTTATATTTCTAACTCTTTCTTGTGGATCCATTAGTGAGCTTTTTAGGGTTTGCTATGCAATTTGGGCCCTAGTAGGGTTGGATCTTTGGAGCTATTTTTGTTAACCTTTCAGGTCATTAAACCTTGTGTATGAGACATAGGGCTCTATTACAATGTCGGTCGGAAAGCATTACGACCAAATCGGTCTCGGAATGGTTTCTGACTGAATCAGATATGGGGAGTTCGACCAATGGGTTACGATGGTTCCGGATACCATTCGGTTGGACTTCCATTGACTTCAATGGGACCCTGCGTTCCGACCGAATACACAGGCTCCCGTTGAAGAAAGGGGTGACTGGGAAAAATCATGCACCCTGTGGTGGGCACCCCTTGGTGCCTGCCACACTGTGCATGGTTTGAAAAGGGGGTCCCGTGGGTACCCCAAGGGCCCCAATCAGAAGGCTCAGGGTGAAGGGAGGCCTGCTACGGGCCCCCAAAGTCAGATTCCGACAGCTGATCCATGTCGGAACAACCGATTTGGAAAGGCTGTCAGAATCCGACATAGTAATCGCTTGGTCAGAAACCTGGTCTGTAGACCTGTACAAGTCGGTTCCGAATGGCTCGGTTCCTCTGAAAGCGCTCCTGAACTGACTCAGACAGTCCGAACGCTTTCCGAACATTGTAATTGGTTGTTCGGAAAGCTTTCCGAATCGGTCAGAAAGACAATCCCAAATTGGATTCGGGAGACCCGAATCTGATTCAGAGCCTTTCCAAACAACATCGTAATCGACCCCCTAGTAGTATCATGCTGCTTATCTTTCAGATCCGGGTGAACCTTAAGCCCTTCAGAAACTTGACAGTTGACTTTAGGTACTAGCAGTCTGTTTGTGTCTTTGCAATTCACCATGGTTTGAAATCCAACAACCTGTTCTCTATGGCAAGTCATTGTAACGACTTCCATGGTAAAGGAGCGCGTTGTAACGACACGTTCATTGTAGTGCCTGCATTGTATGGCACTGGGTAGTACTCTCTGCATAGTAAAGGCTGTTTGCCGAGTAATTTCTGTGGTATATTGGGAAGAATTTGGTGTATCATGGTGGTTGGGTTGGCCGCAGTGATGCACCTTATTTCTACCCCTGCACAGTCTCTTACACTGGCATTTCAACAGTTTATGGCTTCATTCATCTTGCAGAACTAAAGAATTGAGATCCCCTCTGATTAGGGGTGGGCGAAATTTGCATAGTCGCGCTACGCAAATCTCTGCAAAACGGTAAAAAATCTCCGTGAGCACGCAGAAATTCCGCAAACACGTGGAATTGCTTGTTCGCGATGCTTTTTTTCTGTTCGCGAACGCTGTTTGTGTGCTCAGGGGAAATATCTTGCGAACACGCATTTTGAGAATGCAAACTAGCAACAAATTCTGAGAAGCCGCAGAACGCAGAATTTTGGGCAATTCCGTGTTCTCCGCGGAACGCAGAGTTACCCAAATTCCGCAAATTCCGTGAGCGGAACGGAATATAACGCCCAGGCTTTCCTGTGATATCACCCTGCTGCCCATCTGGGTCTTTCATATCTGAGGTCTCCGTCAAGTTTTCTCCAGAAGTGTGCTTTGTGTTTGTTTTAGGAAAGGGGGCACAATAGATCAACTTTGTAAGAGGGAGTGACGGAAGGGTTTTGGTCATTATACCCATTGCACTCAGGTAATGTACCGACTAGGGAGTAGGTAGATCTCAGAAAAGGTTTGCCTTTGAAGTCTTGTTCACTATGTACAACCTTGGCTGTTTCAGTTTCAGTTTATTTATGTCTTTATTTTGATTAACAAAGAATCATAAAAGACAACGTGCTTCAATAAAACATGTTGCTTAGCACAGTACCACAATAACCTCTGTATACAAAAACAGTAAAACCGTTAAAATTACCTAAAAAACTAAAATAAAAGTTACAGACAGTATAATATTATCTCAGATTAACTGAAGAATCAGATTGTACATCATATAATTGGCTAAAATCACAGAAATATTTTACAACCGACGTAAAAGACAGTAAACAAATTTGAACATAATACATTTGGATTACTGTCGATTATGACAATTTGGTAAAATAGCTGCTACAAAAGGGACAGAGACTATATATTACGGGAAAGTTTGCGTTAACAAGCCCTCAACTTTCTTGCTCGAATAACCCACAACCAGATCAAAAATGTGGCCACTGCTATGACAATAGAGTCATCAGTGTTTGTATTCAAAATCCTGAGAGCCTCCAAAGCTACTCTAATGCCCATATTCTTACAAACGGGTTTCAGCCATTTGAGCCTGGGTGACCTATAGGCAGGGCATATAAAAAAAAATGTGAGCTAATGACTCAGTCTCGGCTGGACAAAAAGAACAATTATCATTCATAGGGGGGTGCCAGCTTTTGGTATACACTTTGATAGGAAGAGAACCCACCCTAAACTGATAATACAACTTTCTCTCAGTTGGTCTTGTTATAATGTCCCAGTATGATTCTAATTTTGGCTCATGTTTAAGGTCGATAAAGACCCGGGTCAAGGAGCTGCAATGGTGTTGTGTACATTGCTGCAATGTAACCATACTCCAATAGGCAGCCTTCAAATCATTTTTAGCAGGAAAAACAGCGACTTCTGGATCCTCCCACAGTTTACTCATCCCCATACTGATCAATGTATGCTTTAAATTCCTTATCCACGGTATTTTAGTTGTGGAAGCCAACGCACTGACTTCAGAAAAAGCTTGGGCATACGGGGTGAGCTCCGGAGTGGTCCAGAGTCTTGTCCAGAAAGCTACCGGTCTAAACCGTGCCTGGTCCATGATTTTATTACATCCCAAATCCAAATGTAAAGGCCACAGTGGGGTAGACTGCGGAAGGACGATCAAAGCTCTCAAAAATTTATTTTGAGCAGCAGCCCAGGGATGATAAGTCGTTCAAAGCCCAAAGTTCCGCCCCATACAACATTGCTGAACCTACTTTAAGGATGTATATTTTAAGTGCGGGTGCTATGGGCTTAGTCTTAGAAAACCTATGCTCTTTTAACAATGCTCCAGAAAGTTGGGAATGTTTGAGTGTCAACAGGTCTATCTGGGATTTCCAACTGAATTTCTTTCCCAATGTTAACCCCAAATAGGTGAAGGTGTCAGTCTGTTCCAAGAAGACATTATTCATGTGTACCCTCCCCCTTACGGCTTTTGACCTATGGAACACCATGAACTGCGTTTTGTCCACGTTTATCTCGAGCTCATGCTCGCGGCAGAAGACCCCGAAACGCTCCAGGGAAACCTGTAGGCCTTTTTAAGTCCTGGAGAGCAACAGGGTATCATCCGCGAACATGAACATTAATTCTCGGGAGGATGATACTATTCTAAGTGGTAATGGCTCTTCTCTAATTGCGGTCAGAATTTTTTTATATATTACTATTTTTCGATAGAATGGTGCTTAGGGAAGGGGTAATGATCCACCAACCCACTATATAGATCCACAAGGGATCTTTTTCTTAGTTCCACTATGCCCTAGCACACAAACATGCACAAAATCCAAATACACAATAATAATAGTGCAACAATTTTTTCACAGAAAGCAGTATCAGTAGATGGTGTTCTTTTATTGTTCATTCCAGTAGTTCCTGCCAACATGTGTTTTGTCGCTCTGGGTATAACACCCGCGACTTCCTCAGGGCTGGAAAGACATACATACATTGTTGTCACAGACCACTTATTGAGAATTGAATACATAACTAATAGCTTGGTGTGAAATCCACTTAGCCCCATTTATCAAGGTTATGTAAGTATACATAACTAGTTATGGTGAGGCAAATTCACATAATTGGAATTGTGGTATTCGTAAATCAACTCTGTGTACGTCATGCTGGTTAATCATGTACATCAAGTCGTGTGGCATCACACCCAATACAAAATCCCCTATTATCAAAAAATGTGGAAACCAGTCGTCCAATTAGTAGGGTGTGCTCCAAGGTGCAGAGAAATTAATAATAATAATATTAACTGGCCCTCTGCCCTCACATACCTATATCTCTGCACTTTGCTGCGAAAAGTTCTGTAAGTCAGAATACGAACACAGTGTTAAAAAATGAGCAGGTGCATAAGTAAAAATCTTCTTGGCACCTGTTACAATAAAGCCAACACAATCCTTCCTTTCTGTTCAGTTAGTCCTGCCAAAATCTGGTCAAGACGCAAGGTATGCAATGAAATTCTTCTTCCTAGAGCGCGTATTAATTAGTTTACATCTGTAAATTAGGATTAGCAGCCATTAGGAGTTTTATTAAGATAAATTCACGCACACCCTATCTTAGTCTTTGTAAGACCTTATAATAATTCAATGGGTCATCCATACATTGAGACCATGTGGGAGTAAGTTACTCATCACATATTGCCGGACAAATGTAGTGGGGATAGCGGAACTAACTCACAAACAAAAGGAAAATGTATAGTGTACGTATATTTGTACCTAAAGGCCCCCATCTAATAAAGTGTCACACACCCTCAAGTGCTAGGAAATAAATAGATGAATCATGATTACCTGACATACACAGGGCTTTAGTGTCATGTCAGTCAATTAATAAGCCATGATGCGCTGTATATGGCAGCGCGTCAGCAAGGCTGTAAAAGCAAGAACGCCTAATAAGTGATCAGCTCAAACGTAAGTCGAAGTCTGTATCCTCAGGCTAATAACTATCAAGCAGAATACTTCATACCTGTGTAACGCCTTGTACGGACCTGGTCTCTCCCAATTCAAATCAGGTCGTATATTGAAACGGCCGGAGACTTAGGATGTTTTTTTATGGATTATGACCCACGTGATCGTACGTCACCACGTCCTTCCAATAGAAATAGAGAACGGTACTGACTATCCTCCTCATATGTAAAACTACACTGCTCATGGCAATGCAGTTGCCATGTTGGGTGTGTATTGATCCATAGGTCCTAAAATCGACGTATAACATGAGCAGTGGTATTTTCATTCCTGCCAGCATAGGAGCATCAGTAGGCTGGGATATGAAATAGTGCCACGCCCTGTTAATAAAAAGTGAAGACAGGGTTGGGGCCAGAACGCACCCTTGACGGACACCTTTAGTTACCGCAAATCTTTTGGTAACATTCCCCTGCTTTCCCCAGCGGACCTGCGCAAAGTTTGATTCATGCAGTTTAACCAGGATACTCAGTAGTTCATTGGGTATACCCAAAGCCTGAAGGGCACTCCTCAGTTTTGTGCGTGGGACAAGATCAAACACGGTTTTAGGGTCTACAAAGGCCACGTAGATGGTACTACCTCCAATAGCGACTACCTTCCAATACACAAGAACAAATCTAAATACTTGGTCAATGGTGCTTATATGGGGACGGAACCCTGCCTGTAATGGGGTCAAAATATCCATCTTATCTATCCAAGCCTGTATTATTACTAAGGCAAGCCTGGCGACTATTTTTTGGATAGAGTCGATTAGGCTTATTGGCCTATAGTTGCCTGGTAGTGAACGGTCGCCCTTGTTGTATATAGGTAGGATTTCAGCACCAGACCACGTTTCAGGAATTGGTGTGCCACTAGCTACCGCATTTGCAAGGTATTTTACATAGGGGACCCAATGCTCTTGATCCGATACAAACAGGTCAGCCGGGATACAGTCTGGTCCTGGTGCCCAGCCTTGTGGGATTGACTATAACACATTTGCCACCTCTAAATGGGTGAATGATACACTGGTGTCGGGTACCAGTTGGTAGAAGGCCGGAACATTACAGCTAGTGGCTAAGAACTGAGCCCCGAAATGAGACACCCACACCTCTGGGGTGACATAGTTTACGGGTACTTGGGAAGTCGCTCCACTGCCCCATTTAACAAGGTGCCAGAAGAGGGTCATATTGTGCTCGTTGCTCGCTACAAGCAGCTCATGCCATCGAGACTCGTTCCAGTCCTTTTTCGCCTGTTGCTGAGATGCTTTATACCTGAGTCTTTTCTTATGTCCCCCATTACCTGTGATTTAATAGCCTTAGCCAATATCTTATATGCCTCCCTACAGGTTTTATTATACCAGGTGGCTGACTTGGTGGATAGGGCCCTTGTTTTTTTATTGGGTTTGATGAAAAACTTTTCAAGCTTCCCAAACAGCTCGTTGTGAAACTCTGGGATGATACGATTAACCTCCTCCTGGGAGTCGCATCCATGTAAAATGGAGAGTGAGAGTCTAACCAGGGATTTCATCTCGGCCACATTGCCCTCATTGTCCACCATCCTGGCCCATCTAACTCTCCTCAAGTCGTTGGAGAGTGTAGCCTCCACTAGCCTCTCCTCAACAACCCTAGAACCATTGCCAGATAAGCCAGGAACCTTAAGGGTTAAGATTAGTGGATTATGGTTGCTTTCAATCCGCTCCTGGATCTCCATATCTAGCATGAGGGACCAGATTTCAACATTAAGAAGTATATAGTTGATACGACTACTTCTAATTCCATTGCTGAAAGTGTGGGTACCCTTGCTATCTGAGTGCGACTCCCGTTAACTGCTCTGAGACTCCTTTCCAAACATAACCCTTTAAGCTGTAATGCAGTCTCAGTCCACTTTTTGATGGGGCATAGGTTTGAGCATCCTCTTCCAAACTGAGATTTCCATCATAATGGTCTCAAAAGTGCAAATAAAATCGCCTGCTATTATCAAGTTGCGGCCGCCCCCCTGGCTACCTAAGAACTTATCAAGGTCTGCAACTACTGTTGAAGCTCTACCCCAAGGCATCCCACTGGCATAGACGTTAAATACCAGAGTGTCAAGCACATCAGCCTTGCTAATCCGCAAAACCAATATGTCGGGACTGTCAATATAGATTTCCTGAACCACCCATCCATCTGACTGCTTAACCCAACACGTGAGTCCACCAGACGGCCTGCCTTTCTGGCCTCCTAGCGCTGATTTATAAAAATTAAGATATCCTGGGAAAAAGATGGGAGTCAATGACCAGGTTTCTTGAAAAGACCAGATATCATATTTGTCAATAAACACTGCCCAGTTGGTAGAGGTAGATTTTGTTGACAATTCTGCTACATTCCAGGAAGAAAAAGACAATGAGGGCTGTACTTGCTGTATTACGATGATGTTAGTTGGGTCAAACTGACCCATAGTGTTAGTCGTAACCACTTGCTTGTTAGGAGAGATATCAAGCTGTTCATACACACCGTAAGCACAGGGATATTTGGCTAGGGGAAAAGTGACAGAGTCCCTTGGTGCCAACTCAATTGTTTTTATTGACCCGAAACCACAAGCAGTCCCTGGATCTGCAAGGCTACAATTTGCGCGGCCAGAGTCAGAGACATCCCCAATACAAGAAGGCCCTATATGAGCTTGGTCAAGAGTGCTCATAGCCAGCCTGGGTGATCCCCTGGCTCCTGATGCCCCTGTTAAAATCAGGCCACCAGGGGTTTTAAGTCAGTCTAACTCTTCCATGGAGGTTAAAGCATCAAAGCAATTACTAGCAGGAATCAGGAAAGGGGGGAACTGGCGGAAAGAATGGCCACACAAGTTAAGTTCCCCCCTCCTCTCACTACGTCCAATGACCCCTTCTAATTTATAGAAGAAACCCAGAGGAACACATTTAATGACCACATCCTTGATGGAACAACTGCCCGCCCTCTCCAGTATATGCTGTACCAATCTTGGAGAACTAAAACTAAGGACCACGCAATCGCTAGGGAGAAACTTATAAGATTTTCCCACCCATGGAACTCGGAGGACCATCTTAAACTTGTGGAATAGGGGTTCCCTGATGCCTGTCCTAACACTCAACAAATGAAGTGCCTTGTTTCTTAATGGAGAACAGTGCTCCTGCACACCAGGGGCAAGCACTGGAACATTAGTCAGAACAACTGTATAAGGAGTGGCTTCCGGTGGAAGATGAAGGAAAGGCTAGGTACTCAAAGGGTCAGAAAAATGGGGCAGATGGACCTGATGACTACTTGGTCTGTCTACCTGCTTTGTAGAGGGGAATGTGGTATTTGTGATTTGAGACAAATTGTCCGGATGTGCAACCTGTGTTACAGGCCCAGAAAAAGATATGAAGCCGTTTGAATTGCTAACCGGGCACCTAACAGCTTCCACTGGCCTTTCACTCAGATGTGTCGTGACCCCTCCCACCGTTGTCCCATTGGTGCTGTTAGGAGGAAATTTAGAAATACCCATCTCTATTTTGTCTGGTCTTTCCTCAATCAGGGACAACTTCTTTAGTATGGGGTTGATCAGTGACGATAAATTGGATTCAATCCCGGTCTAGAGGTCTACCTCAATATTCGAATGGGAGGAATCAAAAGTTACCGCTGGGCGAGGCTGGCTAGTTGCAGCATTACTAACCAGTGCGCAACTAGTACTAGCAGCAGACTCCCCTTTGCGTTTCCCAGATGTTAGGTGCATATGGTTGGTTTTTGGTAGTCCTCGAGCTTTCCTCTTTTTGGACGGTAGTTCAACAATGGTAGCATGGCTAGACTTCTGACCATTAGGAATGACCGGGGTGGTATTAGGGGAATTTTCCAAATATCCTGTGTTGGGGTAGAAAGGATCGTATGACTGCTGTGAGACGGGGAAAGCGAACCACTAGCTTTGACTGAGGTTTGATGATGTCTGGCTCACTACGGGTGTGAAGTGGGGAGGTTCCAAGAGTACTGCTGGGAGCTACTGGATCTAATGATAATCTGCATTCGGTGAGCTCAATTTCGTGCATTAACACTGTTTCTGCCCTAATGAGGAATGCATCAAGTGTCCACACAACCCCCACCCCTGTAGTTGTTTTGCTTTATTTCATAACGACTATACACCACTTATTGAACTTGCCCTGGTCCCTTCTCCACCCCACACTAACCAGCAGCTATAACGTCAGAGGGCTGGCCCAGTCCGGCCTCCTCCGGCCCCTGACGGGCACAGATGGGCCCGCCCTTGGTCCGGGCTTCGTCCGGGCGTCATCCTGCGCCGCGGTGGGAGAGGCTGCGCTATAAGCGAGTTGGCCACACCTCCCCCTCACTCGCGGCAGCTGCGGGATGAAGCGGTGCACTCTGGGGGTTGCAGTCCTCCCCAGAGTGTGTAGAGCAGTGCGGGTGATGCTGGAATGGCGGCGTAGCCTCTGGGATCCTCGTTCCACCAGGAGTTCTCCAGGAAGCAGTCACGGCAATGCGGGCGGCAAGTGGGAACGACAAACAGGCAGCAAAGTTCCCTTTGGCTGTTACTATTAGTGATTGCTGAACACTGTCTTCCTTTTTGATATTTTCAGGTTTGGTTTTTGGTGACTCAGCTGGTAGACATGTGATGATGTGATTAAGTGGAAAAGAGCCGTATTTGAATAATTTCCAGTGTTGTAATTTGTAGCAGTTCATCTTGACATTTGGGGAGTGAGATATTTGAGTTGCTTGTTCCAGTGTTTTGGCTGCAGTTGTATTAATCAGCTGGAAGCCCATGTTTGAGTAAATGGGGAGGGGTCCAGTGAGACTTGCTCAAAGAAGAAAGCATGGGCAACATTCCATACGTTTCCTCGGTGAGAGGCTTGTGAGGTGGGAAATCTGGCATAAGCAGTCTTTGCAAAGCTAAATTTGCAGCATTACCTGAGCGAGTGGAGATCCAGGATTCCAGGGATTCATTGCTTGGCAAACCAGTTTCAAATGGCATGGGCTTAAGTCCCCTTTGGGACGTTTTTAACAAATACTTCTGACGTTTTCTTTGATTGGCTCCTCACTTGTGTTTTCTTTTGAAAGCCCTCTGGAGCCTTGCCTTAATTACTTTAGTTGCCCTAATTGTCTTGTTTACTTTTTTGCGCATCGTCATGAGCTTCAGATATCTGATTGCACCTACCCCACTTTTGAAGTCTCCAATATTTTTGTGCACAGAGAGCCAAGTATAATATTCCTAATGGACGAGTTTGTGCTGATTATTCTTTTAGCTCAGTGCTTTTTGCGTCATGTGTAATGGAGCGTCTTGACTTGATTTGGTTTCTCCACGTCCACACACTCTCTTGTTCTCTCCTGATGGCCTGATGGTTTCAGATTAGCATGCTATATTTACCCTAGCTGACTCAAGAGGTACTGCCTATAACTCAGATGGGATTGAGGGAGAAGAGGTGACCTGGGACACCCGTCAGAATGTTGATGTTGATGTTAAGTCTGCGCATGCAACACTGGCAGCCCAGGTGACCCAACTGAACAACAAGCAGCAACCTGTGCTGCCAACAGTGGGTGAGTCACTCACTTCCTATCAGGTTTCAAGAGACATGCATGGCTACCAATGATCTTCTAGCGATGCGGGCACTGCACTACGCTGCAGCCTGATCGATTCCTAGAAATATCAGGCCTCTGTGGCGGTCCTGTGGTGACAAACCAGCGGTGATCCTGGTGGACTCCCCTAGAGGTGGTGAGCTGACGGTCTCCACCATAACCTCAGGAGTATATCCTCCTCCACTCACAGATACCCCAGTGTGAGCATGTGGGTGCGTAAGTACAGGCAAATTAATCTCTGCTGATTGCTGCTGCTGGCAACACAGACAGCGTGCTGTGTTGTGTCGGTGAATCGGGAAGCAGCACAGCCTGTATGCAGATGGATGATGTATCCAGAAGCAGAAAAAGTCAGGAGAGGGAGTGGCCCGGAGCTAAGACACACCCCCTCACTCCCATGGTTTACTCATCTTGACTTCTCCTATCCTTTTCTTCCATTAACTGGCCTCCATGCTCTGCCCAGCAAGCAGTGGGAGCTAGCAGGAAGTGGTAGCATCAGTAACGGAAGTGATAACATAAGCGGGTGCCGTAAACAGCCATAAGCCACATTGGTGTCACCTTCCTGTGACCCTCTTCTGAGTGGCACCCCCCTGAGCCCACTGCCCGGTGGCAGGAAGATAACATGGGGGCCATGAGGACAACAAGACCTCTACCGTGGGGGCATTTCTCGTAATCTGGAGTGTCAAAAAGCCATGGATCTTGCTGGGAATGCCCCTAGTAACACCCCTCGCACGCCCCTTTAACAGAGAAAACTGCGTTAAAGGGTACGATATTTAGGGGGCAGCCTTAAGTCAGAAAAGTGGCTTAGTGATGTTCCGGTGACACAAGATGCCCTGTGAGTTTACTGGCCACATTTTGTAGCCGTACAAATAGGGCCTTGTTTTTTATAGCAAACACAAGGAGATGATGGACGGAGTGCTGAAACTTTTCAGACACTCACCCCAAATAACAGATCTGAGTTGAATCCATCATCATTCTTTAGCTCACTTGGCCACCTCAGTTCAGACCTAGCTATATGCAAACCAGCCCGAACTGCCAAGCTAAGTCTTCCCTGAACCGGAAACAAGCATCCTGGGACCGGTTTCTGGGTAACACCCTTCATCAGCCAGGCTATCTTGAACTCAGTGGCAAAGTGAGCAAGGGACCCACGTCTAGGCATACGCTGCCAACTTAGGGTGAACAAAGTAAACACAAGGCCGGCTAACGCTAGCCGGCCCTAAGTCCCAGCCAAACCAGCACCCTTCACTGAAACCGCCTTGGCACAAACTTGACCAGGAGGCTTTCCTCACAGCCTTGAGCACACAGCCAGTAGATAGAGCAGTCAATATGGAAGAGGCTGATGCGCTCTTTCATAGGTGGGTAACCCAAGCACTGGACACTTGCATCCCTCTCAAACTCACCCACTCTAAAGGTGCTCGTGCTAACGCCTGGTTTAACGAGGTCCTGACCCTAACCAGGAAGAATTGCAAGGTTCTGGAAAGAATATGGAGGCCTTCATATGATTCTCAGGCTAAATTACAGTATAGATCAGCTATCAAGTCTTACCATAAACTAGTGCGCAAATATAGGGCAGCCCACTACTCCAGCCTGATCACCACAAGTACCAATCACAGCAAAACCATATTCTTCCTTTTGAAGGATCTGGTTACTCCTCCTTCGGCATCAGGCAGCATTATATCCTCTAGCCAACAATGTGAAGAGCTGGCAAATTCCTTCCTGGAGAAGGTTGAAGGCATCTACCATAATTTCGACCACGGCGTAACACCCAGCGTC
The DNA here is from genome assembly GCF_964204655.1 of Triturus cristatus. NCBI lineage: Eukaryota > Metazoa > Chordata > Amphibia > Caudata > Salamandridae > Triturus > Triturus cristatus. Next base: position 424,180,406 of record NC_140593.1, read on the forward strand.
ACCGGGAGGAACATGTACACAGGCCAGATCGTTCCATTTACGTCATTACCCACTATTCTTCTTAAAGACTTGGAAGTACTAGTGGCCAAAATTAAAACAGGATCTCCAGACGACCCCTTAAGACCTGACGCGTTCTGGAAAGTCCAACAGGGCCTCTTGCCTGAGTGTCTGGAGCTGCTCAATCTATCCATTGCTTCGGCGGTGGTCCCAAAATCTTGGAAGCATGCAAAAGTGGTCCTGTTACTCAAAAAACCATCATTGGATGCATCCAAGTCAGAAAACTATCGTCCAATTTTGCTACTTCCATTCTTATCCAAAATTTTGGAAGCTCATGTGAATTCGACTTTAACTCACTTCCTGGAAGTCAATTCCATTCTAGATAGTTCCCAGAACAGTTTCCGTCCACGATATAGTACCGAGTCTGCACTGCTGACGGTTGCGGAACAACTAAGGTCCACCTTGGATGCCGGCAGAACCTCAGCTCTGGTTCTGTTGGATCTGAGCGTGGCATTTGACACCAATTCCCATGAAATCTTGCTCCACCGTCTGAAGGAGATAGGGGTCAGCAATAAAGCCTTATCGTGGTTCTCTTCCTTCTTGGCCGACTGGACTTTCCAAGTGATAGCTCCTCTTTTTGCCACCCGTGTCCATCCACTCCGTTGTGGGGTTCCTCAGGGCTCAGCATTGAGCCCCATGCTTTTTAATATCTATATGAGCCCACTGGCACGGGTGACGAAAGTGCGGGGAATTTCCCTGGTGTCATATGCAGATGACACCCAACTGGTGATCACCCTGTCTAACAATCCTAGCCAAGTGTCAAGACCCCCCTTGCTTGCGCCAATGCTTGTTTGGAAAGCTCTACCAACAAACGATGCATGAGGCAATACCCACACTGGCGATGGTTGGGTCCTGTGTGGAAAGCTGCTTTCCGCTCCATTCTGAGGAAGATGTGAGTCCCGTGTAGCCATTGTGATTGGAAACTGCAGTTCACTTCCTGCTTGGGTTCTCGGTCTAGTTGTTGAGACTCGAGACTCCCAAGCGGGATCAATACGCCTGCACGAGCTAAGCGCAATGCACTTGTAAAATGTAATGTAATGTAAAAATTACATATAAAGCGCAGCATACACCGGACGGTTTCTTGGCGCTGTTCACTGTATTCGGTGGGAGGCAGAGGGGGGTGAGAGAAGCCTATGAATAGGCACTGCGGAAGAGGTGGGTTTTAAGGAGAGACCTAAATTGAAGATGAGAGCAAGAGAGTCTAAGTTCCAATGGGAGAGAGTTCCAAAATGAGGGGGCCAGAAAAGAAAATCTGAGACCTCCATGTTTTTTGCGCCTGTATCTGGGTGCCTGGAGGAGTGCTTGGTCAGAGGATCGGAGGTGCCTGGAGGGAACATAGCGATGTAGGAGGGAAGAGATGAAGGAAGGGCCGATGCCGGCCAAAGATTTATGAGTCAGACAGCCAAGTTTGAACTTGCAGCGCTCTGATACAGGAAGCCAATGAAGGGTTTTGAGCAGGGGGTGGACGTGATGATGTTTCGGTTGATGATAAATTAGGCGAGCTGCCTGGTTTTGTATCAACTGCAATCGTTTGATCTGATATTGAGGGATTCCTACATACAAAGCGTTAGCGTAGTCGATCCGAGAGATGACTAGGGCCAGCAATGCCAGAGTGAGGGCTTCGGAGGTCAGGAAGTGGGCTATTTTTCGGATCTTCCTAAGCTGAAAAAAGCAAGAGGACACAGTGGCATTGACCTGATGTTTCATAGAGAGATCGTGGGAGATGTAAACCCCTAGGCTTTTCACTTTGTCAGCAGGGTGGGGGGGGCCAAGTGAGAGGGGCCAGAAGGTGGAGTTCCAAGGGTTGGATGGGCCTCCGACAAGAACAAGCTCCGTCTTGTCGGGATTAAGTTTGAGATGGTGGGCGCCCATCCAATTGCTGATATGGCAGAGGGTGGATTGGAAATTTTGGGCCGCATCGTCAGAGGAGTCAAGGTTGAAGACAAGCTGAATGTCGTCTGCATAATTAAATGCAGAGACATTCCAACCCCGGAGGGAACGGATCAGGGGGGTGAGATACAGGTTAAAAAGAAGTGGTGACAAGGACGAACCCTGTGGAACACCACAGGTAAGCATCCTCCTGTCAGCCGAAAACTGGGAGAGTCGGACAGATTGGTGGCGGTCCGTCAGAAAGGAACGGACCCAGTTAAGTGCCGTCCCACCGATGCCCGCTTCTTTGACACGGTCGACCAAGATGGTGTGGTCGACCGTGTCAAAGGCAGCCGACAGATCAAGAAGGACCAAGGCTTGGCTGATGTTGGAGTCGGCGCCTCTACGGAGTTCCTCCATGACAGAGAGGATAACCGCCTCGGTCGAGTGAGCAGGTCTAAACCCGGCTTGCTGGGAATCAAGGAAGTTGGAGTCTTCGATGAAGGAACTGAGGACGCTGGTCACGTGAGACTCAACTACCTTACTCAAGTAAGGGAGCAGGGAAATGGGGCGGAAATTGCCCAGAACCCCGGGATCAGCGTTGGGTTTTTTTAATATAGGAACCACCTCAGCGTTCTTAAACTGGCTGGGAACCTGACCGAGCAGTAGAGAGTTGTTCAGGAGGGCCAGCGGAGGGGCGGGGCAAGCCGAAAAGGCGGTCCGGAGAATCGTAGGAGGGCAACAATCTGTGGGGGAACCAGATGAAATTTTATTAAGTAGGGAGAGAAAGTCTTCCTCTGGTATGGGGGGGAGCTGAGTGAGGGAGTGGGGGTTAAAGGAGGGGGTGACCTCAGAGAGGGCCGTCGCCGGCGGTCCGGAAGATATACTGTTTTTGATTTTACTGATTTTTTCTATAAAGAAACAGTTGAGGGAGTCGCAGAGGGCCTGGGACGGAAGGGGTTTGATAGTCACCCTATCCGGATGTGAAAGCTCTTCCACAATGGCAAAAATTTCTTTGGATTTTTGCACAGAGTTGAGAATTTTTGAGGAGAAGTAGGTGGTTTTAGCTGCTGAAATAGCCTGTTTATATTCTCCAGATAGTTTTAGAAAATGAAGTTTCTCTAAAGGATCGTAGTTTCTACGCCAATGACGTTCAGCTTGGCGAAGTCCCAGTTTAAGGGATTTGAGGCTATCTGAGAACCACCGATGTGCGTCATGGGGACGCTTGGCTCTGACTAGTTTGAGGGGAGCGACCTTGTCGCTTGCAATTTCTAACCATTCAGTTAATGCAGCTCCTTGAGATTCTATGGAGCCTAGGCAGGACGGAGCCGAGGAAATTAGAGAGGTGAGGAAGCGATTGTGGTCTGCTTTATTCCAGTTGCGAGCCAGAAGGCTAGGGCCTCGGCTGTGAAGGGGTGGTGGAGGGATCAGAAGACAAAAAGAAATTAGAAAGTGGTCAGACCAGTGACAAGGTAATATCGTGAGCGAATTGATTTCCACACCTGGTCTAGGATGTGGCCTTTAGAGTGGGTGGCTGTATGAATATGTTGAGAGCCATTAAGCCCACTTAGCAGGTCAGTAAAAGCCAAGGAATGAGGGCTTTCATTTGCATCTGATGGCCAGTAGTTAAAGTCACCTAGGACCGGGATTTTAGAATTGTTGATTGTGAGCTGAGAGAGTAGATCACCAAAAAGGGAGGAAAAGTTAGGCATGGGTTGAGGGGGGCGGTATGCCAAAACACAGGTGACAGGGGACACCGAGGAATCAAATCTGATTGCCAGGCAGTCAACCTGGGGGATGGTGAGTAGAGAAAGGGAGCTGAACCTGAGAGGAGATTTGATAATAGCGGCTACGCCGCCTCCTGGTTTGCCAGCCGGCCGGTTGGCTTGGAGAATGTAATAACCCGGTGGAATGGCTGCCAAGATGTCGGGGGTGGAGTCGTCATTCAGCCAAGTCTCCGTTAGAGACAGATTCCTGTCAGGAACAGCAGCGTTTTGTGAGGGCTCTGTAAAAGATTCCACACGGCATTCTTAGCCGGTTTCTAGAGTTATTAATAGTTAATTGCCGGAGAGTAGAGCGTACCGCGATGTTTCCTCTAGAGAGTTGAGATTACATGGGATCCCCAAGGTTTTGGTGTCAGATCGAGGTTCCCAATTCATTTCACACTTTTGGAGGGCGTTTACCAAGAGATTAGGAATAGACACCCGTTACTCCACCAGCCAGGGGCGTAGCTAGAGCTTGTGGCGCCCGGGGCTAACCCTCAGATTGCCGCCCCTGGGGGGGGGGTTGCTGGGGAAAAAGGACGGCAAGCACTTGAAAGAGGACCGAGAGACAAGTAGTATCGCCGCTAATAGTTACCTCGATCATGCAAGTTACATGCACATACATGACACGGTCCAAGGCTACACAGTTGAATACACTGGTGACTGGCAGTGACTGGCAGTACAAAAGAGAACACACAAGACTGCATGATCTATCTGGGGACTCAGAAAAACCGCATGTGACATCCATCAGAGAGCTGCGTGAACAATTACCTAGTAATCCCCTTCACACAATGCAAACATGCACATACATGACACTGTTCAGGGATCCACCATCTACAGCTGACATTAAATGACCATTCATCATGGTCCCCCCATTAAAGCAGTGCACTTTGTGATCTGCATGGTACATGTTCTTTGCAGCAGGCATATTAACCCTCTGTGCTACCTTTCCAGGAGTCAACCCTTCCACTAGACAAAACTCGGATCTCTCTCTAGGAAGAACATTAATCACCGAAGTTATCATGACATTTTTATTGTTTCTGAAAATTGCTGGAGGCCAGGAAGGTGGCAGCAAGTTTTTTTTAAACCATAATATACGTGCAAACACTACGCACCCACCCGAAATAGGTACCCAGTGCGGTCACACAGTTTGCACCGCCCTAACCTGCTCAAGGTTCATGTGACCTCAGTGACAGAGTCACAGTGACTGGATCACTGTTGCTCTAGGGTGTGCTACTTCGTAGGCCTGCCCGCAAGACTGGAGATGAACTTCAGTATGGATTGTGGTGGACAGGCCTTCAAGGTTAACTCACAATTGACACCACTAGGGTACACCTGCTTGTGCTAAGACATCAAGCCTTCTAAGATCTAGTGGGGCGTTGTAAGGTCTAGCATGGGAATATGCTCCCTCAGTAGAGTGGTCTGGTGGACTGGTCATGAAGGCTGAACTCAGTTCCCCAGTTCCAAATTCGACAGCTCTGGCCATAGTGCCACATCCTCTCCCCCACTGAACACCATACTGCCCCACTGAGAGAAACTCACACTGCCTTCAGCTACAACCTAATTGTGCCCGCTATAAACACTTGGATGTGGCTCAATTAAAATTATGCACTTGATAAGAGTAATACGCTGCCTACAAAAAAAGTAAAAGCAAACACTCATAGGGAATGCAAGATTAAGTAAAGCATGTGAAATGTAAGCAGACACAACATGGTTACCTTAACGATCTCTCACTCACTATTCAGAAATCAGTGAGTGGTTTTACCTGAAAAGTTAAGGACATTACTACAGGGCCCTGAAGGGAACCGTTTCAATGTCCATTGCTTATATCCTTAATAAACGTAAGCAGTATGGTTTAAAAGACCACATCCATTAACAGAGCCCAGGTACACATTTTGTTTTCCAATCCATCCATCAACCAGGTATTGCAGTACCTCCTGGAATGGTGCACTTCCCCACCTGGGGACAACAATGCTGTTCAAAGAAAGACGAGAAAACAAAAGTAGCGATTCACTACAAAGTCTGTAAAGTGAGGTTGATGAGTTTGGATGTGAATAAAACCAATCTGGCCACTTTGCAATCACTCTGTCTTGCTTTATTTAGTTATGTATTTATTTTTCATATTTAAAACCTTCTATTTCTGTCCATCCCGCTGCACTTCTTTTTTGGATCCATTTCGCAGGGAAGCAACTAAATGAAAGAAGGAAAGAGGTTGTGAACCGTTTGTTCAAGTTATGGTTTTCAGTAAGTGAGGAGCAAGACAGAAAGAGAGGGAATAATAGGAAGATGGGGTGTGGGGGGACAGCTGCCAGCACAAAAAAGAAGAGGACATTGCCCGAGTCCTATTCCTTCTCTGCCCGTCCCCGAACGACCACGAAAGCAAGCCGAGCCTTATCTGAATGCCTTTGTCCGCCCCCAAAATGGTGCCGCCTGGGCCGGACTGCACCCCCCCCCCCAGCTACGCCACTGAAGCCAATGGGCAAAATGCCTTCTTACAATTTCATTTAAAAATCTCCCACTCCCCTCTTTGAAAACGTTGGCATGTATGCAGTGTTTAATTTGAGCCGATGGTGGTCGGTATGGGCCACGTTTTAAGAACTAGCACTTATTTTTCAGACATTGTGCGAGAGGTAGGGAGGGTAAAACACACACACACTGTAAGCAAAAAGGAAGAGAAAGATGGGAAACCTGTAATTGATGTTTTGACTGATCATAAACTAGCTCAAAGGTTTATTATGCCTGCTGCAAAGAACTTATGTCATGCAGATCACAAAGTGCATATAATGTAAATAGGTCAGTGAGTTACTGCTATTAAAAGAGACATCCTTTCGTTACTTGAAGTTTATAAGTTAAAATCCTAAAATAGAGCAGTGAATTATTAATTGTCATCGAAGAACTGCATGCACACTGCAAAGTATAGGTAAGAGCATAGGTTAATGTTGCAAAAAGGATTCATTTGGGTTGAATCAATTCTTATTATTAAAGAGAACCCCTAACTTTGGTGTTCCGTTTTCAGTTTGCACTTCCCCAGACCAAGCACTCTTTAACTATATGTCACTCATACACCTTGTAGTCCTCTGGCTTATGTAACATTTCCTATATGCTGATTAACACACGTATGATTGATTGTCCCTATGCAATGTGTGTGATGCAAAGTGCTCAGACACCCTACACAGGCATGAGTGGCACTATATAACTAATTAAATGCGTCTGAAAAAGATTGGTTATCGAGACTTGAGGGGCTCTGTTAAAAGGTGGTGGGGAGGAAATCCTTAGTGGAGGTGGAAATCACCTTCACCATGGATGGGGGAGACACCAACAAACATTGTCACACATGGTGCCACAAGCACTAAACCGGCCCTGGACACAGATCACACCTTCCAACATGGGTTTGAGCAATGTGAGATCATATCGGCCTCAGCAGTGAAATCTGTGCCCTCTGATTCAGTTCATGTAATCCTCACACACTCAAGGCAGGCGGTTACCCCGAGCCAGGATTAGATTAGGATAACAAATCGGCCAGGGCACAACCAAAAAAGTGGCCCACATTTACGTATTGCCTTTTCGCAAAACAGTGCTTCAGGCCTTCAGCTAAGTGTTGTGAAAAGAAAGGGGGCGGGTGGGGAGCATGTTTTATTAACTTTACTTGGATTAAAAAAAATGCATAGTTTAGTTCACACTGCTGAGCGCCATACATCATTGCAAGTGAGACCACACTTCTGCTCAGGCCCCCTGCCCACCTCAATCAGCATACGTTAATGGGCCGGCCCAGCAGGAGAAAGGGAGGGATATCACCGCCCATCTGCCTCTTACCTCACTCGTGACTCGCTCCAGGGTCTCTATGGCAGGCAGGGGCGAGGTTGGTTCGAACTTCTTTAGCCGCCAGACCTGTCTCCAGAGCCATCAAATTACCCAGGTATCAGCACTGACTGCCCCAGGCCAGAATGAGCGCGAGAGCGCGTAGCGTGAAGCGCGTGACGCATCACTGCTACGTCGCTCTCATCGCGAGGGCAGGGCTGGCAAAAATAAGTTCATGTATTTTTTTTAATGTTTCCGACGGCCGTCATTAGTAGCGCTCGCGCTACAAGAGTGATTGACGGCCCTGGAGGCTGGTCAGTGCTAAGTGCGCTCAGCGCACACTTTCAAACTGGGCCGCGCCCGCGCGCGCGGCACTGGTGCCCGGTTGCGGCCGCGGCAGCCGTTATAATTTATTTGGGGACACAGTGTACCCAAATAAATTATAAAGGCCGCCGCGGCCGCAACGGGCGACCAGTGCCGCGCGGCCACCCCCAAAATTGTGCCGCCTGGGGCGGACCGCCCCCCTTGCCCCCCCTAGCTACGCCAGTGCCACCAGCTTCCATCCGGAGACTGATGGACAAACAGAAAGAATAAATCAAGATTTAGAGCAATATCTAAGACTCTATTTACAGGACCAAAAATGTGAATGGTCAGAGTTGGTTTGGGCGGAGTTTGCTTATAATAATGCTGAGCACTCTTCTACAGGTTACACTCCTTTTTACTTGAACTACGGCAGGCAGCCCAGTTTAATCTTTGGGAAAGAAGAGAAGTTAGTTCCAGCGGTTGCAGAGTTTGTGAAAGAAATACAAGATACCCTAGTAAAAGCAAAGGAAAATCTAGTTAAGGCTAAAAACTCATACAAGACTCAGGCAGACAAGTGAAGAAGAGAGGCCCCCACTTTTAAGACATGGGATAAGGTTTGGTTATCAACTAGAAGCTTGAGACTAAATGAAAGTCGAAAGTACCAACCCAGATTTATTGGTCTTTTTGTAGTGGATCATTTAATAAATCCAGTAACTGTAAAACTGCAATTACCTCCTTATCTTAAGGTACATCCAATATTCCATGTATCCTTGATAAAAAGAAACCCATCTGACTTGCGCACTATTGTTTGTTTCACCTAAACCAGTGCTAGTAGATTCAGTTGAGGAATATGAAGTAAATAAAATCTTAGACTAAAAAATTAGCAAAGGCAAATTGCATTATCTGGTTGATTGGAAGTTGTATTATAACTATTTACCATTGTTGAGCTTCAGAATCTCTGAATTATTATTTTATTTCTGCGCTTTGAACCAAACTCAGAACTGTTATGCGCAGAGTGTGTTGACCTGATGTTCTTCCAATTAATCAATATAATGCAACACACTAAGAGAGAGGCTGTATCCTCAGGTCAAAAAGGTAATTGGGGATAGAGTTTAGTATTGAGCATTCCCCTAGAGGTAGTTTAGGGATAGTAGTAATTGTTTGTGTTTTTTTGTAGGCTCCAGAGATTAAACACTGAAGGTGGGCCATACCCTGAGGCAGTCTCTCTTGTTTGTCTTCTCATTCCCCTTTCCCCCGAGCTGGGGTCAGTAGCAGTTCTACCCCTAGACTGTTGCTGGCGATGGTTTGGAGGAATTGTGGAGCCGTCATCTGCTTCAAAGGAGATCGCACGTTCTGACTCTGACAGATTGAAGTGCCTAAACCCTCTTTCATAGAGGAATACAGATCTCCTCCCGAGAAAGATGGCTGAGGGAAAAGACTTGAAGGCTTTGGCTACCATTTTAGATGGAATGCAAAAGCAATTGAATGACTCAGTAGAAGAGAAGAAGGCTTTAAGAGAGGAAGTCAGGAGAACTAGCCAAGAGTCAGTTCAAATTAAGCAAAAGTTAGAGGAGTTCGTAGGTGGGTTGGCTTCTGTTTCAGTTTTTAAGGGTCCTCAAGTCTTCTCAGGCAATCAATCTCCTTCTGAAGTCTCAACCCAAGTAATCATGCAGTTTCCCCAATAATTCCTTTGGCTCCCCCGGAAAGATTCAGTGGTGACCCCCAGAAAGCGCAGCTATTTTTAACTCAATGTTCTCTGCATTTTTTGTGTAGACCGGTAATCTTTTCAGAGGATCAATCAAAGGTGGCATTCATGCTGTCTTATCTGACAGACGACGCGGCTGCATGGTCCATGTCCCTCGTAACCCGGAACAACCCTGTGCTGTTTAATTTTGAAGACTTCAAGGTTGAATTTTTGAGAATATTCGATCGCCGATCAGCTTCTCAGGCCACCGACAATGAATTATTAGAGCTGAAACAAGGTAATAGAGATTTGGTCTAATATATTGCCCACTTTAACAAATTAATAGTAGAAACCAACTGGCCGGAATCCAAGAGAGCTACAATTTTTTCCTGGGGGTTGAAGAATGAATTAAAAGATGTCTTGGCTCAAATTTCACAAAGACCCTCTGAAGTATCGGAATTGATCGACTTGGTTTTGCAATTAGATCATCGGATTAGTGAACGGCGTCATGAAAAAAGAAGAGATGTTAGTCCGTTCCGGCCTCGATTAGATCGAGCCAGGCCAGAAATTCATCGCTCCTCAGAATCCCAAACTTCTGAAGAACCAATGCAGATTGGATCAATTCGTGGTCCTTTAACTAAGGAAGAGAAAGAAAGACGCAGATCAAGTCAATTGTGTTTGTATTGCGGTCAAGCGGGCCATTTCATGAAAGAGTGTCCGAAAAAACCAAAGACCTCTCAACAGGTAAAAGGCCGGCTCCACCTGTAGAAGGAGTTGCTCAGGTGGAAGCGAATCTTAAGTCAGCTCCAGATTCCCAACACATTGCAAATACGCTACAGTCATCTGCACCTCACCTCGTAGTAACCTTCACAGTTAAAGTCCGAGTCTTGGAGTTACAAGGAGTCTCAGTGATGATAGACTTAGGTTCGACAGGCAGCTTTTGCAATATTAAATATGCACAATGAGTCGGAATGAGATTCGTGAAGAAAAAAGTCTTAGAAGCTGTTCGAGCAGTGGATGGAACCAACCTTTTCTCTGGGCCCATCACTCATGAGACAGAACTGATTCGATTGTCCGGTTTAAATGGGCATACAGAATTAATCACTTTCAATCTCATCAATGCTCCTCAATTCCACCCAGGGGCATTCCAACATTTTGTTAATGATGTGCTCTGAGAATATTTGGATAGAATTGCATTTGTATACATTGACGATATCCTGATTGTTTCCAATAATGTAGAAGAACATGTTTCTCAAGTGACATCCATTCTAACCAAGCGTCTTGAGAATCATCTCTACGTAAAACTCGAGAAATGCGCTTTTCATGTGAAGAAGGTTGAATTCTTGGGTTTCGTTTTGTCCCCAGAAGGAGTGAGCATGGATGTCGCTAAAATCAGAGCAGTGCAAAATTGGCCATCTCCCAAAAATGTGAAGGAGATCCAGAGTTTCATCAGATTTTCAAATTTCTATCGAAGGTTTATCTCAGATTTCTCGCTCAAAGTGAGTCCCATCACTCGCCTGTTAAAAAAGGGAGTGAAATTCGACTGGACAGATGAAGCTGAAGAGGCCTTTCAATTTCTGAAAAGATCTTTTACCCAGGCTCCAATTTTGTTACATCCAAGAAACGAGGAACCATTTTATGTTGAGGCGGATGCTTCTGATGTTGCCATTGGAGGGATATTATCTCAACGACACAGTGATGCAGGCCAATTACATTGGGTGGCTTATTACTCCAGGAAGTAAAACCCCACCAGAATGTAATTACTCGATAGCAGACAAAGAGTTGTTGGCGGTCAAGTGTGTATTTTACCGAATGGAGACATTATTTGCTGTGAGCCGAAAAGGTCACAGTTTATACAGATCACCGGAACTCACAATTCCTGAAATCAGCCCGCACCTTGACTGCTTGGCTTGGCAGTTCGGGCTGGACTGTTCCTATGAGGCACAGGGTCAAGACTGATTTGCAGATAGCTGTGTCTGAATTGGGGTGGCAAAGTGAGCTAAAGAATGAGGATGGATTCAACCCAGATCTGTAACTGGGGGTGAGTGTTTGAAAAGTTTTAGCACTCCGTCCATCATCTCTTTTTGTTTGCCTTGTTCTTTATAGCCAAAAAATCCACCTGTGAAAATACTGTCCCATTTCTAATTGGACAGAATGGTATCCCATCCATATTACAACTCCCTCCACTCGCAATCAACCCCATAATCCAGATTAGACATATACTGCCCTACATGTTAAACTGAAAAAGAAACATGTTAATCTAAGACCACATGAAGTTGATAAATAGCAGGCAATATGGGCACATACAGCAATATTTTCTAGCACAAATAATTTCAAAAGATTAAACAAGATCAAGGAATGTGTACCATGTTTGGCAGTGATTGCTCCTTAATGGTGACCCTTGAGCAAGCGGATGCATTTTCCTCTTCTGTGGAAGCCGCAGGAGCTGTCTGAACAATCTGAAAGACAAGAAGGTGAAAGTGTCATGAATTCCAAATGGACATGGGTAAATATATTTTCAAATGACATATGTGTACATAATATATTGTACTAGGATAAAGGTGTATAGCTAGAGATGACCAAAAGGTCTTTGCAAACTCTTCACTAACTTTTACTTGTGCTGCATTTTTGTTGTGACTCATCCCATTGTTTGGTAGCTGAATGTGTCATGTATATTTCCTATTTTGATGGTCCTCAAATCATTCTATTTTTTGCAATTGTGAGTGGGATTACTGTGTTGATGCATTACTGGTATTCATTGCATCTTATCATGCCTAGGCTTTCACTCTGGGTTGACTGTTTTGTCATGCTTGTGAGACCCCTGAAATATGTCTCCAGTGGCTTTGGTTCCACTGGAGTGGGATGGTATCTCTTGTTCTGCGCTGTGAGTCCATCCATGCCCGCAGATGTTCTGCTAGGGAATGACCCAGAGTACACTATCTGGAAGGAAGTGGAGGTCAGGCCTGGAGATGCTGGGATTGCCTGAGTGGGCATCTATGATCATATAGTGTATGCCATTCTGTTAGGGGATTCAGAAGGACTTGGAGCCTGAAGCAGTAGCCCAGGTGCCTGCTACAAAGAGGAGGGGTAGAGGGAGTCGGAGACCCTCCCCGGAATTTGCAACAGTCTGGGAGGAAGAAGCTGAGCCTAGATGTGAGCCTAGGCGTGAGCGGTACTGGAACCTACGGGAAAAGGCATTGCTGGCCTTGGAGACTTTCCAGAGCTAATCCTGTTGCAAGCTGCAGAAGGATCATCTCAGGCAGAATTCTGAAAGGCATAGAAGGTGTCCCTGACTATAGAGGGTGATGGTGACAGGGGAAGGCCCAAAAAAATGGTAATACCTCTAGTGATCACCACATTTATTGGGAGAATGGTCTCCTGTATAGTTAGCCTAATGTTCCTGAAGTTGAGTCAACCAGAGTGTTGGTGGTCCCCAATGCAATGGGGCCTTCCTTCTGGAGTTCATGACCTCCCCTGGCAAAATATTTTGGGACAAACCAAAACCCTTGGCAGCCTGGACACCTACTTTTATTGGCCTCCATTGAGGACTACACTTTGTAAGTTCTGTTATATCTGCCTGGCCAGTGGTTACTCAGGGGTAAAGCGGAAGGCTTTAGCCATCCCTTGATGTGAAAACTCCCTTTGAGAAGGAACGTTTTGATATTGTTGGCCCTGTAGACCCCAAGATAGTCTTAGGTAACATACTTATCTGGTCTTAGCAGACCATGCCACAGGGTACCCCGAGCCCATAACTATAAGAACAATGATTACACCTGTGATGACCAGAGCACAAATGCTGATATTTTCCCACAGGAGGTTGTGTCTAGTAGGGGAACCAACTTCATGCCTGCCCACATGAAAGTCTTGGGGTCACCTTCAAGAGCTCCACACCATACTACCCCAAACAAATGGGCTTGCTAAGAGGTTCAGCATGAATTTGGGCCTGTCAGTGACCCTGAGACAGAAACGAGGTGTTTTGTTGCCAAGCCTTCTCTTTGTCTAAAGGAAAATACCCCAGAAGGGAGTAGCTTCAGGCCCTTTGATCTTCTGTTTGGCCATCCCGTTAGAGAACTTCTCAGTCTTGTGAAGGAGGGGTGGAACTAAGCTCCCAAGAAATCCCCACAAGATGTCATAAGTGTCATGTTATCCATAGAAGCTCCAATGAGGTACTTCATAATGTCAGTGAAAATCCAGAGGCCATCCAGGACATGATGATACAGTGGTATGACTAGAAAGCCAATCTAATACCGTGCCAACTGGGCCAAAAAATGTGGGTTATGGAGTCCACAGATTCCCACGCCTTTCAGGAACAATAGTCAGGGCCCTACAAGATAAAGGGTAAACAGAGTTAGGTCATTTACCTAGTCGACCTCCAGATACCTAGGAACCCCTAAAGGGTCCCTGAATGTCAATTGATTGAAACCCCACTTCAAGAGGTCTGAAGTGACAACGCTCATGGTGACAGATGGCGATAAGTAGGAGATTGAAGCCTTCCTACACCTACTGCCCTACAATGAGCAGGATGGGTCAGTGGAAGGGCTGTCCTCTCCCCTACAGTGACCACAGAGCAGCAGAGGGACTGTCACCAGTAACTGGGGCAGTTCTCCTTTCTCTTACACCTGACAAGAAGACTGATGTACCCATGATATTGATACAGTGGACAGCATGCCTGTCAAAACAAGATTTACAGACTGTCTGATAAGATTAGAGCCAGCATCAAGGGTGAGGTTTTCAAGATGCTGGGAATGACTGAACCCTTCTCTAGTCCCTGGTCGAGCCCAGTGGTTTTGGTACCAAAGGTGTGGACTACTGGGGCCCCAATTCAGTCTCTAAGACTGATGCTTATCCCATACCTAGAGCTGATGAGCTCATTGAGCGGTTAGGGGCTCCCAAGTTCCTCAGCACCTTTAATTTGACATCAGGGCACTGGAAGATGGCCCTAACCAAAAGAGTGAAGGAGGTGTCACCATTCTCAATACCAGAGGAGCATTTTCATTCTAGAGTTATGCCCTTTGGTTTTAAGAATACACCTGCCACCTTCCAGAGATTGATCAACCTGGTCATAGCTAGGCTGGAAAACTTCAGTTCAGCCTACCTGGATGAGATTGCTATCTTCAGCTCTAGCTGGAATGACACCCTTTACCATCTCAAAAAAGTACTTAAGGCCCTGCAACAAGCATGCCTGACTATCAAGTCTAGTAAGTACCATATAGGGCAGGAGATTTGTTAAGGTATATGGCACTATTGTTGCCCTCTTGACTGAGCTGAGTTCCAACAAGCAGCCCAATAAGGTGATCATGTCAGGGTTGTGCCAGAAGTCTTTGACATCCTGAAGGAAACCATGTGTTTAGGACCAGTACTTAAGGTATCTGACTTCAGTGAGGAAATCTTTTTGCAGACAGATGCTTCAGAAGATGATATTGGGGCTGCCCTGTCACATCTAAACAATGAGGGCCAGGACCAACCAGTAGCCTTCAACAGCAGCGATCGACTACCCAATAAACAAAGGTGGAGTGCAATTGAGAGGAAAACATTTGAAGTGGATTGGGCACTGAAGAAACTTAGACCATACCTGTTTGAGATTCCCCTGATATTTACCTTAACTGTGTTTGCTGGCTATAGAGCTCTGCAGTACTTTACCCCTGCTAACCACAGGTAAAGTAACTGTGCTCACTCTTTTAACTTGGTGAAATTGGCTTACTACTATTTGGCACATTTAATTTACCTATAAGTCCTGATATATGGTACAAAGTGCACAAAGGAAAATGAAGGATTGCATTGGGTTGAGTTATATTGTGACAATTTCTAGAGCTCACTATTATCCAAGAGGACATGTTCAAGGTGTGTTGAGCAGTTTTCGATGTTAGGCTGTTGCATAGCTGACAGGCCTTCAACTCTCTTTCAACTTTCAATGAAACCATACTTGGTCTCGGAGAGATTGTTTTGTGGCAACGAGTATACATTGTCCTTCATAGGCCGCTTCAATTATCTGTTGTCGTAGACTCTCCGGAATGACAATTCTCAAACCTCTCAGATTATGCCTTCTTGCCTCATTAATATACAATTGTACTTACGTCTTAAGTTTTCTAACCCATGAAACAGCAAAGGGCGCTAACTTAATATTTCATGATGAGCATTAATATTGTGGTTCACTGATAACAGTCCCATATTAGCAGCTGTGCTGAAACTGAGTAGACAGGTACTTGATGCCGTACCTTGAAGCACTTGAACACATGATTGTACTGTTGTTTTCTTGTGTTTCATCCATTCGATGAATGAACCTTAAATTTTCAATGGAGTCGATGCAGCCCATGTATACACTTTAGCTTTCAAAGGCGTAAGTCGTGGTAAGGGATACAGTTCATTGTATTCCTCCTTAGGCATAATTTATCGATGTACTGCTGTCAATAATGAAAGGTATTGAACAATCATTTATTTACAGTGTACTCTTCGGACAATCTTTGATTTACTTTTGGTACATTTTAATGTTGAGTTTTCTTTGACTGGTATTTTTCTTCACATGTAACCAGCTAAACATGCACATGTTTTTCTGAGCTAAAAATCAACATTGCACAACCATCTTCTTCAATTTAACTTGATATTGCTAGAGAAGAACTTTTTGAAGATGATTTAGATTACGATCAACTTTGTTTGGTGTCGATTTGCCTCAACTGGTGTTGTCGCTCGTCCTTGTGCTTGTTTGTTGAACACCGCTTCTGGAATGTTCAGGAGCCATTTTGTCTTTGCACTGTGATGCACTTTTTTCTCCGCCTTGCAAAACATTACAAAATGGTTCACCTTCTCACAGCATTTGCATATCTACCCAATAGCGGGACAATTACCTTCGTCTATAAACGAAAATCCACACCTGAAGCACAACTTCTTTTTCCATGGAGACATCAGTTTGTGTCCTTGAGCCTTGTGCTTCTGATTACTTTTCATGTTCATGACTGACTCACTCTGGGCACCTCTAGCCTCCATGTCACCAGCTTGTCAATTGGCATGCTCTTCAGCTCTAGCAGCCATGAGAACTTGCTCTGCATTAAGAATTTCTCTCAGCATATGTCATCTGAATGAATTTGACAGGCATCTGTCAAAAACTCTGAGACTTATTGGTTCCTCATCAATAAATTAATTGAATTTTGGGAGCGTATCTAGTCTCTCCATACATTTGTTGATGGTTTTACCAACTTTCTCTCGTGCTGGACTGAAAGTGTATCTTTCATAAACTACGTTCGGCATTGGATTGAGCTTGAGATTCAAGGCGTCTTTAATCTGAGGGTATGCAAGTTTGTCAGCATTTTCATTATGGCTTCTTTTACACCTTTACCAGCAATATGTTTAAGGTATTTGATAATATTGTTATTTGTTTCTTCTAGTGTCTATATGAAATCATTAAATGTCTCTATCCAAGAAGTCCATCTGTCGCCAATATTCAGCTTTTTGGCGGTATCGAATAGTGGTGGTGATTTCAGGAATGCAACAGCATTGTAGACCTGTGTGGAACTTCCTGATATTGAGGGTAGATTTCTATCTGATGCTGTTTGGTGATCTTGTTTATGCAAACCATCGATTAGGCTTTGTGACATGCTGGCCTCTGGATCATATTTGATGATGAATGGAAATATGACCTCTTTCATGGTCTCCATCGCAAAAAAAACACTTTTCACTATTCCAATCACTGCTCTCAGCCTTTTTTTAATCTCTGAAGACCTATGGAGTTGTTCTGAGCCCCACTCGGCAGCATTGGTTGTGTGCAACTTTGGGAATGGACTGTTCTGTAAGCACAACCCCAGGCACTTCTTCTTGGGCCACTTTACCCAGTGCTGTGGTATGATGACTGTCTGTAATCACTTCCCGTAAGCAAATTACCATTTTTTGTATCTGAATCACTTTGTTCTTAGACTTTGCTTTGCACTTTCTGACTCCTGATTGATCCCTGCCTTGCAGCACTTCTGGTCACAACTTTATCTTGCAATTTGCTGTCGCTATTTGCAGCTGTTTCTAAACCTGGTTGTATCTGCCTTTGCCATTATTACTCCGTATGATGTATAGCTCGGGGGCGTGGCCAGCTGTCGAGCATGACGGACGCGTACTAGGAGAGCTCCATAGCCCGAATATCCTGTACACGAACATCCTGCATGGTTATTTTTGACCCCAAACGGGTCACAAGCAACAACCTCAACCACCCGAGGCATCAGCGGAGTGTACCTGGGCTGATCCTATGAGGCTGCCTGGCCGAGACTTCGGGAAAACCTGATGCGGTGGGAGGGAGTGAGAAAATGGTATAGCTCGCTGTGGCCGGAGATCGGAGCCTGCCCGGGCAAACGCGAGTCTTCCCTGTGTGAGAGAGTGCAACCCCGTGCATGACTGAACTGGCGACTGATGCTCTGCTCCTGGGACCTGCGGCGAAGCAATCCATCCCCCAGACCTGGGCGGCGAGAACCGCATGTGGCCTTGATCCTGCCCGCACTGTAGGTGGTCACGCCACAGACGCCGTGTGTGGCCTGGAACTTTGCCTGGACTCTGGGCGTCAGCGCTGGGAACTGTGCACTGCCCAGACCAGTGGTCCGTGAGCTGGCGTGCTCCTCTCTCCCTCCTCTCTCTCCCCCCGCTCTGCATGGGGCACCGGGGGCCACGGCTGCAAAGAGACAAGCTAGGCGGCAGACATAGGGTCTTGCCACACGAGCCCTACTTTATCAGCCCGAGCTGCGTATGATAGAACGTTTGCAGGGGTGTCTTTGCTGCACTATGGGACACCCGGGGGGCAGCCGCATGAACTAAATGTCACTTCTGAGGGGGGAGAGGGCCCCAGACAGCAGCTCATAGCTCCGTGGTTTGCACTGGTGACATTCTGGAGTGTGGCCCGCTGAGGGCGCACCAGCCCCTGCTACTCAATCGGCCTCTCCCTTGCCGGCCGTCATAGACTGTTGGGTGCCCAGTGTTACAGACTGTAGGCTGTGTGGTTCCCCCCCCCCGCACCACGGCGGCTCACCCTATGCCTCATGGGCTTCATTCTTCACGCAGACGGCCATGACCAACCGCTGTATCTGGAGCTGCGAGTAGGTGCAACTGCACACACCACAGTGTTACTTTTTGGACTTGCTGCTTGGCCTGACAACACGCCCTGTGGTCAACTGTGTCCAGGAGGTGTAGGAGTTGGTGACCACCTGGCGCTGCTGCCTGCACGGCGCCACCCTTGAAACTTCCGAGGCCCCTGACCAATAGACTACTGGACCATTTACAGGGGGGGATATATCACACAACAACCCTGCATGCGGGGATGGGCCACTACAGTGGCAAGACCCAGGAGGCAATGCCTCCTAGTTCCCAAGGAATGGACGAAGGCGATCCATCCCAGAACATGCAATCGCTCAACACAATCCCGCCCACGAACGACGAGAGTGCACCGGACAAGCTGGACTTGATACTGAATGAAGTTAGGGAATCACATAGAGCCAAAGAACAGCAAATAGGCACCCTTACTACTGGTTTCACTTTACTGAAAGCGGACTATGCTAAGCTGGCTGATACAGTGAAAGATCATAGCTCCACGCTGCAGGACTTGGTGCCGCAACATAAGGAACATGGACGTCAGCTCCAGTCCCTCTGGAAGCAAGTCACGGGGCTGATGGATAGAGTGGAGGACGCGGAGGGCCGGGCTCGGCTCAACAATATTCTCATCATTCGACTACCGGAATGAAGCGAGGGGAATGAGGCAACGATGTACATGGAACATTGGCTCCACACGCATGTGGCCCCGGAGGGTCTCTCTGACTACTTCTGTGTCGAAAGAGCACACCGGATGCCCACCGGGAAACCAAGGGTAGGGGCCCCACCGAGGCCCTTGATCGTGCAAATTCTCAACTACAGGGACCTGCTGTTACAAAAAACTCGTGAAAAATCACAGATCAAATTTGAGAACTGTCAAATCTCATTGTATCCCGACTAAACACTCCTGGTACAACGCAGACGTTCTTCCTTTGAGGCGGTGAAACGAAAATTACGCACAATGAATCTCAAATATGCGCTATTATTCCCAGCACGTCTGAAGATCATCTACGAGCAGAAGTCATACTTTTTTGAAAGTCTGGAAGATGTTGAGGAATGGCTGGAAGCCATGGAACCTACACAACTCTCGGTCCGATCCCCTTCTGCTACACGTGGACCCGGACCTTCGGGACGTTGCCGATCGCAGCAAGTGGCCAAATTCACCGGCGCGCTCACCTTCCCTGGACCCACACTGCAACAGGTCCAGAGTGGCAAGGAAACGGCCCTGGCAGCTGCACATACCTTCAGGGACAACTTCTCCCGCAGGCTGTCGAAATCAACTGACCACAGCACAGTCTGCTCAGACTCGGACAGCAGCCTGCAGCTCTTTCCTACTGTGACACCGCAAACGGCTGACGGAATACTGGGATAGCGGCTTCCTCACGCTGTCTGCAACAATATGAACAGCCGCCGAGGGGCGCATTGCCAAGGATCCATCCCCCCTAACACACGCATATCCTTTGTTATTTGGTATCTCTATAACTTACAATGTGTTCTGTAATGCTCTCCATATCACTCTTGGGCTCTGGAACAGTGCAGGTTAAATGTTTATTTACATGATGGCGGTAGCTGCCAACCCCCACTTTGCGATTGCTACTGTTTACTATGTTTTATTTCAATGTTTTCCTTGTTTGGTCTTGCCTGGTTTCAAATGAGGGCATGACCTGGTATTTGGTTTAGGTTGGGGGTTCCATAGTTCTGGCACATTGATAATGTTACACCTCATACGTTGCATGATCTCATTCACAGTAGGAGATTCATGGGATTGGATGGTGCAACAGATGGTGGATGAGTATAAATTTGTCATGTGGAACGTCCGAGGGTTGGGCTATGTACACAAAAGGCACAGAGTGCCTCCCTTTTTATTACGCCGTGAACCCAGGTGGCTTTCCTCCAGGAATCGCACCTAATGGAGGCAGAAGCTGTGAAAATTAGGAAAAAATGGAGGGGGCAGGTAATATCCACCAATCACTCTGCATTTGCCCATGGGGTGATGATCTGGATAAAAGGGGGAATACCATTTGTGATGCTGGACAAGCGGGTAGATACACAGAGCAGGTACATATTCTTGCGCGGCACCCTAGACGGTGCCCCGGTTATTTTAGGGAACATCTATGCTCCGAACTATGACCAACACAAATATTTCCTGAGTCTAAATTCTATTCTGGCGGGATGTGAAGAGTATCCATGGCTCATAGGAGGCGACTGCAATGCGGTCATGGACATGTCTCTAGATCGCGCTCATCCACCCCTGAGGGGCACCTTGGCTTGTAAACAGGCGGAGGCCCTTTGCGACTGGGTGAAGGGTTGGTCTCTGTGTGACGTATGGTGATTCAAACATCCGCTTCACAAAGAATACTCCTTTTTCTCCCCGGTGCACCAGTTGCACACCAGAATAGATAGGATTATGTGCTCCGCCTCCATAGCGGATGAAGTTTTAGACGTTACACATTTAGCAAAGACCTTCTCGGATCATAACCTCCTAGAAGCGGTTTTTAGTTGGGGTAGAGTGCCTTCTCCCGTTCCTACATGGTGGCTATGGCCTCAAACACTGGAGGACTCTGTCTTCCATAGCACGTTATCCACAACACTTCACAATTACTTCATGGAAAATCATAACACTGCTTCCACAGTGCTGGTCGAATGGGACGCCGTAAAGGCGGTTATCCGAGGGGCAGCGATCAGCGCCATAGTGGGAGCTAGACAGGAGATACATAAAAAGTTGCAGGACACAGAAGCTAATATGCGACGACTAGAACAAGAGGCAGTGCACAAACCAACGAAGCTGACACAACTGCAGTAGACCCGTATTCAACACGCAGAATTACTTGAAACGCTGAGATTAATAGATTACAGATCTTATACACAAATACACCATTCTGATGCAGATAAGTCAGGTACCTTGTTGGCGAAGCTGATCAGCAATGACCCTCCCGTCACTGTCTTTAGTGGTCTTACCTTGCCAGGGGAAGAGACCGCGACCACACATGTGCTATTAGTGAAGCCTTTAATAAATATTATGAAGCACTGTAAAGTGCACCCCCTCATTTGGAGGAGTCCACTATTGATGACTATCTCATGGACTTGCCTTACCCAGAACCCCCGCTCGGCATGGAAAAGGACCTAGAAGGGCCTATCACTAGGGCGGAGATTAAGGCAGCCATGGCAGGACTCTCACGCAATAAGACACCGGGCCTGGATGGTCTGCCGGTAGAATTCTTTGAAGCATATTCTGAAATACTGGTACCGCATCTAGAAGAAGTTTACAAGATGTCGCTTGAGTTGAGGCACTTACCTCGCACTACTGCTCAGGCATTGGTGGCATTGGTGCCTAAACCGGGCAGGGACCCGACAGATATGTCAGGTTATCGCCACTTGTCCCTACTCAGCACGGAATATAAAATATTAAGTAAGGTGCTGGTGAATAGACTCCAACCATATCTCACCAAACTGATCCATATCGATCAAAGCATGTTCATGCCTGCAAGGAGCACCTCATTCAATCTGCGCAGGCTACATCATATTATATTTGCTGATCTGGCACACCTTCCAGACGCGGGCTGTGTGTCCCTGGACATGCGACAGGCATTCAATACATTGTCGTGGGACTATATGTTTAGGGCCATTGCGCGCTTTGGCTTACCCCCAGCACATATACAATGGGTTAAATTGTTATACGTGGCACCTACCACCAGAGTCCGATCAGGGAAGCTTAGATCCCGCGAATATGAGATCCACAGAGGCACGCGCCAGGGCTGTCCCCTATCCCCTATCCTATTCGTCTTAGCATTGGAGCCATTGGCACTCCGCATGCGGAGGGATGCAACGTGTTGCGGAATTCCCATTGGCACTTCCCTGCACCTTGTGTCGGTCTTTGCTGATGACCTTACCATATATCTCGCAGACATGTTGGAGGGTCAGGTCCCACTTCCTCGTATATTTGCGGAATTTGAGACAGTGTCAGGCTTATGCATTAATTACTCTAAATCCCATGCCTTCTTCTTCCACGACTGGATGTACCCGGATTACATTGGCTTCGGAGAGCTCCGGCTACCGGTGGCCTTGCACACTTTCAAATATCTAGGGATTAATGTTTACCGTTCAAACACAGACATGATAGAGGGCAACCTGGGTAAAGCAATTCGAGGAATACACTCACAAGTAGCTTTCTGGACCACGTTGCCTTTATCAGCTATGGGCCGTGTGGCTTTAGCTAAGATGGTGGTACTTCCTCGCCTTTTGTATTATTTAACAAACTTACCATTACTCCTTCCCACAACAATCTTTAATACATTAGATACCATCCTCATAGATTTAATCTGGGGTAAAGGCCGACGCTGGATAAGCCTTAAGAAGCTCCAAATCAGCACACAGGGGGGCGGATTGGGGCACCAGATTTAGTGCTTACTACTAAGCATGCCAAGTACAATAGTTGTCATACTGGATGGCGGGCCGCAACATACAAGAGATCGATTACAATACCAGACACATCAAGCAGGGAACACTTCACACCCTATTGCTACCACATAACAAACTACCCCCGGGACAGCATATCTCCTACGCACGGCACTCCACTGCTGGGGAAAAGCGCTGCGATACACTTCTAGGGGTGGCAGATACGCTGAAAACATTCCACTGCTAGGGATACCATTGGCATTTGGCAGGCGGATGCAGCGGGCACTCGAACCCTGGACGGATGCGGGGGTGGAGTCTTTTGGGGTGCTATTTAGTGATGAGACGCTCCTGGATCATGACACCTTCACGCGCATTACGGAAGCGCCTCTCTGAACGTGACACATGCTGCCCTAACACACTATGTAAAAAGATACCGGGCTCCGCAGAGGGAGGAACCCCAATCAAAGGTGCTTATAAAATTACTTTACTACATGGGGTGGGGAAGCTACTCAGTCAAGTGGCTCTACCATAGCATCCGCACACATGCCCGGGCCCAGCAAGATCCCATGAAGGCGCAATGGGTGGCAGATCTGGGATGGGACTTAACGGACAAAAAATGGAGTAACATACTGGAATATCCACAGAAAATACCACGCAATGGCAATGCATGATAGTACACAGAGCCTACCTGACCCTGTGTAGGCTACATAGAATGTACCCGGAAACGACACATCAATGCCCCTGATGCAAACTGCCGGTAGCAGACCTCCTGCATATGCTGTGGGCATGGACGGGCCTTGTGGAGTTCTGGAGGGGGGGTTCAAGCAAAGGATAGAGGTGGCCACATGCCTGCCCATGGGAGACACAGCACTAGAGTACATATTGGGAGTTCGTAGACGGACGAAAACACACAAGGTACAACTACACTTTTTAGATTTGGTGCTTATAGTCGCAAAGAGATCGATCACAATGCGCTGGAAGTCAGCCAGAGCCCCCAACACAGCTACGTGGCATAACAAATTGCTTTGATGGGCAGGAGCTGAAAGCGTGGCATTGCGCAGAGACGAGGCCCGTGGCCTTCGGAAACATCTAATATCCCTGGAGTGGGATACAATGGTGGAAGCCTATAAAAATACCAGCCCGGACGATGTTCCCATAGTACCAAATACTCAATAACACCAGTGACAACAAGATAAGAAGTACAATAACTTAGGGTGGTTATAGATGGAATAACGTGATACAGAATTGTACACATAGTAATTGCACTGTATGGAGATGTTTGATTAAGGTTAATGTAATGCATGGCCAGAACCAGTTATGGGAGGAGGGTGGGTATTAGCAGGGTAGAGGGTGGGGTTAGTGGGTGTTGTTTCAGTACAATATATAACAGGCCCTTATACGACAGAGAATTCTGTTATTGTGTAGACATAAAATATTCCATGATTATTGTATGTCGTCAAAAAGTACAGACAACACGAAAAACCCAATAAAGTTTGTAAAATAAATAAATAAATAATGATGTATAGCTCGATGTTGCATAGTAGCAGGGTACCTCTCTTTACGGTCTTACCAGTAGGCATACTTCACATCGGCTGGAGTTGCTCTTTGACTTCACATATGCCAAGTGTCGATCCTGTACATAGATGGAGGCACACATGGCACATATGTGTAGTATAATAGAACCACAGCAAACTCTCTGGGAGAGCACTGTTGATCTTGGGTTACTTATTCCCTATCTCGTCGTCAGTTGCTGCTTCCTCCCTAGCCTGGATGCCAGGAAAAGATTACGCCAAAAACAGAGCATTGGTATACCCATTTGTAGTCTTCTGTGTGTAATCACAAAATCAGCATTCTAAGCTGGCATTCACTTTGCTACACTCAAACAATTACATCACAGGTCTACGGAGTCCATCTGGGGCCAAAAGGGTTCATCAGCAAAGTGGTATCAGCTCCTAAAAGAGATAAAGGGACTCTGCAACCTATTATGGTTGTGAGTGAATATGCTGGTCTCCAGATAATGCTTGATGTGGAGGTGAAACTCCTATTGGTTCTTGTGCCCTCACACACACTTGCAAGGGTAAAGCATCATCATTGGGCAGTGCTCCTCATGGGAGTGGCGCTGCAGTCCCTGACGGGCCCCATAAAAGGGCTCTTTAGCGGAGATCTTTTTAGGAAGTGCTGCACTTGTGCATGTAGGTGTGAGGGCCAAGTGGGTCTGTGCACGTGAAGTTAAAATTACCTATCGGTACCAAGTTAGTTTAATGAAGGGTCCTTTAGGTAAATTAAAAGGTTGTGTGGGTTTGGAGACTCTCCTTAAGCAAATAAAGGGAGGGACAAGTGTGTTGCTGCTCTCAAACCATAAAAAAGTGTGTGGTGTTTAGAAGTGATTTGTGATCGACATGTTTCGCGTAGCACATTGGTCCCTAACGGATCCCTGTGTGCTTCATCAGAACTGTGTGCATGAAATAATAGATGGCAGGAATCAGGGAAAGACACCCTATAATCCCACCATACCTATTGTCAGGTCAGGGAAAACGTCTCTGCATTCGAGACACGTATTATTCGTGTGCTCTAAAACCCAAACCCTCCCCAGGTAGAAGAAGGGCCCCGCCGGCAAGTGGTCAGTCTGCCGAGTGGAGTAAGCGTCTCGCCCTCATTGCGGAGCCTGTCAACCTGTCTCCTGATCAGGTTTGCTGGTGCCAACAGGGTTCAGTCACTGCTAACTCACACAACACTACAGGCCCTATAGTCACTGCATGCTAGACAAGAGTTAGACACCACAAGTTGGTTACCAAAGCCAAGAAAATGGCACACGAAGCTGGCGTTCCAGCACTCCAACTAACGAAACATAATGTATAGAGTAACATTGGTTAACTCATGCTTATGGATTGAGTATGTGTATAATACACTTTGAACTTTTTTAATGGTCTGCATTTATTCTGTAATTAAGGAGCACACATAACCAGGGACTGCAGTCTCAAAGCCTTGGTTCCAAAGCCAAGATGGTGGCAGCCCAGGCACCAGCATTCCAATGTAAGTTCTGATGTGTAAACATCATGATGTACTATGTAAACACATCAAAGCAAGAAAGAAATTTCGGGGGGGGCTGAACTTTAAGCAATAGGCAGAGTGGAGCTGCAGGGGCTCTTAGAAGGGGTGGAACAACAGCGAGGCCTCATTAACATGCAAATGGTCTTTTAAAGACCTGTGAAGTGCTCGGGTGCGGCTGCTTTTTTGGCCAGGAAGGTGTCTCATCCCGGGCTGCCAGACACGACGGGGGGGGCTGAAGCCCTTTGAGTCCAATGGGTGTTGCGCGCCTGGTAGCGCCCATACCACACACAGAGAGCCAGATGATGGTCCGTAGGGTGGTGGTGTGAGAACAGTACCTTACGCTGCGGAGTATGGTGGAGGTTAGTAGAATAATGCACAAAGTTTTTACTCACCATCATCTTGTTCAGGCAAGAAAAAGAGGAAATATAAGAAGGATAAGAAACATTCAAGAGGTAAGTCCTTCAGGTGTTCTCCATCTCCCACAGGACCTTTGTTCTTGGAACCAGAACTTGTTGGCCTAATGCCAGTGGATAGTTTGTGAAGCCCTGATCCTCCTATGGTCCAAGCTCTGGACAGACCTCCATCATTCCAGGTGTCCTCAGAGCCAGCACCTCCACCACTTGAGCCTCCAGGCTCAGCGTGGACCTTCCATGAGTTCTTGACTTTGGGCTAGGATCTAGTAGCATTAATTAAAGCCATGTATTCCATTTTGTCTAATGGCCTCTACGTCATTTGGCACTCCTTCAGGCCCAGGGGCCCTGCCACGACTTTTAATGCTCCTGCCTTACAAACCAACACCCTTCGCCAACACATTGTCAGACCCTGTGCCTTCACAAAACTGTTTTGACCAGGCTCTCGACTTATTGGTGCCACAACTGCCACCGCCTCCACCACCACCACCTCCAGATACAGCAAGGATGGTGCTGCAGACCAATGGCAAGCTCCAGTACCATTCCAGCAGAGAGACTCAAAGGTGGCTAGGAGAAGAGCACACCTCCATGAAATATTTGGGACGGACTCTGACCATGTGGAGTACCTTTCCTGTGATGGGTCCGCCTAGGATCCTCTTGATTTTCAGAGCCTGTCTTTGCTAAGTGGCTTAAATACTTTCCTATACCTAGCTGTGGAATTCTACACTCAAACACCAATGCCTGAGATAGTGTCACTGCATAAGGTCATGTTAAAACCTGCGCAGATTTTGGTCTAACAGCTACTATCAGCTGAGAAGAAAACCACTGTCCTCATTGAGGCCCTCCTACCCTTGTCAACCTCCTCAGAACCAATTCCCCCCTTCCATGAAGCTGTGTTAACTGAGTGAAAGAAGCCCTTCTCTATGCTGGCAGTTAAGAGACTTGAGGCCCGCTGTTATCACATGGTTCCTTGTGATGCACCCTTCCTCTCCACACACCCTTTCACCAGAAAGTCTAGTCATCCAAGCTTTTTGTTTGGGGTCTCAATCTGGTGGTGCTTTTCCTACAGCTCCCGCTGACAGACAATCGAAAAGCCTGGAAGGTTGAGGCAAGAAGGCTTTTTCTGCAGGGAGAATGAACTTAAAGTCTCTCAATGCCAACCGCCTTCATACCCTCTTCAACCATGCCTTGTGGGACATGGTCCAAATGATTCTACTGCATGTCCGTGCTGAAATAAAGGATAATTTCTGAGACTGTATCGCAGATGGTCAGAATGCTTTTCGGCATATAATTAAGTCTGGACTGGACACTGCGGACTCCATCGTCCAGCCATGGGTACCTCCATTTCATTGTGACATTGTGCTTGACTCAGAACATCCAGCTTTTTCAAATTTACAAGCCAAACTCATGAAACTCCCTATTGATGGGGTACGCCTGTTTGCAGACAAGGCAGACTGGCGCAGTTCAAGGCTGTTTTTTTGCCATTTTCATGGCTTTGGAAAAGTCTCTACCTTTTGACCCTGGCAGTACCAATCACTGCTTCAGCAGCAGCCTATCCCCCTCTTCCGTCAATACATAGACCGTAGCAAAGGAAATTGCAGCAAATGTGGCTTGCAACCTTTCTCTTCATACCCCGCATTACCAGGGAAGCAGGCCTATTCTGATGGATACACCTGCCTGTGGATTCCTCACCTTATGAATATCCCCTGCACCAGCATTATGCGTACGTTCTCTCCACAATGACGAGGTCGTCACAATGCTATGGCTTGGCACGCGGCTCCGCATGACGTCACTGGAGCCATAAGAGGGCCACATCAGGATGATGACGTCAGTTCCCTTTTTCCCGCGCTGTCGACGCTACCGGTTTTTCTGGGACTCTCCATACTTTCTGCTAGATACTTTGTATTTTTGCTTCTGTGGTTTTGCCATGTCTGCTCCAAGGAAGTCGGGTTTCAAGCCCTGTATAGAGTTCGGGGGTCATATGTCGATCACTGACCCCCATGAGGACTGTCTGTGGTGCTTATCATCAGATCACGACGTCGAGGGCTGTTCCTGCTGTAGAAAGATTAACCCGAAGCCCTTGAAGGAACAGGAAGCCAAACTGTACATGGCTAAAGTGAGAAAAGGGGTCAAAAACGTTCGAAGTTTATGTCGTCGACTTCACATGACTTGAAGAGGAAGCACAAGAAGAAGAAGAGGCATGGATCTCGGCGCCGTTCGTCAAAGCCTGTGGTTTAGAGGTCGCCTTCTCTGGCTCCTCGACGTCGTGTTAAGGACTTTGTCTCTCCTTCACCTTCAGTGTCTCCTCAAGTGACTCCAACCCATTCTCCTTCGTACAAGCGGACTCCGGCGCAGTCACCGACGCCGAGATTTTTTCCGACTCTGGAAGGTTTGTCGGATCCGGTTGATGCTGAGGCTCCTCAGCTCCTGTGGCTCCGCCTGTGGCTCCAGCAGCTCCAACTCTGGAGATGCCTCAATTGAATCTCGAACCGGCGCAGTATCCTCAATTTCCAGCGCCGGGTTTGGATACCTCGCTTTTTCTAAATGCGATGTATGGTGAGTTTACCAGGGCCTCAAACCCTTCTGGTGCATCTTTGGGTCCCGTGGGTTCTCTGGCATTTAATTTGGGTGTGCCTCACCATTATCCTCAGGCCCCCTTCGTTCTATTCATGCTGACAACGCCGTCCTGGCATTTCCCGGCTCCGAGGATGTCGACGCCGTATGTGCAGTCCCCGGCTCCGACCGGCGACTCTTCTTCTCGGATTCGTTCGGCGCCAGCTGCTGCTGCAGATCCTCCTTCGCCGCCGCTTTCGGAGCCATTGACGCCGCGTATGGCGCCGCCGATGCCGCAACCGAAGATGCGCTCGAGGAGAGAGGCACAGAGGTTGTTAGAGGAGGAGCGATACCAGGCTGAAGAAATGGAGGGAGGTGAAATTTATGAGTCTGAGGATATGTTCGAGGGTCTGTGTGAGGCAAGTGGACTTGACACCTCGCCGGAGTGGGACTTTGCTTCTCAGAAATCTTCCCCCTCGAAGGAAGTTGCACCTTACCATACTGTGATAAGGAAGGCTGCAGAGCTCTTGGATCTGCAGCTCCCTGTGGCTGAGTATAAGCCTAATCTGCTCACAGAGGTGCTTCACTCTCCGTCCACTGTGGTTGAGCCACTTTTGCCGTTCAATGATGCATTGACGGAGCCAATCCTGGAGGTGTGGCGCAATTCTCTTTCTGCTCCTGCAGTTTCAAGATCGTTGTCCAGAAGGTACAGACCTGCTCCAGGGGATCCTGTGTTCCTTTCGTCTCATCCCTCGCCCGAGAGTTTGGTAGTGCAGGTTTCATGTTCAAAGCAGTCCACGGGCGCCTTTCCGCAGGCTCCTGCTGACAGGGATTCCAAGAAACTTGAACAATCTGCAAAGAAGGTCTTCTCCTCAGCGAGTATGGCTTTGAAGTCCATCAACGCTACCTAATTGTTGGGTAGATACATTCATGCCCTTATGTACTCTGACAAACATCTTCTTCCAAAATTATATGAGGAAGATCAGGGAAATTTCAGTGAGGTACTGGCAGACTCACAGGCTGCGGCTCGTCAAGTCATCCAGTATGGCCTGGACACGTCAGATTCGGTTGCCAGGGTGATGGGCTCATCCAGTGCTACGAGAAGGCATGCATGACTAAGGTCTTCTGGGTTCTCTCCTGATGTACAGGCTCCCGATCTTCCTTTTGACGGATCCAGGCTTTTTGGAGAAAAACCTGACTCTGCTTTGCAAAGGTTCAAAGACAGTAAGGCCACAGCGAAATCCTTGGGTTTACAGTCTCAGGCAAAGGGTTATGGCTATAGAAGATACCGTGGATTTGGGAAGTCTTCCTTTCGTGGTTCCCATGAGCCACAGCAACAAAACCCCTTGTACAAGTCCTGCAGGGGTAAGGGCAGAGGTTGCCTTCATGAAGCGGGTTGTCATCCCTCTTCCTCCTCCTCCTCTACTTCCCCAGCCCCTCCTGGTAATGTAGGAAAGGAGCCCTAGATCCGCCATCCTGGATCATGCAGATTCTGTGGGGGGCCAGCCTACCCATTTTCTACAGGATTGGAAACTGGTCACTTCGGACCTTTGGGTTTTAGACCAGGTAGAAAATGGGTACGCCCTTCCCTTCAGGGAATTCCCTCCTCCTTACCCTCCTTGCCCAGGATTTTGCATGGAGGATCATTTACTTCTTCTTCAGAAGGAGGTGCTTGTCCTGTTACAAAAAGGTGCGATAGAGGTGGTTCCGGAGCAGGAAAGGGGTCAGGGATGCTACTCCCGGTATTTCCTGATTCCCAAGAAGGATGGCATCCTGGATCTCAGAATCTTAAATCTGTTTCTCAAGCAGGAGAGGTTCAAGATGCTCACCCTAGCGCAGGTTCTTCAGGCGCTGCAACAAGAGGACTGGATGGTGTCCATCGACTTGCAGGATGCGTATTTTCACATCCTAATCCTAAAGTCGCACAGGAAGTATCCCCGGTTTATGGTTGGTTCGCAACATTACCAGTTTGCGGTCCTTCCATTTGGTCTTACTACTGCACCTCAAGTCTTCACCAAGGTGATGGCGGTGGTGGCTGTCCATCTCAGGAGGTCATGGATCCCGGTTTTCCCCTACCTGGATGACTGTCTTCTGAAGGCAGAGTCGCTAGAGATGGTGCGCCGTCATCTGCAGGTAACAACTCAACTGGTGTTCAGATTGGGTTTTTCGATAAATGTGCCCAAAACTCACCTGATGCCCTCTCAGCGCAACCTGTTCATAGGGGCATTACTGGATACCACTGTGTGTTGAGCTTTTCCTCCTCCGCAAAGGATTCTCGACATTCAGGAAATGATCCCTTTGTTTCACAATGGAGCGGTTGTTCCAGTTCTGAAGGTCCTACGGCTGCTCGGTCTGTTCGCCTCCTGCATTCCGTTGGTCAACCACGCACACTGGCACATGAGGGCGCTCCAGTGGTGTCTCCGCAGGCAGTGGTATAAGCACAACGGGGATCTCAGGGAGTCAGTCAGGATCTCCAGAGATGCTGCAGCGAATCTGTCTTGGTGGAGCGTGGAGGGCAATCTGTCTCAAGGAAAGCCCTTTCATCGTCCTCCATCTGTGGCCACAGTGATAACGGATGCCTCTACTCTAGGCTGGGGTGCTCATCTGGGGGATCTGGAGATCAAGGGTGTTTGGTCTACAGAGGAAAGATTGCCTCATATCAATCTTCTGAAGTTGCGGGCAATACGTTTGGCGCTCAAGGCCTTTCTCCCTTCCCTTTGCCGTCAGTCGGTAAACTGCCGCGATGTGATACGTCAATGTTGGACTTGGCCCTTTTTGCAGGGTCATCCTTGAAATATTTGCCTTCCTCCTGTATTTTCTCTGACCTGTTGTTGGCTGTTTTATGACTCTGGGCACTTTACCACTGCTGTTCAGTGCTAAAGTGCATATGCTCTCCCTACTGTAAAATGTATATGTTGGTTGGATTCCATGATTGACTTATTTGGTTTACTGTCAGACTCCAGTAAAGTGCACCAGGAGTGCCCATGGCTTGTAAATACAAATGCTGCTGGTGGGCTTGCAGCACTGGTTGTGCCACCCACAGAAGCGGCCTGGTAAAATGTGTCTAAGGTCTGCCATTGCAGAACCTGCGCGTGGTCTGGTACTGTCATGCTGACTGGGCAAGTGCACCCACTTCCCAGTCCCTAAACCCTCCCTTAACTTCATATTAGTCACCCCTATGGTAGTCCCAATGGCAGGGTGCATTGTAAGCATAAGGTAGGACAAGCCCTGATGTGTGTGGCATGTCCTAATAGTGAATTACAGCCATTTTCGTTTTTCACTATTGTAAGGCTACCTGTTCCCATAGGCCAGAATGGGCTGTTAGAATTGTTACATCCTATGATCCTAACAGACCCAGGTAACATGGTAGAAAATCGAGTTTAGTATGCCTGAACTCAGAATAATAAAATACATATTTTAGTAAAGTTTATTTTAATGTTCTGTGTTTGCAAATACCACTTTTAGAAAGTTGGTATTTGCTTGCCTAAACATTTCAGCCCGCCTCTGCTATGATGTGTATCTGCCTGTCTGGTTTCTTTGAGTGACAGGGCTGGGGAATTCCAGAGGGGCAGGGCTAGGTAGCCCGGTGGTGAATAGAGAGATTGACATCCAGATAGGTGGGAGGAGTGCACCTGGACTCTAAATAAGGCTGTGCTCTGCCACAACAATGCTGGCTCCACCTCCTGTGGAGCGGCTGATGTCTCTGCCCTACACCCTGAATGGAAAGTCAGAGACATGTCAACAAAGTGCTCAGGAACTGGTTCTGGCTGGGCAAAGGGCCCTCTACCCCAGAGGAACAAAGGAATTAGGGGTATAAGTATTGGGACCCTGCTCCCAAGAAATTAGATCCTGCTTGACAAGAAGAACCTCTGCCTGAGAATAATGCATTAATTGCTTGGTATAGGATCACACTGTGGGTCAGGGGGATTCTAGTCTCCTGCAGTCTGGCCTTGGTGCAGTGACTAGCAGTGCACACTCCCTCCCGCACAACCAAGAGGGCCTAAAATGTTTGTGTGCTTTGTCTGTACTGTCAAAGGGTGGGAGGGGTGGGGGGGGATTGGGCTGTAGCTGTGCAGTAGGCCAGTACTCGCAGGTTTATTAGTGACTACAGAGGAAGGGCTTGAGGCTGGGCCCCAGGCCTGTACTACATTCTAGCACTTCTGTGTATGCCTAGTCTGCTGTGTGTGCCTGTGTACCTCACTGACCCGTGCCCGAGTCCCTCACTGCCCCAAGCATGGTGCTCGCAATTCTCCATGATTGTGTAGTCTGCTGTCATGTGTCATCTGTCCTGTGCCTGTCCCGCCGCATGCCATGTGCGTCTTGCTTTGCTCCATGCTGAATTAAGCACTTGTTGAATGCGGGCAAAAGCCTGCACGTGGTGCTTCCATGGAAGACCTATAAAGAAGGACACTGGAGAAATGTGCTTTTCAAATGTATTTAGTGAGCAATGGAATTGGCTTCATAGCACTGTGATGGGAAGCGCCGGGATAGCAATCATTCCGATTGACAACCTTTTTCTTCTCATCATTAAACTGTGCTTAAACTGATAGCTTATTAAACCAGGGTTGCTTTTCTGTATTATAGTGAATAACTCAGCAAAACCACAGACTTGTCTAGGGAAGCCCCATGCTGCTACATAAGCACACATTTGTTCTGTTGTACAGTTTGTCCCACACGCTGTTTCTTCCAGTTAAGAGAATATTATGTTTACTATGGTGGATTATGCATCTGTTTTTCCCCAACATCTCCTGCTTTCGACCCGTTTGTTGCCCTAAACATTTTGGGGCAGATCTATGTCGGAGATGCGCCACTTTTACGCCGCTGTTGCGTCACTTTTGTGACGCAGCGGCGGTGTAAACCCTGCGCCACGTTGCGCCATATTTACATCGTGACGCATCTATGGAGATGCGTCACGATGTAAAGCCCTGCGCCACGTAAAACCTGCGTCAGGTTTCACGTGGGCGTGTCGACATAGGGGTGGGCGTTCCGTCGCAGGAACGCCCCTGAAAAGTGACTCAGTCAAATCTATAAGATTTGACTGAGTCACTTTCCCAACGCTGATGCGCCAAAACCCTGCGCCTGCTTGAAGCAGGCGTAAGGCTTGACGCACCATGTTAGGGATAGGGTTGGTTGGAACAGTGCTGGAGTTGCGTCGCGCTTGCGACGCAACTGAAGCACTGCGCCAACCTTACGCCATTGGATGCGTCACGCATCTGTTTATTCCTGCGCCATGATGCGCCGCATTATAAATGCGGCGCATCATGTGTGGCGCAAGGGTAAACTTGCGTGACGCATCATTCCTGGCGCATCCTTGCTGATTTGCAGGGATGCGCCAGGAAACATAAATCTGCCCCTTTGTGCTTGCTACTTTATACTTTTTACGTCCTCATAGTGGTTGGTATAATGATTGATCATGCAAGAGTTTATGATTCGGATAGCTTGTTTTGCTCATGAAATCATATCAGGTGAAGTCACGGCGCTTGTTCACATCTGATTGAAACCATTACGACTGGCGTCTGAGTTTGGCTGAGACATATGTATTATCTGAATTAACCCGTAACCTTCTCAGAGATTTTGCGGCTACATTGTTCAGACTCTGATTAGATTCGCCATGTCTGTATTCAAGCATATGCACTTTATTATAATGATACAGCATTACTGCAGCGAGTACTCTAGACGAGAGTGCAATAATTAAATTATGACTGCATTGCAAAAGAGAGTTGTAAAAAGTAGGCCTGGGCAAAAATTTCGTTCCGTTCGCGGAAATTGCGATAATTTGACATTTTTGCGTTCCGCGGAGAGCGCGAAGATGTCAAAAATTCCGGTTTCCGCAGCTTGGCGATAATTTGTTTCTTGCTCGCGCTGTAAAATGATACATTCTCGCGCGCGCGCGATCGCCTTACCTGATTCCCTGCGTTCGCCGACAAGTTTTCTTGATCCGGTCGCGTTCTCCATGAGATGTTGTATTGTTTTTAGCCATTTGCGCTGTCTCGCGACAGTTCGCGCCCGCAGTGACGTCATGCGTCGCGCGATCACGTCTTTCTTCTCGCGATCATGCACCGCGAGAACAACTCAAAACAAGATGGCCGCGCCCGCAAGCAGCCACATGGGTAAGTTGGCGACCCGCAACCATGCAGAAAATCGCGCGAACATGCCGGAAAAAAACTTCCGCATCTTCGCGATATTTCTGCTTGTTTGCGATAATTTTAAACATTCTCGCGATAATTTGCGAAGGTTAATTCCGCAAATTCCGCCCACCCCTAGTAAAAAGAGCAGTACACCACGCAGTGGTCTACATTGTGCGTAAAAGTGATATAATGGCAATGGTTAATATATAGCACGTGTGTCTAGTGCACTTTGTATCTTCTATTTTACCTGCAATACCATGTGATCGTCTGTAGAAGGTATGATTTCAATGAGCTGCTGACATGAGAGAAAATAAATGAACATAAACTGTACAATATCTGAAAGTAACATCCATGCTCCATCGAGCTGTATAGTTTATAGTTGGCAGCATAACTTAAACTGCAGATTTTAAAAACGTGGTAAGAAATCATTCATGATGTGCTTCGTTGCTCTATAAGATCAGCTATAATGTATGCATTCTGACGTGCCGCATTGATTTCCCCTTATGTATGGCTATATTAAGTGTGTCACTTCACATAGACAAACGTGCGCCTTTCAGAAACCGAAGAAAACTTAGCTAGAAAAATTCCAATGCACTTTGCATTCATTGATTTCAATGTTATAGGGTATGTGTTTTATTTCGATGCCTAACAATGGCGGAATTGTCTAACTATTTTTTCATTTTCAAATCTCCCAAAAATGTTGCTTCTTTCTAAAAGCAACATGGCATGTAGACGGCGTGTTAGTCTGCATGGATATCACACGCAGGTGTTTCTACAAGACAGCGCCAAAATGTGCTTTATGGTAACTTAGGAGCACACTGGCGGTGCTCACCAGTGTGAAAAGGGTAGCTGTTACACTTCGTGGAATGGTGCATTTTGGTTTAAAACAGATTTTTGCTGGACGCAGGTTGTCTTTTACGGTAATGTCTTTGGTTGAGGGGTGGGCACAGGGTACCAGTGTCCTGGGCACTTTGCCTATTAAATGTGTTTCTTTACTGACTTTGGCTTTGCTATGTCACTTCATAACCCAGCCGGTGCATACATTACAAAAGGAACGTGATGCACAAGGGGCCTGGGAGGGCATGAGGGTTGTCCTTGAGGAGTGGGTGGTCTGTCTTTCTGGCAGCTCGTTCAGCACCTCGAGGTGCGCGGGTAGGGGGGAAGCACATCCGATTTAGACAAAGAGACTCACACCATTTAATTTGGTGAGGAAATAAGGGTATGCCCTGTGCACTTTCTTTATTGGAGTCAGCCTCCCTCTTTTTATTGTGCAGTGCTTGGTGATTAGCGGTGCAATTTGAACAGTGTGCATGTAGCAACAGTCAAAATGTTCTTGTGCTAAGAAACAGTATATTGGGTCACAGTATTAGATCGTTGCAGTTATCTAGTTTACTATTAGCAAGCAGTGTGTTAATCAGAACATTAGTAGTGTGGACGGGTAATGCGCTTGGGGTTATTTCTTCTATTAAGTAGCTGTAATCAACTCATGGTAGCTGTGAATGCTCTGAAGAACTGTAGTCACAAACTAGGATTACATAGGGTCCAGGCAGAGGAGGAATAAAGAAGAACATCATTGGGATCACCATCAAGTAAAGGGTAAAAAAGACAGGTCCAGGACAGAACCATCGGGCTCACTAACCGGTAGGAGGGCAGGTGGCAAGTGGCGGAGCAGCAGAAGGCCAAGAAAAATCAATCTGTGAGATAGGAGATCCACTCTTTGGATTTACCATCAAACAAGGTGAGATCTGCAAGTAAGGTTGGGTGTCCAGCCTGTCAGTGTCTAAGATGTGCTAAGATGAGGAACTTGTAGATAAGCCTGCGAGAGCAGTTTAGGCCCAGCACTAATTGCTTTATTAACCTTCCTGCTTCCTCAAATTTGCTTAAAAATGCACCGTTTGTCCACTATTTTTTCTAAATTTTCTTGGGGGAGAAACCCCCAAACTCCCCGTAGGTTGTTCGAGCTTGCTCGCTACGCTCACTCGCCGCAGTGCAGTACGACAATAATGTTACGCCACCATTTTCAAATGTCACCAGCCGCCACTGCCGTTTCTGATTATTCATGCTGAAAGGATAGTTCTCAGGAACAGGGCTACTTTTCTGCCTAAGGTGATAACTCCCTTCCATCTGAGGCAGTCCATTACCCTCCCTATTTTCTATCCCCTCCTCACCCTTCCAAGGAGGAAGAGAGGCTTCACCGCTTGGATCCTAAGTGGGCGGTTAGTTTCTATCTGGATAGATTGAAGGACCTGCGATTGGACGATCAGCTCTTTGTGGGCTACTTTGGAAACATGAAGGGCAAGGCGGTGCACAAGCACACTGTATCCAGGTGGATCATCTTGTGCATCAAGATCTGCTACGCTCTGGCTGGTAAGGAGCCCCCTCAAGGCATTAGAGCTCATTCCACCAGGGCTAAATCATCTACTTCTGCCTTGTCCAGAGGTGTTCCTGTGTTGGACATCTGTAAGGCCGCAACTTGGGCCTCCATCCACACTTTCCCGAAGCATTACTGCTAGATTCTGAGGTAGGAAGGACGGCCATTGTGCGCCCTCTGTTTTGCAGGACATTTTGGTACAGAAGGGTGGACACCCTCCTCCGGGGGTTGGACTGCTGTGGGATTCTATTCATAAGGTGAGGAATCCACAGGCAGATGTATCCATCAGAAGAACAAGTTACTTACCTTCGGTAATGCTTTTTCTGGTGGATACAGTATCTGCCTGTGGATTCCTCACTGACCCACCCGCCTTCCCGTTGTCCACCCTTTTATACCTTAAAAGAAGTATTGGTTAATATGGTTGTTTCATATCATCATTTGTATTGCCTCTGTTTGCCTTTGTGTAGGCTTATAGGAAATGCTTGCTTTCTTTTGCTTTCCTTTTTCACTTTACACTGTGTGTATTTGTGTGAATACTGTGTACTATGTATGCATTGTCTCTATGGTTGGTCCGCCCATTCGCCTCGAAGGCACGGAAAAAATAGGTGAAACTGACGTCATCACGCCGACGTGGCCCTCTTATGGCTCCAGTGACGTTATGCGGAGCCGCGTGCAGAGCCATAGCATTGTGACGACCTTGTCGGCGTGGAGAGCTAGGAAAAATTCCCGCGGAATACTGGTGCAGGGGATATTCATAAGGTGAGAAATCCACAGGCAGATACTGTATCCACCAGAAAAAGTGTTACCGAAGGTAAGTAACTTGTTTTTTTGCTTCCCCAATCCCGCATGGAATCTATGGGAGGGTTGGTGTCCCATTTTCCTCCAGCCTGGATATCCATGACTTCAGACCAGTGGGTCCTTCAAATATAGAAAGATCTACACCCTTTCCTTCCTTCAGGTTACATCCCCTTCTCTGCCTCCTGACCATTTGTCCATTTTACAGCAGGGGGTGGCAGCCCTCCTCCTCACATGAACGGTGGAGTTAAACGCATGACTTTCTGGTGCCCAGGATGGACAGCGGTCTGCATCCAATTCTAGATCTCAGGAGCCTAAACTTCTTCCTCAAAAAGGGACAGTTGAAAATGCTGACCCTAGTTCAAGTTCAACTGATGCTGGAGCTTGAAGACTGTCTCATGACCTTGGACCTGCAGGATGCATACTTCCATATCCCTCTCCTGAGGTCTAATTGAAGTACTTGCGATTTGTGGTGAGTTCCATGCAGTACCAATTTATGGTACTACCCTTTGGTTTCACATCAGCACCTCAAGTCTTCACAAACAGGATGGCAATGGTGGCCACCCATCTCAGATGGTTGGGTATCCCAATTTTCAGATACCTGGACAAGTGGTTCCTCAAATCCAACTTGCCATAGATGGTTACATGCCACCTGCAGACAACAGCATATCTGGTGTTTAACCTGGGAATTTTTTATCAAAGACCTCACATCTCACCTGTGGCCCTTCCAATGACTTCAGTTCATGGGGGTAGTAATGGAAACCACTCTTCTTTGTGCCTTTCCTCCATCCCAGAGAATCACAGACATCCAAGAGAAGGTTCCGTCCTTGCAACACGGTGCAAGAGTCCCATTCCTGAGAGCCCTGTATTTGTTATGTCTTCTGGCCTTTCTGCATCCTCCTAGTCATGCACGCATGTTGACACATGAAGGCCCTGCAGTGGTGCCTCCACAGGCAGTGGCTCCAATACACAGGAGACCTGTTGGTCTCCTCCAGCGCTGAGGCAGAATCGGTTTGGTGAGGGAAAGATGTGAACCAAAGCTGCAGGATGGCCTTCACTCCTTTTCTGACCATGACTACAGTGGTGACGGATGGGTGGGGAGCCCATCTGGAGGATCAGGCGATCAGGCGCCTCTGGTTATCAGAAGAACATGTACTTCACATCAATGTGCTGGAACTTCAGGCAGAGCTGACACCCTGAGCTGGTGTTATTTTGCCAATCTTGTGTAGCGTTTTCTGCCAGGACATCTTCGCCCGGTGTGGCACTCCTCAGGTGGACCTATTCGCCTCCTCGGAAAATGGTCAGTGCCATCGGTTCTGTGTCCCCAGTAACTGTTGACGGGAGCCTTGTGGGTATGTTTTTTAGTTGAGGTGGAACTTTCAGCATCATAATGAGTTTCCCCCATTCTTTGAGTTCTGAGAAAGATTCACCAGACTCAACTTACTCCAGAATGTCCAAAGAGGGTGTGGTATGGGGACCTTCTGTACTTCTTCACATGTTTCTTGCTTGGTCCTGCACCAAATCTTCAAGACCTCCACCTAAATGCTTGGAGATTTTGCCCCATCGATCATTCTTCCGACCTTTCACTCTCCACCTCATCCTTTCGAAAGATGAGGAACAGTTCCATTGGTTGAATCCTCACCATTATGTTAATTACAATCTGGACTACACCAAGGAAATCCGGTCGGATCACCAGCTCCTTGTTAGCTACTGCAGCACCAAAAAAGGTAAGGCGGTATAGAAGAGAACTCTATCTCGGTGGAAGCAAATGGGGGGCAAACCCAATATAACCTTGAGGGCTTGGGCAAATGAATAGAAAAGGTAAAAATGCCAACAAGGGATTTTATTTGAAACTAACTACTTAGTTGTATATTTCAAAAAATTAATTAGTAGGTGTGTTAAAATTGACACCAAAAGGATATTAATCAACTGATATAATCATCAAATATAAAGAGCACACACACGGGGATTCTTTTTTGTGAATTGAACACAAGTCTTTTTATATAAATCAAAATAAAAAGGAGTACAAATGAACCATTGGTTTGAGCAATACATTCATGAAAACGGGGTTACATCAAATCCGCATTTCATCAAGAGAACATCTATTCCAGTGTAATTTAAACAGAGACTAATCTCATTGTTGAGAAAATGATCAACTGTACATATCAAATAATCTGAAAATAGATGATATAGTCGACGTTTCGGTCTTGGGTGGTGTCAATCCGTCAGACCATCTTCAGGACAATTATTGCATAAAAAAGACCCTTCATAAATCATAGAAAATCCACAATAATTGTTTTTAATTCGTGTTATAGGCGTTTCTGGTTGATGCGGAAAGTCTTCAATATTTCTGCCAGCAAATGAATCTAGGCACGAGGGATTCCTTCCTCATATAATTTCACAAATGTCTTATGGCGAAATGTGGACGCGCGTAGGTCTGTCTGAATCGGAAAAGCCTCTATCTCGGTGGATCATCTTCTTCATCAAGATCTGCTACACCTTAGCCAAGAAAAAGCCTCCTAAAGGATTCAGGGCCCATTCCACCATGGCTAAATCAACCACATCTGCACTTGCTCACGGTGGCCTGTTGGTAGAAATTTCAAAGGCAGAAATGCAGGCTTCCTTGCATACTTTAGCTACGCACTACTGTCTGGATGAAGAAATGTGCAGGGGTGGGCACTTTGCCAGGTCTGTCTTGCAAGATTTACTTACCTGTCCATCCATAAACCCTCCTCTGAGGTAGGGTATTGCACTGTTATCTGTTGTACAGGTATGTAAAGTAGTCTGCAGGTAGAAGCATTCATCAGAAGAAAAAGTTATTTACCTGTGGTGACTATCTTTCTGGTGGATATTCTATCTTCACATTCCTCCACACTCCCAAACCCCCAGTCTCCCCATTTGATGGATGGATTACAGGGAAAGTTAATACGATTCCAAGTTGCAATATTTGGTACTGCACTGTGCTACGTGCAATTCACGTAGTGCGAAGTAGCGCAAAGTTCGCAAACTACGCGAGCGTAGCGTAGTGCTTTGCCCAGGCTTAAATTCAAGGCCCAGTCCCTTCTTCCCAAGAACGAGCAGTAGATCAGGCCAACTCAGCACTAAGGGAAGCAATGTCCAACAGACCAAACAGTGTCGAAGATTAAGAAAGGTGTTCCTGGTCAGGATGAACCTTTTTTGGTCTGGGTAAATTGATGTTTGAAGCACTGGCAATAGTCTACTAGCTAATGTGTGACACAAAATGTTGTAGTCCTAGTGAAACAGCTTGCAGTAGTGTACATTCAGTGAAACATCGATCAATGCTTCCTTCATCGACTCTGTTAATGCCCCTATAACGTCCCTGACACCTATGGTTTTTTCAGTGAATTTCAAAGGTTTTTAAATGATAATTGCTAACTATAACGTCCCTAAAACCTATGTTTTTTTTCAGTGAATTTCACAGGCTTTTTAAATGCTAATTTCTAACTATACTGTCCCTGAAACCTATGTTTTTTGTCAGTGAATTTCAAAGGTTTTTTAAATGCTAATTTCTATCTATAACATCCCTGAAACCTGTGGTTTTGTCAGTGAATTTCTAAGGTTTGCTGATTTCTAACTACACCTAGATAGGTAAGACATGTGCAGTAAGAGAAAGAAAGGCGTACAAAGAAGCAAGAGAAGTGCAGAAAGAAGCAGAGAGAAGTACAGAAAAAGGCAAGAAAAGTGCAGAAAACAGCAAGAGAGGTGCAACAAGAGGAAGAAAGGTGCAGAAAGAAGCAAGAGAAGTGATGAAAGAGGCAAGGGAGGTGCAGAAAGAAACAAGAGAATTGCAAAAATAAGAGAGTAAGGTGCAGAAAGAGAAAGAAAGGAGCAAAAAGAGGCAAGTGAGGTCCAAAAGAGGCAAGATAGGTGCAGAAAGAGACTAGAGAGGTGCAGAAAGAGGCAAGAGAGGTCCAGAAAGAGGAAGAAAGGTGCAGAAAGAGGCAAGAAAAATGAAGAAAGGTGCTGAAGGAAGCAAGAGAAGCGCAGAAAGAGGCAAGAGAGGTGCAGACAGAAGCAAGAGAGGTACAGAAAGAAGAGAGTGAAGTACAGAAAGAGGCTAGTGAGGTGCAGAAAGAGGCAAGAGAAGAGCAGAAGGAGGCAAGAGAGGTACAGAAAGAGGCAAGAGAGTTACAGAAAGAGGAAGAAAGGTGCAGAAAAAGG
Organism: Triturus cristatus; assembly: GCF_964204655.1. Taxonomy (NCBI): domain Eukaryota; kingdom Metazoa; phylum Chordata; class Amphibia; order Caudata; family Salamandridae; genus Triturus; species Triturus cristatus. Next base: position 424,222,816 of record NC_140593.1, read on the forward strand.
CAAGAGAGGTGCAGAAAGAGGCAAGAGAGGTGCAGAAAGAAGAGGAAAGGTGCAGAAAGAGTCAAGAGAGGTGACAAAAGAGGCAAGAGAGGTACAGAAAGAAGAAAGTGAGCTGCAGAAAGAGCCAAGAGATGTGCAGAAAGAGGCAAGAGGGGTACAGAAAGAGGCAAGATAGGTGCATAAAGAGGCAAGAGAAGTGCAGAAAGAGGCAAGAGAGGTGAAGAAACAAGCAAGAGAGGTATATATATATGTATATATTCAATCTCCTCTCACTCTTACAAGGAAGGAATCAGCAGTCGGGTTGTAGTTTTGAAGTATTTAATCTACAAAGGATGCGATCCATGCATTTCGGCTAGTCCAACCCTTGATCACGATACAAGATGTCATTGTAGCTTCCTTATTTAAATGTAGAAATGGCTCCAGTTGCTAACATTAACAAAGGACTACATATTACAATAAACCAAAAAACTGTCTGCCATAATGGCCTGGTCACAAATTTGAAAGTTCCGGAATTTATACAATAAAGAAAGGAAAACAAGTGCTAATATGCACTCAATGCAATTTCAGCACATCTTGCCCCATGACCGCAGTACCTATGTGTAGTAATTCGAACAGTTCCAAATGGTTTTCTTAAGTAGATTTATTTGGAGGTAAATTTACATGCAGCAACCTTTAGCAATACAATCCCATTACTGGTTATTTCTTGGAATCTCAGCTGTGATGCAGTTCCACTGTATCACAGTTACATCACACAATTCCAGCTATTACCACACATCTTCTCCCTTATGAAACTCAAAACAAAAGGAAACATGCAAAATGCAGGGCATAATAATAAACAACATAACATACTTAACCCCTTCGATGCTGCGCAGATTCCGCCGCTGTGCTGGCGGAATCTTGCGCGGGCGGGGTCATGACGGAATGGTTCCGTCATGAGCACAGCTCAACCGTGGGTCATGACGGAACCATTCCGTCATGAGCACCGAAGGGGTTAAAAGAAAGGAAAACACATTTACATGCAGTAACCTTCAGCAATACAATCCCATTACTGGCTATTTCTTGGAATCTCAGCTGTGATGCAGTTCCACTGCATCACAGTTACATCACACAATTCCAGCTATTACCACACTATGTTCGTCAACGTGACTGGTTCATAATAAACACACTTACGATTGTAAACATCAATATAAACAATGTACTACACATTACTTTAAAGTGAAAGGCTAGCGGTAATATTGATCTGGGCACGTTGCATATTATAGAGGTTCTTACATGCAAGAAAAGAAATAAAAAGGGGTGTTAATATACACACACTATCCCTAAAAAAAGTTCTAGTGATTATAGTTCCATTCCATTCACAGCTCATTTGGATTGTCATGAGTGATGTCATGAGTGATGTCACTGAACATGTCATGAATGATGTAATGTCTGAGGTCATAAGCAGTGCATTGCGGGGGCGTAACTTATACTATAACTGTTGAATTTCAGTGGTTTTGTACGAGTGAAATCTAAGTTTAACTATAACATCCCTGTAATCTTTGTTTTTTTCAGGGAATTTCTAGTTTTTTTTAATGTTAAGTAAGATGCCTATCACAATGGATGGTGGGGGGTTGGAAACAGGACCTGGCCTGGCATTGTGCTGGCCCCACCAAACCCTGCTGCTTCTGTCCCCCCTCCTCCTTGTCATCCATTGTCCAAGTCCATGCCCCTGCTTCCTCTGTACAGCCCTGTGTGGCCATTGTTCTGCCACTGGCCTTCCCGCCTTCTCTGAACAGTTAGCTTCCTTCCCCATCCACTTTATACTATCCTCTGTTGTCTGAATCCATGCACTAGCTTCCTCCCTCCTGTCATGCATGGGCTGATGTGCTGTCACTGCCCTCCATTTAGCATGATGTCTGAGTCCACACCTCCTGCCCATCATTGCCCTCCTTCTTAGCATCTGTGCATAGCTTGCTGCCTCTACTCTCCTTCCCCCTGCCCTCCAATGTCTGTGTGCATGACCCTGATCCTTCCTTTTTGCCTATCATGTTCCATGGACCTGCCCCTCCTATCTACTCTGAGTTTTCTGTTGAGCTGCCACTCCCCTCCCACCTGCCTAGCATTGTCAGATGACTGTAACCTCTCCCTGCCACCTCCACCCTGCCTGTCCACGTTCCATGCCCCTATCCTATTCCTCCTGTCCTCCATGGTCCATTTTACTACCACATCCTTCTTCCCTCCCTGGTCTTTTGTGCTGCAACTGCTCCTCCTGCCTGCCCTACATGGTCTGTTGCGAGGCTCCTTCCCCTGAACTCTCTTGTCTGTGCCCAGCCCCTACCCCTCCCTTCTAACCTCCATGATCATTTGTGCATGTCCCCGCACCCTTCTTCTTGTCTATCATGGCCAAATTGTGCTACCACTAACCCTCTTACTTGCCATGCATGATTTTCTGTGCTGCCACGGCCCCTCCCGCTTTCCCTGTTTAGCCAGCTGGCTGCTGCCCCTGTCCCCCTCCCACCTTCTCTCCATGGTCTGGGTGTATGCCATTGTAGTCTTACTGTTGCCCTCCATGGTGTATTGTGCTTCTAGTGCCCATCCTGCCTGACCTCCATGGTCAGCTTTCTACTCCTGCACTTTCCCCTTGCCCCCTGCCCTCCCTATTCATGTGCAGACCCCTATTCCCTCCCTCCTGGCTTGTCTGTTCCTTTGTCATGTCCCTGATCCCTCCCTCTTACCCTTCATGGTCCGTTATGCTGCAGTTTTCTCTTCTGTCTGTCCAGTATGGTCAGCTTGCTGCCATGGCCTCTTTCCCCTCTCTTCTCTGTTGTCCATGTTCATGGTCCTGTCCCCTCCCTATTGCGTTCCATGGTTTGTTGTGCTGCACTGCCGTCTCGCATGCCCTGCGTGGTGTTTTGAGCTGCTGCAAACCTTGATGCCTGCCCTGTAGGGTCAGTTTGGTGCACCTGTCTATGTTCCTCCTTTCCTCTGTTATCCGAGTCCATGTCCCTACCCCAATTCCTTCTGCCTTCCATGATCCAATGTACCATACTTGCTAACATTTTGAACTTGGTAAGAGGGTGATTTTGAAAACAAAACCTGGGGAATTGATTTTTCTGATTGACTTGCATAGAAAAAGAGGAGATTGTAGACAAGAGACAGATAAAATAAAACCCTTTTGGGCTCAAAAATATTAGGCGTTTCCTGCCTAAATCAGCCACGTTGGCATGTATGGTTGTACTACCACTGCCTCTTCCTTCTGTCCTCAATGGTCTATTATATTTCCACAGCCTCTCTTGCCTGTCTTGCATTGTTGGTTTGTTGCCCATTGTGAGAAGTTGGCCTGGTATATGATGTTCACTAGTTAAAGTGCCCACCTTGTACCATGCCAAGCAACCCTTATGGTGTGGTTGTAAGTCAACCTTGTCAGACCAGCTGCCCTAGTGGTAGCGTAGGCTAAGCAGTCTTTGAGGCTAAACTCGTGAAACGTGTTAAGCAAGCTGTTTTACCAAATGCAACCCCCTTTTATACCAATGAAAGGACACCACACAGATATATATATATTTATTTCTCAAAGTATCCCCTAGACTCTTTATGAGCACAGGAGCACAAATCGTTAAACAAGAATATGTTAGAATACACAGAAGTTGCACTTTATATGGATAGGCCCTGGTGGCCACTCGAACCATATACTAAAATAGTGGTATAAGTACCACGAACAGAAAAGGGAAAAGGCCTAGGGCCTCTAGAATCGCTGGGCCTACAAGGAGCTAACTTTAGTTAGTGACCAGGAGGTCCACGGGTTGCGTGTGCAGAGCAAATAGTCACACGCGAGCTCCCATAGGTTTTCAATGGGTGCGTAAAAGTTACAAAGTTACTGCAAAAAGGACCTTCCGGATGGACTATGAACTCAAGATTGGAAACACAGAAATTAGAGATGTTACTCTACACTTGGGCACCAGAGTGCCAGCTTTACCTCACCCACAGGAAGCGGGTGCATAGGTTTCGAAGTGCGTCGGGTTTCTTCTATCTGTTCAATGGAGCCTGAAGACAAAGATGCTGCAGGCGGTCGGTCCGGAAGGGATGCGGTGGATCCAAGGGTGGATCGGAGTTGTAGAAGACCTGTAAGCAGAGGGGACAGTGTTCACAGTCACTAGCCAGTGACCAGCGTGGCACCAGGTGGGTACCAGGCGATGTCGGGTGCAAACAGGAAGAAAGGTGTAGCTTTTCTCTGCAGCCACGTGGTCCCTGAAGGTCAACGACGTCCAGGAGTCGGTTCACGAGCTGTCCCACGCAGGCTCTCGCTGTCGGCGGTGTCGGCGACTTGATCAAAACAAACAAGCCTTGGCAAAAGCAATTGTTGTGGAAAACAAAATAAGCTGATGGTTCTGACCAGCAAGGTCAGAAGGACTGCTCCTTTGGAGGGGAGCAAGGGCCAGTCTGGAGCAACCAGACCAGTGGTGTAGGTCTTGAAGTTCGTCGCCAAGATGGCCACTAGCCAGCGGGCCAGCAACCGGTTAGGCGCGTCGAGTGGCAAAATGCAGAAGGGCCCCACGCAGATCGTGGAGATGATGGAGGGCTCACCTTTGGTGCAGATGCTGCTCGGGTGTTGGGCTTCTCAGATCCCAAAGCACAACTTGGAGGGAGCCTCGGTTGTCGCGCTTGCAGCTTGTCGTGGTCGTTTCAAGATGGCTGGCTCCACGTGTCTCGGTGCCTCCACGGGTTCCTTCTTTTCAGGGACTGTGGATCGGGCGGTGAGAGGTCTGGAGGTCCAGGTCTTGTCAGTCTCTGGGCTCGGGCTCCGGCGGGAGGCGGCGGCAAAGCAGACGTTGATTCGCTGGATGGTGCTTGCGTTAGCAAGGTGGTCACTCCCTGACCACAGGGGAGATTGGCTTCAGTCCTCTGTGCGGCAGAGCGTCGAAGTTCCCGTCTTCTTCTTGTAGTTAAGTTGATTCCAGGATGTCTGAAGTCTTAGGACACAGCTCCTACCTTTAAGCGGATTCTAGGGGCCGGACTACCTGCTAGGTCCCTCCCTATGGGTGGGACCAGGAAGGGGGTGGTTACACCCCCAATCCTTTGTCCAGCTCGCCCCAGGCCCGGGACTGGTGTGCCCCAGGACCGGATTGAACTGGCATATGCACCGAGGCTCCTTGTGAGCCTCAGGCATGTCTGGTTTCTTTCAAGCCCTACCTGACCAATACACAAAATCCTGTCTGGGGTGGTGCTCGCACCTCCCCTGGCAGGAAACCCTTTGTCCACACCTCCCAAGCTGGAAGGACTCCCAGCAGCAGGAGGGCAGACTTGTGTCTGTGGTGGCAGCATCCATTTTGTGGAGCTGAGGCTATGTCTGATTTTACCCGGGTTTCAGGTACTGTACATGTCGTGTCCCTCTAGAAGGGTGGAATGCTAACCCCGTCGCCAGAATTGGCGAGGGGTTAGTATTCCAATTCGTACGACACCTTACTCGACATGTTTTGATAAAGCCAAACCAAAGATAGCATTTAACTGCGAGGTTCATAATGCACTTAAGAGTATATGGTATGACGATATCTGGAAACAGTAGAAGGAAGTTGTTCCGACCACTGCAGACAGGCTCAGCTCACGCCAGAGCACCATCTCACATGGAACCAAGCACTCTGCCTTCAGGATTGTTAAGGCCTGCCATAGGAGTGACTTATAGGTTAACATGTGTCCCATTTAAGGTTAGGTATAGGTATACTACACCTAAGTAAGAGGTGGTTACACCAACTTACCCCAGCTGAGTGATCAGCCAGTTGTGTCAAATTTGTTAGGCCAAGCCTGGGGTGGCATAATACATGCTTCAGCCCCTGGCAGGCCTTAGATACACCAATGCCCTGGGTACCTAGTGTACACTGGTACAGGGGCTCACAGGGTGATCCAACCAATTGGGTATGTACCTAGGGTACATGGAGTCCATTTTAAAGAGAGAACAGCCAGGCTGAGATCCTGAATGGCAGGATCTCAGGCCAACTAAGTCGAAAAACCAGCTAGACACTAGGCAAAAATTTGGGGGTAACCATAGTCAGATATCCACCTTCCTACACCCATGCACCCCTTTCCACTGCCCTACATGTTGTGCTGCCACTGCCCTGCCTGCCTGCCCAGTGTGGTCAAATTATTACCTCTGCACATTCCTACCTGCCTTCAATTTTCCGAGTCTGTGCCCCTGACCTCTGCCTCCCAACAGTATCCTAATGAACAACTAGATTGCTAACCTTTTATATTTATTACACAAGTGTGGCACGCCTGACGTCATCTTGAGGTAATCAAAAATGTAATACCTAAAGCATTTCCTTTAAGAAATTATAGAAATGAGAGGGTCTTATTTGCATGGAAATTATGGTGTGTGCTCCAAAAAACTAAAATGAGGACATATTTTCTGAGTTCTCAAATAGCGACAAAGCACTTTTAAATTATTTGCTATCTTTATGTTTTTTTAATCCAGTTGACCACTTGATTAAATGTTACGCTTAGGGGAGAGAATGTGGTGTTACTTCCAGAGCAGCAGACTTTGCAACTGGGGAACCATGTTGAAGTTTCTGCTTCAGCTTGACATTCTGGTCAAATTACTTTATCTCCCCATGCCTACAACCAAAATGAGTTTGTCCTTGTATAATGCGACCAATGCTCATGTAAAGCACTCCAATTTCTGACCAGCCTCCACTATATAAAACTGCAAAAAAACAAAGGATGAAAAGTGTTTTCCACACTTCTGTCATTGGGCTATATGTGGGCTACATCTGGGTGATATTTGTGCTACATTTGGGCTCCTTTTTCTCTGGTGGCTGTCTTGGGAGACTTCAATTAAATTCAATAAACTTTATTTGATTTAGAAACATAGATCATAAAAGTGTACATAAAAACTGTAAATCCTCTTTCTTAATACAATACAGTGAGAATTAATTAAAACCAGTAGGTAAAAACGGGTGTTACAAAGCCCGGTTCTGAGAAACTTCAGGTTAACGGAATAGTAATGTTCAATGTTTCGCAAGATCAATCTCATGTACTTCATGCAAGATACGCAATAAGGGGTCTAAGTAAGATGCAACTCTCCAATACCTGACCAGTCTGCACTATATAAAACTGCAAAAAAACAAAAAGTAAAAAGTGTTTTGCACACTTCTGTCATTGGGCTATATGTGGGCTACATCTGGGTGATATTTGTGCTACATTTGGGCTCTTTGTTCTCTGGTGGCCATCTTGGGAGACCTATTTGCTATGAAGTTTCCTAATTTCCTCATTTATTGCAGTCTCCTCAGTAGGAAATGCTTTCAGTTTTTTACTTTGATTCCATCAATAAGACATTCAGATGTGTCACACATTTGCCATAAATTCAGAATGTTAGCACTCTAGTTGCTCAGTAGATCACTGTAGTAACGCTACTGCTCACCAAGGAGTCAACTGGTAGCCTGCTGCTGGTATAAAAAGTGATTGTTTCAGTCTGCATGTCAGGATTTTCTAATAAAATATAAGAGGATTTGAGATCTCACTTAAAACATGCCCCAATTTTTCTTTCTGCAGCACTAACCATAATTTCCCCCTCATTATGTTCCTTTTTAAATTAAATGTTTTAAGTGTCACCGGTTTATTCCAATCAAGATGGCTTCAAATGTGCCATAATTTTGTCATAAGTAAGACTGTTAGCGCTCTAGTTGTTCTTTAGAACACTCTGGGAAGCTGCAGTAGAACACAAAGGAATCAACTGACAGGCTGCTCCTCTTGAAGTATAAGCAAGGTAAGTGTCAGACTGATGGTAAATATAGATCAGACTGTGTACTATTGGTTATTCAAAATATTAATTAGAATGAAAAGTCTACCTTGTTTGGTTGTGTCAGCTCATCGGTGTCATCTCGAGTGCTAAGTGATTCTTCGAGCCCAAAAAAATTAACAAACTCAAAGTGCCTCTCCAGTCGGGCTTCAAAACCACATGGCACAGTGTCAGTCTGAAAATATAAAGAAGGCAGTATTCATAATCTTACAAGAAAAGCAGAGTTTTCAAAGGTTGTGAAAAAATCATAATGCAGTTTGTTGTAGTACAGCGAGCTCACTGAAATAGCAAAGAGAAAAACATATCTAAAGCAATTTGGGTTATTTGTAATTTACAATCCATTCAGACTGCGAGTAAAGCTGTGCATCACTGTACGAAGCAATTGTCCTTAATAAAAAATAGCATCAAGTATACTTCCTGCCCAAAAACTACAGAGATCAGCATTGTCTCTCTCGCTAAATCAGCCCTTTTTATGATTAAGTGCCATATTTAGCGTTTGGAGGACAGGGTACTCCACCACAAAAGTATTCGGGTACTATGTCCCTCATACTCTTGGTTTCCCTCTATTTAGGCTCGGTGAACAGCCATATTTCTGTCGGTGGAACATACGCTGGCTTTGTTGATGGAAACCTCTTACCATCCAACTTTTTTTTTCTGTTCAGGACTGCTAAGTGAATCCTGGCAGTCCTGTACAGGAAAACAAAGAAATGATCCCCACGTGCTGGGAGAAACATCCAGGGCCTGGTTCCCAAAGGGCGTCCGCAGTCGCGGTGAAGTATGAGATCCTCAGCCGTGTGGGAGAAATAGTGCATTTCAATGCCAGGGCTCATGGAGCAATCTCTCCTTAAATGAAGTGGTTGAAACTTTCAGCTATATCTGTAGCTATTCCTAGAAAGGAGTTTTGTAAGCTTGTTAACTGCCCACACTGAACAGCACGAGTGGCCATTTCTAAACTGGATTTGTTTGCTAAATTGACCTACTTAGCGTCATCAACTAACTACAAAGAGTTCAGAATCGGATAGAAAAACATGCTTCATTCTGTGTGCCTCCAGCCATGCCCCTCACCACAGTGACTACCAAGAAAACAGCAAAAAGATGTGTATTATTCCCTACATGTTCTCAGTCCACCTCACAAACCTATTCACGAAACATCAACCGACTATGCAACTGAGGGCAGCTTTACTGAACTGCATAACCTTATTGGTAATATTTATCTGTCAAGTTCAAGATATTTGGTGGGAGAAGTTTTAAACTTCTATGACTGACAAAGTTTCAGTATAGGAGTGACATCCTTTTCGTTTGTACGCGCCTTCATTACTTTTAGACCCAGCCATCAGATTTGGCTTACATTTTCACTGGCAGGTCTATTATACATTTAAATAAAAGGAAATAGCCAATATTAGTCATGCAAACCCGATAAACTCTGCGTGTTGAGAAACTTAAAATGACCAAGACACAGCAGAAGGTCTGAAAAATAGAAACAGATGCACGTCTACAACTGCAAGCAATGGAGCTCCAATTGTATGCATGCTTGTTCTGTCTTTCTTCGCACAAGGCGGTTGTTTCCTGTTTGCAATCTACCACGATCTGCTCTAATAAGGGGCCTACATTTGCACCCTATGAAATCACCCCTTCCCATTATTTTGGAACAGTTTTCCTTCCCTGCAGGACAATACAGGCTTGTCAGCTGAATGGGAATACATAGGGACAGGTATCTGTTTTCAGACTCACTGCCTGTTTTTCTTGCAGACCTCCAGCGGAAATAGGGATAGGCTTGTGGTGGGTGTATTCAGTTATCAGCAAATGGCTGCTGCCCATGTGCGCATAATTGATGACTACCGATTCTAAAGCTGCAGCAGTGTGAGAAAATAGCTCCTGCTGCTGCTGTAAATAGAAATAAAAGGCCATGCATGTTTGCAGGGGTGCATTAGCCTTGCACTCATCCGTGTCTTGCAAGTTAGCAGTAAAATAGCCTGCAGTACTTAATTTAAAGGGAAATAGAGAAATGTAAATGTAAGCCTGGGACACGGCTCACTGCCAGTTTCAAATACAATGCATACCCAGCTATACAGGAAACAAAACAGGGCTGTTATTCTTTGAGATTCAATACAAGTATGAGACCTGGTTGTAGAATGTTTACCTCCTTGAGTTCTGAGGTCTCCTCAATTTGGGTGGTACTGGAAGGTTTTGTAGCTTCAGTCTCCCTTTGGGTAACTTCAATCATCCGCTCCACTTGGCGCACAGCAGTCTTTGGTCGGGGATGATCCAACTGAGATGGCTCAATCTTTGAAGGTAAACACAGTCATAGATTAAAAAAAATCAATGCCTTTCTATTATTCAAAAATGCCATTCACATTTTAAATGGAAACGTGCATTATGAAAAAAAACTTTACTGGTGATACAAGTTGGTGTCTACCTAATCTAAGGAGTTGTTCTATAAGTCATATTCACACAATGCTTTCACATTCACTTCTTACTTCCAAAGATATAGAAACACAGGTTGGATAAATCTTAGCAATTTCTGAAATGGTCGAAGAGAAAATTTGAAAAGCATAACTACTGGTACCACAAGTATTAAGGTTACAAGCATGCTCCTAAAAGCCTTCTCCGCAGCATATTTACTTGATTTATTATGTGGCGCTTCCATAATATGATGACAATGGGCAGCAAAGGAGAACTCTTCAGCCCTTTCCAAGCAGGCAGATGCCACCTTAGAACAGGTATACAGTCCCTTATTTAGTTCTAATGCATATCACAGGAAAATATGATTCTTATTCGCGCAGAAGAAAGTTATTACAGGCAATGAATGATTGCTACCTGAAGACATTGTTTAAAAAAACAGAATTAATTTAAAAATAAGAAAAATGGCAAGTGCAAAGCAGTCAATGCAATGGTGTCTGTGTAAAAATACAAGTGCGAAAGTGTAATTTTGTCAAGGGGGATGTGATGAGTTAAGTGCCATGTGACCAGTGCAATGTCAGGCAATGTACTTGTGTATGTATGATGTTAATAAATGTTATGTGTCAATGTGAAAGCGTAATTATGAATATGATGGCATGTGGTGGTAAGCAATGTGACAATGTAAGACTTTAATGGTGAGATTAATGTGGTAAGAATGATGGTTTAGAGCGTGATGTTAGCATGCACTAGTGAGGGTGCTGTTTAGAGCAAGTGGCTGAAAACACTGCCCCATATGCCAAACAGGAACTCCTATATTTTTAATTTTTAATTTAGTAAGCACATTTTATTTGTAAGTCAGACAGATGGATCTTTAAGATTTATAACTTAAGAATGCACATGTGCTTCTTAATGTTCAGTATGACTTTGGCATCTGAATATTATGACATATGAGCGTTTATGTACAGCATGTTTAATACAATCATTGGTGTGTGTCTACAATTATGATTGCGCAATGTGCAATACATTAGGACAAGCACAATGACAAGGTTTCTACCACAGTGTTCCAGAAGTCCCATTACCATCAACATTTACGAACATAATACATTGAAACTGGTGGTGTTTTATCTTTTTCAATATATGTACAAACACTATAAAAAATCATAGTGAATTAAGATTTTTTTTTTTTAATTTGTTTTTATTGAGCAGAATAAAACAACATACATTAAAGTCAGCATCCCTTAACATCGATATATATTATGATATAATTAATACATCATTTTAAATTATAGAGGAGCAATCATCTTCATCCTTCTCTTGTACTTAAAGTGCAGATGCAGTTAAGCTCAGAACCCTGAGAATATCATTGAGCAGCATAATTTAAACAATTAGACAAAATGCCAGTGCTAGTACAAATATATGCTCTGAAAAGGAAGCTAAACTAAAGTGCAAGCCTTCTCTAGTACTAAAAAATGCACACACACAAAAAAAAATAGAGTTAAGGTCAAAAAATATCATTTGACAGTATCATTTAGACGATCAAGTAAAGTGCAAATGCAAGTGCAGATATATACTCCCACTCTCATAGAAAAGGAAATGAAAATACCATTGATGACCCGGGAGTATGATTCATAAAAGAAAATCAGAAATGATCCTTACCCCTGGACCTTCTTATTGATCATAAACATAATCCAAATAATTATTCAACACCAAATTGTCCCTGAAGATGGCCTTCCATTTGATCAAAAAGTTTCCAGATTAACTCAAATTTCTTAATCGCTCCCACCCTTTTGGCATATGCTTCTTCAAAGGTTCTCACACGTTTCATTTTTTTATACCATTCAATAAGAGTTGGGGTCTTGATTGTTTTCCAATTCTGCAAGATCAATGAACGTGCCACCAAGAAGGAAATTGATATAAACATTTCACCCCCTTTTGTTAACACCTGATTTGATCTTTGTTTTAACCCCTTCGATGCTTGTGACGGAGCGGGTCCGTCATGCACTACGGTCGTGCTGTGCGCATGACGGAACCGCTCCGTCACGGCCCCGCCCGCGCACGGAACCTTCAGCACGGCGCGGAAATCCGCGCCGCGCTGAAGGGGTTAAGAAACCAAATAATGCTGCCTTCGGTTCTGGTTGAACAATGGTTCCAATAGTACAGCTAAGCCCAGCACATAATTCCAGCCAAAACTGCCTCAAACTAGGACATGTACAGGCAAAACGTAGCCAACCGCCCTCACCGGCTTGCTGACATCGAAAACAGGTATTTTCCACACCCGGATAGATTTTATGGAGGGCCAGTGGTGTATAATAAGCCCACCATCGAGACAGAAAAGCCATCCTTTTAAAGTTGGCAGCCCTGAGTAGCTTGTTGCTATTCTGCGAAATCGCTTGCCATTCTCTAATTGAGAGATTGCAGGCCAATTCATTTTTTGTTTTTTCTAAGAAATTAGTAACAATCAAAGGCTCCCCTTGATTTTGAAAAACTCTATACCAATTTCTTATGCCTCTCAGTTTAATTCTGAACACGGACACAAGAACTGAAGGGGTGCCTGTATTACCTAAGGGTGCATATTTATTTATCCAGGATCTAATCTGAAGGAAACTAAAAAAAAGGAGCCTATTCTGCGTGCCACATCTGGGCTGCACCTCCTCCCAGGTCATACATCTGCCTCCTAACAGAAAATGACCTAACTCTTTAAAACCTTTTAACTCCCAAAGTTTAATATGGCTACTATGAATAAAAAGGCCCAAACTTCTAGCCTCTGACAACCCCAAATATTCAAATCCCGTTGATTTTGCTTTTTGCAAAAAAAACAACCGAAGTCTAGAAGAAAATTCTTGTAGTGTCTTATATCTTGCTTTTTTAGGCAATTTTGCTGTTTTTAAAAACACCGGAAGCTGAGTCCCTGCTGCATCAGCCATTTTCCTCATTAAAAAACCATCCAAAGACCCCCTATTATCAAGCAGACCAACTAGAATATCCATAAATGCTGCCTCATAATAAGTTCGAATATGGGGAAGTGCCAACCACCCCCAATTTGTATCTAGCTGCAAAATTGATAGTTTTACTCTTGAAGCTTTTTTATTCCAAATAAACTGGTGAAAAAGTTTATCCAATTCTCTAAAATATGCTGCGCTAACTTTAATCGCGACATTGGAAAAAAGAAAAATTAATAAGGGTAGTACTGACATCTTGATCAGGGCAAACCGTCCTATCAAGGAAAGAGGGACGAAGCCCCATTTACCCAATAAATCTTTGATCTTACTCAATGTAGTGTCATAGTTTAGCTTATAAAGATCCGCATATCGGTTTGATACATAGATTCCTAAATAGCGGATCGGTTCAGGGGAGCATGCTTGTTGTTTCAAAATATCCGGAAGAAAATTACAACAAACGTTAAGTGCCAATACTTCAGTTTTTTGTGGTTAATTTTGTATCCCCCAATTGCTTCAAACTGAGCAAACTCCTTCAAGATTTGATCAACATTATGCTTTTCCGGTTTAAGGTAAAGTATCACATCATCAGCAAATAATTTAATTTTGGACATCCCCCCTATAGGAGTTTTTATATCTAAGTTCTCCCTAATCTTTACTGCTAAAGGCTCTATAAAGAAAGTAAACAAAACAGGCGATAGGGGACACCCCTGTCGGGTCCCACGTTTTATATCTATTAGACCTATAGATTTAGAATTTATCCTAATCTGGGCCTGGGCTCCTTGATATATACTCCGAAGCATGTTAATTATTCGATCTGGAAAACCAAATTTTTCAAGACCATAAAATTGTACTCCCCAATTCACAAGGTCAAATGCCTTTTCGGCGTCAACCATCATTATTATTGCAGGAGTTTGATGAGTATTAAAATAGCCTATTGCTTGAATAAGAAAACTTGTATTTGAAGACAATGATCTGCCTGCTATAAAGCCTGATTGATCCTTGTGAATTGCATACTGAGCCATAGATGTAAATTGATTTGCCCACATTTTCATAAAAATTTTATAATCTACATTTAGGAGACTAATTGGCCTATAAGAGCCAACTTCCCTAGGATTGTTACTCTTTTTTACGAAGCTAACTATTGATGATTCCTTAAAGGCTGTTGGAATTTCCCCTCCTGCACTAACAAAGTGAAAAAGCTCAAGCATAAAAGGAAGTAATTCTGCCGAGAAAACTTTATAAAATTCGGTCGGCAAACCATCATTCCCACAAGCCTTACCTCCAGGCATCGAAGTTAAAACCCTGGAAATTTCTTCTACTGAAAAGTCGGCCACTAAGGCCTCTTTTTGACCTGTCGAAAGTTGAGGGAGAGCTAGATCTTCAAAATAAAACTGTATAGAATGATTAGCTACCTGGTAATCAGTTGAGTAAAGGTCTTTATAATGATCTATAAAGATTTTAGAAATATTATCTTGTCCCGAAACTAGATTCTGGGTTCCAGGAATTAGCACTTCATTAATTACTGCCGCTTCTTGTTTAACCCTAGTTGACCATGCCAGTAATTTCCCTACCATCTGGCTTTCTTCATAAGTTTTTTGCTGATATGCTTTAGTACTGGATATCTCTTCCATGATGAAAAATTCCCTCAATTCCCGTTTGGCCCTGTTAAGTTCCTCTCTGGTTACCTGACCCCTGATAGAGCAGCCTCTCCTTTTATTTATCAAAGCCATCTTCACTGCTTTCTGGAGTTTTTCAATTCGAGCTTTACGCTCTCTAACTTGCGCAGCCATAAAAGCTATCATGTGTCCTCTAATTGCTGCTTTAAACGCCCCCCAAACTGAAAAAAGACTCGCTGTTCCTCGGTTAATTTAAAAAAAATCCCCAATCCATTCCTTCATATCCCCTACCCACTGTTGGTTGGTTAAGAGAAGTCGATCCATCTGCCACCTGGATTTCTCTCTAGCCCCCAATCCAAAATCAATTTCTATTTTTATTAAAGAATGGTCTGAGAAAGAATTAGCCATGATCTCCGTATTTGAGCAGCTCAGAGAGCGTGATACTAGAAAAAAATCAATACGGGAAGCTGACCTAAATTGGCTGGAGTAATAAGTAAACTGTTTTGCTGCACCATGAGCCCTTCTCCAAGGATCCACCAATTGATGATCCGGTTTAATAAGATCTATCAACTTCTTAGTCCCAGGTTTCATCTGCCTTTTAGTCTTGTTAGATGTATCTAATTGCAGATCCTGAATAAAATTGAAATCTCCTCCTAAAATGATAGGGCCTAGCGCCGTTCTTGCTCTATCATTAATACTTTTGAGCGCCACAGAGTCATCCACAACGGGTGCATAATAATTGACCAAATTCACCAAATTACCCTCCATCTTTACCTGCATCCAGATCCATCTACCATAAGGATCTCTATCAACTTGAACAATTTCACAATTCAAACCTTGTCCAAGATAGATAGCCACCCCTCGATTTTCTGCCTGAGCTGAAGCAAAATAGGCCCTAGAAAAATATCTTGGAATAAACAGTTTGGGTTGATTAGTTTTGAGATGGGTCTCTTGCAAAAATAAAATTTGGGGAGAAAAGGCTGCCAACCATCTTATCAAACCACCATACTTTTTCTTATTCGAAATACCATTTACATTAACGGAAATAATACGAGCATTAATACCAATTTTTCAGCTTATTCTTCAAAATTACACCAGTAAACATACCCATTTTCAAATTATATTGTTTAACAAAATTCTGGTTATTGCTTCTCCCTTTCTCTTTTAGCTTACTTTCTATATATAAACTATTCTGCTCATTCTTTTGTTTTTACACCACCACACTTTCCCTGTGTCACAACCCAAACCCAACCCTCCCCAAGAACCCCGTGGCCCTTAGCAGTAGGGGGATTGCCCGCCCTACCCACTGCTGGCCCCACCTGGGAGCCCTGCATAGCGGGTGCCCTGATATTGCACCCTAAAGTGATTTGCTTCCCGCCCCTCCCTAGAAAGAAAAAAACACAAAAAAAAGAACATCCAGAAAAAACATTAAAAAACGGTAAGGACAGCTCATAACAATATGAAAAGCTGTTGATTCCTATTACTTGTCCTTCATGATTCGCTGCAGCATCTCCTGAGCTTCATCCAGATTTGAGAACAAGTGAAACTTCCCATGGACCAGGACTCGCAGTTTTGACTGCTGGGCGATGGCTGCTTGTGCCCCCTGTGCCTTAAATAGATAAAGGAGTTTAACAAACTCCTTTCGGCGTCGTGCCGCTGAAGCACTCATATCTGAAAAAAATACGGCAAAGGGCGACCTCAGGTGAAGAAAATTGCTTTTTTTGAATAGCCCTGGTCAATATTTGCTCCTGTATACGATAATCTGAAAAATTCACTAACATAGTTCTAGGAAGTTTAGAGTTAGGGAAGGGCTGAGCTGGAACTCTATGAGCACGGGTGATCGTAAGGTCCCCATTGAACTCAGGAAGAACTGTATTTTTTATGAAGGCCTGCACCCATTGAACTGGTTGGGATCCCTCACATCCCTCCGGAACACCAACAAGGCGAAGATTAGTCCGACAAGCCTTATTTTCCAATTCTTCCAGTTTCAGTTCCAAAGCGTTCTTTAATTTTTTATCCTCTGAGACCTGTTGATGAATTGAGGTCATCTGATCTTCTAGCTGGGAAATTCGAGACTCTGCTTCCTGTAGTCGAATCGGCATAGCCCCCACCACCTCTTCAATTTTGGATAATCGTGCATGCAATGCTGCAATTTCAGTTGCCTGGGTAACTTTCATTTCTCTGATCTCCTCAAGAATTAAATTGAGCATGCTTTTTATATCGCACTGGAAACTGAATCCAGATTCTGTTGTTGACCCTTTTGCTGATCCATTCCCAGGTACTGACGCGGGTCCTGTTGGTTCCAAAACTACTTGATTAGGGCGTTTATCCAACTCCAATGGTAAAACGGGAGGGGAGGAATGCCCCATTGGGCGGAAGAGCAGAGGAGGTACACGAGAAGGGGTTAGCAAAGGAGAGGGAGGCTGGGATTGATCAACTGGGGGAGTCCTCACGCTCTGAGTGTCCAGCTTGGGAGACTGTTGCGGCAGTGAAGGTAGAGACTGTATCAAAGGTTGAGAAGGTTTAATTTTCTGAAAAATCAAATACTCCTTGCTCTTGCCTGCCGATAGACTGGAAGGGTTTATATACTGGTCTATACACGGGTCCTCTTGATTTTCCGTTAAAAGACTTTTGTCCTGGTTCATATGGCTCTCGCTTGCGCAAACTGTACCAACAGTGCTGCTTTCTGTAACTGTTGTAATTGAGCTCGTCGAAATCTGGGAAACATTGTCTAATTTTCCCTGCGACCCACCTTGCTCACCTTCAGCTTCACCTTGATCTGTAAGTTCCTCCCCAGAGCTTGAACAATCAGCTATGGGGGCAGACCCTCTTCGATTTTTCTGAACTCGCTTCCGCTCAGCTTTTGAAATACCCTGATTTATTTTCAATTGTGTATTGCGAGTTCTTGATTTCAAGGGTGGGTTAGAACCTAGCTGAGATGGGGTAGCAGGATTTCTATTATGTCTCCCCATGGTTTTTAGTGTGTTTTTTTCCTTGCTTTCTTTCTTCCTTTCTGGAGTTGAAAAAACCCCCCAAAAAAACAAAAAAAACAACAGCCTCAGCTCCTCTCCACTCCCTTTCAGTCAATCCTTATGTCCGGCACTGACGTGGAGGTTTTTTTTTTTCCCCTTATACACAATCAAATTTGATAATTTGCCTGTAATTGCCTGTAATTCATCAAATTACCTGTTTCTTCAGTCCTCCAATGGAACCCAGCAATACAGCGATAGCCCCCAGTAGGACCGTCAGCAGCTGGACTGTGAAATGAAGAAGCAACGCCTGCTACTTGAGTTACTCCGTCCTCTGCAGGCATCAGACCAACAGATCCT
This sequence comes from Triturus cristatus, assembly GCF_964204655.1. Lineage (NCBI taxonomy): Eukaryota > Metazoa > Chordata > Amphibia > Caudata > Salamandridae > Triturus > Triturus cristatus. The sequence goes on from NC_140593.1 coordinate 424,240,865, forward strand.
GCCGGGCTCAGCCTCCATGAAGGAGCTTGTGGGAGTTGAGGTGAACCAGATGGATCCTTCCTTTCTGGTGTATGCAGTAACCCGTCTCTGAAGAGTCAGAGCCCACCCCATGGAGACTGCTCTTGTGATTGGGGTCCACACCCTGCCCTTGAGGGCTGTGCGACATGGCACCCGGAGGCCAGAGACCAGCAGGCAGTATAGAGCTGTGCATATGGCAAGGAGTGCCAAATATCCCAGAGTTTGAGGTCACCTGTGCTGGGGGCTGTCCCTGTCCCTGGCTGGTCTGGTAGTTAAGCCTGGTATGCTGTGGTGACCGTGGAGTGATTGAATGACCTACTCTGCTCTGGTTAACCACCCTGCCCCCCTAACACTCTATGGTGCCCAGGCCTGGACTGTCTTCACCCCGCCTGCCAGCTGCAGTTTCCCCAGGGGTGGTCTTGGCCTGCCATCCTTGTCCGGCGCCTGATTGGATCAAGTATCTTCTTTGCCTGCCCGGCTGGACTTCTGGTACACTCATCGCATCACCAGGCCTATTCCACCAATCTCCACGCCTAGCTGTTCTGCCACCATTCGATCCCCAGCTGGCCAGCAGTGTGAGAGTGCCACCTTCTTGGTCCCCTATAGCCTTATGACTTGCTGCTACCAATGGCCAAATAGAAGGCGCCCCGTCAGCTGCTCTTCACCGAGGCAGTGGCCCATCACAAACCCCCATGCCGGCACCTTCTGGCTGTATGGACAAGCCAATAGATTGCATTCGGCAGGAGATTACGGCGGTGTTCGACAAACTCAAACTGATGGGTGCCTGACTGGATGATGTGGAAAACTGCCTCACTGCATTGGAGTCACGTGTCACAAACTTCTTTGGCCAGGAGGCTGAACTTCATCACATTTACCTCAAGATTACTGGAAGACAGTGGGATAACATTTGCTGCTTTGTATTCCAGAGAGATGAAGCAGGACAATGCTGGGTACTTCCTCGGTAACCTCCTACTGCGCCTCCTGGGGCTCTCCATCACAGCTCTCCTGGAGACTCAACAGGCCCATCGCATTCACTCCCACAGACCGCTGACTGCTGGTAAGTCTTGTCTGCTCATAGCTTGTTTTCTGAGGCACCCCCAAGTTTGGCGATCCCGACCAAAGCCCCCTCTCATGGCCCTTACGTTTACAAGGGACAAGAAATCCTCATTGTTGAGGACTTCTCCAAGGAGACGAGTGGCAAGTGCCACATTCTTCTGGTCTTCTGCCTGTGCCAGGGTAATTAGGACATCACCTATGGACTACTTGAACCAGTTTCTATATGGATCACTATGAATGGCAAGTGCAGAGACTTCCTGAAACAGGATGATCTCAAGGCCTTCCTTGACTCCCTGCAGGACTCCAATATGGATACCACCCCCATCTGTCTCAGAGAATGACCAGCTCTTCCATGAGACTCCTGTTTGGCCACATTGAATGGAGAAGCTACAGGAGTGGCTTATCCCTCTCCACTCTTGCAGCTGGAATGACAGAGCTGTCAAGACGATGAGTAAACTCACGCAGGAGATGAGGAAGTACAAGTCTAATTTACCACTGAAGGATCCTGAGATCCCTGCCCTGGATAAGGGGGACATCCAAGCTCCCCCACCTCCCACTGTGCCACCAAACGGATGAATACCTTCAGGTGTTTCATCGGTTCCCTTGCCTTTGCTACTGTGTGTGACTCTAGCTCTGTCTCAAGCCTGCATGACAGACTGTTTCCTTCTGTTTTTGCTGTTTTCAAGGGTAGTCTACGGTTCTGTGCCTTTCCATTGGCAAGTTAAAATTTCAAAATGTACTTGATTGTTTTTGTTGTTTCTGTTGTATTGTCTTGGTGGGAGGGGCCATGCTGTGCGGGCTCTCCTTCCCCTACGCCTTCCGCCGGGTGACTGGGGTGGTGGCCTGGTGCACCCATGTGCCCTTGCCATCAGATCCAGGGGTCTCCCTCTAGCAGTGTATGAATGGCCAGCTCCTCCATGCACTCCACACCTTGTCCTCTACCTCTGTAAGTTTGATTGCACTGACAGCCCCCTCCCCCTATTATCGCTCTCACCACACCTGGCAAGGCTGTATTGGTCTTCTTCTTCCCTGGTCTACTCATATTCAAGCACCCAGACTTGGATTCCATCCTCCCTTTTTCTCTCTCTGGGTAGGTTTTGGTTCTCCTTCCCCTCCTTTGCGAGTTGTGCCCCTGACGTATCTCCGGACCCCCGCCCACCTTCCCCCTCCATCTCAGGCACCTTCCAACCATACCCCTGCCCCCGTCTGTGTGCCACTAGTCTCTCCCTAGCTGGAGTCCCCGGGCCCCTTTTTGTGTTTTTTTCCTGGCCGCAGCCTGCTGGCCATGCCAATGGCACCCATGACAGTCCTATCCAGCAATGCCCACACACTCATTACATCAGGCGGAAAATGGTCCTGGCATACCTGAACTCGATAAGGACAGATATTGTCTCTGTACGGGAGCTGCACCTTACAAGTACTTACAAGTCCAGTAAACTCAAGTGTGACAGCGTGGGGAGGGTCTTCCATAGCAGCCACGCCTCACAGCTGCTCCTGGGGAATGCACCTCTGCTGCGCAAATGCAGGGTTGTCATATTACTGTGCAGGTCGCTCTCCTGTTCCATTCTCAAGATGTGGACGGACATGGAGAGGAGATATGTCTTTGTCCACCTCAAAGTCCTGGACAGGACTTTGAAGTGGAGGAGAAACCCCGTCTCTCCTCCACTTCAACCACATTCTCATTGAAATGAGTTCCACGCCTCTGTTGCTAGGGGGGACTGGAATGTAGCGCTTAATCCTGTCCTTGACCTTACCAGTCTGTTCGATCCCTGGGTAGTAGTATGGAGTGAACTAGCTCATGCCACAACTATCATTCAACAGACACAATAACCTTATTGTCAAGCCCGGAGGTTGTCTTTTAGAAAAAGAAAGTACATTTTTACTTATACATCACAAAATCCAATTACAAATATAGGGTAATAAATCTGATCACGACCCCTTTGTGAATGCTAAACTCTTGTCCCCTCTCTGAGCACTCTCTTGATGGGGGACCCTATTTAGAAATGTCCCCAAGAGTGCTTTGGTATAAGCCTGAATCAGGCTCAGTTGCAGATGATGTCCCCCCCCCACGTCAAATGTGCAATCAGGTCACTTTAATCATGTTCTTACTCCTGTTGTCGTAGTGGGCAGGAAAGCAAATATTTATTCATTTAGATAATTTCAGCTTAGTCTTATGAAAATGTAGGGGCCCACAGTAATCATGTGTCACCTCAGCAGCGGCTGCCAGCAATGCTGGACAGGAAGGCTGGCAATTCTAGCATACATTTGGGAAAACGCACAGGCATGGGCAGGCATTTGCCAGCTGACCTGAGTGGATACACACAAAGAGATGGCTGGCCACCCTGGGCCAGTGCACTCCATCAGGCAGTTGTAGACCTCCAGTGCCTATACATATGGCATGGCAGTTGCAACCGTGAACTGGACTAATATACAAGGCAAGTCAGATGCGACTCCGACCTAGGCTAATAAGGTAGATGCAGTCCAAATCTGGGTTGATAGATAAGGTAAGGCGGATGCTGCCTGACCGAGCCTGATGTACACAGTAAGGTATATCTGGGCCGATAGATATGGTAAGGCAAATGCTGGCTGACCTGGACAGATTATCAAACATAAGGATCCACCTCTAGAGGAAGAGAGTGAAAAGAAACAAATAACCTGGGTTCAGAACACTAAGGTAGTGATGCGTGCGTATCCTACTATGGTTGGACACACACTGTGTTGTTTAAATACCCCTCACACACCAAAATGGCCCATGGTATCATGCTTCATCATAGGGGTCTTCCCGCCCGCTGCGGGACGGGGCGTGCTACGACCTGCAACTACGCGGGAGCACTGATGATAAAGTGCTATGTGTGATGCAAAGGGAGGGTCTGAAGTGAATGTAAGTATGTGTATTAAAAAGGACCTGGCCCCTTAAGACAAAAAAACTTTAATATGTCAAGGGAGGCTGGTACTGGTAAAAAAAGTGGTGCGGAGATGTCCTACATAATGTGTGGCTACTCCTAGTATGTCAACATGTTTCGATGCAAAGCATCTTCATCAGGACAAAACAAAGATCCCTCCTAAATAGAGAGCGTGTACTTATTTACATAACAATAAACATAAGTGAGGATGCAATTAATAATGCATTTATATACGGTACCTAATAGTATACCTGAATGTTTATGTTTATGTGAGGATACTGCCTCATGAACCTTGAAAACGGGTGGAAAAGTCAAAGAGCCTCAATGGTGCCCTTACAAAGACTTTACTCGATGTGAGTCCATCCCGCGGTTCCGCTGTTGTGCGCAAGGTTCATGAGGTACTATCCTCACATACACATAAACATTCAGGTATACTATTGGGTACCGTATATAAACGCATTATTAATTGCATCCTCACTTATGTTTATAGTTATGTAAATAAGTACACACTCTCTATTTAGGAGGGATCTTTGTTTTGTCCTGATGAAGATGCTTTGCATCGAAACATGTTGACATACTAGGAGTAACCACACATTATGTAGGACATCTCCGCACCACTTTTTTTACCAGTACCAGCCTCCCTTGACATATTAAAGATTTTTGTCTTAAGGGGCCAGGTCCTTTTTAATACACATACTTACATTCACTTCAGACCCTCCCTTTGCATCACACATAGCACTCAGTGCTCCCGCGTAGTCGCAGGTCGTAGCAAGCCCCATCCCGCAGCGGGGCGGGAAGACCCCTATGATGAAGCATGACACCATGGGCCATTTTGGTGTGTGAGGGGTATTTAAACAACACAGTGTGTGTCCAACCATAGTAGGATACGCACACATCACTACCTTAGTGTTCTGAACCCAGGTTATTTGTTTCTTTTCACTCGCTTCCTCTAGAGGTGGATCCTTATGTTTGATAACTGATTCTACGTGGAGGACGTATCCACCTCCAGTGCCCGTGTAGGGCTTTCCCTCTACACTCCCTAATCCTGTTATTATTAGCTTGACCTGGACAGATGCCCATGGCAGTTTGCGGTACCCACGATCTGGGTTGATGTACATAGCATCGTAGATGCAGCCCACCTCAGGCTGGTGTGTGGCTGCACCTAGAATTTCGCATCGAGGTTGGGAGACACTTTGCAGCATGGTTCTTGCCAGGGTTTGCTCTCTCATGCAGTCATGCTTTCTCTGGGCAGTCCTCAAGCCAGGGACACACTGGGCTTCTCCTCATGGACAGTCTTTCCTCCTACTAATCCAAATAGATTCCATCAACAGCGTCTACACAATTGGCAGACCCATGCCTCCTACAGTAGAAAGTACAAACTTTGGATGATATTCATTGACATATGGGAGACTTGTTAGGAAGACATTAGTCCTGGTTACTGAGAAGTCCTTAAAGTACTTTTCATAGCACTTCCTTCTATGGTCATAAATAACTTGAACAAAGAAGGGTTCATGAATCTCACTCTTTTACACACATTCTAGATAGGGATGTGGGTCCACTCTTTCAATCTTCAAAACTGGTTTGGAGTGATTCTCTTTCCAGTTTTCCTTGCAGGCCATTCTCCAAAGACATCCTTTTTGTCAGGGAATCGTTCTCACAGTGGGCAACATTGGATGATACACAACATTGCTCCTGTCATCAACCTCTCTGAAGCAACACTGAGGGATAGACAACAGGGGGGCTTAACTTAGAAACATATTTACCTTAAACAACAGAATGTAAAGTCCCTTTATTCAGCTATACCATCCACACACTCATAGTATTTAGGAAGACCTAATTGACAGCCTGTTGCTAAAAGAAAGTCCTCATGAAATTTCTAAAGGTACCCTTGTCTCCATCTTCCTCACTTCAGTTGTTGGATCTCCACCATCCAGCCACAGGAATGCAGTCAATATATGCCTACTATCTGGGGAAGCTGTCCTCATTCTCCATTGTGTGCCATTGTAAACCAGGGGCTTCTGAAATGGATCCCACTGGCTTCAGTACTCAGTCTCATACAGTCAGAATCCCAGTACCACGTGTGCTAGACACATACTATACAAGCAGAATCACTTTACATGCACCCAGGATGTCAACACAAGTTTCTGTATTTCCGATTAAGAATGCAAAGTCACATAAGACGGGGCAGGGGGTCTCACTGTCTGGCACACAGATAAAAAGGTCTGGTCAACTATATACAAAACATGTATATTGCCACCCCTTCCTTAATGTGCTATACGTGCAGCTAAACCAAGGACAGGTTCAGTAGTCCTCTAGCTACTCCGAAGGCATGATTGGTGCACCCCTGAAGGTCGCAGGACAGGTCTTGGACCTCATTTTGTGAGCAACAGGCCTACGGCCTGTGCACACACTAGGGTTGCATGGTGCTGGGACTAAAATAAAAGTCAGGATGACAGATACACTTCCAGTCAGGCACTCAGGGCAAGAGCAAATGGCCAAAGACCACACAGAGAATATTCCTGCCTTCTCTATTGCAGTACCTCTGGGGATGTGAATGATTTCTACTGCATGGTGACAGTGTAGGACATGCCACAAATTGGCTCCCGCCATTTATGAAGCAAATGGCATACCTATGAAGAGGTCTATTACTGGACAAAATAATTGCTGTGCCCCTAAACTATTGTTTATGGACCAAGTCAATCTCAGTACTAACTTTTCAAAAACATTTATTATGGCGATTAGCTCTGAGTTTACAAAGTCCCTATCATGCCTCTGGTAATGGCAACATTTACTGTCCATTCTCCAGCAGCAGTTCACTAAATCTGAGTGAGATACATTCAATTTTGCATCCAAATTAGGATCCAAGCCTTTGCAATGCTTGCTCAATATTTATAATAGACAGTGAATGTATGTTCACTGTCAGATACAGAGCAGGAATGTGTGGCTGTATTAATGCTGTTATCCTGCAAACCAAAGAGAACAGTTTCTTTAGATGTCTGCTTGCTATACCACACGGTAGGTCTACTTATATATGTGATGAAGAACTTGGGTTGCCCAATTTAGAAGCTGTTATTAAACTGTGTTTCTCGCACCTTTGAATCTCAATTTGAGCCAACCCAGATACTCAATTTAACATAGTAGTAATCTCTATTTTAATTTATGGACAGTACAATTATTATTAGGTTTCCTGGAGCTATAGATGTGAGCAACCCCTACCGGAAAAACCTATTAGAAGAGAAATGTTTTCAAGTCTTTGTAAAATTCTAAAAGATTAGTTGCTTACCGAAACACAAGAAGGAGATTGTTTATGTCTGTGCAGTAATTACTGGAAATGACCATCTATCAAGACAGGCCTTATGGAACTTGGGAACATCCTCCAAGTTCACTGTTGAAGAGCGTAGCAGTCTGAGAGGAAAATATGAAGAGACACAAAGCACTTTGAAGACACATCTTTTGTGTACTGGAAGTCAGTGCAGGTGAGCTGTAATGATAGCATTATGGGGGTATCTAGCACATGCCTGACTGCTGCATTCAGAGTCAGCTGCAGCCTTTGCATTTGGCAGGAGGGATAGATGGACAAACAAGGCATTACAATAATCCAGCCTGCTATTGATCAAGGATTGAATCAGCAGTAGCCTAGATGTATGAAGGGTTGAATTGTTTTTTAGAACATCCACAATGAATGAAGTAATTTTATAGAGCGCACATTACCCAAAGGTGTCTTAGCGCTAGGCGGTTCAAGAACTGAGGAAAGGGCGGCAAGCCAAGTTAGGTCTGAGTGACTTTGTTGTTTACAGGGGGAAATAGACAGGTCTTTAGCTGCTTTCTGGATAACTGCAAGCTGAGTTGAGACTGGAGGGCAAGAGGAAGGGAGTTCCATAACTTCCCCCCGGAAGGTCAGTGTTCTGCCGCCCCAGTTTACTCTTATAATTCTGGGGATCAGGACCATAAGCGCCAAGCTAGATCTGAGTGTTCTACTGGGCGCATACCAGGTAAATCGTTCCTGAAAATAGAGCGGACCGGTACAGGGAAGAGCCTTGTGCATTAGGCCCAGAGTCTTAAATGAGATTCTCTTCTCCACCAGTAGCCAATGAAGGCAGTGTAACAGGTGAGATACTGGTTTAAACTTAGGGATTTTCAAAAGGGTTCTAGCTACCGCATTCTGTAGGGACTGCTATTTTTTTAACAGGTACTTCGAGGTGCCAAGGTAAAGGGCATTGCAGTAGTCCAGTTAGAACCCTATGAGGGCCAGCATTACGGTCTTCTGTAAGTCCGTCGGGATGAATGGGAGGATTTTTTTGAGAACCCGTAACATAAAGTATCCCTCCAAGGTCACTGCATTAATCTGAGCAGCGAAGCATAGTTTGGCGTCAAAACTGACTCCCAAGTTTCTTAGCCTTCTGCACGGGCTTGTGCAGGTCACCCAGCTCCTTGGGCCACCAGGATGCATTCCAGAAGGAGGTCTCTTTCCCAAAGAGCAGCACCTCCGTTTTTACTGAATTTATTTTGAGACAATTCTCCTTCATCCAGGTTGCAACTGCAGCCAATCATCTGCAAAAATTGTTAGCATCATTTTCAAGCTGAGACAAGACTGACACCACTATCTGTGTGTCATCCGCGTAAGATAGTACGATCAGGCCAAAGCTCAGAATAAGCTCCACCAGGGGGGTGACATACACATGGAAAAGAGTGGAGCTAAGTGCCGATCACTGCGGCACCCCACAAGGGAGGGTAAAGAGGCTGGATTTTGCATCTCTAATCTCCACCCACTGTTGTCTATTTTCGAGAAATGATCTCAGCAGAGTTAGTGCAGTGCTCCTAATGCATAAGGAGTGAAGGCGTTTCAAAAGAAGCACATGGTGGACCATATCAAAGCCGGCAGAGAGATCAAGTAGAATGAATGCAGGACTGCCGCCCTTGTCCACCCTCACTGTAATTTACTCCGATGCGGAATTGATGGGTGTTAGAATTTCCACATTCATGGCCTTCTCTAATACCTTAGCCGGGAACGGGAGTCGGGAAATTGGTCTATAACTGTCCACCAGCTTGGGGTCCATGGAGGGTTTCTTCACCAAAGGAATAGAGGCCTTTTTCCAGATGTCAGGGTAGTGCCCCGAACTCAGTACTAGGTTCAGTAGATCTTTAAGTGGCCCAGCCACCTGACTATCCCCCTTATTGAGGATCCCTGGAGGGCAAGGATCAGAGGGGACCCCAGACTTGATGGAACTCATGGGGCTGATTGTTTTAGCCCATGTGAGAAGGGAAACCTTCTCAAAGGTGGGAGATGCCTCGAATACACCCAAATTAGAGGCCTCTTCCAGATTAAAGATAAGGTCAGTGCTAGGTGACTGCTGAGAGAATACCTGAAAGATAGAGTTGACCTTGAATTGGAAGAAATCTGCCAGTTTGTTGCAGAAAGATTAGTCCAGAACAAAGGAGTTGCTGTTGCTCCAATTCGACAAATCTCTAACCGTTTTAAAAAGTTCCCTGGAGGAATTTGCTGCTAGTCTAATTTTCCCTGCGAAAAACTTAGTTTTTTCGGCTTTAATGAGCTCTTTATACTCCGCAAGGGTTTTTTTTCTGTGGCTTTTTTCCCGGGAGAATAGTCCACCCTCCAAAAGCGCTCTTCGCACCTGCACTTCAGCAGTGCTGCTTTCAATGCCGGTGAGAACCAAGGGGCAAATTGATTTTTGCTCTGGCTCTTCAGTGTTTTCACAGGCACCACTTTGATGCATGCTGTCTACAGCCAGCAAGTGTAGCTAATTGATGCATCGACAATGTCCTCGACAGAAGCAGGAACAGAATTGGAGAGAGCCTCCTGCAGAGCATCCAGCTTAGTTTCCTTCCAGGGCCAGTACTTAAAAACTCTAGCTGTGCTATTTAATTGAGCTCTAATACATTGGGTGATTGAAAAGAAGATGGCCATGTGATCCGACCATGGGAGTGGAAGGATCTTGTCTATACCTAATTCGACGTTATTTGTAAAGATACAGTCCAATGTATGGTTGGCTATGTGAGAAAGCAGATGAGGTTAATAAGACAACTTAAAGTTAAAAATGAATCCCAGGTTGCATGTGTTCGTAGCAGGGGCAAGGCTGGTGCAGAGAGACTGAGGTCACCAAAACAAGGACCAAGAAGAAGTGTTGTCCGCCTGTTATCCATCAGATGGTGCTCAGAAGATCCCATTGCTTAAATGTTTGTGATGAATTTGGTAGGCTAGATCTATTTTCTAACTCAAAATCTAAGTGAAGCATCCTAACTCTTGGGCTAAAACTGTTTTTATTGACTCTTTGGTGTGCAATGAGGGAGAATAAAGAAATCTTATATCTGTCTGTAATATCTTTTGTACTTGGGAAGACTGTTCCCACTATTGACCCTCGTTTCTGCTGGGAGTCCAGTGCTCAATATTCATTTTTATTGACATGTTTTAGGTTGGGAAAGAGGCACTTCCTTTTAAGTTTCCACCAGAGCGTATCCATTCCAGACCAGCTTCCTCCTTGCCTTTGTGACCAAGTTTACCAAAGATCAGGACCTCTCTTTTGTGTTTTAGTTTAAGACAGTTATTTTTTCGTCCTGATACTGACTTTTTGCATACAATTGTGAAAGTTACCAGCTGATGGCTGGTCATTGTCTGAGATAGTAACAATAATCTGGGTGTCATCTGTGTACAAAAGGACTGAGAGGCCAAATGATCTAACCAAACTTAATGGGATCCTTTTGAGTGACAGTGGTCTTTCCATTGACGATAGTCTTGTGGACATAAAAGATGGGGGTCATCGCAGGCTGCATCGTAAATTAATTTCAGCTGCCGTTGATGACAGGTTTTGCTTAGTAGGCACATGTCCTTTTGCTAGTGCATCTGTCAGTCTCGCTTTTTTTTAGGCATCTACACCGGTCTTTTCATTGACATCAGAGCACCTGAGGAGGTGTAATACTCAGTGACCATATGCCTCTTCACATGCACCTCATCAACGGACTAAGTATTTCTTTTTGACTTCTGAGAATGTTTCATCTTTTTGTGTAGCAGCAGCGGGCAATGGCTGACCAAGTGGATGACTCTTAGGGGCAGGGGCAGTAGGTCTTGAAGCTTTCTTGGAAGCCTGTTCCAAACTTCTCAGAAAAAGCCTGGATGTCTTGATAAGGTAGCCTCTATTTTCTCCTCTAAAATGACCAACGCTGGCCTACTTTGGCTCGCCTTTTAATGTTTTGGCTGAGGAAATATTACAGACCTGAAGCAATGTATTGGTTGGGGCTAGGATGAAGACAATGCAGGTATTTGCTGCGTGGATTATCAATGTATATTTCCTTATTTTTTAACAAGACGTACATACCTTGCAGGGAGACTCATCTTGTCCAAGGTCAGCCATAATAAAAAAAGATCTCTTGTTGAAAAAAACTGAAGAAAGTCTTCTTTTGGCAAGAGCAAACCAGAAGATCCCTTACACTTAACGTGCAGTAGAAAATCTAATAGTTAGAAGCCTCTGGCAGGGGAACAGCAGAAGGTGCTGGTGTTTGGCTTTAATTTGGATCATTTACAATGATGTGGATAGGATGCAAATGATTTGGGAAAAATGCAATGTTGAGTGTAAAGGGTTTACTGCTCTAGTCTTACTGAATGTTCTCAGTCTGACGACAAGGAATAATTCAAACATGTGAAAAACATGAAAGATACAGTGCTGGAGAAATGTGGGTGCTTATCAAGTATTTCTGGCAAAACCTATTCATATCTTCCTCGAGCATAATTATTTACAATCTGAAGACCATCATTATCATTACCGACAAATGTCCCAAACATCTATTGGTGCACATGACGCAGCCTCCTGTGTTAACATATGCATATTCTTTTATTTTTTTTAAAATAAACAAACATTCTAAGTGAAGATGGTAAAGCAAAAGAATGTATTGCCACTGTGATATTCACAATTAACATTGGAATCACTATTGTTTTTTTCTTGATGCAAATGTCCAGCTACAGGTAAGGTGCGTTATAGTTATATGTACACAAACACAGTTGAAAAATATTTTGCTGGACAAGTTATCGCCCAAAAGGACTGTGCATCAAAAACTTTCACTGCGCTAAGGTAAACAATAAATCGGTCAGTTCATAGGACAACCAATACAGTTCTAACTTTGAATACCAGTTCATAATCACAAAGGCAAACCACAAGCCAATAAGCTCTTCATATGTGTTCAATCTGTAAAAATAAAGTTTGCAGTACAGAACTGCAAATATGGACATTCTGACATCAATAACTTTAACCCCTTCGGTGCCACGCCCTTTCCCCCTCCTGTGCTGGGCGTTTCCCATGCGGGTGGGTTTCATGACGAGATAGTCTTGTCATGGGCACAGCGCGACCGTGCTCCATGACGAGACTATCTCGTCATGGGCACAGAAGAGGTTAACTGATCTCACTTAATCTCTTTTCTAAAAGAGTTTTAACCAAGGTTTCCTTAAGTTCCTATGAAACTGGAATATATTGGAGAAAATGCGACTCAAGAACACCAAGCTACATCAACACTACCAGGGGTATTAGAGGACGACCGGGACCAAATATTCCCATGATGCGAGCCTATGTAGACAATATCTCATATACAGATTTCTGATATTGGAGAGTTCCTTTGGCTAAGGTGCTTCTAGTGCTTATAATCAACAATTAGGTGGTCAGAGTATTCTAGCCCACTCCTGTCCAAATTGAACAATTTGGAAAGAGTCCTGGTATCCTTTGAAAAGGGGCTCATCCACAGGGAGGGAGCAGCCACTCACATGCTCCCCAAGTTGGGAAAGAAGTACCCCAAATCGTAGGAAAGGTAATGACAACTGGAATAGTATCCAGGATCACATCAGGCAGTTTCTGTGTCTGTCAGCGTACCTGACAGACATGGAAACTGCTTGTTGCAATACTGAATACCATTCCAGTTGTCCATACCTTAATTCTTTATTCGCATACCATCGCTCACGTACCACCAGCTAGTTATTTTCTGACATATCTCAGATAGAAGAACAATTGATTATTTTTCTGTAAATACTCCATTTATAATTATGCCCTGATAAAGTCATTGAGTTACTATCATGTGACGAAACACGTGTTAGCTGGACATGGTCCACAAGAGAATTTGTGAATAAAGGCAGAATTGTTTTGAGGACCAATGTAGAATTTTTGAAGCTATGTCTGGGTCTGCACCCAACTGCATTTGATACTTCTATTACATCACAGGAATTGTATTCTTCATATAAATAAACATCGGATTAATTCATGTATTATATTCAGGTCAACAATCAGTCTTTTTCCCAAAACGTAGATATGTCTGATGTGGGTAACCTTCAGAGGGGCCACACCATAGGTGCCTATCAATGCTTCCAACTACACCTGCGAGGTACCCAAGTGAACTGCGATGGCACCCAGTCCAGAACATTCCAGTAAAAAAGCAACCTATAAAAGTAAGTCATCAGAAACTGACCCCCTGCTAAGATTGCTTGAAAAATGTTGCTAGAGATTCAGGATTTGATTTGTCCTCATCAAATACTCATCAGAGATCTATTAAACTGTACACCCAGGACCTAAACCCTCTGCTCATGCAAAGAGAGAGGAGGGGGAGTAAATGTATTTTTCTGACAAGGAATCAGTCTTGGGTGTACAAAACTCTATCTCTGCTATGGATTCTCTCACGCTTTCAGCATTCAGCTATCTGCAGCTGGATGGATTAACTTGTTTTTGATCCAGCTGAGCTCTGTCACCTTAAATCCTGGGAATGGCCACTTATCTCGCATATGACTAAGTTTTCAGGGCTTGTTGGTCCAGGGACTACTCTCTGGGCCAAATGCCCCTGAAATACCTTTCATAGGTAAAGCCTGTTTTACAGTAGAATTGGACCCCAACCATGTTTCTTACTTATTGATATTGAGCATAAGACCAAGAATGGGTAAAGCCAGTACTCAGATGCAGCCAAGCCACCCCTAGTTCTACTTCTTGATATGTTGGAGTAAGCTTCCTTCTTGCCAGACCTCCCTGTCCACCCCACAGTGCAAGGCTGGGTCCAATGATCCCAGTGCCTTTATGGAACAGCCAATGCCATCATCAATCCAGATGCTGCAAACCTGTCCTCGTGTAGATGGACTTAAAGAGTGCTCATGTACTACCCTCGATTAGTTTGGACTCCGATGGTGGCTTCTTTTTTGAGGGCGATTTCTTGAAGGAATTGCCAAATTAATAGATATGCGTTGTGCTTTTTTAGGTGGTGCGATTTTGAAGGTGCTGGCAAAAGAGGAGGGCGCATTGCTAGAAGGCAAGATTCTCCAGGCTATGTTTGCAACTGTGTCTGCGGTCAATCTGGCAGAGTTCTCAGAGTAACCAGCATTTCTTCATTTCTCAAAGTGAAAGAGCAGTGGTTGTGCTGGCCAAGGAATTGTTTTTATAGCCTCCTGAACAACTCAATCAGGTAAGCAATTCTTCTCCTCCTATAAAGGTCAGCAGTCACATTTATTTTTCCCTGCAGGAATGGGAGTTCTACATTAACAGGCTACTGCATAGATTTTTCAGACCTCCCATTTTAACACAGAGGAACCCTTGTTATATTTTCTCTACTGCAGAGAATACTCTAGTGGATTAGGCAGTGGTTGAAATTTTCAAAAAAGTTGTTGGACCCGGCCTCGTGGCGTGGTCCTAACCCCCGTGGATTGTGCCCGTTCCCCGCCCCGGCCTTCACGGGCCACCCTTCTGAACTGCACCGAGACCCTTCATCCTGAGCTGCACGAGGTTGCGTACCCCTCGTGGCTCCGCCATCTTGTTGGCATCCACGTGACTCTGTGCACCAGCCAGCGTGACCCCGCTCAGCCCGGCCTCGACCCCAGCGAAGCCCCGACATCGAGGTACCACGAACTGGCCAGGGGGTGCCGCAGGAACCATTCATCGCCCCCGGCGGAGGACAGTATCGATGGGACCCCCAACTGTCCTCCCCTCTCTAGGTGTGATCACCCTGCAACTCTCTTGGGCCTGGCGCCTCTCCTGCTGGGCGTCTGGCCACCTCCACCCGGCCTCTCCGCCCCCCCCGGGCGCCTGGGTCCGGACATCAAAGGGCTCCAGACCTATATCTGGGGCGACCCCGCCACAGACCGGCAGTTGTATCCCGGAGTCGAGAGCCCTGCTGATTGAATCGCGGCTGACCCTACGGAGAAGAACTTTCGTCGGAACCATCACGAGCCCTGCTGACTGCGTCGCGGCTCCTTCTTGTGAACCCTTTGAAGCCACCCGGAACATCGGAGCCCTGCTGACGCTGTCGCGGCCCATCCTCGCTGAAACCTCCCTCGGAGCCCTGCTGACGACGTCGCGGCTCGAGCTGAGCAGAAACCATCTTGAGAGCCCTGCTGATTGGATCGCGGCTCCCCACGAACTCCGCCAGAGCCCTGCTGATGCCGTCGTGGCTCGACCCCTCCGAGATCCGGAGGTCCTCCAGCTTGAGGATAAGAACTGGGCCCCAGGTACCCTCGTACCGCACTCCTGCCAAAGACTGTCCCGCTACCCCTACCCTTCCAAAGAGACACTGAGACTTTTGGTGGATCCCTCGATCCCTTCGTGTAAATATTGACCTCGTAACCTTTTTAATGCTGATAAAGAATTGCTTGTCGAGAGACAACCTCCTTGAGTCCTGTGTGGTGGTGTTACTGTGCTAGTACGTGATAGGAGAAGGATCTCTCAGGAGACTTCTCGTCAGCGCTCGGCTACTTCGTGCAGTGTGAGGGCCCCCCTTGGTGGTCTCACCGACTCCTCGGGGTCCGCCTTCCAACAAAAGGGTTATAATCCTACTTCCTCTTTAGGAGAGTTCCCCAGCTCAACTATTCTTGTGGCAAGAAGCTCAAAGGCTTGGGCTCTTTCATCAATAGCATGTACTGTAATCAATTTCTGATTAACTAGCATTCAAGATGAAGGGCATCCATCTTCTGATGGGGCACCTTGTTACAGACATCAAGGTCTGCCAAGACTGGAAGTTTGCCTGGTTTTCTATTCCCCATTTGTGACATCCATTTACACTCCCTCAAACTCCAGTACAGCATCAAATTCCACCTGGTGATCTACCTCAATGACATCAATCTAAACATGTGATGACCTCCAAGAATACCTGCAATACACCATCTCTCTTCTCCGTCGCCTGGGCATCCTAGGAGCCTACGAGAAGTCTGCTTGCTCTCCATCCGTCTTAGGTGATAGTCTTCCATGGCTTTGCTGTAGACATGAAACACTTATGGCATCTAAAGATGGAGCTAAAACAGAATTTGGACCACTGTTCCCAGTTCAGAGGGTGTATGAAAAATCACCCAAAATTGTGTGAAATATTAGGAAAATTAAGCAAAATTATGCACAAAGTGTGCAAAATACACCTTTCACTCATCAAGTGAAAATTGAACACAAAGGAATACCTTCCCTTGCATTCAAAATTTCCTCGAGATACTGACAACGGAACAGGTTCACATACAAAATATTTTCTGCAAGACATTTTCTGCTTCAATCAAATGTGGGCAATTTCAGAAGGATATCATAAAAAGGCAGCCTGTGAAACTGGCCAACGAAATGCTTGGGATGCAGATATTTGATGCAAATTCCCCCAAAAATTGCATTTTTTAGCATCTTTGAGCATTGGACAACGTCATAGCATATACTGTGTAATGAAGATACTATTACCCTTTATGCTGTCAGTCAGATAGTCTATTACAGTCTTCCATTCCTTTGTAAACTAGTGAGCAGTCTGCTAAACTTCCAAGTGTAAATAATGGGTCTGTGTAGCTTAATAAGATCTACTTTACTTAAGCAACGTTTTATGCCATAGTTTTTTAAATTTTTTTATTCTTTTTATTGCCATTTTCAAAAGAAAACAACAAATAGCCGGTAGTCTCTCATTATAAAATCAAAGCCAGAGCTGCATCACCAATACCGTACAGGTTACATTCTGGATCTGCCCAGCACCCCCAGCATGGTACAGAAATCACATCGCTTGTATACAACTCACTGATAGAAATATAGATAAACGTCTGGGCACCCTGTGGCGAATCCAAACAAGATTAAAACATTTGACATCATGATCATGAAGTCCAGGACGATATCACATGCAGTATGCCTAACAAGTAGATTGATAGAAACAGGAGAACCCCATCCCACCTCCCAGTCCAACCCGCCAGCCCCTAAGCAACCAGTGTGTTCTCTTCTGTCGACTGTCCCTCCCGGGCCCAGGTGAGAAATGGTTCCCAAATATCTCGGGGTCTGGAGTTAGGAGGCATTAGTTACCAGAAGGTGGTCAGCTGGGAGTGTCCATATGTAATGTTCCTGATCCATTCCTTAATGGAAGGCACCCTTTTTCTTCACCAATGAACAGCAAGTTGCCGTTTAACAAAAAGGAGAAGTAGAGCATGTAGTTTCCGAATTTTGACAGGGGTATCTTTGACATAGCTCAACAGGCCCAGCAGGGGAGTTGGAGTCGCAGGTGCGGCAATAAGCTGGTGTATCATTGTGAATACCGTGGATCAGAATGCTGACAGATTTGGGAAATCCCATACCATATGGAGGAAGGTTGCTGGACTAAATCTGCACCGCCAGCAGCTCTCATCGTCCCGCAGACCCATGTGATGCAAGCCTATGGGGGTTCTGTAATAGCGATGGAGGAACTTAAAGTGAATGAGGGGTAGTTTATAGTTTGGGGACAGCTCGGTGAGCTGGCAGCATCAATACGACCACTGTTCCTCGGTGAGTGAGACCTGGAGTTTGTTATTCCACGCCTGAAGTGCCCTCGGCTTTGTTAAAGGTGCCGTGTTTTGCATGTATGTGTAGAGTCGTGTGACAAGTTTATGGGGCGAAGGAGACTTCAACAAGTCTTCCAATGCAGCCATGGGCGGCGGGGAGCTCGGAAAGCTGTCATGCAAAGACCGTCAGGCAGCCCATAGCTTATAATATAAAAATAGTTCCTCAAAGGGCTCTGTTTGTCCCCCTTCTGCAACCGGAGGAGAGCAGAATGAATTGCCGGGGTAGAGGTCAGTAAAGGTATGGAGATTCAATTTTTGTGCCACAGTCCCACCAATGCTATCTTCTATATGGGGCAGTATAGACTGGCACGTGTTCTGACACCATTGTCTTATGTTGCAAATTTAATTTTACTTTTAACCACTATGTTGCCATTTTTTTCCCCTATTTTCCTCCTTCCTTTATTGTATATGTTGGTTTCCGTACTGATTGTTGTTATTTCAGGCATTTTTAATGGGCAATTCATACTAATTAGTCCTGATGATGATCCTAAATCCCCTCGTTAAGGATCGAAACGTCGTTGACTATGTTGTTCACCTTACACTTTGACATTTGTGTGTATGAAATGTCGTGAAGGTGACTAGATTTATACTAAAATGTTTCACTACCTGTTATTCTCTGACATAGAAACATCACTTCAATTGCCTGTATGTTTTTCGGAAAATTTATGTCCTCTTGATATGTAAGCCGCAGGATACAGGCTTGTGTCACACCAATACCACGCTTACATTCTTTTGATCATTGCCAATTATCGTTTCTTATTAAAGTTGCCCTGTCCAGCTGGACATAGGCTATAATATAGTACCAATTTTGGCTATATTTATTGCTGTTCGAAATACTCTTTTGCTTTCAGGGACCACTGTCTCCTGTAATACGTAACTTCCCAAGGTCCCTGTCTAATTGCTTTTGGTGCCCTTGTGCCTCCTTTACTGATTAAGCGCAATCGCTGGATTGCAAGGGCTCACGCTCTTATCCCCCCTTCCTTTTTGAAAGTGGGTCACTTTCCTCTCCTTCTGACTACCATATCTAGATTCCCTCTACTCCCTCCCCCTTTCTTTGTCATGTCAGATCACGCACCTCTCTACACGGACGAATACATTAAGAGAATTCTAGAAGGTCCTTCCCTCTTTACTGACTCCACTAATGCTCCCCAAGAAATTAGTTCCACTTTGTCTGAGCAACTAGAAAAAACCAAGAAAAAGTCTGTCAGGTTACAACTTATGATACGGATGCTTACAGAGTACTTAAAAGCGCATATTATTCCCACCGGCCTCCAAGTTAGAAACGTACCTGGCATTTTCACGGATATCCCAAAATACATCAATAACTTTAGTTACATTAGTACAACCTGCTCGAGACATTGGCTAGTTCTAGGCATAGATATAGCGACAGAAGAACTCAAAAAAACTCTGGATGAGATAACAGACATCGAAAGACAACTAACAACCAGTGACACTATATCAGACAGCAAAAAACTGTTAGAACAAATACAAAAAACAGTGGACGAATTCTATAGAATAGAACAAAACAAAAAATCCACCAAAGTTAAAAAGGACATCAAATCCTACTCCACTGAACGCACTTACCCCTACCTGACTAAGGATTTCTATACCAATAGGTCCTATAATAATCAACGTTACAATCGCCCTTGGGGTAGATTCAACAGAGGAAATACCCTAGTCGGATTTTCTGACACTTCAGTTGACTCATCCGATAACTCAGATCCCGGCGAAGGTACTAGTAGTGCGAACAGGGCACCTACCAATCCACAATCCTCAGCCCCCTCTTTTTTAGGCCGTGGCCCCAACGAACCACCAAGAAGAGGTGGGTTGAAACGTGCTCACTGGCAAAACCCTCCAGGAGAACGACAAACCCGACGCAAATACTACCGTTGGTAGATTGTCCCTCAGAGTTATACAGCAATAACTCCTCCAACCAGACACAAACCAACCTCCTACTCCCTATATTCAATCTCACAAAATATCAATTGAATGACTCTGAATTGTCCATTCTCAGCAAGGGCCTCTCATTTGTACCCACCACTAGGACCAACTTTCTCGACCTACAGACTGAAGTACTTAGGTTCTTCCGGAAGATTAGACTACAGAGTTATTTTTTGTTTAATCCTCTCCCACCTAAAACATCCAACACCCCCTTGAGACCTCCATCCACTTTCTCCCCATCGGCCAGCATGGTTCCATCTGAGGTTTCCTCCTTTGAGAAATTGGTACTAAAAGACCTCTCTCAACTAGCGACAGAACACCAGTTCATTCCTTACAACATTGCACTGGAAGAAAAAACAGCACTGCAAACTCTCAAGTCCAATGACATGATGGTTATCAAGCCTGCCGATAAAGGCGGGGGCATAGTACTACAAGATACTACGACCTATAGAAATGAAATATTGAGGCAACTAGGGAATACGGATCCCTATTCCAAACTTCCTACCAATCCTACAAATGAACTCAAACAAATTATACAGCAGACAACTAAATCAGGTCTGGAACAGGGCTTTCTATCCAAACATGAATACGATTTTCTTAATGCCAAGGCCCCACGCATACCAGTCATCTATACTCTACCAAAGATCCACAAGGACAGTTCTGACCCACCAGGACGGCCCATTGTATCAGGCTGCGGGTCTATCCTAGAGCCACTGGGCCTATATGTGGACTACTTTATAAAAATTTTTGTTCCATCCACTCCTTACTACGTTAGAGATAGTATGCAGATGATTACCCTAGTAGAGAATCACAGCTTCAATCCCTCAAATGACACGCTCTGCACCCTAGATGTTGAATCACTATATCCAAACATCCCCCAGCGAGACGCATTACTCATCATTGAGACTACTTTAGACACCCGCATCAGACCACACGCTGTCCCAACCGTTTTTATCTTACAACTCCTTGAGATCTGCCTGACCAGAAACTTTTTTCTATTTGACGGTCATTATTACCAACAAACCAAGGGTACATCCATGGGAGCAGTTTTTGCACCGAATCTGGCTATCCTATACATGAATGCCCTTGAGGTTAATCACATAATGGTCCAACAGAACCCCTTCCACTCCACAATGACACTTTGGAAACGTTACATAGATGACATCTTTTTTATTTGGCACGATACTCAAACCATGCTTGAGAACTTTCTACATTGGCTCAACAATAATTATGGAGGTCTCACATTCACACTCACATACAACAAAATATCCATACCATTTCTTGACTTGAACATAACACATAATGATGGACACCTGATCACTAGCCTTTTTAGGAAACCCACCGAGCGGAACACTCTTTTGAAGTACAGTAGCAGTCATCCTAGGGCCTTAAAAGACTCTCTTCCCTATTCACAATACTTACGTATCAGACATAATTGTACCCTTAAGGAGGACTATTTCAGGGAAGCTAAAACACTGAGCGACAAACCAACCTCCAGAGGATACCCAAAAAAACTTATCCGCAGTGCCCTGAAGAGAGCATGGTACTGCCCAAGGGATGTCCTCCTGGAACCCAAAACCAAGAAAAGAGAAAACCGCATAGTATGCGTCACTACTTTCTCTCCTTCCTCCAACAAATTACGCAAAAGTATTCTCAAACACTGGAGTGTGTTAAATGCAGGAATACTGAACTTTGAGAGACCTCTCTTTGCCTTTAAGAGAAACAAAAATATCAAAGAACATTTGATTAGAGCAGCACTCCCTGACACCACGAACACCGGCACACTCCTTGACCATTGGTCCTTACCTGCTGTTGTTGGGCACAACAGATGTGGCAATTGCTCTGTGTGTGGATTCACTACTGACTGTAAAGAGTTCGTGTTTGGCAACATACGTAAACCCCATAATCACTTCAGTAATTGTAACACCTGTAATGTCATTTATGCAATTTTGTGCCCCTGTGAAATGATTTACATAGGTCAAACAACACAAAAAATCCGGATCAGAATCTGCCAACACAGAAGCAGATTGAGGTGCAAAACACCGAATGCACCGTTGGTAGAACATTTTGAAGCAGCTGGCCATACTGAGGACGATATTCGTTGGACAGTTGTTTCTGTTGTCAAAATCCCACCCAGAGGTGCAGATATATCCCAATTACTGAATAAAGAAGAATTAAAATGGATTCTGAAAACGGGAAGCATACACAGAGGATTGAACCGTTTAGAGGATTGGACCTCCTTGCTATGATCTCACATATGGACCTGTCCGTAACTCAGGAAGCAAACACAGAACCTCCGCTAAAACTGAAGAACTTTGACTTTTTACTTGTAATAAGTTGAACCTTTTCACCTCGAATTTTTACAAGTTGCGCTCACTATGTTAGAACATTGGGTGCGCCTGTATAATTATGTACAATGATTGATTATGCTTGCTCCCTACATTGGTTTTCCTTGACCTCTTACTCTTCTTTTACCTTGCGGTTACTCCCCTTTCTATCGGTGGCTCACACCGGCTTTCACTCACCCAATATGGCGCCTAAGTTACCGGCTCTCCTTCACTCGCCCGCATTGCACTACCCGTGATCACCAGCCTAGCATGTGACTGATCACCTGATCCAGCGTATTCACAAGACACCGGCAGTTGAACTCCCTCCCCACAGCCTATCCAGCATTGACCGAACGCGCTGTCCTGCAGATTCCCACGGCACGCATCTCCTTCATTACATCGAGGTAAGATAATCACTTTTAACTCGCCTGCTCCTCACCACGCTATTACGATGTGGGACCTCCCCTGAAATTCCCTTTTCCCTCGACAGATACTGCCTACCGTGTTGACTTATATGAACCCTCGTTGCCCAAGGTAAGCCTCACACCCTTTAGGCTAAGCCCCTCTCACTTTTCCCGCTTCAATTATGACTTTTAGATTTTTCCACCGCAGGCCGATTCCTTGGAATTTCAACTCGCTCAGGTCATTTGACCCAGCCGAAGTACCATTTTTGCTGTAATTCTACACAGCACGAGGTAATTCCTCCTGTATTCGCACTCACATCACCCCCCACCTTCTCCCATTTTTCCTAGCCGCATCAGCATTCCTCACCCTCCCTCTCCACCGACGAGAACCCCCCACTCTCACTGGCGGTAATTTTTGTTCTCCGACACGCATTTCCTTGGGAGCATGTTCATCGCTACTTATTCTAAATCTTTTCAATTATCCTCATTCTTCTTCCAATCGTTGTTTGCTTCATTACCACTACGTTAAATCCACTATGTGTACTCATATATAGACTGGCACGTGTTCTGACACCATTGTCTTATGTTGCAAATTTAATTTTACTTTTAACCACTATGTTGCCATTTTTTTCACCTATTTTCCTCCTTCCTTTATTGTATATGTTGGTTTCTGTACTGATTGTTGTTATTTCAGGCATTTTTAATGGGCAATTCATACTAATTAGTCCTGATGATGATCCTAAATCCCCTCGTTAAGGATCGAAACGTCGTCGACTATGTTGTTCACCTTACACTTTGACAATTTGTGTGTATGAAATGTCGTGAAGGTGACTAGATTTATACTAAGATGTTTCACTACCTGTTATTCTCTGACATAGAAACATCACTTCAATTGCCTGTATGTTTTTCGGAAAATTTATGTCCTCTTGATATGTAAGCCGCAGGATACAGGCTTGTGTCCCACCAATACCACGCTTACATTCTTTTGATCATTGCCAATTACCGTTTCTTATTAAAGTTGCCCTGTCCGGCTGGACATAGGCTATAATATAGTACCAATTTTGGCTATATTTATTGCTGTTCGAAATACTCTTTTGCTTTCAGGGACCACTGTCTCCTGTAATACGTAACTTCCCAAGGTCCCTGTCTAATTTCTTTGGGTGCCCTTGTGCCTCCTTTAGTGGTATAGATGGGGCATATAATATGGGAGCACCCGCTCTCTTCCGCAATTTGTTCCACGCCCAACACAGGGCTTCTACAGTGTCTACGCTGCCTGTAGGACAGTGGTAGGGTTGATATAGAGCCAAACGCAGTGGGACAGGTGCTGCAGCGTCGGTCTCAACGGCCACATGGGGTTGAAAAGGGGTTGGATGTACCCAATAGTGAAGGAATTGGGCCTGTGCACACCAGGCATACAGTTGCATATCTGGGGCACCCAATCCGCCCTGGCACAGTGGAAGCGTCAGAAAATCCCAGGACACCCGGACCTGCCCCCCCCGCCAGAACCAACAAGATCAGCAGCGTCTTGAGGGTACGAAAGAAGGCGTGTGTTAGGAGAATTGGGATATTAGCAAATAAAGAAAGAAATTTAGGCAATACTATCATTTTAGTGAGGGCTATTTTCCCCGCCTGGGAAAGTGGGAGTCTGGCCCACAGTACGACCTTCTCCTCTAAGCAAGTGATGGCACCTCCATAGTTCAAATTCCACACCTCCTGTAGCTTTCTACTGAGACAGATGCCCAGGTATTTAACTGTGTCTGCTGCCCATTTAAGAGGGAATTCGGAAATGACTGGGGCAGTATTGTCCATCAAGGGAAAGACGACTGACTTAGACCAATTGATAGGGATTCCAGAAAGGCCACCAAATTTGATAAATTCCCGGAGGAGGGGGTCAAGGTTGACCGCAGGGTCAATCACATAGAGTGTGACATCATTCACATATAGCGATATGAGACTTCAGGTACTAAACCCAATCCCCCTGGCCGTGTGGCACCATCGAAATCGCAAAAAGCAGGGGGGACAGAGGGCAACCCTGCCGTGTGCCACGAGTTATAGAGAAAGGTTCCTACATAAGGCCATTCACACGGATCCGAGCTTTCGGTTGAGTTCATAGTAGACAGATTAGATTGATAAATAGCGGACTAAAACCCATGCGGCCAAGGATGGCGAAAAGGTGTGGTCATTCGAGCGTGTCGAATGCTTTAGTAGCAGAGAGAAAAACCGCAGCCGCCTGCACATCTAGATGTAAATAGTGTAATACCGAAAAGACAGTACGGAGGTTGTGAGAAGTGGACCGGCCAGGAATAAATCCTGATTGATCGGGACGAGCGATTAAGGGAAGTAGGGGCTGTAACCTGTTTGCAATTACCTTGGCCAGGATTTTGACGTCCACATTTATTAAGGAGAGCGGCCTGTATGAGTCTAGCTCAGTTTCAGGCTTCCTGGGTTTCAGTATAGTGATAATTGTTGCCTCCCGCATGGATGGCGGTAAAATACTGGTAGTCTGGGCCTCCTCATACAACGCTAACAGGTGCAGAGCCAGCTCCTCCATGTAGATTTTTTAGAAGGCGGTGGTTAGACCATCCGATCCCGGGACTTTATCTAATGGCAGGCCTCTAATCACCTGAGAAACATCGTCTACTTTGAATGGGAAATATAAGTAAACCCTGTGTCTCGGACTAAACCATAAAAGCCTGAGGGAGTCGAGGAAGAATTGCATACCTTCAGGGCATGTTGTTTGAGTGGCGGTGTAGCGATTGGAATAAAACAAGGAGAATTCATCAAGGACAGCTGCCTGCTCTCTAGTGACCGTGTTGAGCATACTAGTCAACTCAGGGATCTAGGCGGTGGAGCGTGAGGCACGAACCAACACTGCCAGCGGTCTCCCCGGCTTATCGACCTCCCCGTATCGTTGAGCCTCAGTGTATTTACCCAAGAACTTGAACTCGCGTTGTGCCTCCTCTTTGAAGTCAAGTATTTTGGTCTTTAAAAGGGCCAGCGTGTCGGAGTTGTCAGAAGCGTAATATTGTGTTTCTAAATCTTTGATTTGTGTCACTAGGGAAGCACGTGTACCCCGAATAGCTTTCAACACCCCAGCATGACGAGCAATGCATTGACCCCTAACGACTACTTCAAAGGCCTCCCAAAGGGATACCTCAGTGTCCACTGAACCTGGGTTGAGGGTGAAATATTCAGTGATATCTGTTCTGATCTCTTCTTGAAATGCTTCATCTTAAAGTGCATGTGGTGGTAACCGCCATGTGAACAAGCGTGGAGGAGCGTCAGGAAGTACTAGTCGCAGAAGACATGGGGCATGATCAGACAGGGATCTAGGGAGGCGCAACACCTCCTTGGGCAAGGTGGCAACATTGCACGACAATAACCAGAAGTACATTCTTGACCAGGCACCATGATATTCAGAGATACAAGTGCCCTCACGAGTCGTTGGGTGTCTGCATCTCCAAACGTCAACCAAATTGTCGTCTGAAATTATGGTGTTCAAAGCTGCACTGGCAGCCAGGTGTAAGATTCGGGAGGCCTCCTTTCTGTGTAGGTCATCATCTAATACTGCATTAAAGTCGCACCCCCCCATAGGATAGTATTGCAGCTGGTCACTTTAACTCTAGCCCCGATGTCCTGAAAAAAGCCTGGAGAATCCACATTGGGCCCATATAATGCAACAATTGCGACCGGGGTACCCCTTAGTGTGCCCAATAGAACAATTAATTGTCCGTCCAGGTCAGTGTGCATCTCCCCTTCCCTCCAGTCCAAGCCCCGTCGTATCAGAACAGCAACCCCCCGGGAGTAATTGGAGTATATGGAGGAGTACACATGACCCCAGGGGTTATGTTTTAGCTTGGGGTGGGTACGACATTGAGATGTGTCTCCTGCAGTGTGCATACATCGATATTATACCTCAACAAGTATGTATGTACAAGCCTGGACTTTCTAGCATCATTTATCCCCGAATGTTCCATGTTAAAAAACTGGCCGCGTGGTGTCCGATGGTGTACATTCTATCAGGGCAGAGGCGTGATTGCAATGCATAACAACCCTGATTACCTGGGTGCAGACAATCAGACAGCAGAATGGCTTACCGGCGGAAAACAGAACAACATACCTCACCCCCAGCCTACCACCCACTTCATCCCCCAATCAGGTTGTAGAGAACCCACCCACAAAAACAAAAAGAAAGTCAGTAACAGTCAATGGCTTAGTTAAGCACTGAATGGTTATACGGGAGATCTCCCTGAGGGGCGAGGGGAGACCGGCTTACAACCCAGCTCAACAACTGGGTGGCCGAGGCACATAGTAGTCTGTGCAACGTGGACAGGAAGTCATTTATAGCTTAGAACAGCCCGCTGCATTCGTGATGCAGTCATCTTAACCGCAAAATAGGTATTTTCTATGGCCCCTTTCTTCTCAACACTCACTTTCTATTTCCTCTCCCCACAAATGTGCTTAGCAAATTTTAACGCCGACTTGGTGTCCCTGAAAAAAAACATGAGTGTCATGTTCATGGTGACCTTAAGTTTAGCAGGGTAAAGTAGCGCATATGTCACACCAGCTTTCTGCAGGATCTTCTTGGCTTGGGCAATGTCACTACGCGCACGATTATAGTTTGGGATAGAATGAGATGTTGTTTTCCTTGTAGTAGATTTTACCCCTTTTCCTGGCCCCCTTGAGTAAAGCGTCTCTGTCATGATAGTTCAATATCGGAGGCTTAGGCCCGAAGGCGCGGGGAGCCTGCTCTACAATGAACATTGGAGACAATTTTGATCCAAAAATGTCCTTCAGCAATTCTTCCACAAAATGTTCCATTTGCCCCATGGCTGTGGTTTCGGAATTCCCACAAGGCGGATATTATTTCTCTGGGAGCGTGCCTCAAAGTCATCATTTTTTGCCCTAATGACTGTGAGACTCTCTCCATATTCAGCAATTGTTCTTTGGTGTCGACTTGGAATTCATGCGCTTCAGTATGTCGATTCTCGAGTTGGTCCAGTCACAATTCATGGGTGTCCACCTGGGTTTTCACTTGGTCTAGTCTGGCATTTATGTTGTCAAGTTTGGAGTTAATGGTTTTGAGACTAGATTCAACTTCTAGAAGGAGACTGTGGAGATCAGCATTATCAGCATCAGAGTCCTCTGAGGGGCGATGCGCCATCTCTGGGTCAGGGTCAACATCCCCTTGTCGCGTTTGTCTCTTGCTTTCAAAGACTAATTTAGGCTGCTTGGCATCTAACTTTCCCATGTCGTACTCTTTGGCTAAGTAGGGTGTTGATGGGAAGCAAACGCAAACAGGCAGCCTATGGCACCCCCCCGGTCTCCAGATGCAGCGCAGTCTTGTCGTTGCGCACCGCTGCAAGGTATGGCGTGCTGTCAGCTCCACAACTAAGAAGGGGAGAGTACCCGGAGTGATCAGTGCCTGCGTTTCAGTATGTCAAGTGCACCCCCAATGCCAAAAGTTGGTAACAGCTTCTGCTGGAGTAGGGCTTCACAGCATCCCCAGAACAGGGCATCTCTGTGTTCCAGGTGGGTTCTCACTCTAACAATAGTATCACCCCCAATGAAGCCAACCATCGGTATTATATGATAAAGGCTCTCAGTAACTTCACCCAGCGCGGCCAAACGGGGCAACCTGGCTCCACCACTAATATAACTGCAACACCGCTGGTATGATACAAGTTATGATGCACACCCTGTCCAGGGAAAACCAAGAGTCCATGGGGGGGGCGCATCCAGCTTTACATTTACGAACACTCCTGCACCAGGACAACCAGCACAGTGCGCGGCCGCTCCCACCGCCAAATCTCACTGTGGTGACATATAGATGAACACAATAGCGGTGATCAAAGGGCGAGATCGTCACTACAGCCCACCGAGTCTTCAGCCAAAGAGGGGGGGCAATCTTTGCCCCCACATATACCAATGCCAGCAGTGTCACAGGGATCAAGCACCATCTGCCTCATTCATAGCAGCCCAATGCCCCATGCTCAGAAGCAGTACATCCGTATGTGTAGTTCCAAGTGAATCACTAACGACTCCAACGCATAGCCCGCACCCCCTCAATTTGAGCACACCACAGACCTGCACGTCGGATAACTCTGCAGTCAGGTCCAATCATTATATATCGGGGGGAGACCAGTTCGGTGTTGCAACAAAAAAATAGCCTCCGCGCGGAAGCTGCTGTAGTGAATGAGCCACTTTTGTGGTCTGACACCCTATGATGACCCTCAACCACCACCATTTTGTACTGACTTAAGTGTGTTATGTTACCTTAGCCTTAATGTAGGATGGGTTTGCATATGCCTGCTTTTCTTCTGTCTTTTAGTGGAATAGTCTTTCCAAGAATAGAAGGTATGGGATGTTGAGGTGCAGTCTTGTGGGTGGTGGTGCACACATGTGCTCAATGTTGTATACTGAGGGATTAAGTCTATAGTGTTATTTGGGTTAGGTGAATTATGAGTTTGACCTATTGGCTTTGATGTGGTCTAATGTAATTCTGCCTTCTGACTTTACCTTGCTTCAAATTTTTCTGTGTGCACAGTGGTGCTTGTAAGTTGTGTGGATGTCATACTTGCTTTTCTGATTCCATCTTGCTTTGGGCCTTTGGGTGCATGGCTTAACTAACTTTCTGTGCCTGCGCGAAGAAGAGGGCATGTTCTGCTCTGCCTCCTGTTTTTCGCATTTTTCTGACTAGGGAGAACTGGTTCTTATCAGAGGAATGTACATGGTACATAGCAAAGGCCTGATCAACCGTTGCTGTGGCCTTGGAGCAGGCTGGTACGGGCTCTCATGAGAACGAGGGGGCGAGGCTTGCTAGCAGCTTCGCTGTGTTTGAATTTGTATTAAAAAGGGGAGCCTACACTGGCCTGGCGGAAGTTCACGCTGTGGAGCAGACGTGCTGTCACGGAAGAGTAGAGGCTGGTGTCACCTCTGAGCTTCACCCGGTTCAAGCAATGGACTCCCCTTGAGCGAAGTGGGGTGAAATGATGGAGCAGTAGGTGAGGTGTCTCTGCTACTAACTGTCTCTTGATTCTTTACTGATACTCTCCTTTCCTTTTTATTTTCTGATTCTTATATCCATACATATATATTTCTATATATATATATTTGCTTTGATTGTGTATTTCAATCGGTTATTTGATATGTGAGAGTCTGCCATGATCATTATATATTCGGCCTGCCCGTGATTGAAGTATTGTGTTAATAAATTTATATATTCCATATGTTTGAATTCGTCTTTTCCTTGAATCAGGAGGTGTGGACTCTTCTTTGCCAAGTATTCTGTTGTAGAAGGATGGGTGAATTCCCTTCCAGCAGGTAATTGTGTTATAGGAAGTTGTTCTACTCCTGGCAAGTGATGCGCAAAGTACTTTGGTATATTGTTTTCTTGCCTTGCCTTTGGGGGAGTGTTGAAAGTTTGCCCACCTTAGGAAGTGCTGTGTATATGTTATATTCCATAAGTTTGGAACTGATATTCTCTCCCTGGGAAAGTGACGGTACATACCTTGTTCCAGGGGAGATCTAACTTTGCCAGTACAGCTGCGTAGGTAGTTCCAGCAACGATGGCGGTGTGATGACGACGCTGGCTATCCTTTCCCCACCAGCCGCGCCTGGAGCTAGAAAGCATAGGAAGTGTATGGCTTGTTCATTTACTTTCATCGGGCCCGCAGCACAATGGGGGGTTTCAGATGGACTGTTTTGGAAGCTACGCTGCGTCCTCCATGGCAGCTTGCCCAGAGCCGCGGGTGTGCATGTAGTGAGGCCCCACCGCTCCTCCGCACTCTCCACGCCTCTTCGGGGGGATATTAGTGTATCAAGCACTCGCGCTGCAGTGGCCTCTTAATGTGTTTGTTCTTTGTTGTTAGCGGCAAAACGTCCTCAGCGCGGCCTGCGCTGTAGCCGGCATGCGCCCTCTGCAGATCATGGGCATAAAATTCACGCAAGGCCGAGGCTTCTGCGTATCCACTAGGCCCAGCAGGACCCGACTCCTTGCCTCGGACGGCGGCTGCAATAAAACTCTCGGGGTATTTCGAGTTCAGATTTTCCGCACAGAACAGGTGCACAGCGGACTCAGCTGTCAGGGAGCGTTGATTTCAGACGACTTTCGTCACAGTTGCAGCAGGATTCATGTAGGATCGGACCTCGGCTGGCGGAGCCCTCTTACAGAGCGGCCATCTCGCTGCTCAGTCAGACAACGCCCCCAACTAGGCCATAGTTATGAACCCATTTTAACATCACATGTGGCAGAGAAGAGAAACGGGGACTCAGATGCTAAGTGGAAACCTAATCATATTACATGCAGATAAATAGCAGTAGCAAAAGCAATTTACGTATATCAAATAAAATCGAGTTGCTCTTACTATGTTATGTTTTGACGAGTCAATTTTTCCAGGTGGAGATGTTTCTGCCTCGGCCACCTTGAGAATAGTCTCTATCATTTCTGAAACATCATTAGAGAGGGAGATTTCTTCTTGGTGAGTCTAAAAATTAGAAACACAATACAGTCTATCAACAAAATAACATGACAATTTATTTTTGTTTATTTCTTTAATCCAAACAACATATTTGTATTAATTAAAAGAATCAAACAACCCCAAAGTCAATGGTGGCAGTAGACAAAGGTAGTTTTTTCCCCAAATGTTCCCCCTCTCAAATAGGTGGAATTAATACTTCTCTCCAGTTCATTTTGCTCCTCCCTCTATTGATCCTTTCTCCATGCCTTCTTGAAACATCTTTCCAGCTATCCATCCCACCTTCTTTACTTGTCAAACACTGTACAAAGTATAATGGAATATCTGATTTATGTTCCTGCCTTTCTATGGCTGTCCTTTTAATACTATATTGAGAGGGTACACGTCTTGGTGGGAGCATTATTTCCAGCTGCTCCCTTTAATGTTCGCTCAAAACAGGCTACCAAATTTGTAAAAAAACATACCTATATCCTAGACTACTTGACTACATGCCAATACAGTTTTTGAGGTGCCATACTATCCACACACCTGCCATACACATTTTGTTGCCTCTAGTTTCTGGCTATCACGACTTGGGCTACTGAACCAATTGAAAATGCAATGTCGAATTGCAACTCCCTAGCTCTTACTGCTTCTTAATATCAAATCTTAGAATAGTGGCATATGGGTTCCTATTCTGATGGAAATATCACCTGCAGGGTGGACAGTTATGTTTCTATGACCTCAATGGCCATTTAGGTGAATCTAGTACCCTAGTTTTTAATTTTTGGTCCTTCCCTCACACTGATGTAGTATGTGTGCAGATGCCTAGACCTATACCTTGGAATCCTAGCAAAGGTTCAAGTTAAATGTCTAACATAAAATACAAACTAACAATACTAGTAAATCAAGCAAAAGTTAATAGGAATAAAAGAAAAGAAAGAAAGAACAAAAAAAAATTTGAAATATGCTTTTTTTGACGAGATTACAAATAATTTTCTAACAAGTGATACCCCTACACAGATTCACAAAAATATAAAAAAAGGTAATAAGATTAAAATTATGACAACTATATTGTTTTATTGTTGAAATAATTATCATCCTTGTTTTTCTAGTATTGTTAGTTTGTATTTTACGTAAGACATTTAACTTGAACCCTTGTTAGGATTCCTGTCTTTACTCTGCCCCAGTTTCAGGTCTTAGGGCTGCTCCTGTTGGTGGTAATTAGGCCTATACCGTGACATGAGGTCTTGGACCTCTGTACCAGGAAGGAAACACCAAGGGTGGCCTCATTTATCTGACAGTAGAATATTGTGCCTGTTATGGGGTCGGCACAGAAAGTGGTGGTACAGCATCTCATATTTTGTTAATCTATTAATCCATATTTATGAGGAGAAAATTTTATCAGTATCTCTAGAGTGGAGGCCTAGAGGCCTACTCGTGTAAAGTTTTGCTTCTATGTGCTTATCCAGGTCGTAATGTTAACATTCAAGGAGTATGTAGTGGGTGTTCTGTATGAGAGCTATGTGGTGAGTGCATTGTGTAAAGGGAAGCATAGTCATGGGGGACTATGGGATTCTTTTTAGATGTCCTTCTCCAGGCCTTATGTAGAAGATGGAGTTGAGGTTGTTTTCCTATGTGTTGGAAGTGCAGTGCTAACATTTCTGTAGCTAGATGGAGGAGTCGTAAACACTGAAGTGGGGAGAAAGGAAACCAGTCTCCTTAAGAAATTAAATTACAGTTTTTGAGAGAGGAGCTGTAGCACTACTATTTGGTGGAAGGTGGGGGTGAAGGTTGAGTCTGCAGGTCCTGTTATTCAAGGTAAAACGGACAACTTAGGTAAGGCCAGCCTTTTGTTTTCCTGTGATCACTCTTTTTGTGCAGTTTTATATGATGCAAACATGGCCCCAAGGCATTAGTATACTCTACATGCGCACCCGACTAAATTACAGAAGGTCCGTTTCATACATTATTTATGGCACGGGAGGATTAAGTTATTTGCCCAGAATAATAGGATGTGAAGCTGATGCCGAGATGTGAACCTGCTTCCCCAGTTCGAACTGGTCATGCCCCAGTCCTGCATACTGCAGGTCTGGCCTTTAGGCGACACCTTGGAAAATTCAGTGCGGCCAGTGATATCTAGGATCAGAAAGCTCACCCTTCTTGTGTCTCTGTTGTGTGTGCTTCAGACTGCTGACAATCATCCTGTGAGGTGTTTCACTCTACACAAAATCTGTTTCTCGAAGGCATTCCGAGAAAGGACACTGGAAGGGAAACCACCCTACTTTGCTTTTTAAGTGCAGATGGTGAAAACAAATGCTGCCTGCTTTGACAGTATAAAAGTGGGACTCACAGACCCACTTTTTCCAGATACAACTTCTGTATGATCAAGAAATTTAGTGCTTCTCAGAGCAATCAGAGGACCTCTGAGCAAACGGGACTGGTGTTTGCCCGACAGTCAGTTTCCCAGAGGGGAACAGGCATCACCTTTTACCTCAGGTGCTTAGAAGTCAATTCAGAGAGAAAGATGTGATTGTTCAGGAATAGCCAGAAGCAGCAAGACCCCTGTGCTTATGGTGTCTGCCAGATAAAGGAGGATGGAGAAAGGCAACAGCCACCGGACCTATGTCATTGTTACTAAAAGAAGTGCAGCAATAACTCACCCATTGCCACAGCGCCCTAAAGAAAGGTGACCACAGTCCATCCTCTGCTGCTATGATGTGTAAAACTACAACTTTGAACAACCTGTGCTGCTGTGAATAAGAGCAGGCCTCAATCCACTGGTACAGCTCCAACATGACTTAGTACCTTGAAGCAGGGTCTGAGTGAAGCCTAGACCTGAAAACTGCGTAGGAATGCAGCGTTACAAGATTCACCCCATGTGGCACAGTGACTCCAGGTTACCTTAATCGTACACCCTGATGGCCTTCAGCGTCCCAGGACTGCGACTACGCTACAACAAGAGGAAGTCACATCTGACCAGAAGTGTGCATCCTTATCTAGAAGCAGGAGAGAGACTGTGCGTTGCCACCAGGTGCCTGCTGCCTTATGCTATGCTCTTACTAGAGGGGGATATTATGCACCAGAACATTTATTCATGTCAATATAGAAATCCTACCATGACGGGAGAACAGTCTAGACAAGATGATGGGGAAACCCAAAGTGAGAGGAACAGAATTGAGGAAATGCAAGCCCAGCACTCAGTTCAATAAGTGTAATAAAGTGCCTTTAAACAAACACTGGGTTGGACAATCAGTTATTGAGTACCTGTGCTCAGCGCACAAAAACCCACACACAACATCCTGAAGAAGTGTGTAACTACTCCACATCGCTACCACTGAGAGTCAAGTGTGGCAGTTGGTCTTGGTCCAGTTTGCACAGCCATAGCAGTACAGACCCTGGCACATCAGAAGAAAAATACCTCAACCCCCAAGGTTGAGGTTCAGAACCTCTTGCTTGCCTGTGGCCCACTCCCCCCAAACAACATCTGACAATGCCAATGGTATTTTGATGCCTGGGGATATGAAACATCCTGTCTCTTAACAAGCATCAATGTTGAATGCTAAAATAGTAGTATATTTTTCCTACTGTGTATGTGCCCTAAGTGACCAATATACCACTTAATGACAGAAATGTATCCCTCATTACTGAAATAAGCCTATATGTAGCATTCTTTTATAACTTACCAGTAAACCCACACACCCATGAGTGTTACGTGAGTACAAAGCCTTGATTGTCAAGAAAAGTTCTAATGCTGCTATCAGGACATCCACTTGCTCTCTATAAGCCTCAGAGTTTTGGGAATGCAGGAGGTTCAGGACCTTTACCAAAAACTGGAGCTTTTTCCCTATCTTGTACCATTAGTTGTCCCTCAAGTCAACCATGCTCAAGATTAGATCTTTTGTTTATCTTTGCCTTCAATCTTCTGAGTCTCCAATCTTGTAAACTCTACTCCCGAGGGTCAGCCAAACATTTTTAAATTAGCTAATTTGTAACATGAACATTAGGCCTCTCACCTCTGTAACTGTTCTCAAGTTCCTACGAAATCTGGAGACTTTACATCTTTACTCCCTAGTCTCAGCTCCACCTCCAATTTGATCTGGAGATATATTTTGTTGATTCACACCTCTGCCACAATTGTGATTACTTTAACCCTACCCTTTGACTTCAGTTCATCCAACAGAAAGTGGAGACTGGTCTCCAGGTTAATGTTGGATTCTAGGTCTATACATTTCTGTATTTTGCAGGCATATTGGCTGCCCCTTGAAGCATATGCATCCCTGTTCTTCCTCTCTTATCTGTCCGACCCTAAGAGCTCAAACACTACTCAACCACTACTGGTGAAGAGATAAGTCTTAAATATAGTACTCATTTCTTCCTGATTTTTTGTTCATAAAATGGCATTCAGCGCAAAGATATGCTAGACCCCTATTTTACAATGTTTCCTTAAATTTCCCAGAACAGATCGCCTTGGATGTTAATCTCCTCCCAGCCCAATCACTTTCAGCGAGCATAACCTAATTAACATCTTGTGCCAAAATCCCAAAAAAGTTCAGCAACATGGCTACATTTCTCAGCAATTGCAACAAAGTAGTTTAAGGGTTGCCTTTGATAACATGCATACATTTTCCTTGGGGTGAGTATTTCTGTTCCAAAGGTCTAATTTACTAAACAGCATCTCTCCTTGTAAATCAGAAGTTCTTAGATACCAGTCTGAAAGGACTCATGTATATCTCACCTTAATAGTTTATTATCCGCACGAGTGTGATACTGTGTGTGGTAAATCCTCAAAGTTTTCATATCATGTAGCTTATTGCTATTTGAAGTATAGTGGGAGAGTTGTGCCTGTAGGTGCAGATGTTCTTGTAACCCTATGGCATTCCCCAAAAACCCCTAGTCTAATGCCAATAGTCTTCCCATCCATATTTCAGATGCCCTTCACATTTACTTCTCCACAGAATGCATGCACCAGCCGACCAACTATCAGGTTGAGTACAGATGAAGAAGTACACATTTTGTGAGGCAGAGCATCGACAGGCCTCACTATTTATATGATCCAACAGCTCCTGCATGGACAAGTCAAATATCGCTACTCTCAGCAATCAAGTCACCTTAACAACTGAGCATACCATTTCCAAAGAAACTGTTCTGTGGATAAATCAGCCTCTAGCCACTGTATCCACCAGATGCCTCAAATAGGGCCCCTTGTGGTTTTCTAGGCCAACCCTTCAGTTTGCCCACATTCAGGTCCACTCAGATTCAATGCATGACATGGGTTGCTTTATGTGTTCCCCTCTGTCCAGTATCTGACCCAGCTAAGGAAAACGTGGTGGGAAGCCCCAATGCATCTAGGGATATACATCAATGCCGACCCCTCTCAGCACTCCAGACACCTTTGCTCCTTTTACTGCCCGCCAGCCAGAGGCAACCTCACTGATTAGCTGCTGTTCTGCCCCAGTGACTGCAACCTGTTGTGTGGTTTTACTTCTAGCTATCAGGTCTATTTTCTTCTGCCTGTGCTACAGGTCCTATGGTTTTGGTGCGACCGGGTACTGTTGAATTCAGATAGGAAGGGGCAAAGAGTTTCACAGGATAATTGCATTTTCGTAATCTTGTAAGTTCCATTTCAACTAGGGGAACCATGCAGTAAAAGGAAACTATGTTTAGAAGAGCTCTAAGTGCTGTAACTAAACCAACCTCCTCACACCATTATGTTGATGGAAAGAAAGACGACGCACTCAACTCTATCTTTCCGTTCACAAGCATTATCAGTGGCTGGGAAATGTTTTCAGCTGATTAAATCTCTGAAGAGGTTTTTCGATCTTCTCCCAGTTACAGCAAGGACAACTGTTACAGCAGCCCTAATCACTTCCAGATTAGACTATTGTAATAGCCTTTGTGCAGGTGCAAACAAGACAATATTTAAGAATCTCTAGACTGTTCAATATGCAGCATCCCGTCTGGTGCTGAAACTGCCACGCCGCTCCTCAGCTTACGCATCCTTAAAACTATTGCATTGGTTACCTATCCATAAAAGAGTACTATTGAAGATACTCATCAACACTTATAGAGCTTTCAAGGCATCAGGACCTAAATACCTACCATCTAGATTCACACCCTATGTCACTACACGCCCTCCTAGATCCTCCTCAGCTAATATTTTAAAACCCACCCTGTTCAGATATAAAACTAAGGGTGGCAGATCAGTAACTGCCCTGGGAACAAAAGCATGGAATATACTCCCCAGTCATCTCCGTCTAATCAAATCAGAATCCGGTTTCAGGATGTCCTTGAAAGCCTGGTTTTTTGAAACTTCTGACTCGCTCTGCCTCTACCTGATCTAACTCTCCAGCAAATGTGACAGCAGCACAATATGTGACTCCC
This sequence comes from Triturus cristatus, assembly GCF_964204655.1. Lineage (NCBI taxonomy): Eukaryota > Metazoa > Chordata > Amphibia > Caudata > Salamandridae > Triturus > Triturus cristatus. Next base: position 424,278,140 of record NC_140593.1, read on the forward strand.
ATCTATCTCTGCACGGTGCCAAGATACTCCTGCGGTGTGGCAGTTGCGCTTCAGAGATAACACCTACTACTACTGCTACTACTACTCCATACACTAGCACAGGCATGATTGGGGTATTCGACTCACTGTAATAAGGTGGTAATTGTTGGTTGAAGAGGAAATAGACTCGGTCTGTTCTAGAGAGGACCCTTGCCCGCATTTGTTTTTTTAGAGGGAATACAACTGCTGTTTGGGATTTGCAGAAGACCCTCCTTCTTGGAACTCAAGCAGAGCGTACTCAGAAATCTTAAACTCCTTGTTAATCTATTAAAATAACTATTCAAAACTCATTGATAACGGCCTTCAGACATCCACAATATTATGATTCCATTATCTTCTATATTATTATCATCTTGAATGTCTGTCAATGCTGGGCCCCCCATCGATAAAGTTCACCACTAGACAGAGAGGGTTGAAGCTGCCTAGTGATATTTACATTGTTTGGGCAATTAGTCAGACCATAGTTCTGAATTCACTATTACATCTGACTTAGAAGAGAATTATAGAGACTCCATGTCAATGGAAAAACACGCTCAAATATTCTGAGGCAATGCAAATGTATTTTTTTCCACTGTTATCCTTAAACATGCAAAATTTTAAAGGTTCATAGGAATTCCATCAATGTAAGTGTTTACATTATTTTAAAGCTATCACATAAAAATGAATTAAATTGTGCTTACTGTGTTCAGTTCTTCAATCTCTTTCTTATTTTCAACTGAAGACATGACTTCAGCTTGATCTTGAATTTTTAGCATATTAAGTGTATCATCCACCAGCTCTTCAGTGGTGTATGATAATGAAGAGTCTACCTCAGCAATCTGAAAATTGAGAAAGCAAAACCCTCATAAATGTACAAATGAACACATTTTCTATCTTTCTATGCATTTTAATGACCATTAGGATAAACAGTTTGGTAATAGAATAAAAAACGTCCACCTCAAAGAGGAGGTTCAGTCAAGTTTATAACTCATGATGTGGATTTATTTAATTTTAAAAACATTTAGGTGACAAAACTTTGTTTCACCAAACGCAACTGGTAGGTTTTGACCCATGACTAAATTAGCAGAAAGCCTGATGTATTCTTAACTGAGGGAAAGATATCGACGACGACGACACTGACGACACCCAGCTGATCCTCTCCCTCACGAAGTACCCCGACACCACCAAAACCAACCTCCATGAAGGAATGAAGGCCGTCGCCGAATGGATGAAGAACAGTCGCCTGAAACTGAACTCGGACAAGACAGAGGTCCTTATCCTCGGCTCCACCCCTTCCAGCTGGGACGACTCTTGGTGGCCGACTGCACTGGGAGCCGCACTGACACCCACCACCCACGCACGCATGCAACCTGGGGGTCATCCTGGACTCATCGCTCTCAATGACCCAGCAAGTCAACGCCGTCTCCTCCTCCTGCTTCAACACCCTCCGCATGCTTCGCAAGATCTACAGATGGATCTCCATGGCAACCAGAAGGACAGTCACCCAGGCCATCGTCAGCAGCAGACTGGACTACGGCAACACCCTCTACGCAGGAACCAGGGCAAAACTCCAGAAAAGACTACAACGCATACAGAACGCCTCCGCACACCTCATCCTCGACATCCCCCACCACACCCACATCACAGCCCACCTGAGAGACCTGCACTGGCTCCCAGTCAACAAGAGGATCACCTTCAAGCTCCTCACCCACACCCACAAAGCACTCCACAACACCGGACCAGTATACCTCAACAAACGAATCACCTTCTACACCCCGAACCGGCAGTTTCGCTACGCTGACCTCGCCCTCGCCAGCGTTCAATGCATCCACAGGAAGACCACCGGTGGAAGATCATTCTCCTACCTCACCGCCAAGACATGGAACACCCTCCCCACTCACCTACGACAGACTCAGGACCTGCTGACCTTCAGGAGATGTCTCAAGACCTGGCTGTTCAAGCAATAGCTCTCCTCAGTGCCTTGAGACCCTCACTGGTGATTAGTGCGCTCTACAAATGCTTGATTGATTGATTGATTGATGTCCAAAGGCTTTTTAGAGGTCTCTAACTGCCCAATTTGCAGAACCGGCCATTTGCGACCCCAAAAAAGCTCAATTATATTACAAAAGCCAAAATGGGATTTGGTAACATGTCACCGACTCTCAATTTGCATTAGCTAATTGGTATTTGGAAGGCGTGTTTTTAGAGTTTCCATCCAAATACCGATTCCCAGTAGAATGTGTTAATGTCTTGTAACCGAATTCTGGTTGCATAACAATAATAGTTTGTCATCAATTGAAAGGTAGTGGTACCCGTTCGCAAACAGGAAAGGGGTCCCTAAGGTTCCACTTCCCCTTTGAGAACGTTAAAGAAATATTTTAAGAGTAGGCAGTATGTCCCACGGACCATTGCCTAATCTGAAAAAAATGAAAGGTATAAATTTCATTTTTCTTTTTTAACCTCTTCGCCGTGGGGGTAATTCCCCGATGGCGCGGGGCGGAGAGGGAGGAGGTTGCGGCGACGCGGTGCTTGTGACGAGCCAAACTCGTCATGAGTCACAGTGGAGCTGTGCTCATGACGAGCTGGGCTCATCACGACCCCGCCCACTAATTAATTCTCCCGCACAGGCGGGGATTCAATCGCGTGTGGGCGGGCCACGGCCGTTATGACGGGCCCAGCTCGTCATGAGCACAGCTCCACTGCATTCCCCTAAGGAAAATAGGTTACATTTAAAAAAAATGTGATTGGTTCATTTAAAAAGCAATCATAAACATCAGCAGGTAATTCCTAATGGGTTGCAAATTGCGACCTACTTCAATAATATTAATCAGGTAGGAAAATTTGCGACTCACTAGGAACCCCTAAATATGAAATAAAACTTTCATACATTTTGAATAGCTTTGACCAAATAGAGATTTGGAAAAAATGTCTATCCTAAATGTTGGACCTGGCCCTTTTTGCAGGGTCATCCCTAAACTTTTTGCCTTCCTCCTGTATTTTTTCTGACCTAGTGTTGGCTGTTTTATGACTCTGGGCACCTTACCACTGCTGATCAGTGCTAAGGTGCATATGCTCTCCCTATGGAAAAATGTATACATTGATTGGTGTCCATGTTTGGCTTATTTGGTTTACTATCAGCCCCTAGTAAAGTGCACCAGGAGTGCCAGGGCTTGTAAATACAAATGCTGCTGGTGGGCTTGCAGCACTGGTTGTGCCACCCACAGAAGCGGCCTAGTAAAATGTGTCTAGGGTCTGCCACTGCAGAACCTGCGTGCAGTCTGCTACTGTCGCGCTGACTGCACAAGGGCCCCCACTTGCCAGTCCCTAAACCTTCCCTTAACTACATATTAGTCACCCCTCTGGTAGGCCCAAGGGCAGGGTGCATTGTAGGCATAAGGTAGGACATGCCCTGATGTGTGTGGCATGTCCTAATAGTGAATTACAGCCATTTTCGTTTTTCACTATTGAAGGCTACCTGCTCTCCATAGGCCAGAATGGGCTGCTGGAATTACTACACGCTGTAATCCCAGTGGACTCAGAGAGCATGGTAGAAAGTCAAGTTTAGTATGCCTGAACTCAGAATAATAAAATACTTATTTTAGTAAAGTTTATTTTAATATCCTGTGTTTGTAAATACTACTTTTAGAAAGTTAGTATTTACTGACCTGGCCATTTCAGTCCGCCTCTGCTGTGTGTGTGTGTTCTGCCTAGCAACAGTAAGGAGCAGGGCTGGGGAATTCCAGGAGACAGGCTGGCTGCCAGGTGGCGGGTAGAGAGATTACACCAGGATGGGTGGGAGGAGTACACCTTGACTCTGAATAGACCTGTGCCCTGCCACCACAATGCTGGCTCGGCCCCCTGTGGAGCGGCTGATGTCTCTGCCCTGCTGCTGAAAGGAAAGAGCATAGTCACCACAACAAAGTGCTCCAAAACTGGACTGAGCCAGGCCCAGGCCCCCTGGCGACAAAGAACAAAAGAATTGGTGTATAAAAGAAGGAGCCCTGCTCCTAAGAAATCAGATCCTGTTTGCGCCAAGATGAACCTCTGCCTGAAGGAGAAGGACCTGGAGAAGCTGAAGGAGGAATACTGTCTCTCTGCCTGAGAGACTGGCCTGCAGTGGGTGCCTGTCCGCTGGAAGGAGAGGAAAAGACTTAAGAAAAAGACTTTGATTCAACTTGTGCTTTTTAAAAAAACAATCTCCAAGGGCTTGCTTGTGAACTTGCCCCCTGATCTGCGCCCCAGGAACAGTGGGTGATACCTTTCCCCCAGAAGAGGAGAACTGCTGGAAGCGATTCTGTGAAGCTGACCCCCAGAGAACCTGTGTGCCTCTCCCCCGTTCCCAGCACCGCGACATCTGCCACCTGGGGCTACCACGAGCACCGCGAGAACCTGTCTACCTGGTACAAGCACCGCAAGTGACTGCCCCTCCGAGCCGTAGCTCGCAACGCAAGGAAAGTAACCTGAGCGTCCACGCACCGAGCCTTTGCGACCCCGTGCCACCGAGATCACCGCGAGGACCTGCGACACACTGGTGATCCCCTGGAAAGCCGACCGCGCTGCAACGTGCTAAGAATTGCCCCGGAGCTGCTCTCCCCTCCTCTGAACCCTGTCGTGTGGCTGGGACCTTCCTCGAGTGTGTCACGAAGCACCGCCGCCCTCCTACTGTGAAGGACGACAACGCGACGTGGGACATCTCTCCGTGGACCCCCGAGGCCGCAGTGAACACCCCCTGTGCGAAGAATAAGCTACTGTGTGCGAGCGCGCTGCTGTACGACCCGCCCGCTGCTTGGTTCGGGCCGTACTAGCGCTGTAGAACCACTACGCGACGAACGCGTGCCTTGTGAGCCTTTGTACGGCTCGAAATCAGCTGTTCGCACCGTACTGCCTTTGGAGACCCACTACGGCGCTCACGCGGGAAGCGTGAGCTTTGGCAACCATCGTCCCAGCTGTCCGAAGCGCTCCGGAGAAGTACGTGCCGTACTGCCTTGAAATCCATTTACGGCGCTCACGCGGGAAGCGTGAGCTTTGGCGAGGGACGTCCCGGACGTGTACGACGCGTACCAACGAAGGTACGGTCCGTAGGGTTCACTGCCAGAGTACGCGTGCTCACGCGAGAAGCGTGAGGAACAGCAAGCGTACTCGCGCTCACGCGAGAAGCGTGAGAAACGGCAAGACACCTTTAAAAACTTATACAAACGATAACAAAGGTGCCACGAAGCACACAGAACCCCTAAGAAGCCTATTCTAAGTACAATTTTGCCATTTTAACATCTGTGGACAGCCTTTAAGCATTTGAGAGTAACTGGATCAGTATTTATACAAGAGAACTGTATTTTAACAACCTGCCTTAAAGAAATCTTTTATATAAAGAACTCTATTTTTGATAAATACAGCCTTGTGTCTTTGTGTGGTGGGGAGGTGATTATTGTGTGAGATATCTTGAACGCTTAACCTAATGCCCTCTGGAAATCTAGCCAGACTGCTCGCGCCACGTTACCTAGAGGGTGAGCAGGGGTTATTTTTAAAGAGATAATCCTACGCCCTGACTTAGAGGAAAGGGTCCCTGCTTGTCGCAAGTGCATACCTGCGCCAACCAGAGACCCCGGATTCTAACACTAAATATATGGACATCTGGGCCAGAGTCCAGGACAACACGCAGCCACACCTCTAGATGACACTAATAACATATTCTCAGGTTTCTCTTTGTCATTTTCACAATGTCAATATTTGAGAACATTTCGGTGAATAATCCAGAGATTGCAAATATTCCATCAGCAGTAACATCATCTCTATTCTGAATTTGTCAATACAAATTTGAGACTATGAATTTGAAATCCAGTTTACCAAAAACCCACTGGCAAAAATAGTTTCCTTCCATGTAATAGTGAGGGGCCTCAGGGAAAACCTCCACTTTTTGTGATAGAACCTGTACAGATGTCAATGTGTAGAATAAACAAGCGCCTACTCTCACCACAAAGCTAGAAGCCCACAATCACCCGAAGAGATTTATTTAAAAAAAAAAAAAAAAACACAACATGAAAATGGGCTAGAAACACCATCAGGGAGGCTCTACTATAAACAATACACACAGACGAAATAGTTAGGATAACATGTGTCACAACATTTTCCCCTGCTTCCAACCATATAAAGAAGATCATTAAAATTACTCAAAAATCCTGACCAGTACTGGTACACATTGGGAGAAACCTCTGCTTTCCCTTACATGCTGTAAGAATACATGTAACCCTTTGATACACAAAACAGCAGCAAGACAGTCCTAGCCCAGCAAACACACTCCAGGGCTTATCGGTTTAGTGGTCCACTACTTATGTGGGAAATTTTTCATCTGCTTGTTCACCAGTACAAAAGCAGTAGACCTCGGCACTTATAGTCAATGGCTCATCAAGGCATTCACTAACTACAAATACGACAATGTCATTTATCTGATCAAATGTCTTTGTGGTCTACATTATGTAAGGATGACATCACACAAAATACGAATACGAATTAAGGGACTCCAAAGTACCATCCAGTTCAAAAGAAACATGTCTAAGATGTTGAGACATTACTTGGAAAAACAATATTCTGAAAATGTCCTTAAATTAGTCATGTTAGAAAAGATATCTCACGGTCAACCAAACATTAAAAAACATTGCTTAAGACAATTAATTGGACAAACTAACCCCATAAGAGCGCAATCAAACATCAACTTGGTGCAATCATTGTGCTGCTGCTCTCCTATAAATGAAATCCTGTCCTCGCTTCCAACGTTCCTTAGTGCAGTTTTGACCAAATTCTAGAGGCTCCCTAGGGAACCCAGTCTAAGTCAACAATACATGGATGGAGTCACCCAATGAGTTCCCAATGCGCAGAATGACACAAATTGAATCTCCAACATGGGAAGGGAAGCCCCCCAATTTAAGTCTTTGCCCCAGTTTCAGATCTTAGGACTGCTCCTGTTGGTGGTAATTAGGCCTATACCTTGACATGAGGTGTTGGACCTCTGTACCAGGAAGGAAACACCAAGGGTGCCCTCATTTATCTGACAGTAGAATACTGTGCCTGTTATGGGGTTGGCACAGAAAGTGGTGGTACAGCATAGCATGTTTTGTTAATCTATTAATCCATATTTATGAGCAGAAGTTTTTACCAGTATCTCTAGAGTGGAGGCCTTGAGGCCTACTCGTGTAAAGCTTTGCTTCTATGTGCTTATTCAGGTCGTAATGTTAACATTCAAAGAGTATGTAGTGGGTGTTCTGTATAAGAGGTATGTGGTGAATACATTGTGTAAAGGGAAGCATAGAGATGGAGGACTATGGGATTCTTTTTAGATGTCCTTGCCCAGGCCTTATGTAGAAGATGGAGTTGGGGTTGTTTTCCTATGTGTTGGAAGTGTAGTGCTAACATTTCTGTAGCTAGATGGAGGAGTCGTAAACATTGAAATGGGGAGAAAGGAAACCAGGCTCCTTAAGAAATTAAATTACAGTTTTTGAGAGAGGAGCTGTAGCACTACTATTTGGTGGAAGGTGGGGGTGAAGGCTGAGTCTGCAGGTCCTGTTATTCAAGGTGAAACGGACAACTTAGGTAAGGCCAGCCTTTTGTTTTCCTGTGATCACTCTTTTTGTGCAGTTTTATATGATGCAAACATGGCCCCAAGGCATTAGTATACTCTACATGAGCACCCGACTAAATTACAGAAGATCCGATTCATTAATTGTTTATGGCATGGGAGGATTAAGTGATTTGCCCAGAATAATAGGATGTGAAGCTTATGTCCAGATGTGAACCTGCTTCCCCAGTTCGAACTGGTCATGCCCCAGTCCTGCATACTGGAGGTCTGGCCTTTAGGCGAAACCTTGAAAATTCAGTGCAGCCAGTGATAGCTAGGATCAGAAAGCTTACACTTCTTGTGTCTCTTGTGTGTGCTTCAGACTGCTGCCAATCATCCTGTAAGGTTTTTCACTCTCACTGGACACTGGAAGGGAAACCACCCTACTTTGCTATTTAAGTGCAGATGGTGCTTGCTTTGACAGTATAAAAGTGGGACTCACAGACACACTTTTTCCAGTCACAACTTCTGTATGATCAAGAAAGATAGTGCTTCTCAGAGCAATCAGAGGACTTCTGCGCAAACAGGACTGGTGTTTGCCTGACAGTCAGTTTCCCAGAGGGGAACGGGCATCACCTTTTACCTGAGGTGCTTAGAAGTCAATTCAGAGAGAAAGATGTGATTGTTCAGGAATAGCCAGAAGCAGCAAGACCTCTGTGCTTATGGTGTCTGCCAGATAAAGGAGGATGGAGGAAGGCAATATCCATGCCCAGGGTCTATGTGGGCATACCACTCTTGTTTGCAGTGCCAGGGAGGAATTGCGGAACCACATCAGTTCAGTGCTGCGGGAACAAAAACTGCAACAGCCAACGGGCCTATGCCATTGTTACTAAAAGAAGTGCAACCATAACTCACCCATTGTCACAGAGCCCTAAAGAAAGGTGACCACAGTCCATCCTCTGCTGCTATGATGTGAAGAACTACAACTTTTCTCAACCTGTGCTGCTGTGAATAAGAGGCTGGCCTCAATCCACTGGTAGAGCTCCACATGACTTAGTACCTTGAAGCAGGGTCTGAGTGAAGCCTAGACCTGAGAACTGCGTAGGAATGCAGTGTTACAAGATTCACCCCATGTGGCACAGTGACTCCAGGTTACCTTAATCGTAGACCCTGATGGCCTTCAGCGTCCCAGGACTGCGACCACGCTGCAGCAAGAGGAAGTCACATCTGACCAGAAGTGTGCATCCTCATCTAGAAGCAGGAGAGAGACTGTGCGTTGCCACCAGGTGGCTGCTGCCTTATGCTATACTCTTACTAGAGGGGGATATTATGCACCACAACATTTTTTCATGTCAATATAGAAATTCTTAAACTTTTTTTGGCCTGCGCGCAACCATTTGTAAATATAGATGTTTGTAAAAGTTTTTTCAGGTTTTCAAACCGTTTTTTGAGTGCTCCCGGGTTGGCGTCTTCCGTCCTGGAGAACTTCCAAACACCATTGGTTGCATCCCCCTAGGCACTCCTGAGATCCTGTGACAAGGATTGATCAAATTGTGTCGATTTGTAGTTTATGTTGCAATAAACATTGCCTCTTGTGTCGTTTTTTCAAATTTACAAATGGTTGTGCGCAGGCCAAATAAAGTTTAGTGATTCAAGAATATCCATTCAACAGCAAGCGGCACTCCCACACAGAATATTGAATCATGGCATATGAAGAGATTTCTAAGAGAACAGATCTACGAGTGGAAACCTTTGCATTTTCAAACGAAGAAGTATCTAGAATCTATGCACGCATACATGAGGAAACTACACAATCAACAACGAATCGTACCAAGGAACAGAACATCAAACAACTTTTATATCTATCTAAGAGAGAAATAAATCAGAGACTACATGCGAGCACCTTAATAAAATACCACCGCGCGCAACGCATACCCCGTGGATTAAGGCTAGCGCTCAAACCATCATTATGTAAAATTGCACAAAAATTCCAAGAACGCTGGTATGCGATTTTAAAGAAGTGCTCCCTCGACCCAATCTTTTTGATTATAGAGGAACTGTCTAGTATTCTGGAAAATGTATTACAAGAGATCGTAGAAGTAACTGATGAACTCACTAACATAATGTCAGCCCTATGACTGGACAAAAACACTCGAAGATATCAATGAACAGTTAACAAAACACTCCCAAGAAATAAACAAAAGAAAGATATGAAAATTCCATAGGGACACATTGGATTATAAATTAGGAGAAGTATATACATGGGCAGAAGTTTACGGCCAGCGCTGCCAAAACCGGCTCTATACTCAACAAACGGATACATTCTCATCAGGAAGCGAAACAACGGACAGAACACAACCTCAAACTACAAAAAAAAACAATAACATAAATGCCAGCCCCCAATGGACAACAACCGACAACAGCGGGTGCTTTTTTAGAACAATGCCACCAAGACAAAGACAGCCCAGGAGGGGAAAAAGCAAAGGAACATCCAAACACAAGGAGTACCACCATGACAAAAAAAGACAAAAAGAAGACAACTCCCAAGGAAACCTAGTTATTAACATCTCTGATCATGAATTGGAACCACATGAACTCAGATTATTACAGAAAGGTACATCATTTGTTCCAACGACACAAACGGATCAACTAGAATTGGAAGTGAGTCTTTTTAAACTGATGAGAAAATTACGTTTGAGACATTTTTTGGAGAACATACTGCAAGATCAATCACCAAAAGAGCCAGATCAACTAAGGGGACTAACAGCCCAAAGAACTAATCAAGCACCAGTCAGTCACAAAATCTTAGATCTTTTTGAAAACCTCATCAAACAAGATTTATCCAAACTAAATTACAATAAAAAACTACCAAGAACATAACACAGAAAGACATGGATACACTAAGAAAAATAGCCAACAACAAAAAGATCATATGTCAAAAAGCTGACAAGGGAGGAGCCCTGGTAATCATGAATACATCATTCTATGAGACACGAGTAATGGAGCATATCTCAGATCACACAACATACATGAAGTTGGATGAGAACCCTACTGTACAGTTCGCTAATCTATTGAAAGACATAGTCAAAAAAGCATATGACACAGGAGTGATCAAAGAAAAAACCAAGACTTGTTTAATCAAACAGAACCCAAAAAACCCTGTATTGTACATGGTACCAAAAATTCATAAGGACCTGAGAGACCCACCATTTAGAACGATCGTGTCCACATGAGGAAGTTTACATGAGCCCATAGGTCAATTCTTGGATAAATATCTACAACAGAGCGTGAGGAATATGAAGACTTATGTAAAAGACACAACTGATTTCTTACTGAAATTACAAAACGTATCAGTGTCCACAGAAGAAAAGATTCTACTATGCACAGCTGACATCAAATCCTTATATACTTCAATTCCGCACCTACTGGGGATTGAAGCCATAGAACAAGCACTTTTACAAACGGATTTAGAACAAGTAATGCAAGTATTCTTCATGGAACTAATTCATTTCACCCTATATCAAAGCTACTTTCAATGGCAAAACAACTAGTACCTCCAACTAACAGGTACATCCATGGGCAATTGTACTGCGCCGGCATACGCTAATCTCTTCATGCAGAAATTTGAGGAAGACCACATTTTGTCACAACCGCAATGGTATACCAAAATCAAACTTTTCTTGCGATATATAGACGATAGCTTCATCTTGTGGAAAGGCACCCAACACAAACTCACGACAGCACTATCTACTTTGAATAATGTTGATGAAGGGATACAATTCACTTTTGAAATATCAGAAACAAGGTCATTCCTGGATGTAGAAATTACCAAGACTAAAGATGGATTTGAAACTGATATATTTCAGAAAAAAACCGACAGAAACAACACATTACATTACAGTAGTTTTCATCAAGCATCACTAAAGGAACATCTACCGATATCCCAAATGCTTAGGGTAAAAAGGATTACATCTAACCTGGTGAAAGTGATTGAAAGAGTAGAAGAAATGGGTGAAAGATTCGCACAGAGAGGATATCCAGCATCAACTTTAGAGCTGGAAAAACAGCGGAGCAGCTCTGAAGAATACGGTCAAACCAAAAAACACCAGGATGGTGGTAGTATCCAGATTCTCAACACTGAGCAGCGCAATCAAAAAAATTATTACTCGTCATTGGCCAATGTTGACACTAGAACCAGACTTCAAAACCCTGTTCTCACAACCACAACTTTTTGCAAATACCAGAAGCAAAAATTTGGGAGAAATCTTGAAACAACAACAGACTGCAACACAAAAATCAAAAGGAACGAGACCTCGCTTGAATTGCAACAACTGCAATAATGTAATACAAGGAACCAAAGAGGATATCCAGCATCAACTGTAGAGCTGGAAAAACAGCGGAGCAGCTCTGAAGAATACGGTCAAACCAAAAAACACCAGGATGGTGGTAGTATCGAGATTCTCAACACTGAGCAGCACAATAAAAAAAATTATTACTCGACATTGGCCAATGTTGACACTAGAACCAGACTTCAAAACCCTGTTCTCACAACCACAACCTTTTGCAAATACCAGAAGCAAAAATTTGGGAGAAATCTTGAAACAACAACAGACTGCAGCACAAAAATCAAAAGGAACCAGACCTTGCTTGAATTGCAACAACTGCAATAATGTAATACAAGGAACCAATATACCTCATCCCATGAAAGGATACAACATTAAATTACACACCACAGCTACATGTGACACATCAAATGTCCTATATATGTTAAAATTCCCATGTGGAAAAGTATATGTGGGCAAAACGGAACGTAAGATTAAAACACGGATTAATGAACATAAATCGAACATAAGAACCAGGAACGAAAAATCGACAATAGCAACACATTTCATGGAAGAACAACAGAATATATCGCAATTGAAATTCCAAGTTCTTGAAATGATCCAAAAAACTGAAGGAAGAGACAACAATAAATATTTGCTGAGACAAGAGAACTTTTGGATAATGAAACTCCAATCTTTGAAGCCGTATGGACTTAATGAACACATTGAATATGCATGTTATCTATAATTTAACTTTGATTATTTTCTGAATTTTGTGTTTTTTCTTTTTTCTGTTCACTGGTAAATATATTCTAATTATTGGTATACCTGTTTCAAAATTCGCAACTGTACACATTAAGGCAACAACCTGAAATATTTTGTAATATAGTCTTCACTGTTATTACAGTTTTAACTGACACTTCCGTACACTCAATATGGCCACCATAAAAATAGACCGACTAGTCCTACTATTATGTCTACCTTGGTACCATAGTCCTATATCAATATCATCCACCTGATCAGTGCATTCTGAAAGCACAGAAACGCCGACTGTGCCGAAAACGAGACGCAGACACTGCTGAAAATACCGCACAAAACTTTTACAAGTAAGCTGACATCAGCCATACAACGTATAGGTGAAGACTATTATTTAAAACTGCATGATAAATATCACGAGCATTGAAGTCAGTATGTTACGCTCATCTAATCATAGGGTAACCAATTTAACTGAAAAAAAAATCTTAACTGTATGTGTGCTATGATTTTGTTACACTAATGCTCCCTGAAGAAGGGCAGGTAGCCCGAAATGCATAGGAGCCCAAAGAAAGTATATAGTAATTTAGATTCCGTAAAAACAAGTTGAAATGAAATCAATTTTGAGGTGAAAATTAAAATAATTCAATTGAAAAAATGACACAAGAGTCAATGCTTATTGCAACATAAACTACAAATCGACACAATTTGATCAATCCTTGTCACAGGATCTCAGGAGTGCCTAGGGGGATGCAACCAATGGTGTCTGGGAGCACAAGAAATTATTTACAATATAGAAATCCTACCATGACGGGAGAACAGTCTAGACAAGATGATGGGGAAACCCAAAGTGAGAGGAACAGAATTGAGGCAATGCAAGCCCAAGACTCAGTTCAATAAGTGTAATAAAGTGCCTTTAAAAAAACACTGGGTCGGACGATCAGTTATTGAGTACCTGTGCTCAGAGCAAAAAAACCCACACACAACATCCTGAGGAAGTCTGTAACTACTCCCCATCGCTACCACTGAGAGTCAAGTGTGGCAGTTGGTCTTGGTTCAGTTTGCACAGCCATAGCAGTACAGACCCTGGCACATCAGAAGAAAAATGTCTCAATCCCAAGGTTGATGTTCAGTACCTCTTGCTTGCCTGTGGCCCACTCCCCCCCTGAACAACATCTGACAATGCCAATGGTATTTTGATGCCAGGAGATATGAAACATCCGTCTCTTAACATGCTTCAATGTTGAATGCTAGAATAGTAGTATATTTTTCCTACTGTATATGTGCCCTAAGTGACCAATATACCACTTAATGACAGAAATGCATCCCTCATTCTCCAGTATTGGGGTGTCTTTCATAGATTCACATGCTTGAATATTCCCCATCGTCGAAGTGGGAGTCCCACGGCACATAACATAGCAATGTAGTAATAACATGAGCCAATATAGGCATAAAAGAAAGTAAAACCATAGAGTTTTTATGGATAGACTACTTGTCACTTCTATAACATATTACTTTCATTATGTTTTAGTCCAAATTCCAGCCAATGAGGCGTCCGCACCCTCTTAAAATGTTCTCCTCAGAGGCTCAGGCCCTCAGATTCTCTACCGCACGCCGTGTGAAGGGAGTCTCCCTGAGCTTGCTCAGTTTTTCTTCTCAGAAAGTTAGCTTTATGATGTCTACTACCAAGAAATCCTTCTTCAGACCTTGTGGAAGCTGTGGTAAACAGAGACTTCATTCTGAAGACCCTCACAAAAAATGTATCTATTGCCTATATCCTGAACATCAGGTAAAGGATTGTAAGATTTGTAGGACCTTCTCTCAGAAGACTCTAAAGGACAGAGAAGGGCATCTCCTTCTGTGGCTACAGAAGTTGAAGACTTCAGAGAATCCTCTCTCAGATGTGGAGAGTGTATCATCAATCAAAACTTCTTCATCCTTGAAGAGGACAAGTGACTATCAAAAGGTTTCTCCAAAACCTAAAGTGGTGAAGACACATCATGTGGATAAGCCCACTATCCAACCTTCAACTTCAAAAGCGGTGATTTCTCCCCCTCTGAGTCTTTCTGCACCTTTTACACCCCCGAGATCTGATTCTGAGGCGTCAAAGACTCCATCTGCGCAGTTTTTACCTCAGAAACTGCCTATCTCATCGACGAGCTCATCAACGCTTCCGCCGTCGACGAGAGCTGCCGTCGTCACATATACGTCGACGACTTCAACTTCTGTGTCTATGAAGCCAGCTATGATCCTGTTGTCGGCATCTTCACCGTCGACGTTGGTATCTGTTAAGGTGAGACCTATTTCGTCTACAATGCCTTTGACTTCGTCGACGACGGCAAGCAAACATAGGAAAAACCATTCGTCGACGGTGGCTTCGTTGTCGACAGTGGCTTTGTCGTTGATGATGGCTTCGTCGTCGATGATGGATCATCATCTGCGGTGGCTTCGTCGTCGACGGTGTCTCAACAACTACGTTTATCGTCAACGATAACAGCTACAACTGCATCCATGGATCTGGTACCATTGAAGACTTCAAGCTCTTTGCTTCAATGGCGACATTCCTCTTTGGATACCCTAATGCCAATTCAAGCTCCTTCTCAACCTCCAGCTGAATTATTTTCTTCTGACGATGAGGAATCTGAGGATGACAGATTTCGGGCTGCTCGCAGTCCCTCTAAACTTCTAATAAAATGTCAGGAAGATTTCTCTACTTGTGACACCCAACCTGCGCAGGAACTTCCTATGGTACAGATGCCTTTAAGTCTTATTTCCAACCTCCAGTACATGTTGGATGACTACTATCGCCGTTTTCCCCGTTCTGTGCAGACTTCCCCAATGCCGCAAGTACCTCCACAACCTCTTCCAACTAGAGAATCAGTTGCCACACCTACGTCGGCGACCAGAATTCAACATCATGATGTTCCTCAAATCATAGAGGAAGACAATGACGACGAGAATGATGGTGACGGTGACAAGGAAGAAGGTGAGCTGGATGACGGATCCCTTCTTTCTGAATGGGACAACTATCAAATCCAAACACCATCTACCGCTGCTCCAGCTCCTCTGGATTCGCCACCAGTCGACATCGGTGGTTTTCATTTACTCATGGAAAGAGCAACAAAAAGATTCCATCTTCCTATGACCACCAGAGAGGAATATTGTTTCCTGTATGATTTTAAAGATCAACCTCAAAAACAAGTCCGTTGTATTCCCATTATCGATTTTATTTGGCAAGAAGGCCTCAAACTCATGCAAAATCCTAATTCTATTACAGCTGTCCTATCAAGGCTAGATAAGAAATACAAAGCCCCTGCAAATTCACCTGCTTGTCTCATTTCGCAACCAAAGCCTGATTCCATCATTACTCAGGCAGCACAGTGTCGATCCAGAAACCCATCGTCTCCATTATCTACACCGCCAGACCGAGAGGGTAGACGCCTGGATGGTATTGGAAAGAAGTTTTCCACTATGGCTGCAACTACAGTTCGTCCGGCCAATTCTTTAGCTATCTTGGGCCGTTTCAAACTCCAAATGTGGTCTGACATATCATCTCTTATAGACCTTATCCCAGAAGCGTCTAGACCAGAGGCATTAAAAATTCTTCAAGAAGGAGAAAGAATTTCCTCGGAAATTATTGATTGTGCTATTGATGTGTCTTCCACTGGTTTCCGTCCTTTGGCTGGTGCAGCAATCCTCAGGCATCAGGGCTGGTTAAAGGCCACGTCTTTCTGTCAGGGGGTACAGACAAAAATACTGGACATGCCTTACGAGGGTGAATCATTGTTTGGCCAGCATATCGACGATGCCCTTCAAACAATTAAAAAGGACACCGACACTGCCCGTGCTCTCGGAACTCTACAGTTTAAAAAGCAACACCGCTACTCCTCCCAGAATCAGCAGTCGTATAGACAACAGCATTCTTCGACCTACAGACAATATAGAGGGAAATCCTCTAACAGAGGAAAGGATTACTCCAAAAAACAATGACTTTCATCACGCACCGTCACAGAGTCCTCCCACTTTTTCAAGAATTGGAGGTCAAATCTCCCACTTGGTCATTAATTACTACCGATCAATGGGTTCTGGATATTGTGCGCAGGGGACACACATTGGAATTTGTAAAGATTCCTCCCAATTCTCCACCAAAAGGTACCCCTCCTGCTCACCTAAAGGAACTTTTAAATCAACTGACAATTTTATTACGAAAGGGCGCGATCGAAGTGGTGCCAAAACTACAGAAGGGCAGGGGATTTTATTCGAGGTTCTTCCTCATACAGAAAAAGTCGGGAGAATGGCGCCCCATCTTGGATCTCCGTGCCCTGAACAAATACATCAAAAAACAAACTTTTCGCATGTTGTCCCTTCAAGAAGTACTTCCTTTTCTATCCCAAGGAGGGTTTATGATAACTTTGGATCTTCAAGATGCTTCTTTTCATCTTCCCATACTGCCGAGACACAGAAAAGTTCTCAGATTCAGAGTAGCCGGAAAAGACTTTCAATTCAAAGTTCTTCCATTCGGCCTTCGTTCCGCTCCCCAAGTGTTGTCCTTGCACCGGTGGCCGCTTACCTTCGCCTACAAGGAGTGCACATCTTTCCATACTTAGACGACTGCCTGCTGAAGGCAAAGTCGTTCGAACATGCATCCAAACAAACTCTTTTCTGCAGGTCCCTCTTCCAATCTCTAGGCCTCACATTCAACATGGACAAATCTCAATTTCTCCCAGCTCAAAACAGACTGTTCTTGGTAGCCATTCTAGACACCAAGCAAGGAAAAGCTTTTGTGTCGCACGAAAGACGTCAACACCTTCTCAATCTAGCGACTTCCATCCTTCTAAAAGAGTCTGTTTCTGTCCGACAGTTGAAATCTTTCCTAGGAATGTTGTCCTCTTTCATTCCTCTAGTCCTTCACTGCCGCCTGAAAATGAGACCTGTCCAGGAGGAATTGGATAGACAATGGGCTCAAGTCTCGGGATCTTTCAGCGATATAGTCACAGTCACACCTTGACTAAAGAGAGCTCTTTTGTGGTGGACTCTCGAAGAAAATGTCTCCTCAGGACGTCCATTTTTTACTCTCACAACAGATGCGTCTCTCGAGGGTTGGGGCGCCTACTTGCAAGGACTAACTGTAAAAGGCAAGTGGAACGTTCAACAAAAGATATGCCACATCAACCTGCTGGAGTTACTGGCCATTTTTATGGCTCTGAAAGCTTTCCGCAGCATCATACAAGGAGCCTCGGTGTTGATCCGAACAGACAACACAACGTGCATGCACTACATCAACAAACAGGGAGGCACAAGGTCCGTCTTGCTGTCCCTTTAGGCTCAACAAATTTGGGATTGGGCGATTCAACATCACATCGTCCTCACAGCAGTTCATGTTCCGGGAGCGTCGAACAATCTTGCGGATTCCCTAAGCAGATCATCCACGACCAATCACGAGCGGGAATTACACCAACCCACTCTGGATCACATTTTTCGATTATGGGGTCCCCCGAATCTGGATCTGTTCGCAACACATCTAAACCGCAAATGCCTGTTCTACGCAAGTTGGCTTCCCCAACCAAAGTCATGCGGGAATGTTTTTTTGATGAACTGGTCGAAAATATATGCCTACACTTTTCCACCAATACCTCTAGTCCCCAAAGTTCTGCGGAAAATGAGGAAAGAACCCTGTCACATTATTCTAATAGCCCCCCGGTGGCCTCGACAACTCTGGTTCACGGAACTCCTGCTCCTGTCTCAATGCGACCCGATCATTCTTCACCCTCTTCCAAATCTTCTGACTATGGAACACGGCCAAATTTGTCATCCCGATCCAGCATCTCTACGTTTAGCGGCTTGGAACCTGAGCACTATGAATTTGTAAGTTTGGACATTCCTTTAGACTGTAGAGAGGTCTTGGCTAAGGCTAGAGTACCTTCAACTGTGAAAACATATAAACTCAAATGGAAAAGGTTCTGTCTATGGTGCAATGAAACTCAAGTACATCCTATCCATTCCGAGCCAGAACAACTCTTGCCTTTCTTTTTACACCTGGCAAAATCAGCCTTCTCGTACTCTACCCTTAAAGTTTTTCTAGCAGCAATCTCACGGTTCCGTCAAGATGGCTCTAACTCACTTTACTCGTCAAGAGTAATACAACAATTTTTCAGGGGTCTTTTTCGAATGTTTCCTCCAATTCGTCCACCACCTCCACCTTGGCATTTGAACATTGTATTAGCACAGCTCATGAAACCCCGGTTTGAGCCAATCCATAAGGTCGATCTCAAATACGTTACTTGGAAGACTTCTCTACTCCTGGCTCTTCCTTCCTCTCGCCGGGTCAGTGACTTGCAGGCGTTTACTACTAAACCGCCTTTTCTTCAATTTACCAAAGACTCTGTCCTGCTCCGCATCAATCCGGCCTTTATCCCCAAGGTGCCATCGGATTTCCACCTCAATGAGCCAGTTATTTTAAAAACATTTTTACCTAATCCTCAAACTCCTGCAGAGAAGACGCTTCATTCTTTAGACGTCAAGAAATGTCTCAAATTTTACCTTAAAAAAATGGCTACTATTCATAAAAATTACCAACTTTTTGTGGCCTACGAACGGATGCAAAAGGGTCATCCGGTCACCAAATAAACAATAGCACGCTGGATATCTACTGCTATTACCTTTTACCATCAACAAGCTGGAAAACCACTTACGGCAACTGCTCAAGTGCATTCCACCAGGAAGGTTTCTTCTTCCACTGCGCTATTTGCTGAGGTGCCTCTTCAACACATCTGCAGAGCTGCAACATGGTCCAGCAGACGCACCTTTACAAGACACTACTGTCTGGATGCTGCTGACAACACGACACAGCTGTGGAACAGGCAGTCCTTCGTAATCTTTTTAAATTAGGTGAGTCTCTGATGCTTCCCTCCTCCTGCATACAAGGTACTTTTGTTGTTTATTTATATATATATATATATATATAGAGCTCCAAGGACTTCACTCGAAGAATGAAGGAGACCGCACTCAGCAAGTTTTCTCGATGCGATATTTTATTTCATTGATTCGAGAAGCAGCAGTAACACCAGGACGCGTTTCGGCGTTCGCGCCTTTTTCGACTGAGTTACAACGTGCAGTTTACGTGAGCAGTATTATATCCGGTTCACATAATCTGGTTCCGGTTCACTTAAACATAAACATAGTGAAAAGACTGAAAATACAGTTTAAATCGGACTTTCATTCACTTGTGAAAAATAATATATCTATTACTTCATAAATAAATTGTAATTCTGAAGTTCATTGTTACAAGTGAAAAAAGCAATTTGGAACCAATAAAGTAAATTCATCGATAGGCGGTAAATTATTAGGCGAATTGTTACCCAGGATGGGTCAAGTCAACCAACAGTGATTTCCTATTCAAAGTTCTGCATCCAACAAAGAATAAGTATTTACATATAATTTATTATAGATTCTCAAAACACAATTGAGCCCTGTATGGGCATAAAGTGACAGTAATTTATACATTACAGTGAAGCAGAAAAAAACATTCTACCATCTCGGACCCCAATTGTTTCAGCGTTTGCCTAGGTGACATGATAGTTCCTCCTCTGTGTTCAAACCATAAGGTGTAGTGGTTTGGAGGTCGATAATAAAGCGAGATTCTAATCTCCTCAATCTCAATTCCCGATTTCCCATTCGGTCACTGACTGGGACATGATCAAGGCAGAAAAACGACAATAGATTTCTGTCACTATTGTGGTATTGTGCGAAATGTCTGATGCTTCCCTCCTCCTGCATACAAGGTACTTTTGTTGTTTATTTATATATATATATATATATATATATATATATATATATATATATTTATATATATATATATATATATATGTCGAATCCTCCTTCCGAAGTACCAGCTGGTACTACCAAAAGACACGGACACTCAAATGCTGGTACAAATTTTCGTGCTCGGTTTATTATTTCATAAACAAAGTATGGTTCAGACGCGTTTCGACAGACACAGCGGTCTTGATCACATGATTAGCATGAACTGAACGTGTCTTTTAAAAGGTGCCTCGCCCCCAGTTACGTGTAGACATAAACAAAATACTTTCTCTCGGCTGTATTTGTCAATTGTGTAAACACGCAAGAATCAATTTTAAACATATAATTGCAATGTTCATAAAAATATAATAGCTATTAAAGCGTACATTTGCTTATTGGCTAAAACAAGTCCAAATTGAACAATTCATTGACATTTCTCAAACCCAGGTTGTCATCCGTATCGCGCTATACTCTATCCTTTAGCTGCGATATGGGTAAATTGCCTGCACTGCATTAAATTACAACAATTGCAATGGGTAGAAGTTAATCATAAGAGAACTCACCTCACCCATTGTGTGCAAATAACGCCTATCATGTGCAAATATAGCAAAAGTCAGTTATCTGTACAAATACAGAAAAATGTGCAAACTTGCAAAAATATGTGCAAATCCAGCAAATTTTTATAGATCTGTGCAAATACAACAGAATGTGCAAACCTACAAAATAATGTGCAAGACTTGCAAAACATTAAAAAGAGACCAATTCAAAATATTAAAACAATGGACCGGAAATCAATTAGAACATATCTAAATACATGTAAACAATATATATACAGCCAATTCATGTATATAAAACGTACTGGGTATCTTACTTCAATGGCACAAATGCTAAAAAAGACTAAGTACAACAATCATATGTATGTGAATATTAGCCCAGAGGTAGCTAAGTGACTAAATTACCCTTATATATATATAACACTGTGTGATGTAGAAAAATATAAGAGACCTCCGTAAAAATATCTTATAGTTCCTGAAAGACGAGGATGTTCAAACATAAACCTAGTTTCCTATGCTCTAATATGGTGGGAATGAGACCTAATTTACGTAATTATTCAAAAATGTATAAAATAATTACATACATTGTGACTACCACAGGCAGTTATAAGAAGTGATGTAGATCCTCCCCATTGAGGAAAAGTAGGTCGCACACCGCTCGTCACACCAGCAAGTTGCCCCAAACGACTGTGGGAAATGTAGTGGCGACGGCGGGTACGCCTATGCCACAAAATGTAAATAGAACAGTATGTGTATGCGTTAGCCATCCCTGGACACGTGTTTCGAGGTAGTTGCCTCTCGTCAGCAGGGAGCAGGTCAGTGTAAAGGGGTGCCGCGTGGACTGCCAAATGTAATTAAAAGCAGGTCAAGTACCTCTCCTGGCGCGCAGGTGCAGACTCAAGGCTCGTCAGCCCGTTAGCTTAAGGAAGCCGTTTAAATTGAGGAAAAGTAGGTCGCACACCGCTCGTCACACCAGCAAGTTGCCCCAAAGGACTGTGGGAAATGTAGTGGCGACGGCGGGTACGCCTATGCCACAAAATGTAAATAGAACAGTATGTGTATGCGTTAGCCATCCCTGGACACGTGTTTCGAGGTAGTTGCCTCTCATCAGCAGGGAGCAGGTCAGTGTAAAGGGGTGCCGCGTGGACTGCCAAATGTAATTAAAAGCAGGTCAAGTACCTCTCCTGGCGCGCAGGTGCAGACTCAAGGCTCGTCAGCCCGTTAGCTTAAGGAAGCCGTTTAAATTGAGGAAAAGTAGGTCGCACACCGCTCGTCACACCAGCAAGTTGCCCCAAAGGACTGTGGGAAATGTAGTGGCGACGGCGGGTACGCCTATGCCACAAAATGTAAATAGAACAGTATGTGTATGCGTTAGCCATCCCTGGACACGTGTTTCGAGGTAGTTGCCTCTCGTCAGCAGGGAGCAGGTCAGTGTAAAGGGGTGCCGCGTGGACTGCCAAATGTAATTAAAAGCAGGTCAAGTACCTCTCCTGGCGCGCAGGTGCAGACTCAAGGCTCGTCAGCCCGTTAGCTTAAGGAAGCCGTTTAAATTGAGGAAAAGTAGGTCGCACACCGCTCGTCACACCAGCAAGTTGCCCCAAAGGACTGTGGGAAATGTAGTGGCGACGGCGGGTACGCCTATGCCACAAAATGTAAATAGAACAGTATGTGTATGCGTTAGCCATCCCTGGACACGTGTTTCGAGGTAGTTGCCTCTCGTCAGCAGGGAGCAGGTCAGTGTAAAGGGGTGCCGCGTGGACTGCCAAATGTAATTAAAAGCAGGTCAAGTACCTCTCCTGGCGCGCAGGTGCAGACTCAAGGCTCGTCAGCCCGTTAGCTTAAGGAAGCCGTTTAAATTGAGGAAAAGTAGGTCGCACACCGCTCGTCACACCAGCAAGTTGCCCCAAAGGACTGTGGGAAATGTAGTGGCGACGGCGGGTACGCCTATGCCACAAAATGTAAATAGAACAGTATGTGTATGCGTTAGCCATCCCTGGACACGTGTTTCGAGGTAGTTGCCTCTCGTCAGCAGGGAGCAGGTCAGTGTAAAGGGGTGCCGCGTGGACTGCCAAATGTAATTAAAAGCAGGTCAAGTACCTCTCCTGGCGCGCAGGTGCAGACTCAAGGCTCGTCAGCCCGTTAGCTTAAGGAAGCCGTTTAAATTGAGGAAAAGTAGGTCGCACACCGCTCGTCACACCAGCAAGTTGCCCCAAAGAACTGTGGGAAATGTAGTGGCGACGGCGGGTACCCCTATGCCACAAAATGTAAATAGAACAGTATGTGTATGCGTTAGCCATCCCTGGACACGTGTTTCGAGGTAGTTGCCTCTCGTCAGCAGGGAGCAGGTCAGTGTAAAGGGGTGCCGCGTGGACTGCCAAATGTAATTAAAAGCAGGTCAAGTACCTCTCCTGGCGCGCAGGTGCAGACTCAAGGCTCGTCAGCCCGTTAGCTTAAGGAAGCCGTTTAAATTGAGGAAAAGTAGGTCGCACACCGCTCGTCACACCAGCAAGTTGCCCCAAAGGACTGTGGGAAATGTAGTGGCGACGGCGGGTACGCCTATGCCACAAAATGTAAATAGAACAGTATGTGTATGCGTTAGCCATCCCTGGACACGTCAGCAGGGAGCAGGTCAGTGTAAAGGGGTGCCGCGTGGACTGCCAAATGTAATTAAAAGCCTTGGATCTGCACCTGCGCGCCATGAGAGGTACTTGACCTGTTTTTAATTACATTTTGGCAGTCCACACGGCACCCCCTTACACTGACCTGCTCCCTGCTGACGAGAGGCAACTACCTCAAAACACGTGTCCAGGGATGGCTAACGCAACACATACTGTTCTTTTTACACATCGTGGCATAGGCGTACCCGCCGTCGCTACTACATTTCCCACAGTCCTTTGGGGCAACTTGCTGGTGTGACGAGCAGTGTGCGACCTACTTTTGCACAATTTATTACGGCTCCCTTGAGCCAACGGGCTGACGAGCCTTGGATCTGCACCTGCGCGCCATGAGAGGTACTTGACCTGTTTTTAATTACATTTTGGCAGTCCACACGGCACCCCCTTACACTGACCTGCTCCCTGCTGACGAGAGGCAACTACCTCGAAACACGTGTCCAGGGATGGCTAACGCAACACATACTGTTCTTTTTACACATCGTGGCATAGGCGTACCCGCCGTCGCTACTACATTTCCCACAGTCCTTTGGGGCAACTTGCTGGTGTGACGAGCAGTGTGCGACCTACTTTTGCACAATTTATTACGGCTCCCTTGAGCCAACGGGCTGACGAGCCTTGGATCTGCACCTGCGCGCCATGAGAGGTACTTGACCTGTTTTTAATTACATTTTGGCAGTCCACACGGCACCCCCTTACACTGACCTGCTCCCTGCTGACGAGAGGCAACTACCTCGAAACACGTGTCCAGGGATGGCTAACGCAACACATACTGTTCTTTTTACACATCGTGGCATAGGCGTACCCGCCGTCGCTACTACATTTCCCACAGTCCTTTGGGGCAACTTGCTGGTGTGACGAGCAGTGTGCGACCTACTTTTGCACAATTTATTACGGCTCCCTTGAGCCAACGGGCTGACGAGCCTTGGATCTGCACCTGCGCGCCATGAGAGGTACTTGACCTGTTTTTAATTACATTTTGGCAGTCCACACGGCACCCCCTTACACTGACCTGCTCCCTGCTGACGAGAGGCAACTACCTCGAAACACGTGTCCAGGGATGGCTAACGCAACACATACTGTTCTTTTTACACATCGTGGCATAGGCGTACCCGCCGTCGCTACTACATTTCCCACAGTCCTTTGGGGCAACTTGCTGGTGTGACGAGCAGTGTGCGACCTACTTCTGCACAATTTATTACGGCTCCCTTGAGCCAACGGGCTGACGAGCCTTGGATCTGCACCTGCGCGCCATGAGAGGTACTTGACCTGTTTTTAATTACATTTTGGCAGTCCACACGGCACCCCCTTACACTGACCTGCTCCCTGCTGACGAGAGGCAACTACCTCGAAACACGTGTCCAGGGATGGCTAACGCAACACATACTGTTCTTTTTACACATCGTGGCATAGGCGTACCCGCCGTCGCTACTACATTTCCCACAGTCCTTTGGGGCAACTTGCTGGTGTGACGAGCAGTGTGCGACCTACTTTTGCACAATTTATTACGGCTCCCTTGAGCCAACGGGCTGACGAGCCTTGGATCTGCACCTGCGCGCCATGAGAGGTACTTGACCTGTTTTTAATTACATTTTGGCAGTCCACACGGCACCCCCTTACACTGACCTGCTCCCTGCTGACGAGAGGCAACTACCTCGAAACACGTGTCCAGGGATGGCTAACGCAACACATACTGTTCTTTTTACACATCGTGGCATAGGCGTACCCGCCGTCGCTACTACATTTCCCACAGTCCTTTGGGGCAACTTGCTGGTGTGACGAGCAGTGTGCGACCTACTTTTGCACAATTTATTACGGCTCCCTTGAGCCAACGGGCTGACGAGCCTTGGATCTGCACCTGCGCGCCATGAGAGGTACTTGACCTGTTTTTAATTACATTTTGGCAGTCCACACGGCACCCCCTTACACTGACCTGCTCCCTGCTGACGAGAGGCAACTACCTCGAAACACGTGTCCAGGGATGGCTAACGCAACACATACTGTTCTTTTTACACATCGTGGCATAGGCGTACCCGCCGTCGCTACTACATTTCCCACAGTCCTTTGGGGCAACTTGCTGGTGTGACGAGCAGTGTGCGACCTACTTTTGCACAATTTATTACGGCTCCCTTGAGCCAACGGGCTGACGAGCCTTGGATCTGCACCTGCGCGCCATGAGAGGTACTTGACCTGTTTTTAATTACATTTTGGCAGTCCACACGGCACCCCCTTACACTGACCTGCTCCCTGCTGACGAGAGGCAACTACCTCGAAACACGTGTCCAGGGATGGCTAACGCAACACATACTGTTCTTTTTACACATCGTGGCATAGGCGTACCCGCCGTCGCTACTACATTTCCCACAGTCCTTTGGGGCAACTTGCTGGTGTGACGAGCAGTGTGCGACCTACTTTTGCACAATTTATTACGGCTCCCTTGAGCCAACGGGCTGACGAGCCTTGGATCTGCACCTGCGCGCCATGAGAGGTACTTGACCTGTTTTTAATTACATTTTGGCAGTCCACACGGCACCCCCTTACACTGACCTGCTCCCTGCTGACGAGAGGCAACTACCTCGAAACACGTGTCCAGGGATGGCTAACGCAACACATACTGTTCTTTTTACACATCGTGGCATAGGCGTACCCGCCGTCGCTACTACATTTCCCACAGTCCTTTGGGGCAACTTGCTGGTGTGACGAGCAGTGTGCGACCTACTTTTGCACAATTTATTACGGCTCCCTTGAGGCAACGGGCTGACGAGCCTTGGATCTGCACCTGCGCGCCATGAGAGGTACTTGACCTGTTTTTAATTACATTTTGGCAGTCCACACGGCACCCCCTTACACTGACCTGCTCCCTGCTGACGAGAGGCAACTACCTCGAAACACGTGTCCAGGGATGGCTAACGCAACACATACTGTTCTTTTTACACATCGTGGCATAGGCGTACCCGCCGTCGCTACTACATTTCCCACAGTCCTTTGGGGCAACTTGCTGGTGTGACGAGCAGTGTGCGACCTACTTTTGCACAATTTATTACGGCTCCCTTGAGGCAACGGGCTGACGAGCCTTGGATCTGCACCTGCGCGCCATGAGAGGTACTTGACCTGTTTTTAATTACATTTTGGCAGTCCACACGGCACCCCCTTACACTGACCTGCTCCCTGCTGACGAGAGGCAACTACCTCGAAACACGTGTCCAGGGATGGCTAACGCAACACATACTGTTCTTTTTACACATCGTGGCATAGGCGTACCCGCCGTCGCTACTACATTTCCCACAGTCCTTTGGGGCAACTTGCTGGTGTGACGAGCAGTGTGCGACCTACTTTTGCACAATTTATTACGGCTCCCTTGAGCCAACGGGCTGACGAGCCTTGGATCTGCACCTGCGCGCCATGAGAGGTACTTGACCTGTTTTTAATTACATTTTGGCAGTCCACACGGCACCCCCTTACACTGACCTGCTCCCTGCTGACGAGAGGCAACTACCTCGAAACACGTGTCCAGGGATGGCTAACGCAACACATACTGTTCTTTTTACACATCGTGGCATAGGCGTACCCGCCGTCGCTACTACATTTCCCACAGTCCTTTGGGGCAACTTGCTGGTGTGACGAGCAGTGTGCGACCTACTTTTGCACAATTTATTACGGCTCCCTTGAGCCAACGGGCTGACGAGCCTTGGATCTGCACCTGCGCGCCATGAGAGGTACTTGACCTGTTTTTAATTACATTTTGGCAGTCCACACGGCACCCCCTTACACTGACCTGCTCCCTGCTGACGAGAGGCAACTACCTCGAAACACGTGTCCAGGGATGGCTAACGCAACACATACTGTTCTTTTTACACATCGCGGCATAGGCGTACCCGCCGTCGCTACTACATTTCCCACAGTCCTTTGGGGCAACTTGCTGGTGTGACGAGCAGTGTGCGACCTACTTTTGCACAATTTATTACGGCTCCCTTGAGCCAACGGGCTGACGAGCCTTGGATCTGCACCTGCGCGCCATGAGAGGTACTTGACCTGTTTTTAATTACATTTTGGCAGTCCACACGGCACCCCCTTACACTGACCTGCTCCCTGCTGACGAGAGGCAACTACCTCGAAACACGTGTCCAGGGATGGCTAACGCAACACATACTGTTCTTTTTACACATCGTGGCATAGGCGTACCCGCCGTCGCTACTACATTTCCCACAGTCCTTTGGGGCAACTTGCTGGTGTGACGAGCAGTGTGCGACCTACTTTTGCACAATTTATTACGGCTCCCTTGAGCCAACGGGCTGACGAGCCTTGGATCTGCACCTGCGCGCCATGAGAGGTACTTGACCTGTTTTTAATTACATTTTGGCAGTCCACACGGCACCCCCTTACACTGACCTGCTCCCTGCTGACGAGAGGCAACTACCTCGAAACACGTGTCCAGGGATGGCTAACGCAACACATACTGTTCTTTTTACACATCGTGGCATAGGCGTACCCGCCGTCGCTACTACATTTCCCACAGTCCTTTGGGGCAACTTGCTGGTGTGACGAGCAGTGTGCGACCTACTTTTGCACAATTTATTACGGCTCCCTTGAGCCAACGGGCTGACGAGCCTTGGATCTGCACCTGCGCGCCATGAGAGGTACTTGACCTGTTTTTAATTACATTTTGGCAGTCCACACGGCACCCCCTTACACTGACCTGCTCCCTGCTGACGAGAGGCAACTACCTCGAAACACGTGTCCAGGGATGGCTAACGCAACACATACTGTTCTTTTTACACATCGTGGCATAGGCGTACCCGCCGTCGCTACTACATTTCCCACAGTCCTTTGGGGCAACTTGCTGGTGTGACGAGCAGTGTGCGACCTACTTTTGCACAATTTATTACGGCTCCCTTGAGCCAACGGGCTGACGAGCCTTGGATCTGCACCTGCGCGCCATGAGAGGTACTTGACCTGTTTTTAATTACATTTTGGCAGTCCACACGGCACCCCCTTACACTGACCTGCTCCCTGCTGACGAGAGGCAACTACCTCGAAACACGTGTCCAGGGATGGCTAACGCAACACATACTGTTCTTTTTACACATCGTGGCATAGGCGTACCCGCCGTCGCTACTACATTTCCCACAGTCCTTTGGGGCAACTTGCTGGTGTGACGAGCAGTGTGCGACCTACTTTTGCACAATTTATTACGGCACCCTTGAGCCAATGGGCTGACGAGCCTTGGATCTGCACCTGCGCGCCATGAGAGGTACTTGACCTGTTTTTAATTACATTTTGGCAGTCCACACGGCACCCCCTTACACTGACCTGCTCCCTGCTGACGAGAGGCAACTACCTCGAAACACGTGTCCAGGGATGGCTAACGCAACACATACTGTTCTTTTTACACATCGTGGCATAGGCGTACCCGCCGTCGCTACTACATTTCCCACAGTCCTTTGGGGCAACTTGCTGGTGTGACGAGCAGTGTGCGACCTACTTTTGCACAATAGATCCTCCCCATTGTTCAACCCTCCTGGAATACGTGTGTCCAACTCCACTATATATTTACATTCCAGTTGCCTCAGAGCTTTTTCCCGGTTACCTCCTTTCTTCAATTTCGGTACCGAGTCTATAATAAAGTAGCTCAGGCAGCTCAGATTGTTGTTGTGGCAAGCTTTAAAATGCCTCGCTACCGGGTAAGTTGGATCCGAGTTGAGAATGGCCCTTAAGTGCTGTAAAATCCTAATATATGCTTGCAGTTTTGTACTACCCACATACTTGAGTTCACATGTGCATTTCAATACATATACCACATGATCAGTGCGACATGTGTAGTGTCCCTTGAGATATCTAGGGCTGTCTCTGAAAGGTGTGGTGTACTGGTTAGTATTTATGCCAAATTTGCACGCTCTACAGGAAGAGCATTTAAAAAATCCTTTCACAGGGGCTAGCCATGTGCCACTGATAGATGTTTCCGGACTACTGGATACCAGTTCGTCCCGCATAGAAAATGCTCGCCTGTATGTAATAGTGGGGGTTTTGGGAAGCACTGCCTTTAGGGTAGGATCTGTCAAAACTATGGGCCATTCCTTACAAATGATGTTCTTAATAGTTTTAGCCTGTCTACTATAGGTAGTGATAAGTCTCATTACACTTTCATTAGACTCATTGTCAGGGATATTATCAGTAAGCGTCAAGGTTTCCTGATTTGTAGTGTTTTTAGATATCAATAAATCACTTCTCTTCCTTAGGTTAGCTTTAGTCATCATATCCACGCGCTAGTAGCCTATTCTTAGCATCCAACTGATGCTCATTACGCGCTGCTATAGTGCTGCACGCTCTGTAGATACGCAAAAATTCCCCATAAGGGATACTATTGATTGTGTGTTTCGGATGGAAACTTTCTGCGTGTAACACCGTGTTCCCAGATGTACTTTTGCGATAAAGACTTGTCTCCAATTTGCCATCTTTCAAAATGACCGTTACATCTAGGAAGTTGACAACATTGGTGCTAATATCAGCAGAAAATTCCAAATTTAAATCATTGTCATTGATATCATTCACAAAACCCAACGCCTCTTGTTCAGTTCCCTTCCAAATGACGAAAATGTCGTCTATATAACGCCACCATGATATAACCTTGGTGGACCATAGCTCCGCATGGCATGCCTCTCCCACCAGCCTACATGTAAACATGCATAGTTGGGAGAGAAACATGCCCCCATAGCCACGCCTCTCAGTTGTTGAAATGTCTCATTATTGAATAGGAACATGTTGTTATTTAAACAAATACGGATCATATTGACTAACATAGTATTATGTTTGTAAAATTCCATATTCCTCTCACCCAGAAAGTATTCTACAGCCCGTAGTCCATCATCATGGGCTATGCTAGTATATAATGCTGTGATGTCCATGGTTATTAAAATAACATCAGGAGGTAAAGTGAGGCTATTGAGTTTATGTAGAAAGTCCATAGCATCACGTATGTAACTTGGCAAATTTACCACCAAATCTTGAAGGAAAAAGTCAATATATTTGGAGGTGTTTTCAAACATACCATTAATTGCTGACACTATAGGGCGTCCTGGAATAGGCATGACCCCTTTATGCACTTTGGGAATAAAATAAATGCTAGGTAGAACCGGATGCTCTTTATGCAAATATTTCACCTCCTCTTTGGTAAGCAAGCCCTCTCTGTGCCAAGCCTGTAGCTCATCTTTGTATTGCTTGTGTGTGTTAGCAATCAATGTTTTAGGAATCCTGCGGTAACATTCCAAGTTATTTAAATGATGGTAGGCCTCCTCTTTGTATTCCTTTTTTCCCCATAAGACCACGTTACCTCCTTTATCTGATTTGTTAATAATGACATTATTGTTTTTCTTCAGTTTGGACATCAACTTGAAATATGCATTCAATTTGGGCATAGAAGTTCTATTTCTGTTTTTTGCTTGGGTTTGATGCTGTAGTTTTTTTAATTCATCAGTGATTCGGTCATGGAATACATCAATAGAGTCACGTGGCATCGTCGGCATAAATGTAGACACTGGTTTAAATGGACTCATACAGGATTTAGATATGTTGATCCCTTCATAGTCTGCCACCTCTTGTGTAGCGATATCAGTTTCCTGACTTCTGCTGAGTGCATTTAAAATTTTAATCGCATGCATGTCAGATGCTACCAGTCCCTTGGTGTTGCTCTCCACTGTAGATGCACTACTTGTATTCAAATCCGATCCCATCTCTTTATTTGCCTCATCACTTAGTTTGTTTTTGATGGTATAATATTTTTTTAATTTGATCTTCCGGATGAATTTAAACACATCAACTCTTGTATGCACATAATTGAAGTTACTCTCTGGGCAAAAAGAAAGACCTAATGATAATATTTGTTTTTCCGCCGCATTTAATTCAACATCCGTGAGGTTGATAATGGTGTTATCACTTACTTTCTTTGTTGCCTCCATTGTTGTCGCTGCTGATTTCACCCTCGTGTGCTTCCTTCTTTGCCGCCTTCTGGCATTCCGCTTTTGGCGGGTTGTGCTTGCTGTTGCCGTCGGCGTAGGTTCTGTTTGCGTTGCATGCGAACGAAATCCAATTCTTCTGCTAAAGTTAAAAGCCCTATATATATATCAAACTCACAAAGTTGCCTGCTGTAGAAGACGACACTCTGCAGGTAGGGATTCACCAAAATTCGTTTATTGTGGAGACAGCAGCGTGAGTACAAATCAGTCCACAAATTCAGAGCCCATTCCCGATGCGTTTTGTTGCTCACTTCCTCAGGGGCATTGGGCTGTGACAATATCAACAGAGCGCTTTTGGCGGCAACTTTATAATTCAAATAACCCCGCCTCAGTGGGCGTGGCCCTCACTGTGGCCTCTTGGTACTTGTAGTGTCCGTCGTATTTCTCGAGTGAGTTGCCTGTTTTTAAAGTCAATAATAAAGTCAATCGATTCATCCCAGTGGATCGTGGTGACTGGTTGCCCTTGAAACGCTGCTACTTGTGATCCTTTCAACAAACGGCACCTGCGCCTTAGGCAAATCCGACGGTTGACGGAGTTGCAGGAATGCCGAAAAACTGCATCAGGTCGTCTTCTGTGGCTCAGGCAGGCCGCTAACATCAAACTCGCAAAGTTGCCTGCTGTAGAAGACGACACTCTGCAGGTAGGGATTCACCAAAATTCGTTTACTGTGGAGACAGCAGCGTGAGTACAAATCAGTCCACAAATTCAGAGTCCATTCGCGACGCGTTTCGTTGCTCACTTCCTCAGGGGCATTGGGCTGTGACAATATCAACAGAGCGCTTTTGGCGGCAACTTTATAATTCAAATAACCCCGCCTCAGTGGGCGTGGCCCTCACTGTGGCCTCTTGGTACTTGTAGTGTCCGTCGTATTTCTCGAGTGAGTTGCCTGTTTTTAAAGTCAATAATAAAGTCAATCGATTCCTCCCAGTGGATCGTGGTGACTGGTTGCACTTGAAACGCTGCTACTTGTGATCCTTTCAACAAACGGCACCTGCGCCTTAGGCAAATCCGACGGTTGACGGAGTTGCAGGAATGCCGAAAAACAGCATCAGGTTGTCTTCTGCGGCTCAGGCGGGCCGCTAACATCAAACTCGCAAAGTTGCCTGCTGTAGAAGACGACACTCTGCAGGTAGGGATTCACCAAAATTAGTTTATTGTGGAGACAGCAGCGTGAGTACAAATCAGTCCACAAATTCAGAGTCCATTCCCGACGCGTTTCGTTGCTCACTTCCTCAGGGGCATTGGGCTGTGACAATATCAACAGAGCGCTTTTGGCGACAACTTTATAATTCAAATAACCCCGCCTCAGTGGGCGTGGCCCTCACTGTGGCCTCTTGGTACTTGTAGTGTCCGTCGTACTACTCGAGTGAGTTGCCTGTTTTTAAAGTCAATCATAAAGTCAATCGATTCATCCCAGTGGATCGTGGTGACTGGTTGCACTTGAAACGCTGCTACTTGTGATCCTTTCAACAAACGGCACCTGCGCCTTAGGCAAATCCGACGGTTGACGGAGTTGCAGGAATGCCGAAAAACTGCATCAGGTCGTCTTCTGTGGCTCAGGCAGGCCGCTAACATCAAACTCGCAAAGTTGCCTGCTGTAGAAGACGACACTCTGCAGGTAGGGATTCACCAAAATTCGTTTACTGTGGAGACAGCAGCGTGAGTACAAATCAGTCCACAAATTCAGAGTCCATTCCCGACGCGTTTCGTTGCTCACTTCCTCAGGGGCATTGGGCTGTGACAATATCAACAGAGCGCTTTTGGCGGCAGCTTTATAATTCAAATAACCCCGCCTCAGTGGGCGTGGCCCTCACTGTGGCCTCTTGGTACTTGTAGTGTCCGTCGTATTTCCCGAGTGAGTTGCCTGTTTTTAAAGTCAATAATAAAGTCAATCGATTCATCCCAGTGGATCGTGGTGACTGGTTGCACTTGAAATGCTGTTACTTGTGATCCTTTCAACAAACGGCACCTGCGCCTTAGGCAAATCCGACGGTTGACGGAGTTGCAGGAATGCCGAAAAACAGCATCAGGTCGTCTTCTGCGGCTCAGGCAGGCCGCTAACATCAAATTCGCAAAGTTGCCTGCTGTAGAAGACGACACTCTGCAGGTAGGGATTCACCAAAATTCGTTTATTGTGGAGACAGCAGCATGAGTACAAATCAGTCCACAAATTCAGAGTCCATTCCCGACGCGTTTCGTTGATCACTTCCTCAGGGGCATTGGGCTGTGACAATATCAACAGAGCGCTTTTGGCGGCAACTTTATAATTCAAATAACCCCGCCTCAGTGGGCGTGGCCCTCACTGTGGCCTCTTGGTACTTGTAGTGTCCGTCCTATTTCTCGAGTGAGTTGCCTGTTTTTAAAGTCAATAATAAAGTCAATCGATTCATCCCAGTGGATCGTGGTGACTGGTTGCACTTGAAACGCTGCTACTTGTGATCCTTTCAACAAACGGCACCTGCGCCTTAGGCAAATCCGACGGTTGACGGAGTTGCAGGAATGCCGAAAAACAGCATCAGGTCGTCTTCTGCGGCTCAGGCGGGCCGCTAAAATCAAACTCGCAAAGTTGCCTGCTGTAGAAGACGACACTCTGCAGGTAGGGATTCACCAAAATTTGTTTATTGTGGAGACAGCAGCGTGAGTACAATCAGTCCACAAATTCAGAGTCCATTCCCGACGCGTTTCGTTGCTCACTTCCTCAGGGGCATTGGGCTGTGACAATATCAATAGAGCGCTTTTGGCGGCAACTTTATAATTCAAATAACCCCGCCTCAGTGGGCGTGGCCCTCACTGTGGCCTCTTGGTACTTGTAGTGTCCGTCGTATTTCTCGAGTGAATTGCCTGTTTTTAAAGTCAATAATAAAGTCAATCGATTTATCCCAGTGGATCGTGGTGACTGGTTGCACTTGAAACGCTGCTACTTGTGATCCTTTCAACAAACGGCACCTGCGCCTTAGGCAAATCCGACGATTGACGGAGTTGCAGGAATGCCGAAAAACAGCATCAGGTCGTCTTCTGCGGCTCAGGCGGGCCGCTAACATCAAACTCGCAAAGTTGCCTGCTGTAGAAGACGACACTCTGCAGGTAGGGATTCACCAAAATTCGTTTATTGTGGAGACAGCAGCGTGAGTACAAATCAGTCCACAAATTCAGAGTCCATTCCCGACGCGTTTCATTGATCACTTCCTCAGGGTCATTGGGCTGTGACAATATCAACAGAGCGCTTTTGGCGGCAACTTTATAATTCAAATAACCCCGCCTCAGTGGGCGTGGCCCTCACTGTGGCCTCTTGGTACTTGTAGTGTCCGTCGTGTTTCTCGAGTGAGTTGCCTGTTTTTAAAGTCAATAATAAAGTCAATCGATTCATCCCAGTCGATCGTGGTGACTGGTTGCACTTGAAACGCTGCTACTTGTGATCCTTTCAACAAACGGCACCTGCGCCTTAGGCAAATCCGACGGTTGACGGAGTTGCAGGAATGCTGAAAAACAGCATCAGGTCGTCTTCTGCGGCTCAGGCGGGCCGCTAACATCAAACTCGCAAAGTTGCCTGCTGTAGAAGACGACACTCTGCAGGTAGGGATTCACCAAAATTCGTTTATTGTGGAGACAGCAGCGTGAGTACAATCAGTCCACAAATTCAGAGTCCATTCCCGACGCGTTTCGTAGCTCACTTCCTCAGGGGCATTGGGCTGTGACAATATCAACAGAGCGCTTTCGGCAGCAACTTTATAATTCAAATATCCCCGCCTCAGTGGGCGTGGCCCTCACTGTGGCCTCTTGGTACTTGTAGTGTCCGTCGTATTTCTCAAGTGAGTTGCCTGTTTTTAAAGTCAATAATAAAGTCAATCGATTCATCCCAGTGGATCGTGGTGACTGGTTGCACTTGAAACGCTGCTACTTGTGATCCTTTCAACAAACGGCACCTGCGCCTTAGGCAAATCCGACGGTTGACGGAGTTGCAGGAATGCCGAAAAACAGCATCAGGTCGTCTTCTGCGGCTCAGGCGGGCCGCTAACATCAAACTCGCAAAGTTGCCTGCTGTAGAAGACGACACTCTGCAGGTAGGGATTCACCAAAATTCGTTTATTGTGGAGACAGCAGCGTGAGTACAAATCAGTCCACAAATTCAGAGTCCATTCCCGACGCGTTTCGTTGATCACTTCCTCAGGGGCATTGGGCTGTGACAATATCAACAGAGCGCTTTTGGCGGCAACTTTATTATTCAAATAACCCCGCCTCAGTGGGCGTGGCCCTCACTGTGGCCTCTTGGTACTTGTAGTGTCCGTCGTATTTCTCGAGTGAGTTGCCTGTTTTTAAAGTCAATAATAAAGTCAATCGATTCATCCCAGTGGATCGTGGTGACTGGTTGCACTTGAAACGCTGCTACTTGTGATCCTTTCAACAAACGGCACCTGCGCCTTAGGCAAATCCGACGGTTGACGGAGTTGCAGGAATGCCGAAAAACAGCATCAGGTCGTCTTCTGCGGCTCAGGCGGGCCGCTAACATCGGAGACTCGCATTTGTGTGGTGCTTGAAAAACTGCTGTGCTGCCGCCTCTTCAGTTTCCTTCGCCTTTGAAGAAGTGATGCAGATCACGAAACGCGTCAGGCTGGACAATCTATTTGGTGGGGCATGGCTGTTGTTTCCTCGCTGCAACCCCCTCAATAAAGAAGTTTTGGCTATTGAACATCCTGTTGTGAGGCTCCTCCATTGCAGGCAAACTTCGTTGTTTGTTGGATTTTGGGCGGCATGCCTGAGCCGCGGAGTGAGTCCCGGTGCTTCCGAGCACTCCTGTAACGACGCCATCGGCGCCGCTGCGTGTGGGGCAGGAGCCGGTTATTGAAGGAAGATTGTGTCAGAGGGGACCCAGGCTATTCCCTGCCGCCCACTGTGGTGTCTTAATTGAACAATGTTTGGGGGCTTAGGCATGGCATCTCACTCGAGCAACATTGGGCACTACGATAACCATCAGGCCACGGGAAGAGGCCACGCCCACTGGGGCGGGGACTCGTATTTGTGTGGTGCTTCAAAAACTGCTGTGCTGCCGCCTCTTCAGTTTCCTTCGCCTTTGAAGAAGTGATGCAGATCACGAAACGCATCAGGCTGGACAATCTATTTGGTGGGGCATGGCTGTTGTTTCCTCGCTGCAACCCCCTCAATAAAGAAGTTTTGGCTATTGGACATCCTGTTGTGAGGCTCCTCCATTGCAGGCAAACTTCGTTGTTTGTTGGACATATACATATATATATATATATATATATATATATATATATATATATATATATATATATATATATATATATATATATATATATAGATAGATATGTATATATATATATATATATTTTTTTATTCCAATGTGCCTTGCGCAATAGGAGGTCACTCGACATTGCTTGAATTTAGGATGCAGCCTGCTATCTTGTCTCACATTCATTTTTCATTGCGCAAGGCACATTGGAATAAAAAAAAAAAAATATATATATATATATATATATATAGATATATATTTATATTTATATATGTATTTATATTTGTTTATATTTATATACCTATAGTCTTTTTGAACTGGGTATTGTGATTGTTTTGATTCTTATGTACCTTGTATTGTTCTGATATCACTGCTCACTACTCTTATTCAAGCATGTGAATCTATGAAAGACACCCCAATACTGGAGAATAACAAAAGTTACTTACCTGTAACCTGTGGTTCTCCAGTATTGGTGTCTTTCATAGATTCACATGAGACCCACCCTCCTCCCCTCAGAGACTCTTTTTCCTACTTGACTATATATCACTCTTGTGCTACGAAAATCGGAGGGCCTGAGCCTCTGAGGTGAACATTCTAAGAGGGTGCGGACGCCTGATTGGCTGGAATTTGGACTAAAACATAATGACAGTAATATGTTATAGAAGTGACAAGTTGTCTATCCATAAAAACTCTATGGTTTCACTTTCTTTTATGCCTATATTGGCTTATGTTATTATTACATTGCTATGTTATATACCGTGGGACTCCCACTTCAACGACGGAGAATATTCAACCATGTGAATCTATGAAAGACACCAATACTGGAGAACCAGAGTTTATAGGTAAGTAACTTTTGTTCTTACTGAAATAACCCTATATGTAGCATTCTTTTAGAACTTACCAGTAAACCCACGCAGCCATGAGTGTTACGTGAGTACAAAGCCTTGATTGTCAAGAAAAGTTCTAATGCTGCTATCAGGACATCCACTTGCTCTCTATGAGCCTCAGAGTTTTGGGAATGCAGGAGGTTCAGGACCCTTACCAAAAACCGGAGCCTTTTCCCTATCTTGTACCATTAGTTGTCCCCCAAGTCAACCATGCTCAAGATTAGTTATTTTGTTTATCTTGCCTTCAATCTTTTGAGTCTCCAATCTTGTAAACCCTACTCCAGAGGGTCAGCAAAACATTTTTAAATTAGCTAAATTGAAACATGAACATTTGGCCTCTAACCTCTGTAACTGTTCTCAAGTTCCTACAAAATCTGGAGGCTTTACATCTTTACTCCCTAGTCTCAGCTCCACCTCCAATTTGTTCTGGAGAAATATTTTGTTGATTCACACCTCTGCCGCAAATGTATTTACTTTACCCCTACCCATTGACTTCAGTACATCCAACAGAAAGTGGAGACTGGTCTCCAGGTTAATGTTGGATTCTAGGTCTATACATTTCTGTATTTTGTAGCCATATTGGCTGCACCTTGAAGCATATACATCCCTGTTCTTCCTCCCTTATCTGTCTGACCCTAGGAGCTCAAACACTACTCAACCACTACTGGTGAAGAGATAAGTCTTTTATAGTACTCATTTCCTCCTGTCATTTTGTTCATAAAATGGCATTCAGCACAAAGATATGCTAGACCCCTATTTTACAATGTTTCCTTAAATTTCCCAGAAGAGATCGCCTTGGATGTTAATCTCCTCCCAGCCCAATCACTTTCAGGTAGCATAACCTAATTAACATCTTGTGCCAAAATCTATAAAAAGTTCAGCAATATAGCTACATTTCTCAGCAATTGCAGCAAAGTAGTTTAAGTGTTGCCTTTGATTACATGCATATATTTTCTTTGGGGTGAGTATTTCTGTTCCAAAGGTCTAATTTACTAAACAGCATCTCCCCTTGTAAATCCGAAGTTCTTAGATACCAGTCAGAAAGGACTCATGTATAACTCACCTTAATAGTTTATTATCCGCTCTAGTGTGGTACTGTGTGTGGTAAATCCTCAAAGTTTTCATATCATGTAGCTTATTGCTATTTGAAGTATAGTGGGAGAGTTGTGACTGTATGTGCAGATGTTCTTGTAACCCTATGGCATTCCCCAAAAACCCCTAGCCAAATGCCAATTGTCTTCCTATCCATATTGCAGATGCCCTTCACATTTACTTCTCCACAGAATGCATTCACCAGCAGGCCAACTATCAGGTTGAGTACTGATGAAGATGTACATATTTTGTGAGGCAGAGCATTGACAGGCCTCCCTATTTATATGATCCAACAGCTCCTGCATGGACAAGTCAAATCTCCCTACTCTCAGCAATCAGGTCACCTTCACAACTGGGCATACCATTTCCAAAGAAACTGTTCTGTGGAAAAATCAGCCACTAGCCACTGTATCCACCAGATGCCTTAAATAGGGCCCCTTGCGGTCTTCTAGGCAACCCCTTCAGTTTGCCCACTTTCAGGTCTACTCAGATTCAATGCATTACATGGGTTGCTTTATGTTTTGCCCTCTATCCAGTATCTGACCCAGCTAAGGAAAATGTGGTGGGAAGCCCCAATGCATCTAGGGATATACCTCAATCCCAACCCCTCTCAGCGCTCCAGGCACCTTTGCTCCTTTTACTGCCCGCCAGCCAGAGGCAATCTCACTGATTAGATGCTGTTTTGCACCAGTGACTGCAACCTGTTGTGTAGCTTTACTTCTAGCTGTCTGGTCTATTTTCTTCTACCTGTGCTACAGATCCTATGGTCCTGGTGCGACCAGGTACTGTTGAATTCAGATAGGAAGAGGCAAAGAGTTTCACAGGTTATTGCTTTGTCGTAATCTTGTAAGCTCGGTTTCACCTAGAGGGACCATGCAGGAACAGGAAACTATGTTTAGAAGAGCTCTAAGTGCTGTAAATAAACCAACCTCCTCACATCATTGTGTTGATGGAAAGAAAGACGACACACTCAACTCTGTCTTTCCGTCCACAAGCATTATCTGTGGCTGGGAAATATTTTCAGCTAATTAAATCTCTGAAGAGGTTTTTCGATCTTCTCCCAGTTACAGCAAGGACAACTGTTACAGCAGCCCTAATCACTTCCAGATTAGACTATTGTAATAGCCTTTGTGCAGGTGCAAGCAAGACAATATTTAAGAATCGCTAGACTGTTCAACATGCAGCATCCCCCCTGGTGCTGAAACTGCCACGCCGCTCCTCAGCTTACGCATCCTTAAAACTATTGCATTGGCTACCTATCCATAAAAGAGTACTATTGAAGATACTCGTCAACACTTATAGAGATTTCAAGGCATCAGGACCTAAATACCTACCATCTAGATTCACACCCTATGTCACTACACGCCCTCCAAGATCCTCCTCAGCTAATCTTTTAAAACCCACCCTGTTCAGATATAAAACTAAGGGTGGCAGATCAGTAACCGCCCTGGGAAAAAAAGCATGGAATATACTCCCCCGTCATCTCTGTCTAATCAAATCAGAATCCGGTTTCAGGATGTCCTTGAAAACCTAGATTTTTGGAGCTTCTGACTTGCTCTGCCTCTCCCTGATCTGACTCTCCAGCAATTGTGACAGCAGCACAATCTGTGCCTCCCATCTATCTCTGCACGGTGCCAAGATACTCCTGCAGTGTGGTAGTTGCACTTTAGAGATAACACCTACTACTATTGCTACTACTACTATATACACTAGCACATCATGATTGGGGTATTCGACTCACTGTAATAAGGTGGTAATTGATGGTTGAAGAGGAAAAAGACTTGGTCTGTTCTAGAGAGGACCCTTGCCTACATTTGTTTTTTTGAGGGAATACAACTGTTGTTTGGGATTTGCAGAAGACCCTCCTTCTTGGCACTCAAGCAGAGCGTACTCAGAAATCTTAAACCCCTTGTTAATCTATTAAGATAACTGTTCGAAACTCATTGATAACGGCTTTCAGACCATCCACAATATTATATTCCATTATCTTCGATATTATTATCATCTTGAATGTCTGTCAATGCTGGGCCCCCCATCTATGAAAATCACCACTGGACAGAAAGGATTGAAGCTGCCTAGCGATATCTACATTGTTTGGTCACTTAGTCAGAACATAGTTGTGAATACACTATTACATCTGACCTAGAAGAGAATTATAGAGACTCCATGTCAATGGAAAAACACTCTCAAATATTCTGAGGGAATGCAAATGTATTTTTTTCTGCTGTTAGCCTTTAACATGCAACATTTTAAAGGTTCACAGGAATTCCATAAATGGCAGTGTTTAAATTATTTTAAAGATATCACATAAAAATGAATAAAATTGTGCTTACTGTGTTCATTTCTGCAATCTCTTTCTTATTTTCAACTGAAGACATGACTTCAGCTTGATCTTGATTTTTTAGCATCTTAAGTATTTTTTCCACCAGCTCTTCTGTGGTGTATGATAATGAAGAGTCTACCTGAGAAATCTGAAAATTGAGAAAACATAACCCTCATAAATGTACAAATGAACTACTTTTCTATCTTTCTATTCATTTTAATGAATATTGGGATAAACAGTTTGGTAATAGATTTTAAAAAGTCCACCTCAAAGAGGGGGTTCAGTCAAGTTTATAACTCATGATGTGGATATATTTAATTTTAAAAACATTTAGGTGACAAAACTTTGTTTCACCAAACGCAACTGGTAGGTATTGAGTATTGACCCATGACTAAATTAGCACAAAGCCTGATGTATTCTTAACTGAGGGAAAGATATCGATGACGACGATACCGATGACACCGAGCTGATCCTCTCTCTCACCAAGGACCCCGACACCGCAAAAAACAACCTACACGAAGGAATTAAGGCCGTCGCCGAATGGATGAAGAACAGTCGCCTGAAACTGAACTCGGACAAGACAGAGGTCCTTATCCTCGGCTCCACCCCTTCCAGCTGGGACGACTCTTGGTGGCTGACCGCACTGGGAGCCGCACTGACACCCACCACCCACACACGCATGCAACCTGGGGGTCATCCTGGACTCATCGCTCTCAATGACCCAGCAAGTCAACGCCGTCTCCTCCTCCTGCTTCAACACCCTCCGCATGCTTCGCAAGATCTACAGATGGATCTCCATGGCAACCAGAAGGACAGTCACCCAGGCCCTCGTCAGCAGCAGCCTGGACTACGGCAACACCCTCTACGCAGGAACCAGGGCCAAACTCCAGAAAAGACTACAACGCATACAGAACGCCTCGGCACACCTCATCCTCGACATCCCCCGCCACACTCACATCAAAGCCCACCTGAGAGACCTGCACTGGCTCCCAGTCAACAAGAGGATCACCTTCAAGCTCCTCACCCACGCTCACAAAGCCCTCCACAACACCGGACCAGTATACCTCAACAAACGAATCACCTTCTACACCCCGAACCGCCAGCCTCGCTACGCTGACCTCGCCCTCGCCAGCGTTCAATGCATCCACAGGAAGACCACCGGCGGAAGATCATTCTGCTACCTCGCCGCCAAGACATGGAACACCCTCCCCACCCACCTACTACAGACTCAGGACCTGCTGACCTGCAGGAGATGTCTCAAGACCTGGCTGTTCGAGCAATAGCTGCACCCACCTCTCCCCTCATCGCCTTGAGACCCTCACTGATGACTAGTGCGCTCTACAAATGCTTGATTGATTGATTGATGTACAAAGGCTTTTTAGAGGTCTCTAACTGCCCAATTTGCAGAACCGGCCATTTGCGACCCCAAAAAAGCTCAATTATATTACAAAAGCCAAAATACGATTTGGTAACATGTTACCGAATCGCAATCTGCATTAGCTAATTGGTATTTGGAAGGGGTGTTTTTAGAGTTTCCTTCCAAATACCGATTCCCAGTAGAATGTGTTAATGTCTTGCAACCGAATTCTGGTTGCAAAACATTAACAGTTTGCCATCAATTGAAAGGTAGTGGTACCCGCTCGCAAACAGGAAGGGATCCCCAAGGTTCCACTTCCCCTTTGAGAATGTTAAAGAAATAATTTAAGAGTAGGCAGTATGTCCCTCGGACCATTGCCTAATCTTAAAAATTGAAAGATATATTTTTCATTTTTCTTTTTTAAACAAGTCCCGCATTCCCCTAAGGAAAACGGGTTACATGTAAACAAAATATGTGATTGGTTCATTTAAAAAGCAATCATAAACATCAGCAGGTAATTCCTAATGGGTTGCAAATTGCGACCTACTTCAATAATATTAATCAGGTAGGTCGATTTGCGACTCACTAGGAACCCCTAAATATGAAATAAAACTTTCATACATTTTGAATAGCTTTTACCAAATAGAGATTTAGAAAAAATTGCTATCCTAAAGGTATGGACAACTGGGCCTGAGTCCAAGACAACACGCAGCCACAGCTCTAGATGACACTAAATAACATGCTTTCTCTTTTCAACAAGCTGCTCCATGACACCTAAACTAAAGAGAGATACCACAAAACCTTTGATATACAGAGACACATAATTCTGATATAGGGACTGTTTTAGGAACCCAAATGCTAGCATGTAAATAATTCAGTGTTACTAATTTAGGAACCACTTTCAACTATTAGATGCTTAGCCACCCCTATAACTAACTAGGAGCAAAATAAGATATACACGTCATAACATATTCTGAGGTTTCTCTTTGTAATTTTCACAGTGTCAATATTTGAGAACATTTCGGTGAATAATCCAGAGATTGCAAATATTTCATCAGCAGTGACATGATCTCTTTTCTGAATCTCTCAATACAAATTTGAGACTATGAGTTTGAAACCCAGTTTACCATAAACCCACTGGCAAAAATAGTTTCCTTCCATGTAATAGTGAGGGGTCTCAGGAAAAACCTCCACTTTTTGGTATAGAACCTGTACAGATGTCAATGTGTAGAATAAACAAGCGCCTACTCTCACCACAAAGCTAGAAGCCCACAATCACCCGAAGAGATTTATTTAAAAAAAACAAAAAAGCACAACATGAAAATGGGCTAGAAACACCATCAGGGAGGCTCTACTATAAACAATACACACAGACGAAATAGTTAGGATAACATGTGTCACAACATTTTCCCCTGCTTCCAACCATATAAAGAAGATCATTAAAATTACTCAAAAATCCTGACCAGTACTGGTACACATTGGGAGAAACCTCTGCTCTCCCTTACATGCTGTAAGAATACATGTAACCCTTTGATACACAAAACAGCAGCAAGACAGACCTAGCCCAGCAAACACACCCCAGGGCTTATCGGTTTAGTGGTCTACTACCCATGTGAGAAATTTTTCATCTGCTTGTTCACCAGTACAAAAGCAGGAGACATAGGCATTAATAGTCAATGGCTCATCAAGGCATTCACTAACTACAAATACGACAATGTCATTTATCTGATCAAATGTCTTTGTGGTCTAAATTATGTAAGGATGACATCACACAAAACACGAATCTAAATTAACGAACTCCAAAGTCCCATTTTTGGACAAGAAGTACAGTTCAGGTAATTTTTGAATGCACAAGCCATTTGAGGTACATTTATTAGGTGGGTTGATTGGTCGGGTAACTCTTTCACACAAGAGGACAAATCCGAACATGAAAGGCAGTGTTTTAAATGCAA
Source organism: Triturus cristatus (assembly GCF_964204655.1). Taxonomy (NCBI): domain Eukaryota; kingdom Metazoa; phylum Chordata; class Amphibia; order Caudata; family Salamandridae; genus Triturus; species Triturus cristatus. The sequence goes on from NC_140593.1 coordinate 424,322,677, forward strand.
GCAACATTTCCTCTAACCTGGGTAGTCAACAAACATTTCCGGTATATTTTTTAAAAGAGTGGACGGTTAGTTTAACTTTTGCATGTAAAACTACAATTCCTAACACGAGCAATGGTGTTTTGAGTGTGAGCAACTAGAACTCCACTCGAAAATTCAAGTTGAATTTTTACTTGAATTTGACCGGTTGGATAATTTTCTTGGTCCGTGGTGCATTTCGCATAAGCATGCGTGAATTGGTGTAATTTTGAAGTAATTTTGAGTAATTATGCTACACTAAATTAAGTTTAACCCCTACAGTGAATGGTTTGTAATTACTCGAATTCTAGGAATTTTATGTTACAAGCGTGATGTAAAATTCGCAAAATAAGATGAATTATGCCAGCATAATTTAAATTTCACCCAGGCCTACCTGAGACCGGAATTGACTAGCCCACAGACCACACAATGACAACCATGATAATCCATCGACTTCATAAGGCCATAGTTTTCATCTGTTCTTGTTGTGGGCATAGCCCCAGCCATACTAGTGAGGTACTGTCTTTATCAAGAGAAGTTTGGGAATTTTCAAAGGAGGGTCTTACCTCTGCTGGACTAATGCTGGGTTGCCTTGCTGCACTGGACGTGCCACAGCACACCATGGACAGTTTTGAATCAGCATTCACACCGTGCTGACCTCCATGTTGTGTTGTTTTCCCCTTGGCATTATGAGGTGATAGGTCCATAGTATCTTTGTACATCACGATCTTGGGTAGCTTTTATTCTTCTTCCTTGGTGGTGGTGATAGAGATTTAGGCTGACAGAAACTCATTCACATCATATGCTTTTATTTGAGCAATTATTCCAGTTTCTCCTTTATATAGAATTCTTGACCTGATTTTCCATTTTGGGATATATGCTTTTAGTTTTCTTCACTTCCTTTTCTTAGCTCTAGGGATCATGGTGGAAATAACTTTTTTTTAAAAGTATTTCTTCCTGTCTGGAGCAGAAACTTCACGATGCACAAGGGGGGCTAGTGGAAAATTAATAGACCTGAGAGGGCACTCTCCCCAATACATATAATCTACAACACAAAAAGCCCTTGGGTCTGGGAAAATTGACTGCATGTGGTCTCAATGAGAAAGAATGAAAACACAACAGTGCTGTGGAAGAGGTGTTTCTTTTAAGGAGGGTTTCCCTCACACACCAAAGGTGTCCTGCTTCATCATGGGGATACCTCCACGCATCACAAGCCTAGTCGTGATGCGGGCTACAACGCCCTCGCTACGACGGAGAAGCTCAGGGATGTTTTTAGTGAAGACGAGGGGTATAACTAAAACCCAGTATGAGTGAATGTGTGCCTGAGGTAGTGCAGTGCTGACTAAATAATGGTGAGAGAGAGTGGATAAAACCAGCTACGAGGTAAGCCTTCTGTAGTTTATTGATAGTTCCTGGTGCCAGGATTAAAAACAGAAATTGAGTAGTGTGGCTGCCGTAATTAGAGGCAACTGCGCTGAAAAGTGATCCACATGTTTCAGCCATAGTGACCTGTAACAGTGTTGTGGCCTTCTTCAGGATATATTTTTTTAAATAGCTACTGCAAGTGTATGTGAAAACAATTAATAAAAAGGTGCATTTGCAAAAACGATGCAGTGTAACACAAAACCAGTGATCCGGCTGCAGATTCACCGGTATACCTGCAGATGCAGGTACCTTTCATTATCTGTCCCTGGCAAGTGTCCCTAGGTACAGACGTCCAACCGCTCAGCTTGAGCGTTACATCTGGAGCGTCTGTCCGTGGAACAGGAAGATGAAACTTGCCATCAGAAGGGATAGGCCGTATGTACCAAAAGGACTTACAACTCATTGTCAAGAAGACCTACTGTTGACAGGTTGCAACCCCAAAAGACTGATACCATGGATCGAGTTCAGAATTTATTGGCACCTGTGAATAATTTGACCTACATGTAACTAATGAAAATGAAAATAGTGCCTTGAGGCAGTCCTTCGTAGTACTTCACCAAGGCTCTTTGGACCCTCAATTAGATGTAATTAGCTGCACAAAAATTAAATGGGAATAGTCACCAATTAATACTAGTTTCGGACATTCGCCAGACTCACTTAAGTTTCAAGTCCCATCTCTATGCCAATGATGAAGCAAAAGTAGGCTTTATTATCAGTAACATTGTAAGAAATGGACTAGCTTGAGCTACTGCCATTGTCGCTGAGGCTAGTCATAATTGTTTTGGTGGACTTTAAAAAAAACATCTTCGACCACCAAGATCAAAAATACTCTGCTCAAGATGAAAATCTGGAAATACATCAGGGAACTCAAGCTCTTCAAGCATCTATTGTGAAATTTAAGTCATTGGCTTGTGAAGTTTACTGGCCTGACTCAGCCTTTTTTACTTTGTTTCACAAAGAGTTAAGGGGGAATTAAAAGATAAACTGTCTAGAGTGGCTTAGACTCCTTTACCACACAAGCTGATTTGCTCAATAATTCAAACTGACTGCAGGATTCAGGACAGTAGGGCTGAATAGAAAACACAAGCTTTTGAAAACTGCCAAATATGCCTGTCTTTCAATCATCAACTAAGGGGCTGATTTCGACTTTGGCGTTGCTGCGCCGGCTGTGCTCCAGCTCAGCACTGCCAAAGTCGTGCAGTGATTACAAGTTGAACTCATGTTTGGTGGGCTTTTCCTGTATTTTCTTTTGCCGTTTCCACAGCGGTACCCTGAAAACGGGCACTGCAATGGGAACGCCAAAGAAGTTCCAGAACGGCATGGACTGTGAAGTCTAAGCTGCCCTGGAACCTCAGGTGCATGCAAACAAGGGGACACATGTTGTGCCCCTCTGAATGCATCCCCATGGCAGCAGGGGCATGGGGGCCCTGTAGGGCCTCCTTTTGGCTCCCCTCCGCCAGCCTTTTCATGGTGGTGAGCATGCCATTGAATGGCTGTCTGAGGGGAAACTCAATATGCTCGGCAGACTGGAACAATCCAGCCTTGCATATTATATAGGCCCACTGTCCTGCGCCACCTCCAGGGACCAGCGGCTACCTGGCGCAGCCGGCACAGTACATTTGGCATTTTAAAGATTGAAAGCTTGCTGTTTTGCAAATATAAAAGGATTAATTTACACTTCTGTGAGTGCAGCATATTCTTCTTGTTGGCTCATATCTCGGGGGTGTGTGGCCCGACCCCCCAACGCTGAACCAGCAGCTGTGCGCGGCGTTCAATGGTCACATATTGGGGATAATGTTAAAGCGTCGGCGCCCGGTGGTTTACTACTCATTGAACAGGCGGGGAAATACTAATCTCCTGCGGGACGCACTTAGCATTTGAAGACTAGGAGACCGGAAGAATCCAACTTCGAAATCCCGCTATGCGTGTCTCTGCGCGAAGGACTGCCTCATCTGATGTCAAAAGGTGAGGAGGGTCCTGATGAGTAAACAATACCGATGCGGCCCATGTTAGAAGAGGAGGTAGGGCGCAGAAGTGTGCAGCAATTTAAGACATTAAAAAAAAGCAGAGACAATATTAAGAAACATGTGGGACATGAAAGCACTCAGCTATAATTATGACTGTACTAAACGAATTCCTACGTGTTTCAATATCGGAACTACAATTCCCAAAATGCCTAGCATCAGCCTTAAGGCGCGGCGAGAGGAAACCGAGTGATGAACCAGTGCCTCTTGAGGAAGACGGAAGTTGAAACGCGAAGTGACGCTTGTGGCATTTTAAAGATGAAAAGCTTGCTGTTTTGCAAATATAAAAGGATTTATTTACACTTCTGTGAGTGCGGCGTATTCTTCTTGTTGGCTCATATCTCGGGGGGGGGGGGGGGGGTGGCCCGACCTCCCAACGCTGAACCAGCAGCTGTGCGTGACGCTCAATGGTCACATTTGGGGGATAATATATAAATATATATATATATATATAAATATATATATATATATACATATATATATTATAACTCAAATTGCCCTCAGCTTAAGAACGCACTCACTTCAGGAGCAACCATCCGGTTTATTTTTCAGGAACACGAACTGCAGGATTCATGTACATTGTTCTCCGACGCGTTTCGAGGCTCATGCCTCCTAGTCATGGATAATTGGCATTCGACAGATAGCTCCGATTCAGCGTGCTCGTTTAAATACCTTTAGTAGGCGTCGCTCATAGCGTCTTTGTTTGCAATGCAGGCTGGACCTTGTAGTAAGGATCAGAGTTTCGTTTTCACCCTCCAGTGGGCTCTGTTGAATGTCAATGTTTTTAACCTGTTATTACCCTGAGTGGGCCATATTCACTGCGTCCGTTGTCGTTCATTCCGCTTCTGAAGTGCTGGAATTAAACGGGCAAAGTTCCCGCTCACAGCCTCTCACTTATAGTTTGGAGACGGTGCAGTCCTTCACGGCAGGGCTGCCGTGGTTTAATTATAACTCAAATTGCCCTCAGCTTAAGAACGCACTCACTTCAGGAGCAACCATCCGGTTTATTTTTCAGGAACACGAACTGCAGGATTCATGTACATTGTTCTCCGACGCGTTTCGAGGCTCATGCCTCCTAGTCATGGATAATTGGCATTCGACAGATAGCTCCGATTCAGCGTGCTCGTTTAAATACCTTTAGTAGGCGTCGCTCATAGCGTCTTTGTTTGCAATGCAGGCTGGACCTTGTAGTAAGGATCAGAGTTTCGTTTTCACCCTCCAGTGGGCTCTGTTGAATGTCAATGTTTTTAACCTGTTATTACCCTGAGTGGGCCATATTCACTGCGTCCGTTGTCGTTCGTTCCGCTTCTGAAGTGCTGGAATTAAACGGGCAAAGTTCCCGCTCACAGCCTCTCACTTATAGTTTGGAGACGGTGCAGTCCTTCACGGCAGGGCTGCCGTGGTTTAATTATAACTCAAATTGCCCTCAGCTTAAGAACGCACTCACTTCAGGAGCAACCATCCGGTTTATTTTTCAGGAACACGAACTGCAGGATTCATGTACATTGTTCTCCGACGCGTTTCGAGGCTCATGCCTCCTAGTCATGGATAATTGGCATTCGACAGATAGCTCCGATTCAGCGTGCTCGTTTAAATACCTTTAGTAGGCGTCGCTCATAGCGTCTTTGTTTGCAATGCAGGCTGGACCTTGTAGTAAGGATCAGAGTTTCGTTTTCACCCTCCAGTGGGCTCTGTTGAATGTCAATGTTTTTAACCTGTTATTACCCTGAGTGGGCCATATTCACTGCGTCCGTTGTCGTTCGTTCCGCTTCTGAAGTGCTGGAATTAAACGGGCAAAGTTCCCGCTCACAGCCTCTCACTTATAGTTTGGAGACGGTGCAGTCCTTCACGGCAGGGCTGCCGTGGTTTAATTATAACTCAAATTGCCCTCAGCTTAAGAACGCACTCACTTCAGGAGCAACCATCCGGTTTATTTTTCAGGAACACGAACTGCAGGATTCATGTACATTGTTCTCCGACGCGTTTCGAGGCTCATGCCTCCTAGTCATGGATAATTGGCATTCGACAGATAGCTCCGATTCAGCGTGCTCGTTTAAATACCTTTAGTAGGCGTCGCTCATAGCGTCTTTGTTTGCAATGCAGGCTGGACCTTGTAGTAAGGATCAGAGTTTCGTTTTCACCCTCCAGTGGGCTCTGTTGAATGTCAATGTTTTTAACCTGTTATTACCCTGAGTGGGCCATATTCACTGCGTCCGTTGTCGTTCGTTCCGCTTCTGAAGTGCTGGAATTAAACGGGCAAAGTTCCCGCTCACAGCCTCTCACTTATAGTTTGGAGACGGTGCAGTCCTTCACGGCAGGGCTGCCGTGGTTTAATTATAACTCAAATTGCCCTCAGCTTAAGAACGCACTCACTTCAGGAGCAACCATCCGGTTTATTTTTCAGGAACACGAACTGCAGGATTCATGTACATTGTTCTCCGACGCGTTTCGAGGCTCATGCCTCCTAGTCATGGATAATTGGCATTCGACAGATAGCTCCGATTCAGCGTGCTCGTTTAAATACCTTTAGTAGGCGTCGCTCATAGCGTCTTTGTTTGCAATGCAGGCTGGACCTTGTAGTAAGGATCAGAGTTTCGTTTTCACCCTCCAGTGGGCTCTGTTGAATGTCAATGTTTTTAACCTGTTATTACCCTGAGTGGGCCATATTCACTGCGTCCGTTGTCGTTCGTTCCGCTTCTGAAGTGCTGGAATTAAACGGGCAAAGTTCCCGCTCACAGCCTCTCACTTATAGTTTGGAGACGGTGCAGTCCTTCACGGCAGGGCTGCCGTGGTTTAATTATAACTCAAATTGCCCTCAGCTTAAGAACGCACTCACTTCAGGAGCAACCATCCGGTTTATTTTTCAGGAACACGAACTGCAGGATTCATGTACATTGTTCTCCGACGCGTTTCGAGGCTCATGCCTCCTAGTCATGGATAATTGGCATTCGACAGATAGCTCCGATTCAGCGTGCTCGTTTAAATACCTTTAGTAGGCGTCGCTCATAGCGTCTTTGTTTGCAATGCAGGCTGGACCTTGTAGTAAGGATCAGAGTTTCGTTTTCACCCTCCAGTGGGCTCTGTTGAATGTCAATGTTTTTAACCTGTTATTACCCTGAGTGGGCCATATTCACTGCGTCCGTTGTCGTTCGTTCCGCTTCTGAAGTGCTGGAATTAAACGGGCAAAGTTCCCGCTCACAGCCTCTCACTTATAGTTTGGAGACGGTGCAGTCCTTCACGGCAGGGCTGCCGTGGTTTAATTATAACTCAAATTGCCCTCAGCTTAAGAACGCACTCACTTCAGGAGCAACCATCCGGTTTATTTTTCAGGAACACGAACTGCAGGATTCATGTACATTGTTCTCCGACGCGTTTCGAGGCTCATGCCTCCTAGTCATGGATAATTGGCATTCGACAGATAGCTCCGATTCAGCGTGCTCGTTTAAATACCTTTAGTAGGCGTCGCTCATAGCGTCTTTGTTTGCAATGCAGGCTGGACCTTGTAGTAAGGATCAGAGTTTCGTTTTCACCCTCCAGTGGGCTCTGTTGAATGTCAATGTTTTTAACCTGTTATTACCCTGAGTGGGCCATATTCACTGCGTCCGTTGTCGTTCGTTCCGCTTCTGAAGTGCTGGAATTAAACGGGCAAAGTTCCCGCTCACAGCCTCTCACTTATAGTTTGGAGACGGTGCAGTCCTTCACGGCAGGGCTGCCGTGGTTTAATTATAACTCAAATTGCCCTCAGCTTAAGAACGCACTCACTTCAGGAGCAACCATCCGGTTTATTTTTCAGGAACACGAACTGCAGGATTCATGTACATTGTTCTCCGACGCGTTTCGAGGCTCATGCCTCCTAGTCATGGATAATTGGCATTCGACAGATAGCTCCGATTCAGCGTGCTCGTTTAAATACCTTTAGTAGGCGTCGCTCATAGCGTCTTTGTTTGCAATGCAGGCTGGACCTTGTAGTAAGGATCAGAGTTTCGTTTTCACCCTCCAGTGGGCTCTGTTGAATGTCAATGTTTTTAACCTGTTATTACCCTGAGTGGGCCATATTCACTGCGTCCGTTGTCGTTCGTTCCGCTTCTGAAGTGCTGGAATTAAACGGGCAAAGTTCCCGCTCACAGCCTCTCACTTATAGTTTGGAGACGGTGCAGTCCTTCACGGCAGGGCTGCCGTGGTTTAATTATAACTCAAATTGCCCTCAGCTTAAGAACGCACTCACTTCAGGAGCAACCATCCGGTTTATTTTTCAGGAACACGAACTGCAGGATTCATGTACATTGTTCTCCGACGCGTTTCGAGGCTCATGCCTCCTAGTCATGGATAATTGGCATTCGACAGATAGCTCCGATTCAGCGTGCTCGTTTAAATACCTTTAGTAGGCGTCGCTCATAGCGTCTTTGTTTGCAATGCAGGCTGGACCTTGTAGTAAGGATCAGAGTTTCGTTTTCACCCTCCAGTGGGCTCTGTTGAATGTCAATGTTTTTAACCTGTTATTACCCTGAGTGGGCCATATTCACTGCGTCCGTTGTCGTTCGTTCCGCTTCTGAAGTGCTGGAATTAAACGGGCAAAGTTCCCGCTCACAGCCTCTCACTTATAGTTTGGAGACGGTGCAGTCCTTCACGGCAGGGCTGCCGTGGTTTAATTATAACTCAAATTGCCCTCAGCTTAAGAACGCACTCACTTCAGGAGCAACCATCCGGTTTATTTTTCAGGAACACGAACTGCAGGATTCATGTACATTGTTCTCCGACGCGTTTCGAGGCTCATGCCTCCTAGTCATGGATAATTGGCATTCGACAGATAGCTCCGATTCAGCGTGCTCGTTTAAATACCTTTAGTAGGCGTCGCTCATAGCGTCTTTGTTTGCAATGCAGGCTGGACCTTGTAGTAAGGATCAGAGTTTCGTTTTCACCCTCCAGTGGGCTCTGTTGAATGTCAATGTTTTTAACCTGTTATTACCCTGAGTGGGCCATATTCACTGCGTCCGTTGTCGTTCGTTCCGCTTCTGAAGTGCTGGAATTAAACGGGCAAAGTTCCCGCTCACAGCCTCTCACTTATAGTTTGGAGACGGTGCAGTCCTTCACGGCAGGGCTGCCGTGGTTTAATTATAACTCAAATTGCCCTCAGCTTAAGAACGCACTCACTTCAGGAGCAACCATCCGGTTTATTTTTCAGGAACACGAACTGCAGGATTCATGTACATTGTTCTCCGACGCGTTTCGAGGCTCATGCCTCCTAGTCATGGATAATTGGCATTCGACAGATAGCTCCGATTCAGCGTGCTCGTTTAAATACCTTTAGTAGGCGTCGCTCATAGCGTCTTTGTTTGCAATGCAGGCTGGACCTTGTAGTAAGGATCAGAGTTTCGTTTTCACCCTCCAGTGGGCTCTGTTGAATGTCAATGTTTTTAACCTGTTATTACCCTGAGTGGGCCATATTCACTGCGTCCGTTGTCGTTCGTTCCGCTTCTGAAGTGCTGGAATTAAACGGGCAAAGTTCCCGCTCACAGCCTCTCACTTATAGTTTGGAGACGGTGCAGTCCTTCACGGCAGGGCTGCCGTGGTTTAATTATAACTCAAATTGCCCTCAGCTTAAGAACGCACTCACTTCAGGAGCAACCATCCGGTTTATTTTTCAGGAACACGAACTGCAGGATTCATGTACATTGTTCTCCGACGCGTTTCGAGGCTCATGCCTCCTAGTCATGGATAATTGGCATTCGACAGATAGCTCCGATTCAGCGTGCTCGTTTAAATACCTTTAGTAGGCGTCGCTCATAGCGTCTTTGTTTGCAATGCAGGCTGGACCTTGTAGTAAGGATCAGAGTTTCGTTTTCACCCTCCAGTGGGCTCTGTTGAATGTCAATGTTTTTAACCTGTTATTACCCTGAGTGGGCCATATTCACTGCGTCCGTTGTCGTTCGTTCCGCTTCTGAAGTGCTGGAATTAAACGGGCAAAGTTCCCGCTCACAGCCTCTCACTTATAGTTTGGAGACGGTGCAGTCCTTCACGGCAGGGCTGCCGTGGTTTAATTATAACTCAAATTGCCCTCAGCTTAAGAACGCACTCACTTCAGGAGCAACCATCCGGTTTATTTTTCAGGAACACGAACTGCAGGATTCATGTACATTGTTCTCCGACGCGTTTCGAGGCTCATGCCTCCTAGTCATGGATAATTGGCATTCGACAGATAGCTCCGATTCAGCGTGCTCGTTTAAATACCTTTAGTAGGCGTCGCTCATAGCGTCTTTGTTTGCAATGCAGGCTGGACCTTGTAGTAAGGATCAGAGTTTCGTTTTCACCCTCCAGTGGGCTCTGTTGAATGTCAATGTTTTTAACCTGTTATTACCCTGAGTGGGCCATATTCACTGCGTCCGTTGTCGTTCGTTCCGCTTCTGAAGTGCTGGAATTAAACGGGCAAAGTTCCCGCTCACAGCCTCTCACTTATAGTTTGGAGACGGTGCAGTCCTTCACGGCAGGGCTGCCGTGGTTTAATTATAACTCAAATTGCCCTCAGCTTAAGAACGCACTCACTTCAGGAGCAACCATCCGGTTTATTTTTCAGGAACACGAACTGCAGGATTCATGTACATTGTTCTCCGACGCGTTTCGAGGCTCATGCCTCCTAGTCATGGATAATTGGCATTCGACAGATAGCTCCGATTCAGCGTGCTCGTTTAAATACCTTTAGTAGGCGTCGCTCATAGCGTCTTTGTTTGCAATGCAGGCTGGACCTTGTAGTAAGGATCAGAGTTTCGTTTTCACCCTCCAGTGGGCTCTGTTGAATGTCAATGTTTTTAACCTGTTATTACCCTGAGTGGGCCATATTCACTGCGTCCGTTGTCGTTCGTTCCGCTTCTGAAGTGCTGGAATTAAACGGGCAAAGTTCCCGCTCACAGCCTCTCACTTATAGTTTGGAGACGGTGCAGTCCTTCACGGCAGGGCTGCCGTGGTTTAATTATAACTCAAATTGCCCTCAGCTTAAGAACGCACTCACTTCAGGAGCAACCATCCGGTTTATTTTTCAGGAACACGAACTGCAGGATTCATGTACATTGTTCTCCGACGCGTTTCGAGGCTCATGCCTCCTAGTCATGGATAATTGGCATTCGACAGATAGCTCCGATTCAGCGTGCTCGTTTAAATACCTTTAGTAGGCGTCGCTCATAGCGTCTTTGTTTGCAATGCAGGCTGGACCTTGTAGTAAGGATCAGAGTTTCGTTTTCACCCTCCAGTGGGCTCTGTTGAATGTCAATGTTTTTAACCTGTTATTACCCTGAGTGGGCCATATTCACTGCGTCCGTTGTCGTTCGTTCCGCTTCTGAAGTGCTGGAATTAAACGGGCAAAGTTCCCGCTCACAGCCTCTCACTTATAGTTTGGAGACGGTGCAGTCCTTCACGGCAGGGCTGCCGTGGTTTAATTATAACTCAAATTGCCCTCAGCTTAAGAACGCACTCACTTCAGGAGCAACCATCCGGTTTATTTTTCAGGAACACGAACTGCAGGATTCATGTACATTGTTCTCCGACGCGTTTCGAGGCTCATGCCTCCTAGTCATGGATAATTGGCATTCGACAGATAGCTCCGATTCAGCGTGCTCGTTTAAATACCTTTAGTAGGCGTCGCTCATAGCGTCTTTGTTTGCAATGCAGGCTGGACCTTGTAGTAAGGATCAGAGTTTCGTTTTCACCCTCCAGTGGGCTCTGTTGAATGTCAATGTTTTTAACCTGTTATTACCCTGAGTGGGCCATATTCACTGCGTCCGTTGTCGTTCGTTCCGCTTCTGAAGTGCTGGAATTAAACGGGCAAAGTTCCCGCTCACAGCCTCTCACTTATAGTTTGGAGACGGTGCAGTCCTTCACGGCAGGGCTGCCGTGGTTTAATTATAACTCAAATTGCCCTCAGCTTAAGAACGCACTCACTTCAGGAGCAACCATCCGGTTTATTTTTCAGGAACACGAACTGCAGGATTCATGTACATTGTTCTCCGACGCGTTTCGAGGCTCATGCCTCCTAGTCATGGATAATTGGCATTCGACAGATAGCTCCGATTCAGCGTGCTCGTTTAAATACCTTTAGTAGGCGTCGCTCATAGCGTCTTTGTTTGCAATGCAGGCTGGACCTTGTAGTAAGGATCAGAGTTTCGTTTTCACCCTCCAGTGGGCTCTGTTGAATGTCAATGTTTTTAACCTGTTATTACCCTGAGTGGGCCATATTCACTGCGTCCGTTGTCGTTCGTTCCGCTTCTGAAGTGCTGGAATTAAACGGGCAAAGTTCCCGCTCACAGCCTCTCACTTATAGTTTGGAGACAATGCAGTCCTTCACGGCAGGGCTGCCGTGGTTTAATTATAACTCAAATTGCCCTCAGCTTAAGAACGCACTCACTTCAGGAGCAACCATCCGGTTTATTTTTCAGGAACACGAACTGCAGGATTCATGTACATTGTTCTCCGACGCGTTTCGAGGCTCATGCCTCCTAGTCATGGATAATTGGCATTCGACAGATAGCTCCGATTCAGCGTGCTCGTTTAAATACCTTTAGTAGGCGTCGCTCATAGCGTCTTTGTTTGCAATGCAGGCTGGACCTTGTAGTAAGGATCAGAGTTTCGTTTTCACCCTCCAGTGGGCTCTGTTGAATGTCAATGTTTTTAACCTGTTATTACCCTGAGTGGGCCATATTCACTGCGTCCGTTGTCGTTCGTTCCGCTTCTGAAGTGCTGGAATTAAACGGGCAAAGTTCCCGCTCACAGCCTCTCACTTATAGTTTGGAGACGGTGCAGTCCTTCACGGCAGGGCTGCCGTGGTTTAATTATAACTCAAATTGCCCTCAGCTTAAGAACGCACTCACTTCAGGAGCAACCATCCGGTTTATTTTTCAGGAACACGAACTGCAGGATTCATGTACATTGTTCTCCGACGCGTTTCGAGGCTCATGCCTCCTAGTCATGGATAATTGGCATTCGACAGATAGCTCCGATTCAGCGTGCTCGTTTAAATACCTTTAGTAGGCGTCGCTCATAGCGTCTTTGTTTGCAATGCAGGCTGGACCTTGTAGTAAGGATCAGAGTTTCGTTTTCACCCTCCAGTGGGCTCTGTTGAATGTCAATGTTTTTAACCTGTTATTACCCTGAGTGGGCCATATTCACTGCGTCCGTTGTCGTTCGTTCCGCTTCTGAAGTGCTGGAATTAAACGGGCAAAGTTCCCGCTCACAGCCTCTCACTTATAGTTTGGAGACGGTGCAGTCCTTCACGGCAGGGCTGCCGTGGTTTAATTATAACTCAAATTGCCCTCAGCTTAAGAACGCACTCACTTCAGGAGCAACCATCCGGTTTATTTTTCAGGAACACGAACTGCAGGATTCATGTACATTGTTCTCCGACGCGTTTCGAGGCTCATGCCTCCTAGTCATGGATAATTGGCATTCGACAGATAGCTCCGATTCAGCGTGCTCGTTTAAATACCTTTAGTAGGCGTCGCTCATAGCGTCTTTGTTTGCAATGCAGGCTGGACCTTGTAGTAAGGATCAGAGTTTCGTTTTCACCCTCCAGTGGGCTCTGTTGAATGTCAATGTTTTTAACCTGTTATTACCCTGAGTGGGCCATATTCACTGCGTCCGTTGTCGTTCGTTCCGCTTCTGAAGTGCTGGAATTAAACGGGCAAAGTTCCCGCTCACAGCCTCTCACTTATAGTTTGGAGACGGTGCAGTCCTTCACGGCAGGGCTGCCGTGGTTTAATTATAACTCAAATTGCCCTCAGCTTAAGAACGCACTCACTTCAGGAGCAACCATCCGGTTTATTTTTCAGGAACACGAACTGCAGGATTCATGTACATTGTTCTCCGACGCGTTTCGAGGCTCATGCCTCCTAGTCATGGATAATTGGCATTCGACAGATAGCTCCGATTCAGCGTGCTCGTTTAAATACCTTTAGTAGGCGTCGCTCATAGCGTCTTTGTTTGCAATGCAGGCTGGACCTTGTAGTAAGGATCAGAGTTTCGTTTTCACCCTCCAGTGGGCTCTGTTGAATGTCAATGTTTTTAACCTGTTATTACCCTGAGTGGGCCATATTCACTGCGTCCGTTGTCGTTCGTTCCGCTTCTGAAGTGCTGGAATTAAACGGGCAAAGTTCCCGCTCACAGCCTCTCACTTATAGTTTGGAGACGGTGCAGTCCTTCACGGCAGGGCTGCCGTGGTTTAATTATAACTCAAATTGCCCTCAGCTTAAGAACGCACTCACTTCAGGAGCAACCATCCGGTTTATTTTTCAGGAACACGAACTGCAGGATTCATGTACATTGTTCTCCGACGCGTTTCGAGGCTCATGCCTCCTAGTCATGGATAATTGGCATTCGACAGATAGCTCCGATTCAGCGTGCTCGTTTAAATACCTTTAGTAGGCGTCGCTCATAGCGTCTTTGTTTGCAATGCAGGCTGGACCTTGTAGTAAGGATCAGAGTTTCGTTTTCACCCTCCAGTGGGCTCTGTTGAATGTCAATGTTTTTAACCTGTTATTACCCTGAGTGGGCCATATTCACTGCGTCCGTTGTCGTTCGTTCCGCTTCTGAAGTGCTGGAATTAAACGGGCAAAGTTCCCGCTCACAGCCTCTCACTTATAGTTTGGAGACGGTGCAGTCCTTCACGGCAGGGCTGCCGTGGTTTAATTATAACTCAAATTGCCCTCAGCTTAAGAACGCACTCACTTCAGGAGCAACCATCCGGTTTATTTTTCAGGAACACGAACTGCAGGATTCATGTACATTGTTCTCCGACGCGTTTCGAGGCTCATGCCTCCTAGTCATGGATAATTGGCATTCGACAGATAGCTCCGATTCAGCGTGCTCGTTTAAATACCTTTAGTAGGCGTCGCTCATAGCGTCTTTGTTTGCAATGCAGGCTGGACCTTGTAGTAAGGATCAGAGTTTCGTTTTCACCCTCCAGTGGGCTCTGTTGAATGTCAATGTTTTTAACCTGTTATTACCCTGAGTGGGCCATATTCACTGCGTCCGTTGTCGTTCGTTCCGCTTCTGAAGTGCTGGAATTAAACGGGCAAAGTTCCCGCTCACAGCCTCTCACTTATAGTTTGGAGACGGTGCAGTCCTTCACGGCAGGGCTGCCGTGGTTTAATTATAACTCAAATTGCCCTCAGCTTAAGAACGCACTCACTTCAGGAGCAACCATCCGGTTTATTTTTCAGGAACACGAACTGCAGGATTCATGTACATTGTTCTCCGACGCGTTTCGAGGCTCATGCCTCCTAGTCATGGATAATTGGCATTCGACAGATAGCTCCGATTCAGCGTGCTCGTTTAAATACCTTTAGTAGGCGTCGCTCATAGCGTCTTTGTTTGCAATGCAGGCTGGACCTTGTAGTAAGGATCAGAGTTTCGTTTTCACCCTCCAGTGGGCTCTGTTGAATGTCAATGTTTTTAACCTGTTATTACCCTGAGTGGGCCATATTCACTGCGTCCGTTGTCGTTCGTTCCGCTTCTGAAGTGCTGGAATTAAACGGGCAAAGTTCCCGCTCACAGCCTCTCACTTATAGTTTGGAGACGGTGCAGTCCTTCACGGCAGGGCTGCCGTGGTTTAATTATAACTCAAATTGCCCTCAGCTTAAGAACGCACTCACTTCAGGAGCAACCATCCGGTTTATTTTTCAGGAACACGAACTGCAGGATTCATGTACATTGTTCTCCGACGCGTTTCGAGGCTCATGCCTCCTAGTCATGGATAATTGGCATTCGACAGATAGCTCCGATTCAGCGTGCTCGTTTAAATACCTTTAGTAGGCGTCGCTCATAGCGTCTTTGTTTGCAATGCAGGCTGGACCTTGTAGTAAGGATCAGAGTTTCGTTTTCACCCTCCAGTGGGCTCTGTTGAATGTCAATGTTTTTAACCTGTTATTACCCTGAGTGGGCCATATTCACTGCGTCCGTTGTCGTTCGTTCCGCTTCTGAAGTGCTGGAATTAAACGGGCAAAGTTCCCGCTCACAGCCTCTCACTTATAGTTTGGAGACGGTGCAGTCCTTCACGGCAGGGCTGCCGTGGTTTAATTATAACTCAAATTGCCCTCAGCTTAAGAACGCACTCACTTCAGGAGCAACCATCCGGTTTATTTTTCAGGAACACGAACTGCAGGATTCATGTACATTGTTCTCCGACGCGTTTCGAGGCTCATGCCTCCTAGTCATGGATAATTGGCATTCGACAGATAGCTCCGATTCAGCGTGCTCGTTTAAATACCTTTAGTAGGCGTCGCTCATAGCGTCTTTGTTTGCAATGCAGGCTGGACCTTGTAGTAAGGATCAGAGTTTCGTTTTCACCCTCCAGTGGGCTCTGTTGAATGTCAATGTTTTTAACCTGTTATTACCCTGAGTGGGCCATATTCACTGCGTCCGTTGTCGTTCGTTCCGCTTCTGAAGTGCTGGAATTAAACGGGCAAAGTTCCCGCTCACAGCCTCTCACTTATAGTTTGGAGACGGTGCAGTCCTTCACGGCAGGGCTGCCGTGGTTTAATTATAACTCAAATTGCCCTCAGCTTAAGAACGCACTCACTTCAGGAGCAACCATCCGGTTTATTTTTCAGGAACACGAACTGCAGGATTCATGTACATTGTTCTCCGACGCGTTTCGAGGCTCATGCCTCCTAGTCATGGATAATTGGCATTCGACAGATAGCTCCGATTCAGCGTGCTCGTTTAAATACCTTTAGTAGGCGTCGCTCATAGCGTCTTTGTTTGCAATGCAGGCTGGACCTTGTAGTAAGGATCAGAGTTTCGTTTTCACCCTCCAGTGGGCTCTGTTGAATGTCAATGTTTTTAACCTGTTATTACCCTGAGTGGGCCATATTCACTGCGTCCGTTGTCGTTCGTTCCGCTTCTGAAGTGCTGGAATTAAACGGGCAAAGTTCCCGCTCACAGCCTCTCACTTATAGTTTGGAGACGGTGCAGTCCTTCACGGCAGGGCTGCCGTGGTTTAATTATAACTCAAATTGCCCTCAGCTTAAGAACGCACTCACTTCAGGAGCAACCATCCGGTTTATTTTTCAGGAACACGAACTGCAGGATTCATGTACATTGTTCTCCGACGCGTTTCGAGGCTCATGCCTCCTAGTCATGGATAATTGGCATTCGACAGATAGCTCCGATTCAGCGTGCTCGTTTAAATACCTTTAGTAGGCGTCGCTCATAGCGTCTTTGTTTGCAATGCAGGCTGGACCTTGTAGTAAGGATCAGAGTTTCGTTTTCACCCTCCAGTGGGCTCTGTTGAATGTCAATGTTTTTAACCTGTTATTACCCTGAGTGGGCCATATTCACTGCGTCCGTTGTCGTTCGTTCCGCTTCTGAAGTGCTGGAATTAAACGGGCAAAGTTCCCGCTCACAGCCTCTCACTTATAGTTTGGAGACGGTGCAGTCCTTCACGGCAGGGCTGCCGTGGTTTAATTATAACTCAAATTGCCCTCAGCTTAAGAACGCACTCACTTCAGGAGCAACCATCCGGTTTATTTTTCAGGAACACGAACTGCAGGATTCATGTACATTGTTCTCCGACGCGTTTCGAGGCTCATGCCTCCTAGTCATGGATAATTGGCATTCGACAGATAGCTCCGATTCAGCGTGCTCGTTTAAATACCTTTAGTAGGCGTCGCTCATAGCGTCTTTGTTTGCAATGCAGGCTGGACCTTGTAGTAAGGATCAGAGTTTCGTTTTCACCCTCCAGTGGGCTCTGTTGAATGTCAATGTTTTTAACCTGTTATTACCCTGAGTGGGCCATATTCACTGCGTCCGTTGTCGTTCGTTCCGCTTCTGAAGTTGTGGAAATGTGGATTTTCCTGATCAGTTACGTCCCCTATCTTGGACCCCAACGGTTCTATATGCATGTTACAAGTACATGTATGTTCCCTCCAGTTCCAGTTTCTAAGACGCAAACATATGTGTGTCTACCGTCGACATGTTCTCTGTCAGATCCGCCATCACAGGGCTGGATATTCGATTCCTAAGTATGAAAGGCCACCGACTTTATATGGCTAAGTTACTTCATTTTTACAGTTCAGGCAAGTAGGCCCGATTCTGTCCTCAAGCCTTTCCCTGCTCTCTGTCTCTGACAGCTTCAGCTTGAGCTCGCATCTGTATCCATGAACTTTGTCCTACTCCCTGTGCAGCTAACGGTGCCTGCCTCGGCCAGTTTTCGCCTGTCTGCCAAGAAGTTGTATTTCACCTTCGAATTATCTATTTTGCTCTCCAGCCGATGCATTCCTGTCCAGTGATTTAGGTAAACATTTCCTTTAGCTCACAAGCAAAGGACTCAGCCTTTCCGTCCTCCTGCAAGAGATTCATAGCCCTGTTGCCATGGAAAGTTTTCTATCCCTCGCATCTCATATAGACACTTAGACGCTTGTACACGTACACAGTCAGTATAGAATAGATTCTGTCCGAGAGTCTCTTCCTTGTGGATAACATAGTTCTTTAAACATAGGATGTTAGATATGATTTGGGATTAGGTTGACTTGACCCCCAGACTTCTCGTCTCCACATGTAGAGCTAAATGTCAAGTCCCCTTCACCCCCTAGTTGCACGTCAATTACACGTCATGCTGCCGCGCGCGCATCTATGCCAAGTATTATCTTATAGATCCACCTATGTCTGATAATTCTAACCAATCATGTTTCTTTTATTCCTTATTACGCCTAGTTTCGATTATGTCACTGTTTTGTCACTTTTCTTATCAAATGTTACGCCTTCTACATTCGTTTCATTGTAATGTACTTATTATAAAAATACATGTCTGTTAATAAATTATTGTACTTCACTTCCTGAACCCTCGTGGTGACGGAACCTGAAGGCCGCGACTCGAGTCGGCCATTTTGAATGGAATAAAGCCCATTAGAAAACCTCTTATACCACGGATTCTGCCTCTTGTTATTTTGAGCTATTTACTTTATTTTAAGATTCCGTATGAAATTCAGTCCGGTATTTTTATTTACCACATAATGGCGCCCGAACAGGGACACTTTCTCATCTCACGCGCCGGCGGTGCGTTGCAGGCCCGGTCTCCTGCCACAGCTGGACGGACCATAAACGCGTACCAGCAGGATTTCCTGTAAGCTCCCTCCGGTCAAGCGGGGGCGACTGAGGCTGCGATCAACCCAGACGAGGCGGTGAGAAGTGCGAAGTATCCCGACCAGAGCCTAGCTGAGAGAGCAAGATCCGAGGTATACAGAGGCCCACCAGGTTTTCCGAAATCCCGACGTCCAGAGGGTCCGATGTCCGCAGTTATCGAGTCCTGTCCATTCTCTGAGGCCTTCCGTTTCAAGGAGCTACTCGGTGAGTACCATCGCCGGGGAGGCGTGTTGACGCGCACATAGGTTGTGCCGGTCAAGACGGATTTGGGTACACAAATCCGGTCTGCAATGTTTAGCAGTGTATATGTACTGTTTAGCAGTATATCAAGTATTCCGAAGTATTCAGTTATTGTCAAGAATTCAGCGTGGTGATTAGTTAGGCAGACTGTCATCATTGTCGATCATTGTTATAATGTTTAATGTTTAATGTTTAAAGTATTCAGAAATGTCTTGCATATTGTGGTATGAATGACTGTTCATTGTTCACTGTTCATTTATGGTGTTTTTCGTATTAAGAAAATTCAAGAGTAAGTATCAGATCAGTTGTCAATATGCCGCTCTTCTCGAAGTTAAGACAGATTACTACCAGAAAAGGGGTGCTTGAAGAAGCAGTTCCTATTCCTCCTAGGGACACCCCAGGGCATTTTATGTACCATAAACATGGCTTAGATGCCATATTGTTTCTTGATCTATGGGTAGATTATACCAAAGGATTACCGGAAAGTCAAAGGTGGCCCATAGCGGGAACCTGGGATGCAGAGTGCATCATGAAAGTGGAGGAAGAGTTATGGAAAAGAAAGGTCAGACAGTCACAGAAAGACGCTGTTGAGTTATGGCGTAAAGAATCTCATAGACGAACAGAAAAAGCACGTAGACAAGAAGAGAGGAGTAAAGAAAGTTCAAATAAAGTTCAAGAAAATCTATTAATTGAGGAAGGTATCCGAGTGAAATCAGAACAAGTGAATAGACAAAGAAATGCTCTTATGAATGGTATGTATCCCCTTCTAGCCGAAGGACTACCTAAGGCTGTTACAGAGATGCCAAAAGACTTGCCACCCCCATTATTTCCAATTAAGGTACATCCAAAGGGGCATCCCAGAACCGCAGAAGATGTTTTTCTTTCCTCATATCTAGACGATGCAGCTCCCGAGTATGCTAACGCCACACCACATAGACCGTCTGGCGGAGGGGTTCAACGTCAGGATCAGGTATCTGTCCCCGTGCAACAGCAAGTTCCGACACAAGCGTCGGCAAGCACATCTGTTTCCGCATCTGTCTCCGCAGTCGATCCTATAGGGGTATCGACACCCATAGTTGCTGTGTCACGTTCAACGAATCCATTCACACCCGACGCCCCAGATGGGGCCACGGGAGGTGCTAGCAGTACCTTTACACCACCCAGAATAAATAAACTTGTTTTTCAAGAGTCAGCGCATTCACGTACACCTAAATTCGTAAGTGAACGTACGCTTAAGGAACTCCTTGTAAATTGTAGATATGACCCAGTGGTTGGTAAAGAGGACGAAATGGTCCTGGCATCATTACGTATCAGGCGAGCCGCAGAGTATTTAGCAAGGTTACCAGGGATGACTACGCATCTAGATAACATATATCATTTTGTTCAAACAGGACGAGATCCAGGATGTATTAACAGAGCTATGGAATTCCAGAAAGTAGAGATACAGGGGGAACTGTTACGTTTCCTCATAAACTGTGTAATCAGAAATCAAGATCGTCCGGGGGTAGACCCGAATGCAATGCTTATTCTTACAAGATGGAGTCAGAATATATCAGAAGGGAGACACGATAAGCAAAATTGTATAATAGCCATGTGCCGAAAAATACGTAAAGAAATAGAGCGTATTCATGAAGAGAGATTGGGAACAGACGAGTTTGAGCAAGATGAAGTGTCCGAATCAGGGAATTCCGCAAGACAGTCAGAGACCATAGCCTATGTAGGCAAAGGAAGATACTGTGAAAATACTAGATGTTTTTCTGATCCCATACACTCTGTATGTCCAAATAATAGCAGAACGTATCCGACGCCTGTAATAAATCTGAAATCTCCTGAACATTCGTTTCAAGCCGCAGATAAAATACTACGAGAACGAAGAGGTTACCACCTCCTCGATTCCATGGATGAGCAAGAATTAGCCAGATCAGCCGTTCACTGGATTGACAGTCCTGAAAAATACGGTGATGAGACCGTAGCACACACGTTTTTTAACCTCAGTACAGATGAACAACGTTTAGCTGGAATATATATGATTCAGCAACTCCTCATATTATATAAGAGCCAACATGCTGACCCTGGTCCTTTACCTGATATATTAACGGAACTACTCACGAACAGATGGAGAGGTTCTAGTAACAAGCTAATTAAAGAGATATTAGTGTCACGTAAGCAGTATGTCCTTTTTGTAAGTCCGGATTCTCTCTCGCTGCCCCACAGAGAAAGAGCGCCGTACTATATGGATAGACAAAATCCCCTACGAGAAGTGCACCCAATAAAAGGCGAAGACAATGAGTTTCACCGTGTATTTGTTTACACACCCATATCAAAAATGGAATTATTAGAAATGAAAAAAGTAGTACCTAGTCATGACAAAGACCCAGCGGGTTTCCACCGAGAAATTAAAGACATGTTACTGATGGGAGAGTACACCTTTCCTGATATTATGACGATATTAAAGGTGCTTTTGCCTGCTGGCATATATGAAAAACTGAAAGAAAAAGAGTGGGAAGTGGGAGACCAAAAGATAGACTGGACAGCATTAGCAGAGGAAGAAAGGGGCCGAGCTGCAGGTTCAGGGCTCGGGGATAAAGTTAAACTATTACCAGGTTTACTAGTACAGGTACTACCACGTTTATTAACTACAAAAAAGGAAGATTGGGGTGCAATCACAGCCTGTAAACAAAAGCAAGATGAAGACACAAGCGATTATTATGCTCGATTTGAAAAATGTTTTGGTATAAATAGTGGTATAAAAGCAAGTAGTGACTCATATCCACATTTATTTGTGACAAAATTAGTGGAAAATGCATTGCCTCCAGTGAAGAATAGAATATTGAAATTCGAGAGTACCTGGCAAAGTAACACTCCGTCGCAAATGCTACAAATGTTACAGTATCATCACAATAGAATTAGGGATGAACAAGAACACGAGCATAGACGCATGAAGGATACAAAAATGAAAATGCTAGTTTCTCAGACAGTACCAGCAGATGGTCACAAAAAGGGTGTGACACATTCTGGTGATTCTGCAGTTCCTGTAAAAGGAACCTGCAATTACTGTAAACAACTAGGCCATTATGTACATGATTGTCCAGTCCTGAAACGTAATATAGCTACAGGTATTGCAAAGGAGAGACCACGATTAGTTAGACAAGATCAGAATGAACAAGGAGCTATGCAGCATGGACAGTCCATGCCAGTTCAGCAACAGTCCATGCCAGCCTCACAGCAACCCATACAGTTTGTGCCAGCTGCACCACCGTTGCCTGCTACTGCCACACAAACCACAACACGACAAATGTATCAGACTGCACAGTATGAATACCCTGAGTATCAGCGTTACGCATGAACCAGCCTAGAGAGGGAAGTTGACTTACCGCTTATCGAGATTCCTGTAGATCAAGAAGGACCTTATGTACATAGTGAATTATTAGGTCAAGATAGAAAATTCTTACTCGATACAGGGGCAAGTCGAACAACCATAAAACGTAGTGAAGTTCCAGGGGCACCCCTCTCAGGCTCTCAAAATGTTTCCCTTGGTTTTTCGGGAAAACCTATTGTTAATGAAGTATCACAGCCTCTACCACTTACGATAGGACCTTTGACACGAACTACAGATTTATTGCTTACTAAATCATGCCCAGAAAATCTGTTAGGAATTAAGACTCTGAAAGCACTAGGAGCCATAATATGTTGTTCTCCGGAAGGAGTAAGGTTGTTTTTACGTGATTTTAAAGGTCACTATGTGTCCAGAGACATGGATCCCCGACTACAGACTTTACCAGTACATCTATGGGCACAAGGCCCTACGGATGTTGGCTGCATGAACATTACACCCTATCGAGTTACATTGAAAGCAGGAGTGGTACTACCACGAATGCGACAATACAAGTTACCGCATGATGCTGTAGTGGCTTTGTTGAAAATCATTGATGAGCTGATTGCCCAGGGAGTAGTTGTAGAAACAGACTCCAATGTATGTAATTCACCGATAATTCCGATTCTTAAACGAACTGATCCTACTGCTCCGCCAGTATACCGATTGGTTATTGATTTGCGTGAACTAAACAAGTGTATTGTACCACAATTCCCTGTGGTCCCTGATATATCATCATTGTTGACAGCAATTGATTCCGAAGCAACATTCTTTACTGTAATTGATCTCAAGAATGCCTTTTTCAGCGTCCCAATAGATCCGGAAAGCCAATACTTGTTCGGATTCAGTTTAAATGGGCGCAGTTTTAAATTCTCACGCGCTCCCCAAGGATTCACAGAAAGCCCCAGCATCTACAGCCAAGCATTGAAACGAGAACTTGACAGTATCCACATGCCAGTCAATACTGCACTGCTTCAATATGTCGATGATCTGCTGATCACCGCGAGAAGCGAGTCAGAATGTGAAAAAGCTTCTCTGACAGTTTTACATTTCCTAGCCGACAAGGGGCACAAGGTGTCCCCTTCTAAGCTGCAATTCTGTGTTCAGCGAGTTATTTATCTTGGTCACTCGCTGTCCAAGGAGGGAAGGCAGCTTACACCAGATCGCATCCAGTTAATTGCTAACATGTCAATACCCCGGACACAAAAGGAGGTGCGAGCTTTCATAGGCCTCACTTCATATTGTAGGCAGTGGATCCCTCAGTACGCATTTTTAGCAAAACCACTCATTCAGTTAACCACACAGGAGGCAGCCACATCGACTGTTCTCCCTTGGACTCAGGAACATACACAAGCTTTTGAAAGCCTAAAGGAAGCTTTATGTCAAGCACCTGTTTTAGCAACACCATGTTATAGCAAACCTTTTACACTCTTTGTTACAGAACGCGAAGGTACTGCCTTGTCAGTACTCACTCAGGATCAAGCAGGATCATGCAAGCCATGTGCTTATTTTTCCAGTACATTAGATCCCGTAGCTCAGGCTTTGCCTGCATGCCTGAAATCAGTGGCAGCGACAGCTTTAGCAATCAGACAAAGCGATGCCATAGTATTAGGACACCCATTGACAGTTCAAGTACCACATGCAGTAGAGGTTCTTGTGAACCGAACACAAACACAACACTTGACCATAGCAAGACTTACCGGTTATGAACTGACATTGTTTCAACCACACATAGAGATCCGACGGTGTAATACATTGAATCCTGCTACACTATTACCTGTAATTGGAACAGACCCACTAGCTCATGATTGTGTTGAAATCATTGAAATAAAGACGAAACCTAGACAAGACTTGACAGACGTTCCATTGTTAGATCCAGACCTGACGTTGTATGTAGACGGATCATGCATGAGAGCAAGTACAGGAGATTTAGTGGCCGCGTATGCAGTCACAACAGACACTGAAGTTATTGAGACACATTGTATAGATACTCTGTCAGCCCAAGCAGCAGAACTTATTGCTCTAACGCAAGCCTGTATTCAAGCCACAAATAAGAAAGTTAATGTATACACTGACTCACGTTATGCATTCGGAGTTGTACACGACTTCGGCGTGCTGTGGCGAGAGAGAGGTTATCTAACGTCCCATGGTGCCCACATTCAGCACGGGCCCCTCATTCATGCTTTGTTAGACGCAATACATCTACCCACTGCTATATCGATTATGAAATGTAAAGCACACACGAAGGTTACTGATACCATTTCTCAAGGCAATGATTTAGCTGACAGAACAGCTAAACAGACTGCTCAGAATCGCACATTAGACATGACAAAGCCAATAGTTCAGACACCAACACAGTGTATGACAATTAAGGATCCCGCACTTGACGTAATTGACATACAGACACATGCCACAGCAGAAGAAATAAAGAAGTGGACGGAACTAGGAGGGATCCAGACAGATCAAGGATGGATGACGAAGGAGAAATCTGTATGGTTTCTCCCTGATTCCATGGTTCAAGCCATTATAGCTACAGTTCACAGTCCAGCACATTTAGGAGAGAAGGCTATGCTAGACAGCATTCAGCACATTTGGTTCAACAAACATTTACGAGCAGCAGCTAAACAAAAAGTTCGTACCTGTATGATATGTTGTCAGTTTAATCAAGGAAAGAGTGTTCCCGTAGAGCAGGGTGGATTTCAGCCTCCTGACCATCCTTTTGAAATCCTCCAGATGGATTATATTCAGATGGAACGTTGTCGAGGATTCAAATATGTCCTCGTAGTTGTCTGCGCTCTCTCCCGTTGGACAGAGGCGTATCCCGTATCAGATTACACTGCCCCGACTACTGCCAAGCAGCTAGTTCGAGAATTCTTCCCACGGTACGGTTTACCACGTGTTGTATATTCAGATAACGGTCAGCCTTTCTCATCCGAATTAATGAAACATGTCTCACTCTTGTTGGGATATCAGTGGAAATTCCACTGTGTCCGACACCCCGAGGCAGCAGGTCTCGTAGAAAGACATAACCAGACACTGAAAATCAGACTGTCCAAAATATGTAGAGAGAAAGGTGTCGACTGGATAGTAGCATTACCAGTTGCACTCTTTTACATGAGAATGGTAGCACACTCTAGAACAGGGCTATCCCCGTATGAGGTGATCTTTGGTAGACCACCGAATATGTGGGGGACGCCTATACCACGCAAAATAACTGACATTGACTGTAACATGCTGACAGATTACTTGGCTTCCTTGATGTCTGCACTACAATCTTCTCGTTCACAGGTAGCTGCAGCCTTTCCCGACAACACTGAGGCGAAACCCCATGACGTTGTTCCGGGTAATCTTGTCTTTGTGAGAAATTTCGACAGGAAAAGTCAACTGGAGCCCAGGTGGAAAGCACCCAAGTTGGTCCTGTTGACCACAAGAACAGCCGTGAAGATCGAGGGACGCAAAGGGTGGATTCATTCAAGTCACGTCAAAAAATTTCATGGACTACCTTCAGATATAGACACTGTGCCCTGCACTCCCTCACAGACTGATTCAAAACTTCCTTTTGTTGAACAGAATGACTCTCAGTGCTATAAATTAAAGCTTAGGCCCAAACAGTCGAGCAATTTGATTGTTTAAGTCCTCTCCAAGGTGAAGCGGTTGAATTGTCTCCGACATGTATCCCTTGGACCTGAGTAGAGAAAATACCCGAGAAATGTTGAAACGACAGGCGTATTGTAAATCACTGCGTAGCTACTGTATGAGGACATTATTAATTTTGTTTTTATTGAGTATTTTAGTAATTATTACGAGTGTGATTTTGCACATATATCATCCTATCTCTAGACATGTTTATAATGTTGCTGCAGAACATTCTTTTAGTGACCTACCGCCACATGAATTATCTTATAGACTTGCGCTGCGCAATAACACCTTCATTAGTATGTTACATCATTCCCATCAGACTAGTAATGCGACCAATTGTTGGGTGTGTGGCCGACTTCCTCCCTATCAGAATAACAAAGGAGTTCTGCCTTTCTTTCCACATCCATTCACACACAATGGCTCCTGTGGAGCATGGTTTAGTTTATTAAATTCCATAGACCCAGACACAGCAGTTTATCAACAACATTGGATATGGGGAAATCTGAATCTAGTTTTATTCAAAGTCTGTCACCCTAATAAGGAGGGTCACCCCAGTAGAACAGGAACTAATTTAGAAAATGAAATATATAAATTAGGTAATTTTACGCCTAATCTTATGATTCTGAATGTCAAATCCGAAGTTGAACTAATTCTGCCCACTATGTCAGTATTTCCAGTTAAGGGTGAATTATGTGTAAGAAAAGTTGGTTCCATACATATGGGCCATAGCCAATGCGTTACTACAGTAGAATATGGTGATCAAGGTAAATCTTCATTTAGAGCTTCTCGCCATTCTTACTTCATATGTGGTCAGACGGCATATATGCGTCTGCCTCTAGATTGGGATGGCACCTGTTACATAGCATTCCTTTTGCCACCTGTTTTCCTAGCTCCCCCTGATTATTATCGAAATGTTCATTTAGTACACAATAGAGAGCAAAGAGATCTCCCAGTTGTCGATTATACTGAGACAGCATGGGACAAGTATGTAGATTTCAATAAAGGTATCTTTCCCTATATAGGTACAATATCAAATAGTAAGCTGATACGCAGACTCACCAAGACTCTTGAAGCTGTAGTAAACGAGACTATAGCCGCCCTAGGCAATCTGACAGAGGAACAATCAGTGATGAGAATTGTTGTTCTCCAGAATCGTCTTGTCCTTGACGTCATCCTGGCCGATAGGGGCGGAGCTTGCAGGGTCATCGGATCCAGCTGCTGCATATTCATACCAGAAAATTCGCCATCTGTATATAAAGCTATAACACACCTTCATAAGATTGTAAGCCAGATACACGAAAATCCAGGCACTTGGACGTGGTCCGGGTGGTTTTGGAGTGTGATATCAGCCTGGGGATGGAGAGTTTTATCCTTCCTAGGTATTGGCCTTCTTATGCTCTTCAGTTGTTGTTTATGCCTGCAAGGTGGACCAGCGATTTGTGGTCTGTGTGCCACATCATGCATTCCACATCACAGGTCCCGTTCAGAATGCCGGAAGGAAGAAGAAATGATGCTCCATGAGCAAATCAATGGAATGATGAAGATTGATGTCTCGTGAAGGGCAAGAAGGGGACAAGGAGGGAATGTGGAAATGTGGATTTTCCTGATCAGTTACGTCCCCTATCTTGGACCCCAACGGTTCTATATGCATGTTACAAGTACATGTATGTTCCCTCCAGTTCCAGTTTCTAAGACGCAAACATATGTGTGTCTACCGTCGACATGTTCTCTGTCAGATCCGCCATCACAGGGCTGGATATTCGATTCCTAAGTATGAAAGGCCACCGACTTTATATGGCTAAGTTACTTCATTTTTACAGTTCAGGCAAGTAGGCCCGATTCTGTCCTCAAGCCTTTCCCTGCTCTCTGTCTCTGACAGCTTCAGCTTGAGCTCGCATCTGTATCCATGAACTTTGTCCTACTCCCTGTGCAGCTAACGGTGCCTGCCTCGGCCAGTTTTCGCCTGTCTGCCAAGAAGTTGTATTTCACCTTCGAATTATCTATTTTGCTCTCCAGCCGATGCATTCCTGTCCAGTGATTTAGGTAAACATTTCCTTTAGCTCACAAGCAAAGGACTCAGCCTTTCCGTCCTCCTGCAAGTGATTCATAGCCCTGTTGCCATGGAAAGTTTTCTATCCCTCGCATCTCATATAGACACTTAGACGCTTGTACACGTACACAGTCAGTATAGAATAGATTCTGTCCGAGAGTCTCTTCCTTGTGGATAACATAGTTCTTTAAACATAGGATGTTAGATATGATTTGGGATTAGGTTGACTTGACCCCCAGACTTCTCGTCTCCACATGTAGAGCTAAATGTCAAGTCCCCTTCACCCCCTAGTTGCACGTCAATTACACGTCATGCTGCCGCGCGCGCATCTATGCCAAGTATTATCTTATAGATCCACCTATGTCTGATAATTCTAACCAATCATGTTTCTTTTATTCCTTATTACGCCTAGTTTCGATTATGTCACTGTTTTGTCACTTTTCTTATCAAATGTTACGCCTTCTACATTCGTTTCATTGTAATGTACTTATTATAAAAATACATGTCTGTTAATAAATTATTGTACTTCACTTCCTGAACCCTCGTGGTGACGGAACCTGAAGGCCGCGACTCGAGTCGGCCATTTTGAATGGAATAAAGCCCATTAGAAAACCTCTTATACCACGGATTCTGCCTCTTGTTATTTTGAGCTATTTACTTTATTTTAAGATTCCGTATGAAATTCAGTCCGGTATTTTTATTTACCACAAAGTGCTGGAATTAAACGGGCAAAGTTCCCGCTCACAGCCTCTCACTTATAGTTTGGAGACGGTGCAGTCCTTCACGGCAGGGCTGCCGTGGTTTAATTATAACTCAAATTGCCCTCAGCTTAAGAACGCACTCACTTCAGGAGCAACCATCCGGTTTATTTTTCAGGAACACGAACTGCAGGATTCATGTACATTGTTCTCCGACGCGTTTCGAGGCTCATGCCTCCTAGTCATGGATAATTGGCATTCGACAGATAGCTCCGATTCAGCGTGCTCGTTTAAATACCTTTAGTAGGCGTCGCTCATAGCGTCTTTGTTTGCAATGCAGGCTGGACCTTGTAGTAAGGATCAGAGTTTCGTTTTCACCCTCCAGTGGGCTCTGTTGAATGTCAATGTTTTTAACCTGTTATTACCCTGAGTGGGCCATATTCACTGCGTCCGTTGTCGTTCGTTCCGCTTCTGAAGTGCTGGAATTAAACGGGCAAAGTTCCCGCTCACAGCCTCTCACTTATAGTTTGGAGACGGTGCAGTCCTTCACGGCAGGGCTGCCGTGGTTTAATTATAACTCAAATTGCCCTCAGCTTAAGAACGCACTCACTTCAGGAGCAACCATCCGGTTTATTTTTCAGGAACACGAACTGCAGGATTCATGTACATTGTTCTCCGACGCGTTTCGAGGCTCATGCCTCCTAGTCATGGATAATTGGCATTCGACAGATAGCTCCGATTCAGCGTGCTCGTTTAAATACCTTTAGTAGGCGTCGCTCATAGCGTCTTTGTTTGCAATGCAGGCTGGACCTTGTAGTAAGGATCAGAGTTTCGTTTTCACCCACCAGTGGGCTCTGTTGAATGTCAATGTTTTTAACCTGTTATTACCCTGAGTGGGCCATATTCACTGCGTCCGTTGTCGTTCGTTCCGCTTCTGAAGTGCTGGAATTAAACGGGCAAAGTTCCCGCTCACAGCCTCTCACTTATAGTTTGGAGACGGTGCAGTCCTTCACGGCAGGGCTGCCGTGGTTTAATTATAACTCAAATTGCCCTCAGCTTAAGAACGCACTCACTTCAGGAGCAACCATCCGGTTTATTTTTCAGGAACACGAACTGCAGGATTCATGTACATTGTTCTCCGACGCGTTTCGAGGCTCATGCCTCCTAGTCATGGATAATTGGCATTCGACAGATAGCTCCGATTCAGCGTGCTCGTTTAAATACCTTTAGTAGGCGTCGCTCATAGCGTCTTTGTTTGCAATGCAGGCTGGACCTTGTAGTAAGGATCAGAGTTTCGTTTTCACCCTCCAGTGGGCTCTGTTGAATGTCAATGTTTTTAACCTGTTATTACCCTGAGTGGGTCATATTCACTGCGTCCGTTGTCGTTCGTTCCGCTTCTGAAGTGCTGGAATTAAACGGGCAAAGTTCCCGCTCACAGCCTCTCACTTATAGTTTGGAGACGGTGCAGTCCTTCACGGCAGGGCTGCCGTGGTTTAATTATAACTCAAATTGCCCTCAGCTTAAGAACGCACTCACTTCAGGAGCAACCATCCGGTTTATTTTTCAGGAACACGAACTGCAGGATTCATGTACATTGTTCTCCGACGCGTTTCGAGGCTCATGCCTCCTAGTCATGGATAATTGGCATTCGACAGATAGCTCCGATTCAGCGTGCTCGTTTAAATACCTTTAGTAGGCGTCGCTCATAGCGTCTTTGTTTGCAATGCAGGCTGGACCTTGTAGTAAGGATCAGAGTTTCGTTTTCACCCTCCAGTGGGCTCTGTTGAATGTCAATGTTTTTAACCTGTTATTACCCTGAGTGGGCCATATTCACTGCGTCCGTTGTCATTCGTTCCGCTTCTGAAGTGCTGGAATTAAACGGGCAAAGTTCCCGCTCACAGCCTCTCACTTATAGTTTGGAGACGGTGCAGTCCTTCATGGCAGGGCTGCCGTGGTTTAATTATAACTCAAATTGCCCTCAGCTTAAGAACGCACTCACTTCAGGAGCAACCATCCGGTTTATTTTTCAGGAACACGAACTGCAGGATTCATGTACATTGTTCTCCGACGCGTTTCGAGGCTCATGCCTCCTAGTCATGGATAATTGGCATTCGACAGATAGCTCCGATTCAGCGTGCTCGTTTAAATACCTTTAGTAGGCGTCGCTCATAGCGTCTTTGTTTGCAATGCAGGCTGGACCTTGTAGTAAGGATCAGAGTTTCGTTTTCACCCTCCAGTGGGCTCTGTTGAATGTCAATGTTTTTAACCTGTTATTACCCTGAGTGGGCCATATTCACTGCGTCCGTTGTCGTTCGTTCCGCTTCTGAAGTGCTGGAATTAAACGGGCAAAGTTCCCGCTCACAGCCTCTCACTTATAGTTTGGAGACGGTGCAGTCCTTCACGCGTCGGAGAACAATGTACATGAATCCTGCAGTTCGTGTTCCTGAAAAATAAACCGGATGGTTGCTCCTGAAGTGAGTGCGTTCTTAAGCTGAGGGCAATTTGAGTTATAATTAAACCACGGCAGCCCTGCCGTGAAGGACTGCACCGTCTCCAAACTATAAGTGAGAGGCTGTGAGCGGGAACTTTGCCCGTTTAATTCCAGCACTTCAGAAGCGGAACGAACGACAACGGACGCAGTGAATATGGCCCACTCAGGGTAATAACAGGTTAAAAACATTGACATTCAACAGAGCCCACTGGAGGGTGAAAACGAAACTCTGATCCTTACTACAAGGTCCAGCCTGCATTGCAAACAAAGACGCTATGAGCGACGCCTACTAAAGGT
This sequence comes from Triturus cristatus, assembly GCF_964204655.1. Taxonomy (NCBI): domain Eukaryota; kingdom Metazoa; phylum Chordata; class Amphibia; order Caudata; family Salamandridae; genus Triturus; species Triturus cristatus. The sequence continues at coordinate 424,354,052 of NC_140593.1, forward strand.
ATTTAAACGAGCACGCTGAATCGGAGCTATCTGTCGAATGCCAATTATCCATGACTAGGAGGCATGAGCCTCGAAACGCGTCGGAGAACAATGTACATGAATCCTGCAGTTCGTGTTCCTGAAAAATAAACCGGATGGTTGCTCCTGAAGTGAGTGCGTTCTTAAGCTGAGGGCAATTTGAGTTATAATTAAACCACGGCAGCCCTGCCGTGAAGGACTGCACCGTCTCCAAACTATAAGTGAGAGGCTGTGAGCGGGAACTTTGCCCGTTTAATTCCAGCACTTCAGAAGCGGAACGAACGACAACGGACGCAGTGAATATGGCCCACTCAGGGTAATAACAGGTTAAAAACATTGACATTCAACAGAGCCCACTGGAGGGTGAAAACGAAACTCTGATCCTTACTACAAGGTCCAGCCTGCATTGCAAACAAAGACGCTATGAGCGACGCCTACTAAAGGTATTTAAACGAGCACGCTGAATCGGAGCTATCTGTCGAATGCCAATTATCCATGACTAGGAGGCATGAGCCTCGAAACGCGTCGGAGAACAATGTACATGAATCCTGCAGTTCGTGTTCCTGAAAAATAAACCGGATGGTTGCTCCTGAAGTGAGTGCGTTCTTAAGCTGAGGGCAATTTGAGTTATAATTAAACCACGGCAGCCCTGCCGTGAAGGACTGCACCGTCTCCAAACTATAAGTGAGAGGCTGTGAGCGGGAACTTTGCCCGTTTAATTCCAGCACTTCAGAAGCGGAACGAACGACAACGGACGCAGTGAATATGGCCCACTCAGGGTAATAACAGGTTAAAAACATTGACATTCAACAGAGCCCACTGGAGGGTGAAAACGAAACTCTGATCCTTACTACAAGGTCCAGCCTGCATTGCAAACAAAGACGCTATGAGCGACGCCTACTAAAGGTATTTAAACGAGCACGCTGAATCGGAGCTATCTGTCGAATGCCAATTATCCATGACTAGGAGGCATGAGCCTCGAAACGCGTCGGAGAACAATGTACATGAATCCTGCAGTTCGTGTTCCTGAAAAATAAACCGGATGGTTGCTCCTGAAGTGAGTGCGTTCTTAAGCTGAGGGCAATTTGAGTTATAATTAAACCACGGCAGCCCTGCCGTGAAGGACTGCACCGTCTCCAAACTATAAGTGAGAGGCTGTGAGCGGGAACTTTGCCCGTTTAATTCCAGCACTTCAGAAGCGGAACGAACGACAACGGACGCAGTGAATATGGCCCACTCAGGGTAATAACAGGTTAAAAACATTGACATTCAACAGAGCCCACTGGAGGGTGAAAACGAAACTCTGATCCTTACTACAAGGTCCAGCCTGCATTGCAAACAAAGACGCTATGAGCGACGCCTACTAAAGGTATTTAAACGAGCACGCTGAATCGGAGCTATCTGTCGAATGCCAATTATCCATGACTAGGAGGCATGAGCCTCGAAACGCGTCGGAGAACAATGTACATGAATCCTGCAGTTCGTGTTCCTGAAAAATAAACCGGATGGTTGCTCCTGAAGTGAGTGCGTTCTTAAGCTGAGGGCAATTTGAGTTATAATTAAACCACGGCAGCCCTGCCGTGAAGGACTGCACCGTCTCCAAACTATAAGTGAGAGGCTGTGAGCGGGAACTTTGCCCGTTTAATTCCAGCACTTCAGAAGCGGAACGAACGACAACGGACGCAGTGAATATGGCCCACTCAGGGTAATAACAGGTTAAAAACATTGACATTCAACAGAGCCCACTGGAGGGTGAAAACGAAACTCTGATCCTTACTACAAGGTCCAGCCTGCATTGCAAACAAAGACGCTATGAGCGACGCCTACTAAAGGTATTTAAACGAGCACGCTGAATCGGAGCTATCTGTCGAATGCCAATTATCCATGACTAGGAGGCATGAGCCTCGAAACGCGTCGGAGAACAATGTACATGAATCCTGCAGTTCGTGTTCCTGAAAAATAAACCGGATGGTTGCTCCTGAAGTGAGTGCGTTCTTAAGCTGAGGGCAATTTGAGTTATAATTAAACCACGGCAGCCCTGCCGTGAAGGACTGCACCGTCTCCAAACTATAAGTGAGAGGCTGTGAGCGGGAACTTTGCCCGTTTAATTCCAGCACTTCAGAAGCGGAACGAACGACAACGGACGCAGTGAATATGGCCCACTCAGGGTAATAACAGGTTAAAAACATTGACATTCAACAGAGCCCACTGGAGGGTGAAAACGAAACTCTGATCCTTACTACAAGGTCCAGCCTGCATTGCAAACAAAGACGCTATGAGCGACGCCTACTAAAGGTATTTAAACGAGCACGCTGAATCGGAGCTATCTGTCGAATGCCAATTATCCATGACTAGGAGGCATGAGCCTCGAAACGCGTCGGAGAACAATGTACATGAATCCTGCAGTTCGTGTTCCTGAAAAATAAACCGGATGGTTGCTCCTGAAGTGAGTGCGTTCTTAAGCTGAGGGCAATTTGAGTTATAATTAAACCACGGCAGCCCTGCCGTGAAGGACTGCACCGTCTCCAAACTATAAGTGAGAGGCTGTGAGCGGGAACTTTGCCCGTTTAATTCCAGCACTTCAGAAGCGGAACGAACGACAACGGACGCAGTGAATATGGCCCACTCAGGGTAATAACAGGTTAAAAACATTGACATTCAACAGAGCCCACTGGAGGGTGAAAACGAAACTCTGATCCTTACTACAAGGTCCAGCCTGCATTGCAAACAAAGACGCTATGAGCGACGCCTACTAAAGGTATTTAAACGAGCACGCTGAATCGGAGCTATCTGTCGAATGCCAATTATCCATGACTAGGAGGCATGAGCCTCGAAACGCGTCGGAGAACAATGTACATGAATCCTGCAGTTCGTGTTCCTGAAAAATAAACCGGATGGTTGCTCCTGAAGTGAGTGCGTTCTTAAGCTGAGGGCAATTTGAGTTATAATTAAACCACGGCAGCCCTGCCGTGAAGGACTGCACCGTCTCCAAACTATAAGTGAGAGGCTGTGAGCGGGAACTTTGCCCGTTTAATTCCAGCACTTCAGAAGCGGAACGAACGACAACGGACGCAGTGAATATGGCCCACTCAGGGTAATAACAGGTTAAAAACATTGACATTCAACAGAGCCCACTGGAGGGTGAAAACGAAACTCTGATCCTTACTACAAGGTCCAGCCTGCATTGCAAACAAAGACGCTATGAGCGACGCCTACTAAAGGTATTTAAACGAGCACGCTGAATCGGAGCTATCTGTCGAATGCCAATTATCCATGACTAGGAGGCATGAGCCTCGAAACGCGTCGGAGAACAATGTACATGAATCCTGCAGTTCGTGTTCCTGAAAAATAAACCGGATGGTTGCTCCTGAAGTGAGTGCGTTCTTAAGCTGAGGGCAATTTGAGTTATAATTAAACCACGGCAGCCCTGCCGTGAAGGACTGCACCGTCTCCAAACTATAAGTGAGAGGCTGTGAGCGGGAACTTTGCCCGTTTAATTCCAGCACTTCAGAAGCGGAACGAACGACAACGGACGCAGTGAATATGGCCCACTCAGGGTAATAACAGGTTAAAAACATTGACATTCAACAGAGCCCACTGGAGGGTGAAAACGAAACTCTGATCCTTACTACAAGGTCCAGCCTGCATTGCAAACAAAGACGCTATGAGCGACGCCTACTAAAGGTATTTAAACGAGCACGCTGAATCGGAGCTATCTGTCGAATGCCAATTATCCATGACTAGGAGGCATGAGCCTCGAAACGCGTCGGAGAACAATGTACATGAATTCTGCAGTTCGTGTTCCTGAAAAATAAACCGGATGGTTGCTCCTGAAGTGAGTGCGTTCTTAAGCTGAGGGCAATTTGAGTTATAATTAAACCACGGCAGCCCTGCCGTGAAGGACTGCACCGTCTCCAAACTATAAGTGAGAGGCTGTGAGCGGGAACTTTGCCCGTTTAATTCCAGCACTTCAGAAGCGGAACGAACGACAACGGACGCAGTGAATATGGCCCACTCAGGGTAATAACAGGTTAAAAACATTGACATTCAACAGAGCCCACTGGAGGGTGAAAACGAAACTCTGATCCTTACTACAAGGTCCAGCCTGCATTGCAAACAAAGACGCTATGAGCGACGCCTACTAAAGGTATTTAAACGAGCACGCTGAATCGGAGCTATCTGTCGAATGCCAATTATCCATGACTAGGAGGCATGAGCCTCGAAACGCGTCGGAGAACAATGTACATGAATCCTGCAGTTCGTGTTCCTGAAAAATAAACCGGATGGTTGCTCCTGAAGTGAGTGCGTTCTTAAGCTGAGGGCAATTTGAGTTATAATTAAACCACGGCAGCCCTGCCGTGAAGGACTGCACCGTCTCCAAACTATAAGTGAGAGGCTGTGAGCGGGAACTTTGCCCGTTTAATTCCAGCACTTCAGAAGCGGAACGAACGACAACGGACGCAGTGAATATGGCCCACTCAGGGTAATAACAGGTTAAAAACATTGACATTCAACAGAGCCCACTGGAGGGTGAAAACGAAACTCTGATCCTTACTACAAGGTCCAGCCTGCATTGCAAACAAAGACGCTATGAGCGACGCCTACTAAAGGTATTTAAACGAGCACGCTGAATCGGAGCTATCTGTCGAATGCCAATTATCCATGACTAGGAGGCATGAGCCTCGAAACGCGTCGGAGAACAATGTACATGAATCCTGCAGTTCGTGTTCCTGAAAAATAAACCGGATGGTTGCTCCTGAAGTGAGTGCGTTCTTAAGCTGAGGGCAATTTGAGTTATAATTAAACCACGGCAGCCCTGCCGTGAAGGACTGCACCGTCTCCAAACTATAAGTGAGAGGCTGTGAGCGGGAACTTTGCCCGTTTAATTCCAGCACTTCAGAAGCGGAACGAACGACAACGGACGCAGTGAATATGGCCCACTCAGGGTAATAACAGGTTAAAAACATTGACATTCAACAGAGCCCACTGGAGGGTGAAAACGAAACTCTGATCCTTACTACAAGGTCCAGCCTGCATTGCAAACAAAGACGCTATGAGCGACGCCTACTAAAGGTATTTAAACGAGCACGCTGAATCGGAGCTATCTGTCGAATGCCAATTATCCATGACTAGGAGGCATGAGCCTCGAAACGCGTCGGAGAACAATGTACATGAATCCTGCAGTTCGTGTTCCTGAAAAATAAACCGGATGGTTGCTCCTGAAGTGAGTGCGTTCTTAAGCTGAGGGCAATTTGAGTTATAATTAAACCACGGCAGCCCTGCCGTGAAGGACTGCACCGTCTCCAAACTATAAGTGAGAGGCTGTGAGCGGGAACTTTGCCCGTTTAATTCCAGCACTTCAGAAGCGGAACGAACGACAACGGACGCAGTGAATATGGCCCACTCAGGGTAATAACAGGTTAAAAACATTGACATTCAACAGAGCCCACTGGAGGGTGAAAACGAAACTCTGATCCTTACTACAAGGTCCAGCCTGCATTGCAAACAAAGACGCTATGAGCGACGCCTACTAAAGGTATTTAAACGAGCACGCTGAATCGGAGCTATCTGTCGAATGCCAATTATCCATGACTAGGAGGCATGAGCCTCGAAACGCGTCGGAGAACAATGTACATGAATCCTGCAGTTCGTGTTCCTGAAAAAGAAACCGGATGGTTGCTCCTGAAGTGAGTGCGTTCTTAAGCTGAGGGCAATTTGAGTTATAATTAAACCACGGCAGCCCTGCCGTGAAGGACTGCACCGTCTCCAAACTATAAGTGAGAGGCTGTGAGCGGGAACTTTGCCCGTTTAATTCCAGCACTTCAGAAGCGGAACGAACGACAACGGACGCAGTGAATATGGCCCACTCAGGGTAATAACAGGTTAAAAACATTGACATTCAACAGAGCCCACTGGAGGGTGAAAACGAAACTCTGATCCTTACTACAAGGTCCAGCCTGCATTGCAAACAAAGACGCTATGAGCGACGCCTACTAAAGGTATTTAAACGAGCACGCTGAATCGGAGCTATCTGTCGAATGCCAATTATCCATGACTAGGAGGCATGAGCCTCGAAACGCGTCGGAGAACAATGTACATGAATCCTGCAGTTCGTGTTCCTGAAAAATAAACCGGATGGTTGCTCCTGAAGTGAGTGCGTTCTTAAGCTGAGGGCAATTTGAGTTATAATTAAACCACGGCAGCCCTGCCGTGAAGGACTGCACCGTCTCCAAACTATAAGTGAGAGGCTGTGAGCGGGAACTTTGCCCGTTTAATTCCAGCACTTCAGAAGCGGAACGAACGACAACGGACGCAGTGAATATGGCCCACTCAGGGTAATAACAGGTTAAAAACATTGACATTCAACAGAGCCCACTGGAGGGTGAAAACGAAACTCTGATCCTTACTACAAGGTCCAGCCTGCATTGCAAACAAAGACGCTATGAGCGACGCCTACTAAAGGTATTTAAATGAGCACGCTGAATCGGAGCTATCTGTCGAATGCCAATTATCCATGACTAGGAGGCATGAGCCTCGAAACGCGTCGGAGAACAATGTACATGAATCCTGCAGTTCGTGTTCCTGAAAAATAAACCGGATGGTTGCTCCTGAAGTGAGTGCGTTCTTAAGCTGAGGGCAATTTGAGTTATAATTAAACCACGGCAGCCCTGCCGTGAAGGACTGCACCGTCTCCAAACTATAAGTGAGAGGCTGTGAGCGGGAACTTTGCCCGTTTAATTCCAGCACTTCAGAAGCGGAACGAACGACAACGGACGCAGTGAATATGGCCCACTCAGGGTAATAACAGGTTAAAAACATTGACATTCAACAGAGCCCACTGGAGGGTGAAAACGAAACTCTGATCCTTACTACAAGGTCCAGCCTGCATTGCAAACAAAGACGCTATGAGCGACGCCTACTAAAGGTATTTAAACGAGCACGCTGAATCGGAGCTATCTGTCGAATGCCAATTATCCATGACTAGGAGGCATGAGCCTCGAAACGCGTCGGAGAACAATGTACATGAATCCTGCAGTTCGTGTTCCTGAAAAATAAACCGGATGGTTGCTCCTGAAGTGAGTGCGTTCTTAAGCTGAGGGCAATTTGAGTTATAATTAAACCACGGCAGCCCTGCCGTGAAGGACTGCACCGTCTCCAAACTATAAGTGAGAGGCTGTGAGCGGGAACTTTGCCCGTTTAATTCCAGCACTTCAGAAGCGGAACGAACGACAACGGACGCAGTGAATATGGCCCACTCAGGGTAATAACAGGTTAAAAACATTGACATTCAACAGAGCCCACTGGAGGGTGAAAACGAAACTCTGATCCTTACTACAAGGTCCAGCCTGCATTGCAAACAAAGACGCTATGAGCGACGCCTACTAAAGGTATTTAAACGAGCACGCTGAATCGGAGCTATCTGTCGAATGCCAATTATCCATGACTAGGAGGCATGAGCCTCGAAACGCGTCGGAGAACAATGTACATGAATCCTGCAGTTCGTGTTCCTGAAAAATAAACCGGATGGTTGCTCCTGAAGTGAGTGCGTTCTTAAGCTGAGGGCAATTTGAGTTATAATTAAACCACGGCAGCCCTGCCGTGAAGGACTGCACCGTCTCCAAACTATAAGTGAGAGGCTGTGAGCGGGAACTTTGCCCGTTTAATTCCAGCACTTCAGAAGCGGAACGAACGACAACGGACGCAGTGAATATGGCCCACTCAGGGTAATAACAGGTTAAAAACATTGACATTCAACAGAGCCCACTGGAGGGTGAAAACGAAACTCTGATCCTTACTACAAGGTCCAGCCTGCATTGCAAACAAAGACGCTATGAGCGACGCCTACTAAAGGTATTTAAACGAGCACGCTGAATCGGAGCTATCTGTCGAATGCCAATTATCCATGACTAGGAGGCATGAGCCTCGAAACGCGTCGGAGAACAATGTACATGAATCCTGCAGTTCGTGTTCCTGAAAAATAAACCGGATGGTTGCTCCTGAAGTGAGTGCGTTCTTAAGCTGAGGGCAATTTGAGTTATAATTAAACCACGGCAGCCCTGCCGTGAAGGACTGCACCGTCTCCAAACTATAAGTGAGAGGCTGTGAGCGGGAACTTTGCCCGTTTAATTCCAGCACTTCAGAAGCGGAACGAACGACAACGGACGCAGTGAATATGGCCCACTCAGGGTAATAACAGGTTAAAAACATTGACATTCAACAGAGCCCACTGGAGGGTGAAAACGAAACTCTGATCCTTACTACAAGGTCCAGCCTGCATTGCAAACAAAGACGCTATGAGCGACGCCTACTAAAGGTATTTAAACGAGCACGCTGAATCGGAGCTATCTGTCGAATGCCAATTATCCATGACTAGGAGGCATGAGCCTCGAAACGCGTCGGAGAACAATGTACATGAATCCTGCAGTTCGTGTTCCTGAAAAATAAACCGGATGGTTGCTCCTGAAGTGAGTGCGTTCTTAAGCTGAGGGCAATTTGAGTTATAATTAAACCACGGCAGCCCTGCCGTGAAGGACTGCACCGTCTCCAAACTATAAGTGAGAGGCTGTGAGCGGGAACTTTGCCCGTTTAATTCCAGCACTTCAGAAGCGGAACGAACGACAACGGACGCAGTGAATATGGCCCACTCAGGGTAATAACAGGTTAAAAACATTGACATTCAACAGAGCCCACTGGAGGGTGAAAACGAAACTCTGATCCTTACTACAAGGTCCAGCCTGCATTGCAAACAAAGACGCTATGAGCGACGCCTACTAAAGGTATTTAAACGAGCACGCTGAATCGGAGCTATCTGTCGAATGCCAATTATCCATGACTAGGAGGCATGAGCCTCGAAACGCGTCGGAGAACAATGTACATGAATCCTGCAGTTCGTGTTCCTGAAAAATAAACCGGATGGTTGCTCCTGAAGTGAGTGCGTTCTTAAGCTGAGGGCAATTTGAGTTATAATACATATATATATATATATATATATATTACCTACTGGCGGTCGCCAGTAGGTAGTTATAGTTAGGACCACGTTTCCATAGGAAAACCTCAACATTCTATTTTGAATAACTTTGGCGCCGGTCGACGAATCCTCGCGAATTTCTCAAAATAGGTGGGGCGCTATGCTCCGCTCCTACCCTGAAAGTCTCGGGGGGATCCGTCAAGCGGGGGCTGAGATAAAAGGGGGGTCCCAAAACGCGTTTTTCCCATGCATTTTTCCATAGGACCTTTAGAACGAGCTACAGCCCGAACGGCTGAACAGAATTACTCAAAATTTGGCAGAGAGGTAGTCCCTAGGTCAAGGAAGTGCCTTTTGTAGGTTTGGTGTAAATCTGTTCAGTAGATTCTGAGAAAATAGCCTTTAAATCAATATATATATCTGAGCCCGCTTACGGTACGCTTACCGTACGCTTACGGTAAGCGTACGGTGGCGTGCGCGAGCGCGATTCTGATTGGCTCTTAGATCTTAGTAAACATTCGAATCGGTCGAAACCAGGAAGCGGCGGCCGCCATTTTGTGTATTTCACTCTGAAAAAAAAGAGTGAAAACAAGGAAAGGGGGCAATGAGGAGAGTTACAGACCCCCTAACATTTGTAAGGGGGTCAAAGAAGGACAGAAAAGTACAAAAAAAAATTTATTGATTTTAAAAAAAATCACGGGGTACGCGTACGGTAAGCTTACGGTAAGCGTACGGTAAAAAAATAAAAATAAATAAATGAAAAGCAGATTTAAGAGTTTAGAAATTAGGGAGCTCTAAAAAGAGCTGTTGTGTTTATGAAGTCATTTTTTTAGTGGTACCTACAAGTAAGTACCGATGCAGAGTCTAAGGTTCAAGAGGAAGACTCTGTTCCCTTCATCATTGAAGTGCACACCATCTCCTCTATAAATGTCTTGCATGTCATAACGCAAGTTGTTGTGGTAAATGGCACCCATACCATAGTCACGGAGGAAAGCAGAAACAGATTTGTTGACGTGCTTTCTTGCTTTGTCAATCTGTGGACAGAAATGATTGGAACAGTTCCATTTTTGCCTTTGGCATATGTTGGAAAACACAAAGGCAGTTTTAGGGAAAAGTGTAAACAGTTGTGCAAAGGTGTCCTTCATAAGCATTTCCAGACCTACCCCAGTCAAAGTGCCTAGGTCATTGCCACCACAGTGCACTATTATGAGGTCAGGGTGTTGGATTTGAATGAAGGATTTCACCAATGGCATCAATTGGTGCCACTTTAACCCTCTCTGACCAATCCATTTAATGTCTACATTTGGCAAAGCAAGGTCTCTCACCATACCTGTTTTCTCTGCAAACTTTTCACTCCAGAAGACATAGCTGTGCCCTACAATCCACACTGTGAACATCTTCAAAGGAGAACTGGATGCACTCAGGAGGTGTCTTTCAGTAGAATGGCAATATGAAAAGAAAGACAGTTTGGAAATGGAGGCATACATATTTTTTTCAAAACAAAAAGAACTGATTGGCTGTTTCATACCATTCTAGAATAAAAACTAGGCTGTATGTGTAAATTAATAGAAGCATGTTTTATATTGGTAAAAAAAAATGTGTAACCAAAGAACAGTACTATGGATTTGCTGTTAGGTTTGAAAAGTCAAGCACTCTTGCTCTGTGGAATTGAAACATTGTTTGGCGAACTTCTGACCTAACTCAACACAGCAGTGTTCCATGAGCTGTTGCTATGGTAGCAGGCAGAAGTCAAGTTGGGGGAAGGGTACTAGGCAGAAGTCAAGTTGGGGGAAGGGTACTTTTGGAAAAGGGTTGGTTTTCAACCAATAGAAATGTGTGATTACATTTGAAAAAAAGGGGGAAGCACTGAGATTTGAAACTTACAAGTATATGTGTGGAAAAATAGAGGGAAAGTTTGCCATTATCTGGTTCTGCTGAGAGGAGAGAGGTGAACACAACAGAGATCCTGGCTCTGATAATCTGCTGTTTGAGTGTCACATTTCTTTCACAACTAACTAATTTTAAAGGTGAGTTTACAGTTTGAGAGGGGATGTATGTGGTAACTTAAGAAATGAATAATAGAAATGGAAATTGTTTTTGTTGTAGTTACACATGGTGGTTTCATAATGTGTCAGTCTGTAAAAGTGATTTTCACTTGCCCCGAAAAAAAAAAGAGCAGTAAGTGTGCTTTCAAATTGGCAAAGAAATTTCGTTTTGGGACTAATGTGAAAACATGACTCTGTGTGCAGAGAGGAATTATAGGCAGAGATTTATTGCGTCTTGCTCTGGTGATTTCACAGTTGCATTAGATGGAAAGGGGGAGCGAATTTTTGGGGGAAGATGCAGAGTCTTAGCACACACCCATGTGCTTGCCATGTATAGTCATGCACAGTATTTACAAGCGAGTGGGGTTTTCAGGTTTCAGTCTGTAATGCAAATACATTCAGCATCACTAAGGCTGGTTGCCCTTGCTGTAGTGTAGCAGTCTGGACATGGGCTTTTTAAAAAATCTGAAAAGTGGTTTCATAATGTGACAGTTTGTAAAAGTGATTTTCACTTGCCCAAAAAAAAGAGCAGTTAGTGTGCATTCAAATTGGCATAGAAATTTCGTTTTGTGACTATTGTGAAAAGAAATGTAGTAATATATTTAAATACAATAAAGGAATTGTTACAGAGAATCGGTGAGATCTGTACAAATAAAACTTTAGAATTTTATTGGATTACCATTGGAAATTTAATCAAAAAAGAATTTTAAAATTACTATTTGGTCTAAAGGAAATGAAATCAGATGTATTTTGGAGTTATTTGAGATATAATATTGTGATTATACTTCTGAAACAAACATATCAGACGGTATTTTAAAGAAATAAGTATTGGTATTAGATGATATTTTTTTAGAATATTATGCATTTCTATAATGTTAAGTTTAAGTAAAAAAAGAATCAGGGCTTTTTTAATACAATCTTTGTGATTGTTATTTTTTTTTGCCCGCTGTAAAATGATGAATGCAATTGCTTTCACAATTTATAGTGAAATGCAATATATTCTGAAAACAGCAAAAATAAGGCAAAAATATTTTATGGAAAAAAATGTAAATATGTGTACTGTATTATAAAATGTTTTAAAAATATTAATACTTTTTTCTTTTTTTCCAGATAGATATAGAAAATTTTCGAAAACTACAAACATTTTTAAAACTATTTTTAAAAAAAACAAATGAATAAATATTTTTTCAGTGAGTATGGTAAGTCAATAATAATAATTGTAGTCTCTCAAGGACCTTGTAATGTGTTTATTGATTTTTAGTGTTTTTTAAAAAAAAAAAAAAAAAGTACGCGCACCGTACGCGTACGGTAAAAAAAAATAAAAAAAAGTTTTTAAAAACATATGTAAAAAAAAGATGAAAGATAAGGTTGGCTCTTAAAAGAACCGTTGTGTTCATGCAGGGACAGAGGAAAGGAAGCATGGGAAAATTATTCAAAGCGACGCTTACACAGCTTACAAGTCACTAAGGGTGCATTTACCTTTTGCTGGCCTTCAGGAAAAGTAAAATAATCCCATACATAAGAGGGCTTTTGTTTCCTCGATCTCTGCCTCAAGACAGTGCTGCTAGTGCTAGCCTCACTCTCAGAAGAGCTCTGCTGTTCTGCCATCGTATCCCAAAGACAAACCAGCTCCTTCTCCCAAGGGATCACAAGCAGAAATGAGGGGAATGGGTGTGGTGTAGGAGAGTTCTAGAACTGAAAGTAGTTTCAACCAATCAAAAGTTGTGTTTCATGATCACATGACCTACCGTACGCTTACGGTACGCTTACGGCAAAAGTGCGCATGCGCGTAAAAAAGACACGCGCTTGCGCGCATGCGCATAACAGTCACTCCCGGCACTTCCGCGTAACGTGCGCGTGTAGCGTACACGCGTACGCGTCCCACGCGGAGTACGCGCGGCCACGCAAATTGCGTAACTATACGCAAGCAGCGTAGGAAAATTACGGACGTTGCGTAAACCGTACGCTTACCGTAAGCTTACGGTACGCGTACTAAAAAAATAAAAAAAAAAATAGAAAAAAAGTACTGCAAATAAATTTTACATGTTTATTTTAAAAAATATATAAAAAAAACATATTTAAGAATTTTAAAAATTTAATCATAGTCTTTATAAAAGGTAAGAAAATTAAAATAAAAATATGTTAGAAAAAATAGAAGAAAAAAAAAAATTAGCATTTAAAAAACCTTGCAAATTCACTGAAAAAACCATGGGTTTCACACACGTTATAGTTAGGAATTAGCATTTAAAAAACCTTGCAAATTCACTGAAAAAACCATGGGTTTCACACACGTTATAGTTAGGAATTAGCATTTAAAAAACCTTAGAAATTCAGTGAAAAAACCATAGGTTTCACACACGTTATAGTTAGGAATTAGCATTTAAAAAACCTTAGAAATTCAGTGAAAAAACCATAGGTTTCACACATGTTATAGTTAGCTGGACATTTTACTCGTAAAAAACCAATGAAATTCCCCCGTTATAGTTAGTTCAGCTAACTATAACTCGCGCGCCCGCAATGAACTGCTGATGACGTCACATATTACATCACTCATGACATGGTCAGTGACATCACTCATGACATCACTGATGACATCTCAAATGACATCACTGATGACCTCACTGATGACATCATCCTTGTGATAGAGTGGCAGACCTCCTCTTCCCCTAATAAAACCTTTGATACACACATTCAAAAATAGAGACTAAAATTTACAAAACAATGGACATACCAATAACAGTTACAACAACCTCTTCAGTAATTCTAAGATCCACATACACATCCACTCATTCACCAACAGTCCAATACAGTCACTCATACATGTACTCACTTATCATATGTACTCATACACCTATACATCCTGTAACACAATGCCACTCATCCATAGAGCTACTCGCACACATAGTCACTCATGCTAATAAAGAATCAAACATACATTTACTTGCATATACAGTTATACACACACCACCACACTTACTTCTACGGAAACTTACACATACTTCGTCTTTTAAACAATCACTTATGGAAATACATACTTATTCATACAGGAACTCTTTCAATCTCTCACTCTCACATATACTCACATATATAAACCAATAGTCACATATACTAGTTTTAAACATATGTAGTTACTCATAAAGACACTATTGAGACAGTCATTCACTCACTAACACACCCATACACACACTCATCCACCCATGCAGTCCTGCACACATGCTCTGTTCAACACATACAAACAGTGAGTCACTCATTCATGCACCTATGCACTACGTCATACCCCCCACCGAACCATGCAGACACTCAGACTGATACTCAAAAAACCAACTAATAACCTATATAGACACCCATGTAGCTACTCACCAACCCATGCAGCCACTTATACACAAAGTGAAAAAATGATACAGATATTTATATATTTAAACATTACTCACTAAGCCATGTATTCACTATGATACACTTAATCAGTCAGTTACATAATCAATTTTTCAAAAAGAAATCATCCATTTAGACAGTAATATACCCATTTATTCTTCCATCAACCTTGAGATATACATATATAAAACATATTTAATTTTCAGAAAAACACACATTCACTGGATGATGTCATCAGTGAGGTCATCAGTGATGTCATTTGAGATGTCATCAGTGATGTCATGAGTGATGTCACTGACCATGTCATGAGTGATGTAATATGTGACGTCATCAGCAGTTCATTGCGGGCGCGCGAGTTATAGTTAGCTGAACTAACTATAACGGGGGAATTTCATTGGTTTTTTACGAGTAAAATGTCCAGCTAACTATAACATGTGTGAAACCTATGGTTTTTTCACTGAATTTCTAAGGTTTTTTAAATGCTAATTCCTAACTATAACGTGTGTGAAACCTATGGTTTTTTCACTGAATTTCTAAGGTTTTTTAAATACTAATTCCTAACTATAACGTGTGTGAAACCCATGGTTTTTTCAGTGAATATATATATATATATATATACAGACACATATTATTGTTTTTGAACAAATCAAACAGAACACTTCTCCACCAGAGGCACAGTAGAACAAGGACAGACAATATCAAATAGCGTTAGTTTATGAGCAACTCATGTTTTTCCATTTCCATTCCAATGCACACCTCCATTTACAATACACATAGCCTGTTCCTTATCATCTCTGAAGAAACCCTCTGTATGACTGTGATGCCACCCCAATCTCTGTCCATGTCAGAGGACTTCCTCTGCCTTGATGAATCTGTAGTTCCAACCAGCATACACCAGTTCATATTGTCTTTCCAAGCATAAAGGACTGGTGGCTCCCCATATCTTAGCAATGTTTCTTTTTGCTATCCCCACCAGTTCATGGACAAAACATCGACACACAAAACATCCCCATACCACAATATTGAGTCAGAAATATAGATGTCAAAAATATCGACATCCTATATTTATAAAGGCAAGTACAAAATTATCAGGACAAAAAATATCGAGGACATAAACATAGATGTAAAAAAAATCGTTTTTCATATATATAAAATAAATTAATAAATATTTAATATATTAAATATTAAACTTGATTGAAAGATAGATTTAAGATAAATTTTAACAAAAAATAACAGATAAACTAACTTAAAAAAGGTTAAACCCACGTATATATTAATTATTATTTATTTTTACTCTAAAACACTGAATAAACTATTACTTTAAATTTATTTTATAATTTTAAAAATACATACAAATCTAACAAATAAATAAATATATATATATATATATATATTTATATATTTTGGTGCCGATTCCGATCCGGTAAAATGAATTTGCGTACGACTCGTATCCGTATATTTTCACGTACGAATCATACAAGTACTGTACAAACGGCGAAGTACGATTCGTACGTGAAAAATACATACAAATAGCGTCGGGAACAGGTTACGAGAGGGAGCCGGACATTTTTACGTCCGAATAGCGTCGGGAAAAGTGTACGAGAGGGAGTGGGACATTTTTACGTGCAAATCGTAAAACAGAAGTCCGAGCGCGCAAGTACGATCCGTACCGCCCGTCCGAATACACAACCGCATGTAAAAGGCCCCGAAAGGAGCGAACGCAGTAGCACACATGTACACGGGTAAACTTGTGCCTGGATACGAGTCGTACAGCCCCCCACCCCCCGCATATGTCAGCACCGTATCCCCATATGTCAGCACCGTACACCCACTGTCCGCACTGTACCCCAGCCCCGTACCTGTACACACCGCACCCCAGGCCCGTACCCCAGCCCGTACCTGTACGCACCGTACCCCAGGCCCGTACCCCAGCCCCGCATCTGTACGCGCCGCACCCCAGGCGCGTACCCCAGCCCCGTACCTGTACGCACCATACCCCAGGCCCGTAGTGCCTGTACGCGCCGCACCCCAGGCCCATACCCCAGCCCCATACCTGTATGCACCACACCCCAGGCCCGTACTCCAGCCCCGTACCTGTACGCACCGCACCCCAGGCCCGTACCCCAGCCCCGTGCATGTACGCGCCGCACCCCAGGCCCGTACCCCAGCCCCATACCTGTACGCGCCATACCCCAGGGCCGTACCCCAGCCCCGTACCTGTACCCACCGCACCCCAGGCCCGTACCCCAGCCCCGTGCATGTACACGCCGCACTCCATGCCCGTACCCTGCCCCGCACCTGTATGCACCGTACCCCAGGCACGTACCCCAGCCCCGTGCATGTACGTGCCGCACCCCAGGGCCGTACCCCTGCCCTGTGCATGTACGCACCGCACCCCAGGCCCGTACCCCAGCCCCATGCATGTACGCACTGCACCCCAGGCCCGTACCCCAGCCCCGCACCTGTACACGCCGTACCCCAGCCCCGCACCTGTACGCGCCGCACCACAACACCGTACCCCAGCACCCTCACCCAGCATCGCGTATGTACAGACCTCACCTACACGAAAAAGACTCGTACAGAACCAGGACACTGTAAAACAGCACAAGGAGGGTCAATTTGACTCACACAACACCACAAAACACGTCTACATGACAAAATACATCTCAATGACTGACCTGTCACATCCAAACAGAGGCCCAAAATCACAACCACCTCTTAAAACACACCCACCAAAATTTCAAACCCAGCCACACCCACAAATGGACCAATAAAAAGGGCCCACACACACAACCCATGAGCCTTTGCAACAGACCCACTGCTGCCAGACCCCACAGACAAACAACTGCACCTTACTTACACCTTAACTTACACACCTTCACACAAACTCCTTCACAAACACCCCCTCTTCACATTTCCACACACACCGTCACATTCACACCCACACACCCACAACCATCCACACCCACACCCCACACCATGTCCACAGACAAGAATCCAAAGTTCACAATGGCGGAGCTGGACCTCCTTGTCAACGAAGTCATCAGAGTCGAGCCACAGCTGTTTGGAACATTGGTCAGACAGACTAGCATAGCCCAAAAAACTAGCCTGTGGCAGAGGATCGTCGATAAGGTGAATGCTGTTGCGCCTAGCCGAAGGACCAGGCATGAATGCCAAGCCAGGTGGTACGATCTGCGGAGGGCAGTCAAGAGGAAAATGAACGAGGAATACGCCCAGAGTAACATCACTGGAGGTGGGCTGCCCCGCAGACCCGTACATTACCATCCCTGGGAGGAGAAGGTGATGGCCCTGCTTCCGCCGGTGGGAGTACACGGAGTCGAAGGAGTCACAAAGCCTGGTGAGTACACAAACAATTCACATAACATGGGGGGAATGGCATCCACACCACAAATACACCAAATGCACGCAACTTCCCCTAAGCCCTCACCGCACACAACCACACTCAAAAACCACGCTCATGCCACTAACGTCTCCATGCCCCATTCACAAATAAAGGCAATGCCATGTCCCAGGCCACACCAACCACAAACCCAAGACTGGATGTCCGGGATGCTGGGAGGGTGGGGCTCACACAACACATTGTGCAACTCAGAATCAGACACCAATGCCCTCAGCCCATATGGCCTAGGTACATACCCATGCACCATGCCCAATGCGCAGGGACTGGCAAAATACTGACAAGGTAGCTGACACTTGGCCCCGCTGTATGCAGCACAAGGCCCTCCTGTGACCACTTTACACTCAAACACCAACTCCACAAGCTCAGATATCTAGCACAGGAACTCTCACTCACTGTCATGCCAGCATGCACCATGAGGGGACAGACACATCACCTGGGAGACCCAATGACAAATCACACTACACACAACAGCAGGCCCGGTCACACCCCCCCCCCCCCTTACACAAGCACACACCCTCGGGGCAGGCAACGGATTCACCCACTCTCACAATGGACATGTGACACAACAAGACCAATCCATAGCCAAATAAGTATCCTAGCCACAATTCTACTGGTCAAACACGCAGGAGAACATATCAATCTGTCCCCCGCAACATACCCATCCCCAAGTGTACATTGAGAGGAATGCTAGGCACATCCAACTACCTGGAGGAACTGTGACAACTTGAATATGTATGAAACATGGATGTGGCATGAAACAGCATTAACATTGTCTCTCTCTCACACACAGGGCAATGTCATGGACCTCCCCCCAACAATGGGGGGAACAATCACAATCCCAGGCTCAGCGTGAAGATGATCCCACCGGCAGCGACGACTCTCACCACTCCGTGGATGACCCCGACCAACCTGGCCCCTATGGTGCCCAAGCCCCTGCAGCACCTGCGTCAGGTACATCTGTGACAACCCCCACCCCCATTCCTGCCACATCCCAGGAGACACTCAGGAGCCCTGCTCACACTGAACAACAGAGCCAGTCTGACCAGGAGGGACAAGGTTCTCCGGGCACCCAGGAGGAGGCAGACAACCCCGCAAATGCCATCCCTCAGGGGTCCCGTAGACCCGATGTGCCCACAACGGCAGGCCAGGCTCGTGTGGGCAGGGGTGGTGGGAGTGGAGGCAGGCGGAGGCACGAACCTGACCAAGCAGCTGAGGGAACCGGTATGTCACACATATGCCACATCCTGGACACATAGCGGCGTGACACCAGGGGCATCAGCCAGGTAGTGGTGAGCCTCACAGAGATGAAGGGGACCCTCGACAAGATGAAGAAGCTGCAGGCCGAGCAACATGCCAGTCAACAACAACACCAAGGACGGATGGAGGCAAGACTGGCTGAGCTCCTGGCGGTGCAAACGGACCTGAGCCGTTCACTCCGTCGGATCGCCGACAACATGGGCAACCCTCCCTGTGCCACCAGGCGAAGACCACCACCAGCCACAGGGAGGGAGGAGGAGGAGGATTCATCCGACGGAGCATCATCAGCATTGTCAAGGGCTGCATCTGAGGGTCCCCCCAGGAAGGTGGGTCGTCCACGGAAAAGACCGTGAGAGTCAGCAGACCATCCACATCTCCCAGGTCACCTGGCCTGGCACCTGGCCCTCTGGCGCAACAGCAGCACCTCATCCAATGACATTCTCTGCCACATGGACTTGCTGGTCACAGTCTGACCAATGATGACCAACACTGTGGTCTGGACTCTGATGACTTCCAAAGCAAAGGATCCCATCTGCCCCTGTGAACTTTGGATTCTATGCACCCGGTAGAGCACCTTAGTTTATCTACCAAAACACGTACCCCACCCTAAATAAAAATCTTTATTTTTTCATGAGATGTTGCTGTCATTTTGCATTAGTCCACAACATATGTGTGTGTAAATGTCAAACTATGCATGAGTGTTGAACTAACTCCACCCATCCATACTCTGGGATCTGAGTCTGGTACAGGACACACATGGGTCACAATGTATCATTCAATGCAGACATGGAGCACAATTCTCACCTGTGATGTCCTCAGGCTGCTGAGGGGGGGCTTGCAATACTGTGTGGACAGACCTATTTGGAAGAGGATAATTAAGGCGCAGAGTTCATGGCTCATGTGGAGGTTCCCGGGGAGGGAGTCCCAGGTATGTGTGGCCAGGTGGGAGGACTATGTCCTGCATGCTGGAGTAAGGTGGATGTGAAGAATGGTGTCCAGGGCTAGGTTGAATGCACGGAGATGGCCCAACGGCGTCTCGGATGACAATGGTACAAGGTTGGTTTGGGTTCGGGGTTGTGGCCTGCCTCCTGAGTGTGGGTGTGTAGTGTGAAGGTCATCCTGCAGCAGACAGTGATCCATTGCAGCTATCTCTGCTGGACGGTGATGTGGCTGGTGCGCCGGATGTTGAAGCTGAGGTGTGCAGATGCACCCTGGATGTGGACAAGTTTCCCAGGAGTTTGGATGTGCCTGCTCCGTAGAGGGCAGGGCAGTATTTGACACGGATGTTGTCGTGGACCTGGGGGATGGTCCGTCTTTCCTTGGAGTGGATCTATCTGGGGATCATGTGCATAATGCAGAGGGTGTTGCAGGCTGAGGCACAGATGCTGGTGATTAGCATGGCAAATGTGAGCAAGCAAATCATGATGCACACCATCTTGTGTGCGTGGCCCCTTAGTGCTTGTGCAGGGCTCTTGCGGGTGGGACCCAAGCAGTTGACCCAGCTGTAAGGGGACAATCCTCAGATGTTGACCTCAGTCCTGTACAAGTCCAGCCTCAGGTGGCTGATGTTCAGCCATTCATCAATGGATCTCATGCATTCTTGAATATTAGAACTGGCAATGTCTGCATCCTTGGTGAGGGTGAGGAGCACCTGGCTGTCAATGGCATACGAGCTGATGATGAGGTGCTGTGCGCATGTGATGATGGAGAGGGGGGTCCTGGACACATTGTAGATTGACACGCTGAGAGATGATACCTGTGCCATGTGCCTGACGACGACACCATACTACATGCAGAAGCCTTGAGTCCCACTCCCATGGCCTTGCTGGGGTACAGAGCCGGTGGGGAGTAGGAGGAACATGACCCGGTTGGTGTGACAGGGCCTGGAAGGCGTGGCAGCGATGTGTAGGCAATTTGAGTTGCACACTCATCATGCAAAGGTGTTGTGTGTGCGCTTAGTGTATGCCTCAGAGCAGGCGGTAGATTTGTGGATGGACATTGCTTGGAGGGTGGCTGCAACATCAGACTGTAGTGTGATGTGGGTCATGCATGGACCTGAGGGTCGTGCAATGTGCACGTTGCATGTGCAGATGGTCCAGCCTTTGGCACCGCGTGGCCGCAACTGTGGCACAGACAAGCTGATGACAGCCAAATTAATGGGTTGAGGGAGGAAGGGAGGAGCATCTTTGATGTGTGTGTGTTGCCAAATCCGGAAACTTCGTGTGCCCTTGCTGCAGGGGCTGCAACAGCAGGCGGCATGTCCTGGAAACTATGCCACAAGTTGCACACAAAGACAAGTATGTCAGAAAGGACAACTGCAAAAGGTGTATGTAAAGGAAGGAGTGTCCGGTTTTCCATGGCACACCCAGAGACAATGGATGCACAATCACCAAAGATGACTGACACCGGATCAGGAAACTGAAGGCCGAGCTGTGCACAGGAAACACACCCTCAGTAGGTGTTGACGGCCCGTTGTGGGGACCAACATGCCAAAACACATACACAGCCATGGACTTCATGCACAATAGAGAATCAAATACATGAAGAACAGCATGCATGTTGCTAATCTATACATAGACTCATATGCACAATCTTTGACAACTATGCCAGAGATGCTGCATGCACAGTGGCAAGAGACCTGCATTGACAGAGATGAGGCACCTTGGAGGGTGAGGAACACCTTTATTACTCAGGCTCACACCTATGGAAATGCATCAATATGAACAGACTCACAGGTCTTTTGGATGAACATGTGGGACCTACACTGGACACCCCCTTCGCACCACAGATGCTGTAAATCCATTCAACTGGCCCACAAGTGAAGGGGATGAGCCAAACACCCCCTGCTGCACACGGAGAGGCTGCAATTCCCCATTGAGCCTCTCATGGGGATGTCCCACACTATGTCCACCCGTAGCATCCCGTATGTTTCAGAGGGAAGTTTTACACACATTGAGGCATTCATCACAATCCACAATCCCATTACAGATGACTGTCACAAAGTGTGACTATCAATTCATGTGAGTCATGCTACATGTCATGTGCCCCATGGTGAGTCGACATGTATGCATAGTAACCAAACCTGCACAGGAGCAGTGCCCACACATTACAAACAACTACCACACCCAAAATGCCTTGCTGCAATCCTTACCCAAAGGAGACTTTTCACCATGCCCGTGCATGTAACGCTGATTCAACACACGTTGCAATACTCATGAGGAATTGCAGGAGCACAACGATGCCACGAGCAGACAGCATGTGCAACTACCTGGGGATGACAGACACACAAGAAGTCAGGAAAAAGATAGTCATCCGCATGCATGGTCATGTACTCTACATGAATAAGGTTGACAACATGCTAGTTGAAAATTGAGTGTGTCAGCTAAAAAGTGTGGAATTACATCATCACTCGATTGACACATCAGAACACACCTCTAAGTCACTTAGCATACAGTCAGCTGGACACACACATTGCAACACATGCCACACAAGGCTCCAAGCGTGCACACTCAGACCCAGGGACTCACCATTATGAGAAGAAGTTGCGTATGAGCTGACTCCGGATGTCCTCCTCCTCCTCCTCCTCACTTGCCTCGTGACCATGGCCTTCATCCTCCACAGGTGGATGTTCCTGCTCATCCGGATCCAGGATGAGTGGCACAGATTTCTCCACTGTCATGTTGTGCAGAATGCAGCACACGAGGAAGATTTTGCAGACCTTCACCGGTGCATATGGGAGGGACCCGCCTGTCTTGTGGAGGCACCGGAATCGGCTCTTCAGGAGACCAAACGTCCTCTCAATCACTTGCCTGGTCTGCCCATGGGCTTTGTTGTAACGGTGATCTGCAGCTGTTTTGGGGTTGCGGAGAGGCGTCATCAGCCATGGCATGTTGGGATAGCCAGAGTCCCCTACATGGAAACATCATGTAAAGAAGGGGGTCAGGAGATGCCGTAACATACAAAGATACCGCTAAATACAGGACAAACAGAGTATACCCACCAACAAGACATGCTAGTTCGTTGTGCAGCCGCAGCATCATTTCTGGCACCCTGCTACGCCTCATGATGTAGGCATCGTGTGCTGACCCTGGAAAACGTGCACAGACATGGGAAATCAGCATGTTAGGTAGACACACCACAAGGGCATTAATGGAGTGATAATGTTTTCGGTTTCAATAGGCTACCTCCTGTGTCTGTGGTGGTACCAAAGCCACATGTATCCCATCAATGGACCCAATTACATGGGGCATCCCTCCCAGGGCATAGAACTCACCCTTGATACCTGTCAGCTGCTCAGGAGTTGGAAAATGGATGAATTCATCCAGGTGCTCCAACATGGCTTCTAAAACATCATGCAGGACACGGCTGAACATGGTCTGGGACATGCCACCCACATCAGCTATGGTGAATTGAAATGTACCGGTGGCAAAAAAATGTAGGGCTGCCATCACCTTCATTTTGGGGGTCAGCGGAGTAGGATGACTGTGTCGCGATTGGAGGTGTGTTGCCAGCCTGTTTGTCAGGTCCTCAATTAACTGTTGGGTGAATCTGTAACGGCGTATGCAGTCACATTCCCTCATGGCACCCAAGTCTGGCATTGGTCGGGGGAGAGGCGGTGCCCTGCAGAAATTTGGGAGCAATAACGAAGATTGAGTACATCACAACACCAATGTCAATGAACTGAGGACATGTTCAACAGCTAATACACATCTGCTAAATACAGAGTCTGGTCTGTGCAATACATCCAGGACACGTATGCCAGCCAGGTGATACTCCTACGAAGAGCCAGCTACAAACGTTGATTGTCAAGGTCTACATGACATGCCATGAAACTAGCTGTGGGCCAGTGTAAGTGAACAGCCAGACACATTACAGGAGACACATACATCCACATATCTGCATTTGAAGGATGTTATCTCATTCAGACAGCTTTCGGCAAGCTAGACGCACACGTCACATGTCATTTAAAAAGTACAGATCACACACATTGCCATGAAGGGGTACATGTCAAAACTGATAACACAGACATTGAGACAACGCAGATATGTCCTCAGGTCGAAATACCATGTGCGATGCATACAGACACACGTTACATGGGATTCCACATGTGGCATGGTGTGCGTAATTGTGTTCCATGCCCATCTACACACAGACACATGTTGGATGCAGCAACAGCAGATGCAGTTGACGGAACACCACCAGCAAGCTCATGGGAACACATGACACACACATGACATAGTCACATCGTGGCAGGCTGGTAGTTAGATGTCAGGTGTAATTATCCGTGTACCTGGCATCAGGGGACAGTTGCGGGTGTTGGGGACTGTGCCATACCAGTGATGCAGTGCTTGACACATTTGTACTACATGCAGACATTTGCAAAGTGTGAAGGGGAAGTGTGCAACATAGTGCCCCATCACACATGACATGTGTACACAGGTCACCACACATCTATTGTGATAAAACATGAGGAGACATGTGCCACATCACTGCCTGACACACCTAGGCCCTGCACATGAAGGACTGCACTGACAATGACTTGATGTACAGCCCTGTGCGAGTCAGACACCTCCATTCCTTCGTGTGCGCCTCCTTTCACCAATGTAAGCTGTGAAACGCAACGTACACACGCTCTGAGGGCGTGTGTACAGTCATATCACTATATTGGGTTTGGGTAGGACTACGCGTGTGTGTACGGACAGTAAACACGTACGTGTACGACCAGTGTGTACACGTACATGTACTACGGTAGTAGACGTATGTGTACACACTGGTCCTATCCCCATAGTAGTGTTGGCGTAGGTGTACGCCATAGTGATACGGCCCGTACACGCGTGTGTATGGGTCGTATCACTATGGCGTACACCTACGGCAATGTATCACTATGGCGTACACCTACGGCAACAGTACTATAGGGATACGACCCCTACACACGCGTGTACGGGCCGTATGACTATGGCGTACACCTACGGCAACACTACTATAGGGATACGACCCATACACGCGCGTGTACGGGCCGTATGACTATGGCGTACACCTACGGCAACACTACTATAGGGATACGACCCGTACACGCGCGTGTACGGGTCGTATCACTATGGCGTACACCTACGCCAACACTACTATAGGGATACGACCCGTACACACGCGTGTACAGGTCGTATCACTATGGCGTACACCTACGCCAACACTACTATAGGGCTACGACCCGTACACACGCGTGTACGGGCCGTATCACTATAGTAGTTGTGCCCTAGGGGTACGTGTGAAACGCACCGTACCTGTGTGGGGATTTGAAAATCACAATGGGAACACATAAGGGACAAGTATTAGGGCCTAAATGCATGCTGGTTGTCATGGATACCGAGTTTCAAGATCAAATTTTTCCATCATGTGGGCTGGAAAAAGCAGTTGGCCCCATTATACATTGTTGCAAAGTGGTTGTTGACTTGACATGCTGCTGCAAATTTGAAAGATGCTAATGCTGTCACTGGTGTATGTTTAAAGGGATTGGAGGAAACGTAGGATGCTAATGAGTCTGACCAATCACTCTGTACTCCTGTAAATAAAATAGGCCAGCAAGGCAGATATAAGTCAGGCAGAACCCATGAGAGGGCACTTGCCTGCACTACATGTCAGTCGACACCACTGCTGCTGTCTTGTCTTCCTCTGGCACCATGTCAAGGTCTGTGGAGAGGGCCCAGCCATTCACACAGGAAGAGAATGAGGTGTTGCTGGACGTCATCCTCCCACAGTACCCCAGCCTGTATTGTAGACCAGGGGAGCAGGTGAGTGCTGACTCCACTACCTTTGACTGTGCCCCTTTTTTTGTGACTGTCACTTCTGGCATTGTGTCCAGGTGTGACAGACATGCAATGTTGTTTAGAGTGGGTCCCTGGGGGGGGGGGGGGGGGGGGGGGATGGCTTATGTCTCTCATGCAGAGCATGGTGTGGTTCATGTGTGCACTCCTCACTTGCATTGTGCTTACTGTGACATTCACTGCATGGTGCATGGCACATTCAGCGTGGATAATCCTCTTGGGCATTCTTGTTCTATAGTCCTGAGGTGATTCAGTGGTCCCCCCGGTGTGACAGGTGACTGTACCCACAGATGTGTGTGAGTTGAGTGGAGCTGTGGTGAGAGTGTCCAAATGATGTGTACGCCCCCTGGACATTGATGTGTGTGAATGTTCCTTGTCATGTGGGTGAGTGTCTATGTGGAGTGTTGCATCATAGCTGCATGGAGGAGGCAACTGCTCTACCCATCTGATGTGAGAAGTAAGCCATGCTGTGTGTCTGACTTGCTGGGCTAGCCCCACGCCTGTGACACCCCCCAGGCAAGTGGCACATGTGCAGAGTGAGGTTTGTATCCGCTGTTGCCAATGGCAGGTGATTGATCTGTGCCTGTGTGTGTCTGTGTACTCTGCTGAGGTTGCGTCAGTGGCCTGGGGCATGTGACTGCTTGGAGGTGCTGTCCATCCATTGTGTTGCTTGTGATGCACAGTGTGTGCCATGATCAGGGAGTGTGTCGAACCCCTCATGCCACCTGTGTACTTTCAATGCCATGGAGTCTATTGGCACTTACACAGAGGCGAATGTCCCTATGACAAAGGTGCTATTAGTTGGCAGCATACTATGCCCTGTTCAACAAATCAAAGATGTTAAAATGTGTGTCTCTGTGACATGGAGCAGGTGTAGTGATGTAGTCTCACTTTGTCATCCTCACAGGTAACCGCCAACGAGAAGGGGAGAATTTGGAAGAGGGCCGTCAGGGTTGTAAATACGGTGGAGGGTCGCAGTCGGCGCCTGCCCCAAGTGAGGAAACGCTGGCAGGACATCCGGTGCTGGACCGTGAGGATCGGCCGGGTCCTGCTGGGGGACCCACCACCACGCCCCAACGGCGGGCGCCAGCGCCTGACCCACCACATGAAGCGTGTCCTGGCGTTGGTCTTCCCTGAGATGGATAGGCAGTTACAGGAGAGACAGCAGCAGGAAGGGGGTAGGTACATGTGTGTTTGTTGTGTGTCACCAGCTTTTGGAAGTGCTCAGTCGCCTGGATACACTGCCAGGGTTTATATGTGCAGTGCATATCCTGTTCCCCCAAGTCAACCGGTGCTGTTCTTCCTCCCTTCCCCTCCTTGACATGTGTTGCCTGGTCTGTGTGTAATCACTATTGCACATGGTCATCTAGGCTGCAAGTTAATCAAGGTGCACACTCTTTTCAGCATCATGGGTGGGGGTGGTCTGTGACATGTGTTGGTACCTTGCCTGTGCCCTGTCCTGTTCACTCATTTGGGGGTCCATAATTGTTGGCACTGTCCTGAGTCTTAACATAGGAGTGTGAGGTTTCAAATAAACAGACTTGCAGCATGCATGACCGATGTAGTGGCCTCAGACATGATGTGCATGAGTGGGAGATATGCATAGTGCCGGGACGGTTGCTCCTGTTGCAGTCAGATCATTCCAGGACCATGGAGCAGTGTGCCCACTACAGTCCCCTGAGACACCTTTTCCTAGGGATCATGTGTGGCATCAAACACTGTGCCCATTCACTGTGTGTTCAGCATAGGTTGGCCTCTGTGGCATTGTTCTATTGCCTCATATGTATTTCCGTAAAATGTGCTTCATGTGTCCACTGTCCATGGTGACCCCATTAGGCTTGTGCATCCTCACACTGGCCAGTGCCTGTGTGTCTATGTACAACTATCTGTTGATGGTTATTTGTCACAAATATGTGTGGTCAGCCTCACGAGGTGATGTTGAGTACATTTAGGAGTTCTGGATGCACATTTTATTAATCCCAGATTAAGAGGTGTAACTACTTGCTCTGTCTCAATCACATTGACTCAGGTAGGGGGGGTTTGTGCAGGCAAGGCCTACATGTCCAAACCTTATGTCTCCTTGCCAGGTCTGACCTGTATGTGATAATTGTCTCGACAGACACTCAACGTGCAGTGACCCAGGCATTTTGTGCAGGGTGTAATGTTTGTGCATTGCAGCATGTGGCAAAAGTTAAAAGACATGTTTCCTGCTCATCCATTTTTGGCACCGGTGTGTGCTCCAGATGCTACGTAGTTTGGTCTGTATGTGCTGACATCTGTGTGGACATTCTTGGTTCCCATGAGGGCTCCTTATTCCGACACAATTGCAGGGCCATTAGCTAATGCATTGTCCTGTGTCTGGACATGTGTGCCACTCCACATAACAGGTAGTGGGTCAGATGTGTTGCCAACTGTGTCATCATGGTACGGATGGCCATGTGACAGGTGGCATGATTCAAGTTGTTAGTCAAGATGTCTTGTTCTTGTACCTTGGCACTGACTACACTTGTCAACATGTCCCAATAGTTTATATGCTTGACTTTGATTTTTTGTTGTGAAGGACAATAATGTGCCTGCATGACAGATGTCTCCCAAGGAAGTGCACAAGAAACCACCTTTACACTTGTAGGGGACACGCTGGCACATTTAAAACAAAGGCACAGTTCAGTAATAAAATTGGTTAGAGATTATACATATACATGTTCCCACAGTGTGGTTGCATTAGGGTTGTTCCTCGGTTGTTGCTGATACCAACTTATGGGTGTCAAGTCATCCAGACCACCGTGGTGTCATGTATATGAACTTCCTGATACCACATTTCTTCTTAACAGTGGCTTGTTTGCATTAGGCTGGCAGCTCATACAATGACTGTGTAAAAGTAGTTTTTTGTGCACCGCCTTGTGTGACTTCTGTTATCCAGGCACATGTGTGTTCTGTTCCAAAAGTGGCACTTTCACACATTCCAAACATGTCGATTGTGTAAAGTGTTGTGATTCCCCAGGGATCACAATGTATTTCTTTAGGGTTTACAAAGTAGTCACAGGTCTCTGAGTGTGGGGACACCTTCAGCATTGGCGTCTGTTATTTGGCCTTGGGTGCACCAATACTGTTTCTTTCACAGTGAACAAGAGGTGGCATGCCTTCATAGTCTGGCTGTGCTCCACTGTTCACAGACACTAGCTTCTCAGTATCATTGGATATCGAGTTATTTGCTGTTGTGTCCTGATGTTCATTTTTTCAGGGGGCATGGTGGGTGAACCAACTGGGGAGTGCATGGCTTACATATGTGCGGAGTATTCTAGATGTTACTCATGATGCATTTCCTGATATGCACTGTGACCGATTTTGTTTGGACTCATGTGTCAGATGTACACAGGTGACTGATTATTTCATGTCTCTTCACCTTGCACACAGCATCATCGGGGGACACCGAGGGAGACACCTGCACGGACCAGGAGGAGGGATCGAGCACCGGTGCCACCACTGCTGGGGAGTCGGCGGAATCAAGTGGCACGGA
Organism: Triturus cristatus; assembly: GCF_964204655.1. Taxonomy (NCBI): domain Eukaryota; kingdom Metazoa; phylum Chordata; class Amphibia; order Caudata; family Salamandridae; genus Triturus; species Triturus cristatus. The sequence goes on from NC_140593.1 coordinate 424,383,468, forward strand.
GGGTGAGGGGAGTCAGGCGGAGGACCTGTCTAGTACCAACACCGACTACGACGCTGACGGGTCCGAGGCTGATCTCCCTGAGGGGGCGGAGGCTGCTCCAACAGCTGGCAGCAGCACTACAACTGTCACCACCCCCTCCATTCCCATCACCGCCCTCCCACTTGCTCGGGTCCCTTCTGTCCGTGTAGGGCAACAACGTGTCTCCTTCGTGCAAGGCACCGCACCCCCTCCCCCTGTAGGGAAAGTGTTGTATAGAGGAGGGGTAACAATTACTATTCCCACTCCAGTGAGTGTAACAGTAGGGAAAGTGTTGGATAGCAGATGGGTAAAAATACTATTCCCACTCCAGTCAGTGCAACAGTAGGTAAAGTGTTGGATAGCAGAGTGGTAAACATTACAATTCCCTCTCCAGTGAGTGTAACAGTAGGAAAAGTGTTGGTTTGTGAAGGCATAAAGATTACTATTCCCATGACAGTCAATTCAAAATTAAAAACAAACAAAATATCAACAACAAATATTTGAAAACCAAAATAAATCAAAAAATATATATAAATATGTTAAAAATAAAAATGCAAACATATTTAATATTATACTTTGAAAAAAATAAAAAACTTATTATGATGTTAAATACAAAAATACCAACAAATATTATATTAAATAAAAAAAATAATCAAACAAAATATTTTTAGTTAGAAATTATTTATAAACAAAAACATTTACTTTATTTAAATCCTACCCTATAACAGCACAAGAATTCAAAACCCACATCTAAATTAAAAATAAAATGTACTTCCATAATTAACATAATTAATTATCAATCAAATAAATATAATTAATTAAAAACAAATTAAAACACATAAAAATGTATTAACTTCCCACCCTTTACCCCTATAAACCCCATAACACACACCTAAAATTAATTAAACAATTTCATATTTAATTTTCAATTGACGAAATATTAGTAATTAACAACTGATTAGTATGTAATTAAAAAATAAATTACTTCCCACTCTTTACCGCTATAAACCCCGAAAACTGCACCTAAAAATAAATACACAATTTCCATATTTAATTGTCAATTAAATAATTAATATTAATAACTAATTATTAATTAAATAAAATACATTACTTCCCACCCTTTACTCCTATAAACCCCCCAACCTGCACCTAAAATTAATTAAACAATGTCCATATATCATTTCAATGAATTAATTAATAATAATTAACAACTAATTATTAATTAATTAAAAATGAATTACTTCCCACCCTTTTCCCCTATAAACCCTACAACCTGCACCTAAAATGAATTACCCAATTTCCATATTCAATTTTCATTTAATAATTATTATTAATTAACAATCAATTAATAAATAATTATAAATAAACTACTTCCCACAACTAACACTATAAAATCTCAATGAATTAAATATTAATAAATAAAACAAATCTTCAATTATAATAAATTACTTCCCACCCAATAAACCGACAACCCACGACGGAAGTAAAAAACGCAAAATTAAATGAAAATAAAATTGATAACTGCTAAAAAGGTAACACATATATTAAAAAACATAAACAATACTTATTCAAAAAAATCACATACATTTAAAATATATACTAAAATGCATAACACTCATTAAAAAATCAATTTTTTAAACAACTATATTTTTGCATACGATATTATTTACTTCTATATTTTAAAAAAACGATGTTTCTTACCTTCAGATCGATATTCTTGACCACAATAGTCGTGCTGTCAATCTTTCTCACTGAGGATATTTAGGATTCGATATTTCTGTAGTTCGAAATTTCCAACTGAATATTTTGTCTCCCCACCATCCCCACCCAAGGACTATCCATAGATTTGGGAACTTTCCTCCCCACCCAAGGCTGAAGGTACCTCATATTATTTTGTCATTTTGGGAACGGTGTGATAGAAAAAACACAACCCTCATATAAACTGGACTGGTCAAACCTTATTTCTTGGGTCTGAGTTTTGTATTTCTCAAAGTACCAGACAAAGAATATAGGAAGATGCTGAATCAGAAAAGAATGTAGATTTATCTTGTAGGAAAGTGGAGTATTATGTGGTGATGCTGATTAGGCCTTTGAAAGTTGGGATCTTTATAAAACTTTGAGAAGCTTTTAATTTCCTAAATGTTTGTTACTTTAACTTTGGAATGGGGGTCTATTAAACATTTTACGGAAAAAAAAATTAAAAATACTTTTTGAGTTTAAAGTGAACAGTAGATTCCTCGTGCAAAATGTGTTCATGACCAAGTGGTACAGTCAAACGCAAGCACAGGATCCTATAACAACAGTGTAGTAAAGTGGAGTATTAAGTGGTGATGTTGGTTAGGCCTCACATGTAATACTAACACATCACCCCTAAGATGGCCCTTGGATTCACAATAACAAATCCTTAGCTCAGTCCTGGTATTGTGGTAATGAGTAGTCAGGCTATACTGGAGGAGCATGTATTAAACATCTCAAAGTACCAACATGGACGATAAGCAGATTTTTAGACACCAAAGGGAACACAATTAGATGTATATAACCGGAGTTATGGATTTATGAAGAAATCATAAATCAATGCAATTCAATACTGTAAACTTTACCATTGTGGTCAATGGGAAAAAGTTACTAGTGAAAACTGGTCACTTGCAGGTCGAGTTATGTGTAACCCATGGAGGGATAAGGTGATGTGGATCCCAGGACCAAGCCACAGCAGTCAGTTAAATTTTACCTGGCAGAGAGCCCCCGGGTGCAGGGTTGTCCTTGCTATCATTGGTACTGAAGTAGGAGCCGTGGGAGAGCTGGGTTTACCTTTTAGAAGGTGCTGGGGAGAAAATGGATACAAAACATCAACAACTGTGCCGCTGTCATGGTCGGGTGAAGGTGTTGCATGGTTCCCTCTTGTTGCAGCGTTAAGTAAAAGGGGTGGTAACCGGACTGGCCTCGGAAGGCCAGCGATTCTTTGGTTCTGGTATGCTGCTTTTAGCTGCAGTTACAGGAGACTAGTACCACTAGCTCAAGGGAGTCTGAAGATGCGTTTGGCTGTCCAAGGAGTCCCTCTGTCTGGGGAAGCCATTCTTTGGTCTAGGACAAGCTGCAGTTGTGCCGTTCCTGGAGTGTTCTCACCGGTGCAGAGTATCCCGCCTTTGGTTTGTGCACCTCCTGTTGTCTAAGACTCGGTTCTATTCTTTGTTCTTGAGGTTCTGCTCTCATGGGTGCCCCTTAAATCGTAGATTTAGGGGAGTTAGGGATGTAGGTGCCAGTGGCCAATGGGCTGCTTGCCTCTGAGGCTAATCTGCCCCTGAGGTGACCACATCTGGGGGGGGGGGGGTAACCTTTCTACCCAGAACGGCAGAAACCATCCTTGGCTGAACAGACCCGGTAGCCCACTCCAGGACCGTGGCTAACCTAATGGGGGTGTACGCCCTCGAATTAATCTTCCAGCCTGCCTGGGTGTGTCTTGGGATGGGGAGGGCTGATTCCTCCCGTGGGAGGTATCCTGCATGCATCAGAGGAGCTCACTGCCTTAACAAGCCATTGTGTCAGGGGGGGAGGTGTCACCTCCTTTCCGGCCAGGCCTTTGATTCTGACTCCGGAGAGCATTCACACTGCTTGACAGGAGGTCAGATTACTGTCTGATTGGTGGCCGCTGCAGGCTACCAGCCAGAGCACAGGAAAGGCTGGGGAAACCATGTGGGAAACCTCTAAGGTACATGGCACATCAAACCTGACACTGGAATCATGTTGGAGTAAGAAGGCACGTTGTTTGATACCAAACATGACAATATTCAGCAGTAGCATAATGGGGCTGGTGAGTGACGACCTTGAGTGTGTCTGGGTGCCAGCCCATGCTATCCAGTGCCAGCCATTGACTGCTGATTATTTATAGTAGTCCTTGGTGGAAAGGGCAAATATGGGGACGTATAAACTTGTACTTATGTGTCCATATCCTTGATATACTGCACCCTGACTCCTGGGTTTAGAAGGCCCACCTTAGGGATGACTAACATCTATTAAAGATATTGTTTTGACCTTGCCACTCATGCTGAGGTTAAAGTCGAGTTAGAGAAGTTTACACTGTTCCTGCAGTCTGCAATGACAGGCCAGCTGTCATCTGTTTACTTAGGTCACTTAGTGTTACACAAATTGTGCTTCAGCCCCTGGTGACCTCTTAAACACCAATGCCTGGGAGACACTTGGTACCAGTTTACTTGGGACTATTAAGGGGTGTTAGACCTGGCCTCCTTGGTGTGGTTTCCCCCTAATGCTTTTCCTTCTGACCGCTTTTTGACTGCTTTGCTGGTTGTAGGAACCTGTGCACTTTCTCACTGCTACCCAGTGCTAACATGCTTGTGCTCTTTATCTAAAATGTGGTAACATTGGCTTATCCACAATTGCCATTTTTGATATTCTTATAAGTGCCTTTAAAAAAGGGCACTACATGTGCCCAGGGCTTAGAAATCAAATGCTATTAGTGGGCCTTTAGCACAGATTGTGCCATCCACTTAAGCAGCACTTTAAACATGTCTCGGGCCTGTCACTGCCTGTGTGCAGTTTTGAGCTGCCATATTAACCTGCCAAGTTAACCTACTTGCCAGGCTCAAACCTTCCTTTTTATTACATATATGATCACCCCTAAAGTAGGCACTGAACTGCCCATGGGCAGGGTGCAATGTATTTAGAAAGTAGGACATGTACTTTAAAGTTTTACATGTCCTGGTAGTGAAATACTCTTAAATTAGTTTTTCAGTCCTTTAAGGTCGATCTATCCCATGGGATAACATTGGCACTGACTTATTACATTTTATAGGTGCAGTTTAGAATTGGGAAAAGATAGGAAAACCAAATTTGGGGCCTGATTTAGATCTCAACGGACGGGTTACTTTGTCAAAACGGTGACGGATATCCCGTCCGCTGGAATATAAATCTTATTGGATTTATATTTCGGGGGATGGGATATCCGTCATCATTGTGACAGAGTTATCCATCCGCTGAAATCTAAATCAGGGCTTGAGTGTCACTGGAATCACAATCTAAAAATACAATTTATGATGAAGTTGGATTTTAAATTGCAGTTTTGAAAATGCTACTTTTAGAAAGTTAGCATTTACCTACTTAAACCATTTGGTGATTTCTGCCTGTCTCTCGAATACACGTTTGGGGTGGGCAATAGCTTGCTTCCATCATGCCCTCTACGCAGTCACACACAAAGGAAGGATAGGTGTGACTAAGTAGCCATCTGCATGTTGATGGGTCATCCTGAGCAGGATGGGAGGGAGGAGCTGACACTTTACACATGAAAGGGCTGTGTCCTGTCCCCACACAAATTAATGCCTACCCTCCTTGAGTGAGTCTGGAGCCAGAGCAGGAAAGTCAGGGTCTTGTGTACTTCAAAGCATCTTGTTGAAGTGTTCCAAAGGTCAAATGGGGTATAAGTACTGGGCCACTGACTCCACCAACTCAGAACACTGCTGGAACCACTCCCTGTGGCATTTGGTCCTGGATAGTCCTGTGAAAATGTGTGCGTGACAATTAGGCAACTCTTGTGTCATGCTCTATCTCGTTAGTGAGCTACTACATACCACTGTATGTGATTTATCAACATTACATTAATAGGAGACGGAGGTTTGTGGTGGCTGGAAGTTACAAGCAATGAATGTTCGGTTCACATTGTGAAGGAGATGCTAAAGAGCATAAAGAGCAAACGTTACTGGAAATGTACAGGGTTCTATAGAGACTAAAGCAAAACACACTGTTAACAAGTAGAAGGTGCCAGAGTTAGTGTGCTCAATTGGAAAGGTGACAAGCTCAGGAAGCTGGATACATTAATGAAATAATCACAACTGTGTGGAGAACAAGCACTTTTTTTGTGGAAGCACACGTCTACCCAATAAAAACATGTACCCCTGGCTCCCCTCATGCAGGCGGAGCCAAAGCCCCTCTCTTGATGATTCTCAAACCGTTTTCTGTTGAAATCTGCACTGTCAAGCCAGACCATGAAAAGAGTTCTGCCTTTGGGGTGCAAATCTTTTGCGAGCTAAGGGGTTAAGAAGTTCTTTGGAACCAAGATTTTTGCAGGGGCGAATTGAATCAAGGACACTCAGCTGGCATGGCTGAGAGCCATTCAAGGACATATAGAAATCCAGGGTTTTCAGGGAGGTAACACATACCAGGAGAAGTGATTTGACCGTTTCTCAGTAGTCACAGGGATTGCTTTATAGATTAAAACAATATAGTGGCACCGTAATATTGTAGACACAATATTGAGGGACAAAATATCTCTAGTTTAGTGCATCTAGGAAAGTACAGATTTACTAATCTTAATTCCACATCTATGTACCTTGAAGACGTATCTCATTAAGGTGCATATATGTCGAGCTAGGAATGGAAAATCTATAAGTACTTACCTTTGGATGTTGTTTACTCGATTTTCTGTTTATGATATTAGTGTCCAACTGTAGCAACTGAAGAGGATTCAGGAGAGTCTATTGGTCAAGGAGCAGGATTTCAAGGTTAGAATTCCCAATTTCTTCTAACTAAGGCATGAGGGACAATCAGCCTTCTTTGTTCTGGCAGAAGGTGACTCAGAGCACTTAGGGTACCTGATGGGATGTTTCATTTTCACTAATTATTCTAGGGGGCACCAAGAAAGATGATGAGACCAAGGCCGAAATAGTTTTCTGACATGAAGCATGTACTCATTGACTAAAAGGTAGCAAATATGGAAAAGAGTCAGCACCATCCTACTTATAGTTGAGAAAATATACAAAAATGGCTTGAAATCTGTCTTCCTGATCTCAACAGGTAGCTTGTCTATGGCCATTAATTACTCATCTTCTTAGGTGACATCCTCCCAGAGAAAGAATGGATGGAGGACTATAATTTTGAGTTGACTGCAGTCCATTGTTAGAAATACCGGAAAAAAGCAGCAAAGGATTTTTCTGAAGGGGAGAACTTTCCTTGGTCAACTGGCTAGGATAGTGAGCCTCCGATGTACTTGGTCCATGTAAATGTTTCAGGCTCCTCTTCATTACAAGGCATGTTTAATGAACTATATACAAGAAAAGGCCATGGTGGAGGTCCAATTGCTTCTGTACCACATGGAAGCCTGGATTGATAGACTGATTTAGATGGTGGTTCTGGACTAATTAATAGAGGAGGAGACAAGCCAGATAGACAAAAGCCGTTGCTGTGGAGATAATGCCAGAGGCAGAAGCTGATAATTATTCAAAGTGAACCTTCATTTTAACTGCCCTAAGTTATTGGCATGCTAACTTGTGGTCAGGTGTAAGATCAAGGAGGGAGTGCAGGGTTATATCTTTTTAAACATGGACAATTTGTCAGCAGTGACATATGTCCATCAGTTTCCCTTTACGTCTGCCAGGACCCTATCAAAACTGTCTAAAGACTTGTGGGATCTCTATATCAACAGAGAGATCTCAGTGAAAGTGGAGTTCCTGCCTTGAAGACAGGTATATGCAGGCTCGCCTGCACTTGAAGGCTGGACATGCAGCGGTTGTGGAGGCTGATGTAGTAAATTTGGTTTTGGAATGCACTAAACCCATTTAGTGAATTAGTAAAAGGTTACCAAATTGCTAAATGGGTTTAAGGAAACTATACCAAATTGGTATTTGGATAAGGTTTGTTTAGGGTGGCCGGTTGAAATACAGATTCCTTATAGAATGTATTACTGGTTTGCAAATAAAGGGCCAGATGCATCAAAGGGTTTTGCCCATTCAGGAGCCGATCACGATCCGGTAAAAAATTTCCCCGTGCGACTCGTATCCGGTCTTTTTACCGTACGAATCGTACAAGTGCCGTACGAACTGGCAATCACGATTCGCATGGTAAAAAGTCCATACGAACCGCATTGGGAATCATTCCCCACACGTCCTCGGGTCGGAAAATGTGTTCGACACGTCCTCGTACGATTTACCGTACAAATGTGAAAGGTGAAGTCCGACCGAGGAATCACGATCCATCCCGTGCGTCCGAGGTTACAACCGGATGGAAAAAACACCGTCCGCACCGAACTCCCATAGCAACCATGGAGACGTGCCCGCATATGCGCCGACCCCCCCCAACCCCCGTAGGTACGCGCCGACCCCCCCCCCAGCCCCGTATGTACGCGCTGACCCCCCCCCAGCCCCCGTAGGTACGCGCCGACCCCCCCCAGCCCCCGTACGTACGCGCCGACCCCCCCCCAGCCCCCGTAGGTACGCGCCGACCCCCCCCCAGCCCCCGTACGTACGCGCCGACCCCCCCCAGCCCCCATAGGTACGCGCCGACCCCCCCCAGCCCCCGTACGTACGCGCCGACCCCCCCCCAGCCCCCGTAGGTACGCGCCGACCCCCCCCAGCCCCCGTAGGTACGCGCCGACCCCCCCCCAGCCCCCGTAGGTACGCGCCGAACCCCCCGTGTATGTACACCCGTGTACGTGTCGAACCCCCCCGTGTACGTTGGAGTCGAACCCCCCGTGTACGTTCGAGTCGTACCCCCACCCGTGTATGTACACCCGTGTACGTGTCGAACCCCCCCGTGTACGTTCGAGTCGAACCCCCGTGTACGTTCGAGTCGAACCCCCCCCGTGTACGTTCGAGTCGAACCCCCCGTGTACGTTCGAGTCGTACCCCCACCCGTGTATGTACACCCGTGTACGTGTCGAACCCCCCCGTGTACGTTCGAGTCGAACCCCCCGTGTACGTTCGAGTCGTACCCCCACCCGTGTATGTACACCCGTGTACGTCTCGAACCCCCCCCGTGTACGTTGGAGTCGAACCCCCCGTGTACGTTCGAGTCGTACCCCCACCCGTGTATGTACACCCGTGTACGTGTCGAACCCCCCGTGTACGTTCGAGTCGAACCCCCCGTGTACGTTCGAGTCGAACCCCTCCCCGTGTACGTTCGAGTCGAACCCCCCGTGTACGTTCGAGTCGTACCCCCACCCGTGTATGTACACCCGTGTACGTGTCGAACACCCCGTGTACGTTCGAGTCGAACCCCCCCGTGTACGTTCGAGTCGTACCCCCACCCGTGTATGTACGGTGCGTACCCCCAGCGCGTACACGGGGGGTTCGACTCGAACGTACGGGGGCTGGGGGGGGGGTCGGCGCGTACCTACGGGGGCTGGGGGGGGTTGGCGCGTACCTACGGGGGCTGGGGGGGGTCGGCGCATACCCACGGGGGCTGGGGGGGGTCGGCGCGTACGTACGGGGGCTGGGGGGGGTACGGCGCGTACATGCGGGGGCTGGGGGGGGTACGGTGCGTACCGGGCCACCTACTCTGGTCGATTCGCGCCGTACTTCGCTTTTCCGGCACTTTTTGGGTGCCGTGAAAATATTGCCGTCCGGACTGCTGTCGGTTCGAATCGTAATTCCTGGGTCATGAAACGCTGCCTGAAAGCGTCCCGACGTCACGTCGCAGCATTCCCGGATCACATTCGTATGTATATTTTCGTCGGTCGGTGTTTTTTACGATTCGTACGGAAATGGTGTTTCCGTGCGAATCGTAATTCCATGTTTGTAAAGTTTTACGACCGGGTACGAGTCGGACGGGGAAAACGCTCCGACCGACGGTTCGTACCGGGTTTTTACCGGATCGTAATCGGCACCCAAGTGTCTATGGGAGAATGTGTTCAGGCATATGGCCCAAAATCTTGTCAGAAAACAGTCCTATTTTACTGACTACTGAAAGGTAGTGGTAACCAAGTCACAAATTGAAAGGGACTATCACTACCATGGGACACTTTCCATTTGTGAATGGTCAAAACATTTTTTTAGGAGCTTGCAATGAATAATAGTGAATTGCAATTTACGACATATCTCATTGATATGCACTAGGTGGAGTTCCAACTCACTACTATTAAGATTTTTATGAACCACCTAATAGTACATAGGCTAGTTCTTAAAAATCTTCAAAAGTCGCAAAAATACTGCACAGAAATTGCAACCAATATGTTGCTACAACTAAATAGTACACATGGCACTGTATTCTTTATAAAACATGGTTCCACCACCCCTCTTCTCACAACTCTTCAATGTTTGGGGTAATTTCTTTTGATGGTTCTTCATTTCTTGCGAACAGATCTGAAAAATGAGAAGCCAGGTTTTGTTTACAATTTTCAAAGTGCAGCTGCAGCTGCTCCGGCCTGCTTTTCACCTTGGTTGGCTTTGCCAGGATGCATTGTGATGTCACAACTCAGCTGCAATTACTTGTTGATCAGTCATGTCATTTCAATATTACAGTTCAGCAGAGATGTCTCAACTTATCTGTCATAATGGAATTAGAGGCAGGCTTTTACTTAAGGACTGAAGGCTCCCAAGGCTCCCACTAATTATAAATACAAATACAATGGTAATAACAGTTATAGTCTGGTATAAGCAGTACAGGAAGATTACAAAACTCTTTCTGCTCCCAAAGTTTGCAGAGGATGAGTTTGGTCATGTGTAACATCCCACAGTCTGGTGTATCCAGAGTAATTAATAGAGCTAATGAATCCAGAATTCTAAACCTTTCCATAGCTAAAATATGCAATATGCCTAGGCATATTGAAATGCAATAGGTCTCTCATTTGTGAGAGTTAGAGCTATTGGCATTGTAAATTACAATGTCTTTTATCCATGTGTTTTGGTTTGGAGTGGATGTATGTGGCGTGGAGTGGAATTATGTGGGTTGGATTGGGATTGTAAGTTGCAAAATTGAGTGGGGTGTAATTGTGTGGTGTGTAGTGTATTTGTGTAGTGGAATGATGTGCTATGGTGAATAGATAGGGGAAGAGCTGCACAGAATAGAAAGGAAAATAGAGAAGAATAGGTATTTCGTGCACAAAGTGGTGAATAAACTCCATTCAAAGAAGCAGAAAGAGTGTGTGATAAAGAGAAAGAAGGTAAGAGCAGACCACAGACGTATAAATAGGGAGCGCCTGTGTACACAGCCACCCTCTCCTCCTCTTCTTAGGGTGTCTTCTGTGATGGACGGAAACCTTGAAAAGGCACAGGAAGAAAACTAAGCTCAAAGACCCGGAATGAACCACATGAAACAGGTGGGAAGAGTGCGTGAGAGAGAGTACAAGAGGGACGAGGGGACCACTGAACAGCGCAAGGAGGTACAGGAAGGTAGCATGTGTGATCTGGCAGTATACAGAGGACATAGGGAGTTCAAGGGAGGAATGAGAGGGGGCAGTGGGATTACAAGATGAGAGGGGGTAGTGGCAGTGTGAAGGAGATTTGAGAGGGGCAGTTGGTGTGTGGGAGAGAAGACAGGGTTAGTGGAAGTGCGAGGGAGAGATGGGTTGTATTAGAATTGTTTGTTGTGGAATTGAGTGGTGTGGAGTTGTGTAGTGGAAATGTGGCACGTTGTGGTGTGGAATTATGTGGATATTAAATGGTATTAAGTGCCCTTGACACACATGTTACTTTCCCGTGGTTGATGCATATTTGTAAATGGTTATTGGATCTGGGCTTGAGCAGGTTTTGGGAATACCCGAACTTGCTGATCCCTGACCTTGCTGATCCCTGACTCAAAACAGGAAATTAAGACCATCTACTGGAATTTTATTAGGCACAATGTTATTTTAAATTGTGGAGTTGGCACACTTACTACTCAATTTCTGATGTTTAAAATAATCCCCTACTTTGAACAATTTTTAGATGAGATTAAACCCCTACTTGCTAAGGTACTGTATCTAAAATTTAGGTACGGTACTCTTCAGATCAAGTCTTTTACTTCCAAGTGTACCCAGTGCCATTCAGGAAGTAAAGAGGATGTTGCGCACGTTTTATTTTTCTGCCCTGCATATAGATACTACAGAAACAAATGGATAAAACCTTTGGGCAGGAAATTATGCATCAGGTAATACAGTGAAATGTTGCGCATTTTAAAAACTGACACCTCAAAGCTTATTGTATTTGGTATTAGTAGATTTTTATTGGCTGTCAATTTTACTAGGATGAAGAAAGGGCTCAAATTTTAACTTTATTAATTTTATAATATATTGTAATCAAATGAGATTTTTATTATTTATTTATTTTTAAAACCTTTATTGAAAATAGATAATTAGTGTACAGCGCAGCACCTTGCCTACACCCCCAGTCGGGCCGGCAGTGCGACATTGCCCCTGTGTAAATAATAGGTGACTATAGGAAGACGTTCACACAGCAAGCCGCCTACAACCCTTCTGGGCCAGCCGCGTCAAGAGGGCGTTTAGCTGCATCACTAGGATCAATATCTGGTACATGTTTGTCAAACAATTATAAACATCCAAAACTGTAGTGAACTCCAGCTCCCCCAAGGAGGATAGTGTAGCAGATCATGCCATCGCTAACAAAGTGTATTGGTCTATACCCTACCATAGCAACCTATAACGACCTGTGCCTTCCAGTGTGGTATAAGTGCAAGTCCAGGACAAAGGGGGCAGTTAGGGGTGGTGCTGAGCGCTTCCTGGAGTCGTATCAGTGTCCGCCGTAGCAGCATGATTTAGCAAATAATTCTGCAAGGGCCACCATTTGTCCTTCGGGCGAGAGGAGGGGGGCTGGAGATCCGCATAGACCTGTAACTGGTCTTGACAATAAGTGAGATCCCGGATCCACGCCTTAAATTTCGGCGCCCTCCCTCTGCCCCATTTACGGGCAATTCTGCGCTTAGCGAGCAGGAGCGCCAGCGAGGTGTACCTACGCACTTTGGCAGCCAGGGGATCTGTGTAGCCGAGCTAGGCAGTAAGGGTATCCACAGGGACGTGTATACCTGTCATATAGTCCAGCGCAGTAAAAACCTCCCCCCAGTAGCGCTGAATAGAAGGGCTGTCCCAGGCCAAATGTCTAAAATCCGCCCCCTCGTCCCGGCATCTGCCGCAGCGGTCATCATCCCGGAGCTTCAGTCTATGGAGCCGCGCTGGCGTATAATATAGGCGATGGATACATTTATAATGGATAATCCTCAGCCTGCTGCTCGCCGATATTTCGCATGTCTGCCTATAGCAGTAAAGTCACTGTTTCTCCGTAATGGGATGTCCTAACTCGTCTTCCCAGCGATTATGGGCTAGCGGCGGGGCGTAATCTCTATTAGTTTGGACACTGCGGTACAAAAGGGAGAGAACATGTTCTGGGGCGTCCTGCTGGAGAAGAGCATGCAGTGCGGGCATCACCGGGGGTTTGGAAGGAAAGGCAGGAGTGGCAGCCTTCATGCACTGCCGGAGCCGGATATAGTAAAAGCGGTCCACGGGGGTGGGGTGAACAGTCCCAAAAAATTCATCGCAAGTGCGGAACTTCCCATCAGAATAAAGCTGTCCCCAAGTGCGTATCGTAAGGCGTTTAAGCAGCTGTTTGCAGCCCCCTCCTGTGCAACGGGAAGGTCCTGACGCCCAGGGAGAGGCAGAAGCGGGGAATATAATTCAGGGCATTTGGCTATTCCAGCTAAGTCATGCCACGCATTTACAGTGCATTGGATGGTATTGGTCGCAAGATGCCGGGGCACTCCGGGGACGCTAAGGTATGCGGCACTGGGAGTGGGCGCCATGTATCCATCCTCTATCGCCAAGTGGGGCATGAAGAGGGGAGGCTGTAGCCAGTAGGCAGTGAAATGCGCCTGAGCACAGCTGTAATATAACTCAACGTCCGGCACGGAGAAACCTCCCGCCCAAAAAGGCTGCGTGATTATGTCCCATCGTAACCAGGCCTGCTTCCCACCCCACAATAGACAAATTAGTTGTGTCTTAATGGCGGAGAAAAAATAGCGGCTAGGAGCGTATGGAATGTTAATGAATAAGTAAAGGAGTTTAGGGAGTATGACCATTTTAATTATGGCTGCTCTGCCCGCCATGGAAAGGGGCATCGCGATCCACTGTGCAACTTTACCCGTAATAGATTCTAGTAGTCTCCCATAATTGTCTCTCATGAGCTCCTCGCGATCTTGAGAGATAGTGATTCCGAGATAAGTGAGGGTGCTCTCACACCACTGAAGAGGATAATCAGGTGTAAATCGGGTAGTGGAATTAGTAAGGGGGAAGATGTGCGATTTAGACCAATTTAGGTTAACTCCGGATAATTGCCCAAACAAAATGAAGAGTCGTAGGATGGGGTTCAGACTGATTCCTGGGCGGCGCAGATAAAGAGTGAGGTCATACGCGTAAAGCGAGATGAGGATCTGCCGCGACGGATAAGGGATGGCATGGTCTCTGTAATGTTGTCGTATTTTCGCAGCAAGTGGTTCTATGGCCAGAGCGAAGAGCACCGGGGAGAGGGGGCAGCCCTGCCTAGTGCCTCTCCCCAGCGAGAACGCAGTTGAGTGCAAGCCATTTATCGTCACACTTGCACGGAGTCCTGTATAAAGCAAGTTTATCCATGCCAAGAAGGGGTAGGGAAAACCCATGCGTACCAAGACATAGGACAAATAGTCCCATTCCAGGGAATCAAATGCCTTGGAGGCATCTAAGAAGATGGCAACCGCGTCTTCATCGGGATGGATATCCTGGAGCAGTGCAAACAAAGTGCGCAAATTATGAGCGGTGCTTCTATGTGGGATAAACCCAGATTGATCGGGGAGGACTAAGAGCTGCATCAGGGGCTTGATGCGGTTTGCAACCAACTTAGCCAGGATTTTGGCGTCAACGTTAATAAGGGAAAGGGGCCTATAGGAGTATAAGTGCATGGGATCTTTACCAGGCTTGGGTATAGAGATGATGAGTGCTTCCCGCATTGTGCGGGGTAAAATGCCATTTTCTCGGGCTTCCTCAAACACATGTCGCAGTACGGGAATAAGTAGGTGGCGATACACTTTATAAAATTCGGCCGGTAGGCCATCCGGTCCCGGGGCCTTGCCTGATGCTAACTGCATGATGGCAGAGATAATCTCCTCATCTTCGTGGTGCGCCAGGAGGTAGTCTCTCTGGCCGTCACCCAACCAGGCTATGGCGGTGTCGTCAAAAAAGGAGTCGAAGTCCGCAGGGGACTGACGTTGGGTAGTGTAGAGTGTTTTATAAAAAGGTTTAAAGGCAGCAAGTATGTCCACCGAATTTCTATGAGTGAGGCCGTCCTCGTCCATCACCTCCAAAACCGTGTTAGTGAAGCGCAAAGGTCTGATGGAGGAGGCCATGCCCAACCCGGTCTTTCCCCCTCCCCATAGCGACGAGCCGTGTGATACTTCCCCCTAAATTTACATTCCCGGTCCGCAGTGTCTTGATATTCAGTGAGTAGCTTGCACAGATGCGCCTGGCGAGCCGGAGAGGGTGCAGTCTGAACGTCGGATTCAGCACGCTTGATATCAAGCTCCAACCTGCGGAGCGTGTTTCGGATATCCCGCAACACTCCCCCTCCCTTTGCCATACACACCTCCCTTATAGTCACCTTGAAAGATTCCAGAGGATCGAGTACTGAGAGACTGAGCCAGTATTGTGAAGGAAGAAGTCTGAAATCTTTTGCTCAATCTCAGCCTTAAAGATTAAAGACCGGATCCAAGAGCGATTGCGGGTTAAGACGCCAAGAGAGGTATGGGGTCCCCACCTGAGGCGGATCAAGAGTCAGCATCACAGGCGAGTGGTCTGAGTACGTGCGAGGGAGGTAAGATACTTTTGAAGCCCATGCCGCAAGGCCTCTGTCCACCAGCAAGTAATCAATGCGTGACCAGGAAGCATGAGCTGAGGAGTAGCAGGAGCCCTGTCGTGCCAGTGGGTGTCGAGTTCTCCACGGGTCGATGAGGCCGTGATCCTCCACCAGAGTTTGAAGAACCAGTTGCGCAGCTGTGTAATGATGTGGGTGTGGGTGCGATCTATCTAATCCGGGATTAAGAGTAACATTAAAATCGCCCCCCCAGAGCAGGTGCATTGTATCTATGTCCTGTATTTTCCCCCACAGCACTCGGAAAAATTCCGGGTCATCAGAGTTAGGCCCATAACATGACACCATAGTGATGGACTGTTCAAACAGTCTCCCCCACATCATGTTGTACCTGCCTTGGGGATCCACATAGGCGCCAATGGGGGTATAAGGGAATGCCCGCTTCACAAGGATGGTGGTGCCCCGGGAGTAAGAAGAATAGCACGAAAAGCCCCTAAAATTGGCCCAGCGCGCCGCAAAGCTTGGGGGTGTGCTAGGGGATAAGTGGGTTTCTTGTAGCAATGCGCAGTGGACATTATGCCGATCCAGGTAGGCAAGAATATGCCGTCTCTTACGGGGGTTTCCCAGACCGCGCACGTTCCAGGTCAAAAAATTATATTGAAGCGCTTTGGGATCGGGATGCGTCATCTAGGTAAGCAGGAATCGCAGTGTAAGGCAAATCGGATATAGGAAGGCAATGACAGGATATTACAGAGAGCCGGAACATTCACACAACAGACATCAACAGAAAACCCCAAGTCGGGTCCCTCCCTCCTCCCACAACAGCATACCCACCCTGCTGTGTCAATACCCTCCCCCCTCCCAAACCGTCCCGTAAAACCCAATCCCAACTGGGGATGATAGGGTAACATTGAAAACCAATAAGCTGAGAGCAGTCAATAGGGTTCACCTGGTGGGCAGCAGCCAGAGGGCAACCAGGTGCTCTTCGCAGTTCGCGAATGTGATCGGGCATAGTAGTTAAGGTCCATAATGGCACAGAGAGGGAGTGAGGCCACAGGCCCAGGTGCCCTCGCGTAACAGAATAGGTCAATATGGCAAAGGCAGCGCACTCAGCCCACGCCAGCGTTAATGTCTCAGGTGTCTGCAACAAGCGCAAAATCTCAGAATAAGTCCTGTAATGCGCGCCTCCGCAGCAGGTTATATGACGGCATGTTTGAGATGTACCCCGTCAGTATGAGACAGGTGCAAGAGGCTCCCGGACCGTAGAGAAATCCAGCTAGCCTAGCAAGGAGGCAAGGGAAGTGGGCAATGAGCCAGGTCACATCCTCCGCAGGCACCAAAGCCCAGGGCCGGGGGGTACCCTATTCAATGCCGGACGCCCCCCTACCAGTCTCATCTCTCCGTGTCGGGAAGCGACGCTCCGTAGGTGCCTTGGGCAGCGTTTTGATGAAATCCTGAGCGTGTTGTGGGTTGGTGAAGAAATGGTGTTTCCCTTGGGAAGTCACCTTCAGACGAGCCGGGAACAACATGGGGTAGGGGATGTTGAGCTGTTGCAGTTTCTTTTTTACTTGGAGGAATTTGAGCCTTTGTTCTTGCACAGCCAAGGTAAAATCAGGATATAGGGAGATCTCTGTCCCCTCATACAGGAGGCGTCCCTTCTCCCTGGAGAGCCTTAGTGCCATATCACGGTCGCGATAGTTCAATATTCTGGCTATTATAGGGCGTGGGGGGGCTCCAGGGGGGGGTCGGTTCATAAGAGATCGGTGGGCCCTCTCGACCACAAACACCCCGAGAACGCCTCCCTGCCAAAGAGCGTGACGAGCAGACGCTCCACGTACTCCTCCATGCGACCTGTGGCCGTTAATTCCGAGATGCCTAAAATGCGGAGATTGTTCCTCCGGGACCGCGATTCCAACTCCTCATTTTTTGAGGCTATCACCTTCAAAACTTTGTCCATTTCGAGCGTGTGGGCAGAAGTCGCAGAAGATGGGTCCTCCAAGTCCGAAACTCGTCGTTCCGCCTCATTCAGGCGATCGTCGTGTTTATCTACTCTGCATTTCAGCCCGTCCAGTCTGGCCGGCATGGAGTCCATCTTGGAGGCTATTGACGTCAAACTTGCCTCCATAGTGAGCAGAAGATCCTTTAGTTTCGCCGTGGTCGGGGTCGGAGGCTCACCCGGATCATCGTCCGGTCCCACCTGGGAGCGCGGAGTTTTCCGTGTGTCGAAGGTAAGTTTGGACTGTTTGCCGTCCGATTTCCCCATGATCTCCCAGCGGGAGGGGGGGGCACCTGCGCAGCAGAGGGTCAATGGGAGCAAGGCGGTGACTCCAACAGGGCAGTCCTGCAGATGCGCAAGAGGCTGAGGGGCACGGGTTGGTATAGCCAGTAGTCCTCACCCCCGAGGGACACCCCACGGCAGGTGCTGCACAGTCGCAAAGAGCAGGGGAGACCTTCTCAGTTGTCCTGTCGGTGTCGCAAGTCCGGCGCACACAGCTATGTTCATGGTCCCAAGATGAAGCTCCAATGCAACAAATCAGCGATCCCTAGGGAGCCGACAGCTCGGCATTCATTGCCCGCACCCTCTATCACCAGAGCAGCCCCAAAGGGAAATGCAAAGCCGCAAATCTCCTCCGCCACCAATGCGTTCCCCCCAGGGACTAGTCAGGAGGGTCCTCGCCAAAGATCTCCTGCAAGAGGGGCCAGAGATAGCTGCAGATCACGCCATGTTCACAGCCAGGCACAGGGTCACAGGATGTCTGAGAGCAGGTTCAGCGTTTCCACTCCCGCAGTGCAGGCCAGGCTCCAATCCGCAGCTCTGCAGGAGACAGCCTCAGGCCGGACCCAGCCGGACTCGGCGCGACAGCCCAGGCAGAGCCAGGCCACAGTACCGCCGAAGGGGGAAGTACCTCGGCACCAATGCGCAGGCAACCCCCAACCGTGGGCCACGTGTCCAAACCTCGGCCCCGCCGCAGCCGCCAGTCGAGGCCCTCGTCCGCCCGCACCCTCCAACCACAGCAGAGGCGGCAAGGCAAAGAACCGGTGGAGCACCCCTGAGAGCAGGCAGGCGCTACGCTGCCTAACGGACCAGGGCCCCCAAAGAGAGACCCCGCCAGCAGTGCACGTCCCACCGGCCCGTCCCCAGCTGTAGCAGGCCCCCCCAGCCGGCACCCCTACCTGGAAGCCACCAAAGTCCGCCGCGCCGGGCAGCCGCATCCAGCTCTCTGCAGCTCGCTCCCGCCGTCACAACCAGCTGCCTCCGTCTGCAGGCATCACATGGCACCAGTCGGAAAGCATCCAAAAAACCATCAGGAGGGTCGCGTGGAGGTCTCCGGCACACAGGCACAGGGCACGGGAGCTGCTCAGCGAAAAGCGACCTCAGCGGCAGCAGCCGGAGCGCTCTCTCTCAGCAGGGCATCGTAGGAATCCCGCCCGGCCGCCATTTTGTCCAGCGGGATCTCCGGAGGCAGGTTCCAGAACAGCCGCCAGTGCAGGTGAAAAGCTACGCAGGACTGTCCCCGCAACATCGCCGATTCTGTCCCATGCAGGGGGCTTGCCGCGACAGAAGAATTCGCCAGGATGGTAAGGATATTGAGCGGATTGGCGCCCGATCCGCAAGAGCCTCACACGGGTGTGGCCATTTTGCTCGGCGCCCTCTAGCGCCCCCGTAATCATATGAGATTTACATGGAAAACCAAAACGCTGAATTGTTGATAGTTGATGATTGTATATAAATATATTCTGGAAGAGTTATGATTATACGATGCTATGCAAAAGGTATAACCTTCTTATTTTGCACTTCGCACCTTGCACTTTATGGAAACAATTAGCCTCTGGCTACGTGTAAATCCTGGCCTTGAAATACTATGGAGTAACCTATATGTTAAAGTATCACTAATGATAAAGTATCTGCGCACTATGCACTTTGATTTCTAATGAAATAATTATGTTGCTGCTAATGATAGAAGAAGGTGTTATCCACTGTATTGTAAATTATTAATGGATGGACTAAAGTTTTGCACATGTAAATAGATTTCTTATTTTTACGTTTTTGTATTTATGCTTTTATGATTCTTTGAATCGAATAAAGATGCTATTGATTAAGTGCACTGGAATTATGTTGAGACATTGTGGTGTTATTGAGTTGTGTAGTGGCATTTTGTGGTGTTGAATTATGTGGTGTTGTAATATGTGGTAATGTATTTTGTGTTAATTTTACTTTAAGGAATATTTGATGTAATGGTATTCCAACTATTAGAATATTATAGAATGTTAAGGAATGCCTCATTTGGAAACCTGATGAGGAGCTATATGCAGCAGGTCGTGGGTCCTGTTCTTCAAATAAACTTATGTTTATAATTGGATAACCTCGTCTGGAGTTTTTACATGTATCCATACTACATTTTATGGCGACGATTCGAATCTGGACCCACCGACAAACTTTTAGTCTATGTGAATTTTGAAGTTTTCACTCACTGAAAAAGATAACAAAACGGAAAAACAAAGAAGAAGCTGAATATCAACTGCGGAGTCTAGCAGACTTTAAAAGAACAATGTGGTAACGTATTATCCACTTTGTCTGCTATTGCGAGCATAGCATTATTTTCCAGCTTGGCTTTGTTTATATTTGAATGCCTGAACGTTCATCAGTGCATCGTCTGAAGTGGATTTGTGCCTTAATTAAATATACTTGAGCGACTGTTGGAACGCTATTTGAGGATTTCTCAGCCTTTCTGATAGCGCATTTTGAATAGACTGCTGTGTTTACTTTGGAAACTAGCGCTTGTTATTGAGCGCGTCTTTTGAAGATTGACTATTCGCTTACCGGAGCAGACACGAGCTGGATCCTCGTGAGCTGACCTCTGCTGGCTGAACGCGTTTACATTTCCAGCACGTCATAACGCTCACCAACACTGATGAAATAACCTCTAATTTCCTTAGAAAAGCACCTTATTACAGAGTAAAATGTTTGTGCTTCAACATTTATTTTTATGAAAAGCATAATAAGCACATTTTTTTTTGTCTTTTTCTATGAACAATACCTCATTTAAATTGTGACTTTTCATTTATAGAAGAAATACTCTTTCTGAAAAACATTTTCTTGTTAAAACATTTTTTTTTCAAATGGCTTCTAGCAGTAGCAACAATGTTATGCAACCACCTCCATTTCTTGAGTTACCTGGTAAACCTGATAAACCATGGCATAAATGGTTTAGAGTTTTCGAGAACTATCTTGAGGCTATAGAGGCTACCAAGTTTTCAGCATCACATAAAAAGGCATTATTATTTAACCATTTAGGCAACGCCGGGCAAGAAATGTTTGATAATTTACCTGTAGTACCTGCACCATCTGGAGATGATTCATGGGATGTTTTCAAAGAAGCTTTGGCACATATTGGAAAACAGTATTCGGATGAACCATCAGTAATGGTTGAAAGACACAAATTCTTCAAACGTAAACAATCATCTGAGGAATCTATTGAAGACTATTTAGCAGTATTACGTGTTCTAGCCTCAAAGTTTGTTTTTGGGAATTATCTGGATACTGCTCGACGTGATCAGTTAGTCTTCAATTGTTTTAACAAAAAAATTCAGGAACGCATTTTGCCTTGTAAGAATCCATCTCTTGATGAAGTTCTGGATATAGCCAGGAGTATTGAACGTCCTGTTGTCGCTTCAAAATTTTTTACTGAATCTTCCATAAATATATATGCAGACACGTCAAAAGTAGCTGTAGTAGAGATGACATCTTGCAGTAACGATACTAATGTACATTTGGTCACACACAAGAATTTTGCCAAAAAAAATAATGATAAGAAAGTGGGTGGAACTTGTTATAGATGTGGGTCCAAGCTTCATTTGGGAAATTTTCCTAATTGTCCTGCTCAAGGGAGACGATGCAAAAATTGTAAAAAAACTGGTCATTTTGATAATGTTTGTCATGCGAACAAAACAAGAGTTAAAGAGTGATGCAAAAATTGGGGTAATCGATTTAGATGTCATGGCTGATTCAGGGTCTCCCATCACAATCTTAGCTGAAAAGACATTTTACAAATTTTGGTCAGGAAAGTTATTGAAGTCTACTACCATTAACCCTAAGGCTTTTGGGGAATATGACATAATAATGAGACGTTATTTTGATGATAGCATTTTGTTCAAAGGAAGAAATATTTATACAAAAATGTATGTGGCAGTTAATGGACGTGATATTTTGGGATGGCAAGATCAAGCTTAATTAGGAATTATACTAAGACCAGGACATGATAAACCTGTCACGCTTGGTGAAATGCACATTCTTGCTGTTCAGGATACAATTATAGATGATAGTTTTGCCAAATAATTACTAGTTAAATATCCTGAAGTATTTGCAAACAAAGTGGGTGTTATTAAGAATTTTGAACACACAATTAAATTAAAAAGTAACTCTATTCCTGTGATATAATAGCTTGACATGTTCCCCTTTTAGCCATGGAAGATCTTAAAAGATTACTTAATAATATGTGTTCTCAGGTAATATTTAAGCAAGTGGAGTCCTCAGAATGGATTTCTGCGGCTGTCGTCGCACGCACAAGCTCCGGTGACATACGCTTGTGTGCGGATTTAAGAGTACTCAATCGAAACATCCTTGTAGATTGCCATCCCCTCCCAAGAATTCATGAAATGTTGGCTAGAATAGGAGGAAGTAAGTTCTTTTCAACCATTGATTTACGCTCTGTGTTTCATCAAATACCTTTTTGTTGCCATTGACTACTACTCAAAGTGGTTATATTTTTCTTTTGTACGTAGTGCTGATTTTTTTTCAGTAGTTTTATTTTTGAAACATCTATTCCGTATTGAAGGTAGAGTTAAGGAAGTAGTTACTGATAATGGGTCCCATTTTATTTCTGAGGAGTTTACTAATTTTCTTAGTAAACATGATGTTAAGCACATTAGGGTACCATTATATAGTCCAGCTTCTAACGGACTTGTGGAGAGGGCCAATAGATTAATTAAAGAGGGCGTTCAAACAGCAGTCGCCAACAAGCTAGATGTTGTGGAATATTTACATTTTAAAGTTTGGAATTATAATATTACCCCACAGAGTACCACAGATGTCGCTCCTTTTGTTTTGCTGAGAGGACAAAAACCAATTTCTGCCATTAGTCCAACATGGTTATTGGATAAAGCTGATCGTTATCACAATATTGACTTACATGGGGTGCGAGAACATCTCAAGGAAAAGCAGAATAGCTATAAACAGAATTATGATAGAAGAATGCATGTAAAGGAAGGAACATTAAACATTGGAGATTGGGTTTCAATTAAAAAACCCAATAAAGTTTGTAAAGGACATTCCAAGTTCTCTCAACCTGTAAAGGTTTTGAAAATTAACAAAACTGTTGTTTTATTACAAGAGAGAGGATGGTGGAATAGTAATGCTTTAGTGAGGGTAACTGAGGAACAAGCTAAAAATATTTTACAAAAAGTTGGTTCCTCTTGAGGGTGCGAAAGACAAGATTGGTTTGATTTGGATACCTTAACACATTCAGGTCATAATGTAACGGTGCAAACTTATGAAGATTGTAATAACCTCGACAGAGGTGATTTTGTAGATAATGTAGATAAGGTTGCAGGTTCATCTAGTACCAGTCCTGGGTGTAGTGGAGACAATTTTATTAGAAGTAGTTCAAGGCTAAGATCTGCTCCAATTCACTCTAGAGATTACGTGTACTATTGATTGAATACTTTCTATGTAAATTCTCCTGTTTTCTTTTATTATTTTATTTCATTAAGGAAAGGGGGGGGTGTAATATGTGGTAATGTATTTTGTGTTAATTTTACCTTAAGGAATGTTTGATGTAATGGTATTCTAACTAGTAGAATGTTATTATTCCAACTAGTAGAATGTTAAGGAATGCCTCATTTGAAAACCTGATGAGGAGCTACATGCAGCAGGTCGTGGGTCCTGTTCTTCAAATAAACTTACGTTTATAATTGGATAACCTCATCTGGACTTTTTACATGTATCTATACTAAAGGTGTGCAGTTACATTTTGTAGCATGGTGTGGAATTCTGTGGCATGTTGAGAAGCTGAATTTATTTTATGCAATGCCAATAGGTTTTGCATTTGTGAGAGTTAGAGCTATTGACGTTGTAATTGATAGTGCAATTTATCCATGTGTTATAGAGTGGAGTGGATGTATTTGGTGTGGAATTATGTGGGTTGGATTGGAATCGTTAGTTGTGGAATTGTGTGGCATGGAAATGTGTGGTGTGGAGTGGATGTGTGTAGTTGCATTATGTGGTATGACGTGCAGTGGAAGTATGTGGATAGTCATTATGTGTTTGTGAATTATATGGAGTGGGATTATGTGTTGGAAAGACTGGAAGGGCTGGGGCAGTGTTAGTGGAATGGCTAACCCTGCTTGATGTGCAAGTCACTGACAGTGTAAAATGCGAAAACTATGGTGCTTTTCAGTAAAAGTAATACATTCCATGTTACCGTGTTGGATATACTGGAAGAGCTGTGACAGCGTTAGTGGC
Source organism: Triturus cristatus (assembly GCF_964204655.1). Classification (NCBI taxonomy): domain Eukaryota; kingdom Metazoa; phylum Chordata; class Amphibia; order Caudata; family Salamandridae; genus Triturus; species Triturus cristatus. The sequence continues at coordinate 424,407,552 of NC_140593.1, forward strand.
ATGGGAAGTCCTGCATAAAAAAGGAGGGCTACATAATTTGCACATATATATATATACACAAATACATACACAAGCACATACATATGTAACAGTCTACTTGTATATGTTCTAGTTAGTTACTGACTAGTACATCACAATAGAACCCACACACATAATCAACAGTCTGACACTGCATAAGACAATCCTCAATTTAAAGGTTACTATGTTTTTTGGCAGCAGTTGATGAGGTAATGGGACTGCACTCCATAGATAACATGTCTATAGGAAAAAACATGAAGGGGTACAATTGTGCCAATGGCCAGTGGAAGTTGGAGGCTTGCAGTATATGTCACAATAGAAAAAGCGCAATACCGAATTAACTGCAAATAACAAAATGTTGTTGGTTACAAAGGTAGTTATCCACTGAGCAATCTACATTCAATTTAACAGAGGTGGGAAAGTCAACAAATGAACAGGGAGTGCAGTAACAGAGCCAAACCAAAGCTTGGCTCTGGCTCTGAAAGCTAGTGGTTCAGCCAAGCCATGAAAAGATTTGGCAAGTACATCATGACACAAAGATCATGTTAGAATATGATTAGATATCTTTATAATCCAGAAAAGTATTTTTTCTTTTAACATTCGAAGTGTCACATCTAAGCCCATCAAATTATACCACTGCATTGAGAAGTATTTATTAAAACTGAAGGGCATATTATCAAGAAACGGCGTTAATATTATCGGCGCTTAAGCGGCAGACAACTGCCACTAAAATGGCGATAATGGGCTTGATAATATATACGCTTGTGAATTCCCATAGAAGCCCATGTTCCGGTGTGAACATGGGCTTCTATGGGAATTCTCTGCAGCATATTATCAAGCCCATTATTGCCGCTTTAGCGGCAGTTTTCTGAGGCTAAAGCGGAGATAATTTTAACGCCGTCCTTGATAATATGGCCCTGAGTTTTAAACATGCGCTGCCCCCGTCCTGATGATAATGCCCTGTCGGCTCTTCGTCAGGGGTAACTGCTACACATAAAAAAGCCAGTTCAACTTACTGTTCAATGCACGCATGCTGCGCAAAATGAAATACTACATCCTCCGATACTTCACCTTAAACAACCCTCTTTTACCCGATTTGCAAAAAAAGCATTGGAAGGTTTATTGATCACCTTTTAGTAGTTTATTGCCGAATGTGGATGTTGAATTCTACTCTGTCAGACCTCATAATCAACCACATCGCTAAGCGCTGCATCCTATAACTCAGTAACTGCATCTGTGATCAGTGACATGGAAAGCCTTCCCACTTAGGATAAGGACAAAACCCTTCTAATCGTGCACCCTACAAGGTACAGGATGCTAACCATGCAGGAGATTCAGCAACTAACATAGGGGAAGTAAGCCCTCTATAGGTTTCACAATACAATTGTCAGCACAGGTCGCTTAGTTCTGATCAGGATTGCAAGGTTCAAAAGGGTTGAAGTGCATCTCAGGATTCAGGTACTCATGATTACAACTAAATGTATAGAAAGGCACTCCCAATCATTTTCACAGCTCAGCAGGAAATTTAAGAAGTCAATGTAATATCGGCAGAAATATTTAATCTGAAGTGCCTGCAACTACATTAGAGATTCTATGCTTGAGCTTCAGTGACATGGATGTCACCTGAGGAAAGATGTCACCACGCAGAGACGTACCCGGGATACAGACCAGAGGCAGCTAGAACTGGAGCAGTTGGAGGACCAAGGGATTGCATATCTTAAATTTTTTTTTTTTGTGCAAATTTATCTAGCGCATACTCGACCGAAGTTATTCGAGCGCTTTACATGAGCACCTGTTACGTTGCGCAAGAACACATTCAATTTTCCTTTTTTTTTTTTTTTGGTAGGCAAGGAAGATTAAGATTTGCCCAGAATCACTGGATGTGGACGCGACCCCGAGGCTCGAACCTTGGTTTCCCAGCTCCAAAGTCGGCAGTTCTAGCCATCAGACCACATCCTCTCCCACATCAATGATGGGCCGGACTGCTGCTATGCAGCCAAAATAGAGTCACAGTTAATGATAAAGAAAGTAAATGAACTACGCGGTGTCAATTAGAAAAGGGAAGGGTTTCCCATTTTTTAACATTAGGGTCTGTTTGAGTAGAGCCCTTTATGGGAAATCCCAACAAAGCAGTGAAAGGGAGATGGCAGAGAAAGCGATTGCTTGTTCAGCAAATGGTGTGCTCTTCTGATCTACATTCAGGTCAGGATCTAAGAGCACAGAGGTACTTTCGATGGTCTCTTTCTCACATGGCATTGGTTTAGTAATTTTTTATGGGATAAACACCTCTCCTTCAAAAACGCAAATAGTCCATCCCCCCGTGTGAAGTAGCCAGTAGCTTGCTAAAATATTTTATAGCGAATGTGGAGTACTGCTGCCATAGTGCTTTCCAAATTAAGAGCATTATGTTGATGGGACCGCTAACCAGACGTGTGGCGGACCCACCAGTGCAATTAGGATGTGTCCGCCATAATGGCGGGTGCATCTTGGCCTTTCACCATTGCGGACGGTGCTGCTGGGTGCACCACAATCCACAATGGTAAAAGAGCATGCACAGCATTTCCCTGCACCACGTGGCAGGCACCACACAGTGACTGCCACTTGGTGCATGGAACTCCAGGGGGGTACCATGGGTGCCCCCCAGTGCACCCCTCCCGCACCCCCCACAGAGGGGGCCCACAACGGGCCCTCAAAGCCAATCCCCTCCAGCCTTTCCATGGCGGCAGCTCTAGCCATCAGACCATATCCTCTCCCACATCAATGATGGGCCGGACTGCTGCTATGCACAGTTAATGATAAAAAAGTAAATGAACTACGCGGTGTCAATTAGAAAAGCCCCTAAGTTCCCTTTGTGAGAAGAACAAGCATGTAATCATAAAAATAGCCATTTTGTTTAACTTCTGGCTGCCTATATACAAGATACAAATATGGTCTGGCAGCATCGACACAATAATACATATCCTCTTTTTGCTGTACTATGCAGTGCAATTATCATGAGATAGTCATCTCTGCCCCTCTCTTCCCCCGCACAGCTGGGCTGCTTGTTAATATTCAAAGGGTTCTGTTATAAGGGCTTTGGTTTATTCTTGGAAACCCCAGGAGCAGTGTAAGGGGGCCTGAGAACGTTAGAAGCTCTTAATGTTTTAGTTTTAAAATCTCTTTTCTTGAAGCTGTCCTTATTTTTTAACTGTAAATCAGTTTTCTGGGACACAACAAGACTCAGGGAACTAAAACTGTGCCTGATCCGCAAACCGCGCTTTTACAGAAACAGGAAATTAATTTCTCCATGTTAACATTTTTAATGGGGTTCTGTTGATTTCATAAATTAAACTTCCCTGCTTGCAGGTTCATATCATCCTGCGTGTCACCAGGAACAGACTGCCCTGGTCATGCCACAGTGCCTACTCTATGGACAGGTAATCCCAGAAAAGGAGGAATTATTAAAATTTTTGCAGAAATTGGCATTTTGAAGGGCCTACTTTGCAAACTGAACACATAAAAAGCAATGCAGTCTTTCAAATATCATTAAAGCACTTTCTTGTACACATTCTTGAGCGCACATGTGACGCAGGAGTCACTTTCACTTAAATGTTAGCTGTGTATGTCAGGGCATATTCCCAATTCTGTCTGCTGCTATGTTAAACCTTAACACGGATTCCACAGCCGCAGATCCTTAGATTAATTAAAATTATCAGGCGCCTGCTTTCAAACTTTATCTTTTTACCCAACATTGTTCCTTAATAGGTGCTGCAAGCATTAACTGGACTTTTCAGGCTTGCCTGATTGGACTGTTGTGAGGAAATATGACTAGATAATATTACCGAAACAATGAGGAAATTGTGTAGCTTAGATGCCCAGTAGGAGGCTGATGGGTAAACGTGAATAAAAAAATGTTTTACCTGGGATTGCAGATCAGCAGCCCAAGGGTCGCGTCACATGACCCTCAGAAACAGCAAGAAACTTGAAACAAGTTCCCTCACTGTTTAATGTTGCTAGCAGAAAACTGCTCGAGTCCTTAGTATCAGCGGAGGAGCAGAGGCTGTGAGTCAGCCACATAGTGCAGAAGGAAACATGAGTGTTCTGAAGCCATTTGTAAAGATAATGCGAAAACAAACACAAGCGGGCAGCAAGCATACCAAAGTGAAAGTGCAACAGGCCATGCTGATCTGCATAAACAAACACAAGTGGGCGGGCGGCAGCAATATGTAAAGTGAACGCGCTGAAGTGAATTCGCGTTGTCTAGATATAGAACTTGGTCTAATAAAAAACAAAGCAGTCCTCAGAGGAATACCTAAACCTTGAAAGAGAAAGGAGACAGTATTTGACCAGTGCTCCCAGGCAGGAAAGCGTAAAAAACAAAGGAGGGGAAAAAGGAACGATTGCCCAGTAACAAGCAAAGATTTCTAAAGGACAGTGCCACTGTCAAATAAAAAACAACTGCAAGAAGTGGGCGGGGTTTTACTCCACAAACCATCACTAACAGGTTGCTAAGCAACAGCGTAAGCGCTGTTACGCTCTACCTAAAAACTATGGCGGCCATGGGATATCCATTATCATCAATGAATAGCTATGTTGTACAATTTTACTATAGCAAACTTATAGTTGTATTGAGCTGCGCCTAAACATAGGAAATAATAGAATGACAAGGCAATCAAAATAGGCAGAACTTTGGTCAACTCTCTTATCAGACACCAATTTATTACTACTGACCTTAGCCTCCTCATCCTCCTCCTTCTCCTCGTCCTCACTGATATGGGCGAGGGTTTTCTCAAGTTTCATACGCAACCAGGGGGTGGAGTTGGAAAGCCTGCGTTTTCTAGAACGAAACTTCCTCGCTGGTATTATTTGAGAGCGCCCTTTTTTCTCATCTGGTCTTTTTTCAGGCTTCTGTTGAATAAACACAATACCAGTGAATGATTATTTTGATTTAGGTATATATAGCTTTCTTAAACATGTATTACTATTATGTTATAAGTGATATATTATGACCCTTACATGTATATAGTATGTCCCTTACATGTAGACTTTTACCTTCTCTCTTTTTCACACATTTTTGTGTCCATCACAAAAACCTGGTCATGCACCTAGCTTGGCCAAGAACACAGTGCACATTCCATTGACCAGCCCTGCCCAGCATGATGTCTAGTGAATTGTGTCGTTACAGCTTGAATGATGACTATGATTTTTAAAAATGAAACTAGCAGTCTCACACTATGGCCGTTCTTGTTAAGGGGTTTACATTTAAATACGTACATAGCATCTTCTCTAAGATTGAATCATCATACCAAAATCTCTTTGGTGATCGTTGGCCTACATGGTAGCTCACCTTTCAATCAGAGCAAACTGTAGCAGTAGGTAAAAAGTCCTCGATGCTCTCAAAAACTCTCAAAGCACTTACGTTTGATGCAGGTTCAGTCATAAACACAATTAACCAACTAAGTTTAAGACAAAGGCAATATTGTGTCGCAATATTTCTGTAGATAATACTTCCATCAAATACAATATGTGTAGTGGTAAGAAGCCAAATAAATGTATGTTGCTATATAAGATCGATGTATCTTAACTAGGTCTCCTTCACGCCTTCTCTATTTACCCATATCTGATTATTGTCTAATAGCTTTCTTAAAGTAAAATCCCTGTCCTGTATTTATGATGGCCTTTTTGTGTAGCATGACAAACAAGGCAAATAATAATATACAACACCAGATGAGAAAGGGGGGTGTCTAATTTGGAGATCCATATGGGTCCTGGCTCTTAGCATAATTGGTAGTGTCTATGTACTCGTCTACTCTGAAAATAGTGAATGTATTTTGCTATTTACTTGCCAGCTGGCTAAATAGTAGAAAACATTTAGGTGCTGATTCCGATCCGTTAAAAATATTCCCCGTACGAATCGTATCCGGATTTTTTTACGTACGAATCGTACAAGTCCCGTACAAACTGGCAAGTACGATTCGTATGTTAAAAAATCCATACGAATCGCATTGGGAAAATTCCCCGACACGTCCTCGGGTCGGAAAAAGTGTCCGACACGTCCCCGGACAGTTTTACGTACGAATCGGTAAACTGAAGTCCGAGCACGCAAGTACGATCCGTCCCATCCGTCCGAATGCACAACCGTATGGAAAAAACACAGTACGGAGCGAACTCCCATAGCAACCATGGAGACGTCCAAACATGTGCCCGCATACGCGCCGAACACCCCCCACAAGTATGCGCCGTACCCCCAGCCCCCCCATGTACGCGCCGTACCCCCACCCTACCCCCATAGGTACGGAGCGTACCCCCACCCCCGTATGTACGGAGCGTACCCCCACCCCGTATGTACGGTGCATACCCCCACCACCGTAGGTACGGAGCATACCCCCACCCCCATAGGTACGGAGCGTACCCCCACCCACGTAGGTACGGAGCGTACCCCCACCCCCGTAGGTACGGAGCGTACCCCCACCCCCGTATGTACGGTGCGTACCCCCACCCCGTATGTATGTACGGTGCGTACCCCCACCCCCGTATGTACGGTGCGTACCCCCACCCCCGTATGTACGGTGCGTACCCCCACCCCCTTGGTTATGGAGCATACCCCCACCCCTGTATGTACGGTGCGTACCCCCACCCCCGTATGTACGGTGCGTACCCCCACCCCCGTAGGTACCTACGGGTGTGGGGTTACGCTCCGTACCTACGGGGGTGGGAGTACGCTCCGTACCTACGGGGGTGGGGTGGGGGTACGGCGCGTACATGGGGGGCTGGGGGTACGGTGCCTACATGGGGGGGCTGGGGGTACGGTGCGGACGTGTAGGGATGGGGGTACGGTGCGTACCGGGCCCCCTTTTTGTCGTGCATCGCGGCGTCCTTAGCTTTTCCGGCAATTTTTGGGTCCCGTAAAAATATTGCCGTGCGAAGTGCTGTGGGTACGAATCGTACTTGCTGATCTGTAAAACGCTGCCCGACTCCGTGCGAATGTCGCGTACGTGGTGTCCCAGATCCAAATTGTGGGTATATTTTAGCCGGTCGGTGTTTTTTACGATTCGTACGGAAATGGTGTTTCTGTACGAATCGTACTTGCGGGTTTGGAAGGTGTTTTTGCCGGGTACGAGTCGGATGGAGAAAACGCTCCGACCGACGGTTCGTACCCGGTTTTTCCAGGATCGGAATCGGCCCCTTAATATTTGGCCTGAGGCCTTGAAAATAGCAGAAAAACATTACTGTGTAGCCAGCGCTAGCCAAATAATAATAGAGCTTATGCTCTGTTTTGCCGATGGTCATGCAAATATGATAATAACTTAATTATTTACCCGGTGCTGGCTAAATAGTAGAGATTGTGCACTGTGTGGCCGGCGGCTGGACAAATAGCAGAAAATCTTCACTATTTAGCTGGCTGCTGGCTAAACAGAAGAAATTCTGAACTGTTAGGCTGGTGGCCGTGCAAATAGCAGATACACTTTTTTTTATCCAGTCACTGGTTAAATGGTAGAGATTCTGCACTCTCCATCTGGTGGCCATATAAATAGAAGAGAAACCTAAATAGTTACCCATATGCTGACTAAATAGTGGAGATTTTGTGCTATCTGGCTGGCAACTATGCAAATTGCAGAAATTGTTACTATTTACCCCGTCGCTGGCTAAACAGTAGAGATTCTGCACTATGTGCCGGGCAGCCATGCAAATAGCAGAAAAAACGTTGCTATTTACCCAGCCGCTAGTTAAATACTAGTGGTTCTGCACTGTTCATCTGATAGCTGTGCAAATAGCAGAAAAACCTAAATATTTAGCTGTATGATTAATAGAGATTCTGTGCTGTTTGACTTGCAGCCAAAAGCAGAAACCATCACTATTTACCCAGACTCTCGCGCAACATTAGAGATTCTGCACCATTTAGCTGGCAGCCATGCAAGTAGCAGAAAAACGTCACTATTTACCCAGCTGCTGTCTAAATAGTAGACATGTTGCACTCTTTGGCTGACAGTTTTAAGAAACCTTCCCCTCAGGCTGCCAACATCCTGTCCTAAGCGGGCCCCTTCCCCTTTGCGAATATGTTACTGCCCAAACACCTAGGTCGATAGCTCATCAATGGTTGGCTACAGAAATTGCAGTCACCAACTATCAATACATTCATTTCTGAACTGGAAATAGGAGGGAGGAAACTGCTTTAATGAGCCCTCTATTTGCATTTCAGAAACAATTGCAAAAAATCCTTTTATTTGTCCCAAAAAAACTTCCACTCATCTAAAGTGTTTTGTACATAATGATAAGTACTTTTGTGGTCACTAATCCTGTGATTTTGCGACATGAGGTTGTTAGTGCTATAACTGGCTTAGATGCAGGCACTAATTTATACGTTCATAGGTCCCAAATGTTTGAATGTTTTCAAGAGATTTTGACAGACATGGCACAGAATGCCGCTCCGTTACACCATGGGCCAAGACATACAACTTAGGAGGCCCTGGAGCTGACTCATGTTCCACAAATGCTCCTACTCTTTTATGTTTACCAGCAGATGTGACTAATGATAAAGATGATGAAAACCTTTGCAAGAATAATTAAATCTGTTAACTCTTCTAAAGCTATATACTCGCTTGTGCTCACAAAGCCAAGGGAATGTACAAGGGCTAGATTTAGGATTACCAAAAGGCTTTATGTTATGAGAACACCTCTTTTTTGCAGCAAATCAGTGCAGTCTGTAATTAGTAGTCCTGTTTTAGATCAATTAAACAGATCAGACTAAACAGCTGAAAACTAGGATTTGTAGAAGGAAAAACAAGAAATGGAAATGTAGTACCCCAGTAACAATGAGTCATCTAATATTAAGGAGGATTTTATCAAAATAGAAAGCATTGCATTGGGCCCCTTATGAAGTGACCAACACAGTATAATTGAGAGGCTTCATTTCAAATTCATGACAAAAATAAGAATATTCATGGGCCTTATTTATTTACTGTTTCAAGGATCATTAACTCCGTCCGGATGGCAAAAGACAATACCTTTGACATGCTCAAGGACATTTACCCACCAAATTTAGAGTTGTCCACTAGCCCTAAGAACATCTCTCTACATTGGCAGGAACTGCTGTCAGGGCAATTCCTGACTATGCATGAAACATTTGAAGGTCAGTACAGTAAACATGATGGCTGGCTAGCAAACGTTTAAAGAAATGTTAGTTTTTTAAAAAAAAACTTCCAACACAGGAGTTAGATATTGAAAAACAAAACCCATAATATTCTAACATGCTACGAGTTTTCTACCAGTCTGAAGGGATTATTATATTTTTCCTGCCCCTTTAAGCCAGAATTTACTCTAAATAGTGTGAAAGGTATAAAGTCCTTCCTTTGGCAGCTCATAGATTGTCATGCCAACAGAGGAAGTATTCTGTTGAGGAGCACCATGCAAAGGAATGTGACTATAATTAATTGAACTGAATGTCATTTAAATATCAATTAATTTTCCCAGTGAATCAGAGAAAGACATATAGGTATCAAAGATACGGAAGAAAAGAAACTCACAGAGATTTTTCTTCATTGACTTTAATACAAATATTGAAAGAAATACGACACTTAATAAACAGAGACATTTTGTTACCCCTGTTATTGTGATCAATCATTGCACAGTTCATCTTTAATACTGTTTTGCCACACATGGGATGTGGATACACTATTGAGGTTTCAGGACTGAGTTAGGGTGTTTCTCTTTCAAGATCATTTTCAGACACAGACACAGCCTTTGTGCCAGGTAAACACTCTGGGCCCGATTCACAGAACTAACTTAAGACAAAATCCTAAACTTACTACCATTTTCGTATTCACAGAAGGCACTAACTCATTTTGGTATTCACAGAAGACACTTACTCACTTCGGTATTCACAGAAGTTAGGAGTCCTAACTTTAGGACTCCTAAATGCCTTCTGTGAATACCGAAAGTCTTAAAATTAGGATTTGTCTCAGTTTAGGAGTCCTAAAGTTAGGACTCCTAACTTTACTACTACTAAACTGAGAAAAATCCTAATTTTAAGGCTTTCGGTATTCACAGAAGGCATTTAGGAGTCCTAAAGTTAAGAGTCCTAAGTTTACTACTACTAAATTGATAAAAATCCTAATTTTAAGACTTTCGGTTTTCACAGAAGGCATTTAGGAGTCCTAAAGTTAGGAGTCCTAACTATACTACTACTAAACTGAGAAAAATCCTAGTTTTAAGGCTTTCGGTATTCACAGAAGGCATTTAGGAGTCCTAAAGTTAGGAGTCTTAAGTTTACTACTACTAAATTGAGAAAAATCCTAATTTTAAGACTTTCGGTATTCACAGAAGGCATTTAGGAGTCCTACTACTAAACTGCGAAAAATCCTAATTTTAAGACTTTCGGTATTCACAGAAGGCATTTAGGAGTCCTAAAGTTAGGACTCCTAACTTCTGTGAATACTGAAATGAGTAAGTGCCTTCTGTGAATACCAAAATGAGTAAGTGCCTTCTGTGAATACCAAAATGGTAGTAAGTTTAGGACTTTGTCTTAAGTTAGTTCTGTGAATCGGGCCCTCTCACAGCAGTAGCAATAGTGCTGATTCCAAGCAGAACTATCCCAGACAAGGATACAACGAGCATAAGGTCTCAGCACCTGGCTGTCCTCAGCCTTTCTGAGTACTCGTCAGGCGCAGGCAGAAGGGGAGACCTGCTCAGAAACTTTGACACCTTTAACAAGAGAAACATATGACCTATCTTATAACTACTTCTAATATCTACCCTATGTAGTCCCTCAGGAAGAACTAATCAGCGACTCATTGACAAAAAGGACCTCAGAATTGTTTTGGGTAGCCTTTTCTCCATTCATCCTCACATCAGTTCTGGGTCTTCACCCGCTATCCACAGGGATGCAGTCAATACACGCTCACTGTTTAGGGAAGCTGCATCTTCTCTCATGCCATGTCATGTAAAATGCATCCCACTGTTCCATGCACTAAGACTTTCTTCATCACACAAGGAATCTTACTACTATGCACTTAGAGACTGATATACTAAGGGCGTGTGTTGCCCTTGCACCACAAGGGGTGATGCAAGCCAATGCAAACCATTAAATGGGATTTACTAACCCATGCCAAGCACCTTGTGTGACTCTTTGTGGCTTAGTAAATCCAGAGTAATGCAAGGCAGCACAAATCACTGCCTTGCATTACCCTATGTTGAGAAGGCATTCCGTGGATAAAGCATGGGCATTCCCATGCCTCCACTCATGAATTTTGGTGCAATCCCAGATTTACTAAGGAGATTAAACCTGAGATTGCATCAAAATGGCACACCTTCCCAAGTGAGGTGCAACAAGGAGAAATCTGTTTTGATCCTCATTACTTCCTCTTTCTACGTGTGTTGAATTCTACCCCTTCCTGCATGACTTAGTAAATCTGCCAATTGCCACATACCCATCTCACATACACACACATGGAATGGCAGCACAAACATCATGGTCATGTGAAACGATATATCTGGAGCCTCCACTTCCCCCTCTTCTGCTCATCAGAGCCTTCTTATGATCATGAGCTTCCCTGTGCTGATTGTCATATCCGTTTGGCCCCTTTGTTAACCATTAACAATTTTTCCTGACTTCAGCCATCTGAGCTTCTCAAACCCTTTCTGCCCTCCTTACCAGACCACTAGCAAACTCCTCTGTCAAATGTCAGTCCTTGTGCCCTCTGATCCATCCTCAGACTATTGTGTAAGCATCAGACACATCTTTCACATTCATAAGTCAGAGTTTAACAGTCCCAGCTTTTTATTTATTTTGCATTCTCTGATTTTTCAGCAAATATTTACCAGGTCAATATGTGAGCTGGAGAGGGTGGGCTTCCAGGGGCTGGCAGTATAAGAATCATGAATAAGAACCATTTACAAAAGGGATATCCTAATACATGTTGCCTCAACTCACATAGATGTCCTCCTGCTCATGCTCTTCTTTCACTTTGCAGTCCTTCTGTGCCTTTAGGTACTGGTCCTTCTTCTAGTCCTGTTCTAAGTCCTCCTTTTCTGGGTTGTTTTGGTTCTTCTGATCCTCATCCTGGTCCCGGTCGAATTAGTCCTGGTCACCCTTGTTTCCTAAATCCCGGGGTTCTTGTTTGTCCTTCCTGACTCTGGTCTTCCTGGCCCTGTTCCTGGCTCATCCTTGTTATGCCCCCTCCTGGGCCTCATGATCTTGGTACTACTGATCCTCATCCTGATCATGCTGGTCTGCTGGGTTCTTATCCACATAGCCTTTCTCATAGTTCTCTTAGGACTGGCACTCCTAGTCTTCCTGGTTTGGGTCCTCCCGATTCTCCTTGCCCGAGTCCTTGTGGTCTGGTCATTTTGGTCCTGGTCTGGTACCATCGGTCCTCCTGGCTCTGGTTTTCCTAGTTCCTCTGATCCTCACCAGCCTGGTCCTAATACCCTAGGTCTCCTGCTCCACTTTGAACTTCAGGGTCGGACCATTGGTTCTGAACTCTCTGGTTCTCCTAGCCTGTTCTTAGTCCTGCCTATTTTAATTCCCTCTACCTCAAAATCCTCCTCCATCTGGTACCTGGTCGTAACAGCTCTAGTCCACCAATTCCTGACCAGAATAGTTCTTCGGGTCCTCCTCCAACATGTCATAATGCTCTTTGCTGTGGTCCTCCTGTTCATTATCATCTTGGACTCACTTGTCCACTTTATCCTGATCCTCCTTATTTAGGTCATCCTCTTCTTGGCTGTTCTTAGCAACCCAGCCTGGTCATCGTGGCTTGTGTCATCCTGTCCTTCCTTGATTTATTCTTCCTTTTCCTTTTCCTCCTTATACTGGTCCTGATTGTCCAGGTATGCCAGGTCCTGGTAATCTGGGTCTGTGTAAAGTGTGTTTACTTCCCCCTTGGTTGTGGTTCCCATGGTCTTTATTGGCCTAGTTGTCTCAGCACTTGTCCCCTTGGCTCTGGTTGCCCCGCCACCTCCTCTTTATTCTCCAGGTCCTGTTCTTTTAGTCTTCCACAGTCTGGTTTACCTAGCAAAGGTCTCTATATTCCTGGCCCTCACAGTCTGTGGTCTCTTCTTGGTTTTGTGACCACTAGACTTGAGCCTTTTGTTTCTGGTCCTCCCTTTTTGGGTATTCGTATGACTAATCCTCTTGGTTCTGTTCCTTATGGTATCCTGGTCTATTTAGGCCTCCTACTCATATCTCTTTTTCTTTCTTGACCCCCATCCATTTAACCTGACCCTTCTGATCCTTCACACCCTGCTCATCTGATACCCAGTACATCAGTTCCTGGTCCTGCTGGACCCCTCGGTCTACCTGGCATCTTCTGTACTTGTCCTCTAAGGCCTTCCCCTCTTAGCTCTTGTCTTTCTGCTTTAGATCATCCTTTTCTTCCTGGCCCTGTGCCTCGTCCTTATGGTCCTTTTGGCACTGCCCGTAGCGGTCTGGTTCCTCTTGGTCTTGGTTCTCTTTGCATGGCTCCTTCTGAGCCTAGTCATTTAGTTCCTGGTCCTCCTGGACATCTACGTCCATTCCTCGTTGCCTTCCTGGCTCTAGCTGTTCTGGTTGTCCTGAGGTTTCTCACCCAGGTCCTGCTACATCCAGGTCCTGGTGTTTCTGCTCCACTTAGTACTCTGAACGCTGGTCCTATGGCCATGGCCTCCGGCACTTCTATGCCTGATTCCATTGGTGCTGATCCTTCTAACCCTCCTTGCTCTGTTACTGGCCCTCCTGCCTCTTGTCCTCCTGGTATTGTTGATACTGACCCCCTTGTCCTCCTTTCTTATTCTGCCCCCGGTTTTATTGGCCTGGATCTTGTCTTCCTGGATCAGGTCCTGGTCCTCTTGGGCCTGGTCTTCCTGCTGCTTGTCTCAGTACAGTTATACAAACTCATCATGGCCTCCTTTATGTGGTCCTCCTAGGCCTGGCAATCCTGTTGCTCTTCATTCAGGCCATCCTGTTCCTAGCCCTGTGGTCTGGACCTCCAGACCGGGATCATCCAGTTCCTGATGTCCCTGGTCCTGATCCTCTTTTTCCTCCTCACCCTGGTCATCCTGGTCTGGAACTCAAGGTCTTGATCCTCTTTGCCCTGATCCTTCTGGTCCCCTTAGCCCTCTGTTTCGTGGTCCTCTTAGAACCTTTCATTCTGACTTTGTCTACCTGTGACCCTAGTCTCAGCTATGTGGCACTCCTAGCCAAGAGCATGCTATTTGTGTTTTTCATAGTCCTTCTCAAAATTTTGTGCCCATTGTCCCTGATACTCTTGGTCTTACTGCTTATCATTTGGATTCTCCTGGACCTAGTTCCCCTGAACCGTACCCACCTGCTACCTTAGTCTTGGTTTCCTTGGTCCTGGTTATCCCGGTCCTTCTTGTCCTATTGTGCTTGTTATCATAAACGTTGTCTTTTGTCTATCGTGGCCTTTTCTAGTTCTCCAGTCTATGCCCATCTGGCCATGTTCGTTTTTGTTCCTCTTGGTCCTAGTCACCTTGTCCTGGTTCTCCTCACTGTCAACTTCCTAACCCTATTACCAAAGGTCCTGGTCCATCTTGCTTCTTATGTCCTGGCACTCTTCGTGTTTGTCCTCCTGGTTTGGGTTGTCCTTGTTCTCCTATATCTGTCACTTTTCCATTTAGTCCTACTGGTACTGCAGCCTTTGATCGAGGCCCTGTTGATCTAGGTTCTCCTTGTTCAGGTCCTCCTGAGCCTGTCCATTTTGCTTGTGATCCTCGTGCCCATGACTGTCGATTCCACTTGGCCCATCTAGATGCTGGTTAGCCATCTTAACTCTGGTCCTAGTTCTTGTAATGATTGCCCCTGCATCACTAGATAATCCAAGCCATGGTCCCCTAGGCCTTGATCGTTTTTTTTTTAATATATAGATGTATAAACAAAACATTTTATTCATTTTATTCATTTTATTCATTTTAGCCAGCATAGATATCTTAAAAAAAGAACAAATAGAAAAGAACAACAAGCAATTGTCAAATATATAGTATAGAACTCATAATTAACACAAACAGTAATCAGATAGAACAGGGGGCGAAAAGAATAGGACATGATATCATCTTAGGAAAGGAAAGAAAGAAAAAATAATGTGAGTCTTAGATGGGTCCAGAATACAGGACCCCTTTTCTTTTTTTACATAATTTGTACATGTTGTACTACAACAGGACTATTCCCAACGCATAATAGACCATATCCTTTTTGATGTCATGCAAGAGCGAGGGCCTCTTGCCTTAGCCAAGGCTGTTTCAGATTCATAAACCTGTCATAATAGCGCCCACAATTCCTTGATAGTCAGTACAGCAAGATTTATCCAAGCTCTGGTACTGCATAATCGGGCACACACAATGAAGATTGAGGCCAATGACCTTTCATAGCCTATAAACTCGCGCTTAGACCCCAGGAGAATTTCCTTATCTGTAAGTTGGAATTCGTAACCCAAACACTCTGTAGGTAAAGAGGATAGGTCCATCCAGAATTGCTTTAGCATTGGACAATCAACAAACATATGCTTTAAGTCCGCTGCATACGACTTACATTTCGGGCAATAGGACTTATTAGGGGCTCGAGATGTTGCCCATTTGGAGATACATTCTGGCGTGTAGTACAACATAAAGGTTGTCTAGAACTGCTGAAGCTTCAAACGTATAGATGCTACTGATCAGTCTAAGGTAACCAAGGCATCCTGTATGTCATTCACTGTTATGTCAGATGCCAGAAGCCGGCTCAATTTTACAGATATCTGAAAGCTATCATCATGCATCAGTGAAATAAGTTTCTGATAAAATAAGCTAATTGAAATCCTCGCAGGCGTCCTTTATAAACAGGACAGTATTTCTGATGTAACTGGTTCACCTTGCAGTTTCTGCCTATACAGGAAGTAATCCCTTGCTTGCAAATATTTGAAGGAGTGCTGAGGGGGCCCATATTCCTCTTGTAATGAATTGAAAGCGCAAAACCCCTGGCTATCATACAGATGGCCTAAATTATAAATACCCAAACATTGCCAGATTTTGCCGGTTTTATCATGAAATATTTCTGAAAATATTGGATTAATCAATAGTATAGTAAAGTTATGCAACGAAGGTGGAGAGTATTTCTTACAAATTTCCTGCCATATTCTTTCTATGTCCCTAACTATCGTGAATCTAACCCTTTTGTATTCATTTGGATATGTGATCTTATGGAGTTTAAATCCGATACATGGCCCACATGCTAGTTGATAGGCCAAGGAGGACAGGCCGGCTTAACGCCCTATTAACAAGCTCCGAATCCACCCAGCAAATGAAGCCTAAGAATACAATGTAAAATCAGGGAGCTTAAAGCCCCCTTATTTTTAAGGCAGCTTTATTAAACTTAAGGCCCTTCTGGCCCACCTATATCCCCTGCCAATTATACTTGCTAAAGGCTTACAAATAGAGCCATGTGCCCATAGTGGGATTGAATGAAACAAATATAAAAATGTGGATATTATATTCATTTTTATAATATTGCACCTACCAAGGATGCTAAGAGGATGCTGGTGCCAGGACCGTAACTTAGCCGTCGCCAGGTTTAGGAGTGACTCATAGTTAAGATTGACTATATCTTCTACCTGACTACGAAGCTGAATGCCTAAATATGTGGCTGTGGCTGTAATCCCTAGAGTTATTAATGAGATGTCAGGTTGGTAGTTAAGAATTATCTGTGATTTAGTCAAGTTTAGTTTACACCCAGGAAAAACACCAAAAAGCTCAGCCTCTTCACTAATACAAAAGGATATAAACCAACTTTTGAGCCTGAACGCCATCATGGACGACCAAAGTCCTTCCCATGTTACTTATTCTAAAGCCTTCTCGGCATCCAACATTATCATGCCTATCTGTTCTTTTAGTTTACCAGATATGTCAAAGGCTGCAATGGCAGTACTGACATGAGCCAAGGTATCTCTCCTGGTAACAAACCCATGCTTTTGATCTGAGAGTAAACCATGTATAAGAGTGGGCAGACTATTTACCAATATTTTATGCAAGATTTTTGCATCAGAGTTAATCAATGAAATTGGTCGATATGAGCTTCTCTCCTCAGGTGGTTTGCCCTTTTTGGGAAAAACACCACTATAGAAGCCCGGGCTCCAAGATACAGGGGCTCCCACCTCTTAATATACACAAATTAGATCGGTAGGCTCAGGTGCTAGGATATCCTTGAAGATTTTGTAAAACTCAAGGGGAATAGTATCCTCACCTGCAGCCTTGCCAGAGGGCAAAGCACTAATAGCATCTTCAACCTCGGGTAACCCTATATTCCCGTGAAGCAGTATCATCTCCAGGGTTTCAAGCCAAGGTAGTTGGCTCTCCTGTAGATATTCACAGTAGCTAAGATTGGTGGGGGGTGCTAGCTCACCATAAATTCTTTCCTAGAATATTCCAAACTGCTCAACAATACCCTGTGGTTGTGAATGAAGCCCCCCCCGCCCCCACTTGGACACGTGTGATGTTGGATTTAGCCTTGTTATCAGAAATCTGTCTGGCCAAAAGCTGAGCCAGTTTCTCACTGTATTCATATTGTAACATTCTATGTTTATTATAGCTGGCGTCTTCTTTTTCAGTTAGCCTTCTGTTTAACATGTGCTGCTTCTCTAACAACCTAAAATATATCGGCTGCTCAGTAGGATCCCTTACCATGATTGCCTGCGCATGCTGGCGTTCTAAGTCTAAACAATCAAGACAACATTGTTCAACTTCTTGATATATATGCCTATTCTCGTCTAGAATGAAATGGAGAGTCACCCCCCTGACATATACCTTCATGTAGTCCCAAACAACTGATGCCAAAGGAGAACCCTTATTATTACCTATATAATCCCCCAGTGCTACCGTAAGATGCACACAATACTCTGGGTTACTGAGTAAATGATGAAGAAATGCAAATGAACAATGAACATCTCTTCCTCCTGCTCCTACCTGTATTGTTCACACAACAGGGTTATGATCTGATGTAATTTAAGACAGACCTAAAATAATGTATTACTGGTCATACATCACATTTGGAATCATTTCTAGCAGTACTAGGCCCAACTCTGTTTGAATGACATCATCAATATGTACACTTGGGAGGGATCCTATTCTGCACCCCCCAGCATCCTTATGCGGTGCAATATGTTGTCCACCCCAGGCCCATTCAAGCAATTATTGTAAGTCGATATCACACAGTCAGAGCATGCACTCCAGGTCACAACGATATTAGAAATATGTACATACACAGAATTACATCACTTTTTAGCAGCACCGTAGGCTGAGGCCGCGCAGGTTAAATCAATGCCAAACGTAAGGCTTTCCTAGCGTGAAATCGTTTAAGGCAAACTGCCAACCATTGTTCTTCACCTACTTTCACTTCCCCACACAATGACTCCACACCGCTACGCGGTGCAACAGATATCAGGCAGGTCCATACGGTATGCATTTGCACACATACACACACTGCACTCTAATGCGTTGCAACAGGTACCCAGTAGGTCAATTGGTTATACTGCAGACCCCGCAGACCCAAGCCTCCCTCCGCCCTACAACTCACCCCGACTATAAAACACCCCAACCTCCCCCAGGGCACTAGGCCACACGCAGCAGAAAGTCACTCTTAGTCAGTGCCCCAGGGAAATGGGTGAGGGTAGGTAGCAAGATTAATCAGGAAGCAGTTGTCCAAAGGGGTTTGGCAGCCACTTGAGAAGCTCACCCACAGGACGTGGAGCAGGAACTGGCTGAGGGCAAAAGTCAGTCACACCAAAGGGGTCCACAAGGGCCTTCCGGCACCAGCCCAGTTCCGCAGAGCACAGGGGTGTCACACCGCCTCTTGACCCACTTCTGATTGTTCTCTGAAGCATTCCTCCAGCACAGTCAAACACTCTCACCACCCAGGCTCTGATCGGGCAATACTATCTGGCAACCCAATGTCTTTGAGCAAGCCTGGGTGAGGAAAGGGTAGTTGGTCCACCATACTGAGGGCAGAAAGAGAACAATCGAGGAATGGAGAATGATGCAGGGGAGGGGGGCCTCTCGGAAGGAGGCAATCCGGGCGCAACATCTGATGCACGATGATACGGGTCGACCCAGACTGTCTCGGTCACACACAACGAAGAGTTGCAAAATAATCTTCTCTTGGAAAATGAGGCACAGCTTCCGGTGCAAGGTGATGTTGGTCGCACCAATAAGGGCACAACATCTGGTGCACGATGATGTAATTTGCACCAGACCTCTCAGGTCACACACAACAAAGAGTTGCAAATTCCATACCCCTCTACAAATGAGGCACAACATCTGGTGCACTTTACACTGGTTGCACTAGACAGTTCTGATCACACACAAAGGCACAAGATCAGCAATACCTCATGCAGTAGAATGAGGCACTACCACAGTTTTGCCCCCATATTTAAGGGTGCAACTTGTGGATAGGACACCACACACAATAAGCATGCAGTCGGCATGTCGCACAAGAGAGAAGCGGGCCATGCAGGATCCCGTTCCGGTGAATTCTCTCACTACCAACAAGATGCTTATACTTGCCTAGGTTCCTCTGATGCAGGGGCCACACACCTGCGATGTGGGCAAGACTTTGTGGCTACGCACAAGGCAATCCGGTCGCTGGGCATTATTCTTAGTTCCACGCCCATGCTGCTCTACCAGTTGGATTCCAGCAAGCAAAGTGAGCACTTGAGAGGGCACTGCACTCCAGGTTTCACAGGTAGGTGTAGGTCCCTCATAGGAGATCTTTGATGCCCCTGTGGCCTCTGAAACAACAGGAGGCAAGCTCAACAAGCTCTTGGCATATCTGCTTTACTTCTACATCCCTAGTAAAGTGGCACTACCTGTGCGCAAGATTTGTAACTTAAATGCTATGTGTGGCTCTGCAGCACTGATCATGCCGCCTACTTAAGTAGCACAAAACATAATGGAGAGGGGGGACAGGGAGCAATTTAGGAATGGAAGGTCCAGTACCCAAGCTCCCAAGGAAACACGTAATAATCACTAAGGGGTAGCTGTTCCTAAAGAGAAGAGGATAGATCAACCTATTATGGTTGGAAAAATGTGCATCTCTCAGTAAGGTTGGATATTTAGAATGGGTGGGGAATTTCTCCTTTTGAATTTAGTGCCCTCACACACCCTTGCGAGTGTCATGCTTGATCATCGGGCGTTGCTCCTCGTGGGGGTGGTGCTGCAGTTCCTCATGGGCCCCGCGAGAGGGCTCTTGAGTGGAGATCTTTTTAGGAGACACCGCAGTTGTGCAGGCAGGTGTGTGGGCCTAGAGAAGTGAATGGGTGAGTTAAAATTGTCTTCAGTGGTACCCAGAACCTTGTTTTTATTCAGGGGCCCTGAAGACAAGGTTAACATATCTGTTGGATGTGGAGATCCTCCTTAAAACAAATATGGAGATGGGGTGAGTATTAACCACTGCTCTCGCATCCGTGATCAAAAAAGATGTGTGTGTGAAAAAGTGAAATTTAGGTCAACATGTTTCGCGCTACGGGCGGTCCCTAGTGGATCCAAGAAATTAAGTGATGGTTAAAGATAGGAGTCACGGAAAAGGCGCCTTATACTCCTACTGTACCTACAGCATGCTTGCAGTGTATAATAGCACTGGCTAGAATTCTTAATCGATTCCTATGTTCCAACCTGGTGAAAAACATAAATAAAAAGGGAAGGAGGCCAAAAGGAGAGACACACACATACTAAACAGTACAATCAATCAATCAATCAATCAAGCATTTGTATAGCGCGCTACTCACCCAGAGGGTCTCAAGGCGCTAGGGGAGGGGGGTCCGCTACTGCTCGAACAGCCAGGTCTTGAGCAGCTTCCTGAAGGCGAGGTGGTCCTGGGTAAGGCGGAGGTGGGTCGGGAGGGAGTTCCAGGTCTTGGCGGCGAGGTAGGAGAAGGACCTTCCTCCTGTGGTGGCTCTTCGGATGCGGGGGATGGCGGCGAGGGCGTGGCTGGTCGATCGAAGCTGGCGTTTGGGAGCGTAGAAGTTGAGGCGGTTGTTGAGGTATCCTGGGCCTTGGTTGTGTAGGGCTTTGTGTGCGTGGGTGAGGAGACGGAAGGTGATTCTCTTGTTGACCGGGAGCCAGTGCAGGTCTCTCAGATGTCCGGAGATGTGGTTGCGGCGGGGGATGTCCAGGATGAGTCGTGCTGAGGCGTTCTGGATCCGCTGGAGTCTCTTCTGGAGTTTGGCGGTGGTTCCGGCATGGAGGGAGTTGCCGTAGTCCAGACGGCTGGTGACGAGGGCCTGAGTGACCGTTTTCCTGGTCTCGGTGGGGATCCACCGGAAGATCTTACGTAGCATGCGCAGGATGTTGAAGCACGACGAGGAGACGGCGTTGACTTGTCTGGTCATGGAGAGGGAGGAGTCCAGGATGAAGCCCAGGTTGCGTGCATGGTCTGTTGGTTTGGGTGCGCTGCCTAGGGCGGGGGGCCACCAGGAGTTGTCCCAGGCGGAGGGTGAGGATCCCAGGATGAGGACTTCCGTCTTGTCCGAGTTCAGTTTCAGGCGGCTGTTCTTCATCCATTCGGCTACCTCTTTCATCCCTTCGTGTAGGGTGGCTCTGGCGGTGTCGGGGTCGTTGGTGAGGGAGAGGATCAGCTGTGGGAGATGATGTTGAGGTTGTGCTGGCGTGCGATGGCTGCGAGGGGGCTCATGTAGACGTTGAAGAGGGTTGGGCTAAGCGAAGAGCCTTGAGGAACGCCGCAGATGACTTCGGTGGCTTCTGATCTGAACGGGGGGAGGCGGACTCTCTGTGTCCTTCCAGCGAGGAAGGAGATGATCCACTCCAGGGCCTTCTTCTGGATTCCGACATTGCTGAGGCGCTGCACTAGGGTACGGTGGCAGACCGTGTCGAAGGCCGCGGAGAGGTCTAGGAGGATGAGGGCCGCTGTTTCTCCGTTGTCGAGCAGGGTTCGGATGTCATCGGTGGCTGCGATCAGGGCGGTCTCGGTGCGGTGACAGTTTTGTCATGATTATAGGCGTGCAATACTCTCATGCATCATGTATTCGTTGTTAAAAAGGGCATGCTCTGAGTCAGATGCCCAATAACTCACAAGTGTGCCTTTAGTAGACCTGTGTGCTCATGCATACAGGTGGTCCATCACCCTAGTGAGGTGGCGTACGCCTCGGGTGGTTTATGGTTTATGCATGCATACAACTTATATTACGGTGCCCTTGGTCACGGATTGGTAATGGTCATGAGGAAAAATTACCTAGGTGGCACGGTTGCCATCGAGATCGTTTTTTCGTTTCATAGAGGCTGCTGTGATTATACTTGTGCTGCTTGTGAGAAAATATATTGCACAGTGCCCCACTAAGTATCATGCCTCGCTCATCTGTTGTGAAAGTGCGAGGAAATCGCCTACCCCTGTATTAAGGACGATCAGCCACGCCGGCGGTCAGAGACTGGTGCGCATGAAAATCTGTGAACAAAATGTTTTTGGGAAAGACGGTCGAATGAGCTATTCGTTAACCTACCCAACTCTCATCATCTCACCTGAGCTGTGGTTCTTGTGGCAGTAACATACTCACAGTCAATCATGCCAAAGAGTGCCGCGTGCCTACCCCTCCGTTCTCACCGCCAGTAATCGCTGTGGGGCCGGGAGGTGCATTTGAACACACGCTCATCTGTGGAAGTGACGTGCGGGGAGGGGGCCGTGTTCTGGACCTCAGTGGGAAGGGTGGGTTGGAAGGTTAACCCATATCGTGGCCAAATGTGGCGGCCATCTTGGGTGTATACGTAGCTCGTCAGTGGCGCGTTAATAAATGGGCGCTGCTCAAGGGTGACACTGCGCGCTTGGTGAGGAATTGTTCATGAATAGGGGCGACATCTTAGAAGGGGCTTGTCTGATTGTATGGGAGGCGGGACCTCTAATACGGGACATCATACTATCTAGTGGTCGGATGGGCGGATGTCATATTAGGTGAATACCCAAGTTGGTGGGCACTTGGCATGGAAGCTGCCCTAAGACGTTTAGGGTGTTCTCTCGCGGATGTCACCGGTCTCAGTCTTTTGTATGTAGCACCCATCTGATTGATGGCTCCTGCTAAAGATTGATCATGTGACAGACTAGTGGACCCACATAATTGGTTAGGGAACTTTCGGATATTATGGTTACCTACAATAAAGTGTAAGGTGATGTTCAGTTTGTCAGTTCTACACATGGTATCTCGTCGTTTAAGCCTGAAGAATTGCTTTACAGACGGAACACCCTGCGTTGTTCTTGTCTGAAGAGTGTGTTGTTGGTCCAGCCAGGATTGGCTTCAAGGATGGTCCACCTCAGACTTTCTGCGCTGTGATCCATTTCTAGGAAATGACTCAATAGTTTAGTGTGTGTCTTGTGGCAGTGTATGGTGCTCCTGTGTTCTCTTATTCTTAATTTGATAGGCTGTGTGGTCATCCCTATATATTTTTTGCTACAGGGACATGTGATCAGGTATACGCAGTTTCTTGTATTGCAGTTGGTATGTCTCTTTTGTTGCCATGGTATGGCCAGACCTAGGTCAATGTTTTTGGAGGCTGATGTGAAGGGGCATACAGAGCAGCTGCCGCATTGATAGTGACCTTCAATCGGGGGTAGCGCCCACAGCGTTGCTTACCCCTTCGATGTAGTCTTGGGGCGTGTGTGCACCAAGAGGTCTTTGAAATTCTGGGTTCTTTTAAATGCAAACAGCGGAACGGGCCCTGGGGTAAAGGAGCCTTTCTCCAGAATCCTCCAATGTTTCTTTATTGCTTTTTGGATTTTGTTTGAGTTGGGCGTGAATGTGGTCACACATGTCATAGTGTCTGTCTTGTATCTGTCCCTGACTTCTAAGAGTGCCTCTCTTTTATTGTTCTTAGCCCATTTTGAGGCCTGTGGTATGATCCTGTGGGGGTAATGGCGGTCAGACAGATTGTCTGACAGGATTCTGGATTGTTTCTCAAATTCAAGTAAGGTGTTGCAGTTCCTGCATGGGCGCAAGAACTGTCCTACTGGCAAGTTGTCCTTCAGGGCTTTTGGATGGTGGCTTTCAAGTGCGCCAGGTATGCTCAGACGTGAGTCCTGGGCTCACTGTGCCACTGGAATCAAGCTATCCTGGCTGAAGAGGGGTGAAACTTCGAAAGCGGTCCTAGGATGCTTGTTTCCGGTCCAGGGAGGATCTGGCTTGGCAGTTCGGGCTGGACTGTTCCCATGAGGCACAGGGTCAAGACTGATTTGCATATAGCCAGGTCTAATCTGGGGTGGCATGGTGAGCAAAAGAATGATGGATTTAACCCAGATCTCTTGACTGGGGGTGAATGTTTTGATTTGTTCTGCATTCCGTCCATCAATTGTGTGTCTTTTGCTTTCTCACCCTAAGTGCGCCAGGTATGCTCAGATGTGAGTCCTGGTCTCACTGTGCCACTGGAATCAAGCTATCCTGGCTGAAGAGGGGTGAAACCCCGAAACCAGTCCTAGGATGCTTGTTACCGGTCCAGGGAGGACCTGGCTTGGCAGTTCGGGCTGGACAGTTCCCATGAGGCCCAGGGTCAAGACTGATTTGCATATAGCCAGGTCTAAACTGGGGTGGCATGGTGAGCAAAAGAATGATGGATTTAACACAGATCCCTTGACTGGGGTGAATGTTTTGATTTGTTCTGCATTCCGTCCATCAATTGTGTGTCTTTTGATTTCTCGCCCTAAGTGTGCCAGGTATGCTCAGACATGAGTCCTGGGCTCACTGTGCCACTGGAATCAAGCTATCCTGGCTGAAGAGGGGTGAAACCCCGAAACTGGTCCTAGGATGCTTGTTTCCGGTCCAGGGAGGATCTGGCTTGGCAGTTCGGGCTGGACTGTTCCCATGAGGCACAGGGTCAAGACTGATTTGCATATAGCCAGGTCTAATCTGGGGTGGCATGGTGAGCAAAAGAATGATGGATTTAACCCAGATCTCTTGACTGGGGGTGAATGTTTTGATTTGTTCTGCATTCCGTCCATCAATTGTGTGTCTTTTGCTTTCTCACCCTAAGTGCGCCAGGTATGCTCAGATGTGAGTCCTGGTCTCACTGTGCCACTGGAATCAAGCTATCCTGGCTGAAGAGGGGTGAAACCCCGAAACCAGTCCTAGGATGCTTGTTACCGGTCCAGGGAGGACCTGGCTTGGCAGTTCGGGCTGGACAGTTCCCATGAGGCCCAGGGTCAAGACTGATTTGCATATAGCCAGGTCTAAACTGGGGTGGCATGGTGAGCAAAAGAATGATGGATTTAACACAGATCCCTTGACTGGGGTGAATGTTTTGATTTGTTCTGCATTCCGTCCATCAATTGTGTGTCTTTTGATTTCTCGCCCTAAGTGTGCCAGGTATGCTCAGACATGAGTCCTGGGCTCACTGTGCCACTGGAATCAAGCTATCCTGGCTGAAGAGGGGTGAAACCCCGAAACTGGTCCTAGGATGCTTGTTTCTGGTCCAGGGAGGACCTGGCTTGGCAGTTCGGGCTGGACTGTTCCCATGAGGCACAGGGTCAAGACTGATTTGCATATAGCCAGGTATAAACTGGGGGGGCATGGTGAGCAAAAGAATGATGGATTTAACCCAGATCTCGTGACTGGGGGTGAATGTTTTGATTTGTTCTGCATTCCGTCCATCTATTGTGTGTCTTTTGCTTTCTCGCCCTAAGTGCGCCAGGTATGCTCAGACGTGAGTCCTGGGCTCACTGTGCCACTGGAATAAAGCTATCCTGGCTGAAGAGGGGTGAAACCCCGAAACCGGTCCTAGGAAGCTTGATTCCGGTCCAGGGAGGACCTGGCTTGCCAGTTCGGGCTGGACTGTTCCCATGAGGCACAGGGTCAAGACTGATTTGCATATAGCCAGGTCTAAACTGGGGTGGCATGGTGAGCAAAAGAATGATGGATTTAACCCAGATCTCTTGACTGGGGGTGAATGTTTTGATTTGTTCTGCATTCCGTCCATCAATTGTGTGTCTTGTGCTTTCTCACCCTAAGTGTGCCAGGTATGCTCAGACGTGAGTCCTGGGCTCACTGTGCCACTGGAATCAAGCTATCCTGGCTGAAGAGGGTTGAAACCCCGAAACCAGTCCTAGGATGCTTGTTACCGGTCCAGGGAGGACCTGGCTTGGCAGTTCGGGCTGGACAGTTCCCATGAGGCACAGGGTCAAGACTGATTTGCATATAGCCAGGTCTAAACTGGGGTGGCATGGTGAGCAAAAGAATGATGAATTTAACACAGATCCCTTGACTGGGGTGAATGTTTTGTTTTGTTCTGCATTCCGTCCATCAATTGTGTGTCTTTTGATTTCTCGCCCTAAGTGCGCCAGGTATGCTCAGACATGAGTCCTGGGCTCACTGTGCCACTGGAATCAAGCTATCCTGGCTGAAGAGGGGTGAAACCCCGAAACCGGTCCTAGGATGCTTGTTTCTGGTCCAGGGAGGACCTGGCTTGGCAGTTCAGGCTGGACTGTTCCGATGAGGCACAGGGTCAAGACTGATTTGCATATAGCCAGGTCTAAACTGGGGGGGCATGGTGAGCAAAAGAATGATGGATTTAACCCAGATCTCGTGACTGGGGGTGAATGTTTTGATTTGTTCTGCATTCCGTCCATCTATTGTGTGTCTTTTGCTTTCTCGCCCTAAGTGCGCCAGGTATGCTCAGACGTGAGTCCTGGGCTCACTGTGCCACTGGAATCAAGCTATCCTGGCTGAAGAGGGGTGAAACCCCGAAACCGGTCCTAGGATGCTTGTTTCCGGTCCAGGGAGGACCTGGCTTGGCAGTTCGGGCTGGACTGTTCCCATGAGGCACAGGGTCAAGACTGATTTGCATATAGGCATGTCTAAACTGCGGTGGCATGGTGAGCAAAAGAAAGATGGATTTAACCTAGATCTCTTGACAGGGGGTGAATGTTTTGATTTGTTCTGCATTCCATCCATCAATTGTGTGTCTTTTGCTTTCTCGCCCTAAGTGGGCCAGGTATGCTCAGACGTGAGTCCTGGGCTCATTGTGCCACTGGAATCAAGCTATCCTGGCTGAAGAGGGGTGAAACCCCGAAACCGGCCCTAGGAAGCTTGTTTCCGGTCCAGGGAGGACCTGGCTTGCCAGTTCGGGCTGGACTGTTCCCATGAGGCACAGGGTCAAGACTGATTTGCATATAGCCAGGTCTACACTGGGGTGGCATGGTGAGCAAAAGAATGATGGATTTAACCCAGATCTCTTGACTGGGGGTGAATGTTTTGATGTGTTCTGCATTCCGTCCATCAATTTTGTGTCTTTTGCTTTCTCACCCTAAGTGCGCCAGGTATGCTCAGACGTGAGTCCTGGGCTCACTGTGCCACTGGAATCAAGCTATCCTGGCTGAAGAGGGGTGAAACCCCGAAACCAGTCCTAGGATGCTTGTTACCGGTCCAGGGAGGACCTGGCTTGGCAGTTCGGGCTGGACAGTTCCCATGAGGCACAGGGTCAAGACTGATTTGCATATAGCCAGGTCTAAACTGGGGTGGCATGGTGAGCAAAAGAATGATGGATTTAACACAGATCCCTTGACTGGGGTGAATGTTTTGATTTGTTCTGCATTCCGTCCATCAATTGTGTGTCTTTTGATTTCTCGCCCTAAGTGCGCCAGGTATGCTCAGACATGAGTCCTGGGCTCACTGTGCCACTGGAATCAAGCTATCCTGGCTGAAGAGTGGTGAAACCCCGAAACCGGTCCTAGGATGCTTGTTTCTGGTCCAGGGAGGACCTGGCTTGGCAGTTCGGGCTGGACTGTTCCCATGAGGCACAGGGTCAAGACTGATTTGCATATAGCCAGGTCTAAACTGGGCGGGCATGGTGAGCAAAAGAATGATGGATTTAACCCAGATCTCGTGACTGGGGGTGAATGTTTTGATTTGTTCTGCATTCCGTCCATCTATTGTGTGTCTTTTGCTTTTTTCGCCCTAAGTGCGCCAGGTATGCTCAGACGTGAGTCCTGGGCTCACTGTGCCACTGGAATCAAGCTATCCTGGCTGAAGAGGGGTGAAACCCCGAAACCGGTCCTAGGATGCTTGTTTCCGGTCCAGGGAGGACCTGGCTTGGCAGTTCGGGCTGGACTGTTCCCATGAGGCACAGGGTCAAGACTGATTTGCATATAGGCATGTCTAAACTGCGGTGGCATGGTGAGCAAAAGAATGATGGATTTAACCCAGATCTCTTGACTGGGGGTGAATGTTTTGATTTGTTCTGCATTCCATCCATCAATTGTGTGTCTTTTGCTTTCTCGCCCTCAGTGGGCCAGGTATGCTCAGACGTGAGTCCTGGGCTCACTGTGCCACTGGAATCAAGCTATCCTGGCTGAAGAGGGGTGAAACCCCGAAACCGGTCCTAGGAAGCTTGTGTCCGGTCCAGGGAGGACCTGGCTTGCCAGTTCGGGCTGGACTGTTCCCATGAGGCACAGGGTCAAGACTGATTTGCATATAGCCAGGTCTAAACTGGGGTGGCATGGTGAGCAAACGAATGATGGATTTAACCCAGATCTCTTGACTGGGGGTGAATGTTTTGATTTGTTCTGCATTCCGTGCATCAATTGTGTGTCTTTTGCTTTCTCGCCCTAAGTGTGCCAGGTATGCACAGACGTGAGTCCTGGGCTCACTGTGCCACTGGAATCAAGCTATCCTGGCTGAAGAGGGGTGAAACCCCGAAACCGGTCCTAGGATGCTTGTTTCCGGTCCAGGGAGGACCTGGCTTGGCAGTTCGGGCTGGTCTGTTCCCATGAGGCACAGGGTCAAGACTGATTTGCATATAGCCAGGTCTAAACTGGGGTGGCATGTTGATCAAAGAATGATGGATTTAACCCAGATCTCTTGACTGGGGGTGAATGTTTTGATTTGTTCTTCATTCCGGCCATCAATTGTGTGTCTTTGGCTTTCATATGTAAGCAGAGAATTCCGGTCCGTAGGTTTTCTTTAGCTAGTTGTGTGAAGGACTCCATTACAGAGGGAGATCTCGAGATCTAAGAATGGAATCCTCTCTGCAGATTGTGTCCCTGTGAATTTTAGGAATGGGTTGAGGGTATTGATCCAACCGCAGAATTCCCTACACAGTACATCATCTCCCTTCCAAAAAATGAGGATGTCCTCGATGTATCAACGCCACATTACAATGTTGGTATTATATGGGTTGTTGTCACCAAGGATGAATTTGGCTTCAAAATTGGCCTTGTACAGGCAGGCCAGACTAGGAGCGAAGGTTCTCCCCATGCAAGTGCCCTGATTCTGATGGTAAATCTGTTTGTGGAACGCAAAAAAGTTCTCTTTTAGAGCAAGGGAAGCACACTCTCAAATGAAGGAGATGGGTGTATCATGGGTCCATGGATCAATGTTCTGTAGTATTGACTCCAATACTTCCAAAGTGGCGTCCTGAGGAATATTTGTGTAGAGCACCTCAACATCAAGTGTGACTAAGAGGCTGTTGTCGGCAGGGTCATCGAAATTTTCGATCAGGTTGAGGACCTCCGTCGTGTCTCTGAGGTAAGTCGGGGTTTCTGTGACAAGGGGGCATAGAAAAAAGTCGCAGAACTTGCTCAGCGGTTCTTGCTCTTGGTCATCAGCCTTGATGTAGGGTCCTCGTTGATAGGTCGATAGTATCTGGTGTTGTTCAGTTGGCGGCGACACTCTGCTTCATATATGTCCACATCCTGAATTACGATAGCGCCACCCTTGTCTGCCGGTTTCATGATGATGCTGGTGTTGTCAGTGATGGATTTCAATGCTCTTCTTTCCTCATTAGATATGTTGTTGAAAGTGCGCCTGGTTGGGATGGTTGTGAATTCCTTGAGGACAGCCGGTTCGAAAGTGAGTACCTCATTCGGTGTCATGGCCGCCGTGGGAGTGAATTTGGATTTTTTCTTCAAGCCCGTCCCAGTAGTTTGAGTTTCTGGTTTTCCTTGGAAAAAAGCCTTGAGACGTACTTTCTGGAAGAACTGGTGTAGTTCGTGATGGAGTATGAACATGTCTTCGGAAGGTGTCGGAACGAAACCCAGGCCCTTCTCCAAGAGTCCGGATTCGCCCTCTGACAGTGTCCTAGACAAAAGATTCACGACTAACGGCTTTGTCCCAATGTCATGCTCCGTAACGTCATTGGTTCCAGGTTTTGCCAGTTGACACTCTTCTGTCCTCCTCTTCTTCTTCCTCTTCCTTTGCCCCTCCCTCTGTTGTTAAAAGGGGGGTTCGGGAATTGGTTCAATAGGGGTACCTGTGGTGGAAACCCTTCTGGCATGCTCCACATGGGTTGTGGTCCCATCCATTGTCCAAAGTACATCTGTGGATGTAATCGTTGAGGTGGAAAATTCTGATACAAAGGTGACCAATGCTGTCTTGGAGTGCCTCTGGGATAGGGTCCTCTCAGATTGGTTGTGTAGTTCCCATCTTCACAGCTGGAGTTGCTGTTAGTTGATCCCGACCTCCTAAAATGTTTGCTGCTACATCCTCCGAGCCCGTGTCATTGTTCTCGAAAACATAGTCTTCCTTGGTGTATGGATACATTTTCTCTTGGTCGAAGCGCTTGACATTCTTTTTTGTTTCGTTATTTTTTGTTTTGTGAGGAACTCCTTGTGTTCATTCATCTCCTTGTTGATTTCTGCCAGGCGTGATTTGAACGCCTTTTGGAGTTTTGTGATTTTTTGTTTTGTGAGGAACTCCTTGTGATCATTCATCTCCTCGTTGTTTTCTGCCAGGCGCGATTTGAATGCCGTGATGGAAA
Source organism: Triturus cristatus (assembly GCF_964204655.1). Lineage (NCBI taxonomy): Eukaryota > Metazoa > Chordata > Amphibia > Caudata > Salamandridae > Triturus > Triturus cristatus. The sequence goes on from NC_140593.1 coordinate 424,438,251, forward strand.
TGCCAGCTTTTAGACCGTTCTCAGCTAACATGATCTTAATCAGGAGTTCATCAGAGAGGCATTTTGCTGTGTTGATTATAAGCACGAGCCAGTCTCGTGTACATTTCCATGCAATCTTGGACCATTCACGGCAGAACGTAAGATCATCAAGGATGTTCCTGGGTGACAATGTAACTAGGAGGCCGTTGGGGGTTATATTTGATCATAAATACTCTGTCATAACTATGCCATGGAGTGCTGATTTAATCTGGAGTTTCCTCAATGTTTGTAATGTTTGTAAAGTCTTGCTCCCTGAAGCCGAACAGCCACCTGCGTCTAGCAGTGATGGGGTCCTTAGAATCTCTGCCACTGTCACATCATGAAAGCTAAGCCCTGGGTTATCCATTCTCTATGATCTATGTGGAAGTCTATGATAACGGTCCTGCAGTGATGATGTGTGGGATCCTTCTGTCTCTAAAACAAAGGGGCGGGGGGGTTGGGAAAAGAAGGTTCCACGTCTATCTGCAGTACTTAGTCACAAAACATAATGGAGAGGGGGACAGGGAACAAGTTAGAAATGGAAGGTCTAGTACCCAAGCTCCCAAGGACACACGTAATAATCACTAAGGGGTAACTGTTCCTAAAGAGAAGAGGATAGATCAACCTATTATGGTTGGAAAAATGTGCATCTCTCAGTAAGGTTGGATAGTTAGAATGGGTGGGGAATTTCTCCTTTTGAATTTAGTGCCCTCACACACCCTTTCGAGTGTCATGTTTCATCATCGGGCGTTGATCCTCATGGGGGTGGCGCTGCAGTCCCTGATGGGCCCCCGGAGAGGGCTCTTTAGCGGAGTTCTTTTTAGGAGAAGCAGCAGATGTGCATGCGGGTGTTTGGGCCTAGAGAAGTGAATGGGTGAGTTAAAATTGTCGTTAATGGTACCCAGAACCTTGTTTTTTTTCAGGGTTCCTGAAGACAAGGTTAAAATATCTGTTGGATGTGGAGATCCTCCTTAAAACAAATGTGGAGGAGGGGTGAGTATTAACCACTGCTCTTGCATCCGTGATGAAAAAAGATGTGTGTGGGAAAAAGTGGAATTTAGGTCAATATGTTTCATGCTACGGGCGGTCCCTAGTGGATCCAGGAGCGCTTCGCCAGGACCAGGTGCAGAAATGATAATTCAAGTGATGGTTAAAGATAGGAGTCAGGGAAGAGGCGCCCTATACTCCTACTGTACCTACAGTATGGTTGCAGTGTATAATAGCAATGGCTAAAATTCTTAATCGAATCCTGTGTTCCAACCTGGTAAATAAAATGGGAAGGGGGCCAAAAGGGGAGAAGCACATATATTAAACAGTACAATGACAGTTTTGTCATGATTATAGGCGCGCAATGCTCTCATGCAACATGTATTCGCTGTTATAAAGGGCATGCTCTGAGTCAGATGCCCAATAACTCACAAGTGTGCCTTTAGTAGACCTGTGTGCTCATGCATACAGGTGGTCCATCACCCTAGTGAGGTGGCGTACGCCTCGGGTGGTTTATGGTTTATGCATGCATACAACTTAGATTACGGTGCCCATGGTCACAAATTGGTAATGGTCATGAGGAAAAATGACCTAGGTGGCACGGTTTCCATCGAGATCGTTTTTTCGTTTCATGGAAGCTGCTGTGATTATAATCGTGCTGCTTGTGAGAAAATACATTGCACTGTGCCCCACTAAGTATCATACCTCGCTCGTCTGTTGTGAAAGTGCGAGGAAATTGCCTACCCCTGTATTAAGGACGATCGGCCACGCCGGCGGTCAGAGATAGGTGCGCATGAAAATCTGTGACATTTTTTTGGGGGGGAAAGACAGTCGATCAGCTATTCGTTAACCCACCCAACTCTCATCATCTCACCTGAGCTGTGGTTTTTGTGGCGGTAACATACTCACAGTCAGTCATGCCGAAGGGTGCCGTGTGCCGACCCCTCCGTTATCGCTGCCGGTAATCGCGGTGGGGCCGGGAGGTGCATTTGAACAAATGCTCATTTGCGGAAGTGATGTGCGGGAAGGGGAGCGTGTTTTGCTACCTCAGTGGGAAAAGTGGGTAGGAGGGTTAACCCGTATCGCAGCTGAATATGGCGGCCATCTAGGATGTATACGTAGCTCGTTAGTGGTGCGTTAATGAATGGGCGCTGCTCAAGGGTGACACAGCGCGCTGGGCAGTAATGTGAGGAACTGTTCATGAATATGGGTGCCATCTTAGAAGGGGATTGTCTGATTGTATGAGAGGCGGAACATCTAATACGGGACATTATAGTATCTAGCGGTCAGATGGGCGGATGTCTTATTAGATAAATACCCAAGTTGGTGGGTACTTGGCATGGAAGCTGCCCTAAGATGTTTAGAGGGTTCCCTCGCGGATGTCACCAGTCTCAGTCTTTCATGTAGGGCACCCATCTAATTGATAGCTCCTGCTAAAGATTGATCATGTGACGGACTAGTGGACCCACATAATTGGTTAGGGAACTTTCGAATATGTATGGTTACCTACAATAAAGTGTAAGGTGATGTTCAGTTTGTCAATTCTTCCCATGGTATCTCGTCGTTTAAGCCTGAGGAATTGCTTTTCAGACGGACCACCCAGCGATGTTCTTGTCTGAAGAGTGTGTTGCGCTGTGATCCATTTCCAGGAAATGACTCACTAGTTTAGTGTGTGTCTTGTGGCAGCGTAAGGTGCTCCTGTGTTCTCCCATTCTTAATTTGAAAGGCCATGTTGTCATCCCTACATATTTTTTGTTACAGGGACATGTGATCAGATATACGCAGTTTCTTGTATTGCAGTTGGTATGTCTCTTTTGTTGCCATGGTCTGGTCAGACCTAGGTCAATGTTTTTGTTGACTGATGTGAAGGGACATACAGAGCCTCTGCCGCATGGATAGTGACCTTCAATCGGGGGTAGTGCCCACAGCGTTGCTTGCCCCCTCGATGTAGTCTTGGGGCGTGTGTGCATCAGGAGGTCTTTGAAACTCTGGGTTCTTTTAAATGCAAACAGCAGAACGGACCCTGGGGTGAAGGAGCCTGTCTCCAGAATCCTCCAATGTTTCTTTATCGCCTTTTGGATTTTGTTTGAGTTGGGCGTGAATGTGGTCACACATGTCATAGTGTCTGTCTTGTGTCTGTCCCTGACTTCTATGAGTGCCTCTCTGATATTGTTCTTAGCCCGTTTTTGAGCCTGTCGTATGATCCTATGTGGGTAATGGCGGTCGGACAGATTGTCTGACAGGATTCTGGATTGTTTCTCAAATTCATGTAAGGTGTTGCAGTTCCTGCATAGGCGCAAGAACTGTCCTACTGAAAAGTTGTCCTTCATGGCTTTTGGATGGTGGCTTTCGTATGTAAGCAGACTATTTCTGTCCGTAGGTTTTTTGTAGTTAGTTGTGTGAAGGACTCCATTACAAAGGGAGATCTCGAGATCTAAGAATGGAATCCTCTCAGCAGATTGAGTCCCTGTGAATTTTAGGAATGGGTCGAGGGTGTGGATCGAACCGCAGAATTCCCTACACAGTACATCATCTCCCTTCCAAAAAATTAGGATGTCGTTGATGTATCGACGCCACATCACAATGTTGGTATTATATGGGTTGTTGTCACCAATGACGAATTTGTCTTCAAAATTGGCCATGTATAGGCAGGCCAGACTAGGAGCGGAGGTGCTCCCCATGCTGCTGCCCTGAATCTGATGGTAAATCTGTTTGTGGAACGCAAAAAAGTTCTCTTTTAGAGCAAGGGAAACACACTCGCAAATGAAGGAGATGGGTGTATCATGGGGCCAAGGATCAACGTTCTGTAGTATTGACTCCAATACTTCCAAAGTGGCGCCCTGACGAATATTCGTGTACAGCGCCTCAACGTCAAGGCTGATGTTGGCAGGGTCATCGAAATTTTCAATCTGGTTGAGGACCTCCGTCGTGTCTCTGGGGTAAGTCGGGGTTTCTGTGACAAGGGGGCATAGAAAAAAGTTGCAGAACTTGCTCAGCGGTTCCAGGAGGGAGTCAATCTCTGAAACGATCGGTCATCCAGGAGGGGGATTGATCCCTTTGTGGGTCTTGGGTAAGGTATAGTAGTAGGGGATCCTCGGGTCTTCATTGATGAGGAATGCTGCTTCCTGTGGGGAGATCCATCCTTCTATTTCTGCCTCATGAACCAGGCTCTTGTTCTTGGTCATCAGCCTTGATGTAGGGTCCTCGTTGATAGGTCGATAGTATCTGGTGTTGTTCAGTTGGCGGCGACACTCTGCTTCGTATATGTTCACATCCTGAATTACGATAGCGCCACCCTTTTCTGCTGGTTTCATGATGATACTGGTGTCGTCAGTGATGGATATCAATGCTCTTCTTTCCTCATTAGATATGTTGTTGAAAGTGTGCCTGGTTGGGATGGCTGTGACTTCCTTGAGGACAGCCTGCTCGAAAGTGAGTACCTCATTTGGTGTCATGGCCGCCGTGGGAGTAAATTTCTTCATCAAGCCCGTCCCATTATTTTGAGTTTCTGGTTTTCCTTGGAAAAAAGCCTTGAGACGTACTTTCAGGAAGAACTGGTGTAGTTCGTGATGGAGTCTGAACATGTCTTCGGAAGGTGTCGGAACGAAACCCAGGCCCTTCTCCAAGAGTCCGGATTCGCCCTCTGACAGTGTCCTAGACGAAAAATTCACGACTAACGTCTTTGTCCCAATGTCATGCACCGTAACGTCATTGGTTCCGGATCTTGCCAGTTGACACTCTTCTGTCCTCCTCTTCTTCTTCCTCTTCCTTTGCCCCTCCCTCTGTTGTTAAAAGGGGGGTTCGGGAATTGGTTCAATAGGGGTACCTGTGGTGGAAACCCTTCTGGCATGTTCCACATGGGTTGTGGTCCCATCCATTGTCCAGAGGACATCTGTGGATGTAATGGTTGAGGTGGAAAATCCTGAACAAAGGTGACCAATGCTGTCTTGGAGTGCCTCTGGGATAGGGTCCTCTCAGATTGGTCGTGTAGTTCCTATCTTCACAGCTGGAGTTGCTGTTAGTTAATCCCGACCTCCTAGAGTGGTTGCTGCTACATCCTCTGAGCCCGTGTCGTTGTTCTCGAAAACATAGTCTTCCTTGGTGTATGGATACATTTTCTCTTGGTCGAAGCGCTTGACATCCTTTTGGAGTTTCGTGATTTTTTGTTTTGTGAGGGACTCCTTGTGTTCATTCATCTCCTCGTTGATTTCTGCCGGCACGATTTAAATGCCGTGATGGAAATGCCAGCTTTTAGACCGTTCTCAGCTAGCGTGATCTTAATCAGGAGTTCATCAGAGAGGCGTTTTGCTGTGTTGATTAAAAGCATGAGCCAGTCTCGAGTACATTTCCATGCAATCTTGGACCATTCACAACAGAACGTAAGATCATCAAGGAACATCCTGGGTGACAATGTAACTAGGAGGCCGTTGGGGGCTATATTTGCTCATAAATACTCTGTCATATTCATGAACACTTCCTCACGTTACTGCCCAGCGCTCTGTGTCACCCTTGAGCAGCGCCCATTATTTAATGTGCCACTGATGAGCTACGTATACACCCAAGATGGCCGCCATATTCGGCCGCCATACGGGTTAACCTTCCTACCCACCCTTCACACTGAGGTCCAAAACACGCCCCCCTCGCCGCATGTCAATTTGTCAGATGAGCATGTGTTCAAATGTACCTCCCGGCCCCACCGCGATTACCGGTGGCGAGAACGGAGGGGTAGGCACACGGCACTCTTCGACATGATTGACTGTGAGTATGTTACTGCCACAAGAACCATAGCTCAGGTGAGATGATGAGAGTTGGGTGGGTTAACGAATAGCTGATCGACTGTCTTTCCCAAAAACATTTTTTTCACAGATTTTCATGCGCACCTATCTCTGACCGCCGGCGTGACCGATCGTCCTTAATACAGGGGTAGGCGATTTCCTCGCACTTTCATAACAGACGAGCGAGGCATGATACTTAGTGGGGCACTGTGCAATGTATTTTCTTACAAGCAACATGATTATAATCACAGCAGCCTTTATGAAACGAAAAAACGATCTAGACGGCAACCGTGCCACCTAGGTCATTTTTCCTCATGACATTACCAATTTGTGACCATGGGCACCGTAATCTAAGTTGTATGCATGCATAAACCATAAACCACCCTAGGCGTACGCCACCTCACTAGGGTGATGGACCACCTGTATGCATGAGCACACAGGTCTTCTAAAGGCACACTTGTGAGTTATTGGGCATCTGGCACAGAGCATGCCCTTTTTAACAACGAATACATGATGCATGAGAGCATTGCGCGCCTATAATTATGACATGACTCCTATCTTTAACCATCACTTGATTTATCACTTCTGCACCTGGTCCTGACGAAGCGCTCTTGGATCCACTAGGGACCGCCCCTAGCGCGAAACATGTTGACCTAAATTCCAGTTTTTCACACACACATCTTTTTCCATCACGGATGTGAGAGCAGTGGCATATTCACCCCTCCTCCACATTTGTTTTAAGGAGGATCTCCACATCCAACAGATATTTTAACCTTGTCTTCAGGGCCCCTGAATAAAAAAAAGGTTCTGGGTACCATTGAAGACAATTTTAACTCACCCATTCACTTCTCTAGGCCCACACACCTGCATGCACAACTGCGGCATCTCCTAAAAAGATCTCCGCTAAAGAGACCTTTCGCGCGGCCCGTGAGGGACAGCAGGGCCACCCCCACGAGGAGCAATGCCCGATGATGACGCATGCCACTCGCAAGGATGTGTGAGGGCACTAAATTAAAAAGGAGAAATTCCCCACCCATTCTAAATATCCAACCTTACTGAGAGATGCACATTTTTCCAACCATAATAGGTTGATCTATCCTCTTCTCTTTAGGAACAGCTACCCCTTACTGATTATTGCCCACTTAAGTAGCCCTTTAAACATGTCTCAGGCCTACCATTGTAGCCTGTGTGTGTGCAGTTTTAAACTGCAACTTCAACCTGGCAAAATAAACCTTTTCTCAGGCTGAAACCCTCCTTTTTAGGTCTCGCCTGAGACAGCGCTTTAGCGCTGCTCTGGCGAGACTTATAGTAAGCGACTTTTGGAAGTGGAAACGAGTGCATTTCAGGCCGCCAACTACAGTGCATGTGCTCCGGGCGCGCGCACCATTTGGCAGCCTGAAAGCATTCGTTTTCTTTCACTTTCGCGCGAAAAGTGCTCACCATTTGCCAGCCTGCATTGCCTCTCTCCCCTACCCCCTCCCTTATCCCACTTCCTGCTTGTTGTTCTTGTTTTTACTGTTTCAGAGGTTAGTTTCTAAATCCTATCTATGGCACCATCTACTGTTCGTCCTGAATTATTCTAAAAACAAAGCGTTGTGGTTTGTAACGACCATGCTGCCATCTCTTTCATGTCCGTAAAACCTTTATTTAGATTGCGAACAGGAAGTGGGCAGACTGGAAGGAGCCTTAGCTGCATCTGCCCGTTATTTCTTGGTTGTTTTCAGTTCGCTGGCTTCATTTTCATCTTGCTCTCTTTCAACAAATCGCGGCGGTTCTTTCTTTTCAAAGTGCCTTTTCAGATCTTCTTGGCGCTTTTACTTGCGTTTTATTTTAAGTGTGTAGCTTCCCAAATTTTCATGGGGCTTTTGCTGTTACTACATTAGCCCATTGTGTTAGTTGTGTAGTGAGTTAACCTGGAACAAACATTAAGCAATTTTGTGATTACAATGCCAATAACTCCAACTCTAACCGATGCGAGACCTGTTGCATTGCAAATGCTTGTTAATATATATGTTATCCCTGGTATAGGCCCCGGCCAGCTCAGAAGGCAGGTTGGAGTGTATTTAAAAAGTTAGACATGCACTTTTAAGTTTTTCACTGCCTCTCCTATAGCATTGGAGTACCTTATTATTTTTATAAGTGTACGTTTCTAAATGGGAAGAGGTATTTAGTTAATGTTTGGTGTTTGTGGAATTGTAATGAAACATCTTAATGCATGGTGAATTTTAAATTACAATTGCGAAATAGTTACTTTTAAAAGTTGCCATTTTCTTGCCTTAGCCACTTGGTGCCAGGAACGTTTCTCTGGTTTACATAACTAGGTGTAGTTAAGATTGGGCTTTATGAATTCCTCCTGGACAGCCATACATATTAGGGAGCTTAGGCGTATCTGGATGGGGTATCACTGGCAGGATGGGAGGGAGGATCTGAGCCCAGCCCCACCAACACTTGAATAGGTTGTGTCCTGATCCACACAAAGGGCTGCATAATCCCTGCAGTTAGTCTGGAGGCAGGGTCTGGAAGTCAGGGTATCTGTGCATTTCAAAAGCATGCCTCTGGAAGCTTCTCCCCACTTCAAAGGGACAACTGGGCATAACTCGAAATCTATATTCAGTATTTGTAAAGCGCAAACTACTAACTCCTAAGGGTGTCAAGGCGCGGGGGCGATCGGGGAGATTAAGTGAGCTATTGCCTAGAGTTACATGGTTCTGAGCTGCCACCAGCACCGAGGATCGAACAGTGAGCCCTACGCTTCAGAGTCAGCCACCCTTGGCCACTGCACCAGACCTCTCCCCTTGCGCCACACTTCTACCCTGTGTATACTAGACCTCAGACACCACATTTTCAGTACATTTCCGGAACTGTGGATATTCTAGCAAGAAGGACTCCAGTGCTGCTATAATAATTGCCACTCCACTGGCCTGCTGCTGTTAAGAACTGCTGCCCTGATATGCTGACCTGCTACCCTGATGCCTGGGTGAGAAAAACTAGATCTGCACCTCTTCAACCCAAAACAAGGAGCGACTTCAAGGGCTAATTGAACTGACCTCCTGGTCTGAAGCCTCAGGTACACAACAGGCTTCCAACAATCTTGCATCTGCACCTGGACTCTGCAGTCTGTGGATCCAGCGGAACTGATGTATCTCTTCTGCTGTGCAGCGCAAACCCAAGAAGAACTGATGCATTGCTGCTGCTGTTTGGATTGGACCCTTCACAAAGATCGGCATCACCTTTGTAGCTCCATTGGAACCACCACGACACATCCTTGGCAAAGGCCCTTGCATCTCTCATTGACAGCAGCCTCAATCATGACGACGGACTCTGCACCGCAGCCTTGCAGCTCCTCAAACCAAAGCATCACCCCGACTGTGAGCCACATCCTTGATGCCGGACTTTCCATTGTAAGCCCTGTCAACAGGATCATCAATGATGATGCATGTCTGCGCATTACAGGTTCGCCCCACTTCAGAACCACTGCATTGCTTTGGCTGCACAAAAACATCTTTGATGTGAATCCTTGCAATGCCCTACCTACCAGAATTTAAGGTACTTTGATCAGCCAGCCTAACTGGGCCTCTGTAGCAAGCCAAAACTCTATTGTAGTAGGCCTAAACTTGTGACTTTGTCCTGGTCTGGTGCGTCCAGATATCCACAGTTGGCTCTTTTCACTAAAATCTTTAAAATTACATTCCTCCGATTCTACTGGTTTGTCGTTTTGGTCTTTTTTTTTGTATTAAAGAAAGTACTATTTTTCCGACTTCGTGTGGGATCCTTCTTTTGTGTGGTGTTTTGACTTTATTACTTTTCGAAGTGTTGAACAAATACTTTACCCATTACCTCTAAGTTAAGCCTGACTGCTCTGTGTCAAGCTACCAGGTAGTTGAGGTCAATTTAGGGTTTGCTTGTGCTGCCCCCTGACAAGGACTGTGGCTGTTGCTTGACCATGGTTCACATCCCAGTCAACCAACAACCCAATTTCTTACAGGTGGTATCTAGGCCCCAGAGGAAGGGACACATACAGCAGGTATTTGGTGTGTGGGGACACAGTGCTTTGAAGCAAGAGATACATTGACTAAAACATTGTAATGGGGCTTCTGTGGAAAGGGGAAGTGAAAGCAGGAGACAGGTAAGTAATGCATCTAGGTAATTCGGAGGAGGATTTCACTGTGTTGCCTTTGAATAAACGCATGTTTTCATACTATTCACTCTGCACATTTCTAACATGTTAAGCAGTGTTTCAAGCGGGCAAGGTCCTATTTCTACTGGGTCCTCATTTCTGTACTTGACAGTGCTGTCTCAGCAAAAGAAATATGAAAAAATTGGGACAGGCTTGGACTAAAGACATTCTGGAGGGGGCTAGGGAAGGAAGCAGTAGGAGGAGGTAGAAAAGAAAGAGAATAAGGGCTAAGAGGCAGATCACTAGGAGAACCAGGATGATCAAGCCACAAGGACCAGGACAAGAAGAACCAGGTCCAAGTAAACCTAATCTATGAGAACCTGGGTAACCAATGCCAGAGGGGACCAGGAACAAATAGGCGATGAGGAGTAGGACAATGACAAACAGCGCTAGGGGTACTGGGATCAGGTTGGAGAGGACAGCCAGGCCCAGGACAAGCAGACCCAAGTAGACAGACCAAAGAGGACCAGTACCTGGAAACCAATAGAGAGGACAAGTGACAGGAGAGCCAAGAGCACATACATCAGATCAAGGAGCACCAAGGGACCAGAAGCAAAATTATCAGGACAAGGAAACCCAAAATCAGAAAGGACCAGGGCTAGCAGGGTCTGGAGACCTTAGATTAGAATGACCAGGGGGTTATAAAGGATGAGAAAGTCTAGGGCCAGTCGGACCAGGAGCAGAAGGTCCAGGAGTGTAGACTCAGTGGAGCCTAAACTAGGTAGAATAGGCAAACTGGGTGCCACGAGGACTAGTAGGAGTAGAATGGGTTAGGAGGATCTGGGACTAGGAGGGTTGAGAAAACAAAGACCAGTGGAACTAGCAACAGAAGACCAGATACATGAGGGCCAGACAAAGGAGTACCGACACTAAGGCCAGGACGACATGGCCAAGGTGACCAGGATCAGAAGGATTAAGAATATGCAAACAAGAGGACTAGATAAACCAGAGGAGCCAGACCAGGAGGACTGATGGATGAGAATTAGGGTGGGGAGGATAAAAAGGTTGAGGTCGGGGAGCCTGTGACACAGGAGATTCAAGATCCAAACGACTAAGGGCAGGAGTATATGGTAATGGTGACCAGTCAAACCAGGAAGTACAGGGCCAGAAATATTCGTAGACTAGCATAAACCTGAGGTCAAGAAACATCAGAACTAGGAGAGGCTAGGATGATCTGTGACACGTTATTGCAAAACCATGCGGTTAAAGACCAGGAGGATGAGGGCCAGGAGGATTAGGACCAGATTAAAGAGGACTAAGAAGATAAGGACCTGAAGGGCAATGTCCCGTAAGTCCATAATTCTAGGATAAGCAGCACAGGCATTAGCAAGTCCGAGGGGGACAGTATCAAGGGCATCCAGAAGAGCAGAGCAGATCTGCCCTTCAGATCTGCAAGACCAGGACCGGAGAAATATCCTTCTCCTACCTTGACGCCAATCCTGGAATGCCATGACTCTTTACCTCAGGCTCTCCCTGTTTCTGACGCAATTCAGGAAGGATCTCAAGACCTGGCTCTTCAAATGACCACAGCGCTCTGTTGGACCTGCAACCCTCCTCCCCCCACCCAAGCGCCTTGAGATTCTCACAAGTGAGTAGCCACACTTAACAAGCACTGATTGATTTATGTCCCCGTACACATGTACCGAGCCCCCGTATGTATGTAGAGTACAAGCATTTCATGCTACAGACATTTTACAGCGCTTCAGCATCACAATGCAAGAGCACAAAGTGCTACTATGAAATCTAAGTTCCTATTCAGATTAACATTGCTCCTGTTTTGTGAGCAGTGCAGAGCAGAGATCCTCATAGGTCTTGGCACCAAAAGGCCGTAAGAGTGGGACCCGCCTGACTCACCACAAGGGGTCGGGCAAGTGGCATGCTGCAGTAGACCCTGAGGAAAGGTGGTGCTGTTGGGTGCTTCGGGGGCTTGGAGTCAGATTGTGTGTCCCAAGCCTAATACGAAATAACGATTGCTGGAGAACAACTGAGATCTACCAGCACCATGACACGCACCATGGGCAGGGTCAGACTGGGACGAAAAAGAGACATGGGCACCAAAATGAAAGTGGCCTCTACTAACGAACCAGATAGCTAAAAAAGTGACCCACCTTTGAAAGTCAGGTCAGTTTTAAACTCGCAAAGGAAAAGATACGCTGTATGGGTATATTGCAAGTTTTAGGCGATTTGATGCATTGGTGTTTGTTCAGACAACTCTTGTGGCAATATCAGGGAAATCAACAGCCCACCTGGCCATAAAACAGGCCCACAAACTGCTAAAAAACTGGCCCACACACTGCTTTGTCAGACCAGCCCAACAGGCACTACCTGATTGCCCTCAAGGACAGTCGACACTGACCATGGATCCTGGGTGAGAAAAGCTGCTGGTGTTGTAGTGGGGACTCAGAGTCTGACAGTGACCCAACTGCTGCCTTCAGTTGCAGGTAAAGTGTGTACTGTTCCCTATCTGAGCACCACATCCTAACTTTAGGGTCACTTAGACCAGGGATAAAGTGTGAGTGACAGACAGGGCCCATGGCACTAATACGTATTGTAAATCAAGCCTGCGCCCGGCTGCCCTTGGTCCTGCCAGCACACAACCTAGCCTTTTGGCACACTGTACAGATAGGCGAGATGCACTGATGCCCCTACCCCACCTTGACCACCCGTGTGACCCGACTAAGAGATTAATAAAGGGGTGTTTCACCCCAAACACCCCCCTAAGGATACTACTCTGACTGTCCTATGTTGTATACTGTTGTGGTAAATAAAATTCCTTTACCGGGACTGAATTTGATACAGAAACATTATAAAATAGCTCAGTAAAATGAGAGGCAGAATCCGTGATATTAGAGTTTCGGAATGGGCTTTATTCCAATAATCGATTATAATCGGATGCTCCAAGTTCCATCACCACGGGGGTTCAGGAAGTGAAGTACATACTTTATTGACAAGCAGTAACTTTTATAATACATACATTATAATGAAGTGAATACAGTAGGCGTAACAATTGATAAGGGCATTGACGTTTGGTCTGCGTAACCGAAAATGGGTGTAATAATGAGTAAAAAGGAACATGATTGGTTATGATGTCATGTATAGGTGGATCTATAAGATAATACTTGGCCTAGATGCGCGCGCAGCAGTATGACGTGTAATTGACGTGTAACTAGGGGGTGACGGGGACTTGACATTTAGCTCTATATGTGGAGACGAGAAGTCTGGGGGGTCAAGTCAACCTAATCCCAAATCATATCTAACATCCTATGTTTAAAGAACTATGTTATCCACAAAAGAAGGACTCTCGGACAGAATCTATTCTATACTGACTGTGCCTGCGTGTACAAGCGTCTAAGTGTCTACACTGAATGCGAGGGGGTAGGAATATTCCATGGTAACAGGGCTATGAATTACTTGCATGAGGACAGAGAAGCTGGGCCTTTTTGCTTGGTAACTGGAAGAATGTTTACTTAAACTACTAGGCAGGAATGCATCGGCTGAGGGGGAGGCAGATAATTCGAAGGTGAAATACAGTTCTTGGCAGAGAGCAGGCTGATGTCAGGCTTCGTGAGCCGCGCAGAGAATGAGACAAAGTTCATGGTCACAGATGCAGGCTCGGGCTGGAGCTTTCAGAGGCAGAAGGCAAGAGGAGTTTTGATGACAGAATCAGGGCCTACTTGCCTGGACTGTAAAGTGGCATAAGTGAACCATATAAAACCGGTGGCCTTTCATATTTAGGAATGGAATATCCGGCCTATTCATGGCGGATCTGTCAAAGGACATGTTGACGGTGGACGCACATGTGTTTGCGTCTTCATAACTGGAACTGGAGGGAACATGCATGTACTTGTGACATGCACATGGAACCGTTGGGGTCCAAGATAGGGGACATAACTGACCAGAAAAATCCATATTTCCACATTCCCTCCTTGTCCCCTACTTGCCCTTCAAGAGATATCAATCTTCATCAATCCATTGATCTGTTCATATAGCATCATTTGTTCTTCTTTCTTCTTCCGGGATCTTGAATGAAAATCTTGATGTGGAATGCACGATGTGGCACACAGACCACAAATCGCTGGTCCACATTGTAGACATAGACAGCAACTAAATAGTATGAGAAGGCCAATACCTAGGAAGGATAAAACTCTCCATCCCCAGGCTGATACCGCATTCCAAAACCAACTGGACCAAGTCCAAGTGCCTGGGTTCTGGTGTATCTGGCTTACAATCTTATGAAGGCGAGTGATGGCTTTATATACAGATGGCGAATTTTCTGGTATGAATACGCAGCAGCTTGATCCGATGACCCTACAAGCTCCGCCCCTATCAGCCAGGATGACGTCAAGGACAAGACGATTTTGAAGCACAACAATCCGCATAGCAGACTGCTCTTCCGTTAAATTGCCTAAGGCGGAAATAGTCTCATTCACTACTGCTTCAAGGGTTCTAGTCAATCTACGTATCAGCTTACTATTAGTAACAGTACCTATATAGGGAAAGATGCCTTTATTAAAATCTACATACTTGTCCCATGCCGTCTCAGTGTAATCGACAATGGGGAGATCTCTCCGTTCTCTGTTGTGTACTAAATGAATATTTCTGTAATAATCAGGAGGAGCTAGGAAAACAGGTGGCAAAAGGAATGCAATGTAGCAGGTACCATCCCAATCTAGGGGTAGACGCATATATGCCGTCTGACCACATATAAAGTAGGAGTGGCGAGAAGCTCTAAATGAAGATTTTCCTTGATCACTGAATTCTACTATAGAAGTGCATTTACTATGGCCCATATGTATGGAACCAACCTTTCTTACACACAATTCACCCTTCGCTGGGAATACTGACATGGTGGGTAAGACTAGTTCAACTTCGGATACGACATTTAGAATCATGAGATTAGGTGTAAAATTACCTAATCCATATACTTCATTTTCTAGATCAGTTCCTGTTCTTTTGGGGCGACCCTCCTTGTCAGGGTAACAGACCTTGAGTAAAGCTAGGTTCAGGTTTCCCCATACCCAATGATCTTGGTAAACTGCTGTGTCTGAGTCTATGGAATTAATTAAACTAAACCATGCTCCACAGGAGCCATTATGTGTAAATGGATATGGAAAGAAAGGCAGGACTCCTTCATAATTCTGATAGGGAGGGAGTCGGCCACACACCCAACAATTGGTGGCATTACTAGTCTGATGGGAATGATGTAACATACTAATGAAAGTGTTATTGCGCAGCGCAAGTCTATAAGACAATTCATGCGGAGGTAAGTCACTAAAAGAATGTTCAGCAGCAACATTATAAACATGTCTAGAAATAGGGTAATATATGTGCAACAACATACTTGTAATAATTATTAAAAGACTCAATAAAAACAAAATTAATAATGTCACTATGCAGTGGCTACGCAGTGATTTACAATACGCCTGTCGTTTCAACATTTTTCGGGTATTTTCTCTACTCAGGTCCAAGGGATACATGTCAGAGACAATTCAACCGCTTCACCTTGGAGAGGACTTAAACAATCAAATTGCTCGACTGGTTGGGCCTAAGCTTTAGTTTGTAATTTTCAGATTTGTTCGGTTCAACAAAAGGAAGCTTTGTATCAGTCTGTGAGGGAGTGCAGGGCACAATGTCTATATCCGAGGATAGTCCATGAAATTTCTTGATATGGCTTGAGTGAATCCAGCCCTTGCGGCCCTCGATCTTCACGGCTGTTCTTGTGGTCAACAGGACCAACTTGGGTGCTTTCCACCTGGGCTCCAGCTGAGTCTTTCGGTCGAAATTCCTCACAAAGACAAGATTACCCGGAACAACGTCATGGGGTTTCACCTCAGTGTTGTCGGGAAAGGCTGCAGCTACCTGTGAACGAGAAGATTGTAGTGCAGACATCAAGGAAGCCAAGTAATCTGTCAGCATATTACAGTCAATATCAGTTATTTTGCGTGGTATAGGCGTCCCCCACATATTTGGTGGTCTACCGAAGATCACCTCATACGGGGATAGCCCTGTTCGAGAGTGTGCTACCATTCTCATGTAAAAGAGTGCAACTGGTAACGCTACTACCCAGTCAACACCTTTCTCTCTGCATATTTTGGACATTCTGATTTTCAGTATCTGGTTATGTCTTTCTACGAGACCTGCTGCCTCGGGGTGTCGGACACAGTGGAATTTCCACTGATATCCTAACAGAAGTGAAACGTGTTTCATTAATTCGGATGAGAACGGCTGGCCGTTATCTGAGTGAACAGCACGTGGTAAACCGTATCGTGGGAAGAATTCTCGAACCAACTGTTTGGCAGTAGTCGGGGCAGTGTAATCTGAAACCGGGTATGCCTCCGTCCAACGGGACAGAGCGCAAACAACTACGAGAACATATTTGAATCCTCGACATCGTTCCATCTGGATATAGTCCATCTGGAGTACTTCAAAAGGATGATTAGGAGTATGAAATCCACCCTGTTCTACGGGAACGCTTTTTCCTGGGTTGAACTGACAACAGATCATACAGGTACGGACCTTTTGTTTTGCTGCTGCTCGTAAATGTTTATTGAACCAAATGTGTTGAATGCTGTCTAGCATAGCTTTTTCTCCTAGATGTGCTGGACTATGTATAGTGTTGATTATAACTTGGACCATTGAATCAGGAAGGAACCATACAGACTTTTCCTTCATCATCCATCCTTGGTCCGTTTGGATCCCTCCTAATTCAGTCCATTTCTTTATTTCGTCTGGTGTAGCATGTGTCTGTATGTCAATTACGTCAAGAGTAGGATCTTTAACTGTCATACAATGTGTCGGTGTCGGGACTATTGTCTTTGTCATGTCGGGGGTTTGAGTTTGAGCAGTCAGTTTAGCTGTTCTGTCAGCTAGATCATTGCCTTGGGAAATGATATCAGTAACCTTCGTATGGGCCTTACATTTCATAATTGATATTTCAGTGGGTAGATGTATTGCATCTAATAATGCATGAATGAGGGGTCCGTGCTGAATGTGGGCACCGTGGGAAGTTAAATAACCTCTCTCTCGCCACAGCACGCCGAAGTCATGTACAACTCCGAATGCATAACGTGAGTCAGTGTATATGTTGACTTTTTTATTCATGGCTTGAATACAGGCTTGTGTCAGAGCGATAAGTTCTGCGGCTTGAGCTGACAAAGTATTTATACGATTAGTTTCAATGACCTCAGTATCTGTTGTGACTGCGTAGGCGGCTACTAACTCTCCTGTACTTGTTCTCATGCATGAACCATCTACATACAAGGTCAGGTCTGGATCTGACAATGGGACATCGGTTAAGTCTTGTCTGGGTTTTGTTGTTATTGTAATAACTTCAATACAGTCATGGGCTAGTGGGTCTGTTCCGACTACTGGTAAAAGTGTGGCAGGATTCAATGTGTTACAGCGTCTGATTTCTATATGTGGCTGAAACAATGTAAGCTCGTATCCTGTAAGTCGCGCTATAGTCAAGTGTTGTGTTTGCGTTCTATTTACAAGAACCTCTACTGCATGTGGTACTTGAACTGTCAATGGATGTCCTAACACTATGGCATCGCTTTGTCTGATTGCTAAAGCTGTCGCTGCTACTGATTTCAGGCACGCAGGCAAAGCCTGAGCTACGGGATCTAATGTACTAGAAAAATAAGCACATGGTTTGCGTGCTCCTGCTTGTTCCTGTGTGAGTACTGACAAGGCAGTACCTTCGCGTTCTGTAACAAAGAGTGTAAACTGTTTTCTGTAACATGGCGTTGCTAAAACGGGTGCTTGACATAAAGCTTTCTTTAGGCTTTCAAAAGCTTGTGTGTGTTCCTGAGTCCAAGGGAGAACAGTCGGTGTGGCTGCCTCCTGTGTGGTTAACTGAATGAGTGGTTTTGCTAGAAATGCATACTGAGGGATCCACTGCCTACAATATGAAGTGAGGCCTATGAAAGCCCGTACCTCCTTTTGTGTCTTGGGTATTGACATGTTAGCTATTAACTGAATGCGGTCGGGTGTAAGCTGCCTTCCCTCCTTGGACAGCGAGTGTCCAAGATAAACAACTCGCTGGACACAGAATTGCAGCTTAGAAGGGGACACCTTGTGCCCCTTTTCGGCTAGAAATTGTAAAACTGTCAGTGATGCTTTTTCACATTCCGGTTCGCTTCTCGCGGTGATCAGCAGATCATCGACGTATTGAAGCAAGGCGGTGTTAACTGGCATGTGGATACTGTCAAGTTCTCGTTTCAGTGCTTGGCTATAGATGCTGGGGCTTTCTGTAAATCCTTGAGGTGCGCGGGAGAATTTAAAGCTACGCCCATTTAAACTAAATCCGAACAAATATTGGCTTTCCGGATCTATTGGGACGCTGAAAAAGGCATTCTTGAGATCAATTACAGTAAAGAATGTCGCTTCGGAATCAATAGCTGTCAATAATGACGAGATATCTGGGACCACAGGAAATTGTGGCACAATACATTTGTTTAACTCGCGCAGATCAATAACCAATCGATATACTGGCGGAGCTGTAGGATCTGTTCGTTTAAGAATCGGAATTATCGGTGAATTACATACATTGGAGTCTGTTTCTACAACCACTCCTTGGGCAATAAGCTCGTCAATGATTTGTAGTAAAGCCACTACAGCATCTGGTGGTAACTTGTATTGTCGCATTCGTGGTAGCACCACTCCTGCCTTTAGTGTGACTCGATATGGTGTAATATTCATGCAACCAACATCAGTAGGGCCTTGTGCCCATAGATGTGTAGGTAAAGTCTGCAGTCGGGGATCCATGTCTCTAGATACATAGTGACCTTTAAAATCACGTAAAAACAACCTTACTCCTTCCGGAGAACAACATATTATGGCTCCTAGGGCTTTCAAGGTTTTAATTCCTAACAGATTTTCTGGGCATAATTTAGTAAGCAATAAATCTGTAGTTCGGGTCAGAGGTCCTATCGTAAGTGGAAGAGGCTGTGATACTTCATTAACAATAGGTTTTCCTGAAAAACCAAGGGAAATATTCTGAGAGCCTGAGAGGGGTGCCCCTGGAACTTCACTACGTTTTATAGTCGTTCGACTTGCCCCTGTATCGAGTAAAAATTTTCTATCTTGACCTAATAATTCACTATGTACATAAGGTCCTTCTTGATCTACAGGAATCTCGATAAGGGGTAAGTCAACTTCCCTCTCTAGGCTAGTTCATGCGTAACGTTGATACTCAGGATATTCATACTGTGCAGTCTGATACATTTGTCGTGTTGTTGTCTGTGTGGCAGCAGCAGGCAACGGTGGTGCAGCTGGCACAAACTGTATTGGCTGTTGTGCGGCTGGCATGGCCTGGGCATGCTGCATAGCTCCTTGTTCATTCTGATCTTGTCTGAGTGGCCGTGATCTTTCTTGTGTTTTACCTATGGCGATATTATGTTTTAAAACTGGACAATCGTGTACGTAATGACCTGGCTTTTTACAATAATTGCATGTCCCCTTTACAGGTCCTGCTGAATCGGAATGTGTCATACCCTTTTTATGTCCTTCAGCTGGAACTGTCTGGGAAACTAGCATTTTCATTTTCGTGTCTTTCATGCGTCTGTGTTCATGTTCTTGTTCCTCTTTAATTCTATTGTGGTGGTACTGTAACATTTGTAACATTTGTGTTGGAGTGTTACCTTGCCAGGTACTCTCGAATTTTAATACTCTATTCTTTACTGGGGGCAGGGCATTTTCCACTAATTTTGTTACAAACAGATGCGGGTATGATTCGCTACTTGCTTTTATGCCACTATTTATACCAAAACATTTCTCGAATCGGGCATAGTAATCGCTAGTGTCTTCATCTTGCTTCTGTTTACAGGCTGATATTGTACCCCAATCTTCCTTTTTCGTAGTTAATAAACGTGGCAGTACCTGTACTAGTAGACCTGGTAGTGCTTTAGTTTTGTCCCCAAGCCCCGAACCTGGACCTCGGGCCCTTTCTTCTGCTTCTAATGCTGACCATTCTATCTTTTGATCTCCTACCTCCCACTCTTTTTCCTTGAGTTTCTCATAAATGCCAGCAGGCATCAATACCTTTAATATTGTCATAATGTCGGGGTAGGTATACTCTCCCATGAGTAACATGTCTTTAATTTCTCGGTGAAAACCCGCTGGGTCTTTGTCATGACTGGGTACCACTTTCTTCATTTCTAACAATTCTATTTTCGATATGGGCGTATATACAAATACACGTTTAAACTGATTGTCCTCGCCTTTTATTGGGTGTACTTCTCGTAAGGGATTCTGTCTATCCATGTGATACGTGGTTCCTTCCTTGACAGGCAATGAGACATGCTCTGAGCATACAAAAAGAATATACTGCTTTCTTGATACTAGAATTTCTTTAATTAATTTAGTACCTGGACCTCTCCATTTATTCATAAGCAATTCAGTCAATATGTCAGGTAAGGGACCAGGGTCCGAATGCTGACTCTGATATAGTATAATGAGTTGTTGAATCATATAAATCCCAGCTAACCTCTGCTCATCTGGGGTGAGATTCAAAAATGTGCGTACTACTGTAGCATCACTATATTTTCCGGGACTGTCCACCCAGTGGACAGCTGCCCTTGCTAAATCTTGTTCATCCATAGAATCGAGAAAATGATAACCCCTTCGTTCTCGGAGTAGTTTGTCGGCGGTTTGGAACGAATGCTCGTTAGACCTTATGTTAATTATAGGTATTTGGAAATTCCTGTCATTATCTGGACATATTGGACGTATTGGGTCAGTATGACATCTAGTCTGATCCCTATTACAAGATCTTCCTCTACCTACATAGGCTATGGTGTCTGACTGTCCGGCGGGCAGTCCTGACCCTTCTTCCTCGCTTTGTTCGAACTCGTCTGTCTCTAATCTCTCTTCGTGTAGGCGTTCTATTTCTTTACGGATCTTTCGGCACATGGCTATTATACAAGTTTGCTTATCGTGTCTCCCTTCTGATATATTCTGGCTCCATCTTGTAAGAATTTTCATTGCTTCCGGATCTACCCCCGGTCGGTCTTGATTTCTGATCACACAGTTTATGAGGAAACGTAACAGTTCCCCCTGTATCTCTACTTTCTGGTATTCCATAGCTCTGTTAATACATTCTGGATCTCGCCCTGTTTGAACAAAATGATATATTTTATCTAGATGCGCAGTCATTCCTGGTAGCTTCGCTAAATACCCTGCGGCTCGTCTGATACGTAATGATGCCAGGATCATTTCGTCCTCTTTACCGAGCACCGGGTCATATCTACAATCTATAAGAAGTTCCTTAAGCGTACGATCACTTACGAATTTGGGTGTACGTGAATGCGCTGACTCTTGAAAAATAAGTTTATTTATTCTAGGTGGCGTAGAAAAAATATTGGTAGCACCTCCCGTGGCCCCGTCTGGGGCGTCGGGTGTGAAAGGATTCGTCGAACGTGACACAGCAACTATAGGTGTGGACTCAGCTATAGAAGTACCTGTAGGAACAGATGCAGAAACAGATGTGCTTGCCGGAACTTGTGACTCGATTTGTTGCTGTAGGGATACGGGTGCTGGATCTTGGCGTTGGACCTCCCTGGTAGGCGGTCTATGTGGGGCGGAATTAGCATACTCGGGAGCTGCGTCATCTAAATATGAGGAAAGAAAAACATCTTCTGCGGTTCTAGGATGCCCCTTAGGATGTACCTTGATTGGGAATAATGGGGGTGGCAAGTCTTTCGGTATCTCTGGAGTAGCCTTAGGTAATCCTTCGGCCAGGAGGGGATACATACCATTCATAAGGGCATTTCTTTGTCTGTCTACTTGTTCTGATTTCACTCGGATACCTTCCTCAATTAATAGATTTTCTTGAACTTTGTTTGAACTCTCTTTACTCTTCTCTTCCTGTCTACGTGCTTTTTCTGTACGTCTATGAGATTCTTTACGCCATAACTCGACGGCGTCTTTCTGTGACTGTCTGACTTTCCTTTTCCATAACTCTTCCTCGACTTTCATGATGCACTCTGCATCCCAGGTTCCCGCTGCGGGCCATCTCTGACTTTCTGGTAATCCCTTGGTGTAGTCTACCCATAAATCAAGAAATAATATAGCATCTAAGCCATGTTTGTGATACATGAAGTGCCCTGGAGTATCCCTAGGAGGAATAGGGACGGCTTCTTCAAGTACCCCTTTTCTAGTAGTGATCTGTCTTAATTTCGAAAAGAGCGGCATATTGACAACTGATCTGATACTTAATCTTGAACACACTTAATACAAAAGCACAATAATGAACAACCATTCATACCACAATATGCAGGACGTTTAACACATTAAACATTAAAACATTAAACCTTTAACTGAAACAACAATGATGATCGTCTGCATAACTAAATCACCATGCTTAATTCTTGACAATAACTAGATACTTCGGAATACTTGATATACTGCTAAACAGTACAGATACACTGCTAAAACAGTGCAGACCGGATTTGTGTACCCAAACCCGTCTTGACCGGCACAACCTATGTGCACGTCAGAAATGCCTCCCCAGTAATGGTACTCACCGGGTAGCTTCGGAAACAGAAGGCCTCGGTAACTTGAACTTGAACCGGACTGGACTCGACTCGCCTCGTCGGAAACTGGGCTTGACTTCGAACTGGTGGGTCTCTGTATACCTCGGATCTTGCTCTCTCAGCTAGGCTCTGGTCGGGATACTTCGCACTTCTCACCGCCTCGTCTGGGTGTTGATCGCAGTCTCAGTCGCCCCCGCTTGACCGGAGGGAGATACAGGAAATCCTGCTGGTACGCGTTATTGTCCGTCCAGCTGTGGCAGGAGACCGGGCCTGCAACTCACCGCCGGCGCGTGAGATGAGAAAGTGTCCCTGTTCGGGCGCCATCATGTGGTAAATAAAATTCCTTTACCGGGACTGAATTTGATACAGAAACATTATAAAATAGCTCAGTAAAATGAGAGGCAGAATCCGTGATATTAGAGTTTCGGAATGGGCTTTATTCCAATAATCGATTATAATCGGATGCTCCAAGTTCCATCACCACGGGGGTTCAGGAAGTGAAGTACATACTTTATTGACAAGCAGTAACTTTTATAATACATACATTATAATGAAGTGAATACAGTAGGCGTAACAATTGATAAGGGCATTGACGTTTGGTCTGCGTAACCGAAAATGGGTGTAATAATGAGTAAAAAGGAACATGATTGGTTATGATGTCATGTATAGGTGGATCTATAAGATAATACTTGGCCTAGATGCGCGCGCAGCAGTATGACGTGTAATTGACGTGTAACTAGGGGGTGACGGGGACTTGACATTTAGCTCTATATGTGGAGACGAGAAGTCTGGGGGGTCAAGTCAACCTAATCCCAAATCATATCTAACATCCTATGTTTAAAGAACTATGTTATCCACAAAAGAAGGACTCTCGGACAGAATCTATTCTATACTGACTGTGCGTGCGTGTACAAGCGTCTAAGTGTCTACACTGAATGCGAGGGGGTAGGAATATTCCATGGTAACAGGGCTATGAATTACTTGCATGAGGACAGAGAAGCTGGGCCTTTTTGCTTGGTAACTGGAAGAATGTTTACTTAAACTACTAGGCAGGAATGCATCGGCTGAGGGGGAGGCAGATAATTCGAAGGTGAAATACAGTTCTTGGCAGAGAGCAGGCTGATGTCAGGCTTCGTGAGCCGCGCAGAGAATGAGACAAAGTTCATGGTCACAGATGCAGGCTCGGGCTGGAGCTTTCAGAGGCAGAAGGCAAGAGGAGTTTTGATGACAGAATCAGGGCCTACTTGCCTGGACTGTAAAGTGGCATAAGTGAACCATATAAAACCGGTGGCCTTTCATATTTAGGAATGGAATATCCGGCCTATTCATGGCGGATCTGTCAAAGGACATGTTGACGGTGGACGCACATGTGTTTGCGTCTTCATAACTGGAACTGGAGGGAACATGCATGTACTTGTGACATGCACATGGAACCGTTGGGGTCCAAGATAGGGGACATAACTGACCAGAAAAATCCATATTTCCACACTGTGATGGGCAGAAGATAAATGGGAATGGCAATAGAGCAGACCAATGTATGAAGAAGGATGGCTGAAAGCCCCCTTCTATCTCTCTATATGTATTTTATAGGATTTTTTGTGTGAAAAACATATCATCCTGGCTAACGCCAAACCTAAAAGAAACTCCAGAAAATTGCAGGCTGCTGGCCATTTTGTAAAGGCGTGCAGGAAAGTGAGTAATACATTTGAAAGTAAGTGCATATACAAATGTACAAAAGTATGTACAAACGAAAGTGCGTGAATTAAACTAAGATGATTACAGATTAAGAAAAGCCTTCGGATCCAGATCAATTTTGAATAAATATATTATTGTCAATAAAGCAATAAAGTAAGACATATAGGAAACAATCTTCTTTTTCAAGAAGTTCTGGAGATGGTACACAAATATTTTGTGATACACTCTGGGAGTATCCGGCTGTCTGAAATGAATAATAAGCAGACAAAATAATTCTTATAGCTAGGGATCTAAACTGCACCTTTGAAACCTTATTATGTGAGGATGCGAGTCTGGGATCTGATGAGGATGCAGTGTGGAATATCCCGTCGTTGTCTCTGAATAATATCAAAAAGGGTTCAGAGGCAGCATTGCACTGGTCAGGATTGTGCCTGGAGTGGGGCTTGAGAGCAGCTAATGGTCGTACCCCCTCGGATAAGGCTGGCCTCCCGACTTTTGATAATGGGGTTAGCAAAAGTCGAATTGATTATATCTTGGTTAAAATGGAGTATTGGTCCCTCTTGGAGGACATGGAAGTCGTGGTTCGTCCGGAGAGCGACCATAATCCATTGTCTCTAAGGCTTAAGCTTCCAGGTGGCCCTAAAAGTTCCCCAGTAGCCCAGTGTATTACTGCAGAGGCCATTTTGACCAATGATAGGAGGCTTAAATGGTGTAGGGTTGTGGCGGACCCTGCCCTGTTAGATGGCATTTCGCTGGAAGTTACATCTACTCTGTGTGCCATATCGAATTTATCCCCCAACCTGGAGGCATCAAATCAGATTTGTAATCTTCACGAACAGTGCTTTACTAAGCTTAAGGCCCTCTTAACTCTTCCTATAAAGCAAGGAAAAGCGAAAGCTATAGGTTGCCGCAAAAATTGGTATAATAAAAAATGTAGGGAAGCACATAATGGGCTAATAAAAGCAATTAAATCCAGGGTTAATTGTGATATTAAATTAGCTTGCCAAATGTAGAAGAAGGCCCAGTGGGAGGCAAAGAGGGAGTGGGATAAGAAACATTGGACCAACCTCTATGAGGCTTGTTTATCCTCAAATCAGGTTAAGTTCTGGGAAGTAGTGAAATGGGGTAGGAACCCCGATTCTCAAACCCCGATAAATTATGTCCCTGTGGAAGCATGGATGGATTTTTTCTCAACCCAGTTTAAGGATTCTGATCTAGAATCTTATAATGTCCCAGGGAACAGGATATCTCCACCCACCTCCCCTGGTAATTCATTAGTGTTTACAAATGCTGATACGGAGTCAGCCCTACGTTTGGTCCAAGCTGGGAAAGCTCCCGGGATGGACTGCATCCCGGCAGACCTTTTTAAAACAGATCTCCAACTCTGGATTCCCTACATAACTCAGATTGCAAATGCCATAGCGAGGGGGGCTAGGATACCAGAGTCTTGGAAAGGAGCGGAAATTCTTCCCATTTTTAAAAAGGGGGACCGTTCGGTCCCGGGGAATTATCGCCCTATTAGTCTTATCGACTCTTTGCAGAAAATTGTTGCTAGATTGGTCCTTGCTAGAGTTCAAGGGTGGATGGAGATGGAGAACATTCTCTCCCCATTACAGGCTGGCTTCAGATCAGGCACTAGCACCATCGACCAGGTTTTCAGATTTACTCTGATTTACTGGAAGGTGGTGCTGTTGGGCGGAGGGTCCATCTATGCCGCTTTTGTGGACCTTAAGTCCGCTTTCGATCTTGTGCCTAGGGCAAAACTGTGGGCAGTCTTGGGCAACCTAGGTTTGCCGTTGGATCTCCTTGAACTTATTATTAGATTGCATGAGGGCAACTTTGCCAGGGTGAGGTGGGGAGCCCAAGGGCAGGTGACGGATAGTTTCCCCGTAACGCACGGTGTTCGCCAGGGGTGCGTACTGGCACCCACCCTTTTTCTATTGTTTATTGACCAGATGGTGAAGTTTTTTTTTAACACCCCGACTGATGCACCCATATTGGGTGGGACTAAATTCCCTATGCTCATCTTTGCAGATGACACTTTACTCCTCTCAAAGACTCGAAGGGGGCTGCAAACAGCAATAAATAGGTTTGAGGAGTTTTGTCAAGTTAACAATCTGCAAATTAATGTGAGCAAGACCACATTTATGGTCCTAACGAAAAATCGCCCTATCAAAAGCCACATTAGTATGAATGGCGTCAGTCTTGAGCAAGTGGAACTTATGACCTACCTTGGAGTAACCTTAGATTATCTTCTACGCTGGAAACCCCAGGTTGAAGCTCTTCAACTAAGATTCGCCCGCCTTTCGGGCTGCCTAATCCAGGAGCAAAAAACGTCTTTAACTAAACGGGTTACACCTGCACTTAAGATCTATGAGGCCAAAATTAGCTCTGTCATTTTGTATGGGGCTGACTTGTGGGGGTATATGGATTTGACCCCCTTGGTAAAAGACCAAAATAAATTTATGCACAAACTGGTAGGACTCCCCCAATCCACCCCGATCAAACCCCTCTTATTAGATATGGGCTGTAAGTCCCTTAATGAGATGGCTCGATATCGGTTAGTCGCATTGAGGAGACGGCTCTGGACGTCGCCGGATCTCAGTCTCTTTGCCAGTGAACTGGCGGAAGTTAGATCATTTCTGGGTTCTGGGAACATACCTTGGCTACGTGAGGTGAAACCAATTTTGGAAGATATGGGTCTCAGCCAACTTTGGGTTTCCCCGGGTTCTACTGTATTCCCCCCTAAACAAGATTTTAAAGCACTTTATTGGGCTTCCGTCAGACTTCTTTCCATTGCGCGGTCAGATGCTGTTAACCTAACAGGTAGATTTTTGGTATATAAAACAGATCCCTTCTTGGAAAACTATTGGGACATCATCACTAAGAGTCTGGACAAAAAACTATACCATCAGTTTAGAGTCGAGTCTTTACCCGTAAGGTCCTTCTCCAGGAAATGGTCTGGTTCAAATGAATCTTGTCCATGGTGTAGTGACCACAAGGAGAGTGTGGGACACTTCTTTTTTGCATGCCCTGCTTATCATGCCCCTAGACATAGATGGATTAGGCCTATTTGTCAAAGGCTGAAAATGAGAGGGAGCTCAGAGGCTTTGTGGACTTTGCAAACTAATACCTCGGAGACTGTGGTAATAGGTGTTGCAAAGTTCCTTGGGTGGGCTTGGTTTATCAGAGCCAGACATCTTCAGGTATCCTGATTGTTTTCTTTTTTGTAAGGGTTTTCATACATTTAGGGGCCGATTCCGATCCTGGAAAAACCGGGTACGAACCGTCGGTCGGAGCGTTTTCTCCGTCCGACTCGTACCCGGTAAAAACACCATACAAACTTGCAAGTACGATTCTTACGGAAACACCATTTCCGTACGAGTCGGAAAAAACACCGACCGACAGCAAAATCCATACGAATGTGATCCGGGACACCGCGGACGTGACGTCCAGATGGAGTTAGGCATGTTTTTACGTCCCAGCAAGTACGATTCGCACCAACAGCAGTCCGGACGGTAATATTTTTACGGCACCCAAAAAGTGCCGGAAAAGCGAAGGACGCCGCGATGCGAGCGGAATAGGGGGCCCGGTACGCGCCGTTTTCCCGCCCAGCCCCCCATATGTACATGCCGTCCCCCCCAGCCCCCCGTATGTACGTGCCCCCCCCCCCCCAGCCCTGTGGATGGATGTGCCATACCCCCAGCCCCCCCGCGGATGTATGCGCCGGACCCCCAGCCCCGTAGGTACGGCACGTACCCCCACCCGTGTATGTACGACATGTACCCCCACCCGTGTATGTACGGCACGTACCCCCAGCCCCGTAGGTACGGCACGTACCCCCCACCCGTGTATGTATGACACGTACCCCCACCCGTGTATGTACGGCACGTACCCCCACCCATGTATGTACGACACGTACCCCCACCCGTGTATGTACGACACGTACCCCCACCCGTGTATGTATGGCACGTACCCCCACCCGTGTATGTACGACACGTACCCCCACCCGTGTATGTACGACACGTACCCCCACCCGTGTATGTACGACACGTACCCCACCCGTGTATGTACGACACGTACCCCCACCCATGTATGTACGACACGTACCCCCACCCTTGTATGTATGGCACGTACCCCCACCCGTGTATGTACGACACGTACCCCCACCCGTGTATGTACAGCACGTACCCCCACCCGTGTATGTACGACACGTACCCCCACCCCTTGTATGTACGGCACGTACCCCCAGCCCCGTAGGTACGGCACGTACCCCCCACCCGTGTATGTACGACACGTACCCCCACCCCCGTAGGTACGGTGCGTGGGGGGTACGTGTCGTACATACACGGGTGGGGGTACGTGTCTATAATATATTGTTTAATGCATTCTTAACCCTTTCGCTGCGGCGGGAATTCCGCCGCAGCGCTGGGGGGTGCGGGGGGGCAGCGCGGTGGCGCGGTGCTCATGACGGAGCCACTCCGTCATGAGCCACGGTTGGGCTGTGCTCATGACGGAGCGGTTCCGTCATGACTCTGCCCAGTTGCGCTGTCCCCCCGCACAGGCGGGGAAACAGCGCCGCGTGGGCGGAGCGGCCGCCAACGGTCGTGGCATGACGGAACCGCTCCGTCATGAGCACACGGCAACCGTGGCTCATGACGGAGCGGTTCCGTCATGAGCGGGGAAGGGGTTAATGATGAACTGTATTGAATATAGGTGGGTTTTAAAAAAAAAAAATTTTTATGTAATGTATGCATGTATTATTGCTCCTTTGTTGTATTGTCGCTTATGATATTAAATCGAAATAAAGACATATGAAACCTGGAATAATAAGCATGTTTTAATGTATATTATGTATTTATTTTCTGCACTCATGAGAGCACCTTGATTTTTGTTTAATGTTCATGATCCTCTTTTTGAGATTTCTGATGTTGGGGCTCAAATTGGGCTTCTTCTGAAATGAGTGCTAGTTTTATGCTTCTTTTTAACAAGATTGTACTTGCTTATTGAGGAAATGGTTTTTGCAGGTTCACCCCCAGTGTTTGCCACAGATTTTGACTGTTAGGTACTGGTGTAATGACTTTGTGACGCACTGGGCCCTGCTGATCAGGCCTTAGTGCAGTCCACGTGATCTAACTCTTAAAAGTGTATGCTTAATTGGCTTATGCCCAATTAGCATAGGTTTGCTTAATGTAAGTCTCTAGTATATGGTAGCAGGGGTACCTAGGGCCGGAGTGTGCCTCATGGACTGCAGAACTTATTTTGCCACCACAATGGGCGACAAAGTCAAAGTATGACTTCCAGCCTGCCATCGCTGGCTGGCAGAACAGTGTTATTACCGCTAACCCAACTTTGCCTTTTAAAACAAAACAATAACAAAGCCCAAACCTTCGATATAAATAGAAATGTCACCCCAAAAGCAGGCCTATGGAGCCCAAAAGCAGGATGCTGTATACGAAAAAGTGTAACGTGTGTTTTACATGCTCTAATAGTTAAAACCCCAAATTGTCATTTTTACTGTAGAAAAGCTGGAAGCGCCATTGGTGAGTACAAGGTTACATGCTGACCACTCATCTCTGACTGGGGCTACTAAAGGTGGTACCTTAAGGTATCAAAATAATCTTTGTATTAAATCTGACTTTATGCTCAAGTCAAATTTTATGTAAAAGGCAACATTAGAAATTTGCCACCCTGTTGCCCAAAGTGTTCTATTGATGGGTTACGGTTGCTGGCCGCAAGACAACCTTCTGCCCTGCTGGGTGGATATGTGAATGCGTCGAAGGAAGGAACTCAAAAGGGACTCCTGTCAGAAGAGATGTTACCTCACCATGGCAGCAAGGCCAAAGGGTGTGAGCCCAAAAGGCAAGCTTCATAGGGAAAGCCGCCATTGAAGCCTTTGAAGCTTTGACAAGCAAATAGTGGGGACAACCAAGATGGGCTGCTCCTTTGTTGTGATATACAGGTTGATGTCAATGACATAGAGGGGGAAACAGTTGCCAAACCAGTTTTCCCTGGGTGTGTAGCCCTTAGGTAGCCACAGTTCCAGGGGGGGCTACCAAGCTCCATACACCAAGAGAGGTTGATGACACACAAACAATGACTGTCCTGCCTATCTTGCTTGACACTGCATTTGATCCTGTTATTACTGACTTTGTAAGCTATTGTCTACTAAGGTTGCGTATTCTCCTGGAAAGATTGATGGAACTATCTTCGGAGGACAGTGGTTGCTGTCAATCTTCTTGCTAAGGCCAAAGGAGCAGTTGACTCCATATCTATGGTATGAACTAAGGAAAGCGAAAAGAGATCTAAAAAAGTGGATGTGATTTAAAGAGAAAATACTCAGCCACGTTCTGGTGGACTGTGAACAGCATCAACTATCTGACCAAAGTTCTAACATCACAGAAGCCACTTGGGTTCGCTTCATAACTGGGTATTTCAGTCCGATGGGCACAGCACACTCAAGGAGAAATTCACAGTTGCCTGTGAAAATGCAATAGAAACACTGAAGCAAGAGCTTCAGATTGCTTCTCATCTACACACTGCCGACTGGGACAAAGCATGTGTATGCTCAAACTGGGATGTAGAGCAATACCCAGGGAAAAAACTGATCAGCAAGCCCAAGCTCAACCACACCAACAAATTTAACAAATTCCACCTAGAAATCTCATCTGTTTAATAGCCCAAAAAGTCAGAGAGAACCCAAATTATCAATCTGTTCACACAACATCCAGAAGCAAATTTCCAAAGGGCACCAAGAAGGGGCCCCAGGTTCAAATGGGATTTTCCTGGTAATCTTCAAGGAAGAACCTTCCTACTTGTCAAATCAGTTAGAACCCCTCTAATATTTTCTTAAATAACGAATGACCAATAACTAACATCATTGCCCTTTCCCTGCTGAGTGACTTTGCAACGTCATTTATGTTTTATAGATTTTAAATCCGCATTTGACATGGTAAACTGCAGCACACTGTAGTCAAAACTCACGGCTCGGAATGTGCCCGGTGGTATTCTAGGACAACTACAAATTCTGCATAAAAACATGTGTATTAGAATTACATTGGGACATGAACCCCGACTGCCATACCAACAATAGAAGGATTAAAGCAGGGCTGCCTGCTGGCACTAACTCCTTTTAACCTGTTCCTCTCAGATCTTCCTGTTTTACTAAATAAAGTCAACAGTCATGGCCAAAAGCTAGGAGGAGTTCTACTATGAAATCTATAGTGTACAAATAATTTATTGCTAGCCAGCAGAACAAAGGAGGGGCTGTGAAGACTCCTGGAGGTAACCTTGGAGGTAAACAGACATAATATCGAATTCAAAATATCGAGAGGACAAAATATCGAGTTTTTAATATAGAATGGACAGAATATCGAATTGCCAAAATATAGTGGTGAAGAATATCGAAAATCAGGTAAGAAATAAAATATCGATTTAAATAATATAGAACTAAGTAATATCGACAGTCATAATATAGGTGCCGATTAGGATCCTGGAAAAACCGGGTACGAACCGTCGATCGGAGCATTTTCTCCATCCGACTCGTACCCGGGACAAAAACATTACAAACATGGAAGTACGATTCGCACGGACACACCATTTCCGTACGAGTCGTACTAAACACCGACCGACGAAAATATACATACGAATGTGATCCGGGAATGCTCCAACATGACGTCAGGACGCTTTCAGGCAGCGTTTCACGACCCAGGAAGTACGAATCGAACCGACAGCAGTCCGGACGGCAATATTTTTACGGCACCCAAAAAGTGCCGGAAAAGCGAAGTACGCCACGAAACGACCAGATTAGGGGGCCCGGTATGCGCTGTACCCCCCCAGCCCCCGTGAGTACGCGCCGAACCCCCCGTGTACGTACACCCGTGTACGTACAAGTCGAACCCCCGTGTATGTACACCCGTGTACGTACGAGTCGAACCCCCCGTGTATGTACGCGCTGGGGGTACGCACCGTACATACACGGGTGGGGGTACGATTCGTACGTACACGGGTGTACATACACGGGTGGGGGTTCGACTCGTACGTACACGGGTGTACATACACGGATGGGGGTTCTACTCGTACGTACACGGGTGTACATACACGGGTGGGGGTACGATTCGTACGTACACGGGTGTACATACACGGGTGGGGGTTCGACTCGTACGTACACGGGTGTACGTACACGGGGGGTTCGGCGCGTACTCACGGGGGCTGGGGGGGGTACGGCGCATACTCACGGGGGCTGGGGGGGTGTTCGGCGCGTATGCGGACACATGTCTCCATGGTTGCTATGGGAGTTCGGTCCGTACGGTGCATTTTCCATACGGTTGTAACATCGGACGCACGGGATGGATCGTACTAGCGCGGTCGGACTTCACTTTTCACATTTGTATGGTAAATCGTCCGGGGACGTGTCGGACACATTTTCCGACCCGAGGACGTGTGGGGAATTATTCCCAATGCAATTCGTATGGAGTTTTTCCCATGGGAATCGTACTTGGCAGTTTGTACGGCACTTGTACGATTCGTACGGTAAAAAGACCGGATACGAGTCGTACGGGGAAATTTTTTCCAGGATCCTAATCGGCACCATAGTTGTTAAAAATATCGATTTTTTTTTATAGTGTTTTAAGTGTTAGTATATGTGTTAAAAGTATGTATACATTTTTTAATGTATGTTTGAATATTTTTAAAGTAATGAATTTTATTTTCTTTAATTTTTGTGTCATTTAACTCCGTAGCGGGTTATGGGTTTATAGGGGATTAGGGTGGGAAGTAATTTAATTATAGTACATTAAATAATAATTTTTAGGATTTATTAATTATTTTTAATTTAATTTTGCGTTTTACTTCTGTAGCGGGTTGTGGGTTTATAGGGGAATAGGGTGGGAAGTAATTTAATTGTTATTAGGTAATTATTCATTGGTATTGAAAATTAATTGGTTGTTGATTAATTATTAATTGGTAAATAATTAGTATTAATTGGTAATTAATTAGTATTAATTGTTTAATTGATAATTATGTTAATTGTATTAATTCATTATTTGTAGCGGGTTGTGGGTTTATAGGGGAATATGGTGGGAATTAATTTAATTGTAAATAATTATTTATTGAAATCATTTTTGTATATTGCCAATTAATTTATACTTAATTAATTATTAATTTGTATTAATTGTATTTATTAATTTTTGGTATTGAAAATTAATTGGTTGTTAATTAATTATTAATTGGTAAATAATTTGTATTAATTGGTAATTAATTAGTATTAATTGTTTAATTGATAATTATGTTAATTATATTAATTGACTATTTGTAGCGGGTTGTGGGTTTATAGGGGAATATGGGGGGAATTAATTTAATTGTAAATAATTAATTATTGAAATAATTTTTGTATATTGCTAAATTATTCATTCTTAATTAATTATTAATTGGTATTAATTTTATTTATTAAATTTTGGTATTGAAAATTAATTGGTTGTCAATTAATTATTAATAGTTTATTAATAAAAAAACATTGGTTTTTATAATAAATTAATTTTTAAATATTGTGTGATTGGTAATTAATTTTAATATTTTTATTTGGTATTAACAATTTATTTATTTTTAATAAAATATTAAATTATTATGTTCCCTACTATTGCACTCACTGGAGTGGGAATAGTAATTTTTACCCCTACGGTATCCAACGCTTTCCCTACTATTGCACTCTCTGGAGTGGGAATAGTAATTTTTACCCCTACGCTATCCAACGCTTACCCTACAGTTGCACTCACTGGAGTGGGAATAGTAATTTTTACCCCTACGCTATCCAACGCTTTCCCTACTGTTGCACTCTTTGGAGTGGGAATAGTAATTTTTACCCCTACGCTATCCAACGCTTTCCCTACTGTTGCACTGTCTGGAGTGGGAATAGTAATTTTTACCCCTACGCTATCCAACGCTTTCTCTACTGTTACACTCTTTGGAGTGGGAATAGTAATTTTTACCCCTACACCATCTGACGTTTTCCCTACTGTTGCACTTACTGGAGTGGGAATAGTAATTTTTACCCCTACGCTATCCAACGCTTACCCCAGAGTTGCACTCACTGGAGTGGAAATAGTAAATTTTACCCTCCCGCTATCCAACGCTTTCCCTACTGTTGCACTCTCTGGAGTGGGAATAGTCATTTTTACCCCTACGCTATCCAACACTTTCCCTACTGTTGCACTCTTTGGAGTGGGAATAGTAATGTTTACCCCTACGCTATCCAACGCTTTCCCTACTGTTGCACTCTTTGGAGTGGGAATAGTAATGTTTACCCTCCCGCTATCCAACGCTTTCCCTACTGTTGCACTCTCTGGAGTAGGAATAGTAATTTTTGCCCTTACGCTATCCAACGCTTACCCTACAGGTGTACTCACTGGAGTTGGAATAGTAATTTTTACCCCTACGCTATCCAATGCTTTCCCTACTGTTGCACTCTTTGGAGTGGGAATAGTAATTTTTACCCCTACGCTATCCAACGCTTTCCCTACTGTTGCATTCTCTAGAGTGGGAATAGTAATTGTTACCCCTACGCTATCCAACGCTTTCTCTACTGTTGCACTCTTTGGAGTGGGAATAGTAATTTTTACCCTTACGCCATCTAACGTTTTCCCTACTGTTGCACTCACTGGAGTGGGAATAGTAAATGTTGCCCTCCCGCTATCCAACGCTTTCCCTACTGTTGCACTCTCTGAAGTGGGAATAGTAATTTTTACCCCTACGCTATCCAACGCTTTCCCTACTGTTGCACTCTTTGGAGTGGGAATAGTAATTTTTACCCCTACGCTATCCAATGCTTTCCCTACTGTTGAACTCACTGGAGTGGGAATAGTAGATTTTACCCTCCCGCTATCCAACGCTTTCCCTACTGTTGCACTCTCTGGAGTGTGAATATTAATTGTTACCCCTACGCTATCCAATGCTTTCCCTATTATTACACTGTCTGGAGTGGGAATACTAATTTTTACCCTCCCGCTACACAACGCTTTCCCTACTGTTGCACTCTCTGGAGTGGGAATAGTAATTTTTACCCTACCGCTATCCAACCTTTTCCCTACTATTGCACTTACTGGAGTGGTAATAGTAAATTCTACCCGCCCGCTATCCTACGCAAAAAATATAGCATTTTTGTAATAAATATTACGTTAATATATATGTATTATGATTATTTTTTTACTTACATTAAATATTTATTAATTTTAAACTAATTTAAGTATTTTTAAGTATGTTTCAGTTAATTATATGTTTTATTTCATTAATTCAACATTAATTTTAAGACATTTAAAAAAATTCGATATTGTGACTAACTATATTTTTTACAACGATATTTAGGATTCTATATTTTTGTACTTACCTGTTTGGAGATAGGGCTTCGATATTTTGGCATTCTATATTTTTCCTTCGATATTTTGGCAATTCAATATTCTTCTTCTCGATATTTCGTCAGTGATCCAACCTTGGAATATTCAAATAGAAATGGACTCACCATAAATATGAAAAGGACTCCAACCCTAACATCCCAAGGAAAACACTGAACAGCCACAATTGGCATCTAGGAAGCAAAAAGGTGGAACCAGCCAATGAATACAAATACTTTGGAGTACTATATAATCCCAATGGAAGGTTTGCAACCCAAATCGAGGAAATTAAAAGGAAAGCCAAAGCACTGGTAGCTGGTATAGGTTAACTGCAAAGGAAGAAGAAGGGTAATTTGCTTCTCCCTATCTTGCAGGTGGTGCAAGCTAAAGTTCTCCTGATGATGTCTCATGGGGGTGAGGCTCTGAGGTGCCGGGACAGCACTGTGCTGGATAACACAGTATCAAAAATCTTCAAGGCCATTTTCCACCTGCCGGTGCACACGTCCCCTTCACAAATTAGGCTGGAGTTTGGCCTAGTAAAATAAATTTGGGCCCACAGGCGGCTTTTGTGAACTGCTGCCAAGACCTCAAACTCACAAAGGAGGGCTCTCTAGGCCACCACCTGTGGCTGGAAATACAGGGGGGGATCTTTCACCTATGAGAGCTTTCATTCAACTACTCTCAGCACTTTCCTGCTTAGGCCCTAAACCTGCACCCCATTGAGCTGAAAAAAAAATAACAAAGCTAAACACCAATGCACTTTCTCTTTTGAAACTCAGGCAATCATTGGCAAGGATGAGCCATGGCGTGCTTACACTAGGCCTGGGCGATAATTTGACATTTTCGCGAAAATGTCAAAATTTCCGCATTCCGCAGCTTAGCGATAATTTGGTTCTTGCTCGCACTGTAAAACAATACATTCTCGCGCGCGCGCGATCGCCTTACCTGAATCCCTGTGTTTGCCAACAAGTTTTCTCGCGACAGTTCGCGCCCGCAGTGACGTCATGCGTCGCGCGATCACCGCGAGACAACTGAAAACAAGATGGCCACGCCCGCGAGCAACCACATGGGTAAGTTGGCGAGCCGCAACCATGCAGAAAATCTCGCGAACATGCGGGAAAAAAACTTCCGCATCTTCGCGATATTTCTGCGTGTTTGCGATAATTTTTAACATTTTCGCGATAATTTGCGAAAGTGGATTTCACAAATTCCGCCCACCCCTAGCTTACACTCAGTAACTACAGAAAGGTATCCCCTGAAGGCTATCTAGCCACACCTTACAATAATTATACAAAGGAACAGTTTTTAGAATAGAGACTGGGGATTTTGCCTATATGAAAACATTACCGTCTTGGAGAAGAAAGGAAGGCTGGGGACCTTGCAGACTTTGCAGACAAGCACCAGAGGACATTATTCACATTCTATGCCTCTGCAAAGCCACCTTGAATGGTTGCTGAAAGCTTCTATGCTAAAATGTCAACCAGAGAGAGAGATAAGATCATGCAGGGAGGCAGTTGTAGCATGTTTCAACCCACTGGACTTAAATATGAACTGCATGCTGGTAAAACGTCTCAGGGCAGTGGAGAAACAAAAGGCTATTGGCCATAGAACGTTAAGAAGCAGCAGAGGCATAGCCTAGTAGGGTGCCATCCAGCTAAGGAACCCTTCTGGCATTATTTGGAAGGGAGGCATGCAGGGGCACTTTATATAGCACCAAGGCACTATAATGCATAGGCACATTTGCACTTTACACTCTGCAATACCTACGTGGTGTGACATCATTAAGGAGGCTGTTAGAGCACTTTACTCACAAATAAAAACTCTTCTGCAGCTTGGCATTAATGTACTTTAAATTAAGCCCCTCCCAACAACATGCCCTGTCACAACCTTTTTGGAATTACTTTCTGATAGCTGAATGGCACCTTAGCACTTTACACCTGGACCCCTACCTGCACACTTTTGATACACAACGTTTGATACTGTACATCTCTCTAGGAGTAAATCCTGTGGTAAACGTGTGGTAGAGAGTGCTAGCAAATTCGTTTTGTCTAATCATTTTAAAGATCCAATTTGCACAATCCAAGTAGCCACTCACCGCTGACCCCCCTTAGTCACTGAACTTAGAATTTTAGGAGAATGGTTAGGAAACCATTCTTGAAGACTTGGTTGTTTAGGGATTAGACACTCGCTCTCCAGGGATGATCAGTTTCTCAGCGCCAGGACACCTTTGGGTATAAGCGCGCTTTATAAGCTCCTGATAATAATATAACAATGGTCAGTTCTTAATGGCTTTATTCTGTACAGGGAAGTGGGCTAAGTAGTTTACACTTCTGTGTTTTATATCCGGAGACTTGCCTCCAGTTTTACTAATGAATGTTTTAAATAGCTCAATTACTGGCAAATGACGGACCACAGACGTTTTTAACATTGTATTTGATGTCTTTTACTGCATTCAGGGTCATTTGTATTGAAATGGTTTTAATTAACTGTGCAAATAAACGTAAACTAATCTTTATTGCATTCTGGGATAGCTAGATGCAACAGTTGGCAGGAAGGTAATAATCTGGTTGGAGCAGACCTAGTAGCACATTGGCTAGTTGTCATTTCATTCCCTGAGAGCAATTTCCAGGCATAAATGTGGCACCCCTGGCACCCAGACCTCAGCTCATGTGTGCACTCGAGAAAGGGCTGAAGAAGGACTGCGCTTCTTCCAGGACCTGCAAAAAGAGAGGCTGCTCCAAAGACTGGACTGCACCTTCCGCTCCTGGGCTAGCAAAGAGAGGACCATGCCTGTGATGCCCTGCTCGAGAAAAAGTCATTCATGAGCCACAGACAGAAGGAAAGACACAAGAAACAATTGGCTGACTTCCTGTTTCAGCTACAGAGCCACAAAAGCTTAAGAAGTGCACATTGGTGATTTAGTACCCACAATACTTGACCACTGCTGACTGTCAAAGCGCTGCCCAAGAGACAATGGGGCAGATCTATGTTTCCTGGCGCATCCCTGCAAATCAGCATGGATGCGCCAGGAAATATACGTCACGCAAGTTTACCCTTGCGCCACCACAGATGTGCCGCATTTACAATGCAGCGCATCGTGGCGCAAGGATAAACAGATGCGTGACGCATCTGAAGGCGTAAGGCGGCGCATTGCTGGAGTTGCATCGCAAGCGCGACGCAGCTCCAGCAAGCAGCGGGGGTGCCCTATCGTCACAATGCTGCGTCAATCCTTACGCCTGCTTCAAGCAGGCGCAGGGTTTTGACGCAGCACGGGCTCAAAAGTGACTGAGTGAAATCTT
The DNA here is from genome assembly GCF_964204655.1 of Triturus cristatus. Taxonomy (NCBI): domain Eukaryota; kingdom Metazoa; phylum Chordata; class Amphibia; order Caudata; family Salamandridae; genus Triturus; species Triturus cristatus. Next base: position 424,477,119 of record NC_140593.1, read on the forward strand.
GTAGATTTCACTCAGCCACTTTTCGGAGACGTTCCTACGCCGGATCGCCACCCCCCTGCACAGGTACGCCCACATGTGGCGCAAGCTTTACAACATGACGCATCTCCCTAGATGCGTCACGTTGTAAATAGCCCGCAGCATGGTGCTGGGTTTACGCTGCAGCTGCGTCACAAAAGTGACGGAACGGCGGTGCAAAAGTGGCGCACGGGGCTTATAAATTTGCCCCAATGTTTCAATGCTCAAAAGTTGCACCAGAATTTTCCTCAACCAGGAGAGTCCACAGAGTGCAGTTCATGGGCGTAACGGATGCCCCCGCGGTGCGGGGGTGTCACTGCACCTTAGAGGTCAGAGGGGCTACCCTACAGATCCAGCCACCCAGCTGCCGAGAAGCTATATAATTCAAAACAATGCAACTATAAATACAATTTTAAAAAAAGCTACAGAGGCCTATCATTAGTGGCAGAGGTGAATGAAAAAATAATAACTCACTGAAGAGTGCCTTTTATTCGAAAGCGAGGGGGTCTTGGAGGGTTAAAAAATGTTTCACTATTTTCCTGCTGCATTTCCAATTTGTACATACAGGGCCTCAGAGATGAGCACTGGAGAGGAAACTGGAAAGCAGTGCAGTGCGTCTTTAAGACAGGTCAGACGAGAGGGAAGACAAAAGCAGCCTGCGGAGATCTTTTGTGCCCCACATTTTTCAAGGCACAATAATAATAGGATAACTCTGGTGAATAGTGTACTCGTTGGAGAGAGCTGTTTTTTGTTTGTCATGGTTTTGACTTATAAAGTAGTAGAAATGGTTAATGAGCCTCCTGCAAATGTGCAACAAGCAGATCACAGGTTTGCATTTTGTGGTGATAGCTTTGTAGGCTACTGCTTTTGTCACAGAGAATGTTTTTGTATTGTATTGTAATTGTAATTGCATTTGTATAGCGCTTACTACCCCATACGAGGCATCGAAGCGCTTTTTCGGCGAGTAGCACGCTGGTCCGGGACCCATAGAGGATTAGTGCTAAATTAGTATAGTGAAACATGCAAGTACATTTTAAGTGGTGGACAGGTTAGTCAGTTATTTGGATTCGGAAGGATAGCAGAAGGATAGAAGAGGAAAAAAGGTTTGTATTTATATAGAGCTTGTTACCCCTGATGGGGTGTTGAAGCATGCTACTGGTACTTGCAGTTCGTAAGCTACAATTCTCATAATATAGCACAGTGAGCTATGTACTATTATCAAAGAGCTGCATGCAAACTGCAAGGCATAAGCTTAGAACCTTAGGTTTCTTCTCAAACGTTTGTTATTGTAAGGTTGCTAAAAAGGGTTCCTTTCAGTAGTAAAACACTTCTCATTGATATATACAACCCCAACCACTGTTACATTATAAATTCTGAGTATGTGTTTTTCCAGAGAAATCACTCTTTACATATAGGGCCACATGTATCATAATTTCAAAAAGCGATTCCCTAATTGCCATTCTCTGTGAATCGCAATTAGGCAATCACTATTTGAATGTACGAAACACCATGAGTTTCACTTAGCGTTTCCTAAAGGGTCGCAAATCGACCTACCTCATTATTATTAATGAGGCAGGTCGCAATGTGCGACCCATTAGGAATCTCAAAAATCACAGGGATGGTGGCCTGCTGGGGTCAGCAGACAAACACGTTAGTGATTGTTTTTAAATAAAGCAACATTTTTTTTAAAAATGCATCCCATTTTCCTTAAAGGAAAACAGGTTGCATTTGAAAAATTAAAATACATTTTTATTTTTTTAAGAGCAGGCAGTGCTCTGTGGGACCACTGCCTGCTCTTACATTTTTTTAAATGAATATTCACAAAGAAGAAGGGGTCCCTTTGGGGACCCCTTCCCATTTGCGAATGGGTTACAACCTACTTGAAGTAGATGGTAACATGCAAATGATTTGTGACTACATTTCAGTTGCAAAACATTCCTACATACCGCTGCAATTTAATATAATAAAGGGACTAAAGTGACGCCCAGAACACGCCCCTTCCTAATACAGAATCGGTATGTTTCGCAATTCCAAATTGTGATTCGGTAACACGTTAGTGAACCGCAATTTGGAATTGATACATACCAAAAAGCATTTTACTGCTCTCAAACGGCCCGATTGTGTGAATCAGGACATTTGAGACTGGTAAAATGCATGATACATGTGGCCTATAAGGCCTATCAGTATGGATGACCTGCTTCCTACATCTTGCAGCTCACATTGTCTTATGTGTACTATGTCTGTGTGACATAAAGCGTGCTCTGACACGATACATTGAGGTTATGGAGAGATGAGGTGCACCAATGGAGGGAGGTAGTGAGGGAGTCCATTTGAAGGAGGTCATGGGCAGTGGGGCAGAGAGGAGGTCATGGGCGGTGGGGCAGGGTACCAATGAAGATTGCCATACTGGGTGCCTATAATGCGAAATCCAGCCCTGGGAGTTTGTGTGATCTGCACTGGGTACAGAAAGTGAGACACAGTGCCAAACACCCATCCACCTTTTATTTTCCATGGTGCAGAGAGAGTCCCCTGGCTTACCTCTTTACTTAGATCATTATGAACTCTCCAAACTAAGTTTTTTGATGTTCATTTAAATGGTCTGAACGAATGAAAATAATATACCGATACCAAAAACCACATATTGAAATGGAACCATTGGTAAAATAAAAAGAAATGATCTTTAAAAAGCATGTTTGATCCTGCAGGTATCTCTAAAACCTATATAGTATAACTCTGAAAGCTACAAGATTAAAAACATGTTTCTTTAATGCATAACCCAAATGCACCTGATAGCACACTGAGGTTGTATATTTCATCACATTTTACGATTCGTACCTGGCAAATTTAACATAGTGGTGTGTACGTTTTCACATACACCCACACTCTCCTGCCATCATATAAGAAACCTTAGCTGTTTCTATCTTTTCATCCAAGATCACTGTGCATTCTGCAACTTGTAGTTTTGAGTTTAGCTTTTAAAAATGGGATCAGAAACCCTTGTTTGCACCATGCTTTTGGATAAAATGCCAGGAATGACTGACAGCGTCTAATGTTACATGTTGGCACCTGTGCACACCTATCCCTTCACACTTCATCACTTTTTGTCACATAGGCTTGCTCTGCTGCTGTGGTGTTCTACCTGTTTGGGTGAGAGATTCTTGCACAGTTGCTGCCACTACAGTACCTCTCTAATGAAGATGACTGTCATTGCTTCGAGTTTCCCATGGTGTATCACTCTTGTGAGGGATATTTGCAGTACTCATGCTTCCTGGGCTGTATCTGTTTCTTGAGGGAGACCTCTACAGCTGCTGCTCATATTTTTCATGTTTAGTGCGAGACGAGCTTTCACATCTGCTGCCCATGCTGGACTTGTTTTGCTAGAGAAGCTTGCACTGATGCTCACAGTAATGCACTGATGTGATAGCGATTTGAATGCTGATGTCCATGCTGTACCTTTTCTGTGCAAGAGTTTGCAGTGCTGTTGCTCGTGGTGTGCCTATTTTTTGAGTGAAGGAAGCTTGCACAGACGTTGCCTCTGCTATGCCTATTTTGCATCAGGAAAGCTTGCAGTACATTGCTGTGCTATTGCTCTTTTGTGTGAAGAAAAATGACACTGGTGCTGCTTGTGCATAATCTGCATAAGGACATTTATCTCTCCTTTGCAATGCTGCTACCTGCATAGTACCTGCTGTGGGTGTGTGAATGAAGATTGCACTGCACAAGTGTAAAATATGGAAATTAAAAGGTTAAGGAGTAAGAGAAGCTGAAGTTTAGTGAGCTGAAAGGAAAATTCGGAGTAATAAAAGACAGAAACAAGAAGTAAGTAGGTGCATGGGAATGAGGGAGGTATCTGTGAAGGAAATAAGTGTGATAGGGATTTGGAAATAAGCGAAAGGGTAAAGATGAGGATAGTTTGGAAACTGAGGATCTAGAAGCAAGAAGATCAGAGACAGTGCTGACAGTAGCATTGAGAGGTGATAGTGAGAGAATGGGGAGAATAAAGTGGAAAGTAGGAGATGAACTGAAGAGAGATATTTAGTGGTCAAAGGTAAAATTAAATGTAAGAGGGAGGGGTGGTATAGATATTGGAGAATGTGATGTGTGCAAGTTAAAGGTAAATATGAGGAGGGAGAGGAGAATGAGCTTAGGCTGGCAGTAAAATCTGGAGAGATAGAGGTGAGTGCGAAACGTTAGAGGTATAGTTTAGAGAATGAGAGAATCAGAGTTGAAAGTAAGCAGCAAATTGGAAGAGATAGAGTGGACTAATGAGAGACTCAGGTGCAAAGAAACACAGGAGAAATAGAGCAGAGGGAGAAATTGTCAGAAGTAGTGGAAGTGTGAGGGATCATGACAGCAACATAAGAATGAGGGAAATAATCTTGTGTTTGAAGAGGAAACTCTAAAAAATGTATGAAACTGGAGGACAGAAGTGGAATTAAGACAGCTGGGAGAGAGAAGAGAACAGGAAGCATGGAGTAGGGAAACTGGGAATGCTAGAGATAAGAATGACAAAGGTAAATGATATCAGTGCTAGTGGAAGAGAGGCCTAAATATGCTGGAAAAGGGTAACAGTGGTTGAAGAATAAGAGATCAGGTGAACTGTTCAAAGCAGAAAAGGTGATGAAAGAATGAGGGCTAAAGATGAGCGGCTGACCGGAAAAGATTGATTGAGAAATGTGAGAAATTAAAATGACTGGTAACATGGTCCATTGGTGCATTGCAAATGGAATTTTCAATAGCAAAAAGGCACCACTTTTGCTCACCACTAACTTTGAAATGCTCGTAGCCCTATGACTGTGCCCTGGAATCCCTTCATGTCACCAAGCATGTCCCCATTTTCACCTATAGCTTCATTTTGTAAATCAATAACACCTAACACCAGTTTTTATATAGCCTAATGTCTCCCTGACTGCAGAACTTGCTGATTTACTTGAAGCCATTTGTATCAATGAAAACCCTGCTGCTGGCTTTGAGGTAAGTAATGAGGGTCAGGTACTTTAAACCAGCGGGTGGTAGAGTGATCGAATAAGGGCCCCCCCCTTGTAGTACATAGCGGGGGGGGCCCTAAGGTTTTGTTACGCCACTGGTGCAGTTTGGTCAACCAAGACAGACACATGCCACAGCTGAAGGGGACCACTGGTTCCAATGTAACTGGAGACCAATAGACCAGCGGCAATTAGTTTTTGGCAGGATTTCAACTGGAGTTTGAGGGACATCGACCTCTGTGACCAAAGTCTCTCCATTGTGACTTTGACTGTGGGTACTGTACTGCCAAGCCTTTTTGGCCACTGTGACTTGATCCCTACCAGAGTTGGCCGAAATAGCATAATACAACTTTACAAAAGTTTTCAAAGGTTTTCAAAGCAACTGCTAGCCACAGTATTTGTCCATGCCTGTTGTGATTAAAATGAAAGAGAGTGATTTACTATTTGCGTAATGATTTATATCTCCAGACCTCTCCGGTGGATTTTGTTTATTATGGTGTCTAAATATTATTAAAAGGAAGATATCTTTTTATAAACTGGTGTTGGATTCCCTTTGTTTTGTGCTTCTTTCTTTTCAACTGTTGTGTTTTTTATACATCTTTTTCATTTGTTTCTTTGTTAAAGCCTGACTTTTCGTAGCCACAGCTACCCAGAGTTGAGCTACGGTTTACAATGAGCCTGACTGGACCCAAGATAGATTTGGGAGTTTATTATACAGTAAGGTCACAAAACCACACCATACAAAAAACCACTTTCGTCATACTTAGTATGTCAAACCTGACTTCATAGCAGCATCCGATAAGCAGAAGCAAATGGAGTGCAGAGAGACAGGTGGTATCCTGGCCAAACTGGATGTGGCAGTTCTAAGGGGCAGAGCATTTTCGGGCACTTCCAGGAAGAAATTGCGTGAGATACAGTAAAAGGTTTCTGTAGAACAGGGAAAGTGAGAGCAGGAGAAAGAGAGGCAGAACATGTTGGTAATTCACAATAGAAGTGTCTATTTACTCAGCTGCCATCTGAATAAATACACTGTGCACACTGTTCACCTAACAGTGCAGGTTCCAGGCATAGATTCTTAGTGTTTCTATCTCATGAATGGACCCTTCAGCCACACCGTCGTACTAGTCACCCTTCCAATATGTCTATGGAATTGGAATTTCATTGTTAAGATGTTTAATAGTGTTTTAGGTGGGATAGATCCTGTCTCTACTGGGCCCTCATTACTGTCCTTGACAACATTGTCTCAGCAAAAGAAATCTGCAAGCAAAAACATAAATATTCTAAATTACAGGCTTGGAGATTGTATCCAACTAATGTCATTGTGATGGCGATTCAGGGAAGGATGAGGAAATGTCAAAGGTGACCGGCAGGAGGATAATGGCGAAAAGTTGGATGCCAGGTGGGCTAGAATGACAAGAGCTATGAGGAACAGGATAAGGAGAAACTGGGACCTATACCACAAAGACCAGGGTGACCAAAGCCAGAGGGGGCCATAAACAAACTGACGAGGAGGATTAGAACCAGGAGAAACAGGACCATTGCTACAAGGGCGAGAATGATCAGGAGGCCTAGGAGGGTGCGCATCAGGAGAATCAGGGTCCAGAAGGTGAGGACCAAAGAAGAGCAGGAACAGGATAGGTGGAATAGAAGCCACTGGGCCAACAAAAGCAAAAGGGATATGAATATCTGAGAGCTCCAGCTAGGAATAACAACGGCCAGGAGGAGATGAGAAGAGCTAGGATTGACAGACCCAGGTGGACAGACCCAAAAGGACCAGTACCAGAAGAACAGTGGAATGGAGGATCGGGGACAGTAGGACCAAAACCACATACATCACATAAAGGAGGACAAGTGGGCTAAAAGGGCAAGGGCTGTCAAGACCACAACTAGGAAGGATAAGGGCTAGCAGGCCAGGAGGCCCTGGAAGAAAACAACTAGGAAGGCTAGCAGGCCAGGAGGCTCTAGAACAAAAGAACTTGGGGGCATATGTATGAAACCAAATTTTAGTCGCAAACGCTGCGAATCGCAAAAAACTGCGTTTGCGACTAAAATTTCGCAATTTCATATGTATGACACACATTCCCAGTGCAAAATAAGAAATCGCTAAATTTGCGATTTCTTAGGCTGCCAAACTCCAAAATTGCGAATAAGCTTGCAAATTCCTAAATTGCGATATTCTCAATTTGTGAAATTCGCAAAAAGGATATCGCAAATTAAGAAATCGCAAGCAAATGTATGAAAAACTCGCTAATGGCGAAATAACGAAATTCGCAAAATAAGAAATCGCAATTAACACCAAGTGCATGCAGGTGGTAAACAGGTGCAAGGTACTTAAACCACCCCACAATGCAACAGAACCTTCCACAATGGCAGCACTGTTTGTGATAGCCAGGAGGCTGCGTATTCGGGCTCTTGCACAGAGGAGAATGAGACAGGAATGTATATTCAGGCTGCGCATCGCTCTGTTCCAGCACACTGAAGAGGACATCCATGACAAGTACCGGCTGCACTCACAGACCATATTGGACCTGATTGAGGAGCTGAAACCCTATCTGGAACACCCTACAAGTAGGACACAAACAATTCCCACACATGTGCAGGTCCTGTGCTCCCTGCACCTCCTGGCGTCAGGGAGTTTTCAAGGGGTCTTAGCGGAGGTTAGTGGGGTGTCACAGAGTGCACTTTCACGCTTTTTCCATGCCTTTCTAGATGCAATGCTACAGCGGCTATCACATCACATATACTTCCCCACCACCCAACAGGCATTACAGCAAATAAAACTTGACTTCTACCAGATTGCACGTTTCCCCCACGTCATTGGCTGCATCGATGGGACCCATGTGGCCATCACACCCCCATCAGCAACTGAACATGTCTACAGAAACCGTAAATGCTACCATTCCCTGAATATACAGATTGTGTGCAACGCAAAGTATATCATCCATGACATTGTACCCAAATACCCTGGCAGTACACATGACTCTTTCATCTTTAGACACAGTGGAATACACAGACGTCTGAGTGCTGGAGAGTTTGGGGAGGGATACCTGCTAGGTAAATACATGGCACACATCCATACGTCCACTACATCACTGGAGGGTGGGGACATTGACTTACCTATTGTGTCTATCCCTGCAGGTGACAGTGCCTATGCAGTGTGGGACTTCATCCTGACCCCGTATGTGGATCCAGCCAATGTAAGTGAGAGGAGATACAGCAGGGCACACAGATCTACACGCTGCGTCATTGAGCGTACGTTTGGAATCCTAAAGAGCCGGTTCCGGTGCCTGCATAAAAGTGGAGGTGCACTGCAATACAGCCCTGAGACCTGCTGTAAAATCGTGGCAAGCTGTGCAATGCTGCATAACATGGCTATGAGGAAAGGCACCACAATTGATGTGAGCGATACAGACACAATGGATGACGATTGCCCTGCTCCCCCTGGCAGACCAGCATCAGGATTCGGGGCAGCTGCTGGACGCCAGAGACGGACTGAGATCACACAAAACTACTTCTAGGTGAGTAATGATGACATGAGACAAAAAATGATTCTAATGTGTGCTGTGTTTATTCACACTTCACAATCATTAAGTGTTGCTCTACCCAGCACATGTTATGCACACAGTGCAGGTATGGCACAAGTAACTGTGCAATCTGCATAGTTGGGTTACATCACTCATTTATGCTAAATTGTCACTGAACAGTTCACCTACTTTGGTGACGCATTGGTGCTGTTTGGGTTCCAGGCTGAGTGCCCTCCGTGCTGTTCCTGGGTCCTGCACCCTGTCTGGAACTGCGCCGTCTTGCTCCAGGCAATGTAGGAGTGATGCTACTCCTACTGGAGGTTTCCTCACTCTCGCCAGAGGCTATGAGAGCGGTGCCACCTGAGCTGGCCGTCTGCATTTGCTCCACTGCACTGGTGACCTGTTCTAGCCCTCTTGCTATGTCCTGACAGCAGTGCGACATTTCCAACTGCATGGTAATGCTTCTACGTGTCAGATTGCTGGTGGTGGTGCAGAGGCAGTTCACAGCCTTAGTATAAGTGTGCAGTCGTGCATTGGCACGTCGGGCAGCCCTGTCACTGGCGTCTTGGTTGTGCCTCAGAGTGTCACAGAGGTCACGTATGGCACCTGCCATGGCCATGATGCCCTCCCCCATGTTTCACTGATTTTTGTTGAAACTGCATGGCTGCCTATTTATTGAGCGCAATGATTTACATTGCAGGCGCTGTACCTGCAGCATGCTGTGTTCCATCCCTGAAAATATGGTGTTCTCCGCTTCAGTGGCAGTGCTGCTCCTGGGTCTTGACCTGCGTCTTTCCAGTGCTGGAATGCTCGGCCTTGGTGTTTCCTGACTCGGCATGTGTGACACACCCTGACTCTCCTCTCTTCTGTCACTGTCCTCCCCTGTGGCCTGTATGTCATCCTCCAATGGAGGCAGTGGGGGCACATGTGTGCGCTTCCTGCGCAGGATTGTTGTGTGCTCCGTATCATCACTGGAGTCCCCATCGTCATGCTGCTCCTCAGGATGTTCAGGCCCATCTCCCTTTGCACTGTCATCACGTGCCCTGGATTGTGCTGTCACTGTATTATTCCCTTATCCCCGACCCACATGTTGCATTACATTTCCTATGTCTCATGGACACACTGTCAGACATATTACTACAAGTTCCATGATGCATTGCGGGGTGTGCTGTAAGACTTGGACTGGAATGACATTTTTTGTGTATATTTAGCGCATTTGGGGAAGTGTGCATGGGATGGGGATCAGTGCAGATTGATTTGGAATGCATCTTACCTTGGCTGCTGGATGCAGGGTCGGAGCTGTCAATGTCAGCCACACCACCATCGCTCTCAGGCAGGAGGGTGGACTCCACAAGCTCCTCGTGGGGTGTTGGCTGTGCTGCTGTGGATGGTCCTCCCCTGGTCTTGTTTGCATCCTTTAGTCTGGCTGCCACCTTCTCCTTCGACCTCTGTCGCATATCGTACCATCGCTTGCGCAATTTCTCGACAGTGCGATTTGTGACACCCACAGCATTCACTTTCTGTTGTATCTCCAGCCAGATCTTTCGTTTCCTTGCTTCTGGGACTCGCAGTGCCTTTTTCCAGAAGAGGAGCTCACGGCTGCAGACCATCTCCTCTATGAGGACCTCCTGCGCCTTGTCAGAGAACTTGTGCTTTCTCTTTCTCTTCTCTGCCTCCTTGCCCTCATGTTGCTTGTGGGACTCCATTGGGGTTTGTTCTCTCCTGGGATGCCTGCTCACACTCTCCAAACAGCCTCTGGGTGTGGCTCAGGTGAGCAGGTGCAGGAAATCACTCCCACTTCCTGGTTGTGATGTCATCAGGCTGGACCTGTATTGCAGATTCCCGTTTTTGCGATTTCTTAATTTGCGAATTTCGCAATGAAGGAATCGCTAATGATGTTTCTGAGACTTTTTTGCGATTATTAAGAAATCGCTACACATTTGCGAATTATTTTTTACATCCTGATTTGCGAATCTCAAACTGCAAATCGCAAAATATCGCAATTTGAGATTCGCAAAACGGGAGTTTCATACATATGCCCCTAGGACACAGAAAAGACCAGAAAAAAAAAGCCCAGTGGAACCAGGAGGTCCATTAGGGCTGGAGTCAGGAGGATGATGTACTAGGATACCAAGGAGTACGTAGACCAGGGTTACCTGGAAACAGGAACTAGGATGAACCAGGGTCAGGTGGATAAGAACAAGATGGAACAGGAAAACCAGGAGAATAGGAGAACTAGTTAGTAGAAGAAGTTCGGAAAGGAGGCACAGTGTACTCTACAGTCTAGGGTAACCAAGGCTGGTGGGATCAGCACCAAAGACCAGATCCAGGAGGACCAGACAAAGAAGTAGCAGAACTAAGATGCTCAGGACTACATAGTCCAGGAGGACCAGCACTGGAAGGATTAGGGACAGGCAAACCTGGGAGCAAGAAAAACCTGGGTGCATAATCAGGAGGGCTGAGTTCCAGAAAAATGGTGAGTTGGAAGAAAAGGGCCAGGTGCATGTGGAACAGGAGAACCAGGAAACAGGAAACAAGTAGCAGTAGTATCTTGTAATATTCTTAGGCTAGCATGAAGAGGAGATCCTGGATGATCAGAATTTGAAAAGTCAAGAATGAACACCGGTGGGCTCAGGTACATTATTGCAGAACCATGAGGACAAGGAGCAGGAAGACCAGGATAACTCAGGACCAGATTCAGGAAGACTATAAAGATCAGGACCAGAAAGGCAATGGCCAGTAGGATTAGGAAACCTGGATAAGTAGAACAGAGACTAGAATCTCCTGGGGGGCAGAATCAAGGGCACCTAGCGGTCCAGAGCAAGGATGATGAGGTGGACTAAACGGAGCATGATCAGGAAGACCAGAAACAGGACTACAATGCCCATAAAGATCTGTACCTAGGGTATCAAGGTTTCAGAGTACTAAGTGGAGCATATTGATGACCTTGGGCAGCAGGATCAGGGTGAAGTAGCTCAGACGTGACAAGGACAAACAAAATCAGGGAGATGAATGAGACTGGACATGGATTGCCAGAAGACCAGGACCAAAATGATCAGACTCCACCGGACCTGAACAGGGAGAACAAGGATAAGCACGTTCGGATAAGTGGGTGCAATACTAAGAGGACCAAAAGGACAAGAAGTAGAGCCAGGAGTACCAGGACAATCCAAACCAGGACGACATGGATTACAGGGACCAAGATACAAGAAGCCAGATGGGCCAAAGAGACCAGCAGGACCTGCAGTATCACGATTAGAAGTTACAGGGTGAAGAAACACATGACATAGTGGCCATGGCCATGAGGTCGGTTAATATTGATGTTGATGTACTCAATGATATGTGTAAGTATAAGAACGAAATAGAATCACTTTTGTTGAAATCCCCAGATATGACCTCTCCATCAAACCTGAGTCAGAAATACGTGGTCAGGCAGGCCCTGCGCCCTAGCCCTGAGGCTGCTGATTGACTGTTCACAAGTGGGGTCGCACATAACCAGCAGGACAAACGCGCAAATAGGAAAAACCACAATGGTCCGTGGAGATTGGCTCCAACAAAACGCATATGGCAGGAGGAGAGCACGTTCCCAAAACACCATAATGTTAGATGCCACATTGAGTTAGGAACACTTAACCACTCAGGACACAGCACACGCTACACACGCAGTGATCAAGTGCTCATAATGCCAAACATCTGGACATGTTACTCACTGGCCCTTATTGTGTCCACACAAGGTCGGGACCCACTTGCGATTGTCATCAGGTGGGAGTTATTTATGACCCATGATAAAACCTATATTCCACTATCGAAACAAGATCTATCAATTGTTTTATGGTGCTTCAAGAAACTTATACAAAAATTCAAAACGATTGTACTTTGAGTCAGTCCTCACACCCATTTCTGTAAGCTGCACTCCCAGCGTATTGTTTGAAGAAACCAAACTGCTCCTGTTTTGCCAAAGGCCTCCTGTCTTTGTTTTTTCAAGGTAAATTCATATTCGAGGAACAGGCCCAAAAAGAAGGAAAGCCGGGGAGAGACCGGATGGGGGAACCAGGAAAGACTAGGATGAAACTTTTAGGAGTAGAAATATAAGGACCCAGAGGACTGGACCCAGGCCTAGGATTGTCAGGGGAACTAGGACTTCTGGACAGGGACCAAGTTATAGCACTAGAAATTCTTGAATAAAATGTTAAGAGCAGTAGTCTGTTTTTTGAGGGTGATGTTTAATAAATTCAACTGGGAGACATGACTTCAACAGCAAGCTCAAGCAAATGTCTGATAAACGCATTTCAGTGGCAATAGTTATACTCTCTAGTTATACTCTCTGAAGCCTAGGAAAATAACCTTGAACCACCAAGTGTCTCAGAGTGGAGAACATTCAAGCATTTATTGTTTATGTTGCACTGGTATTCTTCCTACTGCTGATATAGCCTTCAATATATGACACATTTTCTGACTAGCATTGTATTGACCACCATCCTGTGCCTGAGCTTTATTTAAGAACTTTTGGCACTATCAAAAGTATGAAGTGGTACAGAAAGTCTAGGACATGGGGATAGCAAGACAAGTGTAGGGTAGATTAGGAGGACCAGGGCAGTTAGTGCCAGAAAAACTGGACCTGGATGGCCAGGAAGACCATGATCCAAATTACCTATCCCAAACAACGTTGCCAGGGCCAAGAGGGCCGGGACAACGAGGTGCGGTGATAGAAGGACCATAATGACAAGGCACAGGGTCAGAAGGACCAGGGCAATCTGAAAAAGGGTGACGTGGCCCAAAAAGACCAGGACACAAGAAGCCAGGTGTACCAAGGATACCTGGAGCATGGGTACCAGGATTTGGAAGAACAGGGTGAGAAGATTCTGAAGGGTGAATTTGGGACATTAGGGGAGGGGTCAGATGGAGGTGGGTTAGATGAACTAGAACTATCAAGATTAGCAGAAACAGTTCAGAGGACTAGGGAGCAAAACCAAAGGGACAACAACTTGAAGCGTCAAGTGGAGCAAAAACACAAGGACATGGGATAGCAGGCCAATGGAGACAAGGATCAGATAGACCAGAAACCCTGAGCCAGGAGAACCAAGGGGACCCGATCAGGACCAAGATGACTAGACCCAGCCAAATAGGCCCTTGAAAGAATGATCAGGACAAGTAGACCCAGTACAAAACCAACCAAGATGGCAGGGGTCCGGATGAAACAAACAGTACTCTGTGTGTGGCACTATGTGTGCCACACATCGAGTACCAGGATAATAGGGCCAGTGGAGAAGGCCTCATGAGACTAAGATGATCATGGTGGTGAGGATCAGTAGGATTAAGACAAAGGGGACCAGGACCAGAAAGTCTGGGAAGAGCCTATACATGGAATGGGCCAGACCAGATGGTACCAAAACAGAGCAGGGCTAGAAAGAAGTAAGAAAAAGATTTGGGAAACCATTACCAGGATAAACGGAGCTACGGGGACCAGGGCTGGGAAGATGACTAGGAAGACCAAAACAACCAAGAAAAGGGGGATTTGAAGCAGCACAAGGGGAAGGACCAAGATCGGAAGGCATACAAGGACTAGAAGGAAGAAGTCTGGGAGGAGGAGACCTGTGTGAGTCTAGGCCACCTATCAAAGAATATCCCACATGTAAACCGTTTTTATTCATGTATCTTATGCTGTCAATGCTGGGCCCCCTTTCTTACTTCTGGCACTCCTGAGAACTGTGGTTGCAGAGCACATACTGCCTTCCAGCATCATCCAAATTAAGGAACTGACATAGACATCGAAGAAGTTACTGTGCCACGCGTGAAAACGCAAGGGATCTAAACGAAATGGGAAGGGATGGACTGGGTTGAGTTGAATAGCCTGAGAAACAAACTAATGGAAATCACGACACCGAAGAAACATATGACACAGTAGATTCTTCTTCCACATTCCTACCTCTTATTGTTCTGACACCCTCTATCTTGAGGCTCTCATACCAGGATCCTTTTCCCTTTTCCCTTGATTATATATAGAGTGAAAAGCAACAAACTCGTAGGTTCTAAATAGTCTGACTATGGGTAAAAGGAAAGCCTCAGTGGCACCAATAGGGAGGGAAAAACACCCAAACTAAGAGAAAGTGCGTGTAGAAACTGTACAATAGCTGAGATAGATAATTTAATAGAAGAGGTAGAGACTATGCTCGAAGGAGCGGTTAAAAAACATAAGGCACCCCCCAAAAAGAAGATTACATCTTTCTATGCAAAGCAGGAAGCACACAAACAACCAACACTATTACACCAAAACCCTGCCATAGTGCATATAACTAGTTAGCAATTCTCCTCTAATCAAGCACTAACAATGACCAACCCACAAATTACATCTTCCACTTCAACACAGAAGTCACCATTTGGGAAAAAATAGGCAACGGATCCGTAGACCAAGGGAAAGTTGTGACCGAAAGCATGGGTAATGCAGACACTGTAGGCATCACTCTTACACATAGATACACGCTGCTAGCCGAAGCTGAGGAAAACCCAGGAAGGACCCCTATAGAGGGAGCAGTGACTCATTTTAGTAGTATATGCAAAGAGGTCATAGTACCCAAAGAGGTTGCTCGATCAATAAGCAAAAAAGGGTGTAAGTGCCTGGACGAATCTAAGGTGATACAAGCACTAGTTGAGGATGTTACTTTTTTTTTTTTAAATGAGGTAGGGATTTTAAAAACTATAGTAACCTCACTATAGAGTAAACAAGATGCTATTTATGTAACCAACTCTACCAACTAACATAAGGGAGATAAGGGGCAACCAGCAGAAGTAGTTAAACCGTTAGTTAGTCACAATTCGAGAGTTGGCGGGATATACAAACATGAGAACCAGAATCCTGCAAATTCTATCCCCCTTGAGAGTCCTGGAAGGGGGCAGCTGCCCAATCACAAAAGAGATATAGTGAATCGGGCTAACAGCATAGGCAATGATGCAAACTTCATAATACACTCAGATAGAACATAGTTTAAAACATGGTCACAAATAACTCAAGAAGGTGCTCCAAGACCACTACACAATTTACAAACTCGAAGGCCCTTATTTAGAACACAACAAGAGGTTACCTAACTGTCTAAACCATTGTGCAGGGAACAGTCACACAGGAGCTAAGAAGGTCAGAAAGTATATTTAACTAATATACCAAAGGTTATAGCAGGAAGTAGGGAGGATGAAGACTCATTACAAAATTTAATTATACACTGGATCAGGAACAAAAGGCAATGCTTGTCTGTAGTGCGCTCAGACATAGAGAGGGCATTGCGCTTGGAGGGAGGAAATGAGATGATGGATACCATTAGGTTGACTATGGTCAATAGAGGCATAGTAGAGGGACTGATTATGATAGATCAAAGTACAAATCGTCAGGCAAAGTAATCCAGCCCTTTGAATTAAAGGACCCTAGAGAGACCTTAACATCACAAGTTGGGCATGGAAATCTCACCAACAATGAGGCGGTGCTTAACCACCCAACCTCAAATCTCAGCCTCATGGATTGACTAAAGGCAGAGGAACAGGCAAATCTGACGACAGACGAGCAACCTGACCGAGAAGAAAGCCAAAGAGGTAGTAACCCACAGAACAAGACAGGTACAGAAGGGTGCCAAACACACCAAATAATAAAAGCTGTTGTTAGCAATGAACGTAGAGTTTAACTCAGAAGCACTGCCCCTGACCCAGAAGCACCAGTAAGAGGATCAAGACCTGTAGCCATTGTCTAAAATCCACCACTATTTTTCAAAGAAAAATTGAAGCATGCAAAGTGATTATAAAAAGCCAGACAGGTATGCTCTGAGCTCTCAGTGACAGCAGATACTCTTTGAAGGTGGCACAGTGCTCTGAGGCTAGATCGGAGGACTGAAACTTGACAGAGGGGTCTAGAAGTGGATAGATGAAAAGGATTGTGGCAAAGTGTATTGAGAAACCCTGAGAGCTAAATTTGGCAAAAATAGTGTATGGCTGGGGGGCGTGGCTAGCTGCCAGCAATGATGGCCGCAGCCTGAGAGAGCTCTGAGGCCGGATGAGTCTCTCCTACATTATCCTGGCACTGATCCGCTTCGGCGTCACCACTTAAAATTGCCCCAATGACTCCATATGCTGCGGTGCTGATTGCCGGTGGTCCCGACGCGAAGTGAGCTGCCGCGGGGCGGAAACATCGAGGAGACGACTGGCGGCCTCCGTGCGTCATCCGAGCCGGGGACTCGAGTAGTGGCGCCCGGCGGCTGCAGCGGAGCACGTCAGCGGCCCGGAGGTGGCTCGGGATGCGGAGGCCCAGCCGCATGGTAAAACGGAGTCGGCGCGTGGCGGTGGGGATCGGCGGCGGTCAGCGGGGGCACGCACACTGTGGCGACCGGCCCCCACCTAATGGGCAGAGCACCCTGAAAGCAAGGAGGAGATATCAACGTCTGCTGTGCACTATTGTAAGGACCGGCAGCCACCGGCAGGAACCGGGGACGTAAAGCTGAGAGTCTGCGGGGGGCAGCGGGTGCACCAGGACAACACCGAAGCTCAGGAAGGACCTGGGGGCGATCACAGGGGGTGCATTGGAAGACACCCCTCTTTGTTACACGCGGTGGCGGTTTGCTGACTGCTGATGGGGTGCTAGAGTGCCCAATGCTCCAACAACTTGGCAACTAAAGCCCTCTCTGTCCCGGTGCGGCTGTGGCGTGCCAGAAACCCGAGCATAATACCACAACCGGACTGTGCGCTCGAACTTTCTGGCCCTCTGCTGATTGAGGTCCCAGGCCTACTGGCCTAGAGTGGAAGAGGTACACTTGGGCCCTGACACCCTGCATCTCCAGGCAGCAGGGAAAGCCGAAAGGCCGTGGGCGGCCCGGACCGCGCAGTCGGGCTGCGGCGATTACCGCCACCCTGGAGGTAACTCCCTAAGTCACACTAAGTTCTACTGTCATGGGGGGTAGGGGCCAACGCGCGCCTCAACAAAATAAACTGGAAAAATATGCCTACCGCACAGAGCAAACCTCTAGCGCAGGGGCGCAGAAGAGTGGCGAGGATGCCGCCCAGCAAGTGGCTTCTAAAGAAATAACCCTACAAGATATAATGTTGACACTCACCCAAATGCAGACCTCGATAGGCACTATATCCAAGGACATCTCGTTGTTAAGGGCAGACGTGTCCAAAATGAACTCTCGACTGGCAGAGGTGGAATCAACGACGGCATCACTTTCGTCTGATACAACGACGCTTCAACGCCAAGTACGCGACCTGGAACAGACACAAAAGCGTATGGAAGCCAAACTCGATGATCAAGAAGGGCGCTCCAGGCGTAATAACGTCCGCCTGGTGGGAGTTCCGGAAAGCGTAAAAGGGCCAGGTCTGGACCTATTCGTAGAAGACTTGATCAAGACCAAGCTTCAGCCCCGAGGCTTGTCCACCTTCTTCTCAGTGGAACATGCAACCGGGTACCGGGCGGGAAACCGAGGCCGGGCGCACCGCCTAGGCCTATATTGGCCCGATTATTTAATTTCCACGACCGAGATGCAATCCTGCAGGCGGCCCGGGTGGCCCCTCCCCTCCGTGTAGACAATAGTACAGTGATGATGTACCCAGATTATACGGCGATGGTCACGCAACAACGCAGAGATTTCATGGAAATGAAAAAGGAACTACGCAGCCGTGACCTGAAGTACGCCATGCTCTTTCCGGCGAAGTTACGAGTGGAAGCTGAAGGAAAAACCTGGTTCTTTACGTCCCCAAGAGAGGCCCAGGAGTGGCTAGAAGGCTGGAGGAGGGACGCAGGGACCAGCCGACGAGGACATAGGGACAGAAGATCTTCTGGAGGATCTGAGACACTCGGGATGCGAAATGCAGCAACCACAGTGGAGGAAATACCCTCAAGCATCGTGAGAGACTCAGACCGGGACCAACTTGGTTTAGCGATAGACTTCAGCTGGATGCCCGCCGGAGGAGGTATGGCATGAATGATCCGCTCGAGCTGCTCGGGAGATGGAGGGAAGCGAGATTGGACCGATTGGGGCACGGGCGCTGTTGGACGGCTTCAGGCGATTGCTGGGACTTGCAACTACTAACAGCTGTATTAGAAGACGCGATAAAGTAACTGTCTTTTGGGAGAGACCCGTCATTACCGGTCGTAGCTCTCCCCCTTCTCGCAAGTACAAGGTTTGGGGAATGAAGCACTCTGCTGGGTTGGGGTGGCGGGGAGTTCAGATTGGTATTATTGTACACTACACACAGAGATTTTACTCATTCCAAACACAAGACACACAGGGTCCCCGGGCTTCTGCCAGGAGGTGCGAGATGGCTACTGAACTATGACAATATGTCCCCATGATGTCAGAAGGGAAAAAGAGTAGCCCCTCCGTCCCGGAGTCCCTGGCGCATCCTGCGTCGCCGGTGGAATCTCTCACGCTGCTGACCTGGAACGTACATGGTTTGGGGGATAAGATAAAACGAGGCCTGGTATTACAGTGTCTAAAAAGATGTGCCCCGACGGTGGCTCTCCTACAGGAGACACTCCTCACGGGTAATGCATGCAACGGTCTGAATCGATGGGGGTTCACAATGATTGCACACTCGGAGTTTACCTCCGGCTCAAGAGGAGTGGGAATCCTAGTCAGAAAACAATCACAGCTCATAATACACCATACAAAGACAGACAAATATGGCCGATTCGCGGCACTATCCGAGCAATGGGAAGGGAGGCCTATTAATATAGTGTCAGTCTACGTTCCACCGGCCCTCCATGCAATAACGCTACCAGCGCTTGGTGACTTCCTGCTTGCTCTACCGGAGGGAGACTTGGTGGTTGGCGGAGACTTTAATGATGTCATTGACGGGACCTTAGACCGCTCACCCGCCAGGCCACGGGCGAGCGGGGTCTCCCAGACCGGAAGCTTTATAGAGGCACTGGGACTAACCGACGCCTGGAGATACCGGCACCCTGACACACAGTAATTCACCTTCCATTCCAGGGTCCATAATAGTTTATCCAGGATTGATTATTTTCTTATCTCGGCTGCGTGTCTGAGAAATGTAGACTCTGTTGAGATTAGGCCGAGAGGCATATCAGATCATTCCCCAATACTCTTAACATACGCAAGTAGTCACAGGACACGACAACGGGCCTATCCTATCTACCCTGGCTATCTGCAAATCCCTACAATTAAGAAAGCTGTCACTGCTGCCACGCATAATTATTTTCAGGAAAATGTGTCCTCGGTCAGCTCCCCTACTGTGCTTTGGGAAGCTTACATGACGGTGCTCAGAGGATGCGCCATCGCTGCTATCACCGGTTATAGACGCAGTAAACAACAGGACCTAAGTACACTAGAATTGGCACTCGCTGAGGCAGACGCCCAATGCTCCCGCGATCCTTCCCCAACTGCGGTACAACACCTATCCCTCAAACAACAAGAACATAGGAACCACCTTAAGGACATGGTACGGTCACGCTTGCCAGCAACGCAGCACAAGATCTACGAAACCGGCGACAAGGCCGGAAGACTTTTGGCGTGGCTGGACAGGCGAGATGGGGGGGAAAAAACTATTGCACGGCTCCGTACCTTTAAAGGCCAACTAGTGACTGACCCACGCAAAATAGTACACACACTAGCGCAACACTTCCACCAAGTCTACATGTCGACGTCAGTTATGACTACTGTTAGACCTGGCACCTTGGCGTGAGTTTCCCTTCCACTTTTTGATGGTGTGCCTCGATTGTTTTGCTGGTGTTGTCCGCTCAGGGCACTGCGCCACGGCTAATCCGTGCCGCAGTGCAAGTGCTCCCTAGGTAAAGTGTACCTGTAATTGATGTCCACGATTGGTTTATTGGATTCACTGTCAGTCCCCAGTAAAGTGCACCAGGGGTGCCAGGGCTCGTGAATGCCAATGCTGCTGGTGGGCTTGCAGCGCTGGTTGCGCCACCCACGGAAGCGGCCTTGTAAAGTGTGTCTAGGGCCTGCCACCGCAGACCCTGTGCGCGGTCCGGGACCGTCGCGCTGACTGCGCAAGTGCCCCCACTTGCCAGTCCCTAAACCTTCCCTTACCTACATATTAGCCACCCCTCTGGTAGGCCCAAGGGCAGGGTGCATTGTAGGCATAAGGTAGGACATGCCCTGATGTGTGTGGCATGTCTTAGTAGTGAATTACAGCCATTTTCAATCTTCACTATTGAAGGCTACCTGCTCTCCATAGGCCAGAATGGGCTGCTGGGATCACGCCAACGCTGTGACCCCAGTGGACTCAGAGAGCATGGTAGAAGTGTCAAGTTTAGTATGCCTGAACTCAGGATGATAAAATACTTCTTGTAGTCAAGTTTATTTTAATATCCTGGGTTTGTAAATACTACTTTTAGAAAGTTAGTATTTACTGACCTGACCATCTCAGTCCGCCTCTGCTGTATGTGTGTGTGTTCTGCCCAGCAACAGTAAGGAGCAGGGTTGGGGAATCCCCAGAGACAGGTTGGCTGCCAGGTGGTGGGTAGAGAGATTACACCTGGATGGGTGGGAGGAGTACACCTTGACTCTTGAATAGACCTGTGCTCTGCCACCACAAAGCCGGCGCCACCCCCTGTGGGGCGGCTGATGTCTCTGCCCTGCTGCTGAAAGGAAAGAGCAGAGTCACCATAACAAAGTGCTCCAGAACTGGACTGAGCCAGGCCTAGGCCCCCTGGCGCTAAAGAACAAAAGAATCATGGTATAAAAGTAGGAGCCTGGCTCCTAAGAAATCAGAATCCTGTTTACCACAAAGAACCTCTGCCCGACTAGAAGGAGAAGAAGACGCCGGAGGAGCTGGCCTGCTGCTTGCCTTGCTGAGAGAGGAGAGGAAGAGACTTACTGAAAAGACTTTGCTACTTTGTGCTTGAACATTCTCCAAGGGCTTGATCTGAGCTTGCCCCCTGAACTGAACCCCAGGAACAGTGGGTTCTCTGTGCTTCTTGCTCGTCCTCCAATTCGAGCCGTGTGTGCATCCCGCTGGAAAAGAGACTGCGCCCCTCATCGCCCCTCCTAGGGCCGTGACACTCAGAAGCTCGCCTGCCTCCAACCCGTGAGAGCCCCGCTCCGTCCGGAGCCGCTCTCTGTTCCCGGGCCAGGCCGCCTGCATCCCTGTCACCGCCTGCCATTGGAGTGCGCTGAACGCGCTATCCCCCCTCCTGCCGGAAGCCGTCCGGCGACTGTGATCTACGCCGGGTCACCCAGCTGCACTAACCGTGCCCTGCGACCCCGCTTCGCTATCCCCGGACTTCTCAGGCCGCGCCGCCCCCGCTGTGGAGACCCTCCTGCACCGCCGTGCTAAAGGGTCGCTGGCCGCGCCTGCCTACGTGCCCACACCTGCTGATTGAGGACCCAAGAACACTTCCCAAGCTGAGAGTCGCACCGACCTGTGCCGACTCTCCTAATCACGAAAGAAGTCCAGTATCGGGCTCGGGGCCCGCAACGCCTTATTTCCCCGTTCGCAGGAACCGATCTCTGTGAGTACTGGAACTACAAGTAAAGAACCTACGAACTATCCATTTGAAACTACGAACCAAGAACATTTGCCTGCTGTATAACCTGGTGGCTTAGCGAAAACGTTATTGGTCTTGTGATAAGTCTGTTGAGATATATATACCTTATTTTTACATAAAGAATCGTATTTTTATATATATCCAAGTCTGGTGTCCGTTTCTGGGGGGATTGATGTATTTACTGGGTGTACGATTGTAAGTGCTTAACCAACAACGCCTGAGGAATCGCCTTGGCTGCTCACGCCACGCACCTAGAGGGTGAGCAAGGGTCATTCGCGAGGGGTTATCCTGCGCCCTGACGTGGAGGAGAGGGTTCCTGCTTGACACAAGGGCAACCTTGCGCCAACCAGAGATCCCCGACTCTAACATTGTTGGCAGCGGGTGGGATTTCGGATTTGCACTTGTAATTTGCATACAGTGAATTATTAATCACCAGATAGTGAGAGCAGACCAAATAACGCAGCCACAGGTTTGTAATTGTTGAACTTTGTTGAGACATCTGCCATTACTGCAACCATGCCTGGCTCACACTTCGCTGGGAGAGCACTCTCTGTGATTTCTGGAATCGATGAGGTGGATTGGGAGAGACTGGAAGGCTACACGATGGAGCAATTGAAAGGCTACAGTGTACAATTCAGAGTCCCCCATGCTGGATGCAAGAGGAAGCCCCAGTACACCAAGGCGTTGAGAGCCTGGAAGGAGTCACGAGACCTACGGAATGCGGGGGACATCGTTCCACCCGACAACCTTGAGGAGCCCAGCAGAGTCCGGTCGCCAGAGGAGCTGGCAGACAGGGCAGCCGACAGGGCGCATGCAATGGAGATGGCAAAGTTGGCCGGACAAATGGAAATGGAAAAGCACAAGTTGGCCCTGGAGGCACAACAACGCCAAATGGATCATGATATAAGATTGAAGGAGTTGGAGCTGAAGGCGAAAAGTTTGGACACCGCTCCTTCTGGTGGCAGCACTCCACCAGCGCAGGTAGAGTCCAAGGTGTACATCCCCAAAGATGTAGTAAAGGAGTATTTCAGAAAGGATGACATAGGGCAGTGGTTTAGGGCCTACGAGGTGGCTATGTCCTCACACCGGGTCCCTGAGAAAGACTGGGGAGCGGGGTTGTGGGGAAGGTTCCTTGCTGAAGGGCGTGACACACTGTTAGATTTACCCTTAGATCTCCAAACCTCATACCCCCATATGAAGGAAGCTTTAATGACCAGGTATGGGTTAACTCCTGAGCTATATAGACAGAGGTTCAGGGAGACCAAGAAGATCCCTGAGAGTACGTATGTGGAATATGTGACCTTTTTCTGCAGAGCGCTGGATGGTTGGGTGAAGGGTAGCAAAGTGAATGATTATCAAGGGCTGCTTGATTTAATTGCATGGGAGCACTTGTCCAGTCAATGTTTTCCTGAGCTACGCCAGCACCTGATTGATAGCAAGCTGTCCAACCCGAGGAAGCTTGCTGAGGAGGCGGACCGCTGGCTCAGCACCAGGGTCCACAAGGGTCAAGTGGGAGACTCCGCCAAAGGTGGGCAGGGTCCCCAGCAGAAGAGTGGGGGGGACAAGGGTAAACAGAAGGGGTTCCAAAAAGGCCCCCAAAGTAATTCCCAAGGGAACCAGCAGAAGGGTTCTCAGCCTCCCCCACCCCCGCAGCAGAACGGGGCCCCGACAGGTAGACCTGTTCCAAAGGGGGCCTTCAATTGTTATAAGTGTGGTGACCCGGGTCACATTGCCTCTGATCCTAAGTGTCGCCTGTTTGGTAAGACCGCACCCACTGGTGCTCCACCCCGGCAAGTAGCTAGTGTTAACTTTGGGGAGGAAGTAGCAGTCCAGGAGGGTGGGGGTCCCGGGCAGATGACCCTAGTCTCGCTAGGAGACAGTGAGATGGTCCCTGTAACCTACCTGCCCTCTAACACTAAGAAATATGGGCAGGTGGTGACCATCAATGGAAAGAAGGTTGAGGCTCTTAGAGATACAGGAGCCAGCGTGACCTCGGTGAGGCAACACCTGGTGTCTCAAGAGCAGATTGTACCCAATGCCTACTGTAGGGTTGTCAATGCTGACAACGTAGAGAGTCGTTGTCCAATGGCTCAAGTTCCCTTTGAGTGGGGGGGGGTCTCTGGTACTCTACAAGTCGCTGTGAGAACTGACATGCCTGTAGACTGTCTGCTAGGGAACGACCTGGAGAGTTCCCCTTGGGAGAAGGTGGAGAAGACCACGCATCTGAGGATGGTGGGTCTACCCGACTGGGCGTGCGTGACCACCCGGTCCATGGCAGCCAGTAGGGGTGTTGAGAGGGTCCTGGAGCCTGAGGGAGAGGTCCAGGAACCGGCCTTAGGGAGAAGGCGCAGGAGGCGCGGGAAACCGGCCCCCGAAGTTCCCACGGCCCAGGAGGAAGTAGACCCTGAGGGGGATGCTCTGGAGCCTACCGGGGAACAGATTGCCGAACTGGGAGATCTGCCTGAGCTGACCCATTGGCAGCAAGAAGGAGGTCCCTCCAGGGAGGAATTCTGCAGGGAGCAGAAAGAATGCCCTTCTCTCGTGGGTATGCGGCAACAGGCTGCAGACCAGGCCAATGGTGTTCAGGCCAAAACACACTACGTGTACTGGGAGAGTGACCTCCTGTATTCCGAGCCTAAGGCTGCTGAACCTGGGTCAGCCCGTGTGCTGGTGGTACCCCAGAAGTTCAGAACCTTCCTACTGGGGCTGGCTCATGATGTGCCGTTAGCAGGACATTTGGGGATGGACAAGACCTATGACAGGCTTGTCACCCACTTTTACTGGCCCCAAATGCACAAGAATTCCGATTCCTACTGCAGAACCTGTCAGACTTGCCAGGCAAGTGGTAAGAGCGGAGGGAAGCATAAGGCTCCTCTGCAACCTTTCCCTGTGGTCGGTACGCCATTCCAACGAGTGGGTATTGACATTGTGGGGCCTCTGGACCCCAAGACAGCCCTGGGCAACAGGTTCATCCTGGTCTTGGTGGACCATGCCACCCGGTACCCTGAAGCCATCCCTCTGAGGACAGTGACGGCCCCCGTGGTGGGACGGGCACTGATGGGAATTTTCTCCCGAGTGGGATTCCCTCTAGAGGTGGTGAGCGACAGGGGGACCAATTTCATATCCACATATATGAAATCCCTGTGGAAGGAGTGTGGGGTAACTTACAAGTTCACCACTCCTTACCACCCCCAAGGAAATGGGTTGGTTGAGAGATTCAACCGAACCCTCAAAGGCATGATCATGGGCCTGGACGGTCCAATGAGGCGTAAGTGGGACGTCCTCTTGCCATGCCTGCTCTTCGCTTACCGAGAGGTGCCGCAGAAGTCTCTAGGGTTCAGCCCCTTTGAGCTTCTGTATGGTCACCCGGTAAGAGGACCTCTGAGTTTGGTAAAGGAAGGCTGGGAGCAATCTCCCAGGAAACCTCCCCAGAATGTATATAGTTACATGCTGGCCTTCCAAAACCAGACTCGGCGTTTCAGGCAACTTGCTGAGGCAAATCTGGAAGCCAGCCAGGAGGAGATGAAGCGGTGGTACGACCGGAATGCCACTCTGGTCGAGCTTCAACCTGGACAAAAGGTGTGGGTCTTGGCCCCAGTGGAGCCGTGTACACTTCAGGATAAGTGGACCGGTCCATTTGAGGTTGTGGAGCGCAAAAGTCCTATCACCTACGTGGTGGACATGCAGACTCCCAGGAACCCTTTGAGGGTCCTACATGTTAACCGCCTTAAGCCCCACTTAGAGAGGACCGAAGTGGGCATGCTGCTGGCCACTGATGATGGAATGGAAGAGGAGACCGAGCCTCTTCCTGACCTCTTAGTGGCCTCTGAGAAAGATGGGTCAGTGGATGGAGTTAACCTCTCACCCACCCTGACGCCCGAACAACAGGAAGACTGCCGCCACTTGCTGGGACAGTTTTCCGACCGATTCTCCCTGGTTCCTGGTGTCACAGATTGGTGCGTCCATGATGTGGACACAGGAGACAGCTTACCTGTAAAGGACAAGGCTTACAGGGTAACTGACAGGGTCAGAGCTTGCATTAAGGAGGAGGTCTCCAAAATGCTTGCGCTAGGGGTGGTTGAGTCCTCCAGCAGTCCTTGGTCCAGCCCCGTGGTCTTGGTCCCAAAGGCTGCTGCGCCGGGAGCCACACCTGAACTCCGGTTCTGTGTGGACTACAGAGGACTCAATTCAGTCACGAAGACTGACGCGCACCCCATCCCCAGAGCTGATGAGCTCATTGATCGGCTGGGGGCTGCCCGGTTCCTCAGTACGTTTGATTTAACGTCTGGGTACTGGCAGATCGCCTTGACCGATGGGGCCAAAGAGAGGTCCGCATTCTCTACACCAGATGGGCACTTCCAGTTCCGAGTCATGCCATTTGGGATGAAGAATGCCCCTGCCACCTTTCAGAGGTTGGTCAACCAGGTACTGGTTGGGCTGGATGCGTTCAGTGCCGCCTACCTGGATGACATCGCAGTGTTCAGTGCCACCTGGCCTGAACACCTGCGCCACCTCTGGGAAGTGTTGATGGCGCTGCGCCGAGCAGGCCTCACGATCAAGGCAAGCAAGTGCCAGATCGGGCAGGGTTCCGTGGTGTACTTGGGACACCAAGTGGGGAGTGGCAAGGTGGCACCCTTGCAACCCAAAATTGAGACCATCCTGGCTTGGGAACCCCCCAAGACGCAGACCGCAGTGAGGGCCTTCCTGGGGCTCACTGGGTACTACAGGAGGTTTGTCAAGGGCTATGGAACGATCGTTGCCCCCTTGACAGAGCTGACTTCGAAGAAGCAGCCCAGGAACGTGATTTGGACTGACACCTGTCAGAAAGCTTTCGACACCCTGAAGACTGCCATGTGCACGGCGCCCGTGCTCTTGGCCCCTGACTTCTCCAAGGAATTCCTAGTACAGACAGACGCTTCAGAGCATGGTGTAGGGGCTGTTCTCTCGCAGATGACTGAGGAGGGCTGGGACCAACCCGTAGCCTTCATCAGTAGGAGGTTACTTCCACGGGAAAGTAGGTGGAGTGCAATTGAGCGAGAAGCATTTGCTGTGGTCTGGGCGCTGAAGAAGCTAAGACCCTACTTGTTTGGGTCTCACTTCCGGGTTCAGACGGACCACAGGCCCCTCAGATGGTTGATGCAAATGAGGGGTGAAAACCCGAAGCTGTTGAGGTGGTCCATCTCCCTACAGGGTATGGACTTTACGGTGGAACACCGTCCTGGTACAGATCACGCCAACGCTGACGGTCTGTCCAGGTATTTCCGCCTTAGTGACGAGGAACCCCCTGGGCAAGGGTAGTTCTCCCCACATTTCAGCTGGAGGGGACACGTGTTAGACCTGGCACCTTGGCGTGAGTTTCCCTTCCACTTTTTGATGGTGTGCCTCGATTGTTTTGCTGGTGTTGTCCGCTCAGGGCACTGCGCCACGGCTAATCCGTGCCGCAGTGCAAGTGCTCCCTAGGTAAAGTGTACCTGTAATTGATGTCCACGATTGGTTTATTGGATTCACTGTCAGTCCCCAGTAAAGTGCACCAGGGGTGCCAGGGCTCGTGAATGCCAATGCTGCTGGTGGGCTTGCAGCGCTGGTTGCGCCACCCACGGAAGCGGCCTTGTAAAGTGTGTCTAGGGCCTGCCACCGCAGACCCTGTGCGCGGTCCGGGACCGTCGCGCGGTCCGGGACCGTCGCGCTGACTGCGCAAGTGCCCCCACTTGCCAGTCCCTAAACCTTCCCTTACCTACATATTAGCCACCCCTCTGGTAGGCCCAATGGCAGGGTGCATTGTAGGCATAAGGTAGGACATGCCCTGATGTGTGTGGCATGTCTTAGTAGTGAATTACAGCCATTTTCGTTCTTCACTATTGAAGGCTACCTGCTCTCCATAGGCCAGAATGGGCTGCTGGGATCACGCCAACGCTGTGACCCCAGTGGACTCAGAGAGCATGGTAGAAGTGTCAAGTTTAGTATGCCTGAACTCAGGATGATAAAATACTTCTTGTAGTCAAGTTTATTTTAATATCCTGGGTTTGTAAATACTACTTTTAGAAAGTTAGTATTTACTGACCTGACCATCTCAGTCCGCCTCTGCTGTATGTGTGTGTGTTCTGCCCAGCAACAGTAAGGAGCAGGGTTGGGGAATCCCCAGAGACAGGTTGGCTGCCAGGTGGTGGGTAGAGAGATTACACCTGGATGGGTGGGAGGAGTACACCTTGACTCTTGAATAGACCTGTGCTCTGCCACCACAAAGCCGGCGCCACCCCCTGTGGGGCGGCTGATGTCTCTGCCCTGCTGCTGAAAGGAAAGAGCAGAGTCACCATAACAAAGTGCTCCAGAACTGGACTGAGCCAGGCCTAGGCCCCCTGGCGCTAAAGAACAAAAGAATCATGGTATAAAAGTAGGAGCCTGGCTCCTAAGAAATCAGAATCCTGTTTACCACAAAGAACCTCTGCCCGACTAGAAGGAGAAGAAGACGCCGGAGGAGCTGGCCTGCTGCTTGCCTTGCTGAGAGAGGAGAGGAAGAGACTTACTGAAAAGACTTTGCTACTTTGTGCTTGAACATTCTCCAAGGGCTTGATCTGAGCTTGCCCCCTGAACTGAACCCCAGGAACAGTGGGTTCTCTGTGCTTCTTGCTCGTCCTCCAATTCGAGCCGTGTGTGCATCCCGCTGGAAAAGAGACTGCGCCCCTCATCGCCCCTCCTAGGGCCGTGACACTCAGAAGCTCGCCTGCCTCCAACCCGTGAGAGCCCCGCTCCGTCCGGAGCCACTCTCTGTTCCCGGGCCAGGCCGCCTGCATCCCTGTCACCGCCTGCCATTGGAGTGCGCTGAACGCGCTATCCCCCCTCCTGCCGGAAGCCGTCCGACGACTGTGATCTACGCCGGGTCACCCAGCTGCACTAACCGTGCCCTGCGACCCCGCTTCGCTATCCCCGGACTTCTCAGGCCGCGCCGCCCCCGCTGTGGAGACCCTCCTGCACCGCCGTGCTAAAGGGTCGCTGGCCGCGCCTGCCTACGTGCCCACACCTGCTGATTGAGGACCCAAGAACACTTCCCAAGCTGAGAGTCGCACCGACCTGTGCCGACTCTCCTAATCACGAAAGAAGTCCAGTATCGGGCTCGGGGCCCGCAACGCCTTATTTCCCCGTTCGCAGGAACCGATCTCTGTGAGTACTGGAACTACAAGTAAAGAACCTACGAACTATCCATTTGAAACTACGAACCAAGAACATTTGCCTGCTGTATAACCTGGTGGCCTAGCGAAAACGTTATTGGTCTTGTGATAAGTCTGTTGAGATATATATACCTTATTTTTACATAAAGAATCGTATTTTTATATATATCCAAGTCTGGTGTCCGTTTCTGGGGGGATTGATGTATTTACTGGGTGTACGATTGTAAGTGCTTAACCAACAACGCCTGAGGAATCGCCTTGGCTGCTCACGCCACGCACCTAGAGGGTGAGCAAGGGTCATTCGCGAGGGGTTATCCTGCGCCCTGACGTGGAGGAGAGGGTTCCTGCTTGACACAAGGGCAACCTTGCGCCAACCAGAGATCCCCGACTCTAACAACTACGGAAGAGGCGCACTGATATATCAAAGATATTGCCATGCCCAAACTTGCACCAGAGGAAGCCCTCGCGCTTGAGGCTGATCTTACGGTTGCAGAGCTGCAGAGGGCAATCGGCTTGCTACAATCGGGAAAGGCGCTGGGACCTAATGGTATACCGGTTGAAATATACGAAAAAACAACCGAAAAACTAGCCCCGCACCTGTTAAACATGTATCAAGACAGTCTACAAAATGGTGAGCTCCCATTAGATCACTATAATACCGAT
The DNA here is from genome assembly GCF_964204655.1 of Triturus cristatus. Lineage (NCBI taxonomy): Eukaryota > Metazoa > Chordata > Amphibia > Caudata > Salamandridae > Triturus > Triturus cristatus. Next base: position 424,506,970 of record NC_140593.1, read on the forward strand.
CCCAAAGCCCGGGAAGCCCCCTGAGGACTGCACCTCATACCGACCTATATCCTTAATCAACGCAGAGGCTTCATGCTGGGCAGAAGTACGGCGTTAAATCTACGGAGGCTGCATGGAGTGATGGCCCGCATACCGTATTTGGAAGAGCCGGCTGTTATCCTTTCCCTGGACGCCCAAATGGCGTTCGATATGGTGGAGTGGCCCTTCCTTTTCGCAGTACCAACTCATTTGGGCTTTGGCCCCAAATTCTGTGCCTGGATCCGCTTGTTGTACACCAATCCGGTGGCGCATGTGGCGGCCAATGGTCATATCTCCGGGGACTTCCCACTCTCACGGGGCACACGTCAAGGATGCCCGTTGTCACCATTGCTGTTTGCTCTGGTCCTGGAGCCGCTCGCGGCATGGATCAGATGGGAGCCGATGATTAGGGGACTCAGGTGGGCAGCGGGGTGGGAGGACCGCATCTCGCCATACGCGGATGATGTACTATTATATATGGCCTCTCCCAGTCGCTCTATTGCGGCACTCCTGAATATATGTGCGATTTTTGGTCGAGCATCTGGATATACCATCAACTGGTGCAAATCGGTTTTATTTCTACTAAACGGACCACCGCCGCGGCTCCCCCAGGACTGCTTACTAAAAGTCACAGAGGAAAGCTTTAAATATCTGGGAATTTATATCACTGCACACTCGGACGATTTCTATACCAAGAATCTTATGCCCCCTCTGGACCGTTTTAAACGAGATGTGCTGCACTGGGGAACACTACCATTAACGCTCCTAGGTAAGGCAGCACTTTTTAAAATGATGGCGCTTCCCCGATTCTTGTATGCTTTAGAAAACGCACCATTCATGGTACCCCCAGGCTATTCCAAGGCGATAGAAGCACAGGTCTCCAGCTTACTGTGGGGAAACAAACCGGCGAGAATAGCACAGGGTATATTGGTAAAGGGGTGGTACGACGGGGGGATAGCGCTCCCAAACATACAGATGTACTACTGGGCAGCGCAGCTAAAGATTATCAACCAATGGATACACGCCCCGCAAACGGATCCTGCTTTTAAAGCCGACAGACACGAATTGAGGGCGGAAGGTATAATGTCAGCACTGTACAACGAGAAACAACCCCCCTCATTAATTGGACCTACAAAACACACAATCACGTTATGGCACAAGATACAAGCTAAATTAGGCTGGCGGGGTGTTATAACCCAACTCACTCCACTATGGGATACCAAACGGTTGGGACGACTCAAGAACAGTAAAGGTTTTGCGCAGTGGGACGCGATTGGCATCTCAACGGTGGGTGACATGTGGCGCAAAGGGGATATAATTACATTTGAATGTCTCTAGGAACAATATGACCTGGCATCCTCGGAAATATTCCGATACTTGCAGGTAAAACACGCGCTACGAACCGCCCTTGGGACAGGCACAAAGGTCCCAGAATCCACCCTCTTAGAAGATAGACTACTTACAGACCATATGCAAAAATGGGCCACTTCTTTTACCTACCGTAAAATAATTAACAACTTGCAAGATCCCACCTCAGCACTTAGGGGAAAATGGACTCGAGACGTTGGGGAACTAGATGATACTGACTGGCAAGATGCAACGGCATCTCCGCGGGAGGTGGGCATCTACTCTAAACTTAGACTGGTACAACTGAAAATACTCCACCGCACATATTATACTAGAGTCACCCTCAGTAAGATAGGGAAAGCTCCCCATCCGTTTTGTTTGAGACGATGTGGAGACGAAGGGACCTTTATCCACACAATATGGGAGTGCCCCAAGATAGCAGACTACTGGATTAGAGTTATGAGAACACTATCTCAGGTGGTGGGGGAATCCATTCTTCCAGAGCCCAGATGTTGCCTGTTGAATGTTTGGAGTCCAAATGATCGCACGCGTCAGACGCAGGACTGGGTTACGCTAGGAATAATGTTGGCTAAGCGGGACATCACGCAGAGATGGGGTGCGGAGGAGAGGCCGACGGTCACATCCTGGTGTAAAGAATTGGATGTAGCTATGTTGGCTGAAAAAACAGTAGGGCCGCCGGAGGGAGGGTCAGGGACTGATTCGGACGAGGAGGTATAGAATCAAAGTATGTAATATCACTATATGTTGTAGTTTTTCAAGCTAAAATGTTACGAAGGAATGTAACGATAATCATTGATGGAATGCACTTCAACCGTGTGTCTAAGGAACAAAATATGTTACATTTTGATTGTATTAATAAGAAAAATAAAAATAAATGTAAAAATAAATAAATAGTGTATGGCTAATAAAGCAGTTCAAATGGCTACGCCAAACAGCAAAGGCAAGCTTGGCATCATAAGAAGTCTCTGACACCCAAAAGAAGGGGGGAGAAAGGCTGCAAATAGATTGGCGTAGATGGTCCACAGTGCCACTCTCAGTGACAAAGGGCTCTGATAGTTAGTTGTGTTAGCACTGAAAACCAAGGCCAGCAGTTGGAGCTTCAGTACCATTCGAATGGTCATGCAGAACTCTGAGGGCAAGTTGGTGGGTTGTGGAGGTACATATGCAGCGGAGGTGTTTGCCAGCGAAGAGACTCTGAGTGTCAACATCGGTAGAACAGTCTTTGAAACTTTGATTTTCAGAGATGTATGAAAAAAAAGTAGTCAGGTTTAAAGTCTTAAAACAACTGGAAGGGCTGCAAGGCCACCCAAGATCTTGGAGAAGTAGTCTGGGGCCTGGCAGAAGGGCTATTAAGGCAAGAGTTAAAAAAACTGAAAGCCAAAAGAGCTATTCCAAGTAATGGTTTGAGGTTGTGAGTGCCATAAGAGAAGTTCTATGATCATAAATGGGCAACAGATGGGTTCAGTAGTCTGCAAGAGCTGGTAAAGTAGCAATCAGACTCTTGACGAGAAGCAATGCTAGGGTTTCAAGTCAGTAGAAACTAAAACCAGGCAAAACTAAGTATTTGAGGGTGGCAGAGCAATATGAAAGCTGAAAAAGACATTGTGCTGAAGCAATGTTTGAATGCTAAGAACAGGAACAGGGATCGCAGGCTAGCCATGTAGGGTGCGGGACAGCAAACCATGGTCCAGAGCAGGTGTCTCCAACCAGTCGTTCGCAAGCTACCAGGAGTTCCTAGACACCTTTGGAGTAGCTCACAGCCTCAAGTTAATTTTTAAATAAGAACAAGGTTATAGTTGACCTTTTAAAGTTAAGGGAAGGGTGTGTTTGTGTTTATTATTATCAGCAGGCTGCAGATAGCTGGGCCAGATAATAAGCACTGCTCAATCAGATAGATGGCCCAGGATGGGTCACAGAGGTGAACAACTGAAGCACTGAGGTATTTGAATCCTAAATAAAAGTCCTTGTCAACTGAGCATTGGAACTGTGAACAAAGTGATGTTTCTCAATGCTTTTAAGTAGCAGAAAATGAAAATGAAAATGTACCTTAACGATTATGTCAACTCTTCATTTCAAAGTGGCACATTTACAGACAGCAAGCCCCTTACTCCCAGTGGCCAGTAGATACTGTGTCATAAGTATAACTGAAAAAATACAACCATTTTTTAAAATGATAGAAATTAAAGTGCAGAAATTTTTTCCATATTATGAACATTTTTACAGAACATTTTTCTGCACTTTAAATTTCTCCCATTACATTTTTTTTTGTATGTTAGTGTTATACATGTGACAATGACACATATGGTGAAAAGTATGTCCTGTGCTGCAAGTACATATGACAAAGGCTGTCAGTCACCCATACAAATATATCCCATTCATACGCACACATGTTCATATATCCCCAATGACCGCGCTCTCACTGACACACATGGCAGCCCTGTCATAGTGCCGTTAGTCAAAGTATGTTATTCAAACCATGGTATCTGTCTCTATGGAAATTAGTCATTAAGCAATGAAGCTGGGCGTGGAGGTGTCTGGTAACAATGGATGAGTTGTTTAGCCTTCAGTAGCTCACAATGATTTTCCCTGACCAGAAGTAGCTCTCACTACAGAAAAGGTTGGAGACCCCAGGCCTAGTAAGATACTTTCAGAGACTCAGCTGAGGGTCTCTGAGGATCAAAAGAAGTGCCATTGAAATGTCACAATTAGAGAGGTTGTCTGCGCACTGGTGTAGAGGCTCTGATTGCTGAAAAATGTGTCTGAAGATTTGAGGGCAAGCTGAAATGTGATAGCTCTGACAGAGCAGATTAGATGAGATATCCATTAAAGTGCAATCAGCATCTGCAAAGAGAAGCATATGGGTTTCTGAGGTGAGGCTGGCAGAGCTGAAATAAGGACTTGCAGAAAGATCTTAGAATTTCTGAGGGCCAGCAGACAGCTTTAAACATTTTGTACATTTGCTATTTGAGCTAGTAGATGAGCTTTCAGAACTTACATAGGGGAGGACCTAGAGGAGTCTGACAGCCTGTGTGGACTAGCAAGTGGCTTCTGAGAGAGAGTGACACTGGCTTAGGTACTGTGGACCAGCAAGGGGATTACAAGATACAGTAGCCTACAGGCTTAAGAGTTAGTGGGAGTAGTTAGAGAGGTGGTCAGGCACTGAAAATTGATAGTGGCATGTGAGGTCCTGAAGAGAGAGGTGTTCGGGGTGCTTAGGGTCATAATAAGAGGGCACACTAACTTAATGGCAGAGAAAGGATGTGAAAGCCAGGGTAGTGGTCTGTGGTCAAGTGGTGGGGGTTCCGAAAGCAACCATAGTGTGTTGCTTGAGAGGTTTCAGAACTTCTACAAGTGTAATGGCTAAGGCTTATCATGGTGGTCTAAGAGCTAATAGCAGTAAGAGAAGGGAGGTGGTGAGAGCATGGCCATCTGAAGTGTACAGGTGCTGACAGACTGGATAGGATGGGCTCTGAGGCTCAGCAGAGAACCCTGAGGACTGGCTGAGGTAGAAGTGATCAACGAATCAGCAGGACAGTCTGGGCTCAGAAAGGAAGAGCAAAAAACAGCAGGTAGTTTTATAAGGGTCAGAACATTTGACAAAGAGACTCTTATGGCCTGTGAATAAGGGGTTTTGGATAGGATTTTGTAGATGGAGACATAGACAAGGTTGTGATGGAATTAGGAAAATTGGGGTGGGTGTGAATGAATGTAGTTTGAATGGGTGATATGGGGCCTATGAAAACATTTGCAGAGGAACTGAATTGGACAGTTCAGTAAAAGAAATTAGACTACATTGGGACAGTAATGTTGCCTGCATGGTATATGGGTCTTTGCCCCTGTCCGAAGTGCCCAACTGCTTGTGAAGTTGGTATCCTGACTTTTTATTGGCCCTATCACCACACTAATATGTACTATGCAAACAAATGATGGACGGAATGCTGAAGAATCATACATTTACCCCAGTCAAGAGATCTGGGTTAAATCCATCGTTCTTTTGCTCACCATGCCACCCCAGTTTAGACCCAGCCATATGCAAATCAGTTTTGACCTTGTGCCTCATGGGAACAGTACAGACTGAACTGCCAAGTCAGGTCCCCCCTGGACCGGAAACAAGCATCCTGGGACCGGTTTCTGGGTATTACCCTTCATCGGTCAGGCTAGCTTGAATCCAGTGGCACAGTGAGCAAGGGACCCACGTCTGGTCATTCCCATTCCACTTAGGGTGAAAAGTGCTACGCAAACAAATGATGGACGGAATGCTGAAACATCATACATTCAACCCCAGTTAAGAGATCTGGGTTAAATCTATGGTTCCTTCGCTCACCATGCCACCCCAGTTTAGACCCAGCCATATGCAAATCAGTCTTGACCTTGGCAGTTCGGGCTGGACTGTTCCCATGAGGCACAGGGTCAAGACTGATTTCTATATGGCCAGGTCTAAACTGCGGTGGCATGGTGAGCAAAAGAATGATGGATTAAACCCAGATCTCTTGACTGGAGGTGAATGTTTTGATTTGTTCTGCATTCGTTCCATCAATTGTGTGTCGTTTGCTACCACACTAATATAGCATGTGCATAGAGGCCTAAGCCTATTGATGGAAATGGAAGGGCCACACCATTTTCTATGACTTGGGGGTCTCATCAGCATACCCTCATACCTGAAATGTGACCACTATCTATGTCCTGGAGGCAGGGCCAGCTAGTGCATTGCTCTTGCCAGGTGCAATAGTCTTTGTTGGCACACCCACAATGACCTCCTTCATGAATTCCCTCACTACCACCCTCCACTGGTGCCCCTAATCTATCCTTAGCCCTTTCTCACATTTACTTAATTTATAGCACTACTCATCTAAATGTAGACTGTCAGTGTGCTTTACATTACAAACATCATACAGAGACAATGAGACATAAAAGTGTGTAAATTAATGTATAGGAAATGTTTAAGACAATAAGGAATACAATGTGTGGATGTCACAAGTCATCCATACTAGTAGGCATTTTATGAGAAGAGTGTTTGGTCTGGAGAAGTGAAGGAGCTAATTTACTATTTTTTTCATGCGCAAAACCAAAGTTGCTGTACTGCGTTGCATTAAGTACCATAGCTACTAAGATATGGTGCTGTTACTCCGTCCTTTAGTACTGTTGCACCATAAGCTGCTTTGTGCCAATGCACGCCCTTGCACCATGTTTTTGTGATGCCAGGGTTAGGTTTTATATTAGAAATGTACCCTTCAAGCACAAAATTATATGCTTTGATACATTTTAACACATTACTAGTTTGTATGTGTACTGCACAGGGCAGCACACATGAAAAGCTAGAAATGTTTTGGGAAAACAAATATTTATTCCAGCTTTATGCCTGCCTCAAGGAGATATAATTTCTTTTTGATCAAAGTTAGCAGATAGGGATAATCAATCAACCAATCAGGATTTGTAAAGCATGGCTAATCACCCACTAGAGTATCCTGTTGCTTTTACATCCCAGAGGCTCATTCAAATAGCCAAGTCTTGAGGGCCCTTTGGAATTCCAGAAGTGAGGTGATGATCCAGAGTTGCGTGGGGAGGCTGTTTGTGCAATGTGAGAGAAGGACCATCCTCCACTTCTGCTTCACTAGATGCGGGTAGTGTGGGCAAGTAATAGAGAGGTGGAGCAAAGTTTTCTTGACGGTTGGTGCAAGTTCAGGCAGTGATTATTATAGGCGGGTCCTTGGTTGCGTAGAGCCTTGTATGCGTCGGACACTAGCTTGAAAATGGCATCTCTTCTGTACGAGGAGCCAGTGGAGTTGCTTGAAGTGTGTTGTGGCGGTGTGATGTGGATTCTTCTGGGAAGGTCAAGGATGAGAATTTGTTTCAAAGTAATGAGTAAGTGCATGGAAACGTCCATGTACAACCTGTGGAAGGCCTCTTTGATGTAAAGTAGTGCATAGTGCTACTTTCTGTTACTCTAGGGATACAGTCAAATGCAATTCAGAATTTGTACTGCTTCAACCAACATTTCAAACCATGCAAACATGGCACAAAGTGTTATTAAATCCGCTCAATAAATGCCATAATGATTGCCGGAGGAGCCCTTTTTAGCAACCTTAGATTAGCAACAGATTGATGGGAAAAATCAATTAGGTTCTACACCTATGCCTTTCAATTTGCATGAAGTGCTTTAATGCCTTCAATGAGCTATATGAGGATTAATTATGAACTCCAGGAAACAAAATGATCTCTCTGACAAAAACAATAACCCACTAAGCTATCCACATACTATTACTAATCTGTGATTGGCTTGTCTCAGGTTGTGCTTTGCAGCTGGAACATAAATTGTCTATGCTAGTATGTCCAGAGTCAAAACTGTGACTAGGCAAATTGCAGCTCTCACCCACAGTGCATTAACCAAAAAAAATATCATGCTGTTGTAATTGTCCCCTGACCTTACCATGCACACAAAGATCCCTGTAGGCTGCTCTTACCTTGGTTCAGCCTGTCATGCAGAGCGCGCACCTTTGACCTTGGTGCCTAGTGTGCTAGCACCAGTCACGCTGCCCTAAATCTGGCACTGCCATAGGTCCCACATAAAGTGGTGGTGACAGCATCCTGTGCTTTGTGAATTTCTACTCCTAACCAGTCCTTTTTTCTGAATCAGAAAAATAGTGCAAGATACTGACCTTACTAGTGTAAAGTTCTGGTAAAGTTTGACTCCCAGACTCTGGCCCTGACATTCAATGTGCATGTCTAGTGCATAACTATATCTGATAGATGTGTAGCAAGTAACACTCCATGTGTGGAGAAAGTCTGGGTGCCGTGACCAGTGGGATGCCTTTTGGATGGCCTTGGTTTAGTATCGCACATGATGTAGAGTAGTTACAACTTTGGAAGCGTATTGACTGCATACCTGTGGCTGGAGGATAGAGCTCTAGTCACTGAACTGAGGGAAGATGGAGGTATAGTAGCCCATAGAAATTCAATGAGGTCCTTGTAAGCAAAGTGCTGCTGATTAGTGCTTTCTGAGCAAGGTCATTTGGTAGATGGTAGGAGTGATGAGTTGGTCTGTTGCTTCTTTTGTTCAAGGTGACGATGCTTATAACCATGGAGTGTCCTTTTATCTGTGCCTAGATGCTTTAAAGAGACTGCTGACAGACAAGTACAGAGATCTCACACTTCACTGTGCCCTTGTTTTGGATAGTCACGATTGAAGCCAGTACCACTGTTACCTGCTGTGGGAGATATCACCTTGCACAAAGGCTATGTCTGAGACAGAAAATGACATTTGAAAGAGAACCACCCAAGTAAGTTCTGAAACCTTAGACAATGGCTCCATATCCCTTGTCTGTAAAATGATTAATCAATAGGACTCAAGACTGGGGCAAAAGAAATGTCTGTTTATTCACACTTATTTCCTACACTATTTGAAAAAAAGTCAATGAATAAAATATCTCTCTTGGTTTCTTTTGTTCTATGTCTGATTTACTTGGTAGATTCCTTAAAATTTTAATGACATTCAGTATCCATGAGCTGACCATAATGTGGGGGTTAATTGACACCCCCAGATCCTTCCCCCCTTAGCCTACGCTCAGGAAATGTTTGCGTGTCCTGAAAGAAAAGAGGTAGAGGTCATATCTGGCATGTAGCCTGAATGTCTTCAAGCTGCCATCTTTTTCTCTCTCCTTTATATAGAGTGGAATTCAAAGAGGATCAGAGAAGACCCAAAACTTCTGATTCCCTACTCTGGGATCTTTCTTTGGAACACAGTGCCTCGATGACCACGATTCTTCATGAGGTGTCCTAGGGACACCTCTCCAATCACTTGGTCTTCAGGACTGGTCCTGACTCAACGGCACACTTTGGCCATGCCACAGTTTCACAGTCCACTTGTGTGTCATACAGGCCTAACCAGCAGTTGCTCATCCCAGCTTTAGACTGGCCTACCACACTGGCACATCACTCTAGTTCCCTTGGTAGCAACTATACAGAAAAAAAGATCACAGTGCTCTGCCCAGCAGTACTGGAATTCCCCCAGTGCACTTGGTTAACAAGTCTCTGTTGGGTGAACCCCACCCCAGGTTTATTACAGCAGTACCTGCTAAGATCTGCCCCTCCTCACTGTTGTTGCTTATTACCCTCACTTGAGGCATCCAGAGCTGTCCAGTAATCCCTCTTGTAGATCGGACTACAGGTGACATTCCCCCTCCTCTGGGCAGTTGGCTGTCACTGCAACACCAACCTTTGGCTGCCCTCAGCTATTCTGACCCTTCCTCAAAGAGATAAGGAAGCGAGACAAACATCTGTGCCCCTTCAAAGGACTCCTTTCACAACAAACATATTATGCAGGCTCTTACCTAATGGATGGTGAAGTCAGAATCCTTTTATAGCCCAATATATCAGAAAGGGCCTGTCAAGGATGGATGTGTGAAAGGATGAATACATGGAGATATTGATGGTTCATTGCGTGAAAGGATGTGTGAATATATGAAAGGGTGAAAGGATGATTAATGGATGGGTAGAAAGGTGAAGCGATGGACAAATGAGTAGATGACCACATAGAATAGAAAAAGATGGATGAAAGAAGGATGAATGGGATGGATGGGTATAAGCAACAGCTTTGCTTACTTATAATACTTGGTGTGATTGGTGGTAGGGTTCAGGTGGGGGGGGGGGTATTTATATTTTCTGGCTACTCCCTTGTTTATCACCCGTGCAAAGATAATTCATGAAGCTCCTCCTCGAACAAAGGGAACAGAGCATGTAAACCAAATTTAACCCAACACATTTAAATATTACTGTTATAATCTAAATCCTTTATTTTGTTGATTTACATATGTTCATGAAAAATCAATTCATGATTTAACAGTGAAAACAATTGGTAGATATGCATAGGTTTAATGGCCAATGAGTTTGGCCTGGTTTCATATTCTTCCTTGTCACTGTGGTGCATGTATTTGTGTTTGTTTTTATTGTGTAATCAACAAAATAGAACATTTGTAAATCAACAAAATGTAAATCAACAAAATAGTAGAGTCTGATTATAACAGTAATGCATTTATAATATTTTATTTTATATGATATCTATCTTTTTTGGCAGTGTTCATATAATTGATTAAAAGGTAAAAATAAAGCATGGGTGCGTGGAAGTGAATTTATGTAGTTAGTACAGATTTTCACATAGGGGAGAATCTCTTTAGATTAATTTTTGTACGGCACACTACCATTTGAAGCAGGCACTTACATGTATAACGGACGGAATGACAGTATCTAGGATACCGGTTCACCATGAGTAGCGGACGTTTTTAGATGAATGGGGCATTAGGCAAGTATTAATGTTTAATAGGTAATAACCTGTTACTACAATTGACTAACACAGTATTCTGCCAACACCGGTGCAGAACAAGCTCTTTAAATAATCCTTGTCAAAGAACGGGCCTAGGTCAATGCGCTCATATGGCGATAGTGTTTGGCATAACCAACAACCAAAAACCAGGATCAAAGGAATACGCAGCTCGCACACACAGGGTAGGGGTCACAAATGTATATCATGCAAGAGACTACTGACCCTCCTCATTACAACCGTAAAACAGACCATGGCGGGTGGGTAGAGCTGTAGAGGTCCAGCAGACTAAATATCCACCAAGTAATATTTAGCGGCAACTCACCTTTTCTTTGAATATACATTTCCTTAAGTAGTTTTGTTAGCCATAATGTTTGTCAACTTGTACAGTTCTCCAGCTCTCACTGCGCAAAAGGTTTAATGGATTGTCTTTATACACTAGAGGCACTGGATAATAAAGCTGATTTTATAGTCAATAGTGATTTCATTTTCATGAGTCAGAGATCCTGAAAATGGCTGGCTACCAGACCAGGATGCTTCCTGGGGATGCCAGGGAATGATAAAATGTCACAATGAAGAGACAATTCTTGAGTCCTCTCCATAGTCTAGGGTTATGTGCTTTAAATGGTTGTTTTAACATGGATTAACCAACTAGGTTTCCATACATTTACAGAAATTGAGGGGCTGTTTTTGGTTACTCTTTAGCTTTCTCTCATATTGTCCTTACCATCTCATGTAAAATATACTGCATTGACTAGAAAGTGATCATTTACCATCTATTTTTAAAAGGCATTTCAGCAAACTATTGCAACAGTTGATTCAACTGAAATATGAGGCAACAAGGCAACAAAGAGAGAGCCATGACAAGAATAGTCAGAACACGTAAATTTGGTTCTACAGAGCACCAGTATGTTATGTTATGTTAATAGATTTGTAAAGCGCATGGCTGCTCCAGGCCAGGGGCATCCCAGTGCTAGTTCCAAGACAAACTTTGGAAGGAGAGACAAGGCTGAGAATTAGGCCAGGAATAACAGGTTTTCACTGACTTTGAAAATGCCAAGTGATTCTGGATGCACCTAATGGTCACATTTCAAAGGCTTGGCACCTTAGCGCGGAATGAACTCTCTCCCATTCTTGCTCTTCTGACACGAGGAACACAAGCTATATATAGATCTGCTGAACACAGCTCATGTTGAGGGACATATGGATATAATAAATTGGATAGAATAGGGGGCGCCTGGGAAGTAAGGACTCTATGTGCAATTCACTAGGCCTGGGCTAAAATTCCGTTCCGCTCGCGGAAATTGCGATAATTTGACATTTTTGCGTTCCACGGAGAACGCGAACATGTCAAAATTTCCGCAATCCGCATTTTACCGGAAATTTTGTGCTTGCTCGCGCTGTAAAATAATACATTCTCACGCGCGTGCGATCGCCTTACCTGAATCCCCACGTTCGCCGACAAGTTTTCCCGATCCGGTCGCTTTCTCCACGAGATGTTGGATTGTTGGTAGCCATTTGCGCTGTCTCGCGACAGTTCGCGCCCGCAGTAATGTCATTCGTCGCACGATCACGTCTTTCTTCTCGCGATCATGCACTGCGAGACAAGTGAAAACAAGATGGCCGCGCCCGCGAGCAACCGCATGGGTAAGTTGGCGAGCTGTGACCACGCAGAAAATACCGCGAACGGGCGGGAAAAAAACTTCCACATCTTCGCGATATTTCCGCGTGTTTGCGGAGATTTTTAACATTTTCGCGATAATTTGCGAAAGTGAATTTCGCAAATTACGCCCACCCCTACAATTCACATTGTCTTGAAGTGGATTCTCTTATTCACCGGGAGCCAGTGCAACTTGTGGATGAATTTGGAGACTGGGCAGAGTTTAGGGAGTGTGCATAGAGTTCACATCACAGCATTTTAAGCCATCTGAAGTCTTCTAATCACCGTCTTATTAGTGCGCAGACACAAGGTGAAGCAGTAGTCCAGTCCTGAAAGTATAGTGGACTGGATAATGACATGGTGTGTCTGTAAGTCAAAGAATACAAGCAAAGGTTTTAGCCCTCGTAAAAGTTTGAAACAGACAACCACCACTGATTTCGTCTGAGTTTCACAGGTCAATGCACTATCGACCCAAACACCCAGGACCTTTACTGCCTTCTTGGGCAGGGGCAGTGACCCTAACAAGGCGGGCCACCATTGATCACCCCATAGATGAATATCTCTTCCTAAAAGAAGAATGTCAGATTTGTTTGTATTTAACTGCAAACAGTTGGCTGATATCCAATCTGCAACAGCCACCATGTCATCATGAAATTTCATCAGATTCTGATTAGAGTTGTTGGAGAAGGAGATCACGAGTTGAGTATCATCAGCATTGGATAGGATACTAATGAAAGCCCCCTAGCTTTTGCCACCACTGCAAGAGGTTTCATATCAATGTTAAATAGCGTGGGGCTCAGAGCAGATCTCTGGGGAACTCAATGACGTACGGTATGCACCTGAGAGCTTTATGGGGAAGAGGCAACCTGAAATGATCTCTCGGAAGGTGAACCAGGTTAGGGCAGCACCTTCAATACCTATTTCTTGTAATCGCCACAATAGGATCTCATGCAATACAGTGTCTTACGCGGCACTCAGATCAAGTAGGATGAGAGAAGAGGAGTTGCCTTTATCTAAGGAGCCCCACAAATGTTCATTAACTGCCATTTTCTGGTTTATATACCTCTGGAGCAGTTTTTTCAGCAAAGGGATTACTTAAGCACATTTCCATGAGGTTGGCAATGACACCATCGACAGTGAAATGTTCATCACCTCACAACAATCAGTTAGATGTTCTTGGAATTTCTGGAACTGTTCAGGTTTGAGTGGGTCGGCTGGTGAGCATGCTTTAATTTTACTGCTGAAAGTGCATGGTTTGGCAGAAGATAACAGGGGAAAAAGTGTAGAGATGGGCCGTGAGACCTGACCTCCCTCTCTGGACTTATATAGCCAGTAGTGGTGGAAATATTTTTGTAGTTATTCTCTACCTTAAAATGAAGTAATTTGCCAGATCTTCGCACTGAATTCGAGGTGATGGTAGGTTCTACCGCCGAAGCGGGTTTCCTCAGGTCATTTAGAAAAGGTAAAATACTTTGGCAGGGTTGCTATTTTTAATTTTATATGCAAAATGATCTGCCCTGGACTTCCGAATTAGTGTATGGTAAACCTTAATGGCTGAACGATATTGAATTTTTGGGACCGGGTCATAGGAGCGCCTTCAGGCATGTTCCAAGACGTAGCAGTTTTTTCCTAAGGATCAGCGCCTCATTAAACCATGGACTGGTCTGTGTTCTTTTGCTATAGGTACGTTTAGCGGGTATGCACCTATAAAGGGCATGCGTAAGCCATTCATGGAAAGACTGTTTGCTACCTCTTTCTTGGGAGGCAGTTAGGGCATATGAGTTAGAAGGAAGTCTCTGAAATAATCTGCATCCAGCTTATGCCAGGGACGTTTCAAAGTCAGATAATAGCGGAAACTTGATTTTGGGCCTTTACAATGAAGCATCATAGAGATAAAAAAAATGGTCCGACCAAGCCATAGGGAGAGGGGAGTGAACTGTCAGCAAGGGTATATTCGAGAACACAGGGTCTAAAAGGTGCCCTGCTAAGTGCATAGCACGTGGGACGTATTGCACCAACTGGCAAGCTGCAAGATCATCTAAGAAATTAGGATCTCACTATCTTGACAAGCATCCAGGTGAAGATTGAGATCACACACAATATTAAAATTGGCAGTTTTAGTAGCCAGTATGGTGGCTAGGTTGAGCAAAGCTTCCCTAAATGCTTTAGAGGGAGCAGGAGGCTGGTAGATTAGAAGCCCTGAAAGGGTAAAATTGCAGTTGAGTGTGATTGTAAAAAGAGCATTTTCGCAATCAGGAATAGTCTCCATTGTGAGACTACGTGAGTAGCTTTCTTTAAAAATTACTGCGATGCCCCCCTACTGCCTACTCTACTGTACTTCTTCATGGTGTAGCCTTGAGGACGAGCCAACACCGGCTCCACTAGAGTGTGAGGGGTGAGCCAGGTCCGTTAGTAAAGAACATCCGTGGCCACATCTTGTGTCAGGTCAAACACTTCTGCATAGTGTTACCATTGAGTGGCAGTTTAAACTAAGGAATTTAAACTCTGAGGTGTGGGGGGAGGCACAATAGTAAAGCCCCTCACTTGTCTTGAAATCAAACTGTTTACAATGAAAAGGGCGTGACCCAGGCATGATCATTACAGTATGTTCAACATATCAGGGCTATAAGGCTATCCAACAAAATTTCCATTTGGAATGCCAAGTAATCCTTTTTTAGAAGAAATGGAAAGATTCAGACCTAATATATAAACTGAAAGATTCCAAAAGATTCAAGGAATTTATCAATGGTTTAGATAAAAACATCAAAATGAAAGGTAACACTGTTGCCTAAGAAGGCCGGAAAGTCTATTTAAAATCAATGTTTTTCCTTCTGTAAAATGTAGATATTTGGACTTGTATAGACAATTGCAGAATTTCTACAGTGGTGTGCCACAACAGAAAAAGTCTCAATGATGATACAATGTAGACAAATGAAGGGTACATCTGGCCCCAATCATTTATCACTGTATCTGTTGTTTAAGCATGATATTCTGTACAGGGTTTATGACTGACTTGTACAACTCATGTTTGTTGGCCTTCCTTTGTATGATTCCTTATCATGTGCCCGGGCTAGGCCCAAGTAAGACGGACAGTTGCTTACATTGTCCTAATTGTACACAATAGCATTTCTGCTGTGACCTTTTACACATATTTGCATGCGTGACAATGTTGGATTAGTTCCTCTGAAACTACTTCTGTTTACAAATCTAGCTTCGCATAACATTATCACCATGTAATGAACAGCATGTACTAGGCCTTTTAACGCTCAATGTACAAATGTCGTTTTATCGTCATCCATGCAGCGACAGGGCTATCTACATATCCATAACATTGCTAATCTATATGTACATCACAAGGCTGCTTTCTATTATAAATAATGAGCATCCCAAAAGATTAGCAGAGGCAGAGGAGGCACTTCAGCTGACACCGAGGGTCCCTACATGCTGAGATTTCACCACGCAGAGGTCTGTCATCTCTGTGACGGGGTGTCCAGTTCATGACCAAGACAGCTCCTACATTCTCTTCGCCAGGTTGTGGATTTGGATCGTCCCTTGGGGCGCAGAGTACGGCTTGCATAGTAGGAGTACACATGATTTCCCAATTTCCACCTAGCTACAGTTGCAGTCTTCTTGCCCACTATAGGACACGCCAGAATGTGTGCAATTTGCACAGTGGCTGGTTTGTGTGGAGTAGGCATCACAAACTTGAAGTGACAGATGTAGGAGGGCCTTCACCAATCCCTCCCAGTTGGTGATCTGCTTCTGCCAACTGAGCTTGGCCTCAAAATATTTTTTCCATTAGGAAGCCTGTGGCAGGTTTAGGAAATTGAAGCTTATAATGGGGTCAGGCTCAAGTTGTGCAGTCATTACTACACCTTCTCCACCTCCAGACACTTCCTTCCAATCAGAAACATGTCACTCTGTTTGTATCCGCCTGTTAATATAATGAACATACAGGCAGCACAACAGGAAAGAAGCAGCTATTTCAGTGAATCCATGGTGTCTGTTGGTCCAGGTGCCACTGTACCAGCCACACATTTGGTAGCTACACCACTGGTGGACCCTAGAGTCAATATTGTCACACTATCATGCCTGGCAGAAAGATGTTGCTACAGCAGTCACTCTGTCCCTCAGCAATATATATCTGGAGGGAAGGTGACCAGACTTCTCTTGCATTCTTCCATCCAAGGTGATATTGGGGAACTTATTAGTAGAGGCATCCATCTTCAATTTGCCTTAGATGCAAGACAATTTCAAATAAGCCATCTTCAGGAATTCCATGGCAGTCCAGAATTCTGAATACCAAAGCACAACCTCACCAGGCAAAAAAATCAAGTAGGTCATGCTTTGAGCTTTTAGTCACTCAGGAAACCTGTTCAGCGGACCCTTGTGGAAAGCCTATCTGACTTAGGGGCAATGTGCTCAGATACGGCCTGAAGCCTTGGGCTTGCTTGAGGATTCAGAGCTCCAAAAATACATAAAAGTCTGAACCATTAAATCTTCAATGGGTGAAGGTGCAAAACATTGGACAATCAGCTGCCTTCTCTGGCAGCGAAATTCGACCTTTAGCCCCTCTGGTCTTTTTCTTCTAAAAACAACAGCTTCAGTCAGACCTCATGCAATGGCTATATCACTTTGACAGAACGACCTCTGCTGTAGTCTGCAGCCTTGCCCTGCCAAAGGGATTCAGCTTTGTTAGTCCTGACAGCCTTAGCGTGGTCTTCCCACCATCTTTTTGCCTCCCTTCTCCACTTTTTCTGACATTGTCTTTGCTGTCCTTAGGACTATGAGCACTTTACCTTTGATACCCAGTGCTAAAGTGCATGTACTCTCCCCCAAAGCATGGTAATATTGGCTCATCCCCATTTGGCATATTACATTTACTGATGAGTCCCTAGTAAAGTGAACTACATGTGCCCAGAGCCTGCAATCAATTTAAATGTTACTAGTGGGTCTGCAGCACTTGTTGTACCACCCACTTAAGTAGCCCTCTAACCATATCTCAGGCCTGCAATTGCAGAGCCTGTATGTGCTGTTTAAACTGCCATTTCAACCTGGAATAATAAACCTTTTGTTCTGCCCAAACCTTCCTTTTTAGGTCAAGCCTAGCATTGCAGCTCATGGGCTGCTCACTCTGCAAGGCATATTGTAGTAGGGACAGATGTGGAGGTGCCGTGGAAGCTCAGCCCATATTTTTCATTTGCTGGTGTCATTGTCCATGGTAAATGCTGGCTTCCGATTAATAATGAGGCTTCTTAGTCCCTCCTTGTTACCACCCTGTCTCCTTTTGTGACTGGCCATCAGGACTGGATCTTTTACTTGCGGTGTTACGTGGTCTCCTTCATTTAGTCGGAAAGCACTATTTTCTTTCAGTCGGCTTTGGAAATGGCGACCGCGTGTTTATTTTCGCATCACACTTTCACTTTAACAATAGCTGCCGCCCCACCCTGCGAGTGCTGTGTGGGGCTGCAGATATTGTTAAAGTGAAAGCTGGCGACAGCTTGTTCTCCAGTGAAACTAAGTTCATAATCTATGCGATGGGTTGAGGCAAAAATAGCCCTACCGTAGCACTCCTTCGCAACACCGAGATAGGCAGCCAGATGACACTTCATCTTCTATTAACAACACCCAGGCAGGGGAGTGTGTGCGGGGTGCACACTTGTCAGCATTAGAAAGGTAAAAGGCGGAGCGCAGATGAAAGTAAGGGAAGAGCGATTTGCTTTTAACTGCTTTGACATCAGTGGCGTGACGGAGGTGCACTCCTGGTGATGTCACTCGCTGTCTCCCAGACATTCACGTAGGTGCATGTGATCTTGCACTGTTATCTACTGGCCTGACATCACGGTTCGATGCACTGAGACTCACTTCTGGTGGTCCAAAGCTGCTTCTTTTGGAATGGCACATGGGCTGAGTGGGTTCTTGTGTTAAGGTGTGCCAGAGGCTCAAAGCCTCCACCACTGTGCAAGGGCAATCACACAGTTATTAAGCCCCCCTCACCCCACCTTTAATCAAGTGTTGCTGTGCTCTCTTTTCCGTCCTCCTTTCAGCACTGGTGACACTCATTAGGCTCTAACAGCAGATGGCTTGATATTGTAAAGCACGTTAGTGATCTGACCTTGTGATCTGTGCTGTGATGTTAGTTAGTGTAGGTGTTGTAAAGATTTGCGGAACTAAGGAGCAGTGAGCGTTTCCACTAAATTCTGTTACCACACAACAGTTTCAGTGAAGTTGTCACTTGAGCTTTGACTTTACAAGGCAGTTTACACCAGAATTCTCGATTAACACTGTCTCTGACGTCACAGGGTAGTTTATGCAAGGATACTCAGTCAACACTTGCGTCACGGGGAAGTTTCATTCTTGATATTGAGTGAGCTTTGATACCACATTGCAGTTTTAGTAGAGATGCCACAGGATAGTGTTTATTGACACTTAGAGTGTGCTCTGACGTTGACGTCACAGGGCTCACTTAGTAAGAGTTTCTTATGACTTGTGATTTCAGGCCGCAGTTTTAGTAAGGATATCCAGTGAGCTCTGGTCTTTGTGCCATTTTGTTTCACAGTGCTCTCAGTGAGGCTATCCAGTGAGCTCTGGTCACTGTGCGATTTCAAATCACAGTGCTCTGTGAGGCTGTCCACTGAGCTCCGGTCACTGTCCCGTTTCATGTCACAGTGTTCTCAGTGAGGCTATCCAGTGAGCTCTGGTCACTGTGCCATTTTTTGTCACAGTGCTTTCAGTGAAGCTATCCTGTGAGCTCTGGCCACTGTGCCATGTCATTGTGATTTCAGTGAGGCTATCCAATGAGCTCTGGTCACTGTGCCATTTCGTGTCACAGTCCTCTCAGTGAGGCTATCTGCTGAGCTCTGGTCACTGTTCCATCGCAGTCTTCTTTCAGTGAGGATATCCAGTGAGCTCCGGTCAATGTACCATTTTGTGCCACAGTGCTCTCAGTGAGGGCATCCAGTTAGCTCTGGTCACATTGCTCTTTCAGTGAGGGTATCCAGTGAGCTCCAGTCACTGTACCTTTCCATGCCACAGTGCTCTGAGTGAGGCTATCAAGTGAGCTCTATTCACTGTTCCATCGCAGTCCTCTTTCAGTGAGGTTATCCAGTGAGCTCTGGTCACTGTGCCATTTCATGTCATACTGCTCTCATTGAGTCTATCCAGTGAGCTCTGGTCACTATGACATTTCGTGTCACAGTGCTCTCAGTGAGGCTATCTAGTGAGGGTTTTCAGTGAGCCCTAGTCACTGTACCATTCCATGTTACACTGCTCTCAGTGAGGCTATCCAGTAATCTCTGGTGACTGTTTCATCACAGTCTCCTATCAGTGAGACTATCCAGTGAGCTCTGGTCACTGTGATATTTTGTGCCACAGTACTCTCAGCTAGGCTATACAGTGAGCTCTTTTCACTGTGCCATTTCGTGTCAAAGTACTCTCAGTGAGGTTATTCAATGAACTCTGGTCACTGTGCCATTTCTTGTCACAGTAAGGCTATACAGTGAGCCCCAGTCCCTGTGGCCTTTCATGCTACAGTACTCTCAGCGAGGCTATCCAGTGAGCTCTTGTCACTGTGCCATTTCATCTCAAAGTACTCTCTGTGAGGATATTCGTGTCACATTGAGGCTATCCAGTGAGCTCTTGTCACTGTGCGATTTCATATCACAGTGTTCTATGTGAGGGTTTTCAGTGCGTTCTGGCCACTTTGCCATTTCATGTCACAGTGATCTTAGCTAGGCTATCAAGTGAGCTCTGGTCACTGTGCCATCTCAGTCTTCTTTCAGTAAGGCTATCTAGTGAGTTCTGGTCACTCTCCCATCTCAATCTTCTTTCAGTGAGGCTATCCAGTGAGCTCTGGTCACTGTCTTATCTCAGTCTTCTTTCAGTGAGGCTATCCAGTAAGATCTGTCCACTGTCCCATCTCTGTCTTCTTTCAGTGAGGGTATGCAGTGAGCTCTGGTCACTGTGCCATTTCATCTCACAGTGCTCTCAGTGAGGGTTTTCAGTGAGTTCTGGTCACTTTGCCATTTCATGTCACAGTGCTCTCAGCTAGGCTATCCAGTGAGCTCTGGTCGCTGTGCCATCTCAATCTCCTCTGGATCCTTGTCCCCTGAAGGTGCTGAAATCATGTCAGGATATGTTATTACCTCCTTTGTTGGAGGTGATGAACAATGCCATGACACAGGGGACGTTTCCAGTAGCCTGGAAAAAGGCAATAGTGAGGCCCTTGCTTAAGAAGCCCACCCTAGATCCAGAAATATTGAAAAATTTCCGTCCGATATCCTTGCTACCCGCCCCAGTCAAATTGTTGGAATCCCACTTGAATTTCCATCTGTCGGCTTTTCTGGACTCTTCTGGCTATCTGGATAATTCCCAGCATGGCTTCAGAAAATGTCATATTACGGAGTCGGCAGTTATTATGGTGGTGAATAACATCCGGCTGAAGGTGGACCAAGGCCAGACTACTCTTTTGGTCATTTTGGATCTTACGGCAGCTTTTGATACCCTATCTCCCTCAACTTTACCATCTCGTCTGAGGGAGGCAGGAGTAGCGGGTCCGGCCCTGAGCCTTCTGTTCTCTTTCTTAGAATTAAGAGAATAGAGGGTCAAACTTGGAGAGTTCCTCTCCCCTGCTAAATCCCTGCAATGTGGGGTGCCACAGGGGTCGGCCTTGAGTCCGACCCTTTTCAACATCTATGTGGCCCCTCTTGCCAGGTTGGTGAAGTCTATGGGGTTGGAGGTGGTGTCATACGCCGATGATACCCAAATGATGGTATCCTTAGCTCATTCGGCCTGTACCTCCGCGCTCAGCTTCAGGAACTGCATGCAAGCAGTTTCGGAATGGATGATTCAAAACTCCCTGAAGCTGAACGGTGAAAAAACAGAGATACTGATTTTTGGCAATAATCAGGATATCTGGTCTAATGAGTGGTGGCCTCCATCTTTGGGAACCTGCCCTATACCATCTTGTTCGGCTAGGAATCTTGGCGTTATATTTGACACCTCATTGAATATGACTCTACAAATTAATAGAACGGTGGCCACCTACTGGGGGGTTATGAAGATTCTGAGGAGAATTGCCCACTACCTCTCCCCTCAGGCGCGTAAGCAAACGGTAGTTGCTTTAGTAGGTTCAAGATTGGACTACTGTAATGCACTATATGCTGATATTAACAAGGGTCTCATCTCTCGCCTCCAGGTAGTGCAGAATGCTGCAGCAAGATTTGTGGTCGCTGCACCCTTTTTGTCCTCGGCTACCTTGGTTAGAAAGGGTTTGCATTGGCTTCCAATTCAGCAGAGGATTGTGTTTAAACTCTTGTGCTTAGTGTTTGGAGCCCTATCCTCTGGTCCTTCTAACGCATTAGGCTCTTTGTTAACCTTATATACTCCCAGTAGGAGCCTGCGCTCTTCTGAGAAGAATCTTCTGGTGGTTCCTCGGGTAAAGAAAGTCCGATGGGGTAGTAGAGCTTTTTCCAATCTGGCCCCCCGTCTTTGGAATGCCCTTCCTGTAGAAATTAAGGCCCAACCATCATTAGTCCAGTTTAAAAAAAACGCTCAAAACATGGTGTTTTATCAAGGCCTACCAGTAAGCAAGCATATCTTATTTACCTAGTTTTTTGGTTAGGCGCCTTGATGCCCAGGGGGCTGAGTTGCGCTCTATAAATCTATTTTCATTCATTCATTCATTCATTTCAGTGAGGCTATCCAGTGCGCTCTGGCCACTCTCATATCTCTGTCTTCTTTCAGTGAGGGTATCGAGTGAGCTCTGACCACTGTGCCATTTCATGTCACAGTGCTCTCAGTGAGGGTTTTCAGTGAGTTCTGGCCACTTTACCATTTCATGTCACAGTGCTCTCGGCGAGGCTATCCAGTGAGCTCTGGTTGCTGTGCTATCTCAGTCTTCTTTCAGTGAGGGTATCCATTGAGCTTTGGTCGCTGTCCCATATCATTCTTTCAGTGAGGCAATCCAATGAGTGGCATTGCTCTTTCAGGTCCCAGTTTACAAAGATTGTTTTTGTGAGCAGGTGTGCCTTTTCCTCTTTTGGTTGCAATTTACTTCTACATGTTCAGGCATAGTGAACAAAACTTTTTATGACTTTTAAAATTTCTTTTGAAAAGTACTTCTTGGTCCAAAAATCCCAAAGTAAGTGACGTTTGTCTCTGGAGCAAGAGTCAATTATTCAGAGAAACAAGCATTTGCAATGCAATAGGTCTCGCATTTACTCAAGTTTGAGCTATTGACATTGCAAATAACAATGCCTTTTATTTTTTGTTTTCGTTTTTGAAACATAAATAAAAGGCATTGTCATTTACAATGCCAATAGCTTAAACTTGCGTATTTGCGAGACCTCTTGCATTGCAAATGCTTCTTGGGGATTCTGTAGGTTGGCCTTCATATGGGCACATGAGGTTAATTCACATACACCTTTTAGACGTTGTAGCATTACGTTTATGGTAGTGGGGGCACTGCTGCATGGGACGGCATCCTTTAACATGAGCTAGAGTTCCCATGTATATGTATGAAACTTATTCAGGAAGGTTTTGTGCATTGTATAAAAAATAAAGATTCAAGGCAATTTGCATTGCAGCCGCGAAGCACATGGATGAGATAGAACAATACAGAGTGCAGGGGAAGACGAACAGAAGCGTGAGAGCTGAAAAACATGCAGTCTCATGGAGTGCTTTAGCAAAACAAAAAACCCTAAAATTTAGAAGTGGAAAAGACTCTATGCTCCGGGAGAGGCACAATCACCAGATGGACAAGGCAAGCCACTGAATAAGAAGCAAGCAACTGAGTGACAAAGCCAATGGATTGTACTAGGTGGGCTTTAAGTCCGCTGTACGTTCTGTGTAAGCTGACAGAAGACCTTTTCAACCAGACCGCTTGCGCTTGCGCTACTGGCTCTGCGAGGCATGCAGTAGTTGAGTATGCTGTGTAAGCCTCACCCACTCTCCGCCCATACTTTTTATTGGCTGGTGTCCTTGTCCTTGGTATATGCTGGCTTACGATTCATTATGAGAATTGTTAGTCCCTCCTTGTTACCTCCCTGTCTCCATTTGTTACCACCCATGAGGGCTCAATCTGTTACTGTGTCCTAACTTGGGAACTTTCATTACCAGTTCCGAGAACTATGTACTTCATTAAGGGACACAGCACGCACGGGGTGCCAGCTTCGGTAATGGCGGGTGCTTCCTAACCTAATTTGCATTACGTTTTCAGTTTTTTTAAATTTCAAACTTTAATACAGAGTGTGGGGACCGCTTCAGGGACACCACTCTTAGTTTATTTTATTATTTTTAAAAATGCAATACCGAACGCGGCGCCCACTTCAGGGACACCGCGCTCGGTTTGGCAACCTCCCTGTGTATATAGCAGACCTGTTCCGCAAGAGGCCCGCGAGCAGCAGGGACAGGCGCTCAGGAGGTCAGCGCAACAGCAGCACAGTGAGGTGGGGGTTGGGGTCTGATGTTACCACCGGACACTGGGGGCAGGTCTAGTGTCATAGGCGCTCAGGAGGCTCACAGTGAGTACAGGCAAGGGGGGTCTCTGGGGGGAGTACTGGGGCTGCAGATGTTACCACCGGGGGCAGGGCTAGTTTCACAAGGGCTCAGGTCGTCGACAGAGCAGCAGCACAGTGAGTGAAGATGGGTGACTCACATCTGTCTCTGCGAGCCTCTCTCTCACGCAGGCCCCTGTGTGTGCCTGTCTCTCTCGCAGAGCGCTGACTGAGTCTCTTTCACCATACATCTGTCCTCTAACACATCTCAGGGTGTCTCTTTCTAGAAGAGTCCTAGATGTAATTTATTTTTCTAACTGAGCACTAGGTGTGTCTGTCTGATAGCCCTGCGTGCCACTTTTACCCAAGAAGATTTGTGTGTCTATATCACTCCTGTAGACCCTCTCTGTGTCTCTATCGGATCTCCATGTCTCTTTCTAATAGACCTCACTTTTTGTGAACCCTCCGGGAATGTATGTTTCCCTCGGCTTTAGCTCCCGTGCTGTCTCACAATGGTGTGGGGGGTCTTTTTGACAAAGCTCGCTCTGGGGGTATTTCACTGCCTCCGACAGAGCTCTGTGGATGAACCTCTTTCTCTGCCAGAGGGGGATGTGAGGATATCTGGGTGTCTCAATCCCTCTGACAGAGTTCAGGGGGTGTCCCAGTCCCCCTGACAGAGGGGGACTGAGGTGTTGTCTCAATCTCTTTAACAAACCTCGGGGGTGTCTCACTCCTTCTAACTAACCTCTGGGGTATCTCACTCCTTCTAACATACACCTGGGGTGTCTCACTCCTGACAGACCCCTGAGGTGTCTCACTCCTTTCGATTGACCCCTGGGGGTGTCTCACTGCTTCTAACAAAACCTCTGGGGTGTCTCACTCCTTCTGACAGACCCCTGGGGTGTGTTGATCCCTCTGACAGAGCTCAGCATTGTCTCAATCTCTTTAACAGACGTGTCTTGATTCCTTTTGACAGTCCTCTGGGGTGTCTCGATCTCTCTGACCATCCTCTGAGTGTCCCAGTCTTTCTGACAGATCTCTGGAGTGTCTCACTCTTTCCGACAGACATTTGGGGTGTCTCAATCCTTCTGACAGAGCACTGTGTTGGCTTAATCTCTCTGACAGTCCTCTGCGGTGTCTCACCTCTTGTGATAGACCTCTGGGGGTGTATTCCTCCTTCTGACAGACTTCTGGGGTGTCTCAATCTCTCTGACAGAGCACTGTGTTGGCTCAATCTTTCTGACAGACATCTGGGGTGTCTTAATTTCTCTGATAGAACACTGTGTTGGCTCAATCTCTCTGAAAGTCCTCTGGGGTTTCTCACTTTTTCTGGCAGACCTATAGGGTGTCTCAATCCCTTTGACGGAGCTGCGTTTTTCAGACTCTGTGCCAGGTTTAGGTTAATTGTTTTTGTAGTGTGTATGCCAGACGCTGGATGCTTTGATGACCTACAGCATGGGTACTCACACTTTGCCGGGGGCCGCTAAGTTTGGTCTATGGTGTGACCGAGGGCCGCACTGATGCCAGCGGGGGTTGTAAAGTGGGTGTAGGGGAAGGAAAGCATGTATATTTAGTGACTGTCTTTAAAAATGAAGGTGTTCCTAAAGTCGCGGGCCAAGAGGGCCAAGTTACTTCCTTTCCCCAAGTGCAATTACCCTTGAAATAAGTGCCTGCTGTATATTAAAAAACAAAATCTATGTTAGTGCTGAGTCGAGTAAACAGCAGCCCAGGCTGCTGTTGCCCAGGGCGTTACAACAAACAATTGATGGACGGAATGCTGACAATGCAGACATTCTCCCCCAGTCAAGAGATCTGGGTTAAATCCATCGTTCTTTTGCCCACTACACCACCCCAGTTTAGACATGGCCATATGCAAATCAGTCTTGACCCTGTGCCTCATGGGAACAGTCCAGCCCGAACTGCCAAGCCATGTCTTCCCTGGACCGGAATCAAGCATCCTAGGACCGGTTTCTGGCTATCAGCCGTCATCAGCCAGGATAGCTTGACTCCAGTGGCGTAGTGAGCACGGGTCCCACGTCTGGGAATACCCATCCCACTTAGGGCGAAAAGCGTTACAACAAACAATTGATGGACGGAATGCTGACAATGCAGACATTCTCCCCCAGTCAAGAGATCTGGGTTAAATCCATCGTTCTTTTGCCCACTACACCACCCCAGTTTAGACATGGCCATATGCAAATCAGTCTTGACCCTGTGCCTCATGGGAACAGTCCAGCCCGAACTGCCAAGCCATGTCTTCCCTGGACCGGAATCAAGCATCCTAGGACCGGTTTCTGGCTATCAGCCGTCATCAGCCAGGATAGCTTGACTCCAGTGGCGTAGTGAGCACGGGTCCCACGTCTGGGAATACCCATCCCACTTAGGGCGAAAAGCGTTACAACAAACAATTGATGGACGGAATGCTGACAATGCAGACATTCTCCCCCAGTCAAGAGATCTGGGTTAAATCCATCGTTCTTTTGCCCACTACACCACCCCAGTTTAGACATGGCCATATGCAAATCAGTCTTGACCCTGTGCCTCATGGGAACAGTCCAGCCCGAACTGCCAAGCCATGTCTTCCCTGGACCGGAATCAAGCATCCTAGGACCGGTTTCTGGCTATCAGCCGTCATCAGCCAGGATAGCTTGACTCCAGTGGCGTAGTGAGCACGGGTCCCACGTCTGGGAATACCCATCCCACTTAGGGCGAAAAGCGTTACAACAAACAATTGATGGACGGAATGCTGACAATGCAGACATTCTCCCCCAGTCAAGAGATCTGGGTTAAATCCATCGTTCTTTTGCCCACTACACCACCCCAGTTTAGACATGGCCATATGCAAATCAGTCTTGACCCTGTGCCTCATGGGAACAGTCCAGCCCGAACTGCCAAGCCATGTCTTCCCTGGACCGGAATCAAGCATCCTAGGACCGGTTTCTGGCTATCAGCCGTCATCAGCCAGGATAGCTTGACTCCAGTGGCGTAGTGAGCACGGGTCCCACGTCTGGGAATACCCATCCCACTTAGGGCGAAAAGCGTTACAACAAACAATTGATGGACGGAATGCTGACAATGCAGACATTCTCCCCCAGTCAAGAGATCTGGGTTAAATCCATCGTTCTTTTGCCCACTACACCACCCCAGTTTAGACATGGCCATATGCAAATCAGTCTTGACCCTGTGCCTCATGGGAACAGTCCAGCCCGAACTGCCAAGCCATGTCTTCCCTGGACCGGAATCAAGCATCCTAGGACCGGTTTCTGGCTATCAGCCGTCATCAGCCAGGATAGCTTGACTCCAGTGGCGTAGTGAGCACGGGTCCCACGTCTGGGAATACCCATCCCACTTAGGGCGAAAAGCGTTACAACAAACAATTGATGGACGGAATGCTGACAATGCAGACATTCTCCCCCAGTCAAGAGATCTGGGTTAAATCCATCGTTCTTTTGCCCACTAC
Source organism: Triturus cristatus (assembly GCF_964204655.1). Lineage (NCBI taxonomy): Eukaryota > Metazoa > Chordata > Amphibia > Caudata > Salamandridae > Triturus > Triturus cristatus. The sequence goes on from NC_140593.1 coordinate 424,534,284, forward strand.
ACCACCCCAGTTTAGACATGGCCATATGCAAATCAGTCTTGACCCTGTGCCTCATGGGAACAGTCCAGCCCGAACTGCCAAGCCATGTCTTCCCTGGACCGGAATCAAGCATCCTAGGACCGGTTTCTGGCTATCAGCCGTCATCAGCCAGGATAGCTTGACTCCAGTGGCGTAGTGAGCACGGGTCCCACGTCTGGGAATACCCATCCCACTTAGGGCGAAAAGCGTTACAACAAACAATTGATGGACGGAATGCTGACAATGCAGACATTCTCCCCCAGTCAAGAGATCTGGGTTAAATCCATCGTTCTTTTGCCCACTACACCACCCCAGTTTAGACATGGCCATATGCAAATCAGTCTTGACCCTGTGCCTCATGGGAACAGTCCAGCCCGAACTGCCAAGCCATGTCTTCCCTGGACCGGAATCAAGCATCCTAGGACCGGTTTCTGGCTATCAGCCGTCATCAGCCAGGATAGCTTGACTCCAGTGGCGTAGTGAGCACGGGTCCCACGTCTGGGAATACCCATCCCACTTAGGGCGAAAAGCGTTACAACAAACAATTGATGGACGGAATGCTGACAATGCAGACATTCTCCCCCAGTCAAGAGATCTGGGTTAAATCCATCGTTCTTTTGCCCACTACACCACCCCAGTTTAGACATGGCCATATGCAAATCAGTCTTGACCCTGTGCCTCATGGGAACAGTCCAGCCCGAACTGCCAAGCCATGTCTTCCCTGGACCGGAATCAAGCATCCTAGGACCGGTTTCTGGCTATCAGCCGTCATCAGCCAGGATAGCTTGACTCCAGTGGCGTAGTGAGCACGGGTCCCACGTCTGGGAATACCCATCCCACTTAGGGCGAAAAGCGTTACAACAAACAATTGATGGACGGAATGCTGACAATGCAGACATTCTCCCCCAGTCAAGAGATCTGGGTTAAATCCATCGTTCTTTTGCCCACTACACCACCCCAGTTTAGACATGGCCATATGCAAATCAGTCTTGACCCTGTGCCTCATGGGAACAGTCCAGCCCGAACTGCCAAGCCATGTCTTCCCTGGACCGGAATCAAGCATCCTAGGACCGGTTTCTGGCTATCAGCCGTCATCAGCCAGGATAGCTTGACTCCAGTGGCGTAGTGAGCACGGGTCCCACGTCTGGGAATACCCATCCCACTTAGGGCGAAAAGCGTTACAACAAACAATTGATGGACGGAATGCTGACAATGCAGACATTCTCCCCCAGTCAAGAGATCTGGGTTAAATCCATCGTTCTTTTGCCCACTACACCACCCCAGTTTAGACATGGCCATATGCAAATCAGTCTTGACCCTGTGCCTCATGGGAACAGTCCAGCCCGAACTGCCAAGCCATGTCTTCCCTGGACCGGAATCAAGCATCCTAGGACCGGTTTCTGGCTATCAGCCGTCATCAGCCAGGATAGCTTGACTCCAGTGGCGTAGTGAGCACGGGTCCCACGTCTGGGAATACCCATCCCACTTAGGGCGAAAAGCGTTACAACAAACAATTGATGGACGGAATGCTGACAATGCAGACATTCTCCCCCAGTCAAGAGATCTGGGTTAAATCCATCGTTCTTTTGCCCACTACACCACCCCAGTTTAGACATGGCCATATGCAAATCAGTCTTGACCCTGTGCCTCATGGGAACAGTCCAGCCCGAACTGCCAAGCCATGTCTTCCCTGGACCGGAATCAAGCATCCTAGGACCGGTTTCTGGCTATCAGCCGTCATCAGCCAGGATAGCTTGACTCCAGTGGCGTAGTGAGCACGGGTCCCACGTCTGGGAATACCCATCCCACTTAGGGCGAAAAGCGTTACAACAAACAATTGATGGACGGAATGCTGACAATGCAGACATTCTCCCCCAGTCAAGAGATCTGGGTTAAATCCATCGTTCTTTTGCCCACTACACCACCCCAGTTTAGACATGGCCATATGCAAATCAGTCTTGACCCTGTGCCTCATGGGAACAGTCCAGCCCGAACTGCCAAGCCATGTCTTCCCTGGACCGGAATCAAGCATCCTAGGACCGGTTTCTGGCTATCAGCCGTCATCAGCCAGGATAGCTTGACTCCAGTGGCGTAGTGAGCACGGGTCCCACGTCTGGGAATACCCATCCCACTTAGGGCGAAAAGCGTTACAACAAACAATTGATGGACGGAATGCTGACAATGCAGACATTCTCCCCCAGTCAAGAGATCTGGGTTAAATCCATCGTTCTTTTGCCCACTACACCACCCCAGTTTAGACATGGCCATATGCAAATCAGTCTTGACCCTGTGCCTCATGGGAACAGTCCAGCCCGAACTGCCAAGCCATGTCTTCCCTGGACCGGAATCAAGCATCCTAGGACCGGTTTCTGGCTATCAGCCGTCATCAGCCAGGATAGCTTGACTCCAGTGGCGTAGTGAGCACGGGTCCCACGTCTGGGAATACCCATCCCACTTAGGGCGAAAAGCGTTACAACAAACAATTGATGGACGGAATGCTGACAATGCAGACATTCTCCCCCAGTCAAGAGATCTGGGTTAAATCCATCGTTCTTTTGCCCACTACACCACCCCAGTTTAGACATGGCCATATGCAAATCAGTCTTGACCCTGTGCCTCATGGGAACAGTCCAGCCCGAACTGCCAAGCCATGTCTTCCCTGGACCGGAATCAAGCATCCTAGGACCGGTTTCTGGCTATCAGCCGTCATCAGCCAGGATAGCTTGACTCCAGTGGCGTAGTGAGCACGGGTCCCACGTCTGGGAATACCCATCCCACTTAGGGCGAAAAGCGTTACAACAAACAATTGATGGACGGAATGCTGACAATGCAGACATTCTCCCCCAGTCAAGAGATCTGGGTTAAATCCATCGTTCTTTTGCCCACTACACCACCCCAGTTTAGACATGGCCATATGCAAATCAGTCTTGACCCTGTGCCTCATGGGAACAGTCCAGCCCGAACTGCCAAGCCATGTCTTCCCTGGACCGGAATCAAGCATCCTAGGACCGGTTTCTGGCTATCAGCCGTCATCAGCCAGGATAGCTTGACTCCAGTGGCGTAGTGAGCACGGGTCCCACGTCTGGGAATACCCATCCCACTTAGGGCGAAAAGCGTTACAACAAACAATTGATGGACGGAATGCTGACAATGCAGACATTCTCCCCCAGTCAAGAGATCTGGGTTAAATCCATCGTTCTTTTGCCCACTACACCACCCCAGTTTAGACATGGCCATATGCAAATCAGTCTTGACCCTGTGCCTCATGGGAACAGTCCAGCCCGAACTGCCAAGCCATGTCTTCCCTGGACCGGGGGAGAATGTCTGCATTGTCAGCATTCCGTCCATCAATTGTTTGTTGTTGCCCAGGGGGCCGCATGTAAAGGTCATTAGGGCCGCATGCGGCCCCCGGGCCGTACTTTGAGTATCACTGACCTACAGCCCAACCAGGCAATGTTTTGCGAAAGGCTGTGCTCCTCAAATGTGGACCAGTTTTATGGGGCTGCCCGGGACTATTTTTGGTCCCAATCCGACCCTGCCTACAGGTAAACAAGAAGGGTTAGGTTTGGATATGCGAGGATGGATTCTACCTTGTAGTGCCTTGTAGGAGATGTATATTGCTTTCCTCACCCTCAAGTGTTCATGCAAGCGGCTACTCAGTTTGTGGTGCATGGTGGGGACAGTGCTGGTGGGTGGTGTGGCCTGAGAGGAGTGAGTTTGGTGTTGTGTGTGAGGTTAGGAAGTGTCTCATGCCTTAGTGGGTTGTACCACCAGTTCTGCGTGGAGTGTGGGAGGATGAACCACAGTTTTGTACACACCAGGAGATCTTGTATGTAGCGAGAGAGCCATAGTGCTTTAGGAACAGTCAGGGCTTTGTGGCTTCTTGTTATTCTAGATGGTTTCTGGTTACACTGCACACACACTGTGTGATCCTGGGAACTCTGTTGGTCATATTATCTAAGTGCCCTGGGAGTGTGACAGACATGTGCTCCACTGCCTTCATGTACGTGGACGCATGGCACTGCAAAAGTGAGGGCTCTAAATACCACCCCAGTGTTTTTATACTTACTAATGTGCGTGCGTACACAAAGTGAGCAAGCTGTGTAAACCTGTGGATAATATTATCTCAATCGGGGACCTTAGCCTGGGGCTGGAATAATGCTACAGGTATCTCCTTTCATTCTAAACAAAACATAGCGGTCCTTGAACTACACTTGAACCAGTTCCTGGTGACTGGTCCTGTCTCTTAGTATCACCAGCTTCAAGGAGAGGCCTTCAGGTTCTGGCTAACGTTGAGATCCAGCGTTGGTGTCCACTTGGACCCTGGAGTCTAGAGGCTCAGATCCGGCTCTGTCTGGAGCATTGGACCAGTTCCCGGTGACTGGTCCTGTCTCTTAGCATCAACACTTGCAACATTGGTCTGTGGGTCTGGCTGGCGTTGAAGTCCAATTTTGGTGTGTGCATGGACTCTGGAGTCCAGAGTATCAGATCCAGCTCTGTCTGGACCCCTGGACCAGTTCCTAGTAACCGGCCTGTCTCTTAGCATCAACACGTGTGCCATTGGTCTGTGGGTCTGGCCAGTGTTGTGATCTAGGTCGGTGTCCACTTGGACTCTGGAGTCCAGAGGATCAGATCCAGCTCTGTCTGGACCCCTGGACCAGTTCCTGGTGATCGGTCCTGTCTCTTAGCATCAACACTTGTGCTATTGGTCTGTTGGTCTGGCTAGCGTTGAGATCCAGGTCGGTGTCCACTTAGACTCCGGTGACCATAGGATCAGATCCTGCTCTGTCTGGACCACCTGCTTTAGAATCAAGATATCCTTTGATGCAGAACCAGTCGGGCACTTCGCTTGTGCTGTTGCCAAAAGATGATAAGATCTCAGAATCACTCAAGGTATTTCACCTACTTTTTAGCTTATTCTATACTTTCTGGTTGATCCTATGGGGTGGTAAGGTATTCTATTATGGCGGGATGGTGTCTTCCTGCACCCCACCTAGGCTGAGTGAAACGTCTCTGGGTCCTAACTCTCTCCAAGTTAAACAAACATTTGCACTGCAATAGGTCTCGTATTTGTGAGAGTTTGAGCTATTGGCATTGTAAACTACAATGCCTTTTACTTCTGTTTTGAAAACCTGCAAGCGGTGCATAAACACCTACGTTGTACTTATAGAACTTGCTTACGAGAAGCAAGGCTGTCAGTAAAAGAGGCGCGGTTACTGCAAGCCTTGCTTCTGATAAGCAACGACTATAAGTACAATGTAAGTGTTTATGCACCGCTTGCAGGCTTTCAAAACTCATCAATAAAAGGCATTGACATTTACTTTTTTTAAATGTATTTCTTTATTGCTCAATCCAGAAAAAATAGCAATCCTTATACATTACATACATAACTTTAACTCACATGTTACCTTGTAACTTTAGTAGAAAAACAGAGAACAAAATGGCTTTATTCAAGCAAACAATACTTATTATGGTTTGGCTTCCCCTCTAAAATAACAATATTTTCCTGCCACTACACTGATTTCATATGCTCTACCATAGGCCCCATATTTGAGCTCCTAGTTTCTGTCGCCTTACAGATTCCACTGAGTAAAGACTATATTTCAGATTAAAGATGTTATAAAACTTAGCCCGCAACATCTCAAAAGAGGGAGATAGTTGCTGTAGACACACTGATGCCACACATAATCACGCTACCGCCACGGCCTTGAGTATCAGATATCTGGATGCCCAGGTTGTCCCTGCTGCAGAATATTCCCAACTCCAGTTTACATAACATCCATAGTTATATGTATATCTGCCCCTGTGATCAGACAAAAATCTCTCAATCTGCCCTCTCAGTTATAAAGAGCTACAAGCATAAAATATTTGTGTAATATCAGCCTCCTCCATTGCACATCTAAAGCACTTCCCATCATTACCTCCCCCCATTTCATCATCCTAGTTGGAGTATGGTACAAGTTAAATATTGATTTAAAATGTTGAGCTTTCAAATTAGCTGATAACAAAATCTTGCCTGCAACATAAATTTATTGTTGAACACACTCCCCCTCTTGACATAACCTTGCACTCCATTTGTAGTTCAAGATCATCCGGCTGTATTTCCATAATTAAATCATCCTACTTTTGCTGCCTTTTTTACAGCTTCAACCAGTGAATTGATATTCATACATTCCTGCTTCTGATATTTCCATAAATATTCTCTTATTTGGAGATATTTAAAAATAAAATCAGTTTTATGCAGATTGTATCTATCCATTAAGTATGCAAACAACATTATCTCCTTGTTCTCAAATACATCTCCAAGTAGCCTAATCCCCTTAGCCCTCCACTGCTCCATTTTGCAATCCCAAAAGATAGCGGGTAAAATCGCCACAGAATTCATAGGGGTATAATAACATAGCGCCGATATTCCCAGCATTTAACGCATCATCTTCCATACTTTATATGCTGCCCACACTACCTTAAATCGTGTTTGCTTGTAATAGCTGGGCTCTCAGTATTTAAACATACAGATCCTCGCTACTGAGCTAAGCAGAAGCTGATATATTGAAGGGGCCTCAGCTACTGTAGCCACCTCCTCCCCAGTGAGCAATATCCTCACATTTTGCAGAAGACAAGCATAATAATAAAAAGTGATGTTCGGTACAGCCCAACCTCCCCTTCTGTGCAGTAGTCTCATATATTTAAATGCCCTCCGTGATTTGCTTTGTCCCCAAAGAAACCTATCACACATATATTGTAATTTCGCTAGTTGTGGAGTTGTCAGTTCTAGTGGCACCATCCTAAAAAAATACAGTACTCACGGGAGTACATTCAGATATTTTGGCACACAGCCATAAAAAACATTCAAACATAAAAAAATAAAAAAATACATTGCACCTTCCCACTAGTGTGAGTTGCAGACATTTCAGGTGATCCAACTGCCTTTTAATCACATCCAGCAGCCCTCCCCAATTTTCCTCTATTAAATCTTACAGACGCATCCTAATTTTTATACCTAGATACATGGCTTCTTCGGTTACCTGACTCTCCCCAGGGCAAGCCATTTTAGTACACACTATTTGGGTTTTTGCTGAGTTTAACTGTAGCCAGACACCGCCCAAACATCAAGGCCAGCTGCTCTATTTCTACAGTTGCAGACTTTGGATCTGACATTGCCACTGCAATATCGTCTGTGTAAGCCAGAACCTGTGTCTGATAATGCCCACATATCACGGGGCTAATCACATTACTCTTTTCCAACATTATCAAAAATGGATTAATGTACAGGGCAAACAAAACCGGTGAGCAGGGACACCCCTGCTTTGTCCCCCTAGTTATGTAGACTAAATCTGATTCTTTGCCCATAGTGCAAATCCGAGCTGTAGGATTGTGATACATAACCTGATAAAATCCGGTCCAAACCCCATCCTGTGTAGAACCGCCAGGAGACACTGTCAAACGCCTTTTCAGCATAAAAAATATCATCCCTAATCTGCTTTGCTGTACTTTAGCAGCATCTATCAGAGCAATGGCTCTTCTTATATGGTTGACCGTGCTCCTCCCTGGTATAAATCCATGCTGCTTTATAGATACTAAAGTATTGATTACATGTGCAAGCCTAGTAGCCATTATTTTGGCTTTTTTCTTTCCATCCGCATTCAAAAGGTAAATTGGCCAGTAAGACCCTGGCCTGTCCAGTGGCTTATCTTTCTTTTTAAATATAACTATGTTAACCTCTGACTAAGACAATGGAGGGTTTCCCAATTGGGCCTCCCGGAATGTAGCTAATATATCCCTCTTTAAAACCGTAAAGAATGTTCGATATACCTCGAGTGGTAGTTTATCTGGTCCTGCAGCTTTCCCTCTTGCTAATGACCTTGTTGTCGCCTCAAGCTCTTCCATTGTAATCGGATCTTCAAGTACTGCAAGATCTTCCTATCTTCCGCCAACTATCTCTACTTGCTGAACAAATTGTCTAATGGCTTTTTCACTCCATTTACCCTGTGTATATAATTCTTTGTAAAAATCATGAAAGACCTTCAGTATACCCTCCAAAGTTTCAACCTTTCCCCCCTCATTATCAGTCATAGATATAATCCTTTGTGCTGATTGTTTAGCCCGTATCCTTCGTGTCAGGCAGCGCCCTGTGGATTCTCCATATTCATACCTTTCCTCTTTAAAGATTATATACCGGATGACAATTTCCTTACTCCATATCCCATTGATTTTAGCTTTTCAGCAGGCTATCCTTGTCTGTACCCCCTCCAAATCTCCTCACCTCCTTATTCCCACCATCAGTTGCAACTCCCCAACTCATAATTCATCCAGCAGGGCTTTCATAGTGTTTTGCTGAATCTTCTGCCTTCTCCATCCTTAAATAATCATTTTACCCCTCAGTCTGGCCTTCAGGGCGTCCCATACCATCTTGCTACTAGTAGACCCCCTATTAAGATCAAGAAATTGCTTGATCCAGTTTTCAATATGATTTACGAAGGAGCTATCCAGTAGGAACTTCCTATCAAAAGAAAAAGATCTCCTTACTCCCTCCCGAACTATTGAAAAAACATCTAGTAGTAATGGTCCATGTTCCGCCGTAATCCTGTGCCAAACCTGTATTCTAGCCCCCACCATGAATAACCTAGATGCAAAAACATAATCTAACCTAACTAATTTCTGATGGGGATACGAATAGTACGTATATCCCGGATCTGGATAATTCAAGGTCTGCCAGCCATCAATTAACCTGTGGTTCTCATCATCATCATCATTAGTCTTTATTCGAATTAAAAGAATAATTCATACAAGACACAACAATATCACTATTATAAAAAATCACAATCACTAAATTTCATAAAATCTTTCCAATAAATAGATAAAATTTTTGGATAAGAAAGCATTAAACATTGAAACAGACAAATGATGTACCATACACATGAGTTATAAAAACAATAGTTATAACAGGGATGACAGCAGTTAATGAGGGAATTTTAAAACCTACCTAGATACATTCTCAATACAACGAAGGGCTTTTAATCTGAGTGACCATGCCCACCACAAGTATTTAGCTAAGCCTATTGAGTAAACTGGTAAGGTGCTCGTGTGTAGAATTCTAATAGCTACAACAGAACTCCTTGTGCCCAGCAATTTACATAGAGGAGAGAGCCAGTAACGTCTGGGAGCGGCGTATACAGGGCAAACGAACAAGAAATGGCCAGTGGTTTCTTTTTTGGCTCCACAAGCAGGGCAGGTACATGTGCTTCCACCAAACCACCCACAAGTTAAGGCCCTAAGTGGGAGGGAACCTACTCTAAGTTGGAAATAGAGTTTCCTGTCCTTTGGTGATGTGATCAAGTCCCAGAAAGGTTTTAAAAGAGGTATAACCTTTGCCTCTAAAAAACGGCTAGTCATCGTGGAGGAAGTGGAAGCTGCCCACACCCTGTGATATACCATGTCCCAATAAAGTTTTTTCAATAGCTTTTTTACAGGAAATTCAGCGACAACTGGGTCGTTCCATAAATTTTCCAACCCCAAAGCTTTTAAGGATTCTCGAAGGTTCCTTAACCACTTAATTTTGTGAAACTTATCAGCCTGAATTACGTCCATGATACCCACTGCGTAAGATCGAAGCTCCAGTGTGGTCCATAGTCTCCTCCAGTATAAAACTGGACGGAGATTGGCCAAGTCTTTGATGGCCTTTCTGCCTAGATCATAACACAGTGGGACCATTGGCGTGCTTTGTGGCAAGCCTATAATAGAACGAAAAAATGTATTTTCAACTGCAGTGAGGGATGTTAATGTATCAAAGCCCCAGAGCTCTGCTCCATACAGGACTGAGTTTAGGGCCTTTGCCTCATAGACTTGTAACACTGGTTTAACAGGTTTGTTAATAGATTTTTAAACTCTTTAACCAGCGTTCCCGTGATCTGGGTAAGTTTCAATGTTGACATTTCTAAATGCCTATTCCACCGATTGTTATGAGACATTTGAATGCCCAAATATGTAAAGTTAGTTACCTCCTCAAGAATTTGGCCGTTCATTATAAGCTTACCGGCTCTATAGCTTGTGTGTGGGTTAAAGGTCATAAGCTTTGTCTTTGCCACATTGACCTCCAATCCGTAATCTTTACAAAAATTTTCAAAAATTGACAGGGCCTTTGCATGCCGCTCGGGGTTTTAGACACTATGAGAGTGTCGTCGGCAAACATTAATATTGGTATGGGTGCACCTGCCAATTTTGGAGCATCGGTGTTGGCCTGGAGCATATAATCCACTATTCCATTAATGTACAAGGAAAAAAGTGTTGGGGCCATAGCACATCCTTGGCGCACACCCCGCTCAACGGGAAACTCGGTGGTTGATTCCCCCAGACCACCCCATTGTATTTTTGCAAAATTAGACTCATGCAATCTTCTAATTAGAGTCAGGAGTTCCAGGGATAGACCAAGCTTTTCTAGAACCCTCCAAAGCTGTTCACGGGGGACAAGGTCGAAGGCAGCTCTTAGGTCCACAAAAGTGACATAGAGACTACCTTTGCCCAGTTCAACAACCTTACAAAGCAATTGCTTAAAGCGGAACACCTGGTCAATGGTGCTGATGGATTTGCGGAAGCCCGCCTGGAGGCTAGAAAGGATCCCATTTGCTTCAATCCAAATAAGTACCTCATTCAGTACCATCCTCCCAATGACTTTTTGAATTGTGTCAATTAGGCTGATGGGCCTGTAGTTCCCAGGAAGGCTTTTATCGTCCTTTTTGTAAATTGGAATTATAACGGCACCCCCCCAAGATTTGGGTACTGGGGCGCCTTCAGCCACGGCATTCGCTATAAGGGTGATATACTTACTCCATGGGGCTTTATTCTCAAGGAAAAGATCGGAAGGATCACCGTCCAAACCAGGGGCCCGTCCTGCAGCTACGCAGGACAGTGCAGCTAGAACATCTTTGGCGCTAAAAGGCCCGGGCGAATAGAAAACATATGGCATTGTGCCCGGAATTGTGTAGTGGGGGTCTCGCGCATATTGGGGTTTAAAATAGCCCAACCAATCTTCTTGTGTGACATGATTTGAGGGGTTTTCAGGTAAGCCTCCTCTTCCCCACTTCAGCACGTTCCAAAACAATCTAGTGTCCCGGGCATGGCTGGCCTCCTTCAGGTCCTGCCAAAACAATTCGTCCCATTTTATTTTAGCTTGGGCGATGCTTTTCCTATAAGCGGATCTTGCTGATTGAATGAGTGATATACACCCACTGGAGAGGGCTTTAGCCAAGGTGCGTCTTGCACTTTTACATTGTTTATCATACCACCTTGGTTGCTTGAGCGGTGGCTTGATACCCTTTCTTATTTGCTTGAAAAAGAAGGGACGTAAACCTTCAAAAAAAGACTCATGTAGTCTAGTTGCTTGCACATTTTGATCTCGGTTTTTCAAAATGTCCTCAAGGTTTGCATTAATTACAGAGAGATTAGTATTAATGCAAGCTATTGCTGAGTCATTAGACTTTACTGATGTCCATTTTAACCTCCGCATGTCATTAGTTGGCACACATACTGGGGGGACCAGAATTGGTTCCTTAATCAATGAACAGGATTTGCCCCACCAACTGTGAGAAACGCAGATGGGGTTATGATCACTCTCTAATCTTGGCACCACCTCCATGTCAATAAGAAGACACCACAACCTCAGACAACATAGGACATAATCAATCCTACTAGCTGAACGGCCGTTGTCAAAGGTGGATGCTCCCAACTTATCCCCTTTAGCTCTTCCATTCAATGCCCGAAGGCCGCTTTCTAGGCAAAGTGCATTAACCTGTATTGCTACCGTAGACCACCTTTTGATGGGAGGTAGCGAAAGCACTGGGATACCCCAGCGTAGGTCCTCGTCGGGGTCAAGGCCCCATTCAGAGTCACAATCTAGGAGGGGTTCGAAAGTAACATTGAAGTCCCCAGCTACAATCAGGTCCCTACTACACAATTTAGATTCTATAAGTGTAGTTAGGATGTCCAACTCGCTTGACTTTTTCCCCTTCGTTCCCCGAAGATAGATGTTATATATATCCAAAGTACTCTTGGGACCGAAAGTGAGCCTCACCAGTTGGATATCCCGGGACCCAGTGTCAATTACAACAGCGCGTGAGAATAAATCCTGGCGAGCCCATATAGTTAGTCCGCCAGAAGGGCGGCCTTTTGGGCTTTTCCCGGCGCAACCCGCGAGCTTCCCGCGACGCGGGGGCTCTGCTGGTTTTTATTGCGCGTCCTGGCGCGTTTCTGGTCCCGGCTGCTTCCGCTTTTGGCGCTATGCACCCTGGGGATTGGAGTCCCCTCACCGGCGTCCGCGTTGTTGGTTAGTGCAGGCGGCGGCGGTGGGCTGCTGGGCTGCTTGTGCGCTGACACGGGCGCTGCTCGTGAATCCTGGCAAGAGTTTTCAATGGCCAACAACAAGGTAAGACCCCCGCTCCACCGGGGCTCTGCTGGTTTTTATTGCGCGTCCTGGCGCGTTTCTGGTCCCGGCTGCTTCCGCTTTTGGCGCTATGCACCCTGGGGATTGGAGTCCCCTCACCGGCGTCCGCGTTGTTGGTTAGTGCAGGCGGCGGCGGTGGGCTGCTGGGCTGCTTGTGCGCTGACACGGGCGCTGCTCGTGAATCCTGGCAAGAGTTTTCAATGGCCAACAACAAGGTAAGACCCCCGCTCCACCGGGGCTCTGCTGGTTTTTATTGCGCGTCCTGGCGCGTTTCTGGTCCTGGCTGCTTCCGCTTTTGGCGCTATGCACCCTGGGGATTGGAGTCCCCTCACCGGCGTCCGCGTTGTTGGTTAGTGCAGGCGGCGGCGGTGGGCTGCTGGGCTGCTTGTGCGCTGACACGGGCGCTGCTCGTGAATCCTGGCAAGAGTTTTCAATGGCCAACAACAAGGTAAGACCCCCGCTCCACCGGGGCTCTGCTGGTTTTTATTGCGCGTCCTGGCGCGTTTCTGGTCCCGGCTGCTTCCGCTTTTGGCGCTATGCACCCTGGGGATTGGAGTCCCCTCACCGGCGTCCGCGTTGTTGGTTAGTGCAGGCGGCGGCGGTGGGCTGCTGGGCTGCTTGTGCGCTGACACGGGCGCTGCTCGTGAATCCTGGCAAGAGTTTTCAATGGCCAACAACAAGGTAAGACCCCCGCTCCACCGGGGCTCTGCTGGTTTTTATTGCGCGTCCTGGAGCGTTTCTGGTCCCGGCTGCTTCCGCTTTTGGCGCTATGCACCCTGGGGATTGGAGTCCCCCTCACCGGCGTCCGCGTTGTTGGTTAGTGCAGGCGGCGGCGGTGGGCTGCTGGGCTGCTTGTGCGCTGACACGGGCGCTGCTCGTGAATCCTGGCAAGAGTTTTCAATGGCCAACAACAAGGTAAGACTCAATTCATTTTATCCATACAAATGTCATGCAAAGGTGTTCACATTGACAGGAGAAGAAATAGTTTCCCTATGTAAAATCTGTCCAATGCATTTACGGATTTTCCCTTCATCAGGGGCATCTGTTTAACGAGGTCCCGCAGCACACGTCTCTTTCTCATTCGTAACCAACTGTGGTTCTCAATAAGTTGCCTTAATGTTTAAAAACCTTGGGTTTGCGCCCACTATATTTATTATTCTCTAGCTCCCTTGCCTGACACTCCAAATGTATATTAAAATCCCCACATACGAGTCAGGGAGTATCCCATTGGGCCAGCTCAACATTCAAATCTTATAAAACTGATTCTTCATCCAGGTTTGATCCATAGATTGAACATATTACTAACTTACTGCCCCCTACTTGACACTCTACGATGGCCCACCTACCATAATTATCTGATAATACCCTCCCTGTCCCAGATATCCCTTGTCGAGCAAGTATAGCCACTCCCCTATTCATAGTTGATTGTCAGGAAGCAGTAATCAATGCAAATCCGAGCTCTTTTAAAACCATATATTTTGCCCAAGGTATATGTGTTTCCTGCACACAGAGAATATCCGGTTTCATCACCTGCAAATCAGCCGCTACCCACTTCCTTTTAATAACATTGTTCAAGCCACATACGTTAAACGAACAGATCCGTACCCCGGAGACTATCTCCCTACTAGCCATAGTCAAAGGCCCAACCTAGTACCTTACATATCAATCTTTGCATTCACGTACTCATGTCTTTTTTGTTCTGGATTGATTTTTTACTTACTCCCCCCGCACACCCAACCTTCACCCTCAGCCCCCTGTGCCCCTCCCCATCCCACCACCCACCCCAGCCCCTATTCCCCCCACCCTAGCCCCTATTCCCCCCACCCTCTCCCAGAGAAACGGGCAATAGGGATAATAGCCCTTGTGATGGGGAATAGTTTGCTGCCCAATATCTCCCTTCCCTCTCAACACCTTTCATCACAAAAGAGAAAATGATCCAAAGCAAGACAAAAGTTATTATCTTCTTGCTCTACTTTTGGGTAGACTGAAGGTATTCCTTTGCTTGCACCTCTGATACAAAAAAGCGCGTTTGTCCCTTATGTATTATTTTCAACATGGCAGGGTTTAGCAAAAACGCGTGCGCCCCCTTATCCTGATACAGCGTTATTAATTGCTGCAACTGCCACCTTTTTTCCACAGTATAGTGTCAATAATCAGGTCTAACAAAGAACTGTTCGCCCTTCCCCACCCTCTTTTTATCAGGCCTTGCAAGATCATAGACCACCTGTCACGCCAGGAAATTATTTAAACAAATGATACTGCTCCATCTTGTCTTTCTTCAATCCCTTCCAGACTTTGACCATCAGTTTTCAATCCCTCAAAGGTTACCTAACAGTGAGGATGAGGTATCCCACATCAGGTTATCCACTGCTTCAGTTAACAGATTTACCTCCTTAGCTAGCTATTTCTTACAGACCGTAGACACATTAGCATTTTGAATGTCCCAATTTGAGCTATTCTGATCACTGCCAACACTCATTAATGAGCTATCCTGAGACCGTGTCTTTTGCCCTAAAATACAATCATCATCTGACGCATTCGAGGGTTCGGATATAGAAAATAACTTTTCCCCCAAGTCACTCTGCCTACAACCATCTGCCCCCACAGGTCCAGTCTCAGCCTCCTCCAATCCACCATCAGCCAGGAGTCCCAAAAGGGCAGCATTTTTTATGTTTTTTGTTGCAGATTGCTCTTTGTTATGTACATTGTTAGCTCATTATCCTCCACCAACATTGGCCCTGGCCCTCCAGCCTTTACTGTTCCACTTATCAGAGTATCTTGAATGAATCGATCTTCTTTTCCGTAGCACTTTCTCCTGGTATCGACTTTTCCAGTGTTTTATCATTTACTTGAGTGCTCATATCACTGCTAGCCAGGTATTCTATTGACCCCTCCTTTTTATTCTTAATATCTACTTTGACCGTATATGGGGTTAAGTTATTTCTTTTCTTTGCCACCACAAACATTGGAGGTACTTTTATTTTGCCTGTCAGCCCCCTGCTCACCTCCATGAGCTGCGTCGTCCAGAGATCCTGTCGATCCTTCAACAGCTGAATTCGCTTGCCGCCCGAGTACAGCAGCTCTACTCCCAACAGCTGGCTCCACCGTTACTCTCGTTTTCCCTCCCCTAGCTGTTTTGGGAGGCATGTCAGTGTCCAGAGCTTACGAAAAATCACCACACACAGCTGTGTTCTGAACTAATGAGCTGCCTTTCTACTGCAGCTCTGTTGTTCTCTTCAATGCTACAAAGTTTCCTTTTTATTTTTTGTTCCCTTGATCTGAAAACACGCTATCCTCGGACTTCCGAGCCTTCTTTTTAAACCATTACGGTACAGAAATGCTCCGCCGAGGTCAGTGCTAAGGGATCACCAATTCTCTCCAGTACCGCTGCTGTTCACAAATACCGCCGTGAGTAATTTTTTTTTTTTCCCCGTGCTTGCGATCAGTGTTTTTCCACTAAACAGAAACTGTTCTCCCGCACTTTTCTGAATTCCACAAGGCTTCTTTTCAAAACCTTCTTGAGCCATACTTAATCCTCCAATGTTTCCAATTACATTTCCACCTGCTATCTATACAGCGAGAGGGAAGGGGGAAGAACACCGGGAGCCTGCTACTCACATGTCCGCAACGGACGCCATCTTGCTTGTGCTTTCGGCATTGACATTTACAATGCCAATAGCTCACACTCTCGCAAATGCGAGACCTATTGCATTGCAAATGCTTGTTTATACATATGTCACCCATAAATTAGGCACTAGACAACCAAGAAGGCGAGGTACAATGCATTAAAAAAGGCAGGCAATGTACTTTTAAGTTTTACATGTCCTGGCAGTGAAAAACCCTCAAATTTGTTGCAAGGAATATCTCTCACATAGAATAACATTGAGATTATCTTGATATATTTTATAAGTGTAATTCCTAATTGTGAAGAAATAGACTTGCCAATTTTGGTATCTCTGGAATCACAATTTAAAGTCGAAACTTATGCTGAAGTCAGGTTTTTAGTTGCAACTCCGAAAACGCCACTCTGAGAATGTTGGTCAATGTAACTTTATCTGTGCACTCTCTTCTAATCCAAGTAGGTGAGAAATAAATATGATTCAGGTCCTGATGGGGTATCACCCACTGAATCCAGGGTGTCCTCAAAAATGCCCTGATGCACTATATTATATATGGTGTAGTGTCTCCCCTCGTACGCCAGTTGCTGTAAGTACATAGTTAGTTAGTACATAGTAAAATGTTTTTCTGTTCAGTAACCATGATCTGTGGAAATTAGTTCAGAAAATCAGTTGTGTCTTTTAAGTAAGATTTCTTAAATTGCACACATGGTTGCAGACATTGGTATATGTCAATCGGGTCTGAAAGGACGCTTTGTTTTGAGTGATGAAAATAAGGTACATTCAGTATATATTAATAACATTGTATGATCACTTGAGTATATTGTTGCATTATTTTCTTTTGTTCCATAGCATCTAATGATCTCCTGATTCTGGACCAGGGTCCAGAAATGCATTGTGGATTTTTATGTAACGTACAATTCATAATAAAATTATGTGGGGCGAAAGCACAAAAATTCAACAGCTTTTCAAAGTAATGGAAGCGATTAAAATAAAGTTTTGATGGACGTTATCGTCTTTTATGTATTTTCATTTGAACATCTAGTCCCCGTGAGTAATCGATTTGATGCCCTTTCTACACTGGATAGTAATGAGTGACTCGAAAGTGATGGGGGGCTTGTAGCAAGTACATTAAGCCCAATTAAGGGGTACAGGGGATTAGAACAAGGTTCCCAAACTAGAGATCTACTTGAAAGGCCTGTATTACGGTCTATACAGTCAGCTGGGGCTGCAGGGCTTTCATTGGGCTCTTGGAATATTGCGGGGCTTTTGTCCAAAACTGAATCCAGTGACTGGTCAACTTTGTTGATCAGCACGATATCTGGGTATTTCAGGAGACATGGGCCATGGAACAAGTCCATCACCCTGGGTTTCTTAACTTTTCTAAACTAGCCCAAGGGGGGGCGAAAGGGGAGACCATCGGGTGGGTTAACATGCTGGGTGAGACAGCAAGCGAATTATACTGTTAAGGAAGTTTTCATTGACAGCCCGGACATCTTGGCCCTTTGTCTATGTTTGGGTCTTGATAGGGATATCTTGCTAATCAACATTTATGCAAGAGGACAGCCGGGCGGGAGGTGCTCTGAGACTGTTGAAATCCTCGACGGGTTTCTGGATAGTTGGAAAGTAGGGCACTATTTGATCATAGTGGGGGATTTTAATTGCTGTTTTGAACCCCTTGGTTTTGAGGATGGTACTCTAACCTCCAAAGAGGATCCTCAATGGAAGATCCCCTCCTTAGACCATAGACCAATCAAAAAATGGACTGAAGCTGCAGAGCAGCAAATGGGAGGACTCAGTCGGACCAGATGGGTGCACATACCTTTAACAATGGTGTAAGATCCAGCAGTATAGATTACATCCTCGTTAGTGTAGATTTTTGGGCACACTTACATGATATGACGGTCGTTGAGCGGGCCGAAAGTGACCATGACCCACTAGTACTATCATTATTGGCGCTGAGTTCAATAGTTAATTACAATATGGATGAGGTTCATAACTTAGTGGAAGTCGCTGTCACGAATGATGACAGAAGAGTTAGATGGGCTAGGCTTATCGAAAGAGAGGGGGACCTTGAAGAGATGAAGTCTATGGTTGGCCATTCGGTTGCTATTCTTAATAATTGTCACTCCCAGGAGGATATGAACCGTATTGCTCCGAACAAACATAGGGAGCTTTTTACCAGTTTAAAACCATTCTTTATCAAATGTAATTCTAGGAAGAGCAGTTCAGGTGTGAAGATGGCTAACTGGTATAATAAGCTATGTAGAGAGTCATATTGGGAAATAACAAAAGCTATCAGATCTAATAATATGGGCAAGGTTAGATTGGCTAGGTCCAGGTGTAAAGCAGTCCAAAAATCAGCTAAGAAGGATTGGGACAACAAACGCTGGCTTGACCTACTTGAAGCTAGTCACGAGAGAGACATGGTTAAATTCTGGCAGTTAGTTAAGTGGGGTAGCAATGGGACACCACATATACCGGTGAACCATGTAGCGGCAGACTCGTGGGTTGAGTTTTTTTAAAGCACAATTTTCAATTGCAAATACTGTTGATACCCACCCACTACCAGGTTTTTCGTCTACCACCTTATTGTTCGATAGCTTTGAGGTTGAGAATGTCCTTACATTGTTGCCAAAAGGGAGGGCTCCTGGTCCGGACTGTATACCGGCTGACTTGTTCCAGTATGACAAAGAGAACTGGGTTAAATACATTATTTTTTTAGCCAATGCCACACCTAGTGGTGCACCTGTCCCCGATACCTGGTCTGGAGCCATTATATTACCGATATGTAAAAAGGGTGATCACTCGTCTCCTGGCTATTGTAGGCCGATTAGCCTTATTGACTCCATGCAGAAAATAATTACCAGATTGGTCCTCAGTAGAATCCAAGCGTGGATTGAGGAGAATGAGATTTTGTCACCATTGCAGGCAGGCTTTCACCCCTTTACCAGCACCATTGATCAGGTTTTTAGGTTTACTATGATTTACTGGAAGGTAGTCATTACAGGAGGAGGGTCCCTTTATGCAGCCTTTATTGACCTTAAGTCTGCTTTTGACTTGGTGCCACGTAATAAAATGTGGCATGCCTTTTTGGAAGGAGTGATGCCTCAGGAGCTACTAGCCTTGATAATCAAGTTGCATAATTTGAACAACGCTCAGGTGCGGTGGGGCCCAAAGGGCGAGATCACAGCTAGTTTCCCAGTCCTAAAGGGTGTGCGCCAAGGATGCGTCCTAGCGCCGACATTGTTCTCCCTGTTTATTAACCGGGTGGTTCAATACTATTCCACATACCACACAGATGCCCCTAGCCTGGGGGGGCTTACGATACCATTGCTCATGTTCGCGGACGACACCCTGATCCTATCCAAGACGCAGAAGGGATTGCACGCTGCATTGTCTAGGTTCGAGGAGTTTTGCCGCGATCATGGGCTTGTGGTTAATGTGGATAAGACCACCATCATAAGACCATTCAAAGTACTGTACTCATGAACAATGTCCCTCTGGAACAGACAGAAGCATTTGCATACCTGGGGATTACCTTGGGTAAGAAACTTAGCTGGAAACCACACATTGATCTTCTAGCTCTGAAACACTCTCAGCTGGCAGGAGCTCTTGTAAAAGAACACAAGCTCTCATTTACCAAGCCCATGGCCCCTGTTTTAACGATATACAATACCAAGGTTATTACCTCTATCCTATATGGAGCGGAATTATGGGGTTTCGAGAACATCTCCTCCTTGGCACAAGCCCAGAACAAATTTGTCAGAGCTATTACAAGCCTTCTGCAATCTACAACACTATTGCCCCTTTTTTGGGATCTGGGTTGCCTCCGAATTGAGGATCTAGCTCAATATAGACCAATAGCGTTTTGGCGACGACTCTGGGTTACCCCTGAGCTTTCCCAATATGCGAATTCCCTTATGGATTTCAGGGGGGTTGGCTGTACGGGAAAGATCAAATGGTTACAGAATGTAAAAAAACACCCTGTGTGGGTTGGGGATGAGTGGCCTGTGGGAGCACCCCGAAGAAAATCCATTTCTGTCTAAAAGGGAGCTCAAGGCCGCCTATTGGGATATGGTTAAGAACAAATACTTTTTTTCTACCACTAGGCCCTTGGATTATCTGATGCAAAAACAGGATTTCGTGTTTGAAGCATACTGGGATATCATTTCCAGACCGGTGGATAGGAAACTATACCATAGTTTAGGGTTGGCTCTTTCCCAATCAACACCTTCACTTGTAAATGGCGGTTGAACGGGTCTGCGCATTGTCCTGCTTGTCCAGCTTTGCTGGAATCCATATCCCATTTTCTGTTGGCGTGATCTGCTTACAAATCCCCCAGGCTTAAATGGATCAAACCAATTTGCATGAACATGGGCACTAGATCGGCTATGGTGGCATTAAGGATTTTGCGGACATCCACTGATGCACCTTTAGTTGTAGGTTTGGCAAAATTCTTGAGCTGGGAATGGCTCATTCGCTGCAAAAAAATAAGAGAAACTCAAGCCTAGCTATAGCCATAATAATGTCATGTAACTTCAGTGCGGCATCACTAATTAATTGATTTTAGCAATAATGATCATCTGGTTTTATACTGTATTTTTGTATTTACATGGTTTTATAGTGGTTCTCAGTTGTTGATTATTTTTACTTGACATATATACTGCACTAACTACTGATTTGCCTCTCTGTTTTGATTGTTTTATATGGCATTGTGTTTTTATCCCAAACATTTTTTGCCATCATTGTATGTAGTGTCTTTTATGATTATTTCAATCAAAATAAAGACAAAATGAACAAACGTATTTTCATTTTTAATGTTTTATATTACTGTATAAATTCATCAAAGGATTGTTAATCTAGAGAGGGACCCACACTGGTATCATAAAGAGTGCGAAGGGCGACATTACACCATATCTAGCATACTGCATCAGGGAAACTCTGAGAAAATTAGCATTTTCTTACTGTAGCCATTTGGTGCCTGCTGCCTGCTCTGCTCACATGTCTGGGGTGGGTGACAGTTGGGCTTTGGAGGTTCCCCCTATACAGACCCATACAATGGGAACTTAGTTATGACTTGATGGGCCATCCTGGCAGGATGGGAGGGAGGGGCTGGACCTGGCTTCACTAACATCTGCATAGGCACTGTCTTGTCCCCACACAAAGGGTTGCATACCCCCTGCAGTGAATCTAGAGCCAGGACAAGAAGGGAGGACCCCTGTGCCCTTCAAAGGCCTGTCCTTGATGTCTCCTATACTTAAAATGCAAAATTGGGTAAAGGTACTAGAGCTCAGACACCACCACTTCAGTACACTTCTAACCTGTGAAGGCTCTGCCAGGAAAAAGGACTGCTGTGCTGCTGAAGGGAGTCCTACTCTGCAGGACTGCTGCTTTGTGGGACTTCTGCTTTGCTGTGCCGAACTGCTGGCCTGTTGTCCTTCTGCCTGGGTAAGAAGGACTCGACCTACATCACCTGAACCCAGAGTCACTCTAATGGCTAGCTGGCTGGCCTCCTGATCTGAAGTCTCAGGGACCCCACCCTGTGCCTACACCTGGAATCTGCCATCTGTGGGTCTGTCCTGCCAAGTGTTGCCACCTCTGTCCTGCACTATTGGAAGTGGGCCTAAGGTTTTTGCTCCAGGGGAACTAATGTATCCTATGCTGAACTGAGGCTTTGCCGCTACTGCACGTTTCAGAACAAGTGCATTACCACCACTGTCTGGATCGATACCATTACATCACCGCTCCTGCATGGAACAGACTTGACGCATCACCTTTGGATTGCCATAGCGCAATGGTCTTCCTGGCACAAGGTTCTTGCATTCCCTCCAATGGCAGCCTTGAGGCCAAAACTCTGCATCATAGTTTCCCCACACATCAGAGCAGATGCATCGCCTTGACTGCACAACACATCATCAACACTGGTCTTCGCATCGAAAGCCCCATCCACAGGATCCTGAACGTCAACGCATCAGGACCTCGCATTGCATCCATACTGTATCTTAGAACCGGACGCATCACCTCTGCTGCACAAAGCCCACTCAATGCGAATCCACGCAATGCTCAGCAACCTCAGATTAAGGTATTTTTTCCAGTAGGCCTAACTGGGTCCCTGTAGCTTGATCGTGCTCCATTATGGTCGGCCTAAACTTTGGACTTTATCCCGGTTCAGCATGGCCAGATATCACAAGTAGCACTGTTTTGCTTCTAAATGATATTTACCTAAATAGTTTGAAATTATATATCTCAAGTTCTGCTAATTGGATATTTTTTGTTTGGTCTCATTTTATTTATTAAATCAAACTCTATATTTCTAACCTGGTGTAGAATCTTTTTGTGTGGTTTTTTCAGTCTTTTACTGTTTCAATTATTGCACAAATACTTTACACATTGCCTCTAAGTTAAGCCTGACTGCTTTGTGCCAAGTTACCAGAGGCTGTGCACTGGTTAAATGAGGGTTTACCTGATTCTTGCCCTGACTAGAATTTTGGTTGCTGCTTAACTAGGGCTCACACCTCAGTCAACCAACAACCCAATTTCTAACAGACCTCAATTTTAGAGGATAAGTCAGATGGGGAAAAACTTTGACCAGGTCAAGCTCAATTGGAATTTCTAACCTGCGCTTCAATGCTTTACTTTTTTCCTAGCACTCATGAACAATACTATATTGTCACTTTTTCTACATACTCTTTGCCTTAAATATGGAAATATTCAAATCTTTGGTTCCTTGTTGTTTTAGTGTCATTTTGTTTATTGAATTTAGTTCTAGTTACTATTATTGTTTTTTAATTTTTAACTGTTTTGCTATTTCTAAATGCTTTATTCATTTGATCTATGTTAAGCCTATCTACTATGTGGCATATCTACAAAGTTTTGCACTTAATTTTAAAATATTCCAACCATTTTCTGGACCAGGAGGATAAGTGACTTCATTAGTTGTAGTGGGCCATCACTCACATCAATTAATAATTCTCGTTCCTCCAACTATATTTTCTGTTAGAGTGTCTTTAACAGTCCACATATCACTCTACAGCAGCACTTGGTGCTAGTGTATGAAACAAATGCTCTCTTACTTTCATAACTTGGTAAATAACTCTTGACCTGTCCCAAGCAGATATGATTTCACCAAAAAGGTAAGGTTATCTAAACATCAGAACCGTTAATTCCACAATACAAATATGATCTTTGGAAAGGCATAATTTGCCAAATATGTCCATGTGAAAGTGTCTGTTTTATTAGAAAAGTAGAACTAAAAAATATGAACACATATGGCACTGATTTTGCCCAAAAATGGATTGCAGGGTGTTAGGTCTCTCAGTAAATGACTGAGGTGCAACCAACTTATTTGACCAACCTAATTTGTGATATATATTAAGCCATCGCTACAAGCTTTTGAGCTGTACCCCCTTGCACAACCTGCCAAACTAGCAGAGCTGCTCTGAACTGTGCCTTCATAGTTTGTGCCCATAACTCAATTAAACTTTCGGATAAGGTGCCATTCTCTGGCCGTGGCTTTTTGGCACTGGCTTTTATGTGACACATACTGAAATACTTAAATTACGTAGGTGGTCTGGCAAGTATGGGCTTGGTGATTGAAGAGTCAGATAGGGGATGCAAACCTCACAGCCCTTTCTATTCTGGGAGCAGTAGAATTATAGAATTGTATGTGACTTTGAAGATCCCACTTTCTTTGAGACAATCATCCTGAATGTAAATCTTAGATGTTCAACCAAAATCCCTACAGAGCTTTCCATCTTCATAATAGCGTGAGCAAACATGCACTTTGCCATTGCCAGATTATGATATATGTTCGGGGGATCTGTATTACATCATGAAATCTCTACTATTCCACACCACAGTACTGTGATTAGGATGTAATCACAGTGATGATAAGCAAGAGACATATGGGGACTTAAATATTATGCTAACGTAGAAACATCACAAGTTTGATTTAAAATATCAGAATAGAGTGATTTGTGCATACCTTTTTCTGTTTTACTGATTGCTCAGTATTTTTATTAGTGGTTGAAGAGAAATCTTCTTTTGCAGTTTTGTCATCACTGGGTCTTGTGAAGATTTGTTTCACGATTGGCTGAACGATAAGACAAAAATGTTAATAAATGTACACATTTCAGAGTTTATTTTGTATTAGTCTCACAACAGTATCATTATCATAAATACATTTTTAACTAAACCAAATCCATATATCAGAATGTGTGTGAAAATGTAGATCTCATTGTGCAACCAATGAGATCCGCATTGTTGTTTTGGTGCCAATGTGTTTCTTGAATTTAATTCTAGTTACTATTGTTGCTTTTTAATTTTTAACTGTTTTGCTATTTCTAAATGTTTTAATCATTTGCTCTATGTTAAGCCTATCTACTCTGTGCCATATCTACAAAGGTTTGCACTTAATTTTAAAATATTTAAACCATTGTCTGGACCAGGAGGATTAGTGACTTCTTTAGTTGTAGTGGACCATCACTCACATCAATTATTAATTCTCGTTCCTACAACTATATTTTCTGGTAGAGTTTCTTTAACAATCAACATAGCACTCAACAGCGGGACTTGCTGCTAGTGTATGAAATAAATGCTCTCTTACTTTCTTAACTTGGTAAATAATTCTGCATTTGACCTGTCCCAAGCAGATATGATTTCACCAAAAAGGTAAGGTTATCTAAACATCAGAACCGTTAATTCTACAATATAAATATGATCTTTGGAAATGCATCATTTGCCAAATATGTCCATGTGAAAGTGTCTGTTTTATTAGAAAAGTAGAACAAAAAAATATGCAAAACATATGGCACTGATTTTGCCCAAAAATGGATTGCAGGGTGTTAGGGCTCTCAGTAAATGACCGAGGTGCAACCAACTTATTTGACCAACTTAATTTGTGATATATATTAAGCCTCGCTACAAGCTTTTGAGCTGTACCCCCTTGCACAACCTGCCAAACTAGCAGAGCTGCTCTGAACTGTGCCTTCATAGTTTGTGCCCATAACTCAATTAAACTTTCGGATAAGGTGCCATTCTCTGGTCGTGGCTTTTTGGCACTGGCTTTTATGTGACACATACTGAAATACTTAAATTACGTAGGTGGTCTGGCAAGTATGGGCTTGGTGATTGAAGAGTCAGATAGGGGATGCAAACCTCACAGCCCTTTCTATTCTGGGAGCAGTAGAATTATAAAATTGTATGTGACTTTGAAGATCCCACTTTCTTTGAGACAATCATCCTGAATGTAAATCTTAGATGTTCAACCAAAATCCCTACAGAGCTTTCCATCTTCATAATAGCGTGAGCAAACATGCACTTTGCCATTGCCAGATTATGATATATGTTCAGGGGATCTGTATTATATCATGAAATCTCTACTATTCCACACCACAGTACTGTAATTAGGATGTAATCACAGTGATGATAAGCAAGAGACATATGGGGACTTGAATATTATGCTAACGTAGAAATATCACAAGTTTGATTTAAAATATCAGAATAGAGTGATTTGTGCATACCTTTTTCTGTTTTACTGATTTCTCAGTATTTTTATTAGTGGTTGAAGAGAAATCTTCTTTTGCAGTTTTGTCATCACTGGGTCTTGTGAAGATTTGTTTCACGATTGGCTGAACGATAAGACAAAAATGTTAATAAATGTACACATTTCAGAGTTTATTTTGTATTAGTCTCACAATAGTATCATTATCATAAATACATTTTTAACTAAACCAAATCCATATATCAGAATGTGTGTGAAAATGTAGATCTCATTGTGCAACCAATGAGATCCGCATTGTTGTTTTGGTGCCATTGTGTTTCTTGAATTTAATTCTAGTTACTATTGTTGCTTTTTAATTTTTAACTGTTTTGCTATTTCTAAATGTTTTAATCATTTGCTCTATGTTAAGCCTATCTACTCTGTGCCATATCTACAAAGGTTTGCGAATAATTTTAAAATATTTAAACCATTGTCTGGACTAGGAGGATAAGTGACTTCTTTAGTTGTAGTGGACCATCACTCACATCAATTATTAATTCTCGTTCCTACAACTATATTTTCTGGTAGAGTTTCTTTAACAATCAACATAGCACTCAACAGCGGGACTTGCTGCTAGTGTATGAAACAAATGCTCTCTTACTTTCTTAACTTGGTAAATAATTCTGCATTTGACCTGTCCCAAGCAGATATGATTTCACCAAAAAGGTAAGGTTATCTAAACATCAGAATCATTAATTCGACAATATAAATATGATCTTTGGAAAGGCATCATTTGCCAAATATGTCCATGTGAAAGTGTCTGTTTTATTAGAAAAGTAGAACAAAAAAATATGCAAAACATATGGCACTGATTTTGCCCAAAAATGGATTGCAGGGTGTTAGGGCTCTCAGTAAATGACCGAGGTGCAACCAACTTATTTCACCAACTTAATTTGTGATATATATTAAGCCTCGCTACAAGCTTTTGAGCTGTACCCCCTTGTACAACCTGCCAAACTAGCAGAGCTGCTCTGAGCGGTGCCTTCATAGTTTTATTTTTGTGCCTGTAACTCAATGAAACTTTCCGATAAGGTGCCATTCTCTGACCGTGGCTTTTTGGCACTGGCTTTTATGTGACACATACTGAAATACTTAAATTACGTAGGTGGTCTGGCAAGTATGGGCTTGGTGATTGAAGAGTCAGATAGGGGATGCAAACCTCACAGCCCTTTCTATTCTGGGAGCAGTAGAATTATAAAATTGTATGTGACTTTGAAGATCCCACTTTCTTTGAGACAATCATCCTGAATGTAAATCTTAGATGTTCAACCAAAATCCCTACAGAGCTTTCCATCTTCATAATAGCGTGAGCAAACATGCACTTTGCCATTGCCAGATTATGATATATGTTCGGGGGATCTGTATTATATCATGAAATCTCTACTATTCCACACCACAGTACTGTAATTAGGATGTAATCACAGTGATGATAAGCAAGAGACATATGGGGACTTGAATATTATGCTAACGTAGAAATATCACAAGTTTGATTTAAAATATCAGAATAGAGTGATTTGTGCATACCTTTTTCTGTTTTACTGATTGCTCAGTATTTTTATTAGTGGTTGAAGAGAAATCTTCTTTTGCAGTTTTGTCATCACTGGGTCTTGTGAAGATTTGTTTCACGATTGGCTGAACGATAAGACAAAAATGTTAATAAATGTACACATTTCAGAGTTTATTTTGTATTAGTCTCACAATAGTATCATTATCATAAATACATTTTTAACTAAACCAAATCCATATATCAGAATGTGTGTGAAAATGTAGATCTCATTGTGCAACCAATGAGATCCGCATTGTTGTTTTGGTGCCATTGTGTTTCTTGAATTTAATTCTAGTTACTATTGTTGCTTTTTAATTTTTAACTGTTTTGCTATTTCTAAATGTTTTAATCATTTGCTCTATGTTAAGCCTATCTACTCTGTGCCATATCTACAAAGGTTTGCGCTTAATTTTAAAATATTTAAACCATTGTCTGGACTAGGAGGATAAGTGACTTCTTTAGTTGTAGTGGACCATCACTCACATCAATTATTAATTCTCGTTCCTACAACTATATTTTCTGGTAGAGTTTCTTTAACAATCAACATAGCACTCAACAGCGGGACTTGCTGCTAGTGTATGAAACAAATGCTCTCTTACTTTCTTAACTTGGTAAATAATTCTGCATTTGACCTGTCCCAAGCAGATATGATTTCACCAAAAAGGTAAGGTTATCTAAACATCAGAATCATTAATTCGACAATATAAATATGATCTTTGGAAAGGCATCATTTGCCAAATATGTCCATGTGAAAGTGTCTGTTTTATTAGAAAAGTAGAACAAAAAAATATGCAAAACATATGGCACTGATTTTGCCCAAAAATGGATTGCAGGGTGTTAGGGCTCTCAGTAAATGACCGAGGTGCAACCAACTTATTTCACCAACTTAATTTGTGATATATATTAAGCCTCGCTACAAGCTTTTGAGCTGTACCCCCTTGTACAACCTGCCAAACTAGCAGAGCTGCTCTGAGCGGTGCCTTCATAGTTTTATTTTTGTGCCTGTAACTCAATGAAACTTTCCGATAAGGTGCCATTCTCTGACCGTGGCTTTTTGGCACTGGCTTTTATGTGACACATACAGAAATACTTTACGTAGGTGGTCTGGCAAGTATGGGCTTGGTGATTGAAGAGTCAGATAGGGGATGCAAACCTCACAGCCCTTTCTATTCGGGGAGCAGTAGAATTATAGAACTGTATATGACTTTGAAGATCCCACTTTCTTTGAGACAATCATCCTGAATGTAAATCTTAGATGTTCAACCAAAATCCCTACAGAGCTTTCCATCTTCATAATAGCGTGAGCAAACATGCACTTTGCCATTGCCAGATTATGATATATGTTCGGGGGATCTGTATTATATCATGAAATCTCTACTATTCCACACCAGAGTACTGTAATTAGGATGTAATCACAGTGATGATAAGCAAGAGACATATGGGGACTCGAATATTATGCTAACGTAGAAACATCACAAGTTTGATTTAAAATATCAGAATAGAGTGATTTGTGCATACCTTTTTCTGTTTTACTGATTTCTCAGTATTTTTATTAGTGGTTGAAGAGAAATCTTCTTTTGCAGTTTTGTCATCACTGGGTCTTGTGAAGATTTGTTTCACGATTGGCTGAACGATAAGACAAAAATGTGAATAAATGTACACATTTCAGAGTTTATTTTTTATTAGTCTCACAATAGTATCATTATCATAAATACATTTTTAACTAAACCAAATCCATATATCAGAATGTGTTTGAAAATGTAGATCTCATTGTGCAACCAATGAGATCCGCATTGTTGTTTTGGTGCCATTGTGTTTCTCGAATTTAATTCTAGTTACTATTGTTGCTTTTTAATTTTTAACTGTTTTGCTATTTCTAAATGCTTTAATCATTTGCTCTATGTTAAGCCTATCTACTCTGTGCCATATCTACAAAGGTTTGCACTTAATTTTAAAATATTTAAACCATTGTCTGGACCAGGAGGATAAGTGACTTCTTTAGTTGTAGTGGGCCATCACTCACATCAATTATTAATTCTCGTTCCTACAACTATATTTTCTGGTAGAGTTTCTTTAGCAATCAACATAGCACTCAACAGCGGGACTTGCTGCTAGTGTATGAAACAAATGCTCTCTTACTTTCTTAACTTGGTAAATAATTCTGCATTTGACCTGTCCCAAGCAGATATGATTTCACCAAAAAGTTACGGTTATCTAAACATCAGAACCGTTAATTCTACAATATAAATATGATCTTTGGAAAGGCATCATTTGCCAAATATGTCCATGTGAAAGTGTCTGTTTTATTATAAAAGTAGAACTAAAAAATATGCAAAACATATGGCACTGATTTTGCCCAAAAATGGATTACAGGGTGTTATGGCTCTCAGTAAATAACTGAGGTGCAACCAACTTATTTGACCAACTTAATTTGTGATATATATTAAGCCTCGCTACAAGCTTTTGAGGTGTACCTCCTTGTACTACCTGCCAAACTAGCAGAGCTGCTCAGAGCGGTGCCTTCATAGTTTTATTTTTGTGCCTGAAACTTTCCGATAAGGTGCCATTCTTTGACGGTGGCGTTTTGGCACTTGCGTTTATGTGACACATACTGAAATACTTAAATTACGTAGGGGGTCTGGCAAGTATGGGCATGGTGATTGAAGAGTCAGATAGGGGATGCAAACCTCACAGCCCTTTCTATTCTGGGAGCAGTAGAATTATGGAATTGTATGTGACTTTGAAGATTACACTTTTTTTGAGACAGTCATCCTGAATGTAAATCTCTGATGTTCAACCAAAATCCCTGCAGTACTTTCATTCTTCATAATAGTGTGAGCAAACATGCACTTTGCCATTGCCAGATTATGATATATGTTCGGGGGGTCTGTATTATATCATGAAATCTCTACTATTCCACTTCTCAGTACTGTAATTAAGATGTAATCACAGTGATGATAAAAAAGAGACATATGAGGACTTGCATATTATGCCAACGTAGAAACATCACAAGTTTGATTTAAAATATCAGACTAGACTGATTTGTGCATACCTTTTTCTGTTTTACTGATTTCTCAGTAATTGTATTAGTGGTTGAAGAGAAATCTTCTTTAGCAATTTTTTCATCACTGGGTCTTCTGAAGATTTCTTTCACGATTGGCTGAATGATAAGACAAAATGTTAATAAATGTACAGATTTTGGAGTTTAGTTTTTTATTAGTCTCACAATAGTATCATTATCATAAATGAATTTTAAGCTAAACCAAATCCATATATCAGAGGGTGTGTGAAACTGTAGATCTCATTGTGCCACCAAATATTAGCGTGAGCCAACACACACTTTGCCAGATTATGATATATGTTCATGTGGTCCATCTCAGATATTAAAATGTATAATGTTCCATATCTTAGTACTGCATTTAAGAATTAATCACAGTAATGATAAACAAGAAACAAATGGGAACTTGAATATTATGCCCTCATAGAAACATCTCAAGTTCAGGTTCACAGTAGTTAGATAACTAACAACACTATACTAGCTAGTAAGATTAATTTAAAATATCAGAATAGAGTGATATGTGCATACCATATTTTGTTTTACTGAATCCTCAGTTTTTTCGCTAGTGGGTAAAGAGGCGTCTTTTTTAGCAATTTTGACAGCAAAAGGTCCTGGGGACCATTCTTTCAAGAGTAGCTGAAGGATAGGAAGAAAAACAGGGTAATAAATGCACACATCTAGTTTATTTGTTAATAGTTGTACAATACTATCATTATCATAAATTAATTTTAAACTGACCCAAATCTATATTTAAGAGGATGTTGGAAAAGTCATATATCACATTTTGTGGATACAATACATGGGATAAAGTACCCATGCTCTATATTATAAGTCACAAAGGAGTTCCAGACTCAAAGAAGAACACGTCTGAATGCTGAGTTAAATTACAAGGTCATGAAACTCCAAATTGAATTGCAATTTCCTCTCAGCAAAGGAGAGAGGACATTCTATCTGTTATAATGGGTAGAGTTGCCCCTGGAAACGTTATCCACATTGGTTAATGACTGCACAGTTTTAGCTGGTAAACATACAAAGCAGGCACCTTATCCACAGGAACACTTTTTTAACCTGTGGGGAAAAAAACCAGACAGACTTAATTCGCTGAGTAGGACCTGTGACAATATTTGAAGGGCCCGACCTGCTCCCCTTGTTCCCAGGACAAAGAAGTGGATTCAAAGACTCAGTTGGCTGTCCTTCTTTGTGGCTACATAGACATAACAAGCTGCAGGAGTCCTTTTTTTCTGGGAGTGACCGCTTACAACTAGAAGAGGACTGGACCCTAATGGTGTCCTCTGCTGGAATGAGTTCTAACCCTATGTGCTGGCCTTGAGGTCCAGATGGACTCTTCTGAAATATTTAAAGAAAATAGCATTTAGAAAATGTTTGGACTTCTAAACCTCCAGAGGACCGAGACCAACCACCCTAGTCAATTCACCCAAGGCACAACCTCACTGGTGAAGAAAATCAAGTTGGTCGAGCTCTGAGCTGCACACATATTGGAGTTTATTTTTTAACATTCATGCAATACTCTCATTATCATAAATTAATTTTACACTGAAACAAATCATCATATAAGATAGTATGTGAAAATGTAGATCTCATGTATGCAGCCAAAATCCTTACAGAGCTTCCCATCTCTATAATAGTGAGAGCTAACACGTACTTTGCCATATTATGATACATGTCCTTGGGGTCCATGTTATATCATGAAATCTATACTGTTCCATAAAGTAGTACTCTAATTTAGAACTAATCACAGTTGTGAGAAACAAGTGACATATGGGGTCTTGAATAGTATGGCCTCATAGAAAATTCTCAACACTTTCAAATACCGTAGTACTGTAATTAAGAACTAATCACAGTAATGATAAACAAGAGAAATTTGGGGACTTGAATATTATAACGGCATAGCCACATCTCAAGTTCAGGTACACAGTAATTAAATAAACCATTTTATGTGAAGTAGCATATACCATTCTATCTAGTAAGAGTCATTGAAAATATCAAAATAGACTGATATGAGCATACCGTTTTCAGTGATACTGAATCCTCAGTATTTATGCAAGTAGGTGGAATGAAATCTACTTTTGCAATTGTCTCAGCTCTAGGACCTTGGGAGCATTTTTTCGGGAGATCCTAGGGGGCAGGAAGACAAAAAGGTTACTAAATCTACACATATTGGAATGCATTTTTTAATAGTCTTACAATACTTTCATGATCATAAATTAGTTTTAAACTGAACCAAATCCACATAGCAGAGGGTGTTTGAGAACTCTTATATAGCATTATGTGGATACAATATATGGGCTAAAGTGCCCATGCTGTTTATTATAAGTCACCATGCAGTGCCAGACTTAATAGAAGAACAAGTTCGAAGGCTGAGTTCATGTACAAGGTCATGGGACTGGACTCCGAAGGGAATTGCAATTTCCTTTCAACACATGAAAGGGCACATTTTATTGCTTATAAAACATAGCATTCCGTGTTGGGGTTGTATTCCTTTTTTTTTGTTGTAACTTTATCATTTTGACAATAGAGAGTAGTACAGGCATAGACAAAGATTGACAAATCAAGGCATGGTAACCTTACATAGGCAAATAATGAATACAGAGATTGCTTGTCGCACAATAATCCTAGCCTCAACATAGCTCAGGCTGATACAAACTCGCTAGATAGTACCGCATCACAATGAAAAATATTCTTCTAGGTCTTCTCCCATCGGCATGTAACTCACAATGACATTAATGCTCCAAAGCCCGTCTCAATTAAAATTCTACAGATGCATTAAGTCTTGAAAACAATCAAATAGATTGCTGGAGCGATGTGGGAGCCGCAACTCAGGCCAAGAAAAAGGTAGGATAAGCGTCTCAGTCCCTCTGGGACTATACCATTGTGTGACTGTGATTTGGCGTCTTGCAGGAGGCCACTTATATATATAGCCTATACGGGCCCCAGATGTCTTTAGGCCGCGAGGACCCTGGCATGAGCTCAGCATATACCTCACTGTGTGTGTTGCAATAGGCTAGGCTGCGCAGCCAATCTGTCAGAGTGGGGGCAGCCTTACGATCCCATAGTATGGCAATTTCGCGTTTAGCTAACAGTAGGCTGAGGGACACAAACCGCCTGAGAAGTTTGGGAAAGTTCACAGTGTATTCCAATAGAGCGACTTCCGGAATAGGGGTGCTAGTCAACTTTGTGATGATGCCTAAAGTGTTGTGTACTTCCTGCCAGTATGTGTGAATCTTAAGGCAGGTCCACGTGAGATGGGCAAAGTCAGCATGTGGGGCGGTGCATTTGCGACAAGTGTAGGGTCTAGTGGGGTCCAGACGCTGAGCATTAGCCGGGGTAAAATAAATTTGCCTCAAGAACTTGTAGTGCAGTTGCTTATGTCTACTGTTCAATGAAACATTGTGTGTCATTGCGCAGCATTTAGCCCACTGTGCGTCCATGATAGGGTGCCCAAGGTCCAACTCCCAGTCTGCTTGTACCTTATCGTCGTGAATGGGACGTAGAATTGCGCAGGATTTTTAGATTTTGGAGATGAAATGCGCCCAAGGACGGTTTTCAATTATGAGTGTTAGGGGCGGAAAAGACTCCGGCTCAAGGGGAAGGCCAGGCAGCGCAGCACGCAGCGCAGACCGTATACGTCTCATTACAAAGCTGTCCATGAATGTGGCTGTCTGAAATCGGGAGTCTTCTGACGGGGATAAAATATGTCTCTCGGGATATAAGTCCCGGAATCTGGTAATGCCAAACTTGGTGAAGGTTCGCTGGATCAGTTTCTCGCCGGTAATAGGAAACCAACGGGCATTTGGGACAGGTAAGGCAGAGGAATACAGTATGGGAGCCGCGGTGATCCGCCGAAGTTTCTCCCAGGCCCAGCTAGTAGTGAAGACTGTATGTCAGATGGATCACGGGGTACTCCCCTGGGCAGTACAGCAGACAGCCAGTCAGGGAGGACGAAGTCTGCTTCTGGACAAAGATAGGGTACCACGCGTACGCGAAGCAGCACTGAGCAACCAGATAATACAGTGGGAAGTGAGGTACCCCAAAGCCACCTCTTCCATATGACAAGGTAAGGATTTGCCAGCGGACGCAGGCTTGCTTGCCACCCCATATCAATCGAATAAGGAGTTTGCGTAAATGTTAAAAAAAAACGTTGGTGAGAGGAATAGGAATATTTTTGAAGAGGTATAAATATTTGGGTAGGACTACCATTTTGAGGATTGCGACCTGTCCAACCATGGACAGAGGTAAGAGCAACCATCTTTCAACCTGGGCTTCGAGTGTGGTTATGGCTTGACCGTAGTTGAGTCGAAGGATTTGGGTGGAATCTAAGTGGATATGAATACCCAAGTATTTGACGGAGTCAGAGCACCACTTCAGGGGAAACTCCCATTCCCAGGGTGTCATGCTGGAGGTGAGTGGGAATATAACTGACTTATGCCAGTTTATCCCAAGACCGGAGTAGAGGCCAAACCGGAGTATTTCCCTGATGAGGGGATCCAAATTTACTCCGGGGTCCCTAACATTAAGAATGTTATAATTTGCGTAGAGGGAGACAAGGAGGGGGCCAGTGTTGAATTGCAAGCCCCGCTGAAGATGTCGTTCCTGAAAATGGCGTATCAGGGGATCCATGGCCAATATAAATAACAAGGGAAATAGGGGGCAGCCCTGCCATGTACCTCGTGACAGAGAGAAAGGGCGAGATAAAGTTCAATTTCTGCGTAGCCGAGCTGTGGGGCAGTTGTAAAGCAGGGCAGTGGTTGCCATGAATCCAATTGGCATGCTCATGCGACGCATAACCGAGAGAAAGAAGGGCCATTCTAACAAATCAAAGGCCTTCGCAGGGACCGCGGGGTCGATTCTATGGAGGACCGAGAAAAGAGTTCTAAGATTTAAGGAGGTGGACCTATGTGGGACAAACCCAGACTGCGCAGGGGAGATAATGTACTCCATCAGCTGGGAAAGGCGATTGGCCACTATTTTAGCCAATATTTTATATTCCAGGTTTGAGAGAGACAGGGGCCTATATGAATCGCATAATGTTGGGTCCTTTCTAGGTTTAGGGAGAAGGATCACGACTGCCTCTCTTAGCGTGGGGGGCAGCAACTGTCTTTCAAGGGCCTCTGCATATACCTCAATCAGTTGCGGGCCAGTAGGTCTGCGTACGTTTTATAGAAGTCCCCGGTATAGCCATCAAGTCATGGGGGCTGAGGAGCAACAGAGGGTAACAATAGCGCCTCGGACTTCAGTTTCTGTTATCGGTTCAGTGAGAAAGTCTTGCATATCTTTTTCCAGGTACACTAATGCTATTTCCGACAGGTATGCCTCCTGGGCTGTAATGTCTGTGCCCGTTTTAGTGGAGTATAACGTAGTGAAGTAATCTAAGAATTCCTCACAGATTTCTGGAGTGGGGGTGAGGATCCGGTCTGAGGTGGAATGGATCTCAGTAATGCAAGCTTTGCCATAGGGGGGCCGCATCATCTGCGTCAAAACCCTGCCGGGTCTTTCGCCCTCCTCGTACCGCCTAGCCGTTTGGTATTTGCCCATGAAAAGGATCTCACGGTCTGCAGTGTTGCGGTATTCAACCGTTGGACCAACCGCAGGCCTGCATCGTTCGGAGTCGAGGAGTGCCGTGTGGCGTTGTCCAGGGTGGCAAGTTGCCGTTCAATACGGGAAATGGTGGTGCACAGACTTTTCAATACCCCTGAATGTTTTGCGATGCAGACTCCGCGCATGTACGCTTTAAAACCCTCCCATAGGACCGCAAGGGAGTCGACCGACCAAGTGTTTATTGCAAAATAGTCTTAAATTGCTTCGCGCACCTCTTCTTTAAACAAGTCATCAAGAACCGCTCGGCTAGGGAAGCGCCATTGCCGTTCATTTCCATCAGGACGAGGAATGTTCAGGTGGAGCTGCACCGGTGAGTGATCCGAGTAGGTTCTAGCGAGAGTCTCAAGAGTCTGGAACTAATTGGAAATAGCCGGGGACACAAGCCAGTAATCTATCCTCGTCCAGGTGTTGTGTTGCCCCGCGTAATGCGTGAAGTCAGTGTGGGTAGGATGGCGCTGGCGCCAGATGTCAATGAGGGAAAAGTGATCGTAAATGGCCGTGAGGGCAAACATTTACAATACATGCCTTGACAACTCAGTTTTTACATCGCAAAATCCATTACAATGCATGATTTTACATTGCATGTCATCACAACGCATTTTTAGAAACTACATTTACAACACATTCCATTACAACGCATACCATTACAACGCATATCACTTTTAGGGCAACAGTAGGGTAAGTGTTGGATAGTGTAGGGGTAAAAATTACTATTCCCACTCCAGTGAGTGCAACAGTAGGGTAAGTTTTGGATAGGGTAGGGGTAGTGCAATGTAATGACTGCGTTGTAAAGGTTGTTTCCCGTTTGGTAGATGCAATGAGATCTATAGGATAGAACCTTCTCCCACTTGTTCCCAGGACAAATAAGTGGACTTTACGGCTCAGTTGGCTACCCTCCTGTGTGGCTTTAGAGATAAGCTACAAAAGGGCTTTTTCCAGGAGTGACCAGTTACAACTAGGGGAGGACTGCACCCTATTGTGTCCTCGCTGGAATGAGTTCTGACCGAATGTGCTGTCCTTGAAGTCAAGAAGTACTCTATGTAAATAATTCAAAAAATTGTATACAGAAAAAGTTTGGCCTTCCAAAGCTGGGTTCCATTTTAGAGACTATAGGCCCGATTTCTATCATGGTAGTAAGCATACTCTGTTGCAACGGCGATGAAGTATTTCTAAGATAATGGTCCATCCACCCGATATAGGTTTGGGTGGGCCACAGCATTAATCACGGCAGACACTGCTCCATTTCTGCTGTGAAAAAACTCTGACAGCCCTGTGGAATAAGTGTTGTCAGAGGCAGACCTGTAGTTCCGCCAACTTGATTAGATGGGGGGAATTAGAGGTCAGTTTTCCGTTGCCCTTCACTGCCTAGAAAACTCTAATCTGAAGTTGCAGAGAAAACTCCCATGGCAAGGGCCGCATAGTCTTTTTTATTTTCACAAGATAAATTTCCATTTTATGACTTTTTTATTAAAAAATTAAAACTGCTTGGTTCACAGCTCCGTTAGGAATTGCTGTGATGGTAGTTCCTGCAGATGCTTTCTAAATAACCGCCAGCTTGTTGGTCAATTATAAACCTGGTGGGCCGTCCCTTCACCATGGTGATGTAGGAATTCCTTCCATTGCCCTGGCAATCAGCTGGGCATTTAATTTGCCCCTAAGTCAAAAGGTAAAATGCTGTCTGGCACAAACTTGGTTGGAATTCTGACCTGCACTCTTTGGGAAATTGAACTTAGGTCCAAGTCACAAGAAGACTATGGGGCATATGTATCAAACGATTTTGTATTCGCAAACGCTGTGAAGCGCAAAAAAACAGCGTTTGCGAATACAAAATCGCAAAATGAGATGTATGAAGCATTTCAGCAGTGCATTCTTAAGGAATCGCTAATTTTGCGATTTCTTAAGTTTGCGTAAGCATTTAAGAAATCGCAAATTGCGATTCCTTAAATGCTATGTAACACGCACCCAATTTGTGCGAATTCTCCTTAAGAAATCGCAAATTACCACCAACTTCAAGTTGGTGGTAATTTGCGATTTCTTTGAAAAATGCACTTTTTGGCATTTGTCAAAGTGCCATGTGGCACACATACATGCCCTTAGGGCATGTATGTGCGCCATATGCGCACACATGCTGATTTTAGGGGTGCATCAGGGTCTCATCATGACACCCTTGCACCTTTGAAAATATTCTCGATTTGCGATTAGCAAATAGCGAATCGCAAATTGAGAAAGACTTCCCATTCATTGCTATGGGCCTCCTGGCCCATAGGAATGAATGGGAAGGTATTCCTTAATTGCGATTTCGCAATTTGCTAATCGCAATTAAGGAATTTTAAGAATTCGCAAAATTTGTGAGAATTTTTAGATACATCCCGTTTTGCAATTCTCAAATAGCAATTCTCAAAAAATCGCTATTTGAGAATCGCAAATGGAGATGTTGATACATATGCCCCTAAAATCTCTATTGCTACTTTACGTTTTCTAGGTGCTTTTTGCCCAACACCTTTGAAAATTACATCCTGTATTTCCCCATGGTAGAATGTTGTTGTTTTGTTGTCATTGTGTTCATTGGATTTAACTCTAGTGCCTATTGTGTTGTGTTTTTGACTTTTTAACTTTTTTGAAACTTTGAAATGCTTTACTTATTTGCTCTATGATAAGACTGTCTGCTGATTGCTATAGCTACTAGGAAATGAGCTCATGTTTAAATTGTTGAAACATATGTCTGGACCTAACAGGTTAAGTGACTTCATTAGTTACTTAACCTCATTACTCACCAGCCCAATTATTCATTATCTTAACTACAACTATATCTTCAGTGGAGTGTTGTTAACAGTCTACATACCACTCAACAGTGGGCCTTAAAGCTATACTTTTAAACAAATGATTCCTTGCCATCTTACCCTGGTAAAAAGTTATGTGGTTGACCTGTCAAACAAGAGTTGATTTTACCCAAAAAGGTAAGGTAATCTAACCTTCAAAAACTTTTATCCCACATTATAAAAATGGTCTTTGGAAAGGCATCCTTCGCCAAAAAGGTCAATGTAAAAGTGTCATTTTGTACAAATAGTATTACTAAAGAAAATACTAAAAATACGTATTTTTGTACATAACGAGACTGCTGGGCAGTAGGACCCTCAGTAAATGTCTGAGGTGTGACCAACTGACCTTTTTTGTGACATATATTAAGCATAGCTACTAGCTATTCAGGTGTCTCACTTTGTACTATGCACCAAAATGGCAGCTGTGCTCTAAAGTGGTGCCTTCAAAGGTGTATTTTCTGCCTGGAACTTGACAAACCTTTCCAATAAGAAGCCATTCTCATCCCCTCAAATTATGGCACCCGATTTTGTGCGACACATACTGAAATACTTAAATTCCGTAGGTGGTCTTGCAAGTATAGGCTTGGTGATTAGGGAATCAGATAGTAGATGCAAACCTCACAGCACATGTCTATTCGGGAAGCAATAGACAAAGTCTTATAGAACTTTATGTGACTTAACATAACATTTTCTTTTACACAGCCATCTGAATATAGAACTCAAGATATGCAACCAGAATCCTTACAGAGCTTCCCATCCCCAAAGTAGTGTTTGCCAACAGGCACTTTGCTATATTGTGATATATGTTCTTGTTATATTATGGAATGTATACTGTTTTAATAATTATTCAGACCGTAGTACTGTAATTTAGAATTAATCACAGTAATGTCAAAGATGAGATTTTGGGGTACTTGAATATTATGCTGGCGTAGAGATATCTCAAGTACCGGTTCACGGTAATGAAGTAAATCACTCTATGTGAACTGACTGCCTAGCAAAATGTATTTAAAATACCAAAATAGACTTATATGTGCATACCATATTCAGTTTTACTGATTCCTCAAAAATGTTGCTAGTCGGTGATGAGGATACTCCTTTTGCAATTTCCTCAGCTCTGGGCACTGGGGGTAGTTCTTCCAGGAGTGCCTGAAGGATAGGAAGATATAGAGGCTATTAAATACATACATATTGGAGTTTATTTGTCAATACTCTTGCGATAGTATCATTTTCATTAATTCATTTTAACTTGAACCATATCCACATATATGAGGGTGGGTAAAAATGCAGGTCTCATATATGCAACCAATTTCCTCATACAGCTTCCTATCTCTATAACATTGTGAGCCAACATGCACTTTGCTAACTTGCAATATAACTTCAGGGGTTCCATGTTATATCACGAAAGCAATGCTGTTCCATACTGTAGTACTGTTATACAGATAAATCACAAGTAATGATAAACAAAAGACATATATGGATTTGAATATTATGCTGACACAGACATATCTCAAGTTCAGGTCCACAGTAATTAGATAAACCACTCTCTTAGAAGTAATCTACCATATACTATCTAGCAACATTCATTTAAAATATCAAAATAGCCTGATATTAGCATACCATATTCAGTTTTACTGTTTCTTCTAAGGTTTTGATAGTCGCGGAAGAGGAATCTTCTTTTGCAATTACTTCAGCACTGGGACCTGGGGGACATTCTTCCTGGAATGCCTGTAGGAAAAGACAATATAATGTTTAATAATACACACATATTGGAGTGTATATTTTAATACTATTGCAATACTATCATTATCATAAATTAATTTTTAAACTGAACCACATTCACATGAAAGGGTGTGTGAAAAAGTAGAGTTGATATATGCCACCAAAATATTTTCACAGCTTCCCTTCTTTATAATAAAGTGAGCCAACATGCACTTTGCCAGAATATGACGTTTAGAGGGTCCATGTTATATCATGAAATACATACTGTTCCATACTGTATAAACTGCAACAAATACCTATAGGTGTGAAGGCGCTAGCTCATGGTGAAACTGATGTGGTATGTAATGGATTCCTTAATTGGCAAATAGCCAGGTTTTAGGAACCTTCCTCAGTGACAGCAGATTTGAAACAGCTCTGATCTGAAGAGGTGAATTCCACTCTTTGGCTGTTGCTCTAACAAAGCGCCTTCACTCCCAGTTTGGGACTTTAAATCTGTTGATCTCCAGTTTAAGGGCACAATTGGATTGAAGAGTTCTCCTAGGTCTTTAACATTTAAAGGAGTGTTGCAGAAAAATCGTACCGATGCCATGATGGGCCTTATGGGCCTAGCATAGTTCCTTGAATTTGACACATTGCTGACTGGCAGCCAGTAAAGTTTGATAATAGCCTGAGAGATAGAAGAATGTTTCGGAGTCAGAGTTAGGATTCTGTCTGCTGCATTCTGTACTACTTGAAGCCTGTTTAGATGCTGATACAGCATGTTCAGGAAAAGGGCATTGCAATAGTTCAGTTTGACTAACATTAAAGCTGATATTACAGCTTTTTCAGAGTTTAGAGAGATAAAAGGAAA
Organism: Triturus cristatus; assembly: GCF_964204655.1. Classification (NCBI taxonomy): domain Eukaryota; kingdom Metazoa; phylum Chordata; class Amphibia; order Caudata; family Salamandridae; genus Triturus; species Triturus cristatus. Next base: position 424,575,507 of record NC_140593.1, read on the forward strand.
GATCTTTTTAAGCTTCTTAAGTACAAAGGTAACAGAAGAGGTAACTGCATTCACCTGTAGTCTGAAGGTAAGCTTATTATCCATTACTTCTCCTAGATGTTTAATTTTTCGCACATGAATTGGAAGTGCGCCCAATCCCTCAGGCCACCAGCAGGGGGTCCATAAGGAAGGGTTATTCTCAAACAGAATAACTTCCGTTTTCACTGAATTTAGTTGCAGACAGTTTTGGTAGATCCATTCTCCAGTACCTCTCATGCAGTCATGGAAGTTTCCACCCCTTTAGGTACACATTAAATAGGGTGGGACTGAGAGGATATCCTTGTTGTACACCACCAGAGAGAGTGAACGGTTCAGAGATGTAAGGGTCAAAGGCCACCATTTGAGTGCTGGCTGATGGAAAGGATCTTAGCAGTTTTAATGCTGAGCGACAGACCCCGATATTCCTGAGATAACAGACCAAAATAGTATGGTTGAATGTGTCAAAGGCTGCAGACAGGTGACGGAGCAGCACTGCTGCCACCACCCACAATATATCTCATTTTCTCTGTTGTTTTTAGGAAGACTGTTTTGGCAATCTGACCACTACGAAACCCAAAATAGCCTGATATTTGCAAACCTTATTCAGTTTCACTGGCTCTTCAAAAGTTTTTATTGTCGGTGAAGAGGAATGTCCTTTCGCAATTTCTTCAGCACTTGGTCCTGGGGGGTACACTTCCACGAGTGCCTGTAGGATAGGAAAACACAAAGGTCGATAAATATACACATATTCGAGTGTATGTTTACATACTCTTGCAATACTATCATTTATAATTAATTTTAATTTGAAACAAATCCATATTTAAGAGGTGTTTTAAAATGTGGATCTCATATATGCAACCAATTTCCTTACAGAGCTGCCCATTGCTATAATATTGTGAGCCAACACACACTTTGCCAGTTTGTGATATATGTTCAGAGGGCCCATGCTATATCATGAAATCAATACTGTTCCATAATGTAATAATGTAATAAAAGTTATTCACAGTAATGATAAGCAAGGGACATATGGAGATTTGAAAATTATGCCAGCATAAAAACGTCTCAAGTTGAGGTAACAGTAATTAGATAAAACACTCTATGGGCCAGATGTACGACGCTTGCATTTTGCATCTCAGAAATTGCAAAGCTTAGTGACTCACAGTTTGCGAGTCGCAAAATGCAATGTATAGCAGTGTCACAGACACTGTTAGCGATTCCCAATGGGGTCGCAAACTGCATGTCTCATCAATATTCATGAGGCAAGCGCAATTTGTGACTCCTTTGGGAATGGCTAGCACTCCCAGGGATGGTGGCCTGCTAGGTTTAGCAGACCAACATGTCTGGGACTTCTTTTTACAGAAAGCAGTTTTTGTATTTTAAATGCAGCCCATTTTCCTTCGAGGAAAACGGGCTGCATTTAAAAAAGAAATTAAACTTTTTAGTTTAAGTTTTTTAAGGGCAGGCAATGGTCGCTGGAAAAACTGCCTGCTCTTAGAAAATAATTTCACACCCATTCACAAAGGGGAAGGGGTCTCCTAGGGACCCCTTCCCATTTGTGAATGGCTAACCATCTACTTGAAATAGGTGGTAAACTTGCTACTAGGAAGGGACGCCTATGGCACACCTGTTTCTATTAGCGAGTCGCAAATCCTATTTTGCGAGTCTGAGACTCGCAAAATAACATTGGTACATTCCACCACCAGTTTTTTTGCAGTCACCGTAGGGTTGAATACCCCTTTGCTACTGCAAAAAACTGTCATATATCTGGCCCCAAGTGAAGTAACATACACTATAGTATCCAGGAAGATTCATTTTTAAAATATCAAAATAGCCTGATATGTGCATACCATAGTAAATATTACTGATTTTTTTAAAGTTTTGTTACTCAGTGAAGAGTAATCTTCCTTTGCAGTTTCTTCTGCTCTCGGTCCTGGGGGGTATTCTTCCAAGAGAGTCTGTAGGATAGGAAAACAGAAAGGTTACTAAATGCACATACATTGGGTTGTATCTTTTACGGCTCTTGCAATACTATCATATTCATAAATTAATTTTCAAATGAATCAAATCCACATGAGAGGGCTTGTGAAGATGTAGATCCAATGTATGCAACCAAAACCTTTCACAGCTTCCCATCTTTATAGTAGAATGAGACAGCACGCACTTTGCCGGATTATGATTTGTGTCCAAGGCGTCTCTGTTATATGTGATGTTATGTTATGTTATGTTATAAATGTTAATTTCTTATAAAACTCGACAAATACCCTTAGAAGTCGAGGCGCTAGCTCATGGTGAAACTGATATGCTATGTAATGTATTCCTTAATTGGTCAAAAGCCAGGTTTTAAGAACCTTCCTGAACTATAGCAGATTTGAAACAGGTCTGATCTGGAGAGGTAAATTCCACTCTTTGGCTGTTGTTCTAACAAAGCTTCTTCATTCCCAGTTTGTGAGTTTAAATCTGTTGATCTCCAGTTTAAGGGCTCTTTTGGATCCAAGAGGTCTGCTAGGTCTTTACCATTTAAAGGAGTGCTGCAGAAAAATCGTACCAATGCCATGATGGGCTTTAAGGGCCTAGCCGAGTGCCTTGAATTTTACACGTTGCCTGACTGGCAGCCAGTGACGTTTGATGATAGCCTGCGAGATGGAAGAATGTTTCAGAGTCAGAATTCTGGCTGCTGCATTCAGTACTACTTGAAGCCTGTTTAGATGCTGATACTGCATGATCAGGAAAAGGGCATGACAGTAGTCCAGTTTGGCTAACATTAAAGCAGGCATTACAGTTTTTTGAGAGTTTAGAAGGATAAAAGGAAAGATCTTTCTAAGCACCTTAAGTAGAATCAAAGCAGAAGCTGAAACTGTATTTAGCTGTAGTCCTAAGGTTAACTTATTGTCCGTTACTTCTCCTAGATGTTTAGCTTTTTTCACGTGAATTCGAAGTGTGCCGAATTCCTAGGGCCAGCATTTAGGGGGACCGACCATAGGGAAGGGTTATTCCCCAACAGAATAATTTCAGTTTTTCTGGAATATAGTTGCAGACAGTTTTGGTAGATCCATTTTCCAGTGACTCTCATGCTGTCATGGACGTTTCTACCCCTTAGGTATGGGGAGCAGAGATAGCTATCTCTATCTGAGTGTCATCTGCATAGGAAAGGAAGGTCCAAACCAAACACTTTTATCAGTGCTGCTAGAGGTTTCAGGTATACATCAAATAGGGTGGAACTGAGAGGAGATCCCTGTTGTACTCCACAAGAAAGAGTGAACGTCCGGATATGTAAGGGCCAAAGGCCACCATTTGACTGCTGACTGATAGAAAGGATCTTTGCAGTTTTAATGCTGAGCCACAGACCCTGATATACCTGAGACAATCAACCAAAATAGTATGGTTGAATGTGTCAAAGGCTGCAGACAGACGAAGGAGCATTAATGCAGCACCGCTGCCACCACCCACAATAGATCTCATTTTCTCTGTTGTTTTTAGGAAGACTGTTTCGGCAATCTGACCACTACGAAACACAAAATAGCCTGATATTTGCATACCTTATTCAGTTTCACTGGTTCTTCAAAGGTTTTTATTGTCGGTGAAGAGGAATGTCCTTTTTCAATTTCTTCAGCACTTGGTCCTGGGGGGTACACTTCCACGAGTGACTGTAGGATAGGAAAACACAAAGGTCGATAAATATACACATATTCGAGTGTATGTTTAAATACTCTTGCAATACTATCATTTAAAATTAATTTTAATTTGAAACAAATCCATATTTAAGAGGGTGTTTTAAAATGGGGATCTCATATATGCAACCAATTTCCTTACAGAGCTGCCCATTGCTATAATATTGTGAGCCAACACACACTTTGCCAGTTTGCGATATATGTTCAGAGGGTCCATGCTATTTCATGAAATCAATACTGTTCCATAATGTAATACTGTAATAAGTGTTATTCACAGTAATGATAAGCAAGGGACATATGGAGATTTGAAAACTATGCCAGCATAGAAACGTCTCAAGTTGAGGTAACAGTAATTAGATAAAACACTCTATGGGCCAGATGTACGACGCTTGCATATTGCATCTCATAAGTTGCGTAGCTTTGTGACTCACTGTTTGCGAGTCGCAAAATGCAATGTACAGCAGTGTCAGAGACACTGTTAGCGATTCCCAATGGGGTCGCAAACTGCATTTCTCATCAATATTCAGGAGGCAAGCGCAATTTGCGACCCCTTTGGGAATGGCTAGCACTCCCAGGGATGGTGGCCTGCTAGGGTTAGCAGACCAACATGTCTGGGACTGCTTTTTACAGAAAGCAGTTTTTGTTTTTTAAATGCAGCCCATTTTCCTTCGAGGAAAACGGGCTGCATTTTAAAAACGGAATTAAAGTTTTCAGTTTAAGTTCTTTAACGGCAGACAATTGTCCCTGGGAAAACTGCCTGATCTTAAAAAATAATTTTTCACCCATTCACAAAGGGGAAGGGGACTCCTAGGGACCCCTTTCCATTTGTGAATGGTTAACCATCTACTTGAAGTAGGTGGTAAACTGCGAGTGTTTTGTGACCACAAATGAGGTTGCCAAACAATGGTACATACCATTTGGACTTGCTATTAGGAAGGGACGCCTATGGCACACCCGTTTCTAATAGCGAGTCGCAAATGCTATATTGCGAGTCTGAGACTCGCAAAATAATATTGGTACATTCCACCACCAGTTTATTTGCAGTCACCATAGGGTTGAATGCCCCTTTGCTACAGTAAAAAAGAGTCCTATATCTGTCCCTAAGTGAAGTAACATACACTATAGTATCTAGGAAGATTCATTTAAAATATCAAAATAGCCTGATATGTGCATACCATATCAAATGTCACAGATTTTTTAAAAGATTTGTTACTCAGTGAAGAGTAATCTTCATTTGCAGTTTCTTCTGCTCTCGGTCCTGGGGGGTATTCTTCCAGGAGGGTCTGTAGGATAGGAAAACAGAACGGTTACTAAATGCACGCATATTGGGTTGTATCTTTTACGACTCTTGCAATACTATCATATTCATAAATTAATTTTAAACTGAATCAAATCAACATTTGAGGGCTTGTGAAGATATAGATCCAATGTATGCAACCAAAACCTTTCACAGCTTCCCATCTTTATAGTAGAATGAGACAGCACACACTTTGCCGGATTATGATTTGTGTTCAAGGCGTCTCTGTTTTATGTGATGTTATGTTATAAATGATAAATTCTTATAAAACTCGACAAATACCCATAGAAGTCGAGGCGCTAGCTCATGGTGAAACTGATATGCTATGTAATGTATTCCTTAATTGGCAAATAGCCAGGTTTTAAGAACCTTCCTGAACTACAGCAGATTTGAAATAGCTCTGATCTGGAGAGGTAAATTCCACTCTTTGGCTGTTGTTCTAACAAAGCTTCTTCACTCCTAGTTTGTGAGTTTAAATCTGTTGATCTCCAGTTCAAGGGCTCCTTTGGATCGAAGAGTTCTCCTAGGTTTTTACCATTTAAAGGAGTGCGGCAGAAAAATCGTACCAATGCCATGATAGGCTTTAAGGGCCTAGCCGAATGCCTTAAATTTTACACCTTGCCTGACTGGCAGCCAGTGAAGTTTGATGATAGCCTGCGAGATGGAAGAATGTTTCAGAATCAGAGTCAGGATTCTGGCTGCTGCATTCAGTACTACTTGAAGCCTGTTTAGATGCTGATACTGTATGTTCAGGAAAAGGGCATGGAAGTAGTCCAGTTTGGCAAACATTAAAGCAGGCATTACAGTTTTTTGAGAGTTTAGATGGATAAAAGGAAAGATCTTTCTAAGCACCTTAAGTAGAATCAAAGCAGAAGATGAAACTGTATTTAGCTGTAGTCCTAAGGTTAACTTATTGTCCATTACTTCTAGATGTTTAGCTTTTTTCACGTGAATTCGAAGTGTGCCCAATTCCAAGGGCCACCATTAGGGGGACCGACCATAGGGAAGGGTTATTCCCCAACAGAATAATTTCAGTTTTTCAGGAATTTAGTTGCAGACAGTTTTGGTAGATCCATTTTATAGTGCCTCTCATGCAGTCATGGAAGTTTCTACCCCTTAGGTTAGGAAGGTCCAAACCAAACACTTTTATCAGTGCTGCTAGAGGTTTCAGGTATACATCAAATAGGGTGGAACTGAGAGGAGATCCCTGTTGTACTCCACAAGAAAGAGTGAACGTCCGGATATGTAAGGGCCAAAGGCCACCATTTGACTGCTGACTGATAGAAAGGATCTTTGCAGTTTTAATGCTGAGCCATTGACCCCGATATTCCTGAGACAATCAACCAAAATAGTATGGTTGAATGTGTCAAAGGCTGCAGACAGACGAAGGAGCATTAATGCAGCACCGCTGCCACCACCCACAATAGATCTAATTTTCTCTGTTGTTTTTAGGAAGACTGGTTCGGCAATCTGACCACTACGAAACCCAAAATAGCCTAATATTTACATACCTTATTCATTTTAACTGGTTCTTCAAAGGTTTTTATTGTTGGTGAAGAGGAATGTGCTTTTGCAATTTCTTCAGCACTTGGTCCTGGGGGGTACACTTCCACGAGTGCCTGTAGGATAGGAAAACACAAAGGTCGATAAATATACACATATTCGAGTGTATGTTTAAATACTCTTACAAAACTATCATTTAAAATTAATTTTAATTTGAAACAAATCCATACTTAAGAGGGTGTTTAAAAATGTGGATCTCATATATGCAACCAATTTCCTTACAGAGCTGCCCATTGCTATAATATTGTGAGTCAACACACACTTTGCAAGTTTGCGATATATGTTCAGAGGGTCCATGCTATTTCATGAAATCAATACTGTTCCATAATGTAATAGTGTAATAAGAGTTATTCACATTAATGATAAGCAAGGGACATATGGAGATTTGAAAATTATGCCAGCATAGAAACGTCTCAAGTTGAGGTAACAGTAATTAGATAAATCACTCTATGGGCCAGATGTACGACGCTTGCATATTGCATCTCAGAAGTTGCCTAGCTTTGTGACTCACAGTTTGCGAGTCGCAAAATGCAATGTACAGCAGTGTCAGAGACACTGTTAGCGATTCCCAATGGGGTCGCAAACTGCATGTCTCATCAATATTCAGGAGGCAAGCGCAATTTGCGACCCCTTTGGGAATGGCTAGCACTCCCAGGGATGGTGGCCTGCTAGGGTTAGCAGACCAACATGTCTGGGACTGCTTTTTACAGAAAGCAGTTTTTGTTTTTTAAATGCAGCCCATTTTCCTTCGAGGAAAACGGGCTGCATTTAAAAAACGGAATTAAAGTTTTCAGTTTAAGTTCTTTAACGGCAGACAATGGTCCCTGGGAAAACTGCCTGATCTTAAAAAATAATTTTTCACCCATTCACAAAGGGGAAGGGGACTCCTAGGGACCCCTTTCCATTTGTGAATGGTTAACCATCTACTTGAAGTAGGTGGTAAACTGCGAGTGTTTTGTGACCACAAATGAGGTTGCCAAACAATGGTACATACCATTTGGACTTGCTATTAGGAAGGGACGCCTATGGCACACCAGTTTCTAATAGCGTAGCGAGTCGCAAATGCTATATTGCGAGTCTGAGACTCGCAAAATAACATTGGTACATTCCACCACCAGTTTATTTGCAGAGACCATAGGGTTGATTGCCCCTTTGCTACAGTAAAAAAGAGTCCTATATCTGTCCCTAAGTGAAGTAACATACACTATAGTATCTAGGAAGATTCATTTAAAATATCAAAATAGCCTGATATGTGCATACCATATCAAATGTCACAGATTTTTTCAAAGATTTGTTACTCAGTGAAGAGTAATCTTCATTTGCAGTTTCTTCTGCTCTCGGTCCTGGGGGGTATTCTTCCAGGAGGGTCTGTAGGATAGGAAAACAGAACGGTTACTAAATGCACGCATATTGGGTTGTATCTTTTACGACTCTTGCAATACTATCATATTCATAAATTAATTTTAAACTGAATCAAATCAACATTTGAGGGCTTGTGAAGATATAGATCCAATGTATGCAACAAAAACCTTTCACAGCTTCCCATCTTTATAGTAGAATGAGACAGCACGCACTTTGCCGGATTATGATTTGTGTTCAAGGCGTCTCTGTTTTATGTGATGTTATGTTATAAATGATAAATTCTTATAAAACTCGACAAATACCCATAGAAGTTGAGGCGCTAGCTCATGGTGAAACTGATATGCTATGTAATGTATTCCTTAATTGGCAAATAGCCAGGTTTTAAGAACCTTCCTGAACTACAGCAGATTTGAAATAGCTCTGATCTGGAGAGGTAAATTCCACTCTTTGGCTGTTGTTCTAACAAAGCTTCTTCACTCCTAGTTTGTGAGTTTAAATCTGTTGACCTCCAGTTCAAGGGCTCCTTTGGATCGAAGAGTTCTCCTAGGTTTTTACCATTTAAAGGAGTGCGGCAGAAAAATCGTACCAATGCCATGATAGGCTTTAAGGGCCTAGCCGAGTGCCTTAAATTTTACACCTTGCCTGACTGGCAGCCAGTGAAGTTTGATGATAGCCTGCGAGATGGAAGAATGTTTCAGAATCAGAGTCAGGATTCTGGCTGCTGCATTCAGTACTACTTGAAGCCTGTTTAGATGCTGATACTGCATGTTCAGGAAAAGGGCATGGAAGTAGTCCAGTTTGGCAAACATTAAAGCAGGCATTACAGTTTTTTGAGAGTTTAGATGGATAAAAGGAAAGATCTTTCTAAGCACCTTAAGTAGAATCAAAGCAGAAGATGAAACTGTATTTAGCTGTAGTCCTAAGTAAGGGTGGGCGTAGTTCGTGAAGTAGCACTTCGCGAAGCTACGCAAAGTGAAGTTCGCACTACGCGAGCTACGTGTAGCACTTCGCGAACTGCGAAGTAACATGTTCGCACTGTGCAAGATGTTGTTTTCAATGATTGCACAGTGCGGACAAGCAACCGGCACTGTGCAATCATTGAAAATGGCATCTTGCACAGTGCGAGCTGTAGTTTTCTGCTGCTCGAGTAGATTTTTCCTCGAGCTGCAGCTTTCTCAACGCGAACTGGTAGTTTCTCATCGCGAGCGGTCGCGAGCATACGCGACCCCTCGCAATGAGAAACCTGACCTTCTCGCGTTGGGAATCTCACCGGGAGGTTTATTTTCCATGCTCGCGATCGCGAACAAGGAAAAAGTCTCGCCAGGATGTCATTTTGCTTGCTCGCGGTCGCCAACTTGACGTTGAGGACCGCGAGCAAGCAAAAAATGACCGCAGCACTACGCAACACTACGCTACGCGTGTTCGCACTGTGCTACGTGCAGTTCGTGTAGTGCGAAGTAGCGCGAACTTCGCAAACTACGCGAGCGTAGCGTAGTGCTTCGCCCAGGCCTAGTCCTAAGGTTAACTTATTGTCCATTACTTCTAGATGTTTAGCTTTTTTCACATGAATTCGAAGTGTGCCCAATTCCAAGGGCCACCACTAGGGGGACCGACCATAGGGAAGGGTTATTCCCCAACAGAATAATTTCAGTTTTTCAGGAATTTAGTTACAGACAGTTTTGGTAGATCCATTTTATAGTGCCTCTCATGCAGTCATGGAAGTTTCTACCCCTTAGGTATGGGGGGCAGAGATAGCTATCTCTATCTGAGTGTCATCTGCATAGGAAAGGAAGCTCCAAACCAAACACTTTTATCAGTGCTGCTAGAGGTTTCAGGTATACATCAAATAGGGTGGAACTGAGAGGAGATCCCTGTTGTACTCCACAAGAAAGAGTGAACGTCCGGATATGTAAGGGCCAAAGGCCACCATTTGACTGCTGACTGATAGAAAGGATCTTTGCAGTTTTAATGCTGAGCCATTGACCCCGATATTCCTGAGACAATCAACCAAAATAGTATGGTTGAATGTGTCAAAGGCTGCAGACAGACGAAGCAGCATTAATGCAGCACCGCTGCCACCACCCACAATAGATCTAATTTTCTCTGTTGTTTTTAGGAAGACTGTTTCGGCAATCTGACCACTACGAAACCCAAAATAGCCTAATATTTACATACCTTATTCATTTTAACTGGTTCTTCAAAGGCTTTTATTGTCGGTGAAGAGGAAAGTCCTTTTGCAATTTCTTCAGCACTTGGTCCTGGGGGGTACACTTCCACGAGTGCCTGTAGGATAGCAAAACACAAAGGTCGATAAATATACACATATTCGAGTGTATGTTTAAATACTCTTGCAATACTATCATTTAAAATTTATTTTAATTTGAAACAAATCCATATTTAAGAGGGTGTTTTAAAATGTGGATCTCATATATGCAACCAATTTCCTTACAGAGCTACCCATTGCTATAATATTGTGAGCCAATACACACTTTGCCAGTTTGCGATATATGTTCAGAGGGTCCTTGCTATATTATGAAATCAATACTGTTCCATAATGTAATAGTCTAATAAGAGGTATTCCCATTAAAGATAAGCAAGGGACATATGGAGATTTGAAAATTATGCCAGCATAGAAACGTCTCAAGTTGAGGTAACAGTAATTAGATAAAACACTCTATGGGCCAGATGTACGACGCTTGCATATTGCATCTCAGAAGTTGCGTAGCTTTGTGACTCACAGTTTGCGAGTCGCAAAATGCAATGTACAGCAGTGTCAGAGACACTGTTAGCGAATCCCAATGGGGTCGCAAACTGCATGTCTCATCAATATTCATGAGGCAAGCGCAATTTGCGACCCCTTTGGGAATGGCTAGCACTCCCAGGGATGGTGGCCTGCTAGGGTTAGCAGACCAACATGTCTGGGACTGCTTTTTACAGAAAACAGTTTTTGTTTTTTAAATGCAGCCCATTTTCCTTCGAGGAAAACGGGCTGCATTTAAAAAACGGAATTAAACTTTTCAGTTTAAGTTCTTTAACGGCAGACAATGGTCCCTGGGAAAACTGCCTGATCTTAAAAAATAATTTTGCACCCATTCACAAAGGGGAAGGGGTCTCCTAGGGACCTCTTTCCATTTGTGAATGGTTAACCATCTACTTGAAGTAGGTGGTAAACTGCGAGTGTTTTGTGACCACAAATGAGGTTGCCAAACAATGGTACATACCATTTGGACTTGCTATTAGGAAGGGACGCCTATGGCACACCCATTTCTAATAGCAAGTCGCAAATGCTATATTGCGAGTCTGAGACTCGCAAAATAACATTGGTACATTTCACCACCAGTTTATTTGCAGTCACCATAGGGTTGAATGCCCCTTTGCTACAGTAAAAAACGGTCCTATATCTGGCCCCAAGTGAAGTAACATACACTATAGTATCTAGGAAGATTCATTTAAAATATCAAAATAGCCTGATATGTGCCTACCATATCAAATGTCACAGATTTTTTTAAAGATTTGTTACTCAGTGAAGAGTAATCTTCATTTGCAGTTTCTTCTGCTCTCAGTCCTGGGGGGTATTCTTCCAGGAGGGTCTGTAGGATAGGATAACAGAACGGTTACTAAATGCACACATATTGGGTTGTATCTTTTACGTCTCTTGCAATACTATCATATTCATAAATTAATTTTAAACTGAATCAAATCAACATTTGAGGGCTTGTGAAGATATAGATCCAATGTATGCAACCAAAACCTTTCACAGCTTCCCATCTTTATAGTAGAATGAGACAGCACGCACTTTGCCGGATTATGATTTGTGTTCAAGGCGTCTCTGTTTTATGTGATGTTATGTTATAAATGATAAATTCTTATAAAACTCGACAAATACCCATAGAAGTCGAGGCGCTAGCTCATGGTGAAACTGATATGCTATGTAATGTATTCCTTAATTGGCAAATAGCCAGGTTTTAAGAACCTTCCTGAACTACAGCAGATTTGAAATAGCTCTGATCTGGAGAGGTAAATTCCACTCTTTGGCTGTTGTTCTAACAAAGCTTCTTCACTCCTAGTTTGTGAGTTTAAATCTGTTGATTCCAGTTCAAGGGCTCCTTTGGATCGAAGAGTTCTGCTACGTTTTTACGATTTAAAGGAGTGCGGCAGAAAAATCGTACCAATGCCATGATGGGCTTTAAGGGCCTAGCCGAGTGCCTTGAATTTTACACCTTGCCTGACTGGCAGCCAGTGAAGTTTGATGATAGCCTGCGAGAAGGAAGAATGTTTCAGAATCAGAGTCAGGATTGTGGCTGCTGCATTCAGTACCACTTGAAGCCTGTTTAGATGCTGATACTGCATGTTCAGGAAAAGGGCATGGAAGTAGTCCAGTTTGGCAAACATTAAAGCAGGCATTACAGTTTTTTGAGAGTTTAGATGGATAAAAGGAAAGATCTTTCTAAGCACCTTAAGTAGAATCAAAGCAGAAGATGAAACTGTATTTAGCTGTAGTCCTAAGGTTAACTTATTGTCCATTACTTCTAGATGTTTAGCTTTTTTCACATGAATTCGAAGTGTGCCCAATTCCAAGGGCCACCATTAGGGGGTCCGACCATAGGGAAGGGTTATTCCCCAACAGAATAATTTCAGTTTTTCTGGAATTTAGTTGCAGACAGTTTTGGTAGATCCATTTTATAGTGCCTCTCATGCAGTCATGGAAGTTTCTACCCCTTAGGTATGAGTGTCATTGGCATAGGAAAGGAAGGTCCAAACCAAACACTTTTATCAGTGCTGCTAGAGGTTTCAGGTATACATCAAATAGGGTGGAACTGAGAGGAGATCCCTGTTGTACTCCACAAGAAAGAGTGAACGTCCGGATATGTAAGGGCCAAAGGCCACCATTTGAATGCTGACTGATAGAAAGGATCTTTGCAGTTTTAATGCTGAGCCATTGACCCCGATATTCCTGAGACAATCAACCAAAATAGTATGGTTGAATGTGTCAAAGGCTGCAGACAGACGAAGCAGCATTAATGCAGCACCGCTGCCACCACCCACAATAGATCTAATTTTCTCTGTTGTTTTTAGGAAGACTGTTTCGGCAATCTGACCACTACGAAACCCAAAATAGCCTAATATTTACATACCTTATTCATTTTAACTGGTTCTTCAAAGGCTTTTATTGTCGGTGAAGAGGAAAGTCCTTTTGCAATTTCTTCAGCACTTGGTCCTGGGGGGTACACTTCCACGAGTGCCTGTAGGATAGCAAAACACAAAGGTCGATAAATATACACATATTCGAGTGTATGTTTAAATACTCTTGCAATACTATCATTTAAAATTTATTTTAATTTGAAACAAATCCATATTTAAGAGGGTGTTTTAAAATGTGGATCTCATATATGCAACCAATTTCCTTACAGAGCTACCCATTGCTATAATATTGTGAGCCAATACACACTTTGCCAGTTTGCGATATATGTTCAGAGGGTCCTTGCTATATTATGAAATCAATACTGTTCCATAATGTAATAGTCTAATAAGAGGTATTCCCATTAAAGATAAGCAAGGGACATATGGAGATTTGAAAATTATGCCAGCATAGAAACGTCTCAAGTTGAGGTAACAGTAATTAGATAAAACACTCTATGGGCCAGATGTACGACGCTTGCATATTGCATCTCAGAAGTTGCGTAGCTTTGTGACTCACAGTTTGCGAGTCGCAAAATGCAATGTACAGCAGTGTCAGAGACACTGTTAGCGAATCCCAATGGGGTCGCAAACTGCATGTCTCATCAATATTCATGAGGCAAGCGCAATTTGCGACCCCTTTGGGAATGGCTAGCACTCCCAGGGATGGTGGCCTGCTAGGGTTAGCAGACCAACATGTCTGGGACTGCTTTTTACAGAAAACAGTTTTTGTTTTTTAAATGCAGCCCATTTTCCTTCGAGGAAAACGGGCTGCATTTAAAAAACGGAATTAAACTTTTCAGTTTAAGTTCTTTAACGGCAGACAATGGTCCCTGGGAAAACTGCCTGATCTTAAAAAATAATTTTGCACCCATTCACAAAGGGGAAGGGGTCTCCTAGGGACCTCTTTCCATTTGTGAATGGTTAACCATCTACTTGAAGTAGGTGGTAAACTGCGAGTGTTTTGTGACCACAAATGAGGTTGCCAAACAATGGTACATACCATTTGGACTTGCTATTAGGAAGGGACGCCTATGGCACACCCATTTCTAATAGCAAGTCGCAAATGCTATATTGCGAGTCTGAGACTCGCAAAATAACATTGGTACATTTCACCACCAGTTTATTTGCAGTCACCATAGGGTTGAATGCCCCTTTGCTACAGTAAAAAACGGTCCTATATCTGGCCCCAAGTGAAGTAACATACACTATAGTATCTAGGAAGATTCATTTAAAATATCAAAATAGCCTGATATGTGCCTACCATATCAAATGTCACAGATTTTTTTAAAGATTTGTTACTCAGTGAAGAGTAATCTTCATTTGCAGTTTCTTCTGCTCTCAGTCCTGGGGGGTATTCTTCCAGGAGGGTCTGTAGGATAGGATAACAGAACGGTTACTAAATGCACACATATTGGGTTGTATCTTTTACGTCTCTTGCAATACTATCATATTCATAAATTAATTTTAAACTGAATCAAATCAACATTTGAGGGCTGGTGAAGATATAGATCCAATGTATGCAACCAAAACCTTTCACAGCTTCCCATCTTTATAGTAGAATGAGACAGCACGCACTTTGCCGGATTATGATTTGTGTTCAAGGCGTCTCTGTTTTATGTGATGTTATGTTATAAATGATAAATTCTTATAAAACTCGACAAATACCCATAGAAGTCGAGGCGCTAGCTCATGGTGAAACTGATATGCTATGTAATGTATTCCTTAATTGGCAAATAGCCAGGTTTTAAGAACCTTCCTGAACTACAGCAGATTTGAAATAGCTCTGATCTGGAGAGGTAAATTCCACTCTTTGGCTGTTGTTCTAACAAAGCTTCTTCACTCCTAGTTTGTGAGTTTAAATCTGTTGATTCCAGTTCAAGGGCTCCTTTGGATCGAAGAGTTCTGCTACGTTTTTACGATTTAAAGGAGTGCGGCAGAAAAATCGTACCAATGCCATGATGGGCTTTAAGGGCCTAGCCGAGTGCCTTGAATTTTACACCTTGCCTGACTGGCAGCCAGTGAAGTTTGATGATAGCCTGCGAGAAGGAAGAATGTTTCAGAATCAGAGTCAGGATTGTGGCTGCTGCATTCAGTACCACTTGAAGCCTGTTTAGATGCTGATACTGCATGTTCAGGAAAAGGGCATGGAAGTAGTCCAGTTTGGCAAACATTAAAGCAGGCATTACAGTTTTTTGAGAGTTTAGATGGATAAAAGGAAAGATCTTTCTAAGCACCTTAAGTAGAATCAAAGCAGAAGATGAAACTGTATTTAGCTGTAGTCCTAAGGTTAACTTATTGTCCATTACTTCTAGATGTTTAGCTTTTTTCACATGAATTCGAAGTGTGCCCAATTCCAAGGGCCACCATTAGGGGGACCGACCATAGGGAAGGGTTATTCCCCAACAGAATAATTTCAGTTTTTCTGGAATTTAGTTGCAGACAGTTTTGGTAGATCCATTTTATAGTGCCTCTCATGCAGTCATGGAAGTTTCTACCCCTTAGGTATGAGTGTCATTGGCATAGGAAAGGAAGGTCCAAACCAAACACTTTTATCAGTGCTGCTAGAGGTTTCAGGTATACATCAAATAGGGTGGAACTGAGAGGAGATCCCTGTTGTACTCCACAAGAAAGAGTGAACGTCCGGATATGTAAGGGCCAAAGGCCACCATTTGACTGCTGACTGATAGAAAGGATCTTTGCAGTTTTAATGCTGAGCCATTGACCCCGATATTCCTGAGACAATCAACCAAAATAGTATGGTTGAATGTGTCAAAGGCTGCAGACAGACGAAGGAGCATTAATGCAGCACCGCTGCCACCACCCACAATAGATCTAATTTTCTCTGTTGTTTTTAGGAAGACTGGTTCGGCAATCTGACCACTACGAAACCCAAAATAGCCTAATATTTACATACCTTATTCATTTTAACTGGTTCTTCAAAGGTTTTTATTGTTGGTGAAGAGGAATGTCCTTTTGCAATTTCTTCAGCACTTGGTCCTGGGGGGTACACTTCCACGAGTGCCTGTAGGATAGGAAAACACAAAGGTCGATAAATATACACATATTCAAGTGTATGTTTAAATACTCTTACAATACTATCATTTAAAATTAATTTTAATTTGAAACAAATCCATATTAAAGAGGGTGTTTAAAAATGTGGATCTCATATATGCAACCAATTTCCTTACAGAGCTGCCCATTGCTATAATATTGTGAGCCAACACACACTTTGCTAGTTTGCGATATATGTTCAGAGGGTCCATGCTATTTCATGAAATCAATACTGTTCCATAATGTAATAGTGTAATAAGAGTTATTCACATTAATGATAAGCAAGGGACATATGGAGATTTGAAAATTATGCCAGCATAGAAACGTCTCAAGTTGAGGTAACAGTAATTAGATAAATCACTCTATGGGCCAGATGTACGACGCTTGCATATTGCATCTCAGAAGTTGCGTAGCTTTGTGACTCACAGTTTGCGAGTCGCAAAATGCAATGTACAGCAGTGTCAGAGACACTGTTAGCGATTCCCAATCGGGTCGCAAACTGCATGTCTCATCAATATTTAGGTGGCAAGCGCAATTTGCGACCCCTTTGGGAATGGCTAGCACTCCCAGGGATGGTGGCCTGCTAGGGTTAGCAGACCAACATGTCTGGGACTGCTTTTTACAGAAAGCAGTTTTTGTTTTTTAAATGCAGCCCATTTTCCTTCGAGGAAAACGGGCTGCATTTAAAAAACGGAATTAAAGTTTTCAGTTTAAGTTCTTTAACGACCGACAATGGTCCCTGGGAAAACTGCCTGATCTTAAAAAATAATTTTTCACCCATTCACAAAGGGGAAGGGGACTCCTAGGGACCCCTTTCCATTTGTGAATGGTTAACCATCTACTTGAAGTAGGTGGTAAACTGCGAGTGTTTTGTGACCACAAATGAGGTTGCCAAACAATGGTACATACCATTTGGACTTGCTATTAGGAAGGGACGCCTATGGCACACCAGTTTCTAATAGCGTAGCGAGTCGCAAATGCTATATTGCGAGTATGAGACTCGCAAAATAACATTGGTACATTCCACCACCAGTTTATTTGCAGAGACCATAGGGTTGAATGCCCCCTTGCTACAGTAAAAAAGAGTCCTATATCTGTCCCTAAGTGAAGTAACATACACTATAGTATCTAGGAAGATTCATTTAAAATATCAAAATAGCCTGATATGTGCATACCATATCAAATGTCACAGATTTTTTCAAAGATTTGTTACTCAGTGAAGAGTAATCTTCATTTGCAGTTTCTTCTGCTCTCGGTCCTGGGGGGTATTCTTCCAGGAGGGTCTGTAGGATAGGAAAACAGAACGGTTACTAAATGCACGCATATTGGGTTGTATCTTTTACGACTCTTGCAATACTATCATATTCATAAATTAATTTTAAACTGAATCAAATCAACATTTGAGGGCTTGTGAAGATATAGATCCAATGTATGCAACGAAAACCTTTCACAGCTTCCCATCTTTATAGTAGAATGAGACAGCACGCACTTTGCCGGATTATGATTTGTGTTCAAGGCGTCTCTGTTTTATGTGATGTTATGTTATAAATGATAAATTCTTATAAAACTCGACAAATACCCATAGAAGTCGAGGCGCTAGCTCATGGTGAAACTGATATGCTATGTAATGTATTCCTTAATTGGCAAATAGCCAGGTTTTAAGAACCTTCCTGAACTACAGCAGATTTGAAATAGCTCTGATCTGGAGAGGTAAATTCCACTCTTTGGCTGTTGTTCTAACAAAGCTTCTTCACTCCTAGTTTGTGAGTTTAAATCTGTTGATCTCCAGTTCAAGGGCTCCTTTGGATCGAAGAGTTCTCCTAGGTTTTTACCATTTAAAGGAGTGCGGCAGAAAAATCGTACCAATGCCATGATAGGCTTTAAGGGCCTAGCCGAGTGCCTTGAATTTTACACCTTCCCTGACTGGCAGCCAGTGAAGTTTGATGATAGCCTGCGAGATGGAAGAATGTTTCAGAATCAGAGTCAGGATTCTGGCTGCTGCATTCAGTACTACTTGAAGCCTGTTTAGATGCTGATACTGCATGTTCAGGAAAAGGGCATGGAAGTAGTCCAGTTTGGCAAACATTAAAGCAGGCATTACAGTTTTTTGAGAGTTTAGATGGATAAAAGGAAAGATCTTTCTAAGCACCTTAAGTAGAATCAAAGCAGAAGATAAAACTGTATTTAGCTGTAGTCCTAAGGTTAACTTATTGTCCATTACTTCTAGATGTTTAGCTTTTTTCACGTGAATTCGAAGTGTGCCCAATTCCAAGGGCCACCATTAGGGGGACCGACCATAGGGAAGGGTTATTCCCAACAGAATAATTTCAGTTTTTCAGGAATTTAGTTGCAGACAGTTTTGGTAGATCTATTTTATAGTGCCTCTCATGCAGTCATGGAAGTTTCTACCCCTTAGGTATGGGGGGCAGAGATAGCTATCTCTATCTGAGTGTCATCTGCATAGGAAAGGAAGGTCCAAACCAAACACTTTTATCAGTGCTGCTAGAGGTTTCAGGTATACATCAAATAGGGTGGAACTGAGAGGAGATCCCTGTTGTACTCCACAAGAAAGAGTGAACGTCCGGATATGTAAGGGCCAAAGGCCACCATTTGACTGCTGACTGATAGAAAGGATCTTTGCAGTTTTAATGCTGAGCCATTGACCCCGATATTCCTGAGACAATCAACCAAAATAGTATGGTTGAATGTGTCAAAGGCTGCAGACAGACGAAGCAGCATTTATGCAGCACCGCTGCCACCACCCACAATAGATCTAATTTTCTCTGTTGTTTTTAGGAAGACTGTTTCGGCAATCTGACCACTACGAAACCCAAAATAGCCTAATATTTACATACCTTATTCATTTTAACTGGTTCTTCAAAGGTTTTTATTGTCGGTGAAGAGGAAAGTCCTTTTGCAATTTCTTCAGCACTTGGTCCTGGGGGGTACACTTCCACGAGTGCCTGTAGGATAGGAAAACACAAAGGTCGATAAATATACACATATTTGAGTGTATGTTTAAATACTCTTGCAATACTATCATTTAAAATTTATTTTAATTTGAAACAAATCCATATTTAAGAGGGTGTTTTAAAATGTGGATCTCATATATGCAACCAATTTCCTTACAGAGCTACCCATTGCTATAATATTGTGAGCCAATACACACGTTGCCAGTTTGCGATATATGTTCAGAGGGTCCTTGCTATATTATGAAATCAATACTGTTCCATAATGTAATAGTCTAATAAGAGGTATTCCCATTAAAGATAAGCAAGGGACATATGGAGATTTGAAAATTATGCCAGCATAGAAACGTCTCAAGTTGAGGTAACAGTAATTAGATAAATCACTCTATGGGCCAGATGTACGACGCTTGCATATTGCATCTCAGAAGTTGCGTAGCTTTGTGACTCACAGTTTGCGAGTCGCAAAATGCAATGTACAGCAGTGTCAGAGACACTGTTAGCGAATCCCAATGGGGTCGCAAACTGCATGTCTCATCAATATTCATGAGGCAAGCGTAATTTGCGACCCCTTTGGGAATGGCTAGCACTCCCAGGGATGGTGGCCTGCTAGGGTTAGCAGACCAACATGTCTGGGACTGTTTTTTACAGAAAGCAGTTCTTGTTTTTTAAATGCAGACCATTTTCCTTCGAGGAAAACGGGCTGCATTTAAAAGAGAAATTAAACTTTTCATTTTAAGTTTTTTAAGGGCAGGCAATGGTCCCTGGAAAAACTGCCTGCTTTTAAAAAATAATTTTGCACCCATTCACAAAGGGGAAGGGGTCTCCTAGGGACCCCTTTCCATATGTGAATGGTTAACCATCTACTTGAAGTAGGTGGTAAACTGCGAGTGTTTTGTGACCACAAATGCGGTTGCCAAACAATGGTACATACCATTTGGACTTGCTATTAGGAAAGGACGCCTATGGCACACCCGTTTCTAGTAGTGAGTCGCAAATGCTATATTGCGAGTCTGAGACTCGCAAAATAACATTGGTACATTCCACCACCAGTTTTTTTGCAGTCACTATAGCGTTGAATGACCCTTTGCTACAGTAAAAAACGGTCTTATATCTGGCCCCAAGTGAAGTAACATACACAATAGTATCTAGGAAGATTCATTTAAAATATCAAAATAGCCTGATATGTGCATACCATATCAAATGTCACAGATTTTTTAAAAGTTTTGTTACTCAGTGAAGAGGAATCTTCTTTTGCAGTTTCTTCTGCTCTCGGTCCTGGGGGGTGTTCTTCCAGGAGGGTCTGTAGGATAGGAAAACAGAAAGGTTACTAAAAGCACACATATTGGGTTGTATCTTTTACGACTCTTGCAATACTATCATATTCATAAATTAATTTTAAACTGAATCAAATCCACATGAGAGGGCTTGTGAAGATGTAGATCCAATGTATGCAACCAAAACCTTTCACAGCTTCCCATCTTTATAGTAGAATGAGACAGCACGCACTTTGCCGGATTATGATTTGTGTTCAAGGCATCTCTGTTATATGTTATGTTATGTTATAAATGAACAATTCTTATAAAACTCAACAAATACCCATAGAAGTCGAGGCGTTGGTCATGGTGAAACTGATATGCTATGTAATGTATTCCTTAATTGGCAAATAGCCAGGTTTTAAGAACCTTCCTGAACTACAGCAGATTTGAAATAGCTCTGATCTGGAGAGGTAAATTCCACTCTTTGGTTGTTGTTCTAACAAAGCTTCTTCACACCCAGTTTGTGAGTTTAAATCTGTTGACCTCCAGTTTAAGGGTTCTTTTGGATCGAAGAGGTCTGCTTGGTCTTTACCATTTAAAGGAGTGCGGTAGAAAAATCGTACCAATGCCATGATGGGCTTTAAGGGCCTAGCCGAGTGTCTTGAATTTTACACGTTGCCTGACTGGCAGCCAGTGAAGTTTGATGATAGCCTGCGAGATGGAAGAATGTTTCAGAGTCAGAGTCAGGATTCTGGCTGCTGCATTCAGTACTACTTGAAGCCTGTTTAGATGCTGATACTGTATGCATGTTCAGGAAAAGGGCATGGCAGTAGTCCAGTTTGGCTAACATTAAAGCAGGCATTAAAGTTTTTTGATAGTTTAGAAGGGTAAAAGGAAAGATCTTTCTAAGCACCTTAAGTATAATCAAAGCAGAAGATGAAAATGTATTTAGCTGTAGTCCTAAGGTTAATTTATTGTCCATTACTTCTCCTAGATGTTTAGCTTTTTTCACGTGAATTTGAAGTGTGCCCAATTCCTAGGGCTAGCATTAAGGGGGACCGACCATAGGGAAGGGTTATTCCCCAACAAAATAATTTCAGTTTTTCTGGAATTTAGTTGCAGACAGTTTTGGTAGATCCATTTTCCAGAGCCTCTCATGCAGTCATGGAAGTTTCTACCCCTTAGGTATGGGGGACAGAGATAGCTATCTCTATCTGAGTGTCATCTGCATAGGAAAGGAAGGTCCAAATCAAACACTTTTATCAGTGCTGCTAGAGGTTTCAGGTATACATCAAATAGGGTGGAACTGAGAGGAGATCCCTGTTGTACTCCACAAGAAAGAGTGAACGTCCAGATATGTAAGGGCCAAAGGCCACCATTTGACTGCTGACTGATAGAAAGGATCTTTGCAGTTTTAATGCAGAGCCATAGACCCCGTTATTCCTGAGACAATCAACCAAAATAGTATGGTTGAATGTGTCAAAGGCTGCAGACAGACGAAGGAGCATTAATGCAGCACCGCTGCCACCACCCACAATAGATCTAATTTTCTCTGTTGTTTTTAGGAAGACTGTTTCGGCAATCTGACCACTACGAAACCCAAAATAGCCTAATATTTACATACCTTATTCATTTTAACTGGTTCTTCAAAGGTTTTTATTGTTGGTGAAGAGGAATGTCCTTTTGCAATTTCTTCAGCACTTGGTCCTGGGGGGTACACTTCCACGAGTGCCTGTAGGATAGGAAAACACAAAGGTCGATAAATATACACATATTCGAGTGTATGTTTAAATACTCTTACAATACTATCATTTAAAATTAATTTTAATTTGAAACAAATCCATATTTAAGAGGGTGTTTAAAAATGTGGATCTCATATATGCAACCAATTTCCTTACAGAGCTGCCCATTGCTATAATATTGTGAGCCAACACACACTTTGCTAGTTTGCGATATATGTTCAGAGGGTCCATGCTATTTCATGAAATCAATACTGTTCCATAATGTAATAGTGTAATAAGAGTTATTCACATTAATGATAAGCAAGGGACATATGGAGATTTGAAAATTATGCCAGCATAGAAACGTCTCAAGTTGAGGTAACAGTAATTAGATAAATCACTCTATGGGCCAGATGTACGACGCTTGCATATTGCATCTCAGAAGTTGCGTAGCTTTGTGACTCACTGTTTGCGAGTCGCAAAATGCAATGTACAGCAGTGTCAGAGACACTGTTAGCGAATCCCAATGGGGTCGCAAACTGCATGTCTCATCAATATTCATGAGGCAAGCGCAATTTGCGACCCCTTTGGGAATGGCTAGCACTCCCAGGGATGGTGGCCTGCTAGGGTTAGCAGACCAACATGTCTGGGACTGTTTTTTACAGAAAGCAGTTCTTGTTTTTTAAATGCAGACCATTTTCCTTCGAGGAAAACGGGCTGCATTTAAAAGAGAAATTAAACTTTTCATTTTAAGTTTTTTAAGGGCAGGCAATGGTCCCTGGAAAAACTGCCTGCTTTTAAAAAATAATTTTGCACCCATTCACAAAGGGGAAGGGGTCTCCTAGGGACCCCTTTCCATATGTGAATGGTTAACCATCTACTTGAAGTAGGTGGTAAACTGCGAGTGTTTTGTGACCACAAATGCGGTTGCCAAACAATGGTACATACCATTTGGACTTGCTATTAGGAAGGGACGCCTATGGCACACCCGTTTCTAATAGTGAGTCGCAAATGCTATATTGCGAGTCTGAGACTCGCAAAATAACATTGGTACATTCCACCACCAGTTTTTTTGCAGTCACTATAGCGTTGAATGACCCTTTGCTACAGTAAAAAACGGTCTTATATCTGGCCCCAAGTGAAGTAACATACACTATAGTATCTAGGAAGATTCATTTAAAATATCAAAATAGCCTGATATGTGCATACCATATCAAATGTCACAGATTTTTTAAAAGTTTTGTTACTCAGTGAAGAGGAATCTTCTTTTGCAGTTTCTTCTGCTCTCGGTCCTGGGGGGTGTTCTTCCAGGAGGGTCTGTAGGATAGGAAAACAGAAAGGTTACTAAATGCACACATATTGGGTTGTATCTTTTACGACTCTTGCAATACTATCATATTCATAAATTAATTTTAAACTGAATCAAATCCACATGAGAGGGCTTGTGAAGATGTAGATCCAATGTATGCAACCAAAACCTTTCACAGCTTCCCATCTTTATAGTAGAATGACAGCACGCACTTTGCCGGATTATGTTTTGTGTTCAAGGCATCTCTGTTATATGTTATGTTATGTTATAAATGAACAATTCTTATAAAACTCAACAAATACCCATAGAAGTCGAGGCGCTAGCTCATGGTGAAACTGATATGCTATGTAATGTATTCCTTAATTGGCAAATAGCCAGGTTTTAAGAACCTTCCTGAACTACAGCAGATTTGAAATATCTCTGATCTGGAGAGGTAAATTCCACTCTTTGGTTGTTGTTCTAACAAAGCTTCTTCACACCCAGTTTGTGAGTTTAAATCTGTTGACCTCCAGTTTAAGGGCTCTTTTGGATCGAAGAGGTCTGCTTGGTCTTTACCATTTAAAGGAGTGCGGCAGAAAAATCGTACCAATGCCATGATGGGCTTTAAGGGCCTAGCCGAGTGTCTTGAATTTTACACGTTGCCTGACTGGCAGCCAGTGAAGTTTGATGATAGCCTGCGAGATGGAAGAATGTTTCAGCGTCAGAGTCAGGATTGTGGCTGCTGCATTCAGTACCACTTGAAGCCTGTTTAGATGCTGATACTGCATGTTCAGGAAAAGGGCATGGAAGTAGTCCAGTTTGGCAAGTATTAAAGCAGGCATTACAGTTTTTTGAGAGTTTAGATGGATAAAAGGAAAGATCTTTCTAAGCACCTTAAGTAGAATCAAAGCAGAAGATGAAACTGTATTTAGCTGTAGTCCTAAGGTTAACTTATTGTCCATTACTTCTAGATGTTTAGCTTTTTTCACGTGAATTCGAAGTGTGCCCAATTCCAAGGGCCACCATTAGGGGGACCGACCATAGGGAAGGGTTATTCCCCAACAGAATAATTTCAGTTTTTCTGGAATTTAGTTGCAGACAGTTTTGGTAGATCCATTTTATAGTGCCTCTCATGCAGTCATGGAAGTTTCTACCCCTTAGGTATGGGGGCAGAGATAGCTATCTCTATCTGAGTGTCATTGGCATAGGAAAGGAAGGTCCAAACCAAACACTTTTATCAGTGCTGCTAGAGATTTCAGGTATACATCCAATAGGGTGGAACTGAGAGGAGATCCCTGTTGTACTCCACAAGAAAGAGTGAACGTCCGGATATGTAAGGGCCAAAGGCCACCATTTGACTGCTGACTGATAGAAATGATCTTTGCAGTTTTAATGCTGAGCCATTGACCCCGATATTCCTGAGACAATCAACCAAAATAGTATGGTTGAATGTGTCAAAGGCTGCAGACAGACGAAGGAGCATTAATGCAGCACCGCTGCCACCACCCACAATAGATCTAATTTTCTCTGTTGTTTTTAGGAAGACTGTTTCGGCAATCTGACCACTACGAAACCCAAAATAGCCTAATATTTACATACCTTATTCATTTTAACTGGTTCTTCAAAGGTTTTTATTGTTGGTGAAGAGGAATGTCCTTTTGCAATTTCTTCAGCACTTGGTCCTGGGGGGTACACTTCCACGAGTGCCTGTAGGATAGGAAAACACAAAGGTCGATAAATATACACATATTCGAGTGTATGTTTAAATACTCTTACAATACTATCATTTAAAATTAATTTTAATTTGAAACAAATGAATATTTAAGAGGGTGTTTAAAAATGTGGATCTCATATATGCAACCAATTTCCTTACAGAGCTGCCCATTGCTATAATATTGTGAGCCACCACACACTTTGCTAGTTAGCGATATATGTTCAGAGGGTCCATGCTATTTCATGAAATCAATACTGTTCCATAATGTAATAGTGTAATAAGAGTTATTCACATTAATGATAAGCAAGGGACATATGGAGATTTGAAAATTATGCCAGCATAGAAACGTCTCAAGTTGAGGTAACAGTAATTAGATAAATCACTCTATGGGCCAGATGTACGACGCTTGCATTTTGCATCTCAGAAGTTGCGTAGCTTTGTGACTCACTGTTTGCGAGTCGCAAAATGCAATGTACAGCAGTGTCAGAGACACTGTTAGCGAATCCCAATGGGGTCGCAAACTGCATGTCTCATCAATATTCATAAGGCAAGCGCAATTTGCGACCCCTTTGGGAATGGCTAGCACTCCCAGGGATGGTGGCCTGCTAGGGTTAGCAGACCAACATGTCTGGGACTGTTTTTTACAGAAAGCAGTTCTTGTTTTTTAAATGCAGACCATTTTCCTTCGAGGAAAACGGGCTGCATTTGAAAGAGAAATTAAACTTTTCATTTTAAGTTTTTTAAGGGCAGGCAATGGTCCCTGGAAAAACTGCCTGCTTTTAAAAAATAATTTTGCACCCATTCACAAAGGGGAAGGGGTCTCCTAGGGACCCCTTTCGATATGTGAATGGTTAACCATCTACTTGAAGTAGGTGGTAAACTGCGAGTGTTTTGTGACCACAAATGCGGTTGCCAAACAATGGTACATACCATTTGGACTTGCTATTAGGAAGGGACGCCTATGGCACACCCGTTTCTAATACTGAGTCGCAAATGCTATATTGCGAGTCTGAGACTCGCAAAATAACATTGGTACATTCCACCACCAGTTTTTTTGCAGTCACTATAGCGTTGAATGACCCTTTGCTACAGTAAAAAACGGTCTTATATCTGGCCCCAAGTGAAGTAAAATACACTATAGTATCTAGGAAGATTCATTTAAAATATCAAAATAGCCTGATATGTGCATACCATATCAAATGTCACAGATTTTTTTAAAGTTTTGTCACTCAGTGAAGAGGAATCTTCTTTTGCAGTTTCTTCTGCTCTCGGTCCTGGGGGGTGTTCTTCCAGGAGGGTCTGTAGGATAGGAAAACAGAAAGGTTACTAAATGCACACATATTGGGTTGTATCTTTTACGACTCTTGCAATACTATCATATTCATAAATTAATTTTAAACTGAATCAAATCCACATGAGAGGGCTTGTGAAGATGTAGATCCAATGTATGCAACCAAAACCTTTCACAGCTTCCCATCTTTATAGTAGAATGAGACAGCACGCACTTTGCCGGATTATGTTTTGAGTTCAAGGCATCTCTGTTATATGTTATGTTATAAATGAACAATTCTTATAAAACTCAACAAATACCCATAGAAGTGGAGGCGCTAGCTCATGGTGAAACTGATATGCTATGTAATGTATTCCTTAATTGGCAAATAGCCAGGTTTTAAGAACCTTCCTGAACTACAGCAGATTTGAAATAGCTCTGATCTGGAGAGGTAAATTCCACTCTTTGGCTGTTGTTCTAACAAAGCTTCTTCACTCCTAGTTTGTGAGTTTAAATCTGTTGATTCCAGTTCAAGGGCTCCTTTGGATCGAAGAGTTCTGCTAGGTTTTTACCATTTAAAGGAGTGCGGCAGAAAAATCGTACCAATGCCATGATGGGCTTTAAGGGCCTAGCCGAGTGCCTTGAATTTTACACCTTGCCTGACTGGCAGCCAGTGAAGTTTGATGATAGCCTGCGAGAAGGAAGAATGTTTCAGAATCAGAGTCAGGATTGTGGCTGCTGCATTCAGTACCACTTGAAGCCTGTTTAGATGCTGATACTGCATGTTCAGGAAAAGGGCATGGAAGTAGTCCAGTTTGGCAAACATTAAAGCAGGCATTACAGTTTTTTGAGAGTTTAGATGGATAAAAGGAAAGATCTTTCTAAGCACCTTAAGTAGAATCAAAGCAGAAGATGAAACTGTATTTAGCTGTAGTCCTAAGGTTAACTTATTGTCCATTACTTCTAGATGTTTAGCTTTTTTCACATGAATTCGAAGTGTGCCCAATTCCAAGGGCCACCATTAGGGGGACCGACCATAGGGAAGGGTTATTCCCCAACAGAATAATTTCAGTTTTTCTGGAATTTAGTTGCAGACAGTTTTGGTAGATCCATTTTATAGTGCCTCTAATGCAGTCATGGAAGTTTCTACCCCTTAGGTATGGGGGCAGAGATAGCTATCTCTATCTGAGTGTCATTGGCATTTGAAAGGAAGGTCCAAACCAAACACTTTTATCAGTGCTGCTAGAGGTTTCAGGTATACATCAAATAGGGTGGAACTGAGAGGAGATCCCTGTTGTACTCCACAAGAAAGAGTGAACGTCCGGATATGTAAGGGCCAAAGGCCACCATTTGACTGCTGACTGATAGAAAGGATCTTTGCAGTTTTAATGCTGAGCCATTGACCCCGATATTCCTGAGACAATCAACCAAAATAGTATGGTTGAATGTGTCAAAGGCTGCAGACAGACGAAGGAGCATTAATGCAGCACCGTTGCCACCACCCACAATAGATCTAATTTTCTCTGTTGTTTTTAGGAAGACTGTTTCGGCAATCTGACCACTACGAAACCCAAAATAGCCTAATATTTACATACCTTATTCATTTTAACTGGTTCTTCAAAGGTTTTTATTGTTGGTGAAGAGGAATGTGCTTTTGCAATTTCTTCAGCACTTGGTCCTGGGGGGTACACTTCCACGAGTGCCTGTAGGATAGGAAAACACAAAGGTCGATAAATATACACTTATTCGAGTGTATGTTTAAATACTCTTACAATACTATCATTTAAAATTAATTTTAATTTGAAACAAATCCATATTTAAGAGGGTGTTTAAAAATGTGGATCTCATATATGCAACCAATTTCCTTACAGAGCTGCCCATTGCTAAAATATTGTGAGCCAACACACACTTTGCTAGTTTGCGATATATGTTCAGAGGGTCCATGCTATTTCATGAAATCAATACTGTTCCATAATGTAATAGTGTAATAAGAGTTATTCACATTAATGATAAGCAAGGGACATATGGAGATTTGAAAATTATGCCAGCATAGAAACGTCTCAAGTTGAGGTAACAGTAATTAGATAAATCACTCTATTGGCCAGATGTACGACGCTTGCATATTGCATCTCAGAAGTTGCGTAGCTTTGTGACTCACTGTTTGCGAGTCGCAAAATGCAATGTACAGCAGTGTCAGAGACACTGTTAGCGAATCCCAATGGGGTCGCAAACTGCATGTCTCATCAATATTCATGAGGCAAGCGTAATTTGCGACCCCTTTGGGAATGGCTAGCACTCCCAGGGATGGTGGCCTGCTAGGGTTAGCAGACCAACATGTCTGGGACTGTTTTTTACAGAAAGCAGTTCTTGTTTTTTAAATGCAGACCATTTTCCTTCGAGGAAAACGGGCTGCATTTAAAAGAGAAATTAAACTTTTCATTTTAAGTTTTTTAAGGGCAGGCAATGGTCCCTGGAAAAACTGCCTGCTTTTAAAAAATAATTTTGCACCCATTCACAAAGGGGAAGGGGTCTCCTAGGGACCCCTTTCCATATGTGAATGGTTAACCATCTACTTGAAGTAGATGGTAAACTACGAGTGTTTTGTGACCACAAATGCGGTTGCCAAACAATGGTACATACCATTTGGTCTTGCTATTAGGAAGGGACGCCTATGGCACACCCGTTTCTAATAGTGAGTCGCAAATGCTATATTGCGAGTCTGAGACTCGCAAAATAACATTGGTACATTCCACCACCAGTTTTTTTGCAGTCACTATAGCGTTGAATGACCCTTTGCTACAGTAAAAAACGGTCTTATATCTGGCCCCAAGTGAAGTAACATACACTATAGTATCTAGGAAGATTCATTTAAAATATCAAAATAGCCTGATATGTGCATACCATATCAAATGTCACAGATGTTTTTAAAGTTTTGTTACTCAGTGAAGAGGAATCTTCTTTTGCAGTTTCTTCTGCTCTCGGTCCTGGGGGGTGTTCTTCCAGGAGGGTCTGTAGGATAGGAAAACAGAAAGGTTACTAAATGCACACATATTGGGTTGTATCTTTTACGACTCTTGCAATACTATCATATTCATAAATTAATTTTAAACTGAATCAAATCCACATGAGAGGGCTTGTGAAGATGTAGATCCAATGTATGCAACCAAAACCTTTCACAGCTTCCCATCTTTATAGTAGAATGAGACAGCACGCACTTTGCCGGATTATGTTTTGTGTTCAAGGCATCTCTGTTATATGTTATGTTATGTTATAAATGAACAATTCTTATAAAACTCAACAAATACCCATAGAAGTCGAGGCGCTAGCTCATGGTGAAACTGATATGCTATGTAATGTATTCCTTAATTGGCAAATAGCCAGGTTTTAAGAACCTTCCTGAACTACAGCAGATTTGAAATAGCTCTGATCTGGAGAGGTAAATTCCACTCTTTGGCTGTTGTTCTAACAAAGCTTCTTCACTCCTAGTTTGTGAGTTTAAATCTGTTGATTCCAGTTCAAGGGCTCCTTTGGATCGAAGAGTTCTGCTAGGTTTTTACCATTTAAAGGAGTGCGGCAGAAAAATCGTACCAATGCCATGATGGGCTTTAAGGGCCTAGCCGAGTGCCTTGAATTTTACACCTTGCCTGACTGGCAGCCAGTGAAGTTTGATGATAGCCTGCGAGAAGGAAGAATGTTTCAGAATCAGAGTCAGGATTGTGGCTGCTGCGTTCAGTACCACTTGAAGCCTGTTTAGATGCTGATACTGCATGTTCAGGAAAAGGGCATGGAAGTAGTCCAATTTGGCAAACATTAAAGCAGGCATTACAGTTTTTTGAGAGTTTAGATGGATAAAAGGAAAGATCTTTCTAAGCACCTTAAGTAGAATCAAAGCAGAAGATGAAACTGTATTTAGCTGTAGTCCTAAGGTTAACTTATTGTCCATTACTTCTAGATGTTTAGCTTTTTTCACATGAATTCGAAGTGTGCCCAATTCCAAGGGCCACCATTAGGGGGACCGACCATTGGGAAAGGTTATTCCCCAACAGAATAATTTCAGTTTTTCTGGAATTTAGTTGCAGACAATTTTGGTAGATCCATTTTATAGTGCCTCTAATGCAGTCATGGAAGTTTCTACCCCTTAGGTATGGGGGCAGAGATAGCTATCTCTATCTGAGTGTCATTGGCATAGGAAAGGAAGGTCCAAACCAAATACTTTTATCAGTGCTGCTAGAGGTTTCAGGTATACATCAAATAGGGTGGAACTGAGAGGAGATCCCTGTTGTACTCCACAAGAAAGAGTGAACGTCCGGATATGTAAGGGCCAAAGTCCACCATTTGACTGCTGACTGATAGAAAGGATCTTTGCAGTTTTAATGCTGAGCCATTGACCCCGATATTCCTGAGACAATCAACCAAAATAGTATGGTTGAATGTGTCAAAGGCTGCAGACAGACGAAGGAGCATTAATGCAGCACCGCTGCCACCACCCACAATAGATCTAATTTTCTCTGTTGTTTTTAGGAAGACTGTTTCGGCAATCTGACCACTACGAAACCCAAAATAGCCTAATATTTACATACCTTATTCATTTTAACCGGTTCTTCAAAGGTTTTTATTGTTGGTGAAGAGGAATGTCCTTTTGCAATTTCTTCAGCACTTGGTCCTGTGGGGTACACTTCCACGAGTGCCTGTAGGATAGGAAAACACAAAGGTCGATAAATATACACGTATTCGAGTGTATGTTTAAATACTCTTACAATACTATCATTTAAAATTAATTTTAATTTGAAACAAATCAATATTTAAGAGGGTGTTTAAAAATGTGGATCTCATATATGCAACCAATTTCCTTACAGAGCTGCCCATTGCTATAATATTGTGAGCCACCACACACTTTGCTAGTTTGCGATATATGTTCAGAGGGTCCATGCTATTTCATGAAATCAATACTGTTCCATAATGTAATAGTGTAATAAGAGTTATTCACATTAATGATAAGCAAGGGACATATGGAGATTTGAAAATTATGCCAGCATAGAAACGTCTCAAGTTGAGGTAACAGTAATTAGATAAATCACTCTATGGGCCAGATGTACGACGCTTGCATTTTGCATCTCAGAAGTTGCGTAGCTTTGTGACTCACTGTTTGCGAGTCGCAAAATGCAATGTACAGCAGTGTCAGAGACACTGTTAGCGAATCCCAATGGGGTCGCAAACTGCATGTCTCATCAATATTCATGAGGCAAGCGCAATTTGCGACCCCTTTGGGAATGGCTAGCACTCCCAGGGATGGTGGCCTGCTAGGGTTAGCAGACCAACATGTCTGGGACTGTTTTTTACAGAAAGCAGTTCTTGTTTTTTAAATGCAGACCATTTTCCTTCGAGGAAAACGGGCTGCATTTGAAAGAGAAATTAAACTTTTCATTTTAAGTTTTTTAAGGGCAGGCAATGGTCCCTGGAAAAACTGCCTGCTTTTAAAAAATAATTTTGCACCCATTCACAAAGGGGAAGGGGTCTCCTAGGGACCCCTTTCCATATGTGAATGGTTAACCATCTACTTGAAGTAGGTGGTAAACTGCGAGTGTTTTGTGACCACAAATGCGGTTGCCAAACAATGGTACATACCATTTGGACTTGCTATTAGGAAGGGACGCCTATGGCACACCCGTTTCTAATACTGAGTCGCAAATGCTATATTGCGAGTCTGAGACTCGCAAAATAACATTGGTACATTCCACCACCAGTTTTTTTGCAGTCACTATAGCGTTGAATGACCCTTTGCTACAGTAAAAAACGGTCTTATATCTGGCCCCAAGTGAAGTAAAATACACTATAGTATCTAGGAAGATTCATTTAAAATATCAAAATAGCCTGATATGTGCATACCATATCAAATGTCACAGATTTTTTTAAAGTTTTGTCACTCAGTGAAGAGGAATCTTCTTTTGCAGTTTCTTCTGCTCTCGGTCCTGGAGGGTGTTCTTCCAGGAGGGTCTGTAGGATAGGAAAACAGAAAGGTTACTAAATGCACACATATTGGGTTGTATCTTTTACGACTCTTGCAATACTATCATATTCATAAATTAATTTTAAACTGAATCAAATCCACATGAGAGGGCTTGTGAAGATGTAGATCCAATGTATGCAACCAAAACCTTTCACAGCTTCCCATCTTTATAGTAGAATGAGACAGCACGCACTTTGCCGGATTATGTTTTGTGTTCAAGGCATCTCTGTTATATGTTATGTTATAAATGAACAATTCTTATAAAACTCAACAAATACCCATAGAAGTCGAGGCGCTAGCTCATGGTGAAACTGATATGCTATGTAATGTATTCCTTAATTGGCAAATAGCCAGGTTTTAAGAACCTTCCTGAACTACAGCAGATTTGAAATAGCTCTGATCTGGAGAGGTAAATTCCACTCTTTGGCTGTTGTTCTAACAAAGCTTCTTCACTCCTAGTTTGTGAGTTTAAATCTGTTGATTCCAGTTCAAGGGCTCCTTTGGATCGAAGAGTTCTGCTAGGTTTTTACCATTTAAAGGAGTGCGGCAGAAAAATCGTACCAATGTCATGATGGGCTTTAAGGGCCTAGCCGAGTGCCTTGAATTTTACACCTTGCCTGACTGGCAGCCAGTGAAGTTTGATGATAGCCTGCGAGAAGGAAGAATGTTTCAGAATCAGAGTCAGGATTGTGGCTGCTGCATTCAGTACCACTTGAAGCCTGTTTAGATGCTGATACTGCATGTTCAGGAAAAGGGCATGGAAGTAGTCCAGTTTGGCAAACATTAAAGCAGGCATTACAGTTTTTTGAGAGTTTAGATGGATAAAAGGAAAGATCTTTCTAAGCACCTTAAGTAGAATCAAAGCAGAAGATGAAACTGTATTTAGCTGTAGTCCTAAGGTTAACTTATTGTCCATTACTTCTAGATGTTTAGCTTTTTTCACGTGAATTCGAAGTGTGCCCAATTCCAAGGGCCACCATTAGGGGGACCGACCATAGGGAAGGGTTATTCCCCAACAGAATAATTTCAGTTTTTCTGGAATTTAGTTGCAGACAGTTTTGGTAGATCCATTTTATAGTGCCTCTCATGCAGTCATGGAAGTTTCTACCCCTTAGGTATGGGGGCAGAGATAGCTATCTCTATCTGAGTGTCATTGGCATAGGAAAGGAAGGTCCAAACCGAACACTTTTATCAGTGTTGCTAGAGGTTTCAGGTATACATCAAATAGGGTGGAACTGAGAGGAGATCCCTGTTGTACTCCACAAGAAAGAGTGAACGTCCGGATATGTAAGGGCCAAAGGCCACCATTTGACTGCTGACTGATAGAAAGGATCTTTGCAGTTTTAATGCTGAGCCATTGACCCCGATATTCCTGAGACAATCAACCAAAATAGTATGGTTGAATGTGTCAAAGGCTGCAGACAGACGAAGGAGCATTAATGCAGCACCGCTGCCACCACCCACAATAGATCTAATTTTCTCTGTTGTTTTTAGGAAGACTGTTTCGGCAATCTGACCACTACGAAACCCAAAATAGCCTAATATTTACATACCTTATTCATTTTAACTGGTTCTTCAAAGGTTTTTATTGTTTGTGAAGAGGAATGTCCTTTTGCAATTTCTTCAGCACTTGGTCCAGGGGGGTACACTTCCACGAGTGCCTGTAGGATAGGAAAACACAAAGGTCGATAAATATACACATATTCGAGTGTATGTTTAAATACTCTTACAATACTATCTTTTAAAATTAATTTTAATTTGAAACAAATCCATATTTAAGAGGGTGTTTAAAAATGTGGATCTCATATATGCAACCAATTTCCTTACAGAGCTGCCCATTGCTATAATATTGTGAGCCAACACACACTTTGCTAGTTTGCGATATATGTTCAGAGGGTCCATGCTATTTCATGAAATCAATACTGTTCCATAATGTAATAGTGTAATAAGAGTTATTCACATTAATGATAAGCAAGGGACATATGGAGATTTGAAAATTATGCCAGCATAGAAACGTCTCAAGTTGAGGTAACAGTAATTAGATAAATCATTCTATGGGCCAGATGTACGACGCTTGCATATTGCATCTCAGAAGTTGCGTAGCTTTGTGACTCACTGTTTGCGAGTCGCAAAATGCAATGTACAGCAGTGTCAGAGACACTGTTAGCGAATCCCAATGGGGTCGCAAACTGCATGTCTCATCAATATTCATGAGGCAAGCGTAATTTGCGACCCCTTTGGGAATGGCTAGCACTCCCAGGGATGGTGGCCTGCTAGGGTTAGCAGACCAACATGTCTGGGACTGTTTTTTACAGAAAGCAGTTCTTGTTTTTTAAATGCAGACCATTTTCCTTCGAGGAAAACGGGCTGCATTTAAAAGAGAAATTAAACTTTTCATTTTAAGTTTTTTAAGGGCAGGCAATGGTCCCTGGAAAAACTGCCTGCTTTTAAAAAATAATTTTGCACCCATTCACAAAGGGGAAGGGGTCTCCTAGGGACCCCTTTCCATATGTGAATGGTTAACCATCTACTTGAAGTAGATGGTAAACTACGAGTGTTTTGTGACCACAAATGCGGTTGCCAAACAATGGTACATACCATTTGGTCTTGCTATTAGGAAGGGACGCCTATGGCACACCCGTTTCTAATAGTGAGTCGCAAATGCTATATTGCGAGTCTGAGACTCGCAAAATAACATTGGTACATTCCACCACCAGTTTTTTTGCAGTCACTATAGCGTTGAATGACCCTTTGCTACAGTAAAAAACGGTCTTATATCTGGCCCCAAGTGAAGTAACATACACTATAGTATCTAGGAAGATTCATTTAAAATATCAAAATAGCCTGATATGTGCATACCATATCAAATGTCACAGATGTTTTTAAAGTTTTGTTACTCAGTGAAGAGGAATCTTCTTTTGCAGTTTCTTCTGCTCTCGGTCCTGGGGGGTGTTCTTCCAGGAGGGTCTGTAGCATAGGAAAACAGAAAGGTTACTAAATGCACACATATTGGGTTGTATCTTTTACGACTCTTGCAATACTATCATATTCATAAATTAATTTTAAACTGAATCAAATCCACATGAGAGGGCTTGTGAAGATGTAGATCCAATGTATGCAACCAAAACCTTTCACAGCTTCCCATCTTTATAGTAGAATGAGACAGCACGCACTTTGCCGGATTATGTTTTGTGTTCAAGGCATCTCTGTTATATGTTATGTTATGTTATAAATGAACAATTCTTATAAAACTCAACAAATACCCATAGAAGTCGAGGCGCTAGCTCATGGTGAAACTGATATGCTATGTAATGTATTCCTTAATTGGCAAATAGCCAGGTTTTAAGAACCTTCCTGAACTACAGCAGATTTGAAATAGCTCTGATCTGGAGAGGTAAATTCCACTCTTTGGCTGTTGTTCTAACAAAGCTTCTTCACTCCTAGTTTGTGAGTTTAAATCTGTTGATTCCAGTTCAAGGGCTCCTTTGGATCGAAGAGTTCTGCTAGGTTTTTACCATTTAAAGGAGTGCGGCAGAAAAATCGTACCAATGCCATGATGGGCTTTAAGGGCCTAGCCGAGTGCCTTGAATTTTACACCTTGCCTGACTGGCAGCCAGTGAAGTTTGATGATAGCCTGCGAGAAGGAAGAATGTTTCAGAATCAGAGTCAGGATTGTGGCTGCTGCGTTCAGTACCACTTGAAGCCTGTTTAGATGCTGATACTGCATGTTCAGGAAAAGGGCATGGAAGTAGTCCAATTTGGCAAACATTAAAGCAGGCATTACAGTTTTTTGAGAGTTTAGATGGATAAAAGGAAAGATCTTTCTAAGCACCTTAAGTAGAATCAAAGCAGAAGATGAAACTGTATTTAGCTGTAGTCCTAAGGTTAACTTATTGTCCATTACTTCTAGATGTTTAGCTTTTTTCACATGAATTCGAAGTGTGCCCAATTCCAAGGGCCACCATTAGGGGGACCGACCATTGGGAAAGGTTATTCCCCAACAGAATAATTTCAGTTTTTCTGGAATTTAGTTGCAGACAGTTTTGGTAGATCCATTTTATAGTGCCTCTAATGCAGTCATGGAAGTTTCTACCCCTTAGGTATGGGGGCAGAGATAGCTATCTCTATCTGAGTGTCATTGGCATAGGAAAGGAAGGTCCAAACCAAACACTTTTATCAGTGCTGCTAGAGGTTTCAGGTATACATCAAATAGGGTGGAACTGAGAGGAGATCCCTGTTGTACTCCACAAGAAAGAGTGAACGTCCGGATATGTAAGGGCCAAAGGCCACCATTTGACTGCTGACTGATAGAAAGGATCTTTGCAGTTTTAATGCTGAGCCATTGACCCCGATATTCCTGAGACAATCAACCAAAATAGTATGGTTGAATGTGTCAAAGGCTGCAGACAGACGAAGGAGCATTAATGCAGCACCGCTGCCACCACCCACAATAGATCTAATTTTCTCTGTTGTTTTTAGGAAGACTGTTTCGGCAATCTGACCACTACGAAACCCAAAATAGCCTAATATTTACATACCTTATTCATTTTAACTGGTTCTTCAAAGGTTTTTATTGTTGGTGAAGAGGAATGTCCTTTTGCAATTTCTTCAGCACTTGGTCCTGGGGGGTACACTTCCACGAGTGCCTGTAGGATAGGAAAACACAAAGGTCGATAAATATACACGTATTCGAGTGTATGTTTAAATACTCTTACAATACTATCATTTAAAATTAATTTTAATTTGAAACAAATCAATATTTAAGAGGGTGTTTAAAAATGTGGATCTCATATATGCAACCAATTTCCTTACAGAGCTGCCCATTGCTATAATATTGTGAGCCACCACACACTTTGCTAGTTTGCGATATATGTTCAGAGGGTCCATGCTATTTCATGAAATCAATACTGTTCCATAATGTAATAGTGTAATAAGAGTTATTCACATTAATGATAAGCAAGGGACATATGGAGATTTGAAAATTATGCCAGCATAGAAACGTCTCAAGTTGAGGTAACAGTAATTAGATAAATCACTCTATGGGCCAGATGTACGACGCTTGCATTTTGCATCTCAGAAGTTGCGTAGCTTTGTGACTCACTGTTTGCGAGTCGCAAAATGCAATGTACAGCAGTGTCAGAGACACTGTTAGCGAATGCCAATGGGGTCGCAAACTGCATGTCTCATCAATATTCATGAGGCAAGCGCAATTTGCGACCCCTTTGGGAATGGCTAGCACTCCCAGGGATGGTGGCCTGCTAGGGTTAGCAGACCAACATGTCTGGGACTGTTTTTTACAGAAAGCAGTTCTTGTTTTTTAAATGCAGACCATTTTCCTTCGAGGAAAACGGGCTGCATTTGAAAGAGAAATTAAACTTTTCATTTTAAGTTTTTTAAGGGCAGGCAATGGTCCCTGGAAAAACTGCCTGCTTTTAAAAAATAATTTTGCACCCATTCACAAAGGGGAAGGGGTCTCCTAGGGACCCCTTTCCATATGTGAATGGTTAACCATCTACTTGAAGTAGGTGGTAAACTGCGAGTGTTTTGTGACCACAAATGCGGTTGCCAAACAATGGTACATACCATTTGGACTTGCTATTAGGAAGGGACGCCTATGGCACACCCGTTTCTAATACTGAGTCGCAAATGCTATATTGCGAGTCTGAGACTCGCAAAATAACATTGGTACATTCCACCACCAGTTTTTTTGCAGTCACTATAGCGTTGAATGACCCTTTGCTACAGTAAAAAACGGTCTTATATCTGGCCCCAAGTGAAGTAAAATACACTATAGTATCTAGGAAGATTCATTTAAAATATCAAAATAGCCTGATATGTGCATACCATATCAAATGTCACAGATTTTTTTAAAGTTTTGTTACTCAGTGAAGAGGAATCTTCTTTTGCAGTTTCTTCTGCTCTCGGTCCTGGGGGGTGTTCTTCCAGGAGGGTCTGTAGGATAGGAAAACAGAAAGGTTACTAAATGCACACTTATTGGGTTGTATCTTTTACGACTCTTGCAATACTATCATATTCATAAATTAATTTTAAACTGAATCAAATCCACATGAGAGGGCTTGTGAAGATGTAGATCCAATGTATGCAACCAAAACCTTTCACAGCTTCCCATCTTTATAGTAGAATGAGACAGCACGCACTTTGCCGGATTATGTTTTGTGTTCAAGGCATCTCTGTTATATGTTATGTTATGTTATAAATGAACAATTCTTATAAAACTCAACAAATACCCATAGAAGTCGAGGCGCTAGCTCATGGTGAAACTGATATGCTATGTAATGTATTCCTTAATTGGCAAATAGCCAGGTTTTAAGAACCTTCCTGAACTACAGCAGATTTGAAATAGCTCTGATCTGGAGAGGTAAATTCCACTCTTTGGCTGTTGTTCTAACAAAGCTTCTTTACTCCTAGTTTGTGAGTTTAAATCTGTTGATTCCAGTTCAAGGGCTCCTTTGGATCGAAGAGTTCTGCTAGGTTTTTACCATTTAAAGGAGTGCGGCAGAAAAATCGTACCAATGTCATGATGGGCTTTAAGGGCCTAGCCGAGTGCCTTGAATTTTACACCTTGCCTGACTGGCAGCCAGTGAAGTTTGATGATAGCCTGCGAGAAGGAAGAATGTTTCAGAATCAGAGTCAGGATTGTGGCTGCTGCATTCAGTACCACTTGAAGCCTGTTTAGATGCTGATACTGCATGTTCAGGAAAAGGGCATGGAAGTAGTCCAGTTTGGCAAACATTAAAGCAGGCATTACAGTTTTTTGAGAGTTTAGATGGATAAAAGGAAAGATCTTTCTAAGCACCTTAAGTAGAATCAAAGCAGAAGATGAAACTGTATTTAGCTGTAGTCCTAAGGTTAACTTATTGTCCATTACTTCTAGATGTTTAGCTTTTTTCACGTGAATTCGAAGTGTGCCCAATTCCAAGGGCCACCATTAGGGGGACCGACCATAGGGAAGGGTTATTCCCCAACAGAATAATTTCAGTTTTTCTGGAATTTAGTTGCAGACAGTTTTGGTAGATCCATTTTATAGTGCCTCTCATGCAGTCATGGAAGTTTCTACCCCTTAGGTATGGGGGCAGAGATAGCTATCTCTATCTGAGTGTCATTGGCATAGGAAAGGAAGGTCCAAACCGAACACTTTTATCAGTGTTGCTAGAGGTTTCAGATATACATCAAATAGGGTGGAACTGAGAGGAGATCCCTGTTGTACTCCACAAGAAAGAGTGAACGTCCGGATATGTAAGGGCCAAAGGCCACCATTTGACTGCTGACTGATAGAAAGGATCTTTGCAGTTTTAATGCTGAGCCATTGACCCCGATATTCCTGAGACAATCAACCAAAATAGTATGGTTGAATGTGTCAAAGGCTGCAGACAGACGAAGGAGCATTAATGCAGCACCGCTGCCACCACCCACAATAGATCTAATTTTCTCTGTTGTTTTTAGGAAGACTGTTTCGGCAATCTGACCACTACGAAACCCAAAATAGCCTAATATTTACATACCTTATTCATTTTAACTGGTTCTTCAAAGGTTTTTATTGTTTGTGAAGAGGAATGTCCTTTTGCAATTTCTTCAGCACTTGGTCCAGGGGGGTACACTTCCACGAGTGCCTGTAGGATAGGAAAACACAAAGGTCGATAAATATACACATATTCGAGTGTATGTTTAAATACTCTTACAATACTATCTTTTAAAATTAATTTTAATTTGAAACAAATCCATATTTAAGAGGGTGTTTAAAAATGTGGATCTCATATATGCAAGCAATTTCCTTACAGAGCTGCCCATTGCTATAATATTGTGAGCCACCACACACTTTGCCAGTTTGCGATATATGTTCAGAGGGTCCATGCTATTTCATGAAATCAATACTGTTCCATAATTTAATAGTGTAATAAGAGTTATTCACATTAATGATAAGCAAGGGACATATGGAGATTTGAAAATTATGCCAGCATAGAAACGTCTCAAGTTGAGGTAACAGTAATTAGATAAATCACTCTATGGGCCAGATGTACGACGCTTGCATTTTGCATCTCAGAAGTTGCGTAGCTTTGTGACTCACTGTTTGCGAGTCGCAAAATGCAATGTACAGCAGTGTCAGAGACACTGTTAGCGAATCCCAATGGGGTCGCAAACTGCATGTCTCATCAATATTCATGAGGCAAGCGCAATTTGCGACCCCTTTGGGAATGGCTAGCACTCCCAGGGATGGTGGCCTGCTAGGGTTTGCAGACCAACATGTCTGGGACTGTTTTTTACAGAAAGCAGTTCTTGTTTTTTAAATGCAGACCATTTTCCTTCGAGGAAAACGGGCTGCATTTGAAAGAGAAATTAAACTTTTCATTTTAAGTTTTTTAAGGGCAGGCAATGGTCCCTGGAAAAACTGCCTGCTTTTAAAAAATAATTTTGCACCCATTCACAAAGGGGAAGGGGTCTCCTAGGGACCCCTTTCCATATGTGAATGGTTAACCATCTACTTGAAGTAGGTGGTAAACTGCGAGTGTTTTGTGACCACAAATGCGGTTGCCAAACAATGGTACATACCATTTGGACTTGCTATTAGGAAGGGACGCCTATGGCACACCCGTTTCTAATACTGAGTCGCAAATGCTATATTGCGAGTCTGAGACTCGCAAAATAACATTGGTACATTCCACCACCAGTTTTTTTGCAGTCACTATAGCGTTGAATGACCCTTTGCTACAGTAAAAAACGGTCTTATATCTGGCCCCAAGTGAAGTAAAATACACTATAGTATCTAGGAAGATTCATTTAAAATATCAAAATAGCCTGATATGTGCATACCATATCAAATGTCACAGATTTTTTTAAAGTTTTGTTACTCAGTGAAGAGGAATCTTCTTTTGCAGTTTCTTCTGCTCTCGGTCCTGGGGGGTGTTCTTCCAGGAGGGTCTGTAGGATAGGAAAACAGAAAGGTTACTAAATGCACACATATTGGGTTGTATCTTTTACGACTCTTGCAATACTATCATATTCATAAATTAATTTTAAACTGAATCAAATCCACATGAGAGGGCTTGTGAAGATGTAGATCCAATGTATGCAACCAAAATCTTTCACAGCTTCCCATCTTTATAGTAGAATGAGACAGCACGCACTTTGCCGGATTATGTTTTGTGTTCAAGGCATCTCTGTTATATGTTATGTTATGTTATAAATGAACAATTCTTATAAAACTCAACAAATACCCATAGAAGTCGAGGCGCTAGCTCATGGTGAAACTGATATGCTATGTAATGTATTCCTTAATTGGCAAATAGCCAGGTTTTAAGAACCTTCCTGAACTACAGCAGATTTGAAATAGCTCTGATCTGAAGAGGTAAATTCCACTCTTTGGCTGTTGTTCTAACAAAGCTTCTTCACTCCTAGTTTGTGAGTTTAAATCTGTTGATTCCAGTTCAAGGGCTCCTTTGGATCAAAGAGTTCTGCTAGGTTTTTACCATTTAAAGGAGTGCGGCAGAAAAATCGTACCAATGTCATGATGGGCTTTAAGGGCCTAGCCGAGTGCCTTAAATTTTACACCTTGCCTGACTGGCAGCCAGTGAAGTTTGATGATAGCCTGCGAGAAGGAAGAATGTTTCAGAATCAGAGTCAGGATTGTGGCTGCTGCATTCAGTACCACTTGAAGCCTGTTTAGATGCTGATACTGCATGTTCAGGAAAAGGGCATGGAAGTAGTCCAGTTTGGCAAACATTAAAGCAGGCATTACAGTTTTTTGAGAGTTTAGATGGATAAAAGGAAAGATCTTTCTAAGCACCTTAAGTAGAATCAAAGCAGAAGATGAAACTGTATTTAGCTGTAGTCCTAAGGTTAACTTATTGTCCATTACTTCTAGATGTTTAGCTTTTTTCACGTGAATTCGAAGTGTGCCCAATTCCAAGGGCCACCATTAGGGGGACCGACCATAGGGAAGGGTTATTCCCCAACAGAATAATTTCAGTTTTTCTGGAATTTAGTTGCAGACAGTTTTGGTAGATCCATTTTATAGTGCCTCTCATGCAGTCATGGAAGTTTCTACCCCTTAGGTATGGGGGCAGAGATAGCTACCTCTATCTGAGTGTCATTGGCATAGGAAAGGAAGGTCCAAACCGAACACTTTTATCAGTGCTGCTAGAGATTTCAGGTATACATCAAATAGGGTGGAACTGAGAGGAGATCCCTGTTGTACTCCACAAGAAAGAGTGAACGTCCGGATATGTAAGGGCCAAAGGCCACCATTTGACTGCTGACTGATAGAAAGGATCTTTGCAGTTTTAATGCTGAGCCATTGACCCCGATATTCCTGAGACAATCAACCAAAATAGTATGGTTGAATGTGTCAAAGGCTGCAGACAGACGAAGGAGCATTAATGCAGCACCGCTGCCACCACCCACAATAGATCTAATTTTCTCTGTTGTTTTTAGGAAGACTGTTTCGGCAATCTGACCACTACGAAACCCAAAATAGCCTAATATTTACATACCTTATTCATTTTAACTGGTTCTTCAAAGGTTTTTATTGTTTGTGAAGAGGAATGTCCTTTTGCAATTTCTTCAGCACTTGGTCCAGGGGGGTACACTTCCACGAGTGCCTGTAGGATAGGAAAACACAAAGGTCGATAAATATACACATATTCGAGTGTATGTTTAAATACTCTTACAATACTATCATTTAAAATTAATTTTAATTTGAAACAAATCCATATTTAAGAGGGTGTTTAAAAATGTGGATCTCATATATGCAACCAATTTCCTTACAGAGCTGCCCATTGCTATAATATTGTGAGCCAACACACACTTTGCTAGTTTGCGATATATGTTCAGAGGGTCCATGCTATTTCATGAAATCAATACAGTTCCATAATGTAATAGTGTAATAAGAGTTATTCACATTAATGATAAGCAAGGGACATATGGAGATTTGAAAATTATGCCAGCATAGAAACGTCTCAAGTTGAGGTAACAGTAATTAGATAAATCATTCTATGGGCCAGATGTACGACGCTTGCATATTGCATCTCAGAAGTTGCGTAGCTTTGTGACTCACTGTTTGCGAGTCGCAAAATGCAATGTACAGCAGTGTCAGAGACACTGTTAGCGAATCCCAATGGGGTCGCAAACTGCATGTCTCATCAATATTCATGAGGCAAGCGCAATTTGCGACCCCTTTGGGAATGGCTAGCACTCCCAGGGATGGTGGCCTGCTAGGGTTAGCAGACCAACATGTCTGGGACTGTTTTTTACAGAAAGCAGTTCTTGTTTTTTAAATGCAGACCATTTTCCTTCGAGGAAAACGGGCTGCATTTGAAAGAGAAATTAAACTTTTCATTTTAAGTTTTTTAAGGGCAGGCAATGGTCCCTGGAAAAACTGCCTGCTTTTAAAAAATAATTTTGCACCCATTCACAAAGGGGAAGGGGTCTCCTAGGGACCCCTTTCCATATGTGAATGGTTAACCATCTACTTGAAGTAGGTGGTAAACTGCGAGTGTTTTGTGACCACAAATGCGGTTGCCAAACAATGGTACATACCATTTGGTTTTGCTATTAGGAAGGGACGCCTATGGCACACCCGTTTCTAATAGTGAGTCGCAAATGCTATATTGCGAGTCTGAGACTCGCAAAATAACATTGGTACATTCCACCACCAGTTTTTTTGCAGTCACTATAGCGTTGAATGACCTTTTGCTACAGTAAAAAACGATCTTATATCTGGCCCCAAGTGAAGTAACATACACTATAGT
Source organism: Triturus cristatus (assembly GCF_964204655.1). NCBI lineage: Eukaryota > Metazoa > Chordata > Amphibia > Caudata > Salamandridae > Triturus > Triturus cristatus. The sequence goes on from NC_140593.1 coordinate 424,619,637, forward strand.
ATCTACGAAGATTAATTTAAAATATCAAAATAGCCTGATATGTGCATACCATATCAAATGTCACAGATTTTTTTAAAGTTTTGTTACTCAGTGAAGAGGAATCTTCTTTTGCAGTTTCTTCTGCTCTCGGTCCTGGGGGGTGTTCTTCCAGGAGGGTCTGTAGGATAGGAAAACAGAAAGGTTACTAAATGCACACATATTGGGTTGTATCTTTTACAACTCTTGCAATACTATCATATTCATAAATTAATTTTAAACTGAATCAAATCCACATGAGAGGGCTTGTGAAGATGTAGATCCAATGTATGCAACCAAAACCTTTCACAGCTTCCCATCTTTATAGTAGAATGAGACAGCACGCACTTTGCCGGATTATGTTTTGTGTTCAAGGCAACTCTGTTATATGTTATGTTATGTTATAAATGAACAATTCTTATAAAACTCAACAAATACCCATAGAAGTCGAGGCGCTAGCTCATGGTGAAACTGATATGCTATGTAATGTATTCCTTAATTGGCAAATAGCCAGGTTTTAAGAACCTTCCTGAACTACAGCAGATTTGAAATAGCTCTGATCTGGAGAGGTAAATTCCACTCTTTGGCTGTTGTTCTAACAAAGCTTCTTCACTCCTAGTTTGTGAGTTTAAATCTGTTGATTCCAGTTCAAGGGCTCCTTTGGATCGAAGAGTTCTGCTAGGTTTTTACCATTTAAAGGAGTGCGGCAGAAAAATCGTACCAATGCCATGATGGGCTTTAAGGGCCTAGCCGAGTGCCTTGAATTTTACACCTTGCCTGACTGGCAGCCAGTGAAGTTTGATGATAGCCTGCGAGAAGGAAGAATGTTTCAGAATCAGAGTCAGGATTGTGGCTGCTGCATTCAGTACCACTTGAAGCCTGTTTAGATGCTGATACTGCATGTTCAGGAAAAGGGCATGGAAGTAGTCCAGTTTGGCAAACATTAAAGCAGGCATTACAGTTTTTTGAGAGTTTAGATGGATAAAAGGAAAGATCTTTCTAAGCACCTTAAGTAGAATCAAAGCAGAAGATGAAACTGTATTTAGCTGTAGTCCTAAGGTTAACTTATTGTCCATTACTTCTAGATGTTTAGCTTTTTTCACATGAATTCGAAGTGTGCCCAATTCCAAGGGCCACCATTAGGGGGACCGACCATAGGGAAGGGTTATTCCCCAACAGAATAATTTCAGTTTTTCTGGAATTTAGTTGCAGACAGTTTTGGTAGATCCATTTTATAGTGCCTCTAATGCAGTCATGGAAGTTTCTACCCATTAGGTATGGGGGCAGAGATAGCTATCTCTATCTGAGTGTCATTGGCATTTGAAAGGAAGGTCCAAACCAAACACTTTTATCAGTGCTGCTAGAGGTTTCAGGTATACATCAAATAGGGTGGAACTGAGAGGAGATCCCTGTTGTACTCCACAAGAAAGAGTGAACGTCCGGATATGTAAGGGCCAAAGGCCACCATTTGACTGCTGACTGATAGAAAGGATCTTTGCAGTTTTAATGCTGAGCCATTGACCCCGATATTCCTGAGACAATCAACCAAAATAGTATGGTTGAATGTGTCAAAGGCTGCAGACAGACGAAGGAGCATTAATGCAGCACCGTTGCCACCACCCACAATAGATCTAATTTTCTCTGTTGTTTTTAGGAAGACTGTTTCGGCAATCTGACCACTACGAAACCCAAAATAGCCTAATATTTACATACCTTATTCATTTTAACTGGTTCTTCAAAGGTTTTTATTGTTGGTGAAGAGGAATGTGCTTTTGCAATTTCTTCAGCACTTGGTCCTGGGGGGTACACTTCCACGAGTGCCTGTAGGATAGGAAAACACAAAGGTCGATAAATATACACATATTCGAGTGTATGTTTAAATACTCTTACAATACTATCATTTAAAATTAATTTTAATTTGAAACAAATCCATATTTAAGAGGGTGTTTAAAAATGTGGATCTCATATATGCAACCAATTTCCTTACAGAGCTGCCCATTGCTAAAATATTGTGAGCCAACACACACTTTGCTAGTTTGCGATATATCTTCAGAGGGTCCATGCTATTTCATGAAATCAATACTGTTCCATAATGTAATAGTGTAATAAGAGTTATTCACATTAATGATAAGCAAGGGACATATGGAGATTTGAAAATTATGCCAGCATAGAAACGTCTCAAGTTGAGGTAACAGTAATTAGATAAATCACTCTATTGGCCAGATGTACGACGCTTGCATATTGCATCTCAGAAGTTGCGTAGCTTTGTGACTCACTGTTTGCGAGTCGCAAAATGCAATGTACAGCAGTGTCAGAGACACTGTTAGCGAATCCCAATGGGGTCGCAAACTGCATGTCTCATCAATATTCATGAGGCAAGCGTAATTTGCGACCCCTTTGGGAATGGCTAGCACTCCCAGGGATGGTGGCCTGCTAGGGTTAGCAGACCAACATGTCTGGGACTGTTTTTTACAGAAAGCAGTTCTTGTTTTTTAAATGCAGACCATTTTCCTTCGAGGAAAACGGGCTGCATTTAAAAGAGAAATTAAACTTTTCATTTTAAGTTTTTTAAGGGCAGGCAATGGTCCCTGGAAAAACTGCCTGCTTTTAAAAAATAATTTTGCACCCATTCACAAAGGGGAAGGGGTCTCCTAGGGACCCCTTTCCATATGTGAATGGTTAACCATCTACTTGAAGTAGATGGTAAACTACGAGTGTTTTGTGACCACAAATGCGGTTGCCAAACAATGGTACATACCATTTGGTCTTGCTATTAGGAAGGGACGCCTATGGCACACCCGTTTCTAATAGTGAGTCGCAAATGCTATATTGCGAGTCTGAGACTCGCAAAATAACATTGGTACATTCCACCACCAGTTTTTTTGCAGTCACTATAGTGTTGAATGACCCTTTGCTACAGTAAAAAACGGTCTTATATCTGGCCCCAAGTGAAGTAACATACACTATAGTATCTAGGAAGATTCATTTAAAATATCAAAATAGCCTGATATGTGCATACCATATCAAATGTCACAGATGTTTTTAAAGTTTTGTTACTCAGTGAAGAGGAATCTTCTTTTGCAGTTTCTTCTGCTCTCGGTCCTGGGGGGTGTTCTTCCAGGAGGGTCTGTAGGATAGGAAAACAGAAAGGTTACTAAATGCACACATATTGGGTTGTATCTTTTACGACTCTTGCAATACTATCATATTCATAAATTAATTTTAAACTGAATCAAATCCACATGAGAGGGCTTGTGAAGATGTAGATCCAATGTATGCAACCAAAACCTTTCACAGCTTCCCATCTTTATAGTAGAATGAGACAGCACGCACTTTGCCGGATTATGTTTTGTGTTCAAGGCATCTCTGTTATATGTTATGTTATTTTATAAATGAACAATTCTTATAAAACTCAACAAATACCCATAGAAGTCGAGGCGCTAGCTCATGGTGAAACTGATATGCTATGTAATGTATTCCTTAATTGGCAAATAGCCAGGTTTTAAGAACCTTCCTGAACTACAGCAGATTTGAAATAGCTCTGATCTGGAGAGGTAAATTCCACTCTTTGGCTGTTGTTCTAACAAAGCTTCTTCACTCCTAGTTTGTGAGTTTAAATCTGTTGATTCCAGTTCAAGGGCTCCTTTGGATCGAAGAGTTCTGCTAGGTTTTTACCATTTAAAGGAGTGCGGCAGAAAAATCGTACCAATGCCATGATGGGCTTTAAGGGCCTAGCCGAGTGCCTTGAATTTTACACCTTGCCTGACTGGCAGCCAGTGAAGTTTGATGATAGCCTGCGAGAAGGAAGAATGTTTCAGAATCAGAGTCAGGATTGTGGCTGCTGCGTTCAGTACCACTTGAAGCCTGTTTAGATGCTGATACTGCATGTTCAGGAAAAGGGCATGGAAGTAGTCCAGTTTGGCAAACATTAAAGCAGGCATTACAGTTTTTTGAGAGTTTAGATGGATAAAAGGAAAGATCTTTCTAAGCACCTTAAGTAGAATCAAAGCAGAAGATGAAACTGTATTTAGCTGTAGTCCTAAGGTTAACTTATTGTCCATTACTTCTAGATGTTTAGCTTTTTTCACATGAATTCGAAGTGTGCCCAATTCCAAGGGCCACCATTAGGGGGACCAACCATTGGGAAGGGTTATTCCCCAACAGAATAATTTCAGTTTTTCTGGAATTTAGTTGCAGACAGTTTTGGTAGATCCATTTTATAGTGCCTCTAATGCAGTCATGGAAGTTTCTACCCCTTAGGTATGGGGGCAGAGATAGCTATCTCTATCTGAGTGTCATTGGCATAGGAAAGGAAGGTCCAAACCAAACACTTTTATCAGTGCTGCTAGAGGTTTCAGGTATACATCAAATAGGGTGGAACTGAGAGGAGATCCCTGTTGTACTCCACAAGAAAGAGTGAACGTCCGGATATGTAAGGGCCAAAGGCCACCATTTGACTGCTGACTGATAGAAAGGATCTTTGCAGTTTTAATGCTGAGCCATTGACCCCGATATTCCTGAGACAATCAACCAAAATAGTATGGTTGAATGTGTCAAAGGCTGCAGACAGACGAAGGAGCATTAATGCAGCACCGCTGCCACCACCCACAATAGATCTAATTTTCTCTGTTGTTTTTAGGAAGACTGTTTCGGCAATCTGACCACTACGAAACCCAAAATAGCCTAATATTTACATACCTTATTCATTTTAACTGGTTCTTCAAAGGTTTTTATTGTTGGTGAAGAGGAATGTCCTTTTGCAATTTCTTCAGCACTTGGTCCTGGGGGGTACACTTCCACGAGTGCCTGTAGGATAGGAAAACACAAAGGTCGATAAATATACACGTATTCGAGTGTATGTTTAAATACTCTTACAATACTATCATTTAAAATTAATTTTAATTTGAAACAAATCAATATTTAAGAGGGTGTTTAAAAATGTGGATCTCATATATGCAACCAATTTCCTTACAGAGCTGCCCATTGCTATAATATTGTGAGCCACCACACACTTTGCTAGTTTGCGATATATGTTCAGAGGGTCCATGCTATTTCATGAAATCAATACTGTTCCATAATGTAATAGTGTAATAAGAGTTATTCACATTAATGATAAGCAAGGGACATATGGAGATTTGAAAATTATGCCAGCATAGAAACGTCTCAAGTTGAGGTAACAGTAATTAGATAAATCACTCTATGGGCCAGATGTACGACGCTTGCATTTTGCATCTCAGAAGTTGCGTAGCTTTGTGACTCACTGTTTGCGAGTCGCAAAATGCAATGTACAGCAGTGTCAGAGACACTGTTAGCGAATCCCAATGGGGTCGCAAACTGCATGTCTCATCAATATTCATGAGGCAAGCGCAATTTGCGACCCCTTTGGGAATGGCTAGCACTCCCAGGGATGGTGGCCTGCTAGGGTTAGCAGACCAACATGTCTGGGACTGTTTTTTACAGAAAGCAGTTCTTGTTTTTTAAATGCAGACCATTTTCCTTCGAGGAAAACGGGCTGCATTTGAAAGAGAAATTAAACTTTTCATTTTAAGTTTTTGAAGGGCAGGCAATGCTCCCTGGAAAAACTGCCTGCTTTTAAAAAATAATTTTGCACCCATTCACAAAGGGGAAGGGGTCTCCTAGGGACCCCTTTCCATATGTGAATGGTTAACCATCTACTTGAAGTAGGTGGTAAACTGCGAGTGTTTTGTGACCACAAATGCGGTTGCCAAACAATGGTACATACCATTTGGACTTGCTATTAGGAAGGGACGCCTATGGCACACCCGTTTCTAATACTGAGTCGCAAATGCTATATTGCGAGTCTGAGACTCGCAAAATAACATTGGTACATTCCACCACCAGTTTTTTTGCAGTCACTATAGCGTTGAATGACCCTTTGCTACAGTAAAAAACGGTCTTATATCTGGCCCCAAGTGAAGTAAAATACACTATAGTATCTAGGAAGATTCATTTAAAATATCAAAATAGCCTGATATGTGCATACCATATCAAATGTCACAGATTTTTTTAAAGTTTTGTTACTCAGTGAAGAGGAATCTTCTTTTGCAGTTTCTTCTGCTCTCGGTCCTGGGGGGTGTTCTTCCAGGAGGGTCTGTAGGATAGGAAAACAGAAAGGTTACTAAATGCACACATATTGGGTTGTATCTTTTACGACTCTTGCAATACTATCATATTCATAAATTAATTTTAAACTGAATCAAATCCACATGAGAGGGCTTGTGAAGATGTAGATCCAATGTATGCAACCAAAACCTTTCACAGCTTCCCATCTTTATAGTAGAATGAGACAGCACGCACTTTGCCGGATTATGTTTTGTGTTCAAGGCATCTCTGTTATATGTTATGTTATGTTATAAATGAACAATTCTTATAAAACTCAACAAATACCCATAGAAGTCGAGGCGCTAGCTCATGGTGAAACTGATATGCTATGTAATGTATTCCTTAATTGGCAAATAGCCAGGTTTTAAGAACCTTCCTGAACTACAGCAGATTTGAAATAGCTCTGATCTGGAGAGGTAAATTCCACTCTTTGGCTGTTGTTCTAACAAAGCTTCTTCACTCCTAGTTTGTGAGTTTAAATCTGTTGATTCCAGTTCAAGGGCTCCTTTGGATCGAAGAGTTCTGCTAGGTTTTTACCATTTAAAGGAGTGCGGCAGAAAAATCGTACCAATGTCATGATGGGCATTAAGGGCCTAGCCGAGTGCCTTGAATTTTACACCTTGCCTGACTGGCAGCCAGTGAAGTTTGATGATAGCCTGCGAGAAGGAAGAATGTTTCAGAATCAGAGTCAGGATTGTGGCTGCTGCATTCAGTACCACTTGAAGCCTGTTTAGATGCTGATACTGCATGTTCAGGAAAAGGGCATGGAAGTAGTCCAGTTTGGCAAACATTAAAGCAGGCATTACAGTTTTTTGAGAGTTTAGATGGATAAAAGGAAAGATCTTTCTAAGCACCTTAAGTAGAATCAAAGCAGAAGATGAAACTGTATTTAGCTGTAGTCCTAAGGTTAACTGTCCATTACTTCTAGATGTTTAGCTTTTTTCACATGAATTCGAAGTGTGCCCAATTCCAAGGGCCACCATTAGGGGGACCGACCATAGGGAAGGGTTATTCCCCAACAGAATAATTTCAGTTTTTCTGGAATTTAGTTGCAGACAGTTTTGGTAGATCCATTTTATAGTGCCTCTAATGCAGTCATGGAAGTTTCTACCCCTTAGGTATGGGGGCAGAGATAGCTATCTCTATCTGAGTGTCATTGGCATTTGAAAGGAAGGTCCAAACCAAACACTTTTATCAGTGCTGCTAGAGGTTTCAGGTATACATCAAATAGGGTGGAACTGAGAGGAGATCCCTGTTGTACTCCACAAGAAAGAGTGAACGTCCGGATATGTAAGGGCCAAAGGCCACCATTTGACTGCTGACTGATAGAAAGGATCTTTGCAGTTTTAATGCTGAGCCATTGACCCCGATATTCCTGAGACAATCAACCAAAATAGTATGGTTGAATGTGTCAAAGGCTGCAGACAGACGAAGGAGCATTAATGCAGCACCGTTGCCACCACCCACAATAGATCTAATTTTCTCTGTTGTTTTTAGGAAGACTGTTTCGGCAATCTGACCACTACGAAACCCAAAATAGCCTAATATTTACATACCTTATTCATTTTAACTGGTTCTTCAAAGGTTTTTATTGTTGGTGAAGAGGAATGTGCTTTTGCAATTTCTTCAGCACTTGGTCCTGGGGGGTACACTTCCACGAGTGCCTGTAGGATAGGAAAACACAAAGGTCGATAAATATACACATATTCGAGTGTATGTTTAAATACTCTTACAATACTATCTTTTAAAATTAATTTTAATTTGAAACAAATCCATATTTAAGAGGGTGTTTAAAAATGTGGATCTCATATATGCAACCAATTTCCTTACAGAGCTGCCCATTGCTATAATATTGTGAGCCAACACACACTTTGCTAGTTTGCGATATATGTTCAGAGGGTCCATGCTATTTCATGAAATCAATACTGTTCCATAATGTAATAGTGTAATAAGAGTTATTCACATTAATGATAAGCAAGGGACATATGGAGATTTGAAAATTATGCCAGCATAGAAACGTCTCAAGTTGAGGTAACAGTAATTAGATAAATCATTCTATTGGCCAGATGTACGACGCTTGCATATTGCATCTCAGAAGTTGCGTAGCTTTGTGACTCACTGTTTGCGAGTCGCAAAATGCAATGTACAGCAGTGTCAGAGACACTGTTAGCGAATCCCAATGGGGTCGCAAACTGCATGTCTCATCAATATTCATGAGGCAAGCGCAATTTGCGACCCCTTTGGGAATGGCTAGCACTCCCAGGGATGGTGGCCTGCTAGGGTTAGCAGACCAACATGTCTGGGACTGTTTTTTACAGAAAGCAGTTCTTGTTTTTTAAATGCAGACCATTTTCCTTCGAGGAAAACGGGCTGCATTTGAAAGAGAAATTAAACTTTTCATTTTAAGTTTTTTAAGGGCAGGCAATGGTCCCTGGAAAAACTGCCTGCTTTTAAAAAATAATTTTGCACCCATTCACAAAGGGGAAGGGGTCTCCTAGGGACCCCTTTCCATATGTGAATGGTTAACCATCTACTTGAAGTAGGTGGTAAACTGCGAGTGTTTTGTGACCACAAATGCGGTTGCCAAACAATGGTACATACCATTTGGTCTTGCTATTAGGAAGGGACGCCTATGGCACACCCGTTTCTAATAGTGAGTCGCAAATGCAATATTGCGAGTCTGAGACTCGCAAAATAACATTGGTACATTCCACCACCAGTTTTTTTGCAGTCACTATAGCGTTGAATGACCCTTTGCTACAGTAAAAAACGATCTTATATCTGGCCCCAAGTGAAGTAACATACACTATAGTATCTAGGAAGATTCATTTAAAATATCAAAATAGCCTGATATGTGCATACCATATCAAATGTCACAGATTTTTTTAAAGTTTTGTTACTCAGTGAAGAGGAATCTTCTTTTGCAGTTTCTTCTGCTCTCGGTCCTGGGGGGTGTTCTTCCAGGAGGGTCTGTAGGATAGGAAAACAGAAAGGTTACTAAATGCACACATATTGGGTTGTATCTTTTACGACTCTTGCAATACTATCATATTCATAAATTAATTTTAAACTGAATCAAATCCACATGAGAGGGCTTGTGAAGATGTAGATCCAATGTATGCAACCAAAACCTTTCACAGCTTCCCATCTTTATAGTAGAATGAGACAGCACGCACTTTGCCGGATTATGTTTTGTGTTCAAGGCATCTCTGTTATATGTTATGTTATGTTATAAATGAACAATTCTTATAAAACTCAACAAATACCCATAGAAGTCGAGGCGCTAGCTCATGGTGAAACTGATATGCTATGTAATGTATTCCTTAATTGGCAAATAGCCAGGTTTTAAGAACCTTCCTGAACTACAGCAGATTTGAAATAGCTCTGATCTAGAGAGGTAAATTCCACTCTTTGGCTGTTGTTCTAACAAAGCTTCTTCACTCCTAGTTTGTGAGTTTAAATCTGTTGATTCCAGTTCAAGGGCTCCTTTGGATCGAAGAGTTCTGCTAGGTTTTTACCATTTAAAGGAGTGCGGCAGAAAAATCGTACTAATGCCATGATGGGCTTTAAGGGCCTAGCCGAGTGCCTTGAATTTTACACCTTGCCTGACTGGCAGCCAGTGAAGTTTGATGATAGCCTGCGAGAAGGAAGAATGTTTCAGAATCAGAGTCAGGATTGTGGCTGCTGCATTCAGTACCACTTGAAGCCTGTTTAGATGCTGATACTGCATGTTCAGGAAAAGGGCATGGAAGTAGTCCAGTTTGGCAAACATTAAAGCAGGCATTACAGTTTTTTGAGAGTTTAGATGGATAAAAGGAAAGATCTTTCTAAGCACCTTAAGTAGAATCAAAGCAGAAGATGAAACTGTATTTAGCTGTAGTCCTAAGGTTAACTTATTGTCCATTACTTCTAGATGTTTAGCTTTTTTCACATGAATTCGAAGTGTGCCCAATTCCAAGGGCCACCATTAGGGGGACCGACCATAGGGAAGGGTTATTCCCCAACAGAATAATTTCAGTTTTTCTGGAATTTAGTTGCAGACAGTTTTGGTAGATCCATTTTATAGTGCCTCTAATGCAGTCATGGAAGTTTCTACCCCTTAGGTATGGGGGCAGAGATAGCTATCTCTATCTGAGTGTCATTGGCATAGGAAAGGAAGGTCCAAACCAAACACTTTTATCAGTGCTGCTAGAGGTTTCAGGTATACATCAAATAGGGTGGAACTGAGAGGAGATCCCTGTTGTACTCCACAAGAAAGAGTGAACGTCCGGATATGTAAGGGCCAAAGGCCACCATTTGACTGCTGACTGATAGAAAGGATCTTTGCAGTTTTAATGCTGAGCCATTGACCCCGATATTCCTGAGACAATCAACCAAAATAGTATGGTTGAATGTGTCAAAGGCTGCAGACACCCACAATAGATCTAATTTTCTCTGTTGTTTTTAGGAAGACTGTTTCGGCAATCTGACCACTACGAAACCCAAAATAGCCTAATATTTACATACCTTATTCATTTTAACTGGTTCTTCAAAGGTTTTTATTGTTGGTGAAGAGGAATGTGCTTTTGCAATTTCTTCAGCACTTGGTCCTGGGGGGTACACTTCCACGAGTGCCTGTAGGATAGGAAAACACAAAGGTCGATAAATATACACATATTCGAGTGTATGTTTAAATACTCTTACAATACTATCATTTAAAATTAATTTTAATTTGAAACAAATCCATATTTAAGAGGGTGTTTAAAAATGTGGATCTCACATATGCAACCAATTTCCTTACAGAGCTGCCCATTGCTAAAATATTGTGAGCCAACACACACTTTGCTAGTTTGCGATATATGTCCAGAGGGTCCATGCTATTTCATGAAATCAATACTGTTCCATAATGTAATAGTGTAATAAGAGTTATTCACATTAATGATAAGCAAGGGACATATGGAGATTTGAAAATTATGCCAGCATAGAAACGTCTCAAGTTGAGGTAACAGTAATTAGATAAATCACTCTATGGGCCAGATGTACGACGCTTGCATATTGCATCTCAGAAGTTGCGTAGCTTTGTGACTCACTGTTTGCGAGTAGCAAAATGCAATGTACAGCAGTGTCAGAGACACTGTTAGCGAATCCCAATGGGGTCGCAAACTGCATGTCTCATCAATATTCATGAGGCAAGCGTAATTTGCGACCCCTTTGGGAATGGCTAGCACTCCCAGGGATGGTGGCCTGCTAGGGTTAGCAGACCAACATGTCTGGGACTGTTTTTTACAGAAAGCAGTTCTTGTTTTTTAAATGCAGACCATTTTCCTTCGAGGAAAACGGGCTGCATTTAAAAGAGAAATTAAACTTTTCATTTTAAGTTTTTTAAGGGCAGGCAATGGTCCCTGGAAAAACTGCCTGCTTTTAAAAAATAATTTTGCACCCATTCACAAAGGGGAAGGGGTCTCCTAGGGACCCCTTTCCATATGTGAATGGTTAACCATCTACTTGAAGTAGGTGGTAAACTGCGAGTGTTTTGTGACCACAAATGCGGTTGCCAAACAATGGTACATACCATTTGGTCTTGCTATTAGGAAGGGACGCCTATGGCACACCCGTTTCTAATACTGAGTCGCAAATGCTATATTGCGAGTCTGAGACTCGCAAAATAACATTGGTACATTCCACCACCAGTTTTTTTGCAGTCACTATAGCGTTGAATGACCCTTTGCTACAGTAAAAAACGGTCTTATATCTGGCCCCAAGTGAAGTAAAATACACTATAGTATCTAGGAAGATTCATTTAAAATATCAAAATAGCCTGATATGTGCATACCATATCAAATGTCACAGATTTTTTTAAAGTTTTGTTACTCAGTGAAGAGGAATCTTCTTTTGCAGTTTCTTCTGCTCTCGGTCCTGGGGGGTGTTCTTCCAGGAGGGTCTGTAGGATAGGAAAACAGAAAGGTTACTAAATGCACACATATTGGGTTGTATCTTTTACGACTCTTGCAATACTATCATATTCATAAATTAATTTTAAACTGAATCAAATCCACATGAGAGGGCTTGTGAAGATGTAGATCCAATGTATGCAACCAAAACCTTTCACAGCTTCCCATCTTTATAGTAGAATGAGACAGCACGCACTTTGCCGGATTATGTTTTGTGTTCAAGGCATCTCTGTTATATGTTATGTTATGTTATAAATGAACAATTCTTATAAAACTCAACAAATACCCATAGAAGTCGAGGCGCTAGCTCATGGTGAAACTGATATGCTATGTAATGTATTCCTTAATTGGCAAATAGCCAGGTTTTAAGAACCTTCCTGAACTACAGCAGATTTGAAATAGCTCTGATCTGGAGAGGTAAATTCCACTCTTTGGCTGTTGTTCTAACAAAGCTTCTTTACTCCTAGTTTGTGAGTTTAAATCTGTTGATTCCAGTTCAAGGGCTCCTTTGGATCGAAGAGTTCTGCTAGGTTTTTACCATTTAAAGGAGTGCGGCAGAAAAATCGTACCAATGTCATGATGGGCTTTAAGGGCCTAGCCGAGTGCCTTGAATTTTACACCTTGCCTGACTGGCAGCCAGTGAAGTTTGATGATAGCCTGCGAGAAGGAAGAATGTTTCAGAATCAGAGTCAGGATTGTGGCTGCTGCATTCAGTACCACTTGAAGCCTGTTTAGATGCTGATACTGCATGTTCAGGAAAAGGGCATGGAAGTAGTCCAGTTTGGCAAACATTAAAGCAGGCATTACAGTTTTTTGAGAGTTTAGATGGATAAAAGGAAAGATCTTTCTAAGCACCTTAAGTAGAATCAAAGCAGAAGATGAAACTGTATTTAGCTGTAGTCCTAAGGTTAACTTATTGTCCATTACTTCTAGATGTTTAGCTTTTTTCACGTGAATTCGAAGTGTGCCCAATTCCAAGGGCCACCATTAGGGGGACCGACCATAGGGAAGGGTTATTCCCCAACAGAATAATTTCAGTTTTTCTGGAATTTAGTTGCAGACAGTTTTGGTAGATCCATTTTATAGTGCCTCTCATGCAGTCATGGAAGTTTCTACCCCTTAGGTATGGGGGCAGAGATAGCTATCTCTATCTGAGTGTCATTGGCATAGGAAAGGAAGGTCCAAACCGAACACTTTTATCAGTGTTGCTAGAGGTTTCAGATATACATCAAATAGGGTGGAACTGAGAGGAGATCCCTGTTGTACTCCACAAGAAAGAGTGAACGTCCGGATATGTAAGGGCCAAAGGCCACCATTTGACTGCTGACTGATAGAAAGGATCTTTGCAGTTTTAATGCTGAGCCATTGACCCCGATATTCCTGAGACAATCAACCAAAATAGTATGGTTGAATGTGTCAAAGGCTGCAGACAGACGAAGGAGCATTAATGCAGCACCGCTGCCACCACCCACAATAGATCTAATTTTCTCTGTTGTTTTTAGGAAGACTGTTTCGGCAATCTGACCACTACGAAACCCAAAATAGCCTAATATTTACATACCTTATTCATTTTAACTGGTTCTTCAAAGGTTTTTATTGTTTGTGAAGAGGAATGTCCTTTTGCAATTTCTTCAGCACTTGGTCCAGGGGGGTACACTTCCACGAGTGCCTGTAGGATAGGAAAACACAAAGGTCGATAAATATACACATATTCGAGTGTATGTTTAAATACTCTTACAATACTATCTTTTAAAATTAATTTTAATTTGAAACAAATCCATATTTAAGAGGGTGTTTAAAAATGTGGATCTCATATATGCAAGCAATTTCCTTACAGAGCTGCCCATTGCTATAATATTGTGAGCCACCACACACTTTGCCAGTTTGCGATATATGTTCAGAGGGTCCATGCTATTTCATGAAATCAATACTGTTCCATAATTTAATAGTGTAATAAGAGTTATTCACATTAATGATAAGCAAGGGACATATGGAGATTTGAAAATTATGCCAGCATAGAAACGTCTCAAGTTGAGGTAACAGTAATTAGATAAATCACTCTATGGGCCAGATGTACGACGCTTGCATTTTGCATCTCAGAAGTTGCGTAGCTTTGTGACTCACTGTTTGCGAGTCGCAAAATGCAATGTACAGCAGTGTCAGAGACACTGTTAGCGAATCCCAATGGGGTCGCAAACTGCATGTCTCATCAATATTCATGAGGCAAGCGCAATTTGCGACCCCTTTGGGAATGGCTAGCACTCCCAGGGATGGTGGCCTGCTAGGGTTTGCAGACCAACATGTCTGGGACTGTTTTTTACAGAAAGCAGTTCTTGTTTTTTAAATGCAGACCATTTTCCTTCGAGGAAAACGGGCTGCATTTGAAAGAGAAATTAAACTTTTCATTTTAAGTTTTTTAAGGGCAGGCAATGGTCCCTGGAAAAACTGCCTGCTTTTAAAAAATAATTTTGCACCCATTCACAAAGGGGAAGGGGTCTCCTAGGGACCCCTTTCCATATGTGAATGGTTAACCATCTACTTGAAGTAGGTGGTAAACTGCGAGTGTTTTGTGACCACAAATGCGGTTGCCAAACAATGGTACATACCATTTGGACTTGCTATTAGGAAGGGACGCCTATGGCACACCCGTTTCTAATACTGAGTCGCAAATGCTATATTGCGAGTCTGAGACTCGCAAAATAACATTGGTACATTCCACCACCAGTTTTTTTGCAGTCACTATAGCGTTGAATGACCCTTTGCTACAGTAAAAAACGGTCTTATATCTGGCCCCAAGTGAAGTAAAATACACTATAGTATCTAGGAAGATTCATTTAAAATATCAAAATAGCCTGATATGTGCATACCATATCAAATGTCACAGATTTTTTTAAAGTTTTGTTACTCAGTGAAGAGGAATCTTCTTTTGCAGTTTCTTCTGCTCTCGGTCCTGGGGGGTGTTCTTCCAGGAGGGTCTGTAGGATAGGAAAACAGAAAGGTTACTAAATGCACACATATTGGGTTGTATCTTTTACGACTCTTGCAATACTATCATATTCATAAATTAATTTTAAACTGAATCAAATCCACATGAGAGGGCTTGTGAAGATGTAGATCCAATGTATGCAACCAAAATCTTTCACAGCTTCCCATCTTTATAGTAGAATGAGACAGCACGCACTTTGCCGGATTATGTTTTGTGTTCAAGGCATCTCTGTTATATGTTATGTTATGTTATAAATGAACAATTCTTATAAAACTCAACAAATACCCATAGAAGTCGAGGCGCTAGCTCATGGTGAAACTGATATGCTATGTAATGTATTCCTTAATTGGCAAATAGCCAGGTTTTAAGAACCTTCCTGAACTACAGCAGATTTGAAATAGCTCTGATCTGAAGAGGTAAATTCCACTCTTTGGCTGTTGTTCTAACAAAGCTTCTTCACTCCTAGTTTGTGAGTTTAAATCTGTTGATTCCAGTTCAAGGGCTCCTTTGGATCAAAGAGTTCTGCTAGGTTTTTACCATTTAAAGGAGTGCGGCAGAAAAATCGTACCAATGTCATGATGGGCTTTAAGGGCCTAGCCGAGTGCCTTAAATTTTACACCTTGCCTGACTGGCAGCCAGTGAAGTTTGATGATAGCCTGCGAGAAGGAAGAATGTTTCAGAATCAGAGTCAGGATTGTGGCTGCTGCATTCAGTACCACTTGAAGCCTGTTTAGATGCTGATACTGCATGTTCAGGAAAAGGGCATGGAAGTAGTCCAGTTTGGCAAACATTAAAGCAGGCATTACAGTTTTTTGAGAGTTTAGATGGATAAAAGGAAAGATCTTTCTAAGCACCTTAAGTAGAATCAAAGCAGAAGATGAAACTGTATTTAGCTGTAGTCCTAAGGTTAACTTATTGTCCATTACTTCTAGATGTTTAGCTTTTTTCACGTGAATTCGAAGTGTGCCCAATTCCAAGGGCCACCATTAGGGGGACCGACCATAGGGAAGGGTTATTCCCCAACAGAATAATTTCAGTTTTTCTGGAATTTAGTTGCAGACAGTTTTGGTAGATCCATTTTATAGTGCCTCTCATGCAGTCATGGAAGTTTCTACCCCTTAGGTATGGGGGCAGAGATAGCTACCTCTATCTGAGTGTCATTGGCATAGGAAAGGAAGGTCCAAACCGAACACTTTTATCAGTGCTGCTAGAGGTTTCAGGTATACATCAAATAGGGTGGAACTGAGAGGAGATCCCTGTTGTACTCCACAAGAAAGAGTGAACGTCCGGATATGTAAGGGCCAAAGGCCACCATTTGACTGCTGACTGATAGAAAGGATCTTTGCAGTTTTAATGCTGAGCCATTGACCCCGATATTCCTGAGACAATCAACCAAAATAGTATGGTTGAATGTGTCAAAGGCTGCAGACAGACGAAGGAGCATTAATGCAGCACCGCTGCCACCACCCACAATAGATCTAATTTTCTCTGTTGTTTTTAGGAAGACTGTTTCGGCAATCTGACCACTACGAAACCCAAAATAGCCTAATATTTACATACCTTATTCATTTTAACTGGTTCTTCAAAGGTTTTTATTGTTTGTGAAGAGGAATGTCCTTTTGCAATTTCTTCAGCACTTGGTCCAGGGGGGTACACTTCCACGAGTGCCTGTAGGATAGGAAAACACAAAGGTCGATAAATATACACATATTCGAGTGTATGTTTAAATACTCTTACAATACTATCATTTAAAATTAATTTTAATTTGAAACAAATCCATATTTAAGAGGGTGTTTAAAAATGTGGATCTCATATATGCAACCAATTTCCTTACAGAGCTGCCCATTGCTATAATATTGTGAGCCAACACACACTTTGCTAGTTTGCGATATATGTTCAGAGGGTCCATGCTATTTCATGAAATCAATACAGTTCCATAATGTAATAGTGTAATAAGAGTTATTCACATTAATGATAAGCAAGGGACATATGGAGATTTGAAAATTATGCCAGCATAGAAACGTCTCAAGTTGAGGTAACAGTAATTAGATAAATCATTCTATGGGCCAGATGTACGACGCTTGCATATTGCATCTCAGAAGTTGCGTAGCTTTGTGACTCACTGTTTGCGAGTCGCAAAATGCAATGTACAGCAGTGTCAGAGACACTGTTAGCGAATCCCAATGGGGTCGCAAACTGCATGTCTCATCAATATTCATGAGGCAAGCGCAATTTGCGACCCCTTTGGGAATGGCTAGCACTCCCAGGGATGGTGGCCTGCTAGGGTTAGCAGACCAACATGTCTGGGACTGTTTTTTACAGAAAGCAGTTCTTGTTTTTTAAATGCAGACCATTTTCCTTCGAGGAAAACGGGCTGCATTTGAAAGAGAAATTAAACTTTTCATTTTAAGTTTTTTAAGGGCAGGCAATGGTCCCTGGAAAAACTGCCTGCTTTTAAAAAATAATTTTGCACCCATTCACAAAGGGGAAGGGGTCTCCTAGGGACCCCTTTCCATATGTGAATGGTTAACCATCTACTTGAAGTAGGTGGTAAACTGCGAGTGTTTTGTGACCACAAATGCGGTTGCCAAACAATGGTACATACCATTTGGTTTTGCTATTAGGAAGGGACGCCTATGGCACACCCGTTTCTAATAGTGAGTCGCAAATGCTATATTGCGAGTCTGAGACTCGCAAAATAACATTGGTACATTCCACCACCAGTTTTTTTGCAGTCACTATAGCGTTGAATGACCTTTTGCTACAGTAAAAAACGATCTTATATCTGGCCCCAAGTGAAGTAACATACACTATAGTATCTACGAAGATTAATTTAAAATATCAAAATAGCCTGATATGTGCATACCATATCAAATGTCACAGATTTTTTTAAAGTTTTGTTACTCAGTGAAGAGGAATCTTCTTTTGCAGTTTCTTCTGCTCTCGGTCCTGGGGGGTGTTCTTCCAGGAGGGTCTGTAGGATAGGAAAACAGAAAGGTTACTAAATGCACACATATTGGGTTGTATCTTTTACAACTCTTGCAATACTATCATATTCATAAATTAATTTTAAACTGAATCAAATCCACATGAGAGGGCTTGTGAAGATGTAGATCCAATGTATGCAACCAAAACCTTTCACAGCTTCCCATCTTTATAGTAGAATGAGACAGCACGCACTTTGCCGGATTATGTTTTGTGTTCAAGGCAACTCTGTTATATGTTATGTTATGTTATAAATGAACAATTCTTATAAAACTCAACAAATACCCATAGAAGTCGAGGCGCTAGCTCATGGTGAAACTGATATGCTATGTAATGTATTCCTTAATTGGCAAATAGCCAGGTTTTAAGAACCTTCCTGAACTACAGCAGATTTGAAATAGCTCTGATCTGGAGAGGTAAATTCCACTCTTTGGCTGTTGTTCTAACAAAGCTTCTTCACTCCTAGTTTGTGAGTTTAAATCTGTTGATTCCAGTTCAAGGGCTCCTTTGGATCGAAGAGTTCTGCTAGGTTTTTACCATTTAAAGGAGTGCGGCAGAAAAATCGTACCAATGCCATGATGGGCTTTAAGGGCCTAGCCGAGTGCCTTGAATTTTACACCTTGCCTGACTGGCAGCCAGTGAAGTTTGATGATAGCCTGCGAGAAGGAAGAATGTTTCAGAATCAGAGTCAGGATTGTGGCTGCTGCATTCAGTACCACTTGAAGCCTGTTTAGATGCTGATACTGCATGTTCAGGAAAAGGGCATGGAAGTAGTCCAGTTTGGCAAACATTAAAGCAGGCATTACAGTTTTTTGAGAGTTTAGATGGATAAAAGGAAAGATCTTTCTAAGCACCTTAAGTAGAATCAAAGCAGAAGATGAAACTGTATTTAGCTGTAGTCCTAAGGTTAACTTATTGTCCATTACTTCTAGATGTTTAGCTTTTTTCACATGAATTCGAAGTGTGCCCAATTCCAAGGGCCACCATTAGGGGGACCGACCATAGGGAAGGGTTATTCCCCAACAGAATAATTTCAGTTTTTCTGGAATTTAGTTGCAGACAGTTTTGGTAGATCCATTTTATAGTGCCTCTAATGCAGTCATGGAAGTTTCTACCCATTAGGTATGGGGGCAGAGATAGCTATCTCTATCTGAGTGTCATTGGCATTTGAAAGGAAGGTCCAAACCAAACACTTTTATCAGTGCTGCTAGAGGTTTCAGGTATACATCAAATAGGGTGGAACTGAGAGGAGATCCCTGTTGTACTCCACAAGAAAGAGTGAACGTCCGGATATGTAAGGGCCAAAGGCCACCATTTGACTGCTGACTGATAGAAAGGATCTTTGCAGTTTTAATGCTGAGCCATTGACCCCGATATTCCTGAGACAATCAACCAAAATAGTATGGTTGAATGTGTCAAAGGCTGCAGACAGACGAAGGAGCATTAATGCAGCACCGTTGCCACCACCCACAATAGATCTAATTTTCTCTGTTGTTTTTAGGAAGACTGTTTCGGCAATCTGACCACTACGAAACCCAAAATAGCCTAATATTTACATACCTTATTCATTTTAACTGGTTCTTCAAAGGTTTTTATTGTTGGTGAAGAGGAATGTGCTTTTGCAATTTCTTCAGCACTTGGTCCTGGGGGGTACACTTCCACGAGTGCCTGTAGGATAGGAAAACACAAAGGTCGATAAATATACACATATTCGAGTGTATGTTTAAATACTCTTACAATACTATCATTTAAAATTAATTTTAATTTGAAACAAATCCATATTTAAGAGGGTGTTTAAAAATGTGGATCTCATATATGCAACCAATTTCCTTACAGAGCTGCCCATTGCTAAAATATTGTGAGCCAACACACACTTTGCTAGTTTGCGATATATCTTCAGAGGGTCCATGCTATTTCATGAAATCAATACTGTTCCATAATGTAATAGTGTAATAAGAGTTATTCACATTAATGATAAGCAAGGGACATATGGAGATTTGAAAATTATGCCAGCATAGAAACGTCTCAAGTTGAGGTAACAGTAATTAGATAAATCACTCTATTGGCCAGATGTACGACGCTTGCATATTGCATCTCAGAAGTTGCGTAGCTTTGTGACTCACTGTTTGCGAGTCGCAAAATGCAATGTACAGCAGTGTCAGAGACACTGTTAGCGAATCCCAATGGGGTCGCAAACTGCATGTCTCATCAATATTCATGAGGCAAGCGTAATTTGCGACCCCTTTGGGAATGGCTAGCACTCCCAGGGATGGTGGCCTGCTAGGGTTAGCAGACCAACATGTCTGGGACTGTTTTTTACAGAAAGCAGTTCTTGTTTTTTAAATGCAGACCATTTTCCTTCGAGGAAAACGGGCTGCATTTAAAAGAGAAATTAAACTTTTCATTTTAAGTTTTTTAAGGGCAGGCAATGGTCCCTGGAAAAACTGCCTGCTTTTAAAAAATAATTTTGCACCCATTCACAAAGGGGAAGGGGTCTCCTAGGGACCCCTTTCCATATGTGAATGGTTAACCATCTACTTGAAGTAGATGGTAAACTACGAGTGTTTTGTGACCACAAATGCGGTTGCCAAACAATGGTACATACCATTTGGTCTTGCTATTAGGAAGGGACGCCTATGGCACACCCGTTTCTAATAGTGAGTCGCAAATGCTATATTGCGAGTCTGAGACTCGCAAAATAACATTGGTACATTCCACCACCAGTTTTTTTGCAGTCACTATAGTGTTGAATGACCCTTTGCTACAGTAAAAAACGGTCTTATATCTGGCCCCAAGTGAAGTAACATACACTATAGTATCTAGGAAGATTCATTTAAAATATCAAAATAGCCTGATATGTGCATACCATATCAAATGTCACAGATGTTTTTAAAGTTTTGTTACTCAGTGAAGAGGAATCTTCTTTTGCAGTTTCTTCTGCTCTCGGTCCTGGGGGGTGTTCTTCCAGGAGGGTCTGTAGGATAGGAAAACAGAAAGGTTACTAAATGCACACATATTGGGTTGTATCTTTTACGACTCTTGCAATACTATCATATTCATAAATTAATTTTAAACTGAATCAAATCCACATGAGAGGGCTTGTGAAGATGTAGATCCAATGTATGCAACCAAAACCTTTCACAGCTTCCCATCTTTATAGTAGAATGAGACAGCACGCACTTTGCCGGATTATGTTTTGTGTTCAAGGCATCTCTGTTATATGTTATGTTATTTTATAAATGAACAATTCTTATAAAACTCAACAAATACCCATAGAAGTCGAGGCGCTAGCTCATGGTGAAACTGATATGCTATGTAATGTATTCCTTAATTGGCAAATAGCCAGGTTTTAAGAACCTTCCTGAACTACAGCAGATTTGAAATAGCTCTGATCTGGAGAGGTAAATTCCACTCTTTGGCTGTTGTTCTAACAAAGCTTCTTCACTCCTAGTTTGTGAGGTTAAATCTGTTGATTCCAGTTCAAGGGCTCCTTTGGATCGAAGAGTTCTGCTAGGTTTTTACCATTTAAAGGAGTGCGGCAGAAAAATCGTACCAATGCCATGATGGGCTTTAAGGGCCTAGCCGAGTGCCTTGAATTTTACACCTTGCCTGACTGGCAGCCAGTGAAGTTTGATGATAGCCTGCGAGAAGGAAGAATGTTTCAGAATCAGAGTCAGGATTGTGGCTGCTGCGTTCAGTACCACTTGAAGCCTGTTTAGATGCTGATACTGCATGTTCAGGAAAAGGGCATGGAAGTAGTCCAGTTTGGCAAACATTAAAGCAGGCATTACAGTTTTTTGAGAGTTTAGATGGATAAAAGGAAAGATCTTTCTAAGCACCTTAAGTAGAATCAAAGCAGAAGATGAAACTGTATTTAGCTGTAGTCCTAAGGTTAACTTATTGTCCATTACTTCTAGATGTTTAGCTTTTTTCACATGAATTCGAAGTGTGCCCAATTCCAAGGGCCACCATTAGGGGGACCAACCATTGGGAAGGGTTATTCCCCAACAGAATAATTTCAGTTTTTCTGGAATTTAGTTGCAGACAGTTTTGGTAGATCCATTTTATAGTGCCTCTAATGCAGTCATGGAAGTTTCTACCCCTTAGGTATGGGGGCAGAGATAGCTATCTCTATCTGAGTGTCATTGGCATAGGAAAGGAAGGTCCAAACCAAACACTTTTATCAGTGCTGCTAGAGGTTTCAGGTATACATCAAATAGGGTGGAACTGAGAGGAGATCCCTGTTGTACTCCACAAGAAAGAGTGAACGTCCGGATATGTAAGGGCCAAAGGCCACCATTTGACTGCTGACTGATAGAAAGGATCTTTGCAGTTTTAATGCTGAGCCATTGACCCCGATATTCCTGAGACAATCAACCAAAATAGTATGGTTGAATGTGTCAAAGGCTGCAGACAGACGAAGGAGCATTAATGCAGCACCGCTGCCACCACCCACAATAGATCTAATTTTCTCTGTTGTTTTTAGGAAGACTGTTTCGGCAATCTGACCACTACGAAACCCAAAATAGCCTAATATTTACATACCTTATTCATTTTAACTGGTTCTTCAAAGGTTTTTATTGTTGGTGAAGAGGAATGTCCTTTTGCAATTTCTTCAGCACTTGGTCCTGGGGGGTACACTTCCACGAGTGCCTGTAGGATAGGAAAACACAAAGGTCGATAAATATACACGTATTCGAGTGTATGTTTAAATACTCTTACAATACTATCATTTAAAATTAATTTTAATTTGAAACAAATCAATATTTAAGAGGGTGTTTAAAAATGTGGATCTCATATATGCAACCAATTTCCTTACAGAGCTGCCCATTGCTATAATATTGTGAGCCACCACACACTTTGCTAGTTTGCGATATATGTTCAGAGGGTCCATGCTATTTCATGAAATCAATACTGTTCCATAATGTAATAGTGTAATAAGAGTTATTCACATTAATGATGAGCAAGGGACATATGGAGATTTGAAAATTATGCCAGCATAGAAACGTCTCAAGTTGAGGTAACAGTAATTAGATAAATCACTCTATGGGCCAGATGTACGACGCTTGCATTTTGCATCTCAGAAGTTGCGTAGCTTTGTGACTCACTGTTTGCGAGTCGCAAAATGCAATGTACAGCAGTGTCAGAGACACTGTTAGCGAATCCCAATGGGGTCGCAAACTGCATGTCTCATCAATATTCATGAGGCAAGCGCAATTTGCGACCCCTTTGGGAATGGCTAGCACTCCCAGGGATGGTGGCCTGCTAGGGTTAGCAGACCAACATGTCTGGGACTGTTTTTTACAGAAAGCAGTTCTTGTTTTTTAAATGCAGACCATTTTCCTTCGAGGAAAACGGGCTGCATTTGAAAGAGAAATTAAACTTTTCATTTTAAGTTTTTGAAGGGCAGGCAATGCTCCCTGGAAAAACTGCCTGCTTTTAAAAAATAATTTTGCACCCATTCACAAAGGGGAAGGGGTCTCCTAGGGACCCCTTTCCATATGTGAATGGTTAACCATCTACTTGAAGTAGGTGGTAAACTGCGAGTGTTTTGTGACCACAAATGCGGTTGCCAAACAATGGTACATACCATTTGGACTTGCTATTAGGAAGGGACGCCTATGGCACACCCGTTTCTAATACTGAGTCGCAAATGCTATATTGCGAGTCTGAGACTCGCAAAATAACATTGGTACATTCCACCACCAGTTTTTTTGCAGTCACTATAGCGTTGAATGACCCTTTGCTACAGTAAAAAACGGTCTTATATCTGGCCCCAAGTGAAGTAAAATACACTATAGTATCTAGGAAGATTCATTTAAAATATCAAAATAGCCTGATATGTGCATACCATATCAAATGTCACAGATTTTTTTAAAGTTTTGTTACTCAGTGAAGAGGAATCTTCTTTTGCAGTTTCTTCTGCTCTCGGTCCTGGGGGGTGTTCTTCCAGGAGGGTCTGTAGGATAGGAAAACAGAAAGGTTACTAAATGCACACATATTGGGTTGTATCTTTTACGACTCTTGCAATACTATCATATTCATAAATTAATTTTAAACTGAATCAAATCCACATGAGAGGGCTTGTGAAGATGTAGATCCAATGTATGCAACCAAAACCTTTCACAGCTTCCCATCTTTATAGTAGAATGAGACAGCACGCACTTTGCCGGATTATGTTTTGTGTTCAAGGCATCTCTGTTATATGTTATGTTATGTTATAAATGAACAATTCTTATAAAACTCAACAAATACCCATAGAAGTCGAGGCGCTAGCTCATGGTGAAACTGATATGCTATGTAATGTATTCCTTAATTGGCAAATAGCCAGGTTTTAAGAACCTTCCTGAACTACAGCAGATTTGAAATAGCTCTGATCTGGAGAGGTAAATTCCACTCTTTGGCTGTTGTTCTAACAAAGCTTCTTCACTCCTAGTTTGTGAGTTTAAATCTGTTGATTCCAGTTCAAGGGCTCCTTTGGATCGAAGAGTTCTGCTAGGTTTTTACCATTTAAAGGAGTGCGGCAGAAAAATCGTACCAATGTCATGATGGGCATTAAGGGCCTAGCCGAGTGCCTTGAATTTTACACCTTGCCTGACTGGCAGCCAGTGAAGTTTGATGATAGCCTGCGAGAAGGAAGAATGTTTCAGAATCAGAGTCAGGATTGTGGCTGCTGCATTCAGTACCACTTGAAGCCTGTTTAGATGCTGATACTGCATGTTCAGGAAAAGGGCATGGAAGTAGTCCAGTTTGGCAAACATTAAAGCAGGCATTACAGTTTTTTGAGAGTTTAGATGGATAAAAGGAAAGATCTTTCTAAGCACCTTAAGTAGAATCAAAGCAGAAGATGAAACTGTATTTAGCTGTAGTCCTAAGGTTAACTGTCCATTACTTCTAGATGTTTAGCTTTTTTCACATGAATTCGAAGTGTGCCCAATTCCAAGGGCCACCATTAGGGGGACCGACCATAGGGAAGGGTTATTCCCCAACAGAATAATTTCAGTTTTTCTGGAATTTAGTTGCAGACAGTTTTGGTAGATCCATTTTATAGTGCCTCTAATGCAGTCATGGAAGTTTCTACCCCTTAGGTATGGGGGCAGAGATAGCTATCTCTATCTGAGTGTCATTGGCATTTGAAAGGAAGGTCCAAACCAAACACTTTTATCAGTGCTGCTAGAGGTTTCAGGTATACATCAAATAGGGTGGAACTGAGAGGAGATCCCTGTTGTACTCCACAAGAAAGAGTGAACGTCCGGATATGTAAGGGCCAAAGGCCACCATTTGACTGCTGACTGATAGAAAGGATCTTTGCAGTTTTAATGCTGAGCCATTGACCCCGATATTCCTGAGACAATCAACCAAAATAGTATGGTTGAATGTGTCAAAGGCTGCAGACAGACGAAGGAGCATTAATGCAGCACCGTTGCCACCACCCACAATAGATCTAATTTTCTCTGTTGTTTTTAGGAAGACTGTTTCGGCAATCTGACCACTACGAAACCCAAAATAGCCTAATATTTACATACCTTATTCATTTTAACTGGTTCTTCAAAGGTTTTTATTGTTGGTGAAGAGGAATGTGCTTTTGCAATTTCTTCAGCACTTGGTCCTGGGGGGTACACTTCCACGAGTGCCTGTAGGATAGGAAAACACAAAGGTCGATAAATATACACATATTCGAGTGTATGTTTAAATACTCTTACAATACTATCTTTTAAAATTAATTTTAATTTGAAACAAATCCATATTTAAGAGGGTGTTTAAAAATGTGGATCTCATATATGCAACCAATTTCCTTACAGAGCTGCCCATTGCTATAATATTGTGAGCCAACACACACTTTGCTAGTTTGCGATATATGTTCAGAGGGTCCATGCTATTTCATGAAATCAATACTGTTCCATAATGTAATAGTGTAATAAGAGTTATTCACATTAATGATAAGCAAGGGACATATGGAGATTTGAAAATTATGCCAGCATAGAAACGTCTCAAGTTGAGGTAACAGTAATTAGATAAATCATTCTATTGGCCAGATGTACGACGCTTGCATATTGCATCTCAGAAGTTGCGTAGCTTTGTGACTCACTGTTTGCGAGTCGCAAAATGCAATGTACAGCAGTGTCAGAGACACTGTTAGCGAATCCCAATGGGGTCGCAAACTGCATGTCTCATCAATATTCATGAGGCAAGCGCAATTTGCGACCCCTTTGGGAATGGCTAGCACTCCCAGGGATGGTGGCCTGCTAGGGTTAGCAGACCAACATGTCTGGGACTGTTTTTTACAGAAAGCAGTTCTTGTTTTTTAAATGCAGACCATTTTCCTTCGAGGAAAACGGGCTGCATTTGAAAGAGAAATTAAACTTTTCATTTTAAGTTTTTTAAGGGCAGGCAATGGTCCCTGGAAAAACTGCCTGCTTTTAAAAAATAATTTTGCACCCATTCACAAAGGGGAAGGGGTCTCCTAGGGACCCCTTTCCATATGTGAATGGTTAACCATCTACTTGAAGTAGGTGGTAAACTGCGAGTGTTTTGTGACCACAAATGCGGTTGCCAAACAATGGTACATACCATTTGGTCTTGCTATTAGGAAGGGACGCCTATGGCACACCCGTTTCTAATAGTGAGTCGCAAATGCAATATTGCGAGTCTGAGACTCGCAAAATAACATTGGTACATTCCACCACCAGTTTTTTTGCAGTCACTATAGCGTTGAATGACCCTTTGCTACAGTAAAAAACGATCTTATATCTGGCCCCAAGTGAAGTAACATACACTATAGTATCTAGGAAGATTCATTTAAAATATCAAAATAGCCTGATATGTGCATACCATATCAAATGTCACAGATTTTTTTAAAGTTTTGTTACTCAGTGAAGAGGAATCTTCTTTTGCAGTTTCTTCTGCTCTCGGTCCTGGGGGGTGTTCTTCCAGGAGGGTCTGTAGGATAGGAAAACAGAAAGGTTACTAAATGCACACATATTGGGTTGTATCTTTTACGACTCTTGCAATACTATCATATTCATAAATTAATTTTAAACTGAATCAAATCCACATGAGAGGGCTTGTGAAGATGTAGATCCAATGTATGCAACCTAAACCTTTCACAGCTTCCCATCTTTATAGTAGAATGAGACAGCACGCACTTTGCCGGATTATGTTTTGTGTTCAAGGCATCTCTGTTATATGTTATGTTATGTTATAAATGAACAATTCTTATAAAACTCAACAAATACCCATAGAAGTCGAGGCGCTAGCTCATGGTGAAACTGATATGCTATGTAATGTATTCCTTAATTGGCAAATAGCCAGGTTTTAAGAACCTTCCTGAACTACAGCAGATTTGAAATAGCTCTGATCTAGAGAGGTAAATTCCACTCTTTGGCTGTTGTTCTAACAAAGCTTCTTCACTCCTAGTTTGTGAGTTTAAATCTGTTGATTCCAGTTCAAGGGCTCCTTTGGATCGAAGAGTTCTGCTAGGTTTTTACCATTTAAAGGAGTGCGGCAGAAAAATCGTACTAATGCCATGATGGGCTTTAAGGGCCTAGCCGAGTGCCTTGAATTTTACACCTTGCCTGACTGGCAGCCAGTGAAGTTTGATGATAGCCTGCGAGAAGGAAGAATGTTTCAGAATCAGAGTCAGGATTGTGGCTGCTGCATTCAGTACCACTTGAAGCCTGTTTAGATGCTGATACTGCATGTTCAGGAAAAGGGCATGGAAGTAGTCCAGTTTGGCAAACATTAAAGCAGGCATTACAGTTTTTTGAGAGTTTAGATGGATAAAAGGAAAGATCTTTCTAAGCACCTTAAGTAGAATCAAAGCAGAAGATGAAACTGTATTTAGCTGTAGTCCTAAGGTTAACTTATTGTCCATTACTTCTAGATGTTTAGCTTTTTTCACATGAATTCGAAGTGTGCCCAATTCCAAGGGCCACCATTAGGGGGACCGACCATAGGGAAGGGTTATTCCCCAACAGAATAATTTCAGTTTTTCTGGAATTTAGTTGCAGACAGTTTTGGTAGATCCATTTTATAGTGCCTCTAATGCAGTCATGGAAGTTTCTACCCCTTAGGTATGGGGGCAGAGATAGCTATCTCTATCTGAGTGTCATTGGCATAGGAAAGGAAGGTCCAAACCAAACACTTTTATCAGTGCTGCTAGAGGTTTCAGGTATACATCAAATAGGGTGGAACTGAGAGGAGATCCCTGTTGTACTCCACAAGAAAGAGTGAACGTCCGGATATGTAAGGGCCAAAGGCCACCATTTGACTGCTGACTGATAGAAAGGATCTTTGCAGTTTTAATGCTGAGCCATTGACCCCGATATTCCTGAGACAATCAACCAAAATAGTATGGTTGAATGTGTCAAAGGCTGCAGACACCCACAATAGATCTAATTTTCTCTGTTGTTTTTAGGAAGACTGTTTCGGCAATCTGACCACTACGAAACCCAAAATAGCCTAATATTTACATACCTTATTCATTTTAACTGGTTCTTCAAAGGTTTTTATTGTTGGTGAAGAGGAATGTGCTTTTGCAATTTCTTCAGCACTTGGTCCTGGGGGGTACACTTCCACGAGTGCCTGTAGGATAGGAAAACACAAAGGTCGATAAATATACACATATTCGAGTGTATGTTTAAATACTCTTACAATACTATCATTTAAAATTAATTTTAATTTGAAACAAATCCATATTTAAGAGGGTGTTTAAAAATGTGGATCTCACATATGCAACCAATTTCCTTACAGAGCTGCCCATTGCTAAAATATTGTGAGCCAACACACACTTTGCTAGTTTGCGATATATGTCCAGAGGGTCCATGCTATTTCATGAAATCAATACTGTTCCATAATGTAATAGTGTAATAAGAGTTATTCACATTAATGATAAGCAAGGGACATATGGAGATTTGAAAATTATGCCAGCATAGAAACGTCTCAAGTTGAGGTAACAGTAATTAGATAAATCACTCTATGGGCCAGATGTACGACGCTTGCATATTGCATCTCAGAAGTTGCGTAGCTTTGTGACTCACTGTTTGCGAGTAGCAAAATGCAATGTACAGCAGTGTCAGAGACACTGTTAGCGAATCCCAATGGGGTCGCAAACTGCATGTCTCATCAATATTCATGAGGCAAGCGTAATTTGCGACCCCTTTGGGAATGGCTAGCACTCCCAGGGATGGTGGCCTGCTAGGGTTAGCAGACCAACATGTCTGGGACTGTTTTTTACAGAAAGCAGTTCTTGTTTTTTAAATGCAGACCATTTTCCTTCGAGGAAAACGGGCTGCATTTAAAAGAGAAATTAAACTTTTCATTTTAAGTTTTTTAAGGGCAGGCAATGGTCCCTGGAAAAACTGCCTGCTTTTAAAAAATAATTTTGCACCCATTCACAAAGGGGAAGGGGTCTCCTAGGGACCCCTTTCCATATGTGAATGGTTAACCATCTACTTGAAGTAGGTGGTAAACTGCGAGTGTTTTGTGACCACAAATGCGGTTGCCAAACAATGGTACATACCATTTGGTCTTGCTATTAGGAAGGGACGCCTATGGCACACCCGTTTCTAATAGTGAGTCGCAAATGCTATATTGCGAGTCTGAGACTCGCAAAATAACATTGGTACATTCCACCACCAGTTTTTTTGCAGTCACTATAGCGTTGAATGACCCTTTGCTACAGTAAAAAACGGTCTTATATCTGGCCCCAAGTGAAGTAACATACACTATAGTATCTAGGAAGATTCATTTAAAATATCAAAATAGCCTGATATGTGCATACCATATCAAATGTCACAGATGTTTTTAAAGTTTTGTTACTCAGTGAAGAGGAATCTTCTTTTGCAGTTTCTTCTGCTCTCGGTCCTGGGGGGTGTTCTTCCAGGAGGGTCTGTAGAATAGGAAAACAGAAAGGTTACTAAATGCACACATATTGGGTTGTATCTTTTACGACTCTTGCAATACTATCATATTCATAAATTAATTTTAAACTGAATCAAATCCACATGAGAGGGCTTGTGAAGATGTAGATCCAATGTATGCAACCAAAACCTTTCACAGCTTCCCATCTTTATAGTAGAATGAGACAGCACGCACTTTGCCGGATTATGTTTTGTGTTCAAGGCATCTCTGTTATATGTTATGTTATGTTATAAATGAACAATTCTTATAAAACTCAACAAATACCCATAGAAGTCGAGGCGCTAGCTCATGGTGAAACTGATATGCTATGTAATGTATTCCTTAATTGGCAAATAGCCAGGTTTTAAGAACCTTCCTGAACTACAGCAGATTTGAAATAGCTCTGATCTGGAGAGGTAAATTCCACTCTTTGGCTGTTGTTCTAACAAAGCTTCTTCACTCCTAGTTTGTGAGTTTAAATCTGTTGATTCCAGTTCAAGGGCTCCTTTGGATCGAAGAGTTCTGCTAGGTTTTTACCATTTAAAGGAGTGCGGCAGAAAAATCGTACCAATGCCATGATGGGCTTTAAGGGCCTAGCCGAGTGCCTTGAATTTTACACCTTGCCTGACTGGCAGCCAGTGAAGTTTGATGATAGCCTGCGAGAAGGAAGAATGTTTCAGAATCAGAGTCAGGATTGTGGCTGCTGCATTCAGTACCACTTGAAGCCTGTTTAGATGCTGATACTGCATGTTCAGGAAAAGGGCATGGAAGTAGTCCAGTTTGGCAAACATTAAAGCAGGCATTACAGTTTTTTGAGAGTTTAGATGGATAAAAGGAAAGATCTTTCTAAGCACCTTAAGTAGAATCAAAGCAGAAGATGAAACTGTATTTAGCTGTAGTCCTAAGGTTAACTTATTGTCCATTACTTCTAGATGTTTAGCTTTTTTCACATGAATTCGAAGTGTGCCCAATTCCAAGGGCCACCATTAGGGGAACCGACCATTGGGAAGGGTTATTCCCCAACAGAATAATTTCAGTTTTTCTGGAATTTAGTTGCAGACAGTTTTGGTAGATCCATTTTATAGTGCCTCTAATGCAGTCATGGAAGTTTCTACCCCTTAGGTATGGGGGCAGAGATAGCTATCTCTATCTGAGTGTCATTGGCATAGGAAAGGAAGGTCCAAACCAAACACTTTTATCAGTGCTGCTAGAGGTTTCAGGTATACATCAAATAGGGTGGAACTGAGAGGAGATCCCTGTTGTACTCCACAAGAAAGAGTGAACGTCCGGATATGTAAGGGCCAAAGGCCACCATTTGACTGCTGACTGATAGAAAGGATCTTTGCAGTTTTAATGCTGAGCCATTGACCCCGATATTCCTGAGACAATCAACCAAAATAGTATGGTTGAATGTGTCAAAGGCTGCAGACAGACGAAGGAGCATTAATGCAGCACCGCTGCCACCACCCACAATAGATCTAATTTTCTCTGTTGTTTTTAGGAAGACTGTTTCGGCAATCTGACCACTACGAAACCCAAAATAGCCTAATATTTACATACCTTATTCATTTTAACTGGTTCTTCAAAGGTTTTTATTGTTGGTGAAGAGGAATGTGCTTTTGCAATTTCTTCAGCACTTGGTCCTGGGGGGTACACTTCCACGAGTGCCTGTAGGATAGGAAAACACAAAGGTCGATAAATATACACATATTCGAGTGTATGTTTAAATACTCTTACAATACTATCATTTAAAATTAATTTTAATTTGAAACAAATCCATATTTAAGAGGGTGTTTAAAAATGTGGATCTCATATATGCAACCAATTTCCTTACAGAGCTGCCCATTGCTAAAATATTGTGAGCCAACACACACTTTGCTAGTTTGCGATATATGTCCAGAGGGTCCATGCTATTTCATGAAATCAATACTGTTCCATAATGTAATAGTGTAATAAGAGTTATTCACATTAATGATAAGCAAGGGACATATGGAGATTTGAAAATTATGCCAGCATAGAAACGTCTCAAGTTGAGGTAACAGTAATTAGATAAATCACTCTATGGGCCAGATGTACGACGCTTGCATATTGCATCTCAGAAGTTGCGTAGCTTTGTGACTCACTGTTTGCGAGTCGCAAAATGCAATGTACAGCAGTGTCAGAGACACTGTTAGCGAATCCCAATGGGGTCGCAAACTGCATGTCTCATCAATATTCATGAGGCAAGCGTAATTTGCGACCCCTTTGGGAATGGCTAGCACTCCCAGGGATGGTGGCCTGCTAGGGTTAGCAGACCAACATGTCTGGGACTGTTTTTTACAGAAAGCAGTTCTTGTTTTTTAAATGCAGACCATTTTCCTTCGAGGAAAACGGGCTGCATTTAAAAGAGAAATTAAACTTTTCATTTTAAGTTTTTTAAGGGCAGGCAATGGTCCCTGGAAAAACTGCCTGCTTTTAAAAAATAATTTTGCACCCATTCACAAAGGGGAAGGGGTCTCCTAGGGACCCCTTTCCATATGTGAATGGTTAACCATCTACTTGAAGTAGGTGGTAAACTGCGAGTGTTTTGTGACCACAAATGCGGTTGCCAAACAATGGTACATACCATTTGGACTTGCTATTAGGAAGGGACGCCTATGGCACACCCGTTTCTAGTAGTGAGTCGCAAATGCTATATTGCGAGTCTGAGACTCGCAAAATAACATTGGTACATTCCACCACCAGTTTTTTTGCAGTCACTATAGCGTTGAATGACCCTTTGCTACAGTAAAAAACGGTCTTATATCTGGCCCCAAGTGAAGTAACATACACTATAGTATCTAGGAAGATTCATTTAAAATATCAAAATAGCCTGATATGTGCATACCATATCAAATGTCACAGATTTTTTTAAAATTTTGTTACTCAGTGAAGAGGAATCTTCTTTTGCAGTTTCTTCTGCTCTCGGTCCTGGGGGGTGTTCTTCCAGGAGGGTCTGTAGGATAGGAAAACAGAAAGGTTACTAAATGCACACATATTGGGTTGTATCTTTTACGACTCTTGCAATACCATCATATTCATAAATTAATTTTAAACTGAATCAAATCCACATGAGAGGGCTTGTGAAGATGTAGATCCAATGTATGCAACCAAAACCTTTCACAGCTTCCCATCTTTATAGTAGAATGAGACAGCACGCACTTTGCCGGATTATGATTTGTGTTCAAGGCATCTCTGTTATATGTTATGTTATGTTATAAATGAACAATTCTTATAAAACTCAACAAATACCCATAGAAGTCGAGGCGCTAGCTCATGGTGAAACTGATATGCTATGTAATGTATTCCTTAATTGGCAAATAGCCAGGTTTTAAGAACCTTCCTGAACTACAGCAGATTTGAAATAGCTCTGATCTGGAGAGGTAAATTCCACTCTTTGGTTGTTGTTCTAACAAAGCTTCTTCACACCCAGTTTGTGAGTTTAAATCTGTTGACCTCCAGTTTAAGGGCTCTTTTGGATCGAAGAGGTCTGCTTGGTCTTTACCATTTAAAGGAGTGCGGTAGAAAAATCGTACCAATGCCATGATGGGCTTTAAGGGCCTAGCCGAGTGTCTTGAATTTTACACGTTGCCTGACTGGCAGCCAGTGAAGTTTGATGATAGCCTGCGAGATGGAAGAATGTTTCAGAGTCAGAGTCAGGATTCTGGCTGCTGCATTCAGTACTACTTGAAGCCTGTTTAGATGCTGATACTGCATGCATGTTCAGGAAAAGGGCATGGCAGTAGTCCAGTTTGGCTAACATTAAAGCAGGCATTACAGTTTTTTGAGAGTTTAGAAGGGTAAAAGGAAAGATCTTTCTAAACACCTTAAGTATAATCAAAGCAGAAGATGAAAATGTATTTAGCTGTAGTCCTAAGGTTAATTTATTGTCCATTACTTCTCCTAGATGTTTAGCTTTTTTCACGTGAATTTGAAGTGTGCCCAATTCCTAGGGCTAGCATTAAGGGGGACCGACCATAGGGAAGGTTTATTACCCAACAAAATAATTTCAGTTTTTCTGGAATTTAGTTGCAGACAGTTTTGGTAGATCCATTTTCCAGTGCCTCTCATGCAGTCATGGAAGTTTCAACCCCTTAGGTATGGGGGACAGAGATAGCTATCTCTATCTGAGTGTCATCTGCATAGGAAAGGAAGGTCCAAATCAAACACTTTTATCAGTGCTGCTAGAGGTTTCAGGTATACATCAAATAGGGTGGAACTGAGAGGAGATCCCTGTTGTACTCCACAAGAAAGAGTGAACGTCCAGATATGTAAGGGCCAAAGGCCACCATTTGACTGCTGACTGATAGAAAGGATCTTTGCAGTTTTAATGCTGAGCCATAGACCCCGTTATTCCTGAGACAATCAACCAAAATAGTATGGTTGAATGTGTCAAAGGCTGCAGACAGACGAAGGAGCATTAATGCAGCACCGCTGCCACCACCCACAATAGATCTCATTTTCTCTGTTGTTTTTAGGAAGACTGTTTCGGCAATCTGACCACTACGTAACCCAAAATAGCCTGATATTTACATACCTTATTCATTTTAACTGGTTCTTCAAAGGTTTTTATTGTCTGTGAAGAGGAATGTCCTTTTGCAATTTCTTCAGCACTTGGTCCTGGGGGGTACACTTCCACGAGTGCCTGTAGGATAGCAAAACACAAAGGTCGATAAATATACACATATTCGAGTGTATGTTTAAATACTCTTGCAATTCTATCATTTAAAATTAATTTTAATTTGAAACAAATCCATATTTAAGAGGGTGTTTTAAAATGTGGATCTCATATATGCAACCAATTTCCTTACAGAGCTACCCATTGCTATAATATTGTGAGCCAACACACACTTTGCCAGTTTGCGATATATGTTCAGAGGGTCCTTGCTATATTATGAAATCAATACTGTTCCATAATGTAATAGTCTAATAAGAGGTATTCACATTAAAGATGAGCAAGGGACATATGGAGATTTGAAAATTATGCCAGCATAGAAACGTCTCAAGTTGAGGTAACAGTAATTAGATAAAACACTCTATGGGCCAGATGTACGACGCTTGCATATTGCATCTCAGAAGTTGCGTAGCTTTGTGACTCACAGTTTGTGAGTCGCAAAATGCAATGTAGAGCAGTGTCAGAGACACTGTTAGCGAATCCCAATGGGGTTGCAAACTGCATGTCTCATCAATATTCATGAGCAAGCGCAATTTGCGACCCCTTTGGGAATGGCTAGCACTCCCAGGGACGGTGGCCTCCTGGCGTTAGCAGACCAACATGTCTTGGACTGCTTTTTAAAGAAATCAGTTTTTGTTTTTTAAATGCAGCCCATTTTCCTTTGAGGAAAACGGGCTGCATTTAAAAAAAGAAAATTAAACTTTTCAGTTTAAGTTTTTTAAGGGCAGGCAATGGTCCCTGGGAAAACGGCCTGCTCTTAATAAATAATTTTGCACCCATTCACAAAGGGGAAGGGGTCTCCTAGGGACCTCTTTCCATTTATGAATTGTTAACCATCTACTTGAAGTAGGTGGTAAACTGCGAGTGTTTTGTGACCACAAATGAGGTTGCCAAACAATGGTACATACCATTTGGACTTGCTATTAGGAAGGGACGCCTATGGCTCCCCCGTTTCTAATAGCAAGTCGCAAATGCTATATTGCGAGTCTGAGACTCGCAAAATAACATTGGTACATTTCACCACCAGTTTATTTGCAGTCACCATAGGGTTGAATGCCCCTTTGCTACAGTAAAAAACGGTCCTATATCTGGCCCCAAGTGAAGTAACATACACTATAGTATCTAGGAAGATTCATTTAAAATATCAAAATAGCCTGATATGTGCCTACCATATCAAATGTCACAGATTTTTTTAAAGATTTGTTACTCAGTGAAGAGTAATCTTCTTTTGCAGTTTCTTCTGCTCTCGGTCCTGGGGGGTATTCTTCCAGGAGGGTCTGTAGGATAGGATAACAGAACGGTTACTAAATGCACACATATTGGGTTGTATCTTTTACGACTCTTGCAATACTATCATATTCATAAATTAATTTTAAACTGAATCAAATCAACATTTGAGGGCTTGTGAAGATATAGATCCAATGTATGCAACCAAAACCTTTCACAGCTTCCCATCTTTATAGTAGAATGAGACAGCACGCACTTTGCCGGATTATGATTTGTGTTCAAGGCGTCTCTGTTTTATGTGATGTTATGTTATAAATGATAAATTCTTATAAAACTCGACAAATACCCATAGAAGTCGAGGCGCTAGCTCATGGTGAAACTGATATGCTATGTAATGTATTCCTTAATTGGCAAATAGCCAGGTTTTAAGAACCTTCCTGAACTACAGCAGATTTGACATAGCTCTGAGTTGGAGAGGTAAATTCCACTCTTTGGCTGTTGTTCTAACAAAGCTTCTTCACTCCTAGTTTGTGAGTTTAAATCTGTTGATCTCCAGTTCAAGTGCTCCTTTGAATCGAAGAGTTCTCCTAGGTTTTTATCATTTAAAGGAGTGCGGCAGAAAAATCGTACCAATGCCATGATGGGCTTTAAGGGCCTAGCCGAGTGCCTTGAATTTTACACCTTGCCTGACTGGCAGCCAGTGAAGTTTGATGATAGCCTGCGAGAAGGAAGAATGTTTCAGAATCAGAGTCAGGATTCTGGCTGCTGCATTCAGTACCACTTGAACCCTGTTTAGATGCTGATACTGCATGTTCAGGAAAAGGGCATGGAAGTAGTCCAGTTTGGCTAACATTAAAGCAGGCATTACAGTTTTTTGAGAGTTTAGAAGGATAAAAGGAAAGATCTTTCTAAGCACCTTAAGTAGAATCAAAGCAGAAGACGAAACTGTATTTAGTTGTAGTCCTAAGGTTAACTTATTGTCCATTACTTCTCCTAGATGTTTAGCTTTTTTCACGTGAATTCAAAGTGTGCCCAATTCCTAGGGCCAACATTAAGGGGGACCGACCATAGGGAAGGGTTATTCCTCAACAGAATAATTTCAGTTTTTCTGGAATTTAGTTGCAGACAGTTTTGGTAGATCCATTTTCCAGTGCCTCTCATACAGTCATGGACGTTTCTACCCCTTAGGTATGGGGGGCAGAGATAGCTATCTCTATCTGAGTGTCATCTGCATAGGAAAGGAAGGTCCAAACCAAACACTTTTATCAGTGCTGCTAGAGGGTTCAGGTATACATTAAATAGTGTGGAACTGAGAGGAGATCCCTGTTGTACTCCACAAGAAAGAGTGAACGTCCGGATATGTAAGAGCCAAAGGCCACCATTTGACTGCTGACTGATAGAAAGGATCTTTCCAGTTTTAATGCTGAGCCACAGACCCCGATATTCCTGAGACAATCAACCAAAATAGTATGGTTGAATGTGTCAAAGGCTGCAGACAGACGAAGGAACATTAATGCAGCACTGCTGCCACCACCCACAATAGATTTCATTTTCTCTGTTGTTTTCAGGAAGACTCTTTTGGCAATCTGACCACTACGAAACCCAAAATAGCCTGATATTTGCATACCTTATTCAGTTTCACTGGTTCTTCAAAGGTTTTTATTGTCGGTGAAGAGGAATGTCCTTTTTCAATTTCTCCAGCACTTGGTCCTGGGGGGTACACTTCCACGAGTGCCTGTAGGATATGAAAACACAAAGGTCGATAAATATACACATATTCGAGTGTATGTTTAAATACTCTTGCAATACTATCATTTAAAAATAATTTTAATTTGAAACAAATCCATATTGAAGAGGGTGTTTGAAAATGTGGATCTCATATATGCAACCAATTTCCTTACAGAGCTGCACATTGCTATAATATTGTGAGCCAACACACACTTTCCCAGTTTGCGATATATGTTCAGAGGGTCCATGCTATATCATGAAATCAATACTGTTCCATAATGTAATAGTGTAATAAGAGTTATTCACATTAAAGATAAGCAAGGGACATATGGAGATTTAAAAATTATGCCAGCATAGAAACTTCTCAATTTAAGGTAACAGTAATTAGATAAAACACTCTATGGGCCAGATGTACGAACTTTGCATTTTTCATCTCAGAAATTGCGCAGCTTAGTGACTCACAGTTTGCGAGTAGCAAAATGCAATGTACAGCAGTGTCAGAGACACTGTTAGCGATTTCCAATGGGGTCGCAAATTGCATGTCTCATCAATATTCATGAGGCAAGCGCAATTTGCGAGCCCTTTGGGAATGGCTAGCACTCCCAGGGATGGTGGCCTGCTGTGGTTAGCAGACCAACATGTCTGGGACTGCTTTTTAAAGAAAGCAGTTTTTGTTTTTTAAATGCAGCCCATTTTCCTTCGAGGAAAACGGGCTGCATTTAAAAAAGAAATTAAACTTTTCAGGTTAAGTTTTTTAAGGGCGGGCAATGGTCCCTGGGAAAACTGGCTGCTCTTAAAAAATAATTTCGCACCCATTCACAAAGGGGAAGGGGTGTCCTAGGGACCCCCTCCCATTTGTGTATGGTTAACTATCTACTTGAAGTAGGTGGTAAACTGCGAGTGTTTTGTGACCACAAATGCGGTTGCAAAACAATGGTACATACCATTTGGACTTGCTATTAGGAAGGGACGCCTATGGCACACCCGTTTCTAATAGCGAGTCGCAAATGTTATATTGCGAGTCTGAGACTCGCAAAATAACATTGGTACATTCCACCACCAGTTTTTTTGCAGTCACCATAGGGTTGAATACCTCTTTGCTACCACAAAAAACGGTCATATATCTGGCCCCAAGTGAAGTAACATACACTATAGTATCTAGGAAGATTCATTTAAAATATCAAAATAGCCTGATATGTGCATACCATATCAAATGTCACAGATTTTTTTAAAGTTTTGTTACTCAGTGAAGAGTAATCTTCATTTGCAGTTTCTTTTGCTGTCGGTCCTGGGGGGTATTCTTCCAGGAGAGTCTGTAGGATAGGAAAACAGAACGGTTACTAAATGCACACATATTGGGTTGTATCTTTTACGACTCTTGCAATACTATCATATTCATAAATTAATTTTAAACTGAATCAAATCCACATGAGAGGGCTTGTGAAGATGTAGATCCAATATATGCAACCAAAACCTTTCACAGCTTCCCATCTTTATAGTAGAATTAGACAGCACGCACTTTGCCGAATTATGATTTGTGTTCAAGGCGTCTCTGTTATGTTATGTTATGTTATAAACGATAAATTCTTATAAAACTCAACAAATACCCATAGAAGTCTAGGCGCTAGCTCATGGTGAAGATGATATGCTATGTAATGTATTCCTTAATTGGCAAATAGCCAGGTTTTAAGAACCTTCCTGAACTACAGCAGATTTGAAACAGCTCTGATCTGGAGAGATGAATTCCACTCTTTGGCTGTTGTTCTAACAAAGCTTCTTCACTCGCAGTTTGTGAGTTTAAATCTGTTGATCTCCAGTGTAAGGGCTCTTTTGGATCGAAGAGTTCTGCTAGGTCTTTACCATTGAAAGGAGTGCGGCAGAAA
This sequence comes from Triturus cristatus, assembly GCF_964204655.1. Lineage (NCBI taxonomy): Eukaryota > Metazoa > Chordata > Amphibia > Caudata > Salamandridae > Triturus > Triturus cristatus. Next base: position 424,659,108 of record NC_140593.1, read on the forward strand.
AAGCGTACCAATGCCATGATGGGCTGTAAGGGCCTAGCCGAGTGCCTTGAATTTTACACATTGCCTGACTGACAGCCAGCGAAGTTTGATGATAGCCCCCGAGATGCAAGAATGTTTCAGAGTCAGGATTCTGTCTGCTGCATTCAGTACTACTTGAAGCCTGTTTAGATGCTGATTCTGCAAGTTCGGGAAAAGGGCATGGCAGTACTCCAGTTTGGCTAACATTAAAGCAGGCATTACAGTTTTTGGAGAGTTTAGAAGGATAAAAGGAAAGATCTTTCTAAGCATCTTAAGTAGAAACAAAGCAGAAGATTAAACTGTATTTTGCTCTAGTCCTAAGGTTAACTTATTGTCCATTACTTCTCCTAGATGTTTATCTTTTTTCACGTGAATTCGAAGTGTGCCCAATTCCTAGGGCCACCATTAGGGGGACCGACCATAGGGAAGGGTTATTCCCCAACAGAATAATTTAAGTTTTTCTGGAATTTAGTTGTAGACAGTTTTGGTAGATCCATTTTCCAGTGCCTCTCATGCAGTCATGGAAATTTCTACACCTTAGGTATGGGGGGCAGAGATAGCTATCTCTCTGAGTGTCATCTGCATAGGAAAGGAAGGTCCAAACCAAACACTTTTATCAGTGCTGCTAGAGGTTTCAGGTATACATCAAATAGGGTGAAACTGAGAGGAGATCCCTGTTGTCCTCCACAAGAAAGAGTGAACGTCCGGATATGTAAGGGCCAAAGGCCACCATTTGACTGCTGACTGATAGAAAGGATCTTTGCAGTTTTAATGCTTAGCCACAGACCCCGATATTCCTGAGATAATCAACCAAAATAGTATGGTTGAATGTGTCAAAGGCTGCAGACAGACGAAGGAACATTAATGCAGCACTGCTGCCACCACCCACAATAGGGTGGGAATCGAGAGGAGATCCCTGTTGTAATCCACAAGAAAGAGTGAACGGTCCAGAGATGTAAGGGCCACGGACCCCGATATTCCTGAGTCAATCCAAAAAATATTATGGTTGAATGTGTCAAAGGCTGCAGACAGGCAAAGGAGCATTAATGCAGCACTGCTGCCACCACCCACAATAGGTCTCATTCTCTCTGTTGTTTTTATATAGGCAGTTTCGGCAATCTGACTACTACGAAACCCAAAATAGCCTGATATTTGCATACCATATTCAGTTTCACTGTTTCTTCAAAGGTTTTTATAGTCGGTGAAGAGGGATATCCTTTTGCAATTTCTTCAGCACTTCGTCCTGAAGGGTATTCTTCAAAGAGTGCCTGTAGGATAGGAAAACACAAAGGTCGATAAATATACACATATTCAAGTGTATGTTTTAATACTCTTTCAATACTATCATTAAAAATGTATTTTAATCTGAAAGAAATCCATATGTAAGAGGGTGTGTGAAACAGTGGATCTCATATATGCAACCAATTTCCTTACACACCTTCCCATCGCTATAATATTGTGAACCAACACACATTTTGCCAGTTTGCAATACATGTTCGGAGGGTCCATGCTGTATCATGAAATCAATGCTGTTCCATAATGTAATACTGTAATTAAGAATTATTCACAGTAATTATAAACAAGAGACATATGGATATTTGAATATTATGCCAGCATAGAAACGTCTCAAGTTGAGTTTAACAGTAATTACATAAAACACTCTATGGCCCATATATACCACAATTACATTTTGCAACTCACAAATTGCGTTGTTTAGCGACTCACAATTTCCGAGGCGCAAAATGCAATGTACAGCAGTGTCACAGACATAGGTATCACTATCTGAGTATCATCTGCATAAGAAAAAAGGTCCAAACTGAAAAATCAGTGCTGCTAGAGGTTTCAGGTATACATTAAAGATGGTGGGTCTGAGAGGAGGTCCTTGTGGACTCCATAAGGCAGAGTGAACGATTCAGTGATGTAAGGGCCAAAGGCCACCGTTTGACTGCTGCCCGATAGAAAGGACCTTAGCAGTTTTAATGCTGAGCCCTGAAGCCTGATATTCCTGAGACGGGGTAAAGGCCTGTACAAACTATTTTTTGATATTTGATCAAACTTGTTACCGATCTGGACCACTTTGTCCAGGATGAAACTGGCAAGTGTGTCACTGTAGGCCTAAGAATTGGAGGAAGGATTATTTTAGGGTCCAGCTAAAAAGTAGATTCCCTGAAAAAGCTCTTTGGTAGAATTATTAGCCTCTTCTATTTTATGGGTGAAATGCTCAGTTTTCTTTTTAAAAACTAGTTCTTGAAATGTATGCAGACAGGATATGTAGTTCTCTTTTTCTTGTGTGTTACACTCTTTCCTTTCCTCCAATGTCTCTCTTGCTTCATGTATGCTTGCTTCTGAAGACGAAGGTCTTCAGAAAACCATGGAGCTTAAGTTTTGCTCTCTGTGATTTCCATGATCAAAGAGCTGTGGAAATTGATTTTGCTGAATTGAGCCAGGTTATGTAACCTTCCATTGGATCCATCTAGGCTTCCATTAAAGAGTGGCATATTGTCCTAAATTGTGTGGTTATTAACAACTCCATGTGTAGTTTATTACTGGCCCGTTTTTGAAGAATTTGTGATTTGGATTTCTTATGAAATTTATAATGTTTCATACTGTAGTATTGTAATGATTTTGATTTGATTTTTTGATTTTGATAGGCTTTATTTCGATACATAAAATATCTTAAAAGCAGTTCAACAGTTAAGAAAAACAGCAGAAAAAGGAAAACACTTTTCCAACAAGTCAATAAAAACAATGCTTAATAAATACAATTAGTACAGTTAAGATCAGAATTAAATTGATACGGAAAGCCTTTTTGCACGAATCAACCAGGACCACTTTAAAAATTTAGTTACAGCACAAACCACCAAAGTGGATGTGTCGGACAATAAAATACGCAGGGCCACTGTGTGATTGCGAGTTCCCAACTGTCTACAAAGTGGTCTAAGCCAGTACCTCCTGGGAGAGCAATAATCAGGGCATTCAAAAAGAATATGTGCCACAGTCTCGACCCGCGTGGAGCAGAGGGCACAAAAGGGGGAGGGCTGGGGGGACAATTTCCATCGGGATATCAAATCACCTAGAGGTAGGATCCCTACTCTGAATTTAAAATATAAGGCCCTATCAAAAGGAATAGAAATCATATCGAGATATGGTTCGTAAGCTACCACGTCTTTAATCCTCAAAAAGGCTACAGTTGACTTGCATTGGCGTGGATCAACAGTAAGTTTAAACGAAACCCAGTCCCAATTCAATTTCTTTAGAGTGGCTTTGGGAGGGGCAGATCGAGTAGCCCAAGCTTCACCTAAGCCCAACTCCCCCAAAAGATGTTTAACGTCCCTCAACCATTTAATCTTACACCAGCCCCCCATAGACATCACCTCGGACAGTCCCTCCGCATAGGAGGCTAGTTCAGGGACCCTCCACAAGCGGGCCCACAAGAGCAAGGGTCGTAGTCGAGCTTGATCCGCAATTGATCTACAGCCTATGTCCAGCAAAACTGGAACTGTGGGTGTACTCGAAGGGAGAGCCATCAGATCTTTCAAAAATTTGCTCTCCGATTTTGCAAGCACGTCAAGATTGCCTATGCCCCACAACTCTGCCCCATACAAGGCAGCACTAACCCCTCTAGCTTTATAAATCTCCACAACTGGGGCAATAAATTGTTTTGTGGAAGTACGATGTTCCTTGAGCAAGGCACCACCCACCCTTTTGTGATTAAGAAGCATCTTGTTGATGTGCGGAGTCCAACACATAGAGTCGCTAAGGCGGATTCCCAGGTAATCAAACTCTGATACCCTCTCCAGGTAGGCAGAGTTCAACACGGGAAGGCGTCCAAGTTTCCCAGGGGGATTCATGATCAAATATTTGGTCTTATCGACATTGATCACCAATCCCCTAAGGGAACAAAACTCCTGAAAGCGATTAAGAAGTTTTTGGAGGCCCTGGGGGGTCTTTGCAATAAGGAGGGTATCATCTGCAAAAAGCAGTGTAGGGATCCGAGTGCCCGCCAGGGACGGTGCATCAGCAGGTTCTTGAAGCAAATGCTCAACCACCCCATTCACATAAAGAGAGAATAGGGTGGGAGCTAACACACATCCCTGGTGGACACCCCTACTTACAGGAATTCTATCAGTTTTCTCCCCATTCTTACCCCACCGGACCTGTGCATAATTGTCTGTATGTAGTTTTATCAGGAGTGATAGGATATAGGACGGCAACCCCAAACCCTGCAAGACCCTCCACAGTTCCTCTCTAGGTACCAGGTCAAAGGCAGTCTTGAGGTCAATGAAGGCCAAATAAAGACTGCCCTTGCCCAGCACCACCACCTTCCAATACAGGAGCGCCAGTCTAAAGACTTGCTCGATAGTCCCGGTTCCAGAGCGAAAACCAGCCTGGAAATCAGATAAAATCTTATTGTCATCCACCCATTGGAGGATTCTCCCCAGAATCACCTTCCCTACCACCTTTTGGGATGAATCAATAAGGCTTATGGGCCTATAGTTGGCGGGGTTGTCCCGACAACCCTTCTTGAATATCGGGACAACCTCCGCCCCTTTCCAGGATTCCGGTACAGATGCTCCCCCCATAATTGCATTCAATAGGGTGGAAACCAACTTCCCCCATTGCTTAGGATTAGCACGTAACAAGTCACCGGGTATCCCATCAGGCCCAGCAGCTTTTAGGGGGACCAGGGACTTGATTACAAGCTCCACTTCTCTGTCGGTAAAGAGATACACCTCAGTGTCCACTGCCTCAACCATCAGAGTGAAGGACTGGTTAAGGACCCCCTCAACAGGTGTATAAAGGGACAAAAAGTGGCTAAACCAATTCTGAGCTGGGATATTACATGTCAGCAAAGTGTCAACAGGCCTATCCCTAGATCTTACCAAACTCCAAAATCCCCTAGCATTCCTTTCCAAGCTTGCAGCCAAGAGGTCCGGCCAGAACTTCTCCTCCCCCTCTTTTTTTGCTGCCTCTAAAGTCTGGGAGTAGTCTTTCCTTGCAAGCCTGATAGCTACCTGGGATTTATATTTATCAGCCCCAACCAGCGCTTTTTTCTTAAATCTGCATTTTTTTGTAAACCAGCCCTGCGATTTCGGCAGCACCTTCCTGTTAGCACGGGAAGCCATGCTAGGGAGAATAAATAGGTTACTCAATGCCCTAGTTAAGTCGCAGAAGGTTAGCGTAATCTCCTCGGGCATTAAAGAGGGTGGGTCTGAGAGGAGGTCCTTGTGGTACTCCATAAGGCAGAGTGAACGATTCAGTGATGTAAGGGCCAAAGGCCACCGTTTGACTGCTGCCCGATAGAAAGGACCTTAGCAGTTTTAATGCTGAGCCCTGAAGCCCGATATTCCTGAGACGGGGTAAAGGCCTGTACGAACTATTTTTTGATATTTGATCAAACTTGTTACAGATCTGGCCAACTTTGTCCAGGATGAAATTGGCAAGTGTGTCACTGTAGGCCTGAGAATTGGAGGAAGGATTATTTTAGGGTCCAGCTAAAAAGTAGATTCCCTGAAAAAGCTCTTTGGTAGAATTATTAGCCTCTTCTATTTTATGGGTGAAATGCTCAGTTTTTTTTAAAAAAACTAGTTCTTGAAATGTATGCAGACAGGATCTGTAGTTCTCTTTTTCTTGTGTGTTACACTCTTTCCTTTCCTCCAATGTCTCTCTTGCTTCATGTATGCTTGCTTCTGAAGATGAAGGTCTTCAGAAAACCATGGAGCTTACGTTTTGCTCTCTGTGATTTCCATGATCAAAGAGCTGTGGAAATTGATTTTGCTGAATTGAGCCAGGTTATGTAACCTTCCATTGGATCCATCTAGGCTTCCATTAAAGAGTGGCATATTGTCCTCAATTGTGTGGTTATTAACAACTCCATGTGTAGTTTATTACTGGCCCGTTTTTGAAGAATTTGTGATTTGGATTTCTTATGAAATTTATAATGTTTCATACTGTAGTATTGTAATGAAGAATTAATCACAGTATTGATAAACAAGAGACAAATGGGGGTTTTAACCCTTTCGATGCGCTTGACGGAGCGGTTCCGTCATGCGCATCGGTCGCGCTGTGCGGATGACGGAACCGCTCCATCACGGCCCCGCCCGCGCAACGAACCTTCAGCACGGCGCGGTAACCCGCGCCGCGCTGAAGGGGTTAAGGTTATGCCGGCATAGAAACATCTTGTGTTCAGGTTCACAGTAATTAGATAAACCACTCTATGTGAAGTAACAAACACTATACTATTTAGTAAGATTCATTTAAAATATCAAAATAGACTGATTTCTGCATACCATATTCAGATTTACTGATTCCGCAAAAGTTTTGCTAGTCGGTGTTGAGGAAACTCTTTTTGTAGTTTCTTCAGCTGTGAGCCCTGAGGGGCATTCTTCCAGGAGTGCCTGAAGGATAGGAAGATATAAAGGTTATTAAAAACATACAAATTGGAGTTTGTTAGTACTCTTGCAATAGTATCATTATTATATAAATTAATTTTAACCTAAACCAAATCCACATATATGACAGTGGGGGAAAATATATGTAACCAATTTCCTTAAACAGCTTCCCATTTCTATAATATTGTGAGCCAACATGCACTCTGCCAGACTGTGATATATGTACAGGGGGTCCAAAAAATTTCATGAAATCAATACTGTTCTTTATTGTAGTGCTGTAATTGAGAATGAATCACAAGTAATGATAATCAAGTGTAATATGTGGATTGCTATATTATGCCAGCATAGAAATATGTAAAGTTCAAGTCCACAGTAATTAGATAAATCACTCTATGTGAAGTAACCTACCAAATACTATCTAGTAACATTCATTTAAAATATCAGAATAGCCTGATAGTAGCATACCATATTCAGTTTTACTGTTTCTTCTAAGGTTTTGATAGTCAGTAAAGAAGAATCTCTTTTTGCAATTACTTCAGCACTAGTACCTGGGGGACATTCTTCCTGGAATGCCTGTAGGATAGGAAAACATAATGTTTAATAAATACACACAAATTGGAGAGTATTTTTTAATGCTATTGTAATACTATCATTATCATAAATTAATTTTAAACTGAACCAAATTCACATAAGAGGGTGTGTGAAAAAGCAGAGTTGATATATGCCACCATAATCTTTTCACAGCTTCCCATCTTTATAATAGAGTGAGCCAACGTGCACTTTTGTCAGAATATGATATGTGAAAGGGGTCCATGTTATATCATGAAATTATTAATGAATCATAGTAATAATACACAAGAGAGATATGGGGATTTTAATATTATGCCGGCATTGAAACATCTTATGTTCCGTTTTACAGTAATTAGATAAACTATGTGAAGTAATATTCACTAAACTATTTAAATTATTTAAATTATCAAAATAGACTGATATTTGCATACCATATTCATTTTTACTGATTCTTCAAATGTTTGGCTATTCGGTGCAGAGGAATGTCCTTTTGCAATTTCTTCAGCACTAGTTCTTGGGGTCATTCTTCCAGGAGTGCCTGTAGGATAGTGTACGAAAGTAGGATCTGCTTCTTATGTTTACCCCCACTTTTTGCTTGGAGTTACACAGTTTTTGACTAGTCTGACTGGGATCCTCCTAATCAGGTCCCCAAGTTATCTGATTTCTCCCTAAAATCCTAAAATGTTATGTCATGTACTTAGGTACACTCCAGATTGGATACTGGGGTACCCTTGTCAGTCCCTAGTATATAGTACACATGTACCTAGGGCATAGGTACCCCAGAGGCCTTCCATGGGCTGAAGCATGTATTATGCCACCGATGAGAGGCCTTGCAAAATGGAACTACAGGTCTGCCATTGCAGTCTGTGTAAGATGGTGTATGCACCACTTAATTTAGATATAGGTTTACTATGTCTATAGGTCACTACACATAAAACCTATAAGCCACCCCTAAAGCAGGCCTAACCAATCCTGAAGGCAGGGTGCTGGGTTGTATGTGAGAGGGTGCCCCTGCATCAGCAGAGTACCCCTGCAGACTTCCGAGACCATTCTCCTGGGTTGTCGGTGACGCAGCCTGTCATATAGGTAGAGGTGCATTATATGCTTGCATAAAATGATTTCTAGAAAACGGCTGCAACAAACCATGTTGTGTTTAGTATCAAACACCTTTGTATCATACCTCCACACTGGTAAGCAATGTGGAAGGTATGATTCCACCCTTCAGAATAAAGCTTTGTAGGGTTCCTGGTCTTCCCGGTCTTGCCGGTAATAGCCTTCTCGACCGGGACAGCATAAAATGGTTGCTGCCCACCAGAGACACATTTCTGTCCTCCTACTACTGAGCCAAGCTCAAGCAGGGGAAGGAAGGACAATAGGCAGCACAATAGCCATCCTGTCACAGGGTGGTGTCACCACCTCTCAATCAGGAATTAGTGTATTGGAGCTGGGTCGGTGCACTTCCAAAGTGCCTGAAAATGTGCACGAGGGGAACATTTGGTGTCCCTGTGTATAGTTCTGCTCTAACCAGTTCTGGGAGCCGTTGGCTCCTGCTCTGGCACACAAAAGACAACGGACATGAGAGTAACCTCCCAACTGTCCTGACCCTCCCCGGGGGGCTCACCTGAATCTGTCCAACCATCTCCTGTGGGTACAAAAGGGCTTACCTGGCTGTAGGACCCTCGATTCGACGTGGACAAGATTACGATCAGGAAACCACTGACCTTCAACCATCTGGACACTCTTGATTTTGCTGGACTTCGACTGGGCCCAACTTCGTCTCCCTCACCATCCAAAGCATCATCTGTGCCCATTCACCATAAAGGCTCTGTGCAGGACCTGTGGAGCATCAACTAAAGTATCTCCCTTGGGGTGAAGGAGTCACTCCCCTGCGTTTGTAGGCACTGTAATGCAACTTACTGGTCTGCTGATCCTTAGCTCCTGCGGACTCCGAAGGCTCCAGCAACTCAGATGGTGGGTTGCTATGTTCCTTGAGGTTGAGCTGCCCTTTCACCAGGTCTGAGGTCAGAATCCATTGTGGGGACCACATAACCCGAACCCCTTGCTCCACGTACATTTGCAAGTGCATATGCTTGTTGGCGTTCCCCAACTAAGTGCATTGGGCTATGATAGCCCCAACCTCGGTGCATATTTCATACAACGGACTTTGGCCTCCTTGCACTCTTTGCCCTGCAAACTTTTGCTTTGTGAAACTGCTAGAGGTCCCATTGCGACTCCTGTGCCTTTGGCCTCTGGGTCCATTTGAGGGACAACACTGCTTTTCTTGGGCTCCCCTGGTTGCTCCAGGCCTGCCCTGACTCCACTTGCTGTGGTGAGCCCCCTAGTCCTTGCTAGGCCAAACTGTATCCTTCTTTGACCTTCTTCGTGGGTTGTTGTTGCCAAGGCTTGTTGGTGCTCCCGCCGGAAACTGACTCCTCAGCACTCGACATCCTTCGTGGGACAGCTCGTATCCAGCTCCTGGTCAGCCTCGACATCTCCTGGTCCCCGCAGCTGTAGAGTCAAGGTCTCTTTATTCACACTTGAAGCACCCGACAGCAGTGGACATTCGTCTACCGAGCCCCTGGTCAGTTCTGAGTAACCCAGACTCTGCCCCCTCTGCTTTCAGGTTCCTTACTTCAAGAATCCACCAGTGGGTTCTATCGGACACTTTTCTTCTTTCCAGCAGTGGCCTTTCTTTGAAGACTCTCATTGGGAACAATGGCGGTTTCCAACGCCACTTCAGCCATGTGCACCTGGCTTCCCTGGGATAGGTAACTCTGGTACTTCAGTATCCATGAGTGGGGTGGCTCTCCAACCTTCTATGTTCCAAAGGGTTTCCTCGTAATCCACTGGGAATGGTCCTTAAACTTTAAAACTGCAACCGCGACTCTCTCATTGAATTGTAGGTAGCACTTGGTCGTATTATCACACTGCACCCGTCCTCCGAGGGGGCCCCTACTTACTCACCTTGGGTGGTTCCTTGGGTTAACAGAGATTCTACATCCTCTAGACACTGTCTTGACTCGAGTCATAGTTCTTATACCACTATTTTAGTATATGATTTGGTCTCCCCAAGGAGCCCACTGTGTATTAGTGCTACTCATGATTGTTTCTGTGTTACAGTATTGTGTGTGTTGTGTTTATCTGTGTGTAGCAGATACTGTGAGGTATTTAAGGTGTGTTGTAATAATAATAATATATTCTTATAAGTACTGTGTGGTTGTCCTTTCATTTAACCAATACAATAAGGTTGCTTTCTAGTAAAACAAGCTGCTTAACATTCCTTCAAGACTAAGCCTGAAGGCTGCTCTCCACAGCTACCACTTGGATAGCTTTCTAAGGTTATCTTTGACCTCTTAAATCACCATAAGGGTTGTTTGGACTGGTGCACGGTGCCCACTTTAATTAGTGGACATGATATACCAGGCCAACTTCTCACATTGGTGTGCAGCAGTTGGGGTTCAAGCCTGCATTGTTTTACCAGCTAGATCTTTGTATTGATTAACTGAAAACCACTAAGCACTAGGTACATATAATACTTGCTTAGAATAATTAAGTTCTACTGAACTTAGGGTTGGGCAAGCCAAGGGTCTAGCACACCCTTTCTCCAACCTCAGAGAGTTTAGTTCCCACTTTGGTAGGTAGGTGCAACACCTCACCACACTTAGTATGTCTTCTAAAGGAGATGCCAGCTGTTCTCTGCCCTCTAGATACAGTGATCTTTCATTCCAAGAATTGAAAGCCCTGTGTGCCTCTAGAAAGCTGAAGACAGGGAGAAATGCTAACACCCAACGCCTCTTAGAGGCCTTTCTGCTTGATGACCTACGAACACCCCTGGGTCAGATGAACAGGAGAAAGTGGGTGGGACAGGTCAGGAGGTGACACCTTTTATGACCTAGACTCAAACCCTGGTCAGGAGGAACAAGATGGTTCCCACCTAGACAACTCAGATCTTCAGGGAGATGCTGTAGAAGAAGGCCAAGGTGGCCCTCTATTCACCCCTCCTGGAAGAGTGCAGAGTTTACCAAGGAGATCTAGAACTCCCTCTGCAGAGTCACATCACTCAGGACAGTCTGTAGGGACCTTTGTATCTAGCAAGAGGGACCACTCTTATGACAGGGAGTACCAATTTCTGGAACTTGAGAAAGCTAAGCTTAGGCTCAGGCAACAGCAATTGGCACTGGACAAAGAGTCCCTAGAAGTCAAGAGAGCTAGAAAAAGATTGGGACTAGAGTCCCATGGTGGCAGCAACAGCGTCTCTAGAGTTAAAGAACATTCTTTTGACAATAGGAACCTGAGGAAGATTGTCCCTCCCTACAATGTTGGGGATGACATCCATAAATGGATAACTGCTTTAAGGGGGGGGCTGTAAAGTTCAGAGGGTCCCTCAAAGAGCAGTGGGCAGCTATCTTGTGGCTCTCCTTTTCTAACACAGGTAGAGATAAGCTCCTCATTGTTAGAGAAGAGGATGCTGACAATTACTCAGGTCTGAAGAGTGCTCTCATTGATGGGCTTGGTTTAACCACTAAACAGTATAGGATTTTGGTCAGAGACACCCAGAAGGCACAGAATCAGGACTGGGTAGACTTTATGGATAGTGCCATTAAGGCTCTGGAGGGCTGGTTGCTTGGCAGCAAAGTGAATGATTTCAAGGGATTGTAAAATTGGATTATGAGGGAGCTGATCCTTAATAATTGCCAAAATCAGTTGTTGCATCAATACCTGGTTGACTCTGATCTGACTTCTCCCCAAGAATTGTGAAAGAAGGCAGATAGGTGGGTCAGAACCAGGGTGAAGCAGAGAAACCAGAACCATGGCGGTGACCAAAAGAAGCAAGATGCTAAAACTTCAGATAAGGGTGGGGACAAAGGTAAAGATGACAAGTCTTCAACAGGGCCCCAAACACCTGCATCTGGGGGGGGTCACAATCCAACAAAGGGAAAGGCTAAAAGAAATCTTGGTGTTACTTATGTAAAGAAAAACCCATTGGACAAATTATGCCAATTGCCCAAAGGCCAATGATTCAACTCCAACCACCACTGCCCCTAAGGCAACTGCTCCCCCTAGAACAGTTTCAAGTGGTGGTGCAGGGAACAAGGGGATAGTGGGGTTAATCTTGGGCTCTGAGATGGGTTCTGGCTTAATGAGAATTCCAGCTAAGGCTGTACTTGTCTGTGAGGATGGCATGGATATTGCCACCTTATTTGTCAGTCCCAGTAATCTGGGCAAATACAGGCAGCAGCCTTTGATTAATGGTAAGGAGGCCATGGCATAGAGTGACACGGTGCAAGTGTCACTAAGGTGACAAAAGATCTTGTAGACCCTGAACAGATCAAACTTGGTGAGATGTACCAAGTGACCAATGCTAACAATGTCAGGACTGATCATTCCTTGGCAGTTAATAATTTCAGCTGGGGATGGGTAACTGGCCCAATGAAAGTTGTGGTTAGCTCAGACCTTCCAGTGGAATGCTTATTGGGAAATGATTTTGAAACTTCAGCCTGGGCTGAAGTGGAATTAAGGACTCATGCAGCAGTGCTGGGCATCTCTGCAGATGTGCTTGGTGTGACCAGGTCACAGGCCAAACTGATGTCTACTGAACAGTCCCTGGATTCTGAAAACATGGACCAGGTGCCTTCCAAGAGAAGGAGCAGGAGGGGTAAGGCTGTGTCTTCCCTCCAGGCTCAGAGAGAGGATCAGTCTCTTGAGGGCGATGATCTCAGTCCCTGTAAAGCAACTGTCTCAGATGAACTGGAACCTGATCAGGTTGAGTTCTCGGGGACAGGGGGCTCTTCAAGAGCAGAACTGAGCCAGGAGCAGCAAACCTGCACCTCTCTTGAACCCATCATACAGCAAGCTGCTGCTGTGGCTGCTGATAGTGTCAGTGGATCCCACAGGATATATTGGGATGAGGGACTCCTTTACTCAGCTCAGAGGGTAGAGAACTCAAGCCTGGTGCCACCAGGTGGTTAGTCATACCTGTCAGGTGTAGGGGCTTCCTACTTACCTTGGCACATGACATTCCCTTAGCAGGACACCTAGGCCAAAGTAAGACTTGGACCAGACTTATCCCTCACTTTCACTTGCCTCACAAGTCTTAGGACACCAAGGAGTTCTGTTGCTCCTGTACCACCTGTCAAGCTAGTGGTAAGCCAGGTGGTACCACAAAGGCCCCTCTAATACCGCTACCTGTTGTGGGGTTTCCCTTTGGGTAGGCTGGGATTGACATAATTGGTCCCATGAACCCTCCAACTGCATCTGGGCACAGTTATATTCTAGTAGTGGTGGACCATGCCACTAGGTATTCAGAAGCTGTACCCTTTAGAAACACCATAGCTCCTGTGGTGGCCGGGGCCCTCCTGGGAATATTTTCCAGAGTGGGTTTCCCTAAGGATGTCTTAACTGACAGAGGTACAAATTTCATGTCTAGTTATATCACTGCAATGTGGAAGGAATGTGGAGTGGATTACAAATTCACCACACGCTATCACCCACAATGCAATGGGTTGGTTGAAAGATTCAACAAAACTATAAAGGGCATGATCATGGGCCTCCCAGAAAAGCTTAGGCAAAAATGGGATGTTCTGTTGCCCTGCCTTCTCTTTGTCTACAGAGAGGTCCAACAAAAGGGGGTTGGCTACAGCCCTTTTGAACTTTTGTTTGGGCATCCAGTTAGGGGGTCACTTGTGTTTGGTGAAAGAGGGATGGGAGAGAGCTCTCAAACCTCCCAAGCAAGACATAGTGGACTATGTACTTGGTCTCTGCTCCAGGATGGCTGAGTACATGAAGAAGGCAAGCAAAAACCTTGAGGGAAGTCAAGAATTGCAAAAAGCTTGGCATGGCCAAAAGACTGTACTGACTGCTTATCAGCCAGGACAGAAAGTATGGATGTTGGAGCCTGTGGCCTCAGCAGCTCACCAAGACAAGTGGAGTGGACCCCATACTATTCTTGAGCAGAAGGGAGAGGTCACCTACTTGGTGGACCTTGGAACTCCTAGGAGCCCCCACAGGTGTTCCATGTAAACATGCTTAAACCCTATGTGGACAGGGCAGACATGGGCTTGCTCATAGCTACTGATGAGGGTCAGGAGGAAGAGAGTGACCCACTCCCTGACTTCCTATCACAGAACCCTATGATGGCTCAGTTGATGGTGTAGCCTTGGCAGGCAGCCTAACTGAGCAACAGCAGATTGGCTGCAGGAAGGTCCTTAATCAATACAGACACATGTTTTCTTTGACTCCTAGTCAGACCACTTGGTATACCCATGAAGTAGACATGGGTGAGAGTCTACCTGTTAAAAATAAAGATTTACAGGTAGCCTGACCATGTCAGGGATTGCATCAGGACTGAGGTCCAAAGGATGCTGGAATTGGGAGTAATTGAACCCTCAGAGCCCTTGGGCTAGTCCAGTTGTCCTGGTATCCAAACCTCATACCCAGGGTGGTAAAAGAGAAATTAGTTTTTGTGGAACTACAGGGGGCTCAATGCAGTCACTAGGACTGATGTTCACGCTATTCCTAGGGCAGATTAACTCATTGACACTTTTGCCTCAGCCAAGTTCTTGAGCACATTTGACCTCATTGCTGGACATTGGCAAATCAGACTAGCTGATGATGCCAAACCAAAAACAGCATTTTAGACCCCTAGTGGGCATTATCAATTTATTGTAATGCCCTTTGTCTTGAAGAATACACCTGCCACATTCCAAAGGTTGGTGAACAAAGTCCTTACAGGCCTGGAAGCCTATAGTGCATCATATCATGATGATATAGCTGTCTTCAGATCCACCTGGGAGGATCACCTGGTCCACCTAAAGAATGTTTTGGAGGCTGTACAGAAAGCAGGCCTCACTATCAAGGCCACCAAGTGCCAGATAGGGCAGAGTAAGGTTGTGTACCTGGGCCACCGTGTGGGTGGAGGCCAGGTTCAACCATTGCACAGCAAGATCCAGACCATCATTGACTGGGTTGCTCCCACTACCCAGACTCAGTTCAGAGTTTACTTGGGCCTGACTGGGTACCACAGAAAATCTGTAAAAGGATATGGGTCTAAAGTGACTCCCTTGAATGATCTTACATCAAAAGGAATGCCCAAGAAAGTTCAGTTGACAGCTAGCTGTCAGAAGGCATTTGAATGACCTCAAGAGGCCATGTGCACTGCTCCCATTCTGCAAAGTCCTGACTAGTCCAAACAATTCTTTGTACAGACAGATTCATCTGAGTTGGGTGTAGGGGATGTGTTGTCACAACTTAATGCAGAGGGTCAGGATCAACCAGTAGCTTTTATTAGCAGAAGGTTGACCCCCAGAAAGAAATGTTGGTCAGCCATTGAGAGGGAAGCCTTTGCTGTGGTTTGAGCTCTGAAGAAGCTGAGGCCATACTTGTGTGGCACTCGCTTCATTGTTCACATAGACCACAAGCCCCTCTTATGGCTAAAACAGATAAAGGGTGAAAACCCCACACTTTTGAGGTGGTCCATTTCCCTACAGGGGATGGACTATACAGTGGAAGATAGACCTGGGAGTAGCCATGCCAATGCAGATGGACTCTCTGGATATTTCCACTTGGAAAATAAAGACTCCCCTGGACAAGGTTAGTCTAATCTCCTTACGTTTTGGGGAGGGTTGTGTAGGAAAATAGGATCTGCTTCTTATGGTTACACCCCACTTTTTTCTTGATGTTACACTGTTTTGACTAGTCTGACTGGGATCCTGCTATTCAGGACCCCAGTCTATCTGCTTTCTCCCTAAAATGTTATGTCATGTACTTAGGTACCCTCCAGATTGGATACTGGGGTACCTTAGTCAGTCCCTAGTATATGGTACACATGTATCCAGGGCATAGGTACTCCAAAGGCCTCCCATGGGCTGAAGCATGTATTATGCCACCCATGAGAAGCCATGCAAAATGGAATTACAGGTCTGCCATTGCAGCCTGTGTAAGATGGTGTATGCAACACTTACTTTAGTTTACTATATCTATAGGTCACTACACTTAAACCTATAAGTCACCCCTATAGCAGGCTTTGCCAATCCTGAAGGCAGTGGGTGGGTTTTAGTGAGAGGGTGCTCCTGCATGAGCAGAGCACCCCTGCAGGCTTCAGAGACCATTCTCCCGGGTTGTCGGTGATGTAGCCAGACAGATAGGTAGAGGTGCATTATATGCTCGCGTAAAATGCTATCTTGAAAACGGTTGCAACAGACCACGTCGTGTTTGGTATCAAACACCTTGGAATCATACCTCCACACAGGTAACCGTGTGGGAGGTATGATTCCACCCTTCAGAAGCAAGCTTTATGGGGTCCCTGGTCTTCCCGGTACCAGCCTTCTCGACCCGGACGGCACAAAATGGTTGCTGCCGACCAGAGATACATTTCTGCCCTCCTGCTGCTGATCTAAGCTTGAGCAAAAGAGGGCAGCACAATAGGCATCCTGTCACAGGGAAGTGTGGCCACCTCACAGACAGCATTTAGTGTATTGGAGCTGGGTGGGTACACTTCCAAAGTGCCTGAAAGTCTGCACGAGTGACACATTTGGAGTCCCTGTGCAAGTCCAGCTCAAACTAGTTCTGGGAGCCATTGGTTCCTGCTCCGGCGTGAAACTGGACAAAGGACATGGGAGTAACCACCCCACTGTCCTGTCCCTCCCCTAGGAGGGTCCCCTGAATCTGTCCAATCCTCTCCTGTGAGTACAAAAGGGCTTACCTGGCTGTAGGACCCTAGACTTGATATGGACAAGATTATGATAAAGAAACCACTGACCTTCAACCGTCTGGACACCCTGGACTTCTCTGGACTTCGACTGGGGCAGACTTCATCTCCCTCTCTGTCCAAAGGATCATCTGTGCCCGTGCACCATACAGGTTCCATGCAGGACCTGTGGAGCATCAAGGACAACTGAAATATCTGCCTTGGGGTGAAGGAGTCCCTCTCCTGCGTTTGCAGGCACTGTAACACAACTGACTGGTCTGCTGATTTTGAGCTCCTGCGGACTACCAAGACTCCAGCAACACTGGAGGTAGGTTCCTATGTTCCTTGAGGTTGAGCTGCCCTCGCACCAAGTCTGAGGCCAGTATCCCTCGAGGGGACCACATAACCCGAACTCCTGTGCACCACGTACATTTGCAAGTGCATATGCCTTTTGGCGTTCCCAACCAAGTACATTGGGCAATTGATAGCCCCAACCTGCGCACATTTCGTACAAAGGACTGTGGCCTCCTTGCACTCTGTGCCTCGCAAGCTGTTGCTTTGTGAAACAGCTAGAGGTCCCATCGCAACTCCTGAGCCTTTGGCCTTTGGGTCCATTTGAGGGACAACACTGGTTTTCTTGGGCTCCCCTTGTTTGTCCAGGCCTGCCCTGACTCCCCTTGCTGTGGTGAGTCACCTGGTCCTTGCTGGGTCAGACTGTAACCTTCTTTGACCTTCTTTGACCTTCTTCGTGGGATGCTGTTGCCAAGGCTTGTTGGAGCTACCACCGGGATAGCTCATATCCAGCTCCTGGTCATCCTAGGCATCTCCTGGTTTTTGCAGCTGTAGTTTCTCCTTCTGCACACCCGAAGCACCCAACATCCGTGGGCATTCGTCTACTAAGCCCCTGGTCACTCCTTAGTGACCCAGACTCTGTCCCCTCTGCTTTCTGGTTCCTTCCATCAAGAATCCACCTGTGGGTTCCATCAAACACTTTTCTTCTTTCCAGCAGTGGCATTTCTTTGAAGACTCCCATTGAGAATGACAGAGGTTTCCAATGCCACCTCAGCTCTATGCACCCGGCTCACCTGGGATGGTACGTTGATATCCACAGGTGGGGTGGCTCTCCAACCTTCTATGTTGCAAAGGGTTTCCTCGTAATCTACTGGGAAGGGTCCTTAAACTTTAAAACTGCAACCGTGACTCTCCCATTGAATTGTAGGTAGCAGGCGGTCTTGTTCTCAGACTGCACCCGTCCTCTGTGGGGTCCCTAATTAATCACCTTGGGTGGTTCCTTGGGGTCCCAGCGATTCTACATCCTCTAGACACTGTCTTGACTCGAGTCGTGGTTCTTATACCACTATTTTAGTATATGGTTTGGTCTCCCCCGGGAGTCCACTATGTATTAGTGCTACTTACGATTGTTTGTGTGCTACATTATTGTGTGCTTTGTGTTTATCTGTGTGTAGCAGATACTGTGAGGTCAACAAAATATACGGTAGTAGTGTAGAGGAAAGCGCACCTCAACAGAATTAATATAATCAGATTAGGTGGTCAATTACACTTATAATGTGATATTTCGAATAGAACAAAAGCAACCATTTATTGTGGTGCCACTCAGGATAGAAATGCACCTTACTACCTAGATGCTAGACTACACGGATCATGCATTGCATTCACTGTGATGAACAATATTGTATACAAATATCCCAGCACTCAAACGTAACAGCTATTATTCATATTGGTATATAACCAAAAAGACAACCATAAAGTATTATCAATGTATCACTGGCTACAAAGCAAATTGTGGTCCTCGCAGAATACGTATCAAAATTATTTAATTTGAAAAGACTTTTTGCAAAAGAACATCACAATTCTAAAAAAGAGACCGAGAGAAAATCAAAGTTCCCCAAGTACATATAATTCTGGCGAACAGTTCATAAAGTAGATATTTGTAATCTCAAGGTCTTGATCCAAATAGGTAACAGCCGCAACAGCCGACACGTGTTTCGTCACGTCTTGTTCTTGTTCCTGCAAACGCTTTATAAATGACTGCCAGCTTTGCAGTCATTTGGTAACGTGCAGCAGGTCCCTCCACCAAGGAGAAGTAGTAATTCACTCCGTTGCCCAGGCTGAACAACGGGCTGTCTGCTGGGAATTTAATTGGAAGTCAGAAGTTATAATCTGTACCAACCCAAATCCGCTTGGAATTCTGACCCACACTCCCTCAAGAAATTGAGGTCAGGTCCCAGACATGTGCAGCCAATACTTACTATTACTATTACTATTGGCACTGTACTTTTTCTAGGCTAGTTTTGCCTTTAATCTTTAATACTTAAAAAATCTTTGGTTTCCCTTGTTATAATGTGGTTGTTTTGGTGTCATTATGTTTACTATATTTAACTCTACTGTGCTACTGTGTTGTGATTTTAACTTTTTAAGTGTTTTTGTACTTCTAAATGCGTTATTTACTCTGTTGTGTACCATAGCTACTAGACACTGAAAACAGGTTCAAATTATTGAAATCTATGTCTTGACCAAAAAGGTCAAGCGATTTCATTAGTTGTGGTGGAGTGCCATACATGCCCCAATTGTTAATTATCCTCCCTACAACTATATCTTCAGTGGTGTATCTTTTACAGTCCTCATACCACTCAACAGCAGGCCCTAACATAATTCTATAAAACACATTACTCCTTACTATCTTACTCTTGTAAACACCTTCTGCTTTTTACCTCTCTCCAACAGAGCTGATTCCACCCAAAATGGTAAGGTATTCTAAACTTCAGAAAATGTCATTCCACATTATAAAAATGATCTTTGGAAAAACATCCTTTGCCAAATATGTGAATGTAAAAGTGATCTTTTGTACAAATAATAACACTATAAAATGTGCTTCGAATATGTCATTGGCTTTGCCCATAAAGGGACTCCGTTGCATTAGGATTCGCAGTAAAGAACTGAGTTGTGACCAACTGACATGTTTGTGACATTCATTAAGCATTGCTACAAGCTATTGAAGTGTATCCCCTTGTACTACACACTAAACTGACAGCTGTGCTCTAAAGTGGTGCCTTTGTATGCGTATTTTGTGCCTGTAACTTAATTAACCTTTCCAATAAGGTGCTATTCTCTGTCTTTGACATTTTTGCACCTGCTTTTATGCGATACATACAGAAAGACTAAAATTAAGTAGATGGTTTGGAAAGTATAGCTGGCTGAAGAAGGGTGACATACCCTGACACCGGTCCCAGGATGCTTGTTTCCGGTCCAGGGAGGACCTGGCCTGGCAGTTCGGTCTGGACTATTCCCATGGGGCACAGGGTCAAGACTGATTTGCATATGGCTGGGTCCAAACTGGGGTGGCGTAGTGGGCAAAAGAACAATGGATTTAACCCAGATCTTTTGACTGGGGGAGAATGTTTTCATTGTCAGCATTACATCCATCATTTGTTTGCTGTAACGGTTTTTGCTTTAAGTGGGATGGGTATGCCCAGACGTGGTCCCGTGCTCACTGTGCCACTGGATTCAAGCTAGCCTGGCTGAAGAAAGGTGACATACCCTGAAACCGGTCCCAGGATGCTTGTTTCCGGTTCAGGGAGGACCTGGCCTGGCAGTTCAGTCTGGACTGTTCACATGGGGCACAGGGTCAAGACTGATTTGCATATGGCTGGGTCCAAACTGGGGTAGGGTAGTGGGCAAAAGAACAATGGATTTAACCCAAATTTTTTGACTGGGGGAGAATGTTTGCATTGTCAGCATTCCGTCCATCATTTGTTTGCTGCAACACTTTTCGCCCTAAGTGGGATGTGTATGCAAAGACGTGGAACCCGTGCTCACTGTACCACTGGATTCAAGCTAGCCTGGCTGAAGAAGGGTGACATACCCTGAAACCGGTCCCAGGATGCTTGTTTCCAGTCCAGGGAGGACCTGGTCTGACGGTTCGGTCTAGACTGTTCCCATGGGGCACTGGGTCAAGATTCATTTGCATATGGCTGGGTCCGAACTGGAGTGGCGTAGTGGGCAAAAGAACAATGGGGCAGATTTATGAGCCCCTTGCGCCACTTTTGCGTCACTTTTAACATGGGAAAAGTGACGCAAAAGTGGCACAAGGGGCTCATAAATCTGCCCCAATGGATTTAACCCAGATCTTTTGACTGGGGGAGAATGTTTGCATTGTCAGCATTCCGTCCATCATTTGCTTGCTCTAGCACTTTGGGTGTTTGAAGAGTCAGATTGTGGATGAAAACATCACAGCCCATGTCTATTCGGGGAGCAGTAGACAAAGTCTTATACAATTTTCTGAGCCTTTGAAGACAGCATTTTTCTTGTTCACAATCATCCGGAATGCAACAATAATCTTTACACAGCTTCCAATCTCCACATTAGCGTGAGCTAACAAGCAATTTGCAAGATTATGATATATGTTTAGTTGATCCATGTTATATTATGAAATGTAAACTGTTTTAATAATTATTCAAACCATAGTACTGCAATTTAGAATTAATCACAGTAATGATCAACAAGAGACATTGGGGTACTTGAATAGACTGCCAGCGTAGAAACATTTTAAGTACAGTTTCACAGTAATGAGATAAATCATTGTACCATATTCCGTTTTTCTGATTCCTCAAAAGTTTTTCCAGTTGGTGTAGTGAAAACTCCTTTTGCTATTTTTTCAGCACTGAGTCCTGGGGTGTGTTCTTCCAGGAGTGTCTGAAGGATAGGAAGACATAAATGTAATTACATGCACAGATTTTGGAAGGTTTTTGTTTAACACTCTTGCAACACTATCATTACCATAAATTAATTTTAATTATGGAGTGTGAAATTAAAAGCAATAGTATTTAATGATTTTTCACAAAAATGTATGTGAACAAGTTCATTGGAAATCAGATTACGAATATCTGCAGCTCAGACTGAGTAGTAAGTTGCAGGGTGATGCTTTCTGTCCTCCTGTGAAGTATTTTGCAGAATTAACATGTTACCATACATCTCTCCCTTATGATGATGGCTTTTCATTAAGGAAAAAACATATCGGAAAAATAAAGTGCCATTTTTGGTTTTCATAGTTTAAATTGCAGCTAATTATGCTCTGCCTTTATCCTGGCTGCTGCATTTGTCAGGAAGCATTGATTGTGATGTCAAAATCTAAATGTAATTACTTATTACAGTTGACAGCTATGCTATTTATTTATTGACTATCCCACAATAAAGACACAAAAGTCAGCTTGTAAAAAGGTTTGCAGTTTCAAATGTTTAATGAATAATAGTAAAAAGATAAAAACAAACTCTGGAGTGATGTGCCAAACATAAGCAGAACTGGGACATTTACACTACTCCCAAGGATCAGTGAGAATAAGTTTGATTATTTGTAAGCTCCCTCAGGCTGGTGTAAAATCATTATTTTCTGCAAAGCCAGAGGAATTTGGAATCACAGGTACACTAGTAAATTTACTTGGGCCCTGTACCTAACAAAACCGGTACTGCAAGAAAGTTATTGAGGATGTAGACTGAATGTTCAACATGAAACCTTCTGGATTTCCAGCATCGATAATCATAGGCTTACAAAATACCAAACACACTATGATGCCCCACTGAGAAAATGATATCAGTTATTGTGTGAGCAGGAAAGGAAACCTTCATTTCAATGAGGAGCACAGTCAAAAATCAAAAACATATGAGTTGGGTATGTCGCCTATGGGAAATGAAGAGCATGGAAAATATCTCAATGTCACTGGATCAGAGTGACTGTTACCCTGAGGATAGTTGGGTCCCACCCATGTAAACCTTTCCTAGGAAAGTTATTTTTTAGAGAGCAGTCCTGCCCCAAGCATCTATGAGCCCTACCAAAATTGGTTTCCCAGTCACATTGAAAACAGGACATTAAAGTCAGTAAGAAGCATGTAAAACTTTTCTAGGAAAGTTATTTTTAAGAGAGCTGCCCTGCACCACACATCTAAGATCCCTACCAAAATAGAGTATGAATCACATCAGAATCAAAACATCAGAGTCAGTTAGAGTCAGTGTTTTACCTTCATGAGGTGCAAAAACTACTGCTAGAGCAGAGACAATGACTAAAGGCTTGTGACTGGATGAACTGAGGGCAGCAAGTGTGATACATGTCATCCCAAGAAAATCAACTGTGGAGATTGCAAGAGCTTCATTAAATAGAAAGGGACAGAGGTGGAACTTTGCCCATTCATAGGTTAGTGTGTGTAATCAGATGCTTCAGAAAAGAACAGTCTTTTTTTCTTTTATCTCAAAGGAAGCCAGTTGAGATGCAGCCCAATGGATGGAGAGCTCATGCCTGATTCAGTTTGGTATAGCTTAGGAGGAAGGGATTCTCATTTTCTTAAACACACCCCTGACTGCCACACAAGCTTCCTAGAAGGGCAGAAGTCCTGTGCCATCTTTCAATATCCTTAGAATAGATCACTCTGTGAATGTTAGCAGTAAGGCAAACAGGATGAGCTGAAAAGTGGATAGAGTTCTAACTGTGAATGTTATCCACATTGTTTGAAGGAATGTTCAGCACTGGTTGGTAAACATACAAAGCTGGCACCTCATCCATAGGTCATTGGAACAATTTCTGGATCTGTGAAAAAGAAGACACATTTTCTGTTTAAGAGCTGCAATGAGACCTGACGTGCTGTACCTGCTCCCACTTTTTCCCAGGAAAAAGAAGTGGACTCACAGCCTTAGTTGGCTGCCCTCCTGTGTGGCTACGCAGACACAGCAAGCAGCAAGAGGCATTTTTCCTGGAGGAACCAGTTACAACTAGAAGAAGGCAGGACCCTACTGGTGTCCTCTGATTTATTGTGTTTCCCCGTATGTGGTGGCCTTTTGGTCCAGATGGACACTCCTGAAATATCTGAAAGATTTACATTTAGAAATGTTTTGGACTTCTAAAACTCAGGAAGACTGATACCAACTACCCAAGTCATTTAGCTCTACGTACAACCTCACTGGGCAAGAAAAACAAGTTGGTCTCACTCAGCAGACGCTCGTGGAAAGCTTATCTGACTTTGAGGAAGCCTTCCCAGATAGAGCCTGCAGCCTTGTCTCGCTGGAGAATAAGGAGCTTAAAAAATGAGACTTATGGCCTGATTTAGATTTTGGTGAATGGGTTACTATGTTACAATGGTGATGGATAACCGGTCTGTCAAAATATAAATCCCATAGGATGTAAAGGGATTTATATATCAGCGGGTGGGATTTCTGTTACCGTTGTGATGGAGTAACCCATCTGCCGACATCTAAATCAGGCCCTAAGAGCGAACAAATAAAATTTGACTAGGCGAAGGTGCAAAGAGTAGACAGCGAATGAGCTGCCTTTCCTGGTTGTGTAATTGATCTTCTCCGGTCTTTTTCAGCTAAAGCCAACAGCTTCAGTGGGACCTCATCCAATGGCTAGGTGGCTTTAACAGATAGTCTGCAAACTTGTCCCTGTAAAGGAATTTAGCTTCCATTTTAGAGACTAAGATTTATATTTTGGAGGTAACCATACTATGTCGGAACAGCAACAAAGCATGCTTACCACCAAGATAATGGTCCGCCTACCCAATTTATCAAGGGGCGGACCATCAGTTTAATTTTGGCAGAGACTACTCCGTCTTTGCTGTGAATAAACCCCCCTAATGGCCCTTTGGAGTAAGGGGCCATTGGAGGCAATTCCATTCACCTGATTTAGATGGGAAGAATTATAGGTTAGTCTTCATTGTTATTCATTGCCTGGAAAACTCTAATGGTAAGGTGCAGAGAAAACTGCTAAATGCTCCCTCTCACCAAGTGAGAGGACTCTCATTGCATTGCCTTTTTTCATTTTCAAAAAGAAAAGCACTTCTTAGTATTTTTCTTTTTAAATAAAAAAAGAAAACTGTTTTGTGCAGGGCTGTTAGGAACCGCTATAACGATGGTTCCCGCAAACGCTTTACAATTGACCGCCAGCTCAGCAGTCATTTGGTAACCTACAGGTGGTCCGGTCCCTCCATCTTGGTGAAGTAGTAGTTCACTCCATCACCCTGGCTAACAAATGGACTGTTTGCTTAGAACTTAATTTACTCCTGAGTCAAAAGTTAAAAGTTTTTTAATTTTTTTAATTTCAGATCGTTTTTATTGAAAAAGAAATAGAAAAACGGCAAATACATACGCTAAATAACATATGCAATCACAATAAACAAAATAGACATATAGTACCTGGGATCCAGCAAGGCCATAGGTGATTCATACCCATCACAGACAGATATAGTACAATAATCCTCACAAACATAATAATAAATCAGTAGATCAGATCATTAACTCAGATCATCAAGTCAAATTAAATTGAACTAAATTAGATCAAATAAAGCAAACTAATAATAAGTCATGAGGCCACGCGAGGCATGCCAAGGTCCGATTGTGCTATGCTGCGTGAGCACCATTACTGCCAACACACTATTGCATGTGTGTTATCGTCACGAAGGCCTATACTGAAATCTGCAGCGTTCTTTATAACAAAGCAATATATTTCATATCCTTCATATCCTTTAGTCAAGGTGGGTCAAATGAGAATGAAGACCCATCGAGAGCTTTCCATAGCCTCCTGTGGAAAGCACGCCACGGAGAGGAATGCAGAGCTGGATTGTCAGCTCCTCTTAGAAAGGAGAGCCACTCCTGCCATACCCTGAATGAAACCTCAGAGGCGCTCTTCCATTTACACAACACTACCTTACAGGCTAGAGTAAGCAAAATATCGAGCAACTGGCGATCATTGGCATTATGGAGCTCCTGATCCAACGCACCCAATAGAACATAGTCGAACTCTCTCTTAGGTTTGATACTGAAAATATGTTCTATGCAATCAAAGACTTTCCCCCAGAATAATCCCAACGCGGAACAGCCAAAGAGCATATGAGCCAAGTCTCCTACAGCTGATTCGCAGTTCCAACACAGGAGGTTATCTCTCAATTGGAGTTTCAAGAGCTTTTCTGGCGTCCAGTATGTCCTATTAATGATCATGTACTTGGTTTGGGCTAAAATTGGGGAGATCTTATTCGCTAGGGCAGTGGCATGTATCATATCCCAATCAAATACTAAACCGGTGGAGTTGGGTTCAGATTCCCACTTGGATTCATTCCTCCTGTGTGCCTTCCTTGGGGCAGGAAGAAGCAGCTTATAAATCTTGGAAGCAAAATGACCAGCCTTCACAAACCGTGGGACATGGGTCTAAAGCCATGGGTCACACGGGTTGAGGGAGCGAGTAGATAGAATAACATTTTGAGTTTCAAAAAGTCATAAAAATCCATCGGTGACAGGTTGTGGTTGGTCTGGAGCGAGGAGAACGGCAAAGAGTGCCCCCCCCCTCGAATAAGTCATTCACCAGATTAACTCCTTTCCGTGACCAATGCTCCCACTGAAGAGGTTTCCCTTCGATCTTAAATAAGGGATTATACCATAAAGATCTTAAATAAGGGATTATACCATAAAGACACCATAGTAGTCTTTTTCCAGGACAGTCCTGCCTTATGAGTTTGGTCAAGCCTCAAAAGGGCCCTCCTGGTTTTCAATAAGATGTATTTGGAGTGAGGGAGATGGGATAGATCCATCGTGAGTATTGCTGTAAGAGGAGCTTTACCAATCAGGGATTTTTCAATATTCACAACGGAGTATAATCCGAATTCGCAGCCAGCCACTGTGCACCCTGTTTACAGAGAAAGGCAGTCTGATAATTCCTGAAGCTTGGGAGACCCAGGCCACCTTTTTCTTTTGATAGCTGTAGCTTCTTCAATGATATCCTGGGTTTCTTCCCCTGCCACAAGAACTCACCAAATAGCCTATCTACTTTTGTCAAGAAGACCTCCGAAAAAGTCATTGGTAACATACTCGCCAGGTAGTTCACCAATGGGGTTACCATCATTTTCAAGGTTTCCGCCCTGCCCCACCATGAAAGATATTTCGGGGACCATCCTTCTAGTAATTTAGATATTTTCTTTAGAGTCAAGTTTTCATTAACCCCCAATGTTGTGATTAGATCCTTATCAAACTCCAGCCCCAAATACTTAAAGCAGCCCGGTTGCCACGTCAGACCAGAGTCCCCCATAACTTCTCTATTCCCCAGATTATGCGACAATTTAACCTCCCTTTTATCTTTATTTAACTTATATCCCGACACCCTGGAGAATTCATCAATAGTAGAAATGAGAGCCGTTATAGCCTCTTCCGCTCTTTCTGATACAACTAAGACATCATCCGCATATGCGGTTAGCTTTATTATACAGTCTTCAAACGGGATTCCAGCAATATCCTCGCTAGCCCTCAGGTGATAGAGAAATGGCTCAATGGCTAATAAGAACAGCGAAGGGGAGAGGGGGCACCCCTGTCTGGTTCCTTGGTGCAACTGAAACGTGGAGGAGAACGAACCACCCGCTCTAACTCTAGCAGAGGGACAGGAATATAGGGACATCACCGTCTTTGTAAAAAATTGACCCAGGTTAAATTTATTTAGTACAGCATTCAAATAGTTCCAATCGACTCTATCGAATGCCTTTTCGTCGTCAAGTGTGATTGCCACAGTGGGGGTAGATAACAGTTTTGCTTTTCCGAGTACATGTGCTAGTATCCTGGTGCTATCACTGGACAGTCTATGTTTTAAGAAGCCGGCCTGTGAAGCGTGTATCAATTTGGGCAGAAACTTCTGAAATCGATTCACTAGAATCATGGCTAGGAGCTTACAGTCCAGATTAATAAGTGAGATAGGCCTATAATTCTGTGGGAGCGTTGGATCTTTCCCTTCTTTTGGGAGTACAGCAATGATTGCTTCAGATAGCGTACCTTTCACCTCCCCAACAGTGCTGATTTCCTGAAATAGGTGTAAGAGTGGTTGTGATATGAGTGAGGAGAAACACCTATAAAATCTAGCAGTGAACCCGTCCGGTCCGGGTGCCTTACAGCATTTTAACGACTTAATAACCAACTCGACTTCCTGAATCGTGATGGGACCATTAAGGTCTTCTCGATCAGCAGTAGAAAGGGAGGGAAGATTACACTCATCCAAATAGCCCTCAATTTTGGAGTCTACCACTTCTGTATTTTTGGCATAGAGTCGCTCATAAAATTGTTTGAATACTTCTGCTATTTTAACCGGGTCCGAGTGTACCGTCCCCCCTTGGTCCCGAATGGAATTTATCATATTTTTCTGCACCTTAAACTTGAGGTATGCAGCTAGGCTCTTCCCTGCCTTATTTGATTCACATAGTTTGAATTGTTTCCTCCTGTTTAACCAAATCCCCACTCTCTCACTTATTATTTTATTATATTCGTACTTCTTATTGGCTAGTTTATTCAGTGTCTCCTCCTTCCTATCCAGCAAGCGTCTTTTCTCCAGTGTGGCAATTTCTCCCTCCATAGTTTCCAATGCTTTATTGTGGTTCTTGTTTATGACAGATTTTATTTTAATAATAACCCCTCTTATCGGACTCTTCCGTGCTTCCCAACGTATCAAATCAGTAGTATCTCCCCTACTAATATGTTCTAAGTATTCTCTAATAGCGGTCTCGATCGCTACCCTATGTTGTTGTTTGTCAAGGACCTCCTCATTAAACCTCCAGATTGATTGGTGAGTGGATGATTTGACATTGGAGATGGACAGGGAAATACATGAGTGATCGGATAAAACCCTTGGTTCTATGGATGTTTCTTCTATTCTGGGTATGCCATTCTTTGTGATGAATAAATTGTCAATCCGGGAGAATGAATCATGGGGAGGAGAGTAAAAAGTATAATCTCTCCCGTCAGGGTTTTGCAACCTCCATGTGTCTACCAAGTGAAACCGTGTACATAGGTTAGTGAAAGCCTTATGAGACTTGTTACTTCGAAAGGAACATCTGGAGTCTCTGTCTAAAACTGTGTCAGAGGGTAGGTTAAAGACCCCTGCAAGTATGTGTATGGCTTAATCAGGGATAGTCTCGATCTGTTTGGACAGATCGGACCAGAAAGTCAGGCTGCTTGCTTGGAACTTAATTTGCTTCTAAGTCAAAAGTTAAAAGTTTTAACGACACAAACCCACTTGGAATTCGGACCCGCACTCAACCAAGAAATTGATCTTAGGTCCCAGACACACGCAGACAATACTTTCTATTGGCATTTCACTTTTTCCAGGAATGTTTTGCCTTAAATCTTTCAAAATTAAAAAATCTCTGGATCCCCATAGTATATTGTTGTTCTTTTGGTGTTATTGTGTTCATTGAATTTAACTCTAGTGCCTACTGTGTTGTAGTTCTAACTTTTAAGTATTTTGGTACTTCTAAATGCTTTATTCTTTAGCTCTATGTTAAGGCTGCCTGTTGTGTGACATAGCTACGAGAGACTGAGCTCAGGTTTAAATTATTGAAACCTTGTCTGGACCAAACAGGTTAAGCAACTTCATTAGTAGAGGTGGAGTGCCACCTGACCCATTTGTTAATTATCTTCCCTAAAACTATATCTTCAGTGGAGTGTCTTTTACAGTCCTCATGACACTCAAAACCAGGCCTTAATACTATACTATAAAAAAATTATTCCTTACTATCTTACGCTGGTAAAAAAATATTGCATTTGACCTGTCTCAAACAGAATTGATTTCACCAAACAGGTAAAGTAATCTAAACTTCTGAAAATGTTATTCCACTTTATAAAAATGATCTTTGGAAAGAGCATCCTTTGCCAAATATGTGAAAGTAAAAGTGATCTTTTGTACGAATAGTAGAACTAAAAAATATGCAAAAAAGACCTTACTGACTTTGCCCATAAAGGGACTCCACAGCATTCGGACTCTCAATAAATGACCAACTGACTTTTTGTGCCATTTATTAAGCATTGCTACAGGTTTTTGAAGTGTCTCTCCTTGTACTATTCACTAAACTGACAGCTGTGCTCTAAAGTAGTGCATTCGTAGGTGTACTTTATGCCTTTAACTTGATGAACCTTTCCAATAAGGTGCCATTCTCAGACCTTGAAGTTTTGGCACCTGCGTTTGTGTGATATTCACAACAAGACTTAAATTAAGTAGTTGGTTTGGCAACTATAGCCTTGGTGTTTGGAGAATCAGATTGTGGATGCAATCCTCCCACCCCGCATCTATTTGGGGAGTAGTAGACAAAGTCTTATACAATTTTAGGAGACTTTGAAGATAGCATTTTCTTTTACACAATCATCCTGAAAATAGAGCTCAGATATGCAACTAAAATCTTTCCAGAGCTTTCCATCTCCATGTAAGTGTGAGCAAACAAGCAATTTACCAGATTATGATATATGTTCAGTTGATCCATGTTATATCATGAAATGCATACTGTTTTAATAATGATTCAAACCATATTACTGTAAGTAGGAATTATTCACAGTAATGATCAACATGAGACATAGGCGGAGTTTGCTGAGTTCTGCGAAGTGACATAAAAATTCTGCCGCGCCACGCAGAGTTTCACAAGCGGCAGAGTGCGTTAGGGTCATGCTGTTCGCAGTGATTTCCAGTAACGGGTGTTTGTCCCGCAATAGAAAATCATCGCGAATGTCACGATGTGCAGCGCAAGAAGGCTCTACTTAGGTTTTGCTGCTCTGGTAGATTTTCTACCCGAGCGTCAGCTTTCTGAATGCAAACGGAAGATTTCTCAACGCGAGCAGCCATGATCATGCGCGACCACTCGCATTGAAAAATCAAACCACCCACGTTAAGAAATTTCACCGGGAGGTTGATTTTCCTTGCTCATGCTCGCCAACTAGACATTGATGAACACGAGCAAGAAAAACTCTCTTTGGGAGGTGTATTTTCCTCGCTCGCCAACATGACATTAACGAGAGAGAGTGAAGAAAAAACTCCAATCTGCTTCACGTTGCAGAGTTTTTCGGAACTCCGCGAGCTCAACGAAACGCAGAGTGTAGAAAAATCTGCAAACTCTATGAGTGGAGTGGGGCTCACCACCCAAGGTTAATTATGATATATGTTCAGGGGGTCCATGTTATATCATGAAATCTATACTGTTCTGTACCGTAGTGCTGTAATTAAGAATTAATCACAGTAATGTTAAACAAAAGACTTTTGGGGACTGGAATAATATGCCGTCAAAGAACCACAACTTCAGGTTTGCAGTAATTAGATAAATTACTCTATGTGAAGTAACATACACTATACTATCTAGTAAGAGTCATTTAAAATATAAAAATAGCCTGATATGTTGATACCATATTCAGTTTTGCTGATTCTTCAGATGTTTTGATTGTTGGTTCAGAGGAATCTTCTTTTGCAATTTCCTCAGCACTGGGTTCTGGGGGGCATTCTTCCAGGAGTGCCTGAAGGATACGAAGGATGTACAATTAAGGTTATTAAATGCACACATATTGGACTTTTTTTTAATACTTTTGCAACATTATCATTATCGTAAATTAATTTTAATTTCAGAGTGTGAAATTAAAATCAGTATTAGTTAGTAATTTTTCACAAAACTTCATGTGAACGAGTTGATTTTAAACCTGATTAAAGAATATCCGCAGCTCAGACTGAGTAGTAACTTGCAGGGTGATGCTTCCTGTCCTCTTGTGAAGTATTTGACAGAAGTAGTATTTTACCATACATCTCTCCTTTCTGCTGATGGTTTTTCATTATCGAAAAAACGTATCAGAAAAATGAAGTGCCATTTTTGGTTTTTATTGTTTAAACTGCAACTAATTATGCTCTGCCTTTCCCCTTGGCTGCTGGCTTTGGCAGGAAAGATTGATTGTGATGTCACAATTAAATGTAATTACTTATTATAGTTGAACAGCTACGCTATTTATTTATTTATCTATTGAGTGTTCAGCAATACAGAAATAAAAGTCAGCTTTTAACAAGGTTTGCAG
The DNA here is from genome assembly GCF_964204655.1 of Triturus cristatus. Classification (NCBI taxonomy): domain Eukaryota; kingdom Metazoa; phylum Chordata; class Amphibia; order Caudata; family Salamandridae; genus Triturus; species Triturus cristatus. Next base: position 424,690,620 of record NC_140593.1, read on the forward strand.
GTTCAAATGTTTAATAAATAAAAGTAAAATGGCAAAAACATGATTAGCAATGAAATGACCTCAATGGTACTGGATCAGAGTTACTCTTACTCTGAAGATAGTTCATGTCAAACCTCCATGGGAAGTCATTGTTTAGAGAGCTGTCCTGCTCCAAACCTCTATGGGCCACATGAATCAACCATTTTTGTGGTCGTAAATGGGCTGATTCGCAGACTCGGCCCATTTGCGAACACAAAAAGGCTTTTTATATGTATCAAACTCTATTTTGCGATTCAGTAACCTGTCGCAAAATGGGTGAGCTATTTAGAAGGGGTGTGTTTAGGGCGTCTCTTCCAAATACCGAATCGCTGAGGTATGTATGAATGTTTTGTGACCGTGAATGCAGTCGCAAAACATTCTCAATTTACTACCAACTTCAAGTTGGTGGTAACCCATTCACAAATAGGAAGGGGTCCCCAAGCGACACCTTCCTCTTTGGGAATTGTGGCGGAAATGTTTTTAAGAGCAGGCAGGGGTCCCAGGGACCACTGCCATACCTTAAAAAATGAAAAGAAATCTTTTAATTTTTGTTTTTTAAAAGCAACCCGTTTCATTTTCAAGGAAAACAGGCTGCTTTTCAAAAAATGATTGCTTTATTTACAAGCAATCACAGACATGGTGGTTTGCTGACCACAGTAGGCACAATCTCAGTGATTTTAGCGATTTCTAGGGCATCGCAAATTGAGGCTCACCTCATTAATATTAGTGAGTTAGGTTGATTTGCGAGCCCCTGCGAATCGCTAAATGAAATTCTTGGCGTTTCCTATATTTGGAATAGCGATTACCTAACTGTGATTTTCTGAAAATCACAATTAGGTAATCACTATTCCAATTGTTGACACATGTGGCTCTTAAAGTCATATGAAAATGGATTGCGAGTCACATTAGAAACAGGACGTCAAAGTCAGTTACAGGCATGTAAATCTTTTCCAGGACAGGTATTTTTTAGAGAGCTGTCCTACCTTAAACATCTAAGTGCCCTACCAAAACAGAATATGAGTCACATCAGAATCAAAACGTCAGAGTCCGAGTCAGTGTTTGAACTTCATGAGGTGTGAACAGTAGAGTAGAGTGGAGACAATGACTAAGTGCTCATGACTCGATGAACTGAGGGGGGTAGGGAGTGTGATACATGTCAGACCAAGAAAAGCAGCTGGGGAGATTCCCAGATCTTCATAAAATGAAAGGGACAAAGGTGCAGCCTGCCCAGTCATAGGTGAGAGTGGGTAATCAGAGGCTTCAGGGAGGAACCGCCTTTTTTCTTTTATACCAAGCTAGCCAGTCGAGATGCAGCCGAATGGACGGTGAGCTGATGTCAGATTCCGTTTGGTCTAGCTTAGGAGGATGGGGTTATCATTTTCTTAAACACACCCATGACTGCCACACAAACTCCCTCCAAGTGCAGAAGCCCAGTGCTATCTTCCATTTAGTGCACTCTGGGAATATTAGCAGTAAGACAAACAGGATAAGCTGAAAACATGGGTAGAGTTGTAACTGGAAACGTTATCCACATTGGTTAAGGACCGTTCAGCACTGGCTGGTAAACCTACTCATCCATAGGTCGTATGAACACTTTCTGGACCTGTAGAAAAAATTACACATTTGCTGTTTATGGGCTGTGATGAGGCTGCTGGACCTGCTCCCACTTGTTCCCAGGGGAAATAAGTAGACTCAATGGCTCAGTTGGCTGCCCTCCTGTGTGCCTACATGTAAATAAGTAAGTAAAAGGTTTGTACACACTCTATCGCCGAGGCGTCTTGGTGCTAGAATAGCAGAGATATGAGAAAGCCCAAGAAAGAGCAGGTTGTTACTGAGTGGGAAAGAGCCAGGTTTTCAATATTGTCCGGAATTGTTTATGGACAGGTTGACATCTAATATTCAGTGGCAACTTGTTCCATAGCTTGGGAGCTAAATGTGAGAGGCATTTGCCACCCCATTTTGTCTTCTTGACTTTAGGGACCTTAGCCATTGATTGCTTTGCTGACCTTTGAGAGCGTCCGGGAGTGTACCATTGGAATAGTTTAAGGTATTCTGAGGGTCCACCTACATACAAGGTTTTGTCAACCAGATATAGAGCCTTGAATTCAATCCGGTGCTTCATTGGAAGCCAGTGAAGTTTTCCTATAGCCCCAGATATATGACTGTATTTAGGAATGTTCAACAGGGTCCAGGCAGCGGTGTTCTGCAGAGATTGCAGTTTGATCAATTGTCGCTTATCCCCCCTAGATAGAGGGCATTGCAGTAGTCAATGTGGGACAGTACGAGTGCTCCCACAACCGTTTACCTTAAGTCCATCGGGAGAAAGAGTAAAATCTTTCGCAATATCCTTTTTTTTTTTTTTGTTTTCCAAAACCTTTATTATTCCATCAAATAGTACATTGCTACTCAGCCAACAACCCGGAGGCAGGCAGCTAGGTTGCGAGGCGGATCTCCGCCCAAGCATTTGAGGTCGTACATTTGAGCAGCAGTACAATATTTTACGATGAACAACACACAACAAAACTAACAGTGAGCTAGAGTCGAAAGGAAGCAAACAATGACTAGTCGAAATGTCACATTCGCCGCCACGCTGCGCCCACAGTACATCCCGACCACGCAATCGACTGACAACTCCCCACGCAAGGCGAACCCCAAACCTCAGAACACTTATGCCAGGCGGTTCCCCACGTGCAGCGCACCGCAGTCAAACTCCAACCTCGCCATTCCACCAGAGTCACAATCCACCCCCCTAGTCATCTTCCAACGCTTTTGTCCTCGCCAACCAATCCACCAGTGGCTGCCATATATCTACGGGCCTCGAGCGCTGTGGTAACTGGTCCCAGTAGGAAGTCAGTTGCTCCCTACAGTACACCGCCGCTCCTATCCAGGCCGCCACTTTCGGCGGCATCGTCTTCTTCCAGTGTAGCGCTATTTGACGCTTAGCAAGTAATAGCAAAATGGCCACAAGCCTACGCGAGGCCTTAGGCACATTTCTAACGAATCCCAAGAGGGCCACAAGTGGGTCCAGCTCCATCTCCGCCCCCACGATCTGCCTTATGGTATTGAAGACTGCAATCCAGAAGTCGCGTATGGGACCACACACCCATACGAGGTGATAAAACGTGGCCTCCCTCTCACCGCATCTCCAACAGTTCGCATCGGACCGTAGTCCCATCCTACACAGTTGTATGGGCGTACGGTAAGTCCGGTGTAGATAGTTGAAGTGCACCAACCGCAGCCTATAATTAGGTGATAGGTTTTCAAGTTGGGAGCAACAGTACTCCCACTGTTTCTCTGTAATAGAGATACCCGCTTCACATTCCCACGAGGATCTGGAGTCAATGTGCACAACCGGAGCTGTGTTTTGAGTAGCCCTATAGATACGTGTGATCAGTTTGCGCGTGGAGGAATTCGAGAGTATGTCCTCCAAGGCCGCAAGCGTCGGCGGAGCATCTGGAAACATAGGGTACCTGCATTTGCAGGCAGACCGCAGTTGATAGTAGAGAAGAAGCTCCGAGGCCGTCGGTTCAGGCGCTGCCGGACTATATCTCGCACTGTAAGGAAGGTATCGTCGGGGTACAAGTCTCCCGCCACCCTCAGGCCGCAGGCCTGCGCCCGTCGCACCACTGCCGCGTCTGTCTATGGACCCAGCAGTGGATTAGCCGCAAGGGGCATACTCGGCGCATATAAATCCACAACGCCTGCACGTTTAGCAATGTTTGACCAGGCCCAGCGTACCATTTCAACAGTATCAATGTCCTCCCGGGAGCGTTTGTATCCCTGATACACCGCTGCACGAAGGGGGCAGGGGGCCGCAACGTCCATTTCTATTGCCACGTGGGGCTGGTAAGGGATCGGGTGATGCCAGTAATGCAGGTATTGAGCCTGTGCACTATACGCATATAGCTCCATGTCCGGGGCCGCGAGTCCTCCCTGGCGGAAGGGGAGTGTGAGGAGGTTCCATGCCACTTTGCGCTGCTTACCCGCCCAGACCAGTTCAATCAAGGCGGAGCGGAGCCGGCGGAAGAACGACTTCGTGAGTGGCACGGGGATGTTTACGAATAAGTAAAGAAACTTAGGCACAACCACCATTTTAGCAATTGCTATGCGGCCCGTCAGAGACAGTGGCAGCGCCTTCCAGCGCTTCACCTTGCACTCCAGCCATTCCACGGCCACCCCAAAGTTGGCCAGCCATATGTCCTGTACCGAGCGGCTGAACTGTATGCCCAGGTATTTAATCTCATCAGTGACCCAGTCAATCGGGAATTCCGTATGGCATTTACTCGTACCATCTGTCAGCGGGAACATCGCCGACTTCGACCAGTTTATATCGATGCCTGTGAGGCCACTGTAGCGTGTCACCTCACGCATCAGTGGGTCAAAGTTCTCCGACGGATTCATCATATATATGGTTATGTCGTCGGCATACATAGACACCAGCAGGCCACGCGACGTGAATCCGATGCTGCGCTGAGTGTGATGTTGGCGCAAACGGGCCGCCAGCGGCTCCGTCGCAATGGCAAACAGCAATGGCGACAAAGGGCAGCCCTGCCGAGTCCCTCGGGTTATGGAGATCGGGGCAGACGTCTGACCATTAACCCGCACCCTAGCCGTCGGATCATTATAGAGTATTCCAATACGCCTGGCAAAGGAGGGGCTGAAACCCATGCGAGTGAATAACGCCCGTAGGAATTTCCACTCTAAGGAGTCGAACGCCTTAGTGGCGTCCAGCAATGCAGCCGCGGCCTGCACCTTGGGATCCAAATAATGCAGGAGCCCAAACAGTACTCTCAGATTGTGGGAAGTTGACCTCCCCATTACAAATCCCAACTGATCGGACAACGCTATCTGTGGCAGCATAAATTTCAGACGGTCAGCGAGTAATTTTGCGTAGATTTTGGCGTCAAGATTAATTAGCGAGAGTGGGCGATATGAGTCCGGGCTTGCCGGATCCTTGCCAGGTTTAAGCAGCGTGATAATTAGGGCCTCTCGCATCGAGGTAGGGAGGATGCCCAGCTCCACCGCCTCCTCAAAAACTCTGTGCAATCGCGGGACAAGTAGGTCTGCATATTCCTTATAGAAGGCCGCCGTCAGCCCGTCGGGGCCCGGTGCCTTGCTGAGTGGCATAGCGGCTATCACCGCTCGAATGTCCTCCTGCGTGAACGGCAGGTCCATATATTGTCTGGCATTATTACTGAACCACGCTAGGGCTATGGTGTCCAGATAATCACTAATAATAGTGTCATCAGGTGTCACCTTAGAGGTATACAAGACCCTGTAGTAATCTGTCATCACTGTCAGTATAGCCGGAGGTTCTCGAATCACATCACCCCCTGACCCATGTAGCTCCAGAATATGCTCCGACCCACGTGGTGCGCACAGCATGTTAGCTAGTGTTCGTCCGGCTCGATCACCCTCCCCATACCGTCTGGCCTGAGAATCTTTAGACAAGAACGCAACCTCCCTGTCCGCCTCCACTTGATACATGGTCAGTTTCGTCCTGAAGGCGGCACTCGCCCCACCAGAAGGGGCCACTATCATCGCAGCTTCAAGCTGCGCAAGTTCAGATTCTAACCTGCTCAGGGTATCTCTTATGGAGCGCAGTACTCCCGTTTTTAGCGCCATGCAATGCCCCCTGGTTACTGCCTTACAGGCCTCCCAGAGCATGCCAGGCGAATCCACAGAGCCCTCGTTAATTGCGAAGTATTCCTCCAGTCGTTCCCGCAAAGAATGCTGGAAGACCTGGTCGCGCAGCGCACGGGAGGGGAATCTCCAGCTAAACGGCTGAATGTACTGCGGCGGCGTGGATAGCGTCAAGCATACCGGGGCATGATCAGAGAGAGACCGCGGCATGTAAGTCACCTCTAACACCGATGAGTGCAAATCTCTGGACAGCAGCCAGAAGTCCAATATGGACCAGGCCGCTCGGTGAGCTGTAATGCACGTACCAGCGCGGACCTCGGGGTGCAGTGTCCTCCAGGAGTCCACCAGCCCTGCATTCTGCATAATGTAGCCAAGCGCCTCCGACGCCCTGGGGTGATGTTCCCTAGTTGTGCCCTGCCTATCTTTAGTATCCGACAGTACCACATTGTAGTCACCTCCCCACAATATCGCTGCCGGTCCACAGGTCCGCACCCTATGCCATAATTCCTCGTAAAACTCTGGGTTATCGTCATTCGGGCCATATACATTCACCAGAATCACTCTCGCGCCGCACAACAAACCCACTAACAGAATGTACCTGCCCCCTGTGTCCCTGATTTCCTCATGCGTCCTCCAGTGAAGCCCCTTTCTGATGAGTATCGCCACCTCTCTGGAGTAGTTAGAATAGTGAGCGTGGACTACCTCACCCCATCTATTGTGTCTGAGCAGCTGCGCAGCGTTAGCTGTCAAGTGCGTCTTTTGCAGAAGGCAAATGTCGGCACTTTTTCTAATTAGGAAGGCCTGTATCAATCTCGCTTTGCGTCTATCATTCATACCTCGTACATTCCAGGTAATACACGTTATGCTCTTCACAGCGCCAGGCGTATTGACGGAGTTCGTTCAAGCAGCAGACATGTACCATCCTCCCAGTCACCCGGCCACTTCATGCCGAAACGCAAAGCAAACATTACCAGCCCAGCGGGTCTCAACATACGGGGGCGGCCATGCCACAGCAATCTGTAAGCGCGCTGACAAGGTAGGGAATTTCCTCACGGCAACAAGCATTGAAGTAAATCTCGATCAGGCCACGGACCTGGTCCCCGCTGCGTCCCTCCCGGCCACCCATCTCTGATAGACAGCACACACCCCGCCTGCCCATCTGGGCACCCTGCCCGGCAAATGCCAGAACACCTCTTGCTAGGTGACTGTCGACATGGCAGCGAACAGTGTACAATGTGCAATTCAGTAGCAGTTCTTGCTTCCTCTGACCCAGCTCTGGAACTTAAAAAGAACTCAACAAAATCCCCCAACTGCAACCGAACCCCAATCCCACCCGCTCCAACCCCCCAATCAGGTTGTGCAATATCCTCCCAGGTTCCCCTCCCAACCATGGTAACTGTAACTACAGTCATTGGTCGTGAACGATGAATGGGAATCATCCCTTGAGGTACGCAGGTTGGCCACCCACAAGCCCTGTACTCATGACAGGGTGATCGAGCGCTGACCTAGTGTGACAGCTCAAGGACCTCCCCCTCCCGAGCCCGCAGTCTTACTTAGCTCCCTCTCAGCATCTGGAATTGACCCTCCAGGGCATTCAACATTCACTATGGCCCAGCCCGGTTCGGACAGGCAATGCCCAGCGACATAGCAATAAACAAACATGAACAGTTATTCAACATCACTTAGCCTGTCCCGCTGGTCCGGGCCACCTGCAGTTGCCTGAGTCTTTTGGTCCTTCACCAGTTGTTTGGCATATTTCAGAGCCGCCTTCGCGTCCAAAAAGAAGGACGGTTTACCGGGACCTTGGACCCGGAGTTTTGCAGGGTAGATGAGGGAGTATTTGGTGCCCGTCTGTTGAAAAAGTTTCTTCGCCGGCAAAAATTCCCTCCGAGCGGCCTGTACCTGCATCGTATAATCCGGGTATAGTGCGATGTGGCTGCCCTTGTATTGCATGTCTGTCATGTCTCTTGCCATACGTAATATCACGTCCCGGTCCCTATAATTTAAGATTCGTGCAATAATAGGCCGGGGCAGCGCACCTGGTTTAGGCCTGGGCCCCAATGATCTATGTGCCCTTTCGACCAGGAACATCGAAGACAAACCCGACCCAAACAGATCCTTAAACATGTGTTCGACAAATTGCTCCATGTTTGTTATGTCCGTCGTTTCCGCCACTCCCGTGATGCGGACGTTGTTGCGCCTCGAGCGCGCTTCCAAATCCTCATTTTTTTGTTGTATAAGTGCCAGGATCTTATCCATGCCCCGCAGTTGTTTGTCAAGGTCGGTCTGACTTTCCTCCGTGTCGGCCACACGTGTTTCGAGCGATGCCACTCTTCCTTCTTGTTTGTCCATGCGAGACGTGATACCGTCCATGCGGGCCGCCAGCGCATCCATTTTGCCATCAATGCCATGTAAACTTGTTTTCAGTTCCTGAAACATGGCTTTAATGTCCACGTCCTGAGCACTACTCCAGTCTTCTCGAGCAGACTCAGCCTCACGGTGGTCCGGGTCTGGCGGTTTCTGTTTGGACTTGTCAAATGTGATTTTCGGCTGCCGCGTGTCTGGCTTGCCCATGGCCGCCCCACTGGTTGCCTCCTGGCGCAGTTAGTTTGCGTGGGCAGCCGAGCCGCGCTTTCCTCACACTGCACCGGTCGCCACCCACCAGCGTCTTGTCGAGGGCAGCAGGGCGGTTAGGCCTCGTTGGCAGTTAAGAGGGCTGTGCCCTCCGATCCGGGGCACACACGGGGCGCAGCGGAGCGGACCAAGCGGGGAGAGTCACAGCACAGTCCGTCGGATCAGGCCGATACTCGTGCAACCGTTCCCTTTCCGCATCCCAGGTCAACGCAGCACAGCGGAGATGGACGTCCGCAGGAGCGCACTCGCACCTCGTCTAAGCGAACATCCGGAGGGGAGAGCAAGCCAAGCAATCTCGCGCCAGAGCCAGTCGATTCCCTGCTCCGCGCCCCGACCCCCCACTGCTCCGGGGGTCACTGGTCCTAAGCTCGCCTTCACCAGCACTGCAGTATGGCCAGGGGCAGGCACAGCAGCCGACTACGTCTTGCCGACCGTCGCCCCGGGGCTTCCGACAATAGGACTCCACCACACAACCACCTTCAGGGAAGATGGCCGCCACTTCAATTATCCTTCCGGGCCTGCCACTGTTCCTCAGTATGCACTCCAAGGGCAGGCGATCTAAAGGAGCGAATCAGCGTCTCTCCCCATGAGGTCCGGCAACACGTTCTCCTAGAGCAGGGCCCAGCAGCGTCCGCCGAGTGTAAGCATCGGAGCCCTCCGCGCAGTCTACGGCAGTCAGCTAGCTCCCAGTGCGCCGCAGAGCGTCCGGGTCTCCCCCTGCGCCTCACCTCCAGTCCGCTTTCAGTGTTCCACCACACCGGTCGCCGCTGTCCCAGCCTCGCTGTCTCAGCCGCAGGGGGTAATCATCCGGCGGGCCTCACTCCCCCGGGGCGATCGAACAGCCGCTGCCTCACCACTCGGTCCGGTTTCGGGCCCCACCTCACGCAAGCCACCGGCTCTCGCGAGTGCCGTAGGCCGCCGCGTCTCTGCGCTTCCTGCAGGCCGCTCTCCGCTTCCGTGTCTCCGACGGGGTCAGAACATCCAGCGCACAGGGCGGACACCCTGGACTACCCTCTCGGGTGGGGAGGTCCGAGCCCGCACACTAGTTGAGCAAATAATTGAAGGATTTCTGTGCTCGATCGGCGGAGCTGCGGTTTCAGGCAGCCATTCCGCTCGGCAGCCAAGCCACGCCCCCTTCGCAATATCCTTAGAGTGAAATAGCATGTAGAGGTTACCTGGTTTATCTGTCCTGCGAAGCTGAGCTGAGTGTCACACAGCACACCCAGGTTTACATGTAGACTCAACAAGCTGCAAGAGGCCTTTTTCCTTGAGGAACCAGTTAAAACTAGAAGAGGACTGGCCCCTACTGGTATCCTCTGCTGGAAAGAGTTCTGACCATTTGTGCTGTCCTTGAGATCAGAAAGGACTGTTCTGAAATATCTGAAAGATTTGCATTTAGATAAATGTTGGACTTCCAAACCTCCAGAGGACCAGAACCAAAAACCCAAATCAATTCACTCAAGGCACGACCTCACTGGGCAAGAAAATCAAGTTTTTCATTCTCTGACCTTTTTGTCACTTTAAAACCCAGTTCTGCTTACCCTTGTGGAAAGTCTATCTGACTTTGGGGCAACCTTCCTAGATAGATCGTGCAGCCTGGCATCACTGGAGGATTCAGAGCTTAAAAAGAGACAAAGTCCAAACAAAATAAATCTTGACTGGGCGAAAGTGCAAAGAGTAGACTACCTATGAACTGCCTTTCCTGGATGTGAAATTTGACCTTCTTCTGCTCTGGCCTTTTTCTTCCAAAGCTAATAAATTCAGTGGGATGTCATGAACGGCTATCTGATTTTCACAGAACTTCCTCAACTGTAGTCTGCAACCTTGCCCTGCCAAAGAATTTCGGCTTCATTTTATTTTTGAGACTTAGGGCCTTAATTATGTCCAGGTGGACAGCATGTTGTCCTGCTAGAGCAAAGGGGTAGATTACTCCAATGCCCTGATGGAAGAGCCACCTGCACTGAATATGCGTGGGCAAAATGCACTCTGACAAATGGATTATGCCCTGAAAACTATAGGAATTGTGGGATCTAATATTGATCTTCAGGAAAGCGCCAAAGACCACCTTTCTGGCTCTTATGCAATGGAAACATGTAGACCATAGATGCTAAAGTGATTTAAACTTGTGAGCATCACCTGTTGTTTTAAACCTTGCCAACGAACCCTCATTAAAGTCTAAGACTTCAGTCACCATGGAGGCAAAGTATTTTTTTTCTTTTTGGAGAAAGTTTTCAGTTTTGAAATGAGTGGGTTGTCTCTCTTATGACAATATGTGCGGTTGTGTGTGTGTCACACAGTGGAGATTGCCACTGTTCTATTGGACGAGCTCTTCAATGGAAAATTCCAGGGTGACACGTGGGGGAGGAGAAAAAGAGGGCCCCAAAACACATTTTAACCATGCAATTTCACATAGGGATTTAAGAAAGCAGTGCAGATCAAACAGTTCAATAGAATTACACTAATAGTGCCAGAAAGCTAGATCTGTACTCAGAAAGTGATTTGATTGAATACTGTACTCCTGAGGTTCTGCAAATTAAGAAAATAGAACAAACTAATGGGTTGACAAGACTTTCTCCCTGTCTGCCTTCTAAGTACCATGGGACCAAAGTGGTCCTGAGGTACAGTGTGGTCCGGACATTTCATTACTCAGGAACGAGGCTAGCCATCTCATTACTCTGGAACAAGGCCCCAATGCCCCTTGTTTTCATAAAACATACCAGGATAAAGGGTAGCGGTATCCTAACCCCATGGTTCTTGTAAAGTGGGTCCCAGAGTGACCCACAAGGGTAAAAATAACCCTAAATGTTCAACAGGAAAAAGACCCCCTCAGCCAATCAGACCGCTATATTTATTCATGTTACATTCATTCATTGATTACATCACTGATTGCATTAGCCAATGATTGTGTCACTGTGCTACATGCTTTGTGAGCTGGGAGTTATACAACAAGTTAAAAATGAAACCATTCTTTTAAAAGTAATTAGAAGATACTGGATATAACTTTTAGTATTGTGCAATTATGTTTGCATATCTGTCAGCTTGCCCACAATTAGTGAATGTAACCTTCTTTGCCTTGTATTCTCTCACCAAAATAAAAATAGTCTCTATAGATTTTAAGGGGTTCACATATATTTTTTTTACAGTTTGATCTCCAGTGATAACAATGTAGTTGTTCTCTTAATTCACTTTAATTATAACACCCACCAAAACAAGAATAATCACAGTTTATAATGAAAGGTTGACATGTATCCATTAGTCAATGAAAAGTCAACGTATGCAAGCTGCAATAGGCAACCAGAAGTTATTTTGTAAAATGCACTACATATCTTCCTGAGACTGGCAAATAAGTTAAGAGCTGTGCTTAATAAGACTCCGAGTTAAACAATGTGTGAGTGTGACCTACTGACATGTTTGTGACATTCATTAAGCATTGCTACAAGCTATTGAAGTGTATCCCCTTGTACTACACACTAAACAAACAGCTGTGCTCTAAAGTGGTGCCTTTGTTTGCTTATTTTGTGCCTGTAACTTAATGAACCTTTCCAAAAAGGTGCCATTCTCTGACTTTAACATTTTTACACCTGCTTTTGTGCGATACATATAGAAAGACTAAACTTAAGTAGATGGTTTGGAAGTATAGCCTTGGTGTTTGAGGAGTCGGATTGTGAATGAAAACATCACAGCCCATGTATATTCGGGGAGCAGTAGACAAAGTCTTATACAATTTTATGAGACTTTGAAGATAGCATTTTTCTTTTTCACCATCATCCTGAATGTAGAGCTCGGGTATGCAACCAAAATCTTTACAGAACTTCCAATCTCCATATTATTGTGAGCTAACAAGCAATTTGCCAGATAATGATATATGTTTAGTTGATCCATGTTATATCATGAAATGTATACTGTTTTAATAATTATTCAAGCCATAGTACTGCAATTTAGAATTAATCACAGTAATGATCAACAAGAGACATCGGAGTACTTAAATAGACTGCCAGTGTAGAAACATTTGAAGTACAGTTTCACTGTAATGAGATAAATCATTGTACCATATTCCGTTTTTCTGATTCCTCAAAAGTTTTCTCAGTTGGTGAAGAGAAAACTCCTTTTGTAATTTTTTCAGCACTTCCAGGAGTGTCTGAAGGATATGAAGACATAAATGTCATTAAATGCAGATTTTGGAGGTTTTTGTTTAACACTCTTGCAACACTATCATTACCATAAATTAATTTTAAATATGAAGTGTGAAATTAAAATCAATAGTATTTACTAGTTTTTCACAAAAACGCATGTGAACAAGTTGATTGTAAATCAGATTACGAATATCTGCAGCTCAAACTGAGTAGTAAGTTTCAGGGTGATGCTTTCTGTCCTCTTGTGAAGTATTTTGCAGAAATAACATTTTACCATACATCTCTCCCTTCTGATGATGGCTTCTCATTATGGTAAACAACTTACCAGAAAAATAAAGTGCAATTTTTGGTTTTCATTGTTTAAACTTCAACTAATTATGCTCTGCCATTCTCCTGGCTGCTGGATTTGTCCGGAAGCATTGTTTGTGATGTCAAAATCTTAATTTAATTACTTATTACAATTGACAGCTATGCTATTTATTTATTGACTATCCCACAATAAAGACACAAAAGTCAGCTTTTAACAAGGTTTGCAGTTTCAAATGTTTAATAAATAAAAATAAAAAGGTTAAAAAAAAATCTGGAGTGATGTGCTAAACATAAGCAGAATTGGGACATTTACTCTTCTCCCAATGATTGGTGAGGATAAGTTTGGTGATTTGTAAGCTCTCACAGGCTGGTGTAAAAACATTGGGGCTCATTTATGAGCCCCTGCGTCACTTTTGCGCCACCGGTGCGTCACTTTTTGTGACGCACCAGTGGCGTAAACCATGCGCCATGTTGCGCCTTATTTACAACGTGACGCATCTAGGGAGATGCGTCATGTTGTAAAGCCCTGCGCTACATTAAACCTGCGTCAGGTTTAATGTATGCAGGGTGGGCGTTCCGTCGGAAAAAGCCTCGGAAAAGTGACGCAGTGAAATCTACAAGATTTCACTGAGTCACTTTTACGACGCTACTGCGTCAAAACCCTGCACCTGCTTGAAGCAGGCGTAAGGCATGACGCAGCATGTTCGGTATGGGCAGCCCCTGAGCATTGCTGGAGTTGCGTCGTGCTTGCGACACGACTCCAGCAATGCGCCGCCCTTATGCCATTAGATGCGTCACGCATCTGCTTATCCTTGCGCCATGATGCGCCGCATTGTAAATGCGGCGCATCTGTGGTGGCGCAAGGGTAAACTTACGTGACGCATCTTGCCTGGCGCATCCCTGCTGATATGCAGGGATGCGCCAGTCCTTGTAAATCTGCCCCATTATGTTCTGCAAAGCCAGTGGAATTAGGAATCACAGGTACACTAGTACATTTACTTGGGCCCTGTACCAAACAAAACCGGTACTGCAAGAAAGTTATTGAGGATGTAGACTGGATGCTCAACAAGGAACCTTCTGGATTTCCAGCATCGATAATCATAGGCTTATAAAATACCAAACACACTATGATGCCCCACTGAGAAAATTATATCAGTTGTTCTGTGTGCAGGAAAGGAATCCTTCATTTCAATGAGGAGCACAGTCGAAACTCAAAAACATATGAGTTGGGTATGTCGCCTGTGGGAAATGGAGAGCATGGGAAATATCTCAATGTCACTGGATCAGAGTGACTGTTACCCTGAGGATAGTTGGGTCCAATATAAACCTTTCCTAGGAAAGTTGTTTTTTGGAGAGCCGTCCTGACCCAAGCATCTATGAGCCCTACCAAAATGGATTGCGAGTCACATTAGACACAGGACGTCAAAGTCAGTTAGAGGCATGTAAAACTTTTCTAGGAAAGTTATTTTAAGAGAGCTGCCCTGCATCAATCATCTAAGCCCTACCAAAATAGAGCATGAATCACATCAGAAGCAAAACATCAGAGTCGGTTTGAGTCAGTATTTTACCTTCATGAGGTGCGAAAACTACTGATAGAGCAGAGACAATGACTAAAGGCTTGTGACTGAATGAACTGGGGGCAGCGAGCGTGATACATGTCATCCCAAGAAAATCAAATAGGGAGATTCCAAGAACTTCATTAAAGAGAAAGGGACAAAGGTGAGGCTTGCTCATTCATAGATTAGTGTGTGTAATCAGATGCAGTCTTTTTTTCTTTTACCTCAAAGGAAGCCATTTGAAATGCAGCCCAATGGATAGAGAGCTCATGCCAGATTCAGTTTATTATAGCTTAGGGGGAAGAGATTCTCATTTTCTCAAACACACACCTGAATGACACACAAGCTTCCTAGAAGGGCAGAAGTCCTGTGCCATCTTTCATTTTCCTTAGAATAGAGCACTCTGGGAATGTTAGCAGTAAGGCAAACAAGATGAGCTGAAAAAGTGGATAGAGTTGTAACTGTGAATCAGAGATTGGTCGCACTCTGCTCGTCACACCAGCAAGTAGCCCCAAGGAACTGTGGTCAATGTAGTGGCGACAGCGTGTACGCCTATGCCACGGTGTAAGTAGAAAAGTATGTGTCGCATTAGCCATCCCTGGACACGTGTTTCGAGGTAGTTGCCTCTCGTCAGCAGGGAGCAGGTCAGTGTAAAGGGGTGCCGCGTGGACTGCCAAAATGTAATTAAAACAGGTAAAGTACCTCTCATGGCGCACAGGTGCAGGTCCAAGGCTCGTCAGCCCGTTGGCTCAAGGGAGCCGTAATAAATGAATCAGAGATTGGTCGCACTCTGCTCGTCACACCAGCAAGTAGCCCCAAGGAACTGTGGTCAATGTAGTGGCGACGGCGTGTACGCCTATGCCACAGTGTAAGTAGAAAAGTATGTGTCGCATTAGCCATCCCTGGACACGTGTTTCGAGGTAGTTGCCTCTCGTCAGCAGGGAGCAGGTCAGTGTAAAGGGGTGCCGCATGGACTGCCAAAATGTAATTAAAACAGGTAAAGTACCTCTCATGGCGCGCAGGTGCAGGTCCAAGGCTCGTCAGCCCGTTGGCTCAAGGGAGCCGTAATAAATGAATCAGAGATTGGTCGCACTCTGCTCGTCACACCAGCAAGTAGCCCCAAGGAACTGTGGTCAATGTAGTGGCGACGGCGTGTACGCCTATGCCACGGTGTAAGTAGAAAAGTATGTGTCGCATTAGCCATCCCTGGACACGTGTTTCGAGGTAGTTGCCTCTCGTCAGCAGGGAGCAGGTCAGTGTAAAGGGGTGCCGCGTGGACTGCCAAAATGTAATTAAAACAGGTAAAGTACCTCTCATGGCGCGCAGGTGCAGGTCCAAGGCTCGTCAGCCCGTTGGCTCAAGGGAGCCGTAATAAATGAAGGTACTTGACCTGTTTTAATTACATTTTGGCAGTCCACGCGGCACCCCTTTACACTGACCTGCTCCCTGCTGACGAGAGGCAGCTACCTCGAAACACGTGTCCAGGGATGGCTAACGCAACACATACTGTTCTTTATACATCGTGGCATAGGCGTACTCGCCGTCGCCACTACATCTACCACAGTTCCTTGGGGCAACTTGCTGGTGTGACGAGCAGTGTGCGACCAACCTTTGCACAATTTATTACGGCTCCCTTGAGCCAACGGGCTGACGAGCCTTGGATCTGCACCTGCGCGCCATGAGAGGTACTTGACCTGTTTTAATTACATTTTGGCAGTCCACGCGGCACCCCTTTACACTGACCTGCTCCCTGCTGACGAGAGGCAACTACCTCGAAACACGTGTCCAGGGATGGCTAACGCAACACATACTGTTCTTTATACATCGTGGCATAGGCGTACTCGCCGTCGCCACTACATCTACCACAGTTCCTTGGGGCAACTTGCTGGTGTGACGAGCAGTGTGCGACCAACCTTTGCACAATTTATTACGGCTCCCTTGAGCCAACGGGCTGACGAGCCTTGGATCTGCACCTGCGCGCCATGAGAGGTACTTGACCTGTTTTAATTACATTTTGGCAGTCCACGCGGCACCCCTTTACACTGACCTGCTCCCTGCTGGACGAGAGGCAACTACCTCGAAACACGTGTCCAGGGATGGCTAACGCAACACATACTGTTCTTTATACATCGTGGCATAGGCGTACTCGCCGTCGCCACTACATCTACCACAGTTCCTTGGGGCAACTTGCTGGTGTGACGAGCAGTGTGCGACCAACCTTTGCACAATTTATTACGGCTCCCTTGAGCCAACGGGCTGACGAGCCTTGGATCTGCACCTGCGCGCCATGAGAGGTACTTGACCTGTTTTAATTACATTTTGGCAGTCCACGCGGCACCCCTTTACACTGACCTGCTCCCTGCTGACGAGAGGCAACTACCTCGAAACACGTGTCCAGGGATGGCTAACGCAACACATACTGTTCTTTATACATCGTGGCATAGGCGTACTCGTCGTCGCCACTACATCTACCACAGTTCCTTGGGGCAACATGCTGGTGTGACGAGCAGTGTGCGACCAACCTTTGCACAATTTATTATGGCTCCCTTGAGCCAACGGGCTGACGAGCCTTGGATCTGCACCTGCGCGCCATGAGAGGTACTTGACCTGTTTTAATTACATTTTGGCAGTCCACGCGGCACCCCTTTACACTGACCTGCTCCCTGCTGACGAGAGGCAACTACCTCGAAACACGTGTCCAGGGATGGCTAACGCAACACATACTGTTCTTTATACATTGTGGCATAGGCGTATTCGCCGTCGCCACTACATCTACCACAGTTCCTTGGGGCAACTTGCTGGTGTGACGAGCAGTGTGCGACCAACCTTTGCACAATTTATTACAGCTCCTTTGAGCCAACGGGCTGACGAGCCTTGGATCTGCACCTGCGCGCCATGAGAGGTACTTAACCTGTTTTAATTACATTTTGGCAGTCCACGCGGCACCCCTTTACACTGACCTGCTCCATGCTGACGAGAGGCAACTACCTCGAAACACGTGTCCAGGGATGGCTAACGCAACACATACTGTTCTTTATACATCGTGGCATAGGCGTACTCGCCGTCGCCACTACATCTACCACAGTTCCTTGGGGCAACTTGCTGGTGTGACGAGCAGTGTGCGACCAACCTTTGCACAATTTATTACGGCTCCCTTGAGCCAACGGGCTGACGAGCCTTGGATCTGCACCTGCGCGCCATGAGAGGTACTTGACCTGTTTTAATTACATTTTGGCAGTCCACGCGGCACCCCTTTACACTGACCTGCTCCCTGCTGACGAGAGGCAACTACCTCGAAACACGTGTCCAGGGATGGCTAACGCAACACATACTGTTCTTTATACATCGTGGCATAGGCGTACTCGCCGCCGCCACTACATCTACCACAGTTCCTTGGGGCAACTTGCTGGTGTGACGAGCAGTGTGCGACCAACCTTTGCACAAGAGTTGTAACTGTGAATGTTATCCACATTGTTTAAAGGAATGTTCAGCACTGGCTAGTAAACATACAAAGCTGGCACCTCATCCATAGGTCATAGAAGCAATTTCTGGATCTGTGAAAAAGAAGACACATTTGCTGTTTAAGTGCTGCAATGAGATCTGAAGTACTGTACCTGCTCCCACTTTTTGCCAGGAAAAAGATGTGGAATCACAGCCTCAGTTGGCTGCCCTCCTGTGTGGCTACGCAGACACAGCAAGCAGCAAGAGGCCTTTTTCCTGGAGGAACCAGTTACAACTAGAAGAGGACAGGACCCTAATGGTGTCCTCTGCTGTAATGCCTTCCCCCGTATGTGGTGGCCTTGAGGTCCAGATGGACACTCCTGAAATATCTGAAAGATTTGCATTTAGAAATGTGTTGGACTTCTAAAACTCAGGAGGACCGATACCAACTACCCAAGTCATTTCACCCTAGGTACAACCTCACTGGGCAAGAAAAACAAGTTGGTCTCACTCTGAGCTTTTTGTCACTTGAACAAATGGTTCAGCAGACTCTTGTGGAAAGCTTATCTGACTTTGAGGAAGCCTTCCCAGATAGAGCCTGCAACCTTGCCTCGCTAGAGAATAAGGAGAATAAGGAGCTTAAAAAATGAGATTTATGGCCTAATTTAGATTTTGGTGGACGGGTTACAATGGTGACGGATAACCAGCCTGTCAGTTCAAATACTTTATTCGACAATTAAGTCGCAAAAGTGACATATAATAGCCATTTATAAAAGCAAAAACATCAGCATATAGTAATCAATACAAAATAGCAGGGAATTATAAACCGTCATTACACATAAATGCAACAATAAACAGTCCACATTTTAAAACAGACTAATCAAACCTAACCTAATCTGACCTAATCTAATCGGGCGCCTAATCGCAGGTCACTATAGCATTGATCAGTCTAGACCGAATTACCCAGGCCCACTTTATATATTTTGACATTGCTATTGAGATTGTCGGGCTTGGGTCTGTAGACAAAATTCTCATAGCCTCTACATGTCTTCGGGTTCCCATTAGTCGACAAACGGGTAGTACCCATTTTTTACGTGGGATGATATAAAGAGGACAAAAAAGCACAAAGTGACTCATGGATTCATTCTTATCACGACACTTTGGGCATTTGTCTTGAGACCCTGTCGCCCATTTAGATGTGAATGATCGTATCGGGAGGGTACCTATCCTGAACTGAAAAAAAAGTTTACGATCAGACGGTACTTCAATTAAACCCCAATACGATTCCAGTCTGGCGCAAATCTTGAATTCCAGAAATCTACCTGAAATATGGGATGAACACCCCTTGGTAAATAGTTCCGCTCCAATCATCTCCCAGTATCTGGTTTTCACAAGTTCTTTTGAAGGGAAGACCGCATTGTGAGGGTCGTCCCAGAGGTCTTTCAATCCCATGCGATAGAGTAACAGTTTTACAGACCTCAACCAGTCTATTTTGTGGAATAAATCCTTTTCTATAATTTCCTTTAAACCCGAGGCGTAGTGGCTAAGCTCCTTAGTTGACCAAATCCTACACCAGTACAACAAAGGACGTAAATAA
Source organism: Triturus cristatus (assembly GCF_964204655.1). Lineage (NCBI taxonomy): Eukaryota > Metazoa > Chordata > Amphibia > Caudata > Salamandridae > Triturus > Triturus cristatus. The sequence goes on from NC_140593.1 coordinate 424,709,951, forward strand.
GCTGTATCTTGTAAGGATTTCAGGCCAAGGTCCTAAAAAAGGGGTAACAAGGGAGTGCTTTGCGGGACACCAACGACTTTCCGAATAAACTCGTTCTCCATGACATTCAGTCTTTGTGGGTTTTTGCCATGCCCCCATAGCTCAGACCCAAACAGAGACGAGCTACGGATCTTCATCGTATAGATCTCTAAAAGTGGCTCTATTGGCTGGGACTGCAAATTTTTAAATCGTTTCAATAGGATGCCAGTCTGTTGTTGATATTTCAGTAAAGCAAGATCTATATGGCTATTCCAGCGCATATTTTTTTGTAAGGTAACTCCTAGATATGTGAATGCATCTACCTGTTCTAGGGGAGATCCATTCATAAGAATTGTACCCTTGAAAGGTCTATAGATTTTATTAGGTCTGGGGCCATTAAGGACCATGAACTTTGTCTTGGCGACATTAATTTCTAGTCCACGCAATAGGCAAAACTCCTCAAAGCGCCGCAGGGTAAGCTGGAGGCCACTCGGAGTTTTCGAAATCAGCAGAGTGTCATCCGCAAACATGAGGACTGGAACACGAGCTCCAGCCATAGCTGGAGCATCCGTGGGGACCCGGGAGAGGAACTCGGCCACCCCGTTGACGAAGAGCGAGAACAGGGTGGGTGCCAAGACACAGCCCTGTCTCACTCCTTGCTCCACGAAGAAGGTATCCGTAACCTCTCCCGGCCGACCCCAACGCACCCGAGCAAAATTGCCCTCATGTAAGCGGATAACCAATGCCAACAACTCCGGTGTCAACCCCATTCCCTGGAGTACTCGCCACAGCTTGCCACGCAGGACTAGATCGAATGCCGCTCGCAGGTCAACAAACACTGCATATAAAACGCCTTTTTCTAATACCACTGTCCTCCAATAAAGTATCAGAAACCTAAAGACCTGATCAATGGTGCTGGTCTTGGGACGAAACCCAGCCTGCAGAGGGCTCAAGATGTTACCATCCTCCATCCAAGACTGGATTTTGCCCAAGACCAGTCGACCTATTACTTTTTGGATAGCATCGATTAGGCTGATAGGTCTATAGTTGCTAGCCAAAGATTTGTCTCCTTTTTTGTATATCGGGACAATTTCTGCGCCTTTCCAGGACTGGGGGATTACCATTCCTTGTGCGATAGCATTTGCTAAGTGGGTGATATATAGGCACCATCTTTGTCTATCAGAAACAAATACATCAGCAGGAATAGAGTCCATTCCAGGTGCACGGCCCTGGGTTACCGTGTCAAGCGTCCTGTCGACCTCCTTACTGCTAAAAACTGGCTCTTTATAAAAGCCCCATTCATGATAAGACAAACTAATATCCTCTGCGTCTTTTGCATATTGACTCCTGAAGAACTCTATCCAGGAGTCCTGGGGAACGCAGTTGTGTGGGCTTTCAGTTATTTCTCCCCTTTTCCATTTAAAAATATCCCAGAAGTTTTTCTGGTTTTTGCCACTACATGCTAGCTTGAGATCTTGCCACTCGCTCTCTTCCCATTCCTTCTTGGCTTTCCATTGTATCCTTTTATAATCACTACGGGCTAACTTTATCTTAGTCGAATCTTTGGACTTAAGTGCAGATCCTAGCTCTTCCCGAGCTTGTTTGCAGGAGACATTAAACCAATTCTCCTGCTTCCTTCTATAAACTCGTTTTTCTAGAGATGGTCTGCAAAAGTAGGTTTTGAGCTTGGCAAAGAGTGTACTATGTATATTTTCTATTACTGAAAAAGGCTGACTATTTATACAAGCAGCCCTCATTGATGTCAACGCCTCATCGAGGTTGGTTTTTATATTACCCATAGTATCAGGGTGTTCTACAACATTTTCCCATTTGAGATGACGTTCGTCATTAGATAACCGACTAATCGGATCTTTCATGACGATTGCCCCACCCGATCTTTCCCCCAAGCCCAGATTTAAAAAAGCTACTAGTGGGTTATGATCGCTTTCGATCCGGGGTTTAACCACCATATCCTTGAGGATGTGCCACATCCCAATGTGAACCAAAATGTAGTCTATGGTACTAGACCTGGTGCCATTATCATAGGTTTTACTCCGTGCCCTATCAGAAGGGGTTCTGCCATTGGCTGCCCTCAGTTGGTTGGCCAGGCAAAACCCCTTCAGATGCAGGGCAGCCTCTGTCCATTTACTTGCTGGCAATGTCTCAAGCTGTGGGATACCCCACCTGAGGTCCTCCTCCTCCGTTAGGGACAGGTCATGATTGCCTAATGGCTCAAAGCTCGTGTTGAAATCACCTGCTACAAGTGGAAACACATTGATTAGCCTAGACTCAACAAGGGAATCTAATGTTGATACCACCTCCGATTTTTTGCCGCCTGGTAAACCCCTGGCATAGACGTTATATACGTCTATGTGCAAATTTGATGGAAAGTTTAGTCTGATTCCTAGGATATCAATGTTCTGGCTTGGAATAAGTTGAATATTACACTTTAAGCATTGTTTGATCCAGATAACCAAGCCTCCGACTGACCGACCCTTTGGCATTTTTGTCGCTGGGACAAAAAAATTCAAATAGCCTAGCTTAAATACGGGCTCTGTTGACCATGTCTCCTGGAAGAGGCAGATATCATGGTCAGCAATGAAATCTGACCATAGGGGTGACGCTAATTTGGATCCCAGACCCGCCACATTCCAGGATAAAAACATTGAACAACCAGCAATATTGGTTGTTCCTTTAAATTGTCCTATATTTAAAATAGAAGAAATGACAGTGTCCTGAGAAACAGTTAAGTTACCATCCTTGTTTAGTTCACTTTGTCCAGCCTCGGGACAGAGACCTTGCTCCACATCCCTATTAATGTATATTAGTGCAGGCAACACATTTTCAACACTCCCACCACTAGGATTGATTGTTGTAGGCATCCCACCCTGGATTTTGGCCTTCTCTGACTCAGAAGCTATATATACCATTTCGGGAGTGGGACATCCGCTACTATACTTCTGTCAATCGCAGTCAGTCAGCCCAGATAACACATCGAATCGATTAAAAGACCTTATGTCCCCCATTGGGTAACCCATTTTCTGAAATCTCCCTCCAGTTAATCCAATCAAAGGCATAGGGGCCGGCGCATAGAAGTAAGACAGTGGCATGGTACGGATTATAGTTGGGGAGTCGTCATCATGGGGCCATCCACAGATATATTCAACACAACGTCTGTCCCTAAAATTAATGATGACGCAGTCCCCCTTTAATATCTTAGGTTTTCTACCCACCCAATTTACTCTCCTGGCGTACAGGATTTCAGCTCGCATGTTGGCCGGCAGGGGACGTTTAGCATTAAGCCAGAATGTACATTTGTTCTTTAAATCCCAGTATGTTTCCCTAGAGCCAGTCGCTAAAGGTGGGACCCCGGTTAGAACCACCACATATGGGGCAGCCTCTGGGGGGAGATGTATATCAATCAGACCCAGAGATGCCTGTTGCAGGGGTTGTACAAATACAGGCTGTTCACCATTTCTGGCTATGTCGGGCCCTGTTCTCTTGGATCCATCACGATCTGGGAAAGTTTTTCGCTGGGCTGAATATCAATCGCCGTAATGCCATGTGGCTCGTTAAGAGCTGGCAGGTTGATATTTGCAACAGTGTTGGATTGAACATTAGTGGTGGGTTTGGGCTTATTACATTGAACCTGCTCATTATTACGTTCTGGTTCGGGGCCATGTCCCCTCCCACCACCCTGTGCCACTGCCATCGAGAGTTCTATACACACAAGTCTACTTTCGATGGAACCCAGTCTTTCATAGATGGGAGCACATGCGTTTTTTAGGACACAATCCAATTTTCTCCAAAACGCTGTGTCCTCCTGTTTCGCAAGGTCATTTCCCACAAGAAGTGGTACTTTTGCCCTTTCTTCGGTTGTGGTGGTTTGGGGACATAAGGCTAGATCTTTCCCTGAACCAGGGGCTAGGCCGGGTTTTGCATTTACCCCCACCAGTGACTTTTGACCACCCCTGCATTTTTTTTGCAAGTTAAACCTGTGTACTGTTGGGCAGGGCCCCCCTTGATAGTGCTAGTAGAACGGGTCTTGATAGTTGATAAAGACTTAGATTGTGGGGCAGTATTGTCTACAGGCAGGGTTTCTGCTATTACATCCTGTATATCAGGCAAGGGGGAAATACAAGTTACAGTGACATTATCACACTCCTCTATCATAGAATTCACTGGCCCCACAATGCCCGACATAGCGGACTTATGACGCGGGGGTGATCTAGCATTAACAATATTTCCCAAGGAAGACCTCTTATTGCATAGGATATCTAATGATAATCTTTTTTCTGTTAGTTCTATATCCTTTGCTAATACTGATTGGACACGGACAAGGAAGTTGTCTAAAGTTCCCATGAGGGCTCCTCCAGATGACAACGAGGATATCCCATCTCTATTCCCAGGCTTATCCATTATTAATACAGGAACAAGAGTCTATTGACCCTATTTATTGCAGGCCAGAGCCACTCCTTCAAGCTAGTCCTTACAATACAAGTCCTGCACTGCAGATGTTAATGGGTATGCCCGGCCCGGGCTCTATCGGTCTCGGACGGGCTCAGACGGGCCCGCCCTTGGCCCGGGCTTCGCCCGGCGCGCGCCTGCACGCGTCCCGCGAAGTGGGAGCCGTGAATCGTTTTATGGCGTCTGGGCGTGGCGGGAAGAGGACACAGCTGATGGTGATTACGGGGCTGCTGGTCCTCGCAGTCCCGTCGTTGATGCCTTCCCAGCGGTAGCGTGCAGGGTTCGAGTACTCCTGTAGCAAGTAGAAAGGTCAGTGTTACCAACACCAGGGTTTAAAAATGTTCGTGGTTGAAAGGCTCAGACACTCTGGATCACCCTTTACGAACGGCTCCCGCGAAGCGGGGGCCGTGAGCCGTTTTATGGTGTCTGGGCGTTGCGGGAAGAGGACACAGCTGATGGTGATTACGGAGCTGCTGGTCCTCGCAGTCCCGTCGTTGATGCCTTCCCAACGGTAGCGTGCAGGGTTCGAGTACTCCTGTAGCAAGTAGAAAGGTCAGTGTTACCAACACCAGGGTTTAAAAATGTTCGTGGTTGAAAGACTCAGACACTCTGGATCACCCTTTACGAACGGCACAGCCTGTCAAAATATAAATCTTATAGGATGTAATGGGATTTATATTTCGGCGGGCATGTTTTCTGTTAACGTTGTGATGGAGTAACCAATCTGCCAAGATCTAAATCAGGCCCTAAGTCCGGAATTTCTTTTGGGACTGGGCAAAGGTGCAAAGAGTAGACAGCCGATGAGCTGCCTTTCCTGGTTGTGTAATTTGACCTTCTCTGGCCTTTTTCAGCTAAAGCCAACAGCTTCAGTGGGACCTCATCCAATGGCTAGGTGACTTTAACAGAACGTTGTCAGCTATAGTCTGCAAACTTGTCCTTCTAAAGAAATTCAGCTTCCATTTTAGAGACTAAGCGCCAGATTTAGTATTTAGCGGCAAAGTATGCTTACCACCAAGATAATGGTCCGCCTACCCAATTTATCAGGGGGCAGACCATCAGTTTATTTATGGCAAAGACTACTCCGTCTTTGCTGTGAATAAAGTTCCTTTATGGCCCTTTGGAGTAAGGACCATTGGAGGCAGACTTGTAATTCCATCCACCTGATTTAGATTTATAGAATTATAGGTTAGTCGTCATTGCTATTCATTGCATGGAAAACTCTAATGGTAAGGTGCAGAGAAAACTGCTACATTCTCTCTCTGATCATGTGGGAGGACTCCCATTGCAATGGGAGCATTGCCTTTTTTTCATTTTCAAAAAGAAAAGCACGTTTCAGTATATATATATTTTTTAAATAAAAAAGAAAACTGTTTGGTACAGGGCTGTTAGGAACCGCAAACGTTTTACAATTGACTGCCAGCTCAGCAGTCATTTGGTAACCTACAGGTGGTCCGGTACCTCCTTCTTGATGAAGTAGTAGTTCACTACATCACCATGGCTGAAAAACAGGCTGCTTGCTTGGAACTTAATTTGCTTCTAAGTCAAAAGTTAAAAGTTTTAACAACACAAACTCACTTGGAATTCTGACCAGCAATCAATCTAGAAATTGATCTGAGTGATGCAGCGGAGTTTACCAGCTCTACACATACATACACACAACACTCATTTGGGCCCATATACATTCATACACTCAATGAGCTAGCAAGTATCCACTGGTCATCAATTTTGATTTACCCTAGGAAACCTTTACACCAGTATTCTTACCATTCCTGTCTCCTGAGTAAATGTACGTTCGAAAGATCTAGTAGTAGATTAGAATAGGGAGAAAATAAAATAATACATTTATTTTTTTATTCAAAGAACCACAGACTCAGAAGGAGTCTTAAATGTTCATCTGAATTAATAATTTTGTGAGTCAAATCAGAATACACATAGATCTCCAGAATTCCCCATCAGGAAAGATAGTACAGTTAACTTATAATCAATTTGCATTAATTAAATTCTTGCGATGACAGTACCTGAGGAGAGAAAGAATTGAGAGCAAATATGGAGCATTAACCCCACAGTAATATTTACCTAGAATGGTGTGAGGACCTAGAAATCAGAGTGACAAGGATTCAGGACAGGTTCAGGACCTGGAAGGTGACCACTTCTAGTGTAACGCCAGCGTTACACCACTCTCTGGTGCTACTCTCTCTGGCTCGGGCTTATCCGGACCCCTTCCTAGATGTGCCTCCTCGGTTGTTCCGTGAATTTCCCTTGTGTTGGATTCTTCTGTCAAATTGCAGTAAAATCGGGCAGAATCTCAGCATAGCATCGGCATCTCGTGGGTCAAGTATGTCTAACTATCTAGAACTTACCTCTGTTATACCAATTCAAATGTATGATCCACCCCAAAATGTTTCAATTCCATGTACACCTTCAATTTGATTGGGCCAAGCAGTGGGGTGAGGACATCACACCATACTAAGTGCAATAACTTTCTTTAGTTCTATTGTCTAGCTCCCCGCCCCTTAATTTTAATACCCACATGCTTTATTCCCACAAGCATTTCATATGTAGATCGATAAATCTGTACTACAATGTTTCATCTTCTTCCTCTCGTAGGGTCAGAATTTGTTCTTCCCATGTCCTTGCTAGGCTCAGGGTTTGGCAGCCATTCAATGATCTTGTTGGTCTCAGGACAACCAGATGTTGTGCATGCATAGTTGCCACAAGGAAACAGAGACGTGGTCACCCTCCAAGGCCCAAATATGAGCTATTAATAAAGTCAGAGAAGAACCTGTTAGAACACAAAATTAAATGAATTCACTGAATACCACTTACTTCTACTCTAACTCCATTTACTTAATACATCTTTTGCATTGATGGTTTAGTAAAACTTGCATAGGCTAGTTTCAGCACAGCATGTGCATTAGTGCGAGGGTTTCGAGCAGCCATATTAAAAGCTATTGCACAGCTGCAAAGATTTCCCCCAAGCGTCAGAAGACGTCATACCAAGTAGTTGTTGTAGACGCATGCACAGAAGAGTTCCCGTGTTTTTGGCGGCCATTTTAAGGACACTCTGGTTACTCATTAGTAAAGCACATAGAAAAGCTTCCCCTAGATACAATATGTAAAATGTGATGCAAAATTAGTATTCACAAACAGGTTGGTTATAATGTTACAGGTTATTCGAGAGGATTGCATACAAGCAAGTTTCTTTTATATGGAACCTTGCTCCATCAATCCCCGTTCTGATGGCATTTTATGCCATCACTAGCTTTCATTTAATCATATGCCAAGTTGGCATTCTATCATTACGAGTTCTTCAAATCTTTTATTCCTTCCTGTATCCTTCTTAAATTGTGATCCCTTCATTCTTTTGTAGATATTTCCCTTCAACTCTTCAAGTTGTATTTCATCTAATTTCTTTTTCCTACACTTCTCATTCACTTCATACATTTTTCTTTTTACACTACATTTGCGGCAACACATTATCATCAGAACCAACAAAGTTATGCCCTTGATAGGCAATAATATTTGACCTAAGATACTCTTACCTATGTTATAAAATCAACTATTGATAGTGGAAAAACTATTGGTTATTTTCTTCCATACACTGCCAACCTCCAGTGGTTTCAGTTCCTCTTCCAAATGTGTAATATTTTTAATATACTTTCTAATCTCTACACTTTTGTCAGGTATATACGTTTAACAATGCACTTTCAACATTTTACAGACTCCACCCTCTTTTGCTAATAAGATATCAAGGGCAAGTCGATTTTGCAAAACCATTGATCTAACAGCAACTAGTTCTGTATTGATCAGTAAAAATCCTCCAGCAGTCTCAGTGGATAACTGATCAACTACTGTTGACAATTGACACATTTTTTGATAATTCAGCAGAACCCCGACTGAAGGTATCAATTCACCAAATATATCACCTACTATTTCCGAAAAACTAGCTCTTTTATATCGGGTTAGTCCATTACTGTCATTATTGTTTCCAGTGATTCTTTTAACATGATAAATTTAAGGGAATACTATTCCGAAATAGCAACTCCCATACCAGTGATCAGGCAATCTAAAATAGGCTTTGTTTCCACATATATAATAAATTCCAAGAAATACTGGATCAGTTCCTCCTTTTAGTCCCTAACCCCCAATTACTAAGAAGATATGTTCACATTCACTGGAACCAATAAATACATTGTTATATTCTGTTTTAAGCCTATGGAGACAGATTTTCCCTTACTTTTCAAAATCCAGAGACATAGCAGCATGAGTCTTGTCAGTTACTAAAAAGTCTTCCCTTTCAGCCCATGTAGGTATCTGAGGTTTCGGTTCTGAGGCCCTCCTTTGGAAATCCTGTGTCCTTTGTACTACTGAGTTAAAAAATATCTTTTCTTCTTCATGTAACTTACATGTTAGATTGCGTTTATGTGCGTCAGCTATATCTATTGCCTTCATTGTTAAGAAATATTCACCCATGAATTGAGAATCTCTAGTTCTAAGGACAGGATTCATACTCTTTCGCATAGGGACATCGGAAAATACTACATCTACATTTGAATAATAATACTGCAGCTTTCCAGTTCTGTAAAATAAACTAGCTAATACACTACATGAAATACTATATGTCAAAGGTAAATGATGATAAGTTACCCCTTCAGCTACTGAGTTTGGCAATTTCATGCAAACATAACAATCGCGAACTTCCATTGTTTCTACATAATGTACTAAGAGATTTGCAAATACATTTAAATCAGTCTCGTTTTTATCTACACTGTCGTGTAGATCTAACTTGTCTGGTGTTTCTAATTCTATTCTATCTCCTTTAATGTTTGCTACCTCCGTATGTGCATTAGTACTATTCTGTTTGTCAGTAACCCTTAAATAGGGATTAGCTATTGCTAATATTACCCATATTATGAAAATTAATAATAAGCTACATATACAGATCCTACAACACTTCTTTATACGGCTTTGTTTTGGTTTTCCACCAACTTTATTATCAGACATTTTTGGACTAGAAGATTGTCTCTTCTTTAATTAAGAACTTGGTAAGACATAACACCTTAAGAGAGAAGTCTTCAAGAATAACATATGTCCACTCAGGACCCTTGATCTTGTTATTCAATGTCTTCAATCTTTGACTCTTTCTTTTTGGCGTTACTGTTGAAGGTCCAAATTGACTGGTTACTTAGTTTTCTTGATCAGGTTCTTCACTGATTGCCAAGACGGTATCTCAGTCTCTTGATAATCCTTGGCCAATTATCACCCTTTCGACGTTTCTTAAATTTCACTGCACTGCTAGATTCTTCAAGTCTTCTTTTATTTTCCTTAGATTTCGGCACAACTTGATCAGCTTCATCTTCAGATTTCCTCTCTATCTGACCTTGTCTAGGGCTTATTGTTCTGGCCTGTTCTGCCTGGATGGGTTCATCTACCTCAATCTGACCCTGTTCAGGATCTTTAATGTCTGGATTTTGTTCTGTATCCTGAACTTGTGTTTCTATATCTATCTGGTCCTATTCAGGTCTTTTTACCTCTTGACCATCTTCTGCCTGAACTTTTTCTCTAAAACCTATCTGTCCCTCCTCAGACTCAGGAATGGGGCTTTGGTTTTCTTCTGTCTGAGTATATTGTTCTCTCCTTAACTGTTCCTGCTTAGGCTCCCTAACAGTCGTTTCCCTACTCTCCTGAGCGAGTTTGCAATAATCCAAAGGGGCTCCAATTAAGTTCTTAAGGTAATTTTATTGGAGGTAAAATTACATGCAGCAACCCTCAGCAACACAGTTCAATTACTGGTTATTTCCAGGAACTTTAGCTGTGATGCAATTCCACAGCATCACAGTTACATCACACAGTTCCAGCTGTTAGCACTCATCTTCCCCCTTATGAAATCAAAAACAATGAGAAACATTCAATATAAGACATAATAATAAACAACTTATTCATAGTTAAAAGAAAATAAAAAAAATAGATGATACCATTCAATTAATAAATAAGATCACAATTCATAAATGAGATACCTTACACAAATCCCCAAAACTCCACTTTTTACCGTCATCCAATTGTGCCACTGACCCCATGACTGAAACGACTTTATGCGGTTGCGAAAACTTACTCTCTCCTTTCTTCACAAATCCAAATCTTCTTACCACCACCGAGTCACCTTCCTCGAACACCAACTCCTTTGCAAGTTTTCTATTATCAAAGCTTAACTTATTAAGCCACTGACAATCCAAAACTCTTGACCTCATCTTTTCTCTGTCAACTCAAACCTGATTCTTATCTTGCAACCACATAGGAGACTCCTTCGTACCCGGCTCTCTCCCTTTCAAAGCAATAGAAGAAGAAACACCTGTCACCGAGTGAGGTGTAATCCTTTAACCCTCATCATTCTTCACAACTCCTCCTTCCATGACAAACCATTTGCTAAAGAAAGTTGAATACATTCCATCACAATACGATTCACCCTTTCCACAAGTCCATTAGCTTGTGGACGGGGAAAGCCACCTTATCATGTCTAATTCCAAGACCATAAAGAAAATCTCCCATCGCTGAAGAAACTAATTGAACTCCATTGCCAATCACTAATACTTTAGGTACACCCTCTTCCAAAAAAAACTCTTCTAGAAATGTTATCACATTTGTAGTAGTGACTTGACCCATAGACTTACATATAAACCATTTCCTATGATAATCCACTAACACCACCAAAAATCAATTATTACTCCCTAATTTGTCAATTGGACCCAACACATCCAAAGCTAGTTTCTCCCACGGTCTCATAGGTAACTCCACACACCTCAAAGGTGGCTCTCTAGTTACTTTCACCTTATCACTATTGCTACATGCATGACAATCCCAAACCAAATCTTTTACATTTCCATCCATCGCCGGCCACCTAAAAGACTCTCTTAATCTTCTCTTTGTCAAACTCTTTCCTAAATGTCCTTCGTGAACAATCCTCAACAATTTCGGTCTCAACAAAACTGGAGGAACTATCCTATTCCTTCTCAAAACCTTGTCTCCTTCCACCCTAAGCTCATCCTTTACCGACATATATTGTTTATCCATTTCCACTCCATTGAAATTATTCGAACAACTCATAATAAGGTCTCTTAATTTTTTATATTCTTCATCCTTCTCTACCGCTTCCTTCCAATCATCTTGACTAAGAGCAAATTCACAATCCACGTTGACTATGAAGTCCTCCAAAAATTCTACACAAGAATCATCATCCACTGGCATCCTAGAAAGACAATCTGCAATAACATTTTTATCTCTGTTGCCGAATACCACTAACCTGTGTTAGCTATTCAGACCCAATCCACAGGAGCGACGAGAATATCCTCACACTCCCAAAGCCTGTCCACGGATGAGCGAATCAGATACACTCAACCAATAGATTGACATGGGAGATGTGGAGACCCAAAGCTTAGAAGAATATATTTCAGATTCCCCAGCGGATTTCCTCAGAATGGTCAGAGAACAGGGCAACCTACAGAGGAGACATTAAAGAGAATATTAGCAACTGACCTCCCCTCCCTTAGGACCAGAAATATAGCAGAAACTCCTAGTGTTGAAGTTAGTAATGACACACGCTCTTTTCTTACCAGCTGGACATCTCTGGAGTCAAAAGGAGAATGGAAATGACTCAGCAGGACAAGTTTTCGTCAGTTAAGGATTCAGCAGGGCAGGCACTGTACAGTTAATGTTCCAGCAGGGCAAGACGTCTTCAGGAACAGACTAGGGAAGGCAGTGGGCCGGAGACTAATAGGGGGAGAGCAGTGGAGGAAGGTTCTATAGAGCTCTGCTATAATTACTCAATTGCGGCTCCCAAAGGTGCTGTATGAGAAGGCAACATAGGGCAACAGCGCTATGCTAAGACAAGTGGGGCCCCAATTCTTTAGAGAAGCCTGTCTCCAACACAAATTAGAAATAAAGACCTTTACTCCCACAACTCTCCCTAAACTAAGCTTCAAAATATGGGGCACAAAATACGCACCTATTGTGCGAAGGAAACTCAAATGAGGAGCCTCAATGAAATTCAAAACGCGCACCGCGCGTATACAAAATATCTTCTGAAAAGCACAAACTCGCACCGCGCGCCTGTGGAATCTTTCTGCCTTCTCCGCCTATGCGGGAACAAGAAACAATGTATCCGCTTCTGCCTCAAAACAACCAGACGCTGCCGGCATTTACCAAATGTCTTACGCGACAATGCCGGGGAACTGGATACAAAGTAACACACTAAACGCGGCCGCGTTTCTAGGAGCTTACTACGCGGCCGCGATGTCAATAATGACTTCAGAGAGCGGAGCGACTCTCTCGCCCTCTCGAGCACAAACGTGAAAGGACTCTTCCTCGTGGGGCCACTGGAAGGAGCCTAAAGAAACAGGAATCAAGGTTGGGGAATCAAGGAGCAGGGACTAGGAATGGGGAGCGTGGAATCAGCATCCAGGAAACCGAAAGGCAAGCACCGGCTTCTCGGCAAGGCGGGATATTTAAGGGAGGGAACGTGTGCAAACTCCACCCATTGGAGAGCAGTAAGGGAGCGTCTAAAAAGTGTGTGTCAACTAAGTCCAGCGCTCATTTCTCCCCCTGCGCCCTAGCGACTACTCTGGAAGCCCGACGTGTAACAATCACCAAGAACATATTCAACTGCAAAATTGTAATCCAGAACAGATAACAACCACCTTGAAATCCGAGGGGTCACACTACCATCTAAACCTCGACCACCTTTAAAAATATGAACTAGAGTTTTATGATCAGTCTTGACCACAAAAGGTGACCCCCACAAGTAGTATCTAAAATGTGCCATTCCCCAACAATATGCCAGAGCTTCCTTTTCTATATTTGAATACAATCTCTCTGCTCCTTGTAATCTTCGTGAAGCAAAACCAATAATTGTTTCACCCTTTTCTGACAATTGTATTAAAACTGCTCCAAGCACGATGTTACTAGCATCAGTAACCAATATAGATTTCTTATTAGGATCAAAATGCCCCAACAACGGCGCTTTAGAAAGAAATTTCTTTACATTTGCGAATGCATCCTCGCATTTAGCATTCCATTGAAACACAGTTCCTTTTTTTAGGAGAAGTCTCATTGGTTCTACTAGGTCAGCGAATTTTGGAACCTATTTAGATCAATATTCAGCCAGACCTAAGAAGGACTTCAACTGCTCCATATTAGTAGGACAAGGAGCATCTTCAACTGCTTTCACAATGCTGGCTTTAGGTCTTATTCCAGTAATAGATATTTGATGACCCAAGTAATTTACTTAATTCAATCTTATCTGCCATTTTTCTTTTTTGATTGTCAATCCATATTTAGAAATTCTTTGTAAAACTTCTTCCATCAATTTATCATGTTCGTCAAATGATCTCCCCACAATCATAATATCATCCTGGAAGCATAACACTCTTTCCATCCCCTTAAATATATTTTGCATGATTCGCTGGAACACTACGGAGGCAGATGCCAATCCAAAAGGCATTCTACAATACCAAAACGCCCCCAGAGGTGTTACAAATGAAGTCAAGGGACATTATTCGGCATGTAGATTCACCTAATGGTAGGCTGAAGACATGTCCAACACACTAAAAACGCAACCACCACCCATCATGCTTAACATTTCACCAATATTAGGTAAAGGTTGTCTATCCACCCATATATTTCTGTTCAGATCTCTTAAATCAATGCATAAATTAATTTTGTTACCCTCCTTAGGTGCGACGACAATTGGCGATAACCACTCTGACGACTCTATAGGTTCCATGACTTTGGCTTGCAACAATTTATCAAATTCTTTTTGAAGCGGCTCCCTCGTCATATGTGGTATTGTTCTAACTTTATACACTATGGGCTTGGCATTCTTCTTCAAAGCAATACGATGAGTGAATCCCTTTAGCAGACCTAAATCATCAGAAAAAACATGAGAATATTTTTTCATGTACATGTTCGCCCACTCATTGTTTCCATCAATAGTGGAAGATACATTATCTACACTTGGATCAACTACCATAACTGGTTCTACAGCATTGGGATTAAGTATAATGTTCAAATCTTTTTGATGTCGCCATCCTAATAAATTTGATCCTTCCTGTGTAATATAGACTCTTCCATGAACACCATTTTTCTTGAAAATTATATTCATCCACCGTATTCCCAAACTGTTAATTTTTGATCCGCCGTACCCAACAGCTCTTACGTCTGCTTGTAGAAGATCTTTAACTTCTCCATCCAGTCTTTCTTGAAAAGTTTCCTTAGAAATCAGAGTAAAGAGATTGCCAGAGTCAGCTAATAATTTTACTTCCCCTCTATCCAATGTGATTTCACAGTGTGGTTTTTCTAGTTTTTCTGTACTCTCTCCCGTTAGGTTCTGATCATTGCAGTTTATATTCATCACTAAATTTAAATCACATTTTTCTACAGTTTCCACCACTTAAGATTCATCCAATTCTGCACCATCTATAGTTAGGAACAACTCTTCACTCTGTTCTTTCTTGTCCTCTACTTCCTTGACACTAGTGATTTGAGTACTTCCTCTAGATCTGCATGCTTTCGCTAAATGACCTCTTATGCCGCATAGCCTACATGTAGCATTCCTTGCTCCATATGCAAAACTTGAACTTACATGTCCTGGTCAACCACATCTATAGCAGATAATGGGCCGTCTTTCTCCAACCTTAACAGGTACATTTTCATTACTTTTATTAATTACCTTCTAGAACACTTCTTTTTTTTACTTACTTAAATAATTAACTAAAATAATCAAATAAAATACTTAATTAAAATAAATAATTAAACGTGACTCTTCAGTAGATGTAATGAGGAATTGGTGTTATATAAATAGTCTGTTGTTTGTTTCAATAGACAGGAAGGTTGAAGTTAATTTGTCAGGTAGTCCTTCTTTTCTTTCCTTTGTCTTGGAGATTGGATTGGAGACTTCACGATGAAAAAGCTTGGGAAATGTTGACAGTTTACAAGGTACTTGAAAGATGCCAGGAAAAAAAATGTATGTGAAAATATATTAATTTAGGAGATCACGCTAACTGTAAGTATGCTTTTGAATTCAGCACTTAGCTTGTGTGTTATTTTCAAACACACACGCGCAGACAAGCTTTGCTCTGCCTCGTTTTTAATTGCCTCACGCTCGGCTTAGCTTGAATATATTTGAGCCTCAATGCTCATTCATGACTGTCAAGGAAAAGCCAATAAAAAGCAATTTCCTCTTGCTTCGCTGCGTACATTGCATTAATCACTTGACAGCGCAACCCTCAACGTAGCAGGCCGATGTTTGAGTTCTTATACACTGAATGAAATACTCTCCACTGTACAGTTGTTCTCGTCTTAATTTCAAGAGTTATGTAAAGTCGAAAAGGACAGTAGAAAGTTCATTCAAATAATGAGATTAACGCCGAGATCATGTCTATTAAATGCCTTTGATAATTAGTTTAAAAATGGCAGCGCTTGACAAAATAAGCACTTACAGTTAGATGAGAAGTAGAAATAAAATCCGGAATTTTCTTCCTTTCTTCAATAGCGCTAAATTAACTTAGCGGCGTTCCAGAGGTGAAGGTCGTGCCTCTCTCCTGCCCTCAGTAGTTCAGATGGACAATGGTCTGGTGAGGTCAGAGATCCTCGAGTAGCAAGGCTACAGTTAGTGATTTAAGGAAAATTCAATTATATTTAGTGATATATTGAACACAATTAGATCAAAATAAGCAACGTATGCAAGGACACAGAAGAGTAAAGGAAGACGTCACATTTTAATAAACATCATAAAATGGAGTAGCTTCCGTTTCTGTCATTTTTGCATTTCAAGAAGAATATGCAGTGCTCACACATACACAAGTGAGGGTGCGTGAAGTGAAGTGCTTAGTGACAATAAAAACTTTTCATCGCATTGAAAACATGTCAAAGAGAACCCAAGTGGTTTAGACAATGTTAGGGAACTTTGAAATTGTAGTCGACGGCGTTTCGATCTTAGTGATTCAAGATCATCATCAGGACAATGTAAGTGCTAGCACGTAAAATTACGCGAATTTGTAGCAAACACATCTGTTTTTCATACACATCTCTCCTGCTCTCTGCGCAGGAATAACTTGTCGCCATAATTTGTAATGATCCAAAGGGGCTCCAATTAAGTTCTTAAGGTAATTTTATTGGAGGTAAAATTACATGCAGCAACCTTCAGCAACACAGTTCAATTACTGGTTATTTCCTGGAACTTTAGCTGTGATGCAATTCCACAGCATCACAGTTACATCACACAGGTACAGCTGTTAGCACAGAGTTCCTCTACACCTGTCTGGTCCTCACTCTTTACCTGTCTGTCTAACTGTGTTTGACTCCTAGTTCTTATAAATACTTCAGATATGTCCACCTCTGGGCTCCAGACGTCCTCATAAGTGCTTGGTTGTTCTTGGGCAGCTACTTCAGGATCTTCTATAGGAGGTTCTTCAGTTGCACAACCTTCAGCAACATCAATTTCTCGTTTCAACTGAAACCCTTCTTCTTCAGGAGCTAGTACCCTTTTGGTATGACTTGCATGAATCCAGTTAGGCAACCCTGCACACTTTACAGCTGTTGAAGTAGTCAGTATAACTTGATGCGATTTGCCCCACCATGGTACTAGGCACGATTCTCAAGTGTGATTCTTCACAACTACCCAGTCACCGGGATTTAGATCATGCGATTGGCTCTGTTGAAAGCATCTTCTCCAACCTGATGAGAGATAGAACGCACTCTGTCAGCCAACTCTTTGCAATACTCCAAAACCTAGTCATCAGTTATATTCAACAGCTTGTGTCTTGGTACACATCATGGTGACTCAATCCAGTATTTTTGTCTGGAATACTTCTGAGTCCCATCAGAACCAGAGGTAAAGTATCAGGCCATTCCAGTGGGGTGGATGCACACACCTTTCCGAGTCTTGACTTGATCATGCCATTTAATTGTTCTACTACCCCAGAAGCCTCTGGACGGTAAGTGAAGTACAATTTTTGTTCGACTTTGAATGTTCACAAATTAGTCGAATTGTTTCATTATTAAAATGAGATCCTCTATCTGATTGAAGTGTTACTGGAAAACCAAATCTAGGGATGAGTCTCTTAATAAAAGTTTGGCCACTGTCACGCTGTCATTTCTTCGGGTTGGGAATGCTTCCACCCACTTTGAAAATACAAACTATGACAAGTACATATTTCAACCCTCGACAAGCAGGCAGTTGAATGAAATCTAATTGAAGTCTTACAAAAGGACCCTCTGCCTTTCCAATCTTTCCCATACTAACCACAGTTTTCCTGCCAGGATTCATTTGTTGACATTTTAAACATCTTTGGCAAAGACTTTCTGCTACCTTTCTGAACTTTGCGTTAAACCAATCTTGTCTGAAAAGTCGAATCATTGCATCTCTGCCCACTTGTGTGTCTCAACTGAACACTCTAGTCATTGGTGCAAGCATACTGTCTGGCAAGACTGGTGTGCCATCATAAAAAACCCACACACCATCTTCTGCCCTTCTCTGACATCCTATTTTTACCCACTCTTCCTTTTCTCTCATGTCTACTGCATCCTGCAGATCTTTTACCTCCTCCCAGGTTCCCACTCCTGCAAGTAGCATAAGTTTCGATTTGCTTGTTTAGGACAATTTTATGCCTCGCACAGTGTTGGGCAACCTGATCAGCATATCTGTTACAGGCTGTCACTTAGTCATCTCCTGATTGGTGAGCAGCACACTTAACCATGGCCACCTCTTTTGGTAATTGAATTGCCTCAATTAATTCTTTCACGAAAATTCCATTTTTAATAGGAGTTCCTGAGGAAGTCAGGAAATACCTTTGCATCACCAGCTGGCCAAAATCTTTCACAACCCCATAACCATATTGACTGTCAGTGAATATGGTTACTCTCCAATTTTTCCCAATTTTGCATGCTTTAATTAAAGCGATCTATTCAGCTACTTGTGCAGATCTGACTTCTGGTAAATAGGATGCTTCGACTATTCTAGTTAATGTACATACAGCGTAAGCAGCACTTAATCCTCCCTCCTCGTGTCGCATGCATGAGCCATCTACAAATAGCTCATGATCAGCATTTTTGAAGAGTTTCTCTTGTATGTCACAACGTGATTTGGTGCTAAGTTCAGTCAAGACATTCATGTTCAACCTCATCTTTCACTTCTTCTTGGTAAGGATCAGGTAGTAAAGTGGCTGGATTAAGACCTGACCTCCTCACTATAGTCACGTTTTCAGCCCCCAGTATTATTCTTTCATATTTTGTCAGCCTACTGGGAGTAAGGTACTGTGTTTGGGTTCTGGTCAGTAAAATCACCACTGCATGAGGAACGTACACCTTGACAGGGTGTCCCATCACAATTGACTCACTCTGTTCTATGCTCACACAAGTTGCAGCTACAGCTTTCAGGCAACCTGGTAATGCACAGTCCACATGATCTAGGGTAGCAGAAAAATATGCCACTGGCCTTCTCATTAATCCCTGTCTCTGTGTCAGAACTGAAAGTGCACAATTAACCCGCTCATAGAAGAATAATGCAAATTCTTTTGAATAGTCCAGCATCCCTAAAGCAGGTGCTCCACACAAATAATCTCGCAACTTTCAAAAAGATCCCATGCTTTCATCATCCCATTCTATGGGGTCCTTCGGTCTCTGGTCATCTGTATCAGGGGTTTAGCTAGTAAAGCAAATCTTACAATCCATTGCCTACAATATCCTACAAATCCAAGGAATATTCATATTTCTTTTTGGGTCAGTGGCAACTGCATTAGTCTCATTATTCTGATTATTTCAGAGGTCATTCTTCTAAATCCTCTCTCTATTTGATGTCCCAAATATTTAACTGAATTTTTGCAAAACTGAAGTTAAGTTTCTCAGGGAACACTTTATGTCCATCCTTTGCCAAATGATTTGGCAATGCAATTGAATTAGTAACACAGTCATCTCGTGTATTTGACGCCACCAATAGGTCGTCAATACACTGCACCAAGACTGACTCTCTGGGCAATACAAGAGATTCAAGTCTTCTTTTGAGAATCTGATTAAAGATTAAAGGACTTTCAGTGTACCCTTGAAGCACACGATTCCACACGTAAACATGCTCTTCAAATTTGAACGAAAATAAAAACTTGCTATCTGGATGCAATGGAATAGAAAAGAATGCATGACATAAATTGATTACTGTGAACTACCCTGCTTTCCATGGTATCTGATAAACGATCACAGCTGGGTTGGGCACTACTGGACAGCACGGTACAACAATCTTATTAATTTTCCTAAGATCTTGAACCACCATATACTTTCCGTTAGGTTTCTTAATGCCAATTATAGGGGAGTTACAAGGGCTACTCATTATTTCTTTCAGGGTGCCTTGTTCGACTAATCGCTCAATCTCTGCTGCAACACCTGCCTTTATTTCTGGACTAATTTTTTATTGTCGAGTATTCAGATAAACAGCACCTTCTTGCACTGTCACTTTTACGGGATCTACATTTGCCATTAATCCTATTTCTTTTCCAGTAAAATCCCATATTCTGCATTTACAGTCAATTTGACTTCTGCAGGTAATTCATTTTGTGTCATCATCGAATATAATTCATTTACTTCTGTTCCCTGTTTAGCTAACATGAATTTGTAAACTCCATCTTCATCTGGGGTTTGTATTGCAACACCATCTGGTGTGCAAAATATGATGCAATTCATTTTAGACACTAAGGGCCTCATGTAGGTAGCTAAATACCGGTCGGTAACGGCCGAAATTCGGTAAATATCCCGTTACCGACCGGTATTTAGACAATTGAGATGTAGGAGGCCAAAAATAAGGATTCAGTAATTATGAATCGGTAAATACCGATTCATCATTACCGAATTCTAAATTACCGATTCTGAGTTACCGATTCCTTATTTACCGAATCGGTAAATAAGAAACGGTAAAAACGAGAAAAGAGATGTAGGTAAATTCGGTATTTGAGAAATCCCTGAAATTCGGTATTTAAGAGTCGGAAATTAACACAGATTGAAAGCAGGTGGAAATCAGCAACAGTGCATATAAGCAATCCCAAAATGCAACACCGTGGACACCATGGCGGCTCTCTATGTGATTGCAAGGCGCCTACGTCTACAGGCAGCAGGGCTGAGGATTTGGAGACGGGAGGAACGCATTTACAGACAGCGCATCACACTCTTTCAACAGACTGAGACTGAGATACATGAAAGGTACAGGCTACACCCCCAAACCATCATGGACCTGATAAGGGACCTGCACCCACTCCTGGACCAGCCAACAACAAGGGTGCATGCCATACCACCACATGTGCAGGTTCTCTGTAGCCTACATCTACTTGCATCTGGCAGTTACCAGGTGGTGATAGCTGCGGTAGGCGGTGTATCCCAGAGTTGCCTGTCCCGTTTCTTCAGGAAGTTCCTGGATGCCATGATGCTGAGAATGCACCACTACATCAGCTTCCCAAACACACAGGCTGAACTGCAGAAAACCAAGACAGACTTTTACCAGATGGCACAGTTCCCGCATGTCATAGGCTGTATTGATGGCACACACATTCCAATCTGCCCACCAGCAGCCACTTAGCACATCTACAGGAACAGAAAGTCCAACCACTCCATCAATGTGCAGGTAATCTGCGATGCAGGGAACACTAACACTGATATCGTAGCTAAGTTTCCTGGGAGCACCCACGACTCCTTCATCTTCCAGAACAGTGGGATCTACACACGACTGCTTGCCGGAGAATTTGGAGAAGGATACCTGCTAGGTAAATCACTGTGACGCTCCCTAATACTTATCGCAAATTATTGTGTATTGAGGCATGTGACTGATGGTTCTCTCTTACTCACCTAGGCGACAGTGCATATGCCGTGCGGTCATTCATCCTCACTCCCTACCTACACCCATCAACCCTGAGTGAGAGACGATATAATGTGGCACACAAATCAACACGCAACGTGGTGGAGCGCACGTTTGGACTATTGAAAAGCAGGTTCCGCTGCCTCCACAAAAGCGGAGGCGCACGCCAGTACACACCCATCATCTGCTGCAAGATCATTGCCACTTGTGCAATGCTGCACAACCTTGCCACGAAGAGAGGTACAGAGGTGGAACTAACTGATTTTGAGGACAATGATGATGATTCTGCACAGCCAGAGGCCAACGCAGCAGGAGTGGCAACAGCAACAGATGGGAGAGAGAGACAGGCAGAGATCACATGCAACTATTTCTGAGTAAGCAAGGGGACACAGCCAGTAGTTGGATGCCATGACGTAGTTTAATCATGCGGCACTACGCCACAACACAAAGGAAAACCTGTCCTCTCAATATTGTGCAATCACTAGTTGCAAGTCAAGGGTTACTTCACCCAATTGTCTCATGCTATACAGTGCAGCATTAGTGTCTGCGCCCGCGCACTACAGTGCGGGATGCCATTGATTGTGCGTCCTCACTAGTGGCAGCCCCATGCCGCCTGATGCTTCTCCGTGTATCTGGGACAGGGGGGGTAATGCTGCTCCTGCTGGTGGTTTCTTCGCTGTCCACAGCATCCACAGCACCAGTTGTGGCAGACTGGCTTGTTAGTAGCACTTCCAGTGCACTGGTGTACCTCACCATCCCCCTTGATACATCATTGCTGCAGTGCGTAAGGCCCTCCTGCATTGCCACAGAGCGCCTGCAGAGCAGCGAAGTGGCAGTTGCCAGCCGGTTGACTGCCCTTGTGTGATGGTCTTTTCTCTGCCGTTCCCGACGCCGTGCTGCTCTGTCCTCATCAAACTTTGTGCACAGCAGCATGACGGACTGGGACATGTCCCGCATGCCCGCAGCCATCTCACTCATTCCCTCAGCCATAGCGCTGATGCCCCTGTCAATATTTCCAAATGTATCTTTGAGGCCCCGCATTTGGCGCTGCACTGACATCATTGCCTTTGCTTGTAGGCGCTGTATCTTTACCATGGTGGCCTCCAGCCCTGAGAACACTCCATGGCTCTCACCCTGTGGTGGTGGACTTTGCACCCGAGCCCTGCGGCGACGTCTGGCACCTGTGTGTGCTCCCTCAGAGGCGGAGGGCACACTGGCATGGCTACCATCCAGGGGCACAGTGGATGGTTCCGGCCCCCTGCAGTCTTCAGATGAGGACTCCGAGACATGCAACCCGGAAGCAGCACGCCTCCTCAACCTGAGCAATGCAGGCGGTGATGATGCCGGTGACTCCAGCAGGAGTGGCGATGCTGGCTGTGGTGGGGATGCTGGCTGTGGTGGTGAGGCTGGCTGTGGTGGTGAGGCTGCGTGTGGTGCTGATCTCAGCCCAGAACTTGTGGTGGCCTTCCCTGAGCTGTCCTTCCGGTGTCCCCTCTCTCCCATCTCATGTGCAGTCCTGCGCAATGTATCGTCTGTGGACAGAAATGTAACATCAGCTCAGTGTACCTGAAGCCCTGCATTGCTAGTATCACAATACATTTCTGAAACACTCTCTCATTGTCCTCTGCCTGCTTTTCGCTAATGTGTGTAACATGCCTTGTTGTTCTGTGCTATTCTTCTCATGTTTGGGGTTTCCGAGACTACATCTCCCATAATGCATTGCTAGTATGCACTAACACCTGTACTGGAGTGGGATACTCATTGCCCAATTGGGGAGTTGGGATAGGGGTAGGGGGGGCCACATTGCTGTGCATGCGTCTTACCTTGTTTGGTGGCGGCTCTGGCAGAGCTGTCTGCATCCCCAATCCCCACGACACTCTCGGGCTCTATTGTTGACTCCACCAGCTCCTCAAGTTCTGTAAGGGCAGGTGCCCTGTTCCTTCCCCCTCCTGTCCGGCTGGCCTCTTTCTGCAGTTCCCCCATCTTCCTCTTCGTGACGATACATAGGTCGTACCACCGCTTCTTCAGCACGTCTATGTCCCGGGGGGGTCACTCCTATTGCATTCACCTGCGCCTGGATTCCCAGCCAGATTTTCCTCTTCTCCGACTCAGGCACTTGCAGGGACTGCTTTCCAAACAGCTTCTGGTGCTGCTTGACCACCTCCTCCACTAGTACCTGCAGTTCCTTTGGGCTGAATTTTTGTTTTCTCCTCCTTTCACCTCCATCTCTCTCTGTCTCCTGGCTGGACATTGTGTCAGTTTGTTGTTCACAATCAGGCACTGGCTCTGTTGCTCTGCCCTGCACTACCAGCCTCTCCAGAGTCTGGTGATTGTGTGCACCTGCCTGGGTGTGGCCACTTCCTGGTTGGGTGGGGTTGGCCTTGCACGGGATTGGCTGATTCATCAAGTGATGTGTATTTGAATTTCCGATTCGGTAAACTCCGATTTGGTATTTACCAAATCAGTAAATACCACTTCGGTATTTACCGATTCGGTAAATACCGCTTCATGATACCGGCCGGTATTGTGGATTTGGTATTCATTTACCGAATTTTACCGATTCGGTAATTGATACCGAATGTTTACCTACATACTATTTACCGATTCATAAATACCGATTCGGTAAAATTCGGTATTTATGAATCGGTAAATGGTATGTTACCTACATGAGGCCCTAAGTCCCTTTCAAGCAAGTTTACAGGGCTTGAGTCACATACCACGAACATATGCATTTCTTTAAAATTTCCAATTCGCACCTCCATTGGTTCTGTGATCGGAGTTCTAATCCGTTTGTTTGAAACACCTACGACTTGGATGTCTTCACCCGAGAGGGGCAGGTTAGGAATGTCTGCTGTTCTCACAGTAGATCTGGTAGCACCAGTATCCAACAAGAAAGTGATATCATTTCCTTCTACTTTACCTTCTACGTATGGACCTGACTAATCTGCTGGTAGGGATGCGCCAAGTACGCACTCCCCTTCCACCCCCCTCAGGCACCGTCATTCCTGCTCATGATCAATTAGGGGGTCCTGCAAAAGAAACTGTGATGTTACAAACATTTTCTTACCACTTCCTTCTGGAAATCCGGCGTCCACACTGTACTTGGCTTGACACACAAAATTTGATTTAGGGGCAGGTGACAATTGACTCTGTAGATCTATACCCTGTTGCTGATGACTCACTAACACCTCATTCGGCGTCTGTGTATTTAAATTTTGATTTGGGCCTTTATTAACGTGTATGACTTTACACTCGTTTTTCCAATTCCCCAACTTCCTGCACCCATGACAGGGAAATCTTTTCTTTGCCTCTTCCCGATTCAACCTTCCCCGTTGTTTTCCCCCATTATTGTCACCTTGACCTTGTGCTCTTCCTTGATTTTCTGACTGTTTATTTAATTGCAGTTCTTGCTGTTCACCCAATTTTACTTGAGCCCACGTTACTTATTCTTCTAAAGCTTTTCGTTTGTTGTCAATTTCATCCCCACAATATTTAGCATATTTTAAAATTTCATCAATGTGCTTTGATTGACAACACAGCGTGTGCTGCTTAATCATTTGAGATATATCTCAGCCCGGTCACAAATCGATACACAAAATGAGTCATGTCCTTGTTTTCTAAACTTTCAAACCCACTATACTGTTTGAACACCAGTAAAAGACGTTCATAGTAGGCATGTACAGACTCATTTTTCTCTTGGGTTGTCCTGTCTATTTTTACCCAATCAGTTTCTTTCGGGGGAATTCTACTCTTTAGAAAAGTGATTACTTGATGGTATTTTTTCATTACATCTTCTGACGGGGCTCCTGTCTTTGAATCTCTTGGATACTCTTCACTAGGCCAATCTATAGTAATTTTACACTCTGTCCGCAAATCCGCAGGTTCCGACTACTATGTCAAACAAACCATCCAGATCTTTTAACAGAACCTTTGAAACTTTCACAAACCTCTCAACTTGTCTGTACCATTCCACTGTTTTCTCTCTCAATTTTGGGAAATCATTTGTAAACAACAAAACATCCTGTCTAGTCCATGGTACATGTACGTACCCCCCCCTCCAGCTACCTCCCTCATTAGATACAACCTCTCAGCCTTTTCTGTTTCCCTCATGGCATATTCAGATGTCGTTCGATTTACCTGTGCCTCTTCCTTTTTCTTTGCCCACCTAACATTACATCTTTCAAGATCTCCCCATTGTTGTAGCAGAAATAACAACTCCCTAATCTGTAATTTTCTTCCTGGCACATTCATATTTTCCAAATCCTTATCAGAAAATTCTGCTCGATATGGTTTCTGCAACACCTTTGACTTCCCTATGTCTATTCCCATTTCCGATGCCAAATTTGTCAATTTTTCATGGAATGCCTTTGTGTTGCGTGAAATGCTTCTACAAATAAACAGTAATTCTTCCTTACTGTATGTGTTTAATCTGTCTAGACCCACATTTCCAACAACCATTTCTTCCAATTCTACTCTCAATTTGAAAATGTCCAATAATTTTGGCTGTGACTTTAGTTTCTCTATTTCTTGAGACCATCTCTCTATATCTTCTGGGGTTGCTATTGTGGAAACTTCTAGTTCCTGTTGAGGTTTCCTTCGAACAACTGGGCACATTTCTCTTCGGGGTTTCCAGCATTGGCTTTCTTATGGGCAAATCCATTCATAATATTACTGATTCACATTCACTTTCTTGGTCATCTACTATATTTTTTTTCTTTTCTAGGTTCTATGCTTGGGGTAGGCATTACAGGAACTTTAGAACAGTTGGACTTTTCACCATACAATGGGACTACTGGACCTATGGTTACTGGTATGGTCAATGCATCAGGACGTATATTCCTCTGGGTTATTTTCTGGATCAGTTCTTCTTTATTCTTATTTATTGCTTCCCTTTCCTTTTCTTGAAGTACCCTGTGGGTGGTGTCATGTACTGTTTCTGGAGCCAAAGGTGTTCTTACCATTGGGGCACAAGGGGTCATTCCATCAAATCCTTCATTATAAGATAGAGGACTTTTCATCAACACGTCTTCTAAATACCCTTCTTCTGCTTCTCCGCTATCTATCATGGTTAAGTGCTTGGTTTTCTCTGTACATTTACCTCCCGACTGCTCTTCTGATGTTAACACACGATATAAATCTTCTGCCACCATGGCCTGTCTCCATTGTTTCATTTGACTATCTCTAGTCTCTCGGGGAAATTTCGGATAATATTTGCTTAAGGTCCTGTTTCTTCGTGGGCTATCACGTTCAAATACCAGTGCGTTTTCTATTCTGAAGACCAATCAACTTCTACTCTGTTTGCTCGCTCAGCCACTGCTTGTGCGGCTTTTTCTGTGACGTCAGTATCACTCCTTACTACTAACCCCTCCTTTACAATTTCGCATCAACTACACGCCCGCTGTTTCAACCAATCCCAGCGTGGCTCTCAGTGATGTCAGTGCAGCACCCTCAACTGGCCCCTCCTTTATAAGGTAATGCGAAAACCTATTTTCTCACAAAATTTCACACAATTTTCATTAATTAACAAAGTATAAACATTCGCTATTGTGTCTGACCTACTAATTCAAAGAATAGTTAGATTTCTTTCACTTACAAGTAAAACCCTTCCGCTTACTCTTCACACACTACGAGTAAAACCTTTTCTACTTACTCTTCACACAAGCATCAGAGAACCTGTTACTCCGTCAGTGTTATCCTTTCTAGGTGATATAATTCTAAACTTTCACCAGCGAACTCCTCGCTATCACTTACTCTAACTAGCATTCAAGAAATGATTCCCTAACGTGGTGCTTCTAGTCCTGCATAACTGTCAGCACTTTCTCAGTCCAGACCAATATCCTCACTGCAGTGTGGCTTCCATCTACCACCCGCTATTCAATATTCCCGGGAATTTCCAGATTACATAAAACAATACATAACGGGTTTTGGTTAAAACATAAATTAGTCATTCAAAATTTAAAATACAATCCTCACCTAACTAACTATACTAACCATGCCTCTGCTATCAAGAAGAACTGATGCAGCGGAGTTTACCAGCTCTACACATACATATACTCAGCACTCATTTGGGCCCATATACATTCATACACTCAATGAGCTAGCACATATCCGCTGGTCATCAATTTTGATTTACCCTAGGAAACCTTTACACCAGTATTTTTACCATTCCTGTCTCCTGAGTAAATCTACTTTCAAAAGATCTAGTAGTAGATTAGAATAGGGAGGAAATAAAATAATACATTAATTTTTTTATTCAAAGAACCACAGACTCAGAAGGAGTTTTAAAAGTTTATCTGAATTAATAATTTTGGGAGTCAAATCAGAATACACATAGATATACCAGAATTGTCCATCAGGAAAGATAGTACAGTTAACTTATAATCAATTTGCATTAATTAAATTCTTGCGATGACAGTACCTGAGGAGAGAAAGAATTGAGAGCAAATACGGAGCATTAACGTCACAGTTATATTTACCTAGAATGGTGTGAGGACCTAGACATCAGAGTGACAAGGATTCAGGACAGGTTCAGGACCGGGAAGGTGACCTCTTCTAGTGCAACGCCAGTGCTACTCTCTCCGGCTTGGGCTTGTCCGGACCCCTTCCTAGATGTGCCTCCTCGGTTGTTCCGCGAATTTCCCTAGTGTTGGATTCTTCAGTCAGATTGCATTAAAATCGGGCAGCATCTCAGCATAGCATCGGCATCTCCTGGGTCAAGTGTGTCTAACTATCTAGAACGTACCTTTGTTATACCAATTCAAATGTATGATCCACCCCTAAATGTTTCAATTCCATGTACACCCGCAATTTGATTGGGCCAAGCAGTGGGGTGAGGACATCACACCATACTAAGTGCAATAACTTTCTTTAGTTCTATTGTCTAGCTCCCCGCCCCTTAATTTTAATACCCACAAGCTTTATTCCCACAAGCATTTCATATGTAGAGTGATAAATCTGTACAACAATGTTTCATCTTCTTCCTCTCGTAGGGTCCGAAGTTGTTCTTCCCATGTCCTTGTTAGGCTCAGGGTTTGGCAGCCATTCAATGATCTCATTGGTCTCAAGACAAGCAGATGTCACGCATGCGTAGTAGCCACAAGGAAACAGAGACGTGGTCACCCTCCAAGGCCCATATATGAGCTATTAATAAAGTCAGGGAAGAACATGTTAGAATGCAAAATTAAATGAATTCACTGTATACCACTTTCTTCTACTCTAAGCCCATTTACTTAATAAATCTTTTGCATTAGTGGTTTACTAAAGATTGCATAGGTTACTTTCAGCACAGCATGTGCATTAGTGCAAGGGTTTCGAGCAGCCATATGAAAAGCTATTGCGCAACGGCAAAGATTTCCCCCCAAGCGACAGAAGACATCACACCACGTTGATGTAGTAGACGCATGCGCAGAAGAGTTACCGCATTTTTGGTGGCCATTTTAAGGACACTCGGGTTACTCATTAGTAAAGCACATAGAAAAGCTTCCCCTAGATACAATGTGTAAAATGTGATGCAAAATTAGTATTCACAAACAGGTTGGTTATAATGTTACAGGTTATTCGAGAGGATTGCAAACAAACAAGTTTCTTTTATACGAAACCTTCATCCATCATGAGGTCCCAGACACACGCAAACAATACTTTCTATTGGCACTTTACTTTTTCCAGGCATGTTTTGCCTTAAATCTTTCAAAATTAAAAAAATCTCTGACTTCCCATAGTATATTGTTGTTCTTTTGGTGTTATTCTGTTCATTGAATTTAACTCCAGTGCCTACTGTGCTGTGGTTCTAACTGTTAACTATTTTGGTACTTCTAAATGCTTTACTCTTTAGCTCTATGTTAAGGCTGCCTATTGTGTGACATAGCTACTAGAGACTGAGCTCAGGTTTAAATGATTGAAACCTTGTCTGGACCAATCAGGTTAAGTAACTTCATTAGTAAAAGTGGAGTGCCACCTGACCCAATTGTTAATTATCTTCCCTTCAACTATATCTTTAGTGGAGTGTCTTTTACAGTCCTCATGACACTCAAAAGCAGGCCTTAATGCTATACTATAAAACAAATTATTCCTTTCTATCTTACCCTGGTAAAAAACTATTGCATTTGACCTGTCTCAAACAGAGTTGATTTCACCAAACAGGTAAAGTAATCTAAACTTCAGAAAATGTAATTCCACTTTACAAAAATGATCTTTCGAAAGGCATCCTTTGGCAAAAATGTGAAAGCAAAAGTGAGCTTTTGTACGAATAGTAGAACTAAAAAATATGCAAAAAATATGTCATTGACTTTGCCCATAAAGGGACTCCACAGCATTCAGACTCTCAGTAAATGACTTAGTTGTGACCAACTGACTTTTTGTGACATTTATTAAGCATTGTTACAGGCTTTTGAAGTGTCTCCCCTTGTAATATTCACTAAACTGACAGCAGTGCGCTAAAGTGGTGCCTTTGTAGGTGTATTTTGTGCCGATAACTTGATGAACCTTTCCAATAAGGTGCCATACTCAGACCTTGAAGTTTTGTGATATTCACAGAAAGACTTACATTAAGTAGATGGTTTGGAAAATATAGCCTTGGTGTTTAGAAAATCAGATTGTGGATGCAAATCTCACAGCCCACGTCTATTTGGGGAGTAGTAGACAAAGTCTTATACAATGTTAGGAGACTTTGAAGATAGCATTTTCTTTTTCACAATCATCCTGAATGTAGAGCTCGGATATGCAACCAAAATCTTTACAGCACTTTCCATCTCCATTTAAGTGTGAGCAAACAAGCAATGTACCAGATTATTATATATGGTATTGCATGAAATGCATACTGTTTTAATATTTGTAATTAAGAATTATTCACAGTGATGATCAACATGAGACATAAGGGTGCTTGAATAGTCTGCCAGCGTACAAACATCTTAAGTACAGTTTCACAGTAATGAGATGAATCACTGTACCATATTCAGTTTTTCTGATTCCTCAAACGTTATGCCAGTCTCTGAAGAGGAAACTCCTTTTGCAATTTCGTCAGCACTGAGTTCTGGGAGGTGTTTTTCCAGGAGTGTCTGAAGGATAGAAAGACACATAGGCTATTAAATGCACATATATTGGAGGTTTTTTTTAAAACTCTTTGCAGTACTATCATCATAAATTAATTTTTCAACTGAACCAAATCCAAATATAAAAGGGTGTGTGAAAATGTGGATCTCCTATATGTAACCAAAAACTTAACACTCCTTCCCATCTCTATAATATTGTGAGCCAATACATACTTTTTTCCAGATTATAATTAAGCCTGGGCGGAGTTCGCTGATTTCTGCGAAGTGACAAAAAACTCTGCCACACCACGTAGAGTTCCGCAAGCGGCAGAGTGCGTTAGGGTCATGCCGTCGCAGTGATTTTCGGTGTCGGGTGTTTGTCCTGCCTTGGAAAATCATTGCGAACGTCACGATGTGCAGCGCAAGAATGCCCTGTTGCGTTTTGCTGCTCAGGTAGATTTTCTACCCGAGCGTCAGCTTCCTCAACGCAAACAGAAGATTTCTCAATGTGAGCGCCCGTGATCATGCACGACCACTCGCATTGAGAAATCCAACCACCCGCGTTAAGAAATTTCACCGGGAGGTTGATTTTTCCTGCTCACACTCGCCAACTAGACGTTGATGAACACGAGCGAGAAAAAATCTCGCCAGAAGGTGTATTTTCCTCGCTCGCCAACATGATGTTAACAAGAGAGAGTGAAGAAAAAACTCCACTCTGCTTCACGGAGCGGAGTTTTTCATAACTCCGCGAGCTCCACGGAACGCAGAGTGCAGAAAAATCTGCAAACTCCGTGAGTGGAGTACACCACTCAAGGTTAATTATGATATATGTTCAGGGGGTCCATGTTATATCATGAAATCTATACTGTTCCATACCATAGTGCTCTAATGAAGAATTAATCACAGTAATGATGAACAAAAGACTTTTGGGGACTTGAATATTATGCCATCATAGAACCACAACTTCAGGTTCAAAGAAATTAGATAAACTACTCTATGTGAAGTAAAGTACACTATATTATCTAGTAAGAGTCATTAAAAATATCAAAATAGCCTTATATGTTGATACCATATTCAGTTCTGCTGATTCTTCAGATGTTTTGCTTGTTGGTTCAGAGGAATCTCCTTTTGCAATTTCTTGAGCACTGGGTCCTGGGGGGCATTCTTCCAGGAGTGCCTGAAGGATACGAAGGATGTGCAATTAAGGTTTTTAAATGCACACATATTGGAGTTTGTTTTATACTTTTGCAACACTACCATTATCATAAATTACTTTTAAATACAGAGTGTGAAATTAAAATTAGTATTAGTTGGTCATTTTCCACAAAAACTTATGTGAACGAGTTGTAAATCAGATTAAAAAATATCTCCAGCTCAGACTGAGTAGTAGCTTGCAGGGTGATGCTTTCTGTCCTCTTGTGAAGTATTTGCCAGAATTACTATGTTACCATACATCTCTTCTTTCTGCTGATGGCTTTTCATAATCAGAAAAATAAAGTGCCATTTTTGGTTTTAATTGTTTAAACTGCAACTAATTATGCTCTGCCTTTCCCCTTGGCTGCTGGCTTTGGCAGGAAGGATTGATTGTGATTAATGATTAAATGTAATTATTTATTACAGTTGAACAGTTACACTATTCATTCATTTATTGACTCTTCTGCAATAAAGAAATAAAAGTCAGCTTTTAGCATGGTTTGCAGGTTCAAATGTTTAATAAATAAAAGTAAAATAGCAGAAACATGATGAACAAGGAAATTATCTCAATGGCACTGGATCAGAGTTACTGTTACTCTAAAGATAGTTGGGTCCCATGTAAAACTTTCCTTGGAAAGTTATTCTTTAAAGATCTGTCCTGCTCCAAGCTTCTATGGGCCACATGTATCAACCATTTTTGTGGTCGCAAATAGGCTATTTCGCAGACTAGGCCCATTCGCGAAAACAAAAAAGGCTTTTTATATGTATCAAACTCTATTTTGCAATTCGGTAACCTGTTACCGAATCACAAAATGGGTTAGCTATTTAGAAGGGGGGTGTTTAGGGCATCTCTTTCAAATACCGAATCGCTGAGGTATGTGTGAATGTTTTGTGACCGTGAATGCGGTCGCAAAACATTCTCAATTTATCATCAACTTCAAGTTGGTGGCAACCCATTCACAAATAGGAAGGGGTCCCCAAGCGACACCTTCCTCTTTGGGAATTGTGGCAGAAATGTTTTTAAGAGCAGGCAGGAGTCCCAGGGACCACTGCAATCTCTTAAAAAATTAAAATAAAACTTTTAATTTTTGTTTTTTAAATGAAACCCGTTTTATTTTCAAGGAAAACAGGCTGCATTTTAACCCCTTCGCTGCGGCGCAAATTCCGCCGCAGCGCTGGGGGGGTGTGGGGGGTTGACGACGCCGCTGTGCTCATGACGGAACCACGCCATCATGAGTCACGGGCGAGCTGTGCTCATGACGGCGTGGTTCCGTCATGACTCCACCCACTGCGCTAATCGCCCGCACAGGCGGGGAATTAGCGCCGCGTGGGAGGAGCAGCCGCCAACAGCCGCAGCATGACGGAACCACTCCGTCATGAGCACACGGCGCCCGTGGCTCATGACGGAGTGGTTCCGTCATGAGCGGGGAACGGGTTAAAAAACATGATTGCCATATTTACAAGCAAGAACAGACATGGTGGTTTGCTGACCCCAGCAGGCACCATCCCAGTGATTTTAGCGATTCCTAGGGGGTCTCAAATTGAGACCTACCTCATTAATATTAATGAGTTAGGTTGATTTGCGAGCCCCTGCGAATCGCTAAATGAAACTCTTGGAGTTTCATATATTTGGAGTAGCGATTACCTAACTGTGATTTGCCGAAAATCAGAATTAGGTAATCACTATTCCAATTCTTGATACATGTGGCCCTTAAAGTCCTATGAAAATGGATTGCGAGTCACATTAGAAAGAGGACATCAAAGTCAGTTAAAGGCATGTAAATCTTTCCCAGGACAGGTATATTTGAGAGAGCTGTCCTACCTCAAGCATCTAAGAGCCCTACAAAAACAGAATATGAGTCACATCAGAATCAGAACGTCAGTCAGAGTCAGTGTTTGAACTTCATGAGGTGCGATAACTGCTGCTAGAGTAGAGACAATGACTAAGTGCTCATGACTGGATGAACTGGGGGGGCAGGGAGTGTGATACATGTCAGACCAAGAAAAGCAGCTGGGGAGATTCCCAGATCTTCATAAAATGGAAAGGGACAAAGGTGCAGCCTGCTCAGTCATAGGTTAGTGTGTGTAATCAGAGGGTTCAGGGAGGAACAGCCTTTTTTCTTTTATACCAAGCTAGCCAGTTGAGATGCAGCCAAATGGACGGTGAGCTGGTGTCAGATTCAGTTTGGTATAGCTTAGGAGGAAGTGGTTCTCATTTTCTTAAACACACCCATGACTGCTACACAAACTCGCTACAAGTGCAGAAGCCCTGTGCTATTTTTCATTTTAGTGCACTCTGGGAATATTAGCAGTAAGACAAACAGGATAATCTGAAAACATGGGCAGAGTTGTAACAGGGAACGTTATCCACATTGGTTAAGGACTGTTCAGCACTGGCTGGTAAACATACAAAGTTGCCACCTCATCCATAGGTCGTATGAACACTTTCTGTACCTGTAAAAAAAAAAAACATTTGATGTTTATGGGCTGTGATGAGACCTGAAGTGCTGGACCTGCTCCCACTTGTTCCCAGGGAAAAGAAGTAGACTCACTGGCTCAGTTGACTGCCCTCCTGTGTGCCTACATGTAAGTAAGTAAGAAGATTAAAGGTTTGTAAACACTCTATCGCTGAGGCGTCTTGGTGCTAGAATAGCAGAGATATGAGAAAGCCCAAGAAAGAGCAGATTGTTACTGAGTGGGAAAGAGCCAGATTTTCAATATGGCCTGGAATTGTGTATGGACAGGTTGGCATCTAATATTCAGTGGCCACTTGCTCCATACCTTGGGAGCTAAATGTCACCACATTTTGTCTTCTTGACTTTAGGGACCACAACCAGTGATTGCTTTGCCAACTTTTGAGAGCGTCCAGGAGTGTACCATTGGAATAGTTTAAGGTATTCTGAGGGTCCACCTATGTACAAGGTTTTGTGAACCAGACATAGAGCCTTGAATTCAATACGCTCCTTGATTGGAAGCCAGTGAAGTTTTCTAATAGCCCCAGATATATGACTGTATTAAGGAATGTTCAACAGGGTGCACTCAGAGGTGTTCTGCAGAGTTTGCAGTTTGACCAACTCTTGCTTATCTGCCCCTAGATAGAGGGCATTGCAGTAGTCAATCCGGGACAGTACGAGTGCTACCACAACCGCTTTCCTTATCTCCATCGGGAGAAACTGTAAAATCTTCTGCAATATCCTTAGAATGAAATAGCAGGTAGAGGTTACCTGGTTTATCTGTCGTGCGAAGCTGAGCTGAGTACCACACACCACACCCAGGTTTACATGTAGACTCAACAAGCTGCTAGAGGCCTTTTTCCTTGATGAACCAGTTAAAACTAGTAGTGGACTGGCCCCTACTGGTGTCCTTTGCTGGAATGAGTTCTTACCCTTTGTGCTGTCCTTGAGATCAGAAATCAATCATTCGCATTTATAAAGCGCGCTACTCACCCATAAAGGGTCTCAAGGCGCTGGGAAGGGGGGGGGGGTCAGTGCTCGAAGAGCCAGGTCTTCAGCTGCCTTCTGAAGGAGAGGTGTTCAGGTATGGCGCGAAGGTGGCTGGGCAGAGAGTTCCAGGTCTTCGCTGCCAGGAAAGAGAAGGATCTTCCTCCGGCGGTGGCTTTGCGGATGCGGGGTACGGCTGCCAGGGCCTGTCCGGCGGATCGTAGAGTGCGCGGAGGAGTGTAGAAGGAGACGCGGTTGTTGATGAGTTTGGGTCTGAGGTTGTGAAGGGCTTTGTGTGCGTGGGTGAGGAGTCGGAAGGTGATCCTCTTGTTGACGGGGAGCCAATGGAGTTTTTTCAGGTGTCCTGAGATGTGGTGGTGGCGAGGGATGTCCAGGATGAGTCTTTCGGCAGCGTTCTGGATCCGTTGGAGTTTCCTCAGCAGCTTGGTGGTGATGCCCGCGTACAAGGTGTTCCAGTAGTCCAAGCGAACAAAGGACTGTTCTGAAATATCTGAAAGATTGCATTTAGATAAATGTTGGATTTTCAAACCTCCAGAGGGCCAGAACCAACAACCCAAGTCAAATCATTCAAGGCACGAAAATTACGTTTTTCATTCTCTGACCTTTTTGTCACTTTAAAACCCAGTTCTGCTGACCCTTGTGGAAAGCCTATCTGACTTTGGGCAACCTTCCTAGATAGATCCTGCAGCCTGGCGTCACTGGAGGATTCAGAGCTTAAAAAGAGACAAAGTCCAAACAAAACAAAATCTTGACTGGGCGAAAGTGCAAAGAGTAGACTACCCATGAACTACCTTTCCTGAATGTGAAATTTGACCTTCTTCCGCTCTGGCCTTTTTCTTCCAAAGCTAATAAATTCAGTGGGATGTCATGAATGGCTATCTGATTTTAATAGAACTTCCTAAACTATAGTCTGCAACCTTGCCCTGCCGAATAATTTCGGCTTCATTTTATTTTTGAGACTTAGGGCCTTAATTATGTCCAGGTGGACAGCAAGTTGTCCTGCTAGAGCAAAGGGGTAGATTACTCCAATGCCCTGATGGAAGAGCCACCTGCACTGAATATGCATGGACAAAATGCACTCTGACAAATGGATTCTGCCCTGAAAACTCTAGGAATTGTAGGATCAAATATTGGTCTTCAGGAAAGCGCCCAAGACCAGCTTGCTGGCTCCTGATGCAATGGAAACATGTAGACCATAGATGCTAAAGTCATTGAAACTTGTGAGCATCACCTGTTGTTTTAGACCTTGCCAACAACCCTCATTAAAGTCAAAGACTTGAGTCACCATGGAGGCAGATTTCAGTTTTGAAATGAGAGGGTTGTATCTCTAATGACAATATGTGCGGTTGTGTGTGTGTAAGACAGTGGAGATTGCCACTAGGTAATTATAGTTAGGCCGTAGTTTCTATTGGACGAGCTCTTCCCTGGAAAGTTCCAGGGTGACACGTGGGGGTGGAGGAAAAGAGGGCCCCAAAACACATTTTAACCATGCAATTTCACATAGGGATTTAAGAAAGCGGTGCAGAACAATCAGCTCAATAGAATTACACTAATATTGCCAGAAAGCTAGGTCTGTACTCATAAAGTGAACTTCTGTGTGTCAGGTGGCGAGAACCGGTAGTACACCGCTCGCATCCCCGCCATGTGGGGGAACTACGTTTCCCAGAACGCCCGGCAGAACACGCCCCACGTGTTCGGCGCCGAGCGCGACAGCGGTTAAAACCGCCAACAAACACCAAGCGGTGCCGATGATTCCAGCCAGTCCTGTTCGTACTCTTGTTCCAGAAACAACGTTCCAGCCCTGCATCCTCGGCCTTGCCCTAGTCCTTGTATCCAGTCTCCAGGAAACACTACATCAGCGCTCCTCTGCCCAAGGATACCGGGTCCAGAGTGGTAGCGCGAAGGTGAAAACCTCGTCGGTGAGCTCCGACGCTTCCACGTTCCTGTTTTCTTCCCTCATCCATTCCACGCGCTCCTCTGCCCACGGAGTTCCGGGTACAGAGTTGTAGCGCGGACTATTGCGCTCCTCTGCCCACGGAGAACCGGGTCCAGAGTGGAAGCGCGAACTGGGGCGCTCCTCGGCCCATGGAGTTCCGGGCTTAGAGTAGCAGCGCCCGTTCCTGTTCTTTCCTTTAGCCTTCAGGGAGGCGATTTCCTCGTTCTTTTAGGAGTGACCCTGATCCAGGACGCGCTCTGGGGGGCATCAAGCACTGACCTTCAAGTGCTGGCCTTTGCTCCCAGTGGGCAGCGTCCCTCTGCCCTTCCGGATTCATCCCACGAATCCGCCCTGGCTCTGCGGTGACTCGTCAGTGCGAACCTCAACTGAACGACACGCAGGCCAGGCCAGAGAACCCTCAAAAACCCCGGGTGGGAAGGTGACAGGTGAGAAACCACTGCAAAGCGGGAGGGAGGAGGCAACACGTGGGTCACTATTTTGACGGGTGTCTGACGGTGTGCTTGTTACGTTCCAGATCCCTCTCCCAGCTGTTCCTTCCCTTCCTTCCCTCGCCCACCTGTCTCCATAGTCCGTGTGTGTTACACGTTCTCCGGACTGGGGACGGATGGGAGGTGGACCCCATTATCTTCAGCGTCATCCTGAGGAGAGAATTTTCCGGCCATCGTGACAGAATCATCGGCCCACGAATTATCGCTCCTCCCGATCACGCTGTCATAGGGGATGACCTCCTTAGAGGACGTGGTGGCAGCCCTGGCTCTTGTCCAGGGGGAACTAGCCGCCTCACGTCAAGAAACCGCTGCCCTCCACTCCCGGATGGACCGTATCCAACGGAATCCCTTTGATGCCGGGAGTATTGGCCCAGCCTCCACGCCCCAGGTAGTGGTAGAGATGCCCGCGCATGTTCCCCTGGCCCCTCCTGAACGATTCCATGGGGATATGCAGAAAGTACAGGTCTTCATGACTCAGGTCCTCCTCAACTTCCATTGTAAACCCATGCTGTTCGCTACTAACCAGGCTAGGGTAGCTTTCCTCATCTCGTACCTGTCAGGAGACGCAGCCCAATGGGCGGTGCCTATCGTCAGGAGAGACGACGCCCTGCTCTACGATTGGGATACGTTCCGCGAAGAGTTCGAGAAAACCTTCGACCGAAGAGCCGATACCTTCTCCGCGGATCGTGATCTCCTCGACCTCAAACAGAGCAGTTCCGATTTTCTCGGATACCTCAACAGTTTCAGGAGGCTGGTAGCGGAAACTGACTGGCCTGAAGCAAAGCAGTCAGCCATATTTTACCGGGGGCTGACGGAAGATTTGAAAGACGTCATAGCACAAATAGATCCCCAACCACGCTCCTGTGTCGCGATGATGGAACTTGCCTCGCGGTTGGAATACCGCCTCCGAGAAAGGAAAGGAGACCATAGAAAAAAGGAAAGACCCCCTCCGTCCTCGGATCTGGCACGAGCACCCGATCACGGACCGGCCCGGCCCGAACCCATGGAGATAGGGGCCGTGAGAGCGTCCCTCACCTCGAGTGAGAAGGATTACCGCCGGAAGCAGGGCCTCTGTCTGTACTGCGGCAAGAAAGGCCATTACCTCAGAGAATGTCCCGTCCGTCCTAAGGTCGTGAGGCCTCGCGCAGGCCAAGCCGCGGCAGTGACGGGAGAAGGGGAGGCGGGAAACGCCCAGGCTTGAAGGACCTCGAAGGGAAGCCTTCAAGCTACCACTCTATCCCTTCGGTAGAAGCCGATGCTGAGGCAGAGCCGGACCACTTCTTCCTCACGCTTCAAGTCGTGATAGACCATACCACTCGGACCATTCGGGCCATGATTGATTCTGGGGCCACAGGATGCTTTCTGGACGAGACCGAAGCCCAGAAGCTGGGGGTCACTCTCCTCCCCAAACATACACCTGAACTCGTCTATGCGGTAGATGGGAAGGAGTTGGACTCGGGGCCCATCCGTTATGTCACCCCAGCCCTCTGGATGACCATCGGGAAGACCCACGGCGAATGGTTGGCCTTAAACATCATCAAAGCTCCCCGGTGCAAACTCATTCTGGGGCTACCCTGGTTAAGGAAACACGAACCAACCATAGAGTGGTCCGCGAACACCATTTCCTTTTGCTCCACCTTTTGCCGTCAACACTGTACGGTGCCTGACTCACCTCCACCCCCTCCGTTGGTCTCTCAGCAACATATCGCCACGGCGGCGGAGAAAGACATAGTGCTCCCGGCTTGGTATAGCGCCTATGCAGACGTCTTCGACAAACGGAAGGCCAAAGAGCTGCCACCCCATCGGACATATGACTGCCGCATCGACCTGGAACCTGGAGCTGTCATCCCCTGTTGCCGTGTCTATGCTCTCACAGGACCCGAAACGAGTCACCTCCGAGAGTATCTGGACACATACCTCGCATTGGGCTTCATTCGCCCCTCTCGTTCGCCCGCAGCCTCTCCGCTCTTCTTCATCCCAAAGGCCAACGGCGAGTTGCGTTGCTGCATTGACTATCGCGCGCTCAACGCAGTGATAGTAAAGAACCAATACCCCTTGCCATTGATCCCCGTGCTGCTCGAGCAGGTTTGGGAGGCAGCCCTGTACACCAAGCTGGACCTCCGTGGGGCATACCACCTGGTTCGAATGAGAGAAGGGGACGAATGGAAGACGGCGTTCAAGACGCGGTATGGGTTATTCGAGTACCTCGTGATGCCCTTTGGGCTCTGCAACGCCCCCGCCGCCTTCCAGTTCTTCCTCAACGAGGCCTTAAGGGATTACCTGGATAAGTCCGTTATAGTCTACATCGACGACATCCTGATCTATTCGGCCAACGCGAAGGAGCACGTCGTCCACGTGAGACAGGTCTTACAAGCCCTCCGCGCGCACCGTTTATACTGCAAGCTCACGAAGTGCGAATTCCACGTGACGACAGTGGAATTCCTGGGTGTTCTCCTGACTCCCGCCGGACAAGTCATGTCGGATCGGAAGGTGCAAGCCGTGGTGAAGTGGCCGCCTCCTACGACTGTCAAGGAAGTGCAAAGCTTCCTCGGCTTCTCCAATTTCTACCGGCGCTTTATCCATCATTTCTCCCAACTGGTGGCACCTCTTACGAAACTAACTCGCAAAGGCGTTCCGTTTTCCTGGCAACCCGAAACACAGAGGGCGTTCGAGCAGCTCAAGACCGCTTTCACCACCGCTCCGGTCCTACGCCATGCCAAACCTGAACTCCCGTTCATAGTGGAGGCGGACGCTTCGGACATCGCAGTTGGGGCGGTTCTGTCACAGCGGCATCCAGACACCGGCCACCTCCATCCAGTGGCCTACTTGTCCAGGAAACTCAACCCCGCCGAAAAGAACTACACGATCGCCGAGAAGGAGCTGCTAGCGATTCGGGAAGCCTTCCTGGAATGGAGACACTGGCTGAAGGGGGCACAACACCAGGTCACGGTCTATACCGACCATCGCAACCTCCAGTTTTTGCGATCTGCTAGGCATCTCACCCCCAGACAACAACGGTGGATGCTCTTCTTCGCGGAGTACCACTTCCTCGTCACGTTCCGACCAGGAACCCAGAACCAAAAGGCGGATACCTTATCCCGCCAGGGTATGACCTGTCTCCCCTTAGCAGATGCCGAACGAGCCATCATTACCCCCGACAACGTGGTGGGGAGAGTGGAAACCGGATCGTTCCTCGACGGAGTGAAACGGGGTATCAAATCGTTCGCCTGGTCGTCCTGGTTGCGCAGCCACAAGGAGTGGCGTTTGTTGCAAGGCATCCCCTTGTGTGGCTCCCGAGTTCTGGTTCCTACACTCCGCCTCCGAAAGCTCGTGTTCAGCTGGTGCCACGACGCCCCCTGCGCCGGTCACATGGGTGGCTCCAAGACCCTGGAAAAAGTACTGCGACAATTCTGGTGGCCGTCGGTTCGACCGGATGTCCTACGATGGGTCAAGCAATGCACCGTCTGCGCCCAGATGAAAACGGACCACTGCAAGCAACAAGGCCTCCTGCGTCCACTACCGACCCCTATGACTCCGTGGGAAAAGATCTCCGTCGATTTCATAGTGGGACTGCCGAAAGATCAGAACTGCACGGCTATTGTGGTCGTCATCGATTACCTCACCAAGATGGGGCACTTCATCCCGTGCAGGCAGATACCCACGGCGGGGACCTTGGCGAAGCTCATGTTGAAGGACATCGTACGGCTCCACGGCCTTCCGTTGGAGATCGTGTCTGATAGGGGGTCCCAATTCACAGCCCGCTTCTGGAAGGTCTGGTGCACCGAGCTGGGGATTCAATCATCCCTGTCCACCAGCTTCCATCCCCAATCCGATGGTCAAACCGAGCGCCTCAACCAAACCCTGAAGCAGTACCTCCGTTGCTATGTGGACAAAGCCTCAGAAGCCTGGGTGGAGTGGTTATGGGTGGCGGCGATAGCTTATAATAGCACCGTTCATGCATCCACAAAACACACTCCCTTCTACCTCTCCTCTGGGTATCACCCTCGTTTCACCCCTTTTTTGCTCCCACGTTCTGGCGTCACTCTGCCCGATCTCCAACACCGACTCGCGCTGATACGCTCGACCCTCACAACGGCCCGCGAAAACCTCCGCATAGCAAAGAACAGGTACAAGGCGCAGGCCGACAAACACCGTAGGCCCAATCCCGTGTACCGTAAGGGAGATAAAGTATGGTTGTCCACAAAACACATTTCCTTCAAGAAACCCAGTGTGTTCAATCCCAAGTTTATAGGCCCCTATGCGGTATTTCGCCACGTCAACCCCGTGGCCGTACAGCTCCGTCTCCCACCTCACATGCGCATACACCCCGTGTTCCACGTCTCGTTGCTCAAACCCTCTTTGTGTCCTGTGAAACGTGTCCCTCCTCCAGTGTGGGTGCAGCATGAGCGGGAGTACGTGGTGGAGAAGGTGCTGGACTCCAAGCTGGTGCGGGGCAGGGTGTGGTACCTCCTGGCGTGGAAGGGGTATGGGCCGGAGGAACATTCTTGGGAGCCGACGTCAGCGATCCACGCCCCCCGCCTGGTGGCTGCCTTCCACCGCCGCTGCCCCGGGAAGCCTGGGGCTCCTCGCGGCGCTTGACTCGGTGGGGAGGGGGGTGTACTGTCAGGTGGCGAGAACCGGTAGTACACCGCTCGCATCCCCGCCATGTGGGGGAACTACGTTTCCCAGAACGCCCGGCAGAACACGCCCCACGTGTTCGGCGCCGAGCGCGACAGCGGTTAAAACCGCCAACAAACACCAAGCGGTGCCGATGATTCCAGCCAGTCCTGTTCGTACTCTTGTTCCAGAAACAACGTTCCAGCCCTGCATCCTCGGCCTTGCCCTAGTCCTTGTATCCAGTCTCCAGGAAACACTACATCAGCGCTCCTCTGCCCAAGGATACCGGGTCCAGAGTGGTAGCGCGAAGGTGAAAACCTCGTCGGTGAGCTCCGACGCTTCCACGTTCCTGTTTTCTTCCCTCATCCATTCCACGCGCTCCTCTGCCCACGGAGTTCCGGGTACAGAGTTGTAGCGCGGACTATTGCGCTCCTCTGCCCACGGAGAACCGGGTCCAGAGTGGAAGCGCGAACTGGGGCGCTCCTCGGCCCATGGAGTTCCGGGCTTAGAGTAGCAGCGCCCGTTCCTGTTCTTTCCTTTAGCCTTCAGGGAGGCGATTTCCTCGTTCTTTTAGGAGTGACCCTGATCCAGGACGCGCTCTGGGGGGCATCAAGCACTGACCTTCAAGTGCTGGCCTTTGCTCCCAGTGGGCAGCGTCCCTCTGCCCTTCCGGATTCATCCCACGAATCCGCCCTGGCTCTGCGGTGACTCGTCAGTGCGAACCTCAACTGAACGACACGCAGGCCAGGCCAGAGAACCCTCAAAAACCCCGGGTGGGAAGGTGACAGGTGAGAAACCACTGCAAAGCGGGAGGGAGGAGGCAACACGTGGGTCACTATTTTGACGGGTGTCTGACGGTGTGCTTGTTTCGTTCCAGATCCCTCTCCCAGCTGTTCCTTCCCTTCCTTCCCTCGCCCACCTGTCTCCATAGTCCGTGTGTGTTACACGTTCTCCGGACTGGGGACGGATGGGAGGTGGACCCCATTATCTTCAGCGTCATCCTGAGGAGAGAATTTTCCGGCCATCGTGACACTGTGATTTGGTTGAATACTGTACTACTGAGGTTCTGCAAAGTGGTCATGAGGTACAGTGTGGTCTGGTTGGCTGGCTGCAACATTAACAGAAGTGTTGCAGCGGCCATTTCATTATTCGGGAACGAGGTTACCCATTTCATTACTCAGGAACGAGGTTCCAATGCCCTGAGTTTGTTTTCATAAAACATACAAGGATAAAGGGTAGCGGTATCCTGACCCCATGGTTCTTGTAAAGTGGGTCCCAGAGTGACCCAACAGGGTCTAAATAACCCTAAATGGTTAATAGGAAAAAGATCCCCTCAGCCAATCAGAATGCGCTATTTATTTATGTTACATTCCATCATTGATGACATCACTGATTGCATTAGCCAATGATTGTATCACTGTGCTACATGCTTTGTGAGCTGGTAGTTATACAACAAGTTAAAAATGAAACCATTGGGGGTGTAGTCTCGCTGTCTATGGCGTGAGACGTACGTTGAGGAGCTCCGGCCGGCCGGCACTCTTTTGAGTGATTAGTGCAGAGCTGGGGATCAATTGGTGCCACTTTTCGGGGCTCATTGGCTGCGGAAAGTGCAGAGCCTCCACAGACGACCGGAAGACAGCAGGGGTTTGCTGGTGGCAGTGGGACCGTGGCCTAGTACCGGCCTCCGGACTCTGGGCACCGCGGCCACCATCTTGTGGCCTCTGGAGCTGAGTTTCACCTGTGGCACGGCGGCGATCTCCTGGGTCCCCCTGAAGTCCCCGGGTGATGCGCCCCATCGTTGGTGGTGTCTGAGCACGCTGGAGACGGCCTGCGGCGGCCGTCGGCATATCCTGACCTGGCTGGGGGCTCATCTGTGTTGCACAAGCCGCCCGCCATTTTGAGGCCGGGCGCAGGGCTGGTGGCGGCTGGGAATGTTCAGAAAGGGCCGCCACCGAGGCGGGCCCTTGAAGACAGGATCTGACAGCGGTGGGGCCCTGCTGCAGGTGGAGGGGTGGTGCTGACACATTGCCCCTGAATGTGGGCCCCTGCAGTGACCACACGCTCTGCCTAACCTACCCCAGCCTGTGTATTAGGCCTCGCACTGAACTTGCTGCTGAGGAGGTCTTGCCCGCGGCCCTATAGGCCTGCACCGACACACCGGACACTCAGCCATACTGCTGGGGCCTGCGCGGAGACTGGCTTGGCATAGACGCGCTCGTCCTCTCAAACGGGCCGACCCGGACACCGCCTGGACCTCTGCAGACTAGTGTGACGGGGGCACTGCACCAACTCTTCTGCACTGCTTTTACCCTGCAGGCCTAGATCCCTGAATTCTCCTCTGGCGGCCCCTGAGCACTGCAACGACCCGG
This sequence comes from Triturus cristatus, assembly GCF_964204655.1. Lineage (NCBI taxonomy): Eukaryota > Metazoa > Chordata > Amphibia > Caudata > Salamandridae > Triturus > Triturus cristatus. The sequence goes on from NC_140593.1 coordinate 424,754,430, forward strand.
GACAGGGCATACAGCACCCGGGGGTGCGTGAACTGCTTGCCCCCCGTAGCGACCTGGTCTTTAGCCTGCCTGCTTGCGAACCCCCTGCGACATTCCGGCACGCACTCTGCCGGTGGCCTTCCCCGATTGCGCGGTCTTGAGGCGGGGGGTGGTACACCCACTGAGACCTGTGACTTGTAGATGCCGCGGATGGTCTCTTGCTACCCTTGGGGACTAGAAGCCTGTTGCACAGCCACGGCACAAGAATGACGCGCACCAACAGGGGCAAGGACGTTTCAGGGTCAACCTCCAAGGAAAACTCGGTGGCGGCAATGTGGGGCAAGGTGGGCTTGTCTGCCCCCCCTGAAGGGGCTCCGCAGGCTGGGGGGGACTCATCGCCGGTGACGCAGGCTTTTATGGCTTCCTTCATGTCAGAGCTGAAGTCAGAGATTGGCTCCCTGCGCACTGAGGTGCACTCCTGTGTTCGGGAACTCAGGAAAGAAGTCAGAGACCTCGGCGAGCTCATAGACGGACTGGAAAAGACGGTTGATGCCCGTACAGAAGACCAGGAGCAGCTATGGCAGCGTTTAGCCGTCCTGCAAGACCAACACATAAAATTGCAACTAAAGCAGGAGGATCTGGAAAATCGAAGCCGCCGGAACAATCTCCGCATCCGGGGGTTTCCTCTCGGAGCAGGAGGGAAGGACATTATGACCTATGTGGCGCAGTTGCTACACGAGGTGTGGGGAGATGATGACGCCTCCCCGCCTGCTTTGGATCGGGCTCACCGAGTCTCTGGACCCACGGGCAGGCCGGGCCTCCTACCGGACATTTTAAACAGGTTCCACTTTTTCACACAAAAAGAAGCTATCCTTCGGTCAGCGTGATCCAAGCCGGATCTCACATATGAGGGGCACACGATTCAGATATTTCAGGACCTGGCACACACTCCAAAGTGCCGCCGCCGTGACTTTAAACCGGTGACGGACAAGTTGCGGAGCATGAACATATCCTACCAGTGGGGCCACCCATTCGCTCTTATTTTTACATGGGAGTCCAAACGCAGGGTGATACGGTCCTACAGAGATGCGGCCCAACTGCTCCGGCTTCCTTCCTCTCGGCCGCCAGCCCCACCCTCCCTTCGCCCTCTGCAAGGGTCCCAGCCAAGCCGACCTGGTCAACAGTGCACCGGCGCAGACGCTCACCACCCTTCACTGAACAGGAGTCCTTACAGGCTAAACAGGACATTATAGAGCACATTCGGTCCTTGGAGGGGACAAGTCGGAATCAGGCCCGGACTCTCCACTCCCTTGATCAACGGCTTATATTCTCCCCAACTCCTGTTTCGCAATGTGGCTCTACCTGGGAGATCTAGAGAGCAGCGGACAATCCTCCCCCTTCTGTTCCTGAGAGAGTGACGTCTCTGGGCTTCTCCGAACCCTAGGGTGTAGGATTGCCCCTGACTGGAACAGGACAATGTGGCCCGGTTGGCCAAAGATGGTTACACATTTTTCCTTTCTCTATCCTCCCACTTGTCTGTATCTTTTTTCTCCCTCTTTTCTGTTCACTAGGTATGGCGGACGGATGATCCCTAGACCACGACGCGTGCTTGCTGCCAGGGAAGGCCTACTCTTTTTCTCCCTTCCATCCCCCTGATATGCTTGCTGCGTTGGCTTGATGGAGTAACTTGGGATCCGTTTTATGTATGGCTTCTCCCGGTCCTTTGAAGGTGCTAACACTTAATGTCAAGGGGCTGAACTCTCCAAATAAGCGAGTAGATACCGCCCGCATGGCACACCCAAGCTATCCCCTCCAATTCTGGGCCACAGCAACTACTAAAACGGCCGGAGTGGCTATCTTGTGCAGATCTGGTATCAGGCAGGAAGATCTGAAAGTCTTTTGCAGTCCAGATGGCTGCTTCATCAGTGCGGGGGTGAGGGTGGGGAGACGCCTACTTACATTGTGCAATGTCTACGCACCGAACCAGATGCAGGACTCTTACCTCCGGGCGCTTTTGCGGGAACATGTGCCACAAGATGGACCGTAGTGAAGCTTCTTCCAATGGGACGGGGGCCATGTCCTTCGCACTCCGCAAACAGATAACAGACCTTGGCCTGCTGGATGCATGGCGATATCATTCTCCGGAGATGAGGGATTATTCGTACTACTCTCATGTTCACCGTTCGTACTCGCGTATTGACTATCTTTTTATTTCGCACGATATCATGCACGACACGTTGGGGGCGTCTATGTCTGGCATATCGCTATCTGATCATGCCCACGTGGAGCTTCTCTTGCAGGACCTGGCCGCCCATCTACCACGGTGGCGCTTGCCGCTGCATGTCTTGCGGGATCCGGCTGATGTGGAGAGCATACGGGCCGCTATTGACTCATATTTCGTGAGTAATGACCTTCCTGAGACTCCCTTCTCAAGGTGTGGGATGCCTTCAAGGCTACAATCCGCGGCCACATTACATCTTTATCGATCGCACAGGCGCGGGACACCCGCCATCTGGAAGATAGCCTTTCCAAGGATATTAAGGCACTGGAGAGGCAAGATCAGTGCCATTCCTCGCTCGCGGGTCAAAGGCGACTTGCTAACCTCCGGGGTCAGCTCCGAGCCCTGCGCACCAATAAAGCTGAGTGCTGCCTGCTAGTCCTAAAACAAAGATATTTTGAGGTGGGGGCAAGGTGGGCAGATTGTTGGCGAAGAGCTTGAGGGCACATGCAGCGAAGGCCCACATTGCGAATATCCAATCGCCGGATGGAAATTGTGCCGTCACGGAGCGAGCTAAATGCGAGGCATTTAGGGCCTATTACGCTGCCCTATATGCGGCGGAAACGCCCTCCCAAGCTCATATTGATGCTATTCTGAGTCAGTGGCCCTGGGCTCCAATTCACCCACAGCATGCCAAACAATTAGAAGGTCCCCTCACGGTGGAGGAATTGATGGCAGCGCTTACAGATCTTCCTCTGGGGAAGACCCCAGGACACGATGGCCTGCCATTGGTCATCTACCGTATGTTCCTACCACAACTCCAGCCCCACCTCCTGCACCTCTTCAACTCCTTTTTGGACATGGAAGGGCCAACGCCCTCCATGGGTACGGCTGAAATAGCCCTTATCCCCAAGCCGGGAAAAAAAAACAAGATGTGTGCCTCGTGTCGTCCCATCGCCTTGCTGAACACAGACCTCAAGCTCTACACTAAAATGCTAACCAAACGCCTGGATCCCCACATGCCTGGCCTTGTGGAGCCGGATCAAGTTGGCTTCATCCGCAATAGGCAGGGGGCGGACAAACTGCGTAGAATTGCGCATCTGCTGGGGAAAGCACAGCACTGGAATATACCACCCTTCCTTCTCTCGCTTGACGCGGAGAAGGCGTTTGATCGGATGGACTGGGGTTTTCTTCGCGTGGTCCTACACAAGATTGGACTGGGCCGAAATATGACCTCTATGATCATGGCCCCTTATATTTCCCCGCATGCTAGGGTTCGGGTTAATGAACAACTTACAGACCCCTTCACCATACATCGAGGTACGTGGAAAGGTTGCCCCTTGTCGCCTCTATTGTTTGCTCTGGTGGTAGAGCCCTTAGCAGAGATGATCAGGCAAAATACAGACATACATGGTATTTCTCTTGGAGGCAGGCAGAACAAGGTAGCGCTCTTCGCGGACGATCTTATTCTCACCATATCGCGTCCACATACATCCCTCCTGGCGCTTCACAATCTGTTACAGTCTTTTGAGCAGGCTTCAGGCCTTAAAATTAATCATGGCAAGTCTTGGGCCTTGAACCTCTAGATCCCGAAGGAGGAGATACCAGTCTTGAAAACGCTCGCCCCTTATCAATGGGCCACGGAACATATTAGGTATTTAGGACTTCAATTGACTCCCTCCTTGGCCACATGGACCCAGGTAAATTGGCGAGAATGCAGGAGAACCGTTCTGGAAGACTTACGGGAATGGAAGTCACTATTTATATCTTGGTTGGGTAGGCTTAACTCCGTGAAAATGTCGATACTCCCTAAAATATTATACTTATTTCAATGTCTCCCCACCCCTATCCCGCAGCACCAAATACAGGGCCTCCAGCGAGACCTCACTCGCTTTATCTGGGGCGGACGTAGGCCACGATTCTCTCACAAGACCCTCATGTCGCCGCGGGACAGAGGGGGACTGGCATGCCCTAATCTTCTGGATTATTATTGGGCCTCGCATCTCCACTTTGTCTCGGAGTGGATAGCCATTGAAAGCGAAAAGGTCTGGTTCCATATGGACAGGACGGTAACTGGACGCTCCATCTGGGACCTTGCGTGGAACCATCGTACGGCGCGCTCACGCAGTGCCTATATTGCAGTACCTACTAAAATTGTTCTGGACATATGGGACAAGGTAGCCGTGCGCAAGGGGCTAACGACCTTCCCCACCCCTCATACCCCTATTGCAGGTAACCCACCATTCCCTCCGGCCTTCTATTCACATACATTAGCCAATTGGCTACAGGGGGGTTGCAGAGTGATCGGGGACCTGTATAGGGGGGGAGCACTTAAGACATTTGCCCAGTGCATGAAGGACTTCTCTCTTCCACCGAATGCAAGGCTACAATATGCGCAGCTGCGGCATTGGGTGTTCTCATCTGAGATACAACAGGCCGCTGTCAGACCATTCACCCCCTTTGAACGGCTGGTCCACTCCTTTGATGAATCGAAAGGCCTTATCTCTCGGACGTATCAGATTCTACAGCACCCTCCAATGCTTGCTGCACACACGTATCAGCGCCAATGGCAATCAGCGTCAACCACGGAAATCACACCAACGCAATGGAGTCACCTTTGGCGGGATATTCCTAGGGTCTATCGCAGCATACCGCAAAGGGACAATGCATATAAAATTATGACTCAATGGTATTATACGCCTACTCGACTGCACAAAATGTTCCCTGCCGTATCCCCCTTGTGCTGGAGGTGTTCGAATGCTTCTGGGGATTTCATCCACATTTGGTGGGCTTGTCCGCTCTTGACCCTGCTCTGGAAGGAAGTCCTTAGCCATATCAAAGAGGTATTGGGCTTTCCCCTGCTTGAGTCTGCAACCACAATCCTTTTGGGCCTTAAACCCACTAATCTAAAGGCACTTACCTGCAGCGATTGGACTATAGCACTTCATATGCTTGGGGCGGCTAAACAGCTTATAGCGCTGTACTGGAAAGGACGGAACCTCCCCCAATAACTGCTTGGTTCACGCGCTTATTGCATGTAATAACCATGGAACTTTTTACAGCGCGATTGCAGTCGCGCGACACCCGCTTTACTGCTGTTTGGCGTGCCTTAGTCCAATATCTGTGCAAAATAGAACATGCTGGTTATCTACCCTCCAAGCTTAGAGCGTTACGACTTTTTGAAGATGCCATACTCCCGTCGGACTCCAATAGGCTCCTTGCGTAATCATACCAGCCCTGTGCGACACTTCCCACGGCAAGCCTCAAGATATGCGCTCTCAATAACATGCACCTCAATGCGCATATACCCGTCCGCCTACCTAGCCGCTTTCCTGGCTGTGTCTTTCCTTCTTTCTCTTCTCCCCTCATTTTCTGACTAGTTTCTGCTCCTTCCCTATTATTTACTTTTGATGGGCCTTGTACCCGTGTTCTCACTGTTCTTTTTGTTGCACCAAAAAGGTCCTGCGATTTCACACATCACTCTCCTATTCTTATACATGCAGTGTCACGCGGCTGGCCCACCAAGGGTTGTAGGCGACAAGCTGTGTTTTAAACTGTCTCTTAATGCCTTTATATAGTCCCTGAGAGCACTGGATGAAACGCGGCCGGCCCTAAATGGGTTGTAGGCTTAACACTGTGTCAATTTGGACCTCTGTTATACTTTGTGCGTAGAAAATAAAAACCTACTTTATAAAATCCCCCCCCCAAAAAAAATGAAACCATTATTTTAAAAGTAATTAGTAGATACTGGATATAACTTTTACTATTGTGCAATTATGATTGCATATCTGTTAGCTCGCCCACATTTAGTGGATGTAACCTTCTTTGCCTTGTATTCTCTCACCAAAATAAAAATAGTCTCTATAGATTTTAAGGGGTTCACATATATTTGTTTTTATAGTTTGATCACCAGTCAAAAAAATGTAGCTGTTCTCTTAATTCACTTTAACTATAACACCCACCAACACCAGAATTCTTACAATGTATAATGAAAGGTTGACATGTATCCATTAGTCCATGAAAAGTCAACTTATGCAAGCTGCAATAGCCAACCAACAGTTATTTTGTAAAATGCACTACATATCCTCCTGAGACTGGCAAATAAGTTAAGAGCTGTGCTTAATAACACTCTGAGTGAAACAGTGGTCCTCCCCTGATTTGTACATTCTTGAAAAATGTTGACTTACTCAAAACCTTGAGGGAATTTTCTCATCTAAACATGAACTTATAAACATTCACTTAACATATAATTGCCTTCAGCTCCGTATGACAACTTTTTTTATTTTTATTACAAGGGCTTGTGGCCAGACATTTACAGATGGATAATCTTTTGTGCCAGCAATCTTTGACTTTCCTCACAGATTTTAGCAACAATCTATGCCAGTAGGGCAACACTTACCGTTGTAACTTACATCAGGTCCTTTCAAACTTTACTTTGCTAGAGCTTTTTTAAGATAACAGCTTTTGGTTTCCAGACCCTGACACTAAGGACTCAGTCAATGTACCAAACTGGATCAGAAACCATGTGGATTGCAACCAATACACAACCCCTTGAGCTATCCTTGACTGAAATGTGTTTCTGGTAATGACCCGTCTCATAAGGAAAGACAGGGACATTTTAGTGGAAGCTCAATAATTTTTCAAAAATGAATCTCATGGTAAATGAGCACTAAAAAATAAAATGTATATAAGGAAATGTCTCTTTTTACATGATTACCACCAAACGTTTGGAGTGATGCCTCTGGTTTTTTCAACTGTGAAAGGTCACTGGGATCTGCCATTCAGGCACCCAATACTAGCGCTCTGGCCCTTAAAAGTATATGATTAATTGGTTTACACCCAATTGTAACCTAACTGACTCATAAATCCCTAGTACATGGTACCTGGACTGAAGCAGTGGGTGTGCCACCACGAGTGCCACCACAAAGTAAAGCATTACTCACAAGCTGCCATTGCAGACTGGTAGAGCTGTTATTAAACTGCTAACGTGACTTTGTCATTTTAGCCATTAACAAAGTCCAAGTCTTTCTTTTTAATACGTAGAAGTCCCCTTTAAGGTAGGTCAAATACACTCAAAGGTAGGGTACATTATATTAAAAGAAGGATATGTGCTTTGATGACATTACATGTCCTGACAGTAGAAATCCTGCATTATCGTTTTCACTGTAGTAAGGCTAGAAGCCCTATTGGTGAGTAAGGTGTTGACACGCTGACAACTCAGCACTGCTAACTTCCAGATAGGTCTACTAAATTTGATACTTAAAAGTATCAAAAGAATCACTGCATTAAATCCAACTTGTTGCCCAAGTCATATTTAATGTAAGTATTTTACAAAAAGCAACTTTAGAAAATTGCCTCCTTTTTGCCCATGTTTTCCACTACGCACTTTCCGTGGTAAAAAGCTACTGCCCTTGGGAGTTTCAGGAAGGGAAACAAATGACCTGCCAAAGAAGAAGGCGTGAACTCCTCCTGGCAGGATGGCCAGAGTGAGTGTGTGGCCAAATGGCAAACTTCAAAGAGAAAGACGCCTTTGGGGAGCAAATGCTAGTCACACTAGGAAGGGTCTGCTCTTTTAATTAGACAGATAGGCTGGCATCTCAGGCAGAGAGGAAAAGCCAATTGCTAACATGGTTTTTCAAGGGTCGTGCAGGCCCAGGTTTGGCTAGGGTGCTGCACACAGAGAAAGAAGTGTAAGTCCATGTTGGGAGTGGGCAGAAAAGTTCACTCTGGGATAGCCAGATGCCAATTTTCATAGGAAGTAGTCATCAGGCAGAAGGGGACCTGGTAGCCCGTTGGCCAGTTGGTTGTCATCACCCCTAAACCCATAGCAGGAATAAAAGTGTCAGTAGACCTGAGATCCTACTATCTTGGAAAGAAGACTGAAGAAGGACTGGTCTGCTGCTCCATTGCCCCAGCAAAGAAAGGCTGCACCATAGACTGCAATTCACCCGTTGAAGCTGAGAACTGGCAAAGAGAGAACTGTGCCTGTGGTGCCCCACTTGTGGGAATGTATCTCACATGTTCCAGGCAGAAGAAGTGACTCCAAGAGTCCGCTGGATGTCTTTGTGTTACTGCCACAGGGCCATAAAATCTATGAAGTCTGTACCCTTGGGAGCCCAGTTCCAAGAGCTCTGACCACTCCTGGATGCTAAGGTGTGCCCTGGGAGACTGAGTACTGACCCTCATACAATGCCCCACAGGTTTGTGGAATCCATGAAGGCCACCAAGGTGTCTCTTAGTCACCCAGCAACAAAACGATTGCTAGTTATAGGGAGCCACTATAAAGAGAGCCACCAGAGAACAGTTGGCTAGTGGCAACTGGACCATCTTTGAACTTTGTCTGAACTACATCGGAGATCAACTCCAGAGGCCAAAGCTAAGCCCCCCCAGCTTTAGGATTAAGAACAGGAAGGTCCATCTCACCAGCCCAGCATTTCCAACATGTACAGCATGCTAATACAACAACATAAGGGAGAGGCGCTCTATAGATGGCAGTATACAAATGTATTATATTATAGCTGTATGTAAGAACAATTAAAAAAATCTAAATGAAAAAAAAAATAGATTGTTATTTATGAATATCAGACAATTGAGTAAAGCCAATTGGTATCTGAAGTCCAATCAACTGAAGAGTTTTGTACAGACCAACAAACTGATGTTCCAAAATGCACAAGCGTTCCAATGAGTTGGTCAAAGTACCACAGACAAGTAAATTAAAATATTCATTCTTTTTTTCTTTCTTGAACAGTGCAACATGGACACAGACACAGCCAACGCATATCATCCCTTAAACATTGGGACTTCTTCAGGGCATAAGCAAGCAACCAAATGCAATAATTCAGTGTGTAATCCAATAATGTTTTACCTCACAATATTGGTAACAAGAGTTCTGGCACAAATCAGTAGAAGTATCTATACAGTCCGTGGTATATTATACCACGATCGTTCTATTACTGTCATAGTGAATCCTTCAGCATCCTGTATCCCGGGCATCAGGACCACTTTCTTTGACTTCAGTAGCAGTCCTGCCTAAGGCTTCTCAACTGGACTGGAGACTGCTACAAGTGGCAGGTAACTGTCTCTCTGGACATGTTTGGCCCATGTAATTGGTCCCCTATCAGAATCCGTCCAAGAGGGCCTTGATAGCCGTTTTCAGCTTGTTGTGGCTAACTCTATACCGCAATTGCAGTCGATTACAATGATTTATTGCATTTAGTGAAAAAGCAGTGATTTATTGTTTCTTTCAAAAATCATATTGCTGGTAGATTTCAGTAGTTAAGGTACAAATATTCCCTACTTTTAGAAATTGGAGTTAGATTTTTATTGTGCCAGGTTTTTTCTATTTACTATTTTGGTTCTTAATGCTATACACTTGTTCTTTTGATAAACCCTGACTGCTCCATACCACAACGACCTTGGACTAAGCTAGGGCATTGCAAACTAACCAAACTGGACCTGACTGTAATTGCTACATTAATACACAGCGAGGGTGGCCCAACCACACCGTATAATAATCCACATTCTCACAATTTGCATTTAGAAATGTTAATTTTAAAAGTCAAAATGAGAGCATAAAACATGAATTGTTAACAGCAAGATATATTCTAATACAGTTACTGCATTTCAAATATTTTAACACCCTTGTTTGCTACTTCCAGGCACTATACTAGCTATAGCAGATTAGCAAGTAATTAGACCCTCTTTGAGTTTCAAAGGTAATGTGCATTCTATATATGATTCAGAACATGACTTGTTCTTCCTGAATAGCATTCCCACTCTTCTGTTACAGAGCAGCTGTGCATCTCAATGAACAATCACAACTGTTCAAGTAGCCAGTGAAAGCCAGTTGCTGTGTCACTGCAACCTTTGATTAAAGTGTCTGAAGTTGTGCTCGGTCTGTTTTGATAGCACTTATATAAAGATCTCCTCTCCACCTTCTTGAGCTCTGCATGTCCTTTTATAATTCCTAACCAGAGGCTTGTTAACAACAATTATAATAAACAATCAATATGAAAAAGGGTAATGCCCTTTCAGCTTTCCAAATCATTACACAATGCTCTTTGAGAGAAAATAAAATACAGAATGCAATCGCTAACCTTCTTGAAGCCCTGTATATTTATAATATATAATAATGTTATGCCTCAGCACAAATGATTAAATAATAAGAATATATTTCCATAAGGTTAATTATCAAACTTGTATGAGACAATTTGGAGAAAAAAAAATGTTAAGGATATGCATTTGATGAAATCACAGTTGTTCATTTCTTGATCATTTGACTAACATACATTTCAAATTAAAATGAGAGGTCCATAGATGGAAAATCAGAGCATCTACAACATTACCTTGTTTAAGAATGAAACACTGGTTGAACAACAAATCTTTATTTGTGGATAAACCGGGCATCATATTTCCTCTGTCATGCACAGTAGCACATGGATCTTTTACTTACTAAGTCTCCACTATATGCGCCAAAGCGTGTAATCACAGTAATTTCTCTATGTGTGACTATAGACCCTTTACTAAAAAATGTCTTTTTTAAACCGATGTATGGGTTTATGGAGACATATTAACAAGAGGATCATGGATAATGTTACCAGTGTCACTGACCATGTCATGAGTGATGTGATATGTGAGTTCATAAGCTGTGCATTGGTGGGTGTAAGTTATAGTTAGCTCAGGTAACTATAACTATATAACTACTAAATTTCTCAAGTTTTCTACGAGTGAAACCTGATCCTAACTATAACATCACTTTGACCTTTGGTTTTTTCACTGAATTTCTAAGGTTTTTTGATTCTAGTTGCTAACTATAATGTACCTGTAGCCTTCAGTTTTTTCAGTAAATTTCTACGTTTTTTTTAATTCTAATTTCTAACTATACTGTCCCTGTAACCTTTGGTTTTTTTTCAGTGAACTTCTATACTTTTTTAACTAGTAGTTGCATTTGCAGAGTGCTGGACAAAAGGGGCTGGGCCTCTGACCAGCTCTCAGGAATCCCTCTGTGTAGGACTTAAAGGAGGTACCAAGAGGGCTCCTTGGCCCCCAAGGTCCCTCAGAAGTAAAGTTGATTTCATGCCCCAACCAATAGTGCACAATGAGCTGCGTTTGTAGAGTGGTGGAGAAAGGGGGCGTGGCCTCCAACAACCTCTTAGCAATTTTGCTGTGTGGGACTTACTAGAGATAACAGTCAGTGTTATGGGTCAGTTGCCCCCAAGGACATCCTTGGGGAGAACTACCCCTCCTGCCACCTCCATTAAGTCCCACACAGCGGGATGGCTGAAACCTGGTAGAAGGCCATGCACCCTTTCTTCACCACTTTGCAAACATGCTTCCTGGCGCACTGCTAGTAGGGAGATGAAGTCCCCGTGACTATTGAGGGTCCTTGGGGTACAAATACCTCTTCTGTTACCTCCAGCAAGTCCCACTCTACGACACTCCACTCAACACCATGTCACTCTATGCTTTTCCACTGTATGAAACTAGACTGGGTGCCACTCCAGTGTATGCTATTTCTCTGCCCCCCCACTCCACTGTACCCCACTCCTCTATGCCACTCCACCGTACGTTATTCCACTGTATGCAACTCCACTGTATGGTACTACACAACTCTTCTGTATGCCCCTCCACTATGACACCGAACTCCACTCTATGACACTCTCCTACACTGCATGACATACCACTCTATGACACCTCACTGTCTGCTGTATGACACACCACTCTACGACACTCCACTCTACGACACTACAGTGCACCACACTCTCTGACATTCTACTGGATGACACTCCACTCCATAACACTGAACTGTACAACATTTTAGTGAACTGTACCCCACTCTATGCCACTAAATTGTGAAACACTCTTCACCACTCTGTGGCACTGTACGACATAATACTTGATGACACTCCACTCCACTCCACAACACTTGACTCCATAACACTGCAGACGACAACACTCCACTGGTTGACACTTAACCGTACTGTATGACACGCCACTCCAATGTATAACACACCATGCTACTCTAGGATACTCCACGTCACTGTGCAACACCATGCTACTCCATTGTATAACACTTTACTTCACTATACGCAATGCCACTCCACTGTCCTCTACTTCACTCTATTTCACTTTACAACACTAGACTCTATGACACCAGACTAAACGACACTGTCCCTAACTATACTCTATGAAACTGCACTTAACAACACTCAATTAAATGACACTCAACGCTATAATCTGAAACACACCTCTGTACAACGTCTTGTCACATTACTCACCACACTACATTAAATATAACTCACTTCTCCTCCATGCATTAATCATACCCTTACATTTTGCATAACATACAGCATGTGAAATTATAGCAATGAGGACAACTTTTATAGCATCAGCTGTTTCACTGACTCACTGTTTCCCGCCATCGGAGAGGAGCGGAGCAGAGTCGTCGTAGAATTGCAGAATCATCGGCGGGTTGATCCGGGTTTGATCCGGCGAGAGGCGAGGCGAGAGGCGAGAGGCGCGAGCGGTGAGCGGTGAGTGGAGACAAGTTGAGCCGGGTTGAGCGGGTTGGAGTGGAGCGGCAGTCGTCTAATTTCTGCCCTCCTGCTCCCCGCTTCCCGTACGCTCCTTGCGCGTTGCTCATTGCTCCCTGCTTCGGCTTCGGCGGACCCGGCAGATCCAGCAGTACTTGTGGTCCTAGCGCCGGTCCAGCCGTGGCTCCCGGTTCCCGGCTCTGGTGACTCTCTTGCCTGCTTGCTCCCTGCCCTGCCCTGCACTGGGTGCCAGGTTGAGCTGGGCCTGAGCCGGTGAGCTGGTGAGCCTAAACGGTGTGAGCGTGCCTGAGCAGAGGCTGTGAATTGTTGACATCGGAGCAGCCTAGAAATCAGAGAATGATGAAGCACTAATTGTGAGCTCAATACCCATACCCTTACCTGCACCCGGGCTTCAGCTGAGCCAGCATAGCGGAAATAAAATAAATAAATAAATTAACACGGAGCGTGTCTGGTCTAACAGCTTGACGGTGTAGTAAGGAAGTAAGGAAGCAGTAAAGCAAAGGCAGACAACAGCGCCCTCTGCTGTTCCTGTCCGTGACTGAGGGAGCCAGTCCCTGCGAAAGCACCGGAAAGTACAGGTTACGGACTACGGACTGCGGACTGTAGAGTGGCGGTATAAAACACGTCCGTCCCTGCCAAGATTCGCCATCAAATAACACGTCCTGATTTTTAGCCAGGGCCTAAAGGAGTGTGGGTCCCCAGAAAGGTGAAATGAGATCGGGGAAAACACGCCAACCTGCGGAAAGTAAAAAAAAAACCAAAAAATCCAGAAAGTTAACTATGGAAGCGAAAAGATCATCGGAGTCCTTTTAGGGCCAGAAGCGGACTCATGGTTAAATCCCCTTTTCTTATCAAACGACTCCCGATTTGAGGAACTCTCCGAAAGAATCACAAAATACATCGACACTCAAGAGAGAGCTTCACGAGTAAAACACGGCCTTGGCGATCAGCATCTGAGGCCGGGCATGTTGGTTTCAACCCCTCGAGGCCTCGACCCAAGTAGAGACCAACAAAAAGCAGGCACAAATGATCGCATTACCACGCAGGTTAATCAGCAACTCCTGAGCCAGTCACTGCCAATTACAATTTCATCAGGGAGCACGTCGGACTTAGAACTAAAGGACCTGAGTAAAATTGAAAAACATGAGCCTTCAACATCATGGACCCAATCCTTGCTAAGCACCCTAGAGCAAGCAATAAGGGTGCTGAATTACCAAAGAGAGGAGGACCGAGTATCCAACTGGGAACAAACGATTCAGGTCTTGCAACATAAGTTCCCAGCAAGTTCAGGGAACCACAGAAACTTTTACAACAAAAAGGAGCCGTGGTTCAACATGGATCTTAGAGCAAAAAAAGAAAAGTGGTTAAGGAGGTCCGGGCCCTGGCAAATCAAAAAACATCAGGATTTGCGGTAAACATATCTAAATTGAGGAGAGCAAAGAGTACCTACAGGAAGGCATTGATAGCTGCTAAGTACACATACAAAGAATCCATCTGGCATAAGTTGCTAATTTCGGGGAAAAATCCGAATAGTCGGGATTTATGGGGCATTATAAATGATCTTAATCAAGGGTTTAAACTTCAACAGGAAGCCGGGGTAGGAGCAAACATCTGGATCAGACATGTGCAAACTCTATGTAGCAAAACGGAGGCAGGTCACAACAACAACTCTGGGGTAGAGAAGGACCACATGGAGGATTTAAAAGGAGAGAATAAAAACAAAAATGGGGAATTCGTGCAGGAAAACTTGAAGAACGGGTTAACAGATTTAGATGATTTAACCAGCAAAAATTAACTAAGGACGATAATTTTAAGATTAAAGACAGAGGGGGCAGCAGGACCCAATGGGCTGCCAAATGCAATTTTTAAGCACGACCCGGACCTGTGGTCAGAGACTCTAACACCATTGTTTAACCAAATATACAAACATGCAGAGTTACCCGCCTCCTGGAAAGGGAGCATCATCCATCCCATTTTTAAGCACGGTGACCATCGAAACCCCTCAAACTACAGATTGATATCTTTAATAGATGTAGAGGCTAAACTATATGCCTCTTGCATCTTATTAGAATTACAAGCTTGGATCTTAGAAACAAAGATCATGCCAAAATTTCAAACAGGATTTAGGCAAGGAATGGGAACAATAACTAACCTAACCTGTCTGGCAATCCTAATAGATCAAGCCATAGGAAAAGGTACTCGTCTGTATGCTTGCTTTATCGATATCAAGTCTGCTTTCGACCGAGTAAACAGAGAGCGCCTATGGAGTAAGTTGGAGAGCTGGGGGCTGCCACACCAGCTCTTAGTATCCATCAAAGCCTTATACCAAAATACCTGGACAAAGGTGAAACTGGGAAATGGAGGTAGCACAACAGGGAGTATCCCAACGCACCAAGGTCTAAAACAAGGCTGTGTTTTAGCCCCCACCCTTTTCAATCTCTTTCTTGCTGACCTCACAAATGCGATCGAATCAGTAGATAGTCATCCTCCCCACTTGGTAAACAACCCAATTTACTATTTACAATACGCTGATGACATAGTTCTGTTGAGTAAAACCCCAATCGGTTTACAAAGAGCCATTAACAAATTAACATCGTACTTAGAAAGGGAAAGCTTGGAACTAAACAAAGAAAAAACAAAAGTGGTCCGGTTGGTTGACCCGAATAAATTAAAGTACAAATGGACGGCACAAGGGATAACAGTGAAAGAACAAGAGAATTATAAATATTTGGGTCTCACAATAACAAAAGGAGGTAATTACAATGACCACAAAACAGCATTAAAAACAAAGGCACAATCCCTAATTTTTGCCCACCGCTCCCTAAAAGGTAAAATGGACTGTCCCAATTATAGTCACCAATTAAAAGTGATGGCAGCACAGATAATGCCGACTCTATTGTATGGCTTGGTTACATGGTGTGGGAAGGAGGCCGATCTTTTAAACAACTTACAGACCAAAATTTATAAAGCGGTCTTTAATCTGCCTAAAACCGCCTCAGCCGCACTAGTCAGGCTTGAATTTGGTCTCCAAAATCAGAAGTACCGGAGTATGAGCAGTTTCGTGAAACTTTGTCATAAACTTCGAACTGCTCACTCAGAAACATTGGACTGGCTAAGCTGGGAGGAGACAAAAAAACGTGGGGAAACTGAAAAGCCGAATACTTGGGGACAATATCTGAAACTATGTGTGGAAAAGCTGGAGTTGGAATCAGTCTGGAAATCAGGGTCAGACAAGGCCACGTTAAGCAAACTAGCCAACGTGGCGGCAAAAAGGAAATCGTTTATGGAGGATAAAGAGACATTGGCAAAACGTCGGCATGGTTGGACCATCATGAACTCTTTCATATCTTTAAAACCATCGCCTTACCTAGCATCCCACTTCAATGGTCATCTAAAAAAAGTATTTATAGCTTATCGGATGGGGATGCATGTCTCAAAAGACCTACTACCATCTTGGAAACCGCCGCATCAGACGAAACAATGCCGCCTTTGTGGGTACCATACAGAAACCTTGGTCCATCTTTTCTGTACATGCCCGGCCCTGATAAACCAGAGACGATTTTTATTGAAACCTATCTTGAACGTGTTAAACATTCGATCTTGCAGACAGGCAGTCACATGTTGGCTCAGAGGCTCCTCTATAATCTTGGCTTGCCGTGGAGTCAAATACCTTGAAGAAGCAAAAAAACTCCTAGTATTAATAGAACGTGAGGGCCTAACAGACAGGGGGCCACAGGGGACTTCTTAACCTCTGGACAGTATAAGCACATCTTTTAAAAGCAAAGAGTAATCATTCCCAGTATTACTTCTTTTATATAAAAAAAAAAAGTTTTTACTCTTTGTAATTTCATTTTCCATGTGAATTTTTGTAACAATTTTAATTAATTATGCAAATAAAATTTTCAATTTTCAATTTTCAATTTTCAAATTTATAGAATCTGAAATAAAATCATTTCAGAGAACACACTGCATGATAGAGTTGCAAGTTATAATTAATGCAGAGTGGCAAGTGAGGTGAGACTGAGTATGGAGGTGTGCCACTTGTAGTAAATTGAAGGTGGTGCATAAAATATTAATTGAAGGTGTAACTTTAACTTTAAAATTTAGAATGCCAGTATAGTTTAAGTTTGGTTCGCATAGAAAGAATAAATGACGTCTTCCTAACTATAACTTATCCTTTCCTTTGTTTTTTATTGGAAAAAGTATACATATATCTATCTATCTATCTATCTATCTATCTATCTATCTATCTATCTATCTATCTATCTATCTATCTATCTATCTATCTATCTATCTATCTATCTATCTATCTATCTATCTATCTATCTATCTATCTATCTATCTATCTATCTATCTATCTATCTATCTATCTATCTATCTATCTATCTATCTATCTATCTATCTATCTATCTATCTATCTATCTATCTATCTATCTACCTATCTACCTATCTTTACATACATATATATATATTCATTAAAAAAACAAAGGTTACATGGGCATTATGGTTAGGCTCAGATTTCACTTGTACAAAACCATAGAAATTCTGCAGTTATACTTACCTGAGCTAAATATACCTTGCGCTCCAATAATGCACTGCTTATGACCTCACATATTACATCACTCATGACATGGCCAGTGATAACATCTCAAATGACATCACTGATGACATCATCCAGTGAGTGTAAATATTTTGTAAGAGTTTATGATTGTGAAACATATATACTAAGGGTATCACAAAAGTTAAATTAGTTTACTTTGCATACTACTTAGTAAGTCTATATTAAAAGAATGATTGTGTGAAAGTCTGTGTATAACTGTGGATCTCTGTGTGTAAACTGGTATGTGTGTGGCTGTATGGGTGAATACGTGGATGTGCGAGGAGCTGTATGGGCAAGTAAGTGGCTGTGTTAGTGCCGGTATGGGTGAGTGAGTGGGTGTGTAAGTAGTGTATGAATAAGTGAGTGGGTATGTGAGAGACAGTATAGATGAGTGAGTAGTTGTGTGAGTGTTGGTATTGGTGAGTACGTGGCTGTGTCAGTAACTGTTTCTGTATGAGTAAGTGATTTGCTATGTGAGTGGCTGTGTAAGTGGCTGTAAAAGGTGACTGTGCATGAGTGGCTGTATGGGTGAGTGAGTGTATAAACGGCTATAAATGGTGATTGAGAATGCATGAGCAGTTGCAATGGGAGGGTAAGCAGACGCATGAGCACCTGTATGGGTGAGTGCCCATATGAGTGTGTAAGTGAGTGTGAGAGGGGCTCTATTGGAGGCTATGTGGTTGTCTCAGTGACTGTTTAGGTGACTGAGTCCATCCTTAGTATCTGTATGAGTGAGTGGGTGTGTGAGGATCTTTATGGGTGAGTGACTGGTTGCATGAGTGCTTGTATGGTTGAGGGAGTGGGTGTGTGAGTGGCTCTATGCATGAGTGGGTACATGAGTATTTGTATAGATTTGTCTATGTGTGTATACGATGTTGCATGCTGGGGTGCATGGGTGTGTGAGTGATTCTGTGGATGATGTCATCAGTGATGTAATTTGAGATGCCATTATTGATGTCACTGACCATGTCATGAGTGATGTAATATGTGAGGTCACAAGCAGTGCATTGCAGGGGCTTAAGTTATAGTTTGCTCAAGTAACTATCACTGCTGAATTTCGATTTTGTATGAGTGAGGTATGAGCCTAACTATAACATCATAAAACCTTTGGATTCATCTGTAAATTTCTAAGGTTTTTAAAATGTATTTCCTAACTATAATGTCCCTGTAACCTTTAGTCTTTATTTCAGTGAAATTCTATGTTTTGTTATTGTTATTCCTTCACTGTGACCTGTCACCTTTGAGAGTAAGTGTCTCAGGGGGTGTGTGGATGCATGAGTGTTTAACTGGGTGTGTGAGTGGATGTGTGAGTATCTGAGTGTGTATGTGAGTGGGTGTATTAGTATCTGAGTTGGTGTCTGAGTGGGTGTGTGAGTGACTGAGTTGATCTCTGAGTATGTAGATGAGTGCCTGATTTAGTTCCACTTGTTTTCTGGTAATTTTGTGCATTTTTCTGATCACTTATGGCCTTTATTTCGCCTCTTTCTGCTCATTGCCGACCTTTATTTTTCCTCTTTCTGCTACGCCTGGGTGGAGCTCGCAGAGTTTCCCTCTGAAGAATTTCACAGAATTACCCAAAAACTCTGTCAAATTCCGTGGAGTTCAGTGAGTGGGAGGAGCAGTTCTCACCCCTAGTTAAACGTCTTCTTGGATGCTGAGAGTAGTTAGGGGCCACCAGTAAGCCCCTACAGCGGGATTCTTGAGACCTCATTGGAGGCCCACTCCCTTTCACAACCACTCTATAAATGCACTTCCTGGTTCAATACTGGTTAGGAGATGAAGTCCTCTTAGCTGCTGATGGCCCTTGGGGGGCCAAGGCACCTATTGTTGCCACTAGTAAATCCCCCACAGCGGGATTGCTAAGACCTTGTCAGAGGCCCCACCCCCTTTACCAATCACTCTACAAACATGCCTCCTGGCATACTACTGGTTGGAGGAAGAAGTCCCATTGGCTGTAGTAGTAGTTCGGGGCCAAGAACCCCTATTGTACCACCAATACATTCCCAACAGTGGGATTGCTGAGACCCAGTTGGAGGTCCTGCCCCCTTTCTCAACCACTCTAAAGACACACCTCCTGGGGCACTTCTGGTTTGGGGGATGTAGTCCCCTTGGCTGCAGAGGGCCCTTGCGGCCAAAGTGTTCTATTGTTTCCACCATAAATCCCTCACAGTGGGATTGCTGAGACCTCATTGGAGGCCCCACCCCCTTCTCAACCACTAAGCAAATACACCTCCTGGTGTACTACTGGTTTTGGGATGACGTCCCCTTGCTTGCTGAGGGTTTGTGGGGTGAAGAATCCCCATTTTTACCACAAGTTAGTTCCTTACAGTGGGATTGCTGAGACTGAGTTGGAGGCCCGGCCTTGTTCTCGAAGCATTCTGCAAACATGCCTCCTGGTGCACTACTGGTTGGGGAAGAAGTCCCTTTGGTTGCAAAGGGTCCTTGGGGGCTAAGAACCCCTATTGTTGCCACCAGTAAGTCCTCCACAGTGGGATTGCTGAGACATCATTGCAGGCCTGCTCCCTTTCTCAACCACTCTGCAAACGTGTCTCTCGGCACACTGCTGGTTGGTGGATGAAGTCCCACTGGCTGCTGAGGGTTCTTGGGGGCCAAGAACCCACATTGTTGCCACCAGTAACTGTCCCACAGTGGTATTCCTGAGACCTCATGGGAGGCCCCACCCCTTTTTTCAATCACACTTCCTGGCACACTACTCTTGGCAGATGAATGATAGAGGTGAGCATGCCATTGAACTACACTGCACTGGTGGAGTTTTTGCCAAACTCTGCTTTCCGTAAAGAGAGTGGAGTGGCACACCTCTGCAAAGTATGCCAGTGGAGTGGAGTTTACCTCCCACCCTTATCACAGACTCACATACCCACTCACAGACCCATTCACCTACTCCTATACCCACTTATAGCCATACTCATGCTCTCTCACACCCATTTACAAACCTACTCAGATCCTCAGACACCCCGGAGATACTCATGCACTCACTCACACACTCAGGGTCAAAGGTTAGGGTTTACAGTTGGGAAATAAAATGAAAAAAACAAAGATTACAGGGACTTATAGTTAAGAAATAGAATTTAAAAAATGTTAGAAATTCACTGATAAAAATCAAAGGTTACAGGGATGTTATAGTTCGGGTCAGATCTTACTCACACAACCAAAGAAATTCAGCAGCTATAGTTACCTTAGTTAACTATAACTTTAACCCCCTTTGCACTGCTTCTGACCT
Source organism: Triturus cristatus (assembly GCF_964204655.1). NCBI lineage: Eukaryota > Metazoa > Chordata > Amphibia > Caudata > Salamandridae > Triturus > Triturus cristatus. The sequence goes on from NC_140593.1 coordinate 424,775,021, forward strand.
CACATATTACATCACTCATGACATGGTCATTGACATCACTGATGAAATCAGACACACCTACTCATACCCATACAACCTCTTATAGGCCCACTCACACACCTATAAAACCACTCACATACCCATTCAAGTACTTACCCAATCACTCACTTATCCACAGAGCCACCCACACACCCACTCACTCATAGAATCTGATCATACAATCAGTCACTCACCCATTGTGCCACACATTCACCTATACAGTTATTGACACACCCAGTTATAACTCCCACACCCACTCACTCATCCATACAGCCTTTCAACCCATGCACCCACTCAAACACTTACTCATCCATACAACCATTTATATAGCCACTCACTCACCCATACAGCCAATCCTACACTCACTCACTCTTCCATACAGCCACTCACACACCAACTCACTTAACCAAACCCTCACACAGACAGCCACTCATTCACCCATAGAGCCACTTAAACACCCAGTCAGTCACTCATATAGCCATTCAGACACCCACTCACTTACCCATAGGGTCACTGACACACCAGCTCACTCACCCATAGAGCCACTCATAAAGCCACTGTCACCCACACAGCCACTCAGACACCCCCTATACATCCATACAGTCAATCACACACCTGTCTAGTCACTCAGACACCCACTCACACATGGATACACACAGTCAGACAGCGACTCACATAAACTATGTTATCTCCTTCGCTGCTAGGACTCCCCCCGTGCTAAGCCTTTTTTTGGGGTAGTTTGCGCTTAGGCCCCTGTAACTTTTTGACCATATAAGGTATCCACGCCAACTTTGCATCCTATTCTTCCATCATGGGGATTTTAAAGGCACCCAGGGTTTGTTGATTCCCCTGGAGGGGACCCAGAAATTAGCAAAAATACAGCTAAATTTTGATTTTTGGGGGAAAAAGAGCTACAGATGGTAGCATCTGGGTTTTCCCTGCAAATGGTATCAAAAAAGGGGTTGCGGTGCTGAAATCACCATCTTCCCAGCTTCCAAGGACAAGCAGGCTTTTGTCAGAAAACCAAAATTATTTACATAGTTTTGGCATTTTTCTGGGACATAGCCTATTTTTACTATTTCTTGTGCTTTCAACCTCCTTCCAATTAATGGTAAAAATGGGTATGAAAGCAATGGACAGCTATACATTTCTGAAAAGTAGACATAATTCTCAATTCAGCAAGGGGTCATTTGCGTAGATCCTTTAAGGTTTTCGTATACAAACTAACAGCTAAAAATAGAACAAAAGTAAAAAAAACAGCCACTTGTGCCAACGTTTTCACTTGTAACTCCTACTAGGTATGAAAGATGTTTGAAAGCAATATACCGTTACATACGTTGGACCCTTCTGGTTGTAGGGACATATAGGACTTGTAGGGTCACCAAGAACCCAAGGAACCGAGAGCCAATAACTGAGCAGGATCTTGCAATGTTTTTTTATTGTTTACCAGGTGTATAGCAATTAATTTGGGAAAATACAAAACAGGGAAAAATCGGTATGAAAGTCACCTAAGTATTTCTGAAATTGAAACAGTAGCTATTTGCACTTCTCCGAAATTGTGGGTACCCATACCATCATATGAATTATAGGTAATTTTTCAAAGTGACTTCTTTTTTACACATTGTCTTACATTTGGAAGGCAGAAATGCATTTAAAGTCAATAGGTAATAACAGTTGCTCTACCATTTTGTGTTCCCCTAAGTCTCCCGATAAAAATGGTACCACACTATTTTTGCCTAGCTGTGGATTTTGAACCCTAGCTCTGCCGGCATCTAGGGCAACCTAGCAAACCTGCGAATTATTGAAAACTAGACATCTAGGGGAATCCAGGATGAGTGATGTGTCTGGCTCTCACCGGGTTCTGTTACCCAGAATCCCTTGCAAACCTCAAAGCTTGTCAAAAAAGCACATTTTCCTCACATTTCACCCACGCCACATTCCCCAAAGTCTTCTGAGAAAAATGGTACCTCACTTGTGTGGGTGGTTCAAGCACCTGCAACAGGCAAGGGCCCAAAACGTATTGAGGAGACATCAAAATTACCTATCACAACACAACCTGGTTTTGCAAGGTGGGTCCCATGAGTTTTTGGCCCCAGGCTTAGTGGCCATCTTGGAAAACCTACCAAACCCACACATTTCTGAAAATTAGACACCTTGGGGAGTCCAGCGAGGTATGGCTTGGGAGGACCCCCCCCCCAACATTTTCCTACCCAGAATCCCCTGCAAACCTCAAATCTAGATTTTAAAAATCACATTTTTCTCAAATTTCTGTGTGGGAAAGTTCAGGAATCTGCATGGATCCACAAATTTGCTACCACCCAGCGTTCCCCCAGGTCAAGTACTCGCAACAGGCAAGGGCCCAAAACTTATTGAGGAGACATCAAAATGACCTATCACAAAACAACCTGGTTATGCAAGGGGGTCACCTGGATTTTTGGCCTCTTGCACAGTGGCCATCTTGGGAAACTACCAAACCCACACATTTTCGAAAACTAGACACTCGGGGGACTCCAGCGTGGTATGGCTTGGGTGGACCCCCCAAAGTTTTCCTACCCAGAATCCCCTGCAAATCTCAAAATTAACTGAAGAAAACACATTTTCCACACATTTTTGTGTACAATCACCGTGCCGGCACAAAGTCCTACCCTACAGTGTTCCCCTCAGTCTTCTGAGTAAAATGATACTTCACTGTAAAAATGTGGTGTGTCCATGTTGCGTTTTGGGCCATTTCCTGTCGTGGACACACAAGTGCGGTATCATTTTTACAGAAAGACCTTTGGGAATGCGGCGTGGATGGAGTTTTGTGGATCTGCGCAGATTCCAGAACTTTGCGTCACAGAAAATGTGAGGAAAAGTAGGGTTTTAGTTTACAAAGTTTGAGGTTTGCAAGGGATTCTGGGTAACAACCGAGTGAGAGCCACACAAGTCACCAATGCCTAGTGCGCTCTCTGCCCCTCCAGGGGCAGATCAGGAGCTACTGCTCCCATCTGCCGCCTAGGGGGTCAGAAAGACTATGCCATTTTTGTTTTGGGGAGCATTGGCATACCCATTCTGGGCAGCCCCCATGCCTGAATTTTGAAAAAAAATTACCCCTGGTGCCTAGAGGTCTTCCTGCCCAGGGGGCAGATAAGGGGCTATTGCCTCCATCTGCCTCCTGGTGGGCGGGGGGGGGCAGAAAAACTGTGGTAATTTCTTGGGGTGGGGGCATTGGCATGCCTATTATGGGCAGCCCCCATCCCTAACTATATAAAAATATATCCCTGCTGCCTTGTGGGCTTTCGGGGGCCGGACCAGGGGCTACTGCCCCATCTGGAATTTTTTTGGGAGGGTGGGTGCACTGACATGCCCACCCCGAACTTTGGAAAAAAATCTGTGGTGCTTCGTGGGATTTCTGCCTCCTGGGGGGGGGGGGGGCAGAAAGATTTTAGCATTTTCTTTTGTATTGGCATGCCAATTCTGGACAGCCCCAACACCTATGTGTGTGTGTGTATATATATATTCACTGAAAAAACCATAGGTTTCACACATGTTATAGTTAGCGGAAATTTTACTGATAAAAAACCAATGAAATTCCCCCGTTATAGTTAGTGCAGGCAACTATAACTCACGCGACCGCAATCCTCTGCTGATGCTAATACTGTATTTAGACACTTATTTGCCCATGTCTTCTTCCATACATTTTTAGCTATACATATATTACAAATATTTTTTTTTCATAAAGACACATATGTCATCAGCAGAAGATTGCGGTCGCGTGAGTTATAGTTGCCTGCACTAACTATAACGGGGGAATTTCATTGGTTTTTTATCAGTAAAATTTCCGCTAACTATAACATGTGTGAAACCTATGGTTTTTTCAGTGAATTTGTAAGGTTTTTTAAATGCTAATTCCTAACTATAACGTGTGTGAAACCTATGGTTTTTTCAGTGAATTTGTACGGTTTTTTAAATGCTAAGTTACTTTACGCCATTCGTGGCGTGCGCGCCCACTTAACGCAGTTCGTTCCGTGCGCGCACGGTGCGCTTCGCGCACCGTGCGCGCACAGTGAGCACGCGGTGCGCTTCGCGCACCGCGCGCCCACTTTACGCAGTTAGTGCCGTGCACGCACGGTGGGCACGCGGTGCGATGACAAAGCAAGAAAGCACGTCAACAAATCTGTTTCTGCTTTCCTCCGTGACTATGGTATGGGTGCCATTTACCACAACAACTTGCGTTATGACATGCAAGACATTTATAGAGGAGATGGTGTGCACTTCAATGATGAAGGGAACAGAGTCTTCCTCTTGAACCTTAGACTCTGCATCGGTACTTACTTGTAGGTACCACTAAAAAATCATTTCATAAACACAACGGCTCTTTTTAGAGCCCCCTAATATCTAAACACTTAAATCTGATTTTCATTTTTTTTTTTTTTTTTTCCTACCGTACGCTTACCGTAAGCTTACCGTACGCGTACCCCGTGATTTTTTTTAAAATCAATAAATGTTTTTTTTGTACTTTTCTGTCCTTCTTTGACCCCCTTACAAATGTTAGGGGGTCTGTAACTCTCCTCATTGCCCCCTTTCCTTGTTTTCACTCTTTTTTTTCAGAGTGAAATACACAAAATGGCGGCCGCCGCTTCCTGGTTTCGGCCGATTCGAATGTTTACTAAGATCTAAGAGCCAATCAGAATCGCGCTCGCGCACGCCACCGTACGCTTACCGTAAGCGTACGGTAAGCGTACCGTAAGCGGGCTCAGATATATATATTGATTTAAAGGCTATTTTCTCAGAATCTACTGAACAGATTTACACCAAACCTACAAAAGGCACTTCCTTGACCTAGGGACTACCTCTCTGCCAAATTTTGAGTAATTCTGTTCAGCCGTTCGGGCTGTAGCTCGTTCTAAAGGTCCTATGGAAAAATGCATGGGAAAAACGCGTTTTGGGACCCCCCTTTTATCTCAGCCCCCGCTTGACGGATCCCCCCGAGACTTTCAGGGTAGTAGCGGAGCGTAGCGCCCCACCTATTTTGAGAAATTCGTGAGGATTCGTCGACCGGCGCCAAAGTTATTCAAAATAGAATGTTTAGGTTTTCCTATGGAAACGTGGTCCTAACTATAACTACCTACTGGCGACCGCCAGTAGGTAATATATCTATATCTATATATATCTATATATCTATATATCTATATATTCACTTAAAAAACCATAGGTTTCACACAGGTTATTGTTAGATGGACATTTCACTCGTAAAAAACCAATGAAATTCCCCTGTTATAGTTAGTTCAGATAACTATAACTCGCACGCCCGCAATCCACTGCTCATGACGTCACACATTACATCACTCATGACATGGTCAATGGCATCACTCATGAAATCACTAATGACATCATCCTTGTGATAGAGTGGCGGTCTCGCGAGTTATAGTTATCTGAACTAATTATAACGTGGAATTGCATTGGTTTTTTACGAGTGAAATGTCCACCTAACTATAACCTGTGTGAAACCTATGGTTTTTTAAGTGAATTTGCAAGGCTTTTTAAATGCTAATTCCTAACTATAACGTGTGTGAAACCTATGGTTTTTTAAGTGAATTTGTACGTTTTTTTAAATGCTAAGTTATGTATTTATTATATATATATATATTTTTTTTCAAGGTTTTTCACCGTGCGCGCTTGGGGCGCACCGTGCGCTGCGCGCACCGTGCGCGCACCACGCGATTTAAAAAAAAAATATTAAAATGTTTTTTTCACCCTTGGGGGTTCTTCTGTGACGTCCTGACAAACGCTAGGAGGTCAGGAACTCTTCCCTGCCCCCTTTTCACGTTTTCCACCTTTTTTCCACCTTTCCTTTTCAGTGCGCCAGACAAAATGGCGGCCGACACTTCCTGATTTTGACCGATTCGAATGTTTACTGACAGCTATTAACCAATCAGAATTTCGCTTGTGCACGGCAACGTGCGCCCACAGTGCGCGCACGGTGCGCGCGTATAGATATTTATATGCTTTTAAATGCTATTTTCTCAGGAAATACTGAACAGATTGACATCAGACCTGCAAAAGGCACTTCCCTGACCTGAGGACTACCTCTCTGCCAAATTTCAAGTAATTCTGTTCAGCCGTTCGGGCTGTACCTTCGACTAAAGGTCCTATGGAAAAATGCATGGGGAAAACGTGTTTTGGGACCCCCCTTTTTTCTCGGCCCCCCATTGACGAATCACCCCGAGACTTTCAGGGTAGGAGCTGAGCGGAGTGCCCCATTAGTTTTGAAAATTTCGCGAGGATTCGTCAACCGGCGCCAAAGTTATTCAAAATAGAATTTTCAGATTTCCTATGGAAACACGGTCCTAACTATAACTATCTACTGGCGACCGCCAGTAGATAATATCTATCTATCTATCTATATATATATGTATATATATATATATATTCTACTGGCGGTCACCAGATGATAGTTATAGCTCGGACCTAGTTTCCATAGGAAAAGAGTTTTTTGCTTTCCCAATAACTTTAGCACCGGATGCCGAATCATTGCGAAATTCTCAAAGCTTGTGGGGCGCTCCGGTCAGCTCCTATCCTGAAAGTTTCGAGGGGGTTTCGAAAAGGGGGGTCCCAAAACGTGTTTTCTCCATTTTAATTCCCATAGGAAACTTTAGACACAGCTACAGCTCGAACTGCTGAATGGAATGACACCAAATTTGGCAAAAAGGTAGCCCTTGTTTCAGATAGAGACCTTTTAATTAAATGGAGTAAATCCGTTCAGTAGTTCCTGAGAAATTTAAAAAATAGAGGTCAGAAAATCAATTTCCCATAAGAAACTTTGGACACGGTTACAGCTGAAACTGCTGAACGAAATTACACCAAATTTGGCAAAAAGGCAGCCCTTGGTTCAGAAAGAGACCTTTTTTTTAAATGGTGTAAATCCGTTCAGTAGTTTTTGAGATATTAAAGGAAAAATGTGTTTATATATCTCGGAGGGACCTAACTACACAAGCACGAGCTTGGCTCTAATTGGCTGACAACACTTCAATCCAGGAAGTGTTGGCAGCCATTTTGGTGCAAAGCTTTTAGGTCTCGCCTAGCGACGCAGCCATGTGCTGCAGGCTTGGTGAGATCTATTGTTGTCGATCTACCCAAACACCATTGCACTAACCTAAACCCTTGAACACTATCCCCAGCACGACCACCTACACTACACAAACACCACTGCTCTACGCTAAACCCTAAAACAATACCCCCGGCATGAACCCCTACACTACCCAAATGCCACTGCACTACCCTAAAACACGACCCCCTGTTGTAAATTGCAAATTCGATGTGATTAAGCATTTACTAAAGACATGAATTCTCCTCCCTTACACATGTTCCTTTTGTTATGTTGACTGAAGTCTGGACTCCATTTTGTATTGTCATGTCTCCACGTGCTCAACACGAGGAGAGTCTTATCTTTGTGTTAGTTGCTCTTGTAATCTGCCTAGTAACAGTCTATAAATAGTTCCTTTGTCCGTCTGGCGCATGCCCAGACTTGACCACATCTGTTATCAGTTAGTCCTTGCTTGACCATGTTTTCGCGGGCTTAAGGAGTATGTCAGCTCCGCCCACATATCGATCTTGTATTGCAAATGTCCATAAAAGGTAACATTCCTCGTCTCATGTCGTGCCCTCCCACTTATGAGCCCCTCTGTTGTGTATAAAAGGGGACCGTGTATGCAAGTTCTTTGTGCTACTCTATGCAATACTGAAGGGTATTGTATGGATTGTAGGACCACCCTTAAGGGTTAATAAACCTTGTCTTTGTACCTTGCAGTTTCCGTGCCAACTTCCTTATAGATTCCATTGCAGGAGAGCGAACCCTTGTGTCCTGCGGGCCTAGCTGGGGCCTGTATTCATCAATTGGCGCCCGTCACGTGGGGCTCATCAGCGACTCGGATGCTCGAAGGATTGGTCGCGACGAAGGTGAGGAATTTGGCCGGGGATGTGATCACTGCCAGAGGCACTTTAGTCCTGGCATCCCGAGGTTTTTCTTCCTTCCCTTCCGAGCTGACCATCTGGGTGGCGCCGGTCCTCGACTGAGACCTCTTCTGTCGGTTCTGCCGTGACAGCCGTTTGGGCGAATTTCGGAGCTTGGCAGTTGGAATCTGGACTCTTGATTGGTAAGAACCGTTGTACAGTACTTGCTCCGAGTTTTTGAAGCCTGGGTTGGCTATTTGAGTTTGATTTGTGATGACCGGTCATATCTTGTATTGATTATTGTGAGAATATATGCGTTGCAACACATATAGGCAGGTAATGTGGAGATATTTCTCCGGAATTGTGTAACTTTGACCAGCACAACGTTTAAGTGCCATTTTTTTGATAATACTGCATATTCTGCATTATTTTTGAGCATGCCTGCTTTTAGCGCACTCCGTAAATGGTGCTGCTGCTTTGGAAACCGGTTAAACCTCGAGGAATCTGCTCCAGCTCCCCCAGAGGGGACTCCTAATAGGGATATGTATGTGAAGCATGGTCTTTCCTCCATAATGTACAGCACAGTATGGAGGAAATATACCAAGAAGGATCCTGAGTTACGGTGGCCGTTGTATGGGTCGTTTGATATACGTAAGATTGAGTATGTGGAACAGTGTATGTGTAAACGGCGTGCGCGTCAAGACATGTTTGAATGTGTGCGACTATGGGTGAAGGAAGTGCGTGAGCGAGAGAAACGCGAGAAAGCGCTGTTTGATAAAGAGCAACGAAAGAATGATCATGTGAGAGCGCAGGAAGCAAAGCGTCGGGAGGAAAGAGAACAGACGGAGAAACAAGAGAAAGAACATAGGTTACAAGTCTCGGGTCAATATGCTGTTCGTCAGCCACTCTATCCTGTCCTTAATAATCATGACGATGATTTTTATTTATTAGATCGTTCTCCGCCTCCTTATGTTGGCGCGTCTGCCCCGAGGCCACAAGATTCTGGATCGGGTTCGAGTAAGGGAGACACGCGGTCCATGTTATCGGCTGAGCGAATGGGTGAGCTTCGCCAGTTTTCCTATCGTGCATGTAAGGGCAAGTTATCCCTTGATGAACTGTTGGCTTCTTGGGAACCGTGGCAGGATAGAGAAAGGTTGTATTTCTTGGGACACTTTTCTGATGAAGTGATTGGTGCCTTTCGGAAATATTCCAGCGTCTTTGAACCTGACGATGTGGTATTGGATGCTAAAGCATTGCGTAATGGTGTTTTCTCTCCCTCTAAGGCGCCTGAAACGGTTCGGCGACTGTTTGCGTTGCGGGATGCGGCAGCAGACCTTAAAGAGAAAGCGCGCCAACATCTTGAGGAGGAAAAGCGGTCGGATTCGCGTACTGGAGGCGGCCATTCATCCATCTCTCAATCAGATAAGAGCGATCCAGTGCATGCTAAACCAATGCGCGAGGCGGCGCCTTTGTATGTTCCTCCTAAAGGAGCGGGGACTAGCTCGGATATTACCTCCGCCGATGCTAAGGGATATTTTGTGTATAATTGGGTTTATACTCCCTGGCACAGGGCTGACGTCATGGCATTAAAGAATGCGTTGCCTGATCCCCGCAAGAATCCAGCGGCCTTTTACGAAGAAGTCGAGGGGGCCTTGAATTCTTGTATTATGACCTTAGCAGATATAGATTTGTTCTTTGGGCTTATCCTACCACCAGATATGTGGTGATCCGTGCGGAAGGTGGATGATGTTGCCACTTTTAAGGCTCGATGGTCTGAACTTGAGGATGAGGATAGGGAGAGAAAGCCCGCGCAGAAACCACCTCAGATTATCTTAGATCTCCCCGCTGCTATTCTGACTAAATTGAAGACCATCATTCCTCCTAAAAAGATTGACTGGAATATGCTAGCCTCGTGTAAGCAGAAAGCCGATGAATCAGTTGCAGATTTCTTTACGCGCTTTGAGGAGACGTTCCATGACTTTAGTGGTCAGTCTCTTACGGATGATACGGGTCGGCACCTTTTTGCTGACAAATATGTGGCGAATCTATTGCCGGCAATTGCAGCTCGCCTCAAAGCGAGTGAAAGTTCTTGGTCCACTACGACCCCGACAGCCCTTCTGACTATAGCTCAGTATTATGAGCGCCAGGAGTTAGAAGCGAAGGGGCAGGAGGAAAAGAAATCGAAGGATTTAAAAACGAAGGTGATGTTAGCACAGGTATATGGTCCGCCCCGACGGGGTGTAAATAGAGGTAGGGGAGGATTTTATGGTCCTCCCTCGGGCCGATCTGATCTGAATAGGAATCAATGTGCGTATTGTAAGCAATCGGGGCACTGGGCCAGGGAATGCCCAGCGTTGCATGCTTCACGGCAGGGGCACGGTCAGGGACACACTCAGAGTGGCCCGAGAGGTAGAGGGGGTTTCTCGAATTTTAGAGGGAATTCTAATGATCACGCTCGTTTTGACCTTGCTGGGCAGCAACGAGATAGGTCTAATGTTTTTGATCGACAAAATCAGTATCAAGTGTCGGGGATTGACCGTTCTGGGTACCATGATTCTCAGCATGCATAGGAATGCGTTGGATGGGGGTTAGAATCAGTTGAGGTGCCAGTTGATCAGAGGGGTCCTTACGTATCAGCTGAGGTTTTGGGCTCCACTGATCAGTTTCTAGTGGACACAGGAGCGACTCGTAGTGCGCTGTCTAAACAATTGGTTCCGAGGGCTCCCCCATCTGGCTTAATGGTTACATCGGTAGGGTTTGATGGAACACTCTCCCGAAGCCCTCTTTCGCAGCCCCTTACATTTCGGGTTAATTCCTTTTCTGCACCCTGTCCGTTTTTGTTAGCTCCGAACACGCCGGATAATATTATGGGCCTTGATATGCTGAAGCACTTCAGAGCTACGATCCGGTGTTCCCCTGCTGGAGTGCGGGTGATATTGAATGACAATTACCCCCTGTCTGAACGGATGTGTGTGGCTACAGAAGATGCTGTGTTAGCTGCCCTCCCCCGTGCTCTGTGGGCCACTTCGGATACTGATGTGGGACAGATGGTGATTCCGCCTGTTCACATTAGTGTCCAGGAGGGGGCGGTGTTACCACGCCTTCCACAGTATCGTATTTCGCAGGAGGGGGAAGAGGCTCTTATACAGATTGTGCAGGATTTGATTAAGGTGGGAGTGGTAGAAGAAGTTCCCTATAATGTTTGTAATAGCCCGATTCTACCCATTCTGAAAAAGGATACGGATGCCAAAGTCTATCGGTTTATCATTGATTTGAGAGAAGTAAACAAGATCGTGATACCTCAGTACCCAGTGGTTTCGGATATCACGACGTTGCTTACTTTGGTCCCGCCTACGGCGACCACGTTTTCAGTTATTGATTTGAAAAATGCCTTCTTTTCAATTCCCATTCATCCTGATAGTCGATACCTTTTTGGTTTCACTCTCAATAATAGGTCTTACCGATTTTGTAGAATTCCCCAGGGCTATACGGAAAGCCCTAGCATCTACAGTCAAGCCTTGAAAAGACAATTGGACTCCTTTGTTCTGCCCGAGGGTGTCGCCCTCATTCAATATGTCGATGACATCTTGCTGGCGGCTGACACCCCGGAGTTGTGTGAAACGAGTACGTTGTCCTTGCTTTCCTTTTTGGCATCCCACAATCACAAAGTTTCTCGGAAAAAGTTGCAATTCTGTAGACCAAAGGTGACTTATTTAGGTCACCTTTTGTCTAAGGAGGGACGTGCACTCACACCAGATCGTGTCCAAGTGATTCTGGATACGCCGACGCCGTCCACGCAGAAGGACGTGCGCGCATTTTTGGGTCTTGTCTCTTTTTGCAGGCAGTGGATATTAGGGTTTTCGTATATAGCCAAGCCATTGTTAGCCCTTTTGACAAAAGATACACCTATCCCGCTCCCCTGGACGAATGAGTGTGACACTGCCTTTCAGAAACTGCGACAGGCCCTCTGTTCAGCACCAGTATTAGGGACACCTGATTATACCAAGCCTTTTTCGTTGTATGTGCATGAGAAAGATGGATGTGCATTATCAGTTTTAGTGCAGATGCACGGCGATAAGCAGCGCCCTTGTGCATATTTTTCGGCTGTACTTGATCCTGTTGCCCGAGCATTGCCTGGTTGTTTTCGCTCGGTTGCGGCGACAGCTGTGTCAATACGCCAGAGCGAGGGAATTGTGTTATCTCATAAGCTGTTGGTATTAGTCCCCCATGCTGTTGATGCCCTGCTTAATCAGACAAAGACGCAGCATTTGACCAGTGCCCGTTTAACGGGATATGAGCTGACGCTTTTGGCTCCTCATGTCACGTTGAAGAGGTGCGTGACGTTAAATCCTGCCACATTGTTGCCATACCCCGAGACTCGGTCTGAGGCACGAGAAGCACATGATTGTATCCTTGTGACCGAGGAACAAACAAAGGGTCGTATTGATCTCCAGGATACGCCCTTTTCAGATGTAGATGGAGAACTGTGGGTGGATGGGTCATGCCTGAAGCTACCAGATGGTACGACTTCGGCAGCGTATGCGATTACCACATTGCAAACAATAGTGGAGACAGCACGCATACCACAGAAATCAGCTCAAGCAGCGGAACTGATAGCATTAACACGAGCATGTGAGCTCAGTACAGGATTGTGTGTGAATGTTTATACAGATAGCCGCTATGCCTTCGGAGTAGCGCACGATTTCGGCCTGCTCTGGAAGGAATGAGGGTTCTTAACGTCGCATGGAGTACAAATAATGCATGGGGAGTTAGTTCATAATCTTTTAACTGCATTGACATATCCGAAGAAAATTGCTATCATTAAATGTAGCGCCCATAGGAAAGTAGTCGATAAAGTTGGAGAAGGGAATGCGTTAGCAGACCGAGTGGCGCGGGAGACTGCGATGCAGCCCGGTGCTACTGCCATGTATGTAGTGAAGTCGCAAGTAGAAAGATGGCATGATGCGAAGGAAGAAGTGCGAGAAATACAGAGGACCGCTTCTGATAAAGAACGGGAGCAATGGTCCAGTGAGGGAGAATTGGATGATGAGGGTTGCTGGAGAAATAAGCAGATGGATCGATGGAAATTGCCCACGGCTTTTGTACAACCTATGGTTCAGATGGCACATGGGTTAGCACATGTTGGAGCTTCCGCAATTGTAAAATTGCTTACCCAAGTTTAGGAGCATCCAGAGATTGCTAGCACGGCAAAGAGAGTGGTGCAGACCTGTATGATCTGCTTGCGGTACAACCCAGGAAAGGGGACTCGGACCCCAGCAGGAGGGTTCGTAACGCCCACTGCACCCTTTGAGGTTTTACAGAAGGATTACATTCAGCTCGAGCGTTGTAACAATTTGAAGTATGTTCTAGTAGTGGTGTGTGCCTTTAGCAAATGGGTTGAGGCCTACCCTACGAAAGACAATACTGCAATGACTACCGCTAAGATGCTGTTGAAGGAGTTCTTCCCTCGATATGGCGTTTGTAGACTTCTATGGAGTGATAACGGGCCCCACTTTATAGCGGATGTTATAAAGTATGTTCTGAAGGGTCTAGGCATCACCCAGAAGTTCCACGCAGTATTCCACCCTCAATCTGCGGGACTAGTCGAGAAGTATAATGGTACACTAAAGCTCAAGATCGCTAAAATTCAAGCTTCAACGTCTTTGACTTGGCCAGATGCTTTACCGCTGGCATTGATGTCAATTAGATCGGTACCGCACTCTCGAATCGGTCTTACACCGTATGAGATTATCTTTGGACGTCCAATGAATATTTGGGGTCCACCAAAACCTAAGACTGTGTATGATGTACCTTGCGTAATGATGAATGATTATTTGGCACAGTTAACGGATAACTTGGTTTCCATTCATCAACAGGTCCGGGAGGCGCTCCCTGATCGGTCCACCGGCGAAGGACATAGTCTCCGGCCTGGAGACTATGTCATGCTGAAAATCTTCGACAGGACGAACAGCCTGGAGCCGAGATGGGTGGGCCCTGAGCAAGTCTTGCTGGCAACAAGGACGGCTGTGCGAGTTTCCAACAGAAAGAATTGGATCCATTCCCTGCACTGCCGCAAAGTACCGCCCGGATTGGTGGAGCCCGCTGTACTGACCAATCAACGAGAGATTCTGACCACAGAGAAAGGCCGTGCTGTGGAATCGAACGACGCTGAGGAGCTCTTTCCGGACCACGCGACTCCGGGAGGAAGGCGATATCATCTGAGGCCAAGAAAGTGAATCCTTCAGTATCGGGACATGTTGTCAGAACGGCCCTTGGGTTAGTGAAACGGAGAGCCAGTGAGGCAAGGGGGGGGGGATCAGCCCTTCATTAGTGTAGCGACACCCGTCTTGGCCCGTTGGTGAAGAAATCGACCGCTGCCCAAGGGGAAGAGTTCTGACAAACCTTTAGTTTCAGGAAGATATTGATTTTCTATTTTTGACATGGAGAAAAAGAAGATCCTTTGTGCAACAGGTTTTATGCTCACAGTAGCTATTGTTGGGATAACCACATGGTTTGTGGAGGATGTGACTCCTGCCCGAGAGTTGCTTGTGTTGACCACTCCAGTGCCTGCGGAGCACTATTTCTATACCCTTCCGTATCAAGAATTGAAGCATCGTCAGTCTTATTTGAATAACACTTTCATTCAGATGTTACATCATACCCATGTTGCCACCAATGCTACGAACTGTTGGATATGTGGTATGATGCCAGCTCATCAGAAGAAGGGAGGAACGCCATTCATACCTCTTCCTTTCTCTCATAATGGCTCTTGTAGAGCATGGTACACTTTGCTTTTTGCCACTCGGAAACCCACAGTGGGACGATTACTCTTCAGACTCAATAAAGAATGTCATCAGGATAAAGATGGATATCCGCAAGCAAATGGGACAATTTGGGAATGGGAAGAGTATCGACCAGACAATGAATCGATTCCATATGTTTTTACAAACACCAGAGACACTGTGGGAAAAGATAAATTTGTGATTCAAGTGGCACAAGCTCAAGCGGACCTGTGTGTCCAAAGTGTGGGTTATATTCCCGTCGGTGTTAGCGATTGTATTACCATATTAAACATCGATGGATTGAATAACAGTACTTTCTTAGCATCCCATAATACGTACTTCGTGTGTGGAACTAAGGGTTATTATCGTTTGCCAGCCGGTTGGTCTGGAGTATGTTATGTATCATTTTTGTTACCTCCTGTATTTCTGGCACCTGCATCCTATCATAAGGATTTAAAGTTGTTGAATAATGTGACTGTAAATAGGTATAAACGTACTTTATCAATTGATGATGTGGATCAAACTGACACCAGTTTACAGCAGTATATCGACTTCAATCTAGGATTGTTTTTCTTCGTTGGAGCTGCCCTAAATAGTAGGAAAGTTCGAAGATTAACACGAGTGGTAGAGGCTGTGACAAACCAAACCGCTGCTGCTCTTGGGAATCTTACGGAAGAATTACAGATTACCAGAATTGTTGCATTGCAGAATCGTATGGTGTTAGATGTTATGTTAGCTGATCGAGGTGGAGCTTGTAAAATTATTGGAAGTAGTTGCTGTGTGTTTATTCCTGACCACACACCTTCAGTCTACAATGCAATTAACAGGTTGCATAAAATTGCAGCTGAAATCCATACAGAAAACGGCACTTGGTCCTTTTCTGGATGGTTTTGGGCATTGATCACTGCTTGGGGTTGGAAGGTTTTGACTGGTCTCTGCATAATTATAGCAGTTCTGTTTTCTTGCTGTATCTGTATTCAATGTGGTCCTTTGCTCTGTTCCGTATGTGTATCATTTTGTATCCCCGATAAGAAAGCTATTGCCAATGTCACTTATCAGAAACGTTTAGCTAAGGAAGTAGAAGAAATGATGATAATCGATATATATGATGATTATTCTAACAAGCCGGATGTCTTCAGAAAATGCTGAAAGGGTCGTCTGTTGTAAATTGCAAATTCGATGTGATTAAGCATTTACTAAAGACATGAATTCTCCTCCCTTACACATGTTCCTTTTGTTATGTTGACTGAAGTCTGGACTCCATTTTGTATTGTCATGTCTCCACGTGCTCAACACGAGGAGAGTCTTATCTTTGTGTTAGTTGCTCTTGTAATCTGCCTAGTAACAGTCTATAAATAGTTCCTTTGTCCGTCTGGCCCATGCCCAGACTTGACCACATCTGTTATCAGTTAGTCCTTGCTTGACCATGTTTTCGCGGGCTTAAGGAGTATGTCAGCTCCGCCCACATATCGATCTTGTATTGCAAATGTCCATAAAAGGTAACATTCCTCGTCTCATGTCGTGCCCTCCCACTTATGAGCCCCTCTGTTGTGTATAAAAGGGGACCGTGTATGCAAGTTCTTTGTGCTACTCTATGCAATACTGAAGGGTATTGTATGGATTGTAGGACCACCCTTAAGGGTTAATAAACCTTGTCTTTGTACCTTGCAGTTTCCGTGCCAACTTCCTTATAGATTCCATTGCAGGAGAGCAAACCCTTGTGTCCTGCGGGCCTAGCTGGGGCCTGTATTCATCACCCCTACACTACACAAACACCACTGCACTATACTAAACCCTAAAACACTAACCCAGCATGACAAGCTACACTACACAAAACCACAGCATTACCCTAAAACACTACCCCCAGCATGACACCCTACACTACACAAACACGACTAAACTACCCCAAAACACTACACCCAGCACTACCCCCTACACTACCCAGGCACAACACTGCACTACCCTCAACCCTAAAACACAACCCCCAGCATGACCCCGTACACTACCCAAACATCACTGCACTACCCTAAAACACGACCCCTATACTACACAAACAACACTGCACTGCCCTAAACCCTAAAATACTACCCCCAGCACGACCCCCTACACTACACAAACACCACTGCACTGCCCTAAACACTAAAACACTACCTCCAACATGACCCCATACACTACACAAACACCACTGCACTGCTCCAAACCCTAAAACACTATCCCTAGCACGACCCCCTACACCACCCAAACACCACTGCACTGCCCTAAACCCTAAAACACTACTCCCAGCACAATCCCCCTACACTACCCAAACACAACTGAACTGCACTGCCCTAAACCCAAAAACACTACTCCCAGCATAACCCCCTACACTTTCCAAACACCACTGCACTAAATCTACCCCCAGCATGAGCCCCTACAGTACACAAACACCACTGCACTGCCCTAAACCCTAAATCTACCCCAGCACGACCCCCTACACTACACAAACACCACTTCACTACCCTAAACCCTAAAACACTATCCCCAGCATGACCCCCTACACTACCCAAACACCACTGCACTACCCTAAACCCTAAAACATGACCCCCTACACTACACAAACAACACTGTACTACCCTACCACTAAAACAGTACCCCCAGCACAACCCCCTACACTACTCGCACACCACTGCACTATCCTAAACCCTAAAACACTACCCCAGCACGACAAGCTACACTGCACAAACACCACTACACTACTCTAAACCCTAAAACACTACCGGCAGCATGACACCCTACACTACAAAAACACCACTGCACTACCCTAAACCCTAAAACACTATACCCAGCACGACCCCCTACACTACCCAAACACCACTGCACTAGCCTAAACCCTAAAACACAACCACAGGATGACCCCCTACACTACCCAAACATCACTGCACTACCCTAAAACACATCCCCTTATACTGCACAAACACCACTGCACTACCCTAAACCCTAAAACACTACCCCCAGCACAACCCCCTACACTACACAAACACCATTGCACTGCCCTAAACCCTAAAATGCTTCCACCAGCACGATCCCCCTACACTACCCAAACACCACTGCAGTGCACTAAACCCTAAAACACTACCTCCAGCACGAGCCCCTACACCACACAAACACCACTGCACTGCCCTAAACCCTAAATCTACCCCAGCATGACCCCCTACACTACACAAACACCACTTCACTACCCTAATCCCTAAAACACTACCCCCAGCATGACCCCCTACACTACCCAAACACCACTGCACTACCCTGAACCCTAAACTATGACCCCCTACACTACACAAACAAAATTGCACTACCCTAACACTAAAACAGTACCCCCAGCACAACGCCCTACACTACCCAACACCACTGCTCTACCCTGAACCATAAAACACAACCCCCTACACTTCACAGACACCACTGCATTACCCTAAACCCTAAAACACTACCCCATACACTACACAAACACCACTGCACTACCCTAAACCCTAAAACACTATCCCCAACACAACCCCCTATACTACAAAAACACCACTGCACTACCCAAAACACTAAAACACTACCCTCAGCACAACCCCTACACTACACAAACACCACTGCACTATCCTAAACCCTAAAACACTTACCCCAGCACAACCCCATATACCACACAAACAAACTGCACTACCCTAAATCCTAAAACACTACAACCAGCACGACCCTCTACACTACGAAAACACCACTGCACTACTCTAATCCCTAAAACGCTATCCCAGCACGAACTCCTACACTACACAAACACCACTGCACTACCCTAAACCCAAAAACACTACCCCCCATGAACCCCTACACTACACAAACACCACTGCACTACCCTAAATCCTAAAACACTACCCCCAGCACGACACCCTACACTATCAAAACATAAATGCACTACCCTAAACCCTAAAACACTACCACCAGCATGATGCACTTCACTACCCAAACACCACTGCACTACCCTGTACCCTAAATCTACCCCCAGCATAACCCCCTACACTACACATACACCACTGCACTAACCTAAACCTAAAAACACTACCCAACACTACACAAACACTACTGCACTACCCTAAACCCTAAAACACAACCCTCAACATGACCCCTATACTACAAAAACACCACTGCACTACCCTAAAGCCTTAAACACAACCCCCAGCACGATCCCCTACACTACACAATTATCACTGCACTACCCTAAACTCTAAAACAATGCCCCCAAGACGACCCCCTACACTACCCAAACACAACTGCACTATCCTAGACCCTAAAACACTACCCCAGAACTACCTCAATAATACAGAAACACCACCGCACTACCCTAAACCCTAAAATACTACCCCCAGCAGTACCCCCTACACTACCCAAACACCACTGCACTACCCTAAACCGTAAAAAACCTACCACCAGCATGACCCCCTACACTGCACAAACACCACTGCACTACCCTACAGCACTACCCAAAACCTTTAAACACTATCCCCAGCATGACCCCCTACACTACCCAAACACTACTGCACTACTTTCAACCCTTAAACACGACCCCTTGCACGACCCCCTGCACTAGCCAAACACCACTGCACTACCCTAAACCGTAAAGCTACCCCAGCACGACCTCCTACACTACACAAACACCACTGCACTACCCTAGATCTACCCCCAGCACTACCCCCTATACTACCCAAACACCACTGCACTACCCTAAACCCTAAGTCTACCCTCAGCATGACCCCCTACACTACACAAACACCACTGTGCTACCCTAAACCCTAAAAAACTACCCCCAACACAACCCCTTACACTACCCGAACACCAGTGCGCTACCCTAAACCCTAAGATATTCCCCCAGCATGACCCATTACACTACACAAACTCCACTGCACTACCCTTATCCCTAAAACACTACCCCCAGCATGACCCCCTACACTACTCAAACACGACTGCACTACCCTAAACCCTAAATCTACCCCTGCACAAACCCCTACACTACCCAAACACCACTGCACTACCCTAAACCCTAAAACACTACCCCCAGCATGACCACCTACACTACACAGACACCACTGCACTGCTGTAAACCTTAAAATACTACCCAGCACGACCCCCTACACTACCCAAACACCACTGCACTGCCTTAAACCTGAAAACACTACCCCCAGCACGACCCCCTACACTACTCAAACACCACTCCACTACCCTAAACCCTAAAACACTACCCCCAGCAAGACCCCCTACAGTACACAAACACCACTGCACTACCCTAAACCCTAAAACACCACCCCCAGCATGACCCCTACACTACCCAAACACCACTGCACTACCCTATACCCTAATTCACTATCCCAGCAGGAACCCCTACACTACACACACACACCAGTGCACTACCCTAAACCCTAAAACACTACAACCAGCACGACCCTCTACACTGCGAAAACACCACTGCACTACTCTAATCCCTAAAACGCTATCCCAGCACGAACTCCTACACTACACAAACACCACTGCACTACCCTAAACCCAAAAACACTACCCCCCCATGAACCCCTACACTACACAAACACCACGGCACTACCCTAAATCCTAAAACACTACCCCCAGCACGACACCCTACACTACCAAAACATAAATGCACTACCCTAAACCCTAAAACACTACCACCAGCACGATGCACTACACTACCCAAACACCACTGCACTACCCTGTACCCTAAATCTACCCCCAGCACAACCCCCTACACTACACAGACACCACTGCACTAACCTAAACCCAAAAACACTACCCAACACTACACAAACACTACTGCAATATCCTAAACCCTAAAACACAACCCTCAACATGACCCCTATACTACAAAAACACCACTGCACTACCCTAAAGCCTTAAATACAACCCCCAGCACGATCCCCTACACTACAAAATTATCACTGCACTACCCTAAACTCTAAAACAATGCCCCCAACATGACCCCCTACACTACCCAAACACCACTGCACTATCCTATACCCTAAATCTACCCCCAGCATTACCCCCTACATTTCCCAAACACCACTGCAATAACCCTAAACCCTAAAAAACTACCCCCAGAAAGACCCCTTACATTACCCGAACACAAGTGCGCTACCCTAAACCCTAAGATATTCCCCCAGCATGACCCATTACACTACACAAACTCCACTGCACTACCCTAAACCCTGAGACACTACCCTCAGCATGACCACCTACACTACACAGACACCACTGCACTGCTCTAAACCCTAAAACACTACCCCAGGATGACCCCTATACTACCCAGACACCACCGCACTGCCCTAAACCCAAAAAAACTACCTCCAGCACGACCCCCTACACTACTCAAATACCACTGCACTACCGCAAACCCTAAACACTACCCCAGCACAACCCCTAAACTACCCAAACACTACTGCACTACCATAAACCCTTAAACACTACCTCTTGCACGACCTCCTGCACAACCCAAACACCACTGCACTACCCTAAACCCTAAATCTACCCCCGGCACGACCCCCTACATACACAAACACCACTGCACTACCCTAAACCCTAAAGCTACCCCTACACTACCCACACACCACTGCACCACCCTAAACCCTAAATCTACCACCAGCTTGACCCCTACACTACACAAACACCACTGTGCTAACCTAAACCCTAAAAAACTAGCCCAGCACGACCCCTTACACTACCTGAACAGCAGTGCGCTACCCTAAACCCTAAGATATTCCCCCACAATGACCCATTACACTACACGAACTCCACTCCACTACCCTAAACCCTAAAACACTACCCCAGCATGACCCCCTACTCTACCCGAACAACACTGCACTACCCTAAACCCTATATCTACCCCCGCACAAACCCCTACACTACAAAAAGACCACCGCACTACCCTAAACCCTGAAACACTACCCCCAGCATGACCACCTACACTACACAGAAACCACTGCACTGCTGTAAACCCTAAAACACTACCCAAGCACGACCCCTACACTACTCAAACATCACTGCACTACTCTAAACCCAAAAACACAGACCCCAGCATGACCCCCTACACTAACCAAACACCACTGCATTACCCTAAACCCTAATCTACCCCAGCATGACCCCCTACACTACACAAACTCAACTGCACTACCGTAAACCCTAAAACACTACACCAGCTTGACCCCCTACACTACACAAACACCACTGCACTACCCTAAGTCCTAAAACACTACCCCCAGCAAGACCCCCTACAATACCTAAACACCACTGCACTACCCTAAACCCTAAAACACTACCCCAGCATGAACCCCTACACTACACAAACACCACTGCACTACCCTAAATCCTAAAACGCTACCCCAGCACGACACCCTACAGTACCAAAACATAACTGCACTACCCTAAACCCTAAAACACTACCCCAGCATGAACCCCTACACTACACAAACACCACTGCACTACCCTAAATCCTAAAACGCTACCCCAGCACGACACCCTACACTACCAAAACATAACTGCACTACCCTAAACCCTAAACACTACCCCCTACACTACACAAACACCACTGCACTACCCTAAACCCTAAAACACTACCCCCAGCACAACCCCCCTACACTACAAAAACACCACTGCATTACCCTAAAACCTTAAACACTACCCCCAGCATGACCCTCTACACTACCCAAACATCACTGCACTACCCTAAACTCTAAAACACTATCCCCAGCACTACCCCGTACACAACCCAAACATCACTGCACTACCCTAAACCCTAAGACACTACCCCAGCATGACCTCCTACACTACAAAAGCACCACTGCTCTACCCTGAACCCTAAAACACTATCCCCAGCACGACACCCTACACTACCCAAACATAACTGCACTACCCTAAGCCCAAAAACATTACCCCAGCACGAACCCCTACACTACCCAAACACCACTGCACTACCCTAAACCCTGAAACACTACCCAGAGCATGACCCCCTACACCACACAAACTCCACTGCACTACCCTAAACCCTAAAACACTACCCCCAGGATGACCGCCTATACTACCCAAACACCACTCAACTACCCTAAACCCTAAAACACTTACCCCAGCATGACCCCCTATACCACACAAACACCACTGCACTACCCTAAACACTAAAATACTACTCTCAGCACGACACCTACAGTACACAAATGCCACTGCACTACCCTAAACTCTAAAACACTACCCCAAGCACTACCCCTACACTTCCCAAACACCACTGCACTACCCTAAACCCTAAAACTCTACCCCAGAACTACCCCCAATAATACACAAACTACACTGTGCCACCCTAAACCCTAAAAAACGACCCCCAGCAGTACCCCCTACACTACCCAAACACCACTGCACTACCCTAAACCCTAAAACACTATCACCAGCATGACCCCCTCCACTACACAAACACCACTGCACTATCCTAAACCCCAAAACACTACCCCAGCAGTACACCCTACACTTCCCAATCATAACTGCACTACTCTAAACCCTAAAACACTACCCCCAGCATGACCCCCTACACCACAAAAACACCACTTCAATACCCTTCTGCACTACCCAAAACCATAAAACATTACCCCCAGCATGACACCCTACACTACCCAAACACTACTGCACTACCGTAAACCCTTAAACACTACCCCTTGCACGACTCCCTGCACTACCCAAATACCACTGCACTACCCTAAACCTAAATCTACCGTGGCACGACCCCTATACTACCCAAAGACCACTGCACTACCCTAAACCCTAAATCTACCCCCAGCATGACCTCCTACACTACACAAACACCACTGCGCTATGCTAAACCCTAAAAAACTACCCCAGCACGACCCCTTACACTACCCGAACACCAGTACGATACCTTAAACCCTAAGATATTCCCCCAGCATGCCCCATTACACTACACAAACTCCACTGCACTACCCTAAATGCTAAAACACTACCCCCAGCATGACCCCCTTCAGGACCCAAACATCACTGCACTATCCTAAACCCTAAATCTACCCCTGCACAAACCCCTAAACTACCCAAACACCACTGCACTACCCTACACCCTGAAGCACTCCCACAAGCATGACCACCTACACTACACAGACACAACTGCACTGCTTTAAACCCTAAAACACTACCCCAGAACGACCCCCTACACTACCCAAACACCACTGCAATGCCCCTAATCCCGAAAACACTACCCCCAGCACGACCCCCTACACTACTCATACACCACTGCACTACCCTACACCCTAATACACTACCCAAGCACGAACCTCTACACTACACACACACCAGTGTACTACCCTAAGCCCTAAAATACTACACCCAGCACGACCCTCTACGCTACCAAAACACCACTGCTCTACCCTAAACCCTAAAACACTACCCCAGCACGAACCCCTACACTACACAAACACCACTGCACAACCCTAAACTCTAAAACACTACCCCATCATAAACCCCTACACCACACAAACACCACTGCACTACCCTAAACCCTAAACCCTACCCCCAGCACGAACCCCTACACGACACACACACCAGTACACTACCCTAAGCCCTTAAATACTACACCCAGCATGACCCTCTATGCTACCAAAACACCACTGCTCTACCCTAAACCCTAAAACACTACCCCAGCATGAACCCCTACACTACACAAACACCTCTGCACTACCCTAAATCCTAAAACACTACTCCCAGCACAACAACCTACACTACCAAAACATAACTGCACTACCTAAAAACCCTAAAACACTACCACCAGCTCAACTCCCTACACTACCCAAACACCACTGCAATACCCTGAACCCTAAATCTACCCCCAGCACAAGCAACTACACTACTCAAACACCACTGCACTACCATAAACCCTAAACACTACCCCCAGCATGTCCCCCTACACTACACAGACACCACTGCACTAACCTAAACCCTATAACACTACCCCCTACACTACACACACACCACTGCACTACCCTAAGTTCTAAAACACTACCCCCAGCATGACACCCTACACTACAAAGACACCACTGCACTACCCCAGCACAACCCCCTACACTACTCAAACACCAATGCACTACCCTAAACCCTGAAACACTACCCCCAGAACTACCCCCTACACTACCCAAACACCACTGCACTACCCTAAGCCCTAAAACACTACCCCCAGCATGACTCCCTACACTACAAAAGCACCACTGCACTTCTGTAAACCCTAAAACACTATCCACAGCATGAAAAGCTACAATACCCAAACATAACAGCACTACCCTAAACCCTAAAACACTACCACCAACACGACTCCCTACACTACCCAAAAAACCAATGCACTACACTAATCCCTAAATCTACCCCCTACACTACACAAACACCACTGCACTACCGTAAACCCTAAAACACTACACCCAGCACGACCCCCTTCACTACACAAACACCACTGCATTGCCCTAAATCCGAACACACTACACCATGCATGACCCCTACACTTCTCAAACACCACTGCACTAGTCTAAAAGTGAAATCACTACCCCCAGCAAGACCCCCTACAGTCCACAAAAAGCATTGCACTACCCTAAAGCCTAAAACACTACCCCAGCACTACCCCTATACTACCCAAACACCACTGTGCTACACTACACCCTAAAACACTACCCCAGCATGAACCCCTACACTACAGAAACACCACTGCACTACCCTAAACCATAAAAGACAACCCCCAGCATGACCCCCTACACTACACAAACACCACTGCACTACCCTAAACCCTAAAACACAATCTGCAGCATGAACCTCCAACACAACACAAACACGACTGTACTACCCTATCCCATGAAAAACTACCCCCAACATGACACCCTTCACTACTGAAACACAACTGCACTCCCCTAAACCCCAAAACAATACCCCTAGCACGACCTCCTACACTACCCAAACACCACTGCACTACCTACAACCTAAAACACGACCTCCTACACTACACAAACACCACTGCACTACCCTAAAACCTAAAACACTACCCCCAGCATGACCACCTACACTACACAAATACCACTGCACTACCCTAAACCCTAAAACACTACCCCTACACTACACAAACAACACTGCAGTACCCTAAACCCTTAAACACTACCCCCAGCATGACCCCCTAAACTACAAAAACACCACTACACTACCCTAAACCCTTAAACAGTACCCCCAGCATGACCCCCTACACTACCCAAACATCACTGCACTACCCTAAACCCTAAAACACTACCCCCAGCACAACCCTCTACACTACCCAAACACCACTGCACTATACTAAACCCTAAAACAATACCCCTATCATGACCCACTACACTTCACAAGCACCACTGCAATGCCCTAAACCCTAAAGCACTACGCCCAGCACAACACCCTTCAATACCCAAACATAAGTGCACTACCGTAAACCCTCAAACACTACCCCTTGCACGACCCCCTGCACTACACAAATAACACTGCACTACCCTAAACCATAAATCTACCCCCAGCATGACCTCCTACACTACACAAACACCACTGCGCTACCCAAAACCCTAAAAAACTACCCCCAGCACGACCCCTTACACTATCCGAATACCAGTGCGCTACACTAAACCCTAAGATATTCCCCCAGCATGACCCATCATACTACACAAAATCCACTGCACTACCCTAAACCCTAAAACACTACCCCCAGCAAGACCGTTAGAGTTCTGAGGCCCAGGGATCCCAAATCCTGGAAGGTATTGCTCAGTTTGATGGAATAGTTCTTGTTTTCTCGGGAGAAAGACTCAAGGCACTGGACCTCTATGGCCTTAAAAAATTGGTAAATACTTATGGTTGTGAGTCAGTTTCACTCCCTCTAAGATCGCGCTGAAGAACACCAGTGACGGGAACCTCTTCTAGACCTTCACTCTTAAGCCTGACAAGGCTGGATCACCTGTATTGTACAGTATCCTTGGAAAATGTGAGATGAGGCGTACACAATAATATTTTTTTGTGCCAAAAACGAAGCCTTGAGAAAGCCCTGGCCAAAATCGTGCCAAAAGGGGCAAAACACGTGTTGGCTGTCCATCTTTGTTATGAATAAATAATACTCTGGATTTACCAATTTATTGGATGCTTCTTATCTTAGAGGGAGTGAAACTGACTCACAACCATAAGTAAGTACCCCCAGCAAGACCCCCTTCACTACCCGAACATCACTGCACTACCCTAAACCCTAAATCTACCCCCGCACAAACCCCTAAACTACCCAAACACCTCTGCACTACCCTAAACCCTGAAACACTACCCCCAGCATGACCACCTACACTACACAGACACCACTGCACTGCTGTAAACCCCAAAACACTACCCCAGAACGACCCCCTACACTAACCAAACACCACTGCACTACCCCTAAACCTGAAAACACTACCCCAGCACGACCCCCTACACTACTAAAACACTACTGCACTACCCTAAACCCTAAAACACTACCTCCAGCAAGATCCCATACAGTACACAAACACCACTGCACTATCCTAAACCCTAAAACACTACCCCCAGCATGACCCCTTACACTACCCGAATACCACTGAACTACCCTACACCCTAATACACTACCCCAGCACGAACCCCTACATAACACACACACCAGTCCAGTACCCTAAGCCCTAAAATACTACGCCCAGCACGACCCTCTACGGTACCAAAACACCACTGCTCTACCCTAAACCCTAAAACCCTACCCCAGCACGAACCCCTACACTACACAAACACCACTGCACTACCCTAAACCACCCTAAAACACTACCGCCAGCATGAACCCCTACACTACACAAACACCACTGCACTACCCTAAATCCTAAAACACTACCCCCAGCACGACACCCTACACTGCCAAAACATAACTGCACAACCCTAAAACACTACCACCAGCACAACTCCCTACACTACCCAAACACCACTGCACCAACCTGAACCCTAAATATACCCCCAGCACAAAACACCACTGCACTACACTAAACCCTAAACACTACCCCAGCACGAACCCTACACTACACACACACCAGTGCACTACCCTAAGCCCTACAATACTACACCCAGCACGACCCTCTATGCTACCAAAACACCACTGATCTACCCTAAACCCTAAAACACTATCCGAGCACGAACCCCTACACTACACAAACACCACTGCACTACCCTAAACCCTAAAACACTACCCCCGCATGAACCCCTACACTACACAAACACCTCTGCACTACCCTAAATCCTAAAACACTACCCCCAGCACAACACCCTACAGTACGAAAACATAACTGCACTACCCTAAACCCTAAAACACTACCACCAGCATGACTCCCTACACTACCCAAACACCACTGCACTACCCTGAACCCTAAATCCACCCCACCACAACCAACTACACTACACAAACACCACTGCACTACCATAAACCCTAAACACTCCCCCAAGCATTACCCCCTACAATACATAGAGACCACTGCACTACCCTAAACCCTAAAACACTACCCACTACACTACAAAAACACCACTGCACTACCCTAAACCCTAAAACACTACTCCCATTACGACCCCTTCACTACACAGACACCACTGCACTACCCTAAAGACTACCCCACACACTACACAAACACCACTGCACTACTCTAAACCCTAAAACACTAACCCCAGCACGACCCCCTACACTACACAGAGACCACTGCACTGCCCTAAATCCGAACGCACTACACCCAGCATGACCCCTACACTACTCAAACACCACTGCACTACTCGAAAAGCTAAAACACTACCCCCAGCAAGACCCCCTACAGTACACAAAAAGCACTGCACAACCCTAAACCCTAAAACACTACCCCCAGCCCTACCCTCTACACTACCCAAACACCACTGCACTACCCTACACCCTAAAACACTACCCCCAGCACGACCCCCTAGACTACACAAACATCACTGCACTACCCTAAACTCTAAAACACTATCCCCAGCACTACCCCCTACAATACCCAATCACCACTGCACTACCCTAAACCCTAGTACACTATCCCAGCACGAGACCCTACACTAACCAAACATAACTGCACTACCCTAAACCCTAAAACACTGCCCCCAGCACGACCCCTACACTACCCAAACACCACTGCACTATCCTTAACCCTAAAACACGTACCCCAGCACAACCCACTACACCACACAAACACCACTGCACTACCCTAAACCCTAAAACACTATCCTCAGCACGACCCCTACACTACACAAACACCACTGCACTACCCAAAACCCTAAAACACTACCCCCTACACTACACAAACACCACTTGTTAGACCTGGCACCGTTGGCGTGGGTCACCCTTCCATTTTTGTTTGTGCCTCAATGTATTTTTGTGCTGGTGTTAGCTGCTCAGGGCCCTGTGACACTGCCATCCAGTGCCACAGGGCAAGTGCTCATTATGGTAAAATGTATTATGTGAATTGACTTCCACGATTGGTTTATTTGGTTTACTGTCAGCCCCTAGTAAAGCGCACCAGGAGTGCCAGGGCTTGTAAATACAAATGCCGCTAGTGGGCTGCAGCACTGGTTGTGCCACCCACAGAAGCGGCCTAGTAAAATGTGTCTAGGATCTGCCACTGCAGAACCTGTGCGCAGTCAGGTACTGTCGCGCTGGCTGCGCAAGTGCACCCACTTGCCAGTCCCTAAACCTTCCCTTAACTGCATGTTAGCCACCCCTCTAGTAGGCCCAAGGGCAGGGTGCATTGTAGGCATAAGGTAGGACATGCCCTGATGTGTGTGGCATGTCTTACTAGTGAATTACAGCCCTGTTCGGTTTTCACTAGTGAAGGCTACCTGCTCTCCATAGGCCAGAATGGGCTGCTGGGATTGCTACACGCTGTGATCCCAGTGGACTCATAGAGCATGGTAGAAAGTCATGTTTAGTATGCCTGAACTCAGAGTAATAAAATACTTCTTTTAGTAAAGTTTATTTTAATATCCTGTGTTTGTAAATACTACTTTTAGAAAGTTAGTATTTACTGATCTGGCCATCCAGTCCGCCTCTGCGCTGTGTGTGTGTTCTGCCTAGTAACAAGAGGAGCAGGGCTGGGGAATTCCAGGAGACAGGTTGGCTGCCAGGTGGTGGGTAGAAAGATTACCCCAGGATGGGTGGGAGGAGTACACCTTGACTCTTGAATAGACCTGTGCTCTGCCACCACAAAGCCGGCTCCGCCCCCTGTGGAGCGGCTGATGTCTCTGCCCTGCTGCTGAAAAGAAAGAGCAGAGTCACCACAACAAAGTGCTCCAAAACTGGACTGAGCCAGGCCCAGGCCCCCTGGCGACAAAGAACAAAGGATTTGCGCTTTAAAAGAAGGAGCCCTGCTCCTAAGAAATCAGATCCTGCTTGTGACCAAGAAGAACGCTCTGCCTGAGGAGGAGGAACCTGAAGCTGAAGGAGGAAACGCTGTTCCTAAGTCTGGAGGACTTGCCTGCAGTGGTTGCCTCGCTGCCAAAGGAGAGAAGAAACCTGCATAAGACTTGCTTTATTTGTTTGACCCAAAAACTTGTGCTCACAGCAATCTCCAAGGGCTTGATTGAGCTTGCCCCCTGAACTGAACCCCAGGACCAGTGGGTTCACCGTGACTCCGCTCGTCTGCGAATCGAGCCATGTGCTTTCTCCCGCCGGAGTGCTCTGCGCACCTGCCCCCCCTCCAAGGGCCGTGACACCCAGAAGCCTGGCCGCCTCCACTCGCCGAGAGCCCCGTTCTACCTGAGTCGCTCTTGACCCCTCGGGTCTGGCCGCCCCGCTTCCCTGTCACCCGCCTGCTGCTGGAGTGGGCTTGGTGCCCTCTCGCCCTCCCGCCGGATTTCTGCTCGGACCGCGAGTTCAATGCCCCGGACGGCCGCCCGTACGTCGTAACGTATTCGGCCGCCCCGCTTCGCCTCCCTGCAAGATTCAGACCGCGTCGCCCCCAGAGGTGACCTCCCGCACCGTCCGTGTTGGAGGCCCTGGGCCGCGCCTGTCGTCCGAAAGCCGCCCGCTGATTCCAGATCCGGAGTCCCTCAAGGTGCCGAAGCTGCACCCCCACCGAAGACGCGTCCAACCCGCCGCACGAACCAAGGTACAGTGAACACTCTATCGGACTCGGGGTCCGCAACGTTCTGATTTCCCCGTATCACTGTACCCTGGGCACAAGGTGTTTCACTGTGGCTGGACAAATCCAAGAGAGCGCTACAGAGCGCCCGTAACAAAGAACCTACCAACAAAAGAGAACTGTGCCGAATTGTCATCTTGTGGCTCCCCTTTCACGAACGTTATTTATGGTCTTGTACTAAGTCTGCATAACAAAGAACCTTTTACATAAAGTCTACGTATTTTTGATACAACTTACGCCTGGCGTCCATTTGTGGGGGATCTGGTGATTTACTGTGTGTGCTCATAAATGCTTAACTGACGTAACGCCCTGAGGTTTAGCCCTGACTGCTTGCGCCACACTACCTATAGGGTGAGCAGGGGTTGTTCTGAGGGAGTAATTCTCTCGCCCTGACTAGAAGAAGGGAGCACTGCTTGTCACAAGTACCTATCTGTGCCAACCAGGGGTTCCCCATTCTAACATTGGTGGCAGCGGTGAGGATTTCGGATTTGCATTTATGATTTACATACAGTGAATTATTGATCACCACGTAGCGAGAGCAGACCTATAACGCAGCCACAGGTTGAATTTTGTTTTGCTGAAGAATCTCCACTTGAAGAAACCATGCCTAGCTCAGTCAGTGGAGGCGGAGCGTCCTCCATACTCTCTGGGATTGATGACATAGATTGGGAACAAGAGGCACTGAGAAAGTGCACTAATGAAGTCTTGAAAGGATACCTCTCCAAGTACAGAATTAAACAAAGTGGATTGACCACCAAGGATCAGTACATAAAGGCGCTGAGGGTCTGGCACGAATCAAAATTCCCAGAGAATGCAAGAGAGGTGATACCCCCAGAAGGTGTTCCTGAGCCTGGCAGAGGCCTGTCGCCAGAGGATATGACCGACAGGAGTGCTGCACGCGCTCATGATGTGGAGATGGCAAAACTTCAAATGGAGATGGAAAGACAAAGATTGGCCATGGAGCATGAGGTAACAAGCATTTGCAATGCAATAGGTCTCGCATTTACGCGAGTTTGAGCTATTGACATAGCAAATGACAGTGCCTTTTATTTTTTTTTTCGTTTTTAAAACATAAATAAAAGGCATTGTAATTTGCAATGTCAATAGCTCAAACTCGCATAAATGCGAGACCTATTGCATTGCAAATGCTTGTTTTGTAAATGAGGCCACGTGAGTTTATACTAAATATAAATATGTGTGGAAACCACGTGACATCGAGGTGACCGGCGTGAACATGTGATTTTCAACAGAACAAACATTTTACATTTGACCTTTTTCAAAATCTGCAGCTAAAAACGCATAATAACGTTGCCACAGCGAAGCGCTCGGCGCTTTCAACGAGGTGCCTCTAAACACTTTAAATCTATGAATTTTATGAATAATGGAACCAACGGGACTCAGGCACTCAACCTTAGAAGGATAAAGGGCTGGGCTGGGCTGGCCCGGCCAAGACGGGACGAAAAGGCTCGACAGGCAGCCTCTATGCTAGCCACTGCAGCCACTGCCCAGGTCAGGGAGCTGTCTCTTTGGAATATTAACGAAAATTTCAATTTACGGAAAATTCCACATATGGCTTGCAGGGAGAGGAAAAAACGGAATTAACTCAAGAAATATAGATCGAAAAAGAAAAGAAAATGTTGACAGGGACGAAAGTCCCCGAAGGACTGCCTGATGCCGGGAGCGGACAGGCACAAGATCACACGGGTTAACGTGTTTGCGATCCTGCGAAGGAGGCCTCAAATATCGAGACACACGTGCCCATGTATACATATATGAATATTGTTATTCACATGTTACTCCATCCAATTGTTGTGCCGCAGTCACGTCGCGCGTGGCTGCCCTGTGAATGCCTTTCTGTGCGCGCGCATCCCCGGTTGATAATATTGAAAATACTAATGACCGCGAATGTAGCGCACAACTCGAAACGAAGGGGCTCTTGGCGCTTAGCAAACGGCTTTAAAGAAAGCGTAAAGCACAAGTTTATAATTATTTATATCAATGCTCACTCATGGCATGGAAGGGGGTTCACAAAGGTCACCATTTGCCATACAAATCACCATTTATCGCGATTCATTCCTGAGCACAACTTGGCAAAACAGACGATAACTGAGCATTCGAGTAGTATAAACAAAGTATGGGGACGGTTTTGTTTTAAAATGTTTTATTTCCGTCTGTACCTTATAAGCGGGCGCTGTACAGGTAGAGCCCCCCTTGCCCCCCCCCCAACCCCACCCCTCCCAGCCCTATCGCAGCTGAAAAAAACACACAATTCCGGTAGAATGAGTGTGAACGCTTGTGCACCAATATGAATATTTCACTATTGAACCGTGTGGAATGAATGCCAAAGCCGGGTCCGCGGACCCGTCTGTTCACAGCACACAAGGGTGGGGGCAGGCGGGGCCAGGCGCGCGCACACTACAGCAGGGGGGTGGAGGGGGGTCGGCTTTAAGAGCTGCATTTCAAGAGATTCACAAAGAGTTGGAGCAATTGTTAGGAAACAAGGAAGAAGATATAAACTAGGAAAAGAGCAACATACAGGAAAGACGAACTGTAGAGAAGCTATAGTGAGAAAAGGTAGACAGTGAAAACAGAGAGGTAATGTGCACTTGCGTTGACATGCTGGTATAAGGATTTGTAGAAGCGGGGATGTAGGGAACCAGAGCCAATGGTGGGATCGGGTAGATGGGTGCGCAGTGTGTTTTCTTTTCTAGGGAGAGGCTTCCAGGTCTTTAGCAGCTGTCTGGTCTCATCTGAAAGGGAAACAAGAAGGGCTGGGCGAGAAGGGAGGGGGGAATGCCAGCAACAGAGGAGCCCGCAAAAGTGAAAGTGATCGTGATTACGATCGCTACGGAGGAAAGACACATGGCGCTGCGCGCGTGCACGTTCACGTGCACTGTAGCTTTAGGCCACGGCAGACTTTGAAAAGCCCAGATATAAAATGTCTCTTCGAGCCTTTGGATCGCGAGACCTAAAAATGAGGGAGTTGGATATCAAGGCCAAGAGTTTAAACCACTCTCCCTCTGGTGGCAGCAATTTAACAGAGTCAAGGGTGCATATTCCTAAAGATGTAGTAAGAGAGTATTATAAACTGGATGATATTGGGCAGTGGTTCAGTGCCTATGAAGTAGCCATGTCCTCCCACCGGGTCCCTGAGAAAGATTGGGGAGCGGGGTTGTGGGGAAGGTTCCTGAGTGAGGGGCGGGACACACGGCTGGATCTCCCCTCTGATGTCAAAACATCCTATCCACACATGAAGGAAGCTCTGATGGCAAGGTATGGGTTAACTCCTGAATTGTACAGGCAGAGGTTTAGGGATTGCACCAAGAAACCTGGTACCACTTATGTAGAATATGAGACCTTTTTTTCCAGAGCGCTAGATGGCTGGGTGAAGGGTAGCAAAGTGAATGATTACCAAGGGCTGTTTGATTTAATTGCATGGGAGCACTTGTCGGATAATTGTTTTCCTGAGCTACGCCAGCACCTGATCGATAGCAAGCTGACTAACCCTAGGAAGCTTGCTGAGGAGGCGGACTGCTGGATCAGCACCAGGGTTCACAAGGGTCCCGTGGGAGGCCCCATCAAAGGTGTTCAGGGTCCCCAGCAGAAGAGTGGGGGGACAAGGGTAAACAGAGGGAGTTCTACAGAGGGCCCCAAAGTAATTCCCAAGGAAACCAAGGGAAAGGTTCTCAGCCACCCCCACCCCCGAAGCAGACCGGGGCCCGACAGGTAACCCTGTTCAAAGAGGGCCCCTCAGATGTTACGAGTGTAACAACCTGGGGCACATTTCCATGGATCCCAAGTGCCCCATGTATGGTAAACCGGCACCCTCTGGTGCTCCACCCCCAAGCAGGTGAATAGTGTAGCCTTTGGGAGGGAGATAGATGTCCAAGGGGCGGGGGATCCCGTACAGATGACCCTAGTCTCATTAGGAGACAGTGAGATGGTCGCTGAGGCCCAACTGCCCCCCAATACTCAAAAGTATGGGCAGTGGGTGACCATAAATGGCCGAAGGGTGGGGGCTCTTAGAGATACAGGAGCCAGTGTGACTGCTGTCAAGCAACACCTGGTGTCTCAAGAGCAGGTTGTCCCACACGCATTCTGCCGTGTTGTCAACGCCGACAACACCGAGAGTCAGTGTCCAATGGCTCAGGTTCCCTTTGAGTGGGGGGGGGTCTCTGGTACTCTGCAAGTGGCTGTGAGAGAGGCCATGCCTGTTGATTGTCTCCTAGGTAACGATTTGGAGAGCTCCCCTTGGGGAAAGGTGGAGAAGACAACTCACCTGAGCATGGTGGGTTTACCTGATTGGGCGTGCGTGACCACCCGGTCAATGGCAGCCAGTAGGGGTGTTGAAGGGATCCTGGAGCCTGAGGGAGAGGCCCAGGAACCAGCCTTAGGGAGAAGGCACAGGAGGCACGGGAATCCGGCTCCTGAAGTTCCCACGTCCCAGGAGGGAGCAGACCCCGAGGGGGATGCCCTGGAGCCTACCGGGGAACAGATAGCCGAACTGGGGGACCTGCCTGAGCTGACCCATTGGCAGTAAGAAGGAGGCCCCACCAGGGAGGAATTCTGCAGGGAGCAGAAAGAGTGCCCCTCTCTAGTGGGTATGCGGCAGCAGGCTGCAGCCCAGGCCAGTGGTGATCAGTCCGGTACTCACTTGATCTACTGGGAGAACGACCTCCTGTACTCAGAGCCTAAGGTTGCTGAACCTGGGTCAGCCCGTGCGCTGGTGGTACCCCAGAAGTTCAGAGCCTTCCTACTGGGGCTGGCTCAAGACGTTCCGTTAGCAGGGCATTTGGGGCAGGACAAGACCTTTGAAAGGCTTGTCACCCACTTTTATTGGCCTCAAATGAGCAGGAGTTCTGACACTCACTGCAGGACATGCCAGACTTGCCAGGCAAGTGGTAAGAATGGAAGGAAGCTGAAGGCTCCACTCCAACCTTTCCCTGTGGTCAGTACCCCATTCCAGCGAGTGGGGATTGACATTGTGGGGCCACTGGACCCCAAGACAGCCATGGGCAACAGGTTCATCCTGGTCTTGGAGGACCATGCCACCCGGTACCCTGAAGCCATTCCTCTGAGGACAGTGACGGCCCTCGTGGTGGGACGAGCACTGATGGGAATTTTGTCACAAGTAGGATTCCCTCTAGAGGTGGTGTCTGACAGGGGGACCAATTTCATATCGAAGTATATGAAATCCCTTTGGCAAGAGTGTGGTGTGACGTACAAGTTCACCACCCCTTACCATCCCCAAGGAAACGGGTTGGTTGAGCGCTTCAACCGAACCCTAAAGGGCATGATTATGGGTCTCGAGGAACCCATGAGGCGTGAGTGGGACGTCCTCTTACCATGCCTGCTCTTCGCGTACCTTGAGGTGCCACAAAAGTCTCTGGGGTTCAGTCCCTTTGAGCTTTTGTATGGCCACCCAGTACGAGGACCTCTTAGTCTGGTCAAGGAAGGCTGGGAGCAATCTCCCAGGAAACCTCCCCAGAATGTATACAGTTACATGCTGGCTTTCCGGAACCAGACTAGGCGTTTCAGGCAACTTGCTGAGGCAAACCTGGAAGCCAGCCAGGAGGAAATGAAGCGGTGGTACGACCAGAATGCCACTCTGGTTGAGCTTCGACCTGGTCAAAAAGTGTGGGTCCTGACCCCTGTGGAGCCTTGTGCACTCCAGGACAAGTGGACAGGACCCTTTGAGATTGTGGAGCGCAAGAGTTCTGTCACCTACTTGGTGGACTTGCAGTCTCCGAGGAACCCCTTGAGGGTCCTCCATGTCAATCGACTGAAGCCCCACTTGGAGAGGTCCAAAGTGGGCATGCTCTTAGCCACAGATGATGGGACGGAGGAGGAGTCTGAACCTCTTCCTGACCTCCTGGTGGCCTCGGAGCGAGACGGGTCAGTGAATGGAGTTAACCTCTCACCCACCCTGACCCCTGAGCAACAGGATGACTGCCGCCACCTGCTGGGGCAGTTTCCTGACCTGTTCTCCCTGGTTCCTGGTATCACAGATTGGTGCGTCCATGATGTGGATACAGGAGACAGCTTACCTGTGAAGCACAAGGTTTACAGGGTAACTGACAGGGTCAGAGCCTGCATCAAAGAGGAGGTCTCAAAGATGTTTGCTCTTGGGGTGGTTGAGTCCTCCAGAAGTCCTTGGGCCAGCCCAGTGGTCTTTGTCCCAAAGGCTGCCTCGCCGGGTGCCACACCCGAACTCCGGTTCTGTGTGGACTACAGAGGACTCAATTCGGTCACGAAGACTGACGCGCACCCCATCCCCAGAGCTGATGAGCTCATCGATCGGTTAGGGGCTGCACGGTACCTCAGCACGTTTGATCTAACGTCTGGGTACTGGCAGATCGCCTTGACTGATGGGGCCAAAGAGAGGTCCGCATTTTCCACACCAGATGGGCATTTCCAGTTCCGGGTTATGCCATTTGGGATGAAGAATGCCCCTGCCACCTTCCAGAGGTTGGTCAACCAGGTTTTGGCTGGGCTGTCCGAGTTCAGCGCAGTATACCTGGATGACATCGCAGTGTTCAGCGGCACATGGGAAGAACACCTGCGACATCTCTGGGAAGTGTTGATGGCACTGCGCAAGGCAGGCCTCACGATCAAGGCAAGCAAGTGTCAGATCGGGCAGGGTTTTGTGGTGTACTTGGGACACCAAGTAGGGAGCGGCCAGGTGGCGCCCCTACAACCCAAGGTAGAAACCATCCTGGCTTGGGAGCCCCCAAAGACCCAGACGGAGGTGAGGGCCTTTTTAGGACTCACAGGGTACTACAGGAGGTTTGTCAAGGGGTATGGCAGCATCATTGCCCCCTTGACAGAGCTGACTTCGAGAAAGCAGCCCAGAAAAGTGATATGGACTGACACCTGTCAGAAGGCCTTTGACACCCTGAAAACTGCCATGTGCACGGCGCCCGTGCTCTTGGCTCCTGACTTCTCCAAAGAGTTCCTGGTGCAGACAGATGCATCAGAGCATGGTGTCGGGGCTGTTCTTTCACAGATCACTGAGGAGGGCTTAGACCAACCCGTAGCCTTTATTAGTAGAAGGTTACTTCCCCAGAAACAAAAGTGGAGTGCGATTGAGCGAGAAGCATTTGCGGTGGTCTGGGCATTGAAGAAGTTAAGACCCTACTTGTTTGGGTCTCACTTCCGGGTTCAAACAGACCACCGGCCCTTCAGATGGTTGATGCAGATGAGGGGTGAGAATCCTAAGTTGTTGAGGTGGTCAATTTCCCTACAGGGGATGGATTTCACAGTGGAACATCGCCCCGGTACAGACCATGCCAACGCTGATGGTTTTTCCAGATTTTTCCGCCTTAGTGATGAAGAACTCCCTGGGGTAGGGTAGTTCTCCCCACATTTCAGCTGGAGGGGACACGTGTTAGACCTGGCACCGTTGGCGTGTGTCACCCTTCCATTTTTGTTTGTGCCTCAATGTATTTTTGTGCTGGTGTTAGCTGCTCAGGGCCCTGTGACACTGCCATCCAGTGCCACAGGGCAAGTGCTCCCTATGGTAACATGTATTATGTGAATTGACTTCCACGATTGGTTTATTTAGTTTACTGTCAGCCCGTAGTAAAGCGCACCAGGAGTGCCAGGGCTTGTAAATACAAATGCCGCTAGTGGGCTGCAGCACTGTTTGTGCCACCCACAGAAGCGGCCTAGTAAAATGTGTCTAGGATCTGCCACTGCAGAACCTGCGCGCAGTCAGGTACTGTCGCGCTGGCTGCGCAAGTGCACCCACTTGCCAGTTCCTAAACCTTAACTGCATGTTAGCCACCCCTCTGGTAGGCCCAAGGGCAGGGTGCATTGTAGGCATAAGGTAGGACATGCCCTGATGTGTGTGGCATGTCTTACTAGTGAATTACAGCCCTGTTCGGTTTTCACTAGTGAAGGCTACCTGCTCTCCATAGGCCAGAATGGGCTGCTGGGATTGCTACACGCTGTGATCCCAGTGGACTCATAGAGCATGGTAGAAAGTCATGTTTAGTATGCCTGAACTCAGAGTAATAAAATACTTCTTTTAGTAAAGTTTATTTTAATATCCTGTGTTTGTAAATACTACTTTTAGAAAGTTAGTATTTACTGATCTGGCCATCTAGTCCGCCTCTGCGCTGTGTGTGTGTTCTGCCTAGTAACAAGAGGAGCAGGGCTGGGGAATTCCAGGAGACAGGTTGGCTGCCAGGTGGTGGGTAGAAAGATTACCCCAGGATGGGTGGGAGGAGTACACCTTGACTCTTGAATAGACCTGTGCTCTGCCACCACAAAGCCGGCTCCGCCCCCTGTGGAGCGGCTGATGTCTCTGCCCTGCTGCTGAAAAGAAAGAGCAGAGTCACCACAACAAAGTGCTCCAAAATTGGACTGAGCCAGGCCCAGGCCCCCTGGCGACAAAGAACAAAGGATTTGCGCTTTAAAAGAAGGAGCCCTGCTCCTAAGAAATCAGATCCTGCTTGTGACCAAGAAGAACTCTCTGCCTGAGGAGGAGGAACCTGAAGCTGAAGGAGGAAACGCTGTTCCTAAGTCTGGAGGACTTGCCTGCAGTGGTTGGCTCAGTGCCAAAGGAGAGAAGAAACCTGCATAAGACTTGCTTTATTTGTTTGACCCAAAAACTTGTGCTCACAGCAATCTCCAAGGGCTTGATTGAGCTTGCCCCCTGAACTGAACCCCAGAATCAGTGGGTTCACCGTGACTCCGCTCGTCTGCGAATCGAGCCGTGTGCTTTCTCCCGCCGGAGTGCTCTGCGCACCTGCCCCCCCTCCAAGGGCCGTGACACCCAGAAGCCTGGCCGCCTCCACTCGCCGAGAGCCCCGCTCTACCTGAGTCGCTCTTGACCCCTCGGGTCTGGCCACCCCGCTTCCCTGTCACCCACCTGCTGCTGGAGTGGGCTTGGTGCCCTCTCGCCCTCCCGCCGGATTTCTGCTCGGACAGCGAGTTCAAAGCCCCGGACGGCCGCCCGTACGTCGTAACGTATCCGGCCGCCCCGCTTCGCCTCCCCACAAGATTCAGACCGCGTCGCCCCCAGAGGTGACCTCCCGCACCGTCCGTGTTGGAGGCCCTGGGCCGCGCCTGTCGTCCGAAAGCCGCCCGCTGATTCCAGATCCGGAGTCCCTCAAGGTGCCGAAGCTGCACCCCCACCGAAGACGCGTCCAACCCGCCGCACAAACCAAGGTACAGTGAACACTCTATCGGACTCGGGGTCCGCAACGTTCTGATTTCCCCGTATCACTGTACCCTGGGCGCACGGCGTTTCACTGTGGCTGGACAAATCCAAGAGAGCGCTACAGAGCGCCCGTAACAAAGAACCTGCCAACAAAAAAAAACTGTGCCGAATTGTCATCTTGTGGCTCCCCTTTCACGAACGTTATTTATGGTCTTGTACTAAGTCTGCATAACAAAGAACCTTTTACATAAAGTCTACGTATTTTTGATACAATTTACGCCTGGCGTCCATTTGTGGGGGATCTGGTGATTTACTGTGTGTGCTCATGAATGCTTAACTGACGTAACGCCCTGAGGTTTAGCCCTGACTGCTCGCGCCACACTACCTATAGGGTGAGCAGGGGTTGTCCTGAGGGAGTAATTCTCTTGCCCTGACTAGAAGAAGGGACCACTGCTTGTCACAAGTACCTACCAGTGCCAACCAGGGGTTCCCCATTCTAACACCACTGCACTACCCTAAACCCTAAAACACTACCCCAACACAACCCCCTATACTACAAAAACACCACTGCACTACCTAAAGCCTTAAACACTACCCAAAGTACAACCCCCTACACTACAGAAGCACCACTGCACTACCCTAAACTCTAAAACACTATCCCCAGCACTACCCCCTACACTTCCCTAAACCCTAAAACACTACCCCCAGCATGACCCCCTACACTACAGAAGCACCACTGCACTACCCTAAACCCTAAAACACTACCCCCAGCATGACAGCCTACACTACCCAAACATAACTGCACTACCCTAAACCCTAAAACACCACCCCCAGCACGACCCCCTTCACTACCCAAACACAACTGTACTTACCTAAACCCCAAAACACTAGCCCAGCACGACGCCCTACACTACCCAAACACCATTGCACTACCCTAAACCCCAAAACACGACACCCTACACTACACAAACACCACTGCACTACCCTAACCCCTAAAATACTACCCCCAGTATGACCCTGTACACTACACAAATACCACTGCACTACCCGAAACACTAAAACACTACCCTCTACAATACACAAACACCACTGCACTACCCAAAACCCTAAAACACTACCACCAGCATGACCCCCTACACTACACAAACACCACTGCACTACCCTAAACCCTAAAACTCTTCCCCAGCACTACCCTCTACACTACCCAGACACCACTGCACTACCTTAAACCCTAAAACAGTACTCCCAGCATGACCCCTATACTACCCAACCACCAATGCACTACCCTAAACCCGAAATCTACCCCATCACAATCCCCTACACTACACAAACACCACTGCACTACCCTAAACCCTAACACACTACCCACAGCACGACCCCTTCACTACACAAACACTATTGGACTGCCTTAAACCCTAAAACACTATCCTCAGCACAACGCCTGCCCTACACACAAACCACTGCACCACCCTAAACCCTAAATCTACCCCCTACACTACACAAACACAACTGCACTACCCTAAATCCTAAAACACTACCCTCAGTATGACCCCTACACTACACAAACGCCACTGCACGACCCTAAACCCTAAAACACTACGCCCAACACAACCTCCTATACTACCCAAACAGCACTGCACTACCCTAAACCCTAAAACACTACCCCAAGCACTACCCCTACACTACACAAACACCACTGCACTACCCTAAACGCTAAATCTACCCCAGCACTACCCCTACACTACCCAAACACCACTGCACTACCCGAAACCCTAAATCTACACCCAGCATGACCCCCTACACTACACAAACACCACTGTGCTACGCTAAAGCCTAAAAAACTACCCCCAGCACAACCCCTTACACTACCCAAACACCAGAGTGCTACCCTACACCCTAAGACATTCCCCCAGCATGACCCATTACACTACGCAATCTCCACTGCACTACCCTAAACCCCAAAACACTACCCCCAGCATGAACCCTTCACTACCCAAACAGCACTGCACTACCCTAAACCCTAAATCTACCCCAGGACAAACCCCTACACTACCAAAACACCACTGCACTACCCTAAACACTGAAAAACTACCCCCAACATGACCAACTACACTACACAGACACCACTGCACTGCTGTAACCCTAAAACTCTACCCAGCACGAACCCTACACTACCACACCACTGCACTGCCCTAAACCCGAAAACACTACCTCCAGCACGACCCCCTACACTACTCAAACACCACTGCACTACCCTAAACCCTAAAACACTACCCCCAGCAAGACCCCCTACAGGACACAAACACCACTGCACTACCCTAAACCCTAAAACACTAACTCCAGCACGACCCCCTACACTATTCAAACACCACTGCACTACCCTAAACCCTAAAACACTACCCCCAGCAAGACCCCCTACAGTACACAAACACCACTGCACTACCCTAAACCCTAAAACACTACACCCAGCATGACCCCCTACACTATCCAAACACCAGTGCACTACCCTAAACCCTAAACCCTAAAACACTAAACCCAGCACGACCCTCTACGCTACACCCTAAATCCTAAAACACTAGCACCAGCACGACAACCTACACTACCAAAACATAACTGCACTACCCTAAACTCTAAAACACTACCACCAGCAGGACTCCCTACACTACCCAAACAACACTGCACTACCCTGGACCCTAAATCTACCCCCAGCACAACACCCTACACTACACAAACACCACTGCACTACCCTAAACCCTAAACGCTACCCCCAGCAAGACCCCCTACACGACACAGACACCACTGCACTACCCTAAACCCTAAAACACTACCCCCTACACTACACAAACACCACTGCACTACCCTAGACCCTAAAACACTACCCCAACACGGCCACCTAAACTAGAAAAACAACACTGTACTACCCTAAAGGCTTACACACTACCCCCAGCACGACCCCCTACACTACACAAACATCACTGGACTGCTCTAAACTCTAAAACACTATCCCCAGCACTACCCCAACACTACCCAAACGCCACTGCAATACCCCAAACCCTAGCACACTACCCCAGCACGACTCCCTACACTACAAAAGCACCACTGAACTACCCTAAACCCAAAAACACTACCCCCAGCATGACACCATACACTACCAAAACATAACTGCACTACCTTAAACCCTAAAACACTACCACCAGAACGACTCCCTACACTACCCAAACACCACTGCACTACCCTGAACCCTAAATCTACCCCCAGCACAACCCCCTACATTTCACAAACACCACTGCACTACCCTAAACCCTAATTACTACCCCAGCACAACCCCCTACACTACACAGACAGCACTGCACTACCCTAAACCCTAAAACACTACACCCTATACTACACAAACTCCACTGCACTACCCTAAATCCTAAAACACTACCCCAACACGACCCACTACACTACAAAAACACTACTGCACTACCCTAAAGCATTAAACACTACCACCAGCAGGACCCCCAAGGCTACACAAACATCACTGCACTACCCTAAACTCTAAAACACTATCCCCAGCACTACCCCCTACCCAATCATCACTGCAATACCCTAAACCCTACAACACTACCCCAGCACGACACCCTACTCTACCCAAACATTTCTGCACTACCCTAAACCCTAAACTACTACCCCCAGCACGACCCCCTACACTACCCAAACACCACTGCACTACCCTAAACCCTGAAACACTACCCTGAGCACGAACCACCACACTACCCAAACACCACTGCACGACCCTTAACCCTAAAACACTTACCCCAGCACAACCCTCTACACCACACAAACACCACTGCACTACCCTAAACCCTAAAACACAACCCCCAGCATGACCCCTACACTACCCAAACACCACTGCACTACCGTATACCCTAATACACTATCCCAGCAGGAACCCCTACACTACACACACACACCAGTGCACTACCCTAAACCCTAAAACACTACCCCCAGCAAGACCCCCTACAGTACACAAACACCACTGCACTACCCTAAACCCTAAAACACTATGCCCAGCATGACCCCCCACACTATCCAAACACCAGTGCACTACCCTAAACCCTGAAACACTACCCCGAGCACGAACCACCACACTACCCAAACACCACTGCACTACCCTTAACCCTAAAACACTTACCCCAGCACAACACCCTATACTACCCAAACACCACTGCACTACCCTAAACCCTAAAACAATACCCCAAGCACTACCCCTACAATACCCAAACATCATTGCACTACCCTAAACCCTAAAACACTACCCCCATAACTACCCCCAATAATACAGAAACACCACTGCACTACCCTAAACTCTAAAGCACTACCCCCAGCAGTACCCCCTACACTACGCAAA
Source organism: Triturus cristatus (assembly GCF_964204655.1). NCBI lineage: Eukaryota > Metazoa > Chordata > Amphibia > Caudata > Salamandridae > Triturus > Triturus cristatus. Next base: position 424,819,535 of record NC_140593.1, read on the forward strand.
CACCACTGCAATACCCTAAACCCCAAAACACTACCCCCAGCAAAACCCCCTACACTACACAAACACCACATCACTACCCTAAACCATAAAACACTACCCCCAGCAGTACCCCCTACACTACCCAAACACAACTGCACTACCCTAAACCTTAAAACACTACCCCCAGCATGACCCCCTACACTACAAAAACACCACTGCACTACCCTACTGCACTACCCAAAACCCTAAAACACTACCCCCAGCATGACCCCCTACACTACCCAAGCACTACTGCACTACCATAAACCCTTAAACAGTACCCCTTGCACGACCCCCTGCACTACCCAAACACCACTGCACTACCCTAAACCCTAAATCTACCCCAGCACGACCCCCTACACTACACAAACACCACTGCACTACCCTAAACGGTAAATCTATCCCAGCACTACCCCTACACTACCCAAACACCACTGCACTACCCTAAACCCCAAATCTACCCCACCATGACCCCCTACACTACACACACACCACTGCGCTACGCTAAACCCTAAAAAACTGCCCCCAGCACAAACCCTTACACTACCCAAACACCAGAGCGCAACCCTATACCCTAAGACATTCCCCCAGCATGACCCATTATACTATGCAATCTCCACTGCACTACCCTAAACCCCAAAACACTACCCCCCGCATGAACAATTTACTACCCGAACAGCACTGCACTACCCTAAACCCTAAATCTACCCCAGGACAAACCCCTACACTACCAAAACACCACTGCACTACCCTAAACACTGAAAAACTACCACCAGCATGACCACCTACACTACACAGACACCACTGCACTGCTGTAAACCCTACAACTCTACCCCAGCATGAACCCTACACTACCCAAACACCACTGCACTGCCCTAAACCCAAAAACACTACCTCCAGCTCGACCCCCTACATTACTCAAACACCACTGCACTACCCTAAACCCTAAAACACTACCTCCAGCAAGACCCCCTACAGTACACAAACACCACTGCACTACCCTAAACCCTAAAACACTACGCCCCGCATGACCCCCTACACTATCCAAACACCAGTGCACTACCCTAAACCCTAAAACACTACACCCAGCACGACCCTCTACGCTACACCCTAAATCCTAAAACACTAGCACCAGCACGACAACCTACACTACCAAAACATAACTGCACTACCCTAAACTCTGAAACACTACCACCAGCACGACTCCCTACACTACCCAAACACCACTGCACTACCCTGGACCCTAAATCTACCCCGGCATGACCCCCTACACGAAACAGACACCACTGCACTAACCTAAACCCTAACACACTACCCCCTACACTACACAAACACGACTGCACTACCCCAAACCCTAAAACACTACCCCAACACGACCCCTATACTAGAAAAACACCACTGTACTACCCTAAAGGCTTAAACACTACCCCCAGCACGACCCCCTACACTACACAAACATCACTGAACTGCCCTAAACTCTAAAACACTATCCCCAGCACTATCCCAACACTACCCAAACACCACTGCACTACCCCAAACTCTAACACACTAACCCCAGCACGACCCCCTACACTACAAAAGCACCACTGCACTTCCCTAAACCCCAAAACACTACCCTCAGCATGACACCCTACACTACCAAAACATAACTGCACTACCTTAAACCCTAAAACACTACCACCAGCACGACTCCCTCCACTACCCAAACACCACTGCACTACCCTGAACCCTAAATCAACCCCTTATATTACACAAACACCACTGCACTACCCTAAACCCTAATTACTACCCCAGCACAACCCCCTACACTACACAGACAGCACTGCACTACCCTAAACCCTAAAACACTACACCCTATACTACACAAACTCCACTGCACTACCCTAAACCCTAAAACACTACCCCAACACGACCCTCTACATTAGAAAAACACTACTGCACTACCCTAAAGCATTAAACACTACCACCAGCAGGACCCCCAAGACTACACAAACATCACTGCACTACCCTAAACTCTAAAACACTATCCCCAGCACTACCCCCTACCCAATCATCACTGCAATACCCTAAACCCTAAAACACTACCCCAGCGCGACACCCTACACTACCCAAACTTTTCTGCACTACCCTAAACCCTAAAATACTACCCCCATCACGACCCCCTACACTACCCAAACACCACTGCACTACCCTAAACCCTGAAACACTACCCGAGCACGAACCACCACATTACCCAAACACCACTGCACGACCCTTAACCCTAAAACACTTACCCCAGCACAACACCCTATACTACCCAAACACCACTGCACTACCCTAAACCCAAAAACACCACCCCCAGCAAAACCCCCTACACTACACAAACACCACATCACTACCCTAAACCATAAAACACTACCCCCAGCAGTACCCCCTACACTACCCAAACACAACTGCACTACCCTAAACCTTAAAACACTACCCCCAGCATGACCCCCTACACTACAAAAACACCACTGCACTACCCTACTGCACTACCCAAAACCCTAAAACACTACCCCCAGCATGACCCCCTACACTACCCAAACACTACTGCACTACCATAAACCCTTAAACAGTACCCCTTGCACGACCCCCTGCACTACCCAAACACCACTGCACTACCCTAAACCCTAAATCTACCCCAGCACGACCCCCTACACTACACAAACACCACTGCACTACCCTAACCGCTAAATCTATCCCAGCACTACCCCTACACTACCCAAACACCACTGCACTACCCTAAACCCCAAATCTACCCCAGCATGACCCCCTACACTACACACACACCACTGCGCTACGCTAAACCCTAAAAAACTGCCCCAGCACAAACCCTTACACTACCCAAACACCAGAGCGCAACCCTATACCCTAAGACATTCCCCCAGCATGACCCATTATACTACGCAATCTCCACTGCACTACCCTAAACCCCAAAACACTACCCCCCGCATGAACAATTTACTACCCGATCAGCACTGCACTACCCTAAACCCTAAATCTACCCCAGGACAAACCCCTACACTACCAAAACACCACTGCACTACCCTAAACACTGAAAAACTACCACCAGCATGACCACCTACACTACACAGACACCACTGCACTGCTGTAAACCCTAAAACTCTACCCCAGCATGAACCCTACACTACCCAAACACCACTGCACTGCCCTAAACCCAAAAACACTACCTCCAGCTCGACCCCCTACACTACTCAAACACCACTGCACTACCCTAAACCCTAAAACACTACCTCCAGCAAGACCCCCTACAGTACACAAACACCACTGCACTACCCTAAACCCTAAAACACTACGCCCCGCATGACCCCCTACACTATCCAAACACCAGTGCACTACCCTAAACCCTAAAACACTACACCCAGCACGACCCTCTACGCTACACCCTAAATCCTAAAACACTAGCAGCAGCACGACAACCTACACTACCAAAACATAACTGCACTACCCTAAACTCTGAAACACTACCACCAGCACGACTCCCTACACTACCCAAACACCACTGCACTACCCTGGACCCTAAATCTACCCCGGCATGACCCCCTACACGACACAGACACCACTGCACTAACCTAAACCCTAACACACTACCCCCTACATTACACAAACACGACTGCACTACCCCAAACCCTAAAACACTACCCCAACACGACCCCTATACTAGAAAACACCACTGTACTACCCTAAAGGCTTAAACACTACCCCCAGCACGACCCCCTACACTACACAAACATCACTGCACTACCCTAAACTCTAAAACACTATCCCCAGCACTATCCCAACACCACCCAAACACCACTGCACTACCACAAACTCTAACACACTACCCCCAGCACAACCCCCTACACTACAAAAGCACCACTGCACTTCCCTAAACCCCAAAACACTACCCTCAGCATGACACCCTACACTACCAAAACATAACTGCACTACCTTAAACCCTAAAACACTACCACCAGCACGACTCCCTCCACTACCCAAACACCACTGCACTACCCTGAACCCTAAATCTACCCCCAGCACAACCCCCTATATTACACAAACACCACTGCACTACCCTAAACCCTAATTACTACCCCAGCACAACCCCCTACACTACACAGACAGCACTGCACTACCCTAAACCCTAAAACACTACACCCTATACTACACAAACTCCACTGCACTACCCTAAACCCTAAAACACTACCCCAACACGACCCTCTACATTACAAAAACACTACTGCACTACCCTAAAGCATTCAACACTACCACCAGCAGGACCCCCAAGACTACACAAACATCACTGCACTACCCTAAACTCTAAAACACTATCCCCAGCACTACCCCCTACCCAATCATCACTGCAATACCCTAAACCCTAAAACACTACCCCAGCACGACACCCTACACTACCCAAACTTTTCTGCACTACCCTAAACCCTAAAATACTACCCCCATCGCGACCCCCTACACTACCCAAACACCACTGCACTACCCTAAACCCTGAAACACTACCCCGAGCACGAACCACCACATTACCCAAACACCACTGCACGACCCTTAACCCTAAAACACTTACCCCAGCACAACACCCTATACTACCCAAACACCACTGCACTACCCTAAACCCCAAAACACTACCCCCAGCAAAACCCCCTACACTACACAAACACCACATCACTACCCTAAACCATAAAACACTACCCCCAGCAGTACCCCCTACACTACCCAAACACAACTGCACTACCCTAAACCTTAAAACACTACCCCCAGCATGACCCCCTACACTACAAAAACACCACTGCACTACCCTACTGCACTACCCAAAACCTTAAAACACTACCCCCAGCATGACCCCCTACACTACCCAAACACTACTGCACTACCATAAACCCTTAAACAGTACCCCTTGCACGACCCCCTGCACTACCCAAACACCACTGCACTACCCTAAACCCTAAATCTACCCCAGCACAACCCCCTACACTACACAAACACCACTGCACTACCCTAACCGCTAATTCTATCCCAGCACTACCCCTACACTACCCAAACACCACTGCACTACCCTAAACCCCAAATCTACCCCAGCATGACCCCCTACACTACACACACACCACTGCGCTACGCTAAACCCTAAAAAACTGCCCCCAGCACAAACCCTTACACTACCCAAACACCAGAGCGCAACCCTATACCCTAAGACATTCCCCCAGCATGACCCATTATACTACGCAATCTACACTGCACTACCCTAAACCCCAAAACACTACCCCCCGCATGAACAATTTACTACCCGAACAGCACTGCACTACCCTAAACCCTAAATCTACCCCAGGACAAACCCCTACACTACCAAAACACCACTGCACTACCCTAAACACTGAAAAACTACCACCAGCATGACCACCTACACTACACAGACACCACTGCACTGCTGTAAACCCTAAAACTCTACCCCAGCATGAACCCTACACTACCCAAACACCACTGCACTGCCCTAAACCCAAAAACACTACCTCCAGCTCGACCCCCTACACTACTCAAACACCACTGCACTACCCTAAACCCTAAAACACTACCTCCAGCAAGACCCCGTACAGTACACAAACACCACTGCACTACCCTAAACCCTAAAACACTACGCCCCGCATGACCCCTTACACTATCCAAACACCAGTGCACTACCCTAAACCCTAAAACACTACACCCAGCACGACCCTCTACGCTACACCCTAAATCCTAAAACACTAGCACCAGCACGACAACCTACACTACCAAAACATAACTGCACTACCCTAAACTCTGAAACACTACCACCAGCACGACTCCCTACACTACCCAAACACCACTGCACTACCCTGGACCCTAAATCTACCCCGGCATGACCCCCTACACGACACAGACACCACTGCACTAACCTAAACCCTAACACACTACCCCCTACACTACACAAACACGACTGCACTACCCCAAACCCTAAAACACTACCCAACACGACCCCTATACTAGAAAAACACCACTGTACTACCCTAAAGGCTTAAACACTACCCCCAGCACGACCCCCTACACTACACAAACATCACTGAACTGCCCTAAACTCTAAAACACTATCCCCAGCACTATCCCAACACTACCCAAACACCACTGCACTACCCCAAACTCTAACACACTAACCCCAGCACGACCCCCTACACTACAAAAGCACCACTGCACTTCCCTAAACCCCAAAACACTACCCTCAGCATGACACCCTACACTACCAAAACATAACTGCACTACCTTAAACCCTAAAACACTACCACCAGCACGACTCCCTCCACTACCCAAACAACACTGCACTACCCTGAACCCTAAATCAACCCCTTATATTACACAAACCCACTGCACTACCCTAAACCCTCATTACTACCCCAGCACAACCCCCTACACTACACAGACAGCACTGCACTACCCTAAACCCTAAAACACTACACCCTATACTACACAAACTCCACTGCACTACCCTAAACCCTAAAACACTACCCCAACACGACCCTCTACATTACAAAAACACTACTGCACTACCCTAAAGCATTAAACACTACCACCAGCAGGACCCCCAAGACTACACAAACATCACTGCACTACCCTAAACTCTAAAACACTATCCCCAGCACTACCCCCTACCCAATCATCACTGCAATACCCTAAACCCTAAAACACTACCCCAGCACGACACCCTACACTACCCAAACTTTTCTGCACTACCCTAAACCCTAAAATACTACCCCCATCACGACCCCCTACACTACCCAAACACCACTGCACTACCCTAAACCCTGAAACACTACCCCGAGCACGAACCACCACATTACCCAAACACCACTGCACGACCCTTAACCCTAAAACACTTACCCCAGCACAACACCCTATACTACCCAAACACCACTGCACTACCCTAAACCCCAAAACACTACCCCCAGCAAAACCCCCTACACTACACAAACACCACATCACTACCCTAAACCATAAAACACTACCCCCAGCAGTACCCCCTACACTACCCAAACACAACTGCACTACCCTAAACCTTAAAACACTACCCCCAGCATGACCCCCTACACTACAAAAACACCACTGCACTACCCTACTGCACTACCCAAAACCCTAAAACACTACCCCCAGCATGACCCCCTACACTACCCAAACACTACTGCACTACCATAAACCCTTAAACAGTACCCCTTGCACGACCCCCTGCACTACCCAAACACCACTGCACTACCCTAAACCCTAAATCTACCCCAGCATAACCCCCTACACTACACAAACACCACTGCACTACCCTAACCGCTAATTCTATCCCAGCACTACCCCTACACTACCCAAACACCACTGCACTACCCTAAACCCCAAATCTACCCCAGCATGACCCCCTACACTACACACACACCACTGCGCTACGCTAAACCCTAAAAAACTGCCCCCAGCACAAACCCTTACACTACCCAAACACCAGAGCGCAACCCTATACCCTAAGACATTCCCCCAGCATGACCCATTATACTACGCAATCTCCACTGCACTACCCTAAACCCCAAAACACTACCCCCCGCATGAACAATTTACTACCCGAACAGCACTGCACTACCCTAAACCCTAAATCTACCCCAGGACAAACCCCTACACTACCAAAACACCACTGCACTACCCTAAACACTGAAAAACTACCACCAGCATGACCACCTACACTACACAGACACCACTGCACTGCTGTAAACCCTAAAACTCTACCCCAGCATGAACCCTACACTACCCAAACACCACTGCACTGCCCTAAACCCAAAAACACTACCTCCAGCTCGACCCCCTACACTACTCAAACACCACTGCACTACCCTAAACCCTAAAACACTACCTCCAGCAAGACCCCGTACAGTACACAAACACCACTGCACTACCCTAAACCCTAAAACACTACGCCCCGCATGACCCCTTACACTATCCAAACACCAGTGCACTACCCTAAACCCTAAAACACTACACCCAGCACGACCCTCTACGCTACACCCTAAATCCTAAAACACTAGCACCAGCACGACAACCTACACTACCAAAACATAACTGCACTACCCTAAACTCTGAAACACTACCACCAGCACGACTCCCTACACTACCCAAACACCACTGCACTACCCTGGACCCTAAATCTACCCCGGCATGACCCCCTACACGACACAGACACCACTGCACTAACCTAAACCCTAACACACTACCCCCTACACTACACAAACACGACTGCACTACCCCAAACCCTAAAACACTACCCAACACGACCCCTATACTAGAAAAACACCACTGTACTACCCTAAAGGCTTAAACACTACCCCCAGCACGACCCCCTACACTACACAAACATCACTGAACTGCCCTAAACTCTAAAACACTATCCCCAGCACTATCCCAACACTACCCAAACACCACTGCACTACCCCAAACTCTAACACACTAACCCCAGCACGACCCCCTACACTACAAAAGCACCACTGCACTTCCCTAAACCCCAAAACACTACCCTCAGCATGACACCCTACACTACCAAAACATAACTGCACTACCTTAAACCCTAAAACACTACCACCAGCACGACTCCCTCCACTACCCAAACAACACTGCACTACCCTGAACCCTAAATCAACCCCTTATATTACACAAACACCACTGCACTACCCTAAACCCTCATTACTACCCCAGCACAACCCCCTACACTACACAGAAAGCACTGCACTACCCTAAACCCTAAAACACTACACCCTATACTACACAAACTCCACTGCACTACCCTAAACCCTAAAACACTACCCCAACACGACCCTCCACATTACAAAAACACTACTGCACTACCCTAAAGCATTAAACACTACCACCAGCAGGACCCCCAAGACTACACAAACATCACTGCACTACCCTAAACTCTAAAACACTATCCCCAGCACTACCCCCTACCCAATCATCACTGCAATACCCTAAACCCTAAAACACTACCCCAGCACGACACCCTACACTACCCAAACTTTTCTGCACTACCCTAAACCCTAAAATACTACCCCCATCACGACCCCCTACACTACCCAAACACCACTGCACTACCCTAAACCCTGAAACACTACCCCGAGCACGAACCACCACATTACCCAAACACCACTGCACGACCCTTAACCCTAAAACACTTACCCCAGCACAACCCTCTACACCACACAAACACCACTCCACTACCCTAAACCCTAAAACACTACCCCCTGCAAGACCCCCTACAGTACACAAACACCACTGCATTACCCTATACCCTAATACACTATCTCAGCAGGAACCCCTACACTACACACACACACCAGTGCACTACCCTAAACCCTAAAACACTACCCCCAGCAAGACCCCCTACAGTACACAAACACCACTGCACTACCCTAAACCCTAAAACACTACGCCCAGCATGACCCCCACACTATCCAAACACCAGTGCACTACCCTAAACCCTAAAACACTACACCCAGCACGACCCTCTACGCTACACCCTAAATCCTAAAACACTAGCACCAGCACGACAACCTACACTACCCAAACACCACTGCACTACCCTAAACCCTGAAACACTACCCCGAGCACGAACCACCACACTACCCAAACACCACTGCACAACCCTTAACCCTAAAACACTTACCCCAGCACAACCCTCTATACCACACAAACACCACTCCACTACCCTAAACCCTAAAACACTACCCCCAGCAAGACCCCCTACAGTACACAAACACCACTGCACTACCCCAAACCCTAAAACACCACCCCCAGCATAACCCCTACACTACCCAAACACCACTGCACTACCCTATACCCTAATACACTATCCCAGCAGGAACCCCTACACTACACACACACACCAGTGCACTACCCTAAACCCTAAAACACTACCCCCAGCAAGACCCCCTACAGTACACAAACATCACTGCACTACCCTAAACTCTAAAACACTATCCCCAGCACTACCCCCTACAGTACCCAATCATCACTGCAATACCCTAAACCCTAAAACACTACCCCAGCACGACACCCTACACTACCCAAACATTTCTGCACTACCCTAAACCCTAAAATACTACCCCCAGCACGACCCCCTACACTACCCAAACACCACTGCGTTACCCTAAACCCTGAAACACTACCCCGAGCACGAACCACCACACTACCCAAACACCACTGCACGACCCTTAACCCTAAAACACTTACCCCAGCACAACCCACTACACCACACAAACACCACTGCATTACCCAAAACCCTAAAACACTACCCTCAGCACGACCCCTACACTACACAAACACCACTACACTACCCTAAACCCTAAAACACTACCCCCTACACTACACAAACACCACTGCACTACCCAAAACCCTCAATCTACCCTCAGCACTACCCCTACACTACCCAAACATAACTGCACTACCCTAAACCCTAAAACATTACCCCCAGCATGACTCCCTACACTACCCAAACACCACTGCACTACCCTAAACCCTAAATCCACCCCAGCACAATCCCCTACACTACACAAACACCACGGCACTACCCTAAACCCTAAAACACTACCCCCAGCAGTACCCCCTACACTACCCAAACACAACTGCACTACCCTAAACCATAAAACACTACCCCCAGCATGACCTCCTACACTACAAAAACACCACTGCGCTACCCTACTGCACTACCCAAAACCCTAAAACACTGCCCCAACACAACCCCCTATACTACACAAACATCACTGCACTACCCTAAACTCTAAAACACTATCCCCAGCACTACCTCCTACACTACCCAAACACCACTGCACTACCCTAAACCCTAAAACACTACCCCCAGCACGACCCCCTACACTACACAAACATCACTGCACTGCCCTACACTCTAAAACACTATCCCCAGCACTACCCCAATACTACCCAAACACCACTGCACTACCCCATACCCTATAACACTACCCCCAGCACGACCCCCTACACTATAAAATCACCACTGCACTACCCTAAACCCTAAAACATTACTGCCAGCACGACACCCTACACTACCAGAACATAACTGCACTACCTTAAACCCTAAAACACTACCCCCAGCACGACCCCCTACACTACAAAAGCACCACTGCACTACCCTAAACTCAAAAACACTACCCCCAGCATGACACCCTACACTACCAAAACATAACTGCACTACCTTAAACCCTAAAACACTACCACCAGATCGACTCCCTACACTTCCCAAACACCACTGCACTACCCTGAACCCTAAATCTACCCCCAGCACAACCCCCTACATTTCACAAACACCACTGCACTACCCTAAACCCTAAACACTACCCCTAGCCCGACCCCCTACACTACACAGACAGCACTGCACTACCCTAAACCCTAAAACACTATCCCAAGCACTACCCCTACAATACCCAATCACCACTGCACTACCCAAAACCCTAAAACGCTAACCCAACACGCCACCCTACACTAACCAAATATAACTGCACTACCCTAAACCCTAAAACACTGCCCCCAGTACGACCCCTACACTGCCCAAACACCACTGCACTATCCTTAACCCTAAAACACTTACCCCAGCACAACCCACTACACCACACAAACACCACTGCACTACCCTAAACCCTAAAACACTACCCTCAGCACGACCCTACACTACACAAACACCACTGTACTACCCAAAACCCTAAAACACTACCCCCTACACTACAAAAAACACCACTGCACTACCCTAAACCCCAAAACACCACCCCAACACAACCCCCTATACTACAAAAACACCACTGCACTACCTAAAGCCTTAAACACTACCCAAAGTACGACCAACTACACTACACATACATCACTGCACTACCCTAAACTCTAAAACACTATCCCCAGCACTACCCCCTACACTACCCTAAACCCTAAAACACTACCCCCAGCATGACCCCCTACACTACAGAAGCACCACTGCACTACCCTAAACACTAAAACACTACCCCCAGCATGACAGCCTACACTACCCAAACATAACTGTACTACCCTAAACCCTAAAACACCACCCCCAGCACGACCCCCTTCACTACCCACACACAACAGCACCTACCTAAACCCCAAAACACTACCCCAGCACAACCCCATACACTACACAAACACCACTGCACTACCCTAAACCCCAAAACACGACACCCTACACTACACAAACACCACTGCACTATCCTAACCCCTAAAATACTACCCCCAGTACGACCCCCTACACTACACAAACACCACTGCACTACCCTAAACACTAAAACACTACCCTTTACAGTACACAAACACCACTGCACTACCCAAAACCCTAAAAACACTACCCCCAGCATGACCCCCTACACTACACAAACACCACTGCACTACCCTAAACCCTAAAACACTTCCCCAGCACTACCCTCTACACTACCCAAACACCACTGCACTACCCTTAACCCTTAAACAGTACTCCCAGCACGACCTCTATACTACCCAACCACCAATGCACTACCCTAAACCCTAAATCTATCCCAGCACAATCCCCTACACTACACAAACACCACTGCACTACCCTAAACCCTAAAACACTACCCACAGCACGACCCCTTCACTACACAAACACTATTGGACTGCCTTAAACCCTAAAACACTACCCTCAGCACAACCCCTACCCTACACAAAAACCACTGCACTACCCTAAACCCTAAATCTACCCCCTACTGTACACAGACACAACTGCACTACCCTAAACCCTAAAACACTACCCTCAGTATGACCCCTACACTACACAAACGCCACTGCACTACCCTAAACCCTAAAACACTACGCCCAGCACAACCCCCTATACTACCCAAACACCACTGCACTACCCTAAACCCTAAAACAATACCCCAAGCACTACCCCTACACTACCCAAACATCATTGCACTACCCTAAACCCTAAAACACTACCCCCATAACTACCCCCAATAATACACAAACACCACTGCACTACCCTAAACTCTAAAGCACTACCCCCAGCAGTACCCCCTACACTACGCAAACACCACTGCAATACCCTAAACCCCAAAACACTACCCCCAGCATAACCCCCTACACTACACAAACACCACATCACTACCCTAATCCATAAAACACTATCCCCACCAGTACCCCCTACAATACCCAAACACAACTGCACTACCCTCAACCTTAAAACACTACCCCCAACATGACCCCCTACACTACAAAAACACCACTGCACTACCCTACTGCACTACCCAAAACCTTAAAACACTACCCCCAGCATGACCCCCAACACTACCCAAACACTACTGCACTACCATAAACCCTTAAACATTACCCCCAGCATGACTCCCTACACTACCCAAACACCACTGCACTACCCTAAACCCTAAATCCACCCCAGCACAATCCCCTACACTACACAAACACCACGGCACTACCCTAAACCCTAAAACACTACCCCCAGCAGTACCCCCTACACTACCCAAACACAACTGCACTACCCTAAACCATAAAACACTACCCCCAGCATGACCTCCTACACTACAAAAACACCACTGCGCTACCCTACTGCACTACCCAAAACCCTAAAACACTGCCCCAACACAACCCCCTATACTACACAAACATCACTGCACTACCCTAAACTCTAAAACACTATCCCCAGCACTACCTCCTACACTACCCAAACACCACTGCACTACCCTAAACCCTAAAACACTACCCCCAGCACGACCCCCTACACTACACAAACATCACTGCACTGCCCTACACTCTAAAACACTATCCCCAGCACTACCCCAATACTACCCAAACACCACTGCACTACCCCATACCCTATAACACTACCCCCAGCACGACCCCCTACACTATAAAATCACCACTGCACTACCCTAAACCCTAAAACACTACTGCCAGCACGACACCCTACACTACCAGAACATAACTGCACTACCTTAAACCCTAAAACACTACCCCCAGCACGACCCCCTACACTACAAAAGCACCACTGCACTACCCTAAACTCAAAAACACTACCCCCAGCATGACACCCTACACTACCAAAACATAACTGCACTACCTTAAACCCTAAAACACTACCACCAGATCGACTCCCTACACTTCCCAAACACCACTGCACTACCCTGAACCCTAAATCTACCCCCAGCACAACCCCCTACATTTCACAAACACCACTGCACTACCCTAAACCCTAAACACTACCCCTAGCCCGACCCCCTACACTACACAGACAGCACTGCACTACCCTAAACCCTAAAACACTATCCCAAGCACTACCCCTACAATACCCAATCACCACTGCACTACCCAAAACCCTAAAACGCTAACCCAACACGCCACCCTACACTAACCAAATATAACTGCACTACCCTAAACCCTAAAACACTGCCCCCAGTACGACCCCTACACTGCCCAAACACCACTGCACTATCCTTAACCCTAAAACACTTACCCCAGCACAACCCACTACACCACACAAACACCACTGCACTACCCTAAACCCTAAAACACTACCCTCAGCACGACCCTACACTACACAAACACCACTGTACTACCCAAAACCCTAAAACACTACCCCCTACACTACAAAAAACACCACTGCACTACCCTAAACCCCAAAACACCACCCCAACACAACCCCCTATACTACAAAAACACCACTGCACTACCTAAAGCCTTAAACACTACCCAAAGTACGACCAACTACACTACACATACATCACTGCACTACCCTAAACTCTAAAACACTATCCCCAGCACTACCCCCTACACTACCCTAAACCCTAAAACACTACCCCCAGCATGACCCCCTACACTACAGAAGCACCACTGCACTACCCTAAACACTAAAACACTACCCCCAGCATGACAGCCTACACTACCCAAACATAACTGTACTACCCTAAACCCTAAAACACCACCCCCAGCACAACCCCCTTCACTACCCACACACAACAGCACCTACCTAAACCCCAAAACACTACCCCAGCACAACCCCATACACTACACAAACACCACTGCACTACCCTAAACCCCAAAACACGACACCCTACACTACACAAACACCACTGCACTATCCTAACCCCTAAAATCCTACCCCCAGTACGACCCCCTACACTACACAAACACCACTGCACTACCCTAAACACTAAAACACTACCCTTTACAGTACACAAACACCACTGCACTACCCAAAACCCTAAAAACACTACCCCCAGCATGACCCCCTACACTACACAAACACCACTGCACTACCCTAAACCCTAAAACACTTCCCCAGCACTACCCTCTACACTACCCAAACACCACTGCACTACCCTTAACCCTTAAACAGTACTCCCAGCACGACCTCTATACTACCCAACCACCAATGCACTACCCTAAACCCTAAATCTATCCCAGCACAATCCCCTACACTACACAAACACCACTGCACTACCCTAAACCCTAAAACACTACCCACAGCACGACCCCTTCACTACACAAACACTATTGGACTGCCTTAAACCCTAAAACACTACCCTCAGCACAACCCCTACCCTACACAAAAACCACTGCACTACCCTAAACCCTAAATCTACCCCCTACTGTACACAGACACAACTGCACTACCCTAAACCCTAAAACACTACCCTCAGTATGACCCCTACACTACACAAACGCCACTGCACTACCCTAAACCCTAAAACACTACGCCCAGCACAACCCCCTATACTACCCAAACACCACTGCACTACCCTAAACCCTAAAACAATACCCCAAGCACTACCCCTACACTACCCAAACATCATTGCACTACCCTAAACCCTAAAACACTACCCCCATAACTACCCCCAATAATACACAAACACCACTGCACTACCCTAAACTCTAAAGCACTACCCCCAGCAGTACCCCCTACACTACGCAAACACCACTGCAATACCCTAAACCCCAAAACACTACCCCCAGCATAACCCCCTACACTACACAAACACCACATCACTACCCTAATCCATAAAACACTATCCCCAGCAGTACCCCCTACAATACCCAAACACAACTGCACTACCCTCAACCTTAAAACACTACCCCCAACATGACCCCCTACACTACAAAAACACCACTGCACTACCCTACTGCACTACCCAAAACCTTAAAACACTACCCCCAGCATGACCCCCAACACTACCCAAACACTACTGCACTACCATAAACCCTTAAACAGTACCCCTTGCACGACCCCCTGCACTACTCAAACACCACTGCACTACCCTAAACCCTAAATCTACCCCAGCACTACCCCTACACTACCCAAACATCACTGCACTACCCTAAACCCTAAATCTACCCCCAGCATGACCCCCTACACTACACACACACCACTGCGCTACGCTAAACCCTAAAACACGACCCCCAACACAACTTCTTACACTACCCAAACACCAGAGCGCTACTCTAAACCCTAAGACATTCCCCCAGCAAAACCCATTACACTACGCAATCTCCACTGCACTTCCCTAAACCCCAAAACACTAGCCCCAGCATGAACCCTTCACTGCCCGAACAGCACTGCACTACCCTAAACCCTAAATCTACCCCATGACAAACCCCTACACTACCAAAACACCACTGCACTACCCTAAACACTGAAAATCTTCGACCAGCATGACCACCTACACTACACAGACACCACTGCACTGCTGTAAACCCTAAAACTCTACCCCAGCATGAACCCTACACTACCCAAACACCACTGCACTGCCCTAAACCCGAAAACACTACCTCCAGCTCGACCCCCTACACTATCCGAACACCAGTGCACTACCCTAAACCCTAAAACACTACACCCAGCATGACCCTCTACGCTACACCCTAAATCCTAAAACACTAGCACCAGCACGACAACCTTCTCTACCAAAACATAACTGCACTACCCTAAACTCTAAAACACTACCAACAGCACGACTCCCTATACTACCCAAACACCACTGCACTACCCTGGACCCTAAATCTACCCCAGCATGACCCCCTACATGACACAGACACCACTGCACTACCCTAAAACCTAAAACACTACCCCCTACACTACACAAACACCACTGCACTACCCCAAACCCTAAAACACTACCCCAACACTACCTCCTACACTACCCAAACACCACTGCACTACCCTAAACCCTAAAACACTACCCCCAGCACGACCCCCTACACTACACAAACATCACTGCACTACCCTAAACTCTAAATCACTATCCCAAGCACTACCCCAACAGTACCCAAACACCACTGCACTACCCCAAACCCTATAACACTACCCCCAGCATGACCCCCTACACTACCAAATCACCACTGCACTACCCTAAACCCTAAAACACTACCCCAGCACGACACCCTACACTACCAAAACATAACTGCACTACCTAAAACCCTAAAACACTACCACCAGCACGACTCCCTACACTACCCAAACGCCACTGCACTACCCTGAACCCTAAATCTATCCCAGCACAACCCCCTACATTACACAAACACCACTGCACTACCCTAAACCCTAAACACTACGCCTAGCACGACCCCTACACTACACAGACAGCACTGCACTACCCTAAACCCTAAAACACTACCCCCTACGCTACACAAACACCCCTGCACTACCCTAAACCCTAAAACACTACCCCCTACACTACAAAAACACCACTGCGCTACCCTAAAGCATTAAACACTACCACCAGCACGACCCCCTAGACTACACAAACATCACTGCACTACCCTAAACTCTAAAACGCTATCCCCAACACTACCCCTACAGCACCCAATCATCACTGCACTACCGTAAACCCTAAAACACTACCCCAGCACGACACTCTACACTACCCAAACATAACTGCACTACCCTAAACCCTAAAACACTACCCCAGCATGACCCCTACACTACACAAACACCACTGCAGCGGTCTGCACTACCCTAAATCCTTAAACACTACCCCCAGCACGACAGCCTACACTACCCAAACATAACTGCATTACCCTAAACCCTAAAACACTACCCCCAGCACGATCCCCTTCACTACCCAAACACTACTGCACTAACCTAAACCCAAAAACACTACCCCAGCACGACCCCCTACACTACCCAAACACCACTGCACTACCCTGAACCCTAAATCTACACCCAGCACAACCCCCTACATTACACAAACACCACTACACTACCCTAACCCCTAAAATACTGCCCCCAGTACGACCCCCTACACTACACAAACACCACTGCACTACCCAAAAGCCTAAAACACTACCATCAGCATGACCCCCTACACTACACAAACAACACTGCACTACCCTCCACCCTAAAACACTTTCCCAGCACTACCCAAACACCACTGCACTACCCTAAACCCTAAATCAGTACCCCAGCACGACCCCCTACACTACCCAAACACCACTGCACTACCCTAAACCCTGAAACACTACGCCGAGCACGAACCACCACACTACCCAAACACCACAGCACGACCCTTAACCCTTAAACACTTACCCCAGCACAACCCACTACACCACACAAACACCACTGCATTACCCAAAACCCTAAAACACTACCCCCCACACTACACAAACACCACTGCACTACCCTAAACCCTAAAACACTGCCCCAACACAACCCCCTATACTTCACAAACATCACTGCACTACCCTAAACTCTAAAACACTATCCCCAGCACTACCTCCTACACTACCCAAACACCACTGCACTACCCTAAACCCTAAAACACTACCCCCAGCACGACCCCCTACACTACACAAACATCACTGCACTACCCTAAACTCTAAATCACTATCCCAAGCACTACCCCAACAGTACCCAAACACCACTGCACTACCCCAAACCCTATAACACTACCCCAGCATGACCCCCTACACTACCAAATCACCACTGCACTACCCTAAACCCTAAAACACTACCCCCAGCACGACACCCTACACTACCAAAACATAACTGCACTACCTAAAACCCTAAAACACTACCACCAGCACGACTCCCTACACTACCCAAACACCACTGCACTACCCTGAACCCTAAATCTATCCCAGCACAACCCCCTACATTACACAAACACCACTGCACTACCCTAAACCCTAAACACTACGCCTAGCACGACCCCTACACTACACAGACAGCACTGCACTACCCTAAACCCTAAAACACTACCCCCTACGCTACACAAACACCCCTGCACTACCCTAAACCCTAAAACACTACCCCCTACACTACAAAAACACCACTGCACTACCCTAAAGCATTAAACACTACCACCAGCACGACCCCCTAGACTACACAAACATCACTGCACTACCCTAAACTCTAAAACGCTATCCCCAACACTACCCCTACAGCACCCAATCATCACTGCACTACCGTAAACCCTAAAACACTACCCCAGCACGACACTCTACACTACCCAAACATAACTGCACTACCCTAAACCCTAAAACACTACCCCAGCATGACCCCTACACTACACAAACACCACTGCAGCGGTCTGCACTACCCTAAATCCTTAAACACTACCCCCAGCACGACAGCCTACACTACCCAAACATAACTGCATTACCCTAAACCCTAAAACACTACCCCCAGCACGATCCCCTTCACTACCCAAACACTACTGCACTAACCTAAACCCAAAAACACTACCCCAGCACGACCCCCTACACTACCCAAACACCACTGCACTACCCTGAACCCTAAATCTACACCCAGCACAACCCCTACATTACACAAACACCACTACACTACCCTAACCCCTAAAATACTGCCCCCAGTACGACCCCCTACACTACACAAACACCACTGCACTACCCAAAAGCCTAAAACACTACCATCAGCATGACCCCCTACACTACACAAACAACACTGCACTACCCTCCACCCTAAAACACTTTCCCAGCACTACCCAAACACCACTGCACTACCCTAAACCCTAAATCAGTACCCCAGCACGACCCCCTACACTACCCAAACACCACTGCACTACCCTAAACCCTGAAACACTACCCCGAGCACGAACCACCACACTACCCAAACACCACAGCACGACCCTTAACCCTTAAACACTTACCCCAGCACAACCCACTACACCACACAAACACCACTGCATTACCCAAAACCCTAAAACACTACCCCCCACACTACACAAACACCACTGCACTACCCTAAACCCAAAAACACTGCCCCAACACAACCCCCTATACTTCACAAACATCACTGCACTACCCTAAACTCTAAAACACTATCCCCAGCACTACCTCCTACACTACCCAAACACCACTGCACTACCCTAAACCCTAAAACACTACCCCCAGCACGACCCCCTACACTACACAAACATCACTGCACTACCCTAAACTCTAAATCACTATCCCAAGCACTACCCCAACAGTACCCAAACACCACTGCACTACCCCAAACCCTATAACACTACCCCCAGCATGACCCCCTACACTACCAAATCACCACTGCACTACCCTAAACCCTAAAACACTACCCCCAGCACGACACCCTACACTACCAAAACATAACTGCACTACCTAAAACCCTAAAACACTACCACCAGCACGACTCCCTACACTACCCAAACACCACTGCACTACCCTGAACCCTAAATCTATCCCAGCACAACCCCCTACATTACACAAACACCACTGCACTACCCTAAACCCTAAACACTACGCCTAGCACGACCCCTACACTACACAGACAGCACTGCACTACCCTAAACCCTAAAACACTACCCCCTACGCTACACAAACACCCCTGCACTACCCTAAACCCTAAAACACTACCCCCTACACTACAAAAACACCACTGCACTACCCTAAAGCATTAAACACTACCACCAGCACGACCCCCTAGACTACACAAACATCACTGCACTACCCTAAACTCTAAAACGCTATCCCCAACACTACCCCTACAGCACCCAATCATCACTGCACTACCGTAAACCCTAAAACACTACCCCAGCACGACACTCTACACTACCCAAACATAACTGCACTACCCTAAACCCTAAAACACTACCCCAGCATGACCCCTACACTACACAAACACCACTGCAGCGGTCTGCACTACCCTAAATCCTTAAACACTACCCCCAGCACGACAGCCTACACTACCCAAACATAACTGCATTACCCTAAACCCTAAAACACTACCCCCAGCACGATCCCCTTCACTACCCAAACACTACTGCACTAACCTAAACCCAAAAACACTACCCCAGCACGACCCCCTACACTACCCAAACACCACTGCACTACCCTGAACCCTAAATCTACACCCAGCACAACCCCCTACATTACACAAACACCACTACACTACCCTAACCCCTAAAATACTGCCCCCAGTACGACCCCCTACACTACACAAACACCACTGCACTACCCAAAAGCCTAAAACACTACCATCAGCATGACCCCCTACACTACACAAACAACACTGCACTACCCTCCACCCTAAAACACTTTCCCAGCACTACCCAAACACCACTGCACTACCCTAAACCCTAAATCAGTACCCCAGCACGACCCCCTACACTACCCAACCACCACTGCACTACCCTAAACCCTAAAACACTACCCCCAGCACAACCCCTTCACTACACAAATACTATTGGACTGCCTTAAACCCTAAAACACTACCCTCAGCACGACCTCTACCCTACACAAAAACCACTGCACCATCCTAAACCCTAAATCTACCCCCTACACTACACAAACACAACTGCACTACCCTAAACCGTAAAACACTATTCCAAGCACGACCCCCTAAACTACAAAAACACCACGGTACTGCCCTAAACCCTACAATACTACCCCAGCACGACCCCCATCACTACCCAAACACAACTGCACTAACCTAAATCCAAAAACACTACCAACAGCACGACCCCTTACACTACCCAAACACCACTGCACTACCCTAAACCCTAAAACACAACCCCCTACACTACATAAACACCACTGCACTACCCTAAACCCTAAAACACTACCCCAGCACAACCCCCTACACAACCCAAACAAAACTGCACTACCATAAACCCTAAAACACGACCCCTTACACTACACAAACACCACTGCACTACCCTAAATCCTCAATCTACCCTCAGCACTACCCCCTACACTACGCAAACATAACTGCACTACCCTAAACCCTAAAACATTACCCCAGCACGACTCACTACACTACCCAAACACCACTGCACTACCCTAAACCCTAAATCTACCCCCAGCACAATCACCTACACTACACAAACACCACTATACTACCCTAAACCCTAAAACACTACCCCTAGCACGACCCGTCACACTACTCAAACACCACTGCATTACCCTAAACCCTAAAACACTACCCCTTACACTACACAAACACCACTGCACTACCCTAAACCCTAAAACACTACCCCCAGCACAACCCCCTACAATACCCAAACACAACTGCACTACCTTAATCCATAAACACGATCCCCTACACTACACAACCATCACTGCACTACCCTAAACTCTAAAACACTATCCCTAGCACTACCCCCTACACTGCCCAAACACCACTGCACTATCCTAAACCCTAAAACACTACCCCCAGCACGACCCCCTACACTACAAAAGCACCACTGCACTACCCTAAACCCTAATCCACTACCCCAGCACGACACCCTACACGACCCAAACATAACTGCACTACCCTAAACCCTAAATCACTACCCCCAGCACGACCCACCACACTACCCAAACACCACTGCACTACCCTAAACCCTACAACACTACCCCCAGCACGACTGCCTTCATTACCCAAACACAACTGCACTAACCTAAATCCAAAAACACTACCCCAGCACGACCCGCTACACTACCCAAACACCACTGCACTACCCTAAACAAAAAAACACGACCCCCTACATTACAAAAACACCACTGCACTACCATAAGCCCTAAAACACTACCCCCAGCATGACCCCCTACACTACACAAACACCACTGCACTACACTAAACCCTAAAACACTTCCCCAGCACTACCCTCTACACTACCCAAACACCACTGCTCTACCCTAAACCCTAAAACAGTACCACCAGCACAACCCCCTATACTACCCAAACACCACTGCACTACCCTAAACCCTAATTCTTCCCCAGCACAATCCCCTACACTACACAAACACCACTGTACTACCCTAAACCCTAAATGACTACCCCCAGCACGACCCCTACACTACACACACACTTTTGGACTGCCGTAAACCCTAAAACACTACCCTCAGCACAACCCCTACACTACACAAGAGCCACTGCACCACCCTAAACCCTGAATCTACCCCCTACACCACAAAAACACAACTGTCCTACCCTAAACCCTAAAACACTACCCCAAGAATTACCCCTTACACTACACAAACACCACTGTACTTCCCTAAACCTTACAATACTACCACCAGCACGACTCCCTTCACTACTCAAAAACAACTGCACTAACCGAAACCCCAAAACACTAACCCCAGCACGACACCTTACACTACCCAAACACCACTGCACCACCCTAAACCCTAAAACACGACCCCCTACACTACACAAACACCACTGCACTACCCTAAACCCTAAAACACTACGCCCAGCATAACCCCCTACACAACCCAAACAAAACTGCACTACCCTAAACCCTCAAACACGACCTCCTACACTACAAAAACACCCCTGCAGTACCCTAAACCCTCAATCTACCCTCAGCACTACTCCCTACACTTTCCAAACATAACTGCACTACCCTAAACGCTAAAACACTATCACCAACATGACCCATTTCCCCACACAAACCCTACTGGACTGCCTTAAACCCTAAAACACGACCCCCTTCACTACACAAACACCACTGCACTAACCAAAACCCTCAATCTACCCTCAGCACTACCCCTACACTACCCAAACATAACTGCACTACCCTAAACCCTAAAACATTACCCCCAGCACGATTCCCTACACTACCCAAACACCACTGCACTACCCTAAACTCTAAATCTACCCCCAGCACAATCCCCTACACTACACAAACACCACTGCACTACCCTAAACCCTTAAACACTTCCCCCAGCACAACCCCTTACACTACCCAAACACAACTGCACTACTCTTGACTCTAAAACACGATCCCCTACACTACACAAACACTACTGCACTACCCTAAACTCTCAATCTACCCTCAGCACTACCCCTACATTACCCAAACATAACTGCACTACCCTAAACCCTAAAACACTACCCCCAGCACGACTCCCTACACTACCCAAACATCACTGCACTACCCTAAACCCTAAATCCAGCCCAGCACAATCCCCTACACTACACAAACACCACGGCACTACCCTAAACCCTAAAACACTACCCCCAGCAGTACCCCCTACACTACCCAAACACAACTGCACTCCCCTAAACCATAAAACACTACCCCCAGCATGACCTCCTACACTACAAAAACACCACTGCGCTACCCTACTGCACTACCCAAAACCCTAAAACACTACCCCCAGCATGACCCCCTACACTACCCAAACACTACTGCACTACCGTAAACCCTTAAACACTACCCCTTGCACAACCCCCTGCACTACCCAAACACCACTGCACTACCCTAAGCCCTAAATCTTCCCCAGCACGGCCCCTACACTACACAAACACCACTGCACTACCCTGAACACTAAATCTACCCCCAGCACTACCCGTACACTACCCGAACACCATTGTACTACCCTAAAACCTAAAACTACCACAGCACAAACCCTTACACTACCAAACACCACTGCACTACCCTAAACCCTAAAACACTACCCCTACCACGACCTCCTACACTACACAAACACAACTGCACTACCCTAAACCCTAAACACGATCCCCTAAACTACACAAACATCACTGCACTACCCTAAACTCTAAAACACTATCCCCAGCACTACCCCTAATACTACCGAAACACCACTGCACTATCATAAACCCTAAAACACTACCCCCAGCACGACCCCCTACACTACAAAAGCACCACTGCACTACCCTAAACCCTAAGACACTACCCCCAGCACGACACCCTACACTAACCAAACATAACTGCACTAACCTAAACCCTAAAACACTACCCCCAACACGACCCACCACACTACCCAAACACCACTGCACTACCCTAAACTCTACAACATTACACCCAGCACGACTGCCTTTACTACCCAAACACAACTGCACTAACCTAAACCCAAATCCACTACCCCAGCACAACACCCTACACTTCCCAAACACCACTGCACTACCCTAAACCTCAAAACATGACCCCCTACACTACACAAACACCACTGCACTACCATAAGCCCTAAAATACTACCCCAGTATGACCCCCTACACTACACAAACACCACTGCACTACCCTAAACCCTAAAACACTACCCCCTACACTACACAAACACCACTGCAATACCCTAAACCCTAAAACACTATATCCAGCACGGCCCCCTACACTACACAAACACAACTGCACTACCATAAACCTTAAACACTTCCCCAGCACTACCCTCTACACTACCCAAACACCACTGCACTACCCTAAACCCTAAAACAGTACCCCCAGCACGACCCCCTATACTACCCAAACACCACTGTACTACCCTAAACCCTAAATCTACCCCAGCACAATCCCCTACACTAGACAAACACCACTGCACTACCCTAAACCCTAACACACTACCCCCAGCACGACCCCTACACTACACAAGAACCACTGCACCAGCCTAAACCCTTAATCTACCCCCTACACTACACAAACATAAGTGCACTCCGCTAAAACCCAAAAACACTACCCCAAGCCCGACCCCCTACACTATACAAACACTACTGTACTACCCTAAACCCTACTATACTACCCCCAGCAAGACTCCCTTACACTTCCCAAAACCCACTGCACTACCCTAAACCCTAAAACACTACCACCAATATGACCCCCTTCCCCACACAATCACTACTGGACTGCCTTAAACCCTCAAACACGACCCCCTACACTACACAAACACCACTGCACTACCCTAAACCCTCAATCTACCCTCAGCACTACCCCACACTACCCAAACATAACTGCACTACCCTAAACCGTAAAACATTACCCCCAGCAGGACTCCCTACACTACCCTAACACCACTGCACTACCCCAAACCCTAAATCTACCCCCAGCCCAATCCCCTACACTACACAAACACCACTGCACTACCCTAAACCCTAAAACAGTACCCCTACCACGACCCCCTACACTACACAAACACCACTGCACTACCCTAAACCCTAAAACACTCCCCCTTACACTACACAAACACCACTGCACTACCCTAAACCCTAAAACACTACCCCTAGCACAACCCCCTACACTACCCAAACACAACTGCACTACTCTAAAGCCTAAAACACTATCCCCTACACTACACCAACACCACTGCACTACCCTAAACCTTCAATCTACCCTCAGCACTACCCCCTACACTACCCAAACATAACTGCACTACCCTAAACCCTAAAACACTCCCCCTTACACTACACAAACACCACTACACTACCCTAAACCCTAAAACACTACCCCTAGCACAACCCCTACACTACCCAAACACAACTGCACTACTCTAAAGCCTAAAACACGATCCCCTACACTACACAAACACCACTGCACTACCCTAAACCTTCAATCTACCCTCAGCACTACCCCCTACACTACCCAAACACCACTGCACTACCCTAAACCCTAAATCTACCCCCAGCACAATCTCCTACACTACACAAACACCACTGCACTACCCTAAACCCTAAAATACTACACCCAGCACGATCCCCTTCACTACAGAAACACTACTGGACTGCCTTAAACCCTAAAACACTAACCCCAGCATGACCCCCTACACTACACAAAAACCACTGCACCACTCTCAACCCTAAATCTACCCTCAGCAAGACCCCTATACTACACAAACTCAACTGAATTACCCTAATCCCTCAACCGCTACACCAAGCACGACCCCCTACACTACACAAACACCACTGTACTATCCCAAACTCTACAACACTATCCCCAGCACGACCCCTTCACTACCCAAACACAACTGCACTACCCTAAACCCCAAAACACTACCCCAGCACGACCCCCTACACTACCCAAACACCACTGCACTACCCTAAATCCTAAAACAAGACCCCCTACACTACACAAACACCACTGCACTTCTCTAACCCCTAAAACACTCCCCCAGTACGAACTCCTACACTACACAAACACCACTGCACTACCCTAAACCCTAAAACACTTCCCCATCACCACCCCCTACACTACCCAAACACCACTGCACTACCCTAAACCCTAAAACACTACCACCAGCACGACCCCCTACACTACACAAACAACACTGCACTACCCTAAACCCTAAAACACTACCCCATACACTACTAAAACACCACTACACTACCCTCAACCCTAAAACACTACCCCCAGCACTACACCCTATACTACCCAAACACCACTGCACTACCCTGAACCCTAAAACACTATCCCCAGCCCTACTCCTGACACTACCCAAACACCACTGCACTACCCTAAGCCCTAAAACACTACCCCCAGCATGACCCCCTATACTACTCAAATACCACTCAACTACCCTAAACCCTAAAACACATACCCCAGCACGACCCCTACACCACACAAACACCACTGAACTACCCTAAACCCTAAAACACAACCCTCAGTACGACCCCTACACTACACAAACGCCACTGCTCTACCCTAAACCCTAAAACACTACCCCCAGCACAACCCCCTAGACTACCCAAACACCTCTGTGCTATCCTAAACCCTACAATACTACCCCCAGCATGACTACCTTCACTACTCAAACACAACTGCACTAACCTAAACCCCAAAACACTACCCTCAGCATGACCCCTTACACTACCCAAACACCACTACACTACCCTAAACCCTAAAACACGACCCCCTACACTACACAAACACCACTGCACTACCCTAAACCCTAAAACACTACCCCCAGCACAACCCCCTACACTACCCAAACAAAAGTGCACTACCCTAAACCCTAAAACACAACCCCCCACACTACACAAACACCACTGCACTACCCTAAACCCTAAAACACTACCACCAACACGACCCCCTTCCCCACACAAGCACTACTGGACTGCCTTAAACCCTAAAACACGACCCCCTGCACTACACAAACACGACTGCACTTCCCTAAAACCTCAATCTACCCTGGGCACTAGCCCTACACTACCCAAACATAACTGCACTACACTAAAACCTAAAACACTACCACCAACACGACCCCCTTCCCCACATAAGCACTACTGGTCTGCCTTAAACCCTAAAACACGACCCCCTACTGAAGAACCGGGGGTTTTAGAACCCAGCGGCGCCAGGGGCACGCCCAAAGCCTTCGCGTTCACCTGTCTTAGAATACAGAGACACAGGATACTTCTTGGTGGCGTCAGAGATCGAATTTATTGGCTGCAGCCAGTAACAGAAGTCCTAGAAGTCATCACGGTATGAGTTCTCAGGAGACTGCTCAAATTTACAAAGCAAGTCATCCCCTTTTATGCCAGAAACATCACATTCCAGACAAACCCCCATTATTTTACAAATTGTCCAATCGCATGTAACCACACAAAAAGTATCGCATGACGGTAAAACCCACTTTTCAGTTGTCCGGCCCACGATCAATCATCGAACAATCCCAACATTCTTCTTTAGACAAGCCGGACAGACCCATAATAAAGAGACCACAACCCATATCGTAAATGGACCATAAAAGAAGAAACAGAAACAGATAGAAGTAGGATGGGGCATGTTTGTGTGCAATAAAACCTTACGGGATCCCGTGCTCTGACCCTTAATCAAGATCAGCTAGCGGGCAGGAACGGGTTTGGCAGGGTCGGCCTCAGGCAACGAGGTCAGTTCACTCAAGTCATGTAGGAGCCAGCACAAACTCGAGCTAAGGTGAGCCTGACCAAAGAGCTCGTTTAACCACAGTCATCGGCCTATGTGAGGGCAACCACAAAATGGCTACCATGCACAAAATGGAACCCAGGGTTAGGAACGAAAACCCTAAATACGCAGTGAATCCATTGGTGTAATGTGACGAAAACACACGTACTAGCCGAACTCACTAGTTACGGTTCGCTGTTACCAAAATCGTAACGGAACCATGATATTTATAACGCAGATTGAGATTTCACGGAGCCTCAGACCCTCCTTTTGCCCTTACATAGGCAATCTCAGTCTGCATCTGAATTGATGTCGATATTCATCAAATCATCAAGGTGCTGTTGAAGCATCATCTTATCTCTCTGTACCTTTCTCAAGACAGGCGGTCTCCTAACACAGGTAGTAGCACAAAGGCCACATATGGCAGGACCACACTGTACACAGAGACAACACAAGAAAAGAATCGCTAAAGCCACACCAATGATCAATAGAATCCTCCATCCCCAAGCGAATAACAGTTCCCAAAACCATCCAGTTAACGACCAATCTCCTCCGTCCGTATGTATTGACTCGGAGATCTTATGTAGCCTGGAGATGGCCTCGTATACTGTTGGAGCATTATCTGGAATGAAAACGCAGCAACTCGATTGGATCACTTTACATACTCCACCTCGATCTGCAAGTATGACATCTATCTTCCTGATCGAAGACACCCCTGACAACTCTCGTCTTGTGGTAATCTGCGGCAGCAGTATACGTAGGAGGCAACAAATATCCAACGTAACACGTTCCCGAAAAATCAGGGGGCAACCATGTATATGCTCTGTTGTAGCAAACAAAATACGTACCCTTGGCTGCCAAAAACGGCGGGGAAGACTGAGACGTAAAAACGTACGTCTGAGTACAAACACTCTTCCCTAACTGAGCTTTCGGATTCCTGCCAATACCTTGCAGACAAAAATGACCTCGGTGGGGTACGATCCAAATCGGGGGTGACCTCTTTCGTCTCTGCTTTTCACTCAGGCTAACACTGTATCCAGTCGCGTTCCAGCCAACATAAGCTAGTAACTCATCTTTGGGAAAAGTCCTATACGTATCGATATCCCTACTCATATTCGCAATTCCCTTCACCAAGGCTTTATTACTCGAGTTATCTCTTATGGAACGCAGGGGATAGACTTCGATAGCATAAATGAACATCGTCTGGAAAGCCCATAAAGACCCATTCTGACTAAACGGCAGTACCAGATAGGGAATACCTCTATCCGTAGTATGTGGCATAAGACCACACACCCAACAATTAGTGATGTTCACTACCAACTGATGCTGATGCAGAAGCTGTACAAATGAGTTATTTACAAATTCTGACCTTCTAATCTGCTCGTGTTCGGCTAAGATATGAAAGGAATGCAAAGAAGTAGTAATAGGAAAAGACGTATGTTGGGAAGTGGGTGCAGAAGTCAATTGGGTAGAAAAAACAATCCAACCCACCAAAGCTAATGTCATGCTAAGAAACATCATAATACATGTAATCGGAAAACATTTGAGATGCATTATCCTGCATAGTTTCATCTTAAAGTTCGTTTTCTCAACAGCTCTCTTCACCTCAAAAAAATTCCATCCTCTCACCCAGCTGTTCGCGGCGGTTGGTTTTCTTCTGCTAAGGAGTGCATCTGTCAGTCCAGGGAATGCCCTAGGACCAACCAGAACCATTGACCTTGTGTCTACACGGCTGCAATCCCAAGTCTTTACACCGCGACCTTACAGCTGAACCCGGATGGTGGTTCGAAAAAAAGAAAAAAGGGATCAAAACAGTTTTTCGGCTGAGAGAGTGCTGTTCTCAAAAATGAAAGGAATTATTTGTTCTTTATTAGTCCATTGTCTCTAGACCGCAGGTTATAACGACTTTTACCAGGCTCTGTCTGACTTTGAAACAACAGTTCAGGTTCGGTGGTGTCCAATCTTAAAGGTGAAGGCACAGCTGCTTGCAAGACATCGTCATCTCCTTTCTCAGACCTTGTCCATACCAATTCAGTGTCGCTAAACGGTGTGAATTTCGGTAATCTCTCAGTTTCGGTGTCTGCGATGCCTTCGGGGTTCCACTGGTCGTATGGCAGTGGTAAAGGTACCCTCTTACAGTGTACGCCGTGGATCCAATTTCTTTTCCGAAGACTTTTACAGATGTCCTTGTAGACAACAACACCTGGAGAGGGCCCGTCCAACGGGGCTGATCGTTCTTAGTCCTCTGAAAATTCTTTACCATGATCCAATCACCAGGATTGATAGTATGACCTGGGTCCACAGATGCTGGTGGCAAGCTATCATGAACCTGTTGATGCAAGACACGCAATTTAGCCGTCAGGTCATACAAATAGTCCACCAACACAGGATAATCGATGTCACTAAATTTCGTTGGTCTCGGCTCTCCCCACACATTTGCCGGTCGACCAAAAACAATTTCATACGGACTAAGTTCAATTCGGGAATGCACTGTAGTTCTAGTTGACAAAAGTGCCAATGGCAAGGCATCGGGCCATTGGAGACCAGAACTTGCCTGAATCTTGGCTAACTTCAGCTTCAGAGTGCCATTATAGCATTCCACTAAACCAGCTGATTGGGGATGATTTGCAGCGTGGAATTTCTGTTTTATGCCCAAACCCTCACATACTCTCTTCATGATCCTGCCCACAAACTCACTTCCGTTATCACTCCACACCATCCTTGGCAACCCGAACCTAGGGAAATATTCTTTGAGCAAGACTTTAGCTGTGGACAAGGCAGTATTATCTTTTAGGGGGTATGCCTCTACCCATCTAGAAAAGGCACAAACAACTACAAGGACGTATTTCAAATTGTTGCATCTTCCCATGTGGATAAAATCCAATTGCAAAACCTCGAACGGATACGTCGGAGGCGCGAAGTGACCAGCTGGAATTGGAGTTCCCTTACCAGGATTATACATCAGACACACCATACAGTTTTTGACCACATTCTCCGCACACTTGGGAATTCCTCCATTCTCCCACACTGGAGCCAACAGCTTACAAATCCCTTTCGCACTGATGTGAGACATTCCATGTGCCATCGTAACCACCGCAAGCACATACGCATCGGGAAACATCCATCTTTGGTGTTCCGACAACTCAACCCAACAACCAGTCGAATCCAATCTACCCGTAGTTTCTCTCCACACGTTTTTTTCACTCTCTGTAGCTTCGGCCTGAATCGATTTCACACTCTCAATCGTATCTTCACACATTCCAGCCGCGCCAATCCATATCGCAGGGCCTGCAACATACATTCGACCCATCATATTTTTCGCTGTTTCTTTCGCAACTTCGTCCGCAAATGCGTTACCACGGCCAACATCGTCCGTAACCTTTCGGTGAGCACTACACTTCACAATCGCAACTTGCTTCGGCAGAGTAAGTGACTCAAGAAGCTCATTCACCAACTGTCCATGTTGGATTTTAGTCCCATGCGACGTAAGAAAACCTCTCTCTCTCCACAAGCGTCCAAAACTGTGTGCTACACCAAACGCATACTGACTATCGGTATATACATTCACTCTCTTTCCTTCAGACAAGACACACGCTCTTGTTAATGCGATCAATTCCGCTGCTTGTGCTGAATTATAGCTCACTTGTGCAGTTTCAACAATCGTACACAATGTCGTGACGGCATATGCCGCAGTCGTATCACCATTCGGGAGCTTGTAGCATGACCCATCAACCCATAGCGTACCATCTGGATTTGAAAGAGGAGTATCTTTTAGATCAACTCTACCCTTCGTTTCCTCTTCTGTCCTAAGAAAGCAATCATGCTGTTCCTGACCATCCCTATCCACAGAAATCGGCAACAATGTCGCTGGATTCAATACGTTACATCGTTTAATGTGCACGTGACTGGCCAAAAGCGTCAACTCATAACCTGACAACCTTGCACTAGTAAGATGCTGAGTCTTTGTTCTGTTCAATAAAGTATCCACTGCATGTGGAACCATCACCACTGTCAGGCCTCCAGAGGACGAAGAGGCGGTAATGGGGGCAACGTTGGGGTCTTTCTGCTGCCCAGGACTGAACAGAAGGGCAAAGAACAATTCATGGACTGAACTACAAAGAAAGAGGAATTCCAAGATGGCGGCCGCGCTGGAAGCATAGCGGCAGTCTAGTCTTTCTCCCCACAGGTGTTCCGAGGTTAGGAGAGGCGCGCGCTCCTAGAGGACGACGCACTTCACTGAGGAGATTCAGAGAGTAGCAGCTTGACATTAGAGTTCCTGAGGAAAGAGTTAGACAGAATAGAATTAGAGTTAGTTAGTTAGCGCCAGGGCTATAGAATAGTTTTCCAAGTCAGAAACCTTTCACAACTCCGAGAAAATAACTGAAGAGATTTTCAGAAAGAATTACAGAGACAGAAAAGACGACGAAATTCTCTCCTACCTTCGAGAAGACTTCCAATACATCTCCGTGTTTCCCGAGCAGATAGTCGGAGGTCTTTTGGCGCCATCCTGTGACAGAAAAAAGAAGACCGAAGCTAAGTACATTTGAGAGGCATGAGAGATGAATGGGAAAAGTATATGACAGAAAAGATTGCATAGAAAACGTACCTGATAACTCTAGTAATCAGAAATTCACCCTGAGAAGAAAGATTAATGTGCAGTTAATTAGAGTTGAAGAAATCAATACAATAAATATACTCACCACCGTTCTCTAGTACAAGATAACTAGAAATAAGGAAAAGTAAGGTAAAGACAAGTTTAGGACTAGAACAGTATAGCGTGAGAGTATAACACTGCTTGACGAATACACAGAAGAAGAGGACAAGCAAGAATTATTCCACTCTAGAAGTAAGCCAAAAAATAATTATTTTCAAGTTAAGAAAACAATTTAGAAAAGGTAAAAGGGAAAGAGAGAGAATTAATAGAAAGATGTTTTGTAGGAAGGAGAGTCGGAAAGAAGTGTCCAGACCCACAGAAAAGAATTGAAAAAAGAAACACCACACAACAAGACTGACATACAGAAGAGGGGCACAGTGCTTGAAACCCTGGGTAGGTGTTAACACATAGAGAGTGTTAGAAGTCGAAGGGAATAGAAAGTTATTGTGTCGTGTTTGTTTCAAGGTTCTCATTTACAAGAGCTGGCAACAGCAATAAGAAGAAGCTGAGGAGAATAGTGAAGAACCGGAGTTTCAGGACAAGTCTCTTCTTTGTTTATTATTTTATCCACTTCCCCCTTCCCCCTGCGGGGTAGTTACAGAGTCCAGGTGAATATTACTGGAACTCTGGCTGCCGCGTAGTGGGTGTTGGGAACCAGCATCTCTGTTCCTGTGCAAGCACTTCAGGATACGTCATCTTGACCCTGACAGAGTGAAGTGCCCAAGTGGTAAACTTGCACCCGGACAGAGATGGCAGAAGGAATAAACTTACAGACCTTGGGAGTAGTGTTAGAGACCATTCAAAAAGAGTTGGTGGCAGTGAGAGAGGACAACCAAAACCTGAGGCAGGAGGTGATGAACTCGAGAAAAGAGACAGCAGAGTTAGTTCAACGAGTTAAGCAGCCATTCGGCTCAGGAAGGAACGCCTTAGACCCATCCACTGAAGACCCAAATAGAATAACTACACAAGTGATCCATTCACTGTCCCCAGTTATTCCGTTGGCTCCTCTGGAGCGTTTTAGTGGGGACACACAAAAGGCACAGCTATTCATCACACAGTGTTCTTTGCACTTCATGTGCCGCCCTTCCATTTTCCCAGATGTGCAGTCTAGGGTGGCCTTTGTTTTATCGTACTTGAGCGGAGATGCAGCGTCCTGGTCAATGCCTCTGGTTTCCAGGGATGATCCTCGGTTACAAAACTATGAAGACTTCAAACAAGAATTTCTTCGAATTTTCGACAGGCGGATAATATCTCAAGCAGTAGATAATGAATTATTGGACCTAAGACAGGGAAACCGAGATCTAGTAGCATATCTGGCCCAATTCAATAAATTAGTCGTAGAAACGGACTGGCCAGAAAGCAAGAGAGCTGCAGTTTTTTTATAGAGGTTTAAGAGATGAACTTAAAGATGTGTTGGCACAGATACCCAATAGACCCACAGAAATCTCAGAATTAGTGGACCTGGTCTTAGAAATAGACTTTCGTCAAGGAGAGAGGAGAGGAGAAAAAAGGAAAGAATTCAGGCCAGTAGCTCCAAGATTTGATCGGGTTCGGCCAGAAGGGAATAAGGCTGTGGAAGGACAACAAGGTTCGGAGCCCATGCAAATTGGAACGATAAGAGGTCCCCTAACCAAAGAAGAGAAAGAGAAAAGAAGGGCAGGAAATCTTTGTATGTATTGTGGCTCCAGTGGGCATTTTGTTAGGGGTTGTCCAAGAAAACCGAAGACCCCCTTTAAGCCGAAGGAAAACTCGCAGCACCACCAGTAGCGGGAGTTGGACCGGTGGATGCTAATCAGAAAGAACATCAAGTGGCTAACACTCTACAGTCGTCAGCTCCACATCTAATTCTATCCATGGTACTCAAGTTCCGGCAAGAAACGTTGACAGAAGTTTCAGTGATGATAGATTCCGGAGCCACCGGAAACTTTTGTGATATAAAATTTGCTGCCAAGGTGGGGTTACGAGCCATCTTGAAACCCAAGAGTGAACCGGTTCGGGCTGTAGATGGGACGAATCTCTCATCTGGACCAATAGTGAGTCATACTGAACAGGTACAATTGATTTACTGTGATGGACACGAAGAACTCATTCAATTCAATCTAATTGACGCACCACAGTTTCAACTTATCCTGGGCCTTCCATGGCTCACGGAGCATAACCCAACAATAAACTGGAGCACAAGAACCATAGTGATGGATTCAGAATATTGTCGAAAAAATTGTTTTGAAACAAAAGAAGGAACCAGAGAGTGTAATCCAGCTCAGGCCTTGTGCACAGCGGAGATGTCTGTCTGTGCGATAGACTCCCAGAAGATTCCGTCGGAATATGAAGATTTTGCCGATGTTTTTGACGAAACAGAAGCAGAACAATTGCCACCCCACCGGGTTTATGATTGTAAAATAGATCTAGAGCCAGGTTGTAATCTCCCCTGCAGTCGGGTATACGCGTTGACAGAAAAAGAACATCACCACTTGAAGGAATACTTGGATAAATATCTAGCGAATGGATTCATTCGTCCATCCCAGTCACCCGTATCTTCGCCTCTTTTCTTCGTGCCCAAAAAGCAGGAGGGAGATCTCAGAACCTGTATAGACTATTGCGCAATCAATAAGATCACCAAAAAGAACCGATACCCGCTTCCTCTGATTTCTGTTTTATTGGATCAGTTGAAGGGAGCGCAGATCTATACAAAACTAGATCTTAGAGGAGCCTACCATCTTGTGAGGATACGCGAGGGGGATGAATGGAAGACAGCCTTCAGGACTCGATTTGGGCTGTTTGAATATCAAGTTATGCCTTACGGTCTGTGCAACGCCCCGGCTGCCTTCCAGCATTTCATCAACGATGTTCTCAGTGAGTATATTGATCAATGCGCAATAGTGTACATCGACGACATTTTAATCTATTCGTCAGACACGAGTCAACACCAGGAACAAGTAAGGAGAGTGCTACAGAAGCTTAGAGAAAACAAATTATTTGTAAAATTGGAGAAATGTGCATTCGGGGTCTCCCAAGTGGAATTTTTGGGTTTTGTTTTATCTCCGGCTGGAATGAAAATGGACGAGCAGAAGGTGAAGGCCGTGGTAGGTTGGAAATCCCCAGAGTGTGTCAACGAGGTCCAGAGTTTCATCGGCTTCGCGAACTTCTATCGAAGATTCATAAGCGAATTTTCACAAAAAATATTACCCTTGACGCGTCTACTGAGAAAAGGAGTGCGTTTCGAATAGACGGAAGAAACAGAGAGAGCCTTTCAACTCCTAAAAAAAGACTTCACGACCGCACCGATACTCCTACATGCTGACCCTACTGAACCTTTTTACGTGGAAACGGACGCCTCAGATCTGGCAGTTGGAGGGGTATTATCCCAACGGCATAAGGTAACCAGTCAATTACATCCAGTCGCCGACAGATCACGAAAACTAACACCTGCAGAGATAAATTACACCATAACTGAAAAAGAGTTACTGGCAATCAAGGATGCATTTAAAGAGTGGCGACACTATCTCATGGGGGCTCAGCATCAAGTGACAGTCTTCACCGACCACAGAAATTTGAAATTTTTGAAATCTGCCCGGACACTAACACCAAGACAACTCCGTTGGTCATTGTACTTCGCGGACTATGATTTCGTGATTACCTATAGACCAGGAGCCCAGAATGGGAAAGCGGACGCTCTATCCAGATTGGGAACAAATGACCAGAAGAATCAAATCAAAGATCAAACAATAATTCCGGAAGACAAAATAATTGGAGCTACAATATCTTCTGACTTAAAGGAGCAGATCCTCAAACGAATGAGCCCAGAGGAAATACAGGAATGGGTTGAGGAAGACAAGGAAAGAAACATTCAGCAACAGTTGCCTTACTTTAAGGAAGCTCTCTACTTGCCAACCCCGGAGTTACGGAATCAGGTGATGGCTGAATGTCACGACAATCTTTTGGCAGGGCACAAAGGAGAAACGAAAACAGAAGAGTTGATCAAGAGACATTATTGGTGGCCGCATATGACCAGAGACATTGAGGAGTATGTTAGAACTTGTGAGATCTGCGCACAGGGGAAATCGGAACGGCAGGCCCCCAAGGGGTTGTTGCAACCTCTACCCACTCCACCATATCCATGGCATACAGTTACATTAGATCTAATAGTGGATTTACCTTCAAGTTTGGGTTATAATACTATTCTAGTGTTCGTAGATGCATTTTCTAAGATGGCGCACTTTATGGCCCTAAAGGGAATTCCAACAGCCAAACAGTTAGCCCACCACTTCACTACACAAATTGTAAAGATACATGGGGTCCCCAAGGTCATTATTTCTGATAGGGGAACACAATTTCTATCTCATTTTTGGAAGGCCTTTGTGGGTGGATTGGGAATTGAAGCCAAGTATTCGACTAGCTATCATCCAGAGACAGACGGGCAAACTGAGAGAGCGAATCAGGAGTTAGAGCAGTATTTGAGGTTGTTCCTTCTGAAGCAAGAAGGAGAGTGGTCAGAGTTGTTATGGGCGGCAGAATTTGCACATAACAACGCCAAAAATGTCTCGACAGGTTATTCCCCATTTTATTTAAATTATGGGAGACACCCAAATGCAACTATTAGACAAACGGATATTTCCGTTCCAGCAGTAAAAGATCTGGTGACCCATCTGGGTAGGGTCCATCAAACTGCTAAACAAAATTTAGAACAGGCAAAACAGAAATACAAACAATATGCAGATAAAAAGAGACGAGAGGGTCCTTCCCTAGAAAAAGGAGATAGAGTCTGGTTAAGCACAAAGAACCTTAGACTAAAAGGAAACAGGAAATTTCAGCCCAGATTCATAGGACCATATCTGATAGAAGAGAAAACCTCACCATTTAACTACCAGTTAAAATTACCTCCTAAATTGAAAATTCATCCTGTTTTTCATGTTTCCTTGTTAAAAAAGGCATCAGCAGGCTTACGCAGTGAATTGACACCAAAACCCATTCAGTTAGAATCAGGGGTTGAGTACGAGGTGAAAGAAATTCTGGATTCCAAAGTAGTAAAAGGAAGACTATATTACTTGATAAACTGGAAAGGCTATGGGCCCGAGGAACGGTCTTGGGAACTAGAATCAGATGTTCATGCTCCTAGATTGGTGAAATCATTTCATCAAAGATTCCCTACCAAACCAGGAATGAGAGGACCTCCTTTGTTGGGGTGTACTGTCAGGCCTCCAGAGGACGAAGAGGCGGTAATGGGGGCAACGTTGGGGTCTTTCTGCTGCCCAGGACTGAACAGAAGGGCAAAGAACAATTAATGGGCTGAACTACAAAGAAAGAGGAATTCCAAGATGGCGGCCGCGCTGGAAGCATAGCGGCAGTCTAGTCTTTCTCCCCACAGGTGTTCCGAGGTTAGGAGAGGCGCGCGCTCCTAGAGGACGACGCACTTCACTGAGGAGATTCAGAGAGTAGCAGCTTGACATTAGAGTTCCTGAGGAAAGAGTTAGAGAGAATAGAATTAGAGTTAGTTAGTTAGCGCCAGGGCTATAGAATAGTTTTCCAAGTCAGAAACCTTTCACAACTCCGAGAAAATAACTGAAGAGATTTTCAGAAAGAATTACAGAGACAGAAAAGACGACGAAATTCTCTCCTACCTTCGAGAAGACTTCCAATACATCTCCGTGTTTCCCGAGCTGATAGTCGGAGGTCTTTTGGCACCATCCTGTGACAGAAAAAAGAAGACCGAAGCTAAGTACATTTGAGAGGCATGAGAGATGAATGGGAAAAGTATATGACAGAAAAGATTGCATAGAAAACGTACCTGATAACTCTAGTAATCAGAAATTCACCCTGAGAAGAAAGATTAATGTGCAGTTAATTAGAGTTGAAGAAATCAATAAAATAAATATACTCACCACCGTTATCTAGTACAAGATAACTAGAAATAAGGAAAAGTAAGGTAAAGACAAGTTTAGGACTAGAACAGTATAGCGTGAGAGTATAACACTGCTTGACGAATACACAGAAGAAGAGGACAAGCAAGAATTATTCCACTCTAGAAGTAAGCCAAATAATAATTATTTTCAAGTTAAGAAAACAATTTAGAAAAGGTAAAAGGGAAAGAGAAAGAATTAATAGAAAGATGTTTTGTAGGAAGGAGAGTCGGAAAGAAGTGTCCAGACCCACAGAAAAGAATTGAAAAAAGAAACACCACACAACAAGACTGACATACAGAAGAGGGGCACAGTGCTTGAAACCCAGGGTAGGTGTTAACACATAGAGAGTGTTAGAAGTCGAAGGGAATAGAAAGTAATTGTGTCGTGTTTGTTTCAAGGTTCTCATTTACAAGAGCTGGCAACAGCAATAAGAAGAAGCTGAGGAGAATAGTGAAGAACCGGAGTTTCAGGACCAGTCTCTTCTTTGTTTATTATTTTATCCACTTCCCCCTTCCCCCTGCGGGGTAGTTACAGAGTCCAGGTGAATATTACTGGAACTCTGGCTGCGGCGTAGTGGGTGTTGGGAACCAGCATCTCTGTTCCTGTGCAAGCACTTCAGGATACGTCATCTTGATCCTGACAACCACCAACATATTATCCATCACCAACCCAGCAGACTGTCGGATAGAAACAGCCGCTGCTGCTGTAGCTCTCAAGCAACTCGGCAGTGCTCTAGCTACTGGATCCGAAGTCGATGAGAAATACGCACATGGACGCTGCTTCTCACCAAACTGCTGCGTCAAAACTGACAATGCACATCCCTCTCTCTCATGGACGTAGAGTGTAAAAGGCTTACTGTAGTCAGGAGTACCCAACACCGGCGCAGAACACAACGCGTCACGCAATTCAGAAAAACTTTTATGACAATCGTCAGACCAGGGAAGAGGACTCTGTGTATCCTTACAAGTCAAAGCCAACAAAGGTTTTGCCGACAAGGAGAAATTCAGAATCCACTGCCTACAGTACGACGTGATACCCAAGAAAGCGCGTACCTCTCTCTGCGTACTAGGCACAGTCATTTGAGCAATCGCTTGGATTCGTTCTGGGGTCAACCTTCTTCCCTCCTTCGACAAGAGATGACCCAAGTAGGTCACTTCTTGGCGACAGTACTGTAACTTTGAAGGTAACACTTTATGATGCAAATCAGACAAATGTTGTAACAACGAAAGAGTAGTTTCTTTACAAGTTTCCTTATCATCAGCAGCCACTAACAGATCGTCAACATACTGAATAAGAGCAGCACCCGCAGGCAACACAAAAGTATCAAGCTGAGTTTTCAAAGCCTGACTATAGATGGACGGACTTTCGCAATAGCCTTGAGGAGCGAGCTTAAACCGGAAGCTTCGTCCTCCCAAAGAGAAGCCAAAAATATCTCTACTTTCTTCGGCGATTGGAATACTAAAGAAAGCGTTCTTCAAGTCTATGACGGAGAACCTGAAGCTGGAATCAAAGTCAACAAAGCAGTAATGTCCGGAACAACAGGAAACTGGGGCACCACAATCTTATTAACCTCTCGAAGGTCAATCACAAACTGATACTCAGGCTGCCGAGAAGAATCAGTACGCTTCAGGACAGGCAGAACAGGACTGTTACACACGTTACCTCTCGTCTCTTCGATCACACCTTTCTCAATTAAATCATAGATGATCGCTAAAAGCGCTCTTTCACCATCACTCGAAATCCGATATTGGGGAATACGTGGTAATCTAACATTAGATTTGAGCGTCACAACATATGGTGGAATCCCCAAAAGACCCACATCATTAGGACCAGTAGCCCAAAGAGTATCAGGGAG
This sequence comes from Triturus cristatus, assembly GCF_964204655.1. Classification (NCBI taxonomy): domain Eukaryota; kingdom Metazoa; phylum Chordata; class Amphibia; order Caudata; family Salamandridae; genus Triturus; species Triturus cristatus. Next base: position 424,861,112 of record NC_140593.1, read on the forward strand.
ACAACGCAATTCCAGTGGAAGCTGATCTCTCCCTTACCCAATGTAAGGTGTACTCCCGAAGGAGAACAATACAATGTCGTGTGCAGTCTCTTTAACAAATCCAGACCCAACAAATTCTCACCACAACCTGTCGTTAAAATAAGGGGTGCTTCCAATTCACAAGGCCCAATAGAAAGAGACAAGGGACTAGAAACTGGATTACGAACCGGGGCGCCAGTAAATCCCACTGAAATATTCGTTAAGCCAGACAAAGGTGCGCCAGGGAGTTGAGAGTGCATGATAGAACTCTTCGCTGCACCAGTATCCAAAAGAAAAGGCTCTACCACACCCGATGTAACCACTGCAACATAAGGTCCATCCTGGTCTACTGGAACTGACACTACTCCCTCTCTTTGTCCTTGGCTGTCCTAGCAATCATTATAGCCAGTACTCTCACTCTCAATGTAGCAATCATCAACATAATATTGCGGAGATCTACCAGTCTGTACGTTCTGCTGATCAAAATAATTCATAGACGTCTGTGGGGGAAAAGAACGTTCGTTCTGAGGGAACGCGCCACGTCCTCTACCCCTAGACACCTGCTGGAAACTACCTCTTGGAGCCAACATACCGCTCGCACGTTGTCGTAAAACAGGGCACTCATTCTTGTAATGACCTTCCTCTCTACAATACGTGCACTGATTCAGACCCAAAGGTGGTCTTGGAGGAAAATACTCGGGTTTCTGTGACAGTCTCTGAAATGATGGAGGATGCTGAAACTGTATACGTTGCTGTGATTCCTGCTGATTCAAGCGAGGCGGATACGCCTGCTGCAGAAGAACCTTCGTTTTTAAGTCTTTTGTCTTTTTCTCTAATCTATCTTTCTCATCCTTATCCCTATTCTCGTAGTACTGTGCAGTCGCCAATATCTGAGCCGACGAAGAGACAGCCCGAGAACTCTCAGAATCTTTCAACTTATTACACAGTTCGGGAAGTAAATTAAAGACAAATTTATCTACAAACAGTCTCTGGCCACCTTCCGTACTCATATCTTGACCGCTATGATCTATAAAAGTCTCTTCAAACCTGGTGAAGAAATCAGACACACTTTTGTCCTTCTTCTGCTTACATGCTGTCAACTTGTCCCAATTCACTCGTAACGCTGGCATCATCGTTTTCATCATATTAATAATTCTACCGGGTAAATCCGCTATTAGAGGCTCAGGTTTAGCTCCTCCTACCTGTCTAGCATCTGCAGCCGCAATATTCACCCATGTATCACCTAATTCTACCGTATGATCCTCATGGCGAATCTTCGCCCACAACGGTCGAGGGACTACATTACCCAATAACATATCCACATCAGCTAGATTCATAATGCATGCGTCGACTGTCTGGGACAACTCCTTATAATACCCCGCGGGATTCTTACGGGGGTCGGGTAAGGTTTGCTTAAGAGCCAAAACCTCAGCTCTCTTCCAAGGGACATGTATCCAAACTCGTTGGAAATGAGCCAAAATAGGTGGATTAGCGTTTGCTTCTCCCTCTCTCCAAACTGTAGGAACCTCTCTCATTGGATATTGTCGTACCTTCTTTCTAACTGAGGCATCAGTCTCAAACGATGGCTGGAGAGGAAGTGCAGACCTATATGTAAGAAGTGTCACTACCGCATCCTCAACACCAGCTCCTACTATCATCCCTTTGGCGAACTCACTCTGAATATCAAGCAATCCAACAGGAGCCAACTCCAATTCATCATCTTCCCATTGTTCCCGAAGCAAAGTACACATCATATCAAAAACATACCGCTGCGTCGGCTCTTTCCACTGTAGGAACGTATTCAGAACCACTCCCGGATCATACCTAGAAACATTCGTAACCCACCTACGAGCCAACAAATCCAACACTCCACTCTCCACAGAACCAGGGAGCTGACTACGTTTCTGTCTGTCATCAGAAACGGGGGCCGTGACTAGCGACCCAAATAGAGGAGTTAAGAAATTAGCAACAGTGTCAGCCACTCGCCGACGAACAGAAGGGGAGGACGCAGTCATAAGAACAGGTGAAAAGGTACCTTGCGGTGGTAAAGAAAAAGACGCAGAAGTGGAGGAAGTCGAAGGGACAGGAGCAAGAGGCACAGCAGTCTGAGTCAAGGCAGGCAGAGGTAAAGTAGGCAACCCAGGAAGTTGGGGTGCCGGAGGAACCTGATCCAACTGTGTAACAGGAAAAGGGGGTTGCAGAGGAGCTAAAGGCATACCAGCAACCTGTTGTACAACAAGCAGTAATATCGGTGCAGTAGCACCTTGCACGTAAGGGGGAGGTGACTTTAACAAATAAGACATTAATGGATCCTTTTAGGGATCCTTAACAGGATTCACAGGAGGGGGTGACAAAACTGGATAACATTTGTCAATAGCCATATGATGTTGCCTATTTGACACCTCAATCGCTTTATCTTCTTCATCTTCTTTAAACTGCCTAGCAGCTTGCATTATCGATACACCCTTTTCTCTCTTATCTCTTTTAGCTTGTTTTATCTCTCGTTGTCTGGCTTCTTTGCGCCAAAGGCGGAAGGAGTCGAACATTGCCGGCCGGGCTTTCTTCCTAAATAATTTCGCTTCCAAATTGTCTAAAATCTCTGTATCAAAACTACCATGTTGGGGCCATCGTAAGACTCCATCTTTCCTAATGTAGCGGACCCATACTTCATTGAATGTAATGGGGCCCATGCCGTGTTTAGAATAGAGCTCATAAGTCGGAGTTCCAACTGGAGGTATCGGACGCGAGTCCTCCAATCGGAACTTCCTGTTATAACCACAACAAAAACAAGTACCAAATTTGCTACGATTAGGCATCTTCGCTCACTAATCGAGCTTCAAACTTCAAGGGGCTATCTCTACCGATACACTCGTAAATATACGAGACCCTCTGCTTTGGAAATTGCAATTTTCAAATCAAAACTAAGGACCAAACAAACTAAGAACCAAACTAAGAACCAAGCAAAACCAAGAACTGCTCAAACTAAGGACCAAGTAAAACTAAGAACCAAATGAATTAGTGGGAGCGACCCACTTATACTTAACCAAGTCGTCTGCTACGCCACCCAGAAGATCCTTCGATCGTCTCACCTTACTAAGTTTCACAGAAGGGGGGTGTCCAAGACAGGGCGACAGTCAGGGCAGCGGTCCTTACGTAGCCGTCAGAAGGGGGAAATCTCGTAGAAAAGACCTTCGGTCCACGTTTTCGACATGCAGGGATCGCTGAAGTGGGGGCCCTCCTCCAGAGTTTCCTCACGAAGTTCCTCTCGATCCTCAGGCTTGGACCGGTACCGCTTGATGTCGCCCCGCGTTGGGTGCCAACTGAAGAACCGGGCTTTTAGAACTCAGTGGCGCCAGGGGCACGCTCAAAGTCTTCGGGTTCACCTGTCTTAGAATACAGAGACACAGGATACTTCTTGGTGGCATCAGAGATCGAATTTATTGGCTGCAGCCAGTAACAGAAGTCCTAGAAGTCATCACGGTATGAGTTCTCAGGAGACTGCTCAAATTTACAAAGCAAGTCATCCCTTTTTATGTCAGAAACATCACATTCCAGACAAACCCCCATTATTTTACAAATTGTCCAATCGCATGTAACCACACAAAAAGTATCGCATGATGGTAAAACCCACTTTTCAGTTGTCCGGCCCACGATCAATCATCGAACAATCCCAACATTCTTCTTTAGACAAGCCGGACAGACCCATAATAAAGAGACCACAACCCATATCGTAAATGGACCATAAAAGAAGAAACAGAAACAGATAGAAGTAGGATGGGGCATGTTTGTGTGCAATAAAACCTTACGAGATCCCGTGCTCTGACCCTTAATCAAGATCAGCTAGCGGGCGGGAACGGGTTTGGCAGGGTCGGCCTCAGGCAACGAGGTCAGTTCACTCAAGTCATGTAGGAGTCAGCACAAACTCGAGCTAAGGTGAGCCTGACCAAAGAGCTCATTTAACCACAGTCATCGGCCTATGTGAGGGCAACCACAAAATGGCTACCATGCGCAAAATGGAACCCAGGGTTCGGAACGAAAACCCTAAATACGCAGTGAATCCATTGGTGTAATGTGACGAAAACACACGTACTAGCCGAACTCACTAGTTACGGTTCGCTGTTACCAAAATCGTAACGGAACCATGATATTTATAACGCAGATTCAGATTTCACGGAACCTCACTACACTACACAAACACCACTGCACTACCCTAAACCCTCAATCTACCCTCAGCACTACCCCTACACTACCCAAACACCACTGCACTACCCTAAACCCTAAATCTACCCCAGCACAATCCCCTACACTACACAAACAACACTGCACTACCCTAAACCCTAAAACACTACCCCTACCATGACCCCCTACACTACACAAACACCACTGCACTACCCTAAACCCTAAAACACTACCCCCAGCACAACCTCCTACACTACCCAAACACAACTGCACTTCTCTAAACACTAAAACACGATCCCCTACACTACACAAACACCACTGCACTATCCTAAACCCTCAATCTACCCTCAGCACTACCACCTACACTACCCAAACATAACTGCACTACCCTAAACCCTAAAACACTACCCCCAGCACGACTCCCTACACTACCAAAACACCACTGCACTACCCTAAACCCTAAATCTACCCCAGCACAATCCCCTACACTACACAAACACCACTGCACTACCCTAAACCCCTAAAACACTTCACCCAGCACGATCCCCTTCACTACACAAACACTACTGGACTGCCTTAAACCCTAAAACACTAACCCCAGCATGACCCCCTACACTACACAAAAACCACTGCACCACCCTAAACCCTAAATCTACTCTCAGCAAGACCCCCTATACTACACAAACTCAACTGCACTACCCTAAACCCTCAACAACTACACCAAGCACAACCCCCTACACTACACAAACACCACTGTACTACCCCAAACTCTACAACACTACCCCCTGAACAACCCCCTTCACTACCCAAACACAACTGCACTAACCTAAACCCAAAAACATTACCCCAGCACGACCCCCTACACTACCCAAACACCACTGCACTACCCTAAACCCTAAAACACGACCCCCTACACTACACAAACCCCACTGTACTACTCTAACCCCTAAAATACTACCCCCAGTATGACCTCCTACACTACACAAACAACACTGCACTACCCTAAACCCTAAAACAGTACCCCCAGCATGACCCCCTACAGTACACACATACCACTGTACCACCCTAAACCCTAAAACACTTCCCCATCATGACCCCCTATACTACCCAAACACCACTGCACTACCCTAAACCCTAAAACACTACCACCAGCACGAACCCCTATACTACACAAACACCACTGAACTACCCTAAAACACTATCCCCAGCACTACTCCCGACACTACACAAACACCACTGCTCTACCCTAAACCCTAAAACACTACCACCAGCATGACGCCCTATACTACTCAAACATCACTCATCTACCATAAACCCTAAAACACTTACCCCAGCACGACCCCTACACCACACAAACACCACTGAACTACCCTAAACCCTAACACACTACCCTCAGTATGACCCCTACACTACACAAACGCCACTGCACTACCCTAAACCCTAAAACACTACCCCAGCACAACCCCCTACACTACCCAAACACCTCTGAGCTACCCTAAACCCTAAAACACTACCCCAAGCACTACACCTACACGACCCAAACATCACTGCCCTACCCTAAACCCTAAAACACTACCCCCAGAACTACCCCCAATAATACACAAACACCACGGCACTACCCTAAACCCTAAAACACTATCCCCAGGAGTAACCCCTACACTATGCAAACACAACTGCACTACCCTAAACCCTAAGACACTACCCCCAGCATAACCCCCTACACTACACAAACACCACAGCACTACCCTAAACCATAAAACACTACACCCAGCATGAACCCCTACACTACAAAAACACCACTGCACTACCCTACTGCACTACCCAAAACCCTAAATGACTTCCCCCAGCATGACCCCCTACACTACCCAAACACTACTGCACTACCGTAAACCCTTTAGCACTACCCCTTGCATGACCTCCTGCACTACCCGAACAACACTGCACTACCCTAAACCCTAAATCTACCCCAGCACGGCCCCCTACACTACACAAACACCACTGCACTACCCTAAACCCTAAATCTACCCCCAGCACAACCCCTTACACTACCTAAACACCAGTGAACTACCCTAAACCCTAAGATATTCCCACAGCATGACCCAATACACTCCAAAAACTCCACTGCACTTTCCTAAACCCTAAATCTATCACAGCACAAACCGCTACACTACCAAAACACCACTGCAATACCCTAAACCCTGAAAAACTACCCCAGCATGACCACCTACACTACACAGACACCACTGCACTGCTGTAAACCCTAAAACTCTACCCCAGCACGAATCGTACACTACCCAAACAACACTGCACTGCACTGCCCTAAACCCGAAAACACTACCCCCAGCACGACCCCCTACACTACTCAAACACCACTGCACTACCCTAAAAACTATAACACTACCCCCCAGGGAGACCCCCTACAGTACACAAACACCACTGCACTAACCTAAACCATAAAACACTAGCCCCAGCATGACCCCCTACACTATCCAAACACCAGTGCACTACCCCTAATCCCTAAAACACTACACCCAGCACGATCCTCTACACTACACCCTAAATCCTAAAACACTAGGCCCAGTACGACACCCTGCACTACCAAAACATAACTGCACTACCCTAAACTCTAAAACACTACCACCAGCGCAACTCCCTACACCACCCAAACACCACTGCACTACCCTGAACGCTAAATCTACCCCCAGCACAACGCCCTACACTACACAAACACCACTGCACTACCCTAAACCCTTAACGCTACCCCCAGCACTACACAAACACCACTGCACTACCCCAATTCCTAAAACACTACACCCAGCACGACCCTCTACGCTACACCCTAAATCCTAAAACACTAGGCCCAGCACGACACCCTGCACTACCAAAACATAACTGCACTACGCTAAACTCTAAAACACTACCACCAGCAAGACTCCCTACACCACCCAAACACCACTGCACTACCCTGAACCCTAAATCTACCCCCAGCACAACGCCCTACATGACACAGACACCACTGCATTACCCTAAACCCAAAACTCCACCCCCTACACTACACAAACACCACTGCACTACCCTTAACCCTAAAACACTACCCCAACACGACCCCCTATACTAGAAAAACACCACTGCACTACCCTAAAGGCTTAAATACTACCCCAGCACGACCCCCTACACTACACAAGCATCACTGCACTAACCTAAACTCTAAAACACTATCCTCAGCACTACGTCAACAATACCCAAACACTACTGCACTACCCCAAACCCTAAAACACTACCACCAGCAAGACTCCCTACACCACCCAAACACCACTGCACTACCCTGAACCCTAAATCTACCCCCAGCACAACGCCCTACATGACACAGACACCACTGCATTACCCTAAACCCAAAACTCTACCCCCTACTCTACACAAACACCACTGCACTACCCTTAACCCTAAAACACTACCCCAACACGACCCCCTATACTAGAAAAACACCACTGCACTACCCTAAAGGCTTAAATACTACCCCAGCACGACCCCCTACACTACACAAGCATCACTGCACTAACCTAAACTCTAAAACACTATCCTCAGCACTACGTCAACAATACCCAAACACTACTGCACTACGTCAAACCCTAAAACACTACCCCCAGCACGACACCCTACACTACCAAAACATAACTGCACTACCTTAAACCCTAAAACACTACAACCAGCACGACTCCCTACATTACCCATACACCACTGCACTACCCTCAACCCTAAATCAACCCCCAGCACAACCCCCTACATTACACAAAGAAAACTGTACTACCCTAAACCCTAAACACTACCCCTAGCAAGACCCCCTACACTACACAGACAGCACTGCACTACCCTAAACCCTAAAACACTACACCCTACACTACACAAACACCACTGCACTACCATAAACCCTAAAACACTACCCCCAACACGACGCCCTACACTACAAAAACACCCCTGCACTACCCTAAAGCATTAAACACTACCCCCAGCACGACCCCCTAGACGACACAAACATCACTGCACTACCCTAAACTCTAAAACACTATCCCCAGCACTACCCCCTACAGTACCTAAACACCACTGCACTACCCTAAACCCTAAAACACTACCCCAGCACGACACCCTACACTGCCCAAACATAACTGCACTACCCTAAACCCTAAAACACTACCCCCAGCACGACCCCTACACTTCCCAAACACCACTGCACTACCCTAAACCCTGAAACACTCCCCCGAGCACGAACCACCACACTACCTAAACACCACTGCACTACCCTTAACCCTAAAACACTTACCCCAGCACAACGCACTACACCACACAAACACCTCTGCACTACCCTAAACCCTAAAACACTACACTCAGCACGACCCCTACACTACACAAACACCACTGCACTAGCCTAAACCATAAAACACTACCCCCCACACTACACAAACACCATTGAACTACCCTAAACCCTAAAACACTACCCCCAGCAGTACCCCTTACACTACGCAACCACAACTGCACTACCCTAAACCCTAAAAAACTACCCCCAGCATTACCCCCTACACTACACAAACACCACGGCACTACCCTAAACCACCACCCCCAGCAGTACCCCCTACACAACTAAAAACGCAACTGCACTACCGTAAACCATAAAACACTACCCCCAGCATGAACCCCTACACTACAAAAACACCACTGCACTACCCTACTGCACTACCCAAAACCGTAAAACACTACCCCCAGCATGACCCCCTATACTACCCAAACACTACTGCACTACCGTAAACCCTTAAACACTACCCCTTGCAAGACCCCCTGCACTACCCAAACACCACTGCACTACCCTAAACCCTAAATCTACCCCAGCACTGCCCCCTACACTAGACACACACCACTGCACTGCCCTAAACGCAAAATCTACCCCCAGCACTACCCATACACTACCCAAACACCACTGCACTACCCAAAACCCTAAAACACTACCCCCAGCATGACCCCCTATACTACCCAAACACTACTGCACTACCGTAAACCCTTAAACACTACCCCTTGCAAGACCCCCTGCACTACCCAAACACCACTGCACTACCCTAAACCCTAAATCTACCCCAGCACTGCCCCCTACACTACACAAACACCACTGCGCTACCCTAAACCCTAAAAAACTACCCCCAGCACAACCCCTTACACTACCCAAACACGAGTGCGCAACCCTAAACCCTAAGATATTCCCCAAGCAAGACCCATTACACTACAGAAACTCCACTGCACTACCCTAAACCCAAAAAAACTACCCCCAGCATGAACCCTACACTACCCGAACACCACTGCACTTCCCTAAACCCTAAATATACCACAGCACAAACCGCTACACTACCAAAACACCACTGCACTACCCTAAACCCAGAAAAACGACCCCACCGTGACCACCTACACTACACATACACCACCGCACTGCTGTAAACCCTAAAACTCTACCCCAGAACCACCCCTACACTACCCAAACACCAATGCACTGCCCTAAACCCGAAAGCACTACCCCCAGCACGAACCCCTACACTACTCAAACTCCACTGCACTACCCTAAACACTAAAACACTACCCCAAGCAAGACCCCCTACAGTACACAAACACCACTGCACTACCCTAAACCATAAAACACTACCCCCAGCACGACACCCTGCACTACCAAAACATAACTGCACTACCCTAAACTCTAAAACACTACCACTAGCACGACTCCCTACACCACCCAAACACCACTGCACTACCCTGAACCCTAAGTCTACCCCAGCACAATGCCCTACACAACACAAACACCACTACAGTACCCTCAACCCTAAACGTTATGCCCAGCACTAACCCCACACGACACAGACACCACTGCACTACCCTAAACCCTAAAATACTACCCTCTACACTACACAAACACCACTGCAATACCCTAAACCCTAAAAAACTACCCTAACACGACCCCCTATACTAGAAAAACACCACTACACTACCCTAAAGGCTTAAACACTACCCCCAGCATGACCCCCTACACTACACAAACATCACTGCACTACCCTAAACTCAAAAACACCATCCCCAGTACTACCCCAACACTACCCAAACACCACTGCACTACCCCAAACCCTAAAACACTACCCCCAGCACGACCCCCTCCACTACAAAAGCACCACTGCACTACCCTAAACCCTAAAACACAACCCCCAGAACGACACCCTACACTACCAAAACATAACTGCACTACCTTAAGCACTAAAACAATACCACCATCACGACTCCCTACACTACACATACACCACTGCACTACCTTGAACCCTAAATCTACCCCAGCACAACACCCTACATTCCACAAACACCACTGTACTACCCTAAACCCTAAACACTACCCCTGGCACGACCCCCTACACTACACAGACAGCACTGCACTACCCTAAACCCTAAAACCCTAAACCCTAAAACACTACCCCCTACACTACACAAACACCACTGCACTACCTTAAACCCTAAAAGACTACCCGAAGCACAACCCCCTTCACTACCCAAACACAACTGCACTAACCTAAACCCAAAAACACTACCTCAGCACGACCCCCTACACTACCCAAACATCACTGCACTACCCTAAACCCTAAACCACGAACCCCTAATCTACACAAACACCACTGCTCTACCCTAAACCCTAAAACAGTACCCCCAATATGACCCAAAACACTACGCAAACACAACGGCACTACCCTAAAACACTACTCCCTACACTACACATGCACCACTGCACTACCCCAAACCCTAAAACATTTCCCCAGCACGACCCCTACACTACACAAACACCACTGCACTACCCTAAACCCTAAAACACTACCTCTACACTACACAAACACCACTGCACTACCCTCAACCCTAAAATACTATCCCCAGCACCACGCCCTACACTACCCAAACACCACTGCACTACCCTAAACCCTAATACACTATCCCCAGTACTACTCCCTACACTACACAAACACCACTGCCCTACCCTAAACCCTAAAACTATACCCCCAGCAGGACCCCCTATATTACTCAAACACCACTCAACTACCCTAAACCCTAAAACACTACCCACAGCAGTATCCCCTACACTATGCAAACACCACTGCACTACCCTTAACCCTAAAACACTACCCCAAGCATGACCCCCTACACTACACAAACACCACGGCACTACACTAAACCCTAAAACACTACCCCCAGCAGTACCCCTACACTACCCAAACACAACTGCACTACTCTAAACCCTAAAACACTACCCCCAGCATGACCCCCTACACTACAAAAACACCACTGTACTACCTTACTGCACTACCCAATAACCTAACACACTACCCCAGCATGACCCCCTACACTACCCAAACACTACTGCACTACCGTAAACCCTTAAAAACTACCCCTCGCATGACCACCTGCACTACCCAAACACCACTGCACTACCCTAAACCCTAAACCTACTCCCAGTACTACTCCCTACGCTACACAAACACCACTGCCCTACCCTAAACCCTAAAACACTACCCCCAGCATGACCCTCTATATTACTCAAACACCACTCAACTACCCTAAACCCTAAAACACTTACCCCAGCACAACCCCTTACACTACCCGAACACAAGTGCGCTACCCTAAACCACCTACTATACACAGACAGCACTGCCCTGCTGTAAAGCCTAAAACACAACCCCAGCACAACCCCCTACACTACCAAACACCACTGCACTGCCCTAAACTCGAAAACACTATCCCCAGCACGAACACCTACACTACTCAAACACCACTGCACCACCCTAAACCCTAAAACACTACCCCCAGCAAGACCCCCTACAGTACACAAACACCACTGCACTATTCTAAACCCTAAAACTGTCAGGAAGCAGGCGTCACGCGCCTGCATCGACTACACTTCCCAGACTCCCCGGGTATAGAGTGGGAGGAGCCCAGGGAATAAATAGCCATGACACACACCCGACGCTGTGCGTAATTCAGAATTAACGAGTTTTTCCGAACCCGTTACCAGAAGTTTTCTCGAGAGCCGCGTCGCTGGTTTCCCTTCCTGCATCAGTGAAGGGTATTTCGTTCCTGGCAGGGTGCCTGGAAAAACCCCTCCTTCGCTTTCCGGAGAACGTGGGAAAACCGAGACGCGTGGGAACCAAAACGGTTGACGCGCACGCGAGGATCGGCGTGCACGACGGATCCAGGTTCAGTCGCCGGTCTTCGAACCACCCACAGGTATCGGCGTCGGAGCTCGCTTCTCCCATGGGGAAGTGAGCCTCTTGGGGACTTTGTAAGGCTGATCGCCCGAGGCAGTAACTGTTATCACTGGTGCATTTGAGGGGGTGACGCTTGCCCGTTTGTTTCCTTACCCTCGCTTCCCGAAGCTGGGGTGCTTTTGCTTAAAGTGGGATAGGTACTCGGAGCTGGGGTCCAATGGAGCCGCGAGGCAACCGTGCGGATTTCCTAGCTCATACTATCCTGACAAATTAAAAGGCTCACAGTAGACAGAGGTTCGTGTTTTTCTGCCAGGAGCATCGTTTTGTTTGTGTTACATGATTCTCCAGGGCAACCACTTCCTATTGCTCTAAAGCCACAACAAGACTATCCAAACTATTCTGGGTGGAACTATTGAGACCATAGGAAGTTAGCTTCCGCTTTGTTCACTTCGAAAGGGCATTATCCCATGGAGACGGTTAAACTGTCATGATGTGCCGGTATGTTTGCTAGGTGCATGGTACGGGGCATGATTTATGTGTGGGCTTGCTTACGGCGCAATATTGAGGCTCACGAATGTAGATCATTGGGAATCTTAGCGAGAATTACTGAGGGTAGCATTTTTCAGGCATGTTAATGTATAGTGTTGTTTCTGTGTTTATATTTCTTTACAGGTTCTAATCCCTGCTGTTCCCATCCTTCCCTTCCCTCGCTTGATTTCTCCAACCTTCCGTGCCTTTAGTGCAGGAGTTGGGGACGTCGAGAGGTGGACCCCCTATAGCATCGCCCGAATCCTGAGGAGTATCGGACCTGGGACGGAATCGTAACAGAATTACGCACCCACGTATTGAGACTCCTCCCGGTTCGGGGTGTACTGCAGGGACGCGGTATGGACGAGGTCTTACTAGCCCTCGCCGCGGTTCAGCGGGAGTTAGCGGCCTCCAGGGCAGAAACCGTGGATTTACGAGACAAGGTAGAAAGGTTGTCCAGAAACCCTTTTGATATAGGAGCCGGTATATCTCCCATTCAAGTGAAAGTGCCTCCCCCCATTCCATTAGCCATCCCCGAGAGGTACACCGGAGACCCCCAGAAAATACAGGTTTTTCTCACACAAATACTGATGCACTTTCCTGTAGGCCGTCATCCTTCCCGACTAACCACTCCAGGGTGGCGTTTGCTATCTCCTACTTGGCTGGTGATGCAGCCGACTGGGCGGTACCTCTAGTACGCAATCATGATCCGGTCTTATCTGACTGGGATGACTTCAGGACAGCTCTGGAAGGTGTATTCGACAGGCGAACTACCACGTTTAGCGCGGATAGGGAGCTTCTGGAGTTAAAACAAGGAAGAACCGAGTTGGTGACTTATTTGACCTCTTTTAACCGTTTGGTAGCGGAAGCGGCATGGCCTGAAGAGAAGAGGATGTCTCTCTTCTATCAGGGATTATGTAATGACTTAAAGGATGTCATAGCTAGAATCGATCCTCAGCCCCGTACGTGCGAGGTTCTGGTCAGTCTAGCATTAAGGTTGGATGGACGTATCACGGACAGGGGTGGTGATAGGTTTAGGAGCGAGAGATGTAGGAAGGAGGCCACAGGTAGTGAAGGGGCCTCGGAGCCCATTAGAGGGGGGGCTGTTCGTGCTCCGTTGTCCAGGAGCGAACGAGAGAGCAGAAGAACACAGGGACTGTGTATGTATTGCAGAAAGAAGGGGCACTATGTCCGCGAATGTCCCGCACGCCCCAAAAGACAGGGGGGTAATTACAGGAACCGAAAAGCCATAGCCACCGTGGCCGGCTCTGACGTTCCAGCAGGGGCAGAGGACACCGCTGGAGACACAGTTAATCAACTATGGAAGATCCCGTCTCTGGCCACTAATCAACAGAGAGATATGGAAAAACATATAGAGTTGAGTATGGGGTTAGAGACTGGTCACCAAACATATAGGGCCCGATTCACAGAACTAACTTAAGACAAAATACTAAACTTACTACCATTTTGGTATTCACAGAAGACACTTACTCATTTTGGTATTCACAGAAGGCACTCACTCATTTCGGTATTCACAGAAGTTAGGAGTCCTAACTTTAGGACTCCTAAATGCCTTCTGTGAATACCGAAAGTCTTAAAATTAGAATTTTTCTCAATTTAGGAGTCCTAAAGTTAGGACTCCTAACTTTACTACTACTAAATTGAGAAAAATCATAATTTTAAGACTTTCGGTATTCACAGAAGGCATTTAGGAGTCCTAAAGTTAGGAGCCCTAACTATACTACTACTAAACTGAGAAAATACCTAATTTTAAGACTTTCGGTATTCACAGAAGGCATTTAGGAGTCCTAAAGTTAGGACTCCTAACTTCTGTGAATACCGAAATGAGTTAGTGCCTTCTGTGAATACCAAAATGAGTAAGTGCCTTCTGTGAATACAAAAATGGTAGTAAGTTTAGGATTTTGTCTTAAGTTATTTCTGTGAATCGGGCCCATAGAGTACAAGCGATGTTGGATTCAGGGGCCACGGGTAATTTCATCCACCGCGGTTTTGTGGACCGCTTATCTATAGGGAAAATAGCTTGGGAAATACCTGAAGAGGTGTTAGCAGTGGATGGTAAACCACTGACCTCAGGGCTCCTCATAGAACAAACCGAGACTTTGCGACTTACGTATATAACAGGAGAGATGCACCACATCAAATTCTTGGCGTTGAATATTATAGAAGCTCCGCAGTACGAGGTGATCCTGGGGATGCCTTGGTTCAGCCTCCACAATCCTACCATCGATTGGAGAGGAAGGACCGTTCAGTTCCTATCAGAGGAATGCCAGGAGCACCTGGTGCTAGGTGGGAGTTTGTGTGCTACAATCTTGGCCAATACGTTCGTAGCCGCAACAGCTGCGGAAAAGGATATAAGTCTACCCAAGGAGTACTCCCTCTTTGCGGATGTCTTCAGTAAATCCCAGGCCAAGTCGCTTCCTCCACATCGGTCTTACGACTGCCAGATAGATCTAGTGGAGGGCGCTACGATGCCTACGTGTAGGGTTTACGCACTCTCCGAACCGGAGACTAAGCACCTCCGAGAGTATTTGGACCACTTTTTGAAGATAGGATTTATTTGCCCTTCCCGTTCTCCTGCGGCGTCTCCTTTGTTTTTTATAGCAAAGGCTAACGGGGACTTGAGAGCTTGCTGTGACTACCGCATGCTAAACAAGAACACTGTTCGCAATAGGTATCCCTTGCCCCTTAGCCCCGTCTTGCTGGATCAAGTACGTGAAGCAACGATTTACACAAGGTTGGACCTTAGGGGGGCGTACCACTTGGTGCACA
Organism: Triturus cristatus; assembly: GCF_964204655.1. NCBI lineage: Eukaryota > Metazoa > Chordata > Amphibia > Caudata > Salamandridae > Triturus > Triturus cristatus. Next base: position 424,876,894 of record NC_140593.1, read on the forward strand.
TACATAATGGGGATGAGTGGAAAACGGCCTTTAAGACTTGCTATGGCCTCTTTGAGTATCTGGTAATGCCGTTCGGGTTGTGTAACGCCCCGGCGGCATTCCAGTACTTCTTGAATGATGTTCTGAAGGACTATGTGGACAGAACCGTAGTCGTATACATTGACGACATTTTGATTTATTCAGAGTCAGAAAGTAGCCACACTGAACATGTGTTACAAGTGTTGAGGGCATTGCGAAAGCATTGTTTATTCTGCAAGCTGAGCAAGTGCGAGTTTGGGGTGACTGTCGTGGAATTTTTGGGGGTGATCCTCCGTCCGGAAGGAATGAGTATGGTGGAGCGAAAGATACAGGCGGTGCAGGAGTGGCCCGTTCCCCGTAATGTAAGGGAAGTACAGTGCTTCCTGGGGTTTTCCAATTATTATCGTAGGTTCATACAAGGGTTCTCGCAAAGGGCCAGCCCGATCACCCGCCTTCTCAGAAAGGGCAGGTAATTTGTTTGGACCTCAGAAGCTAATCAGGCTTTTGAATACCTAAAGAAAGCTTTTACCTCAGCACCGGTGTTGCGGCACCCCCAGCTCGACGCCCCGTTCATAGTAGAGGCGGACGCCTCTAATGAGGCTATAGGGGCTATCCTATCACAACGAGATAAAGACACAGGGCAGCTTCACCCAGTGGCGTACCTCTCCCGGAAGCTACTACCGGCAGAAAGGAACTATAATATCGCCAAAAAGGAGCTGCTGTCCATCAAAAAGGCGTTTCAGGAATGGCGTCCGTATTTGTGGGGAGCCAGATTTCCAGTCACCGTTTATTCCGATCATAGGAATCTGCAGTATCTACGAACGGCCAGACGCCTGTCCCCCAGACAGATGAGGTGGATGCTCTTCTTCGAGGAGTATAATTTCATCATCACTTTCAGACTAGGGGCCGACAACCGAAAGGCGGACTCTCTGTCTCGGATGATGACCTCAGAAGGAAATGTCGAAGTACATGAAGAGTCCATTATACCTCCCTCCAAGGTGGTCTGTGCCATACACGCAGAGGAATATTTGGAAAACATAAAGAAACACAAGAGTCCGGAGGCTTGGAGATGTTGGGCTGCAACAAACCCGGAACAACAAGTCACGGGTGGACTGCCTTTCCAGAACCATAGGCTGTTTTTACCTACACCAGCCCTTAGAAAAAGGGCCTTTGAGTGGTGTCACGAATCTCCCTTAGCCGGACACCCGGGCATACGAAAGACTACTCTCTTGACGCAAAGATATTTCTGGTGGAAATCCCTAGTCCCAGATGTAAAGGATTGGGTTTCCAGGTGTGAGGACTGTGCACGTGGGAAGACAGACACGTAAACCAGAAGGGGCAAACTGGTTCCATTGCCAACCCCACAGGCACCATGGCAGAACATCAGCCTGGATTTCATCACAGGTCTCCCTATGGATCAGGGGTATTCCGCCATAATGGTAGTCATAGACAGTCTCACAAAGATGGGTCACTTTATACCCTGCAAAACGCTACCTACGGCTGGACAAACAGCCCACCTGTTGTTACAACAAGTGGTGAAATTACACGGCATTCCACAGGTCATAGTATCTGATAGGGGTCCCCAATTCATAGCCCGCTTCTGGAAGGGGTGGTGTCGGTCTCTGCACATAGAACCAGCAGTATCATCGAGTTTCCATCCGCAGACCGATGGACAAACCGAACGATTAAATCAAACGGTGAAGAAGTACCTGAGGTGTTACGCGGAACAGGCGCAGGAGTCATGGGTGTCCATGCTATGGATGGCCGAGTTAGCATACAATAATGCAACCCACAGCTCCATAGGCGTATCTCCCTTTTCCGCCAACTACGGATACCATGCTAGAATTTTGCCTCTCATCATGCCCGGAAGAATTATCAATCAGCCTTCAGTGCAAGCACACATGCGAGCGTTGAGACAAGGACACTCACGTGTGAGGAAGCTCCTGGTAAAGGCCAAGATAGCATATAAAAACTGGGCAGATTAACACAGAGTAGAGGGTCCCCAGTACCAAAAAGGGTACAGGGTGTGGCTGTCCACGAAGAACATCCGTTTCAAGTTGCGTAGCGTGTTCCACCCACGATACATTGGCCCCTACCGAGTAATAAAAAGAATCAATCCTGTGGCCTATAAGCTTCGACTTCCAGGCTCTCTGCGAATCCACACGGTCTTCCACTGTAGCCTTTTGAAACCGGCCAAAGGAGGGCTGAGGAAACCACCCCCGGCGATATCCACAGAGGACGGTCAGGAGTACAGGGTGCGAAGCATCGTGGATTTCAAATATCGGGGAGGTAATCTATGGTACTTGATTGCCTGGAAGGGATATACCGCAGAGAAGAATTCATGGGTACCCAGTGCCCACGTGCACGCTCCAGCCAGGATTAGGGCATTCTTTCGTAGGTACCCTGACAAGCCCGGTTCTAGGAGGCGCCGGGACAGAGACATACTGTCAGGAAGCAGGCATTGCGTGCCTGCATCGACTACACTTCCCAGACTCCCCGGGAATAGAGTGGGAGGAGCTTCGGGAATAAATAGCCATGACGCACACCCGACGCTGTGCGTAATTCAGGATTAACGAGTTCCGTGTTTCCGAACCCGTTACCAGAAGTTTTCTCGAGAGCCGCGTCGCTGGTTTCCCTTCCTGCATCGGTGAAGGGTATTTCGTTCCTGGCAGGGTGCCTGGAAAAACCCCTCCTTCGCTTTCCGGAGAACGTGGGAAAATCGAAATGCGTGGGAACCAAAACGGTTGACGCGCACGCGAGGATCGGCGTGCACGACGGAGCCGGGTTCAGTCATCGGTCTTCAAACCACCCACAGGTATTGGTGTCGGAACTCGCTTCTCCCATGGGGAAGTGAGCCTCTTGGGGACTTTGTAAGGCTGATCGCCCAAGGCAGTAACTGTTATCACTGGTGCATTTGAGGGGGTGACGCTTGCCCATTTGTTTCCTTACCCTCGCTTCCCGAAGCTGGGGTGCTTTTGCTTAAAGTGGGATAGGTACTCGGAGCTGGGGTCCAATGGAGCGGTGAGGCAACCGTGCGGATTTCCTAGCTCATACTATCCTGACAAATTAAAAGGCTCACAGTAGACAGAGGTTCATGTCTTTCTGCCAGGAGCATCGTTTTGTTTGTGTTACATGATTCTCCAGGGCAACCACTTCCTATTGCTCTAAAGCCACAATGAGACTATCCAAACTATTCTGGGTGGAACTATTGAGACCATAGGAAGTTAGCTTCCGCTTTGTTCACTTCGAAAGGGCATTATCTCATGGACACGGTTGAACTGTCATGATGAGCCGGTATGTTTGCTAGGTGCATGGTACGGGGCATGATTTATGTGTGGGCTTGCTTATGGCGCAATATTGAGGCTCACGAATGTAGATCATTGGGAATCTTAGCGAGAATTACTGAGAGTAGCATTTTTCAGGCATGTTAATGTATAGTGTTGTTTCTGTGTTTATATTTCTTTACAGGTTCTAATCCCTGCTGTTCCCATCCTTCCCTTCCCTCGCTTGATTGCTCCAACCTTCCGTGCCTTTAGTGCAGGAGTTGGGGACGTCGAGAGGTGGACCCCCTATAGCATTGCCCGAATCCTGAGGAGTATCGGACCTGGGATGGAATCGTAACAAAAACACTGCCCCAGCACGAACCCGTACACTACACAAACACCAATGCACTACCCTAAAACAATACTCCCAGCATGAACCCCTAAACTACACAAACACCACTGCACTACCCTAAACCCTAAAACACTACCCCAACATGACCCCCTACACTGCCCGAACACCAGTACGCAACCCTAAACCCTAAGATATTCCCCCAGCATGACCCATTACACCACACAAACTCCACTGCACTACGCCCAGCATGACCCCCTACACTACACAAACACCACTGTGCTACCCTAAACCCTAAAAAACTACCCACAGCACAACCCCTTACACTACCCGAACACCAGTGCGCTACACTAAACCCTAAGATACTCCCCCAGCCTGACCCATTACACTACATAAACTCCACTGCACTACCCCAAACCCTAAAACACTACCCCCAGCATGATCACCTACACTACCCGAACACCACTGCACTACCTTGAACCCTAAATCTATCCAAGCACAACACCCTACATTACACAAACACCACTGTACTACCCTAAACCCTAAACACTACCCCTAGCACGACCCCCTACACTACACAGACAGCACTGCACTACCCTAAACCCTAAAACACTACCCCCTACACTACACAAACACCACTGCACTACCTTAAACCCTAAAAGAGTACCCCAAGCACAACCCCCTTCACTACCCAAACACAACTGCACTAACCTAAACCCAAAAACACTACCCCAGCACGACCCCCTACACTACCCAAACACCACTGCTCTACCCTAAACCCTAAAGCAGTATCCCCAATACGACCCCCAACACTACGCAAACACTACGTCACTACCCTAAACCCTAAAACACTACTCCCTACACTACACATACACCACTGCACTACCCAAAACCCTAAACACTACCCCCAGCATGACCCCCTACACTACACAAACACCACTGCACTACCCTTAACCCTAAAACATTTCTCCAGCACGACCCCTACACGACACAAACACCACTGCACTACCCTAAACCCTAAAACACTAACCCCAAAACTACACAAACACCACTGCACTACCCTCAACCCTAAAATACTATCCCCAGACCTACGCCCTACACTACCCAAACACCACTGCACTACCCTAAACCCTAATACACTATCCCCAGCACTACTCCCTACACTACACAAACACCACTGCCCTATCCTAAACCCTAAAACTCTACCCCCCAGGATGACCCCCTATATTACTCAAACACCACTCAACTACCCTAAACCCTAAAACACTTAAACCAGCACAACCCCCTACAGCACACAAACACCACTGCACTACCCTAAACCCTAAAACATTCCCTCAGTACGACCCCTACACTACACAAACGCCACTGCTCTACCCTAAACCCTAAAACACTACCCCCAGAAGTACCCCCAATAATACACAAACACTACTTCACTACCCTAAACCCTAAAACACTACCCACAGCAGTATCCCCTACACTACGCAAACACCACTGCATTACCCTTAACCCTAAAACACTACCCCAAGCATGACCCCCTACACTACACAAACACCACAGCCCTACACTAAACCCTAAAACACTATGCCCAGCAGTACCCTCCTCCACTACCCAAACACAACAGCACTACTCTAAACCCTAAAACACTACCCCCAGCATGACCCCCTACACTACAAAAACACCACTGTACTACCCTACTGCACTACCCAATACCCTAAAACACTACACCTTGCATGACCCCCTACACTACTCAAAGACTACTGCACTACCGTAAACCCTTAAACACTACCCTTCGCACGACCACCTGCACTACCCGAACACCACTGCACTGCCCTAAACCTACCCCCAGTACTACTCCCTGCACTACACAAACACCACTGCCCTACCCTAAACCCTAAAACACTACCCCCAGCATGACCCTCTATATTACTCAAACACCACTCAACTACCCTAAACCCTAAAACACTTACCCCAGCACAACACAAGTGCGCTACCCTAAACCACCTACAATACACAGACAGCAGTGCCCTGCTGTAAAGCCTAAAACACAAGCCCAGCAAAACCTCCTACACTACCCAAACACCACTGCACTGCCCTAAACTCGAAAACACTATCCCCAGCACGAACACCTACACTACTCAAACACCACTGCACCACCCTAAACCCTAAAACACTACCCCCAGCAAGACCCCCTAGAGTACACAAACACCACTGCACTATTCTAAACTCTAAAACATTTCTCCAGCACGACCCCTACACGACACAAACACCACTGCACTACCCTAAACCCTTAAACACTACCCCTACACTACACAAACACCACTGCACTACCCTCAACCCTAAAATACTATCCCCAGACCTACGCCCTACACTACCCAAACACCACTGCAGTACCCTAAACCCTAATACACTATCCCCAGCACTACTCCCTACACTACACAAACACCACTGCCCTACCCTAAACCCTAAAACTCTACCCCCCAGGATGACCCCCTATATTACTCAAACACCACTCAACTACCCTAAACCCTAAAACACTTAAACCAGCACAACCCCCTACAGCACACAAACACCACTGCACTACCCTAAACCCTAAAACACTACCCTCAGTACGATCCCTACACTACACAAACGCCACTGCTCTACCCTAAACCCTAAAACACTACCCCCAGAAGTACCCCCAATATTACACAAACACTACTGCACTACCCTAAACCCTAAAACACTACCCACAGCAGTATCCCCTCACTACGCAAACACCACTGCACTACCCTTAACCCTAAAACACTACCCCAAGCATGACCCCCTACACTACACAAACACCACAGCCCTACACTAAACCCTAAAACACTATGCCCAGCAGTACCCTCCTCCAATACCCAAACACAACAGCACTACTCTAAACCCTAAAACACTACCCCCAGCATGACCCCCTACACTACAAAAACACCACTGTACTACCCTACTGCACTACCCAATACCCTAAAACACTACACCTTGCATGACCCCCTACACTACCCAAAGACTACTGCACTACCGTAAACCCTAAAACACTACCCCTCGCACGACCACCTGCACTACCCGAACACCACTGCACTACCCTAAACCTACCCCCAGTACTACTCCCTGCACTACACAAACACCACTGCCCTACCCTAAACCCTAAAACACTATCCCCAGCATGACCCTCTATATTACTCAAACACCACTCAACTACCCTAAACTCTAAAATACTTACCCCAGCACAACCCCTTACACTACCCAAACACAAGTGCGCTACCCTAAACCACCTACAATACACAGACAGCACTGCCCTGCTGTAAAGCCTAAAACACAAGCCCAGCACAACCTCCTACTCTACCCAAACACCACTGCACTGCCCTAAACTCGAAAACACTATCCCCAGCACGAACACCTACACTACTCAAACACCACTGCACCACCCTAAACCCTAAAACACTACCCCCAGCAAGACCCCCTACAGTACACAAACACCTCTGCACTATCCTAAACCCTAAAACACTGCCCCAGCACGAACCCATACACTACACAAACACCAATGCACTACCCTAAAAAACTGCTCCCAGCATGAACCCCTAAACTACACAAACACCACTGCACTACCCTAAACCCTAAAACACTACCCCAACATGACCCCCTACACTACCCGAACACCAGTACGCAACCCTAAACCCTAAGATATTCCCCCAGCATGACCCATTACACTACACAAACTCCACTGCACTATTCCCAGCATGACCCCCTACACTACACAAATACCCCTGTGCTACCCTAAACCCAAAAAAACTACCCCCAGCACAACCCCTTACACTACCCGAACACCAGTGCGCTACACTAAACCCTAAGATACTCCCCAGCATGACCCATTACACTACTCAAACTCCACTGCACTACCCCAAACCCTAAAATACTACCCCCAGCATGACCCCCTACACTACCCGAACACCACTGCACTACCCTAAACCCTAAATCTACCCCAGCACAATCCCCTACACTAGACAAACACCACTGCACTACCCTAAACCCTAACACACTACCCCCGGCACTACCCCCTACACTACCCAAACACCACTGCACCACCCTAAATCTACCCCCAGCATGACCCCCTACACTATACAAACACCACTGCGCTACCCTAAACCCTAAAAAACTAGCCCAGCACAACCCCTTACTCTACCCGAACACCAGTGCGCTACCCTAAACCCTAAGATATTCCCCCAGCTTGACCCATTACACTACACAAACTCCACTGCACTACCCTAAACCCAAAAACAAGTCCCCCAGCATGACCCCCTACACTAACCAAACATCATTGCACTACCCTAAACCCTAAATCTATCCCCGCACAAACCCCTACACTACCCAAACACCACTGCACTACCCTAAACCCTGAAACACTACCCCCAGCATGACCACCTACACTACACAGACACCACTGCACTGCTGTAAACACTAGAACACTACCTCGGCACGACCCCTACACTACCCAAACACCACTGCACTTTCCTAAATCCAAAAACAGTACACCCAGCACGACCCCCTACACTACTCAAACACCACTGCACCAGCCTAAACCCTAAAACACTACCCCCAGCATGACCCCCTACACTACCCAAAAACCACTGCACTACCCTACACCGTAATACACTACCCCAGCACGAACCCCTACACTACACACACACCAGTACACTACCCTAATCCCTAAAATACTACACCCAGCACGACCCTCTACGCTACCAAAACACCACTGCACTACCCTAAACCCTAAAACCCTACCCCCAGCATGAACCCCTACACTACACAAACACCATTGCACTACCCTATATCCTAAAACACTACCCCCAGCACGACACCCTACACTATCAAAATATAACTGCGGTACCCTAAACCCTAAAACACTACCACCTGCACGACTCCCTACACTACCCAAACAGCACTGCACTACCCTGAACCCTAAATCTACCCCAAGCACAACAAACTACACTACACAGACACTACTGCACTACCCTAAACCCTAAATCACTATCCCCTTTACTACACAAACACCACTGCACTATCCTAAACCCTAAAACACTACCCCAACATGACCCCCTACACTACCCGAACACCAGTACGCAACCCTAAACCCTAAGATATTCCCCCAGCATGACCCATTACACTACACAAACTCCACTGCACTATTCCCAGCATGACCCCCTACACTACACAAATACCCCTGTGCTACCCTAAACCCTAAAAAACTACCCCCAGCACAACCCCTTACACTACCCGAACACCAGTGCGCTACACTAAACCCTAAGATACTCCCCAGCATGACCCATTACACTACTCAAATCCACTGCACTACCCCAAACCCTAAAATACTACCCCCAGCATGACCCCCTACACTACCCGAACACCACTGCACTACCCTAAACCCTAAATCTACCCCGCACAAACCCCTACACTACCCAAACACCACTGCACTACCCTAAACCCTGAAAACCTACCCCCAGCATGTCCACCTACACTACACAGACAGCACTGCACTGCTGTAAACCCTAAAACACTACCCCAGCACGACCCCCTACACTACCCAAACACCACTGCACTGCCCTAAACCCAAAAACACTACCCCCAGCATGACCCCTACACTACTCAAACACCACTGCACTATCCTAAACCCTAAAACACTACCCCCAGCAAGACCCCCTACAGTACACACACACCACTGCACTACCCTAAACCATAAAACACTACTCCCAGCACAACCCCCTACACTACCCAAACACCACTGCACTACCCTAAACCCTGAAAACCTACCCCGAGCACGACCCACCACACTACACAAACTCCATTGCGCTACCCTAAACCCTAAAACCCTACCCCCAGCATGACCCCATATACTACCCGAACACAACTGCACTACCCTAAACCCTAAATCTATCCCCACACAAACCCCTACCCTACCTAAACACCACTGCACTATTCTAAACCCTGAAAAACTACCCCCAGCATGACCACCTACACTACACTGACAGCACTGCACTGCTGTAAATCCTAAAACACTTCCCCAGCACGACCCTCTACACTACCCAAACTCCACTGCACTGCCCTAAACCCGAAAACACTACCCCCAGCACGACCCCCTACAGTACAAAAACACCACTGCACTACCCTAAATCCTAAAACACTACCCTCAGCACGACACCCTACACTACCAAAACATAACTGCACTACCCTAAACCCTAAAACACTACCACCAGCACGACTCCCTACACTACCCAAACACCACTGCACTACCCTGAACCCTAAATCTACCCTGAGCACAACCCCCTACACTACACAAACACCACTGCACTACCCTAAACCTACCCCCGGCATTACCCCCTACACTACCCAAACACTACTGCACTACCCTAAACCTTTAAACACTACCCCTTGTACGACCCCCTGCACTACCCAAATACCACTGCACTACCCTAAATTCTAAATCTACCCCAGCACGACCCCCTACACTACACAAACACCACTGCACTACCCTAAACCTACCCCCGGCATTACCCCCTACACTACCCAAACACCACTGCACCACCCTAAATCTACCCCCAGCATGACCCCCTACACTACCTGAACATCACTGCACTACCCTAAACCCTAAATCTATCCCCGCACAAACTCCTTCACTACCCAAACACCACTGCACTGCTGTAAACCCTAAAACACTACCCCAGCACAACCCCCTACACTACCCAAAAATCACTGCACTGCCCAAACCCGAAAACACTATCCCCAGCACGACCCCCTACACTACTCAAACACCCCTGCACTACCCTAAACCCTAAAACACTACACCCAGCACGACCCCCTATGCTACCAAAAAACCACTGCACTACCCTAAACTCTAAAACACTACCCCCAGAATGAACCCCTACACTACACAAACACCACTGCACTACCCTAAATCCTAAAACACTACCCCCAGCACGACACCCTAAACTACAAAAACATAACTGCACTGCCCTAAACCCTAAAACACTACCACCAGCACAACTCCCTACAGTACCCAAGCACCACTGCACTACCCTGAACCCTAAATCTGCCCCAGCAAAACCCCCTGCACTACACAAACACCACTGCACTACCCTAAACCCTAAACACTACGCCCAGCACGACCCCCAACACTGCACAGACACCACTGCACTACCATAAACCTGAAAACACTACCCCCTACACTACACAAACACCACTGCACTACCCTACTGCACTACCCAAAACCCTAAAACACTACCCCCAGCATGACCCCTACACTACCCAAACACTACTGCACTACCGTAAACCTTTAAACACTACCCCTTGTACGACCCCCTGCACTACCCAAATACCACTGCACTACCCTAAACCCTAAATCTACCCCAGCACGACCCCCTACACTACACAAACACCACTGCACTACCCTAAACCTACCCCCGGCACTACCCCCTACACTACCCAAACACCACTGCACCACCCTAAATCTACCCCCAGCATGACCCCCTACACTATACAAACACCACTGCGCTACCCTAAACCCTAAAAAACTACCCCCGCACAACCCCTTACACTACCCGAACACCAGTGCGCTACCCTAAACCCTAAGATATTCCCCCAGCTTGACCCATTACACTACACAAACTCCACTGCACTACCCTAAACCCAAAAACAAGTCCCCCAGCATGACCCCCTACACTAACCAAACATCATTGCACTACCCTAAACCCTAAATCTATCCCCGCACAAACCCCTACACTACCCAAACACCACTGCACTACCCTAAACCCTGAAACACTACCCCCAGCATGACCACCTACACTACACAGACACCACTGCACTGCTGTAAACACTAGAACACTACCTCGGCACGACCCCCTACACTACACAAACACCACTGCACTTTCCTAAATCCAAAAACAGTACACCCAGCACGACCCCCTACACTACTCAAACACCACTGCACCAGCCTAAACCCTAAAACACTACCCCCAGCATGACCCCCTACACTACCCAAACACCACTGCACTACCCTACACCGTAATACACTACCCCAGCACGAACCCCTACACTACACACACACCAGTACACTACCCTAATCCCTAAAATACTACACCCAGCACGACCCTCTACGCTACCAAAACACCACTGCACTACCCTAAACCCTAAAACCCTACCCCCAGCATGAACCCCTACACTACACAAACACCATTGCACTACCCTATATCCTAAAACACTACCCCCAGCACGACACCCTACACTATCAAAATATAATTGCGGTACCCTAAACCCTAAAACACTACCACCTGCACGACTCCCTACACTACCCAAACAGCACTGCACTACCCTGAACCCTAAATCTACCCCAAGCACAACGAACTACACTACACAGACACCACTGCACTACCCTAAACCCTAAATCACTATCCCCTTTACTACACAAACACCACTGCACTATCCTAAACCCTAAAACACTACCCCAACATGACCCCCTACACTACCCGAACACCAGTACGCAACCCTAAACCCTAAGATATTCCCCCAGCATGACCCATTACACTACACAAACTCCACTGCACTATTCCCAGCATGACCCCCTACACTACACAAATACCCCTGTGCTACCCTAAACCCTAAAAAACTACCCCCAGCACAACCCCTTACACTACCCGAACACCAGTGCGCTATACTAAACCCTAAGATACTCCCCAGCATGACCCATTACACTACTCAAATCCACTGCACTACCCCAAACCCTAAAATACTACCCCCAGCATGACCCCCTACACTACCCGAACACCACTGCACTACCCTAAACCCTAAATCTACCCCGCACAAACCCCTACACTACCCAAACACCACTGCACTACCCTAAACCCTGAAAACCTACCCCCAGCATGTCCACCTACACTACACAGACAGCACTGCAATGCTGTAAACCCTAAAACACTACCCCAGCACGACCCCCTACACTACCCAAACACCACTGCACTGCCCTAAACCCAAAAACACTACCCCCAGCATGACCCCTACACTACTCAAACACCACTGCACTATCCTAAACCCTAAAACACTACCCCCAGCAAGACCCCCTACAGTACACACACACCACTGCACTACCCTAAACCATAAAACACTACTCCCAGCACAACCCCCTACACTACCCAAACACCACTGCACTACCCTAAACCCTGAAAACCTACCCCGAGCACGACCCACCACACTACACAAACTCCATTGCGCTACCCTAAACCCTAAAACCCTACCCCCAGCATGACCCCATATACTACCCGAACACAACTGCACTACCCTAAACCCTAAATCTATCCCCACACAAACCCCTACCCTACCTAAACACCACTGCACTATTCTAAACCCTGAAAAACTACCCCCAGCATGACCACCTACACTACACTGACAGCACTGCACTGCTGTAAATCCTAAAACACTTCCCCAGCACGACCCTCTACACTACCCAAACTCCACTGCACTGCCCTAAACCCGAAAACACTACCCCCAGCACGACCCCCTACAGTACAAAAACACCACTGCACTACCCTAAATCCTAAAACACTACCCTCAGCACGACACCCTACACTACCAAAACATAACTGCACTACCCTAAACCCTAAAACACTACCACCAGCACGACTCCCTACACTACCCAAACACCACTGCACTACCCTGAACCCTAAATCTACCCTGAGCACAACCCCCTACACTACACAAACACCACTGCACTACCCTAAACCTACCCCCGGCATTACCCCCTACACTACCCAAACACTACTGCACTACCCTAAACCTTTAAACACTACCCCTTGTACGACCCCCTGCACTACCCAAATACCACTGCACTACCCTAAATTCTAAATCTACCCCAGCACGACCCCCTACACTACACAAACACCACTGCACTACCCTAAACCTACCCCCGGCATTACCCCCTACACTACCCAAACACCACTGCACCACCCTAAATCTACCCCCAGCATGACCCCCTACACTACCTGAACATCACTGCACTACCCTAAACCCTAAATCTATCCCCGCACAAACTCCTTCACTACCCAAACACCACTGCACTGCTGTAAACCCTAAAACACTACCCCAGCACAACCCCCTACACTACCCAAAAATCACTGCACTGCCCAAACCCGAAAACACTATCCCCAGCACGACCCCCTACACTACTCAAACACCCCTGCACTACCCTAAACCCTAAAACACTACACCCAGCACGACCCCCTATGCTACCAAAAAACCACTGCACTACCCTAAACTCTAAAACACTACCCCCAGAATGAACCCCTACACTACACAAACACCACTGCACTACCCTAAATCCTAAAACACTACCCCCAGCACGACACCCTAAACTACAAAAACATAACTGCACTGCCCTAAACCCTAAAACACTACCACCAGCACAACTCCCTACAGTACCCAAGCACCACTGCACTACCCTGAACCCTAAATCTGCCCCAGCAAAACCCCCTGCACTACACAAACACCACTGCACTACCCTAAACCCTAAACACTACGCCCAGCACGACCCCCAACACTGCACAGACACCACTGCACTACCATAAACCTGAAAACACTACCCCCTACACTACACAAACACCACTGCACTACCCTACTGCACTACCCAAAACCCTAAAACACTACCCCCAGCATGACCCCTACACTACCCAAACACTACTGCACTACCGTAAACCTTTAAACACTACCCCTTGTACGACCCCCTGCACTACCCAAATACCACTGCACTACCCTAAACCCTAAATCTACCCCAGCACGACCCCCTACACTACACAAACACCACTGCACTACCCTAAACCTACCCCCGGCACTACCCCCTACACTACCCAAACACCACTGCACCACCCTAAATCTACCCCCAGCATGACCCCCTACACTATACAAACACCACTGCGCTACCCTAAACCCTAAAAAACTACCCCCGCACAACCCCTTACACTACCCGAACACCAGTGCGCTACCCTAAACCCTAAGATATTCCCCCAGCTTGACCCATTACACTACACAAACTCCACTGCACTACCCTAAACCCAAAAACAAGTCCCCCAGCATGACCCCCTACACTAACCAAACATCATTGCACTACCCTAAACCCTAAATCTATCCCCGCACAAACCCCTACACTACCCAAACACCACTGCACTACCCTAAACCCTGAAACACTACCCCCAGCATGACCACCTACACTACACAGACACCACTGCACTGCTGTAAACACTAGAACACTACCTCGGCACGACCCCCTACACTACACAAACACCACTGCACTTTCCTAAATCCAAAAACAGTACACCCAGCACGACCCCCTACACTACTCAAACACCACTGCACCAGCCTAAACCCTAAAACACTACCCCCAGCATGACCCCCTACACTACCCAAACACCACTGCACTACCCTACACCGTAATACACTACCCCAGCACGAACCCCTACACTACACACACACCAGTACACTACCCTAATCCCTAAAATACTACACCCAGCACGACCCTCTACGCTACCAAAACACCACTGCACTACCCTAAACCCTAAAACCCTACCCCCAGCATGAACCCCTACACTACACAAACACCATTGCACTACCCTATATCCTAAAACACTACCCCCAGCACGACACCCTACACTATCAAAATATAATTGCGGTACCCTAAACCCTAAAACACTACCACCTGCACGACTCCCTACACTACCCAAACAGCACTGCACTACCCTGAACCCTAAATCTACCCCAAGCACAACGAACTACACTACACAGACACCACTGCACTACCCTAAACCCTAAATCACTATCCCCTTTACTACACAAACACCACTGCACTATCCTAAACCCTAAAACACTACCCCAACATGACCCCCTACACTACCCGAACACCAGTACGCAACCCTAAACCCTAAGATATTCCCCCAGCATGACCCATTACTCTACACAAACTCCACTGCACTATTCCCAGCATGACCCCCTACACTACACAAATACCCCTGTGCTACCCTAAACCCTAAAAAACTACCCCCAGCACAACCCCTTAGACTACCCGAACACCAATGCGCTACACTAAACCCTAAGATACTCCCCAGCATGACCCATTACACTACTCAAACTCCACTGCACTACCCCAAACCCTAAAATACTACCCCCAGCATGACCCCCTACACTACCCGAACACCACTGCACTACCCTAAACCCTAAATCTACCCCGCACAAACCCCTACACTACCCAAACACCACTGCACTACCCTAAACCCTGAAAACCTACCCCCAGCATGTCCACCTACACTACACAGACAGCACTGCACTGCTGTAAACCCTAAAACACTACCCCAGCACGACCCCCTACACTACCCAAACACCACTGCACTGCCCTAAACCCAAAAACACTACCCCCAGCATGACCCCCTACACTACTTAAACACCACTGCACTATCCTAAACCCTAAAACACTACCCCCAGCAAGACCCCCTACAGTACACACACACCACTGCACTACCCTAAACCATAAAACACTACTCCCAGCACAACCCCCTACACTACCCAAACACCACTGCACTACCCTAAACCCTGAAAACCTACCCCGAGCACGACCCACCACACTACACAAACTCCATTGCGCTACCCTAAACCCTAAAACCCTACCCCCAGCATGGCCCCATATACTACCCGAACACCACTGCACTACCCTAAACCCTAAATCTATCCCCACACAAACCCCTACCCTACCTAAACACCACTGCACTATTCTAAACCCTGAAAAACTACCCCCAGCATGACCACCTACACTACACTGACAGCACTGCACTGCTGTAAATCCTAAAACACTTCCCCAGCACGACCCTCTACACTACCCAAACTCCACTGCACTGCCCTAAACCCGAAAACACTACCCCCAGCACGACCCCCTACAGTACAAAAACACCACTGCACTACCCTAAATCCTAAAACACTACCCTCAGCACGACACCCTACACTACCAAAACATAACTGCACTACCCTAAACCCTAAAACACTACCACCAGCACGACTCCCTACACTACGCAAACACCACTGCACTACCCTGAACCCTAAATCTACCCAGAGCACAACCTCCTACACTACACAAACACCACTGCACTACCCTAAACCTACCCCCGGCATTACCCCCTACACTACCCAAACACCACTGCACTACCCTAAACCTTTAAACACTACCCCTTGTACGACCCCCTGCACTACCCAAATACCACTGCACTACCCTAAATTCTAAATCTACCCCAGCACGACCCCCTACACTACACAAACACCACTGCACTACCCTAAACCTACCCCCGGCATTACCCCCTACACTACCCAAACACCACTGCACCACCCTAAATCTACCCCCAGCATGACCCCCTACACTACCTGAACATCACTGCACTACCCTAAACCCTAAATCTATCCCCGCACAAACTCCTACACTACCCAAACACCACTGCACTGCTGTAAACCCTAAAACACTACCCCAGCACAACCCCCTACACTACCCAAAAATCACTGCACTTCCCAAACCCGAAAACACTATCCCCAGCACGACCCCCTACACTACTCAAACACCACTGCACTACCCTAAACCCTAAAACACTACACCCAGCACGACCCCCTATGCTACCAAAAAACCACTGCACTACCCTAAACTCTAAAACACTACCACCAGCACAACTCCCTACAGTACCCAAGCACCACTGCACTACCCTGAACCCTAAATCTGCCCCAGCAAAACCCCCTGCACTACACAAACACCACTGCACTACCCTAAACCCTAAACACTACGCCCAGCACGACCCCCAACACTGCACAGACACCACTGCACTACCATAAACCTGAAAACACTACCCCCTACACTACACAAACACCACTGCACCACCCTAAATCTACCCCCAGCATGACCCCCTACACTATACAAACACCACTGCGCTACCCTAAACCCTAAAAAACTACCCCAGCACAACCCCTTACACTACCCGAACACCAGTGCGCTACCCTAAACCCTAAGATATTCCCCCAGCTTGACCCATTACACTACACAAACTCCACTGCACTACCCTAAACCCAAAAACAAGTCCCCCAGCATGACCCCCTACACTAACCAAACATCATTGCACTACCCTAAACCCTAAATCTATCCCCGCACAAACCCCTACACTACCCAAACACCACTGCACTACCCTAAACCCTGAAACACTACCCCCAGCATGACCACCTACACTACACAGACACCACTGCACTGCTGTAAACACTAGAACACTACCTCGGCACGACCCCCTACACTACCCAAACACCACTGCACTTTCCTAAATCCAAAAACAGTACACCCAGCACGACCCCCTACACTACTCAAACACCACTGCACCAGCCTAAACCCTAAAACACTACCCCCAGCATGACCCCCTACACTACCCAAACACCACTGCACTACCCTACACCGTAATACACTACCCCAGCACGAACCCCTACACTACACACACACCAGTACACTACCCTAATCCCTAAAATACTACACCCAGCACGACCCTCTACGCTACCAAAACACCACTGCACTACCCTAAACCCTAAAACCCTACCCCCAGCATGAACCCCTACACTACACAAACACCATTGCACTACCCTATATCCTAAAACACTACCCCCAGCACGACACCCTACACTATCAAAATATAACTGCGGTACCCTAAACCCTAAAACACTACCACCTGCACGACTCCCTACACTACCCAAACAGCACTGCACTACCCTGAACCCTAAATCTACCCCAAGCACAACGAACTACACTACACAGACACCACTGCACTACCCTAAACCCTAAATCACTATCCCCTTTACTACACAAACACCACTGCACTATCCTAAACCCTAAAACACTACCCCCAACATGACCCCCTACACTAAAAAAAACACCACTGCACTACCCGAAAGCCTTAAACACTACACCCAGCACGACCCCCTACACTACCCAAATATCGCTGCACTACCTTAAACTCTAAAACACGATCCCCAGCACTACCCCCTACACTACCCAAACACCACTGCACTACCCTAAACCCTGAAACACTACCCCGAGCACGACCCCTCACACTACCCAAACACCACTGCACTACCCTAAACCCTAAAACTCTTACCCCAGCATGACCACCTACACCACATAAACACCACTGCACTACCCTAAACCCTAAAACACTACCCTCAGCATGACCCCCTATACTACCCAAACACCACTCAACTACCCTAAACCCTAAAATACTTTCCCCAGCATGACCCCCTACACCACACAGGCGGGGCCAGCAGCTGACCTTTTCGTAGTTGACCTTGTTCTTAATTAGTTGCTGCCCAAGGGCCTCTCCAAGTTCTTCGTGCTGGAAAGAGCACACAGGGTGGTCGACCGCGACCGGGTGTGCCTCCGCGCCCCATACTGGCCAGATTGCTCAACTTTAGAGACAAAGACTTCATGCTCCAAACTGCCAGGGTCGCTCCAACTCTCCGCTATCAGAACGCAGAGGTTTCCCTTTTTCCAGACTTCACCCTACGAGTGCAAAAACAACAGAGGTCATTCCGTGAGGTGACTAGAGATCTACGTAACAAAGGGATGAAGTATGCCATGCTTTTCTCTGCCAGGTTGAGAGTTGAAGCAGAGGGTGGGGCATGGTTTTTTGAACATCCTGAGAAGGCTACGGACTGGTTGGAGGGCTGGAGAGGTGCGAATGAACATAATGCCAGACGTCCAGGGCTAAGTTTCTTGCCCATCCAACTCTGGAATGGTAGAGCCTTTTGATGGGTCTATCTAGCCTAACCGTATGCAAGCCGTAGATGGAGGATGTATGGAGAGGATATTTCTCTCATACTAGCACTAAGTCGCGACACATATTATCCGTCTTTTTCCCATTTCTGACTTGCTAACCTTCACCGGGTGAATATGGATGACTGTTCATAAGGGGATCGGGGTGGCGGAACCTCTACCCCCACAGTTTACTTCTTTTAGTTAAATGTGTGGGCAACAGGCACTCTGCATGGTTTGTTTGCTGGGCAGTTTGAAGCCCAGAGTGCAGGGAATCAGGGAGGGGGGGAGTTGGGTTGGGGGGGTGTTGTTGGTTTATAGATGTTCAGAGATGAAGGTATTGAATATTCATAGACGGGGGGGGACTACTGATCCACAGGTACGCAGATGCCTTCGCACTGGGATAAAGGCCTAAAGCTGCTGAGCTGGAATGTCAATGGTCTGGGGGATAAAGTGATGCGTTGTATTGTCTTACAGCATATTAAAAGGCATTCCCCGGACATACTGTTCCTCCAGGAGTCACATGTTGTTGGTAATTCCTGCCAGGCCATGAGTAGGTGGGGGTACAATCTGATGGTACACTCGGGTTTCAATTCAGGTTCCGGGGGGGTGGGTATCATGCTCAAAAAGTATTTTCCACTCTCAATACAGCACACGTGGACGGATGAACTGGGCAGATACGCTGCTGTCTCCGGTCAGTGGGAGGGTAGAACATTAACACTGATGACAGTATATGTCCCACCGGGCCTTCAAGGCCGTACTTACAAAGACTTGGGGGCTATAATGTTGTTGCTCATAGAGGGCCACCTCATAGCAGGTGGGGACTTCGATTCAGTAGTATCAGGAACCGCAGACCGCCATCCACCACGTGACATCGAACCCTCACTAAGATGGCTCCCAGACTTTATTGACGCGATGGGCCTTGCGGCTGTCTGGAGGTCGTTTCACCCCAGTAATCACCAATACACCTTCCACTCGGGGCGCAAAACAGTGTCTCCTGTATCGCCTACCTCCTTCTGCCAGCGTCCCAGATTAGTTGCTTTCGCAAGGTGAGACACTTGGCGAGTGGTTTATCAGATCACTCCCTCATCTGGGTTGAAGTAGTCTTGAATGAAAAAAGGGTTGGTAAAATTGAACCTATTAATCCCTGGTATTTGCGCAATCCATTGGTCAGAGGGGCTCTCCTTCAGGTCATGGCTCGATACTTCCTGGTGAATGTAGGCTTGGTCACATCGCACCAGACTCTCTGGGAGGCCTTTAAGACTGTACTGAGGGGGCAGGCTCCTTCACTTATTGCGGGTGTCCGGAAAGAAAAGGCTAAGGACCTGGTCCAAGTGGAAATCCTCCGGCTGGAGGACGAGTGGGACAGAGAGGCCACAGGAGATACGCAGCTTGAACTCAAGCTTAAGAGGGAGAAATACAGGGCCCTTGCCACAGATATGGCCATAACAGTGGGCAGGGAAAAAGATGGAAGGCTCTATGACCTGGGTGACAAGGCAGGTAAACTACTTGCCTGGCTTGATAGGAGGGACCTGGTAAACCGCCTAGCCCCAGAACTTGTAGATGTACAGGGGTGAGTCACAACAGACCTACAGGCGATTGCTAATGAGTTTGGCGACCATTACCACCGAGTATACCGATCAAGCACTGATCTACCGGAAAAGGATTCGGAGTCACTGCTCGCGGACATACAGCTTCCTGCCCTGTCAACTGAGGAACTGGAGTCCTTAGATAGCGCTTTCATGGCGGATGAGATCGCACAGGCGATAAGGAACCTCCAATCCGGTAAGGTGACGTGCCCAAATGGCCTGTCGATAGAACTGTACAAGCTAAAAACTGACTCCATTGCCCCACACCTGTGAGCAATGTTTGCAGAGAGTAGGGAGAAGGGGAGACCAGCGACTAGCTACCCTAGTGACAATCTGTAAGGAGGGTAAACCCAGGGACAGGTGTTCGTCGTACAGACCTATCTCCCTGCTAGCAGAACCCAAGATCTTGGCCAAACTGTTGGAGGCTCGCTTAACCCCAGTTCCCAGTAAGCTGGTGCACCCAGACCAATTGGGCTTTATACCTCATCCCAATACAGCCCTGAATTTTCTGCGGCTCCAAGGTGTGGTGGGCAGGCTCGGCACGGTCCATGAAGTGGCGGTGGTGATGGCACTTGATGCCACTATGACATTTGACACCATCGAATGGGATTATCTCTTCGCCGTCCTGAAAAAGTTAGGTTTCGGACCCAGGATTATTGGGTGGGTGCGGCTGTGGTATAGTAAACCCCTGGCTCAGGTAGTGGTCAACAACAAGAAGTCGGAGGTGTTTGAATTGAGCTGTGGAACACATTAGGGCTGTCCGTTGTCCCCACTATTATTTGCGCTCTCCCGCAAGCCACTAGCAGCATGGATCATTCAGGATCCGACAATCTGGGGCCTCAGGTGGACCGAACACATTCTCCTATATCTTGTCTCCCCGAAGGCCTCACTCCATAATGTCATTAACAAATTTACGTATTTCGGGAAGAACTCTGGTTACAGGATCAACTGGACCAAGTCGGTAGTCTACGTCCTCAACGATGACCCCCCCCGCCCCCACTAAAGAACTGCCCACTCCAGGTGGCCCGGGATGGTTTTCGGTACCTGGGTGTTTTTATCTCAGCAGACCCAAAGATGTGGCACAAGCGGAATCTGGTCCCCACCCTCCAGAGGTTTAAATGGGACATCGCGCATTGGAGGACGCTCCCGCTATCTATACTGGGACGAGCAGCGCTTATTAAAATAATGGCCTTGCCCCGCTTCCTGTACGCCTTACAGAATCACCCGGACCCTGTCCCAGCGCAATATTTTAAAGATATTGAAAGCCTCCAGCGAGAACTGCTCTGGGATGGGCAGGCCACGCATAGCCTTACCAAAGCTGGTATTGTCATGGTATGATGGGGGGATAGCCCTCTCAGACATGAAAAAAAAATACTGGGCTGCTCAACTGGCTGCAATCAATTACTGCACATATCGGTGCTGGGATGACCCTGGATATAGGATGGACAAATGGCAACTTCCTGGGAGTAATTTCAATAGGGCCATCTACTCCTATGCTAAAAGGCTTCCACTCACTGGGCCTACCCGACACACGGTACACATCTGGAGAGCAGTGCACAAGAGTCTGGGGTGGGACCAGAGGCTCACGCAGGCCACTCCATTGTGGGATGCCAAGCAACTGGGAAGTCTGTGGACCTCAAAAGGGTTTGAAAACTGGGATCTGATCAGGATCTCGAGGATTGGAGATTTGTGGCAGAAGGGGGAGATGGTGTCATTTGCCGCCCTGCAAAAAGAATATGACTTAGACGATTCAGAGTACTTCCGATATTTGCAGGAACGGCATGCACTAATATCGAACCTGCTCAAAGGGGAATCTCCCCCAGAGTCGTCACCACTGGAAGACAGGTTGTTGGATGGCTACCTGCCCACAAAGGCGATCTCCCTCACATAAAAGAAACCAATAAATAACACTTCTGATCCTCTCGTTCTGACCAGGGGGCGATGGGAGAGAGACGGATTGGAGCTTGACGAGGAGGAGTGGCAAGAGGCATTGGTGTACCCGAGAGAAGTCGCAATCTCTTCCAGACTCCACCTAGTTCTGTTGAAGATACTGCATAGGGTCTATGTGTCGGGGCCAGGCTCGTTAGCATGGTGTCTGATGGCAGGTGCAGGAGGCTGTGTGGACAGGAGGATACTTTCATGCATATAATATGGGAGTGTGTAACTATCCAGAGGTACTGGAAGGGGATATACGAGTGTATAAAAGAGGTGCTCGGGGTGAGACTCCTGCCTGAAGCCAAACAATGTCTGCTAAATGTCTGGGAGCCTGCTGACCTGAATATCAGGGGGAAAACTTGGGTCACACTGGGCCTGATGGTGGCTAAGAGAAACATTACCCAACTATGGGGTTCTGGAGTGTCGCCTACATTGACTACCTGGAAATCAGACATGGATTGGTGCATGCTTAGAGAAAATACAGTATATGTTGCAAGGGCAAGCCCCAAAAAATGGTCCACAATTTGGGATAAATGGAATGTGTACAGGGGGAATATCTGTGTCCCACCTACTATCCCTCCCCTGAAAGAAACTCTCACACTTTGAGTTCCTACTTCCCTGTCCTATTGTTGTGATAATCACTGGACCGATGTCTATATATGTCTGAGATGTAACAAAAAATACCGTTTATCTCTGTTTATTAAAAAGAGTTATTATTAAAAAAAATTATTGATTAAATATTGTTGATATATAATAAATTAATAATACATTTAAACAAAGATAAAAATGGTTATACGTACACTAATAAAAAGACATTTATTTACAAATTTTAAATCTAATAAATAGGACACATAAAGTATTTAATAGAAAGGTGTATTTATTGAAAAAATATATAATAGTGAATTAGAACTTTTTTATTGAATTAATATAAACATGTTAAATTATATATTATTTTGTGTAAATAATACATTTTCCAAAAGATACATTAAAAAAAATTTGTACATATTTTTTAGATTTTTCCCAGATTTTTTCATTAAAGTGAATGGGTGAAATTGTGCTTTTTGTGCGTTCATTTCTACAATCAGTGGAGCATCGCGTTCAAGATCAGAAGCAAGGAAGAGCTGCGGTCAGTTAAGACAAATTGTACTTATTAAATAGAGATTGAGGCGACATACTTTATTGTAAGGCGAGAGGATGGAGGCAGTTAGATAGATGTTAGTATTTTAAAGTATGGTTTGAATGTTTCAACAACATTTTCATTCCACTACAGGTAGCGGTTGTAGGCCCACGTTGGGTTGATTGCTTTTTTTACACTTTTGGTTTAAAAAAAAAAACAAAGTATGTCGAAAGAATGTTTGTGTTTTCTAACTTTTTGGTGCGACTCATATTTAAAAAAAAGAATAGCATATTCATGGATGTTTGAGCACATGGAAGTTTGGAGAACACATATGGCATGGACAAACATATGGAAATTTTGGAAAATTTTGAATTTTTTCAAATAGATTTTAACTTAATGCAGGATATATTTTAGATGCTAAAGTTTGGATTTTTGATGTTGTCACACTTTTGACAGAAAATTGATGGATAGAGGATTGCAACGATGGATTTTTTGCCAAAATTATTACATTTTTAAGCCTCTCTCCCTCTCCATATGCCCTGGCTACTGTGTATTTACCTAAGTGGGTGACCTCATGGAATGCAGTGTCCTGGAAGTCATATAACTTATTTCTAATCTCACCTAGAAGATATCCCTCAGCTATCTCCAGGTGTCTAGCTCTGCGATTTCTTTCTCGAGAGGGGCTAAATGATTGCGTAGAGACCTGAGAAACCTGGCATGCTTGGAAATCGCGATGCCATGGATACAGGCCTTAAATGA
The DNA here is from genome assembly GCF_964204655.1 of Triturus cristatus. Classification (NCBI taxonomy): domain Eukaryota; kingdom Metazoa; phylum Chordata; class Amphibia; order Caudata; family Salamandridae; genus Triturus; species Triturus cristatus. The sequence goes on from NC_140593.1 coordinate 424,901,780, forward strand.
TTCCTATGCTGTTGCAAATTTATCTACCAAGCATATATTATGTGTGAAGAAATCAGTGATCCCCTGCGCTATTGCGTCATGGAATACCGGGTCTAGTAGGGAGTTTTGGTGGAAGCGAGAGGTAAATTGTGAAAGATGTGATGCGCCCAACCCAGATGCAAAATCACCGGTGAGTGGTCCGAGTAAGTATGTGGCAGTGGCATTCACTCTCTCAGATTGGGGACCAGTTCACCAGTCCTTGCGACAACAGCCAGTAATCGATGAGGGTGTGTGTGTCATGCACCATGGAGTGATGCTTGAACCGCCCGGCTGTGGGAGATCTATGGTGCCATATATCCAGGAGACCTTCCCTGCTCATTATTTCAGTAATTGTGTGGGCCGCCTCCGCAGGCCGCCTAGTCCTGCCCTTGGATCTGTCCAACTCTGGGTTTAATATGCAACTGAAATCTCCCCCCATATCTTGGGTAGGTCTCCAAGTGAAAGGAGGCGCTCATTGAGAGAGTTGTAAATGTGAGGTCATCGAAGTTCAGACCATAGATCCCAACCAACAGAATCGCCAGATCCCGTTTGTTGCACCGTGCGGCCACATATCTGCCAGCTGGATCAACCAATACCTCCTGCAAATTTACATTCGAACCCCTATGTGCCCACACCAAAACTCCGCTGGCATGTGAGGTAAATCCAGCCGCCACACATTAGCTCCGCATTCTGTGTTGTGTGAGGACCCCACTGCCTGGGACCAGGTGTGTCTCTTGTAATATTGCCACATCCACCCTGTGTCTTTGCAAAAAGGCCACGATGTTTCAAATTTTCCTGTGGTTGTTTAGTCCCTTGACATTCCATGTTAGAAGGTGTAGCATCAGGGGATCAGCTGAGCCTGGCGCTGCTTGATGCCATTCACCCATGGTCAATCATGTGCTTCATTCTATCATTGTCATTTGACTGCCTGCCCTTGTGCCGTAGTTGTGTGCAGAGTCCCTCAGCGGACATGTGCATAACATCCCCCGCCAGTCATGCTGTGTAAATCACCAACTGACACAGCAAAACTCTCCCCTCCCTCCCAACTTTCCCGGACAGTGGGTAGTAACAAACCTTTGTGGCACACACCAGTGGGCAGATGTTGTATGACCCATTACTTAGTATCAACATCTTGCATGCTGCTCTCCACCAGAGCTTGTGTGTACGCTTATTCGCAAACAATAATTGGTGATTATCCATCCCTGCTACATCTCCCAGAGGCTCCGGACAGTGTGATTAACCAATGGCTAATCCCATATGCGCCTGACCAACAACATATTATAAATTACAGCCATATTATGCGCACCAAATCGACCCATAACCTTGTTCAATTCTCAAAGACATACATCAAACCTGGAGGGAAGGGAGCCCCCGTAATCGCTAGCAGGAGGGCCGCTCGCCCCAAAAACCCATCTTCGATGCCACTGAACCACGTGCCGGATTGCCGATGAACAATTTCGTTTACAAAGTATTTGAGGTCCCTGCTTTTTGTGAGGGCTCCGCCTCTTCTCTGTCTAGCCTAGGTGAATGTTGCAGTGCTCACCCAGCTCCTCTGTGCTTAGGAATTGCATGACTTGCTTCAGGTCATTGAATATAGTTGTCTTGCCATCTAACATGAAATGCAGACGAATATATATAGCATGTTACAGTCGATTTGGGGTTCCCTCAGCTTCCTGAACCTCTTGGATGCAGTCCGGGTGTAATACAATTTCAGAGCCATTGTACCTGAGTACCTTTAGTTCTCATGCCTTCTTCAGCACAGCGTCACAATCCCTGTAATTTAAGAGACGAGCAATGATCGGGCACTGCTGGGCCCCTGGTACCGGCAATACAGCTAAAGATCGGTGAGCGAGCTCAACTGTAAATACATCCAAGAAGGTCTTCCTTCCCAGTAGACCAATAAGCAGCTGCTCCACAAAATTCTCCATTTTGGCAATATCCGTTGTCTCCGGCAGACCCACTAATCTCCAGTTGTTCCGCCTCGAGCAGGCCTCTAACTCTTCTGCCTTGGACTGCAGCACTGATAGAAGCTTCTCTACTTTTTTTGACAGGTGAATAGCGATGTTTTTGCATTCTCAGTCTCAGATACACGCTTTTCCATGGCATCCAGCCTTTCAGTGTGTTTGTCAAGATGTTCCGATATGAGGTCCATCCTGAACGTTAAGGCGTTTATTTGCCATCTATCTTGGTGAGACTCCACTACATTGTTATCAAGATGTGCTTCATATTTGCTTCTTCCTCTGTTCCGGTGTCACTCATTGTGTTATCCTGCGTTGCGTCACTGTCCCCATGCTTTTTAGGTATTTTCCTGAGGTTGAATTGGAACTTAGGGGTGAATAATCTGTTTTGCCCATCTTCTCTATTGTATATTCGTAGAGTGGTTGCTAAATGGCACACAGTGACCTCCTCCACGCCTTGCTTGTGCTCAAATATGTCCGTCAGGTGGGGGTCCCCTAATTAGGTGACTTCAGATTCTCCTTGAGGCGCTCCCCCTTTGTATCATGCTGCCCAAGGTACTTTTCCGGGGCCGGGCCACCACCAATGTGCCAGCCCCAAAGGCCTCTCCTGCACAGCTCTCTACCCAGGTGTAAACAATGGCACCACGGCAAGCCAGTGGCAGCCCCACTGAGGAATCAGTAGTTCCAGCAGGCCTCTCTGCTCCAGGGTTATCAACTATTTAGGGTAGTCTGCAGGGCAAAGCCGTCACCCGTCGTGTGCTGCAGCATCCACTTACTTTTGTCAATTGTTCCTTTGCCAGCCCACAGAGCGCCTCTGCCTTCCGTCGTCTTTATCTGGCAGGGTGACAGATCCGACCCCGGGTGCCCACCCGGTGCGCAGTGAAAGAATCACGTCGGCAATCCAGGTGATGGTCCAGAAGCCACAAACACCAGTCGGTAAGGGCCGCCGCACTCCTTCCAAGCTCAGCCAGGATCCACCAGGGCCTTTCTATGTTCAGCCGGGCGCCACCCTCACCACGGAACCAGCCAGTCAGCCGTCACTCCACGCCAGCTGCTTCTGCGGAGCCGACCCGGGCAGGTCGCCAGTCGCTACAGGCCAGCCCCACGGAACCCCTCCGATGCACCACCGCCCAGAGTGAAAGTAAACTTTTCCACTGTGTTCAACTCTGGCCATTTGGTGAAATATTCCACTGCCACAATACATCAATCACTAATCTCCGCCAAGGACCGTGAGCATATTCAATCGGACTAATTTCAGCAGCTAATGCTTTTGGTGACTTGTCACTCTTTGCACAAGAACTGCACTCCTGCACCCAATTATCAATCATGCCATCTGCACCAGGCCAACAGTAAAATTCACGTATTCTCCTCTTTGTGGTAGACATTCCCATATGGCCTTCATGAGTCAAACTGAAGTTCAATACTCTTACTTTCTGTGGCATAACAATTTTGCCACCTCTAATAACTATACCATCAGAAATCATTCATTCCTCCCTGACTTTGAAAAATTATGCCACATCACCACTCAATTTCCTCTACTCTGGTCAACCTTTAGTCAAAACACAATCAACTTGCATGGCTTCCCTCCATTTTTCTTCAAATACGATTTTCATTGCATTCTCATTTACACACCAATTGTTAACATCGTCCAGGTTCTGCACCATGTCACATTACACATCTTCCATCACTTTAGCTCCATTCATGATAACTAAACGTGACATACAATCCGCGTGTACATTAGCATGCCAAGGAATATATTCCACCACACACTGATAGTCCTGCAGCTTGGCAGCCAATCTCACAAACCAAGTTCTTAACATTCTTCTAACACCCGCAGCCAAGATATTGACCATCAGCTTATGTTCAGTTCTCAGTAGAAACTTCGTCCCCCATAAGAACTGATGAAAATGTTGTGCTGCTCACGCACAAGTTAACAATTCTTTCTCTATGGTAGAATAATTGCACTCAGAATTACGATACATTCTAGAGGCATATGAAACTACTCATTCACCCATTCTGTCTTTCTTCATGAGTACTGCCCCCAACATAACACTACTAAATCCACTGAAACTATGCCTTCTCTACCAACCACATATGATTTTTAAAATGGTGCACCAACAATGTCCTCTTTTAAGTCTTCTGTTGGCTTTTGCCCCACACATATTTAGCATTTTATTTTAGCAATTGCTATAGAGGATGCACTTTAGTAGAATAGTCCTGTACAAATTTCTCATAATATTCTGTTAACCCTAAAAAGGACAATAGTTGATCCTTTCAGATAGGCCCATGAGCATTCAAAATGCTTTGCACATAGTTGTCTCAAATACTCCACTTTATCCAGTCTGAATTTGCACTTAAAGAATTTCAAGGTAAGAACTTTGTCTTGCAATATTTTCAACACATACACTGAATTCTTATCATGTTCCTCGTGTGTTTTCCCAAAAATCAAAATATTATCTTGGAAGGCCATAGCCTCCTGTACACGTTTCTCATAATATTCTGTTAACCCTGAAAAGGACAATAGTTGATCCTTTCAGATAGGCACAGGAGCATTCAAACTGCTTTGCACATAGTTGTCCCAAATACTCCACTTTATCCTGTCTGAATTTGAACTTAAAGAATTTACAGGTAAGAACTTTGTCCTGCAATATTTTCAACACATCCACTAAATTCTTATCATGTTCCTCGTGTGTTTTCCTAAAAATCTAAATATTATCTTGGAAGGCAATAGCCTCCCCAATTTCTTCCAAAACATGTTTCACAAGACGCTGAAAAACGGAAGCCGCACTTGCCAAACCAAAAGGCATACATAAATATTGAAACATTCTATCCGGTGGGTCAAACCCTGTCTGATGTCTGGAATTTTCATGTAATTTCATCTGGTGGTAGGCAATTGCTAAATCTACCGTAGAAAAAACGGAGTCACTTCACAAGGGTAGAGCATGTGCCGTAACGGGTATGGCCGTCGACCTCAGAGCTGGGGAACCGGGTTTAAGCCTCGTAGTATTGAACACCTTAAGAAATCCAATGCCTGGGTCCCCCCTGATTCTACCGCCAGGCGCCAGTCATTTGATGCTCACGTAGCCAGGACTTCGTCTGGTCTACCTTGGACTGTCATTGTTCTTCCTCCGTCCTGTCCTGATGAAGACCCTATGTGACTACTTAATGGAGCACACTACGGGTTGAAAAGTCGATGATTATATAAGGCCCAGATTGACCATGGCTCTGCAGACCCAAAGGAGCAGGATCAGCCAACAGAGTTATTGGTTCAACATACTTGTCTGGCCAACCTTTTGTTTTTTCCCCCCTTCTATGTATATAAGTCCTGATCACTTTGTATGTATTGCACACTTGTTGAGCACTGAGCACATATGTCACATGATTACCATTTATGTATATATTGTACCGTATTTTGACAGCCTTGATCTAATATATATGTAAATATTGATGAATGATTTAATTCTGACATAGCATAAAGAGTAGACACTACGGTTGAGTCACGGCCTTTATTGTCTGTAAAGATTTTCTATCCAGGTGGCTGAGATACTGTTGTGAAAGTTATAATCAACATGTGCATTTGACATTAGGCGCGCTGAAAAGGTATTGACTTAAACCCGACAGAACCATTTCTTGTTTACGGGTTGAAGTCTCGGCAGCGACATTCAACATCCTGTGATTCTGGGCAAATCACTTAGGGGCACATCCATTAAGGTTAGCATTTGCGATTCATTAATAGCAATTATTAAGGAATCGCTATTAAGAAATCACAATTGCCTATGCATGTAGGTTTCACACAAAAATAGCGATTCCTACACATTTCCTATTAGCGAATCACAAATTGCGATTCGCTAATAGGGAATGCTTTCCCATTCATTCCTTTGGGCCTAGAGGCCCATAGGAATAAATGGGAAACCATTTGCAATTTGCGATTACCAAATAGGTAATCGCAAATTGCAACTGCAATTTCAAGGGTGCTGGGGGACCAAAAGGCCACGCTGATGCACCTCCAAAATTGGCATGTGTGCACATATGGCACACACACATGCCCCAAGGGCATGTGTGTGCGCCACATGGCACTTAGAAAAATGCAGTTTTTTGCATTTTTCTAAGGAATTGCAAATTACCATCAACTTGAAGTTGATGGTAATTTGCGATTCCTTAATGCAAAGTTGCAATCTGAGATTGCTTCTTCTATTGCATTTAGGGAATCACAAATTGCGATTTCCTGACAGCATTCGCAAAATAGGTAATCGCAAATTTTGTGATTACCTATGTTGCGAATGGCTTTGTGTTTGATGCACCACAAATTGCTAATAACTGGTTGCAAAAAACGGTAATTAGCTTGATGCATGTGCCCCTTTGTTAGAATTGGGGATCTCTGGTTGGCACAGGTAGGTACTTGTGGCAAGCAGGGACCCTCTCCTCTAGTCAGGGTAAAGGGGGTCCACTCCTAAAATAACCCCTGCTCACCCTCTAGGTAGCTTGGCGCGAGCAGACAAGGCTTATCTCAGAGCATTATAGGTTAAGCATTTGTGACCATGTACAGTAACCCAGTGACAACACCACAAATGGACACCATACTAGAGTTATATCGAAAATAGTTATCTTTTATTTAAAGACTTAGCACAAGACCAAATAACGACAAAAATGACCACAATACTGTTAGCAATGAAGAGTTCTTGTTAGAAAGCTTGATGTTAGAGTTCTGTGCGATTCGTACCCTTTGTCTGGCTCTCACGGTGATGAAAATGCCCAGAAAGAGTCAAACAGGCGCAGCGGACACTCCGGTCCGGTGCGCACACAAATGCAGTGCGAGACGTACATAGTACCTTAATTCGAAGAGTCCGGCACGGACAAAGCGGTGAAAACAAGTGCGTTGTACGCGACGATGCCCTTCTTTCACGGTGCGAGCTACGGCTCGTAGAGGCCCAGAGTCGTGTTGCTTGAGGGGACGGGCGTTGTACGGTGCGGTTGCTGTTCGTTGCGGCGTATGAGCCGTACTGTGGGAGCCGCAGCTTTCAGTCTTTGGCTGCGGTGTGGAGCGGACGTACGGTGCGTACTCCCTCCTTCGATGCGAGCGGCAGCTTTGAACTTCAGCAGCAGGGTGCAAGTCGTACCAACCCAATTGACTCGAGGAAGCGCAGGGTTGGTACGTGGTGAAGTCGGCCAGTCACGGTGCGATCTACGGATCGTACGATGCGTTGATTGAGGCGGACAGGCGGGGTACGGTGCGTTGCTGGACATGAATTGGAGGTAGGAGGCGTACACAGCTCCCGGCCTCGGCAAATGCTAATAAACAGCGTTTCTAGCAGCGGATTGCGAGGCGGATGAAGTCCAGTGGTCCTGGGACTTCGTTCAGGGGGCAAGCTCACTCACAAGCCCTTGGAGATCTTTAAGCACAAGTTGAAGTAAAGTTTCTTTGTAGTCTTTCTCCTCTCCTTCAGCAGCAAGGCAACCACTGCAGGCCAATCCCCCAGGTAAGGGACAGTACTCCTCCTTACAGCTTTCCCGGTTCCTTCTCCTCAGGCAGAGGTTCTTCTTGTCAAGCAGGATCTAATTTCTTGGGAACAGGGTCCCAATACTTATACCCCTAATTCCTTTGTTCCTCTGGGGTAGAGGGGCCTTTGCCCAGCCAGAACCAGTTCCTGAGCACTTTGTTAACATGTCTCTGACTTTCCATTCAGGTTGTAGGGCAGAGACATCAGTCGCTCCACAGGAGTTGGAGCCAGCATTGTGATGGCAGAGCACAGCCCTATTCAGATTCCAGGTGCACTCCTCCCACCTATCTGGATGTCAATCTCTCTATTCATCACCAGGCTACCTAGCCCGGCCCCTCTGGAATTCCCCAGCCCTGTCACTCACAGAAACCAGACAGGCAGATACACATCAGAGCAGAGGCGGGCTGAAATGGTTAGGCAAGCAAATACCAGCTTTCTAAAAGTGGTATTTGCAAACACAGAATATTAAAATAAACTTTACTAAAAGATGTATTTTATTATTCTGAGTTCAAGCATACTAAACTCGAATTTCTACCATGTTCCCTGGGTCTGTTAGGATCATAGAATGTAACAATTCTAATAGCCCATTCTGGCCTATGAGAACAGGTAGCCTTGCAATAGTGAAAAACAAAAATGGCTGTAATTCACTATTAGGACATGCCACACACATCAGAGCTTGTCCTACCTTATGCTTACAATGCACCCTGCCCTTGGGCCTACCATAGTGGTGACTCACATGAAGTAAAGGGACGGTTTAGGGACTGGCAAGTGGGGGCACTTGCTCAGTCAGCATGACAGTACCAGACTGCACGCAGGTTCTGCAATGGCAGACCTTAGACATATTTTACAAGGCTGCTTCTGTGGGTGGCACAACCAGTGCTGCAAGCCCACTAGCAGCATTTGGATTTACAAGCCCTGTGCACTCCTGGTGCACTTTACTGGGGTCTGACAGTAAACCAAATAAGCCAATCATGGAATCAAACCAACATATACATTTTACATAGGGAGCACTTGCACTGTGGCACTGGTTGGCAGTGGCACAGTGCTCTGAGCAGCTAACACCAGCAAAACACATGAGGCACAGCAGCAAAAAGTGGAAGGGAGACTCACGCCAATTTTCCAGGTCTAACACCCTTAATCTGCCCGTGCCTAACGAAAAAACAAATGTGTCCATCTGTAACGCAACTGGTGCTCCTGTAAAGCACTCTGATACCTTTGGGTCTAGTTCACGCTATATAAAAATCCCCCCCCCCCCAAAAACAAATCAGATATTAGCTCATGTATGTTTGGAAGGGGGTATTTGTCAACCCAAATCTCCTTATTTAAAGTGCGTAAATCCATGCACAACTGGAGATCCCCGGACACCTTAAGAGACAGCACAATGCGAGAAACACAAAGACAAGACTCTAAGGGTTTGATGATTTTGTTTTCAACCAAATCACTCGACATCACCTTAAGTTTGCCTCTGTAGGCCAACGGCACATTCCTAACCTTGTGCCCTACAGGTATTGCCTCCTTATTCAGTATGATCCTATGTTTGAAATCAGCATATTTTCCAAAACTTCCTTGAAAAAGACCTGGAAGCTATCGCCCAGATGCATGAAGAAACCGTTTTGCGATTTCCTAATTGCGAATCCTTGCGATTCGCAATTAGGAAATCGCAAAATGGCATGCATAAAAGTGTGTTGAACATTTTTTGCGATTCCTAGAGGATCGCAAATGACCTACCTCATGAATAATAATGAGGTAGGTCGCAATTTGCGACCCCCAAGGAATCGCAAAAATCACAGGGATGGTGGCCTGCTGGGGTCAGCAAACCACCATTTCTCTGATTGCTTTTAAATAAAGCATTTTTTTGTGTGAAATGCAGCCCATTTTTCTTATAGAAAAACAGGATGCATTTCTAAAACAAAAATGAACATTTTTCTTTTCATTTTTTAAGAGTAGGCAGTGGTCCGTGGGACCACTGCCTGCTCTTAGAAAGTGCTGTAACAAACATTCACAAAGGGCAAGGGGCCCCATGGGGAACCCTTCTCATTTGCGAATGGGTTACCACCTACTTAAAGTAGGTGGTAAAATGCAAATGTTTTGCGACCGCATTTCGGTCACAAAACATTCCAACATACCGATGCGATTCGGTATTAGCCAGGGACGCCTTAAACATGCACCTTCCTAATAGTGAATCTCAAACCCATTTTGCGATTCGGTAACCTGTTACCGAATCGCAAAATAAGGTTTGCTGCATCTGAATAGCATTTGTTTGCATTTGCAAACAGGCCAATTCTGTGAATCGGACGTTTGCAAAGACAAAAATGCTTGATGCATGTGCCCCTATGTCCTTATTCTAGTGACTTATTCATCTCTATCAGCTGTGATTACATACACGGCCAGATTTTCATTGGAATCTAATCTTATACCCATCTCTTATTGATGAGGCCATCCAAGTATAACTTCACCCTTCGTTGCCACATACCCCTTCTTCATCTCCCCTAAAACTCCAGATATGCCCAAAAATATCCCTGCAGATCAATTTTGTGTCCTGAGAAACCCCCTGGTTGGATGTCAGATGTAAACAATTTCTTATCACCCACTGTATCATTGAACAAGGTCTTGACAATAATACTGTATCAAGCACACAAGTCAACCATCACACTACTGACTTCCCATCAAATGTAACCATGCCCCTAGGAAAACCCTTGCATTTAGTGTCACCAGCACATGAAATGGAATTGAAATCAGTGGCAGTTTCAACATTCTCATCAAAAGTAATAAGGTCAACTCTTTGAGAAGATCTGCACGCCTTCCCAAAATGTCCCTTTTTTTGCATTTACACACACTTTATCCCATGCTGGACATCCCTTAAAGTTCCTTACATGGTATGAAGTTCCATACCTGTAACAGCTGATATCACTTCTTTTGCCAAACTTTTTAGGAGCAATGTTTTTAGATTCTGCATCTTTCTTAACGGGTCATCAGTCTTTTCTTGGGAACCGTCTGACTTTTAACTATGGAAACCTCAGGATTAGTATCTTTGGATATGACACTCTGACCTCTGATCTATTTTACAAACTTCTCAGACTATTCAGTTCCCTTTGCAATATTGATAACTGCACTTAAAGAGGATTCTGCACCAAGCCATAGCCTTTCCTGAATCTTTTTACTTTTCGTCTTCTTCATTATTTGGCCCCTCAACACCTGTTCATAGGTTATTGTTTCAAAAGCACAAGATCCTGCCATCGTCTGTAATACAGATACGTAATCCTCAATTGACTCATCCTCATTTTGTGCACATGAATAAGACTTGAACCTTTCCATCACTGTATTGATTTTCCTTCCAAACCAAATACTCTTTTTGTTATGGCCTGGTAAACAAATGTCATCTCTCCAGCACCTTCCAAAGGGGGAAGGTTATTGAATTCTTTTAAACCTGCTCCACCTAAACAATGCTTTAATAAACATAGTTTCCTGCTTGCAGAGCAATCATCATCCTCTAAAACCTCCACTAGAGCCATAAACATAGGAACCCATGATTTCAATTCTAATTTTGGTTTCCCAGCAGCATGCAGAAAATGTGGTGGAGCTAAGATATTGACCATATTATAATAAATAAATGAACAAATAAAGGAGAAGACCACAATTTTACAGGCGTGCCTGTTCCCGAAAATCCAGGCACTAAACAACAGTAGCTGTGGGAGACCATCAGAGGTGTGCCTGTCACTATGGAACGATATGGTTCCTAATACTATTCAACTGCCCTCAAAATCAGGTGTGCCTGTCACTGTAAATGAAGGCGTTAAAATAGATTACCTAACAATAATTGTGGCTGTGCAACAACAGGTGTGTCTGTCACCGTGGGTACTGACACGTAAGTACTTTAAAATATTTAAATCGGGTATGTCTGTCAAGAAGATGCAGGCAGGACACCAACACAATGAATCAAAGCCTGAAACCTAGCCCGATCCAAGATGGCCACCAAGAAACATGAAAGTACTTGATGACACTACAGCCGACACGTGCAGTCTTACTCTGCCTCTCACGAGCCCCCAAGATGACAGCGCTAGCTGCACAGCCTTCTAAGGACAGGCACCGTACTTGAGTTAAAATCCGGACAGGGATGCTCACAAACTGCCACGACCTGTCACGACTCTGGAGCTTCGACGCAGCCATACCTCACCGCAGAAGAACCGACACTCTTCAACAGTGTTGGTGGTCCAACTCGCCAAGCTCAGCCAGACTCCACGCAGCACACAGGTGAGCGCTGCCTTCCTTCTTCCCACTTGTCAACAGTATGTGTAGAGAAACTCTCTCTATGCGGGGTAAATCAAGTAGCTTTAAAGTCATTAAAAGGGAGACAGTTCACAACCACAGCTGGTTCCATGACCATACACCAATTGTCCTCACCAGAACCCTCCCATCACTCACATTCGTAGCAGCAGCCAGCCACCAACATTCTACATGCTAAGAACACTACACCGTCCCCTTTAATTCAAATACAAACAGCCCTTGGGAATAGGGTCCCCAGGGCCAGGCCCTATGGCCAATCCTTCAGCCGTGCACAGCGTGAAGTGAGCTGTATAGAGGGGGGGTTGGTTACACCCCCTGCAGCCAACCCTCCCACCGTACACAGCCAAAATGTATGCAAAAAAAAAGCAGAGAACTCTGGGTTGCTTTTATCCATCCCAGATTGGTTTGGATGGTGCTAATCCTATTCTTAAAGTCTTTGCTGTAGAAATGGCTAAAGGCTTTGTCCCTTTCTAGCTCTGTGTGGATGGCACTGTGCTAATCCTATACTTAAAAACTTTGCTAGAAAAACAAACATTTGAGGTGGGCAAATTCAGAGTGTCGCAGGTGTTGTAGAGCTGCTCTCCAGCTAAACTTGGGAACTACCCAGAGTTCTCTGGTTCTTTTTTGCATAATTTATGCAGCATTCGAAATCTGAAAGGATATTGTTTTGATATATTTAAATGATGGATGGATGGATGGATGGATGGATGGATGGAAGGATGGATGGATGGATACCCTAAACATCTGCGGGGGTCCTCCCCTTTCAACATAGTACAGCATTAGGGGTCCAAAGAAGCTCACTCCAGCTGAAGAAAAAGGATACCTTCCATCTCACCAGCCCACTGGCAAAAGAAAACTCCCCCAGAGCATTACCCACCAGCTCTAAGCGGGTGGTAAAAGTGCAGGAACTTGGGAGAATTGATTCTCCTGAAATGGGGGAAACAAGCGATACTGGGTCTAGTATCCCAGATTCCACATGGTATTCCCCATTCTGGAAAAACTATTTTTAATTCCTGTTATCTCACAGGACACAGGCCAGTGTTGTAAATAACAGCCCGGTGTCCCCTCATGGAGATACCGGGGAACTCGCAAGGACCCCCAGGTGATGTGATAGACTGATACATTCTGACAGGACATTTATAATTCAAGTTATTGCTACGAAAAGAGGGTCCACTATGTGATTGATCTCAGGGTGCATATATTCATATGAAGATTCTTAACATCAGCTGATTTACTTGTTTAATGAATATTGGCAAAGTTAACTGTACGTTATTTGTCACATGAGGTTTGATTTATCTACTTTTCTACAGTCAGGGCTAAATTAGGACAGATGAAGGTCAGATATGCCTTAATATGCAACACTATAGGATCTTAAGAGCGTGTGCTTTCTTTTTCACATCACACACACATAAGTGAACGTATACAGTTATGTATATAATAACAATATATGTAGTTCAAATCCAATTCAAAAGACAGATAGGTGTTCCTTGATTTAGTCTTTTTATTCCAAGTTCATTGGACAATGGACATTACAATGCGACACAGCCGACGCGTTTCGTCCTGAAAACTACATGGACATACAATTATAAATACATATATATACAACAATAAAAAGTGTCACATATTAAATGACAATCTAACAAACAAAACCTACACTAAAATAGACGTTTTTACATAAATTCCTAGTTTTAAGGGAGTAAATATGACCAGACATGTACATAACGGAGGTTATAATGATATTCCTCATGTCCATAATATCTTACTGGGCCATACAATGCAAATGAGCTTTTTAACATAGCATTTTATTTTTATAATATTCTCCCAATATAAATCTTACACATAAAACAAACAGGCAAAGATTTCAAGGCGGAAGAGAGGAGGGAAACCCTATCCACCTCAGAACAATCTTCAACACTCAGTGCTTTCGTCTCCATGCCACGACTGTTCACCCATCTTCATCAGCTGGTCAGGACCAATCCCTCTCCCTTCTGCATACACACACCACATCAATGTAACCTTACGACCATCACCCCCCACCACCAGTTTATATTTACTACCTTTTCAGCATGCCTGTAATCCAAGAAGCAAAACACAATGCTTTTCTCTATGCATAGCTCTCCATTGCTTTTTGGTGGTTTGTAAACTCTCTATACAAAATAAATACCCATAAAAAAAGAACAATAGGGCATGGATGTTATTTAGGAGTTGCCAGGGGTCGCTGATGTGCCCCCTGGCTTGCCCCTTGTGACCCCTAGCATCAGCAGTGGCAAAATCAGCGCCCGAAGCAGCTTGTCCTTATGGACGTCGGTGGGGGCTTCACTCTCCTTGTTCTTTGTCAATTGTTTAGGTTTTAGGTCCAGCATTTGATACACACTGTAACTTTCTTGTGAGCCTAAAGCCATCCCCTTGCTTTTTATATGTTTGTTTCAGTGTCGTTTAGAAATGCTTGCTTACTAGTTTGCTTAGTCAATCCTGTGTCTTTGTCCCTCCTTTTTCTCTTCTGTTCCTCCCACGCAACAGAGACTAAGTACTGTCTCATCCCACTATGGTTCTTTATGTGTTCTTTGGAGTACTATTTTTTCTTGGTTTCCTGGTCTGTTACTATTTGCCTGTATTCAGCTTCAGCGTCATAGCTGCTTACATGTAAATATAGCATTCCTCCCTCCCACTTCCTCTTAATGCCACTGTTGTGTTAGTGCATCCTCCCGCTCCTTGTGCCTTCCGCTCCCTTGATTGTATTTATTTAGCCTATTTGCACAATTCATGTCCACGGTCAATTGTGCTTTTTTTGGTAGGATATTTGTTTTGTTTTGGGCTTTCTTTTAAAGGGGATTGGGCTTGTTGTGGTCTGTGTGTGTTGTCATCTGAGTGGGCAGAAATTTGCCCCTTCTCTCTGCCTCTTTAGGCCCTCCCGCCCTGCCGCTCACAGGATGCATTATTCATCAACACGTCCCCATAGCAAGACTTGTCTGCTTCTTTCACTTATCTATGAGCTTTTGCGTTGTGTATTTGGTACTGTCCAGGCCTGGCAGCACAGGAGCTCTCTTCAGAGCACACGGCAAAAGGAGCATCCCCTGACTGCGTGGGCCTGCCCATTGAGTTGTCACTCCTCAGTCACAGCTCCGCTCTGCTCTCCGCTGTCACTCACAGTGCAGCCCTCATAGGGAAGCCTGTACACACCCTGTCCTGACTGCCTAGCGGCGGCATCCCTGTGCGCACCACAGACCACCTCCCTGCCAGCCTCGCAGCCACGTCGACAAGCCCCCTCCGCACCTCACAAGCTCCCTAACTAACCTTGTTATTTCTCTGTAAAGCAAGCGACCACATTATTTGCAAATCCTTCCCTGAACGAGCACTTTGTGTCTAAACACTCAACAAAACTTCCCTTGACCTCACTGTCCAACATCTTGGTGAGCCAAGCACACACATTTGCATGGCACTACTCAAGGAGCTGGTGGCCAGACAATCTCTGGAACATGATGGGATCGAAAAGGCAAAAGATTTGGCTGTGAGACTGGGTCCGTAAATGGATTGGGTTTCAATTTTGAAATGAGATGTTGTTGCTTTGATCTGATGTTAGCTGCCGCAGCTGAGTCCTCAAACCATAAGAGATTGCTTCAGGTATAACAATTCTTATCTCTGGAGCTGCAGAAACTATGCTTGCCAGAGGCAGCAGGGGTTTAATAGCATACACAGCATGAAGTAAAGCTTTCCACCAAATGCAGGTATCTCTTGCACCAGAGCAAAAATATTTTGCAGCATTAGAAATTATTGACATGCTACCATAGAAGTTGGCCTACAAAATCAATCCAGAGTAATTAATCTGCCATACTTGGACTATTGGAGTTCAGTACAGTGGTAGATTTATGTCACCTTAAATAAATACCATAAAAGAGAGTCCTCTTGGAGCAATGTGCAGGTAGCCCTGAGAAAGCATGATAAATTCCAGTCATACTGCAATACCATTCGGCTGAGGTCTATCGTTCGGGATATTGGTGATTTTGCTTGTGAATCTTTGCAGGCACTAGTCTTTCTGTGGCAGCCTTCTTGCAATAACTTCTCTCCTTTGGTAGGTGGCATGTTTTGCCTCTGTCAATACTCTGTCCTCCCCATAAACATGATGACAAGGAGCACCATAAAGGCTACAGTATTGTTTCCTGTAATCATTGTTTCCTTTTTTTCAGCACCCAAAGACACAGATCTGGAGCTTAGCTCCTACCTATTTGTTTCATCACCAAAGAGGCAAAGCTATCCACATGTTTCCATGTCACACAATTCAACTACACACATTTCCAATCCATACCAAATAATTCGACACCAAATCACATAATTCAACTCAACAGCAATATTACACAGCACACACCACATACATCCAATTCATACCACAGAATTCCACATCATGCCACAAAATTCAACAGCACACCACAAAATTAAACTCCACGACACACCACTCCACAACACAAAATACCATTACACATAATTACACTCCGTAACACACAATCCCACTCTACATCATTTCAGTACACTTAAAACCACAAAATTACTAGATACATAATTCCACTGCACAACATGCCACATAATTCCACTACATAAAACCACTCCACAATTCCACAACTACCAAATACAATCCAAACTAAATGATTCCACTACACAATGTATATGTACACTGCATAACACTTAGGTACAAACATTGTCATTTACAACACCAATAGCTCTAACTCAAGCAAATGCGAGACCTAGTGCATTTCAAGTGCTTGGTTTATTATACTAATAGTGAATAATATTACATTACTAGCTTTTTGTTGAATAAGAAATGGAATACAAATAGCAGGAATATGACTTTCCCTAACAGCTGAGATGAGTTTAAAAAAAATGCTTTTAAAGTTATGTATGTGGTGTACATGCTTGCAGTTGAGAGTGTGTATATGTAAGAGAGAGTTTGTCTATGTGTAGGCAGAGTGTGTATGTGTAGGCAGAGTGTGTGTGAGTGTGTGTGTGTATGTGTGAATATGTGTGTATGTGTAAGTGTGTGTAGGTGTGAGTGAAAGTGAAGGCCAAAGGACAAGTGAAGTCACTTCTGCTACCCCTGGCATTTTGGTGAATTGCCTTCCATGAAATAGAGTGATATAAAAAGAACAGAGCAAGTATTGAAAGTCGAGGCTCACTTGATTTGTTTACTCCTGCAGCACACCTAAGGCTCTGCACTCTCTCTTGTTTCACGTATTGTTGAGGCTAACAGAATACTTCCAAAAAAAAGCTAACAGTTCTCTTTGATGGTGAGAAGCTATCATTATTAAACCTAATATCACAATTATTATGTACGTTCACACATCTGCTGTCTGAACTAAAAGTGAACATCACCAGCCTTGGCTTTCATCTTAATGTGTTGAATTTATGATTTGTTTCATAGGGGCATATTTACAAAGAAATGATGCAGTGTTGCACTGCAAGCAAATTAGGAGCACAGCTCTGCGTCATTTAAAAAATGCAGGGATGCGCCGTATTCACAAGAATACGGCACACCCCTGTGTTTTCCCTTGTGCCGGTGCTAAAAAAAATCTGCCTAGTGCCAATGCAGACACACTTGCACCATGGTGCATGTTGCAGGGATCATTGTTTATGTAAAGGAAGGGACACCTTCCTGCACATAAACTATCTGAACATAAACTATCATTAAAGGCAATTTGCTCCTTCTATGTGTGCTTCAGAATGCAACACACATAGGAAGAGCCAAAAACAAGGAGAAATAAAGGGGCCTATTTACAAGGTAATGGCAGAGCGCAGAGCTCTGCCAAATTGTGCAGTGCCACCATAGTGCAAGGATGCCTGTGTTGCAGGGAATGATTGTTTATGTGCAGGAAGGTGCCCCTTACTGCACATAAACACTCAATAATGGCAATGTGTTACTTTCATATGTGCTGCATTCTGCAGCACACATAGAAGTAGCAAATCACCCTTCTTAAATGATTGTTTATGTGCAGAAAGGGACACCTTCCTGCACATAAAGAATCACTAAGGGCGTTTTGCTCTTTCCATGTTTGCTGCAGAATGCAGCACGCATACAAAAAACAAAAACAAGAGAAAGAATATTATTCCTTCTTGTTGTATCATTCTAACACCTGCTATTGCATGGAGTTAGTTTTTGGCGCAGCCTCAGATTTACAGATCTTTGTAAATCTGGGACAGCGCCAAAAAGCAATTGGTGTTCAGCTGGAACGCCTACAGCAACACCCATTGCACGCCCCTTTCACTCAAAGTGATGTGAGAAAAAGTAGCTGTATTTACAAGGCCATGAAAAGGCATGCAGGGGGGCTTTGCGTGGCCTTGTAAATATAGGCTAGCACATAGCGCCACAGGAGGGTCGAAAAAAGTGACACTAGGGGCTGGTAAATGCAGAGACGATTCAAGGCATGGGAAAAGTGAGCTTTAGCCCAGGGTCCAAGCCGTTCAGGGGGCCCCCTGATAGATCCAGATCTGTTCTGCAGAGAATCTTGCCCTAATGAACTTGAATAATCCTTAATAAGATTGTTTTAAATACCTGTTTCTGTTAATTGAGTGAAATGAGTGAAAATTTCTCACAGACATTTTCCAGAAAAATGTGTTTATGTTTCATTCAACATCCATAAAATTGTTTCTTTTAGATCAAACAGATCATCGCATATGAGAAATGGAAGGGTGGCACTTAGATTATTTGCAGTAATACTAGTGAGCTCTTGCTGTGTTAAAATTGAAAACATACGTCATTGTCCTTGAATAGCAGATGTAAACACATCAAGAAGTTGGACAAGAATACCAGTGCAGTGTCAGTGACCAAGACAAAGAGAGCAAGAAAGAGCTTAAATTGAATCATAAACTCAAATCTTTTCGAAAAGGGGCCCCCAAAATACAGTTGGCCCAGAGCCCCCAACATCCTTAAGATGTCCTTGTGTAAATGTGCCCCATAGTTATCATTATCATTCCAGAACCTATTGCGCAAAGGACTTTTTTTTGGGACACAAAAGCATCGAAGAAATATGCTGCTCGTGCACCAGAGATGTTTTTTGAACCCTCATTCTTAATGTGTGAGTTATTCATATTTTAGATGGGAACTTTTTTGGATGGTTTTCAGAACAATGCACCATTGCTTCGTGTAGCACAAATTATTCAAAAAAAAAAAAAAAGTTGGGGTAAATGCACCCTTCAGGGTTTTCATATTTCAATGTGCTTTGCGCATTATACATACTTAAGCTTTCAAGAAAAATGCTCGTTCATCCAAGCATGCAGAGCTTGACCACAGCCAAGTAGCTGCAGGTGACGCATTACATGAGGAGTTTTCCTGATGGGTTGCATTTTCCAGTTCAACAAAAAAGAGAACTATTCAGTGTAGAATAAGAACCAGACAATATTGCATTACTTTAGTTTGGAAAATGACTAGTAGGATTTGAAATTGTGTTTCCTTTATCCAATAAAAATAGAACAGCAGAAAGCAAATGTCTCAGCATTTTTTCCAGTGAATAACATAATTTATCATAGGAAAACAAAACTAAAATCGTTTAAGGAGAATTTTCCAAAATTACTATAAATCAGTTTCCAGAATCGATCAATCAACTCATTTAAGAAATCAGATCAAAATATCCTTAACTAAGGGGTTATTATTATTAGCACTGTTGGTATTATTATTATTGTTATAATTAGTAGTGCTATTAGAAGAATTACAATAATAACAATAAATGTAATGACTAAATATCTAAGGTAGTAAAACATCTTTTAATACAACGCCGCATATAGAAGTCCCACTATCAGTCGTAAAAAGCCGATAATATTTTTCCCTAACATAGGGTTACTAATAATATTCACCACACATTTTATGAGTATTGTAAACAAAAAAAGTCTTACCTTGGGCTCCTCCATTTTTTCCTGCTTTGGGGGCCAGATGTATGGGCAATTCACTGGCTGCACATCACTGCCCACCCCCTTAAGGGGGTGGAGGGGAGCTGATGTTCTGGATGTGAGATATGTTGATATTGCCTGTGCCCAACTAAGAATGATAAGACATACCCAAAAAGGGCACATAAGTGACAGAAAGTCAGATGAAATGATCACCCTCTGGTGGAATTAAGGGGAAATACTTTCTGTTCTCTATAAAAAAAAGGTACAAAAGTACAGTTTTTGTAAACAAAAACAACTTCAAAATCGCCGGACGCCACACTACACCACCTACTCCTCCAACACTACCATCCAGTAAACACAGTAGGAGAGAATTTTTTCAAAGTTCTTCTCTGACATCACTCTGACAATGGCCTTCAGTGCCTAGCAACCAGTGCCTCCACGAAGAAGCCAA
This sequence comes from Triturus cristatus, assembly GCF_964204655.1. Lineage (NCBI taxonomy): Eukaryota > Metazoa > Chordata > Amphibia > Caudata > Salamandridae > Triturus > Triturus cristatus. Next base: position 424,921,858 of record NC_140593.1, read on the forward strand.
GAGCGTCATGACCAGGGGCTGCAGGGTGTAGTCAGCACCTATGCCTAGGGATAGTTGGACTTAGGTGAATGGGCACTGAATGTTGTGGGTGTTGGGTATTCCGAAATCCAGGCATGCCAAAACTTACCTCAATGTGGTGCCTACACTCCGATGAATAAGACATGTTAAACCCTAATTTGATAAAGCATTTTCGGTCCAGGTCAAGACACCTCCTAACGCATCAAAATAGATAGTTCTACATCAGTGGAATAATTAAAGAGTTTTATTACACAGAGTTGAAAGTAGGACAACACATGGTGAACGCCGTAAAGACTCTCAGTAAATAAGGCAATACGGTTGAATGATTTTTAAAAATTCCATGTAAACCGTTAAAAAAAGATGGTAACCAACAATAAAATGCCAGAGTGTGAATATTCAACCCTGAATCTACAGAACATATTGTTCCTGAAAGGGACTTACAATGAAGAATTTCCATACAGGTAGCAAATGGTGTGAGAATCGGAAGAGTCGTGGTACCTTTCAGCTCTTTCAGCTATTTTGAGATTGCCGGATCAGCCTTTTTGTTCAAGTCTCTTTTTCTTAGGAGATTTTTGAAAAGGTAAACATGTGTTTCATCCTTCTCCTTTTGGCATCCACAGTGGGACCTTAACTTGGTCCTCACATTGCTCATGTGCACTCCATTTGAGCCACTTCATAGCTATTCTTTACGGCTCCTTACCCTCAAGTAAAAGGAAAGGAGAGAGTCAATGGGACCAACCAGAAGGAGAGATGAAGGGAGTGACCATGGAGTCCTCAGGCGGTAGGATGGGGGAGATGCACAATGAGAGAAAGTGGGGCAAGACTAGTGAACATCGAGGAGCAAGGATGGAATAAACAAAGCAGTGGGGAGCATGGGAAGCATGGCTGAAGAGGGAGCGATACAGGTAAAAAACACTTGGTAGAAGAATGAAGGGAGAGACCTGGGAGCCCTCAGACATCTTGATGAACAGGAGCCCATGGGGAAATCTCTGCAGTTGCAGAGTAAAAGGAGTCATTAAGGCAAGGGAGACCATATCATCTGAGAAGAACCTGAAGACACTCATATAACTCTAGTGGCCAATCGATGCCTGACCCCCCCAAAGCATTTTCCGCTAGGCAGGGTGGGGCACAGCACAGTGACATGGAAAAGTGGGGCGTCTTGGGAGCCCTCAGAGACTCAGGATGAGAGAGCACAAAAAGGTGTGGAGGGCGGTGAAGGAAGGAGAATTTGGAGCTTTCAGGGAGTAGGACATTGGAAACGCACACAGCAGGAGTGGGAATAAAGACAACGATTGGGAGCCAACAGTGATCAGGATGGAGAAATACACTCCAGTAACAAGCTAGGGTGAATAACCATCCCTTTTTCGGTGGGACTATCCCTCAGGGTCACTGTCCAACACAAGTCCGGGACTTAATTTATAGTGTGAAGCCAAAGGACACAACTTTGGCTTCTTCATTGTAGCGGGGTCGCTGTAGACCATTAAGATTGTTTGAGCTTCACACTTAGGGGCAAGCTTGGAAACCCTCAGTAAAATGAATGTGCTGAATCCGAAAGCTCTTAATGCTCATTCAGTTCATCCATAGCCAGATGGTTAATGGCGAGATGCCCCCCCCCCCCCATACAGATAATAGCTTGAGACCTACAAGTAATGATGTTGCCAGATTCTATTATATTAAAAGAAAAATGAAAAAATCACCTTGAAGAATTCAGGATCCTTTGGAGTCTACGTTTCACCCCACTAGGCTGTGTTAAAAGTTTGTTATTTTCACGAATCTTTATTGCAAGTGCAATGCAAAGCAAAGGTAGACGTTTACACCTAATAGAATAGCGTGTTATGGTGTTTCTAATAGCAAGGAACTGATAGATGTCACCTCTCAACTATACCCATGATAATATCATAATCCGATGTTAAATAAAAACTGTGCTGGAGTCTGCCCATGGAATATGCCTTTAGCATGCATTTTCGGCATTGAACTGTTTCGTGTTCTCCCACGATGGCAGGAAAGAAGACAGAGAGAGAAAGAGAGAACTTCATTTCCCATAAACAAAATATTTTATCAAGGAAGAGAACCGAGATTGCAAAGCAGGGCTGACTTTCCCACTATACCTCATTTTCGTGAGTAAACTGTGGGAAGGCGTGCGGTGATCCTTGGGGTAATATGCAATGAGTCTTGCTTCTTTATGACAAAGTTGCTAAAAGCTTTTTGTTTTATTTTGACTACTCCAAATCAAGGAAAACATAAGAACAGAGGAATGAGTTCAACATTTCTTCTCCATGGGGTCAAAGGCAGTAGGGGACCACTGGAAGTAATGGTGTTGGATACCATTGGTTCCTCAGGCCCTAAAACACTCTTTTATTCCAATTGCATATTGAAGCTGTTTACTCCCTTTGGCTCTTGACTATCCAGGAGTAGCAATTGAGAGTAATCATGAACAACTCCAAGTGGTGGAATAGGGTTTGGGACACCGAAATAGTATGCCATAATAGTCACTTTCAAGCACAACATCTGGTGGTCAGAACTATGCCCTTTAAAGGCACAAGGGGCCTCATTTAAAGGAGTGTGGTATGGAATTAAATCCCCCAAAATGCCACTTTGACTCCTCCACCCCACTCCCACAATAAACTACTTCTGTTGCATGGATGTCTGAAATAGTAAAGTGTCCTGCAAAGTGATAATGGGATGTGGACAGCTACAGGCAGGGTGAAAGGGGGAGACTGGGGAGCCTTCGGGGAACAGGAGGGAATAAATGGAGGAGGCGGAGGAGTTATGTAGACAGTGACTGGGAGCCATCAGGGGCAGACTCGAGGAAACACAGAATGGGAGTTGGTGGTTATGGGTGGGCTGATGAGCCATGATGAAAAAAGGCGAATAAAGCACAGTGAGAGATCGGGCAGGGTGGAGCCGGAGACCAGCGAGAACCTCGGAACAGGAAAGACTGAATGCACAACAAGACCTACAGAGAATAAAGGGAGACGCAGAGTGCACCTGTGTGATAAACATGTTTGAGCAGAGAGGAGGTGGGGGCTTTCCAAGAGGGAAGTTGTCATTTGCTTCTGCCTATATTTCTTCGGAGGTCCCACCTCAAGCTCATGTATGGGCCGAGGGTGCTGATGCTGGCCCAGCTGATGGAGTGGTTCGCTCTTATGAGCTCAGTCACGCCCCGGCTACCTTTCGTATCCGTGTAAAGTGATTTTATATTCAGCTGTATCCTTTCTCGACTTGTCTCTTTTAGAAGATGAACTTGTTGTGTTCTAACATTATTTGTTTTATTTAATATGACAAGATAGTGCAGACACGCGTCCACGTCATGTTCCCAAGCCTTAGCTGTAGCTGTTTCCTCTTCATTGTGTCGGTGCCGTGTTAGCAGAAGCACAAACCGCTTGTTCTCAGAATAAACATTTTCATCTGTTGCGTTCATTACGCCGCGTTGTTAACATATCTTTCGTGGTGAATCACAATTCCAAATATATTGACTTTTACTTAGGAGTCCAAGCGGTGAGGGTGCTCTTAACATGCTTGATTTAACAAGCAAACACAGCTAGTTACATTAACATACAATCTATATCGAAACTGCTCAAATGCACAGAAACTCGGCCGACTTCGAAAGCTTCTTTGTAGCATTTTTGGTGTTTGCAGATGTGTTAAAATTACATTAATTTCAGTGCTGTTGACACACAGTAAGTGAGTGCGGTCTCACTATTGAAGGTTAATTTTGTTTTAAAATCAGTGTAATAAATCAGTTTGATGCTAATAACGATCCGAGTATAATTTTCTATCACAAGTTGAAACCAATACATATGTAATTCGTCAAATTCTGGCGTTTCTATCAATAGGTTTCTTTCAATTATGTGTCAAGCATTGTCTAAAAAGAGCATTTGCTTTGGATGTGAGGAACACATTTTTTTAAATCTTATTCACCCTGCCTTAAATGTGATATGAACATAACATTCTTTGTCGTTTGGCTGTGTTACTTAGATTGACGTCATATTTGATAAGCCCATGCTTCTCACGCAACCATTTTACATTAAGGAGAAACGTACACATTGGAACTGAGAAACAAATTGAGGCTTAACAGAGACACACACATTAGCTTTTCAACGTTGTGGATTCATTTAATCTTGCAATGATAGAATTTGTCTAAATTATCGGTTAAAGGGAACATCGTACCACCATAGCCTGCAGTGTGTGTGTGTGTGTGTATACATATATCACTGAAAAAAACAAAGGTTACAGGGACGTTATAGTTAGGAAATGGTGTTAAAAAAACCTTAGGAATACACACACAAAAACCAACGGTTACAGGGATGTTATAGTTAGGCTCAGGTTTCACTTATACAAAACCAGTGAAATTCAGCAGTTATAGTTAGCTAAGTTAAATATAACTTACGCTCCTGCAATGCACTGCTTATGACCTCACTCGTGACATGGTCATTGACATCACTTATGACATCACTTGGCTCCAGAGGGTCCTTGGGGGCCAACAACCCCTCCTGTTACCGCTAGTAAGGCGCACACAGTGGGATTGCAGAGAGGTCTTCACAAGCCACGCCCCCTTTCTCCACCACTCTGAGAATACACCTCCTGGCACACTGCTGGTTGGGGGATGAAACACCCTTGGCTTCAGAGAGTCCTTGGGGGCCACCTAACCCTCCTGTTGCCTCCTATAAGTCCCACACAGTGGGATTGCTAAGAGGTCTTCAGAGGTCACTCCCCCTTTTTCCACCACTCTGCAAATGCACCTCCTGGTGCATTGCTGCTTGGAATATCAAGACCACTTTAGTCCTGAGTCCCTCAGGAGGCAAGTGGACATCATCCCACCCACCAGCAGCGTTCCAAGAGGTGCGTTGCAGGGTGGTAGAGAAAGGGGGCGTGGCCTCTGACCACCTCTCAGCAATCCCACTGTATGGGGCTTACTGGAGGTAACACAAGGTCTTGTTGGCCATTTAGGACCCTCATCAGCCAAGCGGACTTCATACTCCAACCAACAGCATGCCTGGAGGCACGTTTTCATAGAGGTGGAGAAAGGGGGCGAGTTCCCGCCTTTTTTCTTCTATTTTTCAGGGAGAGGGGCCACGTGGCCGCCCTTCCCTGGACCATTTTGGACCCCAGGGACCCCAACCCCCAAGGCCTGCTCCTTTTCACTTTTTTATAAAAAAAAGGGTGTCACGCGGTCCTCCTCCCGTGCCGACCAATCCCCTGGCACCAGGCCAATTATTTTTTTATATAATTGTAAGGGAGGGGGCCAAGCAGCACCCCTCCTGGGCCATTTTCCTGGGGCCTCCTGCCCATTAAAATCAAAAATTAAGATAAAAACAGGCATGCGACCCCCCCCCCTTCCTTGCTGATTTCGGCCTCAGCGACCCCATTCCCCAGGGCCCGGCCTGTAGTGTGGATGCCCCGTTCCCATCCAGGGCCCCCCACATTTTACATGTTGGGGACTGCAGGGGGAGCCGGCATTGCCTTGAGACACAGGGAGCAGCTAGCATGCAGCTCCCTGGATCTCAAGGCAATGTGTCAGTTCCCCTGCACCCTCAACAGCGGGTAGGGAAAAGACATACTCTGCTTTCAGCGATAGAGAACATTTTCTGCTCCCGCTTGCTGAAAGCAGAGGAGGTTTGCTATGGCTTGGTGGGATCCCCCCTCCGGTCTTTGTTTTGGCCCTGGATAAGTGGTGGTCCTCCGGCGGGGGTCCGCAACAGACCCCCTTTAATATTGTGTTTGTGCCATGGGAGGTGGCAGTCCCCAGTGCAGTAGGGAGGCCAAGCTGGCTCCCTCACTTTCTGTTATGTTTAGCCCCAGGGAGGTGGCGGTCCCCAGGGCTGAGAGGGAGAAACGTGAGCCCCCCGCTTTATTCAAATATTAGCTCTAAGGAGGTGATGGTTCCCAGGGTGCGGGGTTGCCGCGAGTGCAACCCCCTCATAAATAATTAAAGATGCCCCGGGAAGGTGGCAGTACTCTGGGCTTAAGGGACTCTAGGAGGGGGGCCCATGCACCCTACTCCTACTTATTTACACATGCCCCCGGGCCTGGCCCACCCGGGGGCCTATATTAAACAAAGGGCTTAATTGTTTTGGGGGGGCGAGAGTTTGCGGATCCAGCGCATCTCCTGCCAAAGCTTTTTTTTTTAATATAAATGCTTTTTGGCCCTGTGGGGGTCCCTGTAGAATCTCTCAGGAGGCCTAGGGGGGTCAGGAATTTTCTACCCTGCCCCCTTTTTTTTTACGTTTTACCTTGTGACTCGGTTCAACAGAGTCACAAGATGGTTGCCAACGCTTCCTGGTTAGAAGTGTTGGCAGCCAATCAGATCTCAAGCACAAGATTGTGAGGAGTCGCAGATCCTTCGCATCCCCAGATGTACAACTGGAAATGTCTTTGAATATCTCCGAAACTACTGACCGGATTTTTACCAGTTAACAAAGTGGGCACTTTCTGGACCAACAGCTACATTTCTGCAAAATTTGGTGTAATTCCATTCAGCAGTTTGGGCTGAAGCCCAGTCTGAAGTTTCCTATGGAAATTAACATGTGGAAAAAATGTTTTAGGACCCCCATCCCTTTTTCTTGGCCCCAGCTTTATGGATCACCCAAAACATTTTCAGCCCAGCAGCTGAAGTGACTAGCAAATTCGTTTTGAAACTTTTGTGAAGATTCTTCAAACAATGCCAATGTTATTGGCAAATGATAAAACGCTCTTCTCATGGAAACTACAGCCTAACTATAACTACCTACTGGAGACCGCCTTATGTAAGTGTCTTCAAACTTGTGGACTAACTTGGTTTGTATATATATATATATATATATATATATATATTCACTGAAAAAACCATAGGTTTCACACATGTTATAGTTAGCTGGACATTTTACTGATAAAAAAACAATGAAATTGCTAATACTGTATTTAGACACTTATTTGCCCATGTCTTCTTCCATTAAATTTTAGCTATACATATATTACAAATATTTTTTTTTCATAAAGACACATATGTCATCAGCAGAGGATTGCGGTCGCGTGAGTTATAGTTGCCTGCACTAACTATTACGGGTGAATTTCATTGGTTTTTTATCAGTAAAATGTCCAGCTAACTATAACATGTGTGAAACCTATGGTTTTTTCAGTGAATTTGCAAGGTTTTTTAAATGCTAATTCCTAACTATAACGTGTGTGAAACCTATGGTTTTTTCAGTGAATTTGTACGGTTTTTTAAATGCTAAGTTACTTTACGCCATTCGTGGCGTGCGCGCCCACTTAACGCAGTTCGTTCCGTGCGCGCACGGTGCGCTTCGCGCACCGCGCGCCCACTTTACGCAGTTAGTGCCGTGCACGCACGGTGGGCACGCGGTGCGCTATGTGCACCGCGTGCCCACGTTACGCTGGATGGGCCATGTACGCACGATGCGCTTCGCGCAACGTGCGCACATGGAGGACATATTATGCGCTTCGTTGCGAAAGGAAATCTTTTTTCTTTTCATAGTAAAATAAGCAATATGCCTTGTACAAATGATGGCCTGCGGCCACCATTTGCACACGGAGTGGGGAGAGTGTGGTTGATTTTTTTTTTATTTTGGTAATTTTTACCGTACGCGTACGGTAAGCGTAATCGCCGATTTTTTGATAAGAATTAAAATTGAATATTTGGCCTTGGGGGTTCATTGGGGACACCATCATCAAGGCTATGTGATTAGGAGCTGTCTAAACAGCCCCTTTACATGTTTCTTCCCTTTGTTAATCCTCCACCCCTCAGAGTGCGAGAGAGAAAATGGCGGCCGCCGCTTCCTGGTTTCGACCGATTCGAATGTTTACTAAGATCTAACAGCCAATCAGAATCGCGCTCGCGCACGTCACCGTACGCGTACGGTAAGCGTACGGTAAGCGCACGGTAAGCGCACCGTAAGCTGGCTCAGATATATATATTGATTTAAAGGCTATTTTCTCAGAATCTACTGAACAGATTTACACCAAACCTACAAAAGGCACTTCCTTGACCTGTAGACTACCTCTCTGCCAAATTTCAAGGAACTCTGTTCAGCCGTTCGGGCTGTAGCTGTGTCTAAAGGTCCTATGGAAAAATGCATGGGAAAAACGCGTTTTGGGACCCCCCTTTTATCTCAGCCCCCGCTTGACGAATCCCCCCGAGACTTTCAGGGTAGGAGCGGAGTGTAGCGCCCCACCTATTTTGAAAATTTTGCGAGGATTCGTCGACCGGCGCCAAAGTTATTCAAAATAGAATGTTGCGGTTTTCCTATGGAAACAGGGTCCTAACTATAACTACCTACTGGCAACCGCCAGTAGGTAATATATATATGTATATATATATATATATATATATATATATATATATATATATATATATATATATTACCTACTGGCGGTCGCCAGTAGGTAGTTATAGTTATAGTTATAGTCCGTCAAGCGGGGGCTGAGATAAAAGGGGGGTCCCAAAACGCGTTTTTCCCATGCATTTTTCCATAGGACCTTTAGAACGAGCTACAGCCCGAACGGCTGAACAGAATTACTCAAAATTTGGCAGAGAGGTAGTCCCTAGGTCAAGGAAGTGCCTTTTGTAGGTTTGGTGTAAATCTGTTCAGTAGATTCTGAGAAAATAGCCTTTAAATCAATATATATATCTGAGCCCGCTTACGGTACGCTTACCGTACGCTTACGGTAAGCGTACGGTGGCGTGCGCGAGCGCGATTCTGATTGGCTCTTAGATCTTAGTAAACATTCGAATCGGCCGAAACCAGGAAGCGGCGGCCGCCATTTTGTGTATTTCACTCTGAAAAAAAAGAGTGAAAACAAGGAAAGGGGGCAATGAGGAGAGTTACAGACCCCCTAACAATTGTAAGGGGGTCAAAGAAGGACAGAAAAGTACAAAAAAAACATTTATTGATTTTAAAAAAAATCACGGGGTACGCGTACGGTAAGCTTACGGTAAGCGTACGGTAAAAAAAAAAAAAAAAAAAAAAATGAAAAGCAGATTTAAGAGTTTAGAAATTAGGGAGCTCTAAAAAGAGCTGTTGTGTTTATGGAGTCATTTTTTTAGTGGTACCTACAAGTAAGTACCGATGCAGAGTCTAAGGTTCAAGAGGAAGACTCTGTTCCCTTCATCATTGAAGTGCACACCATCTCCTCTATAAATGTCTTGCATGTCGTAACGCAAGTTGTTGTGGTAAATGGCACCCATACCATAGTCACGGAGGAAAGCAGAAACAGATTTGTTGACGTGCTTTCTTGCTTTGTCAATCTGAGGACAGAAATGATTGGACCAGTTCCATTTTTGCCTTTGGCATATGTTGGAAAACACAAAGGCAGTTTTAGGGAAAAGTGTAAACAGTTGTGCAAAGGTGTCCTTCATAAGCATTTCCAGACCTACCCCAGTCAAAGTGCCTAGGTCATTGCCACCACAGTGCACTATTATGAGGTCAGGGTGTTGGATTTGAATGAAGGATTTCACCAATGGCATCAATTGGTGCCACTTTAACCCTCTCTGACCAATCCATTTAATGTCTACATTTGGCAAAGCAAGGTCTCTCACCATATCTGTTTTCTCTGCAAACTTTTCACTCCAGAAGACATAGCTGTGCCCTACAATCCACACTGTGAACATCTTCAAAGGAGAACTGGATGCACTCAGGAGGTGTCTTTCAGTAGAATGGCAATATGAAAAGAAAGACAGTTTGGAAATGGAGGCATACATATTTTTTACAAAACAAAAAGAACTGATTGGCTGTTTCATACCATTCTAGAAAAAAAACTAGGCTGTATGTGAAAATTAAAAGAAGCATGTTTTGTATTGGTACAAAAAAATGTGTAACCAAAGAACAGTACTATGGATTTGCTGTTAGGTTTGAAAAGTCAAGCACTCTTGCTCTGTGGAATTGAAACATTGTGTGTCGAACTTCTGACCTAACTGCACACAGCAGTGTTCCATGAGCTGTTGCTATGGTAGCAGGCAGAAGTCAAGTTGGGGGAAGGGTACTAGGCAGAAGTCAAGTTGGGGGCAGGGTACTTTTGGAAAAGGGTTGGTTTTCAACCAATAGAAATGTGTCATTACATTTGAAAAAAAGGGGGAAGCACTGAGATTTGAAACTTACATGTATATGTGTGGAAAAATAGAGGGAAAGTTTGCCATTATCTGGTTCTGCTGAGAGGAGAGAGGTGTAGAGAACAGAGATCCTGGCTCTGATAATCTGCTGTTTGAGTGTCACATTTCTTTCACAACTAACTAATTTTAAAGGTGACGTTACAGTTTGAGAGGGGATGTATGTGGTAACTTAAGAAATGAATAATAGAAATGGGAATTGTTTTTGTTGTAGTTACACATGGTGGTTTCATAATGTGTCAGTCTGTAAAAGTGATTTTCACTTGGCCCGAAAAAAAAAGAGCAGTAAGTGTGCTTTCAAATTGGCAAAGAAATTTCGTTTTGGCACTAATGTGAAAACATGACTCTGTGTGCATAGAAGAATTATAGGCAGAGATTTATTGCGTCTTGCTCTGGTGATTTCACAGTTGCAGTAGATGGAAAGGGGGAGCGAATTTTTGCGGGAAGAAGCAGAGGCTTAGCACACACCCATGTGCTTGCCATGTATAGTCATGCACAGTAATTAGAAGCGAGTGGGGTTTTCAGGTTTAAGTCTGTAATGCAAATACATTCAGCATCACTAAGGCTGGTTGCCCCTGCTGGAGTGTAGGCAGTCACAGAGAATACACACGGTGGTGGTCTGAAAAAAAAACAGCTTGGACATGTGCATTTAAATAAATTTAAAAAAAAGGTTTCAGAATGTGTCAGTCTGTAAAAGTGATTTCAAATTGTAAAAAGAGATTTTCACTTGGCCCGAAAAAAAAAGAGCAGTAAGTGTGCTTTCAAATTGGCAAAGAAATTTCGTTTTGGCACTAATGTGAAAACATGACTCTGTGTGCATAGAAGAATTATAGGCAGAGATTTATTGCGTCTTGCTCTGGTGATTTCACAGTTGCAGTAGATGGAAAGGGGGAGCGAATTTTTGGGGGAAGAAGCAGAGGCTTAGCACACACCCATGTGCTTGCCATGTATAGTCATGCACAGTAATTAGAAGCGAGTGGGGTTTTCAGGTTTAAGTCTGTAATGCAAATACATTCAGCATCACTAAGGCTGGTTGCCCCTGCTGGAGTGTAGGCAGTCACAGAGAATACACACGGTGGTGGTCTGAAAAAAAAACAGCTTGGACATGTGCATTTAAATAAATTTAAAAAAAAGGTTTCAGAATGTGTCAGTCTGTAAAAGTGATTTCAAATTGTAAAAAGAGATTTTCACTTGGCCCGAAAAAAAAAGAGCAGTAAGTGTGCTTTCAAATTGGCAAAGAAATTTCGTTTTGGCACTAATGTGAAAACATGACTCTGTGTGCATAGAAGAATTATAGGCAGAGATTTATTGCTTCTTGCTCTGGTGATTTCACATTTGCAGTAGATGGAAAGGGGGAGCGAATTTTTGGGGGAAGAAGCAGAGGCTTAGCACACACCCATGTGCTTGCCATGTATAGTCATGCACAGTAATTAGAAGCGAGTGGGGTTTTCAGGTTTAAGTCTGTAATGCAAATACATTCAGCATCACTAAGGCTGGTTGCCCCTGCTGGAGTGTAGGCAGTCACAGAGAATACACACGGTGGTGGTCTGAAAAAAAAACAGCTTGGACATGTGCATTTAAATAAATTTTAAAAAAAGGTTTCAGAATGTGTCAGTCTGTAAAAGTGATTTCAAATTGTAAAAAGAGATTTTCACTTGGCCCGAAAAAAAAAGAGCAGTAAGTGTGCTTTCAAATTGGCAAAGAAATTTCGTTTTGGCACTAATGTGAAAACATGACTCTGTGTGCATAGAAGAATTATAGGCAGAGATTTATTGCGTCTTGCTCTGGTGATTTCACAGTTGCAGTAGATGGAAAAGAGGAGCGAATTTTTGAGGGAAGAAGCACAGGCTTAGCACACACCCATGTGCTTGCCATGTATAGTCATGCACAGTAATTAGAAGCGAGTGGGGTTTTCAGGTTTAAGTCTGTAATGCAAATACATTCAGCATCACTAAGGCTGGTTGCCCCTGCTGGAGTGTAGGCAGTCACAGAGAATACACACGGTGGTGGTCTGAAAAAAAAACAGCTTGGACATGTGCATTTAAATAAATTTAAAAAAAAGGTTTCAGAATGTGTCAGTCTGTAAAAGTGATTTCAAATTGTAAAAAGAGATTTTCACTTGGCCCGAAAAAAAAAGAGCAGTAAGTGTGCTTTCAAATTGGCAAAGAAATTTCGTTTTGGCACTAATGTGAAAACATGACTCTGTGTGCATAGAAGAATTATAGGCAGAGATTTATTGCGTCTTGCTCTGGTGATTTCACAGTTGCAGTAGATGGAAAGGGGGAGCGAATTTTTGGGGGAAGAAGCAGAGGCTTAGCACACACCCATGTGCTTGCCATGTATAGTCATGCACAGTAATTAGAAGCGAGTGGGGTTTTCAGGTTTAAGTCTGTAATGCAAATACATTCAGCATCACTAAGGCTGGTTGCCCCTGCTGGAGTGTAGGCAGTCACAGAGAATACACACGGTGGTGGTCTGAAAAAAAAACAGCTTGGACATGTGCATTTAAATAAATTTAAAAAAAAGGTTTCAGAATGTGTCAGTCTGTAAAAGTGATTTCAAATTGTAAAAAGAGATTTTCACTTGGCCCGAAAAAAAAAGAGCAGTAAGTGTGCTTTCAAATTGGCAAAGAAATTTCGTTTTGGCACTAATGTGAAAACATGACTCTGTGTGCATAGAAGAATTATAGGCAGAGATTTATTGCGTCTTGCTCTGGTGATTTCACAGTTGCAGTAGATGGAAAGGGGGAGCGATTTTTTGGGGGAAGAAGCAGAGGCTTAGCACACACCCATGTGCTTGCCATGTATAGTCATGCACAGTAATTAGAAGCGAGTGGGGTTTTCAGGTTTAAGTCTGTAATGCAAATACATTCAGCATCACTAAGGCTGGTTGCCCCTGCTGGAGTGTAGGCAGTCACAGAGAATACACACGGTGGTGGTCTGAAAAAAAACAGCTTGGACATGTGCATTTAAATAAATTTAAAAAAAAGGTTTCAGAATGTGTCAGTCTGTAAAAGTGATTTCAAATTGTAAAAAGAGATTTTCACTTGGCCCGAAAAAAAAAGAGCAGTAAGTGTGCTTTCAAATTGGCAAAGAAATTTCGTTTTGGCACTAATGTGAAAACATGACTCTGTGTGCATAGAAGAATTATAGGCAGAGATTTATTGCGTCTTGCTCTGGTGATTTCACAGTTGCAGTAGATGGAAAGGGGGAGCGATTTTTTGGGGGAAGAAGCAGAGGCTTAGCACACACCCATGTGCTTGCCATGTATAGTCATGCACAGTAATTAGAAGCGAGTGAGGTTTTCAGGTTTAAGTCTGTAATGCAAATACATTCAGCATCACTAAGGCTGGTTGCCCCTGCTGGAGTGTAGGCAGTCACAGAGAATACACATGGTGGTGGTCTGAAAAAACAGCTTGGTTTCATAATGTGACAGTTTGTAAAAGAGATTTTCACTTGCCCAAAAAAAAAAGCAGTTTGTGTGCATTCAAATTGGCAAAGAAATTTCGTTTTGTGACTATTGTGAAAAGAAATGTAGTAATATATTTAAATACAATAAAGGATTTTTTTTTTAGTTTTTTTCAGGTATTACTGAAGAACAGTGAACAAAATTTAAGATGCCTACAAAATCTCGAGTTCAAAAAACGCTAAAAAAAAAACTATATTTGAAGACAACTGGAGGACCAAAGTTAGTAGAAGATGCTGATGTTGGGAAAAAGAAAAAATCTTCTGGTAAGCAAAAAAAACAATTTCTAAACAAAATATTCAAAACAAAGAAAAATGTACAAAATGTCTGTTCTCGGAAAAATGTAATAAAAAATAGAGAACAGCAAAAAATTGAGAATTTAGTTAATGCAAATATACCTTCTGCAATTGAAAAGTTTAACATACACAGAAAAACAGCATTTAAAGAGATACGTAGAAAAATGTTTCAGAGAAGAGTTATGTCCAATTTGATAAAGGATATAAAGAAATATAAGCAAAAGGCTAAATATTACAAGAGAAAAAAAGAAATTGAAGCCATTGCAGCAAAAGCATTAGAATTAAAAAGGAAACTATTCATATTAATTTTGAATAGGATGCGTACATTAGATAAAATGGTTAATGTACTGAAATCACAAAGCAAAAGCAAAAGAGTAGTGAACAGAACAAACTTTTGTAAAGTGTTTTTAGGAAAGTGGATGCATAGTTCAAGTAGTGAACCTTTTTTTAATGAAGAGAGCTATTTTCAAAGTAATAGTTTGCTGCATGCAGTTGACACCAGAGGTCGTTCATACGAAGTAAAAAATGGTTGCATAATGGAGAAGGAGATAATGGTTCCAAGAGATGAGGTACAAGTGATGGCAGATGAGGCAATGGGGAGACGTCCTAAAGCCCCAGTGTACACTTGGAATTGTAGTAGTATTTGCACTGTGCGTCAGGAATCTATTGACAGATTTCGAGAGTTTCTAAGAGAATATAGTAAAAAAAGTGTAAAACAAAAGATTAAGGTGCTTCAAAGTCTGGATCCATGCAGAGTGAGAGAGAATACTGGTTTGCAGGGTCATTCTCTTGCTTGTCTATCTAGAAAAGTGTGCAATAGTGTTTTCCATCATTTTAGGATGCTGGCTGTTCATCATACTGAAATGAGAAAGTTTGTGAGACGGTTGTATTTTGCCAAAAGTCCAGCAATAAAGTTAAATGAATTGAATAGGGCTCTGTTCCGAGGAACGGTATCAGATGTAGAGAAGGTTGTTGATGAAATTCAGTTTTGTTACTTTGGTCCTGAACAAAACAGTGCAGAGAAGGACACAGTAAATGAGGCAGAAGTGGAAGAGAATGTAGAACCTTGTGTAAGTAAGACATTTAATGATCACATAACAAAATTTGCAATAATCTCTAATGAAAGACCAAATGTTACTTGTATTTGTTGCCGCAGAACTCATTATAGAAAACAAACTAGGAATGTTGATCTCTACAGAAAGAGTGAAAATGAAGATAATTATAAGTGGATGGATTTTGCCACATATATATTTCTTGAAAATTGTTTTGAATTGGGTGAAGATCAGCGTATTTGTAAGTACTGCTACAACAAGTTAGAGGAAAATAGAATGCCGACCAGAGCTGTACATAATAATTTAGAATTGGATGCTATTCCTGCTGAACTTTCTGAATTAAATACATATGAGTCTATACTCATTCAATGTGTTCATCCGTTCCAGACCATAGTACGTATGGAGCCCAAAACTGGTAAATTACCTCCTTCAGATTTACTGAGAGGTTTAAAAGGTAGAGTGGTGTATTTGCCCTTGGATTTGAAAAAAAATATGGAAACTATTGATGCGGATACTTTGGAAACTGAACCATTAATTATTCTGGTTAATGGTGTACCTACAAAGAATAAGAAGATTTGGCAGGAGCTGGTAGATGTGCGGAAAGTACAAAGAGCAAATTTGTATTTGAAAAAAAATAACAAATGGTATGAATCAATTTATATAGAAGAAGAAGAAGAAGAAGAAGAAGAAGATTTACAAGGAGACACAGAAACACCAACTGGACAAATTGAAAAAGTGGACAAGTCAAAGGAAGAAGAAATTTATGAACATTTTAGCATACATCCTCTCCATTCGAAAGAAGTTATGGGAGACAATATTGATCTCTTTCAGATGAAGAAAGCAAAAGGAAATCCCGTGAGTGTATGGGAGGAGAGCTTGGAAGCTCGATGTTTTCCCCAGCTGTTTCCTAAAGGAAAAGGAGGACGATACGATGAACGTCCAGAACAGATTCCAGCTTCAGAGTATCGAACTACAAGACTATATGCTGAAGATCCCAGATTTCGACAAAGTATTCCTTATTTGTTCCATCTTTTATTTGAAAGCGACTTGTCTGCACTGTCTTATGCAGTAAATCACATTTTAAAAAGTGGAGTACATTTACAAAATGTGTCTGCTAAGGATTTTATGGAGAAAGTGCAGCACCGAGATGATCATTTGGAAACACAACTGATCAATCTGATGGCTTGTCAGCGTGGGACAAATGAATATTGGTACCGACGCCATGGTGAACTAAAATGCATGTTACGCAATTTAGGAACACCAACATGGTTCCTTACCCTAAGCTGTGCCGAGTACGCTTGGGATGATTTACTGGATTTTCTACGAGAGGCCAATTCAAACATTAAAAACATCGAATACAAGACAGCAGGAGAACTGTGCTCATTGGATCCGGTTAATGTTTGCAGATATTTCAATCATAGATTTGAGGCTATGATGTCCTTCATCTGCAATAAAAAAAATCCACCCCTTGGAGAAGTAGTGGATTTCTTTTGGAGAAAAGAGTACCAGGCAAGAGGTGCTCCTCATATTCATATGCTGCTGTGGATCAAGGATGCCCCAAAGTTTGGAACAGATACTGATGAAGCAGTGTTATCTTACATTGAAGAATATGCAACATGTGCTATACCTAAAAGCACAGAAGAGAACAAGTTAAAGGAGCAAGTTCTACGTTTCCAAAGTCATCGGTGTGGAAAATACTGTCGACGGAAATACAAGAGCAAAGAAAAATACTACACTAAATGTCGATTTGGATTTCCTAGACCTGTTCTTACAAATGGAAGAGTCAACAGTTTTATGTCAGCTGTGAGACATACTATCACAAGAAAATCACCTAAGAATACCTACAACCTTAAAAGAAAAGAAGAATCAAAAAATATAAATGACTACAACCCAGTCATTTTATCCATGTGGAACGCTAACATGGATATACAGTATGTTGCTGACAA
Organism: Triturus cristatus; assembly: GCF_964204655.1. Taxonomy (NCBI): domain Eukaryota; kingdom Metazoa; phylum Chordata; class Amphibia; order Caudata; family Salamandridae; genus Triturus; species Triturus cristatus. Next base: position 424,938,737 of record NC_140593.1, read on the forward strand.
TTCCATTGCTGTTGCTCGATATGTAACGTCTTACATTACGAAATCAGAAAAAACAGAATTGAAGGAAATGTGGGAAGAGATTTCTCACGAGAAGACTGTCAGTAAGAAGCTGTACAGTTTCAGTTTGAAGATGTTATCGCATCGAGAAATTGGATCCTACGAATGTTCAGATAGGTTATCTTCTGCAAGTCTCTACTCGAAGTCAAGAAGAATAATTTGGGCAAGTTTAGGCCTTGCAGCAATGAGAAATCGGGTACTGAAATCTGTTGGAGAAATTGAATATTTGGCTGAGAATGACCCAGAAAGTACAGACATATTGAAAACAAACATGTTGGACACATATTATCCCAAGAGAAGTCATCATCTGGAGAACATGTGTCTCTATGAAGTGTTACAGAACTACATTTATTCACGGAAAGCTGCAGAAGACATCAACAGTGGAAAATATAAAGTTGTTGGTGAAGAAGGATGTTTGGTGAAGCAAACCAAAGGAAGTTTGATAAATCACCGGAAGCTGAGTTGCGACACTACCGACAAGAAAGAATTTTACTACTTGGCTCTTTTACAGTTGTTTAAACCATGGCGTACAGAGGATGAACTACTGGGAGAATTCCAGAGCTATGAAGATTCTTTTAATGCTTGCAAAGACAGCATACAATGCAGTACATTCTCAACTTATCTGCAAATGTTAAATGAAGAAATTGAACAGGAAAATACAATTGCAGCAGAAATAGCTAGAGACAGTTCTCAGGACAGCCAAAGTTCAGGAACACACAGTCAAGATCCCCTAGGACAACCAATCGTTGAAAATGAAGCATCAATAGCCATGAATGAAGTGGAAACGGCTATGAATCAAGCTCAAGAAGAATTTATAGACTTAGAAAATTTGGAAAGACAACTGAATCAAGAGCAGCAACAAATTTATGAAGAGATCAAAAACAAAATTGATCACGGATTTCTACATATCAAAAAAGAGTGCTCATGCACATCATTTCATCCAATCAGGATGTATGTAAGCGGACAAGCTGGCACTGGAAAAAGTTTCCTAATTAAAGTCATCAGAAGCTACCTAAAGCAAAAAACGGATTCTACTTTGTCTTGTGTGGTTACTGCTCCAACTGGGTTAGCAGCATATAACATAAAAGGAATCACCTTACATCGTTTGCTAATGTTACCAGTGGAGCATGAGAACAAAATACAATTCAACAAGCTAACTGGAGAAGCATCCTTGGAAGTTTCACGAATATTGAAGAAGATGCAAGTTCTCATTATTGATGAGGTGAGCATGGTATCAAACTTAATGCTTGCCTTTGTGCATTTAAGAATGCAGCAAATTTTGAAGACAGACTATGACGTGTTATTTGGTGGAAAACACGTCATAGTTTTTGGGGATCTTTTGCAACTTACTCCAGTTAAAGGACAACCAGTGTTTAATACTGTGACACATGAAGACACAAAGAAGTCATTGGGAAGCATTGGAAATACAAATATTTGGTCCTTCTTTGAGTACAAGGAACTTACAACTAATATGAGGCAAGCAAACGATGAAGAATATGGAAGTATTCTGAAAGATATCAGGATTGGACTACTCACAGATGTTGGGAAAAAAGCATTACAGAGTCGGCTGCTACATAATTTATTTCCAAAGGAAGAAATAGTTGCAGAGAAAATATACAAGAATATTGCAGAAAACAAAAGTGTCATCTGCTTAATGCCAACTCTACGTGAATGCTCAATATTTAATGAGGAGCTTTTGAAATTGGAAAAGGAAGACATCAGGAAATTGGAAGCAGTGGACAAAATTGAGGATGGAAGAATTACAGTCACAGTAACAGGCAAACTGAAAAATAAATTGGACTCACTAGAGAAGAACATCTCCAAAACAGCAGGATTAGAAAAAAATCTTTATGTTTGCATGAACTGTAGAGTGTTTTTAAGGAGAAATTTGGATGTTGAGAAAGGCTTAGTGAATGGAGCGATGGGAAGAGTTGTGGGTTTTATTAATTATCAGAAAAAAGAAGGAATTGAATGTTTACAGATAAAATTTGATCAGATAGAGGAAGTTAAAGACATTTGTCGTTGTTCAGTTCGTTTCATGCTTGTGAAAGACTTATATGTACGTAGGAAGCAGTTTCCGTTTTCACTAGCATATGCTGTAACTATCCACAAGTCTCAAGGATTGACTGTAGATTGTGCATTTGTGAACATTGGTTCAACTGTGTTCAAAGAAGGTATGGCATATGTAGCTTTGTCACGAGTCAAAACATTATCAGGTTTATTCATGATAGACTTTGATGACTCAAAAGTTAGTGCTGATACAAACTGTGTAAAGGAGTATAATAGATTAAGAAGAAGCTATGCTCCTCATTTAGGTCAGTATCCTGTGTTGGAGAAACGTGTAGTTTCTCGTAAAAGGAGAAATGAGAATATCTGTAATGAAGATGTAGAGAAGAGGAAAAAAAAGAGGAGTGATGTAATTGCAAGCAAAAAGAATAAGGAAAATGAAGAACAGGTTGTAGGATGTCATTTTGAAAATAGCTCTGGTGTCAACTGCTACGCTAATGTAGTGCTGAATGTTGCATTTTATCTGGAAAGTTTGCAAGAGCAGATAATAGTAAATCAGGGAAAAAGATTCTGTTCAGAGCTCAGTCTCCTTTTTCAAAAGCTGAGTAAAGATAAAACTCAAATAGAAAGTGCTACTGAAATTAGAAAACTTTTAGATGTATGTTCAGGACGAACACAGTTTTCTCAAAATGAACAGCAAGATGCACACGAATTTTTGATGTATTTTCTTCAGGTAGTGGAAGAAGAAGGAGTTCCCATTGACATTTTTTTTGGTCTCTCTTATAAATGGGAACATAGTTGTGATAATTGTTATAATATATGTGGCTCTATTGTTGATAATGAAAGGTTTATTTATTTGACATTGCCAGAGAGTAAAACAGTCACTTTTGCAAAATTAGTTAAAGATGCTAATCATAGCATGAAATGTGGTGAGTGTAATTCTGACATGTTTTCAACATTAATTTTAAGGGAATACGGACAGTATGTAATTTTAATGATGCAACGATGTAGAGCTGATGGATCAAAATTGGATACTTTAATAAAGAAGTTTACAGGACAGCAATTATCAATTTCAGGAAAAACTTTTGTAACTGTTGCAATAATTTTCCATGATGGACCTACTGTTACTTCTGGACATTACACAGTTTATCTAAAATGTGAAAAAGGCTGGACACTGTGTAATGATTCCCAATTGATTTTCAAACAACGTTTGCCTTTTGATTTAGCAAATTCCTATCTAATCTTCCTGAAACCTAAATTTTAGAGAGATTTGGCAAGATCTGGACAAAATAATTTTACCATTTTACTGGATTACCATTGCAATTTTGTAGAAAAAAGATTTTTAAAATTATCATTTGGCCTAAAGGAAAGATAACCAATTGTAATGTGGACTTTTTTAAATTTTAATGCAATTTTCAAAAACCAATAATTTAGAGATAATCGGTAACTTCTGCACATTTTAAATTATGGAATGCTATTGGACTGCCATTGGAAATTTTTTCAAAAATGATTTAAAAAATTACTATTTGGCCATGTGGAAAAGTAAGCAATTCTATTGTGGACTAAATAAATTATTCAAAAATTTTTCGTGAACCAAAATGTTACAGAGAATTGGTGAGATCTGGACAGATTAAACTTTAGAATTTTAATGGTTTTCCCTTGGAAATTTATTCCAGGAAAAAAAAAAAATACTATTTGGCCTAAAGGAAATAAAATCAGATGTATTTTGGAGTTATTTGAGATATAATATTGTGATTATACTTCTGAAACAAACATATCAGACGGTATTTTAAAGAAAAAAGTATTGTTTTTAGATGATATTTTTTTAGAATAATATGCATTTCTGTAATGATAAGTTTAAGTGAGAAGACATTCTGGGCTTTTTTAATACAATCTTTGTGATTGTTAATTTTTTTTGCCCGCTGTAAAATGATGAATGCAATTGCTTTCACAATTAATAGTGAAATGCAATATATTCTGAAAACAGCAAAAATAAGGCAAAAATATTTTTTTGTAAAAAATGTAAATATGTGTATTGTATTATAAAATGGATAAAAAATATTAATACTTTTTTCTTTATTTTCAGATCGATATAGAAAATTTTCGGAAACTACAACCATTTTAAAAACTATTTTTTAAAAAAACAAATGAATAAATATTTTTTTGAGTGAGTATGGTAAGTTAAAAATAAAAATTGTAGTCTCTCAAGGACTTTGTAATGAGATAAATGATTTTTAGTGTTTTTTTTTAAAAAATAAAAAAAAGGTACGCTTACCGTACGCGTACGGTAAAAAAAAAAAAAAAAGTTTTTAAAAAAAAAGAAAAAAAAAGATGAAAGATAAGGTTGGCTCTTAAAAGAACCGTTGTGTTCATGCAGGGACAGAGGAAAGAAAGATTGGGAATATTAGACGGTACGACAAGTGTGCTGATCTATTTTACTGTTCACCAGGGAAACACTGGTCTCCCTATAAGTAATTAGATCGTGACAAGTGGCGCACCGTACTTCAACCCTCGCAAACCAAGGGTTAATTTCCAGAGGGCCAGCAAAAGGAGATTCTCCCCCCACAGATGAAGGGCTCACCTGACCTGCAGAAGAAGGAGTCTGCCCTGCAGATGATGGTCCAGGCTGAGCTGCTGTGGATGTACTGGCTCGTCTTTCTGAAGAGTTACCTCCAAAAAGATGACCATGTGTCCTTCTGTGTACTTCCTGGAGGTGTCTCTTCATGGTGTGATTCCCAAAGGAATACTTCCTGTTAGGATTACCTCTAGAAAGTACACGCTTACACAGCTTGCAAGTAACTAAGGGTGCATTCACCTTTTGCTGGCCTTCTGGAAAAGTAAAATAATCCCAAACATAAGAAGGCTTTACTTTCCTCGCTCTCTGCCTCAAGACAGTGCTGCTGGTGCTAGCCTCACTCTCAGAAGAGCTCTGCTGTTCTGCCATCGTATCCCAAAGACAAACCAGCTCCTTCTCCCAAGGGATCACAAGCAGAAATGAGGGGAATGGGTGTGGTGTAGGAGAGTTCTAGAACTGAAAGTAGTTTCAACCAATCAAAAGTTGTGTTTCAAGATCACATGACCTACCGTACGCTTACGGTACGCTTACGGTACGCTTACGGCAAAAAGTACGCGTGCGCGTAAAAAAGACACGCGCTTGCGCGCATGCGCATAACAGTCACTCCCCGGCACTTCCGCGTAACGTACGCGTGTTGCGTAAGCGCGCACGCGTCCCACGCGCAGTACGCGCGGCTACACAAAGTACGTAACTATACGCAAGCAGCGTAGATAGATTACGGGCGTTGCGTAAACCGTACGCTTACCGTGAGCTTACGGTACGCGTACTATAAAAAAAAAAAAAAAAAAAAAAAAAAAAAACTGGAAATAAATTTTACGTTTATTTTAAAAAATATATATAAAAAAAATATTTAAGGATTTTAAAAATTTAAGCATAGTCTTTATAAAAGATAAGAAAATTAAATTAAAAATATGTTTGAAAAAAATGAAGAATAAAAAAAAAAATAGCATTTAAAAAACCTTGCAAATTCACTGAAAAAACCATGGGTTTCACACACGTTATAGTTAGGAATTAGCATTTAAAAAACCTTGCAAATTCACTGAAAAAACCATGGGTTTCACACACGTTATAGTTAGGAATTAGCATTTAAAAAACCTTAGAAATTCACTGAAAAAACCATAGGTTTCACACACGTTATAGTTAGGAATTAGCATTTAAAAAACCTTAGAAATTCAGTGAAAAAACCATAGGTTTCACACATGTTATAGTTAGCGGAAATTTTACTGATAAAAAACCAGTGAAATTGCCCCGTTATAGTTAGTGCTGGCAACTATAACTCACGCGACCGCAATCTTCTGCTGATGACATATGTGTCAATTTCAAAACAATGGACATACCAATACCAGTTACAACAACCTCTTCAGTAATTCTAAGATCCACATACACATCCACTCATTCACCAACAGTAATACACACACCACCATACTTACTTCTACGGAAACTTACACATACTTAGTCTTTTAAACAATCACTTATAGAAACACATACTTATTCATACAGGAACTCTTTCAATCTCTCCCTCTCACATATACTCACATATATACACCAATAGTCACATATACTAGTTAAAAACATATGTAGTTACTCCTGAAGACACTATTGAGACAGTCATTCACTCACTAACACACCCATACACACACTCATCCACCCATACAGTCCTGCACACATGCTGTCTTCAACACATACAAACAGTGAGTCACTCATTCATGCATCTATGCACTACGTAATACCCCCCACCGTACCATACAGACACTCAGACTGATACTCAAAAAAACAACTAATAACCTATATAGACACCCATGTAGCTACTCACCAACCCATGCAGCCACTTATACACAAAGTGAGAGATACACTTAATCAGTCAGTAACACAATCAATTTTTCAAAAACAAATCATCCATTTAGACACTTATATACCCATTTATTCTTCCATCGACCTTGAGATACACATATATAAAACATATTTAATTTTCAGAAAAACACACATTCACTGGATGATGTCATCAGGTGTGTGTATTACTGTATATGCAAGTAAATGTATGTTTTATTCTTTATTAGCATGAGTGACTATGTGTGTGAGTAACTCTATGGATGAGTGGCATTGTGTAACAGGATGTATAGATGTATGAGTACATATGATGAGTGAGTACATGTATGAGTGACTGTATAGGACTGTTGGTGAATGAGTGGATGTGTATGTGGATCTTAGAATTACTGAAGAGGTTGTTGTAACTGGTATTGGTATGTCCATTGTTTTGAAATTGACACATATGTCATCAGCAGAAGATTGCGGTCGCGTGAGTTATAGTTGCCAGCACTAACTATAACGGGGCAATTTCACTGGTTTTTTATCAGTAAAATTTCCGCTAACTATAACATGTGTGAAACCTATGGTTTTTTCAGTGCATTTGTACGGTTTTTTAAATGCTAAGTTACTTTACGCCATTCGAGGCGTGCGCGCCCACTTAACGCAGTTCGTTCCGTGCACGGTTTTTATCAACTTTAATAAGCCCTGTACATTTGGTGCCCTTCGGCCACCAAAAGCACAGGGGGTGGGGTCAATGTGGATAGTGTTTTTTTTATTTCGATTTTATAATTTCATGTTGCCAAAATTTAGTTTTTTTTTCCTATTAATAAGCCCTGTACATTTGGTGGCCTACGGCCACCAAAAGCACAGGGGGTGGGGTAAGTGTGGATAGTGTTTTTTTTATTTTTGTTTTTTTTACCGTACGCTTACGGTAAGCGTACGGTAAGCGTACTCGGCGAAATTGCCGAAAAAAAAATAAAAACGTTTTTGCTCTTGGGGGATGTTTGGGGACTCCCTCAACATGACTATGTGGGAGGGAGTTGTCAAAACAGCCCCGTAACATGTTTTTGGCCATCTTGTTTGATAAACAACACTCAGTGCGAGAGACAAAATGGCGGCCGCCGCTTCCTGGTTTCGGCCGATTCGAATGTTTACTAAGATCTAAGAGCCAATCAGAATCGCGCTCGCGCACGCCACCGTACGCTTACCGTAAGCGTACGGTAAGCGTACCGTAAGCGGGCTCAGATATATATATTGATTTAAAGGCTATTTTCTCAGAATCTACTGAACAGATTTACACCAAACCTACAAAAGGCACTTCCTTGACCTAGGGACTACCTCACTGCCAAATTTCTAGTAATTCTGTTCAGCCGTTCGGGCTGTAGCTCGTTCTAAAGGTCCTATGGAAAAATGCATGGGAAAAACGCGTTTTGGGACCCCCCTTTTATCTCAGCCCCCGCTTGACGAATCCCCCCGAGACTTTCAAGGTAGGAGCGGAGCGTAGCGCCCCACCTATTTTGAGAAATTCGCGAGGATTCATCGACCGGCGCCAAAGTTATTCAAAATAGAATGTTGAGGTTTTCCTATGGAAAAGGGGTCCTAACTATAACTACCTACTGGCGACCGCCAGTAGGTAATATATATATATATATATATATATATATATATATATATATATATATATATATATATATATATATATATATATATGTGATTCTGGTGGATGGGACTGGCTTGGGAGTAGGTGACCCAAGGTTGTCTTTTGCCTGTATTTTCGCAGAGTCTACCCCGTGCAACACGGTATTTGCCAACACGCTGCATTATGGGACATGGAGTCCGGACATTGGACTGTTGTAACGTTCTGCAGGCTAATGTGGCGCAGGTGAGCCCTTCAGTATTCAACAAGGAGGAGCCTATTTCAGAAACCTTTCAGGTGACTCGGCTATGAACTGTGGCATTTGAAAAAGGCGCAAAGCCGAAACCGGTCATGCGGTCCAGTTTTTCTGAATAAACAACCGATGCAAACCCCGTTGTGTCCTCTGCTCTGCTTCGAAAGGAGAAGATTGTGATTATATATATATATATATATATATATATATATATATATATATATATATATATTCACTGAAAAAACCATAGGTTTCACACATGTTATAGTTAGCGGAAATTTTACTGATAAAAAACCAATGAAATTCCCCCGTTATAGTTAGTGCAGGCAACTATAACTCACGCGACCGCAATCCTCTGCTGATGCTAATACTGTATTTAGACACTTATTTGCCCATGTCTTCTTCCATACATTTTTAGCTATACATATATTACAAATATTTTTTTTTCATAAAGACACATATGTCATCAGCAGAAGATTGCGGTCGCGTGAGTTATAGTTGCCTGCACTAACTATAACGGGGGAATTTCATTGGTTTTTTATCAGTAAAATTTCCGCTAACTATAACATGTGTGAAACCTATGGTTTTTTCAGTGAATTTGCAAGGTTTTTTAAATGCTTATTCCTAACTATAACGTGTGTGAAACCTATGGTTTTTTCAGTGAATTTGTACGGTTTTTTAAATGCTAAGTTACTTTACGCCATTCGTGGCGTGCGCGCCCACTTAACGCAGTTCGTTCCGTGCGCGCACGGTGCGCTTCGCGCACCGTGCGCGCACAGTGAGCACGCTTCGCGCACCGCGTGCCCACTTTACGCAGTTAGTGCCGTGCACGCACGGTGGGCACGCGGTGCGATGACAAAGCAAGAAAGCACGTCAACAAATCTGTTTCTGCTTTCCTCCGTGACTATGGAATGGGTGCCATTTACCACAACAACTTGCGTTATTACATGCAAGACATTTATAGAGGAGATGGTGTGCACTTCAATGATGAAGGGAACAGAGTCTTCCTCTTGAACCTTAGACTCTGCATCGGTACTTACTTGTAGGTACCACTAAAAAATCATTTCATAAACACAACGGCTCTTTTTAGAGCCCCCTAATATCTAAACACTTAAATCTGATTTTCATTTTTTTTTTTTTTTTTTTCTACCGTACGCTTACCGTAAGCTACCGTACGCGTACCCCGTGATTTTTTTTAAAATCAATAAATGTTTTCTTTGTACTTTACAGTCCTTCTTTGACCCCCTCACAAATGTAAGGGGGTCTGTAACTCTCCTCATTGCCCCCTTTCCTTGTTTTCACTCTTTTTTTTCAGAGTGAAATACACAAAATGGCGGCCGCCGCTTCCTGGTTTCGGCCGATTCGAATGTTTACTAAGATCTAAGAGCCAATCAGAATCGCGCTCGCGCACGCCACCGTACGCTTACCGTAAGCGTACGGTAAGCGTACCGTAAGCGGGCTCAGATATATATATTGATTTAAAGGCTATTTTCTCAGAATCTACTGAACAGATTTACACCAAACCTACAAAAGGCACTTCCTTGACCTAGGGACTACCTCTCTGCCAAATTTTGAGTAATTCTGTTCAGCCGTTCGGGCTGTAGCTCGTTCTAAAGGTCCTATGGAAAAATGCATGGGAAAAACGCGTTTTGGGACCCCCCTTTTATCTCAGCCCCCGCTTGACGGATCCCCCCGAGACTTTCAGGGTAGGAGCGGAGCGTAGCGCCCCACCTATTTTGAGAAATTCGCGAGGATTCGTCGACCGGCGCCAAAGTTATTCAAAATAGAATGTTGAGGTTTTCCTATGGAAACGTGGTCCTAACTATAACTACCTACTGGCGACCGCCAGTAGGTAATATATATATATATATATATATATATATATATATATATATATATATATATATATATATATATATATATATATATATATATATATATATATATATATATATATATATATATATATATATATATATATATATATATCCGGCAGGTGACCTCCTCCTCCAACTTCGGTCACAAAACGAGGCGCACTCTGACAACATAGTTTTTTTTAAATGTAATCACCACACACGAACATGGACGCGTTTCGGCTGCACGCCTTCCTCTATGTATATATATATCTCCAAACCAAGTTTGTCAACAAGTTTGAAGACATAATTCCAGGCAAGTAATGTGTGTAATGAGGCTGAAAAAATACATTTGGCACTGGAGTTCCTTTCTGTAGCCTAACGCGTTTCAGACCTTCCTTGGTCCTTGCTCACATGCAGAAATACATCTTTGCACAAACACTCCTGCAGCACCTCCTATTAGCATGATAGTTGGCAGTATTCCTCTCTAGTGGGCCTCACAAGTGATTGTTTCAACTTTACAGAGCATGCTGGGATTCGTAGTGCTAACAGTTTTTTCATTTCCTTTAGTAGGTGTGCACTGCCATATAAAATCATTTCCATAATTCATAGCCCTCCAGTGAGCATTTCAGTGTCATTTGTTAAATAAAATCTGCTCACCCTGCCTTTCAGCAGCTTGACAACAAACAATTCAGTCAATGCAGGCCCACCTTTCAGTTGCAGTGGTGGTGCTGTCTTATATATATATATATATATATATATATATATATATATTCACTGAAAAAACCATAGGTTTCAGGGGTGTTATAGTTAGCTGGACTTTTCACTTGTACAAAACCATTGAAATTCCCCCGTTATAGTTAGTTCAGCTAACTATAACTCGCGCGCCCGCAATGCACTGCTGATGACGTCACATATTACATCACTCATGACATGGTCAGTGACATCACTCATGACATCACTGATGACATCTCAAATGACATCACTGATGACATCATCCAGTGAATGTGTGTTATTCTGAAAATTAAATATGTTTTATATATGTATATCTCAAGGTCGATGGAAGAATAAATGGGTATATAAGTGTCTAAATGGATGATTTGTTTTTGAAAAATTGATTGTGTAACTGACTGATTAAGTGTATCATAGTGAATACATGGCTTAGTGAGTAATGTTTAAATATGTAAATATCTGTATCAGTCTCTCACTTTGTGTATAAGTGGCTGCATGGGTTGGTGAGTAGCTACATGGGTGTCTATATAGGTTATTAGTTGGTTTTTTGAGTATCAGTCTGAGTGTCTGCATGGTTCGGTGGGGGTATTACGTAGTGCATAGGTGCATGAATGAGTGACTCACTGTTTGTATGTGTTGAACACAGTATGTGTGCAGGACTGTATGGGTGGATGAGTGTGTGTATGGGTGTGTTAGTGAGTGAATGACTGTCTCAATAGTGTCTTTATGAGTAACTACAAATGTTTTAAACTAGTATATGTGACTATTGGTGTATATATGTGAGTATATGTGAGAGTGAGAGATTGAAAGAGTTCCTGTATGAATAAGTATGTGTTTCTATAAGTGATTGTTTAAAAGACTAAGTATGTGTAAGTTTCCGTAGAAGTAAGTGTGGTGGTGTGTGTATAACTGTATATGCAAGTAAATGTATGTTTGATTCTTTATTAGCATGAGTGACTATGTGTGTGAGTAACTCTATGGATGAGTGGCATTGTGTAACAGGATGTATAGGTGTATGAGTACATATGATGAGTGAGTACATGTATGAGTGACTGTATTGGACTGTTGGTGAATGAGTGGATGTGTATGTGGATCTTAGAATTACTGAAGAGGTTGTTGTAACTGGTATTGGTATGTCCATTGTTTTGAAAATTTTAGTCTCTATTTTTGAATGTGTGTATCAAAGGTTATATTAGGGTGAGAGGAGGTCTGCCACTCTATCACAAGGATGATGTCATCAGTGATGTCATCAGTGATGTCATTTGAGATGTCATCAGTGATGTCATGAGTGATGTCACTGACCATGTCATGAGTGATGTAATATGTGACGTCATCAGCAGTGCATTGCGGGCGCGCGAGTTATAGTTAGCTGAACTAACTATAACGGGGGAATTTCAATGGTTTTGTACAAGTGAAAAGTCCAGCTAACTATAACACCCCTGAAACCTATGGTTTTTTCAGTGAATTTCTGAGGTTTTTTAAATGCTAATTCCTAACTATAACGTGCCTGAAACCTATGGTTTTTTCTGTTAATTTCAAAGGTTTTTTAAATGCTAATTTCTAACTATGCCTACAGAGATAGGACATGTGAAGAAAGAAGAAAAAATGCACAGAAAGAAACAAAAGAAGTGCAGAAAGAAGCAACAGAAGTCCTCAAATACGAAGATAAGTGCAGGAAGAAGGATAACGTGCAGAAAGAACAAAAAGAAGAGCAGAAAGAAGCCTTGTTGCAAAATCATCCTGTACCCTCAACTTTTTCAGACGGATACTGGTGGTAACTGAGTCTGACTAACCAGTCCTAGAGCCAGTGCTATGTTAAAAGACACTTAGAATACAGTGAAAACACCTACATACACTAGGGAACATTATGCGTTGGGGTCCCCCTGTGATTAGCCTTACCTCCTCTATAAGCCCCTAGTATATAATAGGGCATGGGGATTAAAACTACCTCTTAAAACAGGCCACAGGGCGTTTTTGCACACTTTAACTCAGGCCCCGTCCCCTCCTTTCACCATTGTGTAAACCCGCCCTGTGTCCGTTTTTAGTTGGGAGATTAAGTTAATTTGAGTCCTGAGGGTCCCTAGGGTCCAACTAGCCCACTAGGTACCTCCAGTAAGTGCCACAGAGCTGCGTTGCAGAGAGGTGTAAAAAGTGGCACGGCCTGGACCACCTCTCTGCAATGCAGCTCAGTGGCGCTTACTGGAAGCACTTGGTGGGCTAGTTAGCCCCCAGGGGCCCTCAGTATTGAAGGGAAATTATATCCCCAATTTAAAACGTGCCATGGTGCGTGTTTGCACACGTCACCTCAGGCCCCGTCCCCTCCCTTCACCACTGTGTAAACGCGCCCTGTGGCTGTTCTAAGTTGAGAGATTAAGTCCCCTTGAATCCTAAGGGTCCCTAGGGTCACACTAGACCACTAGGTACCTCCAGTAAGCGCCACAGAGCTGCGTTGCAGAGAGGTGTAAAAAGGGGCTTGGCCTCAGAACACCTGTCTGCAGCGCAGCTCCCTGGCGCATACTGGAGATGCCTGTTGGGGGCGCGTTTGCAGAGTGCTGCATGGAGGGGGCATGGCCTCCGGCACGATGCCAGTCTTTTATTTATTTTATTTTTTTAAGAAGGGGGGCTGTGTGGTTCCCCTTCTTATTCTAATTTATTGGCCCTGATGACCCCATCCCCCAGGGCCTGTCTCCTAATTATATTTTTTTGACCCCAATCCCCAGGGCCGGCCACTGTTTTTTATTATTTTTAAAAAATATATATTTATAGACACACCTAGGACATGCTGGACAAACCGTACGTACCTATCACCATGACGATTTGCGTGATATTCATTAAAAGGCGACTATGCATGCAATTAATCCACGTGGAATGTATTTACACCACTAGTGAAGCTCTGACATGTCTGATGCTCTACCATGCCTAATCCCGGTAGACACCCTTGTCGTTTATTTATACAAACATGGGTAGCTATTGACGGGCACATTTAATACACATGCACACCAAGCCATTCAAAGGGGATTCGACAAAAATTCGACCAAAACTATGCAAGAAACCCCCCTCACAGTTAATAAAACACACATCCACTGCCGGATGTGTAATACTTTTTATTTTACTCTCTGGAAAGGGGACGAACATCACTTGCGAGTCACAGCGCGCTCCTGACAGAGCCCAATGCTGTGTTACACCCACCATTGCCTGCCGAGTGCCACACACCTCTGTATTGTATTCCACTAGCTAGTGCATATGCTATGACACTCTCTAGCCCATGTGCACTGTAACACCACCCCGTGAAAATGTCATGCCAGACTTGTCTTCGCACGGGTTATATTGCCCCATCTAACGTGCCTTCCTCGATGCCTATGTTATAACGCACAGTGCTATGCCATACATATTACAATTTGGGATCCATATCTTTGTCACAGTGCATATGCAACGTTACACTCCCCAGCACATATTTTATATTACAACTTTAGGGACTAGTTAGGTTACACAACACTGCCCTGTGCATATTACACTCCAAGGCGCATATCGCATAGCACGCGCTAGTGCCTGTGCTATCTCGCGCTCTCCAATGAATCTGTCATTGCGCACAATGTATTGCATATTATATTTCACGCCTGGTTCATCTTATATCACACTTTTTGGTGCATAGTTTATACCATACACTATATCTAGTTTTCATTTTCAATCGTGCTCTCAGGACTATGTTCTATATAACACTGTGTTCACCTACCCTTTTCACGGGCATTACATTTTGCGATAGGGGGTGGAGGGTCAGGGGGTGTTTTTGCCAAGTGAGCCCGGAGTCACAGTCACTAACGTCTTCTTCTTCCTGAATAAAAGTGAGATTATGCTGCATACTTGTTCATATTTTAAGTAGTTTGCACAGACAAAATGTTTTAAAAACAATAAAGTTTCTAATACCCGCCTTCTCTGAACAGTTATCTTGCTGCCCCATCCCCCTCCTCCCTATCCTCTGTTGTGTGAATCCATGGACTAGCCTCCTCCCTCCTGCCATGCATGGTCTGAGGTGCTGCCACTGCCCTCAATTTAGTATGATGTACCAGTCCACTCCTCCTGCCCTCCATTGCCCAATTCTATGCCCCATCATTGACCTCCTGCTTAAACTCTGTGCTTAGCTTGCTGCCCCTATTCTCCTTCCCCCTGCCCTCCGATGTCTTTGTGCATGCCCCTGCTCCATCCTTTTTGCCCACCATGTCCCATGGACCTGCCACTCCTATCTACTCTGAGTGTTCTGTTGAGCTGCCACTCCCCTCCCACCTGCCTAGCATTGTCAGATGACTGTAACCTGTCCCTGCCACCTCCACCCTGCCTGTCCACATGCCATGCCTCTATCCTCTTCCTCCTGTCCTACATGGTCCATTGTACTGCCACACCCTTCTGCCCTCCCTGGTCTGTTGTGCTGCAACTGCTCCTCCTGCCTGCCCCGTGTGGTCTGTTGTGAGGCCCCTTCCCCTGAACTTTCTTGTCTGTGCACAGGTCCTGACCCTCCCTTCTATCCTCCATCGTCCTTTGTGCATGCCCCTGCACCCTCCTTCTTGCCCATCATAGCCATTGTGCTGCCACTAACCCTCCCACTTGCCATGCATGGTCTTCTGTGCTGCCATGGCCCCTCCCACCTTCCCTGTGTGGTCAGTTAGCTGCCCCTGACCCCCTCCCACCTTCCCTCCATGGTCTGTGTGTATGCCATCACAGTCTCACTGTTGCTCTTCATGTTGTGTCTTGCTTCTAGTGCCCATCCTGCCTGACCTCCATGGCCATCTTGCTGCTCCTGCCCTGCCCCTTTGCCCCCAGCCCTCTGTTTACATGTGCAGACCCCTACTCCCTCCCTCCTGGCTTGTCTGTTCCATTGTAATGCCCCTGATCCGTCCCTCCTGCCCTTTATGGTCTGTTATGCTGCAGCCTTCTCTCCTGTCTGTCCATTATGGTCAGCTAGCTACCATTGCCTCTTGCCCCTCTGTTCTCTGTTGTCCATGTGCATGGTCCTGTCCCCTCCCTCTTGCTTTCTATGGATTGTTGTGCTGCACTCCCGTCCTGCATGCCCTGTGTGGTGTATTGTGCTGCTGCAAACCCTGATGCCTGCCCTGCAGGGTCAGTTTGGTGCACCTCTCCATGTCTCTCCTGTCCTCTGTTATCCAAGTCCATGTCCCTATCCCATTTCCTTCCATGATCCAATGTACCATACTTGCGAACATTTTGAACTTGGTAAGAGGGAGATTTTGAAAAAAAACTGGGGTATTGATTTTCCCCTTTGAGTTACATTGAAAAAGAGGATATTGTAGACAGGAGACAGATCAAATAAAGCCCATTTGAGCTTAAAAACATTGGACGTTTCCTGGCTGAATCGGGTCTGTTGGCATGTATGGTTGTACTACCATTGCCTCTTCCTTCTGCCCACAATGGTCTATTACATTGCCACAGCCTTGAAGGAGGGTAGATTTTGTATCACAGGGGGCCCCTGGCCCGTTCTGTCCCCACCCTGAAGTATGAGACCCTTGTCCTTGCCCTGCCAGCCGCATTTGTAGGCCGTATTAAATTGACCAGCGGGTCCTGTGTTGCTATATAATTATCCTGAGACATCCTTACCACTCAGCCAGCATAAAACCCCTGTGTAGGCCCTTCTGTTCAATATGTAGGCCTCTTTGATAAATTGACCATAGCTCTGCAATTTTAGTGTATAGCAGTCTGAAGGCAGGTCTGCGAGGCCTTCTGCTCCAAACTAGTAGCCCCCACCCTACCCGAGTGCTCCGTGCTCGGTATCAAAGTTCAACATCCCCCTGAAGCTGTCGACATACAGTAGGCTGCATCCTGGACTGGTACTTGCTTCCTGGGCAGGTTTCCCGCTTTTAAGGAAGTGGCAACCGCAGAGCGTCAAGTTAGGAGAACTGTGGAGATTTTATACATGAATATATTGAATTCCTGTACAATACCCATTATTTTCTGCTTGCTCTATGGAACTTACGATAAGCGATTGGCCTGAGAGACTGACCTTTTCACCCAGTCCATTGTCAGCATTAAGTGGGTAAATGACGAAATGTCTGGTAAAATCTGCAGACGAAGCTTTTGGGTAGCATACGTAGGTAGATGTAGCGTGCAAAGGAGCCCACAAAATGATATAAAAAGGGAGCACCCACAGATATCGACGGACAACCTCACCGTCTGTATGTAGGTTAACAGGCTGTGCAGGTTTTCCCCAAGAACTGGGAGCTCTTGTCTTCCTTTGCTTAAAATGTCTTGCGCTGCTTTGCTTGAAGTATCTTATTCTATTTTACCTATATGAAATGTCATGTTATGTTTAACCATTGTTCTCTTTACTTTTGCATTTAAAAGATGTTGTATTGTAATTGCAGGAATGCTTGCTCTAAGAGTAAATGTGAGTGTCCCTAGGTAACATTTTCCTTGGTGTAACTTGTTTCTCATGATGCATTTATAGATGTGTTTTCTCTCTCTCTCTGTCAGTCCATTAATTGAGATACAGAGAATATCATGACAGCTGTATGATTATCTGGATTCTGTATTTTGTACTTTATGTCTCTATCCTGCGGTTTCTTTGAAGTTGCATCTTCTCATTAAACTGCCATTGTATTCTGCCTCCAATTCCATGTCTCATATGTCTGTTTTCTTCATTTTTGGAGCAAGCGTTCCTAGGCACCCCGGCTCAAATTAAGGTGCCCCTTTTGTCCCTGACTCACTCTCCTGCTCAGTTCTGTGGTGGCTCCCGGGGCTCTGGGGACCGCCCCTAGCTTCCTTGACCCGTAATAGATCTTCCCTCCAACAGCCTCTCTTGCAAGTCCTGTATTGTTGGTTTGTTGCCCCTGCCCCCCTTTCCACTGCCCTCCATAGTCTGTTGTGCTTCCACGGCCCTTCCTGCCTGCTCAGTGTGGTTAAATTGTTGCCTTTGCACCCTCCTACCTGCCTTCAATTTTCAGAGTCCGTGCCCCTGGCCTCTGCCTCTCAACAGTATCCTAATGAACAACTAGATTGCTAACATTCTATATTTATTACAAAAGTGTGGAACGCCTGACATCATCTTGATGTAATCAAAACTGTAATACCTAGAGCATTCCTTTAGAAATTACATATATGAGAGGGTCTTATTGGCATCAAAAGTATGGTTAGTGCTCTAAAAGACTAAAATAAGGACATATTTTCTGAGTTTTCTAATAGCGACAAAGCACTTTTAAATTATTTGTTATCTTTATGTTTTTTTATCTAGTTGACAACTTGATTAAATGTTGCACTTAGGGGAGAGGATGTGGTGTTACTTCCAGAACTGCAGACTTTGCAACTGGGGAACCAGGTTGAAGTTTCTGCTTCAGCTCGACATTCTGTGATTCTGGTCAAATCACTTAGTCTCCCCATGTCTACAACCAAAATGAATTTGTTCTTGTGTGATGTAACCAATGCTCATGTAAAGCACTCCAATACCTGACAAGTCTGCACTATATAAAACTGCAAATACACACAAAATAAGTGTGTTGCACACTTCTGTCATTGGGCTATATTTGGGCTATATCTGGGTGATTTTGGGCTACATTTGGGCTCTTTTGTCTCCGGTGGCCATCTTGGGAGATTTATTTGTTATGAAGTTTCCTAATTTCCTCATGTACTGCAGTCTCCTCAGTCGGAAATGCTTTCAGTTTTTTACTTTGATTCCATCATGAAGGTATTCAGATATGTCACACATTTGCCATGAATTCTGAATGTTAGCACTCTAGTTGCTCATTAGATCACTGTAGTAAAACTACTGTTCACCATGGAAGTCTGCTCCTGGTATTAAAAGTGCATGTTTCAGTCTGCATGTCAGAATTTTTTAATGAAATAGAAGAGGATTTGAGAAGTCACTCAAAATGTGCCCTCATTTTCTTTCTTCAGCATTAATCATAATTTCTATGGCAAAATGAACCCCCTCATTGTGTTCCTTTTTAAATTAAATGTTTTAAGTGTTACCAGTTTATTCCAATCAAGATGGCTTCAGGTGTGCCATACTTTTGTCATAATGAAGACAGTAAGTGCTCTAGTTGTTTTTAAGAACATTCTTGGACATTCTGTCATTGGGCTATACTTGGGCTACATCTGGGTGATATTTGGGCTACATTTGGGCTCTTTTGTCTCTGGTGGCCATCTTGGGAGACTTATTTGTTATGAAGTTTCCTAATTTCCTCATTTACTGCAGTCTCCTCAGTAGGAAATACTTTCAGTTTTTTACTTTGATTCCATCAAGAAGGCATTCAAATATGTCACACATTTGCCATAAAATCAGAATGTTAGCACTCTTTTTGCTCATTAGATCACTGTAGTAAAGCTACTGCTCACCAGGGAAAACTGCTGCTGGTATTGAAAGTGCATGTTTCAGTCTGCATGCCAGGATTTGAGAAGTCACTCAAAATGTGCCCTAATTTTTCTTTCTGCAGCACTAATCATACTTTTTATGGAAAAATGAACCCCCTCATTTTGTTCCTTTTTAAATTAAATGTTTTAAGAGTTACCACTTTAATCCAAGCAAGATGGCTTCAGGTGTGCCATACATTTATCATAAGTAGGACGGTTAGCGCTCTAGTAGTTCTTTGGAACACTCTGGAAAGCTGCAGTAGAACACAAAGGAATCAACTGACAGTCTCTGCCCTTGTTGGATGTACATGTTTTACTGAGAATGTCAGACTTCATTCTCACATGACTGAGAAAGATAATGTGAATTTACAGAAAATAAGCTCTCAGTTTAGCTTATAGATCACCTTCCAAACCTCTGTGGTAAAAGCATGAGAAAATATTTTTCTCTCAATCATGATATCCCAGCAGAAGGCTTTTTCACATGGTGAAATCACCTTAGAACATACCACAATTCCTAAAATGAGTATGGTACCATCAACAAATGATTTATAATGTAACTAAAGTCTTAAAATCTTCTATTAACTGCAATGCTTTTTAATGAGGTGCTATCATGTATATTGGTCCCAAGATGGCTGCCAACACTTCTTGGATGAAGTGCTGACAGCCAATCAGATCTCAGGATGAGATGTGTGGTTAGGCTCCGCCCACATATATATATTGATTTAAATGCTATTTTCTCAGGAACTACTGAACAGATTTACACCAGACCTACAAAAGGCACTTCCTTGACCTGAGGACTACCTCTCTGCCAAATTTCAAGTAACTCTGTTCAGCCGTTCGGGCTGTAGCTGTGTCTAAAGGTCCTATGTAAAAATGCATGGGAAAAACGCGTTTTGGGACCCCCCTTTTTTCTCAGCCCCCGCTTGACGAATCCCCCCGAGACTTTCAGGGTAGGAGCGGAGCGTAGCGCCCCACCTATTTTGCAAATTTCGCGAGGATTCATCGACCGGCGCCAAAGTTATTCCAAATAGAATGTTGCGGATTTCCTATGGAAACAGGGTCCTAACTATAACTATCTACTGGCGACCGCCAGTAGATAATATATATGTTGAATTATAATATACAAACTAAGACAGCTGGTGTTGGATTCCATAGGTTTTGTAATTTTGCACCAACATTTCTGGATTAAATAGGGCACAATTCTCAATGGCATTCGTTCACTCTTGTATAAAATCAGCTTTGGTATTTGAAAAGTGCAAATTCACACGTGCAAATTAATTTGCTCACACATAAACTTACATCAGTATGCTATGCTCATACATATACATACCTTTCAACGGCGGGTGTCAACAGTGCTTGATTTGTAGAAAATAAGTGCCAGGGTCTATTACAGGAGGCCACTGCACATTGCACTATCAATTCCCCTGTCAGTGTGGCCAATTGCTATCACACTCAACAAATGTTACCATTTGGACTATTCCAGGTCACCTAAAGATGCAAGGATATTTAATCTAAATTAGTTTGAGAAACGCTGTGCTCATGTCCTGTGTTTAAAATAGTCAGACATTGCCACCATGTGGTTGACTGTCATAAATAAGTACTGGTGTTAAGGATTAGGTGCCGGTGCTGAGCACGGGCAAACACCGGCATTAATTAAGAACTTGGTGTCACCCTCATTTAACTCATATTCACCCTTCTGACACACAACATTCCTTTATAGGCCTCAATGGACATCCCCCCTCCCAAGACCTCTGCAACAACTGCGGCACCTACTTCTACCGCAAGATCAGGGAGATATATGGCAGCTTTGTCAACCCCGATACCCAAGAAACCCCCATCCAAAACTACTGCATCCTATGACATTGGACCCCAACAGCCCTGCTCAGCTGGACCTACCTCACAGAGAATGACACCCTCAAGATCATCAAGAGCATCCACTCCGGAGCACCCTCAAACACCTGCCTGCACCATGTCTTCAACAGAGCAGACATCACCATCGCCCCTGAACTCTGCCACACCATCAAATGCTCCATCAACTTCACTACCTTCTCAGATGACTGTAAACATGCAGAGATCAACTCCTTGTTGAAGAAACCCCTGCTGACCTGACGGACCTCAAGAACTTCAGACCCATCTCACCTCACCCCTTCCCAGTCAAGGTAATCGAGAAGGCTATCAACGTCCAACTTTTCAAGTTCATCGAAGCAAACCACATCCTAAACCTCTCCCAATCCAGCTTCTGAAGCATCCACAGCACCGAGACCACCCTCCTCGCTGCCACAGATGGCATCTGAACTCTTCACGACCGAAGCGAAACTGCAGTCCTCATCCTCCTAAATCTCTCGGCCACCTTCAATACCGTCTCGCACCGCACCCTATGCACAAGACGCCACGACGCCGGCATCTGCAACACAGTCCTGGAATGAATCTGCTACTTCCTCACCGGCCAAAAACAGAGAGTCAAACTACCTCCGGTCCTCTTGGAACCTACAGAGATCAGCTGCAGAGTGCCTTGGGGCTCCTCCCTGAGTGCCATGCTTTTCAACATCTACATGGCCCCACTTGCAGCCATCGTCAGGAACCACAGACTCAACATTGCCTCCTACGCCGACAACACCCAGCTGATTCTCTCCCTCACCAGCGAACCAAATGTTTCCAAGAACAACTTTCACAATGGGATGAAGGCTGTTGCCGTCTGGATTAAGAACAGCTGCCTCAAGCTCAAATTGGAGAAGACCAAAGTCCTCATAATGGGCTCCATCTCCTACACCTTGGATGACTCCTGGTGGCCCGCAGCACTTGGAACCTCCCTTGTACTCACAGACCACGCTCGGAACTTCAGCATCATCCTGGACTCTGTACTCACCTTGAGCCACCAGATCAAGGCTGCTTCAACACGCTACACCTGCTCTGAAAGATCTTCAAATGAATCCCCACAGAGTCCAGAAAGACGGTCACCCATGCACTCGTCAGCAGCAGAATCGACTACGGCAATGTTTTCTATGCTGGCATCATCCAAAAACTCCTCAAGAAACTGCAGAACATCCAAGACACCGCCGCCAGACTCATCCTCAACATCCCCCGCTGCTCCCACTTCACCAGCCATCTAAGAGACCAACACTGGCTCCCAGTCAACAAAAGAATCAACATCAAGCACCTCACACACGCCTACAAAGTGTCTACATGACGCAGGACCTGCGTACCTCAACCACCGCCTCGCATTCCACATACCCACCAGAGACCTCCGCTCTGCCCAACTGGCCCTGATTACCGTCCCACGTATCCACAAGATCACAGCCGGAGGAATATCCTTTTTCCTACCTCGCAGTAAAGACCTGGAATACCCTACCTCTTCACCTCAGGCAATCACCGTCACTACCTCAATTCGGGAAGGACCTCAAGATCTGGCTCTTCGGCTGAACCACAGTGGCTTGACGGACCTGCGGCCCCCCAACCCCCCAGCTCCTTGAGACCCTTACTGGTGACTAGTCGTGCTCTGCAAGATATTGATTGAATCGGGTCAAACCAATGCCACTCTCCAAAACCCAGTTTATTTTCCATTCACCTTAATGGAATCACCCCATTACATTTCCGGCTTCACACTCCTTTCAGAGTCTGCATGTTGACAATTGGGCATGTAAGTTAATCTCCTCAAAAAGACATATAGGGGTGTTCCAGTGTGTGGATACTTTGAGAAGTAGATGAACTACCATAGACTATCTGGTCACAAACATTTATAAAGCACATTAAGAGTCTGGGCAAAGTTTGAGATGTTTTTTCTTGTCTGTGTAAAGAGCAGTAGTAAATCCCCCTACAGGGCATGAATGGATAGGAGATACCACAATATTTGTAGGATGTAGTTGAAGGGGTTTCTCAACAAGCAAAGTATTTCCCCAATGAAGTGATGCATTTTCTCAACATATCTGCTTATCTCTACATGAATACATCTGCATTTACTATCATCAAAATGCCAGTGCAAAATCCTAAGCCTGGTTGCCATCGACAGTAGCTCACATCTTCTCACACAGCAGCACACAGGAAAGGAAGCACTTTGTACCTGATCTGCACATCAAAGACCAATGTCCCCAGCCCCCTGAGCTGCATTTTGACTAGACCGACCATGTTGACATCTCTGCAGACCTGAACTACACTGTTCCAACCACTGGACACCTGTATGGAGATTAGTAAATCCTTCAGGGTTGTCCCTCAAGACGTCTTGCATAAGGACCTGAAACCTGAAAGACCCATACCATTCCGAGCATTGTTGTTAAGGCCATCCACCCTCAGCAGCACCCTCCAAATGATATAGACACTTATGTCCCACAAAAATAAGGCGATTACTTTTTGGGAATGAAGGGCGGCATGTAGAGGTCATGATTCTGAATACGGTTTACATGAGCGACCCCTGACGAAGAACCACACAGGTTCGAAATGCATTGGGTTTTATTGTGAGTCCTGAGGAAATACCATTGGCCGCACATACTTATGCTAAAGCCTGGATTGGCAACAGAAAGCATTTGAAAATGCGAAAATAAAGTATTTTGCGTAATTATGCTGTCTCCGGATTGATTCTACGAATACACAAGATTTGGACAACTTGAATTGAGGATTATTTGATTACTATGGATTAAATGTGGTCGAGTTTGAAACAGTGGTTTATATTGAGCATTGTTCTCACTCAAGCAGTGCAGCAGCTGGGTGCGCAAAAACGCACCCTTTTCCAATATCAAAAAAATAACAGCAATGCCCATTTCCACATTACATACCCTAGAGCTCATTAATAGCAAATTCACTAACAGATGCCAGGATGCATAGTAGAGATGCACCCTAATAGATGAGCTGACCTCCCTGAATCAACTCCTCTTTACCTACAGGGATTTCATCACAAAAGCTAATGCGGTGCTTAACAAAAGCACCATCAATGAGGCCTCTGATAAAAGCAGGAACTAGCATGCACTTCAAAGCCATCAAGCATTGTCTGAACCCCACAACAGTAATCTCACTCCAAAGATCAGTGTCCCGTTGTCAACAATTTCTTCAGGGGTCCAGTAGACAAAATCAGACAGCACACTGATAACACATCCTCTCCTGACAGTCCCATGACAATTCTATCAAGCAAACCATCTACTTGGTGATTTCTGACCCCTTGCCCTAAGGACTTTGTCATTAGAATTGACTGCAACCGATACACAACCCACTGAGCATTGTTTATTCGGAAATGTTTCCTGGTAATTATCAGTCCCATAAAATGATTTCAGGGACAGCAATAAAACTCCAAACCCTCTTTCATTAATGAATAACTGTACACTAGAGGCATTAGAAAACATGCAAAAGGTACGTCAGTACCCCCTCTGTCTCTCACAGGATTTTCAGCCTCGGAACCTGAGTTAGTGGTCAAGGAGCCAATTGCGGTCCTGCTCTTGTTACTCTACTTGACCAAGCCCTTCATCAACCTCAGAAACTTTCAGTGCTGTGGCCTTCACAGCATGAGTTTCCCATGCTGACTCCATCTTTCCAAAATTTCTGACTCCAGAATAGCACCTTGCTGTGTTTTTGAACGGTGTGCACCCCATCTTTGGCAAAGCCTCGGTGCCACCCGGCACGTCTATGACTCACATGGCTCTGTACAACCTCCCCCATTCATGCCTATGACTCCGGTGGCACTCCACACTGTACCAACTGGTCAAATGCTGGCTCCTCACTCATTTGATTTAGCAACCCAATAATTAATGTTGCATATGAAAGCTTCTTGGATGGCCCCACCTACAACAGTGCAAACTCCATCTCTGCCGCCGATGTTGTAAACCGACCTGCTCCACAGAACAGGTCATGAAGAGGTTGGTAGAGGAATACAAACCCTGCACTCATGAGCTATTTGGCATGGACTCACATCCTCTTGACGCTGATTCATATGTGGGTAATGATGGTGACCAAGCACAGCCATTACAAGGCCTTTTGTCAGCTAGTTGTCTTGACACTTCTACTGAAATGGACATTGAATTTCCCACTGGGCCACCCACAACTGAAGTGATGTTGTTTCATTTGGTGGTGAAGAAGGCTGCTGAGGACTTTCTATTCCCAACAACTGAAGATAAGACCAACATTCTTCCTGTGGTCCTCTTGCCTGCAGTGCTTGTGGTAAAACTCCTGTTGCCTTTCAATGATGCCCTTTTGGATCCAGTCCAGACGGCCTGGAAGAAACCATCTTCCGCTCCTGCAGTAAACGGGTGAGTGGCACAGCATTATCGAATGGTTCCAGATTACCCTCCCTTCCTGCTTATCAGGTCAACAAGCAGCAACCTTTCCAACCGCCTCCTCAGATCGATAATCAAAAGAACTGGAAGCTTGAGGAAAGAAGGCATTCCCCTCCAGGCCGGAACCCAATACACAGGGCAAAGGAACTGGCTATCACTAGAGAGATTGAAGTTGTCTGTCGAATAATGGTTCTCGGTGGTATAAAAGATGAGTTAGGAGGTGACTGCATATTGGGTGCATTATGGGAGATTGCAGAAAGGGATGCCCGTGCCCCTGCATTCTGGAAGGCGTAGAGCCGAGGCTGAACCCCTCTGGGGTGTGGACCCATTCTAAAGCTATGGTATCCATGGGAGGTGGCCCCAAAGAGATAGCCAGCTGCACCCAAGAAAGAGACAGACTTGCACCCCGGTGGAATGTAGAACTTGGTGGAGATCCAGACCAGATGCCAAGAAGCCTCCATGCTTCAAACCAAACCTCACCAGCAGGACAATTTTGCACACATTGACCCCGGAACATGGACTAGAAACCCACACAGTGACCATACTAGCTGCTTTTTAGGATACCATTGTGACTCTGGATGCAAAGATCGATGCAGTCACACAGGAGGCAAACCTAATATGGGCAGACCATAGGAAACTGCTGGACAGAATAACAGACACAGAATCAACATTTGCTCAGGTTAGGCCAATGGTGCATGATCATGAGACCCCCATTCAAAAGCTAGAAAAAGAAATGACAGTGCTGAAAGACAAAGTGAATGATTCAAAGCGTGCTCACTCCACAACAAGAACCGGGTGGTGGGGCTTCTGAAGCGAGCGGAAGTTTTTTGTATAAAAAATCTTTATTTATAGTTTTTCCTTAAATGACAATCAAAAACAGCATTGATCCACTTTTACACATACAAGCCACAATACAACATTTTGTTTTGTCATTTATATTTATCAGAGGGAAATCATGAACTGGAACCACTAATACTGCAATAGAACAAGAGGGGCACAAGTTACCCAGTGTCCTTCAAAGCCTCAATGGTAGACTCCTATTGTTCATCAATGACGGTGCTATGAAGCACTCGCTCGGGGGAGTTGTGCGATCGCAGCCCTTGCTGAAAAACAAATCATCTTCTTTCAGGATAGGGCACCCTCCCTCTTGGGAAGACACCCTCAACTAATAATGTCCAGTGTCCAGGCCAGTGCACCAATCTCTTATCCCTACTCTATCGCTAGTACCTTAGACAGGGTACCTACAACCTGGTCTCAAGTCCTTCCTTAGCTCCTAGACTGTCCCTCTGATGCACTGTCCCTCCGCCGAGGGCGCAGAAGACACCTGGTGACTCCAGGCACTGTCTGGTCAACAAAAAGGGGGTGATGGGGGGGTGGACTCAAGATGGCTGCATAGTCCGCGAGCTCCGGCGCCCGATCGAGCCCGCAACTATCCTGAGCAACTATCCGACGCACCACAAGCTGTCCCGTGCACCGGAACTGTAGCGGAGCCCATCCCGCCCGCTCCCGTAACTGCGGCGGCCGCAGCGGCGGAGCTAGTGCCCTTCCGGACATCGAGGCCTGAATGCCCCACGGGGACCGGGACCTAGAGTGGCTGCTCCCGCCGAGGGGAGGAGCCGATCACTGCCTACCCGCCTGACGGGGGCGCATTGCCTTAAGAAGCCCCTCGACTGGTCCTGCCATTGACGGACCCTGCGGACCTCGAGAAAGGTGAGCCCCACTATTTTGCCGGTGCATAGGAGTGGGGCGAGGAGGCACTGGCGGTGGAGACGCGGCGTCCTGGGGGATCGTGGAGGCCGACGGAACAGTTGTGGCGTCGGACCTCTAGACCTGGCCCGATCGTCGCGGCTGAGCCCGGGGATGCCTGACTGATGAGGACTGCGGACCGGCCCTGACGCACCTGAGCGCCGATATCGTAGTGGAGGGTGTGAAGGCGGGAGAGCCGGTGGCTACGCAGTGGCAGATCCTCCACTGTGTGTTGCTGAAGGGGCCCACCTGTGATTCCCTAGCGCCTCCGTGGCCAGAGGGGGAATACCTGGGCTCCGCTCCTGTCGCGCGCTCCTGATCACCCAGAACTCGCCTACAAATGACCTGCCCTAGCTGCCTGGGCCAAGTTGTGTGACCGCTGAGGCTGCCCGGGGCGAGGGGTGTGATCGGCTTCGGGGGGGATAGACTTTGCTGAGGGGGCTTCCACCAGTGTTGTGCGGGAGAAGAGTATTGGAAATCCGCACTAAACCTCAGCGCAACTAATAGGGGGCGCTACCATTCCCCCCCCGCATTTTCCGCCTCTTTCCCATCCCTGCTGTGTGGCTGACTGACGCCTGTGAGCATAGCGGATCGCCAGAAGGGGGCTAGCGCCAAAACAGCCAAGAACATCCAGACGAACAAGCTGGATAGATATACTGTCTCCAGGGATTCGCAGCGGGGGCATTAGCAGGAGGAAGGCGAGCGGGGCCCCCCCACGTCGGAGGAGCGGGAACTCTCCCTCAAAGATGTAATGGTGGCGAAAACGGGGCTGAAGACCTCGCTGGACTCTGTGGCGATCGACGTCAATCTTATCAGGGCCAACATGGGGAAGCTCAATGAGAGGGTGAAGATGGTGGAGGTAACAACGGACGGTCTGGTGGGCGATGTGGCGCAGCTGCAGAGAGAGGTCCGTGACCTGCAGGAAGCCCGAAATGTAACCGCCCTCAAGCTGGACGACTACAACCTTCGCATCGTGGGGGTTCCAGAGACGGCAGAGGGGCACACCCCCGACCTATTTGTGGAGGATCTTATCCTCAACCACCTGCGATCCAAGGGACTCAGCAAATTCTTTGTCGTTGAGCGGGCCCACAGGGTCCCGGGCGGCCGACCCAGACCGTGCGCTCACCCACGGCCGATGCTGGCCCGCGTCCTAAATTACCGTGACCGGGATGTGATCCTGCAGAACTCCAGAACTGGTGCCCCCCTCCGCTATGAAAAGGCAACCATCTCCTTCTTCCCGGACTTTACGCAGAAAGTACAGCGGCAACGAGGACAATTCCTATCCATAAAACGCACCCTTAAAGAGAAGGGTCTAAAGTACTCAATGCTTTTCCCGTCCCGCCTGCGGATTGAGGTGGAGGGGAAGGCTTGGTTTTTTGATTGCCCTGAGGATGTAGCCGACTGGTTTTAATATCGAGACTCTAAACACCCTGGCGCGGAGAGAACGGGAGGACCTGTGGACAAAGCTACGACCTGAAGCAGGACACTCTACGGGAACAGGTTGTGTTGCTTAGTGGGGTTGGGGGTGGGGGGTGGGGGGGCGGCGGGATCCGTGGGTTTCAATTAAGAATTCGTATAGGGGACCTATCACTGTGGCCAATACAATGGGACAGTTAGGCTGCGACACAGATGCGGACAGAGGGCAGGGGCACGGAGCTCAGATTGGTTCCCTCCCCTCTTTGGATTGGTTGTTTTTCCTTTCCTTCTTTCTTTGAACTATCTAGGGTGACAGGCACTCTGCTAGTTGTGAATGGGTAGTTTTAAACCCGTAGGGCAGGGGAGCAGGGAGGGGGGTTGTTGGACTTGGGGGTTAGTGATTGTTAATGTTGTATTAGTTGAATTTGTCGCTCGGACGTGGATACAGTTCCCTTACCTATTGGACATTAATGCCGCTATACGCAAACTCACTGATGGAGATATGACGTAACAAGGAAGTTAGAATTTTAAGTTGGAACGTGAATGGTTTGGGGGACAAACTTAAGCGCAGCATAGTACTACAGCAGATTCGCAGGCTCTCGCCAGACATTATCCTGCTCCAAGAAACCCATCTCATTGGACACACATGTAAAGCCATGCACAGATGGGGCTACACCATGCATACTCATTCTGGGTTTGCGTCTAACTCTAGAGGGGTGGGCATTATGCAAAAGAAGTCATTTCCCTCTGGTGCCCATAACACCCTCTCGAGACTAGATTACATCCTCGTCCCAGCCCTGCAGGTAATGAGCATACATGAGATACGACATCTTGCAAGGGG
The DNA here is from genome assembly GCF_964204655.1 of Triturus cristatus. Taxonomy (NCBI): domain Eukaryota; kingdom Metazoa; phylum Chordata; class Amphibia; order Caudata; family Salamandridae; genus Triturus; species Triturus cristatus. The sequence continues at coordinate 424,968,265 of NC_140593.1, forward strand.
CATCTCTGACCACTCACCCCTCTTGGTCCACATGGTTCTTGATGATGCTCCGGTGGGATGCGTCGCCCCGATTAACCCCTGGCATCTCAAGTGCGCAGAGACGCGTGCTGGCCTTATCAAAGCCAAAGATAATTATTTCCTTGAGAATGAAACCACGGTGGAGTCTCCACAGACGCTGTGGGAGGCCTTTAAAACAGTAATACGGGGCGAAGCCCTCTCCTTAATATCAGGGTCCAAAAAAGACAAGATGGCGGAGATCTCCGACATTGAACACGACATATATCGTCTGGAGGGAGATCTGGAACCCGATCCCACGCCGGAGGCCCTACACGCCCCCCGCCTCCCACAGGAGGAATATCGTGCCCTAGTCACCGATCGTGCCAAAACATTGGCTCAGAGCAGACTGGGGCGGTTCTACGACTGGGGTGACAAAGCGGGGAAATTAATAGCCTGGTTGGACAAAAAGGAGCGCGCAAACAGGCTGGTCCCCGGACTGCTGAATCCTGGGGGACTAGCCATATCGGATCCCCAAGAGATAGTTGACCATTTCGCTGCCCACTACCGTGAAGTCTACCGCTCCAGGGTCCTATCTAGCGAAGCAGACTCCTCTGAGCTTTTGCGAGACAACCTCTGCCAGTGCTTTCAGATAGTGATCGTGCCTTTATGGATAGCCCTCTTGTGGCAGACGAGGTCGCAATCGCAATTAGGGCACTCCGGCCGGGCAAGGCATTGGGTCCTAATGGCCTCCCTATCGAACTTTACAAACTCCGTCCTGACAAACTTGCAGTCCATCTGAAAACAATGTTTGAGGCCAGCCGTGAGCAGGGATCCCTCCCACTGGACCAAAGAATAGCGACTATCGTCGCGATCCATAAGGAGAGGAAACCCAAAACCGACTGCGCCTCCTATAGGCCCATCTCGTTATTGAACGCTGAGCCAAAGATACTGGCTAAGGTACTGGCCAATAGATTAATTAAGGTCATAAGCGACCTTGTGCACCCCAATCAATCGGGATTTATGCCACGGCGAAACACCGCCCTTAACCTATGCAGACTGCACGGGGTGCTGGGCAGAGCGTCGACCCTGAGTGAGGATGCTGTGGTGGTCTCCCTGGACGCCACGATGGCCTTTGATACGCTCGAATGGTCCTACATGTTCGCGGTACTTGATAAGCTGGGGTTTGGGCCTCAATTCATTAAATGGATACGGTTGCTATATAGCTCGCCAATGGCCCAGGTAGTGGTGAATAATAGGAAGTCCGACCCCTTCATGCTCAGTCGAGGGACCCGTCAGGGATGCCCCCTATCCCCTCTATTCTTTGCCTTGGCTCTTGAACCCCTAGCGGCTTGGATCCGCGGAGATGTGATGATCCGTGGACTTCGGTGGTCTGCAGGCTGGGAAGACCGAATTTCCCTGTATGCAGATGACATCTTACTGTACCTCGCCTCCCTCAAAAGATCATTAATCGTGGTATTTGATATCCTCTCTATATTTGGCAGGTACTCTGGATTCGGTGTCAACTGGCAAAAGTTGCTTCTCTACGTCTTAAGTGGAGGAACCCCTCCAGTTCTCCGAAAATGCCCGATACCGGTAGTCCCTGATGGTTTTACATATCTGGGTATCTTCATCTCATTGGACAGAACCCTCCGATACACCCGAAACCTCGAGCCCCCGATACAACGATTGAAGAATGACATCGCAAACTGGAAGACACTCCCGCTCTCCTTATTAGGCAAAGCAGCCCTCTTCAAAATGATGTCCCTACCCCGCTTTCTTTACGTCCTCCAAAACGCTGCAGATCCAGTGCCAAATTCCTACTTCCAACAAATTGAGGGCCTGCAGCGAGACCTGTTGTGGAGCGGGAGGCCCCGTATTACCCTCAAGAAACTTACCCTCCATTGGTTTGACGGGGGGATAGGACTGCCTGACGTTCGGAAATACTATTGGGCCTCACATCTAACACCAATAAACCACTGTACTTACGGGAGGCTTGATGACCCTGCATTTAATATGGACAGACACCTCCTCCCTAACGGCGCCTTTACAAGAGCCCTTTACTCCAAGCCCAACAAATATCCTCTCACTGGCCCCACCAGACACTCCGTCCACGTATGGCACACCGTGACCGCCTCCCTGGGCTGGGCCAACAAGCTGACCAAATTCACGCCCCTGTGGGACTCTCAGAAACTCGGATATATGGGCAATACGTGGGGATTTGACAAATGGGACCTGATCGGCATATCGCGTATCGGGGATATGTGGGATGCACAGGGGGTCAAAACCTTTGACTCTCTCCAACTCCAGAACACCATGACAGACATGGAGCGTTTCCGATATTTGCAGATACGCCACGCCCTATTAGCAGCACTGCCACACGACACCCTCTTACCTGAATATGCGCCACTGGAAGACAGGCTGCTAGACGGCTATATACCTGATAGAGCCATCTCCCTAACATATAGGAAACTTATCAATAACATGGACGACCCGCTGGCGCTTCTTCAAGAAAAATGGGTGAGGGATGGCATAGAGTTGGACGATGAGGCTTGGCAGGACGCATTTTCCTCCCCTAAAACCGCCGCCATATCTGCGCGCCTCCGCCTTCTACAGTTAAAAATCCTCCATCGAGTGTACATTACGGGGCCCCAACTGGTACACATGGGTAGATCAGTAGACGATTATTGTAGAAGGGGATGTACACAACAGGGCACATTCACCCATATTATTTGGCACTGCGACCCTATACAGGCCTATTGGCGAGACATCCATACCATTATGAGCCAGGTACTCGCCCTAGACATACACCCGGAAGCACCTAGATGCCTCCTAAATATCTGGGAACCTACTGACCTGAGCTCGCATGCGACACAAAGGGTCACACTGGGTTGCATGATTGCCAAAAGGAACATAACTCAACTCTGAGGGGCCGCACAAGTCTCGCGGGTCAGGGATTGGGAAACCGACCTCGATTGGTGTATGCTTAGAGAGAAGACGGTATACGCAGCTAGGGGCTGCCCCCGAAAGTGGGCCAAGATCTGGTCACCCTGGAACGCGTACCGTGGTTACAGATGTACCCCTCCAGATGAGCCTGAGGGCGAGGGTCCCCCCTCACCATAACCTCCTCCTCTCATCCTTCTTTATATTGTATGATTTGTCCTGTTGTTCACGCTGTCAGTGTTTTGATGGAACTGTACCCACACTGTATATCTTGCATAAAGTCAATAAAAAGAGTTTAAAAAAAAAAAGGGGGGTGAAACTCAGGGTCAGGTTGGCATTGAGACTCAGATTCTTGTGAATTAGAAGTGGGAGTATCTGGGGCGGCCCTTATCTCTGGGGGGGACCGCTTCAAGCAAGGCAGCATCACTTTCTTCATCCGTCTGCGCCCACCTCAATCGAGCGTCAGAGAAGGGAGCAAAATGGGGCACCCGCTCCATCTCCTGGACAGCAATGTCATCGAGAACCGCTTGTCATAGGGAAGTGGAAGAGGAACCTTCTTGCAGTGGGTCCCATGCACCCAGTGCTTCCGGCCGTCGAGCTTCACCACAGTGGGAGTGGCAAGGAGAACCAGCAGTGGCTCTTTCCAACGAGGCACCAGGCAGCTCTTCCTCTATGAGCATGTAGTCACCGGGCTGTAGCTGGTGCCTGGGCCCTTCTGGTTTTGGCCGCAGTGTGTCCTGAATCTGTTGATGAATAGAACAAAGATCTTTAGTCAACTCATACAAATAATCAAGAGGCAGGGTGTACTCTATCTCGGAGAAACGCTTGGGCCTTGGAACGCTCCAGACATTGGCAGGGCAACTGAAAACCACTTTGTACGGGGACAACCCTGTTCTAGAATGCGTTGTTGCCCTGGTAGATAACAAAGCCAAAGTTAAAGCATCTGGCCACTGCAAACCTGTACTTTCTTGTTTCTTTGCTAACTTCAGCTTGATGGTCCCATTGTATTTCTCCACGAGACACGCTGACTGGGGGTGGTTAGCTGCATGGAACTTCTGTTTAATGTGAAGACCTTCACACACTAATTTGATGACCTTTGAATTGAAGTGACTTCCGTTGTCACTCCAAATCAAACGTGGCAATCCGAAGCGCGGGAAGAACTCTTTTAGGAGTGCCTTCGCCGTCGCCACAGCCGTGTTCTCTTTAGTCGGGTAAGTTGCAATCCATTTACTGAATGCACAAATCACGACCAGCACGTACTTCAAATTATTCACTCATTCTATTTCGATGAAATCCATCTGGAGGACCTCGAAAGGGAAAGAAGGTGGTGCAAAGTTACCTGAGGTTGTAGGAGTGCCTTTCCCAGGATTATGTCTCATACAAATAATTCAGTGTTTCAATAGATGCGTGGCTACCTTAGAGACATTATCGTTCTGCCATACTGGGTCCAGCAGCTTAAATATTGCTGTGGCACTAAAGTGGGCCATGAGCCATGGTAACCACAGGGAGTACATAGGCATTAGGCAGCAACCATCTCTGTTTTTCGGACAGGTCAGTCCGGCACCCATCCTCATCCAAATGCCCTGTACTCTCCTGCTCCTGCCATATTGCCAATTTGTCTAAGATCTCCTCACCCTGTATTTCCCTGACATTCTCTAACGTGTCCTTCAACATTCCAAAGTCTGGGACCCACCTAGCTGGACCTGCTACAAACATCTTTTTCATCTTCAATCTAGCTGTCTCCTTAGCTGTCTGATCTGCGAACACATTTCCCCTCCCAAAATCACCTGTTATTGCTTTGTGGGCACTACATTTTATTATTGCCAACTTATCGGGAAGTGTCCATGTTGACAACAGTCTATGTATCAATGGGTCATTCTGTTTTTTGCAATCTATGCAAGGTCAAGAACCCTCTCTCCGCCCAGAGGCACACAAAATTATGGGCCACCCCAAAGGCATACTGGCTGTCGGTATAGACATTGACAGTCAGTCCCTCACTCGACTCACAAGTCCTAAGGAGGGCGACCAACTCTGCAGCTTGGGCCGATTGGTATGGGATACAGGATGTCTCAACTAGAGTGTGTAACATTGTGATTGCTTACGCTGCAGCGGTAGTGCCATCTGGTAGATTGAAACAAGAGCCATCGATATATAGTTCCTTTGGGGGTCAGGTAAGGGAACATCAGTCAGGTGTACCCGTCCCTTTGTTTCTTCTTCTGTCCGAAATAAACAATCATGGACATTATCGTCCTTTTCGTCTGAAGGGAGGGGTAGTAACATGGCTGGATTCAGAGTAGCACATCATTTGATGGTAATGTGCAGAGCAAACAAGGTCAATTCATATCCAGTCAGACGTGAACTAGTAAGGTGCTGTGTCTTTGTCTAATTTAAAAGCGTATCCACAGCATGAGGTACCATTACTGTAAGAGTAGTATCAGGGACGAGCCCTGCTGATTGTCTGACAGAACCTGCCACCGCCGCAGCAGCTCTTAGGCAGCTCGGGAGGGTTCTGACGATGTCATCAAGAATAGTAGAGAAGTAAGCGCAAGGTCTCTGCTTACCACCGAAACACTGTGTTAGAACAGAGAGTGCACCTCGTGTACGTAGAGCACAAAAGGCTTCTGGTAATCAGGAGTACTGAGCACAGGAGCAGAGCAAAGCGCAACCTTTAATTGCTCAAAAGCTTGCTGGCATGCAGATGTCCATGGCAGGGGTTCATGCACGTCTTTAGTGGTGAGGTAAAGGAGGGGTTTTGTTAGTAAGGAATAATTGGGAATCCAGTGGCGACAATACAAGGTTATACCAATAAATGCACGCACTTCGCGTTGGGTCTTAGGAACAGGCATATTAGTGATAGCAGCTTGCGTTCAGGTGTTATTCTGCGACCCTCCTTCGACAGTAGGTGACCTAAATAGGTGACCTACTGTCGACAATATTGAAATTTTGAAAGGGACACCTTATGTCCATTGAGTGTACTTAATGCAACAGATATTTAACTGTGGCATTTTTACAACCATCCTCAGTATCAGAAGCCAGAAGGAGGTCGTCAACGTACTGCAATAGCACATTACCAGGGGGAAGTTCAGAAGAATTCAATTGAGTTTTTAAAGCTTGACTATAGATACTAGGGCTTTCTGTATAGCCTTGTGGAACACGAAAGAATCTAAAGCTCCTGCCGGCTATGGCGATTCCAAACAGATATCTGCTATCTGTATGGATTGGAATGCTGAAGAAAGCATTCTTTAAATCGATCACTTTGCTGCTGGGGGAATCATTGTCAAGATCGTAGTAATGTCTGGAACTACAGGATACTGGGGAACTACTATTTTGTTAACCTCTCTAAGGTCAATTACGAAGCGATAAACATCAGGATGAGCTTCAGAAGAATCCAAGGGTGTCTTTTTAAGAATAGGAAGAATAGGGCTGTTACACACATTTGCCACTGTCTCCTCAACCACACCAGACTTAATCAGATCCTTTATTATTTGCAATAAGGCCTTTTCTCCTGCCTGTGATATCTTGTGCTGCGGAATACGTGGCAATACGGCATTGTCTTTGATCTGGATAGAGACCGGTGGGATTTGGAGTAACCCCACATCCGTGTCTCCTGCAGCCCACAGTGTGCGTGGCACATCTTTAAATTCATCGGGTCGGGGGGCATCTTTTGCGAAGCATCGTTTTGCACGAGCCACCTTTGGCCCAATGTTCATGTAAACGTCCCCTGGTGAACAAAAGATGGTCGCATGTAATCTTTTTATACAATAGAAAATGGTATTGTGTTTGAATACCTTGGCGTCACACTTTCGGATAGGATGGAATGGGGTCCTCAGTTAGCAAAAGCCAAATTACGACTGACGCAGACCTGTGGTGGGATCCTCAAAATGCACAGAGCATCTACCTCCAAACCCATAGCACCCATGATCGAGATATACAAAGCACAAGCACGGGGTGCAACTTTTTATGGGGTTGAACTTTGGGGGCACTCCCCAACTGGAGACATTGGTAGATTTGAGAATTCGTTTCTAAGGTCTTTATTGACCTTACCATCTAGCACACCACTTAACCCACTTAGAATGGACTTGGGAGTTAGGTCTATTCAAGAAGAAATTGCACTAAGGCCATTATTGTATTGGCGGAGGCTGTGGGCAACACCGGAGCTTGTGAATTATCAAAAAGATTTAAAATCACTAATGGCCCTTTCTGGTCTAGCCAATATACCGTGGCTAGTATACATTAAAAGGGAGCTTATTAGATTGGGAATTTCTGCTCTATGGCATCACCCCGAGATAACTGCCCCTAAATTCTCTAGAGCTGAATTGGTTAATGCATTTTGGTTAAATAGTAAAAATATGGTGCTAACCAATAATAAGCTAGGCCCATTGACTACGGATTTTTTTAATATTAAGGAGAAGTTTAAAATAGAACCTGCTCTAGACTTGATTGAGCCAAATGTTTCTAGAAAGCTGTACATGCAATTCAGATATGGTACACTGCCCCTGAGAGCCTTCTCAGGAAAGTGGTCACTAGATAACCCTTCTGATTGCCCAACCTGTGGAGCTACAAGTGAAACTGATTTACATGTTCTTTTTTTCTGTCCCACATATAAATCAATCAGAAAATGTTGGCTCCTTCAACTTTGTAGGAATTTGGGCACTACACACTGTAAGGTTGCCTACAGAATCCTGAAGACTGATACATCATTACCTATAGTCTTCTCGGTATCACGCTACTGGCATGCTGTGTGGCGGAGGAGATGTTCCCTTCTTTCGTCCATTTCTTAGGCCCATCCAAATAGGTACTGATTTTAGGTTACCATTGTTTTTATAACTATTTTAACTTATTACTGTTTCACTGTTTTAATGAATTGTTCATGAATTAATGTAATCTTTAATGTACATATTTTTATGAATTATAATAGTTATTTTTAACAATGTATGTATTCTAGATATGATTATCTTTTATGGTCTATGACCGAAATAAATATTACTTTGATTGAAAATGGTATAAGGGAAAAAATACAGAACAATTTATGAGTAGAGCACATTTAATTACCCTCTCCTCAATTAATATTATTCTTGCTGAATATATCAAAACATATTTTTCACATACATATGCAATGACACCTAATCAATGAAGAAAACACAAAAAGGACATATATCACAACATCTGTACATAACCAAAAACAAAAATTACATGACACATTAATCCTAAAAAATATATAATAATTTTCACTAGTGTCCCCCTTACAGTTCTGGGCAAACCACTGAGAGGTAGTTAAGGTGACACACAAAAGGCTAGTGGACCAGTTGACCTAGTTCTAGTGTGACACCCTACAATTCCACAGATTACTATAATTTCCCGGACTCCTCCTTAAAAGTGTCGACGTGACCACGTTTCAGCCTTTTCTTCTTAGGTTTCTTCAGGACAGGGGTAATACATTAATATTACAAACAATCAAAAGACCGGGATACAGAGTGTAGAATGCCATCTAGGTATCTCAGGGCTCTGGATCCAGTAACCTCCCACTACGAGTAGTGGACCCTCCGTGTGTGTTCATATGATTAAATCACCATCCGCAGCAAAATCGTTTGTTCCATCTATTCCGTTAGGAACCAATCGGCTATTTCCGGCAAAGCTAATCTCCTCGATACACCTCTAATCCCCACGGTCACCAAAGTACATCAGTTTTGTAATCTTTTTAACAAATCCAATCCCATCAAATTCTCCCCACAATTTGATGTTAACAAAAATGGCGAATCAACCGTAAAGGATCCAATAGTCAAAGCAAGCGGTTTGGAAATGGGTCTAACAACTGGCATGCCTGAAAAGCCTACCAACACATTATTTTGGCCAGACAGAGCTTCTCCTGGGACCAGCGAACGAGACACAGAGCTATTCATAGCAGCGGTGTCAATCAAAAATGTCTTAGCCTCAAGAAACCCACTTGGTTGGGAACTCATGCAAGGCACTGCACAGATATGGATACACTATGGTAGCCCATGCTGGCTTCACGTCTAGCTCTTGTGGAGTGGGTATTATGATCAAGAAGTCATTTCCCCTAGCGTAAACTTCCACGTGGGTTGATGACCGGGGCAGATACATTGGGGTCGCGGGCACCTGGGAGGGCCAATCCATCACACTCATGTCAATCTATGTTCCACCGGGTCTGCAAGCCACTACATTCAAAGATTTAAGCTCTATCTTTTTGTCACTGCCAGACGGGTTGTTATGCTCAGGGGGGACTTCAACTCTGTAATCTCAGGCACATTAGATCGCCACCCCCGTGTGCTGGGACAGTCATCCAGATGGTTACCTGACTTTCTTAAGGCCATGGGACTTGTTGATGGCTGGAGGTCGTATAACCCTGATAAAATTCAACACACTTTTCAATCTGGCGCGCAAGCTAGTCTCTCTCGACTTGACTACATTATAGTCCCTGGGCCACAAATTACGTACATTCATGAAATTAGTAGGCCTGGGCAAAAATTTCGTTCCGTTCGCGGAAATTGCGATAATTTGACATTTTTGCGTTCCGCGGAGAGCGCGAAAATGTCAAAAATTCCGGTTTCCGCAGCTTGGCGATAATTTGTTTCTTGCTCGCGCTGTAAAATGATACATTCTCGCGCGCGCGCGATCGCCTTACCTGAATCCCTGCGTTCGCCGACAAGTTTTCTTGATCCGGTCGCGTTCTCCATGAGATGTTGTATTGTTTTTAGCCATTTGCGCTGTCTCGCGACAGTTCGCGCCCGCAGTGACGTCATGCGTCGCGCGATCACGTCTTTCTTCTCGCGATCATGCACCGCGAGAACAACTCAAAACAAGATGGCCGCGCCCGCAAGCAACCACATGGGTAAGTTGGCGACCCGCAACCATGCAGAAAATCTCGCGAACATGCCGGAAAAAAACTTCCGCATCTTCGCGATATTTCTGCTTGTTTGCGATAATTTTAAACATTCTCGCGATAATTTGCGAAGGTTAATTCCGCAAATTCCGCCCACCCCTAGAAATTAGACACCTGGTGAGGGCATCTCCGATCACTCCCCGCTATGGGTACATATAGTCCTCAGTCGCACACAGGTGGGGAGGATTGCCCCCAATAATCTGTGGTATCTCCGGAACCCAAAAATTCATAAAGACCTGATCAAATCCATAGACAACTTTTTTAGGGAGAATGAGGGAACAGTGGAATCACCTCAAACATTGTGGGAGGCCTTTAAGACAGTGATCCGAGGCCATGCCCTGTCCTCAATCTCGGGGGGAAAAAAGGACAAACGTAAAGAAATTTCAGATGCCGAGGCTGAGATTTACCAACTAGAACAAGTTATGGAAACAGACATCACACCTGAGGCACTCCATACACTTCACCTTAAGCAGAATAGCTACAGGGCGTTAGTGACCGAGAAGGCCAGAACCCTGGGGAGGGACAAGCTGGGTAGAATCTATGACTTGGGTGACAAGGCTGGAAAGCTAATCGCCTGGCTTGACCGAAAAAAGTGGACCAGCAGACTGGTCCCTGAGCTTCGGGAGGCCGGTATGCCCCCATCACGGATCCGCGGGACATTGTTAACCAATTTGCTGGACACTTCCGCACCGTTTATACATCCGTAGCCCCACACAATGAGGACGACTCTGCTGAACTCCTTAGAGACATCTCTCTCCCCAGACTTTCGCCAGAAGACCGCATTCCTCAACAGCGCCCTGACCTCAGATAAAATAGCTCTCGCGATATTCACTTTACATTCTGGCAAGGCGTTGGGTCCTCACGGTATCCCGATTGAATTGTACAAACTAAGACCCGACAAACTGGCGCCATACCTGAAAGCTATGTACGAAGACAGTCAAAAGAGAGGTCTGTTGCCGATCGACCAGAAAATAGCTTCTATCATTACCATCCATAAAGAAGGTAAACCTAAGACTAAGTGTGCGTCGTATTGCCCTATTTCCCTCTTAAACGCGGAACCCAAAATCCTTGCCAAACTATTGGCTAATCGATTGGTGAAAGTCATAGGGGACCTAATCCATCCAGACCAATCTGGCTTTATGCCACACAGAAACACGGCGCTGAATCTTTGCAGGGTCCATGGTGTCTGGGTAGAGCGAGCCACATACAAGAGCAGGCGGTAATTGTCTCATTAGATGCCTCCATGGTCCTATCTCTTCACTACACTCGCAAAGTTGGGGTTCGGACCGGGCTTTGTACAATGGGTACGCCTCTTTATATCGTGAACCCATGACACAAGTTGTAGTCAACAACAAAAAATCAGCCACCTTCCAACTCAGTCGGGGGACTCGACAGGGGTGCCCCCTCTCTCACCTATTGTTTGCCTTGGCCCTTGAGCCCCAAGCGGCCTGGTTCAGGAAAGATCCAGTCATCCGTGGACTCCGATGGTTCCTGAACTGGGAAGACCATATCTCCCTTTATGCGGATGACATTCTATTGTACCTTGCCTCCCCTAGGAAGTCCCTAATAGCTGTTTTTGATATCTTGGCTCTATTTGGAAGGTACTCCGAATTCAGCATAAACTGGCAGAAATCCCTTCTCTATGCCCTTAAGGGAGACCCACCCCAAACACCGCGTGGTTGCCCACTACAAACTGCAATGGAAGGTTTTAAATACCTAGGAATCTACATCTCCCTAGACCGTACGCTCCGCTATGGCCGTAACCTCGTCCCACTGCTGCAAAGACTCAAACGAGATATAACGAGCTGGAAGTCGCTCCCTCTATCACTGTTGGGCAAAGCGGCCCTTTTTAAAATGATGTTGCTACCCAGGTTTTTATACACATTGCAAAATTCACTCGACCCGGTCCCCAACTAATATTTTAAAGAAATCGAGGGGCTCCAGCGGCATCTCCTGTGGGATGGAAAACCACGAATAGAGTTGCAAAAACTAACACTCAACTGGTATGATGGTGGAATTAGCCTACCAGACATTAAAAAATATTATTGGGCATCGCACCTTGCAGCGATCAATCACGGGATCTATGGCCGTCCAGATGACCCCGGCTACAATATGGACAGGTGGATAATCCCTGGAGGGACCTACAATCGGGGGCTATATTCAAAACCAGATAGCTATCCCCTAACGGGCCCTACAAAACACTCTGCGGATGTCTGGCATGCAGCCAATAGATCACTGGGTAGGGGGGAAAAACTCACTCTAGCAGCGCTATTGTGGGACTCACAGGAATTGGGTGACCTTTGAAAGTCAAAGGGATTTGATAAGTGAGACCTTATTGGGATCTCACAAGTCCGGGACCTATGGGTCAAGGGCGAGATAGAACCATTTGCAGCACTTCAGCAACAATATGAGCTAGCGGACTCGGAATACTTTCGTTACGCGCAGGTACGACACTCACTTCATTCGCTCTTTCCGGCAGGGTCCTACCCTCCTGGTGCTTCTCCCTTAGAAGACAGAATACTCGACGGCCATATACCGGAGAAAACCATTTCCCTAATTTATAAAAAACTGTTAAATAACATGGAAAACTGCCTCCACACATTACGGGAAAAATGGGTGAGTGACAGTATTGAAATGGATGATGAGGAGTGGCAGGAGGCGGTTTCTTCCCCGAAAATAGTTGCTATTCCAGCTCGCCTGCGACTGATTCAGCTCAAAATCCTCCACAGGGTTTACGTGATGGGCCCCAACTGTTGCATATGGGAGTACCTGGAGGGGGGGGACTGCAGGAGGGGATGCACTCAGCTAGGCACATTTATGCACATCATCTGGGAATGCACCTACATTCAACCCGACTTGGAAAAAATACATGAAGTAATCAGCAAGGTCCTGGCAATTTCACTCCGCCCGGAGGTGCGTGGATGCCTCCTCAACATATGGGAACCCTCTGATTTAAATGGTCACCAAACACAATGGGTCACCCTTGGGCTCACAGTTGCCAAAACAAATATAGCGCAGCTCTGGGGGGCTGGGCACGCACCTATGATTGGTGACTGGAAGAAAGACCTCGATTAGTGCATGCACAGGGAGAAGACGTTGCCCGTGGTTGCCCCCGAAAATGGTCCAAAATTTGGGACACTTGGAATGCTTATCAAGGTGATTTTTGTAGTCCACCTCGGGGAAGTGACATTGATGATGCCTCAGCCCCATAGCTTCCAATGAAAAGTATTGTTTTATTAATGATCACTGTTTGTCCCCTCTGCTAATTCTCAGTACTGTATGTGAATGTTAATGATTGTTAATAAAAAGATTTATGATTTTTTTTTTTTTAATGTCTTAGCCGTGCCTTGCAGATCCACAGTGACACAGGGTCCGCGTTGATCTACAGGCTCCGGAACTGGTCCCTTGCCCTTTCCTTGGCTATCCTAGCTGTGGGACATCCCCATCACTTCGTCCACGTCATAGTCATCATGATAGTACTGCCTTCCTCGGGGGTCATTAAAATAATTCCCGCTCTGCCGAGTATTCTATTCTATTCTATTGTTTTGGTAGAGCGCAACAGCTGCCCCAGCAATGAGGCGTCCCGGCGCTAGAAACCCAGATCCAAGTCAGAGAGGAGAGTAGGACTAGAGGGGTTACAGGCAAGGGAATAGAAACGTTTTCACAGCTTTCCGGAATGCTGGTAGGCTGTCTATAGAACGGATATGTTGTGGCAGGTCATTCCACAGCTTGGCTCCGAGGAACCTAAAGGAGCGGCCGCCCATGCGGCTGAGTTTTATTCGAGGAACGCAAAGAAGATTTCGGTTGGAGGATCTGAGGGTCCGTGCCGGGACGTAGGGAGTGAGGAGGGGTTGAAGCAAGGGAGGGGTGTTGAGTCTGAGAATTTTGAAGGACATAACAAGGGTCTTGAATTTGATTCTAGAATCAACGGGTAGCCAGTGTAATCTTTTGATGGTCGCTCTGGCTGAGCATCTGCGGGGGAGGCCGACCAGAGTTCTAGCCGCGGAGTTCTGCACACGTTGGAGACGTGCTATCTCACATTTATTGGCACCAAGAAGGAGTACATTGGCGTAATCTAGTCGCGAGAGGATGGTAGCTTGAATAATTAGTTGTCGGGTTTTGGCGTTGAAAAAGCCTAGAATGTGGCTGAGGCTTCTTAGTAGGCCAATGCAGGTGCCGGCCACTTTCTTGGTGTGGGACCGGAAGTTGAGTGAGTCGTCCATCCAGACGCCCAGGTTTTTCACTAGTTTTTTTTGGGGGGGGATGGTGCCCAGGGAAGACGGCCACCAGTGTTCATTGCAAAGGTTGGTGTTATTTCCCAGGAGAAGAACCTCTGTCTTTCCGCCGTTAAGCTGGAGACAGTTCATTGTCATCCACTGGGCAACTGCAGAAAGTCCGTTTTTGAAGTTAGAGGAAAGGTTGGAAGGACCTTCTGAGAGAGCGATGGCCAGCTGTGTATCATCGGCGTATGATACTATTGTCAATCCCCATTATTTGGCCACTGCCGCCAAAGGCTGGACGTAGAGATTAAAAAGGGATGGGCTCAGTGTAGAGCCCTGCGGGACTCCCTGTGTAATGGGGTGGGGTTTGGATAGGAAGGGAGGGGCGGAGACTCGAAAGGATCTGTTTTCGAGGAAAGATCTGAACCAGTTCAAGGCATGATCAGTTATTCCAGAGGCCTCCAAACGATTGAGAAGGATGGTATGGGATACCGTGTCAAAGGCCGCGCTAAGATCCAGAAGGATCAGCGCAGCGCTTTGACCGGCATCTAAGATCGTTCGGAGGTGCTCTGTGGTGGTTAAGAGAGCTGATTCAGTGCTATGACCTGGTCTAAACCCGTTTTGCGTTGGGTCCAGGATGTTGTTTTTGACCAAGTGCTGGGACAGGGAGCTGTTGACATGAGCTTCAGCGAGTTTAGACAGCCATGGGAGCAGGGAGATAGGACGAAAGTTCTCCGGTTTAGATGGGTCTAGAGTGGGTTTCTTGATGATGGGCGAGACCCAAGCTTGCTTCCAGGCTGAAGGTACGCACGCTGAAGTGAAGGAGAGGTTCAAAATGGCGGTAAGTGTTGGTAGAAAGAAGTTGAGTGACTCCAGGAATTGGGTCGGGCGCATGGGGTCTGCAGGGGAACCAGATTTGACCTTTTTGCATAATCTGAGGAGGATATCATCGGTGATTTCTGGGATGTGCGTCATGTTCGAGTAATTGGGGGAGGAGGAGGTGCTGGTAGTGCTAGGGACGGGCTGAGGGAAAGAGGTGTAAATCTTCCGTATTTTATCGACGAAAAAACTGGCGAGGTCTTCGCACTGCTGCTCGGAGGAGATAGTAGGGAGGGGGGCTTTGCTGCTCTGCAGTTCTTGTACTAGTTTGAAGATTTCTTTAGCAGGGATGGGGCTAGAGTCGATCTTGTCGGCGTAAAAGGCGGAACGTGCCGCACGGATGGCTTTGTGATACGTTTTCTGTAAACCTAGATATTTTGCTTTGTCTTCTAAGTTGTAGTCTCTGCGCCAAAGGCGTTCTGCCTTTTTGCATTCTTTGCGTAGATTTTTAAGGATATCGTTGTACCAGGGATTAGATGGAGAATTGCGGCCTTTGGCCCATTTAGCTGGAATGAGACTGTCTAGTCCGCCCGTGATCCATTTTTGAAATGCGCTGTAGTTAACATTGATATCGGAATGGGTATCCAGGTGGAAGTCCCCTAAGGTCGTATGCAGGTCGTTAGGAGATAGTTTATGCCATGGCCTTTTTAATCGGCGAGTCGAGGCCGTGTTGTGTCTGTTTTTCCTAACCGGAGTGGCCACTTTGATGAGGAAGTGGTCTGTCCATCCCATTGGTAAGGGTGGCTCTGAAGTAAGTTTCTCTAGGTTTGAGAAAACTGGGTCTAAGATGTGGCCGGCTGAGTGGGTTGGAGTGGAGATGAAGGAGTTGAGTTGCAGTGCAGAGAGATCTGCAAGGAGCGTTTTGATCGTGGGGTCATTTAGCTGGTCGAAATGAAGATTAAGATCTCCCAGAATTGTGAAGTTGGAGCATTTAGTTATTAAGGAAGTTGTTGTCTCGAGGAGGGCCTCAATGAATTTTGAGGTAGGGCCAGGTGGGCGATAGATGTAGAGACCCGATACCGTGAAGTTAGAATTTATGGTGATTTTAAAATGGGCGCATTCGGAGTTAGGCAAATCTACCTTAACAAATGTACAAGAATATCTTTTTTTATAGATTATGGCGATACCGCCTCCTCTTCCATCTCTGTTAATGGTTGACATCAGATAGTCGTCTGGTAGCGTGAGGTTGGGGATGGTGGAAGTACCGTCCCATAACCATGTTTCACTTAGGAAGAGGATATCTGGATTTTCCTCTAGGATGAGTGTGTTAACCTCAGGGTGATGTTTGGCTAGTGATCTCACGTTGAGGTGGAATATCGAGACGACGGTGTTATTTTCCGGAGCTAGGAGCTGTTGGATGGGGTGGGGTTCAGTCGTAGTGAAAGTGCAGGTTTGGCATTGTAGGCAGGTGCGGTCGGGACTACCTACCATGTTGGCACAAGACCGTCCAGGATTCAGTCCAAGTAGTGGTTCTCTGTCATAGGAAAGGAGTGGTGACGAGATTAGACCAGGGGGACTGGCGAGAGGCGATGACTTGGCGATGACGGGCGCAGACGGGCTTGCCTTAGGCGCGCCTTCGGCGCGCAGACGGCGCTCCCGCTGCGCTCGTCCGCTGCGCTTCCTGTACTGGCACATATCTAGATGAGGAAGGGGGCGTGGCCTGAAAGGGGGCGGAGTCAGCGCGCACACCTGGGATGATGGCGGCAGCTGAGAAGCGCGAGGTAGGGCGTGGCAGCTCTCAAATCAGCTGTGCGCAGAGGGCAGAGGAAGCGCTTGGGTGCGTGTTATTTAAAAAACACAAAACAACAGTGACACCACACAAGATAATGAGATTAGCAGTTTTTTAAAACAGAACAATCACAAGAGTACCACCAGCTCCCGGCTTCCGCCTCAGGACTGGGTCATAGGTTAGTCTGAGATCGCCAGGAATCGGCGGTTTAAGTACAGGCAGCAGGGGGTGTGGCCTGAAAGGGGGCGGAGTCAGCGCGCACACCTGGGATGATGGCGGCAGCTGAGAAGCGCGAGGTAGGGCGTGGCAGCTCTCAAATCAGCTGTGCGCAGAGGGCAGAGGAAGCGCTTGGGTGCGTGTTATTTAAAAAACACAAAACAACAGTGACACCACACAAGATAATGAGATTAGCAGTTTTTTAAAACAGAACAATCACAAGAGTACCTCCAGCTCCCGGCTTCCGCCTCAGGACTGGGTCATAGGTTAGTCTGAGATCGCCAGGAATCGGCGGTTTAAGTACAGGCAGCAGGGGGCGTGGCCTGAAAGGGGGCGGAGTCAGCGCGCACACCTGGGATGATGGCGGCAGCTGAGAAGCGCGAGGTAGGGCGTGGCAGCTCTCAAATCAGCTGTGCGCAGAGGGCAGAGGAAGCGCTTGGGTGCGTGTTATTTAAAAAACACAAAACAACAGTGACACCACACAAGATAATGAGATTAGCAGTTTTTTAAAACAGAACAATCACAAGAGTACCTCCAGCTCCCGGCTTCCGCCTCAGGACTGGGTCATAGGTTAGTCTGAGATCGCCAGGAATCGGCGGTTTAAGTACAGGCAGCAGGGGGCGTGGCCTGAAAGGGGGCGGAGTCAGCGCGCACACCTGGGATGATGGCGGCAGCTGAGAAGCGCGAGGTAGGGCGTGGCAGCTCTCAAAGCAGCTGTGCGCAGAGGGCAGAGGAAGCGCTTGGGTGCGTGTTATTTAAAAAACACAAAACAACAGTGACACCACACAAGATAATGAGATTAGCAGTTTTTTAAAACAGAACAATCACAAGAGTACCTCCAGCTCCCGGCGTCCGCCTCAGGACTGGGTCATAGGTTAGTCTGAGATCGCCAGGAATCGGCGGTTTAAGTACAGGCAGCAGGGGGCGTGGCCTGAAAGGGGGCGGAGTCAGCGCGCACACCTGGGATGATGGCGGCAGCTGAGAAGCGCGAGGTAGGGCGTGGCAGCTCTCAAAGCAGCTGTGCGCAGAGGGCAGAGGAAGCGCTTGGGTGCGTGTTATTTAAAAAACACAAAACAACAGTGACACCACACAAGATAATGAGATTAGCAGTTTTTTAAAACAGAACAATCACAAGAGTACCTCCAGCTCCCGGCGTCCGCCTCAGGACTGGGTCATAGGTTAGTCTGAGATCGCCAGGAATCGGCGGTTTAAGTACAGGCAGCAGGGGGCGTGGCCTGAAAGGGGGCGGAGTCAGCGCGCACACCTGGGATGATGGCGGCAGCTGAGAAGCGCGAGGTAGGGCGTGGCAGCTCTCAAATCAGCTGTGCGCAGAGGGCAGAGGAAGCGCTTGGGTGCGTGTTATTTAAAAAACACAAAACAACAGTGACACCACACAAGATAATGAGATTAGCAGTTTTTTAAAACAGAACAATCACAAGAGTACCTCCAGCTCCCGGCTTCCGCCTCAGGACTGGGTCATAGGTTAGTATGCGATGTATTCTCTGACTGCATCTCCCCTCAGCCTCCTCCTCATCTTCCACATCCTCTAAACACCCGACCTCTCTGGGCCTCACCTTTTTGCAATAACTCCGGACACTCATTCCGCCAATGTCCCTCCTGCTTACAATACACACATTGGTTGAGCCCAACAGGCGCACCCAAAGCACCACCCCTGTTAGACCGGGGTAACCGCTGGGCCGGACCCGAACCTCTGCCTCTTCCACTTCCCCTTGCTACTTGCTGCATCAACACCCTCGTCTTCAACTCCTTCGACTTTTTCTCCACCTTCTCTTTCTCCTTATTCTCCCTATGCTCATAGTACTGTGCCATACTCAATATTACTTATGGGGAGGAGGTGCTCCAAGTACTTTCCGAAGCTTGTATCCCAATCGCAATCTCTGGAAGCAAGTTATTAACAAACCTGCTGACAAACAATCGGACACCACCCTCTAACGACAGATCCTGGCCAATTAAGTCTAGAAACACCCCTTCAAACCTAGTAAAAAAATCAGACACATTCTCGTCCTTCTTCTGACGACATGCAGTCAACTTGTCCCAATCCACTCGTCTCGTGGGATGAGGGAATGCATATAAGTGATAATGTGACCCAGCAAGGCCATTAACTCCGCCTTTGGATTTTCTCCGGGCTTGCGTTCCTTGTTTCACGTCCTAATCTGATCCCATGTTCCACCCAATTCCACTTCATGATCCTGTGTATGCACTTGCCTCCATATGTCTACTGGTACCAAAAGGCCAAAAAACAACTCAATATCAGCTAACTTCATCACCGTGGAGGAGGCCGCCTCTGTCAACTCTTTGTAGTACGCAGTCGGATTTTCTTCGAGGGATGTTACCTCACTTCTCTTCCAAGGAGTATAGATCCACTGTTCCTGAAACCAAGCATCGACCCGTGGCCTAATTACAGTATTCATTGCATCGTGCTGTTCTGGTATTTCAGGATGGTAAATGGGATGGACTTCCCTCATTGGACACTGTACCGCTATCGTCGGGACTTTCTGAAGCATTCTACCCCAATAATCAACCAATGCCGTTAGATTACTGAAAACCTCATTGGGGGCCATACCTGTAGCATATGCCCTGTCCTGTATGTCATAGATGATCTGCGGTGTAACACCCTGAAAACACTGCTCCCCCAGTCCTATCAGCGCAGCCAACAAATGCTTAGGAGCATGCTTCTGTATGAATGGGTCATAATCTTTCATCACACTCCACACATCTTCCACACTGTAGATCGGGTTTCGAGCCCACTGAGCCGCCTGATTGGCCACCATTTGCTTTTCCTCATTACCCACGGCAGAGCGCACCAACACTTTCTCCATGCGGTCTCGCGCTGCTGCCCAATTCGCTTCATGCACACCACGCACAGGCGTCTCGACATTTTACAGTGTTTGAGGTGTCACACTTAACCCTTTCCGTGCTCATGACGGAACCACTCCGTCATGAGCCACGGGTGCGCTGTGCTCATGACGGAGTGGTTCCGTCATGCTGCGGCCGTTGGCGGCCGCTCCGCCCACGCGGCGCTAATTCCCCGCCTGTGCGGGCGATTAGCGCAGTGGGCGGAGACGTGACGGAACCACTTCGTCATGAGCACAGCTAACCCGTGACTCGTGACAGAGTGGTTCCATCACGAGCACAGCGGCACCGCAACTGCCCCCAAACCCCCCCAGCGCCGCGGCGGAATTCCTGGCCCGGCGAAGGGGTTAAGGGGGAAAGAGCAGATAAAGAGACAGGTACCATCGTGAACGGAGACTGTGTTGTAGGAGTAAAAGGGGGCGTAGCAGCAGATACGGAGTCAGTAGACAGAATAGGAGAGCTAACGGCTCCTGCCTCTGTGACTTGCGTTAGTAAAGACGAAGCAGGCAGGGCCGGGCCGAAGCAGTAGGGCTAGAAACAGAAATACTAGGGAGAACGGCACCAGGGGCCGGAGGCTGCCGTGTCGGTACAGTTAGATATATCCGCTGAGGGGCATAAGGAGGGTGGGGGTCGAGAATCTAATAGGTCCTCAACGAAAACATCACCTTCTTCTCTAGTAACATAACATTTATCATTCTGCAATTGAAATCTCCTATCTGCACATTCTATGCCTTTCTCTATCTTTTCTCTATCATAGGCAACTGCTTTCTGCGTTATTGTTTGCGTCTGTCTCTTCCGGGCCTCCTTCTCTGCTCTCATATGCCATTGCTTTGCTTCCTTCTGCCATACTCTTAAAGAATCAAACAGCGACTGCCTGCTCTTTTTGGCGAACAATTTGTCCTGCAAGAAATTAAATTTTTGTTCATCAAATGTGCCTGTAAGCGGCCACTGTAAATCAGCATTGTCCCTTGTATATTTATTCCACAATGTGCTAAACATAATAGGGCGAATGTCGTGCTTGACGTATGCATCAAAATGTGGGGTACCCTCCGGAGGCGCAGGCTGGCTCTCTTCTAATCGAGCCTCTGTAGAACAACACCGACATCCAAAACACCCCAGTTTACTCAGACAAGGCATCTTAATATAAGACACATGTGCTGTCCCCAACGGACAAATATAATACCAACCAACAAAAGGGTTTGAGAACTAAACCAAAATGGTCCGAGGACTGCACCCTAGAGTCCGGGGACTGCATCAAGTTCAAGAAGACAGGCTTCAGCCCCAGACCTTTTCAAGAGTAAGCCCAATTTCCAGTTGGCCTGGCAGATTGTTTGCAAACACTCTGTGTCTTTTAAGGGTCCGCAAACCCATCAAGTTCAAACCAAGACAGTCGAAAGACTGTACCAGGACACAGCCCGTGGGCTCGAGCCGCTCAACCAAGGCAGTCCGAAAACTGCACCAAGACAGTCCGAAGTCTGTACCAGGACACAGCTCGTAGGCTTTTGCCATTCAAGAATGGCGCCATTTTCCAATAATCAAATCACTCACCTGGTGCACTCAGGTTAAGCAAAGTTATTCTCCACTGCCGACTCTTTGGACCAAACGGTCAAATCCAAGGTTTCGCCTCCTCAGGACCCCAGCCAGTGACCACTAAACGAGGAACCGCCTGATCAGACGGGAGGGGCAGCCAAGAGAACCGGGCTCTTATTATGTGGGAATCCTCGATCCGCCCGCCTGACCGGACACAACCCAGGCCCACAACCCGATTACGGGCGAGTCGGGTCACCGTGCAGGGTCCCTGTTTGGGCACCAAACGAAGGAAATGACCCAAAAGAGTCACCCGGGTTACTGAAAACCACCTGCTATGCCTTCCCAAGTAATGAAGAGTCGGTCAACCAGTAGAGAATACAAACAAGCATTCATTACGTCTCCTAACACACATGGATAGGTATGCAAAGGCAGAATGGCCCATTCATTAGTAAGTAGGAAGGCAACCTTGAACAGGAAAGACAATAATAACTAAATACAGCGTTTGCCTGAGGACAGTAAGACGAATAACAGGGCCTAGTTCAAGCACAGCCTAATGTAAATTGCGAAATACAAAATGGAGTCACACTCGCTAATTAAAACTCGCGCATTACAAGGATAACTCAGTGGGTTGTATAACATGAATACAAACAAGATCTAATTTAGCCGCACACTGCTAACCTACTATGGCACGAAAGAAGTATATAATGACAATGGGGTTTTTCAAACCTAACACAAGCAGATCCATCGCTATTATAAAGAGGAGCGGAGAGAGGGGGCGGCCCTGCCTAGTCCCTCTTTACAATATGAAGGGGGGCGAGAGTGAGCCATTCAGCCTTATTCACACAGTTGGGTAGGTATATAGCAGCGCGATCATCGACATAAACCTAGGTGGCATACCCAGTCTCACCAGAGTGGCCCGAAGGAAAGGCCACTTCAGCAAGTCGAATGCTTTTTCGGCATCCAGGAGGACCGCCACCGCTGGGAGAGAGGGGTTAATTCTGTGGAGAGTGACGAACAGGGTTTTTAAGTTCAATGCAGTAAGATCTGTGCGAGATAAAACCTGCCTAAGCGGGTGATATCATCTTATTGAAAATCAAGGATAACCTATTGGCTAGCATTTTTGCTAGAAGTTCAGCAATGAGAGGGGCCTGTAGGATTCACAGTGCTGTGGATCCTTGCCAGATTTAGGGAGGAGCGTAATGGCAGCGCGCCAATCTCTATAGCTTTCTGGGACAGGTCAATGTGGTGAGGGGCCAAGGTTTTTTTGAAAACCTTATAAAAACAGCCTGGAAACCCATCGATGCTAGGGGTTTTAGAGCCATCCATATCTTCTATTGCTTGAGTCACTTCATCGATCGTGAAAGACTCTGCTAGGAAATCTCTATGTACCTTTTCCAACCAGACCAAGGAGGCCAACTCGTCCAAGTAGACATTGCTGGCCACAGGGTTAGGGTTGACCCTGGTTCTGTAAAAGGTCCTGGTGGTACGAAGAAATCCTGTCGTTAATACCCTCACAGTCTGTGATCCGCTCACCTTCCGCGCTGAATAAGCCAGTGATGCACATGGGCTCTCGATTGGGGCGTATCAGTCTGGCTAATGTACGCCCGGGTCGCTCGCCCTCCCCAAACCGTCTGGCCATAGCATATTTCCCAAGAAAGTGAGCCTCCCATTCTGATGCTTCTTGGAACTCAGTCAGCAATGTCACTCTCAGTCGCAGGTCAGAGCTAGACTTGCGTCCAGGGCCGCTAACTTGGCCTCAATCCCAGCTAGTGTGCGAAAGAGGTATTTTAATATACCGGCACCCTTAGAAATGCAGACCCCCCTGATGTAGGCTTTAAATGCTTCCCTCAGCATGGCTTTGGAATCCACAGTGTTTAAGTTGAGTTCAAAGTATTCCTTCACAGCCGTGTGCAATTCATACTCAAAGATAGAGTCTTGGAGGGCCATCTCAGGCAATCCCCATTGCACCACCCTGTCCCCAGTCCCAGGAATCCGTAGTCCGAGCACCACTTGGACGTGGTCAGAAAGTATGTGTGGGAGGTGAGAGATTGAACTCAACCCAACAGCAACACTCGGGTGAGAAGCCAGTAGTCCAGGTGTCCATGTATTGTGCAGGGCTGAGTAGTGAGTGTAAGTGGGCTTGTTGGAGTGCGAGTGGCGCCACGCGTCAAGTAGTAGAAAGGAGTCAATCAGCGTGGTCAGTGTTCTCCTGGCTCTGAGTTTGTTGTCAGGCATGGTAACGGTACTGTCCAGCCCAGGGTTTAAGAGACTGTTGAGGTCGCCCTCCCCATGCAGATGTGGTTGGCACCTACAGCGTCAATGCGGGAGTGAAGTTCCACCAACAAATCCTGGCTGCCTATATTGGGAGCATAAACATTGACTGAAATAATCGTGTGGCCAGGGAGCCAGTCTTTTACCAGTAAGTACCTGCCATGTTGGAGTACACCGCAACTGTCTTAAGAGGTAGACGCCTATGCACAAGTATTGAGACCGCTCTTGCATATGTGCTGTAACCTGCAAAGTAACGGTTGGGGCCCCAGCTGACAGCAAAGCTTGGGTATGAGTGTGGGGGTAGGTGCGTCTTCTGGAGGAATGCAATATCCTGGTGGCGCTGCAAATAATGGAGCACCTGCTTACGTTTACGTGCATCATTGAGCCCTCGAACATTCCAGGACATCAGGGTAATATTCACATTGTGCCTAGAATTACGTGACATCAATAAAGTTCCCAACAATACTGCGTGGTGGATCAAAGGATATGCTATTAGAGTTAACAAATAGACCATGAAGGGAAAAAAGAGTTATCAACCTGTACTACCCCGATCCCCCACCCATCCCCTTACCCAGTACGTAGGGGAAATCCCAGTTCCCAGCTAGAAACATTAGTGATTATTACAACACTCGAAACATATAAACCGCAAAAAGGTGGCAAAGCACAGGGGGTGAGGCAACGCTACAACTAGTCCCCGGGTCATAAGGATGTATAACAAAAGTGGATCAGAAGGACCATAATCCTAGTGGACTGGCTAGCATTAATGAAAGGAACGAGTCAAACATAAGTTCAGGACTTATCAGTTTGTTGTAGTGCTGCAAGCTTATCAACTGGCAGAGAACAGTTCAAAATAGGCACCAAAGTCAGGCAGATGGGGCGATCGGTCTTGAGTAGGTGATTTGCGTGACTCAGCAGTATTCGCATGATGCTTAAGAAACTCCTGCACCTCAGCTGGGATATCGAAGATCTGGGACCTACCATCTGTGTCCACCTTCAAGCGTGCTGGATAGAGCATCCCATATTTCAAACCAACTTTACGTAGTACCGTTTTGACTGCCTCAAATTTCTGGCAGGTCTCCTGAACCATTGCCATGAAGTCGGGATACAGTGAGATGGAGGATATCTGCCATTCTAGATATCCCCGCTCTCGGGCCATCCGTAGAGCGATATCCCTGTCTTTAAAGTTCAGAAGCCGTGCCATGATTGGCCTGGGGGGACATCCAGAGTTGGGACGGGGACCAAGGGTCCGATGCGCCCTCTTGACTACAAAAGTGGGTGTGAATGAGGGCCGACCAAATTAATCGCAGAGAAGGCCCTCCACGAATCCATCGAGTCGGCCGGTGTTCGTCGACTCAGGAATACCCATAATGCGTATCTTATTGCGTCTCCCTCTGGCTTCCAAATCTTCGCTCTTCCTGCCGATGGTTTGAGCACTTTTTCCATTCTTTCCAGGTGTTTGGATGCCTGAGCCGAGCCGTCAGTTAAGTCCGAGATTCTGCCCTCAGACGTGTCCAGCCTCGCGTTATGTCTATGTATACAGCCTCCAGTCTAGGGCATCAAAGCGAGTGTCTAGCGCTTTAAATCCAGTCCTGAGTTCCACCATTAGAGCCTCATTACCCAGCCTGGAGGGTTGGGGTGGGCCAGCAGCATCACCACCCTCCGCCATTGTGCCACCTGCAGGGTCAGACCCACCAGCTGTTTTCTCGAAGGGCAGCTTCCTCTGTTTAGGATCCACATTACCCATATCAGAGGGAGTGAGGGAATGGGCACAGAGGTGCGCCGAACCAATGATGAATGTCAGCAGTGATTTGGAGGCCAACGATAAATAGTGGCTGAGTTGACAGCCCTGTGGTCTGTGCTGTGGTGGTTTCAGATGGCGCAGGAGCATGGCTTATGGCAATGGAATGCCCAAACAGAGGCGATGCAGCTCTCTTGATTAGCACATGCCCCCGCAGCTTCGTAGTTGCTTGTGGCCGTCATCTATGTTGGGCTGGTGTGGCAGATCAGACCCCAGAGAGGGAGCAGGGACCACCGGCCGTGTCACCGTGAATTCTTTTAAACACGCGGGTGGTCAGGGCACTAAGACAAGAGCAGGCCCACTGAGAGGGGGGTGCCGCTGCGATCCGGCCGGGCGGCCATTTCCCAGGCTCACCCGTGAACCCTGTGTCGGGCGGGCCTACCTGATTGCCGTGCGGCCGCTATCTCATCCCCCTTCCACCCATCCGGCCACTTACTTGCTGGTCTCACTCGTGGTGCAAGGCTAGAGGTCGCGAGGAGACAAAATGAGGCACTGGGCTTGCAGATCTCAATCACGTAGCGAGGCGCATCCCACGTCTGGGTGAGTGTCGGCAGGACTCGAGTCAACGGCTCCAATGCTCGATCCAGACCCAGCGCGCTCCGAGTTGTCTCAGGAGCACGATAAAGTCACCGGCGCTGCACGGCCATGCCTAAGGCCGCTGGACTGGCCCGATGTTCTGGGGATTGAAGCGGAGGTTTGAAAGTACGCGGCCATTTTGGTCTGTGGTTCGGCCACGCCCCCGCAAGCGGAAAGTTAAAGTATGGAACTATGCCTGACAGACTTGCTGTCCACGGTAGTACTAGGTGGGACGACCTCCATATAGTTTACGAAGCAGAGAGCTCATAGAGTGATGGGCAGACAGCCTTGACCCCGCCCCCTGCTAGCCATATTAGCCAGAGATAGAGATTCTATCTTACAAATTATGTGTGTGCACAGACCCTGGCAAGTGCAAGAGGCAACAGTCAATATTTACCCAGGCTACACCACACAAGTGCAATACCAAAGGCAAACCATCCTAGAGGTCAAGTGCTACTTAAAACATCTCAAGATTAGATATGTCCAGTCCTTCCCTGCCAAATTATGCAATATTTCACAATGCTTATCCCACTTCTT
The DNA here is from genome assembly GCF_964204655.1 of Triturus cristatus. Taxonomy (NCBI): domain Eukaryota; kingdom Metazoa; phylum Chordata; class Amphibia; order Caudata; family Salamandridae; genus Triturus; species Triturus cristatus. Next base: position 424,994,733 of record NC_140593.1, read on the forward strand.
TGCAACTCCAGAAGCAGTCTGGGAGTGGCTTAGAGAATAGGGGTACATATCACCTGCAGATAGAGAAAGGCTAAAGTCACCAAGATAGCAGGAGCACAATCAGTGCCGTAAGCAATGGAAATGCGCACACCAGACCCCCTCAAAAGACCAGGCTGAATCTGAGAGAGCAAGTGTGGTAGTGGCAGCCCTCTCTACGGGCAATAGGTGGAAACCCCTGTTGGATAGCTTAGTTGACTCCAGTGAGGACAAATCAGACCTGGGGGATGATTGAGAAGGAATATCCCCAACAATAGTAACACCAATGACCTTGGAGGAGATCATCTGAGAAGTGGTCAGCCTCGATGTAACTCATCAGGTCCCAAAGTCCAAGAATGTCCTCCCCGGTGGACCACAATGAATGTACATGAAACAACCTGTGAAAGATAAGGTACACTCTCAGCAGATACAACCCCGTCAGCCGGCATGCAACTGCTTAATGCACCAATGAAAGGACATGCAACTTCTAAGTTAAGTGGGTGAAGGACCATGTATTGGGATAGTGGTAAGTACCAAGACTGCAGCACGCTAAGGTAGAAAGGGGCACGAGTTGGGGCAAGATTAGACAGTTAATAATGTTGTTAATATATAAGGGACACACAACGGGGTCACAACATTCAATTGAAGGTGGAAGCCATAAAACAGGGGTTGATCAAAATGAAAAATGGCTGCACATACCCTTACATTACTGGCATGGAATGTCAGTGGGCTGGGACACAACATCAAGAGGGGGCTAGTCACCAAAACTCTCATGAAAGATGTAGTGCATCCATAATAAAAGGGACAAATGTCCCGATACTAATTAGGGGAAAATATAAAGTGATTGGCCATACAGGCTTTATCACAGGATCCAGAGGGGTAGCAATATTAGTTAAAAAAGCTCTGGTGATCCACGTCATGACAGTCTGAATGGATACTCTGGGGAGATGGAAAGTGGTGCTGGATGACTTGGAAGGGGGACAATGGCTTTTATAAATATATACTTCCCTCTGGAACTCCAAATGGACACCGTAAGATGTTGGAGAAATATCCTGACAGAAATACCAGCAGCAGCAGCAATAAATGGGGGGACATCAATCTGATAGTATATCCACATCCAGATAAGAATGGACAGCCACAACAGGCTCATGCTGGAGAGCTTCATCAATTCAGTGGGAATGGGAGATATCTGGAGAACATTGCACAGGATGCACACAAGGTACTTCTTCTACTTAGGAGCACACAACACCCATATTCACATTGACTATTTCTTCACACCGCAGTCAACGATCAACAGGTATACAAAGACTGACTACTAGGCGATAGGGTTATCTGACCACTCCTCATTAACGATCACACTTGTAATGCTGCCTCTGCAAGGGAAGTGCGAATGGAGGCAGAACAGGAACTCCGGGAATAAGAGGAAATATACACCCACAATCCCACAAAAACCCTGGGATAACAGATAGTCCGTAAAATGGAGAAATATTAATAATCCACATTTGTAAAGCGCGAACAATCACCTGTGAGGGTCTCTAGACGCTTGGGGCCATCGGAAAGATTAAGCAAGCTATTGCCCAGAGTCACATGGTGCTGGGCTAATCTGCTGCCGGCGATCAAACCGTGATCCCCAGATTCCAGAGTCAGTCGCCCTGGCCGCGGCACCACACCTCTTCCCTCGTGGCGCCACACCTCTTCCCTGCCTCCTAAAAAATCCAGTCAAACAAATCACATAGCCTAATAAAGGAAGGTATACGAAGTGGGCGACAAGACTGGTAAACTCCTGACATGGATCATGGCGAGAGAGGCAAGGAAGATGTACATTAGAAAAATCCTTAATCCAAAGGAGGAGAGTCTTGCAGGAAGCAAGGCAATAGTGGAGGAAATGGCGGACTATTTGCAGGAGTTTTATGCGGGGAAGCTGCCGGCCTGGGACTCAATCTGCAGGATATTGCCCTACGAAATACAGAACGCAATCTCACAGTTGCAATCCGGGAAAGCTCCAGGCCCGAACCGCCTTCCGGCGGAATTTGTGAAGAAAATGTCAGGCAAAATTGATGCACTTTTATATAGACTCTACTTGGAGGCCCACTGCAACGGTGACCTTCCCAGAGACTGACCCTTAGCAACGGTCATGCCCATACCCAAACAGGGGAAACCCTTGGAAAGATGAGACTCATACAGGCTGATCTTGCTGCTAAATACAGACACTAAATACTAGCTCAGGCCCCAATGAATAGGAAGGAGAGTAATTTTGGACTTGGTTCTCCAGGACCAAAATGGGTTTATGGCCATTGACTCTATAATAACATAAATGTGGCAAAAGAGGCAAGCTTGCCATTGGCACTAGTAGCCCTGGACGGCCAAAAAGCCCTCGACTCAATGGAATGGACTTTCCTATATGCGCTCGTATTGAAAATGGGCATAGCACCTACGTTTCTGGCTTTGGTAAAATAACAACATTTCAACCCTAGGGCCTGGATTAAAATCAACGAGGTCCTCTTGCGAGACTTCACGTTATGCAGAAGAACCAGACAGGGGTGCCCATTATCGCTCTTTGCACAGGAGGCACTGGCAGAATTGGGTTGGGTCGATGCCCAAGTTGAGGGTTGGAGGTGGGGCCACACATGAAAGGAGCGCATATCATTAAATGCAAATTATGTCTTATTATATTTGGCAGAGAATGAACAATCCCTGATAAGAATAGGAGAAATATTTAAGGTCTATGGAAGATGCTGAGCACTAAACATAAACTGAGTGAAATCACTGATATTTCGATGGGTTTATGGGTGGAGACAGCCCACCTACCTATAGCACAAAAGATTGAAAATCACCACCTTAAATATTTGAAAGTGTAGATCTCAAAAGAAGAGAGTTCACACTACGAAGACAACTTGATCCCACTTCTCCAGAGATCAGAGCCAGACATGAAACACCGTAGCCCAGCCCCGTACTTGTACGCACCGTACCCCAACACCCCCACATAGGTACGTGCCATACCCCCACCCCCCGTAGGTACGCGCCGTACCTCCACCCCGTAGGTACGTGCCGTACCCCCACCCCCGTAGGTACGCGCCGTACCCCCACCCCCATAGGTACGCGCCGTACCCCCAGCGCTATGCCCTGGGGGTACGGCGCGTACCTACGGGGGTGGGGGTACGGCGCATACTTACGGGGGGTGGGGGTACGGCGCGTACCTATGGGGTGGGTGTACGGCGCATACCTACGGGGGGGGTACGGTGCGTATCGGGACCCCTTTTCCTCATGCATCGCTGCGTACCTAGCTTTTCCAACACTTTTAACCAAGTAAACTCTCCACACTTCCACTTTACTTTTTGCTCCCAGCAGAAAAAAGAGAGATGGACCCTCATGGCTCTGGCAGGAAGATATTTATTCCGTAAACTCCCCTCTGCGACGCGTTTCGAGCACTGAGTGCCCTTGATCACACAAAGACCATTGCGCCCACCATTATTTTAAACATAACATCGTGAATCACATGACCTTCACCAACAGACATAGAAGAAATACTCTGCTAAATAAAACATACGTTGTTGTGAGGAAACTATCACAGTACATTTTATAAATCCATATACTTGTGGTGGTTGTTTGATGGAATTTCTAAACTGCATAAATGCATTGACATATATCATAGCAGGTTAAATAAATATATATATACATAAATACCTAAAAAGATATATAAAATAAATATATTGTTTTTAAAACCGCTTTTAACTGCATCATGGGGTTTTGCTAATGTGAACATAATCAATAAATATGTAAACAAACTTTTGTGCAAAATATAGCAATCTGTGCAAACTTTGCAAAGTCGAATCGCCAGTGTCCCTATTATTGTGCAATAATATGCTTCCTTCTTTACCCAACCCAAATATTTTATTTCTGCATAAATGCTTGACAGATGTAACCTCATTAACCAACTTATTATAGCGGGCTCGAATTTCTGAATTTTGTCTGAATTTGGTTTTTCTAACTGTTGTCAGAACAGTGAGTTAATAAATGATGTGCTAAATTGTACCCTTCCATAAAGTAAAGAATTAAAAATCTTTTTTTTATATATGTTTTCTATGAGAAACATCCTTTACCACGCAACCATTACAACGCGGTATGGTTACATCGCTGTCGTGACAACGCAAGTCGTTACACCGACTTGCACTGGAGGGCGCTCTAGACTAAGGAATAGTGTGAATTACTATTCCAACACCTTCCCTACTGTACGTAGACTGGAGTTGGAATAGTAATTCACACTATTCCTAAATCCAGCGCCCTCCAACGCAAGTCGATGTAATGACTTGCGTTGTCACGACCGCGATGTAACATACCGCGTTGTGATGGTACGCGTTGTATCATCATACATCCGTTTTCTATATGTGTACTCAAAATAAATATTTTGTTAATTAATACACAACCCTCACTATTGTTACTATAAAAAAATCCCCTTAATGTGCAAAATAGTCATATACAAAAAATTCAAAATTTTAATAAAAAAAATAAAAAAATGAAAAAATTATTACGGGAAAGAATGTTATAATACTCAGCTTCTTAGATGTAAAAATAATTAATAAATACACGATACAGTTATCTTGATTTTGGCTCATAGATGTACTCAGTATTTGTCTAGTCATCCTGAATAGATGTAAAATAGTTGAAAAATAATTCATTCAAACTCAGTACGGTATTAATGCTATTCTCTTGTTGTATCATTTACTACTTATAAATAGTTATACATGTCTTCAGTAGTGTTCAACCCATTAGCACTTTTACTGTCCAATTCCACAATCATGCACGTTTCTAGTTTTCTTAATAGTTTTTCTCTATTGCCTCCCCTTCTCAGGGGGCTTACTGCATTGATGACATAATATGAAAGACAATTCAACTCATTATCATGAACAGATCTAAAATGTCTAGCGACTGGATACGTATTATCATTGTTCACGATCGCTCTGAGATGCTGCAAGATTCTGACGTGCACCTGCAACTTGGTGCTACCCACATAGCGTAAGCCACAAGTGCACGTCAGAACATATACAGCATACTCAGTCCTACATCCATAATTACCCTTGATCGCGACTTGGGTATCAGAAAAAGGGGTTTTATAGTGAGTTGTGTTAATGCCAAATTTGCAGGCGCGACATGATGAGCATTTATAAAAACCTGCTTTGGGTTTGTGCCATGTATTAGCCAGACTGAGTTCAGGGCTTGTTTTTACAAGTTCACTTCTCATAGACCTAGATTTACTGTACGTAATGGTAGGTAGCTCGGGTAATCTACTGCCCAGAACCCCATCTGTAAGTATGATGGGCCAATTCTTTTTAATGATTGATTTTACTCTCCTTTCTTGTTTACTAAAATGTAGTAATGAAGCGAGGACTCTCTTCTTCATTGCTATCAGTTAGTTCTTTCGGAGCTAGTAAAGACTCCCTAGGTCTGTCATCTATCTTCCTCAGAGCGGAAGGGAGGAGAGATGCAGACTTAGAGTGAGGAGTGGGCGAGAGCGATCAAGAGTTCCAATTCTGCAGAACTTGGCAGCTCACCTATTGCTGGGAGTACGAGAGCGAAAGCGGACTTTCCGGCTCTGTGTGGAGGAGGAGCCTGTGCTAGACGCAGAACGGAACAGTTTGCGGAAGCTGCTACCGCTGTGCGGAAGCTGCTACCGCTGTAATCACCGCCGACCCGACCCGATCCACCGACCCGACCCGCTGACCCGCCTCTGTGCTGCTCCGTGCTGCAGGTGCCTTGAGTAGACTAAAACGAGCAGAGGCGGGTTGAAGCGTGGGGGGGCCCTGAATTCCGGGGCAGGCTGTGGACTGCGGACCTGCAGCAGTGGGGGAACGAGGACTCCGTGAAAATCAGCGGTAATTAGTGACTTCCTGGCGACCTCTTGGCGCTTTGCCTGCTACCGCTCTGTAGTCACCACCAGTGAAACGCAAGCGCCACTGGCAAACTCTACTGGTGTCACTGGTGTCACCTGCTCTGCTGCCATTGCTCTGCCGCTACACTGCTGTACTGGGAGGTGAGGTGGAGCGGACCGCTGACTGACGCTAGGACCGGAGGCAACTGACTGTTGAGGGCTGATTGCGTACGTGCGTGCGGTGAGTGCTGCCCCCCTTGCCCCCTCCCTACCCACTCCAGCTTGCTGACCTCCCGCGCTGTTCCCCGCGTTGCTCCTGGCGCTACTTGTTACCTTCCAAACGCTTACCCTGCGGCCTCCCACCCTTGTCGCACGGAGGTTGGGGGGAGAGCGGGTGGGGCAGGAAGGGGAGGAGACTAAGCGAGGGAGACTCAGTGCTGTGGAGTGGTGAGCAGGGGGGGCAGGGCAGGCGGACGGCGCGGGCAACTGCAGCGATTATGTTGTTCCCAGGGGGGTCGACTCCTGGGACATTGTCCACGTGAACTCAGCCGCCCTTCAACCTTTTGACTGGCGAACCCAGTACTCAAGACACTTTCCTTGTCCTAGTCCCCCGAGCCTCTGCCAAAGAGGGAGAGCGGACGGCAGAGCAGCAAGCCCCAGGTTGCGGGATCCTCTGCCACCAGGCAATTGGGACTTCGGACTTGGGACACCAGGGAACTGGGACTGCACGAGGGAACTAAAATCAAACCAAACCAAATTAAGGAAAAGTTTAAAAATTCTAAAAAAACAGGGACTTGCAAAAGTAACGCATTTTGCACCGAATGCAACAATGAGATCAGGGAAGACAAGACAGCAGGTAACGTCGAATCTGAATAGGAGAACGCGCAGGACAAAGAAGACCCCTGCCATGGAGAACATAGAGAGCGCAGAAGCTCCCTCAACAGAGGAGAGGGAAACTCTCATGATCTCCCCATTCATCAGCAGTCCGCAGGCATCGCCGACAGCTAACACAAACAGTTCAACCGCCGGGATCACCAAACTCAAAAATCACCAGCCAAAAATATAAACCAAATTTTCATTTTTAAAGGACGCAGGATCAGTTTAATGCCTAGACACCAACAAAGGGAAGAATCTCCCATCGCCCCTTCAACCCATCAAAACATTATACTCCGATGAGCAACAGCAGCAGCTAGATAAAAGCTACGAGGGGTCCTTGTCCAGTAGGGCAGTGCCAGGTGCTACAAGACTGTGCGAAACTAGCTCAGAAGATGAGAGGCACAAGATGTCTGATGGGAAGAGGAAACAAGGGGACAAGGCACATGAGGAAGCAAAAAACATCAAATTGAATCAAATAGCGCTGACCCCGACGCCAAAACCAAACATCCAGGTAAATATAAAAAAAACCAAAATAAGTGAAACAGCTGGCCAAAGTTGGACCCACACCCTCACAACGGCTATGAAAGAAGGAGAGAATATAAACTACAATACCCACATACTCCTTAGCGGTAACAAAGAAGAAACCCTGACTGACTGGACATCACATTATCAGAGAGAAAAGGGATCAACGGACTATGACTATGACTGCGAGGTACAAGACTCAGGTGGCATGACCAATAGCACCGCTGATACTCACAATTAAATTACTACCGGAAAGGACGACTCAGCTACTCCTGAATCACAATCGCAACAAGAGGAGAAAGCAACGGAAAGGCAAAATACAGATCTACATATGGCAAAAGAAATTTTCTCCCACCTCTTGCAGGGCCTGGATCCAAGTTTGCAACGACGGGAAATAAAGACCCCGTGTACAGACCAACTCAACTGGCGGTGGGAGAAAATCAGACCATTCCAAAGGTATTTTCTGAAGGACTCCCCCAATCCACACAGGATTGCTCGCAAGGCAGTGACCACCAAATGACTACAAGATCTGCACAAGACGAATCGACTATACAAAATAATATACAACAGCAACCCTCCTTAATAACTCAGGAAGAAGAACCTGAATGCTCTTATCTGACACCGGAGGAATGGGAGGAATTAGTTGCCTCATACCCTCTTGGTCCCCAAATTTGACTCCAACGAAGAAACTGTTCGCCAAGGAACAACACAAAACATTTAAATGAACAGGAAAAAGAACAGGAAAAACAGGAGAAACAAGACATCTGGACTACTCTGCTACATACGATGCAAATGTCAGTCAACGTCATGCAATATCACTCAGATAAGATGGATGTTCAATTGTCAGTTTTGAACTCCCTCTCTATTTTTGTGGCGAATATAGATGACAAACTGGCAGATCTTAACAGTCTGATTAGAAGAGCTCAGGCTGAGACACGAATAACACAGGTCAGCTGCACCTGTGCAACACTCATAGATAAGCTGGCTACCCTTCCGAAGGCAATGGACAATCTCTTAACTGATATAAAAGACACCGTATCACAGAAGGCAACTCCGAAAGGGCCAGCCATAATAACAAGTACAGCAGAGCATCAACTACTACGACTGACACCCGGGGACGCGAGGCAGGCCACCACAGACCAGAAACCAGACCCTAGCCCCTGTGAAGAGGCCTTCGTCCTAACAAGCACAGAGGAAAACAACCAAACAAGGTCTGGACCTCGGACACCCTCGCCAGGGCCAACAAAGCGCAACAAAACGAACCCCCTATTATCTAGCTCGCTCACACGCAAGCAGGAAGCTGAAGAGAAAGAGGCGAAACCAGAAACTCACTGAGCCTATTGAAGTAAACTCCCCTGACAGGGCCACGGCTCAAGACTCGGAGAAAAACTTCAGTACAGATCCCCTAGACACTCCAGCCCAGGTGAGCGAGGCGACAGAACACCATCAGGAACTCCCAGAACACTTGGAAGAGGGGACAGGAGCGCAGGGAAGTAACGCCTCCAGAACGCCCACCAATGGGGGAGAATCCCAAAAGATCCACCCCCCTGGGAAAAGAGGTCAAGTTACAGAGGGTATAACCAACGGTACGATTCCACCCACTCCAAGAGAACTTCCTGAACCAGTGGATACATTTAAAATCACCCAAGAACCATCCATAGATCAAACTGCGCAACTGAATCCTACAATAATCATGTTCCACCCTGAATACAAGTCCAGGGGACGAATAGACACACTCAATAGAGGAAATATACTACATCTAATACACTCGATCAATAGCCTGAAGACCCTAAGATCCGAGGACCTAGAGTCAATAGAATTTGTGGAGTCCTCGGAGCACCCGGGGGTGGAAGCAACTAAAACAGATTGGGCCTCACCCACGGTAGCAGATAAAATCTTAAAAGAACATGCTAAATTTAACACCTGGGGCATCAAGCTTCGGCCTTACTCCAAACCAAGATACCCGGAACCACTAACTAACATCTTGCCAAACCAAACAGGACTCGGGGAGACTCAACTGAGCGATAAATCTTACTCAGTGCTACGTGGAGCCCGCAGCGGAAGCCCAGAGCGCAATGTAACAAGTGACCAGCATCACCCCATACCCAACGCAATAAAAACACACCCCCACAAGAGTGGTCCTGGTTATCGAGGACCATAAACACAAAAAATCAAAACCTGTGAAATCCGAAGCTCTGTTCACCCAATGCTGAAACAAATAACAATACCCTTAAAATCTGCTCGTGGAACATCAATGGGGTTGGAGAGAAGATCTTCGATCAGGAACTGCAACTTTATCTAGAAGGCTTCGATTTAATTCTGCTCCAGAAAACCTGGTGTGAAATTCCGCCAGCTCTGAACGAATTCAACTTGTTCTCACCTGCAAAAAAAATTGCCAAATTTGGACACAGCAAGGGAGGGCTTGCAACATACAGCTCCATAAAGAGGATCTACGCCCTGGAGCCAATATCGCACAACTTAACTCCTCCAAATGCTATGCAAGCACTCAGATTAACTCTACAAGGGGAGGAAATAAACGAGTCGGTAATTATTATAAACCTTTACCTACATCCGCGTGGCAGAACTAAAGGGACCTTGCAGCTGAAGGAGAAGCTAGAAATCATTTTAACGGAACAGCAGACCAATAGGCTGATTATCACCGGGGACTTCAACGCAAGCATGTTTAGGAGAACACCTGAAGAAACCGACATGGGGGACGACCCCTTTGCATGGTCCGCAATAATAAAAGATAACAACGCGGGCGGGAGTCACACAAAAACATCTAAAACACCGAAAACTCCACAGAAGCTTCTAGCAATCCTCGAGCAGTTGGGCTTTAGATCACTAAACTGAAGATTTCCAGGAGACCAACCACAGACTGCAACATTCCACAATACAACAGCAAGTACTACAATAGATTTCACATTTGTTACTCGCTGCATGTTTTCAAAAATAATTGACTATCACATTGGAACCTCTGACTACAGCGACCATCTACCACAGCAAATCACAATACACTCAACTTTTACACCAAACACCTTGCCAGCAAACGTCCACAACTTAGAACTCACAGCTATGGAAAAGAGAATAAAATGCAAAATAGAAGACCCTGAAGGGTTTCTCATGCTCGCAAAACTATTGATGGAAGAGGTACAACTTGCAGACTTTGATAGCCTAAGAAGCTGGGAGATGTTTACAAGGAAACTAGGAAACAAATATGGTGTAAAAAAGGATTCCCACAAAAAGAAAAGCCCAGGCCTCGCCCAATCGAAATGCCCATTCCTTCATATCGGAAACAACGTACAACTTAAAAACCTTAGAACATCGATAAACCGCACACTACGGAGACTAAAGAAAGACCAACTGGACCGTACGGCCCTAGAGGAATTGAGGGTTCTGAAAGTCAAACCAAGGAAATTATTATGGTGCCTAAAAAAGGATGCTGAAGGGACCTTCTGGGCAAAACTCCTGTATGATATCAAAAATAGTAATAGCGCTGAATTCTGGTTAAAGGTCAACACACTTGACAGTTCTCCAAACCGAGGCATTAACTCACATGTTACTGAAGAGGCTTGGACAACCTTCCTACACACTCACTTCAATAAAGACCTGGAAACCTCACCTTATACCAATGCTCCCTTACCCGGAAGCGAACCCTTAACATCTCAATTATCCATTAATTTACCTTCAGAACAACTTTTCAAAATTACGTGCAAACACATCTGCAAAAGAGTTTCAAAAGGCAAGCGCGAGGTAGCCCCTGGTCCAAACGGGATCCCGCGCATACTATATTAACAAGACCCAGAATATTGGGCATGCATATTAAAACCAATCTTTGAAACAGTCCTACGAACTTCTACGATACCACCCTCATGGAGGGGCTTGATCATCTCTCCCATCTATAAAAATGGTAACCGGGATAACCCAAAAAATTATAGGCTGGTAGCATTGCTTGACAAGGAAGCAAAATACTATGCAGGACTGCTCCTACAAGAACTAACAACTTGGGCGGCAGAAACATCTGCAATCCCGTTAAACCAAACAGGCTTTTGTGAGAACATGGGCAATACAACGAACATCATGAACCTCTCATTAGTGATAGATTCCGCACTCGCCAAAAAACAGCCCCTATACCTAAGCTTTATTGACTATAGCGCTGCATTTGACCACATAAATAGGAATTTATTGTGGAAAAAACTGGAAGAAATGAACATTCCATCATTACTCCTAAATCAGTTAATCCTCTTGCATAGCAACACCTGGGTCCAAGTTAAACTGGGCAGAGGAGACCATCTATCAAAAAAGATCCCAACAACCACCGGATTAAAGCAAGGCTGCGTACTCGCCCCATTACTTTTCAATCTCTTTATGGCAGAGCTTTCAACCATTCTAAATGGAAACAATTTGCATGCACCAAAAATAGGCGGGCTCCAGTTATCTAATTTACTCTACGCTGACGACTTGGTACTAATAAGTCAGACACCGGTGGGCCTACAGCGCCTGCTTGACTTAACATCTCACTACTCAGAGGGGAACAAACTCAGAATTAACAGAGAAAAAACAAAAACACTCTGTGTGAATAGGTGTAAAAAAAAGAAACAACCACAATGGTTCCTGGCGTCATGGAAACTGGAGGCAGTTCAAAGTTACAAGTACCTGGGAATCATGATCGACAACAAAGGGAAGTACACAGTGCAAATTGAGACCATAAAAAAAGGGGGCTAATGATCGCTGTGGCACTAAGAAACCTTAAGAACAACATCTCTTGCCCAAACCTCCTTCCCTTAATTAGAGTGATCCAGGCAAAACTTCTACCGTCGATAACTTACGGAATCGAAGCCATGAGAGGGAGAGACGCAGGTATACTGGACCACATAATAACAAAAGCAATTCGAATGATCTTTGGGCTTCCAAGGTACACATCCCCCGCACAACTGAGGCTGGAGTTCGGGTTTCAAAGGCAAGAGCTTGCCCGTAGAGGGGCATTCATCAAAAGCTGGTTTAAAATTAAAAGGGGCCCGCCTGACTCACTAAACATGCATCTATGGGAAGAACTGAAGAACAAAGGGACATGCCCAGCCCGAAATTATCTGGATAAATCACTCTGCCAACTGGGATTGCAGGAACTCTGGAAGCTACCAACAACGACTACCAGCTTTAAAAAAATCGTAAATAAAGTGATAAAAAAAGAGTCTCTTATACAGGATAAAGCTGACTTGTCAGGCCGCTCCCATGGCTGGTTTACCCTACAGACCTACAACACGGCTTCACCTCAAGCATACCTCCTCACTAGCTTCTCAAGAGCGACTAAAGAGAAATTCCTGAAACTCCGCTTAGGCATACTACCATCTGCATACCATATGCCACCTTGGCTACGCCCCCCGCTGCCTGCAATTTGCCGCCTCTGCGGAGAAGGGGAGGAAGACATAGTGCATCTACTGACAATCTGCAAGGCCCTAAAACGGCCCGACGAACTCTGCTAAGACCCATCTTCAACATGAAAGCCATTCGAACCTGCAGGCAAGCAGTAAAAGCATCCCTCTCTGGTGAAGATGTTCAACTAAGCTGTCGGTTGGTAAAATACATATCTGTTGTAGAAATAACCATGAAAAAGGCAGGCCCCCTGGTCACAGATTGAATCACAGCTGAATCGGTTGTGGCTCTTCGAGCCAACCCACAGAGGCTAACACATGCACTGTTGGCCTAAATAGGAAACATAGTATTATCAGGAATAGCAGACCCCGTGCTTTAAAGGTCTATACAGCTGTTGTAGAACTGTCACTTTCGCAAATGTTAAAGATTACCATATCTTGCACCCAAACATTGCAACTATTTGGCCCGCACCCTGTACTTTTTCTCTTTTTCTCATATCCTTAGACTGACCAATAACGTCCCTTGTATTTCAATGCTACTTTTGGGCCTTCCTTTTACTGAGATTTTCTAATTTTAACGTGTTATTTTAACAATGATTAATTTCAATTGTAGTGAAATATGTAAAGCACGATTGTAAAGGTTTTAATTAACTGCACAATAAACTAAATCTGAATCTGAATTTGAATCCTCAGAGCCTTTGAGAGGGTAGAATCACTATACCCTCTCTCTTTGAGTCTCCCTATCATGTTTTTGGAACACTTCTCATATTCTTGTTGTGAGCTACAGATACATTTAAGTCTTAGTAGCTCACTAAACGGAATGCTCTCAATGAGATGTCTTGGATGTCTGCTGCTAGCGTGAAGTATACTATTTCCTGCTGTTGCTTTTCTGAACAGTGTGGTTTCTAATGTGCAGTTGTTGATTGACACATTTACATCCAAAAAGTCTACCTTTTCTTTACTGATGTTGGATGTAAAATTAAGATTGCTAGAATTGTTGTTTAGTGTATTAACAAACTCTTGTGCACTCGCCTCATCACCGTTCCATACACAGAAAACATCATCTATAAATCTTAACCAATAATGAACATGATGTATATTGGGTATTTTCCTCAGGACCTGTTCCTCCCACCAGCCAACATGCAAGCATGCGTAGCTGGGGGAGAAGCAAGATCTCATAGCTACGCCCCTTTCTTGTTTCCAGGTAGCTTTGTCAAACATGAAGAAATTATTGTTGAGACACCAAGCAGTCAGTTCACATAACATTTTGTTATGGCTATAATATTCACATGGTCTTTTGTCCAAAAAGTAACTGACGGCTTTTAATCCTGCTTCATGCTCAATGCTGGTATACAGCGATTCAATGTCTAATGTGAATAGACACCAGCCTTCTTCCCACTGAATGCTATTTATCTTATTCAGAAAATCCCCAGTATCTCTCACATAGCTGGGTAAACTCTTGACAAAGTCCTGTAAATAAAAATCAATGTACTGGGAGATGTGTTCACTGACGCTGTTAATTGCAGATATTATTGGTCTACCAGGTGTTGGGGAGATCTTTTTATAAACTTTAGGGATTAAGTACAAGATAGGAATCACTGGATACTCAATAAGGAGATAGTTAAATTCAGTTGCTGAAATCAAGCCTTGTCTCTTATACTGGTACACTAATTTTTTTATCATTTCTTTTGCCCTCTTGTACTCAGTTCCGTTTGATCTATGGTAGCATTTTTCATCGTTCAATTGCCTCATTGCCTCTTTGATGTAATCTTTTTTGGGCCATAGAACAATGTTACCTCCCTTATCAGATTTATTGATTATCACCTCCTGATTGTTGCCCAATTTCTTCATCAAATTTGCATATTGTGTTAGATTGTAATTTTTCTTACGATGATGCTGTTTATTGACAGTTCGATTCAATTTTTTCAGATCTTCAATGACGCATTCATGAAAAATGTTTATTGCATCCTTTGGCATGATAGGAATAAACGTACTTTTTAATTTAAAGGGACTCTCACCTGCTCCTTTTTGAGGCATGTTGATTCTCTGTAGTCGATTCTGAGTGCTGATTACATCTGTGTCACCTGATTGTGACATATTCATGGATGATGCTCCCAAATCATGAAGAGTTAAAAGAATTTCGGCATCTGATGCTGGAATGACTGAATATGAGGTATTGCTGCTTTGGTCTTCCATTCCCTTATTGGCATTACCTGTTTTGATAGTGAAAATCTTTTTGAGTTTAAGTTTCCTAATAAAGCAAAAAATGTCCACCCTAGTGCTAGCATAGTTAAATGAACTCTCGGGGCAAAAGTTGAGGCCTATAGTAAGAAGCTGTTTCTCTGCTGCTGTTAAAGTGATGTCAGACAGATTTGTAATGGTCAAATCAATTACCGCTTCTTCCTGAACCACTGCTGTTTTTTCTTTTGCTGTGGTTTTGTGCTTCTTTCTCCTTGCTCTCCGTCTTGCATTCCTCCTTTTTCTATTTGATTGTTGCGATTTCTCGGACAGAGCGTTTGTCTCCGGTCTCCCACTAAAAAATCAATTTCTTCCCCCAGATTCAACACCACCTTAGGATTGAGTCGCTCATGGCTGCCACAATCAGAACCTGATACACTCGAAGTCGATACCGTGTCGCCTTCAGTTTCTGATGCAAGTTCAGTGCGGCTTTGTTGTTGCTCTGGTGGGTTCGTGGAATTTATGCTGTTAAATTTCAGCGTTTTTGCATGATCAAATTTGCGGGAAAAAGTATGAATTTGCCCCTGTTCGTAATCTGCCTGATCTCGGGTGAACTTGTGCGCTTTACGGGTTTTGATTCGATCTTCGTGTTTGCGTAGTCGCTCGCTGATTTCTTTACGCAATTTAGTTATAAGTTCCTTTTGGTCTGAGTAAGCCGTCTTATCTAGCTCTTCATTGATTTTGGTTATATCTTCTAGAAGAGTTTGGCGATCAATGACTGCATATTTTATCACGATTTTGACTAGATTCATAGACGCTACCAGATTGCTTTCCCCCCACTCTAACAGCATGGCGGTATTTGGTTCATCAAAGCTAGGCGCCAAAAGTATCCTCAAACCCCGGGGAACTCGTCCCACCTCTTCATATTTCGTAAGGGATTTATGCTCCCACCATTTGGTTATTTCACTTTTCATCTTTTTTTCCAAAACTCTCAATAGCTGTTTTACATCTTGGTTGTTGGTGTTCTGATTGCCCTCCGTATTTCTTATATATATATATTCCCAAAAAATTGTCCGGCAGTGCGGGGCTTCAAAAGCGCGGTGGTCCTGCGCGGGTACCGGAAACCCAAAAGATTACAAATCCACCTTCTTTTCGTCTCAGAAAAAGAAAACGCAGGACACCCCAGGATGCTTGATGTTCTTTTAATGCAGAATCGAAACCCTCTTACCGACGCGTTTCGCCTGTTACGGCTTGGTCACGATAAAGCAAGTGTTGTACTACTTCTGTTTACATACTGTCTACAATTAAAATAGAAAGTGGACCATGTTACTTTCAGTCTCAAGTTAATCGGTGCCATCTTGTAATGTAGTTATGTATTCTACAATGTTTTATAAAATACTTCATGGGATATTCATATCAGAATTGCCGCTTTTTCGCAATGTTCTAGATACCGAGTAAATACAGAGGTATCAAAGGAGCCCACCAACCATATTCAAAAATAAAGCGCTTAGTGCAGTACCAATGATAATCCTATTACACATTCTTTGAAATACAGAGGTGATACCAGTAGCAACATATATAATTAAACATTTATTTTCTTCTAAGTCTGTTTTTGTTAGAAAAACACTCGAATGTTTATACAATGCTGATATTATAGCAAATTCATTGGCATCCATTAGTTAATAACGCCACATATTGATTTATACACATTGTCACCATGGTGACTTCATTATACAATAGCATAGAAATGTCTTGCCCCAGTGGGCTCAATTTATCCAGGTTCAAATATACATGTTCAAATTGAAGTCCAGCCCAAGTGGGCGAGTAGGCATCAGGCTGCATAAACTCACAATTCTCGGCAATTATCCCCCAAGAGATATATCTACATCTTAATGCCTGACCTTCACTTGAAACCGTTGTCTCCAGTCTATACATGGTCCTATTTACAACAAAGAAAAAAATGATAAAAGTTTTTTTAAACAAATAATAAACATATTTAAAATCTTCTGTACAGATTAAATGTTCTTAATTCTTAGTTCATCTTTCAGAAAAAATACCTTCTTGTCATTGACAGGGATCACTTCCATTTAAATGCCTGGCTGATAAAGGGTCCATTATGCATTCATCTTCATTCTCACCATTCTGCGAACAGTAATATTTCAATTGAAAACCACAGGTGATGTGTTGCCCACACTACTGGAAGTGATGCTCCGAGCAGGAGAAGTAGTATTGTCACTGCCTGTAAGAGATACCAAAGCTGTTAGCTTTGTTTGCGCTATTTTTCAGTAGAGAGGATATGCAAAGCCAAATGTTGGTCAGCTATTGAGGGAACAGGGGCATATTAGTTTTGACAGGGTCAAGTATCATATAAGCCTGCCTGCATACCTTGAGCCTGTTGCACGTAGGACTGAACAGCTCTCTGTGTGTGGAGCCCTTCCCTCTAGGCCTTAAGATGGCACAAGGCACACTGTTCTGTGGACTTCTTTTCTGCTCCCTTAATGCCTCCTTCCCTGCCCAACCACATCCAGACACTTGTGGCACATATGTACATTTGGCACAGTGGAACACTTAGCCGCAGGCAACACTAAATATGGGTTTTCCTTATGAGGCTCATGAGGTGAGGGCTTCACCATCAATAGTTTGTGTCCATCATCACTGTGGCAGCAGGCATGCAACTGATGACAGCATACTAGCTGAGTTGTCTTTTGTTGCCATGCTGCCATGGCAGTGACTGCTAAGAAACATCACTTTGCACTGGTGCCTGCTGATTCCATCTCCCACATGCTGACCCTTTCAGAAAACTGTTCTTCAGTGTCTAGGTCCATGGAGGGTGGCCTGCGAGGGCTGTGTCAACATGGTGGTTGACCTGTAGCAGTTACTGTCAACTTTGGTTTTTGGGACCCATCCCCCTGCACCCAGTGAGATGTATTAACCTGTGCTTGACCCCAGGTGCTCATCTTAGTGTCCTTGAATGTCATGGTACGCTACATCATAGTTCCATCTTCCTCTGTGATCTCCTCTGGCTGGACTAGCGCATGCACATTTGCCAGGGATAGTGTAGAGCGGGACACACCTCCTGTCCTGTACTGACGTGTTCGGTGCCTCTGTCTTACTCACTCCCCCTCATTTCCGCTTTTTTCCTCACTGTCTCTGATTGCTTTGGTTTATTTCAATATCCACACATTCTTAGTGGTTCTAATTCCCAAGTGGATCACTGTTCAAGTTGTTGGCCTTGCCTACAAGGCACCCTGGTTCAATATCCTGCACATCAAGGTGGGGTTGCAATGACAAATGCTGCTGTCTCTGAGACCAGACTTCTCGTTTTCAGTTCAGTGTTAAACAAGGATGACCTCAACTGTGCTATTCCAACAGCAACAGCAATGTGTCTTCTGTGAATCTCAAGTGCTTACAAAGGTTTCCTCTTTCAGGAATCTCCGTGTAAGATTCTAGGCAGCTACTTGCAGATAATTATCAATTCTCGCTTTAATGCAACGTAGAGCAAACAGTGTTGCTGACTCTTTTACACATTGCAGCATATTCTCTTTCCTCCTTCCAAACCCATTTTTCAATGAGTTGGCTATGTGATGCTCCTTGAAATACTTAGGCCTTCCTATGTAAGTGTTATTCAAACGAGTGGCATTCACGGACAGCTGAGATAGGTTGGTTGTGTTGTCACTTAACAATCACCTTCATACTGCTCTCTGAACTGCTTCCTAATTCTTGAAATGGCAAAGCACCAAAGGTATGTGCAGGAATTAGACTAAAGATGCCTATGTGAGTCTTAGATTCTGAACAATTGTCTGTGAACCAGAGATCTCAAGTTCCTCTGTTCCTAGTGTGAGTGGCTCAACCACTCCAAGTTTTCTATTTGCATTCTCTGACTTTAGTCCTGGCAATTGCGTTCTGATTAGTGTAAATCGTAGTATTTGTTTATAACTGACTAAAGAAGTTCATTTACTGACATGTAATGCATTGATTTGAATGTGCCGCATATTAATGTCTGCGTTTATGCGTGTTTAATTGAACTTTAACGTTCAAGAATTTGTGTAGGTTGCTTACAATCATTCATATACTTGATGTGCTCACGTAACGTGTTGATTTATAAATGCTTGGTAGAATGTCCATTTATAAGTGGTTTTCTAAGGCCTATGTGTTATGTTCTTATGTTGGCCGATTTCTGTAGGCCTGAAATGTATTTTCTCTGGACGCTCTCATATTAGATTCGGTAGTTGAATTTCATGTGCATGTTGAATTTGTTCTTTCTCCAGTTTCTGTTGCAGGTGGAGAAATTCATCCTTGTTAGTTAGAATAACGCTTTCGTTTTAGGAGTTAGGCTCAGGGAGGAGAGGATAAATTTGTACAGTAGGAACTGATAATGTGGGACGGTGTTCATTCTCACCGGAGAAGACCTGGGAAACTAAATGGAAGATCACCTCTGAGGAGGTGTCCAGCAGGATGAACCAATCGGATGATGTGAAATGGGCGAGTCTATGATTTTGGTGCTGGAATTAGGGACAGTGCCCCGGGTTGAGTTGGGAGAGGAGAGGAGATTGATGGAGAGAGAAGGAGCATCCTAGAACGATCTCTGTAGCTTTATGCTACTCAACCCATTACAATGTGAGTGCTCTTCTTAGGAAGTCTTCACGCGCTGAGACCTTTCCCTGAACTTGACTGGGGAATGCTGAGTAGGGATGTCATGTTAGTAGTAGTGTAGGGACAGACCAATGAAGTCTGATCTTGACATGGGGGCACTAATTGCTTGCGTTCTGATTTTGGAATTCGTCATTCTTTTCATGCTTCAGAAATTGAATCTGGCACACAGGTTTGGCTTTGTATTAGGTCCGATGTATTTCTACAACCGCGTCTTGAGGTATTTGTATGTCCACTTATTTTTGGCTTTATAATAAACTCACTAAACTAGAACCTGGAGTCTGTGATTCTTGGGACTCATGATTCTTTGAGCTGTGGGTGTTTACCTAATGAATTATTTCTCCTCTCTACTCTTCTAAAGCAGGTACCAATGGTCAATTGACCGAGGGTTCCAGAGTAGAGTGACAAAAGGGAACCCGGCCCCATCACTACCACACCATCAATACTCTAAAACTGTTCATCTCAAATATCTACTAGAAAAACAGACATTTGAAATGAACAGTTTTAGAGTATCGGTGGTGTTATGGACTGCTCCATCTGAAGGAGGTGCTCTCCAACTAAAACTTAGGAATTGCCCATGGTTCCTAGAATTACAGTTTTGGATTGGTTAAATATCATCCTATGCTTAAAGGCTTTGCTGCAAAAAAGGCAAAGGATTCTGTCAATTTTCTAGCTCAGCACAGATGACACTGTGCTAATCTTATGCCTAGGAACTCTGCCTTAAAGGACATTGCTTTGGCTTATAAGGGGTGTCCCATTGTGTCTGGACAAAGCTTTGTCTCTCTGATGAGCTCTAATAAAAGTGAAACACATTTGTCAGTGACTGCTTTTAATCATTTCAGGTTGGTATTTTACCACTCAAAAGCTGTAATATTTTTCCTGGAATGGTAAAAAGCTTTTCTCATGTCCAATTCATGGTGGATGGCGCTATCTAAAAGTATGCTTAAACCCTTTGCTGTAAATATGAAAAAAGACTTTGTCACTTTTCTAAATTGGAGTGGGTGCCACTATGCCAATTCTGTACTTAAAAAACTTTCTAGAAAAACAGACATTTGAAGTGTCCTGTTTTAAAGTGTAGATGGGGTGATGGAGTGCTCCATATGAAGTAGGTAGTTTTTGCCTAAATCTGATGACTACCCAGGTTCCCAGGATTACAATTTTGGATTGGTACAATCCCATGCAGTGCTCAAAGACTTTCCTGTGAAAATATCAAACGATTTTTTCACTTTTCTAGCTCGGCGTGGGTGGCACTATGCTAATGCTATGCTTAAAAACTCTGCTAGAGAAACTGACCTTTGAGATGAGCAGTTTTAGGGTGTCAGTGCTGTTGTACATTGTTCCATATAAAGTAGCTGATGTATGAAATTTGGGAACTACCCAGAGCCCCCAACTTCCTTTTATGCATGATTTAAAGGGCCCTTCAAGCCTTAAACATTATTGTTTTGAGTTATACTGAATGTGGACAAAGCTTTGTCTCTCTGATGAGCTCTAGTAAGAGTGAAACACATGTGACAAGGACTGCTTTTATTCGTTCCAGGTTGATGTAGATAGTATTTTGTACAATAAGAGAGAGGGCTCCACGCACCAAAGGGAGAAAGCACCATTATTAACAGTAGAAACCAATCTCACCCGTAGGAGGTAACTATTGCCGCTACTTAGATTGATTTCACATGCACACCACATCTAATGGATCCAGTACCCCAACAATATAGAGAGACACAAAGTTTTAATAGTGTATTCACAAACACTGTATGTAAAATACACATCAATACAGTACATGATTCAAGAATGCCATCATGATCAAATTACCACCACAAGATTAAAAAAAACCTTGTTTAAAACAGAATGTAGATTGTTGAGTTACTAAACCTCACAATTCAGCACAAAGAAACATACATTTAAAAAAAACATTCCATAACAGGGAGCGACAAGAAAAGACAGCTACAAATTGTCCTTTTCAGTATTGCCAATCTGTTCAGTTATTTATACATGGTACATGATATAATACAAAGATCTTCATTTATTGTACCAAGATAGTCTCCAGATTCAGGTTCATAGTTATGTTGACGCCAATCGTCTGCCAATTCACCCAAGCCCTGTGCACCCCCACCATTGGATCTAGAATGTCATGCATAAGCATTTTATAGATTTTGGAGTTTATGTAAGGTTTGGGAGTAGAATCTTAGTCTAAATCTGGGAGAACTCAGGAATACCCCCTATATGGTGTACAAGAAGGAGGCTGGCGTGACGCAGTTAGAGGTACTTGAAAAACTGCTTACGAAGCATATCATATTCTTCCTGGAGGTCCTGGAAGGATTTCATCGTTCCCAATGCTGCCTTACATCTACCAATGTTAAAATGCCTATGCAATCCCAAGACAAGAAACCTTGCAGTGCCGCCACAGGTGGGATTCTAGTGCCCCACCCCTGCAGAGTTTCCAAAGTAAGGTGGTCTGCACAACCCATCCCCTTCATAGCTGCATTCCATACTTCAAACACTATCCCCATAGTCGGGGGGAGGACCGCTGGGGATATTCGCCCCTAAAGAAAATGAGTGAGACAACTGCCTTCAAAGGATCCCCAAAACCTCCATCTCACCATACGTTTACAACCAGCAAATGCGCTGCCCAGTAATATCGCAAAATAACTGGAGTAGTCAGCCCCCTTCCACCGCTGGTTGGCAGAATTTTGCCAGAGCAATACATGGGGTGCTCCCCCAGAGCAGCGATCGAATTAGCACATTAACCTTATCGAAGAAAGCCTTTTCGATAAGGAATGAATGGTGCTGCAGATGATAGAGCAGACGTGGGAGAGCCACCATTTTGAGAATAGCCGAGCAGCCCAGGAGGGAAAGCAGTAGGGTAGACCAAAATTTCACCTCGCAGCCACGAGGGATGACAGGTTTCGTTCAAAGCAGCGTGTTGCATCACCAGTGACAAACACTCCCAAATATTTAAAGCCCTGGGGATGAACTGGTATTCCCTCCACCCATAACATTTCTGACACGGGGCAATGGAATATTTTACCGATTTGTGATAATTCATCCGAAGACTGGAGTAGGAACCAAATAGGTCCAAAATTCGTAACGCCCTAAGGCCAGTGACCTCTGGGTTATCCAAAAATAGAAAGACGTTGTCGCCATTAAGCGATATTCTGTCACACACCTCCTCGGTCCATTGGAACCCTCCCAAGAGCACGTCTAATGCACCTAAGCAGTCAGTGACTCCATCTCAAGTGCGAATAGTAGCAGGGATAAGGGGCAACCGTGCCAGGTGCCCCTTTCCACTGGGAACCCCTCCGAGGCCACCCACCCATCCGTACTCTAGCCATCAACTTGATATAGAAGAGGAGCAGGTAGCGCAGAAACCTGGTACCGAAACCCACCCTGAATAGAAGGGCAAGCACATGTTTCCAGTTCATGGAGTCAAATGCCTTTTGTAAGTCGATGGAGAGTATGGTTCTATGCCTGCAGAAGTCCCCACTCATAGCCATGCCATTATGGACCCGACATAAATTATACCAGGTAGCCCTCTGCGGCATAAACCCCGACTGATCAGGGTGGACCAGGCGTGAGATCATTCCCACCAAACGAGCGTCTAACATCTTTGCCCATATTTTGACTTCTATGTTTAGAAGCAAAATTGAACAATAATCCTCACAATGCATGCCTTCCGTGCCCACTATCGCCGCCATCACATATCCGGTGTAAGCTCCCTATATTTCACTGACTCGCAGAAGACCTCTAGAAGCAACAAGCCCATCTGCGGCCACACTAGGCTCCAGAACTCTGCCGTGAGCCTGTTGGGGCCTGGTGCACTCATTGTCTGTAGCTGGGCCAAAGCCATATGTAGCTCATCGCTCGTGACATCGGCCTCCAACAATTCCTGCTCCTCTGAGGTAAGCCTCAGCTTTGGCAAATCTGAGATGAATTGGAGCATGTATGACCGTGGGATTTTCTGGTCTGCGCTATACAATTGAATATATAGTATTCAGCAAATTCTTTTGCATTAGGCTTGCTTCCCGTCACCCAGGAACCATCTCTCATCTTCAGAAAAGCTATGGGGTACATAGCCAGAGCAATATCTTGCTAGCCTTATCATGCCATTGATACACCTTGCTGCGAGTGGCCAACCATGCCACTCTTGTCTCTTGTGCGAGCTCCTGCCGGAGAAGGGATTGCCTGTGCATTGAAGCCTACCTGTCCTCCAGATCGATTATGTATTCGTCTAAGTCTTTAACCCTCCGCCAGTCTCTATCTCTCTGGCCCTTTGAGTAGGTAATTATCTGGCTCCCTCACCACAGCATTCTGAGCCACCTACAGCATGGCCTGAGAGGTTACTGAGCCCTTATTATCCGCCACTTCGCTTCCACCCTCCCCGGGCCCCACAGCAGATCCACCACTACTGGTGAATGGTCAGAAAGACCCCTGGCCATCAGCTGTGTGTCTGTGACCTTGTTACCTTCCCATCCCTTTATGAACACATAGTTGAGCGATGAGCCCCCGAGTAGAACGTGTAACCTCTCTCGCCCGGGTGATGCACTCTCCACAAATCTATCAAATTCCAATTGCTCATGAAAGTTTTGCGGGGGTTAGGGCTATGCCCCCCTCCTACCGAGGACTATGTATGATTAAGACCCAAGTCACAGACCCCATTGAAATCTCCCCATCACCCAAGGGTCCTCGGGAAACTCTCCCAGAAGCTCCACTAGGCTGCCCAAGAGTTAAGAAGAAAGAGGGGGAGAAGCATATACGCTGATCAGGGATATCGGGCAGCTGCTGAGAATTTCAGTTACAGCGACAAAGTGCCCCAGGCCATTGTTCCAGACCCTTGACACCACCAAGGAGGCACGTCCTCTAACCAAAATAGCAGCACCTTGGAGCCCCGATGGAACCCAGAGTAGTAAACTTGAGTGAAACCCTTTCGGGCCAGAAAGGGGCACTTATTACCCATGAGTTGGGTCTCTTGCAGCAGCACCTCGTCTTCTTTAGATTCCAGTGCAGCCCAGAGTACAGATCCCCTTTGATCTTGTCCAGTAACCCATTGACAATCCATGGCAGGATGGACAGCACACACTCTCTCTCCCGAACTCATGTTCCACCCTCCTGAGAACCAGAGTCAGCCATAGCCCCTGTGTGTAGGCATGTCCTGTCTATGTGCTGTGCATGCTTTGCACATCTCTGCGCTCACTCCTGGTACCTGTGACGGAAAAACATACAGAAAGAATAACAATACCCCCTTCACACTACCTCCTCACACAACGGCATCCCTATACTTCGAAAACTCAAAGTACCTGTTGTGGTGGGACTAAGGACCTAGGCCAACAGTGCTGTCTAGTACCAATTGTGAGAAGTTGGCCTGATATTTAGTGCTCACTATTCTAGTGATCACTGTGTATCATTCCAAACGACCCTTATTGATGATTGGTTGTAAATCAACCTTTTAGACCAGCTATCCTAGTAGCGTGGATACGAGCAGTCTTTAGGCTAAACTCTAGAGGGCGTGTTAAGCCAGCTGTTTACCATCACATATACCCCTTGAACACCAAGTGAAAGGACACCACACAAGTTGTTATGAAAATAAAAGGATATTTATTTATAACAAGACTACCCTGGCTCTTTATGAGTCAGGGAGCTAAGCACACTACAAAACTCTTAGGAAAATACTTCAGTTGCACAATTTACACAAATGCCCGAGGGGCACGAGAAACCATCTACACTAACAGTGAAATGCGAATGGTTAGAGTCTGGAGGTACTGATTCCGGAGTGATCCGATCAGTGGGACTAAACGAAGAAGGAACTGGACACTTGTAGAGCGAACCTGCGATGGAGCACCGAGATGCTCGAGTTACCTAGCCCGGAGGCTGCGGCTGCGTGAAGTTCGGCAAGATGTCGGGAGTCCTCGTGTAGTCTCAGGAGCCTGAAAGAAGCAGTTGCTGGCAGGCGACCAGTGACGATGTTCAGAGCGATCCACGCCTGGATCGGTGATGAAGGAAACCTGAAAGCAGAGGGGACTCAGTTCTCAACCGCTAGCCAGCGATCGTGTGGGTACCAGGAGGGTACCGGCTGAAGTCACCTCGACCAGGTGAGTGGGTGACATCGGACTCGGCTGTTCCTCGGGCCAGGAGGCGCGGCGGCGACCAGGATGGAGGGCGAGCTGTCCCACGAAGGTGTCTGCTGTCGATGATGCTGGGCCCAGGCAGGGGCAGCGGATCTTGGCAGTGGCAACCCAAGCGGGGGAGTCAAGATGGCGTCGGGAGTGGACCAGGAGGGTCTGTGGTACTCCTCTGTTGAAGGGGAGCAAGAGCCAGTCTGGAGCAACCAGACTAGTGATGAAACAATCGTGGTGCGTCGTGAAGAGGGCCACAAGCCGGTCGGCAAGTGGTCGAACAACGCGGTGAACAACAAGGAGCGGAAGGGCCCCACGCAGATCTCGGGGATGCTGGGGAGGCAGACTTCGATGCTGGAGCTGCTCAGGGTTTAGGGCTTCTCAAACCCTAGGTGCACTCACTCGAGGGTCCCTCGGTGGGCGTGCTAGATAAGCGTCGTGCAGGTTCTGAAGATGGCCGGTCCCGCAGGTCTCGTCACACCTACGACTCTCAGCTGGGCTGATGAGGTAGGTAAAAGGTCAGAGATGGCAGGGTACTCGGGTCTCGTCGAGCTGGGCAGTCTTGATCCGTAGGAGAGACTTACAGCAAACCGCAAGCGCTTAGATGGTGCCTGCTGGTGCAGGGTGGCTACTCCTTAGCCACAAGGGAGAGTCTTCAGAAATAGTCAAGAGTTCCTTTCATGGAAAGTGGTTCGTGATTCGGAGTTATCCGATTATCTGATTATCCAATTTGGGAAGGGGACTCGCTCCTACCTTTGTTCTAAGAAAAGGGGCTGGCCCGTGACTAGGTTCTACCTATGGGTGGAGCCAGGAGGGGGGTGGTTACACCCCTATCCTTTGTCCGGCTTCGCGCCAGCTCAGGGGCTGGTGTGCCCCCGAAACTGGTTTGAGCCGGGCTATGCACAGTGAGCACCGGGGTGCCACTTGCAATCACCTTCCTTTCAGCCCTGCCTACCTGGGATACACAAACCCTGTCTGGGACGGTGCTAACACCGCCCTCGACAGGAAACCCTTTGTCCAAGCTCCCCTTGCTGGAAGGTCCCCCAGCAGCAGGAGGTCAGACTTGTGTCTGGTGGCAGCATCCATTTTGTGATGCTGAGGCTTGAGTCAACTTTAACCGGGGTTCAAGGTTACTTCCATGTCGTGTCCCTCTAAAAGGGGGGAATGCTAACCCCGTCACCAGGACTGGCGAGGGGTTCGTATTCCCATTCGTATGACACCTTACTCGACATGTATAGGTGAGGTGAGGCCAAAGTTAGCAATTGCATTAAAAGTAGTTGGCCCGCGTCACCATGGAACGGCTATTAGGACTTGGTTCCGCAAGCCGTCGACGGGCTCAGCTCGCGCCAGAGCACCGTCCCACATGATCCCCTGCACTCTGCCTTCAGGATTGATAAGGCCTGCTATAGGAGTGACTGATAGGAATCCATGTGTCCATTTTAGGGTTTAGGTGTAGGAATACTACACCTACAGCAACGGGTGATTACACCACGTGGCCCCAGCTGTCGTGCAGCCAGTTGTGTCAGATTTGGGCGGCCATTCCAGGGGTGGCATAATACATGCTTCAGCCCCCGGTAGGCCCTGGGTACACCGATGCCCTGGATACCTGTGGTATGCTGAGACAGGGACTGACAAGGCGGCCCAGTTCCAATTAGTGGATGCACCTAACGTACATGTGTGTTAATTTCGAGAGAGAACAGCTAGGCTGTGGGTCTGATTGGCAGGCCCACAGCCGGAGAAAGTCGTAAACCAATGAAGCAAAAGCAAAAAATCTGGGTGATCATAGGATTGCAGACCCTACTCTCCTACATGACCCCCCCCAAACTTCGGGACAATAAGCTAACCTTGACCAGGTGAGTCTTCTTGCTCTAAGTGGAAATACCTGGAGAGCCCATCTGCATTGCCATGATCAGTGCCAGGTCTATGCTCCACTGTGAAGTCCATCCCCTGTAGGGAAATGGACCACCTAAGTAGTTTGGGGTTTTCACCCTTCATTTGATTTAGCCACAAGAGGGGCTTATGGTCGGTCTGAATCTTGAAGTGAGTGCCAAACAAGTATGGCCTCAACTTCTTCAGGGCCCAAACCACAGCAAAGGCCTCCCTCTCAATAGCTGACCAATTCTTCTCTCTGGGGGTCAGCCTCCTGCTAATAAAAGCTATGGGCTGGTCATGACCATCAAAATTCAGTTGCGATAGAACAGCTCCCACACCCAGCTCCGAAGCGTCTGTTTGGACAATGAATGGTTTGGAGTAGTCTGGACTCTTTAGGATAGGTGCTGTGCACATGGCCTGCTTTAGGTCATCGAATGCCTTCTGACAGCTTGCTGTCCACTGAACTTTTTTTGGCATCTTTTTACTTGTCAGGTCGTTTAGCGGGGTCACAATGGATCCATAATTTCTGACAAATTTCCGGTAATAACCAGTCAGGCCCAAGAAAGCTCGAACCTGAGTCTGGGTGGTTGGAGGAGCCCAGTCCTGGATGGCCTGTATTTTGCTCTCCAATGGTTGAACCTGGCCTCCACCTACAAGGTGGCCCAGGTATACAACCTGTGTCTGCCCTATCTGGCACTTGGTGGCCTTGATAGTGAGGCCTGCCTTCTGCAGGGCCTCTAACACTTTCCTCAGGTGGACCAGGTGATCCTCCCAGGTGGAGCTAAAGACAGCGATATCGTCCAGATACGCCGCACAGAAGTCGTCCAACCCAGTGAGAACTCGATTCACCAGCCTTTGGAAGGTGGCAGGTGCATTTTTCAAACCAAAGGGCATTACCACGAACTGATAATGCCCACCCGGGGTAGAAAATGCTGTTTTGGGCTTGGCCTCCTCAGCTAACCTGATTTGCCAATACCCAGCTGTCAGGTCAAACGTACTTAAGTAGTTGGCCGAGGCCAACCGGTCGATAAGTTCGTCTGCTCTTGGTATCGGGTGGGCGTCGGTCTTAGTGACCGCATTGAGACCTCTGTAGTCCACGCAAAACCTCATCTCTTTCTTACCGCCCTGGGTGTGAGGTTTCGGCACGAGCACTACGGGACTAGCCCAGGGGCTGTCCGAGGGTTCAATGACTCCCAGCTCCAACATTTTCTGCACCTCTGTCTTGATGCAGTCTCTGACATGATCAGGTTGCTGATAGATTTTACTCTTTACGGGCAGACTGTCCCCAGTGTCGACCTCGTGGGTACACCACTTGGTCTGACTGGGTGTCAGAGAGAACATATGTCGAAAGGATTGAAGAAACTGTTTACAATCCTCTTGTTGATGTCCAGAGAGGCTGCCACAAAAGACAACACCATCTACTGATCCATCGTCAGGGTTCTGAGAGAGCAGGTCTGGGAGAGGGTCACTCTCCTCCTCCTGTCCCTCATCTGTGGCCATGAGCAAGCCCATGCCCTCCCTGTCGACATATGCCTTGAGCCTGTTTACATGGAGCACCCTGTGGGGGCTCCGGGGAGTTCCCAGGTCTACCAAGTAGGTGACCTCTCCCTTTTGCTCAATGATCGTGTGGGGCCCAGACCATTTGTCTTTGAGTGCTGCTGGGGCCACTGGCTCCAGCACCCACACCTTCTGTCCAGGCTGGTACACAGTCAGGACAGCCTTTTGGTCGTGCCAAGCTTTCTGTAATTCTTGGCTCGCCTCCAGGTTTTTAGACGCCTTTTCCATGTACTCCGCCATCCGCGAGCGGAGACCGAGCACATAGTCCACAATGTTTGAAGCCGGCTTTCTGAGAGGTCTCTCCCATCCTTCCTTTACCAAACAAAGGGGTCCCCTTACAGGATGTCCGAACAGAAGCTCGAAAGGGCTGTAGCCAACCCCCTTCTGCGGGACCTCTCTGTAGGCGAACAAGAGGCAGGGTATCAGGACATCCCATCTCCGCCGAAGCTTTTCAGGTAGTCCGTGAATCATCCCTTTTAGGGTCCTGTTGAATCTCTCAACAAGCCCATTGCATTGTGGGTGATAGGGTGTGGTGAACTTGTAGTTGACACCACATTCCTTCCACATAGCAGTCAGATATCCCGACATGAAGTTTGCACCTCTGTCTGAGACGACCTCCTTAGGGAAGCCCACTCTGGAGAACACTCCAAGTAGGGCCCGTGCCACCACAGGTGCCGTAGTGGTCCTAAGGGGAATAGCTTCAGGATACCTGGTGGCGTGGTCCACCACCACCAGTATAAACTTGTGCCCTGATGCTGTCTGGGGTTCCATTGGTCCGACAATGTCGATCCCCACTCGTTCAAAGGGTACCCCCACCACTGGTAGTGGTATGAGGGGGGCCTTTGTCGTGCCACCTGACTTACCACTGGCTTGGCAAGTGACACAGGAGCGGCAAAACTCCTTCGTATCTTCGGACATGTGGGGCCAGTGAAAGTGTGGAACAATTCTGTCCCAAGTCTTATTCTGGCCTAAGTGACCTGCAAGGGGAATCTCGTGGGCCAAGGTGAGAAGGAAACCTCTCAGAGACAAGGGGATGACCAGCCTCCTGGTCGCACCAGGTTTGGGGTCTCTTGCCTCAGAGTACAGGAGTCCATCGTCCCAGTACACTCTGTGGGTACCTGTGGCATTCCCTGCAGCCTCAGCAGCGGCCTGCTGTCTGAGGGGTTCAAGTGAGGGGCAGTCTAACTGTGCCTTCCCCAGGTCTTCCCTGGAGGGTCCCCCTGAGCCCAGAAACTCAACCTGACCAGGTTCAAGCTCTTGCGGCTCAGTTTCCCTCAGTTCTTTAAGGTCAGCCTCCTCGGAGACTTGATCCACGACCTGGGGCAAGGGGGAAGGCGAAGCCTTACCCTTACTGCTCCTTTTCTTGGAAGGTGTCTGGTCCGTTCTTCCAGGATCCAGCACCTGTTCAGTGGGGCATCTTTTGGCCTGTGACCTGGTCACAGCAAGGACATGTGCTGGCAAACCTAACATTTCCATGTGAGTCCTCTGCTCCACTTCTGACCATTGTGACGTTTCCAAATCATTGCCCAACAGACATTCTACGGGGAGGTCTGAACTAACCACAACCTTTTTCGGGCCACTTACCCCTCCCCAGGAGAAATCAACAACTGCCATACTGTGATTGGTAGTGACGTTGCTGGCATTGGTCACTAGGTAACTGGTACCTAGCATGATCTGTCCAGGGTCCACGAAGTTAGGCGTCACCATGGTGACACTGGCACACGTGTCCCTGTAGGCCTGAGCCACTCTTCCATTTATCAAAGGTGTCTGCCTGTATTTGCCCAAAGTATTGGGACTGGCATCAGGGGACATATCCATATCCCCTGTACAGACAAGGACGGCCTGAGTGAGCGTGCCGACTAAGTCGTCACTCCCCTCGGTTCCCAAGGTTAACCCAACTAATGCCTTGGGAGGCGCACTACCACTGCTGACTGTACTAGGGGGCGCAGGTGCCTTAGGGGCTGCAGTGGTAGGAGTTTGCCCTCCTTTCTTGGTGCACTCACTAAACCAGTGAGTCTTACTTTTACAGTATTGGCACCACCTTTTTGACTGGCCTTCTTGAGTCTTCTTCTTCTGTGAAGCCTGACCCCCACCCTCTTTGGTTTGTTGGGGACCTGTCGAAGACTTCTGGTCATTTTGTTCGTTCTTGTTACCCTTTTGGTCTGCTTTCTTCTGACCACCCTGGTTCTGATTCTGGTTCTGCTTGACCCTTGTTCTGACCCATCTGTCCGCCTTCTTTCCCAATTCTTGGGGAGAGGTCAGATCCGAGTCGACAAGGTGCTGATGCAACAATTGGTTCTGACAGTTATTTAAAATCTGTTCTCGCATGATAAGATTGTACAATCCTGTGTAATCAGTAACCTTGCTACCCAGCAACCAGCCTTCCAAAGCCTTAGTGGCACAATCGACAAAGTCAGCCCAATCCTGAGACTGAATTTTCTGGGTGTCCCGGAACAGCACCCGGTACTGTTCCGTGGTTAAGCCGAACCCATCAATCAGTGTGTTCTTCAGGACTTGGTAGTTGTTAGCATCCTCAGCTCTTGTAGTGAGGAGCTTGTCCCTTCCTTTACCTTCAAAGGAAAGCCACAGTATAGCTGCCCACTGACTTGGGGGGACGCACTGGACAGTGCAGGCCCTCTCCAAGGCAGTTATCCACTTGTGGATGTCGTCCCCTTGTTTAAAGGGGGGCACTATTTTACTCAGGTGTCTAGTGTCTATTCCCCTGTCTTTCTCTCTATTGAGAATGCTGCCACCAGCGGGATCTAACCCACTTAATTTCTGCTCTCGGGCCAAGGCAAGTCTTTCTTTGGCGAGGGCAAGTTCTTCCCGCTCGATCCTCAGATTGACCTCCCGCATCTTCGCTTCATGCTCCCTCCTCTGAGGGGAAGTCATTCCTCTCTGAGAAGATGCCTGAGAGACATGTGTATGAACCGATCTGCCAGAGCCTCTGGAGAGAGACCTAGCTCGTCCGTTCCCAAGGTTAAGCCTGCTTGAGCGTGGGCCCGGGGCTCCCCCAGCTCCATTCTCATGCCTGCTTAAGTTGGTCCTTGTAAGCCTGCCGACTACCACTGGACCTTTGTCTGCCTCGTCTCCCGACAACTCGTCCTCGTCCTCTGTGCGGAGGTCGAGGTCTGGGTCACCGAGGGTTCCCTCTAAGGGCGGCATGTTCCCATCTGCACTGGGGGGACCTGTGTTAGAGGACCTCCTAGCATCGTACGCCTCTAAGAGACCTATCAGAATTGCGATGGTAGGGTTAGAACCCTGGTTTAGCTTCCTGGAGGCACACAGTTGTCGCATCTCCTTGAAGCTAAGAGTTGCATATCGTGACACGACCTGTGGAGGGTCACTGACCACTAAGGGAGTCTGCGAAGACTCTCCGTGGATCGACATGCTTTTCTAGTGAGGTGTAAGTGTTGCACCTACCTACACTATGGGTTTACCTACTGATCCCTTGCTAAGAGTTGTAGTCAGGGTGTGCTAAGCCCTGTTACACTACAACAGCCGGTTCAGTAGAACTCGGAGTATTCTAAGTTAAGTTATATGTACCTGGGTACTTATGTGATCTTTCACTGCGATATTCTTAGGATACGTGTGTGGTAAAACAACAGCAAGCTCAAATCCCAACCGCTGCTCACCAATGTGAGAAGTTGGCCTGATATGTAGTGCTCACTATTCTAGTGATCACTGTGTATCATTCCAAATGACCCTTATTGATGATTGGTTGTAAGTCAACCTTTTAGACCAGCTATCCTAGTAGCGTGGATACGAGCAGTCTTTAGGCTAAACTCTAGAGGGCGTGTTAAGCCAGCTGTTTACCATCACATATACCCCTTGAACACCAAGTGAAAGGACACCACACAAGTTGTTATGAAAATAAAAGGATATTTATTTATAACAAGACTACCCTGGCTCTTTATGAGTCAGGGAGCTAAGCACACTACAAAACTCTTAGGAAAATACTTCAGTTGCACAATTTACACAAATGCCCGAGGGGCACGAGAAACCATCTACACTAACAGTGAAATGCGAATGGTTAGAGTCTGGAGGTACTGATTCCGGAGTGATCCGATCAGTGGGACTAAACGAAGAAGGAACTGGACACTTGTAGAGCGAACCTGCGATGGAGCACCGAGATGCTCGAGTTACCTAGCCCGGAGGCTGCGGCTGCGTGAAGTTCGGCAAGATGTCGGGAGTCCTCGTGTAGTCTCAGGAGCCTGAAAGAAGCAGTTGCTGGCAGGCGACCAGTGACGATGTTCAGAGCGATCCACGCCTGGATCGGTGATGAAGGAAACCTGAAAGCAGAGGGGACTCAGTTCTCAACCGCTAGCCAGCGATCGTGTGGGTACCAGGAGGGTACCGGCTGAAGTCACCTCGACCAGGTGAGTGGGTGACGTCGGACTCGGCTGTTCCTCGGGCCAGGAGGCGCGGCGGCGACCAGGATGGAGGGCGAGCTGTCCCACGAAGGTGTCTGCTGTCGATGATGCTGGGCCCAGGCAGGGGCAGCGGATCTTGGCAGTGGCAACCCAAGCGGGGGAGTCAAGATGGCGTCGGGAGTGGACCAGGAGGGTCCGTGGTACTCCTCTGTTGAAGGGGAGCAAGAGCCAGTCTGGAGCAACCAGACTAGTGATGAAACAATCGTGGTGCGTCGTGAAGAGGGCCACAAGCCGGTCGGCAAGTGGTCGAACAACGCGGTGAACAACAAGGAGCGGAAGGGCCCCACGCAGATCTCGGGGATGCTGGGGAGGCAGACTTCGATGCTGGAGCTGCTCAGGGTTTAGGGCTTCTCAAACCCTAGGTGCACTCACTCGAGGGTCCCTCGGTGGGCGTGCTAGATAAGCGTCGTGCAGGTTCTGAAGATGGCCGGTCCCGCAGGTCTCGTCACACCTACGACTCTCAGCTGGGCTGATGA
Organism: Triturus cristatus; assembly: GCF_964204655.1. Taxonomy (NCBI): domain Eukaryota; kingdom Metazoa; phylum Chordata; class Amphibia; order Caudata; family Salamandridae; genus Triturus; species Triturus cristatus. The sequence continues at coordinate 425,028,657 of NC_140593.1, forward strand.
GGTAGGTAAAAGGTCAGAGATGGCAGGGTACTCGGGTCTCGTCGAGCTGGGCAGTCTTGATCCGTAGGAGAGACTTACAGCAAACCGCAAGCGCTTAGATGGTGCCTGCTGGTGCTGGGTGGCTACTCCTTAGCCACAAGGGAGAGTCTTCAGAAATAGTCAAGAGTTCCTTTCATGGAAAGTGGTTCGTGATTCGGAGTTATCCGATTATCTGATTATCCAATTTGGGAAGGGGACTCGCTCCTACCTTTATTCTAAGAAAAGGGGCTGGCCCGTGACTAGGTTCTACCTATGGGTGGAGCCAGGAGGGGGGTGGTTACACCCCTATCCTTTGTCCGGCTTCGCGCCAGCTCAGGGGCTGGTGTGCCCCCGAAACTGGTTTGAGCCGGGCTATGCACAGTGAGCACCGGGGTGCCACTTGCAATCACCTTCCTTTCAGCCCTGCCTACCTGGGATACACAAACCCTGTCTGGGACGGTGCTAACACCGCCCTCGACAGGAAACCCTTTGTCCAAGCTCCCCTTGCTGGAAGGTCCCCCAGCAGCAGGAGGTCAGACTTGTGTCTGGTGGCAGCATCCATTTTGTGATGCTGAGGCTTGAGTCAACTTTAACCGGGGTTCAAGGTTACTTCCATGTCGTGTCCCTCTGAAAGGGGGGAATGCTAACCCCGTCACCAGGACTGGCGAGGGGTTCGTATTCCCATTCGTATGACACCTTACTCGACATGTATAGGTGAGGTGAGGCCAAAGTTAGCAATTGCATTAAAAGTAGTTGGCCCGCGTCACCATGGAACGGCTATTAGGACTTGGTTCCGCAAGCCGTCGACGGGCTCAGCTCGCGCCAGAGCACCGTCCCACATGATCCCCTGCACTCTGCCTTCAGGATTGATAAGGCCTGCTATAGGAGTGACTGATAGGAATCCATGTGTCCATTTTAGGGTTTAGGTGTAGGAATACTACACCTACAGCAACGGGTGATTACACCACGTGGCCCCAGCTGTCGTGCAGCCAGTTGTGTCAGATTTGGGCGGCCATTCCAGGGGTGGCATAATACATGCTTCAGCCCCCGGTAGGCCCTGGGTACACCGATGCCCTGGATACCTGTGGTATGCTGAGACAGGGACTGACAAGGCGGCCCAGTTCCAATTAGTGGATGCACCTAACGTACATGTGTGTTAATTTCGAGAGAGAACAGCTAGGCTGTGGGTCTGATTGGCAGGCCCACAGCCGGAGAAAGTCGTAAACCAATGAAGCAAAAGCAAAAAATCTGGGTGATCATAGGATTGCAGACCCTACTCTCCTACACCAATCATCTCAGCCACCCAACTCCCTTCCCCAAGAAAGAAATAAGAAATCGTCCCAGCTCAAAATGTGTTTGTGTGAGTCATGGCCTGAGATATAAAACCAAACCAGCACATTAGGCATTACAATTAAGAATGCATCACTACAGAGTCAGAAGGATTAAGCTGCCCCCCTTTGGAGATCTCTATGGTGGCCCTGAGGACAACCTCGCAGGACGATCAGCGGCAGGCTCCAAAACAAGAGTCTCATTCTCAACCGGTGTTGCCCCTCCAGGGGCCTTTTGTCCACGCTTTAGTGACTAAGCCTCCTTCTCTTGAAACGTTTCCGTAAGGTCGACCTCCATTCTTGAGTGTGGCCTCTGCCAATACTATTGTTACTCTTCCCTCTCTCGGGGGGATCGACTGCTCGGCGTTGTGGTGACCTTTCCTCCATCCACTCCCATACTGGCACCGGAGAATCTAAGAAGTGGCTCCTCTCCTGGTATAGAACCTTCAGGCAGGCTGGGAACTGCAGGATATATTTTAGACACATAGCTTTCAATTTCTGCTTAGCGTCTTGGAAGTACCACCACAGCTGCTGTACCTTCATTGTATAGTCTGGAAAAATCATCATTGACGAAGATTGAAACGTGAGCTGGCCGGTGTTGGAGCCGGCCTCGTGGCGTGGTCCTGTTCCCCCTCGCCAAGCCGCACGAGGACCCCTGCACCTTGGGGCTCCTCCATTTTGGATTGTACGTGACTCTGCGCGCCAGCCTACGTGACCCCGCTCAACCCGGCCTCGGCCCCAGCAAGCCCGACATCCAGGCACCACCGACTGGCCAGGGGGTACCACGTGAACACTTCCCCACTCCCGGCGGAGGGCAGTATCGATGGGACCCCCAACCGTCCTCCCACACCTAGGTGTGATCGCCCCACAGCTCTCCTGGGCCTGGCGCCTCTCCCGCTGGGCGTCTGGCCTCTCCCAGCCCGGCCTCTCCCAGCCCGGCCTCTCCGACCCCCCGAGGCCCGCCTTCCAACATTTGGTGGCCAGCGACGGGATCCGAGCCGAACGCAGTTCGTACAAGCAAGTAACCCACTCGCTATCCATCCAGACGAACAGAGACCATGAGCAACCAGGAAACCACCGCGACCATGGAGTTCCAACCAGAACGGTTGGAAGAGTATACTCACAAAGAGTTAAAACAGTTCTGCAAAGACAAGGGCATTGCAACCACCGGCCTAGGTACCAAGGAAGAGATGCAGAAAGCCCTGAGAACCTGGATAGAGTCCGAGGCGGACCCCTCCCAGAACGAAGGGCCCCTGCCCCTAAATGCAGCCACACCACCCGCACCGACCCCGGCGAACGGAGGGAGAGACAGCCTGGGAACCGGCCTCTCCGTGGAGGAAACACAAGAGCGGGAGAAGGTCCGGACCCACGAACTAGAGCTTGCACGAATTGGAAGAAAAAAGGTTGACCCTTGAACACGAGCGGGTCCTCAAAGAACTCGAACTCAAGGCCCAGAAGGGGGAGACCGGCACCCCCAGTAATAGAGACGCTCCACCCCCCGCCGAAGCCAAGGTGCATATCCCCAAAGATGTCGTCAAAGAATACTATAAAAACGACGACATCCAGCAGTGGTTCAAGGCGTACGAGGTGGCCATGAACTCCCATCGGGTGCCCCAGAAGGATTGGGGTGCTGGCCTGTGGGGGCGGTTCCTTAGCGAGGGCCGAGACACCCTGCTCCAGCTACCAGAAGAGGTGGTGACCTCCTACGACCATATGAAGGAGGCCCTGCTCACCCGCTACGGACTAACCGCAGAAATGTACCGCCAGCGTTTCAGAGACTGCAAAAAAATCCCCGGTACCACGTGGGTAGAATATGTGGACTTCTTCAGCAGGGCCCTAGAAGGATGGATCAAGGGTAGCAAGGTCACCACCTACGGGCAGCTGGTCGACCTCATTATTTGGGAACACCTCTCCAATAACTGCTTCGTGGAGCTAAGACAACACCTCCTCGACAGCAAGCTGACCGAACCGCGGAAGCTCGCCGCCGAGGCCGATCGATGGGTCAACACCCGAGTCCCCCGGAACCCGATGTGGGAGTACCAGAGAAACACCACCGGACCTCCCCGCCAGCGCGGCGGAGGAGGAGGGTCGAACCGGAATGGGGCCATCCCCACCGGGCCACCCCGAAGTCCGCCTCGAGGGCCGCCTCAGCAACACCTCTCCCCGAGCCTGGCCCGAAGAGGGACGGCACCCGCCCGGGCCGGACCCCGGCCCTCGATAACCTGCTTCGGCTGCCAACAAACCGGACACTATGCCAGCGACCCGGCCTGCCCCATGAACCGAAGAAGTGGGGCCGGCGGGCCCCCGCCCCGAGAGCTGGCGGCTGCCGCCCTGGGGGAAGGGGAGGAAGAGGAAGAACCCCTCGACAGAGGAACCACTCAGTGGGAGCCGGCGGCCATGTCCCTGGTCTGCCTGGGCAGCCGAGAAATGGTGCCCCGAACACCCATCCCGAGCAACACCCAGAAGTACCAGCAGTGGGTCACTATCAATGGACAACGGGCCGAGGCCCTCCGTGACACCGGAGCCAGTGTCACCGCTGTCCGCTGCCACCTGGTGACCCCCGAACAGATCCTGCCCAATGTACTATGCCCCGTCCGGACGGCCGACAACAGCGAAAGCATGTGCCAGATGGCCCAGGTCCCCTTCGAATGGGGAGGGGTGACGGGCATACTAAAGGTGACTGTCCGCGACGACGCCCCGGTGGACTGCCTCCTGGGGAACGACCTAGAGAGTTCTCCCTGGGCTCAGGTGGAGTGGCGAGAGCACCTCCGAATGTTGGGGCTACCCGAATGGGCCTGCGCCACTACCCGGTCCATGGCCACCCAGGCCCCACGCTCGCCCATTGCATCCGACCCCACCTGGCCCGAGGGGCCCGCGCCACCACCCGCCTCCAGCGAGGGAGAAGCGGGCACTGATACCGGATCCACCAAACCCTCCCCAGACGAAATCGCCTCTCTCGAAGCGCTCCCAGCGCTTGCCCAATGGCGCCACGATGGGGGTCCCACCCGAGAGCAGTTCCAGCAGGAACAGAAGACCTGCCCCTCCTTCGAAGGGGTCCGACAGCAGGCGTCCTCGCAGGCCAAAGGTGACCAGACCGGAACGCACTGGGTTTATTGGGCAGAGGGCCTACTGTACAGCGAACAGAAGATTGCAGAACTGGGGGCCAGTCGCGTGCTGGTGGTCCCCCTCCGATTCCGGGAGTTCCTCCTTAACCTAGCGCATGATGTGCCCCTCGCCGGGCACCTGGGGCAGGACAAAACCTACAGCCGCCTGGTGACCCACTTCTACTGGCCCCGGATGCGGAGAGACGTGGACAACCACTGCCGGTCCTGCCAGACCTGCCAAGCCAGCGGGAAGGCGGGGGGCGGGTCAAAGCCCCCCTCCAGCCCTTTCCAACGGTCAACACCCCGTTCGAACGGGTCGGGATAGACATTGTAGGGCCCCTGGACCCCCGGACCGCCCTGGGTCACCGCTTTATCCTGGTCCTCGTGGACCACGCAACCAGGTACCCTGAGGCTATCCCACTTCGGACTGTGACGGCCCCCGTTATCCCCATTAGGGCCGGGCCCTAATGGGGATCTTCTCGAGAGTGGGATTCCCCGAGAAGTGGTGAGCGACCGGGGTACGAACTTCATCTCTAAATACATGCGGTCCCTGTGGCAGCAGTGCGGGGTCACGTACAAATTCACCACCCCATACCACCCTCAGGGGAACGGACTGGTCTAGCGGTTCAATAGGACCTTAAAGGGAATGATCCAGGGCCTGGAAGAGCCCCTAAGGCGGAGATGGGATGTCCTGCTGCCGTGCCTCCTGTTTGCCTATCGGGAGGTCCCGCAGAAGTCCCTGGGGTTCAGCCCTTTTGAACTATTGTATGGGCATCCGGTCCGCGGACCCCTCAGCCTGGTCAAGGAGGGCTGGGAGACGAAGCCCCAAGATGCCCCTCCCGACGTCTACCGATACCTCCTGACCCTACGAAACCAGACCCGCAGGTTCCGAGCCCTGGCCGAAGCCAACCTCGAGGCCAGCCAGGAGGACATGAAGTGATGGTATGATCGGAACGCCTCTACCATTGAGTTTGAGCCAGGCCAGCAAGTCTGGGTCATGGCCCCGGTTGACCCCTGCGCCCTCCAGGACAAATGGACTGGGCCCTTCAAGGTGGTGGAGAAGAAGAGCCCCGTCACCTACCTAATCGACCTAGAGTCCCCCCGGAACCCCCTCCGGGTCCTACATGCTAACCGGCTCAAACCCCACTTTGCCCGGACCGAACTGAGCCTGCTACTGGCAACCGACGATGGGGGCGAAGACGACTCCGAGCCCCTACCCGACCTCCTGCGGATCAGCGACCACGATGGGTCCATCGAAGGTGTCCAAATCGCCTCCTCCCTGACCCCGGAGCAGCGCCACGACTGTCAGCAGCTGTTGCAGCCCTTTGCAGCCCTCTTCTCCCTCACTCCGGGGGTGACCCCATGGTGCGTCCACGACGTCGACACTGGGGATAGTCCCCCCATGCGACACCGAGCCTACAGAGTACCCGACCGGGTGCGGGCCTGCATCCAGGGCGAGGTGGCAAAGATGCTGGCCCTCGGGGTCATCGAGCCCTCCGACAGTCCGTGGGCCAGTCCCGTTGTCCTGGTACCGAAGGCCACCGCCCCAGGCAATCCCCCGGAGCTACGATTTTGTGTGGACTACCGGGGTCTGAATGCTGTTACCAAGACCGATGCCCATCCCCTTCCCCGGGCCGACGAGCTCATCGACCGTTTAGGAGCAGCCTGCTACCTGAGTACTTTTGACCTCACCGCCGGGTACTGGCAGATCCAGCTCACCCCCGGCGCCCGAGAGAGATCCGCTTTCTCCACCCCTGATGGGCACTACCACTTTCGGGTAATGCCCTTCGGCATGAAGAACGCCCCGGCCACCTTCCAGAGACTGGTGAACAAGGTTCTGGCCGGGCTAGAGGCCTTCAGCGCGGCTTATTTGGATGACATTGCCGTGTACAGCAACCACTGGGCCGAGCATCTGGGGCACCTCAAGGCAGTCCTGGCCGCCCTCCAAAGGGCCGGGCTCATGATCAAGGCCAGCAAGTGCCAGATAGGTCAAGGATCGGTGACCTATCTTCGCCATCAGGTGGGGAGCGGTCAGGTGGCTCCCCTCCAACCAAAAGTTGATGCCATCCAGGCCTGGGAACCTCCCACCACCCAGACAGCTGTCCGGGCCTTCCTGGGCCTCACCGGGTACTACCGGCGATTCATCAAAGACTATGGGAGCATTGTTGGCCCCTCACAGAGCTCACGTCCAAAAAGCAGCCCAAGAAGGTGCACTGGACACCCCGCTGCCAGTCGGCCTTCGAGACTCTCAAGACGGCGATGTGCACTGCCCCCGTGCTACAGGCCCCTGACTACAGCAAGGAGTTCGTCGTGCAGACGGACGCCTCCGAATATGGAATTGGGGCCGTCCTGTCCCAGGCAGACGCGGAGGGACTCGACAGGCCTGTGGTCTTCATCAGCCGACGGCTATTGCCCCGGGAACAGCGGTGGAGCACCATCGAGCGAGAGGCCTTCGCTGTCGTGTGGGCCCTCAAGAAACTCCGGCCCTATCTCTTCGGCACCCACTTCCGGGTTCAAACCGACCACAGGCCCTTGCGGTGGTTAATGCAGATGAGAGGCGAGAACCCCAAGCTGCTGCGGTGGTCCATCTCGCTGCAAGGGATGGACTTTTCCGTCGAACACCGGCCCGGCAATGACCACGCCAACGCCGACGGCCTATCCCGCTTCTTCCGCCTCGAAGAGGAGAATCCCCAAGGAGATGGGTGAATCTCCATGCCTTCAGCTGGGGGGGACGCTTGTTGGAGCCGGCCTCGTGGCGTGGTCCTGTTCCCCCTCGCCAAGCCGCACTAGGTCCCCTGCACCTCGGGGCTCCTCCATTTTGGATTGTACGTGACTCTGCGCGCCAGCCTACGTGACCCCGCTCAACCCGGCCTCGGCCCCAGCAAGCCCGACATCCAGGCACCACCGACTGGCCAGGGGGTACCACGTGAGCACTTCCCCACTCCTGGCGGAGGGCAGTATCGATGGGACCCCCAACCGTCCTCCCACACCTAGGTGCGATCGCCCCACAGCTCTCCTGGGCCTGGCGCCTCTCCCGCTGGGCGTCTGGCCTCTCCCAGCCTGGCCTCTCCGCCCCCCGGGCGCAAGGGTCCGGACATCAAAGGGCTCCAGACCTATATCTGGAGCGACCCTGCAACAGGACAGCAGTTGTATCCCGGAGTCGAGAGCCCTGCTGATTGAATCGCGGCCGACCCAACGGAGAAGAACTCTTGCTTGAAACTCTACCACGAGCCCTGCTGACTGTGTCGCGGCTCCACCTTATTGAGGTCACGAAGCCTCACGGAACATCGGAGCCCTGCTGACGCTGTCGCGGCCCAACCTCGCTGAAACCTCCCTCGGAGCCCTGCTGACGTCGTCGCGGCTCGAGCTGAACCAAGACACTGTAAGAGCCCTGCTGACCTGGTCGCGGCTCGAACTCCACGGACTGAACACCAGAGCCCTGCTGACGCCGTCACGGCTAGACCCCTCCGAGATCCGGAGGCCCTCCGGCGTGGGGATAAAAACTGGGCCCCAGGCACCCTCGTACCAAGCTGCTGCTAAAGACTGCCCCGCTACCCCGTCCCTACCAAAGACTTTGAGACTCTTGTGGATCCCTCGATCCCCCTCTTGTAAATATTGATAATCGTAACTTCATAAGTACTGATAAAGAACTGCTCGTCTTACTGAATCCCCTTGAGTCCTGTGTGGTGGTGTTACTGTGCTAGTACGTTATAGGAGAAGGACCTCTCCCCGGAGGCTTCTCAGCAGCGCTCGGCTACTTCGTGCAATGTGGGGGCCCCTCTGGGTGGTCTCTCCGACCCCCCGAGGCCCGCCTTCCAACAGCCGGCCTTGCACGCCACCCGCAGGATTGCATCCTAGTCAGCGTAGTTGAGTATGTGCGCTATAAATGGCTGGGGTGTGCGCCGACTGGTGGTTTAGCAATCAAAGCTCTGTTGGCCTGCTCTACAATGAAGCAGTTCAAAATCTCCTCTTTGGCCAGCAGTCCCATGTAAATTTCATTGGGGTGGAGCTCTCAGTGCCCCCCAGTATGCCGATCATGCAGACGTTGTTCCTGCAGGATTGCCCCTCTGCGTCCTCAACTCATGCCTCCAGCTGAAACACCAGACATTGGAGGGTTGTCAGGCGTTCCCCCTGAATCTTATGGTGCCCTCAGCCTCTGAGACCTTTACTTCGACCTCCATCACCCGTATGTGTTCTGTTGCGGAGATATTAATGAATTAGAGCCAGGTCCACCTTTAGTTCTCCCATTTTCCTCTCCATGGTAGCCTTGAGATCCTGGATAGGTCTGAGAATGGAAGAGGTCTGGGGTCACAGCCCTGCTTCGGCCCTCCTGGGAGCCTGTTGTTTGGTGTATTTGTCCATCTTATGTTGGGAGGCAGAGGTGGTGGTCCTATCCTTGACCATATCAGGGGGTCTGAGTGGCAGGGACCATTCTGGGCACGGCTACTTTTGAACAAGGGCAAGGAGCTTCCAAGCTCCCGTAGCAATCAGGGACCCTCTCCAAAAATCCACCACTGGAGTTCTCGCAATGCCCCAAGCATCCTTAAATTCAGGGCCAGGGCCTCTGCAGGGGCTTTCATCATTCCCGGTGACCAACCTGGGGGCCAAATCTCCTCCTAAGTTGTCCCCACAAATGAAGGCTGGCTCTCCCCTCTGACTCTTCGCCCTGGGCCTTGAAACAGGGTATCATCGCGGCAGGAGGGATTGATACTGTAACAAATCCCCTCTCACGCTGGTAATAGGATGGTCCTCCTCACCATGGCTTATCCAATGCCATTGTGGGCCCCCCCTAGCACCCACCAATGAGATAATGGGTCAAACTCACAGGGAGGCTTCTCCCCGAGCCCTGCCTCTGGGCACCAGGTCCTGTACTGTAGAGCACTACCACTGTGTCACAATCTCCTCAATGTCCATGATCCGGTGCCCTCTCAAACCCAGTAGGTTGGAAGCTGGTGTGGCTTGCATGAGCAACTGAGGACCCTCTAGTTCTGTTCTGAGGAGCCTCCACCTGCGGCCTGACTCCACCATCCCCCAGAGCCTTCAACCTCTCTGCTGCCATTCAGCCAGCACCCAAGGTCGAACACGGCAACCACTAGCAGTAGGCCATGCTCCCACTCTCGGGAACACATTTCTTCTCATATCACCAGCATTCAGGGGAAGGAGGGCCACACCAGTCCCAGTCCTAACGCTGGTGCATGTTGGCGTCGCTCTCCGGCCTCACCCGGCCTCACCCGGCCCCCTTGTCTTCAGCAGGCCGAAGACCTCGTGGGACACAGGTGCACCTGGCTGGGCCACTTCTATGCCTCCCACAACATAATATGTGCTGGAGGGGGATACCAGTGTTGCGCTTAGGAATACACTACCTGGCAGCTCCACCTGGATCAAACATTGCCAGGGAGCGGCGATATATCAATGGATAGGCTACCCGTTTTACGGAGCTCTTCACAGAGCAACCACCATGCTAGCAGGCTAAGCCACGCCTCCCCTGCTTACTCTTTTAACATGGAGAGTAGTGTCTAATTGTCTTTCTCTGGCTACAAAGTGAGAGGATTTTTTTTTTAAATTAATTATGTGACAATCTCTCTAGGATGCAGAGAGTGGGAGATGAAAGACTGTAGGATGCCAAGTTTTTTCTAATACACAAAAAAATAAATACCTGTTAATGAAGTGCATAAATATTTAAAAATTTAGCTGCAGTTATGGAAGCACAAATGAATCACATTTTGTTTGGTAATTCTGAAGTGTGATGGAAACAAACAATTGAATTGAATCAAACAAATATTAGTGATGCGCAAATGATAAATATTGCATTGTTTTTTATTGCAGCAGTTGTATAGTGCTTACTACCCCTATGTGAGACATTGAAGCGCTTACCTACATGGGTAGCACTCTACACCAAGTAGGGTGTGTGGTAGGAATGGCATTGTTTTTGCTTTGTGATAATGTGTTGGAAGTGTTTCTATGTCATGCAGCATGACCAGCGAGGTGAGCTACTCTGTTATTGGATGCAGCACATAGCATTGTTGTGGATAATGAGATTTGAGAGGCACTTTCATTCAGATTATGGTTTTTCGGTACACTGGCAGCTTTGAGCAGCTCTGCAGGGACCTTTATGATATTTCTTATGATTAAAGTCTCTTAGCTGGTTACTGCACTGGGTTGTCCAATCACAAATTTGGTGTCTTAATGTGGGCCTGAGCTGTACATGGTTGGAGGGAGAGAGAAGGGGAGATATCTGCTGGGATTGCATCGTTCCTATAATCGTAAACATAAGTTGATGATGGACGGAGTGCTGAAACTTTAGAAACACTCACCCCCAGTCACAGATCTGGGTTGAATCCATCATCATTCTTTAGCTCACTCTGCCACCCCAGTTCAGACACAGCTATATGCAAATCAGTCTTGACCCTGTGCCTCATGGGAACAGTCCAGCCCAAACTGCCAAGCCATGTCTTCCCTCGACCGGAAACAAGCATCTTGGGACCGGTTTCGGGCTAACAGCCCTCTTCATCCAGGCTAGCTTGAATCCAGTGGCAAAGTGAGCAAGGGTCCCACGTCTGGGCATATCCTGCCAACTTAGGGCGAACAAACCAAACACAAGGTGATGATAGACGTAGTGCTGAAACATTTCAAACACTCACCCCCAGTCACAGATCTGGGTTGAATCCATCATCATTCTTTAGCTCACTCCGCCACCCCAGTTCAGACACAGCTATATGCAAATCAGTCTTGACCCGGTGCCTCATGGGAACAGTCCAGCCCGATCTTCCAAGCCATGTCTTCCCTGGACCGGTAAGAAGCATCCTGGGACCGGTTTCGGGCTAACAGCCCTCTTCAGCCAGGCTAGCTTGAATCCAGTGGCAAAGTGAGCAAGGGACCCACATCTGGGCATACCCTGCCAACTTAAGCGATATATATATATATAAAACATATTTAAACATTACAGAAACACACAGTCACTGGATGATGTCATCAGTGATGTCATATGATATGTCATCAGTGATGTCATCAGTGATGTCACTGACCATGTCATGAATGATGTAATATGTGACGTTATCAGCAGTGCATTGCGTTTGCGCAAGTTATAGTTAGCTCAACTAACTATAACAGTCAAATTTCTCTGGTTTTGTACGAGTGAAATTTCCAACTAACTATAACGTCCCTGAAACCTGTGGTTTTTTCAGTGAATTTCTAAGGTTTTTTAAATGCTAATTTTGAACTATAACGTCCCTGAAACCTATGGTTTTTTTCAGTGAATTTCAAAGGTTTTTTTAATTCTAATTTCAAACTATAACATAGCAGTCGCGTTTGCAGATTGGTGGAGAAAGGTGAGCGTGGCCTCTGAACACCTCTTAGCAATCCCACTGTGTGAGATTTACTGGGGTAACAGGAGGGGTAGTTAGCCCCCAATGTCAACTTGGGGGCCAACTACCCCTCCTATTACCTCCAGTAAGTCCCACACAGCAGGATTGCTAACTTCTCATACCAGGCCACGACCCCTTTCTCCACCACTCTGCAAACGCGCCCTCTGGCGCGTTCTAAGTTGGGGGATTATTTCCCCTTGAAAACTGAGCGTCTCTGGGGGCCAACTTGTCCACCAGGTACCTCCAGTTAGCGCCACAGAGCTGGATTGCAAAGTGGTGGACACAGGCCACGCCCATTTCTCCACCACTCTGCAAACGCGCCCCTTGGTGCATCTAAGTTGGGGGTTAATTTCCTTGAATACTGAGAGTCACAGGGGGCCAACTTGCCCTATCTCCAGTAGGTGCCACAGAGCTCGATTGCAGAGAGGTGGACAATGGCCACGCCCCCTTTCTCCACCACTCTGCAAACGTTATCACTGTAGCGTTCTAAACTGGGGGATTAAGTCCCCTTGAATACTGAGGGTCCCTGGAGGCCACCTAGCCCACCAGGTACCTCCAGTAAGCGCCACACAGCCGGTTTGCATAGAGGTGGTCCGAGGCCATGCCCCCTTTTTACACCACTGTGCAAACGTGCCTCTTGGCGCACTGCTGCTCGGGGTATGAAGTCCACTTGTGTCCTGAGGTCCTCAGGACACAAGAGGACCTCATCGCCCCACCCCACATCTTTTTAAAAATTAATAAACAGAGCTCCGAGGAGGTGGCGGTGCCTGGGGCTGAGTGGGGGGTTTGGGACCCCCTCGTATTCACTATAGAAGGCGACCTGGGGAGGTGGCGGTGTCCGGGCCTGCGGGGGCTGCGTGCTACCCGCACATAATTATCATAGCCCTGGGGAGGTGGCGTTTCCCGGGGCTGTGGTGCCCCCCACGCGCCCCGCTATATAATTGTGGCATTACCCCCAGGACCTGGCCCACCCGGGGGCTTCATTTAAATGAAGCGCGGGAGCTCGCACTTCATTTTTTGGGGGGGCAGGATTCGTACACTTACCGCGAATTCTTCTGATTTAAAAAAAGAAATCCTTTTTTTTAGTCTTGGGGGGTCTGAGCAGGCCTAGGGGGTCGGGGTGTTTCTACCCTGCCCCCTTTTCTTGTTTTTAACCTTTTTTCTGTTTTCTTGTGACTCGGCTACCGAGTCACAAGATGGCTACCAACACATTCTGGTTTAGAGTGTTGGCACTGGCAGCCAATCAGAGTGAAGCTCGTGCCCGGGAGGAGTCGCAACTCCTCCTCGGTGCTCAGATATTGATATTATTCTTTTTTTAACTTCTCAGGAACTACTGAACGCATTTACACTGTTTCTGAACCAAGGGCTACCGTTTGGCCAAATTTGGTGTAATTCCGTTCAGCAGTTCGGGCTGTAGTCATCTAGTCCCTATAGTCCCTTTTTTCTTGGTCCCCACTTCACAAGTCACCCCGAAACTTTCAAGACAGGAGCTGACCGGAGCGCCCCATTAGTTTTGAAAATTTCGCAACGATTCCTCAAACGATGTCAAAGATATTGGCAAAAGAAAAAAAGGTTTTGAGGTCCTAACTATAACTACCTACTGGCGACCGCCAGTAGGTAATATATATATCTATATCATTGTGAGACGTTTTTATAGCAATGTTGGTCAATAACTAATTTGTTGGTGGTGAACATTTAATTTGTTTGTCTTTTAAAAGTGAGTTTGAGGGTATCTTACTTACTTCTTAAAGTTGGGCTATGTGCTGGATCTTATTATATGCTTGTTGTTTTCTCTGCTGCTCTCAGCAGATCACTTTGACAAACAAGACAACGGACTGTCTTCAGAGGAATTCAGTTCTAGCAAGAAAATACACATCACTTTGCTAAATTGTTGCATTAGTCATTCATGTTTACTGGTGAGTGGTCTCTTTTTTTTTTAAATGAATTCGGGGGCCGCGGAAGGTGTTATGATGCAACCATTGGTCACTAAACATTTCTTGGAAACAGAAATAGTCATCTCTGAAACTGACCTTTCTTTTGAATCCATTTTAATCTTAAGAAGTAGACAAAAGCGACATGGATTTAACCATATCTTCAAACTATTGAGAGGAAGTAATTGTTTGAATTGATAAAAAAAAATCTAAAGGCACAATAAATGGGGGGACCATAAAGAATGGGCATGAGGAATATTTATAGTCACAATATTTATAAAAAATGCAAAGGTGCTACACGTACACGGGTGTGGTGACAACACAGCACTCCAGTCCTTTGAACATGCAACTGGAGAGACCAACAGATAGGATACAAAATAAATAGGAATGGCCAGGTACAGCAGATTTTCAAGAGACGAGGAAAGAACCTGAATATTGTCTCCATGATTTCCAAAGAGTGTTAAGGAGAGGGCAGGTCAAGAACAATTTAAGGGAATCTTATTCACGCTGGGGTCGAACATTTAACCCTCAATAATGAATATATAGAGAAGGAACTTGCTTGACTCAGAATTTGGGAATCTGCTGCAGATATTTCATAAAAAGTACAGTTATGTGCAAGGATAGCATGTTTCCAGAAACATTATCTCCGGGGATGGCGAATTAAGACTACAGTGCCCAATCACTGTCTTGTTAGAGAAGGTCTTGGAGCAATTCAGCCTGTCCAAATAAAACATTAAACATGCGTTTTGTATGTTAATCGAACCTTCCACACAGGGTACTGAACATGAAATATTTATGGGCCTCACAGTTCCCTCCTCCTGTGCTCACTTAAAACCTACTTTTAGTGTGTCTGTAATACCTTTGGAACTGAGGTCTCTTGGATGGAAGTCTGGAGTGATTCCTTTGGAAGAGAAATACACTTCCCCCCTACCCATCTTCCTCTCTCTGTATTCTTCTGATAACTGTGATTGGGCTTGGTAGTGGAAAATGTGGGTGACAACTATTACTATAGTCACTATAATCCCTGATAAAGTCTGTATGAAGCCTAAGGTGACCAATACAAGATATAAGTATTTTTGAATTGTATTTTCAGTCTTTCAAAAAATGTGCACAGGGAGCAGGAAGGCTTTTGACAGTGCATCCGAGACCACTGGCACATGTCTGTCTCCGGATACTACAAATGGTGGCTACACACTACCCATCATTCTGTACTGCTCACCCTGGATCTCATACTTCTCAGGCTTCAAGTAATCGTAGTAGGATGTGGCAGAGTCAACTAAAGGTATAGAATCCTTGGAAAATGTCAGTCTGCCGCAGGATGAAGTAAGGCTGTGGAAGGGCCAGGAAAAGCGAAATCCATGGAGGCAATGTTTTTAGTGAAGTTGAGGGCCTCCCTTACTTCGATTCCAGCCTTGAACTGCGATCAGCAGAAAATACATTTCTTATACAGTGCTTAATTTCTAGAAAAATAACTGACAGAATTTAGTTTTCCTCAGAAACCTGCAGCAGGATGAGTACCATGACTACGTAGTCTTGATTCAACCTCATGTCTCTTCAATCCACCACCAAACACTCTACCACTGTTTCTCACTCTTGCAGGGTCCTGCTTGCTTCCCTAGGCCACCGCTAATCTGTCTACCTGTCCCTCCTATCACCCTCGTGTGTTTAGGTCGCGCCTAGCGGCAGTGCGCATGCGCTACTCGCTCTGCGAGACTGCTGTAGTAGAGTATGAGAGAGAAGCTGCACCCACTCTCCTCCCATATTTTTCATTGGCTTGTGTCATTGTCTTTCGTTAATGCTGCCTTCAGATTCGTTAATAGGCTTGTTAGTCCCTTCTTAGTAAGGCCTTGTCTTCATTTGTATTCTCCCATGGCGACTGGTCCCTTTACCTCAGTTGTTACACAGGACCTGTTATTTAGTCTGTAAGCACTGTTTACTTTATTGAGTTTCTTTCCCTGCAGGCCGGACATGCACTGCTTCAGCTGAAACCACTTGTGTTTTTTTAAGCAGCACGGCTGCCCCCCGTAACTCGGGTGCCTGCTTTATATCACTTTAACCAGGCATTTCCTTGTGACAGTTTCAACCCCCTTCCCAAGTAAAATGATTTTAGAAATGATTAGCAAATTAAGCCATGTGAATTCCAGGTAACACATAATCATGTGCTAATGGGCTGAAGCTAACAACAGCACATCTGTGTTACATGTCATCTGCACTAAACCACCTGATGGGTTGCTTTCAAAATCCTGTTTTATTATCAACACCAGTACCACCACCACCACCACCACCACCAATACCACCACCACCATCAATATCACCACCTCCACAAATACCACCACCACCAATACTACCACCACCACCACCGCCAATATCATTGCCAATACCACCACCAATACCACTAACAATACCACCACCAATACCACTATCAATACAACCACCACCAATACCACCACCACCAATGCCACCACCACCACCACCAATACCATCACCAATACCACCACCAATTCCACCACCATTAATATCAACACCAATACCACCACCACCCATACCACCACCACCAATACCACCACTACCACCACCTCCAATAACACCACCAGTACCAATACCACCACCACCAATACCACCACTACTACCACCACCACCAATACCACCACCAATACCACCACCGATACCACCACCAATACCACCACCACCACCACTAACACCACCACCTATACAAGTACCACCACCACCAATACCAATAGCACCACCAATACCAATACCACCACCATCACTACCAATACCGCCACCACCAATACCACCACCCCCAATACCACCACCAATACCACCAGCACCAATACTACCACCAATACCACCACCACCGCCGCCACCACCACCAATACCACCAATACTAACACCATCAATACCAACACCACCACCAATACCACCACCACCAATACCAATACAACCACCTCGGACCCTCTCGCTCACTAGTAATAGCAGGGGCACTGTACGAGGCCAGAGCTGCAGCCGAGACCATCCATCCCTCCCTACATGCCTGCCATAAAGCACAGCCCGCCCTGCACCAGGAGGTGAAGCCAGGGCCCTTCTACAGCTTCAGTGTTTTTTATTAGGCCAAAGATAGCAATGACATTACGCAATGCCACACTGCACACTCAAATCATGGAAAGGGCAGGAAATAGCCCCCCCCCCCTTGCTCTTCCTTCTGAGCCACAACTGTGTAATCACAGAGCGAAAGGTGTTGGAGCGCTTTGTTAGTGTTTATAGTTTGACTCGTATGTAACTCTCACTTCGCACTTTGTGTCTGTGTAATTTGCAACACTTACATATCTTCTTCACTGTACTATTGAACACTACTTTGAAGATGTCGTAGGCCGGTCTCTTCCTCTGATATTTATAATCTAACAAGCGGTCGAGAAGGCCCTTTATTGCAATAGGTCTCAATTTTGCGTGAGTTTAAGCTATTAGTATTGTAAATATGCCTTTTATTTATGTTTTAACACCCAAAACATAAATAAAAGGCATTGTCATTTACAATGCCAGTAGCTCAAACTCATGAGAACGCAAGACCTATTGCATTGTGAATGCTTGTCATTGTTAGTATTTGTGAAAGAATGCAGCTATACCCCACAGCTTTACTGTTTGGTCATATCTGAGGGCCATCCTCCCCTAAAAATATACTTCTGGCAACGGGCCAACATCTTTGACCCCCCCCCCCCCCAACCTGCCATTAGCCTCACCACTATTAAACTCAGATGTAGTGAGTGTGATAAGGGAAGAGGGCAGGTTAGTGCCCAGCCATTTAGATTCAAGACAATACACTGGTTGGTTCTAATCTACCATTCAGCATTGTGAGAAAGACTTGTTTGTACGAAATGTTTTTTACAAGTTTTCTGAAGTGCTCGCTGTGCACTTTCTCTCAGAGGACCAAGAGCTTTACCAAACAATCTACTCATTAGAAACAGTAATTAAAAGAAAGCATTTGCCTTTTTTCTTGTCACAAATCAAAATGTTGCACTTAAGGTACATTCTACAAATCTCCACTCTACTCTCTGCCTCTTTTCACTAACCTCAATGGAGCTTATTTTTGTTTTTAAACGTTTCTGCGGATAACCTCAGATTTGGTGAGAACGCACCAAAAAGAAATACACAACCGGGTTTTCCTTTGATTGTTTGATGTTGCACTTAAAACATTGTTGCAACCAGAAGCAGCATCCTGAGATGGTTCTAGTGTCTGTGGCCTGCTCACTATACTTGTTTACCAGCCAGTATTAGTAATTCATAGCATGGGTAATTAAAAACTGCTTTGGATAATATTCTAACTAAATTTAATATATGGTCCAACTGGGGAGTTCAGCATTGTATAAAGCTCCTTCAAGAATATTAAGCCTGATGTATCAACAGGGTTCACCCATTCTGTGTCTTTGAGAAGCACGCTGATACATAGGGCCTGATAATGAGTGTGTCGGTTAATTCTGACCCTTGCCTAAAAAGCTGTTTATGCAAGGGGTGGAATTATGCGTTTGAAGGTATTTCATGCATCCAATAATTATCAGATGTGTTGAATACCTTACCTTTGTTAAATTTCTACTGGACAAACCTGCCGGAATTCAAAAGAGTGATAGCATACGGTATTTACCGTATCATGGGAATTCTGGAGCGCTTAACACCAAAATCTATATGTTATTCCCCAAAAACTTGTAATAGGTGTTATTTATCGCACTTAGTAACATACCCCATGGTAATATTATTTATCAAGTTCGATAATTGGGTACCTAAATTCGTAATCACAAGTGTAGAGGCCAATTTCACGAAAAAAGATTGGAATACGATGTTTGATGCAAAAGAATGAAAATAAAGTAAAAGATTGTAGGCCCCATTTACACATTTTTGTCAGTAAGGGAGACTTACAATGTAGATGTGATGTACTCTTGAATTTCCCACAGTAATATGATTTTAGGTCTCACATAGCGTTGCAGCGCAGTGCAGCGCGCTGCACGCTTTGCGAGGCATGCAGTATACACTATAGCTGGGGGAAGCTCATTCCACTTTCCGTCCATAATTTTCATTGGCTTCAATCATAAATTCAGCATTGTGATTGGTTTTTGGCTCCTTAGTCCCGCCTCCTGACCGCCAAGTCGTAAGTTTTGTTATTCCGAGGCTATCAGCCTCTTTACTTTAAAAAACGTTTTGTTCCCTTGCCTCTACCTGTTCCCTCCCGCAGTCCGTAATTTTTTTATCACAACCACCCTCCCAACCCCTCCCATTCGTGCCTTCTTTAACAACCGCACTTCCATTTAAAATGCAATAGGGCTCACGTAAATACGAGTCCTATTGCATTTTCAGTGCTTGTTTGTTTTATTATTGGTGGCTGAATTTGCACTCTTTGTCTCGCATGCGCGCAATGCCTTACATCGTATGCATGCATGACAAAACAGTGGCGTTTTTCCAATTCACTGTGGGAGGCAGAGACAGCACAAGCAGCGAAGCGGCAGCCAGCCTGGCCAGTCATCGGTCGGCGTTCCTTGTTTATGTTTGAAACTATTATTTGTTGCTCACTTGCTCGCGGTCGTGGTGGAATCTCCATTTAAGTCAAAGTCTACTAGATTCCGTCCATGGAGAGGGACAGTGTAGAGGAGAAGGGGCGCAGTGGCGGTGTCACAACACTTCTCAGTTTTACAGGGTCTTGCGCCATCTCAGTGTTCACCAAGGACCCCATCACCGCCAAATCCAACCTCCACCAGGGAATGAAGGCCGTCGCAGACTGGATGGAGGACAACCGCCTCAAACTGAACACAGACAAGACGGAAATCCTCATCCTCGGGTCCAACCCCTCTGCATGGGACGACTCTTGGTGGCCCGCGTCACTGGGGTACCCCCCGGCCCCCACCGATCACGCACGCAACCTGGGAGTCATCCTCGACTCGAAACTCTCCATAACCAAACAAGTCAACGCAGTCTCCTCCACCTGTTTCAACACCCTCCACATGCTCCGCAAGATCTACAGATGGATCCCGACAAACACGAGGAAAACAGTCACCCAGGCCCTAGTCAGCAACAGACTCGACTACGGAAACGCCCTCGACGCCGGAGCCTCGTCCAAGCTCATCAACAGACTACAGAGAATCCAAAACACCTCTACACGCCTGATCCTCGACGTCCCACGCCGTGACCACATCACCCCCACCTGAGGAACCTGCACTGGCTCCCCATCGACAAAAGAATCTCCTTCAAGCTCCTGATCCACGCACACAAGGCACTCCACAAAACCGGCCCAGCCTATCTCAATAGTCGACTCTCCTTCTACGTACCTAACAGGAAACTCCGCTCTGCTGACCACGCCCTGGCCATGGTCCCAGGCATCCGGAGAACTACTTCCGGAGGCAGATCCTTCTCCCATCGTGCCGCCAAGACCTGGAACACGTTCCTCCTCTACCTGCGACAAACCGAAGACCTGTTGACCTTCAGGAGACAACTCAAGACCTGGCTCTTCGACCAATAGCAGCAGCTGCCCCCCCCCCAGTGCCTTGAAACCCTCACAGGTATGTAGTGCGCTTTACAAATTACATGATTGATTGATTGATTGTCTTGTCAGCAGCAGGAGGGGACATCTTCCTAATACATACTCTCCTGTCATGTAGCCAAGCTCCCCGGTAAGCACGAGAGGGTGCCTGCGGCTCTGGCAGGAGGCACTTAGGTTGTGTGTTTTGCTATGCAAACTACCTGCTGCGTTTTAGGAACTTCAACTATGTTTATGGACGAGAGGCCCACTAACTTCCCCCGCACTTCTCGGGAGTTCTTTACTACACGCACTATTATGCAGTGTATTTTTGGCACCTTATCTCTCACTGGCTCAGAACTTGTAAACCATACACGTACCACTCAAACTGGCGCACTCCCGCAAACAAGCACAAGCATTGGCAAAACTGATTGTGAAATTTCACGCACTGTGGTGCACACAGCACGGCGCATGTTTTAGTATTTAATCCTGTCTTGACTCAGAGGTAAGTACATATTAATGCGCACATTTATTTATTTGCTCAGTACTCATGCTTGTAGTAGCAACTCAAACCTGCAGGAAATGTGACCGAGCCCGCACATCCCTCCTTGGTTAGGAGTCTATATTTGGTTTCACATAGAGCTGAAAAAAGGTTTACTTGTCTTTACAAACCTGACAAGTGAAATTGAAATATAGCAAAGCCACGCCCCCACATTTACCTAGACGACCCATCTCTTAGAGTGAATCAGAGAGTCCTGTGCAATTGTTCTTACTGATTTATAATCAAAAGCAAGCAGGGCAGTCTGTCTTTCCCTTGTGTTGCTTAGGTAATAGCTAGTACCTTGAGTTGGATGAAAAATAAGTTGGGGAAGTCTCTAGAGCAGTGGTCTTCAAACTTTTTAATGCACCCTTCCCCCAGAAGAAAAATAATTGGGCATCCCTCAGATTTTTTCACAATTATTCTATTACAATGACAAAGTTTAAAAATGTTTAGACTTATTTGAACATTACAGTGAAGTTCTGTTACCGTTTTTAAAAGGCATTTTAATACATGATTGCTAAACATACTGTTCTGGTCAGGCAGTATCCACGGTGTGATTAATAGAAATGGGGGTGGGGGGTTTTGAAGAATATTTGGAGTCCCTTCCCTTTTGACACCTTCTCCCAGCCAGGATATAAATGACAAAAGATGTTACTGATGGCCCATTACAGAGCAACTTTCTGTCCCTCATTTTTTTCTGCTTAAAACAAAGCGCTGTTATCAGCATAATGCTTCTTTTAGCCAGAGCCTTGCACCCCCCACAACCCGGAACACTTGAGGCCCCCTTAGCAGGGCTCGCCCCCTAGTTTGAAGACCCCTGCTCTAGAAGGAGCATGGCCAAAGAAGTGTGCTCAGAAAATCTACCAATATGCATGGACAATTCAATTAAGGGCAGAGCTTTACATAATTAAACTAAAATCCTGTGCTTCACACAGCTACAGCAGATGGCTTTGTCAATGCTTGTTAGCTGTATTAGATACATAAACAATGATTTTGTTTTGAAGGATTAGAACAGGAATTGTTTCAATTCTGAAAATAGAAGACCCAGACTTAAAAATGTACTAAGCTGTATGGAAACCGGTGTGACCTACCGAGTGTTTCAAACTCTCAAGTTGTCACCACTTTGTTCAACAGTCTTTCACACTGCTACGCTTAGGCCCTTTTTCTCCACACACTTTTCTCAAATCCTTCATCTGCATATCTCACACTTTCCCAGCATTACAACTAGCACTTGTTGGGCCATGGCTTTGTGCGCTATGCAGAGAGGCCTAGCACTGGATGTGCATGGAGTTGAAACACTTTTATGAGCCCCTTATAAGAAGTGCGAGAAACTCACACTACCACGTCTATCTCAGCTGAAACTCTGCTTTACTGACATCCTGTTTGCTGAGCAGTTCAATGAAATCCAGTAAAGCAAAGTAAAAGCAGAGACAAGCTGACTCTCAGGTTTAGGAGATTCTGCCTGCCTCGTAAGAGAGGATTAAAATTGAGTGTGTACAGTTAATGATGCAACCTGCTTCCCAAGGTGATCCAGAAAGTAATGGCAGATTAGGTTTAGATTCTTTTAATAATTCCCTTTTCGGCCAGAAAAAATTGGTGCCCTTTTCTGTTTCAATTGTCAGTAACACGCACGCCGTTTCCGGCATCCTCTCAAACCGTTACCTCTGTTGGCACCGAACCCCAACAGACCGTCTCTGAAGAGACTTCATCTGGCGATTTGAAGCTTAAGAGGTTGCAGCTTCATGCTTTAAGTTTTTGGGGAGAATATGGCTGTTGCGATTTAGGATTTTAGGCGCCTGACAACCTTAAAGGTTTATGCTAGGCATTGGAGATCATTTTCTATATGCTATTTCTTATCATCTAGGAATTATGACCCGATAAAGATTGTTAAATTCATAATGGATGGGCTTGCAGTTTCAAAACTGCGTAGCCAATGGGCAGCCTTGAGAGCATTTAGTAAACCAGAAGCTGAGAAATTAGATCATTGGATTTCCAGGCTATTCAGAGGGTATTTTCTTAAGCGCCCAGTGATTGATTGTCCTCTTCCTACTTTGAAACTTCCAAAGGTTTTAAGAGCTTTCAATTGGCTCCTTTTGAGTGATTAAAGTCAGTGGAACTCCAGTTTCTCTCTTTTAAGGTTCTCTCCTGGTGGCTATTTGTTTAGGGTGAAGAGGTGGCGAGTTAGAAGCATTGTTTTGTTTTGACTCTTTTCTTCGTCTCCTTACAGACAAGGTTATCTTGAAACCGAAGCGTTCCTTTGTGCCTAAGTTTTCAATGGACTTTTATGTATTCCAAGACCTGGTTCTTCAAGTTCATTCTCCTAACCCATCCACACCTGAAAAAGTGAACTTAAATACTCTTGATTTGCAGAGAGCATTATCAGTTTATGTTACAAGGACAGTATCTTTTAAAAAAGCGCAGTCTCAATTTGGCACATTTGGTTTGTCTTGCCATGGGTTGCAAGCTTCTTTAGCTATGCTTGGTAGATGGTTGAAACAAATGATTATCCTTGCATTTAAAATATCAGACATGGCATTGCCAGGCCCAGTTCAAGAAAGGTTTTCAAGAGGCATGGAGGGTTCTTGGGCTATGTGTTAAGTGAGCTTCCATAAAAGATATTTGCAAGACCGCTCATTTTCAGGTCGAGCATTCGAGACCTCTTGTATATACTTTATTAGAACATTGGAATGTTGGGTGCTCCATTGAAGACAATGGAGTGTTCCCTGCTTCTACAGGCTGGTAAAGGCCCGCAGAGCAACATTCCAATATTTTACAAAGGCCTCTCGGAGCTCGAGGGGATTTAAATCCCCTCGAGCTTCAAGAGGTCTTTGTTTAATTTGTTAGAACATTCTGCCCTCTAGTGGCAGAATATTCTAATAGCCTTATAGCCCTTCACAGCAGGGCTATAACGGCTATTAAAATCCTGTTCCCTTGTTAAAGTCCCTCGCCTTTGGCTCGGGCCTTTAACACGGGAGCGGGCCTTTAATAGCTGGTATAGCGTGCTACGGCAGGCTATAAGGCTATAGTATATACTTATATGTGTATGTACTTTTTGGGCTTTGGAGATCAGCCCTGGGACTTGTTTGCTTCCACATAGGGACTTGTTTTTCTGTTCAACTGTCTCTCTTTAATTGTCTTGATCGAAAACGACCAGAAGAGGTTAGTAAAATACCAGAATTGCTTTCTGCTGAGGGACTTTCTTATTTTAATTTTTCTGGCAACTGCCTCTATTTAACTTTCTTGATTGAAAACTACCAGCAGAGGTCAGTAAAATACCAGAATTCTCTAGATTCCAGTCCATAGAAATTGTCTTCCACGAGCACCCATAGACAATACATTTTTTTTGGAAATCTTATATTTTCAGTGATATGACCAACGAAGGCCCTGATTTTATAATAAAAACAGAGCTTTGGACTAAACCATTTCCCGCTGAAAAGCAATATTTCTCTCCATGTATTCCCATACCTGCTGTGTCATGACTTTTGGTGCTTACTTTCCCTCCATGTTAAAGAACAGTAGATGTTTCAGCACCCAGGCTAATGTGCTGCATAGCTAAATACATATAAGGTCCCAAAGACGAGACCGATTGCATTGCAAATGCTTGTTATATTCAATTGTTCATGGGGTAGGGCATGTGGTGGAAATTATCAAAAGAGAAACAGCTTTGAGGTTTCTGCAGACAATATTATGAGAACTGTCAAGACGTTCTAACTTCAGCATGTTTGTTTTCACAGAGTGACCTTAGTCAGCAGAGGCTATTTTTGGGGACAAGTGTTTGCATTAAAAAAAAGGATTCTACACATCTCCTTCAAGGAGCTACCAACATTTTGATGATTACAAATGACCACTTTTTTTGAATTGTGAAATTATTGAGGGCTGACTTTTTAATATATATTTTTGTGTATATTAATCTCTGCTGAATCACCCTTTAATGTTTTTGTTTTGTGCACAATGGTTGTCAAAATAGAAATATATATGTAAAGACTTTGAACTGAATGGAAGTTCGAGTTTGTGTGCCCAGTGTTATACAAATCTACAAGAAACTGTAGCATCCTCCCAATACCTTAGGGAGCTCTTACACATGGGGCAGTAGGTGACTCAGAAAACGCAAGTGTAGGATTTGTCGTTTCTCCCTGCACTACATATCATGATATTTCTTGAGTAAATGAAGCAACGCGCCACCATCCAAGTGGAATATGTCTCAGGTTAACAGAGAGAGCAGACAAGTAAATCATGGCTCCAGTTGTCAAAGAAAACAGCTGGTGAGCCAAGGCCAAGCTTTGCTTGGAAAACATATGACTTCATTCAGATTTTGGCTGATGGTCCACCAGATTGCACGGTCAACAGAAGCAATGGCCTTTAAGACCTGGCAGTCGGGCAAAGGTTTCTGTTGGAGGAGCTAGTTGATGCTTTACCAGCAGAAACCTGGGGGCATATTATCAAGACAGGCGTTAAAATTATCGCCGCTTTAGCGGCAGAAAACTGCCGCTAAAACGGCGATAATGGGCTTGATAATATGCTCTATGGAATTCCAATTGAAGCTCAGGTTAGATGTCCTTCACTAAAGCGGCGATAATTTTAACACCTTGCTTGATAATATGCCCCCTGGTGCTTACCGGACCCTAAATAGAGAAGCAGAATTGTGAGTTTGTTGTGGGTACTGGTACCACTGATCTATGCCAGAGCTCCTGTTTCACCATCCTCTGAATGAGGCATGTAGCTTCTGGTGTTATAAATTTGCTCCATTGGTTCTTTCTGGAGTAGCGCCTGCGATGGAGTGGTTGCTGTGTTGCTGTTTTGTTCCTTCATGTTACACAAAATAGTGATGGATTTGGTAACGCTCTGTAACTTGGAGCTGCTGAAGGATAAAATCAAACAGACATAATGTGCATCACCTGCCATGCTTTGTCAGTAAATATTTAGCCTGTTAGTTCTGTTGACCTTCCACTCATGCACAGTAGCTGATCAGCACATGACCACTTCCACCCTCACTGCTCATCTGCAGTCTGCGCTAGAGGTCGTCACTGAACACAACTGAGGGATGATCTGACGTGTACGATCAGTTAGGGCTTTCTAATCGTTGGACAGCATTTTCGCTTCACTTGCTGGGCATCCTGGAGCAGAGAATAGGAGAAAACAAGGAGAGTCTTGAGGTTCCTGTTACGTCATATCTTTGTTCCCACAGTGTTGCGTCAGACACCTTTGCCCCAACATGCACGCGTGCCACACCGACTGTCTGGAGCGACCACTTTCCAATGGATTCCGCCATCTTGGAACGATGGTGGCCAGATACCCCTGGTGGTTTCTGGTGGGCTCCGTCGTGATCTCTGCCGGACTGGGAGCAGGCTTCTATTTTTACCCTCAGAGGATTTCAGTGCCCATACATGACGACTTCACACCGGCTGGGGGGCTCGCCACGCGACAGCGGGACTTCGTAAAGCAACACTTTCCGATCAACGACTCATGGGACTTCTCAGTGGACAGGCTGTATGCAGAGGGCACCTTCGCCTCCCTCATTGCAGTTTCTACCTCTGGCAACATCCTCACCGTCAGCGCCTTCCAGGAACTTCTTTATCTGGATGAGATGGTGCAGAGCCTGAGTGTGCCCTGGAGCCATAGGGGGGTTATGAAGAACTTTACATTTGCACAACTGTGTGCCCGAATTGGGACAGCGTGCTCTCCAGTAAACTACCTCCTCCATGCCGTAAATGGCAGCGCCTCAGCCATTCTGAACCTGAATCTCACGTATCCCCTCTTCCAAGGAGAAGACTTCTTAGGGGCCCAGCTGGGAGGCGTCGAGGTCAACTCAACACCCCCTTACAGAGTGCAGCAAGCCAGGGCCATGAGGTTAGTCTACTACCTGCACGAGGATGCTGAAAGGGACATGGAAATCAGGGTCAAGTGGTTGGAAAAATACCTAAGTGCCGTCACCGCTGCAATGAACACGCTTCATCTGAAGTCCATTCAGGTAAAAAATACAAGGCTTATTTTTCAAAGACTTAATTCAGGCGGGTAAGTGTGTGCAAATAGACAGGTTTCTGGGAGACTGGTGTTTTAAAGGAAGATGCTTGTCAAATTTGTTTCCCCCTACGATCTTACTTATATTCAGTGTAATATTTGGGATAAATTCAGTTTAATGAAGAATCGCGATAGATGACAGAGTCCACTTTTAATTGATTCTGTAGCTGTGCTGTGATATCATGCATGGTTGGTGCTCTAGATGTCAAACTCCTCACCATTTTATCTATGGCTGAGGAAAAATTAGCTTCAACAGTTGGTTCTTTTGAAACAATTAAAAAAGTGCTTACTGTGTAAATGAAGCCGACCACATAACATGGCTAATCTACTGTATGAATAGGAACCCAATAAATAAATGATAAATGATTATTATAATAAGGAACCATTTTCCTCTATTATCCCAATATTTACACAGCCTCTAATCCCGAAATCCCATATCACTCAATAGAATATTTTATAAGAACAAATACAACAGCCCTATCCAATCAGGAAAGATTCAGATCACCAGCAAAAACATTCTCTCTTATTTTTTTGTTTATATAGCGCGATCTCGACCCGAAGGTATTGGAGCGCTTTACATAGCACCGTATTTACATTACACATTCAGGCACGGGGAGAATAAGTGACTTGCCCAGAATCACAGGCTGTGGACGCGACCTCGAGGCTCGAACCCTGGTTTCCAGCACCAGAGGCGGCAGCGCAGCCGACGGACCACATCCTCTCTGGGATGCTGGGCACGCCTGCGACAACTAGTAGGTCTATTGTCGTGAAACAAGTTGGCAATCATGATTTAGGTCCTGGCAGAGGCACAGATGCTGCGCTGAGTCTGCTGATGCCATGCTAGACGTGGCTACTACATCTGAAGGAGTTGGTGCGACGCCCATTAAAGGATTCAAGCATGCATCGGGTTCCTCTGAGCAGATAAGCACGTTCCCTGCTTCTGGCACACAGTAAGTCTCAAACCTAGAGCAACCCTTTTAAACATGTGGTGATAACAAACACTTGTGGCGATCCGCAGGGCTGTGCTGTGTTTCCACATCTCAACGTCTGACATGATCTATCTGTTAGCAGAGGAGAGGGCATTGGTAATGATGCGCATAACACACAGCAGCCGTTCCGCAGCTCGGGAGGTTGTTTGTGCCATGCTAGCTGGCCAAAGTAGTACAGCCATACATTCATGAGAGGCAGCAACTAGCAGCACTGAATGACGTCACACCTGAGCTCGCGATGGTATGAAGTACAGATCGAATTTTGCGACTCCCACCAGGCACAAAGCGTTCACGGCTGCCATATCACGAAAGGGTAACAGGCTGGGAGATACTCTGGAATGCAGTCCCACTAGAACAGTAAGGGACAGTGGGGCAACATATGTGTAACTACTATATGTGTTCACTTCACACATTGCAAGTCTTCCTTGAGGCACCTGAATTGGCTGACGTGATAGCTGGTTCACGTCAGTGGGATGAAAATGATGTCCGGTGTCTAAAAGAGGGTATTTCCAACGAAGAGTAACCGAGGAACCCATATTAGAGATATGGCCAGTGTAATGACACAGTTGGCTTAACACATTTGGAATGCGATCCTGTGAGTGACTAGTTCATAATTAGAGCCATCTTGTAGAGAGAGAATAACCGACATCCAGAAAGATCCTTTTTCATTGACAGATTGCAATGCAGCGCTTTACAGGAACATTCACGATCACATTTGACTAGATACATGTAAAATCTAGGCAGCTCAAATTATTCACATTATTTACATTTGGTGTGGGGTTTGTTGGTAGCAGGCCTTCAAGTATCAATACTTTAATGATGGGGTCCAAGCCTGGACAGAGGTTGTCAACTTGTCACTATCTGGGATAAGAACTAACGCCTTTAAGCAAGGTATCAAACAGAACCACTATGTATGGCTTTAACCACGGAAATAGGCAATACAATAAAATAACCCCGACTTTGAACCATATTACACTCAGTGTGTGACCAAAGTGTGCAGTCCTTTTTAGTAAGGACAGCAGAAATTATCCCCTCAAGAAAAGGTTGCAATGACGCATTTTACAGCACAATTTTAAAACAAAATTGGCCAGTAAGCTACATGTTTCTCAACCCGTTCTTAAAGGTCACTGATGAATTAATAAAATAAAAGTCCTGGGCTGCTTACCGAAACTATCCTCCTTGAAAGATATTGGAAGCTCACCCCCCCGAGAAACGTCTGATAAAATGAACTCAAGCTGTGGATTTTACATAACAATTTTGAGATAAATTAACCCCAAAATATAGGTTTTTCAGCCAGCCTCGAAGATATATTCCTGAAATGTTCCAGTATGTCTGTGTTGTGCCTAAGAAGTCTGATCCATACAAATGTACTGGGAATTCTTTGTTCAGGTGATATGGCATCATGTGATGAAACAGGTGTAATTTATATTTTTTGCACTGTTGGAAAGTACATATTGGTTTCTTGGTCGCAAAGAAGGAAGTGGTATTTTCTTTTCTGTTTCACATGTCTTCTCCTTTCTGTAACCTACATGGTGAGTTTTTAGGTTTTGTATTTTGTGGAATGTGTGTCACCTGTGTTGATTGGTTGGTTGCCTAGTTGTAATCATCAAATCCCAAAAATGTTAATTAAAGGCTAGAAGGAACAATCAAATCCACGGGCAGCCACCATAAAGCCCTGGGCAACCACCATATTCAATATATAATGAAGGGATACTTGGAGATTAAGGTGAAAGTGGCACTGATGAAGATTGGTGGGGGCATGGTAGGCATTAATTTGGCCCATGCACAATGTGACTCGCTTGATATGTTGTCTACATTTTAGGCATTGATACACTTGTTCTGTCTTAGTCTGAGGAAACATGACCACTTTGCTCCAACCCTATAAAATCTTCACAGGCTCCTGGTGGTATAAAGCGTAAAATTCAAAGTGTATGCAGCCCATTAGTCCTCACTACAACCCTGGTCTTGCATCGCAGATCCAGCCACGAAAGTTTGATCTGCCCCACCTCACCAAAATACAAAGCCATCAAAGCCCACAGAGTCTGCCTCTGCAACTCAATGAGCTCTCAGCTGAGTATCTGAAAACAACACCTTCAAAGAGAAATTTAATCCACAACAAGACTCCGTCAAAACCACTCCCGCTTTTTTAAAGGACAAGGCTCTTTAGGCATTCAAGCCTCTCATTTTAGGTTCTGCATTAGCCAAGTCTTTTGATTTTACTAAATGTATGTGTATGATATACTTACATAAAGGGGCTTGCAGTCACCTCTCGTCATCCATTGGTCTGTTCTTCTGTCATTGATATTTAGCTTTTGTCTACTTCAGATTACAGCATGAGGCAATGGGTCAGCCTACTTCAGTCACTGGCTGGCTTCTCTTTGAGTGACTGCATTTAGCCCTTTCACAAGGAGCACATTTCCACACAAGGTAGTTCCCTTCAGTGTCAGTGTTTTTACTTTATTTCTATTTAGTGTTGCCTTTGTTTGTAGAGCCTGATGTAATAGAAGGACTCTTTCTACTAGTTAAGAGCTTAGGGCGCAATCTAGCTTAGTTCCTGTTTCCTGCCAATGCTGGGGTAAATTCCTTTGTTTATTTAACAGCTTCTTTTTCACAACATACCAGCAGATCACATGAACTCTGAATATAAGCTCATGAGGGTGCTCTATATTTGCAACCCTATCTGTCTGCCATTCTTTCTTTCTTTCCTATTCCGCTCCTCTTTCGTTTCTCTCTCTCTTTCTTTCTTTCTTTCTATCTTTCTTTCCATCTTTCTATTACTCCTCTTTTTTGCCTTCTTTTTTTCCTTCTGTACTGTTTTTCTTTGTTTCTTTTCCTTTCTTCCTTCCTCCCTCTTTCTTTCTTTCATTAATTTTATCCCTCTTACTTTACATTTCAATGCTTGCTTGCCTTCCTCTTTATTCTTTCTTTCTTTCTTTCTTTCTTTCTTTCTTTCTTTCTTTCTTTCTTTCTTTCTTTCTTTCTTTCTTTCTTTCTTTCTTTCTTTCTTTCTTTCTTTCTTTCTTTCTTTCTTTCTTTCCCAAAGGCAAGAGGCTGGCTGCCAATGGCAGACCATCCATTAGTCTGTGATTTTTCATTTACATTTTTCTTCATCTCACTCCAGCATGCATCAAGGGGCAAAGCATCAGCCTACTTCAGCCGTTGACTGACTTCACAATGAGTCATGGCTTGCTGTCCTTTAACAAGGAGCAAATCAACACACAAAGTAGTTACCTTCAGTACCAGGGAATACTGTGGCAGTGAGTTGTTTTTTGAGACCAAAACAACATTTTTGCCTTTAGTCAATGATTTTGTTTAGCTTGATCATGACCCAGCAGCTTCCCAAACAGTGAATTATTGCAAAAACCATGACAAAACGAGACTTGCCAAAAGGCTGTTGGTCAACATCATACCATTGGCTTTGCCAATGCTTGTTCATTTTATGCTTCCTTTTCATCAATTTACATTCTGTCTTACTGAATTGACAGCTGAGCCTTTGTCTGTTATTCTAGTGCTCTGAAGTAGCCTGATGGCATGTTTACCTAGTTACAATCATCGAAACAAGTAAATACATTTAGCAAACTATGAAAAATATAGTGGGCAGAGTCACAGAGGGCACCCTTACTTACAGAACCCCGGGAAACCCAACCAGCCTTCTGCGACAACATCTCCAAACCTCATCGCCTCTAGCCATCGACTTCCACCACTACGTCCTACTCGGAGATCTGAACTTCCATGTTGATGACCTCAGCGATGCTAACTCCATCACCCTCCTTGAGAACCTGAACAATATAGGCCTCACCCAACTGGTTACCAAACCCACATACAAAGCAGGACAAACACTCACTTTCATTTTCACCGCCAGCGACAGAATCAAATTTACCCACATCACAGATCTCACTTGGAGTGACCACACCCTTGTTCACTTCACCATCTCTGACGCCAAGCACACCATCACCAAGAACCACAATGCCACCCACTGCGGCTGGGGCAAGGTGATCGAGACCCAATGGACACAAGCCCGCTGCACCTCACAACCAGAAACCTCAGCAGACCTTGAACAGGCTGTCCGGATCAACTCCGCCTGAATCACCAAATTTGTAGACTGAGTCACCCCGCTGAAAACAGCGAAAGCCAACAAAACCTCAAAACAAGCCTCTGGTACACCCCAGAGCTCAGACCAACCAAGCACAACTGCTACCCCCTTGAGAAGCGCTGGTGTGCCACTAAGAACCACTCCAACAGTGTGACAACCATATAAAGGAACTCTTCAAAATACTCAAGGAATTTGGCAACCCGACAGCCACAGAGAACACCGTCCACCCCTCCAAAGAACTCTGCGACACCCCTTCCACAGCAAGATTGCTACCATCTACAACAACTTTGACCCCCAACCGACCACTCTTAGCCTCGACAAACTCAACCAGTCAGTGAACATCAGTTGAACGATCACCACCTGGTCACGATTCAGACCACCATAGCCATCATGCCATCCATTCACTCAGGGGCACCAACCAACCCCTGCCTCCACCATCTCTTCAACCTCGGAACCAACCCAATCAGCATGGAACTCACCAGGATCCTCAACACCTTCATTTCCACAGCAACCTTCCCAGACAGATGGAAACATGCAGAATCCCTAGGCTGACCCCAGTGACCTCAGAATCTACTGACCGATCTACCTGCTCCCCTGCCCAGTGAAAGTACTTGAGAAAGCCATCAACCAACAACTCAATGAATACCTGGAAAAAGACCACCTGCTTGATGCCTCACATTGGGGAATACCTGCCAATCCCAGCACCAAGACCGCACTGATTTTGCCACAGACGACATTAGAACTCTCCTCGACTATGGCAAAGCTTTGGCCCTGCTCCCCCTAAACCTCTCTGCTGCGTTCAACACTGTATCCTACCACACCCTTATCGACAGACACTCTCGTCATTTTCAACATCTACATGATACCCTTCGTAGACATCGTCAGATCCAATGGTCTCTACATAATCTCCTATGCAGACAACACTCAACTAATCTTCTCACTCACAGAGGACCCCCCCAATGCCAAAACCACCTTTGCCAATGCCATGACCAACGTAGCCAAATGGAGGAGAGACAACTGCCTCAATTTCAACTCTGACTGAACTGACGTATTCATCTTAGGGAACAACACCAGCATTGGACCACAGCTGGTGGCCAGCAGAACTAGGACCAACACCCACACAGATAGACCATGCATGCAACCGTGGCATCATCCTCGACAGCCAACTAACCATGAAACGACAAGCCAACACAATCGCCTCCTCCTGCTTTTATACCGTCTGCATGCTCTGCAGAATCTTCAGATGGATCCAACTCAACACCAGAAAGACCGTCACGCAGGCCCTCGTCCCCAACAGCCACAACTTCGGCAATGCTCTCTATGCCATGCAGAAGACTCAAGACCATACAAAACACCGCAGCCAGACTCATCCTGGACCTCCCCAAACTGACCAGCATCACCACTCTCCCTCAGACACCTCCAATGGCTCCCCACCCGGAAGAGATGCCAGTTAAAGAATCTCACACAAGCATTCAAAGCTCTACATGATCAAGGACCATCCTACATCAACCATCAACTGAAATTCCATCTGCGTGCAAGACCCCTGCTCTCCTCCTCACTCACCGCCAAGACCTGGAACAGCCTGCCCTTCCACCTCTGAATAGCTCCATCTCCAGCAGAGAAACTCAAGGCCTGGCTCTTCTACAGAAACATGGTAGCCTCAGAGCACAGACACCCCTAGGGGTAACAGTGCAGTGATTTACACATGACTGATTGATTGATTGACAGAGAAAGAGAGACCAGAGTATTAAAAATAAAACACTTGTTACTTTAAATAAAAGATGACCAGGGCTGTTCACCTTCTATGGGCCATGTGTGATTTGCTGAGCATGACAGGAGTTACTGCTCAGCAACTGTAATGTGGAGCTGTAAAAGGGTCGGAAGTGTACTGTGTACAATAGCTGACCCTGTGTTTTGAAACTCATCCTATGCACTTAAAGCTATTCACTCAGGGTTGGGATGTCAGCATCAACCTGAGTTGACATATGCCTAGAGGTAAGAGTTGGTTCATATATCAGCCTGTGTATAACATGGCTCAATGACATTTCCGACCCATTCTTGCGTTCACTCTCCAATACAGCCACAATTAAACACACACAAAGTCACCAAAATATGCAAAATAAATAAAAAGAATAAGAGTTAAAAAATTTAAACGTGCTGCCATCTCATCATGGTAGGCATTTGCTTGCAATAATAAAACTAAACATAGCAGCAAGTGTCTGTCTTGCAGAGGTATTACAAATAGTCTATCATTGTTTTAAAGATCCAGCATGGCTGCCACATTTATAAACATTGTGTTGGCCATCTTGGAATGGTAAAACAATGATACACTATGGACTGCAGCATCTCATAATGGTCTCCTGAGTTAGAGGAAGTAGCGAAGCGAGATGTGGCACAAAACAGATTAAAGAAGCGGCAAGCAAATAACCTGTTATAACTATCTGGAGAGATTTAGTATTGCATTAAGAAATATCAAAATAAAATGAGTAGAAGCAAAGAAATGAAAGGGGACAATAAAATGAAAAGAATTCAAAACTAAAGGACTGACCAACCAGCCCTGACACCGAAACCTCCTCTTTTTCAAGTGGACGTATACATGTGATCATAAAATGCGGCATTCACAGGGCTAGAGAGCCCAGATGAATGCCTACTGAGGTAATCTGTGAGCTTCCATGTAGTACAGTGCAATAACAATTCACCCATGAAGCCTATTGCCTTTAACACATGCTGTTAACAATTTGTATGTTAGGCCTACTTGCTTTGACATAGCGTTTCCTCATTAACCGATCACAGTTAAGGAATATGACATAACTTTTCCCAGTTGACCAATAAGGCCTCTAGCCTTTATGACTTGACACTATATACAACACCGGCCTAATGAAGGGCGTATAAACTGGCAATCACCATTCATACTTACAGTTGTAAAACAACATAAAACGTCTCTCAATAGGGCCTAACAATAATAATCACAATGAAATTATGCTCCCAGTATTTGCCAGAGTGGGTGACCAACAATAAAACCTTGCAAACTATGGTAATCTGAGGGATTACATGTAACCAAATACCTTTCTACAGCCTGTAACAGACTGTGTCAGGAATCAATTGTTAGATGTCTATTGGATTTACCATATGTCTTTTATACTAAAAAATAAATCAGGCCTCTTGTGTTTCTAATAACTTTTCATAATAAACAGGCCAGACTCATGGCACCTGGCATAACATTTCTCTGCACATTATTCAAGTCTATAGCTGTTATTATTAGCTTGCCACCATAACGAACTGAGGCCTACTGTACTTGGCGTAATCTTTCTCACAGAGCACCCATCAGGCATACAGTCATTACATTTCAAATGTATACAACATTACAATATGTTGCAAAATAATATTTCTCCTATCAGGGCTTAACAAGGATTTGCGCAAAACCTCTATACACAAGGTTTGATACAGTAAGTAACCAACACCAAAACCTTTGCACACTAAGGTAATCTGTGAGAGAGATTTCATGTAAAAAAACCTCTATGTAGGCTTTAATTCAGTATATGACAGCCCTCTCTTTAATGCTTACTGGCTTTAACATATGCTTTTCACAATCAACATGCCAGGCTTACTGCTTTTATCATAACTGTTATACCTGTCAGCCTTAGAGTAGCCTTCCCCCAAGCTTTTTGCCTGCTTGCCTCCAATTTTGCTGAATTCATTTTTGTTGTCCTTAGAACTCTGTGCACTTCACCGCTGCTAACCAGTATTAAAGTGATTGTGCTCACTCCCCTTAACATTGTTTGATAGACATACACCTAACTAGCTTAATTCATTTACCTATAGTCCCCAATAAAGTGCACAACATGTGCTCAAGGCCTGTACATTAAATGCTACTAGTGGGCCTGTTGCACTGATTATGCCACCCACTTAAGTAGCCCTTTAAACATGTCTCAGGCCTGCCACTGCAGAACCTGTGTGTGCAGTTTGCACTGCCATGTCAACTTGGCATTTAAAACCCATTACCAAGTCTTAAACGTACCTTTTATTACATGTATGTCGCCCCTAAGGTAGGCCCTAGGTTGCCCATAGGGCAGGGTGCTCTGTAGTAAAGGCAGGACATGCACCTTTAGGTTTTACACGTCCTGGTAGTGAAAAACTCTCTAATTCGCGTTTCACTAATGTGAGGCCTACCTCTCCCATTGGTTAACATTGGGGATTCCTTACTACATCTAACAAGATGTCATTCCAAAATGGAAGGAGGTAGATCTGTTGTGTTTAGTACGTATGGCATTGTAATGATAAATCCTCTTTAAAGGCAGCATCGAATTTATCATTTAAAAAAAACACCTTTTAGAAAGATGACATTTTTCTGCTTTTAGCCCTGTGTGCCTGCAGCCTGTCTCTGATACAGGTCTGGGTTGGGTGACAGCTGGGCTATGTGTATTCCCTCCAGATGGCCACACACAATGGGAGCTTAGGTGTGACTTGATGGGCCAGCTTGGGAGAATGGAATGGAGGGGCTGGGAACAGCTTCACACTTACACCTGAATAGGCTGTGCCCTGTCCCTACACAAGGGACTGCATCTGCATATCCACCTGTAGTCAGTCTGGAGCCATGGTGAGAGGGGAGGACTTCTGTGCATTTCAAATAACCTTCTTTGAAGTCTCCCCCACATTAAAGGCACAAATGGGAATAAGAACTGGACCTCAGACCTTACCACTTCAGCACTTCTGGACCTTTAGATACCTTTGGATGCTGCTGAAGGACTGCCACTCCGCTGGACTGCTGCTCTGAAAGAACTGTTTTTTACTGTGGTGACTTGCTACCTGCTGCCCTTCTGGTCTGGGTGAGGAGGACTGGACCTACATCACTTGAA
This sequence comes from Triturus cristatus, assembly GCF_964204655.1. NCBI lineage: Eukaryota > Metazoa > Chordata > Amphibia > Caudata > Salamandridae > Triturus > Triturus cristatus. The sequence goes on from NC_140593.1 coordinate 425,065,395, forward strand.
CCCCCTGGAGCACAGAGTGACTCCAAGGGATAGTTGGCCAACCTCCTCATCGGAAGTCTCAGGGACATGACAGACTTCCAACTACCCTGGCTCTGCACCTGGACTCTGCTATCTGTGAATCTACCCAACCAAGTGGTGCCACCCCAGTCCTGGACCTTTGGAAGTAGGCCTAAGCTGCTTGCTCAACAAACATACACATCATAGCCACTGCAGAGACAGAACTGGCACATTACCATCATCGTATGGTCAGCACCGATGCATCCTGTGATTGGAACCGGCGCATTGCTTCTGTTGCGATGACTAGAATTGATGCATCACTGCTTTTGCATGGCACAGAGAACCCGCTCCAGCTTCTGAACCACATTGCCCAACGCTCTTCAAATAAAGTCCTCACATCTCCTTCCACGACAGCATTGATGTCGAAGTTTAAACTCCACATTGGATCCAACGCATCAACCGCTGTTGTGTGGACAGGACCAGCTCATCTCAGCAGAACGTATGGACGTAGATGCAGCCCGAAGTAAGGTACTTTTGCTCAGTGGGCCCAACCTGTTCCCTGTAGCAGGCTCACCCTCCATTGCGGTCAGCCTGAACCTTTTGACTTTGTCCCAGTCCAGTGCGACCAGATATCCTTTGTTGGCGCTTAGTGCTTTTTGGCACTATTTTCACTTACTTCTTCTAAAATCAACACTTCTGGTTCATTCTACTTAATGGATTTTTGTCATTTTGGTATCAAATCATTTGTTAAGATATAATCTATTTTTCTGAATTGGTTTTGGATATTTCTTGTGTTGTGTTTTCACGTTATTACTGCTTGTGTGCTGCATACATACTTTACACATTTCCTCTAAATTAAGCCTGATTGCATGTGTGCCAAGCTACCCAGTGATAGGTTCGTTTAGTGACTTTTAGTGATTCACCATGCAAGAGAGTGTGGCTTTTGCTTGACCAAGGCTCACACCCCAGTTAACGAACAACCAAATTTCTCACAGCTTTTCATAATAATTAATCAGGGCTATAACCTTCATCATTAGCATGTCACCATAACCAATTCAAGCCTACTGTCCTGAGACTATGCTTCCCTTAAAGCAACCATGTGGCATACAGGCATAACAGTACAAATCTAAGCAAAATTACATTTAGCAAAGCAGTTTACTGTCTCTCCAAAGATAGCCTAATATTGATTATTGTACTGCATGTTTTCTATCCCACAGTTTGTTCAGTTGAATCACCAACATCAAAACCCCTACGGTGATCTGTGAAATTCCATATATGAAAATACCTGTCTACATTTTTTAGCATAGTGTATAACAATCCCTCGTTAAAAGCCTGTTGTCTCTAACACATGCTTTTCACAATAAGTAGGTCAGGCCTTCTGGCGTTCTTAGAATGTTTCATAAAAAACACAGATCAAACCTATGAAATCAGGCATGACTTTTCCAAATGAGCTGATTAAGCATTTACTCTTTACGATTAGCTTATTCAAGTGCACCTAAACTGGCAAGTGTCAAGCAAACCATCATGCAGACAGTTATAAAATAACGAACATGTATAAACATATAGCTCGCAAAACTATAAACCACCCCTCTTAATAGAGCCTAACAGGATACTTCCCATTCAAAACCCACAGGGTTCATCAGAGTGGGAGGCCAATGCCAAAACCCTTGCCTACTATGATAATCTGTGAGATAACTTGTAAAAATATACCTGTCTATAACTTGATATACAGTGTGATAACAACCAACTGTTAAAGGCTTACTTGCTCTAACAAATGCTTTTTCTCAATCAATAAGCTAGATTAACCTATTCTCTCCCTGACGGACAAGACAATCACCACCAGGACCAACTTCACCAACTGCATGACCATGGCAGTAGACTGGATGTGAACCTCCTGTCTGCAGCTGAACTCCGAAAAGATGGAAGAGAGGATAGGGAGAGGATATAGCCTTATGGCTAGAGCAGCCGACCTTGAAGCAGTGGAACCGGGTTCGAGTCTCGGCAATGACGCTCAACATCCTGTGATTCTGGGAAAATCACTTAATCTTCCACTGCCTAACAAAAATGAATGTGTCCATCTGTAACAAAACTGGTGCTCATGTAAAGCACTCTGATACCTGAAATCTTTGGGTCTAGTTCGCACTATATAAAACTCTTCAAAATAAAAATAATAAATGAAAATGGAAGGACTGATCTTTAGCAACAAGACCTCCCCATGGAACTCCACCTGGTGGCCGTAGCAGCTAGAACCAATATCTACACCAATAGACCATGCAAGAAATCTAGGGATCATCGTAGACGACTAGCTCAACATGATGGCTCAACCAACATGGTGTGCATCTCCTGCTTCCAAATCCTAGGCATGCTAAGAAAGATCTTCAAATGGTTGTCTCAGAACACCAGACGGACCTTCACACAAACACTCATCACCAGCAGACTGGACTATGGCAACACTCTGTACATCTGAATCTCAAACTAACTCCTACACAGACTCTAAACCATCCAGAACACCACTCCAAGACTCAAACTCTGCCTCCCATGCCGCACCCACATCACACTGCACCTCAAGAAGCTTACTGGCTTCCCATTCCCAAGCACAGTCAATTCAAACTTTTCACACACACATGCAAAGCCCTACACAACAAAGGACAAGAATACCTGAACAGCCTTATACACTTTTATCAACCCACCAGACACCTATGCTCTGCCTCACTCTCACTCGCACACATTCCCGAGACCTGCAACAGCAAAACTGGAGGTCGCTCATTCTCCTACATCGCACCCAAGACATTGAACAACCTCCGTCAACACATCAAAGCACCCGCCTCACCTTTTGAGTTCAGTAAGATACTGAAGGCCTGATTCTTCATATAAGTACCTTTGGAACTACACACCTGTGCGCCTGCCCAAGCACCTCAATACCCTCTTGGTTGATTAGTGTGCTATACAAATCAATATAATATAACATAACTGCCTTTGTCATGATGTTTCATAATAAGCAGCTCATTCCTATAGCATCAGACGTAACATATTCCTGTGCACTTATGAGGAGTTTAGCTTGTCACCATAACCAACTCAGGCCTAAAGTTTGAGCGCATGATTTTCTACAAGGCAACCATTAGACACACAGTCATAACATTTGAAAGGTATACAAAATTACAGCTGACAAAGCAGAATACAATCTCTCCTACAAGGGCCTAACGAGGATTCTCACAAAGTACACCTTTTATATCCACAGTTTGCCACACAGGGTAACCAACACCAAACAATTGCCTACTATGGTAATCTGTGAGATTCCATATAATAAAATATCTATTGGTAGGATTTAATATAGCGTAATAACAATTCACACTGAAATTCCTATTGACTTTAACATGTGCGTTTCATAATATATATGTCAGGTGTACTGCCTATAGGCAGGATCATTAACTTGCCACCAGTACAAACCATTGATATCAAGACGGCGGTTTTTGGTGCTTGTCCCTGGCACTTAATTGTCAGCATTAGCTCTAGTGACAGTCCAATACATAGTGTTTCTGTTTGCCTAATTTAGAGATAAGCACAACAACTGCGTTTAATAAGTCAATATACATTATAGAATAATGGTACCTGCCACTCACAACGTTATTAGAGCTTTGGGTGACCTGGAAGAGTCTGGATTGTCACACTTGTAGGAGTGTAATGGTTAGTAGTTGTGGTGGTTCTGTCATTGGAAGTGCTGGCAGGGGCAATGGGTGGTGCAGGCTGCAGTGGCCTCCGGAGAAGGGCCCTGGTACTTACAGTTTTACAAATTAAGCACTGTTTACCACCATAACCAACTCATTCCTGCTGTATCAAGTGTAAGCTTTGCCACAAGCCAAAAAGTGAATTGTAAGCAGTATTTTAAGCGACAGAACAGAAATTCGGCCCAATTAAATACTGTACCCAGGGACCCAACATGTGGATAGAGCCTAAGCCCTATCACAGTAGTACTCTGAAAGTTCAAATGTGTTAGTCAAATAAGTTAAGGAGACATTTGCATTGGCAAGTCCAAAATGAAAATCCATGTCTATTGGTGTAGACCTGGGCATCCCATTCTGCTCTCAAACACATATCTTCCCTGTGAAGTCTTAAGTTAATGATGGAAGAGGAGTGTGACGACTCTCTTCTTTAGGGTGCCATTTAACTCTGCTGCTGCAGTCTCTTCCTCAACTAGTCTATTTTAATTATTATTAAGGAAAAGCACATACAGTGTTAACAGCAAAACATTATTTTTCTTTTACTACATGACTGGATTTTTTATATTTACATATTCCATGATGCAAATATTTAGTAACAAGCATATTCACCTTACAGTATCAAATACAATAACCCACTGATCCATAAGCTTAAATCTGTGCCCAATTAATTACAGTAGATGTTTGTCCTCCTCAGTAACAATGCTATCATTGGTAAGGAAAAAGTCATGAACATTCTATATCAGCACAAGCTCTTAAATATCAAAACATACCTAACCTACCTTCCCTACTCACCTTAAAATGCCCATCTACCATCCTTAATGTACTGACTTAATATGCCTACCATGCTTCACAAACTTTATATACCCTATCTGATCTGTCATCCATCAAGTACCTAGCATATTTAACATAACTAGTTTATCATACTTATATACCAAATCTACCTACCAAGCTCATCCTACCACACGTAACCTATTTCACCTAATCTAACATGTTTACCATAGTTAGCCTATCATACCATCCATACCTTTATACTTATCATAACTCTACCTACCTAAAAAACATCCTACCTTGCCTACTTACCTAACAAACCATACCTACCTAAATTATCTCCCTACCATTCGTGCAATACCTTTCACACATAACTTACCTACCTATCATATCCAACCCACCATACTAGACCTTCCTCCACCCCCTGCTGCGCATGTATCTTGCATGTGCCATGCAGTGGCATTTTTTTGAAAAAGGGGCAGGTCATGAATATAGAATGTCTTCCAGGGTCTAAATGCACTGCTGTCTGCTACAGGAAACACTTTTGTCTGAATAAGTGATCTTGTAACGGCCTACAGTACTGCAATGTGCTTCAGGAAAGTGTTAATTACAACTTTTGAAGGGCATGTAATGTCAATGCCAATGCAAGTGTGGCCTCGTCGGTCAATACATTCTTGTGACTTCAGGTTCAACCATGTAATGAAGAATTCTTTCATATCTTCCTGAAAGCTCTGTAAGTACTGGGAGCACCACTTTTGTTCGGAAGACTTCCCCCATCCTGTGTTGATGCACTTGAAGCTTTTATTCCACTACAGGTCTCTCCGGAGCATCATAGGTTGAGTAATAAAGAGCAAACAACACTTTGTGCTATACGGTTTAAAAGCTCTTTGCAGGACACTTTGCAGAATAGGCACCATACTTAGCATCAAATCATTCCAAAACATTTTTTTAAAGATGCTTTATTGAATGAAATTGTAAAACAATACATAGTAAAATGATATACATAGGCATTATGTAAGAATAATATATGAAACTGTGAAAATATTATAGCTAAAAGGAATTAACAATTAAGAAAAAATAACAAGAGAAAATATAATGCCTAGAGTCGAAAGAACAATATGAATACAAAGCTGTAGCATTTTCTATAATTTTTGAGAATAAAGATGAAAGAAGAAAAGAGAGAGAAAAGAAGAAGAAATAAGAAGGGAAAAAAAAGAAAATTCATAACAAGGTTAAAATAACATAATTAGCAATCATCTACTGTTACCAAAATGACCAAAACAAGAGTCTAAAAAGGTGCTCACATGTCCAGCAGGGGTAATAGTTATGGATAAATATGACGAGAGGAAGCCAGAACAGATCTTGTTTAATCATTAGTGGTATTGAGGTAGCAAGTGCTCTGTCTAATCTGTGATGATGAGATAGTAAGTTCCACCAGGAAATTAAGGTAATTTGTAAAGTGTCTTTCCAATTAGATGCGATAATTTGTAAAGCCAGGGCTATCATCAAGTCAATAAATTTCCCAATTATCTTAGGAGGTTGCCATAGAGGGGACACACTACCACAAACACAGATGTACGATGTTAAATGTATAATCCGTAGACAAAATGTTATTAAGCTTATCCCAAATTACCAACCAAAAGCTTCGAACTCGGGAACATTCCTAAAACATATACAAAAACTCACAGTTTTCTTGAGTACATGACCAACATTTGGTGTCGTTGATTAGATGAAACTTATGTAAATAAATGGGAGTATAATAGTCTATTATAGAAATAAAATAGAATTTGGGTGGTAGCAGCAGAGCGAGAAGAAGAGTGTATCTTGGCCCAACTATTTTCTCAAGAGTCTACTTTTAGGTGGTACACATAAAAGTTTGTATGTATATCAAGCTTTCACCTTTGGGGAAAAGCAATGGAAAGAAAGGGAGACAATGGGAGACTTGATGAAGAGGAAGATTGAGAATAAAGCTACAGAATGGAGGGCCTAATAATGTTAAAATGAACTGCATAAAAGGATGAAATATCGTACTTATGTTGAAAGTCACTATATTCTAACACAGATTCATTGGAAATATTATGATCAAATACTAATATTCCTTTATCTATTCATTCCTTCCAATACAGAGCCCGATTATAAAATTTTATGTGCTTGTTGTACCAGATCAGGGTTTGTAAAAAAAGTAGTAGAGAATTAAACTTAAGGAGAAGAGGTGTGACAACCGAAAGAGAGTGTGTAAGTAGGGGTGAAAGGAAATTCCTAGGAGCTTCGGATATGTAGGCGGATTTGGTAGGTGAAAAAGGAGCAGTACGAGCTTGTTCCTGTTGGCTCCAGACTGTACATTCATCCAGCGAAGGAACTGAAAGAGTGGTCCAAATCTGTTTTGGCAAAAAAGCATAGTGGTATCTGCTAATAACAGGAAAATTGACCCGTCTATTGTTCCTAGCTTGTTGAAGCCGAGAAAGAAATATTCTCGTTTTGATTTTGTTCCATAAAAAAGATTAAAGGAAACGATTAACAGACTTGAAAAAAGTAAGAGGGAGTTTGACTGGAAGCATGGACAGATAAAAATTAATTATCCATAACATCATCATTTTAATTGTAGCCCACCACAATAAGAAAAGAGGAGACCAGGCAAGCAAAATATTAGAAATTCTTTATTTTACATGTTTTACATGTATTTCAATGGTCTCTTTAATGTTATTAGAATATAGAATGCCTGAACATTTGATAGGTTTAGATGTCTATGTAAAACCAGTGTCCCTAAACATATCAGGGAGACAATATTTATTTAATGGCAGCACCTCTGACTTATCTATATTGAGTTTATATCTGGATACCAGGGAATATTCATTTAATAATCGAAAAAAAGCGGGAAGCGTATTTAGTGGGTTAGAGACATAATAATACATCATCTGCATAAGCTGTGAATTTAACTTCCAAATGCCTGTTTTTGAATCTAGAGGAATCCGATGATCTACGTATTTTCTCGAGGAAAGGTTCCAGAGAAAGAGTAAAAAGGAGAGGGAAAAGAGGGCAGCCCTGTCTGGTGCCTCTGAAAAGAGGAAAATATGAGGATTATATGCTATTAGCATAGATTGAAGTGGAAGGCTTAGAATATAGCAAATGAATATATCTAAGAACATGTGGACTGAAACCATGACATTTTAATGCACCAAACATAAAATCCCAATTAACATGATCAAAGGCTTTCTCAGCATCCAAAGCTATGGCGGCATTAGGTATTTCGGATTTAGAGGCAATATGGATTATATTAAGGAAGGTTCGAGAGTTATCTGAAGTAAAACGACCTTTCACAAATCCTGATTGATGGATGTCAATTAAATCTGGAATAACCTGTTTAATGCGTGACCCTAGGGCCTTTGCAAAAAGTTTGCAATCCGTGTTAATAAGAGAAATGGGCCTACAATCCCCACACTTAGATATGTCTTTATCCTTCTTAGGAAGTAAGGAGAGCATCACCAGTGAAAAGGTTCTTTAGGTGCATTTTTGAGTTATAAAATAAGAAATCAAAAGATGTTGTTTTGGAAGTAGGAGATGTGCAAAATGTGAGTAAAATTGAACAGAAAATCCGTCAGGACCCGGAGCTTCGTCTTTGGGGAGTTGAAGAACGGCATTCTTGAGCTCCAACTCAGTTAAATCGGCATCTAAGATGGAGAGGTCTGGTTTGTTGACTGTCAATTTGAGAATTGATTGAAAGAAAGAATCTAATTGGCCAGTTGTGGGAGAAAACTCTATTGAATATAAGTTGGTGTAATATTGTGTGAAACAGTCTAGAATTTCTGTGTCTTTAGTGCAATTCAATCCAACTTTGTCTGTGATAACTTGTCTGCTTTTTTAATTTAAATTTCTTTTATTGATTTTACACAAGGAAAGAACGAATGAGTCAGTGCGCTCAACAATCATCGGGCTACAACCCGGTATATCGCTGTCATGTGTGTAAGGCATGAACAAATAAAGGAAAAAGAAACAGACCCCCCTCCCACCCTTCCCAACTCCTCCTCCTCCTCAAAAGAAAACCACCCCAGTAAAATAAAGAAAAGCAATGGCTACTCTCCCAGGGCCTGCTAAGTGACGGATGCAGTGGAGGCAAGCGGCAAGGGAGGATCTGCCAGTCTTAAAAGTCTAAGATATTTGGGACAGGTGAGCTCCGTAAATTCGGATGTCAATAGCGCCAGGAATGGTGCCCACAAATTGTGAAAGGAAGCCCCGGCGTTGGTCAGAGAAAGAGAAATCCCTAGAATGAACCATAGTTTATGAAGCCAGCCATAGGCGTGTAGGGACTGTCTTGGTACCCCAGTACCTCAGAACATTTTGGACTGCGCACCCAATGCCAGCGCTATCTGTTTGCCTCTCTTGGATGTGAGTGGAAAGGTAATAGCGTTGGGGAGGCCTATGAGAACGTGCACCGGAAATCTCGGGATCTGGGTATCAAAGTGGGAGTTGACCTCATCCAGAATTTGTTGCCAATATGTCCCCAGGGCGGGGCAGTCAAAAAGTAGGTGGGTGACAGTGCCCGGTGAACCTCAAGCTCGCCAGCACAGCGGGCTACGTGAAGGGTTACCCCTGTGAAGCCGTTTCGATACATGCGACATTGCGGGCTGTACAGCGGGCCCGGTAATAAATATCCTTCCATTCCTTTCGTGTGAGTTCCCTGCCCAGCTCCCCCTCCCACCGCAGCTGACCAGGGGATTTCCCAGTGCCGAGGTATGTAGAGTGAATTTATACAGATCTGATGTCAGTCGTGCGTCGCTGTGTCTATAAATAACCATTTCTCAAACGGTGTGAGCAGCCTCTACGCACCCTCCTTTGTCTCCCTGTGGAGGACCAAGTGCCTAATCTGTAGGTACCGGTAACGCTCAGTTTCGGGAAGTCCGTGATCTCAACGGAACTCAGCGAAAGGGCGCGGTCCGGAAAAGTAAAAAAATACCCTTTGGAGCGGCAGGCTTCAGTCGTCCAATGATGAAATTCCCGGTAGTCGAGGCCGGGAGACAAGTCTGGTTTTGTACAATGGGCGTGATAGGAGATGGGAATGTCGTGAGTCCCCTGATAGTGGCAGTCCAATCCCAAGCCTGTAGTATGGGCCGAGTTACCTCCGAGAGATATAGGTTGCGAGGGCGTCCCTTGCGCGAGAGAAACAGGACTCCCCACAAGGGCTGGGCAGCAAGGGACATATCCATAAATAAGCAGTGTTTCTCGGATTCAGGGCATGACCACTCCTCTAGAGCTCTCATCTGAGCCGCCCGCCAGTACACCGAGAGGTCAGGAACAACTAGTCCCCTATCCACCGGATCTCTGTACGTAAGATCGTGACATAGCCGAGCCCTCTGATCTCGCCAGATAAAGCACTCTATGTCTCTCTGCAGTGCCTGTACAACTCCAGACGGAAAAATATAGAATAGGTAGAGAATCTGGGGCAGCAACACCATCTTTACCGCTGCGATACAGCCTAACCACAAGAGAGAATGAGGCCTCCACTTGCGAAAGGAATCCCGAACCTGTCTCAAAAGTGCCGTGTAAATCGACTGCCTGGTGGCAGAGATAGTAGGAGCCACCTGGAGGCCTAGGTAGGTAATAGAATCATGGACCCATTGGATCGGAAAGGTGCGTTGTAGGAGTTCCAATGTCACAGGCTCTAATGATAAGTTAAGGGCTTGTGACTTGTGCACATTGATCTGGAAGCCCGAGGCGAGTGCAAACCGGGCCGATTCATCTAAAAATGCCGGCAAAGAGTCCCAAGGATGTTCCAAAGTCGCCACCACGTTATCCGCATACAGATAGAGCTTGTGCTCCGAGCCCCCAAAGCGCGTTCCTTTAATGGATGGATTATCATGGACTCTTTGAGCTAGAAGCTCCACATAGAGGGCAAAAAGGAGCGGCGACAGTGGGCACCCTTGCCTGGTCCCTCTACAAATTGGGAAGGCCGCCGACGCCACACCATTCACATGCGCCGTAGCCATTGGGTTCGCATAGCTCTGGAAGATCCAATCAATAAAGCGGTCTGGTAGGCCGAAATGGACCAACGTCGCTCGGAGGTACGGCCAGTGAACCCTATTGAACGCCTTTTCAGCGTCGACCGATGGGATCAAGCGTTCCGCTGGGAAGCGCTCCGAGCAGTCCATCAAGTGGAAAAGCCATTTGGTATTATCGGAGCACTGACACCCGGGAACAAAGCAAGATTGGTCCGGGTCTATCAGGCCAGGAAGATGACGAGAGAGTCTGGTCGCTAAAATTCCGGTGAAAATTTCGAGGTCCACGTTGAGAAGTGATGTTGGATGGTAAGAACCGCAGAGGCGCTTATCTTTACCTGGCTTAGGAATTACCATTATTAAGGCCGCCAACATGGAGGGTGGAAAGGAAGAGGCTGGTGATGTCCCAATCGAATTAAAAACGTGCACTAAAAGCGTGGCCAACGTCGCACAGAACGTTTTATAAAAACCGGAGGTTAAACCGTCGTGGCCAGGCAATTTGTTATGTTTCAGGCGGGAAATCGCCGAGATAACTTCCTCAAGCAGATTGGGGGCCTCCAGGTCAGCCGCCTGGCTCGGAAGCAATTTGGCTGTAGCTACATCTAGGAGGTAATGGATCGGTGGAGTCTCAGGCAGGACTTGGGCCGTGTATAGTGTTTCATAGAAATGCCTGAAAGCTTCCACAATCTCCACGTCCTCACCACACTCTCCCCCTCGGGGATCTCGTACCTCAGCAACTCGGTGGACCTGTCTTTGCGCTCGGAGGCAATTTGCAAGAAGGCGCTCACATCGATCTCCTCCCACATAAAAGGCATGTTTGAGGTGAAGACATCACCCCGATCGATATCCAACCCCGCCAGCTGTGCACAGGCCACCATTAGAAGCTTCCAAACTCTGGGAGCTCCGGTCCTCTGGTGGATGCGCTCCAGCTCAGTAACCTCGCCCATCAGGCGGTCCCGTTTCTCCCATCTATCTCTGTTGTTGGCTGACGCTATGCCAATGAAGTCCCCCCGAATCACCACCTTCATCGGCTCCCACAAAGCCATCAAGGAGATGTCGGGTGTATGGTTTGTGGCTAAATAGTCTGCTATACTCCTCTGAATCTGTTGCACTACCAAGGGACGTTGGAGCATATCCTCACAAAGGCGCCAGAAGCGGCGGGTGGTGCGCCGCGGGGACAGGGTCAGAGTCAGAGAGAGCCGCAGCATGGAGTGGTCAGACAGGGGGCAGGGAAGAATCTCCACCCCACTCACCTGTTGCATCAGGGGGGTCGGAAGTGAAAACATAGTCAATTCTGGCATAAGTTTTGTGGGGATGTGAACAGAATGTGTATACCCTGATGGTAGGATGCCGAAGCCTCCATATATCTGTAAGCCCAGCTTCCGCTAGCAAATGCTTCCCCGTGTTGGAGAGGGCCCCTGACTGGCCCCATCTTTGCCCAGAGCGGTCCATGTCTCCATCTAACACCATATTAAAGTCCTCCCCCCCAGCAATATCGTTTGTCCGGTAGGCCTGGAAGCTCCTGAAGTACAGTTTTGATAAAACCCTCCTGCCCACTATTGGGAACATATACCGAGGCTATCGAGAATGGATGCGCATCTAAGGTGAAGGTGTAAACTAAGAGCCTCCCTTTAAGTTCAGCCTGTATACTGCCAATATGTGCAGACAACCTGGAAGATACCAAAATAGCGACCCCAGCAGCTTTGGAAGTGGCAGAGGAGAACATCTGGTGGGGGAACGCCCTTGAGCTCAGCCTGTGGGTGTCAGCAGAAAGCAAATGCGTCTCTTGGAGGAGACAAATATGGGCATCTGATCGTTCAAGGTAGGACAGGAGAGCTCGCCGTTTCGTAGGGATATTCAGCCCTTTCACGTTCAGGGACACAATGTGAACAGAAGACATAAGTGTATGGTCTCAGGTACACTATACATAAATTCCCTGGCCCCGTAAGGATAAGAGACATGGTGGAATAGCAAATGACAAACCCTGAGTAAAAGCCGGAGGAGGAGGAGGAAACTCAAAAACCCGAATAACGAACAAAAGAGAAAAAACATTTATATGGGTAGTCCACAAAAGTCCCAGGCATTCTGCTCGGGTGAGACGTGGGATGGATAGCAGGAGCTCCTGCTGCACCCCCCCACCCCGGACCCGGCCTATGACAGCTGGTTCAGCCCATTGAAAAGCAAACAATCGGCAATTCCAAGGTTATAGGTCAGTCTGCGGTGTTGGAGTCTTTCGACAGGGACTGAAGAACCGCCGAGCATTCTTTGGCGATAGTATCTGGATCCGGGCGGGAGCCCAGCGGCAAGGTTCCAACCTGTTGCCAGTGGTTGTTGTCAGCTCGGCGGCTGGAAGCGGTAGGTTTCCCGGACCCAGCGAGATCGACCTCTGGAAGCCAAAGAAGAGAAGTCACCTCTTCCAGGGAGCGTAACTGGTGAAGTCTGCCTTCCCATTTGAAAATGAGACGAAATGGATGCCGCCAGGAGTAAGAGACATCTTTGGAGCGGAGAAATGTAGTGACGGGGCAGAAGCAGCGCCTTTTCTGCAGCGTATAGGCCACCAGATCTTGGAAAAGGAGAGGCCTGCAAGAGCGGAAGTTGATGGGATGACGGTCCCGTGCCACGCGTAGAATGCGTTCCTTGAGCTTGAAATCGTAGACACAAGTCAAGATATCGGGCAGAGGGGCCGTTGGTGAACACTGAAGACCCACTCAGTGCATCCGGTTGAGTCGGATCTCCTGGTCCGAGGAACCCCCTACAATATGACGGAACAAGTCCATAACAAAGGCATTGATGCTCTGATATTCTGCCTCCTAGGGTACCGCCTGGATCCTTATATTATTGTGACGGGAGCGATTCTCTAGGTCCTCCGCATGCGATTGAAGATCCAGCTGCTGATCTCATAGCCGGAGGACCTCTTGTTTGAGCTGGGACACCTCATCATCTCTGGCGGCTGTTTGGTTCTCTAGGTCATCCAGACGCTCCCCCACGGAATCTATGTCCCTGCGCACCTCTCGAATTTCAGCTGTGAGGTCTTTCTTCAAGGTCTGGAACTCTCTTGTGAGGTCCGCAATGAGAGATTCCCGGATGCTGCGTGTGACAGGCCCATCGAGGTCTTCTGGTCCCCTCCAGTCGGCTGTCCCTCCAGAGTACGGCATCATCTCAGTATCACCAGCCCCTGCTTTGTGTAATAGGTGCCTAACAGACCGGTCTTTGCGGGCCCTGACAGCGGCCATCTGCAGAGTCCTCCACTCCCCGCCTATGGCTAGAGGGTCGGCTGCGTGCAGGGATGTCGTGCGTCAGCGACTTAATATGTGTGGCGCAGTAGGCCCTAAAGTCCGGTTTGCAGTAGGGCCACACCAGCTCCCGGGCTGCGTAGGGGGGAGATATGAAGCACAGGCTTCAGAATGCAATCCCTGGGGGGTTGAGCCGTGCGTGGTGTGGCACACAGTAGGGGGCACCAGTCTCCATCCCCAACGTCCAGTTTATAGTGAAGGCCCCCCTCTCTGTTGGACTCCCAGGGGCGTTGAAGGAATATCAGGCCCAGCAGTCACAGATCCCCCAGTGTGCTTCCCGTGTCTGGCCTAGCCCCGGGAGCGGTGGTGGCCAGATGGCTGTGATGATTGGGGGGAGGGGGCGCGCGGTCCACATGCCGCCGTCTCTTTCTGAGCACGCACTCACCGCGTGGCAGCTGTGGTCACAGGGCTCCCCCGATCCTCTTCCTTCAGGGCAGTGCGGCGCTGTGAAACTGCCACCAGCAAGGCCTCACCCACCTAGGGCTAGATTACGTCCGGATCGCAGGCCCACTCCGCAGGAGTCTCAGTGCCAGCCTCCGCCGCTGCTGGCCACAGCTGTTCAGGGCCTGGCAGATGCTGAGCGGGGATGTTGAAAGTAGAAGGAGGAGGCATCGCAGGCAGTTGTAGCGGCGATCGGGAAACTTATGAAGCAGCTCACCTCCAGGCCGCACAGGTAGGGACTCAGCCCTCCGCCTCCATGTTGCTGCTTAGTCGGGCGTTATCGCAAGCTGCCGTGCCGTCTCCCACTGATATGTAGACAGCTTTCCCCCAGACGTCGCCTCCGGGCCAGGTCTTCGCCACACACACCCAGCCATCAACGCTCGGGGGCCAGACTCCGTCCGCAGTGTCTCGCCAGGCAGATCGCGGCCGCGATCGCCGCAGTGCATTCGGGCTGCGGCGTCAGCTGTGCCGGGACTCCGCCGCATCTAACACAGGTCAAATGTCCCGAGGCGATGTCTAGACCCAGGGAGGTCCGAAGGAGCATACCGGGTCACTCTGGTCAAAGCTGTGCGGGCTAGGCCCGGATTGCAGGAAGGAGCAGCAAGTAGACACGTCCTACTCGGCCGCCATCTTGGCCACTCCCCTGGTGTCTGCTTTTTTAGCAGAAAAATATTCATGCTCCAACACTTTTATTTTGATTAAGCAATTGTGAAGAATCTTTAAGTGCTTTCTTTTTCTTCAATGCAACATAATCGATTATAAAACCCCTAGCAGTCACTTTATAAGCATCCCAAATGTAATTCATTTTTGAGTCAACAGGAAGAATTTTTATCTTTAATTAGTCCTCATATCACCATGGCATTTGCAAACCTTGGACTCTTTAACACACTCTGTCCACCTCTTGGCCCATTGCAGTCACTAGTATTGAGCCACCATTGCTCAAGTCGCACCTCATGGTGCCCAAAGCCTAGCCACCTATGAAATCCACCTGACAAGGTCGTCCCATATATCCGCCAATCTCCCGGGTCTACATTCCACCTCCATACGACCCGTCCACTTAGCCACCTTAAGCCATTCCATAGCATGCTGGGGAGATGGGTCAGTCCACCTTTTGCAAATCTCCCTCTTGGCTGGAGGCAGTAGATAGAAAACCAGGCGCCTTTGCTTACTGCTTAAGGTGCTACTTGTAGTTTAATCCACCCCAAAGAGGACTTAAATGGAGTTCAAAAGAAGAGGCACCCTGTGATACCCCTTATCATAATTTTAACTGCATTCCAATATACCTTGATCTCAAGACATGAAAATAAGATATGTTCATCATTGGCTTTTAGGCATTCACATCTTTTACACCTGGGGATGGGCTGCAGCACAAGCTTGGCCATTCTTTGAGGGGTCCAGTACCGCCTATTGATGGTAAAAAAATTATGTTGTTTTAGGTTTGTGGGGTGAGTTCAGCGCAGTAAATGTTGTAAAAAAGGGCACCGAAGCCGTCGAGTCCTGGGACCTTCTGCAACGTCAGCCGGGCAACTGCAGATATCACCTCTTCTACGCTGATTGGCGCCTCCATGGCATCCGCTTCACCTGCAGGCAAGGGTGTCACCGCCGCCCCCTCGAGGTAGTCAGAGGGATCAGGGCGCAGGGAGGGATCGGCCGCATATAGCGAACTATAGAAGGATCGGAAGGTCGACACTATGTGGGCTTCGTCAGAATGGGATTGACTAGTCTCATAGCGGAGCGCTGAAACCGTATGGGCCTCTTGTTGGCTGCGCAGACAATGCGCTAACATACGGCCTCCTTTGATGGAGCCAACAAAGTACTTATGTTTTAGGTGAATCACTGCTTGTTTGGCGCGATCTAGATCAAGGCGGCGGAGCTGAAGGCGCTCTTTCTCCAGTTGTCGCCATATCCGGGGTATGGCTTCTAATTCTTTAACTGCAGCCTCCAGATCTGCGCGCTTCGACCATCTAGTCTTGTTCTCATAGGCAGCCTTAGCTATGAAAGCACCTCGCGCAACCAATTTAAGTGCCTCCCATACCGAGGAAAGTGGTGTGTCCTCCCTGTCATTAGTTGCTATATAATCAGCGATGCAACGTCTAATATCTGCAGCAACCTCTGAGGACCTAAATAGGGAGTCTCGCAGGCGCCAGTGCATAGCGGAAGCAACACGCTCAGGAGGGAAGCGTAAGGACAGGGTGATGTGTGCTTGGTCAGAGAGGGCCCTCGCCTCATTAGTGGACCCTGTGACCAAGCAGCTGGGGTGATTAGGAAATGGTCAAGATGCGCTTTTGTCTTATGTGCGGCCGAATAATAAGAGTAATCCTTTTCGTTCGGGTGCAGACAGTGTCAGGCATTCCTGATGCCCTCATCGCGCAGCCAATCCCCACCTTTAGCGTAGAGAGCGCCCGCGCTTCCAGAGCGAGAACCAGAACGATCCAGCTCCCCGTTCATCACAAGATTGAGGTCGCCGCCCACCACCACCATGGGGTCAGGAGAATGCAACACTTTAGCACAAGCCTCAAGCAGACATTTCTCCGGCCGTTCATTAGGGGAATAGATGGAAGCAATAGTGCAGAGGGAGGAACCTAGTTGGAGTCGCAAAGCCAATAGGCGCCCTTTAATCTCCGAAACAGTCCCGAGTACTTTGCCCCTAAAATGTTTAGCCACTAGGATGGCCACCCCTCCTAGCTTGCTGTTTGTAGATGACGCTTGCTGTTTGTAAAGGACCAGTACTGGAGAGGGAATTGACTGTGGTGCAGGCGATGGCTATCAGTCAATAGTAGGTGGGTTTCTTGAATGAGGCAAACATCACCCCCCAAGTTTTCCAATAGAGATAACACTGCCCTGCGCTTGACCGGATTGTTAAGACCCCGGGCGTTGGGACTGCCTATTTTAAGATCCAGGTGGGAAGGGAGGAGTCAGGTGTGTTCTTAGGAAAGGCGCTCAACCCCAGGGTGGAGAGCGGGTAGAAAGGACGTGGTGGATGAGGATGACTAAGTGTGTGTGGGCACTGCAGACATCATAGATGGAAGGACTCTCTGAGGAGAAGACCCACCCAACCCCAAAAAAGAAAAAACAAGCCCCAACATAAAACAGCCTGAGAAGCAAAAGCAGTAGCAGGCCGGTCCAGTGCCGGCCAGGCACTATAATACCAAAAAGGGAAAATCCGCAACAAAGCAGGAGTGACAACAGTCCATCAAAGAAACATAGATCAGGGGTGTGGTGACGAATCAGTTCCACAATAGGATAAGGTCATCGGCCCTCCGGCCCGCTCGAGTGGAGGATTCCATGCGTGGGCTAGAAAAAAGGATCAGGCTGGGGAGGTATTGGCAGGACTGCCAGTCAGCAAAGCTAGGACTCTTTCCCTCTCCTTAGCTCGTGCTTCTGCATCTGGACCATGGAACGGTGAGGAGGGCTTGCCCACAATGTGCCAGCGGTCTGGCCTAGTGTTGCGGGGTGTGAATGCCTTCTGCGTGCGCGACAAGGTCGGAGGCGGGAGACCCAGAAGGTCGGAGGCTTCTTGCAATGACCTCAGCTGGCGTAGTTTCCCATCAAGCTTAAAGATGATGCGGAAGGGATGAACCCAGGCATAGGGGATCCCTTTGTCCCTCAGTTATTGAGTAATAGGTCGGAATTCCCGTCGTTTGGACAGCGTGACCGCAGAGAGGTCTTGGTAAAGTGTTGGGGTAAGTCCGAATTGTAGAGGGTGTGAGTCTCTGGCTTTGCGCAGAATAAGCTCTTTCAGTTGGAAATTGTGGACGCACGCTAGGATGTTCATAGGAGGCGCATCATTCCGGCGGGGCAAGCCTACCCAATGCACTCTATCGATTTGGATCTCAGTTGTATGTTTGGGGCCTAAAATATGATGAAAAAGGACTTGAACAAACTCCCCTATATCACCTTCCTCCGTTCCAATTGACCAAATTAACGGTAAACTGGAGGATGAGAACAAATTCTCAAAGGAGAAGAAAAGGTAAAAAAACAGCAATGGTGGCCATCTACACCAATTAGCAGAGAAAAAGGGAGCTTTAATGGGCAAAAAAACAAGCCATTATAATTAGGAAGGCAGACTGAAAGACCTTCAAAATGGAGGCAATAATCTGACAGGATTGGAGCTGCAAATAAAACTCACAAAGATGATTGTATTTAAGCAATTAAAAGCTCACCAGGCCGTTCCCTGTCATTTCCAACGACTATGCCACCGGAATGCACATGTGAGCCGAAGCCGCCGGACAAAATATAAATAATTCCTCTGCTCCAGTGGAGGAAAATCAGCGGGCGGCCATCTTGTATGCTGCAGGCGCGCTCTTCTAAATCATTCCAAAACATTGACCAGTTCTTGTGTGGTCATACTGTTTGTGCTTCATAACAATCATGTCTACTGAGCCTGTTATTGTTTTTTTTTTTCACAAATTAACTGTATTGATTCTACTGACAAGATAGCTCAATTTGCATCCATTACAACAGTTACCATTGATGTTGCAGTGTCCCTCCAGGCTTCTCTTAAAATAAACAGCGTTATTCACATCTCAATTCGTAGCATTCCCACCACAGTGGCCAGATCTTACTGTGTTCACGAGGGCAGCCTCTGGCGCTATCAATTGGCCCCTCCTGCTTCTCGCACCAGTCCATTCTGACACCATGGTGGAGTCTGGGGATTTCCAGTAGCCTGTTATTGATTTGATTGCACTTTCAACTACTTGGAGTGTGCGACCATTCAAGAACAACTTCTTTCTAGCCTTTCCAAAACCCATCGACTGATTGTTGACCAAGTTGTGCATTGCGTCCTCCATTTTTAAACAAAATTATAAGAGCTGATTTCTGACCAATACCAGTGTGAACAGATAACGCGGTGCTATTCTCACAGTCCATGGCCTCTGAACCTTTAGACTCCAGATTTGATGTGCACATTGTCCCTTCCTTCCTCAGCTCTTCATTCAAATCATATAGTAAAAAATAACTAGGAGTGGTGCGAACACACAGTCCTGTCTGATATTTCCCCTACTTGTATTTACCTCTAATAATGAACTCCTACAGTACACATAGATTGCAGTAAGATAAGTCACAAAAGAAACCTCGGGCAATGTTATAGGCCATAACATAATCCACAATTCCAAAGTATGATGGTCCTCTGGCTCACTCTAGACTTTAATGCAAGTGGCCTAGTGCATACATTCTTTTGGAACCCCTTTTGTGCCAGGGTATGACATATCTACCTCATCCCACATTTTCAATCGTTCCACCAAATTTCTATGAAATGTTTTGCTAGTAAGGTCATCCACGCTACCAATGTAAAACAGGTCAGTAGCTCAAAAATGTTTTTGATGCTCCTTCCAAGCCGTGGGATACATTCCTGTTGCCGTATTGAATGATAAATGGATGATAATACCAATCCCCACCTTTGCTCTCAGATCTCAAGGGATCAATGTGACCACCCGTCTGGCAAATGACCATTTGAGCTGTCACTTGGCTCAATTAAAATGTGCAACTTCACCATATTCAATGGAACTTCTAACCCTTCATCAAGCTTTCTAAGTTAGCATTTGCTTCACAACACTATAAATAATCTATACATAATTATAAACATTATTCACAGCCTTTATTAATTTCCCCTCTATCACTATCTTTAGAAGTCTATGTATCTGTCATGAAAAGGGCCCAGAACACTTTATATTTACCACACTTTATAACAACTAACATGCTATTCCACATATATGGAAAACCCTTGTCCCTTACTCAAGTTTTTTAAATCCTGTATCATTTGCCTCAATGTCTTAATGAGAACATAGGCACTTGAAGTTCTGTTCGCCATAATATTCGGAGGCAACTGCAGCGTTTTCCTGTGACTACCATATAACTATTGACTGCATATGGCTGGGTCCAAACTGGGGTGGCATAGCGAGCAAAGGAACAGTGAATTTAACCCAGTTCTCTTGACTGGGGGTGCATGTTTGATTTATTCAGCATTCTGTCCATCATTTGTTGCTGCAGCATGTTTTGCTCTAAGTGGAATGGGTATGCCCAGACGGGGGTCCTTTGCTCGCTATGCCATTGGATTCAAGCTAGTCTGGTTGATGAATAGTGATACCCTGAACCCAGTCCCAGGATGCTTGTTTCTGGTCCAGAGAGGACCCAGCTTGGTAGTGGGGGCTGGACTGTTCCCATGAGGAGTATGGTCAAGAATGATTTGCATATGGCTGGGTCCAAACTGGGGTGGCATAGTGAGCAAAAGAACAATGGGTATAACCTAGATCTCTTGAATGGGATGAATGTTTGATTTATCCAGAACTCTTGACTGGGGTAAATGTTTGATATATCCAGCATTCCGTTGATCATTTGTTGCTGCAGCACTTTTGGAAAGTTGGAATTTTCTAGGTTTAGCTATTTGGCGCCTGTCTCTGATCACACGGCTGGGTGTAGTTGGCAGTTGGGCTTTGTGAATTCTTCCTAGACATCCACCCACAATGGGAGCTTAGGTGTGTCTCAATGGGTCAACTCTGACAGGATAGAGGGAGGAGCTGGACACATCCTCACGTGCACCTGAACAGTTTGTGTCCTGTCCACACACAAAGTGTTGCATACCCTGTCTCTAGTGAGTCAGGAGCCAGGGTAAGAAGTGAGGACATCTGTGCACTTCAAAGACGTGTCTTTGAAGTCTGTCCGCATCAAAGGCATCACTGGGTATAAGTACTGGACCTCAGACACCTCCACATCAGTACACTTCTGGACCTTTGGATACTCTGCCAGGAGAAACAACTGCTTTGTTGCTGAAAGGACTGTCACTCTGCTGGACTGCCACTCTGAAGGAGCTGCTGCCTTGCTGTGCTGGCCTGCTCCCTGATATCCTTTTACCTGGGAAGGAAGAAATAGACCATAAGCCCATCATGAACCGAGGATCCCTGGGTGACTAAAAGGGCTAGTCTGCTGGCTTCCTGATCTGAGCCTCGGGGTCATAACAGGATCCCCACAGCTCCTGGACTCATCTTCAACAAGTTCTTGACCCCAAGAGGCGCCTCTCAGGCTCTGGGCCCTTGGTGTGGTTCTCGAACTCTTAAAGTCAAGCTTTTAGGCTCTTCTTGTCAAGACTCGAGGCCAATTCCACAGAAGCAGAAGAGCAGTCCCCATTTCCCCTACACTACTAGTAGAGATAGATTAGTTTTAACTCTATCTCCAGGACCAGGGAGGGGGAAAGTGGGAAGGGGACATAGAGAGACTCCTGAAGAATTTGTCTACCTCTCGGTGACTTCTACCGTAATAACAGGTCGTTGTGTCAGCACCTAAAAGACAAGTTGAAACTATTACTAGGGACAGATTACCTTCAAACCTTTTCAACTAAACTGTGTTTTTTTTATATACTTTCATCACCATTACCTGTTCTCAAATGAGGAATTGCTTCTCTCTTATGATTGTGAAGTAATAATTCTGTTGATAATTGAATAGCATCTTTTAATTAACTTCACAGTGCTAGGTTGCTCTCTTGTGTTTGTTCTGGTAATGTATATAAATTGAGCTGTTTAGTCTGAGAATAAATATCACCCTTTTGCTGGATATTTTCACAGGTTATAAATTCATATTATAGTTACAGTCGCTACACAGTTGTCATGTTTTTTTTTTCTCACAGGAGCTTTTATTTAATTAAATGTTCTCTGTCTGTTCCTAAGAAAAAACTCTTTCTCTTTCATAAACGGCATAGAAACTATACCAGCAAGATACGTTGCTCCACTTGTCACAAGACACTATTCTTTGGTACATTTCATGGTGTGTGAAGACACTACTCATGAATTGTAGTCTTTTGTTTTTTTAATAAACTCTTTTTATTGATTTTCAGCAAAGAATATCAACTTAAGCTGGCAACGGCCAGCCATGCAAAGCGACATCGGATGGCATAGATACAGGCATAATTTCAACAGCAATGTACACAGTTCGTTCGTTTCTTGCATCCCTTCATTTCCTTTTGGATCATCTGTGGCGAGGCCCGGGAATAGTCTAGTATACACATTTTGCCCCTCCCTTGGGTCCCTACACCATAGTCGCATCTAGCTATCTGTCGGCTGTATGATTCTTGGATGCTCGGGGTCTGTCTCTGCCGTGTCTGTCTCAGTCGCTTGTGTCTGTAAGTATGTTTGCAGAGGCCCCCAGATATCTCGAGGTCGGGACGAGACTGGCATTAGTTCCGCATATATAGTTAGTTGCTCCTGACAAAATATTAGGTCTTGCATCCAATCTTTAAAATTTGGGGCCCTCCCCCTCCCCCACCTGCAGGCCACCCGTCGTTTAGCTAGCAGTAATCCAAGCGGTATGAATCATCTGAGTGTTGCTTTACAGTCTTTTGTATATCCCAACAGTGTAATGAGGGGGGTGTTCGATATTGAATTCCCTACCATCTTATTGAGGGCTCCCAGCACTCTATCCCAGTATGTTTTAATGGGGGCACATTCCCATGCCGGATGCAGAAAATCAGCGTATTCCCTTCCGCACCTGTCACACTTGTCGTTATCCCTGTGGTGGAAACGATATAGATTTGCCGGGGTATAATACAGGCGATGGAGATATTTAAAGTGGTTGATTCGTAGCCTGCTACTGGCCGATATTGGTCTCGTTTGCTGGCAGCAAAATAGCCATTGGTCATCCCGGAGAGAGTCGGCCAGGTCTCCCTCCCATTTAGCCTGTGCTGCCTGAGTAGTGTGTTGACTATCTATCTGAGTAGTTTGGTACAGCAGGGATACCCATGGGTCGGGTCGTCTTCTGAAGTAAGGCATGTATTGGTGTAAAAGTGGGTGGTTCATTTGGGAAATCGGGGGTAGCTGATTTCACAACGTGCCGGAGTCTGATGTACATAAAGAGCTCCATGGTTGTAGGTTGGCAGTCTTTGAAGAACTGTTCTCTAGTGAGAAAAGTCCCTCCCGGATATAGTGTCCCCCAGGTGTGCTTGTCACATTTCCAGAGCATTTGTCTACATCTCCCTTCTTGTGTGACTGGAATGTCTTGTCGGCCGGGCAGCGACAGCAGAGGAGAGTACATCTTACTAACTTTCATGTGATCTGCAATAGCCCTCCACACCCTGTTGGTGCACTCCACTGTAGTGGGGTCTTTATCATTGGTGTCAATCTGTGCGCCTATGTATGCCGGGTAAGGGGTCGGGAACATGGACCAGTGTTCCACTATGAGGTGTGGCATGTACGGTGGTGGGTGCATCAGTACGCAGCGAAGTGCGCCTGCACGGACCAGTAGTATAACTCCATGTCTGGCACCTCAAACCCACCCTTATCGAAGGGTAGAATCAGTGTTTCCCACTTGAGGCGGGGTTGCTTACCTCCCCATGTCAACCAAATGAGTTGAGATGTGAGGGCTTTAAAGAAGTGTTTGCTGGGTGCATAAGGAATGTTGATGAAGAGGTAGACCAGCTTTGGGAGGATCACCATTTTGATCAATGCCACCCGTTCTGCTAGGGAGAGAGGCATAACAATCCATCTGGTAATGGAATCTGTTATTGTACTCAGCACTGTGCCATAATTAGCCCTCATAAGATGTTCCCTGTTCTTAGTGATCACTATCCCCACATATTTGATGTCGCTATCGCACCAAGTCAAGGTGAAAGTCTGGTGTGTATCATTTGACTGCAGCTGTTAGAGGGAAAATCTGTGACTTACTCCAGTTGATAGTGACCCCCAAGAACCCTCCAAACTGCAGAAAGGCCTGCAGGATAGGATTGAGACTTTCCTCCAGGTCGCGTATGTAGAGGTTAAGGTCATCAGCATATAAAGAAATTAGGATTTGCCATTCGGGGTATTGAAGAGCGTATTTGCGATGGTGCTGTCTGAGTTTTGCTGCCAGTGGCTCCATGGCCAGGGTGAATAATAAAGGGGAGAGCGGCATCCCTGACACATTCCCCTTGTGATGCAGATTCTGGGGGAGCACATCCCATTGATAATCAGCTTGGCCTGCGGTTTAGTGTAGAATAGCTGGATCCGGGCCAAGAAGGGGGAGGAGCCCATACGTTTCAGAATGATTGCCAGGTAATCCCATTCAAGGGAATCAAATGCCTTGGTGGAGTCTAAAAAGACAGCCACCGCAGCTAGGTCAGGGTCGGTGTCCAGCAGGAGAACGAAGAGAGTCTGCAGGTTGTGCGATGTCGCTGTGCCCGGCACAAATCCAGACTGATCTGGCAGCACTAGGGCACTCATCAGGGGGCTTATCCGATTAGCTATTAGTTTAGCCAGTATTTTGGCAACGTAATTTATGAGCGAGAGCGGTCTGTATGAGTCGCATCTGTCGCCCGGCTTCCCTGGTTTCAATATGGAAATAATGAGCGCTTCACGCATCGTTTGGGGAAGTATGCCTGTCTCTCCGGCCTCCTCATATACATTTTTCAGCATCAGTATGAGAGTGTCACAGTATGTGTTGTAGAAATCCGCAGTAAGGCCGTCCGGGCCTGGGGCTCGGCCATACCGTAACTGCAAAATTGCACTGCGTATCTCTGCATCTTCGAAATCTGCTAGTAGGAATTCTCTTTGGGTGTCTCCCCACCACCCCAACGCTATGTCCTCAAAGTATGCCTCAAATTCTTTTGGCTGCGTTCTGTGCGTTGTATACAGGGTTTTGTAGAATGTATGAAATGTTGCTAGTATGTCAGAGGTATCCCTGTGTGTGTGGCCATTTGAGTCAACAACCTCCAGTATAGTGCTGGAAAATCTCGGAGTTTGAGTCAGCTCTGCCAAAGCCTTCCCCGGGCGTTCCCCTTCACCATATTGCCTGGCGCGATGGTATTTTCCTCTAAATTTACATTATCGCTCTGCAGTCTCCTGATAGTCCATCAGTTTATCTCTGATCTTTTGCTGCAGATCTGGGCCGGGTACAGACTACAATTGTCTCTTGCTTAAGTTCAGTCTCGAGCTTTCTCAGTGTATTGCAAATATCCCGCAGAATGCCCCCCCCCCCCCCCCCATGGCAATACAAATCCCCCTTATGGTCACTTTAAATGCCTGAATACAATAGAAGGGACTAAAGAGGCCGTTTTCCACTCACAAGTGAGTGGGAGGTCCAGTAGGAACAAAGGCCCTTAATACAGCAATAACAACAAGTGTTCCTATAGTTCCTCGAGAAAGAGAGAATAGTGTCCACAAGAAGGCTGACATAAGTTAGTAGCACTTGATTGGAAAATCCATATGTCGGATTTGAATGCCCTCACACACCCTTGCAGGTGTCATGCTTCATCATTTGGGCTGCTCCTCGTCGGGCCTGCGGTGCAATGCCCGACGGGCTCCCTCGAAGGGGCACTTTAGCGGAGATCTTTAATCCGACTGCCGTATAGATGAAGTGCGGGAATGGGGCCTGATAGTTGTAGATATGAGATAGTGTGATTAAAAGGAGGTAGGGAGTGCCAAGTGAAAACAAATTTTATTCTGGCGGCCTCCTACCTGGGATTAAAAGCGTGTGTACATGGCACTCATACAGGTATAATGTCCATGATTAAAGTGGCATGTAGTAGTCAAAACTTGGTCAACATGTTTCTCGCAGTGAGTATCTCTACTCGCGATTCTTCAGGTCCTACTCAAAAACTGTTATATCTACAAAACTGTACCTATTTAGGTGTGATTGTGAATAGTCTACAAATCTAGACTCAATACCTGTTGTTGTCAGGAACTCCCTTCGCTCATAGCGGAATAATATATGGTAACACCGTTACCACAATACTTGCCCAATGTTGAGCAACTAATATTATACTATCCCCTAGGAGTTGAGGTACAGATACTCAAATAGTTAGCCGCGAGTCTAAAGGGCACGCATTATACACCACTGCCCTCACCTAGGTATTACTCTCCTAGTAATGAATACTGTTCAATAATGGCGACCGAAACAAACTCCTTCCCTTCATTGCATTGACTGCGGCGGGTCATGTGACTCATGTCAACGCATAAGTCCTTCCTCCCTCTCCACCACGCCACCTCCCGGACTCGGTGGAGAGGGTAGGTGAACACGCTCTACTAGGGAAGCAGACATGTAAGTACACTCTGTGTTTGGCTATTCGCCCTTTGTCCGGTTTTAACCTGGCTTAATTTAATCATTCCGAGACAGCCACTTTTAAATACTCCCATACTGGCTAATGTCTCAATCGCTATAACTGGGTTCACGCTCCTCTGACGTTAGTTTTCTAGGACGTCTACACTGCGTTTAAGTCCAGTAGCTGTCTTCTCTTCTAACCGTTAACCTACACAGTTGTTGTCGATTGTTTGGTGCTTTCTACAATCAGTAGGTTAGTGTAGGGGTCATTAACAAAAAATGTTGGGACTCTCCCATTACACACTCCGACAGCATTTCATTCCTGGAGGCACCCCTTACAAATACAACTTTATGCACAACACCAATATAGGGACTATGTCTTTTCTATAACAAAGGACATTTCTTCTCACCTGTTTGCAGCCCCTCTGATCCCTAGCATACATGCATGAATGACGATACTGAACCTTATAGTCTACAAACATCTTGTTGAAGAGTCAGGCTGTCAATATTCCTGTTGTTAACTCCTCCTACACCGGTCCTTCTTTTGCCGTTGTACCCACTATTCTGTAGCGCTTCATGCTCTTTTGTTCATTTAAACTATAACATTAGAGTATATATGTTTTATGCTTTTCTTGTTTTAATCCAGTCCTATGACTTTGAGGAATACTATCCCCTGTACAGTCCACCGAGTACTGTTGAAGACAGGCAAACAACCGATTAGGGTGAGTCTTCATTATACGGATGCCTGCCACTCTGATCAGTTGTTCCACTTTGGCGAGTAGTCACTATAGCTCACCATGGGATTCACCACCTTGTCGTTTTATAAAGCTTGATTAATGTTGCGACTTTTACTTAAACCAGAGTATGTGTGTCACACTGAAGGTTTTCATACGTACCATCATATCCCAATAGCACTTGCTTTAATCTTTGACCATACCTTTTTTCTTTTCAGGTAGTTCCTGACAACAACAGGTATTGAGTCTAGATTTGTAGACTATTCACAATCACACCTAAATAGGTACAGTTTTGTAGATATAACAGTTTTTGAGTAGGTCCTGAAGAATCGCGAGTAGAGATACTCACTGCGAGAAACATGTTGACCAAATTTTGACTACTACATGCCACTTTAATCATGGACATTATACCTGTATGAGTGCCATGTACACACGCTTTTAATCCCAGGTAGGAGGCCGCCGGAATAAAATTTGTTTTCACTTGGCACTCCCTGCCTCCTTTTAATCACACTATCTCATATCTACAACTATCAGGCCCCATACCCGCACTTCATCTATACGGCAGTCGTATTAAAGATCTGCGCTAAAGTGCCCCTTCGAGGGAGCCCGTCGGGCATTGCACCGCCGGCCCGATGAGGAGCAGCCCAAATGATGAAGCATGACACCTGCAAGGGTGTGTGAGGGCATTCAAATCCGACATATGGATTTTCCAATCAAGTGCTACTAACTTATGTCAGCCTTCTTGTGGACACTATTCTCTCTTTCTCGAGGAACTATAGGAACACTTGTTGTTATCACTTTAAATGCCTCCCACACCGTGGAGAACTGTGTCACTGTGTTAATGTTTTTTTTAAATTTTTTTATTTTTTTTTATTTTTCAAAAACCTTTATTGTCTCATCAAAGCGTACACTGCTATTCAGCCAACAACCCAGAGGCAGGCAGCATGTTTTCAGTGCGGCAAGCCGCATGATCTTATCCATAGTGTACATAGGAGGAAAACACAAAGAATATCATTTTGTATGAACATTTCAACAATACCAACTGTGAGCCAGAGTCAGGGAGGAACCTGCCAATATGAAGGGGAAATTTCCCAGCTGCCCCACCCTGCGACCTCGCACCATCTGATGTTCCCAAGCACTATTTCTCCCATTCCTGCTATATGCATTTTCCAGCCAAAAGGGCGCTCAGACCAGGCCAGCGCCTTCACTACTCGCGCGTCCCACGATGCAACCCCATGCAGTCTTCACCTCCTCATCAGCCATCCGACCAATTGACTCAGTCATCCTCCTCCATTGCCGCTCCTGCAAGCCATTCCACAAACGGTTGCCACACATCAGCTGGTCCCGCATTGACTGGGGGAGGACTCCCTTTTCCACAGCCTCCTCAAACACCCCATGGAGCCTTGGGACCAAGATGTCCGCATATTCCTTGTAGAAGGCTGCCGTCAGCCCATCCGGGCCCGGCGCCTTGCAGGGTGGGAGGCCAGCAATTATTGCCCTTATGTCGTCTTGCGTGAACGGCAAGTCCATGTATTGTCTGGCACTATTGCTGAACCACGCTAATGCTATGGTGTCCAGGTAGTCGCCGAGCACCTTATCCTCTGGCGTCACCTTCGTGGTGTATAACTCTCCTTAGTATTCTTTCATCGTGTCTAGGATGTCTTGTGGCTCTCGCACCACGTCACCCTCAGCACGCTGTAATTCCAGTATATGATCCGACCCTCGTGGCACGCGTAGCATGTAGGCCAGTGTACGTCCGGCACGGTCCCCCTCACCATAGCGCTGAGCCCGACAGTCTTTAGACATGTATGCGACTTCCCTGTCCGCCTCCTCCTGGTACCTAGTGAGCTGCGATCGAAGGTCTGCACGTACTCTGTCTGTCGGCGCATTTATCAATTCAGTCTCCAGTCGCGCAAGGTCAGCTTCTAATTTGCTCAGGGTATCGCGAATCGATCGAAGCACACCCGTTTTCAGCGACATGCAGTGCCCTCTCGTCACCACCTTACAAGCCTCCCAGAGCATGCCTGGCGAATCCACGGTGCCCTCATTAATCGCAAAAAACTCCTCAAGCTTGTCGCGCAGTGCCTGCTGAAATACCTGATCGCGCAGCGCCCGAGAGGGAAACCTCCAGCTAAATGGTTTGACACATTGGGGTGGCGTGGCCATCGTGAGGAGCACCGGGGCATGGTCGGACAACGATCTCGGCAAGTGCAGCACCTCTAGCACTGACGAGTGCAGATCCCTGGATAGCAACCAGTAATCCAGCCTGGACCATGCAGCTCTATGAGCCGTTATACAGGTGCCCGCGCGGTCCCCGGGGTGCAGCAACCTCCAGGAGTCCACCAGCCCTGTCTCCTGCATAATACAGCCGAGCGTCTCTGATGCCCTAGGGTGGTGTTCTCTAGTAGCGCCCTGTCTATCCATAGTGCCTGAGAGCACAACATTGTAGTCCCCCCCCACCAAGATCGCTGCCGGGCCACGTGCTTGCACCGCATGCCATAACTCCCCGAAGAAGCCTGGGTTATCATCGTTAGGGCCATACACATTCACCAGTACCAGTCTCATGCCACACAGCGTCCCCACAAGCAGCACATATCGGCCTCCTGAGCACCTCGTGCGTTGTCCACTGGAGACCCCTTCTTATCAGAATCGCCACCCTTCTGGAGTAGTTGGAATACGATGCGTGAACTATCTCTCCCCATCGGTTATGTCTAAGCATCTGTGCCGCATTAGCTGTCAAGTGAGTCCCCTGCAAAAGGCAAATGTCTATTTCTTTTCTATGCAAGAAGGCCTGCACCAACCTGGCCTTGCGTCTATCATTCATTCCTCGCACATTCCAGGTAAGGCAGTTTATGAGCGTCACGGTGACATGAACATGAAACAGCCACAAACAGACAGTATATCTAAGCCATGTGACACGCCCTTCGACCACCACCAGGCGAAGCGCACGGCAAAGCCCAACGGCCCAGCGGGCCACAATGAATGTGAGCAATCATAATACAGTAAGCAACATTATTTTCGACAGGGCAGCGCAGCATATTTGGTAGTTGGTACACCAGTAAATCTCCCTTCCTCTGACTCCACCCTACAAAACAACCCAACCCCGTAACCACCCCCAAACTCAGGTGATCCCTCCCCCCACCCGCTCCAACCCCCTAATCAGGTTGTGCACTATCCCCCCAGGTTATCCCCCTTGTCATAGAAACCATGACTAAACCCAACAGCAGTAACCAAGAAGTGGGAATCATCCCCTGAGGAGCGCAGGTTGGCCGCCTACTAACCCCGTACTTATGACAGGGCGATCAAGCACCAGCTCAGGGTGCCGGCTCAAGGACCCCCTCCACCCCAGAATTACAGTGATTTACACAATCCTCCCAGCCCGAGAGATGGAACCCCGTTCACAGCAGCCAAACAATGGGCCCCGAACCGGCCCACACAGGGAGCCCACAACAGAATATCAAGCAGCAAACATGTGCAGTCACTCAATATCACTTAGCCTGTCCTGCCGATCCGGTCCCTCAGCAGGCGGTTGGTTTTTTTGATCCCTTGCCAGTTGTTTTGCATATTGTAGGGCCGCTTTCGCATCCAAGAAAAAGGACGGTTTACCAGGGCCCTGTACCCGGAGCTTCGCAGGGTAAATCAGGGAGTATTTCGTTCCCGTTTGTTGGAAGAGTTTTTTTGCAGGCATGAATTCTCTACGAGCGGCTTGCACCTGCATAATATAATCCGGGTAGATGGCGATGTGATTTCCCTTGTACTGCATATCATGCATGTCTCTAGCCATTCGCAAAACCGTGTCACGGTCTCTGTAATTTAGAACGCGCGCGATGATTGGCCTAGGCGGTGTTCCCGGCTTAGGCCTGGGTCCCAATGTCCTGTGCGCTCTTTCCACGAGGAACATCCCGGATAGCCCCGACCCAAAGAGATCTTTCAGCATCTGTTCAACGTATTGCTCCATGTTAGTAATGTCTGTTGTTTCCGCCACTCCCGTGATGCGAACGTTGTTGCGCCTCGAGCGCGCTTCTAAGTCCTCGTTCTTCCGTTGTATTAACTCCAGGACTTTGTCCATGCCACGCAGTTGTTTGACCAGATCGGTCTGGCCTTCCTCCGTGTCGGCCACACGCGTTTCAAGCGCCTCCACTCTGCCTTCGTGCTTGTCCATACGCGCCGTGATGCCGTCCATACGCGCCGCCAGCGCGTCCATTTTGCAGTCTATTCCCCGCAGTCCCTCCTTCAATTCTTTAAACATCGATTTAATGTCCGCATCAGGTGGGCCACTCTGTTCCGCGTCTCTGTGATCTTGGTCCGACGCTTTTTGTTTGGACTTATCGAATGTGAGTTTCGGTTGGCGCGTGTCTGGTTTGCCCATGGCCGCCTCCCCGCACAGCCAGTGGATAAGGGCTACTGAACCACAGGCTCCTTCACGGCACAGGTCGCTTCGCACCAGGCTCCTGCTGCAGAGAGTAGGAAGGGCAGGCATACCCAGCAGACCAGGGAGTCGTTACCCCTGTAATGCAGGGAACCAGATCAACTAATATGAGACAGCCGTGGGGTGTATCTGTAGGCTCAGGCCGCCCCTCACCCGGCGGCGCCCCGTGCGGACCACAGGGGCAAGGCTGCACAGCGCACCCAACCGCTCACAGCAGCGCCCCAGAGCAGGTATCCATCGGGCCAAGCAAACGCCAGTCTGCGCCACACGCTTCTTTCGCCAAATCCTGCTGCCACACGACCTCGCTAGTGGTATCACCTCTTCTTCAGGGGCCACAGCACCACCGCGCGTCGTGACCGGCAATGCCGCAAGGGAACGGGCAGGCTCCGCAGTCCCCCACCTCTCCCAGGCCTCCGCCTCAGGGCTCTCGCTAGTCGTGGGCGGCAGCGCAGCCACCCCGCTTAAGATGGCCGCCCTCGGGTACGTCTCAGTTTTCAGGAGCGTTAGTGGAGTGCAGGCAGTTCGCGGGTATGTGGCACCTCTCTATCTTGCGAGGTCGGGCACATCCACAGCCCACTCAGGACGCCAGCTCGGGCTCAAGCCGCCCAACTCTTCGGCACCCCTCGAGTCCGCTATGCCCGGCGGCCGCAGCGCCGCCTCCCCGCCTCTCAGCAAGTGATATTCCGGCACGGGACTGACGCTGAAGCAGCACCGCCACTCCGCTGGCGGAGGGGTGTATGCCAAGGAGACGGCGCCCCCGGGATCAATCCGACCCAGCGATCCTCGCTCCGCCGCGTTTCACCTCCACGGATCCAGCTTCACGCGAGTCCCTGGCGTCTGCGCGCGTCGCAGGCCGCAACTCTGCTCATCAACCTCCAGGCCAATCTCCGCCGCCGCTTCAATCTCGGGCTCAGGAGTTCCGTCGGGAAGGGCATATACCCAGCGCTCTTGACCGGGGACGAGAGGTCCGAGCTCAAGCACCTATATGGCCAATAATTTCCGGATTAATGCGCTCGATCGGCGGAGCTGCGCGTGCAGGCAGCTATTCCGCTCTGCAGCCAAGCCACGCCCCCCACTGTGTTAATGTTACGTGGAAAGAAGTCAGTGATTTCTTGCTCCAATTCCATTTGGATTGGGATATCGAGTAAGGCAGTCGCTGGTAATCTCCAAGACTAATATGGCCTCAGTGTGCAGGTTGGGGTGAGGGCAATCAGCATGGGTGAATCATCCGAGTACATGCGTGGCAAGTGTCGAGAAGCGGTTAGCCATGCTTTTAAGCCTCTGGTCAAGTACCAGCCATCTATGTGCGACCATGAGGAGTGCACCATGGTGTGGCACATCCCCCCCTGTCTGTTGGGTGTAGGCTTCTCCACGCATCTAATAGATCATGTTCTGTGAGTATTTCTCAAACCGGAGTTGAGCGTTTGTGTAGTGGTGGGGTTGTGGGTGCTTTTGATCCAGCATTGGATCCAAGGTAATGTTGAAGTCTGTGTGTGTGGAGACTATATCTACAACCCTCCCCCATATGATATTAAATAACTCGGGGTTGTCAGCATTGGAGCCATAGCAGCATGCGATCGTAATAGTCTGAGCTGCCAGTCTTCCCCACATAATGCAATATCGACCTTGCTGGTCTGTTAGCTCTCCCATGGCTACATACAGGATATTCTTTTTGATAAGGATTACTGTTCCACGTGCATAGCTGGAATATGTCGAGAAACATCTATGCGAGGGCCATCAGGTAGCAAAAGTGGTCGGGCTGAGGGTCCGATGTGAGTTTCCTGCAATACGGCACAATGTACGTTGTGTCTGTCTAAGTAAGCCAAACCGTGGTGCGTTTCCTAGGGTCTCCTAGGCCCCGCACGTTCCATGTGACAAAGATATAACTGGGCGGGACTGGGCGGGCCATTCATAGCATTTATCTCATGGGATGCATAGTACTTA
Source organism: Triturus cristatus (assembly GCF_964204655.1). NCBI lineage: Eukaryota > Metazoa > Chordata > Amphibia > Caudata > Salamandridae > Triturus > Triturus cristatus. Next base: position 425,098,707 of record NC_140593.1, read on the forward strand.
TGTTGAGCATTGCTTGTTTGAGTGGTGATATAGCCTGCAGTGTTGCCTGTAGTCTGTGATAACATAGGTGTCGCTAACTCCAGTTCCTTCCCTCCCCTCTCCCACATCAGCATCCCAAACCTGCCATGATAAATCCCTCCCTTGTTCCCCCCTGTAGCATTCTAACTGGGATCCCCTCAACTGTAAACGTATCCTCCCCGTGGGCAGCCAAACAGGGGAGGACAGGAAAAAAGGAAAAAGAAGTCCGCATAGGGATGTCCTTCTGGGGATGCGCAGGTGGGCACATCAGGTCTACCTCATAAGCACGAGGATGTTCAGGACAGTAGTTTAATGTCTCAAATGTCCAGTAAGCGCAGGTGTACTGTTGGAGATATCAATGGTTTCTTCTTAGTCCGATGCCTTAGGTGAGCTCAAGTTGCGATGCTTCATGAGGGGCTGGCAAAGATAGTCCGTCTCTTTCTTTACGTGGCATTGCAGCCGTTAAAGCATGTTGTCTTTCCGCACGTTGAGTGTACAGTAGTCATGACACTCTGGGTCAGATGAGGCGGAATGCGAAGTCTGGGACATGCTGCGGATTTGTGAAGAAGTGTTGCTACCCCTGATGCATTATGCAAAGACCGGCTGGGAAGAGCATCACATAGGAGAGGTTTACCTGCTGGAGCTTCTTGACAGGGCCGAACTTCTTACGCGCCTCTTGAACCGCCAAGGTGAAATCTGGGTAGATGGCAATGGCGGAGCCTTCAAAGGGTATTTGCTGCTTGTCTCGCACCAGGCGGAGGGCAGTGTTGCGATCGCAGTAGTTCAGTATCCTTGCAATTATCGGGCGCGGAGGGGCCCCGGGCGGTGGTCCACTAGCAAGAGTTCGGTGTGCCCTTTCCACTATTAGCATGGCTGAGAACGCGCTTCGTTCAAAAATCGTTGTCAGCAGGTGTTCCACAAAGTCCTCCAATCGTCTTGTGTTTGTGAATTCTGGGTTTTCAACAATTCTGAGGTTACTGCGGCGTGATCACGATTTTAAGTCCTCATTTTTACCCGCTATCACCTTTAGAAGTCGCTTCATGTCAGTCAGTTGTTTTGTGCTTCCCACGGCGCTGTCTTCTAGGTTAGATATGTGTTGCTTGGTGTCTGATATGCGCTCTTCATGTTGATTGATTTTGTGGGTGACATTATCCATGCAGGTGTTCGACATATCCATCTTAGCTGAATGGAGGTAAGGCTCATTAGGTCTCGCCTGACCCAGCGCATGCGCTGGTCTGGCGAGACTTATTGAGAGGGCTCCAAAAAGTGCTACCAGGCCAGCCTAGAGCTACAGTGCATGTGCGCGGGCGCGGGCGCCGCGCTTGACGCGATTACTTTCACTTTCGCGGCTGCACGGCCGCTTTGATGTTTGATCGCAATCGCGATCACTTTCGCGACCGCATGGTCGCTTGTTTAAAATGCAGCAGTCAAAGAGAATGTGAACAACTATGCAGCTGGCTTCGCTACTTTTGTTATTACTGATTTATAGTTCCACTACATTTCACTAGAGGAGAGCAAAGTTCCAATCTTGAGAGATAGAATGATGGGAGTGGATTAGGAAAGCTGTAAGTTGTTATCAGAAGTAGTGGGCATGTGGGCATTTTAGTTTAGCAAATTGGCTAAAAGAAGGTGGGTTTTTAGGAGCTCACAGTAGTCAGAAAGGTTTGGGATGACTCAGAGAGGAAGGAAGGGACAAAGGTTGAAGGGAATAGATCTGTTTTTTAAAGAAATAACTGAAATTAACACATACGTGTATAGAGAAATACCCACACATTTAAATATGTAGTGGTATGCATACACACATCCATATACACGTGTCATTTAGTAACGTTTTAGTAGCATGCCCAGATAACTTTGTGTAATAGTTTGTTTTACTCCAGATTCATCCCATGCTGACTTAAATATGGGGCAGTTACTTCAGGACGATCTCATAAAAGGTACTTTTTGAACACACTTTCAATATGTGAACATTAATAAATCTTTTTATTTTTTATATTTTATTTACCCGAAGAGTGGATCGTGATTACAGAAAAAAACCCAGAGCCGCTTAGCAGGTGAACTAGAAAGTGGGGTTGGTTCCTCGCCCAAATATGGGAAAAGGTCACTCTGTACCACAAAGAAGATCCATGAAGGCTCGGTTAGACTGTTAAAAGGGGTTTCCAGCAGGAAAATCAGAAGGATCTAACAACAGAGGTATATTCTAATTAGTTGATGGCAGCCAATGAGGTGTGCTGAAACAGCAGGCTGTTCAGTGGTTACACGCTTCTGAGAAATCAATAATGTCCCTGTCTAGCCAGCGGTCAGACTGTCCATTACTGCATAGACAAGCAAGCAATCTTAAGGCAGTTCATGGATGCACTTTTTCTGAGCTTTGTAAATGAGCGGTTTTTAGGTCTCGCCTGACCCAGCGCTTGCGATGGTCTGGCAAGACTTTAAGTAAGGGCTTCAAAAAATGCTACCGCCGGCCACAGCTTGCAGTGCATGTGCATGAGCAGAGGCGTCATATGGCATGATTACTGCTGCGCACGCACCACTCGCTCACATGCACTGCAAGCTGTGGCCGGCGGTAGCATTTTTCCCCCGCGATCACTTTCACTTTGGCCCCGCGGTTAACTTCCTTGTTAAATGTGCAGAGGCAAATAGGATAATGCATTGTTTTGAATTCCCTCATATAACTCTCGTAAAGACGGCCCTACTCAGTGAGTTCATGCTTTGACTCGGCAATGGAAGAATGCTGCGAATGACTTCACATTTGAAGTAAAAAAAATAAAGCCGGTATTTTATCAGGCGTTGGAAGTCACTTCACATAGTACCCAAAGCAATGCTTTTGCACACACCCAATAAATGTATAGGTTGGCAATGAAGCGAGTTGTATACATTTTATGTTTAACGACGGCAGGCAACACATTTACAAAAATGTGCAGTGGGCTGGTTCCACTCACTGGCCTTCTATGTCTCTCTTTTTATTGATGTCCTCTTTTCCTCGCCTTTCCCATTATTTTATTTCTTTCTCTACAATGCTCTCCCTCTTCCACTCCATCTATCACTCCCTTTGCTTTCATCTCTCTTTCTATCTCCTTCACTGTTTCCTTTCACTCTCTCTGCTTCCAATGTCTCGCTCGTTTAATACATCTGTCTTACCTGTCTTTCACTCTCCCTATTTCACCATTCTCTACTTCTCCCTCGCACTTCCTCTATATTAGCCTCATCTCTCTACCTCATCTGCACCTCTTTCTCTCTATTTCTCATGTCTTTCTATTTTTCATCCCACCGGCTCTACCTACCTCGCTACTCTGTTTACCTGACCTGTCATTCTAGGCTTCCCCTTTCTATTTGTGCTATCTCATTATAACTCACCTCTCTTCCTATCTTATTTCTCTCTAGGCCTTGCCCCGCGGGTTGGCACCTTGCTTACCAGCCTACATTTAAAACTGCATGCCAGGCCTCTAAAAACAAGCATTGGCATAGCCAATAGATCTCGCCTTTGGCACCTTATATGTTTTTAGCCATGCAACAGTTGATGTTATTGCACCAAGGATATTGTGCTGCATAACTAAATACTTATAAGGTGCCAAAAGCGAGACCTATTGGCTATGCCAATGCTTGTTTTTATTGCGAGTAGAAGTTTCTTAAGGTCTTCAGTTCACTATGTGCACAAGTAGATTTCCGGGCCTCAAATGGCAGCTTCGTTTCTTTTCCCTCAGGTTTTCTCATGCTGCGCTTACTTTGCTCCCAAGTGTGTACTTGTGGTCACTCGCCTCTTACGTGCAGGAATCTTGTTAACGGCTCTTAGGTCACACTCTGTGTTGCACTGTCTTAGTGCGCTGCTATGCATGCACAGTGGTAGATGCTCACATGGGTGCTCAGCACCTTGTGCACATAGGGACGTCGTGTCCACGTTGTGTCTTTTTTCTTCCTTCAGTGAATATTTTTGCCCCCTCTCGCCGGTCATTAGTAGCTGAGCTGGTTTTGGAGACTGTGTTGCCTCTCCTCCCTGTCACAAGGCACTACGTGCAGTCTTGCCGCCGCTAGCGCCCTGGGCTCAATGCCTATCCTGATGCGGCTGGCACATATATGACTGCCTTCCGCTGCACTTCCACTGTCAGTTCTGCCTGCAGGGCACCATGGTTATATATTACCGGGCTTGCACTTTGATTTTGCCTAGTCCCTCTTTGTAGGTCGCACGGTGTGCACAGCTGGCTCTACCCCCGCTTAGCGCCTCTCACAGCGCACCTTGGGAGGATCGTATGATATGGCAGGGTGACGATTCCGCTCTGGGCCAGCTCACAATGTAGCACGGGGCCCGGTCTTCAGCAGCAGGCAGCCGTGCCAGTATCGGCTTGTCCCCGCCCTGCAGGCCGTTTGCTGCTCACAGGCGCTGCGTGTGCAGGTCGCATTTTCAGCACCAGCTGCCACGTCGAGCAGCCGCACCTTCCTGCTCTGCAGCGCCCCTCGCTCACCTGCGACTTGCTTCTTGCACCACAGCTGCCAGAGAGCCGATCCACCTCAGGCCGGCTCCGCCGATCGTGCCGCAGGCTGGATAGGTTTACCCGCGACAGGACTCAGTCGCCATTTTGTCCTTGGCACAGCCACCAACAGCCTCAAGTCACTTTGCTCAGTGTTACAGGCTCTATGACAGCTGCTGGCACCCCTGCAACCAGCAGCAGGTCCTCCGATTTCAGTCTCCACTTTGTACTTAACGATATGTGGGCATTTGGGCAGGATTATGTTGACGTTCAGTCCCGAACTGCAAGAGCTTCACGCAAGTGCGGCCATCTTGCTTGTGTGCCCTCTAACGCCCCCACGAATTGTAGTCTTTTTCTCTAAAGCTGTAGACTCTAAAATTTCCAAAAGTTCACAGGACATGCACGGAAGTCGAAATGCTGTTTTCCGCCAAGTCTTTCTTTCCTGAACTCGCATGCTGAGGAGACACTAATTCTCCTCAGATGAGCGTGCTGACGAGACATCTCCTCTAACCTCAGGAATGCAGTTGAAGTATGCAGTGTTCTGCACACGCGCGCACCTCAACCAGATTGGATTCACAACGCTAGACCGCCTGAAACTTCTCTTGAATCCCAAGGCAGCCGTCTTGGAATACTCGCGATGCATACCTTGAATGCATCTAAACAATGGTCTGAATAAAAGCTTGTTTCCAGGATATCTTCATTTCTGGAGTGGGTGCTGATGGACCAGAAGGTGTTTGGCTTTCTTAACCTTTCGGGTAGACTAACTCAGGTCACACTGCCATTGATTTCTGACACTTCATGACTGTGATTTGGTCCGTTTGCACCAGAACTGCACCCCTCAAACTGGAAACCAGCACATGCCACCGAAAGTTTGTCTCTTTGCTCAGCAAGCATCGTCCGCCTGTGAGGATTGACACCATGAGGCTCCAGCCCAGTCGGCCGTGACGCTGTCCTTGCTCTCGGCAAACTTCTCCCCTGTGAACGGAACTCTTGGCACAGAACCTGCAAGGTAAATCTTCAGCTGGACTAATCTATGGCTGTATCTGGCTCGTGCTCCATCGTAGATGGCCTCAACATTTGAATTTGACCCTGTTCAGCGCGACCAGATTTCCTCGGTTGGCACTTTATGCCTTTAAGCTCTATTTTACAGTTTATTCTTTATAAATTCATAACTTCAGTTCTACTGATTGGAATCTTGTTTAAGTTATTAAATTAAGCTATATTTTTGTAACCAGGAGTAGAATCGTTTTGTGTGTTGTTTTCATTGTCTTACTATTTGAAGTGTTGCACAAATACTTTACACGTTGACTCTAAGTTAAGCTTGACTGCTCTGTGCCAAACCAACAGAGGATGAGCATGGGTTAATTTGGGGTTTGCTTGTTTTTTACCCTGACTAGGACTGTGGTTGCTGCTTGACAAGGGATTACTACCCCAGCCAACCAGTAACCCAATTTCTAACACACAGTAAGTGAGTCTTGAATGCAGGGGATAGTATCACTTGAGGGCACATCTTGTAAAACTCAGAAGGCATCAAGTAAGTTTTCATGCAACCTTAAATTATGTTTAATTTCATATAATAGTTTGACTTTTCCTACTAAATAGTGGCAAACCTCTCACATAAACCTTGAGGGAGGATAGTATTTGATAATAGGGTGCCTTTGCAAGCTCTCTGATCAGTTTGAAAAGAGTTCACATAGAACTGGATGCCTCCAGGATCAGGTTTCCATGATAGCCGGGTGTAATGAAGAGACGGCTCAGCACGCTTAATCAAAAGTAAATTGTTTATTCTTAAGGAGAATAAAGAAATACGTCTTACAAGTAAGCCTGGGTCAAACTGTCTCCTCTGGAATCTTGAGCACGAGAGGTGTTCCAGATTCCAGAAGGTTTGGCAGGACACCACTATCCCTGGGCGTAGTTCACGAAGTAGCACTTCGCGAAGCTATGCAAAGTGCAGTTCGCACTACGCGAGCTACGCGTAGCATTTCGCGAACTGCGTAGTACCTTGTTTGCACTGTGCCAGATGTCGTTTTCAATGATTGCACAGTGCGGACAAGCAACCGGCACTGTGCAATCATTGAAAATGGCATCTTGCACAGTGCGAGCTGTAGTTTTCTGCTGCTCGAGTAGATTTTCACTCGAGCGGCAGCTTTCTCAATGCGAACTGGTAGTTTCTCATCGAGAGCGGTCGCGAGCATACGCGACCACTCGCAATGAGAAACCTGACCTCCTCGCGTTGGGAATCTTGCCGGGAGGTTTATTTTCCATGCTCGCGATCGCCAACTTGATGCTGCTGATCGCGAACAAGGAAAAAGTCTCGCCGGGATGTCATTTTGCTTGCTCGCGGTCGCCAACTTGGCGTTGAGGACCGCGAGCAAGCAAAAAATGACCGCAGCACTACGCAAAACTACGCTACGCGTGTTCGCACTGTGCTACGTGCAATTCGCGTAGTGCGAAGTAGCGCAAACTACTCGAGCGTAGCGTAGTGCTTTGCCCAGGCTTAGACACCACACATTCCCCTTCGTTGGCAAATAAAAGAAAAACATTAAAGAAATAACATATGTAAATAAATAAGAACATGTGTACTGTAAGCATTAAATATCACACAAGAGTTACATATGTAAGTGAATAAAACATGTTTACAGTATGCATGAATAAATAACTATGATATAAAATACAGAAAAGCATCACTTGCTCACATAATAATCCTTATACCAAACAGGGCATTGCCGAGATCTTTGTACATGGCGATTATTCAGAATTCCACCCAATTTGTTCTGCTGTAAGAAATTTTAGGTGACGATATATTGGTAGATCCAGTAAACCTTTTATCAGGCCACGACCACTGAGGAATCTTCACCACTTTGAAAAAACTCCAAACGTTTCCATCAGATAATTCAACCACCTGACGACCAACACGAACCACTTTCAAAGGATGAGAAAAGCGAGATTCCCCAGATTTGACAAACCTACCTTTTTTCACACGAACCCAGTCATTAACTTTAACAGGAGAAGTGACAACTTTATCAAGACAGCTTTGAACTGACACTGCTTTGTCGTTCTTGTTGAGTAATATATCTCTCATCCATGCTTCACTCATATTAGACACACTCTTCCTTCCCCTCATTTTTTCAAAAGGTGAAAGATCACCTATACTCCTAGGAGTATTCGTGTAACTCCAAAGAATTTCACTAATGGCTTGACTACAATTCTTGCCATTGGAAATGGCTAATTGTAAACCTTCCTTAAAAACTTTAATCCACCTTTCTACAATCCCATTACTCTGGGGATAATAGACTGAAGAACGTTTGTGAACAATGCCATGACCTTCGAGAAAACTTTTCATTTTGGTGGAAGTCAACTGTACCCCATTATCCGTTATAAGAGATTTGGGGAAACTCTCTCTTTCAAACACCTCATTTGAAAACTGAATAACAACTTTCGAGGTAATATGAGGTACAATTTTAACCTCAGGCCACTGAGATAATTGATCAATGAGTATGATGGCGTAAACAGGATTCTGATCTAAACATATGGGACCTGCAATGTCTAAAGAAACACATTCCCACACAAGCGATGGTCTGGAAACAGGAAGATGATCATAGGATACAGTCTTCTGAGATTTATCGCTGATACAACATTCTATACAATCTCTGACCTTACGTTCAATAGCTTTGTCCATAGCTGGCCACCAAAATTCACTTCTTATTCTGTGTTTCATACGTGTCATGCCAGGATGGCCCTCATGAGCCATATCCAAGATGGTTTGTTGCAAATCAGTGGGTACAACAAGCTGTAAGCGTCTCATTAATATATCATCCTTTAAAGACAATTCATGAGATATTTGAAAGAAGGGACAAAGACATTCCGGCATATCTGCCTTCCTAGGCCATGAAGATTTGATAGGCTCGATAACTTTTTTAAGTACAACGTCATTTTCACATGCAAGTTTCCATTCTTTCTCTTGTATACATCCATTGGATACTTCACAAATAGAAATCACATTTTCTAAATCATTATCTTCTTCTACAACATTGTCATCAACTACAGGTAACCTTGAAAGACAATCCGCTAGAATATTTCTTACACCAGGAATATACTCAACTTTAAAATGAAAGTCCTGTAGTTTATATTGCCATCTAGCTATTCTTGAAGTGGCTCGACCACATCGTTTTGTTGTAAAAAGATCCACTAAAGGACGATGATCAGATCTGACTTTGAAGACAGTGCCATAAACATACGAAAATACTCAACACCGCACCAACAAGCAAGAGTTTCTTTTTCTAAAGTGGAATACTTGCATTCTGCACCCCTCAATGGCCTAGATGCAAAACCAATGGTGACCAAATGACCATTCTGATTTTGCATCAAAACTGCACCTAATGCTACATTACTTGCATCTGCAACAATTATTGAATCATGCGCAGTATCAAACGTGGCTAAAGCAGGTGCAGAAGCAATATGACTTTTCAGTTGTCTGAATTAATTTATGCAATTGACATCCCACAAAAACGAGATTGTTTTTTTTAATACGCTTATCATATGGACAGTTTTGTCAGCAACTAATGGTATAAATTTAGCATAGTACTCAGCAAGTCCTAAAAAGGATCTGAGCTGGTCTTTGTTTTGAGGATCAGGAGCTTGTTCAATGGCTCTGATTAAATTTTTCTTGGGGGAAATACCATGTTTGTCGATTGAATGACCTAGGTAATCAACTGATGATACACCAAATTTACATTTGTCTTTAGTTAAAGTTAAACCATTGTCTTGTAGTATGCACACAACTTTATGTAGAATGTCAGTATGTTCACTAGAATCAGAGGCAAAAAATAAAAATGTCATCTTGGAAGTAAAGTACATTGTCAATGTTTTAAAATAACCTGTGCATTACCCTTTGAAAAACAGAGGATGCGGAAATTAATCCAAAGGGCATTCTCTTGTATCTAAAAGCCCTCTCAGAGGTGATGAAAGAAGTAAGATGTTTGCTCTCCTCATGAAGAGCTATTTGATGGTAAGCGTTAGATAAATCAAGAGTAGAAAATATTGAGGCACCATTAAGTTTCGTGAACATCTCATCTATATTTGGTAGGGGATGTCCGTCAACCCATACACTGTTGTTTAGATCGCTCAAGTCGACACATAATCTGACTTTACCATTAGGTTTGTGTGCGACCACAACCGGAGATAACCATTCTGATGATTCTATTTCCTCAATTACATCAAGATCACACAATCTTTTAAGTTCATTTTTAACAGCTTCTCTTAAATGTAAAGGAACATTACTAAGCTTGTGGACTTTTGGTACAGCGTCATGTTTTAGAATAATTTTATGTACAACATTTTTTAGAAGTCCCAATTTTGCAGATGAAAATACACTTGGAAATCTTTTTTACCACTCAGATGCAGGATCAATATCAATATAAAAAATCAAATCTGAATATCCAAGAACTTGATTGGGATGATTAGGGTCTAAAGTGATCATTAGATCTCTTTGTTGAGGCCATCCCAAAAGGCATGAGCCTTCTTTTGCAACATACATTTTGGAGGAAATGGTTTTACCTTTGAAACAAAGGGTAGATGTGAAAAATCCTAATACATCAATAGGTTTCCTACCATACCCAACCAATTTGATATCTGGAGGTGATAAACACACATCAGGAAATTCTTTTAACCATTCGTCTCCAATGAGTGTGTGTCAGGCACCAGAATCAGCCATACCCTCACATCCTTGTTCCCAATTGCAATAGTGCAAAAAGGAGCATCCTTCATATTGCTATTAACTTCATATACAGCTAAAAGAAATTCATCATCATCCTAAACTGACCGCGCAGCGGATTTAGCACTGCCGCGGACTCAAAGGAAAGACACTCTTCTTGCCGCCATTACCGGCGAGCCGCAAGGCCACGCCCCCTTCGAGGCCACGCCCCCCGCCTAGACCTTAAAAGACGCTGATTGCTAGCGCCTGGTCAGAACCACTTTCTCTCCTGAGGCGGAAGCCGGGAGCACCACTAAGAAACTTTGTTTTTAAAATTTTGAGAGTCACCAATTGTTGTGTTTTTAAAACTCACCTCACTCTTCTCCTTGGCACCACTTAGGACAAAAGCTCGATCCTAAACTGACCACGCAGCGGATTTAGCGCTGCCGTGGACTCAAGGAAAAGACACTCTTCTTGCCGCCATTACCGGCGAGCCGCGAGGCCACGCCCCCTTCGAGGCCACGTTCCCCGCCTAGACCTTAAAAGACGCTGATTGCTAGCGCCTGGTCAGAACCACTTTCTCTCCTGAGGCGGAAGCCGGGAGCACCACTAAGAAACTTTGTTTTTAAAATTTTGAGAGTCACCAATTGGTTTGTTTTTAAAACTCACCTCACTCTTCTCCTTCGCACCACTTAGGACAAAAGCTCGATCCTAAACTGACCGCGCAGCGGATTTAGCGCTGCCGCGGACTCAAGGAAAAGACACTCTTCTTGCCGCCATTTCCGGTCACGCCCCTCTCAAAGCCACGCCCACCCCATCCTCCTCCCCCCTATTTCACCATGTGTATCTCCCGGACGCGCAGCGGACGGGCGCAGCGGGCGGGCGCAGCGGGCGCGCCGTTTGCGCGCCGAAGGCGCGCCTAAGGCAAGCCCGTCTACGCCCGTCATCGCCAAGACATCGCCTTTCGCCTGTCCCCTTGGCCAAACTCCACGGGAACTCCACCACTATGATAGAGAATCCCTAGCCGCCCTGAACGCCAGACAGAGCTGCGAGGTGATATCTGGACATCTCGGACAGACACGCCTCCAATGTAAGTCCTGTCATTTCTCGACGCCCAGTCCCTGCCTATCTAGGCACCTTTCAGGCACGCATAAACAAACCCCTATTATCGTCCTCCAACTCAATGTTAGGTCTCTCATTAATCACCACTTACAAGTAAACACTCTCTTACTTGAAGAGAACCCTGACATTCTCTTTCTATGCGAAACCTGGCTCCGTGACGATATGACTAGTGTACCTAACCTCACGCTACCAGAAAGTTACTTAATGAAATCGCTAAATAGAGACGCCAGAGGAGGTGGCATCGCTGTCATCTACAAAAACAATTCATCTGCTCCTTTACTAAAGAAAATATCTCGAGCTGTGAAAGTGCACAATTCAAGATCACGACGGGCCCCCACTTCTCCCTATCTGGCCTCTACATCTACCGACCCCCCGGACCTGCTTCTAAATTCATTGAAGCTCTCCTTGAAGTGGAAAACTCCTTAGTGGTGAGTTCGGCCAATTTCACCATATTAGGAGACCTTAATCTCCACTTCGACCTGAATCAAGATTCCACCATCAAAAACCTCCTGGCTGACTTATCAGCCTTACAACTCTACCCTTTGATCCAGACTGCCACTCACTCGGCCGGGCATACACTAGACCCTGTCTTCACTAACATCCTGGAGACGATGACAGAAGCGCCCAAACCTATGGGATGGACAGACCATTACCTGATTAAATTCACCATACTGATTACAGAAACGTTCAACCAGGCCGAGCCTACTCGACACCTAAAAAGACCGTGGCACAAACTTTCAACCAGTGACCTGCACTCCGCTCTTGTAGAATTCCGGCATGAGGCACATATGGATATCAACACTACATATGCTGCCTTCCATGACTGGATCACGAAGGGACTAGATGCCCTCATCCCTCTCAAATGGACTAAGGGACGTAGCTCCCCATCCAACCCATGGTATAACGACACCTTAAGATCCATGCGGAAGGAATGCAAGAAAGCCGAGAGAATCTGGAGACGAGAATACAATGACAGGGATAAAGCTTTCAACCTGCCTAAACAAAAACTCTACCACAAAGCTATCTGCTCCGCGCGCGCCACCTTCTATGCAGAAGAAATTAACTCTAGCCCTAACCCTGCTAAAGTTGTTTTTAAACTAGTAGAAGAACTGCAGAGTAGCAGATCCCCTTCCTCCAGCACCACCTCTGTGCAACAATGTGAGGACCTTGCCACATTTTTCGTAGAAAAGGTGCAAAAAATCTTCAAATCGTTCCCACAGCACTCTACTGCCCCACCTAACTCCCCTAACTCCATCAGTAATGGCACCACTATGATGCTCATACCTGAAATCTCACATGAGGATCTTACGAAATTATGTAAGAAAGTCAAGTCTGGATCTCCAGCAGACCCGATACGGCTGACCCAATTCGTCGAATCCCTAGAATTTTTTCTGCCTTCCTTGGCATCCATACTTAATCTCTCCTTCTCTTCGGCCAGTGTCCCGACCGCTTGGAAACAAGCTTGGGTCTCTCCCATCATTAAGAAGCCGACCCTGGACCCCTCCAAGTTGGAGAACTTTAGACCTATCTCACTGCTCCCATGGCTGTCTAAACTTGCAGAGGCCCACGTAAACATCATCCTGTCCCAACACATGGATCATAATAACATCTTAGACCCATCCCAAAACGGCTTCAGGCCGGGCCCCAGCACTGAGTCTGCCCTCTTAGCCACGTCTGAACACCTACGGACGATACTTGACGCCGGTCAAAGCGCTGCGCTGATCCTGTTAGACCTCAGCGCAGCCTTTGACACGGTCTCCCATAACATACTGTTAAATCGTCTGGCTAATGTGGGAATCTCAGGTCTTGCCCTGGAATGGTTCCGCTCCTTCCTGAAAGACAGATCCTTCCGGGTGTCAGCTCCCCCATTTCTTTCCCAGCCCCATCCCATCGGACAGGGTGTCCCTCAGGGCTCTGCACTTAGCCCATCCCTTTTCAACCTGTATGTGCAGCCACTCGCCGCAGTGGCTAAAGAATGGGACCTCACGCTGGTGTCATACGCAGATGACACGCAGCTGGCCATCACTCTCACTGAAGGCCCTTCTACCACGGCCTCAAGATTTAGGGATGGTCAGGCCGCTGTAGCCCAGTGGTTGACGGACAACTGCCTGCAGCTTAATGCAGGAAAGACAGAGGTGCTTCTCCTCGGCAAGAACACCAGCCACTGGAACGAGCACTGGTGGCCTTCGTCGCTGGGCACCATCCCACCTCCAAAATCCCTGGTCAAAAACCTAGGTGTCTGGATGGACTCCTCACTTAGCTTTCAGACCCACACAAAAAAAGTGGCAGCTACCTGTGTGGGCCTGTTGAGGAGCCTCAATCCAATACTCGGATTCTTCGACTCCAAGGTTCGTCAACTAATTGTCCAAGCCACAATTCTCTCCCGCTTGGACTACGCCAATGTTTTACTACTGGGCGCCAACAAAGCGGAGATAGCACGACTGCAACGCGTGCAGAACACCGCGGCAAGAGCCTTGGTCGGTCTCCCCCGCAGATGTTCGGCCAGAGCTACAATTCGAAAGCTGCACTGGCTACCCATCGAATCGCGAATCCAGTTCAAAACACTCACCATGACATTTAAAATCCTTAAAACTGGACGCCCAGAACTACTCCGCCCTCTCCTAACACCATATGTGCCACAACGCAACCTACGCTCACTAGGTCAACACCTACTGATTGTACCCCGGACAAAGCTTGCCCGCACTGGTGGACGCTCCTTTAGGGTGTTGGGAGCCAAACTATGGAACACCCTCCCACTGAACATTCGCTCATTGGAAAATCTGTCTGCCTTCCGGAAAGCCGTCAAAACCCACCTGTTCAACTCTCCCTAGGTCTCCTAGCTGTCTTTCCCTCTTCCTCTGTCAGAGTTTTCCGTGGTTCTTAGCGCCGGGACGCCTCTTTGCTGGGGCAGCTGTTGCGCTTTACCAAATGCTAACATAACATAACATGTCACCTTTAACTTCTTTCACATTCTTGTCATTTTAACTTTTTTGCTCGAGATTTTTATTTTTTAACCTGTTCTTGTTTCTACACATCCTTGTATAATGCCCTTTTAATTTGGAATATCTGTACACTTGACCAATAGCAGGACATCTTTTGTGGTTGGCTAAGTGACCAGGAATACCACATTTAAAACAAATATACTCTTTCTTGTCCTGAATGACTTTAGTTTTAAATTTTACTTTACTAGGCGTGGCTGTCTCAGAATTAGATGTTTTAACTGTATTAACTTCAGATGCTTTTTGCTCAGCTAGTTCTTTTAAACCTAATTCCATATCTTCAAAACGATGAGCAATGTCAAGAGCTTTGTCTAATGTTAAGTCTTCTGCAGCTAGTAGTTTTTCTTGAAGTCTGAAATTGGCAACTTTGTGTACCATTTGGTCACGAATCATTTGATCATGGAAAGTAGTATAATTACATTTAGATGCCAATATTCTTAAATCATTTACAAATGTGCCTATAGATTCATTGACCAGTTGACCTCTGCTGAGAAATTTGTGACGTGACACTACTTTGTTTTTTATATAACGTTTATCCATTTTTTTGATAGCCTCTTCAAATACATCAGTATCATCATCGGATGAAGATATGTGATTCGTACTAGGTGGTAGATGGCTTAAAATATGTCTTCCCTCAGCACCAAGACAGTGTTTTAAAATGGCTAGTTTTCTTTTATCAGTATAGTCTTCACCACCAATGGCTTCAATGTACGCTTCAAAACCTTCTTTCCAGCGTTTCCATTCCAACATGAGTTCACCGGGAGATGGTAGAAATGGAGTAGGGGCATTGAAACCCTCCATTTGATAGAAAAGCAAAATAACATTTTAAAAAACCAATAAAATGAAAAACTGGAAAGTAATAATAATTTTCGCAACAACTAATAATATGAAGGCAGTGTTTGAATTTTTTTTTAAGCTGTGCACATCAGCGACTTCTCAAATGGCTATTTGCAGAGATTCCAAGCTTTGTTGCACAAAATATTGTGAATAAGCTGTGTACATCAGTGATGTTTGAACCAGCTGTGCACGTTATGTTTTTTTTTGTATTTGTTATCAGCACTTTAAAAATGAAGGAATCAGCTGTAATTGTATGTAAAAGAGTTTGTACATACAAGCGTTAAGTGTAATAACAAGGCTGTGCGCATCAGCGATGTGCAGCTTAACTGTGCGCTTTTAATGTTGATGATAAACGTGGCCAATGGTGTTATTCAGTTCATAAGCAAAACATATTTGTGCACACAATCGTTAAACTGGATAAAATTGCTGTGCGCATCAGCGATGTGCAGCTCAATTAAGCGCTTTGAGTATACAAAATGCAAGTGTGGCAAACGATGTGGTGTTATCCAGTTCATGCGATGTGAAAAGTCAGTTTTACAGGACTCGCGTAGAATTTAACACCTAATTTTACATTTTGCCTAAATGGCAGCCACATTGCGTGATAGTATCCCAAAGTATGGCCGCCGATACGTTTTTGCTTAATGACGTCAGAGCGCTTTGTTAGTTAGGAATGCGTGCCTGCGCAAAGAGCCAAAGAAGCGCTGTAATCGTCAATTTGTTGAAAATGCGTAAAAGTCTCACCGGAAGTTTGCTGGATGCCCGATTTTCGGAATATACCTTGGATGATGCTGGACAAACACACGAACACCATGCAGGGATCACACAGGATGGAAAATGACAGTTGCTTGATCTGCTCGCCGCAGGACTCCCGGCTCAAATCATTTTTTTTTTTCGATCGTCGCCAGTGTAATGAAGAGATGGCTCAGCACGCTTAATCAAAGGTAAATTCTTTATTCTTAAGGAGAATAAAGAAATAGGTCTTACAAGTAAGCCTGGGTCAAACTGTCTCCTCTGGAATCTTGAGCACGGGAGGTGTTCCAGATTCCAGAAGATTTGGCAAGACACCACACCGGGCCTGGTAGCTTAGTGGACTAATGCGTCCATTACAGGACCCTGTGTTCGGCCTCATGGTCACAGATTCAAATCCCGGCAGGTCCACTCAGGCTTTCGTCCATCTGGGGTAAAAAAAAGGAGTACCATTGAGTTGGGTAACAATGAACATCTGTTATTCAGGGCCAAGATACCTCTGGGTGATCGTGCGCTTTACAAATACACATGTTATGTTATGTTTAAACTAGTCTTAACTGGCACAGACAGCATTTAATGATTCTTAGCTGTGTTCTAAAGAGTTGTGCTGTGGGAGAATAGATCAAGCTTCAGTTCCTCCCTACCTGTCTTTCACCAGTCTTTCTGCCCTATGTTCAGCCATGAAGTCCAGGCTATTAATTTTTTTTAAGGATCATGACTAGTAGTAGTTGAAATCGTTGCATCAAGAGTGCGGTCCGTTATTAAAATTAAAAAGGACTCCTCAGATTCCGATATGTCTGACATTTTCAACCAGTACACTACATTTTTTGTAGAATTCAGTGACATGAACCTTATGCCATGGTTGTGACGGGGAAAAGATAACTTAGAAGAGAGGGTGAAAAATGTGTGATTGATTGGTACAAGTATGTAAATCAATAAAAGAAAATAGACAGTCCGTGCAATTGACATCTGAACCAAATCAAATTTGGAGAGCCACAGATATGATGAATTATGTGGCCTCTTTGATTTTGTGAAGTTTTATATAACACAAACTTGACCCGAAGGTATCAAAGCACTTTACATGAGCACCAGTTACATTACAGACGAACACATTCATTTTTTTAGGCACTAGGAGATTAAGTGATGTGCCCAGAATCACAGAATGTTGAGCATCCCTGCCGTGACTCAAACTCGGTTCCCCAGTTTCCAGGTTGACCGCCCTAGCCTTTAGGCCACATGCTGTCTGCTCAACTGCCTGTATTAGCAATAAAGTGCTCATTAGATTTAAAGGCCTATGCCAAGGGTGATGCAGAGGAAGAAGAATAATTTTGAAGAAGAAGAAGAATGTATTGTTCAGTTAATAAAACAAGCATTTGCAATGCAATCCGTCTCGCATTTTCAAGAGTTAGAGCTATTGTATTTGTGAATGACAATGTCTTTTACCCAAGTGTCTTGGTTTGGATGTATGTGGTTTGGAGTGGAATTATGTGGGTTGAATTGGAATTCTTAGGTGTGGAATTGGGTGGTGTGTAGTGTATCTGTGTGGTGGAATTATGTGGCATTGTGAATAGATAGGGGTGAGAGCTGCACAGAATAGATAGGAAGATAGAGAGGGATAGGTAGTTTGTGCACAAAGTGGTGAATGAACGTCAGACAGAGGAATAGAAAGACTGTGTGAGAATGAGAGAAAGAAGGGGAGGACAGGCCATAGACGCATAAACACTTAAGTTCAGTCTAGTAGTTAAAACTAATAGTGTCACTGAATAACAGGTAAAGGCCAGCTTAATTACATTTCTTCTACACTTGGGGAGCGATTGTGTGGCAAAATGACATTTTGCTTGCGACACTCAGGCACTAAAATTCCGCACTGCTAAGTTGAGCTTATAGGTTCATGGTATTGTGCAAACTGGTGGTCAGTTATGGCAGTTTTTACACCCAGGTTGCATTATACAAAGCATCAGCCATTCAACATGCCACCATTAGGAGCAAAAGAAATGACATTGCATTTTCTAAAATGCAGATGGCACGGCAGCTGGGGAGACAGTTGATGTTTGCGCTACGAGGGTAAATAGGTTGGGTTGTAGCAGGCTTCATTCTCTAAACTTTTCCATCTGCATAACGTGAACAGAAAGGTGATGCACAGATGAAAGTCTACCTTCAAAACTGCTCAAAAACACAGTTTCCGAATCCCTGTTTACATAAAATGACTTATGAGCAAGAAAAGATCCGGAAGAATGGAATTTTCCCTGGAAAGTTTCTACATTTAGCATGTGATCCTGAACTCAAAAACTCCGCCCATCCTTAATTGCGCAAAGTCATGAAAGAGACTTCATAGAGGTGATTTGTATAAAAGACAACAAAGAA
Source organism: Triturus cristatus (assembly GCF_964204655.1). NCBI lineage: Eukaryota > Metazoa > Chordata > Amphibia > Caudata > Salamandridae > Triturus > Triturus cristatus. The sequence continues at coordinate 425,116,952 of NC_140593.1, forward strand.
GTTTTGGATAATATTCTGGGCAAACATTTAGACTGTTGTTGTCCTTGAATTATCGTTATGGTAAGATGGTTTCCTGCTTTGGCTGGCCTGTCTTTCTTTGATTCCTGTAGGCGTACGACGATAAGCCTCTTTGGACCCAGGCCGGGAAGGCGAAGCCGGACCAATGGGGTCCCGGGTAGAACGCCATCGGGAGGTGGGAGCCCTCCCCCGGCCTCCATTAGCCTAATGGCAAGGCCGGCGGAGGGGGCTAGGATTGGCCCGCCTTTAAACAAAGCAAGCCCTCCCCCCCAATCAGGGGGCGAGGGAGGAAGTGCAAGGGGGACAATGTTGCCGGATTGGGCTATTTCCCGCACAATTGGGTGACATTTTTCCCAATTGTGCGGGTAAAACCCATACCCGGCGGGTGGCTACTTTTTGGGTGGAATTAAAGCCAGTATGCGCAAAATACTGGCTTGGGCGGCGCCGACCGTGGTGTTATGTTCTGGGCCCTAGGCCCACATAATGGAGGAATGACCACGCGGACACATGGATAGGTGGTACGGATGACTAGCCACGAGCACGTGCACTCGGGCCCTTTTATTAGCGGGGTCACCTGACTGGTGACACCCGTGTTGGATGGGTGAGGGGGTGTGTGTGGGCCAGCCCTCGGGGGAGTGGCTGGCAGAAACACTAGACTGTGTCCAGCAGGACACAACATTCCTCCCAAATTTTAATAAAACGAAAAAGACAACAAACAAAAGCGTCCAACCTCTGGAAAGAAAATGAGACAAACAAACTAAAAGAAATGGAAGCCTCACAGTTCAGAGATGTAGTTCGCAGGACAGCGGTGGACAGGTGCAGCTGTGAGCATCAAGACATCTTGGCACATGTCCATACTTTAACCAGGTATATCTGGGGACGAACACAGTGCTGATGACATCCGGACCTTTCGGCTTCGCTTCAGTTGAGGAATGGTCCACCTACGAGATGTTCATCAGTCCAGCATACTCTTGCTGTGAGGCAATTAGTGTTTATTGTTCAACATGGGTGCATCAGGAGCGTATAGATGAGTCCACTGCCACACCGGACGATTGCGTCGCTTGACCCTTTGACGACAGACTTGGCATTCTGTGACCTGTTGAAATTCTCGGTTAGATGGCCTGGCTACTTCCTGGAATCCATTGGTGGGGCACAGTAAAGTCCATCTCTTACGCTCTGGGAGGCCCCTTGGATGAGTTGCCCTGGGACTGCATATGGGCTCTGACTCTGGAGCCACTGCCTCGTCACTCGTGCAAACTTCAGGGGTGGATGTGTCTTGGTCAGAAACATGCCCTCGCTACCAGGATCAGAACATGCGCCGGTTAAACCGATGGTCACTGCATTTTCGGATCGTCGATTGTTCTGGCAAGTGGTGTGGGACTCCAGTTGTTGGACTTGAAGCTCCAAGGATGGTAGTGATGCACATGACAGATATGGAGTGGATGCCATGAGACGACTTGCACCACATCTGGTGATAACTAGCAGTGAGTAGGGATGACTGGCGAATCTTGGCAGTCAAAGCTCCAAGGATGGTAGTGATGCACATGACAGATATGGAGTGGATGCCATGAGACGACTCGCACCACATCTGGTGATGACTAGCAGTGAGTAGGGATGACTGTCGAATCTTTGCAGTCATGATACTCGCCGGACACTTGGTGCAGCTCTTCTGATTTGGCATTTGTGTAAGTAGAACAGGGATGCCCTTTCCTTTAAGCAGCCGGCGACAGGTGGATGACGGTCACTATGAAGAATGATGTCACCCCACCCCAGTGGCTGTCGTATCTTAGAAGGTGCACTCAGGTGATCGTGCGAGTACTTGTTCTAGTCCCCTTTCGTTGATTCCCACTGCTCACTTGTTGTCGTACGTTTTCCTGGAATAGGACTTTCACTGTCCTATATCTCGCCACTCCTTATCTTCTCTAAAATGTGTCGACAGACTTGTAATGCAGGTCGCTTCTTGCTGCAGTGGCATTTTGCTGCAGTGGCATCTTGCTGCAATGACATCGTGTTGCAGTGGCATCATGCTGCAATGGCATTGTGTTGCAGTGGCATCATGCTGCAATGGCATCGTGTTGCAGTGACATCGTGCTGCAATGGCATCATGTTGCAGTGGCATCGTGCTGCAATGGCATAGTGTTGCAGTGGCATCGTGTTGCAGTAGCCGCGCAATGCAAGTCGCTTCTACACCTGCTCTGAAATGTGGCGATAGGGCCACGAAATCTCACAGGGGCCTCCTGCTCACTCCGTTGTGTTCTCTGGGCTATACATTTGCTCCCGCCACCGATCTCTCACCGGTCCGGTCAGGTAGGATATGGCGTCTTCTCAGGTGCGCCCGCCAATTTCAGGGATGGTAGTGGAAGTAGGCGTGCTTTGAGGGATCCGTATAGTCCGGCTGTGATTTAGGGTTGCTGTGGGAGGTAATTATCTCCCTTTTCTTGCGTCAGTAGTGGTGACGCGCCACTCGGAGTGCTGGATTCTCCTCCTGCCTGCAAATGGACAGTTGCCCACCACAGTCTTTAAGGCAATAGCGGGGGCACTCCCTGAATAATCACTAGCTCCCTGCTGGGTGATTTTGATGCAGGTTGGGTGATTAATAACTCTCTTTCTCCTGCTTTCGGACCACACAGGGCCCCTCTCCCTTCTGGGAATTTCCTTGGTGCTTTGCAGATGGCGGGTAATCGCCCTTCCGTCTCCTCTTTTCCTTGCCTCTGCTCTGGCAGCAGTGGTGCTGTCTACTTGCTTTTTCTTTCTGTGGTGGTCACTTGCCACAACTAGTGTATACGCTTGTCTCGTACTTTTCTGAGAAATATCAGCCAGGTTCTCTTTACTGCAACGGGATGCATTGGTAGTGGCATCAGGGTGTCTCTCTCTCTCCTGGTCGGGGGTCTCTCTCTCTCCGCCGGCCTGGGGATTCTCTTCTTCTCTCCACCAGCCTGTGGGTCTCTTTTTCTCTCTCCACCGGTCCGTGGGGTCTCTTCTTCTCTCTCCACCAGCCTGGGGGTCTCTCAGTCACTCCACTGGCCTGGGAGGTCTCTCACTCCCTCCACCGGCCTGGGGGTCTCTTCTTCTCTCCACCGGCCTGGGGGTCTCTTCTCTCCACCGGCCTGGGGGTCTCTTCTTCTCTCTCCACCAGCCTGGGGGTCTCTTCTTCTCTCTCCACCAGCCCGGGGGATCTCTTCTTCTTTCTCCACCAGCCTGGGGGGTCTCTTCTTCTCTCTCCACCAGCCTGGGTGGTCTCTTCTTCTTTCTCCACCAGCCTGGGGGTCTCTTCTTCTCTCTCCACCAGCCCGGGGGATCTCTTCTTCTTTCTCCACCAGCCTGGGGGGTCTCTTCTTCTCTCTCCACCAGCCTGGGTGGTCTCTTCTTCTTTCTCCACCAGCCTGGGGAATCTCTTCTCTCTCTGCCGGCCTGGGGGTTTCTCCTGTGCGCCGTGGCTGCTTGGGCTTTCTTATTTCGCCGTCCTGTCACCTGCGCTGGACCTTGTTTGGCCCTTCGATACTTCCTCTGTCTTTATGCCCTTTCGCTCAGTTTGGTCTTTGTTTCAGTGATGACGTCCTGCTATCAGGAGCATGAAAATGGTCTTCCCCTTGTGTAGGAGGGAGAGTAGCTAAGTTTCCTTTTCACTGCTAGGATAGCTTTCTTGGCTGCCAACGTTGGGCCTAGCAGTCAGGCGTGAGAATTAGCATTCTCTATGGAGACTCCCCCTGAGCTCATCTGCACCGCCTCTCTGTTAGAAAACAGTCTGAGTTGTCTCACTCTGGTGCAGTCGTGCATTGGGTCTCCGTAGGAATTTACGAGATGGCTGCTGTGGAGAATGGGACCCTTGGTAACTTTCTTGTGGGTAGGTGGCAGACCAATAACAGGTGGCGTGCACGGCGCTCTCCTCACCCTCTCTGTTTCCTTTGTGCTCTCTGTGTCTCCGTGAAATTGTATTCCGGTGTGTCAGGGTGCCTGGGTCTGGTGAGGGAGAATGATGCAGCATGCTCTTCGGGCCAGTCCTGTTTTATTTTCGCTGCCGCCTTTCCTTATGCATAGTTGGTTTGGCTGCCCTGAATGTGCTTATCCTACTGTCCTCCTCAATTCTGGAGTGAGGGTGTAGTGTTTCCTGTTATATCTCGGTGTGCTTATACTGTTTGCTAGGGGTCACCAGCTTTACCTCATTCCGGGCAGCTCGTCTCCTTTAAGAATGAGAGCCCTTTGGGTTGCAGTATCGTAGACGATTGTGAGGCTGTAGGAATGGCTGGGCCAGTGTCTGTTTATTGGTTTTGAAAAACAATGAGGTCGTCCTTTCGGTGCGGTACCACTTCCGACCACTGGGCGGTGCTGTTGGCTTGTTACCGCTGTCCCCGGCAGTCTACTTTCACCCTGGAATCTCGATCGGTAACTTGTTGCTGCAGCTCGTCGTGTCTCTGCAGGCAAGAACCAACAGGCAACTCGCCCTGAGTGTTCCCCTCTACACGGCCGCTGCAGACACTCCTGAACGTTCTCGGGCTCCAGTGCCTCGCACCAGCAGTCCCTGTGGCTCCACGGCCATTGTGTACAGCGCGGTAGGTTGGAGAAATATCTTTAATATTTATTTTTGTTTGGATGTGTGTTTTAGAGTTGGGGCTAGTCTTTGCTGCTGATGAGCGGGGTTATTAGCACACCACGGACCGGCCGCGCCCGCCCAGCATTACGGTCGCTCACATGGCCCTCCATACTCTGTCGGTGCACTCCGACGAGGGATCTCTAAGTTTGCCGTGGGCCGCTGTCTGATCCTTTCTCTCCCTGCTTCTCAGGGGGCTCACCTTGCGTCCGCTGGATCAGCGCGGCCGATGTGGGTGGGCGCCGCTCGGCTCGTGCCTCTGTTGGGGGCTCAGCAAGTAGGTGGCAGGGCTTGCCACCGGCTCCTCTCTCGCCACGCTGGAGTCTCAGGACACTTTCGGTGTAGGCGCCGCTATGCATTGACGGCCACCGCAGGTGCGTGGTGGAGCTCCCGATCACCGCACTTGCACACCAGGGCTCTTTGTACGCCCCGCGGGACTTCAACTGATCTGTGCCAGCTGCAGGGGGCGCCCGAGACACGGGCAGCACAGTACGTTCACGCCACCTTCACACGCGGCGGCTGCACACGCGGGTGAAACCCGCTCGTCGCCAGTGTTATGTTCTGGGCCCTAGGCCCACATAATGGAGGAATGACCACGCGGACACATGGATAGGTGGTACGGATGACTAGCCACGAGCACGTGCACTCGGGCCCTTTTATTAGCGGGGTCACCTGACTGGTGACACCCGTGTTGGATGGGTGAGGGGGTGTGTGTGGGCCAGCCCTCGGGGGAGTGGCTGGCAGAAACACTAGACTGTGTCCAGCAGGACACAACACGTGGCATGCGCCTATCACAGTGGCGCGTCTGTGCTGGCGAGCGCTAAAATTGGAGGAGGACCCGAGTTGTCACTCCCCCCCAAACACACACACTGATGCTGCACATCACGTATTTGTAAGTGCACACACACACCCACCACCTAACTTAGCAGTGGTGTGTCGCGGGCCGAATTGTGGGTGCCCAGGGCCGTCAATCTTGTAGCGCGCGAAAGCGCTACCAATGACGGCCCTGGGCATCATTCTTAGCCAGCCCCCTTGGCGCGCAGTGCTTTCAAATGCATATGCGCACGCCGCTTTTTCTCTTCAGCAGATTCGGCGGCGAAGAGGAGTCGGACTGGCGTCGGACGCACGTGGTGACATGTCCCTGCTGCTGCCGCCCACTGTGGTCCACTGGTGGTCACCCAGGCCACAGGCGGCGGGTAGTGCTCGCAGGCAGCGCTCTCTGCGCAGCGCAGGCTAGCCAGCCCAGTGAGCCCACCACCAGTTGACAGCACAGCCTGGAGTCACGCAGAACTGCAGCAGGGCGCCCGCAGTTGCTGAGTCCGGACTTCGACGCCCGCCCGACCTCAGGTGAGTGAGTCAGAGGCGCAACTAGAGCCAAAGAGATTGGAGATTGGGGCAGGGAATTCTTTCCGTCTCATCATTTTAGAAAAGTGCAGTTTCAATATTATAATCAATTAAGCCATGTATGCTGCATTTTTATTTTATGAAACTAACAACCATTAACAAAGCAAATGGTCTGGTTTGTTGTAGGTGTAACGTTACTTGTTGTGATATTTATCTGGATGCAATGACAGAAGAGGCAAAATACCAGTCCGGCGACACACAATGCTAAGCACAGATTTTTAGCTTAGTTGTTTTAAGCAACACCATTAATTACATCAGACACGCCCCTTGGAGAGACCCCCAGTTTTTTCATCCCCCTTAAAGCCCTGGAAACACCATGTCACAATCACCTCATGGCCTGGCACTGTGCATCATGCATGACTCATGACTTCCACTTTTTCAGATTGCCAATGTGCAGGTGCATAGTGAACCCTCCCCACCCCTTGCTTTAGGAAGACAACAAGGGCGAAATTCTTGATGGGCCTCTTCTGTCTGCAACTCTGCCGACAAAGGCTCAGCTCATAATTAAGAGGAAAAGGTGGGCGAGTGAGTAAGGGATGGGTGGATGGCTGGATGGATTAGTGAAAGGGTGAATGGATGAATGGAAGAGTGAATAGATAGATAATGAGCGAAAGGATGGATGGATGAGTGAAAGGGTGGCTGATCGGTGAGTGAATGGGTGGACGGATGAGTGGATGGATGATTGATAGGGTCAATGGATGGATTCATGAGTGGATGAGTAGAAGTATGGGTGGATCGAAGAAAGGAAGGATGGCTAAGTGAAAGGGTCAATGAAGAGAGAAAGGAAGGATGAATGGATGACTGAAAAGGGGACTGGGTGGTAGGATGAGTAACTGGGTGGATGGATGAGTAAGTGAAAGGATGGCTGGATGGGTGAGTGGATAAATGGCTGGATGGATGAGTAGATGGTTGGGTGGAAGAGTGGATGGATGAGTGTACGGATGGATAGGGTGAAAGGGTGGATGAATGGATGAGTGAAAATGTGGATGGAGGGATGGATGAGTAAAATGATGGATGGAAAGATACGTACGTTTTCAAATGGATGAATGTTTGGATATAGATGGAATTACTTATACACTATTACGCGACCTCCTTTGATGTGTCTGTAAAACGTACATTTTGTCCCGAAGTTTTGTCCTGAATTTTGACCTCCCGTCCTGAATTTTTGTCCTGAATTTTGACCCTTTGTCCTGAATTTTTACACTCACCGTCCTGAATTTGCACCCATGCCAGTTGGTCACCCTATTTGTAGGAAGTGATGAATATTGATAGATGCCAGGAAGTTGACGTAGGTAAAGAGTGTTTTAACACCCAAACCAAAACTGACCACATCGGTTGTTCGTAGGCCAACCCAGCTTGGAAAACGGTTGTGCAGGGGCCACCCAACTTCGCACGCACCTGCTGGCAGCACCGTGTCCTGGCATGGATCTGACAGTCCGTGCTTCACCACGTTGCTGATGCCAAGGCTTGCACTGACGCACACTGTTTGCCGCTCGAACTGGAGCTGATTTCGGGGGGGGGGGCTGAATCTTTTAGCAATAGGCAGAGTGGAGCTGCAGGGGCTCTTAGAAGTCGCAGTGAGAACTGGTCTTAAAATAAGGCAGGTGCCCAGTTAACACCCTCCCACCATCTGTATATTGAATAGAATGTATATTTGTCGTTAAAATTGTTTCTGATGACAATTTGTGCATAATTGGAGACTTGCTAATTTGGGCTGGTTTTTGGGCTGAAACTGGTCTGATTGGGCTTATTTTGGGCTTATATTTGAGCGGCTTTGGGCTTGGGACGGGTCTAAAAATCTGGCAACACTGAAGGGGGAGGATAAGAAGGGGCCAACGTCCGAAGGAAGCACATTCCCCCCCCTTGCAAGAAGGAAATAACCGAGGCCAAGAATCTGAACCGGGCCAGTCACCTCGACAGCAGCGAACCCCGCTTTTTCAGCCAACAAGGAGAACCGGCGGCACAAGAAAGTCAAAAGAGTGGAGGACAGGCGCAAACTGGCGCCTACAAAGGAGCAAGGCAGACTGCACAGCACAGTATGACAAATGCAAGACAGGCACCTGGAGCCAAAACGGTGGTGCCTGTCCATACATGCCAACATTTCAGAAGCGCAAAGTGGGAGATTTTATAAAAAAAATTGGAAGAATAGGGGGCCTTGAATCGGGTTACTGTCATGTATGGGCTTTGGAAGTGTGCTGCTGCAGGATCGGACATTTGAAATGCAAATGCACGTTCGTTTTTTTCTTACCTTTCAGAAGCATGGAGCACAATGGCAGGCAGGGAGAGGGTGATGCAAGTGTTGTACACTGGCCTGGCAGGTTGCTGGCAGTGCATACACCCCCCCCCCGCCTGTGTGGCAGCCCGGGCACACAAACAGCCGCACCCCAGTACTTCGCAGGTCTTTAAAAGACCATTTGCATGTGAATGAGGCTCTGTTGGTTTTTAACCCCTTGTAGAGCCCCTGCATCGCCACTCTTACTATTGCTGGAAGAATTAGCACGTTACATAATACCAAGCCCTGTCTGCTGAAACCTTGAGGAATCGGGTTATTGCTTGCAGTAATCGGGAGGCGGGAGACTAGCCTTGAAATCGGTAGTCTCCCGCCTGAATCGGGAGGGTTGGCATGTCTGCCTGTAACTCGCCGTTACTTCACCAACGCAACGGAAATCAGCCAGCGGTCCGAGGCACCAGGGCTCCGGTTAGGAACATCGGCTGGCAAGCATCGGCCCGGGAGAGGCGTCCACCTTACAAGCAAAAGGGCACATAGTCGTGCGGGCCGCGGTGCCCCCGAAACCAGAAAAACTATACGAAGTCGGGCTGAACTATGGGGCTTATTATCAAGACAGGCGATAAAATTATCGCCGCTTTAGCGGCAGAAAACTGCCGATAAAACGGCGATAATGGGCTTGATAATATGCTCTATGGAATTCCAATTGAAGCCCATGTTAGATGTCCTTCACATCTAACATGGGCTTCAATTGGAATTCCTTAGAGCATATTATCAAGCCCATTATCGCTGTTTTAGCGGCAGTTTTCTGCCGCTAAAGCGGCGATAATTTTATCGCCTGTCTTGATAATATGCCCCTTAGGGGCATATTATCAAGAAACTGCATTAATATTATCGCAGCTTTAGCGGCAGAAAACTGCTGCTAAAGCGGTGATAATGGGCTTGATAATATGCCGCAGAGAATCCCCATAGAAGCCCATGTTGTGGTGTCAACATGGGCTTCTATTGGAATTCTCTGCGGCATATTATCAAGCACATTATCGCCGCTTAAGCTGCAGTTTTCTGCCACTAAAGCGGCGGTAATTTTAACGCCGTGCTTGATAATATGCCCCTTAATAAGGTAGGCACACAGGAATGGTTGGAGGGTGAAAGAAAATAGGCCCGGCAATTTCAGCATGCGGGGATACCCCTTTGAGTCGTTCATTGCATTCTTTGTATTTGCAAGGCGAGGGGCTAGGCAAACAGTCTACTCTCTCTTGGTTGTTCATGACGGTAGCGCCCCATAAAATGAAACCTGCAGCAGTACGGTAAAGGAGTAGTGCTGGTCGCCGTTCCACCCACATTATAGGTAGATTTAGATATGGGAACGGGAAAAAACAATTCAACCCATACCACTAAGGAAAGGTCTGCGAAATTGTCAAAGTGAGAATTAATTTATTTACGTCACTACTGAGCATGAGGACCGGTAGTTCATTAGGCCACGACACCGAGATGCTACGGGCCATATTATCAAGGATCGGCGATAACATTATCGCCGCTTTAGCGGCAGGAAACTGCCGATAAAGCGGCGATAATGGCCTTGATAATATGCCCTTGTGAATTCCCATAGAAGCCCATGTTCTGGTGTCAACATGGGCTTCTTTGGGAATTCTCTGCTGCATATTATCAAGCCCATTATCGCCGCTTTAGCTGCAGTTTTCTGCCGCTAAAGCGACGATAATTTTAACGCCATGCTTGATAATATTCCCCAAAGATCGATACAGGAGGACGGGTTCTTCAATGCCTCTCGGCAGTACACCGTCACAAGATGTGGGGGCGTCGGTGGGCGAGGGGAGGGACGCAAAGTAAAAAACGCCTCGGGCAAGTACATCCATTGTTTGTTAGCCAAATTACAAACATTGACCAACATATGGCAGGGGGTGTAACGACCTAGCAGCAGCACACGTTTCGATCACAGTAAGGGTGTACGGGCATGGGCACGTCAGAAGATGCGGGGTAAAAGACGCCGCTGGAACGGCGCATTGTGCTTCAAGTTACGTGCATGTTTCGCCATAAGGCCAGTGCTTTAAATGGGCCGGTACTCACCGGTACTGAGTACTGGCACGTCTTAATTTTATCACCCTGAGTGCCGGCACTTCTCTACGGCTGTGGAGAGTACCGGTACTCCTGGAGGGTAGGCGCATTGGCCTCTGGTGGCAGTCGCCTGTGTCTTTGTTCAGCCAAATCACTTTTAAAGCCCTGAGCTGAGCCCCTGCTGAACTATTCAGCGTGGGCTCGTTTGCATGATAGCCCAGTGTTGCGTCATGCTGTGTTGCAAGGAATCGAGGCAGCCCAGTTACAGCACAATGAGAAAATCCATGGGAGGTTAAAAGGGCTTTAATCCCACCTGATTCTTTTGTGTGAGTGTCTTCTTATGTGGGTCTGTTTGTCTGCTTGTGTGTGTGTGTTTTTGTGAAAGATGAGGAAAGGTTAAAATATCCCTGTTTGACTTTCATTTTGTATAAGGAATTAACCTGATTTGTTTATAAAAAGAAATTTCTCATGTGTATTGCAACTAGTATATAAACTGATAAACTTCGCATGTCTTGCATTTAGCCCCACCCCTATCCCCGCCCACTCGCCACATTTAAATGAGTACCTGCATTATTTTTTTCCCATTTAAAGCACTACATAAGGCTAACTAGATGGGTAATGCGACGCCCGGAATCAAGGCCCAGCCCTCAGTCGGATTTGGGGTTTTTAGGTGAGGGGCGGTACCACGCTGCCCCTAGATACCCCCTTTTTTTGTAATAATCTCATCTAGTTGCGGAGCAGAATTGGTCCCAGCAAGCCATAAAGGCACCCTGCATCAGTATGAACCTGCAGTGGGCACTTTCTTAGTTGGGCAGTAGTGTATAGCGCACACTCAGTACAGGAGCATAGGAGCGCGTTACAGGAGCAGCAGACGATGTTGCGCACAGAAAATAAATTTCGGTTGTTTAAATTTCGTATTCACGGTGAGACCAGGTGGTTGGCCTGCCACCTGAGGAAGTTCACGTATGGGCTATCCTGAGACGAATTTCTCCCCGAACGCCGATCCGTTTGATCATCACGGGCTTTCTTGAGGCACCTATTTTTACCACAGCGCCTGATTGGCGGAATAAACTGCTATCCATATCCCTTGATGAGATTACGCGTTTGCGCAGCCTCTTTTCTGGAAACAGACTACATTTTCCATTGGTTTACGCTGATATTTGGCAGGCTCTTCGATCATTCTTGGAGTATACTACACTGTGGAACTGTTGTAGTTTGACTTTCGGAAAAACACACGATCCCTAGGTGTGTTTGTCCCACACTACTTTTTTATCTTCGCCCTGATGAAGGTGTAGCCCCGGCTGGGGCTTGACACCGAAACGCGCGTTAGCGCTTCTTAGATCACTGGGTAGCTGAAACGCCATTACCCATATCTTGTGGATGGCTACTATCAAACTGCCATTTAATCATCCTATGGCAGTCCTACGATCCTAATGTGTTTTTATTTATGTGTATAAAAAAAATCTATATTTTATATGCTTTTGTTATATTGATGATGTCAATGTGGAATGTGTGTCAGTATGATTGCGGTTTGTGAATGAGATGTGTGGGACCAAGTTATTTCTCTTTTGTGAATTTTGTAATGTTTGTTTATCAATTCGAGTAAAAAAGTTTGATCACACTAAAAAAATTAATAAAGTTGAGTGTGATTCAAAGACATTGCTGTTTACTTGAAGTTTGTCCTGGTCTGTCCACGGTTTGTGGTTTCTTATCCCCGGACCCTTTACAGGGCCTTCTTGAATTATCTTGGCAGGTAGCCTTCCTTATTGGTTGCCCTGGAGCACACAGCGTTGGTCCGACCATGGTTCACGGCTTCCACAATCGGCGGCGCTGGCTGCCAGGCCACACGACACCTCCCACATTTGTCACAACTGTACCCACTACATTGTACCCCCACGGGCCCAGGGTTGCTGGGGACTCGGGTCATGAACGGGTCATAATATAGTAGTTTGTCTCCTCACTCACCACTCTGCTAAGCTCATGCAGGAATGCGGCAAAAAAAGGCCAGAAAGTCGGAGAAGGTAAACGAGCGGGCCCCAGCCTCCGCAGTAGATAGAGGCTTTAAGAAGTTGCGATACTTCAAGGGGAAAGGTGCTAAACAAATGAGTGATTGACCTTGAAATAAATGCCTTGAATTTCACCATGTGCCCGAAAGAGCACAGACGTAGATAGTCGGCAAAAGGGAAACAGCCGATACTGGCTGATGTCTTTTGCACTCAGTTGAGGGGAATGCGCCAAGATACCAGCAGCCCAAGTGAATACTTGCATTTGACACGGAATGAGAAGCACGTCTTTTATCAAGGAACACGAGCTGTAGATATGTGTTTTCATCTAAAATGTAAAATGCGGCAAAAATGTTCTGCTGCTGCAGCTGGGCCCAGGAGTAAGGTAGCTAGTTGCTAGGGGACTCACTGTTTTATTAGAAATGGAGTTGAACAACTTGACATATATAGCATAATTCTATCAATGTTAAACGCTGGGTGAAAAGCATTGTTATAATTAAACAGGCCAAATGGGCAAAACAAATACTTGTTAGGCTAAATATTGTGTTGCATTGCTTTCATAGCTCCTTCTGTACTCCTTGCGAGGCCATAAATATAGAGCAGACTTCCCCAACAACCAGTAGTAGCACCCCAACGATTTGCAAATAGAGCTCCGGTTCCCGCACGAGCTATTAACTGCCAGGAAGTACATTCAGAGCAGTAGCCAAATTCTAGCGAGTGCTGTATCAGTGGTTCCCATGGGGTGGTTAGACACTGGGGTCTCGCAAAAACCCAGTCATGCGGCGCTATAAGGGGCATATCAACAAGGGCTTTATCTCTGGTTTTTTGGCTTTAACCCCTTGTATGCCCATGACGAGCTGGACTCGTCATGGAGCACAGTCGCGCTGTGCCCATGACGAGTCCAGCTCGTCATGAGGCATACCCTAGGGAATCCCTCTGGTGCGGGCACCAGAGGGATTCCCTTTCGTGCAAAATAGCCTCGGGAGCTGGGGAAGAGCTTCCCCAGCACCCGAGCCCCCCCCCCCTTTCACTGCAATGACGATCGTCGCGCACGTCGCGCCGACGTCATTACAGTGAAAGTGAAAGTGAAATGAGCCAAGAGGTTCATTTCAGGTTTCACTTTGTACGTGCTCGGGGGGCTATCTCAGCCCCCTGAGCACGTACAAACACGGGAGAGGTATCGTTGGAAAGGGGAGAATCTCCCCTTTCCAATGGTACTGCTCCCCAGTGGATCCCTGCATGGGGATCGCCACAGGAGGGCGATCCCCAAGCAGGGATCCACCCACTAGACACCAGGGAGGGGGGAGCGGCCCCTTGGGCAAGGGCCTTTGCTCCCCCTGTATATTTTGGCCATTTATGTCTTTTTGCCCCCCTGGGCGTCAGATGGGGGCATTAGCCCCCAATCTGCCACCCCGGGGGGGGGGGGTAAAAAGCACACTAGACACCAGGGAAGTTACATAAATAAATAAATAGGGGTGGGGGCTGCCCAAAACGGGCAGGCCCATGCCCCCACCCCCCCCCAATTACTACAGTCTTTCTGCCCCCCCCGGGGGCAGATGGGGCATTGGCCCCTAATCTGCCCCTCCGGGGGGGGGCAGAAAGCCCACTAAACACCAGGGATTAGTTTGTAGTTTTATTTTTAGGGTGGGGGCTGCCCGCAACGGGCAGGCCAATGCCCCCACCCACCACCATTACAGCCTTTCTGCCCCCCCTGGGGGCAGATGGGGCATCGGCCCCCAATCTGCCCCCCGGGGGGGCAAAAAGCCCACTAGACACCAGGGAATTGTAAAAAAAAAAAATACTCAATTACTACAGTCTTTCTGCCCCCCCGGGGGGCAGATGGGGCATTGGCCCCTAATCTGCCCCTTCGGGGGGGCAGAAAGCCCACTAAACACCAGGGATTCGTTTTATTTTTAGGGTGGGGGCTGCCCGCAACGGGCATGCCAATGCCCCCACCCACCCCCCAATTATTACAGTCTTTCTGCCCCCCCTGGGTGGCAGATGGGGCATTGGCCCCTAATCTGCCCCTTCGGGGGGGGGCAGAAAGCCCACTAAACACCAGGGATTTTTTTGGCGCAATTGTTTTTAGGGTGTGGGCTGCCTGAAACAGGCACGCCAATGCCCCCACTCTCCCCCCTACAAAAATGTCAGTCTTTCTGCCCCCCAGGAGGCAGATGGGAACTGTAGCCCCCAATCTGGCCCCCCCTGGGGGCGCAGAATGCCGACTAGAAACCATGGATTTTTTTGTTTTATTAGTGTAGGGGTAGGGGCTCCCCAAAATGGGCATGACAATACCCCACCCCACCCCCAGAGAAATTCCAGTCTTTCTGCCCCCCCGGAGGGCAGATGGTGGCAGTGGCCCCTGATCTGCCCCCTGGGGGGGCAGAAAGCCCAGTAGGCGCCAGCGAGTATGCAGGCTTTTTTATGCGTGGGGGTGGGGGCTACCCAAAATGGTCATACCAATGCCCCCACCCCCACAAAAAATAGCCACAGTCTTTCTGCCCCTTTAGGGGCATATCAGGATGAAACCCCCTTCCCCGATTCCCCCCCCAGGGCGGCAGAAAGCCCACTGGGCTCCGATTGTTTTTTTTTAGCAATGTGCATACCTGTGGATTTTGGGCCCTAGCGCAGTTGGCACTTAGGCAAACCTAGCAAAACTGTACATTCTTTAAAACTAGACACCGAGGGGAATCCTGGATGGGGTGACTTCACTGGCTCTCACCAGGTTCTGTTACCCAGAATCCATTGCAAACCTAAAAATGTGTTCAAAATAACACTTTTTCCTCACATTTCTTTGTCGGAAAGTTCTGGAATCTGTGTGGGTCCACAAAATTCCACCCACCCTGCATTCCCCAAAGTCTTCAGAGAAAAATGGTACCTCACTTGCGTGGGTAGGCATAGTGTCCGCGTCAGGCAAGGGCCCAAAACCTATTGAGGAGACATCAAAATTACCTATCACAAAACAACCTGGTTTTGCAAAGGGGGTCATATGAATTTTTAGCCCCGGGCTTGGCGACCACCTAGGGAAACGTACCAAACCCACACATTTCTGAAAACTAGATACCCGGGGGATTCCAGGGAGGTATGGTTTGCGTGGATCCCCCAACGTTTCCTTACCCAGAATACCCTGCAAACCTCAAATTTGGCTAAAAAAATCACCTTTTTCACACATTTTTGTGTGGGAAAGTTGTGGCATCACCGGGCTGACACAAATTTCCTACCACCCAGCGTTCCCCCGGGTCTTCCGATAAAAACGGTGCCTCACTCGTGTGGGAGGCCCAAGTACCCGCGACAGGCAAGGTCCCAAAACGTATTGAGGCGACATGAAAATTGCCTACCTCAAAACAACCTGGTTTTGCAAGGGGGGTCACCTGGGTTTTTGGCCCCGTGCTCAGCGGCCACCTAGGGGAACCTACCAAACCCACACATTTCTGAAAACTAGACACCCGGGGGATTCCAGGGAGGTATGGCTTTTTTTCACACATTTTTGTGTGGGAAAGTTGAGGCATCACCGGGCCGTTTTGAGGTAGGCAATTTTCATGTCGCCTCAATACGTTTTGGGGCCTTGCCTGTCGCGGGTACTTGGGCCTCCCACACGAGTGAGGCACCGTTTTTATCGGGAGACCCGGGGGAACGCTGGGTGGTAGGAAATTTGTATCAGCCCGGTGATGCCACAACTTTCCCACACAAAAATGTGTGAAAAAGGTGATTTTTTTCAGCTAAATTTGAGGTTTGCAGGGCATTCTGGGTAAGAAACGTGGGGGGATCCACGCAAGCCATACCTCCCTGGAATCCCCCGGGTGTCTAGTTTTCAGAAATGTGTGGGTTTGGTAGGTTCCCCTAGGTGGCCGTTGAGCACCGGGCCAAAAACCCAGGTGACCCCCCTTGCAAAACCAGGTCGGTTTGAGGTAGGCAATTTTCATTTCGCCTCAATACGTTTTGGGGCCTTGCCTGTCGCGGGTACTTGGGCCTCCCAAACAAGTGAGGCACCATTTTTATCGGGAGACCCGGGGGAACGCTGGGTGGTAGGACATTTGTGTCAGCCCAGTGATGCCTCAACTTTCCCTCACAAAAATGTGTGAAAAAGGTGATGTTTTCAGCTAAATTTGAGGTTTGCAGGGCATTCTGGGTAAGGAAACGTTGCGGGATCCACGCAAGCCATACCTCCCTGGAATCCCCTGGGTGTCTAGTTTTCAGAAATGTGTGGGTTTGGTAGGTTCCCCATGGTGGCCGTCGAGCACCGGGCCAAAAACCCAGGTGACCCCCCTTGCAAAACCAGGTCGTTTTGAGGTAGGCAATTTTCATGTCGCCTCAATACGTTTTGGGGCCTTGCCTGTCGCGAGTACTTGAGCCTCCCAAATGAGTGAGGCACTGTTTTTATCGGGAGACCCGGGGGAACGCTGGGTGGTAGGAAATTTGTGTCAGCCCGGTGATGCCACAACTTTCCCACACAAAAATGTGTGAAAAAGGTGATTTTTTCAGCTAAATTTGAGGTTTGCAGGGCATTCTGGGTAAGGAAACGTTGGGGGATCCACGCAAGCCATACCTCCCTGGAATCCCCCGGGTGTCTAGTTTTCAGAAATGTGTGGGTTTGGTAGGTTCCCCTAGGTGGCCGCCGAGCACGGGGCCAAAAACCCAGGTGACCCCCCTTACAAAACCAGGTCGTTTTGAGGTAGGCAATTTTCATGTCGCCTCAATACGTTTTGGGGCCTTGCCTGTCGCGGGTACTTGAGCCTCCCACACGAGTGAGGCACTGTTTTTATCGGGAGACCCGGGGGAACGCTGGGTGGTAGGAAATTTGTGTCAGCCCGGTGATGCCTCAACTTTCCCACACAAAAATGTGTGAAAAAGGTGATTTTTTCAGCTAAATTTGAGGTTTGCAGGGCATTCTGGGTAAGGAAACGTTGGGGGATCCACGCAAGCCATACCTCCCTGGAATCCCCGGGTGTCTAGTTTTCAGAAATGTGTGGGTTTGGTAGGTTCCCCTAGGTGGCCGTTGAGCACCGGGCCAAAAACCCAGGTGACCCCCCTTGCAAAACCAGGTCGTTTTGAGGTAGGCAATTTTCATGTCGCCTCAATACGTTTTGGGGCCTTGCCTGTCGCGGGTACTTGAGCCTCCCACACGAGTGAGGCACTGTTTTTATCGGGAGACCCGGGGGAACGCTGGGTGGTAGGAAATTTGTGTCAGCCCGGTGATGCCTCAACTTTCCCACACAAAAATGTGTGAAAAAGGTGATTTTTTCAGCTAAATTTGAGGTTTGCAGGGCATTCTGGGTAAGGAAACGTGGGGGGATCCACGCAAGCCATACCTCCCTGGAATCCCCCGGGTGTCTAGTTTTCAGAAATGTGTGGGTTTGGTAGGTTCCCCATGGTGGCCGTCGAGCACCGGGCCAAAAACCCAGGTGACCCCCCTTTTCAAAACCAGGTCGTTTTGAGGTAGGCAATTTTCATGTCGCCTCAATACGTTTTGGGGCCTTGCCTGTCGCGAGTACTTGAGCCTCCCACACGAGTGATGCACTGTTTTTATCGGGAGACCCGGGGGAACGCTGGGTGGTAGGAAATTTGTGTCAGCCCGGTGATGCCACAACTTTCCCACACAAAAATGTGTGAAAAAGGTGATTTTTTCAGCTAAATTTGAGGTTTGCAGGGCATTCTGGGTAAGGAAACGTTGGGGGATCCACGCAAGCCATACCTCCCTGGAATCCCCGGGGTGTCTAGTTTTCAGAAATGTGTGGGTTTGGTAGGTTCCCCTAGGTGGCCACCGAGCACGGGGCCAAAAACCCAGGTGACCCCCTTGCAAAACCAGGTCGTTTTGAGGTAGGCAATTTTCATGTCGCCTCAATACGTTTTGGGGCCTTGCCTGTCGCGGGTACTTGGGCCTCCCACACAAGTGAGGCACTGTTTTTATCGGGAGACCCGGGGGAACACTGGGTGGTAGGAAATTTGTGTCAGCCCGGTGATGCCACAACTTTCCCACACACAAATGTGTGAAAAAGGTGATTTTTTCATTTAAATTTGAGGTTTCCAGGGCATTCTGGGTAAGGAAACGTTGGGGGATCCACGCAAACCATACCTCCCTGGAATTCCCTGGATGTCTAGTTTTCAGAAATGTGTGGGTTTGGTAGGTTCCCCTAGGTGGCCGCTGAGCACCGGGCCAAAAACCCAGGTGACCCCCCTTGCAAAACCAGGTCGTTTTGAGGTATGCAATTTTCATGTCGCCTCAATACGTTGTGGGCCCTTGCCTGTCGCGGGTACTTGGGCCTCCCACACGAGTGAGGCACCGTTTTTATCGGGAGACCCTGGGGAACGCTGGGTGGTAGGAAATTTGTGTCAGCCCGGTGATGCCTCAACTTTCCCACACAAAAATGTGTGAAAAAGGTGATTTTTTCAGCTAAATTTGAGGTTTGCAGGGCATTCTGGGTAAGGAAACGTTGGGGGATCCACGCAAGCCATGCCTCCCTGGAAGTACACGGGTGTCTAGTTTTCAAAAATGTATAGGTTTGCTAGGGTTCCCAAGGGTTCAAAAACTACAGCTAGACATTTTGTCAAAAAAGGGTCATTTTTCACTGCGAGATTGAGGTGTGACCACGTTGCGTTTTGCACCGTTTCCTGTCGCGGGCACTAGGCCGACCCACACAAGTGAGGTACCGTTTTTCTCGTAAGACTTTGGGGAACGCGGGGTGCATGGAAATTTGTGGATCCACGCAGATTCCGGAACTTTCCACCACAGAAATGTGTGAAAAATGTGTTTTTTTTGTCAACTTTTTAGGTTTGCAAGGGATTCTGGGTAACAGACCCTGGTGGGAGGCAGTCAAGTCACCCCATCCTGGATTCCCCTGGGTGTCTAGTTTTCAAAAATGTATAGGTTTGCTAGGTTTCCCAAGGTGCCCGCAGAGCTAGGGTTCAAAAACTACAGCTAGACATTTTGCCAAAAAAGGGTCATTTTTCACTGCGAAATTGAGGTGTGACCACGTTGCGTTTTGCGCCGTTTCCTTTCGCGGGCACTAGGCCGACCCACACAAGTGAGGTACCGTTTTTCTCGTAAGACTTTGGGGAACGCGGGGTGGGTGGAAATTTGTGGATCCACGCAGATTCCGGAACTTTGCACCACAGAAATGTGTGGAAAATGTGTTTTCTTTGTCAATTTTTTAGGTTTGCAAGGGATTCTGGGTAACATACCCTGGTGGGAGGCAGTCAAGTCACCCTATCCTGGATTCCCCTGGGTGTCTAGTTTTCAAAAATGTATAGGTTTGCTAGGTTTCCCAAGGTGCCCGCAGAGCTAGGGTTCAAGAACTACAGCTAGACATTTTGCCTAAAAATGGACATTTTTCACTGCAAAATTGAGGTGTGACCACGTTGCGTTTTGCGCCGTTTCCTTTTGCGGGCACTAGGCCGACCCACACAAGTGAGGTACCGTTTTTCTCGTAAGACTTTGGGGAACGCGGGGTGGGTGGAAATTTGTGGATCCACGCAGATTCCGGAACTTTCCACCACAGAAATGTGTGGAAAATGTGTTTTCTTTGTCAATTTTTTAGGTTTGCAAGGGATTCTGGGTAACATACCCTGGTGGGAGGCAGTCAAGTCACCCTATCCTGGATTCCCCTGGGTGTCTAGTTTTCAAAAATGTATAGGTTTGCTAGGTTTCCCAAGGTGCCCGCAGAGCTAGGGTTCAAGAACTACAGCTAGACATTTTGCCTAAAAATGGACATTTTTCACTGCAAAATTGAGGTGTGACCACGTTGCGTTTTGCGCCGTTTCCTGTCGCGGGCACTAGGCCGACCCACACAAGTGAGGTACCGTTTTTCTCGTAAGACTTTGGGGAACGCGGGGTGGGTGGAAATTTGTGGATCCACGCAGATTCCGGAACTTTCCACCACAGAAATGTGGGGAAAATGTGTTTTTTTTGTCAATTTTTTAGGTTTGCAAGGGATTCTGGGTAACAGACCCTGGTGGGAGGCTGTCAAGTCACCCCATTCTGGATTCCCCTGTGTGTCTAGTTTTAAAAAATGTATAGGTTTGCTAGGTTTCCCAAGGTGCCCGTAGAGCTAAGGTTCAAAAACTAGAGCTAGGCACTTTGCCAAAAAAGGGTAAATTTTCACTGCGATATTGAGTTGTGACCACGTTGCGTTTTGCGCCGTTTCCTGTCGCGGGCACTAGGCCGACCCACACAAGTGAGGTACCGTTTTTCTCGTAAGACTTTGGGGAACGCAAGGTGGGTGGAAATTTGTGGATCCATGCAGTTTCCGAAACTTTCCACAACAGAAATATGTGGAAAATGTGTTTTTTTTTACAATTGTTTAGGTTTGCAAGGGATTCTGGGTAACAGACCCTGGTGGGAGGCAGTCCAGTCACCCCATCCTGGATTCCCCTGGGTGTCTAGTTTTCAAAAATGTATAAGTTTGCTAGGTTTCCCAAGGTGCCCGCAGAGCTAGGGTTCAAAAACTAGAGCTAGGCACTTTGCCAAAAAAGGTACATTTTCACTGCGATATTGAGTTGTGACCACGTTGCGTTTTGCGCCGTTTCCTGTCGCGGGCACTATGCCTACCCACACAAGTGAGGTACCATTTTTATCGGGAGACTTAGGGTAATTCAGTTTTGTAAAGGAACTGTTATTATCTATTGACTTTCGATGCATTTCTGCCTTCCAAATGAAAGATATTGTGTAAAAAAGAAGTCATTCTAAAAAATGACTGATAATTCTCATGCTAGTATGAGTATCCCCAATTTCAGAAATGTGCAAATATCTACTGTTTCTAAACTCTATATTTTGTTCCCATTTCAGAAATACATAGGTGTCTTTCATACCGATTTTTCCATGTACACATTTTTACAGAATAATTACTATATACCCGGTACATAATAAAAAACCATTGCAAGTTGCTGCTCAGTTTTTGGCTCTGGGTTCGTCGGGTTCTTGGTGAACCTACAAGTCCTATATATCCCCACAACCAGTAATGTCCAGCGGATGTAGTGGTATATTGCTTTCAAAGAACTGTCATAATTAGAAGAAGTTACAGGTGAAAACGTTGACACAAAAGGCTTTTTTTTTCAACTAATTTTTAATTTATTCTATATTTAACTGTTAGTTTCTATAAAAAAGCCTTGATGGATCTACACAAATGACCCCTTGCTGAATTCAGAATTTTGTCTTCTTCTCGAAAATGTATAGCTTTCCAGGATCCATTATTGCTTTTGTACCCATTTCTGCCATTAACTGGAAGGAGGTCAAGCACAAAAAATAGCAAAATTAGGCTATGTCCCAGAAAAATGCCAAAACTGTGTAAAAAATGTTGGGTTTCTGACAAAAGTCTGGTATCCCCGAAAAGCTGGGAAAATGGTGATTCCAACCCCAAAAACCCTTTTTTGATAACATTTGCAGGGAAAAACCCAGATGCTTTCATTTGCAGCCCGTTTTTCCAATTTTTCTGAAAAAAAACACAATTTTGCTGTATTTTGGCTAATTTCTGTGACCCCTCTGGGAGAATCCACAAACCCTGAGTACCTTTAGAATCCCCATGATGTTCGAAGAAAAGGACGCAAATTTGGCGTGGATACCTTATGTGGTCAAAAAGTTACAGGGGTCTAAGCGCGCACTACCCCAAATAGCCAAAAAAGGGCGTGGCACAGGAGGGGAAAAGGCCTGGCAGCGAAGGGGTTAACAGCCAAAAAAGCAGAGATAAAACTAGCACCCTATCAACAACAGGGTGCTAACATGCAAATTCGCATGTTAGCACCCTTTTACTCTACGCTTCCCTTTGCATCTCTAATGAGATGCAAAGGGGGCGTTCCAGAGTAAAATAATAGGAGAAATGTCGCTAAGCGACATTTCTCCTATTATCAAGAATATCGCGAACCCTGTTAGGGACAAAAAAAGCAGCGCTAACCGCGGTTAACGCTGCTTTTTTACGTCTGGTATTTTCTGACTTAGCCATGATATCCTATGGAAGGAGGATATCATGGCTAAGTTTGTCTGTCCCTATCAACAAGCTAACGTGAGATTATCGCTGGGTTTCCAGCGATAATCTCACGTTAGCCACTTAGCACCAGGATTTTTATCGCTATTGAGATAAGCGTTGCTAATAGCACGCTATCTCAGCGATAAAAATCGTCGCTAGCCGGCGATAATTATCTGAGCGCTAAGTGCACTCAGCGATAATTATCGCCGGTTGTTGTTGATATGCCCCTAAGTCTTATATGTTGTCCGTTAGGGAAGGCGGTCATAAGGAGGAACAGAGGCTGATCTGAGCTCCTGGGGGAGAAGCTAGCGTCGCTTAAATGTTGTTACTTGCAGAAGGCAGATTAAAAATAGAGGGGCATATCAACAAGGAACAGGGAAAATTAACGCTAAGTGCACTTAGCGTTAATTTTTTTAACGCCCGCTATCGCTGGTTATTATCGCCTGGTTATTGCGTTATTAACAACGCTAACCGCCTAGGCGATAACAAATCCAGCGATAGCAGCATTTTGGGAGGTTATCGCTGGTAATGCAGCGATAAAACTACAAGGATAGGGATATCCTTGTTGATAGCCCATGGTGGATTTAGCCATGTAATCCACCTCCCATTGGATAACATGGCTCAGGGGCATATCAGGAACAACCGGCGATAATTATCACTAAGCGCACTTAGCGCTAGGATAATTATCGCCGGCTAGCATGGATTTTTATCGCTGAGATAGCGTGCTATTAGCAACGCTTATCTCAAAAGCGATAAAAATCCTCACGATAACTGCCTAACGTGAGATTATCGCTGGAAACCCAGCGATAATCTCATGCAATGTGGCGTTAGCTTGATGATAGGGACTCACAAACTTAGCCATGATAACCACCTTCCATAGGATATCATGGCTAAGTCAGTCCTGAAGTAGGCATAAGGAAAGTAGCGATAACAGGGTTTATCGCTACTTTTCTTGCCGCTATGCTTCATAGCGTGGGGCTTGATGATAGGAGAAATGTCGCTTAGCGACATTTCTCCTGTCATGTCAGGTCAGGAACGCCCACTTTGCATCTCATTAGAGATACAAAGCTGGGCGTTAGGAATTCCTACACTAACGCAAGTTTTCACGCGTTAGCGTGAGCTTGCTAATTAGGCGATAAAATTATCGCCGCTTTTCGGCCGAAAACGGCCACAAAAACGGCGATAATTCTATTGCCTCGCCTTGCTGATATGCCCCTTAGTCTGAAAATTAGCAGACGTAAAAAAGTAGCGTTAACCGTGGTTAGCGCTGCTTTTTTTGTCTCTAACAGGGTTAGCGTGAAGCTTGATAATAGGAGAAATGTCGCTTAGCGACATTTCTCCTGTTATTTTGCTCCGGAACTTCCATTTTGCATCTCATTAGAGATGCAAAGGGAAGCGTAGAGAAAAAGGGTGCTAACATGCGATTTTGCATGTTAGCACCCTGTTGTTGATAGGGCGATATTTTTATCTCCGCTTATTTGGCTTTTAAAGCCCAAAAAACGGAGATAAAGCCCATGTTAATATGCCCCAGAATTCTTCTTTCACGTGGCTCACATTTTTCTGGAGCAGTGAAACACCAGGTGAGGAGAAGTGTTGCAATTCAAAGCAAATAGGAGACATAACCAAGCCTCCCCAAAAGAACGCTGCCTCGAATGAAAATCCGGCGGTAATAAAGCCGTGAAATGCTTTCCTCAGGGGTGTCAGCCTCAAAGAGTACGACGGGGGTAGCAAGGGGCATATTATCAAGAAACGGCATTAAAATTATCGCCGCTTTAGCGGCAGAAAACTGCCGCTAAAGCGGCGATAATGGGCTTGATAATATGCCCTTGTGAATTCCCACAAAAGCCCATGTTCTGGTGTCAACATGGGCTTCTTTTGGAATTCTCTGCGGCATATTATCAAGCCCATTATCGCCGCTTTAGCGGCAGTTTTCTGCCGCTAAAGCGGCGATAATTTTAACGCCGTGCTTGATAATATGCCCCCTAGATACTAAAAAGGAATTGGGTAGAAAGACCCGGAGCACCACTTGTCAGGAGAGGGCAGAGAGACGGAAATACAAGTTTAAAAACAGTACAGAAATACCTACAAAGCTATTCGTTCAGAAGAAGTAACATTTTACAGAGTTACATAGTCAGAATGCTTCGACAGCAGACAGGGCCCATACCCCAATCCATAATATGGCAAGGCAGCTGGACTGCGACTCAGCCGAGAGGGCGAGGGCAGATGCAGACGCTAATACTCAAAGTTTTATACGCTGAATAAATGGCTTTTATGCTTTGAATAACTGACTTTTGAGAAGATGGGTTTGTCCTATGCATTTATTTACTTATAAAAAACATGGGAACACTCAGAGTAACAATATGAGATCTCACAAGCTGTCCAGCAGAGCAGACATCCTTGTTTGTAGCCAGAGCAGTATGAGAAAGTTGAAGCAGGGACTGGTGAACACAGAAATAACTAGACCCGGAAACAAGGAGAAAAATGGGCGGGCAGTAGAGGCAAATCAGCCCATGTACGGTCGGGGGGGATGCTAGAAGGCCCCCCGCACAAAGCCAGAGCTTTCATGTAATACAGGACTCGTGCAAAAGGAGTTAATATCACCAGGGCCAAAGTGTGTAGGGCCAAGGGATGGGGCTTCATGAGACACGGTTTTATACACAGGAGATCCACAGGGTACCGCCGGAAAGACGGGGTACACCTTACGGGGGGGAAGGACAGGTCCCACTAAACATTGTGGGGAGACAGGATCAAAAGGGTTTTTTCAAGTAGGAGCAAAAGGAGAGGCCGGGGTAGGGGGGAGCTTCCTCCGATCGAGAAACCGCAGGTAGCGTGGCGGAACAAACACAAGGAAGCTAGTAAAAAGAAAAAAATTACTAGAAGGTAGATGGAAGGCTCTCACAGTGTCCTTGGGATGCTTCACGGCAGGAGCACTTTGGGAGCCAAGGGGCAGTGTGCCGCCATAGAAAAAGTAGATGTAATGCTCCCGCAGGACCCTTGGGATGCCTCACGGCAGGGGTACTGAGGGAGAAGATGACAAGGATTCAACCTCAGGAAAGGTAGAGTAGATGCTCAAGTAAGGTCCTTGAAATGCCACAACGGCAGGGAACCCTGGGAGAATGGAAGGCCCACGAAAGGGTTACAGGGCGAGTGGGAAGGCACTTGCAGCCCGGGCAGGTCCAGACGGACGCCCTCCAAATCGGTAGCAAGCTGAAGCCTAGACCCGTGAATCGGAATCCCAGAAAAGGGGCCCCTCCCCTCTCGGGAAATTGAGGAGGCTGGGTCCATAAGCCAAGATAAAGAATTGCAAGGAGCAATAGATGAAAAGATAAGAACATAGAAATTATATACGGTTATGACCATGAACATTTTATATGGAAAATTTTGATGTAAAATTTTTATGTTGATGAAGAAACTGCGACCTTTTTAGGAACCAAAGAAAGTTGTCAGTGGTGATTTAGGGTAAAAGCGCGCAGTTGGTGATAACAGTAAAAAGGAACGGGCAGGATGACTTGCCATCTGGAGGGGGTTTCAGGCTGTTGTAGCTGATACATTTACAGAGGAACAGAGGGGAGCGAGGAGTAGGTGGTTTATTGCAGTTATTTTGAATAACGCAATTGGGAAGCTTTCTTTTGCAGCTGATCGTCACCCCTACAGAGGAGCATTATAGGCACACGCAGGACAGCAGTGCGACCTAGCATACTGTGCCCTAGTGCCTGTGATGCAGTGTCATGAGGCTCCTGCAGCACCTCCCTGGCCCCTTCCATGCTGAACTACACAATTACAAAACAATTTGTTCGCAAGAGAAAAACATGATCCGTTTTGTACAGAAAAGAAAGGCCTTTCATCCGAGGACTTGCAAAAACATCAAACAGCTTCAATAAATTCATAAACACTACACAATAAAAAAGCATTGGTCAGTTCGCAACGGAACAACCCCTTTTTTCCCAAACCGAAAATAAAAGCAGTTTCAGCCATGGAACTGAAACCAAATCGGAAAATAAAGAACTATCATCCAAGGAGCTGCTAACACATCCTGCAGCTTAAACAAAAACACTACAAATGAAAAAACGAAATGTGCAAGGCTTAATCCGCCCACTGTCTAAGATGTGAAAGGGTATATGCCGATCTGGAAACCCTTCGCAAGACAACAGTAAATGCCTCCATTAATGGGTTCCTCCAGTATACCGTCATGCAACACTTCAACTACCAAAGATATCGAAAGCAGAGCGGAGAGGATGATTTTTCTTTTTTTTTTTTTTACAAACTTTATTAAATTTTCCCATTAGAAGGAGCAATGAATTACATATTGCATTAATCACATTAAGTACATATATGGCAGTGGATACATCTCAAGCGTCTTGCGCCAACCTGGAAGTAGAATAGCACAGTTGTCCATACATTCTTAACATGTAACAGGTCAGCCTGAAATGCCACCAACCACGCACATTACTATGCATTAAGTAACCCTCCTACAAGACACTGGACCCACAGGGAGCGGTGCCCACTCAATATCCCCCCAACTACCCCTCCCACCCAGTACCCACCCACCATAACCAACCCATGCCACATAAATTCGGTCAGATGGCAGCTGGGCATTCCCCATTGGGGGAAAGGAGGGGAAGGAGACCACACCCTAAGCGTGCGGCAGGGGAAGGGAGGAGGCAGAACAGTGCATCAAGAGGGGAGAACTAGATGAATGTGAATAAGTGGAATAAGGAGGGGAGGAGTAAACCACCACCCACCGGGAAGTGGCTGCAATCATTTGGGATACTTCAACTCACATTGCCAGGGGACAGGTTCCAACTAACACACAATCTTATCCGCTGATAGGTACCACGGCACGTACAGGGGAACTCTGGGGATGGGTCCCTGCAGCCTCCTCCCCCATTTAACTTTTAAACAGCTCAGTCAAGTGTGCCCATTCAAGGGAGATAGGATGCTTGCGTAGCCCCTGACTCTCCTCACGGTGCAGGGCCTCTCGCTCCGCCACCGACCAGCGCAATACCTCCTCTTCCCAGGCCTCTACACGCGGTGGGGCACGAGACTTCCAACGCTGTGTTATCAGGCGCTTTGCTAGCATTAAAGTCAGAGTGGCAAAACGACGCAACAGTTTCGCTTTAAGGGGGAGCGGTAAAAGGCCCAATAAACAAGCCTCTGCTGTATCCCGGGAGGGGTGCTCGGTGATTGTAAATAAAACTTGCGTTATCTTACCCCAGTATCCCCGCAGCGCCGGACAGAGCCACAGCATATGCATCAGGTCGGCATCTGGTGCCGGGCAACGAGGACAGGCCGATACCGCTGTGTTGTACATCTTACTTAGTGTAAGATAAGCCCTGTGGAGGACAAACAATTGAATAGTTTTCAATCTACAATTGCGGGACACTTTCTTAGGGTAGTCTAGTATATAGGTCCACTCTCTATTACTAAATGCCCGGGACAAATCTGCTTCCCACCGCAACTTGAGAGGAGCCAAGGAAATCTGTGTGTGTTCTCGGAGGCCACGGTAAAGCCAACGAACCAGGAAACGTCTATGGCCCATTATGTGGAGGGAGCGCAGGAGGTGGAATGTTGAGGGTTCTACAGGTGTCGTCTGCCACTGTGCCCGAATGTACCGGGAGATCTCCGCATGGAGCAGAAACTGGGTATCGGGTACCGCGTTCACCCGCACAAAGTCCCGCATGGGGCATCAAACTTCCTTCCTGAAAAAAGGCTCCTATTGTCTCCACCCCCTGTTGCGCCCAATTCCGTAATCGACCAGCATTCAGAATTCCCTGCCTTGTGGGGAGGCCACACAGCAGAATATTGGGAGAATATGGATGGTGGATTTTAGCATACTTACACGCCCTTGTCCAATAGTGAAGCACTATCTTCAGTAGGGCCGGGGGGTCCGATGGCTTAGGGGCACCGGGGCACAACAACGACTGCAAGGTACCACTCGCTAGTTGGGTCGGGGTGTAGCCTATTTCAAACAGGTTCTTCCCAGCCAGCCAGTAGGCCATCCACTACAGCTGACCAGCAATGCAATATGCCAAGAAGTCGGGCGCTCCCATACCGCCGGCGCCACTCGGGAGCCGCAGCTTAGCTAACGCTACCCTATGCCTCCCTGGACCCCAGACCAGCGAGGTCAGCAGGGTATCCAACTCTCGAAAGATCCAAGCGGGGTATACCACCGGGATGTTGACAAAATGGTAAAGCAGGCGAGGCAGCATCACCATCTTAGATATCGCCAACCGTCCCGCAATGGTAAGAGGCAATGTATTCCAAAATGTAATTTGGGAACGTATGGAAGAGATTGTGCGTACCAGGTTGCCTTCTACGACATCCGGCACGGACCGATAGATATTAATTCCCAAGTACTTAAAAGTGACTGGTGCCACCCTGAAGGACAAAGGCCCAAAACTCAACTCCGGAGCCGTGAGCGTGTCACTGAAGGAATAGGCTATAGATTTGGAAGCATTGAGGTGCAACCCGGAAACCTCCCCAAAGTGAAGAAAAAGATCCGCCACTTCCCTCATGTCAGCCTGGAGATCACGAAAGTGCAGCAGCATGTCGTCCGCATAAAGCGAGACTGAATGCAGGACACCCTCCATCTGAATCCCATGGGGGACCATGGCCCGCCTAAGGTTCTGGGCCAGAGGCTCAAGCGCTAAAACAAACAATATAGGCGATAATGGGCAACCCTGGTGCGTACCTCGAAAGATGGGGTAGGCCGAAGAGATAATCGAACCTGTCTTCGCCCTGGCCGTGGGGGCGGTGTAGAGCAGCTGAATCCAGGCACATAGTTCTGGGGGAACGCCCATTTTAGCCAACACTTCCAGCATATAAGACCAACTTAGAGTGTCGAAGGCCTGCGATATGTCCAAGGATAGACACCCTGCCCTCGGTGGCTGGAGCCCGGAGGCATGTAAGAGGGCGTGGAAGCGCCGAAGATTCAGCGATGTACTCCGCCATGGGCCAAAGCCGCATTGGTCTGTATGAATCAACCGCGAAAGAAGTGGGAGAAGGCGGTTCGCAAGGAGTTTACTAAGAATTTTATATTCTGTATTAAGGATCGACAGAGGCCGATAGGATGACATATCTAGGGGATCTTTATCCGGCTTTAAAAGGGATATGACGATCGCCTCCCGAGTGGTAGGGGGCAACCTCCCCTCTGCAAGTGATGTTGTATAGAGTTGTAGTAGTTTGGAGATTAAGAGAGGTGAGAAAGTGGAGTAAAATTCAATGCGTAGCCCGTCGGAGCCAGGGGTCTTCCCACGGGCTAGGGATTTAATAGCTACTCTGATCTCGGCCGGGGTAATCGGCGCCTTTAAGTCATGAGTCTCTGATGCAGACAGCACTGGTAAGTTCGCCTGCGCCAGAAACTCAGTCACATCCTCCGCGCCCGGTGCTGGGCGCGCCCCATTGAGTGTCTCGTAATGGGTCCGAAACGCTAAGTTTATCCCCAATTGAGTCTGGACCTGTCCATGTTGTACGGTATTAATAACCAGGATGGGAGTGGGACAAGTTGGGGGGCAATAAGCCACGCTAATAACGTGCCCGCTCTGTCAGCCTCTGAGTGCGTGCAGTGGGTGTACGCCCTATAATCGAATAGGCGAAGACGCTCTAGAGTTTCCGCATACTTAATTCTGGCCGTCTGCAAGGTTTCCTCGGCCTGCTCGTCCAGTTGGGCCGCTACTTCATGTTCCTGCAGCGCTGCCTCCAGGACCGTTAGGTCCCGGATCACTTCCCTACGGGCCCCCACCAAGGAGCTCAGGAACATCCCCCGTATAGAGACCTTGAAAGATTCCCATTCTAGGGAACGTGTCGAGGCAGTGCCTTCGTTAACAGCAAAGTATGTGGTGATCTCCGTTTGTAATGTATCATGGTAGACCTGGTCTTCTAATTGAAGGGGTTGCATCCTCCAAGTCGGTATCGGCGCCGGAGACCGGCCCCACTGAAGGCACAATTCGATAGGATTGTGGTCGGATAGGGTTTTGCCCAAATAAGTGCAGTGGGAGACAGCACAGGACAACGTCGGCGAACCCAAGAAGTAATCCAGGCGTGTATGCAAGTGATGGGGATAAGAATAAAAGGAGTACCCCCTAGCAGTCGGATGTTGCGATCTCCAAAGATCCAGCAAGTTCCAACCCCGTGCCCATTGACCCAAGGCCACGGCGCGGGTCCCCGCAGCAGTACCAGCCAATGGGGAGTGAGAACGATCTAGCCCAACATCAAAGACAGCATTCAAATCTCCGCCAAGCAACCATGGACAATCACTCCAATCAGACAAGGCTAAGGAGACCCGGGAGAGGAATTGTGCATGATCTACATTAGGGGCGTACAAAGAGCCCAGCACTAGGGGCGAGCCATTTAATAGGCCCCGCAACAACACATATCTACCCAGATGATCAATCCAGCTCTCTAACAAAGAAAAGGGGACTCCTGCCCGCAGCCATATTGCAGCCCCTCTACAAAAGGCGAAGTATGTAGTGGCATAGAATTGACCTCTCCAATGTTTTTGCAATTTCAGGGACTCGGAATGGACCAGGTTTGTTTCTTGAAAACATACTATTTGAGCCTTACGGCGATGTAACTGGGCTACTACACGGTGGCTTTTCTGAATGGAGCCCATGCCCCTCACATTCCAGGAGATGAGGACATACGACCTTGGGACAGTCATCATATCAGGAGAAAATCACCCCTTCCCAACCCAGCCCCCCCCACCCCCTGACCCCCTCCCCATCCCCCCTCCTCTCAGACCGTGCGGCAAACCTGTAAACAAAAACTTTGTTACCCAATACAGGGTCCAACGCTCCAACCGCGTCCGACCAAACTGTAAACGAATCATAACTACAGAACCAGAACTAGTGCTATCGCCTAGTGGGAGAAAAGGTTAACTTCACACTGAGTTATCAGTAGCGTGTATTAATCATGGAAGTGCCCAAGACAGGGCAGGCCGGGGAACTACACATACATAACCGGATTGGGCAATACAAACCAATGGCACATTGAGGAAGCTAAATGCGTAGGAGATGCCTCAGACAAGCAGTGAGGGGGTGGTCACACCCCAAGCTTGCCTCCGGAGAGCAAACCCCGCAAGAAAGAGAGGAAGTCAGAATATCAGTCCGGGAGGCCCTCTAGGTGGTCTTTGCTTAGGTGAGTGGAATCCGACGGGAATAGTGCCACGCTCCCATCCGTGTCAGAAGCAGATGAATTTCCTACGGACGGACTAGTGCTGATCAGTGTCCGGGTGGAGCGAAGGGATGAGGCCGAGCACAGTGCCTCATGTTGACCCTCTCGGATTTGTTGCTGCGGCGGAACGCTGGAAGTCGTGCTCTGTGTTAGCATAGACTTTTTCCGCCGTCGTGGGGGTCTCTGCGATTGTGGCAGTGAAGAATCCAGCCGCCTAGCCGGGAGGACCTCCGGGAAGTTTCTGTCCAGCCAGTCCCATGCACTGTCCGCCGTGTCGAAGAAGATAGACCGCTGTTGATGGACCACCTTCAGTCTGGCCGGGAAGAGTAGCGCAAAAAGGAGGCCCGCTGCTCGGATCCGTGCCTTCACCTCCATGAAGGAGAAGCGCTTTCGCTGGACTGCCTGCGTATAGTCCGGGAAGATAAGGACGGTGGCGTTGTCCACGAGTAGTGGACGACTGACTCGGGCAGCCTGTAGCAGGTGATCGCGATCCCTTTAATTGAGGATACATGCTAAAATAGGGCGAGGGTTGGCTCCCAGAGGAGGTCGTCTCGCAGGAACGCGATGCGCCCTTTCCACAGTAAAGTGGGGGGAGAGACCAGTAGGAGCCACCACCGTTCGCAGCTAGTGTTCGATGTGAGTCGTGGGGTTTGGGCTCTCCATGCCCTCCAGGTATCCCACTATCCGGAGGTTGTTGCGGCGTGCTCACCCTTCCGCATCATCAGCCCTTGCCTGCAGGGCATCGATCTGCTGGCACATGAGGGTAAGCTGTTCGGTATGAGTCGCCACCTGGGATATCAATGGCTCCACCGTCTGGTTCGTGTGCCAGCTTCCTGTGGTCATCTTTCAGGAGATTCAGGTCAACGGAGATCACTCCCAGCTGGCCCTCCAACGCCGAGAGAGTGTCTCTGATCTCTTTGAGGATCACATCCAGTTTGTCCGGGGACGGAGTATGTGACCCCTCCCGCGCTGATGGGTCCAGGCGTCCGCCAGCGCGGTCCGGGAAATGTGACACAGAGTTCTCCCCAGTCGGCTGCACATTCACCCGGACCCTTCCCATTGCGTCGCCAAGGTGAAGAGGGAAGCACACAATCTGGAAAGGCTGGGCGTACTCTGGAGGATTCCTTCCCCAGGAACTATGCCGAGTGACAGGCAGAGGGAAGAGCAACACTCTGGGTTCCGATGTGGATCTCCGTAACCGCCCCCGGATCAGGCACAAGACCCCGCAAGGCGAGCAGGATAACAAGTACAGTTTTCAGGCCCTTAAGGAAATGTAAGGAAAGAGCCGCTCAGAATAAAGCTAGTCCATCAAGGGTCATCAAAGTCTTACAGGTATTAGGGCTCCACTATGGCACCACAGTCAGTGCCCTTATGCAGGCAGGGTTCCAGGCGCCATCCACAGACGTCTGCCCCAGCAAATAGTCCACCAACACAGGGCCGCTGGTCCAACACCGGCGCGTGGTGCGAAGAAAGCCGTCAGACTGAGGCCCACTGCCGCCGGTACCGTCTCCACACGTATCCTCCCTCAGAAGCACAACACAGACCAGCGTACTCCTCCGAGTGGGTGTCCATCCATGAGTCTCAGGGACACCACAGTAGCCCCCATCGCAGCCAGTCGCCACCCGGCCAGAAGTCGACGCCCTGGACCCCTCCGCCACCATCCGGGGGAGGCCCCCGCCAACAGGTACCTAGCAGCCTGCACCCGCCTGCGATCCCTTCAATTAGAAGCTGCCCCTGCCTCTAGAAGATAATGGTGCCCCCGGCCTGGAGCTCGTCTACTAGACGTCCACCATCTTTGGCTGCTAGCCACGCCCCCCCCCCGAGCTGAGAGGATGATAATGAATATAGAAAATGGCTCTGCTGCAGCAAGAATAAGTTCCAGTCGCCATATTTAAATGCCAAAATACCAAAGACGAAGCTTACCTACATTGTACATCGTATTTTTTGTAAACATTAATGCCTAAATGCGGGTTGGAGAGGTTTTAATCAATATTTTTAATTTGAAAACTTGAATGTTTGCATGTGGCTAAAGCTTTGGGGAATTATTAAGGAAACGCAAGAGATCGGTTCTTTAAATGTATTTAATAATTATATTGTGTCCAAAAGTGGCTGCTGTAAAATAGACAAGCATTTGAAATGCAAATATGTCTTGCATTCGTGAGTTAGAGCTATTAACGTTCTTGTAAATGGCAATATATTTTACCTACACGTTTTATTTTTGGAGTGAATGTATGTAGTGTGCAAAATCCCTTGGAAAGGTCCTGCACTTCGAAATAAATATATTGAAAAAGACGCAAAGTGTGGATTGTGTCAACAATTGCTTGGCACGTACCTCATGGGTGAAGTGTCGCCACCCATGCACACCATGGTGCTTTACTAATGCGAAACTCATTAATAAAAGTAGTGCTTACAGACTAACCAACGCGATTGGGACCGGAGCATGTGAATCCGAATCTCGGCTTCTCTTTCATTCTCTAGACTATTTGACTCACTCTCCTGCGTCTTGGTTATCCCCCAAACACTGGGAGGCAATGAAGTTTGCCAAGGGGCGGGGATCAGGGGAGTTTCGGGGGGTACATGAAAATGTATTCATTGCCTAGTTGTCAAAGGTCGCTCGGTGCTATTAGTTAAAAATGTGCAGATTTCATTAAGATGTTAAGAGTACCTTACTCGCATCTATGAAAAATTGACATTAACTAAACAAAATGCCAGAATGTTTGTCAGTTTTCACAGTGTTTTAGACAGTACTGGTTGCTTAGTTTCATTGCATTAATTTTTGTATTTACTCTTTTACAGCATCTAAAGTAGGTTACCTAACCCCAAAGCCCCTAGTTGTTAAATGACCCATAGAAGGGAGTGTTTTACAGTTGAGCAAATGTGTCCAAATGTAATTTTGGTAGTGCCATGGAATGGTCAGCCAATAAGGTACTCGATGAGCAGGTATTTAACTACACGTTCAAAACGTACGGTATTGTGGCTGTTGTTTGTTTGTACCCAACCACCTCTCTGAATGTGTTTATTAACACAGAGCTCCATCTACCAGACAGTGCTCACAGAACAAAATATATTAATTTATCCTGAGTGTGAAGGCACCCAGAAGGCTTAGGTGACCGCCCGGAGAGGCTAGGGATCGCAGGACTTCTACAGACTCTGCCGTGCTCCTCTGTATTAGCAGGGCACAGCTCAGAATCTGCCGCTTCTGCTAAGTATAGGTGAGGGGGATAAGGTTGGGGCATGCAGGCGTTGCCGGCAGATTTCCAGGTTATTGAAAGTGATGATTCTGATGTGAGGCAATGGAGACTGACTTTGTCTGTTTGTCTGCACCACTCTATTTCTCTACCATCTACCGGGCTCACTGTCATGTATCCATTCATCTCTCTTTGTTAGAGTTGCGCGAGCCAATATATTAATTAGCAGGTAGAGCCAGCCGGAGACGAGCCTAGCGTATACGAGCCAGTGGGAGAGCCGTGAAAATGATCGGCATGTGAATCATACAGTAAACATGATGTAAATGTGCGATAATGTCTCTTCAGAATTAAAAAAAGTGCATTTCTTTAGCGCGTCACCTCAGTACACAAGACTGTAGCACTGAATTGAGAGGAAGATATTAAAAGTGCTCGTTGTAAGCATGAGTTAAAAAACTGCCGCTCCTCCCGCCCGACAACAATGCCATTTGTGAACTAAGAGGCGTCAGTTGCCATGCAAACCCTGAATGTTGCAGAGAGTCTTATTATATTTAGAGCAAAATTAAAATTAAGGGTGGGCGACAAATTCCGTTCCGCTCGCGGAACTTGCGAAATTTTGGCATTTTCACGTTCCGCGCGGAACGCGAAAATGTCGAAACTTCCGTGATCCGGGGCGGAACGGAAATATGCAGGGCAGGATTCATTCTGGCACGATGCTCCTGTTACTAAAATGCTCCTGTTACTAAATCTCAACAGGAAGCACTTACAGATATAAATAAAGCAGGTTTCCGAGTTGAAGTTCAAATTCAGTAACGCATTAATCAGCACAAAACATTTGTGAGCACGGTCGAGGCTAGGCAGGTGTGTTTTCTCCACATATCTACCGTCAACAATTTGCTGTAATCCTTGATGGAGCTCTGTGCACCTATGAGTTTCTCGAGCGCAATCCCCGTGTTGTTCCTGACACCATGAGGTTCTGTCTCCTCATCTGCTGCTCTGATCGGTCTCTGGCCCTTTATAAACAAGAGGCATGTGAACTGCATGGAAGCCACGCCCGTTGGGCCCCGACCCACACACCAGCGGTGTTCAACGTCTTCCCGCCCTTTCCCCCACTATGATGGACAGCTCACTTGAGGGACCCCGGCGCCCGTGGGCGCGGTGGCAACATTACAGACACACATGGTCCCTGTAGACAACTCTTCTGGCCCTTTACGCAGCTGTAGTGTAGGAAAAGCGCTATACATTTACCCAACGAGGTAGCACTTACTGATTAGCCAGTAGAAAGTACTCGAGTTGAGTAGAGGTATTGCACAAAACGGTGGCATCTTCTTGGGTAAATATGCAGGGCAGTTTTCATTCTGGCACGGTGCTCCTGTCACAAAAATTAAACCTCAACAGGAAGCACTTACAGATATAAATAAAGAAGGTGCCCGAGTTGAAGCTCAAATTCAGTAATGCATTAATCAGCCCAAAATCTCCGAGAGCACACGAAATTTCACGTGTTCGCGGAGTTTTTTTGCGGTTTCGCAAAATTTTGCGAAAGGCAATTTCGCAATTCCCACCCACCCCTAAATAAAATCTAGTTCATTAAACATGAGAAGTTTTTTGTACAGCACGCATCTTGAATTTACATATTTCAAGGTGGCAATAATAAAGATGAAAACGGAAGTGCCGGCAGGCAAGAAAACACGAATGGGAGGGGGGAGGGTGAGAAGTCACAGACTGAGGGAGGGGGTGGTGGGGTGGGGAGACAGGGAAGAAAATAGTGTTAGGAGTAAACGGGCCAATAGCCGTGGAAGGATACAAATGATGAATGAGGGGGGACTAACAAGCCTCAAACCAATCGGAAGGCAGCATTTAAGACAAAAGCCAATTGGCAGAGAGTGGGTGGAGCTTCCACAAAGCTTCCACACTACAGTTCATACTGCATGCCTCGCAAAGCGATGACAGCTCATACGCGCTGCAACGTTAGGCGAAACCTAAAAGAAAATAGTGTTAGGAGTAAAGAAGCCAATAGCCATGGAAGGATACAAATGATAAATGAGGAGGGACTAACAAGCCTCAAACCAATCGGAAGGCAGCATTTAAGACAAAAGCCAATGGGCAGAGAGTGGGTGGAGCTTCCAAGAAGCTTCCACACTACAGTATATACTGCATTACTCGCAAAGCGGTGGCAGTGCATTCGCGCTGCAACGCTAGGCGAGATGTAAAAAGGAGGATTTGCATTGAGGTCTGTGATGCGCATAAGGCATCGCCATATAAGCAGCGCTCGTGAAAAGTGAACTGAAGAAATAATAACAAATAAAACAAGGCTTCAAGAAGCCCAATCCCCCATAAAAGGAAGCCCAAATGAACCAACTATCCTACCAAAAATGAGCCCAGCTGCCGGTACACATCGAAAAGTGGAGGAAAAAAATGAATAAATACAATGAACAGAGCTGGAGGAACAGAGAGGAAGGCAGTACTGACACAGTTGTGGCATTTAGAGGAGGGAGGAATTATACATTTACATGTAAGCAGCTTTGCCTCCAAAGGTGAACACAGGCAGACAGTAACAGACCAA
This sequence comes from Triturus cristatus, assembly GCF_964204655.1. Classification (NCBI taxonomy): domain Eukaryota; kingdom Metazoa; phylum Chordata; class Amphibia; order Caudata; family Salamandridae; genus Triturus; species Triturus cristatus. The sequence goes on from NC_140593.1 coordinate 425,154,140, forward strand.
GAAACAAAGAAAATAATTGTCCCCACAAGAACACATAAAGAGCCATAGCGGAATGAAACAGTACTTAGACCCTGCTGCATGGGAGGAACAGAAGGGAACAAAGAGGCAGGGCTAACCACTAGCAAGCAAGGATTTCTAAAGGACACTGAAACAAGCAAATCAAAAGCAGGGAGATGGTTTTAAGCCAACATGAGATATTACAATAAGTCTTGAATGCTCGACTTAAACATCCAATATAACACATTTTGCACACTTCATACATAATATCACATAGTGACGACTTCGTAAAAATGCGAATCATAAAAGTTTACTTCCATGTTTAAAACGATTAATTCATAGTGTAAAACGACCTAAAACATTCTGCCAAGGTGCATTTGCAGGGGGTCTTGTTATACGTACTTTTCAGAGGAGTACACCATAGATTTAATTCCCCTATTATAATCACTTTGCTATAAATACTATAAGAGACTAACGTTTTCAGAAAGTCTTTGAATGAAGACTCAAGTGGAATCCGAAGGTCTGTAAATTGCCCACAGATAAATGGAACAGGAATCTGAAAATACCAATCAATTGATAGCCTATTATATCATCTAATGGGCTTATTTACAAGCCCCTAAGTATTTATTGAAGTATAGGGTAGTATCCACAGTTACTCTGCAATGCTATTTAAATTCGATTATATCCATTAGGAATAGCATTTGTGGCAGCAACACTGGCTGCGTCATGCAGCCAAGTTTCTGTCATAACAAACACATCTTATTTGACAGGAAAAGGATTTCTTCTTCATGTTTTCTTGTATGTATATGTTTTGTTTTCTACCTATATTATTATTATTACTATTATTGTTACTCAGATACAATCTTGTTATCTGCCTAATTTTTGAAAAATGGTTTTGTAAATTAAACCTGTTTGGACACCTTCACGTTTTTTAGGCAGCATCTAAGGCGCATTCCAAAACCCATGCATAATGCTTAATGGATTTAACACCTGTCTATCAGCCCTCATGTACATTTTGGCTAGGTTTTCCCCCATAGAAATACATGTACATACACATACAAAGGTTTCCAAACCTTTCACTCTATATGAATGCCATTCAATGCCATTCTGTGTGCGTGTACTAGCGAATCTGTAGTAAGTCACATAACACTGCACACAGTTGTACCGAGACTGGGTGGAATTACCGAACCCCACCAGACCATTACACATCTAGAACAGAGGTAGCATTCTGATTTCCACATTTTTTGCCCAATTTCCAGCTTGTTTTTCAGTCATATGTTCACCTGATATTTGCAGGTAGATGTGTGCCTGGAAATACTGGGACACTTGTGATTAGGGTGACCACTTGTCATAGATGCAAATCATGGGCAGTGTTGGAACTGGCCCTTTTTGCAGGGTTATCCCCAAACTTTTTGCTTCTTCCTCCTCTAGTTTTTCTGACCTGTGGTTGTTGGCAATAGGACTCTGGGCACTTTACCACTGCTGATCAGTGCTAAAGTGCATTTGCTCTCTGTATAAAATATCATATTGATTGGATATACCTAATTGGCATATTTGTATCACCATGAAGTCCCTAGTAAAGTGCACTGTGAGTGCCAGGGCTGGTGATGACAGATGCTACTAGTGGGCCTGCAGCGCTGATTGCGCCACCCACATGAGTAGCCCTAAAATGGTGTCTCAGGCCTGCCACCGCAGGCCTGCCTGCAGTCCCTGGACTGCCATGTCCTCCTGGCCAGTGTCCACACTGGCCGGGCCTAACCCTTCCCTTTTTGTGCACATCAGTCATCCCTATGGAAGGCCCAAGGTACCCCCTGGGCAGGGTGCAGTGTATGTAAAAGGTAGAGCATGTACTAGTGCAGGTACCATGCTCTGGTAGTGAACAGCGGCCATTTTGTGTGTTCACTGCTGCAAGGTTATCTTGCTCCATAGGCTAACATGGGGGAGGCTGGTGCCAATGGCCATCAGCCTATCTTCTCATAGGAACAAGATAAGACATGAGTGTTTGATATCCCTGAGCTCAGCATTTAATAACCCATCTTTTAGGAGAGGTTGTTTTTAAATCCTGAGTTGGAGAACAGTACTTTTTAGAGAGTAGCTGTTCTCTTGTCTGACCCTTCTGTGTGACTGGGCATGCTTGTGGATTGACTGTCTGGTTTGAGAGTGACAGGGGCTGGGGAGCCCCCAGGAGGTTGGATGAGTCAGCCCTTTGCTGAATGACTGCATTTGCAAGTAGAGTGGAGGGAGGAGATAGCACCTGGGAGTGAATAGGGCTGTGCCTGCCTGCCACACTGCTGGCTCCACCTCCTGCTGGGCGGCTGACGACTCTGCCCCTCACTCTGAAAGGAAAGAAGAAGCCAGGAAAACAAAGTGCTCCAGCAACACCCAGAACTGGATCAGACCGGGCTCAGGACCCACTTGCACAAAGACTTCAAAGACTTTTAGGGGTATATGTAAAGGACCCCTGACAACAGAAAATCAGATTCTACAATCAAGAGGAACCTCTGCTGGAAGACGGACCGCTGAAGGACTGAAGGAAGATTGCCTTGCTGTGTGCTCTAAGGGCTGACCTGTCCTGCTGTGCAACTGAAGCTGAGGAGGAGAAGGGACCTTGCTGTGTGCTGTGAGCCTGCCTACTTGACCTTAACAAGACTTTTCTGTGTGCTGTGTCTTCAACTTTGAATCTCCAAGGGCCCGAGAAGAGCTGGCCTCCGGTTTTGCAACCCAGGGACAGAAAGGTTGCAAAGACTTCAAGACTCTGCTGTGTCCCCCTGGGCTGCTGTGTACCGCAGAGAACGTGGGCTGTTTTTAAACATCTGCCCCGTGAAGTGTGCTGGCTGCTCTCTGCTTCGCTTGAGAGCACCGCGCTGATCTTTGCCTGAAACCGGCTGCCGCGTTGAGAAGACCGACGTGCTCATCGGCACGTGTATTGCTGGTGGGGGCTTGGCCGGAGGAGCCGCGCTGCGAGTGGCTGACTCCCGGTAGCATCTGACATCGTCACTGGGGGCTCGTTGAGGGAGTCGCGACCTGATTGGCCCATCGCTCGAGAGCTGCAGAAACCCTGCACCGGAAAAGTTGCTCCGAAGCGCCGAGTCATGGCGCCCCTGCCCGCATCCTGGTGAGTCTGTGCCGGGAGGAGGAACCTTGCCGGGAACCTCGTTAACTGTTGGGGCATTTTTAAGTCACATCTCAATCCCCGAACGTCCGGCATAGCGCGTGGGGCCCGGGGACTGCCACCCATGGTGCAATCTTGTGATTACAAACGAGAAGAGCAGCCTGAGAGGAGCGCTTTGGTTATAAGCGCAGGGCATAGCTGGAGAAACGTGTTTTAAGTACTGAGAGCCTACAAACTTATTATTTTCGAATACTAATGCCCACAAGAGACTAGAGACTATCTTTTTATTTTCCTAGCAACCAGAGAAAGCTGAAGAGAACCGGAAACTAATGTGCAATGCTATGGTAGTTGATTTTTATTGCTGAAACTAGATAAAGCTATATTTTTAATATACTCACCTGTGTGGTCTGCATTTGTGGTGTACTGGGGGGTCATTGTGGTTGTTACTTGCAAATACTTTACACATTGCCTTGGGGATAAGCCTGTCTGCTCGAGTCAAGCTACCTAGAGGGTGAGCAGGGGTTATCTATAGTGTGTGTCCCTGTACCCTGATTAGAAGCAAGGGTCCCTATTTGGTCTAAGGTACTTACCTCTGCCAACTGGAGACCCCCAGATCTAACAGGCAGGGTCTGTAAATATTCAGGACAAAGAGTCAAAATTCAGGACGAATATTAAATACAAAAGGTCCATTTTATGGAAACATCTGGATGAGTCAAGCATTAATAAAACAGTAAACAAAAATTCCCAGTCCCTCTCGCCCACCTTCCTTTGACCATATGCTTCCCATTTCCCTTCCCACTTACCCTTCATTTTCCGTGTGCTCTTTCAGCCTCTCCTTCACATCCTCCATTGTCAGTTTGCTTCACCTGCCCCTTCTGCTCACCCTTTGTTGTCAGATTTCTGCTCCAGCCCCTCAGCCTACCATCCATTGTCAGCTTGTTGCCCCAATGTTTTCTGCTCATCCTCCATTGTTGCCTTGCTTCCCCAGACCCTCCCACCCATCCTCAATTGTCAGCTTCCTGCTCCATGCTCTACCCCCATCCTCCATTGTCAGTTTCCTGCCACGTCCCCTCCTGTCCACACCCTATTGGCACTGTTCTACCCCATAATAATAATTACTAATTTGTAGAACACATGTCTACATCTAATGAAGATTCTGCATTATCTGAGGGAGGCTGCACAATAATCAGAGGTAAAAAAATTAACAAGGCAAGTCCCCATCACTGCCCTACGTTGTCAACTTGTTGCCCCATCCTCTCCCACCCATCTTCCATTGTCAGCTTGCTACCTTGGCCCCATCACCCACCCTCATTTGTAAGCTCTCTGGCCTATCCCTACTTACCCATTCTCCATTTTTCGGTTTACTTCCCGAGCCCATCCTACTGATCCTCCATTGGCTGTTTGCCTCCTAACCCCTCTGCCCACCCAATGTTAGCCATGTGCTTACCAACTATCTGTCGTGTGTCCTCTCTCACTTGTGTCCTTCCCTACTGCACTCCCTCTCTGTTGACTCATTTCCTCAAATCATTCCCCATTTGTTTTTTAATTAAAAAACAGGCCACATCATAGTACTTTTTCTTTTCTTTTACAGCATGATTAAAAATCATTGCCAAAGGCAGTAGCTCTCATAGGTGAGATCTACTGATTTTGCCAATGCTTGTTTTCTTGTAGGTAGTGTTAACTGTCCAGTGGGGGAGAGGGCAGGGACAGATTCCAAATGCAAATTTTATAACCACATTGCTATCATTAACACTACTTGTGAAAACAAAGGGATATATTCACAAGAACGTGTGATAAACATCACCAAAAAATGTAAACGCAACTTTGCACATCGCAGCCTACCGTGGGAAAATATCCCTGTGTCAACGTGGAATTCACAAGGCAGCCCCATGTGATAGTTTGCCGAAACCGCGGCCAATGCCCGCGATACAACCACCTCGAAGGAGATAAAAACACAAACCCCAACGCGAAAAAACCTGCGATGGGCCAAAGCGTGATGAGGAAATCAGCGCTAAGCAGCGCCAGGCCTGCAACACACACCTGGCAGGCGGGAAAAATCACCATAAAAGTAGAAAAAACACCCAAACACAAACTGACCAACACCCAAGCACCATGGAGGCAGCCAGAGCAGGCGCAGAGGACGAGCGCAACCCCACAAGCACCCCGGGCGACCAGCCCGGGACCTCGGGGACAGGGAAGGGCAAGGACAAGTAGAAGAGGAAGACGAAGTTCAGTCCGCAGAAGAACAGGATCATAATCATGGAGGAGATGGAACACCATCAACAACTGTTCATCACCTCCAATGTGTCATTGGGCACCAAAAATGGAATATGGCGGGATATCGTGGACAAGGTGAATGCCATCGGAGAGCACAACAGGACAATGTACGAGGTCAAGAGGTGATGGAATGACATCAAGCGAAAGACCAAGGAGAAACTCGCAGCCAACCAGAAGGCAGCAATGCAGACTGGAGGTGGGGGCCCAGTCCACAGCTCATGCTGGATGACATGGAGGAGCTGGTGTCAACAGTCATCAGTGTGAATACTGTGGCCGGAGTCGGGGGACCAGACACTGCTCGACAGGACACAACACAACCCCAACAGGGTGAGTGACCACCAGCTACTGGGGGGATGGGTGGAGATGGCCACAATCGCACACATGCACAATCAAGCAGAGCACAGTGCACATCCTTAATGACTCTCGGTCATTGCCCAGATTTATAGACTCACAATGTACAATGCCATGCTGGCTGAATGTCAACATGTAGCATGCGGCTACATACATGTGGACACGCTGCAATACACCATCTCCCTTTCACATTGCAGAGCTACCGTCAACACCCCCTGCAGAGCAGTCCCAGTCACTCTTCACTGATGATGAGGACAACCGCAGCATCGACGCACAAGCCCTCCTGGACATCATTGACATCATCCACGACTCACCTCCAGGATTAGGGCTGCCCAGCTGCATCGTGGAGAGACCCCACCCACCACCCAAACCACCCAGCAGGAGGCACACATGGCCTCGAAAGTCTCCCAAGACCCACAGTGCGGCCGACAATCCTCCTCCAGCCCCTGATGTGTCAGTGGCACACAGTGCCGCAGCCGGTGCTGCAACACCCACCGGTGGGGCAGGGCACACATCCGAGGACGTGGATGAGCTTGACTTCAGAAGGAGGCACTAGCATTCATTTCCGCCACCTGGCCTGTTTCCGCTTGGTGCCGTACATGGCCCCTTAACCTTCCACTAACCCCCGATACACTCCAGTGCACTCACCTTGGACAGCGACATGGACTGCCATATCCTGTTTGATGACCAATGACACGGCAAGCAGACTATGGACTGTACCCTTCCTCTTCCGCAGTACTTGTCATCCCAGAATGGACTCTGGCTGGCCCTCCACGGGCACATATTTTGTGGTGTGCTTGGCTTGGCCCTGTACCGCTCCAGCTTCAATACTCCACTGGATGTACAATAAACATCCAGTAACGCACTGCTGTGTTATGTCTTTCATCATTCATGTATGAATGTGTGGATGAATGTAGGGACAGTGATTTCCCATGTGTCAATGATGCTCATCCTGTGAGATGCCAGTCAGAGATTGCCTATTGTGTTCCGGGTGGCCTGGACACTACAACAGGGACACACGTATCAGTCACTTCAATGTCCGGACATGGACTGAACCACGCCCAGAGCCCACTAGTCATTGTTGCAAGCCCTGCGCTGGTCCCGCGTACGGCAGGCCAGACCACTCCGCTTACACTCCGGGAGGGGGCCCTCATTGCTACCCGTTGCAGGCGTACTCGCTGGTGGTGTGCAGGTCACTGGTCTAGTCAGCATGTCACCGCCACTCCCTGAGGGCAGGTTTTCACACAATTCACACCCATCCGGCACAGGCGTCACAGGCCATGTGACTCTGCCAAAATTAGGGGCCGACGATGTCACATTCCCCTCTGCCGGTGGCATGGATGACGAACGCTCCACGGTTCTCAATCATAAAGGGCCCATGAGTTGTTGCGCACAGGGTTAGTGGCACCCGAGGCCTTGCGGGCGTCACGGGCCTACCACCCCGTGGCGCTGACTAGGGTTGCACAGGGTTAGTGGCACCTGAAGCTTTGCGGCCAGCACAGGCACCCCACCACGGGACGGTGACTGGGGAAGCACAGGGTTAGTGGCACCCGAAGCTTTGTGGCTGGCACAGGCACCCTGCCATGGGACGGTGACTTTGGGTGCACTAAGGTAGGGGCACCTTAAGTGCTGAGCCGGTGTGCACCCTGCGATGATGCCCCATCCCGGCGGTCCAGACAGCTCAGGTTTTGTGTGCCCTGCTGGACCGCAGTGTAGGCCAGAGCCAGCAGCCAGCGTGGGCCTACTGCTACGTGGCGTCGCTTCCGGGATCACAGAGTTAGTGGCACCTATTGGGCTGAGCGGGTGTGCAGCCTGTAATGAGGCCGGGTGCACTGGTATGTCCTCTGCCATGGAGTAATCAAGACCTAGCACTAAACGTGAGACCTGGTGACCTGCGGAGTGGGGCTGCATGATGTGGAAGGTGTCATGTCCACGGGCCCCGGGCTTGTGGCTTGCAGCGGCACGTGCTGGGACCTCTTGTCTGCATGCCGGTGGCGTAAGGTGAGCAGTGAGGCCTGGGTGTGCAAGGGCGGGCATGCTCCGATGGGCGGCAGGAGGGGCTGGGGTACCTCTGCCTGGGTGTGCATGGGTGGGCAAGTGATGTTGTCTTGTGCAATTGTGTGTACTGTGCCAATCATGTATCTGGACTCTGTTTCAGATGACGGGTCTAACTCAGATGTGTGACCTGGTGAACTGCAATACATAGACACACCAATGGCAGCAGGTGAGCAGTGTGGCCTGGTTGCGCAAGGGCGGCACTCTCTCTCTCTCTCCCTCTCTCTTCTTCTCTCTCTCTCTCCCTCTCTTCTTCTCTCTCGCTCCCCCTCTCTTCTTTTCTCTCTCTCCCCCTCTCTTCTTATCTCTCTCTCTCTCCCTCTCTTCCTCTCTCCCTCCTTCGCTCTCTATCTGTCCTTTGATGTGCGCAGGACAAGCCTTCTCATCATGATTTTTGTCTTGCAGGCTGTGGCCTATGGATAGTCCCGAGGGGAGCCGCCATGTGTCTTCATTTCAGTTCAGCGTTCATTTTAATAAAGTTTCATTTGTTGCTTTGAAAGTGAATGTGTGATGCTCATTTTTGTGATGACACATGCATGTCACCAGTTGTGAATGTGCGACATCATGCGGATTATTTTGTACATCTTTAGGTGTAGCTGATGTGGCATGTCTTTGGTTGGGGGAGAGCCGAGGAGGGGGGTCCTGGGGGTGGTGGCGGCGGATGTTGTTACCCTTTTGGCCCTCCAGGCCGCATGTTCAGTTGCTCGGGTGCATCTGTTGATCTTAAGATGTGGCCCGGGGCTGGGCGCCCCTTTGTGGTGCAGGCTGTCGTCCGACTTTGCACCAGGTCAGAGCAGGTGTTAGTTTCCTGGTGCTAACGCTCCTTATTGCCTGTTTTGTGTTCTTACCGCAGATCTGGCTGATCGTTGAGAATGTTGTGGAGTGGTGTTGTCGTGGCTTTTGGCACGGGAACGCCTACTCTGCATCTCATTAGCGATTGTTGTGGGGGTCATCTGTGGCGATGATTTTTGCACCTGCTATCGTGGGTAAATTGGTGCTGTGGGATGTTAACACCAGCTTGTGATTGGGGCAATAAGTTTATTGCTACTTTGGCTGCGATAAAGTGCCGTTAACTCGGCGATAGAATCTTGTGAATATGCCCCAAAGGGTGTTATTTTCCAGAGAAATGCAACAGCTAAAAGACAAAAATGGACTTAAACACTGTGAAAAAATTATTGCCAACAGCTTGCAACATGACAAAATCAGCAAATTAATTCATACATTAATCTGATGCAAAACACATTTTTAGGAAAATTTACATCAAATACAAAATTTAGTAATAAACATGGAAATATTCAATGTTATGAACCACATGTGTTATTCCAAGTCCAGGGTCAAAAGAGTGTCTAAATAGTATATCAATTCTTTATCCAATAATTTCCTTCAACGTTTGCTATTTTGGGAGGCATTTAGTTAATTCTGAATACGGCGAGCCTTGAAGGAAATTATTGGATAAAGGATTGATATACTATTCAGACACTCTATTGATGCTGGAGTTGGAATAACACATGTGTTTATAACACTGGATATTTTCATGTTTATTACAACATTTTGTATATGATGTAAATTTTCCTAAAAATGTGTTTTGCATCAGATTAATGTATGAATTCATTTGCTGATTTTTTCATGTTGCAATCAGTTGCCAAGAATTTTTTCACAGTGTCTAAGTCCATTTTTGTCTTTAAGTGTATGTTAATGTGAATTGTATATACGTGTAAGTTCATGTGTGAATTTGATAAGTCTATGTTTCTTTTTCTGTCCCAAAAATTGTTTTGATCAATTTTTAAATTAATAAGAAACAGGAATGGTCTAATAAAAATTCCATTCGGACAGATAAAAGAGTTGACTGTTCGGTACTCCATGAGTAGTGGGAGTGTACGGTAGTACGGAGTCGGGTTCATTGTTTTGTGTTCTGACTTTTAGAAAGTTGCCATTTTCTTGCCCTAACCATTTGGTGCCTGCAGTCTGGTCCTGGGTCACATGACTAGGTGTAGTTGACAGATGGTCTTTGAGTATTTCTCCCTGACACCATCACAATAGAGGGTCTGAGTGTTGGCAGGATGGGCTATCTCCGACTTGATAGAGCAGCCAAGCTGTCACCTACCACACTTGCACTTCAGTGGGCTGGGCCCTGACCTAACAATAAGGACTTCATGCTAGCCTGTTGTACCTCCAGAAGACTGGTACCAGGGCATGGAGGCAGTAAATTCCACACACCTCTGTGCGGTGAAACCTCAGAAGCTTCTCCCACTCCAAAGTGGGCTCAATGTGTACAAATGTAACCTTCATACCCACTCTTCAGACCATTTCTGGACTTATGGACTCTGCCAGGAAGAAGGACTGCCCAGCTATGAAGTCTGCCCTGCTGCCAGGAAGTGTTTTGTAACCCAAAGGCCTGCTCTGCTGCTGAAAGACACTTCTGCTGCTGTGGACTGCCCTGCTGTGGCCAGCCTGCCTGCCCTGACCCAGAGACTTTAAAGTGTCTCCAAGGGTCAGTTAGCTGCCCTTCTGTTCTGAGTTGCAGGGACATAACAGGATCCCCGACACTGATGCAACTCCATGCAGCCTGATGCAGTGCAACACAGCTCAAAACCAGCACTGGCCCAGCGTGATGCATCTCGCTCTCAATGCTCATGCATCGCAGCACAATTACTTACAGGCCAGCAGCTTCTTCAACAACGAAACATCTCATCCTCTGTGCCGATGCATCGCAGGTTAACCCCTTGCAGCCCCAGCGGCTTCCCCAACTATGACAAGACTTGTCTCGTCTCAACACCAGACCTCCTTACAGGTTCCCATCAACAGCTTCATTGACTTCGCTTCTACACGACTCATCTTTACACAAGATCTTGCACTGCAGCTCCTTGTCAGTGACATCTCGACGCAGGCCCGCAAAGCTCAATGCAAGCACTCTGCATCTCGACGTCCATGCCACACAATAATTTGTCAGCTGACTAAACTCAGTCTTGTATCCAGCCCGCCCTCCTCGTGATTGGCCTTAACGTGTAACTTGGACTTGGTCCACCGCGACCGGATAACCACGGTTGGTGCTTTTTGCCTCCAAGAGCTTGTTTTCCTAACCCCGGTTCTACTAATAGGATATATGATGGTTGGGTCTTAAATTATTTATTAAATTTTACTTTATTTTTCTAAATTAGCGTGGGATTATTTTTGTCTTGTGTTGACACTTTATTATGGTGTGTTGGTTGAACAAATACTTTACATATTGCTTCTAAGTTAAGCAAGACTGCTTTGTGCCAACCTACCAGGGGGTTAAACACAAGATAGTTTGAGGGTTTGCTGGTGTTTCACTGTGACAGGGATTGTGGCTTTTACTTGATTAGGGTTTCATTCCACTCAACCACCAATCCAATTTCCTAGACTGTGTATGTTCCAATTTATATATATCTACCTGAAGGTAAAGTACCAACAAAATAGTTGTAGAATATTTTGTTCTTTTTTAACCACATCTCTTGCCTCGTCCCTAGTGCACTCAGGATCACAGTTCCCGTCACTTAAGCGGATGATCCACAAAATACTTTGAATGAGGCTGTCTTTGAGATTCCATCTCTACTTCAGCAGCGCCAACACAGTTTCTGCTTTAATTTCAAGCAGAAACGTGCAGGCAGGAAGGGGGCTTCTTTATTTTCACCTTGAGATGGGCCAAACATTAAGGCCAAATTAAGGGGCCATCGGGCCTCCTGTGTTCCTGTATCCTGGCTGTGCGAGGTCTGGAGCCTCACACTTAGAGGCAAGTGCAAAGGAGGGTAAACAAAGGCACACAGATTGTTATCACTTCACAGGTACTTAAGAGAGGAATGCTTTTGACTTTGTTCAGTCCCTGCATAAGTATGGGAGATCTGCATGCACTGTAAGAGTGTCAGATGTCTCAGTATTAACAATTTAAATACCCATATTTTCTTTTATATCTTTTATGGCGATACTGTTTCTAATGCGGTGTGTCAGAGCACTTTACATAAGACATACACACAATGCATTGACATTAAATCATGTAAGTGTTAATCAATATACAAGAAGTGTTACATAAGAGAGTGAGGGTTATAAGGTGTATGAGTCACATGTCCTTCAAAGCTCACAGATCTATAGTAGGATTACAATTTATGAACTGCAAGTAACAAAAGGATTTATGTGTTAAAAGCAGTAACCCATTTACCTCTCTACATGACATAAAAATCTGTCATCTGCATGTTACACGATGTGCTTTGCAGGAGATACAATAACCTCTATCCTACTTTGATTAAAATCTGGGACTGGAAAAAATACAGATCTCTCTAGCAAATATGTTAAACTCCAGAGATATCTTACCATTATTATTATTCCCTGAGAGATACTGGGCATACAAAGATCGCTGCAACAAGTGCCCTAACCCCATCAAATATTTTAAAATTAAGACTTTGCAGATAATTAAGCAGAACTGATCTACTGCCACTTTTCTCTGTGTTGCCTATTCCTTTGTGTCAGAGTTAAAAACAAAGGGGCAGATTTATGAGGTTTTGCCGTAGGGAAGCGCAGCAGGCCTTCCTGCTGCGCTTCCCTGCGGCAAAAGAAAAGGGCAGGGTTGCGCCGTATCTATAAAATGCGGCGCATTCATGTCCTTTTCCCCTGTGCCGGCGCACAATGGGCTGCCTGCGCCAACGCAGGCACCTCTGCACCATGGTGCAAGGGTGCCTGCGTTGCGGAGATGAATATTTTTGTACAGGAAGGGAAACCTTTCTGTACAAAAATAATCACAAGAGGTTTTTCCTCTTTGTATGGGTGCTGCAGAATGCAGCACACATAGAAAAAGGAAAAACGAGGAGAAATAAAGATATTTCTCCCCGTTGCGCCTCCCTTACGCCTCCCCTGGGGAGGCGGAAGCTTTTGGCACTGCCTCAGATTTACGATTTCTCGTAAATCTGGGGCAGTGTCAAAAGGCCGTGGATGTTGCTGGGAACGCCCCCAGCAACACCCATTGCACGCCCCTTTAACGCAGAACACTGCGTTAAAGGGACTGATATTTATGAGGCAGCATTAAGCCAAAAAAAGTGGCTCAGTGCTGCCTGATAAATATCACGCAGGCTTCTGCGCCACGGAACGTCACAAAAAGGGACGTTCCGATGGCGCAACGGGCCTCATAAATCTGCCCCAAAATGTATAAATTGGGGCCCAGATTTTGCGTTATTTTATTTGCCCAACCCTGACACCAAACCTCAGTTGTTACATTTTGTAAAGTGCTTAAATGTACTCATGATAGACCTGCTATACATATGTGTGAAGCTTTAATATCTGATATCACGTCTTGCAATGTCACTTCATGTGAGGATATGGGTTGTTATGCCACGTCCTGTGATACCATGTTTGATGTCAAGCGCTGTGACATCGTACACTGTGATGTCACATACCAGGATGTCACTTTCATATTGCTTAGCTTGGTTAGTCCCCCTACATCTTCCTTTAGAACGTGTGCCCTTGCTAAAGTCCTTTCAGCTCAATGAGTGTTGTGGACTTGCTGGCCCCCCTTTTGCCAAGCCCATCCTCGGGCTGGAGGCTGGTGTAAAATTTGGGGCAAAAGGCATCTGTAACAGACCACTCACGTCTTCATGGACAAGGCCCACAAATTCAGGACAGCCTGTGGAAAAAAGGGACGGCTGGTGACCCTACTTGTTTTCTAATTTTTGATGAAAAGGGAGTTTTTGGCTGTATGCAATCTCGCTGATCTTGCACCAAAGTGCAAAGGTCACATAAAGGGACCAGCAGCCGTATCATGAACAGTGGTCCTGACACAATGAATAGATGATAGCCTATTTTTATGCGTTCGCCCTGTCAAAGGCACATACATTTAACACAAACTTTCTCTGATTTAGTGTATAACTTCCAGACAGAAAAGTTCAGGAAAAGAAAATGGCAACTGTTGCTGTCTGTTTCTGAGCTATGTTTTTTTAATAATGCACCAACTGTGAGAAAGTCTCTATTAAGGGCCTAATTACGGTGCAGTTTGGACTGCATCCAACGGCTTGTTGGTTGCGGTCCAAACCGTATCTACTGCTGCGGTCCGACCGACGCATTAAGATGTGTGCGGTTGGAGGCAGCAGTCGGTGGGGTCGACCATTGGAAACTTCTCATAATCCTTTAAGGACGGCGTTTCCGCCATCAGGATTATGATGTTGGTTTCTCACAGCCTTTCCATGTCGGCCTTTCCGACATGGAAAGGCTGTCGGAAAGCAACATTGGGGTCCCCTAGCTGTGTCCCCTTTCCCCCTGGCCCTCTGCATCTGGGGGTTACCGGAAGGTGCCTGCCACACGGTGCAGGGATGTTCACAAACCCATATTTCTCAGTGGGAGCTTGTGCTGCAGGTGGTTTCTGCCCGCCGCTCTCACGAAGAAATGGAAGTTTCCAACTGCACTATGTGCGGTCAGATTGTAATTGGGTGTGCGGAACTGCCGACCTATGGTTGGCGCAGTTCCTCCACCGAAACGGTGTCGGTCAGAGGCACCTCCAACCGACATCGTAATCATGCCCTAAATGTTTACGCATTATTTTTTTTAAATGGCACTCAGCTCTGCTCTGATAATGATATCACCCAAGATTTCTAGTGCAAATCGTGGGCTAGTGCTTCATGCAATCTTTCTCTAGGCCTAGATGATACCTATCTTAACAGTTTTTGGCAAATAATGCATGTGAGACTGCCCAAAGAGCTGCTATAGTGAAACAAAACAGTACACATCGGATTAATCAAGCCTATAGCTAATACACTGAAAAATAATTTTAGAATTCCCAGCAAATGTTTCACTACAAAATCATATGAATGCCATCGAAGAGGGGTCTCCAACCTTTTCTGCAGCAAGAGATACTTCTTTCAATGAAAACCATCATGAGCTACTATTATTATTTGTGTTTTACTAGTGACCGCAACAAACAAGATTCCATTAGTGGCCACCATATACAAGATGACCATGAGTGAACTCCTTAGTTCACCAGGCATGGTTGGCAACTGTGATGTAAGCATTTTTTGCCAATGTGGAATGCATCGATATTGACAATGAATAGCAGTTATTGCTGCAATGACCCTGATGCCAAGATAATAATAATAGTAATAAAGTTGCGGTCCAGGGGAGGCCTTAGGAGCTCTAGCCGGGCCCCGGTACCCTATACTCTATTATTTATCGCTCTATTCTCAGCTTTAAATATATTTTGGAAAACTAACCGTTTTTATACAGAGATTATGAGATCTGAAAATACACACATTTTCGTTTTCAAAACATATTTTTAATTTTTGATATGTATATATTAACTCAAGCAAGCAAAAACGTATAATTTGGTAGACTGGGCTCCACACAGGAGAGCTACTTATAGGTAGGTGGGGAGCTACCAGTCGCTGGCGAGCTACTTGTTGGAGAAGCCTAATCATGGGTTCTGTGTAATCAGTTGTTGCATGTTTTGCATAAGAATGGATTTAATGTTAATCTGCAGGGTGTTTTTTTGCATATCTTCATTATTACACTAAACACAGTTGTGAAGCTCAAACCACAAATCGACTGTTTCACCAGAAGGTTGGAAATAACAAGTCATTTTAACACAGTTCTTTTGTCACAGGTTTCCTATTTTACATCGAT
The DNA here is from genome assembly GCF_964204655.1 of Triturus cristatus. Lineage (NCBI taxonomy): Eukaryota > Metazoa > Chordata > Amphibia > Caudata > Salamandridae > Triturus > Triturus cristatus. The sequence continues at coordinate 425,169,546 of NC_140593.1, forward strand.
ATCCCACCAACGAGAGATTGAAGGACATGTCGAGCATATGGCTCCTTTACTTAGCACCTCCTACATTCTGACCACATTGTTTTCAGTACTGTCTTGTTTAAGGTAAGTTTTCTTCATCAAAACCACTGCTATTTAACAACATTTCGTTAAGAAAAACATTGAGCAAAACCTTGTCATTTATTTTTATTTTGTACTTTTGTAGAATATATGAAATGGATAAAGTTACTCCATTCTGTTGCTGGAACTCCAGGCAAATGATAAAGTGAGACGTGTGTACAATGAAGTCTGCCCAATGGAAAGACGTTCACTTTCGCAGGATGGGTTATGTAGGGACTCATTATGGAGATCTGATCAGGCTCCTGGAAACACAGGGACCAATTTACAATAGTCTATTGCATATCTGCAGCCCTAGGGGTACACTATCGAGTGGTGAGGAGTTTTTTTTAATTCACATTGGCCTTCAGGAGGGCACCAGGGTTTCTGCTGCAGTCCAGATTTCTATAGATATTCCTGGAAAAACATTTGAGAGTCAAAAATTGTGACTATTTGGAGGCTCTTCTGCCTGTGCAACTGTACAAAATGCATACTTGTGCATGGGGAAATCTTATCGCATTTGTGCAATGGCATGTTTTTTCTTCCTGTTCTTGTTATACACTTGAAAAATGATTTCCTTTCCACCTCCTTCAACAATGTGGCTATTACCTCCCTGCCCGCCCAGCAAAATAATTTACCCCTGCACTTATCTAGAGGAATGGGTTGGAGAAACGTTTATCAATATAAGCACAAACTATCAAGTTTGTGTACTGTGCCAATTTTTCCTCCTTGAAACACCCGCTTTCATTGAGATGTAATATTGTGCAGGAGGAGATGGATTTAAAAGTATAGGTCACTTTTTGTGAGCACCTTGACTTGTAGGTTGATTACATTTGTAAGTTACATTTATGTGCACAAATGGCTTTTTGTACCTATTATACACTCTCTCTTCTAGAAAACCACGTCCTTGTCTCCTGATGGCTGCAGAACCCATAACAAAAGCAAGAAAATACCCCAATAGAAAATTTGGTTGCAGGAATTCCTCAAAAACTACAATTACATAGAACAGAGCTCCACATTTTCGATGGTCTGTTGTCTATCTCACCGGTGGTCTCTTCCTTGGAGTGGGGGACTTCCAAGGAGATATGGCATGTCCACCCTTCGCTTAAAATGGGCTTGCCATCTGAGTACCATTAGGAAACAAGTTAATTTAGTCTACTGTAGCACACAGAGAGCTTTGTATACATTCTCCAGTTCTCTTTTAGCATCTCTCTGTTGAGCTGTTCCCTTTTGCTCTGCCCCATGCACTTTTCTTTCTAAATTCCGTGGTTAGGTTCCTCACCAGGAATTTCATATGTTCACTGTACCACTATACTTCAGTGCATCGTTACATTGTTTTCTTATCTAAATGATTTCCTTTGCAAAACTTTAACCTGTTTTAAACAGAGCTAACCATTCTGTCTGAGAACATAATACTGTAACATTGTGTTCAGACAAGCATTGGTAAAGCCAACAAATGTAGTCTCACTCTGTAAACACATAGGCATACTCCTCACTCTGCATTCACAGTCACACCCTACACTCACACTGTTGCTCTTGACACAGGCAAAACATTCACCCTATAGTCAATCAGAGTCACAGAAGCTTTATTCGATTGATATGTTATTCGATCATAAAAGCACATAAGAAAGAAATATGTACAGTAGATGAGAATTAATTAGTTAAAACAATAGAAATTTCATAATTATAATAACACAGTCTTCAGTACATATAAAGGGACATAAATATGAGGCTAAAAATCAATTAAACATGCATAAGCTTCCGATAAATAAAAACTTGTTTTAAAAAGATCACGATTCTAAAAACACTACGCTCATTGTCAAGATATTGCAGAGCCTGAAAGGCTGGTCGACATTGGCGGAGACCAAACATTTTTAAAACGGGCACTATGTACAGTTTTCTTAAGTGGGTATACAATTTACAGAATAATAAAACATGAATCGTTGATTGGGAGGAATTATTATCACATAGGCAAGGCTGAAGGTTTCTCGACCAATCATTCATCTTTGGTAATGACACTAATCTGTGAAAAAACCCCAGTCTAAATCTTGTTAAAATGAATCTATTGTATACACCAGGTACAAAGTTTAGATAGGGTTGGGTTTTAAATGTGGTTAAAATCATCTGATTTTGGAGGAGAGTCAGTTTTAATGAATCATTTGTCATTCTGTGGCTTTCCAAAAGCAGTAGCACTTCTCTTCTCAAGTCCTTCCTTGATATAATCCCAAGTGAACTCGGATTATTAAAATTCTCCAAACGACCGAGGTCATTTAAGAAGTTACGTACGTACGCAATGCAGGGGATGTTCAAAAACCCATCCAGTTTACAAATATCTAAAATAATCTCCCGATTCAATTTTGCCTCTTCCTTAATCCAGAGCCTATGCCATAAAAGGATAGGCTCTAGCCTAATTAAATCAGAGATAAAGGTAAGCCCCAGTTCTGCGTGACATACGGTAGAAGAAGTACCACTTGGGACTGATAGAAGGTATTTGAGAAATGAGTTCTCAACATGCTGAATTTTGTTCACATCTGCAAGCCCGCAGAGCCCTCCTCCATAGGTGGCTAATGAGACACACTTGGCCTTATATATTTTTATAAGTTCCACCGGTGGTCTTTTACCCAATCTTTTAGCGAAGTTAATAAGGGCAGTGGTGGCTCTAAGGAAAGACAGTTTCTTGGCGTCAATCGCTTGCGCCCATGTGTCACAGTGCGTGAAAAGAATCCCCAGATAAGAGAATTTGGCAGTAGCCTCGATCTTTTGTCCTGCAACAAACATTGTATTAAATTTCTTTATCCTACGCCCACAGTGCATAGAGTATGTTTTAGACGTGTTTCCTCTCAAGCCAAAATTCTTCATAAAATTCGTAAAGCTGTCCAGCAGCCTCTGAAGGCCCACCTGCGTTCGGGACATCAGAACTGCATCATCTGCGTATAAGAGTGCTGGGATGGGTCTCCCAGCCACAAGAGGACAGTCGTTGTTATTTTCAAGTAGGGCCCCTTCCAAACCATTAATATAAAGATTAAAAAGGAAAGGGGCCAAAACACAACCCTGCCTAACACCACTATTTATCGAAAAAGCACGTTTTACCCCACAACGGACTCGGGCATAGCTTCATTGTAAAATCTTTTAAGATAATAAATCATCCTATCTTCTACCCCCAAATTTTCTAAAATGGCCCAGAGTTTACTGTGGATCACACAGTCGAAAGCGGCTGTTAGATCCACAAATACTCAACAAATCCACAAATACTAAAAACAGATTCCCCTTTTTATTTTTTGCCCTTGTGTATTTCCCAATCAGTAATGACAGATTAAGACCCTGTTCAACAGTGCCCAAGACTGCACGGAAACCGTATTGGAGGTCTGACAGGACAGAGTTTGCCTCCGCCCAGTCCTGAAGACGTTCCAAAATAACCAGGCCCACAACTTTAGTTATAGCATCCAACAAAGAGATAGGCCTATAACAACCTGGATCTTGCCTGTCCCCTTCTTAAAAATAGGCACGATGGTTGATTCAACCCAGGTGGGTAAGAAAGCCGAGTTACAACTTGCAGACAACACCTGAAGAATGATGGGGCCCCACAAAGATAAATTTGACTTGAAAAAGTCAATTGGAACCCCATCGGGGCCAGGAGCTTTGCCTCCCTGGCTAGAAGAGAGAGCCCGCTCTATTTCATCCAGAGTGAAATCTAGATTCACAACCGCAGGAAAAGAGATTAACTGCTGTTTCTCATATTCATTATTATACAAGATATCCGGATTTCCCTCACCTTTATAAACTGCTGAAAAATGGCAAATCCATTGGTCGCCAGTAATGGAGACTTCAATGGAAGGGCCAGGATCACTTATGAGGAAAGGCGCCTTGATCGCCTTCCAAAAGGCCTGACCATCACCTAGCAATGAGGCTTCGTGTAAGGCTTCCCAAGCATCTCTCTTCAGTGTAGCTTTCCTATCCCTAATAGCTTTCCTATATTCCCCTCTAGCGTGTCTTATATCATTTTGATTTCTCGGTATCGTGTGCAACACTTTTTTCATGATAGAATATGATTGTGTACACCTGGAGTCAAACCAACCATTAGACTTCCTAGAGCCCCTTTTCTTTCTAAGGAGAGATGCCTGGATTGTACTAGAAATCTCCTTAAAAGAGTTTAAAATACTATCTGGGCTAGCAATTTCACTCAGACACCTCTCGATAGCATCCTTGCATTTACCAATCTCATACTTAACTGTGGCGGTCTGGTCAACCATTGACCAGCGTACCGAATAACCGTTAAGACTACCCAGAGCAACATTCTCCAGTAACCTGTCACTACCTAACGGCCTAGTGATTCTATTTGAAGGAAGTGTAATCGCCGTACAAAGGGGGAAGTGATCACTCAGTGCAATCCCTGAGACTCTAAATGATTGAATAAAATTAGCGTGGTTACTTGAGATTAGGGAAAAATCTATTGTGGAACAAAGTCCGCGCCCACTAAAAGTCCAGGGCATAGGCGGTGGGGGGGGGGGTGGTATACAATTCATTAACAAAGCCTAGATCGAGACTGAAAATTAAGTCATTATACAAATCTCCCACTACAGAATGTTTAAAGTGAGAGATGGGGGCCCCATCCTCCTGCAACCCACAAATATTATCATCAAAGTTAGGACACAGTGCACAATTACAATCTCCAACCAACAACAAGATTGTTTCTTTTGCCTTATTCATACCTACATTTTTTAATCGTTTGCCCAGATCTTTTAAGACGAGACTAACTTTGTCAGAGGGAATATTATTATAAAAATTGGTCAGAACAAGGCAATACCTTGCATCAATATCTATTGCGACCACTTGAAAATAAGGGTCGCTAACTAATAGTGTTACCTCCTTCACATTTAGGTTACTAGACATATAAGTACATATCCCACCTTTTGCACTCCCACTTAATGAATCCATGGCTGGGGTGTGAAATGTCCGATACCCATTTATGTGAATCGCTTCCTGGGTCCAAGTTTCCTGTAGACACAGGATATCTGATTGGGAAATAAAAGCTTGCCAAAGCGGGTTGACTAACTTAGGGCGAATACCAGCAATATTCCAAGAGACAAATATGACAAACAGCGCGCTTATCGCTGTCTATCATTGTCATATGGAATACCGGGAGGGGAGGGGCCTCTAGAGGAGCTAATGATCCAGGTTGGTTGGCACACAAATGAGATACAGGGCCCTGATGCTCATCTGGGGTTTTAACAATTTGGGAATGTGTAATTGTAGCTTTACCCATTGTCAATTTTCCAGCATCATTGCTCCTGATAGACCCAGGGGAGGCTAAGTTTAAATCAGTAACCATCCCCTGGCCCAGTCAATCAATGGCCTCCAGTCAGAAAACTTAGCCAGAGGTCACAAAACACAATGCTCAGTCTGCATTCATACTTGCGTACCCCTTGCCCTGTACAATAGGTCTAGCCTCACTAAGCACTCACAACATAGGTACATCCCTCTGCACTGACACAGGCACATTTCTCACTGTACAGTAACATATGCACACACCACAATAGGTAGACACACAAGCACATATGTACACCTACACCCTGCACTAACACTATTGCACTCAGACAGGCGCATATCTGAATCTGCAATGACACAGGTGCACCTTTTACCCGATACTTAGTCAGACCTATCCTGAATTCACAAAACCCAATGCTCGCACTCATTCCATACATACATACATATTCTCAATTTGCACTCACAAACCACTCCACTATTTAACATTGGCTCATACAGCCACACTGCTCACCCTTCTTTCTTGCACTGGCATCCCACAAACACACAAGCCACCTCTCACCAGGAAGAATCAGAGTTGTTACAAACTGTGGCACTGTAAACGCAAGAGACAAGGTGTATGCTGATGATCGATTGCAGATCTTCACCACAGCCTCAGTTTTTTTTAACAGCTCTATTGTTTTTCATTAATTAACATTACATCAATCAGCCAATCAACAATATACAAGATGAAATCAGCATAATACAGTGTGCAGTACTACAGTGTATGACATTAATGATCAGAGTCTGCTTTTTGGTCAGAGATGCATCGTCTCACATCCCGCTCATTAGTAATAAGACTAACAATAAAACAATAACTAAGGGGACAAACGAGGGTCATGGAGTCTCTAATACACCTTCAATGCAACGTATATATAGCATGCATCTGGTCTGTAGGGGTGGGTGTAAGGTACTCTCTAAGAAAGAGCAAAGTTCAAAATTCAGCCTGAAGTGCTACACAGGAGGACCTTATTTGTTCGAAAGCTCTGACCTGGTTGGGGTTCAGTTTTCCTTGCTTTCTTCCTGATACAGAAGGGACCCTTCAGCTCCTACTCATTTAGTTATTTCCCTATTAGAATCGTGAAATTCTCTGCCTGTACACAATTACCAGTTCATAATGATTTGTCCAAGATACGACCTCCTGTTGTTGTGTATTGGTGATTTGTGCTTTCTGCAGGGTCACCCCAGATCTGTTCGACCTTTTGCTGAACCCTGTTTTTGCTGCCTATAGATCTCTGTGCATTTTAGCCCTGCTAACCAGTGGTAAAGGACTTGTTCCATTCATTTCTACATGGTAAAATTGGTATACACCTGATCGGCTATTTCTATTTGTCGATAAGGCCTTAGTATATGGTACCACATATACTGAGGGCCTGAAAATTAAATGCTACCAGTGGACTCTAGTGCTCATTGTGCCATTCACTGCAGTGGCACTGTATAGTATGTCTCCAGGCCTACCATTTTAGACTGGCTGTGCAGTTTTAAACTACAAATTCAGCATGTCAAAAAAACCTTTTTGACAGGCCTTCCATTCAATAAATAATAAGTCACTCCTAATAAGGCCATACAGCAGTTTGCATGATATTTAAAAGTAGCGCAGTTTGCATGATATTTAAAAGTAGGACATGTAAAAGTGACATAAGTCCTACAGTGAAAAAGGCCCAAAATTATTTTCACTGTAGCAAGGCTGCCTGTTTCAGAGGAATACACTGGATTACATTATTACATCTAATGATGCTAATTAATAAAATATTTCACTAACTCCTTTTCATAGTTATTCAACATCCAATTTATTGGTAAAATCAAAATTATAAGTTTTGGAGAAACAATATTTTTTTAAAGTTACCTCTTCCCCGCCTGAATTGCTTGGAAGGTAAACCTGCATTTTACTCTCCCACTTCTGCCAGCTACAATTTTGCAGTTGCATAGGCACGAATGAGGAGTGAACTTGCTCCCAGGACAGGGACAAAAGGCCTTGAGTGTGGGGATGCAATGTTGTGCCCTTGACCAGATGGCCTGTGGGCTTGGTCCCAGAACTTGATTAACTACAAAAGGCCTACCCCATCACATGCAGATGTAGCTAACACCCAGGCATGCACCCTTCTTGTTTCCCCCCCCCCGGACAGACCAGCCCCAATCACAGTGAACCGCATGTTGACATCATATTGTCCAATTCTGCTGGAGGGTCAAAAACAGATTGGTTTTTACATATCAAAGTTGGGGCACACCTCAAAAAGCGAATGTCGAATGCCAAAATGATTCCTGTGTATCTACTGTCTGGTTGCTGATGAACCCTCCTTTATTCTACTAGACATCTGACTCTGGGATTGTTGGAGGTACAAGGTCTGCCTCAAACTGGAATTTAGTGTGAGACTGGGCAAGTGTATATATCTTATTTATTCTCTTAGGAGTTTAGTAAGGACTGCGGAGGAGGAGAGAAGGATCTGGGCTGGTGGCCAGTTTCATAGATGTTAGTTCCCACCAGCATTATGAATATATAATTATGCACATTTACAATACTCTGTCAGTTGAACCTGCCAAGTTAAGCAGGTTAATGTTGATGACAAAGGCACTATTTGCTGTACTGTATGATTTATTGCACACACGATATTAAAGAACAACTGGTCAGACATTGGCTATATGAAGTTGGTAAAAGAGGATGAATCTATATCTTGCATATCTAGTGACCCTGTGGGCACTTTGCAATGTTACCTTCCAGTTCCCTTCTGAGATCTCTTTCCATGTTTTCCCTTAGTACAGTGATGGGGAGCTTGGAATGGTGTAGTAGTGCTGGAACATCAAGGTCACCACATTGTGTTAGCTTGAAGTGGAGCATACATAAACTACTGGTTTGTGTGTAATGTGTTCATTGGGGCCAAACTTTCATACTCTGCTAATTGTGCATGAGAAGGCTCCATGTTGTAAGACATACCCATTAGGGAGATCAAATTCCTCTTGGAGGCCAATAAAATCCATAACTATGCCTTCACTATAAAGAGCTCCTATCATTTCGAAACCCCCTGTCTATACAGGTTGCTAGACCTCTCCATTCTCTCTGTCGCTGATGTATTCTCAGGAGCCCCATAGGGAGAGCTGGTGCATAGTGTACCCATTTATGACTTTTTAATAAACTACACAACAAGCAGTATCTAGACACATTCATTGGAATAATTTCCTCTTTGTTATCCTGTCTGGGTTTCAGTAAAATGTCAAGCAGAGGTACTGTCTAGATAGCTGTTTCAGAGTTTCGTCCACCATCTGCCATTGTTTATCAAGCTGGGCTGCTAGATAATGCAGCTCATAATCTGGGAATCTTTGGCCCCCTCATGAGGCCAAAGTTGTAACTTAATTAGTGCCACCCTGTGTCTATTTCCTCACTTTATCAAGTCCAATAGAATTAAAGCAATGTCTCTAAATTTTTCTCTGTGGACCCTAATTGGGAGTGAAGTGAAACAGTATAACAGACTGGGCAACACTATAATTTTTAGGTCGCAGCGACGCAGCACGCATGCGCTGCCTACAAGCCATGCTGTATTCAGTCTATGGACTTAGACCCCACCTCCAACTTTTGATTGGCTTCTGTCAGTGCCCTTTACAAAATGTTCCTTCAGGTTGGATAACATTCACGTCCATATCACTATACATAAGGACAAGAAAAGCGCTTTTCTTGTCCTTATGTATAGTGATATGGACGTGAATGTTTGTGTATGAATTTGACTGTATAAAAGGGATGTTTGGATGTATGAGTGGATCTAATTGGTGTCTTTTTTGGAAGTGTCACTGCGTGTCCTAGGTTTCAGACTGTTTTTGCATGTTTTTGATTATGTATATTCTTCCTAAATGTTTTGTATTGTTCAAATGGAATTACTCTATTTATTATAAAAAATCATGTTGATATCTATATATATATATATATAAAAATGAAAATTAAAAACTGTTTTGAATAAATTTATTCTTGTTGTGGTGTGGGTATACTGTTTTTGATAGTTAAATTTTTTTCCTTGTCATTTAAGGGAACACCCCCTTTTTCATGTTTTTTCCTCTTGTTCTCGCCCTGGCGGGTTGTTCCCCAATTGTAGTTATTTCTTAGATTCAGGGTCCCTCCTTTGTTTTTCAGTAGATTGGGGAACCGCCAGGAGATATCTCATACATTTATTTTCAACTTGTTGAAGTTCTACTACAGGTTTGTATCCCCAAATCGCAGACCCATACCTATATCAATACTTTCAGATCTATAAATTTTGATCAAAGCTTCAAGGGGCTTTGCTCCTAGTCGGGATGCAAAACCTTGTATAGCAGCTATGGACCTAGACATTGCAAGTTTTTTTCGCCCTTAACTGGGGAGTCCAGGAGCCACTCTCATCGAATAAAACTCCCAAATAGGAAAAAGAGGAAACCCTTGACAACTCAAACCCTTCACAATCAAAACATTTGGTTTTGTTTGGCTTCTGCCCCATTGTCATCGTGTGCGATTTGGTTTTATTAACAATAAGGTCCAGGTATTGCATAAAGGACCCAAATGAATCCAAAAGTCTCTGCAGGCCAACTGCAGTGCAGGCCAAAAGTATTGCATCGTCAGCGTATAGGAGAGCAGGAATAACCCTGTCTCCTCTACGTGGGATGTCTAAAGTGGCAGTGCTAAGGGAGGTGTTTAAATTATTTATATAGAGGGGTCGATTCCGATACCGGGTCAGACAGCTCCCATGAGCTGTCCGTAGCCTTACCGTGCGACCGACACGTACCCGTAGCCGGTCCGTCCTGCAGAGGAAGTACGATGCGCATAACTGCCAAAAACACGACCGACACGTAGGCTGTGAGTCAAGCTCCATTCTCCGTCCGAGCCGTAACTCCTAACGCTGAACTGAATCCCCCGGAAGCAGTATCCATAGCAGTTTCCGGCCTGACAAGTACGATGCGTACTTCCTACGCGCTGGACGGGTCGCCACGTACAGCACGTCACAGCATCCGGAAAACAAGCATATCAGCTACGATTTGCGTCACAACTCAATCCACGGACTTGCAGCGGGTACGAGACGGAGCAACAAGCAGCGTGTACGACACAAACACATCATGAATCCCATTGCGCAGGTCATACCAGTACTCTACATCTATGACCGGATCAGGAACCGACGCCGACAGCGCAGGCGGTAAGTCAGACACCTACCACACAAACAAACGACACGTACCCGCAAAATGGCACACACACACAGGGGATCCACATCATGGCCACAAACAACAGGCCACCATAGGGGTTGTATGCCAGCTCCATTACCACCCCCACCCATAGGACTTCTGTTCCCCAGCACTCCTGCCACCCCCAGCCATAGGGGACCTGTTGCCCATGACCCCGGCCACCCCCACCGATAGGGCTTATGTTACCCAGCACCACTACCACCCCCACCCATAGGGCTTATGTTCCCCAGCACTTCTGCCACCCCCAGCCGTAGGGGACCTGTCGCCCATCACCCCTGCCACCCCCACCCATAGGGCTTATGTTCCCCAGCACTCCTGCCACCACCAGCCAAAGGGGACCTGTTGCCCATCACTACTGCCACCCCCACTCATAGGGCTTATGTTCCCCAGCACTCCTGCCACCCCTAGCCATAGGGGACCTGTTGCCCATCAACCCTGCCACCCCCACCCAAAGGGCTTATGTTCCCCAGCACTCCTGCCACCCCCAGCCATAGGGGACCTGTTGCTCATCAGTACTGCCACCCCACTCATAGGGCTTATGTTCCCCAGTACTCCTGCCACCCCCAGCCATAGGGGACCTGTTGCCCATCACCCCTGCCACCCCCACCCATATGGCTTATGTTCCCCAGCACTCCTGCCACCCCCAGCCATAGGGGACCTGTTACCCATCACTACTGCCACCCCCACTCATAGGGCTTATGTTCCCCAGCACTCCTGCCACCCACCCCCACTCATAGGCCTTATGTTGCCCAGCACCACTACCACCCCCACCCATAGGGTTTATGTTCCTCAGCACTCCTGCCACCCCCAGCCATAGGGGACCTGTTACCCATCACTACTGCCACCCCCACTCATAGGGCTTATGTTCCCCAGCACTCCTGCCACCCCCAGCCATAGGGGACCTGTTGCCCATCACCCCTGCCACCCCCACTCAGAGGGCCTATGTTGCCCAGCACCACTACCACCCCCACCCCCACGCATAGGGCTTATGTTCCTCAGCACTCCTGTCACCCCCAGCCATAGGTGACCTGTTGCCCATCACTTCTGCCACCCCCACTCATAGGGCTTATGTTCCCCAGCACTCCTGCCACCCCCAGCCATAGGGGACATGTTGCCCATCACCCCTGCCACCCCTACTCATAGGGCTTATGTTGCCCAGCACCACTACCACCCCCACCCATAGGGCTTATGTTCCCCAGCATGCCTGCCGCCCCCAGCCATAGGGGACCTGTTGCCCATCACCCCTGCCACCCACACCCATAGTGGACCTGTTGCCCATCACTACTGCCACCCCCACCCATAGGGGACCTGTTGTCCATCACCCCTGCCACCCCCAATAATTGGATGGGTGATGCGCCACACATCCATCATACTCCAAAATTAGGCATGTCAGCATAATACATCCCCCCTAACATCATGACAACAGTGTGTAGTCTGTGACAAATGCCCACAACAGTGATTATGACTTCGAACATGCAATATAACTAACATCACATGTGTGACCAACAAATGAGTGTGCCCTACACAAGGCAAACATCACTATAGCACTGTGTCAATGTAAAAATAACACCCCCTCACTGTGTAGAACAAAAGTTAAGTGTGGGCTTCCAAACTGCAGCAGATGTTGAGCATTGTGGTGATGGGGTCTAAACCCCCCCTCATCACAGTGACCAAAAGGTAAGTGTCATCATGGGCAAAGCTGCAAATAACAAACAGCAGGCATGATCCCTGCTCCCAACACATTAAACAATTCTGGGGCAAACTAGTGGCTGTGTCTCATTCCCACAGATATCTGGTGAGGCTAACAGTGCTGTGAAAACCTAACACACTCTTAGCCATGTGCAGACATGCACCACACATGGGGGCTGACAATGCATACAGTGTACAATGACACAAAAGCAGAAGTGACCATCACCAAGCATACACACATCTCGAAAATAGACACACTAATCAAACCAACCTGTGTAGACTGTAGGTGTCAGCTCACAAACTCCCATTCCATGCCAGCAATGGCACCCAACAACCAGGATGAATGTGCACAATGATGTGATATGACTCACAGGGACAGCAGGGAAAATCACAGAAACAGCATCCAGACAAAGGCCCACAACAGCAATACCAATGCACTGGTGCAGATGCACAAACACAAACAGGCAACATCACACTGCACATCTGACACAGCATGTGTGTGTGTGTGTGTGTGTGTGTCTCAGTATCCCCAGGCAACTGCACAACACATGAGGGGGGCTGAACCACAGTTACACAGATGTGGACACAGTGCCATACAAAAGTAAACCATCATTGGGACACCCTAAGTGGGCAATCAGGCATTGTGAGATGAGAGGGAGCACAACAGACACATGTGACACAAGCTTGCATGAACACCAACTAACACAGCAAGAGACTGACACACAACAGCACTACTCCTAGGGACCAGACATTGGGGTGACACAAGCATGCATGACACCTCCACTGTGATGACACAGGCAGATGTCGTACAAACTGGGAAACCCAGACACGTGTCCTGTTCCACAAACGTACATCACACATACACAAACACAAATCACTCAGCCTGGCCCCTCATCCATGGACAAATGGGAGTTAGGAGACCATCCATGCAAACATTTACACCAGTCCAGCCTCAACACCACACACCTTGAACTGCAACAATGTGCTTCTGTGAAACCCACATGGACAGGTGACATTGCACATGCACCCATGACAAACACAGGAATGTTGGGAGGGACTAAGGTGCACAGACACATCCCACAAGGAGTGTAGTAAGGACTCCCTTAATACGTACATACATTGTTAAGTTAGCATAACCACGTTAGAGGTTAGAAAGCCATCCTGCTGCTTTTGCGCACGACACTGCGTTTACATGTTATTTCTTAAACAAACTGCTGACTCGAGCCTTGCCTCACACGAGAGCAATCTGTTGTTACCATCCCGAGCTCTGCGCAGCGACCTTGGTCTGTACATGGTGTGACAAACAGTCTGGATTATTACACAATGCATGTTTTCCACTCTAGGTTGATCGACCCACTATTTAGCCATAACACACGAGCAGCTGCAAATACCTGAAAGTTGGTGCTTTTAATATCACAGACATCATGTTTATTATTCAGACCGAAGACGAGCCTTCCTGCGAGAAGACTCCTGATGCTCCTGTGATGTGATTTCACTAAGCTGATCTTTAAGGTATGGGGTCCCCTATTCAAGCCTAAGAGACCTTCTACTAGCCTAATAATAATATTAGCTTCTTAGTAAAGGGAAGGTGGTAGTATCCACTGTCATTATAACATGATCACCCCTTTTATATTCTATGGTATTGTAACAATGCTGATGGTTTTGATTTTAATAATTTGTCTGCTTGTATTAGCCAAAGTACTGCATCTTAGGACACGTGGTCTATAAAAATAAACTCTTTTTATTTACACCGTGTCTCTGTTGATTATTGTTGTGGACTGATGTGAGAATAATACACGAACAGGTATTTCCGATTACCACCATTCCTGAGAGTATACTGAGTCGCTTGTTCTGGGTTATCTTTTCATTGGGACCGCCGAGCTAAATCTCGGATAACGAATGGGACACTTATGCTAGCCGGATACTGGGTTCTGGGTTCTGAGGTGAGTTTCTGGTACACCACAATTCACTGAGGTCCTGGGGTTCTACGCATAGTTCTGTGTATAAGCAGAATCCCTGCAACATGGCGCACCTAACGTTAGGTCTATGAGTTGAAACGCCTTAGTAGTGCTTGTATTAGTCCACAATACCCTCATTCTTGTTTCCGGATAACAAGTCTGGCGGATTTAAACCTACCTAGTTCTATTGATATAAGTTCCTTCAAGCTTGATCATTAAAAAGGTTATTGAACCCTTGTGCTACTGATAGCTTCGAGTGTAGTTTGTCCTAATGTCAATAGATATAGCGGCACATAGCCGTGCAGCTCTGAAACGTCATTTGACGCAGTATGGGGTGCCGGACACTGGCATGGGCGTCATCTTTGTGGTGGGAGCCGATGCGGCATATCCATATGAGTTGTTCTACTCTTGGGTGACGATTCCGGCGGTGAGTGCGGTTGATAATACCTTCCATTCTTACACTGCAACTGCCGTGCCAGCGAACTATGTACCATATAGGACACAAGAAATACCAATATCTGCTTGGCAGCATCTTATTTGGTTTAATGGCGCCCTTCCCCATGTGGCTATACCGCCGAGAATGGGCCCTTTGTCAATTGCGGGGGCCACTTGGCCGGTACTAGCCGGATTTACGCCTCATCCCCGTTACCTCACAGTGACGGTGGCTGAGTTGCGTGTACTACACACTGCTCTTATAACAGTATATAGGGCATTGGTGCAGTATGTGTCGCGCAATATGCAGGCGGGGGCTCCTGCGGTTGCGGGACAACCTACTGATCACCATGCGGTGGTCATTAGTCCTGTTATGGTAAATTCTGTTATGGGCAAGCGCCCCCAAACGAGGGATGATTTTCCCTTTTGGTTTGCTGAAAAATTTGACCAGATAGAAGCGGTATACCCGAATACATCTCCTGTGGAGAAACACAGGATCCTTACCATTAGTTTGCCTAAAGACTTGGTCCCCAACGTAGAGGATTGTGTTAATTGGGGCAAGGTCTTTGCAGCGACGTACGCGCAGTGCTTTGGCACTCCGTCTATGATGATGCTGCCCTCCGTTATCAAACGTGTTCAAGAGAACCATGGTGCGGAGTCTGCGATAGAGTTAGGGATGCGGCTCCTCGGACAATTTGACCTGGTGGCTACCATGATAATGGGAAACCTTAAGGGTGATGCTTTGCAGTTCCAGGTTCGTAATGAACTGAAGCGAGTTGCTGAAGAGGATAAACCGCAGGAATTTGCGAAAATAATCGCTGAGGCATTCCGGGATTTGGGTCGTAGCTCTTTAGGAGTTAAGCCTGTAATCAAAATTCCCGATCTAAAACAGCAGGGTAAGGCAGAAGCCTCTGGTAAGGACGACCGACCAAGTTTTCCAAAACAGAATTGGCGGTCTAAACAACAGGGAAAGCAGCAGCAACAGAAACAGGGCTCTCGGCCTGCCTCTCCCGTACAGTCAAGTAGTGAACGCACTTATGATCTGCGCGATCGTGCTACTATTAAGTCTCCTGATAGTTTTCAGGTTTCTGAACAGCGTTCTCCTCGTTCTTCACAGGAAACATCGGCTACACAGTCCGGTGGCGGAGGCGGTGGCAAAGGTCGGGGTGCTCCACAACAGCGTGACCAACCCCGACAGACTGAGGGTAAAGGCAAGCAGGACGAATTTGCACGACAAAGACCCCCGTTTCAAAAGAAGAAAGTGGCGGCTCTGACGGCAAGGTATGCCTCAGATAGTGCGGACACAGCTTCGGAACCGGACATGGGCGCTGACGCTACTGGACAGCGCAGCGAAAATTACCATAGTCCGTCAAGCTCAGCGTCCATTTCTGGCGGTGACAGCAACTGATATATTGGTTACTGTTGAAACAGCTGACACCAGAGTGGCTCCCCCTGACAGACTTTATGAAATAGTCTTATTAATTGAGGGCGACATACAACGTACAATAAAAGGGATTTTTTGGGATAATCTGACCACCACCTATGATATCCTCCTAGCGGAGGCAGATTGGCCTCCAGCTTTCATTTTAGAGGCTCCTAGAGGGGAGGAGGTAATCCTCCCGTCCTTTGCGCACACAGTGCCTAAGGACCAAGCTGAAGTGTATGCTGGGGAGTGGGCGCTTGCGCTTGCGCCGGCGGTGTATCGTACTCAGGTGGGATGGGACCGATTGTCCCCCTGCCATGAGATTCCATTGCGGTCTATGCCCCAGCCTCAACCACAATATCCCATGCGTCGTGAAGCTAGACCCCACGTCGCGGCAATCCTTGAACAATTGGAATATCAGGGTGTTATTGAAACTTGTGTGTCCCCTATGAATAACCCTTTATTCTCTGTAACGAAGCCTGATGGCTCGTACCGTTTAGTTTTGGATTACCGGCACCTAAACTCCCATTGCCGGACCTGCGCGGTACAAAATACACATAGCTCGGCTTTAGTCGACATTCTCGTGCGTAAAAGGTTTAAAACGACACTTGACATTTCCAATGGCTTTTTTAGCCACAACCTGTCCACACTGAGTAGCCGGTGGACGGCGTTTACTTCGGGCGGCAAACAAAAACAGTTTACAAGATTAGCCATGGGTTACAAAAATAGCCCTGGCGTCTTTTCTGCTCGCGTGGTTTCTCTCTTAGAAAGAATTGACCCCGATGCATACTCCTATGTTGACGATATCTATCTTACGGATGATGAGCTGATGCCACATCTGTCTCGAGTCGACAATATTATAGTGAGTTTTGCTGACTATGGCTACAAATTCAATTTTGCGAAGTCTCACATCGCAGAATATACAGTGTTGTTTTTGGGCTACGAGCTCAACAATGAAGGTAAGGGGTTAGCCCCCCACTTTCTGGAGAAGTGCGCATGCTTAAGTGCTCCTACGACACTGAAGAAATTACAATCTCTACTGGGCTTTCTGAATTTCGGCCGTACGTACATTCCTGATTATGCCCAGCGTATCAAGCCGCTTTACGCCTTGGTACAACCTTCGTTTTCGAAGTCTAGCTGGCAGCTAGAACACTCTGCAATTTTACAGTCTTTACAGGCTGACCTTCTTGCTTCACAATACTTGCTGACACGTGATAACCGCACTAACCTGGTAATAAGGATAGTACCAGGCGCCGTGGGGTTCACGTATTTGACGTTTAATGAGGGCGATACAGTCCCCATTGCGTACAAATCCCACTTGTACACCTCTGCTGAATTACGTTTTTCCACGGTCGAAAAAGTTCTGACTGCTGTGCAGATGGCGATCCTCAAGGAACGCGCACTGTCGCATGGGAAACAGATTCTGGTTGTAACACCATATCCTGCCTTAGAAGCAGTGACTAAGGCAAGTGTACCAAATTCTAAAGCTTTGCATCCACGGTGGATACAATGGGCCACAACACTGACGTCGCCAGATGTCACTTACATCTTTGATGCCTCATTACAGACTCAAGAGTACTTGCAGTATGAATTCGTTCATCCGGCACCTCTGTCTTTGCGCCCGCTCGAAGACTACCATTGTGTCATATACACTGACGGGTCTGCGCAGCCCGCAATTGGATCAAAGCACGCTTATTCAGCGGGTTGCGCAATTGTCGTGGGTACATTCGTAAATGGTGAATTCCAATCTGATGCAGTGCATACGCAGTCATTGGGTGATTGTACCGCACAATTAGCGGAGCTTCGGGCTCTGGTGCTTGCACTGGAGTTTGCTGATCCCCGAGTCACTACTCTTATAGTGAGTGACTCCTTCTACTGTGTCCAGTCCTACAATGACAATTTACACTTCTGGTCTCAGAATGATTATCGAGACACGAAAGGTAGCACAATTAAGCATAAAACGCTTTGGGTTCGAGTGGCAGACTTTAAAGAACGTCTCCCTCTCGTGAATGTTATTCACACTCTTGGTCACCAACGACTTGGTGTCCATGCTGTCGGCAACAGCTTAGCTGACGAGGCAGCAAAAACAGCAGTGGCTACATACTTAGTGGCAGCAGTTACAAGATCCAAAAGTAAGATTGATGATGACATCTTGGCAGCTATTGCTGTTACAGAGAAGGGAAGTGATTACCCGAAGGGTTTTCCCTCTCGTTATATTTATCATTTAAGTCCTGATAACGTCCCATTAGTGAGGATTAACGACGTTGGTGACAGAATTATTCCCAATGCGGACTGCAGACCAGCACTGATCCTAGCTGCACACGAGGGGTTGGCGTCAGCCCACGCCGGTGTGTCAGCTACAATATCTCTGCTACAACAACGTTACTGGTGGTTTGGTTTATATAAACAAGCGCGCGCATATGTTCTTGATTGTGACATTTGCCAACAGATTAAACCTTCTACTGTTGCGCGCCCACCACAGACACAGCTGTACATCTCTAATAAGCCATTTGGTTGTGTTTATTTGGATCACTGCGGTCCTTTTTCTTCTGATACTGCGTACAAGTATATCTTGGTTGCAGTGGATTCGTGCCCACGTTTTCTTTGGGTATGGCCACAAAGGAGTGCTGACTCGCGGACTGTCATCAGGGATTTGCGTGTCTTTGTGGGAACTTTTGCGTGTGGTACCTTCCATTCTGATCAGGGCCCTGCGTTCGCCTCTAAGGCTTACAAGGAGGCTATGAGAAATTTGGGGGTCCTAGTCAAATTTTCGTCCCCCTACCGACCTGAGGGTAATAGTGTGGTGGAACGAATGAACCGTGACTTAAAGCAATCATTGACAGCACGTGTTTTAGGCACAGGCCGGAACTGGCTAGCCCATTTGTATAACGTCCAACGTGCACTTAATAATCTCCCTAGAAGGTCTCTGGGTGGGCGGACCCCGTACATGATGCTCTTCGGAATCAGAATGTTTGTTCCAGACCTTGATGGTCTAGACATGGCGGCGTCGACCGCACCCTGCGACGTAGATGATCACTGTGCTGTTTTGCAGACTCTACAAGAAGCCAGAGACTCTCTTTCGAAAGAACACTTGCCCTCCACATCTGAAGCTGAGGTTCAGATTCCGGTAGGCGGCTGGCTACCCCGAGTTGGAGACCTGGTCCGTGAGAAGGTGGAGAACAAGAAGGAGTTCGGCCCCTCTTATCGTGCACCGGTTCCAGTGCTTGGAGTGCAGGGTACAAGAACAGTCATTTTACCTCCACTTCCTGGTCGCAAAGAAAACAGGTACATCTCTATTGACAATGTCAAACTTCAGCGAGTGGCCGATACTTCTTAGTATGACTCCAGCAGTTTCATGCCAGACGATGCAAAGAAATTCAATGTTGGTTCCTGCTTCTAACACCTTGTCTGATGTTGCCATCGAGATGCAATCAGTTACTGATCCCTTGTTGATACCACCGGCTGGTGGTTTGCCCGAAGAGACTGAGTATGCTTATCCTACACGTGGTCCCTCGCCTGTTTTACAATCTACAGCACTTGGCCAGTCCCGTTTCTCCTTTGACACTAACTCATTGCCCTCAACTCCCCCATCGAACATTGCTGTTTTTGTAAGCTGGTTTAAGAGACATTTTTTGATTGCCCCTTGGACATACATCTGGTTGCTGCTTTTCAGTATTTTTTTGCTTATGTCCATTGGATTTGTTATAGTTTTTTTCCGTTTGGTGGATGGCCAATATCTCAAAGAGAGATCGACAATTAGACTTATCAATGGAACTTTGGCCCCCCACTCCTCGTCCCACATCATGAAAAGGGACCAGACCTTTGTGAATATTACTGCCTGGCCCGTCATGGATGGAATCGCATGGGATGCTGTTAAATTTCAAATTCATGGGCCTACAGAGGTCATTAATGTACCTAATGTATTTCGCGTTTCTATGGGTGATGTAGTAAAACAGAACATACGTTCTGATGATTGGGATGTACACGCCATTGAGGCACTGTTTTCAGATTTGAAATATTATGCCGCTTTTGATGCTGAGGATTTGTATGAAAATGCGGCTAATTATGCAGAACAGTATTGTTTTCAGCATTATGGCAATCACTTCCTGCATAAAGCGAATACATTTAGAAATTTTGTAAATTTTACCCAATGGGAACACTGTCCCACCCCCTCTTTTGGCAGTTCACATACATTAGTTGATAAGTATACTTATTTTACTGATTTCAGTGTTTCAGACCCGGCATCCTTTTATTTTAAAGTTAAGCCTGAGTCTGCCTCAAAGGTTAGACTGACACACACCAAATTGCTTTATTCTAAGTCCTTTATGGATGAGTTGTCAATCAAAGGTTATGATCTATGGAAGGCTACTATTGATCTTAAGTCGGTTTGGGGTTCCAAACCGTGGCAGGTTCAGGGAACTGAAGCTTTACACCGTGCCTGTCTAGTACCAAATCATATGTTGTTTTTAAATTCAACCATCTTCCAAACCACCTGTTTCGGATTGGCCACTTCTAAAAAACTAAATTCGCCTTCTGTGCCGGATCTGGGCGCTTACCCAAATTGGGATAATCACACAGATCTGTCCCTTCCTGCTTTGCAGTCATTAGTTTCTAATTCATCTTTCAATATTTCGAAATTTAGTAGTGAGGGATGGTTAATTTGGCAAAGCAGTTCTGATACCTGTCAACGTCGTTTTCTAGGACTGAAGCCGGGGTATACTCAGGAACGCGTAGACCCACGGTTTGAGTCGTCACATACAGTAACTACATACTCTGTAGGGAAATTATGTCAGTCCTGGCTGCGACATTCCACCTTGGCATCTGTCAAAGTTCATTTATCAAAATTACATGACAAAATAGATTTGAATGATTTTGTTAAAGGTCCTGTGGGTGGCAGATCCAAAAGATGGGCGTATGCTATTTACAACGAAGTATGGAAATTGTCGCAAATTGAGGCAGCTTCACGATTGAGAGCTATTGATCAAGCTAATATGGAAAAAGTATTAGCGGTTATTGATAACAGCATTAGCACTCTTTCTTCTCGAATTTATACATTAGATAATATTGTTTCTTCAATTGTTGATGTTGTGCATGATGATATGTCAGTATTGTATCATGGTCAAAACCAGTTGCGTTCTGTTATGCAGTTTGCATGGACATTACAAACGTTGAAGGCAGGGAAGGTCCCTTGGGACTATCTGAATACAACATCATTATTTCTTCCCTTTAACCTTACTGACAAACAGCAGTTCATGTCCATGAAAGATGCTTCATATTCCTTGTTACATATTGAAAAGTTGGAACCGTTACCTTTCTCTGTGGCGGAATTGGATTCTGCAGTGTGGTTATTACATGGGTTGATAACTCTCCCGTTCGCCCTTTTTAAGTTTACCTCTTGTATGAAACACTATGCTCTGGGTAGATATGAACAGCTGGGTACCGCTTTCATACATGAGGTCTGGTCCCTCCCTTTTGCGTATCGATGTACTAGAGACGGTACTGAGGTTTATCTGAAAGGTGAGGAGTGTACGACGACACCTGATCATTCTGTAGTATGTCGGCACATTCAGTTGCACGGTGCGTGTAATGTGAACGCCCCGAATTTGGCCTGCGTCCTCAAAGGTATCCCTGTACCAGTGATTACGCCATCTTTCACGCTGCTTGCAAACGGTAGTTATCTACTTTTAAATAATGAAGCTTGCTGCGGGGTGTTAGTCGGAATCCCATATATAGTAACTGTATCGCAGAGGGTTGTCTGCTGCAATAATGTTCTGTTTCCTCCCCCGCATGGGCGGCTGGATGCTTCCATCTGGCCTTCGATTCCAACCTTGAAAGCAGAGTTCAACAAGATGAGCAGAATAAGAGCGCTATTGTCCCAAAAGGAGGTGCCATTGACTTCCTCCCGAGAAACATTTGTCCTTCACGTAGCAAATACGCGCACTGAGGTACAGGCGCTTTTGGTGCTTTGATCCAAACAATTTTCAATGCCTCGTCCACAACCGGCCTGGCTCATTTTTTTAAACTTGTGGGCTCGGGCCTCGTGATCTCTTTCCAAACTGTTTTTGGTGTGATTCCGGCATTTTTTCATTCTATTTTCTCGAGCGTCTTTGGAGGTGTCCCGTTAATTCTGGCGCTAGTGGCAGGTGTGCTAGTTTTACTTTTCATCCTACGGAATGGCTGCTCTTTCTGTGCCACACGACAGCCTGTCCCGTCTGCAGCTTCTTCGTGACAGGATGCTTGAATACTATGGCGCCCTGCCATTGGCGACTTTGAGCCTGGCATATGGATTATCCTTCCGGTATTCCTACTTCACCTGCGTGCAACCTGTCTTCCACTGCCTAGATTGTCCCTTTGAATGGCCTATGGATTTGTGCTTAACCAACATGGTGTCTCCGGACCCGGATTATGATCGACTGATGAGGCCCTTAGTGTCTCACGAGTTCGCCTGTTCTGGTGTTCGGATTATGGCCTGCGGTGCGGCGCATGGTATCCTGGGTAATTGGGACATCGCGAGAGCGGCATATGACTTCTTGGATATAAGTTATTTGGAAGTACACGCTGGTTGCCCTCTGATGGTGCTAGAGGCTCCGCTAATGGAAGAACATGTATGTTCCTTTTCTTTGATTAACTGGATGGCTGAAACCTTCAGTGGCCGTGCCAATGATTTTCTGCTGGAAGCAGTGGCCACATATGCTGCATATACATTCATGGATTGAGTGAACTGTCGTCCACTGTGTTTTCCTCACGTGTCTTGAACAGTCCCTGTGCGTCTGCACTTCTGCCCGGTGAGGCGTTTTTTCATCTTTTTTCACTACCCACTGCACGTTTGAGGTTTTTTTGTTTTTTCTTTCCACTTTTGGTTTTTTCATTCTCGGACTTTGCCTGAACTGAACCTAGTTTTTTAAATTGAATACGCCTTGTTCTGCTCTGTCGCACTTGAACTCTGCGTTCTCTCTTTTCTTGCATACTAAGTAGTGCTTCGATCAAGGGGGCATGTAGTAAGGACTCCCTTAATACGTACATACATTGTTAAGTTAGCATAACCACGTTAGAGGTTAGAAAGCCATCCTGCTGCTTTTGCGCACGACACAGCGTTTACATGTTATTTCTTAAACAAACTGCTGACTCGAGCCTTGACTCACACGAGAGCAATCTGTTGTTACCATCCCGAGCTCTGCGCAGCGACCTTGGTCTGTACATGGTGTGACAAACAGTCTGGATTATTACACAATGCATGTTTTCCACTCTAGGTTGATCGACCCACTATTTAGCCATAACACACGAGCAGCTGCAAATACCTGAAAGTTGGTGCTTTTAATATCACAGACATCATGTTTATTATTCAGACCGAAGACGAGCCTTCCTGCGAGAAGACTCCTGATGCTCCTGTGATGTGATTTCACTAAGCTGATCTTTGAGGTATGGGGTCCCCTATTCAAGCCTAAGAGACCTTCTACTAGCCTAATAATAATATTAGCTTCTTAGTAAAGGGAAGGTGGTAGTATCCACTGTCATTATAACATGATCACCCCTTTTATATTCTATGGTATTGTAACAATGCTGATGGTTTTGATTTTAATCATTTGTCTGCTTGTATTAGCCAAAGTACTGCATCTTAGGACACGTGGTCTATAAAAATAAACTCTTTTTATTTACACCGTGTCTCTGTTGATTATTGTTGTGGACTGATGTGAGAATAATATACGAACAGGTATTTCCGATTACCACCATTCCTGAGAGTATACTGAGTCGCTTGTTCTGGGTTATCTTTTCATTGGGACCGCCGAGCTAAATCTCGGATAACGAATGGGACACTTATGCTAGCCGGATACTGGGTTCTGGGTTCTGAGGTGAGTTTCTGGTACACCACAATTCACTGAGGTCCTGGGGTTCTACGCATAGTTCTGTGTATAAGCAGAATCCCTGCAACAGGAGAGTTCACAACCCGGGGGAATGACAGACATACTGCACAGTATGCGGTACATGGCCATGACGTCAAAGCCCACGTAACCTTCAGAATCCATGCCACAGTCCCAGGACAATGCAGAAGCCAAGGAGAACCACAATACATACATGCTGACACCTGCCAACATTGCAGCCATGAACCCGACAAGTGGGAGCAGTCACACACACATACAAATGTCTCAATCACTGAAAGGTACCACCTAGGGACAACTACATGTTCTTGCAAATAAACAAGTGCCTTGGGGAACCCTGCCTGTGTCCCATCTGTGTCTGACAACATCATCACCATTCAGAACTGACAAATCCCAATGATGATACACCAATTAACAGTAGTGGGTCATGCACCCACACTTCTGGTAGCCCATGGCAGAGTTGTGGGATGAACCCAATACCACACAGCAAGCATCAACAACAGGAACATATCAAGGGAACACTGCCTGTGTATGAACAGGGATGTGGACACACACATGCTCATACAACACATACCATGGACCCAGGCTATGTCACGGGACAACAAACTTACTTGGGGAGACCCAACTCCTATGGAAGCCCAGCTGTGCCAAACATATTCACAGCATGTCTCACTCATGTCTGCAGAACACTTGGGCAGTCAGCCATCAGTTACTACACAATGAAGGCTCTGGTCACAACAGCCTGGGTACGTGTGTCTCCCCTAAGTCATCTGCACATACTCAAAACATATGTCTAGCAAGTTGCACAGAGGACCCAGTTGCTCCTATACCAATGATGCCCACACCTGTAGGTCCAGTGGTGATGCGCACAAAGTCTGTGGAATAGACAAATTGGACAAGGGGAAGCACATCATATGTGCATGGGTGCAAGCCAGAGATGTGACCATGCAAATGAAATGGTCACAGAGATGTCCACAAATAGTTGATCATGACACACCCAGGTAGCTGCAAACGATGACATAGATACCCACCAGAATAGGATACATATCTCATGGACCACATGGAGTACCTCACAGCAACACATCAGTATTCAACATTGGAAACCAAGCATTACAGGTGCAAGGGCATTTTAAACGTCATCTACATAATGTACAGCTAAATCAAGTTCACAGGGATAAAGAAAAAAGCTTTATTCAGCATATTAAAAGTTAAACATCCGTTCAAACAAAAGGCCAATGGTCAGTCCATGTCCAAATGCCAAGGAGTGAACTAGAGTGACAACTATCACACCTTGCTTGCCTGCACTGCTAAGGACCGGGGTCATCCCCTTGGAAGGGCATACATGGGGGCAGGCCAGGCACCGAAGGGACAGGATCAGGGCGCAGCAGAAGCAGGCAGAGAAGAGGTGGTGGATGCAGGCGAGACACTTGCAACGGCAGTGGAGCTGACTGAAGTGGTGGGTGCTGTCACAACTGTGGGACACAAGTCAGATGGGGTGGGTGCCGGCACAACTCCAGTGGGCAGGTCGGATGGAGTGGTTTGGGTCCCCACTGCAGTGCCCAAGTCAGACGGGGTGGTCGTGGACTCCACTGCAGTGCCTACATCCATGGGAGCGGAATGGGGGGCAGGTTAGGTTGGCAGGACATGGGGGGGGACACGCTCCCCATATCAGTGGCACTAACCATCTGAGCAGGTGTGGAGGAGCAAGTGGTAGGGGGTAAGGCCTTAGCATTTTGAGGATGGTGTATCTGTGGGTGGGGAAACCCGGGGCAGGGAGTGGCAGGGGAACCTCTGGAGTGGTGGCCTGGGGGATGGAGGACGGAGACTTTGCCTTGGAGCTGCGTGGTGGCAGGGGGGTCTTGCTCTTCCAGCTCCGGGGGGACTTGCAGTTGGGTGTCTCAGTCTAACTGTGCCTGGGGGAGGGTGTCCGGGTGTGAGGGTCACTCCCCTTTGTGTGTGGGAACTTCCTCTTCCCCTTGTAATCAGGATCTGCTGGGTCGGTGGGGAAGAGGCCAAGGTCACAGAGGAAGAGCTTCTGGGGAGATGGGGTTGCAGGTGATGCAAGGGATGCGGGCTGGGAGGGAGAGGTCTCGGAGGACTGCGGAGTGGTTGCGGATGACTGTGTGTATGTCTGGAAACCAGCCCCTGTGAGTGTGGTATCAGTCATACCTCCAGTAGCCGGAGCATGGGGGGGTCAGGTTCCGGTGTCCGCCCCTCCTGCGCAGAGGTGACAGCTTCAGCTGGACTCTAGCTATCCTACGGGTCCAGCCCGAAGGTCCTGCCACCTCTTCTGGCAGTTGCAGATCCGGCGCTTGTAGACCCCCACCGAACGAACAGCCCGGGCGATGGCCAGCCATATCTCCTGCTTCTGGTGGGCATCAACCTGTGAGGATGACAAAGGGAAAAGTACATTAACACACAAGCCCCATATTTGTGCAGTACACATTTGGATATACATGTCATCATCACAAAGGGAAATGAATTACACAGGTAGTGCAACCATGGGGAAGGACAAATCACCTGCATGTCTGACATGTTAACAATGCCTGGATAGTTTAAGCTTGCACTAATGCACTTTAGCAGCAGGACACCTGTTCATTACATGTACCTACACACTTTGGGGGATGAAAGTACTCAGTGAGAATGCTTGCCACTGGTGTACACACTGCTAGTACTGCTAGTCAGACAACATGCATAATTAGGAAGGCAGTGGGCTGCACACTCACCTGCTCCCCTGGTTTCCCGTAGAGCTTGCTGTACTGTGGAAGGAGCCCGTCTAGCAGGACCTGGTTCTCCTCCTCAGTGAAGGCTGGGGCCCTCTCCAGATTACGTGCCATAGCAGGAGCCAGAGGATGCAGAGACAGCAGCAGTGGTAGCAGGGATGTGGTCCAGTAGCATGTAGTGCAGGTAAGTGAGCTCCCTGGGGGACAGCCAGCCTTATATCTATGCTGCAGAGGAAGAATCTGTGCCATGTGTCCCAAGTGATAGGTCCAACACAGTTGCATTCTATGAATCTGGCAAATCCATTTAAATGTACAACTCGTACACGCCTTCCGCATCGTTCAAATCTTCACCTTCATGAAACACTTGAAATTGCAACATTGTTGTAGGCATCCAACTGAATTTCCAGCTCACAACTCGTACCAGTTTTGAATCTGCATCCGTCTCCATGACAGTCCGGAGCCAATGGGTGCGCACGGCTCGGTCAACTGACTGTACAACGCATATTTTGAAAATACACATGCACCCGCCTCCATACGATTCAATGGCCAAGGCGTACGCCTGTCTCGGACCATGCCTGCCCGACGCGTATGCATTATAGTCTCCCACGTCGGACCTCATTGCATTCAATGACAAAGCGTACGCACAGCTTGGTCATGAACCGTGCAATGCGTATGCATTGTCACCCGCGTCGGACCCCATTGCATTCAATGACAAAGCGTACGCACGGCTCGGTCATGAACCGTGCAATGCGTACGCATTGTCACCCGCGTCGGACCCCATTGCCTTTAATGACAAAGCGTATGCACGGCTCGGTCATGAACCGTGCAATGCATACGCATTGTCACCCGTGTCGGACCCCATTGCATTCAATGACAAAGCGTACGCACGGCTCGGTCATGAACCGTGCAATGCATACGCATTGTAACCCGCGTCGGACCTCATTGGTTTGACTAGTCTACGGATTCACCACACATTTACTAGCCAGGGACACCTGTGCACACCTACCACACTACAGCATTGCCCACACAGTGTCCCATGGCATGTAAGGCTGCATTACCTGGGTGTTTGGGGGGGCACATCTGGTTTTTTGGGTGGCACTTTTGTGCACCCACTCCTAGGCTGTGCACGTGTACATGGGGGCAGAATCCTTTGTGTGTTGTGCACATTACCACTGTGATGTGCAATTGTACAGTAATGGGCATGAGTCGCGGACACAGTTTCATGTTGGATATGTTTTGGGCATGTCACATACACCCTGAGTCCAGGGGGTGATGGCATGTACGTCTCAGTGAGACCTGTAGCCACAATACTGATGTGCAACCCCAGTCTGTGTGTCTGTGTGCATGTTGTGTCTCAGATGTGTCTGATCAAATGTGCCCAATGGGTGACAGTCTCCACATCCATGTGGTATATGTATCAGCCTTGATGGTGTGTGTGTCTAAGAGACGTACATGTAGGGCCGGCCGGAACAACAGTGGCCACTACCTGTGGGACTTACGCTTGCCTTGCGGTGTGTACGTGATACGCTATGTCCATGCCAGTGTCGATGTGGACCCTGGCTTTCTACATGGCAAAGATCTGTGATGCCTGGGAGACATCAGGCCTCAATTGTCACTGTGGTGTATGTTTGGAACTTCGCAGCAGTACATAGGTTGGGTGACACAGCCAGATGATTGGCCATTGCACTACATGGGACTCATGTGCACATGTGGAATTGAGATGTGAGGTGGTGGTCATGTAGGTGACATATGTGTCCATGCCCAACAGCACACACCTCAGTACTTTGTGTAATTTCATGATCTATCATGTGATATTGAGCCTGGTCATGGCCACATGGGTGGATGAACTGACAATCTTCCTTTGTGCATCTCTGTACTGCAGGGCACCAGCTGTCCATAGACTGTTCCCAGACCTTGCCACCATGCAGGAACGCGACTGCATCAGACGGTACCGCTTCACCAGCCCACTGATTGAGGAGTTGGCGGAGCAGTTGGCGCCACATCTGCTACCTGGCCGGACATACCCTACAGCACTGACCCCAGAGGTGAAGGTGATGGCAGCCCTGCACTTCTTTGCTACTGGTACCTTCCAGTACACTGTGGCTACTGCTGGTGGTATGTCGCAAACAATGTTTAGTCGGGTGCTACGCGATGTCTTGGAGGGGATGTTGCATTTCCTAGATCTGTACATAAAGTTTCCTAGCCCAGCTGAACTCCCTGAAATAAAGGATGCCTTTTATACACTGGGGAAGATGCCGAAGTCATCGGATCTATTGATGGGACACATGTGGCCCTGATACCACCACAGGCACATGAGCAGGCATACCGGAACAGGAAGCACTACCACTCCATCAATGCTCTTGTGGTCTGTCTTGCTGACATGTCTATCACACGTGTGTGCACGGTTCCCTGGTTCTGCGCATGATGCCTACATTATGAGGAGTAGTCGCATTGCAACGCTGATGTCACAGATGCCAGCTCAGCATGCCTGGCTTGTCGGTGTGTACTGACTGTTTCTCATTGTGTGTGTTTGTCAATTTTGTATTCCGCACTCCTACAAAACTCAGCTACTTGTTCATTTTTGTGGGTGTAGGTGACTCTGGATACCCCAACATGCCGTGGTTGCTGACACCCCTTAGGAACCCTGTGACACCAGCCGAGCTGCGCTACAATGAGGCACATGGTCGGAGCAGGAGGGTGATTGAGCAGTCATTCGACCTCCTGAAAAGCCGCTTTCGCTGCCTGGGCAAGACCGGAGGGGCCCTCCCATATGAGCCTGCAAAGGTGTGCAAAATAATCCTTGTCTGCTGCATGCTACACATCATGGCAGTCCGGAAGGAGGTGCCTCTCATCCAGGATGATGATGACCAACCTCCGGCACCTGTGGAGGATCCCGGCCTGGGCCAAGATGCCAGTGATGATGAGGATGAGGGTGACGTCCGCTCACAGCTCATCAACAACTTCTTCACCTGAATGTGAGTTTCAAGGGTTGTTATGTCAATGTATGGTGGTAGCCTGGAATGTGTTGTGGCAGCTCTGTGGCTGTCTGAGTGTGTCTGTGTGCCACTTGACTGGATGTGTGCAGTGATGTGTCCATTCATGTGGTGTGTACTCCACAATAGGGTAGTACTGCTAACTTGTTTTTGTGTAGGTTTCTTGCGACATGTTTTGTGCATGTGTATTGCATTTCTCTCCTGTTCTGCTGTGCTTTTGACTGTGTCTTGTGTCTGTCCTTCCCAGGGTACGTTGCCTGTTGTTTGGTCAACACTGACCCCCAACACCCAGAATCCAACACCAGTGTGGAAGTTGTCAATTCCCATCAACTGATGTACCACACATCCCTGGACTTCAATTCTCCAAAACTTTGTGAGCGTGTGCCCACTGCTACGTAGAATTACCGTGCAACTATTGTGGAATAAACGTGTTGCTGATGTGTAATGAACCTGTGCTACGCTTTGTTATGTGTGTTGTCTGTCTTCCCACATCTGACTGACATCTTCTTACCTCACCTGTGGACTTGTTACCACTGACTGGGGTTGGTGTTGTGTCTGTGCATGCCAATGTGTTTCAGGTCAACATCATTGTGTGGGATGAGTAACATGGCCATGGTGAGTATGTGTTGTGGTCCCATAGTGGTGTGTCTCCCTCACATGTGCCACATCACCATGACTCACCTTACATTGGTCACATTGTTGCAGTATTTGGCACACACTGTGTTGTGTAGCAGATCAACATCTCCCTGACACATGACAAGTTGGAATCACAACAGAGGCAAGTATGGTGTACTGGTGAGTTTATTTTCAAACATGTGTGAGGGAAGTGCACAGGATGGTGGGTGCTGTACATTGGTTTTGGAATTCAAAGTTCACAGTTGAGTTGGAAGTGCTGGCAGATGAAATGTCAAGAGTAAAGTCCACAGTCATCTGCTACATTGGCCCAACATGAACCCTCCGTGTCATGTGGGCGAGTTGTGTGCGATTGGACAAGGTGAACGGGTTGCGCACAAAGACCATTGTCCAGAACAGGTTTAGAGTCCCTGGGGGATGTGCTGTGACATCTGCCTCTCACATGTCCTTCTTCGGACCCCTCTTCTTCCGGGGGGGGATCCTCAGGTGCAGGCCTCTGCGGTGCAGGGGACTCTCCACCAGAGTCCTCCTCCCTCCCTGTGGCGCTGTCAGATGGTGTTACGACAGATGTTGTGGCCACACAGGGAGGTGTGGACAGGTTGGTGTTGATCTGGCGGAGGCATTGGAGTATGTCCCGATGCACCGCAGTAAGGGCATCCCACTTGGCCTCCATGCGGGCATGGTGGGCGACCTGCTCCTGTTGCATGTCCTTGAGGATCCCCACTACCTGGCCAAATCCTCCAGTGCTATCCTGGTACGCATCCATGATGCGTGCCAGGTGGGGGTCATCATGCAGTCCAGACCCCTCTGCAAGGTGCGCCCTCTGCCTCCCACCCCTCCCAACACCCCTATCCACACGGGCAGGACCAGTGGCGGGACGCACAGGTGACACTGGGACCCCTTGGGTGGTGTTGATGGTGGTGTTTGCTGTAGCTTACGGGGGTCCTGTGTCCCTGTGCTGTGGGTGTTCATTGGCCTTGGTCTGTCTGTGTTGGCGGGGGTGCCCTGTCAGTTTCCAGATGCTGGAGGCATGGGTACAGGGGGTGCAGATGTTCACAAACATGACATTTTCTACTTTTCGAACAGATGCCTGCACACTGCTTTTTCCCAGCTTGTCACGGACAGAGTTTGATATTGTGGTTGGCCATTTCCCAGCATGGCCTTGTGCTCCCCACAACAGAGCCCAGTGTCAGACATCTAGTCAGTCCCTTCACACTCCCTGTGGGGCAAGTATGGTTCAGTTAGAACTTGCTGGCCCATGTGGGTGGGTGTAGATTGTCTGTGATTGCAACTCCTATCATACTCTTGGCTACACCCCCCTTCCCAGCATGTCCATACATCCTTCCTTTTGACTCTGCTTCCCTGTGAGGGGGTGTGACAGCAATGGCAAGATGGCTGACTGTGAGGTCCTGGTGTTTGTTGTTGGCCATTTCCCAGCATGGCCTTGTGCCCCCCACAACATAGCCCAGTGTCAGACATCTTGTCAGTCCCTTCACACTCCCTGTGGGGCGAGTATGGTTCAGTATGAGCTTGCTGGCCCATGTGGGTGGGTGTAGATTGTCTGTGACTGCAACTCCCATCATACTCTTGGCTACACCCCCCTTCCCAGCATGCACATACTTCCTTCCTCTTGACTCTGCTTCCCTGTGATGGAGTGTGACAGCAATTGCAAGATGGCTGACTGTGAAATCCTGGTGTTTGTTTGGCTACTAGTCCAAAGAGAGCCCCTGTGCTTCACACAGCAGCACCGAGTACGGGGTATCTTTTGCTGATATTTCACTGAGGTGTGTGTCAATGCATTCTACCTGGTGAGTTGTGTGGAGTTTGTGTTGAGGGGGGGGGGGGTCTCCACATGCTGGTAAGTATGCTCAGGGCTGTCAGTCCTTCTTCCCATCATGAAACGTGCTTCCATTGTAGGGCGTGCAAGTTGTCTTTCAAGATGTCAGTCAGTGGTGTCCTGCTTCTGATTTGCACCATACCCCTAGCAGGGCCTTGTGCTCCCCACAGCAGGACCCAGTGTCAGCCATCTTGTCAGTCATTTTCCACTCCCTGTGATGTGGGCATGTTTCAGAAAGGTCTTGATGGGCCAATCAGGAGGGGGAGCATTATCTGTGACTACAGGCCCCATCATGCTTTTGGATACACTCACTTCACCTGCATCCCCACTATTCCTTCCTGTCAGTCAGCTGCACTGTGAGGTAGTGTGTTTGTGGTGGCAAACTGTCTGGCAGTGTCTATTTAGCTTTGTGCCACTGGCTTGCTCTATTTGTTTGTAGATTGGTGCTTGTCATGACACAGTTCCAAGTCACTATGAGATGGCAGGTATTGTGTTTGTCTGACTGGCATACACATCTTGATATGATTATCTATTGTTTACCGGAGCTTTGCTTGCAGTGCATGGTTTCACTGTCCCCTTACCACACAATCTTGGGTATGTTGTTTGTGTACTCACCAGGCTCTGGTATGTCTGTTAGCCCATGGACGCTCTCTGGTGGTAGGATGTCCCGCACCTTCTCCTCCCAGGTCCTGAAGTAGACTGGTTTGGCAGGAGGGCCAACGCCGGTGCAGTGACTCAGGGCGTGATCTTTTTCGATGAGTTTCTTGACCCTCCTGCGCACGTCATACCACCTGTTCTGGATATCGTCCTTTGTGCGCCTTGCTGGTGCTGGAGCATTCACCTTGTCCACAATCGCCACCCACATCTTTGTTTTCTGTGACATGGGGGTCCTTTGGACCAATGTACCAAACAAATGTGGCTCTACTCTGATGATCTCGTCTACCAGCACATCTAACTCACTATCTGTGAAATTTGGATTCTTCTTTGGGGGCATGGTGATGGGTGGTGGTGGTGAGGGATGTGTGTGTGGGTGCAAGTGAGGGTGGGTTGGTGTTGGTTTTGCTGGCTGTATGTGTGTATGCTTTTGTATGAGGTGCTGATGGTGTGTGGGTTGTGTGATGGGTGAGTTGTGAGTGTGTCTGGGGTTGCTGTGTACTGGTGTTTGCTGCTGGCTGTGTCTCCTGTTTGCAAGGGATGATGGTAGTGATTGTAGTCCTTTATATAGTTGGAGTTGTGGGTGTGTCTTAGTCCCAGTTTTTTTGAAAAATATTTATTGACTTTGTCATTGCTTGTTTGGTCCTTTTTTTGTGTTTTTTTCTTTGGGTTTTGTAGGCATGAAGGAGACGTTCATGTGACGGAAACGGATTCTGCTGTTGTCTCGTGCGGGCTTCTCCACCTCGTTCACGCTGCCTATCTTCTGTGTTTTATACGCGTCAGTCGCGAAGGTCTCTATTGCTTGTGGGCCCGGTTGTCTGTGCGTGTCGGTCATGCGGCTTGGTCTCCGTGCGAGTCGGTCTGGTTTTACATGCATTGCATCGTACTGCGCGGATCGGACATCACGGGTACGGGCCGGTCGTCTTCATTCCGGGTTCGTGTTGGTCGGTGAAAATCGCGTCGGTTTTCTGGCCGCATCACTATTTTCCCTACGGCTCGGTCGTATGGCTTGTATTCCGTTGCATCGTACTGCACGGGTCGTACGGCGCTGGTCCGTGTCGTTCGGTATTCGGTTCGGGTCCGTGTCGGTCAGTTTATTTTGCGTCCGGAATCGGAATCGGCCCCAAAGTGTAAAAACCAAAGAGGCTAAAATACAGCCCTGTTGTACTCCTTTGTCAATTTTAAAGTGCTTAGTGTATTTGCCATCTTGGTTGACTCTAACCCTGGCATAAAGATCCTTATGAAGATCTGCTAGGAAATAGACTAAGCAGCGGTCCATCCCCATACCTATCAATGTTGTCCATAACTTGGATCTATTCACTAGATCAAAGGCCGAGGATGGGTCCATGAAGGTCAGCTGCAACATACCTTGTTTCGCCACTGTATATTTCTCAGCCATAAGGTGCAAATTTAGACACTGATATATAGTGCTTCTACCTTTTCTAAAACCGTATTGACAGTCTGTTAAAATTCCAGTGTCATCCAACCATTCAGAAAGTTTAATTAAATTAACTCTACCTAAAACCTTAACCACAGAATCAATCAGGGAGATAGGTCTATAACAACCTGGTTCACCTCTCTGCCCCTTTTTAAAAACTGGAATGATGGTGGAGAGAGACCAGGATGGCGGAAATCCATACATACTAGCCGCATTTATAAGAGCCGTATTTAAAAATGTGGTTATAATTTTTGCCCAGAGCTGCGGTGTTTGTTTGTATAGACCAGCCGGAACACAATTAAGGCCAGGGGCCTTATTACTAGTCATTTGATTAATAGCCGTCTCCACTTCAATTTCTGTAAAATTCAATGATGTGTTGCCACAATCTCTGTCAGGAAGAACTAGAGAGCCCCTCCCGAACTGGTATACTCCATAAATAGTATTAAAATGGGAGTACCACTGATCCTCCGTAATATTACATTGAAAGGGCATATTATTCAGTCCTGTAAAAAAGGGTTTATTAACTATAGCCCAAAATCTAGCACTATCCCTATGAACCTCGACCGAAAGCAGGTCATTCAAGGCCTCATCTCTGATTTATTGATTTCTGAAATTAATCGTAATTTTTAGGACTGCCTCAATTGGGCTATAAGAGCACGATCTCTTGGGACCTGCTTCAAGGCAGAAATAAGCTTTTGGTGAGCTAGCCTGGCTGATGAGGGCTGTTAGCCTGAAACTGGTTCTAGGATGCTTGTTTCTGGTCCAGGGAAGACATGGCTCGGCAGTTTGGGCTGGACTGTTCCCTTGAGGCACAGGGTCAAGACTTATTTGCATATAGCTGTATCTGATCTGGGGTGAGGAATTGAACTAAAG
This sequence comes from Triturus cristatus, assembly GCF_964204655.1. Lineage (NCBI taxonomy): Eukaryota > Metazoa > Chordata > Amphibia > Caudata > Salamandridae > Triturus > Triturus cristatus. The sequence goes on from NC_140593.1 coordinate 425,204,663, forward strand.
AATGATGATGGATTCAACCCAGATCTGTGACTGGGGGTGAGTGTCGGAAAGGTTTCAGTGCTCCGTCCATCATATCCTTGTGTTTCGTTTGTTCGCCCTAAGTTGGCAGGGTATGCCCAGACGTGGGCCCCTTGCTCACTTTGCCACTGGATTCAAGCTAGCCTGGCTGATGAGGGCTGTTAGCCCGAAACCGGTCCCAGGATGCTAGTTTCCGGTCCAGAGAAGACATGGATTGGCAGTTTGTGCTGGACTGTTCCCATGAGTCACAGGGTCAAGACTGATTTGCATATAGCTGCGTCTGAACTGGGGTGGCGAAGTGTGCTAAAGGACGATGATGGATTCAACTTGTATCTGTGACTGGAGGTGAGTGTCTGAAAAGTTTCAGCACTCCGCCCACCATCTCCTTGTGTTTGCTTTGTTCTCCCTAAGTTGGCAGGGTATGCCCAGATGGGGGTCCCTTGCTCACTTTCCCATTGGATTCAAGCTAGCCTGGCTGATGAGGGCTGTTAGCCCGAAACCGGTACCAGGATGCTTGTTTCTGGTCCAGTGAAGACATGGCTTGGCAGTTTGGGCTTGACTGTTCCCATTAGGCACAGGGTCAAGAATGATTTGCATATAGCTGCGTCTGACCTGGGGTGGCAAAGTGAGCTAAAGAACGATGATGGATTCAACCCAGATTGGTGTATGGGGGTCAATGTCTATAAAGTTACAGTGCTCGATCCATCATCTCCTTGTGTTTGCTTTGATTGCCCTAGGTCGGCAGGGTATGCCCAGACGTGGGTCCCTTGCTCACTTTTCCACTGGATTCAAGCTAGCCTGGCTGATGAGGGCTGTTAGCCCGAAACCGGTTCCAGGATGCTTGTTTCCAGTCCAGGGAAGACATGGCTTGGCAGTTTTGGCTTGACTGTTCCCATGAAGCACAGGGTTAAGAATGATTTGCATATAGCTGTGTCTGAACAGGGGTGGTGAATTGAGCTAAAGAATGATGATCGATTCCACCCAGATCTGTGACTAGGGTTAAGTGTCTGAAATATGTCATTGCTCCGTCCATCATCTCCTTGTGCTTGCTATGTTCACCGTAAGTTGGCAGGGTATGCCCAGACATGGGTCCCTTGCTCACTTTACCACTGGATTCAAGGTAGCCAGGCTGATGAGGGCTTATAGCCAGTAACCGGTCCCAGGATGCTTGTTTCCGGTCCAGGGAAGACATGGCTTGGCATTTTGAGTTGGACTGTTCCCATGAGGCACAGGGTCAAGTCTGATTTGCATATAGCCGCTTCTTATCTGGGATGGCGAAGTGAGCTAAAGGACGATGATGGATTCAACTTGTATCTGTGACTGGGGGTGAGTGTCTGAAAAGTTTCAGCGCTCCGTCCATCATCTCCTTGTGTTTGCTTTGATCGCCCTAAGTTGACAGGGTATACCCAACGTGGGTCCCTTGCTCACTTTACCATTGTATTCAAGCTAGCCTGGATGGTGAGGGCTGTTAGCCTGAAATCAGTCTCAGGATGCTTGTTTCTGGTCCAGGGAAGACATGGCTTGGCAGTTCGGGCGGGGCTGTTTCCATGAGGCACAGAGTCAAGACTTATTTGCATATAGCTGTGTCCGAACTGGGGTGGCAAATTGAGCTAAAGAACGATGATGAATTCAACCCAGATCTGTTACTGGTGGTGAGTGTCTGAAAAGTTTCATAGCTCCGTCCATCATCTCCTTGTGTTTGCTTTGTTCGCCCTAAGTTGGCAGGGTATTCCCAAACGTGGGTCCCTTGCTCACTTTGACACTGGATTAAAGCTAGCCTGGCTGATGAGGGCTGTTAGCCTGAAACCGGTCTCTGGATGGTGTTTCTGTACCAGGGAAGACATGGTTCTTCAGTTCGGGCTGGACTGTTCCCATGAGGTACGGGGTCAAGACTGATTTGCATATTGCTGTGTCTGAACTGGGGTGGCGAAGTGAGATAAAGAACGATGATGGATTCTACCCACATCTGTGACTGGGGGTGAGTGTCTGAAAAGTTTCAGAGCTCTGTCCATCATCTCCTTGTGTTTGCTTTGTTCACTCTAAGTTGGAAGGGTATGTCCAGACATGGGTCCCTTGCTCGTTTTGCCACTGGATTCAAGCTGGCCTGGCTGATGAGGGCTGTTAGCCCGAAACCGGTCCCAGGATGCTTGTTTCTGGTCCAGGGAAGACATGGCTTGGTAGTTCGGGCTGGGCTGTTCCCATGAGGCACAGGGTAAAGACTGATTTGCATATAACTGTGTCTGAACTGGGGTGGCAAAGTGAGATAAAGAACAATGATGAATTCAACCCAGATCTTTTACTAGGGGTGAGTGTCTGAAAAGTTTCAGAGCTCCGTCCATCATCTCCTTTGTTTCTGCTGGTGCTGCACTCAACGACATCACAGTTAGTGCTTGAGACCCATTATGCTTCCATGTTTCCAGGTTATGCTTGGGGGTGCCAGGCTCCTTGGCTTTGTTGTATCTGCACATTGTCAGTAAGCATGTGCACCAAATCGCCCAACTTCATTTGAGTCTGGATATCAGGGCAGCTTATGATCTGTAGTTAGCTGTTTGACTCTTTTTTCCCCAAGGTGAAGTAAACGAGAAGGTACAGATGAGAAGGGGAGGAATAGCCCACTTTCAGATGCTTGGCCACAATTGTTTTATTCTTTTATGCTCCATGACCGGTTGCACTGTGTGAGTCATGAGCAGGGGCAATGGGTATCAAAGGGGGCTTGGTAGTGAAACCGGCCCTGGCAAACTGCTCGGCCAGCCCCCAGGAGGGGGAGGGGGAGATGCGGCCGAGCTGTTAGTTAGTGCTGGTTTCGGACGATTTTGTTACAAGGGTCCGATAATGCTGGCCCCCGGTAACAAAAACGCCCCCCCCCCCAGGGGCCCAAAGCCGGCCCCCACCCTGGTGGCTCACCGGGAAAATGCTTGTTGCCCGCTGCGGCCAGTCCGGCCCTGGTCTAGGTCCCCAACACCAGGTGTTAATTTAATTGGTATGACCTCTCTACACCTCTCCTCGGTTAGGAGGTGAATTATCTGTATCTACTGTGTGGCAGCAAGTTATTTCAGATCTTTGGGCAAAATTATACATGCACCCATCCCAGGGGAAGGCTCCATTGCGTCAGAAGGCAGCTACCTGCCAATTAGACCCCATCCCCTGTGTTTCTGCGTTTGAGGGTCAGAGAGGTTCAGGGGAGCAGTCCTAACCTCATCCACTCACCACCCGCAATGGACCTGCAGGTGTGCGACCGCAGAGCACACCCAGCCATCCAGCCATAAGTGTAATTGGGCCTTGTGGTCTCTTCTGCCTCATGTCATAGCAAGTCTCATTCCCCTCTGGTTGCACGACTCAGCTCTCCAGTTACCAAAGCTGCCAATTGAGACTTCTGCAGGGACTTCCAAAGGAGGGCACCAATTGTGGCAAAGCAGTCCTCCCTCAGTTACAACAGTTTCTGCTTTCCTCACTGCTTTCCTCTCCCTACTCTCTCATCAGCACACTAGGGGGCATATTTGTTGATGTTTTACTTCGCCCTTGCATGTGCAAGGTAATGCTTGGGTGACACAAAACGTAGATGAGATTTACCAAGCCAATCTAGACCACCTTGCATGGCCCTGTAAAGCTTGGCAAAATCTGGAGTAATGCAAGGCATCGCGAGTCTCTGCCTTGTGTTACTCTGCCCCAGAGAGGCGTTCCTTGGATGGAGCATGGATGTTCCCACGCATCCACCCATAGATTCTGAAGCATTCACAGATTTACCAATTCCGGCAGACCAGGGAATACATCAGAATGCATAACAAGGAGAAATATCCTAATTTATGTTTGTTTTTTCCTCTTTTTATGTGTGCTGCATTCTACATCTTGTAACAAGCGTAGAAAGAGGTAAATGCCTCAGAAGATTGTTTTTGGGTAGAAAAGTGTCCCTTCCTGCACAAAAACTATCCGCCTGTAATGCAGGCACCCTGCACCATGGTGCAAGGATGTCTGTATTAGTGCTAGACAGTAGATTGTGCTCCAGCACAGACAGAAAGCAGGCATGCGCAATAGAATGATAGATATGACACATTACTGACCTCTCTCTTTTATGCACAGTTAGCTCCATGTAGCAAGGTGTCTTGCTGCATTTCGTTGTGTGAAATGTTGATAAATACAGCCATATGAGTGCTGAGACTGCTGTCATTTTGGCCTGCATTCACAGGTCAGGAGGTCAAGTGTAATACACATTGATCCTCCATTATGCGGGTCCCTCTGGCCAACCAGCGAATCTCATCTGAAACCCACTTGTGCAGGCTCATACAAGGTACCTACCAAATTAGGGTCTTAATTAAAAACCCATTGTGCCGCTGGTGTGTCACTTTCTTTGTAGATGGGGCCCTAAGTATTTAGGACCTCATCTACCACAAGATGACACAGTGTGGCGCTGCAAGCCATTTAACTGTGCCGTGCTGTGTCATTTTCAAAGCACAGGGATGTGTCATATTAACAACTATAGGACGCATTCCCGTGCTTTCCCCTGCACTTGTGCACAATTGGCAGCCATGCACCAGCGTGAATATACGACGTTACATAGCGGTGTTTACACCGCGATACCTTTACAATGCAGGCATTACAATGCAAGTCATTACAATGACTCGCGCTGGAGGGCACTGGACTTAGGAATAGTATGATTTACTATTCAAACTTTAGCCTACGTTACAGTAGGGAAGGTGTCGGAATAGTAAATTATACTATTCCTTCTCTTACAGCGCCATCCAGCGCCAGTTATTGTAATGACTTGCGTTGTAATACCTGCATTGTAAAGGTATTGCGGTATAAACACTGCAATGTAACCAATGCTTCCCACCAGCGCAGGCACCCTTGCATCCCTTTGCAAGGGTGCCTGTGATGCAGGATTCTTGTTTTTCTGCAGGAGGGGACACCTTCCTGCACAAAAACAAGAATTATTGGCATTTTCCTCTTTCTATGCGTGCTGCAGAATGTAGCATACATAGCAAGAGGAAAAAATTAGGAAAAATAAAAGTATTTCTCCTTGTTGCGCCATTCCTATGCCTCCCCTGAGGTGGCGTAGGATTTTGATGCATTCCCAGCTTCACAAAATGTTGTGAGTCTGGGAATGAGTCAAGTTTAATGGATGTTGTGTGAGAACACGGATAGCAACACTCATGAAAGGTCCCTTTCACGTTGAGTAATGCGTCAAAGGGGCCAATATTCACAAGGCCATGAAAAGTCACGGAGGGTAACTTTACATGGCCTTGTAAATATGTTTAAACCCAAAAGAGGACACTGTTCCTACGGCCAGGCGCAAAATGTCACCCAGGCCCAAAAAGAAAGAGAAAAGAGAAAGAAGAGTGAAAAAAGATCCTAGGTGAAGGACCCACTCAGCTAATGGAAGACCACTCTTTGTCCTCTGATGCCCTCACACACCCCGAAGGATGTCATGCTTCATCATTGGGCAGTGCTCCTCGTAGGGCCGGCGCTGCAATCCCCTACGGGCCCCCCGAAGGGTCACTTTATCGGAGATCTTTTGAGGACTGCCGGATGTTGCATGCGGGTGTGTGGTGAGTGGGTCCTCAGTGGAGGGTGAAAACAGTGCGTGCAATTGTGTAAAAGGTTAAGAAAGGGATCATCATGCAGCCAATGTAGAACAGATGTACCCTTAGCAGAGTCTAACTGCTTAATAAAATATTCCCCTGGTGGCACACTTTGCCCAGGTGTCTTAGGTCATAGGTCGACATGTTTCGCGCTTCTGTCGCCATAACGGTCGTGTGCGCTTCTTCAGGACCAGAACTAAAATGAAGGTGCACGTGAAACATAAAAGTAAAAATAAAAATAAAAATACCCTCCAAGTAGATCAGGGCAGAAACCTGTATACCCTCACTGTGGTTACAGCGTAATAGTAATAGCCGCTCCTGATCGATACCTAGAAAAGAAACACAGGATAGACAATAGACATGTGCATCAGTGAAACTTGATGCATCATATGTGTGCCACAGTTGTGTGCACAACAACCACATAAAAAAATCAAATAGGGACACGAAATACATACATTGATGGTGCTGAGTGGATTAACAACCCTGGATAACAGAAATACTGCTTTAGAAAGATTAACAATGTATATGACAGTGCATGAAATTGTGAGGGAAAAGGTACAAGATACGGTGTGGGTAAAAAAGCACCTGAGCCCAGACAAGAACAGCCCAAAAAGGATATGCCACATGTAGGGAGCAGAGAGTCCTTACTAGATGATATTGAGACGGTCGCTCCACAAACTAGAAGCATGGGCTGTCCGCGAGCTATTGGAATAAACAAAAAGATATGAATACTAATCCTGTAAGTAACATATCAACTAATCAGTGAGTAGCTGACAGTACAAACTCTGTTTAAAAAAAATAGCAACACTCATGAAAGGTCCCTTTCACGTTGAGTAATGCGTCAAAGGGGCCAATATTCACAAGGCCATGAAAAGTCACGGAGGGTAACTTTACATGGCCTTGTAAATATGTTGCCAGTGCGTAAAAAAAAAGTGAAGCACTGGCTGCGCAATGGGCTTGTAAATAAGCTCCTTACTGTCAGGATGTATGCCTCACGGGAGCTTAGAGGCCCTGGAGCCCTAGGCCCACACTTCTGCTTCCATGCTTGTCTTGGTTACCCCTCCCCACTGCTGCCATAGGTGATCGGAAGCCTAAACCTCCCCAAAGACACATGTTACCATATAGATTGCATTTTATCTTCGTGTTACAAGTAATGCAATACTTCTGCATGCGCCATCAGTTTCAAAATCTCACTGTGACCTGGTGCCCTTTAGGGGACAGACTGCCATGCCAGAGGTTTACACTAAGGAGGCATTAAAGGCTCGCTCGTGTAAACCTGGTATTTCCACTGAATGGGGGAGCCACACGTCTGAGAAGGCCAATTTAGGATGGTCAGTCTGTTCCTCCAAACTGTAAATCTGGCCAACTTCAAACTTGTTGGCAGATCATTACCGTAGAATGCCACAGACGCTTGTCCTCCATCCCCATCATTTTAGAGCTAGTCACTGTCTTGAACATAGTCGACCACTTATCATTTTGTCGATCAACTCTACTTGGGGAATTTCGGACAGTGGCGTAGGAAGGGAGGTGCGGTGGGTGCGGGCCGCCCCTGGTGTCATCACAGAGGGGGTGACAAGAAATGTTCCGCATCGGGTTCCACCTGACCTTGCTACACCACTGATTTCGGATACAATCCATGCTGGTGCTCCTACTACTCCATCGATCAGCCATTCGAGGCCTCCTGGCTTTCAGTTGAGTTGATGCTTACTCTTCTTTCATTGGTCCTCCTGTCTTCTTTTACACAGCTTCCTTTGACATGATGTCATCTTTTGACTGCAGTTGTTACATGCAGTTTTTTTTTTCCTTATACTCCTTTGTATTGTGAAGTGTATGAGTAGGTCTGTATTGATGCTACGGTGTGGTTGTATCTATTGTGTGTGTCTTTCATCGCAAATGTCCGCAAATGCAAAGAAAAGTGCAAATATACAATCCATATTTTCAACTATTGTGTTTGCATGGTGGGACTTGTATTGATTGAATGTGTATGTTGTATGCATTTTATAGGTGAGCCTGAGTCTTTTCTCGTAAATTTTCACAAAAAAACAAGGAGATCAGTAGCAATTTACATTTTTATTTTTAAATCACAGTCCTGTTGTGTATATGAGGGGATTTGTATTGATGGTGGGTTGTGTTTATTTGTTTACGGTCGTTCCTACGTGCTTTTTCCTTTAAGCATTTGTGAAACCTGAGGGACATATTATCAAGGGCAATATCGCCGCTTTGGTGGCACTTTTTGCCGCTAAAGCGGCAATATTTTTATCGTCCTATAAGCAAGCTGTAAGTGGCAATAGCGCCCGTTTTTGTCTCCACTTTGCATGTCAGCGATTATCATTGCTAATGACATGTCAGCAATTATTATCGCTAATGACATGCAAAGTGGGCGTTCCTCACAATGTCTGCATGATTAACGTGGCAAACACAACTTCGTACTATTAACAATGCGACCCCAGCGATAAAAAAAAGCGTGCTAACCACGGTTATCGCATGAAGCTAAGGTCTGCTTTTTCTTTTACTTAGCTATGCTGATAATGGGAGGTGGATCGCCATGTTACGACCACACTCCCCTATCAGCAAGCATCTCCATATTCATCGCTGGATTTAAGATGATACTTCTGTTTCTCGCCGTCTATCGCTGGAATTACATTGCCTATTTGCAAAGCGTTGATAATACGCTGTTAACACGGCGATGTAATTCAGCGATAGACAACGATAAACAGTAAAGCACAAAGGGGCAGATTTATGTTGCACTTGCGCCACTTTTGCGCCGCCGTTGCGTCACTTTTGTGACGCAGCAGTGGCGCAAATCCTGCGCCATGGTGCAGGGTATTTACAACGTGACGCATCTGGGAGATGCGTCACGTTGTACAGCCCTGCGCCACATGTAGGCGTTCCAGGGCAGGTGGGGGCGTTCCGGCGCAGGAACGCCTCCTAAAAGTGGCTGAGTGAAATCTACAAGATTTCACTCAGTCACTTTTGAACCCATGCTGCGTCAAAACCCTGCGCCTGCTTGAAGCAGGCGTAAGGATTGACGCAGCATTGTGCAGATAGGGCCCCCCAGAGCATTGCTGGAGCTGCGTCGCGCTTGCGACGCAACTCCAGCAATGCGCCACTTTTACGGCACAGATGCGTGACGCATCTGTGCCGTTTTTGCCCCATGGTGCGCCGCATTATAAATGCGACGCATTCATGATGGTGGAGCTGGGGCGCAAAATAACTGGCGCATCCCTGCTGATATGCAGGGATGCGCCAGTTATTATAAATCTGCCCCTAAGTGCGCTTAGCGATGTTTATCGCTCTTCTTTGATAATATGCCCCTAAGATTGGTGCAAAGCTGCTATGTGCAAATTTACGTTCCTTATGGCTACTGTGATGTTGTGTGTGTGATAGAATTTGTATTGATGGTCAGATCTGTGTTTTGTCAATTGTGTGTGTTTGTCTTTTACACAAAGTGTTCGAGAACATCTGATGTGGTGCAAACTTGTTATATGCAGATTCACGTTCTGTAAGTTCCACTGTCGTGTTGTGTTTGTGAGATGGGATTTGTATTGATGGTGGGGTGCTGTGTTTATGTTGTGTGCATGTGTGTTTATGTGTGCCTTTCTCTGTCCTTAGTTATGGATTAACAAACAAAGGTCATAATGGAAAGTACTTTTTTAAAATTCAAACTGCATATGTTTCACTTTGTTGTGTACATTTTTTAGATTTATGAACTACCATGGCGTGAACCTTAGCCATGGCGATTCCTTTCACGCTGACCCCGGGCCGCACAAAATTAATTTTAATTTTCGTTTACAGTGTTTATTTTAATGTGTTTGCGAATTCATAGCGTGATGATTTCTGCGGTGCAAATTAATGTGCATGTACGAATAGGCGTCTGTGCAATTTTTGGAAAATAAACATACTTTGACATGCACCCTAGATCCTCAAATATTACCTTATATCTTCAAACTAGTTGCATGGATTTTCATTAAATGAAGAAAAGGCTTCGAACAGCAGAACAAAACGCCGTGCAAACAACAATTTGGTTTCCTCCTCATCAGTAAAGTTGGAGTTATGTGAGGAAAAACAATCTATTATTCTTAGCATGCTGGCAGGGGGCAGGCAAGGCCTTGTGCAGGCCAGGCATGGCCCATCTGTTTATTTCACCATTCCTTCCAGGCCCTTGGGACCTTTGACTCTCCTTGATCTGCTAATCTTCACCTTGCCTACTGGCCCTTCCTTAGTTCTTGTCTGTTGGCTGCCCCCCAGAAGTGAAAAGTGGCAGTACAACAGAGGCTGCCCTGAAAGACATGCCATTACATGGCTGAAGAGGGGGAAAAAAGCATTTCGTCCATCAATGGTGTGTCTTTTGCTTTCTTGCCCTAAGTGCGCCAGGTATGCCTAGACGTGGGTCCTGGGCTCACTGTGCCACTTGAATCAAGCTATCCTGGCTGAAGAGGGATGAAACCCCGAAACCGGTCCTAGGATGCTTGATACGGTCCAGGGAGGACCTGGCTTGGCAGCTCGGGCTGGACTGTTCCCATGAGGCACAGGATCAAGACTGATTTGGATATGGCCAGGTCTAAACTGGGGTGGCATGGTGAGCAACAGAATGATGGATTTAACCCAGATCTCTTGACTGTGGGTGAATGTTGATGATTGATTGATGATTGATTGATTGATGTACTTATAGAGCGCAGCTATCACCCTACGGGCATCTTGGCGCTTGCATTGGGAACCCGTCCTGGTTTTTCCCTGTAAGATAACCTGTACTGGGCATCCCCAAGGTGAAAGCCAGGCATCCCGCCGCGGGGGGCGTTGTGGAGATTAAGCAGGCTTGTTGCCCAGAGCTGCATAGTGTGAACTCGTGCTTAGAGTGGGCACTGAAGCGAGAATTATCGAGTCCGTGGACAATTGGGCTCTGGACCCTGCCGCGTCGGGAATCGAACCCAGGTCCTGGGTCTGATCTCTGCTTCAGGGTATGCCTCCTCTAAACAGTGAGCTACACTTCTCCAATGTTTTGATTTGTTCTGCATTCCGTCCATCAATTGTGTGTCTTTTGCTTTCTGGGTCTTGTAAATGAGCAGGAGCTTTAAAGTTCGGGTGGTGAGTGGGTGCTTCAGGGCAGTGGAGAGACAAGAGCACCAGTGTGGAGCTCAGGGTAGTACTAGGATGAGCATACATCTCAACATAATGGTGTATTGAAGCCAAACACCATAGTTAGATCCAGTACAGTGGATATTTGTAGAAGGAGCATAGAAGATGGAAGCCTGTACTAAAAGCTGAGCAAGGGAAACATTTGAGAAAGTTCGGGTATCGTTGTCCTGGCTAGTGTGGCTTGGGCTTAGTGTATCAACGGACATTAGAGGGGTTGGGGTAGGGGAGTCTGAGTCTAGAGAACGCAAGTAGGAGCAAAATGGTGGCCATTTATTCTTAGGACCGGCGGAAGGGGGTTGAAAGCAGCATAGACTTCGCTTGTCATGTCACAGTAAATCATACTGCGAAGCCAGGCTTTGGTGGTTGGGCGTGTGGCGCTACCCAATGAAGCGCAATTTCTCTTTTTGTTGACGGTGATTGGGGGATACTAATTTTATGCCCACTCCTTATCGGTTATGGGGTGGCCTAGGTTTTCCTCCCAGCTCCCATGCACCCCACTGTCAAGGGAAGGCTTAAGAACCATACACGCTCAGTAAAGCTTGGTGACCAAATGTTACCGATCTGGGTCATCCATTAAAAGAGTAAGTGGGAGGAAATCTTGTGGGGGAAGGGGTAGGAAGGCACGCACGATTGTAGTGTACCGTGCAATCTATTGAAAACAAATCTGTCCATTATAGTAATGCCCGCTCGTGCGGTGTCCATTGTATGTGTTAGCACATGTCAGTCAGGGAACAGATCGTCAAAGGTGTGAAGATGATGTCTAATCATGGTACACCTTTGACTAATCGTGTATTTCTATCAAATATCTTTTTAAAAATTCTGCTTGTACAAATGTATTGTTGGTATCCTGTTTATCAAAATTAAGATTTAAAAAAAAAAAAGAGTTTCCACCAGGCCTAGCAAGTGGTAGACAGTGTCTGGATGTCCATCGGGTCCATCGGAGGCCCTGCGATAACAGCGCCTACAAAGGTATGGGGCCTGCCAGCTTGCATTCTGGTTTGATATAAGGTAGACGAGCATCCGGGTGAAACCACAAATATGCAAATCGGGCCTGGGCAACCAAAAAGTAGAGGTACAAATCGGGAACAGAGAAGCCTCCTTGATCATACGGGAGAGTGAGAGTCTCCCATGCCACCCGGGTCTGCGGCCAACACACACCAGATTTAGAAGAAGGATACGCAGGTGGTTGAAGAATTCGTTTGTTAAGAGGATAGGGATGTTTAAGAGTAAATACAGAAATTGGGGAAGTTCCATCATTTTTATGATGGCTATGTGGTCGTCTATGGAGAGGGGAAGCCGTATCCAGTGTTCTATTTGTGCTGTAAGCCTATCCACGACAGGCCCGTAATTTAGACAAATAATTTGTTCTATGTCTCTATGTAGGACAAGACCCAGGTATTTAGTGGTGTCAGGTGAACATTTAAAGGGGTATTGGCAACTGGGAAGGGTAGTAGTACCAGTGAGGGGGAACAACTCCGATTCTGCCCAATTCATACACAAGCCTGAAAGACCACTGAATCGAATGATTTCCCGCTCTAGAGGAGTTAGATTATCTGATGCCTGACAAACAATAGTATCTCACCAGCAGACATTGACATGAGAAGTGGCCCTGATTTAAATTGGAGGCCTCGGTGCAGGTGGCTCTCATGTAAGTGACAAATCAAATGGTCCATGACAATAATGAACAATAAGGGCGACAAAAGGCAGCCCTGTCTAGCGCCGCAGGAAATAGAGAAAGGGTCCATTACGGAGCCATTAATGCTGATGTGGGCAGTGGGGTTGGAGTATAGCAGGGAGATGAGGGCAGCACATTTTACAGGAAGTGCTAGTTTATGTAACTTTGCGTGCAGAAAAGGCCACTCTAAAGGCCACGCCTTCTCCGCATCTAAAAATGCCACCACCGCAGTTGTCTTAGGGGAAACTCTGTTCAAAACAGAGAACACAACACGAAGATTAAGCCTCTTTGTGGTATGAATCCCATTTGTATGGGGGGAGTATCCATTCAAGCAGCAACTATAGTCTATTAGCCATTTGGCAAGGATTTTGTTGTCAAAGTTAAGCAAGGAAAGTGGCCTATAGGATGAACAAAGAGTAGGGTCCTTGCTGGGCTTAAGCAGTTGTGAGATCCCTCCCTCGTGCATGGACAGTGGAAGGACTCCCCTGTCGAGGGCCTCTGCATAAACCTCCAATAGATGAGGAATCAGAATAGGTTTATATGCTTTATGAAAAGCGCCAGTGAGGCTTTTGAGGCCAGGGGCCTTTGAGCCATCCAAGGAGTGAATTGCATGAGCAAGCTCTTCAGCACTGAAGGGCTCATTTAAAAATTGGGATTATCCAGTGGTAAGCCAGATCATTGCAATCTCTTTGAGGTAGGCCTGTCATGCTGTGGCAGCAGAGGTCAACTGTGTGGTGTATAAACATTTGTAGTATAAAACTATCTCTCGCATTATGTCTTCTTTCGTCGTGATTCTGGAGCCATCATCCAGGCTGTGCTCAGTAATGTACACACAGGTACCGGGCGGGCGCAATAGACACGCTAAAGTGCTACCAGGGCATTCTCCCTCACCATATCTGCAAGCTGCTGTATATTTACCAAGAAAAGTAACCTCCCTTTCCTCGAGATCACGAAATTCCTCCAAAAGGACAGTGCGTCTGTGCAGAAATGAGGAAACGAGGGGAGAGATGCTCTCCCTGCCGATATCTGTGAACTCAGCTTCCACCCGCACCAGGCTGCTGCGGAGAGCATGAAATACTTCTGAGTGTTTGAAAATGCAGACCCTGTGGATGTATGCCTTAAAGGCATCCCATAGAATGGCGTTCACTCACAGACCCGGTGTTAATTTTAAAATATTCGATGATGGCATCATAAAGTTCAGTCTGAAAAACCTTGGGGGATATTCTCAAGAACTGGTGATAACTACCACAAAAGTAGCTTAACGCAGCTCTTCACATTGCAGTCTATCACGGGAAAATAACACCGTGGTAACGCGGTATTCCCAAGCCAGCGGCACCATGCAATAGGCTCACAATAATGCATTAAAAGTCCGCGACAAAGACAACGTGACACCGCAAAAATGTGAAACACGAACGCAAAAGAAAGCTGCGATGAGGCCAAGCGCGATACAAAAATCAGAAAAAAACAGCCACAGGCCTGCAATTCCCACGTGTCATGTGGGAAAATGCACTATAAAAGCACAAAAAAAAGAACAAATCAAACTGCGTAGCACCATGGATGCACCCGGACTAGGTGCAGAGGACAACCCAAACCCCACAAGCCCCAAGGAGGACCAGGGAGGAACCCCATGCTCGGGGATGGGCAAGGAGAAGAGGAAGAGAAAGACGGGGTTCAGTCCGCAGGAAGACCGGATCATCGTCAAGGAGATGATAGAACACTACCAACAACTGTTTGTTACCTCCACTGCCGCATTGGCAACACACAAATATGGCAGTCCATCGTCAACAACATGAATGCAGTCGGAGTATCAAGGAGGTCAAGAGGCGCTGGCATGAAGTGCACAGACAAACTAAGGAGAGACTCGCTGCCAACAGGAAGGCAGCAAAGGCGACTGGCTGTGGGCCTCCTGCGCCACAGGAGGAGTTGGATGAGCTGGAGGAAAAGGTGGCCACAGTCATCAGTGCGGAGCCGGTGCAAGGAGTTGGTGGTCTGGATACAGCTTGATATGACCTGACCCAAGAGGGTGAGTACCGACCAGGGCTTGGAGGGACGGAGGGAGATGGCCACAATGGCACACATGCACAGTCATATGCAGCACACTGCACACCCACAATGAGTGTGGAACTTGTCCCTGACACCCTTGGCACACTGTAGCACACATAGAAACACCAAGTGGGCCCCCGTCCACAATGTGCACAAATGGGCCCCCCTCCATATCACCAATGCCACAACCTACCCATGCACATGTTCTGAATCCAGAAAAGCTGCAGCTCTCTGAGCTACACGGAGTATGCAAGTGACACTGCATGACAGATAGCATGGCTGCAGTCACAATACATGACATGGTGCACAAGACGACTTCGAGGTGGCTGAGTGTGGACCACATCCGTAAAGGAGAAGGTCACACTCTGACACATCTACGTGCACCTACGACCCATGACGTCAAAAACACATCTGCAGACAAACAATGCACAAGAGTACAAAATATGTCCAAGAGCACAAATGACCCAAGTTGCAAACATCACAGCACCCAAAGGCACACCGACTCAAAGGGATAAGGTGCCGCCAAATCAGAGCTGCAGTGCAGACTCGCCAACAATGCAGCACACACACATAGCAATCACAGCACATCAACATTGATGACAATGTGGTACAAAGTGCAACACTTACACCACAGGACAGAGGACACAACTGGTGCTGCTCGTGCGTAGAAACTGGCCAATCACATCTGGCATTGCATGACACTGTGAGATGATAATGTACGAGTACAACTTCACATCCATCATGTAGTCGAAATGTCCACTGTCTCCCATCAAATAGCCAGCTCTTCCAAAACAGTCACATTGTATATTGTCATGCAGTCTGTATGTAAACATGTACAATGCGTGAACGTACATGGAACACACTGTTAACCTGCATCTCCCCGTTGCATTACAGAGGGACAATCAACATCTCCTGCAGAGCAGACCACACATCTCTACAGTGATGATGAAGAGGACACCTTGCACATTTGCCCAGACACCCTCCAACGGCTCGTGGACAGCCTCCGCACCCCATCCCCAGGAGCAGGGTAGGCCAGCTGCAACGCGGTGACCCCACACCCTGCACAGACCACAGAGCAGGAAACACACACTACCACAACTGGCCCACAGGACCCCCACGACCAACACACGGAATTCCAACGCCGTGTGTTAGCGTGCCAGGAGAGTTGTCTGATCAGCTGTGGGTGAGTTTCGACCTCATGGCAGACAAACTCTATGCCACATGTGGGTGTCTGAGTCCCATCATGGACCACGTACAGTCCCTAATGGACACCCCCTGTCCACACCATGTTCACCGACAATCCTTGGCTGACCTCGCTGGGGCCATTACTCGGATACAAGGACTGTCTAGTCAGACAGGCTCCAGCGATGACAGCACAGAGTTGGCAAAGATGCGGAGGACAATGGAGACCATGGAGCGTTTGCAGGCTGGAAGTAGGGCTGCCACGGATGAACACCAGCGACATGTAGCTGGGCTCTTCCAGGCCTTGCAGATCCTCATCTTGCCATTGTTGCCACAGAGCCTGACCCAGATAACTGCTGCTGGAACATCGACACACACATCTCCGCCCCCTGATGTGTCATTGGCACACAGTGATGCAGCCCTATCACCTTCGCACCCTGATGTGTCAGTGGCCCACAGTGATGCTGCCATAACACCACCACACACACCTGACACACCGGACACAGAAGACGTCTCAGAGGAGTAAGATGTGGAGGGTAAACACTGTGTGAGGAAGGAGGTAGTAGCATCTGTACCCGCCACATGGCCTGTGCCTGCATGGTTCAGCCCTATGAATATGCCCTAGAACAACACCTCCCACTGTCCCCCGGAACACTCTGCGACATTCACCTGGACCAATGACACAGCAATCCGGCTGTGGACTGAACTCTTCCTCTTCAGATTAACTTTGCATTCCCCCAAGGACTCTGATTGGCCCACCACTTGGCAACCATGTAATGTGGGCTTGAACTGGTCATGTACCCCTCTGGCTCCAAGACTCCCCAGAATGTGAATAAAACATTCCAAATCACACAGATGTGTCATGTCTATGTTCACTCACGTGTACAAGTATGGATGAATGTAGGGACGTTGATAGCACTAAAAGGTGCACCCTGGTAAATGTCATCTATGCGTATGTTTCAGCCTGACCCACATGGCGAATTAGATGAATGTGAAGGTGTGAACTAGCTGTGGCCTCATTGCACATAAAAAACAGTCTTGTATACCCCAACGTACCCCACGCCCATGTATATATAGGGCTGTGGGTGTAAATGTCAGAATTGGTAGCCCGCCTGAAGTAGTGTCCCCAATTGCATGTGGCTACAGAACATCTCTTCGCATGACGTACTCACACACATCAGTGTGGACACAGCCTGTTTTAATGGTTCACATTGATCCGCATGGCAAGAAGTTGGACACCATACTCACATTGCTGAAGACACGTAAGAGCACAGGTCTACCAACAACTATCCTAAACACAATGTCTGGCTCACATAGGTGGAGCTGCCAATAGGGACTCACCACCTATGTACCAGAGGCAGTCTGTCCCTCCCTGTGTACGGACAATGCTCATTGAGGCACACGATTTGTCATACTAATCAACACTCATCACAGTTGTACACTGTTGAAGTTGCGTAGACTTTATTAGCATGTGCGTGTCAGTACAGGCAAGTGATGGGCCACAACAGGCAGACAAATGCTTAAGACACTTACAGGCAGAATGGGAACGTGTCGAGGTGCAAGGAATGGGGTGGCAAAAATGAACACATATTCTTACGGTTGGCAACAGTCTCAGCTCACCTTGCCTTGCTGGTCGAGTCATGTGATGTTTGGCGTCTGCTCATTGCCCCATGTCCAGGGACACGACTCACAGCCCATGGGATCTGCATGGAGCTGTACCACTGGACTGCGCCGACTGTGTGCTCCGCTGACAGCGAGCAGGTGAAAGGGACCAACAATGTCACATGTCATGCTACATTGCCATGTGTGTAGTCTCCCTCCAGCAGATTTAGGAACTTTTCCAGACGACGCTGTGCAGCCTTGCCCATGGGACTGCAGCACCTTGCACAGGTGTGTGACAACACGCGTAGGTGGATGCACATGCATTCTGAGTCTGAGCGAATGCAGACATGTCCACTGTTGTTCTGGCTTATGGGACCATTCCTCCACAATGCAACATGGTGTTGGGACCTGTGCTCTGGGTGTCAATCAGTTGTGGCTGCAGGAAGGTAGTTACTCATCCATGAATGGGAGCGCTGCTTCATAGGCAATCAGTTCCAGATGTACGTCATTCTCGAATTCAAGGAACACGAGGGAGAGCCAATCCATTAACTGGTCCGGACAGATGTGCTCAATCCACGCAGTTTCACCAATCCGCAACAAGCCCAATGGGGGAGCACCTTGATGTGGTCCCTGCACAAGATGACTTGTGCAATCTCCCATCCACTGCTGCCGGCACAGACACCACATATCAAGGTATCCCATGCCCGGGTGTCCCGGTTGCACTCTTGTTCGTGGGCCAACAGGGGACGCATACACAAGTCATAATCCAGTTCAGCTACCATTGTGTTGGATAGGCAGACCTCCATGGGCCACTCGAATGTGCATGATTGACAGTGGAACCATGGCTGGACGCAAGTGATGTACACAAGCCAGAAACTCCGACGGTAACTGATTCACAAAACTGCCTTTGGCAGAGCTCCCAACAGATGCAGCATTCGTGCACGTTACAGTTCCACGTGACTGGGGTTGTGCATGTGCCCTGGATTGCCTGCCATTGCGTTTGTTGGTCTCGTACCACCGGCACTCCTCAGACCGGCGGCAGTTCTGTGGACGATATGCCACGGCTCAGAGCAATGAGTCGTCTGTGTGTTCAACGTTTGGACGTATGGGGGTTGTTTTTTTTACCGATGTGTTGGGGGCATGCCATGCAGGTGTAGCTCGAGCAGGGACAAGTGTGTGTGGGGTGTGGACACATTGCTCTTTCATTAGCACAGTTCATGGTGTGGGAGTTGCCAGAGTTTGGTATAGTATCTCACTCAAGGGGTGCCGGGTGCATTGGAGACCAAGGTCAGAGGTTCGGATGTCCTTCCGCCTTGTGTATTGAGACAAAGGAGCTTTCATGCCTAATTTTAGTCTGACTCCTGCTTGCATTTCTGAAATGTCATGTGGCCTTTGCGCTGAAATTGTTGCCAAGCCTTAGATTTTGGGTGCACCAATTGCGAGACACACGCCACAGTTGGCATGTATGTGCCAATGGCCCGATTGTCCTTGCCCTCCTTGTTCAGTCTCTCTCTCTCTCTGTACTTTGATGACTGCCTGACACACCTTCTTATCTGGGATATTGTCTTACAGGCTGTCGGTTATAGATTGTCCAGGGATGACCCCCCATGACTCTTCCAAATAGTTGTTTGGTGAGAAATTTGATTGTGATGTTTTGTTTGCACTCTCAATGGTGGATGATTGATTCTGCTTTTTCTGTACTCACATGACTGTTAGTTGTTGTGATTCTACGGCATCAGGCGGATGATTTTGTTCATGATTTTGTGACGTTGATGTGCAATCGCTTGGTCTGGGGGAAGTGGGGGGTGCACAGGGTGGGGCCCTGGGGCGTTGGGGGGTGGTGCCAGGGTGGGTGGCAGTGGGTTTTGTGGCCCTCTTGGGTGTCCGAGCTGCATGATCGTTGGCTCCATGGCATCTGTTGTTCTTCAGGTGTGGCTCTGGGCTGGGCTTCCTTTTCTGGTGCAGGTTGTAGTTTGACTTTGCAGCAGGTCAGAGCAGGTGTTAATTTCCTGCTGCTAACGTGCCTTATCGCATGTTTTGTGTTCTTATCGTCGATCTGGCTGGTCTTTGAGAATGTTGAGGTGTGGTGGTTTCGCGGCTTTTTGCTTGGGAACGCCTACTCTGCATCTCATTAGCGATATTTTCCGGGATCATCCGTGGCGATGTTTTTTGAGGATGCCATCGCCGGAAAACTGGTGGTATCGGCTGTTTGCTCCAGATTGTGAATGGGGCAGTAAATTTATTGCGACTTTGGACGCGCTAAAGTGCCGATAACTTGGTGATAGCTCCTTGAGAATATGCCCACTTGTCTAACAAGGCGGAGGCAGGGAAGGACCAGAGGCGTTCCCAACCCCTGCCCTACAGTAGGGTGAGTAATAATCTTATCGGTGCATGGTCAGAAAGGGTACGTGAAAAGGCATGTACGCCATGCAGCCATGAGCTGCCGGCCATCCAAATAAACCAATAGTCCAGTCATGTCCACACTGTGTGTGGAGCAGAATAAAACGTGTAGCCCGGGGTTCTGGGGTATCTATGGCATCACACGTCTTTGAGAGTGTGTGTGTGTGTCTGTAAGATATCTTAAAGGGTGCGTAAGGAGCATGGCTTGACTCCTGGACTAACACTTGAGGAGTCCTGGGTGGGGTCCAGCAATAGATTAAAGTCACCTCCCAAGAAAAAAACCTCTAACCAAGTAGATATACTTTGGAAAAAACAGGGCCATCAATATTTGGAGCATAGATATTCAAGAAAATTCTCCTCACCAGCATTATTCCTGTAACTAAAAGGTAATGGCCATGATCATCTGCAATGGTAGAATGGTGCATAAAGGGGAGCCTTTTATGTAAAAGTATAAAGACTCCCCGGGAGTAGGAGCTATAGTTGGTGAAGTAGCCATGGGGCTCCCATGATGATGCAAATTCTGGTGACGCTTGTGGTGGGGGGGGGGGGGGTGTGTTTCCTGTAGTAAAGCAATTTTACTACTGTGCCATTGAATAAATGACATCACCAGTTTGCTCTTCTGAGGATTGTTCAATCTGCGGACATTCCAGGTAATGAATGCTAGGTCCACGGCTCATATAAAGTCCCTCATCCATGTAATATGAGTGATTGTCGAGTATGTCAAGGTGTACAGTATATATAGCAGCCCGCATCATTTTGGCTAATAAAAAGGAAAGAAATAGAGAGAAACAGAAACAGAGAATTAAACAAATCTCAGGAAACTTCCAAGATTCACCATCCCCACCCACACCGGGCATAAGGAACCTGGTAAATCCCAACATGACCAAATCAACAAAGGTCCCAACATTTGGAGAGAAGGAATCATCCTCGGGAGTGGAGCAAGCATCGGAGCTGGATGCCCATCATGAAAGAGGATAAAGAACAATACAGCAATGATGAAAGGGATGGTGACGCCAGTGGAGAAGAAAGGAGAGATGCTCTGAACAGGGCTAGGACTGCATCATAGTATGTAAATACCCATCGGCAATCAGCGTGGAGGAAACAAACAGCCAAATGACTACAAATTAGCTGGAAGGAAATAATTCAGTGCTGGCTACCACATGGAGGTCCGAAGAACTCTGCTCCGGGGCTCAGGGATGGCACGCTGGGTCCCAACTGTTTGCAGAAGGTGAGTACATCAACGGGGTTATTGAAAAAAGGTGGTTTGCCATCTGCCATTACACAAAGTCTTGCGGGGTACAACATACTATATTTTAGCCAGTGCTTTCTGAGCTGGGTCTTCGCATCTGCGAACTTTCGCCAAGCCTCCTGCACCGCCAATGTGAAATCGGGATAGATTGACATTGTGGTGCCTTGATATTGCAGAGAATATTTTTCCCGGCCCATGCGTAATATAGTGTCATGGTCTCTGTAATTAACCAGGCGAGTCACATGGGTGAGGCGACCCTCATGGAGGAGGACGTGGGCCCAGCGATCTGTGTGCCCTCACCACAACAAAGGTGGTTGAAAATTGTTGGGAGCCAAACAAATCAATTAGGAGGGATTCTACAAAGTGTTCAAGGCGCCGCATGTTGGTCAACTCCGCCAGGCCGACGATGGGTAGATTATTTCGCGGGATCATGCCTTCAAGTCCTGATTTTAAAAAGCCACAGCTTTCAAGGGGCGCTCAGTATTTTCCATCTGATGAGTCAGCGTAGTGGTGGTGTTATTCATACCAGAGATGTGCTCCTCCGCAGTGTCCAGACGGGTTCCATGTTGATCGAGGTGCTCCCCCATGCGATCAAACTGGGAGGCAAGACTGTTGAAACAAGCATCTGTGGCATGGAAGCTGACCTGCAGCTCAGACAGTATTGATGCCATACCTTCAGGATGGTCTGGTGTTTAGGCACCTCGTGGCTGTCCTTAACATCAGATGGGAGGCCGGTACGTCCAGCTGACTTGGGGTAATCAAAGGTGAGCTTAAGTTGTTTGGGGTCTCCTCGACCCATTATGGCACGGTGGTGAGAAGTATTGTAGGATGAGGTCTGCCAGCCAAAAGGGGGAAGCGCCAAGTAGGAGGTACCAAGTTGCGCCATGTACCGTGGGGAGGGGGGCTCATCTCCACTTGTGGGGGAAGAGAACGCCCAGGTGGGTGGGCCTCCAGCTGGTGCCAGCGATGAGATGGTTAAGGCAAAGTCCTAGTTGCAGGCAAAGGGTGGTTGTATGAAGAAACTGGGCCGCAGATGTAGCAGTGCCTTGCACAATAAAGCAGGAGGGGGGCACCCAGGTAGGTCAAATATCATGCATGGGGAAGGGAGCTGCAGCAGTTGCTCACTAATTGGTGTCTCCAGGTGCCCACATGTTGATTTGCGAAGGGCCTAGCCTCTGGCAGAGCTTTGCGGCCTTTGCAGGGGAAGGTAGGAAGAGGTGCTGCCAGTGGGCCCCGTCGCATCACTCGTCGATGCTGGATAGGGCCGACTGGCTTTCACGTGGCAGGCGGCATGCGCCGATGATGCAGCCAGTGAACTCATGCAGGCTAGAGTGTGTACAAAGCGAGAGTAGTTCTCAGTCCCTTGCAGGTCTCAACAGTGCAGAGGATCAGCCAACAGTCGGGAGGCGGTCCCATGCAAGGACTACAGGAGGTGGTCCGAGGCCTCCGTGGATGGTCGATCGTGGCAGCGCGAGCCCAGCGGGCACAGTGGCTTCAGCGCCAGGTCCACCCGCATTCCCGGTTGCTGGGGGTCTCAGATGTAAGTTGTGGATCAATTTTATATACATTCTGAGCTCGTTAAAATATCATACTAGCTATATATTAATGCAACAGGGTGTGCTGCCTATTCTGCCTTTAGTCACTCGAACAAATGCATAATTTGCTTTTCCCAAATCGGAAAATCCAGGAACCCTGTTGCTTACTCTCTTCCGACTTTGGCACATAGTCCTGATGGCAACGAGAACGAAGCCTTTAAAGCGCCAGCTCGTAGTTGCAAATAAAAACAAGCATTGGCATAGCCAATAGGTCTCGCCTTTGGTACCTTATAAGTATTTAGTTATGGAGCATAATATCCTTGGTGCAACAACATCAACTGCTGCATGGCTAAACACTTATACGCCCCCCCCCCAAAGGCGAGACCTATTAGCTATGCCAATGCTTGTTGATAAGGCAGGACTGGCAACTGAAAGCAACCACTGCAAAAAACATCATCAATAATGAATTGCACTACAGCACGATAGCCTACCTGTCTAATACGGAGCTTGTGAAATTATACTCTTGAAAGTAGCAACATTAAGAGGCAAAGGTTGCATTTAGGGGCACAATTGTTTCTTTTTTCAAATATACCGATTAAAAGCGACTGATTGAACAGGTCTTAAGATAGAAAATGTATTGAAATATTTTAATACCAGGAAGTATGTCACAGTAACTCGGAGCAGTACTTTCTTACGAAATACAAATAATGAAACGTCTACGATAAAATGGTTTAATGTACAGTGTTACTGCATGAAAGGGGACCCCCTCTAAGAAATATACTTTCAGGCCAGGGAGAAGAGGGGAACAAAAACCAAAAAACACTGAAAGTACTCCCTCGTGGCCTATCTATTCGTTATATGCAGAGATTTAATCTCTCCTGGGCTACATAATACAATTAATCACAACAATGATATTCACCAGTATAGTTCTCACTTCTTTTTTATTATTTCATTTATTCATATATTTTGCATATTTTCAAGTAGTTATTTCTTTTTTTCATTTCATATTTTTTTATATGCAAAAAAAACTTTATTGTCCATCTCAAGGGACAAACACAATTCTACAATTACAATCAATATTTGTAATATATATTCACATGGATAAATTCACTTCAAGAAGAAAATACCCCCTGGACACACTCACATAAATACTTTCATATCACAAAATCATTCAAACTCATCCACACTCACACAAGCTTCTTACAACTGCATCTGAACAAGTGATTTATTTTTACATAGCGTTACATCCCCGGGCATCGTAATTATGTGCATCCGAGATATTACAGGACTTTTGGCATAATTATTGCAAAACGCTGAGGTTGACATTCTCCCTTTCTTTTATCATTTCAGCAAGCTCAATTTTTGTGCACAATTCCGATATGAGCTGAAAAATCATAAAATGAAAACTTGATAGGCCACGAGGGAGTACTTTCAGTGTTTAATGTACAGTGTTACCGGCACGCCCAGCGGCACTCACGTGAGCAAAGTGATGAAATAATTGTATTGTTGTTAGAGCATTACTGCCTTCACAGCGCTATCAGTCCACCAGCGCACAATGCGCTGGTGTCAGTGGACTTATGTGACTTTCTTAATGTATACAATGTATTCATGTTCTAATACAGGCTTCAGCAGTGTAACGCACTTCTGCTAAAAAAAAAAAGGTTACCAAATAACGTTAGAAATGTAAAAAAGGCCACACTGTAAAGTGAGAGCAAAGTAGCATGCGGATGCTGTTCCCCGGCCCTCAACAACTTGAAAGGAAGTACCGGCAGCTGCCTTGCATCGTGTAATTTTTTCAGGCCCACAAGAGCTCGAGGGCTAGCAATTACTCTTTTTAGAGGCCACATTAAACAAACGGTGCAGACCAAGGTGAGAAATCGCAATTTTTTTGTGGCGCATGGTACTTGATATTATAACAAAAAGCCCACGTGCTTTTGAATATTAAAATATTTCCTAAGGGGATTTTCCCTCATTTGATTGAAAGCAACTCAATCAATTACCTGATGCATGTCACCCTGAAAGAATACAGCCCGGTGTCGAAAAGGGGACATATATACTACGTAGCAGAAGGTCTAGATTTTGCTCTTCTCAGGGAACTGACTTGGTAGGGGGCAAGTAAGTACCCTGACCATTCCGGAACCGTTCAAGGGCTGCAATTACCTCCTGCACCCTCACGAGGGAGGACGCGCTGGCTCCCTCCCAATGCTAACCAAGGCTTCTCTGCTGCCTGCTCCCTCAGAACACCAATCAAGACCAAAGCGCTTCACGGTAAATTATAATACAGGAACAGTCGAGTCTGCTTTTCTGCGAGCGCGAGACGCGTGCTCCGGTATCCAGGTCCGCACTAAACCAACAAGTGCCTGTGCCTGTGCAGCAGAACTGTGCACAACTTTTGTTAGATGGCACAATGGTGTGAAATGCTAAGGTGCATTCTATTCTAATAGCTGCATATTCAAATTACTCTGGTAGCCTTGATTAAAGTCACGTTATAGTGTGAAGTCACAATTAAGCAGCTTATAGATAACTTAAACGAAGAACATCTTAAAAAACAAGCAACAAGAACGTCCGCAGAGTTAAGTTATTGGGAAATACTGCAGGCAATCAAAGCAAAAAATAAATTCAAGCCATCTTGCAAACAAAAATAAACACTTGACGAAGAAACCTGCTAAGAATATGGACTGTACCACCTCTTGACATTAATTCTGGTGAGCAAACATTAAACCGAGGAGTGGGAGACCTAAGGAATCCACGGAAGGCCAAGCAATGACACACAAGGTCATAGGTTTTTGGCCTCAGAATATGTAGGTTTGGTTGACACCTCTGTGCCACGAACAGGAGGCTATTACCTTCTCATGTTATGAATGGAGATGCCCGCTCACAGCAGTGCAAGTGAATACCAACAAGTGGGAGAGGTGGGGGGAGTGCGGCCGAGAGCAGGGACACGCAGCATCTACCTTGCGGGGGCGAGCACGATAATTGCTAACACATGGCACTGCTCGCTCCCGCAAGGGAATCGCCAAACATGCACGCGTTGCCATTCAAAGCAATGCAACTCGTGCACGTTTTTGCCCTTAAAACCGAATCGATTCCAAGAGGTCCCCCATACAGCACATGCGCGCTGCGTAGGCGAGACCTAATGAGGAATAATTAAACAAGCTTGGGATTACAATAGACAGACAAATCTTATTTTATTTATTTTCCCACACTGCCATCTTCTGGCTGCAACAATATATCTATTTGAAAAAAATGGTTAGGCCAATTAATTTAATGTTTGAAAGAACGGCAACATTTACAATGTTTGGGCATTCATGTACACAAAGGGAATAATGTCAATCAATAAACTTTGTTCGATTAAGAGACCTAATCATAAAAATACAAATGTTATTACATCAGTAAATTAATGAAACATCCAAAAGATAAAATTACTCGTTCATAGATTTACGACAACGCACTGCGCTTTGTTAAAGCTGGCGAAAGCAAAGCATGTTTTTGGCTCATTAAAGGGGCATATTTATGAGAGTCTTGCATCAAAGTGGTACTTGTGTGACATAAGGCTCTGAGTCAGATTTATGAGGCCACGCAAAGCCCCATTGCCTGGTTTTGAGTAGCCTCATAAATCTTGAGTAAGGCAACGGAGAAAAAATCGCTGCACCACCTTCCTCTGCGCAAGGGAGGCATTCCATGGGTGTTGCAGTGGGTGTTTCCATGCAACTCCAATAGGTTTTGACACATTCCCAGATTTACAAAGACTTGTATACTTGGGAATGGCCTCCCAAGGGCAGGTGTAATAAGAAGAAATATCTTTATTTCTCTTTGCATTTTCTGCATTCTTCAGCACACATATAGAGGAAATCACCTCTATTGATTGTTTCTATGCAGGAAGGTGCACCTTCCTGCACTTAAACAATCCTGCTGAAAAGACAGGCACCCTTGCACCGTGGTGCAAGGGTGCCTGCATTGGCTCTAGGCCAGGGCCGGACTGGCCGTAGTGGGCACCGGGCGTTTCCCCGGTGGGCCGCCAGAGTGGGGGCTGATTTTGGGACCCTGGGGGGCCGTTTTTGTTACGGGGGTACGGCAATATCGGCCGCCTGCAACAATTTTGGCCGAAACCAACCCTAACAAACAGCTCGGCCGCACGCCTCTGCCCCCTACCGGGGGCCTGCCAAGCAGTTTGCCAGGGACGGTTCCGCTTCCCAGTCCGGCCCTGCTTTAGGCTGCAGAATCTGCACCAATGCAGGGGGAAAGGACAGGAATGCACAGTCTTGGATAAATATGGTACATTCCTGCCTTTTCACTTTGATGAAGGAAAGCGCAGCAAGTGCGCAGCAAGGTGATTAGCTGCGCTGCCCTATGCCAAATCCCCTTAAATGAGGGCCTAAGAGTCTGTAGGAAGATAAGAGCGGGTCTTAACAACCTAAAATTAAGCAATTTTAAAATAGGGACTAAAGACAACCATGTGCATTTTCCAGAAAGCTTACAAAAGAAAGTATAGTGCAGTAACGTTTGCTGTGATACTGATACTGTGATATGTGGTGACTATAGTTCTCATAACATCAAATGGAAAGCATAACAAAGTGCAGAAAGAGCCAGTTTTGAATCTCAGCAACAACAATAGGGACCACTTTCACTGATCTGAACTGTACAACAAGTATGGGGCTATTCCTTTAGTAGTCTGTAGGAGTAGATACTGTTTATTAGTTTTCTCTCAACAATGTCCCTAAGATCTTTTTGTCGACACCTGGCATTCATAAATGGGCCCTTAAGCCAGGATTTGACCAGCTTTGTTGTACAGGCAGGGTTTGTTAAAAAGTGAGGCCTTCCTAGTTGACATTGGGAATTGTTGACATATGCTAGTCATGGTATATTTAGACCCCGGTCACATCTCAGGCAATCATTGATCACTTGCTGATTAAAACGGGCACAGGGATTA
This sequence comes from Triturus cristatus, assembly GCF_964204655.1. Classification (NCBI taxonomy): domain Eukaryota; kingdom Metazoa; phylum Chordata; class Amphibia; order Caudata; family Salamandridae; genus Triturus; species Triturus cristatus. The sequence continues at coordinate 425,232,009 of NC_140593.1, forward strand.
CTCCATAACGATATCCAAAGTGATGAAGGTGCAAGCCTAACAAGGTCTTCTGTATATGGAAGCTCTAACTCCTTGTGGCAGACAAAGTTGGGACAACTAGGGGGTTGAGATAAAAACGTCCTGCAAAATCGATTTTCTCCAATGTGAATGCTGTGTACATTGGCATAACCCCAGAAACCAGCCCCATATGTGGCTGTTGGAACACATCTTTATAGATATCTAAAAAAGCATCCACCGGTTTACCACCTATCAGAGGGTCCAGTTGAAAAGGGCACCTATGGATCGAATGATTTTCATCCACCTGATAAATATATTGAAATGCCATTGACCGAATGTCTCAAATTTGATTCCCAAATATGGAAAACTAACCACTGAAAATAGCAAATTAAGGCCATGCATGGAATTTAATCTAAACTTCTTTGGATCGTAACAATTACATTTGATTTAATATAATTTATGGCCATATCTAGGTCCCTCATAAGTACAGTAAAACCCTTGGAGAAAATTTGACAGGGTATTGGGCTTATACACGCCATCAAATACCTCGTCATCAGGTTATAATAATGCTGGTACCTGGAGATTACCTATCACTGGGACTTCTTGGTCACAGGAGGTTAGATGTTGGCATAGGTCATTAATACACTTTCTAGCTTCCAGCCCATCCCCTTGGAGGGGTCACACGCAGCTATACACAGTCTTCAATATGGCTCTCCATCATAATCCTGCCCTTCCAATCTACAAGCATTGGGGGCAACCACCATCAACCCATTGGCCAACAAGGTGCCTAATGCTTCGCTGTTCACAGAAACAGCCCCATTTCCTAGAAGCAGGCTAAAATCCTGTCCTTGTTAAGTAAAAACCTTGGCGGACCCAAGTGAGCAGTCCAACTACATGCCAATATCCTTACTGCCAGCCCTGTCTAAGGAGCTAGAAAAGTTTATAAATCAGCAGCTCTCCGAGTACCTTGAAATCAATTATCTGATCCATCCTAGCTAGTCCAGTGTTAGACTTAACTTCAATATGGAGATGGAGCTAATGGAAGTCGCTTAATATATCAGAGGCACTTTGGATGCTTGGGGAAGGCCCTGCTGATTATGTTAGACCTGTCAGCGGCCTTCGGTCTGGTCCACTCCAGACTTCTAACTCATCTCAAAACTGTGGACAAGCCCTGAACTGGCTAGCCTCATTTTTGGAGGATAGAGGACAGGAAATATGGGTCCCTCCTTTTTCCTCAAGATCCTGTAAGTTAGTTGACAGTGGCGGTGACTCAGGGCCCGGCTGTGAACCCCACACTATCTAATTTGTACCTTATTCCTCTAGTCCAGTGGCGGAGGCCTTAGGGGCAAAAGTGATCTCATAGGCTGATGACTATCAGTTGCTGTTCTTTTGCCGGAGGGGAGAAGAGATTGTGGGAGAGTCCATCAAAACCTGCCTCACAGCTCCATTCACTGGATGGCCACCCATCAACTAAAATGTAAGGCAGAGAAAACCAAATTACTATTTTCTGGTCATAATACCCTAGAAAACAGGGCAGACCTTTTGGCCTGAAGACACCTCCCCGCCAGGCCCTCAGGGGGAGCAGTTAAGAACTTGGTTGTTAAATCCGATAACTGCCTATCCTTCCAGCCACAAATTAAATATATAGTGGGTACATGTTTCAGGTTGCTCTCTATACTAAAAATGTTTTTGCTTTTCCATTCATTTTCTGCAAGGAAGTCATCGTCCAGGCTCTTATAACCTCCAGGTTGGACTATGAAAGGCCCTATATTTGGGACTTCTTCACAAACGGCTTAACAGACTTCAGGTGGTCCAGAACACAGGAGTTCACATTCTCCTTAGCCCACCTCAGAGAACGCACGTGTCCCTGCACCTACGTGTTCTTCACTTGCTCCCAATAAGAAGAGAATCCTCTTTAAAACACTAGTTTTGGTCCACAAGGCGCTTCATCATACAGGTGCGGGCTACCTTAGGACAAGAATCTCCTTTTATGTCCCCTCTAGAAACCTGCAGTCAGCAACTGGCCTTCTGGCTAGGGTCCTTAAGATTCACCCCATTAGAACAGGAGGACAGGCCTTCTCGTATCTTGGGCCATGTACATGGAACAAGCTCCCTCTTGAGTTATGGTCAGAGGATGCTGTCTCACTATTTAAGAAAAGGCTGAAAACCTGGCTTTTTAAACAAGAGTAGACTATACGGCTGTATTCTGTAAAGTGGCCAATATGCGCAGCGCCGGGACACTCCTTGGAGTAGCTGTGCGCTTTACAAGTCACATTTCATTCATTCATTCATAAATAATATTGGGGCGAAAATACAACCTTGGTGAACTCTTCTTTCTATCTTAAATGGCTTGATGCACTTCCTTTTTGGCCCAAATCTGTCCCTTGCATTTAAATGTTGATGGAAGGTAGCCAAAAAAATCAACCAGAGCTGGGTCTAAACCTTTCTCAGTAAGTATGGACCACAGCTTGAATCTGTTTATCTTGTCAAAAGTGGAAGACAGGTCTCTGCAGGTCAGCTACAATGGGCAGTGTATTTTTCATGATGTATTTGGCAATAATCAATTCAAGGTTTATATACTGCTTCACTGTACCAAGACACATCCTGAACCTTTATTGACAAAACTTGGGGGCATATTCTCAAGGAGCTATTGCCGAGTTAACGGCACTTTATCGCAGCCAAAGTTGCGATAGGTATATCGCCCCATTCACAAGCTGGTGTTAACAGCCCATAACACCAGTTTACCCGAGATAGCAGCAGCAAAAAACATCGCCACAGATGACCCCAGCAACTATCGCTAATGAGATGCAGAGTAGGCGTTCCAGAGCAAAAAGCCACGACAACACCACAACGCAACATTCTCAACGACCAGCCAGATCAGCGATAAGATCACAAAACATGTAATAAGGTACGTTAGCTGCAGGAAATTAACACCTATTCTGACCTGGTGCAAAGTCGGGCCACAGCCTGCACCACAAAATGGAGCCCAGCCCAGAGCCACACCTGAAGGGCAACAGATGCCATGGAGCCACTGATCATGCAGCTCGGAGCCCCAACAGGGCCACAACACCCACCGCCACAACCCAGAGGACCCCCTTCCCTGGGCACCCCCCTCCCACCCCCCCCCCCAGCCCAAAGACATGCCACATCAACTACATGGAATCATGTACCAAATAATCCACCTGATGTTGCACAATCACATTTGGTGACATGCATGTGTCGTCACAAAAATGTGCATCACACATTCACCTTCGATGTAACAAATGAAAATGTATTCAAAGAAATACAGAGCAGAAATTAAAACACATGGCGGCTCTCCTCGGGACAATCAGTAGGTCACAGCCTGCAAGACAAAAATCATGATGAGAGGGTATGTCTTGCGCACATCAAGGGACAGAGAGAGAGTGAAGGGGAGAGAGAGAGAGAGGGGGGGGAGCGTGAGAAAGAAGGACAGAGAGGGGGAGCAAGACAAAGACGGACAGAGAGAGGGAGCAAGAGAAAGACGGACAGAGAGGGGGAGCGTGAGAAAGACGGAGAGAGAGGGGGAGTGAGAGAAAGACGGACAGAGAGGGGGAGTGTGAGAAAGACATACAGAGAGGGGGAGCGAGAGAAAAAAGGACAGAGAGGGGGAGCAAGAGAAAGACGGACAGAGAGGGGGAGCGAGAGAAAGACGGACAGAGAGGGGGAGCGTGAGAAAGAAGAACAGAGAGGGGGAGTGAGAGAAAGACGGACAGAGACGGGGAGCGAGAGAAAGAAGGACAGGGAGGGGGAGCCTGAGAAAGACAGACAGAGAGGGGGAACGAGAGAAAGATAGACAGAGTGGGGGAGCAAGGGAAAGACGGACAGAGAGGGGGAGCAAGAGAAAGACGGACAGAGATGGGGAGCGAGAGAAAGACGGACATAGAGGAGGAGCGTGAGAAAGACGGACAGAGACGGGGAGTGAGAGAAAGACGGACAGAGAGGGGGAGTGAGAGAAAAACAAACAGAGAGGGGGACGTGAGAATGACGGACAGAGAGGGGGAGCGAGAGATAGACAGACAGAGAGGGGGAGCGAGACACAGATAACAGAAGAGATGGACAGAAAGAGAGAGTGTCGACAATGCCCACCCAGGCCACACTGCTCACCTGCTGCAACCGGTGTGTCTCCAACCACGTGCCGGTATATAGTGCAGTTCACCAGGTCACACATCTGAAACAGACCCGTCATCTGAAACAGATACACGAATGGCAAAGTATATACAATTGCACAAGACATTATCGCCTGACCGCCCCCTGTGCACCCAGGCGAATGCACCCCAGCCCCTCCCGCCACCCAGCAGTGCATGCCCACCCCTGCACACCAAGGCAGGTGCACCCCAGCCCCTCCCGCCGCCCAGCAGAGCATGCCCGCTCCTGCGCACCCAGGCCTCACTGCTCTCCTTCCGCCCTTGGCGTGTAGCAATGAGGGCCCACCACGTGCCACTGCAAGCCACATGCCCGGGGCCCCGGACATGGCACCCTCCACATCATGCAGCCCCGCTCCGCAGGCCACCAGGTCTCACATTTGATTCTGGGTCTTGATTTTGCCATGGCAAAAGACATACCAGTGCACCCGGCCTCATCACAGGCTGCACACCCGCTCAGCCCTTGAGGTGCCGCTAACTCTGTGATCTGGGATGCAATGCCACGTGGCGGTAGGCCCGCGCTGCCTGCTGGCTCTGGCCTACACTGCGGTCCAGCAGGGCACACAAATCCTAAGCAGTCCGGACCACCGGGAAGGGGCATCAACGCAGGCTGCACACCCGCTCAGCGCTTAAGGTGTACCCAAAGTCACTTTCCCGTGGCGGCGTGCCTGTGCCGGCCGCAATGTATCCGGTGCCACCAAGTCTGTGCCCCAAACTCATGGACCCTATATGATTGGGCATCGTGTTGCGAACGCCATCATGTCACCTTCGGTCCTGGAGAATGTGATGTTATAGGGCCCGAGGCCCTCATGCCTACATTAACACCACACGGATGCACCCAGATAGAGAGTGGAAATGGCGTCGAGCACGTGCCCCCGGGCCTTTTTATGGCAGCGTCACATGTCCTGTGACGCGTGTGCTGGATGGGTGTGGTGTAGGTGTAAACCAGCCGTGAGGCAGTGGGTGTGGCATGCTGACAACTGGACCTGTGAGCAGCAGATCACTACAAGGTAGACCTGGAACATGTAGCGTTGCCGTCCCCCCCTGTGAGCGTAAGCGGAGTGGGCTGGCCTGGCATAACTTTAAGACTTTTGGTATTCACAGAAGGCATTTAGGAGTCCTCTGTGACTTTGGCCGTGAAGGGGAGGAGAGAGATGGGTCGGTAGTTTTTCAGATCTGTTGGGTCTGCCGTAGGTTTCTTGAGGAGGGGTTTAATCTCCGCCCGTTTCCAGTCACCTGGGAAGATGCTGGACATGAAGGAGGCGTTGATGGTCCGTCCTAGTTCGGGTGCGATGGCAGCCACGGCCCTGTGGAATATGTGAGGTGGGCAGGGGTCCGTTGGGGCTCCTGAGTGGGTTTTCTTCATGGACGCGGTGATGTGTTCTATGGTGGCGGGAGTCCAGGTCGTGATGGATGGCCTGTCGGCAGCGAGAGGGGGAGTGGTGTCTGGCATCTGTTCGTTGAAGTTGTCATAGAGGACCTTGATCTTCAGATGGAAGTAGGAGCTGAGCTTGTCGCAGAGTTCTTGCGAAGGTGTGATGGCCATGGCTTTGCTGGGGGGGTTTAGCGAACTGTTGTATGACGTTGAACAGTTCCTTGGCGTTGGTTGCGTTGGTATGGACTTTGTTTCTTATGAAGGGCCGTTTGGTGTCTCTTATGCGCTGGTGGTATTCCTTCTAAGCCTGGGCAAAGCACTACGCTACGCTTGCGTAGTTTGCGAAGTTCACGCTACTTCGCACTACGCGAACTGCACGTAGCACAGTGCGAACACGCGTAGCGTAGTGTTGCGTAGTGCTGCGGTCATTTTTTGCTTGCTCGCGGTCCTCAACGTCAAGTTGGCGAACGCGAGCAAGCAAAATGACATCCCGGCGAGACTTTTTCCTTGTTCGCGATCAGCAACATCAAGTTGGCGATCGCGAGCATGGAAAATAAACCTTCCGGCAAGATTCCCAACGCGAGGAGGTCAGGTTTCTCATTGCAAGTGGTCGCGTATGCTCGCGACCGCTCGCGATGAGAAACTACCAGTTCGGGGTGAGAAAGCTGCCGCTCGAGTAAAAATCTACTCGAGCAGCAGAAAACTACAGCTCGCACTGTGCAAGATGCCATTTTCAATGATTGCACAGTGCCGGTTGCTTGTCCGCACTGTGCAATCATTGAAAACGACATCTGGCACAGTGCGAACAAGGTACTACGCAGTTCGTGAAGTGCTACGCGTAGCTCGCGTAGTGCGAACTGCACTTTCCGTAGCTTCGCGAAGTACTACTTCGCAAACTACGCCCAGGGTTAATTCCTTCAAGGCGATCCTGTGGTTGTTCCGTGCTTCTGTGGTTTTCTGGTTTCACCAGGTTTTCTCTAGGCATCTGCAGGAGCGTCTTGCTACTTGTAGTCTGTGTGGGATTTATCTCAACCTGATCTCTTGTGGCCACTACCCTGTCATGGGCTATCTCCAAACGGTCCAGTCTTTCTGTTATTGGCTTGAGGCACACTTAATAGAGAGCCAATTCTATCCCAAAGGCGATCTTCCATTCGCGCCACAAGAGCAGACTAAGGGCCCTCATCTTCCATGTTTGAGCTTTAATCCCAGTTAGCAATCACGTTTTTTCTCCTTCTCTTTCTCTTCACCAAAAACCCTGCAACCTGAGGGCTCTGATTCCTTCAAGTACAACGTGAACTTTTAGGGAGAACAGTAGATGTGTTATCAGGTGGTATGGCCACAGTTGCGGAGCTGGCTGACTCAGCAACCCCTTCTTGGATAAGGCTCACAATAGGGAGTCTCTTTTTGGCTAGTTGCATCTCTTTCTTTAACTCGCCCACTGCTCTCACTATAGATTTTTCGATCGAACTAATATTGTTCTTAGAGAACAAGTAATGCTTGCGGCCTTCCTCTAACCCATTTCAGCCTAATGTTGGAAAGATTGTCAATGCTATTCGCTCCTGGGATTCAAAGAGGGGGGCCCATCCTGGCCTCGAGTGGGCGCTGAAGGGCGTAGATGGGCGCACTCCTGGCTTGTCATTTGCCTGGGCACGCACAGGGGCGCGCCCTGGGTACATCCTACTCAGCAGGAGGCCTGCGCTAAACATATGGGCTGCACAGTGAGTAGAAGCCCTGCTTTCTGGTGGCTGGTGCAGGCGGTGCAGTCTGGTCCAGGAGGTCCTTAGGTCGGATTATGTTAGGATTTCCTAGGCTGCGGGCAGCCTGCGCTGAAAGTATGGATCTCACAGGGAGTAGAAGACCACCTCCTAGAGGCTGGTGCAAACAAGTGCATACTGGTCCTGGTGGTCTGCCGTTTGGACTGTTTCAGGAAGCGCTGCGCTGTGAGAGGCCCTCCCTGACCTTAGTGGCCGCACAGTGCTCAGAAGCCCCACCCCCTGGGGGCTGGTGCAGGAAAAGCCAAGCTGTTTCTGGTGTTCTGCAGGTTGGATTGGGTCGCAATGTCCAGCATGTCCATGTTAGGGTTTAGCAGTATGGGTTGCACAGCATTTCTTAGCAACTGGTCTGAAATTAATCATTTTACCAATATCATCCGTTTTGAAATATTTTAGATTAAAAGCAATAAACATCAGTTTTTTCAAAAACATTTTAAATAATCCAGGCACCACCCACAAATTAAATTGATATTACCTCTCAATATAAAAATACATAAATTGCAGGGACACCTATGACCATCCTGTTCGTCATTGATCCATGTGAAGTCAAGGAGCAAGAGTGGCACACACGACTTCAGAGCTTCAGCTTTATGAAGAGACTGTCATAAAATCCCATTTCCAAAAGGTTGCAAGTCAATCTACGTTTTTGGCAGTCTAAATATTCCCATACCTAAAACTTTGGTGGTGAATGACTTCCATTAGTTCATTATTGTTCCAGCTAGAATCATCCTGATATATTCTGTTTAGTTCTGCAAAAGACAGCTGCACAGGCAATAGTATTTACACACGCCCCATCTGCTCTCACTTGTGCTGGAACAATTTTGAGAATAGGAGTGCTGCCATCAATGTTATATCACTGAAGTCATATGAATTGTGGAAAATCCAAGCGCTACGCAAAGAACTAGCGTAGCAAATCAGCCACCCTCCTTCAGCAAGAGGATAAGGGTGTAGTTTGTAGCTGGAGGTGCATTTTGGAACACACTGTTGCAAATATACCAGGGGCGTAACACAGACCCCCGCAGCCCAACCCCCGGTGCAGTGAGGCCCCTAAGCTCTAGGGGGCCCCCTCAGCACAGCACTCTGGCGGCAAAGCTCCTGATTGGGCTCAGAGAGGGCCCCTCCATGTGCCTTGCAGGGAGGACCCCTCAAGTTTTGTTACGCCAGTGAAATATACTACTAAAGCATGGTGTGGTAATGCACTGTCATTTATGAACATCCCATTTTCCATTGAAATGATCACTAAATTTGCACAGACATACAGTTTTATTGGTAAAACTATATAGTGCACAAATGGTGATGTGTGGAAAACTGGTTTCAGTAAATATTTAAAGTGTCTTGATTTGTTTTGATCTTTTAAAACTTTTGTTTCCATCACACATCAATAAAAAAATTGTGCTTCATTTGTGCTTTTCTAACAGCTGATATATTTCAAAATATTCGTACAGTTCATTTACAGGAACTTGCAGTTATTTACATTTTGTTATGTATTAGAAACAAATTACATCCTACAGTCTTTCCTTTCATACTCCATGTACCCCAACAATGTCGTCACATAGTTGATTTAACAAAATCCTCTTACTTGGTAATCAAGGAAAAGTAAACACCAATCGTCATGCTAAAAGAATAAGCAGCCTGACATTTGACCTCTGTCATTGAACGCACTGCAAATGTGACAAGATACATTCAAAATGCATAGGCATCTTTATTGCTCATATGCCATTTGAACTCCAGTATTGTTATTTTGGGGTTATTGCAGCACCCCATGCAAATGACTTCCAGCGCCTATGACTGTTCTTGATCCATCTGGCATTGCTGATATTGGGCTACTTCTTCTGATCTCTCAGTCCAACGTCCTGGATTGTGCAGAGCAGCCCAGCAGCTAATAAAAGCTCTAAGGGCTACTGTAGCCATGACCACGCCAGTATTGGCCAACCGTACTGGGTAGTGCTGAAGGGGAACCTTTCCAGCACACCAAGCATACCAAGGAACCAAGGCCTCTTCAAAAAAAGGGGAGAAAGGTCCCGATCCCTTACTCGCCGGGTATTAAGCGTATGTCATGATGGTGCTGGTTCTTGCCCGATGACAGGGGGAGACCCCTATCCCCCTAATTTGAGCAAAGTTCTGTAGGTTTGTCTGGGCAAGGTTTATATTTCTTATTCTTGGTGGCAAAAATTCCAATTCAATACAGATTGATCCAAAGGTGAGTAATCATTTATTTGCACTCTCTACATGGGAGTGGGTATGAAGGATAGAGAAAGAGGTGGCACAGCCAACACGTGTTTCACCCCCTACATGGCCTATCGGCCTGGGGCTTCTTCAGGGCTGTACAGTTAAGGTTAATAGAGCAATTGAAAAAATATGCAGTGAGATATGTGAGTATGTAGCAAGAGAGTGAGGAAAAAAGGTGGGTCGGGGTTTGAATTGCGTCAGGAGGAGAGAGGAAAGGGAAGGAAGAGAGGAGAAGAGAGAAAGTGGGTGAAAAGAGTGATAGATTTTACAGGACAGAGGACATATAGTTGATATCGGAGAGTTAGTGAGGACATAAGCAGTGCATTCAAGATGAGAAAGGTTGTAAAGTAGTCGTCAAGTGGGGGTTAGTGAAGGAAATTCAGTTGGACACGGTATATACAAGTTTAAATATATAAAGCACATATCATTTGTTGAATGCAAAATAATGGAAATATCATATGGACATGTTTAAAAGAAAAGAGAACAGGATAATGTACAATGCAGAATTACAGCCGACCATACAGGTAGTATGAAGGTGTGCGTAGGCCATGGTCATTTTTAAATATGAAGAAAGACATTGTTTTTTACAATAGGATTTTCAAAAAAAGGCCATAAAAGGAAATTGCGCGCGTGGTTATTACGAGTTATAGGGTGATTCGATTGTAGTCCACGTAAGCGAGACGGAGAAAGTATGAAGTTAGACAAGTAATGGAAGATAAGGGCAAGGTAACGGTAATAACAGTGCGTACAAGAAAACAATATTTGTGAGGCAATTATAATTTCAACAGGAATGTAAAATAGAAAAAGATGTATATTTACAGATGTATTTCCGTATCAGGGGCAGCAGGGTGATGAGTTTGTATTTGTTTCCACGAGAGAAAAAGTCACAATTAGTATTTATTATAGATCTGGCTGTCGAACACGCAGTGTAGATCAGGCGATATCTTGGTGGTCGAAAAGTTAAGTGACTAACTCGTTTGGCATGTTGAGGTGATCTGTGGTCGTGTAGAGGCGACTATCGTAGTTGATAAGCGGTATCATGCGTGATAAGAAAGGTGGTAGTGGTTCCAGCCTTCGGTATAGCAGATGGCAGGCGTGATCTCAGTTTAAGGATCCAACGTAGTGCTGTCAGGGTTTGTGTAAAACGATAATGATAATCGTGATAAAGTGCTCATGAACGCTTCATGCGTGAAAATATTTACAGTGGTGGTGATTCCAGCTAAGGTCGGCATCAAGGCAAAACGGTCTCGAGATAGAGATTGGCGTGTTGCTATACGAGTGACGCGGTAGTGAAAAGAAGGGAATGAACGTGCTCGTAACAGTTAAGGCGCAATTAACTATATATGTGGGATAGTCAAAGTATAGAGCCTCGGATAGAGGCAAGAGGAAGTGTTGGAGCGAGCAGTGCTCTGTACAGTAATAATAAAGCATTTTCACAGTAGTTGCATAATGTAGTCAGAATGGGGCTTACCGGGTGTTTCTGTAATGAGTAATCTCAACGAAGTTTAACGGTAAAATACCGAGGGATTCTAAGGGGAAGAGGATCAAAGAGAAAGACTTCCTTAGCGCATGGTTGAGGGTAAATCAGGACGGTAGTATGGGGTTCGTAGCAGCGCTTACCTCAGGTCGTGGCTAATGCCTAATGCGAGTGTTCTGTTCGGTTTGGTGTTCGGTGTGTGTCCTGAGCAACCAGCGTGTAATAAGGGCTCAGGGGAACGGACATCCGGGTTGTGACCCGGAAGAGGCCAGGTTTGCGCGAATAGGCGCCATTTTGGAATGGGAAAGGAACCTGGAATATCTCTATTCAAGGGGAGGGTCAGGTACGGGATATCAAAGGATGTAATCAAAGGTGGGGCGAATAGGGTTATGTACAGATTAGGGATTAGGGATATGGAGTTAGTCGGAGTGTGTGGAATATGATTGAACAAGGTGCGTAGGTTGATCAAAAAAGTAACGAGGGCTTCACAGCAGGTTCGAACCAAGGCCACCTTATAGACCAGCGTTGTTCTTGTGCAAGAAGGGGTTGCAACAAACCTGCTGGCATACGTTTTGTTACGTACACATAGAACAGTGTCTTATAAAGGTCTTTATTGATATAGCCATGTGAGGCCACTAGAACTATCTCTTTACTACATCCTTTATCATCCTCTGTCCCACTTGGCCCCATACAGAAAACCTTAGAGCACCATTGCATGTCTTTGTGAGAGAGCATTAAGCTTCTTTCCTAAAGAACAAAGGTGCTTGTTTCTTTTTTTCTTGAGACTCTTTCGTATCCATTGCTCTTCACTAATTTGTTATTGACTGCGGTAACCTTGTCAGTAAGATTTTCTATAGAGTCACTTATACAGATTAATAATATCTCTATTAGGAATCAGGGAAAAAATGGAGCTGAAGGATAAGATACCAGAGACAGTGATTTGGAATAGCATCAACTGTGAATTTGGACCTTCACAGAACCACTGCTCAGTAAAACCCAGAGCTTTTAGGATATAAGCCTCTAACGTTTGCGCAAAACAGTAGACACAGAAATCTGGGAATTGCGGTTTAGTCTTCTTGAGAAAAAATTATGCTGTAATAAGCCACAGTCCTGCCATGGACCTGGAACAGAACCCCAGGAAGCTGAGAAGTGTGTAAGGGTATATGGTAGCAGTGCAGAGTGATTCTCAAAGTGAAATAGAGAATTATCAGCAGGTTGCTGAGGAGCGGATGACATCAGACAGTGGAGATGCCACAGCAGATACTCAAGCACTGCAGGCGCAGGACCAAGTAATGCAGCAGAGTCCTGTATGGAAAGGTAGGGAAGAGGGGACGTGGGACAGGAGAAGAGGAAAACATCAAGGTGTATGTGATGCAAAGGCTAGTGATCAACCAATATAGCAGGGAAAAGCTGAAACAAGGGATGTTGGCAGGCACCTACTAGGTGTGTGTAAGGTGTTTATATACTCATTCCACCTTCCTTGCTCAGGAAGTCCTGCTCTTGATCTGTAAGAGTGACACCAAACAATAAAAATGCTATTGCAGTTTCCATATTCCTTTTCTCCATGACTTCTACTCCTGAACTATCTGGCATTTAAATGAAGGTGTAAACCCCTGTGAAATCTGGAGTTGCTCTAATCTGTGCCCCCTTCTGATTCTGTCGATTCCTGATATTCCTAAAAAGCGCTCCACTCTGGTCAGAGATTCGGCTCAATCTCGCTTTCTAGAAAATTAGAATCACTTTTACACCCGGGAACATAAAGTGATAACCAATCAGACGTCAGCAGTCCTGATCATCCTGGAAACAGTTAAACTGTCACTTTTTGCAACATACTTTCTTCCTAGAAATAAATATGTCAACTTTCTAAAAAGCCTAAAAGCGTGTAGCTTGCTTTGAGCATTCCTGTACATTGTTTGCTTACTGGCGGCAGAGTTAAAGAGCCTGTTTACACTTTTGAGTACATTTACACTTTTGAGTACATTTACTACTTTTCTGTATGCACAAACTGAACGTTTGTAGCAGCTTACACTTTTGTAACACTTAAGTCCTTATCTACATTATTTTCTATAGGAGGGTATTACATTTCCATTGGTTAGCCATGTGTAGTGCTAGACTTTCTACAAACGTGTAAAATACTACAAAAGCGCAGTTGGTGAATGCTGAAAATTAGTAAACGTACTCAAAAGTGTAAACATACTCATAAGTGTAAGTTACCTTTGTGAATCAGGCCGAGCAACGCTACATCCAGAAGCAAACTTGCCAGGACACATATGACAGGAAACCACGCAGCCTTTGACTAGAAAGATGCTTGTGGCAGTCCCAAAAACAAAGCATTGGCACCTTCAATGGAACCGGAAACACTGAACTCTGGCCGCAGAATGAGGGAACTAACACTCCTCCTCTTAGGAACTCCAGGTTTACAATGGTTTCTCTTGAAATAAAGTCAAACTAGACGAGTGTGTGGAGATTCTGCTGATTACCAAAAACAATCACACAAAATATATCCTATCCCAAGCAAAAAGGAATAGTAATTCCCTCAACAAATTGGGGAATCACATATTTCCTGTACTTCCTATTGTCCATCAAGCATCATAGGTGGTGGTCTTCTATGAAATGTACTTGCTTGCCTTTTCTTTTCTTAGAAAGTCTTAATAGGGAAACATGAAATGATGGATGTATTCCCTAAAATAAAAGAATCCTCAATCTAACAGTGACAGGATTTATGATCCTAGTTGTGCCAAATGGGCCATAATGGCTAGGAGCCCAGGTACTGGCTCTTGGCCCCCTCTCTTTCCTTCTCTTTTTTGAATACACAACAACCATACATTGTCATGTTTCATATAACTTGGAGCGATTTATGTTGATTGGCCTGAATATTTATTAAATTCTGAAGAAGAAATTCTCAGACATGACTGATGTTTTGCAAGACATCTTGAACTGCAGGAAGAGGATCCTAAACATTGGAAATCTCTGGAAAAATGTGATGATCAAATCAAGTTAGAGCAAAGGATTGAGAACATTTAGTTCAACTGGGTGGAACTGATTACTGAATTATTGTAAATGAACTGCAACTGGAAGCGATTTCCAATGGTTCTGAGAAGCAGAGAAATATCATCATAAACACATTTCAGTGTTATTTTCAGTCTTTTAGTCTGTCTGTTTGCTTATGGATGATGTCTAGAGGTTAAAGCTCTATAGATTCCAAGTCTTTTACACAGTGACATTCAAAATTTGAACATGTATTGAGCTCTGCAATCAGAAATGATCTTAAGAGGAAGACATCAATGCCTAAAAATATCCAATAGGGTTTTAGACATTTCCAGCGCAGAAGGAATTTTTGAAAAAGCGGAAATGTGGGTTATCTTGGTAAATGTTTAACTGTTATCTTTATAGTGGTAGAACCTTCTGAACATGGCAACTCCACAATAAAATCTGTAGACATTATCTCTCAAGGCCTTGTTGTCAACTCAGAGATGTAAAGGAGATCTTGTTCTGGGTTTCTGTTTAAGTGAGAGGCCAGTTTCAAAGGGGGTTAAATGCTCATCTACATCTCACTAGAATTTCCTCAGATGTGTCAGTTTCCAGGACAAAGGGTTTGGAAGCACCTGATCGTTGAAGGCTAGGAACATTTATGAATTATTATTTTTGCTTGTTGAAGGCCTATGCGGCCTCCCGGTTCCAGTTAAAGTTTTTTTATATTCTTTGAGATAATGAGTTATAAGTATAAAACGTTTTGAGAAATTATTGATAAGTTTGTGATGATAATTTGCCAGTCTCAGAAAGCTTTAGTCTCTTTTCATGAAGTTGGAAAAGGCCACCCTAAAATTGCTTTCACCTATTACATGACAAACCCTCTACATAAATTTAATTTCCCATATACTCTAGAGAATCACCATCAAAAACAAATTTCTCAGGTTTGACCAACAAGTTAATTTCCTTCAAGCACTTCAAAACCTCTTGAACATGCTTAAAAGCATTTTTTGAATGCTTGGAAAATATCAGTACGTCATCTTAACAGATAACTTTTGAATGGCGCATTAAATCTGAAATAAGAAAAAACAATAGTGGGAAAGCCCACTGTGTGCCTCGCACTGTTCACTAGTTTGGAAAATATCCAAAACGTAATTTAATCAAATAAGTAAACGCAAATATAAACCAAACTTTTGAAAAGTAACGTTATACAATGATATTATAGTATCACTACCTTCCGGGATGCTCCTTTAAAATATCCGCGCGGCTCCATATCCAGCCACTGCGTTTTTTGCTGGAACTCACCATTTTCACTCGGTACCTGCGACGTTTACGAAGACTTTGTCATTGTATTAGGTAAGCGCTCAGCAACCTAAGGCCGTTTTCGCTTTTTCGCCCCTACACCACTTTACAAAGCTAATTGCTTGTTCATTTCTCACAGGCTAATTCACTCGTTCCATTGCGCCTTGCATACCCCTGCACGGCTGCTCATGTGGTTCTCGCGTACCCGTTTGGAACCTATCATCTTTATCGTAAATTTATGACAGTCACGAGGAGCCCCCACACATTTCTTTGAGGTAAGCGCTCAGGACCCCGTGACGTATTATGCCATTTAGGCCGCACAGCATTTCCAAGTTAATCCAATGCTTAATTTCAACAGGCTAACCTCGAGATCACCCTCTTGTTTCGTTTTGGTTTCATCCATAACACTCATTTACTACGCCTTCAAGGTGAGCGACTTGACTATTTCCCATTTTTCTTCACTTTTATGCATTTCTTCGTCTATACCTTTGTACCTGATTGTATCAATAAGGGCTTCATTCTTTTCAACAGTATCTTCGGCACAGCACCAGGGGACGGTTTCCTTACTCGCTTCTTTATAGTCTTTTCCACACTCTTATCACTGGCTACTTCGTCACCAACATTTAACACTAACAATCACCAGGAACGTGGGTTTCTTTACCTTCTTTATCTTCCCCCATCTGGCTTACCATTATGCTAAACAGAAACGCACAAGTTATCGTTACCATCAGCACACGATCACAATGGTTATAGGATAATATTCACCACCGCAGCATCTCTTTAGTTTTTATACAAACTGTATTAATCATTTATTATTTTCAAATTCACTTTAGGTTTGCCCCTGATGAAGGGATTTAAGATCCCGAAATGCATTGGGCACTTTTTCCAACAACATGAAGAAGACTGTCATTATTGTACCCATCGATACTTCCCATGACCAATGTTCATACAATTAAGGATGATTAATATGATGTACTTGTATTTGATTTAACTGCAAGGTAAAAATGAATATTTTACCATTGTATGTGTTCTCGAGTTACTATATTATCGTTTTATAAGGTTATTTTTCAAAAGTTTGGTTTATATTTGCGTTTACTTATTTGATTAAATTACGTTTTGGATATTTTCCAAACTAGTGAACAGTGCGAGGCACACATAGGGCTTTCCCACTATTGTTTTTTCTTAGTTCACACATCCGTAGTGACAACGGACTTTTGTACCTCAGCACCCATTTCAGATCATTTAGAAACTTCTCCAACATTCGCATTAAATAGGTGTGCACCTTTCACAACTATTCGCATTAATTCTGAAAACATAAAGTTCATTAAATGCTGAAAGACAGCCGGAGCATTACAATGCCCGAAGAGGATTATGTGATATTCATAATGCCAAAAGGGCTTCTGAAGGCAGTCATCCTTTCATCCCCAGTTTTGATCCTGATAAGATGGTGAGCTCCCATAAGATTATTTTTCAGGAAAAGCTTTGTCCCTTGTACCTCTTCTAAGATGTCTGAATTTAATGTGAGGGGTTAACAATCTTTCACAGCAACTTGATTAAGTCCTTTATAACTAATTCAAGGCCTAAGCTCTTTTTAATAATTTTTAAGAACAAAAACAAAGATGCTCCAGCAGGGCACTTGGAAGGAACAATCGGTCCATTCTTCCGATTCTCACCAATATATTCTTAAGGGCAACCTTTTCAAGAGGTGAAAGAGAAAATATTTGATCAAAAGGAACCACAGCAACTGGTATTAAATAAATTGATCTGTCAAAAGGCCTATGGGAAGGTAATCCATTGGCTTGTTTTCTGAAAATACTTCCCGATAATCTTGATAAACTTCAGGAATAGAAGTCAATTGGGCCACAGATGGAACAAGAAAATCTTCTTCAGAACAACAAACTGTCATGTGATATTGAACCTTGCAGTTATTCACACAAATCTCTGAAACAACTTCCCTGGCAAGAGCTTTAATCTTGAAAATATAAGTAGGAAGATCAAAGTTACCTTGTGCTGACTACTTCTGGTCCAGCCGATCAAATGTTCCCTTAAATTCAGTAAGAAACACTGAAAGATTGTCAAAGAACAGACTGACTTGTGAAATTAGAGGCCAGATGTATGATGCATTTCACCGGTCCTTTGCGACCGGAAAATAAATTTTCAAATATAGCAACCCAATTTACGAATCATAAAATAGGGTTTGCAGGTCACTATTAGGAAGGGGCATTTCAAGTGTGTGTGACCGTGAATGTAGTCGCAGTTTGATCACCAATTTCAAATTGGTGCTAAGCCATTCGCAAATGACAAGGGGTTCCCAAGGGGCCCCTTCCCCTTTGTGAATGGGGGCAATAAAAAAAATTCAGAGCAGGCGGACCACTGCCCACTCTGAAAAAATGAAAGGAAAACTTTTCATTTTTATTTTTGAAATGCATCCAGTTTTCCTTGAAGGAAAATGGGCTGCATTTAAAAAAAACTGCTTAATTTGAAAAGCAGGCAGAGATATGGTGATTTGCTGACCCCAGCCGGACACCATCTCTGTGAGTGCCAGCCATTCCTAAAAGGTCACAAATTGTGACTTACCTCATGAATATTAATGAGGCAGATCCCTTCAGACCCATTTGGGAATTGCAAACAGTGTTTCAGACACTGCAGTACATCAGGTTTTGCGACTCACAAAGGGCTAAAAATGGATGTACATCTGGCCCCAAGGGTGTTACCCAGGCTAAGGTGTCTCTGGTAATATTGCTAACAATAAATCTCACCTTTGCTTAATCACTAGAGTATAGATGCAACTTGAAGGCAAAACAAATTTGACATGTATCAAGAAACTGCTGCAGCTTATCTGGGTTTCCGTTCAAATTCTGTTCTGCCAGACCTTCTAGAGGTAGATCAAGAGTACCTTGCCACAGAATTGTCAGTGACTCAAGAAGGGAGCCATTTTAATTAGTCAAACTCTGGACTTTTAAAGATAAATTATTCACTGCCACCAATGGCACTTGGACTTTGCTCTGTTTTTATGACCCTTTGGTGGTGCAGCCTGTCAAGGGCATGTCTCTTAGGCAACAGTGGATGTCCCTTCTTGAGGCAGGGAAAGGGCTGCTCCCTGAAGCAATTCAGACTCCAGATTTCTCATAGGTAGTCAAGAGATGAAACAAGAAGCGAAGTAAAATGGAAGTAAAAAAAACTGGATGCAGCAGAAAAGGTTCAACTGCGCCGGAAGAATCATAGAACCATAGCTTGATGAAGGCAAAGGAAGCAGGGTATGAAGGAAAACCGGCTAGTCCAAGAAGCAAGCAGCAGGCAAACAAGCATAATTACTATATGAGTTGGAAATGGTTTGGTCTCCTTTATATAGCTCAAATCAGGAAATAAATCTGTGGAAAGAAACAGGAAATGATAACCGCCATCTTACCCTGCGCAAGTAAAAAACTAAATACTTTTCAAAGGAGACCTTAACCAAAGGAAGAAAATCTGGCATGGATTACTAAATGATTATGTTTTTTATGCCTGGAGTGTTACAGAAATGGTGCAGGTAACAACAACTTTATAGCATGCAATATACTTAAACCCAAGCACCAGGAAACAAACTCGCCCGGGAAAGATGTCTTTGGCAGCACAATGCAAAAAACATAACAAAACAATCTTCTTCCACATTATCTCTTACTGCATAAAGCTTTTCATTTTAAATAGCAATTTGGTTTCTATTAATAACAAATTCCCTATCTGAGTTATTTATTTTCCAATAGAGGTTTAGTCAACTTCTCTTTCATTCTTAGCCATTCTAAAAGCTTCCAAGTGTTATCCCCATTTTCACATCAATGTCATTGGGAAGCCTTCCAATGTGCATTTGCAGCTTCCATGGTGAATTGTTAAATTGAAGTTTTATTCAACTCAGTTCTTCTCACCATCTGATCATAATGTGCCCTGCTACTAGGTGTTTTTTTTTCCAGTTTGAGATGGGATACCTCTTATTAGAATGTTTGTTTCAATGTCCCCTTCTCTTTCCATTTAAAGAATTTCACAGCTAACCACAAGTCGTGACACAAGTCCACCAACCTACCATTTAATTGTAAATACAATCCAGTTTCATCCAAAAGGCAGGCTACAATTTGATCAGCTATCCTTTAACCATGGAGGCTCTACCTTCCTGACCTCGGTCCACAACTGTGGCCAATGTAGTGCTTTAGTGGGGAGTTTTCTGCAATATTGTCAATGTCTACTGAAGATGAAATGGACCTCTGTACCTTACATATAGAAATGGATGCCTGGATCCCTGTCCATACCCTTATTGAGGTCTCCACAAACTAATGTTACACTCATGGTTATATGCATGCGCAATGTCATGGGTATTTGCATGCTCAATGAACACAGATTATTAGCATGTCATCCAGCTAGCAGTTTATAAATGTCCAGTGTTGTCAATCACCACAGAAGCCATTAGCTAGCTCCTATATTTGCCCGCTCATGTGCAAAGGACCTGGAATGAAAAGTTCTTCCTAAGCAAGATAGAAAATTCCTCTGAGCCTATTGGAAAGAGTTGGTAAAGAACCTGCAAAAACCCACATCTTCACAGGAAACCACATTTGGTTCCTAATATAAGGATCTCTGCTATCATTAATAGGTCTGTTGTGTTTTTCCTCATAGACTGTACTATTGATACCATTGAGACCATTCACATTCCATGTGAGAACTTTGAAACAATCTGATCTACCTTGCCATCATACGTGCCATTTCACCCTTGCAACCGCAAGAACACACCCTCATGAAACATAAACTTATATTTGCTCTCAGACCAAATCTTACCTCCCTATACCCCTGTCACAGAAGCATATGCTGCCCTGCGAGAACACCTTCTCCATAACATATAATATTTAAATATGTGCAAACTGTTCCAAAAAGTCCCATGTCCCCATTTGTCTCTGTTTTTCTTACCACAGTGAGGGTGGGGTTTTCACACTCCCTAGAACATCCTCCAACATGCTTCCCTTTGCTATAGAACCTTCTAAACACCACCTTGTACAGCATTTTTTCAGTTATGGAAGTAATTATACACTTGATTCAAGTATATCAATATCTCATCCACCTAGTCAGAAGCCTGTACTCATGTTGCCAAACATATTAAGGTCTGGAATGATTTTGTGTTCGCCAGTTCAGTGAGTCCTTCAGTACTGGTTTATTGATCGCCCTGACCCCTGAAGAAAGTGGCCTATTTAGGATCACCCAGATCACTAATGACCACCTCTCAGCCTTCCATACAAAATGAAGAGTTGGTCAGATAGTAGAGAATACAAACCAATAGCTGTTTATTCATTTACACTCAGAGCGGAGCCCAGTCTGTCCAGTCGCTAGGAGTACTACAGAGGGACTGAAATTCGACAAGCAAAATATACATTATGTACATCTCGCAACTGGGCGGAAACACGCCCACAGTGGAATTTTCCAGGCAAATTCAGCTGGACAGTGAAATACAAAAAATAAGCATTGATTCTTATATCTCACATTGCCTAATACAACCCAAGGTCGTTTCACTCTGCACCTGCCACCAGACAAGTGGGAGAAGGCCTCTATTTAGTGAGAAAGGTATGCACTAATATGAACAGTCTATTCTTTAGTTAAGAAAAACCTAACATTGCAGAAACAAAACATGGCAGAGGCTAAACAGCAAAGGATTAGTTTCTATCATGATTCAAAATGGTGCCTGAATAGAAAATAGTGCAGTTAATGCTAACTTTACGTAGGGCAATGCACAAACATGGACATTTCTATTCTAACAGATCCTCCTTTTAGCATGAGCTAAAACATTTTCTAACAGCAACAAGGAAAACAGGAAACCAAGAAAACAGGAAACCACAAACAATAATAACAATAAATCTTTATGAGCATTCCATGTTCTCAGTATCGGAAAGGAGACTGTAAGGAAGGAAGCAGTCTCGAAAACGCCCTTATCTATGATCATGAGGTCATCTATTTCTTTCTGTACCATAATGCAGCGTTGGTATCATGAATCGATATTTTCTGTTTGGGGGTGAGAATGGTGGTGCAATAGGAGCAACAGAAGGGGAGGCACTGAATTAGGGCACAGCAAAGCATCAATATCACAATCATGTAAATCACCTTTTCAAGAATCTAGCCCCAACTACAGAAAAGAGACCAACTTCAATTTCCGCTCTCCATTCCCTTGACATTCTTGAGGATATCGAGTATGTGCTTGGTAATATTCTTTTCCATATTTTTGATCCTGACCACACAGTGGTCTCCCACTGCCACGCATACAACACCACTCTTGGCTCAGATAAAATTAACCGCATATCTAGTCTGTTCGGAACATATTCACATACTTTTCAACTGAGGGGTTATGTCACGTAAAGCTGCCATGGTAGTGTTGGATAAAATTTGTAACTTGCACCCAAAATATTCTCTAGCTTTCTCACACCGAGCCATAGAGGTACCACCCAAAGTGAAAATGAAAGAAAGGATGTATCCAAAAGTGATCCCATTGCTATTATTATTGACCTCTATGTCGGTCACTCCCTCACAGAATTCTTTGGTCAAAGTCCTTTTAACCCAGCGGACATTAGGCTTAGCGTATTTGCAGGGCACACCCAAGGGCATCACCATCCCAAGAGCCACATCATGTGTGCCATTATGAACGTTGGAATATGTACCATTAGACAATAATTAAACCCCCGGGTGTGGATTGATTGGCCCTTCATAATCTACTGCAGCATATCTGGTGCTCATTCCAACTAGGCCTGGGTGGCAAATTCCGTTCCGCTCGCGGAATTTGCGGAATTTGCGTAATTTCGCGTTCCGCGGAGAACGCGAAATTGCTCAAAAGTCTGCTTTCTGCGATTTCGCGAAATTTTTGCTTGTTCGCGTTCTCAAAATGCGTGTTCGCGAGATATTTCTACCCGAGCACGCAAACAGCAATTGTGAACAGGAAAAAAGCATCGCGAACAAGCAATTCCGCGTGTTCGCGGAATTTCTGCGTGTTCGCGGAAATTTTTTACCGTTTCGCGGAGATTTGCGTACCGCAATTACGCAAATTCCGCCCACCCCTAATTCCAACAGTACTTGAATCTTTGTCATTCACTAAGGGGATTGTATTTTTGTACGACACTATTCCAGAAAAATTAATATACAAAACAGTCTCAGTACTATTCATGATAGGGCGACAAGCAGGATAATAACCAGCCTCCCGGGTGATTATCAATTCCTTGTAATGCCAACCCACCAGTGTGGCATTCTGTTCTTCCAAATGGAAGTTGTCACAATATGTGTTCTTATCACAACCTGGTTAACCGACCCCCAGTGGCGTTTTACAATATAAACAAGGACCTGGTAGCCAAAACCAAAAACTTCAATTCTGTAAATTGCGATAGACAAGTATATGTATATGCCGTCCATAAACTAGTGACAGATTCAGTGGGGTAACAAGCGGTCCCTTCTCCAAAGAATCTCTTGTGTGTGTCTAGAAGCACATTACTTGGGGCTGTCCTTTTTTTTCTTGTTGGAGGAATAACATTACCCTTATTACATAAAGGTACATTCTGATCATTTTCCAAAACCCATGACACCCCACACAATATTATTAGCAACAAAACCACAAGAGCAACACATATTATTTTCTTCTTGCGAGTCCACACCATGTTATGCTGGACAACAAGAATCACTGACTGCTCTTCCTCAGCAACCTGTCTACCACAAGCATGCATAACGAATGATAAAGAGGGGATTAAAATGAAAAGAGAATATACAAGTTCCAAGTGTCCGTCAGAGCCTTACTGGTACAGGCTCCTATTGTCCATTAATAAGTTGGCGCTCTTGAGAACCGGCGGTGGAGCTTAGTCTGTCCTAAGTTCGTTTCCCACGTCGATCAAGATGGTATACCCATTTGGTATACTTCGGTCTTCCCTAACTAACTGTTCAAACAACTTGAATAAAGTAAGCAAAAATCCTTCACTAATTTCAGCTAATTCTGTTGGTACTAGACTCCAGTGCAACCTATCTTATGCCGTCCATCTCTAATCTTTTCTCCTTGGACTCAATTTCCCTCAGCCGAGGGCACAAATTGTACCTAGTAGCCCCAGACACCGTGTGATCAGTGAACAAAGGCTCTTAAATAGCTCGTATTTTTGGAGGAACAGCCTCGTTCAACACATTCTCATTTTCTTTATCCGTCTGCGTCCATGTTAGCCGGGCATCACTGAATGGGACACACCTAGGCACCTGCTCGCACTCTGAGTCACCGACACCGTCTTTGACCCACTTGTCAGAGGCAAGGGAACCCTCCGACAGTGGATCGCGTGGACCCAGTTCTTACGGTCAGCAACCTTCACAGCAGTACGTGTCACCAACAGAACCTGTTCAGGACCCTTCCAGTGTGTCTCCAAACTTTTCGTCCTCTGGAAGTTGCACAGTAAAACAAAGCAGGCTGGATATCATGGCCTGGTCCCTCTGGTGTATAAGGTAGAGACTCTCGCACCTGTTGGTGAATAGAACATAAACTCTCTGTTAACTGGGCAAGGTAATCAAGCAATACAGGATACTCAATATCAGAAAATCTATGAGGATGCAGGACACCCTGAACATTTGCCGGGTGCCCAAACACAACCTCAAAAGGAGACAATCCTGTTCTAGAATGTGCTGTTGTTCTTGTCGACAAAAGTGCTAACGGTAAAGCATCTGGCCACTTTAACCCTGTGGTCTCCTGTATTTTTGCCAATTTTAGTTTGAGAGTACCATTGTACTTCTAAACCAAACCCGCTGACTGTGGATGATAGGCAGCATGGAATTTTTGTTTAACATGGAGACCCTCACAAATTAATTGAATCACTTTTGCATTAAAATGAGTTCCGTTGTCACTCCAGATAACTCCAGATAACTCGGGGCATGCCGAAACGAGGAAAGAACTCCTTCAGGAGTACATTTGCAGTCGTAATGGCTGTATTATCTTTAGTGGGGTAAGCCTCGACCCATTTACTGACTGCACATACAAACACCAAAACAGATTTAAGATTATTGCATCTCTCTAATTCTATATATTCCATTTGAAGGACTTAGTGGGAGGTGCAAAATTATTAGGTGGTGTAGGGGTACCCTTCCCTGGATTATGCATCATGCAAACCATGCAATATTTCACTAAATGTGTGGCCGTCTTAAAGATATTATCATTCTGCCATACAGGGTCTAACAACTTACAAATGCCTTAAGCACTAATATGAGCTGGACCATGTACCATAGTAACTACGGGTAGAACATATGCATCCGGCAACATCCATCTCTGCTTCCCTGATTTCTCAATCCTTCCTCATTTAACTGTGCTGTACTTTCCTACCATTCTGCTAATTCTTCCATTGTGGCTTCACTTTGTATCTCTTTTACACTCTCGAGAGTATTCTCAAACATGACAACTTTAGAGACCCACTTAGCTGAACCTACTACAAACATACGTTTCATCTTTGTTCGGGCCGTTTCCTTGACTGTCTGATCTGTAAAAGCATTTCCTCTACCCATGTCATCAGTAACCGTCTTGTGGGCGCTACATTTAATTATGGCTAATTTCTTGGGAGCGTTAAAGCGGACAAAGGCCTCAATATGAGGTGTCCATGCTAAATCTTGGTGCCATGAGAAGTAAGGGACCCTCTCTCTGCCCAGAGTAGCCCAAAATTATGCCCTGAAAGCATACTGGCTGTCAGTATAGATATTGACAACCAATCCCTCGCTCAACTCGCAAGCTCGAATAAGAGCGGTGAGCTCAGCAGCTTGAGCTGACTGATATGGGACCTGTGATGTCTCTACTATTGTGCGCAACGTAGTGATAGTATAAGCTGCAGTCGTGGTGCCATCTGGTAATTTAAAATGAGAGCCATCAACATATAGTTCTCCTTGGGTATCAGGTAAGGAACATCAGTCAGGTCTACCCGTCCCTTTGTCTCTTCTTCAGTCTGGTAGATGCAATCATGCTTATCGACTGCATCATTCTGGGAAGGGAGGGATAGTAACATAGCTGGATTCAGAGTAGCACATCTTTTAATTGTAATGTATTTAGCAAACAATGTCAATTCATAGCTGGCAAGGCGTGCACTGGTAGGGTGCTGTGTCTTTATCTTATTCAAAAGTGTATCCACAGCATGGGGTACCATAACCGTGAGGTCAGTATCAGGGGTCCATTCTTAGTCCTTTGTTGTTTAACATTTATATTAGACCCCTGGCACCGATTGTTGAAGGAGCTGGGTTGTTGTTTTTCATACGCTGACGACACTCAGATTATTTTTTCACTTTATGCAGAAAAAAGCTCAAAGCCTTCTGCTCTTCGTGCTGGGTTGAGCAAAGTGGCATTTTGGATGCATGCCAACCTTCTCAAGCTGAATGGTGATAAAACTGAGGTTTTGGTACTGGGGAAAGACAAAGAGCTCTGGGGTCCACAACATTGGCCCACAGAAATGGGTGCAGTACCGCAGCCTTCTCATAATGTTCACAACCTTGTCTTTATTATTGACGACTCACTGTCTATGCATCATCAAGCCACGAAGGTTGCTGCAACATGTTTCACCATTCTAAAGTGGCTGAGAAAAATCGTATGGATGCTCCCTAGCCCTACTCAGAGAACCGTAGTCCAAGCTCTTGTTACATCTTGTTACATCCAGACTGGACTACGGTAACATCCTCTATCTTGGAGCTAATAAAGATGTCATACGAAAGCTTCAGAGAGTACACAACTCCGCGGCCAGATTACTCTGCCGAACTCCTAGAACTGCCTCTATCTCTGCTTCCCTGAGAGATCTTCATTGATTAAGAGTTGAGAATCAGATTAAGTTTAAAGCTCTGAAGTATATGTTCAGAGTTAAGCACGGCATGGCTCCCATGTATGTGCAAAACTTAGTACATCTCTATCTACCTTCCCGTACTCTTAGATCCACTACTCAGGCTAAATTTCAGGTGCCAAAGATCAGACTATCTCGCATGGGTGGCCGTTCTTTTTCATATTTGGGTCCTGTTCTGTGGAATGCTCTTCCGCTGTCACTTCGTACACAGATGAACGTTACACTCTTCCGTAAATCTCTTAAAACCTGGCATTTTGGTCAGTAAGTTCTACTCCCTTATCTTCTGTTGTTTCTGCCGGGCACCGGGAAGCCCTTTTGGGTAGCTGTTGCGCCTTGATATAAATTTAAATAACATAACATAACTTAACACAAGTCCAGTCGATTGTCTGATTGAAGTGGCCATAGCCACGACCGCTCACAGACAGCTCTGAGAGCCCTTGCGACGGGATCAAGCACAGCATAGAAAAAAGCACACGGCCATTGCTTATCCCCAAATGTTTGTGCTAGGACAGAAAGCGCACAGCCAGCCATCTCGTGGACATAGAGCACAAACGGCTTGCCATAGATAGGAGTACCAAGCACCAGAGCTGAACAAAGAGCAGTTTTCAATTGCTCAAAAGACTGCTGCCATTCGTACGTCCAAGGCAAAGACTCATTCACTTCTTTCATTGGCAATGCAAGCAAAGGTTTAATTAGCAGAGAATAGTTAGGTATCCATTGACAACAGTAGGAAGTGATACCTGTAAAAGCATGCACGTATTTTTAAGTTTGTGGAATGGGCATTTTACCAAAGTACTGACGCGCTCAGGGGTCAACCTCCTACCCTCTTTCTACAGTAGGTGACCTAAATAGGTGATCTCCTGATGACAATACTGAAATTTAGAAAGGGAAACCTTGTGGCCATGATGGACCAAATGCAACAACAATTTGACTGTACTATCTTTGCAACCCTGTTCCATGTCAGAAGCTATGAGCAGATCATCAACATACTGCACCAATACATTACCTGAGGGGAGTGATAGACAATCCATCTGACCTTTTAATGCTTGACTATAAATACTAGGACTCTCTGTATAGCCCCGAGGAGCATGACAGAATCTAAAACTCCTACCAGCCAGTGTGAACACAAACAAATATCTACTGTCTGGATGGATAGGAATGCTAAAGAAAGCATTTTCCAAATCAATAACAGAGAAAAATAAAGCAGTAGAAAGAATCATCGTCAAAAGCACAGTAATATCAGGAACCACAGGAAACTGTGAAACAACTATTTTTTAACTTCACGCAGATCAATCACAAAACGATAAACTTCATCGGCGTCCTCAGAGGAGCCTGAGGGTGCCCGTTTAAGAATCGGAAGAATAGGGTTATTACAAATATTGCCAGACGTTTCCTCAACCATTCCCTTTTGTATCAAATCCTGAATAATCTGAAGAAGAACTTGTTTTCCTGCCTGCGGTATAATATAATGAGAAATACGAGGCAAAACAACATTCTCTTTAACTTGTATAGAAACTGGTGGTATATGCAACAGTCCTACATCCGTGTCACCTGTAGCCCATAAAGTGGGTCAGACATCAGCAAATTCAGCTGGAAAGGGTGCATCCTGACACAAACACTGTTTAGTTTTCAAATCTGGACTCATAGTGATATAGACACCCGCAAGAGTGCAATAGATTGTAGCATACAACTTCTTCAACAGATCCAAATCCATCAGATTCTCACCACAGTTGCATGTCAACAAAAACAGAGATTCCACAGTAAAAGGACCAAGCGTCAATCCAAGGGGTGTGAAATGGGACTTACAACCAGTACACCTAAAAAACCTACCAAAACATTATTGTGACCGGATAGGGCTACCCCAGGGACCATATGTTGAGAAACAGAACTCTTTGTTGCACCTGTGTCCACCAAATATTTCTTAGTCGAGCCTTCCAAATCTGCTGTGACATAAGGACCACACTGATCTACAAGTATCTGAACTGGGCCCTCTCCCTGTCCCTGGCTGTCCTAGCTATAGGACATCCCCGTTGCCTCATCCATATCGTAATCATCATGATAATAATGGCCATCATGAGGGTCATTAAAGTAGTTATTATCAGCATGACCCTGTGAAACCGTAGCATTCTCAGCTCTCTCTGTCCCACAACCTCTCCCACCAGAACCACGTCCTCTAGGAGCTGCAACTTTCTGTAAAAGCACAGGGCACTGGCTACACCAATGGCCCCCCTCTTTACAATAGGCACACTGATTTGTCCCTAAAGGTGTCGTTGAAGGCTGTCTAAAGGTACGTGGAAGCTGTCTAGAAGAACTACCCCGTCCCCTACTATTTCCCTTAAACGCTTGCTGCAACAACACCTTTGCCTTTAAATCCATGTGTTTCTTATCAGCCTATCCTTTTCCTCCTGTTCTCGGTGTTCATAGTGCTGAGTCATATTCAAGATTACACAGGGGTAAGACATGGACCAAGTACTCTCAGATGCCTGTAAACGAGTCGTAATTTCAGGAAGAAGATTAGAGACCAATCTGTCAACAAACAATCCAACTCCTCCCTCGATAGACATATTCTGCCCGCTATAGTACAAAAACATATCTTCAAACCGGGTAAAGAAATCAGACACACTCATCCTTCTTCTGTCGACAAGCCGCTAATTTGTCCCAGCTTACCTTCCGAGGTGGAATAAGGGAATGCATACATGTAATAATGCGGCCTGGCAAAGCAAGTATCTCGGCTCGGGGTTTATCACATGGCTTCCTTTCCAGATCCCATCTTTCAATCACATCCCATGTACCACCCAACTCCGCAACATGGTCTTGAGTATGAACCTGTCTCCAAACATCAACTGGAACGAGAAGACCAAAAAACATTTCAATATCAGCGTCCTTACAGTAGAAGAGGTGGCTTCTGTCAATTCTTTATAATAAGCTTTAGGATTCTTCCTAGGATCAGGCAAATAAGCCTTAAGGGCTAGAACCTCACTCCTCTTCCATGGAGTGTATACCCCTTGTTCCTGAAAACGGATCACTACAACCTGTCTAGTAACATTACCACGCTGATACGTTATCTCAGGTATTTCTTGGTGATATATGGGATGGACCTCCCGCATCGGAAACTGAGTTATCTGAGTAGGGCTCCTCTCATGTAGTCTATCCCTGTAGGCAACTAGAGTTGTAACATTCCCAAATACTTGCCCTGGCTCCAAGTCAGTAGCATAGACTCAATTTCTAATATCAAAAATAATCTTAGGCGCTTCTGTCCCAATGTGTTGTTGCCAAAGACTAATCAATGTAGCAGACATATGCTTAAGGGCATGTTGCTGTATTAAGGGATCAAAATCTCGCATGACTTCTCAAATATCCTCCACCCTATAGATCGCATTACAAGCTCTCCACGCAGCCTGGTCAGCTATTGCTTATTTCTCTTCATCCCCTACCCCAGATCGCACTAACGGGCCTATTCGCTCCTTGAATTTCATCCAGTCTCTATCCTCAAATACACGTGCTGGCATCTCAGCATTCAAAGACATTGGATGATGAAAAACCATGGAAGGAGAAACAACAGAAGTGACAGGTACAATCCTTGCTGGCGCTTGCACCGGAGGAGAAAGAACGGAGGATACAGGAGTCGAAACAGTAGATGTGCTGAGGGTCACAGTTGCCAACGACGGCGAGGACATAGAAGGAGCGGGAGGTGCCATAGCCAAAGCCGTCGAAGCAACAGCCATAGATACAGGAGCAGCCAAAGCAGATGTAACAGGCTGCTCTGACTATAAGGAGACGGTGAGATATATCCTCTGCGGGGCATAAGGAGGTGGGAGTCAGGTATCTAGCAACTCCTTAACAAAGGTATTTTCTTCTTCTTTAGTCAAATAAGACCCATCAATATGCAATCGAAATCTCCTATCCTCACATTTAATTCCAGACTTTTGTTTTTCCCTATGATATGCCACAGCTTACTGCGTCAATGTTTGCATTTTCCCTTTCTGTGCATCTCTCTCCATCTTTAACCTTCTCTGTCTATCCTCCTTCTGCCAAGTTCTGGGGTAATCAAACATGGACTTTCTACTTCTTTCCTTAATTGCTCCTGTAAAAATCCAACTTTTTGTTTATCAAAAGTGCCCGTCATCGGCCACTGCAACTTGGCATTGTCCCTCGTATATTTGTGCCATAATGTTCTAAACATAATAGGGCCAAGACAATGCTTCACATACTATCAAAATTCGGGCTTCCTTCAGGAGGGGCTGGCTGAGTTTATTCCAATCGAGCATCTGCAGAAAAACAACGACAACACGAACACAAGATTTTACTAAGACAAAGCATTTTAAAAGGAAAACAAGTTTGTTATTTTTACTTGGCAAAGTAGTTTAAATACTTTTATCAAAAATGGTCCTCAGACCGTGCCAAACTCAAAGCACAATGATACCATATCCACAAAGAAGCAAAACAAACTCACCTGATATAAGTAGCACAAACGGACCAATTCTCTACTGCCGACTCTTCAGACCAAACGGTCAGATCCAAGGGTTTCGCCGTTCAGGACTCCAGTTGGGATGACCACTGGGCGAGGCACTGTCCAGCACGACAGAAGGGGCAGCTCCGAATAACAGAAACTGTTCGTGCAGGGATCCCTGAACCGTCAGTCTGACCCAACAATGTCCTTGGCCTCCGCCCCGTCTGCGTCCCCGTCCCTGTTCGGGCACCAACTGAAGCAAGTGGCCCATTTAGGGTCACCCGGGTCACTAATGACCACTTCTCAGCCTTCCATACCAAATGAAGAGTCGGTCAGACAGTAGAGAATACAAACCAATAACTGTTTATTCGTATACAGTCAGAGTGGAGCCCAGTCTGCCCAGTCTCTAGGAGTGCTGCAGAGGGACTGAAATCGACAAGCAAAAGATACATTGTGTCCAACTCGCAACTGGGCTGAAACACGCCCACAGAGAAATTTTCTAGGCAGATGCAGCTGGACAGTGAAATAAAAAAAATAAGTTTTGATTCTCATACCTCACATTGCCTAATACAACCCAAGGTCCTTACACTCTGCAACCACCACCAAACAAGTGGGAGAGGGCCTCTATCTAGTGAGAAAGGTATGCACTAATATGAACAGCCTATTCAGTAGTGAAGCAAAACCCAACATTGCAGGAACAAAACGTGGCAGAGGCTAAACAGCAAAGGATTAATTTTGATCATGATTCAAAATGGCGCCTGAATAGAAAATAGTGGTGCAGTGAATGCTAACTTTACATAGGGCAATGCTCAAACATGGAGTTTTCTATTCTGATAGCCCTGGCCTGTAACGTTAAGCCATCCAAGTCCATGTGAGGTTCTTCAGTGGCTGACTGTCTTGGGCCTCCCTGTATTGGCCTCTGAGTATCTTCATCTAACATTTGAACATGTTATCGTTAGGTCTTTCTTCCAATACTGCTCTGCTCTCAGTCAGTACACAACCTCCCAGGATGACCTGGTTCAAGCTTCTGCTCTCAGTTGCCATATTCCATGTGTCTCTGGATGTCTTGTTAAAGTAGGATTTGGCACTCAGGCTCAATAAATGTACACTGAAGGAATATAAACAATTACTGCACAGGGAGGGTGACAGGTCAGGCCACCTCCTGGCTTGATCACTCTGTAGAGAGAAACCAAGTTCCCTGATTTTGTAGCTGAAACTAGAAAATGGCAGAGTTGTCATGATCCAAACTGGGGTTAACAAGTAGTTGCAGTGGTACCTTCGGCAGGTGTATAGGCAGAGGGCGGACTGGGATACGACTGTAGTGCAGGAGTTCCTGGTGAGGCTGAATATGCCTGCATTAGAGCCTGCACAGTGGGAGGAATTAGACCTGTCTCTGACCAAAGCTGAGATCCGTGAGGTGATGAAGGCTCTGTCGAGATACAAAGCCCTGGGCCCAGATGGGCTCCCTATGGAGTTTTATGCTACCTACTCTGATGTGCCGGCTGAATGCCTGCTCGACGTCTATAATGAGGTGGGTGAGGGTGGGTACTCTCCCCAGGCCATAGAGGAAGCACTCATCATTATGCTCCCTAAGCTGGGACGTGACCAGGAGAACTTATGCTCCTGTCAATGATCAGTGTAGACGTGAATGTCCTCTCTAAGATTCTAGCCAAAAGATTGCGCTGGGTCATTTTTCAGCTTGTACATGATGATCAATGTGGGTTTATCCCCCAGAGAAGCACCCTTATGTACATCCATAGGCTCATACATCATGCATTCTGTATGTGACACACGGATAGAAATGGTGATGGTAGCATTAGACACAGAGAAGGCATTGAGATATAGTGGGGTACTAAACTGGTTTGCCCCCGTCCCACCTGCTGTTCACGCTGGCTATGGAGACATTGGTGAAATATCTGCGGTCTGAGCTGTGGTCCTGGGAGATACAGGTGGGTGGCACTGAGCATATAGTGTACCTATAAGAAGACAATACCTTGATATATCTGTGGAACTTGGCAAGCAATGCCACTTCTGCTAGACGCCCTGCGTACCTTTGAGAAACTATCGGGCCTTAGCGTGAACGTGGGCACGCCCCTGGTTTACCTTATTGCAAGATGTGCCGGGGACCTTAAGGACCCCTCCAGGACTTGGGCCTGATCTGGGAAACTGAAAGTGTTCACTACCTGGGTGTACAGGTTGCACATACGGCCTAAAAGCAGTATAGATACAATATAAGCATAGTCCTGGCAGGCCTAGAGAACTCTGTAGCTTTCTGGAGTAAATTACTGTTATCGGTTGCTGGTAGGGTGGCGATTGCCAAAATTGTATTTTTGCCCCTCTGCCAGTATGTTCTGTAGAACACTCAGTGCCCCATTTATTTCTCAACATTTAAGAAACTGAACAGTCTCTGGATACCCTGGTTTGGTCTGGAAGATGCAGTAGGGAAGCGCTCTGGGCCCTTACATTTTTTAGTGAGAAGGGTGACTTGGACTGCTGGACATAGAGTTACATTACATGGTGTCGCAGTTGCAGCATGCTGCGCATTGGGGCACTGACAGCCCCAACAGGAAAAAGAGACTACTGGCGAACACGGCGGGAGAAGATGGACTGCCCCTCTGCCTCATGGGGGAACCCAGGTGTATAGCTGGTACCCATACATAGTACTGTAGACAGCATGCAAATGGAAGCCAGTGATCCATCGAGCCCTACACCTGGCCCCATGTTCTACGTGCCTACAGAGGCCAACTTTGCAAATTAGGAGACTCATGTCCATGACGACATGGATTGAGGACGGTTGTGAAATGCTGGGAGACCTGTGCACTGGGGAGCAGTGTATCACACTTGGGGAGGCAAGTGAGGCATCTGGGGTGGGACCTGACCAATTCCTACACTTTGCTAAACCCACAAAAAAAGACAGTGACATATGGCCTGGCTTCCACCAGATCCTTCCCACAGCCTATTTTCACGCTGGAGGTATTGCTCGATGGGGGTGGGGGGGCACCCGAGGGCTAATCACAAGGTTATATAGAGCGCAACGGCTCGACCGAATGGCGGCCCAGTTTGTGGCTCAGCGTGGTTAGGATAAAGATCTTGAGGAACCCCTCACTGATGGCGATTGGATGAAGGCGCGTGCATTAAAGAGGGAAACCTTCTAGTAATGAGGGATTCAAGCCTACACATTTTTGTGTCTTACACCAAGCCTACCTTTCACCTAAGATGTTGTGTAGGATCTATTAGACTAGATCAGGTGCCTGTGCCAAGTGTGCGGGGGCTGAGGAAGACTTTCTGTACATGGTGTGGGGGTGTGCTGACATGATGGCTTACTGGAGTAGGGTTGTCTGACGACTCAGGCAGGTGACCGACATACATATAGGCAACACGGTGCAGCATTGCTTGATTTACCTGATCCCGAGCCTTAAGGGAAGCAGAGTGTATTATAAATTTGGAATGTTGGGGCTTGTGTGAGGCCAATAGATGCATCGCTGTCCAATGTATGTCCTCTTGTGTGGGAGAACCTCTGGTGTCTTGGGGTTGCTTTGGAGATGAGAGGGATCATGGGTGATGTGTGTGCGTGCCAATATTAGATAACTGGCTTAGCTCTGTCTGATGTTCATGTAACACTGTTGCATTGTTATGCATATTGTCAATAAAGATATATATGTATATATTTTTAAATTTGGATTTGATATTAAAAAAATCTTTGAGGTTCGTCTGGACACAAGAGCGAATACTCAAATTTTGTTTCTCTGAGCTTCTACTGTCATGTGTTTCCTGCATGGGCCATTGTAGTTTTTCTTATGTTAACCTAACTGTACACATTTTAGGCCTCATTTTCCTTGGCACACATTACTATACAAACATGCTTGTCTTTGTGCCACATTGTAATTTCACACAGAACTTGCATATGTTTTCGCTTTCTGTTCTTTTCCAGGGATTTAGTCTGAGCACCACCAACAAGCTTAAACAGCAATGTCCCTTGCTGTTCTTTTTGGCCAGGCACCAGTGCCTAGACATAACACAAGAATGCAGCCGTTGTTGTCCGCTGAGATGTAGAGCGTCTATCTGTGTATGCTAAGGTACGGGGTCTGCTGGTAATCCCAGAGAACAGACCACGGTGTTTACAGTCAACACATTCTGGTATTATTACCAGTTAATTAGTAGGAAAGTTATGTCAACAATGGTTAGAACATTCCACAGTCTCTGCAGTAAAACAACATCTTTCTCTCCGAGGACATGAATTTATCAGGTTTTCTTTTAGGTCCCCAATCCCTTTGTTCTAAAAGATTTACATATGCTACCTATAATGAAATTTTGAAATTATCCTAGATTGAAGCTGCTGCATGCTTAAGACAAACTGACCAAGATAATTTGGATAAAGTGCTTGCTGTTGTTGATAATAGTATTACTACGTTTTCATCTTGTATCTATAATTTGAACAATATTGTATCATCTGTTATTGATATTGTGCAAAGTGACATGTCAACGCTGTATCATGGGCAAAGTCAGCTTAGATATATTATGCAGTTTAGTTGGACACTACAAAAACACTTAAAATGGGTTCGTACCATGGCATTACTTGAACTGTACTGATTTGTTTACATCTTTTAATTTAACACATAAGCAACAATTAAAGACTCGACCTACACAATGCTGCATTTGGAAAAATTAACAACTCTTTTTCACTATAGCTGAAACGCCTTCGGAAGTGTGATTGATTGTCAGAGTTATTTTACTTCTTATTTGGTTATTTCAATTCACAGCTTGAATGAAACATTTTCCTGTAGGTAGATATGAACCCCTAGGTAGCAGTTACATACATGATGTATGGTCACTTCTTTTTGCCTATTGTTGTGAACGTAGTGACAAGGAAGTCTTTATCACTGGTGAAGAATGTGACTTTACTGCTGGGCATTCTCTTGTTTGTAAACATGTAAAAATTCACAGCACATGCAACACTTCGGCGCCCAATTTGGCTTGTTTTCAAAAGGAATCCCGGTTCTCTCCTTCATTATGGTGCTGTCTAATGGGAGTTATCTAATGCTTAGTGATCAAGCTTATTGCAGAATGCTGGCTGGAGACTAGTATATTCTGTGTTTCCCAGTTAGTCACTTGTTGCAACAATGTCCTGTTTCTCCCTCTCCATGGGACAGTAGATAGCTCACTGTGGCCTTCCATTCAGACTTTGCAGGCAGACTTCAACAAGCTGAGCAGACTCAAAGCGTTATTGTTTCTTCAAGAAGTGTCTCTTACATCTGCTCGCTAGACCTTTGAATTGCAGGTGGCTAGGACTTCTAGTGGAATGCACAAGGATGCAGCTGTTGTTTATGTGCACACATGTCCTATCAAGATGAGTACATGAGCCACAGACAGACACTTGGAACGAGAATTCTGAGACAAGAGCACTGCATCCGCTGGGATGTAGAGCGTCCATCTCTGCATGCTAAGGTACAGGGCCTGCCAGTTATCCCAGAGATCTTTCATATAATCACTAGCTTTAGTAGCAGGGTAGGGGGGTTAGGTCGCTCTGTCCTATAAAATGACAGTGCTTTTCATGGTTTATGGATTATTAGCCATGTTAACAGTATTTTTATAATGCAATGTTTTCTAATTGTGGCTCGTATACTGCATTTCAAAGCACAATAGTTTGAACTAATGTACTAAACTTCCGTCATGTCTCCTGGTTATCTCACTGTGGACAAGTGAGAGAGCGAAAGGGTGTGTCCTGTTACCACGATCCCTGAGAGGGTCGAAGGTATTGCGTTCAGGGGGTGCCAATTCACTTATTTCGCTGGTAAGGTTAGGAGGGCAAGGGAGGCACTACAGCCAGTTGGACTTATACTGATGGATACTGAGGTTGTATGGTGAATCATTCCCTACATACTGATTTTCTATGGTTCCATGCATTGATCTGTTCCAGTGCAGAATCCTTGCAAAATGACGCCGCCAACATTTGGTCCAGTACTTACTTGCGGAAACCCTAAATAGTGCTTGTGCTGGTCCACAATATCCTCGCATCTTTTCCCGGAGACGTCTGTGGTGCTAGTGATTTCTCCTCCACAGTTATAAATCACTGCCTAGCTCTGTTGGTTTTTCAAGCTTGAATATTAAACGTTTTGTGCCCTGTTTGTGCTACACTTTTAGTCATTTTTTGGTTAGCTGTGTCTGAACATGTAAATATAAATGTTAATTGCCGTACACCAGTCACTCAACATTCGCTTCAGCATGGAGTCCCTAATTAAGTCTGGGCAGAGTTCTGCTACGCTACACGGAGCCCGCTGGATATATGCTGTTTGCGGTGATTTTCAGTGCCAGGTGCTTGTCTGCACTGTGCAATCATCGCGAACGGCACCATGCGCAGCGCAAGCGGGCGCCGCTTCCTTTCTGACGTTCGAGTAGATTTATCTTCAAGCAGCAGCTTTCTCAATGCAAACGGACAGTTTCTCGATGCGAGCTGTCACGAGGATACGCGACCACTCGCAATAAGAAATCTGAACGCCTGCGTTGAGAAATCTCGCTGGGAGGTTGATTTTCCATGCTCCCCAACTTCATGTTGACAATCGGAAATGAGGAAAAATCTCGCCAGGAAGTGGATTTTCCTCACTCGCGCTCGCCAACTTGACGTTGCCGAAACGCAAGCGAGGAAAAAAACTCCGCCCTGAGAGTTTTTCAGATCTTTGTGAGCTCCGCTTAACGCTGAGTGCAGAAATCTCCACAAACTCCACGAGCGGAGCGGAGTTCACTGCCCAGACTTATCCTAAACAGGAGAGCTCCTGTGATTTTTGTAGTTGAGGTAGACGCTGCGTTCCGCTTTGAGGTTTTTTATTCCTGGGTCACCTTTCCGGCTGTGGATGCTAATGACAATATTTTTAGGACTATACATTGCCTCAGGTATCTGCTGTATATCGTCCATATGCAATTCTTAAAATTCCACTTACTGTTTGGGAACACCAAACTTGGTTTAATGGCACTCTTCCCCAAGTTCTTGGGACTGTTCTAATGGGCCCCTTAAGTAATGATGGGGCCACGTAGCCAACATTAGCGGGCTATACCCTGTATTGGATTTAAATGCACTCAATTTATTTCAGACATATGCTTTATATAACATTCAAGTCAGCCTATATACATATCTTACACAATTCATTTCTCATACTTAGTCTGCTTGGCCCAATTAATTAGTCCTTTAGTTGTTAATTCAGTTATGGGAAAATGGAACACAAATGATGAAGAAATACCCCTTTGAATTGCCCAGAAAATAGATCAACTCAAAGCTGTGTTTCTTCTTATGAGACCACAAGACAAGCACAGGATTCTTACTATGTGCTTACCCAATTGTCTGGTACCCATTTTGGGTGACTGCAAAAATTGCAGTTTCTGTTGGGATTTTTAAATTGTGGCAGGAATGACATACCTGAATATACAAAACGTATTAAAAAATGCGGTGCCTTGATAAAAGCCAGATGTTTACGCTTCCAGCTGGATGGTGGAACACACTTCCACGCTCAGATCTTTACAGTCTCACTTGCATGAATCACGCCACTAACACACGTGTCAATACTTCAAATTAAGTAATCCGGGTTTTACCGGGTGCGATTGGAGTAACTTATAGCACCTTTAACGAAGGTGAAACAGTTTCCATTGCTTATAAACCATATTTTTTTCACCAGCAGAAATGCGTTTTGCTTCAACTGAAAAGTTCTCACTGCTTTGCAGATGGCCATCCTGAAGTAACAGCCACTTGCTCAAGGGAAACTCATTATTATCGTTTCTCCTACACCAGCCTTAGAGGCTGTTATGAAAGCCAGCATTTCTAATTCAAAAGCCCTCCACCCTCATCGGATACAATGGGCTATGGGGCACATGCATCAAGCTTTTTACCGGTTACAAACAGACTGATTCGCAGAATCAGCCCTATTGCGACCGGTAAAAAGCCATTTCCCATTAATCAAACCTAAATGCATTTGCAAAATAGGTAATCGCTATTTTTGAGATTACCTATTTTGTGAATGCATTTAATGAATCACAATTTGCGATTCCCTACATGCAATACATGAAGCATTTTAAAAATGCGACTTTTCATTAAGGACGTGCAAATTACCATCAACTTCAAGTTGATGGTAATTTGCAAATCCTTATAAAAATGCACAAAGTTGCATTTTTCAAAATGCCCTGTGGCACATACACATGCACTGAGGGCATGTGTGTGCACCACATGTGCACACTTACATTTTTTGAGGTGAATCAGGGAGGCCCAAGGCCCCCTAGCACCCTTGCAACTGCAACTGCATTCATAATTTGCAATTACCCATTTGGTAATTGCAAATTGTGATTGCTTTCCCATTCATTCCTACAGGCCTCTAGGCCCATAGGAATAAATGGGCATGCATTCCCTAATAGCGAATCACAATTTGGGATTCGCTATTAGGAAATGTGTAGGAATCGCTATTTATTTTGCGATTCCTACATGGATAAGGAATTGCTACTCCTAAATAGCGATTCCTTAAAAATCGCTATTAAGGAATTGCAATTCCTTATCTTGATGCATGTACCCCTATGTCATAACAGCCGTTAATGTAGGCTTTGCCCCCGGATTTTGGTGCGCTATGGTATAATCACCCCAATTACTGTAGAGGGGGGGGGGTTGCCATTCTCTTTAACAAAAGTCTCAAGGTGACACAGGTTGTGGCTGAAAATTGTGATTGCGCGGACCTCCTAGGGATAAAAATCTCACTTAAATCCTCTTGTATCATGCTGCTGGCTGTGTACCGTCCACCACAG
The DNA here is from genome assembly GCF_964204655.1 of Triturus cristatus. Taxonomy (NCBI): domain Eukaryota; kingdom Metazoa; phylum Chordata; class Amphibia; order Caudata; family Salamandridae; genus Triturus; species Triturus cristatus. Next base: position 425,271,342 of record NC_140593.1, read on the forward strand.
AGCTCGCCAGATTTTAATGACACCTTCCTGGAGCTCTTGGTGGATCTGGCCTCTAGATATAAATCCCTTATGGTGGTAGGGGATTTCAACTACCACTGGGATAAGGTACCTAGAGACCCCACAGAGGTAGAGTTCGGAAATAACCTTTCCTCACTTAACCTACAGCAACTAGTAGTGGGACCAACGCATGAGAAGGGCCACACACTAGATTTAATTTGGTCCTCCATACCCCAGACAGAAATAATTGAGGTCAGCCCCTGTATATGGTCAGACCATTTCCTGATCAAGTGTTGGGTTCCAGGAGACCCCCTACCCACAGTGTCCAGTCAACTGTGGCGAAAGGTCCGGTCCTGGAAGAAGAGAGAGGCAGACTCCTTACTCTCCATGTTGCTCTCCACTTCACTCCCTAAGGTGAGGGAGTCGAATCTAGACTCCGATTTTACAGCCTTTATGTCCTGGATCCGTGCTACCCTGGACAAATTGGCTCCCGAGCGGCTGGAGAAGACCAGAGCAAAAGGAAAGGGAGCACTGTGGTTCGATGCCTCACTTAGAGAAAAAAAACAAGCCCTTCGTAAGGTGGAAAGAAGGTGGAGACTCAACTACAGTCCAGCGGAGTCAGACACCTACAAAAAGGCTCTCTCAAAATACAAGGCGGAGATCCTGGCAAGGAAGTCAGCTTTTTATGAGAATAGGATTAGAGGGGCCACGAATAAACAAAGGGAGACCTTTGTAATTCTAAGGGAACTAACGCAGCTGGATGGGCCAATTCCTGCTAGTGACCAACCTGACTGTGATACCTTTCAAAGGTTCTTTCTTCAGAAAGTACAGGACATTCTCAGGGACATCACGGAGATCCCAGTCGATCCTCCGCTGGTACCTCGCCCTGCTAGTCAGGACGAGGAGAGCCTGGCTGTGCTTGTCGGCCAAGTCAAGTCAGGGTCCAGTACGGATCCATGCCCCCCTAGAATCTTCAAAATGGCCCTGCCTGGTATTCAAACTCAGCTGATGAACCTATTGAATAAATCATTAGAGGTGGGTTATCTCCCAGTCCAGCTGAAGGAAGCCAGGGTTTCTCCACTCTTAAAGAAAGCAGGGGCAGATACCAAGGCCTTAAAGAACTATAGGCCTATCTCACAACTGCCTTTCTTGGGTAAAATCTTGGAAAAGCATGTTTTGAACACACTGGCTAGCTACCTGGAGGAGCATGGTTTACTTCATACCAGGCAGGCGGGCTTTCGGCCCCAACATAGCACAGAGCTAGTAATGGCCGCTATCACTGATGAGCTGAGTATCAGGGCGGAAAATAAACAGCCTTGTGCCCTGATTCTATTGGACTTGTCAGCAGCATTCGATACAGTCAGCCATACCATCTTACTGGACCGTATCGCAAAGCTGGGAATTACAGGACAAGCGCTCAAGTGGCTTGAATCCTTTCTGTCGGGTCAAACCCAGAGGGTGCAACTGGGAGACCAGCTATCTGAGGCATACGATGTGACCTGGGGTGTACCCCAAGGGTCCGCTCTTTCTCCTCTGCTTTTTAATATCTACCTTCAAGCTTTGGTGGAGGAGCTAAGACATTGGAACTGTCAAATTTTTAACTATGCCGATGACACCCAGCTTTTGGTCCAGCTGGAAGACTCAATGGAAGCACAGGAATCGGTAAGGAACTTGCTCCGATTCACTGTAAACTGGATGACCAATAACCTTCTGAAAGTAAATGCTGAAAAAACAGAGGTGTTGGTCATCACAAATCGAGTCAATCCTTGGTGCGATCTGTTCTGGCCTCCAGAACTAGGTATTACACCTATTCCTGGCAGGGTAGTCAAAAGTCTGGGACTAAAGATTGATGTAGACCTTTCTATGGCCCCTCAAGTCTCGGCGGTGGTGGGGTCCTGCACGGGGGTGCTGAGGCAACTGCGTAAACTAACACCTATTCTTTCAGCCCCCACTCTGCAGTCCATTGTGTCCCCCACAGTCATCTCGAGGCTAGACTATGGCAATGCTCTATATCTTGGCTTGCCGCAGAAGTTACTGAGGAAACTACAGGTTGACCAGAATGATGCAGCTAGGCTGATCTATTCTCTTCCCAGGAATTCGCACGTAGCTCCACTCCTCCGGAAGTTACACTGGTTACCTGTCAAGCTTAGAGTGCAGTTTAAGTGTCTCTGCATGGCTCATAAGGCAATTTTTGGCAAAGCCCCAGAATACATTAAACAGAGCCTGAGGAAGTACATTCCAGGCAGAACTTTGCGCTCGGGCACGGCCTCCAATCTTATTGAACCCAGATTTAAGCTACAATCTAAAGGAGGCAGGGCTCTATCTGTACTTCTTCCGCAATTGTGGAATGAGTTACCGGCTAGCTTGAAGGTAGACCCGCAGTTGTTGTCCTTCAGGAAGAACTTGAAGACTTATCTGTTTAAAAAGACTACATCTTTGTCCTAAGCAGGGCGGACGGCGGAGTGATTTAGGCGACAGTTGGTTATGTTCTGTGTCAGCGCTTAGAGACCGGTGGTGATAGGCGCTATACAAGAATACTCTAACATAACATTAGTTTTTGACCCTTCTTTGCAAACTCAGGATTTTTTGCAATATGAACATGTTTATCCTCTGCCATCTTCAATTATCCCTCTTGACCGATATAAATCCAGCATTTATACTGATGGATCCGCACAACCGGCTATAGGTTCTAACTAGCAATATTCTGTAGCATGCGCTATCTTTCTCGGTACCATCTACAATGGTGTTTTTCACCCTGATATTAATTGCACACAGTCTCTTGGAGACTGCACTGCGCCGTCACTAAGAATGCAGATTCTGAATTCCCCACTCTTATAGTGAGTGATTCGTATTACTGCATACAATCTTTTAATGATAATTTAAATTTTTGGGAAACTGAATGATTACGGAGATTCCAAGGGTAGCACAATCAAGCACATGGCGCTATGGGTTAAAGTGGCAAATTTTAAGTATAGGTTGCCACACATTCATGGTATACATACATTGAGCCATCGACGTGTGAGGGCACAAACAATAAGGAATCCTTTGGCTGATGAAGCCCCCAAATCTGCAGTTGCCACAGTAAAATAGCAGTGATAACTCACTCTTAGTCTTGTATCGACAATGCTATTATGGTTGCTGTGAATGCTATTAAAAATGGCACCCCCTTACTGAAGGATTTCAGTTCTAAATACTCCTATCATTTAAATGACCAGAATGTTCCTTTTGCAACTATTCCTGGTGCTGGTGATTGCATGATCACCTACAAGGACTGCAGACATCATTTAATTGTGGCCACACATGAAGGTACAGCTGCCACACATGCTGGTTTGGCTGCCACCATCTCCCTTTTACAGCAACGATACTGGTGGCAAGGTTTATACCAACAATCATGGTATATGGATTATTAACCATGCTAACAGTATTTTTATTGTGCATTTGTTTTCTAATTGTGGCACATATACTGCATTTCAAAGCATGATAGACTAAATAAATGTTCTAAATGTTTTTAGTTTCTCCTGGTCATCTCATTGTGGACAAGAACGAGTGAGAGAACGAAAGGGTGTGTCCTGTTACCGTGATCCCATGAGAGGGTAAAGAGTGTTGTGTCCTGAGGGCACTAATTCACTTGTTTCTCTGGTTAGGTTAGGAGGGTAAGTAAGGCACTAGAGCTAATCAGACTCAGACTCATGGACACTGAGGTGGTATGGTGACTCAGTCCCTACATACTGATGTTATATTGTTCCAAGCATAGTTCTATTCCAGAGTAGAATCCCTGCAACAGTAGGATTTGCTATTAAAAAAATCATTGAGGTTTGTCTGAATACTCAAATTTTATTGCTCCGAGCTTCTACTTCAACTCCTTGAAAGACGTTTAATACCCTTGGACGTGCCATTGCCTCCGCGTCCACAATAAGGCACCAGCACAGAGTCGGAGTGAGTCTCTCATTTGCATGTGTCTACACTCCCATGCAAATGAGGGAATGCGCTCGGAAGATAGCACTGGCGCTACATGTGTGCCTGAGCTATCTGTATTACAGAAGCAGCTGCACAAGCATCTGTTGCCCTTTCTATTTTAGGATAGCAACCCAGGGGAGCAAAAAGTGGACACACACATCAGTTGCCCCCCCAGAGCATTATGTTTTAATACAGCCTCTGGACTCTTGATGACTAATATCTCTGTCAGTGAGAATCTTACAAATGAAAGGCTGTAATAACGCCCCAGGGAGAGGGTTTCGTGTCGGGGCATGATGAGCATGGTATACTACAAAGGATTTGCTTAGGTGTCACAAAGGACCTAAACTAGATGCAGTTCAGGTTCACATGAATCTGCAGTAATGACTGTCCACAATGCCCAACAGGATCTTCATGCTAAAGTGATGACCATCCATGATGCACAGACTGCTCTTTGCGCTACAGCGACACCCATCCGCGACGGTCTCCCTGTTCCTTGCAGTCTCCTTCACCGCAAATGGAACTCTTTGTGCAAGACTTTAGACAATAACTTTTTCAGCAGAACTAACCTAGTCCCTGTATTCGGCCCACACTATTTAGCAGTCAGCATGAACTAGTGACTTTCACCAGGTCTCCCGTTACCAGATAATCATGAGTTGCGCTTTGTGCTTTTCGGAGCTATGCTTAACTGAAACCTTTAAAATTGCATATGTCCGGTTATACTGATTGGACTTGTTGTTTTTTTGTCAAATAATTTATTACACTTTACTCTATTTTTCTAAATTGGTGTGGGATTTTTCTAGTGTTGTGTTTTCACTTTATTAATATATGTGTGCTGGATAAATACTTTACACCTTACCTTGATGTTAAGCCTGACCGCTTTTGTGCCAAGCTGTCAGAAGGTTAACCACAGGTTAATTTAGTGACTTTTTTGGTCCCCGTGACAAGGATTGTGGCTGTTGCTTGAGAAGGGCTCATTCCTCCCTCAAACAATAAACCAATTTCACACATTGATTCTCAGTGGTGGGATCCAGGACTTGGGCTTGTGCAGTGCCATACAGTCAATCAACCAATCAATCAATCATTTGTTGAGCGCCCTAATCAATCATGAGGGTCTCAAGGCGCTGAGACCCTCACGGGTTGATACCTGATTCATCCTCTTTTTAAATTTTTCCAAATTCAATCCATTCTACCTGACTGTGCCTGTGACTCTACTTGCAAGTATGGCATTTGATCTCAGCAACCTGGAGAGCTACACTTCAGCTGAGCTCAGAGGATTCTGCAAGGAAAGGGGGCTTCCAGACAAAGGTATATCCATAAAGGACCTATCCGTAAAGGACCTATGAAGAGGCCCACCATTTGCTAGATACAGCCGAGGAGGAGGAGGATATTGAGGAGCAAGAAGAAGACGTGGTGGCAGGTCCTGAAGAGGAGGTTCTCCTTGTCAGGGCAGGGATCATTATGTATCCCAATTGTCTGTCCACAGAGGAACTGGAGGACAAGGGCGGATGGGAATTTCAGCTGCAGCTGGCCAAATTAAAGTTGGAGGCAGCCAAGGAGGAGGCTGTTGCCAAGAGGATAGCGCCCAAGTAGGAAGTTGCTGCTCAAAGGGCTCTTGAGGAAAGGAGAATGGTATTTGAGGTAAGTCTCATAGAGCTGGACATCAGGGCCAAATAAGTACAGTTCAGAAACAATGGTGGAAGCATACCTACAGTGCCCACTAAAGACAAGAGAGCTCACATTCTGAAGGATCTGGTACCTAACTTTGCTGTGGGGGATTTCATAGACAAGTGGTTTGAAGCCTATGAGGTTGCCCTGAAGATGCACTGTGTCCCTCAAGAGGATTGGATCTCCAGAGTCTTTGGAAGCACATGCAGAGTGAGGGGAGGGTAGCCCTGCTGGCCCTAGGAAAGGCAGACAGGGTGAGTTACCCCCAAGAGGGACACCCTTATCAGAAAGTATGGGCTTACTGTAGAGAAGTATTGTCAGACATTTAGGGACAGCCAGAAGTTGCCTTAGCAGTCCTGGGTGGATTTTGTGAATCAGGTTTGCAAGGCATTGAATGAGTGAAGGGCAGTAAAGTTAATGATTACCAGGAAACGTACCATTTGATTGTGAGAGACCAAATATCAGCGATTGTTTTCCAGAGCTGTGCCAACACCTAGAAGATGTTAAGCTCACTGACCCCAAAAAGCTTGCTAAGGAAGCGGACCAGGGTCCATAGGAAGGTAGCTGGGAGTGATCACCCAAAGGGTGGACAGGGTCCCCAACAGAAGAAAGACAAGAGAGAAAAACTTAAACATATGCAGTTCTCTACCAGCTCCTAGAATAGTTCCCAAGGTAAAGGTAACCAGTCCCAGCCTGATCAAAAGAGAAATGGGTTCTTCAGCAAGAACGCAGGGAGGTCTGTCCCCAGTGTATTGACTACTACAAGTATGGGCACAAGAAGAGAAATGCCAAATGTGGCAAGAGGGCATAGACCCCCGCTGGTGAAAGGACACCAGGGTTTACCAGTGTAGCATTTGGAAAGGAGGTGGTCCCAGTTAGCACGGGGGAGAGAGCAGAGGTAACCTTAGTATCCCTTGGTGATAAGGAGATGATGCCCAAAGCCCACATACCTTCAAATAGTTCTAAGTACAGGCAGTGGGTCACCATCAATGGGAAGAGGGTGGAGGCTCTGAGGGGCACAGGAGTCAGCATGTCTACGGTAAGGTGTCATCTGGTGTCCTCAGAGTAGGTGGTACCCAGTGCATTCCACCAGGTTATAATCTCAGACAACAGTGAGAGTAACTACCCAGTGTCTCTGGTTCCTCTTGAGTGGGGAGGGGTCTCAGGTTCTCTAAAAGTAGCAGTGAGCCCTGATTTGCCTGCAGATTGCCTGTTCAGCAACACTCTAGAGCACACTGTCTGGAAGAAAGTGGAACTAAGGTCACATGTGGAGATGTTAGGATTGCCTGAGTGGGTCTGCATGACCACATGGTCCATGGCTGCCCAAGAGGGGTGTCAAGGAGGCATGCAGCCTGGAACAAAGGCCAATGCTACTTCCAAGAAGTAGAAGGGCAAGGGGCAGGGGAAGTCATCCCATGACAATCCCACTGACTGCATTGAAGTGGTGCCTGAGGAGGCTGCCCTGGAGCGTACCTGGAAGGACTTTGGTGCTCTGGGAGACCTGCCGTAGCTTGCTGGATGTTAAGTTGAGGGAGGTTCCACCAGGGAGCAATTCAGCAAGGTGCAGAAAGATTGGCCAACTCTAGAGGGCTTGAGGTGGCAAGCTGGGGCCAAGGCAACTGGTGACATCTCTAGCAATCACCTCATGCATTGGGAGAATTACCTCCTATAAAGTGAACCAAAGGTTCCTGTTCCTGGGGCAACCCACATGATGGTGGTCCCCCAGTGGAATAGTGCCTTCCTATCGGGAGTGGCTCATGATATACCGCTGGCAGGACATCTGAGGCAGGACAAGATCTTTGCCAGGATTTTCATCCACTTGTATTCGCCCCCTATGAAGACAGTCTCAGATACATTCTGTAGGTTATGTTCCACCTGCCAGGCCAGTGGGAAGACAGGGAAAAATCTAAAGGCTCCCTTGGTTTCCTCACCCCTCATTGACACCACATTTGAAAGGGAGGGCATTGACATTTTTTGGCCTATGTATAGGCCTGGGCGAAAATTCCGTTCCGCTTGCCGAAAATTGTGATAATTTGACATTTTCGCGTTCTGCGGAGAGCGCGAAAATGTCAAAATTTCCGCAATCTGCATCTTACCGGAAATGTTTTTATTGCTCGCGCTGTCAAAAAATACATTCTCGCATGTGCGCGATCGCCTTACCTGAATCTCCACGTTCGCCGACAAGTTTTCCCGATCCGGTCGCGTTCTCCACGTGATGTTGGATTGTTGGTAGCCATTTGCACTCGAATTAATGTCATTTGTCGCGCGATCACGTCATTCGTCGCGCGATCACGTCTTTCTTCTCACGATCTTGCACCGCGAGAGTATGAGATGAACACGTCATTCTCCACCGGGAGCGAGAGCGTGAGGATGCGGGCACGTCATATCGAACGCGAGCGGGCGGGACAAGTGAAAACAAGATGGCCGCGCCCGTGAGCAACCGCATGGGTAAGTTGGCGAGCCGCGATCACGCAGAAAATACCGCGAACGGGCGGGAAAAAAACTTCAGCGTCTTCGTGATATTTACGCGTGTTTGCGGAGATTTTTTACATTTTCGCGATAGTTTGCGAAAGTGAATTTCGCAAATTCCGCCCACCCCTACCTATGTACCCCTGAACTGCTAAAGGCAACAGGTTTATTCAAGTTTTGGTGGCCTATGCCACCAGTACCCAGAGGCCACACCTCTGGGATCTGTAATTGCACCAGCATGGCCTTGAAGGGGATTTTTACCTGAGTGGGGTTCCTCAACGAATTGGTGTCTGACAGGGACACCAACTTCATGTCCATGTACATGAAGTCTATGTGGGATGAGTGTGGGTTAACCTACCGATTCTCCCCACCCTGTCACCCTCAGATAAATGGGCTTGTTGGGAGATTCATCAAGACCCTCAAAGGCATGATTATGGGCCTGCCTGCGACCATGAAGTGGAAGTGGTCATCTCCTTAGCATCTCTATTGTTTGCATAAAGGGTGATGCCTCTGCGGCCACCTTGATAGGGGATCTCTCAGTTTAATGAAGGAGGGATGGGAGTAAGCTCCCAAGAAACCCCCCCTCCCAGGCTGTAGTCAGCTACATGTTAGGTCTATGAAACCGGATGCAACACTTCTGGAATAAGGCCAAAGAGAATCTGGAGTGCATCCAGAAAGTAATGAAACTCTGGCATGGACAGAAAGTGTGGGTAATGGAGCTCATTGAACTAAGGGCCCTCAGTTGATCATGGCCCCATGAGGTGAAGATGAAAAAGGGGGATGCTACCTACTAGGTGATCCTCGAGTTCCCCATGAACCCTTCAAGGGTACTCCATGTCAATCGCCTCAAGCCAAACTACAAGAGGTCCGAGGTCACCATGCTCCTGGTCATGGATGATGGGATGGAAAAAAAGAGTGAAACTCTTTTGGCCTCCTATCATCCAAGGGGCATGATGGGATAGTGGAGGGGGTCAACCTCCCCTTTACCCTGACCCCAGAACAGCAGTAGGACTGTCCCATATTGCTGGGGCAGTTTGCCTCCCTGTTCTCCCACACCTCTAGGCCCCACGATATTGATACAGGAGACAGAATGCATGTAACAAACACAATTCACAAACTGTCTGACAAGGTGAGGTCCAGCAGTAAGGAGGAAGTCTCCAAGATGCTAGAATTGGGGGTGATTGAGTTCTCACGTAGTCCCTGATCTTGCTCAGTGTAACTGGTACCCAAGACCGTCTCACCAAGCTCCCCCCAAGAACCTAGGTTCTGCGTGGACTACAGGAGGCTCAATTAGTTACTAAAGCCGACTTTCACCACATTCCCTGAGTGAATGAGCTCATCATTAGGTGGGGAGCTGCCAAGTTCCTGGATACCTTTGACTTAGCATCAAGTTACTGGCAGAGTGCCCTGACTGAGGGGGCTAAAGAGAGGCCTGCCTTTTTGAACCTAGAGGGCCACTTCCAATTCAGAGTGATACTCTTTGGGTTGAAAAGTATCCCTGTCACCTTCCAGAAGTTGGTCAGCAGGGTCATGGATGTGATGGAGGGATTCTGTTCCGCCCACTGGCAATACGGCTGTCTTCACTGCTGGGCTAAATGAACTGCTGTTTCACTTCCAGAAGGTGCTTCAGGCTTTACCATAGGCAGGTCTGACTTTCAAGTCCAGCAAGTATCAGATAGGAGAGGGTAATGTGGTGTAACAGGGACACCTGATAGGTGGGGGCAAGATGCAGCCCCTTTAAACTAAGATGAAGACTATCCTGGCATGGGAGGCTCACAAAACTTAGGCCAAAGTGAGGGCCTTCCTGGGCCTCACTGTGTATTATAGGAGGTCTGTTAAGTGCTATGGCACCATTGTTGCTAACCTTAACTGAGCTGACTACCAAGAAGTAGCAGAGGAGAGGTAGTTCAACTTTTTTCGAACCTGGGCTTGCTGGGACTGCACCAGGTAATTAAAGGCCCCACCCACCCCGTTGCCCAAACTCTAGATTAAATTTAGATTAACACCAATGCTTTGCATTATGAGCCCCCACTACCTCTCACCTGGACAGATCACTGTCTGATCCTGTTCCATATTCCAAAAACTGATGAGTTAGTCTAAATCTATCGGCCTGGGAGTTTTCAGACAGTGGAGGTCGGTGACCCTGAGTCCTTTTCTAAATCTTTTGAGATATCTATGCTTTCCCAGGATTTAAATAAGGATACAGCTTAAGCACGATTTAATAAGACTTAAAATTTGGCATTCAACAGCATTGCACCATTAAAAACAAGGTCAAAAACATTGTTTCGACCCAGAACTCCTTGGTTTTCCAAGGAATTGAGACAGGAGAAGACCTCTTGTAAAAAGCTGGAAAGAAAATGGAGAAAGACTAAAAACCAGAAAGATAAAGATGCACACAAACTGGTGCTCTCGTTACATCACCAGAATATAAAATTGGCACGGAAATCTCATGTTTTCATTCAAATTGAGAAAGCAGGCAAGTCCTCTAAAGAATCATTTTAAGTTCTAAATGATGTTTTAATCCTTCAGCCTGCTCCTAGGCCACTTCAGGCTCACTAGATCATACAACTTCTTAATGGATTTTTTTAAAGATAAAATTAACAAAATATATTCAATATTTGCCATTTCTGCTGAACAGACTGTTGAGGCACATAGCTATAATGCACCTCCTCCAAACTGTAGTTGTAGTATGGCAAAGTTTGCGCCTTTTTCCATCAAGCAGATCCAAAAAATCATGGAAAATGCAAAATCTGGCTTACATCTGGATCCATGCCCTCTGTGGATCTTTGCCTCACTCTGCCACCAGATTACACCTGCCACCTGGGTATTGTTTAATTTATCTGTTGACTCAGGGATGAGCCCTCTTGCATTAAAATCAGCTCAAGTTGTACCTATACAAAAGAAGGCCAATGTTGATCCTAGCTATCTAGTAAATTATCGGCCTGTCTCATTGTTCCTGCTGCTGGGCAAGTCCCTGGTAGGTTTAATAAATACCCAACTTTCAGCTTGAGGAAAATCAGATACTGGACCCATCTCAATCTGGGTTAAGACCCTCCTTTAGTAAAGAGACTGCTCTGGTTGCGGTGGCTAATTCCACTAGACTGTCTATGGACAAAAGCATTCCATCTATGCTGGTGCTGCGAGATTTATCTGCAGCCTTTGAGACTGTGTCTCACTCAAGGCTGATTCAAAGGTTGTATGAGATTGGTATTTTTAGTACAGCTCTCCAGTGGTTCCAGGATTTCTTAAGAAATAGATCTCAGACTATTTTGCTGTGCACCTTCATGTCATGCACCATGTTAATTGACAAAGGGTTGCTGTAGGCCTCATGTTTAAGCCCCACTCTGTTAAACATCTATGTAGTTCTTCTAGATACCATCACCAGATCACCAGATCCTTTGGATTTGAAATTATATCATACTCAGATGATACTCAGCTTATCATCTCCTTTAGGGATGACCTTGACAGGATCAAAGACCAGTTTTCAAAAGGTATGAAAGCTAATGCAGACTCTATGCCAACGAAGTGTCTGCATTTAAATAATTAGAAAACTGAGATCATGCTATTTAGAAAGGCACAGTAACTTTGGGCCTCAGAATGGTGGCCTACAGAATTAGGCCCTGCTCCTTCACCCAAACAGGTGGTGAAGAATTTTGGCCTTAAGATAGATCAGTCTTTATTCATGAAAGACCAGGCCGTAGCCACCAGCAGCAGTTGTTTCAACATGATGTGTCTGATGAAAAAAGTTGTTTCCTATCTTCCTCTCCCGTCAGGAAAACCCTTGTTCAGGACTTGATTATTAGCAAATTGGACAATGGCATTGCATGACTTGCATCAGCCAATGAGAACTTAATGTCAAAACTGCAAGTGGTCTAAAATTGCTGCTGTGCGACTTGTGTTTAATCTGCCTTCCTATTCCACAGCTGAACCTCTACTGAAAACCTCACATTAGCTACCTTTCAAGAAAAGGAATATTTTAAAAATGTGTGGCCTTACGTATAAGTCATTAACAGGAAATGTACCTAGGGACCTGCGTCAGAAACTAAACTGCTACCGTCCAGTCAGGGATCTGCGCTTCAAGGATAAAGCCCTGCTTATCATTCCTTGTGTCCATTTGACAAGATGCAGGGCAGCTCTTCCTCTTCTCTGGCCCTGTACTATTGGAATGTCTTGTCCTATCATATTTGCATCTATTCTGATTTAATTAAATTCAGGAAACTGCTCAAAACAGTCTTATTTTAAGACTCCTCAAGCGGCTCATGCAAAAGAGGAGTGAGAATCCCAAATTATTGATGTGGTCCATCTCCCTACAGACAACTAACTTTATGGTGGAACAGTGCCCTAAAACTGACTACCCTAATGCTGATGGTCTTTCCAGGTTCTTCCGCCTTAGTGATGAGAACTCCCATGAGGGTGGGTTGTTCTCACCACCCTCAGCTGGGGGGCAGCATGTTAGACATGACATCCTTGGCATGGTTTTCCCCCAAACGTTTTGCATTCACCCCTCCTGTTTTGCTGAATTTGTTTTTCTTGACTCTGTTTGACGTTACGTACCTTACCACTGTTAGCCAGTGCTAAGGTATTTATGCTCACTCCTGTAAACAGAGTAAAAGTGGCTTATTTAATTTACTGGTAGATCCCTAGTAAAGTGACATACCAAATACCTAGGACTGGTAAATGTAAAGCTACTAGTGGGCCTGCAGCATATATGGTGCCGCCTATCTAAGTAGCCCCTTAAAAGATGTCTCAGGTCTGCCATTGAATCTTGTGTGTGCACTTTTAAATTTTCATTTAGCCAGATGTAAACCTTAAAACAGTCATCCATGGGTAGGCCGTAAACAGCCCAGAGGGCAGACTGTGTGGTATTTAAAAGTTTGGCATGTCCTTTTACATTTCACGTGTCCTGGTGTTGAAAAACTCTCAAATTCGTTTTTCACAATTGCAAGGCCTACTTTTCCCGTAGGATAACATTGGGTCTCTTTATTATATTATTACATTTAATAAGTGATATCTTTTGATAGGGAGCAGGTAGGGATGTCCTGTTTGGTGTTTGAGGAATTGCAATATAAAACCCTCTTTAATTGGAAAGTCAGATTTTAAATCACAATTCTGAAAATGCTGCTTTTGGAAAGTTAATATTTTCGTGTCCTAACCATTTGGTGCCTACAGCCTGTTCCTGGGTCACATTATTAGGTGTAGTTGGCAGTTGGCTTTTGTGTATTCCTCCCAGAGAGTATCACAATATAGGGTCTGGGTGTTGGCAAGTTGGGCCACCCTGCTTGTTGGGGGTGCAACTGTTCTACTAAACTTCAAAGGCACTGGCCCAGCTTGCACGCAAAGGACTTTGCGATAGCCTATTTTGCCCCAAGGCAAACTGGGATGAGGCCAGGGTCTGAAAATTCTCAACACCTCAGTAAGGGGAAAACTCCTGCAGCTTTTTCTACTTCAAAGGGGGCACTAGATATAAATATGGGACTCTCAGACCCACTCATCAGTACACTTCTGGACCTGCGGATACTTCATAAGAAGTACTACCCTACTGCCAGAAGACTACCCTGCTGTTTGAGACTACCATTCTGCCGGAGAAGAGAGATTGAACCTGCACCCTTCATCCCAGGCTGAAGTGACTCCAAGGGTCAACTGAACAGACCCTCCATTATAAGCTTACAATCACACTTCAGATAACCTCTCTGCAACTGCCTAGTTGACCTTCTGCAACTGCACCTTCCTGAGCCCTGCTGGCTTCTGCTGAAGTGAGTTCCTGATCTCCATGAGGTGCCTCTTGGGTATTGGATTCATTTTGTGGCATCAGGTAAGGTCCTTCTGGAAGAAAAGGAGAAATCCTGAAGTTGTGGGCTCTTCACGATGGAGAATAGGCCCTTTTGGGCCAAGATCTTGCCATCCGCACTGACCACCAAAGCTAAACTCTGGTGACCCTGACCAGTGACAACTGGCAATGTGAGGTCTGGACTTTGTACTACAGCACTGACAGCACATGGTGACCGCCAATGAAAATCTCCAGCAATGACTGCCCAGAAGCCCGGCCTGCTTGTCATGCCATAGCGAGGGCCTTCTGTGTCACTCTCCCTGCTACTCATAGCCTCTTCCACCACGGTCGGAATTCTATGCCCTAAACTTTAGATGGTAACTTTTTTCCGCAGGACTAACCTGGTCCCTGTATCCTGTCCATGCTCCATTGCGGTTGGCCTGCACTTGTGACTTTCATCCGGTCTCGCATGATCAGAGAACCGCAAGTGGGGCTTTGTGCTTTTAGGCACTACACTTTCCTGACGCCTTTAACATTTTATCTCTCCAGTTCTACTGATTGAATTTTTGTCATTTTGGTGGCAAATTATTTATTGAATTTTACTCTATTTTTGTGGGGGATTTTTCTTGTGTTGTGTTTTCAATTTATTAATGTTTGTGTTCTGCATAGATAATTTTCACATTGCTTCTAACTTAGCCGTGACCACTTTTGTGCCAAGCTAGCAGAGGGTTAAGTACAGGTAAATGTATTGACTTTTCTAGTTTACCCTGACAAGTTGTGGCTATTGCTTGAGAAGGGCTCACTCTCGCCTCAACCAACAACCCTAGTTCTCGCAATTTTACAGTCCTCTCCAAGCCCCGGTCCACTTTGCTGCTTACCACCCTTACCTTCCCATAGTTCTTTTAATTATGCTACTATTGGTCTTCACCTGACCCCGCCTCTCAGCTTTCTCAAACTTTAATTTGCCTACAAATGATTATTACCTAATTATTTAACACAATACATTATCCACTTCCACAACCTTCCCAGCAAGTGACAATATAGTTTTGTTGATAGATTTGAGCATCATTTAAGTGGAAGCATAAGCACTGGTGGTTTCACTCAATCACCCGATCAGGGCCCTTCTATGTGTTTGTCAATGAATGGGATGATTTGAGCCAACATGTCCCTTTTGCAATGTTTAAGCTATTTGTCACACACCATTACAGCAATACAGGACAGTCCAAGGTCCTGGATGTGTGATCATAGTGTGAATCTGGATGGAGCACGGGATTAAATCTGAAATCATCTTCTAGACAGAAATACACACCATGGCTGTAGACTTTATAATTGTCAGGACCAGCAGACCATACTCAAAAACGAACCTTACGTTTAGGACAAAAGTCCTGCCCCCCCCCCGCAATCAACACAGCACAGGAAAGCGAAATAAAGACAGACCAGAATCTAAGATGGCCGCTACAGTTGGACCGCTTGAGCAGCAGGTTAGCGCTCTAGCGTTCCATAGTAATCAGCAGGATCCAGGTGTCAGCCCCGGTGGAGTGGCGCACTTCACCAGAGTTATGAGGAGAGAAAGTCACCTGTCATGTGCCGTGCAGTTTAGTGAGGGAGAAGTCTTCGTCGAGCTTTAGGGAATTCGAGTTCCAGGTTCCTGAAATCCAGTAAGACTGTTCCGTTGCACTAGCGTATAATATTTTGAAGAGTTTCATTGCTTGAGCCTAGAGTGTGAAAGAAAATAAGAAAAGCAACACTAGTCCCCCTTTGAATCGCTGGTCAGGGTGACAATATGCAAGAAACACCAAGAGCAATTATTTTCTGAGGAGATTGTGAAGGCGAGCAGCGATAATAAAACTATCTGTCAGCGGCACAGGAGAATTTCCAGTTTCCAGTCAGTGAAGTGAGCTCTGCTCACAGTTTTCATAGCGGAGAATTATAACGTCAGCAAAGGCAGCTTACCATAGAGTAGAGCGTCAAGGCAGCACAGTTCACAGAACCGAAGTCCTTTTGAGGAGCGCTCTATCGAGTGTAGCTAGTGTTTTTAGGTTACACTTCAGAGTCTCCTTAATTAGGAAGAACTACCGGAGTACTGAGTAGCGACTAAGCAGACAGGAAAAATACTTAGTAGATACTCAGGAAATTTAAGAAGAAGTACTCACCTATCCAGAATCCAGTTGAGGCACCATCAGTTGTATCTTGGGTAAGAGAACCTGTAGTAGAGAAAAGAATAATAGTGACAGTGAGATAATGAGAGAGAGTAGACAACTCTAAAAGAAAAAACTTTTGTCATTTACAGTAGTACCACGCCAAGACAACACCCCAACAGAAGAGGAGCGTTGGTCACTAAAGACAGGGTGGGTATCAGAGAGGAAAGATCACACACGAACATTGATGGAGTTGGGTGTAGGAATAGAGTAACCTTACTAATGTGATTTCATAGCGGAGAATTATAACGTCAGCAAAGGCAGCTTACCTTAGAGTAGAGCGTCAAGGCAGCACAGTTCACAGAACCGAAGTCCTTTTTTTAGGAGCGCACTATCGAGTGTAGCTAGTGTTTTTAGGTTACACTTCAGAGTCTCCTTAATTAGGAAGAACTACCGGAGTACTGAGTAGCGACTAAGCAGACAGGAAAAATACTTAGTAGATACTCAGGAAATTTAAGAAGAAGTACTCACCTATCCAGAATCCAGTTGAGGCACCATCAGTTGTATCTTGGGTAAGAGAACCTGTAGTAGAGAAAAGAATAATAGTGACAGTGAGATAATGAGAGAGAGTAGACAACTCTAAAAGAAAAAACTTTTGTCATTTACAGTAGTACCACGCCAAGACAACACCCCAACAGAAGAGGAGCATTGGTCACTAAAGACAGGGTGGGTATCAGAGAGGAAAGATCACACACGAACATTGATGGAGTTGGGTGTAGGAATAGAGTAACCTTACTAATGTGATTACTTCTTTTACATTATATACACTACTGTCACCTCAAGGAAGATAGAAAGAGCGACAACACTCAAGAAAGAAAAAGACGTAGTGACTGTCTCTTCTCTGTCCCATCCCCTTTCCCCCCCCTTAGGTTTCTTGGGCTGACTCGTACTAAAAGCGTGTATCCCGGAAAGCTGGGAAGGGTCATTGGGAACAGCGACATTCTGCTCCCGAGCGATTCTGAAGAGCACCGATCCTTGACAATAATTCTTACAGCATGTGTGGTGCTATTGGTCCATTGGTTTATTTAAATAGCTATGGAACGCTGGCAATCTACCACCATCAAAGTCATCATTTTAGATCTATTAAACAGTTCCAGTATATCATTTGTCATATGTGTTGAGCCGATGGCCATATGTAGGACCTTGTATTATTTGTCCTATGTGTGCAGATGGCCATGTGTAGGATCATGTATTATCTGTCATGTGTGGGGATGGCTATGTGTGGACCGTAGACATCTGTGATAGGACAGTGGGATTCTAGAGTGTATTAGCCAGTGCGTGGACAGGTATAACTCGCATGCCCTGATGATGTATGTCCTCAATCATGGTTTCCTCTGTGGGTGAATATAGGTGCAGTCTGTAGAGATGTCACGATTGCTGGAGTATTTCCCAGTACTACCCACGGAACCCTACTGCACTGTGCCAACAAACTTGTCCAAGTAGATCTGAAAGCTCAGTGTCCATCCTGAGCTGCACCGCCAGCCAGCCACCTGAACCCATGCCGTAGTGTCAAGCATTTCAACACTGCTTTAGGTCTGGTCATGGAGTCTCCTTGATCTGCCACTACCACCTAGAACCAGCAATAACTTGTCCCAGAGAACCACTGGCAGTGCCCTCCAGTTTGTAGTGCATCTCAGTAAGGCCACCAGTTCCATAGGAACACTGGGCTACAACTTACCTGTCACATAGCGTAGAAAATATACAGAGACCTCAGTCCTGTTCCGGTCATCCAGAGGCCACAATCGTTACTGTTGTTGAGCAGCTGCCAAACAATTGAGAGCGTCAGTGAGGCATGTTCTCCATGACACGTGCTTGCCTAGGGCCCAAGAAAATCTACACAATTTCTGTGATTTGTTTGTAAATTAAGTTAACCTAAGTTTGCACAATTAACAGTAGACATGTTCACATTTGTTCCAGATTTGACTGCGTGAGAAACAAAGCAGGAGTAGCAATGCTTGGTGTGATTTCATCTGGGTTGGCAAATGTGGCAAGTTTTGGGCTGCTGATGTTTTGTGGAGTGCCATATGTCATCTCTGTTGCATATGCACCATTTCTTAGCCTGGGTAAGTTAAAAAATATTTACCATATTATGCACTGTATAATATACAATGGAACACAACTACAAGGTTAGAATGTATTTATATCTGACTGAGAAACTAGCTACAGTATCTGCTTCTACTTAAAATGCCTGTACATTTTACTTTAGGTCATAACAATCAAAGACAAAAGCTCAGAGTTCTAGCACACAAACACACAGAAACACGGTAAGAAAGATAGAGATTGACTGTGAGTTAGAGAGTGGCCATGCACAGTGTTGTCGTACATGATGTCATTTCAGATGTCATCAGTGATGTTATCATTATTGTCATAGCACATTTCATGAGTAATGTCATATGTGTAGGTATAAGCGGTCCATAGCAAGTGCAGGAGTTATATTTAACTCATGGCACAAGTTATAGAAACTTCAGTTAACTATAATTGGTGGATTTGTTATGTTATGTTATGTTATGTTATGTTAAGTGGCTATTTATAAAGCGCACAGCTACTCAATTGAGTGTCCCGGCGCTGAAGCATGATGAGGGCCCAGCCGAACAGGGTGACCCCTGCGCTAGATGTTTAAAGCTGGAACAACCAAGTTTTCAGTGATTTCCTAAAAGTAAGGAGATCCTGTGTCAACCTTAAGTCCACCGGTAGACTATTCCACAATTGTGCAGCTTGCACCTGGAAGGAGCGGCTCCTGTCGCGTGCCTGTAGGTGTCTAGGGGTCCTGGCCAGCTGGAGTGCCGCCGACCTAAGTGCACGGTGGGGGCGGTAAAATTGGACTCTCTTCGCAATGTACCCAGCCCCCAAGCCGTGTAGGGCCTTAAAAGCCAGAACCATTGCTTTGAAATGGATCCTTTTGCGAACAGGGAGCCAATGCAAGGTTTTCAGCTGTGTGGACATGCGAGCTCTGGGGCCGAGCAGGAGTATGGCTCTTGCTGCAGCGTTCTGCGTCACCTGCAGTCTTGCCAGTAGATAGTCAGGCAGCCCCAGGTAGAGTACATTCACATAATCCAGCCTGGAGATTATTAATGCCTCGACCACCGTTTTCCTGTGGCTGATCGACAGGAGGGGCAGGAACTGTTTCAGCATTTTGAGAAGGCCGAAACAAAAGCCTGCCACTGATTGGATTTGTGCCTGCATGGAAAGATTTTCGTCCATCCTCACCCCTAGATTTTTCACTATCTTTAAGGGGGATGTGGGAGGGGACATGTCAGCGGGCCACCAACTGCGCCAGAGGTTACTGGGGTGGTGGCCGAAGAAGATAATCTCTGATTTGCCAGGATTACATTTAAGCTGGTTAAGTTGGAGCCAGGAGAAAACTTCTGATAGGCAGCTGTTAATCATGTCTCCCTTGAAATCTGTGTCTTTGTTACAGGTGAAGAGCAGCTGCGTATCGTCGGCGTACAATACTATTTTTGCACCGTGGTTCTCAGCCAGAGTAGCGAGAGGGGTCATATGTAGGTTAAAAAGGATGGGGCTCAGGATGGAGCCCTGGGACACACCCACCTTGAGAGGGGGGATTGGGGCCGCAAAAGGTGGAGCCCACACTGTTTGCTGGCGGTACTTTAAAAAGGCGGAAAACCAGTTGAATACCGTGCCCCCAAACCCACACTCTCGGAGTCTCAGCAGGAGGCGGTCATGGGGGACGGTATCAAAAACCTCAGAAAGATCTAGCAATATCAGTATGGCTTTGCCGCCTCTATCGACTATCTCCTTTATTGCTTCAGATACTTCCAGGAGTGCCGTCTCTGTGCTGCAATTAGCCCTGAAGCCAGATTGGCTCTGATGGAGTAGCGAGTTAGTTTCAACAAATGCAGTGGTGACATTGTTTACCACTTTTTCCAGAGCCTTAGAAAAGAAGGGGAGTGATGATATAGGCCTGTAGTTGGAGGCTAGTTCAAGATCCAGCGTTGCTTTTTTTAAAAGGGGCTGAATTTTGGCTCTCTTCCACCTGTCAGGGATCTGGCCCATCTTCAGGGGGAGATTCAGGATCTGGTTGACCGCAGGATTGATAATATGTGCAATAGAAGCCAGAGTATGGGCTGGGCAAGGGTCGGAGGGTGAGCCGGATTTAAGGCCTTTCAAGACTTCTAGAGTTTTTCCCAATGGGATCATTGGAAACTGTTCAAAGGAAGGTCTTGTAGCTTGTAATAGTGGAGAGTATTGCGCACCCTTCTCAATCTGCACCAGTGGAGTGGGCAGGAAGGATTTCTGGATGCTTACGACCTTGTCGTGGAAATATGAGGCCAAGCAACTTGTCCATGCCTCAGTGGCCGTAAATGACTTAGCTACCACTGCAGGGGAGGAGAAATCACTGACTATTTTAAAAATGTCCTTATTTTTGTTTGACGCACGTTCGATTTTTGCAGATAGGAAGGATTTTTTTGCCTCAAGTATTTGTTTGAAATAGGCTTTTAATGCCTGTTTGTAAATTATTTTGTCATTGGGGTCATCGTTTTTCCGCAAGGTCCTTTCAAGGTGTTTACACGACCTCTTACTTTCTTTAAGGGCCGATGTGAACCAGGGGGCGGATGACCTGACCGTCTTTCCAGAGCGTGGGGCAGGATGGACAAGTTCCCTGGCCCGGAGCAGGAGCCAGTTGTCCAGGTCCTCAGCATCCGCCTCCAGGTCCCCACTGAGAGAGATCGGATGCTTAATAATGGCCTTGCGTAATGCCTCAGGTGTAAGTAAATGGTAGGGTCTGGAATTAGTGCTTCTATAATTCCCTGAGGCCCTAGGGAGATTTAATACCTTCTCAAATGAAAACTCCAGGAGGAAGTGGTCAGACCAAACAAGTGGGAGTGGATTGTTCATACCTAGTTTAGCTGTGGAAAAGATCTGGTCTAAGGTGTGGCCTTTTTCATGGGTGGGGGCGTGGACATAGGGAGTCAGATCTAGCGTCTCCAGTGACTCTTGCAGTCTGGACCAGTCTGCGTCTTCTGGTACATCCATATGTAAGTTAAAATCACCCCAAACCAAGCAATGTTTGTGTTTCAAGACAAATGGAGAAACCACTTCACCAATTGAGGCTAGAAACCTCCCAGCAGGTCCTGGGGGTCTGTATATTAAGATGTCAGCTATGGATTGATGGGGAGATACCACCAGGTGGAAGCTGAGGCATTCCGTTCCCTCTGCTTCGGTCAAGGGTATTATCGTGCAGGAGTAGTGGTTCTTACAAATTATGGCTATACCACCCCCTGTACCTGCCAAAAGGTCCGAGTGAGATTTCAGGTCCATTTGGGCTGTTCTTGGGTGGGGGGTTGTATAGTGGCTGGCTGAGTGAGGTGGAAGAGGATTAAGTGGTGGCCAGACCAATCTACGAGCGGGGTGTGGTTTATCGTCACTGTGTCACGTTTGGCATCTACGGTTGCTCCTTTGTTGTGAGTTCTTTCTGTGCAGTGTTGCGTAAGGTTGTTATTGTATAGTAACTCACTCCGGTTTTAGATTAGCGGATTGTTATCTTCGTTCCAGTGTAGGTTGAGGTTGCCCAGAATAAGGTTATTCACATCTCGTCGTGAGCAGTGGGCAATCAGGTCAGACAGGTGTTCAGTGAAAGTGGTGGAGTTGCCTGGGGGATGGTAGATAAGGTGGCAGGTTAGTGGTTTTTTGTTGCAAGTGTTGATGTTGACAGTTAAGCACTCAAAGGTGTTGTAGTTGGAGGAGTCTGTTTCCGTCACGGAAATATTGTCTCTGTGGATGATTGCTAAGCCTTCTCCTCTATGGTCTTTTCTGTCTTTGTTGGTGATTGTAAAGCCTGAGGGGACGAGAGTGTCCAGGAGTGGCAGGGAAGAATCATTAAGCCAGGTTTCGGTGATGAATGCTATGTCTATGTCGTGAGTGAGGATGGATTCTGCTAGTTCTGTGGCATGTTTGGTGGCTGATCTGCAGTTTTTAAGCATGCAGTTTGTGGGGGCCGTCTCTGTTTTGGGATTCTTCGTTAGGGGGACTGTGGGGATGTTAGTGCGGGTGGTTGGTGGCCTAGGTGAGTTTGGGGGGGGGCTTGGACTCTTCCTGGTCCAGTGATCACCTGGATTTTGGATTCGAGGGTGACAGCAATAGGATTGTCGTACAAGGAGGCGAGATTCGCCGCATCGCTCTCAGATAACATTTCAAACTAGAAAGATACACTGAAAGCATAAGTGGTGAAGAGCCTCTGTGCTCTGAAGCCTTGCTTTTTACCCCCAGATATTCCTGCTCTTAACCTTGATTACCTGGTCACAGTTGTATTCCCCCGCAGCTGCATGCCTAAATCCCCGAATGTTTTTACTAATTTTAATGAATGACATCCTGATTTTATGTGCTATTGATTGCTTACTTGTGTTTGCTAAGAGCGCCTGCAGGTCTACGATTCCCCGGTCCAACACGGCGTTCCGCTGATTGAGTGGACAGAACCGGATACTCCCTTCTGTCTCTGACGGTCCCGCCTGGCTTCCGGCGGGGAAAGCAGAGTCACAGGGGTTTCCAGCACCCGGCCAGCTACTTAGGTTCATGCTGGGCCGGACGTGAAGCCGCTTCTCACGTCCTGGACCCTATACTCACTCAACTGACCAAAAAACTCAAACTCCCCATAGCCCCGTTCTGGTGCAAAATCATCAACAGCTCCCTGAGATCCGTCATCATCATACCTGAATGCCTTAAAGTTGGCCAAGTTACGCCACTACTAAAAAAAACAGGCTTGACTGCATGGATCTGAAATGCATGAATCTGAACAATTTCAGACCCGTCTCCAATCTCCCCCTCCTATTCAAAATCCTCGAGAAATGCGTCCTTTCACAACTAACTCAACACATGGACATCAACCTTCTTGACCCCCACCAATCGGGATTCAGAAAAGGTTACAGCACTGAAAAGGTGATCCTCAATATCACAGATGATATCCATAAGTCACTGGACTCCGATCACTGCTGCCTTCTCATTCTCCTCGACCTATCGGCAGCTTTTGACACGGTAGATCACTGACTTCTCATCAAGGTCCTACAAGAAAGGATAGGTGCCGATGAGAAGGTCCTCCGCTGGTTCACCTCCTTCCTCCAGAACCACTCGTAAAGGATAAAAATCAAAAACTTTACCTCCGACCTCCACCCCGTCAGCAGAGGTGTGCCCCAAGGTTCAGTGCTCTCACCACAACTGTTCAACATATACATGGAACCCCTCACCACCATACTTAAAAAGGCGAATATCCCCTTGCACCTATGCGCCGATGACACCCAGATCTATCTAGAAACCTCCTCCCCAAACGACATCCTCAGACTTAACAACACTTTAAAAGAAATTCAACACCATTCATCCCTACTAAAGACCTCAAAGAAGCCACCCAATCACTGGTGCTATTCAGACTCGACTATGGCAACGCAACCTTAACCAGCACCACAACATCTCACCTGGCTCCCCTCAAAACAACCCTCAACGCAGCAGCCAGAATGGTCACTGGAATCAGGAAATATGACCACATTTCACTAGCACTAAGAGAACTAAAATGGCTACCAGTTGAACAGCGAGCTAATTTCAGAACGGCCTGCCTCACGCACAAAGCCCTTCACACTGGAAAACCGGGCTATCTGGCTGCCAAACTCAAGAGGGCCGGACAGACAAGAAACCTCAGGAGCTCAAACTCCCTCCTTCTCATCCCCTTGAGAACACGTAAACATAAAACCGCTGTGAGGTCATTCTCTGGAAACGTGCCAAAATTCTGAAACTCCATCCCAGCAGATATCAGAACTATTCCGTCTTTCACAAAATTTAAAAAACACCTAAAAGCCCTCCTCCTCAACAGCTCCCTCCTGAATGGATAGCGACTGCCCTCACGCTATCCCTGACGCCGGTGCTCTCTGACTTCACATCGCTCATATCCACCTCAGCCCGCCTCTAGACAAGTGTGCAAAATAATTAGGCTGCCTCAAGAGTCTCGGCCTACCTCAATAAAACATTCAACGAGGCTACCTCAGGACACAACCATTACCTCAAGAAGCCTCAGCACTCTTGGACTGCTATCTTTATGTGTAATGACTGCTCTACCATAAAACTATTATGAAACACTGTTGTAAAGCGCTCCGATATCCCCGAGTCAGGTCAGCGCTATATAAAACACCAAAAATAAAAAATAAATAAAATAAAAATATGTTGTAGCTAACATTTTCACTTAACTATAACTTCACTTTGACCCCTGGTTTTAAGTGAATTTTAGGTTTCTTTTTAATATGAGGTATGATATTATTGCCATGCATAACTATAACAACCTTTGTTTTATTTCAGTGAATTTCTAGGCTTTTTGTACCAGTAAGTAATTTTTTTTTTACCATACACTTCTTTACTTACCCTTCACCGCACATAGCCTTTGGCCATGCGCAACGTGGGTTTGGGTAACCCTCGCTAGGGCACAGGGACCATACCTAACTATAATGTCACTTTTAGCCTTTGTTTCTTTCTTTCAGTTAAATTCTAGGGATCTTTTTATAATGTAATGTAATTTTTTTACCATACCTTACTTTACCAGCCCTGTGCTTTGCACAGCCTTTGGCTGTGCATGGCATGGGGTAGAGCACAGGGCTTGGCTTTTGGCTAAGCTCTGTGCCGAACTCCCCATGGGCAAGCAAGCCTGCATTGGGCAAGGCCTTTGACTGTGCGCAACATGGGGATGGCTGCCAAAGGCTGCCTTTTTTTCACAGTGCCACAGATCCACAGGATCACAAAGGGGCCATGTTGGGTGCTGTGGTAGCTCTGCGGATCTGAGGAGACACAGAATAAAACATTATTTTTTAACTTGCACCTCAATAGGGGACCCTCTTACACCCCCCCACAACATCCAACCTTCCCCCACTTTGTTTTTTTTAAATTATTTCCTAAGACACAGGGATCAAGACCCAGAGTCCTAAAATGGCAGCCACAAACTTTTTCTCAAGCAGTGGTCAGCCATTCAGATCACATGGTTTAAGCTTGCTGCACTCCGGATCTCCTTGGTGGATCAGAAGCGGTACAGCAACATCAAAAATACATACATTTAAACCTTCATTTCTCAAAAAAGTATGGAACGGATTTACAACAAATTACAAGTAGGCTTTCTGAGGAACGATCTAGTTTTCTGCCAAATTTGGTGTAGTTACGTTCAGATTTTTTTTCTGAATCTCTGTTAATTGGAGTTATGTGATAGGAGTTTTTAGTATTTTAATGGGCTGTGGTCGTATAGGATTGTCATAGTATAACATCAAGTTATTTAGGTAGAGTCTTGTTTAGTGAGGGGTTGATAAGGTGGGAGATTTCTTTAATGCGATTTGTTTCTGGCTGTATTGTATTTAATTGATTTGTGTTGAGGTGGAGTTGCTATGGAAACACAGACTGGGCGAGGGTGAGGAAAGCAATCAGGCCAGGAGATTGAGGAGCTACTTAATTTTATAGCTGTAAACATGAAGGAGGTGGGTATTAAGTCATGACATGCAGACCGTGCTGGGATCTTTATGTGTTGGTGGAATCCCATGAGCTCGATAAAAGTATGTTTTAAGGTTGCTTTTTCAACAATGTGGGTGTTGATATCACCAATACTGTTGCTGTAGCTATTCAAAACATTTCTGGAAATGTGCTAAGAAGGTATGTTAGGGTGGTCTGTATATGACTGCAGTGGTGACTAGTGGGAGATTTCCCCTTTTCAATTTAATTGTAAGGTGTTCAAAGACTAACCATTGTTGGATAATAATGGAGTGCAGATGGGGGTGTTAGAGTTGTAGGATGGAGACTCCCCATCCTATTTTGTTTGTTTGGCACGTGAAGGTTGTATTAGGAAGCTTGTATTGGAAAGAATGTGATTTTGGATGAAGTCAGGGTGGTCAGTGAACCAAGTTTCTGTAAATGATCTGTAGGCAGTGTAGTATTCTGCTCTACAAGTAACGAACCACCCCCTCCCTAGGGCTGCATTTACACCCACCCCACACCCATTCATCTCCTGTGTCGCCAGTCAGGTGACTCTGCTAATAGAAGGGGCTGGGAGTATGTGCTCCTGCCAGTTGAGTAACACAAGTTGTGGTGCTCCTGTCTTTATTTTATTTTGCATGTGGTCCTAGGGTCCACATCAATATTGGCGACAATGATGGTGGGACTCTGCTTGCCAACCTGTCAGCAAGTCCACGCTAGCCATAGTGCTTCCCCTATAATCACCTATCTCACTCTGTGGCAGACAGGTTATCAATTACGGAATTATAAAGCCGGCCCCAAGTTGGAGACAGAAGCATCGGAAGCCTCCACACAAAGGGGTAGATTTACAATAACTGGCGCATCCCTACATATCAGCAGGGATGCGCCAGTTATTTTGTGTCACGGCAGACACCTCTTGCGCCACCATGGATGCGCCACATTTACAATGCGGCGCACCATGGGGCAAGAATGCACAGATGCGTGACGCATCTGCTGCTGTAAAGGTGACGCATTGCTGGAGTCGCGCTGCAAGCGCGACGCAGCTCCAGCAGGGCTTGGGGTGCCTCTATGCCTAACATGCTGCGCCAATCCTTACGTCTGCTTCAAGCAGGCGCAGGGTTTAGACGCAGCATGGCCGTAAAAGTGACTGAGTGAAATCTTGTAGATTTCACTCAGCCACTTTTAGGAGGTGTTCCTGCGCCGAACGCCCCCCCCCCCAGCGCCGGAACACCCACATGTGGCGCAGGGCTTTACTACGTGACGCACCTCCCTAGTTGCGTCATGTTGTAAATACCCTGCAGAATGACGCTGGCTTTGCACCGACGCTGCGTCACAAAAGTGACACAACGGCGGCGCAAATGTTGCGTACGGGGCTTGTAAATCTGCCCCATAATGCGAGGCCAAACCAAGGTTCTTTGCGCTTTGCACCAATCTCACAACTGTTCATCCATCCATCGAGATGGTGAGTAAGGTATTGGTCTGCTGCCAAATACTTACCATTGAACACCTGGCCCACAACTTCCCAAATGCACTTACTGGCTCCTGAGTAGCAGCATCCACCTGGCCCTAACGAGGTAAAGGGAGAGAGATTGCAGAGGAGCCAAGATGCGTAAGGGAGAAAGCTCTTGAACTCTGCCTCTTCCCGAGGCAATGGACTGCTCTCGACCCATCACTTCATCTGAGCAAAGATGAAGGAGGGGGAGGCACGTCTCAAGCTACCCAGCTCTTGTGTAGTGAGACTGAGGTGCCGAGCAGTTTCTGGATGGAAATTTGCACCCTCCAAGGTTGTCTCTCTTATCCCTCTACCCTCAAAGCACTTGCCTTAGCTCTCACAGGACTGCCCCAGGGCCTCGGTGAACAGCTCCTGTAGAATGTCTGGATGGATGATGTCCAGGGCATCACAGCTGTTATTGTGGAGCATTGAACAACCAGAGTGGAGGCTGACACGTCATTATGCCAAAAGACAAGACGCACCAATGACACTCCGAAGAATCAGTCTCTCGGCGACTACCTGCTCACCCTGCCTGCATCCTGATCCCGGTAATGGGGGCACACCTTGACCCTGACCCCTCTACTCCTTTCGTTTGCACGAGTGACGAGGCAGAATCTCCTCGACGGTCCAGACACGGCACCTACGCAGATCACATACGGTCAGTGGAAGTACATCCAAAGGGCATCCGCAACCAAGAGATGGACTTGACACTGCTCCACCGACGGATGCCAGGAGGTAGTGGGGCCTCAGAGCGGAGACCTCGGCAGGCCGCAAACGATATTCCCAGTCTCGACAGGACTGTTGCCCACAACACAAACGGCAGTTTGTGATATGTTATACATTTTGCACTGAGGAACAAACATTAAGTAACACAAACTGCATTGTGTTGTTAGAGTGTGGAGAAGATCCTTGAAACTAAATGGACAGAAGAAAGCGAGAGCGTGAATGGCTAGAGTAGGTTCAATTTCTAGATGCAAGATGAAGTGGCAGAATGGAAAGTATCCAGCTGTGGAGTGGCTTAGACTGAAAAGAAACACAGTTTCCTAAACTAAAAATAGTAATGTCGGGATTCAGGGATTCAACAAAACAATAAAACCTGAATTGAGGGTTAAAATGGGTGAAGTTCATAGAACAGATTATGAAGTGGAGTTATTTCAATTGACCAGAAGATGGCAGTAGAGGATGAGGTTTTGTGAGGATGGGAACCTGTGGTAGTGAGGGTGCCCATGCTGCTCCGTGGTTGAAGTATGTGAAAGAGACTCTCTCAAACAACCGTTTAAGCCTGTTATGGGATGCCCTCCTAGAGGCTAGTTTAGTTTCTAAAGCCAAGACTAAGAATGCATATTGGCAACATAAGTTGAGTTTTTAGTATAGCCAGTCTAAAATAGGATATTTGACCATGGCATTCCTCCAACATAAAGCCAGTTGAAGCAGTTTTTTTCATGAAATTGAGCAGGTAACTGCTAGGAAACTTTATTTGCAGTTTAAAAGCCAGATTTGGAGGAGGGGGGGTGCATGGATACCCTGTACTGTACAATGTGTACCTTGTTCAGAAGCCAATTAAACAATGGAGCATGTTTTTTTCTTTTGTCCAGGGTATTCAGGTGCCAGGAGACTGTACATCTGCCCACTGTGTCGAAACATTGAAATTAGGACACATAGAGAGGCCTTGAGAATTTTATAAAACATTACTAGCCAGTGTGTAGCGTTTGGGGTCTCACGATATCTGTTGACTATGTGGAGGGTTAGGCAAAATAACATTCAAATACACTTCTAATCATTATGTAAGGTGAAAACAATCATATTAATATATTTTATGACAACATTTTCATAGCATCATTTACATTTTTATCATACTGGTTTTAATGATGTATTTATGTTTTATTGCATATATTTAATCTTATCTTGATTTTAAACTTGATTATTGATATTGCATGGGATTTTTTTAATCTAATTGTTAGGAATTTGAACTTGGATGGCATAATGCCGAGTAAAGTTTTGTGAGGATTGTGGGGCATATCAGCAACAACCGGCAATAATTATCGCTAAGCGCACTTAGCGCTAGGATAATTATCGCCGGCTAGCGTGGATTTTTATCACTGAGATAGCGTGCTATTAGCAACGCTTATCTCAAAAGTGATAAAAATCCTAGCGCTAAATGCCAAACATGAGATTATCGCTGGAAACCCAGCGATAATCCCACGAAGTTTGGCGATAGCTTGCTGATAGGGCCTCACAAACTTAGCCATGACATCCACCTTCCATAGGATATCATGGCTAAGTCAGTTTCAAAGCAGGCGTAAGGGAAGTAGCGATAACAGAGGTTATCGCAACTTTTCTTGTCGCTATGCTGCTTTGCGTGAGGCTTGATAATAGGAGAAATGTCGCTTAGCGACATTTCTTCCGTTATCCTGGCCAGGAATGCCCACTTTGCATCTCATTAGAGATGCAAAGATGGGCATTCGGAATTCAGGCGCTAAGGCAAGGTTTCACGCGATAGCGTGACCTTGCTGATATAGCGATACAATTATCGCCGCTTTTCGGCCGAAAACGGCCTCAAAAGCGGCGATCATTTTTTATCGCCGCCTTGTAGATATGCCCCTGTGTTGTTCGGGTGTGGGAGAAGATCCTTGAAACTAAATGGACGAGAAGAAAGTGAGAGCATGAACGGCTAGAGTATGTGTGGGATGGAGTTCAAGGTTCAATTTTTGAACGCAAGATGAGGTGGCAGAATGGAAAGTGTCCTGTTGTGAAGTGGGTTAGACTAAAAAGAAACAGAGGGGCATATTTTCAAGAACATGTGATATCTATCGCAAAAGTTACTTAACGCAACCCTCAACATCGCAGTCCATTGCGGGAAATTTACGCCTTGTGAACCAGGCATTCACAATACGGGGTACCATGCGATAGCCACCAGACAACGCTTCAAATGGCAGCGTTAAAATGCGAAACACTAACGCAAAAAAAGCTGCGATGAGGCCAAGCGTGATACAAAAATAATCGAAAACCAGCCACAGGACTGCAATCCACACGCGTCAGGTGGGAAAAATCACCATAAAAGTAGAAAAAAAAAGACAAACAAATGTCAAACTACAGCGAAGAACCATGGATGTTGCCGGAGCAAGTACGGAGGAGAACCAGAACACCACAAGCCTCCCAGAGGACCTGCCTGGGACCTCGGGGTCAGGGAAGGCCAAGGAGAAGAAGAGTAGGAAGAAGCGCTTCAGTCTGCAGGAGAACATGATCCTGATTACGGAGGTGGTCGAACACCATCAACAACTGTTTGTCACCTCCACTGTGTCATTGGCGACAAAAAATTGACTATGGCAGGCCATCGTGGACAAGGTGAATGCACTCAGAGTGATGAAGAGGACAATGGACAAGGTCAAGAGGCGTTGGAATGACGTCAAGCGAAAATCCAAGCTGAAACTCGCCAACAACCGGAAGGCAGCAATGCAGACTGGAGGTGGCAGTCCTGCGCCACAGGCAGAAATGGTGTCCACAGTCATCAGTTGGGACACGGTGGCTGGAGTTGGGGGACCGGACACTGCTCAACAGGACCGGACACAACAGCAAGAGGGTGAGTAACGACCAGGGACTGGGGGGATGGGGGGAGATGGGCACAATGGCAAACATACACAATTAAGTAGAGCACAGCTGTGGACAAATCATGCCCCAGACCCCAACTCCCACCAAGAGAACCATGTACCCAAGTATGCAACATTTCAGCACTGTATGAGCAAAGAAGTCAGAGGCACATCGCATGTAAGGGATAAGGGGCAGCAAAATCAGAGCAGCAGGGGCTACATCCCCAAAATACAGCACACAACCATCACGTGCACAGCACATCAACATTGACAACGAAGTGGCACAAACAGCAACAAGCTCACCACAGAACAGAGGACACAACTGGTACTGACTGGGTGTAGACACTGGCCATTCACAAGTGGCATTGCAGGGAAATGTGAGTTGATAATGTACAAGTACAAACACACTGCCGTGATGTTATCGAAATGTCCACAGTCCTGCAGCAAATGGGCAGCCCCTCCGAAACAGCCATGATGTACACAGTCATGAAGTCTGTATGTAAACATGTACAATGCGACAACACACATGTGAACACATTGTTAAACTGCATCTCCCCTTCACATTGCAGAGGGACAATCAGCACCTCCTGGAGAGCAGTCCCAACCTCTCTTTTCTGATGACGAAGAGGACCACGACACCTTTGACTCTGGCACCCTCCAAGAGTTCATAAACAGTCTCCGCAGCACATCTCCAGGAGCAGGACAGCCCAGCTGCAACGAGGAGAACCAACCCCCTGCACAGACCACACTGCAGGCAGCACCCACCACCACAGCTGCCTCCCAGGACCCCCACAAAGAACACATGGCCTTCCAACGCTGTATGTTGGGATGCCAGGAGCAGCTGGCTGAACAAGTGCGGGTGGGCTTCGACCGCATGGCAGACAAACTAGATGCCATACGTGGGTGTCTAAGTCCCATCAGGGACATCTCACGGTCCCTAACGGACACCGACAGTCTGCTCCATGCCCTCTAACGAACCATGGCTGACATTGCTAGAGTCCTGACTGTGAGACAAAAATGACTGTCCAGTCAGAGTGGCTCCAGTGAGCTCACCCAGAAGTTGGGACTCATGCGGAGGCTCATGGAGAACATGGAGCGGGCCAATGCGGGAAGAGCGGCTGCCACGGCTGCATACCGGCGAGAGGTAGCTGGGCTCCACAAGGGCCTCAAAACCATCCTCATGGCTTTGCTGCCAGAAGACCTGGCACAGATGCATGCTCCTGCTACCACTACATCCACATCTCTGCCCCCTGAAGTGTCAGTGCCACACAGTGCGGCAGACATTCCACCTCCGGCCCCTGAGATGTCACTGCCACACAGTGCTGGAGACAGAACACCACCACCCACATGTGAGGCACATGAGACAGCAGGGGATGAAGATGCGGATGAGTCTGCCCTCATGGTAAGAAGGACGCAGTAGCATGCATCTCCGCCATAGGGCCGGCATCAGCTGGGTTCTGCCCTCTGCATCATCACCTTCCACTGTCCCCCGATACACTCTGCGAAAGTCACCTTGGACCTCGACATGGACTGCCATAACCTGTTCGATCGCCAATGACACTGCTATCAGACTGCGGACTGAACTCTTCCACTTCCTTTGGACTGGTCATTCCCTGAATGACTCTGGCTGGCCCTCCACGGGCCAACATTTGAAAGTGGGGTTTGCATGGCCTCGTACTGCTCTAGATGCAACACTCCACTGAATGTACATTAAACATTCAGAATCACACAGATGTGTCATCTCTATGGCCTTTCAAGTGTGGTAGCATGGATGAATGTGGGGTCATTGAATGCCTCTTACGTCCATATGGCTCATGTCGTCGGACTTGGGTCACAGGGTGACACATTGTCGATCGTCGTCTGGGTGGCACCAACGCAACAACAGCGACAAACACCTTTGTTACGTCCTTGTCCAGCCCCGTACGGAACCACACCCAGAGTCCCGGGGTCATTGTTCAAACCCTTACGCTGGAGTGGCATACGCCAGGTCAGCCTACTACGCTTACGCTCCAGGGGGGGACAACAATGCCACATGTGCCAGGACTCCCCTGTAGTGATCTGCTGCTCACAGGTCTTGTTGTCAGCATGCCATGGCCACTCCCTCACGGCAGGTTTACACCCACACCACACCCATCCAGCACACCTGTCACAGCATATGTGACCCTGTCAATAAAAAGGGCCAGGCGCACATGTACAACGCTGTTTCCAACCTCTCTCAGGGTGTATCCCTGTGGTGTGAATGTAGACATGGAGGCCCAGGGGCCTGCAACATCACATTCCGCAGGCCTGGAGGGGACATGATGGTTTCCGCACCACGATACCCAATCATAGAGGGTCAATGACTGTGGGGGCACAGACTTGATGGCACCGGATACACTGCAGCCGGCACAGGCACACCGCCACGGGACGGTGACTTTCGGTGCACTGAGGTAGGGGCACCTTAAGTGCTGAGCGGGCGTGCAGCCTGCGATGATGCCCCATCCCGGCAGTCCAGATGGCTCAGGTTTTGTGTGCCCTGCTGGACTGCAGTGTAGGCCTGAGCCTGTGGGCAGCGCGAGCCTACCGCCACGTGGTGTCGCCTCCTGGGTCACAGAATTAGTGGCACCTATGAGGCTTAGCGGGTGTGCAGCCTGCGATGAGGCCGGGTGCACTGGAATGTCCATGGAGTAATCAAGACCCAGCACCAAACGTGAGACCTGGTGGCCTGCGGAGCAGGGCTGCATGATGTGGAGAGTGCCATGTCCGCAGGCCCCGGGCTTGTGGCTTGCAGCGGCACGTAGTGAGCCCTCTTTTCTACACGCCGGTGGCGGAAGGTGAGCAGTGATGCCTGGGTGCGCAGGGGCGGGCATGCAAGGCTTGGCTGCGGGAGGGGCTGGGGTGTATCTGCCTGGGTGCACAGGGGTGGTCAGGCGATGATGTCTTGTGCAATTGTATGTACTGTTCCATTCATGTATCTGGACTCTGTTTCAGATGACGGGTCTGTCTCAGATGTGGGACCTGGTGAACTGCACTACATACCGGCACGTGGTTGGAGACACACCAGTGGCAGCAGGTGGGTAATGTGGCCTGGGTGCGCAGTGTCTCTCTCTGTCCCTCTCTTCTTTTCTCTAGCTCTCTCTTGCCCTATCTGTTCATATATCCCTCCCTGTCCGTCTTTCTCTCTCTCTCTCCCTCTCTGTCTGTCTTTCTCTCTCTCCCCCTCTCTGTCTATCTTTCTCTCGCTCCCCCTCTCTGTCCGTCTTTCTCTCGCTCCCTCTCCTTCGCTCTCTCTCTCTCCATTGCTCTCTCTCTGTCGCTTGATGTGCGCAGGACAGACCTGCTCATCATGATTTTTGTCTTGCAGGCTGTGACCTACGGATTGTCCCGAGGGGAGCCAGCATGTGTCTTCATTTCTGTTCTGTGTTTATTTTAATACATTTTCATTTGTTGCTTCGAAGGTGAATGTGTGATGCTCATTTTTGTGACGACACATGCATGTCACCAGATGTGATTGTGCGACATCATGCTGGTTATTTGGTATATGATTCCGTGTGGTTGATGTGACATATCTTTGTCCAGGGGTGGATTGGGGTGCCCGGAGTGGGGCCCCGGGGTAGGGGGGTGTGGTCCTGGGGTTGATGGCGGTGGGTGTTGTTGCCCTCTTGGGGCTCCGGGGTGCATGTTCAGTGGCTCCATGGCATCTGTTGTTCTTTAGGTGTGGCTCTGGGCTGGGCTCTCTTTTGTGGTGCCGGTTGTAGTCCGACTTTGCACCAGCTCGGAGCAGGTGTTAGTTTCCTGGTGCTAACGCACCTTATTGCATGCCTTGTGTTCTTATCACAGATCAGGCTGGTCATTGAGAATGTTGTGGTGTGGTGTTGTCGCTGCTTTTTGCTCGGGAACGTCTACTCTGCAACTCATTAGCGATAGTTGCCGGGGTTATCCTTGGCGATGTTTTTGCGGCTGCTATCACCGGAAAACTGGTGATATGGGCTGTTTGCACCTGCTTGTGAATGGGGTGGTAAGTTTATCTCAACTTTGTCTGCGTTAAGGTGCCGATAACTCAGCGATAGCTCCTTTAGAATATGGCCCAAAGTTTCTTAAACTAAAAATAGTAATACAGCGAGTCAGGCATTATTCAACAGAAAAAGAAAACCTGAATTGATTCAAATTGGCGGCTCGCAGAGGTAACGCTGTGGGGTGTTGAGGCGGGGGAGGGGCTGTGTGGTAGGTTTTGGAGTCTGACATACGATGGCAGATATTTATTTAAGTTCACCTTTGCCGTCGTATGTCGGACTCCACTACCCCGCGACCCAGTATGCCCTGCCTCTCTTGCACCACAGTGTTACCTCTGCGAGCCGCCCATGGGGTGACGCTCAAAAGAGCAGATTATGAAGTGGAATTATTTCAAATGACCAGTAGGTGGCAGTAGAAGATGAGGTTTTGTAACAATGGGACCAGTGACTAATCTGTGAAAGTCCTTTCAAGAGAGGAAGGCTGTCATTTACCTTGCATAAATGTTTTACATTCCATGCTTCCTCCCAACTCTCTTAACGAAGAGCGCAAGCACGTGAAAACTGAAGAAATAAAACCAATTTAAAGCATTGGACCTCTCTCGACCCGGTAACTCAGAGAGACGCGTTTCAGTTGTTCACCCGCCTTTTTTAATGTAAGAAGCGGCATTTTCCGACATCTTTACACTGAAAAATGTTACAAACATAAACAAAATTCTTCAAAATGTTTTATAGCAGTATCTCATGTCTATAGTCACAAAGAAAGTATGTACTATCAGCATAATTAAGCAGTGTTCACATGAATTACAGTGCTATAAATTCAGAACCTATAAATGAATATCGAAATAAATATTTAATCATATCCCATGTGACGGAATTACTATAGGTTAAGTCACACAATATATTTATCAAGTCCATAGTCGCCCACTCTAAACAACCGTACATGTGGACCCGTACTGATTATTATACAGTGATATTTGCATTTAAACCATGTGAACAAACACGCTGCATGTGTTTTAAGCTGATATTTTCTTAAGACCATGACATTTAAGTGAATTATACTATACATATCGTTGCAGGCTGAATACCACTTTCAATAATAATAATGTTAGCCTCAGCTCACTGGCAGCAAATCAATCTGCGATGTTAGCTCGAATGCAGTGTGGCCACTAATGCTTTGCATGTGCACAAGTGTAAAATATGAAGGTTAATAGTCAGTAATTAAGTCCTCAGCGTTGAATTTAGTCACTATGTTACAGCATACATCCAGGGCATTAAGTGGAGCCCTACGCATTCTGAAATCAGATGCGAGACCATTTTTTGTTTGTGCAACGGCAACATTTTTGGGTAGATTATGGTCCATTAGAAGGAGGGCCCTATTGGCTTTATCGACTTAAAGGAAGTAAATGAATTGAAACCCAAACGATCTGAACAGATGGGCGTGTATTTCCTACTAGCACTTTGGATTGTAAATACTTGGATTGCTTGCCACTTCAATTTTGATGTTAGGATGCATTTTTTAATTATTGAAATATGCTTATATTTGCACTATGTACATATTGTATCTTTGTGATAAGCTTTTTACCTTAAATGTTATCTCTTTTTAAACTATCAAGAGCCTGTATAGGAAGTATTTTAATTTACAGTACCTTTTATTCTGATTATTGCCATGCAAGACCCATGTGCTTTTTTAGGTCTCGCCTGACCCAGCGCATGCGCTGGTCTGGCGAGACTTATTGAGAAGGCTCCAAAAAGTGCTACCAGGCCAGCCTAGAGCTACAGTGCATGTGCGCGATACACCTGTCGTAAGATAAGGAAATTACCTTTTTAATTTTACGTTATGGACAATTTGGGTGGACAATGTGAGTGGAGGGGAAAAAAGGAGTGGGGGAGAAGAGGAAGGAAGGGATGAAGAGACATGAGCAGTGAATGAAGATAATCACAGAAACAACTCCGTTCTCGCCGGCATCATTTCCTCCTTAGCACCTATGAAAGGCATTCTCCATTTAGCAGCCAGGATAATCTTCAAAATTAGAAACTATAGGAGGAGCCTAGTGCGCAACCAAGATGGCCGCGTAGGCTTACGGCTCTCGAGGGCCTCCGCAACCTCCCACGTCTATCCTGACTAAATCCTGGTAAATTCGACGGGCTTTTGCTGATGCATCCGCGCTGAGGTGCCACCCGTTCTCCAAATTCAGATCGGACGCCGGGAACCCGAATGGTTGCCCTCCGAAATTTGCGGCCTGCTACTGCCTTGGTCCCGATCTCGAGTTGGTGAGGTGCCCGGGTACGAAGTGAACAACAGCGGCACGCTGGGCTTGACTTGCCACGTACCCTGCACTTTCACTTTCATTTTCAAGTGGGTTTTTTTTTTTTTTTTTTTTTTTGAGATTGGCTGCGGGACCTTGGGGTTTCAGAGGTGCGCGGATGGCGGAGTGTCTGGCCTGATTTTCGGACGATACACGGGCTTCCTGTCTGCGACTGCTGTGTTCGATTGATTTAGCCACCTGATCCCTGTCCCTGGCGCTGGCGGGTGCCAACCTTGGTGGCCTCCGGACGATGGCGGCGAGACTAGACGGGGACAAGTCGAAACCCAAGTCTACCCGGAGAGGATCCTATACTCAGGCCAACAACATGGATCGTTATGCGCAGCCAAAGGGATCCCCCAGTGGCCTGCATAAATCGCCTGAGAGGTCTAAAGAGGTATCGGGCCCGTCGTCAGAACTGACACTGCAGGATGTTATGGGCGCCATTGAGGAGATGAAGGCTGCTGTGGGTCAGCGGTTTGATACCCTGGTGGTCCTGATCGATGTGAATTTGGTCAGGGCAGACCTGTCCAAAACCAACGAGCGGGTCGACTCTTTTGCTCAAGCGGCGTCGAGCCTAACTGTGGACATGGCCGCCCTGCAGAGGAAGGTCCGTAGGTTGCGGCTTGCCAGTGACCAGACGGATCGTCGACTTGAGGACTCCGAAAGCAGGGCTAGACGGAACAATGTTCGCATCATCGGAGTGCCGGAAAGATCGGAGGAATCTGCGGCTGATCTTTTTGTGGAAGATCTGGTGATGAATCATCTCGCGCCCAAGGGATTGAGCAAGTTCTTTGCGGTGGAGCGGGCCCACAGGATTCCAGGTGGTGCGCCCAAGGTGGGTGCTCCCCCGCGGCCTATAATTGCCCGTCTTTTTAACTTTCGGGATAGAGATGCTATCCTTCAGGCATCGAGGGTGGCCGGGCCGCTGAAGTTTGAGAACTCCAATGTTAGCTTTTATCCGGACTTCACGCAAGCGGTCCAGAAACAACGGCTGGGATTTTTGGGTGTCAAACGGCGCTTGAGGGACATGGAGCTGAAATATGCGATGTTATTCCCGGCGAGGTTGCGGGTTGAGTTCCAGGGTCGGTCCCACTTTTTTGACCGGCCGGAGGCAGTTGGAGACTGGTTGGACGCCCTGCCTCGGGGACAGGCTCGAGACAGTCGGACGGCGGAGAGCGGACGGGATGTGGTGGAGCAGGACTAGAACTTGGTTCCTGGCGATGGACTGGACTAGCGATGTTTTGTACCTTGGCTCAATTGCACTCTAATTTTGCACAACATGCCCTTCAAATGCTTTGGGGTTGCGGGGAGCTTATTGGGGCCTTTTCCTCCTTCTGGGGTTCTTTTTGTGGTACATGTTAGGGCGACAGGCACACTGCAAGTTGGGGGGGCTGTATGGGCTCAAGCAGGGGTGCAGGGAGGGGGGAGTTGTGGTTCCGGGACTGTGGGGGAGGGGGGTTGTTGGGGATTGTTTTTTTGTTTTGCAAGGCAATGTGAAGTTTTCTGCTCACATATCCGGATTGTGCTCTCCGGGATGTGGGTACCATGTGCGGGAATGGGATGGGGGGTAGGGAATTGAGAATCCTTTCGTGGAATGTGAATGGACTGGGGGACAGGATCAAGCGCGGGGTGGTGTTGCAGTTCTTGAAGCGGATTTCGCCTGACATTGTTTTCCTGCAGGAGACACATTTGATTGGGAACTCCTTCCAGGCCCTAAATAGGAGAGGCTATCGCCTTGCCGCTCACTCTGGTTTCACTTCTGGCTCTAGGGGAGTGGGCATTCTGGTTAGGGCCTCTCTCCCATTGGAAGTGGACGAGGTGCTTCACGATGATAGGGGGCAATATGTGGCACTGGTGGGGAGGTGGGAGGGCAGGACTATTTCGCTCGTGGCTGTGTACGTGCCTCCGGGCTTACAAACGGCCACATTTGCTGATTTGGGGCGTTTGGTCCTGGGACTCCCTGGGGGGGTTCTGGTGTTGGGTGGTGACTTTAATGCAGTTGTCTCCGGGTTGGAGGACCGTCACCCCCCCAGGGATCTCCCTAGGGCTCAGGACTGGTTGGGGGGTTTTTTGGACACTTTGGGACTTGTAGACTGCTGGAGATTGACGCACCTGGGACAGGCGCAGTATACCTTTCACTCGGGGGCCCATGGGAGTCTCTCGAGACTTGATTACATGCTTATGCCGGCGATCCAAGCTGGGATGATTGGGGATGTGCGTCATTTAGCCCGGGGTATCTCTGACCATTCCCCTATATGGTTGCAACTGAGGGTTGTCCCTGGGGCAGAGGGGAGAGTGGCACCCATTAGCCCCTGGTATCTTCGTAACCCCAAGATCCGCGCGGAGCTGGTCAAGTCCACTGATCACTACTTCACTGATAATGTGGGGTCGGTGTCATCGGCTGTCTCCCTATGGGAGGCTTATAAAGTGGTGATCAGGGGGCAGGCCTTGTCCCATATCTCCCATGCTAAGAGGTGCGGGAGGGCAGAGGTGGTCCACCTGGAAGCTGAGATAGCTGAAATGGAGGAGGACTTGGAGCGTGGAGTTACTGATGAGAAATTGCATGTTCTCAGCCTCAAACAATCAGATTATAGAGCGCTAGTCACGGAAGCTGCTAAAGAGATGGGTAGAGAACAGCAAGGGCGACTGTATGATGTGGGGGATAAGGCCGGAAAGCTCATTGCTTGGTTGGATAAGAAGGAGAGAGCGAGCAGGGTGGTGCCCGTTGTGGAGAGGACGGATGGAGTGAGTGTGACTGACCCGGTTGAGATCGTTGACTGCTTCGCGGCTCATTTCCGCGGAGTATATTCTCCGGTCTCTGGGCGTTCGGAGGAGGACTCTCGTCTGTTGCTTAGAGACATTGCATTGCCAACCCTATCGGAGGCTGATGCAGTATTGATGGAGGCGAAGTTGTCGTCAGATGAGATCGCTCTGGCCACTCGCTCGATCGCATCGGGTAAAGCCGTGGGTCCTAACGGTCTTCCCATTGAACTCTACAAGTTGCGTCCCGATAAGATAGCGCCATATCTTCGGGACATGTTTCTTGCGGCACGTGCGGTGGGCTTCCTTCCCCCTGACCAACGCCTCGCCACCATAGTTGTGATACACAAAGAGGGGAAGCCGCGAGATCGCTGCGCCTCCTACAGGCCCATTTCGCTGCTGAATGCAGAACCCAAAATTCTGGCTAAGGTGTTGGCTAACCGACTGGTTCGGGTCGTGGGCGACTTGATTCATCAGGATCAGTCTGGTTTTATACCCCATCGGAATACCGCTCTAAATTTGAGGCGGTTGCACGGCGTGCTTGCTAGAGCGGAATTCATACGTGAGCCGGCCATCTTGGCATCCTTAGATGCTACTATGGCGTTCGACACTTTGAAGTGGCCATATATTTGGGCCGTGTTGGCGAAATTTGGGTTCGGCCCTGAGTTTATTGGTTGGGTAAAATTACTATATGCTGACCCACTGGCTCAGGTGGTGGTGAATGGTAGGGTGTCGGCTCCCTTCGCACTGGGGAGAGGTACGCGGCAGGGATGTCCGTTATCACCCCTTCTCTTTGCACTTTCTTTAGAGCCTCTCGCCGCCTGGTTGCGTTGGGAGCCGTCGTTGCGTGGCATTAGATGGACGCCGGAGTTTTAAGACCGTGTCTCCCTTTACGCGGATGACATCCTTCTGTATCTCACCTCCCCCCGACAGTCGCTAATTGTATTGGTGGATGTACTGAATTCCTTTGGTCGCAACTCCGGCCTGGTCATCAACTGGGCCAAGTCGTGCATCTACGTCCTCTCAGGGGATGCCCCCCTCCTGCCACGGGATTGCCCTATTCAGATTGCTACCCGGGGGTTCAAATATTTGGGAATCTTCATCTCACTGGATCCCGCGGTCCGCTATGAGCGAAATCTTCTCCCTCCCCTCCAGCGATTGAAGGCCGACGTCGCAAGGTGGCGACGACTTCCGCTTTCGCCGCTCGGACGGGCGGCATTGTTTAAAATGATGTCGCTACCTCGCTTTTTGTACGCTTTGCAGAATACTCTAGATGTCGTGCCAGCCCGCTATTTCCGGGAGGTGGAGGGTCTTCAGCGCCAACTGTTCTGGGACGGGCGGCCGCGGATTGCTCTCGCCAAGTTGACGCTCCCTTGGTACGATGGGGGGGTCGCCCTCCCCGATATTAAACGATACTATTGGGCGTCTCAGTTGGCGGCGGTGAACCACGGAATATACGGTCCTGCCCTGAACCCGGCCTTCGAGATGGATACATTTCTGCTCCCGGGTGGGGACTATAATCGGGCGCTGTACTCGGTAACCCCGGACACGCGGTTGATGGGACCCACGCAGGTGGCGGTACATGTGTGGCACGCGGCGAATGCTGCGATGGGGTGGAAGGATCGCTTGACTCGGGCGACGCCGTTGTATGCCTCTGGGCGGTTGGGCTGTTTGTGGAGATCGAAAGGCTTTGAGAATTGGGATATGATTGGTATATGTAAGGTGGGTGATCTTTGGGTGAAGGGAGCTTTCAAAACGTTTGAAATGCTTAAAATGGAATATAAATTAAACGATAGAGAGTACTTCCGGTATGCTCAAGTCCACCATGCGCTGTGTTTGGTCTTTCCGGACGCTGCTGCTATCCCCGAGTATTCCCCACTGGAGGATCGAGTGCTGGATGGCTACGTGCCCGACAGCACTATTTCTCTGATTTATAAGAAACTCATTAATGATCGCGCGGACTTGCTTCTCCGTCTGCGGGAGGCATGGACGGGCGATGGCTTGGAATTGGACGATGAGGACTGGGTATCGGCGGTGGCCTCCCCGAAAGAGGTGGCGATCCCGGCCCGCTTCCGGTTTGTACAGCTGAAGATCCTTCATAGAGTGTATATCACGGGGCACGGTTTGCTGCGTATGGGTTATTCGATGGATGGACTCTGTAAACGTGGATGTGGCCTGCCAGGCACCTTTCTTCATATCTTGTGGGAGTGTTCGGAGGTTGTGCGATTTTGGAACGGTATCCACACTGTAATGGAGGAGGTCACGCACGTTGCCCTGTTGCCAGAGGCTAGGAGGTGTTTGTTGAATGTCTGGGAACCGAATGATTGTAATGCGGCACAGACACAGTGGGTGACCTTGGGGTGCATGGTGGCTAAGCGTAACATTGCACAGTTGTGGGGCTCCCCGAGGCCGCCCACGATCGAGGTATGGAAGGAGAATATGGATTGGTGTATGTTTAGGGAAAAGACGGTGTATGTGGCGAGAGGCAAACCAGGGAAATGGACTAGGGTATGGGGTCCTTGGAATTTATATCGTGGAAGTATCTGCACCCCGCCGCTGCCATTAGAGGTCGATATCGCTTTGACCCCCTAGTCGCGCATTCTGCGGGAGGGTATGAGGTGTGTTCCATGCTCTGTTTTCCCGTTGCCCCCCTCTGCCGCTTCCGGACAGGAACTGCTTTGGACACTGTATGTTGTTCCCTATCCTTGGAAGAGCACGCTGCTATTTCGGACTCTCATTGCCTTGAGTGTGTTTTATATGTAATAGAAAACGAAACTGTTGTTTCCGATTCCTCCTGGCCTATGGCCACGGCCTGTTATATGTGCTCACGAACTGCCGGGCGCTTTGCCTCGGGCTCATTTGAATGTGTGGCGTTGCACTGCGGGCCTTCGGGCTCTATAGCGGCCGGCCCTGGTGGTTGTAGGCCCTTGTCTGTATTTTACTGTGTGCTAACGGTTTCTAATAAAAAATAAAAAATAAAAAATAAAAATTAGAAACTATAACTAAATATCTCTGCACAAAAAGACCTATATTGACATCCACTAAAACCAGGATAAACTTAAAGCTTGCATGCATCACTCGAAAGGCCATATTCAAACACTACTCGTAATGGCTCGGCACTTCTCTCAAGATCTCGGATGGAATTTTGCAAAGTCCCTATAATTTAGTGTACTTTTCCTTGTGTTCACTCCTTTCCCATTTATCTCACATTACCTCACACTTGTTGTGCCTTCTCCCTTTCTCTTTTCTTGACGTCTCAAATATGTAATACGTTCGTCATTATTGGCCTCTTTCCTGGAAGCCGCATGTGTTTTTTAAAGCTTCGATCTTTCCTTTGCAAGCAAAGTTGTTGTCTATTTTATTCTTTTTTCTTTTTTCCTTACATGTGGCTCTTAGCACACTATCCAGTGTTTTTGTTTTTATCCTGCCTTGATGTCTGCAGATATTACTGATGAATCATTGAAAATATATATTTATAAGCATTTGATTAAAGGGTTTCATGATCGGGGTTTCCTATTTATTTTTTGGGGAGTTTTATATAGTGCGAACTAGGCCCGAAGGTATCGGAGTGCTTTACATGAGCACCAGTTGCGTCGGAGTGCTTTACATGAGCACCAGTTGCGTTTCAGACTGGCACATTCACTTTATTTGTTAAGCACGGGGAGATTAAGGGCGAGATGTAGGAAGGAAATGTTTTGCGATTCCCTATTGCAAATCTGCTATTAGGAAATCGCAAAATATATTGTATGAAAGTGTTTTGAACACTTTTTGCGATTCCCACTGGGTCACAAATGATTTATCTCATGAATATTAATGAGGTAGGTCACAATTTGTGACCCATTATGAATGCTTTAAAAAAAGAAACATTAAAAGTTTTCCGGTCCTTTGGGGACCCCTTACCATTTGCAAATGGGTTACCACCTACTTTAAGTAGGCAGTAAAATGAGAGTGTTTTGCAACCGCATTTCGGTTGCAAAATATTCATTCATACCGATGCTATTCGGTATTGGGAAGGGACACCCTAAACAGGCACTTTCCTAATACCGAATTGCAAACCCAATTTGCGATTCAGTTACCGAATAGCAGTTTGGGTTTGATACATGTGGAAAGCCGTCTGTGACCTCAAAAAGGCTTCATACATGTGGCCCTAGGAGATTTGCCAAGAATCACAGGATTTTGAGTGGCCCTGCTGAGACTTGAACCCGGTTCCCCAGCTTCCAGGTTGCTCGCCATAACCGTTAGGCCACATCCTCTCCCCATGTGACCTTGATCTTCATATTTGTTGAACAGTCTTGTGTATCTTTGCACTAAAAATCTGGTTTTAAATGCATGACAGCTTTAAATGCATGATTGCCCTGATGAAGGCCTGTTGACATAACAATGGTTTTGATCAATGACTATGTTCAGAGTAAGCATCTATCTGGACATGGCTATGTGCTAGAGTTATTATTGCTAAAGAACAATTTACATGAGTCATTTTCTGTGCTTATTTAAAATATTGTTACACGTGTTGTAATTCATT
This sequence comes from Triturus cristatus, assembly GCF_964204655.1. Taxonomy (NCBI): domain Eukaryota; kingdom Metazoa; phylum Chordata; class Amphibia; order Caudata; family Salamandridae; genus Triturus; species Triturus cristatus. Next base: position 425,315,498 of record NC_140593.1, read on the forward strand.
CTTTCTTGTTCTTCATCCAGGGGTTGGTGTCGATAACATGTTCCTCATGATTTCCTGCTGGCAGCAAACTAAAGTAGGTAGAAGCGTTGGAGATCGATTGGCTGACACATATGCTGCAGCAGCTGTACCTATCACAATCACAACAATGACCGATGTTTTGGCCTTCTATCTTGGGATTATGACTCAATTTTCTTCTGTGCAGTCATTTTGCATTTACACTGGAACTGCTGTCTTATTTTGTTTCCTTTACAGCATCACCTTCTTTGGAGCTGTGTTGGCTCTTAATGGCAAACGTGAGGAAGGCAACAGACATTGGCTGGTGTGCATTGAGGTGAAGGACATTGCTCTGACTGATCATTCATCCTCTCCCTTCCTTTGTTGCGAGGGAGGATCCTTTGATAAGGCTACTGGGTACGAAGAAGAACATCCAATTTCTACATTGTTTCAGCATTATGGACCTTTTCTTACCCAATCCTGGACCAAGATGGTTGTATTTGTGGTTTATTGTGCGTACTTGGCTGTTAGCATCTATGGGTGCTTTCAGCTTCAGGAAGGCACCAGCCTTCGAAATCTGGCCAGCGAGCACTCATACGTTACTCAATACTATCACAATGAGGATTTATATTTCTCAAAGTATGGTCCAAAAGTTATGGTAACTGTGACCAAAGCAATATCATACTGGGACCCTTCGATTCATACCACAATTGAGAAATGCGTTCAACGCATGGAGAGCTCTTGTTCCATTGACAGAAAGCTCTCCGAGTCATGGTTGCGAGACTATAGCCAGTACTTGTTCAACATGTCCCTAAATTTAAATGACAAGACCACATTTATAAATCATGTCACCTCCTTTCTCCAATTAGTTCCACGCTATAGGAACGACGTTGTTATCCGCAATGGTCGTATAGAGGCGTCACGTTTCTTTATTCAGACAGTTAATGTGAGCGATGTAGCAAATGCACAAAAAATGTTGAAGGAGCTAAGGGAAACAGCAAAAGCCTGTACAATTCCATTTCTTGTATACCACCCAATATTTATATTCTTAGAGCAGTATGACGCAATTATTCAAAATACTATTCAAAATATTGCTGTTGCTACTGGAGTCATGCTGTTGATATCACTATTATTAATTCCCAACCCACTTTGTTCTCTATGGGTGACCTTTACAATCGCTTCCATAATAGTTGGAGTCACCGGTTTCATGGCTTTCTGGAAGGTCAATTTAGATTCAGTATCCATGATCAACCTGGTCATTTGCATTGGGTTCTCAGTTGACTTCTCCGCGCATATTTCATATGCGTTTGTTACCAATAAGGATCCAGATGCCAATAAAAGGGTCTGTGATGCATTGCACCTCCTGGGCTACCCAATCCTACAAGCAGCCCTTTCAACCATCCTTGGCGTAGTTGCCTTGTCCTCAGCGGAAAGCTACATCTTCAAATCTTTTTTCAAGATTATGTTTCTGGTAATTACGTTCGGGGCTCTTCATGGTCTCGTTTTTATTCCAGTATTTTTACCTTTTTCTGGAATGTGCGATAGACCCTGCAGATGTACAGAAAAAATAAAGAAGTTAGAAAAAAGAAGCCAGCAAGCTAGCTGTACAAAGGATCCAATCAATTTAGGCTGTCACGACAACCAGACTCTGGAATTACATGGAGGTACCTTACCTGGAACTGTTATTACAGTCCCTAGTATAATTAATATTGCAAACGTGTATAATGGTTATTTATTTCACGCTGGACAGAACACCATGGTCCCATCTACTGATGTACAAAGCAGGGATATCAAATCCTGCTCTGATCAAAAATCTGAAGCCCTGGATTTGGATTGCCTTAAGCAAATCACCCTATTGCGTTATGTAAGTAAGAAGGCTCCGGATTGTTCCTAGTGTATGTCTGAGGACAACTACTGTGCATTCAATCTTTGCATGATTCGTCCTTTACCAGTTCAAGTAATAGTTTGAATATTGTGTAACTTAAATTCAGACTCCATTGTTTATTTCTCGAGATATGGTTTAATAGAGCTAAAAATTACATATCAGAATATAAAACAGAGTAAATGAAAGTCCTAATTTGCTATTTACGTAGAACTTCCTGAGAAAGGTTTACTGCAATTAGTTCCAAACTTAGCACTCCTGTCCACTATTACAGCATTCTTATTTAGTATAGAGCAAGATAATGTGTATTTTGTGACTCCAAACATACAATGCTGTGCCTATCATATTCCAGCATGTGAAAAAGTGTTTCTTCCTGTGCGTTATATGGAAGGCAGGAAGGACTGTATTGTATATAAAGCTGTACTTATCACTGATGATCAAAATTCAACCTAACAACTGTCCAATAAATTGACCTTTCGACTTAGCCATTAAACATAACATTCAAAAATCTAATTTGCATCTTCCATTTATATCAAAAGAATCCATAGATCAGTAAGACAGTGGAGGTAAAACGGAAATAGAGCATGATATGGGCGAGAAAAATGTAAACAAATCTAGTTACATACATCCTACATCTGGTATACGAATGTTAATCTTTTCAACGTGTGTTTGTATTCTAAAACAGATTGTACAATGCTGTGATTATGCTCCTTTTATAGAAAAGCCAATTGAGTGATTAAGAAAAATAGTTCCTTGAAGTACTGGGTAAGACATAAGCAGAGCTCAAAGGGGCACCAGAGGGGAGTTTTCATTAGAAACCATCCTCCTCTGACTGACCATAGTCGCCCCTCCTCCTCAACAAATACCCAGAATTCCAAAGCTAGATAAGAGCAAGCAACAAGAGAAAGTAGAATAGGAAAAAATAGAAGACTGTGGTGCAAATGGAACCGATACAAACACATACATTTTTATTATTATGTTTAGCAACAAAGTATAGACAACAAGATGATATTAGGGTCAGTTGGAGGTATGTGCAAATAGCCCGCAAAAGTAACCTCGGCTCAAATAACATTTGAGCCTGGCCTGTCGTTATTAGCACCTTATTTACACGTAGGCATCACTGAATAGGGAATAACATGTGCAAAGAGTAATCACACTGATTTTGCACGATATTAACTATTGTGCACTTGTAAACCAGCCCACTTTACAAGCAAAGCATCCGTACCGTAGGGAAATTACTGTGTTCCAGAGCCAGAGTCTTCTGATCACATGTTTTGTACATAGCAGGAGATTAGGCTTGGGTTAAGATTCTTGTAAGTAGAGCTGCTCGGCTGCCTGAAGAAAAAAGCAGCCTGCCTGCTGGGAAAAAGTGTTTCTGTACTGCAAACTACAGAGAAAAGTCAGCTTCAGTGGAGCGCAGGAAAAAAGCATTTACCATCGATATCTCTAGCCCATGGGATAGACTGCTGCCGACAGTGTCTTGTGATCAGCTTCTGTCCTACCTGGCCCCACCAGTGGGCCCCTGGCCTACAAGACCTTGAGTATTGCTTCTGTTTTATGCCCTGGCTTGGACATTGTCAGAGTGGTAGCTAGGTAAACTTTGCTGATCGCAGCACTGCACACCTGTTTCGATGTGTTCCATATTTGCTGAGAAATCAGCAGTTAAATCCCTGACATGTGACTTGTATTTTAATTGCTGTCCATGTTCTTGGAGCTGTTGGAGCAATAGCCAAGCCCTGGTGTGGGAGCAATCCATCCATGACCAATACGGTCATAAATATATCGGGACTCATAACGATACAGTTCCAGATCGCAACTGACGGCTTGTTGATTGCTGTCCGAACTGCATCCCCTGCTGCGGTCCGACCGACACATTACGATGCGTGCGGTCAGAGGCAGCAGTCGGAGGGACTGACCGACGCAATCCGACAGGCTCCGTCGGTCGGAAAAGCTTCATAATACCTTAAGGACGTTATTTTCGCCATCCGGATTATGATGTCGGTTTCCAACAGCCTTTCCATGTCAGCCTTTCCGATATGGAAAGGCTGTCAGAATGCGACATTGAGGGCCACTAGCAGGTCCCTCTGGCCCTCTGCATCTGTGCTTGGGGGGCATCTATGGTGCCTCCCTGAACATCCCTGCACTGTGTGGCAGGCCCTCACGGTGCCTGGCCACACGGTGCAGGAATGTTCACAAACTCCCATTTCTTAATGGGAGCTTGTGCTGGGGCGGTTTCTGCCCGCTGCACAAGCACAAGCTCCCATTGAGAAATTAGAGTTTGCGATCGCACCATGTGCGTCGCATCCAAATAAGTGTGGTCAGAACCGCTGACCTGAGGTCGGTCGGTCCCCAATCCGCAGTGGTGTCGGTCAGAGGCAACTCCGACCGACATCGTAATAAAGGCTATCATGTTTAAATGTTATCACCCCTGGACCGGGAAAACTCCAACCATAATTATTTATCAAGATAACACATTTATATTACAAACCTTAAGAACATTTAGGTCTTAGTGTGCAGAGCCTGGGACCAAATGTAGTTCCCCAACATTGAAGATTCTTGTCTGTGTGCCATCCGTATCACCCACAATCAAACACTGCCCCTTTGCGTTTTGGAAGCTCTTTGACATGTTTTACTTTCTGGTCATTTTTGGGAGGCGGGCCTGGGTTCCGGCCTGAATGATCTATGTAGCATCTTGAAGAGATTAAAGCGGTGTTAAATCACTCTGCTCAAGAATCTTCTTCATTCTCCTGTGAAGTAACAGTGATTGTAGCATATGGCCTCTGTGCCATATCTGAAAATAAATGAGTGTTTGCACCCACATTTGACTGTCGGGGTCTGCTGATCCAATTTGGGCTCACAGGTCTAGAGTCTGCTAGCTGTATAGATAGTGCCATTACATTGACCTTGAGTGAAAGATAGCGTTCAGCACCATGGCCCTATAAAGATATCTGAACTTAAATCTGTGGCTAGCAAAGTGTGAGAGATGACTGGTTTTCCGCTTTAATCTTCACAACATGTGTTATATTTAACTTTGTGTGTAATAAAGACATTTTCTTTTCACAAAAAGTAAAACACGGACTGGGTTTTGATTTATTAAGTAGCATTTGGTTGTTGCACTGTTTACTCGGTTGTTAGCATAGGATTGCGCTGCTCAACTACCCTGAGAGAGTCATGTCCCGGCGAGGAGTGGTTGGAAATCCATTTTGGGTCCAATAGCATGAAGGCCCCAGCACAACTGAGGTAAACCATTTCTGTTGTTACATTTCGCTTCCAGTAAACTCTTTTTTAAGATTTAAAAGTAAAGTTTATTAAGTACTAAAAAGGGAACTAAGAGGCTGCAGATTCACAATAGAATATAATCCTAAATGTACTGAAAACATTTAAACAACAATAAGATAGAACAGGAGCATTTTTGCAATTATATGTAGAAAACAGGAATTAGCATAATTTTAAACAGTAGTGGAATTACAAAAATCATAGAGCACATATTATCAGGGAAATAAAAAAGCAAAACATATTACTATTAATAGAGCCCAGTAAACTCTAATTGCCCTGACACTCCCCGATCCAAGCCCATAGAGACAAATAGTGCCACATGGTGCAGTGCAGAGAGATTATGTAACATTGTCAAAAACTAAATGATTTATGCTAATTTCAAAGGACTGTTTTGGAGCTTATGCACTTATAATGTAGGTATTGAGGCGACCCATAAATTTTGTATTTAAATTCTGAATAAAAGAGGGAAAAGGGTGCATTGCACCACCAACTTACTAAAGGGTGTTCTCCTTCTGTACAAAAATGCAGTACAACACAGGTGTATTCTTGTACAAAAGACCATTTCAGCTCTATAATGAGATACATATATTATTTTCAAGTTTTCATGTAGATTTTAGCCATTTATGTATGTTATGAACAGTTTCCCTATACACAAACATGGTCAAGCTAAAAGCACACTCCCCTATCTGGTCACTAGGGTCCCTGGCTGAGGCGGCAGTATTTAAGGAAGGGATAGGCCAGCCTCTTCTTCAGTGCTGACCTTTGTTTGTGGTTTTCAACACCCCAGCTCCTTGGGGTGGGGATAGGGGTAGCAGAGGAGTACAATGGGCCAGGGAGACTTCCCACATGCATTACACAGGAAAACACTAGAATATGTCATACTCATCGCCTATATTGGAGGAACTCTCTAAGCAGACTGTCATTAAGTATTCATCTCCTACAGAGAATCTCACGGGCAGAACCGCATTATCAGGTGGTTGGGACTATTCCAAACAGTTCCAATTAGAACACCGTCTCTGAAGCTAGGTAGGATGGTCAGAGGGGTTATGTAAATAGCCAGAAGAAAGTGGACATAGGCAGGGCCACTGAAACTATGCGTCAGGTGAACACTAAATTATGTGTCAGGGTTGACTCAATTACTTGGCAAGAAAAGCCAAATTATGTGGCATAATGTAGCACTTCTTTTATAGTATTACTTCATTATGGTAAACAACGTTTACCACGAATCTTTTTCCCCGCAGGGAATCACAACGCGGTAGTTACAACGACCGCGTTGTGATTCCGCATACCATTACTCCGCAAGTCGGAATAACGACTTGCGGAGGTTGAGGGAGGTGTTGGTTTTAAAGTCCAACACCTTCCCTATTGTCCGCACAGACTGGAGTTGGAATAGTAAATTATACTATTCCAACATCCAGCGCCCCCCCCTCCGCAAGTCGTTGGTCCGACTTGCGGAGTAATGGTATGCGGAATCACAACGTGGTCGTTGTAACGACCGCGTTGTGATTCCCTGCGGGGAAAAAGAATGCGGGATAACAACACACATTCCTCCATTATTTTGTCATTTTTACACATGGTGATACTGTCTGGGCAAATATTTCACCTCATTAGTACCAGTTCAACTACTAAATGCAGAAATAAGAAACTGAAAGACACTAACCAGTTAAGGTATGCAAAGGGCCTTCCACTGCATGTGAACACATTGCCACACATTTAGTAACTTTTGATCCATGTGAGCAACAAACATTTTTTTTAAATCTGCAGGCTATGCAGTAGATGATGGATTATGTGGCAAATGCAGAAAAATTCATAATTATTGAAAAAAGCAGTGGCCGCAGAATTGTATAACTCCGGTGGCCCTGGATATAGGGTGGGATTTCACAGAGCCACTAGGCTACATAAGCATAAGCTTCCTACCAGTCCACAAGAATATGTGTGCCTGAGTGGAAGCATCCTGACAAAGGCCTTCTCTCTTACAGGCAAGGTGGGGCATGGCCCACAGGAGAGACTTTTGTTAGAAAGATGCTCCCTCCAAAGAAGGAGAACACAAACTGGATCAGTATAAAAGACTGAGAAACTAGTCACAATATAGAGATTCGGCAATAAAGGTGATCCTGAAGTTAAGGCATTTCTTAGTAATGCAGTACCAGGCAGTAATTGAGTACATTTATTGACCATAGAAACATTTTCTGTAGTCTTCATACTTCACCAGTATTGGCAGGCCCCACATAATATAGATACAAGTTTACCATGTGGAGTGGAGGAAACGAGCAAGTGTTCCATGAACCCTCTCCCATGACTCACCTAGAAAGGATCCACTTTAGGGAAGAGATGAACATGGTGATAGAGCAGCAGGTTATATTTTAGGGTTCCTCTTGCCCTTTCCCTTGAATCAGCACACACACAAGTCATCTAGACTAGTGTTATTAAAGGCTTTTTATTAGAAACCACACCAATGTTTGACAAAGTTGAGAACATCTGATTGTGCTATAGGAAAATGTAACATAATAATATCCAGGAAGCTATCATTATATAATTGCCATTTATATCCCTACAAAAATTACTGTTTCTAAGTATTAGAGGCTGGAAAGTGTGCCATTGGGTGAGGTAGACTAAAGCAATCATACACATCTTGAGAAAGGCAAGCCATCCTCAGTTAGCTGAGTTATGTTATGTTATGCTATATTAAATTATATAGAGCACTAATCACCCAAGAGGGTATCCAGGTACTTGGGCAGGTGTGTAGGGTTGTGGTCCCCAAAGTGCTTATCCAAAGAGCAAGGTCTTCAGCTTCTTGCATTGCTCAAGAAGTGAGGAGGAAAAACTCATGTGTTGAGGGAAGTTGTTCTATGTCTTAGGTGCAATGTAGGAGAATGGGTGGCCTTCAAGTTTTGCTTTTGCAGATGCAGGAATGTGTGCAAGTGAGAGTAAGGCAGAGTCTATGTGTCTCTTGGGTTGGTGGCTGCTCCGATATTTTGCTCCTATGTTGTGTAGGGCTTTGTATGTGTGTGTGAGAAGTTTGAATTGGTTGCTCTTGTAAATGGGGGGCCCGTGAAGCTTTCTGAGGTGCAGTGTGATGTGGGTGCGGTGTGGGAGGTCGAGTATCTGTCTTGCAGCAAAGTTCTGGTTTGTCCGGATGTCTGTGTAGGAGTTGTTTTGAGATTCTGGCATAAACAATTTTGCCGTAGTCCAGCCTGCTAGTGATGAGTGCTTGTGTGATGGTCTGTCTGGTGTTGTGAGACAACCATTTGAAGATTTTTTGCAGCCCGCATAATCTGTGGAAGCAAGAGGTGCATACTGCATTAACTTGAGCTGTCATATTGAGCTTGTCATATAGGATGATCTCTAGATTTCTTGCGTGGTATGTGGGTGTTGGTGTTGGTCCTAGTTCTGACGGCCACCAGGTGGAGACTCATGGGGAGGTCTTCTTGCTGAAGACCAGTACTTCCATCTTGTTGGAGCTGAGCTGCAAGCAGTTGGTTTGCATCCAGTCTGCTACTATGGTCAGGCAGTTGGTGAAGATGGGTCTGGTGGTGGGTTTTTTGACCGTCAGGGAAAGTATGAGTTGGGTGTCATCGGCACAGGAAATGATGGTGATGTCTTGTGATCAGATAATGTTGGCGAGAGCTACCATGTATATATTGAAAAGGGTGGGGCTGAGGAATGATCCTTGTAGGACACCACATATCAATTTCTTGGTCTCTGATGTGAAGGGTGACAGCTGGACCCTTTGGGTTCTTCCCTTCGGGAAGGAACAGATCCATTGGTGTACAGACCCTTGTATGCCAATCTCGTGGAGTCTTCTGATGAGGGTGTTATGGGAGACAGTGTCAAAGGCTGGAGAGAGGTCAAGCAGGATGAGGGACACTGTTTCTCCTCGGTCCAGGATGATTCAAATGTCATCTGTGGTGGTGATGAGTGCTGATTCGGTGCTGTGGTTCTTTCTGAATCCTGATTGAGAGTTGTCTAGAAGATGGTGAACTTCGAAGTGGGTTGTGAGTTGCTTGTTGATGGCCTTCTTATTCACTTTGGCTGGATAGGGAAGCAGGGAGATGGGTAGGAAATTGCTCAGTTGATTTTGGTTGGCTGTGGGCTTCTTGAGGAGGGCGTTAATATCTGCATGTTTCCATTCATCCAGGAAAGGGGCAGAAGTGATGTAGGTGTTGATGTGGGTTAGGGAGTTGCTGATTGGTGATGTTCCCAAGTTGTAGATGTGCTGGGGGCATGGGTCAGTTGGGACCCTGGGTGGATGGTCTGCATGATTGTCGCTGTGTCGCTCCCTGTGAGTGTTTTCATACCGTCAGGTGGCCGCCTAGGTTGGTGGTGGATAGGTTACCAATCAGTTCTCCGGGGTTGGGTTTGTGTGCACAGTTGCTGTAGATGTTTGCAATCTTGCTGTGGAAGAAGTTGGTTAGGTTGTCCCAGAGTTGTTGAGAGGCAGTGATGATGGTAGCAGTGGCTGAGGGCGACGTGAAATCCTTAACGATCAAGAAGATCTCCTTGCAGCTGCGGAGCTTCCTTCGATGTGATCCACTAGTACTTTTTCTCTTGTCTCTAATTTGCAGGTGATAGCATCTGAGTGCAGCCTTGTAGATAGTTCTGTCCGTGGTGTCGTGGCTGGCTTTCCATTCCCTTTCTAGCTGTTTACAGTGTCGTTTGGTGTCTCGGAGGGCTTTTGTGTACCAGCTGGCCTGCTTGCATGAACTCCTATGCTTGTTGGGTTTGATGGGTACGAGAGAGTACACGCAGTTCTTGATCCAGTTGTTGAAGTTGTTGATGTCTTTGTCGAGTTTGTCTGTAGGGCTAGGGTGATGAGTGCTGAGGGCGCTATCTGATCGCAGCAGGCTACATCATCCAAATGCTATTGGTGCAGTGATCCTTCCTGGAACAGATGAATGCCATCTTTGCCTGAGACCAAGCATGGTGTCCTACATGGAGCTGTTTTTCATGATGACGGTGAGCAGATGTCTTTGTGATGTTGTCATTGCATGAGAAGAATATCACGAGAATTATTACAGCTTTAGAGTACTTAAATTAAGCATGTGGTTGCGAGTGGGGCCCGCCAGCACTCATTGTTGGGGCCAGCACTTAGTTTTCATAATTTAGCAAGAGAGAGAAAAACACAAAAAGGGGAAAGAAAGAGAAAGGCGGGAAAAAACAACGCAAACAGAGAAAGCAGGAAACTGCAGGAGTGAAATAAAGGGGTAGAGAGGGTCTGGTAGTGGAATAAAGAGGCATGAGGTGGATTCAAAACTACTCAGCTTTGGCATTTAATAAGCGGCCAGGGTCGGGCTTTGGGCGCCAGCTCTCTTTCTTTTAAAAATTAAGCACTGCAGCCCTATAAAACGGTATATACATGAAGGCCAACAATTGCAAAATAAAAACCTTACTACAATATTTTCATTCCATTCGTTCTATATATAGGTAAGGAATGCAGACTATTTCAGGGTGATTCGTGATATTTTTTTTATTATTTGATTACTTTTTATATTATAATACATAGTTTCACATACCATCACACCTAGTAAAACACTTTTTAATTCTTGATTACAATCTCTTCCCATAAAAAGGCATCTATACATCGGATGCAGTTACGTCGAATAAATGTGGAATCTGTGCTGTAAAAATAAACACACAAATATATGTATTCAGTACATTCTATGTTAAGTAGTTTCTTGTTAGTCTCTTTAAAAAATCGAATATGTGCTACCCTGCAAATAGATGTATCCTTTCTTCTAGTGAACATACCCAATACAATATTTAAACACACCACCCAAAAATCTAGTACTTGAATATTGTGGCCTACAAATATCGCCTGAGAAAAAATATCTTGTCCTCTATATCGTTCACAAAAATATTGTCCCATTGGAGCTAACAGTAGAAAATCTACTCCAAATGGGACCAGAGTTATGTATGTTTAGGGCATTCTGCTTAGGTCAGTTTATGGTTTTGTTATTGAAATTCTGACATTCATTCTGGCATACGTGTTAAACCGAGGAGCCTGAGCCATGGTGGAATTAGTTGACTTGGTTACATGACGCCCATCCAACAGCCCAGCTGTCCAACTGAGCCCCTGGAGTTTGGTAAGCCACTGGAAGGATGCCAGCGCTGAAATAATGCAAGTGCAACACATTGCTTCTAAAGAACGTGAAAGAAAGTAATAGCAACACTCTAGTATGAAATGAGGCCACAATTAGCTAAATAAAATGAAACACAACGAGACGTAGGTCATGAAATATATGTAAAATCATATTTTTTATGGACATTTTCACATATTACACTATTAAAACAAGCATTTACAATGCAATGGTCTCGGCAATATTATAGGTTGAGCTATTGGTATTGCTCATTATTTTTTTAATCATTTTTGTATCCCTAAATAAATGGCATTGTCATTTCTATTGGCATTAACTTATTTTTTGCATATGTGATACCTATTGCATTAGCAGAGAGAGAGTGAGGTATTGAAATAGAGAGTGAGGTAGTGAGAGAGAGTGAGGTAGATAGAGAGTGAGGTAGTGAGATAGAGAGTGAGGTAGTGAAAGAGTGAGGTAGTGAGGGAGAGGGATGTTGTGAGGTAGTGATATATAAGCATAGAGTGATGTTGTGATGTAGTGAGATAGAGAGAGAGGTAGTGAAAGAGAGAGTGAAAGTGAGTTAGTGAGATAGAAAGAGTGAGGTAGTGAGATAGAGTGATTGAGGTAGTGAGTGAGAGAGAGTGAAGTTGTGATGTTTTGAGAGAGAGAAGTTGTGAGATAGTGAGGTAGTGAGATAGAGTGGAGTAGTGAGGTAGAGAGAGTTATGTAGTGAGAGAGTGAGGTAGTGAAACAGTGATGTAGTGAGGGAGAGGGATGTTGTGAGGTAGTCTCTTGTGCATGTTGTGTTTTAATCCTGGCTTAGTTTGTAGTTTCGAGTGACCTGTAGTTGCAATCTTACAGTATGAATGATATTATAAATGCCTTCCTTCTCACATTGCATCATTCGGACATGTTGGGGCAGTGATGCAGCACCGCTCCACATTTTCTTACAATCCTAATTGCAGGTGTATTCTAAAGGTATTGACTCCTCAGATTCAAAAGAATGGATCATGTTGGCAAAGATGCAAAATGTGGCTCAAAAGCATTTCAAAACCGCAGATGATTTGGAAATTGGGAAACAGGATGTCAGTTTGATATCTTTTGGGAAACGTCTTTATTCTCCGTCTTGCTCTGCTGTACATGTGTCAACCTTCTCCTTGTTCAGAGGGTGTGTGGATCTGGGGGATATTTCTTAGCTCAGTGGCCTAATGCACCTGATGCACAGAGAGGCCTGACACCACCCTGTAATGGGTTTGGACACAAGCAGGGCTCACTCAGCAGCTCATCTTTCCAAGGTGCTTATGTTGAGTACCTGGTGGCAGCAACGATGCTTCAAGAGAGTTCTTTTGAACAATAGATTTTTAAATTGTTCCTTACTCCCCTTCGGTAAACTGTTTACTATAGTCATGGGATTTTTATTAAAGGTGATTCTACTTTCAGAGGTTTCTTGTCTTTGTTTCTGTTTGGTGCTCTAGGCCTGTACTATCATGACAATTGTTTCCCAGTGCACCTACACATTTCCTTCAATTGCACCGTGAGTGTTTTGGATTTATGAATCCGCTGAGATAATGGTTGTATAGCTAAAGTGTGTGTTCCTAGAGAGTAGTGTGTGAAAATCTGAACTTCAGTTTTTTGCTGAGTTGTAGATCACTTGTGTTTTTTAAAATTTCTTTATTTTTTTTAAAGACATGTGTACATGCCTGCATTCATATGATTGCTATGGCTGCATTGGCATAGCCAATAGGTCTCGCCTTTTGGACCTTATAAGTGTTTAGTTATCCAGCACTATATCCTTGGTGCAACAACATCAAGTGTTGCATGGCTAAACACTTGTAAGGTCCCAAAGGTGAGACCTATTGGCTATGCCAATGCTTGTTTAGGACTTGTGCCCTGGTTATGAGAAGGGAAAATTGCATTAGAACAACCAGGTCCGCAGTATTTTAAGTGGGATTAAAAAAATGGACGCCTCTCAAGGGGGCACGGCCTATGTAAATCGGGGAAAAAGCAAACACTCCTATGTAAGGCCAGATTAAGTCAAGTATGTGAAACGCACACAGGAACAACATCGCTGACATGCGTGATCTTAACCGGTTTTACAGCCATTGTTCAGAAACTGATTAGTGTTTTTCCTGTAAAGCTCAGAACGTGAATATAGCGCCTAATCAGGACCTGTTTCAAGGTCGGTTTTAATTACGGAAAAGTCTGAGACCTGGAGGAACCCGGCCTACTTAAAGCCCCGAGGGCAGGTTTTTTAAAAGCAATGGACACGAAACGAGAGATGCAGGTTAAACTGTTGGCGGTCGATGAGAGATGCGAGGGCGGAGCCCAGTTTCTTATCTTGGCGACATCTTGTCATCTAGGACTTTGCTTCACTGTGTCCGCCTCCGTTTCTAACTCGCCAAGAGGGGGGTGGGGGGGTAATAGATACGGAAGGTGACAGTCAACGTTTAATGGACAGAAGCAAGGAGACCTGCCAGGCACTTTTATACAAATATATATACACCTACACTTTAGATTATTGGTTTACGTCTTTTTACAACAACATATGTGTATATTCACTTGTTAGACGCCGATTAACGAGGACACCCCTCAAATGGATTTAAAGATAATTTACTTTCATTCAGGAACTAGCATTTTATAAAGTGAAATCGGATCGGTACCTACGGAGAATGCGTTATTTCTGTTTGATTATTTAGATATGAGCTGTGCAGATAAAGCTGAAAGGAATACACAGATACCAGGGTAGGGTCGCTTTTAATTGTATCACAGTGTAGCCCGGTGCCACTTTCCTGCGCAGTTCTCCAAGCACTCACTACACTGGTCGTGGCGCCCCTCTACCGTGAACACCAGTGCGAACCACATCCATTCTAGAAAAGGAGGGACTGCTTCTGGGAGGAAGGGCGCAGGCTCTCCCTCCCGTTAGGGGAGTACTCTCCTCTCGTTTTCTGTTCCAGGCCGCTGCAAAGCACTAACGGCGAGGAGAGGAAACAAACAAATTGCGGACATAATTTTAAGTGAAAATAGTTTACCTAGAAACGAGACGAGTGACAAGACGAAAAATCCACGCATACCCGTCGAACGTACAAAGCCATGGCAAACAACAACACAAGGCAAGCAGGAGCAAACACGTCAACACACGGGTCCCAGCAACACCATTATCAATGACAAGTCAGAGCAACACGCATCGCGCAAAAGTGAAACCGCAATGCACAAGTAAACAGACGGCTGACTTTGCTAAAGCCGAATGGAAAGAGAAAAGCAAAACGATCATCGGTGGCAGACGAGACAAACAAACAAGGAAAATGCCTTACAAATAACGCACAACAGCAAAAAAAAAGATCCTCACAGCCAGAGAACAATCGTCACAGCCAGAGAACAGCAAAACAATGGCGGCTGGAAGAATCGTAACTTTTTCGGATTCGGGGGCGTGTTCCTGCTGTTCTAAAAGGGCGTGGCTAAAAAGTGGAAAGAACAGCAAGGAAAACGCCCCCGAATCTGAAAAAGACGGAGCCTATTTGGAGGGACGGCTCTCTCCTCCAATGGCGGGCCTCCGTTTAGGAAGCCAGCCAATGGAGGAGAAGCAAAAAGAGAGGCGGGCTAAATAGCCACTCTAGGAAACATTAAATCTTCCGACTTCCGGTTCTGCCTTCGGCAGACCGGTAGTCCTCGACCTAAAAAGAATCATTAGCACCCAATGAAAGTGAATTTGCAAGGATAATTTGAAGTAAAAAACAGAGGACTGAACAGCTAAAAATAAGTAACCAATGTAACTGTGCTCATAGGCCTTCCATTCACTTCGCTTGCTGGCCCTGGAAGCAGACATTGTGAACTCACAACTCAACTGTAAAACGTTATTACAGCAGAATAGAAATACCATGTTTTTTAAAAAAAATATGTTAATTAGCATTTGAAATCATTTAACATACATGCCATGGTTCCAACAACATCATATTCAGAAACCAACTTTTGGTATTAGAGGTGGTGTCAGACCGCAGGGAGTATCCACATATCTCAGTATAACACAAGAGTGCCAACCCTATGTCACTCTTAGCAACCTCACCGCTCTGCGGGTTACTCCCTCACATTTGTGTAGCATGTCGTTACTGCCCTCAATCAGTTATAAGCAGTCTCAACATGAATCTTACTACAGGTTGTTCGCAAATATTTGCAGGCGAGAGCGGCCATCATTAGTCCTGTATATCAATATAACTGGCACGAAATACAGCAGTGTTACTCCAATAGTTTACATACCCCGCTAATTTACAAATAAGAGAAAAAGAGAAACAAATTGCAAACAATGACAAAATGGGTGGGCGTAATGCAGAGGGGGGGGGGGGACATATAGCAGCTAATAATACATGTATCCAAGGGGAGTGGCACCAGGGTGTGACTTCCCATATGTATTTAGCGGGAGAGGGGGCATCCCAAGTGATCCATAATCTCTGTGTGCGGAGGTGGCCAGGTACCATCTGCCGCTATCGCTCAGGCTACCACCCATCTGGCGTGTGTTCAGTGCTATCAAGGGAGCCAAGAAGGGACTCATGCTACGCTTCGGCTGTTCGGAGTCTCTGCCCCGGATCGGAGTCTGTCCCAGGGGACTCACTCCTCGCAGGGGTGTCCCAGCCCGCCAGCACCTCCCGCCATTGCTCCGCCATAGGGTGGTTGCTCATTCCTTTAGCTTCCTCCCAGCTAAGTGCCCTATCTACCACCCCTGCCCACACAATGAGGCCAGGGGCCTTTGTAGGGACTTCCAGTCTATCGCGATATGACGCATAGCCAAACCCAGCGACAGAACTATCAGTCTGTTCCCGACTTACTTTACCCTTTGGTGGCCTGGGGAAGAGCCCCAGCAAGCACGCCTGCACAGTAGGGGGCAGTGTTCTGCCCAAAACCTCTCCGAGCTTACCTAGTATAGCCTCCCAAAAAGGCCGTAAGCTTTGACAGTCCCAGGTCATATTGCCAAAATCTGCATCTGGGTGCATGCATCTTGGGCAGTGACGGGCCTCACCTCCATAGGTCACATTGAGGCGGTGTGGCGTCATGTATGTTACGTGGGTATAATTGATTTGGATGTGTTTAAGGCGTGTGTTACGAGAAATTGACTTCGGGTATCGCAAGGCCCTGCACCATTCTGCATGCGTAAGTGCTCTGCCTCCAACCTTATTGTCCCTTTTCGCCCGTAATGCATCCAGGGGAAATGCCATGTTTTTATTACAATCAAGTAGTGAGGTCACAGCTAGCCTCTAACAAGGTCATTTAATGACGGTCATGCGCAATTATTTGATATTTTGCTTGTATTATATATCTAGATCAAATAATCAAGAAAACAGGTCTGTGACAGGAAGGGTTCCATTCAGGATGGTGCGTAAAGGGAAGAGGAGCACATGTTCCTGTCTTAAAATGACTAAGAGAGACAGGCTAAAGAAATGATAAGCCTGAGGGGTTTGAATATAACAGACAATGATTGACGGCACAGCTGCGAGAGGGAGATTTGGAATGATTGGTCAAGAGTTCACAATGGCACACCACCACTATATGTAACATGCTTATAGAATTTACCTCACAATTACTCATTTTTGTATTGTTTCCTTCACAAGCTCTTGTGTTTTTTTAATGCACTCTGGAAAATGTCAATAAAAATATAATTACCCACAATATATCTCTAGGTGCCATCTGCTAATACTTGTTTGTCCATTTTAGGCCTGGTGGTGAAATTATGTTTTACGTGACCAGCTGGTCTGTTGTTAGCTCTGCGCTGCTTTCCAGCTGCACGCGGGTGTGAGATCATCACTTGCAGAACAGAGGAACGCTGCATGTGATAGACGCCATCTTAACAGTTCAAGGATACGTCATCTGAGATAACCAAAAACGTGACTTATCGTGAAATTAGTAAAACAAAAATCTCTAGATGCTGGAACTCTTGGCTTAAATATAAACATGTACATTAATCTATTGAGATACAATGTTTAAAAGTAGGTGCTGTGTGTTCGTGATTTTATTTTTAATAATTACTCTAGATTGATACATATTTTTTACCGTTAATTCAAATGCACACGATTGTTTCCACAAAATGACTCTTTGATTAACTATATTGTTATTTGATTATAAATTCCAATACAATATTTAACCATAAACAAAATAATGTTCATGTTATTTGCAATGCTATTAAAATTACAGGAACAGTATTCTAGACCTGTCTTTTTTGTTTTAGAAAATCTGTTTGTTTAGGACAAAAAATAAAACATACAATCTCGTATGCCTAAACTAAATAAATAGCAATTTCTACATTATTTGCTTAAACATTTTTTTGCAGCCACGTCACACTGATATAGTAATTTATATTAGAACATTGGAATGTTGGCAGCTCCTTTGAAAACAATGGAGTGCTCCAGGCTTATAATGGCTGGTATAAGCCCGGAGCACCAACATTCCAATGTGTCTTTGTTCACAGCTCTGGCTGTGTACAAAGACTTCAGGGAGCCTGAGGGGATTTCAATCCCCTCGCGCTCCCTGAAGGCTTCGTTTTGTTAGAACATTCTGCCCTCTAGTGGCAGAATGTTCTAATAGCCTTATAGCCCTTCGTAGCAGGGCTATACCGGCTTTTAAAGTCCCGCTGCTGTTGTTAAAGTCCCTCGCCTTCGGCTCGGGCCTTTAACGCTGCAGCGGGCCTTTAACAGCCGGTATAGCCCGCTACGGCGGGCTATAAGGCTATAATAATTCTAACCATCCTCATTAATTAACTTGCTAGTTTTGTATTATTAAAGAGAGATGCAGCATAGTTGTCAGTTACGATATATAAAAAGTCACAGTAAAAACGCTCTTTATTGTTTTAATATCCAAAGACATGACCAAAACAGTTGTTTGAATCTATGCAAACTTGCTTCGTAACCAGTGACCTTAAAAAAGCCCCTGGGCCAGAAATATGCATTCCTGGGACCGGTTTCGGGGCATCAGCCCTCATCAGTCACGCTAGCTTGAATCCAGTGGTGCAGTGAGCACAGGATCCACGTCTGGGCATACCCATACCACTTAGGGCGACAAAAGCAAAAGGAACAAATGTTTATAATGAATTTAGCTAACTAAGTCCTACACTAAAGAATACTAGAATTAATGCCAAACAGATCCTTTCAAGTAAAGAAAGGTGTCAGCATCAACACGTCAGTAAAAGTTTTCTAAAGTAAAGCGTAGCGTGAAACCGCACAACAGGATAAGGTCTAAACCTCTGCTAGCCTAAAGAGTCTCAGAAGGAATCTGCATCTGCATATGTGTTAAAGTCTGCTCCTGAATCTACCCTGAAATCTGCTGCTAAATTTGGTACTGAGCCACAAAACAACACCTAGTTATACCCCAGAGTCCCTTCTAAATCAGGACCAAAGTCCCAATAAGTCCTTCAAACAACATTCTGTCTGGCAATTGGCTGATAATTATCCTTTCTACAAAAACGACGCTATAAGTCTCTTTTTTGATCTGTATTCTTGGAGACATCCTTGAGTCTTAGGAGCATATTCTCAAGCCCCTATTGCCACAGGAACGTCACTTTTTCTGACGTTCCCGTGGCGATAGAGTCAGTACCTTATTCTCAAGGCAGCGTTAACCCACTTCACGTGGCTTTAAACCACATTAAGTGGCTTATGGCTGCCTTGAGAATAAGGCCCCTTTCACTCTAAATTTAGCGTGAAAGGGGCCTGCATTGGGTGTTGCGGTGGGCGTTCCACCCATTGTGATCGACGCCACCACCTATTATCATGGGTGGCGATAATAGGCAGCAGGCCATACTTAAGACCAGAAAAATCCTGGCCCTAAGTTGCCAAAACGAGGAGAAATGCTTTATTTCTCCTCGTTTTTGCTATTTCCATGTGTGCTGCCTTGTGCAGCACACATGGAAAAAGCAAAATGTCATGGTCTGTTCATGTACAGGAAGGTGTCCCTTCCTGTACATAAGCAAACCTTTTCAGAAATGCCATTTTGTAAGTTTGATGTGGGCTGCACGAAGCAGCACACATGAATGCTACAAAATGGTATTTTGGGATTGTTTATGTGCAGGAAGGGACACCTTCCTGTACATAAACAACCTTCCCCTTCACAAAAACACCCTTGCACTCTGGTGGACCACATTCTTGAGAATAGCGTGCAGCCTCGCGTTTCCGAAGTAGCGGTGAGAGTCGTTAAGCCAAGGAGGCTAATGCCTCTCACCGCCACTTCCTTGAGAATATCCCCCTTAGTCTTTCATTCCACATGAACAGTAGACCTCCCCTTTGGCTGTTAATTTACCCTTGATGCCCTTCAAGTTACTTATCTATTCACACACAAAGAGCTCATTCATTAGGTCATTGTACCAGTGCACCTGGAGAGGGTAAAAGAACACTATATCCACAGAAACATTCACATTAAAGGTTAAGCATTGTGAAATCCAGTGCTTAAGTCCTTTGGACAGGTTAACCAAATCATGATTTCAATAAAACTTATAACTGAATAAATGCTAACACATTAACAGTCACGTTATAAAATGAAGACAATTTTTGTGAATACACGTTCCATTATATATCAAAGCAAAACATATTCATATAAATGCATATAATCTGGAGCTCATTGTTACAGGAAAGTAAAAGTATTAGTAAACACATATATTAAAATGTCTTGATTACATAACATGTGCACTTCATATATTTCTTTAAGTGCAGTTTTCTCTGCTGAGTTACATTGAATATCGCGAAATCATAAGGCCTTAATATATATTCAGCATAATTTGTGATAATGGGAGTAGAGCCAATTTTATGCTGCTCCAGTTCCCAACAGCCACAAGGTTTACTTTTGGAATAAGAAGCTTTTCTGTAAATTGAAATCCTTCATCAGGACAAGTTTGCTTTTTCAGAATATAATCCATGGTTTCCAGTTCCAACAGTCTTCCCCTAACTTTTATTTTAGGTAGATAGTCAAATGTTCAGTTCCAGCTCATCCTCTGGATTTCACAGTAGCATGAACAGATTCATTTGTTCACAGCCTTTTCTGCAGCCTCTATCCACAGAAGAAAGATTCCACAGGGGCAGGCAGGAGACATTTTGAGTTGTAACAGAGCCATTTCTTTTTCCTCCAGACATCTATGATTTCATCTGCTACAGGACCTTCTGAATTCTCCAGCCACAGAAGGGAAGACACAAAGGGTCATGGAGGCTGTTAAGTCAAGACCACAACATGCTGTAGCCCTAGCGCCACCAGATCCAGACACACTTCTGACCCATCTTCAAAACAAAAGCTAGCAATGACTCTCCCTGTGCTCGGCTAAGCAGTTAGGAATTCTTCAGTGAAACTGCAGTGAACACTTCATTCTCATCTTCATCTATTCCTGACAGTTGTCTTACTGGAGTCATGCAAGGAGGGTATTTTGAAGGATAAATCAGTCAGCCTCGCAGATGATTCTCACATCAATCCTAATATGATTCTCAGGACTCCCCATCTCAGAATGTATTTTCCTCTGAGCCACCTATTTTCTCAGTAATGCACTGTTTGTAAAAAATATCCCACACTTACATACACCATGAAATTCTATATGGCACCTCCTTTGTTCAGATTTGCTGAGATCAAAGTGACCTCCTTTGTTCAGATTTGCTGAGATCAAAGGCACCTCCTTTGTTCAGATTTGCTTAGATTCCCCTACATCCTAATTTGACCCTAGACCTAACCAATTATCTTTACCATACTTCAAAAGAGATCACTATCCCTCTGTCAATACATGAACTAGGCCTCTCTATAAGAGTGGAATCCAATGTCCTTTTTATGCCCTATGAATGGAACGAGAAATGTGCAAGAATGGCTACTCAAGACTTAGATGTATCCCAGGAAAACCTGTCTCCCTTCCTCATCTTGGACTTTATATAGCTTTCATTTATTCTTGCAACTGCTGCTTCAGACTGATCAAGAAGTGGGAACTAGTTGTGAAGTGATTGAGGCGCCAGCCAAGGATGATCATGCCTTTTGTTATAAACTCAGCTGAGTGTCAGTAAGAATATATTTAATATTATAATACTAATTGTTTCAGTTCATACAACTGATCATTTCAGCCCAGATTGCCTATGTGCTGCAAATTTAGTTTTAATTGCACTTCCACACAGTATTGAATTGTTAATGTATTTCCTGTTGGATAGACCGTGGAAAATATGAGCTCCAAAAGTATTTGATTTTTTATGGGGTGTTCTTTTAAGTTTCTCCCTCCATTGTTTCTATGAGATTGTATTGCAGTACCCATGAATGGCCATGTGTGGTGTTGGGCTTACTCCAAAGCTGGGCTGGAGTGAATTTACAACTGTAATGGTTCTTTGTGGCAGTAACAACATTAGACGAGCAGTTAAATAGCAATGAGCTTATTATCTGTTGGTGGGTGTTTGTATTTGCATGTCCTTCTCTAAAACCATTCTTGTCCCTCCTTTCCCCTCCATTATCCCTTCCACTGAGTAGCTAGTATTCACCATTTTTCAGCCACTCCCCCAGGTTCCTCCTTAATCTAGTACTAAAATGTTTACATACCCATAGGGAGACCTCTGCAACCAGTGCAAAGATCTCCGCATTGAAATGCTGGGAGAGGAGAAGGTGAAGGCGTCCACACAAAGGTTTGTAAATACCATTTTATAATATGCAAGTAGTCCTATTGTAGCACTACAAAATGTACTACAAAGGGCAGTTTGTGAAAAGGGCATATAGTAAGTATATACACTCAGTAAGCCATTTTCATGTATCTGTGGGTACCTGAAAACAAACTGAAAATAGTATTTATCATCAAAATGTATACCAGGAGAGGACTTCTACAGTGACCAACTGTGAGTGCAATTGCCGGTAGTGAGTGGTGCTCTAGGTAGATGAAATATGCCCTGAGATTCTGCAGCCCGCCTCTACTCAGTCATCTGGGCTCCCACGCATCATCCATCTGCCTAACTAATCACCTACTTTTTGGCTGTGGATTCTCTAACTGGATCAACTTTTATGCTTTGATAGCCATTGGCATATTTATTTCCTCCCCCTCTTTGATCACTCTACGCCAATGTCTGATGGAGTGCTTACTCTCTCAATTGTTCACCAGAATAACAATAAGGTATATTAGCAGGAAAATTGAATTTAAAATTAAAAGCTATATTTACCTCAATAGTGCTGTAGAGCGATGATACGCGATTTGGAAACTCATGCAGTAAACAAAGATTTTGGTGCTGTAATTATTGTGTATAGTCTTATACAGCCTGAATGTTAATGGGTTCAAACATAATATTCAAACTGTCAAGTTCTGTCTATGTATGCGTACGAGCTCCTCTGGATAAGAACGATGCTCAGATTTGTTCCACCCCTCAATACCCTCAATTCCACATACCATAAAGGCTTGGAGTAATTGACTGAGGGAAAGGGTAGTGGGGAAAGGAACTGCAAAAAAGGAGACCTGGAAAGAAAAGATAAAGACAATGAAGGTCTCTACTCTCACTGCTATTTGAAGATAACTCTTATATATATCGTTCCAATGAAAATATCTATTATATAAGGTGCTGCCTCATGGAACCAACGACTTTCCAATGAATAACCGTGCGCATTGTGTTTAGTCTTATATAACCTTCAATGCTGATATGCATAAAAATGCTGTAATACAAACGGATCACGAGTAAACAAAGAAAATCCTTATTCAAACCTTTGTGGTACTAGTGTATGGCAGACCTTGTGCTATATAGACCTTCATAAATATCATGCACTAACTGTAAATCTCATGTGTGTTCGTAAATGCTTAATATTCTCATCAACGAACCAAATAATGTCACCAAACATTGTATTGGTAAACAATAGCTGCTCACAAAATAAAATGTTAATTGCAAAGTGTTAAGTTATCTCCCGAGTTTAAATGTCACAAGGAAAAAACTCCCCTTGCAAAAATAGATGAACCAGTCTTGAATTTAGGAGTTAGAAAAAGCAGAAAGTAATAAAAAAAACCTCTGTGATTCAGTAGCAGAACATTCTTACAGAAGAAGTAAAAAATCAAATAGTCCCTTAGCTGTATAATAACAGATCCCAGCACACTTTGTCGACAGAGTAAGGATAACAGCTAAACAGCTGTACCTAGTATCAGGCATGTAGAGTGCAAAAGGTCATGAGACTTCCACAAAGAAGACATTAACTCAAATGAATCAAGCACTCCTTGCACTTCAGAAAATGGCGCATGGCAGACGGCATCAGAACAAGTTGTACCTGAGGCTCATAAAGCGAGTTAAGCCACCTGGCCCTCGAAGGAGACAATTTCCCCCATTCTTAAGTTGTGGACAGTGAAACATCTGCAACACAAAAGTGTCAAAATATGTTCACTTAAGACCACTTGCCAACAGCACGCAATCTCACACTCGCTTGCTTTGCTGGGTCCTGTAGAAAGCCCATGGACCCTACGGGGTGAAGTAGGGCTGAAACATGTCGACCTCTTGAACCACGACCTCTGCAACCACTGGTGCGTTAGAACAGTAACTTTTCTAATATCGCACCACCACGAAATTTTAACCTTGCTCCATCTACAACAAATAAATACTGGGTCGTCAGATGTAGGTAATTTTAACTCCACTGCACTTCACAACTCACTTTCCCTTATCACTACTGTCAATACCAGTTGGTCTTCCTCCAGGTGGAGGAAAGCATAACAAAAACCCAATGATGATGCTTTTAACTTAACCATATTCTTGCGGAGAACCCAGATATACCGCACCCACGGTTAATTTGTGAATGAGGGTTTTTTTAGACGGAAAAGAACCCTGACCCTGGTAATACACAGGACAAGTGATTCATTCCGCATTGATTATACGAAAATGAACCAGTTTGTGTGTTTCAAAGAACAAACAAAGAAATCCTCTCCTGGTAATTTACCAGGAAACTTGAGAAGAACAGAAAAAAGCAGACCTCCTTTAGCCACCAAAGTCCACAGTTCCTTTTACTGGAAACAGAGAATGCTGCCAAAATCGGCACCCCAAAATCCTCACTTCTTCAACTCAACTCAATAAAATAACTGACTTCACAGGTTAATGGAATTACGCATGTCAGTCTATGTGCACGTACTATATTTAAAGTCATGACCCCTCATGACTGATTGAGCTGTTCACAATGGACTAAGGGAGTTGTAACTTCATATATGCATATAGAGGAAATAACATTGTATTACCTTTGTCTTTTATTGTAGATTTCTTGAGCGTTGAACTTGAATTGCCAGCCTTTTTCTGACACTAATACATTTATGTGCAAATATGAAATATATCAAACACACTGAAAAGGGGAGCACTAAAAGAGTCATGAAGACACCCTAAAGTTCATAATAGCAAATACTCAAATAATATGATAAGAGTCCAAATATAAATTAATTCTTCTTTCATTCCATTGATTCACAAGAGCCAATGTACGTTATGTCCAATTTTCAGCCCAGTCAGCGCATTTCGTCCAACCAACAGGACTTCATCAAGACTGTGAATAAACATACAAATACACCCATTACATTATAAAATTTAACAAGATAAAATCGTTATCCCATGTTGCAGTATCCCCAAAGAACTTTATCTTGTGGCTCAGTTGTACAGACCACCAAATGGACTGAACTTACAATAAAAAACTACAAACTCCAAGTATTGATTGTCACAACACCATGAGGAAACATATCTAATGCATTTCCTATAGTACAAAAATCTCCAAGTTATATAATAACACAAACTGACAAAGGACCTCACACATAAACTAAATTATCTTAAGTGAAGTGAATGTTCCTAGTTCATGTATTATTATCATTACATATCCATAATTTCTTTAAAAGTTCCCAGTTCAATAGCATTGTTACACATACACAAGTCTATTTACAAACTACCCTTATGTACATAGTATGGAATGTATTGATAACACATATCAGCAAGGTACCCATTCCAATACACATGTAAAATACATTATTCTTTTCAATATTACTCACATCCTAATATCTGCAAACTACGAAACAAGTGCTGAACAATCCATATTGCCTACATGATCCACTCCTGAAAATGAACACGGGTAATCACATTACTCTCATCACTCTACCATAATTAACCTATTGCTGGAACTGCCACTTTCTGGTTGGCTGAGGCGGTGCCCTAGCCAGGCAGAACCTATCACTACTGTAAGGGGTGGGTGATTGGACTCACCGTATATTCTGTGCTCACCCTTGGGTAGTTTGGAACTGACCAGTCAGGCTTATCACAGAGGTAATGTGTAAAGCATTGGCACAGCACTCTCACACTAAGCATCACAAAAGAGACTTCACAAATAATGTATATAAATAAAGTTTGTATTCAACACACAAAATAATTAACACAACATGAATACCATGTATTTCTGGGCATAAATCACTTTTGGAAACATTACAAGCAGTACTAGGCCCAACCTTCTTAAAATGACATCAGTAGTCTGAACACTTGGGAGAGATTCTACTTTACCCCCATAAGCCTATGCGGTGCGAAACGCTGTCAGAACTAGGCCCACCCTGGCAATTATTAGAATTCAATACCACACAGTTATATAGGGTGCACCCCGGTCACAACAATATAAAAAATATGTACACATAGATAATTACAACACTTTTAAAGAGCACCAATGTCTAAAGTAGTATTCTTTTGGCAAGGGTCAAAATGCAAAGCAACACCGCAGTGCAGTGTAATTAATAACAGGTGGTCCTCATGCAGTCACTTCCACACACTCACTCAGCACTGCTTCACGGTGTAACGGATATCAGGCAGGTCCCTATGAAGTGCGCTTGCACACACACGAACACAGCACCATAATGCAGTGCAACTGATATTTGGCCTGTCAACGGATAGTGCAAATATGGACCCTGTGGCCCAAGCCCTCCTCCACCTTTCAGCTAACCCGACTACTCTACATCCTAGGGTTGACGACAATAAATCCTCCCACTGATAGTAGGCTGATTGCAGCCAGAGTCACATTTAGGGTCCTGGGGAAGAAAGTCGGGGTAGGTAGCAGGACTAATTAGGTGGCAGTCGACAAATGGGGGTTTGGCCACTACTTGAAAGTTCAACCATGGTATGCGGAGCAGAACCGAGCAGAGAACGATAGTCAATCAATCAAAGGGTTCCACAGTTGGCCTTCTGGCACCAGTCCAGTTCTGCAAAGCAAGGGGGGGCACACAATCTCAGTTTCTTGACCCGCTTCCGATTGCTCTCTGAAACGTTCCTTAGCCCAGGCAATTACTCTCACCACCCAGGCCTGATCCGGGCAAT
Organism: Triturus cristatus; assembly: GCF_964204655.1. Taxonomy (NCBI): domain Eukaryota; kingdom Metazoa; phylum Chordata; class Amphibia; order Caudata; family Salamandridae; genus Triturus; species Triturus cristatus. The sequence continues at coordinate 425,341,984 of NC_140593.1, forward strand.
ACAACATGGTAACACAAAGTTGTCGGGCCCGGGTGAGGAGAGGGTTGTTGATCCACTTCACTGAGGGTACAAAAGGAACAACTGATGAATGGGGATAAAGCAGGGGAGCCCCTCGGAAAAAGGAAATGCCCCGTCAGACACACATCGATCAAAGTAGCACCCAGACAATCAAGGCACTCCTTTGCACCTACCTGGAATTGAGGCACAATGTCTGGTGCACGTTGATTCGTGCCACACCAGACAGTTCCAGTCACACACAATGAAGAGTCGCAAACTCAGGGGCTCATTTATGAGCCCCTGCGTCACTTTTGCGCTACCGGTGCGTCACTTTTTGTGACGCACCAGTGGCGTAAAACATGCACCATGATGCACCATATTTACAAAGTGACGCATCTACCTAGATGCGTCACTTTGTAAACCCCTGCGCTACATTATACCTGCGTCAGGTATAATGTATGCAGGGTGGGCGTTCCCACGTAAGTAAGCATCATAGAAGTGACGCAGTGAAATCTACGAGATTTCACTGCGCCACTTCTAGGGTGCAAATGCGTCAATATCTTGCGCCTGCCTCACAGCAGGCGTAAGACTGACGCAGGCCCTTTCACGTGGGGCTTGCCCCATGTGAAAGGACACATTGCTGGAGTTGCGTCACTTTTGTGACACACTCCAGCGATGCATCACTTTTGCGCCTACAGATACGTCAGAAATACTGACGTATCTGTGACTCCTTGCGACATGATGCGTCATACTGTCATTGGAGTCGCAGGGAGGGCGCAGTGAAAAGTGACGCATCACTGTTTTCACGCAGTGATGCGTCACTTTTCATAAATGAGGCCCTCAGTACCTCCCTGGAAAGGAGGCACAACGTCCGGTGTGTGGTGATATGAGTCACACCAGACAGTTCTGCTCACACACTACAAAGAGTTGCAAATTCCATACCTCCCTGTAAATGAGGCACAACATCTGGTGCGCGTTGATATGGGTTGCACCAGACAATACCAGTCACATAGAACAAAGAGTTTAAAATTCCGTACCTTCCTCAATATGAGGCACAATGCCTGGTGTGCGTTGATACGGGTTGCACCAGAGAAGACCGGTCACACACACAGGTGTAAGTTCAGCAGTTCTGTACAAGGTAGAATGAGTCACTACTATGGGTACACCCTCCCTCCTAGGGTAGCAACCTGTGAATCAGACACTGCACGCAAAGAGAATGAAGTCGGTATGTTGTGTGAGAGAGATGCTGCATGATTGAAGAAGTGGGCCACGCTGGATCCCACAACCAGAGAATCCGCTCACCACCAACAAGAAGCTTATGAGTGTTGAAGCCTCCACGATGCAGTGGCCACACACCCTAGATATGGGCAATACTTTTGGGGTTCTACACCAGGCAATCCGGTCTCCAGGCACAATACTTAGTTCCACGCTCATGCCGCACTTCCAATGGGATCCAGCAGACGATGTGGGCACTTAAGAGGGCACTGCTCTCCAGGTGTCACATGTAGATGGTGTTGGTCCCTCGCAGGAGTTGTTTGATGTCCCTGAGACCTCCATAATAGAACTGGGGGCAAGCCAACAAGCTTTTGGACAGCACACTTCGGGGTGCCACACAGCAGCAGGTAGTCAGCCCAGCCCAGCTATTGTTCAGGAAGGGTGTATAATCCCTTCCGGACGCTGTTATCCTCTTTGTGCACAACAGATGGCGCTTACTTTAACCAAAGGTGTCAGATCACTTCACAAGAGAACCAGTTACATTACATAAAGACATCAGAGTAAATGGATTATATACTAGATATGAAACAGATACATGTGAATAAACACAAAAAGAAAGCGTTACAAATGTGTGTAGGAGATGGCGGCCGACTGACAGCACCGTTGTGATCCACTCTGAGTGCTACCCCGCAACTAATCTATTCATGGCTCAAGAGATGGGGTAAAAAAGACGAAAAAGAGCCTACCCCCGACGTGAGGAAGCTGCTGGGAATGCTCCGCAGGAGAGCCTCCAGATATCCGCTGTTTTACAATTTTACCGGCGCTCCGAGATCGGAACTTCAACATTCATTCCGCGAGGACGTTCGAGTTGCTCCAGCATCCCGGATTCGCGCTGGCCTGCGCGCGTTCCGTTTGGCTCCGGCTCCGGCAGTCTCTCTGAGCAAGCGGAGACACAGCGCTGTTCGTGGAGGGAGCTGCACTTCTTGCTCACACACAGCGGATCGAAGGACCCTTTCCTCCGAAGCGTGCAATAAAGATCCTGGGCAGATCGGTTTGGTTGTGCTTCAGCTCTTCCTTTGCGGTTGTAGCCTACAGACGACCATGACAGGGAAGGGACTGCGAGGAGGCAAAACAAAGAACTTAACCTCTCAGGTGAGCACCGGGCAGGCCGCAACTCGGCAGAAAAAGGCGGATGCCCTGGGAGGCATAAATAAAGGTGGGGGAGAGAGAGGGGAGAAAGGAGAGATAATGGATGGCTCTGTAAGAAAATGCAATGAAAGTGAATCTAGTAAGACAGCCACCATTAAAAAAAAAATCCCCGCACGTCCGATAAAAGATGATGGCAATTTGCAGCCCTTAATCACTACTAGTTTTGGTATTGCAGCAAGGGCAGAGAACTCTATTACAAAATGCCCAGCTGGGAATAAGGAAGGGACTGAGGCAATACCAGGGATGAGTGAAAATGGGCAAAGAGAAAATCAACAATTTCCCTTAACAAAAGCTCCAAACGATTCTCAAACTCAATCTCAAGGCGGCGCATTGCCCATCGTGGCCAAAGCTTTACCAATACAGACAGAAGGGTGCTTGATACAGGATAATGATTCTCCTCGGTGCGATAACAACAAGATAAATGGCAGTTTAAACCCCCTTGCAGATCTTTTTAATACATCTATCTCGGGACAAGCCAGTAGCTATGACCGACAAGAACACATCCTGAAAACGCCAGACAACCAGGATAAATTTTTCTCTCTTACTGAGGAATCTGAATTATCCGATATAAGTATCTCGGTGTCAAGTGGGGAGGAGAGAGCTAAGGGGTATAGCAGTCCAATTACTGACTCTTCAAAGCATAAACATACCTCAAAAAAATATAAAAGGGGGGGGGAAAAAAATCGTGTCCAGCTTAAAAAAAACAGTGATTCTACTGATAAGGAAGATGAAATAGATTTGAACTGGGACTATGAAGACACCCCTCTTACTCTCTCCCCAAAATGCGTCTCAACCTCCGGGAATCAAACACTTATGGAGAACACCAAAGTGGATGAACACGGTGAACACGGTGAACAGCACAAAGAGCTAGCATTAACTGACATTTTGCAATCCATTAAGAGCTTCCAAGCAGAGGCTAAAAGTGATAGTCGTAGATCTCGCCTGGCGGCAAAAAAATTACAGGGAGCTGTCCGGAAAGTAGGAAAGACTTGTGCCGAAATTGCTGACCGTATGGCTTCGGTGGAAGTAAGAACTGAACAGTTGGAAAAAGACTTCACCACGTTAAAAATTCAGAGCGATGAACATGATGGTATTATCAAAGACTTGATGTGGAAAGCCGAGGAGCAGGAAAATCGGCAGAGGCGTAACAATCTTCGCTTTCTGGGGATTCCAGAAGGTATTGAAAAGGATGACTCAAGGAGATTTATGATTTCATTCCTTAAGGGGGCTTTTCCAGAATTACAAGATTGGGATTGGAATAAGGAAGTTCAGAGAGCTCATAGGTTTCCTTTATTCCCTAGTAAGCGCACCCCGACAGCTCAGCAACATCCAAGAGCTATGCTGCAATTTTTTGGCAATTTTTTGCTTCGACAAGCTCTTTATGATTTGGCCAGGCCCACCAATAAACGCTCCTTCGAAGGAATAACTTTTTTTACTCGCCCCGATTTTGCACATGCCACGGTGGAGCGCAGGTGGAGACTTCGACAGCTCTTTGATCCTTTTCAGAAGCTGGGGGCAACGGTATACCTCCAGAACCCAGCCAGACTCAAAATTGTCTATCAAGGGACTACTAGAAGTTTTATATCAGAGATACAGGCTAAAAACTATCTGGAGGATATTGTAGGGCGCAAACAATGAATTTAATTGTAATTGTAATTGTAATTGAGCTAGCTCTGTCAAGGGTTATATGGGTTATATGGATGTTCGGGGAGGGGGTGATTTGGATTGCTTAAAGTTGCCATGGGGGGTAAAAAAAAAAAAAAAAAATTTTAAAAAAAGAGAGAATTACCATAGCCCCTCTTTCACTGTGGGGTGGACACTCAGCGGATTCATGAGGGTTCGGATGACAGACGCCAAACGCCTGGCCCCCAGATGGCCAGGCAACTTCCATGAATGGTGGAAGGTGGGGGGGGGACAAGGGGAGGGTGGTGGGGATTGGCTGGGTCAGACAGATTAGTCAGGTGGTTAGGATTATTGAGAGAAAATATACCAGACAATATGGAAGGGCAAAGACAACATAATAAGCAGGTTCTCGACAAACTAGGCGTACTTCCATGAATGGTGGAGGGTGGGGGGGGGGGACAAGGGGAGGGTGGTGGGGATTGGCTGGGTCAGACAGATTAGTCAGGTGGTTAGGATTATTGAGAGAAAATATACCAGACAATATGGAAGGGCAAAGACAACACAATAAGCAGGTTCTCGACAAACTAGGCGTAATTTATAGCTTACTCTACCTAAAATTATGGGGATGTTAAAAATATTATCCCTAAATATTTGTGGACTAAATGACATTAAAAAAAGACAGACAGACAGTTGCAATAGGATTACGAACCTGGGGGGCAAATATTGTGTGCCTCCAAGAAACTCACATTGAGGGTTCCCAGAGCCATATTTTAAATACACTGGGGTATCGGTTGGTGTGTGCAACATCACAGGGGGCACGGGTTCGGGGGGTTGCAATCTTAGCAAAAGGTAGCGGGTTTGTCTTTAATCATTCTAAAACTGATAAATTCGGCCGATGGGCTATTACGGAATGCCAATATGCAAAACGACAGAAGCTAACACTGTGTGCCTTATATGGGGCTAATAGTGATGACCCTGCCGTATTTGATGAAATTTCCAACGAGCTTGCACATTGGCCCTTACCCGTAATAGTCTGTGGAGATTTTAATATTAATCTCCCATCAGATTGGTCCTTGAAAAGGGACTGGATCTATAAAGGCCGCAAACCCAAAGTATTTAGGTCTCTGAAGAATATGTGCGATATACATGGATTAGTGGATGGCTGGCAAAAATCTAATTTATGCGACCCAGGGTATACGTTTTTTTCTAATCCACACTCTACACATGTCAGAATAGATTATATATTCACGTAAAACTCACTCAAATCTAAGTGTCAAATAGAGAAGCTGCCTCGAATATTATCAGATCATAACCCCTTAGTTTGTACCCTAGAAATAGTATCTGAAAATGTAGAACCAACACCCTGGACTTTTGAACGCTCCCTGCTGTTGGATCTTAATTACTGTGCCCATATTAGAAGATGGATTCCCAACTTTTTAACTGATAATATTGGTAGCGCCTCAATTGAAGTAGTTTGGGACACTTTGAAGGCAGGGATTCGGGGAGAGACACTACAATATTCATTAAGGGCTAATAAGCTAGAAAGAGAAAGTATGCGGGGTTTACAGGAAAATCTTAGGTTGGCTGAAGAGGAGCTGATAAATGTAACAAATGGGATTAGAAAAGAAGGAGAAATTACTAAAATTCAAAACCAGGTCGCAATCGCAAAAGCAGCAATCACAAATATCTTTATTGACAAAGCTGTTAAAAAAGCAACTGCACGAAATGAATTGGTCTATGAAGTTAACGAACAAGTGGGTCATCAGTTAGCCGTACGAATGCGACAACAAACCACTTCCAATTTGATATGCGATATCCATGATCCCGTCAAGGGCAATATTTCAGATCCAGAACTTATCAGAGAAGCTTTTTGGCGATTTTATCAAGACCTGTATACTGAAGATGGTAGGGGGGGCTTATCCGAGGTTGATAGTTACCTAGACGGTGGCAACTATGAAAAGTTTGAAGAGGAAGACCAGAACATTTTGGAGGAAACACCTAATCTAGATGAAATCTTAACTACTATTAAAAATCTCCCGAAGGGGAAAGCTACGGGATTGGATGGCATCCCCTCCGAATTCTATTTAACATTTTTAGAGCAAATTAAACAAGTTTTTTTAGAATTAATCATATATATTTTTAAAGGTGGCCAACCTCCAAACTCTTGGTCTAGGGCAAAAATAATTATTTTCCCTAAAAAGAACAAACCCCCAGAACAACTTGGTTCTTACCGCCCTATTACTCTTATTAATGCTGATTCCAAAATGTATTCAAAAATACTAGCTAATAGGATAGCCCCCATTATGCATAATGTGGTAGCTAAATGTCAACACGGCTTTATCCCGGGGAGGTCAACCATTAACCATATTCAGAGAGTAATCACCCTATTTGATGGTACGGAGGTTGCAGGAGACCCTATGGCACTGATCCTTCTCGATGCTGAGAAGGCGTTCGATAGGGTCTCCTGGCAATTTTTGTGGAGATCTATGCTTAAGGTTGGGATCAGGGAAGGTTTTATACAGGCAGTTCAAAAATTATATATCAATCCCAGAGCTGTGGTATTTGTAAATGGAACGTTAACTAAAGAATTAATAATCTCTCGAGGAACACGCCAGGGCTGTCCATGTTCTCCATTGCTTTTTGCAATTTACATTGACCCCTTCATCCGAAGTTTGGAAAGAAATAGGGAAATAAGACCTATTGTATTGCAATCATTTCCAACCAAAACATTAGCATATGCTGACGATATAGCTATTGTCACCGCCGACCCCATCATGGCTATGTCTGTCATTGAGAGCGAAGCTAGTAAATTTGGCCTAGTTTCTGGCTATACACTCAATCGCGGGTAGACACAGATCGTATTAAATAAAAAAAGCAATATGGTTGATCCTCGGGTGGTGGAAAAAGCTACATACCTGGGAATCACCATCTCCTCTAATCTTGATGATATGGTTGATATAAACCTAAAACCGATTATGGGCTCAATGCAAAAAGATTTACGTCGATTAGATAATCTACACCTGTCTATAATTGGAAGAGTGAATGCAGTGAAGATGGTGTACTTCCCGAAAATATTGTATTTGTTCAGAGCAATCTGCCTTGAATTCAATAGTTACTGGTTTAAATCTATGGAACGTATGTTCTCTAATTTTATCTGGGCATATTCTCAACCTCGACGTGCTTACAGTTTCCTTACTCTCCCCAAAGACAGAGGAGGTCTAGCTCTCCCTAACTTAAAAGCCTATTATTGGGCATCGGTTCTACTCTATAGTAGTGAGCTATTACAAAATACGGGGGTTGAAGCAATGTATAAAGATAGTACACCGTCTATCTTCCAATTAATTCTTGGCAATAAAAGTAGAGGGTATCTATGGAGATATCTACATGATAATTATCATAAAAAGGTCAAATTTAAAACCATCTACAGCGGGTTTAAGGCTTGGAAGGCGGTGAGGAAAATGTTAGGCTTAGGGCAAGTGTCATACTATACACCCCTGCTGGATAATCCAACTCTTCCGGGGGCTATTTTTAGAGATAATTGTATAGATAGATGGAACAAAGCAGGAATTGTACAATTAGGATGTCTTTCCTGCCCATCTGGGATTAAATCTTTCGAAACCCTGAAGAATGAATATCATTTGGATTGGCGTGATTTTTTTAAATTTCTACAAATCAGGGATTTTCTTACACACAAATTAAGGGGGAAGCCTTTAGGTCAAGAAATATCTGTAGTGGAAATAGCTATACATAATAGGAATCACACTTTAGGAGATGTTTACTCTTCTCTTATTTCCATGTTTTCGGATGATTTGGAGAAAATCTCACAGAAGTGGCAGGATAAGCTAGAAATATCTGCCGATGGTTTTAACCATGCCTATCTCCTCTCGCATACTATACTCATTTCAACCAAACTTCAGGCTCAGTTTTACAAAACCTGCTTTTTTCTATACTATACCCCAGATAAAATAGCTAAATGGGGGAGCGGCAAGGGAACCTGCTGCCCCAGATGTATGATGTCCAACGCTGATTCTATTCATATTTTTGCTACCTGCATTGGATTAACAACACTAAAACAAGACATAGAGAAATTTTTGACTATTATATTACATAGAGAGATAACATTAACTAGTGCAATAATGTTATTAGGGGCCGATGACCCTGATAACCTTGGGCCCGGCAATGAGCTTATTTTTATCGCAATGGCGGTTTTAAGACTGTGCATAGCTTCCGCTTGGCTGGACCCTATAGCACCGTCTTTCCAACAGTGGTTAGCCAGGCTTCTAGCTATGTCTAATTTGGAGGTTGCCATATATAAGCGTAAGGGCAAGCTACGGCGCAAGCGGGGTTTGAGTATTTGGACTCCACTTTTGCAATGGAGCTTAGCTCACGATTAACCGCGAAAAATTCTGTTACTTTTTTTTCCTTTGCTCTTTTTTTTTTTTTTGTTTTTTCTCTCTCCTTAACTGTATGATAAATAAGAATGTGTTGCTGATTCCTTTCTATCTATGTATTTGTGTCTTTACAAACATAAGGAATTTGCCTGTATATCTGTCTGACTCCGGAGGGTGGGAGGGCGGGGTGATAACTGTTGGAAATTTTTGAATAAAGATAATTAAAAAAAAAACAAATGTGTGTAGGAGAGATGTGCAATTTAAACTAACAGCGTAGATATAACCTGCAAATATTGGCATTAAGTGAGCACAAAGAGTATAGGCAGGAAGTGAGCATCAAGAATATAGAAATAGCATAATGATATTATATAGCATAGCATTATGATGTACAAAGGCAACAGTATATACAGAGAGTAGATGACGGACAGCTTATGAAACGATATACAATGGAAATTTACGATGATCCATTTTCAGACAGATGGTGGACCTAGACACATGGCAGTCCTTTTGTCTGCAGCCATTAGGGACTGTGCCTCGCACACATACATTATTTGGGTTTCGTCAGACACACATTACAATAGACTCTCAAGAAGGAGTTGACCTTCATCATTTTTTGTGGCCTTACTGGAAGGGAGCGTTACAACAAACAAATGATGGACGGAATGCTGACAATGCATACATTCTCCCCCAGTCAAGAGATCTGGGTTAAATCCATCGTTCTTTTGCCCACTACACCACCCCAGTTCAGACATGGCCATATGCAAATCAGTCTTGACCCTGTGCCTCATGGGAACAGTCCAGCCCGAACTGCCAAGCCATGTCTTCCCTGGACCGGAATCAAGCATCCTAGGACCGGTTTCTGGCTATCAGCCGTCATCAGCCAGGATAGCTTGACTCCAGTGGCGTAGTGAGCACGGGTCCCACGTCTGGGAATACCCATCCCACTTAGGGCGAAAAGCGTTACAACAAACAAATGATGGACGGAATGCTGACAATGCATACATTCTCCCCCAGTCAAGAGATCTGGGTTAAATCCATCGTTCTTTTGCCCACTACACCACCCCAGTTCAGACATGGCCATATGCAAATCAGTCTTGACCCTGTGCCTCATGGGAACAGTCCAGCCCGAACTGCCAAGCCATGTCTTCCCTGGACCGGAATCAAGCATCCTAGGACCGGTTTCTGGCTATCGGCCGTCATCAGCCAGGATAGCTTGACTCCAGTGGCGTAGTGAGCACGGGTCCCACGTCTGGGAATACCCATCCCACTTAGGGCGAAAAGCGTTACAACAAACAAATGATGGACGGAATGATGGACTAGTGCTTCCTTGCATGCTGGCAGAGCAGTGGCTTCCATTTGTATACTTGTTAGCGCTTACCCATTGGGCTAATAGGTATTTTGCTACGCCAAAGACCACTACTCTGCTGGTATCAGTTTTCAGTAGTCTAAATGGTTCCATGTACTTTCTGGTGAGCAGATTCTTGCATAGTGGCTCAATCCACTTCTTCAGAATCTGGCGATAGAATGGACACAAGAAAAGTACATGGGTAAGTGATTCCAAACCTCCTTGGCAAGCAGGACATAGGTAATCTGTTGCGTCCTTTTCATGCCATTAATTTCTAAAGGCTTTTAATAGGCAAATATCCATAATTGCAGGTACAGCTTCCTTGCCAAGGGGGAACAGTTTTGTCAATTGTGTGCTCATACTGTGTACTGGGTTTAAATCAATGAAGGTCATTGATAGGGACTCTTTGCAGCTCTGGGAGTTTTCAATGGCAACATGCTCTCAGTAGTCTGCTTCTATACTAGCTCTGCATATCGTACACAACTTCTCGGGAGAAAGATAGAACTGGTCCAGGCCAGATTTCTGGAGTAGGTCCTTAACATTGAGGAACCAAGGGATTTCCTTAACACCCTGGGAAGCCACAACGTATATGATCCTCACCCAGTAGGAACCTAGCACTGGAGAAGTCCAGAGTCGTTGCCAAAAAAAAGTAAGTAAGTACTCTGCACTCAATTGTTGGTGAAATTCTTCTTTGGGTCAAGTTCAGAAAAAGAGGGGTCAATGGGGGGCTCACGGGAAGGTTAAATAAGGATCTTAGAAACCTGTGCTCCATTAGGGTAAGACTCTGAGTATTTGTCCCACCCCTGATCTCAACCCCATACATGATGGAAACCAAGGCCTTGATGTAAATCTCAAGAGCAGGGGCCACCTTTCTGGAAATAGTTTTCCTATTTATCTTTGCAATGCTAGAAATGTGCTGAATTAGGGACAACTATACCTTTTCTAACTGTGATGCCCAACTCAGGTTTGAGTGGAGTCTTATGGCTAGGTAATCAAATTCAGACACTGCATCTATTTGGGGTATTGCCCACCAACAGGTGTCTCTTACATCGGTTCACCTTTTGGTTAGAGAAAAACAAATTTGGTCCTGGAGCTATTAAGCTCCAAGCCCCGCTCATCACAGAACGACTGAAAGGAATTTAGTGTTGCAGCCCCCGTGACTTCTTGGAAATCAACAGGGTGTCATCTGTGAAGAGTAGGGGGGTACCATGCACCCACCTGTTTGGGGTTCATCACAGCAGTCCCTGTTCATGTACCCGATTGATCCATTGATGTATAGGGCAGGGGCCAAAACACATCCTTGCCTGACACCTCGGTCTACCCGCATTGAATCTGTCAGTGTCTCATCTGACTTGAGTAAGATTTCCCACATGTAAACTGATTTGGATGTTCAATAGGGTGGGAGGCATGCCAATTTCTTCCAGCACCCTCCACAACTTTCCCCTAGGGACGAGGTCAACCACCAACTTTCCCCTAGGGACCAGGTCAATGAATGAGTTGGTCACTGGACAGTTTTAATGAGGAACTGGTGACGCAAAATAAAAACATTAGCAGGTATTTGACCGCAGAGCATAACAAAATCTGGACAATTTATCAAAAACAATTTACGTCACTTCTTTGAAAATAAGAAAAGCAGAAGTCACAAAAGGTACAAACGTTAATAAAAGGTTATAAGTTATTTTGAGCCATGTAGCTGTCTTAGTTTAAAAAACTAGCAAACCATCAGGCACAAAGTTGCGGTTAGCCCACACCTCTACTCCTAGCCCATTCTTCTTCTAGATGGCAGATGCATCCTGTTTATCTCTTCATGGTCTCAATTTACAGTAAGATGTGAGCAGTAGAGGACATTGACTTGGGAACTTGTTTATCAGTAAGGCAGTGGCTTGGGGTTACTGGCCTTCACAGGAAAGATTCATCTGAGGTTACTAAATGGCAGATCAGTAAGGCAGGTTGAAAAATGTAGCATAACCTGTCCATGGCTGGGCAGGGGTCTTTGAGCTTCTCAGGTTTCAGGTGTGGACAGAATGGGGCTGGGGCACTATATGGTAAAACTAGACCCTGCTTCATTCCCCCCTCTTGTTCATTTTTGAACAAAACTCCTACAGCATACTTTGCAAGCCCTTCTCCTAGCTGAGGTATCAAAGGGGTGTCCTTCACATAGGAACATTGGCCCTCTTGCTGCTTCCTCAACTCTTTATACGCTCGTTCAGATACATGAACAAGGGATGTGTAAGGTGTGGATGATGGTGTATTTGAATGAATATCTTCCCTTAGTTGGTCTTTAGTGGTGGTGGGTTGGAGGCAACTGTCCTGGCACTGGGTAATAGTAGTAGGCTGCAGTAAGCGTGGTCCAGGCATTGTGAGCTCTACAACTTCTAGGAGTGCTAAATTATCTCCATTCCTTGTTCTACCCTTCTTACTGTAGACAGGCATTCTGAAGCTTACTATTCCTGTATAGTTTATACCTACCAATTTACTACCAGTAGCTTAAGCAAAATGACAACACATCTGTACAGTGCAACAGAGGAGCAACAGCACACCCATAACCGGTAACACAGTTTTTAGAATGGCAGACAGCCACAAAGGCATCCAGCTAAAGTTCAACCAATCAGTGGCTGTGGCTGCTAAGGCACCTCCTTTAGCAATCATTTTCTTTTCTATGTTGTTCAAGTGCTCGATGGCCTTGGTGATGGTACCATTATGCTCATTGCTGGCAGGCACAAATGTGCTGCATGAACTCCCAATTCGACGGCATACCCATCCTTTCATGGCAGTAAGTATGTCTAAAACATAACAGTGCTGCATTTCCATCAGTCTCAAGGGATGCAGTTCCTCCCTTACAGCATTCAGTCCAGTACTGTTAATGGCTCACATGAATTTATAGCAGGTGATCTGGATCCAGCGTGTATTTGCTTTGATCTGGAACATGGGAATGAGGCTGCCGAAAAACAGCTAGGCATCATTGAATAGGCGGAACTCCTGGGGTATGTCGTTAAAGGCTGTCCACCCAAAGTACTCAGCATATCATCAATGTCGGTGAAGCAAGGTAACAGAGCCAGTCATTGGATGGGCATGGATGAGGGAGATGTTGGCTGCAGGAACGACCAGGGTGACTTCTTGCATGGCCACTAGGGCACACAAACCTTTCCTTCGGGGAAGCAGTTAGAGCTAGAGATGTTCTCCGCATGCCCAGTCGAAGTCCATCAGGCTGGGGGTGTCATAATGCAAGTCCACACTGAATATAGTGCTTTGCATCCAGAGTTGCGACCAACAGGTACCATGCCATTACCTAGAACACAGAGAAGGGGTGACTTTAGTTTGAAAGCTTTTTTAGGTTTGACATTTTCTCCTCACCCTAAGTGTACCCCCATCCTCCTAAGACCTTATTTGGTAACACTCATCCTCAACCTCTCAGTTACCTGATTGGCATATCTGTATCACCATGAAGTCCCTAGTAAAGTGCACTATGTGTGCTAGGGCTGGTGATGACAGATGCTACTAGTGGGTCTGCAGCGCTGATTGCGCCACCCACCTGTGTAGCCCTAAAACAGTGTCTCAGGCCTGCCGCCGCAGGCCTGCCTGCAGTCTCCGGACTGCCATGTCCTCCTGGCCAGTGTCCACACTGACCGGGCCTAACCCTTCCCTTTTCGTACACATCAGTCATCCCTATGGAAGGCCCAAGGTACCCCCCTGGGCAGGGTGCAGTGTATGTAGAAGGTAGAGCATGTACTAGTGCAGGTAACATGTTCTGGTAGTGAACACCGGCCATTTTGTGTGTTCACTACTGCAAGGTTATCTTGTTCCATAGGCTAACATGAGGGAGGCGGGTGCCAATGGCTATCCGCCTATCTTCTCATACGAACAAGATAACACATGAGTGTTTGATATCCCTGAGCTCAGCATTTAATAACACATCTTTTAGGAGAGATTGTTTTTAAATCCTGAGTTGGAGAACAGTACTTTTTAGAGAGTAGCTGTTCTCTTGTCTGACCCTTCTGTGTGCCTGGGCGCGCTTGTGGATTGACTGTCTGGTTTGAGAGTGACAGGGGCTGGGGATCCCCCGGGAGGTTGGCTGAGTCAGCCCTCTGCTGAATGGCGACAATCGCAAGGAGAGTGGAGGGAGGAGATAGCACCTGGGAGTGAATAGGGCTGTGCCTGCCTGCCACTCTGCTGGCTCCACCTCCTGCTGGGCGGCTGACGACCTTGCCCCTCGCTCTGAAAAGAATGTAGAAGCCAAGAAAACAAAGTGCTCCAGCAACACCCAGAACTGGATCAGACCGGGCTCAGGACCTACTTGCACAAAAACTTCAAAGACTTCTAGGGGTATAAGTACAAGACCCCTGACAACAGATTTTTAGATTCGACCATCGAGAGGAACCTCTGCTGAAAGACGGACCGCCGAAGAACCAAAGGAAGATTGCCGTGCTGTGTGCTCTAAAGGCTGACCTGTTCTGGCGTACAACTGAAGCTAAGGAGAAGAAGGGGTCCTGCTGTGTGCTGACCCAATCCACTTGACCAAACAAGACTTTGCTGTGTGCTGTGTCTTCAACTGAATCTCCAAGGGCCTGAGAAGAGCTGGCCTCCTGTTTCGCAACCCAGGGATAGAAAGGTTGCCAAGAACTCAAGACTCTGCTGTGTCCCACCTGCGCTGCTGTGTGCCGCAGGGACCGTGGACTGTTCTACCAAGCTTCTCAACATCTGCCTGTGAGGTGGGCTGGCTGCTCTCTGTCTTGCTGGAGAGTACCGCACCGAGCCGGGTCCGACACCGGTTGCCGCATCAAGAAGATCGACGTGCTCATCGGCACGTGCTTTGCCGCGACCCGGAGGCCTGAAGCAGATCGAGAGTCGTATTTCCCTGCTCCACGAAGCCGCGCTGTGAGTGGCTGACTCCGGTGACGTCGACATCGTCACTGGGGGCTCGTCGAGGGAGTTGTGGAATTCTTGCACCGAACAGCCCGAGGAGCGCTTGTACAACGAGCGCAGTGACACCGCCGGAGCAACGTAGCTGCCTAAAATATCGAGAGCCTACAAACGGATTCATTCTCAGTGAGTATCGAATCACTCAAGAGACTAGAGACTATCGTCTGACGATCCCGACCAACCAAGAAAGCGAATATTGTGTAAACCTGTGATGCTTGATTTCAACTGCGGAAGCTAGATAAAGATATATTATTTTTGATATAACTCACCTGTGTGGTCTAAGTTTGTGGTGTGTGGAGGGGGGATCATTGTGGTGTCTACGTGCAAATACCTTACACATTGCCTTGGGGATAAGCCTGTCTGCTCGAGCCAAGCTACCTAGAGGGTGAGCAGGGGTTATCTACCGTGTGTGTCCCTTTATCCTGACTAGAAGCAAGGGTCCCTATTTGGTCTAAGGTGTACACCTCTGCCAACTAGAGACCCCCAGATCTAACAATAAGCCATCAGGTCACTAAACTCAGGCAAGGCCCTAGGACCCAATGGTATACCCATTGAGTTGCACAAACTTAGACCCGACAAATTAGCCCATACCTCCAAGCTATGTTCGTGGAAAGCAGAGAGTTGGGAGTGCTACCAGTGGGTGGCCACTTTGATCGTCATTCACAAGGAGGGTAAACCAAAGACCGACTGCGCCTCCTATAGGCCGATTTCCCTGATCAACGCAGAACTCAAAATCCTAGCTAAACTCCTAGCAAACCGCCTAGTGAAGGTAATTGGCAGCCTGGTTCACCCTGATCAGTCAGGTTTTGTGCCACATCGAAACACCGCGTTAAACTTATGCAGGGTGCATGGGTTATTAGGGAGAGTAGCTACAATCCGAAGGGCAGCAATAATCGTGTCGTAATATGCGACCATGGCATTTGACACTATCGAATGGCCATATCTCTTTGCAGTCCTTGCTAAAATGGGGTTTGGACCGAGTTTCATTCAATTGGAGAGGCTCCTATACTCGGAGCCCGTGGCACAGGTCGTAGTTAATAATAAGATATCGACTGTGTTCAAGCTGAGTCAGGGGACCCGTTATGTATGTCCACTCTCCTCCCTCCTATTCGCCCTTGCCCTGGAGCCTCTGGCTGCATGGATCCGTAGGGACCTTGTCATACAAGGTCTGCGTTGGTCCTCCGAATGGGAAGATCGTATCTCTCTTTACACAGACAACATTCTGCTTGACCTAGCCTCCACAAAAGCATCATTAGTAAGTGTACTGGATATATTGGCAATATTCGGGAGATATTCTGGGTTTTCCATTAACTGGAGTAAGTTCTTCATCTACGTCCTAAAAGGAGATCCACCTACCCCACCACAGAGCTGCCCAATACAGATTAATACAATGGGCTTCAAATACCTAGGCATCTTTATTTCCTTAGATCACACACTCTGTTTTAACCGTAATTTTCTCCCTCCACTACAAAGGTTGAAACGAGACATAGCAAGCTGGAAAGTGCTTCCGCTTTCGCTGCTGGGCAAAGCAGCTCTCTTTAAAATGATGACGCTGCCCCGCCTTCTATATGCACTGCAGAACTCTCTAGACCTAGTTCCGGCATCATACTTCAAAGAAATTGAGGGCCTACAGAGAAATTTATTGTGGGACGGAAAACCTCGTATAGCATTAGCCAAACTAACTCTAAATTGGTATGATGGGGGATTTTCCTCCCAGATATAAAAAATAATACTGAGTGACACATCTCGCAGCGATTAATCAGGTCACCTACGGATGCCTGAATGATCCGGGATATGCCATGGATAGGTGGCTCCTATCGGGAGGGAATTATAACAGAGCACTCTATTCAAGACACCAGAAACAATCCTTAATTGGGCCAATTAAACACTCAGTCCAAATATGGCAGGCCATAAATAGGCCCCTGGGATGGGACCGAAAACTCACATTGGCAACCCCTTTATGGGACTCTGAGAGGTTGGGAAACCTGTGGAGGACAAAAGGATTCGATAAATGGGATCTCATCGGGATCTCACAAATCAGAGATGTATGGGTTAAAGGCGAAATGATAACGTTTGCCTCCTTGCAGCAACAACATGAACTAGCCGACTCAGAACGCTTCAGATACACCCAGATCCGCCATGCCCTCCAGTCCCATCTCCCAAAAGGCTCCCCCCCACCAGAAGCCTCGCCACTAAAGGATAGATTGCTAGATGGCTACCTGCCTGAGAAGGCCATCTCCCGGACATATAAAAAAATTAATTAATAACATGGCAGACCCTCTTCAGTCACTCAGAGAAAAATGGATACGTGATGGGATTGAGCTGGACGATGAAGAGTGGCAAGAAGCAGTGTCTTCCCCGAGAGAGGTGGCAATCCAGGCTAGACTGAGGTTAGTCCAACTCTAAATTCTTCATAGAGTCTACATTACAGGGCCCTGTTTGGTTTGCATGAGTATAGCAGAGGGAGGAGATTGCAGGCGACAATGTGGAAGAGAGGGCACATTCATGCACATAATATGGGAGTGCGACCACATACAAACATATTGGCGCAAAATACATGACATCCTTAGTGAAGTGCTCACTCTTGACCTGCGCCCAGAGGCTCGGAAATGCCTCCTGAATGTGTGGGAACCCACCGACCTCAATAATTATAACAAACAATGCGTCACACTGGGATTAATGTTAACAAAGAGAAATATTGCACAACTCTGGGGAGCCTTGCAACTGCCTAGAGTAGAGGCCTGGAAAGAAGACCTAGATTGGTGCATGTTTAGTGAAAAGACAGTTTATGTAGGTCTGGGCTGCCCCAGAAAGTGGGCCCGGATATGGAGCCCTTCGAATGGTTACTGAGGGAACATCTGCAACCCACCATAATGCACTAACTCGGATGAGTCCTCAACCCCATAAAATGTCTATACAATGTACTGTTGCACAATTCTATATGATAATGTATTTACTGAAAGAAAGTGTAATTTGTCTCCTCTGTATGGTATACTGCTTGTCGATGAATACGTTCAATAAAAAGAAATATAAAAAAAACAATACACATCTTTTTGTAAGAGTCTTTCATGCCGCTGGTGTTGCAGTTGTGTTCGTAGATGACAAAACGATCCCCACCCTCTTCTTGGATATTCAGTGGGAACAAGACGCTATCCTCTTGTTGGCTGTTCAGTGCCGAGGGGGTGCAGTGTCGACCCTGATGTCGCTCCAATGTATCCATGCTTTCCTTTCAGCAATTTGGACAGATGTTGGCAAGGAGTCTGTGACTTTAAAGGGTCCTTCAAACTTTGGGTCCTTCCAACCAGCGAACACATTTCGGGACAAAAATGTGTGTGCCGGGAGGGATGAGTGGGAACTCAGGATCAATGGTGGCCCTTCTCCTTCCACTTGGATATCTGAGTAGAAAGAAACTGCACAGGTCATGTTAATTCACCCAGATACACATACATTTCAGCTTTCACAATTTCAGAAGAACTTTCAGTATCAGTTTTGGGTGTAGTTGCTGGGACCAAGACATTTATTGATCATCTAATGACAAGCTGATGGGGGGGGGGGGGTTAGGCGGTGGTCAGAACTTGGAATATTTTGGAGTGCAAATAGGGCAAACGGTAGGCAATAAAGCCATTTTTTGCAGAGTGTGCCACTTATCTTGCTTATTTTATTTTTAAGCAGACTGTTCAGGCGTTCACAGATGCTATTGCTTTGAGGGTGGTATGCTGATGCTAATTTGTGTTTAAGGTAGGAGAAAATGGCGTTAGGCAAATGGCTGCTGTTGTCTGACTGGATCGCGTCTGGTAGGCCCCAACCTGAAATGACCTCTCAGAGCATGAAATTGGCTCCTGCTTTAGCATCACAGTGTACACATGGTCCAGCTTCGATCCAACGAGAGAATGGACACACCACTACAATGAGGTATTGGTAGTTTTGGAATCTGTCAATCATATCGACAAAGTCGATGTGGAGTTCTTTAAAAGACCCTTGTGGCTTTGGAATAGTAGAGGCAACTGTTTTCATAGTGGAGTTTGGCAAGTATTGTTGGCAAATGAGGCACATTTTAACAAAACGTTGGATCAATCCATGGGTATTTGGGACAAACCAGTCCTTTTGTATGGTGATAGAGATATTATCTCATAAAGCATGTGTGGGAAAATGTAGCTGGTCTGGTGCTACTTGACGTAGGGCTTGTGGCATGACAGATTTTCTTATTACAGTATGTCTATAGATAAAATCTGAGGGATCTAGTTGACCTCCCCTCTTCTACCATAATTCTTTCTCTTGATCTGGTGCAGTTTCCTAAATTTCCCTAAGGTGTAAGCATGCAGCGTTATCATATGGCTCTGTGTGGTCAATGGTATGGGTTAATGAACAGTCAGGCATGTCTTTCTTTCCACATTCTTTACTCTGTTGTGCTGTTGAATGCACATTTTTTGGCAAGCAGGATAGGGACATGCTGACATTCTGGTAGTGCCGCAGGTGGGGGTCCCCTGGCAGCAGCTTTCGCTGCCCAGTCTGCCGGAGCATTGCCTCTGGATACAAAATCTTGGCCGATGGTATGGGCTGCACATTTGACTAGAGCTACCTCAGCTAGCAGGGTTAGTGCATCAATTAGTTCTTCAAGTAAGTGTCTGTTCATGACAGGTGGGCCATCTGATTTTATAAAGCCTCGCCTTCTTCAAGGTAGGATGCTGGAGTGATTTATTGTTGTGACATATGCAGAATCTGAGTAAATAGTGATGTGTTCACCTGTCTCACATTTTCAAGGCAGTAATCAGTGCCACTAATTCTGCTGCTTGCACTAAGTAGTGTGAGGGTAATGAATTCTCCTGTACAATATCTAGGGAATCTGAGGAATCATTTTGCCGTGCCCTAACTGCTGCAGCTCCTGTGTACCTGATCCCTGTTTCTTGATCAATTGTAGAGGAACCATCAACAAAGTATATTGTACTGTCTGGCAGTGGGTCCTCTGATGCCATCCCTGACTCATCTGGTGAGTCTGTAGCACAATCAGGGCACTCATCATCTGTGGTGGCAATGTGGTGGGCGAAGAATATTGCTGGGTTTACAGTGTGGCACTTAACAACCTTCAGTGACGGCAATGAAAGTATTACTTTGTAGCCTGATACTCTCTGTTTGGTAAAAGTGGTATTAACCTTTTGTATTATTGCAAACACAGCATGCTCAGTGTATAGGGTCAAAGGGGTACACATGACAATGGGGTGCTTTTCTCAAAAGCAAATTTTGCAGTGGACAGGGCTTGTTCGCAAGGGTTGTGTCCTTCCATTGCAGAATCTAGCATGCCACTGAAGTAAGAAATGGGTTTATGGCCCATGGGGTATTTCTGGGTGAGGACTGCTGTCATGACTTGGCTGTCGCAGTGAGGGAACAAGTAAAACATTTTAGCGTAGTCAGGGGACCATAATACTGGTGCATTTGTTATTTCATTTTTTAGCTGTGCAAAAGCTGTCCTCATTTCAGGTGTCCAATTTAGCTTAAAATGCCTACCCTGGTGGAGAAATCAAAGACCCATGACCCATTAACGGACATAGTTGACTAAACCAAAACATTTCTGCATTTCTTTCACTGTTTGTGTTTCAGGTGTGCGTTTAATCATCTCAACTCGATCTGGGGTAACTAATCTACCCGAGGCTGAGAGCAATTGGCCAAGATAGTGCACTTCATCCTGACAGTACTGAAGCTTCCCTTTGTCTACTTTGTATCCTCTGTGTGCTAAGGTGGTCAACATGGCAATGGTGTCCTTTCTGCATTGTTGTTTTGTGGGACTGCAAATCAGAATGTCGTTGACATCTTGTAATGGTGCTGTCACATTGAAAGTTAGACAAATCAGCTTTCACTATTCTGTTAAAGACACTTGAGGACTCACAATACCCCTGGGGTAAACTGGAATAAAACATCTGGGTACCGCAAACACTGACAGCTGTTAGGTAATGGCTGTCTGGATGAAGTGGAACCCTAATGAAGGAATTCTTCAGGTCAATGACAGAGAAGTATTTAGTGTCAGAGGGGATGTTTGTGAGAATTACTGATGGGTCTGGGGCTATCAGGAATTCTGGTATGACAATGTTATTAAGGGTAACCCCAGGTGGAGCAGGCATAGTGCCTCTACGCAAAGTTCCACAGAGTTGGAAAGAAACTCCATGGAACTCCGCTCCGCTCCCTCCCCCTCCCAAAATAATTATAAAGTAAGAAAAAAGGCACTTAGCTGCTGTGGCTGCCTCCCCCTCACCATGTGCATGCGCACTCACAAGACGTACAACGTAGAGTTTTTCAGAGACGAAGGATGGAGAGGAGGAGGAAGGAGAGTGGCCATGGCAAGGAGTAGGCAGCCACGGCAGGTAAGTTCCTTTTTTCTTACTTTATAATTACTTTGGGAGGGTTGAGGGGCGGCTAACTACGCTCCACCAAAGAGTCGCAGTTTTGCCTAAACTCCGCGTTTGCAACGGAACGCAGAGTATGCAAAACTACGTAAACTATGCTGGCGTAGCGTAGTTACCCGCCCGGGCATGTTGAGTTTTGCCATCAGGTCACGTCCCAGGAGATTAACTGGAGAACGTAGTGAGTAGTGCAGTCTTCGCTCTATATGGTGACCTCCTATCTCTATTGGTACTGACTTGGTGAAAGGGACCCTAGCTATTGCACCAGAGAATCCCTGTGTGTCCGCTATCTGATCTGAAATGGGCAGTGTTCCTCCTGTAATACAGGAGAAGGTAGCACCTGTGTCAATAAGAAAACTGTAAAGTTTGTTGTTTATAGTGAAAAAAACAATCGGGTCCCCCTCAACATTGGTCATTCGCGACAAAACTGGGCACACAAGAGTTGTTTGTGGGCTGTCCTAACAACTATGCCCTCTTGTTTGGTATTGCTGAATGGTTCCTTGCGCAAATGTGCTGTTGGAAGGAATCACGGTTCCCTCTTGAGGTGCAAGTTGTTGTGATGTCATTTGAAATGTTGGTGCTTGGGGCATCATCTGGTACATGGTTGTCTGTTGTTGTATAGGTGCCTGCACTTGCTGTATAGGTTCCTGCATTTGAGATACTGCGGTTACCTGGAGGTGTGGCACTGTTAGCTGCATGGGTGGTTGTTGTATTGGAGGCAAGTAGGAGTAAATTATTTGGGCTGAATTGCTTGGGTTGTGGAGGCTAGGCATTGTTATGTTGTGGTGGTCCTGTAACTGTTGCCCTTCCCTCATTCCGCATCCTGATGTGACAGGACTTTTGACAGTGTATCCAGGTTTCTGACAATAGTAGCATATTAAAGGCCCTAATTGCTCTCTGGCCCTTGTTTGTCCAAGTCCTCCTCTCCTGCCCTGCATGCCTGCGTTTCTTGCCCTGTTTGGCTATCTGTTGTTGTATGGCTGTTGTGGCTGATTGTTGTAGCGGGGCTGTAGCTGCATGTGAGGTGCAACACTCTGTTTGTTCCTTGCTAATGCATTCAGTGCAGTTTGGAAAAACCCTACAACAGCAGTCATCTGATTGACTGGTGCTACGAGCATGACTGTGTCTGGTGTGTCTTTTTTCTTATTAAGCTTCTACTGGACTAGCCTGGCAGCTGCTTTTTCAATTGCTACCAGACTGTTCCTATCCTTCTCTTACTTTTTATACAGAAATGGCTTCGAATCTCAGGCCATGATTTGCTTTCCATGGTGACTATGCCATCTAGCTTCTCCTGCACCCCTATGGGCAATACTTTCTTTGCTGTGTGATAGGAGAACTTAGAGTTCCCTCCTGTTGCATTGTATTTCTCCCCCTAATTCTTGATGAAATTTTTCCTTCAATCGTGAGATGTATTGTGCTGGATCCTCATTAGGTTGCATTGTCTGTGACATGACGGACCCGATGTCTGGGCTATCAGGGAATTTGCGGGGTAACTGTAACCATATGTTGGTGCGTATCTTGTTAAACAGAGCATCATCATATTTTGTTTCAGTTAGTGTTAGTTGTGGTAGTCCTACTTTTAATATGTCTTCTGCTTCTTCTCCCATAAGGGAGGTGAGCAGGCTTTTAATGTCATCTACCCTTAGGGTGATATCAGCTGTATGTTATTCTAAGGCTGTTATCCATTTACCAGCACCCTCTGTTTGTGGCGGGAGTTGTTTTTTTAAGGTTATATTTTTCCATTTGGGTCCATGGGAAATGTTGAGGGGCAGCGTTTGGACGTTTGAACAGTAGGGGCATCTGGTGTCTCATTGGGATATTTGGTGTCGTGTGAGGTTGAATTGAGTAGAATACTTCTGCCAGACCTTTAAGCTTGCCCTCATGTAAGGGTAGTCCCAAACTTCATCTCCGTCCCCATGTAAGATACATACTTCTGCTGTTGCCACGTTCTGCGGATCAAATGATCCATCTCACAGCCATGGAATCACCTGCGGTGCAAGACTTTCCATCCAACCCGCCAAATCATCAGTGAATGGGTAGACTTGGAAGTCAGAGTCCTCCCCACGTATGACTATTTCATTGGGGGTTATGTCTTTGTTTTGTAATGCATTTTGTTTACTGAGCCTTATGTTCTGTAATTTTGCTGCCTAGTGGAATGTACCAGGGCAGTCCAAGAAACATCATAAGACATGTGTTCGGGTGAGGGTCACCCATGTGTTCCCAGAATTGCTAGTCGCTCTGCTTCAGTTTTCATTTGTCTATTAATAGTGGAATCAGTCTGGTTGGGGTGAACCCTCACAGAAGTGCCATGTAGGATGTCATACGCAGACTCAGATGGTGGGTCTACGTGTTGTGTCATAGTTGATGCTACTGCCTGTGAAGGTGCTGGAGGGTCTAAGAGCGTGCCGTGGTCGGAGGGGTAGTCATGGTCAGTTGCAGTGACTGCAAGGGGCACACCTGAAGTGGTTACATTGTGGTTTTGCGATAATCCTTCAGAAAATCTCTGGCTTGGAAAGTGTGGTGGGGGTGCATGTGTAGGGGTGCAGGCATTATCCCTACTTGACAGGTCACCTACCCTATTAAGCAGGTTGGTAAGCATTTCAGTCACTTGTTCTACCTTTGTTGATAGATGGTGGAGACAGCTGAGGTAGTCACCTGGAATGGGTGACTGCATTTCTCGCGATATGTCATTCTTAAAGTAGTCGATGAGAAGGCTGTCAGTACTTTTGCTTAAGTTAGCAGTGTGTCTCCACTTGTTCATGTTTGAGAGGGCAGATGGGCCTGGAAATTCATTTTCCCAGTTCCCAGATCGCGGGGGTGTAGCCGGGCAGTCCAGGAAGACTGCCCTGCCTTCGTGCTGAGACGAGGTAGTGCATAGTGGCAACTGTTCATGGGTGTTGCAGCGTTGGCTCAGGAGATGTTGCTGTTGGGAGTCAGAGCATGAGCTGTGGGTCATTGCGTGTGATATCTGGGAGGTGGTGTCACAGTCTTCATCTTCATCTGGTTTTTTTCCAACATTAGTTTGTGGTGGTGTAAGTTTCAACGCGAACTGTGCATCAATTAGATCTGCTATCCCTTGTGCTACAGTGTCTATCATTGGCCTCAGATTGCTAACTTGTTGTGGTGCACGCTAAGGGTCTGATATGTTTTGATTTATTGAGTGATGTGGTGGAAGACAGTCTTCTGGTATATCATGGTAGCCAGCACCTGGCATGTCATTGGAAGTTGTATTTAGGTCTGAGAGAGTAGGATTACATGGTATTCAGTTCAGACCGTGGGCACACTTAGTGGTGCTGTAGATGGCTGGGTATTAACTTTAAAAGATGGGCCTTAATGCTAGGGTACCTTTGCGCTTTTTAAGCATGCTGCCTGTGTATTTAGCCAGTAGGAAAGTGGCAGCATGACCTAGTGTAGTATGGTCAAAGGTGCATTCAGGTGGCCCCAAGGGTATATTAAATTGCTTGTGTATTTGTGTAGCTCCCTGCAGTGTTTAATAATTCACTGTACTTGCCCTGTAAAGATCTTCAGCACATGTTGGAGCGGAGTAGCAATAGTGACCTCTATTTTATAGGGCCATTGTGTGTAGCTGGGAAATGAAGGCAGGGCTATTGTTAACCTTATGTAGTGTTCCTGTCTGGTGTCAATGCCTAAAACCTGAAATACAGTTAGGAGGATGGTGCTTAAAGGAATGAAGAAGGTTCTCCTTTGGAAAAGCCTACAACATGGCCGTTAATGAGGTTTGCAACAATCTGCGGCATTAGGGACTCTCCTGATGTCGCATTCCTTCCCTAGTCAGACTCTTTATTTGCTATGCACTGCGTCTTGTTCTGCAGGTGACATGAGAGGGCGTAAGTGGAGATGGTAATCAGGTTTCCTGGGTAGACGCATTCTAACTCTGAGGCAGGCAATGGCTCTTCTACTTGTCCCAGACCCCCGTGTCTGGTGAGTTGGACCCCGGGATCCTTCTTATTCTACAGTGTTGTTGCAGTGAAATGAATAAACGAGTGTATTTTGGGAGCTTGTGGATGTGCTGTCTAAGTGGTGAGCCTCCTCTACCGATCCCAACCGGGAGCAAGATCCTGTGGGAGAGTCCCATCGATTTTGTGACTCAGTTAAGGAAATAGGGGAATATGAGAAGTCTCCAGCAGTTAAGGGACCCACTGAGCTAGGCTGTTAAGGTGTCAGATCGACCTTCTCTGTCTTTTCTCAATAACACAGGAGCAGAACGTTGCCTAGTTCCAAATTCCCCACTCAGCACGTTCCTGTGAGATATTGTAATTCTCCACAGGTAAGTACCCAGGGGGGAAAGGGGATTGGAACAGCGAAGAGACAGCCTGGTAGGTTCTGCTTCATCAAGCTGTAACAATGCATACATTCAATAACCCATCTGAATGTGACTTAACTTACTGTATCTTTAATAAGGATAACTTATCTTACCAAAATCAACCTAAGGCCAAACCTCTCTTTTAACTTCTCAGTTTGTGTGATGTAGTCCTGGAAGACTCTGGCTCTGTGTTAACTCTCTCCTTCTCTTCCTACAGGTACTGCAGAGTTTCTTCAGGAGTACTTGAAGATTCAAGAAACACAAGGTAAGTTTTCATATATTAAGTGTTGCCATCTTTAAAATGAAATGGGTTTAATGGAACTCACAGGAACATAGAGCTTCTGACTTGTGTAAAGCTTCTGCAACATACATTTCTAATTATCTTGCTTTACACTTGACTAAATCTATTTCAAGTCAGTGAAGGATTTCACCAGTCAGTCTTTAGAGATTACGGTATTTCTACTAGTCGATATGGCTAGAACTGCGTGATAATTGTTACACGCTAGTTCGTTACCCAACCAGAATATTGTCTGTGATTTCTGAGACACTATGAAAGACTTAAGCCTTTGTGCCCATAGCAGAAACACTACTCGCATGTAGAGCTCTGAAAAGTGAGAGACGCTTTTCACTGAAAACTGGGAACCAGAACCTGGGAATGCTAACTCCTACACATGCGCAATTACAATTCAGCTTCGGTATGCACTGTAAACGGACACCACCTTACTCTGAGGACTTCTGTCAACCGACGGTGCTAAACCCTACAGGTACGATGCTTCTACATTATCTATCTTTCTGACGACAGTCAGGAAGCTGCTCTCTCGGTCAAAACCTTGGTGAAGTGCGCCTTAGAATGTTGGCGAGCGCGCTTCACCTTCTTCTGGAATTTCTTAGAAAAGGCTAGACTGCTGACCCACGAATGTGTTGGTGGCCATGTTGGAAGTCCAGCAGCGCCAGCACATTCTCCAGCTGGGGGCAAAATGATTTCTCCTCTTTCTTCTGAAAGGGTGCAGTGCACAAATTGTAACGGTAGCAGGGTCACGCGGTGGACACCTCCCGTGAATCCTGACATAAGGTGTGGGCGAGAAAAGTTATGGGCAGGTAGAGTCTGGTGATACTGAATTTTCTCTGAGGTGCATGTGGTCAGCGCAATACACTGGGACCCCTGACAGGCTGAGAAATGAAACACTCACCGCTTGAGTTGTTAATATGTCTATTCCTAAAATGTCCCAGGCTATTGACAGAATATCACGTTGATGTTGTGGAAATTTGTATTAGCGTGTCTGTTTGATTATTGAGGAAGGCAACAGATCTGTTGGGCAATATGTGCAGAATTACCTCCATCCTGTCTGTACTTCCCTCACTACCCATACAAAATTGTCATTAGTGCAGTTTTACTTGCCTTAAATTACAGTGAAGTATTATAGAGAAGTGAATGTGGCTGTATTCAAAGGTGCAGCATTTATTTGAGCGGATTTATGCCAAAAGGGCTTTATTTTATTCACAGTCTAACGTGCCAACCGTTGAGTCTGTTTTAATGTTTGTCTAGAGGGCTTTTTAAAAGGAAATGGATATTTAAGTTAATGGCTGAAGACATTCTGATATTTTATATTTAGGATGTTTATCAAGGCTTAGTGGGTGAAATGACAATGGGTATTTTAGGCTTTTTTTCACAGTATTATTTACCATGAAGGTAGGGTCCCCAAATCACTTTGAGAATGAACAGGCAAAACAATGGATCACACACATATAAACAGAATGCAGTACTCCAACATTTACACACAATTCATACACATTTTAGTCCTGGAATATATCTCGCTAATTTATAACAAGAGAATCTGAACATAAATAGTGCAATGCTGTGTCAATGTTAAAGTCACTGACTGCAAGTGGAGACACAATACAGTGACTTAAAAATGTGGAGAGAGAAAAACCATGGGCTACCCAAAGAGAAAGACAGCAACTGATTTAGAAAGATGGTAACTTATTAAAAAACTGTTATTTTCAACTTACGCAATGGAAGTTATTTTCAGAGGCAGAATAAAAAAAATGAATTCATACGTTTATGACGAATCAAAGAATAGCAGTAAGTAGCTTTCTCTTGAACTTAAGAAACAGGAAACCAGAATCCACCTTGCCTTCTCGGGCAAGGGAAGCATCAAACCTGTAGCACTTCCTCTTATTCAACTACAAAGATGGAAAAGTTGCAAGATAATGCGAAATGCGACAAGCTAGTGGATGCGCCCCGTTCCCTGTGCCGTTTCTTTGGACAGGTAAAGAGCTCTGGTATTTTAACACGTTACATTTGCAAAATCTGATTGGCACAGAACCGTGTGCCCTTCCCTCCCCTCCCTGTCATCCTATATTGGACAGGTAATTGTACACCTGCAAATGCTTAGTGGCAGAGTGCTATGTGCCCTCCCTTCTCTGTCACCCTATAATAGCCAGGTAATTGTACACCTGCAAAAGCTGAGTGTCACAGTGCTATGGGCCCTCCTTATCCTGTTGTTAACTATTTAGACAGACGTATGAATCCTCACATCATTTACTTTAATGAACACTGGCGTGCCCCGTTGCATGAGCTACTTTCCCTGCCTACTGGTATGCCCTGCCTTATGGAAAGTCTTAGGTAGGTGATCCCTTTCTCTTTGAGAAAGGCAATATGAAGAGAAATACAAAAAATGCTGAAGCACTAGGTTCAATCTTGCAAGCCGGACCCAAAAACCCCAAACACCAAACCTCAACCTCGAGGTGACAGAAGTCCTAAAGCAAGACCTGGCTCGGTGTCTGCTTGTATATGTTTGAAAGAGGGAATTTGGATGTGGCAAGGTGACAGTCTGAATGAGGACGGGGGCAGGAGTGTGATTCCCACAGGTCAACTGAACCCGAGACTCAGGCACCCCGGGGGCAATGAAAAGAAGAAAATAAAAAGCTCTTTGACTTACCCATGTGTATCTGGGGGCTTAGACAGAGAGAGCTGGAGAGCTACTGACTGCCCGCAGGGGGAAGCCCCACTCTCTAGAGACTGGAGATTCTTATGCGCATCCCTTTGTGGCCGCCAAATGTTAGAGAGTGTTTTTTTCATCAAGCAGGAACCAAGGTTTAATGTGTTATCTGAAATAACAAGATACACTCTGAGAAGCATGAATCAAGTCAGGAGTGGTACTCTATTAAGACAAGGTAGTGACAAGTGTCAGAGGCACATCTTTAATTAAGAGTAAAAAACATGCAATCTAGCAAAAATCAAATCACGGTAATTCAGAGAAAGAGAGAGAGAGAGAAATTAAATAGCAAAATGTAACAAGACTGTATAACATTATCTAATAATGAAATGTCAATAAATCAACCAACTAGAATGAAGCATCTCTTCGTTAAAGACTCAATGAGTTGGTCAGTTGCCAGTCCTTTTATACAGTTTTAATGAGGAACTGGTGACCGCAAAATCAGAACATTAGCAGATATTTGACAGCAGAACATAATAAAAGCTGGACAATTTATAGAAAACAATTGATGGCACTTCTTGGAAAATAAGAAATGCAGAAGTCACAAAAAGTACAAACGTTTATCAAAGGTTATAATTATAAGTTATGTTGAGGTATGTAGCTGTCTTAGTTTCAAATGCTAGCAAAACATCAGGTGCGAAGTTGCGGTTAGCCTCCAACTCTGCTCTTAGCCCATCTTGTTCTTCTAGATGACAGATGCATCCTGTTCATCTCTTCGTGGTCTCAATTTACAGTAGGATGTGAGCACAGAGCACAGGGACTCGGGGACTTGCTACTTGGGTTGAATACTGAAATCTAGTGATGCTTTTTGGCCATTTAGACAAACTGCAGGTGTCTTAAAAAAAATCTTATTGTTTTTAGTGGTCAAGGCTACATGTAGAGACATCTACACAGGGTTGAATGTTGTTACAACGCATTCCGTTGCAAAGCATGCCTTTACCACGCATGCGTTACAACGGAATGCTTTTTCAATGCATAACCTTTACCACAAATATTCCTTTACCACTCATACCTTCACAACGATTTTCGTTGTAAATTTATGCATGGTAAGGGCATACTCTTGGTAAAGGTTATATATACCCCTTCCCTGTACCCTTACGTGACCCCCAGCCCCCAATCCTTCTTATATTTACCCCTGCCCTTAACCCTCAATCCTTTTATATATATATATTTTTTAAACTAAAATTCCCCTTACCTCTTCACGTCGTCTCCTCTCCATCTTCCGTGGTGACGTCGTACGTCGTAAAGAGGAAGCGGAAGTTTCTTTCCGTTTCCTCTGAAATGACTCCGATTGCCTGCACTTCTCGACGTGACATCAGGTGAGTTTTTTTTGGGGGGGAGACCCCCAAAGCCCCCTTTTTTCCCACTCTTCTTTTTTGGGGGGGTAGACCCCACAAGCCCCCTTTTTCTAATTTTAGCCTTTACCACACATGCCTTTACTACGTATCTCGTAGTAAAGGTATGCGTGGTAAAGGCGTTCGTGGTAACCACACATGCGTTGTAATGCATGCGTGGTTAAGGTTTGCGTGGAAACGGCCGCGTTGTAGTGGCCGTTTCCCTCTACATAGAGCTTTCCCATTCCCTTTTCGCTTGGGCCAGTGTATGCCGATAGCATGACCTGCAATTAGCTAACTCAGGCTGGGACTTTAATTTGATTGCGACTAGGATCTCACTTTTAGCTAGCCTACATGCTCTATTGTACCAGGCATCAGGTCTGGGCACTGGCTTTCCCTTGAGTCTGGCTTGACCTAGCATCTCCTTAATCTGGGTAAAAAGTAAATCTTGGCTATTTATAGATCCATGGGTCCTACACTCGAACAATAGCTGGCATAAAATGTCAGTTTCCTGCTTTACCCTTTGTGTTACTGCCTCTAGTGCCTCTGGATTTTTTTCTACCCAGTCCCACTTTATGTGCTTCCTGTTGTTTGTGTATGAGAGATCTTCCAGGTTCCTATTCCCCCGACTTGCAAATATTGTGTTGGGCTTATCTATAAGAGTCAGACTGAGGGCATTATGGTCACTATCTACACGGCCCACCACTTCCAGGCCCCAAATAACTGTCCAAAGCTTTACAGCGGCCAGAGAGTTTCATAAGCCATAAAGTAGTCTATTCTGCTACAACAACTTTGCCTGCTAAAGGTCATCTTATCCTGGAGGTCAGAGAGTGTTCAGCCATTTGTGGCTCTAAGATCATAGTTTCATGTTAATGCCTGAACCTGGACTGCTTTCATTGACCATCTTATGGTCATTAACTCTATCTGTGGAATTCCCCACTGTCCATCTCACTCTTCAGTCAGGTCAAGGGGCTGTGGCAGCAAGCAGTTCGAAGGTACAATTAAGGTCTCCTGCTACCAACAATGAATAATTCCCTGAGTGTTGCGACAGGGCATGCTCTAATACACCAAGTACCATGGACTCAACACTACATGTACCTGCTCTGTTATAAACATTGAAGATCTTTAGCGATAGACCAGAATGGAGTACTAACCTTACTGCTAAAATATCAGGAGACTCAATGGGAACAATACTTATATCACATTGGAGCGTGGTCTTAAAATTCCTAGTCCTCCTGAGGTCCTGTTCCTACCAGGCTTGGATGCATTTACACAACAAAATGTGAGCCTACTCTTGTGAAAAGGGGGTAAACACAGAGTCTCCTGGAGCAGGCAAATATTAAAAGAGTCCATA
Source organism: Triturus cristatus (assembly GCF_964204655.1). NCBI lineage: Eukaryota > Metazoa > Chordata > Amphibia > Caudata > Salamandridae > Triturus > Triturus cristatus. The sequence continues at coordinate 425,373,087 of NC_140593.1, forward strand.
AACTGACCCCATTCCACTTCAGATAGTAACTTGGATGCCCCACCCAGTTCCAGGATACAAAGATAACTTCATTAGAATATTGAGGGTAGGTGGCATCATTGTGGTTCTCTTCAAAACTAGCCTCATCAGGGCTGGGCACTAGATGAGACTCCTGAAACAATAAGCAATTAAAGTTCAGCCCTGAAGGACTAGCCCCAACATTGCTGGGGGCACTGGGCAGTGGGTGGGATCGGGTAGCATAGGGCAGCATGCCTTCCCCTTAGAATACCACGTCCCTTTCACAGCAGGGGGAGGCCAAAGGCCACAGTCAAGGGAAAATCCTACTGACTCCAAATCCATCTTCCCCCAGCTTCTCACTCCTCCCACAGATGCTCAACCTCACTAATGTAGTGGGGTCAATATTTAAGTAGTATACCAGTAGTAGTGCAGGAGACTGCTCTCGAGTCAATGGCCATAAGGCCCTCCACCAGGTCTCTCTGTAAAAAAGACACCCGCACACCATCATTGGGTTAATTAGGAGAGGATATCCTTTCTACACTTGCAAATTTACTCCTGATAATTGAATAGCAGTGCCGAACCTCTTGAAACCAGTGAATGGCCTTGTTAGTAAGCGAGTTAATGTCTATTCTGCTCCCCAGGGACAGAATGGGGACAGGCAAGATATAGACTGAGGCAGGGGTTTCTCCTAACATTTTGAGAATATAGAAGCCATTGTGGATCAGCCCTCTGGTATAGGACAAACGGGGTCTCTCAGAAGAAGGGACATGGGAGCCCAATGATCCACACCTCATCGCTGGGCCTGCAATTGTATCACTCGCCAACAGATACGCTGTAGGAGGATGGCTTTGAAGGGCCACCCACCCTGAGTTTGAACATAGGTGGTGGCCTGGGCGACTGAGCATGTGGGGGTTTGGTAGGGGTATTCAGCAATAGCTGCTTTTTGGGTTCTGTAGAGTGTGGAAGGATTGTGACCCCATGTGTAGTGGGAGGTCCTGCGCTAATCCCACACTCATTCTCTGGTTGACACATCACCTACCATCTATTGTCTCTCCCTTCAAGGTTTTCCATTACCTTTGGGAGGGCCTTTACCTGATCCCTCAGCTCCCTAATTGCCCCATCAGACTCTGCAAAATTAGGAAAATCCCAGAGTTGGATAGGTTAAGTCTTTCAGCTTGGGGCCTCTCTGTCAGAGGATCCTCTACCAGAAGGACAGGTAACAATTGCAACACTCGAAAACATCTGTAATCTCTATGGGAGGGGACTTTTCAGGGCTGACTGGGAGGAAGGAAATTGAGGCGATTCCCTAATAGGGGCAGGGTGGGCACATGACTGGTGTTTTACAAACATGGTAGGAATACATTTAGCAGGCATGGCTGAATTAGGATTTGAGCTTGTACTACCTGAATCAGGCCTTGAGTTAATGATATGAGCACATTCTGTTATCAGTCCTATCAAAAACACAATTTTCTTCTGCTGAGGTTAGGGTTTTCTTTTGGGCTTTTGAAGCCCTTTGAGCCCATACACAGCCTTCCTTTTACCCATTTCGTTATCTTATCTGAGAGCAACAATTTAGCACTAAAAGAGGGAAGAGCGTTTAAGCCCTTACGCACACAAAAGCTTTAGTTTATAAGGGCAGGAGGGCACGATAACCAGAATTAATAGTCAGAGAAATCACTTAAAAGTACCTGTTAGGATCAAACCAATGTCGCGGCTTGGAACTGTGGGGACAGGTTTAAGAGCCAGGGGGAGGCCCTGCTCTGCCTCTTCCTGTCACTGACGGGTGCTGGATGGGCCCGCCCTTGGCCCGGGTGTGTCCCGTGCTGTGGGACTGCAACATGCGCTATAAGCACCCATAAATCACTCCCAGCTGAGATACTCAAGAGGAATTATGGGAGTTAGAGTCCCCAGGGACAATGGTGTCTCCCACGGCGGCCCCCATTGGCACAGATGGTAGTGGTGATCGTGTCCTTTCCCGTGACAAGGAGCTCAGCAGCAAGACTCCTCGAGGTGATGGGCAAACAGCAGAGACTTGTCCCAATAGTAAAGATACAGAGCCCAGCATGCAGGACTGCAGCACGCGTTATAAGCACCCATAAATCACTCTTAGCTGAGGTGGTCGAGGGAAATTATGGAACTTAGAGTCCCCAGCAGCAACGGTGTCTCCCGGGGCAGTTCTCCTCAATTGGCACTGATGGCAGTGATGATGGTGTCCTTCCCTGTGACAGGTAGTTCGGCAGCAGGACTCCCCGAGGTGACAGGCAAACAGCAGAGACTTGTCCCAATAGTAAAGATGCAGCCCACAAAACTTGCTGTCTTTTCTGGCTTTAGTTACCTGATTACTTAGTAAACAATGGGTAAGAATTGTATGCTCAGAACTGCTGTTTCTTAGGAAACCAGCTTTGTAACTGGGTATCAGATTGTTTGAGGAGACTGAGATTCCCAATGTGGATAATTACATCTGGGCTAAATGCTTTGCCTCAACATCCAATAATAAAATTGTCCAGTAATTTCACAGAAGGGTTCAATCCCCTTTTTAGTAAATGGAAATCCTTCCCTACTTAAGGACTGAACAATTTATTTGAAAATAATTATCTATGTTACGATATGGGGCATAGGGACCCAAACTCAGGATCTTTGTTGAAAAGAAAATTACGGATGCCACTTTGTCCATGCTTCCCATCGGATCTCAAAAAATAAACCACGCCTTCACAGTTGAAACCATTAACTCTTAGTTGCTCCACCCTGGTGGACATTTGTTCCTCATGGACATGCAAATATGCCCTTGTCTGCAATCTCCATATGAACATAGATTGATTGATTATAGGGTGCCCAACATTCTTCACGGATGGTATTTCCATTCTGATACCAGTCATCTGACTCTAAATGTGTGACAACCCTCCAAAATTCTCTTGTGTCATCTCTTTTACAAATCTCCTAAATAGTTAGTGTTAGACCTGGCATCTTTGGCATGGTTCTTTCCTAACATTTTTGCTTTCAACCCTCCTGTTTTACTTACTTCGTTTTTGCTGGCCTTAGGACTGTACACTTTACTACTGCTAACCAATGCTAAGGGGCTTGAGGTCTCACCTTACCTGTAATTCCCTAATAAAGTGCTGCCACCTGTACCCAGGACCTGTACATTAAGTGCTACTAGTGGGCATACAGCACTTGTTGTGCTACCTACTTATAGAGGTCATTCAAAAGTGTCTCAGGCCTGCCATCTCAGCCTGGGTGTGCAGTTTTAGATTGCCATTTTGACCTGACAAGATAACGCTTTTGCCAGGCCCACTCCTTCTTTTTTAATACATATAAGTCACCCCAAGGGTAGGCCCTGAATAGCCGAGATGGCAGGGTGCAATGTATTTAAAAGGTAGGACATGTACAGTTAAGGTTTACACGTCCTAATACTTAAAAACTCCCACATTCGTTTTTCACTATTGCAAAGCCTTCCTTTCCCATAGAATAACATCGGAGTTCCTTAATACATTTAATAAGCTGTAACTTCCAATAAGGAACATATCGAATTAGGCGTCTTAAGTATTGCAATTTCTTGTGCACACTATTTGGTAGTTGCAGACTGATCTTGAGACACATGACTAGGTGTAGCTGGTTACTGGGCTGTGTGTATTTGCTCCTAGGCAGTCAGACAAAGGGAAGATATGTGTTTGCAGGATGGGACAACTAAGTTAACGATGGGGAGGAGCCGTCACCTACCACACTTGCAGATTAGAAAGGCCCTGTCGGAGCATGCTCACAAAGGGTTTGTCACTAGTGTTTTGCAAACCGTGACAAGCTAGGGCCAGGACAGGGAGGAATGGGAAGCCTGACACCTCTGGATGGTAGAAACCTCTAGAAGCTTCCTCCACTTCAAAGAGGGCACCAGGTATAAATATTGGACCTCAGACCCTAACTATTCAGTAAACTTCTGGACCTGTGGACTCTGCTAGGAAGAAGGACAACTGTGCTGCTGAAAGGACTGCTGCTCTAATGGACTGCTGCTCTAAAGGACTGTTGCCCTGCTCCCCTCTTGGCTGGGTGAGAAGGACTGTATCCTAACCCCAGACCCCATAGTGACTCCAACGGTTAGTTTGCTGGCGTCCTGATCAGAAGCCTCTGGGACATAACAGGCTTCCAACAACCTTGAACCCAGCACCTAGACTCTGCCATCTGTGAGTCCCACCATGCCAAGTGGTGCCACCCTAGTCCTGGACCCTTGGAAGTGGGCCTGATGGTGCTCTCCCAGCCCGTATCCACAGATGGTGATTTGTGCTTTTTGGAGCTATTTTTACCTAAATCTTTAAACTTGCATATATCCAGTTCTACTGATTGGATACTTGTTGTTTCTGTCCTGATTTATTTATTGGCATTTACTCTATTTTTGTAAAGTGGTGTGAGACTTTTCTTCTGATGTGTTTTCACTGTATTACTGTTTGAAGTGCTGCATAAATACTTTACACATTGCATTTAAGTAAAGCCTAACTGCTCTGTGCAAGCTACCAGAGGATTGAACACAGGTTAATTTGGGGTGTGCCTGTGCCTCACCATGACAAGGATTGTGGTTCCTGCTTGAGTAGGATTTCACCCTCCTCAGCCAGTAACCCAATTTCTTACAGCCAGTGATTATTTATCTATCTGCACACATATTTTCAGATCAACTGATTATGTTGCTTTTCAGGCTCTTAGCATGAAAACAATCCTCTTTAAGTGCCTTCATTCACAATTAATGTCCTCCCATGTACCTTTAAAAATGAGGGAAAAACAAGCTTACTTGAAGTTTTCATGGAGTGATTCGACACCCACGTTTTTGTACCACAAATAATCTGCAACAAGAAGATTACACTTTCCCAATTTATCATCAAATCCTTGTTAAAATCATTTTCCTTCTCAAATTCTCGTTGTAGTTGTAAGGTATCAGGTAACTGCTTCAATTGCATAGCTTCTACAGATCCCACCTTTCCCCATTTCAATGTGTTATTAACAGCTACTCAGGTATCAGTAGTCTATGAGGGATGGCCCAATTCAACACAATAGATTGCACAGCAAGACCGCTCTCAGTTCTATGCAAATGACTGTATGGTTTTACAGAGTGAAATCGAGATGACAGTGTAATCAAAATCAGCCAGTGATAACTTTCATAACAGACAAATAATACAAGTATTAGCGTAGAGCCAAATTTTATGACTGATGATTGGAAGCAATTCTAAACAAAAAACATTTTAGAGAACTTTGATCAGTTGAACCTATTTAATATAAAAGGGAGGAAAAAGGACTACCAGCACACAATAGGACCCCGCCAAAATGAGACATATTCATACTTTAACTGTGAAATTCAGGAATATATGGCCCCAGTAAAGAGCTATGGGCCTCATGTACAAATTAATGGTTGCAAACCCTCAGCTTTGGTAATTCTGCTGGTCTGGGACCGCTAAGACACTCTTTTAAGGGCCACATGTATCAAATTTGGAAATTGCGAATACCTAATTGCGATTTTCTGAGAATCGCAATTAGGTAATCGCAATTTCCAATGTATGAAACTCCAATGAATTTTAATGAGGTAGATCGCAATTTGCAACCCGGAGAAATCGCAAAAATCACAGGGATGGTGGTCTGCTTTGGTCAGCAGACCACAATGTCCGTGATTGCTTTCAAATAAAGCAATCTTTTTTTTAAATGCAGCTCGTTTTCCGTAAAGGAAAACTGGTTGTGTTTAAAAAAAAAAGGAAAAGTTTTCTTTTCATTTTTTAAAAGCAGGCACTGGTCATTGGACCACTGCCTGCTCTTAAAAAACGTTTTTACAACCATTCCCAAAGGGAAAGGGTTCCCTTGTGGGCCCCTTTCCATTTGTGAATGGGTTACCACCTACTTGAAGTAGATGGTAAAATGCGAATGTTTTGCAACCTCATTCATGGTCACAAAACCTTCATACATACAATTAGGGTTTGCTATTTGGATGGGACGCCTTAAACACGCCCCTTTCAAATACCGAATCGCAAACCCATTTTGCGATTCGGTGACATGTTATCGAATCGCAAAGTGGGTTTTAATACATGTAAAAAGTCTCTTTCGCATTCGCAAACGGGACAATTCTACGAACTGGTTTGTTTGCGAATGCAAAATTGGAAGATACATGTTGCCCTAAATGTGTTTATGAAAAGTTCAGGAATCGCTATTTGGAATGGGTATTTATCCAAATACCAATTCCTTAAGGCAGGTATCAATGTTTTGCGACTGGACCACCAACTCAAAGGAGGAGATTACTCATTTGTGAATGGAAAAGGGCTCCCTAGGGACCCCTTCCCCTTTGTGAACAGTGAAAAATCATTTTCTAAAAGAAGATAGATGTCCAATGGACCACTGCCCCATTTTGAAAAAGTTAACATTTTGTAAAGATTTCCATTTTTGCTTTTTAAACGGATCCACTTTAGGTTGCTTTATTTAAAAGCAATTACGGATGTAGTGGTATGCTGACCCCAGCTGGCCTCTAGGCATGTGATTATAGCCAATTGCCATGGGTCGCAAATTCTGACCTACCTCTTAGGTCAAATTGCGACCCACTACGATTCTGTATTTTGTGAACTGACCTGTAAATAAATAGGTCAGTTCGCAAAATAAGAATTCATTCGGTAAATGTTGGTGCATACATTGTGACCCCTTTTACTTAATGCATTCTTTATACCTGAGGCCCTAGGGGCCAGATGGACTACCACCAAAAATAGCGACTCGCTATTAGCGAAAAATTGCGAGTCGCTATTCGCTACCTACCAACACCTCCGTCAACCAGATTGCAAGTCGCAATTCACTCACAATGCTATTTTGGCCACTCGCTATTAGCAAGTCACAATTTTCTCACAAATAGCAAGACCCGTAGAAACACCGTTTTTGCATGCGCAATATGTGATTGTGCGTGAAAATCGCAATAACGCACTCGCAAATAGTTAAACTGATTTTAAAAAAAAATCACTTCCTTGTTGTGTTGAAGGAACCCCCAAACAGGAAGTGGTGCTCAAATCAACTCCTGAACAAAAAACAAACACATGTGCTGGTGAAGCAGCATTGTGAGACACTGCTGAGAGAGCAAAGATGAGCAGCAGGGAGACCAATATGGGATCCAAGCAGAGGTAGCGAAGTTTGCAGAAAAATAACTAAACATCATTACAGAAGAATGTTTCAATCATCACGAAGAATTGTTTGGCAGAGCCTCACAACGTCTGGGTAAAAGTGAGAAAAGGTAGATCTGGCGCAGCATGCAGCGAAGGATTAAGGCCCTGAGAGTAGCACACAGCTCCGTCGATGAAATAGAGAAAAGGCGGCATGAGCTTCACTCCACGGCAAAGGAGAGGGTGGCAGGGCGCATGGAAGCAGCCAAACAGACTGGAGGGGAATCATCCACTTCAGCAGACTCAACACCAGCTGAAGCAATGGTGGAAACCACCCTGGAGAGGGCAGCTGTAGCAGGATTTGGGACCCTGGATACATCCCAGCCATCGATTAATCCTGGTAAGTGAAAACTGTGCATGTGCCGTGTCCATACCCACTAACGCCTGTACTGTGCATGCATACTAATCAAACACAAGCATACATCCATGTACAAACAACAAACAACACTAGAGTTGCATCATAGGAGATGTAGTCTGTGACAAAATAAGTGTACTGAGGTAATGACTTGAGCTGATAAACATTGTAAAGCAACTGATACAGTGCAGCACATCTTTTATTATCATCTGTCATCTCTTTTGTCACATAGACACTGCATTGGAAGCAGAGGACACTGGTGGGGAAACATCGGGTAGCCACGAGGCAGAGGAAATTGAGGAAGGGCAGGATGTTGGAGAAACGAGTGGGGACAGGTCCACTGACGTCCCAGCCACTGCAGCAGTAACAACTCCAATGTCAACACCAACTGCCACATCTGCAGCGCAGCACAACATCACACCACCTGGCCCTCAGTCCACCCGTGTGCAATCTTACACTGAGTACACAACGGTCCCAGCGTCGGTCCTAAGGTCTGTCCACGACTGGCACAATCAGTCAGGCAATGTCTGCGTCCGTTAATAGGGAAATGCTGCAGATACAGTGCCTGCACAACCAAATACAGAGACAGAGAAATGTGAGAATGTCCTAGGGCTTCCACATGATGACAACCAAACTGGTACAAAACCAGTCCTGAATAGAAGCCAAACTGGATGCCCTCACCAGCACTGTGGCAGACCTGGCCAAGGAGTGGTCGGCAGAAAGGGAGAACCAGAGTTGCATTGAGCGCAGCAGGGGACAGAAAATAGACAGTCCCTCAAGGGCAATCAATAGGCTGGTACATGCCACTAATAGACAAAGCCAGCGCACACTTGGCCTACAAGTAGAGATGGGCCCCTACAGTGGCGATGTGGGACGTGGTTTGGAAAAGATCACGGCTGCAGTACAAACACAGCAGACAAACCAGTTAATTGGGGCTGTTGGCCTGGGTGGCACTGATAGTGAATTGTTTAGCAGGAGCAGCATATCAGCCACAGATGCACCTATGTTGCACAGAGCAGCAGCCGCAACCTTGGGATGGGTAGTGGCACATCTACGCGCAGGAGCAGAAAATGAAACTTTTGTGTTCCCCAAACATCTTTCATGTCCATTTAATTTATTTTCGATTGGTCATGAAACCCATTTATTTTCCATTATGTGGCAATATCTGACAGTTACTGATGAACATGTTGTCTTACTTTAAAAATGGATGCGCGAAAATTAAAACACCCATAGGCATTCACAATTAGTCATAGCTTTTGTACAGCTGAGTGTCTAGCTTGTGTGTACGTACCTTTCAGTCAAGTTGTTTGCAATCTGGTCCCTGCGCCTTCTCCCCTCTGCTGCAGCGCTACCATCCCGTAGTTGTTGCGCAGGTGGTTCCGGGCCATCATCCTCAGAATCTGTGTCAGACACATCTGTAATGTATCTTCCTGCGTCTTCTTGTGATTTTAAGAATACATTTATTGTTAAGTTATGGAGAAATAAGTACATACGTATAGAGGGCTCAAAGAGGCAACTCCAACTGATACATAGGAGTTCCAAGCCTTGCCTCACACATTCCAATGGTAACAATGCATATAATAAATGTTCAGGTGAATGTGGAGAATCCACATCTTATCTGTAAAGTAAGGTAAGTAGAAATAACACAGAAACGCACAGCAAAAGCAAGAGAAGCATAAACACCACAACATCCATGGGCAGTCCACCCCTGCAGGCCATGTTGTGCAGCATGGCACATGTTGCCACAATTTTACAGACTGTTCCTGGCGCATACTACAGAGCTCCCCCACTCTTATGTGGGCATCAAAAGCACGATTTCAGTATTCCAAAAGTACGCTCAATCACTGTCCTTGTGCACCTGTGTGCAGTGTTGTACCGCCTTTCATGTATGTTGTTGGGAGACAGGTATGGTGTGAGGATCCACGTACGCAGAGCATAGGCACTGTCACCTGTTGTGAGACATATGATGTTGATGTTAATTGCTTACAGACATGCAATGCCATTAACAAATGTTTGGGGACAGGTGATAACATAACCTAGGAGGTATCCATCATCAAAGTCACCTCTTTCTAACCTTTGATGTGGACCAATGTGCCGGAAAATGAATGCATCATGGGTGCTTCCTGGGTAATTGGCTATAATATCTGTTATGATGTTTTTTGAGTTACACACTACTTAGATATTGAGGGAATGTGTGCTTTTTCTGTTACAAAAAATGTATTCGATGCGGGATGGTGGGCATATGGGCACATGTGTCCCATCTATGCACCCTATTACCTGTGGGAATTTGCTAACGTGTAGAAAACCATTTTTGTCTGGTCTAATTCCTCATTGTCATAGGGCATGTATATGTTTTGATGTATGTGGTGTAGCATTGCGTCTAGGGAATCATGGAAGAAGCACAAAAGTGCATTCTAAGACACACCACCAGCCACTGCAATGACATCCTGGTAACTAGCACAGGCCAAGAGGTGGAGGGAGCACAACACCTGCACATGTGTAGGAATGGCATTGCTGTGCTTGGTTCTACTCTCAAGTTGTGGCTTCAAGGTGTCAATGAGCTTTAATATGACCCTGCTACTTAGCATGTACTGATCATAAATCTCCTCTTCAGTCTTATCCAACAATGTCAGCCTGACTCTGAATATCCTTTCCTATCTTCTTCTCCTCTGCAATGTCGCCCTTATCCTCCTCCTCCTCCTTGCTAACAAATACAGGGCAGCCATTTTGGAAAGATTTGGGATGCATTCTGGGTGTCTTTTTATAGGTTGAACCTGATTACCACCTGTTTCAGCTTAGTGGTAAATTGCATGTGCAAAAGGCCCTTTTTGCATGAACTCGCAATTTGCGACTATTATGTACATGCAATTTTGCGACTCGCAAATTGCGATACGCTATTTGGTAGTCGCAAATTGCATGAGCTAATATTGCTAGTTGGTATTTACTCGCAAATTGTTTGAGTGGGTTTTGTACATTGGAAACGGCCATTTTAGCATACGCAAATCATTTTGCGACCGATTTAGCGCATGCAAAATGGTCGTACAACTATCCCTAGATCACTTCTGAGTTTGGCATTATTTCTATCCCATATGCATGCAGAAAATATTACAAACAACAAGACAGCAAATTAGAGTGATGTGAACAAAAATTCGCTCTATGAAGGGAGAAGACAACATCACTAGTGATCAAATATTTTATGATGAAATATAACTTGATCCAAGAATTGAACTTTCAAAGTTTTACAAAGAGAATAGTCCAGGGTATAAATTCTAGCACAGAGGTAAATTTCCTGCATTAAAACATTGAAGTAGATGAATCCAACAGAATTAGTTAGCGAGCATAAAATATGCAGTTTGGAAAAATTAAAAAAAGACAGGATCATAGTTGTCCCATGTTGTAATCAGCGGCACTAGCATGACATTAATGGGACTTAATTGAAAGAGAGTTAAAAAAATATTCTATATTAATTGTAGTTTGTATTTAACAAACTCTTTGGAGGAACTGTTGATTAAAAGCTATTTGACACATGTAACTTTAAGTAAAGAAAAGAATGAAAAATTCAGATTTACTCCTTTGTTGACGGTGAAAAGAAACAAGACAACAACGTGGACACAGACACCTACCCTTGATTATAGGAACGTATTTTGATTCATAACACTGGTGAACATCTTGAGTCTTCCCAAGACACATAACCTTGAGACCTGAACTATGAAAGTCCTGCCTCGGGTACGGATGCGTTTATTGTTTGGCATGAACAATAGATCAGAAACTGAAGAACATAATAATTTGATGGGGACATACTGGGTAAATTTGTCTTGAAGGTGGATGAGTTCGGTAAACAGCTCTGTGCATTAAGCAAAGAGCTTTGAATGACACTCTCTCAGAAATAAGGATCAGTGTAATGCAGAGGTCTTCAAACTGTGGGGCGCGCCCCCGTGGAGGGGAGTGGATGGGTTCTGGGGGGGAGGGAGGGGTGGGGCGCAAATGCCTCTGCAAGTACATGTACATTTTTTGCTGCATTTCCACGCTGTCTTCATTTACTCCGCAGCCCTTGAAATGAGATCAGAGTGCCTTGGGGTCGGAGGTCAGTGAGTGTGCTGCTGTGGGCTTGGCTGGGCAGTATCTGGAGTCTTATCTCCGGCACTCCTGAGTTTTTCACAGGTCTTTAAAGACCATTTGCATATTTACATACCTTTGTAAACTGGTTACCGAGGCTTAGTATTTTTTCTGGTTCCAGTACCCCCTGGGACCCCACTCTGCCTATTCCTTACATTTGTACTTTACATGTACTAGTGTGAGAATGCATTTCATGAAAAGGAATATAAAGTAGGGTTGCCAAAACAAAAATGCCTGCCATGTGTTGTTTAAAGAGCCTGCAAAGACCTCGTCTTGACACTAAATAGGGTTATAAATAAAAAAGGATGTATTCGTTTGTAATGTGACTTTTCTGTCTTTGTTCCCTTTAATTATCAGTCATGAAATCATTCAGGCTGCCCTAGAACACAATTAAGAGTGCTTTCTATTTATGTTTGCTGTTCGAAGTACGCACAGATAAGTGTTAAAAATACGGCTTTAGGTGAGTTTATTTTTGTACCATCTGGGACATCAAAATAATGAGCTGGCAACCCTAATCATAAGACTGGAATTTTGTTGCAGGATCTGCACATTAATTATTGTCTCCACCCTTGATCCCAGATCAATGCCATAAATGCAATAGTTTAACTTATATCTGAAACCCTACATCGCCGTCAATAACATGCTGATTTACTTCAAGTGTCTGGGATTGCACCCTGAATTCAGACAACTCACTCCTCATTCTCGCCCTTTTTTTTAAAACAAATTTTATTGATTGCCGTAATGTCATGTTCAATAATTACAAGAATTTTTCGTTGATGTTTCTTGTCTTTGTATAGCTGACAAATGCTAGCGAGATTATTGCGGTAGGTACATACAAGTGCATTATGTTTTCACTTTATTACGTATACATTACGTATGATGCGATAAGTAGGAAGATACATTATTTGGAATATGGCTATCAACATAACTACTAACAACTACCCACTCTCCCCCTCCCTCCACCCACGTTCTGGCCCGTCATGTCTCTCATCTGACACATCAATTGAATACTTTGAATATTGCTTAGTATTACATTTTGCTATGTGCGGGTATATGTAACCCCCCGTTCGCCCTCTAGCTACACTGCCCATAGTAGTTCGACGTACTAGTTATTGTGAGTCTGGGGTGGCGTGACGTATATTGAGGTCTATTGCCCTAAAACTCTCCAGTATGACATCCCACCCATGGATATTGGGTGTTTGCCCAGCCCCCGGGCCTCCTCTTGTCTGATTGCTGCACTTTCTGCACCACTCCATTGTACCACCTCATCATGCCAAGTGGTTAATGCATGGAGCCTCATGGACTTCCACCTCATTGTTATAGCTTGTATTGCTAATATAAGAGCGAGGTCTAAAAAGTGAAGCTGGACTTTCTGGGCGTCTGTGCGTTTACTGAGCCCTAACAGGCATTCTTCTATGGTGTCTGCAATCTGTAGATGTGTAATCTCCCCCATAGCGCTGTGTAACCCTTCCCAGAATCCTCTAAGGTGAGGGCATGCCCATAACATGTGTATGAAACCCGCTTCCTCAATCTTACAGCGGGAGCAACAGTGCTGTGTGTTTCGGAACATTCGGTTCAGACGGTGCTGGGTTAAGTAGGACCTGTGTAGGACCATACATTGTATGAATTTAAATTTTGCATTTTGGGTCACTCTTTTTGGGTGCTCCAGAATATTTGCCCAGTCCTTATTAGGTATGTCTCATCCTATGTTGTCCGACCATTTTGTTCTTGAATCAGTGAGAGGGACTGCCGCGTGAGCTCGAATACCAACATACAGCCATTTTATAAGGTGCCGCCCCTCTCCCATGTAGTACAATGTGCGGACTAATTTATGCTGTGGGGGTTCCATACGTTGAGCAGCTCAACTCTTCTCCACATAGTGTAACACGCTAGCGTGCATTAAGTAGAAGTGTCCCGGGGCCCTTATAGCACGTGTGAAGTTGTCGTGATCTAGAAGAGTTGTCGCTAAACAATGCTCCCACTGTGTCTATTCCCACTTCAGCCCAGGCCTGTAACCTATGCTTCGTGAGTCTTCCGCCAGGAATTGGTATCCCCAGCCATGGAATGTTTCCAGAATAGGGAATGGAGCGGGACGTGTATTGCAGTGCCTTTCTCCAACACTGAAGTACCGTTTTGAGCAGTGGGGTGGCATATGGGGGGAGTTTGCTTTTTGGTAGCACCAATGTGTGGAGCGTTCCTCGGTTAATGTCCTGCATTGTGTACCCTATTTTCTGCAGGTTTCTGCCCGCAGTCCAATAGGACAGCCACTGTAGCTGACTGGCGTAATAGTATGCTCTGAAGTCTGGCACCCCCAGTGCCCCTTTATGAAGTTCCAGCTGTCGTTTTTTAAGGCTCACCCTCCTACGTCTGGCCCCCCAGAGTAGATCCAGCAGTATTGTGTCTAGGGCACGAAATATGGATGGAGTGACTGGTATTGGCAAGTTAGCAAAGTAATACAACAATCGGGGAAGGACCACCATTTTACATATAGCAACCGGTCCCATTACCGATAGTGACAGTGATGTCCAGAATGCCACTTTTGACCACACTGCACGTATTGCTCTCATCGGATTGCCGTCAAGCAGATCCGCGTGCGACCTGTATATATATATTCCCAAGTATTTAAATGTATTGTACGCCATGGTATAGTATATTTACCAAATCCAATTTCATCAGGGCGATCACCTTCATGCAATAAGAAGGCATTCGATTTTCCTACATTAATGGAGACCAGAAACACGCTCGAAGCTGGAAAAGATACTGGGAAGGGGCTCCAACATACTTTTGAGGTCCCGTACGTATACAATGATTTCATCTGCATAGGCTGAGATCAGGTGTGTTGCATTGCCTATCGGGATCCCCAATGTGTTGGCCTCCCACCGTAATTTAAGCGCCAGCGGCTCTTTGACAAGCACGAATAGTAGGGTGGATAGGGGGCAGCCCTGTCTCGTACCTCTGTGCACTGTATATTCTTGAGATATGTGACTCTCGCAGTGGGGCCGTGTATAAAAGTGGAACCCATCAGAGATATTCAGGGGGCAACCCAAACTGCTCCAGGGCTTTAAACATATAGTCCCATGTGATGGTGTCAAAGGCTTGGCGTAGGTCCAATGCGATGAAGGCAGCATCGACATATTCCTCGGGGTAGTAGCCCTGATATAGTGTAATCATCTGATATTTAACGACGTACTGCGTGCTGGTAGGAAACTGCATTGGTCCCTGTGTATTCATTTGTGTAATTGGGGAAGGAGTCAGTTTGCTAGAATCTTACTTAAGATCTTATATTCTGATGTCAAGAGCGACAATGGGCGATAGCCCAATAAATCTGATCTGTCTCTGCCTGGCTTGGGGAGTGATACCACCAGCGCCTGCATAGTAGTATATGGGAGATGTCCAGTTCTAGCGATCTGTTGCATAATTCCTCCAATTTAGGGATTAAGGCCTCTGAGTAGGAGTCGAAGAATTCTATCGACAGGCCGTCCAGGCCTGGTGTTTTATATCTTGGGAGCCCTTCGATGGCCGCTTTTATTTCCATTTTTGTAATTGGGCCTATTAGGCTTTTCTTTGCATCAGCAGTTAGCTGCGGGTAAGGTAATCCCTCTAAGAATGTGTCAATAAGTGTGGTGTCAATGTGATTGGGTTTACTGTACAAGGTGCTGTAATATTTACAGAATGCTTCATTTATGCCCTGTTGTGAGCAAGCCATGCCTGTCCCTGGGACGTCAACATTGCAGATAACAGCAGGTGCCGGGTCATCCTGTAGTATTTTAGCTAATAATGTCCTGGATTTATCAGCCCCCTGTGTGTGTTCAATTGTGTGTACGCTATGTGATCTATTACCCTGAGTGTTTCTAACAATTCAGCATGCTGTATGTACGCTTTCTGTAGTGGAACCTGTTTGTCCGGGTTGCCCGCTGCTTCCTGCTCCAACTCATTTATTACATTCTCCACTTTGATGAAATTCTTGTGTACTTCCTGTCTGGGCCCTACATTGGCGCGAATCGTGGTACCCCTTACCACCACTTTGAGGTCATCCCATTCAATCAAAATTTAGGAGGCAGTGTTCCCAGTGTTCCAATTTTCATAAAAATAGTTTGTGATCGTTGTGGACAATGTACTGCGGAAAGGGGTGTCCTCTAGCATCTGGGGCCATAATTTCCATAAGGGGACTGGAGTGGGTATTCTGCCCCACGTGAAACAGACCTCCAGGGGATCATGGTCTGAGAAGGTCTTTGCTAAATACGTGGCATGAGTCACTTGGGCAGCGATATTAAGGGAGCGTAGCAATCTATCGATCCATGTGTGCAATTGGTGGACTGGTGAGTAAAGGGAGTATTCCTTACTTGTTGAATTCTTCATTATCCATATATCCATTATATCCCCCAATGCCCACCCTTCAGCCCAGCTGCAGAGGGCCTCAGCTTGTCTTATAGCTCCCGCTCCATGTAGGAGAGGGTGTGATCTATCTAACGATATATCCATCACTGTGTTGCAACCACCTCCCAGTAACCACGGGTACATTTCCCATCCTGCTAGCACCATGCTCAGCCCACTGAAGAATTTATCCTGATTAAAGTTTGGGGCATAGATATTACCTAGCACCACTGGCGAGCCATCTAATGTCCCTTGTAACAGTATGTATCTACCTTGTTCATCAGTGCGCCTTTCCAGTTCAGTAAACTGAACCCCCTGCCTAATCCATATGGTCGCCCCCCATGCAAAGGCCGAATAATTAGTAGAAAATACCTGCCCCCTCCATTTCTTTCTAACCTTCCCGGCTTCTGACTCAGTGAGGTGTGACTCTTGAAGGAACACTATCTGCGCCTTGCCTCTAAGTAGTTGCGCATGTACCCTGTACCTCTTGTGCACGGATCCTAGCCCCCGCACATTCCAAGTGTTTAAGGTATAGGAACCAAGCGTACTTAATTTGTGATTGTGTGTAACAGTAGTGTGAGTGCTGTGCTCCCTAACTTGGAGCTAATCCCTTGTTGCGGGCCAGAACCCCCAAACTCCCTTTGAACTAGTAATACACGGCTCAGCCACTGAACTATGAGGGCCAAACAGGTAACTTAACCATACGAATATTACCTCATCTATATGGTGCGTACGCTTTGTGGGGGTGGTTGCTGCCACCTGTCATGTTTCTTACATTCAAGTATTAGCTTTGTGAGCTCTACAGAACCTGGGGAATATCTAGCTAATCTCTTATTATTAGACGTCATCAGTGCTGTATGAAAGAAAGGATGTATTAGTCCATGAAATCGTATATCGGGCACTAGCTGCTGCATTGCCTTGATCACTATTATCTACCACGTTCCTTACATGCAGTTACTGGCTCCGCAAGCTCTATGAAGCCTGAAAGATATTACCTTGACCTCACAGTTAGAGTTATCTTTGTAATGGTATGAAAAAGAAAATTATACAGTTGTTCATAAAAGCACTTATTGAACATCATCTTCCACTGCGTCTTAATGTCGGATATTGTGGCCTGTACAGCACAGCTTATCCCGGCAAATCGTCTGCTGTTTGAGGTGTCACCGAGGGGAATAAAGTGATACTTCAGTTTGTATGGTGCTGTCCTGGGACGAGTTGGTTGCAATCTGAAAATAATCGTCCCTGAAGGAGTTCGCAGCAGCCAATGCCTCCTGTCTGCAAATCCGGGCTTGCTCATGTGTGGTACTAAGGGTTTGCAGTTTTTGCACTCCCTTGACAGTGCGGCGTGACCTGCGGCCTTGAGTTCATTTAGGACTGTTGGGCGGGTCATGAGATATGACTCTGGAGCTTGAGACTGAATCCGTCACTTCGATTCACTCCTCTGCATCTTCCAGGCTGTCGAAGAAATACGTTTTTTGCTAGTGGATGATTTTTAGGCGGGCAGGGAATAACAGTGCATTTTTTAGAATCAGGGCATGCAATTTATTTTTTACTGTTTGGAAAGAGGACCTTCGGCCCTGAACTATTGTTGTATAATTAGGATACAGTGATATCCGATGGTTTTCAAATTGAATCTGTGGTCGCTCGCGTGCCTTCTGGAGTAGTACATCCCGATCCCTGTAGTTTAGTATCTTGGCTATTAAAGGCCAATGGCGGTGCTCCAATTTTTTGTTTACCAGTAGGGATCTGGTGGGCTCTCTCCATGCAAAAGAAGGATGATAGGCCTTCCGGAGCTATATAGTCTCAAAACCATTGCGCTATGAAGCTGGCAGCACGTTGTTCCTGTGATTTATGCCCTCTGCGTCTTCGATCCTGTCCTGCAGGCCAGTGACTTGTCGCTGCAACTGTTGTATTTGTGTCGCGTGCTCCTTAACCTGGGGTTTGTCTCTTTCAGGGTTTGCCCATGTGATTTCACTGTATCTGCTAGCTTGGCATGGTCGGCCTTGAGTCGCATGAAACCCACAGTGAGCGGAGCAAGATGGCGGCTGTGTAAACGGCCGGTGCAGTGTGGCGGTGAAGGCAGAGAGTAGAGCGATGAGATCGATGGAAGTTTAAATGTGCGCAGAAAGGAGATGGGATGCGAACTTTCCCTGATATTTGAGAACTTAAGATGTTGCTGATATTGATAGTCTCGACTACACGAAATACCATTTGTCGGCTGACCGAGGGTGAGGTGAAGCTCTCAGCGTCCTTGGTCCGGTGCAAGTCCCGCAGAAGAGCGGGGAGGTGGAGCCTAGCCAGAATAGCGCAGAGTCGGAGGAGACAGAGCGGAATTGAGCGGAACGGAGTGGAGGAGACTGTCGAGCATATAGAGCGGACTCTCACCAGGACAGGAGCGGAGTGGAGCTGTGATAGTGGTCTTGCTATTTCATACAGGTTTACTGAAAGACAAAGAAAGGCGAGGACGCGAAGAAGCAGGATGGCTCCAAAAATTGCGGCCGGACTGAAAACAGCGTCCCAAAGGAAGAAAGCGCTTCGGGAGGATGGCGGTATCGAGGCCGAGGCAAATGAGCTCTCTCTTGAAAGAGAAAGAAAACATCTACAAAGTACGACGAAAACTCGCCAGGCTCCCACCTCAATCGCAGATATTTTTCCAAAAGCTGGTAAGGAGAAGGAGGGGGTAATGGAGGCTGCGGTGGCTACGGTCGAGTTGATGGAGGGTAACACTATTGCACCGAAGGACAGAGGCCCAATGGGGGGGTCGAAAGTAGACTCTAACATTGAGCCATTAACCTTTGCAATAAACCAGGAGGACGACAGTGTAATGTTTACTAAATTGCATCCCCAGATTAAGATAGTGGAAAAAGTGGTTTCAAAAAATGTTCCTCGGGCGGAAGTGGATCAGACACCTCAGAACTCAATGCGGCTAGACTCAAGTAAACCGAGGCTAGAAGCTATTACGGTAGACATTGGTGAAATATCAGCAACGCGACTAGAGGATACCTCTGATATGGGCCTTTTAAGAATTGAGTCGGATTCTGAATTGGGAGATCCTTGCAGCGAAAAGGAGAAAGTTCCAAGCGAGTGCTTCTTTTCAACTTCTGAGGGGGCCGGTTGGTCGGAAGATGGTGAAGACAGTTCTGATCCGGAGTCTGAAGGCGGCTCAGATAGCAACCTAGAAGTGGATGCCCCAGTAATAGCAACCAGACCCCCTATGGCGATAAGACATAAAGCTCAGAGCCGCTGTGATATCAGCTTTAATCAACCCCCCACTCTTCCTCTTCAGGAAGATCCTGGCGCCAATAATACCAATCTCTCATTATTGGAGACGATTCATCAAGAAATTATCGCACATAGAGAGGAGACACGCCAGGACAATCGTAAGGTCCAGGCAGCGATGAGGAAGATGCAGGGCGTAGTGAGAAAACTGTCTAAGGCTTGTGCTAATACCGGGGATAGAGTTTCAAACTTGGAAGAGAGAATAGTAACAATGGAGGCAGAAGCAGCCGACTCTACTTCTAAGATTAATGCTCAATGTGCCCAGGTGGTGGATCTCCAGTGGAAAACAGAACAGCTGGAAAATAGGCTTCCTCAAAATAATTTGAGGGTCTTGGGGGTCCCGGAGGGGGTGGAGGGTCTCGATATAAAGGCCTATATCATCAAGCTCTTTGAGCAGGCTTTCCCAGAACTCTCCAGTTGGAACTGGGTCACTGAGATCCAGCGTGTCCACCGTACACCCTTCAAAATACGTAAAAACGCGAGAGGAGGTGATAAACCCAGAGCGATACTGGTGTTTTTTGGAAACTTTATCTTGAGACAGTCTATCGCCGAAAAAGCGAGACCGGATGCGAGAAGAGCTGGCGAAGGTATCTCGTTTTTTGTCCGTCCAGACTATTGCCATTCGACAGTCGAGCGAAGATGCAGATTAAGGGAGATGATTAAGCCTTTTCAAGACAAAAAAATACAAGCTTTTTTGATTAAACCGGCACAGCTTAAAGTGATATCTGATGGCAAAACTCTATTCTTTAGCTCTGAAATCAAAGCTAAGGAGTACTTGGACTCTATTGCCTTTATCGGGAATTAGACTCTGACTATTCTTAGGGTCAGGGAGTTTAAAAAAAAAAAAGTTGAATCTCAAGTAGTCTTGTTTATATGTTCTATAGTGTCTTTTACCTTTTCGGCACATGTGGTATATGTTTTCTGTTATAGGCTGTAGATATAAGGGGTTATTTAGTAATGACTTATTTTTCTGCCTTTCACCGCAAGCACCGCAGCTCATCACGTGCACAGACAAGGTCTGAGCGCTCCACAGTTAGGGGTAGGTCAGGTTTGGGTGGTGGGGGAGGGGGAAGGTCAGGGGTTGGAGGGGGCGGGGGGAGGTTGGGGGGGGCTTGAAAACAGGAAAAGGGAGAAAAAGTTGCAGTTCGGAATATTATGGGTTTAATTTTCAGTGTAAAGATCTTGTTAATAGTCTTCAGTTAAGGCTTCAGGTAGTGTTTGTTTCCCTAGTTCTTCAAATAAATTCACAGGATGACGAATATTAGGATTTGTTCTATTAATATTGGTGGACTGAATGATCACAGGAAGCGACAAAATCTAGCTCACTTTGTGAAGTATAATAGATTGGATGTGTTATGCCTCCAAGAAACACACCTTCCATGGGCTAAAAGGAATCTCATGTATATGAGTGGCTATGAATTAGGGGTTTGCTCAACACAATCCTCGACAAATAGGGGAGTAGCAGTTCTGGTCAGATCATCTTTGGGAGGAGTGGGACGGACCAAAGCGGATAGTAATGGGAGATGGGTTTTAGTGGAGCTAGAAAAGGGCTTTACACTATGTGTAGTGTATGGACCTAATAATGATGATCCAGAGATTTTTGATTTTTTGGAAGTAGAGTTAGCCACTTGGGTAACCCCTATAATTCTCTGTGGTGACCTAAATATTTCAGCAGATTGGGATCCGAATAAAGTTTATTTTGGACGAAAGCCCAGAATCTTCAGGGCTGTCTCATCTCTTATAAGATCACATGGGCTATTAGATGTATGGCGGATGAAGGAGCCTAAAGATCCAGGATATACGTATTTCTCAAATCCACATCAGAGATATACCAAATTGGATTACTTTTTTGTATCAGATTCAGAAAGTAACAGAGTAGCAATATCTAAATTTCCAAAGCTATTATCGGATGACAACCCTTTGGTTTTAATATATGAATTGGAGAGATTAGAAAGAGTACCCACCAGGTGGACTTTTGAAAGGAAATTACTACAAGATAAAAGATTTGTAGTTCATATAAGGAAATGGGTTGGAGAATTATTTTCTGCTAATAGATACAGCGCCTCACGAAATATTGTGTGGGAGACGTTCAAGGCAGCCTTAAGAGGTGAATTAATAAGCTGTGCTGCAAGATTGAGAAGAGAAGATAGGAGTGAGGTTGAAAGGCTAATGAGAGAATTATCAGGAGCTGAGGAACAACACACTTCTGATATAACACAAGGCAGAGAGACCATTGAGAGCCAAAGGAAATTGTTAGTAGTTAAAGCCGACCTGCAGAAGCTGGTTACACTTAGGGCAGTAAGTGAATACCAAACTTCGAGGCTTCAACGCTATGAAACCGGCGAGCAAGCTGGCAGAATTCTGGCATTACAAATTAAGCAAGAAAGAGTTAGAAATAATATCATCAAAATAGAAGATAATGGGATAGAGTTTACCGAAGCTAAGGATATTCTTCAGGTTTTTAAGAATTTTTATCAAGGCCTTTATACTGAAGAAAATTTAGGTGGTCATCGAGTTCAAGAGTTTGTTGATAATGGTCCTAGGCTTGGTAATGCTGCCAGGGAAGAGTTGGAACAGGACATCAGTGAGAATGAGATAGTAATTGCTTTGCAGGAACTACCCATTGGTAAGGCTTCGGGCCCTGATGGGATTCCATTGGAGATCTATAAATGCATTGCGGCAGAGATTATTCCGCTTTTAATTGACTTATTCAATGGTGTGGTATCTACAGGGGTGGTTCCAGATTCATGGAGGGAAACCAATATAGTGGTTTTTCACAAAAAGGGCAAACCCAGGGAGAAACCGGGCTCATATCGCCCTATATCTTTAATCAATGCGGACACTAAACTATATTCAAAAATTTTGGCAAAAAGGTTGGGCAGGGTCATTGGCTGCCTGGTCTCCCCGTGGCAACATGGGTTTGTACCAGGGCGTGGTACTACGGATCACATCAGGAGGGCAATAACTTTGTTTGATGCTCAGTCCGTTGTGGGAGACGAGATGGCCATGATCCTGCTCGATGCAGAGAAGGCCTTCGACCGAGTGGTTTGGAATTTTCTTTGGGGGATTCTAGCAGGAAGAGGATTTGGAGAGAAATCTATAAGAGCACTCACGGCAATGTATGTTAATCCAGTCGCCCGAGTTGTGGTTATGGGTCAGAGTTCTGATATTATAACAATAAATCGTGGTACGCGTCAAGGATGTCCTTGCTCCCCAATTCTCTTCGCCCTATATATTGATCCGCTTATTCAAAGGATATTAGGTTGTCCAAGAATTAGACCTGTGATACGTGAGGGGCATGAACCAAGATTCTGGCGTATGCGGATGACCTGGCTGTGATCACGATTGATCCGCACCAGGCATTCCCTGAGCTAATACGAATGGCAAAGGACTTTGGCGAATATTCAGGTTATCTATTAAATGAATCTAAAACACAAATAATATGTACCAAAAATATTATTATAACAGATGAAAGATTTGTAGAATCGGCTATATATCTAGGGGTCAGAATCAATGCTTCAATAGCCAAGATTATAGATGAGAATTTCAGTCCATTGAGTCAATCTATAGAAAAAGATTTAAGAAGAATTGATGCTTTACACCTTTCATTGATAGGAAGGGTCAATGTTCTAAAAATGACAATGTTCCCCAAAGTTCTTTATCTATTTCGAGCCATACCTCTTCTTATAGATGAAAAAACAATCAAAAGTCTGGAATCTATTTTTATAAAATTTGTATGGCAGTACGGGAGAGTCAGGCGCTCTACTAACCTTTTGTCTCTCCCTAGGGATAGGGGCGGCTTGGTATTACCGAATTTGAGGTTGTATCATTGGTCTTGTTTATTGATTCATATGTCTATTCTTTTTTGGCCAGAGCCACAATTCATTCAGGGAATTCATGGCAGTCAGACTCTTCCCACAATTTATGAGTTATTAGTTGGGAGAAAAGCATTTGGTCTTTTAATGCGGGAAATTGATCGTAGATACTACAGGAAGGCCCACTTTAAGGTATTGGGAGGTGTATGGGGGGTCTGGAGAGCCATCTCAAAGTTTTGTCGAATCCCAAAGATAAACCGATATTTACATCTATACAATTCTAGACTATTCCCGCAGATGGTAGCAGATAGGAATCTGCAAGTCTGGGAAGAGCTAGGAGTTAAGACACTTGGTGACATAATGAGGGGAGGTCAGATTTTGGGATTTGAGGCTCTACAAATCTAGATTTGGCATTTCCTTAAATCATTGGCTACTTTATACTAAAGTGATTAGCTGGCTGAAGGCTGTAAGACCAAGGATTTTATTGTTAGCTGAATTTCCCATCATCGTCCAGCTGGTTAAAGGGAGTGAGAAGATCAGGGTATTTTATAACCTACTATGTGGGGAAATTCAGGATGGTTTAGAAAAAACAGAAGCAGCTCTGGCTATAAAATTGGGAAATCCCGACATTGACTTAGACCTCGTCCTCCTATTAAATAAGAAAATATTTTGCTCTACTAATTTGAGGGCACAGCATTATAAAACGTTGTTTAACTTATATTACACCCCCGCAAAGTTATATGCCTGGGGTATAAGGGAGGACGATACGTGTCCCAGATGTAAGGTAGGCGAGGCAGACCAACTTCATATGTTTTTTGAATGTGGGTCTCTGCTGGGAATACGGAGGGAGATAGAAAAATTTTGGGAGATGTTGTTAGAAAAAAAAATACCTTTGTCATCTACTTTAATGGTTCTAGGTACGGACAACAGACTAAAATTTGTGAAAACGGAGGCGGCCCTGGTGTTTATTTCTGTGGCTGTATTTCGGTTATTAATTTCTGCAGGCTGGAAAGATACAGTACCCCCCTCCTTTCAAATGTGGCTTTCTAGATTATTAGGTATGCAAAATATTGAGATTTCTTTGTATGCACAGAAAGGGAAAAAAGTAGGGGATTTTGGGGAAAGCATCTGGGCTCCTAACACAAAGTGGAGAGAGGCCAGTCTTGCAGAGGAGTAAGAAGGTAGAGGTTTTTTTTTTTTTTGTTTTTTTTTTCTTTTTCTTTTTTCTTTTTTCTTTTCCCCTCTGCCTCTTCTCTTGATTTAGTATTTTTTGAGTAGATAAAGAATTGGTGTTATTCTTGTATGTGGTAAATTGGAAATTTGAATCTTTGCACTGATATCTCATGTTGAAGTGATGTCATTTTTATATACTTACTGCAAACCAAAAATAAAAGTAACAAAAAAAAATGAAACCCACAGTGAGCGATCCGATCTGCTTTTTGATGTCCTTTCGGGAGTCCCTGACTTCCTATAAGATTAGGTCCAGTTTGTCTTGGGGTGCCTCTGCGTTCGTGGGGTGGGGTGGAATTTGGCGATGACGACCACATAGAGTTATCCGGGTCCTCCGTGGAGTGGTTAGTAGCGGCTGTTGTCTCCTGGTTTTTCCCCTTGGGTCGCCCCATTGCTCGTATCTGCCTTCCTTCACATTATGGGTATTCACGTGGGTGGGTGGCGACGAGATATGCGACTGTTGTGTTGCTAGTTAAATACGCGTTTCCTCCGAGGAGTGTATCCGGGCTATGAGGGTGTGGTATACTCAATTAGACAAGTCTTTGCTATGTACAGTCAGGGCTTCTGTGATGGTTCTTAAATATCCTGTACAGCTTTAATTTGGGTCATGTTGCATCGACCACCCTCAGAAATGTTAGCACAGTCAGGGCTTACATGGAGCATGAGCAGCCTTTGGTGAGCTGCGGCGTGTGTGTCACTTCAGCCAAGTGCAGTCTGGTTCTAGACCTTCATCACCAGCCCCAAGTTACAGCGATCCACTCCTATCTACACTATTCACAGCAAGACCTATTTGGGTTGGCTTTAGCAGCAGTCATGTCTGGATGGTGCAGCTATCAGGAGGCTGCAGTCAGGTTATCGAGTACTTTCAGTGATTCTAGGCTATTAATAGCCCTTGCAGGATCCAGGCAAGGTGTTGTGGGGTCTCTGGCTGTATTTGCATGCCTTCCAGGCGCCCATCTGTGCGCCCGCACAGACCGTGTCCACAATCAGGCAGGGTGGTAGGGGAAAGCAGTATTGTAGGCCAGCCGGTCTGCACAGCCTCAGCGACTGAGGCTCCTTGTTAAACAGTGTGCCCCCTCGGTGCTCCTGCCCAGCGGTAGTCACGGGTTCATTCTCTGGTCTAGGATGCCTTACCTCGTGTTTAGGATAGAGGCCAATGGGCCGGAGTCAGCCTCGGTGCGCCTCCGATCACATCCGCACAGCTCCGCTCTCCCGGCAGGTCCCCCGCACTAATCGAGCCCTCTTGTGCAGACAGATTACCTGCTGCTCTTCTAGTGCAGTGTTCCAGGCGTCAGTCCATCATGGTTGGGGTTCTGCCCGAGTCAGCCACGCATTCGCCACCGCCTCGGGTGTAAGGTGACCAACTGGCATTGGTGCAAATTCAGGATGGTGAGTGTAAAAATTCAGGACAAAGGGTCAAAATTCAGGACACAAATTCAGGACAGGAGGTAAAAATTCAGGACAAAACTTCAGGACAATAGGTAAGTTTTACAGACACATCAGAGGAGGTCGCGCAATAGTATATAAGTAAGCCCGGCCATATCCAAACATATTCAACCATTTGCAAACCTATCATGTATCCTTCCATCTATCATTTCACTCATCCATCCCTTCATCCATTCTTTCACTCATCAATCCCTTATCCATCCATCCACCCTTTCACCCTATCCATTGGTACACTCATCCATCCACTCTTCTACCCATCCATCCAGCCATTTACCCTTTCACCCATCCAGCCATCCTTTCACTTACTCATCCATCCACCCAGTCACTCATCCTTCCACCCATACCCCCTTTCAGTCATCCATCTATCCTCCCTTTCTCTCTCTATCGACCCTTTCACTTAGTCATCCTTCCTTTCATCCATCCACCCACCCATCCATCTACTCATCCACTCATGAATCCATCCATTGACCCTATCACTCATCCATCCTTTCTCATCCATCTATCCTTTCACTCCTTCACTCATCTATTCATCCTTTTGTCCATCTACCCTCCCTTTCACTCACTCATCCATCCTTACACCCACCCTTTCACTCATCCGTCCATCCATTCACCCTTGCACTTATCAATTCATCAATCTATCCATCATTTCACTCATCCATCCACCCACTCACTCACTCATCATCCACCTTTTCACTCATCCATCCTTTCATTCATCCATCCACCCTTTTACCCATCCAGCTACCCTTCCACCCATACATTCAGCTATTTACCTTTTCTCTCATCCATCTCTCCACTCACTCATCAATCCATCCTCCCTCATTGTCCATCTTTTCAATCTTTCATTCGTCCATTCACCATTTCACTAATTCATCCAGCCATCCCTTCACTTACTCACTCGCCCAACTTTTCATATTCATTTTGAGCTGAGCCTTTTTGAGAAGAGGCCCATCAAGAACGTCACCCTCGCTGAAGGAGCCATTCCAGGAATGGGACAGAAGCCACCCAGGGCGGAGACGGGATCCACCACAGGGAGGGACAGGAGCCATCACAGGCGGGGGGGGGGAACAGGAGCCACCACATGGGGGGACAGGAGCCATCACTTGGGGAGGGGTAGGAGCCATCACAGGAGGGGGAACAGGATCTACCAGGGTGGGCACAGGGGTGGGCATGCAGTATTCTAGTATCATCTTGGTCTCTTCCAGGGTGGGGTAGGGATCCTCACCCCCTCCTGGACAGGACAACAAGAAGACAGGCTCTCTTTCCAAAATGTTAGTTTTGCCATCCCCCACTGTGATGTATAGTACTTAAAGAAGATACTCCAAGAGAACTGATTTAACTGATTCTCCTCCATACTTTGTTAATCAGTGTGGGTGCGATTGCGCCATTTCTTTTTTATTTATTTATTACATTATAGACTGCATGTTTGAAGAACCGAGGTTTTCTTACAATTTAGTGACAGTAATTAAGCTCTGTGAAGAGAACCACGTGCTGCCTTGGTGTAATCAGGGCCCGGTTCTAGGATGTTTGGGGCCCTGGGCAGAAATGGAATGTGTGAGGCCCCTCTAAATTGCAGAGACATGACGCATTCAGGGCTGTTTGCATCTGAATAGATGCCCCTGATCCTGAAGCTGCAGCCCCTCCCTCTCAGTCACCTTCAAGCACCTTTTGACAGCTCATCAAGGGCTGAAGGTGTGAGGGTTGCCATCCCGCTGTGCCTCTTCAATGCTGCTGGGTATCTGAGCTTTGGTACTGCATCGGAGTCTATTACACCCGACCTCAACAGCGTCGGAGTCAAGAAGGGAGGTGGGTGGAAGCTGTGCCGGCTTTAGGGTGGTGCGACCGGTGCCTGGTTAAAATTACGGACAAATGGCGTCCGTTAAAGAATCCTTCATGGACAACGGACAGACGTCTGAAATTACGGACTGTCCGTGAAATTTACGGACGGTTGGTCACCCTACTCGGGTGATATCATGCTATAGTCTCTGCCACCAGGCATGCACCAGTCTACTCCCGCGTGGTTCCCTGGGAATAAGCTATCCGGGTGCCGGCGGAGGACGCGGTTCACCCACCTCAGGGCATGAACGCCCTTGCTTTCTGTAGAGCCACTCCTTTGGTGTCGGGCAGTTTGTGGCGGCAGCGTGGGATCAGCCGTGTACCCCGCTCCTCTCCGCGTGTTCACGGCGTTGCAGAAGACAGGCACAGAACGCTATCGCGAGTTGCCCCTCGCCAGCTAGGCCACACCGCCAGGCAGGCCCGCCTTGATGGTTTTACCGGTAGATGCCAGATACACGCTTAATATTCGGACACAAGCTCTGTCCAAGTGGTGCGATGAACAAAAGCTCGATGCAGCACAGTTCTCGATGACGTGACAGGATTATGATTCCCGGGGCCGGACCCTCTTCAATCTGTGTCCACCATGTTAGGCGGTTAGCCACACCCCCTCCTCATTCTCACCCTTCACTTTCCCACTCACCCTGCACTCACAGCTCATAGTTAGGGATTTCCCGCATTTGCCACATAATCCATTATCTGCTGTATAATCTGCAGCATTTAACAAAAAAACGTATTTCTAGCTCAAACAGTTCAAAAGTTAATAAAAATGCAGCACCACATTTTACCTCGCAGTGGAAGGCCCTTTTTAAAGGTTGACTGGTCACCTTTCTGTTGCTTATTGCTATAGGTGGGTGTTAATGTGGTACTTATGAGGGGCAATAAAAGCCAGTGTAAAAATTGCAAAATAATGCAGTAATACTATCACAAAATATGTAGCATTATTCAGCATAATTAGCCTTTGCTTACTGCAGAATTTAGTCAACCCTGCTACATAATTTGCCCTTCTCCTGCCGCATAATTCCAGTGGCCCTGTTTATAGTGTTACGAGGTCCCAGCCTGTGGCAGAAAGCACTGTGAATATGTAAGTCATTGTTTTAAAATAGTATTTACATACTCTAAGCTAGGCTGCTGCAAAATGATGCAATCATTGAGATAAAACAAGTTCTTACAAAACATACTTTTTAGCTATAAGTAATGAAACTGTATCTAATGCAGACATTTTTGTAAGTGTTTCCACTATTCCAGATCTCAGCTGATAACACCCTTACGTTACACCTTAAAAATAATAAATATTTGCCACCATTAAGCTTTAAGCAGAGCCACTGGAATTATGCAGCAGAAGAGGACCACATTATGCGGCAGGTTTGACTAAATTGTGCAGCAAGAAAAGGTAAATTATTTGGCACAATGTGCCATATTTTGTGGTTAGCATTACTTCATTATTTTGTCATTTTAGCTCAAGGTAACTCTGTCAGGGGTAATATTTCACCACCTTAGTACCAGTTTAACACTCAAATACGAATATGTGATGTTATAACGCAATGATTTACATCGTGGTACGTTACATCGCATTTATTACAACGCAAGTCGTTACAACGACTTGCACTGGAGGGCGCTGGACTTAGGAATAGTATGATTTACTATTCCAACTCCAGCCTACGTAATAGTAGGGAAGGTGTTGGAATAGTAAATCATACTATTCCTTAGTGTATAGCGCCATCCAGCGCAAGTCGTTGTAACGACTTGCATTGTAATGACCGCAATGTAAATGTATTGCGGTGTAACGACCGTGTTGTAAAGGTCGTTCGCCCCCAAATACAGCAGTAAGCAACTACAAGATTACCAGTCAAGCTTTGCAATGGGCCTTCCACTGCTCCGGGACAGTTTGTCATGCTTTAAGTAACTTTTGTTTCGTTTGAGCTAGAATCTAATTTTTTTTGTTGAAATCTGCATTTATATAGCAAATGCAATAAACTGATAATTATGTGGAAAACGCTGCTGCTGCAGATACTCATAATTCCAATGGTTCTGGCTTTAAGTGACTCGATCAATTGATGGCTGAGAAGAAGGTTGGTTTCTTTTTTAACTTTCTGCACTACCACCACACCCTTCACTTTCATGCGGAGGCACCTCAAGGTCAATATTAACCATTCAGGGGAAGTTTTTTTGTGAAAGCTGAGTCCATGGGGTGGCAGCTATAAGGCCAGCAGGGTTGCATTCAGATGCAGAGCCCTGATCCTCTAGATCCCTGGGACCTCACAGTAATGGTCTACAAGACAGAGGAAAGGAACAAGATTCATAGATATTGTCAAAGAGAAGGCTCAGAATGGGGACTCATTTTTATGTTTACAAATGGCCAGAGACAGCTTCTTCAGAGAGATGCCCCAAAGAAGGGGACAATATAAGTGTTTTTTTTTAAGGGGACATTCATTAGTGAAGATGGTACTCCTGCCGAGTGTCTAAGTGGCCACTGCTGGTTATCATAAAGGAAGTAGATGCAGCAGGACTGGGCCCAGGGATTTGAGGGGCCCACTGCCTCACAGTTATGACTGTCTACCTTTAAAAAAGGGGCATCGGAGCTTGTTTTCCTTTAAAGCATTAGGACCGAGGTGATGATCTGTCATGGTGGGGAAGAGGTAAAAGATGCAGAGGAAATAGCCTGCTACTCAGGACTACAGTTATCATTAGTGTGGCAGGTGTAGTTGCATTGGGGTCAAAGAGTGTGAGGGGCTCACAACATCCCAATTATGGAGAGCAGTTTATTTGGGATATCTGTGCTTGTTTGCTGCATTTGCTTTTTTACAAGTCTCATATTTATAAACTATAGAAAAATTATTCCTGAAATCATCTCATAAGCCCAGCTCCCTGCACACAGCAATGTCCCTACCACTCCCCCAATTCTTGCCATAAAGTTTTGGAGGGGGCCGACCTCAAAACATTTTGCTTAGGGGGGGCTCGGAGTAAAAATGTTTGAAGACCTCTGGTGTAATGGGTCCTAGGTGGCAGATGTCAAGGATCTACGAGAGAGATAGAGTTAGGCGGACGACTGCTGTCTGAATTCTATACAGACATTTCATAATATAAACAAGAGCGCCCAAGAACAAGGAATTTCCATACTAAAGTATGCCCAGGATTGTAGCCTCCACAATCAGAGGCCTTAGTTGCTGTGGCAAGAATGGAAGTATTTTGTACAAAAATGCCAATCCTGTACAACAGAAGGAAGACAATTTATTTATTTGCAAATGTCAAGTACGCATCGGAATGGAATCCAAAGTTTCTCACTGCCGATACTATTGCAGGTATGCTTTCCCTCGGCACCATACCGGTGGAGCAACACATTACCTCTGTTTTTCTCTATTAAAATCCAAAGAGGTTAGGCTGAGGTATTTAGTGATACTATGCATACAGTTGTGAAAGGCATCAAGGGATCCTGGGCGGGAGGTGTCTAGTGAGAGGATGAACTGTGTATCATCTGCATAGTTCATAAACTGACATTTCTTTGCTACGGATCAATTGGGCCAGCGTCCTCAAAAATATATTAAATAATGTGGGGCTCAAGGAAGAACCCTGCAGAACCTCATATTTACAGGCCCTAATCCCAGGTTTGACCGATTCAATTTGCGAAACTAAATAAATAAATGCCACACATGCAATATACTTTTTAATAAAAATATACTTAGCAATACATTTTCCAATTTTTTTTAAAACATTTAAAAAATATTAAAATAATCAATTTTTATCAGACATTCAAAAAATAAATACTATCAAAACGAATTAAGAATTTCTTTTTAAAAATTGAGAAATTAAAAAGAAATTCTGAAAAATAGTAAATAAATTGACAAAAATAAAGTACTTATATATGACTGAATACTTAACCTACATTTTAGTATTACAGCAGGATTCCATAGTTCTCTAATATAAATTAAACTCTCCAAAAAATGTATTTTCCAAAAACAAAATTGAACCCAACAACAAATTGAAAAAATTAATAAAAGACCAGAATAGGAACAATAATCAATAAACTATATTCCGCAAATGCCCAAAAAAACCTTGGACCTTGAAAAGATTTGAATAAAATGTATCAAAAAATATTACAATTTGCTCCACACCCTATTTCATTATAAATGCAATATCCTGCTCCTAATATTATGTTACAAAATGCTAGAATAGAAACATTTAAACATCATTTTAATACATTAAAACCATACACCAAATACACACAAAACTATTTTTAACAACAATATTAAAAGAAGCAAACAACATACTTCGAAAATGCTAGCCTATGGTATTGTTCTCATCACTATAATTTTATATATTTGTGTCCCACGATTTTATGTTGATCCCACCCCCTGCCCACACCACAGGTGTATAAACTGAATTAAAGTGTTATAACCTCCATTGTTTTCAACTATAGCCAATACACAAGAAAGGCGGATTGGTGACATTATGAACAGATGGTCTTTATATGTCTTAGATTTCTTAAGAACATGTCAGAAAGTTTAAAATCCCAGTACACATATTTGCTCACCTATAATGGATTCAGCATGTTTTGGCAATCCCTCTGCTGACCAAGCAATGCACAAACCTGCTTCAGGGTGGTTTATTACAAATGGCACCTGCCTAGTTTGAAGGTCTCTCAGTTTGTTACGGAAGAAGGTGGCTAATTACCTGAAGGCAAAAAAAACATATACTACAATTTATTTATAACTATTTGAATGGTGCAGAACATGCTCCATAAGCGCAGATATAAAGTTGTAGTGTCTTTTAAACACTGTACCCAAGGGTTGACCCTATCTTAGTGGTGGTTGATGAATACATGTATCGCTTCTTGCACATTCCCTTCTGCCCTCAGCTGTTGTTTCCACAGATCAACGGAAAGACATTCTCTGTATCAATGACACCATCACTCGAAATCCATCAGAAAGGAGAAGGTGTGTCTTGGGAGGAGCCCACTTGGCCAGAGGGGGCTAAAGCTATAGTCATGTGGGATGCACGCTACCATCAGAGCTGGACCAGCTGAGCAAGGTGACAGTCCTGCCAAAGCACAGGCGGCTGTCACACGGCTAAGGAGAAGCATCCAGGTGATTGTCAGAAAGAACTGTGAGGGTCAAAGCGTAGGCTGGTCCACAGAGGCCAAAAGACACACAGGTGATGGACGGTCCACAGAGGCCAAAAGACACACAGGTGATGGACGGTCCACAGAAGTCAAAAGACACACAGGTGATGGACGGTCCACAGAGGTCAAAAGATACACAGGTGATGGACGATTCACAGAGGTCAAAAGACACACAGGTGATGGACGGTCCACAGAGGCCAAAAGACACACAGGTGATGGACGGTCCACTGAGGTCAAAAGACACACAGATGATGGACTGTCCACAGAGGTCAAAAGACACACAGGTGATGGACGGTCCACAGAGGTCAAAAGACACACAGGTGATGGACGGTCCACAGAGGCCAAAAGACACACAGGTAATGGATGGTCCACAGAGGCCAAAAGACACACAGGTGATGGACGGTCCACTGAGGTCAATAGACACACAGATGATGGACGGTCCACAGAGTTTAAAAGACACACAGGTGATGGACGGTCCACTGAGGTCAAAAGACACACAGATGATGGACGGTCCACAGAGGTCAAAAGACACACAGGTGATGGACGGTCCACAGAGGTCAAAAGATACACAGGTGATGGACGATTCACAGAGGCCAAAAGACACACAGGTTATGGACGGTCCACAGAGGTCAAAAGATACACAGGTGATGGATGATTCACAGAGGTCAAAAGACACACAGGTGATGGACGGTCCACAGAGGCCAAAAGACACACATGTGATGGACAGTCCACACAGGTGCCAGTGCCCAGTGCCAATTAACATGTATCTCACTTGAAGTTTGGAAAATATCAGTTCATTCAGGAATAGAATCAACTAAGATAAGCGTTCATGACAAATTTGAAAACAGAAATTTTGCATGAAAATTGTGGTTTTAACGAAATGGACGCGCGCAGCTAATTCATATCTGGACTGGCCACATGTACTTCTAATGGAAGCATTTTTGTTTCAAGCAATCACCGGCAGCGTTGTTATATGTTCCGTAAGAAAGAGGCAGAAGTTTCAACAGAAAAGCATTATTCTGTCATGAAGGGCTCAAATGCGTAAGAGATCTATTTGCTGAATGCTTAGAATACCCCGAACGACGCAGATATAATGTGATACTTAACAAATGAGCTCTTACACCTGCGACATAAGGTTATGTTCTACCAAATGTGTTGTTCTGCTTGCAAGACCAATAAAGATAGAAGATGCCGAAGACATATGAGATGGTAATACAATTACATTTATGAAGATCGCAGAATTGTACCTCAAAATGTAAAGGCTGTGAAGAAGAATCTTGCGCTTGATGGAATAAAATGTATGAAACCACTTTTCTGTTTTTGCAGTGTTATAGAGTGCGAACTGGACACGGAGGTATTGGAGCGCTTTACATGAGCACCAGTTACATTGCATACGGACACATTCATTTATGGGTGTTTTTTTTGTTTGACAAGGGGAGATTGAGTGATTTGCTTAGAATAACAGGATGTTGAGACGAGGAGGAGACTCGAACCTGGTCCCCCAGTTCCCTTAGCCATATACTCTCACAATTACCTAAAGTCCATGTCATTCTTTATAAAATGTCTGGTTTTATCCCATCTTATTTTGGATTGGTTCTGCATCTTTCATAAAAGAAAAACAATAAAAAATACATCATTAAGTAGTCTTGTGAGCCATAAATATTTTATATTTATTTATCTTTCTACTAAACTGAAAAGCATATTAACCAAATGCATTATCAAAGTAAATGAGTAACTTTCATTGCTCTCAGCTCTATCCAGAGTCCAAACGCATTGCTCTGGAAACGCATAACGTTGATGAACCGGCAACATATATATTGATGTTCCTAAAAATAACTGTAGCGTCACCACAATATGCATCAGATTAAAAACAGAATTACACGCAGTTAATGTGGCAAGTAATAGGGCAACACACAGCCACCCTGCACTGCTTTTTTAAGTTTAACAATGCTTTATTGAAAATTAAACTCTTGAAAATACAGCAAAATGTTAAGCGAACATTAGAAGAATCGGGCAATATGAGAAAAAGAAAAGAACATACAAATTGAGCAATACACTCATTCAACCTAGAAAGAATAATGCATGTCACATAAAAGAGAAAGAAATGCATTTTGCAAATATAACCATAGCATTATGTAAATTTTATTATTTAAAAAGGAAGGGAAGGAAGATAAAAAAGAAAAACAAAAAAGGGAGTAAAAAGAAAACCTATGACTAATGTGTAAAGGAAAAGGATTGTAAAAATAAGAAGATTATAAGTAATCAAGAAACATACAATGTAGAAGGCATGGAAAAGAAACTAATAAGCAGGAATAGAATATAAAAAGGGAAATAAGGGAGGTTTAGGGATTTCAGTAGCTCTAATATTAATAGTATCAGGATTTGATAAATAGGAAGTTAAAGGAAGCCCTAATAGATCCCTCTCGATGGCAATTTGTAGTGTGGGAGAGTAGGCAGTATCCAATCCATGGTTATGACAAATCAGATTCCACCAAGTCAGAAAGGATATATTATTAAAGTTTTTCCTATTAGAGGTAATAACTTGAAAGGCCACTGCCAAGAGAAGATGAACTAATTTACCCTTAACCCTAACCAATTATCCAAACATCCACCACGAAATATATAAACAATATTATAGGGGATCGATATAGAAAAAAATGGAGAACTTTTGTGCCATATTTGGGTCCAGAAGAGCGATACCTTAAGGCAAAGAAAAAACATATGGAGAAAATCTGCATGATTGACAATACTAGACGAGCAATTATCATTAGCGAAAAGTTTCACTTGGAATAAGAGAGCAAGGGTTTAAAAACAACCTATTGCAAAAGAAACACAAGGCTTGAGTGGTACTAGCAGAACAAGAGGGGTAATCAACTTTATGTCAAATCCTATTCCATGAAGAAATAGAAAAGTACATCTTGCTCCCAAGATTCTTCAATTTTAGGAGCATATGTACAACGAGTTAACGCCGCATTAGTGGCACTTTTCTGCCTATGCGTTAAAAAAAAGCAGCTAAAGCCTGTGTATTTTTCTGTGTGCTAAGTGCTCTCCTTACCTCAATTCCCGGTCATTTCCGCTCGATACTGTGAGAGGGGTCAGTATCTTCCGGGCTCCCGGACACCTAGAGGCGCCATTTTGGGAGTGCGCGCTCTAGTTGTTTCGGGCTGCAGGCGCATAAATATGCGCACTGCACGGGGAAGCAGCCTTAGAGGTTTGTTCCGTTACTAGACCTCATTTGCTGTTTGCTTATTGTTGTACTGCTGTTTTTTAAACATAGACAAGCAAATCCTTTGGCACATCGTTTTACTGCTGTTTTTTAAAAACGAAAATTAACCTTTGCACATTGTTTCTATAGTTTGATTTTTAAAATCCTTTTAATGATTTTTACATTGTTTGTGTATTTTTCTGTGTGCAAAGTGCTCTCCTTACTTCAATTCCCGGTCATTTCCGCTCGATACTGTGAGAGGGGTCAGTATCTTCCGGGCTCCCGGACACCTAGAGGCGCCATTTTGGGAGTGCGCGCTCTAGTTGTTTTGGGCTGCAGGCGCATAAATATGCGCGCTACGCGGGCGAAGCAGCCTTAGCGGTTTGTTCCGTTACTAGACCTCATTTGCTGTTTGCTTA
Organism: Triturus cristatus; assembly: GCF_964204655.1. Classification (NCBI taxonomy): domain Eukaryota; kingdom Metazoa; phylum Chordata; class Amphibia; order Caudata; family Salamandridae; genus Triturus; species Triturus cristatus. The sequence goes on from NC_140593.1 coordinate 425,409,432, forward strand.
TTGTTGTACTGCTGTTTTTTAAACATAGACAAGCAAATCCTTTGGCACATCGTTTTACTGCTGTTTTTTTAAAACGAAAATTAACCTTTGCACATTGTTTCTATAGTTTGATTTTTAAAATCCTTTTAATGATTTTTACATTGTTTGTGTATTTTTCTGTGTGCTAAGTGCTCTCCTTACTTCAATTCCCGGTCATTTCCGCTCGATACTGTGAGAGGGGTCAGTATCTTCCGGGCTCCCGGACACCTAGAGGCGCCATTTTGGGAGTGCGCGCTCTAGTTGTTTCGGGCTGCAGGCGCATAAATATGCGCACTGCACGGGCGAAGCAGCCTTAGAGGTTTGTTCCGTTACTAGACCTCATTTGCTGTTTGCTTATTGTTGTACTGCTGTTTTTTAAACATAGACAAGCAAATCCTTTGGCACATCGTTTTACTGCTGTTTTTTTAAAACGAAAATTAACCTTTGCACATTGTTTCTATAGTTTGATTTTTAAAATCCTTTTAATGATTTTTACATTGTTTGTGTATTTTTCTGTGTGCTAAGTGCTCTCCTTACTTCAATTCCCGGTCATTTCCGCTCGATACTGTGAGAGGGGTTAGTATCTTCCGGGCTCCCGGACACCTAGAGGCGCCATTTTGGGAGTGCGCGCTCTAGTTGTTTTGGGCTGCAGGCGCATAAATATGCGCGCTACGCGGGCGAAGCAGCCTTAGCGGTTTGCTCCGTTACTAGACCTCATTTGCTGTTTACTCATTGTTTTACTGCTGTTTTTAAACTTAGAGAAAGAAATCCTTTGGCACATCGTTTTACTGCTGTTTTTTAAAAACGAAAATTAACATTTGCACAGTGTTTCTTTAGTTTGATTTTTAAAATCCTTTTAATGATTTTTACATTGGTTGTGTATTTTTCTGTGTGCTATGTGCTCTCCTTACCTCAATTCCTGGTCATTTTCACCCCGATACTGTGAGTGGGGGTCAGTATCTTCCAGGCTACCGGACATCTAGAGGTGCTATTTTTGGAGTGCGCGCTCTAGTTATTTCGAGCTGCAGGCGCATAAATATGCGCACTGCGCGGATGCACAGCATGCGCCCTGCAGCGGGTGCGCCGCTGGCACGCCAAAGGCGTGCCCAAGGCAAGCTCGCCAGTGACCCGAAAGCGGCCAGCACCAGGTACGCTGCCCGTTCCACTGATGGAGCAGGGTTTTTTCTCTAAAACCGAATACCTGTTTCATTTTCGCATGTTATAACTAAAAGTACTACTGATTAATTATTAAGTATTAAAAGTTTGTCAAATGTTGACTAATCAACCTTATTAACAAAAGAATTACACGTGGGAATGCTATTGCATGGCTAAATAATAAGTGAACTAAGTTGGTGAGCAAACTGACAGAAAACGATGCTGCTTATGTGATGGTATTATGTTTTGCGCTTAAATTAATATGCAATAATGGCTTTTTATGTTGCAAATGGCTAGATAAATACACACACATAAGGGTATTAGCAGGGGAATAACACTGTATAATCATTTCCGTGCAGTAATTTTGTTTTATGTTTATTTTTGCTTAAGTTGTCCAATGTGGCCTACCCGAAAATGGCTGCCATCTACAGCCTGCACTCGAGTAGATGGAAATTTACAGAAAGGCTTCGCTCTGCCTCTGACCTTGCACCTCTGATGAACTGAAAAGCCATAAGCATGATGACAAGTCCGGGACATCTGCCAAGAGCCCCTGGAAGACGGAAAAGCTGATATGAACTTATTATGAACTCACTATTGAAACAAATTCACCTAGTAGTGACATCCGTAAAAGTATCGAATTAGTCATGGACGTTCAATTCTGCTATTCATTTTTTGGAATAATCTATGCGTGAGAAGATCTCGCATAATATCGAAAAAGTACCAAGATGACATTATTTCCGCCATTCATCCGTTCTGAATAAAGAAATGTAACTTTATAACATGTAAATTTTAGTATAAATAATAGTAGACTAGAGAGGTCTAGCGCCACTTCTTCCCGAGCTGATGATGCGAGGTCCCTATGCTGACGGAGAGGACGATGACTCTACATGACGACAGAAGACTCTAATTCTTCTACAGAGGACCGGTTCTGACTTAGGATCTGACATGTAGACAGAATAGGTAAATATGAGAGAAATGAAATTTGCATTTAATTGGCTTTTCCATCAAATTTTAGATAAATGAACAATCTGTTTGAATTTCTGTCTCGGGTGGTTATTTCTTGTCATGATTATTGAATTTATTGGTGTATATTATGAAATGTTTTCGTTAGATCTATTAGCAACTAGCTGGTCGCATTGACCTCAAAGTACAGGCAGATTGGATAAGAGTTCATGAAGGTGTTTCTCCTTTACAGGGCACGGATAGAGTGATTTAGGGTGAATGTTGGTGTAATAGGCCCCACCAGCGTGTGATGTGTGTAAGCGTGTGTGACTGTGAAATCATTCCGTCCGTGGAAGTAGAGGGGATTCGGAAGCTCTGATCTGCACCAGTTTCTTGGTAGCAGAATGATGGTTAGCTATTGTCTTGATCTGGCGAAATTGCGTGTATATAGGCTTATTGATTATTGATTGATGTTTGTACTAACACTATATGTTGAAGTTGTGTTGAGTTTTATGTATTGTGAACGGCTTCTGGGACGTAGGGAGTCGGTGACAGTTCTGTAGTAGGGCAGAGGGAAGCGCTGCTCTCGGAATAGGCGGAATTGTTGGCCCTGTATGCAGGCAGGGGAAAACGTGTGACAATTGAAGTTGCGCGTCGCATTGTCTGGGTTCGACAAGGTAGCATCGCCGTGTGTTGCCATTAGAAACGTATATTCTGTGTGAGAGAAGTGTATATGATAGCGAAGGTTATCTGTGAAACTCTGGTCTTAAGTCCCAGGGATCCGTAAGGTATTCCGTTAAAGCTTAACGCTGGAGAAGTAATAGGTATTCTCGGAGCTTGTTAGAAGGACAGGGCAGAGGTAAGCGCTGCTTTGTTAACGTGTGATATAATTCTGTAGTAGGACAGACTGTTCGCTGTTCTCGGGAAAGACAGAATTCTGTGTGAATGTACTACATTTTCTGGTGTGTAAGTGCATGAATGAGAAGGCATTCTGGTTGATTGTGAAACTCTTAGGAGCATTCCGGAGGGAAACAGTTAATTGATGCTTGTTAGAAGGGTAAAGTAGAGGGATGTGCTACTTTATCAACGGAAGTAACGATTCTGTAGTAGGGCAGAGGTAAGCGCTGTTCTCGGGAAAGGCAGAATTCTCGTGGGAAAGGTCTTTTGCTGTTCTATGGCTAGCGAAGCAGACAATGGAGATGTTTGTATGTTGTAACTAACGAACTCGTAGAAATTGAAACAAAGTCTACCAAGTAGTTTTGTAAAGGAGGGGTAGACGAAAGAGACAGGAGACAGGAGCAGAAGCGACTGCAGCGACTGCTGACGTCAGGGAGACCGCGCTGTGATTGGACAGTGGGGTAGAACGGTGGAAGTGCAGAGATTGGTGTGTTAGTGTACGCCGCGCTAGGATTGGGAGACATACAGGGTGACGTAGACGCTCCAGGATTGGTGCGTTGGTGTGAGTCACGCTAGGATTCGCGGACTGAGTCAGTGACGTAGACGCTCCAGGATTGGTGCGTTGGTGTGAGTCGCGCTGCGATTGGACAAGAGATCGTACAGCTGTAGAAAGAGTAAACAGCTAGTGGAAAATAAGAAAGATGTATTACCACGCTGAGGAAAAGAAGAAAAAGTCCTTGTTTAATAAAGTGAAGAATTGGTTTGACAAGGATAAAGACATAGTGACAAGGGAAGGACAGTTATTGCCCCCAATAAGAACCCCGGCATCCTTCATGGTTGCAAAATATGGGTATCATACCTGTATTTGGTTAGATAACTGGGTAAAATACACTAAAGACGATGGAGTGTTAGCGTTCCCAGAACATGGTTCATTTAATCTGGCCATACTGAGGAACTTACGGGAGCAGATGATGAATCTAGAGCCTCGGCCTAGGCCAACGCAGTTTGAGGCGTTGACTGAATGGGAAGATGAAATGCATGAACGAGAAAAGCAGAGAGGTGGAGGTAGCTATAGGTACATGTTTGGGAGGAAGTATGATCGCGAAACCCATCATGACCGGATGAGAAGGTGGCGTGATGCCAGTATGACCGAGGGATTATATCCTGTAAGAATGGCAGAGGAATCAGGAGGGAGAAAGTGTACAGAGAAATAACATAATGTAGAGACCAGGAGATATGGGGCAAATGAGTCTGATGATGATGTCTTAGAGGACATGCTCTACAAAAGACCACCCCCGTATAGATGAGAACCGGAGGTAGGAACAGCAGTTACCCCAATGAGAAACACACTGCGGATTATAAAGACAGAGGCTACAGCCCCTGAGTTGAAAAGCAGTTGTTCTCTGGCGGAAAGAGAAAGAGAGAGAGATAGAGAGAGAGAGAGAGAGAGAGAAAGAGAGAGAGAAAGAGAGAGAGAGAGAGAGAGAGAGAGAGAAAGAGAGAGAGAAAGAGAGAGAGAAAGAGAGATAGAAAGAGAGAATGAACTTGAGGATGAAAAGACCAGAGAACTAGCGAGAACTACTTCTGAACTAACAGAGAAAATCAGGGAACTGACAAAAAATCTTGAGGCTGTTACAGTGCCTGTTCCAATAGGCCCGGTTATGCCGATTTTTGACAAGCAGAGGACGGGTGAAAGTGGTTTGACGGTGCCATATGTGGGCAATAGGTTGATTGTACCTCCGGAGCAGGCAGAAATGAGAACGGGAGAAACACAGTGGAGAACAGGAGAAAATCAGTGGAGACATACCATATGTGGAGGGGAATTGAGTGAGCAGACTAACTCAAGTTTGAATTCTGGATGTGTGGAAGGGAACAGAGGATCAATTTTAAAACCACAAAGAGTGACAGAACCAGGGGGTGCAGAAAAATCTGTGATAACTGCTGAAGATTTGAATGATTGGCTGAAGACCTTGCAGAAGAAAGAAAGAGAATCACAGTGAATTGATGTAGCTAGGCTACGTATGGAAATGGAAGAAATGATTGTAGGTACACTTTCTACAGAAATGCTGAAGAATTATCAGGAAGGGGAGATTCTTTTCCTTTGCAAGAGTGTCACATGGAGAGCAAATAACATACATGATAGGTTGAAAGGAATAGCCAGTGAATTGGGAATTGACATGGACAAGGTGAAAGCTTTACAGAAGCCTTACCGAGTGGATTTTTCAGACAAAGATATTGAGAATCTAAACAATGCAGGCCGAACAGGACAGATGAAGGAAATGATTGCTTTGCTGAAGAAATGGGGAGATGTAGAGAAATGGAAAGACAGATGGTATCGAAAGCAAGAGGATGGGGCAGATAGAACTTACTCAGCATTTCCCCTGAAAGAAAAAGAGAAGGCAGTGACAGCTTACCCCATGAGAGAGATTCCAGGAGGTGGGTACGTACATGTCCCATGGACCAGACAGGATATTTTATCATTTACGAATGATTTCCCTCGACTAAGGGAAAAGCCCGTTGAGTGGTACAGACAAGTCGACACATTTGTAAAGCTGTCAAAAGTGCTGTGGATTGACCTGAATAGTCTGTTTGATATAATTGTACCAGCAGACCTGTGGGCAGAATGTAAAATAGTCATAGACTGGCCCACTAAGGAATACCCAAGAGATCCAAAAACAGGAGCTCCAGACCCGGAGGTCATGAAGAAGTACGAGCAGGTTATGGCCTTTTTGAAAAATAAAGTACCCCCCAAGGAGACAGACTGGGTTAAAAATAGATCGAACACATCAGGAATTGAAAGAATCAGTACATGCTTATTATGAAAGACTGATACTAGCTTTTAAGCAGTTCAGTGGAGATGAGCACCTGGGTGACAAGGATCTGAGTCATTTCGTGTATAGATTTGTGTACGGTTTGCGGCCGGAAATCAGTGACATGATAAGGCAGCACACCGTAGACTGGCAGAGTAAGAAAATTGATGAGATTCTGAGACATGCAAAATACTTCAGTGATGAGATTGAGGCAAATCAGAGGAAGTTAAAAGAAAAGGCAATGTGGGCACAGGTGAAAGTTGCAGAAAGACAGGAAGCTCAGCTGGTTGAACAGGCAAATAACCCAGGAAATAAGCCCAGGTTTGGTCCAGGAAAAGGAAAGGGAAATATCGAGGAAGCCAAGAAAAAGTTCCCATGCCACAACTGTGGAAAATTGGGGCACTGGAAATCCGAGTGTAAGAATCCACCGTCTACTAACGACGATAATTCATCATTGAATTCACAGGTGCAGAGTGAGGGGTGTGGTCAGCATCGGCAACAGCAGAAAGCTGATAAGCAGCAGAATCAGGTGCCAAAACCACCCTTGCCACAGAGAAAAGGATCCCAGAAGTACAGCCAAGAATCGGGGTTCTACGATGAAGAACAGGTAATCAAACCAAAACGCGCAAGCGCTGTTTCACAGTACTGGCTGAAAAATGAGGGAAGTGACTCTGAGGGGGACTTCTGACGGTGCCGCAGAGAGGAGGAGGAGTGCGTACTTGGCGCAACTCTAGAAAAAGACCAGGCAGGGCCTTTTGTAGATGGGAAAATTAATGGTGAAAGTATCACTTTCCTAGTTGATACTGGGGCCACGAGATCAACTGTCAGGTCAGCTGATATAAAGAATCTTCCTCTCTCGGACGAAGCGATCCAAGTGGTTGGTGTGTCCAACACACAGATCAAAACACTACTTACTGAACCAGTAAGGGTTAGAATAGGGACATTTTCAGACATGCACTGATTCGTAGTGTGTGACACAAGTCCTGTGAACTTGCTAGGCAGGGATCTGCTGTGCAAGATGAATTGCACTATTTTCTGTACACCAGATGGAATAACCTTTGAGACACCTGATGAGGATGTTCTATACAGAATGACCATGGATAACAGAGAATGTGAGGCTTTGGGAACATATGCAATATTTAATCCAGATGCATTACCCCCAGAGTTGAAACAGACAGTGAAAGCAGCAGTTTGGGATTTTACTGGAGAAGATGTGGGCCTGATGAGAAATGTAGATCCAGTAAAGATTGCTGTAAAAGAGGGAGTGGTTTATCCAAACATACCGCAATACAGATTGACACCTGAAATAATTGAAGGAATAACACCCTTAATTGAAAAGATGATCCAGCAAGGGGTGTTGAGAGAAATATTGAGCAGCCCATGTAATTCACCTATAATGGGACTGAAGAAACCTAATGGGAAGTTCAGAATAGTACAGTATTTGAGAAAAATTAACAAAATTGTTGTGCCATGTTGTCCCATTGTACCAAATCCATCAGTGATTTTGTATCAGATTCCCCATGATGCAGAATGGTATACGGTAATTGATTTGTGTCATGCTTTCTTTTCTATCCCATTGCATCATGACAGCCAGCCAATATTTTCTTTTAGATTTGGAGAACGGATTTTGGCATGGTGCCGAATTCCACAGGGGTATACAGAGAGCCCTTCAATATTTAATCAGTTGTTAAAGAAATCTCTGGAAAGTCTGACAATGCCTGAAAATTCAGTCTTGGTCCAATATATTGATGACCTACTTGTGGCATCAAAAACACGTGAAGCTTGTGAAGTAGACACCATTGCATTACTGAATAATTTGGCAGATGGAGGATTAAAGGTATCTCCAGCAAAATTGCAGTTCTGTAAGAAAGAAGTCCAGTATCTGGGACACAATATTGAGAAAGGCCTGAGAAAAGTGACTATTGACAGAATCAAAATCATTAGGGGAATGACAGCCCCAATGACACAAAGAGAGGTGAGAATGTTCCTGGGAATGGTGGGTTACTGTCGTCAGTGGATAAGTAATTTTTCCCTGATTGCCAAACCATTGATTAAATTGACCAAAAGTGAGGTGAAAGACCCATTAGAACTAAACCCAGAAGAAATGGCTGCATTCAGAGAGCTGAAAGACAGACTTTGTGAAGCTCCTGCCCTGGGAATGCCTGATTATGAAAAGGAATTTGAACTGTACTGTAGTGAGAGAAATGGATGTGCACTTTCAGTGTTAATCCAGAAACATGGACGTCTGAGAAGGCCAACTGCCTATTTCTCAGCAACTCTTGACCCAGTAGCTGTGGGTTTGCCAGGTTGCCTGAAAGCAGTAGCTGCTACCTGCAAAAGTCTGGAACAAAGTGAGGGAATCATAATGGGATACCCTGTACGAGTATTCGCACCTCATGATGTGGCAATTCTTTTAACAAGGAGCTGGACACAGTTCATGTCTCACAGTCGGCTGACTAAATATGAAAAAGTTATTCTTGGTGCAACTAATGTAAGTCTGGAGAGATGTGTAAATGTGAATCCAGCAACACTGTTGCCTGATGCTGAATGTGTGGGGGTGAGAAATGATGTTGATCATGATTGCCTGGATGTACTTGATTACTGTACAAAGCCAAGGCCAGACATAAGAGATCTGCCACTGCCTGAAAGTGATCATGTGTTGCTTGTGGATGGATCTTGTCTGAGAACAGAAGAAGGAGTGTTGAGTGCTGCATATGCTGTGTGTAAAGTCTCGGAAGTTGTGGAAGCATCACCCTTGAAAGGAGTTAAATCCGCTCAAGTGGCAGAATTGGTGGCACTGACAAAAGCATGCAAGATTGGGAGAAGTGTGAGAGTGACTGTGATGACTGACAGCCAGTATGGCTTCGGAGTTGTCCATGATTTTGGCCAGCTATGGCTACAAAGAGGTTTCCTGACCTCAAGTGGAACTCCCATAAAGAATGCTGAAGTGGTTGGAAAACTGCTAGAGGCGATACAGCTGCCTAAAGAACTAGCAGTTGTAAAATGTGCTGCTCATGGTCATGGTGACGATTTTGTAACAATGGGTAACAAGTTTGCCAATGACATTGCACAATATTGTGCAAGGAACAATCACTCAATTAACAGGAGTAAAGAACGGGAAATGTCTTCTTGTTCATTAATGTTTAGTAATGAAGTGGGGACATGGGAGGAAGTAAAACAGCTGCAGGATGAGGCAGAAGATGACGAAATGAGAGATTGGGTGAAAGCAGGTTGTGCACCTAGAGAAAAGGATCATGTGTGGGTCTATAGGGATGGAAGACCAGTCATGCCAAACAGCATGTTGTCAACAATGGCAAGGATTTATCATGGCCAAGGACACCTGGGGAGGGATGCTATGATAAGAGCCTTTAAGCAAACCTGGTACAGTCCAAAGTTCAGACTGATAGCAGAAAGTCTCTACCAGAGATGTCTGATATGTCAGCAATTCAATCCTGGAAAGAAAACAGTGGTGGGCCTAGGAACAATAGGCAGGGAGGGAGGACCCTTCACAAGAATGCAGATAGACTTCATTGAAATGCCCCCAGTCAACAGATTGAGGTATGTCCTGGTGGTGGTCTGTTTGTCCTCAAGGTGGGTGGAGGCGTACCCAACCAGAAGAAATGATGGGATAACAGTGGCCAAATTACTGCTAAGAGAGTTCATCCCAAGGTACGGGTTCCCAGTAACCATTGATTTAGACAGAGGAGGACATTTTTATAATGAAATCATGGGTCTAATTTGTGAAGCATTGAGTGTACAGCAGAAGCTACATTGTGCTTACCGACCAGAATCTTCTGGGATAGTTGAGCAGATGAATGGTACCATCAAAAACAGAATTGGCAAAATGTGCTTAGCCACAGGAATGAAATGGCCCGATGTCTTGCCTCTAGTCCTGATGACCATTAGGTCTACTCCAGACAGAACAACATGTTTGAGTCCACATGAAATTATCATGGGACTTGCTATGAGGCATGCATATGTACCAGTGAACAAGCTGATGACTATAACTGATGACATGATTTTGGATTACTGCAAAGGCCTGGCTGACGCAGTTCATTCTGTGTTTCACCAGGTTGGAGAAGACGCCACCATACTTGAAAAGAAACCAGCCCATGATCTGAGCCCAGGGGACTGGGTAAGGATAAAAGTCCACAGAAGAAGGAATTGCCTGGTTCCAAGGTGGGGAAGGCCAAGACAAGTCATTTTGACCACAACAACTGTTGTGAAGTGCGCTGGTGTGAAACATTGGATACATGCAAGCCAAACACTGAGAGTTCCAAATCCAAGAGATGGTACTGGAAAATAATACTTTGAAGAATCAGATTCCAGTGATGATGCAGACAGTGAGGCAGTAAGAAGGAAAAAGAATCCTGAAAGTGGGGAAAGTGAGTCAAGAGAAATTTTCATTCCACCAGAAGAGGTTCTGAAGAGAACAGTGCAAACTGCAGTAGCAAGTTCAGACTCAGAGGAATTGCCTGAGGTTCCAATAGACAGTGACCAACACAAAAAGAAAGAAAGAAAAGAAAAGAACATTCCAACAGAAGAGAGACCTGAATCACATGAGGAAATTGGACAAGTTCCACCTGAGATAAATACTGAAGGAAAAGGGACTGACAAAGACAGTGAGGGACAGATTGCGGAAAAAGCCCGAGGAGGTGTAGGGAACATCTACAACAAGCTAGGTGAAGGGACAAGTAGAAAGCAAGAAGATTGCGTGTCGGAGACCCGAGGAGGGACAGAAGTAGGGAAAACTCAAGTGGGGGAAAAAGAGACTGTTGGAGAAAAGGAAGTTGTTGGGGAAAAGAAAGCTGTTAACGAACCAGAAGCAACTGAAACAGAGTCTGATGAAAGTGACAATGAGATACATGGAGGACGAGTTCTGAGAAAGAGAACTTGGCTTGGAGAAAGAAACAATAAAGAAGGAAAACAAAAGAGAAATGCTAAAGGAGATCTTTGGCCAAATAAGATAAAGAGACTGAGGTATAGACTGACACGAGTAAACTCTTCGAAAGCTGAACAAGTGAGCGAAGTGTCAAGTCAAAATCCTACCAAGGAAGAAGAAACAAAGATACCTGAGAGAACTAAAAGAGTAAGAAAACCAAACCAGAGGTACAAGTCACCGGAATGGACGTATGTGGCACTGCCTGAAGAAGGAGAAGAGGCGGACAGCCAAGGAAGTCCAGAGGAGGCTTTACTGAAGGAGGTTGCGGAAGAAGAAGCTGTGGGAATCCTGAGAGTTATCTTGTCCGACATTGGAGAAGAGACGGATGTTCAGGACCTGATACAGTTTGATGATGATGACGAGACAGTGAAAAGTGATGAAAATCCAAATTGAGTGAATCCAAGGAGAATCACTCGGAGAAGAGGAAAAGAAGTAATACTAAAATTAGTAGATTTAACCACTTCCATGCTCATGACGGAACGATTCCGTCATGAGCATCGGTTGAGCTGTGCTCATGACGGAACCGTTCCGTCATGGCCCCGCCCGCGCTCGAACCCTTCAGCACCGCGGGGGAATCCGCGCAGCGCTGAAGGGGTTAATAATCTGGTGGGTACTTGTTGCCCTTAAAAGTTCAGTAGAGGAGTAGAAGAGGCTAAGTCAAAAGACACGGTCAAATTAACAAAATGGCTAATCCTGAGAATAAAAGTAGATGTACCTTTCTGAAAAGATGGTGCAAAATGTGCTGCTGCTGTACAGGATTATTAATGCTGCTTTGGAGCGTGCTTGCTCTACTGATTTCATTTAGAGTCACTATAGATACTTTAGAAGGTCATACTGAGAACAAGACTAATATAGGGAAGAGTCCATTAAAGGTAGTCCCAACTAGAACTAGTAATGTACATATACATAAAGATAGGTCAATTAACGATTTTTCTAGCAATGTTTTTTCTAAATTGTTGTATGAGTACGTAAAGACAATGGAAGTAAGGGATTGCTATGTCTGCATGCAATTACCTGCCTCTGTTTCGGAAGGAGTGACTTATCATCATCTTCCGGCTACGTATGGAATTTCCTGTAGTGTGTTGATTAGTATATTTTATCAGTTAGGGAAATTAGATTATAATAAGTCTAATGTAGATAATATTCTTGGGCAATTGCCTATGAATAAAGAACTGAATCCTGCAAAGGAAGCTAACACTTTAGGTGAGATTTTTTTAGAAACCAAAGAATTAACCTTAGAATATGTTTTTAGAAACAATTTAACTTGCAGTTTGAAAGGAGAAGAGAAGAATTTTCTAGACATGGTTTTGAGAAGAAGGTTGAACATGCACAAGAAAGCAGAAGGGCATAAAATGAGTGATACAATGTGGTATATTGAGAAGGAAAAGGAGTTGAAAGATGGAGCCAGTCCAACTATGGCTATAGATACCCCACAGAAAGGGAAATTGTGCATTACCAGGAAGAGATCCCAGTATGATTATTATTTCATAGGGACTAGTGAGTGCCATGATACATACTTTATTGCAACCGGATGGGGATTTAGAGGAGGATAAGATCCAGTTTTTCCGGGAGTGTATTATATTTGTGGGAACAAGGCTTATTACCGTTTGCCTGACCATTGGTTTGGTGTATGTTATGTTGGCCTGGTCTTTCCAAAGATTTTTCACATGGATAGAGTAGATGATGCTGAACATTCTAACACATTAACACACTATAGAAGAGAAACATGGACAGAAATTGTAGGAGATATTTTTGGAGCTTTAATTCCAGCAGTGGGAATTTCTTTGAATGCATTTGGCATTCGGAAGCTGTCAACAGTGGTGGATCGCTTGTCAACAAGCACCGCTGGAGGCTTTCTTTTGGTTAATACAGAAATGGTTGCTTTGCATGCTATGGTGATGCAAAATCGACTTGCCCTTGACATTCTTTTGGCAAAAGAGGGTGGAGTCTGTGGAATGCTGAAAGTTCAACATTGTTGCACTTACATTCCTGACGAAAGTAAAGATCTAAAAGTCTATATCAAAAATATTACTGATTTGCATGAAGAATTAGTACCACTGGAAGCTGAAAGTATCTGGACTAAAATGGCTAACAAGATGATTGCTATTAAGAACTTTGTAGCTAAGATAGGTAGTACCATATTTGGTAAGATATTATTTCCATTAACATGTGTAATTGTTGCATTATTGATCTTTAGATTAGGATGTATGTGTTGCAGATATAGAAGAAATAAAAAGAAAATCAAAAAGAAAATGTTAAAAGGAGACAAAAGAAACCAGAAAGAGATCCACAAGAAATAGAACTAGAAGAGCTAAGAGAAAGCATGTATATAGAAACTAAAAAGGAAGATGAGATGGAAACTAGGGTTTAAAAACATGAATAAGAACAAGAAGATATTTCAAATTCTTCCAAAAGGGGAAACTAAATTGATTTTTGGGGTTTTGATTTTTGTGGTGATTATATATCACCAAAGGGGGGATTGATGGAGCAGGGTTTTTTCTCTAAAACCGAATACCTGTTTCATTTTCGCATGTTATAACTAAAAGTACTACTGATTAATTATTAAGTATTAAAAGTTTGTCAAATGTTGACTAATCAACCTTATTAACAAAAGAATTACACGTGGGAATGCTAAATAATAAGTGAACTAAGTTGGTGAGCAAACTGACAGAAAACGATGCTGCTTATGTGATGGTATTATGTTTTGCGCTTAAATGAATATGCAATAATGGCTGTTTATGTTGCAAATGGCTAGATAAATACACACACATAAGGGTATTAGCAGGGGAATAACACTGTATAATCATTTCCGTGCAGTAATTCTGTTTTATGTTTATTTTTGCTTAAGTTGTCCAATGTGGCCTACCCGAAAGGTGTTTCTCCTTTACAGGGTACGGATAGAGTGATTTAGGGTGAATGTTGGTGTAATGGGCCCCACCAGCGTGTGATGTGTGTAAGCGTGTGTGACTGTGAAATCATTCCGTCCGTGGAAGTAGAGGGGATTCAGAAGCTCTGATCTGCACCACCACCTCTCTATATAAGGCCCCTCTAGGCTATAGCCGGAAAAAGCTGTTGCTGCTTCGGCCATGCCCGTGTGGTCCAGCCACTAGGTGGAATGTGTCCCGTCATCAGTCTGTCAGCGGTGCAACTTTCACCTTGGCTTAGACCCCGGGGGGGAAGGTCAATTGATTGCTGCTCCCACTGCTGCTAAAAAGATGCCCACTGGATAATCGCATTGATCTTTTGTTCATTGCCGAGACTTGGTTGAATGAATCCCCTAATCCGGTAGTTCAGATGACCATCGCAGAAGGTTTTAAAATCTCCCGCACTGACCGACATTATTCAGAGGGGGCGGTGTTGCAATTGTGATTAGGGATAATTGGGAATTCATTTGTGGGGAGAACATAATACTGGGGGAGGGTGAATTTTTGGACTTTACCATTGTTCTTTTGGCATAATCCACGCTGGGGGGACCCTAGTCTACAGGCCCCCTAGATCTTCTGGGTCCTTTCTTAGAGGATTGGTAGATGTGATTGTCCCCCGTGCCTTGCGCTTCTCGCAATATCTCTTTCTTGGAGATCTTAATATCCACTTGGATCATACAGAGTTAGGGAATACCCACGACTTCTTGGACTCTCTGAGTTTGGCCCAGCTTACCCAGTGGGTTAGTCCACCAACCCACAGTGGGGGCCACATCCTCGATCCCATCTGTTCCAATTTTCCCATTGTAATCGAGGACCCGCTAGGTCCCTTGGTCGGACCACTTCCTATCCTGTTTTTCTTGGGTTGTAGAAGGTATTGCCACGGATACCCAGCCCAGACATAACGCTGCCACTGCTAAAATTTACCCAGTGGCCTTTGGCCTCATTCTGGCAGAATCAAGACCCGCCCTCCCCTCCGATTTGAGAGGGGCACTGGCCTGTTTCGCTGACTGGATCATGCTGGCTGTGGACAGATTTTCACCACCCTCGTGTCGCATCCGACGCAGGGAATCCCCCGCCAAACCCTCGTTCTCAGCTGATTTAAAAATTCTTAAGCAGCATTGCAATAAGCTGGAATGCTGCTGGTGTAAGGACTGCAGTCTGGTGGCTAAGAGGACTCTTAAAGCCCAGAAAAGATATTACACGGCTATTAGTGAGGCCAAACGGCTCTATTATGCTGAGCGGATAGAGTCAGCTTGCAATAATTCAAGGGAAATCTTTTCCATCGTTCAGAGCTTTATGCCCCTAAGACAGAGACCACTAAACTCCCCACATCAGTTGCCTGGTGCGAAAAGCTTTCAGATTTCTTTATCAACAAGATTCGTGCCATCCAGGCAACGTTCACAAGTCAGAGCTTGCCTGGGCTGGATGCTGTGCTCTCTGTTGAGGTGCTGGCTCCTGCATCTATGCTGGAGTTCTTCTCTTCCATCGACTTGTCAGAGTCCCTTAAAATCATCAAGTCCATGAAATTTGGGTCGCCATCAGACCTGTGCGCGGCTAGGCTTTTGGCCTCCGTCACAGAGTCTATCAAACCTGAGGTTAATACACTCATTAATCTTTCCTTTCAAGAGGCGAATGTCCCGGCGGAGTGGAAACAGTTGAAGATCCTCCCGTTACTAAAAAAAACATTGCTGGATCCTGGGGACCCAAGGAATTATCGCCCTATCTTTCTTCTCCCCTGTGTGACGAAAATCTGTGAGATGGCAGTCAACAAACAGCTCACTGATTTTGTTGAAGTCTCTAGCCTACTCCATCCGGCGCAATCTGGGTTTAGAGCTGCCTACAGCACGGAGTCCGCTTTAGTTGAAGTCTCTGAAGCTATTCAAGACTGCTTGGACTCTGGTGGAAGTGCTGCCCTTATAATGCTGGACCTGTCGGCAGCATTTGATACTGTTCCCCATTCGCTGCTTCTAGCCCGGCTGGCGGACATAGATTTCTCAGGGTTAGGTTGGAGGTGGCTGAAATCCTTCCTGGAGCGACGTTCACAACAGGTCTGGCTCCCGCCATTCTTCTCCCCACCTCAATCTGTGACCACGAGAGTGCCGCAGGGGTCTTCTTTGAGTCCTCAGCTCTTTAATATATACGTCACCCCGTTGGTCCAGTTGGCGGAAGAGCGGGGTGCCAAGATCGTTGCTTATGCCGACGATACCCAACTTCTGTTTACTTGGAGTAAATCGGAGTTCTCTACTGTGAAGGCAAAAGAGTGTCTGATAACTGTTTTCCAGTGACCCTGTGCTGCTCAGCTCAAAAGTAACGAGGATAAGTCAGAAATCCCTCTTTATGGAAGGCTTCCTCATCAGTTCAGAGAATCTCTCTGGCCACCCGGCTATCCCCTGCCATCTTCCTCTGGCCTACCAGTAAAAATCTGGGTGTTTGATTCAACGAGCAGGTGTCCTTCTCGACCCAAATAAAAAAACTGGCTGGAAGCTGTTTTGGGATATTAAAGGCCCTTAAGAAATTCCTTTCGCTGCTTCCTAGGACAGCGAAGGAAACAGTGATCTGGGCACTGAACCTATCCCGCGATGACTACGCCAACGCATTGTATATTTGCCTCCCAGATTATACTCTCAATAAACTGCAGGTGGTCCAGAATGCGATAGCTAGGCTTGTGTTCAACATTCCTATTAGAAAGAGCGTTAAGCTACATCTGCGTATGCTGCACTGGCTGCCTGTGATGAAACATGTAAAGTTCAAGTCCCTAGTCATCGCGCAGCGTGCTCTGCATGCTGGGGGGACCTGAATATCTTAGGAAGCGCTTTGCATTCTACACGCCTGC
This sequence comes from Triturus cristatus, assembly GCF_964204655.1. Taxonomy (NCBI): domain Eukaryota; kingdom Metazoa; phylum Chordata; class Amphibia; order Caudata; family Salamandridae; genus Triturus; species Triturus cristatus. Next base: position 425,425,953 of record NC_140593.1, read on the forward strand.
TAGACACCTGAGGTCAGAATCTCAGCTTCTTTCACAGATACCCCGTGCGTGCCTACAAAGAATGGGGGGCAGGTCCCATGCCGTTAGGGCAGCCACGGCTTGGAATTCTCTGCCCTTTTCTCTGCATAGCATATAGGATCTGGGGCAGTTTAAGAAACAGCGTAAAACGTCCCTGCCCTTCCAGCACCTCAAAGCTCGCGCCGGGACACTCCCAGGAGTATCTGTGCGCGGTATAAACTTCAATAACATAACATAACATAACATTCCCATCTACCAGACACAACAACACAAGTAACTGTGGTAACTGGGGCTGGCCTAGTAGACAAACCATCCCCAAAGGCATAGCCCCTCTGCCAAACATTTGCAAATGCTGGGAGAGCTGGGAATCCAAGTATGTACGATTGCGGGACTCGACCAATGAGCAAAGTATGTACACAAGGCCGAGTGTGGCGGTGGTGTGCTGTACAGACTGGAGTTTGCAGAGCACAGACACATTTATGTGGGCACATAGTGTGTTTCCGTAGTTGAGCCTGATGGTAATGACTGCGTGGTTGACTGTCTTTCCTGACTGGGGGAATACATGTGAAGATCTCATGGAGGATGCAGGGGGTGTCAAAGCAGCTGTAGGCCACGGTGTCAAACTGTTGGTTCATGAAGATGGAGGAGTCGAGTACGATGCCTAGGTACCTAGAGTTGTTGTTGGGGAGGGCTGCCGAAGGTGATGGCCCACCAGGTGTTGTCACATGCTGCTGGTGTTGTTACGAGGATGAGGACTTATGTCTCCTTCGCGTAGAGCACCACCCAGCTGTTGATCATCCATGTTGCAACTTGCTGCAATCCTTCCTGGAAGCCCAGTCTGTTGTGTGTGGGCACCTTGGTGAGGGAGAGTATGAGCTGGGTGTCCTTGTAGGTGGTGACGTCTAATGGGTGCCTTCATGTTGCTGCAGTTCTACTCCAGGTGTCTGTAGATGCATCTGTCATCTTGGAGGTCTGTGGTGACTGAGGTGGCATTTCTTGCATGCTGTATGTTGGAGTTGCATAGTGGGGCAAGTGTGTATGTGCATTTGGAGATACATGTGTGGATATCCCGGGCAGCACCGTTGGTGTTAGCTGCAGCGGTGTGGGTGTTGCCGTTGATGGTGGAGTGTAGCAGCTCCTTGGTGACTCAGCTCCAGTACCTTTGTGTGGTGCTGGCTGCGGTTTAGTGTGATTTGGGGTTTCTCAATGAGGAAGTGTACTCATTGGTGGTCACTCCATGGGAGTTGAGTGTTGTGGATGAAGTGGACAAAATTTCAACATGGGAAGATTGGGTCAAGGGAGTGCCCTGCCTTGTGGGTCAGTGTGGTGAAGAGTTTTGTCACTCCGATGTTAGCGAGTTATTGCCAGAGGGTAATGGATTTGGAGTTGTTGTTTTTTGAGAGGTTGAGGCTCAGGTCTGAAATTAGTATGTAGTCCATGGAGTAGATTGCTTCGTTTGCGATGATGTTGAAGGTGTGGGCGAAGCATTACCGGCCTCCGCAGGCTCTGCAGGCAAGGGTGCCGTGGAGTGTTGCTTTGTGGCAGGTCTGGCTCGGAAAGTGCAGGTGTTGGGCGGTGGTGAAGGTCTTGCGGCATCGGCAGCAGCTGAACTGGATGTGAGTTGTGTCTGGTGTGGCCTTTTGGCAGTGTACGTTCTCCTGGGGTTGACTGCAAGGAGGGCGGTTGAGTTGTAGAGCTAGACGGTAGGAGATCCAGGGTCCCTGATGCTGTTCGTGTTTGGCTTGCGGAGAGGTGCAGATGGGCTTGCCTTTGGTGCGGCGTAGGACTGTCAGTGAGGCAACCGCGCAGCACACACAATAACAAAGGCTGGGGGGAGGGGCAAGCAGCTGTGAGGTAATGTTATTTGCATTGATGTTGGTCAATTGTCTGAAGCTACACATGGCTAACCTGAAATCCAAAGTTGCACAAATCACACAACACAAAATAATAACATTGCGTACACAGCACGCACAACTACTATTGGACACATCTCCCCATTACATGTTTAAGGTGATCAAGGATAAGCAGTCTCCCCATGGCTGATGACACCCCTCCGAGCCACTAACACCCAGGCCCAGAGGCAGTATAATTTGTCCCTTCGACGCACCAGGGCAATTGTGGAGCACACTTTTGGCATGCTAAAGTCACTTTTCCGGTGCCTTGACATCACAGGTGACAGACTTTTGTACAGCCCGGAAATAGTGTGCAAGATAATCATAGCATGTTGTGTGTTGCACAATATATGTGTACGCACCAATGCCCCATGGATTCAAGTGCCAGATGCACCGGACGATGCTGAGGATGATGAAGAAGATGAGGCTGGTTCAGCGCACCCCACAGTTTCTGCTGCAGGAACAGAATCATAAACAATTTCTTCACCTAAGTACGTAGCAATGTGATAGTCTGTTGCCATTTATCTGTCAAAAATGCATCTATGCACAGTTTGTGCAATAAAACCACACAACACACATACTCTCTGTGCATGTTTATCCTCTGCATAAGTACATCCCTCTGACAAGTGACAGTCAAACATTTTGTGCTAAGAATAGGACAATTGTAATTTGATGGTGGGTATGTCTCATGTTTCGAGAGATGATTTTTAGGGTGTCGTTTGTGGTAAAATCTGAATTATTGGGTGTCATTTGAGGTCATTTATGAATTTTAGGGTGTCATTTGCGGTAAAATCTGAATAATTGGGTGTCATTTGTGGTACAATCTGAATAATTGGGTGTCATTTGGGGTCATTTATGAAGTTTAGGGTGTCATTTGTGGTAAAATCTGAATTATTGGGTGTCATTTGGGGTCATTTATGAATTTTAGGGTGTCATTTGGGGTAAAAAAAAATAATTTTAGGTGTCATTTGGGTTCTGAAATGAAATTACATCCAAGACTGTTCATCTGTGTAACAACTTGCACATAGCGTGCAAAATCTGGCCGCATTTACGTTAATGCGATGTTTTTTTCAGACTCGTGATGGAAAATCCATCGCTAGACACATTGAACCACACGAAATATTACCCCAAGCCAATTTGCGTGCAGAATTTCACCGCAAAGTAAAAAAAATAGGCCCCAAACACACATGAAGTGATGTCTGCATGCTTCCTGTTTACTGTAGGAGTGCTGTGCACTTTCACTTTCTCTTTTGAGCACATTGCTGGTGATTGCGGAGAGTGTTGGAGGTGTTTGGTGGTATGTGCTGCAGATTTGTGATAGAGAGAGCGTTGCTGTGTCCTGGTTCCTGTTGAAAGTGTCTCCGTGAAGTGTTGTGTACTTGTTATTATGTGTTTTTTGTCTCTTGTCCTCAATCTTGTCGGGTGTTTGTCTAAGGGGTAGTTTAATTAATTACTAGTTGTTGGGGCATATATTGGGCATTGTTTTTCTTAGTAGTGGGTTTAGGTGTGTCCTGAGAGATGGTGGGCGTGGGTAGGGGGGCAGGATGTCAGCGGGGGCATTGGGGGGCTTCCTCTGGCTGGTGAAATTTTACCTGCCCTTGATGGTGGAGAGTGGGGGAAGTATCCTCTCTGGATATCCCATACATGTGCGGAAGGTCAGGTGGGATTGTGTGAGGTCACAGATGCTGCGTGTCTTTGGTGTTGACAGGACTGTGCGCCAATGTAAGCACCGCTGGCAGGATTGCGTGGGCCGTGAGGGTGACCTGTTGGACCACCTGGGAGTCATCATTGGCCTACAGTGTGGTAATTTAACCTCTACATTTAAATATGAACACTCTTACGAATAGCCAAAAATGCCGTGTGGGACACACTGGGGTCCATGTGCAAAAATGTAGAGTGAGGCATGAGATGTCATGCTTTCACGCCTAACGTTGCCACATCAGAATCACAAAGCTGCATCAAATTGACAAGCATTGGGTGCAGGTCTGTGTTTCACACTGCGCAGGCGCAACACTTAGCACTGTAGTGCCAACGCTGGCACCCTTGCACCATTCTGCGTGCAGGGCAAAGGTTGTTCATGTACAGGAGGGTGACTGTACGTAAACAATCCAAGCTATTGTTTCTGGGAACTCTGTGCTGCACAAAAGAAAGAGTACAAATTCCTTCCTCCTTGTGTTGCTTAGTTAGGTTCGCTGCCCCTGTACATAGGCTCCGTGTGACAATGGGTGAGATAGAAACAATAGTTCAAAGGAAATAGGACATCTCCAGAGTGACATACACCACCAACATTTGTAAAACAGCCTTGTGCGATCTGCATCGATGCCATTGTACACAGAGCATGTATAACATCAGGTAGCGTGTACTAATGGGACCTTGTGAAAATGTCACACAAGTAGTCTGTGCAAGTTTGCTTGCATTATTGTCTGGTTTGGCACAACATAGCATTCACAGATCTTGTGTGAATGGCAGGCCCAGTTGACCCAATCATGTAGGCAACATGAACTGCAAAAGTACAGTTACGGAGCATTGTCAGGGATGGTGATGAATTGTATCATAAATAGGACATATTTCACAGCTGGAAGAGCTCTCATCACACAGGCGGATATCAACACCTTCAAGGACCCACATGCCACTGGTGAGTTCTGCCATTATATATTGGCATAGTGTGATGTCATGAATGTCTGGGTCAAATGATAGACGTTGTAGTATGCAGTATGGTTGTGTATCACATGTACCTTGTCTACAATGCAATGATGTTTTGTGGAAGTCAGAAGTGAGTACAAATCTGTAAGTTAAGATAGACCTCTGCCTTTGTCTTCTAGATGTAACTTTGCACATCCCCAGTCAGTGATACACATGCAAGGAAAATCTATGGGCTCTGTCACTACAGCACATGCATGTGGATTACAGAGCATACATATAGGAGAGGAGACATGTGAGTGGTGTTGCTGATGAGTATGATCAGACATGCAATGCATGTACATCCTTCAATCAATCAATCATAGGCATTTGTATAGGGCACTGCTCACCCGGAGGGTCTCAAGGCGCTGGGGGGGGGGGGGGGGGAACGCTACTGCTCGAACAGCCAGGTCTTGAGTTGCTTCCTGAAGGCGAGATGGTCTTGCATTGTCCGGATGTGGATGGGGAGGGAGTTCCATGTCTTGGCTGCCAGGTAGGAGAAGGATCTTCCTCCGGCGGTGGCTCTGCGGATGCGGGGGACGGTGGCGAGAGCGAGGCTGGCGGAGCGGAGCTGGCGGGTGGGCTTGTGGAAGGTCAGGCGGCTGTTGAGGAACTTGGGGCCCAGGTTGTGGAGGGCCTTGTGTGCGTGGGTGAGGAGTCGGAACATGATTCTTTTGTTGACGGGGAGCCAGTGCAGGTCTCTCAGGTGTCCGGAGATGTGGCTGTGTCGGGGGATGTCCAGGATGAGTCGTGCTGAGGCGTTCTGGATCCGTTGGAGTTTCTTCTGGAGTTTGGCGGCGGTGCCGGAGTAGAGGGCGTTCCCGTAGTCCAGCCGACTGGTGACGAGGGCCTGGGTGACCGTCTTCCTGGTCTCGGTGGGGATCCACCGGAAGATCTTTTGAAGCATGCGCAGGGTGTTGAAGCATGAAGACGAGACAGCGTTGACTTGTCTGGTCATCGAGAGGGAGGAGTCCAGGATGAAGCCTAGGTTGCGTGCGTGGTCCGTTGGCTTGGGGGTGGCTCCCAGGGCGGGGGGCCACCAGGAGTCGTCCCAGGCGGAGGGTGATGATCCCAGGATGAGGACCTCCGTCTTGTCTGAGTTCAGTTTCAGGCGGCTGTTCTTCATCCATTCGGCGACGTCTTTCATCCCTTCGTGTAGGCTGGCTCTGGCGGTGTCCGGGTCGCTGGTGAGGGAGAGGATCAGCTGGGTGTCGTCGGCGTAGGTGATGATCTTGAGGTTGTGTTGACGTGCGATGGTTGCGAGGGGGCTCATGTAGACGTTGAAGAGGGTGGGGCTGAGCGATGACCCTTGTGGAACGCCGCAGATGACTTCGGTGGCCGCTGACCGGAACGGGGGAGGCGGACTCTCTGGGTTCTTCCGGCGAGGAATGAGGTGATCCACTCCAGGGCCTTCTCCTGGATGCCGGTGTTGTTCAGGCGCTGTACCAGGGTGCGGTGGCAGACAGTGTCGAACGCTGCGGAGAGGTCCAGGAGGATGAGGGCCGCAGTTTCCCCATTGTCCATTAGGGATCTGATGTCGTCTGTGGCTGCGATGAGGGCGGTCTCCTTGCTGTGGTTGGCTCGGAAGCCGGATTGCGAGTGGTCGAGGGATCCGTTGGTCTCGAGGAAGGCGGCTAGCTGTCTGTTGACGGTCTTCTCGATGACTTTGGCAGGAAACGGGAGGAGCGAGATGGGGCGGTAGTTCTTGAGGTCGGAGGGGTCTGCAGTTGGTTTCTTCAGCAGGGCACTGATCTTGGCGTGTTTCCAGCACTCCGGGAAGGTGGGGGTGTTGAAGGAGGCGTTGATGATGTCACGGAGGTGGGGTGTGATGATGTGGTCGGCCGTGTTAAAGATGTGGTGTGGGCAGGGGTCCGTAGGGGATCCGGAGTGGATGGTGTTCATTGTGCATGTTGTGTCTTCGGTGCTGACTGGGGTCCAGGTGCGGAGGGTGGCGGTGGGGGGCATCGGTTCGGTGGTGGGGTTCGTGGTTGGTGGGCCGAAGCTGTTGTGAATGTTGGCGATCTTGTCGTGGAAGAAGGCTGCGAGGGAGTCGCAGAGGTCTTGCGAGGGAGTGATGTCATTGTTTCCGGCGTCGGGGTTGGAGAGCTCTTTGACGATGCTGAAGACATCCTTGACTGAGATGACTGTGCAAGTGGGCCTGATCATGCTCAAGGAGGCAGTGGTTATCTGGCCTTGGATGCTCACACACAGGTCGGCACAGTAATACTGTAGGTATTCTGCATACCAGCCTCACAGAAGTTGCAGTGCGTAGCTTTGATTCAAGCATATCAATGGCACGTTCCCCAAACAGCTAGCAAAAATGGCCCTATGATTCTCATTGGCATGTTTGGCCACTGCAATGGTGTTGTCAAGCTGTCTCCTTGGGGTCATTCCCTGGTAGACTGAGCCACAAGTGTACAATCCCCTCAGTCCACATTTGTGACATTACTCTGCATGCATTTGACCCGAATGCTTTTGCTCTGCATTTATTGCTGTGCATATATAAATAACAACACAGGGCTCTGCAATGCAATTTGTTAAAACGCACTACCCATTTCAACACAATCACCATTATGACTCCAGGGGGCTGTTACTATGGCTAATGCATTGTAACAGTTTGCGTTGTAAAGGCCTGCTTAGTTAAATTGTCAGCGGAGTGATAATAGCGGATATAAGACATGCATAATTGACAAATCTGAGGAAACAATGTTTCCCCCTCTCGCCAGCAATGCGTCAGCTATTGTAAAATTGTGGTGGAGAGGCCCACACCTCATGTACAAGTGAGTGACACGCAGGGCTGCATATGATCATTGTACATATGATGCAGCACAGTGTTACAGGAGAGGATGAGGGAGGAGCTATACCCGGAGGGCTAATGCCTCCCTCCAACGAATCCTTGTACATGTCACCCTCAGTCAGGGTATGTCATAGCACCATTATTTGACACTGACAGTCTCATTTGGTTGTGACAGTACTTGTTCCATGCCATGCACTGTCATGTCAGTCTCCTCAGCATGTAGTCACTGATCCTGGATTCAATATTTCATTGTCTAGGTCACTCTCTGACTTCCCAACGTTACTGTCGACAGTAGGCCCCCATGTTTCACAGACCTTGTGCTTCTGAGTTAAATGGAGAACATCGACATAGTCTACAGGACTAACAATTTTGTCATTGCTCTTATTTTACAGATAACATGTCGCCAGAGGAGTTCCACGCCATTCATTTGAGATAGGAAGGGTACCTCCACATCAGAAAGGTCTTTAAGGTGTACCGCAACATGGCACGGAGGTACCAGGAAGACCGGGCTGCTAGAAGTTGGAAGTCGGGGCCCAAGGTTGCAACACATGGAAGATAGAGTGGCTCACAGGTCATCCCGAGCCCCTCTGGTGACAGGCGTGGGTCCAGGCATGGACAGGCAGTAACCGATCCCCCTTCCACACCACACACCCAAGGGACAATGCCACCTGCCCCAGCAGATCAGGTGGTGCCGTTCACTGTGCGGGACCGGAGAACATTATTGGACAACAATACTTTTCTGGCTGACATAGGAAGGGGAATGGCGGAGCATAGCAAGCCCCTACAGGACATGAGTAAAGCACCACAGATTTTTTGAACAAGATCAACAACATACAACTGGATGAAGATACATCTACCCTGCTAAGTAAAATAGACGTTTGTTCTTTATATACAGACAGAATGTTTTTTACTTAACCATCCAACTGACAAAGGATTAAAGGTATTCCTTCTGGAGTTACTTCGATTCACCCTATTTCATAGTTATTTCCACTGGAACAACGAATATAACCAACAAATGTCCGGAACCTCTATGGGCAACTGTGCAGCACCTTGTTATGCTAATCTCTACATGTACCACTTTGAAGTGGACAACATTTTATCAAACAACATCTGGAGTACAAACTGGATTGCTTATTGGCGCTACATCGATTATATTTTCTGAATATGGAAAGGCCCACGTTCTGATTTGCTACAATTTCTAGATCATATTAATAATGTCGATGACCACATAAAATTCACTAACAACATCGATTTGAATCAAATACCATTCTTGGATTTACTTATATCTAAGCAAGGCAATAAACTGGAAGCAAGTTTGTACACAAAAAGCACTGACAGGAATAATACCTTACATTACAATAGTTGTCATCAGGTTTCTTTAAAAAATCATTTACCATATTCCCAGTTTCTGAGAGCTAAAAGAATCATATCTAACAGTGAGAACTTCGAAGCTAACAAAAACAAACTAATTACCAGATTCAAAGAAAGGAAGCATCCCGCTGCTGTATTGGAAAATGCTATACACAGAGTAAAACACATCGAGAGACTTACTTATGAGTAAAAACAAAGCTGATACAAGTAACAGACCGGTGTTTGTATCTAGATTTTCAACCAGAAGTCACCTCATAAGAAGAACTATTTTAGAATATTGGCCAATGCTGAGGAATGAGAGAGATTTCAATGGAATCTTTGAAACCAACCCATTGTTTGCATACCAACGCACAAAAAATCTGAAGATACTACTAACTAAACCAGGTCATGTTATCGAAGAGATTTATAAAGGTACCATTCCATGTTTAAATTGTGGACACTGCAACAACATTATCAATGGAACCACCATAAGACATCCTTCTATGGGTACCCCAATCCAATTGCGTACCACAGCTACATATGATTCTAAAAACTTGATCTACTTGTTGAAGTGCCCATGCGGCTTGACATACGTAGGAAAAACCGAAAGCAAGATAAAGGTTCGCCTAACAGAACATAAAAGCAATATCAGAAATCATTCAGAGATGTCACTAGTAGCGATTCATTTCACTACACAGAAACACAATATCAGCCAACTAAGATTTCTGGTATTAGAATTGGTCCCTCTCCTTGAAGGTGTCAATAACAGAAAACGTCTGTTACAACAAGAACTGATCTGGATAAAAAAATTGGACTCATGCCAACCGAAGGGTCTTAATGATCGTTTAGAATACAGTTGCCTTTTGTAAAATAATTGATGGCATTGACATTGATTACTATCCATGGCTCCTTTTATCACATGAACAATATTAGTACTTCTGTTGGTGATTTACATGAGTAACTGATCTTTATTGCAGGATCTCGTAAATATCTGAGACACATCTATCTTGTTCGTGATTTATATGAGTAATTGACCTTTATTGCAGGATTTTGATAACATCTGACAATCAACTGTCCTTCTTTGTGATATACATAATTTTTTTCTTTACATTCTCCTCATATCTTCCACTCATTCTAGCTAATCTTTCTTCTTTCCTACACACTCGCAAATTGCGTATCACTATCTCGTTTTTCTAACTGTTTTTTTATTCGTTTGTTTTGCACATGGCGTGAGTTCCATCCAGTTCTCTTTTTATGTTTGCTTAAATTCGATCCCCGTCGTTAGAAAAACACTTTTTAAGTGCCATGGGCTTACGTACACCCATAAGACACTTGGGTAGTTTTGGCAGAAACTCGTAGATGCTCCAAGCGTTCCGGGACGAGTTCTTCACTCTGGCACTTGGTAAGCTACTTTGACTGTTCACGCGGTGACTCACTTTCACGGCAGCACATCACTTTATAGATTTTTTACTCCCCGCCTCCATTTCTTTCAGTACCGGAGTCGCATTTGAAATCTAAGCTGTTTTGACAGACTTACAATGCTAAATGTGAACCGGCATTTCGATATTCACTGGGTAGGTTTTCACTGACTAAACGCAGTACTTTTTGTGTTATTCTCCTCCACCTCCTTTAGAATCGGTCACTTGTAATCGACGCATTATCACCGTATGCACGACAGTTAGCTATTTGCACTTGCTTAGACATCCTCGTCACCATTTTTTAACAATACAAAAATCTTTGGGTTATTGGATACGCTTTCCTCCGATTAACACACTTTTACTAAATCTGAAACGGCGTGCTTTCACGCGAATTTATGCATTAGGTATTGCATGAGTGTATGTCACACCAGAGATGATTATTTTTATTGGCGCATGTTCCTTTTGAACTATCTTCGCTACTTTTATTTTTTAAGTGCACCCTGTTTTCTAACTTTTGTGCACCTTGTTCTCTTTACGAAACCCTTTTTTAAGCACGAAAGTACGTAAAAATTACAATCATTATGGAACCGATCAGCGATTGATTTTGTTTTATTACTTTTTTATTTCAGACCATTCCCCTGATGAAGGGATTTTTCCCGAAATGCATTGGGAATACAGTAATGTCGAGTGTTGGGTAGTGTAGTTGTAGTGTAGGTATAGTTAGTGTTAGGCTTTAAGATAGTTTTAGATATTTATTATTAATCAGTGTGTGGCTATAAGTTTCCTTTTCCTTTGGGTGAAAGGTTGATGTCTTTGTTGTAAAAATTTTTTTTTATATATATATATATATATATATATATATATATATATATATATATATATATATCAAGACCAGGCTCCCTTTGCACAAAGAAGCTCGAGCACACACGGGTCACCAAGAAAGAATGCTCCTTTATTTTGGCACACGGCATGACGCGTTTCGTCATGAAACTGACTTCCTCAGATGCCGCCAAACTAGTCAGTACTTTCCAAGCCCACATTTAAAACACCATGCCCCGCTGCGATTGGTTGGGACATGATGACAGGCTAGCGAGGGGAGTGTCCCGAACTCGGAACTCCGAGTCCGTGTGGAGCAGAGGCATCGGCGTCAGTACTTCCCCAGTGGGCGGTCTCTGCTCCTTCTCCACGTTTTGCCTGGATCTCTTTGCGGGTGGCGAACAGCTCCCCGGGACCCTCACCCCACCGCTTGCACCCCACTTCTGGCTCAGGGATCCCACCTCAGTAAGTGGATTCCCTTTGTACAATAACAGTGCTGGTTTGCGGGATACAGTGGTGGTTCGGCGTTTCCAAAAAGTTTTTAGATTCCCAAAAGTTTGCCACTAGTATGCCGAACAGCTTCTGCGGTGGGCGCTCAATGGTGCTCGTGGCTGAACCAAAATACCAAGACCAGGCTCCCTTTGCACAAAGAAGCTCGAGCACACACGGGTCACCAAGAAAGAATGCTCCTTTATTTTGGCACACGGCATGACGCGTTTCGTCATGAAACTGACTTCCTCAGATGCCGCCAAACTAGTCAGTACTTTCCAAGCCCACATTTAAAACACCATGCCCCGCTGCGATTGGTTGGGACATGATGACAGGCTAGCGAGGGGAGTGTCCCGAACTCGGAACTCCGAGTCCGTGTGGAGCAGAGGCATCGGCATCAGTGCTTCCCCAGTGGGCGGTCTCTGCTCCTTCTCCACGTTTTGCCTGGATCTCTTTGCGGGTGGCGAACAGCTCCCCGGGACCCTCACCCCACCGCTTGCACCCCACTTCTGGCTCAGGGATCCCGCCTCAGTAAGTGGATTCCCTTTGTACAATAACAGTGCTGGTTTGCGGGATACAGTGGTGGTTCGGCGTTTCCAAAAAGTTTTTAGATTCCCAAAAGTTTGCCACTAGTACGCCGAACAGCTTCTGGGGTGGGCGCTCAATGGTGCTCGTGGCTGCACCAAAATACCAAGACCAGGCTCCCTTTGCACAAAGAAGCTCGAGCACACACGGGTCACCAAGAAAGAATGCTCCTTTATTTTGGCACACGGCATGACGTGTTTCGTCATGAAACTGACTTCCTCAGATGCCGCCAAACTAGTCAGTACTTTCCAAGCCCACATTTAAAACACCATGCCCCGCTGCGATTGGTTGGGACATGATGACAGGCTAGCGAGGGGAGTGTCCCGAACTCGGAACTCCGAGTCCGTGTGGATATATATATATATATGTATATGTATATATTTGTGTAGGATAACTGTGTAGGTAGTTAATGTATAGCTTAGATGAGGGGGGTTGATGTCTTAGGTATGTTGTTGCTTGTTAAGGATTAGTTAGGGTACATAGTTTAGGTCATAATTCACTTTCTTCCAGTTAGTTTAGATTAGATTAGTAGTAGTAGTGATTAGTGTTAGTTTAGGGTAGGTTACTTTTGTTATTTTATAATAAATGGTTAATACTTTAGAATTCTGGTTGCACTTATGTCAGGTGTGATGTGGTGGAGTCTGGCTTTATACCTTGTGTGCAATTCATACTATCACTGGACAATCCATTGAACATGTAGGTGTGGTCATGACATGTTACTTAGCAGGATGGATTGTGTCAGGATACCTTAGCACAGTAAACTGACATGGATGACAGGGTGGCAAGTAGGATTTACGCCTAGTCTAGGGACACTCTTTTGTGAAGTTTTACATCTTAAGTTTAACTCACGGAGTTGGACAGCACATTGTTACCCATGTACAGCACATCCTAGGGGCATGGCCTTGAGATGACATTGGATTTGCAACTGTTATCCATCATGGAGATGGATGTATACGCCGGATACCACAGATTTCATCAACACCCTGCATATCACATGAGTCTGGCGCTGAGTCCATCTACAATGCACAGACATTGGCACATTTGCTGCGGTCTGCAAGTGTGTCAGCATCATTGGAATTGCATGTTCCTGTACATGGAAGCTCAACCTCCTGCCCATGCAGGATGTTGTCATTTAGCTGGTCAATTGTAAACGACATGTGGCCGAACTATGGGCCCGATTCAGAAAAGTAATATGAGAGTAGGTCCTAACTTTACGACTTTCGGTATTCACAACTGGAACTTAGGAGTAGTTAAGTTAGGAATACTGACTTCACTACTCCTAAATGCCTTTTGTGAATACCGAAATTCGGAAAGTTAGGGTTTTGTTTCAGGTAACGTTTTTGATTTGGGCACACAGTTGTGCTGCACACAAGAGGGGAAATGTAGCGTTGCTCCCTGTAGTGCCAGTGTCATAGCCACTTCTCTCAGCTGTTACATTTGGCATTGGCTCATAGTGATGCCACCCTTTAAATGCTGGTACTGCATCTGACTATATGCTAAGTGCAGTGCAACACAAATCCCTAGACACATTGCCCTATCCGTTCACAGTGGTCACAGCATGAGAGGATTCCTCATTTTAAATGCATTGTTCATCGACAGGAAGGGGCTGACTGAGGACTTGCACTTTGGGGTTAGTCCCTATTGCCAACTCAACTTCACTGAGCCAGACATTGTGGTTCCAATAGCGGCTGGTAGACATGTGCCCTTGTGATTCTTCATCAATGTGAATATGGTGTGCACAATCTTGGGATGTGACATGCAATGCGCACCATCATAACAGGCTCTGTCAACCCCGTAGAGTGTGACTAGATATATCAAGTGAGCATTTGTAGCAATGGTAAAGGGGGACACTACTTGTGGCATGCAACTGACTTGGACATTTTTGCACACATGCCGATTTCCTTAATGTACGTAGGGCTAAGTTGGGATATTGCTAGAATTTTGTATTTGAGCAATGAGGGCATGGCTAGTTCACACATACACGGTCATCTCACTGCCTATCTGGCTCACAGTTAAAATATGTACATTCTCTTATTTCCCTTGGTGTACTTTTTGGTGGATTAATTGGCACAACATTTTTAGACTTCTATACTTGATTGGTCGTGGACAACATACATGTGTATGACTTAAATATAATTTTATTTACATGTCCATGACATTAGTGAAGACTGGACCAGTACTTGGCCATACAATCCCCACAATCCATAGATGCCCACTGGAGGGCCAGACAGAGTCCTTATGTGGGTAACATGTCCAAAGGAAGAGGTAGAGTTCAGCTAGCAGGCTGATCACAGTGTCATTGGGAACCAGACAAAATATGGCAGTCCATGTCGAGGTCCAAGGTGAGTGTCACAGAGTGTATCAGGGGACAGTGTAAGCTGGTGTTCCAGGGCATGATGCAGAGCCCAGATCCAAGGAGAAACAGGCCATTTGGCACAGATTAATCCTACCTCTTTCTTCATTGTAATAATCCTGATTCGTCCACATCTTGGTCCTCGGATGTGTCATGTACCTCACATGTGGGTGGTGGTTGATTGGCTGCAGCACTGAGAGGCACTGACACATCAGGGGGCGGAGATGTGGATGTAGAAGCAACAGCAGCATTCATCTGTGCCAAACCTTGATGCAGCAATTCAGTGATGATCAGCTGCAGGGCATGGAAGATTCCAGCTACTTCTTATTAGTGTGCAGTCGTGGCAGCCATTCGTTCCACTTGCATCCGCTCCATGTTCTCCATTATCATTCGCATGTGGGCTAAGTCCTGGCTGCCATCGCTCTGACAGGACAGTTGTTTTTGTCTCCAAGTCATGACTCCAGCGATGTCAGCCAGGAAATGTCGGAGAGCATGGATTGGACTGTGGGTGTCTGTGATGTTCTGTAGGTGGTCCCAAATGTATGGCATCAAGTTTGGCCGCCAGGCTGGCAAAACCCACCTGCACCATATCAGCCATCTCCTGCTGGACCTCTACCTCATGGCGTTGAAATGCCAGAAGTGGGCCCTCAAGGTCCTGTGTGACAGCTGTGGTGGTAGGTGCTTGCTGGTGGGTGGTTTGTGCTGAGAGTGGACTTTCCATGACACAGCTGGATGGCCTTGCTTCCGGAGGTGGTGTGCTAAATGAGTCTAGCAGCTGTTGGAGGGTGTCCTGGTTGATGGTGGTAAATTCCTCATCGTCATCAGTGAAGAGTGGGACAGGCTGCTGTACAGGAGGTGATGTTTCGACCTCTGCAATGTAAAGGGAAGATGCAGTTAAATGTGTTTTTCAAGTATGGTCATGCATTGGATGAGTTCACTAGCAGACTGCATGACAATGTCCATTCTGACTGTTTGGGGGAGATGCCTATTAGATGCTGGATAGTGATTATTTGTACATCACGGCTGTGACGTTGTAGTTGTACATTATCAGCTCACAGTTTACAGCTATGCCAAATGGGAATGGCCCATTTCTAGACACAAGCGGCACCAGTTGTTTCTTCGGCTCAGTAGTGGAAGTGATGCAGTTTGTACCACATTGTAGTCAATGTTGATTAGCTCAGATTTATGTGTCTGTGCACTGCGTTGTGGGAGAGTCACTCCTGCAGCTTAGGTTTTACTGCTCCTTGTCCCTTTCAGCCAGTGTGCCTTTCACTTATGTGCACTTACAATGCTGAGATGTTGCAAACTGGAGTAAATATGGGTCTTGATCAGAGTTGGGACACTTGGGCATTGTTGGCAAGAAGAAGTTTTCTCTACATAAGGGGTTGTACGTACACAAGGAAGTGTCAGGGTGTGACCTGCTCCTTTAAGGATGAACTACACACTCTGCCACTTCAGTGACCGTGCCCTGCACCATGTTAAAATGTTTAGGGTGCAGGCATGCCAGTCATCATGCACTGTCACTTGCCTTGTCAGTGTGGCTTACAGACAGTCAGGTTTGCTGGGTGGTGCACATGTGCATGGATTTGGTGCAAGAATGGTTATGTGTGATGAGGGAACCCATTAGGCAGATTGGCAATGATGGCCTTATAGCTGTTTCCATGTGTGATGCATAATGCAGTACACATGTACATCCAGGTAGCTTTGGCTCTTGTGATTTCTCTTGTGTGCATGTCGTCAGTCAAGGTTTTCCTTGCATGCATTGCTTACTGCCCTCCTGTTGGCTCACCCATTGTGAGTATGGTGCAGTGTGAGTTTCTATTGTTGTTGCAGGCTGAGCAGACAGTGACAACTCCCATTCCCCTCAACGTTGGCCCCACGTGTGTTGTATAAGTGGGTTTGGATTTGATGGATGTGGATTTCCTAATGCGTATTAGTAGTGCTCAAGCCCAATCTCTGCCACCCTCCCAACAGATGCTGACTTCAGAGTAATGTGCGTTTGTGCATTTGCCACGCAGATGGTTGCATAGATGATACATGCTGTCCTGGTTCTAATTATTGAATTCCGTGCTTTGCGAGTGGATAACAACCATGACTGCATATTTGATCACTAACAACGTTGACTTACCCAACAGATAGGTTTACATGCACATAATTATGTAATTGGCAAATAGCACCAGTACTGATGTGGAATGGTGTTTTCTGTATGGCAGGTGTGTACAATGGAGAGAGGAGGAGTGATATTTGACCTAAGGGGTGAGGGTGCCAATAAGCTACTTGTCATTAGTTGGTGCTACTTTGCTATCCTTTCTTGTTGACATACTTAGATTGTCATACTTATTTACAGGGACATTGTAGGTCTGTGAGTATGGCACACAGACAAGTCATGAAGTACATATTTGGGTGACACATTCCTGATATGCATTGTCCATGCACCGGGGTGTTGTGGGCATATCCCCCATGCTCATTGTATTACATCACATTTTGAGTCAAGTCTGCTGTTTGTGTGCATTGTGCGATATGCAGCTTGTAGCCAGTAGGCTACATGATCACTTTGTTGTGACAATGCATGTTTTTATGGTATGCAGACTCACTAGATGCTTTCTTACTTGGTGTACACAGGACTGCCTCTCATATACAAGCAAGCAGGTACATTGACTGGAGATGCGGCAGGATATCTACAAGGCCCCCTTGCAGCGACACCACGCATATACAAATCGTCTGCACAGGGCCTCTTATCTCTGACTCCAAAATGAGGATGCACTGTGTAGGTGACTGATCATGTGCATGAGTGGGCATGCCACCACCAATGTCAGCACACATGTACCATTGTGCACCTGTGTCTGAGTTGTGTGCAAGTTTGTGTATGTGCAGTGGTGTCCCCTTTGATGCACATGCACATTCTTGCACATGACTCAGACATACAGGAACATGCATATGCATGGTGTTGAGGCAAAGGGGCTATTTAGGCACCCTGACGTAGCTCCAATCAATGTGCCCCTTTACTCTTTTATGTAGCCCTTATTTTGTGATCTGCTATGGTATTTGGGCTATATTTGGATGACATTTTTGTGCACATTTCCAGGTCTGTGAGCCCATCAATATGTGTCTTGCAATGTATTGGTTGAGTAGTGTGATATGTGTCTATGCCAACAGGGACAAGGGTATCTGGGACATGATCCTCAGTCATTATGGGTGTGCACTGCTATATATTTCATTGTGCATGAGTGCCATTGGGCCCATCCACCCCCGTCCCCCCAGTACCTGGTTGTTACTCAACCTGTTGCTGTTGTGTCTGGTCATGTTGAGCGGTAGCCTGTCCCGGAACTCCAACCACCGTCTCCTCGCTGATGACTGCGGACACCTGTTACTCCAACGCATCAAGCTCCTCCTGTGGCGCTGGACTCCCACCTCCAGTCTGCATTGCTGCTTTCAGATTGACTGCAAGTTTCTGCTTGATCTTGCTCTTAGCATCATACCAGCGCTTCTTAAGTCGTCCACTGTCCTCCTCGCCTCTCCAACAGCATTCACCTTGGCTACAATGGACTGCCATATTGCATTTTTTGTTCCTTATGACACTGTGGAGCTGACAAAAAGTTGTTGTTGTTTTTCTGTCACCTCCGCAATCAGGACCTGGTTTTCCTGCTGACTGATCCGGGTCTTCCTCTTCTCCTTCCCCTGGGTCTCTGGCTGGGTCTCCTTGGTGTTTGGGGGGTTGTTGTTGGCTTCCATTCCCTGTTCAGCTTCCTCCATGGTTCTTCTCTCTTTTTTCCTTTCCTTTTTTTTTTTTGTTGTGTTTGGGCTGCATAGCGGGCGTTTTATAGTGGTTTTTCCCACCTAACATGAAAAAAAGTGCGCTGACGCTTATTAGTGTGCCGTTAGTGGCCGCTAATTGGCCCATATCCACTTTTTTCATGTTAGCGTGAGGATTTTTATCGTTGTGCCCCTATTCGTAATGCCGGACAGTTCACCCGGTTAGGAAAACTATCGCCAGTCAACTGCGTGTTGTGAATACGCCACTAACACGGTGATAGTTTTACACGGTAAAAGGCGATAAAAAAAGGCACGCTAACTGAGGTTAGCAATAAATATCGCCAATCCTTGTACATATGCCCCTTAGTTTTATCTCTGTCAGAGTCGGATAAAGAGATCTTTTTGTATATATGGAAGAAGCTTTGATTTTGGTGGGAAAATCATGGCCAGAGATAAGATTGTTAAGGCTTTGAGTAGTAATAACATCAATTGAGAAGAAGAATAAATCTGGGAAAGACATTTTTTAGCAATAGAAACTAGAGCAATTTAATAAAGGAGAGGACCTGGATATAGGTTTCTGCATAATTAGGGAGAATTGAAGAAATAAAAAAGGAGCGGAAACCGAACAGCAGAGAGGGTAGAAATCTTAAGTTTCAGTGCTTCAATGTTAGCCTTTATGGTTTCTTTACTGGAAGAGGAATAAAGAATACCTAAACATTTAATTTAGGAAGCCTTCCATAAGAAACGTGTATCTTGAAACATATTTTTAAGACAGAATTTGTTAAGTGTCAATATTTCGGATTCGTCCCCTATTTGCACTGCTTGAAAACCTAACATGTAGGCTTGTTTATAAAATTCATGGATGTTAATCAAAATTGGGGAGATTCTCAGGATCAACATTTATTCAAGCAATTACCGATGACATTTTGTAGCTCATTATCCTTCGTATTCATGGTGGTGAAAACAACGTTCAAAATTTAAAGCGCTTGTTCATAACCAAAATAAAGCCGTCCCATCCCAATGCATTTCAGGCCGGATTAGCCCTTTATCAGGGGTTCATAGAATCTGTAAAACAATAATATGTAGGAGTCACAACAATGACCAGCTGCCAGATTGTATTCGACATAAAGCATATATACATATAAACATGTGTTCCAAAATTGTAACAAGTGGACCTCCTCATCAAATATAAGTACCAACCCAAAGTGTTTTAGTGTCGATGTCAACCTAATACTAATAACAGTGTCGCAAATCGACCAAATTAATCAGTCAAGCCCCATAATATGCATGCTTCGAAACTGCGTTAACCAGGTTCAAATAATCCAATTACTCTTGTATATATGGAAAGCCGGTGCAAATTTAAAACAAACGGGGGGAGAATGCTGATTTGAGAAAGGTATATCGAGCTGGTCAGACTCGGTGAAAAACAAGATCAGAATGACAACATTTGTGACCTTGCATACTACTAAGGCAAGCCTCTATAAACTAAACAGCGCGTATTTTAGCAGTGGTTGCATTCAGCATGTTTTCCAAACTCACAAATAAGACGTTACGCGGTGAAAATGATCCGTGAAGACGGCATGAACCGGTGTGAGTGTGCCAAGGCTCTAGAAACTAGAACCACATCTTGAGGCAGTGATTACATTCATCTCAATAGTGACTTCTAAAATCACAATACTGAAAATGTATCAGTGACCACTCCAAACTAAATATTAAAAACGTGTTCCAGTGCTAAAAACGAATAAGATGAAGTGAATAAAATGAAATAAAACAAACATGAGAAACTCAAAGGTTAGTGAAGAGCGTATGAACACTTTCTCCCATCAGTGTTACCAGAGGTCGACCCAGAGGTCTTAAGGCTTACCTGGTGGATTCAGTTAATTGGTAAAAACGTGTGCATAACACAGCGGCCATATTAGAACATGCAATGTTTAGTGTAAAGCAAGTACCTTACCAGTCACCAAAGTGAATACGGTCGAACTAATTATACACAGGAGTATACATATGTTTGGGGTCATAGAGTGGTCAATCTTACACAAAAATCACAAATAATGAGCAGGTACATGTACACCATAAATTGAATAGGTGGAGGACATTAGTAAATGTCCAATGTCACAAATAAATCAAAGACTGTTGAATGTCTACAACAAGGGGTTCATAGTGGCGATGATGTAGTTCCAAGTAACAGCTGAATTCAATTCTGTCATTCAGCCCGTTGGACATCAAAGTGTCTAGTCTTCTAATCCAGTAATTCTCTCTGTGGAGAAGGTGTTTGTGATTGTCTCTTCCATCCTTCATTTCCACTGTTTCTGTGATCCTAAATTTTAGGTGGCAAATGTTATGACCCAATTCTAAGAAATGTGCCGCCAGTACTGATTTTAAGTTTTTAGTCTGTATGTTGCTTTTGTGTTCATTGAACCTCGCTTTCATTTTTATTTCAGTTTTCCCTACATAAGCCAGACTGCATGGGCATTTTAAAAGATACACCACATTCACAGAATTGCAATTGGCTGTAGTTTTAAGTGTGATTTTGTTGCCTTTCAGCAGATGACAAATCCATGCACCACTTATGATGCTGTTACAGTTGTTACAATTGTAACATGGCACAGTTCCTTTGTATGTCTGAGTTGTTGTTTGTGAAGGATTTTTTAAAAGTATTTCTTGAACATTCGGTCCTCTTTCATAAGCATACACATTCTATGATCCCCTGATGGAGGGCTAATCCGGCCTGAAATGCATTGGGATGGGATGATTTTATTTTGGTTACGAACAAGCCCTTTAAATTTTGAACGTCGTTTTTACCATCATGAATACAAATGATAATGAGCTACAAAAATCTCATTGGTAATTTATTTCTTGAATAAAAATTGATCTTGAGAATCTAATTCTTCAATTTTGATTAACATCCATGAATTTTGTAAACAAGCCTACTTGTTAGGTTTTCAAGCAGTGCAAATAGGGGACGGGCCCCAGTGGGGAACGTTTATGGATTACTGATTAGGCACACTCATGGATCGGAGAGTGATACCCTACTGCACGCCCTGGTTGAATACTTTATTTGATGAACATTGAGTAACACGGAGTACGTGATCCATGAATTTTTAAAATATTTCGGGTTTGTCAATATTTAGTCAATTACTGGATACAGAAGAATAGGAGGATAGCAGATGAAGAAACACAGGGACTGAAGTATGAGGTTAGAAATGTAAAACGAAATTTTGCCTGCATAAGCAGTGAATTTTATAGTAGTTTGTTATGAATCTGACCAGTAAGGGGCTGAGATCTAAGAATGGTTTCCAAAAAACCTTCCAAAGCAAGAATAAAAAGCAAAGGAGATAAGGAACAGCACTATTTAGTGCCTCTAGTAAGAGGGAAATAATGAGATTTAAGTCTATTAGTAAAGACTGAAGTAGAGGGAGAGGTATGAAATATTTTGATATACAGAAGAAATTTAGGGCCGAAGCCATGCCAGTTAGGAGCCCTGAACATAAAGTCCCAATTAAAATGACAGAAAGCTTTTTCAGCCTCAAAGGAGAATCCAGCTAGAGGAGTTTTACTTG
Source organism: Triturus cristatus (assembly GCF_964204655.1). Taxonomy (NCBI): domain Eukaryota; kingdom Metazoa; phylum Chordata; class Amphibia; order Caudata; family Salamandridae; genus Triturus; species Triturus cristatus. Next base: position 425,447,663 of record NC_140593.1, read on the forward strand.
ACGAAGTACCCTTAATGATATTAAGGAGAGTTATCAGAAATAATACAGCCTTTGACAAACCCAGATTGGTCAATGCCTGCAAGAGACGGAACTAAATCATTAATCCGGAGAGCTAACATTTTTGAGAAAATCTTGGAAACTGTGTTAATAAGGGAGATGGGCCTGTAAATGTTGCATTCAGTCAGATCTTTATCTTTTTTCGAAATAAACAGATCATGGCCTTCGAAAAAGAAACAACAGTGGTATTGGAGCCCAGAAGATGCTGAACAAGTAGGAGAAGTTGAAGGGCAAGAAGAGTAGAACATTTCGAATAAAAGTCAATGCTGAATCTGTCATGATCTGGTACTTTATCTTTTGGGAATTTGGGGCCAGATGTAGGTGGCCAAATAGCGATCGGTAATGCTGAAATTGGCAGAATTCCAGCATTTGCGGTCGCTATTTGACTGCGAGCAACGTAGGTGAGTTTAAAGCTACTAGCAAAATAATATTTTGCTCTTGCATTTAAGGAATCGGAAATTGCGATGTAAGTAGCACAAAAGTAAGTGCACTTTAGCCTTAAGGAATCGCTAATTACCACCAACTTGAAGTTGGTGGTAATTAGCGATTTCCTTTAAAAAAACACTTTTTTGCTTTTTTTAAAGGGCCATGTGGCACACATTCATGCCCTTAGGACATGTATGTGTGCCACATGTGCACACATGCACATTTCAGGGGTGCAACAGGGTGTCCCTTTGACTCCCTGGCACCCTTGAAATAGCACCCGCTATTTGCCATTCTTTAATAGCGAATCGCTAATAGTGAATATCTTCCCATTCATTCCTATGGGCCTCCTAGCTCATAGGAATGAATGGGTAGGTAGTCCTACCTACATTCAATTTTGTGAGTCCTTAATAGCGAATCAGTAAAATTCGCTATTAAGGATTCGCAAATTTAATTTAACTACATCTGGCCCTTAGGGATAGCATTAAGGGCTTCCACAGATGAAATATCATCCTACAAGTTGGAAAAGTTAGACTGAACAGTGTGTGATTTTGAGGTAGAATGGAAAAAAGAATCAAGAGAATCAAAAGTGCAGGTTATGTCTTCAGTATATAATTTGGAATAGAAGTAGACAAAACAAGACAAAATATTGTGATAGTTAAATAAAGGATTACCAGCGGCATCATGGTTATGTTCTATTATGGATTTTTGTTTTATTAACTTTTAAAATGTTGGCTAACAATTTTCCTGGCTTATTATTCACACCATAATATTTAGCATTCATTTTTAAAAGAGCACTGCAGGCATTATAAATAGATGTTCTGTTAAAATTGAGTTTAGCCTGGATAAGTTGATACGGAACTTCTTTATGTGAAGAGGAATAATATCTGTGTCCCAGAAACTTAATGTGTTTTAAAAGGTTGGAAGATGCCTTGGCAGCAGCCTTTTTCTTTTGTTAGACATAATTTATTATATAGCCTTGAGCAGAATCTTTAAAGGATTCCCAGATGTGATGAAACTGGGCCTCAAGTGTAGTGTTAACCCCTTGTATGCCCATGACCAGCTGGACTCGTCATGGAGCACAGTCGCGCTGTGCCCATGACGAGTCCAGCTCGTTATGAGCCATTCCCTAGGGAATCCCTCTGGTGCGGGCACCAGAGGGATTCCCTTTAAACCAAAATAGCCTCGGGAGCTGGGGAAGAGCTTCCCCAGCTCCCGAGGCCCCCCACCCCCCCTTGACTGTAATGACGATCGGCGCGCACGTAGCGCCGACGTCATTACAGTGAAAGTTAAACTGAAATGAGCCAAGAGGCTAATTTCAGGTTTCACTTTGTACGTGCTCAGGGGGCTATCTCAGCCCCCTGAGCACGTAGAAAGACGGGAGAGGTGTCGTTGGAAAGGGGAGAATCTCCCCTTTCCAATAGTATCCCTCCCCAGTGGATCCCTGCTTGGGGATCGCCACAGTAGGGCGATCCCCAAGCAGGGATTCACCCACTAGACACCAGGGAGGGGGGAGCGGCCCCTTGGGCAAGGGCCTTTGCTCCCCCCAAATAATTTTGGGCACATTTAGTCTTTTTGCCCCCCTGGGGGGGTAAAAAGCCCACTAGACACCAGGGATTTTTTTTGACAATAAAAATAGGGGTGGGGGCTGCCCAAAACGGGCAGGCACATGCCCCCACCCCCCAATTATCACAGTCTTTCTGCCCCCCCGGGGGCAGATGGGGCATTGGCCCCTAATCTGCCCCTTCGGGGGGGCAGAAAGCCCACTATACACCAGGGATTTATGTTCAGTTTTTTTAGGGTGGGGGCTGCCCGAAACGGGCACGCCAATGCCCCCACCCGCCCACCACCATTACAGCCTTTCTGCCCCCCCTGGGGGGCAGATAAGGCATCGGCCCCCAATCTTCCCCCCCGGGGGGGGCAAAAAGACCACTAGATACCAGGGAATTGTAAAAAAAAAAAAAATAGGGGTGGGGGCTGCCCAAAACGGGCTGGCCCATGCCGCCACCCCACCCCCCAATTATTACAGTCTTTCTGCCCCCCCCCAGGGGGCAGATAGGGCATTGGCCCCTAATCTGCCCCTCCGGGGGGGCAGAAAGCCCGCTAAACACCAGGGATTTTTTTTGCGCAATTGTTTTTAGGGTGTGGGCTGCCCAAAACGGGCACGCCAATGCTCCCACCCTCCCCCCCACAAAAATGACAGTCTTTCTGCCCCCCAGGAGGCAGATGGGAGCTGTAGCCCCCATTCTGGCCCCCCCTGGGGGCGCAGAATGCCCACTAGAAACCATGGATTTTTTTGTTTTATTAGTGATGGGGTAGGGGCTCCCCAAAATGGGCATGACAATACCCCACCCCACCCCCAGAGACATTCCAGTCTTACTGCCCCCCCGGGAGGGCAGATGGTGGCAGTGGCCCCTGATCTGCCCCCTGGGGGGGCAGAAAGCCCACTAGGCGCCAGCGAGTACGCAGGCTTTTTTTATGCATTGAGGTGGGGGCTGCCCAAAATGGTCATACCAGTGCCCCCCACAAAAAATAGCCACAGTCATTCTGCCCCTTTAGGGGCATATCAGGATGAAACCCCTTTTCTCTGATTTTCCCCCAGGGCGGCAGAAAGGCCACTGGGCTCCGGATTTTTTTTAGCAATGTGCATACCTGTGGATTTTGGGCCCTAGCGCAGTTGGCACGTAGGCAAACCTAGCAAACCTGTACATTCTTTAAAACTAGACACCGAGGGTAATCCTGGATGGGGTGACTTCACTGGCTCTCACCAGGTTCTGTTACCCAGAATCCATTGCAAACCTAAAAATATGTACAAAAAAAACATTTTACTCACATTTCTGTGGTGGAAAGTACTGGAATCTGCGTGGGTCCACAAAATTCCACCCACCCTGCGTTCCCCAAAGTCTTCAGAGAAAAATGGTACCTCACTTGCGTGGGTAGGCCTAGTGCCCGCGTCAGGCAAGGGCCCAAAACCTATTGAGGAGACATCAAAATTACCTATCACAAAACAACCTGGTTTTGCAAAGGGGGTCCTATGAGTTTTTGGCCCCGGACTTGGCGGCCACCTAGGGGAACCTAACAAACCCACACATTTCTGAAAACTAGACACCCGGGGGATTCCAGGGAGATATGGCTTGCGTGGATCCCCCAACGTTTCCTTACCCAGAATGCCCTGCAAACCTCAAATTTAGCTGTAAAAATCACCTTTTTCACACATTTTTGTGTGGGAAAGTTGTGGCATCACCGGGCTGACACAAATTTCCTACCACCCAGTGTTCCTCCGGGTCTCCCGATAAAAACGGTGCCTCACTCGTGTGGGAGGCCCAAGTACCCGCGACAGGCAAGGGCCCAAAACGTATTGAGGCGACATGAAAATTGCCTACCTCAAAACGACCTGGTTTTGCAAGGGGGGGTCACCTGGGTTCTTGACCAGGTGCTCGGCGGCCACCAAGGGGAACCTACCAAACACACACATTTCTGAAAACTAGACACCCGGGGGATTCCAGGGAGGTATGGCTTGCGTGGATCCCCCAACGTTTCCTTACCCAGAATGCCCTGCAAACCTCACATTTAGGCAAAAAATTCACCTTTTTCACAAATTTTTGTGTGGGAAAGTTGTGGCATCAGCGGGCTGACACAAATTTCCTACTACCCAGCGTTCCCCCGGGTCTCCCAATAAAAACGGTGCCTCACTCGTGTGGGAGGCCCAAGTACCCACGACAGGCAAGGGCCCACAACGTAGTGAGGCGACATAAAAATTGCCTACCTCAAAACGACCTGGTTTTGCACGGGGGTCACCTGGGTTTTTGGCCCGGTGCTCGGCGGCCACCTAGGGGAACCTACCAAACCCACACATTTCTGAAAACTAGACACCCGGGGGATTCCACGGAGGTATGGCTTGCGTGGATCCCCCAATGTTTCCCTACCCAGAATGCCCTGCAAACCTCAAATTTAGCTGAAAAATTCACGTTTTTCACACATTTTTGTGTGGGAAAGTTGTGGCATCACTGGGCTGACACAAATTTCCTACCACCCAGCGTTCCCCCGGGTCTCCCGATAAAAATGGTGCCTCACTCGTGTGGGAGGCCCAAGTACCCGCGACAGGCAAGGGCCCACAACGTAGTGAGGCGACATGAAAATTGCCTACCTCAAAACGACCTTGTTTTGCACGGGGGTCACCTGGGTTTTTGGCCCGGTGCTCGGCGGCCACCTAGGGGAACCTACCAAACCCACACATTTCTGAAAACTAGACACCCGGGGATTCCAGGGAGGTATGGCTTGCGTGGATCCCCCAACGTTTCCTTACCCAGAATGCCCTGCAAACCTCAAATTTAGCTGAAAAAATCACCTTTTTCACACATTTTTGTGTGGGTAAGTTGTGGCATCACCAGGCTGACACAAAATTCCTACCACCAGGCGTTCCCCCGGGTCTCAGGATAAAAACGGTGCCTCACTCGTGTGGGAGGCCCAAGTACCCACCACGGGCGAGGTACCATTTTTATCGGAAGACTTTGGGGAACACGGGGTGGGTGGAAATTTGTGGATCCACGCAGATTCCAGAACTTTCCACCACAGAAATGCGGGGGAAATGTGGTTTTTTTATTAATTTTTTAGGTTTGCAAGGGATTCTGGGTAGCAAAACACCCCATCCTGGATTCCCCTGGGTGTCTAGTTTTAAAAAATGTATAGGTTTGCTAGGTTTCCCTAGGTGCCGGCAGAGCTATGGTTCAAAAACTACAGCTAGGCACTTTGCCAAAAAAGGGTCATTTTTCACAGCGAAATTGAGGTGTTTCCACGTTGCGCTTTGCGCCGTTTCCTGTCGCGGGCACTAGGCCGATCCACACAAGTGAGGTACCATTTTTCTCGGAAGACTTTGGGGAATGCGGGGTGAGTGGAAATTTGTGGATCCACGCAGATTCCAGAACTTTCCACCAGAGAAATGTGGGGAAAAAGTCTTTTTTTTGGCGATTTTTTAGGTTTGCAAGGGATTCTGGGTAACAGAACCTGATGGGAGGCAGTCAAGTCACCCCATCCTGGATTCCCCTGGGTGTCTAGTTTTCAAAAACGTATAGGTTTGCTAGGTTTCCCTAGGTGCCGGCAGAGCTATGGTTCAAAAACTACAGCTAGGTACTTTGCCTAAAAAGGGTCCTTTTTCGCTACAAAATTGAGGTGTGTCCACGTTACGTTTTGCACCGTTTCCTGTCACGGGCACTAGGCTGACCCACACAAGTGAGGTACCATTTTTCTGGGAAGACTTTGGGGAACGCGGGGTGGGTGGAAATTTGTGGATCCACGCAGATTCCAGAACTTTCCACCAGAGAAATGTGGGGAAAATGCATTTTTTGGGCAATTGTTTAGGTTTGCAAGGGATTCTGGGTAACAGAACCTAGTGGGAGGCAGTCAAGTCACCCCATCCTGGATTCCCCTGGGTGTCTAGTTTTAAAAAATGTATAGGTTTGCTAGGTTTCCCTAGGTGCCGGCAGAGCTATGGTTCAAAAACTACAGCTATGCACTTTGCCAAAAAAGGGTCATTTTTCACAGAGAAATTGAGGTGTGTCCACGTTGCGTTGTGCGCCGTTTCCTGTCGCGGGCACTAGGCTGACCCACACAAGTGAGGTACCATTTTTCTCTGAAGACTTTGGGGAACGCGGGGTGGGTGGAAATTTGTGGATCCATGCAGATTCCAGAACTTTCCACCAGAGAAATGTGGGGAAAAAGTGTTTTTTTGGGCAATTTTTTAGGTTTGCAATGGTTTTTGGGTAACAGAACGTGGTGGGAGGCAGTCAAGTCACCCCATCCTGGATTCCCCTGGGTGTCTAGTTTTCAAAAATGTATAGGTTTGCTAGGTTTCTCTAGGTGCCGGCAGAGCTAGGGTTAAAAAACTACAGCTAGGCACTTTGCTAAAAAAGGGTAATTTTCCATTGTGAAAATATGGTGTGTTCACGTTGGGTTTTGAGCCATTTCCTGTCGTGGGCACTATGCCTACCCCTACAAGTGAGGTACCATTTTTATTGGGAGACTTAGGGTAATTCATATTTGTAAAGGAACTGTTATTACCTATTGACTTTCGATGCATTTCTGCCTTCCAAATGAAAGCCATTGTGTAAAAAAGAAGTCATTCTAAAAAATGACTGATAATTCTCATGCTAGTATGAGTATTCCCAATTTCTGAAATGTGCAAATATCTACTGTTTCTAAACTCTATATTTTGTTCCCATTTAAGAAATACATAGGTGTCTTTCATACCGATTTTTCCATGTACACATTTTTACAGAATAATTACTATATACCCGGTACATAATAAAAAACCATTGCAAGTTGCTGCTCAGTTTTTGGCTCTGGGTTCGTCGGGTTCTTGGTGAACCTACAAGTCCTATATATCCCCACAACCAGAAATGTCCAGCGGATGTAACGGTATATTGCTTTCAAACAGCTGTCAAAATTAGAAGAAGTTACAGGTGAAAACATTGATACAAAAGGCGCTTTTTTTCAACAAATTTTCATTTTATCCTATATTTAACTGTTAGTTTCTATAAAGAAACCTTGATGGATCTACACAAATGACCCCTTGCTGAATTCAGAATTTTATCTACTTCTCCAAAATGTATAGCTTTCCAGGATTCATTATTGCTTTTGTACCCGTTTCTACCATTAACTGGAAGGAGGTCAAAAGCACAAAAAATAGCAAAAATAGGCTATGTCCCTGAAAAATGCCAAAACTGTGTAAACAATGTTGGGTTTCTGACAAAAGTCTGATATCCCCTAAAAGAAGGGAAAATGGTGATTTCAGCCCCACAAACCCTTTTTTGATAACACTTTCAGGGAAAAACCCAGATGCTTTCATTTGCAGCCCGTTTTTCCCATTTCCCCCCCCCAAAAACTAAATTTTACTGTATTTTGGCTCATTTCTGTGACCCCTCCAGGGGAATCCACAAACCCTGAGTACCCTCAGAATCCCCATGATGTTGGAAGAAAAGGACGCAAATTTGGCGTGGATACCTTATGTGGTCAAAAAGTTACAGGGGCCTCAGCGCGCAGTACCCCAAATAGCCAAAAAAGGGCGTGGCACAGGAGGGGGAAAAGGCCTGGCAGCGAAGGGGTTAATAAGGAAAACCTCTGTGATAAATGTATCAAAACCAGTGACAACCAACGGGTCCTGCAACAGGAAATTATTAAAATGCCATCTATTGGAACGGGAGGGGTTTTAAGTGGGTTCTAGCTCAATTGTAGCAGGGGGGTGATCTGAAACGAAGATAGGGCTCAATTCAGCATTGAGTAAATGTTGTGATAAATATTTATCTAAAAAGATACAATCAATTTCTAGAAGAGGATTGATGAGTGTGGGTTAAAAAGGTATTCCAAGAGGTCAGGATTGAAAATAGACCTTGCATCAACTAAACCTCTATTTGAGATAGTTCAATGGAAGGCTTTCCGCATGATGTTAGGGATATATTTAAAAGTTGATTTGCTATCTAGAAAAGGGTCAAGCAACTGGTTACAACCACCTCCTAAAATTAGATTATCATTTTTAACAGATATCAATTTAATTGAAAGGGAGTTCCAAAAGTGCAAATCAATACCAGTAAGACAATAAACATAAATAAAAGAATAATGATAGTTATTAATTACTATCTACCATCTACATCAAATGCTTGCTTAAGAACATTAATAGATAACGTTTTATGAAATAAATTAATTACACCATTTTCATTCTGAGCAGCAGGAGAACAATAAATTGAACCATTCAAGCATATTTATATCATTTTCAAGAAGATGGGATTTTTAGAAAGATGCGTGAGAACTCTTTGTCTTTTTATAGGGCTCCGAAGGCCTTTAACATTCCATGAAATAACTCTAAGTCTATTCATTACAAGGAATAACAAAGAAGATACAGAGCAGCATCCTCAAAAAGCAAAATTACAACATTAAGAAATAACAGTGTAACTTCACAATGAAAAAAAGTTATGAACCAGAAAGAATAAGTAAAGGGAGTAGGAGGACAGAAAGGGAAAGATGAGAAGAAAAGGGTGTGAGTATCAAGACGACCAACAAGGAGAGGAACAATATAGGGATGACAAAAGATCTAGAAGACCAGAGCCATCTGACAAAGAGAGGAGAAAGTAAAAAAGTATGGATTGAAATGCAGCAAGAAACCATAAGAGATGAACCAACCGGAAAACACAGTCCAGCGAGTATAAAAAAGACTGGAGAATATTGAAAAAAAGGAAAGAGGGGGAGGAGCCTAGCGCTTGACCAAGATGGCCGCGTGAGCTCTGAGCTCCCGAGACCCTCGCGCCCTCCGTCGACTATCCTGTCTCTAATCCTGTCTGTATGCATGGCATCGTGTAGATGACCTGCCAGGGAGGCGATTGATGCTACCCGCGGTCGGATCGCCCACCGGGAACCGGAGTTATGCATGGCGGAAGATTGCGGCATATCTCCGAGGAATGCCAGGGGCTAGAGTTGGCAGGACGCCCGACTTCTAGTTGAACAACAACGGCCAGGCGAGGTGTGAACTGTCGGATGGAGGTCCCCGTCCTTTCACTTTCGCTTTCTCTCCCTTTGTCTGCCCTGCCCCTGGAGAGTTCTTGGTGGCTTCATTATCCTTTGGACGCTCCACATGCTACTCTGGCGGCCCATTTCAGAACTGATCACTCCTGATTCCTCTCGTTGAGGGAGGGCCGTCTTATCTGAACCGACCTGCTTGGTACCAACCATGTCGGGCAAAGCAGAGGTGGATCGGCTGAAGCCTAAATCTACCAGGCGGGGTGCCTATACTCAGGTCAATAATATGGACCGCTATGCTCTGCAGAAGGGATCACCGAGTGGGTCGAGCCAGTCGCCAGATACCCAGAAGGAGGCCTCGCCCTTGGCCCCGGAGCTCTCGCTGCAGGATGTCATGGGCGCGCTTGAAGGGATGCAGACTTTGATTGGGAGGCAGTTTGATGCCCTGGCGCATAAGGTGGATGCCATCTTGGTGGATGTCAACCTGATCCGTGCGGACTTGGGCAAAACGAATGAACGGGTTAAAACCCTGGACCTCAAGACCACGGGCCTCGCCGATGATGTCGCGGAACTGCAGACCGAGGTTCGTAAGCTGAGGACCGAGAGTGATCTCGCCGCCCGCAGGCTGGAGGACTTTGAGAGCCGGGCCAGGCGCAACAATGTGCGCGTTATCGGGGTCCCAGAGTCCTCGGATGAGGCTTCGGTTGACCTGCTCGTCGAGGACTTGGTGCTTAACCATCTGCAGCCTAAGGGTCTTGGGAAGTTCTTTGCGGTTGAAAGGGCCCATAGAGTGCCGGGTGGGAGGCCCAAGGTGGGAGCCCCACCGAGGCCGATTGTCGCCCGGCTCTTTCATTTTCGAGATCGGGACGCTATCCTGCAAGCATCGGGGGTGACGGGCCCGGTCCCCTTCCAGAACGCGTCGGTGAATTTCTATCCGGACTTCACCCAGCAGGTGCAGAGGCAGAGACAGGGCTTTCTGGGGGTGAAGAGGCGACTTCGGGAGAGGGATCTGAAGTATGCCATGCTCTTCCCTGCCAGACTACGTGTGGTGTACGAAGATCGGACATTCTTCTTTGAGTCTCCTGTTATGGCCGATGAATGGCTGGACGCTTTGCCTCGGCGGCGGACGGGAGAGGATACTGCCGTGGATGGGGACAGTGGCCGGGATGGGCAAGGCTGATTTCTCGGAGCCGGTCTGACTCGATTTGACTTTATTTGATGACTTGATTAGAGTGCAGTAAATGCGGAGGGTTGCGGGAGGACGAGGGGAGCTCTTTCCTCCCTTAGGGTGCTTTTTGTAGATGTTGGGTTTTGTAGGGCGACAGGCACACTGCAAGTTGGGGGGCTTTGTAAGCTGCAGCAGGGGTGCAGGGTGGGGGGGATGGTTGGGATTTTGGGGTTGTTGTTGGGGGGGTCTGTTTCTGCAAGGCGTAGTGATCATCTTCGGTATTGTCCCATGGTGGCTCTTCGGGGGGGGGGTGGGCCTCTTTGTGTTTGGGGATGGGGGGGTAGAGGTTTAACTGTTATTAGCTGGAATGTTAATGGTTTGGGGGATTGCATTAAGCGCGGGATAGTTTTGCAACACTTGAAACGGTCAATGCCAGATGTTGCCCTACTGCAGGAGACACACCTTATAGGTAACACGTGCTATGCTCTTAATAGGAAGGGTTATAAATTCATAGCTCACTCGGGATTCTCCTCCGGGTCTAGGGGTGTGGGCATCCTTGTCAGGGCCTCGCTGCCATTTGAGGTGGACTCCACCGTTGTTGACGATAGGGGGAGGTTTGTGGCGGTGGCGGGGAGGTGGGAAGGTAGAACTTTGGTTTTAGTTTCGGTGTATGTCCCTCCAGCCCTGCAGGCCTCCACGTTTGTGGATCTGGGTAGGGCCTTGCTGGGTCTCCCGGGGGGTATGTTAGTGGTAGGGGGGGACTTCAATGCTGACGGCTCTGGGCTGCTGGATAGGCACCCGCCCAGAGACACAGGGGGGGCTCAGAAGTGGCTTCCAGACTTCCTAGACACACTCGGCCTGATAGACTGCTGGAGGCTCCGACACCCCACACAGCGTCAATACACCTTCCACTCCGGGGCGCATGGGAGCCTCTCTAGGATTGACTATCTGCTTACTTTGGCTGTGCACGCCCCTTTGGTTTCTGAGGCCAGGCACATGGCACGTGGCATATCGGACCATTCGCCAGTGTGGGTCAGGTTGGATGTCGGCCGAGAGGGAGGGGGCAGGGTGGCTCCTATTAACCCCTGGTACTTTCGAGATTCCAAGATGCGCAGCGCACTGGTGAAGACAGTTGATAATTTTTTCAAGGATAATCAGGGGTCCGTGGACTCGGCAGTGTCGCTCTGGGAAGAATTTAAGACCGTTCTGCGAGGGGAGGCCCTCTCACTTGTAGTGGCGGCCAAGCGGCGGAGAGATGGCGAGGTTATGCAGGTGGAGGAGGAGATCATGGCTTTGGAGGGAGCGCTAGAGGAGGAGGTAACAGCGGCCTCACTGCATGAGCTGAGCTTGAAGCAAGCCGAATATAAGGACCTTGTGACAAATGCCGCTAAGACCCTCAGTAGGGAGCAGCAGGGCCGCCTGTATGATGTTGGTGACAAGGCCGGGAAGCTCCTAGCTTGGCTGGATAAAAAAGAACGGGTTAATAGAGTAGTGCCGGAGCTGACGGGAGAGGGGGGAGAGGTGATTATGGAACCTGAGGGGATTGTTCAGTGTTTCTCGGACTATTTCCGTAAGGTTTATACCTCAGTGTCGGATAGGCCGCCCGGGGACTCGCGTGACCTCTTGCGGGATATCGCTCTGCCCTGTCTTTCTGATGTAGATAGAGATGATCTTGATGGAGACTTAACGGTCGATGAGGTGGCGGGAGCTATTCGCGCGCTGAACTCGGGCAAGGCCTCGGGCCCGAATGGCTTGCCGATTGACCTGTATAAATTGTTCCCGGATAGGGTAGCCCCTCACCTGCGCGCCATGTTTGTGGAGGCGCGGGGGAGTGGGACCCTCCCGTTGGACCAGAGGCTGGCGGCAATTGTTGTGATACATAAAGATGGTAAACCCCGAGATAAGTGTGCCTCATATAGGCCCATATCACTCCTCAACGCCGAGCCGAAGATCCTGGCTAAAATCCTGGCGGGCAGATTGGTCAGGGTACTTGGAGAATTGATTCACCCGGATCAATCCGATTTTATTCCACATCGCAACACCGCTTTGAACCTTCGGCGCCTTCATGGGGTGATCGCCAGGGCTGGCACGCTGCGAGAACCGGCTATTGTGGCGTCTCTTGATGCCACGATGGCCTTCGATACGGTGGAATGGGAGTATTTGTGGGCTGTGCTAGCCAAGTTCGGCTTTAACCCTGGTTTTGTGAGCTGGGTGAGGTTGCTGTATGAGGGACCCCTTGCGAGTGTGGTGGTAAATGGCCGGGCATCGACTCCGTTCCGGCTTGGGAGGGGGACTCGACAGGGCTGCCCCCTGTCGCCTCTGTTGTTCGCCCTTGCTCTTGAGCCTCTGGCGGCGTGGATACGCTGGCACCCGGATATCCGTGGCCTTCGGTGGTCGCCCGAACACGAGGACCGCATTTCGCTGTATGCTGATGACATCTTGTTGTATCTTGCCTCGCCCAAGAACTCACTCATAGTGGTCTGTGACGTTCTTACGTCCTTCGGTAGGAATTCGGGTCTCGTCATCAACTGGAGTAAATCGTATTTATACGTCCTGAGTGGTGAGGTTCCGCCGGTCCCGCGAACTTGTTCGATCCAGATTGCTCAGCAAGGCTTCGTGTATCTGGGGATCTTTATCTCCATGGACCCCGCTTTGCGGTATGAGAGAAACCTGCTCCCCCCCCCTGGCGCGCCTGCGGCGGGATGTTGAGGGCTGGCGGAGGCTGCCGCTCTCCCTCGTCGGGCGCGCTGCCTTGTTCAAAATGATGTCCCTTCCTCGGTTCCTCTACGCATTGCAAAATACTCTAGATTGGGTGCCGGCCAAGTATTTTCGGGAGGTCGAAAGCCTCCAACGGACGTTGCTGTGGGATGGGCGGCCGTGGATAGCGATTGCGAAATTGACGCTTCCATGGTATGACGGGGGTATCGCGCTTCCAGACATCCGACGCTATTACTGGGCCACCCAGTTGTCCGCGATTAACCACGGTTTCTATGGCCCGGCCCTCAGCCCTGGTTATGCCATGGACAGATGGTTGTTGCGCGGTGGGAACTATCTTAGGGCGTTGTACTCGCGGTCCCTCGACTCATCCCTCACGGGGCCCACTGGGGTGGCGGTGCGTGTATGGAAGATGGCGACTGACTCTCTGGGCTGGAAGGATAGGCTCACCCTAGCTGCCCCGTTGTTTGAATCTGAAAGGTTGGGTAGGCTTTGGCATACGAAAGGGTTTGATAAATGGGACTTGATCGGCATCTCCAGGGTTGGAGATATGCTGATTAAGGGTAGGGTGAAGTCCTTTGAAGAGTTGCAGAAGGAGTATGAGTTGGGGGCGTCTGAGTTTTTCCGATATGTTCAGGTGCGTCATGCCCTGCGGTCAGTCCTTGTGGAGGGTGAGAAGGTGCCTGAGTCCTCTCCTTTGGAGGACCGGATCCTTGATGGCCATATGACGGAGAGCACGATCTCGCTCATCTACAAGAAACTGATAAATGTTCGGGCTGATTTGCTACTGGGGCTGCGGGACCAGTGGACTAGGGACGGACTCGAGTTGGATGATGAGGACTGGCAGTCTGCTGTTTCCTCTCCTAAGGAGGTTGCGATCCCGTCGCGTCTGAGGCTGGTGCAGCTCAAGATCCTGCATCGAGTGTATGTGACGGGGCCGCGACTGGTTCATATGGGATTCTCTGAGGAAGGCCTATGTAGGAGGAGATGCGGTATGGTGGGTACTTTCCTACATATCATCTGGGAGTGTGGTGTCATCACGGAATTTTGGAGGCGAGTTCATGTGGTGATGGGGGAGGTGACGGGCATTGCTATGCAGCCGGAAGCACGGTGTTGTCTCCTGAATGTCTGGGGGCCCACTGACCATGATGAGGCACAGACCCAGTGGGTGACCCTGGGTAACATGATTGCTAAGAGGGACATCGCGCGCTTGTGGGGTTCCGGGGGGCCCCCCACGTTAACTGCGTGGAAAGAAAATATGGACTGGAGTATGCTCAGGGAGAAGACAGTATATTGCGCCAGAGGCCGCCCTCGGAAGTGGCATGCCATCTGGGGGCGGTGGAATCAATACAGGGGGGGAATATGTCTTGCCCCTGATCTGGATCCCCTCGAGGAACAGCTTTCTTCTTGACCTTCTTTCCAGCTCAGTATGCAGATGTGATGGTTAATTGACTTCTTGGGCCTCTGCTTTTCCCCCTTTTTCCTCTTATCATAGTACTGTGACAGTTAGACGATTGGGGTCCGGCTCCCCCTGAGGGGCTATCACCGTGGGCATTCAGTGTTGTTGCCTTGCTGGGGTTTGTTGTGTGTTTGTAATTATTAAAAATGGAACCTTCTCACTGCTCCTTCAATGTACTGTGGACGATTCTCTATACTTTCCTAATGAAGCTGCCGAACCTCCGGGTTGTCGGCTGAATAGCTGTGTCCAGATTCTTGAAGAAATAAAGGTTTTTGGAAAAAAAAAAAAAAAAAAAAAAAAGAAAAAAAGGAAAGACAGAAGTACTGACAAAATACAACCGCAAATACACCAGCAAATCAAAATGTAAACAAAAATCCTACTCATTTAGAAGAAGACATATGAAATGGATTTTCAATGGGAAATAAACTGAACAACAGATAAACAACACATAGTGTAAAAGATGCTAATGCAAACAGAGGACCTGGGGAGAAAAAGAGACAACAGCACTATTAGAACACTTATGAACTGAAACCGCAGTAGGCAGAAAAAAAATATAGAAATGATTTCAAGGGACCCGTGTGTCAATAGAATGGTTCCTGTGGAGATAAATACATTCCTTAAGATTTGCAGGAGAATCAAAAGAAGTGGTTTTGTCATTGTAGGTAACCTTGAAAGTGCAGGTATGAAGAAGACCATTTCTTGCATTCATAGCATGCAATGAAGGGCGCAAGCTTAAGAATTATTAACAACGGTCTGCTATGATGGAAGACACATCCTGTGAAAGAAACATCCTGTGGCCAGACAAGAATAATTGCTTTCACTGCTTGGAGGCTGGTAAAACCTGCATCAAATCTGTATATTGGAGGACAAGAATAATTATGCCTCTGCGTTTAGCGATAGCGTTAGTGGAGCAAGCTCTAGAGCCAAGACAATGAGCTCTTTGAATATTCAATGGTACATCACTGGAGAGGCCCACTAGCTTGGGTAGATTCAGCTGTAGGAAGTCAATGATGTCACCTCTATCTACTCCCTCAGGAATACCATAAATACAAAGGTTGTTGAGCTTATTATGATTTTCCAAATCTTCGACCTGTCTCTTGAGTAGGGGTGGGCGGAATTTGCGAAATTCACTTTCGCAAACTATCGCGAAAAAGTTCAAAATCTCCGCAAAACACGCGGAAATATCGCGAAGACGCATACGTTTTTTTCCCGCCCGTTCGTGGTATTTTCTGCGTGATCGCGACTCGCCAACTTACCTATGCGGTTGCTGACGGGCGCGGCCATCTTGTTTTCACTTGTCCCGCCCGCTCGCGTTCGATATGACGCGCCTGCGTCCTCACGCTCTTGCTCACGGTGGAGAATGACGTGTTCGAGATCTCAAGCATCTCATTCTCTCGCGTGCATGATCGCGAGAAGAAAGACGTGATCGCGCGACAAATGACCTGATCGCGCGACAAATGACGTTAATGCGGGTGCGAACTCTCGCGAGACAGCACAATTGGCTATCAACAATCCAACATCTCGTGGAGAACGTGACCGGATCGGCAAAACTTGTCGGCGAACGCGGGGATTAAGGTAAGGCGATCGCGCACACCCGAGAATGTATATTTTTACAGCTCGAGCAAGAAAAAAATTTCCGGTAAGATGCGGATTGCAGAAATGTTGAGATTTTCGCGCTCTCCGCGGAACGCGTAAATGTCAAATTATCGCAATTTCCGCGAGCGGAACGGAATATTCGCCCAGGCCTACTCTTGAGGTATGCTATTTCCTGAGCCATATAAGAAAACTTAGAAATTATATCTTGTGTCATTGAAATTGGTAGCTCAATGTCCGAGACCAGAGACTCAAGAGATGTTCATTCATCCTCCAGACATTGAAGCGCAGAAGTAGTTTCCATCATAAAGGGTTTGAGCATTTTCAATTCCTCCATTAATTCCTCCAAAGTAATCGGGGGAGGAGAATACCTTATAGAAGCTGAGTCACCACTATTAGGAGAGACTGTTTTTGAATTAACGTTACCACCCGATGCCATTGTGATGATAGACAAAAATTAACAAAACAAGAGCAGTGAAGAATAAGAAGAGGAGGCCTCCTAAAAGTGAGGAAACAGAAGATAAAACAACGATATACTGCAGCAATGAATAAGATCTGAAGAAATTATCTATCCCACCAAATGTTAAAAACACAATGGGCTGAAGAAAAAAACTGTTCAAAGTTTCAAATATTAAAAAAGTGCAGGTAAAAGTACATGAATTGAAGCAAACCCATTGGTAAAAATAAGGCAAAAGTAACAGGAATAGTTGCTGTGCAAACGCGCGGATGCTAACATTCCTGTCAGTGAATGGTGGGGTGGGAAAAATGCCAGCCACGCTGTGCTGCGATGTAAATTGCAGCTAATGAGGCAGCAAAGAGTGGAAATCCTGGAAAAAAAATCCCCACCGGCCACCACCGTTCTGCTGCATTTTGTAGAGGTTTCTGGATTTAGAGCTCGTCACTGGTCAAAGAAAGGGAAAGCAAACCGGAGAGAAGAGCAGGAGCTTGCTAGCTAGCAGCCCTCTTGCGGGCATCGTAGCCGCAAATCCCATCTTGCACTTCTTTGAACTGTAATAAAGAACTTGTTTTCATCTGCTCAGTTTCTAGCAAACCATCTAACCATCTGAGGCATAGAAGGTTATATGCAGTGAGTGCTATGTAGCTCTGTATGCCGTTTATTACATTGCATTCATGTATTTTTTTGAGATTTCCAAAGGCTTGTAGAAGTAACACATAAAATAAAAGCAACAAACTCCTCTGACCCTGAGGACTTCATAGTTTTCTGGGTCAGAGGAGGAGGGCCTGGCCTTGATGAGCAGTAGGACAAGTATATTGTCAGGGATATGTTACCTTAATTGCTCAGACATGTGAAGGCAAACATGGGGTTTCCAGATGATAAAGTGCCTGTGACGTCCTCTGGTTCCCTCCTACGCCATTTTCAAAGTTCAGCACCTATTGATGTTACAGTGCACCCCTACATTCATGAGGTTCTCAAGCATGACTTGAAAGATCCTGACAACATTAGGCTACCACGCTTTATGGTCAAGCTGTAACCCTTGCAGGATATGCAAAAGGATTTACCAGACTCTATCACCATTGATTTTTTTTTGGCCAGTTTAGTAGGGAGGACATCCTTGGCGGAGGATGCCGTGATTAAGGATGCTGTGGATAGGAAAATTGATGCCTCCCTCCAGAAGGTGAATTCTGGCTCCCATCTGGCCCTTTGAGTAGGGATCTATGGTACTTATGTGACCCAGTCTCATATTACGGACACTAAGGCCCTGTACAGGTCCTTAGATAATGCTTTCAATTGCTCTGGATTGCTGGAGCAGATCGAGTGACAGGTGCAATATCTTTCTGATGTGTCCTTTGATGTGGTGAGGGCTTCAGCTCTGTCAGGTGGACCTCGTGTGGCTGCTCACCGAATTTTAGTACTGAAGGACTGGCAGACTGATTCTGCCCAAAACACTCCTGCGCGCCGGTTGCCTTTTTGAGGAACTGTGTTGTTTGGGGCAGAACTGAAGGATTAGCTTCACTAATTGTTTAAGGAGAAGAAGCATTCATTCTCCCTGAAATTGGCTTTGGAGGACAAGCAGTTTTGAAACCAAAAGCCTCCTTTCGCCAGCCCTTATGAAGGCAGTTTTCCTGTTCCCAGGTGAGGTTTCCTCCAGCACGGGGTTGAGGTAGGAAGGCCAAATCTTCCCCTTCTGAAGCCCTGTTCCTGGCTATATGATGTGTCAGGAATTTGTGGTAGGGGGTTGCCTCCAGTACTTCCTCCAGGCCTGAGAGGAATCTACTTCAGATGCTTGGGTGTTGGACAGTGTAAGGCATGGTTACTGGATCGAATTTGGGGAGGTTCATCTGGCTCCGGGGATCTGTCTTACTCCTTGGCCCTCCAGGACAGAAAAGTGTGGGCAAAGTGTCAGGGGATTTGTTCTCTGCTGCAGAGGAGGGCCATTCAGGAAGTTCCTCTGATCGAAAGGGGCCCGGGGTTTTACTCCATGATCTTTCCAGTGACAAAGTCTACTGAAGGCTTCCAGCTGGTTGAGGATTTGAATGCTCTAAAAAAGTTTGTACTGTATCTTCCCTTCATAATAGAGACTTTGCAGAGGGTGATTCCTTTGGTAGTATAGGGACATCTTATGTACACCTTGGATCTACACAATGCATATTACCATGTTCCAATCCATCCCTACTTCCAGCAGTTTTCTGAGGTTCTGTACCAAAGGGGTTCATTATCAGTTTTGGTGCTGCTGTTTGTCCTTCGGTCAGCCCAAGAGTTTAACAAAGGTTTTGCTTCGGTGGCTGCACTGGTCACTTCATTCCATCTCCAGGGCCTCCACCTACACCACTATATTGATGATTGGCTGCTCTAAGCTCCATCGGAGGAGCAGCTTCTTCACAATTTGCAGGTGATGTGTGTCTCCCAAGGCTCATAGGTTTCTGCTGAACCTGCAGGCGTGTCAGTTGGTGTCCTCTCAATAAAACTCCCTTTTTGATACATATAAGTAACCCGTAAGGAGGGACCTAAACAACCCATAGGGCAGGGTGCAGTATATTTAAAATGTTTTTTAATGTCCTTGTAGTGAAAACTCCTAAATTATATTTTCACCACTAAATGCCTAACTCTCATAGCATAACAGTGGGTTACCTTACTACATTTAATAGGTGATATATTTTGTGTTGAAACAAGTAGAAATGCCACATTTGGTCTCTAAGAAATTGGCATTTTAAATCCGCTTTAATGGTAAAGTTGAATTTTTACTCACAATTCTAAAAATGCCACTTTAAGAAAGTTAAAACAAGGAGTTGATGGACAGAGTGCTGACACTTTTCAGACACTCACCTCCCATCACAGATCTGGGTTGAATCCATCATTGGTCCATTACTGGAATGGCATTGGGAGCAAAAAAATGATGGATTTAGGCCCAGATCTCTGTACTGGGCTGAATGTTAGACATTGTTCAACATTCTGTCCATAAATTGTTCTTTTTGCATTTGTCACCCCGAGTGGGACTGGTATGCCCAGGCATGGGTCCCGTGCTCTCTATGCCACTGGAGTGAAGCTATCCTGGCTGATGTGGGGTGAAACCCCAAAACCCGTCCTAGGATGCTTGTTTGCCAGTCCAGGGAGAACCTGGCCTGGCAGTTCAGGCTGAACTGTTCCCTTGGAGAACAGGGTCAAGACTGATTTGCATATGGCTGGGTTTAACCTGGAATGGCAAGGGAAGCAAAAAAATGATGGATTTAGGCCCAGATCTCTGTACTGGGGTGAATGTTTGACATTGTTCAACATTCTGTCCATCAATTGTTCTTTTTGCACTTAAAGGAAGTTGGCATTTTCTTGTCCTAATCATTTGGTGCCTACAGCCTGTGTTGTAGGTCACATGACTATGATTAGAGTGGCAGTTGGTCTTTGTGTATTCCTCCCAGACAGTGAGACAAAAGCGAACCAGGTGTGGTAGGATGGGCCATCCTGCCAGAATGGGAGGGGCAGAGCTGTTCCCTGCCCAACTTACATTTCCAAGAAGCTGCCTCAGCACTCTCACCAAGTACTTCACACCAATCTTTGATCCTGGGCCTAGAGGAAAGAACTTCAAGAACCATCTGTATGGGTAAAATTCCAGAAATGTCTTCCACTTCAAAGCTGGCACCAGGGATTAACATCGGACCTTCAGAACTACTCTCCAGTTTGTTCCTGGGCCTGTGGAGGACACCAGGGAATGCCCTGCTTCTTGAGGGCTGGTTTGTACCCCTGAAGACTACTCTGCTGCTACCAGAAGACTGACCAGCTGCTTGAAGCCTGCCTTGAATACTCAGACATTGCCCTGCTGCTTGAGGACTGTCTTCCTGTTTGAACCCAGGACTTACAGAGTGACTCCAAAGGCTAGTTGGCTAGCCTCCTCTTCTGAGCTTTAGGGAAAAATAAAAGCTACAACAACCTGAACCCTGCACCTGGACCCTGTCTGAATGGAGTCCTACCCTCCAAGTGGTGCCCACCCAGCCCTGGACTCTTGGAAATGGAGCTAGAGTGCCCAGGCAAAAACCAAAAAGTGCTCTGAGAAAACGAAGGACCGATCCGCCCAAAAGCGCATCGCCTGTCAGCCTGATATTGCTGTAGCTCTCACTCCGTTCTTCTCTTCAGCAGCAAATCCTGTTTAGCAGCACCTTGCAGAAGGGCGTTTCTGCCTTGTGGAGCCCTTGTCAGCTACAGCCTGTAGCTTTGTCCAGCTGGATATTTTGACTTCCAAAAAAGTGACTTAGTCAGAATGTAGAAATCTGCATCGTGACTTCATCCAGGGCCTCCCTGAAGCCGACGGCTCCTCTTCAGACACAACCTGCTACCTCGGCCCCACCTGAACTTTACCTTCTTGGATATTTGTCTTCAAAAAGATCATGCTGAAACCATTTTTGTATTTGTATCACACTTCATTGCTGTTGGCCATAACTTTTGACTTTGCCTTCGTCTTGTGAGGCTGATACGCCCGCCGATTTGGTCTTTTAGGCACAATCATTCACTAAAAAACTAGAAAAATTCATAACTCTGGTTCTTTTGATTTGATTTTTGTTGTGTTGGTGTCAAAATATGTATTAAATATTTTTCTATTTGTCTAAATTTGTGTGGGATTTTTTATGTGCTGTGTTTTTACTTTATTCATGTTTGTGTGCTGCATAAATACTGAACACTGTGCCTCTAAATTAAGCTGGACTGTTTTTGTGCCAAGCTACCAGAGGGTTAAGCATAGTTTAATTTAGTGACTTTTGTGCTTGAGAAGGGTTGACACCACCCTCAATCAAAAACCCAATTTGTACCAGGCATTCACAATCGTTTGCAAGTTGTTGCCACTGAAATGAAGAATAACCGTGAAAACCAGTGTTTCTGCCCCAATCTCTGAATGTTTTCTTCTCAGTCCATGCACTATACCTAGTTTAAATTATGGGTGCTTTTCACAGGCTAAAAGGTTCTTGTTTTACTTAGACAATTGTAATCCTAAATCTGGCAGATAATGTAGTTTTCACATGAATCATGATATTCAAGGACTCCATAAAACGGTGTTTTGCCAGCCGGAAAACTGAAATCTTCCACCAACAGCATCTCCCCCTTTTCTGGCCATGTTAAAACTGGCCTTTATCTATGAGTCCAATGCATTGGTACTGGAGCATAGACACGGACAACGGGACAAGGGAGTGCTTTGATACTGAAGTATAGACATAAACAAAGGGGCACAGAGTGCATCATAAAATAAAGCATAGACATGCACAAGGCACCACAGAGACCATTGTAAATGGAGCATAGACATGCATGAGAGGACACAGAGTGCTTCGATACTGGAGCATAGACATGGACAAGGGGACACAGACACAAACGAAACAGATAATGACTCTAACACTGGAACTGGAACTCTGACACTGAGTGCCATACCTCAGCCATAACAGACTTATCATTCTGCTGACAGCCCCGTACTCCAAGACAATGTACAAAATGCAGGTGGTGCTCGTAATAAATAGCCAGGGCCACTGTCATAATGTGATTCTGAGGTGACAACATAAGTATGGATTTGCCCTATTTGCCATACAATGCACCAACTGTTGTATAACACGCAGATTTTAGCAAAACACATTTGGCTTCTAGCACAAACAGATCATAATTTACTAAAACACATGTTATGTTCCCGTGCAGTGGACTGCCTTTCTGAAAGGTTGAATAGTCATCTTTCAGTAACTTTTTGTTGTATTAGACTATTAAACTGGAACTAATAATGTGAATTAATTAATTTCCTAAGCAGTGCTACCATCTGTAAAAACGTGAATTAATGTTCTTTGAAAATAGTTTTATAGTATGCCATTGTTATCCCCTTTACAATCCTGTTTTGGCAGCAGAACATCATTTCCAGCCAATTTGGAGTTTACCATGGTACTCAGAACAAGGCCAAAAATGTGCATTAAATGACCTAAACTATGTATATTGCTCTCATTGAACTTTACTCCTGCAGAAAAATCAAATGCCAAATCACAAAACATTTCTGATTGCAACTTTTTATGTCCTTGTTGTAAATTAAGGGGATCACTGACATAATATTGATGCATACAATATCGAAAAACAAAAAAATATTAGGAAATAAATATTAACAAAAATACTGCCTTCTTATACTTAACTAATAAAACCAGAAATATTGATAACATAAATAATGTTATTAAAAATATCGATTTTTACTTATATCAAAAACACAAGTATCAGAAACAAAAATACTGTCACCTTTAAATAAAAATATAATATGTCAAAAATATTGAATTACACAATATCAACTACAATAATATCACCAATATAATTACAATACCATTAATACATGTTTTATAATTAATTAAAATAAACCTAAAACATTTAAACACATGTTTAAATTAAAAATAAGCATATTACATCAGCTTAATATTTACAAATCACCCCAAAACATATATTACTAAATTCATGATAATCTAACAAAAAATATTGTCATTAACTACTAACATTTATAGGTCAACTTAGATAGATAGATAGATAGATAGATAGATAGATAGATAGATTGATAGATAGATAGATAGATAGATAGATAGATAGATAGATAGATAGATAGATAGATAGATAGATAGATAGATAGATAGATAGATAGATAGATAGATAGATAGATAGATGGATGGATGGATGGATGGATGGATGGATGGATGGATGGATGGATGGATGGATGGATGGATGGATGGATGGATGGAAGGGTGGGTGGGTGGGTGGGTGGGTGGATGGATGGATGGATGGATGGATGGATGGATGGATGGATAGATAGATAGATAGATAGATAGATAGATAGATAGATAGATAGATAGATAGATAGATAGATAGATAGATAGATAGATAGATAGATAGATAGATAGATAGATAGATAGATAGATAGATATACAATTATATTCAAAACTATCAAACTATATATCAAACTTTAAAAATAAAACCTAAATTAGCTTTTACCATAGAAGGACATAACTGATAAAACAAACTTAAACTAAAACTAAACTAACCAATAATATCTAACCATGAACAACCGTAACAAATAAAATCAGATAAACAAATAATTAAACCAACAATATAAAAGCACACTAATTTTACCAGTAGAATACTTCTATAATGGCAGACACTGCAAGATGAGGTAACTCTGCCGGGTTCTGTAATCAGCCCCTTAAAGACGAAATATACACATCTTGATAACTACCTAAACGAGTAAGTATAAATTATATTTAAACGAAAACAAACTCAAAGCAAATAATTAACAAACACTCACCATCTCTATACATGTGATTCTTAAAAGATAAAACTACTACTTCATAAGTGATAATCTGGCAGAAAGAAACACCTATCACAAACCAGTAAAAAGATATAAAAAAGTAAGTATACAAAAATTAATAAACAATATAAACTCAACCTAATAGCGAGTGAAAAGTAAACCTCTACAAACTACCAACTAATAAACATTTAAAATGAAACTAGCACTTTTTTCCCTTCAACAGAAAAGGAAACATCCGCTTGACATTACAAGACCCCAGCGGAAAAGCTGCAAAAAAGTGTGAAACGTCTGAAAAGAATATAAATGTACGTTTAAAAAATAGAAGTACAAACATATAAACTTTTTATTTTAATTGCTTATATTATTACACTACTTTCAGATGCAATAACACATCAAGAGAAATATAAAACATCTGAGAAAAGAAAGGCAATTACTTAGTCACATGGGATACACCTACAACCAAGAAAGTACATCAACAGAAAATGTGAATTGGAAATGTACCAAATAATATTCTAATGCATGCCAAGGGAGGGCCACTCCAAAAGATGGTGGTGTAATTCATGTAAGAGAAGACAACCACCCCCCAAAAGTGTCAGAAATAGAAGTAAGGGAGGTATTGCACTAGCTCCCAGGAACCCACAACAAAATTCCTAAAGGATATACTGCCTAAAGTTCCTAAGCACAAAACAGGGCATCTGGCACCTATACCCACTTTAAAATGCTTAACTGAACAAACTAAAAAAGCCGCCAGCAAGACTCCTACGGCCCCTAGAAGATATCAAGACTGAATATTTAACAATGACATATAATGAGGAACATTTACTCCTTTGTGACAATCTAAAAAATGGGAAATTATAATATTCTCTGCCACAAATAACTTATTAAAACTAAGGGCCTTATTAGGAGTTATGCGATCCAATGGACCGGCGAACCTGTGGTGGCAGTCCGCGGACCTCCAGACCGGTTGACTGCCTTTTGCATTAGGACTATGGTGGTTGGAAAGCCATGGGACCGCTGATGCTGCCAGAGATCCACAATCCCTGGTGGTGGTGCAGTAGTCTGAGGCCCCTAATATGCTGGTGGTGCAGTTGCAGCATCACCGAGCATACTAGGAGTTTCCTCACCACCACACTTTCTATGCCATTAAAAGTCTGCCTCTGTCCCATGGGGTGCATGCAGCCGCATGCTCCCCCATGTGCATGCAGGAACGTGCTTTGACTTTACAATTGCGGTACCTATTTCAAAAGCACCTCTGTGGGAACGCCAAAGAACTGTCTGTCAGCAACTTAAAGAGTCATAATCTGGCGGGCAGTCTGTTTTTGGCTTTGGTGGTGTGGGAGCAGGGCTGCACCGTGACAGCCCTGCTCCCACACTGTCAAAGTCATAATAAGGCCCTAAGGGCCCTATAAGGAGTTTGGTGGTCCAATGGACCGCAAAATCAGTGGTGGCAGTCCATCCCCACCACGCTAGGACTGTGGTGGTTGGACCACCATGGGTCCACTGCTGCCGCCAGGAATCCATGATTCCTGGCAGAGGGGCAGTGGTCTAAGGCACCTAATAGGCTTGCGGTGCCGCTGCAACTCCGACAAGCTTATTAGGGGCCTTATAATGAGTTTGGTGGTCCAATAGACTGCCGAACCTGTAGCAGCAGTCCGCAGACCGTCACACTGGTGGTCCACCTGTCACATTAGGACTGTGGCAGTTGTACCGCCGTAGGACCACTGCTACTGCCAGGGATCCATCATCCCTGGCGGTTGCACAGGGGTTTGAGGCCCCTAATACGCTGGTGGTGCCGCTACGGCACTGCCAAGCATATTAGGAGTTTCCTCATTGCCACACTTTCCATGGTGGTGTGACTGCCATGAAAGTGTAGCAGTGATGAAAGGGTCCCCTTGTTCCTCTGCACCATGGGGTGCATGCAGGGGGGGGGGCACATGGTGTGCACCCCTGTCTGCCTGCACGCCCATGTTCCTGCATAGACGGAAATGCACAACATTGTGCATTTGGTCCGTGTAGGAACACGCTTTGACGTTCCCATTGGGGTGCCTATTTTAAAGGCTCTGCAATAGGAACACCAATGAACTGCCCACAGCGACTTAAAAAGTTGTAATCTGGTGGCAGTCTGTTTTGGCTTTGTCAGTGTGGGAGAGGGCGACAGTGTGGCGGCCCCGTTCCCACACTGCACAAGTTATAATAAGGCCCTAAGCCATTACCAAATCTGGATGATGGCTGGGACCTTTAAAATGTGTCACAAACCATTCACTCAGATATACACCATGCATGGTGAATATCAAAACACAAATGCTACCAAATAAACAAAGCAGCACTTACTACAAACTCTTAAACCACATTAAACATAAAACAACATACTACCCACAAAAAATCATCATAGACCTAAAACAAGCTATGATTCAGACAATTTTAAAAGTGTACCCCAGCACAGCCATACAAGGCTGCTACTGTGTCGCAGGGTCTATTTTTTACCCCAGGCCAATTCTGCCCACACCTGAGGCATGAGACCCTGATAAGCCCCCACCAGCTAGCATAAAAGGAATCTGTGAATCTGTTAGGTTGACCAAACTGTCCCAGCTGTACTTTTTCTATGAATAGGCCCCAAAGTGTCTCTCTCACACAATATTTCCTCAGCAAGGCCCAGCTCCCCCGGGGCCCCTACTCCCTTGATCTGCTCTTCTTCTCTTACACCCACATAGATACCGCAAGAATAGCAAAACCGCAAGAATAGGGAACTTCCCGAGCTAAAAGAGACATCACGCAATACCTGATGGTTGGGGCCACTTGCCATCTGTCATCTTTCATATTATTGTATCTGTTGCTAGCCTTAATGTAACTTAGACATGCAACCAATAACTTCCTAAATGTTCCGCTTTCTTATAAAAGTTTCCCTGAAGTGACACAAATCCTGGTCAATAGATGTTCAATTTCATTATAATTCATGGTCAAACATCCTGTGACCTTTTGAGAACCTTTTTGTAGCGTGGGTGGCACTTCTATTTTCTTAAATATTTCCGAAAAGTGACCAAAATGTGCCATGTCCTATAGGTCAAAGACACCTGATAATGTCGTCATTTTGTGGTCAATGGTTCATCACTGAAAGAGTATAAGGATCTGCTCCTCAGTGCATTCGAGGGGACTACCCCGCTGCAGTGACCCCTTGGGTCGCTGAGGCCTGTGTGATCTCCTTCAGCCCTCTAGCTAAACATTTTTGGCTGAAGCTCTAATTGCTTATTGTACTTTGAAACTGTCTCTTTCTCTCTCCTCTGCATTGTCCTTATTCTAAAACATTATTGCAATTGCAAAGCAATAATGTTTGTTCCACCTAACCTAACGTGTGCATTCCTAGCATTGCAGTCAAGTGTAGTTTGCATTTTGAAAGTATTTCCATTGATTTAAAATATATTTGCATTGCATGAGTTTGTTCTTCACTCCAGAAATGTGTCTTTAAATGCCAAGACTTTGCTAAGACTTCCAGGCTCATTATTGAATCTTAAAAAGGGTTCTTCTTTCTTAGCGATCAGAAAGCTATTTTTCTCTATCGTTTACACGTCTATTTTGTCATAAATTTGCAGAAGCACCCCCTCAAATTAAGCTGCCTCGGTTCAGTGCCCTAGAACCATGAAATTTCACCCTTTCATTGCATTTAAATGTACTTTGAAATTGTAAATTCTTGCAAGGTTAATTTTCTCATTTAAGGGTTTGCCTTCTAGTCACTTGAGCGTCATAAATATGTATTTTTGTGTTGCTATTTCTGACTGATTGCTATTATACTTTTAAATAGTCCTTCTAAAACTAATGAATTGATGAATATATTTTCTGCTGTGCTAATGACTTTATGAATAAAAGTGCCACTTCAACTTTGTTTCTTCATTTCACATATGTGTTCATTATTCTCAGATAAACAGTGTTTCGGTGCCTTGTGAACACACCAGAAGGGTAACTTATTACCCTTTAACAACTATCATTTAAATCAAACCATGTTGAGACACCTCCAACAATCTGCACTAAGGGCTTGATTGCGAGTTTGGCGATCCTGAGACCGCCGTACCTGCATTTGTGGTCCGACTTCCTTGACATCAGCGGTCTGTCCGCTGTATTACAAAATTGTGGGAAAGGCTGCTGTCGAACCACCAACACTGACAGCCAGTCGCAGACTGCCACCACAGCAGGCTGAGGAAAGCAGTAGTCATTGGGCAGTACAGAGAAGTTTGCCGATGTCTGAATTATGAGTTGGCTTTCTGAAGATCCAACCGTGGTGGTGTGACCGCAAGCTTCGAGTCGGTGGTATCAAAGTATTTCGGGTTCATACTCACCCATTTCCTGTTCTTCCCATCAGACTCCAACATGCATCCCTTTCTCCAGGTCCACCTTCACAGCAGCATCTTTACCCTGAAGAAAACAACCCTGTTGGCACCGAAATCTAGATAAGTCTGTTTTGTACCATATAACCATTGATTGGACTGGCCACATTTGGGCCGGACTCCAGCAATGGGCAGGTGGCATTTTTACATATATATCATGCATATGTGTATGTGTACATTCAACACATGTGCGGTCGAAAGATACACACATGCATAGATTAATATGGACAAACATTGACCGTTGCCAGGAAGACCACCGCCTGCCCATCAGAAAGCTCGTAATACAGCAGACCGCAGACGCAGCGGTCTTCTTAGGACCACGGCTGTGGCAGTTGGACCGCCAAACTCATAACCAGGCCCTAAGAGTTATATATGCTACAAGCAGCCAATTTGTCTTTGAAAAAAAATGATAGCAATAGTTTATGCCCATGCCACAGCTAACAACCCTGGGCGGAGTTCGTGTAGGCGCGCAACGTGGAGTCCAGATTGTTGCGGAAAATGTCCGGGAGCTACACTGAGTTCCGTGAACGCGCAGAGTTGCTTGTTCCGCCCGTTCGCGGTGCGTTTTTACCATTTGGTAAGGGTGGGTGTAATGTGCGTAAGGGACCTACGCGGAGAGGCACAGAGATGGATCCAATCTCCGCACTCTCCGCATAGTTCCGTTACGCACCTCCTGCCTCCCTCCCGCCTGTCTCCCGCCCGCCTCCCGCCCGCAGTATTAAATACATTAAAAAAGCAATTTTCAAATAATCTTACCTTATCGGCGGCGTCCCCGGGCTTCCAGATGTCTAAATCGTGTCTTCTTCTGGGAACTGCGCATGCGGGGGAGCCCGCGCATGCGCATTCCTGCCGAGGATATACAGTTTATCTTCGTCCTCTGAAGGCAGAGAGGCCTTTGCCCAGGCCAAACCAGTTCTGGTCAGTCCTGGAGCACTCTGTTTACATGACTCCTTCTTTCCTTTCACTGTGCAGGGCAGAGACATCAGACGCACCACAGCAGTTGGAGACAGCATTGTGGAGGGAAGATACAGCCCTATTCAGGTCCCAGGTGCAACTCCTCCCACCCATCTACATGCAGATCTCTCTATTCAGCCCTGTGATAACTCACCCTGTCTCCTGGAATCCCCCAGCCCCTGTCACTCGAACTCCAGACAAGGAATACACAACCTAGCACAGGCAGGCTTGGATGATTAGACAAGAAAATACCTACTTTCTAAAAGTGGTATTTTCAAACACAGAATGTTAAAACCACCTTCACAAAAAGATGCATTTTATCATTCTGAGTTCAGGCATACTAAACTCAAGTTTCTACCTTGGTCCCTGCGTCAGTTAGGATTATAAGATGTAATAATAAAACTGCCTATTCTGGCCTATGGGGAACAGGTAGCCTTGCAATAGTGAAAAAAGTAAATGGATGTAATTCACTATTAGGACATGCCACACACACCAGGGCATGTCCTACCTTATACTTACAATGCACCCTGCCCTTGAGCCTACCATAGGGGTGTCTGATATGAAGAAAAGGAAAGGTTTAGGAATGGGCAAGTGGGTGTACTTGCCCAGTCAGCATGGCAGTACCAGACTGCACACAAGCTCTGCAATGGCAAGCCTTAGACACACATTAACCGGCTGCTTCTGTGGGTGGCACAACCAGTGCTGCAAGCCCACTAGCAGCATTTGGATTACCAGCCCTGGGCACTCCTGGTGCACGGTACTAGTGTCTGACAAGTAAACCAAATCAGCCAATCATGGAATCACTAATCCATACATCAATTTACCATAGGGAGCACATGCATTGTGGCACTGGACAGCAGTGGCACAGTGCCCAAAGCATCTAACACCAGCAAAAACACATAAGGCAACAGCAAACAATTGAAGGTAGACCCACGCCAAGGTGCCAGGTCTAACACGTGTCCCCTCCAGCCTAAATGTGGGGAGAACTACCCTACCTCCTGGGAGTTCTCATCATATAGGTGGAAAAATATGGACAGACCATCAGCATTGGCTTGCTCTGTACCAGGGCGGTGTTCCACCATGAAATCCATCCCCTGTAGGGAAATGGACCACCTCAACATCTTTGGATTCTCACCCCTCATCTGCATCAACCATCTGAGGGGCCTGTAGTCTGTCTGAACCAGGAAGTGAGTCCCAAACCAGTATGGTCTCAGCTTCTTCAGTGCCCAGACCACTGCAAATGCCTCACTCTCAATCACGCTCCACCTCTGTTCCCGTGGAAGTAACCTACTACTGATGAAGGCTACGGGTTGATCTAGGCCCTCCTCATTCATCTGTGACAAAACAGCCCCCACACCATGCTCTGAAGCATCTGTCTGAACGATAAACTCTCTGGAGAAGTTGGGTGACAGGTGCACAGGCGCCATGCACATGGCAGTTTTCAGGGCTCCAAAAGCTTTCTGACAGGTGTCAGTCCAAATCACTTTCCTGGGCTGCTTCCTGGAAGTCAGCTCTGTCAAGGGTGCAACAATGCTGCCATACCCCTTGACAAACCTCCTGTAATATCCAGTGAGTCCTAAAAAGGCTCTCACCTCTGTCTGGGTTTTGGGTGGTTCCCAAGCCAGGATGGTTTCAATCTTGGGCTGTAGGGGCGCCACCTGTCCGCTCCCAACCTGGTGTCCCAAGTACACCAAGGAACCCTGCCCGATCTGGCACTTACTCGCCTTGATCGTGAGGCCTGCTCTCCGCAGCGCCATCAACACTTCCCTGAGGTGGCACAGATGTTCTTCCCAACCGGGGGTGAACACTGTAATGTCATCCAGATGGATGGCACTGAACTCTTCCAGTCCAGCCAACATGTGGTTTACCAACCTCTGAAAGGTGGCAGGGGCATTCTTCATCCCGAAGGGCATAACCCGAAACTGGTAGTGCCCATCTGGTGTGGAGAATGCTGACCTCTCTCTTGCCCCATCAGTCAAGGCGATCTGCCAGTACCCAGATGGTAGGTCAATCATGCTGAGGTACCAGGCAGCCCCTAACCGATCTATGAGCTCATCAGCTCTGGGGATGGGGTGTGCGTCAGTCCTTGTGACTGATTGAGCCCTCAGTAGTCCACACAGAACCAGAGTTCTGGCGTGGCACCCGGTGTGGCAGCCAGTGGGACCAAGACCACTGGGCTGGCCCAAGGACTGTTAGAGGACTCAATCACCCCTAACACAAGCATCTTGGAGACCTCCTCCTTAATGCAAGCCCTCACTTTGTCAGTCACCCTGTAAATTTTGTGCTTCACAGGAGGACTATCTTCAGTGTCCACATCATGGATGCACCACTCAGTGACACTGGGAATCAGGGAGAACAGATCAGAAAACTGTCCCAGCAACTGGCGGCAGTCATTCTGTTGCTCAGGGGTCACGGTGGAAGAGAGGTTTACACCATCCACTGACCCATCTTGCTCTGTCGCTGACAGGAGGACAGGAAGAGGCTCAGTCTCCTCCTCCATTCCAGGATCTGTCGCTAAGAGCATGCCCACTTCGGACCTCTATAAGTGGGGCTTCAGGTGGTTGACATGCAGGACCTGCAAGGGGTTGCTGGGAGATCGCAAGTCTACCAAGTAGGTAACAGGACTTTTGCGCTCCACCACCTCAAATGGTCTGGTCCTTTTATCCTGGAGCGCGCAGGGCTCCTCTGGGGCCATGACCCACACTTTCTGACCAGGCTGAAGCTCTACCAGAGTGGCATTCTGGTCAAACCACTGCTTTATCTCCTCCTGGCTGGTTTCCAGATTCGCCTCAGCGAGTAACCTCAAACGCCTAGTCTGATTCCTGAAGGCCAGCATGTAGCTATATACATCCTGGGGAGGTTTCCTGGGAGATTGCTCCCAGCCTTTCTTGACCAGACTCAGAGGTCCTCTCACGGGGTGACCATAAAGAAGCTCAAAGGGACTGAACCCTAGAGATTTCTGTGGAACCTCATGGTATGCAAAGAGCAGGCATGGTAAGAGGATGTCCCATTTATGCCTCATAGGTTCCTCAAGACCCATAATCATGCCTTTTAGGGTTCAGTTGAATCTTTCAACCAACCCATTTCCTTGGGGCTGGTAAGAAGAGGTAAACTTGTAGGTTACCCCACACTCCTGCCACAGGGACTTCACATACTTGGAAATGAAGTTTGTATCCCGGTCAGACACTAACTCTCTAGGGAATCCCACTCGGGAGAAAATTCCCATCAGTGCTCGTCCCACCACGGGGGCCGTCACTGTACTCAGAGGTATGGCTTCCGGGTACCGGGTGGCATGGTCCACCAAGACCAGGATGAACCTGTTGCCCATGGCTGTCTTGGGGTCCAGTGGCCCCACAATGTCAATACCTACCCGTTCAAAGGGGGTGCTGACCACAGGGAATGGCTGGAGAGGAGCCTTTTGCTTCCTCCCACTCTTTCCATTTGCCGGGCAAGTCTGACATGTCCTGCAATGAGTGTCTGAACTCTTGCACATTTGGGGCCTATGAAAGTGGGTGACAAGCCTCTCAAGGGTCTTGTCCTGCCCCAAATGTCCTGCCAATGGCACATCATGAGCCAGCCCCAGTAGGAAAGCTCTGAAGCGCTGGGGTACCACCAGCACATGGGCTGATCCAGACTGATCACCTGCTGCCTGGCTTGCAGATTGCTGCCGCAAACCCACAAGAGAAGGGCATTCCTTCTGCTCCTTGCAGAACTCTTCCCTGGAGGGTCCTCCTTCTTGCTGCCAATGGGTCAGCTCAGGCAGGTCCCCCAGTTCAGCTACCTGTTCCCCGGTAGGCTCCAGGGCATCCCCTCAGGGTCTACCTCCTCCTGGGCCATGGCAACTGCGGGGGCCGGTTTCCCGGGCCCCCTGCCTCTTCTCTTTAAGGCAGGCACCTGGGCCTCCCCCTCAGGCTCCAGGTCCTCTTGAGAACCCTTACTGGCTGCCATGGACCGTGAGGTGACACACGCCCAGTCAGGCAGACACAACATCTCCAAATGAGCACTTGCTCCACCTTCGCCCAAGGTGAGCTCTCCAAATCGTTCCCTAACAAACAGTCAACAGTCATGGCTGGCCTCACAGCTACTTGAAGAGTGCCAGAGACCCCCCCCACTCAAAGGGAACCTGAGCCACCTTGCAGTGGCTCTCTGTATTGTCAGCGGCAACAATTGGGTAGAATGCATTGGGGACAACCTGCCCTTGAGACAGCAGGTGACACTTGACAGCTGTCACACTGGCTCCTGTGTCTCTAAGAACCTCCACTCTATGGCCATTGATGGTCACCCACTGCCTATACTTTTTAGAGTTATCAGGCAGTTGGGTCCTGGGGACCTCCTCACAGTCACCTAAAGAGACAAGGGATATCTCAGTGGGCCCCCACCCACCTTGGACACCCATCTCCTCCCCCAGCACTACACTCGCCATCTGCCGGGATGGAGCACCAGTAGGTGCTGTCTTTCCAAACTGTGGGCACCGGGGATCATTAG
Source organism: Triturus cristatus (assembly GCF_964204655.1). Taxonomy (NCBI): domain Eukaryota; kingdom Metazoa; phylum Chordata; class Amphibia; order Caudata; family Salamandridae; genus Triturus; species Triturus cristatus. Next base: position 425,481,146 of record NC_140593.1, read on the forward strand.
ACTTGTGGCCCACGTCCCCACACTTGTAGCACCTCAGGAGTCCCCTATGAACAGGGTTACCTGTCAGGACCACGTGCTTTTTCTCTGGGGGAGGCTGGGAACCTTACCTTTGGTTCCCTTGGGAATTACTTTGGAGCCCTCTGTGGAACTCCCTCTGTTTACCCTTGTCCCCCCACTCTTCTGCTGGGGACCCTGCCCACTCTTGGCTGAGTCTCCCACATGACCCTTGTGGACCCTGGTGCTCACCCAGCGGTCGGCCTCCTCAGCAAGCTTTCTAGGGTTAGTCAGCCTGCTATCAATCAGGTGCTGGCGTAGCTCTGGGAAACAATTACTTGACAAGTGCTCCCATGAAATTAAATCAAAGAGCCCCGCAAAATCATTAATTTTGCTACCCTTCACCCAACCATCCAATGCTCTGCAAAAGAAAGTTACATATTCCACCCATGTGCTTGACTCCACCTCCTTGCAATTTCTAAACCTCTGTCTATACAATTCAGGAGTCAACCCATACCTGGACATCAATGCATCTTTCATGTGGCTATAAGAATTATGGACTTCAGAAGGCAAGTCTAACAGTGTGTCCCGCCCCTCACTGAGGAACCGCCCCAACAATCCCGCTCCACAATCCTTCTCAGGGAACCGGTGGGAAGATATGGATACTTCATGGGCCTTGAACCACTGCCCAATATCATCATTCTTATAAAACTCTTTCACCACATCTTTAGGAATATACACCCTAGCTTCCACAGGAATTGATGGTGTGCTGCCACCAGAGGGAGTAATTTCTAAGCTCTTTGCTTTCAATTCCATCTCCCTCAAACTTTTCTCATGCTCAAACTGCATCCTCTTTTCTTCCAGGGCCAATTTTCTAGTTTGCAACTCCTATTCTAACTGCCCACTTAACTTGTGCTTGGTCAGCTCCATCTCATGCATCCTACACCTCTCCCTGTCCTCCAACTCCTCTGGGGACTGGCCTTTGGCAGAAACACTGATACCTACTGGGGAAGTTACTCTCCTCCCCCCTGGACCCAATGACCCATCCAGCTGCCCTTCTGCATCCTCAACCCCTTCCTCATTCTCAGGGGTACTCCTTGCTGCGACCCAGCCCCTCAGCGCCTTTTGAAACTCATCCTTCTTGGAGAGACCGGTCACTGCAACTTTAAATTTCTTGCAGAAGTGCTTCAGCTGCCTCACATTTTAGTATTCCAGTTTCTCCTCTTCCCAATCAAAATCAACAGATGCTATGGATGCTGCTTTCTCCATAGTGGTTAAACTTGGCAGTTCTTGGCAAAAATAGAAAATCCCAGGAAAATCAATCTACCAAAATTAAATGGTCGCATTTTGGTCTGCACTCACTAGTAGTGTTCACCAATCACTGTATATGAGTCAAAAATGCAAGTCCAGAATCCTCACCGCTGACCACCAATGTTAGATTTGGGGGTCTCTAGTTGGAAGAGGTAGGTACCTTTGACCAAATAGGGGCCCTGGCGTCTAGTCAAGGTAAGGGGGTACACTCCTAAAATAACCCCTGCTCACCCCCTTGGTAGCTTGGCACGAGCAGACAGGCTTATCTCAGAGGCAGTGTGTAAAGCATTTGTGAACACATACAGTAACCCAGTGACAACACTACAGATGGACACCACACAAGTTGTAGTATAAAAATAAGTATCTTTTATATAGATTTAACACAAGACCATAAACGACAAATGTCCACAATACTGTACTGGTAGAATTAGCTTAGTTATATTTAGATGTTAAAATGCGACACTTTGAGTTCAATGTACCTTTGGATGCGTTACGCTATACAACGAAAGTGTTGCCGGGAAGGTGATGCGTCTGTTCCTTACATGCAGGAACGGTGATGCGTCGGTTTCTAACTGCGCTTCTGTGGCTATGTGGCCCGCAATGCCGTGATGCGATGAAGATCCGGTGCAATGAAACAAAGATGGCGTCTTCTTCTTGATACGACACGATGCGTGCACGCCCGATGGCCGAACGGCGACTCAACAATTCTTCTGAGCCTTGACAGGCCCTGCGACACGCTTCTGTGGTGATGCGAGACACTTCGTCGAGGCGATGAGACAACTGCAGCGGCGACACCCTTGTTCAGTGATGCGACGACACAGGCGGCGGCACTCTTCTCCGGTGATGCGAGACACTTCTGCAATGCGATGCAATAGCTGCAGCGGTGACACCCTTCTTCAGTGATGCGACGACAGCTGCTGCGGCAGCAACACGCTTCTCCGGTGATGCAAGACACTTCTGCGATGCGATGCGACAGCTACAGCGGCGACACCCTTCTTCAGTGATACAACAACAGCGGCTGCGGCGGCGATACACTTCTACTTCGTGAGTCACGCTTCCAGCTCCTTGTGACACGCAGTCCCTCAGAAGGCCCAACACAACTGCAGGCACTTCCAAATAACTCTTGCGGAGCTGATGGTTGAAGTCTGTTGTCCCTGAGACTTCAGCAGGAGGCAAGCTCTTTCTCAAGCCCTTGGAGATCCTTCACAAGTTGATGAAAGTACACACAAAGTTCCTCTCTCCTCTCTTTGGCAGTTAGGCAACCACTGCAGGCCAATCCCTCAAGCTTAGGGATAGTCTCTCCTCAATCTCTCTGGTTCCTCTCCTCAGCAAAGGTTTCTTCTTTTTTCCCAAAAGTGATCTAAAGTTCTGGGGTCTGGGTCCCCCTTTTTATACACAGTTTATCTTTGTCCTCTGAAGGCAGAGAGGCCTTTGCCTAGTCCAAACCAGTTCTGGTCAGTCCTGGAGCACTCTGTTTACATGACTCCTTCTTTCCTTTCACAGTGCAGGGCAGAGACATCAGATGCACCACAGGAGGTGGAGACAGCATTGTGGAGGGAAGGCACAGCCCTATTCAGGTCCCAGTTGCAACTCCTCCCACCCATCTACATGCAGATCTCTCTATTCAGCCCTGTGCTGACTCACCCTGTCCCCTGGAATCCCCCAGCCCCTGTCACTCAAACTCCAGACAAGGAATACACAACCCAGCAGAGGCAGGCTTGGATGGTTAGACAAGAAAATACCTATTTTCTAAAAGTGGTGTTTTCAAACACAGAATGTTAAAATCAACTTCACTAAAAGATGCATTTTATCATTCTGAGTTCAGGCATACTAAACTTGAGTTTCCACCTGGTTCCCTGAGTCAGTTAGGATTATAAGATGTAATAATCAAACTGCCCATTCTGACTTATGGGGAACAGGTAGCCTTGCAATAGTGAAAAACGAAAATGGCTGTAATTCACTATTAGGACATGCCACACACACCAGGGCATGTCCTACTGTTAGAAGGCGACCTCAGAGGGGCCCGGAGGGGGGCCCTGACTGCCCTGAGACCCACCCTCGAGGTATCGTAGCCGGGCACTGGCGGGAGACTCCTCAGGGGAGGAACCTCGTATCTAGGATCGCACACTCGGCACCACACGACAGAGAGACACCACACGAGGAGTTCTTACGAGCAAATCTTTATCAGATTGGAGTAGTAGGATCTTTATGATCAGCACAGCAAATATATACAAGCAGAGCGTGGGCTCTCAAAGTCTTGGAGGGGAGTAGGAGGTAGCGGGACAGTCTTTGGGGATGTGGACCAAATGCAGGACCCGTCGCACAGCTCACAATCCTCGAGCGGGGGGATACGGTTGTCGTCGTGGGGTCCGGCGGGACCAAGAGAGTCTGTGGGAGCCGCGAGTCACTCAGCAGGGCTCGGTTACAAGTTCGGTGGTCTTACGATCTTCGAGGAGCCGCGAGTCACTCAGCAAGGCTCAAGCACAAGTTCGGAGGTCTTACGATCTTCAGGGAGCCGCGAGTCACTCAGCAGGGCTCAAGCACAAGTTCGGAGGTCTTACGATCTTCAGGGAGCCGCGAGTCACTCAGCAGGGCTCAAGCACAAGTTCGGAGGTCTTACGATCTTCAGGGAGCCGCGAGTCACTCAGCAGGGCTCAGGTGTTCCAAGGCGAATCTGCCGGACTGTCCCAGAGCACTCCTTGTTATAGGGCGACCCCTCTTTGATGTCCGGAGCCTGTGCAGGCAGGGGTCTTGTCACCTGGGGGTCGCTTGTTGGGGGTTTCCTGCCATTGTCTTTTGATCCGTTCAGGGCCGGGTCGGGAGGAGTCCCACACACCCAGCAGGCGTGGAGCCAGCCCTCGGGGAGGCCGGCAGGTCGATCGAAACCCACCGTCCCAGGGAAGCGCAGAGGTGTGATAGAAACTGCTCCTCCCTCTCTCATCCCAAGGGGAGCGTGATGTCCTCCAGCCGGAATGGCGCCTCTAGGCCAGGGTCGCGCTGGGGCCGGGCGGCCATCTTGTTGCATGAAGTGGGCACGCGGGCCCGGTGTGGCCGAAGGGCAGAAGGCCACGGACGGGGAAGTCCGGGTTGGGTGCGTGCTAGTTCTGGTGGGAAGGATCGGCTAGGCCGTGGGTTTGGGGGCTGGTGTGAGGTGCAGGGGTCAGGTCTAGCTATGTTACGAGGGCCGGGTCTAACATGCGTCCCCCCCAGCTGAAAGCCAGAGAGAACTACCCATCTTCTTGGGGGTTCTCTTCGCTGAGGCGGAAGAACCGGGAGAGGCCATCGGCGTTGGCGTGGTCAGTCCCAGGGCGATGTTCCACGGTGAAATCCATCCCCTGGAGGGAGATTGACCACCGCAGTAGCTTGGGGTTTTCTCCTCGCATCTGCAAGAGCCATCGCAAGGGGCGATGGTCGGTTTGGACCTTGAAATGGGTGCCGAACAGGTAAGGGCGTAGTTTCTTGAGGGCCCAGACTACGGCGAATGCCTCTCGCTCGATGGTGCTCCATCTCTGTTCGCTGGGCAATAGCCTTCGGCTGAGGAAGGCTACGGGCTGGTCTAGGCCTTGGTCATTCACCTGGGAGAGGACTGCCCCGATGCCATGCTCGGAGGCATCAGTTTGTACCACAAATTCTTTGGAGTAGTCGGGGGCCTGGAGGACGGGGGCAGTACACATGGCCGCTTTCAGGGCCTCGAACGCCTCTTGGCAGGCAGGGGACCATTGCACCTTCTTGGGCTGCTTTTTGGACGTGAGTCCCGTGAGGGGACCGACCAGGCTGTAATTCCGGATGAACCTCCGGTAGTAGCCCGTGACCCCCAGAAAGGCTCGGACCTCCGTTTGGGTAGTGGGGGGTTCCCAGGCTAGGATGGCGTCGATTTTGGGCTGTAGAGGGGCGACCTGCCCGCTTCCGACCTGGTGCCCCAGGTAGGTTACCGAACCTTGCCCAATCTGGCACTTGCTGGCTTTCACGGTGAGGCCTGCCTGGCGCAGGGCGGTCAGCACCCTCCGAAGGTGCTGGAGGTGCTCACTCCACTCAGAGCTAAAAACTGCGATATCGTCGAGATATGCGGCACTGAATTTTTCCAGCCCGGCCAGGACTCTATTTACCAGTCGCTGAAAGGTGGCCGGGGCATTTTTCATCCCGAAGGGCATCACGCGAAAGCGATAGTGCCCATCCGGGGTGGAGAAGGCGGACCGCTCCTTGGCTCCTTCTGTGAGCGCAATTTGCCAGTAGCCGCAGGTGAGATCGAAGGTGCTGAGGAACCGAGCAGTCCTGAGCCGGTCAATGAGCTCGTCGGCTCGGGGAATGGGGTGGGCATCGGCTCGGGTGACTTCATTGAGTCCCCGGTAGTCCACGCAGAAGCGGAGTTCTGGTGCGACCCCGGGGGCAGCTGCTTTTGGGACCAGGACCACGGGGCTGGCCCAGGGGCTGTCCGAGGGTTCGATCACGCCGAGGGTCAACATTTTCGAGACTTCGGCTTGGATACAGGACCGGACCCGATCAGGGACTCGGTAGGCTCGGTGTCTCACTGGTGGGCTGTCCCCGGTATCCACATCATGGACACACCAGTCGGTGACCTTGGGGACCAGGGAGAAAAGGTCCGGAAACTGCCCTAGGAGCTGGCGGCAATCCTCACGCTGCTGGGGAGTAAGAGACGGGGAGAGGTTCACTCCCTCTACGGAGCCGTCCTTCTCTTTGGTGCACAGGAGATCGGGGAGAGGATCTGACTCTTCCTCGGACCCATCATCAGTGGCCAGCAGGAGGCTCAGCTCCGTTTGCACAAAGTGGGGCTTGAGGCGGTTCACGTGGAGGACCCGGAGGGGGTCCCGAGGGGACTGGACGTCCACCAAGTACGTGACCTGGCTCTTCCGCTCAACCACTCTGAAGCGCCCGGTCCATTTATCCTGGAGGGCGCAGGGTTTCACGGGGGCCATGACCCATACCTGCTGGCCCGGCTGAAACTCGACCAGAGTGGTGTTCTGGTCGTACCAGCGCTTCATCTCCTCCTGACTCGCCTCCAGGTTGGCCTCGGCCATCTCTCGGAACCTTCTAGTCTGATTTCGGAGGGTCAGGACTTAACTGAACACATCTCGGGGGGGCCTTGAGGCGCCGCCTCCCAGCCTTCCTTGACCAGGCTGAGGGGCCCCCTGACGGGGTGCCCGTAGAGTAACTCAAAGGGGCTGAACCCCAAGGATTTCTGGGGAACTTCGCGGTATGCGAATAGGAGGCAGGGGAGCAGGATGTCCCACTTACGCCGGAGGGGCTCTTCCAGGCCCGCGATCATCCCCTTCAGAGTTCGGTTAAACCGCTCTACCAGGCCGTTTCCTTGGGGGTGGTACGGGGTGGTGAACTTATAGGACACCCCGCATTGTTGCCATAAGGACTTCATGTACCGGGAAATAAAGTTGGTACCGCGATCACTCACGACCTCGCGGGGGAAACCCATGCGGGAGAAGATTCCCATCAACGCCCGGCCCACCACGGGGGCTGTGACCGTGCGCAGGGGGATGGCCTCAGGGTAACGGGTGGCATGGTCCACCAGGACGAGGATGAACCGGTGCCCTTGGGAAGTTGGGGGGTCCAGGGGCCCTACAATGTCGATCCCGACCCGCTCAAAAGGGGTACTGACGACAGGGAAGGGTTGGAGGGGAGCCTTGCTCTTCCCTCCGCTTTTTCCACTGGCCTGGCACATGGGACAGGACTTGCAGTGGGCTCCTACATCTGCTCTCCTTCTGGGCCAGTAGAAGTGGGTCACGAGGCGACTGTACGTTTTGTCCTGGCCCAAGTGGCCTGCGAGGGGGACATCGTGGGCCAAGCCCAGGAGGAGGTTTCGGAAGCGTAGGGGCACAGCCAGCACCCGGCCGGACCCTAGCTCCACCGACTTCTGTTCGCTGTACAGGAGGTCTTTCTCCCAATACACCCGGTGCGTCCCCGTCTGGTCGCCTGCGGCCTGGGCCTCTGCCTGTTGCCGGGGCCCGTCCAGGGAGGGACAGGTATCCTGCTCTCGGCAGAACTCTTCTCGGGAGGGGCCCCCCTCGTGGCGCCACTAGGCTAATTCGGGCAGATCGCCGAACTCGGTGACTGGGGTGGAGTCGGAAGGCGGGGGTTCGTCACTGGCAATCGACTCTTCTGGTGGGGACATGGGGGGACCCTCGGCTGGGACCATCCTATCTTCTGGGATCGGGGCGTCGTCGACTTCCCTCAGGGGGGTCAGTCGAGCCGCCATGGATCGAGTGGGATCAGGGAGGCCCATCATCCCTAGATGGGTCTTGCGCTCAACTTGTCCCCAGGGGGAACTTTCCAGGTCGTTCCCCAGGAGACAGTCGACGGGTTGGGAGGTTCTCACTGCAACCTTCAGTTTACCGACCACCCCTCCCCACTCAAAGGGCACCAGGGCTACCTTACATAGGCTTTCTGTGTTGTCGGCTGAAATGACAGGACAAAAGACGTTGGGGAGGACCTGGTCTTCGTGTACCAAATGGCTAAGGACACCGGTGATGCTGGCCCCGGTGTCACGCAGGGCTTCTACTTGGTGGCCATTGATCGTGACTAGCTGCCCATATTTCTTTGTGTTAGAGGGCAGGAGGCTCCCTGGGACCATCTCTCTATCTCCTAAGGACACTAGGGCCATAGCGGCGGGTTCCCACTCCTCGGCCTCCTCAACCTCCTCCCCCAGGGCTACATTGGCTATCTGTCTAGCAGGGGGTGCTGCCTGGGTGGTGCGTGGGGCCATGGGGCATTCAGGGTCGTTGGCGTAATGCCCGGGCTTCTGGCAACGGAAACAAGTGATGGTTACCCGGTGCCCCCGTCTAAGGGGGGGCCGGATACAGCTGGTGGGGGTGCCGGGAAAGGTGGAGGTTGGGACTTCGGGGGACTCGCCTGGGACTCTCTCTGCCCTCCCTGGTTCCCCCCCCCTCTCTGGCGGGGTGGTCCCTGACTGGCTCGGGGGTACTCTCCTACAGGGCCCCGGGAGACCCGGGTGTTGGTCCAGCGATCCGCCTCGACAGCCAGCTTTCTTGGGTCCGTGAGCTTGCTATCAAGCAGATGCTGGCGGAGTTCCACAAAGCAGTTGGCCGCCAGGTGTTCCCACAGCATAAGGTCTGTTAGTTCTTCCAGGGTGGTTACCTTGCTGCCCTTGATCCATCCATCGAAGGCGCGGCTGAAGAAATTCACATATTCCACCCAGGTGGTACCCGGGATCTTCCTGCAGTCCCGGAACCGCTGGCGGTACATCTCCTGGGTGAGGCCGTACCTTGTGAGGAGGGCCGCTTTCATGTGTTCATAGGATGTTTGCATGGAGGTGGGTAGGTCGAGCAGGGTGTCTCTCCCTTCGCTCAGGAATCGTCCCCACAACCCAGCCCCCCAATCCTTCTGTGGGACCCGATGGGAGGTCATGGCGACCTCGTAGGCCCGGAACCACTGCTGAATGTCATCATTTTTGTAATATTCTTTGACCACATCCTTGGGGATGTGGACCTTCTGTTCCGTTGGGGCGGCCGCCTCCCGGTTCCCCGGGGGCCGCGTTTCTTCGTTTCTCGCTTTCAGTTCTATTTCCTTCAGGCTGCGTTCATGTTCCAGTTGAAGTCTCTTTCCCTCGTGTTCTCGTTGGAGTTTCTTCTCTTCTAGTTCTCCTTGTACTCGCAATTGTTCTACTGCTAGCTTTTTCTCGGCTAATTTCAGCTCGCCCTCGATTTTGAGTTTGGCTAATTCGAGCTCGTGATGGCGACTTTTTTCTCTGTCTGCGAGTTCCTCCGGGGATAGGCCCCCGTCTGGTACGAAGCCTCGCACCTGGTTGCTGCTGCGTTCTCCTTGGGAGGGTCCAGCTTCGTCGTGGGGCTCCCCCGCTCCTTCTGGCCGGGAGGCTCCAGAATCCACCCAAGCTTTCAGTGCCTTTTGCATATCTTCTTTGGTGTTGAGACCAGTGGTAGCGATTCTGAGTTCCTTACAGAATTGTTTTAGTTCTTTGTGAGTGTACTCTTCCAGCTGTTCCACCTGGAACACGGTACTGGCGTCGTCTTCTATGAGAACCCCGGTGTTTCCTTCTGCCATCTTTGTCGGTAGTGCGTCAGCCGTTCACGGTACGATCTCTAGATTATGGACCCGAATCCCGTCGCTTGCCACCAATGTTAGAAGGCGACCTCAGAGGTGCCCGGAGGGGGGCCCTGACTGCCCTGAGACCCACCCTCGAGGTATCGTAGCCGGGCACTGGCGGGAGACTCCTCAGGGGAGGAACCTCATATCTAGGATCGCACACTCGGCACCACACGACAGAGAGACACCACACGAGGAGTTCTTACGGGCAAATCTTTATCAGATTGGAGTAGTAGGATCTTTATGATCAGCACAGCAAATATATACAAGCAGAGCGTGGGCTCTCAAAGTCTTGGAGGGGAGTAGGAGGTAGCGGGACAGTCTTTGGGGATGTGGACCAAATGCAGGAGCGTACCCGTCGCACAGCTCACAATCCTCGAGCTGGGGGATACGGTTGTCGTCGTGGGGTCCGGCGGGACCAAGAGAGTCTGTGGGAGCCGCGAGTCACTCAGCAGGGCTCGGTTACAAGTTCGGTGGTCTTACGATCTTCGAGTAGCCGCGAGTCACTCAGCAAGGCTCAAGCACAAGTTCGGAGGTCTTACGATCTTCAGGGAGCCGCGAGTCACTCAGCAGGTCTCAAGCACAAGTTCGGAGGTCTTACGATCTTCAGGGAGCCGCGAGTCACTCAGCAGGGCTCAAGCACAAGTTCGGAGGTCTTACGATCTTCAGGGAGCCGCGAGTCACTCAGCAGGGCTCAGGTGTTCCAAGGCGAATCTGCCGGACAGTCCCAGAGCACTCCTTGTTATAGGGCGACCCCTCTTTGATGTCCGGAGCCTGTGCAGGCAGGGGTCTTGTCACCTGGGGATCGCTTGTTGGGGGTTTCCTGCCATTGTCTTTTGATCCGTTCAGGGCCGGGTCGGGAGGAGTCCCAGACACCCAGCAGGCGTGGAGCCAGCCCTCGGGGAGGCCGGCAGGTCGATCGAAACTCACCGTCCCAGGGAAGCGCAGAGGTGTGATAGAAACTGCTCCTCCCTCTCTCATCCCAAGGGAAGCGTGATGTCCTCCAGCCGGAGTGGCGCCTCTAGGCCAGGGTCGCGCTGGGGCCGGGCGGCCATCTTGTTGTGTTACGCCCTGAACGTCTCAGGATCGTTTAACAGACACGATAATGAGAACGCAACCACTTGTGAAGGTTTAGTTATTTTAATGAAGGCAACAATAATACAAGGAATAAACAAAGGTTATAGTCACTGGAATCCTCCAGGCTAAGTACGTTACCAGCCCACAGCACGGATGGTCCTAACCGTCCTCTGCATATACGCCGATCCCGGCGTATGCCAACAGAGGGCAGAAATGAAATGGCCGACAATGCCAATCGGTAGGCTGTGAGGGGCACGAAGAGTGTTGGGGAGAATCGAGGAGTCAGGGAAACACCCAGCCGGGGTCTCTACCTGAAGGGAGCAGCCGCTCAACCTCTTCCTCAGAGTGCACCGGGACGCGGAGTCACCTCCTGGTGATGCGTCACCGATACCCCAATCACAAGCAAAGAAGACTGAACTCGATCGATCCCGTGGACTTCCGAGTCTGTAACGCGGCAAACACCTCCTGGTGTGCGTTACAGCTGGCAGTCCCTGTATCTCTGGTCGGGCTGGGAGTTACGACTCCAACCAGCAAAAGCGCCACTGCGCTTTGACTCAGCCGAGTCAAAAAGCGAAGCTCAATGGTTATCCGGTAGAGCTTCAGGGTCCTTCACAGGTGACGATGGGGCAAGACACGGCCCAGGGAGTAACGACTCGACCTACCTCCGTTCTTGCCTTACTGGAGCACCACTCCGGAACACTGCTCTTCACTAAGCAGGTACGTCGGTGTAAACACAATATCCGACAGCGTTGTACCTCCCGGTTCCTCCCTTTATAGGGCGTGTTTCCTTGAGTTATGTAACAGCTCTCCTGTTTACATAAGGGCGTGTTTTCCTTGAGTTATGTAACAGCTCTCCTGTTTACATAAGGGCGTGTTTTCCTTGAGTTATGTAACAGCTCTCCTGTTTACATAAGGGCGTGTTTTCCTTGAGTTATGTAACAGCTCTCCTGTTTACATAACCTCTCAACCGCTAAGCATCCTGGGAGATGTAGTCCGTTTTCGCTGGTTACCGTTTTCCTCCCCTCGCATGACAGGAATTCTTGACATGTTGCATGAAGTGGGCACGCGGGCCCGGTGTGGCCGAAGGGCAGAAGGCCACGGACGGGGAAGTCCGGGTTGGGTGCGTGCGAGTTCTGGTGGGAAGGATCGGCTAGGCCGTGGGTTTGGGGGCTGGTGTGAGGTGCAGGGGTCAGGTCTAGCTATGTTACGAGGGCCGGGTCTAACATGCGTCCCCCCCAGCTGAAAGCCAGAGAGAACTACCCATCTTCTTGGGGGTTCTCTTCGCTGAGGCGGAAGAACCGGGAGAGGCCATCGGCGTGTGCGTGGTCAGTCCCAGGGCGATGTTCCACGGTGAAATCCATCCCCTGGAGGGAGATTGACCACCGCAGTAGCTTGGGGTTTTCTCTAGGGGTGGGCGGAATTTGCGGAATTAACCTTCGCAAATTATCGCGAGAATGTTTAAAATTATCGCAAACAAGCAGAAATATCGCGAAGATGCGGAAGTTTTTTTCCGGCATGTTCGCGAGATTTTCTGCATGGTTGCGGGTCGCCAACTTACCCATGTGGTTGCTTGCGGGCGCGGCCATCTTGTTTTGAGTTGTTCTCGCGGTGCATGATCGCGAGAAGAAAGACGTGATCGCGCGACGCATGACGTCACTGCGGGCGCGAACTGTCGCGAGACAGCGCAAATGGCTAAAAACAATACAACATCTCATGGAGAACGCGACCGGATCAAGAAAACTTGTCGGCGAACGCAGGGATTCAGGTAAGGCGATCGCGCGCGCGCGAGAATGTATCATTTTACAGCGCGAGCAAGAAACAAATTATCGCCAAGCTGCGGAAACCGGAATTTTTGACATTTTCGCGCTCTCCGCGGAACGCAAAAATGTCAAATTATCGCAATTTCCGCGAACGGAACGAAATTTTTGCCCAGGCCTAGTTTTCTCCTCGCATCTGCATGAGCCATCGCAAGGGGCGATGGTCGGTTTGGACCTTGAAATGGGTGCCGAACAGGTAAGGGCGTAGTTTCTTGAGGGCCCAGACTACGGCGAATGCCTCTCGCTCGATGGTGCTCCATCTCTGTTCCCTGGGCAATAGCCTTCGGCTGAGGAAGGCTACGGGCTGGTCTAGGCCTTGGTCATTCACCTGGGAGAGGACTGCCCTGATGCCATGCTCGGAGGCATCAGTTTGTACCACAAATTCTTTGGAGTAGTCGGGGGCCTGGAGGACGGGGGCAGTACACATGGCCGCTTTCAGGGCCTCGAACGCCTCTTGGCAGGCAGGGGACCATTGCACCTTCTTGGGCTGCTTTTTGGACGTGAGTCCCGTGAGGGGACCGACCAGGCTGTAATTCCGGATGAACCTCCGGTAGTAGCCCGTGAGGCCCAGAAAGGCTCGGACCTCCGTTTGGGTAGTGGGGGGTTCCCAGGCTAGGATGGCATCGATTTTGGGCTGTAGAGGGGCGACCTGCCCGCTTCCGACCTGGTGCCCCAGGTAGGTTACCGAACCTTGCCCAATCTGGCACTTGCTGGCTTTCACGGTGAGGCCTGCCTGGCGCAGGGCAGTCAGCACCCTCCGAAGGTGCTGGAGGTGCTCACTCCACTCAGAGCTAAAAACTGCGATATCGTCGAGATATGCGGCACTGAATTTTTCCAGCCCAGCCAGGACTCTATTTACCAGTCGCTGAAAGGTGGCCGGGGCATTTTTCATCCCGAAGGGCATCACGCGAAAGCGATAGTGCCCATCCGGGGTGGAGAAGGCGGACCGCTCCTTGGCTCCTTCTGTGAGCGCAATTTGCCAGTAGCCGCAGGTGAGATCGAAGGTGCTGAGGAACCGAGCAGCCCCGAGCCGGTGAATGAGCTCGTCGGCTCGGGGAATGGGGTGGGCATCGGCTCGGGTGACTTCATTGAGTCCCCGGTAGTCCACGCAGAAGCGGAGTTCTGGTGCGACCCCGGGGGCAGCTGCTTTTGGGACCAGGACCACGGGGCTGGCCCAGGGGCTGTCCGAGGGTTCGATCACGCCGAGGGTCAACATTTTCGAGACTTCGGCTTGGATACAGGACCGGACCCGATCAGGGACTCGGTAGGCTCGGTGTCTCACTGGTGGGCTGTCCCCGGTATCCACATAATGGACACACCAGTCGGTGACCTTGGGGACCAGGGAGAAAAGGTCCGGAAACTGCCCTAGGAGCAGGCGGCAATCCTCACGCTGCTGGGGAGTAAGAGACGGGGAGAGGTTCACTCCCTCTACGGAGCCGTCCTTCTCTTTGGTGCACAGGAGATCGGGGAGAGGATCTGACTCTTCCTCGGACCCATCATCAGTGGCCAGCAGGAGGCTCAGCTCCGTTTGCACAAAGTGGGGCTTGAGGCGGTTCACGTGGAGGACCCGGAGGGGGTCCCGAGGGGACTGGACGTCCACCAAGTACGTGACCTGGCTCTTCCGCTCAACCACTCTGAAGGGCCCGGTCCATTTATCCTGGCGGGCGCAGGGTTTCACGGGGGCCATGACCCATACCTGCTGGCCCGGCTGAAACTCGACCAGAGTGGTGTTCTGGTCGTACCAGCGCTTCATCTCCTCCTGACTCGCCTCCAGGTTGGCCTCGGCCATCTCTCGGAACCTTCTAGTCTGATTTCGGAGGGTCAGGACGTAACTGAACACATCTCGGGGGGGCCTCGAGGCGCCGCCTCCCAGCCTTCCTTGACCAGGCTGAGGGGCCCCCTGACGGGGTGCCCGTAGAGTAACTCAAAGGGGCTGAACCCCAAGGATTTCTGGGGAACTTCGCGGTATGCGAATAGGAGGCAGGGGAGCAGGATGTCCCACTTACGCCGGAGGGGCTCTTCCAGGCCCGCGATCATCCCCTTCAGAGTTCGGTTAAACCGCTCTACCAGGCCGTTTCCTTGGGGGTGGTACGGAGTGGTGAACTTATAGGACACCCCGCATTGTTGCCATAAGGACTTCATGTACCGGGAAATAAAGTTGGTACCGCGATCACTCACGACCTCGCGGGGGAAACCCATGCGGGAGAAGATTTCCATCAACGCCCGGCCCACCACGGGGGCTGTGACGGTGCGCAGGGGGATGGCCTCAGGGTAACGGGTGGCATGGTCCACCAGGACGAGGATGAACCGGTGCCCTTGGGAAGTTGGGGGGTCCAGGGGCCCTACAATGTCGATCCCGACCCGCTCAAAAGGGGTACTGACGACAGGGAAGGGTTGGAGGGGAGCCTTGCTCTTCCCTCCGCTTTTTCCACTGGCCTGGCACGTGGGACAGGACTTGCAGTGGGCTCCTACATCTGCTCTCCTTCTGGGCCAGTAGAAGTGGGTCACGAGGCGACTGTACGTTTTGTCCTGGCCCAAGTGGCCTGCGAGGGGGACATCATGGGCCAAGCCCAGGAGGAGGTTTCGGAAGCGTAGGGGCACCACCAGCACCCGGCCGGACCCTAGCTCCACCGACTTCTGTTCGCTGTACAGGAGGTCATTCTCCCAATACACCCGGTGCGTCCCCGTCTGGTCGCCTGCGGCCTGGGCCTCTGCCTGTTGCCGGGGCCCGTCCAGGGAGGGACAGGTATCCTGCTCTCGGCAGAACTCTTCTCGGGAGGGGCCCCCCTCGTGGCGCCACTGGGCTAATTCGGGCAGATCGCCGAACTCGGTGACTGGGGTGGAGTCGGAAGGCGGGGGTTCGTCACTGGCAATCGACTCTTCTGGTGGGGACATGGGGGGACCCTCGGCTGGGACCATCCTATCTTCTGGGGTCGGGGCGTCGTCGACTTCCCTCAGGGGGGTCAGTCGAGCCGCCATGGATCGAGTGGTGGCGCACACCCACTCAGGGAGGCCCATCATCCCTAGATGGGTCTTGCGCTCAACTTGTCCCCAGGGGGATCTTTCCAGGTCGTTCCCCAGGAGACAGTCGACGGGTTGGGAGGTTCTCACTGCAACCTTCAGTTTACCGACCACCCCTCCCCACTCAAAGTGCACCAGGGCTACCTTACATAGGCTTTCTGTGTTGTCGGCTGAAATGACAGGACAAAAGACGTTGGGGAGGACCTGGTCTTCGTGTACCAAATGGCTAAGGACACCGGTGATGCTGGCCCCGGTGTCACGCAGGGCTTCTACTTGGTGGCCATTGATCGTGACTAGCTGCCCATATTTCTTTGTGTTAGAGGGCAGGAGGCTCCCAGGGACCATCTCTCTATCTCCTAAGGACACTAGGGCCATAGCGGCGGGTTCCCACTCCTCGGCCTCCTCAACCTCCTCCCCCAGGGCTACATTGGCTATCTGTCTAGCAGGGGGTGCTGCCTTGGTGGTGCGTGGGGCCATGGGGCATTCAGGGTCGTTGGCGTAATGCCCGGGCTTCTGGCAACGGAAACAAGTGATGGTTACCCGGTGCCCCCGTCTAAGGGGGGGGCCGGATACAGCTGGTGGGGGTGCCGGGAAAGGTGGAGGTTGGGACTTCGGGGGACTCGCCTGGGACTCTCTCTGCCCTCCCTGGTTCCCCCCCCCTCTCTGGCGGGGTGGTCCCTGACTGGCTCGGGGGTACTCTCCTACAGGGCCCCGGGAGACCCGGGTGTTGGTCCAGCGATCCGCCTCGACAGCCAGCTTTCTTGGGTCCGTGAGCTTGCTATCAAGCAGATGCTGGCGGAGTTCCACAAAGCAGTTGGCCGCCAGGTGTTCCCACAGCATAAGGTCTGTTAGTTCTTCCAGGGTGGTTACCTTGCTGCCCTTGATCCATCCATCGAAGGCGCGGCTGAAGAAATTCACATTTTCCACCCAGGTGGTACCCGGGATCTTCCTGCAGTCCCGGAACCGCTGGCGGTACATCTCCGGGGTGAGGCCGTACCTTGTGAGGAGGGCCGCTTTCATGTGTTCATAGGATGTTTGCATGGAGGTGGGTAGGTCGAGCAGGGTGTCTCTCCCTTCGCTCAGGAATCGTCCCCACAACCCAGCCCCCCAATCCTTCTGTGGGACCCGATGGGAGGTCATGGCGACCTCGTAGGCCCGGAACCACTGCTGAATGTCATCATTTTTGTAATATTCTTTGACCACATCCTTGGGGATGTGGACCTTCTGTTCTGTTGGGGCGGCCGCCTCCCGGTTCCCCGGGGGCCGCGTTTCTTCGTTTCTCGCTTTCAGTTCTATTTCCTTCAGGCTGCGTTCATGTTCCAGTTGAAGTCTCTTTCCCTCGTGTTCTCGTTGGAGTTTCTTCTCTTCTAGTTCTCCTTGTACTCGCAATTGTTCTACTGCTAGCTTTTTCTCGGCTAATTTCAGCTCGCCCTCGATTTTGAGTTTGGCTAATTCGAGCTCGTGATGGCGACTTTTTTCTCTGTCTGCGAGTTCCTCCGGGGATAGGCCCCCGTCTGGTACGAAGCCTCGCACCTGGTTGCTGCTGCGTTCTCCTTGGGAGGGTCCAGCTTCGTCGTGGGGCTCCCCCGCTCCTTCTGGCCGGGAGGCTCCAGAATCCACCCAAGCTTTCAGTGCCTTTTGCATATCTTCTTTGGTGTTGAGACCAGTGGTAGCGATTCTGAGTTCCTTACAGAATTGTTTTAGTTCTTTGTGAGTGTACTCTTCCAGCTGTTCCACCTGGAACACGGTACTGGCGTCGTCTTCTATGAGAACCCCGGTGTTTCCTTCTGCCATCTTTGTCGGTAGTGCGTCAGCCGTTCACGGTACGATCTCTAGATTATGGACCCGAATCCCGTCGCTTGCCACCAATGTTAGAAGGCGACCTCAGAGGTGCCCGGAGGGGGGCCCTGACTGCCCTGAGACCCACCCTCGAGGTATCGTAGCCGGGCACTGGCGGGAGACTCCTCAGGGGAGGAACCTCATATCTAGGATCGCACACTCGGCACCACACGACAGAGAGACACCACACGAGGAGTTCTTACGGGCAAATCTTTATCAGATTGGAGTAGTAGGATCTTTATGATCAGCACAGCAAATATATACAAGCAGAGCGTGGGCTCTCAAAGTCTTGGAGGGGAGTAGGAGGTAGCGGGACAGTCTTTGGGGATGTGGACCAAATGCAGGAGCGTACCCGTCGCACAGCTCACAATCCTCGAGCTGGGGGATACGGTTGTCGTCGTGGGGTCCGGCGGGACCAAGAGAGTCTGTGGGAGCCGCGAGTCACTCAGCAGGGCTCGGTTACAAGTTCGGTGGTCTTACGATCTTCGAGGAGCCGCGAGTCACTCAGCAAGGCTCAAGCACAAGTTCGGAGGTCTTACGATCTTCAGGGAGCCGCGAGTCACTCAGCAGGGCTCAAGCACAAGTTCGGAGGTCTTACGATCTTCAGGGAGCCGCGAGTCACCCAGCAGGGCTCAAGCACAAGTTCGGAGGTCTTACGATCTTCAGGGAGCCGCGAGTCACTCAGCAGGGCTCAGGTGTTCCAAGGCGAATCTGCCGGACAGTCCCAGAGCACTCCTTGTTATAGGGCGACCCCTCTTTGATGTCCGGAGCCTGTGCAGGCAGGGGTCTTGTCACCTGGGGATCGCTTGTTGGGGGTTTCCTGCCATTGTCTTTTGATCCGTTCAGGGCCGGGTCGGGAGGAGTCCCAGACACCCAGCAGGCGTGGAGCCAGCCCTCGGGGAGGCCGGCAGGTCGATCGAAACCCACCGTCCCAGGGAAGCGCAGAGGTGTGATAGAAACTGCTCCTCCCTCTCTCATCCCAAGGGGAGCGTGATGTCCTCCAGCCGGAGTGGCGCCTCTAGGCCAGGGTCGCGCTGGGGCCGGGCGGCCAGCTTGTTGCATGAAGTGGGCACGCGGGCCCGGTGTGGCCGAAGGGCAGAAGGCCACGGACGGGGAAGTCCGGGTTGGGTGCGTGCGAGTTCTGGTGGGAAGGATCGGCTAGGCCGTGGGTTTGGGGGCTGGTGTGAGGTGCAGGGGTCAGGTCTAGCTATGTTACGAGGGCCGGGTCTAACACCTACCTTATACTTCCAATGCGCCCTGCCCTTGGGCCTACCATAGGCGTGTCTGATGTGAAGAAAAGGGAAGGTTTAGGGACGGGCAAGTGGGTGCACTTGCCCAGTCAGCATGGCAGTACCAGACTGCACACCGGCTCTGCAATGGTAAGCCTTAGATACACTTTAACAGGCTGCTTCTGTGGGTGGCACAAGCAGTGCTGCAAGCCCACTAGCAGCATTTGGATTACCAGCCCTGGGCAGTCCTGGTGCATGGTACTAGGGTCTTAAAAGTAAACCAAATCAGCCAATCATGGAATCACTAATCCGTACATCAATTTACCATAGGGAGCACTTGCACTGTGGCACTGGATAGCAGTGGCACAGTGCCCAAAGCATCTAACACCAGCAAAAACACATGAGGCAACAGCAAAAAATGGAAGGCAGACCCACGCCAAGGTGCCATGTCTAACACTTTCCCTCTTCCCTTATATGTGGATTGCCTAGTAGTAGTACTGTAAGACTCAGAGAACCCATTGGTCCTAGGCTACTACTAGTACTAATAGTAGTAAGGACTCCTTACTACTACTAGTACTAGTAACACTAATCTGCTGTGCAGATTGCATGCCCAAGTAAGGTATTCTACCCAGGTTTGTGAGATGAGAAGTCTTTCTTTTTCTTTTACTGTCAGTAAATGGTGGTCACTCACGTTGGACACCCCAAAGTGGTGTATTTAACAGGCCTAGTACTTTTTTTTATTAGCAGCAGTTGATGGTGAACACTGAATAAATGACTACCACGCACCATAGCTTGAAGGAAGTATGAGGGGGAGGATGGCACCATTATATTCCAACTAAGAGAGACCTCATGTCCGCCCAGTTGGCCACTCTTTCTTCTTTTCAAAAAATGAGATGCGTCAATAGCTCTAGCCACTGAGTCAAGTCCTTTGGGTTGTCCTCTTCTTGGGAGGCTTTTCAAAAATTGCCACCAACAAAATACCTAACTGTATATTATTTTGCTTTTTATAGGACATATTGTCTACTCTACTCTAGTATCTGAATTATAGATAGTGATGTGTGTGGTGTATGTATTATTAATTATGTATTTTCAATCTTGCTAATGAAAACAAGCATTGGCACAGGATCTTTTAACTTTTTAGTTATGTTTTATATTATTGTATGTGAAAGTTCTAATAAATTTGTTAAAACTTTCACATACAATAATATAAAATATAACTAAAAAGTGAGAGCGGGGGGTGCAAAGAGTCGAGGCAGGGTGCTGTGGCATAGAGCTAAGCAGGCAGAAGTTACTGGAAACACAGGGTGAGAGCGAGGGGGCAGAGAGTAGAGACAGCGAGCAGGGTGCTGTGGCATAGAGCCGGACAGGCAGAGGGCACCAGAAGCACAGGGTGAGAGCAGGGGCGGTGGGCAGAGAGTAGAGAGAGGGAGCAAGCAGGGTGCTGGGGCATAGAGCTGGACAGGCAGAGGGTGCCAGAAGCACAGGGGTGAGAGCGGGGCAAAGAGTAGAGACAGAGAGTAAGCAGGGTGCTGTGGGATAGAGCCAGACAGGGAGTGAGAGGGCACAAAGATGCGAAAGAGAGTGGAGTGCAATTTTTAGTTATGTTTTATATTATTGTATGTGAAAGTTCTAATAAATGTGTTAAAACTTTCACATACAATAATATAAAACATAACTAAAAAATGAGAGCGAGGGGGCGCAGAGAGTAGAGGCAGGGTGATGTGGCATAGAGCTAAGCAGGCAGAAGGTACTGGAAACACAGGGTGAGAGCGAGGGGGCAGAGAGTAGAGACAGCGAGCAGGGTGCTGTGGCATAAAGCCGGACAGGCAGAGGGTACCAGAAGCAAAGGGTGAGAGCAGGGGCGGGGGGCAGAGAGTAGAGAGAGGGAGCAAGCAGGGTGCTGTGGCATAGAGCTGGACAGGCAGAGGGTGCCAGAAGCACAGGGGTGAGAGCGGGGCAAAGAGTAGAGACAGAGAGTAAGCAGGGTGCTGTGGGATAGAGCCAGACAGGGAGTGAGAGGGCACAAAGATGCGAAAGAGAGTGGAGTGCAATTTTTAGTTATGTTTTATATTATTGTATGTGAAAGTTCTAATAAATGTGTTAAAACTTTCACATACAATAATATAAAACATAACTAAAAAGTGAGAGCGAGGGGGCGCAGAGAGAAGGTACTGGAAACACGAGGTGAGAGCGAGGAGGGAAGGGGGCAGAGAGTAGAGACAGCGAGCAGGGTGCTGTGGCATAGAGCCGGACAGGCAGAGAGCACCAGAAGCACGGGTGAGAGCAGGGGCAGGGGGCAGACAGTAGAGACAGGGAGCAAGCAGGGTGCTGTGGCATAGAGCCGGACAGGCATAGGGCGCCGGAAGCACGGGGTGAGAGCGAGGCAAAGAGTAGAGACAGGGAGTAAGCAGGGTGCTGTAGCATAGAGCTGGACAGGGAGTGAGAGGGCACAAAGAGGCGAAAGAGAGTGGAGTGCGAGCGCCTCGTGCTCATTTTCAAGCACTGCACTCGTGCTTGTGGCACGCCCCTGCTCGCTCCCGCAAGGTGGATGCTGCCACAAGCACGAGTGTGTGCTTGAAAATGTCCAGAGCGATGGCTAAAGGTCCTCCTATACAGCGCATGCACGCTGAGTAGGTGAGACCTAAAAAGGATACTTTTTTTTAAAGCATCCTATTTCCTTTAAGGAAATAGGTTTACTTTAAAAAAAAAATTCTTTATTTAAAGCGATCACAGACATGGAGGACTGCGAACCCTTGCAGGCCAACATTCCTGTTATTCTGAGAAATCGGAATGAGTCACAATTTGCCTACCTAATGAATTTTAATCAGGTAGGTCGGTCTGCAACCCACTTTGAGCCCTATTTTTGATAACCAACATAATTAGTACATAAGTCGGTTTGCAAAATATGTTTCTGGTTGCAAAAATTAGTCACAAATTATGACCGTGTTTTGCAACCAGAAAGATAGTATATTAGGCCCCTAGTCTCCAATGTTATTAGAGTCTTTTTATTGATCCTCAAGATTCTTGACTCAAAGAAATATGCCACTACTTCATTGCATGTAGTATTGACCATCCAATGCACAGCTTGGGAGAAACTGCAGTTCTTTGCAGCTCAGTGTTTGAACTGGTTACTGGGGCCTAATGGTGTCATTTGGTTTCTGTTTATCACTCTGGTATGGTGGCATGGTGTGCCAAATAAGAATGGACTGGGATGCAGCCATGAGTAATTACCAATGGTTGAGATTATTTCAAGCATTCCATCCATCACTCTTTGGTAAACTTCAGTGTGAAGGCCTAAGTAGCTTGGGTATCACCAGACTTGGGTCCTGTGCACACTTTGCCACTGGAACCAAGCTATAACTGACTGATGGCCCTAACAAAGAAGAAACCTGTTTTGGCTTGCTTGTGTTCCAGTTCAGGGAGGACATGGCCTGATAGTTCAGGCTGGACTGTTCCTATTGGAGCAGTGTCAAGACTGATTTGCACATGGCTGGGTCAAACATGAGGTTGCATGGTGTGAAAAATGATGATGGTCTGGGATATTGCTCTAATTACCAGTGACTGAGATTAATTCAAAAATTCCATCCATCACTTTGTATGTACTTCAATTTAGTGTCTGCTAGCATAAATTTTAAGTAGAAATTACCTTGTTTTTCCCCTTCATTTAAATGGTCTTTGTCCAAAAATGTATTTACCATAATTGGATCCCCTGAAAAAACATCTAAAACGTGTCCCTTGGATTTTCCATCAGGGACAAATCCTGATTATAAACTGGGGCTGTCTGCGTGTAAACAAAACATGTATTAATAAACTCTTGGGATAAACTTAGACCATTCATTGCATTCAGCCTACATACCAGTAGCTTCTTCTGAAATTCTGCCTGGCTTTTTTCCCTCCTGCCTTCGTCCTCCAACAGATGGCTTCCTTGTGTGACTTTTTTTTCAGAGGTCACTGGTACTCGATGGTACTTAGAAAAAATAAAAGATGCTTCTTGAGAGAGCTATTAAAAATACCTGGCGTGTTCTGGCCACGTTCCTGCAGTCATTTAGCATAACTGGAGCCTGGCTGCTGTGCTCTCTCTGCATGCCTCACCAGCTGTCTCCTTGGGAGCTCTTTCACACCTTCATGGTACAGTGGGGAGGCGCTGGCTCATTCCTGCAGCCAGGACATTCCTGTACAGGACGGGCGCCCACTGCAGGGCGAGAAGCTACAATGCGGCCCGGGCGGAGGGTCCCACCGCCTGGCAATAGGCAACATACCAGAAGCCACAGTGCCTTGGCGCACTTGGGGGGGGTGGAGCCGGGCTTCCAGCACTATACACAACAAGACGCCGTATCCCCTCGTCCTGCTGGAGCTCCCAGCGCAGCCCACCATCCTTAAAAGAATTTCCAGAGACCCTCCACACATAACAACATTAATGTGATTTTCAAAATCAGCTGGTACTTCTCGTGTGGGCTTGAATTGTTGTGCAGTTTAGTATTTTAAATAAAAAAGCATGCATTGCCGCTTGCTTAAGCGTGCAGGTTCTTACACCCTTCTATGTTTATCAACTGACGCAGTGCTCAGCGTTTCAGGTGGTACTGCCTATGTTTTCCTCCATTTTAGTCTAAACAGACCACCACAAGGAGTTTCACCCTTCGCCATTGTTTTTAAAAGTGGCGTTTAAACAGATGGATGTGCCTCAACCCATCTCTGTTATCCGAGGTAGGATTAGAAAAAATCCACCTGACGTTTTTTTGGAAGTACCTGCTGTACAGTTCGACGTCCTACATATATGAGCACTTGAAGGCAGCCGCCAGTAGCATCATTGCAGGTTCAAGTTACGTCCCAGCTCTCGAGTGTGCTGTGTTGCCTGTTGGGACTTCCATGTGCTCTACAGACGGCGTTCAGACTGTACTCAGTGATTCATGTCTTCTTAACACAGTGCTCCCCTGCTTAGGGAGGAGAGCTGCCCGCACACCCCTCCGCCACCTTCTTACACTACCTGTGCGCCCTGGCCCTGGGCCTGTCTAGCACTGACGAGGCATTGTAAGTGTGAGTTCATGAGGAGAGGGTGAATGTAGGTGGGGCGAGATTCAGTGAAGTACAAAATAATTTGTGGGTATAGGAGGAGAAGGGAGACCATACATATGTGAAAGGATAGTGTGACTGTAAGTGAGCGTAAAGTGAGAGTTTGAGAGCTGGCCGAGGCTTAGTGAGTGTAAACAACACGCAGCCGTGAATGCATATCGGAGAGTGTTACTACCGGCAGATAGTCCATGGGCGCTGAAAGACAAGTGCAGTCCCACAGCCGCGAAAGTTAAAGAGTACTTGAGGGGTGGGGGAAGCGTGGCTGAGAGCAGGGACGCGCAGCATTTACCTTGCGGGAGCGAGTGCGATAATTGCTAACAGATGGTGCTACTCGCTCCCGCAAGGGAATCGCCAAACGTGAACGCGTTGCCATTAAAAGCAATGCAACGCATGCACGTTTTTGCCCGAAAAAGCGAATCAATTCCAAGAGGTCTCTTCCTATGCAGCGCATGCGCGCTGTGTAGGCGAGGCCTAAAAATGAATAGGGGAGGCATATATGGCTTCTAAAAAATGTGAAATGCTTTTTCCAGGTGTACCGACCACCAGTGCCGGGGCCAGTGGTGAGGGCCATGCCACTTCTGTAGGGAGCGGATGGGGCAGCTGCAGGGGGTGAGCCAGCAGCAGTGGTGAGCAGTGGTTAATCATATTCCTTACTTATTGAGAATGATGTACACACTCGCTGCAATGGTGTACAGTCAGTACACTGTACTTCTGCTGAGACTAAGTTGTTGTGAACACTGAACAATTGAAGAAGACACCTTTTACTTAACATTAGCATTAGTGGCGGGGGTTGAGTAATTAATTGCCTATTCTATTCTATCTTCAGCTCAGCAGAGAAAGTTTTATGACAAAGACAAAGACTCAGACGACATGTAATATATGACTGGCAGAGAAGGATGCGTGGGTAAAGGAAGGGGCCCCAGGATGCATATATTTATTTATTTATTTATTTATAACACATTTATAGAGCGCCTGGTTACACCACAAACGGTGTGTCCCCGCGCTATGACACAGGAGAAAGAAAATAGCAGTGAGGAGATGCTAATCAAAACTCTAATAGTTCTTTTTTCCATAGAGCCATGTTTTGAGTTGTTTGCGGAAACGTATTTCAGACGTCTCTGTTCTTAAAGTGATTGGAAGAGTGTTCCAGGTCTTTGCTGCTAGATACCTGAAGGACCGTGCTCCCTGCCTGGCTCTATGTATCCTGGGTATTTTAGCCAATGCTTTGTCCGATGATCGTAAAGTTCTGTCAGGTTTGTATTCCTCAAGGAGTGAGTGCAGATACTTAGGGCCGGATTTCATGAGGATGCGGTACCCATAGCATAACGCCTTGAATATGACCCTCTTTCCTACTGGCAACCAGTGGAGTTTCTTCAGTGCATTCTCTGCGTTAGCTCTTCTGGGTAAGCCCAGTACCAAACGAGCAGCAGCGTTCTGTGCCCTCTGTAGTTTGGCAAGTCCTCCCTTGGTAGTTCCAAGATATAGAACATTGCCATAGTCCAACTGTGAAGTTATTGTTGCATGGACAATGGTTTTCCTAGCATTGGAGGGCATGAGGTTCAGAATTTTCCTCAGAACCTTGATCGCTCCATAACATTTACCCACAACCCTATGTATTTGGTTGATGAAATTCAACTCTGCGTCAAAAAAGATACCTAGATTTTTGACTTCCATTTTAGGGTTGGGTAGTGGGCCTAAAGAGGCTGGCCACCAGGCAGATGACCAAATGGTAGGTGATTTCCCCACAATCATTACCTCCGTTTTATTCCCATTTAATTTAAGACAGTGGTTTGACATCCATTTTGCAACCTCTGATAGGCAGTTAGAGAAACGGGTGGCTGCTAGTTCATCTGTTTGAGACAGTAGGACAATTAGTTGTGTGTCGTCCGCATATGAGACGATAGACACATTATGTTGTTCGACCTGTTCGGCCAGCGGGCTTACATATAGGTTGAAGAGGGTCGGGCTTAATATGGAGCCTTGCGGAACTCCCTGCTCGAGAGGCATGCTCTTTGATAAACCAGATTCGTGAGCCACTCTAAAACTACGATCAGAGAGGAAAGACTTTAACCAGCACAGAGCTTTACCCATGATACCGCATGCTTCCAGTCTTTGTAGGAGCAGTTGATGGGATACAGTATCAAAAGCTGCACTGAGATCGAGAAGGATCAGTGCAGCGGTGTCTCCTTCATCAGCGTGTTTCCTCAGTGCTTCAGTGGCATAGAGTAGAGCTGACTCCGTTGAATGTGCACTTCTAAAGCCTGATTGTGAACGGTGTAATAGATCATGTTTATTTATATGGTCAGTAAGTTGCTTATTAGATATTTTCTCCGCTATCTTAGCTGTAAAAGGTAGTAGAGAGATAGGACGTAGGTTTTCTAATACAGTGCTGTCAATGCGGGAATTCTTTTTCAGAGGTTTGACAATAGCCTGTTTCCATTTGTCGGGAACTATGCCATCTTGGAAGGAGCGGGATATAATGTCCATAATGTGGGGCATGATAGTATTGGCGCCTTCCATAATTATATTCGGTCTGGCGGCATCAAGGGGGGAGCCGGATTTTATTCCTTTGGCTGTGTCCTTAAGTACGTCTAGGCTGTGTACGGTGAATTCGTCCAATATGCCTCCTACATGGTATTTGTTGTTGGCATGAATAGTATTAGTACCAAGTCTTGCCTCTGTAGGAAAAGTATCATAAATGTTCTTAACCTTAGAGGCAAAGAACTCCGCAATTTTGTCACAGTTTTCTTTGGAGGTAGGAGTTTCATCCGGCTCCTTCTGAGTTCTTAGCGACTTCAATATCGTGAATAGTTCTTTAGGAGCATTCTGATATAGGTGGCTGATGATAGGATGCATGGGTAGTTGAAGGATGGGTGAACGGTGAAAGAAAGCAGAAAGGATGCCTGCCAGGGTGGGTGAAACTGTATGGGTGAAATGGGTGAAATGAATCCTCCGGGGGTTTTGAGGGGTCAAACTCAAAGGCAAGCAATGATGCATGGATGGTGGTTGGTTATATCTATGACAAATGTATGTTGTCGGTGAAAGGTTTATGATAGCAGAAAGGAGTAAAGTAACGTGAGTCTGCTACATGAGTATGTCTGTCTAGGGCACAAGCTGACTGAGCTGGCATGCCTACAAGATTAATTGTGCTAAACAAGAGAGAGAGAGAAGAAGAAGAATTGTCTACCCCATAGTGCCTAGTGACTGAAAGTCTAATCATCACATCCAAATCTTGGGGGCAGAGGAAGTGAGGAGGATACCATAACTGCTAGTGCTACTGTGCCACTATAATTTTATGTGTGTAATTTTGTGTTACTGTTTTGAGTATTGGTCACAATTGTCTTTTTTATTTCTTCATATAGCTACTCCTTCCCAACCTAACAGCCAGGAGTTAGCAGCCAGGGCTCGGCAATGGAAGCTGGAGGCCCACCGGGAAGATTATCACCAGCTGGTTGTCCTGGAGGAAGAGGAGGCAGCAGCTGCATCTTCCTCCAAAGCCCCAGGCCCCAGCCAAGACCCCTGTGCCTCTGGTGGTATGGTGCCGTGTTCTGGCAAATACCCACCACCCATCATCATCAAATTCATCATCCACTGCTGGCCACCCCGTTGCTCCTGCAGGAACTTTCGGCCCTGCATGCTCCTCTAGATGGCGTGCCTAGAGGCCAGGCTGAAGGAGGTCCTGAAGCACACTAGCCGGCACACCCACCACTAGACTTCAGTCTTCGACCCTTGCCCCTTTTTTAAACTTTTTTTTGGTGGGTGGGATGTTGGGAGTTGGGGAAACTTGGGGTTTTCTTGAACTTATTGACGTGGACAATCATGGACATTTGTTTAATTTACTGTACATTGGTTGGGGTTAGGGAGAGGGGTGGGTCAGGAATTGTGGGTTTCTTCTTCTAGTTTATATTTTTTAGGGTAATAAATTAGTTATAGTTTTACAATACATATGATGTAAATCTTTTCTGGGGGGGTTACTCTTTTATGTTGCCTTGTTTCCTCCTTTTACTGCAGGGCCGCTGCTAGTTTTTGAAATCTACCAATAGTGTAACACACCAACAGATAGATGCAGTACCCTCACTTGTCCTACTACTCTTAGTCTCTCCTCCTAGTCTATGCATTCTGCATCTAAAACCCCTTTGTAGTATGCACTCGGAAGGATGTGTGAATTAATAAATTTCCATAGTTATACATTATTGCCTCCGCCACACTTCTTCTCTTACCTGTGATTGATGTTTAGGTGAAGCGATGGCTGCATGGTGATGGTTTGGTTTCCTAAGGTGCCATGGTGGGTAGTGGTAGCAGTAGTGGAGAGTTGCATTTGCAAAAAAAGAAAATTAGACAGTGAGTCACCTGAGGGAGACTAGAGAACAAGTAGTAGAAACACAGTACACAAGAAGAAGACTGCCAAACAAGAAACCATGATGATGAACGATAAGAAATGCTGAAGTAAAATAAAACATAATGGTGGCAGGGATAGCCCAGTACAAGTTACAAGCTGAAGTTAACTCGACCTATGAAGTGAACAAGTGTAACCTTTAGTGCTGGAACCATAGGTTTCAGTGGCATTATAGTTAGTTTGACATTTCACTCGTACAAAACCATAGAAATTGCCCCGTTATAGTGAGTTCAGCTAACTATAACTCGCGCGCCCGCAATGCACTGCTGATGACGTGTGTCACATATTACATCACTCATGACATGGTCAGTGACATCACTCATGACATCACTGATGACATCTCAAATGACATCACTCATGACATCATCCAGTGAATGTTTGTATTTCTGAAAATTAAATATGTTTTATAAATGTACGTCTCAAAGTCGATGGAAGAATAAATGTGTATATAAGTGTCTAAATGGATGATTTTTTTTGTAAAATTGATTGTATAACTGACGATTAAGTGTATCTTAGTAAATACATGGGTTAGTGAGTAATGTTTAAATATGTAAACATCTGTATCAGTCTCTCACTTTGTGTATAAGTGGGTGCATGGGTTGGTGAGTAGCTACATGAGTGTCTATATGGGTTATTAGCTGGTTTTTTGAGTATCAGTATGAGTGTCTGAGTGTCTGTATGGTTTGGTGGGGTGTATTAGTGCATAGATGCATGAATGAGTGACTCACTGTATGTGTTGAAGACAGCATTTATGTAGGACTGTATGGGTGGATGATTGTGTGTATGGGTGTGTTACTGAGTGAATGACTGTCTCAATAGTGTCTTTATGTTTACATATGTTTTAAACTAGTATATGTGAGTATTGGTGTATGTGAGATGAGAGATTGGAGTAGTAATTGCTTTATTTGTTGATTAATACAAATCGTATAGACAGAGACAAAATACAGTAGGCAAAAAACATTATTTGTATACATCTTTACATTGAAAATTTTAGCAGCAATAATAGAGAGCAGCAATGAATAAAGTGCCTTTGTGCAGAATTGCTAGAGGACAATTTCCAAACCCTATCGTTAAAATTTTAAAACGCTTTGTCTTTAGTCTTAAATTTAATTAACCAATCCTGTAGCAGTTATGATGTAAAGTATGTGCAGAACTTTTTAAAAGCATATTTTAAAAGCTGATTTTTCATTTTCATTACAATTTTTGCATTAACAACATGTTACTGTATTAATAATCAGAATCAGTTTTGGCTAATAGTTTTTTTTCGGCAATAAAGATAAACTTTACAAATTGGGAGATCAAGTGAGGCATTGACCCAGTGAGACAGGTAATGATGGCGGGTCGACATGTTCTCACCCCTAATTCATTAAAAATAGGTCTTAACAGAGTCGTCCGTCACAATATGTATTAAAGTTTCGTCATAGGAACCACATAACCTACAAAGGTTAGAGGACCATTTTTTTTCCCATTTGAGTATTCCGTCCTTAGATGGGTATCTCCCAAACCGTAATAACATAAATTTGTCCCTTAAGAATGATTTTAAGTGGGTCACCAAGTATGATTGGGGTTCTAATTTACTTAATGAGTTGGTAATTGACCAAGAATGATACTTTATTCTGAGCTCATATTTATATAGAACACTCAATAGTAGATTGGCTGATTGATTTATTGTTTGTTTAAAAACAGAATTGCTCCTCACCTCTTCTTCAAAGGTTGGGCAATCAAAATTATTTAAACTCTCGCTTAAAAAGGATCTCCAGCTGCTAGCATGCTCATACCTCGTTATCTCCTGCCAGCACTGGTTTGTAAGGGTACCTTGTTCTGAGCGATATAATGAATATAACATTTTTAAGAAGGCAGATTGGCGTACCAGGGATTGCCTTTTCAGACCAAATTCTAATCTGTCCTATATGCCTGGGGATCCTAAAAACTGATTTGAATACTTTTATTTGCAGGGCACCAAGAATTTTCACGTCTTTACCTCGAAAAATCATTGAGCCGTAAGCCAAAGATGGAATCAGCTTTGCTTTCATGACCTTCAATAGGTGCTCGGGATTTGGGCATAATAACTTGTCCCTCAACTTTCTAAAAGCAAATGGCAATGATGTTGCCTTTGTTTGAGGTGAATAAAATGCTGTTTAAAAGACATATTATCATCAAATGTTATTCCTAAGTATTTATAAAATGTTACAGTTTCGATATGTAACCCATTAATGTTCCATTCTTTCTTATCTGTTTTTGTTCCACCTATAATCATTATTTTTGTCTTGTTGGTATTGATTTTCAAACCGTTAAGAGTGATATAATGAGTAAAAGAATCAACTAATCTACTTAGACCTATGACAGAATGACTTAATAATATAGTGTAATCTGCATATTGTAAATACTTAATGTCTTTGCCTAAGAGTGAGGGTGAGTGAGCGTTAACTTCTTTAAAGTGTTTAGGAAGATCGGCCATAAATAGATTAAAATGGTATGGAGCCAGTACACAGCCTTGCTTCAGACCAGTCTTAGTTTCAAGTCGGTTTTGATCTGAACCCATGTGTTGGAATATAACAATGTAATCATATTTGGCAATTGCTTTGGGATACCCCAATCCAAAAGTTTAGCCCTAAGTAAATTTCGAGGAACAGAATCAAAGGCGGCTTTAAGGTCGACAAAACAAATATATAACTTTTGCTTTCTATATTTTGCCCTATCGCCTAGTAAAGTCAATACAATCAAGTTCGTGCTGGTTGATTCGCCTCTTTTAGAACCAGTTTGGAAAGCTGGAATTAGTTTATTTCTTGTGGCCCAGTCTTCCAAGTCTCCAAGGAGGCAACTCGCAAAGATTTTTGCCTCCACATCAGTTAGAGCGATTAGTTTGGTAATTTGCAGGATTGTCTTGTGGACCACTTTTATATATCGGCTGAATTATGCTTCCTTGCAATGACTGGAACTGATACAGATTCAATAACATCATTAAATAAAATCGTTAAAACCTCTGACCAATTCTTAAGATTTGCTTTAAAAATTGAATTTTGAATCCCATTAGGGCCGGGCGCTCCATTCGATCTGATCTTGCTCATTGCATTTGTGACTTGCTCTACAGGCCAAAATTCCATTACTTGTGGCTCCGCTTGGGCAATGAGCGGGACTTGATCCTTAGACCATAACTCCTCAATGTGTAACTCTGCTTGGTCAATATGCTGGACAGTACTGTGTTTTCTGCCTTCTTCTCTACTTGATATGTTTGTCTTCTGGCAAGCAATATTTGAGTAGAACTGTGGGGCCTACAGTGCAACGTAAAGATTATAAATAAAAGATGCCCAGCAAGATTCGTTGATATTAGTGCTATTCCCCCTTTTGCTACCATTTTCAAGATTGTTAATTATGCCCCAGAATAGTTTTGGATTTTGAGTTTTACATGAAAAATGTAGTTTGGCCCATAGTCCTTCGTAATATGATTGTTTGGCTTTCCATAGTTCATTTTTGTATTGTTTTTTGGAGTTTTTTAATTTATGAATTTCCAAAGTTTTTTGTGCTCCATTCGGTTTTCTAAAAACTGCCCTGATAGCTCTCTTTTTTGGCAAAGCAACCGATTATTATACCATCCTGATTTTTTTGTTGTCATGATGGAGCCTTTTGATGATGTGGATGGGGGAAAACTATCTAAAAGTGAAGCTCACAGACAAGGCCAGATAACAACCATAGACTTCCCTTCTTTTTTTCCCTCCACAAGTTTGTTAATTAAGAGTTCGAGAAACTCCAGTATTTCCGTTTGGTTTCTTGGATGCCATACTAGCCTTTTAAGGAGTATGTGTTTCTATAAGTAATTGTTTAAGAGAGTAAGTATGTATAAGTTTCTGTAGAAGTAAGTGTGGTGGTGTGTGTATAACTGTATATGCAAGTAAATGGATGTTTGATACATTGCATGTGTGACTATGTGTGTGAGTAACTCTATGGATGTGTTGGTGTGTAACAGGATGTATAGGTGTATGAGTACATATGATGAGTGAGTACATGTATGAGTGACTGTATAGGACTGTTGGTGAATGGGTGGATGTGTGTGTAGATCTTGGAATTACTGAATAGGTTGTTGTAACTAGTATTGGTATGTCTATTGTTTTGAAAATGTTAATTTCGATTTTTGAGTGTGTGTATCAAAGGTTATATTAGGGTGACAGGAGGTCTGCCACTCTATCACAAGGATGATGTCATCAGCGATGTCATCAGTGATGTCATTTGAGATGCCATCAGTGATGTCATGAGTGATGTCACTGACCATGTCATGAGTGATGTAATATGTGACGTCATCAGCAGTGCATTGCGGGCGTGCGAGTTAATGTTAGCTGAACTAACTATAACGGGGGAATTTCTATGGTTTTGTACAAGTGAAATGTCAAACTAACTATAACGCCCCTGAAACCTATGGTTTTTTCAGTGAATTTCTAAGGTTTTTTAAATAATAATTTCTAACTATCACGTGCCTGAAAACTATGTTTTTTCAGTGAATTTCTAAGGTTTTTTAAATGCTAATTTCTAACTATAACGTGCCTGAAACCTATGGTTTTTTCAGTGAATGTCAAAGATTTTTTAAATGCTAGTTTAGAACTATGCCTACAGAGGTAAGACATGTGATGAAAAAAGAAATAACGCACAGAAAGAAAAAAAAGAAATGCAGAAAGAAGCAACAGAAGTCCACAAAGGCGAAGAAAAGTGCAGGAAGAAGAAGAGAAGTACAGAAAGAACCAACAGAGGAGCAGAAAGTCCTCCTGTGCCCACAACTTTTTCAGATGGGTACTGGTGGTAACTGATTCTGACTAACCAGGCTTAGAGCCAGTGCTATGCTAAAAGACACTTAGAATACAGTGAAAACACCTACATACACTAGGGAACACTATGCGTTGGGGTACCCTTGTGATTACCATGACCTCCTCTGTAAGACCCTAGTACATAATAGGGCAGGGGGATTAAAACTACCTCTCAAAACGCGCCACAGGGCGCGTTTGCACACTGGTGAAGGGGGGGGCCTGAGGTGACATGTGTGCATACACGCCCTGTTGCCGTTTTAATTTGGGGGATAAAGTCCCCTTGAATCCTGAGTATCCCTTGGGTCCAACTGGCCCACTAGGTATCTCCAATAAGCGCCACAGAGCTGCGTTGAAGAGAGGTGTAAAAAGGGGCACGGCCTGGACCACCTCTCTGCAATGCAGTGCAGTGGCGCTAACTGGAAGCACCTGGTGGGCTAGTTGGCCCCCAGGGGCCCTCAGGATTGAAGGGGAATTATATCCCCAACTTAAAACACGCCACATGGAGTGTTTGCACACGTCACCTCAGGCCCCTTCCCCTCCCTTCACCACTGTGTAAACACGCCCTGTGGCCATTTTAAGTTGGGAGATTACGTCCCCTTGAATCCTGAGGGTCCCTTGGGTCCAACTAGCCCACTAGGTACCTCTAGTAATGCCACAGAGCTGCGTTGCAGAGAGGTGTAACAAGGGGCACGGGCTGGACCACCTCTCTGCAACGCAGCGCAGTGGCGCTTACTGGAAGCACCTGGTGGGCTAGGTGGCAACCAGGGGCCCTCAGGATTGAAGGGGAATTATTTCCCCAACTTAAAACGCGCCACAGGGCGTGTTTGAACATGTCACCTCAGGCCCGTCCCCTCCCTTCACCACTGTGTAAACACACCCTGTTGCCGTTTTAAGTTGGGAGATTAAGTCCCCTTGAATCCTGAGGGTCCCTAGGGTCCAACTAGCCCACTAGGTACCTCCAGTAAGTGCCACAGAGCTGCATTGCAGAGAGGTGTAAAAAGGGGCACGGCCTTGACCACCTCTCTGCAACGCAGCGCAGTGGTGCTTACTGGAACCACCTGGTGGGCTAGTTGGCCCCCAGGGTCCCTCAAGATTGAAGGGGAATTATTTCCCCAACTTAAAACGCGCCACATGGCGTGTTTGCACACGTCACCTCAGGCTCCGTCTCCTCCCTTCACCACTGTGTAAACACGCCCTGTGTCCATTTTAGGTTGGGAGATTAGGTCTCCTTGAATCCTGAGGGTCCCTAGGGTCCAACTAGCCCACTAGGTACCTCCAGTAAGCGCCACAGAGCAGCGTTGCAGAGAGGTGTAAAAAGGGGCACGGCCTGGACCACCTCTCTGCAATGCAGTGCAGTGGCGCTTACTGGAAGCACCTGGTGGGCTAGTTGGCCCCCAGGGGCCCTCAGGATTGAAGGGGAATTATTTCCCCAACTTAAAATGTGCCACAGGGTGTGTTTGCACACGTCACCTCAGGCCCCATCCCCGACCCCGCCCTTCACCACTGTGTAAACACACCTTGTGTCCGTATTAAGTTGGGAGATTAAGTCCCCTTGAATCCTGAGGGTCCCTAGGGCCCAACTAGCCCACTAGTTACCTCCAGTAAGTGCCACAGAGCTGCGTTGCAGAGAGGTGTAAAAAGGGGCGAGGCGTCTGAACACCTCTATGCAACGCAGCTCCCTGACGCATACTGGAGGTACCTGGTGGGCTAGTTGGCCCCCAGGGACCCTCAGTATTGAAGGGGAATTAATTCCCCAACTTACAACTTAGCAGGGGGCGCATTTTCACAGTGGTGAAGGAAGGGGGCGGGCCTGAGGTGACATGTGTGCAAACACGCCCTGTGGCGCATTTTAAGTTGGGGAATTTGGGGCGTGTTTGCACACATGTCACCTCAGGCCCCACCCCCTCTCTTCACCACTGTGCAAACGTGCCCCGTGGCGCATTTTAAGTTGGGGGATAAAGTCCCCTTGAATCCTGAGTATCCCTGGGGTCCAACTAAGCCACCAGGTACCTCCAGTAAGGGCCACAGAGCTGCGTTGCAGAGAGGTGTATAAAGGGGTGTGGCTTGGACCACCTCTCTGCAACGCAAGCCTCTGGCGCTTTTTGGAAGTACCTGATGAGCTAGTTGGCCCCCAGGGGCCCTCAGGATTGAAATGGAATTAATTCCCCAACCTAAAACACGCCTCAGGGCATGTTTGCACACATGTCACCTCAGGCCCCGCCCCCTCAAAGCAACACTCTGCAACGCAGCTCTGTGGCGCTTATTGGAGGTAACTGGTGGGCTTGTTGGCCCCCAGGGGACCTCAGGATTGAAGAGGAATTAATTCCCCAACTTAAAATGTGCCACAGGGCGTGTTTGCACACATGTCACCTCAGACCCCGCCCCCTCCCTTCACCACTGTGCAAACGCACCCCGTGGTGCGTTTTAAGTTGGGGAATTAATTCCCCTTCAATACTGGCGGTCCTTGGTGGCCAACTAGCCCAGCAGGTACCTCCAGTAAGCGCCACAGAGCTGCGTTGCAGAGAGGTATAAAAAGGGGCGTGGCCCACCTCTCTGCAACGCAGCCCTGTGGCCCTTACTGGCAGTACCTGGTGGGCTAGTTGGACACCAGGGACCCTCAGTATTGACGGGGAATTAATTCCCCAACTTAAAACACGCCACAGGGTGCGTTTGCAGAGGGGGTGGGGCCTATGCACAATCATGTTTATTTATTTATTTTGTAAGGGGGCTGTGTTGCCCCTCTTCTTTTTACTTTTTTGAGACCCTGGGGACCCCATCCCCAGGGCCTGACCCCCAATTGAAAAAAAAAAGAATATTTATTAACGGGAAGGGGGCCGCATGGGGCCCCCTCCTGTGGCCAATTCTGGGCCCTGGGGACCCCATCCTCCGGGGCATGGCCATGTTTTTTTTACTACTATGGAGGGGGGCTGCATGGCCTCCCTCCTCAGGCCAATTATGTCCCCGGGGACACCATCCCGGCCTTTGCATTATTTTTTTTATTTTAAAAAAAATGATTATTGGGGACGGGGGCCGCGTGGCCCCCCTCCCTGGCCACTTCTGGTCCGGGGGATCCAATCCCCCGGGGCCTGGCCACCTCATTGGGGACCGTGGGGGGAGCCCCAATTCCCCCACAGTCCCTGCCGGCTCCCTACATCCTGCGGGAGCCAGCATTGCTTTTCCACATGGGAAACTGCTGACATGCAGCTCCTCGTGTGCAAAAACAATGTGGTTTGGATTTTGGCCCCGGGGAGGTGGAGGTCCCCGGGGCTCAGGGGTCCGTAACGGACCACCGAATTTACATAATTAGTGCCCCTGGGAGGTGGCGGTCCCCGGGGCGTGTGGGGGGGCTCAAGCCCCCCCCACATAGGTATATGACTTTTTTTTAAAAGCCCCAGGGGTTGGCGGTCCCTGGGGTAGCGGGGAGGCCATGAGGCCCCCGCAAAATAAAGCCCCGGGGCTGCATGGGCCTACCTGGGCCCCTGCAATTTAAATTTAACATGCCCCCAGGACTTGGCCCACCTGGGGGCTAAATAATAAGGAAGCGCGCTTCCTTTTTTTTTGTGCCGAAATTCGCGCTGGGTGCACGAATCTCGCCGATTTGTTTTTTAAAACAATGCTTTTTTTGGCCGTGGGGGTGTTGTAAATTGAAACTACGATGTGATTAAGCATTTACCAAAGACATGAATTCTCCTGTCTTACACATGTCTCTTTCGTTATGTTGACTGAAGTTTGGACTCCATTTTGTATTGTTATGTCTCCACGTGCTCAACACGAGAAGAGTCCTATCTTCGTGTTATTTGCTCTTGTAATCTGCCTAGTAACAGTCTATAAATAGTTCCTTTGTCCGCCTGGCGCATGCCCAGGCTTGACCACATCTGTTATCAGTTAGTCCTTGCTTGACCATGTCTTCGCGGGCTCAAGGAGTATGTCAGCTCCGCCCACATATTGATCTTGTATCGAAAATGTCCATAAAAGGTAACATTCCTTGCCTCATGTTGTATCCTCCCACTTATGAGCCCCTCTGTTGTGTATAAAAGGGGACCGTGTGTGCAAGTTCTGTGTGCTACTCTATGCAATACTGAAGGGTATTGTATGGATTGTAGGACCACCCTTAAGGGTTAATAAACCTTGTCTTTGTACTTTGCAGTTTCCGTGCCAACTTCCTTATAGATTCCACTGCAGGAGAGCGAACCCTTGTGTCCTGCGGGCCTAGCTGGGGCCTGTATTCATCAATTGGCGCCCGTCACGTGGGGCTCATCGGCGACTCGGATGCTCGAAGGATTGGTCGCGACGAAGGTGAGGAATTTGGCCGGGGATGTGATCACTGCCAGAGGCACTTTAGTCCTGGCATCCCGAGGTTTTTCTTCCTTCCCTTCCGACCTGACCATCTGGGAGGCGCCGGTCCTCGACTGAGACCTCTTCTGTCGGTCCTGCCGTGACAGCCGTTTGGGCGAATTTTGGAGCTTGGCAGTTGGAATCTGGACTCTTGATTGGTAAGAACCGTTGTACGGTACTTGCTCCGAGTTTTTGAAGCCTGGTTTGGCTATTTGAGTTTGATTTGTGATGACCGGTCATATCTTGTATTGATTATTGTGAGAATATATGCGTTGCAACACATATAGGCAGGTAATGTGGAGATATTTCTCCGGAACTGTGTAACTTTGAACGGCACAACGTTTAAGTGCCATTTTTGATAATACTGCATATTCTGCATTATTTTTGAGCATGCCTGCTTTTAGCGCACTCCGTAAGTGGTGCTGCTGCTTTGGAAACCGGTTAAACCTCGAGGAATATGCTCCAGCTCCCCCAGAGGGGACTCCTAATAGGGATATGTATGTGAAGCATGGTCTTTCTTCCATAATGTACAGCACAGTATGGAGGAAATTTACCAGAAAGGATCCTGAGTTACGGTGGCCGTTGTATGGGTCGTTTGATATGCGTAAGATTGAGTATGTGGAACAGTGTATGTGTAAACGGCGTGCTCGTCAAGACATGTTTGAATGTGTGCGATTATGGGTGAAGGAAGTGCGTGAGCGAGAGAAGCGTGAGAAAGCGCTGTTTGATAAAGAGCAACGGAAGAATGATCATGTGAGAGCACAGGAAGCAAAGCGTCGGGAGGAAAGAGAACAGACGGAGAGGCAAGAGAAAGAGAGTAGGTTACAAGTCTCGGGTCAATATGCTGTTCGTCAGTCACTCTATCCTGTCCTTAATAATCATGACGATGATTTTTATTTATTAGATCGTTCTCCGCCTCCTTATGCCGGCGCGTCTGCCCCGAGGCCACAAGATTCTGGATCGGGTTCGGGTAAGGTAGACACGCGGTCCATGTTATCGGCTGAGCGAATGGGTGAGCTTCGGCAAGTTTCCTATCGTGCACTTAAGGGCAAGTTATCCCTTGCTGAGTTGTTGGATTCTTGGGAGTTGTGGCAGGATAGAGAAAGGTTGTATTTTTTGGGCCACTTTTCTGAGGAAGTGATTGCTGCTTTCCGGAAATATTCCAGTGTCTTTGAACCTGACGATGTGGTATTAGATGCTAAAGCATTGCGTAATGGTGTTTTCTCTCCCTCTAAGGCGCCTGATGCGGTTCGGCGACTGTTTGCGTTGCGGGATGCGGCGAAAGACCTTAAAGAGAAAGCACGCCAACAAGTCGAGGAGGAGAAGCGGTCGGCTTCGCGTACCGGAGATGGCCATTCATCCACCTCTCAATCAGATAAGAGCGATCTAGTGCATGCTAAACCAATGCGAGAGGCGGCGCCTTTGTATGTTCCTCCTAAAGGAACGGGGACTAGCTCGGATATTACCTCCGCCGATGCTAAGGGATATTTTGTGTATAATTGGGTTTATACTTCCTGGCACAGGGCTGACGTCATGGCCTTAAAGAATGCGTTGCCTGATCCCCGCAAGAATCCAGCGGCCTTTTACGAAGAAGTCGAGGGGGCCTTGAATTCTTGTACTATGACCTTAGCAGATATAGATTTGTTCTTTGGGCTTATTTTACCACCAGATATGTGGCGATCTGTGCGGAAGGTGGATGATGCTGCCGCTTTTAAGGCTCGATGGTCTGAGCTTGAGGATGAGGATAGGGAGAGGAAGCCCGCGCAGAAACCACCTCAGCTTATCTTAGATCTCCCTGCTGCTATTCTGGCTAAGTTGAAGACAATCATCCCCCCTAAAAAGATTGACTGGAATATGCTAGCCACGTGCAAGCAGAAAGTCGATGAATCAGTTGCAGATTTCTTTATGCGCTTTGAGGAGACGTTTCATGATTTTAGTGGTCAGTCACTTACGGATGACACGGGTCGACACCTCTTTGCTGATAAATATGTGGCAAATTTATTACCGGCGATCGCAGCCCGCCTAAAAGCGAGTGAAAGTTCTTGGTCTACTGCGACCCCGACAGCCCTCCTGACTATAGCTCAGTACTATGAGCGCCAGGAGCAAGAAGCGAAGGGGCAGGATGAGAAGAAATCGAAGGATTTAAAAACGAAGGTGATGTTAGCACAAGTATATGGTCCGCCCCGACGGGGTGTAAATAGAGGTAGGGGAGGATTTTATGGTCCTCCCTCGGGCCGATCTGATTTGAACAGGAATCAATGTGCGTATTGTAAGCAATCGGGACACTGGGCCAGAGATTGCCCGGCGTTGCATGCTTCGCGTCAGGGACACAATCAGGGTGGCCCGAGAGGTAGAGGGGGTTTCTCGAATTTCAGAGGGAATTCTAATGATCACGCTCGTTTTGACCCTGCCGGGC
The DNA here is from genome assembly GCF_964204655.1 of Triturus cristatus. Lineage (NCBI taxonomy): Eukaryota > Metazoa > Chordata > Amphibia > Caudata > Salamandridae > Triturus > Triturus cristatus. The sequence goes on from NC_140593.1 coordinate 425,520,535, forward strand.
AGCAACGAGATAGGCCTAATGTTTTCGATCGACAAAACCAGTATCAAGTGTCGGGGATTGACCGTTCTGGGTACCATGATTCTCAGCACGCATAGGAACGCGTTGGATGGGGGTTAGAATCAGTTGAGGTGCCGGTTGATCAGAAGGGTCCTTACGTATCAGCTGAGGTTTTGGGTTCTACTGATCAGTTCCTAGTGGATACAGGAGCGACTCGTAGTGCGCTGTCTAAACAATTGGTTCCGAGGGCTCCCCCATCTGGCTTAATGGTTACATCGGTAGGGTTTGATGGTACACTCTCCCGCAGCCCTCTTTCGCGGCCCCTCACATTTCAGGTTGATTCTTTTTCTGCACCCTGTCCGTTTCTGCTTGCTCCGAACACGCCGGACAATATTATGGGCCTTGATATGTTGAAGCACTTCAGAGCTACGATCCGCTGCTCCCCTGCTGGAGTGCGGGTGATATTAAATGACAATTACCCCCTGTCTGAACGGATGTGTGTGGTTGCAGAAGATGCTGTGTTAGCTACCCTCCCTTGTGCTCTGTGGGCCACCTCGGATACTGATGTGGGACAGATGGTGATTCCGCCTGTTCACATTCGTGTCCAGGAGGGGGCGGTGTTACCACGCCTCCCACAGTATCGTATTTCCCAGGAGGGGCAGGAGGCTCTTATACAGATTGTGCAGGATTTGATTAAGGTGGGAGTAGTGGAAGAAGTTCCCTATAACGTCTGTAATAGCCCGATTCTACCCATTTTGAAAAAGGATACGGATGCCAAAGTCTATCGGTTTATAATTGATTTGAGAGAAGTAAACAAGATCGTGATACCTCAGTACCCAGTGGTTTCTGATATCACGACGTTGCTTACTTTGGTCCCGCCTATGGCGACCACGTTTTCAGTTATTGATTTGAAAAATGCCTTCTTTTCAATTCCCATTCATCCCGATAGTCGATACCTCTTTGGTTTCACTCTAAATAATAGGTCTTACCGATTTTGTAGAATCCCTCAGGGTTACACGGAAAGCCCTAGCATTTACAGTCAAGCTTTGAAAAGACAATTGGACTCCTTTGTTCTGCCTGAGGGTGTCGCCCTCATTCAATATGTCGATGACATCTTGCTGGCGGCCGACACTCCGGAGTTGTGTGAAACGAGTACGTTGTCTTTGCTTTCCTTTTTGGCATCCCACAATCACAAAGTATCTCGGAAAAAGTTGCAATTCTGTAGACCAAAGGTGACTTATCTGGGTCACCTTTTGTCTAAGGAGGGGCGTGCACTCACACCAGATCGTGTCCAAGTAATTCTGGACACGCCGACGCCGTCCACACAGAAGGACGTGCGTGCATTTTTGGGTCTTGTGTCGTTTTGTAGGCAATGGATACTAGGGTTTTCACACATAGCTAAGCCATTGTTAGCCCTTTTGACAAAAGACACACCTATTCCGCTTCCTTGGATGAATGAGTGTGACACTGCCTTTCAGAAATTGCGACAGGCTCTCTGTTCAGCACCAGTGTTAGGGACTCCTGATTATACCAAACCTTTTTCGCTGTATGTGCATGAGAAAGATGGATGTGCATTATCAGTTTTAGTGCAGATGCACGGCGACAAGCAGCGCCCTTGTGCATATTTTTCGGCTGTACTTGATCCTGTTGCCCGAGCATTGCCTGGTTGTTTTCGCTCGGTTGCGGCGACAGCTGTGTCAATACGCCAAAGCGAGGGAATTGTGTTATCTCATAAGCTGTTGGTATTAGTCCCCCATGCTGTTGATGCCCTGCTTAATCAGACAAAGACGCAGCATTTGACCAGTGCCCGTTTAACGGGATATGAGCTGATGCTTTTGGCTCCTCATATTACGTTAAAGAGGTGCGTGACGTTAAATCCGGCCACATTGTTGCCATACCTCGAGACTCAGTCTGAAGCACGGAAAGCACATGATTGTATTCTTGTGACTGAGGAACAAACAAAGGGTCGTATTGATCTCCAGGATACGCCCTTTCCAGATGTAGATGGAGAAAGGTGGGTGGACGGGTCATGCCTGAGGCTACCAGATGGTACGACTTCAGCAGCGTATGCAATTACCACATTGCAAACAATAGTGGAGACAGCACGCATACCACAGAAATCAGCTCAAGCAGCGGAACTGATAGCATTAACACGAGCATGTGAGCTCAGTACAGGATTGTGTGTGAATGTTTATACAGATAGCCGCTATGCCTTCGGAGTAGCGCACGATTTCGGCCTGCTCTGGAAGGAGAGAGAGTTTTTAACGTCACATGGAGTACAAATAATGCATGGGGAGTTAGTTCATAATCTTTTAACTGCATTGACATATCCGAAGAAAATTGCCATCATTAAATGTAGCGCCCATAGGAAGGTAGTCGATAAAGTTGGAGAAGGGAATGCGTTAGCAGACCGGGTGGCACGGGAGACTGCGATGCAGCCCGGTGCTACTGCCATGTATGTAGTGAAGTCACAAGTAGAGAGATGGCATGATGCAAAGGAAGAAGTGCGAGAAATACAGAGGAGCGCTTCTGATAAAGAACGGGAGCAATGGTCCAGTGAGGGAGAATTGGATGATGAGGGTTGCTGGAGAAATAAGCAGATGGATAGATGGAAATTACCCACGGCTTTTGTACAACCTATGGTTCAGATGGCACATGGGCTAGCACATGTTGGAGCTTCCGCAATTGTAAAATTGCTTACCCAAGTCTGGGAGCATCCAGAGATTGCTAGCACGGCAAAGAGGGTGGTGCAGACCTGTATGATCTGCCTGAGGTACAACCCAGGAAAGGGTACCCGAACCCCAGCAGGAGGATTTGTAACACCTACTGCACCCTTTGAGGTTCTGCAGATGGATTACATCCAGCTTGAGCGCTGTAACAATTTGAAGTATGTTCTAGTAGTGGTTTGTGCCTTTAGCAAATGGGTTGAGGCATACCCTACGAAAGACAATACTGCAATGACTACCGCCAAGATGCTGTTGAAGGAGTTCTTCCCTCGATATGGTGTTTGTAGACTTCTGTGGAGTGATAACGGACCCCACTTTATAGCGGATGTTATAAAGTATGTTTTGAGGGGTCTGGGCATCACCCAGAAGTTCCACGCAGTATTTCACCCTCAATCTGCAGGACTAGTCGAGAAGTATAATGGTACACTGAAGCTCAAGATCGCTAAAATCCAAGCTTCGACGTCTTTGACTTGGCCAGATGCTTTACCGCTGGCGTTGCTGTCAATTAGGTCGGTACCGCACTCTCGAATCGGTCTTACACCGTACGAGATTGTCTTTGGACGTCCAATGAATATTTGGGGTCCACCAAAACCTAAGACTGTGTATGATGTACCTTGTGTAATGATGAATGATTATCTGGCACAGTTAACGGATAACTTGGTTTCTATTCATCAACAGGTCCGGGAGGCGCTCCCTGATCGGTCCACCGGTGAAGGACATGGTCTCCGGCCTGGCGACCATGTCATGATAAAAATCTTTGACAGGACGAACAGCCTGGAGCCGAGATGGGTTGGTCCTGAGCAAGTCTTACTGGCAACGAGGACGGCTGTGCGAGTTTCCAACAGAAAGAATTGGATCCATTCCCTGCACTGCCGCAAAGTACCGCCCGGATTGGTGGAGCCTGCTGTATTGACCGATCAACGAGAGATTCTGACCACAGAGAAAGGCCGTGCTGTGGAACCGAACGACGCTGAGGGGCTCTTTCCGGATCACGCGACTCCTGGAGGAAAGCGATATCATCTGAGGCCAAGAAAGTGAATCCTCCAGTATCGGGACATGTTGTCAGAACGGCCCTTGGGTTAGTGAAACGGAGAGCCAATGAGGCAAGGGGGGGGGATCAGCCCTGCATTAGTGTAGTGACACCCGTCTTGGCCCGTTGGTGAAGAAATCGACCGCTGCCCAAGGGGAAGAGTTCTGACAAGCCTTTAGTTTCAGGAAGATATTGATTCTTTATTCTGACATGGAGAAAAAGAAAATTCTTTGTGCAACAGGCTTTATGCTCACAGTAGCTATTGTTGGGATAACCACATGGTTTGTGGAGGATGTGACTCCTGCTCGAGAGTTACTTGTGTTGACCACTCCAGTGCCTGAGGAGCACTACTTCTATACCCTTCCGTATCAAGAATTGAAGCATCGTCAGTCTTATTTGAATAACACTTTCATCCAGATGTTGCATCATACCCACGTTGCCACGAATGCTACGAACTGTTGGATATGTGGTATGATGCCAGCTCATCAAAAGAAAGGAGGAACGCCATTCATACCTCTTCCTTTCTCTCATAATGGCTCTTGTAGAGCATGGTACACTTTGCTTTTTGCCACCCGGAAACCCACAGTGGGACGATTACTCTTCAGACTCAATAAAGAATGTCATCAGGATAAAGATGGATATCCGCAAGCGAATGGGACAATTTGGGAATGGGAAGAGTATCGACCAGACAATGAATCGATTCCTTATGTTTTCACGAACACCAGAGACACTGTGGGAAAAGACAGATTTGTGATTCAAGTGGCACAAGCTCAAGCGGACCTGTGTGTCCAGAGTGTGGGTTATATTCCTGTTGGTGTTAGTGATTGTATTACCATATTAAACATCGACGGGTTGAATAACAGTACCTTCTTAGCATCCCATAATACATACTTCGTATGCGGAAATAAAGGTTATTACCGTTTGCCAGCCGGTTGGTCCGGAGTATGTTATGTAGCATTTCTATTGCCTCCTGTATTTTTGGCACCTGCATCCTATCATAAGGATTTGAAGTTGTTAAATAATGTGACTGTAAATAGGTATAAGCGTACTCTATCAATTGATGACGTGGATCAGACTGACACCAGTCTGCAGCAGTACATTGATTTTAATTTAGGATTGTTTTTCTTCGTTGGAGCTGCCCTAAATAGTAGGAAAGTTCGAAGGTTAACAAGAGTGGTAGAGGCTGTGACAAACCAAACCGCTGCTGCTCTTGGGAATCTTACGGAAGAATTGCAGATTACCAGAATTGTTGCATTGCAGAATCGTATGGTGTTAGATGTTATGTTAGCTGATCGAGGTGGAGCTTGTAAAATTATTGGGAGTAGTTGCTGTGTGTTTATCCCTGACCACACACCGTCAGTCTATAATGCAATCAACAGGTTGCATAAAATTGCAGCTGAAATCCATACAGAAAACGGCACTTGGTCCTTTTCTGGATGGTTTTGGGCATTGATTACTGCTTGGGGTTGGAAGGTTTTAACTGGTCTCTGTATAATTATAGCAGTTCTGTTTTCTTGTTGCATCTGTGTCCAATGTGGTCCCTTGCTCTGTTCCTTATGTGTATCATTCTGTATTCCCGATAAGAAAGCTATTTCCAATGTCACCTATCAGAAACGTTTAGCTAAAGAAGTAGAAGAAATGATGACAATTGACATATACGATGATTATCCTAACAAACCGGATGTCTTCAGTAAATGCTGAAAGGGTCGTCTGTTGTAAATTGAAACTACGATGTGATTAAGCATTTACCAAAGACATGAATTCTCCTGTCTTACACATGTCTCTTTCATTATGTTGACTGAAGTTTGGACTCCATTTTGTATTGTTATGTCTCCACGTGCTCAACACGAGAAGAGTCCTATCTTCGTGTTAGTTGCTCTTGTAATCTGCCTAGTAACAGTCTATAAATAGTTCCTTTGTCCGCCTGGCGCATGCCCAGGCTTGACCACATCTGTTATCAGTTAGTCCTTGCTTGACCATGTCTTCGCGGGCTCAAGGAGTATGTCAGCTCCGCCCACATATTGATCTTGTATCGAAAATGTCCATAAAAGGTAACATTCCTTGCCTCATGTTGTATCCTCCCACTTATGAGCCCCTCTGTTGTGTATAAAAGGGGACCGTGTGTGCAAGTTCTGTGTGCTACTCTATGCAATACTGAAGGGTATTGTATGGATTGTAGGACCACCCTTAAGGGTTAATAAACCTTGTCTTTGTACTTTGCAGTTTCCGTGCCAACTTCCTTATAGATTCCATTGCAGGAGAGCGAACCCTTGTGTCCTGCGGGCCTAGCTGGGGCCTGTATTCATCAGGGGTCCTTGTGGGACCCCCTGACCAGGCCTAGGGGGGCAGGGTGTTTCTACCCTGCCCCCTTTTCTTGTTTTGTGCCTTTTGTTCTGTTTTCTTGTGATGGCTCCCAACACTTCCTGGTTTGGAGTGTTGACAGCCAATTAGCATGAAGCTCGTGGTCGGGAGGGTGCGCGGATCCACCGCGGCCATAGATATCACTATCTTTATTTCTTATTTTCTCAAAAACTACTGAACGGATATACACCATTTTTAAAAAGATCGCTTTCTGAGCCAAGCAGTACCTTTTTGCCAAATTTGGTGTAATTCCGTTCAGCGGTTTTTGGTATAACCGTGTCTAAAGTTTCCTAAGGGAAATTGATTTTTTGCCCTCTATTTTTGGAGTTTCTCTGGAACTACTCAACGGATTTACATCATTTAAGAAAAGGGTCTCTTTCTGAGCCAAAGGCTACCATTTTGCCAAATTTGGTGTAATTCCGTTTAGCAGTTCAGGCTGTAGCCTGTTCCAGAATTTCCTATGGGAAATAACATGGAGAAAACACGTTTTGGGACCCCCATTTTTTCTCGTCCCCCGCTTGACGAATCACCCCTAACTTTCAGGATAGGAGCTGACCGGAGCGCCCCACCAGTTTTGAAACTTTGCGAAGATTCGTCATCCGGCGCCGAAGTTATTGGGAAAAGAATGTTGCGAATTTCCTACAGATAATAGGTCCTAACTATACCTACCTACTGGCGACCGCCAGTAGGTAATATCGAACAACATGCTGGCTCTCCCTACTTCGAGTCGACGAAGAGAGAGTCACGGACTCCGAATTGCGTGGCAAACTAGGTCTTTATTCAGCAAAGCAGTATGACGCGTTTCGGGTAGACATATATATATGTATATAAATATATATGTATATGTATATATATATATATATATATATATATATATATTATCTACTGGGGTTTGCCAGTAGATAGTTATAGTTAGGACCTATTTTCCTTAGAAAATTCACAACATTCTATTTCCAATAACTTTAGCGCCGGTTGACGAACCTTCGCGAAATTTTCAAAACTCGTGGGGCGCTCCTGTCCGCTCCTATCTTGAAAGTTTCGGGGTGATTCGTCAAGCGGAGGCTGAGAAAAAAGGGGGGTCCCAAAACGTGTTTTCCCCATGCAATTTCCCATAGGAAACTTTAGCCAGGGCTACAATCCAAACTGCTGAACAGGAAAACACCAAATTTGGCAAAGAGGTAGTCCTTGGTTCAGAAAGAACCCTTTTTGTTAAATGGTGTAAATCCATTCAGTAGTTGCTGAGAAAATCAAAAGTAAAAACATATATATATATCTATGGCCGCCCATGATCCGCGAATCCTCCCGATCACGAGCTTTATGCTAATTGGCTGTCAACACTCCAAACCAGGAAGTGTTGGCAGCCATCTTGTGCCTCCGTAGAACCGAGGCACAAGAAAACAGAAAAAGAAACATGAAAAACGCAAAAAGGGGGCAGGGTAGAAACACCCTGACCCCCTAGGCCTGCTTAGGGGGTCCCACAAGGACCCCCCAGAGCCCCCCAATTTTTTTTAAATTGGCAAAATCCGCGCAGGGTGCGTGGATCCTGCCGGAAAAAAAAAAATAGCGCGGCCTCCCGCGCTTCGTTGCTATTTAGCCCCTGGGTGGGCCAAATACCAGGGGCATTGTTTTAATTGTGATTGGGGGCCCAAAGGGGCCCCCCAGCCCTGGGGACCGACACCCCCCGGGGCTTTTCAAAATTATGTGGGGGGCTCACAGCCCCTCCCCAGCCCCAGGGACCGCCATCCCCCAGGGCTTTTGAATTTATTGGGTGGGGGCTCAAACGCCCCCCAAGCCCCGGGGACCGCCACCCCCGGGTTTTTTTTAAAATAAACCTGTGTGGGAGGAATGAGCCCCCCCACACACCCTGGGGACTGCCACCTCCCCAGGGCACTAAGTATTGAAATTTGTGGGGTCCGTGACGGACCCCCAAGCCCCGGGGACCATCACCCCCCGGGGCTTTGAAAAAGATGGGAGGGGGGCCGCGCGGCCCCCCTCCTGGAGCCCTGTGACGGCCCTGGGGACCTGCAGTGTCCCGGGGTGCCCACCTCCGGGACACTGCTGTTTGCTATGGCAGGGTGGGAGCCTCGCAGCTCCCGCCCTGCCGTAGCAAACTGCTTCGGTTTTTGGGAGAGAGAGCAGGAAACCTGCTCTCTCTTCCAAAAACCAAAGTCGATTGCTTTTCCACATGGGGAGCTTCATCTTAGCAGCTCACCATTTGGAAAAGCAATGCCGGCTCCCAAAGGATGCGGGGAGCCGGCGGGACCGTGGGGGGATTGGGGACCCCCCACGGGGTATTGGTGGCCCAGGAGGGGGGCCACGCGGCCTCCCTCCCCAAATATAAAAAAAAAATTAAAAAATGGTGGGGTCCCCGGGGCCATAAATGGCCTGAGGAGGGGGGCAAAGCAGCCCCCCTCCTAATCTATTATTAAAAAAATGGCCATGCCCCAGGGGATGTGGTCCTCTGGGCCAATTATGGCCTAGGGAGGGAGGCCACAGGCCCCCCTTACAAAGTTTAAAAAAAAAAAAGTCCAGCATCGCGCTGTGGTCCTGCTCCCTCCCTGAACCACTCTGCAAACGCACCCCCTGGCGCATTTGGGGATGGGGAACTAATTCCCCTTGAATACTGGGGGTCCCTGGGGGCCAACTAGCCCACCAGGAACCTCCAGTATGCGCCACGGAGCTGCGTTGCAGAGAGGTGTTCTGAGGCCACGCCCCTTTTTACACCTCTCTGCAACGCAGCTCTGCGGCGCTTAATGGAGGTACCTGGTGGGCTAGTTGCACCCCAGGGTTCCTCAGGATTCAAGGGGAGTTAATCCCCCAACTTAAAACGCGCCACGGGGCACGTTTGCACAGTGGGGAAGGGAGGAGGTGGGGCTTGAGGTAACTTGTGTGCAAACACGCCCTGTGGTGCGTTTTAAGTTGGGGAATTAATTCCCCTTCGATCCTGAGGGTCCCTGGGGGCCAACTATTCCACCAGGTACCTCCAGTAAGCACCATGGAGCTGCGTTGCATATACAGTTATACACCCACCACCACACTTACTTCTACAGAAACTTACACATACTTACTCTTTTGAACAATCATTTATAGAAACACATTCTTATTCATACAGGAACTCTTCCAATCTCTCACTCTCACATATACTCTCTTATATACACCAATACTCACATATACTAGTTTATATTAGTTAGTTTCTTGAAGACACTATTGAGACATTCATTCACTCACTAACACACCCATACACACACTCATCCACCCATACAGTCCTGCACACATGCTGTCTTTAACACATACAAACAGTGACACACTGATTCATGCATCTATGCACTAAATAATACCCCACACTGAACCATACAGACACTCATACTGATACTCGAAAACCAAGTAATTACCCATATAGACACTCATGTAGCTACTCACCAACCCATGCCGTCACTTATACACAAAGTGAGAGACTGATACAGATAGTTACATATTTAAACATTACTCACTAACCCATGTATTCACTAAGATACAGTTAATCAGTCCGGTATACAATCAATTTTACAAAACAAAATTCAGCCATTTAGACACTTATATACCCATTTATTCTTCCATCTACCTTGAGATATACATATATAAAACATATTTAATTTTCAGAACAACACACATTCACTGGATGATGTCATGAGTGATGTCATTTGAGATGCCATCAGTGATGTCATGAGTGATGTCATTGACCATGTCATGAGTGATGTAATATGTGACATCATCAGCAGTCCATTGCGGGCGCGCGAGTTATAGTTATTTTTTTATTTATATAGCGCGAACGTGACCCTTGGGTATCAGAGCGCTTCACAATTACATGAGGTAAGTTGAATACGAATACAATATGAATAGCAGGATGATTTACAGCGCTATGAATAGCATGGCGATTTACAGCGCTATGAGGTAGCTTAGGTATGCAACTATACAGTATTTAACAAGTAAACATACAATGACAAGATTAGGGTACCGTGTGTTGTCAGAAATCACATATATATTGTTATTTCCCTGATATGATTAACTTCAATTTTCCAATTCAAGCTATTGGAACTGCTTATTGTACAAGGTGTACTGGGATTTCCCGATACACATGATCTGAAGCGTCTTTTTCTGAGCATTCTACATCTGTGCGCCTCGATAAGAATAGAATCGTAGGGGGTGTGGCTTGGCGCCATCGGGCATGGCGGCGTTCCCGTGAGGCTCCCGTTGGACGAGGGGAGAACGCACTTCCACCTCTTCAAAGCACACACATTATCAGCTGCGAAGCTCCATGAACTGACGCCCGCACGTGTGAGCGACTTTTTTGTCACCTCCTGCAACGAACTTCCACAAAATTTGAAGGTAAAGGCAACTGTGTGAGTTCCTCAGCGATTTCCGCCATCTTGTTTTCCGGATTTTACCGCGAGTGTCGGCTCTGACTGCAACTTCGGCGGATTCGCCTACCGTTTTGTTTTGAGAATGCATTATCACAAGCCTTCATGCCTGCTTTCATTAAAATCCTTCATGTTTTAGTGGCAATATCAAAATGCCTCTCTGATTTTTCCTTACACTGAGGAAATGTCACTGTTATACAAACTCTACCCTTATTATGCTGCAACCTTCGGATTCCATCTGAGATATCACGGTTCTCTCTACTCTTGGCACGTCTAATTATGGGCCCTGGTCTCCTTTAAGCTGACTTTTATCGACTCCAATGGCGCTTGTGTGAGGTGATATTGGGAGGTCCACCATTTTGCTGTTCCTGCTTCTCCCTTATCTTCACGTGCGCTGCCAACTCTCACCTGCCCTTATGAGAAGCTCACCCTTTATTGCTTACAGATTCTCTCTGTTTTAGCTATACGTCATTTTCCTACAGAGGCCCATGGCCACGCTGTAACCCTGTTTCTCTTTTTCTCCACATGGGGGTTGAGGCAATGCGATTGAAGTTGTCGTTCTACCCTCCCTTTTAAGTCTTGTGCTGAAGGCTTTTCAGCATCAACAAGAGACGCATTTGCTTAATTCCATACCCTGGGTGACTTTGTGGATACTGCTTCACTCCCTTGTTGCATCGTTTTGCTCTTGACGCTCTGAGTGCTTTCTCGAGTACCTCAGCTGTTTTTTCTGTGGAGGAAATTCCGCCCACACTATTTTTTTTTTTTTTTAGGCTGTATCCTAACATTTTGCTCTTCTTTTCCAACCATATCTCCCGCCTTGCAGTCAGTCTAATCACTTCATGTTTTTGTGATCACCTCCTAGATTTTGGCAGTTAAAGTTTCATGGGAAGAACAAAAGGTTCCCTATCTGCCATCTCTAAGCCCAAACGTGTCTTCATTAAGAATACTAAAGTCTTCTCGGAATTTTCTAAATTGGACAGATTGGGTCTCCTTCCAACAGACCAACGCAACGCAGTTATGGAGCCTACACAAGTGCCAGTAGGGAAAATTAATGTAAAACCCTTAAAAAAAGATCCTCCCTCGCCACCTAAGCCTACTTTTACAGTTTCGATGGAACTATTACTACAAGAAATAAGAGCTCTCAGACCTTTCGTGGAGGAAACAAATACCAAACTACAAACCTTATCTGATAATTGGTTGCAACTTGATGCTAGGCTTACATCTGTGTAACAGAATGTTACTTCCTTTCATGACACCACTAAATGCGTTACCTCTTTACAATCTCAAGTATCAACCTTACACAAACAGGTTGAGGACCTTGAAAATCGAAATAGGAGGAATAACTTACACATTTTTAATTTGGCAGAGGGAGTGGAAGGTACAGATCCTATTGCTTTCTTTAGGTCCTTTCTTCCCAAGATTCTTCATTTACCAGAGGACACTGCTTTGAATATACAAAGTGCTCACAGGTTAGACCGTCTCACCACCAATACTTCAACCCCACAGAGACTGAGAGGTGTGATTCTATACTTTTTGGAATATACAGACTTGTTAAAAGTCCTGGCTGCAGCTAGAGCCCTTCAAAAAATGTCTTGGTCTGGCGCTACCTTGTTTTTTGCACAGGATTACTCTAAAGCTACTGCGTCAAGACGAAAAGCTTTCCTTGACATGAGACCAATTCTTCATTCTATGGGTGCCAGATACGGCTTATTCCATCCATGTATTTTCAAGGTTACTTACAACAACAAAACTACCACGTATGATGACCCAATACGCCTGCAGAGCTTTATTAACGCACACAAGACAGTTCTCATGGATTCTTCAGGGCCGTCATCCTCACATGGAACTTGATTTATATTAATTTCCTTTCTAAGTTGCCATTTCCTCGCTGATTAACGGATATATACTATTGTTTGTTTGTATTAATCCTATTCTTAATTTTTGTTCTAGTTCTCGTTAATTATAGTTACACGATAATACTTCTTCTGTGCTATCACTTAATTTATACGTTTAAGCACGCCTAACCATTTCACCTTTCTTTGCCTTCACAGTCCTGTTCCTGTTATGGTGTGTCCCCTCCATGGTCCGGTTCGGTCTTCATTGGATGTTTCGTCTGCCCCATGTGGCTCCACCTTCCCCCTTTTCTTGTTCCCTTACTGTAGGTATGTCTTTTGTTTTGTTTATCGTTTCTTACTTGGTATTGCAATTCTCTTCCTTTTTCCCGTTTGGTGTCTTCTTTACTCCTAATCAGTCCCTTCCTCTCTTTTTTAAGATGTTACTCAATATTCTTACTTTCACTCTCTTTTGCTGTCTTTCCATTTCTCATCTCATTTTCAATTTTGTCTTTTACATGTTTGTCCTTATCGTATTATTTCTACGGTTAGTATTGTTCACATTCTATATTTCTCTCTTCTCTGAGTCTTGATCTCTACTCCACATCTGTCCTACCAATATACAATATTGTCATAACTAATTGGTTCTATGTTTCAACAGTTCAAACCATTTTGTCTTTGATTACCTATGTCATTGAAACTCATTTCATGGAACGTTAGGGGTTTAAACTCTCCTATCAAAAGACAGAGAGTCCTCACTCACTTAGCTAAATTAAATGCTGATTTGGTATTCTTACAAGAAACTAATTTAACAGATACTGAATCACTAAAATTGAAACGTGGATGGGTGGGGGATGTGTTCTCATCTCCGGGAAAAGGAAAACGCAACGGAGTAGTAATATTGTGTCGCAAGTCACTTCCAATCTCATTAGTATCGCAAGAGTCTGATGGTGCTGGCAGATGGTTTAGTGTTAAACTATTGTTAAAGGGTGTTTCATTTTCTTTACTTAATCTGTATGCTCCCAAATGTGGGGAACCCGCATTCTGGTCTACATTGGCCAAACATATTACAAAATGTATAGAAGATATTTTTATTTTAGCAGGCGATTGTAACCAAGTTTTTGATCCATTTGTTGATAGAAACTCTAGCTGTCCCTTTGTTCCCAATAAGTCGCATAAATCCTTTGTTCATACTATTAGTCAACACAAACTCCTAGACGCTTGGCGCTTATGCAATCCAACTACCAGGGAATATTCATTTTACTCCCCTACTCATCATACTCAATCTAGAATTGACTATATTTTTCTCTCTCACAATATTTCACAAACACTTACATACGCAGAAATTGGCCCCATCTTACTTTCTGACCATGCTCCAGTTTCGATTGGCATTGATATTTTACCTAAATCCTCAATCCCTAAAAGATGGCATTTTAATAATGCTCTTCTTTTAAATCCAGAGTTTACCGCTTCTTTCACTAATTTTTCAAATGATTATTTTGAATTTAATCAAACCGAACACATGCCGTTCTCAATCATATGGGATTCTTATAAAGCTTCGGTAAGGGATTTCATTATCAGCTTTGTTGCCAAACAACGCAGGAATAGTCGTCAGCATACTAAGAATCTTCTTCAAGATATCAAGAAGTTAGAACATTCCTATTATACTTCACACTCACAAGATTGTTTGAAAGCTCTTATAAACGCCAAGTTGCAATTCAACAGGAAAATCGACTGACGATGCCTCACTATACTTATTGAAGTCTAGTGCAAAGTTCTATGGAGGTAAAAATAAAGCGGGGAAAATATTGGCCAATTATTTAAAAATAAAGCAGACCAAATTAAATATAGAAGCGATACATGACACTCATTTAAACCTAATATTTAAGGATACTGAAATTCTAAGCGAATTCTCCTCTTTTTATAAATCTTTATACTCGTCTGAAACTTTACCCTCCCAACATTCCTTATCTTATTTCTTTTCCACCATACCAAAACCCTACCTCTCCTCTGTGGATTTATCTTCTTTGGAATCTGATATTACTCAATAGGAATTATTATCTGCACTTCAGCTCCTTAAAAAAGATAAAGCACCGGGCCCGGATGGCTTCACTGTTGAATTCTATCTCCATTTTTCCAAGATCATCTTGCCCAAATTGCACTCCTTAATGAACTTTTTTAGCTCTTTAAACACATCTTCTGGTTCCTTCTTAGAGGCACATATCTGTCTTATTCCCAAGGAAGGCAAAGACCCTAAGTTCTGTAAAAATTACAGGCCCATTTCCCTGGTCAACATTGATTATAACATTTTTTCAAAAGCATTGGCCGTTAGGTTGGATTCCTACTTACCAAATTTGTTGGGGAAGAACAATCTGGCTGTGTTAAGGGGCGTGTTATCACAGACAATACCCGACTTCTTTTTAACCCCTTCGATGCTGCGCAGATTCCGCCGCTGTGCTGACGGAATCTTGCGCGGGTGTGGTCATGACGGAATGGTTCCGTCATGAGCACAGCTCAACCGTGGGTCATGACGGAACCATTCCGTCATGAGCACCGAAGGGGTTAATATTCTATCCAAGTCATCTCGCCTCACACATTCCCTTGCAGCAATCGCATTAGATGCGGAGAAAGCGTTTGACAGGGTTGAGTGGACATATCTGTTCTACACTCTTGAATGGTTTGGCTTTGGTCCCAAATTCAGATCTTTGATCTCTCTTCTCTATTCCAAACCCCGTGCTGCGGTTTGCGCTAATGGTTTCGTTTCTCCATTTTTTGATTTAGGAAGAGGTGTCCATCAAGGCTGCCCATTATCTCCCTTTTTATTTAATTTAGCTTTGGAACCTTTCCTTTCCAAATTACGACAGAACCCAAATATACAAGGCTTTCAAACGACCAATTGCCATATTAAGCTTGCAGCGTACGCTGATGACATCTTGCTTTTTATTTCTAATCCAAGTGAATCAATTCCTACCTTTCTAGCTGAAGTCAAAGCGTATTCCCTTATTTCTGGATATAAATTAAATAATGACAAATGCGAAATCTTACACTTAACCAAATACACTTTTAGATCGGAGTTTTGTGCATCGAACTTTACATGGAGCACTCATTATATTAAGTACCTAGGGCTATATATTACATCTAACATTCCAGACACTGTAGCATTGTGCATGACTAAATGCATTCAAAAGCTCTCTGACCTGACCACCAGATGGCACCCCCTCTACTTATCCTGGTGGGGTCGCTTAGATACCATCAAGATGATGCTGTTGCCCATAGTTCTATATACTATATCTAATATTCCAGTTCAAATCCCTGTGAAATCTTTTAAGAAAGTTAATTCACTTCTCTCTTCTTTTCTATTGAATAATAAGAAACCTAGAATGTCTCTGAAGAGATTAACTTGTTCCAAGGCTGATGGCGGAGTCAATTTCCCAGATTTCCGATCGTATCAGAAAGCTTTCCTTCTGCGTCAGGCATCATATTGGTTACTTGAATCCGCGGATGATTGCCCTTTGTGGACCTCACTTGAACGTCTCTTTCTTTCTCCCTTTTCTTTTCAAGAATACCTTTCTTTCTCTCGCAAACCGCCGACTCTCTCCACGCCCATAATCAAATTGACCTCCACACTTCTCCAGCCACCAGTTCCTCCTACACAACACACTATAGATTCATTTCTTAGTATAACTATATGGCATAATAAGAGTTTTCTTATTCACGGTAAACCTTTTTATTGGAAAACCTGGAGACAGAGAGGATTACATTGGGTCCACCAGTTATTTTCTCATAAAGTTTTCCTATCTTTTTCCTCCCTTAGTCATTTGTTTAACCTGCCTACCTCATTTACCACTAAATACAGTCTCTTAAAGGAAGCAGTGACGACAACTTACGCCCGATTATCTAACGCTCCTGCTATCTCCGATAGCCCTCATTCCCTTTCACAACTGCACACTCTGTTAAAAAACACTCCCATAGCTTCCACCATATATAGTGCTCTACATGATACTGTGTCTGTAAGGCAGAAATCTACAATAGAGGAGGCGTGGGAACAGGATTTACAGACCTCTTGGCCACTTATGTTATGGAAGAACCTATGGATTAAAATACATAAGTCTTCTAGAGCAGCAAACACAACGCACAACACTGTTTTTTGTGTATAATAGACTTTTATTAACACCGCACGCTCTAAGTAAGCGATCTTTAACTATGTTGGATGCTTGTTGGACTTGTTCATCTTCGAATGCTGATTTATTCCACATGTTATTCTCCTGTGTACCTGTATGCCTTTTCTGGAAACAAGTATGGTCTCAAATTAACTTAATTTTTGACACTAAGTTCCCCATCTCCTTCGTAAATATCTTCCTAGGAAGCCTCTCACCTGTCTGGGAACACATGATGTTTAATGTTAAAATTATTGATTTGTTATTGGCTGTTGCCTTTCAACAGATTACTACAAACTGGAAGGACTCCACAAAAATTTCTTACAGAGCTTGGTGGTACGCTGTTTGCCATAACCATAGGTTGGATATTGCTTTTGTTTACCCTATGACTTTGGCAACAAAGCGTTTGGATTTATGGTCCCCCGTTACAATATTTCTTGATGCAAGTGCTAAAAGATTTTCTCAACCTTTGCCATTACAACAAGAAGTTTTTGAACCTCCTTGATCCCCTAATGGTTCCTATTCTTTTTTTTAAAATAATTTATTTGTTATATTTATTGACTCTCAGATTTTGCATGAACTATCTGTTTTTTATTCATTGTCATTTACAAGTTTGATTTGTACATTTGCACCTATACTTTTCTGGATATTTCTGAATGAGGTTACTGCTTTGTATTTTTCACAGACACCTTTATAGCTACCAATAAAACTTTCTTGAACTTAAAGAAGAAAAAAAAGAATAGAATCGTAGACGGTTATGTGATTATCTTTACAAATTCCGGAGGACTGTTGTGAAAGCATCTATATCATGGTGCTGTAATGAACCGTCTTATTTACGAAAGGAACTTACTCTTGAATGTTGCTGTGTTAGGAATTTTCCTAATGTTTGGAGGGAGTGAGTTCCAAATTCTGGGGGCTGCTCCGGAGAAAGCTCTGTCATATGTTATCTTCTTCCGGAAGATGGGTGGTCTCAGCAGCAGCTCCTTAGCACTCCTGGCAGGTCTGTTTCCAGCCGATAGTTCAATTATCTTGGCCAAATATTTTGGTGTTCCGTAGTGGAGCGCTTTGTGTGTAATACATGCCATTTTAAGTTGGATTCTGGTAACCAGTTTAATGCTTTCAGGTGTGGGGAAATGTGGTCAAATTTCCTCGAACCGCTTATAAGTCTTGCGGCTGCATTAAGACATGCTTTTAGTGGTGCTGTGGAGTTTTAGGTAGACCTGCTAGGGTTGTACATCCATATTCGATCCTTGAAATAACTAAAGATTGGACTGCCAATTTGAGGTCTGCCATAGAAATGAATGGTTTCACTTTTCTAATGTAGTTCAAGTGAAATCGGGCATTGTTTGCCATTGCTTTCATGTGGACTTTCATGTCTAAGTTCTTGTTCAGTGTGATTCCTAGTGATTTCGTAGATTCGACTAGCGTAGGGGTGAAGTTTAGTGCTGTGATCGTTTCTGTCCATTCTTTTGCTTCTGTCTGGTTCTTTGGTGGTGAGATAAATAGGAATTCAGTTTTTTGTGCATTTATTTTCAGATGATTGCTAGTTAACCAACGTAAAGAAATTTTTAAGGACTCATTCAGTAATTTGATGTCTTCCAGCGACTTGATCTTGATATATATCTGCGTGTCGTCTGTCCGCTGAACTAACTATAACGGGGGAATTTCAATGGTTTTGTACGAATGAAATGTCCAGCTAACTATAACGCCCCTGAAACCTATGGTTTTTTCACTGAATTTCTAAGGTTTTTTGAATGCAAATTCCTAACTATAACGTGCCTGAAACCTATGTTTTTTTCAGTGAATATAAGCTAAAGGACAAATAAACCTTGAAGCTGGATGGCAGAGCTTACTCCTGTGTCGGTGTCCGATGTGTAACTAATTTGGGAATGGTTGGAATATATTTATATATATAAATATAATAAATATATATATATATGTATATTACCTACTGGCGGTCGCCAGTGGGTAGTTATAGTTAGGACCTATTTTCCATAGGAAATCCGCAACATTCTATTCCCAATAAGTCTGGCGCCGGTTGACGAATCTTCGTGAAATTTTCCAAACTTTTGGCCAGCTCCGGTCCGCTCTATCCTGAAAGTTTCGTGGTGATTCGTCAAGCGGGGGTCGAGAAAATAGGGGGTTCCCAAAACGCGTTTTCCCCATGCAATTTCCCATAGGACCTGTTGACACAGCTACAACCCGAACTGATGAACGGAATTACACCAAATTTGGCAAAGAGGTAGTCCTCAGTTCAGACTCGTGCCTTTTGCATAAATGGTGTAAATCCGTTCAGTAGTTCCTGAGAAAATTAGAGTTAAAATGATAGATATATCTATGGCCTCAGAGGATCCGCGCACCCTATGTGCATCCTGAGCGCACCCTCTGCGAACCGAGCGCACACCCTCCCAATCACGCACTGAATGCTAATTGGCTGTCAAGTGTCTGTCTACATTTGAAACCAGGAACTGTTGGCAGCCATTTTGTGCCTCAGTAGAAGCGAGGCTGATTAAGTAAGGGCACTAAGTGTGTGAAAGATGTAAAGGGGGCAGGGTAGAAATACTCTGACCCTCTAGTGTTGCTTAGGGGGTCCCAGAAGGACCCCCCGGGCCCCCTCTTTAAAAACAAAAAAAACACCGCAAAATTCACACAGGGTGAGCGAATCCGGCCGGAAAAAGAATTGCGGGCTTCCGCGCTTCCTTAATAATTAGCCCTCGGGGGGCCAAATCCCGGGGCAAAATCTGTAAAAATTAATGGGAGGCCCAGGGGGGCCCCCCAGCCCTGGGGACCGCTACCCCCCGGGGCTAGAAAATAGACAGGGTGGGGGGTCTGAACGGGCCCCCCAAGCCCCGGGGACCACCACCCCCCGGGTTTTATTGTTTGAGGGAGGAGGGGCTGCGTGGCCCCCCTCCTGGAGCCCTTGAGGGCCCTGGGGACCACGACCCCCCCAGGGCCAGCTCCTACAGTGTTCTGGGGTGCCCACCCCAGGACACTGTTGTTTGCTATGAGAGGGCGGGAGTCTTCAGCCCTCCCATAGCAAACTTCATTTGGATTTTGAAAGAGAGAGCAGGGAAACCTGCTCTCTCTTTCAAAATCCAAACGATATTGCTTTTCCACACGGGGAGCTGCATGTCAGCAGCTCCCCATGTGGAAAAGCAATGCCGGCTCCCGAAGGACGCGGGGAGCCGGCTGCGACCGTGGGGGCGTTGGGGCTCCCCCACGGTCCCCAACGTTTTTTAATAAACCCCGGGGGGATGGGTTCCCCGGGGATAATAAAAATTAGTGATAGGGGCTATTTTTTTTTTAACTGTAAAATTAGGAGTCGCGCATCCTAACGTGTTGGGTGCACAATTTCTCTCGCGTAGGGTGCGCAGTTCCTAACGCGTTGGGTGCTCGGATCCAAGTGAAAAAAACTCACGCAGGGATCGAGAAAGGTGCACATGGGATGCGCGAATCACAAAAAAAAATTATAAAAGAAATAATAAAGTATTGAAAATATAGTTTACAAAATTTACTATTTTTTTAAAAAAAAACATTAAAAACAAATAATATTTTTTACTTTTTAAAAGAATTAATTACAAAAATGGTGAAAAAACAATATAAAAAATCATAATTAAAGGAATTGACACTCTGACATAGAAAAATTTAGAAATCCAATGAAAATCATTAAACATCATAGCTTTAGAGATAAGTTATAGATAGGAATTAGCATTTAAAAAACCTTTGAAATTCACTGAAAAAAATATAGGTTTCATTCACGTTATAGTTAGGAATTGGCATTTAAAAAACCTTAGAAATTCACTGAAAAAACCATGGGTTTCAGGGGTGCTATAGTTAGCTGGACATTTCCCTCGTACAAAACCCTAGAAATTCCCCCGTTATAGTTAGTTCAGCTAACTATAACTTGTGCCCCCTCAATGCACTGCTGATGACGTCACATATTACATCACTCATGACATGGTCAGTGACATCACTGATGACATCACTGATGACATCTCAAATGACATCTATGGCTTTTTCAGTGAATATATATATATATATATATATATATATATATATATATATATATATATATATATATATATATATATATATATATATATATATATATATATATATATATATATATATATATATATTCTCCCACGTTGGCTCCACTTGTCGGATTCTTCCAGTTCTTCTTCTTGGAAGGTTTTTTGATCCAAGTGAGTTTTAAAGTTCTGGGATCTGGACACCAATATTTATACTGCATTTCTCTTTGTTCTTTTGGGCAGAGAGTGTGTGTGCTTAGTCCAAACCAGTTTGGTCCTCTCTGACCCAGCTTCCTGGCAGGAGGTGGAGACAACATTGTCCAAGGTAGACTAGGCCCATTCAGGTGCAAGGAAATCTCCTCTCACCACTCTAAATGCAGCCCAGGTCTATTCAGCCGAGCCCTGACTCATCCAGGAAAGGCAGGACACACCTTGACCCCCCCACATAGCTGTCTGAAGAGAATACACATCCCCAGCCCCTGTCACTCAAAAGCCAGACAGTCAATCCACAACCCAGCAGAGGCACGTAGGATGGCTAAGCAAGAAAATACCTACTTTCTAAAAGTGGTATTTTCAAACACAGAACATGTTAGATCTGGGGGTCTCTAGTTGGCAGAGGTAAGTACCTGAGACCAAATAGGGACCCTTGCTTCTAGTCAGGGTACAGGGACACCCACTGTGGACAACCCCTACTCACCCTCTAGGTAGCTTGGCACGAGCAGACAGGCTTATCCCCAAGGCAATGTGTTAAGTATTTGCAAGTAACCACCATAATGACCCCCCAGTACACCACAAATGCAGACCACACAGGTGAGTATATTAAAAATATATCTTTATCTAGTTTCAGCAATAAAAATCAACTACCATAGCGTTGCAAATTAGTTTCCGGTTCTCTTCAGCTTTCTCTGGTTGTTAGAAAAATAGAAAGATAGTCTCTAGTCTCTTGTGTGACTTAGTATTCTAAAATAATAAGTTTGTAGGCTCTCAGTACTTTAAACACCTTCTCCAGCTGTGCCCCTGCACTTATAACCGAAGTGCTCCTCTCCGGCTGCTCTTCTCGTTCGTAATCAGGCGATTGCACCCTGGGCGGCAGTCCCCGGGCCCCACACGCTATGCGGGATGTTCGGGGATTAAGAAGAATGCCACTACAGTTAACGGGGTTCCCTCTCCCTGCACAGACTCACCAGGATGCGGGCCGGGGCGCGAGGACTCGGCGCGTCGGAGCGCTTCTTCGGTGCAGGGTTCCTGCAGCTCTCGAGCGAGGGGCCAATCAGGTCGCGGCTCCCTCGACGAGCCCCCAGTGACGACGTCAGATGTCACCGGGCGCCAGCCACTCGCAGCGCGGCTCCTTCGGCCAAGCCTCCACCAACAACCAATCAGGTCGCGGCCTCCTCGCTTCTTTCTCCGCGGCTTTGCGTAGCGGGGAGGAACAGCTTCGGGTCGATCTCGGGCCCCCGGGCCGTGGCGGTGAATTGCGGGCAGGATATTTCAAGGCGCCCCGTGTCAGCGGGTCGATCGCGGCGCCGCCAAACCTCACAGCAGCTTCGCTAGCTCTGGGGACACCCCACAATCTTTTGGCCACAGCAATACACGTGCCGATGAGCACGTCGATCTTTTCAACGCGGCAGCCGGTTTCAGGCACAGATCAGCGCGGCGCCCTCAAGCAAAGCAGAGAGCAGCCAGCGCACTTCACGGGACTCAGCAAAGTCTTGAAGTCTTGGCAACCTTTATGTCCCTGGGTTGCCAAACAGGAGGCCAGCTCTTCTCGGGCCCTTGGAGATTCAAAGTTGAAGACACAGCACACAGCAAAGTCTTGTTTAGGTAAAGTAGGCAGGGTCACAGCACACAGCAAGACCCCTTCTCCTCCTCAGCTTCAGTTGCACAGCAGAACAGGTCAGCCCTTAGAGCACATAGCAAGGCAATCTTCCTTCAGTCCTTCAGCGGTCCGTCTTTCAGCAGAGGTTCCTCTTGATTGTAGAATCTAAAAATCTGTTGTCAGGGGTCCTGTACTTATACCCCTAAAAGTCTTTGAAGTCTTTGTGCAAGTGGGCCCTGAGCCCGGTCTGATCCAGTTCTGGGTGTTGCTGGAGCACTTTGTTTTCCTGGCTTCTTCTTTCCTTTCAGAGTGAGGGGCAGGGTCGTCAGCCGCCCAGCAGGAGGTGGAGCCAGCAGTGTGGCAGGCAGGCACAGCCCTATTCACTCCCAGGTGCTATCTCCTCCCTCCACTCTACTTGCAAATGCAGTCATTCAGCAAAGGGCTGACTCATCCAACCTCCTGGGGGCTCCCCAGCCCCTGTCACTCTCAAACCAGACAGTCAATCCACAAGCATGCTCAGGCACACAGAAGGGTCAGACAAGAGAATAGCTACTCTCTAAAAAGTACTGTTCTCCAACTCAGGATTTAAAAACAACCTCTCCTAAAAGATGTGTTATTAAATGCTGAGCTCAGGGATATCAAACACTCATGTCTTATCTTGTTCCTATGAGAAGATAGGCGGATGGCCATTGGCACCAGCCTCCCTCATGTTAGCCTATGGAGCAAGATAACCTTGCAGCAGTGAACACACAAAATGGCCGCTGTTCACTACCAGAGCATGATACCTGCACTAGTACATGCTCTACCTTTTACATACACTGCACCCTGCCCAGGGGGGTACCTTGGGCCTTCCATAGGGATGACTGATGTGTACAAAAAGGGAAGGGTTAGGCCCGGCCAGTGGGGACACTGGCCAGGAGGACATGGCAGTCCAGGGACTGCAGGCAGGCCTGCGGTGGCAGGCCTGAGACACCATTTTAGGGCTACTCATGTGGGTGGCCCAATCAGCGCTGCATGCCCACTAGTAGCATCTGTCATCACCAGCCCTGGCACACACAGTGCACTTTACTAGGGACTTCATGGTGATACAAATATGCAAATTAGGTATATCCAATCAATGTGATACTTTACACAGGGAGCACTTACACTCTGGCACTGATTAGCAGTGGCAGAGTGTCCAAAGCATCTAAACCAGCAAAAACGAAAGTCAGCACAGCATCAAAAATCCAGGTAGCAGAGGCAAAAGATAGGGGAAAAACCCACGCCAAGGATGTTAGGTCTAACAGAATATAAACATAATTTTTACTAAAAGATGCATTTCTACAATGTGAGTTCAGGCATACTAAACTCCATTTCTCTATCTGGTCCCGGTGGGAAGATATACTTGTAGAATATTAAAGAGTATTCTTCATTCTATTCTACGGAACAGATACCCTTTCAACAGTGAAAAACAAATTAGACTGTATTTCACTATCAGGACATGTCATACACACCAGTACATGTCCTACTTTACATACACATTGCACCCCGCTCATAGGGGTACCTTGGGCCTACCTTAGGGTTGACTCACATATACTAAATGGGAAGGTTAGGGCTTGGCAAGTGAGTGCACTTGCCAAGTCGACATGGTAGTAAAAACTGTGTGCAGACACTGCTGTGGCAGGTTTGGGAACCCTTTGAAAGGCTGCTCTTGTGGGGGGCACAATCAGTGCTGCAGGTTCACTAGCAGCATTTGATTTACGGGTCCTGGCACTCTCAGGGCACTTTACCAGGGACTTACCAGTAAATCAAATATGCAAATCATGAAACACCAATCAATAATACAATTTACAATATGAGCACTTGCACTTTAACACTAAACAGCAGGCAGTGAGAAAGTACGCAGAGACCCTAAACCAGCAAAAACAAAGTCAAAACCAGGAGGTCAGAAAGCACAAAGACAGGGGAAACATGCCAAAATATGACAGGTCTAACAGCCACGAAATAAAACTACAAAAAAGACTATCTCCCATAGAAATGAATGGGAATTTTTTTTAGCATGTTGAACAAATGTATTTAAAAATGTTAAAAAATATTAAACATGTCCAAAAATGTATAAAACATGTAAAAGATAAATTGAAAAATATAAATAAATTAATAGTATAAAATGTATACAACTATTTAACATATAGTAAAAAAAGTTATGTTAAAATGTTGTTGAAAATATGTATATAAAGCAATGTAGGAAAAGTGTAAAAAAATGTCAATCAATGGGGGAAAAAGTGGCAAATATACAACATGCAAAACAACTTAAATATGAATTACATTTTCTATGTAATTAAAATGTATTAAAAATGTATGTGTTTATATATACGTTATTATTTTTATTTGGATATATATTTTTTAAAATCTTGAAATATGAAAAAAGGAACTTTGAAAACATAAATAGAATCTGAAAAATGTGATACTTGTCTTTATTACATATAAATATGTAATTAATAATACTATTTATTATAAACATACAATAAACAATGGTCACCCATGCAATAGTCAGCAGCAGACTCGACATCAGCAACGGACTCTACCCTGGCACCACCCAGAAACTTCTAAAGAAACTGCAGAACATCAGAACGCCTCTATCAGACTCATCCTGAACATTCCCCACTGCAGCCACATCACCGGACACCCGAGAGACCTTCAGTGGCTGCCTATCAACAAAATAATTATCTTCACGCTCCTCACGCATACCTACAAAGCCCACCTCAACGGCAGACCTGCATACCGCAACCACCTCCTCTCCTTCTACACTCCTACCAGACATCTCCGCTGTGCCCAACTGGCCTTGGCCACCATCTCACGGATCTGCAAGACCACGGCTGGAGGAAAATACTTCTCCTACCTCGCTGCGAAGACCTGGAACTCCTTGCCTCTGCACGTCAGGCAATCACCATCGCTGCCGCTATTCAGGAAGGACCTCAAGACCTGGATCTTCGACTGAACCGTAGATCCACTCCCACACCCCACACAGCGCCTTGAGACCCTAACGGATGAGTAGTCCCTCTTTCTAAGAAACTTGATTGATTGATTGATTGATTGATATTTCTAAACACCAACAATGCAATTAAATAGCACAAACTATTTCTACTACATACAAAAACAATTTAAACAAAGTATTTCACAGTAAAATTATAAAATTAAATAATCACAGTACAACATAAATCGTTTTTAAGTACGTGTTGGACTCTAAAGGATTGACATTTACTATTCCCACTCTAATTTAAAATGATTTGGGAAACTGCTGGACACTAAAGGCATGACATTTACTATTCCCACTCCAATCTATTCTATACCAATTTGTGGAAGATATTGGACACTAAAAGGGTGACATTTACTTTTCAGATTTCAACTTTAACCAAATTGGGGAAAGTGTTAGACAGTGTAGGGGTGACATTCACACTTCCCACTTGAATCTAAAACAATTTAGAGAAAGTTTTGTCGCTAAAACGTTAACATTTGCTATTCCAACTTGATTCTAAAACAATTTGGGGAAAGAGTTGGACACTAAATGGATGACTAGTGTAGGAGAGTAGGGTCTGCTTTCTATGTTCACCCCCACTTTTTGCTTTTGCTTTACTGGTTTTCGACTTAGATGTGGCTGTGGGCCTGCTAATCAGACCCACAGCCCTGCTGTTCTCTCTCTAAATTAATACTATGTACTTTAGGTGCATAACCCATTTGGATAGGATCACCTTATTGGCCCCTGTACAGTGTACCCTAGGTACCCAGGGCATAGGTGTACCCTAGGCCTACCAGGGGCTGCAGCATGTATTGTGCCACCCCTGGCCTGGCCTTCCATTTTGACACAACTGGCTGATCACTCAGCTGGGGCAAGGTCGTGTAATCACCCCTTGCTTAGGTGTAGTATTCCTATACCTGACTTACATATAGACACATGTGTACCTATCAGTCACTCCTATGGCAGGCCTTGACAATCCTGGAGGCAGAGTGCTTGGTAACATGTGAGGTGGTGCTCTAGCATGAGCTGAGCCTGTCTGCAGCTTTCGGAACCCTGTCCTTATAGCTGTTCTATGATATAGCCTACCATATACTCTTAAAGTGCCTTATAATCTTAGACGGTTATGGTAACTATGGTTTGGCTTTATCAAAACATGTCGTGTAAGGTGTCTAACACTCGGGAATAATACCCCCATGCCATTTCTGGACATGAGAATATTATTCCCCCCTTCTTGAGGGAAAGACATGTTAAAATCATACTTCAACTGTTAGCCTCTGACCAAAGCCTCAGCATCACAAAATGGATGCTGCTGCCACGACACAAGTCTGACCTCCTGCAGCTGGGAGTGATCCCAGCCAGGGAGGCCTGGACAATAGGTTTCCTGCTTGGGGAGGTGCTAGCACCTCCCCAGACAGCCTTTAGTGTATTGGGGCAGGGTGGGCTGAAAGGAATGAGGCATGCCTGGGGCACACAAGGTGTTCCTTGCATAGTCCAGTTCAAACCGGCGCTGGGGCACTCCAGCCCCAGCTCTGGCGCGAAACTGGACAAAGGGAAGTGGGTGTAACCACCCCCCTCCCAGGTCCCACCCATAAGGCGTGACCTAGCAGGTATCCCAGCCCCCCAGATTAGTATAAGAGTGGGAGTTGGGCCTCAAGACTTTAGATTATCCTGAACCTGCAAAACTGAACAGAAACTCTGGACCTTCGACATTCAACGAAAGAAGAAGACTGAAGAATCTCCCTTGTAGCCAAGGAGTGGCTACCCTGTGCAAACAGGCACCATCAAGAGACTACCCTTTGCTTTGTGAAACGTTCGACGAGGAACCGACTGCAGAGCCCGACCAGAGCCTTGATTTCCAGACTTCTCCGACCCTCATCCACATCTGCAGCAGAGCTGAGATCCGTGGAGGCGACGAGCGACGTGGGACCGGCTACCTGGGAAAAGTGGCTAGTATCTTACAGCGCAGCTTCTGAGGTACCCTCGAAGTTGTGCACCGGGGATTGAAAAGCCCCAACCCCAAGCACCAACTGCACCGAAGATCAGCCCCCCACACTCCACGAGTCCTGCGTGGGGCCCTTCAGCATTTTCCTGCTTGCCGCGTCTGTCCGGTTGCTTGCCCGCTGGCTAGTAGCCTCTGTGACGACGCTCCCTGAAATCTTCTGCGCTGGTTTGGCTCCTCCAGACTGGCTCCCGCTTCTCTGCAAAGAAGAAGCACCCCAGACCTTCCTGGTCTGCACCAGAAGCAAGTCCCTTGTTCTTCGTGGGTTCCGCTTGCCAAGGCTTGGTGAGTCCTAGTCCAACTTCGACGCCGCCGACAGCAAGAGCCTTCGTGGGACAGCTCGCCTCCTGGTCCTGGTCGTCCTCGACGCTTCCTGGTCCTCCTGGCTGCAGCGACAAGCTTCACCTTCACCTGCAACTCTTCACGACATCGCCTGGTTCCTTCCTGGTTCCACGTGGTCACTGGCTAGTGACCTTGACTCTGTCCCCTCTGCTTGCAGGTTTCTTCTCTTCTTGATCCCAGCCTTGGGATCCACCGGACACTCTCCCCTGACTGCCTGTCAGCATCTTTCTTCAGGCATCCATAGGAGTCGACGACGAAAACGACGCATCTTCACCCCTATGCACCCGCAGCCTGTGGGCTAGGTAACTTGGGTACTCCGGTGCTCATCAGGATAGTGACTATCCTAGTGTCTAGTTTTCAAGTCTCAACTTCCTAGCTACTCCGGAAGTGTCCTAAATCTATCTATTTCTAAACTGTAACATTGCTATTGACTTTTACGCATTACGCGTGAGTGTTTCCACTCTGCACACGAATCCCGTGGGCCTCCCACTTCCTAACCAACGCTAGTGTAGTGTAGCCCCAGCGATTCCCTAGGCCTAGGCCTATTCTATTTCCGTGACAGTGGTTCTTATACCACTTATTTAGTATATGGTTTGCGTGGCCCCTAGGGCCTAACTGTATTACTTACCTGTGTGACTTAATGTATGCTTAAATAAGACTGTGTTGTACTTACCTCTAATCTCATAAAGAGTGCTGAGGGTTTGCTTAGAATAAATACACTTTATTTTATATATATATCTGTTGTGGTGTCCTTTCATTTGGTATTCAAGGGATTATATATGGTATCACAGCTGGCTTCACATGCCATTCAGAGTTTAGCCTAAGACTGCTCTTGTCCATGCTACCACTAGGATAGCTGGTCTATAAGGTTGACTTTACAACCAATCACCATAAGGGTATTTGGACTGATATAAGGTGTACACTATAACTAGTGACATCATACATCAGGCCAACTTCTCACATTGGTGAGCAGCGGTTGGGATCTGAGCTTGCTGTTGTAATACCATTGTAATCTTGAGATACTAAATTGAAAGATCACACAGATATTGTCTAGGTACATATAACATAGTTTATAATACTTAAGTCCTACTGGACTTAGTGGTTGTAGGTTGAAGGGAGTAACACACCCTGACTACAACTACTAGAGAGGTTTAGTAGAAACAACTAGTGTAGGTAGGTGCACTCACCACACCCTCACTAGATCATGCCTCTGGGAGGAGATCAAGTAGATGCTCTCTCAGGAGGGGCAGGTCTGCAGAAGACCCCCTCTAGGTATGATACCTTAACATTCCAGGAGATGAGACAATTGTGTACCTCCAGAGGAATAAAACAGGGTGCAAACCCTACCCTCCTTCAGTTAAGACAACTCCTAGAGGAGTATGATGCTCAGAGGGCATCTCAGGAAGGTGCCCTAGGCACAGAGGAGGGTCTACCCACCACAGAGGAGTCAGATGGGGCTTCAGATGGGGAAGTAGACAGCCAGAGCCAAGTAAGGAGACTTAGCCAGGCTAACTTAAGTTTACATGGGAGTTTGCATGGGGTCCTCCCATACAGACCCACAAGTAGACATTCACAGAGAAGCAGGAGGGACAGATCCCCTTCAAGGGAATCCATCCACTCCCATGTCTCTAACATCTCTAATGCTTCCTCTCACAGGGGAATGACTTCACCTGAGAGAAAGGAGCATGCAGCCAGAATGAGGGAGGCTAATCTGAGGATTCAGAGGGAAGAACTTGCCCTTGCCAAAGAGAAGCTTGCTCTGGCTAGAGAACAAAAATTAAGTGGGTTAGAACCCACTGGTGGCAGCAACATTCCTAGAGATAGAGACAGGCACTATGATAATAGAAACCTGAGCAAGATTGTCCCTCCCTACAAGTGTGGGGATGACATCCACAAATGGATAACTGCTTTGGAGAGAGCTTGCAAAGTACAGCAGGTACCCCAAAGTCAGTGGGCAGCTATCTTGTGGCACTCCTTCTCTGAGAAAGGAAGAGACAAGCTCCCCACAGTTAGTGATGAGGATGCAGATAATTACACTGTCCTGAAGAGTGCTCTGATTGATGGGTTTGGCCTAACCACTGAACAATACAGGTTGTTGTTCAGGGATACCCAGAAGACACAGACTCAGGACTGGACTGACTTTGTAGATTGTGCCACTAAGGCTCTGGAAGGCTGGCTAATGGGAAGTAAGGTTAAGGACTATACAGGATTGTATAATTTGATCATGAGAGAACAAATACTTAACAACTGTCAAAACCAGCTATTGCATCAACACCTGATTGATTCTGATCTGACTTCTCCCCAAGAATTGGGAAAGAAGGCAGATAGATGGGTCAGGACTAGAGTTAAGCAGAAAAACCAGAACCAGGGCGGTGATCAGAAAAAGGCAGACCAGAAGGGTAATGAGCAGAAACAAAAAGACCAGAAGTCTTCACCAGGCCCCCAAAAGGCTCAGGGGGAGGGTGGTTCCAAAAAGGATAAGAAGAAAGAAGGTCAAAAGAAACCATGGTGCAACTATTGTAAGTCTACCTCACATTGGTTTAGTGAGTGCACCAAAAAGGATAAGCCCCCAGCCACCATTGCCCCTAAGGCAACTGTACCCCCTAGTTCAGCTGTAAGTGGTGGTTCCCAGCAAAAGGGTGTAGTAGGGTTAACCCTGGGAACTGAGGAGGATTCTGGCCTAGTCAGAGTACCTACTCAGGCTGTCCTGATCTGTGATGGGGACTTAGCTTTGTCCTCTACTGTAGGCCCCAGTAACCTGGGCAAGTACAGACAGACACCTTTTATCAACCAAAGAATGGCTCAGGCCTACAGGGACACTGGGGCTAGTGTCACAATGGTGACACCTGCTTTTGTGGACCCTGGACAGATCATACTAGGTGAGAACTACCTAGTGACCAACGCTAGCAATGCCACTACCTCCCATAGTGTGGCTATTGTTAACTTCTCCTGGGGAGGGGTAACTGGCCTCAAGAAAGTTGTTGTTAGTTCAGACCTTCCTGTAGAGTGTTTACTGGGCAATGATCTTGAAACTTCAGTTTGGTCTGAAGTGGAGTATAGGACCCATGCAGAAATGCTGGGGATAGATGCACATGTCCTTGCTGTGACCAGGTCACAGGCCAAAAAGTGCAACACTGAACAAGTGCTGGATCCTGAAACTATGGACCAGTCACAATCCAAGAGAAAGAGCAGTAGGGTTAAGGCTGTGCCTTCCCCCCTGCCTCAGGTGGTGGATCAGCCCTCCCAGGAGGATGATTCTGAGAGCCCTGAAGGAACTATCCTAGAAGAACTTGAACCTGATCAGGTTGAGTTTCTTGGGACAGGGGGACCTTCCAGGGCAGATCTGAGGCAGGCTCAATTAGACTGCCCCTCTCTTGAACCCCTCAGACAGCTGGCTGCTGCTGAGGCTGCAGGGAATGCTCAAGGTACCCATAGAGTGTATTGGGATGAAGGGCTACTGTACTCAGAGGCTAGAGACCCCAAGCCTGGTGCATCCAGGAGGTTGGTCATACCACTGAAGTTCAGAGGCTTCCTTCTAACCTTGGCCCATGATATTCCCCTTGCAGGACATTTAGGCCAGAACAAGACTTGGGACAGGCTTGTCCCTCACTTTCACTGGCCCCATATGTCAGAAGATACTAAGGAGTTTTGTCGCTCCTGTGTCACCTGCCAAGCCAGTGGCAAATCAGGTGGCACCACAAAGGCCCCCCTCATACCACTACCTGTGGTGGGGGTCCCCTTTGAAAGAGTGGGCATAGATATTGTAGGACCAATGGACCCACAAACAGCATCTGGGCACAGATTCATACTGGTGATAGTGGACCATGCCACCAGGTACCCAGAAGCAATTCCCCTGAGGACCACAACAGCTCCTGTTGTGGCAAGGGCCCTGCTTGGAGTATTCTCCAGAGTGGGCTTTCCAAAGGAGGTCATTTCTGACAGAGGTGCCAACTTTATGTCAGGATACTTGACTGCAATGTGGAAGGAGTGTGGTGTTAACTATAAGTTCACCACACCCTATCACCCACAGTGCAATGGGCTTGTTGAGAGATTCAACAAGACCCTAAAGGGAATGATAAAAGGATTACCAGACAAGCTTAGGCGAAGATGGGACATCCTTTTACCCTGCCTTCTGTTTGCTTACAGAGAGGTCCCACAAAAGGGGGTTGGCTACAGCCCTTTTGAGCTTTTGTTTGGGCATCCTGTAAGAGGACCCCTGTGTTTGGTGAAGGAAGGATGGGAGAGACCTCTCAGACAACCCAAACTAGACATAGTGGATTATGTACTTGGTCTCCGCTCCAGGATGGCAGAGTATATGAAGAAGGCTTCTAAAAACCTTGAGGCAAGCCAAGAACTCCAAAAAGCTTGGCATGACCAAAAGGCTGTACTGACTGTTTACCAGCCAGGACAGAAAGTGTGGGTGTTGGAGCCAGTGGCCCCAGCAGCACTCCAAGACAAATGGTCTGGACCCCACACTATTGTTGAGAAAAAGGGAGAAGTCACCTACTTGGTGGACCTTGGGACTCCCAGAAGCCCCCACAGGGTGCTTCATGTCAACAGATTGAAGGCATCTGTTGACAGGGCAGACATGGGGCTACTCATGGCTACAGATGAGGGGCAGGAGGAAGAGAGTGACCCTCTCCCAGACCTGTTGAATCAGAACCCTCTTGATGGCTCAGTTGATGGTGTGGTCTTTTCTGACAGCCTCACTGCCCATCAGCAACAGGACTGCAGACAAGTTCTGCAGGCCTACAGACATATGTTCTCTCTGACCCCAAGTCAGACAAACTGGTGCACCCATGAGGTGGACACTGGTGACAGTCTGCCTGTGAAGAGTAAAATCTACAGGCAACCTGACCATGTCAGGGACTGCATAAAAGTTGAGGTACAAAAGATGTTGGAACTGGGAGTCATTGAACCTTCAGAGAGCCCTTGGGCTAGTCCTGTAGTCCTTGTGCCAAAACCTCACACCCAAGATGGTAAGAGAGAGATGAGGTTTTGCGTGGATTACAGAGGTCTCAATGCTGTCACTAGGACAGATGCCCACCCAATACCTAGGGCAGATGAGCTCATTGACAGACTGGCAGCTGCTAAGTTTTTGAGCACATTTGACCTAACAGCAGGCTACTGGCAAATCAGACTAGCTGAGAGTGCAAAGGCCAAAACTGCTTTCTCGACCCCAGGAGGACATTATCAATTTGTGGTAATGGCCTTTGGTTTGAAGAATGCACCTGCCACTTTCCAAAGGCTGGTGAATCAAGTCCTTACTGGGTTGGATGATTATTGTGCAGCTTATCTTGATGATATTGCTGTCTTTAGCTCCACCTGGGAGGATCACCTGGTCCACCTGAGGAATGTTTTAGAGGCCCTGCAAAAGGCAGGCCTCACTATCAAGGCCACTAAGGGCCAGATAGGGCAGAGCAAGGTTGTATACCTGGGCCACCTAGTTGGTGGGGGTCAGGTTCAACCACTGGAGAGCAAGATCCAGACCATAAAGGACTGGGCTCCTCCAACTACCCAGACTCAGGTCAGAGCTTTCTTGGGCCTGTCTGGGTACTACAGAAAGTTTGTTAAGAACTATGGGTCCATAGTGACACCACTTAATGACTTGACCTCCAAGAAGATGCCAAAGAAAGTTCAGTGGACAGTGAGCTGTCAAAAAGCATTTGATGACCTGAAGCAGGCCATGTGCAGTGCACCTATTCTGAAAAGTCCAGACTACTCCAAAGAGTTCATTGTCCAGACAGATGCTTCTGAGTTAGGTGTGGGAGCTGTTCTTTCACAACTGAATGTAGATGGTCAAGACCAGCCCATTGCTTTTATAAGTAGAAGGCTGACCCCTAGAGAGAAACGTTGGTCAGCTATTGAGAGGGAGGCCTTTGCTGTGGTTTGGGCCCTGAAGAAGCTGAGGCCATACTTGTTTGGCACTCACTTCAAAATTCAGACAGACCATAAGCCCCTCTTGTGGCTAAATCAGATGAAGGGTGAAAACCCCAAACTTCTTAGGTGGTCCATTTCCCTACAGGGGATGGACTTCACAGTGGAACATAGACCTGGGACTGACCATGCCAATGCAGATGGACTCTCCAGATATTTCCACTTAGAACATGAAGACTCAACTGGTCAAGGTTAGTTTAATGTCCCTAAGTTTGGGGGGGGGTTGTGTAGGAGAGTAGGGTCTGCTTTCTATGTTCACCCCCACTTTTTGCTTTTGCTTTACTGGTTTTCGACTTAGATGTGGCTGTGGGCCTGCTAATCAGACCCACAGCCCTGCTGTTCTCTCTCTAAATTAATACTATGTACTTTAGGTGCATAACCCATTTGGATAGGATCACCTTATTGGCCCCTGTACAGTGTACCCTAGGTACCCAGGGCATAGGTGTACCCTAGGCCTACCAGGGGCTGCAGCATGTATTGTGCCACCCCTGGCCTGGCCTTCCATTTTGACACAACTGGCTGATCACTCAGCTGGGGCAAGGTCGTGTAATCACCCCTTGCTTAGGTGTAGTATTCCTATACCTGACTTACATATAGACACATGTGTACCTATCAGTCACTCCTATGGCAGGCCTTGACAATCCTGGAGGCAGAGTGCTTGGTAACATGTGAGGTGGTGCTCTAGCATGAGCTGAGCCTGTCTGCAGCTTTCGGAACCCTGTCCTTATAGCTGTTCTATGATATAGCCTACCATATACTCTTAAAGTGCCTTATAATCTTAGACGGTTATGGTAACTATGGTTTGGCTTTATCAAAACATGTCGTGTAAGGTGTCTAACACTCGGGAATAATACCCCCATGCCATTTCTGGACATGAGAATATTATTCCCCCCTTCTTGAGGGAAAGACATGTTAAAATCATACTTCAACTGTTAGCCTCTGACCAAAGCCTCAGCATCACAAAATGGATGCTGCTGCCACGACACAAGTCTGACCTCCTGCAGCTGGGAGTGATCCCAGCCAGGGAGGCCTGGACAATAGGTTTCCTGCTTGGGGAGGTGCTAGCACCTCCCCAGACAGCCTTTAGTGTATTGGGGCAGGGTGGGCTGAAAGGAATGAGACATGCCTGGGGCACACAAGGTGTTCCTTGCATAGTCCAGTTCAAACCGGCGCTGGGGCACTCCAGCCCCAGCTCTGGCGCGAAACTGGACAAAGGGAAGTGGGTGTAACCACCCCCCTCCCAGGTCCCACCCATAAGGCGTGACCTAGCAGGTATCCCAGCCCCCCAGATTAGTATAAGAGTGGGAGTTGGGCCTCAAGACTTTAGATTATCCTGAACCTGCAAAACTGAACAGAAACTCTGGACCTTCGACATTCAACGAAAGAAGAAGACTGAAGAATCTCCCTTGTAGCCAAGGAGTGGCTACCCTGTGCAAACAGGCACCATCAAGAGACTACCCTTTGCTTTGTGAAACGTTCGACGAGGAACCGACTGCCGAGCCCGACCAGAGCCTTGATTTCCAGACTTCTCCGACCCTCATCCACATCTGCAGCAGAGCTGAGATCCGTGGAGGCGACGAGCGACGTGGGACCGGCTACCTGGGAAAAGTGGCTAGTATCTTACAGCGCAGCTTCTGAGGTACCCTCGAAGTTGTGCACCGGGGATTGAGAAGCCCCAACCCCAAGCACCAACTGCACCGAAGATCAGCCCCCCACACTCCACGAGTCCTGCGTGGGGCCCTTCAGCATTTTCCTGCTTGCCGCGTCTGTCCGGTTGCTTGCCCGCTGGCTAGTAGCCTCTGTGACGACGCTCCCTGAAATCTTCTGCGCTGGTTTGGCTCCTCCAGACTGGCTCCCGCTTCTCTGCAAAGAAGAAGCACCCCAGACCTTCCTGGTCTGCACCAGAAGCAAGTCCCTTGTTCTTCGTGGGTTCCGCTTGCCAAGGCTTGGTGAGTCCTAGTCCAACTTCGACGCCGCCGACAGCAAGAGCCTTCGTGGGACAGCTCGCCTCCTCGACGCTTCCTGGTCCTCCTGGCTGCAGCGACAAGCTTCACCTTCACCTGCAACTCTTCACGACATCGCCTGGTTCCTTCCTGGTTCCACGTGGTCACTGGCTAGTGACCTTGACTCTGTCCCCTCTGCTTGCAGGTTTCTTCTCTTCTTGATCCCAGCCTTGGGATCCACCGGACACTCTCCCCTGACTGCCTGTCAGCATCTTTCTTCAGGCATCCATAGGAGTCGACGACGAAAACGACGCATCTTCACCCCTATGCACCCGCAGCCTGTGGGCTAGGTAACTTGGGTACTCCGGTGCTCATCAGGATAGTGACTATCCTAGTGTCTAGTTTTCAAGTCTCAACTTCCTAGCTACTCCGGAAGTGTCCTAAATCTATCTATTTCTAAACTGTAACATTGCTATTGACTTTTACGCATTACGCGTGAGTGTTTCCACTCTGCACACGAATCCCGTGGGCCTCCCACTTCCTAACCAACGCTAGTGTAGTGTAGCCCCAGCGATTCCCTAGGCCTAGGCCTATTCTATTTCCGTGACAGTGGTTCTTATACCACTTATTTAGTATATGGTTTGCGTGGCCCCTAGGGCCTAACTGTATTACTTACCTGTGTGACTTAATGTATGCTTAAATAAGACTGTGTTGTACTTACCTCTAATCTCATAAAGAGTGCTGAGGGTTTGCTTAGAATAAATACACTTTATTTTATATATATATCTGTTGTGGTGTCCTTTCATTTGGTATTCAAGGGATTATATATGGTATCACAGCTGGCTTCACATGCCATTCAGAGTTTAGCCTAAGACTGCTCTTGTCCATGCTACCACTAGGATAGCTGGTCTATAAGGTTGACTTTACAACCAATCACCATAAGGGTATTTGGACTGATATAAGGTGTACACTATAACTAGTGACATCATACATCAGGCCAACTTCTCACAACTAGTACTATTCCCACTCCAATCAATTCCAATTTGAGGAAGGTGTTGAACATTTAAAGGGTAGCAATTACTATTCCCACTCCAATCTGTAACAATTTTGGGAAGGTGTTGTACACTAAAAGGGTGATATTTACTGTTCCCACACCTATCTATACCAATTTGTGGAAGGAGTTGAACACTAAATGGGTGATATTTACTATTCTCTCTCTAACATATACCAACTTGAGGAAGGTGTTGGAAACTAAAGGGGTGACATTTACTATTCCTACTGAAATCCATTTAAGGAAGGTGTGAGAAACTAAGGGTATCAATTACTATTTCCACTCACAATTGTACAAATTTGGGGAAGTTGTTAGACAATAAAATGTTTTTTTTTTATTTTTTTTATTTTTTTTTATTGAGAGTTCAAATATAACAATACAATATAGAAAAAAGGATACAGTCGAATCCGATTAATACAGTGCGAGAAAAAGAGTACTGAAAACATTCATACAGATTGTCATTTTAACATTTAAATTATAAAGTGCAGGGTTGTATAGAAGCAAACGATCAATCAACTGTCATTAATATCCAAGAGATGTTGTTAGAATAAAAACAATACATAGTATTTAAATAAAATGAGCATCTCCTCAGTTGATAAACCAGAGCTGAATTGTAAAGTGCAGTGTGCGAAATCGAGACACTTGTTATAGACTAGTAAACAAATAGATGTTCTCGCAGAAGTATAAATCTAGTTAAGTAATAGCAGGACAAATTTAAAGATCACCCTCCAATATTTATCATATTTTTTAAGGGCCCCTGATCTAAGAGCATATTTTCTTTCCCTATCCTGGATTCGGAGTAGTTTTGTCTTCCATGCCTGGAAGGATGGAACAAGATCTGTTTTCCAGGACTGTAATATAAGGGATTTAGCTATTAGAGAAGCTATAAAAAGGGACTCATCATGTTGGGTATGGATATGAGAGCAACCTAGGAGGGAATTAGATCATCAAATACAATATTAGTTTTGAGAACGATTGAAAGATATTTTTCTATTTCCTTCCATAAAACCTGGATTTTTGGACATTCCCAGACAATGTGTTTCAAAGTGCCTTTTTCATCGCAACGAAAGCATTTGTCGGCTACTTGAGGGAAGATATT
Source organism: Triturus cristatus (assembly GCF_964204655.1). NCBI lineage: Eukaryota > Metazoa > Chordata > Amphibia > Caudata > Salamandridae > Triturus > Triturus cristatus. The sequence goes on from NC_140593.1 coordinate 425,558,248, forward strand.
ATGTAAAAAGGATGGGGTTCTATATATTAACCATTTGTTGTAAAATTGCATACGTTTAAAATTTGCTCCTCGGAAGATGGTTTTATTAAATTTATTTATTTTGTCCCATACCTGTTGATTAATTGTAATATCTTCCCTCTTTTCCCATCTTTCAGTAATCTTGCTGTAGAAGTCCTGGTCCTTGCTTTCTTTTAATATTTTAATCCAGAAACTCATTTTCTTTTGTATGTTATTATTAAGGATAGTGGAAATATTTTCTTTATTGGATACATTTCCAATATCGAGTTCTGTGAGTTTTGGACCAGTTCAGCGTTAAGTGCGAGTGGATTAACTGGCTATGAATTTCATCCCAGGATTTCCACCTATTTCCCAGCATGAAGTCTTCAATTTTCTCAAAACCATTCTCCTTCCAAAGTGTTAATATTTTTTTGTCAATTCAACAAGCGTCTCCCAAGCTAAAATTTATTAAATTCGTCTTATTACTTAGAATGGGTAAGTCATAAAATTTAAAAAACTGAGTTTTCACCTTGAAAATCCACTGGAGGGATTTATATCGTACTTTTTTTGGATCTTTCGTGGTTCTAACCGGGTCATGGATTTTCAATTCTAACAACATCCTTTTCATAAAGAAATTGTCTGTCTCATGCGAATCTAAAAAAACCCTGTGGCTATGATGTGCAAAAGACGCAAAATAATATTCCTTGATATTTGGGAGGGACAACCCTCCTTGTGTGGATGATAAATATAAAGTGCTCAGTGCTAATCTGGGAGATTTTTTTGCCCATAAAAAAGAGGAGATCAAAGCTTCTATTTTTTTAAAGTAAGAGGCCTGGATTGTGCAGGGAATTGCGCTAAAAAGGAAATTAAAAGGGGGTAACACCGACATTCGAATTAGCGATGCCCGCCCCATAAGAGACAAGGGTAATAAATTCCAACGATCTAAGAGTGAGCCCACCTTTTTTAATAAAGGTAAAAAATTAAGTGAAAAGAGATCATCTGGGCTATCCGAAAAAAAGTACTCCAAGATATCTCTTTGGATGCGTGTTGTATATCCGCCTAAATTCTGGAGCTAAAGTGTCTATAGTACAGTTCAGAAGAATGATTTCCGTTTTGCTTACATTCATTTTATAACTCCCAAGCTTTTGAAAGTCAGAGAAGATTTTTAAAATCTTCAGTTGACTTGAGGGTTTAGAGTCTATGAAAAGGGCAATATCATCCGCATATAGTTTTATGTTTGTCATTCCTAATATTGGGGCAGTGTCAGCTTTAATATTCCTGATGGCGATCGCTAGAGGTTCAATAAATAATGCAAATAAAATTGGCGACAAGGGGCAACCTTGTCGCGTGCCTCTAGTAACCTCACAGGACCCAATATTAGTATTATTGACGATAATTTGTGCCCTAGAATTCATATACAATTGTCGCAAAAGAGAAATAAAAACATTTGGGAAATTAAAACTACGTAAAATTGCAAACAGGCAGTCCCAAGACACTAGATCGAAGGCTTTCTCCGCATCTAAAAACCAAATTTGAGCCTTCACCTTATTAGTTTTTAAATAATCTAGTGCCTCCAGTAAAAATGTAGTATTGGAATGAAGATGCCTGCCTGCAATAAAACCACAGTGATCATATGCTACCAGAGATCCTACTATTTTATTTAATCGATTTTCTAAAAGTTTTGTAAAAATTTTATAATCTGTATTCAAAAGGCTAATCGGTCTGTATGAATTTATATTTTCCTTGTCTTTTCCTTTTTTTAAAATACTGACCACCACCGCTGTATGAAAGGAGTCCGGTGGGGGACTTCCTTGGAGTAAGTTATTAATTAATTTCAAAAGTTCCTTACGTAATGTTCCCCAAATTTTTTTTAAAAATTCAATGGGATGGCCATCCTCACCATTGGCCTTGCCATTGGGGAAGGACTCTATCACTTCATCTAATTCTAATAGTGTAAAATCCTGTGTAAGGTAATTCCTACCCTCAGCATCTATTTTAGGTATTTCAAGTGGCTGTAGAAATTCCGTGATAGAGTCAGATGTAGCCCCCTCGGTCGCTAGGTATATCCCCTCATAGTGTTTTAAAAACAACTCACCAATGGAAATGGTGGTCTTGACTTGTATTTTAGTGATGGGATCAATTAGCTGATCTATTCTATTTCGTACCCGCTTTTCTTTAGATTGCCAGGCCAGCAGCTTTCCTGTGTATTCACTCTCCTCATAAATCTTTTGTGCTTGTGAATTACTATTTATCTCACCTAAATCATAATGGAAGTCCTTCATCTTGCACTTCGCCTCGTGGAGTTTGTGTCCAGAGATCATAGATCTAGCCCTTAGGTGCTCTTGGGTTGCCTGCGAGAGTTCAGTTTGGAGTTTGGTTTTCTCCTCCCTTCTTGCCTTGAGCTTGGGAATTTCTTTAGAAGTAATTATTCCACGTAAAGTGGCTTTAAATGCATCCCAGATTATATTTAATGGGGCTGTACCTCTATTCTGTATAAAAAATTGCTCTATCTTTTCATTAATATCCGTGCACCATTGTTGGTCGAGAAGGTTAAGTTTATTAAAAAACCATCTACTTGTGGGTCTTGCTTCATAATTCCCCAAATTGACCTCCATGCAAAGGCCCGCATGGTCTGAAAAAGCATTAGGTAGATAGGCGTAGTTATATAATTCTAGGTCATGAGATGATAAAAAAAAATCTAGCCTTGATGAAGAATTATATTTTGCTGAGTGGCATGTATACTCGCGCTTTGTAGGATTTAAGTTACGCCAATGATCAATAACATCAAGGTCAATTTTACAACTTTGAACAGCTAAGGCAACTTGGGGTTTATTCTGTCGGCGGTCTTTCTTGGAAGAATCCAGTCGGGGGTTTTGTAATAGATTAAAATCGCCCCCCCAAATTATTGGCCCAGAAAGACCGGTTAATGCCTGCTTAACCTGTAAAATAGCTTGAGGGTCGTCCAAAATTGGTGCATAGATTGTGACAAGGATAACATTAACAATGTTTAATTTACCGTATGCAACTGCCCATCTACCTCTGGGGTCTATGCATGTCCCTTCGAGATTAAAACCTAAGTGTCTCCCTATTAATATGGAAACTCCTCTCTGAGCCATCCCGGCAGGAGCAGATATGTTATAGCCCGCCCAGCTTTTGAAAAGTTTAGCTGACTCTGCCTGATCTTTATGATGGGTTTCTTGAAAGTAGATAACGTCTGGTATAAGGTTTTTCAACCAGCACTCAATAGTGTTCCTTTTACGAACGTTATTTAGGCCATTAACATTTAAAGAAATAAATTTCACCATGTTATTTGTTGTTCAAAATATTGGACGTAACCCTCGGCTAATATGCAAGTGTGCAAATGGGTAAATGTGCAAATGGACATACAGCAGCAGCAACATATGAAACTAATAAATAATATATATATATATAACAGTAAAAAGCAATCCATGCAGAATCTAAATTTCAATGTGCAAATATGCAAGTAAGCAGCAAGAGTGTAAGGTGATGTTATTTGAGGAAACATACCATTCATTATACAAGACATTATAAAATCTTATCTTATGTAAAAAATAGACCGTATAAATATATAATATCATAAAAAAGAAAAAGTACCGTTGTCTGTGCAAATATGCATATAAGCAGCAAAATAGTCCAAATAGCAGCACGGGCTTGAAGATTTTAAGCCCCCCCTAGTGCAAAATAGCAGATAAGCAGCAAAATAGTACAAATAGCAGCACGGGCTTGAAGGTTTTAAGCCCACCTAGTGCAAAATAGGCAGAAATACTTATAGGGTCTTGTCATCTTAACACGATCCATATGGACAGAATTGACGAGTGCGAGATATTATTTGTGCAAGATGAGAAGAGAAAAAAAATATAATCATTAAGATGTGAAAAAACATATTGCCTTTGAACTCTCTTTTTTTTCCCCTTGCGACACCCCCCTTCATCCCCCCCTTCGCCCCCCCTCCCTCCCCCCTTGAGTGGACGGAAACCCCAGTGTCCCACTTCCGTCCTTCTCTGTTGTGTCTTCTTTTTGGATGCCATCTCATTGCATCCTTGTGTGCTTCCTGTTTCCCTCAAGTGGCCGCCCTAAGGTAATAATAACTTCGGCAAGAATCACCAACTAATTTAATTACCCCCCGAGGCCGTCGAGGAATGTTTGGGCTTCGTGTAGGACCGAGAATATAAAGAATTTTCCTTTAGCCAAGACTTTGAGTTTCGATTGCTGCACTATCATGGCTTGGGCTCCCTTGCTCTTGAAGGAGTCGATTAGCTTCACAAAGTCTCTGCGTCTGTGAGCAGATTCTGCCGACATATCACCAAAAATTCGAAAATTGTTCACCCCCTCCACATTGAAAATTCTTTTAGAAAATGCGGTATTTGGAATTTTTTCTTTTATCCTAAAGTCTGAAAAATTAAGCAGAATTGTACGGGGGTATTTCGAGTTATTAGGTTTATGAGCAGGGACTCTGTGGGCCCTTGTGATAGTCAAGTCGCCTTGCAGCTCAGGGATAGCTTTTTTCAATAAAGAGTCTGTCCACCTGACTACATCCTTATCTTCAAGGCCCTCTGGCTTGGACTGTTTGCCCCTCACTCTTGTCGCCATCTGGAATGTGTCTTTTAACCACGCTTTTAAATGCCCTGAATATTCTCTAGAAAATTTCACTTTTCAGGTCGCTACTAAGTGAGAGAGCGAGGAGCGAGGATCATGGGATCGTGGGATATGAGGAGGGAGAGTCAGCTTTGCCCCTTCACAGTCTTTCACAGTCTTTCAAAGCAATCACCAACAGGATGAGGAGACGCAAGAAGGGCGCGGTATAGCAGAGCGAGCGCGGACTGGGTAAAACCCAGCGCGCCTTACCTCGCAAGTAGACCAGCGGACCAGCGCCCGGCGACCAATGCCCCCAGTTTCCAGTTATTCACCGTTATAGGTGCAGCGGGTTTAATCACTCCATATACCAGCTGACAGGGCAGGCACCGAAAAGGGAGAGCAGCATTGCTTTACCCCTTCACCCCTTGCAGATTCCAACCAGCTTTACAAACAGCGCACCAACGTGTAGTCTCAAAGGAGTGCGCCTTACCTCGCAAAGCGGCCATCGTCCAGCAACCAGCAACCAGCGCCCCCGGCTCCCCGGCAGCTCACCTCCGCAGGAGCCAGCAGTACTTCAAGTAATACAATCCGTGTGAGAGAACCCTCCAAACAAACTGCCGACTCAGCTTGTCAATGGATCAGAGGGCAGGGCAGGGGAGAGCAGACTCACACAGCACAGCGCTTGGAGCGCTCGGAGCCCAACCTCCGCCCCCTCCGAGATTAACAGAGACTCTCCGAGGGGCTCCGCTGGTTTTCCCGCTTGGTTTTCCGCTTGGCCGCGCCTGGAGTGGACCCGAAGCACAGTTTCCCGGACCCAGCGAGGGAACAGCAGTTGCGGCGCTCCGTTCACGGGGGCGTGGCTACGGAAGAAACAGGAAGCACAACGGCGGCGAGGGTGGGTCCACGTCAGCCGTTCATCTCCTTCTTGTCGCTAGGTAGACAATAAAATGTTGATATTTACTATACCCACTCCTACCTATACCAATTTGTGGATGGTGTTGGACACTAAAGGGGTGACTTTTATAGTCACACTCCAATCTAAGCCAATTTGGGAAGGTGGTGAACACTAAAGGGGGGACATTTACTATTTCCATCTAATCTAATCCAATTTGGGGAAGGTGTTGCACACAAAAGGGGTGACATTTACTATTCCCACTTCAATCTAATCAAATTTGGGAAAGGTGTTGGATACTAAAGGGGTGATATTTACTATTCCCACTCCAATCTATACCAATTTGAGAAAGGTATTTCACACTAAAGGGGTGACATTTGCAATTCCCACTGCAATGCAAAACAATGTGTGGTAGATGTTGGAGTTTAAAGAGTGTGACTTTTACTATGTCCACTCCAATCGATACCAATTTGTGGAAGGTGTTGGACACTAAATGGGTGACGTTTAGTCTTCCCATTCCAACCTATTCCAAATTGAGGAAGGTGTTGGACACTAAAGGAGCGAGACATTTTCTATTACCACTCCAGTCTAAGCCAATTTGGGAAAGGTGTTGGGCACTAAAGGGGTGACATTTACTATTTCCACTACCGTCTAAAACATTTAATACAAGATGCTACAAGCTAAAAACATGTATTTACACAATCATTACTCCAAACGCACGCAAAATTTAGAAGATATACAATAAAATAAAATTCACTTTACAAAACACACTTAAAAAAACTGCAAACCTATATATTCATATAAAAACATTACATTATAAAAGATTATTTACAATGGAAATTTTTTACAATGACAACATTTTAAAAAGAAATTTAAAAATGTTTTAATTATAATAGGATTTTTAAATAACTTTTAAAGTCACAACTGTTATTAAAACTAATTTACTTTATTAAATTTGATGTTTATACATGTTTTAATTTCTTGTATTTAATCGAAATATGTATTTTAATTTTCATAACAAATTAATAATTTTCTAATTTAAAGTTAATACATATTTTAATTATAAATTATTATTTGCAAAAAATAGTATTGTAACCAAGACTAGTGTCTGCATTTTACAATATTAATTGCATATCATTAAAATAAATAACATTATATTTACTTTAAAGTATCCACTTTTTAAAACTCTCCCCACCCTTATTCCCTAAGAACACAATAAACTACTGCTAATAAATTATAAACCCATGATTTTTATATATTATTGCAACAAAAACCCAAAATTTCAACAATTTCATAATTATAAATTATCTTAATAATAATGCATTAAAAAATCTAAACATACAGAATAAAACACACTACAATTAATTACATAGAAAATAACACAAACAATATTACATACAATGATATTTTCTAAATTCATATTTTTTTACAATATTAAAAACAACACTTAAAACTACATTTTTACCTTCCATATTCTAGTTGATGACATTTTTTACATCTCGATATTCTTGACACGATATTTTTGTAGTGCAATTGTTTTTTTTAGATATTTTGCCCAAACCCCGAGTTCAGGAAGTGCTTGGTGCAAGCATCTTTTACCACTGGATTGTGGAAATATGGATTTTTCTGGTCAGTTATGTCCCCAATCTTGGACCCCAACGGTTCTATGTACATGTTACAAGTACATGTATGTTCCCTCCAGTTCCAGTTATGAAGACGCAAATACATGTGCATCCACCGTTAACATGTCCTCTTTCAGATCCGCCATGAATGGGCCGGATATTCCATTCCTAAGTACGAAAGGCCACCGCCTTTATATGGTTCACTTATGCCATTTTACAGTTCAGACGAGTAGGCCCTGATTCTGTCATCAAGCTTTTTCTTGCTTTCTGTCTCTGAAGCTCCAGTCCGAGCCTGCATCTGTGACCATGAACTTTGTCTCATTCCCTGCGCGGCTCACGATGCCTGACATCAGCTTGCTGCCTGCCAAGAACTGTATTTCACCTTCGGAAATTATCTGCTCCGCTCCCTGCCCAATGCATTCCTGTCTAGTAGCTTAAGTAAACATTCTGCCAACTACCGAGCAGAGGCCCGGCTTCTCTGTCTTTATACAAGTAATTCGTAGTCCTGTTACTATGGAAGATTCCTGCCCTCGCATCTAGTGTAGACACTTAGACGCTTGTACACGCACTAACAGTCAGTATAGTCAGTATAGAATAAGATTCTACTCCAAGAAGGCCTCTCTTTTGGATAACATAGTTCTTTAAACATAGGATGTTAGATATGATTTGGGATTAGGTTGACTTGACCCTCTAGACATCTGTCGCCACATGTAGAGCTAAATGTCAAGTCCCCTTCACCCCCTAGCTGCACGTCAATCACACGTCATGCTGCTGCGCGCGCATCTCTGCAAAGTATTTCTGCTGACATTGCGAAATTATTTCATAGGTCCACCCATATGTAACATCACAACCAATGACGTTTCCTTGTTACTCCCAATTACGCCTCCTTCAGCTACGCATGTGAAATGTTATCTTTGCTATCAATTGTTACGCCTCTTGCATTTGCTTCGCTGTAATGCCTATTGTATAAAAGTTATTAATTATCAATAATGTATGTACTTCACTTCCTGAGCCTCCGTGGTGATGGAACTTGGAGTCCACGATTTCGAAATCGTCCATTGGAATAAAGCCCGTTCTTAACCTCTAATACCACGGATTCTGCCTCTTACTTATTGAGCTATTTTTATTATGTTCTGTATCAAATTAAGTCCCGGTAATTAAATTATTTACCACATAAATGGCGCCCGAACAGGGACACTTTCTCATCTCACGCGCCGGCGGTGCGTTGCAGGCCCGGTCTCCTGCCACAGCTGGACGGATAACAACGCGTACCAGCAGGATTTCCTGTATCTCCCTCCGGTCAAGCGGGGGCGACTGAGGCTGCGATCAACACCCAGACGAGGCGGTGAGAAGTGCGAAGTATCCCGACCAGAGCCTAGCTGAGAGAGCAAGATCCGAAGTATACAGAGGCCCACCAGGTTTCCGATGTCCCGACGTGTCCGAAGTTTTCGAGTCGAGTCCAGTCCAGTCCGGTCCAGTTCAGTTCAGTTCCGTTCCGAGGCCTTCCGTTCCGAGCTACCCGGTGAGTACCATTACTGGGGAGGCGTTCTGGCGTGCACATAAGTTGTGCCGGTCCAGACGGGTTTGGGTACACAAATCCGGTCTGCACTGTTCCAGCAGTGTATCTGTACTGTTTAGCAGTATATCTAGTATATCAAGTATATAAATTCAGAATAATTCAGTTAAATGCCGAGTATTATGTTTAGTGATTAAGTTTTCTTAGATCATCGTCATCATCATCGTTGCTCATGTAAATGTTAAATGTTAAATGTATTGATATGTCCTGCATGTGGTATGAATGACTGTTCATTATTGTGTTTTATTGTATTAAGTTTGTTCAAAACCAAGTATCAGATCAGTTTTCAATATGCCGCTCTTTTCAAAACTAAGACAGATCACAACTAGAAAAGGGGTACTCGAAGAAGCTGTTCCCATTCCTCCTAGGGACACTCCAGGGTACTTCATGTATCATAAACACGGCCTAGACGCTATATTATTTCTTGATCTATGGGTAGACTACACTAAGGAATTACCAGAAAGTCAGAGGTGGCCCGCAGCTGGGACCTGGGATGCAGAGTGCATCGTGAAAGTAGAGGAAGAATTATGGAAAAAGAAAGCTAGACAATCACAGAAAGACGCCATTGAATTATGGCGTAAAGAATCGTATAGACGCACAGAAAAAGCACGTAGACAGGAAGAGAAGAGTAAAGAGAATTCAAATAAAATTCAAGAAAATCTATTAGTTGAAGAAGGTACACGAGTAAAATCAGAACAAGTAGACAGACAAAGACATGCCCTTATGAAGGGTATGTATCCCCTTCTGGCCGAGGGATTACCTAAGGCTACTGCGGGGATACCAAAAGACTTGCCACCCCCATTATTTCCAATAAAGGTACATCCTAAGGGGCATCCTAGAACCGCAGAAGATGTTTTTCTTTCCTCATATTTAGATGACGCAGCTCCCGAGTATGCTAACCCCGCCCCACACAGACCGTCGGCCGGGGAGGTTCAACGCCAAGATCCTGTATCCGTACCTTTACAACAACAAATCCTGACACAAGTTCCGGCAAGCACGTCCGTTCCCACATCTGTTCCTACAGCTACTTCTATAGCTGTGTCCACACCTATAGTTGCTGTATCACGTTCTACGAATCCTTTCACGCCCGATACTCCAGACGGGGCTACCGGAGGTGCTACCAATATTTTTTCTACGCCACCCAGAGTAAATAAACTTACCTTTCAAGAGTCAGCACACCCACGTACCCCCAAACTCATAAATTCCCGCACGCTTAAAGAACTTCTTGTAGATTGTAGATATGACCCTGTGCCCGGCAAAGAGGACGAAATGATCATGGCATCATTACGTATCAGACGAGCCGCGGTGTATTTAGGGAAGTTACCAGGAATGACGATGCATCTAGATAATATATATCATTTTGTCCAGACAGGGCGAGATTCTGAATGTATTAACAGAGCTATGGAATACCAGAAAGTGGAGATACAAGGGGAACTGTTACGTTTCCTCATAAATTGCGTAATCAGAAATCAAGACCGACCGGGGGTAGACCCGGAAACAATGGAAACTCTTACCAGATGGAGCCAGAATATATCAGAAGGGAGACATGACAGGCAAAAATGTATAATAGCCATGTGCAGAAAGATCCGTAAAGAAATAGAACGCCTACACGAAGAGAGATTAGCGGTAGACCAGTTTGAACAAAACGAGGAGGAGGAAGGATCAGGACTGCCCACAGGACAGTCAGACACCATAGCCTATGTAGGTAGAGGAAGATCTTGTAATAGTACCAGATGTTTTACTGATCCGATACGTCCGATATGTCCAGATAATAACAGGAATTTCCAAACACCTATAATAAATATAAGGTCCCCCGAGCATTCGTTCCAAGCCGCTGACAAATTACTGCGAGAACGAAGGGGTTATCATTTACTCGATTCTATGGATGAACAAGAATTAGCCAGGTCAGCCGTTCATTGGGTTGACAGTCCCGGAAAATATGGTGATGATACAGTAGCACACACATTTTTGAACCTCACCCCAGATGAACAGCGTTTAGCTGGGATTTATATGATTCAACAACTTCTTATACTATATAAAAGCCAACATTCAGATCCTGGTCCCTTACCTGATATATTGACTGAATTACTCACGAATAGATGGAAAGGTTCAGGTACTAAGTTAATTAAGGAAATACTAGAATCCAGAAGGCAGTACATTCTTTTTGTATGTCCAGAACATGTTTCATTGCCCATCAAGGAAAGACCGATGTATTACATGGACAGACAGAATCCCTTACGAGAAGTACACCCAATAAAGGGCGAGGACAATCAGTTTAAACGTGTATATGTATATACGCCCATATCAAAAATAGAATTGTTAGAAATGAAGAAAGTGGTACCCAGTCATGACAAAGACCCAGCGGGTTTCCACCGAGAAATTAAAGATATGTTACTCATGGGAGAGTATACCTATCCCGACATTATGACAATATTAAAGGTATTAATGCCTGCTGGCATTTATGAAAAACTCAAGGAAAAAGAGTGGGAGGTAGGAGACCAAAAGATAGATTGGACAGCATTAGAAAATGAAGAAAGGGCCCGAGGTCCAGGTTCGGGGCTTGGGGACAAAACTAAAGCATTACCAGGTTTATTAGTACAGGTACTGCCCCGTTTATTAACTACGAAAAAGGAAGACTGGGGTGCAATCTCAGCCTGTAAACAAAAGCAAGATGAAGACACTAGTGATTTCTATGCCCGATTCGAAAAATGTTTTGGTATAAATAGTGGTATAAAAGCAAGTAGCGAGTCATACCCACATCTGTTTGTGACAAAATTAGTTGAAAATTCTTTGCCCCAAGTGAAGAATAGAGTATTAAAATTCGAGAGTACATGGCAAGGTAATACCCCATCACAAATGTTACAAATGTTACAGTACCATTACAATAGAATTAGAGAGGAACAAGAACATGAACAAAGACGCATGAAAGACACGAAAATGAAAATGCTAGTCTCTCAGACAGTTCCCGCTGAAGGACATAAAAAGGGTACGACACATTCCGGTGATTCAGCAGGACCTATAAAAGGGACATGCAACTATTGTAAACAGCCAGGACATTACATACACGATTGCCCAGTCCTGAAGCGTAATATCGCCACAGGTATTACAAAAGAAAGACCACGGCCACTTAGACAGGATCAGAATGAACAAGGAGCACCGCAGCATGCACAAGCCATGCCAGCTCCACAACAGTCTATACAGTTTGTGCCAGCCGCACCAGCGCTGCCGGCTGCTGCCACACAAACCACGACACGACAGCTGTACCAGACCGCACAGTATGACTATCCTGATTATCAACGATATGCATGAACCAGCCTAGAGAGGGAAGTTGACTTACCCCTTATCGAGGTCCCTGTAGACCAAGAAGGACCTTATGTACACAGTGAATTATTAGGCCAAGATAGAAAATTTTTACTTGATACAGGGGCAAGTCGAACAACTATAAAACGTAGTGAAGTTCCAGGGGCACCCCTCTCAGGCTCACAGAATATATCCCTTGGTTTTTCAGGAAAACCTATTGTTAATGAAGTATCACAGCCTCTTCCTCTTACGATAGGACCCTTGACCAGAACTACAGATTTATTGCTTACTAAATCATGTCCAGAAAACTTGTTAGGTATAAAAACACTGAAAGCTCTAGGAGCTATAATATGTTGTTCTCCGGAAGGAGTAAGATTGTTTTTACGTGATTTCAAAGGTCACTATGTGTCTCGAGACATGGATTCCCGACTGCAGACTTTACCCACACATTTATGGGCACAAGGCCCTACAGATGTTGGTTGCATGAACATTACACCATATCGAGTCACACTAAAGGCAGGAGTGGTACTACCACGAATGCGACAATACAAGTTACCCCCAGATGCTGTAATGGCTTTACTGCAAATCATTGACGAGCTTATTGGCCAAGGCGTGGTTGTGGAGACCGACTCCAATATATGTAATTCACCGATAATTCCGATTCTTAAACGAACTGATCCAAAGGCTTCCCCAGTATATCGATTGGTTATTGATCTGCGCGAATTAAATAAATGTATTGTACCACAATACCCTGTAGTTCCAGACATCTCTTCATTACTGACAGCTATTGATTCCGAAGCAACATTCTTTACTGTAATTGATCTCAAGAATGCCTTTTTCAGCGTCCCAATAGATCCGGAAAGCCAATACTTGTTCGGATTTAGTTTAAATGGACGTAGCTTTAAATTCACACGCGCACCTCAAGGATTTACAGAAAGCCCCAGCATCTATAGCCAAGCACTGAAACGAGAACTTGACAGTATCCACATGCCAGTCAACACTGCTCTGCTTCAATATGTCGATGATCTGCTGATCACCGCCCGAAGCGAACCTGAATGTGAAAAAGCATCACTGACGGTTTTACAATTTCTAGCCGAAAAGGGGCACAAGGTGTCCCCTTCTAAGCTGCAATTCTGTGTCCAGCGAGTTATTTACCTTGGTCACTCGCTGTCCAAGGAGGGAAGGCAGCTTACACCAGATCGCATTCAGTTAATAGCTAATATGCCAATACCCAAGACACAAAAGGAGGTGCGGGCTTTCATAGGCCTCACTTCATATTGTAGGCAGTGGATCCCTCAGTATGCATTTCTAGCAAAACCACTCATTCAATTAACAACACAGGAGGCAGCCACATCGACTGTCCTCCCTTGGACTCAGGAACACACACTAGCTTTTGAAAGCTTAAAGAAAGCTCTATGCCAAGCACCTGTTTTAGCAACACCATGTTACAGAAAACATTTTACACTCTTTGTTACAGAACGAGAAGGTACTGCCTTGTCAGTACTCACACAAGAACAAGCAGGATCACACAAACCGTGTGCTTATTTTTCTAGTACATTAGATCCCGTAGCTCAGGCTCTGCCTGCGTGCCTGAAATCAGTGGCAGCGACAGCTTTAGCAATCAGACAAAGCAATGCCATAGTGTTAGGACATCCATTGACAGTCCAAGTACCACATGCAGTAGAGGTTCTTGTGAATCGAACGCAAACACAACACTTGACTATAGCGCGACTTACAGGTTACGAATTAACATTGTTTCAGCCACATATAGAAATCAGACGTTGTAACACATTGAATCCTGCCACACTTTTACCTGTAAATGGAACAGACCCACTAGCTCATGATTGTATTGATGTTATTACAATAACGACGAAACCCAGACAAGACTTGACAGATGTCCCATTGTCAGATCCAGACCTAACGTTGAATGTAGATGGTTCATGTATGAGAACAGGTACAGGAGAGTTAGTGGCCGCTTACGCAGTCACAACAGACACTGAAATTATTGAAACCAAGTGTATAAATACCTTGTCCGCTCAAGCAGCAGAGCTCGTCGCTCTGACACAAGCCTGTATTCAAGCCACAAATAAAAAAGTCAACATATACACTGATTCACGTTATGCATTCGGAGTTGTACATGACTTCGGCGTGCTGTGGCGAGAGAGAGGTTATTTAACTTCTCACGGTGCCCACATTCAGCACGGACCCCTCATTCATGCCTTATTAGATGCAATACATTTACCCATTGCAATATCGATTATGAAATGTAAAGCTCATACGAAAATTACTGATATCATTTCTCAAGGCAATGATCTAGCTGACAGAACAGCTAAACAGACTGCTCAAACTCAAACATCCGACATGACAAAGACAATAGTCCAGACACCAACACATTGCATGATGGTTAAGGATCCCACTCTTGATGTAATTGACATACAGACACATGCTACTCCAGACGAAATAAGGAAATGGACTGAATTAGGAGGGATCCAAACGGATCAAGGATGGATGACGAAGGAAAAATCTGTGTGGTTCCTTCCTGATTCAATGGTCCGAGTCATTATTAATACTATCCATAGTCCAGCACATCTAGGAGAAAAAGCTATGCTAGACAGCATTCAACATATTTGGTTCAACAAGCATTTACGAGCAGCAGCGAAACAAAAAGTCCGTACCTGTATGATCTGTTGTCAGTTTAACCCAGGAAAAAGCATCCCCGTAGAGCAGGGTGGATTTCAGCCTCCTGATCACCCTTTTGAAATCCTCCAGATGGATTATATCCAGATGGAACGATGTCGAGGATTCAAATATGTTCTCGTAGTTGTCTGTGCTCTTTCCCGTTGGACCGAAGCGTACCCAGTATCAGATTACACTGCCCCGACCACTGCCAAGCAGCTAGTTCGAGAATTCTTCCCACGGTACGGTTTACCACGTGCTGTCTACTCAGATAACGGCCAGCCGTTCTCATCCGAACTAATGAAACACGTTTCACTTTTGTTAGGCTATCAGTGGAAGTTCCATTGTGTCCGACACCCCGAGGCAGCAGGTCTCGTGGAACGACATAATCAAACTTTGAAAATCAGATTGTCCAAAATATGCAGGGAGAAAGGTGTCGACTGGGTAGTAGCATTACCAGTTGCACTCTTTTACATGAGAATGGTAGCACACTCTCGAACAGGGCTATCCCCGTATGAGGTGATCTTTGGCAGACCACCAAATATGTGGGGGACGCCTATACCACGTAAAATAACTGATATTGACTGTAATATGCTGACAGATTATTTGGCTTCCTTGATGTCTGCACTACAATCTTGTCGTTCACAGGTAGCTGCAGCTTTTCCTGACAACACTGAAGTGAAACCCCATGACGTAATTCCGGGGGATCTCGTTTTAGTGAGGAACTTTGATCGAAAGACTCAGCTGGATCCTAGGTGGAGGTCGCCACAATTGGTCTTGCTCACCACAAGGACAGCCGTGAAGATCGAAGGCAGAAAAGGCTGGGTACATTCAAGTCATATCAAGAAATTTTATGGACTACCATCGGATATAAAAACTACACCTCGTGTGTCTTCACCCATTGACTCAAAACTTCCTTTGGTTGACTCAAGTAGTCACGGACATTATAAACTAAAACTCAGATCTAATCAGTCGGGAAATTTGATTGTTTAAGTCCTCTCCAAGGTGAAGCGGTTGAATTTGTCTCCGACATGTATCCCTTAGATCTGAATAGAGAAAAAACCCGAAAAATGTTGAAACGACATACATATTGTAAATCACTGCGTAGTCATTGCACAGTGACGTTATTAATTTTGTTTTTCTTAAGTTTTTTTATAATTATTGCAAGTATATTGTTGCACATATATTATCCTATTTCTAGACATGTTTATAATATTACTGCTGAACATTCTTTTAGTGAATTACCCCCGCATGAATTGTCATACAGATTTGCGCTGCGCAATAACACTTTTATTAGTATGTTACATCATTCCCATCAGGTTAGCAAGGCTACAAATTGTTGGATATGTGGCCGACTCCCTCCCTATCAGAACTATAAAGGAATTCTACCCCTTTTTCCATACCCGTTCACACACAACGGCTCCTGTGGAGCATGGTTTAGCTTAATTAATTCCTTAGATTCAAATTCTGCAGTTTATCAAGACAACTGGGTATGGGGAAATCTGAACTTAGTTTTACTTAAAGTCTGCCACCCCAACAAGGAGGGACTTCCCAAAAGAACAGGAACTGATCTAGAAAATGAAGTATATGGATTAGGTAATTTTACGCTTAATCTTATGATCCTAAATATCGAATCCGAAGCTACTCCAATTTTGCCCGCCATGGCAGTATTTCCAGTAAAAGGTGAATTATGTGTGAGAAAGAATGGTTCCATACATATGGGCCATAGTAGATGCACCACTGTAATAGAATTCAGTGATCAAGGCAAGTCGACATTTAGAGCTTCCCGCCATTCCTATTTTATATGTGGTCAGACGGCATATGTACGTTTGCCTCTAGATTGGGATGGTACCTGCTACATTGGATTCCTTTTGCCACCTGTTTTTCTAGCTCCTCCTGATTATCACAGAAATACTCATTTAGTACACAATAGAGAAAGGAGAGATCTCCCAATAGTCGACTACACTGAAACAGCATGGGAAAAATACACAGATTTCAATAAAGGTCTCTTTCCCTATATAGGTACCGTTACTAATAGTAAGCTGATACGTAGATTGACTAGAACCCTTGAAGCAGTAGTGAACGAAACTATTTCCGCCCTAGGCAATTTAACAGAAGAGCAGTCTGCCATGCGGATTGTTGTGCTTCAAAATCGTCTTGTCCTTGACGTCATCCTGGCTGATAGGGGCGGAGCTTGTAGGGTCATCGGATCAAGCTGTTGCGTATTCATACCAGAAAATTCGCCATCTGTATATAAAGCTATAACGCGCCTTCATAAGATTGTAAGCCAGATACACCAGAATCCAGGCACCTGGACTTGGTCCGGTTGGTTTTGGAGCGTGTTATCAGCCTGGGGATGGAGAGTTCTATCCTTCCTAGGTATTGGCCTTCTCATACTATTCAGTTGCTGCTTATGCCTGCAATGTGGACCAGCGATTTGTGGTCTGTGTGCCACATTGTGCATTCCACATCAAGATTTTCATTCAAGATCCCGGAAGAAGAAAGAAGAACAAATGATGCTATATGAACAGATCAATGGATTAATGAAGATTGATATCTCTTGACGGGCAAGTAGGGGACAAGGAGGGAATGTGGAAATATGGATTTTTCTGGTCAGTTATGTCCCCTATCTTGGACCCCAACGGTTCTATGTACATGTTACAAGTACATGTATGTTCCCTCCAGTTCCAGTTATGAAGACGCAAATACATGTGCATCCACCGTTAACATGTCCTCTTTCAGATCCGCCATGAATGGGCCGGATATTCCATTCCTAAGTACGAAAGGCCACCGCCTTTATATGGTTCACTTATGCCATTTTACAGTTCAGACGAGTAGGCCCTGATTCTGTCATCAAGCTTTTTCTTGCTTTCTGTCTCTGAAGCTCCAGTCCGAGCCTGCATCTGTGACCATGAACTTTGTCTCATTCCCTGCGCGGCTCACGATGCCTGACATCAGCTTGCTGCCTGCCAAGAACTGTATTTCACCTTCGGAAATTATCTGCTCCGCTCCCTGCCCAATGCATTCCTGTCTAGTAGCTTAAGTAAACATTCTGCCAACTACCGAGCAGAGGCCCGGCTTCTCTGTCTTTATACAAGTAATTCGTAGTCCTGTTACTATGGAAGATTCCTGCCCTCGCATCTAGTGTAGACACTTAGACGCTTGTACACGCACTAACAGTCAGTATAGTCAGTATAGAATAAGATTCTACTCCAAGAAGGCCTCTCTTTTGGATAACATAGTTCTTTAAACATAGGATGTTAGATATGATTTGGGATTAGGTTGACTTGACCCTCTAGACATCTGTCGCCACATGTAGAGCTAAATGTCAAGTCCCCTTCACCCCCTAGCTGCACGTCAATCACACGTCATGCTGCTGCGCGCGCATCTCTGCAAAGTATTTCTGCTGACATTGCGAAATTATTTCATAGGTCCACCCATATGTAACATCACAACCAATGACGTTTCCTTGTTACTCCCAATTACGCCTCCTTCAGCTACGCATGTGAAATGTTATCTTTGCTATCAATTGTTACGCCTCTTGCATTTGCTTCGCTGTAATGCCTATTGTATAAAAGTTATTAATTATCAATAATGTATGTACTTCACTTCCTGAGCCTCCGTGGTGATGGAACTTGGAGTCCACGATTTCGAAATCGTCCATTGGAATAAAGCCCGTTCTTAACCTCTAATACCACGGATTCTGCCTCTTACTTATTGAGCTATTTTTATTATGTTCTGTATCAAATTAAGTCCCGGTAATTAAATTATTTACCACAGGATAATGATGGCTGATTCCTGGAGATGTTACTGTGCGACAAGAATATGTGTGCGCTTTCGTTGAGTGACATTTTGCTCTGCTGATCATATGCTCCGTTGTCTTTTGAATTGCTTTGATTTTGTGCTGCATCCTTACAATGTTGTGCTGCCTTCTATTTTGACTGTTTTGCTATGTTGTGACCCCATAATGTTTTCATTGTATTGTTATGTTGCTTTGTGTATGTTAATATTATGTTATGGTCTGCTGCTTGCTATAGATATATTACCCCATTTTTGCTACTTCTCCAGCCAAACGAAGCCCAAAGCTGTGGGTGAGACCGAGCCTTGCAGTGCTCAATGTTATATGTTTCAGCCCCAGTCTCTTTTTGTAGGCCCCTTGTGTCTGGGATTCAGTTACCTGAGTTAACATTATGACACCATTTTTTTGTTCCACTTAAACGTGTGTAGCCTGAACAATGCTATCTTTAGCTTTCAAAGTGGGAAGGCGGATAGTTCAAATGACTAATAGTTTAAATAGTAACCAGTCATAAAATGCATGACATAGGATAAGACACTGATTAGCTTCTGTAAAACAAGTCACTGCACTAGCATGATACAACGCCCTCAATTATCAGCTCTTCCTTATTACACTCTTATTCATCACAATCTATAAATAACGATGCCACTGGGTTTGTTGCTTATTGGATACAATAATTAACATCAATTATGAGTTTTGCACTCTAACTCATAACGTAGATTTTGGTGCGTATCACACTGAAATCTGCATGTTCTGTTATTTACTAGGTCTTTTTCATCTGGGTTGTTTCAGTAAGTTTGCCCTACCGAAACTTATTGGCTGAAACTTTTTCAACATTCTCATAATTCCGACAGCTGTGCAAACAGTGGTTTACACTGGTACCTGAAGAATGTCACAAAAAGACACAAGCAAAACACCGCACATCGAAGGTGCATTATTTGAAGATCCCTACTGCAGTAAAGTATTCTCTTCTGCCCCCTGCTGGTGGAACAGTATTGACGCAGCCTTAAATCGTCTTACCTGCCTCCTGCTAAGAGCAAACTCTCAGACTCCTCCGAGGACACACACTCAGCATGTATTTTAAAGAGACTATAAGCTCTCACTTGCCAGTGTGGAGTATAAAGAGACCCCAAAATATCTGAAATTTACATTAGACCATAAGGTTAGGCATTACATCCTGATGCTAAGATTGAGGACATTGCCCCTAAAAAATATAACAAAAAATTGGGGCGGTAATTTTGATAAATCTGGCTAATGTGTTCTTAGTAGCGGAGGCATCCAAGATTGGGTACATGTCCTATTTGTCTGTCCAAATAGCTGCATGGTTGATGCACGCTCTAGATTTTTAAAATCTATTTGCACAAAATATAAGACATCTAGAACTATGGATATTGCCAATGTGATCTTAGTAGCGGAGGCATCCAAGATTTGGTGCATGTCCTATTTGTCTGTTCAAATAGCTGCTTGGTTGATGCACGTTCCTGATTTTTAAAATCTATTTGCACAAAATATAATATATCTGTAACTATGGATTTGATTGAGATAATAAGAGCCCCACCAGATGAATGTGTATGCTATAAAGTTTTTAACTTTTTTAAAGCATTTCTTCCATTGTTTTAGAGATGTCTAAACTAGGTATAATAATCTCTTCTGTATATATTGTATTTTTATATCGTGGTAGTATGGAATTGAATAATTTGTATATATTATTTTAACATATTGTGGATCTCTGAAGAGGTCTATAGCAATAAAAAAATCAAATTTCAAAATTAAAGAGATAGTGGCCTACATCTAGGTCAACTATTTACTAGAAACAATACCCCTAGCTCAGGGCCTGGTTACCCCTCTTTCAGGATGTGTTGATTACTCCCTAGTAAAGGAAGCCTAAACTAGATGATACTGATCTTTTCAACTGCTAGCCAAATACATTTCCAGGACCTGCAGCGATTAACCTGTTGCGGGTTTGAAAATAACAATGTAATGGACTTAACACAAAAAGGCTTTTGATCCTTATGTTGAATTGAATTTGTTTTCATGGACACATTACAGATTGAACTGGACAGTGGTAGTGTTGAGCTTGGATTTTATTAGATCTTTGTGCTGCCTTTGAGACCTTGAACCATTCTAGTTTTATTTCTAAATTGTCAGGTCTGCTTGGTGTGAATGGCTTAGTGACTATATTGACCTTATCTCCAGGGTTCTCTTGGAGACGAAATACAGAAACATGCAGAATACTCCACAGCCAACAAAGATAATCCAGGGGCCAAAGGAGGCGGGCAAGCTGGAGATATGCAGGAATACTGTAGCAGAGAGGATGGCTGGCTGTTGATAGCTGATATCAACAGTAGGCATGTAGTAGAGCTAGTGTTACCTGGGACTGTAGGCAAAAGACTTTCTGGTCAATGGTTGGGCTCACTTCTATGTAGACGGGCTGCTGACAGGCTGTGACCGGCATCAGGCAGGTGGGGTGGCCAGTAGCTGAAGCCAGCTAGAATCAGGCAGAGCAGGCAACATGACAAGAAAGGGAAACTGAAATAATAAGGAGCAGAGCAAGAAACACAGAATAACTGCAAATCACTTGCAAGGACCATAGCTTCTGCCTGGTTACAAAGCCTGCCAATGAGCACCCAGGTGTATCCGGCTGTTTGCTTCCATTGGTCAGAAGTGGGAGCAGCTGCGGCCACCGCAGGTAAGGGCGGTAGGGCGGTGGGGCTGGCTGGGGGAGAGTTCGAGAGATGACCACGAGGAAAAATGAATTATTTATTTGATTTTCCCTTGTGGTCGTCTCTCGAAATCCCCCCCCCCAGCCGACCCCACCACTTTTACGTGCAGCGGCCACGGATGTGAGGGAGTTAGGGACAGGAAGCTTGGGGTTTGGGTTGGAGTTACAGGGGAGGAAGGCTATGGCAGTAGGGAGGATATGTCTGTTTGTCTACCTCCCTGTGCAACTGGTTGGTTGTATCAGAAAGTTTGGTATGTATTGATGTGAGGACAGAAAAGAGTTGTAGGGTAAAGTTTGCTGTATGCATTAGTGAGGTGGAAATGTTAGGCTGGAAGGCTTTGGAAGTGTTGTGTTTATGCTAGCACAGAACTGTTTCATTAAAGCGTTTATTTTTTTACAAACTGAGGAATCTGTTGTGATCAGTGCTGCGACGCAGAAAGACTGCATATAATTATGATGCAATTGTTTTAGTTTCACTCGTGATCAGGGGTCCTACAGTGTGACTCAGTCTTCCTCTGTGCTTCCTTATGTCCCTGGTCTCATCCATAAGCTCTTCCCATTCTCTTTATTAGCACGGCACCTCAATTATCCTTTAACCATGGTGACCAATTCGGGAGACCCTGCGCACGCAGATTACATTTTAATTATGATCAGTGCCAGGCGCGCAACGCCCATAGGGCTCCAAGGGCTTCAGCCCCCGTCGTGTGTGTCAGCCCGGGCTGAGACAGCTTCCCGGTACACGCAGACAGTTTTTGAGCTGCTGTAGGCTGGCTGGTCTGGCATCGGTTTTATTGCAGCCGCACCCAAGTACTTCACAGGTCTTTAAAAGACCATTTACTTGTTAACAAGACGTTGTTGTTTTTCACCCCTTCTTTTAAAGTCCCTGCATATCCCCTCTGCCTATTGCTGGAAGAATTAGCCCCCCGAACTTTTTATTAGCCCCCACCCCCGAAATTTGACTCTAGTTGCTCCTCTGATCAGTGCGACGGCCGCCCAGCTTCATTGCTAATTTTGGCGGTCGCACGCATTTCTTTTGTCTGTATCAGTGTTTTTCTCCTCCCGCACCCTCCTCATTCAGAGATAAAGAAAAAAATCCCAAATAATCCTGCACGAAGACAAAATGTACGTCGGTGTTATGCAGTGCTTGAAATGGAAAAATAGAAGTGCAGGTACTCTGAGACAGAGTACCTACTTGTTCCTGAGAAGTGCCGGTACTCTCTAATTAAAAGTATTACATTTTTCTTGAGAAGTGCAGGTACTGGCCCTCTCAAAATAAAAAGGTCGCGGTACTATTTGGTTGTGAATATACTTCACATTTTAAGATGAAACAATATTTAAAAGGTTCATATTGATACCTTCTCGCTCTCCTCCTGCTGTCTCTTATGTTTTTGACCCTCTTAAGTCTGATGTATGTATCCCGCTGTTCCTCATGTCACTGCCGTCTATGCCCTCTTCCTGCTATTAATATTAGCAATCCCCCATCCGCACCAGGTCAGTGATAGATGTTAATATTGTGGGGTGATACACTGCAGGGATCGTAGATCGGAAGACGCCACTGGTTTGTGCTAGATGTCTGTTCCCTCCTCCACACACAGCTGCTGCCCAGCTCCTGCCAGTGACCTAAGTTACTGACTGTTTATTACCTCCCTCATAAATCAGCTTTCTGGGTATAAACAGAATGCTGAGGCATACTACTAACCTTTCCAGCCAGCTGGGTGTTCTTCATACACTCCATGAAATGCTTATCAATGCAACCAGATCTCAACAGTCCAATTGTGTATTTGTTTTAATAGGTTGTTGTTTAACCCCTTCAGTGCTAGACCTCCCCCCACCTCCCCTTGTGCTAAGCCTTTTTTTGTTGTTATTTGGGTTAGTTAAAGCTTATGCCCCTGTAACGTTATGTCCACATAAGGTAGCAACACCAAATTTGCGTCCTTTTCTTCCAACATCTTGAGGATTCTAAAGCTATCCAGAGTTTGTGGATTCCCCTGAAGGGGACCGAGAAACTGGCCAAAATACAGCTAATTTCTGGGTTTTTTAGGAAAAATGGGAAAAAGTGCTGCAGCAGAAAGCATCTGGTTTTGCCCTGCAAAGGGTATCAACAAAGGGTTTGTGGTGTAAAAATCATCTTCCCAGCTTTCAGTAACAGGCAGACTTTTGTCAGGAAACCAAACTTCTCTACACATTTTTGGCATTTTACTGGGACTTAGACTATTTTTCCTATTTTTTTGTGCTTTCAACCGCCTTCCAGTTAGCGCTAGAAATGGGTGTGAAAGCTATTATGGATCCCAGAGAACTATACATTTCTGAAAAGTAAACACAATTTTGAATTTAGCAAGGGGTCATTTGTGTCGATAATTCAAGGTTTTTCTAAAGAAACTAACAATTGAAATAAAAAAATATTGAAATTGAGTTGGAGAACAGCCATTTGTGCCAACATTTTCACCTGTAACTTCTTCTAAGTATGGCAGATTTTTAAACGAAATATACTGTTACGTCTGCTGGACCCTTCTAGTTGTGGAGATATATAGGACTTGTAGGTTCACCTAGAATCCAAGGTACCCAGAGCCAATAACTGAGGTGCTTCTTTCAATGGTTTTTCATTACGTACCGGGTAAATGGCAACTCATTTGGTAAAATATAAAGAGTGAAAAATAGGTACCAAGGAAACTTATATATTTCAGAAATGGGAACAAAATATAGAGTTTAGAAGCAGTGGTTATTTGCACATCTCCGAAATTGTGGGTACCCATAGAAGCATGTGAATTAGAGGACATTTTTCAAAATGACTTATTTGTTACCCATTTTCTTACATTTGAAAGGCAAACATGCAAATAAAGACAATTATTAATTACACTTGTTCTATGATTATGTATTCCTCTAAGTCTCCTGATAAAAATGGTAACCCACATGTGTGGGTAGGTCTAGAACCTGCGACAGGAAACAGCCCATCACGCAACGTGGACACATGACTTTTCTCTAGTGGAAACTTACCCTTTTTTTGCAATGTGCCTAGCTGTAGATTTTGGACCCTAGCTCAGCCAGCACCTAGGGAAACCTAGCAAACCTATAAATGTTTTAAAGCTAGACACCCAGGGGAATCTAGGATGGGGTGACTTGTGTGGCTCTCACCAGGTACTGTTACCCAGAATTCCTTGCAAACCTCACACTTTGTAAAACAAAAAACAAATTTTCCTCATATTTCTGTGATGGAAAGTTATGGAATCTGCATGGATCCACAAACTTCCACTCACCCGGCATTTCCCAGAGCTTCTTGATGAAAATGGTACCTCACTTGTGTGGGTAGACCCAGTACCAGCGACAGGAAATGGCCCAAAATGCAATGTGGACACATCACATTTTTCCAGTGAAAACTGACCCGTTTTTTCACAATGTGCCTCGCTGTGGATTTTGGACCCTAGCTCAGGCGGCACCTAAGGAAACCTAGAAAACCTATACATTTTTTAAAACTAGACATCCATGGAAATCCAGGATGGGGTAACTTGTGTGGCTCTCACTAGGTTCTGTTACCCAGAATTCCTTGCAAACCTCAAACTTTGTAGGAAAAAAACACATTTTCCTCTTATTTCTGTGATGGGAAGTTCAGGAATCTGCATGGATCCAAAAACTTCAGTCACCCAGCATTCCCTTAAGTCTTCCGATAAAAATGCTACCTTACTTGTGTGGGTAGGCCTAGTGCCTGTGACAGGAAACGGTCCAAAGCGAACGTGGATACATCACATTTTTCCACAGAAAACTGACCATTTATTTGCAATGTGCCTAGCTGTGGATTTTGGCCTCTAGCTCAGCCGGCACCTAGGGAAACCTAGCAAACCTATACATTTTTTAAAACTATGCATCCAGGGGAATCTAGGATGGGGTGACTTGTGTGGGTCTCACCATGTTCTGTAATGTAGAATCCCTTGCAAAGCATAAACTTTGTAAAAAACAAAACACATTATTCTCACATTTCTGTGATGGAAAGTTCTGGAATCTGAAGGGAGCCAGAAACCTCCACCCACCCAGCATTCCCCCAAGTCTCGCAATAAAAATGACCCCTCACTTGTGTGGGTAAGCCTAGTGCCCACGACAGGAAATTTCCCAAAATGTACTGCGGAGAAAATTATCAATTACAAAAACACCTTGTTTTGCAAGGGAGCCACCTGCGTTTTTGATCCTGGGCTCAGCGGCCATCTAGGGAAACCTACCAATCCCAGACATTTCTGAAAACTAGACACCCAGGGGAGTCCAGGGAGGTGTGACTTGCATGGATCCCGCACCATTTTCCTACCCAAAATCCCCTGCAAACCTCAAATTTAGCTGAAAGAAAAAACTAATTTTTTCTCACATTTCTGTGTAGGAGAGTTGTGTGATCACCAGGCTGACACAAATTTCCTACCACCCAGCATTCCCCCAGGTCTCTCAATAAAAATGGTATCTCACTTGTATGGGTGGGCCAAGTACCCCCGACAGGCAAGGGCCCAAAACTTATTTGTTTGCGTTTTTGGTCCGGGCTTGGTGGCCATCTAGGGACCCCTACCAAACCCACACATATCTGAAAACTAGACACCCAGGGGAGTCCGGGGACTTGTGTCTTGCGTGGATCCTCCAACATTTTCCTACCCAGAATCATACATCAAATTTAGCTAAACAATTCACATTTTGCTTACATTTCTTAATGGGATGACCACGCCATCACAAATGTCCTACCACCCAGCGTTCACCTTGGTCTCCCGATAAAAATGATGCCTCTCTTGTGTGATTGTCCAATGCAGAATTGCCTAAAAACTAATTTTCTAAAAAAATATAGCGCTTAGAGTTTGCTGTGCTATTCCCTCAATCCCTATGTTTTTGGCCCTTCCCAGTCACATGCCCATGGCCCACCCACACAAGTGAGGTATCATTTACTCAAGAAACCGAGGGGAATGCTGAGTGGTAGGACATTTGTGCCAGCGCGGTGATCCCAGACAGAAATGTGAGGAACATTTGATTTATTTTAGCTAAATTTCAGGTTATTAGGGGATTTTGGAAAGGAAAATATTGGGGGATCCACGCAAGACATACCTCCCTGAACTCCCCCGGGGGTCTAATTTTCAGAAATGTCTGAGTTTAGTAGGTTTCCCTAGATGGACGTCATGACCCGGACCAAAATAGCAGGTGACCTTCTTGCAAAACCAAGTCATGTTGTGATAGATAATTTTGATGTCTCCACAATATGTTTTGGGCCCTTCCCTGCCGCGAGTACTTGGCCCCCCAAACAAGTGTTGTACCATTTTTATTGGGAGACCTGGAGAAATTCTGGGTGGTAGGACATTTGTGTCAGTCCTGTGATCCCACAACTTTCCCACACAGAAATGTGGGAAAAATGTATTTTTTCAGCTAAATTTGAGGTTTGCATGGGATTCTGGATAGGAAAACGTTGGGGGATCCACGCAAGTCACACCTCCCTGGACACACCCGGGTGACTAGTTTTGATAAATGTGTGGGTCTGGTAGGATTCACTAGATGGCCATTGAGCCTGGGACCGAAAATGCAGGTGACCCTTTTGCAAAACCAGGTCAGTGAGTGGATCCCTGATGGGGATCGCCCTTCTGGGGCAATCCCCAAGAAGGGATCCAATATGGAGGGGTACCATTGGAAAGGGGAGATGCTCCCCTTTTCAATGATACCTCTCCTGTGTGTTTCGATGCTCGGGGGGCTGAGATAGAACCACGAGCACCAAAACAGTGAAACTGAAACTAAGTTTCAGTTTCAATTTCAAGGTAATGACGTCAGTGTGCCATGTGCGCTATTGTCATTACATGGAAAAGAAAATGCCTCAGGAGGTTGAGGAAGCTCTTCTCCACCTTCAGACACACAAAAATAGGAAATCCCTCTGCTGTTTACAGCAGACGGATTCAGTGTGCTTGTGCATATGACGGAATGGTTCCATCATGAGCACAGAAGCACTGGTGCTCATAACAGAACCATTCTGTTATGAGAATTGAAAGGATTAATACTATTGCAGTTGTACACAGAATGTTATGGTACTGTTGACTTTAAACGTGGCACTTTTTGTCTGCGTGATAAAAAGAATTGCTTTTGTTGCAGCTCTTTCTCTTCGCTCCCCTCCCACATAGCTATTTTGAGCTGTAAAATTGTATTCACTATGAATTAATGATGGTGCTGTTGTGTTTTTAACTGATTTATATGTATGTTTATTTAGTTGTTTTGGCTGCCAACTGCCACTTCATCCTCTTCAGAAGGTAAGCAGACAGAATTTCAGAATACAAATGTCATAGATTATAAAATGCAAATAGTTCAGTAAATTATCTGAGTACCGTACACCATCTCTTCATCAGCACAGCACCACTTCCGCATCAGTGTACCACAACCAGCGCAGTCCCACCTGAGCACCAATGCAGACCCACCTCAGCAGCAACTCAGCACCAATGCAGAACCACTTCAGCATCAGCACAGCACCACCTCTGCATCACTCACCACCACCTGAGCACCAGCTCAGCACCACCTGAGCACCAGCACAGCCCCACCACCTCAGCATGACTAGGCACCAACTCAGCATAAAGCAGCACCAACTCAATATCACTCAGCGCCAGCACAGCACCACTTTAGTACCACTTCAGCACAGCACCACCTGTGCATCAGTACAATACTACCTCAGCACCGCAGCAGCACCCCCTCAGCATCAGTGCAGCACCACTTCAGCACTAGTCAGCATCACTCAGCAGAGCACCACTTCAGCACCAGTCAGTGCCACTCATTGTCACTACAACAGCACCACCGCAGCACTGCCTGAGCATCACTCAGCACCCCCTGAGCACCACCACAACACCAGCAGGGTGCCACCTCAGTATCACTCAGCACCAGCACAGCACCACCTGAGCACCACCACAGCATCAGCGCAGCAACACCTCAACACTAATGCAGCAGTGCAGCACTACCTCAGCACCAAATCAGCATCAGTGCAGCACCACTTCAGCATCAGTCAGCGTCATTCAGCACCACTTCAGCAGCAGCACCACAGCACCACTTGCACACCACCCAACAGCACTTTAGCACTACTACAACACCAAACCAGCACCACCTTGACATTAATCAGCTCCATTGCAGCACAACCTCAGCACCAGCGCAGCACCACCTCTGCACCAGCACAGCACCACCTCAGCACCAGTGCAGCACCACCTCACTACCAGCGCAGCACTACCTCAGAATTAGTGCAGCTTCACCACCTCTGCATCAGGGCAGCACAGAACCACTACCTCACTCGCAGCACCACAGAATTACTCAGCACCAGCGTCTCCTCAGCATCACTCAACAAATTCACAGCCCCACCTCAGCACCACCTCAGCATCACTTAGCACCACCTGAGCACCAGCACAGCATCACCGGAGCACCATCAAAGCATGACTCAGCACCACCTCAGCATCACTGAACACCATCTCAGTATCACTTATCACCACCTCCACACAAGCACACCACCACCTTAGCACTACATCAGTATAACTCAGTATGACCTAAGCATCCGCACAGCATCACCTCAGCATCAGCACAGCATCACCTCAGCATCAGCACAGCATCACCTCAGCACAACCTCAACACCAGCACAGCACCACCTCAGCACCAGCGCAGTACCACCTCAGCACCAGTGCAGCACTACCCCACTATCAGCGCAGCACTACCTCAGCATTAGTGCAGCACCACCACCTCAGCATCAGTGCAGCACTAGCACAGCATCACTCAGTGCCACCACAGCATCACTCAGCACCAGTGCAGAATCTCCTCAGCATAACTCAGCATCACCTGCATATAAGCACAGGACCACCTCTGCATCAGTCCACCACCACCAGTGAAGCACCAAATCAGTACCAGTGCAACCCCACCACAGCCTCAGCGCCACACCACCTCAGCACCAGTGCAGCTTCACCTCAGCACCAGCACAGCACCAACTCACATTACCCAACACCAGCACAGCATCATCAGAGCACCAACAAAGCATCACTCAGCACCAACTCAGCATCACTCAGCACCACCTCAGTATCACTCAGCACCACCTGAGCACCAACTCCGCACAAGCACACCACCACTTCAGCACCATGTCAGTATAACTCAGCTTCACCTGAGCATCGGCACATCACCATGTCAGCATCAGCACAGCACTATCTCAGCATCAGCACCACCTCCTTATCAGTGCACCACCACTAGTGCACCACCATCAGTGCAGCACTAACTCAGCATACGTGCAGCACCAGCATAGCAACGCCTCAGCACTAGCGCACCACTGACTGACTGACTGACTGACTGAAAGTATTTATAGAGCGCACTACTGCCGAGGCGTCTTGGCGCTGAGTGAAAGTGCAGAAACAATGACCAACAAGTTCAGGGTTGGGAAAAGAGTCATGTTTTAATTTCCTTTCTAAACACAGATCTGCTAGGCTGGAGTCTCAAATGTGTGGGCAGTGAGTTCCATAGTTTGGATGTTAGGAAGGAATAATGTTTCCCCCACATCTTTCTTTCTTTATCCTTGGAAGTTGTACCAGACCCAGGGAAGACGATCTTAAAGATCATGATGGTACATATCTAGTAAACAAGAATTGCACATCCTTCGCTCCACCACCAAACAGGTCTTTATGCACGAGACAGAGTGTTTTAAAATCAATACGTCGTCTCACTGGAAGCCAGTGAAGCTGTTTTATACTGGTGGATGTAGGATGATGTTTAGGTAGTTTAAGCAGGACTCTTGCTGCCGCGTCTTGTATTGACTGGAGTTAAGAGAGTTGAGCTGCACCTGCTCCCAGATAAAGGGCATTGTAGTAGTCAATTCTAGCTAAAACCATGGCTCCTACCACTGTTTTTCTCATAGAGAGAGGGATAAAAGGAACAATCTTCCGCAAGCCCTTTAACATGAAAAAGCAGGCTGATGAGACTTGGTTGATCTGAGGAGCCCAAGTGAGGTCCTTATCAAATATAAGACCAAGGTTCCTAGCCTTGTTGACCGGAGTTGGACAGATGCCAGCCGCAGTGGGCCACCATATTTGTTTCCACATCGAAAGTTTCTGTCCAAACTCTACCACCTCGGTTTTATCTGCGTTGAGCTTCAAAAAGTTGGAGCTCATCCAGGCCATCAAGGCAGGGTCGCAGCTGCAAAATTGGGCTGCTGTATCACCCACTGACTATGTTACAGACATTATAAGCTGTGTGTCATCAGCATATGACACCAGCGTAAAGCCGTAACTTCTTATCAATCTGGCCAAGGGGGCTACATATATATTGAACAGCGTAGGGGAAAAGGCCGACCCCTGTGGCACACCACCAGGGAGTGTGAATTCCTCAGATTGATAGCCATCCCAGAGAATCATTTGTTCCCTAGATGAAAGGAAAGAGGTGAGGAGGGCGAGAGCTGTACAACTGATACCTATCTCTTGTAGCCTTCAAACTAGTACCGTATGATTTAGGGTGTTGAAGGCTGCTGTTAAATCAAGCAGGACCAGTACAGCCCTTCCTCCATCATCCATCACCTTACGTACAGCGGCGTAGCTAGGGGGGTGCGGTGGGGGCGGTCCGCCCCAGGCGGCACTAATTGGGGGCGGCCGCCAGCGGCACTCGTGGTCCTTTGCGACAGCATTTATAATTTATTTGGGGACACTCACTGACACTACTGTCAGTCACAGTAGTGTCAGTGTCCCCAAATAAATTATAAAGGCCGCCGCAACCAGTGCTGCCAGATTGAGTTATTATTTGGGAATAATGTCGCCCATTTATGTGGCAAAAAACCCAAATTGCGGGCGGGTACTCTTTGGGCGTTTATTTGCCCGTTGTCACGTTGTGTGCATTTTTACAAGCTGGGGCGGCGCCTCGGCAGTGTCGTAATCAACACGACACTAAAATGAAACTCTCAGGTTACGTGAATGATAAATGAGAACATAAGCATTTTCATTGATTACATACAGTGTATGCAGGGGAAAGGAAGAAGTAAACGATGATGAATGGAGAGTCTTATTTTCAAGTATGTTAACTGACACACTATTTTATTTCTGAATAGAATACCCAACCCATTGAATCTGCTAATTACTATTTGGGCATAGTAAATCCTCCTTTGCACTGCAGCCAGCCCTGAGTATTGATTGGACGCGAAGTGCGCTGCGCAGCATAACTACGCCTTGATTGGCCAGTGTGTGTAAATGGCAATGCTACTACATTGCATGCACCACCTGAGTTTATTTTAAAAGTGTACTGTACCTTCAAGTTTGGTTGGACCTCGGGCGTCTGGCTGGGGGCAGGTCATGTGAGAGTATACTTTTACTTTCGATTCCCTTTGTGGTGCGTGCCGATCGTTGGGAGACTCAAGCAACAGCAAGTAAGTTTTTCCCCTAGTTTATACTCTGTTTTGGCACTTCTAAAAAGATAAAATGCGCGTCACTCTGGGGGTGAGGTTAGGGAAAGGAGGACACCGCACCGAATAGAAGTGCTTTTTGTGTCATGTGTAGAGAGAGTGTGTTGGAGGGACACGGGTACAAACCTTCACAGTAACAGGGGAAGTGTTTTAAATGGGCTGCACATGTAAATATTCTTCTCTTCGGTAATGGAACATTATTTTGCAGTTTTGTAGCAGTGTAGTTCGCCACTCAGCCGGTTCTTGGATTCCCTGTGAACAGATTGTGAGCATACCACAGACACCACAGACTCCATGCGAGGGAGACCCGAGGCGGGCTGTAGACAGTTGGTGAGTGTAAAGTGCCCCTGGGTGCATGGGTGCCTTTCCCTAACAGGCCACAGGCGCAGGAGGAACATGGACAGACACTGGACAGGACACCGCGTACGGTTACGTGCAGTCGACCACGAGCCTTGGTTGCACCTTTATTACCTCCGGACCAGCCCAGAGGCTGTAACATGCAGCAAAGTGTTCTAGTGGCGGACGGCTCACTACAGTGAGAGTGTCAGGGCCAGCGAGGGACGTTTTGAAGACTGAGTCCAGCACGTCTGGGGTGGTCGAGAACATCCCCAGTGGCTAGGGTCAGGCGAGTGCTCATGTCTGCTGCAGATGTACTGGATTCTAAAGAGGGGTGGAAAGGACCGGTACACAATCAGCTGGCTGACAATGTCATGCCTTATTTATCTAAACTTCACAAGCAGTGCCATATGCAAAACTGAAGAATTTTAAACAAGCACTTTAGCAACCATTCCCAGAATCCCCTTCACAGCACACTCTTCACAGCACCCCCACACACCCTTCACAGCATCTCCTTCAAGGCACCCCCTTTACAGCATCCTATTCACAGCATCCCCTTCACAGCATCCTCTTCACACCATCCCCTTCACAGCACACCCTTCAGAGCACAACCTTAGTTGTGTTTAAAGCAGTAGAAAGTCCCTTGTATATTGAGCAGTTTTGGTCAACAAACAAAGTGTCAAGTTAACTCTTGTGAATAATTTACCTGCTGGAGAAAGATGGGAGTTTCGTCTTGTGACAGTTTTCACCTGTGTAAGGTAGCCCAGAGGGTTAATATCGTAGCTGCCTCGTATTCGCATTGCTGATGTGACATTCAATGTTTGCAGTGACTTATGAGTGACATTCCACAGGAAATGTAACACTTCAAACAACACTTTATACTGTGTTAAAATAATGAGTTGTATATTCATTGTGCTTTCAGTCATAAGCTTGGACATCGTAGCACTATAAATACAGAAGTCGTTAAAAACCACTCCTTACCTCCCTGCCAGCCAAAAATCTGTTCCTTTACTGTCTGGTTATATTCATCTGCAGTGACGGAATTAATCTTTAAGATTTCATAATGCAAATGAATGCATTTCCTACTGATTACTTTAACTTGGATTTATCTTTAAACATACAGTGTGCCTTTATTTTGAATGCTGTTACCTGAAGGTGAAGACAATCAAAACTAGTGACTGAATAAACCTATTTTGTCCTCCAACCCTTTTCCCCCTCGTCCGGCCTGGTACTGCCCCAGCTGCAGCACACAAGTTAGTCTAGTGATCAGGTGCGCTGGACTCACCTGTAGTATCCTGAAGGTGCTACCAGACAAGGCCTGCAGATTGCGTGATGAAACCCAGTGTGGTGGACAGGTGTGCAGACATTGCTGAGGTTACCTACAGGCCCAAGGCCTGCCAGGCAAGGCTACTCTTTGACCTTCTTAGTCACTGTCGCTTGCTGTTACACTAGGTGCTCCTAAGTACTAGTTAGCAGTGCGCTCTTTAAACTACGCCCGCCACCGCCCACTGAACGGTCTACAGGGATCCCTTCATGATCGAAGGCCAGGCGCTGGTGATGGCTAAGTTGCTTGCTATCTTTAGGCAAACTGTCCATAGGGCAGAATCGGGGCTGTTCACAGCAGAAAAATCCCCCCACACTGTTCCAGTGCCAGCTGCCTGCCAGCAGCACAATCATAGAGAGCGCGCTGTGAGAGTCTCACAATGCTGTTTGCGTGGTGAGCATGGTAACAGGAAAACAAACCAAAATTCAGCCACTGGCTGGGATTATTGTTGTCGGCTTTCTGTTGATGGTACAGAAGTGCGGGATCCTGGCTGTGTTTATGTTCTGCAGTGACACCAGTTGACCAGGTGGAGGGCCGGGCCTGGTGCAAATGTATTTAAGCTGCAGGGCAGAAGTATATGTGTGTTTTTAGAGAAGTTTTGACACTAAAGGTCACAACGCTCCTCCCTAACAGCCAAAGTGTAGTCGGTTATAAGCTCCTAATTGCGGAGCTGGACAACCAGTAGCGCAGCAGGTGCTGGCAGAGGCTGCTTTTATCATACTATGAAGCGACGTGTTGTGATTCTTCCAGGAGCTATAGTATGCGTGACTAACACATTTTAGTGCGGTGATGCAGACATCAGTGCTAAAATGCCTTAGTCCAACCCCTGATGCATGGTACTTGGCAAGACTGTAATACGCCTGCTGCAAGGGACCTGTGCCATGCATATCAAAGAATATTTTATGGGCACAGCTCAGTGGGTTACTGCTTTAGTCACAGAGATTCTGTTGTTACTGTGTAATTAATAAATTACATTCGTAATCTAGAACAGTGAGCTATGAACTGCTATCACAGAGCTGCATGGTACATGTTTGAAAGTGATGTGTTTTTTCCCAGTTTTTCTATTTTGATGTTGCTAAGAAAGGTTTGTTTGGGTAGAAATACATTTTTATTAAAGTCGATCCTAAACACTGTGTTATGTTCTGAGTCTGTCCTTCTCCAGACCAAGCACTCTTAAAAAGTGCCTACCAGCATGGGTGGCATGTGAATCTTACACTTTTTGGTCTTCTTTGCGTTATGTAACATTTTCTATGCACTAATTCACAAACGTATGGTTCATTGTGTCTGGATGTGTGATTTTGAAAATGTGGAAAGGTTTTGCTTTAGGAGCAGGGATTAATGGGGTCCTTTTTAAATGCGGACTGTAACATCTACAGTTGTAAAGCAAGCATTCAAGCCTTTGGGCATTCTAGCTGTTAGATAAGATGTTTGTTACTGATGAGGTATGTTTCACACAAGATTCCCTATTAGGCACACTATGTCATAGCGCCTTCAATTCTGATCTGCTTTCGAGGCACCATATTTGTTGAGACTAAGTGTGGTGGGGCAGCACATGCAAAGAAGGTGGGACTGTGTCTGACATAGGGTAGGGTGTTGAAAATGCACTGGAGAAAGTTAATTATCATGCATTTTCAATGAATGCATGATGATGCATAAAGCACAATAATGTATGACATCCCATACATACTAGATGGTACCTCTGCTGGAGAGAACTCATATAGAGGTGTGCGCCATATG
This sequence comes from Triturus cristatus, assembly GCF_964204655.1. Taxonomy (NCBI): domain Eukaryota; kingdom Metazoa; phylum Chordata; class Amphibia; order Caudata; family Salamandridae; genus Triturus; species Triturus cristatus. Next base: position 425,593,212 of record NC_140593.1, read on the forward strand.
CTGTACACACACGACTCCCCTATGATGCCCCATTCTTTTTCCATCTTCTTTGTATCAGGGTAGTAATAGTTAGGGATGTCTCTCAGCCTTGCCATTATCATTATCCCATACATACTAGATGGTACCTCTACCTTGACACTCTTATTTAGAGGTATACTCCCATTCTGTGTGAACCTTCCTTCTCCAAGGGCAGCAGCAGGCTGGGGTGTCTCAGAGCTTAGCCAGTCACATTTTACCATACACACTAAATGGTACCCTTGTTTTGAGAGATCTCATGTAGAACATGCTCCACAAGTTGCATGCACACACAGTACTCGCTAGTGCTGACCCCAGTCTGTTTGCCCTATCTTTCACCCAGTGCGGTAGCAGACAGTGGTGTCTCTGAGCTTATCCAGTAGTATTCTTCCACATATACACAATGATAGAGATCTCATGTAAAACATGCACCATAAGCAGTATGCAACTTTATACTCCCCAGAGCTGCCCCTATTCTGTTTCCGTGTGAACAGGACATGGAGAACCGTATATGCCAACGAGAAGCAGGGTAATTGTATTATATTCCATCAATAGTCCTGTGGGACTTATTAATGTTCTACTTCAATCTTATTTTTAAAACAAATGTGTGTAGACTCAGTTCTATTAGTCAGAAGAAACGTACAGGATGCCTTCTTATTTGAATAGAAGTTAATTTGTTGTCTAGGAACTGATATAGCTCATAAATCGAAAAATAGAAAATACTTTTGTGTAATGAAAGATGTAATGAAGATGAACTGTAAACATCTGCGTTGACACGGTGTTCTGTGCTGCAAACAGGAACTGCATTGCTGACATGGATTATCTTTAGGGTTTTTTTTATGGCCATTATTGAGAAAGGTGTATATATATTTGTTCACACTTTGAGCATTATTGAGATATTGATCCATGCTTTTGCCTTGAAATTTAAGGAGCTGATTATAGTGCCCATTAGTGATCCATTGCAAAGTCAGTTTTAGGAGCTGCTCTGCTTAAAGCCATGAGTGGCTGATAGGTTTAAAGGAGTTGCACAGCCTGAGATTTCACTGATCAATGGTGATATGAGAGCCCGACAGTGCGTATGATGAAGAACTATTAGCGGCAAAACTACGTGTCTCTCGGACCTCTTTCAAGTGCTCGCCGTCCTTTTTCCCCAGCACCTCTCCACCCCAGGGGCGGCAATCTGAGGGCTAGCCCCGGGCGCCACAAGCTCTAGCTACTCCTCTGCTTACGTATCTCCTCTGCTGCCATAATTAGGGCTGACTCAGTAGAGTGTAATGATCTAAAATGACTAATGTTGAGTAGAGTCCAGAATATCATTGGTCTCTAAATAAGTTGTTAATTCTGAGTTCATAGCCTTCTCAAGAATCTTAGCAGGTAATGGCAAACAGGAGATGGGACGGTAATTTTTCTCATCTGCGGGATCCAGTTTGGGCTTTTTTAGAAGAGGGTGAATACAGGCTTTTTTCCAGATGGTGGGAAAGACCACCACCTCAACATTAGCACAGCACCATCTCAGCATCAGCACAGCACCACCACAGCAACAATTCAGCACCAACACAGCACCACTTCAGCATCAGCGCAGCTTCACCTCAGCACAAACCCAACTCAGCATCACTCGGCACCAGCTCAACATTCCTAGCACCAGCACAGCACCACCACCTTAGCATTACTCAGCACTACCTCAGCATCACTCAGTAGCCCCTCACTATCACTCAGTATCACCTGAGCATCACCTCCGCACCAGCACACCACTACCTCAGCATCACCTCAAGCTGCCCTCTGAATTTGACACCTGTTGATTCTCTCATAGTATCCTTCCACTGCGCATGTTGTATTTCAGGTACTATTTCCCAACCTCTACCCTCCCATTATTAATATCCTCCCCATAACAAACAAAATATATATAACCAACAAGCATTATAACAGGCGAGAAGAAGTTGCCAGCATTGCAAGGACAGACAAATTAGAACACATTGTATATGGTAATTCCTTTTTTAGTAGGGCCGCTCAGTTGTATATAATGTGTACTTGGTTATGTATATTGTAACAAAAATGCTTATAAAACTTTAATATAACTTTTGAACATGCTGCACAGCAGTCACACTGCTCTACAACATAGCTTAAAGACATTGGCAAAGCCAATAACTCTGGCTAAACACTTATAAAGTTCCAATGGCAAGACCTATTGGCTATTCCGATGCATGTTTTCTCTTGTCTTCTGTCCACAGACAACAGGATGGCGACCTCTTTCCTCAAATCAGTCCCTGTGAAGACTGAGATCTTTGCTGTGAGGTGCTCATTTGGGAATTGGCTGGTCAAAATCTGTCCTTGAGAATTGGGACTTATGGACAGTTTTAGTTAACTTTTACGCAGCACAATCCAGCAAACAACCTCGCTATGCCGGACTGCGATGAGCTACGTGAAAGGGCAGGAATGCACTCTATTCAACATTATACGGCACAGTCCTGCTCTCTGCCTGCACTGGTGCACAATGTTCTGCCTACCGGCAACACTGAAATCCTTGCACCATGGTGCAAGGGTGCCTGCATTGTAGACTGGATTGTTTTTGTGCAGGAAGGGACACCTTCTTGCCCAAAAATAATCCTCAGAGGCATTTTCCTCTGTCTATGTGTGCTCCACAATGTAGTTCATGTAAACAAGGAAACAAAGAGAAGAAATAGATATTTCTCTTCGTTGAGCCTCTGGTGAGGAGGCGTACAATTCTGATGCATTCCCAGGGCTATCAGTGTTGGATAATCTTGGAATGTGCCAGAATCCATGGGTGGATGTGTACGGACACCCACGCTCAACCCCTGGCATGTTTACCTGCCGCAAAGTAAAGCAAGACAGCGATTTTCACTGCATTGCAGTATTCTAGATTTAGCAAGTCATTCAGGGCCACACAAGGTGGCCTTGTGTGGCAGGGTAAATCTCATTTTAGTTTTTGCATCATCCTGTGTTCCCTTGCAGGACTATGCAAATCCTTTCATTATTTTGACCCGAGGTCGTGAAACTCCCAGATGATGTGCTCACCTCATCCTCACAGTTTGCTCAAGTGGTCAAATTTAGTTTTCTTCTGCATTATCTTCCATCTGAAAGTTTAGGCAGTTGCAGGACTGACTGTAGTGTGCATCAATTAGGCTAACAATGCCTGAATCAACTTTTTTCAGCATTTTCTTCAGGAATGACAACCCCTGAAAAATTATTTGGCTAAAATATTATTAGGTCTAAGAGGTTACAATCTCATCGCTCCAGTCACTTGCAATAATTGTGATCTCAGGGAGTCCAGGTTACAAGTAAACCTTGCCAGTAATGTACCAATATTTATTGAGATCACCTTAACATCCTTAACAAGGTCCCAGCTCAAGAAATTGTATTTAAACATTATCTTATTAATTGATAATACCAATCATTAATGTAACAAATCATAACATGTAATAATGGTTATAATTCAAAATTTATTTAAAGAAATTCTAACTGAAACTGATTATCGCCCTCCTTTCCACATGCCCTCCTCTACTTCACCCAAAGGTTTCAGATGACCACCTACTAGTAACAAGTCTGCTCCTTTTTAGGTCTCGCCTTGCTATCGCGTAAGCGATCGAGAGGCGAGACTATTGTAGGGGGGTTTTAAAAGTGCTCCCAAAAAGCGGATTGCATGGCTAGCACGCGCACAATCACGCGCATCGTGCTGCCATGCAATCCGTTTGGCAGCGCACTTCAAAGGGTCCGCTCCCCCGCCTGGAATGTGCACCCCCGCCAAGCGCGCGCGCCACGCTCCGCTGGGCTTGTCTTGTTATTGCTTTCTGTTCCTGCTTCTCTTTATTTCGACCAGTTTCTCTCCTTCGAAAGCTGAGAAAAATATCCTGAGCACAAGATTTGTGCCGCTTTGTAAGTACGTCTTTAGTAATTACTTTTCTTACTCTGAGGGCAGGGACCAGCTCAGGATGCCAATAAGATCGTCTAACTGGATAACTGAAGCACTCACTTTCCATCCGCTTTATAACAGTTGCCATGAAAAAAACTTTGTTCGATACGTTTGGGCACCAAAATCCGTTATAAAAAAATCTATATTTTAGCTATTTCAGTAACTAAAAATGTGAGCGCGTTTTAAAACGGCTGTAGCTTATTGCAGCTATAGTTAATGAAAACATTCCAAATGGTTTGCTTACTTTTTTGCTTTGTATGCTTTTATGAAATCGCCCATTTCAAGATGGTGCCTTTGTTATGGTGATAAAAAAAGACTGGCCTTCTAGGAATTATCGTCGACCGTCTTCAGTTTCAATGGGATATTGAGTTTGCTGAGCTTGCTGCCATGTGACCTTTAGTCATATGACTTACCTTTGGAGTTCATAGGAGCCTTGGGCTGTAAGCACGCCAGGTGAGCGCCTCTTGCCTTTAAAAGGTAGGAGTATGTCTGTCTATATGATTTACCCAAGTTCTAGATTTTTGGAGAACTGAATGACGCTGGGTATGTGTGTAATATAACCAGTTGCAGAAATCGTATCTGTTTACAATTGAATATTTTCAAAATGCTATTCTGTGTAATGTGCCTATTTATTTTTATTTGTGCAAATGTATATAGCGCAGACATGGCCCGAAGGCACCAGAGCGTTTTACAACAGTGGCATGATTCAAGGGTACGGAAAGTCTTGTGTAAGGACTTTAAATCTACTTCTGCCACGTACTCACCTCTCGGGAACCCTCCGCTATCTGTGTCAGCCGATACCTCTTCCTCACACCCATAACCCAGTCTTTTATGTATTTCCGATTATTCAGGATTTCGCAGAAGAATCGCCCCGCCCTCTCCGCCCATTATGCACTTTACTTTTTTGTCTTCATACTATATGCTAGCATTTTGTTAACAGTTCGTGAGTTTAGAAAAAAATCAGAGGATTTTTATTTTTCATAACGAATGTACGGATGAAGGGCATTTTAAATTAGTTAAAGGTAAGTGGAAACAGCATTTTTTCTCTAAAAATTGAGAGGCGCACAACCATCATTGGGAGTGTTTGTATGTATGCACCTTCCTTATTATTTAAAATGAGATCTCTCCTGCTGTGTCTCTCTCGTATTCTTCTCCATCAAATTCTCTCAATGTCCTCCGCCCTCATTAATCTCCTGTACAGTGACATCTCTCTCTTCCCATGTACTACGTTGGTTCCCTACTATTCCCAGAACTCACTTCAGAATCCTCCTCGGAGGCTCTTCTCTCTTCATCGTCCCCTTACATTGTCTTTACATCACCCCTCCCCTTCAGTCATACTTTTTTGATCCACCTTAAAGTACCTGTCTCACTTTTTGTCACCTCACCAATTCCTTCCGATAATTGTCTGACCGTGAGTGAGTTGTGTAATGCCATGGGCCCATTGGAGTTCGATCACAACTGTCAATTTTAAAGGAGCACATTGGTTTTAGAGCTGTTCAGTTTTTGGTTAAGCTTTTACTGCATGTACATTTTCTAGCCCCTAATGTAGTACCGTTGACTGTTTGAGCATTGTGTGGAAATTGGTTCCACACATATTTTACCCCCACGCTTGGTATGTGATGTTTTACGGACACAAAGTACATGTACTTTATTGGTAGCAACACACCCATGTTTTTACGCTGCTCTTTTCAGTGACGCTGGGTTTCAGATCCCTCCACAGTACTGGTGAAATAGAGTGTAAATGGAGAGCTACACATTTACATTTTTTTCCAAATATTGATTCTGTCCTCAATTTTAAAATCATCCACTGCATCATTCAGAAGGCATTCTCTCGCTCCTCAAAAGCTTTTATTTAAAAACACTTTATAAGGCACAATAATATTTAAAATTAAGGCACAATTACACAACTAACTAATCCAATCAGCCCCACTACACACCACATACATACACTCCATAACACATAAGTAAAGTACATTGCCATTTACAATTCCAATTGCTTCAACACAAACAAATGCGAGACCGATTGCATTTCCAATGCTTGTATGTATGAGAGCCCTGGTAATAGCTAACAAATGGCCTGTGTTGTTGCTAGGGCCTCACTGTTCTGCCTGTTTTTTGCAAGCGTTTGCGGAATGTGCTTCCTTGAGATACGCACAAGTGTTATGGGGCTCCCTTTGCTTGACCAGAAGAATTCCTTGGGTTTGCTTTTGAAGTGGAGTGGGGGGCGGGTGTTTTATGACCCCTCCGTCCATCTGCTTAGAAACCTTTTGCAGACGTGAGCTGGTGCCAAGATATTTATTGGTTGTGATCAATAAAGGCTTGTATTTCTGGGAGTCCTAATAATATCTGATGGCTTTTTGCCTGTTTCCTCCGTTGATATGGGAAACATTCTTTGGAGTTAATTCTGATGTGAAAGCCTGCATATTGTTCAAAATATACTTTAAATCCTGATTCAAGTAAAGAACAAGCATTTGCAATGCAATAGGTCTCGCATTTGCGAGAGTTTGAGCTATTGGCATTGCAAATGATAATACCTTTTATTTTTGTGTTGATTTTCAAAACAGATAGATAAAAAGCATTGTCATTTATAATGCCAATAGCTTAAACTCTCGCAAATATGAGACCTATTGCATTGCAATAGGTCTCGCATTTACGCGAGTTTAAGATATTGGCATTGTAAAAGGCAATGCACTTTATTTATGTTTTAAAACGAAAACAAAAATAAAAGGCATTGTTATTTGCAATGTCAATAGCTCAAACTCGCGTAAATGCGAGACCTATGGCATTGCAAATGCTTGTTTTTGTAGTCTTGTGCTCATAGTTCTCTATTTACAATGGGAAAACAAGATAGCATGTACCAGAAAGCAAAGCCAATAAGTCTGATATTGGCCACCAGCCTTCTGGCAATTCTTGTTTTAGAATAGTTTTTGCAAACCTTTTAGTTTTTGGAAAATTCCAGGTCCTCATAAATCTAAAAAAAAAGGCCATTTACTACAGGCAAATAAGTTTTATAGCCCAAACAAAGCACACACATTACCATAATACTCCCTGGCACTCAAGGAAATTACTTAAACGTTATTCACTCTGGCACTGCACCTCCAAGAAAGAAAGAAAGAAGGAAAGAAAGAAAGAAAGAAAGAAAGAAAGAGAGAACAAATGAGAAAGAGAAAAGGAGAAAGAAAGAAAGAAAGAAAGAAAAGAAAGAAAGAAAGAAAGAAAGAAAGAAAGAAAGAAAGAAAGAAAAGGAAAGAAAAGCGAAAGGAAGAAAGAGGGAAGTAAAAAGAAAGAGAGAGCGAGATATAAGGAAAAATGAATGAAAGAAGGTGAGGGAAGAAAGAAAGAAATAGAAAGAAAGAGAGAAAGAAGGAAAAAAAGAAGGAATAAAAAAGAAAGATAAAAGGAACAAACAAATGAAAAAAGAAAGAAGGCAAGAAAGGAAAAATAAAGAGAAAGAAGGAAAGAAAGAAGGAAAGAAAAAGAAAGAAAGGGAAAGGAAAGAAAGACAGAAGGAGAGAAAGAAGGAAAGAAAGAGGGAGAGAAGTAAAAATGTAAAAGAGAGGATAACTCAATAAGAACAATTTCAAATGGACACAATCTGGTATGTTGTGAAACAGCAGCTGTCAGAAAAGCAAAATGCTACAAAAGGAGTTTACAACAGCATTCACAGGAGATTGAATTTGAAAAAGATGAAATGTGCACCAGAAATATCCTGCTATCACATCAGTCTCTAAACACAAATGTAACCTTAAAGTAATTATACATTACAAAACAAAAACACTGGCACTGAAGGGAACTAACGTGTGTGGGGATGCGCTCCTTGCCAGAGAAGAAAATACAGTCACTCAAAGTGAAGTTAAACTGTGACTTAAATAAGCTGAGCCATTGCTCCAAGCTAGATGCTGTAGTGGACAGAAGCAAAATGTGAACAACACAAGTCAGACCAATGGATGAAAAGAGGTGGCCCATATATGTAAGTATGTTACACATATTTTAGTAAAATCTAAAGATCTTGGCTAACGACAAAGCAACAAATGGACTGTTTAGAACTACTATTGCCAGGATTAGGAGAGCGTGAGTGTCCGTTGTAACTGTTCTATTAATCTTTTTCTCTACACCTCTCTTGCTTTCTTTCCCTCATTATTTCTCTCTACTGCTATGTCACTGATTTTATCTACACTGTCCTCCTCCTGCCCCAACTCACTTCCATCAGCAGAGTAGCCCTCCATTCCACTCCAAGTTGTTAAACCCAGTAGATGATAGTGCAGTTAAGTTTTCATACTGAATTGAATTAGAGTAGCTGTGTGCTCCTGGTTGCCCAGTACCCTCAGTGGGTTCTATTTTGCCCGTATGAATTGTCATCTTCTCATGCTTGTGTTGGCAAGTTATAAGAGAAATTATAGAGAGGACTTGGAAAGTCCTGAGAGGAATAGACAGCTATGAAGATGTATGAAATCACTCCTAGTGTACCCACAGATTTTTCTTCAGATTGTGGACTGTGAGCAATGGATGTAACTCATGCTAGATCCTTCCTACACCCAAAACTGTGCACCCTGGTGCTTTGGGACATAATACCAAGTGCCAGCTCTTCTAATGAAAAGGGGAGAGTATCTGGCCTAACGGTTAGGACGGTCAAGCTCAAATCTGGGGAACCAGGTTCGAGTCTCTGCAATGACGCTCAACATCCTGTGATTTTGGGCAAAATCACTTAATCTCCACTGCCTAACAAAAAAATAAATGTGTCCTTGTGTAATGCAACTGGTGCTCATGTAAAGCGCTCTGATACCTGATACCCTCGGATCAAGTTCGCTCTATATAAAATTCCAAAGAAAAAAAAAATAAGATTGACAATCTACAGGTGTAAAACATGTAAATTCTGGAATCAAATGGATGCTTAAGCAGAAACAATACTAACTCCCATTTTTGGGACTTCCCAAAAATCTATGGGACTACAGAAAGAGAAAAGAAAAATGTGTTCCGCGGTAAAAGTGTGACTCATACCTAATGCGTGAGGCTTGAGTTTAGTCACATCAAGGGCATTTATAAGGTGTGAAAGGTAAGGGTATCCAGGTGCTGGAACAATAAAACCACTTGGAACTGCTTAGAAGGGATCGTTCTTCAAACTTCTTCAAGATCTCTCCAGGAAACTAGCAACTTTTCTTATATGCAGTGCAAGATCATTCCACGAGCAAAAATTTGCCTTCACTTGCCACCAAAGACACTCCGTTTATAAGTTAAGGCTTCTAGTTGCTCTTTCTCTACTCATCGAATGGGCAAAATAGATTTGTAAATTCTCAACTTCCCTTTCCAATGAATCAAATATTGTGGTAAATTATTCTGTAAATAGTAGTGATCTTCCAAAAGTTGATGTGTTGAGACATTAGGAGTCTGTGAAGCCTACATAGAGTGTGACTAATATGTTCTCGTTGGTTCAGACCAGTTTTACCACATGCTCCAAAGTTATGGAATTTCTTTGCATGACTCTGCACATTTTTGGTGGCACCAATAAAGTGGCAACTACTGTAATCAAGTCTAGAGGCTATCATGCCTGAGGCTCACCATTCTGAGAGATAGTGCAGGAGTTTTGATGTCAATTAAATGTGGTGAAAGCAGGTCTTAAACAATTGGTATGATATTTCATAGTAACACTGCTGTAAAACATGACCTCAAGGATTTTAAAGCTGCTCAAGAGGTCTATTTTATGCTCTAAATGCTTCTGGAGTGATAAGGTTCACCCTGGGTCAGGGTCAACCAGAAGAAATTCTGGTTTATTAGTTGTGAGAAAGTGGATTATTAGTTGGAGTGGTTAGTCGTTCACCACAAGTATTAATGACACTGTTCTTATTAGGTCCAGCAAAGGTTTCAGTAATTTAAACCTGAGCTTAACCCCTAGTAGCTATGACACAGATCAGACTGGCTTATTTTAAGAAAATGTGCAAAACATTTAGAAATTGCAAAAAGTCAAACACACAACACAATGAAAATCTCACTACAACTCCTAAAATTAGAGAATGATATAATGAGTAAAAGTACAGCAAAACAACATAACTCCAATATGGGGAACCAGCTATATGAATTTGTAAGTATTAAATAAAAACATCCTCAAAAATCGTTGAGCGACAGCCCTGATATTTCTGTTCCTGGGACCTAGGCATAATTTAAGACAGACGTGGATGGAGTGTCAGATACAGAAACCAGATTCATCCCAGTCAGACGTTTTACCTTCTGATTTAGTCTCTGAAATGGAAGTCAAAAATCTTCAGAGGGGAAAGGCAGCAGGCTGCGACTGAGAAGGGCTTCACAAGGCTAGAAAGCTGTTGGATGAAATACCCGTATGTCCACTGACTTTTGGAAGGAGAGCTCAGTGGGAGAAATCCAAAATTCTTGCCCAAGGAAAGTCCATTGCCTGCTTAATACCTTTGATGTCTTCACTCAGTGAAGATTTCTTCCTTTGGAACGAGTTACTTTTCTGGAGCTCAGATTCCTCCAGCGGGGCAAGACTGAAAGCTGCAGCAGAAAAGGGTTGCACGAGACCAGATAGTCTTTCTGTGACATCCAGCTGAAACGGATTTGCTGCTGAGGAAAGCTCTGAGTGGGAACAACCTTAATCTTTGGCCCTGCAGCAACACACTTTTGTCGCATTGACAGTTTTGCCCCGGTCTTCCGGAGGTCTTTGGAGGCAAAAGGATTCTAGGCCCCAGGTTTCTCAGAATGTTAGGAGTACACTTTGACATAACCAAGGGTCCCAGGACTTTAGGAACAGCACTTTGGGATCAACACTAACTCCAACAAAAGCCACCAGCATGATCCAGGGCAGGTCCAGTTGGAACTGGTCAGCTAGGCTCTTCAGGAAGGTCTTTTAGCAGCTTATTGTGTACCTGTAGCTTAGCAGTAGGTCAGCCAATTGACTCTTGGAGTCCACTTCTTTGCCCTGGGTACAAGTGGAAGCCTGTTCAGCGTTTCAGGTCTCCTCACAGGTATCAACAGCAGTCAAAGTCCTTCTTCTTTCTTCTACAGGTCCAGTAGGTTTCTGAAGGGGGTGCCCAGGGGTGGCACATTTATGCTTGCCACTATCCTCTGGGTGGGTATGACTCCTGCCTCCTCCCTAACCAATAGGAAAAAAGATCTCAGGGGTAACCCTACCCACTTTGCAGCGGTTCCTGTGCGCCCTACTGCAGACAATACGACAGTGCCCCTCTTTACCTAAACCCAAAATCGCAAAATCTTTCTTCCCCTTTGGAGAGCTCCTTTACCCACCCTAGAAGAGTGGTCAGGGAAATTAGCAACCCTTCCTATGTGGTCACTCAAAACTGGTTCTGGGGCAGCTCCCTCTCACTGGTATTGGTGTCTGGCTGACGAGGGGAACAAAGGTGCCTGTGACAGGGTAGGCCTTTTTGAAGTAAATTAAGTTCCTGGGCACTGCGCAAAGTGTCATCCTGTCAGAGAAATAGAACAACTCCCCACACCTAAAGCCTGTGTCTCATCTCTGGTACCAAGTTCACATCCATTCAAATGGGCTTTTCAGCTCCTGGGTGACAGTTGAAAGCTCAGGTAAATTAGGTTCAAAAGGCTTTAGTCAGGAAAAAGGTGACTTTTTAAGGCTCTCTTTTGTAAAATACTTTGCACAAATCAGATTTTACCAGTGAACTTGTAATAAATATTTTTTTTAAATCCAAGAATGAACTTTGTAGTTGTTTCCTCTGCAGAGATATAATTATTTAATTTAAATATTATATCCCAATGCTGTCCTATGGAACAGCGTACACTGCTACAGTGGAAATAGCTTTCAGGGCCTTGTCACTGTAAGGACATGTTTTACATTAAACTTTCACATGTCCTACTTTTAACCACCATGCATCCTGCCTTATTGGGCATTGAAGTCTACTTAGGGGTGAGTTTTTAATATTTAAAAAGAGGGTTTGAGCCTGTCAAAAGGGGTTTATTTTGACAGGTTGGATTTTCAGTTTTAAAACTGAACACATACAAGCTACAATTGTAGGCCTGTTGTCATGTTGTGCACTGCCACAATAGTGGTGGGACAATGTTGCTGCAATCCAATAATGGCCTTTAACTCACAGGTCCTGGGTACACTTTGTACCATATACTAGGGACTTATAAATAAGTTATTTAAGGCAATTAGGTGTATAGCCAATTTTGAGATCTTTTAGGGGTCAGAGGATGTGCACTGAGCATTAAAGAGCAGTTTCCTAGTGTGCAGAGCCAAAAAACAGCAAACATCTAGCATGACATGGGAGTGATCACTCAAAAGGGGCATTTTCCTAGAATGGTATTGAGTGCTATTTTGTGCTCCGGTCTAGCTCATCTTCATTAGGCTGACAAAGCACCAGAATCCATGTCTACATCTCCGCTCAAAGAACACAAATTTAGATATCATCAGCATTGACACAGAGCCTTAAACCCTATGTGGTCAAGAGATCTTGTAGGCTTCATGTACATATTACACCGCATAGGAAATTGGGGACTCTTGAGGGACATCTCATCTAGTGTCTATAATTGTCACTGCTACTCTGCCAAGGATACCTGGGTGGAACAATAAGCATTGAAGGACTCTAGCCATGTAAGGGCATAAAAATGTTTGCCTCTAACAGTCTGTAGGTGCTTGATTAATATGCAAAAGTAAATAACATTGACCGTTGCTTAAAGATCGAGCAGTGCCAGAAGTGCTGCTCCCCCTACACTTCTGACTTCCAGTTGCATGTTTTAAAGTCCATTAAAGCCATTTGTAGCTGAATGCATGTAAATAAATGATTGGAAGGGAAGATGGGTTTTGAGCTGCAACGAGGATGAAAAATAGACTGCAATTTCCTCAAGAGTTTGCTCTTCTTCAGGTGGGAGTTCAAATGTTTTGGGACCACATTTTTGAGGATTTGCATGAGGAACTGTGTCCCAGAAATATGTCTATAACATGCTGCATCAATTGGAAATATGGATGGTTTTTTAGTTTTTAGTAGTGGAGTAACCAGGCTTGAAACATTTAGTGACATTTTCTTCCAACGAGGATCTTTTATCAAACCCAGCTATTGTAGTAAGAAGGACCAGACAGATCTCTTTAACCTGGGCCTAAATAAAAGGGACACCTGGGCATTGGCTTCGCCCATATCTACATTGGACACCAGAGAAAATAGAAAATTGAGGGTTTGGAGTACAGTACAGAATTCTAGTCCCTCAGAAGTATCTAAAACTTGAGACAACCCAGCCTCTTGCTTTCCAGCAGCAATCTTCCTCTAATAGAGGTTACTGTTTGTATTAAGGACTTTTGGATCATCTGAGGTAATATCATCCCTCTGGAAGTACTTCGGTGTTCACTAATTTAAAGGGGATCACCCCAGTGAGAATGTTAAAGAGTTCTGTAATTCTCTACCTCTATAGCTCCAGTGCTGCTGTAAATTTCTTAGCAGACTCAATGACTTCTCAGTATGAACTGTGCAAGGAGTCTACTGCCACCTTTCATTCCAGGAATGTGGTTTTCTGCCATTTTTTCATGGCAGCCCATAGTCAATGCTTAACCTTGTAAAGGTCATGAGTGTTCAACTCCTGGGTAGGTGGAGGTATGAAATATTGAGGATAGAATAACAACTTCCCAGCCCTTCATAGCCAAAATAACAACTGGTAAGTATATTTTGGTAAGTATCGGTTTACTAAACTTAAGTCCACATCAAAGCACCTTAACAATATTTTTATAGTCCAGGTGGTATTTGTGGAGTTAAGAACAGTAAATCTATACTTACCTACATGCACTTACCATCTCAATATCTTGCCTATGATATTCAGATAGGTTCCTTGCTCAATATTCTGGACTGCAGCCCCTGGGCAATGTTAGACTTTGCCACTTGCTATCACGTCTTTTAAACGGGCAAAATGTTTGCAAACCCCTACCAAGGAGTAGTTGTATAAATCCAGCCAACCTTCAAAATATGTCTAGGGAATGGGTAGTAGTAAATACAAGAAAAGTTCATTAAAATCCAAGTGAATCAGAGTCGTCTTGGTTTATTTATTTATTTATTAATGTATCTCAGACCGTAAACAATGGCCTGGGAAATGAAAAAACCCTCTAAACTAAGGCGCTTCCCAGGTGTCAGCTAACATTTGCCTTTGACAGTGTAGGCCTTGTTGAAGTTAATCAATTCCAGGGCACTGCCCAGATGGCCATCCTGCCAGAGGGACAGAAACATCGCCCCACACCCAAGGTCTTTGTCCTGCTCTAGGAGCAATTTACACACCTCATAAAGTGGGCTATTGACTGGAGCTGCCAAGTGACACTTGAAGTACACCCAGTGTTTTCCTGTGTAACAGCCACTGTGAAAATAGCTTTTTGGTCTTTTTCACTGTAAGGACACATAAAATGTAACTTCTGCATGCCCTACTTTTAAATACCATGCACCCTTCCTTATTGACAACAAGGCCTACTTATGGGTTACTTACTAATATTTAAAAGGAAGGTTTAGACTTGTCTAGAGGGGTTATTTTGGCAGGTTGAATTTGCTGGATGAAACTGGTAGCCCTGCCATCATGTTTGGATTGTCACTGTAGTGGGTGGCACAATGGGTGCTACAATCCACTCATGACATTTAACTTACAAGCTCTAGTTACACTTTGTACCATATACTACAGACTTATAGATAGGTTAAATATACCAATTTGGGGTAAACCAATTTCATCATGTTAAAAGAGGGAGCACAGGCACTTTACCACTGGTTAGCAGGAGTCCAGTGCACAGAGTTCTACAACCAGCAAACACAATTGAGACAAAAATCTGGAGATACACCATGCAAAAGATGGTCATTTCCTACAATGTCCACTTCTTTGTGTAGAGTACAAGTGGGAGCAGGTCCAGCCCTTCGGGCCATCTCACAGATCTCAAACAGCAAATGCTGTCCTTCTTCTGTTGTTTCACAGGTAAATTAACTGTGGGCAAGGTGCTACTTTTGTAGGTTTAAGTAGCCAGTAAGCGGGGAGTACTTCTGTACGCTACCCATTCAACGAGGAAAAAGTAACCCATAGCAAACCTTTCTGCTTTTAGATTACATTCAGTTTGCCTTACATAAACCTTAATATAGTTCTGTGCCAGCCAAGTGTGTGTTTGAGAAAATGAGCAGGCAGTCCTCCTCAAGTACACCAAAATGGTTCTGGGGGCAACTCCCTCTCTGCCTGGCTGGTGACTGATTGTGAAATGTATTCCTTGGGGACAAAGGCTTCTCTTCTCCCAGGTCTCCTGTTTCAATTTACTGTGAATAGGCAGGCATCCCCCTGGTCCCTTTCAAGTTAATGAAGTTCCTGGGCCCTCCCTAGCTGTCTCCACTGAACAGAGAGGAGTCTTATTTCTCACTCTTAGGTCCTGTTATGATTCACCACTCATCTGCAATTCCCAGGATCTCTACAGGAGTGAGAGCAGTCCTCCTAGTCCCTTTAAGCACAACTTTCAGTGTACTTGTATTAAACAGGCACTGGCAGTTGTCTCGGGGTTAGGGAAGAGAGAGAAAGAAGTATTGTGCCTGCCTGGTGCCAGACCAGTTTGGAAAGAGGACTTGGAGGTAGCATACCCCACACTACATTTTACACAGACCTGGAAAAAGCATTTCTTATTGAGAGTGTGTTCAGATTTCGCAATCCGGATTAAACATATGGAGGATTATGGATTTTTGGTTGAAGATTTGTTTAAACTATACGCCCTGATGAAGCTCATGGTGTATGAGTGAAACATGTTGGCTGTATCTTATGAAGAGAATTGAAGAAGCAAAAAAGAACTGATTTTTTAGAACACCAGTTCAAGATGTCTGGAGCTTTATTGTTTTGGCCTATTGAAGCAATATGTTTGTACCTCTTATGTAATTGATTGTAAGACCTTGCCTCTTTGTTTTGTTGTATTTCTCATAGTATTAGGATGTCGGGCAGCTAACACAGAAGAGGTGGGCAGCAAATTGATGTCCATATTTTGGAGCTTTAGGAAGCTGGCTCTGCATATACTATACCAAAGTAAGGTGTAGTGTGCACTGAGTCAAGTGGGTCCCCAGAGGTATAGTAGAGGCTAAATTAAATAATCACTAACAGCTCTATTTGTGGTAGTGTGGTCGAGTAGCTAGGCTTATCAGGAGGATGTGTTAAGCATTTATTGTATTCACTCAATCAAGGCTCATGTCACACACTCAGAGGCAGAATACAGACCAATTAGGTAAGTATAAAAAAAGGTATACTTATGGTTTATTTATTGAACCAAGCAGGACTTGGTACAGATAGGTAATAAATACTTGCAAATGCAAGATTGTTCAAGGAAATGCAGTTGTTCTTGTAATTGTAACAGTTACAGGTTGATATTGCTTTTCAGAATACATGGAATCACACAGTAAATACTCTTTGATTACTGCAGGCTCGGTCGGGGGGACGTCATGGAGGCGACCCACGACTGGGAAGGCGGCTGGGGATCCGGGAGGATTCTTGCACACCGTCGGCTGGGCCACCCAAGGCTGGGAAGGCATCGAGGGCTGGGGTGTCCTTAGGCTACGATTGGTCAGCGTAGGTTGGACAAACACAGTCAGACTTCCTGGACAGCTTCAGTCAAGGGACTGTTTGTATTACCGCCTTCAGTCGCGGTCGGGGGGACCCTTCAAGTAAAGGCTGCAGGTTTAGTTTCTAAGCTTGTGGGAGGTTGGGGGTTACTGGATCTCAACTTAGGATTGCTGGGGGGACTTCTTTGGAGTTTGGGGCCATTCGGTCTCAGCCCATGGTTGCCGGGTGCAGAATCGCGGAGTCCGAACTCTGAATATAAGTCTTTGGTTTGAGCAAATCCGGTGCCCACAGGAAACAGAATCTGTTAGTTGTGTGCAGGGCAGGCCCTCTGGGCTCTGGTGGTCGGCTGCTGCTGGACACACCGGTTTCTTTACTGTAGGCAGGCCGTGGTAGGAACTGGCAAGTAGGGCTGGGCTGAAGTCAGTTGGTGTCCTTGGTTTCTTCCTAGGTCAGCACCGCTTTTCGGTCCTTCTTCTTTCTTCCTCAAATCTGAGGAGGCAAGGTTCAGGGTCACCCCTAAATATTAAATGTAGGGGCCTTAAAGGAGTGTGTAGGTTGGAACCAATGGGTCCCTTCCTTGGGGTGAGTACATTCCCTATTATGCTCCCCTCCAGTAGGAGGGGGCATGCGCCTCTTCCTAATTGGCTAAGTCCTCTCATCTTCAAGATGGAGGGGGCTGAGATGTTTACTTCATCTCACTTTTCTCACCTGCGGGGTAGGGTTGGCAACGGTGGGCCCACCTCTCTTCCCAGTTTGGATTTCCCACCGAGTCTCCCACCCAAGTGGGGGTCAAAACCAGTGGGAGTCAATTGCTGGGGGCAGCAAAAGGCAGCAACAGCGTTCAAAGGTGGCATGCCTCTGAAGCTTCCCCTTTCATGGGCATAGCCCATCCTGAGGGAGGAGGCATGACACCACTGCCCAGGATGGGCTTCGTTCCTGGACTCAGAGAGTGGAGGCCCTCTACCCAGGGGTCCAGAAACCTGTCTGGTGGCAACAATGGCGGGCAGCCATTCAGGAAACACACCAGGGATAGTTGATTTTCTGGGGGCATCTCTAAGATGCCCTCTGAGTGTGTTTTACATTAAATCCCACACTGGCATCAGTGTGAGTTTTACATGCTGAGAAGTTTGCTACCAAACTTCCCAGTTTTTAGTAAAGCCATTATGGAGCTGTGGAGGTCATAGTGACCAACACTCAGACCGTATATTCTTAGTGATTTTACTACATTTACAATGTCTATGAATGGACTTAAACACTGTAGGGGTAGAGGGTTCATGCCTCTGTACCCTCACCTTAGGACTAGTGTACTCTGCTAGAGGGGTGACCTACCTCGGCCTTATGCAGTGGATTTCAGACTTGGCACAGAGGAGTGTGTGCCATGTATGTATGTATGTATGTGCGGTCTTATATAGCGCTCAAATTACCCTTGGGCATCTCGGCGCTTGCATTGGGTACCCGTCCTGGTTTTTCCCTGTGAGATAACCCATACTGGGCATCCCCAAGGTGAAAGCCAGGCATCCCGCCGCGGGGGGCCGTTGTGGAGATTAAGCAAGCTTGTTGCCCAGAGCTGCATAGTGTGAACTCGTGCTTAGAGTAGGCACCGAAGCGAGAATTATCGAGTCCGTGGACAATTGGGCTCCAGACCCTGCCGCGTCGGGAATCGAACCCTGGTCCCGGGTCTGACCTCTGCTTCAGGGTATGCCTCCTCTAACCAGTGAGCTACACTTCTCCCTGTCGACTCCTCACTTTTCTATGCATCAAAACACAGAGCCTGCTGTGGCCGTGTGTGTGGGTTAAGGTGCAGGGCTTCTAGGTGTAGCAAGATAAGTGCTGCAGCCCTTCTTGGTCACAGTGCCCTTGGTACCCATGGTACCTTTTACAAGGGGTTTGCCTGTGGCCAGGGATGTGCCAATTGTGGATACAAATGTACAATTATGGGAAAGAGCACAGGCCGTGGGAACCTGATTGGTAGGGACCCAGGGCACATCAAGTCAGGTTGCATCAGACGTCAGACAAAAATGGGGGGTAACCATGCAAAGAAAGGGTGCTTTCCTACAGGAACGTACTGGTTTTGTGGTGAGCTAGTCCTTAGCTGCCCAATATCTATTTTTTTGCGTAGTATTTATGTCTACTCCTGTTAAGATGGCTGCTGGTCATGTGGCGCAGCTGAAATCCCACAGGAGTTGGCAAGATTTCAATCACATGGCAAATAACATGAACTGAGAATGCTGACAGTCTGGGGGATATACCGAGGCCAAAATGAAGATTCACTGGTCATAATTCTTGGTACCTCTATAAGAAAGAAGGTAGGGTGACAGTGAATGGGGGGTCTATAAATTTAAGGGGGATGCACATGTGATGAGGTAATACTGAATGGTGGTAGGAGCTGTAGGGGACACACAGGGATGCGCTTATGGTTTGGCAGCACGGATTGGTGGTAGTAGGGAAAAAATGAGAAAGTTGGATACATCTCCTGTCAAAAGCTCTACGTCATTGTCTCTGCTCTGGGACCAGTTTTCACACTTCATTAAGGTCAAGCACTCACAGGGACAGCTGATGGTAGGCTAACGCAAAGGCTCCATGAGCTTTGGGCAGGGAAAAGGTAACTTTCTGATAGTTAATTTTCTAAATATTTATGAAAAACACCATTGAACTGTATTTAATACATTTGAGAAATGGTGGCCGAACCGCATCTCTAGTTTATCTCAACCCAGAGATAGCAAAATGAATAGATTGATCTGCACTCTAATTTTCCTCATAAAAGAGCCATTGTCGTCTACCATAAAAATAGCTTTCCGGGGCGTATCGCTATAGAAACATGCCAATAATAAATTTGTACATGTGTCAGTATTAAATTCTAGTCACCATACCTTGTGGGTACAGGTCATACTTTGGGTTGACTTACAAAGGTCACTTTGACAGGTTGAACTGCAGGTTTGAACTGCAGCAGTTAGGCTACATTGGTAGACCTGAAGCCATATTATCCTTGATAAACTAGTGGATGGTGTTATGAGTGCTGCAGTCTGCATGAGACCTTTTCATTTCTCTTATATGCACCTTATGCTATGACCTTATAGGAAAGTTAAATATACCAATCAGCATCCCCGGGTATAGGGGAGGACTCACTGTGCTCAACAATGTGACCTTTGATTGGGTAGACTTGGGGGGGGGCGGGTGGGGGGGTGTTCGTTGCGGGGCTCACTGGCGTTATCCTTGCAACATGTTCTGGTTTCTAGTCAAAATTGAAAATGAGTCCTTCACTATCCTCTCTGACACTGTGAGACATCTGCACCTTATCGCGCCGCCGTACCCCCGGGTTGACGGCTTTGGGCTGTGTGCTATACGAAGCAATACGGGTGTTACTACTGCGCGGCCGGCCCGTGGGGTTGTAGGCTGGAAGCTGTGTATTGTGAAATAATGTAATAAAGGACTTTAAAAAAAAACCAATATATATACCAATCAGGGGTTAGCCACATTTTATTTACATGTTTTAGGGGTCAAAGTACATACACTGCACACTGGATGGCAATGTCCCAGTGTAGAGAGTCTAAACACCAGCAATATAATTCAGCAACAAATGTGTATAACTATGCAAAAAGGGGCATTTTCTCACAATTTCCTTGCTAAGATACACTTTTTCTAAATGTGAGAGTGGTCTAAGAGCCAGAGATATAAAATTGATATACATTTTTAAACACTTAAGAACGCAACTGGTTTCCACATAAAACAGAACCACCTTACCAGCTGCTGCACTTAGCCACCAGCAGGAGCCAGGTCCGCAGCCTGGTGGATGAGGAAGATGCTTTTTTCGGAAGAATTTAGTTGAGATGACTCCGGACTACAGAATCACTTCACTAACCTTCCTGTTCCTAATGCTCCTCAAAACCAATTGGTGTGTGAGGGAATGAGCCCAAAGTTAGGTGATAGAATCATCTGTCCCCAAGTAATTACCATGCGCGGAAGGTTCGGCATTACTTGAGGACTTGATTTATCAGGATCGGGCCGTTTTCTTTACATGGGTAATTCGTAGTCTATTGGAACCTCGCCATCTAGGCAGGGCTCTGTTGGCCTTTTATTATTTTGGTCGGGCCACTCCTCCGGAGGTTGTTCCACGACATTTTGTGTGCAGCTCAAGTGGAACCGCACCACCTCATTAGGCTTTTCTCACATCATAGCCTTGATCTCTCTGCTGTTCTACTTCTTTTTTCACGTGGCATGGTCTAAGAACGTCATTCTTGCAACAACAGGCTTTGCTTTAATTGACCTATTTCTAACTACATTAGGAATTCTATTCCTTGGACTTTTCTTGGTGCACCAGCCAGTACCTTTGTTTTACACAGAGGCTGTACTTTTATTTTCATCACAGTCATGTATTGTTTGTGATACACGATATAGTTTGGACCTTCCATTTACCTTGACTTGACTACGAACCTACCAAGAATTTTGTTTAGCCTTGAGAAAGTCTGAATACTTATTATTACAGACGAAACACGTGTTGGCTGCTTTATACGCTGGACATTTTTCTGAAAATCAATAAAAAGAACGTTTTCTACAGAAGTCTTGTGAATTACCCAATATTTCCTGTGCATTATTGCATCTCCTTGGAATTTTAGGATTATTTGGACTGACCTATTGAATTCGGATTGACATTTGTCCATAATATTGTTTATTGGTTTGGACAAAATCTAACTTATGATGGGTGTGCTGTATTAGCTTATTTCTTTGTTATTAAGGCGCATGTTGTTGTCGACGTGCCAATAGCACTCTTGGGTGGTGGGTGCCTTAAGCTAGCTAAGCACCCCGCTGTACTTACAGCAACTTGTTTACTATTCACGCCATTGACTGTTAATTTGTACAATATAGGTTTATTTTGATGTGCGGTATTTCCCTTCTAGGGAACGCTACTACCCTCGTTCTGTTTGTTATCAGAACTGACACGTGAACCAGGTGAACAAATACAGGTTTTTTTAAAAAAAAGAGGCAATAAAATACATGCATTCTTTTGGCTGGGTAATATGTTTTTTTTAACCTACGGGTCTAATACTTTGTGCTTTTGTCTTGTTAACGGTCATCAATACAGCACAATTACTAAAGTAACAAGCATTGAAAATGCAATAGGTCTCGCCTTTTATTAAGTTAAAGCCATTTACTTTGCTATACAATACCATTAGCAAAGCAAATGGCTTTAACTTAATCAAAGGCGAGACCTATTGCATTTTCAATGCTTGTTACCTCTGTACCCCGTTCCATAATATGGCGCTGGTGCATGGACAAATTGGCTCCCTCATTTACATGGGGCCACTCCCCCATGCAAATGAAGGAAACGCCCTCTCATGATAGTGCTGGTACAACATGTGCACCAGCACTATCAGCATTACAGAATTAGCCGCACAAACATCTGCAGCCCCTCCTGAAATACCAAAGTGCCCCCCCACCCCCGGTTGCACAAAACGGGCACACATGCCCACCTTGTGTAATACAGCCCATGGTGGTTGTCTGGTCAGCTGGCACATATATAGCTATTTCTTTAGTTTCTCAAAGGGTTGGCTATCAGAGGATATGCTTAAGTTATGTCCGAATCTTGGCTGATTATCTCCGGCAAACCTCAGCAATTTTACTGTTTTCAGGGTTTTATTACTTATTCAGCTGCAAATATATGTTACCGCTAATAAGCTCTTATGGAATGCAAGCTTGCTGTCTGGATTTAAATAATATTAATGACCTTGGACTCAGTGTGATCACATGCCTTGAATTAGGGACATTCTAATTATTGTTGGTTAAAATCATGGCAAATATTGCAGTGTTTTATGACTCAGGTTGAATGTTTAATATGTTAATGACAGATGTAAATAATAGTTTAGGACTTGTGGATGTGTTCTTTTCACAATTCTTACTTTTATATAAAAATCTTTGAAATCTTTGTTTATGGTTAACTTAACAAATAAACTTTTATAATATAATTGTTTTCTGGCGAAGAGGTATTCTTTGTGTAATATGCCAAATGTATTATTCGTAATTGCTCTTGTTCAGAGGACAAGATAAATATTTTTTTTTAAATTGTTTTGTTCATTTCAGCTTCATTGTTTCTATATTTATGTTACATTAAATTAGAGGCTCGCTTCAACAAAGATAAGACATACCTCGGTATAGGTTAAACTACGGACTTAAGCCCAGATTTAGAATTTGGTGGTCAGGATTCTCTGCTGCACTGGCGATGAGGTTCCCTGCCCCCACACTCTTGTCTGCCCGCCCACTTTAGAGGTGGGGGACTGCAAGTTCACGTTGATAGAGTAAGATTTACTCCGTCAGCGAGAACCTTCCTTTGACAACCCGAGGAAGTTGGGGCAATCATAGGTAAGCCATTTAATTGTCCGCCTTACTTAGAATGGGATTTTTTTATTGTCTGTCTCCACTCTGAATATTCTGCCATTGAGGGACATTAAAAGATAAAATCACCCCCACACCATGGACGAAAGTTTACATGGTGTGGGCGCCATTCGTTTTTATTTTTCAAATAACAAACTCCCCCTTTGGGAGACAAAAAACGTAGAAAAGGTATGCAGGAATCCATCAGGTTTGATGGCGCTGAGCATCAAACTTTTCCTACATAGACAGTGTTGGAAATGGCCCTTTTTGCAGGGTCATCCCTAAACATTTTGCCTTCCTCCTGTATTTTTTCTGACCTGTTTGTGTTGATTTTATGACTCTGGGTACTTTACCACTGCTGATCAGTGCTAAAGTGCATATGCTCTCCCTTTGTAAATATGATATGTGAATTGGTATATCCATGGTTGGCTTATTTGGTTTACCTGTTAGTCCATAGTAGCGTGGCATGTGTGTGCCCAGGGCTGGAAAACCAAATGCTGCTGGTGGGCCTGCAGCGCTGGTTTGCGCCACCCACAGAAGCAGCTTGTCTGCCTCCCTCCCTTCCGCGGCCACCAAGATCATCTGCGGCGTACCCCAAGGCTCTTCGCTCAGCCCAACCCTCTTCAATATCTACATGAGCCCCCTCGCCACCATCGCACGCAAACACAACCTCAACATCATCTCCTACGCCGACGACACCCAGCTGATTCTCTCCCTCATCAAAGACCCAACCACCGCCAAAACCAACCTCCAGGAAGGAATGAAAGACGTTGCGGAATGGATAAAGCTCAGTCGTCTGAAACTGAACTCAGACAAGACGGAGGTCCTCATCCTCGGACAGTCCCCATCCGCCTGGGACGACTCCTGGTGGCCCACAGCGCTGGGCGCCGCACCGACACCCACGGACCACGCACGCAACCTGGGATTCATCCTGGACTCCTCCCTCACGATGACCAAGCAAGTCAACCCCATCTCATCCTCATGCTTCAACACCCTGCGCATGCTCCGAAAAATCTTCCGGTGGATCTCCACCGGAACCAGAAAGACGGTCACCCAGGCCCTCGTCACCAGCCAACTGGACTATGGGAACGCCCTATACGCAGGAACCACAGCCAAACTTCAGAAAAGACTTCAGCGCATACAGAACGCCTCCGCACGACTCATCCTCGACATCCCTCGCCACAGCCACATATCTGCCCACCTGAGAAACCTGCACTGGCTCCCCGTCAGCAAAAGGATCAGGTTCAGGTTCCTCACCCACACACACAAAGCGCTCCACGACATGGGCCCCGAATACCTCAACAACCGCCTCACGTTCTACACTCCGACTCGCCAGCTTCGCTCCACCAGCCTCGCCCTCGCTACCGTCCCACGGATTCGCAGAACCACCACCGGAGGAAGATCGTTCTCCTACCTGGCCGCTAAGACATGGAACTCCCTCCCCGCCCACCTACGACTGACCCAGGACCATCTCACCTTCAGGAAACACCTCAAGACCTGGCTATTCGAGCAGTAGCAGCACCCCGCTCCCTTCAGCGCCTTGAGACCCTCACGGGTGAGTAGCGAGCTCTATAAATGTATTGATTGATTGATTGAGCTTGTAAAGTGTATCTCAGACCTGCCACTGCAGTGTCTGTGTGCAGTCCAGAACTGCCATCTTGGCTGTGAAGTGCACCCACTTCCCAGCCCCTGAACCTTCCCTTGGCATCATTTAAGCCCCCCCTATGGTAGGGTGCATTGTATGTGTAAGGTAGGACATGCTCTGATGTGTGTAACATGTCCTGGTAGTGAATTACACCCCATTTCGTTTTTCACTATTGTAAGGCTACCTGTTCTCCATAGGCCAGAATGAACAGGTTGACTATTACACTCTATAGTCCTAACTGACCCCAGGAACATGGTAGAAAAACGAGTTTAGTATGCCTGAGCTCAGAATATTAAAATGCATCTTTTAGTGAAGGTTATGTTTATATTCTGTGTTAGAAATACCACTTTTAGAAAGTAGGTATTTTCTTGCCTAAGCCTTCCAGTGTGCTCTGCTGTTATGTGTATTGGCTGTCTGGGTTTGGAGTGACAGGGTTGGGGAATTCCAGGAGACAGGGTGAGGTGTCCCAGTGGTGAATGGAGAGATCTGCATCTAGATGGATGGGAGGAGTTGCACCTGGGACCTGAATAGGGCTGTGCCTTCCCTCCACAATGCTGGCTCCACTTCCTGTGGTGCATCTGATGTCTCTGCCCTGTACCCTGAAAGGAAAGAAGCAGACTGGTAAACTGCTCCAGGACTGAGCAGAACTGGTTCTGGCTGGGTTCAGTGACTTGTGACTCTTTAGAACAAAGACTTTTGTGGTATAAATATCTGTGCTGAAACCCCTACAATTTGTATTGCCCCTGGATCTCAAGACCAACCTCTGTCCGTGGAACTGAAGAAAGCTGCAGGAGAGGACTGTCCTGGTGTTGTGTGCTGTTCCCTGGATTGGCCTGCAGTAGTTTTCATTGGACTGGAAAAAGGAGGGAAAAGGAGCTGTAAGAGAACTTTTTTAATCTTGAACCTGCAATCACCCAAGGGCTTGCGAGAGAGCTAGCCCCCTGACTGAAGTCTCGGGACCAGTAGACTTCATTTCGTCGCTAAAGCCTCAAAATTATCGCTAAAGCCTAAAAATCTTCGCTCCGCACGTTTGCAGCCAGAAATCATCGCTACAGCTGCTGAGCATAAAGAAAATCATCGCATCACTGCCGCTGAAGGCTCGCTGGCCTGATCATCGCCCCCCACGTTTGCGGCCAGAAAATCATCGCTACAGCTGCTGAGCTTAAAGAAAATCGTCGCGTCACTGCCGCTGAAAGCTCGCTGGCCTGACCATCACCCCGTACGTTTGCGGCCAGAAAATCATCGCTACAGCTGCTGAGCGTAAAGAAAATCGTCGCATCACTGCCGCTGAAGGCTCGCTGGCCTGATCATCACCCCGTACGTTTGCGGCCAGAAAATCATCGCTACACCTGCTGAGCGTAAAGAAAATCGTCGTATCACTGCCGCTGAAGGCTCGCTGGCCTGATCATCGCCCCGCACGTTTGCGGACAGAAAATCATTGCTACAGCTGCTGAGAGTAAAGAAAATCGTCGCATCACTGCCGCTGAAGGCTCGCTGGCCTGATCATCGCCCCACACGTTTGCGGCCAGAAATTCATCGCTACAGCTGTTGAGCATAAAGAAAATCGTCGCATCACTGTCGCTGAAGGCTCGCTGGCCTAATCATCGCCCCGCATGTTTGCGGCCCGAAAATCATCGCTACAGTGGCTGAGCGTCCGGAAAATCGTCGCTAACCCCCGTTAGCGAGCGCCCGTGACCAGAGTGTGAGGAAAAACATCGCTAACCCGCCGGAGCTACATTTCTTGTGGATTATTTGCCAGCATCTCAGAACTGTGAGTAAGAGGGGTCGCAGAGACCACTGTCCTGAACTGAACTTTACCTTACCCATTGGAACTATTTTTGAAGCCTCCAGAGAGAACTATTTTTGTACAGTATTTTCCTCGTTATCTGGTCTTGTGATAAGTCTCTATAAATATAACTATTTTCTTGGATAAATACCTGTGTTGTGTCCCTTTGTAGTGTATGATCATCAACGCTTTACACACTGCCTCTGAGATTAGCCTAACTGCTCGTGCTACGTTACCACAGGGTGGAGCAGGGGTTGTCAAGGGGGTGCAGCCCTTCACTCTGACTTAGAAAGAAGAGTCCCTGCTTGGACAGTGGCCATCCACTGCCAACCAGAGACCCCCATTTCTAACAGACAGGAACCACCATGAGAACCGTTCCTGTTAGTTTATAGAGTTGCCTGCTAGGCCAGCCCAAGTCCCTCTGAACTGCAGAGGTAAAGTCCTCAGCCAAACCATCAAACTTCCTGCCATCCACCAAACTCAAAATCAGGCCCTTAGTCACACAGACAACAAACAACTCCTTAATGCTTCTTTATTTATGTATAATTCTTATGCCATCACCAACTGATACATATTGTTTGGTGTTGCCTCAGCCTCCTCTGTCACACCCTTTCCCACGCTATCGCTCCCTTTTGCTGTGTGGAGCTCTGTTATCTTTCTGAACTCAGATTAAAGTTTGAAAGTTACAGAGGGACAAGAGCCTTCCACAGGTCATCTGTGTGCTGCCAGAAGCTGTGAGTGCCTCCTGGCTGTATTAGCCTATGGAGAGCCCTGACACACTTCATCACCACGGCATACCACAACTCCCAGGCCAGTGACGGCCAGACAGAATGAAACTGCACCACAAGCTTTCAGGAGCAGCAGCAATCAATCAGAAACAGTTTCTTTAGTTTTAGTTTATTTATTTTGAAGTGCAACACAGGCACATTCCAAGCATAGGAACTTTACGTACCCACTGAAGCTTTCTACATGATTTACTATCCATGTTATTTAACTAAAACAAAAAGACAATAAACCAATAACGCAATAAATAACACAATTATCCAGCCACAGGCCCCAACATTGTTTGCATAACAGTTTGTCAAAACGTATGCTCGCAGTAAATACAGTTTTAGTCTCTTTTCAAACATTGACAGTGTTGTAACCAGGTGCATTTCAGTGTGGAGAATATTACAAAGCCTGTATTCCTGGAACATAATTTCCTGACATCAAATTGCTGCTTTCAGGTTGTTTCTGGTATTAGCTATGCTAAGCTGGCAAGGCAAAAAACTCAGTCTCGATTGGTATTTACTTCATTTTTCACCACCAAATATTAATCACTTCCAAGATTATGGGGTGTGTTAAATGCTAAACTTCCTTGTTGAATCATCACCCAGCTCTGTTGCATCACTGCTGGGGTCATATGGTCATATTTCACAAGCAGTACTATCTTTCCCTCTTCTAATATAAACGTTGATCTGAAAAGTAAGCAACAACATTTCTAATGCTCTACTATTCAAACAGACAGTCTGTGTATTTTGTACACATACTTACATTAGACACAAAGTTATATTTTGACCGCCCTTTGAGTCGTCTTATTGCATTAGCAGAATGTCTGTCATTGGTATAAGGTTGATATAATTCACTGGTACATGATCATTTGGCCAATGAAAACAAACAGGTGGTATACAATAGGCGCGACAGCTCTGATCCCAGGGTGCTCTGGACGCTATTGAAACCTCTCAGAATATATCTCCGACCCTACATGATGGTCATCTTGGAAAGCCTAAGGCCCTGATTTAGAGTTTGGCGGATAGGATACTACATCACAAATATCACAGATATCCCATCTGCCATACTGCAAGTACTGTAAGATATAAGGCACTTATGGTATGTAGGACAGTAATACCGTCATACTTGTGATGGAGTATTCCAGCTGTCAAAATATAAATCACGTCCTAAGTCCACTGATGCCATGAGGTTATAATCATCTGCAAAAATGTACATTGAAGTCAAATCAACATTGACTCTGTGACCTCCTTGGAGGTTATGAGTTGGCTTATCACTACACTATCATCCTCAATGGGTAACGTAGTCACATGGTCCAATGGAATCACTGCTGCTGGGTGCTCACCATCGGATAACGCAAAAGTTTGATTTCAATTTTCATTTTTAAAAGTCTGCATTCCTTTAGTGAGTAGAAACCTCAAATAATAACCATTCTAAGCTTTAATAGCTTTCTATCGAATGCTGTTGTGGTTATGTTTCTTTACAGTCTAGCATTTAGTCACAAAAGGTAAAGGTGCGTTTGAAACGGGCCAGTAGTTGAGCAGATCATTCACACCAGCAAAGGTCTTTTTAAGTGTGGGGTTAATGTAGCTTGGTTCTCTGCTGCTGGGCCACTGTCTGATATAAAAGCTGTGAGAGCCACTTCCAGCAAAGAATCAAGGTGCATATCAATGCACAATGGCTTTACTTGAGAAGTTATCTGTGGCAAGGAAGAGGCCTTTATTTGATTCTCAAGGTTGATAGTCAACTATCCCTGACCCAACGGAACCTCAGGAGCTGCACCGGTGTGGGCACTTTCTCATCACAAAGATCTTAGATTTCTTTCTGGAACAAGTTGTTTAGTGAATTGCATACTTAGGACTGTTGCTGTCTGATGCCTGACTCTTCCTCCCACGTTAGATTCCTAAGTATGTTTCCCACTTCAGAGGAATGACTTTCAACCTGTCCTATCCTTTCAGCGAAATATTTCTACTTGGTTTACAAGGCTGACTTCCTACAACCACATAAATTAACCTTCAAAGCCATTGGATCAGTCTATTTCTGAGATGTTTTCCAGCATGTGTCCAAGAGGAGCCAATCATTTTTTAGCATTTCAGTTTTTCTGAATATCATCTATAAATAATTTTTGTTCTCTCTTTCTTTTACTTTTTTACAGAGAGGTTATCATGTGTGCTTGACCCTTGTTTATTGAAGTTCCCCTTTAGGGAATTGGTACTGGGATTGTCTGCAGCAACAGAATGCCATAGTTATCTTGGTGTGGTCGCACTTAGTCCAGGGCTAAACAAATTGAGTAATATTCCCAGGGACGGCAAAGACTTATGATAGATGGGCTGGGCTCTTCTTTTGCACCAACTCTTTCTTTGGCAATATTTGTCTGTGTTCTTGGGGCTTTGTGCATGCAGAAATGAGAGATAGGAAAGCCCATGGATGACAAGCACAATGTCTTAAGTTTTCTTTGTCAACCTATGAAATTTAGTTCAGATTATTTCCACTCAACATGGGTGATCTTTTGACCGAATAAAACAATTTCTATTAAACACTGTGTGTCTAAATGAAAATATAAAAATGCTCGTGTTCCTAAAACTTTGTACGCACACAGTCAGAAAAGTTCTGTGCCAAGATAATTAAAACAATATACAAGTAGTTGTAAAATCTCTATGATGACATCATAAATAGCATCTGATAAAATGTATCAAAGGACAAAAGAGTAATGTATATTGTGCCTGAATGACAAAATCTGATGCCATGGTAATTCCAGTTTACAGACAGTGCATTTAACAACTTTCAGATAGTTTAAAAAATATTAATGTTTCACATTTCACTGTCTGATCACGGGCAATCTGGATCTGGAAAATTTACAGGCTGCATGTGTTCCGCGTGTTTATTGTAAATAACCACATCATGTTTTTTATTGTAACTGTCAACTTCATAGTTATTGTGAGATTTGTCTTTATAGTTGTCAGTCATATCAGGTGTTTTTTTAGATTCCTTGACTTTTGCTCCCCTGTTGCATGTTTTGTTACATTTGTTGCATATTCCAAAGAAAGTTAAAAAGACAGGAATAAAAATGATGCCATGCAGAAGACCAAACGCAATAACAAGGAACATGATCTTAAAAAAGGTTCTGAAGATGTAGCTTCCTGCAGCAGACAGTGCAACAACTCCCAAAATAGTCGAAACAGCTCCCTGGACTATAGGGTATCCAAGAATATGCAAAGCATCTACCGCCCTTTGATTGGGTGTGGATCCCTTACTAGAGACATATGCATATGAGATATGTGCCGAAAAGTCTACCGAAAATCCTATACAGATTACCAGATTGATCATGGATATGGAATCAAGATTAACATTCCAAAAAGCCATGAAACCTGTAACACCCACGATAATGGAGGCAATTGCAAATGTCACCCACAATGAACAAAGGGGATTCGGTATGAGTAATAATGAGATCACTAGCATAACTGCTGTAGCGACTAGAACATTTTGAATAGTGTTATCCACTATTACAACATACTGATCAAAATATATAAATGCAGGGTGATACACCTTTACTGGGACACTGCAGCCCTTTGCCAGATCCCTAAGTTGGTTTAACATTGTTTTTTCATCAACTGCAGTTGTCACATTTACCGTCTGAATGAAGAAACGTGAAGCTGTAATGTTCCCATTTTTTATGTCAACGTCTTGCATAAAGTTTGGGTTTATAGCATATAATTTTGATAAATTGCCAATAAATGTATTTTTGTTGTCTAAATCTATTTTCAAGGGAACAGATAAACGCTCATATGTACGTAGCCATGATTCAGAAAGACTTTGGTCAATGTAAGAGCTATTTTCAAATGAGTCCATGCATTTCCCAATTTCTTCACGAACAGATAGGTTCCAGTAGGATATATCTTCGGTTATAGAAACCATAACTCTTGGGCCGTAACTGGAAAAATACAAATCTTCATCATCATAAAAAGGTCTGACATAGGAATCATCACTTGCTAGATTTCGAAGATCTATACCTTCTTGTGTTTGCAGGCACCCATAGATGCCACAGGCCAAGTATCCAAAATAGAAGATCACCACAAATACCTTAGTCCATACATTGGTAAGAAAGGGTCCATAAAAATCTTTAAAGAATCTGGGAATAGGGTGTTCTTGTTCTGTACCAGTTGTTGCGTCATAGGAGCCCCCTACGCAGCATGCGCTGTATATAGAGGAACGGCCAACTTGAGGTATTTCTTCCACTTTTTTGCAGCTCATCCAATGCCTGTTGGATTTTTCTCGCTTTCCATTTAGTGCCAAAACAGCCCCAAAACATGTGATGTTGAACAAGTAGCAGAACAAAATGGCAGTGCCAGTATAGATACAAAATGATTTAACCGACTGAAAAGAGGTCATTATTCCAATGTAGAATGCCAAGGCTGTTGTAAGGGTTGTGATTGTGATGGACACAGCGGCATCTGCATAAGTGTGAGCCATCCGGTCTGCAACAGAGTCTTTAACTTTAGTCTGTTGCCAACAAGCAATCATAATGAACATGTCATCAACACCAACTCCTAAAGAAAGTAGAAAGAATATATACAATATTTATGTATCATCATACATTTTAAGGCTATGGGTATGCAAAACACAAAAGTTTTTTTCTAAGTACAGTCATGCGTATCTGTTATATTTTTAAAAGAAATAAACACACTGGGCTGATTCACATTTGCCCTGATTTCAATATGCACATATGTGAACTACGCCTGAGCAATCAGTATGCCTAGGCAAGGACTCAGCTCACAGATGTTTGGGTATTCACTTATATTCCACTGTTAAATATGTGCAAATATTTATGTCATAATGTATGTGGCAAGCCATATGCTATGTGTGTACCTGACACACACACACACCTATTTTAACTCTACATATATGGACTGTACAGAAAGTATATGTTACACATGCAAATTATAGGGAAATATCAGAAATTCTTACTGTATATTATATCCCTTATTAGAAACATTTCAAGTAACTACGGCTCCGATTGCTCACACATCCTATACACATGTATAAGTTCATGCACGTTCCTATACTTTCTGTGCACATTTTCCCTGATCCATTTGGTGTAAGTTAAGTGCACAGATAAGTGAGTCATGGCATTCTCACACTTTTTAAGACAATCCCGAAAGCTTCCACTTTGCAAATGTTTACATAGTTTCCATTGCACTTAGCTACCTATTCCTCTAACACTCATATGGGTAAAGCCACATTTAGGTGTGCACAATGGAACGGATCCATAAAGATAAACTTAGACGATTGTGCAAATTTACTCTTTTCAGTATTCACAAAACTGTAATTTAATAGTAACTTTACAACTGAAGAGACTCCTCGGTTGGGAAGGAGAACTCTGCACATAAACATATACGATAGGCCTGTCTTTTAGGTAAGCAGTTCTTCGCCCCGACTAAAGAGTCTCCACAGTTGTAAACTTACTACTATTAAATTGCAGCTTTGTGAATACCGAAAAAGAGTAAACTTGCACAAAACGTGTAAGTGTACCTTTGGGAATCAGGTCCAATGTATCCAAATGTTGCAAGTAGTACATGAAAGAAGATCCTCTCTTGCATGGACATTATATATATTACACTATAACATTAAACAAAACCATATTTTTGCTAACATTTTCAAAGTTTAATAAACCTTTTTTAGTTTTCCCTTGCTATCATTTGGAGATCTTCGGGCCATCTGCAGGTGGTAGTTATTCGTGTGTGTTATTTAAGTTTTACACGGGAAGTCCCCAGGAGTGATTGGAAAAATCATGTGTCAAAGTAGTAATCATTCACTCAGGTGTAACTTACTTTGTTTTTCACAAGCATTTGGAATATCACTTGCTACATTTTTGGCTTATGTAAGATAAACTTCAAAGATGCAGTTGTTAGTGGTGTAGACAATGTGAGAAAATTCACCAGTAAACTAACATACACTCATGCCTGTTTTTTCAGACCATCAAAAGGTATGTGAATTTGGGTATGACATTTTGGCAACCCAAACAGGTGTAATTCACATATCTATATAACTCATGAAAGGCATAAGTTACCCTTCTGTCCACATTCCTGGCTCTATGATACAAAGTATATTCACATTGCTTCTATGCTGTGTAACCCACAAACAAAGTACTTGGCAAAACTTCAGTTCTTACTATATGACTATAAGAAACATTCACTTACCTAGAATTAGAAATGGGGAGTTTGCTACGGTTATGACAAATGGAACTCCACACATCAGTAGCAGTCCAAAACTAGCCAGTACAGCTAATCCAGCTGAGATCACTCCAAATGATGCGACCCAAATTTTGTTCCTCACGCAGTCCAACCTGTAAAGTATATAAATATCTGTATTACATTAACATATTGACTATTATTCAAAATGCTAATACATATTCTTGTTCATGTTAACTTGATAATGGCTGTGCTAAAAAGCAGAAATAAGCTTCACTAATATGTTTGCTGGGAATCCTGAACAAATATAAAAAGAGTACATATAATAAGTAGGTTCTTGCCAATTTTTGCAAAGTCTGCTACCCAATTATTATGATGTAGGAGGTAAGTACCTAACATAAGCACTAAACAGGCAAGCTGAATCAAACACTTTGCACAGAAAGCTTTGCAATGAGCACCTTGTGTTCTAAGCGGTGAACAACCTTTACAACGCAACTGTTACAACGCACTACACTTACAACGCAACATCCACGACAACGCATTCTATTACATAGCATGACACTACAACGCATGTTTAAAAACTACCTTTACAACGCATTCCATTACATCGCATACTACCTTTACAACGCATACCATTACAACGCAATCCAACACTTACCCTACTGTTGCACCCCCTCGAGTTAGAATAGTAATTTTTACCCCTTTACTATGCGTTGTAATGGTATGCGTTGTAAAGGTAGTATGCGATGTAATGGAATGCGTTGTAAAGGTAGTTTTTAAACATGCGTTGTAGTGTCAT
The DNA here is from genome assembly GCF_964204655.1 of Triturus cristatus. Lineage (NCBI taxonomy): Eukaryota > Metazoa > Chordata > Amphibia > Caudata > Salamandridae > Triturus > Triturus cristatus. The sequence goes on from NC_140593.1 coordinate 425,627,229, forward strand.
GCTATGTAATGGAATGCGTTGTAGTGGATGTTGCGTTGTAAAAAATGCATTGTAAGTGCATGCGTTGTAAAAGTGTGCGTTGTAACGACATACATCCGTTCTAAGCTTGTACACATGGCAGAGAGTTTTATATTTGACCCTTTTTGGATGAGGAGCTTAATGGACCAAATCAAGGGAAAAGCTATTCATGGGTTTCAGGTACAGAATGAAGTGACCTGTAAGACTTGAAACCATCTTGAGCTTGGCAAACATCTTGGAGAGGATTCTCGGATACATTGTTTTACAGCAGTCAGTGTTCAGAGGAGCATTGGAAGAACAAGCGTATTACTTTGCAGCAGGAGAATCAAAGGCTGGATTCTATGAAGAACACATGGGTGGTACAATATATTTTTCATGATATTGTTGATTTGAGGGAACATGGTCAGGATGGTGCTGTCAAGTGAGGTTAGAAATCAAGCTGAGTGGTTGGAGCTCAAGGTCCCAGCAGCCATACCTCAGACTTTAATGCACTGGGGCAGAGTCAGACCTGATGCATAACACTTTGAACATTGGCCCATTTCATGGGTACTCACAAACTTTCTCTCGTGGGCCAAATTTACAGTGTGGTTTGTGGCCGAGGGCCGTACCGGTGGGGGCGGGGTCAGAGGGGGAGGGGCGGGGCTAAAGCAAAAAAAAAAATTGACCATGAGGTTGAGCACAGGTCCCTGCAGCAGACGCCTTCGTCCACTGAGCCACTAGACCCAGCATACACAGATCTCTCTCTCTTTCCCTCTCCCCCTCCCTCCCCCTCCCTCCCTCTCTCCCACTCCCTCCCCCTTTCCCTCTCCCTGTCTCTCTCCCTCCCTGTCTCTCTCCCTCCCTGTCTCTCTCCCCCTGTCTCTCTCCCCCTGTCTCTCTCCCCCTGTCTCTCTCCCTGTCTCCCTCCCTCCATCGCCCTCCCTCCATCGCCCTCCCTCCGTTGTCCTCCCTCCCCCCTCTGTCTCCATCCTTCCCCTCTGTCTCCCTCCTCCCCCTCTGTCTCCCTCCTCCCCCTCTGTCTCCCTCTGTCGCCCTCCCTCTGTCGCCCTCCCTCTGATGCCCTCCCTCTGTCGCCCTCCCTCTGTCGCCCTCCCTCTGTCACCCTCCCTCTGTCGCCCTCCCTCTGTCGCCCTCCCTCTGTCGCCCTCCCTCTGTCGCCCTCCCTCTGTCGCCCTCCCTCTGTCGGCCTCCCTCTGTCGCCCTCCCTCTGTCGGCCTCCCTCTGTCGGCCTCCTCCCTCCGTCTCCCTCCCTCTCCCTCAAGTCTCCCTCCGTCCGTCTCCCTGTCTCCCTCCGTCTCCCTCCCTCCCTGTCTCCCTCCGTCTCCCTCTCCCTCCCTCCCTCCCTCCCTCCCTCCCTCTCCCTCCCTCTCCCTCCCTTCCTCTGTCTCCCTCCCTATGTCTCCCTCCCTATGTCTCCCTCCCTCCCTATGTCTCCCTCCCTCTGTCTCCCTCCCTCTGTCTCCCTCCCTCTGTCTCCCTCCCTCTGTCTCCCTCCCTCTGTCTCCCTCCATCCCTCTCCCTCTGTCTCCCTCCATCCCTCTCCCTCTGTCTCCCTCCCTCCCTCTCCCTCTGTCTCCCTCCCTCCCTCTCCCTCTGTCTCTCTCCCTCCCTCTGTCTCCCTCCCTCCCTCTGTCTCCCTCCCTCCCTCTGTCTCCCTCCCTCCCCCTCCCTCCATCTCCCTTCGTCTCTCTCTCTCTGTCTCCCTCCCTCTATCTCTCCCTGTCTCTCTCCCTCCCTCTCCCTCTCTCCCTCTCCCTCTGTCTCCCTCTCCCTCCCTCTGTCTCCCTCCCTCTGTCTCCCTCCGTCTCCCTCCCTCCCTCTGTTTCCCTCCCTCCCTCTGTCTCCCTCCATCTCCCTCTCCCTCCCTCCGTCTCCCTCCCTCTATCTCTCCCTGTCTCTCTCCCTCTGTCTCTCTCCCTCTCCCTCTGTCTCTCTCCCTCTGCCTCCGTCTCCCTCGCTCGCTCCCTCTCTGCCTCCCTTCCTCTGCCTCCCTCCCTCTCCCTCTATCTCCCTCTCGCTCCCTCATCCTCTGTCATCTCACCCTGTGTGTGTGTCAGCCCTCAGCCAGGGCTGAGACAGCTTCCCAGCGCGCACACACACAGCCACACTGAGGCAGCTTCCCAGCGCTCACACACAGCCCCACCCGAGTACTTCACAGGTCGTTAAAAGACCATTTACATGTTAAAGTTTTGTTGTATTTCACCTCTTAGGCCCCTTTGACAATCACTGGAATCCCCCGGCCCCCACAGAGCAGAGTCTCAGAGTCCGGGCTGCTGCACCGGACACTCTGACAGTGTTAGCTAACATTATTTAATTTTTTTTTTAAAACACATGCAGGATGTCTGCAAGGTCCGCGGGCCGCCGAGGTAGGCTTGCCGGGCCGCTGGCGGCCCGCGGGCCGTACTATGAGTAACCCTGGCCCATTTGAACCTATATTCCTCTTACTTATTTGAAATGCTGATGTAGATCTGACCATTGTCATTACAAAGGAAGTACTCCCGGATGTAGATGCTGAGCATGCTCACCGAGGGGATCATGTACACTTTTTAAACGGGTGTGACAGTGCTGAGTCCTGAGAAACTATGCAGGGGGTGATGGACCAAAACTGACAGGGAACAAATTAAACCTGTGAGTTCTCTTGTCTAGTGTTAGACCTGTCAGCTTTTGGGTGGTCTTCCTCCAAACGTGTTGCCTCACCTCCTCCATTTTGCTGTACTTACTTTTGTTGGCCTTAGGACTCTGTGCACTTTACCACCTAACAAGAGCTAAAGTGCTTATGCTCACTGCCCTCAAACATGGTTATACTGGCTTATACACAATTGACATATTTAATTTACTTATAAGTCCCTTATACAGTGGTATATAATATACCCAGGCCTATAAATTAAATGCTACCCATAGGTGTGCCTTACTTATAATGCCACCCACTTAAGTTGCACCTTAAAACATGTCCCAGGCCTGCCACTGCAGCCTGAATGAAGTTTCAAAGTGCCATGTCGACTTGGCAAGAAAACCCCCTTGCCAAACCTTAAAATTCCCTTTTATGACATCAAAGCACCCCTAAGGTAGGCTCTATGAAGCCCACAGGGCAGGGGTCATTGTAAATAAAAGGTTGGACATGAAGGTTTAAGTTTTACATGTCCTGTTAATGAAAAACTCCTAAATCCGTTGTTTTACTATTATGATGCTTAACCCTCCCTTAAACTGGAGATTCCATATTACATCTAATAAGCGCAGGTTTCAATTCGGAGCAGGTAGCTATATCATGTTTGGTGTTTTGGTAATTGTAACACAAAACCATATTAATGGTGTAGTCTGTTTCTTTATTACAATTTTGAAAATGGCACTTTTAGAAAGTTGGTATTTTTCTGCCCTTACCCCTTTTGTGCCTGTAGCCTTCCTTTGGCCATTTGAATAGGTGTAACTGATATGAAATCCTCTCAGACTGTCACACAATAGAGGGATTAGGTGTGCCTGAGTGGGCCTTTTCATGGAAAGATGGGGGGGCATAGCCCCACTTGTAACTGGATAGGGAGTGCTCTGCCTTCACACATAGGACCTATCACCTCCACACTGTCACTGTAGCCAGCTTGGAGCCAGGCAAAGGAAGTCAGGAAATTCCATACCCTTCTAAGCCACTGTCTAGAAACTTGTCCCACCTTCCAGAAGGAGGGCACCAGGGTATGAAAATAGGACCTCAGACCAACCCTTCAGTTTACTCCTGGACCTGTGGAAGGAGCCTCAGAGGATTGCCTGCTGTTGTTACCTGCTGTGTACTCTGAAAGTACCTGGAATTACTGCTCTGCTGGCTGGAGCCTCCCTTGAACCCTCAGAGGCCAGCCCTGCTATTGAGCCCTGTATCTTCACCTGAACCCAGGACTACCAAAGTGCCTCCAAGGGCTAGTTTGCTGGCATCCTATTCAGAGCCACAGGGACACAAAAGGTTGACACCATCTCTAACCTGCACCTGGACCCAGCCTGAGTGAGTCTTGACCCCCCAAGTGGTCTCCCACCAGTCCTGGGCCCTTAGTTGTGGTCCTAAAGGTGCCCAGATGGGAAAAGTCAAAACCTGAAGACTTCTATGGCCACCTCCTGCTCTGAGAATCAGGAGGAGACTGAGATAGATCTGCTCATCTATTTATCTGAGGTGCATCGATGTCCGGATTGACTTTGCGGTTCCTCCCACTACTTTCTTTTCCTCTGAAGCAAACCCTGCTCCACAGTCTTTAGCCAGAGGGGTATCCAGCCCCTTGGAACTGTCTTCAGCTACAGCTCTATGCCTTGCCCAGCTAGAGATTTTCCCTTCCAAAAAAGAGACTAAGTCTGAGCGTATAAATCTTCACCACAGCTTCAGCAAAGGCTATCCAACAACATTCTCTCCTCGGACACATCCAAAAGTCTTGCCCCACTGAACTTTACCTTCTCAGAACATTTCTCTAAAAATGTCTTCTAAGTCCAAGGGGAAGCACTGACTGGGCCCAATCCACATAGGCACTCATTTTTCCTAAAACCTAAAACATTCATAAACCCTGCTTTCCTAATTGGATTTTTTTTCATTTTGGTGTCCAATAATTTATTTAAATTGTGGGATTTTTCTTGTGTTGTGTTTTTTTTCTTTATTACTGTTTCTGTGCTGCATAAACACTCTACACATGGCTTCTAAGTTAGGCCTGACTGCTTCTTGTGCCAAGGTACCAGTAGCGGCTCGTGGAGGGAGTTCGGTGGGGCAGTGAGGCGGGGTTGGGGGCGGGGCAGGGTGGGGAAATTTAAACACCGGAATATGGATGAACGGAGGTAAGTACACATTTAAATTAATAAAACGAATTCCTTTGCGAGCGCTGCATCGCATTTTGCGATGCAGCGCGCACAACGAAATTCGTTTTATTAATTTAAATGTGTACTTACCTCCGTTCATCCATATTCCGGTGTTTACATTTCCCCGCCCCTCCCCCGCCCCGCCTCACTGCCCCACCGATCTCCCTCCACGAGCCGCTACTGGTTGATGCATCATTTAGGGCAACTTAAACGCGCCGGATCCACCCGGTGCTTGAATGCCGTCTGTTTATGTGTTCAGACGCGGCCTCGCCCGCCGATGACCAAGCAGTCACATGTGTAGAGGCTGGGCGGGGCCACCAAAAAGAAAAAAAATGTGTTGTGGTGCTTGGAACAGCTGAGTGTGCACAATATATTCCACAGTCTATGCCGGAAATTGATAGTACTAAGAGGTACATGTCCGTGGCACCCACAAACAAGAGTAAAATAATCAGTTCTCTAAAACATCTGTTATGAAAGAAGCGGGGTTTTAGAATAACAAGAACTGATTTGAAACCGCAAACAATTCCGAGATGCTAATATGTTTCTCTCCCAGATTGGGTATTAGTGCATTGTCAGCAGCATTCTATTTTATTAAACCTAGGGATCGCACAATTGCATCTTCCAGGCCAGCCGTCATGCCTTATGCATACTACTGCTTTTGAATGTGTACACTACTAGCAAGCATTTTAATTATCCACCTATGCATGCCAGATGCAGCGAGAGTCAACTTATTACTACTAGTGCTATGGTTTAAACTTCATGCCAATGTCCTGGTCTACCCGCAGGTCACGTTTATGTTTTGCATGCAGATGGTATTGTTGGCAGGCTTATGTCCTAAAACAGCTTAATTTGCTTCATAACATCATATGTCGTGTGTTCATTCGTTACTCTTGGCTCTCTGGATACTCTGTTATGGTGTGTATTTAATTATTTGATCCTTTTGTGTATTCTAATACTGTGTCTCTAGGTTGTTTCACAGCACTGTGGCACAGTGTAGATAGTAATAGGAAATTGAAAATAACTTTAAATATAAATCGTGTCCTAAAATACTGATGGAGTGGAGTGATGTTCTGAAAACCCTGCATTTTCTGCAAAATGGTACCAACTAATCTTTTGCTAATTTTATAATCTCCTTTTTTCTCAATTCCAAATATTAAAGTGAGCACTTTAAACCATACAACAAGTTGGTGGAATACGTGAAGAAATATTGAAAGGTCATAGCAGCAAGGAATTTCCATTTAAATGACCTTTTGAAAAGAACCGTTTTCTAAGTTCTTTGCTTACATCTTCTAAGTGCCAGTATTTGTATTGCTGAGTCATATGTTTAACATTACACAGTTATTTTCATATCAGTCAAAACAATCGAAATTAAAGACATTAGGGTGAAAGACCCAGTGGTCGAAGTGGGGGAAAAAAAGTAGGGGAACTGTGGGCGGAATATCAGAGGGCTGGAATAACCCGAGGATGCGGTCAGTGGGCGGAGTTAGAGGTGTGGCCAGGATTGGCAAAACATCCCAATCTTTAGTATTTGTTTGGCATGTCACTGACCAGTTACAGCTTATTATGTTATGTAATCAACCAATGGATACACATGATTATTTAACAATTAATATGAGTTATTGACATTAAAATAAATTCACAAAGAGGGATATGTTTCTAATCACAGAATGTCCCAAATATGCTTAAAAATGGAAGCACAAGCCATTTGTTTCCGAGCCATGGAATTTCTATCATCAGCAATATACACAGAGACAATCAATTTTACGTGTGTAAATCACTGTATAGGAAATGTTACATAAGACAAAGGACTACAAGGTGTAGGAGTCACATGACAACCATATTAGTAGGCAGTTTAGTTCAATAATGATTTATCTGGAGAAACACAAACTCAGAATTTAAAACTTAATACCATGATTGGGGGTTCTCTTTAATAATCATTATTGATTTCTAGCCAAATGAACACTTTTTGCAACATTAGGATAATCAAAGGATTAGGGAAAAAACCATAAAGCTCTAGTTTATCTTGCAGTTTGCTTGCAGCTCTTAGATCAAAGTTAATAGCTCACTGTTCTTTGTTAGGATTTTAACTTATAAACTGCAAGTAACAAAAGTATCTTACTAACAAAAGCAGTAACCCACTGACCTATTTACAATATGTGCACTTTGTGATGTGCATGGTACATTTTCTTTGCAGCAGGTACATTAACCCTCTGCGCTATCTTTCCATGAGTCAAAACTTCCACTAGACAAAACTCCGATCTCTAGGAAGATGTTTATTCACCGGAGTTATCATGACATTTTTATTATTGCCGAAAATTGTTGTAGGCCAGGAAGGAGGCAGCCAGTGCTTTTAAAACCATAATTTACAATGCCCCCACTCAAAGTCAGCACCCGTTGCAGTCACACTGGTCGCACCGCCCTGGAGCCAGCTCTTCTCAGGGGTCCTGTGACCTCAGTGGCAGTCACTGTTGCTCTAGGGTCTGCTACTTCGTAGGCCTTTCCACAAGACTGGAGGTGAACTTCAGTATGGATTATGGTGGGCAAGCCTTCAAGGTGAACCCACACTTGCCACTGCTAGGGTCCACCTACTGGTGCGAAGACACCAGGGCTTTTCCGGTTTTGCAGGGCCTTCTAAAGTCTAGCATGGGAATGTGCTCCCTCAGGAGAGTGGTCTGGTGGACTGGTCATGAAGGCTGAACCTGGTTCCTTAGTTCTAAATTCGGCAGCTCTGCCCCCATTGCTACATCCGCTCCCTCACTGAACACCATACTGCTCCACTGAGAGAAATCCACACTGCCTTCAACTACAATCCAATTTGACCTGCTACAAACAACTGGATGCAACTCAATTCAAATTACGCACTCGGCAAGAGCAATATGCTGTTTAAAAGAAAAAGTAACAACATCCTGGAAAAAGCAAACACTCATAGGGAATGAAAGATTAAATAAAGCATGGGAAATGTAAGCAGAAACAACATGGTGAACTTAACGCTTTTACACTCACTATTCAGAAATCAGTGAGTGCTTCTGCCTGTAAACTACAGGGCCCAGAAAGTACCCATTTCAATGTCCACTGCTTATATGCTTACAAAACGTAAGCAGTATGGTTTAAAAAGACCACATTCGTGAACACAAAGCCGCCATATACATTTTGTTTTCCAATCCACCGATCAACCAGGTATTGCAGTATGGCCTTGGCGCACTTCCCCACCAGGGGAAAACAGCTCTTCACTGGCAAACTCGGTAAAGTGACGCTAATGTTTTTGGGGTTTGAATAAAAACAATCTGGCCACTTTAAGAACACTCCGTCTTGTTTTTTTTATTGATTTTTTCATATTATGAACATTTTATTTCCAAGGCTGCACTTTGGAATAGAAAAATTTTAAAACGGCATCTCCAGCAAAAGTTTTCTTTTTTGCATCCATTTCACAGGCGAACAAATGAACGACAGGAAGAAAGAGAGGGTGAGAACCATTTCTTGAGTCATGGTTTTCGGTGAGTGAGGAGGAGTTAGACAGACAGAGAGGGAATAGGAGTAAGAAAGAGGGTGGGTGGGGGGGGCAGCTGCCAGCGGCAGAGCAGAAGCGACACCTTCATTGTCTCGTCTGGGCAGGAAGCAAGAGACGGAGACCTTTTCCTTCCCTGCTCCCCGCCCGTCCCCGAACAGCCACTAATGCCGAGCCTTCTCTGCAGGCCTTGGATATTTCTTACCTCTCGAGACGCAAGTTCAAAATAAAAAAGTTGGGGAACGGAAGCTATAGAATTAAAGAAGTAGGGGCACGCCATGCCCTGCCGTTCCCGCCCACTTCGACCACTGGAAAGACCTGGAAGTTCAGGAAACTCTCGAGCATTTCACTCAACATAAAGAGAATTATTACAGCTTCTTCAAACTTCGGTAAAGCCCCTGTGTATTAATTTATTTGCATAAGCAACTCATCATGGTCCCTGAATGTCATCAACTACAGCGACCATTGTTATTTACAAAGGGATAATGCATTACGTATTTGGCACAAACATTTATTTTACAAATCATTAATAAACAGAAGAAGGAATTTTAGTTTCTTCCATTTTGAAAAAGCCTTCAAACCCATAGAGGGACAGTTGGAATATCGGGCATTGCCACAACTTCCGTTCCAGCTGGTCCTTGTGGGTCTGTTTCACTTGCACACATCGTCCCATGTTCATTGTGGACAAACTAAGCCACACTCAAAATGACAGAAGTGGCTCTTTCATTCGCAAAAAGGGCTTCCCTTGCCCTCCATCTTGGAGATGGGAATTGACAGCCGCCATGCTCTTGCTCATGCTTTATGCGCCACAAATGTTGCAGTTCATTATTGGTTTTTTTTCTCAACCACACCATTATTTTACTATTTTGGTCAAATAGAGCTTCGGGCAAAGCTTATCTTTATTGGTTTATTTACGTACCCAGGACTAGTCGTGCATTTTGGATTGCTGATATTAATGGCGAGGATGGAACTGGGAATCCGATGGATTGTACTTCATAGAGGTGGCATGAAGGAACTTAGATGGTTGCATTTATATATTCTTTTATTACATAATTTACGTTGTTTTGTGTTTGTCCCAGGATAAGTTGCCGCATAGGTAAAATCGGAAAAGGTCCAAAAGGCGAGGCCTATTGGCTATGCCAATGCTTGTTTGTGTTAGGCTCGGGGAGATTAAATGATATGAATATATATATATTTTATTTCCGATCGACTAACCATGCCAAAAGTATTTGAATGGCGTGATGCATAAAACCTCTCACCATTAGCAGTGCAACATTACATAACGTCATATTTTTGGGCTTGAAGAAATATTTTGATGAAAACATTTTTACTTGGCAGCCAGCTTATGATCTATTTACAGTTTATCTACAAACATGCATTTTTCTGCTCTGACATAAAATATATGTTTTTTGCCATTGAGCAGATCTAACAGATCAACTTACATCCTCTCACAAAACTCCGCCCCATGCGTATGACAAACTCTTTCGTTCACAGAAGAGAAAGCTTACCTTAGACATGATACAATGGAAAATGATATGGTTAGAAAATATGTGATGGAAAATAAGGGGATCACAGTCTTCGTATTTCCTTCGAATTCTACTTGTCGGGATATTGATGTAAAATAGGTCACCTGTAATGAGGAGAAGACAGATTTGGATTGGAACTCACTTCTTCCAGGTACAATAAAACAAAAATGCCAAGACTTTTTTAAACTGCTGTTTTTTCCTTGTTCTTTTCGTTGTTTTTTAGTGACGGCAAGGATCCTTTTTTCTGGGCACCTTTATATTACAACAGTTATAGATGTCATTGACAACATCAATAGGTCTGGCCATGTTTTCATCTGGTGAATATATTTTATGGTGTAAAGCATGGAGATTCTCTTTAGACAAGAGTCATGTTAAGGAGTGAGAAGGTAGATGGCTGTATCTTCATTTACAAAGTAGCAAACAGATAGAAGGAGTAAAGGAGATAAAGAAAGTGGCAGCGAGAGTGGTGCTGATACAGAGGGACAATGAGAGAAAAAGACAGAAGGAAAGGCCATGGAGATACTTTACAGTTAAGCTGAGTGGAAGACCAGCCGCAAGCAGATGGGCTTCTAAGCCACTAAACCAAATCCACAAGATCATTTAGAGGTCAAGAGCCATATGATGATGGGTTGGTCCATTTGCCCTAGGACTAGTGGGTCGGTATGTCAGAAAGCCTTTCCTACTTGAGGCATATCTTCTAAAGAACATTCTTCCTACCCATGAGGCCCATCCATGACAGAATACTGCTTACCTTTAGCACTAAATCTCAAGTACCTTCTTTAAATCCATCATTTTTACAGTAATTTTCTTGCAGTTATGATGAATCCTGGGACATTTAAAATGTATTTTATTTTAATTTACACGCATCTTAAACAATAGCCCTATATGTTTCTAAAGTCTGAAATCTGCAAGAATATTCTTAAACGTCTTTCCTCAATCTGGAAAATGGACTCTTATATTTGAGGAATAAGGATGTGTGTGGTAAGAAATGGATAAAGAGATACCCTGTGGTTAGCAGGGGAAAAGTGCTGCCTCTTAAGAGTACTTATTGCCTTAGTGTTTATAATAGCTATGATTTTTGGCTTCCGTCTTTAAGAATTTGCTTTTAACTTAATAGTTGCCTAAGTATAGGCTAAGCAGGATACTTGAAGAGTAATCTAATATGCTCTGCTTTAATCCACTCCCCGTCTGTAACCCTGTTTGAGGTCCTTATTGCCTAGAGAAGGAAGGGTGGGAAGCAGATCAGAAGCTATTACCACATTATACAGTTAGTCCATTTTGGGCCATATACTGATGGCTCAGTTAGTGTCATAGCTAGGGGGGGCAGTGTTTTCGGGGGTGGCTGGAGTCATGTCTGTTGATTACCACTGCCCCCCGGCCCCGAGAACAAGTCGTCCATCAGCCGCCACACCCTCCCATCGCCCCCAGCAAACTTAGGGGCCGCCGCGGGTGGCAGTACGGCTAGCTACAGCACTGGGCTCAGTAGAGAAAACATTGGTGTGATGAATAAAAAGACAGTAAATATTCATTGGCAGCTATGTTGTGGTAATTGGAGCCCTTGATCATAGGAGTTTTGGTGCCTACTAAGTGCAACACACCCTAAAGCCGTGTGGGGAATAAGATTGCTTGATTGTGAGGGGTTGGCTGCAGGGTCTGACAGCAGACCATGCTGTACACCCAGTCTCCACTGCACACTGCCTTGGCTTTCAAGTATGGTAATAAAATATTGTTAAAAAAAACTAAAAATTCACTGAAAACAACAAAGGTTAATGCAATGTTATAGTTATGTGTGATAGATAGATAGATCTGAAACTGTTTTAAAAAAATCTTAGAAATTCATGCAAAAAAAGTGAAAGAGATGTTACAGTTAGGTGAATATGTCAGTGCCAACATAACATTTTGACCTAAAACAAATCCCAGACATTTGCCAGCTATAGTTATCAGAGGTAAGTTTATAGCTACCAAAGCTGTGCACTGCTTATGACCTCAAATATTTCATCTCTGGTCCCGTCTAAAATACCAAGTGATCAAAGGGGCAAGGAATGGGTGCAAATGCCTGGTGTGGTCCCGGGGCACTACCTGGGTGGCCTGCTGTCCTACAACGATCCCCGAGATGGTATCCACTAGGGTCTCCAACTTTTTCTGGAATTGGAATTATAGCTACTTATGTCCAATAAAAAACATCCTAGGCTACTAGTATTATGAGAGTTGTAATAGTGACAACATCAGCCAGCATTACATTAGTGGCCACGAAATGCACGATTACCAGTAGTGTTCACGTCAGTACATCAGGGGCGGTTGCCAGCAGTAATGTAAAAAATACTTTGTGATTGTTGCATGCCACTACAAGGGTAATACATAACAGCCATAGTAACAATGCTCCTGGCACCAAGTTCACAAAATTAGTTATAGGTCTGCCCAAGACCTGATGATTTTTTATTGATTTCATGTCATCCAAATCCCAGTTTTAAATATGTTTTGTAAATTCAAGCATTTTTCTCCAAATTTCAGCTTATAAGTTCTAAAAATGCACACATTGTTATCTCGAATAAACACTTTTCGATTTTGGAATGCAGATATTAATTTAACAGAGCCAAAGCTTCTAATTTGGTATGCTGGGCTGCACATAGAAGAGCTACTTACAGGTGGCTGGTGAGCTACCAGTAGCTCCTGAGCTACTCCTCGGAGAACCCTGCTCTAGGTGGAGGTATCATTGGAAAGGGAAGACTATCCCCTATCCGATAATAACAATATTGTTGTGATCAGTGCTCAAAGGCAGAACTGTTCACCTGAGCACCAAACACAGTGAAAGTAAAAGGAGCGGAACGGCTACAAAAGGAAGTCCCTTTTCTGGCAAGCAACAGAAGGATTTTTCCCTTTAGTGAGAGGATGTGATGTTCACATCCTCTTAACTGTACAGATAGTGCAGAAGATGACAGCATAACATCCTTCGTGCTAAAAAGGATAAATATGTCAACCACCCCATATTGTTTACCTGTCTACTGCCATTGCTGCTAAATAATATACTTCAGTTCTAACTGTTTTGCAACTAAATAGATTTATAAAATAAAATAAAAAAATTGCAACGAAACCAAATGAAAGAAATAAAACTGAGGAAATATTTGTTCACTTTCCAGAAATAAAAAAATGTAATTTGATAACAAATATAAAATATATTTAAGGGTTGACGTGTGAATGATAAATCACATTAGATTTTGACACGTATTGCTACTGTTGTTTCGAATCCTGCTCCATTGCAAGTAGATTATCACTTATATTATGTAATTGATAATCTACATAAATGATAATCTACTTGGAGGCAGCAGGCTTGAAAAATTAAATAAGGAATGAGCAGAAGTAAAGGCAAATGCCTAACATATGTTCATAAGATAGGAGTCTGTGTTAAAGTGTATACACCACTTTTTTTCAACAACTGTAAATTAATTTAGGCCAACTTCAAGGAATGCGGAGCCATCCACTATCTTTTGACAGTGTGTCCATTTGACATTCTTGTGGTGGGGAGAGAAGTGAAGGTGGGAAAAGGGAAAAATATCTGAGTGTCTTCAACACACATGAGATATAAGAAACAAGAACAGGAAATTATTTGTCCAAAAAAAGGTTTTGTTTAGGGAAAAGAGAAGAGATCATAGTACTGAGTATTTAGGCACACTGACTGTCATGGGAAAGGTGACATGAACAATATTCAGAGAACCAGTTGTTTGAGAGGTAGGCAGAGAATAATTTAAATTATCCAGTAGCGGCTCCTGGAGGGAGTGCGGCGGGGTGGTGGGGCGGGGTGGAGGAGGGGCAGGGGCAGGGTGGGTGGTAGTGAACTCCAGATGAAGGCCGAACGGAGTTCAGTAACTAAATAAATAAATAAAACGAATTACGTTGCACACACTGCAACGTCAAACCGGCGCTGCAGCGCGCAATGTAATTCGTTTCATTTATTTATTTAGTTGCTGAACTCCGTTCTGCCTTAATCCGGAATTTACTACCCTCACCCTGCCCCTCCCCGGCCCAGCCCCGCCCCACCGCTCCACTGCACTCCCTCCAGGAGCAACTACTGTTAATATCCTTGTCCAGCCTCCACAAGGAGCAATGGGTTGTGAGAACAGCCAGATTACCCCCTATGTCGAATATTACGGAGTTGTCAAGTAATATCAGAGTGAATTAAAAGTGACGGGCAGAGCCGTAAATGTTGTGTGATGGCCTTTACCACAGAATACTGTCAATGAAAGCCTGTTCATAGAGGGTTACATGTGTTGAAAAAAAGGAAAAGGTAGTGTGTGAGCCAATTGAACACAAGGCTCTCAAGGGCTTTAGAATAAAAGGGAAGTTGACTTACTGTAGTTATTTGGATATGAGTCATTGGCTAGAGGTTCTATATATTAGCAAAAATAGGACAGCCACAGGCTAAATCTAAGTTTTACCCGCTCTGTTTTAAGGGATCAGATGGGGAGCAACTGGTATTGGATCTTCAGCGGAGGTTGAAGCCAACAATTTTAAGTTGGGTCAAACGTCTGCAGGAAGAAACTGAGTCTATAGAGGTTGAGGGCAGTGGGGGAGAGGAGTACTGAGCGGGCTGTTGCCGTGGAGATTGTAGAGGAAATGTAGGGTGCATATTCGATAGTAGTGAGGGTAGTCCAGATGTGGTGACGGGTTGGTGTAAAGAAACGTTTTATTGTGTGAGAAGGTTTCTTCGGATGAGGCTCAGAGAGGAGATGAGTCCCATTTAGTCTTTTGATTTGGTTACAGTGATGCATACTTCTTTATGTGCACTGTGGTGCTGTGGGGAAAGAGATTACTTATATCTCTGGAAATCAATGCAAATGTATGTCTTGAGGCCCTGGGTGGTTGGTAAAGTCCAACATAGGGAACAGTGGAAAGAGGTGCCCAATGCATGCCATATATAATAGGAGATAAGTGTTGCCACGAGGGTGTAATTGAACATGTCAAAGGAAAGGCTTACTGAAAGTCAGTCAGGTCTTTCTGTATGTGGTGGGTCAAATATTCAGGAATTGTTTAGGGGATCTTTCTTCCTGTAAATTGGTTTCTTTTTGGCAGTTTTTTTTAAATACAAACCTGGCCTATAGGCATTATAGAGCCATCTAACAGACTCAGACTATGTTACTCATTTTACCTTTATTTTCTGCACATGGAGATTAAGCGACCAGCCCAGAATCACAAGATGTTGAGCTGAGACTGGGATTTGATCGTATTTCCCATTCTTCCAAGGTCAGCAGCTCTAGCCCCTAGGTCACAACATCTCCCCTTAGAGTTGAGAAATTGAGAAGGGTATTTAGATCGGAACGAGTATTGGAGAGTAGTCAGAGGTAGAGGGCTTGATTATGTGAATGAAGTGGAGACAAGAAAGCGTTACTCTCTAATGACAGCATGTGTATGTTACAAAGGGATTGGTCAGACAGAAGTTGATTGCAGAGAATGGAATCCAATGGTCTTTTCGCGTCAAGGCTGAAGTTGCAAAGCACGGTATAGAGGGCAAGAGCAGAGCTGAATGGAGGATAGGGCTGATGTCTTCGACAATATTATCTATGGTCCGAGGTGGGTGAAATAAGATGGGAGAGTGTTAGGACAGACTTATGTTCAATAATTTATAGGCATGGAATGGGAGGTTGCACAAGATAGGCATAAAGAGCAACTAGGAAAACAGCATCTGTCTGGGAATTCAATTGGCAGGTGATAGCAACAAAGGGAAGCGGAGGGAAATGGGAGTCAAATCATTTGTGTAAATCACTTTTTTGTGTATGGATTGGGAGTTTCAAATGTAGCATTGTGGGAAGGGTATGTGTTGTGTTGCCAAGTCGTTGGAAGAAAACTTGTTATGGTGGTTGTGGAGGGTTAGCAGGGAGACTGTCTGGAGATTGATGTGTATTAGTGTGTGAAGTGTGACCAAGAGAGGTATAGGTACAACAGTATGGTTATTATAGGAAGCATAGGGTCATCTTGTGCGAGGGACATCCTTATTTGGGAATAGTTGGAAATGCTTTTGATTAGGGCGAATGGGAAACTGCAGATATATAACTAGGAAGATACAAAGTGCTGGGTGTGTGAGTCACAATTTATAGGATAAATGGTGCTCACATAGGTCGCAGTTTCTTAGTACAAACTTGTGTGTGGGCAAAGTGCAAACTGGGGCAACAACCATTATGGATGCAGATTTCTAGGTGCCTAAGACGCAAGGGGCCCTGAGGGCCCTCGATCCAAGGGCCCATGCTCACAGAGCACACAAGAGTGCCTATCACTCAGCGTCCAGCCTTGGAGTTTCTTGGGGTATTGCTCTGACCACCTAGCGAACCAACATCACTTGCTGGGACGAGGATCGCCGAAAGTGCTACTTCTCAGAGTTTACGAGATCTTGTGTGGAATTGCCAATCACGGATCAAAGTCATCAAGGCCAAACATTTGATATTCTTAAGCCCAGCCTCATGTTCTTCTGTCCAATAGCTGGAATCTCCAATTTTGACTAATCATGAAAGTTTTACAAACAGGTAACAGGTCAGCTCATAAAATTGCTTATGAAATTTCAGCATACATTGGAGGAGCTGGTGAGCCAGGAGAATGGTTCTGGAGCCATTTCTAAGCTCCAGCCTGGATGTCAATATGTTTCAGGGGATCTACATCAATTAAGGATAGAGTAAGTCCCACTCCGCTGCCTCATTTGGCTTCTGCTCTATCACGAATAATAATTTGGCATCACCGCTGGATCACTTCCAGCAAATCCTGCACAGAGCAATCCATTCGCCAGGTTTTGGTCAAAGGGAGCACTTCTAAATCTCCATTATTTAGAAGTTAAAATTTTCAGATTCATGTTTCACTAAAGATTGGGCATTCAAATGTTATGCCAAGCTTTTTCTCACGAGGTCTGCTCCCTGGATTAGTACTTAAAGAATACTCATTCAAACGTTTTTGAGTATTTAAAACCACTTTGTACAACTTTACTTTTAATTTGCCTAGATATAGGATGATTTACTTGTCTAAAAGTCATCATTGATGCTTTTGGGACGAAAAGGTAATAGTTCTGGCATGGTGGGTGGCTGGCCTCTGGGCCCATCCAGGTGCAGACAGGTGAAGACGGACTTCTCTTTGGTGCTTCTTAAGTGCACCAGGGGTGCGCCAGCTGCGCGGATGTGAGCACCACCTGTTTAAATACTCCTATGGTCCGGGACACACAGGCACAGATTTATCAAGGTCTTGCGTCGCTGTTGCATCACTCAAGGCAACGCAAGACAACACAAGCCCTTAAGTTAGATTTACTATGCCACGCACAGTCACTTTACATGGCTCTGCATGGCATAGTGAATCTGTAGTAACGCATTGTAGCGCAAGTCGCTGCCTTGCATTACTCTGCATTGGTAAGGAGTTCCATGGATGGGGTATGGGTGTTCCCATGTACCAACCCACAGTGTTTGGTGCATTCCCAGATTTACTAAAGCTAGTAAACCAAGAAATGCACCAAAATGGTACGCATTTCCAACAAACACTTAACAAGGAAAGTTATGTTTATTTCTTCTCGTTATTTCCTCTTTCTAGGTGTGCTTCATTCTGTAACACACACACAAAGAGAAAAATGCCTCGGACGCTTGTTCCTGCACACAAAAAAATCCTGCCTTTAAAGTGGGGGCCCTTGCACCATGGCGCAAGGTTGCCTGCGTTGGCGCTTGGAAGCCACAAGTGCGCCAACATAGAGAGAGAGAACAGGAATGCGCCATATGTTAGTAATTATGGTGCATTCCTGCTCTCTCCCTTTGATGCAGTGAATAATGTTGTCTTGTTGCGTTGCGCCAGCTGTTGATACATCTGGCTCACTGTGCTATAAATGAAAATAAAGAAGTGCAGATACTCAGTGTCCAGAGTACCTGTTTGCTAGTGAGGAGTGGCAGCACTCTCCGGTTAAATGCTTTGTACCAGTGCTGAGAAGTGCTGGCACTCCCCCTTTCAAGTTTAGGAAGTGCAGGTGCTCAATACCTGAGTATCAGCCCTTTTACCTCACGGCTAACATATTAAGAAACTAGACTACTTCCTTTCAAAATGGCGGTCGGAAGTTGAGCGAAATGGAGAGCTTGAAAACTCATGGAGAGCTTCTTACACCCACCATGCTCCAGAACTATTTTACATAACACCTTATCCTGGGGGCAGCCTTCGCTTCGAACATAGTGTCAAGGATCACACAGGCACATTCCCCAGGCGCCAATCTCAAAGGGAATAGTTGTAAGAACACTAAAATGCATACCTGCCAACTTGAAGAACAATCTCACTGTGTGAGGAGGCGGGTGGGGCCTTTAAGGGGGCGGAGCCTCTTGCCAAGAAGTACCTATGAGGCACTTTTGAACCCCCCCACTGCCCCAAACCCCCTTCCCCTCCCCACTAAAAGCTTGTTGAGGCTGGTGCTGATGTCCTGGGGTGTTGTCACACCCCTTAATGGACGTCAGCAGTTCAAAGCCTCGGAAAACGAGCTGGAACATCACTGTTTACGGTGATTTTCAGCTTGTTTTCCCTGCCACGGTGTGATATTGGCTCCTCACCGTGTGTCACAAGTTGGCATGGTGTGAGTTGGCAGGCATGAAAATGCACCAGACATACAGGTGACTCACAGGCCGCGGGGTGCATAAAGTGGGACACGGATTTCTGGAGCACTGTATTTCTCTGGTTACTTTGAGGTAAAAAGGCTCACAGTTCTGGAGGATGTACTACTTTGAGTATGAAGAGTGGTCATGGAAAAACCAGCAGCAAGGCCCAAGTGCAATGCACTTAATGAACTTTAAAGGGTATGTGTGCACAATGCACTGCTTTTTGCCACCCTGCAGAGAAGATCCAGAATGTACTGGTGGCGTGCACAGGGCTTTAAGTGAGAGGAAAAAACTGGGGGGTCGCTCGAAGGGGCGTGGTCAATGTAATTAAAGGCGTGGCTTAAAGACACGTAAGCTAAAAATCTTCGCTTAAGCACCGTGTGCCGCCCAACTTGTATTTTGCTGTTCGTGTCATTGCGTCCAGATATATGATACAACAAGTCACATCATACCTACAAGTCAGGACTATTGGCTTTGTCAAAGGTTGCTAGATGAATAAGATAAATAAGCAACAACTATGGCTTGTATAGAATATTGAATAAACTTCCACTTAAAGCCCTGGTAATATAACACCACGACAATGTTGCTGCTCCTGACTTTCAAAAAGAGAAGGGAAATCCAGAGAGAAAATGACTCTCTTTAAAGGATTTCCCTTCCTCTACAACGCTCACCGCGCACACATCGATGTGCCTGCTGTCACTGCAGTCACGGAAAAAAACGGACCGCCTGTGCCAGGCACAAAACAGAGCCCTATAGAGACCCGTTTCGAGGCCCCCTTAAAAAAACTGCCGGTGCTCAGACCCGGTGAGACCCGGCCCACTTAAAGCCCTGGGCGTGCAGATGGTAAGATCTCCAAGCGCGTCCAGGTCCAGTTCAAAATGTTGGAAACAGGTGAGGATGGGAAAGATCCCAACCCTCATTGGCTGGAGGGTGCTTTAGTGATGGTGGTGGTACCTTCCCAGGTGCCTCTCAGCAGCTTACTCCCACTCCTTGTCCCTCGCTGAAACACTGTCCAAACACAATCTGGAAATGTCCCAGTGGCAGGAGGATGTGAGGTGCACCAAAGGGACTCCAGGCTGAGCACCAAAGAGACTTCCTGGGTGTCCAGCCGCTCCCCCGGCCCAGTTTTCTCTATGACCACCTTCCTTATATATAACCATGCTGCCATCTTATTATGGGCAACATTTAAAACAGGAGATCTGGTGCTACACATAAGGTGATTGTTCACGCTTGTTATGACTTCTATTCTAACCAGGTCAATTTTAGGGCAAAGGCGGTGGGAAAAATTAAAGACTCTTCAATAAATAGAGTTTCGGTCCAGAAGAGGGAATTGCACTCCGAAATGGGGGGGGGGGGTTGGCACTGGCAAGTTTATGCCAAAAAAAATTCTAATTGTTTTCTGTTTTTTTTCTTTTTATGATACAAAGTTACAGTTCAATAAGCTCTTAAAATAATGTCACTGAGTGCAAGCAGACTTCCTTTTTTGACATGCTAACAAAATGCGGGTGTACACCTAGCATTATCCGCATGATGTATCAATATGATCATCATCATAGTTTATTTTAATATAGCACTTATTAGCAGATTTTTTTACCATGGCTATGCTCTATTCATAACAAATGTTACTTTTGCCTCATTTACTATTACTCGATTTACAAACCTTCGAGGTGTAAATGTTCAGATTGCCATGTCAGGATTCATACATTTAATCCGAGCCTCATGACAGATGTTAGCAGGGAGTGGTTAACACTCCGACCCACCTTACCGGGTACAAACAATTATATGTGTATTAAATATTCCCACTGTTTAACAAATATTCTACAAGGGATGCGAAACAAAAAATGTTCCCAGTCTAGACATATTTTTTAATGGTTCATAACGTGAATGGGAATTTTTCGTTGCATCAAATACAGCTTTAATCTCAATGGAATATCTAATTTATGAATGGTACTCAGTTCAAATGAACCTGTCCACTATTTCAACTGGATGAGTTTTTAACTATAAGTGTTGTGAGTCTATGAACTGACAATGTACCACAAAAAACGCTACTGTTTCAAGGGATATTTATTCATTTTTTTATTTTATTAATTTAGATAGTCATGTAAGCGAGGACCCAGTCACATAGGTAGAGCAGCGCGTGAGGTCTGGGTCTGAAGCCCCAGTGCTGCTCTGCCAATGCACCTCAATCTTTTCTGATTTCATTTTATGCAGTGATTGGAAAAGGGGAACGAAGAAAGGTTTAAACCGATAAAATACTTATTTCATGCTCAGAAGCAGAATATAATGTAACAAAAATAAGGGATTTACCCAAATTACCCTCCTGTACCTGGGTATACAACACAGTCATATGCAAAGAAGATAGATATGGAAGAATTAATATCTTATTTATTTTGTCATAGGGCACAATCAATTACCCTAACATTAGTACACAGTCCTATAGGAATATCTAGTCAAAATTCATTCAAAACACATGTGCCATGGGACCGATCTTTGAACATAAATCATTCTAGGATTCATAAACACAAAAACATGCACAAATACATATATATTTGACAAAAAAACAACAATGGACTATTATAAACAGAACTCTGCGTTGCCAATACCCCTCAAAAAAAATATTTTGTTAATAACCAGTGTTCACACATTAAATATGGGTGATACACTGATGCGGACACGTTTCAGCCTTCAATTTCTTATGGGCCTCCTCAGGACAAGGGCAATGGAACCAGTCTCTCACAAAAGAATTATCATGTGTGAGTCGAAAATAGAACAACCGTCTTCCTATGGGGAAACACTCAGGTTGAACCTCGACACGAGAGACAACCACCTCTCTCAACAATAAATGTCAGCTCCTGGCGAGCCCTGGTGTCCCTCGCACAGACACTGTTTGCCTTTTAATTTAACGGTCTCTCTCGACAATATTATGCGGTCCTTGCTAGAGGCCGTTCCACGTGTGCCATAACTTTGTCGAGAGAGACCATTAGATTAAAAGGCAAACAGTGTATCACCCATATTTAGTGTGTGAACACTGGTTATTATCAAAATATTATTTTTGGGGGGTATTGGCAACGTAGAGTTCTGTTTGTAATAGTCCATTGTTGTTGTTTTTTGTTTTTTGTCAAATATATATGTATTTGTGCATGTTTTTGTGTTTATGAATTTAAGAATGATTTATGTTCAAAGATCGGTCCCATGGCACATGTGTGTTTTGAATTAATTTTGACGAGATACTCCTATAGGACTGTGTACTAATGTTAGGGTAATTGATTGTGCCCTATGACAAAATAAATAAGATAATAATTCCTCCATACCTATCTTCTTTGCAGAAGCAGAATATAAACATAGGCAACTTAGGAAGAGGCTAGAATATAAATAAATACTTGCCAGATCGGTAAAGGCTAGTGGATAGCCAGTAAGTGTTGTAAAAGATGTCTGATGAGTTAGTGGTTGAAGTTGCAAACCTTCAGGTGAGGTGTTGGTAAGACCCTTAAAGAAAGGGCTGAGTGTAATGTGCACTGGAAACAAAAGTAAGCGTGTTTAAAATCAAATGTGTAAAATGATATGCAGGGCCGGCTTTAGGGCGGTGCGACCGGTGCGACCGCATCGGGCGCTGACTTTAGGTGGGGGTGTCGTGTTTGCAAGTTAATCAAAGTTTTAAAAGCACCTTCTGCCAGCGTTCTGGCCTCCAGCAGTTTTCAGCTGTCAATAAAAATGTCAAGATAACTTCGTGATTAATTTTCTTCCTACAGAAAGATCGGAGGTTTGTCTAGTGGAAGCTTAGAGGGTAGCACAGATGATTAATGTCCCTTCTGCAAAGAACCTGTAACAGCAGATCACAAAATAACCTGTACCAGCAGATCACAAAGTGCATATAATTTAAATAGATCAGTGGGTCATTGCTTTTGTCTGAGAGATCCTTTATTACTTGCAGTTAATAAGTTAACATCCTAGCATAGAACAGTGACCTATTAACTGTCATCAAAGAGCTGCATGCAACCTGCAAGGTATAGATGAGAGCGTTATGATTTTTCCCCTTTCTTTCATTATTCTAATGTAGGAAATTACGTTCATTTCGTTCAGAAAGCTTTTATTCGGTTTGCGTAACACAACCATATAAGCTAAACAATTAAATAAACATTTATAAAATCCTCTTCTTATATAATTATTACAGACACAAAGTTGACAGTGTTCCTCCACCTATATAAATGTTCTAACACATGTTCATAATAAAGCATCAAAGTGCATTGTGCTATATACTGCCGGGATCCAATTATGCAAATATCAATTTATCTGACTATTACAGTACATAAAGCTGTGCAAATTTGCTATAAAGTGACATATGCTAATGTGCAAATTTGCAATATCTGTCTAACTATTACAGTACATAAAGCTGTGCAAATTTGCAATAACGTGACAGATACTAATGTGCAAATTTGCAATATCTGTCTAACTATTACAGTATATAAAGCTATGCAAATTCACTATAGAGTGACATATGTTTATGTGCAAAGTTGCAATAAAAACAGAATTTTCAAAGTACTATCGACTTTCTGGCAACTCTGCATTTCATTATAAAATTAGCCACATAAAAACAGATATCTGGGCTCTCCAACTTACATAGTAATTTCATAGCGTTTACAGTTAAACGGGTATCATATTTTAGAAAAATCGGTTTTAAATAGCATTTCCTAAGCGATACATAAAATTTACCCAAAAGTAAAAAATGGCAGCAACTCTGATTAGAGATATTATCACATGGGCACTTCACTTTAGAACATTTTCCCATAACCGGGAAGGCTACGAGATGGTGAACAATTCCCAGCCTAAGACGAGATAATACAAATCGATGCGAAGATCTTGTCACATCTACCAGATACTGCTGGAACCCACTTTTAAGTTCAAGTTGCCTATAAAACACAAATGTTCTTTGGGTCCCTATTAGTTTATTATCTCGTTCCCCCCTCTTATAGGACAAAAAGGAATCTTTTATCTCTTTTTTTGATAGTGTTATTGGATATTCGGACTCGTCAAGGCTATTAAGATCAAATAAAAAATTATACCAGTGGTTAATATAACTTATCCACGGTATACGAGAACAAAAGTCCAACTTTAAACAGTCCTTGATTATGGACTGTGTAAACTTAGTTTCGCTCTTGGACCAAATAGAACTCCATAAAAGTAAAGGCCGCAAAGCAGCCAAATTAGAAATGTAGTTAAGACCAGTTTTCCAAATGAATTAACTCAGTAGAAGCTGAGACAGGGGCGCTTAACAGCCGTTTAAGGAAACTATTTTCATCTAGTTGGAGTTGGTCAGCAGGATAATGACCCCATATTCCAGCCCCATACAGGGCTGAGGAAACACATCTTGCATTATATATGTTCACCATGTCCTTTACCCTCCGGTCCCCTAGTTTAGCTGCAAACCTAAATATGCCATTCGTGTTCCTAATCATTTTGTATCTAATATTTTCATGTTCATTGGTCCATTTACCACTTCCAGCAAAAGTAATACCTAAATAACAAAAAGAGGTAACAGCATGAATTTTAAAACCGTCTAAAAAAAAGGACCTTGATGAGTTCGACTTTTTGCCACATGTCATAGTATAAGTTTTTAATTTATTAATTCTGAGTTTCCTGCCTTTGATAAAATCTGCAAAGTTATTAATAAGCCGTTGAAGGCCTATTGGGGTACGGGATAATAAAACAGCGTCGTCAGCATATAATAATACTGGTACTGTCTTTTTATCTATCATTGGTGCGTCTGCTGGAATCTGATTTAAAACCGTGGCTATTTGGTTAATAAATAAAGGAGGGGCCACAACACACCCCTGTCTAATACCTCTTCTTACATCAAAAAAGGGTGTTCGTTCACCAGTTGGCCCATATCGTACACTACAGGATAGTCTCTCATATACTCGTGCCAAAAAGATCTCTTTCGGGGCCCCAGATTCAAGCAGTACGGTCCACAAAAGAGAGTGGTCCACTAAATCAAAAGCACTGCTTAAATCAGCAAAACATAAAAACAAATTACCCCCTTTCACTAATGTATATTTATTAATTAATAAATCAAGGTTCGCACATTGTTCAAGTGTACCTAGGCCTTTCCTAAATCCATATTGAACAGAAGTTAAAATCTTGTGGTCCAAGGCCCAGGTTTCCAATCTTTTTAGAAGGACCCTGCTCATAACCTTTATTGAAGAATCCAATAAAGATAATGGACGATAATTGCAGGCTTCAGAGCGGGAATCCTTTTTGAAAAGTGGAATAATTAGTGATTGACCCCAGGATTTTGGAATATTCCCTATAGCCGCAATGTTAAAAACCCTCGTAAGAATTGGGGCCTATAAATCCATTTCATTCTTATATAGATCAATCGGAACACCGTCCGGACCTTGTGCTTTTCCCCCCTTGCTATTAATTAACCCTTCCTGTACTTCTTCCACATCAATTAGCATAGGCAGTGTAGGCCATGTAAAATCATTATTTGATAATATGGTTAGGGGCACCTTGTCTGGATTAAAAATGTTGGTATAATGTTCAATCCATTCTGTACAATTCACTTGGGTCGTTAATTCTGGAATACATTTATCTCTTAAAAAGGGACTATTTACAGTTTCCCAAAAGAGTTTACTGTTATTGGTGTTAGCTGCCAGATTTAGTTTGTCCCATGCATCCGCTTGAAGCTCTTTTTTGTGAGCCAGTATAACTTGCTTATCTGCAACTCGCGACTCATGTATGTACAGTTGGTTTCGGGGAGTAGTCCCCACAGCCAATTTCAATTTCTGTAATGCATGGGTACATTTTGAGTCAAACCACCTCGGACCTGTTTTTTTCGAATTATTGGTGCTTTTAGTTAGTAAAGTCTTTATTGATCTGTTAATATCAGAAAAAGCCTCCATCGAAATGTCAGGGAGGATTTCTTCACTGAGGCAATAATCAATTTCATTCCTACAGTTTATAACCACCTCCTTTTGAACTTTGGGTGGGTCTACTCCGATCCATTTAATTCTCGTGCCATTAGACCTAACAGGAAGAATATTTAGAATACAATCCTCGGTATTCACCAATTTGTTACCCCAGTCTAAAATTACTATAGAAATACTATTGTGATCACTCACCACCTGTTCAGATATCCATAAGTCAGTATAAAAACTATTTGTGGAAATTAAAATATGGTCTATGTTACTAAAAGCATTCCGCCCAGTAAAAGTTGGGCATTTGATATGACCCTTTCTAAATAAACAATCTAATAAATCAAGGTCAAATTTTGCCATTATCATATTTAAAATCATACCATATCTACAGTGGGGAAAGTGTAACAAATCATCATCATTCTCATTAATGTTACTATTAACTTTCATAAAGCCACAGGAGTTAGTTTGTGTTGAAAGACATGCACGTATATTAAAATCACCTACCCAGAGAATAATGGCAAGTTTACCAGAGAGTGCCAATACCCTATCTATCTCTTTTTCCAAAGCTTCTAATAAATCTCCCCTATCATTGGAAAAGGTAGAATTGTAATAATTAATTAATATCAGATCCTTACCCTTTGGAAACTCAAATCTCAGTACTTGGCTGTGATTATATATAGATGAATAACTTATAATTTTACACCCAAGTATTTTATTTGATATGAGCAGCAACAATTCTCCCTTAGCTCTTTCTGTTATGGACGGTGTCGCACTCAAACAATATGAAGAATATCCTTCGACCACAAAAGGGCTGTACTCCATGTTTCCTGTAGGCAAATAAAATCATTGCCACAGACAATAAAATCCTGCCAAAAAGGGGTATCCAGTTTTTTGCCAAGACCTGCAATATTCCAAGTTATAAATGTGTAGCCCGCTTGTATTATTGTTTGCATTCTTTGGCTTGTAATAGAAATTGTAGTTGTGATTACATTTGCTACGGTCTCGACATTCTGTAACATGGATAGCTCGCTCGTTAACATTATTTGTGACAACAGAGGCATTACTCCCAATACTAACATAGTCTGTAACCACCTGCTTGGGGTTTATATATGGGGGTTGTTGTTTACTAATTCCACTTCCTCTTTCGATTGGCCTATAGACTACCCCGCTGTCTATTTCATCAGTTAGGGATGCAACCTCAAGGCTCTGTCGTCAATCATTATCCTCCAATGTGCCCAGGGGTTGGAATCTGTAATACAACGGGATAGAAAAACATGTAGTTTGGGGTACTAATGGGGGCATCGGATTGATAGTTGAATGGTATATCTTTTGGTTTGCAACGTGATCATTTGCTGGCAAATATCTATAAAAGAAACCCAATGGCAATAATGTAGTGTTAAAATCCCAACAAGAGGGTGGAGGAGCATTAATTATGGATTTGTACGCCCAACCTGGAGACCTAAAATTAATTATTATGCAGTCACCATCAAAGTTTTTTGGTAATGGGCCTATCCAACCAACTCTTTGGGTAAGTATTATCTGATCAGCCCCCATTGTGGGGAAACCACAATGTTTACATAACCAATGCAAGGTTTTGTTTTTTAAAGTTTCATTGGTTTCTAGTTGTCCTTCCCGTAATTTAGGTACATTAGAGAGGACAGCAACATATGCCCCGCATTCTGGTGGTAAATTAATAACCGCTGGTATATGAGTAGTATTAGGGTTATCTGTATTACGTAACCTTCTTGCCTGCTCCAAAGTTTCTTTCCTTTGAATTCCTTTATCATTTGGTGGCATAATACTTTCAACATGAGGTAATTTCTTTGGTTCCTCTAGATTTTTCCTATTATCTGAGTTACTGACTGTAGTTGTACCTATGCTAGGGTCGGCCAGTACTACATTTAACGGATTATTAGTTGCTGAATTAGTGGGGACATTATTTGTTGGCACATTGGTCTGATCTCTTGGATTGACTAGCTGATCTTGTGGTCTATAGTTATCCATGTACCCATCAAGTCTATGAACCTCTCTAGTCAAAATATCAATTTTCTCATGTAATGGCCGGATTATCTCAGTTATTTTCTCAATAAGAACCTCCATATTAAAAGAACACATAGGTTGCTCTTTATTCGATGTAACATTCTGTTTTATTGACGTCCCTCTTGTAACTATTTGCTTTCCTTTAGCTGTCCTGCTATTTCCTTGGCCTGTATTTCTCCTTTTGCCCCCTTTAGTTAAATTCGTAAGCCGGGGCGAGGAAAGTGAGTTAGATAGATTTGGTGTAATTGAGATCCGGGAGCTATGTAAGTTCTCCATATCAGCCATAGCTATATCAGAAGTTGTAACCGGTGCCCAATCTGCAATAATCGATCCTTCCTCCCTGGTTGTATGGACCTCTGACATCACGTTAATTAATTCCCCGGCCCTTGTACCTGTTCCCAATGAGATACGTCTCTCTGTACGGTCTATTTCATCCGCCAGGGCACTAACTGCTTTAGTCAGATATGTATCTATAGTATTATGTTTTTTATCCGTTGCAGGTTTTACTGGACGTCTGGACATGATTAAATAATCGCTAAGTATAAGCTAAATAACAATATGGACAACCAAGAGATGTAAACTAATGTATGTGGACATGCATCACATATGGCAATTACCTAACACACGTAACGTTTCACGGTCTTACTGAGTTCAATAGTTTCAGTAAGGTAGCCCAGCCCGGCCTCCTCTGGCCTCGGATGGCCGCAGACGGCCCCGCCCTTGTCCCGGGCTTCTCCTGGCGCGACCCGCGCGCGTCCCGCTGGACGAGGTTCCGCTCAGACCTTTATGCACCTCCTGGCGCCCGTAAGCAGCGTCGGCGGCGTCCTCGTCAGTAGCGGGGCTGCTGGGGGATGGAGTTCAGATCACACCAGATCGCACCGTGCAGCGGAGCCAAGCCCGGCTGGAGAGAAGGTCACACAGGGGGATAGCGGAGCCAAGCCCGGCCAAAGATGATTATTTCCAAAATAGGATTAATTTGGATATAAATCAATTCTGATTATTAAAAAGAACCCCCAACTATGCTGTTATGTTTTAAATTCTGAGTTTGTGCTTCTCTAGACCAAGCGCTATTAAACTATACTGTCTACCAGTGTGGATGACATGTGACTCCTACACCTTAAAGTCCTCTGTCTTATGTAACATTTCCTATACACTGATTTGCACACCTATGATTGATTGTCTCTGTGTTTTGTGCGTGTGATGTAAAGTGGTCTGACACCCTACACTGGTATAAGTGGCGCTATACAACTAATTTAATGCATCTGAGCGATGGAGTGGTTATGGAGACTTGAGTGGCACTGTTAAAGGGTCGTAGTGAGGAAATGCATGGCAGAGGTGGTCACTGGGGGGGCGCCAAAAACCATTGTTGCACTGGGCGCCACCAGCGCTAAAGCCGGTCCTGATGATATGTGCCCCTGCTAGCTGTTTATTCACAATAGGATTACTGGTGGTCCAGATGAGGTCTTCTCGACGATACTGCAACGTGACGTAAAATAACGTGGAGCCTTTAGCTGGGACACACCTATTGGTACGCATGCGTCTTTCAATCTGCTACATTTGACTCATGCGCGGAGACTTTAAAAAAAAATCTAAATCCATACCAAATATTTCGGTTTTTCTGTATCTACGCATTTCCCATAGATACCAAAAGGACATATCAGGCCCTTTGTTCCTTGAAAATAGCCAGATAAAACAAGCATATAATGCAAGGCATTTTTCAAGTTATGGTGATATTTTGTTTTTATCAAATGAGATTTTAATTGACCTCGGTGAGTAGATCATATAACAAGTGCATGTCTTGGAATCATTTACCGCACGATGGTTTCTTCCAAAATGTGTAGTCTGCAGAGCCCCTTTTTTGCAGTTCAATTTCTAACATACATAAATGACCTATTTGCAGCATCTTTCGTACAATGGGCTCTATGCTCAAGATGCAACTCTATTAAAGTGCAAATGTTAATAGGATGGATGAGAGGATGTGGCCTAACGGCCAGAGCTGCCGACTTTGGAGCTGGGGAACCATGTTCGAGTCTCGGCTTAAGGTTCAACAACCTGTGATTCTGGCCTCCCTGCGCCTACCGAAAAATGAATGTGTCCTTGTGTAAAATAACCGGCGCTCATGTAAAGCGCTCCAATACCTTCGGGTAGAGTTCGCGCTATATAAAACTGCCCGAAAACAGTTTTTTGTGTATATCGGTGTTTACATAGCGCGAGCTTAGCACAGAAGCGCTATATATTATCCAACAGAACACATCGCCACGCCACAATGATTTGTGGATCGGAGTTTCTTAACGTGTGGTTTGATCTATTTGAGCCAAAAGGCGCATTCATCTCTGTCTGCAAAAGAAGATGTGATAATGCCAGGTGGCAGGTGCGGCTTCAAAACATGGAACGTTTAGAACGCCAATTGCGCCTAGACGGACCTGTAAGTTACAAGGCTGAAGACCATATCAGCCTTCTTAGTTGAACTGCAGCGCGTTCCAAATCATCTGGGTAACAGTGACTCTTTTATATTTGCAGCGCCCAGAAAAGATAAACTGCGCTCCTAAGCTCTATGAAAAGGAAAATAAGGCACTCGAAAGAATCGAAGTTTTTATAACAGTAAATGTATAGTGACCCATTTGAAGATCGTAGTTTTCAGGCGTGTTCAGACATGTGATGCTTTCTTCAAAGAAATCAAGACGAATCTACCTTTTTGGCGCAATACCTGTTAGATTCGCAAATGGGGTCGCCTGTGATTTACAACGCCTTGAAACTGCAGATTTGTGGTTTGAAGAGCTGCATGAAAATAGCCTTTCTCAGTGTCGTTCTGAATCTGAGCGACAGTGATGTGAACAAACTATGCCAGGATTTAAGAAATCTGATTTAATACTGTTCTGTAACAGTACGAACATATGAAAATATCGTACCTGCGTGTGCTTGTGTTGTGACACACTCTGTTGTAAAATTCGTTATCCGAAAAGGACTACTGGTGTTTGTACTATGTATGCAGCGATGTGTACAGTAAGTGAGCGCTCTTGCTAGACTGTCGCCGCTTACTGACAGATATCTCGTCCTTACTCGAGTGGGCTGACAGGTGATTTGAAAATTACCCAACGTGACGCAAACAGTCTTTTAAAAATCGTTTATGCATTTCAACCAGTTGTTATTTTACTTTATAGACTTTGTGACAGACCTACAACTCATGAATGACTTGCAAACATTTATGAATCAGAGAACGACAGAAATACTCGTAAAAGCAGATAAACGGCGACAAAAAAGCATCATTATTCTGCACTGTTTTGATAACAGGCACAAAGGGCGCGTCTGGAATACAGGACTAAAGGTACGCTCCTCACCTCGATGTGTTTGAACTCGAAGGCCCTCAGCTCGTCCGGGACGGTACGGAGAAAGCTCTGCAGCCACTCGCGGCTCTGCTCCCGGTCTCCGGGCGCGTCCTCTCGCAGGCTGTACACCAGCCGGACGGCCTTGGCCCGCTCCACCAGGTTGGACGGGGGCTTCAGCTCTACGCCGCCTAGCGCCGCACCCAGGAACTGCCTCCCGCCTTGGAACATGGGGAAGGTGATGTTGAGGCTCTCGATGGCAGCGGGGTTGCCCTGTACCTCGTGCAGCAGCGGGTTGGGGGGCACGCAGGAGCCCTCGCTGCGGGCGCAGAGTTGCTCGAAGGTCCGGTTCATGCTGGTGGAACGCAGAGCTCTCACCATCTGGTCCAGCCTCAGCAGCTCTTCGAAGGCGGCAGTGGTCAGGATATTTTTATTGCCTCTGGTCACCGCAATGAGGGAGGCGTAAGTTCCCTCGGTGTACAGCCTCTGTGCCGAGAAGAGCCCGGAGTCGTTGGTAGGGAAGTGGTCTATTATAACAGCCCTCTCGCTTTTGGCGGGACCCCCGACGGGAGTGAACTGCTCCTCGATGTCATTGGATAGTCTCTGTGGTAAGAAGTAGAACCCGGCTCCCAGCCCTGCAGCCAGCACCATGGGCACCAGCAGGAACCACCAGGGATGCCTGGCGATCAGGGCGCCCAGGCGGCCGAAGGCCCTGGAGAGGGGCCGCTCCAGGCAGTCCGTGTGGCAGGTGGGCATGGCGGGGTGAAGGGTTGAACACCCAGGCGACGACCCTCAGCAGCGAGCAACAGAATTATGTGGACAGCCGCAGAGTGCACGCCGCATAAATACGAAAGAAACTACAACATTAAATAAAATAAAAACGAAATAAGAGAAAACAGCGGGACTCAGATACACAAATCAGTTCTGGTAACCTCACTCCAGTGGTCACTAGTCAGGGTGATATGGACTAGGCAGAGTAACAGCACAGAAGCTGCTCACTGTGGAAAGAGGAAGTTAATAAAGCGGCAGATCTGCCTGGTGGCGACATAAAGTAAACACACCGACCGACCTTAAGACCTGCTGTGGTGAAGTGGGCGGCTCCGAGTTTTCTTTGGAAGCGGATTGTTTTTTTTAGAGAGCCATTGACATGAAGATATGTTAGTGTAAATCTCTGATAAGGATGACGTACGTAATTAACCTTCGATGTTCCCAATTTTAAAGCACAGTGCAGATGACAAGTTTAGTACAGTCACCTTTGGTCATAAAAAAAGAAGTTCATTTACGTTTTCTTTAACAGGCAGCTGGAGTGTCAGCTTTAAGCCACAAATAGCAAGCATTGTCAAAGCTAATAAGTCTGGCCTTTGTGTGGTGCACTCACAGAGTGACACAACAAGCCGGCAGCTGCACCCGTGCGTATGTGCACACAAACGTTTCATACCATAACTACACGAATCAACAGCGGGCACGTTTCAGATCACGCCTGATGCATATCTGGGAAAGGACGAGGCTCCTCTGACTGCGAGTATCTAAGAGCGCATCCTCAATAACGTATAACGCAGGGTGCTATGCATGGAGCACTGTACATTTGTGGCAAGGTAGAAACAAGCAATCTCTAGAAGGCTATGGAAGCATTTGCATATTAGTATGAACATTGCTTGAATGGACAGGCACTGTCTGGTACTGAGTACACGGGCTTCCTTAATTCGACAGGGAGATTACCTGCACCTCTCAGCAGTGCTGCAGTATATTTAGTGAGAGCGTGTCCGCATAACACGTACTCTAAACAGTGAGTACCTGCACTTCTATATTCCCATTTAAAGCACTAGGTATGAAAGTCCTGGCATGGTAGGTCAAGTCTTGGTAGAATGAAGCTATAGTTTGAGGTTGATGACATGCATGGCCTAAAATGACTCCCCAGCAGCTGGATGTCCAGCTAACTTGGAAACATGTCTCTGGTGGTGTAGGGAGCTTTCCTATCAGAATCACATCCATTGAGAAAGCACCACAATGCCAGACCAATATATGTAAGTGTTGTACAAATACCAAAAAGACGCACCTGCAGATGACTCGGGAAGAGATGGAGGAATAACATAACTATGGAAACCCATGCAACCTTCAAATCCGCTGTCAACGCACATCACCTTCTCTTTCAAGACAGAATCAACGCAAACGCACACAAAATCAAGGAACTCTTCACCATTATCAAGGAGTTTGACAGGCCCAACAGTGAGACCACAGACGTCCCACCCTCCCAAGATCTCTGCTACAAACTCGGCACCCTCTTCCATCACAAGATCAGGCAGATCTGCGACAGCTTCAACACCGATCACCCTCCAGCCTCGCAGTACCGTTAACTGCTCCTTTGAAACCACCACCTTCCCCAACAACTGGAAACATGCTGAGATCAACGCCGTGCTGAAGAAACCGTCTGACCAACCGACAGACCTGAAGAACGTCAGACCAATATCCTTCCTTTCCTTCCTAGTCAAGATCATCAAGAGGCCATCAGGGCCCAACTCTCCAAGTTCATTGAAGAGAACCACATCCTAGACACATCCCAATCAGGCTTCCAAAGCAACCACAGCACTGAGACCGCACTTCTTGCCTGTCACGATGTCATCCGCTCCCTCCTAGACTGGGGTGAAACCACAG
Source organism: Triturus cristatus (assembly GCF_964204655.1). Lineage (NCBI taxonomy): Eukaryota > Metazoa > Chordata > Amphibia > Caudata > Salamandridae > Triturus > Triturus cristatus. Next base: position 425,660,613 of record NC_140593.1, read on the forward strand.
CCCTCATCCTACTGGACCTCTCTGCCACCTTCGACACCTTCTCCCAACGCACCCTAATCACGAGATTCCACAACGCCAGCATCTGTAGACTGGATCCACTCTTCACTGACCGGCCGAACACAGTGAGTCAGACTACCCCCGTTCCTCTCAGAACCTACAGAGATCAGCTGCAGAGCGCCCTGGAGTGCCCCAAGGCTCCTCCCTGAGCCTAACCCTCTTCAATGTCTACATAGTCCCCCTCACAGATATTATCAGAAGCCACAAACTCAACATTGTCTCATACGCAGATTGCACCCAGCTGATCATCTCTCTCACCAATGAACACACAGCCGCCAAAATCAACTTTCACAATGGAACGAAGGCTGTCGCTACCTAAATGAAAGACAGCTGCCTTAAGCTCAACTCGGACAAGACTGAAGTATGCATCCTGGGATCACCCCCTCAGCCTGGGATGACTCCAGGTGGCCTGCCGCAGTTGGAACCCCTCCCATCCCTACAGACCACGCACGCAACCTCAGCATCATACTGGACTCAACGCTCGCAATGTCCTGCCAAATTAACACAGTATCCTCATCCTGTTTCCACACGTTCCGCCTGCTTCGAAAGAAAACCAGATGGATTCCCACAGAATCCAGAAAGACGGTCACCCATGCACTCATCCCCAGCAAACTTGACTACGGCAACGCACTCTATGCCTGCGTCACCCAGAAACAGCTCAGTTAACTAAAGAACGTGCAAAATGCCGCAGCCAGACAGATCCTCGACATTCCCTGCCGCAGCCACATAACACAACACCACCGACAACTCCACTGGCTCCCAATCAACAAGAGAATCACCTTCAAGCTCCTCACACATGCCTACACGGCTCTCCAGGATGCAGGATCAGTAAATCTAAAAACAGTTCATCAGTTTTAGCCCGAGACTTCTGAGGCTGAATAGAAAAATGTGGTCCCATTTTACAGCGTCTCCAGTGCGGAAAATCCAGAGCAGTCCAACCCTAGATTTTAAACTAATATAATAATGTATAAAGTGCTTTGCTCTAAAGGGATAAAGTGCTGAATCTGATACGGACCTGACAATAAAGGGTATGCGTTTAGTCATTTGTTAAGTGATTTCTACTTAAAAATATTCTGCAATCACAACAAAGCTAAGGGAGGCTGTGAAATGTCAAAACTAGCACTAGGACAGAAGAACTCTGCTACTCTAAAACAAACATGCTCAATAGATAAAGGTTAAATGTACCACAATGAACAGATAGGAATCAGTGTATTCCTTGTGACTGTAGGACGGTAGAGCTACTCAATAATAGATTAAAAATAGAAGTGGAAAACTTCCAATAGCAACCTGGCCACTATATTCAGAGTGGTCTCATACAATTTGCTCTTTAAAAATTCTACAAGCACAACCCAGCTTTGAGAGCTGAGGGTGGGAACAAGCAGGCACAGGACCAGGGAGCTCTATGTCACTCTAAAACTGGCATACTTGGAGAACAAAAACTAAGCATATAACAGTAAACCGTTACTGGTCATTGTGTCCCTGATGGGAACAGGATAGGTAAGTTTGTCACATTAAAGTAATCGCCCGATGACGATTTCAAATAAAGTCCGGATAGACATGACCACCTTCCACAGCAGTCTGACCACTTTGTTCATATGTGGTCCTTTGTTCTGCAAGTAACATCCACTCTGAGGAAGGCTCGGTACCTGGGAGAGTGATTAATGAGGCTGAGCTCCTTAATGCTTTGCCCACTCTGTTCAGATATTTTATGAGTCTGGCTATTACTTGCCATGGGCTTCGTTCAGGAGAATTTTAACAGCCTTCTGATCCGACCGTACCCCTTGATTAATCAAAGAAGGTCGAAGAAACCTTCTTCATTAATTAAGTAAGGACAGGTGCAATGAAGGTGTGACATCATCTTCTGGGTCATGCCGCATAAATGACACATGTTGGTAGATGGTTGAGGCGCCCAAGGTGGCAGGAGATCTAATGATGAAAAACATCCCATGCGTAGCCGGCAAAACCTAGTTTTATGATGGGCTCAAAATGGTTCATTGATGTACTTTTGAATCCCTCTTTGAGTGTAGCTGTCCAAGGTGGGCATGCTTTCTTCTCGTGAAATTCTGGCCATCTGTCATGAAAGAGGCTATGTGGACCTCTTTGTTTTGAACTGCTGGTGTAGATTCCACAGAGTGGGAGTGCCTTTCAGTTCCAGGGCATTTGACCAAGGGTTATGGGTCGACGAGCTGCTTGGGGACATTACTTTCCACCAGATTTAATGTATATACTTCAGGAGGCTAGCTTTCTGGACGAGGTGTTGGTCATTCAGTTTGAACTGCATCGGCTTAAACAAGGACCTAAAGCTAGTGCTCTGTGCTTTGTTCAAGAAGGCACCACATCTTCCTGGAAATGCCTCAGGGCCGCATGCCAACATAGGACCAAGTTTGACATTATCTTCAACATGGATTCCATAGTAACAAAACAGAAGCAGCTTCAGTGGAAAGAGCTTCCTGATTGTGACATAATCCACAGACCTTGGAACCTACTGTAACTAACTGTGTGGCTTCTAGTTTTCTTTGGAAGTGCATTGGTTTTTTGAAGAGTCATAGACATCTCTGATAACGATGACCTGCGTAATTAACAATGCATTTTATGAGGTTTATAGCATCGGGCGAATGCCAGGCTATATCCAGGCACCTTTACTCATTAAAATAACAAAGCTGACTTGTGCTTTCTTTAACAGGCAGCTGGAGTGCCAGTCTGAGGCCACAATTAACAAGCAATGATAAAGGTAATAGGTCTGGACATTGCGTGGTGCACTCACAGAGTGACACAACAAGCTGGCTGCACCACCTGTGCGTATGTGCACACACTCAAACCACAGGGACATTTTGACATTTAGATGGACAGAGGAATATTTTCAAGATTCTTACACAAACCAACAGCGGGGACGTTTCAGATCACGCCTGATGCATACCTAGAAAAGGACGAGGCAACTCTGACTATGAGGACCTGTGGCAGCTGTATGTACTGCGAGTATCTAAGAGTACATAATAAATAACGTATGACATTAGATGGCAAGGTACAATGCATGCGTCAGTCTACATTTGTGGCAGGGTAGAAACATGCAATGTCTAGAAGGCTATGGAAGCATTTGCATATTAGTATGAACATTGCTTGAATAGGCAGGCACTGTCTGGTACTGAATACATGGATTTCTTTAATTTGAAACATAGATTACCTGCCTATCTCAGGAGTAATATATTTAGTGAGAGAATGTTGGCATTTCTCCAGAACAAACAAGTACTCTAAACAGTCAGTACCTACACTTCCATAGTCCTATTTAAAGCACTGAGTATGAAGTTCCTGGCATGGTAGGTCATGTCTCGGTAGAATGAAGCTATAGTTTGAGGTTGATGACATGCATGGCCTAAAATGACTCCCCAGCAACTGCATGTTCAGCTAACTTGGTAAAATGTCTCGGGTGGTGTAGGGTTCTTTCCTAGCAGAATCACATCCATTGAGAAAGCAGCACAATGTCAGACCAATAGATGTAAGTGCTGTACAAATACCAATAAAATACTGACGTAAGCAGAAAACACACACAGTTTTTACAGAGTCAGCAATAGCGACTCTGTAGTTATAGTTAGGAGTTTCTTTTCAAACAGTGGCGGCTGTTGTGATTAGTCTGAGCACTGTGGATCGGCGCTCAGCCAGAGAATGGGAGGCTGGGTATGTTCTCCATGCAGGCTGTAATGCAGACTGCTCGGAAAACAGGCAAAGTGGGCATGAATGTTTAGCTGGGCCCAGAGGGCCGGCCAAACATTCATATGCACTTTAGAGAGTGCAAAACACTCCTCCCCTCACCTGCTCTCTCAGCAGAGCAGCCCCGCCCACAAAGCTGTCACAACAAGGAAACATTAAAATGATAATAAGTTAGAGTTATTATGATTTTATTTTTCCTTTAGTGACACTACTTAAAAGCAGTGGGGCGACACCCCTCTGCCTTAGCGGAGGAGCCACCAGTCTTCAAAAGCCCTTTTTTTAGGTCTCGCCTGACCCAGAGCATGCGCTGGACTGGCGAGACTTTTTGAGAGGGCTCCAAAAAGTGCTACCAGGCCAGCCTAGAGCTACAGTGCATGTGCTTGACCGCGATTACTTTCGCGGCCGCTTTGATGTTTGATCGCGATCACTTTCACGGCCGCACGGCCGCCTGGCATAGCCAATAGGTCTCGCTTTTGGGACCTTATGAGTATTTAGTTATGCAACTGATGCATGGTTAAACACTGATAAGGTCCCAAAGGCGAGACCTATTGGCTGTGCCAATGCTTGTTTGTTTTGGTAAAAGGTTTGGCACTGTTGAACGAGTCTGCACAAAATGCTCCAAAACAATTGCATCCAGTTTAGATTTGCCATGGCAAGTTTTGTGTGAATCTGCCCAGGGGGAGGAGAAATTAAGAGAGGGTAGGGTGGCTAAAAAGTAACCTGTTTCATTCTAAGTGCAATACTTTGCTCTCTCCTGCAGCGTTACACCAAATTTTGCATGAAACTAGAACTTTGCGCAAAGGAGTGACTTTGCTTGCTTTAGCTTAAATCCATTCTTTGGATTTTGTGGATGTTAGAAGTTTGACACCTAACGAAGCAACAGACCAAGATTGATTTGGGATTAAAAACACATAGGTCCCTAAACAACCACACTAAGTGTAATACAAGTGGAGTGATTTATTTGATCCACTGCCCGTGCAACCTAAAATATCTAGGTATGAAAGCCCCGTAAAGTGGGGACAAAGATAGTAGAACATCAAAGTTCAATTAGATGTAAGTGGTCCATTACCAAACTAAGCTGTCAATTTCTCCTGCTACGGCATATGGAAAAAGACATTAGGTGGACAGTCATTAATACAACCCATTATAGATCACATATGGGTAGTCTAGAGGACCTTCTATTTCAGAGAGAATAACGCTGGGTTTTCAGACTAAGGAATCACATGCTAGGACTCAATGATTATATTCCATGGTCTTCCTTATCATAACTTTCATATTCTCTTTGGTTTTGCGATTTATTCTTTTTCACCATCTACTTTATTCTAGAGACTGAACCACAATAGGTCAATTTCCAAGTAACAGGATTTTGAGGGTCCATTTATAATCTGTATAGCCCATTTTAGAGGTCTATATCTACCTGTTTGTTTGAACATTTCTGTATTAGGATAAGATTAAAGGTACATGTTTTGCATCCAATTGCTATTATCAATTTCTATAACCCGTTCTATTATCTATGAGAACCGTGGATTGTTGGAAATAGAACTAGAAAGTGCACAGTGGTGATATATACATTATTCAATACTATGTTCCTTGTATTATAGTCCTCTAGATTAATTAAACACATTTTTATGGAAAAATAAACTAGGTTTCTTTCTATTCTTTGTGCTCCCTTGCAATATTGTAGCACTCAGTAGAGATGGCAAAGGGACTACCTTTCCCTGTATCCACTGCGCTCTTTGGCATTCTCAGAGTGTACGTTTGAGACGTCATTGATAGTAGACGCACCTTCAAAATGGCATCCTCAACAGGCACACCAGAGAAAAGATGCGTGAAAACAATTGTTTGTTTTTTCTTTGTAGTTACATGTAATAGGAACCTTAGACATTTGTCCTCACTGTGTAAGTCTTGGTTGATGATTACGCTTTTGGCATATTCGCTTTCCATTAATATACTTTAACTAAGACTCATGTTTTTCATTTCTTTATTCCATCAGGCCTGAGCCATCTTGTGAATAATTTTTAGGTTCAGAATAATTCATGCACAGAACTTGAATACATTTTCATCTTCTTTACACTGCTAAGCTACTGCCTCATGAAACAGAGTATAGCTGATGTGATACATATTACACTACCTAGTACTATCTCTTAACTTTCCTTTTCCTTCACATTGACTTGTATGTAGCACTGTTACATGTGTTGCCTTGATTTAGTTTTTAGTGGAATTAATACACCATACTGCTCTAGGGTAATACTTACCTCATTACTAAGTGCCACGCTCTATTAGTGTGACACTGGTGACTAGCAGAATCACAGATGCATGTCCATGCTTTCACATTATGGACAGCTTTAATTGGACTCTGAATGCGAAATACCTTATTGTTGTTTGTGTATGATTAGATGTCTATGTATTCTTTTAGGGGAGAACAACAGTGGACTCTGCTGACCCCAAGTTGTGGGCCACCTTCTATATCTGGTGGTTCACCACCAACACACACTTCTCACACATATATACAATTGCCTATACCTATTACAGAGTGACAGTTGATTGTGGTCCTGAAGAATGCCGAAGAACCTCGTGATAGGGTCATAAATAGGGTATAACTATGTTGACCTTTTCTCACTAGGGAAAGTCTTTTTGCCCCCTTTTCATTGTTTTACTCTATCCTTTTGAGGCATCAGAATAAAGTTTAGATATTGCTTACCAAGAGGTTGTTTTAATTCATTTCACTCTGGATTCCTCACTCATACCAATATCTTCACTAGGGTTTATATGGAAAGTGTCAACAAACCCCTCAAGAGCTCCTCTCTTTAGAAGAGAGTTGTAGCTCACAACAGGTACCATTGTTGCTATAGTGTGGAGGGACCCTATGATGAAGCATGCCCATGGGTGAGATTTTGCATCCCAAATAACACATATTTTCTTTGAATAGAGGTATACCCCCAATTACTTTACTACACATACTTTATTGTGTTATATTTTTAGATTTGTGCCATCAAGGGTGAGCACAGTTTAAAGGGCGGTCAGAAAGCGCTCAATTGTTAATAACTGTAGCATCCTTCGACCGGGTGAGCATGGCCAAGATGGCAATGGCATAGGTTGCAATCCAGTGCTCCGGGGATAACCGCCACATACATAAACATCCTGTAAACACAATAATACGTTTCAGCAGTCTCAAGCTGAGCTTGGACACTCTCCTAGTCTGCTGGGTTAAAAGGTGGTCTGCAGGTCCTCACATGGCACCAGGGGAGAGAAACAAGATTGGTGCTCTCAGCAAATTGAGCTACGTAGAGATCCAAGTCAGGGAATGGTGGAGAGGGGCATTAGCCAGTGCTCCAGGAGAAGTGGATGTATACAGATGTCAGCAGCAGTGACAGTAGGCTGAGGCACTTCAGTCTGACTCTGCTGCTTGGGGGTGAGCATTGTGATTGGTCAGTGTGCTTCCTGTTCCAAGAGGAGAGCAGAAGCAGATATGCAGGACCCGGCGGCAAGGTAAGTTCATTTTTTGTAAATGTTTTTTAATATTCGCCCCCATGACCCCCCCTGGGTGACTCCCTACACCCCCTGCAATCCCCCCGTACCCCCCGTGCCCACCACACCACCCGCAAACCATGCCGGCCGCCACTGGGACAGCAGTTGGCCGTCCCTCACCCCAAGGACAGGGGCAAATCTGCAGAGGCCCAAAATGTATCATGGAAGAAGATTAGGGTGACATCGGATATCAGCTGGGACACTGTTTTTAATCAATAAAATCAGAATTGAATGTTGGATGGTATCGGAGGCCCTCTTAAGGCTTGATGACTACCAATTGAGGTGTCCAACAAAAATGGGTGCTGGAGATGGAATCTCCTACATAATATAGGGGTGCTTACTTTGTCATTCTTGTAGTTGGTCCCCGGCCTTATTCCCCCTCATATTATCACTAGGATGAGATGTTGTTGCAGCTGAACAAGGGATTTGCAGCCTTCCTCAAGAGAACTGAGTTGTTGAGGACTGTGGTAAATCAATTGTTAAAAATGTGACCTACCCAGGTGATGTCTGAAGACGCTTCTTCCAACGCAGACATGGCGGACACCAGACACCTAGAAACACATCCAGAGGAGCACACACGCAAATTTGAAAATAATTCTATACACCATCCAATTACAAAGAGCACCCTAAAATCTAAAATACATGCAGTTGCAACGAAAATTGGACTGCTGAGGAAAACTGAAACTCATGGACAGAGTTGCAAGTAATGAATTTTCCTTCGCTATGCTGTTGGAATTTAATGCGTTATTACTCCATCACTTATGCTTTACATTGTATTATATTAGCATTCATGTAGCTACTTTGTATTAGTCACTTTTGCATACATGGGTAATCCGTCCCTGCAACTAATGTGTCAGTTAATGTTAGCATCTGTGCCGCCATTTTCTACCCATGCAGCCACCATTTTGCTCTATGATTGAAACTAAGCTTCTGTCTCATGTTGGTTGCCTCAGCAGAAAGCTGCTGGGATGTATTTGCATCTCCAAGGTCAGGCCTCACTGAAGTATGAAAAGTTGTTAGTTAGTGCATACCTTTCCCATGAAGTGGAGGCCTACTTCCACTGGCCCAGCTGCAGGCACAGACAGAATGACCTTGCCAGAGAGATAGTGTGTTCCCGGTCTCAGACTCTCAGCTCATCTTTGTATGCCCCCTTTGTTTCTAGCTGCCTTCTGTGGAAAGTTACTGTGCCCAAGCTGAAATGTATAATTGGTACCCTTATGCTTTTGAAAGCCAGTCCCCTCGACAGTCATCTCCAGGTGCTGATCAGATTGGGCTTCACTGCAGTGTAATTTACTAATAAATGATTGTTTGTATTCTCTGCTGTCTGACTGACTCATCACTTGTTTGGAAGGCTAAGAGGTGGTCGTAAGTGACCCGGGTGGCCCTAATCGGTCACTTCCTTCAGTTGGCGCCCAAACAGGGACCCCTCCATCAGGGGGCGCAACCTCACCCGTATTCAGTTGTAAGGAGGACGGGGTTCCGTCTGGTCAGATGTGCGGATCAGGGTACCCTGCACTATAGAGCTATGCACTCGCAGCTGCCCGTTTGTCTGATCAGGTGGCTCCTCGTCTAGTGGTCACCTGGGCTGGGGTTCTGAGAAGGCGGAACCCTTGGATTTGACCATTTGGTCCAAAGAGTCGGCAGTGGAGAATACCTTTACTTGACCTGTGTGCACCAGGTGAGTTTGTTTTGTCTTGTGATAAATATGGCGCCATTTTGAATTCTAGATTGTTTGAACTTGGTGGATCTGCGGACCCTTGAGGTACAGAGTGTTTTTGAACGCTCTGCCAGGCTACTTGGTCGTTTTGTCTACTCTTGAAAAGGTCTGGCGCGAGAGCCTATCCTCTTGTCTTGGTACAGTCTCTGGACTGTCTTGTCTTGGTACAGTCTCTGGACTGTCTTTTCTTGGTGCAGTCTGAGGACTGCCTTGTCTTGGTGCAGTCTGAGGACCAACTTGTGGTTTCCTTTGCTTGACACGGTCTGAGGATCGTCTTTGGAACAAGCGCTTGAATGTGTTTGGTGAATATAGTGCACCATCAGTTTGTTTTTTGTACAGTCTGAGGACTGTCTTTAAAAAAAAAAAAGACAGCACTTGCAATCGCTTTGCCAGGCAAAATAATGAATTTGGCTCCTTTTTGAAAACGCCTGGAATGAGTTTCCTGTTGTCATTGTTGTTCTGCAGATGCATGAATGTAAGATGACCAACCACCATTAAGCCCTCTAGGAAAGGAAAAACGTGGAGGGGGCAACCAGGTTTCAGCAAAATCGAAATTGGCAGAGAGAAGCCCTAAACAACTCTCTGAGGGCAATTTGGGATCAAGCATTGGCAGCATTGAGAAGAGTCAGTGAATCAGAAGTGCCACGAGCAACTTTAGTTTTGCCCTAGGGACCAGCAGCTCTACCTTCCTCTGTGGTGAAGTCAAGGGAAGGAGCGCAAAACCTGGTAGGGCCAAAAGCACCCCCTTAGAGACAAAACTCAGGGTTACGCCCTCATTAAGGTCCTTTTTTAAAGTACTACCTGAAGTTTTGAACTTTGTAAGGCAGGGTGAGGCTTTTATAAGAGGGTCAGGAGGACCAGTCGACTCTAGAATGGACTCTGGTGGCATGTAGGTATCTGGTGGCCCCCCGTTTTCAGGAGATACCCTAACCTTAAGTATTGAGAGCCCTGCTATAATGCAGAAGGATAAAGGAAAGGAGACTGAAGGGCAGGGGCTTCAATTCGTATCTCAGGTAGCATCCCAGGGGGCGGTAGGAGATTTAGGAGTCGTTTCTGATGCAGGTGCGATGGCCCATGGGGTAGCAGGACCCTCGGTGGCTTCCCTGGAGGCCCTTCTCGCTTCACTTTCTGTGGACATTAAAAGAGGGTTTGAGGTATCGACTGCCAATCAAGTAGAGATTAGGAGCTTTTGTGAGTCATTGGAGAGAAAAGTGGATTTCTTAAACTCTAAAACGGAGACTAGAGTGTACTGTGGGAGAATTAACAGATCATCTCGGAGTAGTGAAAGCTGACATAGTCACTCTTAAAAGGGAGGAGGTGGCTCTTCGGGACAGGCTAGAAGTATTGGAGAACAATTAGCAAACGAACAACCTGCATATTTTGAATGTCCCGGAGGGAAGTGAGGTGGACGACCTCAAATCCTTCATGATTACACTCCTAAAGGAGTCTCTTGAACTGGATCAATCAGAGGATGAGCTGAGGAGCGACATCCAGAGAATACATAGAGACCCCTTCAGGAGGAATCCAAATAGATCCAAGCCTAGGAAGATACTTGTTAATTTTCATACCTACTCCCTGAGGGAGAAAATACTTAATCTGTCTCTCAAGCATAAGTCAGTGAAGGCCAAAGATTTTTCATTTCAAATTCGATCTGATTTGGCCCGAGCAACTCTTGACAGTCAATGGGAGTTGGGTAGAAAACTGGATGACTTTAATAGGCTCAGTGCTGTTGCTTAACTTAAGTTTCCTGCTACCCTCAAAATTATGTATAAAAATAAAATGCATATTGTGAGGTCGATACAGGAGGCAGGCGAGCTGCTCACTATTATGGGGAAGGGTGAGGTCTAGTCAGGGATCACCTTTTTTTCCTGAAGTATCTTCCCCTTGTAGTACATCCGACAACCAGCTCAGTAGACGGATGAGTTGCTTGATAGCATCAGCAAGGGGATTTTAGAAGAGAGTGTTTTTAGCCTGGTTTAAGGTCTGCTCGGGGATGCATTTCCATCTTTAGTGGCGGATAAAGTTAGAACGACAGGTGATTATATGCCAGAAGTGGCTAATATTTAGAGTAAATGATAACATAAATAAAGGAAGGTAATAAATTATAAAAAGAAAAAAAAGAAATTATCCGTAGAGTCGGATAGATCTTTTCTTTATTTCCTATTCCTTTTTGCACTTTTCTCACTTTATGGAAGGAGGTGGGGGCGGGCGGGTACCTTCGGGATGCAACTGTCTGGATTCCATTTGTCCAGATAATTGGGGAAAGGGTTCTTCAGGGATGGGAGGAGGGTCGGGTGGGGCACAGGGGTTGGAGTTGGGTGCAGCGGGGTAAAAAAAATAAAACATTTACTCATTCTTCCTCTCTTGATCTTACCAATCTCAACTTTAAGAGCAATGGTTTTGGAATTGTGTTGGTTTGGGTGCTGGTGCTGGTGTCTCCAATCTCAGTTTTTAATGACAAGGTGTTGGTTTGATCCACCATGAGTTCCATACAGATTATGTCCTGGAACGTTAATGGCCTGCGCACCAGACCGAGAAAAGATAAGATCATACAATATCTCCAGGATTTCCATGCGTAGGTCATTGTCCTCCAGGAAACACATCTACTTGAAGAAGAGACGACCTCTCTCTTTAAGAACAAAAGATGGGTTGGGTCGTATGTTTGTACTAGTCAGTCAGCAAACATCAGAGGGTTTCTAATTCTATTTAAGAAATCAGCTAGGGCTCATATTCTACTACAGCTAGTTGACCCAGGTGGCAGATGGGTCATTGTGAAAGTTATGATAATGGGGACCTTGTTTACCTTGGCTGGCTACTACGGCCCCAACCAAGATGATCCCTCCAGGCTCAAGATAATTTTTTCCCATATGCTTGTCTTTCCGATAGTCCTGGCTGGAGATTTTAATATTGTTTTGAATCCCTTAGTAGACAAGACTCCAAACAATAGAGCTTCTAAATCTAGGGACTTTTTACTTGGTGCTATGAAGCAATTCACCTTTTCGGATATTTGGAGGGAAAGAACCGGTCAGCAGCCAGGTGTCTTGTACTGATACCATAAAAATCGGCACCAATCTAGAATAGATTATGTGCTGATAACTTATGCATTAAGAGGCAGAGTCAAAAAAATCTCATACTTGGCATCTCATCTTTCAGACCATTCAGGGGTTCTTTTGGGCTTTCAGTGTCCAGTACCTAGCCCCACTAGGATTTGGTCTTTTGACTGTGCCTTACTTTTGGAGGAAGAGGAGATTTCTTTCTTATCACAAGAAATTGAATGGTTTCTGAAGGTAAATTCTGGATCAGCTTTAATAACAATCGTATGGGATTCTCTAAAAGCTTTTTTGTGAGGCCAAATCACCAGTAGGTCCAGCTATAGAAATAAAAGATATAAGGAAGAGACCTCAGCTATTGAAGCTAAGCTGAAGGATGCGGAAGCCGATCTAATCTGCCAAGCTCCCCCTGAAATTCAGCAAGAACGTCAGGTTAAGTTTGACAGTTTGTAGGGTCAGTTGGAAAATCTCGTGAACACCAGGCTTACTCGAAGATGGGAGGCAAGTAAAATCGCCCACTTCCAGTATGGGGAAGGGGCAGGCAAGCTCCTCGCGTGGAAGACTAAATCGAACCAGGCGAGGAACCACATCAAGGAAATTACTAATGGTAATGCTACTCATTCTTCAGATGAGGAAATTTGTGATGCTTTCCAGACCTTCTTCCAAGACATCTATAGTGAAGATAATAGGGTGGAAAGCTTTAGTGTACAGAGCTGGCTCAGAGCCATCCCTCTTCCCTCCCTAAGGCCTGATCAGCAGCAACACTTAGACCAGACTTTCTCTCATGCCGAGCTCAGGGAAGCCATTTCACGTTGTAAGAAAGGGAAGGCTGCAAGCCCTGATGGGCTTCCAGCCGAGATCTACAGATTAATGAGCAACAAGATCATCCCCACCCTGACATTGCTTTTTAATCAGATCTTACAGGAGGGCTTAAAGCTCCCAGCTTCGTGGAACGACGCCACTATAATTCTGATCTTGAAACCAGGGAAAGTTCCATAAAGCTGTGGGTCATATGGGTCCATATCACTCTTGAATGCCGATTATAAAATCTTCACCTTAATATTGGCAGCAAGATTGGGACTCGTGGTGGGAGATATTCTTCAGCTGGATCAGAAGGGCTTCGTCAGGGGTCGACAGCTTTCAGACCTTATGTACGATTTTATTAGTGCGATTGTTTTGGCTTCCGCATAGCCTCTCCCATTAGCAGCCATAACTTTAGATGCTACCAAGGCCTTCGACAGGGTGAATTGGATTTACCTGTCAGAGGTCTTGAGGAAATTTAACCTAGGGGAAAAATTCTGTCGTACAGTTCAGTTGATGTTACAGAACCCAACTGCCAGACTTCTTGTTAATGGTAACACCACTGATCCATTTAAGATTTCAAGGGGGACCAGACAGGGCTGCCCACTCTCCCGTCTCCTCTTTGATCTATATATTGAGCCATCTGCTCAATGGCTTAGGGATGATCCTAACATCCAGCCTTTTAAGGAAGGGGAGTGGGAGAGGAAGGCAGCCCTGTATGCTGATGATATTTTAGTTCTTTCAGCTAATTTACATACAGCATTTCCAGCCGTCCTCAGCCTAGCTCAGGTATTTTGGTTTGGTTTCTAGTTAGGAAATCAACACCTCGAAAACAGAAATCATGTCCTGGAATCTTGGAGTAACCCAGCATCAGAACCAGATCAGCTCCAAAATGAGATACCTGGGGACTAATGTTCTTCAAGATATCACTAAGATCGCAGAGACTAACCTAGCTATGGTGGCTAGGGAGTGTCAGAGGCTAATGAAATCTTGGGCCATACTCCCTTTATCCATTATAGGCAGAGTTAATCTGGTCAAGATGTAAAATCTCCCTAAAATTACTTTCCTCTTCAATTGTATTCCCCTTCACTTTGAAAAATCTACCATTGACACGTTGCAGAGGGATATTAACTTGTTTGTCTGGGCATATAAATCACCTAGGATTGCATGGGAAAAGTTGAGGCGGAGGAGAGAGAAGGGAGGCCTTGCTTTACCAGATCTCCAGCTTTACGCGTGGGCCTTCCAATTTTCACACTCGCGTATGCTATTGAAAATGCCTGTTAATACCGGTGCAGGGGGGGGGGGGATGTTCCTAGCTATGCTTAGAGGTGCTAATTTACCAGAGGAGGGATTTCTGTTCAAATTTGGTGGTCCAAAGTCTAAAAAAAATATTAAGTTGAAGGTTCTCCAAGGCTTAGCTAAAACTTGGGCAAAATTGAGGGGTTCGGCTGCGTTTGGGTATTTCTCCAGCCTGGCTCCACTCTGGGACTTCCCAGGTGCTGCAGAGTGTTTGAGGGATAGGTTGGCAATACCCTTGAGGGAAGCTGGTCTAGTGGTCTGGGGGGACCTGATCCCTGATGGTATTCTTGTTTCATGAGAACAACTTAGAGACAAAGTCGGAGCAGGCCTCTCCAGATTTAAATATCTTCAGCTGGAAAGCTGAGCCCAATCTCACTCAAACTCAAATTGTAAGAATTTAACTGGGAGTGGCAGCTTCCTGGAACTTCAGCTTGTGACTAAGTCCTCTGGGAGTAAGGAAGTTTCTTTTTGGTATCAAGCTATATCTGAAGTGTCGGATGGCAAATTCAAACTTGCAGAGGAACGGTGGGGAGGTTCCTTACCTGCACAGGACTGCGATTATTTACGGCAGAACTCACGTAAGATCTTATATGAGGTAGTAAGACCGGCATGGCTAAAAAGGAACCACCTGTTTACCATCCATAGGGCCTACTTCTCCTCACATAAACTTTCTAAAATCATTAAAGGCCCACCGGTCTACTGCAAGAAATGTGGGTTGGCGTCAGCTTCCGACATCCACATGTTTAAAGAATGCCCTGCCCTTGCTTCCTTTTGGGATAGCATCGGGAATTTCTTGGCAAGTACCCTGGGGCGTCCTATCAACATCAACTTACCTTTGATCATCTTTGGTTTGACAGATAGAGTTACGGGCTCTGCCAGATCACTGCTTTTCTATGCTATTCTCCTAGCTAGGAGACAAATCTGTAAAAGATGGACAGAATCCACTCCGCCCTCCTTTTTAGACTGGCAGACTCAGTCTTGGCGGTCTCTAAGATAGATCTTATGAGATTAAGCAGTAAGAAGAAGAAAGCATTTTGGAACCTGCTGCAATTCAGATGGGGATCAGAGTTGATCGGTTGATATATTTTTTTCTTTTTTTTCAGAGTCCTATAAATATGCTGCCTTAATACTCTTCGGGCTAAGTCGGTTGCTCCCAGTTTTTCACTGGCAGCTTTACGACGAGTGTCATCTAGCTCTTGGAGCTTGGCGGAAGAGTTATCTCAGCTGGTTCTTTATTAGCACCCAAGCAAGTCTTGGTACCTGTAGGCGGGGTCTCCACTTCCAATTGCCTACGCCTCTCAGCTACCTGAGGGTGGGTATAGACATCTTGTGTGTGAATTGAAGTGAGGTTGGTGGCGAATGAGGACAGAGAAAAAAAGAAAGACAAAAAAAATTATAATAATATATATGTTTGTTTTTTGTGTCGGAAGAACTGTTTGAGAAAGGACGAAGGAATGCGTAATGGGGGGGAGAATGTGAAATAAGACAGTTAAAGAGTAAAGCAGGGGTGCGCTGATGGCACCCAGACCTTACATTTTGCTTTGCACATTGCAAAATGACAAAAGCTGTTTTGAGCTACAGACATGAAGTTGCATTTGAAAAGAGGCATGCAAGAAAGAAAAAAAAATGAACGAATGAGCCCTGCTCAGATACTGATGTTTTTTTAGTCTGATGGGAAGTGTAAGGAATGCTCAAGTAATTAATTAATGATCAATTTGAGTGTGTTTGCTTTTAGATTTGACCTCGGTATAGAATATGCATTTAATTTGAAAAATGTGTTGTGAAAATTTAAGGTAGTGTATATTTTTGCTGAACAGACACGCATTTTAAAAAGTGCAGTAGGAGAGATGAAATTCACGCTGGAAGGGTTGCTTTTTGGCCTTGAGATAAGGATGGAATTTCTCTCGCTGAAGGATGCAGGCAGAAATACACAGCCTCATCTGCAGAAGAAAAAGGAGGGGCTGGTTTGGGCTGTTATCAGGGGGACACGCAGAGAAGTGAGAAACCAAGCAACTGAGTTTGAAAGGCAGACGGATAAAAAAAAATATATATATATGATGGTACAAAGGGAGTTTGCTCAGAAAAGTTGTTTGCAGGGAATGAAAGTGAGTTACAATGTGTTGTTTCACAAGCAGAAATAAAAGGTGCACAGGAGTTTTTCTAGCTCAGATGCTCCCTCGAAATATGGAGAATGCTAAAATTAATTTGAATACGTTGTTCAGGGCAAATGTGAATTCAGCCACTTGCCCCATACCCTCTCAAACTTCTCAGGGCAGCCCGGGCCTCAAAAAGAGGTTCCTACTGGGCCCCGCACCAGTCCACCCCTCGGCGCCACTTACGTACAGTGGGAGGCTTTGCCTGTGACCAGGCCGCCGCAATGTCTTGCTTGGCCACTTCCAATGCCGTACCCAGGAAACACTTGTCTGCTCGGGAGCCATCTAAGCCGTCAAACACCCCTAGGAGAAGACAGACGGGATCATGTGGGACCTGCCAACCCAAAGCGTCAGTGAGTTCATTTTCTATACCCGCCCAGAAGGAGGTGAGTTCGGAGTACAGCCAGACCATATGAAAAAAATTGGCCTGGCCGTATTTTTGCAATCTGGGGAAGGTTCGCGGACCCGCCCTGTGCAGGGGTAAGATATGCCATGTGGAGATAATACAACTGGATGAGGCGTAGTTTCAAAGAGCATGTCAGGGTCTTGGGAGCCATCAGGGTGTTTCGCCAGTCCACCTCCTCCAGGGGGACCCACCCATCCCTACCAGTGGGTCCTCAACGCATCTAAAGTGACACAGGCCTGTTGTTCACAAGAGAGCGATATATTCGCAACACCCCCCCTTTACCCATCATAACCTCAGCTTCTAACAAATTGAATTCAGAAAGGAAGGTACCATGCAGGACGTGTGTAGTAAGGGCATGACAAAGTTGCAAATATTTATAGAGTTGAGTAGGGAGAAGGGAGTAGCGTTGTTGCAGGTCAGAGAAAGCCTGAATGTGGCCCCCCACCCAGATGTCCCCGAGGAGCGTAATCCCAATCTGATCCTACCGCTCGAACCCCCGGAGAGCCAATACTTCACGTAGCAATGTACCGTGCCACAACAGCGTGTGTCGAGTGAGTTTCTTATCCCATTGCGTGTGACGCAGAGCAGTGCGCCAGGCTGTGAGGACCGCTCTGGTGATCGGTGGAATGGTCAATGGAATGGGGGTCCCGTAAAGGTAGGCTAAAATCCGTGGGAAGTCCATGGTCCTAAGCTTGGTCTGGTAGGCCGGGTCGGACCAGCCTCCAGCAAACCAGTCATGGATGACAATGACTCGGGTGGCCAGATAGTAGAGGTGGAGGTTGGTCACCCCCATACCCTCATCAAAGGGAGGTATTTGACAGTGGGTCAAGGCCATATGTGGCCTCCCATTCCCCCACAGAAATTTGGTGAGCGGCCCGTCAAATTCACGAAACCAGCTGCCCGGGAGATGGAAAGTGATATTTTGGAGCACGTATAAAAAACGAGGGGGGTTGAGCGGGAGGGACTGCCAATGCTTAAGGTCGGATTTGGCTTGGGTGACAAGGGGCGCGTGGTTAATGGCCCACTCTAGTTCGGGACAACAAAGTCAGTTTTAAAGAGGGTCGATTGCGGTAAATATTCAGCTGTTCTTTCTATTTCTGCTGTTTCTGTTCCTGCTATGTCGCTCAGGCTGCGTTGGCTATGGCACATCTTGCACTTCCTTTGTCTCTGCCACCTGTGGCCATTATGTTGTTAAGCCGCACTGTCATGTATTTGGCGTACTGTAAGTTAAAGGATTGTCGCCAGGGGTACAGGTGAGAGTGAAGGTGTGTCTAGATTATGGTGGGCAGGATTTGTGTCTTGAAAAGGGAATTTGATTGTTTTTTGGCAGATTTGTTTTTTATGTGCTTTTGCAATAGCGATTTGGTTGTAGACATTTGGAAGTATTTGGTCTACATTTACATTGCTTCTTTCTGTTACGTATTTAACATAGCACAGTGTTATGAGTGTTTTGGTGGGTGTTTTCAGACGCATTAGTTGTAGCACATCTTTTGCGCTTTCTTGCTCTGATTATTGGTCCTTTTTACAGTGAATTTTCCATTTTAGTTCCTGTCTAGTCGTGATGAGCATGTGATGGGTTTGGCATCCTACTATTACTGCTCTCAGGCAAGTGAATGTCTGATGATGGGCCTTAATGTAAGTAGTGAATAGTGTTTGTCCCACCCCCCCCCCCCCGAGTTTTGCGGATGTGCCATTCACTTTGAGGCTAACAGGAGATGTAGAGCTGGGATTCTTTCATATTTCACGAGCCTTGTTGTGTATGATACAGGATTTTGGTCCCATTATTTTGATTGTGTTTACAATTTTGTGACTGAGTGATGTGAAGTTCATGAAAACGTGATATTCCTACATCCTGCTGTTCTAGCCACTGCTATGTTTCTGCTAATGGTTCTTTCTGCTACTCAATGCTTTTCTAATACGGATCTAAACTACATTCTTTGACGGTACTATTTATTTCAATAATAGGTCTTTGTCCGGATTTCACATTGACTGGTAGGAGTTATAGCCTCCGCTGCACTTTTTAGGACTATGCAGAAAGACAGAGGATCTATAAAAATGGTTGAAAAACAAACAAAGGGGGTAGTTATTGGCTCATAGTTTCAGACACATAGCAAAGTTGTAGGGACAGTGCAGTTAAATAGTGTGCGACCTGGCATCCTAGGGGTGAATTTCCTTGACTTTTTACCTCTACCTCCTATGTTTTTGATGCTGTACTGGATTTAGTTTTTGCTGGTTTAGATGCTTTGGGCACTTTGCCACTGCTGATCAGCGTCAAAGTGCAAGTGCTCTCTGTGTAAATTGATACTGTTCTTGGTTCTCCCTGATTGGCATATTTGTTTTACCAGTAGATCCCTAGTGAAGTGCACTGACTGTGCCAGGGCTGGTAAAAACATTACTACTAGTAGGCTTTCATCACTGATTGTGCCACCCACATGAGCAGCCCGGAAAAGTTGCCTCAGGCCTGCCACCGCAGTGCCTGTGTGCAGTTTGTACATAGGACACCCCTACGGTAGGCCCAGGGTACACCCCTGGCAGGGTGCAGACTATGTGAAAAATGGAATGTGGGCTGGTGTGTGTGGCGTGTCCTGGTGGTGAAATGCTGCCATTTTCCTTTTTCACTATTGAAGGGCTGTCTTGCCGATAGGACAGAATGGAGATTTTTTGTAACATTTTACAAGTATATCTTTCATAGGGATATGATAGAAAATAGGAATATGGTACCCTTGAACTTAGAATCTGATAACACATCTTTTAGTAAGGATGGTTTTTAAAGTCTATGTTTGAAAATGCACTTTTAGAAAGTGGCTGTTTTCTTGTTCAACATTTCTGTGTGCCTCTTTCTGATTGTGGATTGATTGTTTGGTTTCATGTGACAGAGACCGGGGATATGCATTTGGCTTCTGCTGTGGGGTCCTTTTGTGGTGTTTTCATTGTGTCATTGTGAGTGTTGGTGTAAATACTTTGCACATTGCCTTTGGGATAAGACTGTCTGCTCTTTCCAAACAACAAAGGGGATGAGAGGGGGTTATCTATCGAGTGTATTCCCCTTGCCCTGACTTGACGGATGGGTCCCCATTGGAACAAAGGTGCCTACCTCTGCCAACTAGAGACCCCCATTTCTATCACATTGTTTGCATTTACCTTTGAATGGCCAGGGAGTGTGTTTTTCAAGGGGGTAAGTATTGTCGTTGTCGACAGGAGGTTTCCTACATAGGTCACCTACTGTCGAAGGGAAGTAGGAGATTAGCTACTTGATGGACTAACACATTGAATGGGGTGTATGAGGTGCATGAGCCTTTACCCTGAATGCCTGAAATAGTCTTTTTGGCAACTAACAAACTGCGCTTTCTTTGGTCTCTGTGCTTGGTACATAGATTGCTGTGTGCTGTTTTGTGTAAGTACACAAGATGGCTTGCTGTGCGCATACTGTCTTTGATGCTACCACAAGAGCCCTCCCGAGCTGTTTAGGATCGGTCATGACTGTGGCCGTCTCCATAAGACAATCGCTTGGACCCGCTTTAGCCACTAATTTCACAGATATGGTACTCCATGCTGTGAACATGTCCTTGAATAAACAGAGACACAGCACCTCACCAGTGCACGTCTAACCGGCTATAAAACAGTACTGTTCAAAAAAATGTCATGATTAAAAGTGTTATATACTCAAGAGTATCCAGTAGCTACTGTTAAAGTTTAAACAAAAGCAGAGCCAGTGGAGTTAATTCATAGCCTCTTGTGATTTATTTCACAATTTTCTGGAATATTTCATAAATTCAAGGACATTCAATTCATGTCAAACATTCAAGACAACACAAACTGATGACATTTTTCAACATAGAAAATGCAAAAACAGTTATCAGATATAAAGAATATTTACATATGTGTATAATACATCGGTATTTTGTGTGTGATCAGAAAAAGAATTACAAAAATCACAAAGAGGTAACTAAAGCACCAGTTCATAAGTCAAAAATAGCACTAAGGCGGAGTAGCAAGTCACAACCTGCTGACCACTATTCATTCTTCTGCCTATATGCACAGCTCTAGGTATCCCATGAATTAGATTGAGGGTTGGTTATGGAGGGAATGAATTACGCCTTCTCCTAAGCCAATAGGGTTTGCTTTTCCTAGACGCTGTTGTCAACACGTTTCCAACCCCGTCAGCAATCAGGGGTTTTCGTCAGGACTTGGACGTGGTAGGTCTTATGTTATGGAAAGGGAGATGTTCCTACTATTTCAGAAATATCTGGCACCAGAGGTGGCGATGAGGCCTGCATCAATGGCGATTCTCAGTTGTGGAGGTTGGTGCATCAGTTCAGTTGAAACTCTATTTCCTCTGGCATCTTAGCATGTTTGTGTTGGCAGGAAAGTGTGTCACCTTGAAGTCAGCCATATTGCTGCCCCTCCTTTCTGTAAATTGATGGAATTGAAAAGGAGATGAAAGGATGGGTAGACTAGACTGATGTTCCCTTATCTGATCCTTAACGGAAATTATAGGTTGATGGCTCTTGTTTAAATCCCAGGTGACACCACCACTATTGCTTATGTTACCACAATACTACATACAATCGCAGAGACATCACAAGTCCCTTATTAGTTAGCCTGAGTAACTGGGTTGTGAATTGCAAGTAAGTGTAGTGCCTACCGGAAAATAACAGATGATGTGGGAAGGGATAATGTTTACAGATCACACAACCAAGGAAAATGATTAGACTGAAAATGAAAAGAATGTTTGTAATAAATCCTGCTGAATGGGTACCGAAAGTCATGATGTTCGAATGGAAAGTATAGCACCATTGAAAGGACAAGGGATGGGGTGTTGATAGGCCAGGGAAGGAAAAATAATGTTGCCAGATGCATATGTATTTCCCGTGGTTATGAGGAGACATTGTCCAACTCGTGTACTGTATGATGCTCATGACGCACAATACTAGGAAGGGTACCTGTATGCCCCCCAATAATTTTGCACCACATATTTTCTATTTTGAGGTTCTTTAGATTAATAATATAGGAATAGACAGATATAGTAATTCAAAGGATGCCTGATGGTTCTTTAAGAGTTTAGCAAATGGATTGAGGCTTATCCCACTATTTATTGTTGAGAAGCAAAAAAAGGAAAATTATGTAAAGTTTTATCCTTGCCAGTTAACTGAAAGTTTGCATTCTATCTACTAATAGGTCGGGGATGCCCTGCAGTCAAGAGAGGAGCCCGGACGTGATGCACAGCATAGCTGCTTGTTATGGAACATCCATGAATATGACTAAGGTGAAGCTGCAGAGCAAAGAGGTGCTGGACGAGACAGTACCACCGAAAAACTAAAGAAAGAGGGGCTATCCAGGATCCCCAGCCTTTTGATCCATTTGTGCTTGAGTCGCAGCCTATTGAGCCCAGCCTGTGGGCTCGCCTGTGTTTCGGCCTCTGCCCCCTGGTCATCTTGAGTCTGACCCCATTTTTCCTTCACCCCTCTGTGCCTGGAGTGACAAGGTACAATATACGCCAGATGGAGGAACAGTGTACCAAGGAAAAGTCGGATTAGTAGGGATGGACTTCATGGACGAAGAATAGGGTGCAGGTACCCTGTCTAAGGTACCAGTGATAGAGTAGGGAAAGGAAAATTGATGCATTGTCTTCTGGACAGTCAAGCAAGAGGGCTAATGGACTGTGATTCTAAAGAAAGAAATACCTTGCCCTCCAACGTGGGATCCGGATCCGAGCTAGACGAACAGCTCCACCGCCGGTGCTCAACAGCGCCTACACTAGATGAACAATAGGAGCCTGCCAGTGATGGCTCTCTGAAAGACACTGGACAGAAGAGTTTTGCCCATCCTCCTGTTCCCTGGTCACCAATTCCATGGTATTGCATTTCTCTCCCAATTACCATGTATCCTTTTGGTCGTTCCATTATTGAAGAAGAACAGCTCTTTGCAGCCCCGCTGACAATTCGATTATTTCGATTAATTCACATTCAAGTCCTTTTTTCTGTTCCAGATATGACATTTTCACACTGCAAATGAATATGTACATGAAGAAAATGTCTGTAACGGTGGTTGATATGACAGTTAGTTATATATCCAGGGGTCGGGAGAGATTAAGGTAGGTGAGAGCACATATGACTTCACTTACAGATCGAGCATGACAACAACGTCGTGTTAGATCCTGCATCATAATGTTCACTTCCCCGTGGATCACTAGTTCATACTTGACCTCCGATGGGATGGTTTGCAAATGTTGCCTCTCTTTTCTTTTTCCCACTGTATTTGTTGCCCCATCTATGTAACGCACATTTTATCAGCTACAACATGCAAGCATGTCTCTGCCCTGATCCAAAGGGGTTGCTGACATGAAGAATATATCCCAGAAGCACTGTCTCCCCAGCCTGTTATCCCTGTTGTGTATCAATGCTGCTACTGCGTGTGTTTAGCCTCATAGAGTATTTAGTTCTGACAGATAGTCCATGAGTTAACAACAGTAGCCTGTGATTGAACAGTTTTTCCTATCTTTAGAATTGTAAAGACCCTTACCTGATAGCAAGAATAAAGATTAGCTAATGAATGCTAAAAGGAGGGTCTGTTGTAATTTGATGTGTTATTGCTCCATCACTTATGCTTTACATTGTATTATATTAGCATTCATGTAGCTACTTTGAATTAATTACTTTTGCATACTTGGGTGATCAATCCCTGCAAATATTGTGTCAGTTAAGATTAGCATCTGTGCCGCCACTTTCTACCCATGCAGCCACCATTTTGCTCTATGATTGAAACTAAGCTTCTGTCTCATGTTGCTTGCCTCAGCAGGAAGCTCATGGGATGCATTTGCATCTCCAAGGTCAGGCCTCACTGAAGTATGAAAAATTGTTTGTTAGTGCATACCTTTCCCATGGGGTGGAGGCCTGCTCCCACTAGCACAGTTGCAGGCACAGACAGAATGACCTTGCCAGAGAGATAGTGTGTGCTCGGTCTCAGACTCTCAGCTCCTTTTTGGGTGCCCCTTTGTTTCTAGCTGCCTTCTGTGGAAAGTTACTGGGTGGGTGTGTCTTGTGCCCATGCTGAAATGTAGAATTAGTACCCTTATGGTTGTGAAAGCCAGTCCCTGCGATAGTCATCTCCAAGTGCTGAGCAGATTGGGCTCCACTGCAGTGTAATTTACTAATAAATGATTGTTTGTATTCTCTGCTGTCTGACCGACTCTTCATTTGTTTGGAAGGCTAAGAGGTGGTCGTAAGTGACACAGGTGGCCCTAATCGGGTCAATTCCTTCAATGCCATGGTGTTGGAAATGAAGACTTAACATAACATTTCTCACAGAGAAAATAAAACATCTAATGAGGCCTGTGGAAGGGGATTCTAGTGCAATAAGATCAGCATTGTTGGTCTACTGTAATGTGTACAGGGTCACGTATGCAAGTGTTTCTGAAAGAACGGTTGTAAACGATAGCTATGAAGAGTAAGATATCTAAGCTCTTTTTTTGTTGAAAGAGCTCACAACATGCCAAGGAGCTGTCCGCTGTCAGGGACTCTGCCAAGACCAGAAGTAGCAATGTTATTCAGTTACTGGAATAGAGACCACATATTATAGATTTCAATTAAGTTAATAAAATACATATAAACCGCGTGAATGCCGAAAGGCGTCTTGGCGCTAGCATCAAACAGTAATCCCAGTAGCAGAACCATACCTGAGGGGGAGCATGAAAAGAACCAGGATGTTAGCTGTTTTCCGAATTGTAGTAGATCTGATGGAAACAAAAAAAGTCTGCCACCCCAGCGGGCCTTGTCGAATCTGGAGATAATCGCCATTTTCGCAGACGAAGATCAACGCACCCACTTATGAGTGTACCATTGGAGGGTTTTTCTGAAATGCTCAGGACCAACATTGTAAAGGGCCTTATGCACCATACAAAAAGCTTTGAAATTGACCCAGTCATGAATTGGAAGCCAATGAAGATTAATGGTGACTTGGGAGACAAAATTGAATTTTTGGAATTTTCATGATCAAACGAGCTGCAGCATTATGGAGAGTATAGAGTTTGCTCAGCAGAGGTTGTTGGATACCCACATGCTGAGTATTGCAATAGTGAATCCTAGAAATGACTAAGGCAATAACCACATATTTTTAGAGCTTTAGCAGGATGAAAGGAAAATCCTCCTCAAGATCTTAGAAGGAAGAAGCAAGAAGAAGTGACCTGATTTATTTGGTCTGAGAACACATTGTTTCTGTCAAAGAGAACACTGAGGTTTTTGGCTTGATCAACTGGTCATGGCAATGGACTAAGCTTATGAGGCCACCAGGAGACAGACCAAACGGATCTGTACTTGCTAAATAGCAGTGCCTCAGCTTTCTCTGAATTTAACTTGAGACAATTGTACCGCATCCAGATAATAATCTGTTTCATGCAGTTGTTAAACTGTTTGGCCATCTCTTCGACATCATACAAGACTGATACCGCAATCTGCGTGCCAGGGAGCAAAGGGTCCTCAATTGTGGAGGTCAGCAAGATGAAAGTCTTTCCAGACTACAGTAACAAAGTACAGAAGCAAAGGAGATCCTTCTTTGAAGTCAAGAAACACCTTCAACAGATGGGTCCGCATTCTGCCCTCATGTATCCTGTCTAGTTTAGAGGTATCGTCAAAACGAAACTCATTTCTTTCTGTTGGCATTGGATGCCTGGGTGTGTCTTTAGACTCAGGGAATATCCCTACCCAGAAAACAGGTCTGATATGGACGCTGGCTGGACTATCCATCAAAACCGAAAATGCAACAGCAGCAGTGGAGGCTCCTCCGCTAAGGAAGAAAAGAGTTGCCCCACTGCTTCAACTGCAAGCTCAATACAAAAAATTAAATGATAATAATGGAACATTATTATCATTTTATTTTTTGTATTGAGCTTGCAGTTGAGGCCAGGATAGGGTGGGGCCGGACTTCTGTGATGTCGAGGGGGGAGGTTTGGTGGCTGCCCCTCAAGTGCGCATGATGGTTTGGCCGGCCATCACGGGTCATCCAGGCCATCATGCTCACGTTGCATTTTCTCCACAGGCTGTGTTCTACAGCTTGGGTGGAGAAGATTCACGACCTTCCAGTCCACGGTGCTCAGACCAATAATAACGCTGCTGTAAGGCAGCGCTGTGATTGGCTAGGGGATTCTGGAAGGCTGTGTAGTTCCTGCTGCAGAGTAGAGGACGGAAGAGCGGTGGCGACCGGCGGTAGTTAGGTAAGTGCTTTTATTTTCTTTTGTTATGCCTCCTTCTGATTCCCTACCAACGCCCCACCACCTCATTCTGAAGCAGAACATTTATGCAGCTCCTCCAGAGGTAGACATGGTCCTCTTGCATAAGTACATATAAACAACAAGCTTTCAGAGAATCAACTAAATGCAGTGCCAAAGCATGGATGGACCAAGCTGAGATCAAGTTGGCCGAGTGGTTGGGGGGGCAGGTTGGGCTGCAGGCATGCCGGGGAGAGAGAGGCTTACAGTATCTTGACTATGAGATACTAGGAAAGATATTGGCCAACTAGCTGCTCCCAATAGTATAAGAAAGAGTTAATGAACCAAGATCAGAATGGGTTGCTAGAAAAGAAGGAACACCTTGTTTAATATAAGATGCTTGTTTCGAGAAATCAATAGGACAACTTTGGAGGGCTTGAGGAACTTGGTAGTTTTGTTGGATATTGAAAAGGCCTTTGATTCTTTGATTCTCTAAGATGGCCATACATTATGGAAGCGCTTCGCAGCTTGGGCCTAAGTTTAAGCTTTCTTTAATGAGTTCAGCTAATCTACACTGATCCTACAGCCAGGGCAGGCACAGGCCGGGTGATATCTGTCCAATTTCATCATCATCAAAATAGTTCATTTCGGGTATCACTGAGTTCACAAAACACACAAGCCATAAAAAGTAACATTTGTAAAACATTGTGAACATACAAATTAAAAGTTTGCTTAGTATAAGAGTAAAAGTGCTGATCGACAGCTCCTAAAAGTTTGCTCTGGTTACATAAAGTGCAAGTGCATCCACAATTATATCTATACAATGCTAATAAACATTTCCTATACATCACAATTACATTAAAAGAGACCAAGGTAGAGAGAATTAAAATCAAACGCAATATAAAATAGTTGCTAGACACAATTAACAGATGAAGTAGGCGGGGGGCTATCCTGTAGAAATCATATATCCTTAAGTCCGATGGTTTGCCAAAACAGTACAATGAGGTGAATGATTATAGTGGACTTCCAATGCATTTTCTTATAAACAAACCACATAAAGGTATCTACTCATGGCAAATACAATGGGCTTCCACTGTGAATTGGATATAAAAACGTTCGGGCGTGGTATACAGACCCTCCAAAGGTATTATGAAACCGCGTTATCAACATATTTATTGTTTGGGCTATCCATTTTCGTTGCTAATGTTAACACTCCCTAGTAATTATTCATTTTTTCTTAGTTATTTAACTCAGTAACCTATTCCGGTTTATGCATTCTCCTCAGTTAACCCCCGGACGTCACGGAACTGACCTCCCGACCCGAGGAGATTCTCCTTAAGGATTTAAGAGCCTCCATCTTTAAGCTCTATATTACACTCGCCCACAGGTAATATTTGCATTCTCATTACTATCATCCACTTTCCATCTAGCACTCCATGTGTTGTTTAGTCTATCCTCTCTTTATTGTTTAATTCTTGTTACCAAGCTGATGCTGTCCATTTATTAACTGAAACTGATGCTTCACTCGTGTTCTATTTTCGTCAGCATCATTCAGCCTGTTCTCTTAACCCTATAGGAACTTTCCAGTCAACTACTGTTTTCATTCTATCATATGGAACCTACATGAACTAAGAAGACTTATCCTATGACCTCCTCAGTCGCTCATATTTAAAGGCAAGCCTCATCCCTCCTTTGTCTCTCTATCCTTACTTCAAGATTGGATTACTAGTAAGCTCCAACGTTGACTTATCTGTTTCCACTTTCTAATTGTTTCTACTTTTTAGAACCCCTACGCAAGTGGTACTATCCTTTTCTCTCACTGCCATCTACCGCTACCATCCCTGAAGCTTCCCATTTACCTGAGTTGGGTGAGGCCCCATTATATATATCTATAATCATTATTTACTTATTAATTTTTCTCCCTTAGAAGTGAACATTTCTTCATTGTTTGATTTTCTTATCCTGTTGATGCGTAGTTTTTCTGATCTGTCTTTGGTTTATTCATGGGTGGTCCATCCCATGCAAGATGACCAACGAGGTGCTAAAATATTGTTTTCTCTAGATTTAGATTGTTCTTTGAACATTGGTCGAAATCTTTAATATCTTATTTACTTATGTTGTACCGAATATGAATATCTATTTGCCACCTAAAGTTTGGTCTATCTGTGACTTGAGAACTAAGTTGTTGCATTATTATATTTGATTTACTTTAAATTTACGGCACTATCAATTAGAATGTGTAAAGCTCCAATTATGTGTTGCTATTTATTACCTCTCTCTTCCATTTCTTTTTTCTTAATTTTCGCCTTTTTATATGTTATGTATCTGCAGGCCCCCTGACATCAAAGAAAACGCCCTGAAGAAGGTGGCACCCCATTTTTATGGGTGATTGCACCGAAACGCGCGTCGGCGTGTCCCACTGCATTTGTCCTGACGCATCCCCCCCCCTATGAGCTAGTGGTGCCTGACCCTAGACACCCTTACACTACGAGGAGATTTCCCCTCTGCTCACCTCTTTTTCCCTCTACTTTTAATTAAGAGTCAATGTATGCTTTTACCATTTAAGATTGATTGTGTTTGAATGTATTGTATGCCTGATTATTTGATTGTTATTTAATTATACATTTACTCTTTTCTACCCCCGAAGGGGGCCCACTTTTGATTACTATGTGTATTGTGCATTATTAATCATCATATGTGTATTTATTTTCTGTCTAGGAGCTATTTGTAAACCCACTGATTGAATTCTTTACCTTATATGATTTATATAAAAAAAATAATAATAAAAACATTATAATTTTCATCATCAACTGCCTGATGCCTTCTATGAATGTGTGTTCCTCTCTTTATGGTGGCAAATTTGGCTATTTAATCAGAGAGATCTCTTTGATCCATTGATATATGTTAAGGTAGAGCCTATTTTCTTGAGTTGTTGATGAAATACAATGGGCTCATCAGGTGACATCTAAGCTCCATGTTGTTACAAAGTGGCTTAATCTAGTTCCTACGAGGATATTTATATTGGGAGCAAAAGAACAGTAAATGATCAATCTCTTGGTGGTTTGCTTCGCACATGCCACACCTAGACAAATCTACCAGATGGTTAATCGAGTTTTTGTTATACTGTCCAATTTGGGGTGAAGCCAATACAAGTTTAACATATAAAGTCCTTGCATAGCCAGGTTTTATTTCATCCAAGTAGTTTTCAAAATCTGGTCTAGATTTAAACTGGAGAAATGCTGATGTCAAAAAACCCTGTCAACTGTTATGATGATACTGCTCTTTCACGTTTAACCAATATCCTTTTTTACCGGCTAATTTCATATTGTTGGTAATTACAGATGGAGTAAGCCAATGTTGGCTCATGCCTATCACTGAGAGGGTCTTTTTATGTGCAGGAGCCACTTTATGGATTCAGATTTTGGGATGCTCCTAACCTCTGTTAATTCATTACGGAAGGGTTCCAACTCCAGCGTACCCCACAACCACACCAAAAAGAGGACTGAGATAGGCAATATCACTGAACCGCTTAAGGTCGGTTTCAAGAACTCTGTGGTAGATTAAACAGTGATCTAAGAAAATAATTTTCTTTGCTTCTCACCTCTTTTTTTCAAACATGCCTTCAGATTTCTGCCCCATACAGAGATGCAATCTGAATCATGGAGCAACATATTTTGATAGCCAGTGAGGCATATAATGGAGTCGTACTTTTATGTCTCATCAGCACATCATAAGCTCCATGTAAAAGAGAAGCTCTTGCTTAAGCCATATGTGATGCCCAGAAGTTGATTTTATTGATTGAGATACCTAAATAATCAAATTTACGCTCCCTTTGTAAGGAGATCCCTTCCATGCAAAAAGGGCCTCCATGGGTCTGTGGGGGTTTAAGCACATGTATTTTGTTTTATTAGTGTTAACCTCAAGACCCCTTTCATCACAAAAAAATGTAAATTGATTCAAAAGATTTTGTAGACCCATAGGAGTGCGCGAAATCAACAGAGCATCATCAGTAAATAAGACCCTTGGTAATGGTTTACCACATAATCTAGGGAAATAGTGTGTGCAATCAAGTATGTGCTTAAGTACATCATTGATGTAAGAGGGTTGGGCTAGGGCACAGCCATGACAGACTCTGCAATTAATTTAAATACATGTAGTTAGTTCCCCTTTACGGCGCAATCTCACCTGTACATAATTTGAATCATTCAATCTAATTATTATGTGTAATGAGGACGGGTGCATCCCCATCTGTTCCAGCACTTGCCAGGGCTTAACCCTAGGTACCAGGTCGAATGCTGTATTAAGATCCACAAATGCTACATATAAATGATCTTTGGATAACTGAAGATACTTCCATTGCATTAAGGTGTACCTAAAAATTTGGTCAACAGTACGGATCTTTTGTCTAAACCTGGCTTGCAAAGGGGAAACAATATCTTAGAATGTATCCAATCCTTAATCTAATCTAAAACCTGAAAACAACATTTCTTTTGTAAGATATCAATTAAACCTGTAGGGCGGTAATTCCCGGGATCGTTCCTATCCCCCTTCTTACAATTCAGAAGTTTATTTCTATAAGGGACCCAAACTTCCTGTTCTGAGGAATAGAGGTCACCTGGAATTTTAGCGGGTTCTAGTGCCTTCACTGACTTGAGTTGTTTTACTGCTTTTCTTGTCTCTTCTAAGCTAAAACTCAGTGGCGGATCAATTTCTTTCTCCTTGATTTCTGATACCATTGGGCTCTATATTTGCTGTAGCATTGAGACACAAGTGTACAAGATGCTAAAATGTTGCTGCCATAATGGGGCAGGGATGTGATGGTCCAGCAGGTGAGTCGATCTTAAGTTTACGTTAGCTACTATAAGCCAAAAGGATCTACTATCTCCAGTTCTAGCTGCTATAAGCAAGTCCTCTGAAATTTGGTAATCCATTCCTTTAGACTTAGCTATAGTAGCTTTGACCTTAGCTCTTTTAATTCTGATCAAAGATGCATCTCCTGACTGACTTTAGGGTAGTTAATAGTGCAAGTTTAGCTTGCCTACATTCGGGGTTAAACTAAGATGAACATTTGGTATTGACTGGATTAATATGTTTGCAATCAGTAGAGCAAAGTAGACTCAAGGTGCCAAATAATTCACAGTGTACGTCCATGAATGTGCCTCCTGCATCATGGCTATTTAAAGATGGCCCAACTATGGTGTTAAAAGAGTTCTGTATTGTTGCCATGGTCTCAGAGTTTTTCAAAATTATACCCCAATTTACTGCCCTCCTGTTGTTGGATGCTATAATCACAGTATTGGAAAGATCTTCTGTTATGGAGTCACTATGGGAGTGAGTCATATTGATGGGCAGATGTAAGGGATAGTGATCACTATCACCCCTCTTTCACACCATGAAATCAATCATTGTATGCCAGAACTCTAAGTCCAAAAAATATAGTCAATCCTCCGCGTGGATATACCCCTTACGGTTGTATCGTCTCTATGGGTATCAGATTAAATCTACCATTACAGGCCTTAAGACCATGTTTAGTTGTTATCGCACTAAGCTGCAGAGCCATAGTAGATCATCTTATTAAAGACTAGGCAGCTAATCTCTGAACATTTCTATCTCTGCTCACCATTTCCACAATAAAATCAATGTGGGCAATGGGTTCAAATGTAACATTAAAGTCACAGGCGATGACCAATGGAACATTGAAGGGGCCACTGGAGACAGGCATATCTAATATTGACAAAATAGGTGATTCTCTGTTTACGTTTGCTGGTCTATTGTAAACATTAGACTATTTAATACAAAAGCCTATAGGGCCCTTAACAAACAACCCTAATATATCATGACAATCCGCATGGATTTACTTCACAATCAAATCCATGGCCACTCATGCCCAAATTAGATATGTCCCCTTCAGCCTGCCTGCCCTTGAGGGGAGTGCTTTGGCATTATAATTAATGCACTCATTTATCATCACAGGGGTCAAAGACCAAGTTTTCTGTAGCATAATAATTTCGAAGCAATTAATAAACTCAAACCATTCTGGATTATCTAGTTTTCCCCTCAGCCTTGCAATATTCCAAGATAGAATTGACAGAAGTAAATTCTGTGACGGGAACAGGGGCTAAAGTAATAGTTGGGAGAGAAATGCTTTCATTGCCAGAGTTTATGTTAGGGACGAGTCAGACTTCCTCAAAAGGGATAGTACCGGCATTGGGAGGAGCAAAAAGTTCCTTCACTATTGTAGTAGCTTTCTCAGTAGTCATGCTCCCTGAAGCTGAACTCCCCTCTCAGATGTCAACAACTTTGTCTTAAACTGAATATTGGACAAAGCTGTTGAAACTGACCTTGCCTCCAACTTAATTAACCCATCAACCGCGGTCTGATCTCCTAGAGTGAGCTTTATAGTGTCCATAATGTTTGGCCAGTTTGGGCACATTTGCCATATATATCTCCGATCTCTCTACACTGTGCGGGTCATAGGAGTGTGACATGCTAACCCTGTCCATCCTAGCCATCCTTTGAGCCTTATACAGAAGGATTCAAAAATTATCAGAATGATATCTATCACTCTGCTCATTGAAACCAGAAAGGAAAATGGCCCTGGAAGGTCTGGAAGCCTGCAGACAGGGGTTACACAATTGCTCTTCCCGTTATTGAAAAGGTGCTAATTGGTCGTCAGTGGCATAGCTAGACCTTTTGCCGCCCTGGGCATTTCCAGAATTTGCCACCCAGGGATGGCTGGTGGAGGTAAGAGTGGGGGTTGGGGGGTGGCAACAGACGACGAGGGAGAGAAAACATACCTTGCGCTCGATGCCGGCCCAAAAACGTGCTGCCTGGGATGGACTGCCCCCGCCCCTCCTAGCTATGCCACTGTTGGTGGGTGAATCTTTGATATTGGGTTCCATATTGACCCATGTGGGAGAGTTGCAAAGAGGGTTTAACTTGACTGCCACCTCTAGGAATACCACTTAATCGGAGGGTTGGTTGCTTGTTACACTCTCCATTTCGCTGTATCGCAGATGAGGGTCCCACTAAATCAAACTGGTGCAAACGGGAGGCAGGGGAAGTTTGCTAGATAATGGTAAAGTTCGGGGCAGCAAATGATTCCTGCAAAAACCTTAAGGTAGAATTAAAGTACCCATTTTTGAGATAGACAATTAAGGCTTGTAAGTCCCCTGTAACTAAGGAATCAATATCCCCTATAAGCATCAGACCTGTGGGGCTATCGCCACTACCCTCTGGGCAATTGTAGGCATGTAAATGATTTGCTGAGCTAAGGGGTGGAGCATTCATATCTGTAATTTATTTCAGCTGGACATGAGGGGCCTTACCCAGAGGATTCAATCTATTGACCATTAGGCCGTATACCTGGGTTCATTCAGTAAGTGCCTAATTCAGGATTACAATGGTCGATTTAGGGCACATTCTGTGATCATACAGCCTGCTACCTGAAGTGAGTTCTTTCTCTTTAGATTTGCTTTGTTTGCCTGAGTAGATGTGGGTGATTTTATTTTCCTTAGCAGATTTCACAAATTTAGCGGATAGTTTTTCATTGTGCTTGAGCATCCCCTCCACTTCTACAATTAAATTG
Source organism: Triturus cristatus (assembly GCF_964204655.1). Lineage (NCBI taxonomy): Eukaryota > Metazoa > Chordata > Amphibia > Caudata > Salamandridae > Triturus > Triturus cristatus. The sequence continues at coordinate 425,694,119 of NC_140593.1, forward strand.
TCAATCTCACTTCAGGTTCCGTTCTCTGCAAAATATCTAGGTGTTTTTACCCCTTTCCCAGTAGACATCGGTGCTTCCGCCGCTTTGCTCTTCCCCATAATGCCATCGTGACCTCAGGGCTCATTTTGCTTCTTATGTGGCCAGTGACTACTTGTTGAATAAAGTAATTGAATCTCTCAACCAGACTTTGTGCAGATTATACAATTGGATGGCTATATGGTGGTATATGAAATAACCTGTCTACCAGAAGCTGTATTTGGAGCAAAGAGGGTATCACTGGAATCTTGCGTGCAGGTGCAAGGGGGGTGGGCCTGCCCTGTCTCCTGCTGCTGACGGGTGCAGGACGGGCCTGACCTTGGCCTAAGCGTGGTCCAAGGTCATCCTGCACAGCGGGCCCACTGGAAGCGCTATATAGGGCACATGAGATGAGCAGCAGGCGTGTTGATGTCAAGGACCGCCCCCTCGCCCCCCAAGAGAGATCTGGGATGTATAATCCTGGTGCTATTCCCTGTGTTTTCTTCCTGCCCTGAAGGCTCACTGGAAGCACTATATATTGCGTGTGAAATGATCAGCAGGTGCGGTGATGTGAAGGGCCGACTCCTCGCCCCCCAAGAGAGATCTGGGACACGTAGTCCCGGGTCTAATCCTGGTGTTGTCCGTATTTTGACTATTCGATATTAGGAAAGATATTGGCTAACCAGCTGCTCCCAAGAGTAAAAGAGATAATGTCTCTAGATCACAGTGGGTTCATGGAAAGGAAGGAACGTCTTGCTGTATCTAAGATGCTTGTTTCATGTAATTGACAGGGCAACTGGGTAGGGCACTTTTGGTAGTCTTGTTGGCTATTGAAAAGGCCTTTGACTCTCTAAGTTGATCATACATCATGGAAGTGCTTCCCAGGTTGGCCCTGAGCTCATACTTTCTGGAATGAGTACAGCTAACCTACAAGGACACTACAGCCAGGGTAGGCACGGGCCGGGTGAAACCTGTTCAACTTAATATAGCCAGAGGCACGAGGCTGGAGCGCCTTTATCACTAATTATTTTCTTGATGGCAGTAAAACCATTGGCATGCCTTCTCAGGCTTGGAGGACACTGAGGACACTGAGGACATTGAGGAGCAAACGTGGGTGGCTGCTGGTACTTTGTTTCATTAAATACTGTTTATGTGATTTTCTACCTGCACAAGTGTGTTACCACCATATCACCTTAATGTCACTAGTGAAGGAAATTGAGGACTTCTCAGGTTTAAAAATAAATTGGGCTAAATTGTACTTATTTTCTCACTAATAACCACTACAGGATAGTGACGGGTACTAGGTTGGTATGGAAATTTGATACTTTCAAATAACTAGGGGTGAATGTCTATCACACTGATAAAAATCTCATCAAGAGCAAGCTTGCTGGAGTATTCGCTGTAACACACCAGTCTCTTGCATTCGGGATTACATTATCGTTTTTCGCCAATGGGTCTAGTGGTGATAGCTAAGATGTTACTCTTGCATTGGCTAGTATACGTTTTCACAGCACTATCAGTGTTATTAAATAAGGCATTTTTTTGTGGGATCTACAAAGCATTCTCTTAATGTTGATATGGGGGACTAGTAGGAGAATGATAGCCCTACACAGGGCATAGAGACTCTTGATGGAAGGGGTATCGGGGGCCCATACTACAATTATGTGGCAGCCCAATTGAAAGGCCTATGAGATAGCTAGGTTGTACACCTGACCCAGAGAGGAAAAAGAATCTGACAGAATTACTAGAGGACACAATCTTGGACTGGTCAATGAGCAGGAACCCTTGTAATGGGATGTTGAACAAGTTCATAAGGGTAGCGAGACAATGTGGGAAAACATATGCTCAGGTGAAACCCCTGATGCCCTGTGCTCCCGGACGCACCATTGTGGACACTTTCAGAGTTAGCTGTATTTAATGGATCCATTGACAGATGTACTGACCTCGGGAGATATGTTCGAGCATGGGCTGCTAAGCTTGTTCAATAATACCAGAGAGGGACATAGTATGCAGGAGGGCAATTTCCAGCATATAATGCAATGTTGAGAGCGATGACCGAGGAATGGGGAAAAGACCAAAATGTGCCACATGCACCAGGGTACCGAATATTATCTCAAATCATGGCCTGGGTAGTAAGGAGATCATATACAAATACATTTGAAAGGGGAGTGATTTACCTCAATAAACTAAAGATTTTGGAGAAATCACCTTAAAACTTTTCGTGGCATGCTTCATCGTAGCCGATTTTCCATTCGATGGTAGGCAAGTACCACCATCACAGATTCAACCATTGCCAAGAGTTCTGAAATAAATGTGTATTGGATAAATGCGGGGTCCAATTACAAATAAAAATAACTTGAGGTATACCCAAGAGTCTTAACCTTTTCTGTGGGTACCACAGATATGATTAAAAACACTACAATTTCAGATATAGAATGAGAAATAATGACTCATCCACCCTTCGATTTATGCCAACATATGATATTTGGCAGAGATTTAGTTTGGTCTTCTGTAGGTATGACAGCGGCGGCTCCTCCACTAAGGCAGAGGAGCGTTGCCCCATTGCTCTGCAAGCTGTTTAAAAAGGAAAACTAAAATGATAATAACCAATGTTATTATCATTTTAGTTTTCTTCCTGCTTAGGTATGGGGTGGGGCAGGTGGGTCTCACCAGAGCAGGGGCCAGGGGTAGGAGTGTTAGGCACACTCGAAAGTGCTACTCATCGTCCACCTCAGGCCACTTCTCCTGAATCACATCGATGATGCATAGGGAAACCAAACAGTCCTGCACACTATGCATGTTCCCTACCAGGCTGCGTTACACAGCCTGGTGGGGAACATGCACAGCCTCCCTTTCCCATCTGAGTGCCGAACCACGGCACTCAGACCAATCACAACTCTGCTGTAAGGCAGCATCGTGATTGGCCAGGGGAATCTGGGAGGTTGTGTGCTTCCTGTTGCGGTGCGGAAAAGACGAGGGAGGAAAGGCGGGAGCTGGTGGCACCCAGGTAAGTCCTTTTATCATTTATTACCCCCTTCACTTCCACCCCCCACCTCCCCATCACGCTGCCCCCATTCAGTAGCAGCCGCTACTGAGGTATGACAAGTTTAATGCAGATACATGAAGGGTGAAAATGTAAAAAGAAAGGGCAAAAATGTGTACATGTGCTAATGACTTTGGCTCTGTTTATTCAAAATTTGCACTGTTTATGAATGTTTTCTGTGTTCATGATTTGTTTTTGACCTGTTTATACTGTGCTTAATTACAATTGTGTTGTTTTAACGTGTTCATGTGCATTTTATGTTAATGTTTTACACTTACAATGTGCATCCAAATGATGTGTCAGCCGTCTCATGACATGAAATGATTGAGTGAATTTTGCTTTTCAAAAAGTTTGAAGTCGAAGTGAAATAAAACATGCAAACTTTAGAATTGATTGTATAGGGTTCTATTTAGTTTGATTATAACAACCTACCTGGTCACTTTGTTTGTTTGATGGTATTCAAAATGCACAGCATTTGACAGTTCAAAGTTGTCAATTGCAGGAATCTTAGATTTCATGCAGATACAACATAGGGGTAAGGGGAAAAGTTAAATTAGGATTAAAAAAAATTGATTTGCTAATACCTTTAGCATAGTTTTACTGATCTGTGCAATGCCTGGGAGATACTTAAGCCTTATTTACAAACATCATTATCTAGTTCTTAAAGTGGTGCTATAGGAGTACTAAACCCATACTACAAAAATGCTACTCACAAACCAACAGCCATAGACCTTCGCGTCTGTCCCTTCCATCTTTCCTTTGTGGAAGTCTCTGCCACAATGTCGCATGTATCCACACACATAAGCATACATTTTTGTAGTAAATGGGGGAGGGACCAAGTGGGTGGCTGGAAAGAAACAAATAATTATTACTTATACACACCCAGATAAGAGTAAGACCATTCCAATGCACAAACTGTACTTTTAAAGTTACTACAGCCCTAAAGGTGTAACAAAACAGGCACAAATGACCACTCAGAAGTTCAAGAAACACACTTACATACAAAACAGTGGAGGCACGGAAATAAAACAACACCCCGTAGTAAATAATGTGAAATAAATTAAATAATTTCTACATGTAAATGATATATTTACAGACATATTACCTAGTGGTGGTCACCTCTGTGTAGTTATAGTTAGGACCAGGTTTTCAGAGGAAATAGATGTTTTGGTTTGCTAATAACTTTAGCAACAGTTGATGAATCTTAACGAAATATTTCAAAAGAAGAGAAAAAAATAAAGCTTCCTACACATCAGCTCCTTCCTGGAAAGTTTCGGGGTGATCTGTCAAGTGGGGTACGAGAAAAAAGGGGGGCCCAAAATGGGATTTTCTCATTCAATTTTCTATAGGAATCTTGAAAGGTGCCAAACAAAACAGCTGAAAGGAATTACACCAAATTTGGCAGAAACCTAGTTCTTTACCTAGAAAGCATGTTTTCATGTGATTCAGTGTAAATCCATTCAGTAGTTCTTGTAAGATGAAAGTTCGACTTTTGTAGATATTTCAGGCCACAGTAGTCCTGTGGGACTAGCAGATACAATTTTAAATCTGATTGGTTGTTATAAACATCTACAAAGATGTTTGACAGCCATTTTAGGACTTGGGGACTTAGTCCCCATGTTTTAGGAAAAAAAAGAAAATATATGGGGTCAAAAATAAAAAAATTAAAAATCTTTGGTACCAAGGAAAAAAAGCAGAACTCCTGCTTTTTTCAATTATAATCTTCCTGGATTTTACCATGGCCTGAGGGGTTAGTGCATTGTTTATTAGTAGAAAAAGAGGTGTGGACATTCAGGTACCCGCCTCACCAAGCCACATAATGGCCCCGGAGACACAATCACTCATCCTCCGGAGTCTGATGGAAAATGTATTTATTTGGGGAAGCTCCCCTCTCATAGCCATTTATTTGGCACTAGGGACCCCACCCGCTGGGATCTGACGCATTATTTATTTGGGGAGTGCGGCCTGGGGCCACCCAATCTGTAAAACACACAAGATGATGGACGGAATGTTGCACATTGGCAAAACATTCACCCCCAGTCACAGATCTGGGTTTAATCCATCGTTATTTTGCTCACCACGCCACCCCAGTTCAGACATGGCCATATGCAAATCAGTCTTGACCCTGTGCCTCATGGGAACAGTCCAGCCCGAACTGCCAAGCCATGCCTTCCCTGGACCGGAATCAAGCATCCTAGGACCGGTTTCGGGGTTTCACTCCTCTTCAGCCAGGATAGCTTGACTCCAGTGGCGTAGTGAGCACGGGACCCACGTCTGGGCATACCCTTCCCACATAGGTCGAACAGCAAAACACACAAGATGATGGACGGAATGTCGCACATTGGCAAAACATTCACCCCTAGTCAAAGATCTGGGTTTAATCCATCGTTATTTTGCCCACCACGCCACCCCAATTCAGACATGGCCATATGCAAATCACCCTTGACCCTGTGCCTCATGGGAACAGTCCAGCCCGAACTGCCAAGCCATGTCTTCCCTGGACCGGAATCAAGCATCCTAGGACCGGTTTTGTTCTGCATTCTGTCCATCATTAGTTCTTTTTGCATTTGTCACCCCGAGTGGGACGGGTATACTCAGACGTGAGTCCCGTGCTCTCCATGCCACTAGAATCAAGCTATCCTGGCTGAAGACGGGTGAAACCTCGAATCCGGTCCTAGGATGCTTGTTTCCAGTCCAGGGAAGACCTGGCCTGGCAGTTCGGGCTGGACTGTTCCCATTGGGCACAGGGTCAAGACTGATTTCTGTACTAGGGTGAATGTATGAAATTGTTCTGCATTCTGTCCATCATTAGTTCTTTTTGCATTTGCCACCCAATCTGTGCCACATAACGAATTAGGGGAGCCTCTCCAGGCAGCCCGTGTGGCAGTTGGGCATGGTGTGGTGAAGGGCTCAACACACCCAGGCGCGGACCCTCAAAACTGAGCACCAGAATGATGTGGAGAGCCGCAGAAGGCACGACGACAAAAAACAAAAATAAAATATTAAGAAACGAAAAATGACAAATCATAGTCGGGAGATGCAACAATCAGATCTGGCAACCTCACTTAAGTGGCCACTGGTTTTGTTGACATGACTACGCATAGCAACAAAGCAGAAGCAGCTTACTGTGGAAAGGTTAGGTTAAAAAAGCAGCAGTTCTTCCTGTTGGCGACATAAAGTAAACACACCCACCGACCTTAAGACCAGCTGTGGTGAAGTGGGCAGCTCCGAGAGTTCTTCGGAAGCGGATTGTGTTTTTTTTAGAGAGCCATTGACATGAAGGTATTTTAGGGTAAATCTCTGATAAGGATGACGTGGGTAATTAACCATCGGTTTTCCCAATTTTAAAGCACAGTGCAGATGACAGGTTTAGTACAGTCACCTTTGTTCATAAAAAAAGAAGCTCATTTATGTTTTCTTTAACAGGCAGCTGGAGTGCCAGCCTTAAGCCACAAATAACAAGCATTGTCAAAGCTAATATGTCTGGCCTTTGTGTGGTGCACTCACGGAGTGACACAACAAGCCGGCAGCTGCACCCGTGCGTATATGCTCACAAACCACACGGCCATTTTGACATTTCGATGCACAGAAGTATATTTACACGTTTCATACCATAACTACACGAATCAACAGCGGGCACGTTTCAGATCACGCCTAATGCATATCTGGGAAAGGACGAGGCACTATAAAGACTTGTGGCAGCTATATGTACTGCGAGTTTCTAAGAGTACATCCTCAATAACGTATGACGTTAGATGGCGAGGTGCAATGAATGGGGCAATGTACATTTGTGGCAGGGTAGAAACATGCAATGTCAAGGCTATGAAAGCATTTGGGGGCATATTAACAAGGGCGCTATAAAATTATCGCTGCGTTTGCGGCCGTTTTCAGCCGAAAAGCGGCGATAATTTTATCGCCTTATCAGCAAAGACACGCTATTGCGTGTTTTGCTGACTTTTCACCCGTTTCCAGCACGGCTAACTTTGCATCGCTAATAAGATGCAAAGTAGGCGTGGCTGTGAAACCAACCAGGGAAAATATCGAGAAGGCAGCTTCGCGATATTAACAAGGAAGGGTAGCGATTATTTGAATCGCGTTAAGTATGCCTTAACGCAGGAATTTAACGTCTGTTAAGTTCCTGACTAAGGCACACTTAACATGGGGGTGGATTCTGTGGCTAAGACCACAGTCCCTATCATCTAGGATATCGCCATTTTCCATCGTCGATATCCACACAATCGCTGGAATTTTTATCACCTCAGCGATGCTCGTTGTTGATAACGTGCTAACCGGGTGATAAATTCCAGAGATAGTCGGCGATTAATATGCAAGCGCTAAGCGCGCTTTGCGATATTTATCGCCGGCCCTTGTTAATATGCCCCTCGCATTTTAGTATGAACAGTGCTTGAAAGGACAGGTACTGTCTGGTACCGAGTACATGAGATTCTTTAATTTGAAAGAGAGATTACCTGCACCACTCAGCAGTGCTGCAGTGTATTTAGCGAGAGAGTGTCGGCATTTATCAGGAAAAAACAAGTACTCTAAATAGTGAGAAATTACACTTCTATATTCTCATTTAAAACACTAGGTATGAACGTCCTGGCATGGTAGGTCATGTCTTGGTAGAATGAAGCTATAGTTTGAGGTTGATGACATGCATGGCCTAAAGTGACCCCAGCAGCTGGATGTTCAGCTAACTTGGAAACATGTCTCTGGTGGTGTAGGGCGCTTTCCCAGCAGAATCACATCCATTGAGAAAGCACCACAATGTCAGACCAATAGATGTAAGTGCTGTACAAATACCAATAAAATAATGACATAAGCAGAAAACACATACAGTTTTTACAGAGTCAGCAATAGCGACTGTGTATGTATGGTTAGTGGTTTATTTTTAAAAGCCCATTCTTGTTTTGCTAAAAACTTTGGCACTGCTAAACGAATCTGCACCAAACTTTCCCTAAAATTATTTCCAGTTTAGGTTTGTCATGGCAGGTTTTGTACAGATCTGCAGAAATTAAGAGAGGGGAGGGGGGCTAAAAAGCAGTCTATTTCATTCTAACTGTCTGCAATACCTTGCTCTCTCCTACAGAAGACCGCTCAACAGAATTATAGCAAATTTCGCATCAAACTAGAACTTTACTCATTGGAGTGCCTTTGATTGTTTTACTGTAATCCATTCAGTAGTTTTTGTGGATATAACACTTTGAAAAAGGATTCAGAAGGTTTTTAAAGGGTTACATTGTTGGTATATCTCGACAGTCTGAAATGTTTGTTTATAAGCCTGCTACTATAGCGCAGTCCATGAACTTGCATAAAATCTGTTAGAGTCTTAGCATATTTCGTTTACACATGGAACTTTTTATATTTGTGCCATCAAGGGTGAGCACGGTTTAAAGGGCAGTCAAAAAGGGTTCATTTGTTAATAACTGTAGTATCCTTAGACCGGGTGGGCATGGCCACTATGGCAAATGCATAGGTTGCAATGCAGTGCTCTGGGGACAACCGCCCCATTCATAAACATCCTGTCAACACAATAAAGCATTTCTGCAGTCGCGGGCTGAGTCTGAGCTGGGACACTCTCCCAGTCTGCAGGTGTTAAAAGGTGGAGTTTTGCAGGCCCTCACGCAGTACCAGGGGAGGGAAACAAGATGGCGGCTTCTGCAAATTGAACAGCATGGAGATCCAAGCCAGGGGATGGTGGAGAGGGGCCTGGGAGCATTAGCCAGTGCTTCAGGAGAAGTGGATGGATGCAGATGCCAGCAACAGTAGGCAGAGCCGCTGTAGCCTGACTGTGATGCTTGATGGTGAGGTGAGTGCATGGGGCCAGACGAGGGCCTTCGCATGCTTTGCTAAGCCCTGAGGCTGGGCCCAGGGTTTGGCCCTCCCTCACCCCAAAGAAAGGGTTGAGTCTGCAGAGGCCCCGCAAGTATCTTGGATGAAGATTAGGATGATGGAAATGCACCCGATTCTTACAGGCCTGGGATATCTTAGGGAATCTGCTTTTAATTGATAAAGTCAGAATAGAATGGTGGATGGTATTGGAGGCCCTCTTAAGGCGGCGGAACTACCAACTGAGGCTTCCCACGAAATTGGGAGCTGGGGACGGAATTGCCTACATAATGTAGGAGTGCTTACTTGGACATTCTTGCAGTTGGCCCATGGCCTTGTTCCCCCTCAGATTATCATGGGTAAGTAATCACTCGGATGAGATGTTGTTGCAACTGAACAGGGATTAGCAGCCTGCCTCAAAATGTACCAGAGGGCTGAGTTGTTGTTTAGGACTGTAGTAAATCATATAGGGAGTGAGCATGCCTCAATGGTGAAACCACAACATTTTTTAAAATGTGCACTGTCCAGGATGATGATATGAAAATACTTTATTTAGGCAATCAAGTCCATTTATGCTGAAAAATAAATTAAAAGCATGTGCTGATATGAGACATTAAATTATGCTAAACAGAGAAATAGTGGAGTATATTTCCAAGAATTGTCGCTAAGCAGTTTTCCCGCTGTTTAGCAGCAGTTTTTTTACTGCTGCCGATTGCCAAATCCTAATGCTAGGTTTGCAACGTATTTACAATACGTCGCTACTTGGGGCTAGGATCAGTTAACTTCTGCGAAAAATGACGCTAACTCTAGTGTCAAGGCGAAAACAAAAATCACGTTAGAGTGAAAAAAGTGACGACTGGCCAAATAACAATAATAAAGTTCACACTAGTCAGCCTAACTTCACTTCAGTATCTAGCGGCAAAAAAGAGCTTAAAAATAGACCTGTGAGAAAAAAAATATTAAAAGACTGGAATGCAGAATGGAGCAGCCTGGACCAAGTTCAGCACAGGTCAACAACACCCCCAATCTCCCCAACAGCCAGAATGACTAGCCACATTCCCAGGGGAAGAAGAAATGCAGATTATGGGCCTCATTTATGGAAAGTGGCGCATCGCTGGGAAAAAACAATGATGCATCTCTTTTCATTGCGCCATCCTTGCAACACCATGGAAGCGCCGTATTTACAACAATACTGTGCAGCCCTGCGAATCCCCCTGCGCTGGCGCTAAATTCAGCTGCCTAGTGCCAACGCAGGAACCCTTGCATCATTTTGCAAGGGTGCCTGTGTTGTGGGGAATTATTTTTTATGTGCATGATGGTGTCCCTTCCTTGTCTTCAGGCACCCCGGCCACCGCACACCCTTAACCAACGCCATTGTTGACCTCATCGGACCCCAGGCTCTCACATCTACAGCTTACATCCTACTCGGAAACCTCAGTTTTCAGGTGGACAACCCCAGTGATCAGAACACCGCATCCCTACTGGAGAACCTCAACAACATCGTACCCAAGCAGCTAGTCATTACACCGACCCACACTGGACTCCACACTCACAATGAACTGCCAAATTAACGCAGTATCCTCATCCTGCTTCCACACGTTCCACCTGCTTCGAAAAAAAATCTGATGGATTCCCACAGAATCCAGAAAGACGGTCATCCACGCACTCATCCCCAGCTAACTTGACTATGGCAAAGCACTCTAAGCTGGCCTCACCCAGAAATAGCTCAGTAAACTACAGAACATCCAAAACGCCGCAGCCACACTGGTCCTCGACATCCCCTGCTGCAGTCACATGACACAACACCACCGACAACTCCACTGGCTCCCAATCAACAACAGAATCACCTTCATGCTCCTCACACACACCTACACAGCTCTCCACGATGAGACACCAGTATATCTGAACCCCTACCTTTCTTCCTACACTACCGCCAGACAACTCTGTTCCACCCAACTCGCCCTGGCCTCTGTCCCACGGATCCACAAGACCAGAACCAGAGGAAGACCCTTCTCCTACCTCCAGTAGCTGTCCGTGTGGGAGTGCTGCCGGGCGCTGATGTGGGGTGGGGGTTAGTAAACTACGGAAAACGGACGATTAGAGGTAAGTAAACATATAAATAAATAAAACAAATTTCGTTGCATACTGCATCGCATTTGGCGATGCAGCGCGCACAACGAAATTCATTTTATTTATTTATATGTTTACTTACCTCTAATCGTCCGTAATCCGTAGTTTACTACCCCCCACCCTACCCCTCTCCCTCCCCACGTCAGCACCCGGCAGCCCTCCCACCACGGGCCGCTACTGCCTACCTCACTGCCAAGACCTGGAACACCCTGCCCATCCATCTCAGGCAATCCTTGTCGTTGACCCAATTCACGAAGGACCTCAAGACCTGGCTCTTCGACTGAAACCTTCACACCCAGATGGAACAGCAGCTCCCCCCAGCACCTTGGGACCCTCAGGGGTGAGTAGTCATACTATATAAAGCCCAGATTCAATGATTGATTCCTGAACAAAATAAGGCAGCCCTGCAATGCAGCCACCTTGAACCATAGTGCAACGGTGTCTGCGTTTACATGGTAGCCCATAATGCGCCAGCGCTGGGGAAAAGGGCTGGAGTGCACCGTATCTTATAGTTACGGTGCATTCCAGCCCTTTTCTTTTGACTTCGGGCAGAGCAGCAATATTCCTTGCAGCAATGCCCTGCCCCAAAATCTCATGAATGAGGCTCCTATCATACAAGTGTGTCAGTAGAATTTTTAAGATCAGGTAATTCATAGCGGTAAGAAACTGCGGCAAATGTGACTTAGCGGCAGTTTTTTCTTTTTTAGCGACATACAAGGAAATCCTTGTAGATATCGCGTTGTGTGTTTTGCAGGAGTTTTGTCAAGGGAACGCCTACCTTGCATCTCATTTTCCGGATGTCACGCTACACGAAGTAGTGCTGGGAAAAATTCACGTTAATGCTGAAAAGTGCCGCTAACTGGAGTTTGCGGTAATTTGTAAATTTGGCAATAAAAAGAAGCCACAGTATGGTCAAAAAATTGGAGCTACGGCGGCGACAAGTCCTTGTAAATATGCCCCAGTGTCTCTTTGCACGTTCCTAATAATTTCATAGTTAAAAAAGGGTCAAAATAAAAACAGAAGAGGCTCAATACGCATACCAATTTAAAGTACAAATAATCTATTGGAATGATCATAAATGTCGTGAAACGATAGACAGCATAAGATTTTTTTTTTACCAGTTCAGCCATTTTGGCCCGAGGTTTCTGAGGCTAAAATGAAGCATTTAAATACATTTAGCAGTATATCAAGAATAAAGAAGACTGGTATAAAAGGGCCCGAGATTTTAAACTAGTGCAATGGAACATAAAGTGCTATACTCTGAGAGAATAAAGTGTTGAATCTGATGGGGAGCTGGTAATAAAAAACGTATGTTTCGCCAAGCAAAAGAGCCTCAATGTGCATACCAATATAAAATGCAAGTGACTATTGCCATGGTCATAAATATCGTGAGTCAATCGTCAACATAAGATATTTTTTACTAAAAACAGTTCAACAGTTTTAGCCCGAGATTTCTGAGGCTGAATAGAAATATTTGGTCACATTTTGCAGCGTCTCCAGTGCGGAAAACCCAGAGCAGTCAAACCCTAGATTTTAAACTAATATAATAATGTATAAAGTGCTTTGCTCTAAAGGGATAAAGTGCTGAATTTGATACGGACCTGACAATAAAGAGTATGTGTGCAGTCATTTGCTAAGTGATTTATTCTTAAAAATATTCTGCAATCACAACAAAGCTAAGGGAGGCTGTGAAATGTCCAAACTAGCACTAGGACAGAAGAACTCTGCTACTCTAAAACAAACATGCTCAAGAGATAAAGGTTAAATGTACCACAATGAACAGATGGGAATCAGTGGATTGCTTGTGACTGTAGGATGGTAGAGCTACACAGCAATAGATTAAAAATAGAAGTGTAAAACTACCAATAGCAACCTGGCCACTATATTCAGAGTGGTCTCATACAATTTGCTCTTTAAAAATTCTACAAGCACAACCCAGCTTTGAGAGCTGAGGGTGGGAACAAGCAGGCACAGGACCAGGGAGCTCTATGTCACTCTAAAACTGGCATACTTGGGGAACAGAAACTAAGCATATAACAGTAAACCGTTACTGGTCATTGTGTCCCTGATGGGAACAGGATAGGTAAGTTTGTCACATTAAAGTAATCGCCCGATGACGATTTCAAATAAAGTCCGGATAGACATGACCACCGTCCACAGCAGTCTGACCACTTTGTTCATATGTGGTCCTTTGTTCTGCAAGTAACATCCACACTGAGGAAGGCTCGGTACCTGGGAGAGTGATTAATGAGGCTGAGCTCCTTAATGCTTTGCCCACTCTGTTCAGATATTTTATGAGTCTGGCTATTACTTGCCATGGGCTTCGTTCAGGAGAATTTTAACAGCCTTCTGATCCGACCGTACCCCTTGATTAATCAAAGAAGGTCGAAGAAACCTTCTTCATTAATTAAGTAAGGACAGGTGCAATGAAGGTGTGACATCATCTTCTGGGTCATGCCGCATAAATGACACATGTTGGTAGATGGTTGAGGCGCCCAAGGTGGCAGGAGATCTAATAATGAAAAACATCCCATGCGTAGCCGGCAAAGCCTAGTTTTATGATGGGCTCAAAATGGTTCATTGATGTACTTTTGAATCCCTCTTTCAGTGGTTGTCGATGACAAGGTTAGCATGCTTTCTTCTCATGAAATTCTGGTGATCTATCATGAAAGAGGCTATGTGGACCTCTTTGTTTTGAACTGCTGGTGTAGATTCCACAGAGTGGGAGTGCCTTTCAGTTCCAGGGCATTTGACCAAGGGTTATGGGTCGACGAGCTGCTTGGGGACATTACTTTCCACCAGATTTAATGTATATACTTCAGGAGGCTAGCTTTCTGGACGAGGTGTTGGTCATTCAGTTTGAACTGCATCGGCTTAAACAAGGCCCTAAAGCTAGTGCTCTGTGCTTTGTTCAAGAAGGCACCACATCTTCCTGGAAATGCCTCTGGGCCGCATGCCAACATAGGACCAAGTTTGACATTATCTTCAACATGGATTCCATAGTAACAAAACAGAAGCAGCTTCAGTGGAAAGAGCTTCCTGATTGTGACCTAATCCACAGACCTTGGAACTTACTGTAACTAACTGTGTGGCTTCTAGTTTTGTTTGGAAGTGCATTGATTTTTTGAAGAGTCATAGACATCTCTGAAAACGATGACATGCGTAATTAACAATGCATTTCATGAGGTTTATCGCATCGGGCAAATGCCAGGTTATATTCAGGCACCTTCACTCATTAAAATAAAGAAGCTGACTTGTGCTTTCTTTAACAGGCAGCTGGAGTGCCAGTCTGAGGCCACAATTCACAAGCAATGGTAAAGGTAATAGGTCTGGCCATTGCGTGGTGCACTCACAGAGTGACACAACAAGCCGGCTGCACCACCTGTGCGTATGTGCACACACTCAAACCACAGGGACGTTTTGACATTTAGATGGACAAAGGAATATTTTCAAGATTCTTACACCAACCAACAGCGGGCACGTTTCAGATCACGCCTGAAGCATACCTAGAAAAGGACGAGGCACCTCTGACTATGAGGACCTGTGGCAGCTGTATGTACTGCGAGTATCTAAGAGTACATCATGAATAACGTATGACATTAGATGGCAAGGTACAATGCATGCGTCAGTTTACATTTATGGCAGGTTAGAAACATGCAATGTCTAGAAGGATATGGAAGCATTTGCATATTAGTATGAACAGTCCTTGAATAGGCGGGTACTGTCTGGTACTGAGTACATGGACTTCTTTAATTTGAAACGGAGATTACCTGTATATCTCAGTAGTAATATATTTAGTGAGAGAATGTTGGCATTTCTCCAGAACAAACAAGTACTCTAAACAGTCAGTACCTACACTTCTATAGTCCTATTTAAAGCACTGAGTATGAAGTTCCTGGCATGGTAGGTCATGTCTTGGTAGAATGAAGCTATAGTTTGAGGTTGATGACATGCATGGCCTAAAATGACTCCCCAGCAGCTGCATGTCCAGCTAACTTGGTAAAAGGTCTCTGGTGGTGTAGGGTTCTTTCTTAGCAGAATCACATCCATTGAGAAAGCAGCACAATGTCAGACCAATAGATGTAAGTGCTGTACAAATACCAATAAAATACTGACGTAAGCAGAAAACACACACAGTTTTTACAGAGTCAGCAATAGCGACTCTGTAGTTATAGTTAGGAGTTTCTTTTCAAACAGCGGCGGTTGTTGTTAAAATGATAATAACTTAGAGTTATTATAGTTTTATTTTTCCTTTAGTGACACTTCTTAAAAGCAGTGGGGCGACACCCCTCTGCCCTAGCGGAAGAGCCACCACTGTTTTCAAAAGCCCTTTTTTGCTTTGCTAAAAAGTTTGGCACTGTTGAACGAGTCTGCACAAAATGCTCCAAAACAATTGCATCCAGTTTAGGTTTGGCATGGCAAGTTTTGTGCGAATCTGCCCAGCGGGAGGAGAAATTAAGGAAGGGGAGGGAGGATAAAAAGCAACCTGTTTCTTTCTAAGTGCAATACTTTGCTCTCTCTTGCAGCGTTACACCACATTTTGCATGAAACTAGAACTTTGCTCATAGGAGTGACTTTGCTTGCTTTAGTTTAAATCCATTCTGTGGATTTTGTGGATATTAGAAGTTTGACACCTAACGAAGCAACAGACCAATATTGATTTGGGATTAAAAACACATAGGTCCCTAAACAACCACACTAAGTGTAATACAAGTGGAGTGAGTTATTTGAGCCACTACCCATGCAACCTAAAGTATGTAGGTATTAAAACCCCATAAAGTGGGGACAAAGACAGTAGAACATCAAAGTTCAAGTAGATGTAAGTGGTCCATTACCAAACTGACCTGTCAATTTCTCCTGCTACGGCATAGTGAAAAAGACATTAGGTGGACAGTCATTGATACAACCCATTATAGATCACATATGAGTAGTCTAGAGGACCTTCTATTTCAGAGAGAATAACGCTGGGTTTTCAGACTAAGGAATCACATGCTAGGACTCAATGATCATATTCCATGGCCCTCCTTATCATAACTTTCATATTCTCTATGGTTCTGCGATTTATTCTTTTTCACCATCTACTTTATTCTAGAGACTGTGCCACAATAGGTCAATTTCAAAGTAACAGGATTTTGAGCGTCCATTTATATTCTGTATAGCCCGTTGTATAGGTCTATGTCTACCTGTTGGACGCACCTCCAAAATGGCATCTGCCCTCTGCCCACGTTACTTCCTCAACAGGCACACCAGAGAAAAGATGCGTAAAAACAATATATATATTTTTTTTGTAGTTACATGTAATAGGAACCTTAGACATTTGTCCTCACTATGTAAGTCTTGGTTGATGATTACGCTTTTGGCATATTCGCTTTCCATGAATATACTTTAACTAAGGCTCATGTTTTTCATTTCTTTATTCCATCAGGCCTGAGCTTTCTTGTGAATAATTTTTAGGTTCAGAATAATACAAGAATGCTCCCTTGCCTTGTCCCAAAGATTGAGCTGCACTCCAACACACGACCAAAGGTGGCAAGCCTTTATTTCTTCATTTCAGAGTACAAGCGGAACACTGGAAAACGATTACAATGTGGCAGCCATAGACGCGACCAGCCTGACGCATTTCGAGGGTATGTATCCCTCTTCCTCAGAGGCAATCGCGCTTAGGAGGTGCTCCGGTTCCGGTCCCAGAAGGCTGTTTTACGCCCCCAGATGGGCGGGTCAACTGTCCCAAGCGTCCTGGGACTTGTAGTTCCGGTAATTAAAACCATAAATGGTGCACAAATATTCTGCCCTTTTCAAGCCCACAGATGGGCCATCGCTTTACAGGTCCGCTTTAATCCCTGGTCGGTGCTTCCACAAAGACGGCTGGCATTATCCTGCCGAGTGGCCCCCTCTCATCCCGGGGTGGTGCTGCTCGACGGCTGGACCGCTGTCATAAATGAATGCTCCCTTGCCTTGTCCCAAAGATTGAGCTGCACTCCAACACACGACCAAAGGTGGCAAGCCTTTATTTCTTCATTTCAGAGTACAAGCGGAACACTGGAAAACGGTTACAATGTGGCAGCCATAGACGCGACCAGCCTGACGCGTTTCGAGGGTATGTATCCCTCTTCCTCAGAGGCAATCGCGCTTAGGAGGTGCTCCGGTTCCGGTCCCAGAAGGCTGTTTTACGCCCCCAGATGGGCGGGTCAACTGTCCCAAGCGTCCTGGGACTTGTAGTTCCGGTAATTAAAACCATAAATGGTGCACAAATATTCTGCCCTTTTCAAGCCCACAGATGGGCCATCGCTTTACAGGTCCGCTTTAATCCCTGGTCGGTGCTTCCACAAAGATGGCTGGCATTATCCTGCCGAGTGGCCCCCTCTCATCCCGGGGTGGTGCTGCTCGACAGCTGGACTGCCGTCATAAATGAATGCTCCCTTGCCTTGTCCCAAAGATTGAGCTGCACTCCAACACACGACCAAAGGTGGCAAGCCTTTATTTCTTCATTTCAGAGTACAAGCGGAACACTGGAAAACGATTACAATGTGGCAGCCATAGACGCGACCAGCCTGACGCGTTTCGAGGGTATGTATCCCTCTTCCTCAGAGGCAATCGCGCTTAGGAGGTGCTCCGGTTCCACTCCCAGAAGGCTGTTTTACGCCCCCAGATGGGCGGGTCAACTGTCCCAAGCGTCCTGGGACTTGTAGTTCCGGTAATTAAAACCATAAATGGTGCACAAATATTCTGCCCTTTTCAAGCCCACAGATGGGCCATCGCTTTACAGGTCCGCTTTAATCCCTGGTCGGTGCTTCCACAAAGATGGCTGGCATTATCCTGCCGAGTGGCCCCCTCTCATCCCGGGGTGGTGCTGCTCGACGGCTGGACCGCCGTCATAAATGAATGCTCCCTTGCCTTGTCCCAAAGATTGAGCTGCACTCCAACACACGACCAAAGGTGGCAAGCCTTTATTTCTTCATTTCAGAGTACAAGCGGAACACTGGAAAATGATTACAATGTGGCAGCCATAGACGCGACCAGCCTGACGCGTTTCGAGGGTATGTATCCCTCTTCCTCAGAGGCAATCGCGCTTAGGTGGTGCTCCGGTTCCGGTCCCAGAAGGCTGTTTTACGCCCCCAGATGGGCGGGTCAACTGTCCCAAGCGTCCTGGGACTTGTAGTTCCGGTAATTAAAACCATAAATGGTGCACAAATATTCTGCCCTTTTCAAGCCCACAGATGGGCCATCGCTTTACAGGTCCGCTTTAATCCCTGGTCGGTGCTTCCACAAAGACGGCTGGCATTATCCTGCCGAGTGGCCCCCTCTCATCCCGGGGTGGTGCTGCTCGACGGCTGGACCGCCGTCATAAATGAATGCTCCCTTGCCTTGTCCCAAAGATTGAGCTGCACTCCAACACACGACCAAAGGTGGCAAGCCTTTATTTCTTAATTTCAGAGTACAAGCGGAACACTGGAAAACGATTACAATGTGGCAGCCATAGACGCGACCAGCCTGACGCGTTTCGAGGGTATGTATCCCTCTTCCTCAGAGGCAATTGCGCTTAGGAGGTGCTCCGGTTCCGGTCCCAGAAGGCTGTTTTACGCCCCCAGATGGGCGGGTCAACTGTCCCAAGCGTCCTGGGACTTGTAGTTCCGGTAATTAAAACCATAAATGGTGCACAAATATTTTGCCCTTTTCAAGCCCACAGATGGGCCATCGCTTTACAGGTCCGCTTTAATCGTTTTCCAGTGTTCCGCTTGTACTCTGAAATGAAGAAATAAAGGCTTGCCACCTTTGGTTGTGTGTTGGAGTGCAGTTCAATCTTTGGGACAAGGCAAGGGAGCATTAATTTATGACGGCGGTCCAGCCGTCGAGCAGCACCACCCCGGGATGAGAGGGGGCCACTCGGCAGTATAATGCCAGCCGTCTTTGTGGAAGCACCGACCAGGGATTAAAGCGGACCTGTAAAGCGATGGCCCATTTGTGGGCTTGAAAAGGGCAGAATATTTGTGCACCATTTATGGTTTTAATTACCGGAACTACAAGTCCCAGGACGCTTGGGACAGTTGACCCGCCCATCTGGGGGCGTAAAACAGCCTTCTGGGACCGGAACCGGAGCACCTCCTAAGCGCGATTGCCTCTGAGGAAGAGGGATACATACCCTCGAAACGCGTCAGGCTGGCCGCGTCTATGGCTGCTACATTGTAATCGTTTTCCAGTGTTCCGCTTGTACTCTGAAATGAAGAAATAAAGGCTTGCCACCTTTGGTCGTGTGTTGGAGTGCAGCTCAATCTTTGGGACAAGGCAAGGGAGCATTCATTTATGACGGCGGTCCAGCCGTCGAGCAGCACCACCCCGGGATGAGAGGGGGCCACTCGGCAGGATAATGCCAGCCGTCTTTGTGGAAGCACCGACCAGGGATTAAAGCGGACCTGTAAAGCGATGGCCCATTTGTGGGCTTGAAAAGGGCAGAATATTTGTGCACCATTTATGGTTTTAATTACCGGAACTACAAGTCCCAGGACGCTTGGGACAGTTGACCCGCCCATCTGGGGGCATAAAACAGCCTTCTGGGACCGGAACCGGAGCACCTCCTAAGCGCGATTGCCTCTGAGGAAGAGGGATACATACCCTCGAAACGCGTCAGGCTGGTCGCGTCTATGGCCGCCACATTGTAATCGTTTTCCAGTGTTCCGCTTGTACTCTGAAATGAAGAAATAAAGGCTTGCCACCTTTGGTCGTGTGTTGGAGTGCAGCTCAATCTTTGGGACAAGGCAAGGGAGCATTCATTTATGACGGCGGTCCAGCCGTCGAGCAGCACCACCCCGGGATGAGAGGGGGCCACTCGGCAGGATAATGCCAGCCGTCTTTGTGGAAGCACCGACCAGGGATTAAAGCGGACCTGTAAAGCGATGGCCCATTTGTGGGCTTGAAAAGGGCAGAATATTTGTGCACCATTTATGGTTTTAATTACCGGAACTACAAGTCCCAGGACGCTTGGGACAGTTGACCCGCCCATCTGGGGGTGTAAAACAGCCTTCTGGGAGCGGAACCGGAGCACCTCCTAAGCGCGATTGCCTCTGAGGAAGAGGGATACATACCCTCGAAACGCGTCAGGCTGGTCGCGTCTATGGCTGCCACATTGTAATCGTTTTCCAGTGTTCCGCTTGTACTCTGAAATGAAGAAATAAAGGCTTGCCACCTTTGGTCGTGTGTTGGAGTGCAGCTCAATCTTTGGGACAAGGCAAGGGAGCATTCATTTATGACGGCGGTCCAGCCGTCGAGCAGCACCACCCCGGGATGAGAGGGGGCCACTCGGCAGGATAATGCCAGCCGTCTTTGTGGAAGCACCGACCAGGGATTAAAGCGGACCTGTAAAGCGATGGCCCATTTGTGGGCTTGAAAAGGGCAGAATATTTGTGCACCATTTATGGTTTTAATTACCGGAACTACAAGTCCCAGGACGCTTGGGACAGTTGACCCGCCCATCTGGGGGCGTAAAACAGACTTCTGGGACCGGAACCGGAGCACCTCCTAAGCGCGATTGCCTCTGAGGAAGAGGGATACATACCCTCGAAACGCGTCAGGCTGGTCGCGTCTATGGCTGCCACATTGTAATCGTTTTCCAGTGTTCCGCTTGTACTCTGAAATGAAGAAATAAAGGCTTGCCACCTTTGGTCGTGTGTTGGAGTGCAGCTCAATCTTTGGGACAAGGCAAGGGAGCATTCATTTATGACGGCGGTCCAGCCGTCGAGCAGCACCACCCCGGGATGAGAGGGGGCCACTCGGCAGGATAATGCCAGCCGTCTTTGTGGAAGCACCGACCAGGTCTTAAAGCGGACCTGTAAAGCGATGGCCCATTTGTGGGCTTGAAAAGGGCAGAATATTTGTGCACCATTTATGGTTTTAATTACCGGAACTACAAGTCCCAGGACGCTTGGGACAGTTGACCCGCCCATCTGGGGGCGTAAAACAGCCTTCTGGGAGCGGAACCGGAGCACCTCCTAAGCGCGATTGCCTCTGAGGAAGAGGGATACATACCCTCGAAACGCGTCAGGCTGGTCGCGTCTATGGCTGCCACATTGTAATCGTTTTCCAGTGTTCCGCTTGTACTCTCAAATGAAGAAATAAAGGCTTGCCACCTTTGGTCGTGTGTTGGAGTGCAGCTCAATCTTTGGGACAAGGCAAGGGAGCATTCATTTATGACGGCGGTCCAGCCGTCGAGCAGCACCACCCCAGGATGAGAGGGGGCCACTCGGCAGGATAATGCCAGCCGTCTTTGTGGAAGCACCGACCAGGGATTAAAGCGGACCTGTAAAGCGTTGGCTCATTTGTGGGCTTGAAAAGGGCAGAATATTTGTGCACAATTTATGGTTTTAATTACCGGAACTACAAGTCCCAGGACGCTTGGGACAGTTGACCCGCCCATCTGGGGGCGTAAAACAGCCTTCTGGGAGCGGAACCGGAGCACCTCCTAAGCGCGATTGCCTCTGAGGAAGAGGGATACATACCCTCGAAACGCGTCAGGCTGGTCGCGTCTATGGCTGCCACATTGTAATCGTTTTCCAGTGTTCCGCTTGTACTCTGAAATGAAGAAATAAAGGCTTGCCACCTTTGGTCGTGTGTTGGAGTGCAGCTCAATCTTTGGGACAAGGCAAGGGAGCATTAATTTATGACGGCGGTCCAGCCGTCGAGCAGCACCACCCCGGGATGAGAGGGGGCCACTCGGCAGGATAATGCCAGCCGTCTTTGTGGAAGCACCGACCAGGGATTAAAGCGGACCTGTAAAGCGATGGCCCCTTTGTGGGCTTGAAAAGGGCAGAATATTTGTGCACCATTTATGGTTTTAATTACCGGAACTACAACTCCCAGGACGCTTGGGACAGTTGACCCGCCCATCTGGGGTCGTAAAACAGCCTTCTGGGACCGGAACCGGAGCACCTCCTAAGCGCGATTGCCTCTGAGGAAGAGGGATACATACCCTCGAAACGCGTCAGGCTGGTCGCGTCTATGGCTGCCACATTATAATCGTTTTCCAGTGTTCCGCTTGTACTCTGAAATGAAGAAATAAAGGCTTGCCACCTTTGGTCGTGTGTTGGAGTGCAGCTCAATCTTTGGGACAAGGCAAGGGAGCATTCATTTATGACGGCAGTCCAGCCGTCGAGCAGCACCACCCCGGGATGAGAGGGGGCCACTCGGCAGGATAATGCCAGCCGTCTTTGTGGAAGCACCGACTAGGGATTAAAGCGGACCTGTAAAGCGATGGCCCATTTGTGGGCTTGAAAAGGGCAGAATATTTGTGCACCATTTATGGTTTTAATTACCGGAACTACAAGTCCCAGGACGCTTGGGACAGTTGACCCTTCCATCTGGGGGCGTAAAACAGCCTTCTGGGACCGGAACCGGAGCACCTCCTAAGCGCGATTGCCTCTGAGGAAGAGGGATACATACCCTCGAAACGCATCAGGCTGGTCGCGTCTATGGCTGCCACATTGTAATCGTTTTCCAGTGTTCCGCTTGTACTCTGAAATGAAGAAATAAAGGCTTGCCACCTTTGGTCGTGTGTTGGAGTGCAGCTCAATCTTTGGGACAAGGCAAGGGAGCATTCAGAATAATACATGCACAGAACTTGAATACATTTTCATCTTCTTTACACTGCTAAGCTACTGCCTCATGAAACGGAGTATAACTGATGTGATACATATTACACTACCTAGTACTATCGCTTAACTTTCCTTTTCCTTCACATTGACTTGTATGTATCACTGTTACATGTGTTGCCTTGATTTAGGTTTGAGTGGAAGTAATGCACAATACTGCTCTAGGGTAATACTTACCTCATTACTAAGTGACACGCTCTATTAGTGTGACACTGGTGACTAGCAGAATCACAGATGCATGTCCATGCTTTCACATTATGGACACCATTAATTGGACTCTGAACGTGCAATACCTTATTGTTGTTTTAGTATGATTAAATGTCTATGTATTCTTTTAGGGGAGAACAACAGTGGACTCCACTGACCCCAAGTTGTGGGCCACCTTCTATATCTGGTGGTTCACCACCAACACACACTTCTCACACATATATACAATTGTCTATACCTATTACAGAGTGACAGTTGTTTGTGGTCCTGAAGAATGCCGAAGAACCTTGCGCTAGGGTGATAGATAGTGTATAACTATGTTGACCTTTTCTCACTAGGGAAAGTCTTTTTGCCCCCTTTTCAATGTTTTACTCTATCCTTTTGAGGCATCAGAATAAAATTTAGATATTGCTTACCAAAAGGTTGTTTTAATTCATTTCACTCAAATATATCTAGCACTCTGGATTCCTCACTCATACCAATATCTTCACTAGAGTTCATATGGAAAGTGTCAACAAACACCTCAAGAGCTCCTCTCTTTAGAAGAGAGTTGTAGCCCACAACAGGTACCATTATTGCTATAGTGAGGAGGGACCCTATGATGAAGCATGCCCATGGGTGAGATTTCTTGTCCCAAATAAAACATATTTTCCTTGAATAGAGGTATACACCCAATTTTTTTACTCCACATACTTTATTGCGTTTTATTTTTAGATTTGTGCCATCAAGGATGAGCACAGTTTAAAGGGCGGTCAGAAAGTTCTCAATTGTTAATAACTGTAGCATCCTTTGACCGGGTGAGCATGGCCAAGATGGCAATGGCATAGGTTGCAATGCAGTGCTCCGGGGATAACCGTCCAATATATAAACATCCTGTAAACACAATAATACATTTCAGCAGTCTCAGGCTGAGCTTGGACACTCTTCTAGTCTGCTGGGTTAAAAGGTGGTCTGCAGGCCCTCACAGAGCACCAGGGGAGAGAAACAAGATTGGTGCTCTCAGCAAACTGAGCTACGTGGAGATCCACATCAGGGAATGGTGGAGAGGGGCATTAGCCAGTGCTCCAGGAGATGTGGATGTATGCAGATGTCAGCACCAGCAACAGTAGGCTGAGGCACTTTAGTCTGACTGTGCTGCTTGGGGGTGATTGGTCAGTGTGCTTCCTGTTTCAAGAGGAGAGAAGAAGCAGAGATGCAGGACCCGGCGGCAAGGTAAGTTCATTTTTTGTAAATGTTTTTTTAATATTCGCCCCTGTGACCTCCCCTGTGTGACTCCCAGCACCCCCTGCAATCCCCCCGTGCCCACCCACCACCGCAAACCATGCCGGCCGCCACTGGGACAGCAGTTGGCCGTTCCTCACCCCATGGACAGGGGCAAATCTGCAGAGGCCCAAAATGTATCATGGAAGAAGATTAGGGCGACATCGGATATCAGCTGGGACACTGTTTTTAATCAATAAAGTCAGAATGGAATGTTGGATGGTATTGGAAGCCCTCTTAAGGCTTTATGACTACCAATTGAGGTGTCCAACAAAATTGGGTGCTGGAGATGGAATCTCCTACATAATATAGGGGTGCTTACTTGGTCATTCTTGTAGTCGGTCCCCGGCCTTGTTCCCCCTCAGATTATCACTGAGATGAGATGTTGTTGCAGCTGAACAAGGGAATTGCAACCTTCCCAAAGAGAACTGAGTTGTTGAGAACTGTGGTAAATCAATTGTTAAAAATGTGACCTACCCAGGTGATGTCTGAAGACGCTTCTTGCAACGCAGACATGGGGGACACCAGACACCTAGAAACACTTCCAGAGGAGCACACAAGCAAATTTGAAAATACTTCTATATACCATCCAATTACAAAGAGCACCCTAAAATCTAAAATACATGCAGTAGCAACCAAAATTGGACTGCTGAGGAAAACTGAAACTCATGGACATAGTTGCAAATAATGAATTTTTGTTCGCTATACTGTTGGAATTTAATGATTTATTGCTCCATCACTTATGCTTTACATTGTATTATATTAGCATTCATGTAGCTACTTTGTATTAGCCACTTTTCCATACATGGGTAATCAATCCCTGCAAATAATGTGTCAGTTAAGGTTAGCATCTGTGTCGCCATTTTCTACCCATGCAGCTGCCATTTTGCTCTATGATTGAAACTAAGCTTCTGTCTCATGTTGCTTGCCTCAGCAGAAAGCTGCTCAGGCCTCACTGAAGTAGGAAAAGTTGTTAGTTAGTGCATACCTTTCCCTTGAAGTGGAGGCCTGCTCCCACTGGCCCAGCTGCAGGCACAGACAGAATGACCTTGCCAGAGTGATAGTGTGTGCCCGGTCTCAGACTCTCAGCTCATCTTTGTGTGCCCCCTTTGTTTCTAGCTGCCTTCTGTGGAAAGTTACTGGGGAGGGGGGGGGGGGAGGGGGGTGTTGTGTGCCCAAGCAGAAATGTATAATTGGTACCCTTATGCCTTTTAAAACCAGTCCCCTCGACAGTCATCTCTAGGAGCTGAGCAGATTGGGCTCCACTGCAGTGTAATTTACTAATAAATGATTGTTTGTATTCTCTGCTGTCTGACTGACTGTTCACTTGTTTGGAAGGCTAAGAGGTGGTCGTAAGTGACCCGGGTGGCCCTAATCGGGTCACTTCCTTCAGTTGGCGCCCAAACAGAGACCTCTCCATCAGGAGGCACAACCTCACCCATATTCAGCTGTAAGGAGGACGGGGTTACGTCTGGTCGGATGAGCGGATCAGGGTACCCTGCACGATAGAGCTATGAACTCGCAGCTGCCCGCCTGTCTGATCAGGCGGCTCCTCGTCTAGTGGTCACCTGGGCTGGGGTCCTGAGAAGGCGGAACCCTTGGATTTTACCTTTTGGTCCGAAGAGTCTGCAGTGGAGAATACATTTGCTTGACCTGTGTGCACCAGGTGAGTTTGTTTTGTCTTGTGATAAATATGGTGCCATTTTAAGTTCTAGATTGTTCGAACTTGGTGGATCTGCAGACCCTTGCGGTACAGAGTGTTTGCGAACGCTCTGCCAGGCCACTTGGTAATTTGGTCTACTCTTGAAAAGGCCTGGGGCGAGAGCCTATCCGCTTGTCTTGGTACAGTCTCTGGACTGTCTTGTCTTGGTACAGTCTCTGGACTGTCTTTTCTTGGTGCAGTCTGAGGACTGCCTTGTCTTGGTGCAGTCTGAGGACCAACTTGTGGTTTTCATTTGCTTGACATGGTCTGGGGATCATCTTTGGAACAAGCGCTTGAATATGTTTTGTGAATATAGTGCACCATCAGTTTGTTTTTTGTACAGTCTGAGGACTGTCTTTAAAAAAAAAAAAGACAGCACTTGCAATCGCTTTGCCAGGCAAAATAATGAATTTGGCTCCTTTTTGAAAACGCCTGGAATGAGTTTCCTGTTGTCATTGTTGTTCTGCAGATGCATGAATGTAAGATGATCAGCCAGAGCAAATAATAGTAATAATATATATGTTTGAAAGGCGGGAGGAGAACATGGCAGCCGCTAGTTGAGCTGCCGCTTGCACCCGGAGCACCCATCTCGCGCCTATGCCTTACATCCGCTCGTGAGAGCTTTTTCTTTACCTGCTTGATGTAGTTTGGTGTTCTGCTCATGCCGGGGGACCTTTTTCCGTTTCTTTTGGCGTTTTGTTCTGCATATCAGCCACAGATGTGCTTCGGAGTCGCGGCAGCCCCAGTTTCTCCCTGCCTGTCACGGTGGGCGGCGGCAGCACTGGAGGTCAGGAGGGGCCGCAGAGCAGTGGCTCGCGGTCTCCTCAGGGCAACTTGCGGCAGAGGCAGCACTGGTCGTGTTCCTTCCATGCTGGAGCGCGCAGTTGAAGGTCGTGAGACTGAAGCAGAGGAAACCTCCGACAGTGCACGGTCCCCAGAGGCATCAGTGCAGCAGGAGCAGGTACAAGGGGGCCAGGCAGACTCCCAGTCCCAGATAAGAAGCTCTTCTGATTCAGTCATTGCTCCAACCACCATTAAGCCCTCTAGGAAAGGGAAAAAACGTGGAGGGGGGACCCAGGTTCCAGCAAAACCGAAATTGGCCAAGAAAAGCCCTAAACAACTCTCTGAGGGCAATTTGGGATCAAGCATTGGCAGCATTGAGAAGTGTCAGTGAATCAGAAGTGCCACGAGCAACTTAGTTTTGCCCTAGTGACCAGCAGCTCTTCCTTCCTCTGTGGTGAAGTCAAGGGAAGGAGCGCAAAACCTGGTAGGGCCAAAAGCACCCACTTAGAGACTAAACTCAGGGTTGCGCCCTCATTAAGGTCCTTTTTTAAAGTACTACCTGAAGTTTTGAACCTTGTAACGCAGGATGAGGCTTTTACAAGAGGGTCAGGAGGACCAGTCTACTCTAGAATGGACTTTGGTGGCATGGAGGTATCTGGAGGCCTCCCGTTTTCAGGAGATACCCTAACCTTAAGTATTGAGAGCCCTGCTATAATGCAGAAGGATGTAGGAAAGGAGGCGGATGGGCAGGGGCTTCAAGTCGTATCTCAGGGAGCATCCCAGGGGGCGGTATGAGGTTTAGGAGTCGTTTCTGATGCAGGTGAGATGAACCATGGGGTAGCAGGACCCTCGGTGGCTTCCCTGGAGGCCCTTCCCGCTTCACTTTCTGTGGACATTAAAAGAGGGTTTGAGGTATCGACTGCCAATCAAGTAGAGATTAGGAGCTTTTGTGAGTCCTTGGAGAGGAAAGTGGATTTCTTAAACTCTAAAACGGAGACTAGAGTGTACTGTGGGAGAATTAACAGATCATCTCGGAGTAGTGAAAGCTGACATAGTCACTCTTAAAAGGGAGGAGGTGGCTCTTCGGGACAGGCTAGAAGTATTGCAGAACAATTCGCAAAGGAACAACCTGCGTATTTTGAATGTCCAGGAGGGGAGTGAGGTGGACGACCTCAAGTCCTTCATGATAACACTCCTAAAGGAGTCTCTTGAACTGGATCAATCGGAGGATGAGCTGAGGAGTGACATTCAGAGAATACATAGAGACCCCTTCAGGAGGAATCCAAATAGATCCAAGCCTAGGAAGATACTTGTTAATTTTCATACCTACTCCCTGAAGGAGAAAATACTTAATCTGTCTCTCAAGCATAAGTCAGTGAAGGCCAAAGATTTTCATTTCAAATTCGATCTGATTTGGCCCGAGCAACTCTTGATAGTCAATGGGAGTTGGGTAGAAAACTGGATGACTTTAATAGGCTCAGTGCTGTTGCTTCACTTAAGTTTCCAGCTACCCTCAAAATTATGTATAAAAATAAAATGCACATTGTGAGGTCGATACAGGAGGCAGGCGAGCTGCTCACTATTATGGGGAAGGGTGAGGTCTAGTCAGGGATCCCCTTTTTTCCAGCGGTATCTTCCCCTTGTAGTGCATCCGACAACCAGCTCAGTAGATGGATGAGTTGCTTGATAGCATCAGCAAGGGGATTTTAGAAGAGAGTGTTTTTAGCCTGGTTTAAGGTCTGCTCGGGGATGCATTTCCATCTTTAGTGGCGGATAAAGTTAGAACAACAGGTGTTTATTTGCCAGAAGTGGCTAATATTTAGAGTAAAAGATAAAATAAATAAAGGAAGGTAATAAATTATTAAAAAGAAAAAAAAGAAATTATCCGTAGAGTCGGATAGATCTTTTCTTTATTTCCTATTCCTTTTTGCACTTTTCTCACTTTATGGAAGGAGGTGGGGGCGGGCAGGTACCTTCGGGATGCAACTGTCTGGATTCCATTTGTCCAGATAATTGGGGAAAGGGTTCTCCAGGGATGGGGGAGGGTCGGGTGGGGCACAGAGGTTGGGGTTGGGTGCAGCGGGGTAAAAAAATAAAACATTTACTCATTCTTCCTTTCTTGATCTTACCTCAACTTTAAGAGCAATGGTTTTGGAATTGTGTTGGTTTGGGTGCTGGTGCTGGTGTCTCCAATCTCAGTTTTTAATCACAAGGTGTCGGTTTGATCCACCATGAGTTCCGTACAGATTTTGTCCTGGAACGTTAATGGCCTGCGCACCAGACCGAGAAAAGATAAGATCATACAATATCTCCAGGATTTCCATGCGCAGGTCATTGTCCTCCAGGAAACACATCTACTTGAAGAAGAGACGACCTCTCTCTTTAAGAACAAAAGATGGGTTGGGTCGTATGTTTGTACTAGTCAGTCAGCAAACATCAGAGGGTTTCTAATTCTATTTAAGAAATCAGCTAGGGCTCATATTCTACTACAGCTAGTTGACCCAGGTGGCAGATGGGTCATCGTGAAAGTTATTATAATGGAGACCTTGTTTACCTTGGTTGGCTACTACGGACCCAACCAAGATGATCCCTCCAGTCTCAAGATAATTTTTTCCCATATGCTTGTCTTTCCGGAACCAATAGTCCTGGCTGGAGATTTTAATATTGTTTTGAATCCCTTAGTAGACAAGACTCCAAACAATAGAGCTATAGCTCCTTCTAAATCTTGGGACTTTTTACTTGGTGCTATGAAGCAATTCACCTTTTCGGATATTTGGAGGGAAAGAACCGGTCAGCAGCCAGGTGTCTTGTAGTGATACCATAAATATAGGCACCAATCTAGAATAGATTATGTGCTGATAAGTTATGCATTAAGAGGCAAACAAATCTCATACTTGGCATCCCATCTTTCAGACCATTCAGGGGTTCTTTTGAGCTTTCAGTGTCCAGTTCCTAGCCCCACTAGGACTTGGTCTTTTGACTGTGCCTTACTTTTGGAGGAAGAGGAGATTTCTTTCTTATCACAAGAAATTGAATGGTTTCTGAAGGTAGATTCTGGATCAGCTTTAATAACAATCGTATGTGATTCTCTAAAAGCTTTTTTGTGAGGCCAAATCACCAGTAGGTCCAGCTATAGAAATAAAAGATATAAGGAAGAGACCTCAGCTATTGAAGCTAAGCTGAAGGATGCGGAAGCCGATCTAATCTGCCAAGCTCCCCCCTGAAATTCAGCAAGAACGTCAGGTTAAGTTTGACAGTTTGTAGGGTCAGTTGGAGAATCTCTTGAACACCAGGCTTACTCGAAGACGGGAGGCAAGTAAAATCGCCCACTTCCAGTATGGGGAAGGGGCAGGCAAGCTCCTCGCGTGGAAGTCTAAATCGAACCGGGCGAGGAACCACATCAAGGAAATTACTAATGGTAATGCTACTCATTCTTCAGATGAGGAAATTTGTGATGCTTTCCAGACCTTCTTCCAAGACATCTATAGTGAAGATAATAGGGTGGACAGCTTTAGTGTACAGAGCTGGCTCGGAGCCATCCCTCTTCCCTCTCTAAGGCCTGATCAGCAACAACACTTAGACCAGGCTTTCTCTCACGCCGAGGTCAGGGAAGCCATTTCACGTTGTAAGAACGGGAAGGCTACAGGCCCTGATGGGCTTCCAGCTGAGATCTACAGATAAATGAGCGACAAGATCGTCCCCACCCTGACATTGCTTTTTAATCAGATCTTACAGGAGGGCCTAAAGCTCCCAGCTTCGTGGAACGACGCAACTATAATCCTGATCTTGAAACCAGGGAAAGTTCCATAAAGCTGTGGTTCATATGGGCCCATATCACTCTTGAATGCCGATTATAAAATCTTCACCTCAATATTGGCAGCAAGATTGGGACTCGTGGTGGGAGATATTCTTCATCTGGATCAGAAGGGCTTCGTCAGGGGTCGTCAGCTTTCAGACCTTACGTACGATTTTATTAGTGTGATTGTTTTGGCTTCCGCATAGCCTCTCCCATTTGCAGCCATAACTTTAGATGCTACCAAGGCCTTCGACAGGGTGAATTGGATTTACCTGTCAGAGGTCTTGAGGAAATTTAACCTAGGGGAAAAATTCTGTCGTACAGTTCAGTTGATATATCAGAACGCAACTGCCAGACTTCTTGTTAATGGTAACACCACTGATCCATTTAAGATTTCAAGGGGGACCAGACAGGGCTGCCCACTCTCCCCTCTCCTCTTTGATCTATACATTGAGCCATCTGCTCAACGGCTTAGGGACGATCATAACATCCAGCCTTTTAAGTAAGGGGAGTGGGAGAGGAAGGCAGCCCTGTATGCTGATGATATTTTAGTTCTTTCAGCTAATTTACATACAGCATTTCCAGCCGTCCTCAGCCTAGCTCAGGTATTTTGGTTTGGTTTCAGGTTATGAAATCAACACCTCGAAAACAGAAATCATGTCCTGGAATCTTGGAGTAACCCAGCATCAGAACCAGATCAGCTCCAAAATGAGATACCTGGGGATTAATGTTCTTCAAGAGATCACTAAGATCGCAGAGACTAACCTAGCTATGGTGGCTAGGGAGTGTCAGAGGCTAATGAAATCTTGGGCCATACTCCCTTTATCCATTATAGGAAGAGTTAATCTGGTCAAGATGTCAATTCTCCCTAAAATTACTTTCCTCTTCAATTGTATTCCCCTTCACTTTGAAAAATCTACCATTGACACGTTGCAGAGGGATATTAACTCGTTTGTCTGGGCATATAAATCAGATAGGATTGCATGGAAAAAGCTGAGGCGGAGGAGAGAGAAGGGAGGTCTTGCTTTACCAGATCTCCAGCTTTACGCTTGGGCCTTCCAATTTTCACACTCGCGTATGCTATTGAAAATGCCTGTTAATACCGGTGCGGGGGGGGGGGGTGTTCCTAGCTATGCTTAGAGGCGCTAATTTACCGGAGGAGGGACTTCTGTTCAAATTTGGTGGTCCGAAGTTTAAAAAAAATATTAAGTTGAAGGTTCTCCAAACCTTAGCTAAAGCTTGGGCAAAATTGAGGGGTTCGGCTGCGTTTGGGTATTTCTCCAGCCTGGCTCCACCCTGGGACTCCCCAGGTGCTCCAGAGTGTTTGAGGGATAGGCTGGCAATACCCTTGAGGGAAGCTGGTCTAGTGGTCTGGGGGACCTGATCCCTGATGGTATTCTTGTTTCATGAGAACAACTTAGAGACAAAGTCGGAGCAGGCCTCTCCAGATTTAAATATCTTCAGCTGGAAAGCTGAGCCCAATCTCACTCAAAAACAAATTGTAAGAATTTAACTGGGAGTGGCAGCTTCCTGGTAAGGAAGTTACTTTTTGGTATCAAGCTATATCTGAAGTGTCGGATGGCAAATTCAAACTTGCAGAGGAACTGTGGGGAGGTTCCTTACCTGCACAGGACTGTTATAATTAATGGCAGAACTCACGTAAGATCTTATATGAGGTAGTAAGACCGGCATGGCTAAAAAGGAACCACCTGTTTACCATCCATAGGGCCTACTTCTCCCCACATAAACTTTCTAAAATCATTAAAGGCCCACCGGTCTGCTGCAAGAAACGTGGGTTGGCGTCAGCTTCCGACATCCACATGTTTAAAGAATGCCCTGCCCTTGCTTCCTTTTGGGATAGCATCGGGAATTTCTTGGCAAGTACCCTGGGGCGTCCTATCAACATCGACTTACCTTTGATCATCTTTGGTTTGGCAGATAGAGTTACGGGCTCTGCCAGATCACTGCTTTTCTATGCTATTCTCCTAGCTAGGAGACAAATCTGTAAAAGATGGACAGAATCCACACCGCCCTCCTTTTTTGACTGGCAGTCTCAGTCTTGGCGGTCTCTAAGATAGATCTTATGAGATTAAGCAGTAAGAAGAAGAAAACATTTTTTAACCTGCTGCAATTCAGATGGGGATCAGAGTTGATCGGTTGATATATTTTTTTCTTTTTTTTCAGAGTCCTATGAATATGCTGCCTTAATACTCTTCGGGCTAAGTCGGTTGCTCCCAGTTTTTCACTGGCAGCTTTACGACGAGTGTCATCTAGCTCTTGGAGCTTGGCGGAAGAGTTATATCAGCTGGTTCTTCATTAGCACCCAAGCAAGTCTTGGTACCTGTAGGTGGGGTCTCCACTTCCAATTGCCTACACCTCTCAGCTACCTGAGGGTGGGTATAGACATCTTGTGTGTGAATTGAAGTGAGGTTGGTGGCAAATGAGGACAGAGAAAAAAAGAAAGAGAATTTTTTTTTTTTTATAATAATATATATGTTTGTTTTTTGCGTCGGAAGAACTGTTTGAGAAAGGACGAAGGAATGCGTAATGGGGGGAGAATGTTAAATAAGACAGTTAAAGAGTAAAGCAGAGGTGCGCTGATGGCACCCAGACCTTACATTTTGCTTTGCACATTGCAAAATGACAAAAGCTGTTTTGAGCTACAGACATGAAGTTGCATTTGAAAAGAGGCATGCAAGAAAGATAAAACAATGAATGAATGAGCCCTGCTCAGATACTGATGTTTTTTAGTCTGATGGGAAGTGTAATGAATGGTCAAGTAATTAATTAATGATCAATTTGAGTGTGTTTGCTTTTAGATTTGACCTCGGTATAGAATTTGAAAAAGGTGCTGTGAAAATTCAAGGTAGTGTATATTTTTGCTGAACAGACACGCATTTTAAAAAGTGCAGTAGGAGAGATGAAATACAGGCTGGAAGGGTTGCTTTTTGGCCTTGAGATAAGAATGGAATTTCTCTCGCTGAAGGATGCAGGCAGAAATACACAGCCTCATCTGCAGAAGAAAAAGGAGGGGCTGGTTTGGGCTGTTATCAGGGGGACACGCAGAGAAGTGAGAAACCAAGCAACTGAGTTTGAAAGGCAGACGGATAAAAAAATACATATATATACGATGGTACAAAGGGAGTTTGCTCAGAAAAGTTGTTTGCAGGGAATGAAAGTGAGTTACAATGTGTTGTTTCACAAGCAGAAATAAAAGGTGCACAGGAGTTTTTCTAGCTCAGATGCTCCCTCGAAATATGGAGAATGCTAAAATTAATTTGAATACGTTGTTCAGGGCAAATGTGAATTCTTTTCAGAAAGAAAATAAGAACACGTTTCACCAGGTTGCTGTACTTGAAGATGAGGTTTTTGGCTCTGACATTTCTGGCATTTCTGGCATTTCTGGCAATGGTGGAAGGGCCAGATTCCCCCACTTAGGAAAGAATATCAAAGTTGTAGGAGTTTTAAAAGAGAAAATACAAAGTCAGTTATTTTTTTTTTGATAATCAATTTTATTAGCATTTATAAAAACAAAAACATAGGAAGACAGCAATAAAATGCACGATACATCTATGTCAATCATCGACAAATAGTAAGTTAGCCCAATCAAAATACAAGATCTTTGCACTGGCACTCGGACATGGAATAAAACCACAAAATAGGTGGGAGGTCTGCGTAAGTTTCAGCCCAGCATATTCAGCCACTTGCCCCATACCCTCTCAAACCTCTCAGGGCAGCCCGGGCCTCAAAAAGAGGTTCCTCCTGGGCCCCGCACCAGTCCATCCCTCGGCGCCACTTACGTACAGTGGGAGGCTTTGCCTGTGACCAGGCCGCCGCAATGTCTCGCTTGGCCACTTCCAATGCCGTGCCCAGGAAACACTTGTCTGCTCGGGAGCCATCTAAGCCGTCGAACACCCCTAGAAGAAGACGGACGGGATCATGTGGGACCTGCCAACCCAAAGTGTCAGTGAGTTCATTTTTTATACCTGCCCAGAAGGAGGTGAGTTCGGGGTACAGCCAGACCATATGAAAAAAATTGGCCTGGCCGTAGCGTTTGCAATCTGGGGAAGGTTCGCGGACCCGCCCTGTGCAGGGGTAAGATATGCCATGTGGAGATAATACAACTGGATGAGGTGTAGATTCGAAGAGCATGTCAGGGTCTTGGGAGCCATCATGGTGTCTCGCCAGTCCACCTCCTCCAGGGGACCCACCCATCCCTACCAGCGGGTCCTCAACGCATCTAAAGTGACAGGCCTGTTGTTCACAAGAGAGCGATATATTCACAACACCCCCCCCCCCTTTACCCAGATTGCCCATCATAACCTGAGCTTCTAACAAATTGAATTCAGGAAGGGAGGTACCATGTGGGACGTATGTAGTAAGGGCATGACAAAGTTGCAAATATTTATAGAGTTGAGTAGGGAGAAGGGAGTAGCGTTGTTGCAGGTCAGAGAAAGCCTGAATGTGGTCCCACCCCCGGAGAGCCGATACTTCGCGTAGCAATGTACCGTGCCACAACGGCGTGTGTCAAGTGAGTTTCTTATCCCATTGCGTGTGACGCAGGGCAGTGCGCCAGACTGTGAGGACCGCTCTGGTGATCGGTGGAATGGTCAATGGAATGGGGGTCCCGTAAAGGTAGGCTAAAATCCGTGGGAAGTCCATGGTCCTAAGCTCGGTCCAGTAGGCCGGGTCGGACCAGCCTCCAGCAAACCAGTCATGGATGACAATGACTCGGGTGGCCAGATAGTAGAGGTGGAGGTTGGTCACCCCCATACCCTCATCAAAGGGAGGTATTTGACAGTGGGTCAAGGCCATACGTGGCCTCCCATTCCCCCACAGAAATTTGGTGAGCATCCCGTCAAATTCACGAAACCAGCTGCCTGGGAGATGGAAAGTGATATTTTGGAGGACGTATAAAAAATGAGGGACGATCATCATTTTAAAACGTGCCCCTCTGCCTAGGGGGTTGAGCGGGAGGGACTGCCAATGCTTAAGGCCGGATTTGGCTTGGGTGACAAGGGGCGTGAGGTTAATGGCCCACTCTAGTTCGGGATAACAAAGTCAGTTTTAAAGAGGGTCGATTGCGTTAAATATTCAGCTGTTCTTTCTATTTCTGCTGTTTCTGCTCCTGCTATGTCGCTCAGGCTGCGTTGGCTATGGCACATCTTGCTCTTCCTTTGTCTCTGCCACCTGTGGTCATTATGTTGTTAAGCCGCACTGTCATGTATTTGGCGTACTGTAAGTTAAAGGATTGTCGCCAGGGGTAGAGGTGAGAGTGAAGGTGTGTCTAGATTATGGTGGGCAGGATTTGTGTCTTGAAAAGGGAATTTGATTGTTTTTTGGCAGATTTGTTTTTTATGTGTTTTTGCAATAGCGATTTGGTTGTAGACATTTGGAAGTATTTGGTCTACATTGCTTCTTTCTGTTACTTATTTAACATAGCACAGTGTTATGAGTGTTTTGGTGGGTGTTTTCAGACGCATTAGTTGTAGCACATGTTTTGCGCTCTCTTGCTCTGATTATTGGTCCTTTTTACAGTGAATTTTCCATTTTAGTTCCTGTCTAGTCGTGATGAGCATTCGATGGGTTTGGCATCCTACTATTACTGCTCTCAGGCAAGTGAATGTCTGATGATGGGCCTTAATGTAAGTAGTGAATAGTTTTTGTCCCACCCCGACCCCCCCCCCCCCCCGAGTTTTGCGGATGTGCCTTTCACTTTGAGGCTAACAGGAGATGTTGAGCTGGGATTCTTTCATATTTCACGAGCCTTGTTGTGTATGATACAGGATTTTGGTCCCATTATTTTGATTGTGTTTACAATTTTGTGACTGAGTGATGTGAAGTTCATGAAAACGTGATTTTCCTACATCCTGCTGTTCTAGCCACTGCCCTGTTTCTGCTAATGATTCTTTCTGCTACTCAATGCTTTTCTAATACTGATCTAAACTACATTCTTTGGCGGTACTATTTATTTCAATAATAGGTCTTTGTCCGGATTTCACATTGACTGGTATGAGTCATAGCCTCCGCTGCACTTCTTAGGACTATGCAGAAAGACAGAGGATCTATAAAGATGGTTAAAAAACAAACAAAGGGGGTAGTTATTTGCTGATAGTTTCAGACACATAGCAAAGTTGTAGGGACAGTGCAGTTAAATAGTGTGCGACCTGGCATCCTTGGGGTGGACTTCCTTGACTTTTTACTTCTACCGCCTATGTTTTTGATGCTGTACTGGATTTAGTTTTTGCTGGCTTAGATGCTTTGGGCACTTTGCCACTGCTGATCAGCGTCAAAGTGCAAGTGCTCTCTGTGTAAATTGATACTGTTCTTGGTTCTTCCTTATTGGCATATTTGTTTTACCAGTAGATCCCTAGTGAAGTGCACTGACTGTGCCAGGGCTGGTAAAAACATTACTACTAGTAGGCTTTCATCAATGATTATGCCACCCACATGAGCAGCCCGGAAAAGTCGCCTCAGGCCTGCCACCACAGTGCCTGTGTGCAGTTTGTACATAGGACACCCCTACGGTAGGCCCAGGGTACACCTCTGGGCAGGGTGCAGACTATGTGAAAAATGGAATGTGTGCTGGTGTGTGTGGCATGTCCTGGTGGTGAAATGCTGCCTTTTTCCTTTTTCACTATTGAAGGGCTGTCCTGCCGATAGAACAGAAAGGGGGATTTTTGTAACATTTTACAAGTATATCTTTCATAGGGATATGATAGAAAATAGGAATATGGTACCCTTGAACTTAGAATCATCTGATAACACATCTTTTAGTAAGTCTATGTTTGAAAATAGCACTTTTAGAAAGTGGCTGTTTTCTTGTTCAACATTTCTGTGTGCCTCTGTCTGATTGTGGATTGATTGTTTGGTTTCATGTGACAGAGACCGAGGATATGCATTTGGCATTTGTTGTGGGGTCCTTTTGTGGTGTTTTCATTGTGTTATTGTGAGTGTTGGTGTAAATACTTTGCACATTGCCTTTGGGATAAGACTGTCTGCTCTTGCCAAACCACAAAGGGGATGAGAGGGGGTTATCTATCGAGTGTATTCCCCTTGCCCTGACTTGACGGAAGGGTCCCCATTGGAACAAAGGTGCCTACCTCTGCCAACTAGAGACCCCCATTTCTATCACATTGTTTGCATTTACCTTTGAATGGCCATGGAGTGTGTTTTTCAAGGGGGTAAGTGTTGTCGACAGGAGGTTTCCTACATAGGTCACCTACTGTCGAAGGGAAGTAGGAGATTAGCTACTTGGTGGACTAACACATTGAATGGGGTGCATGAGGTGCATGAGCCTTTACCCTGAATGCCTGAAATAGTCTTTTGGGCAACTAACAAACTGCGCTTTCTTTGGTCTCTGTGCTTGGTACATAGATTGCTGTGTGCTGTTTTGTGTAAGTACACAAGATGGCTTGTTGTGCGCTTACTGTCTTTGATGCTACCACAAGAGCCCTCCCGAGCTGTCTAGGAACGGTCATGACTGTGGCCGTCTCCATAAGACAATCGATTGGGCTCGCTTTAGCCACTAATTTCACAGATATGGTACTCCATGCTGTGAACATGTCCTTGAATAAACAGAGACACAGCACCTCACCAGTGCACGTCTAACCGGCTATAAAACAGTACTGTTAAAAAAAATGTCATGATTAAAAGTGTTATATACTCAAGAGTATCCAGTAGCTACTGTTAAAGGTTAATCAAAAGCAGAGCCAGTGGAGTTAATTCATAGCCTCTTGTGATTTATTTCACAATATTCTGGATTATTTCATAAATTCAAGGACATTCAATTAATGTCAAACATTCAAGACAACACAAACTGATGACATTTTCCAACATAGAAAATGCAAAAACAGTTATCAGATAAAAAGAATATTTACATATGTGTATAATACATCGGTATTTTGTGTGTGATCAGAAAAAGAATTACAAAAATCACGAAGAGGTAACTAAAGCACCAGTTCATAAGTCAAAAATAGCACTAAGGCGGAGTAGCAAGTCACAACTTGCTGACCACTATTCATTCTCCTGCCTATATGCACAGCTCTGGGTATCCCATGAATTAGGTTGAGGGTTGGTTATGGAGGGAATGAATTACGCCTTCTCCTAAGCCAATAGGGTTTGCTTTTCTCAGACTCTGTTGTCAACGCGTTTCCAACCCCGTCAGCAATCAGGGGTTTTCGTCAGGACTTGGACGTGGTAGGTCTTATGTTATGGAAAGGGAGATGTTCCTACTATTTCAGAAATATCTGGCACCAGAGGTGGCGATGAGGCCTGCATAAATGGCGATTCTCAGTTGTGGAGGTTGGTGCATCAGTTCAGTTGAAACTCTATTTCCTCTGGCATCTTAGTGTGTTTGTGTTGGCAGGAAAGTGCATCAACTTGAAGTCAGCCATATTACTGCCCCTCCTTTCTGTAAATTGATGGAATTGGAATTGGAATTGAAAAGGAGATGAAAGGATGGGTAGACTAGACTGATGTTCCCTTATCTGATCCTTAAGGGAAACTATAGGTTGATGGCTCTTGTTTAAATCCCAGGTGACAACACCACAATTGCTCATGTTACCACAATACTACATACAGTCGCAGAGACATCACAAGTCCCTTATTAGTTAGCCTGAGTAACTGGGTTGTGAATTGCAAGTAAGTGTAGTGCCTACCGGAAAATAACAGATGATGTGGGAAGGGATAATGTTTGCAGATCAGACAACTAAGGAAAATGATTAGACTGAAAATGAAAAGAATGTTTGTAATAGATCCTGCTCAATGGGTACCGAAATTCATGATGTTGGAATGGAAAGTATAGCACCATTGAAAGGACAAGGGATGGTGTGTTGATAGGCCAGGGAAGGAAAAATAATGTTGCCAGATGCATATGAATTTCCCGTGGTTATGAGGAGACATTGTCCAACTCGTGTACTGTATGATGCTCATGACGCACAATACTAGGAAGGGTACCTGTATGCCCCCCAATAATTTTGCACCACATATTTTCTATTTTGAGGTTCTTTAGATTAATAATATAGGAATAGACAGATATAGTAATTCAAAGGATGTCCTGATGGTACTCTAAGAGTTTAGCAAATGGATTGAGGCTTATCCCACTATTTATTGTTGAGAAGCAAAAAAAGGAATATTATGTAAAGTTTTATCCTTGCCAGTTAACTGAAAGATTGCATTCGATCTACTAATAGGTCGGGGATGCCCTGCAGTCACCAGAGCGGCCCGGACGTGATGCACAGCATGGCTGATTGTTATGGAACATCCATGAATATGACTAAGGTGAAGCTGCAGAGCAAAGAGGTGCTGGACGAGACAGTACCACCGAAAAACAAAAGAAAGAGGGGCTATCCAGGATCCCCAGCCTTTTGATCCATCTGTGCTTGAGTCGCAGCCTATTGAGCCCAGCCTGTTGGCTCGCCTGTGTTTCGGCCTCTGCCCCCTGGTCATCTTGAGTCTGACCCCATTTTTCCTTCACCCCTCTGTGCCTGGAGTGACAAGGTACAATATACGCCAGATGGAGGAACAGTGCACCAAGGAAAAGTCGGATTAGTAGGGATGGACTTCATGGACGAAGAATAGGGTGCAGGTACCGTGTCTAAGGTACCAGTGATAGAGTAGGGAAAGGAACATTGGTGCATTGTCTTCTGGACAGTCAAGCAAGAGGGCTAATGGACTGTGATTCTAAGGAAAGAAATACCTTGCCCCCCAACGTGGGATCTGGATCCGAGCTAGACGAACAGCTCCACCGCCGGTGCTCAACAGCGCCTACACTAGATGAACAATAGGAGCCTGCCAGTGATGGCTCTCTGAAAGACACTGGAAAGAAGAGATTTGCCCATCCTCCTCTTCCCTGGTCACAAATTCCATGGTATTGCATTTCTCTCTCAATTACCATGTATCCTTTTGGTCGTTCCATTATTGAAGAAGAACAGCTCTTTGCAGCCCCGCTGACAATTTGATTATTTCGATTCATTCACATTCAAGTCCTTTTTTCTGTCCCAGATATGACATTTTCACACAGCAAATGAATATGTACATGAAGAAAATGTCTGTAATGGTGGTTGATATGACAGTTAGTTATGTATCCAGGGGTCGGGGGAGATTAAGGTAGGTGAGAGCACATATGACTTCACTTACAGATCGAGCATGACAACAACGTCGTCTTAGATCCTGCATCATAATGTTCACTTCCCCGTGGATCACAAGTTCATACTTGACCTCCGATGGGATGGTTTGCAAATGTTGCCTCTCTTTTCTTTTTCCCACTGTATTTGTTGCCCTATCTATGTATCGCACATTTTATCAGCTACAACATGCAAGCATGTCTCTGCCCTGATCCAAAGGGGTTGCTGACATGAAGAATATATCCCAGAAGCACTGTCTTCCCAGCCTGTTATCCCTGTTGTGTATCAATGCTGCCACTGCGTGTGTTTAGCCTCATAGGGTATTTAGTTCTGACAGATAGTCCATGAGTTAACAACAGTAGCCTGTGATTGAACAGTTTTTCCTATCTTTAGAATTGTAAAGACCCTTACCTGATAGCAAGAATAAAGATTAGCTAATGAATGCTAAAAGGAGGGTCTGTTGTAATTTGATGTGTTATTGCTCCATCACTTATGCTTTACATTGTATTATATTAGCATTCATGTAGCTACTTTGTATTAATTACTTTTGCATACGTGAGTGATCAATCCCTGCAAATATTGTGTCAGTTAAGGTTAGCATCTGTGCCGCCACTTTCTACCCATGCAGCCACCATTTTGCTCTATGATTGAAACTAAGCTTCTGTCTCATGTTGCTTGCCTCAGCAGGAAGCTCATGGGATGCATTTGCATCTCCAAGGTCAGGCCTCACTGAAGTATCAAAAGTTGTTTGTTAGTGCATACCTTTCCCATGAGGTGGAGGCCTGCGGTTAACTGGATGTCCGAGAACTCCTTAAAAATCAACCCGGATAAGACGGAAGTGTTGCCCATTTCCATCTCGGGCAACCCCTGGAGCGAGAAATTTTGGCCTGTGGAGCTGGGTGTGCCACCGAAACCGGCGACTGCAGTCAAAAGTCTGGGCCTATATGTGGATGACAAACTATCCATGAAAAAACAAGTCACTACGGTAGTGGGTACTTGTATAGGCTTGATACGACAATTAAGGAAGATCTCTGCATTACTCTCATTCTCTACTTTGAGACACGTGGTCTCAGCCACAATCCTGGCTAGGCTGGACTACGGGAACTCCCTGTATATAGGTTTACCCCAGCGGTTGCTGGATAAACTACAGGGGGTTATGAATGATGCAGCCAGGTTGATCTATAAGAAACCCAGGACTGCCCACTCTTCCCCCCTGATGCAGGAGCTACATTGGCTCCCGATTCGGCAGAGGGTTGTATTTAAAGGATTGTGCATCGTACACAAGGCGCTGTATGGTAAAGCACCAAGATATTTGAAATCCCGCCTACTTCCATATATACCGGGCAGGACTTTGCGCTCGTCGGACGCTACCCTCTTGTCCCAATCCCGTTTCAAACTGGCCACGGTGGGGGGACGTGCTTCCTCCAACACACTCCCAGCTTTGTGGAACAAACTGGCCCCAGAACTTAGGAAGGAATGCAATTTGCTATCCTTCAGGAAAAAGTTAAAAACTGTACTTTTTAAGCAAGCATGGAGCAGACCCTAGGCGCAC
This sequence comes from Triturus cristatus, assembly GCF_964204655.1. Taxonomy (NCBI): domain Eukaryota; kingdom Metazoa; phylum Chordata; class Amphibia; order Caudata; family Salamandridae; genus Triturus; species Triturus cristatus. The sequence continues at coordinate 425,736,202 of NC_140593.1, forward strand.
TGCTGGGATCAGTGAATGCCATACCTCACTACGTAATCTGGACAAACAGCGCTTAGAGACCCCGGTGGTTATAACGCGCTATATAAGTTAAATAAATAAATAAATAAATAAATGACAATCCGCATAGATTTGCTTCACAATCAAATCCCTGGCCACTCATGCCCAAATTAGATATGTCCCCTTCAGCCTGCCTGCTCTTGAGGGGAGTGCTTTGGCATTATAATTAATGCACACACACAGGGGTCAAAGACCAAGTTTTCTGTAGCATAATAATTTCAAAGCAATTAATAAACTCAAACCATTCTGGATTATCTAGTTTTCCCCTCAGCCTTGCAATATTCCAAGATAGAATTGACAGAAGTAAATTCTGTGACGGGAACAGGGGCTGAAGTAATAGTTGGGAGAGAAATGCTTTCATTGCCAGAGTTTATGTTAGGGACGAGTCAGACTTCCTCAGAAGGGATAGTACCGGCGTTGGGAGGAGCAAAACGTTCCTTCACTATTGTAGTAGCTTTCTCAGTAGTCATGCTCCCTGAAGCTGAACTCCCCTCTCAGATGTCAACATCTTTGTCTTAAACTGAATATTGGACGAAGATGTTGAAACCGACCTTGCCTCCAACTTAATTAACCCATCAATCGCGGTCTGATCTCCTAGAGTCAGCTTTATAATGTCCATATTTAGTGTCCTCGTGGATTATAGCCCGGCAATGTCTCTTTGTACAAATCACATGAGTCACTTTGTTCATGGGTGAATCCATGTTCTCCTTTTAATGTTTGGCCAGTTTGGGCACATTTGCCATATATATCTCCGATCTCTCTACACTGTGCAGGTCATAGGAGTGTGACATGCTAACCCTGTACATCCTAGCCATCCTTTGAGCCTTATACAGAAGGATTAAAAAATTATCAGAATGATATCTATCACTCTGCTCATTGAAACCAGAAAGGAAAATGGCCCTGGAAGGTCTGGAAGCCTGCAGACAGGGGTTACACAATTGCTCTCCCCGTTATTGAAAGGGTGCTAATTGGTCGTCAGTGGCGTAGCTAGACCTTTTGCCGCCCTGGGCATTTCCAGAATTTGCCGCCCAGGGATGGCTGGTGGAGGTAAGAGCGGGGGTTGGGGGGTGGCAACAGACGACGAGGGAGAGAAAACATACCTTGCACTCGATGCCGGCACAAAAACGTGCCGCCTGGGATGGACTGCCCCCCGCCCCTCCTAGCTATGCCACTGTTGGTGGGTGAATCTTTGATATGGGGTTCCATATTGACCCATGTGGGAGAGTTGCAAAGAGGGTGTAACTTGACTGCCACCTCTAGGAATACCACTTAATCGGAGGGTTGGTTGCTTGTTACACTCTCCATTTCGCTGTATCGCGGATGAGGGTCCCACTAAATCAAACTGGTGCAAACGGGAGGCAGGGGAAGTTTGCTGGATAATGGTAAAGTTCGGGGCAGCAAATGATTCCTGCAAAAACCTTAAGGTAGAATTAAAGTACCAATTTTTGAGATAGACAATTAAGGCTTGACATGAGGGGCCTTACCCAAAGGTTTCAAACTATTGACCATTTGGCCGTATACCTGGGTTCTTTCAATAAGTGCCTAATTCAGGATTACAATGGTCGATTTAGGGCACATCCTGTGATCATACAGCCTGCTACCTGAAGTGAGTTCTTTCTCTTTAGATTTGCTTTGTTTGCCTGAGTAGATGTGGGTGATTTTATTTTCTTAGCAGATTTCACAAATTTAGCGGATAGTTTGTCATTGTGCTTGAGCATCCCCTCCACTTCTACAATTAAATTGTCAATCTCACTTCAGGTTCAGTTCTCTGCAAAATATCTAGGTGTTTTTACCCCTTTCCCAGTAGTCATCGGTGCTTCCGCCGCTTTGCTCTTCCCCATAATGCCCTCGTGAACTCAGGGCTCATTTTGCTTCTTATGTGGCCAGTGACTACTTGTTGAATAAAGTAATTGAATCTCTCAACCAGACTTTGTGCAGATTATACAATTGGATGGCTATATGGTGGTATATGAAAGAACCTGTCTACCAGAAGCTGTATTTAGAGCAAAGAGGGTATCACTGGAATCTTGCGTGTAGGTGTAAGGGGGGTGGGCCTGCCCTGTCTCCTGCTGCTGACGGGTGCAGGACGGGCCTGACCTTAGCCTAAGCGTGGTCCAAGGTCATCCTGCACAGCGGGCCCACTGGAAGCGCTATATAGGGCACATGAGATGAGCAGCAGGTGTGGTGATGTCAAGGACCGCCTCCTCGCACCCCAAGAGAGATCTGGGATGTATAATCCTGGTGCTATTCCCTGTGTTTTCGTCCTGCCCAGAAGGCTCACTGTAAGCGCTATATATTGCGTGTGAAATGATCAGCAGGTGCGGTGATGTGAAGGGCCGACTCCTCGCCCCCAAGAGAGATCTGAGAGACGTAGTCCCGGGTCTATTCCTGGTGTTGTCCGTATTTTGACTATTCGATATTAGGAAAGATATTGGCTAACCAGCTGCTCCCAATAGTAAAAGAGATAATGTCTCTAAATAAGAGTGGGTTCATGGAAAGGAAGGAACGTCTTGCTGTATCTAAGATGCTTGTTTCATGTAATTGACAGGGCAACTGGGGAGGGCACTTTTGGTAGTCTTGTTGGATATTGAAAAGGCCTTTGACTCTCTAAGTTGATCATACATCATGGAAGTGCTTCCCAGGTTGGCCCTGAGCTCATACTTTCTGGAATGAGTACAGCTAACCTACAATGACACTACAGCCAGGGTAGGCACGGACCGGGTCAAACCTGTTCAACTTAATATAGCCAGAGGCACGAGGCTGGAGTGCCTTTATCACTAATTATTTTCTTGATGGCAGTAAAACCATTGGCATGCCTTCTCAGGCTTGGAGGACACTGAGGACACTGAGGACACTGAGGAGCAAAAGTGGGTGGCTGCTGGTACTTTGTTTCATTAAATACTGTTTATGTGATTTTCTACCTGCACAAGTGTGTTACCACCATATCACCTTAATGTCACTAGTGAAGGAAATTGAGGACTTCTCAGGCTTAAAAATAAGTTGGGCTAAATTGTACTTATTTTCTCACTAAGAACCACTACAGGATAGTGACGGGTACTAGTTTGGTATGGAAATTTGATACTTTCAAATAACTAGGGGTGAATGTCTATCACACTGATAAAAATCTCATCAAGAGCAAGCTTGCTGGAGTATTCGCTGTAACACACCAGTCTCTTGCATTCGGGATTACATTATCGTTTTTCGCCAATGGGTCTAGTGGTGATAGCTAAGATGTTACTCTTGCATTGGCTAGTATACGTTTTCACAGCATTATCAGTGTTATTAAATAAGGCATTTTTTTGTGGGATCTACAAAGCATTCTCTTAATGTTAATATGGGGGACTAGTAGGAGAACTATAGCCCTACACAGGGCATAGAGACGCTTGAAGGAAGGGGTATCGGGGGCCCATACTACAATTATGTGGCAGCCCAATTGAAAGGCCTATGAGATAGCTAGGTTGTACACCTGACCCAGAGAGGAAAAAGAATCTGACAGAATTACTAGAGGACACAATCTTGGACTGGTTAATGAGCAGGAACCCTTGTCATGGGATGTTGAACAAGTTCATAACGGTAGCGAGACAATGTTGGAAAACATATGCTCAGGTGAAACCCCTGACGCCCTGTGCTCCCGGACGCACCATTGTGGACACTTTCAGAGTTAGCTGTATTTAATGGATCCATTGACAGATGTACTGACCTCGGGAGATATGTTCGAGCATGGGCTGCTAAGCTTGTTCAATAATACTAGAGAGGGACATAGTATGCAAGAGGGCAATTTCCAGCATATAATGCAATGTTGAGGGCGATGACCGAGGAATGGGGAAAAGACCAAAATGTGCCTCATGCATCAGGGTACCGAATCTTATCTTAAATCATGGCCAGGGTAGTAAGGAGATCATAAACAAATACATTTGAAAGGGGAGTGATTTACCTCAATCAACTAAAGATTTTGGAGAAATCGCCTTAAAACTTCTCGTGGCATGCTTCATCGTAGCCGATTTTCCATTTGATGGTAGGCAAGTACCACCATCACAGATTCAACCATTGCCAAGAGTTCTGAAATAAATGTTTATTGGATAAATGCGGGGTCCAATTGCAAATAAAAACAAATTGAGGTATACCCAAGAGTCTTAACCTTTTTTGTGGGTACCACAGATATGATTAAAAACACTACAATTTCAGATATAGAATGAGAAATAATGACTCATCCACCCTTTGTATTTATGCCAACATATGATATTTGGCAGAGATTTAGTTTGGTCTTCTGTAGGTATGACAGCGGCGGCTCCTCCACTAAGGCAGAGGAGCGTTGCCCCATTGCTCTGCAAGCTGTTTAAAAAGGAAAACTAAAATGATAATAACCAATGTTATTATCATTTTAGTTTTCTTTCTGCTTAGGTATGGGGTGGGGCAGGTGGGTCTCACCAGAGCAGGGGACAGGGGTAGAAGTGTTAGGCACACTCAAAAGTGCTACTCATCGTCCACCTCAGGCCACTTCTCCTGAATCACATCGATGATGCATAGGGAAACGAAACAGTCCTGCACACTATGCATGTTCCCTACCAGGCTGCGTTACATAGCCTGGTGGGGAACATGCACAGCCTCCCTTTCCCATCTGAGTGCCGAACCACGGCACTCAGACCAATCACAACTCTGCTGTAAGGCAGCATCGTGATTGGCCAGGGGAATCTGGGAGGTTGTGTGCTTCCTGTTGCGGTGCGGAAAAGACGAGGGAGGAAAGGCGGGAGCTGGTGGCACCCAGGTAAGTCCTTTTATCATTTATTACCCCCTTCACTTCCACCCCCCACCTCCCCATCACGCTGCCCCCATTCAGTAGCAGCCGCTACTGAGGTATGACAAGTTTAATGCAGATACATGAAGGGTGAAAATGTAAAAAGAAAGGGCAAAAATGTGTACATGTGCTAATGACTTTGGCTCTGTTTATTCAAAATTTGCACTGTTTATGAATGTTTTCTGTGTTCATGATTTGTTTTTGACCTGTTTATACTGTGCTTAATTACAATTGTGTTGTTTTAACGTGTTCATGTGCATTGTATGTTAATGTTTTACACTTACAATGTGCATCCAAATGATGTGTCAGCCGTCTCATGACATGAAATGATTGAGTGAATTTTGCTTTTCAAAAAGTTTGAAGTTGAAGTGAAATAAAACATGCAAACTTTAGAATTGATTGTATAGGGTTCTATTTAATTTGATTATAACAACCTACCTGGTCACTTTGTTTGTTTGATGGTATTCAAAATGCACAGCATTTGACAGTTCAAAGTTGTCAATTGCAGGAATCTTAGGTTTCATGCAGATACAACATAGGGGTGAGGGGAAAAGTTAAATTAGGATAAAAAAAATGATTTGCTAATACCTTTAGCATAGTTTTACTGATCTGTGCAATGCCTGGGAGATACTTAAGCCTTATTTACAAACATCATTATCTAGTTCTTAAAGTGGTGCTATAGGAGTACTAAACCCATACTACAAAAATGCTACTCACAAACCGACAGCCATAGACCTTTGCGTCTGTCCCTTCCATCTTTCCTTTGTGGAAGTCTCTGCCACAATGTCGCATGTATCCACACACATAAGTATACATTTTTGTAGTAAATGGAGGAGAGACCGAGGGGGTGGCTGGAAAGAAACAAATAATTATTACTTATACACACCCACATAAGAGTAAGATCATTCCAATGCACAAACTGTACTTCTAAAGTTACTACATCCCTAAAGGTGTAACAAAACAGGCACAAATGACCACTCAGAAGTTCAAGAAACACACTTACATACAAAACAGTGGAGGCACGGAAATAATAGTGGTAAATAATGTGAAATAAATTAAATAATTTCTACATGTAAATGATATATTTACAGACATATTACCTAGTGGTGGTCACCTCTGTGTAGTTATAGTTAGGACCAGGTTTTCAGAGGAAATAGATTTTTTGGTTTGTTAATAACTTTAGCAACAGTTGATGAATCTTAACGAAATATTTCAGAAGAAGAGAAAAAAAGAAAAGCTTCCTACACATCAGCTCCTTCCTGGAAAGTTTCGGGGTGATCTGTCAAGTGGGGTACGAGAAAAAAAGGGGGGCCCAAAATGGGATTTTCTCATGATATTTTCTATAGGAATCTTGAAAAGTGCCAGACAAAGCAGCTAAAAGGAATTACACCAAATTTGGCAGAAACCTAGTTCTTTACCTAGAAAGCATGCTTTTATGTGATTCAGTGTAAATCCATTCAGTAGTTCTTGTAAGATGAAAGTTCGACTTTTGTAGATATTTCAGGCCACAGTAGTCCCGTGGGACTAGCAGATACAATTTTAAATCTGATTGGTTGTTATAAACATCTACAAAGATGCTTGACAGCCATTTTAGGACTTGGGGACTCAGTCCCCATGTTTTAGGAAAAAAAAAGAAAATATATGGGGTCAAAAATAAAAAAATAAAAAACTTTGGTACCAAGGTAAAAAAAGCAGAACTCCTGCTTTTTTCAATTATAATCTTCCTGGATTGTACCATGGCCTGAGGGGTTATTGCATTGTTTATTAGTAGAAAAAGAGGTGTGGACATTCAGGTACTCTCCTCACCAAGCCACATAATGGCCCCGGAGACGCAATCACTCATCCTCCGGAGTCTGATGGAAAATGTATTTATTTGGGGAAGCTCCCCTCTCATAGCCATTTATTTGGCACTAGGGACCCCACCCGCTGGGATCTGACGCATTATTTATTTGGGGAGTGCGGCCTGGGGCCACCCAATCTGTAAAACACACAAGATGATGGACGGAATGTTGCACATTGGCAAACATTCACCCCAGTCACAGATCTGGGTTTAATCCATCGTTTTTTTGCTAACCATGCCACCCCAGTTCAGACATGGCCATATGCAAATCAGTCTTGACCCTGTGCCTCATGGGAACAGTCCAGCCCGAAGTGCCAAGCCATGCCTTCCCTGGACCGGAATCAAGCATCCTAGGACCGGTTTTGCTCTGCATTCTGTCCATCATTAGTTCTTTTTGCATTTGTCACCCCGAGTGGGACGGGTATGCTCAGACGTGAGCCCCGTGCTCTCCATGCCACTAGAATCAAGCTATCCTGGCTGAAGACGGGTGAAACCTCGAATCCGGTCCTAGGATGCTTGTTTCCAGACCAGGGAGGACCTGACCTGGCAGTTCGGGCTGGACTGTTCCCATTGGGCACAGGGTCAAGACTGATTTCTGTACTGGGGTGAACGTATGAAATTGTTCTGCATTCTGTCCATCATTAGTTCTTTTTGCATTTGCCACCCAATCTGTGCTACATAACGAATTAGGGGAGCCTCTCCAGGCAGCCCGTGTGGCAGTTGGGCATGGTGTGGTGAAGGGCTTAACACACCCAGACGCTGACCCTCAGAACTGAGCATCAGAATGATGTGGAGAGCCGCAGAAGGCACGACGACAAAAAACAAAAATAAAATATTAAGAAACGAAAAATGACAAATCATAGTCGGGAGATACAACAATCAGATCTGGCAACCTCACTTAAGTGGCCACTGGTTTTGTTGATATGACTACGCAAAGTAACAAAGCAGAAGCAGCTTACTGTGGAAAGGTTAGGTTAAAAAAGCAGCAGTTCTTCCTGGTGGCGACATAAAGTAAACACACCCACCGACCTTAAGACCTGCTGTGGTGAAGTGGGCAGCTCCGAGAGTTCTTCGGAAGTGGATTGTGTTTTTTTTAGAGAGCCATTGACATGAAGATATTTTAGGGTAAATCTCTGATAAGGATGACGTGGGTAATTAACCATCGATTTTCCCAATTTTTAAGCACAGTGCAGATGACAGGTTTAGTACAGTCACCTTTGTTCATAAAAAAAGAAGCTCATTTATGTGTTCTTTAACAGACAGCTGGAGTGCCAGCCTTAAGCCACAAATAACAAGCATTGTCAAAGCTAATATGTCTGGCCTTTGTGTGGTGCACTTGATGCAGCGCGGAATGCAAAATCTCTCCCTTCGTCACAGATCATAGATCACACACAATCACTACATTCGCTGGTGGGGCCCATAACACCAACATTCATCCTTCTAATAACCTGTTTCCAAGGAGGCGATTGTTCCACTCGCTGTAATGGAAGGGAGTACTCATATATCCCTATTTATTCAGACCTAAACTTCACCTTTAGTACTCCTCCCATGAATAGGCCATGGATCAGCTAGCTGCAGGTTGGAGTGATAACAAAATCTATAATATTATTTACATAAATACATTTTTCTCATAATAACGACCCAACACAGATCTTGTAATGAATCTTAAATTTTATCTAAATAATTGAAATTCGAGTCTCAGATTTAATCAAGCAGTAGACCATCATAATTACCTATTCTGGCTAAAAGTCGTCCTCTAAGTCAAAATCTTGGTCATCAGTTCATACTGTCAGAGTCTTAGGAAACAGCTGTCCTGCAGCGTCACCGTCCTCTCCGTCAGCATAACATCAGGAAAACGAAAATCTTCTGAAGGGTCTCGCCTCTCAACTTCTCTATTCTAACATTTTTATAGTAAAATTACATTCCAAAGAGTAACAAATGATATTTTTAACATTTCTAATTGGTCCGTTTAAACTGGTTCAACAGCTTTCCCATACGGATAATGTGTCTTTAGATATAGTTCTTATTTTCTCCTCGGAATAGTATCTTTTCATTGTTTCTTTCAGAGCAGCTGGCTGGTAGTCCTTGGGTGGCACAGTTGAGTTAGGGTCGTTCAAAGGCCACTGCAGCTGATGGTGACGCATGCGCACTTCACCCAGAGACGTTCATAATGGAGTCAATCCATCTGATAGGGATGTCAGCCATTTTGTGGCCACCAAATGGACAACTTAAGCAAAGAAACACAAAAACGTAATTAATACATGGAAATGACTGATAAAATTTTATCCCCTTACTAATACCCATATGTGTATGTATTTATCTAGCAGAAGCAACACTTAATGCGGGTTATATTCGCATTAATAAAGCACAAATCACAAATACATCACGAAAGCAACATATAATCATGCAATTTCTAATTGTCTATTATTAATATGCATACGAAATTAGTTTACGTTATTAATTAGGCCATGCAAATGCAATTCCCACGTATATTTTTCATATTAGTAATGTTGGTCAATTCACACAGCAAACAATTAGTACAATTACTATTAATTAATTATTCTTATTAATGTAAACATGCAAAAATGGAGAGGGTATACAATTTTTAAAGAAAACCTCACTCCAGCACACTCACAGAGTGACACAACAAGCTGGCAGCTGCACCCGTGCCTATGTGCTCACAAACCACACGGCCATTTTGACATTTCGATGCACAGAAGTATATTTACACGTTTCATACCATAACTACACGAATCAACAGCAGGCACGTTTCAGATCACGCCTGATGCATATCTAGAAAAGGACGAGGCACCTCTGACTATGAAGACTTGTGGCAGCTGTATGTACTGCGAGTTTCTAAGAGTACATCCTCAATAACGTATGACGTTAGATGGCGAGGTGCAATGAATGGGGCAATGTACATTTGTGGCAGGGTAGAAACATGCAATGTCAAGGCAATGAAAGCATTTGGGGGCATATTAACAAGGGCGCTATAAAATTATCACTGCTTTTGCGGCCGTTTTCGGCCAAAAAGCGGCGATAATTTTATCGCCTTATCAGCAAAGACACGCTATCGCGTGTTTTGCTGACTTTGCACCCGTTTCCAGCACGCCTAACTTTGCATCGCTAATGAGATGCAAAGTAGGCGTGGCTGTGAAACCAACCAGGGAAAATATCGAGAACAGAGCTTCGCGATATTAACAAGGAAGGGTAGCGATTATTTAAATCGCGTTAAGTATGCCTTAACGCAGGAATTTAATGTCTGTTAAATTCCTGACTAAGGCACACTTAAAATGGGGGTGGATTCTGTGGCTAAGACCACAGGCCCTATCATCTAGGATATCGCCGTTTTCACCATGGAAAATGGTGATATCCACACAATCTCTGGAATTTTTATCACCTCGGCGATGCTCGTTGTTGATAACGCGCTAACCGGGTGATAAATTCCAGAGATAGTCGGCGATTAATATGCAAGCGCTAAGCGCGCTTTGGAATATTTATCGCCAGCCCTTGTTAATATGCCCCTCGCATTTTAGTATGAACAGTGCTTGAAAGGACAGGTACTGTCTGGTACCGAGTACATGAGCTTCTTTAATTTGAAAGAGAGATTACCTGGACCTCTCAGCAGTGCTGCAGTGTATTTAGCGAGAGAGTGTCGGCATTTATCAGGAAAAAACAACTACTCTAAATAGTGAGAACTTACACTTCTATATTCCCATTTAAAACACTAGGTATGAACGTCCCGGCATGGTAGGTCATGTCTTGGTAGAATGAAGCTATAGTTTGAGGTTGATGACATGCATGGCCTAAAGTGACCCAAGCAGCTGGATGTTCAGCTAACTTGGAAACATGTCTCTGGTGGTGTAGGGTGCTCACCTAGCAGAATCACATCCATTGAGAAAGCACCACAATGTCAGACCAATAGATGTAAGTGCTGTACAAATACCAATAAAATAATGACATAAGCAGAAAACACATACAGGTTTTACAGAGTCAGCAATAGCGACTGTGTATGTATGGTTAGTGGTTTATTTTTAAAAGCCCATTCTTGTTTTGATAAAAAATTTGGCACTGCTAAACGAGTCTGCACCAAACCTTCCCTAAAATTATTTCCAGTTTAGGTTTGTCATGGCAGGTTTTGTACAGATCTGCAGAAATTAAGAGAGGGGAGGAGGGCTAAAAAGCAGTTTATTGCATTCTAACTGTCTGCAATACCTTGCTCTCTCCTAAAGAAGACCGCTCAACAGAATTATAGCAAATTTCGCATGGAACTAGAACTTTACTCATTGGAGTGCCTTTGATTGTTTTACTGTAATCCATTCAGTAGTTTTTGTGGATATAACACTTTGAAAAAGGATTCAGAAGGTCTTCAAAGGGTTACATGGTTGGTATATCTCGACAGTCTGAAATGTTTGTTTATAAGCCTGCTACTATAGCGCAGTCCATGAACTTGCATCAAATCTGTTAGACTCTTAGCATATTTAGCTTACACATGGAACTTTTTATATTTGTGCCATCAAGGGTGAGCACGGTTTAAAGGGCAGTCAAAAAGGGTTTATTTGTTAATAACTGTAGTATCCTTAGACCGGGTGGGCATGGCCACTATGGCAAATGCATAGGTTGCAATGCAGTGCTCTGGGAATAACCGCCCCATTCATAAACATCCTGTCAACACAATAAAACATTTCTGCAGTCGCGGGCTGAGTCTGAGCTGGGACACTCTCCCAGTCTGCAGGTGTTAAAAGGTGGAGTTTTGCAGGCCCTCACGCAGTACCAGGGGAGGGAAACAAGATGGCGGCTTCTGCAAATTGAACAGCATGGAGATCCAAGCCAGGGGATGGTGGAGAGGGGCCTGGGAGCATTAGCCAGTGCTTCAGGAGAAGTGGATGGATGCAGATGCCAGCAACAGTAGGCACAGCCGCTGTAGGCTGACTGGAATGCTTGATGGTGAGGTGAGTGCATGGGGCCGGGGACGGGGGCCTTCGCATGCTTTGCTGAGCACTGAGGCTGGGCCCAGGGTTTGGCCCTCCCTCACCCCAAATACAGGGGTGAGTCTGCAGAGGCCCAGCAAGTATCTTGGATGAAGATTAGGATGACGGAAATGCACCTGATTATTACAGGCCTGGGATATCTGAGGGAATCTGCTTTTAATCGATAAAGTCAGAAGGGAATGGTGGATGGTATTGGAGGCCCTCTTAAGGCGGCGGAACTACCAACTGAGGCTTCCCACGAAATTGGGAGCTGGGGACCGAATTGCCTACATAATGTAGGAGTGCTTACTTGGACATTCTTGCAGTTGGCCCATGGCCTTGTTCCCCCTCAGATTATCATGGGTAAGTAATCACTCGGATGAGATGTTGTTGCAACTGAACAGGGATTAGCAGCCTGCCTCAAAATGTACCAGAGGGCTGAGTTGTTGTTTAGGACTGTAGTAAATCATATAGGGTGTGAGCATGCCTCAATGGTGAAACCACAACATTTTTTTAAATGTGCACTGTCCAGGATGATGATATGAAAATACTTTATTTAGGCAATCAAGTCCATTTATGCTGAAAAATAAATTAAAAGCATGTGCTGATATGAGACATTAAATTATGCTAAACAGAGAAATAGTGGGGTATATTTCCAAGAATTGTCGCTAAGCAGTTTTCGACAATTGCTGCCGATTGCCAAATCCTAATGCTATGTTTGCAACGTATTTACAATACGTCGCTACTTGGGGCTGGGATCAGTTAACTGCGGCGAAAAATGACGCTAACTCTATCGTCAAGACGATAAAAAAAATCACGTTAGAGTGAAAAAAGTGACGACTGGCCAAATAACAATAACAAAGTTCACACTAGTCAGCCTAACTTCACTTTTCAGTATCCAGCGGCAAAAAAGAGCTTACAAATACACCTCTGAGAAAAAAAAAATATTAAAACACTGGAATACATAATGGAGCAGCCTGGACCACGTTCAGCACAGGTCAACAACACCCCCAATCTCCCCAACAGCCAGAATGACTAGCCACATTCCCAGGGGAAGAAGAAATGCAGATTATGGGCCTCATTTATGGAAAGTGGCGCATCGCTGGGAAAAAACAGTGATGCATCACTTTTCATTGCGCCAACCTTGCAACACCATGGAAGCGCTGTATTTACAACAATACTGTGCAGCCCTGCGATTCCCCCTGCGCTGGCGCTAAATTCTGCTGCCTAGTGCCAACGCAGGAAACCTTGCACCATTTTGCAAGGGTACCTGTGTTGTGGGGAATTATTTTTTATGTGCAGGAAGGTGTCCCTTCCTTTTCTACAGGCACCCCGGCCACTGCACACCCTTAACTGACACCATTGTTGACCTCATCGCACTCCAGGCTCTCTCATCTACAGATTACATCCTACTCGGAGACCTCAGTTTTCAGCTGGACAACCCCAGTAATCAGAACACCGCATCCCTACTGGAGAACCTCAACAACATCGGACCCAAGCAGCTAGTCATTACACCGACCCACACTGGACTCCACACTCACAATGAACTGCCAAATTAACGCAGTATCCTCCTCCTGCTTCCACACGTTCCACCTGCTTTGAAAAAAAATATGATGGATTCCCACAGAATCCAGAAAGACGGTCACCCAAGCACTCATCCCCAGCTAACTTGACTATGGCAATGCACTCTAAGCTGGCGTCACCCAGAAAAAGCTCAGTAAACTACAGAACATCCAAAACGCCGCGGCCAGACGGCTCCTCGACATCCCCTGCTGCAGTCACATGACACAACACCACCGACAACTCGCCCTGGCCTCTGTCCCACAGATCCACAAGACCAGAACCGGAGGAAGACGCTTCTCCTACCTCCAGTAGCGGTCCGCGGTGGGAGTGCTGCCGGGCGCTGATGTGGGGAGGGGGTTAGTAAACTACGGATTACGGCCGATTAGAGGTAAGTAAACATGTAAATAAATAAAACAAATTTCGTTGCGCGCTGCATAGCATTTGGCGATGCAGCGCGCACAGCGAAATGTGTTTTATTTATTTATATGTGTACTTACCTCTAATCGTCCGTAATCAGTAGTTTACTACCCCCTACCCTACCCCTCGCCCTCCCCACGTCAGCGCCCGGCAGCCCTCCCACCACGGGCCGCTACAGCCTACCTCACTGCCAAGACCTGGAACACCCTGCCCATCCATCTCAGGCAATCCTTGTCGTAGACCCAATTCAGGAAGGACCTCAAGACCTGGCTCTTCAACTGAAACCTTCACACCCAGATGGATCAGCAGCTCCCCCCCCCCCACTCAGCACCTTGAGACCCTCAGGGGTGAGTAGTCACACTATATAAACCCCAGATTCAATGATTGATTCCTGCACGGCAGCCCTGCAATGCAGGCACCTTGAACCATAGTGCAAGGGTGTCTGCGTTTACATGGTAGCCCATAATGCGCCAGCGCTGGGAGAAAGGGCTGGAGTGCACCATATCTTATAGATACGGTGCATTCCTGCCCTTTTCTTTTGACTTCGGGCAGAGCAGCAAGATTCCTTGCAGCACTGCCCTGCGTCAAAATCTCATGAATGAGGCCCCTATTATACAAGTGTGTCAGCATAATTTTTAAGATCAGTTAATTTGTAGCGGTAAGAAACTGCGGCAAATGTGACTTAGCGGCAGTTTTTCTTTTTTAGCGACATACAAGGAAATCCTTGTAGGTATATTGCGTTGTGTGTTTTACAGGAGTTTTTTCAAGGGAACGCCTACCTTGCATCTCATTTTCAGGAAGTCACGCTAAACGAAGGGGTGCTGCGAAAAATTTACGTTAATGCTGAAAAGTGCCGCTAACTGGAGTTTGCATTAATTTGTAAATTTGGCAATAAAGAAAAGCCACAGTATGGTAAAACAATTGGAGCTACGGCGGCGACAAGTCCTTGTAAATATGCCCCAGTGTCTCTTTGCACATTCCTAATAATTTCATAGTTAACAAAGAGTCAAAATAAAAACAGAAGAGGCTCAATACGCATACCAATTTAAAGTACAAATAATCTATTGGAATGATCATAAATGTCGTGAAACGATAGACAGCATAAGATTTTTTCTTTTACCAGTTCAGCCATTCTGGCCCGAGGTTTCTGAGGCTAAAATGAAGCATTTTAAATACATTTAGCAGTATATCAAGAATAAAAAAAGACTGGTATAAATGGGCCCGAGATTTTAAACTTGTGCAGTGGAACATAAAGTGCTATACTCTGAGAGAATAAAGTGTTGAATCTGATGGGGAGCTGGTAATAAAAAACGTATGTTTCACCAAGCAAAAGAGCCTCAATGTGCATACCAATATAAAATGCAAGTGACTATTGCCATGGTCATAAATATCGTGAGTCAATCGTCAACATAAGATATTTTTTACTAAAAACAGTTCAACAGTTTTAGCCCGAGATTTCTGAGGCTGAATAGAAATATTTGGTCACATTTTGCAGCGTCTCCAGTGCGGAAAACCCAGAGCAGTCAAACCCTAGATTTTAAACTAATATAATAATGTATAAAGTGCTTTGCTCTAAAGGGATAAAGTGCTGAATCTGATACGGACCTGACAATAAAGAGTATGTGTGCAGTCATTTGCTAAGTGATTTATTCTTAAAAATATTCTGTAATCACAACAAAGCTAAGGGAGGCTGTGAAATGTCCAAACTAGCACTAGGACAGAAGAACTCTGCTACTCTAAAACAAACATGCTCAAGAGATAAAGGTTAAATGTACCACAATGAACAGATGGGAATCAGTGGATTGCTTGTGACTGTAGGATGGTAGAGCTACACAGCAATAGATTAAAAATAGAAGTGTAAAACTACCAATAGCAACCTGGCCACTATATTCAGAGTGGTCTCATACAATTTGCTCTTTAAAAATTCTACAAGCAGAACCCAGCTTTGAGAGCTGAGGGTGGGAACAAGCAGGCACAGGACCAGGGAGCTCTATGTCACTCTAAAACTGGCATACTTGGGGAACAGAAACTAAGCATATAACAGTAAACCGTTACTGGTCATTGTGTCCCTGATGGGAACAGGATAGGTAAGTTTGTCACATTAAAGTAATCGCCCGATGACGATTTCAAATAAAGTCCGGATAGACATGACCACCTTCCACAGCAGTCTGACCACTTTGTTCATATGTGGTCCTTTGTTCTGCAAGTAACATCCACTCTGAGGAAGGCTCGGTACCTGGGAGAGTGATTAATGAGGCTGAGCTCCTTAATGCTTTGCCCACTCTGTTCAGATATTTTATGAGTCTGGCTATTACTTGCCATGGGCTTCGTTCAGGAGAATTTTAACAGCCTTCTGATCCGACCGTACCCCTTGATTAATCAAAGAAGGTCGAAGAAACCTTCTTCATTAATTAAGTAAGGACAGGTGCAATGAAGGTGTGACATCATCTTCTGGGTCATGCCGCATAAATGACACATGTTGGTAGATGGTTGAGGCGCCCAAGGTGGCAGGAGATCTAATAATGAAAAACATCCCATGTGTAGCCGGCAAAGCCTAGTTTTATGATGGGCTCAAAATGGTTCATTGATGTACTTTTGAATCCCTCTTTCAGTGGTTGTCGATGACAAGGTTAGCATGCTTTCTTCTCATGAAATTCTGGTGATCTATCATGAAAGAGGCTATGTGGACCTCTTTGTTTTGAACTGCTGGTGTAGATTCCACAGAGTGGGAGTGCCTTTCAGTTCCAGGGCATTTGACCAAGGGTTATGGGTCGACGAGCTGCTTGGGGACATTACTTTCCACCAGATTTAATGTATATACTTCAGGAGGCTAGCTTTCTGGACGAGGTGTTGGTCATTCAGTTTGAACTGCATCGGCTTAAACAAGGACCTAAAGCTAGTGCTCTGTGCTTTGTTCAAGAAGGCACCACATCTTCCTGGAAATGCCTCTGGGCCGCATGCCAACATAGGACCAAGTTTGACATTATCTTCAACATGGATTCCATAGTAACAAAACAGAAGCAGCTTCAGTGGAAAGAGCTTCCTGATTGTGACCTAATCCACAGACCTTGGAACTTACTGTAACTAGCTGTGTGGCTTCTAGTTTTCTTTGGAAGTGCATTGATTTTTTGAAGAGTCATAGACATCTCTGATAACGAGGACCTGCGTAATTAACAATGCATTTTATGAGGTTTATCGCATTGGGCGAATACCAGGCTATATCCAGGTGCCTTCACTCATTAAAATAACGAAGCTGACTTGTGCTTTCTTTAACAGGCAGCTGGAGTGCCAGTCTGAGGCCACAATTCACAAGCAATGGTAAAGGTAATAGGTCTGGCCATTGCGTGGTGCACTCACAGAGTGACACAACATCCGGCTGCACTACTTGTGCGTATGTGCACACACTCAAACAGCAGGGACATTTTGACATTTAGATGGACAAAGGAATATTTTCAAGATTCTTACACCAACCAACAGCGGGCACGTTTCAGATCACGCCTGATGCATACATAGAAAAGGACGAGGCACCTCTGACTATGAGGACCTGTGGCAGCTGTATGTACTGCGAGTATCTAAGAGTACATCATGAATAACGTATGACGCAGGGTGCTATGCATGGGGCAATGTACATTTGTGGCAGGGTAGAAACATGCAATGTCTAGAAGGCTATGGAAGCATTTGCATATTAGTACGAACAGTGCTTGAATGGGCAGGTACTGTCTGGTACTGAGTACATGGACTTCTTTAATTAAAAAGAGATTACCTGCACCTCTCAGCAGTGCTGCAGTATATTTATTTAGTGAGAGAGTGCCGGCATTTATCAGGAACAAACAGGTACTCTAAACAGTGAGTACCTACACTTCGATATTCCCATTTAAAGCACGGATTGTGAAGTTCCCGGCATGGTAGGTCATGTCTTGGTAGAATGAAGCTATAGTTTGGTGTTGATGACATGCATGGCCTAAAAGAACTCCCAGAAGCTGGATGTCCAGCTAACTTGGTAAAATGTCTCTGGTGGTGTAGTGTGCTTTCCCAGCAGAATCACATCCATTGAGAAAGCACCACAACCCTAGAACAATATTGTAAGTGCTGTACAAATACCAATAAAATAATGATGTAATGAGAAAACACATATAGTTTTTACAGTCAGCAATAGCGACTCTGTAGTTATGGATAGGAGTTTATTTTTAAAAGCCCTTTTTTGTTTTGCTAAACACTTTGGCACTAATAAATGAGTCTGCACCAAACTTTCCCTAAAATTATGTCCGGTTTAGGTTAGGCATGGCAGGTTTTGTACAGATCTGGAGAATTTAAAGGAGAGGGTGGGGGCTAAAAAGCAGCCTATTTCATTCTAACTGCAATACTTTGTTCACTCTTACAGAAGAAGACCGCTAAACAGCATTACACCAAATTTCGCATGAAACTAGAACTTTACTCATTTTTTTTTGTTTTAGAGCGTTTTATATAGCGCGAACTTGACCCGAATCGGGTATCAGGGCGCCTTACATAGCACCAGTTACGTTACATGAGGACACACATTCATTTTTGTTAGGCACGGGGAGATTAAGGTGCATATTATCAAGCACATTGTTAAAATTATCGCTAAAGCGGCGATAAGGGGCTTGAAAATATGCTGGTGAGAATTCCAAAAGAAGCCCATTTTCACACCAGAACATGGGAGTCTATGGGAATTCACAAGGGCATATTATCAAGCCCATTATCGTCGCTTTAGTTGCAGTTTTCTGCCGCTAAAGCGACGATAATTTTAATGCCTTTTCTTGATAGTATGCCGCATTCTGCGTCATTGCCGAGACTCGAACCCAGGTTCCCAGGTTCGAGGTCGACCACACTAGCCGTTAGGCCAACTCCTCTCCCTCAGTGGAATGCATTTGCTTGTTTTAGCATAAATCCATTCAGTAGTCTTCGTGGATAATAGAATTTGCAAAAGATGTCAATTGGGCTTCAAAGGGTTAAAATGTTGGTATATCTTGTCAGTTGAAAATGTGCTTTTTTGATTAGCCTGCAACTGTAGAGCTGTTGATGAACTTGCATCAAATAAGCATATTTAGCTTACAGATTGTGTTTTTAGATTGAGAATAGCATGAACTGCTCTGAAATTGAACATTAAAAAAATGCTAATTCTCTAATACAGAGACATTACCCCACACCCCTAGTTCGCAGGGCAGCTAGGAGAGCTAGGAATAATTAGATTGGTATGTGTTAGCACCTTCAGCCACCTGGCTAACACCTTCAAGAAAGTTGTCACTATGAACTGGCACATCCTCAACACAGGTGAGATGAATTTAGAAAAAACAATGTTTGTGTTTAAATGGAGAAAGAACTTGGGAGATATGGTGGTACATACGAGATCTCGCACACAGCCCAGAGACAGTCAGGGGACTCTGTGGACCCTCCCTCGCATCACAGGTGATTTCCCTTGTGGCTCAGGTTCAGTTTGTCACCTAACACAGCAGCAAACCAAGATTGATTTGGGAATGAAAACACCTTGGTTCTGAAACAACCACACTAATTCTAATACGAGTGGAGTGATTTATTTGATCCACTGCCTGTGCAGCCTAAGGTATGTTGGCATGACTACCCATAAAGTGTGGACAAGGATAGTAGAGCATCGAAGTTAGATTAGATGTAAACAGTCTAGCACAAAATTGACCTAACACTTTCTCCAGCTATGGCAAAGTGAAGAAGACATTAGGTGGACAGTCTGTTACGATTGTAGATAATTGTCCCTTCCAGGACTCCGTTCGGTTGTGCTTTGTAGTGTCCCTGCGCGGACACCTTACCATCAGTGAGGTCACCAGCTGTGAACTGTCATTCTGACAGTTGACAGCTGATCGCCGACCTGACTGGATGTGCGTAGCTCTGAATCCTGTAGGAGCTTGTGTTGGCGAAATTTATTAAAGAACTCACTCAACTTTCCCTGCGTTGGAGTTCTTCACAAAGTGGCGACGATCGCCAACACTGAACCCACGGACAGAATTTATAAAAATGCAATAAATAATTTTATGAAGTGAGTCGCGACGTTACAGCAAACCAAGGAAGAAAAAATGCAATGAAAACGAAGAAACAATGTCAGAATGAAGAAAAGAACAATTCATTAAAAAAAAGGTTAGAAACCTCAGTGTTAATACAAGGGAAAAAAAAGAAGAAGAGAGGATTCATCTTCTAGTAACAAAATAAATGTATAAATACTTCGTAAATCGCTGTGGATATTAAAGATATACAAGGTACTGACTTTTCAAAACAAAATTTTCACCGTTGTATATATAAATGATAAGTGCACAATTTACTCAAGACGCATCTCAACTGTCACATCTAACGGAAACTTCTGAGGTACTGACAGCTATTCCTCACGCATTCACGCCTTGACGTCAGCGACGTAGTGGCCATCTTGAAGCTAGACTTCCAGAAACCTCTGTCAGCGGTCTAGTCGGCGTCACCACGCTGTCAGCGCCATTTTGTTTAATCAGAAAAATCTTCCGAGAATTCAGCGTCGTGTGCACAGCCGCCTCATACTACACGGAAAGAGACAAAATGAGCGCACGCTAGAACAGCCTAAGTAGAAGTAAGACTATACATTTAAGATATCGTTTCAATATTTGCAAAAGTTACCTGCAGCCATTTTCATGCACTCTAAACTGTTCCTCAAATGTCACGATGAGAAAGTGAAGCGAGTGGCTATTGATTCAAGTAAGCAGGATTAAGCATTAGTGAGCTATTTTGTGAGGCAAATTTAATACGCTCGCTAATAAATATACATAAAAAAAAGCGTACCAGTCAACTCAAAATCAGCTGAATTTGTACAATTCAGAGTTTAACTCTATAAACCACATAATTAAATTAAAGCGATCATAATGGCTTCTGGGTGTGTGTGGAACCTTTCCCCCCCTGAGACATTCCTACGTGCTGGTGGGGAGCCTACCCTCAAGTGGGAAGAATGGAGGGAGTATTTCTTAAATTATATCTCTACCTTAGAAGAAGATGAAGAGGTTAAAGCAGAGAGGAAATATAAAATGCTCATGCATTGTTTAGGAGCAGGAGGAATAAAAGTGTACAATGCAATCAACAAAAAAATTAGAGCAGAAAATGAAGGTGATATATTTACAAACGCCATAGATGACCTCAACACGTATTATAAACCTACAGTTTGCGTAGGCGTAGATCGCTATAAATTCTTCCATAGAAAGCAGGGAGAAAATGAATCAATTGATGATTACGTGTCTGCACTCAAAAATCTTGCTATAAATTGTCGTTTTGGAACACTTCATTACGAGTTTATTAGGGATCAAATAGTAATGCAAGGTTCAAACTCTAATATCCAAGACAATTTATGGGCCAAGGGTGAATACCCTCTTCAAAACATAATAGATATTGCAAGAAAGGCCGAGCTCACCGGATGTTGTGCCAAAGCTGTACTATCTGAGAATAAAGAGAAAAAGGAAGGAGACACTGTAAACAGGATAACTGACAGAAAGAACTACAACAAACAAAATGTAAGTCAAAGGAACTACAAAACTACATACAGAAAAAATGATACTAAGAACTGGGGCCATTGTTACAGATGTTTGAGTGCATCGCACTTGGCTAATGACCCTAAATGCCCTGCACGTGAGGTAAGGTGTACACATTGTGGCGTTAAAGGACATTTTGTAAAAGCATGCAATAAAAGAAAGCCACAATTGGTTAAAGTGGTGGAATTTAATGAAGAAAACAATGAGAATGAACTTGACGATGAGAATTATAACATGTTTATACTGAACATCGATGATGAACAAAGCGACGATGTCAACGAGGTTAGCGCAACCAAATCTGTAACTAAGACTAAGAAACCAATTTGCTGCATGTCAATTGGTAGTGTAGACATTAACATTGTTGCAGACTCTGGATCACCTTACACAATAGTAAACGAGGGAGTCTGGAAGGAAAAATTTGTACCAAAAATCGGAAGCAAACTTGAAAAACCAGATATAAAAATTAGATCGTTCACTGGAGAGCCCATAGCTGTTTGTGGCTATAAAAAATTGAACTTTATTTAAAAAAGGTCGTGAAGCTGAAGGAAACCTGTATGTTTCAAAAGTGGGACCATCGGTTCTAGGATGGATGGATCAAGGGAATCTGGGCATCATCCTGGATCCTAGCTAAATTGAACCCGTGTTGTGTTTGTATGATAACAAAGACGATGCAGATTCGCTACTTAAAAAATCTCCGAAAGTATTTAGTGGTGATGTGGGAGTATTAAAAGGTTACCAACATAAAATCAAACTTAAACCGGTGACAACTCCCGTAGTACACAAGGCGAGGAACATTCCATTTGCAATAAAGGATGAAGTGAAAACCCAATTAGACCAACTTATGGTTGAAGGAATAATTGAAAGAATAGACGCATCCGAATGGGTCGCACCACTGGTCGTGGCAAAACGACCAAATGGCAAGTTGAGACTGTGTGTGGACCTACGCGACTTGAACCAAAACATTATAGTGGAGCAATATCCACTACCAAAAATTAATGAGATGCTGGCTCCCACAAAGGGCATCAAGTGGTTTTCTACAATCGACCTAAAATCAGCGTATCACCAGGTACCATTGCATCGTGATAGCAAATCACTAACTACATTCATTACACCTTTTGGCTGTTTTAGGTTTACACGCGAACCTTTCGGCTTGGCCTCGGCAGCCGCAATGTTCCAAAGGCTCATGAATAACATCTTCGAAGGAGTACCTGGAATACTACTTTTCCAAGATGACATCCTAATAATGGGCAAGACTAAAGAAGAGCATGATGCCAGGGTACATCAAGTGTTAGAAATACTTGACAGAAAAGGTTTGACTGCAGAGCATTCTAAATGCAAGTTGGCTAGCAATTCAGTCAACTACCTTGGTCACCAAATAACTGGCAGTGGTATCAGCCCAAAAAAAGAACTCATACAGGCAATAAAAGACTCACCGGTACCGTCTAACAAGGATGAAATGAGGTATTTCCTGGGTTTGGTAGAGTTCTACTCTAAATTCATCAAGAATTTCTCATTAAAGACATACGCCCAAAGACAACAGCTAAAATTAAAGAACAAATTTGAATGGTCTGATGAATGCGAAGAAGCCTTTCAGAATTTAAAAGCTGACTTGAGCACGGCTTTACCCCTTCAGGGCTATGACCCTACTTTACAAAACTACATAACTACAGACGCTAGTAATAAGGGGCTGGGTGCCGTATTCACACAGAAGGACATCAAGGGAGTGGAATACACAATAGCTTTTGCATCACGCTCGCTCACACAAGCTGAGGAAAAAATTTCCGTAATAGAGCGTGAGGCGCTAGCCTGTGTATGGGCCCTGGAACACTTCAGGCAATTCATTTGGGGCAGAATGGTGAATGTGTGCACAGATCATAAACCTTTAACAAAAGTGCTTACTACAAAAGGGTTGTACATGGCTTCTCCAAGACTGGCTAGGCTATCAGTACGACTGTTTGATTACGTGTACAACGTCCAATATGTTCCGGGAGTAAAAAATGTCGTTGCAGACTACTTAAGCAGAATTCCCATCACAGCAACAAGCAAAATTGACCATAACGAAATGGATGAACTTTGTATAGCGAGCGTTCTTGAAAAATCCGGTGGCATCTCAAAAGAAGAGTGGTTCCTTGAGCAAAATAGGGACAACATCATTTGTCTTGTTATAAAAAAAATGACTGAGGGGTGGACAGACAAAAACAAATTAACGGAACCTCTTAAGCACTACTGGGAGGTTAAAGACGAATTATCCCTTGAGAACGGATTCTTATTGAGAAGTGGGAGATTTGTACCACTGAAAGAAATTCGCTCAAAGATACTTAAAATTTGCCATGAAGGTTACCTAGGTATTGTAAAAACCAAGAGCAGGATCAAGAACATGTATTGGTGGCCAGGTGTCGGTATTGGAGTTGAGAGAATGGTGAGGAACTGCAAATTGTGCATGGACTCTGACAAAACACAGGTGACATTTAGACCTCCACTGCACCCCATTCCCTGTCCATCGATGCCATGGGAGAGAATAGGTATTGACATAATGGGACCCATGTTTGAGAGTCTGGAACAGTGGTATGTGATTGTTATTATTGATCACTTCACCAAATGGCCAGAGATAAAAATTGTAAGCAAACCAGATGCACAAAATGTAGTCAAATTCATGGACGATACCTTCGCACGCGAAGGTCTACCCAAACATATTGTAAGCGATAATGGAGCACAATTCACGTCAGAAATATTTCAGGTACAATATCAAACATAAAACAACGTCAGTTTACCATCCAGCTGGTAATGGGGCTGTTGAAAGATTCAACATGATCTTGAAAGGCATAATACAACTTGCAAACAGCAACAACCTAAACTGGAAGCAAGAGATTTTCAAGACCGTGTGGGCGTACAGAATCACGCCCTGCGAAACGACTGGACACAGTTCATTTGAATTAATGCGTGGAAGAACACCCCTTTCAAAGGACAACGTCGGCTGGGTTGAAGCAGCTAAAAGAGTATACTGGTCTTCGAGTCTTGTCAAAGAAAAACTCACACAGTCTCAGCACAACTACAAGGAAAAATATGACAAAAAACATGGATATAAATTTGTGGAACTCAAGGTGGGAGACCTTGTCAAAGTATGAAAAAGTGGTCACATTGGTAAGACTCAAGATAGCTACACCTCCCCACTGTCTGTACGTGAGGTGTACTGCAATTCTGCTCTCTTGAGTGATGATAGAGTGTGGCCCTTTTCCGCACTTTCTGCATACAAACATTCAGCCATGGAAGGGGACGCCGCCATGACGACAGAGACAAAGGAAAACTCTTCAGAGAAGACTAAAAACGATAAGGCACCATTCTGCTCCCCAGACTATGAGTCTGACTATGAGTTTCCCGTACCATCTACCATGGCGGAATGCGACATTGATCAGACCATTTTTACACCTGCCATCATTTCAAACAATCAGACTAATGCCGCTAGAGTTAGGCGAATGTTGCCACCTACGCCCACTAGTGACGCATCTCAACTGGTCAGCAGGAGCCGTGCAGGAAGGCTGTTAGGTCCTCCAGCTAAACTAAAAGACTATCTTTGCGGGTAGTCCCCATGAACTCAATCCTTTCACCCCCTCTCCACCTTTTTCATTACTTGTTTCTTTCCATTTGTAAAGGTGGAAGATGTGTTACGATTGTAGATAATTGTCCCTTCCAGGACTCCGTTCGGTTGTGCTTTGTAGTGTCCCTGCGCGGACACCTTACCATCAGTGAGGTCACCAGCTGTGAACTGTCATTCTGACAGTTGACAGCTGATCGGTGACCTGACTGGATGTGCGTAGCTCCGAATCCTGTAGGAGCTTGTGTTGGCGAAATTTATTAAAGAACTCACTCAGCTTTCCCTGCGTTGGAGTTCTTCACACAGTCATCGATAAATGCCATTATACATCACATATGGGTAGTCTAGAGCACCTTCTATTTCAGAGAGAACAACACTGGGTTTTCAGACTAAGGAGGTTACGCTAGGACTCAATGATGCTATTCCATAGGCCTCCTTATCATGACTTTCAGATTCCCTTTGGTTTTTAGATGTATTCCTCTTTAGTATCTCCTTTATTTTAGAGAATGAACAACATTAGGTCAATATCAAAGTAACAGGATTTCGAGGATTCATTAATAATCTGTACAACCTTTTTTCAGGTCCGTGCCTACCTGTTTGTTTGGACATTTCCATCTCAAAATAAGGTGAATGGTACATGTTTTACATCCAATGGTTATTATCAGTTTCTATAATCGTTCCGTTCTCTTACCTATCAGAGCTGTGGATTGTTTGAAATGGACCTAGAAAGTTCACAGTGGGGATAGACACATTATTCAATATTATATTCTTTGCATTATAGTCCACTAGATACTTTTAACATATTTTTATGGCGAAGAAACTACTTTTCCCTCTGTTCTTTACGCTCCCTTGCTATCTTGTAGTTCACACTAGAAACAGGAAAGGGACTACCTTTCCATGTGTCCACTGCATTTTCTGACATTCTCAGAGTGTATGTTTGAGAGGTCATTGACGGTAGATGCATATTAAACAAGCATTGGCATAGCCAATAGGTCTCGCCTTTGGGACCTTATAAGTGTTTAGCCATGCAACAGTTGCATAACTAAATACTTATAAGGTCCCAAAAGCGAGACCTATTGACTATGCCAAGTGGCCGCGAAAGTGAAAGTAATCGCGGCAAGCGCGGCGCACATGCACTGTAGCTCTAGGCTGGCCTAGTAGCACTTTTTGTAGCCCTCTCAATAAGTCTCGCCAGACCAGCGCATGCGCTGGGTCAGGCGAGACCTAAAAAGGACGCCATATTAAGGTTGCTTCGTATTTCTCGTTTAGCAAGTGTCTTCTTGGGCATGCATGAACTCTGAGTGTTGAGTAAATAAATTAATATTAAAGAGACACCATAAAGCAATAGATCTGGCATATTTAATTAATACATGAGGGTCGTGGAAAGGCAGAACATTTTATTTTATCCAACATATCTTTAAATCTATAGATGGCCTCTATAAGTAAGCTGTTTTCTATGTATACGTTTTTTAATTTTTAAATGTCAGCTACTATTTTGAACGATATACATATTTTTGGGTGACCATGAGGAGGATGATTCTTTTTACGAAATGGCGCCTTGTTTGCAGTGGAGTACTATGTCTACTGCAATGCACACATAATCGTTGGAGCCGGCTGCTGTTCTTTAGTACCAACTAGGACCCGGAACTGATCTGCTAGGAGATGTAGTCCAGTGGGAATTACACTCCTATGCGAATGACCGTCTTCGTCTTTACAATTGAACTACATTTCCCACAGTATTGCATGGCAACCAGACCAGTATACCTGAAGTGGGGATGCGGTAGCATATACAACGGAGGGTTTGTGTGAACAGGAAGGGGCCTAGGATGTTAATGTAAGTAGGGATGGGGCAGTGGGGAGTCAATGTCCATTCCTAAGCAAAGACAAAATGATGTCACGTGAGTAGGTGTGTAAGGGAAACAATTGCCGATTATCTCAAACAGCTGTATTATGTCACAAATTTAGGCACAGTCGAGGCATATGCTGCCATTTATTTTACACTCTCCCTTAACGTTATAAATAGTGTAGAAGGGAGGGAGATTTTTGCACTTTTTGTGATGCTTTTAAATGAGAAGCCACCAGCTGTTCATTTTTAGGTCTCGCTGGCGTTGCAGCGCGAAGCGCTGCCGCCAACGAGAACTATTGTTGCCGTGATGCCTCTCAAGGGAGACAGACCGGGGCACGCGCAGCGATCGACGTCTGTGGACGCGCTTCTGAGACGCGCTCGTGCAGACGCACACGCCCCCAAGCGCGCGCGCGCCACGCTCCGCCGGGCTTGTCTTGTTGTATTATGCATTGTTCTCTTGTGTACACACTGTTCTTTTTCATAATGTGTCAGCATTATTGCTTTGTGTCCACTCAATAGTGTGTCAGCATTATATGGCAGAGAAACGCTTATCATGATGCACTGTTTCCTTGTTATATATTCTCGTTGCTTTTGACTGTGGTTCTTGTATCACTGAATGAAGTCTCAGACTCCACTTTCGTGTGGTGCACGTACTTAATCGATCAAGGCTTGAGAGTGCAGAAAACTGCAGCGCGTTCGCTCACTACGACACCATGGAAAGCGCATGCCCACTAGTCCTGAGTAAATTACACGGGCTGCCAATCAAACAAGGGATTACCTTTAAGGCTTTGGTCCTTGTGCATAGAGCTATTCACGTCCCAGGTCTAGAGTTTTTGCCATGAAAATGTTCTTGGTATCGCCTTCCAGTTCATTCTTCTCCGACTCTCGGTTTCTGGTGCCCATTTCTAGATCCAGAACAGTAAGCATGGGTAGCAGAGCGGTCTCATGGCGGCGCACGAGCTGTTGAATGCCCCTCTTTAATATCTTTGAGCCCAACCAGATATATTACAGTTTCGGGAACTATTAAAGGCTAATCTTTTAGTATGTAGATCATTGCCTAATCTAGTGTCTGCTGTGATATCTTAGTGCCCAAGATGCTGCGGCGTATGTCACGCTTTATATGTGTATACGCATAGACCACAGACCATAAAATGAGCAGGTAAACTGGACATAAGTCCACTTGTTAATATAGTGCTTGCCACCATGCTGTGCTGTTTCACGTCGCTGAGGGCAACTGGTGCTTCAATGCCAAATTCAACTATAATGCTCGTGCTCTTTGCCCTGCCTGTCAGCGGCTGTAAGGGGTTGCGGGGCGTTGACTGTTGAGCTTCCCAACCAAACCACTGCTTCTACTGCCGGGGGTGCAGCTGTGCCGTAGGACCTGCCACTCACAGCTACCGGTTAATGCAAGTGGGGGTGCGGCTGTGGTTATATCGGAAGGAACCCAGTGTTTCCTTATGGGCAAGGAACAGCTCTGTTGTGCCAGTCACATGGACCCGGCTTGCTCGTCACATGATGAGCTTGGGAGATTAAGGGGGAGGGGGGGCAAGCTGACACTAGACCACTTTATTGTGTGTGAAAAAGGCCGCTTTATTGAAACAGGTGCATATCACAATTTATTTCCTTGGCCACTGCCTTACAAAACTAAAACCTCACTATACAAGAATTTCCTGCCCCCTTGTTCTTTCCCCCACCCCTACGATCCCCACATCAGTTCCCCCATCCCACAAAATACAACATAACATTACATAACCATCATATAACCCAATCCTACCCAATCTGGCCTTTCCAAATCCTAAACTCCCCTGACCGTACCCCCTACCTGCCTTTGTGCTACTGTAACTAACCAACCTCTACTCTGAACTTATCCAACCTAGTTACCCTTTCCCTGTTCCTGCTCACAAACTACCAAAACTATAACAAAAAACTCCAGCCAATCCCGGCCAACTGTCAACCACCCCACCTGCACCTGTTCCAAGCGACAATACCACAAACTGCCCCTATGTACCTGTTCCAACAAATGCTGCCTGCGAAAAACCCCAAAGACAACACGTTCTGCCCGAAAAACACCCCTGAAAAACCACCAAAAATTAGGTAGGGAGGGAGGGCCAAAAAACCTGCCCTACAACAGCGCTCCCAGCCACCAGGTCACCAAACCTAAAATGGTGGCTGGGTTAGCGCGAAATTACGTTATATAGCCTTTGGGCTATCTTTTACAAAATTGGACTACATTTGGGCTATCCCCAAATGTAGCCCAAATCCTTCGAAATGGCCGCTATGGCCACGCCACCTCCCAATCTGCCCAGGGGGCAGACCTCGCTGTGCTCGGCTGCCCCCCAAGCTCCCACTGGGAGATTAAGGGGCGAGGGGGGGCAAGCCGACACTAGACCACTTTATTGTGTGTGAAAAAGGCCGCTTTATTGAAACAGGTGCATATCGCAATCCTACCCAATCTGGCCTTTCCAAATCCTAAACTCCCCTGACCGTACCCCCTACCTGCCTTTGTGCTACTGTAACTAATCAACCTCTACTCTGAACTTATCCAACCTAGTTACCCTTTCCCTGTTCCTGCTCACAAACTACCAAAACTATAACAACAAACACCAGCCAATCCCGGCCAACTGTCAACCACCCCGCCACCCAGAAAAGGGGCGGGAGTGTAGGCGGATACGCCGTCCCCCCCTTTTCTGCCCCCCCAACTAAACCCCCATTTTCCATTAACGCCGATAAACACCCACCAACCGCGCTAACACCTCCAACAGATACAGATCCATCCCTATCCGGGACAAGTGTACCCCATCCTCTCTGAAAAGTTCCTGCGTGTCTTAACGAATGTCCCTATGAGCACTCCTATCAATCCCTAAATGCAGACAAAACCGCACCTGCTCCGTGTTCAACTTCCTTCTTGCCTTGTCAACTGCCCCAGGATTGACTGCCCCTCTCCCAACCCTCCAGGGGGCAAATTCCGTCCAGACAATGGAACACCCTGACCACCGAGCTTTAATCAATGCCAAGTCCCTCTTCATAGCCCGCAGCAGCGCCAAACCCGTCTCCCTGACCATATCGTTGTCTCCCAGATGCAAAACCCACACGTCCGGGCACCTACCAGCCCTTACCAGCCCGTTCAGCACCGATAACAGCTCCTTCCAACGCATGCCACCCCTGCCCCTCCAGGCCACTGAAAATAAATCTTTATTGAAACCCAAGCTGTCCCCAAAGTAACTCAAGCGGGCCTGGAGCTGCGCCTGTTTCACAAAAGCATGCCCGACAATCCAGATGGACATCTCCCTGCCGAGGGGAACCATAACCGAGCCTGAAAAGAGAAACGAGAATGAACACAAGAGAAACACCAACCACATCTTTTTTTTTATTACACCTCCGCCCGCGTCGCTGCGCACATAACGCTGATAGCAATCCGATGACCACCTACCGAACTTCATAATGTCCCCTCGCTCCCAACCCCTAGCATGGGCCTCTGACGCCGCCCCAATCTGAAACGAATGCGTGCCAAACCCCTTCTCATCGATTCCCAGTCTACTCAGCGCTTCCCTCAGCACCGCTAACACCTGAGAAGCCTTCACGCCCTCCCCTACTCTGACCACCCTACAGGCAAAATTGAGGTGTCCCAGCAGTACTTGAATGTCCCTAACCGTCACTTTCCGTTTTGCCAAAACATTTGCTAGCAGCCCCAACATTTGCTGCTTTTTATCCGCAAGAAGGCGTGCCTCCCTCAAACCTGAATCCAATTCAATGCCTAAACAAGCATTGGCATAGCCAATAGGTCTCGCCTTTGGGACCTTATAAGTGTTTAGCCATGCAACAGTTGGCTATGCCAATGCTTGTTTTAAATGTGTACTTTTTAACGGATATCTTCACGTATCCTTTTTTGGTACGCACCTCTTAGCTCCTATTTGCATACATTACTTTTATTGAATTCACCAGATGAACATAACATTGAATCTCTTGAATTGTTCCAGCGTTCTAGATTACAATAGGTTATACTAGGAATGGCTGTTACTGGAAATGTACAACAGTGACCTAAAGCCCCGTGCTCACACTATGCTGTCATTTGTGTTCCTCTCTATAATACAATGCGGACATAACCTATGGCATTGGATTTCTGTGCTATAGAGATGGATAATGCACATGGTTTGAAGATGCGGACATCGTGGGTTCGATTAGTGTGATGTGTGAAAAATACAGTTTTAGGTGACTGAGTGAGACATTTTTGTTGAAAGATTAGTTAGTTGGTGCTTATCTATTTGCTGCATCAGTGTATTGAAGGAGATTATATTGTGGTGGATGACGACATTGTAGCTGGTGTGAAGTGTTGGAACTGGGGGCTGGCTGCGCAAGAGTTGCAGTTCGTGACAAGACATGTTAAATGAGAGTTTACAGAGATTATGTTCGAGCATCCGATTTAGGCACTAGTATGTAAACGTAATTCCATATTCAAGCAGGCATTAGCCATGCCTAAATCTTTAGTATCTTGGATAGTGGTTGAATTATGCATCAAAGCGGCCGCGACAGTGATCGCGATCAAACATCAAAGCGGCCGTGGGGCCGCGAAAGTGAGGCGCGCGCGTGACCGCGCACATGCACTGTAGCTCTAGGCTGGCCTGGTAGCACTTTTTCGAGCCCTCTCAAAAAGTCTCGCCAGACCAGCGCATGCGCTGGGTCAGGCGAGACCTAAAAATGACGTCCGTCATCTGCCTGCATTACTTCCTTGCCGGGCACCCCATAGAGAAGATGCGGTGATCCAGTTTCTGTTTTTAGGTCTCGCCTGAGCCAGCGCTTTAGCGCGGCTCTGGCGAGAGCTTTAGAGAACGGGGATTTGTAAGTGCAAACTAGTGCTTTTCAGGCCTCCAAATACAGTGCATTTGTCAGCCTGCCTGATCACTTTCGTGGCCGCTTTGATGTTCTCAGTGAGCCGCGCGGCCACTGAGAACATCAAAGCGGCCGCGAAAGTGCTCACCATTTGCCACCCCCTCCCTTATCCCACTTCCTGCTTGCTGAAAGAAGTCTTGATTGACTCTGGAGCAGTTCAGACATGCTGGGGGGCTTCTGTCCCTTCTACCCCCACCCCCTCTCTACACATGCTCTCAGAAAACCATTGTAAGAAGTTGTTTCTCAGGTTCGGCTCCTTTCATCTGTGATTTGTACACTGACTGCCAGTCGAAGTGAAACTTGAGCTGAACGAGTGGAATGTTCCCCAAGAATGGCAAGAACGCCTCTTGATCTCAAACCAAGCGCCCACTCCGTATCGGCATCAGAAATAATCCACCTGTTCTGACAACGTCCACAGCATGTCCAGTGCCTCACCCTGAGCACCTAAAAGGGCAAACCATGGCTGTGATTGTCAAACATCTCTGAGCTGAATCTAAGGATAGCACCGCCGTGTCTTAACATCGATTTAAGAATGAAAAACGCTTAAAAACTCACGCCTTCTGATTTGTATTGAACTAAATGTTCTCCCCCGACAATTGACGGGTGTACAACACGTGGATTCGACTCTGCCAGGCTGCTCTGAAGCTCCTTGACACCTGCGCTTTATTCGAGACTCGTTCTTGTAGTCGGATGTTTTGCTGTACATTTAATGGCGCGTTACGAATGTGAATCGCATGTAAGGGGCCCTAATACTTAGTGATGCAGGAACGCTACACAAGTCTGAATGATAGATCAATAATAAAAGCGCTCTGGGCGCTATACTGACCTGGAACTTGCCATTACAGTCTGCGGATCAGCGTGCATGGCTCCTGCCATGCTCTGCTTTCATGCGCAGAGGATATATTTAAACAGACGAGGGGTGAAGCCACCCAGCTGGATACAAACTCATTAAAAAGCCTCTTGGTTACAGGCCGTTCTTCCTTCTGTAAAATGATTGTAACGTGAAATCTGCGAGACAGTCAGCAGTAAATTCTAAAGGAAGCAAAACGGGAATCTGGCAGCATAAACTGTCTCCTTTGCACTCTGGTACCAAATCTGCAATCGTTAGGAGACTCTTTTCAACTAACAAGTTAAAAAGAGCCACATCCGTCTTCACTTTCGCGGTCCAGTGCGTGCACGCTCTGCCCAAGAGCACTCACTTGCATCCATCAAACAGTATATTGGCATTTGAGCCGAAGCACTGCTCCTCTTTGACAACAACAAATGCATGAGCTGGCTTAGATATATTTGGCTTTAAATATTAAAATGTGTTACTCACCTGGTTAAAAGACTCAGCCGGTCAGACGACTTCAGTGTGCAAGTGTTTGTCCTTCCTGTAAACTCAGCGGTCAGATGCGCTTTTCACTCCATCCCCTGGCGGGAAGCAAGCGGACTGTGTCCATAATTAATGAAAACAAGCATTGGCATGGCCAATAGGTCTCGCCTTTGGGACCTTATAAGTGTTGAGCCATGCAACGGTTGATGTTGTTGCACCAAGGATATTGTGCTGCATAACTAAATACTTATAAGGTCCCACAAGCGAGACCTATTGGCTATGCCAATGCTTGTTTATAATTCAAAAGTTGCCGGGTTTCAAGACAAAAACGGGAATCAGTTGGCAGAAATGTCCCCTGCTTGTTGTAGCGGGATCTTCAAAATACAATGGAATATTGGGAATACTCCTGCAACCTTCTTAAGGTTACATAGGGTGACAGCAACGAGAGTGACTCCCGGTACGGTTTGGAATTAACTTCAAAGTTCAAGGGTGATGCGAAAAATTCCTTGGTTGTCAAAGGTGCCACTGACGTGCTTTTTAGGTCTCGCCTGACCCAGCGCATGCGCTGGTCTGGCGAGACATATTGAGAGGGCTCCAAAAAGTGCTACCAGGCCAGCCTAGAGCTACAGTGCAAGGGCGCGGGCAATCGCGATCACTTTCACTTTCGCGGCCGCTTGGCATAGCCAATAGGTCTCGCTTTTGGGACCTTTATAAGTATTTAGTTATGCCACTGTTGCATGGCTAAACACTTATAAGGTCCCAAAGGCGAGACCTATTGGCTATGCCAATTCTTGTTTTTGTAGTTACGTGGAAGAGGAACCTTTGACATTCGTCCCCATTATGTAAGCCTTGGTTGAGGACTACGCTTATGGCATAATCACGTTCCATGAATATATAGTTTAACTAAAGCAATACATTTAAGTCATTGTGCATTGCCCACAGAGCTTTACAAGGTTAAGGTCCACCTATCTTATGCCAGTTGGCTACCCCATATAGCCACTAGATCACTCGATCCTTGATCTGGCTACCACGCCTCTCAATTTAAGGGCCAGAAAGGGCGGTCGGTCTTCAGCTCCAGTGTAGTAAAGCTCTGGAATTCTCTTCTCTTGGGCAACCGAATTATAGGTAATGAGCTACGCTTGTGACTTGCTCTTATAACCTGGATTTTAAAATATGTTGTAGCCTTCAGGCTTCCTCTTCATTTTGCATGGTGTAATTTTTTATTCAGTGCTGGGATGCCTGCGGGTTGCCATGCGCTTTACAATTCTGAGAGTATAGTATAGCTCTTCTACAGAATCACAGCAGGGAAGGCACACCAACGATGGAACAAAATGTCCAACATATTTTCGAACACTGAATCTAGGGTCTCTGGTTCTGCTGTCAGATTTGGCACTACACTGACTCCCACGTGCCACACAAGCATATTACTGGATCTGGGTGTAGATTGTGGTGCAGGTGCTGATTTGGTGTAGATCCAACAATGGGATGTGTGCCTGGGAAGGTGTAGGACCAGAGAGGGCAAGGGGTGGACCCAACCACCATACAACGTTATCTGCTCTGTTCTTATACATGACCTCTAGTATCCAAAAGAGCCTTTACTATTCATAGGTTAGTTCTTGTTTTTTATTGGCACGGCAAATGTTGTTCCTCCAGCTTGGAGAAGCATGTTGCGATTGTATCGGTTGAAGGTCCAAGCCGCAATTTCACAAATATTGAGCAACAGAGCATGTTAGAAGGAGGTGCTAGGATTGAGCGAATACACACATGGGTAAATTAAACCCCATGGCCATATGACTAATATGCATAGAGGTACCATTGCTAAATACAACGAGATGGAACAAATGGTGTATGGCTACACCCAAGAAAAGATACAGAATTCATACATACATAAATTGCAGACACACACATAAAGTTCATGCAGGAGGCACATTTGACCACCCTTTAACTGATTAAAGTGGCCAAGAGATGGAGTGGACAAATAGTGGGCACAGACTATTCTGCATATGCCAGGGGGTGCTTAAATGGATTGCTCCAGTTGTGTCGTACACCCTGCAGCACACGATTAAATACCCAGAGAATCGGTATGATGCAATGGAGGGTGCACCTGATGGGTCATTGTCATTAGTGGCTCTGTACACTATAAATGTCATTCAAACTTCGCTCATGGATGCATTTACACTGACCCTAATATGTAGCATGCAATGACCATTGAGGGGATTTAACTGCATGAGCAGTCCCTATTTGCTCAATCCTTACCAGGAGAGAAGTGCCTCACAGTGGCACAACATTTCAATCGGTGGTTAGGGGACAGGCAACTGATGCACATGTGGAGACTGATGCACCTGAAAGGAAGGGAGTACTTCTTTTATTCTGTGGTTCACCAGCTATACAATAGGCTGGGTTTGTTTTTGTGCAATGCCAAGCCTGAGAGGAAGATGGTCAATACTGAGAGCCAGGGATAAACACTGTATGATCATGACCCCTTTTAAATGACAATGACATGGGGCAGAATGCAAGCATTAATTCCTACACGAAGATTGTGCGCTGAGGGTATATTAAGTTAGAATATAGCTATATTAAGTTAGAACATAGGTTACTGTTTTACAAAATATGATAGTTCTGCAACGGATTAAACAGTAGAATGGGAAGGTTTTATGGTTGTTTCACGAGGACATTGCGTTAAGACAACGTTTAGCGCTAGACTAGAAGTTAGATTCATAGCAAATCTGCAAACCTCTTCAGGAGTCATGAGTGTCTACATGGTCCTTTTAGGTAGACTGGAAAAGGTAGATTAGCAAGAAAATGTTGCATGGCAGCTTGTAGAAGAAGATACAGCAGGAAGGCAGGCTGATGACATGGTTATTAAAAGTGGAAAATATTTAGAAGCTCCGATTGGGGCTATCCACCCAATGTAGGGTGTCGCTCTTAACACTCAAAAGGAAATTCATAAAACATTAGCAGAGTATTACCAATACATTTATGCAGCTCCTCCAGTTTAGACATTGCCTACTTGAACAGCACTTATAAGCAACAAGCTTGCCGAGAATCACCCAAATGCAGTGCCAAAACCTGGATGAACCAATAATGTTAGCTGAGATCCAAGTGGCGAGGGGAACACGCAGAGGACAGAGAGGTTTCCCATATCTGGACTATAAGATACTAGGAAAGATATTGGCCGACCAGCTGCTCCCAATACTAAAAGAGATAATGCACCTAGATCAGAATGGGTTTGTAGCAAGGAAGAAACCCTTTGCTTAATCTAAGATGGTTGCATCGAGTAATCGACACAGCAACTGGGAGGGCTTGAGGCACTTGGTAGTCTTGTTGGATATTGAAAAGGCCTTTGACTCTCAAAGTTGGCCATACATTACGGAAGTGCTTCACAGGTTTGGCCTGAGTTCAAGTTTTCTGAAATGAGTACAGCTTGTCTACACTGATCCTACAGCCAGGGTAGGCACGGGCTTGTTAATTTCTGTTCAATTGAATATAGGGAGAGGCACGAGGCTGAGAGATGGCAGTGAAACCATTGACATGTCTTTTCAGGCTGGGAATTATTTTAGTGATGGCAGAAAAACCATTGGCATGTCTTCTCAGGCTGGGAGGACCACCAAATTTGGCAGAAAACTAGTTGTATACTCGACACAGTCCCCATGTTGTTAGAAGAAAAAAATAAAAAAATATAGGGGGGCAGAGTAGGGGCACTCTCACGTAATAGGCCTTGAGGTAAAAAATAAAACAAATAAAAAAAACTTGGTACCACAGTAAATTTGTTTTAAAAAAAGGCCAAGCTCCCGCCCTCAGGTGCCCCCCTCACTGAGCCACATAATGGCCTGATGCAAAATATAATTGTTTAGGAAGTAGTGGGGACGCTCCCCTCCCTGAGACATGCAATGGTCCAAGGGACAGCAACCGCTGGGGCCTGACACATGATTTATTTGGGGAGTGAGGCCGGGGGGTGCCCCGTTTGAGTTCCATAATGGCCAAGGGGAGCCTCTCCAGGCAGTCTGTGTGTCTGTTGTGCATGGTGCGCGCGGACCCTCAAAACTGAGCACCAGAATGATGTGGAGAGCGGCAGAGGGCACGTGGATGAAAAAATAAATACAAAATCATTAAAAAACGAAATATGACAAAATAAAGGGCCGCAGATGCAACAATTAGATCTGGGAACCTCACTTCAGTAGCTATACTGACTACTGAGAGTAACAAAACAGAAACAGCTTACTGTGGAAAGAGCCTCCTGGTGGCGACATAATCCTCCCACCTTAGGACTTACTGTGACTAACTGTGTGGCTTCTAGTGTTCTTTGGAAGCGCAATGACTTTCGAAGAGTCATTGACATGAAGATATGTTAGAGCTCATCTCTGATAACGATAACGTGCGTAATTAACAATGCATTTTATGAGGTTTATAGCATCGGACGAATGCCAGGCTATATCCAGGCACTTTGTTCATAAAAATAACGAAGCTGAGTCATGTTTTCCTTACAAGACAGAGCTGAAGTGCTAGCCTGCAGCCACTATTAACAAGCATTGTTAAAGCTAACAAGTCTGGCCCCTGTGTGGGGTACTCACAGAGTGACACAACAAGCCGGCTGCACCACCTGTGCGAATGGGCACACACTCAAACCACATTGTCATTTTGGAATTTGGATTCACAGAGGAATAGTTCCAAGTTTCATGCCACAATTACACAAACCAACAGCGGGCACGTTTCAGATCACGCCTGATGCATACCTAGAAAAGGACGAGGCACCTCTGAGTATGAGGACCTGTGGCAGCTGTATGCACTGCGGGTATCTAAGAGTACATCATGAATAACGTATGACATTAGATTGCTAGGTACAATGCATGCGTCAGTTTACATTTGTGGCATTTATTCAAATGTGGAGGTAGTCGTGCGAATTGAGGCTACTACTTAATTACTCTGAGGCATATGCCACTATTCTGATATTCATCTCCAGAGAACTAGATGCTTATCGCCATTTATAATACTACGATATGAGCGAAGGTACACTAATTGATATCGAATAAGGAAGGAAAATCATTGTTAGTCCTGAAGAAGGTGGTCTTATTCATTTATCCCCACCGAAACGCGTGCTCATTTGTTAAATAACTGTAGCATCCTTCGACCGGGTGAGCATGGCCAAGATGGCAATGGCACAGGTTGCAATGCAGTGCTCCGGGGATAACCGCCCCATACATAAACATCCTGTAAACACAATAATACATTTCAGCAGGCTCAGGCTGAGCTGGGACACTCTCCCAGTCTGCTGGGTTAAAAGGTGGTCTGCAGGCCTTCACATAGCACCAGGGGAGAGAAACAAGATTGGTGCTCTCAACAAATTGAGCTATGTGGAGATCCAAGTCAGGGAATGGTGGAGAGGGGCATTAGCCAGTGCTCCAGGAGATGTGGATGTATGCAGATGTCAGCACCAAAAACAGTAGACTGAGGCACTTTAGTCTGACTGTGCTGCTTGGGGGTGAGCATTGTGATTGGTCAGTAGCGGCTGCTGTGCTTCCTGTTCCACGAGGAGAGCAGAAGCAGAGATGTGAGACCCGGCGGCAAGGTAAGTTAACTTTTTGTAAATGTTTTTCAATATTCGCCCCCGCGACCCCCCGTGTGACCCCCAGCACCCCCTGCAATCCCCCGTGCCCACCCGCCACCCGCAAACCATGCCGGCCGCCACTGGGACAGCAGTTGGCCATCCCTCACCCCAAGGACAGGGGCAAATCTGCAGAGGCCCAAAATGTATCATGGAAGATGATTAGGGTGACATCAGATATCAGCTGGGACACTTTTTTTTTAAAATGTTTTATTTTTTATTAATTCTATTTTATTAACAAGGGTGGTGTGGTCACTACAGTATACAGAGAAAAGCATTACAGCTGCACAGCTTTGTTAATGAGTTCTACTACATGTCAAGTACTACATACACATTAGGGGTGAGTCCGACCATAGCTTTAGATTCAAGGCGATAATGATTCATCGCGGGTGGGAGAAGAGGGGGTTCATAAATATTACCACGATATACATTCCATTTGTCATATATCTCCATCCATTTTCGGGGACAGCCGCGTGCAACATAGACAGTTTTTTCCTGAAGCATATTCCAATCCATGTCCTTCTTCCATGCTCCCAGTGTGGGCGGCACAGTTGCACTCCGTAGCATGGCAATATTTCTTTTGGCCACCATTTGGCCCAGAGTCACCCAGAGCTTGCCCCTATTGTTAAGGTCTGTGGGTTCCCGTACATTCAATAGGCACCGCTTAGCTTCAGTTCGAATCTCCACACCCCACACTATACTCATACACTCGTGCACCTCCCTCCAGTATTTCTGGATCAGGGCACACTCCCAAACAATATGCATGAAGGAACCCTCGAGTCCACATTGTCACCTACACAACACTTCATCAGCCCTGCCCATGTGTACCAGTCTGGGTCCCGAGATATAGGTCCTGTGTAGGATTTTTAATTGGACCAGTCTCAGTTTAGATGAAATAGAAACTTCCCGGGGGGGAAGACACCGCCTCCTGCCATTCTTCATCATCTAATCGGCCCTCGGTGAGACAAGGGGGTCCGGAGTATTGTTTCTGAGTTGTTTTTGTGAGGGAAATTACCTTATCTGGGAGGTATCCGTCAAGTAGTCTATCCTCGAGGGGTGAGGATTCCGGTGGGGATGTGCCTGTAGGGAGATTTGTTTGAAGAGAGTGCCGGACTTGCATATACCTGAAATATTCTGTGTCGGCGAGTTTGTGCGTTCGTTGAAGTGAAGCAAATGAGACTACTCCCTTTGTGACCCAGAGGTCTCCGATTCGGGATATACCAATAAGATCCCATTTGCCGAAACCTTTTGTATTCCCAAGGGAGCCCAGTTGTTCAGCGTCCCATAGCGGAGTGGCTAATTTAAGTTTTTGGGCCCAACCTACTCTAGGGTTAACCATGTGCCAGAGCTGCGCTGAGTGTTTTGTGGGTCCCATCAGGGGGTACCTGTTGGGTCTGGAGTAAAGCGCCCTACTAAAGCTACCCCCCGGGAGGAGTCATCTGTCCATCCTGTAACCAGGGTCGTCGCCAACACGATATGTGCAGTGGTTCACGGCTGCTAAATGAGCGTCCCAATAGTATTTTTTGATGTTGGGAAGCCCTATACCTCCATCGTACCATCCGAGTGTGAGGTTGTGTAGTGCTATACGCGGCCTACCATCCCATACCAGTTCCCGCTGGGTGCTCTCAATGTCACTGAAGAACTTGGTCGGAACCAGGTCGGGGAAGTTCTGCAGGGCGTATAAAAAGCGCAGAAGTGTAATCATTTTGAAGAGTGCTGCGCGTCCCAATGATGACAACGGCAGCGTTTTCAAGGTTGCAGTGTTGGTTTTGAACCTTTGTAACGGGGGAAGGAGATTACACTTGTAGCAAAGTTTAGCATCCACTGTAATGAAGACGCCCAAGTATATAAAGCCGTCCGGTGCGGTTAGGATAGGGCAGCCCCGTGGCAGGGAGGGGGGTCCTCATGCAACACGTACAACAGTGACTTGCTCCAGTTTATATTCACAACCGGAGTTTCTCCCAAAGCTGGTGAAAAATGAATATCAAGGACTACTCGTAGTGATGTTCAGGGAGAGGCGAGATATAAGATGATGTCATCTGCGTACAGGGAGACACGGTCTTCCCACCCATCCGTCCACTTAAGGCCTCTTATGTAGGAGTCTTTTCGTATCCAGGCCGCCAGGGGCTCGAGGGAGAGCACGAAGAGCAGGGGTGAGAGTGGACATCCCTGTCGGGTGCCCCTGCCAAGGGTGAACGCTGCTCTTGTTGTTCACTACCACTTGTGCAAGTGGATCAGTATAAAGGAGTCTTACCCAGCCAACGAAGTTAGGGCCGAAGCCCAACTTCTTGAAGACCGCCATTAAATACCCCCATTCAAGTGGGTCAAACGCCATTGTGGCGTCTAGGAAACTACGACAGCATCTTCTTGAATGGTGGCCTGCCGCCCCATCACTACGTGTATTCTGCGTAAGTTTAGTGCCGTATTGCGATGAGGCATAAAACCCGATTGGTCTGGATGCACCACTTTGCATATCACCTGTTTTAATTGGGTGGCTGAAAGTTTAGCTAAGAGTTTAGGTTCAGCGTTTAACAGGGAGATGGGCCTATAGGACGAGCAGTCGTCTCTTGGTTTCCCTTCCTTGTGTATAGTGACCAATGTGGCTATGCGTTGATCCAGCAGGAGTCGGCCACGGTCTTTGCAGTCCTCGAACATTTTTCTAAGATACGGGGCCAGCTTATCAGGTTTAAGCTTGTAAAACTCAATGGGCAGCCCGTAGGGGCCCAAGGCTTTCCCAGATTGAAGACTCCTGATTGCCATTGCGATTTCATCGTTCGTAAGCGTACCGTCCAATGAGTCACGTTCTGAGTCCGTCAGGGTGGGTAGCGCGATATCTGCAAGAAGCGCGACAGAGTCCTCCTCCAGCAAGTCTGAGCTGCTACGATACACCATCTTATAGTGGTCTGTGAACTCGAGAACAATGTCCCGCGGTTCAGTCAATAGAGTACCTTGGCGGGGGGCGTGGCCTGCAGCCAAAGAAAATGGCCGCACACTGAGTGAGCGGCGCTAGCAGCCCGCAGTATATCGCCCCAAATCCGTCACAATCCGTACAGCATTGGACACCCACCTGCAGGCAAGGCGAAGGGACAGTGGCGAGCGGCGATTGTCCGGTCCAAGGCAGCCCCAGTGCGTCCGACTGCAGAGGAGTTGAAATCGCGCGGACGCGGAGCAGGACGAGAAAATGGCGCCCGCCGCCTGGAGGTGATTCGGGATCAAGGAGCGAGCTGCGCTGCGGTGCCGGGTGGCTCAGAGGACGGAGCGGCGTGAACACTCCCCAGCGAGCACATTGGGAGCCCGATGCCAGATTGCGATGCGGATGCGACCCGCCGCCTCTGGTCCGGCCTGGTGAGTCACAGGAAGGTGCCTGGGGGAGAACCCAGGAGCGGTGCTAGGGCCGGCCAGTTGAGCACTGCGGCGGCGTGCTGGTAGCCTGTTAGCAACGGGGGATGATCGGGGCCGGTCGGGCCCTGCTGGATTAGAGACTGTGGCCTGAGGCTCTCCTGAGCGCAGCGGCGCCTGGAGCTGGCGGGGGCGGAGAGCTGGTCATTAGCGGATTGCCAGATAGGAGTGGAGGCGGCTGACTGCAGGAACGGAATCCGGCGTGGTGGGCTCGAGCTGGGCCCCTGAGTCCCTGCACTGGGCATCTGCGGATCTGGCTTCTTCGCCCACTGTCGAGGGCTGGCGCAGTGCTGTGGACTCTGGGGGGATCCCGCGCCGGGGTCCCTGGCACTTCACTGTCTAGGAGGTGGCCCGACTGCTGGACCACCCTGGGCCCCTGGGAGATCTCTTCAGCTTGGATAGTCACAGCACTAAGAGGGGCAGCGCAGGCCTGGACTGTCATCGGCAGTGAAGGTGAGCGGTGGGGCTCAGGGGACGATATGTACTGTTGCAGTGGTGGACCCCGGGGGAGACAGGTCGCGGGCTCTACAGTGGTTGGTTGGGGTCTGGCCTGGGCCTCCGACGGGGTGGTCCTGGGAGCCTGCTACACTGCTTAGTCAACTTCACTGGGACTCCTGCCATGGGTCGCAATAAGTTATCGGCGCAGGCCCAGGCCAATCACATTGATAAGTACACGGTGGCTATGGGCAGGGACGAGGGCCAGCAGGGCGCGAGCCAGAGCGGTGGAGTGGAGGATGACTCTCCGGAGCCCTCGCTTCGGGACATAATGCTGGCGATTAAAGATATGCGGGGTACGATGGAGCCGAAGTTGGATTCAGTCACGGAGGAGGTCAACCTGCTTCGAGCGGATTTTCGTAAGATGTCCGAAAAGGTGGCGGCAGCGGAGAGTGGCATTGGGGGATTGCAGGCTAGAATGAAACGAATGGAGGAACAGGTCGCCTCGCTCACCAGAAACCAAACGAGCGTGATGGACCGCCTGGAGGATCAGGAAGGGCGTGCCCGACGCAACAACCTTCGCATCGTGGGGGTTCCAGAGGGATTGGAGGGCCCGTCCATGGACTGCTTTGTAGAGGACTTGATTTTAAACCACCTTAAGCCGAAACGCCTCTCTAACTTCTTTTCAGTGGAAAGGGCTCACCGCGCGCTGGGGGGAGGCCTAAGCCTGGGGCACCTCCGCGCACCATAATAGCTCGTATCCTGAATAACAGGGATCGTGACGCCATCTTGCAGGCATCGCGAGTGTCTGGGGACTTGAGGCTAGAGAATGCCACCGTTCGCTTTTTCCCCGACTTCACGTTGCACGTCCAGCGCCTCCGCAGATCCTTCGACGGGGTCAAAAAAGCCCTTCGTGAACGTGGGCTGAAGTACATGATGCTTTTCCCGGCGCGCCTCAGGATTATGGACGGGGATAAGGCATACTTCTTTGACTGTCCGACAGAGGCGAGCGACTGGATGGAAGGGTGGTGTGCCGTGGGCCGCCAGGGTGGTCCACGGAGAGCGGCCGCTGGCTGCGCCGGGCGGGTGGTCCGGGCACAGCACACGCCGCCACGAGAGCACGGAGAGGACACACAGACTCCCTTTAAGTGACCAAAGTGCTTTTGGGTGGCACGGGGTATGGATTGGAAGGAGAAAGGGTGTGTGGG
This sequence comes from Triturus cristatus, assembly GCF_964204655.1. Classification (NCBI taxonomy): domain Eukaryota; kingdom Metazoa; phylum Chordata; class Amphibia; order Caudata; family Salamandridae; genus Triturus; species Triturus cristatus. Next base: position 425,779,657 of record NC_140593.1, read on the forward strand.
GTGCTGCCTGTGGCTGGGATCCCTTTCTGTGCACGGGGGGGTGAATATGAGGTAGGATGCCTGATGTGGGGCTGCAATCATGGGCTGGCGGTTTAATCACGGTGTCTGGGCCGGTGGTTGGTCTAGTCATCTGAGGATGGGGGGGAGGAGTGCTCTTGAGGGTGCGGTGGGGTCCATTTTATTGTGGTGTTATTGGGTTGTGAACTCCGTTAATGCAGTATGACATTTTCTGCGGACTGTAGACTCATGTTCCCTTGTTTTGTGGACACCGGGGTGATGGGGCGACAGGCACTCTGCGAGTTTTCAGGGTGGGTGATTGGGGGCCCACTTAGCAGGGAGGCAGGGAGGGGGGGATGGGTTTGGGGGGGACGGTTGGGGATGGGAGTTTGTTTTTGGTTAGCTCATGGTTGTTCGCACTTCAATGCATGGATGAGTGGTCGGCGGGGCGGATGTGGTGGGGGGACGGTTTTGTTAGCTCATGGGGCCTGGTGCAGGACGGGGTGATCATTCACAACTGCGAATCTGGACGTGGAATGTAAATGGGCTGGGCAACACGATTAAGAGAACACTGGTACTACAATTTGTGAAGCGCCACTCTCCGGACGTGGTGCTCCTCCAGGAGACGCACCTTCGGGGCAATAGATGCAAGGCCCTAGACCGTTTCGGCTACAAATTGGTGGCTCACTCGGGGTTCACGTCGGGTTCCAGGGGGGTGGGGATCCTTATCCGAGCCGCACTGCCCCTGATCATCAATAGGGTATGGATGGAGGACTCGGGGTGCATGGTGTCGGTTGCAGGTAAATGGGAAGGGAGGCTCCTGGTCCTTTGCTCTTGTTATGTTCCGCCGGGCCTTCAGGCCCTGACGTTTCCAAAGTTGGGGGCTCATTTGCTGGACCTCCCTCAGGGCTTCCTTGTGCTCGGCATTGACACCAACGCGGTCATGGATGCTGACTGGGATCGTTCTGGTATGCGGGGGGCCAGTAGAGGGGAAATGGGTTTGCGGGTCTTTACGGCAGCGATGGGCCTTGGAGACGTATGGCGCTTTCTTCATCCCTCCCTACGGCAATATACGTTCTACTCTGCCAGACATGGGTCATTCTCTAGACTGGATCATATCTTTGCTAGGGAGGATCATTTGGGAGAATATGTGTGACTCCTGTATCATGGCCCGGGAAATCTCAGACCACTCCCCTGTGGAGGTGGTCCTCATGGGGGCAACAACCGCTAGGGCGACCTTTCCCAGGCTTGACCCGTGGCGCCTTCGGGATGACTCCACAAGACATAAGCTGCGGGAATGCTCTCGGCAGTACTTTGCTGACAATCAGGGCTCGGTAGATTCTCAGATTACCGTGTGGGAAGCGTACAAAACGGTCATCAGGGGCCAGGCCCAGGCGCTGATTGGGGCCCAAAAGAAGGAGGGGTCACGACGGATTCAGCAACTGGAACGGGAAATAGAGGAATTGGAGCGCAGGGCAGGCGGGACCCCTTCGACGGATCAGACCCACGCCCTGGTGCTCAAGCAGCAGGAACTCCGGTCGTTAGCCGAGGGCGAGGCACGGGCCTATTCCCTGGCTACGCAGCGCAGGATCTATGACGCAGGGGATAAGAGTATGAAATTGCTGGCAGGGCTTGAGCGCCGAGACCGCGAGAGATCTTGGGTGGCGAGGGTGAGGGATGCTTCCGGGTCCTTGATGGACACAGGTGTGGATATGGCGCAAGCATTGGCATCCTATTATGAAGGGGTCTATTCACCGGTCTGCACCAGGTCGGAACGGGACTGTGAGGAGTTCTTGAGAGACTTTGCGCTCCCGACTCTCTCGCGGGATCAAGCCAGCCATCTGGATTCCGTCCTGACGGGAGCGGAAATCGGGGAAGCCCTTAACTCCCTGCAGGCAGGGAAGGCTCCCGGGCCTAATGGGATCCCGGTGGAACTATACAGGAGTCACGCTAGTGTGATTATTGACCCGTTGCGGAGTATGCTCCTGGAGGCACGAGAGGTGGGTAGGCTCCCACCGGATCAGAGAGAAGCCACGATAGTAGTCATACATAAGGCAGGGAAACCGGCAGACCTATGTTCTTCATACCGGCCAATCTCACTGTTAAACATGGAGGCCAAAGTATTGGCTAAGGTCTTGGCCACGAGATTATTGTCGGTTTTGCCGGACCTTATCCATATAGACCAGTCAGGTTTCATGCCCCATCGGAGCACCCGGCATAATCTGAGAAGGATGTATGGAGTCCTGTACATGACGGAGGCGGTGGGGGATACTCAAGCGGCCCTGATGTCCCTAGATGCATCAATGGCCTTTGATAGTATCGAGTGGCCCTACCTCTTTATGGTCCTCCAGAAGTTGGGCTTTGGCCCGACTTTTTGTAGCTGGGTGAGGTTACTGTATGAGCAGCCAGTTGCGAGGGTGAGGGTGAACGGGGCTATGTCCCGAACGTTTCACCTGCGGAGGGGGACCAGACAGGGGTGTCATTTGTCCCCACTGCTTTTTGCCCTCGCTCTCGACCCGTTGGCGATATTGTCCTCTATATGGCCCGCCCGTACTACTCGATCGCCCAGGCGCTTCACCTCTTCGAGTTGTTCGGGAGCTATTCTGGCTTCTCCATTAATTGGTCCAAGTCTCTCATTTACCCCCTCTCTGGCCCGCCGCCGAGAATCCCGACGGGATGCCCGGCATCGATGGATACTAAAGGCTTCCGGTATTTGGGGATTTATGTCACCAGAGATAGCGCGGAATTCCTAGCGGAAAACATTGAACCACACTTGGTGAGGCTTGCCTCTGATGTGGCCCACTGGCGGTCCCTGCCTCTCACTATTGCCGGGCGGGCTGCACTATTCAAAATGCTGGCCTTGCCGCGGCTCCTATACGTCCTGCAGAATACGCCGTATCCAATCCCGAGTGAAGTGTTCAGGCGCATATCTCGATTGATCCGCACGCTGCTGTGGGACGGTGGCAGCCCGAGGATAGCTATGCGTAAACTCACACGAGGAGTGTACGAGGGGGGGTTGGCCCTCCCGGATGTCCAATTATATTATTGGGCTTCCCAACTGCAGGTGGTAAACGATTGGGTATACGCGCCGAGTTCGGAACCTGCCTATCGGGTCGACAGGTATGCAATGCCGGGAGGCTCTTGCGAGCAACTCCTATATTCGCGCCGTTGGCGTGGAGCCCTGCCTTCGCATACGAGGGTGGTGCTGCAGTGCTGGCGGGAGGCGAATCGCTTCCTGGGGTGGGCTGGTGCACTGACTGGGAGGACCCCTTTGTGGGTGGGGGATTATCTGCCAGAGGTTAAGGGACTTACGGGCTTCAAGGGCTGGAGGGTGATTGGAATAGAATACCTGGGGGATGTCTGGAAAAGAGAGGCCCCCAGATCCTTTGAGTACCTCCAACGAGAATTCCGAATGCACGAGTCCCAGCGGTTTCATTATCTTCGCCTTCGACATGCCCTGCGGTCCCAGGTGAGCCCGGACGTTTCTATCCCGGAGTATTCTCCCATGGAGGACAGGCTTTTGTTGGATCCCATCTTAGGTAGGCCCACGGCTACCATTTATCGTAAACTCATAAACAATATGCCTGATCCATTGGAGTCCCTGCGGGAGAGGTGGGAGGTAGACATAGGCCGCCTCGAGAACGATGACTGGCAGGATGCTTTAAGATATTCGGGTAAGATTGCGCCTCGTGCAGCTAAAGATCCTACATCGGGTGTATTACCCGCGTACCCACCTTTTTGCATGGGGGAGGAGCTTGTCCCCGTTATGCGCGCGGGGATGCCAGGAGGAAGGGTCATTCTATCATATCCTTTGGGCATGCCCGAACATTGTACCCTTTTGGACGAAGGTGGCTCGGACGATGTCGATTGTGGTGGGTTCGCAGGTCCCGGTGGAGCCCAAGTGGCTTCTTCTCATGATTAAAGGCCCCACTGACTGGTCCAGGTACCATGAAGTTTGGCTTGCGTTGGCGGCTGAAGTAGCGAAACGCAACATTGCCAGCTGTTGGGGGGCGCGGGAGCCGCCGCAGTGGGATCAATGGCTCAGGGACTTGGATTGGTGTCAGAGGGCGGAAGAAACCATATACAAGGCCAGGGGCTGTGCAAAAAAGTGGCATAGGGTGTGGGGTTCATGGAAGAGGTTTCGGGGTGTTCGGGGTGGGGCGGAGGGGGGTCCATTCTGAGCATGTCCTTGGTTTATTATGTAGAATTGTATGGGTATCGTGCGCAGGACTTAGTCACTATGCATTCTGCCGATGGCTGTATTCTGTTTGTGACCATGAGCAAAGTTAATAAAAAGAATTTTAAAAAAAAAAAAATAGAGTACCTTGGCTACTTTTGAGCACTTGGTGCAGCCTCTTTGCTCTCTCTTTCTTGTCCAACCAGGAGATCAGTTTGCCTGCTTTGTCCACCTGCTCATACAGTCGTCCATCTCTGTCTCTCGCTAGAGTTCTAGCCGCGTCAGTGGTTACAGCTTTGTAGTAAGTTGTCTTCAGTTGTAATTGATGAAGGGCGTCTTGGTCCTCCCCTTTCTCCACTGCCTCCTCAAGTCACAGGAGATCCTGCTCGAAGCGAGTCATGTCTTTGAGTTTCTCTTTACGCGACCCAGCGATAGCCGATATCGCATGCCCCCTGATAACCGTCTTAAAGGCCTCCCAGAGGATTGTAGGGGAGTCAACCGAGCCTTCGTTGTACTGAAAGTACTGATCAATGGACTTTGTAAGTGTGTTCTTAACTGCACGGACACGGAGAAACAATGGGTTTATGGGCGCAACACAACCCACCCTTTTGTCCCCGACTGTAAAGTGGGCCCATATCGGAGAGTGGTCCGAGATACCCCTTGCTAAGTGTCTGATCTCTCTGACAGTCATGGTCTTTTGCACGGGTGCGAGTATGTAGTCGATTCGGGGGAAGGAATGGTGAGACCCTGAGAAGAAAGTGTAGTGTTTGAGCTCTGGGTAGCGAGCCCTCCAGAGATCTGTGAGGCCGAGGGCATCAAGGAAGTTGGCGAGCCAGTTTCCCGCCCTACCAATATTCCGTGGTGGGTGGCGGTCAAGCTGTCCCGACACTACTGAGTTAAATTCCCCTCCCAGCACCAGGCGGCCTTCCGGAAGCGAAAGTATGAAGGTTTCCAGGTCTTTGAAGAATTGCTCTCGTAAGCCCGGTGGGATATAGACTGTTATTAGTGTCAGGGTGCAGCCCTCCCATTGACCGGAGACCGCCGCGTAGCGACCCAGGGAGTCAGTCTAGACGTGTTGTATACTGAACAGAAAGGACCGTTTAATAAGGATGCCTACTCCCCTAGAATCCGCCGTAAAGCCTGCATGAGTCGCGAGTGCATACTCCCACCTATTTAACGCTTTACAAGTGTTGCCCACGAGGTGTGTTTCCTGGAGTAGTATGATGTCTGGGGCATGTCGCTTAATGTGTTCGAGCATTATGCTTAATTTTAACTTGTCCCCCAACCCGTTGACGTGCCAACTCATGAGCTTAAGACTTTTGTCCCAGTGTGTACTCATTCATACAAGGATGAAGACTTTGATGGTGTATAGTAGACATGTTATGAGATCCAGGCTGAGAGCTTTGTTTGTGTTGTGACCAATAGCGACCCTTCCAACATCCAACCACCCAGCAACCCTGAAAACAGCTAACAAAAAGTTAAACATAATAACCCCAGAGAACAGCCCCCCCCTCCCAGCTACCCTGCCTTGTAGGTTTGAAACTACCCACATCCCCAACGACCAAAGTGCCTGTCGCCCAGTAAACAGTTCAACAATTGCGGGGGGTTATAGTGCCACCGGGCTCACAAATCTCGACCTCCAGGATCGGTGACTCCGTCTGTCAGATTCCAACCTTCCATCCACAAAGTGCGGTGAATGGGCGTGCGTGTCTCTCCAGGTGTCTCCAGGGGTCGCCCTCGTCTTTCGCGTGGACTGCCTGTCCAGCCATGTCTGCACTTCTGACGGGGCCGTGAAGAACCACGACTTTCCATCAGCTATAATTTTGAGCTTTGCAGGGAAGAACATCATGTATTGGATGCCTCTGTGTCGTAACTCCCTTTTCACTCCATCAAAGGAGCGTCGCTCCTGTTGTACTTTGAGAGTAAAGTCCGGAAAGAACCGTACTGTGGCGTTTTCATAACGGAGGTCTACCTGCGACCAGGCAGCCTGCAGGATGGCATCCGGTCTCTATAGTTAAGGATTTTCGCAATGATTGTCCTGGGAGCGGCTCCAGGTTTCGGCTGTAGGACGTGCCCTGTGTGCTCTTTCAATCGTGAAGAGGGAGGAAAGTCGTTTTGGTTTGAGATGATTGAGTATTAGATTTTCCAGGAAGAGGTCCACACTCGGACCCTCCGACGCCTCTGGGACCCCCACCACTCTGATATTATTGTGGCGTGCCCGTCCCTCTTGGTCTTCAAGCTTGAGGGCCATCTGGCGGTGTTGATGTACCAACTGGTTGACCCGCCCTTCCAGCTGTTTGGTTGCAGACTGTAGCTCTGCAACATTCGCCTCGGTCGCTTTAACTCTGTCTGTGGTCTTGTTCATATCAGCCCGTAGCAGGTTCATTTCAATGGAGAATTTGTCAATTTTTGTCTCAAGTGTTGCGCCAAGTAACTGTATGGCCGCCATTATTGAGCCAAGAGAGGGTTCAGTGTCACCAGATTGTCCACCCAGGGCCCCTTCTTTTGGTGTTGGCTGTTTCGGCACTGCGTGTTTGTCAAGTATATTTGTTTGCACCACTGTGGCACCTTTGGACTTCATTTTGTTTGCGCCATTGCCTGTAGCGTTAGACCGTTAGGACTTTTTCTTTGCCGTGCACAGTTTTGATAAAGTCGCATGTGCTGAGTACAGGGTTCGAGGAAATTGGTGGTTGCTACTCTACCCTCGTAGTTGCGCAGCTCCCCTGTCCACTGTGTGTCAGCAATTGTATCTCCTCGTGGGCCACCACACTACCGGGGAGACAGTTGGGTCAGCAATATTGAGCTCCCTTAACTCCCCTAGGCCACCACATACCTATTTCGCTTCCGCGCCCCCAGTACGGAGTGCTTGGACAGTCTGCTGGGCTAGCAGCACAGTTATGGGGCGTTAGTTCCCGTGCCTAGGGGAATCCCATTGTGAACTCCACCGTGCCACCCTCCATCTGGCGTCAGCGACCACTCCAGTGTACAGTGGCTTGTGTGGTGGGCCCCCCCCCCAGTGTAGCCCGGTTCCAGATCTATGGCTGCTCTCCCTTATGGTCCCAATGTGGCACTTTTGCCTCTGGCGTTTCAGATCGGGGGGAGCGTCTCGCACCGCCGGCAGAGGTCCCGCACGGTAGTGGAGCGCAGCACACCCCAGGGTGGTGGTCGCAGCGTTGTGCGGGTAGTGTACCTTCAGCCCCCAGATGGGTGCAACGTCCGATGCCTCCAGAATCCTTCTGCCGAGATCTCCCTGCGGTTCCTGCAACCGCCTCCTCCACCTGAGAGGAGACGCGCTGCTCGCCAGCGATGCACAGGGGAACAGGGGCAGGAGAACAAGCAAAGGTCTCCGAGTCCGGTCTCAGCGCTGCGAGCTCAGCTGGGCAGGTCAGGATTGTCGGCACCAGGTCTGGCCGAGCTCCCAACTGTCCGGAGGCAGGGAGAGTCACACGGCAATCAATTGGCTGTGAGCAGGCTGGATCAGCGATCTGCATTGGGTCGTAGCCTGGGTCGGAGGGTGAGGAAAGAATGGCGGGAGGGAGCGCTCGAGAGCTATACCCCAGAAGGATCACCTCCGGGAACCTGCATAGGAAAGGCGGATTCACTGCCTGGGCCTTGACTCCTTCGATGTTCCCCGTCAGCTCTAGGCGCCCGGTGACGGAGTCCAGTAACCAAGTAAGTGCCGGTCGTGTTTGTGGGGTTTCCTGGTGTCGATCGGATCAGCAGTTGTTCCTCTGGCACTGCAGGCGGTCCGTCCCCTTCAAGTTAGGAGTTGTGACGGTATGTAGGGGTTTTGGGGCAAGGCTCCAGTGGAGCTCTTCTTTCAAGCGGCCATCATTGTTGGCGCCAAGCCACGCCCCCCCCGGGACACTCTTTTTAATCAATAAAGTCAGAATGGAATGTTGGATGGTATTGGAGGCCCTCTTAAGGCTTGATGACTACCAGTTGAGGTGCTCAACAAAATTGGGTGCTGGAGATGGAATCTCCTACATAATATAGGGGTGCTTACTTGGTCATTCTTGTAGTTGGTCTCCTGCCTTGTTCCCCCTCAGATTATCACTGGGATGAGATGTTGTTGCAGCTGAACAAGGGAATTGCAACCTTCCCAAAGAGAACTGAGTTGTTGAGGACTGTGGTAAATCAATTGTTAAAAATGTGCACTGCCCAGGTGATGTCTGAAGACCCTTCTTCCAACACAGACATGGGGGACGCCAGACACCTAGAGCACCCTAAAATCTAAAATACATGCAGTAGCAACCAAAATTGGACTGCTGAGTAAAACTGAAACTGATGGACAGAGTTGCAAATAATGAATTTTTGTTTGCTATGCTGTTGGAATTTAATGCGTTATTGTTCCATCGCTTATGCTTTACACTGTATTATATTAGCATTCATGTAGCTACTTTGTATTAGTCACTTTTGCATACGTGGGTAATCAATCCCTGCAAATATTGTGTCAGTTAAGGTTAGCATCCGTGCCGCCATTTTCTACCCATGCAGCCACCATTTTGCTCTATGATTGAAACTAAGCTTCTGTCTCATGTTGCTTGCCTCAGCAGAAAGCTGCTGGGATGCATTTGTATCTCCAAGGTCAGGCTGAAGTATGAAAAGTTGCTCGTTAGTGCCTACCTTTCCCATGAGGTGGAGGCCTGCTCCCACTAACCCAGCTGCAGGCACAGACGGAATGACCTTGCCAGATAGATAGTGTGTGCCCGGTCTCAGACTCTCAGCTTATTTTTGTCTGCCCCCTTTGTTTCTAGCTGCCTTCTGTGGAAAGTTACTGGGCGGATGTGTCTTGTGCCCATGCTGAAATGTATAATTGGTACCCTTATGCTTGTGAAAGCCAGCCCCCTCGACAGTCATCTCCAGGTGCTGATCAGATTGTAATCAGTGTAATTTACTAATAAATGATTGTTTGTATTCTCTGCTGTCTGACCGACTCTTCACTTTTGGAAGGCTAAGAGGTGGTCGTAAGTGACCCGGGTGGACCTGATCGGGTCACTTCCTTGAATGCCTATGGTGTTGAAAATGAAGACTTAACACAACATTTCTCACAGAAAAAATAAAACATCTACAAAGGCCGGTGGAAGACGTGGAAGGGAATTCTAGTGCAATAAGATCAGGCTTGTTGGTCTACTGTAATGTGCACAGGGTCATGTATGGAAGTGTTTCTGAAAGAAGGACTGTAAACAATAGTTATGAAGAGTAAGATATCTAAGCTCTTTTTTTGTTGAAAGAGCTCACACCATGCCAAGGAGCTGTCCGCTGTTAGGGACTCTGCCAAGACCAGTAGTAGCAAAGTTATTCAGTTACTGGGATTGAGACCACATATTATATATTTCAATTAAGTTAATAAAACACATATAAAGCGCATGAATACCCGAAGGCGTCTTGGCGCTAGCATCAAACAGCAAGCCCAGTAGCAGAACCGTACGTGAGGGGGGTCACGCAAAGAACCAGGTTTTTAGCTGTTTTTCGAATTGTAGCAGATCTGATTGAGATCTAAGTTTAAAGGGCAGAGAATTCCACAGTTTTTAAGTGGAGACAAAAAAATGTCTGCCGCCCCAGCAGGCCTTGTCGAATCTGGAGATGATCTCCATTTTGGCAGCAGAAGATCAAAGCACCCACTTAGGAGCGTACCATTGGAGGGTTTTTCTGAAATGTTCAGGACCAACATTGTAAAGGGCCTTTTGCACCATGCAAAAAGCTTTGAATTTGACCCATTCGTGAATTGGAAGCCAATGAAGGTTAATGGTGGCTTGGGAGACCAAGTTGAATTTTGGAATTTTCATGATCAAACGAGCTGCAGCATTATGGAGAGTATAGCGTTTGCTCAGTAGAGGTTGTTGGATACCCACATGCTGAGAATTGCAATAGTCAATTCTAGAAATGACTAAGGCAATAACCACAGATTTTTAGAGCTTTAGCAGGATGAAAGGAAAATCCTCCTCAAGATCTTAGAAGGAAGAAGCAGGATGAAGTGACCTGATTTATTTGGTCTGAGAACAAAATGTTTCTGTCAAAGAGAACACCGAGGTTTTTGGCTTGATCAACTGGTCATGGCAATGGACTAAGATTATGAGGCCACCAGGAGACAGACCAAATGGATCTGTACTTGCCGAATAGAAGTACCTCAGTTTTTTCTGAATTTAACTTGAGACAATTTGACCACATCCAGATAATAATCTGTTTCTTGCAGTTGTTAAACTGTTTGGCCATCGCTTTGACATCATACAAGACTGAGACTGCAATCTGCGTGTCAGGGAGCAAAGGGCCCTCAATTGTGGAGGTCAGCAAGGTGAATGTCTTTCCAGACTAAAGCAACAAAGTACAGAAGCAAAGGAGATCCTTCTTTGAAGTCAAGAAACACCTTCAACAGTTGGGTCCGCATTCTGCCCTCATGTATCCTGCCTAGTTAAGAAATATCGTCAAAACGAAACTCATTTCTTTCTGTTGGCATTGGATGCCTGGGTGTGTCTTTAGAAACAGGGAATATCCCTACCCAGAAAACAGGTCTGATATGGACGCTGGCTGGTCTATCCATCAAAATAGAAAATGCAACAGCAGCAGCGGAGGCTCCTCCGCTAAGGGAGAAAAGAGTTGCCCCACTGCTTCAACTGCAAGCTCAATACAAAAAATTAAATGATAATAATGGAACATTATTATCATTTTATTTTTTGTATTGAGCTTGCAGTTGAGGCCAGGATAGGGTGGGGCCGGACTTCTGTGATGTCGAGGGGGGAGGTTTGGTGGCTGCCCCTCAAGTGCGCATGATGGTTTGGCCGGCCATCACGGGCCGTCCAGGCCATCATGCTCACTTTGCATTTTCTCCACAGGTTGTATTGTACTGCCTGGGTGGAGAAGATGCACGACCTCCCAGTCCACGGTGCTCAGACCAATCATAACGCTGCTGTAAGGCAGCGCATGATTGGCTAGGGGATTCTGGGAGGCTGTGTAGTTCCTGCTGCAGAGAAGAGGACGGAAGAGAGGTAGCGACTGGCGGCAGTTAAGTGCTTTTATTTTTATTTGTTATGCCCCCCTTCTGATTCCTTACCCCCACCCACCACCTCATTCGGTAGCAGAACATTTATGCAGTTCCTTCAGAGGTAGACATGGTCCTCTTGCATGAGTACATATAAACAACAAGCTTGCAGAGAATCACCTAAATGCCGTGCCAAAGCATGGATGAACCAAGCTGAGATCCAGTTGGCAGGGGGGGCAGGTTGGGCTGGAGGCACGCCGGGGAGAGAGAGGTTTACCGTATCTTGACTATGAGATACTAGAAAAGATATTGGCCAACTAGCTACTCCCAATAGTATAAGAGATAGTTAATGAACTAAGATCAGAATGGGTTGTTAGAAAAGAAGGAACACCTTGTTTAATATAAGATGCTTGTTTCGAGTAATCAATAGGACAACTTGGGAGGGCTTGAGGAACTTGGTAGTCTTGTTGGATATTGAAAAGGCCTTTGATTCTCTCAGATGGCCATACATTATGGAAGCGCTTCGCAGGTTGAGCCTGAGTTTAAGCTTTCTGGAATGAGTACAGCTAATCTACACTGATAGCCAGGGCAGGCACGGGCTGGGTGATATCTGTCCAATTTCATCATCATCAAAATAGTTCATTTCGGGTATCACTGAGTTCATAAAACACACAAGCCATAAAAAGTAACATTGTAAAACATTGTGAGCGTACAAAGTAAAAGTTTGCTTAGTATAAGAGTAAAACTGCTGATCGACAGCTCCTAAAATATTGATCCGGTTACATAAAGTGCAAGTGCAGCCACAATTATATCTATACAATACTAATAACCATTTCCCATACATCACAATTACATTAAATGAGACCATGGTAGAGAGAATTAAAATCAAACGCAATATAAAATATTTGCTAGACACAATTACCAGATGAAGTAGGCGGGGGGCTATCCTGTAGAAATCATATATCCTTAAGTCCGATGGTTTGCCAAAACACTACAATGAGGTGAATGATTATAGTGGACTGCCAAGGCGTTTTCTTATAAACAAACCACATAAAGTTATCTACTCATGCCAAATATAATGGGCTTATCAGGTAACATCTAAGCTCCATGTTGTTACAAAGTGGCTTAATCCATTTCCTATGAGGATATTTATATTGGGAGCAAAAGAACAGTAAATGATCAATCTCTTAGTGATTTGCTTCACACATGCCACACCTAGACAAATCTACCAGATGGTTATCCGAGTTTTGTTATACTGTCCAATTTGGGGTGAAGCCAATATAAGTTTAACATATAAAGTTCTTGCATAGCCAGGTTTTATTTCATCCAGGTAGTTTTCAAAAGCTGGGCTAGATTTAAACTGGAGAAATACTGATGTAAAAAAACCCTGTCTACTGTTATGATGATACTGCTCTTTCACGTATGACCAATATGCGTTTTTTACCGGCTAATTCCATATTATTGGTAATTACAGATGGAGTAAGCCAATGTTGGCTCATGCCTATCACTGAAAGGGTCTTTTTATGTGCAGGAGCCACTTTATGGATTCAGATTTTGGGATGCTCCTAACCTCTGTTAATTCATTACGGAAGGGTTCCAACTCCAGCGTACTCCACAACCACACCAAAAAGAGGACTGAGATAGGCAATATCACTGAACCGCTTAAGGTCGGTTTCAAGAACTCTGTGGTAGATTAAACAGTGATCTAAGAAAATACTTTTCTTTGCTTATCACCTCTTTTTTCCCACATACCCTCAGATTTCTGCCCCATACGGAGATGCAATCTGAATCATAGAGCAACATATTTTGATAGCCAGTGAGACATATTGTGGAGTTGTACTTTTTTGTCTCTTCAGCACATCATAAGCACCATGTAAAAGGGAAGCACTGCACTTTTTAATCTGTATTTGGCTCCCCTGATAGATTTGATTTCTTCCTTTCAGATCAGTACCATCTCGTATGCTGATGACACCCAGCTTATTCTAGTACTAGACAGGGAGCAGGTTGGCGCCGAAGAAAATCTCAAAGGGTGCCTAGCTGCAACATTTAAATGGATGACAAATAACCACCTTAAATGTAATGCGGGTAAAACGGAAATTTTACCAGTCGGGAAAGAAAATCTGTTTTCCCCGATAGGATGCTGGCCTGATGAGGAGGAAACTCCCCCTAATACCATCACATCAGTCCGGAACCTAGGCATTACGTTTGACAACCAGTTGTCCTTTAAACAACAAGCTGTTGCAGTAGCTGGCACGTGTTTTCATATCACCAAAACCTTGAGAAAGTTCTTCGATCTTTTACCATTGTCAGCCAGGAAAACTGTTGCTGTAGCCTTGATTACTTCCAGGCTGGACTACTGTAATAGTCTATATGCTGGAACCAATAGATCGGTACTCCACAGACTTCAAATGGTCCAACATGCAGCAGCCCGCCTAGTATTAGGCTGGCCACGCAGATCATCAGCTTCTGCGGCAATGGATGCTCTACACTGGCTTCCAATTTCAAAGAGGATCCTTTTTAAGGTCCTCTTGATCACCTTTAGGGCTTTTCACCATCAAGGCCCTAAATACCTAAGCCAGGGTTTTAGACGATACAATCCAGTACGCTGTCTAAGGTCTGTGGGTCAGAATCTGTTGGTTATCCCCAAATTCAGATTGACAACAAAGGGTGGTAATTCTCTTTTTGTGTTGGGTGCCAAGGCCTGGAACAAGCTCCCCTTTTTCTTACGTTCCATGTCGGATGAAACCCAATATAGGAAAGCACTAAAAACCTGGGTATACTCTATGTCCGATTCAGCTTGCATAGCAATGGTTTAAAGATGCAGTGTCCTGTGTGAAATGTTGTCTACCTCTTCCCCCCCCATCTCGTACACCTGAGTTGGGTGAGCGCCAAGATACTCCCTGGAGTGATAGCAGCGCTATAGAAGTGGATTTTACATTTACATTTACATTTACTTGTTTAAGTCATATGTGATGCCCAGAAGTTGAATTTATTGATTGAGATACCCAAATAATCAAATGTACCCTCCCTTTGTAAGGGGATCCCTTCCATGCCAAAAGGGGCGCCATGGGTCTCTGGGGGTTTAAGCACATGTATTTTTTTTTATTAGTGTTAACCTCAAGGCCCCTTTCATCACAAAAAACTGTAAATTGATTCAAAAGATTTTGTAGACCCATAGGAGTGTGCGAAATCAACAGAGCATCATCAGTAAATAAGACCCTTGGGAATGGTTTACCGGATAACCTAGGTGAATAGTGTGTGCAATCGAGTAAGTGCTTAAGTACATCATTGATGTATAATAAAAAGAGGGTTGGGCTAGGGCATAGCTCTGACCGACTCTGCAATTAATTTAAATACATTCAGTTAGGTCCCCCTTTAGGGCCCAATCTCACCTGTGCATAACTTGAATCATTCAATCTAATTATTATGTGTAATAAGGACTGGTGCATCCCTATCTGTTCCAGCACTTGCCAGGGCTTAACCCTAGGTACCAGGTCAAATGCTGTATTAAGATCCACAAACGCTACATATAAATGATCTTTGGATAACTGAAGATACTTCCATTGCATTAAAGTGTACCTACAAATTTGGTCAACAGTACGGAACTTTTGTCTAAACCTGGCTTGCAAAGGGGAAACAATATCTTAGAATTTATCCAATCCTTAATCTAATCTAAAACCTGAACACAAAATGTCTTTTGTAAGATATCAATTAAACCTGTAGGGCGGTCATTCCCTGGATGGTTCCTATCCCTCTTCTTACAATTCAGAAGTTAATTTATATAAGGGACCCAAACTTCCTGTTCTGAGGAATAGAGGTCACCTGGAATTTTAGAGGGTTCTAGTGCCTTCCCTGACTTAAGTCGTTTTACTGCTCTTCTTGTCTCTTCTAAGCTAAAACTCAGTGGTGGATCACTTTCTTTCTCCTTGATACCTGATACCATTGGGCTCCCTATTTGCTGCAGCTTTGAGACACTCCAAACTTTGGTAATCAATTCCTGCTTAGACTTAGCTATAGTATCTTTGACCTTAGCTCTTTTAATTCTGATCAAATATGTACCTCCTGACTGACTTTAGGGCATTTAATAGTGCAAGTTTAGCTTGCCAACATTCGGGGTTAAACCAAGATGAAGATTTGGTATTGACTGGATTAATGTGTTTGGGATCAGTAGAGCAAAGTTGACTCAAGGTGCCAAATAATTCACAGTGTACGTCCATGAATGTGCCTCCTGCATCATGACTATTTAAAGATGGCCCAACTATGGTGTTAAAAGAGTTGTGTATTGTTGCCATGGTCTCAGAGTTTTTCAAAATTATACCCCCATTTACTGCTCTCCTGTTGTTGGATACCATAATCACAGTATTGGAAAGATCTTCTGTTATGGAGTCACTATGGGAGTGAGTCATATTGATGGACAGATGTAAGGGATAGTGATCACTATCATCCCTCTTTCACACCCTGAAATCAATCATTGTATGCCAGATCTCTAAGTCCAAAAATATAGAGAAAATCCTCCTCATGGATCTACCCCTTACGGATGTATCATCTCTATGGGTATCAGATTAAATCTACCATTACAGGCCTTAAGACCATGTTTAGTTGTCATCGCACTAAGCTGCAGAGCCATAGTAGATCATCTCATTAAAGGCTAGTCAGCTAATCTCTGAACCTTTCTATCTCTGCCCACCATTTCCACAATAAAAATCAATGTGGGCAATGGGTTCAAATGTAACATTAAAGTCACAGGCGATGGAACATTGAAGGGGCCACTGGAAACAGCGATATCTAATTTTGACAAAATAGGCGATTCTCTGTTTAAGTTTGCTGGTCTATTGTAAACATTAAACTATTTAATACAAAAGCCTTTAGGGCCCTTAACAAACAACCCTAATATATCATGACAATCCGCATGGATTTGCTTTACAAACAAATCCCTGGCCACTCATGCCCAAATTAGATATGTCCCCTTTGGCCTACCTGCCCTTGAGGGGCGTGCTTTAGCATTATAATTAATGCACTCATTTATCATCACAGGGGCCAAAGACCAAGTTTCCCGTAGCATAATAATTTCGAAGCAATTAATAAAATCAATCCATTCTGGATTATTTAGTTTTCCCCTCAGCCTTGCAATATTCCAAGATAGAATTGACAGAAGTAAAATCTGTTTCGGGAACAGGGGCTAAAGTAATAGTTGGGAGAGAAATGCTTTCATTGCCAGAGTTTATGTTAGGGACGAGTCAGACTTCCTCAGAAGGGATAGTAGCGGCATTGGTAGGAGCAAAAAGTTCCTTCACTATTGTAGTAGCTTTCTCAGTAGTCATGCTCCCTGAAGCTGAACTCCCCTCTCGGATGTCAACATCTTTGTCTTAAACTGAATATTGGACAAAGCTATTGAAACTGACCTTGTCTCCAAGATCATTTACCCATCAACCGGGGCCTGATCTCCTAGAATGAGCTTAATAGTGCCCATATTTATATTCGCTCCTGGTACTCGTGAGACTGAGATAATGTCCTCGTGGATTATAGCCCAGCAATGTCTTTTTGTACAAATCAAATGAGTTACTTTGTTCATAGGTGAATCCATGTTCTCCTTTTAACCTTTGGCCTGTTTGGGCACATTTGCCATATATATCTCCGATCTCTCTACACAGTGCGGGTTATAGGGGTGTGACATGCTAACCCTGTCCATCCTAGCCATCCTTTGAGCCTTATACAGAAGGATTTGAAAATTGTCAGAATGATATCTATCACTCTGCTCATTGAAACCAGAAAGGAAAATGGCCCTGGAAGGTCTGGAAGCCTGCAGACAGGGGTTACACAATTGCTCTCCTCGTTATTGAAAGGGTGCTAATTGGTCGTCAGTGGCATAGCTAGAACTATTGCCGCCCTGGGCATTTCCAGAATTTGCCGCCCAGGGACAGCTGGTGAAGGTAAGAGCGGGAGTTGGGGGGTGGCAAAAGACGACGAGGGAGAGAAAACATACCGTGCGCTCGATGCCGCCCCAAAAACGTGCCGCCTGGGATGGACTGCCCCCGCCCCTCCTAGCTATGCCACTGTTGGTGGGTGAATCTTTGATATGGGGTTCCATATTGACCCATGTGTGAGAGTTGCAAAGAGGGTGGAACTTGACTGCCACCTCTAGGAATACCACTTAAGCGGAGGGTAGGTTGCTTGTTACACTCTCCATTTCAAGGTATCGCGGATGAGGGCCCCACTAAATCAAACTGGTGCAAACGGGAGGCAGGGGATTTTGCTGGATAAGGGTAAAGTTCGGGGCAGCAAATGATTCCTGCATAAACCGTAGAGTAGAATTAACTCCTTAATTTGGGAGAACTCATTTTTGAGATAGACAATTAAGGGAGATTGACAATTAATGGAGATTTTGAGATAGACAATGTAAGTCCCCTGTAACTAAGGAATCAATAACCCCTATAAGCATCAGACCTGTGGGGCTATCGCCACTACCCTCTAAGCAATTGTAGGTGTTTAAATGGTTTGCTGAGTTAAGGGGTGGAGCATTTATATCTGTAAGTTCTTTCAGCTGGACATGAGGGGCCTTACCCAAAGGTTTCAAACTATTGACCATTTGGCCGGATACCTAGTTTCATTCAATAAGTGCCTAATTCAGGATTACAATGGTCGATTTAGGGCACATTCTGTGATCATACAGCCTGCTACCTGAAGTGAGTTCTTTCTCTTTAGATTTGCTTTGTTTGCCTGAGTAGATGTGGGTGATTTTATTTTCCTTAGCATATTTCACAAATGTAGCGGATAGTTTGTCATTGTGCTTGAGCATCCCCTCCGCTTCTACAATTAAATTGTCAATCTCACTTCAGGTTCAGTTCTCTGCAAAATATCTAGGTTTTTTTGCCCCTTTCCCAGTAGTCATCGGTGCTTCCGCCGCTTTGCTCTTCCCCATAATGCCCTTGTGAACTCAGGGCTCATTTTGCTTCTTATGTGGCCAGTGACTACTTGTTGAATAAAGTAATTGAATCTCTCACCCAGACTTTGTGCAGATTATACAATTGGATGGCTATATGGTGGTATATGAAATAACCTGTCTACCAGATGCTGTATTTGGAGCAAAGAGGGTATCACTGGAATCTTGCGTGCAGGTGCAAGGGGGGTGGGCCTGCCCTGTCTCCTGCTGCTGACGGGTGCAGGACGGGCCTGACCTTGGCCTAAGCGTGGTCCAAGGTCATCCTGCACAGCGGGCCCACTGGAAGCGCTATATAAGGCACATGAGATGAGCAGCAAGTGTGGTGATGTCAAGGACCGCCCCCTCGCCCCCCAAGAGAGATCTGGGATGTATAATCCTGGTGCTATTCCCTGTGTTTTCGTCCTGCCCAGAAGGCT
The DNA here is from genome assembly GCF_964204655.1 of Triturus cristatus. Lineage (NCBI taxonomy): Eukaryota > Metazoa > Chordata > Amphibia > Caudata > Salamandridae > Triturus > Triturus cristatus. The sequence goes on from NC_140593.1 coordinate 425,798,166, forward strand.
CACTGTAAGCGCTATATATTGCGTGTGAAATGATCAGCAGGTGCGGTGATGTGAAGGGCCGACTCCTTGCCCCCCAACGTAGTCCCGGGGCTATTCCTGGTGTTTTCCGTATTTTGACTATTCGATATTAGGAAAGATATTGGCCAACCAGCTGCTCCCAATAGTAAAAGAGATAATGACTCTAGATCACAGTGGGTTCATGGAAAGGAAGGAACCTCTTGCTTTATCTAAGATGCTTGTTTCACTTAATTGACAGGGCAACTGGGGAGGGCTTGAGGCACTTTTGGTAGTCTTGTTGGATATTGAAAAGGCCTTTGACTCTCTAAGTTGATCATACATCTTGGAAGTGCTTCCCAGGTTGGGCCTGAGTTCAGACTTTCTGGAATGAGTACAGCTAATCTACAATGATCCTACAGCCAGGGTAGGCACGGGCCGGGTGATACCTGTTCAATTTAATATAAGCAGAGGCATGAGAATGGAGTGCCTTTATCACAAATTATTTTCTGGGAAACAACCTTTACAACGCAACTATTACATCGCACTACACTTACAACGCAGGCACTACAACGGAACATCCTTTACAATGCATGACACTACAACGCATACCATTACAACGCATACCATTACAACGCATGACACTACATCGCATGTCACTACAACGCAGGCATTACAACACATACCATTACAATGCATACCATTGGAGTTAGAATAGTAATTTTTAACCCCTACACTATCCAACACTTACCCCACTGTTGCACCCCCTGGAGTTAGAATAGTAATTTTTACCCCTATACTATCCAAAACTTACCTTAAATGCAATGTAACAGTATGCGTTGTAATGGTATGTGTTGTAAAGGTAGTATGCGATGTAATGGAATGCGTTGTAATGGTAGTTTTTTAAAATGCGTTGTAGTGTCATGCGATGTAATGGAATGCGTTGTAGTGGATGTTGCGATGTAAATATTGCGTTGTAAGTGCATGCGTTGTAAAAGTATGCGTTGTAACGTCATACATCCTTATTTTCTTGATGGCAGTAAAACCATTGGCATGCCTTCTCAGGCTCGGAGGACCACACTGAGGAACAAAAGTGGGTGGTAGCTGGTACTTTGTTTAATTAAATACTGTTTCTGTGCTTTTCTACCTGCACAAGGATTTTACCACCATATCACCTTAATGTCACTAGTGAAGGAATTTGAGGACTTCTCTGGCTTAAAAATAAATTGGGCTAAATCATACTTATTTTCTCACTAATAACCACTGAAGGATAGTGGCGGATACTAGGTTGGTATGGAAATGTGATACTTTCAAATATCTAGGGGTGAATGTCTACCAAACTGAAGAAAATCTCATCAAGAGCAAACTTGCTGGAGTATTCGCTGTAACACACCAGTCTCTTGCATTCTGGAGTACATTATCTCTTTTCGCCAATGGGCATAGTGGTGATAGCTAAGATGTTACTCTTGCATAGGCTAGTATACGTTTTCACAGCACTATCAGTGTTATTAAATAAGGCATTTTTTTTGGGCTCTACAAAGCATTCTCTTAATGTTGATATGGGGGACTAGTAGGAGAATGATAGCCCTACACAGGGCATAGAGACTTTTGATGGAAGGGGTATGGGGGCCCATACTCCAAATAAAATTATGTGGTAGCCCAATTGCACATCCTATGAGATAGCTAGGTTGTGCACCTGACCCAGAGAGGAAGGAGAATCTGACAGAATTACAAGAGGACAAAATCTTGCACTGGTTAATGAGCAGGAACCCTTGTCATGAGATGTTGAACAAGTTCATAAGGGTAGCGAGACACCGTTGAAAAACATATGTTCGGGTGAAACCCCTGACACCCTGTGCTCCCGAACGCACCATTGTGGACACTTTCAGAGTTAGCTGTATTTAATGGATCCATTGACCGAGGCAGATGTACTGTGTGAGAAAGTGGCTCTGTATATACTGTTCCCAAATAGGTACAGTGTGTACAGAGTTCACAGTCCCCAGAGGTTTGGCAGAGGCTACAGTTAGATTTAACCTTACTCTCTAAAGTGGTAGCTTGGTCGAGCAGTAAGGCAGTATCAAAGGACAGTGTAAAGCGTTTGTTGTACACACTCAGTCAGCCAATGGTCTCACACACTCAAGAACTGAACTCTAGGCCAATGGTTTATATAAAAAATATATGGTTGTTTTATTTTAGAACCAACAATAGGTATTAAAATATACTTTCTCAGAATGAGATGCTTTAGTTAAATACTTTTGTAATATGCAATTGACTTTTGTAGGCAATAGTCACAGGTTGTTGCAATAGGCAACACAATTTCAAACAAAATAATACATTGAGCTCAATCAGAATTTTAAGTTATTTGCAATAGATTACTTTCAGGATTACTTTCCTAACTCCAGGACTGGATCCTAGATTCAGTCCTGGGACAGTTCTTGGAAACAAGTGAGTAAATTCAGTTAAGTTACTGCTGTTGCTTTTGCTATTTTAAAAGTTGACACTTAGAAGAAATTTCACAGAAAAACAGTCAATGATTTCCTATGGAAGAAAATTGGGTTAATGGTAAGTACGGTTGTGAGTACTTTTCAGGGTCAGTGCTGGGCACCAAGATCCAGCACTAGGATCTCTCCTAATAGCAAGTGAGTATTTCCGTTTTCGTTCCTCGGTTGATTTTAGGTTAATATTTGAAGACATTTCAGAATAAACCAGTCAATGTTATCCTATGGAAGAAAATTGGGTTATTGGCTTTTGGGTAAGTATTCGACTGGCGGAGTTAACGTTCTGGGCACAGACTCAGGGGTCTCCCAGGGTCAGGTAAGTACAGTTGTTACACCCTCAGCGGCACAGGGGCAGCCGGGTGCAGAGTGAGTTAGGCCCAATGTTATCCTATGGGAGGCAGGGGGGCCTTGGTTGGTGACTGCTGACTAGCAGGCCACGCGGCTGTGGGAGCTGGGCTCCTGGTCACTTGCTCAGGGCAAATGGTAAAGTAGGTAGGAGTAGGAGTTACACTGCCAAGGTCACTCGGGCGGCCGGGAGCAGGGTGCTTTTGAGCCTTCGGGCGCTCAATGGATTTCAATGGGAAAGCTCCAGTTTGAACAAAGGCTGCAAGCTCGGGGACGAAGATTCTTCAGGTGCCACCACCACTTCGAGAGGTAAGTTGAGTAGTTGGAGGATAGGTAGGTACCCAGGAGTTGGGCACAGGGGTTCGCAGGGCGCCGGGTACAGGGGTGCCTTTTGATGTCGGGAAATCTTACCCTCTGTTGATCGCGGTTGGGGGGGTACCTGGTTCTGAGGCTGCAGGCGTCATCAGGAGCGTCGAGGTGAGTCCTTGGGTGCTGGATTCAGGGTCACAGTCGCCAGGGGGATGTCCTCGGGGTCTTTGTTCACTCCGGCACAGGCCAGGCTTGGTGGGTGCAGAGTGTGGAGGGTTCGCGGTTCCGGGCTGATGCCAGGGGTTAGAACTTGCTTTGAGCAGAGCCACTGCTCATGGGAGTCCCAGATGCTCAGAGTCACAAGGTAGCCAGGTCCTCCGGGGTTTGTGAGGTTGCTGGCCACAAGAGGTGCCGGGATTTAGCAGGAGCAGGTTCGAGGGTCGACAGGCCAGTAGGGCTGGGGCCAAAGCAGTTGGTGTCTTCCTCTTCTTAGCAGCTGCATGGCAGGCCTTCTTTCTTCTTGCTCTTCTTTGCTTTTTTGGAATCTGGAATCTAAGGAAGGAAGGTTCAGGGTGCCCCTAAATACTAGATTTAGGGGCGTTACAGGTAGGTAAAGGGCAGGGACCAATGGGTCCCTGCCCTGGGGTGGGTACACCCCCTATCCTGCCACTTTCCTGTGGGAGGGGGGCAGTAGCCTAGTCCTGATTGGGCAGGGCTTCTCATCCTCAAGATGATGAGAGCCCAGAGATGTGCTTCACCTCGCCTCCCCCACCTGAGGGGTGGAGTTGGCAGAGGCTGGCACATCCCCTGTCCTTACTTGGGGTTTCCTTCCAGTCTTCCCGCCAGAGTGGGGGTCAGAACCGGTGGGGGCCAGTTGCTGAGTACAGCAAGTGGCCTGGAGAAGCTCACAAAGGCGGCATGCCTTTGAAGCTTCACCCTGCCCATCCTGGGGGAGGAGGCCAAGCACCTCGCCCAGGAGAGCGGGGGATCTCCACCCAGGGGTCCAGCAACATGTCTGCTGTGTGGCAGCCTAGGCAGCCTCTCAGACCAGACGTGGATTGTAGGTTAGGTTTCAGGGGGTATCTCTAAGATGCCCTCTGTAGTGCTTTGTACATTAAATCCCACCCTGGAATTCGTTCGTGTTTGACAAGCTCTCAGCACCATATACTCTTAAATGGCAGTACTGCACTTACAGTGCCCAGGAATGGACCTGGGCACTGTAGCGGCACAGGGCTCATGCTCCTGTGCCCACACCACTGGCATAGGACACCCAGCTAGAGTGGTGGCTGATGTATGCCAGGGCAGTGTAGGTTGTGGGCATGGCACACAGGGATGTGTGCCATGTCGACTCTTTGTTTTGTCTTGTACCCAGACACTCAGCCTGCAAGGGCAGTGTGTTTGTGTTAGGGTACAGGGCCTCTAAGGGTGGCACAATACGTGCTGCTGCCCTTAGAGGCCTTCCCTGGTCACAAGGCCCTGGGTACCTAGGGCACCATTTACCAGGGGCTGACATATGGCCAGGGTTTGCCAATTTGGGTTTTAGGTTTTAGGGAAGGAATATAGGCCCTGGGCACCTGATTGGCAGGAGTCCAGGGCACACTCAGTCAAAGTACATTCAGCAATTCAGCAAAAAGTGGGGGCATACCATGCAAGAAAGATGGCACTTTCTCACATACTCACCTCAGCACATATGTTCGAGCATGGGCTGATAAGCTCGTTCAATAATATTAGAGAGGTACATAGTATGCAGGAGGGCAATTTCCAGCATATAATGCAACGCTGAGAGCGATGACCGAGGAATGGGGAAAAGATCAAAATGTGCCACATGCATCAGGGTACCGAATCTTATCTTGAATCATGGCCTGGGTAGAAAGGAGATCATAAACTAATACATTTGTATGGGGAGTGATTTAGCTCAATCAACAAAAGATTTTGGAGAAATCGCCTTACTCACAACTTCTCGTGGCATGCTTCATCGTAGCCGATTTTCCATTTGATGGTAGGCAAGTACCACCATCACAGACTCAACCATTGCCGAGAGTTCTGAAGTAACTGTTTATTGGATAAATGCAGGGATCCAATTACAAATAAAAATAACTTGAGGTATACCCAAGAGTCTTACCCTTTATTGTGGGTACCACAGATATGATTAAAAACACTACAATTTCGAATATAGAATGAGAAATAATGACTCATCCACCCTTTGATTTATGCCAACATTTGATATTTGGCAAAGATTTCGTTTGGTCTTCTGTAGGTATAACAGCGGCGGCTCCTCCACTAAGGCAGAGTAGCGTTGCCCCATTGCTCTGCAAGCTGTTTAAAAAGGAAAACTAAAATGATAATAACCAATATAATTACCATAGGAGTGTTAGGCACACTCTAAAGTGCTAATCATCGTCCACCTCAGGCCACTTCTCCTGAATCACATCGATGATGCACACGGAGACCAAACAGTCCTGCGCACTTTGCATGTTCCCTACCAGGCTGCATTACAAAGCCTGGTGGGGAACATGCACAGCCTTCCTTTCCCATCTGAGTGCCGAACCATGGCACTCAGACCAATCACAACTCTGCTGTAAGGCAGCGTCGTGGTTGGCCAGGGGAATATGGGAGGTTGTGTGCTTCCTGTTGTGGTGCGGAGAAGACGAGGGAGGAAAGGCGGGAGCTGGCGGCACCCAGGTAAGTCCTTTTTTATTTTTTATTCCCCCCTTCGCTTCCACCCCCCAACTCCCTGCCCCGCTACCCCCATTCAGTAGCAGCCACTACTGTGGTATGACAAGTTTAATGCAGATACATGAAGGGTGAACATGTAAAATGGAAGGGCAAAAATGTTTCATGTAAAAATGACTTTGGCTCTGTTTATTCAAAATGTGCACTGTTTATCACTGTTTTCTTTGTTCATAATTTGATTTTGACCTGTTTATACTGTGCTTAATTACAATTGTGTTGTTTTGATGTGTTCATGTGCATTTTATGTTAATGTTTTACACTTACTTTTTTTTTTTTTTTAATATTTTTATTATTTTACCCCTTTTTCTCAGTATACACATTGTATTACATATTATACATTTGTACATTTTCCAGCCAATTTTTAAAAACATCCATAATTTCACTTTATCTGGTTTGAAATTTAAACAATATCAACTAACAAAAAGCACAAATTAAACAACAGGTAATAAATAAACCTATATTGCATATTGTGTTGCAATATCCTGTAATGCCATGGTCTCTTTCCACTTCGCTATTGGTTCCCAAATTTTTAACCCTAGCCTTCTTCCCCTTTTCCCCTTACGTGCATATATTGCTTTCTCAAGGTTATAGCTAGCTAATAAATTTGCCAACCATCTTTGCATTCCCGGGGGTATCTTTTCTAACCATGCTCTTGCTATTGTCAGCCTCAAAACTGCAGTAGCCATAAACATAAATTCCTTGTGTTCACGTCTGTCCTGGTTATCTCTCCCAAACAGAATCCTCAAAGGTGTCAATTTTATTCGTATGTCAAGTATATTAACAAGAAAATCTTCTACATTTTTAATCAAACTATACAGCTGGGGGCAGGTAGCAAACATATGAATTATATCTGCGTCCCCTGCATTACATCGGGGGCAGGTGGTGCCAGTGGAGCCTCCCCATTTAGCTATTCTAGCGGGGGTGTGGTACAGTGAGAATAAAGTCTTGTAGTGCGATTGTAGGGGACCCGAACACAAAATATTACAACCCATGTTCAAGGATTCTTGAAAACTTCCAGGCTCCCCCCCCAGTTTTTCAACCCACTTATTACTAACTTTTTCCATATCATCCATCTTCCCTTTTACTAGGAATGCATAAAAGGATCTAATTGTACAGTCCCCTCCTATTTTTATTTTTTCCAGTACTTCATTGCTGTTAAACCCCGCACTGCCACCCTGCTTACGACAAAGAAAACTCCTTAACTGTAAATATTTAAAGAAGTCCTTTCTCTCAATACCATACTTAAGGGTGAGGTCTACAAACTGTACTATCCCCTCCTCGTCCATTAAGTCTCCAATCTGTACTATCTCTTTTTGAGACCATCTTGCCATTGTCGGATCAGCAAATACTTCTGTAGGGAAGGATTTATTCTTATAGAGCCTGGTATATCTATTGTATCTTCCGAGTCCCATTTTTTTTAGGAAGACATTCCATATCCTATATGCTGCCACTACAGTCTTAAATCTGGTCCTTTTATGGTATCCACACTCAACCCTATTTAAGAAATTATTTTCTGCCTCTGCCCCCAATACTATAGAGTAGACTTCCGTAGACATGATCGTAACCCCTGTATCGAGCCCCCCACCCCCAATTAACCCCTGCATATACTGTAGTGCTGCAGCCATTTGATATAGCCTAAAATCAGGGGCCCCCCATCCCCCTCTTTCTCTTGGGAGAGTCATATACCTGTAGGCCCGCCTGGTTTTCCCATGCGCCCAGATAAACCTGTTTAGTACTCTCTCTAACATATTAAACCATTTAGCTTCAAAAACCAAAGGGATAGAGCGAAAGAAATATAGAAATTTGGGCAAGATCAGCATTTTAATCACGTTAATGCACCCCAGTAAAGAAAGATGTAGATTGTTCATCCTTTCCAGGTCTCTCTTCACCTTATCGATCAAGGGGGTCAAATTCATTTCTACAATCTTATCCAGGTCCGCCACTAATGATACCCCTAAATACACTGCCGAGTTAACCACCCTATCATCATTACATATAGTATAGGTGTTTTTATAATCTGCGTTTTTAATCTATTTAAACTATAGCCCGATATCTGTCCAAACACCTGGGCCTCTGTCTCGACCTCCTTTATAGCTAGAGTGGGGTTCGGGGTTAAAATAGCTACATCGTCTGCATAGGCTAAGATCTTTACCGTGCAGCTGTTTACCCTCATTGGTGGTATCTCCTGATTAGCTTCAAGTCGTCGCAGTAGCGGTTCGAGATATAACGCAAAAAGGAGGGGAGAGGAGGGACAACCCTGCCTGGTCCCCCTAGCGATTTTAACTATATCTGACAGCCCTCCATTTACTCTAATTCTCGCTATTGGGTTACTATAAAGTATCCGTATGGCTTTAACAAAAGGTTCCCCCATCCCACACCACCTCATGACCTGCCAAAGGTAATCCCAGGAGACCCTGTCAAATGCCTTCTCAGCATCTAGGAAAAGTGCTGCGACAGGATCCCCTAGGATGCCTGCGGAGTCGAACATTGTAACAACAGTCCTAACGTGCTGCGTTGTCCCTTTTCCAGGAATAAATCCATGCTGTATGGGGGTTACTAACTGCTCAATGATCCCAGCCAGCCTCTTTGCTAGGATTTTAGAATATATTTTAATATCCGAATTCATTAGTGTGATTGGTCTGTATGATCCTGGTGCTTCTGGTGGCTTCCCTTTTTTCAAAATTACAATTATGTCAGCCCCTCCCCATGATTCCGGACTGGATTCCCCTAGTTGAGCTTGTTGCATTATTAAAAACATATCTGCCGCAAGCACTTTTTTAAATGTTTGGTAAAATTCAAGCGGAATTTGGTCTGGTCCTGCTGCTTTACCAACTGGTAAACTGCCAAGGGCCTCGTTGAGTTCTTCCAACTGTAGGGGCCCATCTAATAGCTCCCTATCTTCTTCGGACATTATCGGTGGGGAAATATCTCTCAGATATTCTTCAACCTCTCGTAGTCTCGTTGGGTCCTCTGGGGTATACAGATCTGCATAAAACTTTCTAAACACTTCCCTTACTAGATTAGGATCCATAACCATATTTCCATATGCATCCCTGATTTCTTTTATTCCCGCTGCAGCCGCTCTCTGCCTGGTTCTGCTAGCCAGGACTCGACCCACCTTCTCACTAAGTTCGTACGTCTTTTCCTTCTTTGTCAAAAAATTATCTGCAGCTTGCCTAGCCAACCCTTCCACTGCTTCAGCTTTTAAAACTGTAATTTTAAGCAGGTATTCTTCTAAAGGTAAATTTTGTGCTATGGCCCTACTTAAATTCCCTTCCTCTCTTAATAGTCTCTGCCCAACCTGCTCTCTCTTATCTCTTTCTCTCTTTTGTCTTCCTAGAACAAAACTAATTGTTTCTCCCCGTACTCCTGCCTTGAAAGTGTCCCAGACCACTCCTGGAGCTGCTGTCCCCCTATTAATATCCCAAAAGCATTTAATCCAGGCTGTCATGTGCTCCCTATATACAGGATCCTTTAGCAGGCCTCTCTCGAAAGTCCACTGTGAGGGTATTTTTGGTGTTTGGTTAATTTTGATAGTGAGAATTACCGGACTATGGTCTGAAATCACCCTAGGTAGCTTCTCCACTTGTGATCCAGAGAGCAGACAGTTAGATATCAGAAAGTAATCCAGCCTAACCATTATCTTATGTGGGGTGGAGAAGAAGGTGCTTCCATCTAGGTGGGGATGTAGCTTCACCCAAGGATCAACCAGGGCATTATGTGTGACCATAGCAGCTAATGCCCTAAATACTTTCCTCTTCCTACCCCGATATATCGCATCTGGACGTGTAAATGAGCTCTCTAGATCATGGATGTTGAGATCTCCGCAGCATACTATGGGCTCAGGCCACTGAGCTAACTCTATTTCAAGGAACTGAAATACATCTGGATCGTCTTCCGTAGAACCATAAATTGAAACAAGAGTTAATTTCTGGCCCCTAAAACATACTTCTAGAATAACCAATCTACCCCATTGATCTTCCTTTTTCTTCCCTACAGTCACATCCCTTTGCCTGCCCAGAACTGCTACCCCTCTGGTCCTAGTCCCCTGTTTAGTGCTTGCCAATACCTTAAACCCTAATTGCTCCAGAAGATATGTCCTCCCCGCTTCTATATGAGTCTCTTGTAGACATATCAAGTCTAATCGCATAGTTTTCAGATACGCTGCTACTCTCATCCTCTTACTCAGCTCATTAAGACCACATACATTAATTGATGCTATCCTGCACGCCATATCGTTGATATTCGTAGATTCAACCAGAGATAACCATTATTCACCATCTTCAAATCAGCTTGTGTACATCCAGTGTTTCCTACGTAAGTAGCAATGTGCCAAACCTTATCATTTAACAGAAGACACAATTGTTGCTGTTTCCCCCCCCTGTCTCCACCCCCTCCCTCTCCTCCCCTGTGCTGCTCCCCCCGCCCCCCTCCCTCTTACAGGCAAATAGGTCAACAGACCTATGTGTGCCCGCCTTCAGTTGCACTAGTCGCATCCCTCCCCCGCTAAGTACCTTACCTATGCTGTGTTACCCTTTTTATCCCTTTTTATCCCTAGCCTTTTCATCTGTATTCAGGTGGTACTTTTTGTGTATGCAGATACCCATGTCTCCTATCCCTCCTTCTGCTTCCTCATTTCTTCCAGAAAAAGCTCGGCTTTGATCTCAGAAGTGAACATCCAAATATTCCCCCTCACAACCACTTTAAGCCTAGCCGGGTACAGTAGATATGCTTCCAACCCTAGGGCTTGAAAGGGAGCAATCATCCGTCTTAACTTCCATCTCCTCTCTACGGTAAAATGACAGAAGTCAGGCCTGGCAAAGAAAGTGTTGCCTTCAAAAGTCTTCCTACTGTCTGACCTTGCCTTGCTCAGAATCTCCTCCCTAAGCAAGAAGTTCCCAACATAGACTAGTATTGCCCTCGGGTGATTTTGCTGACCGTCCCTCCCTGCTCCTCCTGTGGCCTGAGCTTTCTTCATTGTGAAAGGGAACCTGTGCGCCCTCTGTATTTCTGTTTCCCACTGCCACTGGGATTCTGGAAAAGTTCCCTTCAAGAGATTTATCACAAATTGTCTAGCATCCTGTCCCTCTGACCCCTCTGCCACACCCAGCAATCTAACATTGTTCCTCCTCTGTCTATTTTCAAAATCCTCCATCTTCCAGTGCATATCCTCCGCCATTTTTTCTTGCTCTGTCTTGAATGAATGCCAACTCCCAACATCATCCTCAAGTTTGCCGGTACGCTCCTCAACCTCTGTTACGCGATCCACCAGTTCATCGTATAGCTTATTAACCTTCTTTAAGCTACACTGGATTTTCTTTGATGCCTGTCTCGCTCTGCGGCTTTCAGCTCTTGCTTCACTTTGCATCTGTTTAAGAGTGGTAAACAGAGTATGAAAGGGACCCCCCTGGGGAGGGGTACCGCCAGCTGCCGCAATCTCAGTAATATTGCCGGAGTTATCCTCCTCCTGGTATACTTGCGAGGTCGCAGAATAATCCCACAATAGCCGTTTCTCTGAGTGTCTGGATGAGTCGGGGTTCTGCCTCCTTAATTTTGCATACCCTTTCTTAGTTGTGGATTCTTTCCCTGGTGTGCTAATGCCTGACTCAGTACCATCCTGGTCATCCAGGTCATCCTCCTCTGTGTTGGACTCCGATGAAAGTGCTGACCCCGAATCTTCATTTACAGAAAAAAACTCCCCTTCTAGAGAGGTACAATCCCCTCCCTCCAGGGGGTGCTTGCCCGTGCTTGATTCCCCTAAGAAGTTCTGATTTGCAAGGCTGTCCCCGCTGCCCCAGGTGCCGATCACTTTCTTGGAAGCATTCAGCTCTTCTTCCACAAGCATTAAAGCTCCCAGCATATCAGCAGTCGTGCCTCCTGTATTCCCTTTACTGATAGCCAGGCCCCCTCTGGGCTCCCCTTTACCACTACCTTCAGACTCATTTTGTTGCTCACCTCCAGTGTTTGATCCACCTACTTTCGCAGGTATCTGTGCTTCTACCGAGTTCTGTTTCACTTTCGGCACTTTCGGCGCCGACTCAGCTCGTTGCCTTTCAGCCAGACTCTCTGAGCCTTCGCCGTCCGCTACGTCCTCGAGGACGTTTCCCGAGGCCAAAGTGACAGCGTCAGTTTCATGGAGGGGATCTAGTGGCTCTGGAGTCTCGGGGATCTTCGCAGACAGGATCTCTGACATGGTAGGTTGCCGCATTCCCGTGTCCTGATTCCTGCTTTTTTTAGTATCCACACTCGGCTTCCGTGTATCTCCTTTCTTTACTTTCTTCAATTTCTCCATCAGAGGTGGGGGGAATACTTTCCTGATCGCGCCCGCGGGAGTGTCTGTTTTTAAGCTAACAGCTATTCCTGTCCTCGCTGCTGCTGGAGGGTCCGATGTCTTATTCCCCCTCTCGCTCACTTTCTCTTGATTTGCAGCTCGAGTGTGTATCTTAGGAGCCATGGGATGCCCGGTTAAGTACCTCGTAATCGCTTCCTTGACATAGATCCAAAGCTGCCCGATCCAGAGCGCTTGTCTCTTCATATGCTGGGCTTTAGGTATCCCTTTATGCCACCATCGTACACACTCCATCAGGGGTAGTTTTTTACGGATAACAGAGCATTTTACTCAATAATTCATTCGTCCAGCGCGGGAGAGAAAAGGATGCGTCCTCTCAGCACAACGTTACAGCGGCCATCTTGCCTCTAGTAAAAACAATGTTTTACACTTACAATGTGCATCGAAATGATGTGTCGGCGATCTCATGACATGAAATGATTGGGTGAATTTTGCTTTTCAAAAAGTGTGAGGTCGAAGTGAAATAAAGCATGCAGACTTTAGAATTGATTGTCTAGGGTTCTATTTAATTTGATTATAACAACCTACCTGGTCACTTTGTTTGTTTTATGGTATTCAAAATGCACAGCATTTGACAGTTCAAAGTTGTCAATTACAGGAATCTTAGGTTTCATGCAGATCCAACATAAGGGTGAGGGGCAAAGTTAAATTAGGATAAAAAAATAATTGATTTGCTAATACCTTTAGCATAGTTTTACTGATCTGTGCAATGCCTGGCAGATACTTAAGCCTTATTTACAAACTTCATTATCTAGTTCTTAAAGTGAAGCTATAGGAGTACTGAACCCATACTACAAAAATGCTACTCACAAACCGACAGCCATAGACCTTCGCGTCTGGCCCATCTATCTTTCCTTAGTTGAAGTCTCTGCCACAATGGTGCACATCTCCATACACATAAGCATACATTTTTGAAGTAAATGGAGGAGGGACCGAGGGGGTGTCTGGAAAGTAAGAAATAATTATTACTTATACACACCCACATAAGAGTAAGACCATTGTTATGCACAAACTGTACTTCTAAAGTTACTACAGCCCTAGAGGTGTAACAAAACAGGCTCAAATGACCACTCAGAAGTTCAAGAAACACACTTACATAGAAAACAGTGGAGGCATGGAAATAAAATAACACCCCTAGTAAATATTGTAAAATAAATGAAATAATTCTACATGTAAATTATATATTTACATAAATATTACCTAGTGGTGGTCACCACTGTGTAGTTATAGTTAGGATCAGGATTTCAGAGGAAATAGATTTTTTGGTTGGTTAATAACTTTAGCAACAGTTGATGAATCTTAACGAAATATTTCAAAAGAAGAGAAAAAAATAAAGCTACCAACACATCAGCTCATTCCTGGAAAGTTTCAGGGTGATTTGTCAAGTGGGGTACGAGAAAAAAGGGGGCCCAAAATTGGATTTTCCCATTCAATTTCCTTTTGAAAAGCGCTACAGACAAAACAGCTGAAAGGAATTACACCAAATTTGGCAGAAAGCTAGTTCTTTACCTAGAAAGCATGCTTTTATGTGATTCAGTGTAAATCCATTCAGTAGTTCTCGTAAAATGAAAGTTCGATTTTTATTGATATTTCAGGCCACAGTAGTCCCGTGGGACTAGCAGATCAAAAGATAAAATCTGATTGGTTGTTATAAACATCTGCAAAGATGTTTGACAGCCATTTTTAGGACTTGGGGACTTAGTCCCCATGTTGTAGGAAGAAAAAAGAAAAACATATGGGGTCAAATATAAAAAAATAAAAAAACTTTGGTACCACGGTAAAAAAAGCAGAACTCCCGCCTTTTTCAATTATAATCTTCCCGGATTGTACCATGACCTGAGGGGTTAGTGCATTGTTTAGTAGTAGAAAAAGAGGAGTGGACATTCAGGCCTACACTGGGGTGACATGGTGAGCAAAAGAGTGTTGGATTTAACCCAGATCTCTGACTGGGGGTGAATGTTTTGATTTGTTCTGCATTCCGTCCATCAATTGTGTGTCTTTTGCTTTCTTGCCCTAAGTGCGCCAGGTATGCCCAGACGTCTGTCCTGGGCTCACTGTGCCACTGGAATCAAGCTATCCTGGCTGAAGAGGGGTGAAACCCCAAAACCTGTCCTAGGATACTTGTTTCCGGTCCAGGGAGGACCTGGCTTGGCAGTTCGGGCTGGACTGTTCCCATGAGGCACAGGGTCAAGACTGATTTGCATATGGCCTGGTCTAAACCGGGGTGGCATGGTGAGCAAAAGAATGGTGGATTTAACCCAGATCATTTGACTGGGGGTGAATGTTTTGATTTCTTCTGCATTCCGTCCATCAATTGTGTGTCTTTTGCTTTCTTGCCCTAAGTGCGCCAGGTATGCCCAGACGTGGGTCCTGGGCTCACTGTGCCACTGGAATCAAGCTATCCTGGCTGAAGAGGGGTGAAACCCCGAAACCGGTCCTAGGATGCTTGTTTCCGGTCCAGGGAGATCCTGGCTTGGCAGTTCAGGCTGGATTGTCCTCATGAGGCACAGGGTCAAGAATGATTTGCATATGCTCAGGTCTAAACTGGGGTGGCATGGTGAGCAAATGAATTATGAATTTAACCCAGATCTCTTGACTGGGGGTGAATGTTTTGATTTGATCTGCATTCCGTCCATCAATTGTGTGTCTTTTGCTTTCTTGCCCTAAGTGTGCCAGGTATGCCCAGACGTGGATCCTGGGCTCACAGTGCCACTGGAATCAAGTTATCCTGGCTGAAGAGGGGTGAAATCCCGAAACCGGTCATAGGATGCTTGTTTCCGGTCCAGGGAGGACCTGGCTTGGCAGTTCGGACTGGACTGTTCCCATGAGGCACAGGGTCAAGACTGATTTGCATATGGCCAGGTCTAAACTGGGGTGGCATGGTGAGCAAAAGAATGATGGATTTAACCCAGATCTCTTGACTGGGGGTGAATGTTTTGATTTGTTCTGCATTCCGTCCATCAATTGTGTGTCTTTTGCTTTCTTGCCCTAATTGCACCAGGTATGCCCAGACGTGGGTCCTGGGCTCACTGTGCCACTGGAATCAAATTATCCTGGCTGAAGAGGGGTGAAACCCCGAAACCGGTCCTAGGATGCTTGTTTCCGGTCAAGGGAGGACCTGGCTTGGCAGTTCGGGCTGGACCGTTCCCATGAGGCACAGGGTCAAGACTGATTTGCATATGGCCAGGTCTAATCTGGGGTGGCATGGTGAGCAAAAGAATGATGGATTTAACCCAGATCTCTTGACTGGGGGTTAATGTTTTGATTTGTTCTGCATTCCGTCCATCAATTGTGTGTATTTTGCTTTCTTGCCCTAAGTGCGCCAGGTATGCCCAGACGTGGGTCCTGGGCTCACTGTGCCACTGGAATCAAGCTATCCTGGCTGAAGAGGGGTGAAACCCCGAAACCGGTCCTAGGATGCTTGTTTCCGGTCCAGGGAGATCCTGGCTTGGCAGTTCAGGCTGGATTGTCCTCATGAGGCACAGGGTCAAGAATGATTTGCATATGCTCAGGTCTAAACTGGGGTGGCATGGTGAGCAAATGAATTATGAATTTAACCCAGATCTCTTGACTGGGGGTGAATGTTTTGATTTGATCTGCATTCCGTCCATCAATTGTGTGTCTTTTGCTTTCTTGCCCTAAGTGTGCCAGGTATGCCCAGACGTGGATCCTGGGCTCACAGTGCCATTGGAATCAAGTTATCCTGGCTGAAGAGGGGTGAAATCCCGAAACCGGTCATAGGATGCTTGTTTCCGGTCCAGGGAGGACCTGGCTTGGCAGTTCGGACTGGACTGTTCCCATGAGGCACAGGGTCAAGACTGATTTGCATATGGCCAGGTCTAAACTGGGGTGGCATGGTGAGCAAAAGAATGATGGATTTAACCCAGATCTCTTGACTGGGGGTGAATGTTTTGATTTGTTCTGCATTCCGTCCATCAATTGTGTGTCTTTTGCTTTCTTGCCCTAATTGCACCAGGTATGCCCAGACGTGGGTCCTGGGCTCACTGTGCCACTGGAATCAAATTATCCTGGCTGAAGAGGGGTGAAACCCCGAAACCGGTCCTAGGATGCTTGTTTCCGTTCAAGGGAGGACCTGGCTTGGCAGTTCGGGCTGGACCGTTCCCATGAGGCACAGGGTCAAGACTGATTTGCATATGGCCAGGTCTAATCTGGGGTGGCATGGTGAGCAAAAGAATGATGGATTTAACCCAGATCTCTTGACTGGGGGTTAATGTTTTGATTTGTTCTGCATTCCGTCCATCAATTGTGTGTATTTTGCTTTCTTGCCCTAAGTGCGCCAGGTATGCCCAGATTTGGGTCCTGGGCTCACTGTGCCACTGGAATCAAGCTATCCTGGCTGAAGAGGGATGAAACCCCAAAACCGGTCCTAGGATGCTAGTTTCCGGTCAAGGGAGGACTTGGCTTGGCAGTTCGGGCTGGGCTGTTCACATGAGGCACAGGGTCAAGACTGATTTGCATATAGCTAGGTCTAAACTGGGGTGGCATGGTGAGCAAAAGAATGATTGATTTAACCCAGATCTCTTGACTGGGTGTGAATGTTTTGATTTGTTCTGCATTCCGTTCATCAATTGTGTGTATTTTGCTTTCTTGCCCTAAGTGCGCCAGGTATGCCCAGACCTGGGTCCTGGGCTCACAGTGCCACTGGAATCAAGTTATCCTGGCTGAAGAGGGGTGAAACCCCGAAACCGGTCCTAGGATGCTTGTTTCCGGTCCAGGGAGGACCTGGCTTGGCAGTTTAGACTGGACTGTTCCCATGAGGCACAGGGTCAAGACTGATTTGCATATGGCCAGGTGTAAACTGGGGTGGCAAGGTGAGCAAAAGAATGATGGATTTAACCCAGATCTCTTGACTGGGGGTGAATGTTTTGATTTGTTCTGCATTCCGTCCATAAATCGTGTGTATTTTGCTTTCTTGCTCTAAGTGCCCCAGGTATGGCCAGACGTGGGTCCTGGGCTCACACTGCCACAGGAATCAAGCTATCCTGGCTGAAGAGGGGTGAAACCCTAAAACCGGTCCTAGAATGCTTGTTTCCGGTCCAGGGAGGACCTCGCTTGGCAGTTCATGTTGGGCTGTTCCCATGAGGCACAGGGTCAAGACTGATTTGCACATTGCCAGGTCTAAACTGGGGTGGCATGGTGAGCAAAAGAATGATGAATTTAACCCAGATCTCTTGACTGGGTGTAAATGTTTTGATTTGTTCTGCATTCCGTCCATCAATTGTGTGTCTTTTGCTTTCTTGCCCTACGTGAGCCAGATATGCCCAGACTTGGGTCCTGGGCTCACTGTGCCACAGGAATCAAGCTGTCCTGGCTGAAGAGGGGTGAAACCCTGAAACCAGTACTAGGATGCTTGTTTCCGGTCCAGGGAGAACCTGGCTTGGCAGTTCAGGCTGGACTGTTCTCATGAGGCACAGGGTCAAGAATGATTTGCAAATGGTCAGGTCTAAACTGGGGTGGCATGGTGAGCAAAAGAATTATGGATTTAACCCAGAACTCTTGACTGGGGGTGAATGTTTTCATTTGTTCTGCATTCCGTCCATCAATTGTGTGTCTTTTGCTTTCTTGCCCTAAGTGCGCTAGGAATGCCCAGACGTGGATCCTGGGCTCACTGTGCCACTGGAATCAAGCTATCCCTGCTAAAGAGGGGTGAAATCCCGAAACCGGTCCTAGGATGCTTGTTTCCGGTCCAGGGAGGACCTGGCTTGGCAGTTCGGACTGGACTGTTCCCATGAGGCACAGGGTCAAGACTGATGTGCATATGGCCAGGTCTAAACTGGGGTGGCATGGTGAGCAACAGAATGATGGATTTAACCCAGATCTCTTGACTGGGGGTGAATGTTTTGATTTGTTCTGCATTCCATCCATCAATTGCGCGTCTTATGCTTTCTTGCCCTGTGTGCACGAGGTATGCCCAGACGTCGGTTCTGGGCTCACTGTGCCACTGGAATCAAGCTATCCTGGCTGAAGAGGAGTGAAACCCCGAAACCGGTCATAGGATGCTCGTTTCCGGTCCTGGGAAAACCTGGCTTGGCAGTTCAGGCTGGACTGTTCTCATGAGTCACAGGGTCAAGAATGATTTGCATATGGTCAGGTCTAAACTGGGGTGGCATGGTGAGCAAAAGAATTATGGATTTAACCCAGAACTCTTGACTGGGGGTGAATGTTTTGATTTGTTCTGCATTCCGTCCATCAATTGTGTGTCTTTCGCTTTCTTGCCCTAAGTGCGCTAGGTATGCCCAGACGAGGATCCTGGGCTCACTGTGCCACTGGAATCAAGCTATCCTTGCTGAAGAGGGGTGAAATCCCGAAACCGGTCCTAGGATGCTTGTTTCCGGTCCAGGGAGGACCTGGCTTGGTAGTTCGGCTGGACTGTTCCCATGAGGCACAGGGTCAAGACTGATTTGCATATTGCCAGGTCTAAACTGGGGTGGCATGGTGAGCAAAAGAATGATGGATTTAACCCAGATTTCTTGACTGGGGGTGAATGTTTTGATTTGTTCTGCATTCCATCCATCTATTGCGTGTCTTATGCTTTCTTGCCCTATGTGCGCGAGGTATGCACAGACGTCGGTTCTGGGCTCACTGTGCCACTGGAATCAAGCTATCCTGGCTGAAGAGGGGTGAAACCCCGAAACCGGTCCTAGGATGCTTGTTTCCGGTCCAGGGAAAACCTGGCTTGGCAGTTCAGGCTGGACTGTTCTCATGAGGCACAGCATCAAGAATGATTTGCATATGGTCAGGTCTAAACTGGGGTGGCATGGTGAGCAAAAGAACTATAGATTTAACCCAGAACTCTTGACTGGGGGTGAAAGTTTTGATTTCTTCTGCATTCCATCCATCAATTGTGTGTCTTTTGCTTTCTTGCCCTAAGTGCGCCAGGTATGCCCAGACATTTATCCTGGGCTCACTGTGCCACTGGAATCAAGCTATCCTGGCTGAAGAGGGGTGAAACCCTGAAACCGGTCCTAGGATGCTTGTTTCCGGTCCAGGGAGGACCTGCCTTGGTAGTTCGGCTGGACTGTTCCCATGAGGCACAGGGTCAAGACTGATTTGCATATTGCCAGGTCTAAACTGGGGTGGCATGGTGAGCAAAAGAATGATGGATTTAACCCAGATTTCTTGACTGGGGGTGAATGTTTTGATTTGTTCTGCATTCCATCCATCAATTGCGTGTCTTATGCTTTCTTGCCCTATGTGCGCGAGGTATGCCCAGACGTCGGTTCTGGGCTCACTGTGCCACTGGAATCAAGCTAACCTGGCTGAAGAGGGGTGAAACCCCGAAACCGGTCCTAGGATGCTTGTTTCCGGTCCAGGGAGAACCTGGCTTGGCAGTTCAGGCTGGACTGTCCTCATGAGGCACAGGGTCAAGAATGATTTGCATATGGCCAGGTCTAAACTGGGGTGGCATGGTGAGCAAAAAAATTATGGATTTAACCCAGAACTCTTGACTGGGGGTGAATGTTTTCATTTGTTCTGCATTCCGTCCATCAATTGTGTGTCTTTTGCTTTCTTGCCCTAAGTGCGCTAGGAATGCCCAGACGTGGATCCTGGGCTCACTGTGCCACTGGAATCAAGCTATCCCTGCTAAAGAGGGGTGAAATCCCGAAACCGGTCCTAGGATGCTTGTTTCCGGTCCAGGGAGGACCTGGCTTGGCAGTTCGGACTGGACTGTTCCCATGAGGCACAGGGTCAAGACTGATGTGCATATGGCCAGGTCTAAACTGGGGTGGCATGGTGAGCAAAAGAATGATGGATTTAACCCAGATCTCTTGACTGGGGGTGAATGTTTTGATTTGTTCTGCATTCCGGCCATCAATTGTGTGTCTTTTGCTTTCTTGCCCTAATTGCACCAGGTATGCCCAGACGTGGGTCCTGGGCTCACTGTGCCACTGGAATCAAGCTATCCTGGCTGAAGAGGGGTGAAACGCCGAAACCGGTCCTAGGTTGCTTGTGTCCGGTCCAGAGAGGACTTGGCTTGGCAGTTCGGGCTGGACCGTTCCCATGAGGCACAGGGTCAAGACTGATTTGCATATGGCCAGGTCTAAACTGGAGTGGCATGGTGAGCAAAAGAATGATGGATTTAACCCAGATCTCTTGACTGGGGGTTAATGTTTTGATTTGTTCTGCATTCCGTCCATCAATTGTGTGTATTTTGCTTTCTTGCCCTAAGTGCGCCAGGTATGCCCAGACCTGGGTAATGGGCTCACTGTGCCACTGGAATCAAGCTATCCTGGCTGAAGTGGGGTGAAACCCCAAAACCGGTCCTAGGATGCTAGTTTCCGGTCCAGGGAGGACCTGGCTGGGCAGTTCGGACTGGACTGTTCCCATGAGGCACAGGGTCAAGACTGATTTGCATATGGCCAGGTCTAAAACTGGGGTGGCATGGTGAGTAAAAGAATGATGGATTTAACCCAGATCTCTTGACTGGGGGTGAATGTTTTGATTTGTTCTGCATTCCGGCCATCAATTGTGTGTCTTTTGCTTTCTTGCCCTAATTGCACCAGGTATGCCCAGACGTGGGTCCTGGGCTCACTGTGCCACTGGAATCAAGCTATCCTGGCTGAAGAGGGGTGAAACCCCGAAACCGGTCCTAGGATGCTTGTTTCCGGTCCAGGGAGGACCTGGCTTTGCAGTTCGGGCTGGACCGTTCCCATGAGGCACAGAGTCAAGATTGATTTGCATATGGCCAGGTCTAAACTGGAGTGGCATGGTGAGCAAAAGAATGGTGGATTTAACCCAGATCATTTGACTGGGGTGAATGTTTTGATTTCTTCTGCATTCCGTCCATCAATTGTGTGTCTTTTGCTTTCTTGCCCTAAGTGCGCCAGGTATGCCCAGACGTGGGTCCTGGGCTCACTGTGCCACTGGAATCAAGCTATCCTGGCTGAAGATGGGTGAAACCCCGAAACCGGTCCTAGGATGCTTGTTTCCGGTCCAGGGAGAACCTGGCTTGGCAGTTCAGGCTGGACTGTCCTCATGAGGCACAGGGTCAAGAATGATTTGCATATGCTCAGGTCTAAACTGGGGTGGCAGGGTGAGCAAAAGAATTATGGATTTAACCCAGATCTCTTGACTGGGGGTGAATGTTTTGATTTGTTCTGCATTCCGTCCATCAATTGTGTGTCTTTTGCTTTCTTGCCCTAAGTGTGCCAGGTATGTCCAGACGTGGATCCTGGGCTCAAAGTGCCACTGGAATTAAGTTATCCTAGCTGAAGAGGGGTGAAATCCCGAAACCGGTCATAGGATGCTTGTTTCCGGTCCAGGGAGGACCTGGCTTTGCAGTTCGGACTGGACTGTTCCCATGAGGCACAGGGTCAAGACTGATTTGCATATGGCCAGGTCTAAACTGGGGTGGCATGGTGAGCAAAAGAATGATGGATTTAACCCAGATCTCTTGACTGGGGGTGAATGTTTTGATTTGTTCTGCATTCCGTCCATCAATTGTGTGTCTTTTTCTTTCTTGCCCTAATTGCACCAGGTATGCCCAGACGTGGGTCCTGGGCTCACTGTGCCACTGGAATCAAGTTATCCGGGCTGAAGAGGGGTGAAACCCCGAAACCGGTACTAGGATGCTTGTTTCCGGTCCAGGGAGGACCTGGCTTGGCAGTTTGGACTGGACTGTTCCCATGAGGCACAGGGTCAAGACTGATTT
This sequence comes from Triturus cristatus, assembly GCF_964204655.1. Lineage (NCBI taxonomy): Eukaryota > Metazoa > Chordata > Amphibia > Caudata > Salamandridae > Triturus > Triturus cristatus. The sequence goes on from NC_140593.1 coordinate 425,820,067, forward strand.
GCATATGGCCAGGTCTAAACTGGGGTGGCAAGGTGAGCAAAAGAATGATGGATTTAACCCAGATCTCTTGACTGGGGTTGAATGTTTTGATTTGTTCTGCATTCCGTCCATCAATTGTGTGTATTTTGCTTTCTTGCTCTAAGTGCCCCAGGTATGCCCAGACGTGGGTCCTGGGCTCACAGTGCCACAGGAATCAAGCTATCCTGGCTGAAGAGGGGTGAAACCCCAAAACCGGTCCTAGAATGCTTGTTTCCGGTCCAGGGAGGACCTGGCTTGGCAGTTCGTGTTGGGCTGTTCCCATGAGGCACAGGGTCAAGACTGATTTGCACATTGCCAGGTCTAAACTGGGGTGGCATGGTGAGCAAAAGAATGATGAATTTAACCCAGATCTCTTGACTGGGTGTAAATGTTTTGATTTGTCTGCATTCCGTCCATCAATTGTGTGTCTTTTACTTTCTTGCCCTAAGTGAGCCAGATATGCCCAGACTTGGGTCCTGGGCTCACTGTGCCACAGGAATCAAGCTGTCCTGGCTGAAGAGGGGTGAAACCCTGAAACCGGAACTAGGATGCTTGTTTCCGGTCCAGGGAGAACCTGGCTTGGCAGTTCAGGCTGGACTGTTCTCATGAGGCACAGGGTCAAGAATGATTTGCAAATGGACAGGTCTAAACTGGGGTGGCATGGTGAGCAAAAGAATTATGGATTTAACCCAGATTTCTTGACTGGGGGTGAATGTTTTGATTTGTTCTGCATTCCATCCATCAATTGCGCGTCTTATGCTTTCTTGCCCTATGTGCACGAGGTATGCCCAGACGTCGGTTCTGGGCTCACTGTGCCACTGGAATCAAGCTATCCTGGCTGAAGAGGGGTGAAACCCCGAAACCGGTCATAGGATGCTCGTTTCTGGTCCAGGGAAAACCTGGCTTGGCAGTTCAGGCTGGACTGTTCTCATTAGGCACATGGTCAAGAATGATTTGCATATGGTCAGGTCTAAACTGGGGTGGTATGGTGAGCAAAAGAATTATGGATTTAACCCAGAAGTCTTGACTGGGGGTGAATGTTTTGATTTGTTCTGCATTCCGTCCATCAATTGTGTGTCTTTCGCTTTCTTACCCTAAGTGCGCTAGGTATGCCCAGACGAGGATCCTGGGCTCACTGTGCCACTGGAATCAAGCTATCCTTGCTGAAGAGGGGTGAAATCCCGAAACCGGTCCTAGGATGCTTGTTTCCGGTCGAGGGAGGACCTGGCTTGGTAGTTCGGCTGGACTGTTCCCATGAGGCACAGGGTCAAGATTGATTTGCATATTGCCAGGTCTAAACTGGGGTGGCATGGTGAGCAAAAGAATGATGGATTTAACCCAGATTTCTTGACTGGGGGTGAATGTTTTGATTTGTTCTGCATTCCATCCATCTATTGCGTGTCTTATGCTTTCTTGCCCTATGTGCGCGAGGTATGCCCAGACGTCGGTTCTGGGCTCACTGTGCCACTGGAATCAAGCTATCCTGGCTGAAGAGTGGTGAAACCCCGAAACCGGTCCTAGGATGCTTGTTTCCGGTCCAGGGAAAACCTGGCTTGGCAGTTCAGGCTGGACTGTTCTCATGAGGCACAGCATCAAGAATGATTTGCATATGGTCAGGTCTAAACTGGGGTGGCATGGTGAGCAAAAGAACTATGGATTTAACCCAGAACTCTTGACTGGGGGTGAAAGTTTTAATTTCTTCTGCATTCCATCCCTCAATTGTGTGTCTTTTGCTTTCTTGCCCTAAGTACGCCAGGTATGCCCAGACATTTATCCTGGGCTCACTGTGCCACTGGAATCAAGCTATCCTGGCTGAAGAGGGGTGAAACCCTGAAACCGGTCCTAGGATGCTTGTTTCCGGTCCAGGGAGGACCTGGCTTGGTAGTTCGGCCGGACTGTTCCCATGAGGCACAGGGTCAAGACTGATTTGCATATTGCCAGGTCTAAACTGGGGTGGCATGGTGAGCAAAAGAATGATGGAGTTAACCCAGATTTCTTGACTGGGGGTAAATGTTTTGATTTGTTCTGCATTCCATCCATCAATTGCGTGTCTTATGCTTTCTTGCCCTATGTGCGCGAGGTATGCCGAGACGTCGGTTCTGGGCTCACTGTGCCACTGGAATCAAGCTAACCTGGCTGAAGAGGGGTGAAACCCCGAAACCGGTCCTAGGATGCTTGTTTCCGGTCCAGGGAGAACCTGGCTTGGAAGTTCAGGCTGGACTGTCCTCATGAGGCACAGGGTCAAGAATGATTTGCATATGGTCAGGTCTAAACTGGGGTGGCATGGTGAGCAAAAAAAATTATGGATTTAACCCAGAACTCTTGACTGGGGGTGAATGTTTTCATTTGTTCTGCATTCCGTCCATCAATTGTGTGTCTTTTGCTTTCTTGCCCTAAGTGCGCTAGGAATGCCCAGACGTGGATCCTGGGCTCACTGTGCCACTGGAATCAAGCTATCCCTGCTAAAGAGGGGTGAAATCCCGAAACCGGTCCTAGGATGCTTGTTTCCGGTCCAGGGAGGACCTGGCTTGGCAGTTCGGACTGGACTGTTCCCATGAGGCACAGGGTCAAGACTGATGTGCATATGGCCAGGTCTAAACTGGGGTGGCATGGTGAGCAAAAGAACGATGGATTTAACCCAGATCTCTTGACTGGGGGTGAATGTTTTGATTTGTTCTGCATTCCGGCCATCAATTGTGTGTCTTTTGCTTTCTTGCCCTAATTGCACCAGGTATGCCCAGACGTGGGTCCTGGGCTCACTGTGCCACTGGAATCAAGCTATCCTGGCTGAAGAGGGGTGAAACCCCGAAACCGGTCCTAGGATGCTTGTGTCCGGTCCAGAGAGGACTTGGCTTGGCAGTTCGGGCTGGACCGTTCCCATGAGGCACAGGGTCAAGACTGATTTGCATATGGCCAGGTCTAAACTGGAGTGGCATGGTGAGCAAAAGAATGATGGATTTAACCCAGATCTCTTGACTGGGGGTTAATGTTTTGATTTGTTCTGCATTCCGTCCATCAATTGTGTGTATTTTGCTTTCTTGCCCTAAGTGCGCCAGGTATGCCCAGACCTGGGTCCTGGGCTCACTGTGCCACTGGAATCAAGCTATCCTGGCTGAAGTGGGGTGAAACCCCAAAACCGGTCCTAGGATGCTAGTTTCCGGTCCAGGGAGGACCTGGCTGGGCAGTTTGGACTGGACTGTTCCCATGAGGCACAGGGTCAAGACTGATTTGCATATGGCCAGGTCTAAAACTGGGGTGGCATGGTGAGTAAAAGAATGATGGATTTAACCCAGATCTCTTGACTGGGGGTGAATGTTTTGATTTGTTCTGCATTCCGGCCATCAATTGTGTGTCTTTTGCTTTCTTGCCCTAATTGCACCAGGTATGCCCAGACGTGGGTCCTGGGCTCACTGTGCCACTGGAATCAAGCTATCCTGGCTGAAGAGGGGTGAAACCCCGAAACCGGTCCTAGGATGCTTGTTTCCGGTCCAGGGAGGACCTGGCTTTGCAGTTCGGGCTGGACCGTTCCCATGAGGCACAGAGTCAAGACTGATTTGCATATGGCCAGGTCTAAACTGGAGTGGCATGGTGAGCAAAAGAATGGTGGATTTAACCCAGATCATTTGACTGGGGTGAATGTTTTGATTTCTTCTGCATTCCGTCCATCAATTGTGTGTCTTTTGCTTTCTTGCCCTAAGTGCGCCAGGTATGCCCAGACGTGGGTCCTGGGCTCACTGTGCCACTGGAATCAAGCTATCCTGGCTGAAGAGGGGTGAAACCCCGAAACCGGTCATAGGATGCTTGTTTCCGGTCCAGGGAGAACCTGGCTTGGCAGTTCAGGCTGGACTGTCCTCATGAGGCACAGGGTCAAGAATGATTTGCATATGCTCAGGTCTAAACTGGGGTGGCAGGGTGAGCAAAAGAATTATGGATTTAACCCAGATCTCTTGACTGGGGGTGAATGTTTTGATTTGTTCTGCATTCCGTCCATCAATTGTGTGCTTTTTGCTTTCTTGCCCTAAGTGTGCCAGGTATGGACAGACGTGGATCCTGGGCTCAAAGTGCCACTGGAATTAAGTTATCCTAGCTGAAGAGGGGTGAAATCCCGAAACCGGTCATAGGATGCTTGTTTCCGGTCCAGGGAGGACCTGGCTTGGCAGTTCGGACTGGACTGTTCCCATGAGGCACAGGGTCAAGACTGATTTGCATATGGCCAGGTCTAAACTGGGGTGGCATGGTGAGCAAAAGAATGATGGATTTAACCCAGATCTCTTGACTGGGGGTGAATGTTTTGATTTGTTCTGCATTCCGTCCATCAATTGTGTGTCTTTTTCTTTCTTGCCCTAATTGCACCAGGTATGCCCAGACGTGGGTCCTGGGCTCACTGTGCCACTGGAATCAAGTTATCCGGGCTGAAGAGGGGTGAAACCCCGAAACCGGTCCTAGGATGCTTGTTTCCGGTCCAGGGAGGACCTGGCTTGGCAGCTTGGACTGGACTGTTCCCATGAGGCACAGGGTCAAGACTGATTTGCATATGGCCAGGTCTAAACTGGGGTGGCAAGGTGAGCAAAAGAATGATGGATTTAACCCAGATCTCTTGACTGGGGTTGAATGTTTTGATTTGTTCTGCATTCCGTCCATCAATTGTGTGTATTTTGCTTTCTTGCTCTAAGTGCCCCAGGTATGCCCAGACGTGGGTCCTGGGCTCACAGTGCCACAGGAATCAAGCTATCCTGGCTGAAGAGGGGTGAAACCCCAACACCGGTCCTAGAATGCTTGTTTCCGGTCCAGGGAGGACCTGGCTTGGCAGTTCGTGTTGGGCTGTTCCCATGAGGCACAGGGTCAAGACTGATTTGCACATTGCCAGGTCTAATCTGGGGTGGCATGGTGAGCAAAAGAATGATGAATTTAACCCAGATCTCTTGACTGGGTGTAAATGTTTTGATTTGTTCTGCATTCCGTCCATCAATTGTGTGTCTTTTACTTTCTTGCCCTAAGTGAGCCAGATATGCCCAGACTTGGGTCCTGGGCTCACTGTGCCACAGGAATCAAGCTGTCCTGGCTGAAGAGGGGTGAAACCCTGAAACCGGTACTAGGATGCTTGTTTCCGGTCCAGGGAGAACCTGGCTTGGCAGTTCAGGCTGGACTGTTCTCATGAGGCACAGGGTCAAGAATGATTTGCAAATGGACAGGTCTAAACTGGGGTGGCATGGTGAGCAAAAGAATTATGGATTTAACCCAGATTTCTTGACTGGGGGTGAATGTTTTGATTTGTTCTGCATTCCATCCATCAATTGCGCGTCTTATGCTTTCTTGCCCTATGTGCACGAGGTATGCCCAGACGTCGGTTCTGGGCTCACTGTGCCACTGGAATCAAGCTATCCTGGCTGAAGAGGGGTGAAACCCCGAAACCGGTCATAGGATGCTCGTTTCCGGTCCAGGGAAAACCTGGCTTGGCAGTTCAGGCTGGACTGTTCTCATTAGGCACATGGTCAAGAATGATTTGCATATGGTCAGGTCTAAACTGGGGTGGTATGGTGAGCAAAAGAATTGTGGATTTAACCCAGAAGTCTTGACTGGGGGTGAATGTTTTGATTTGTTCTGCATTCCGTCCATCAATTGTGTGTCTTTCGCTTTCTTACCCTAAGTGCGCTAGGTATGCCCAGACGAGGATCCTGGGCTCACTGTGCCACTGGAATCAAGCTATCCTTGCTGAAGAGGGGTGAAATCCCGAAACCGGTCCTAGGATGCTTGTTTCCGGTCGAGGGAGGACCTGGCTTGGTAGTTCGGCTGGACTGTTCCCATGAGGCACAGGGTCAAGATTGATTTGCATATTGCCAGGTCTAAACTGGGGTGGCATGGTGAGCAAAAGAATGATGGATTTAACCCAGATTTCTTGACTGGGGGTGAATGTTTTGATTTGTTCTGCATTCCATCCATCTATTGCGTGTCTTATGCTTTCTTGCCCTATGTGCGCGAGGTATGCCCAGACGTCAGTTCTGGGCTCACTGTGCCACTGGAATCAAGCTATCCTGGCTGAAGAGGGGTGAAACCCCGAAACCGGTCCTAGGATGCTTGTTTCCGGTCCAGGGAAAACCTGGCTTGGCAGTTCAGGCTGGACTGTTCTCATGAGGCACAGCATCAAGAATGATTTGCATATGGTCAGGTCTAAACTGGGGTGGCATGGTGAGCAAAAGAACTATGGATTTAACCCAGAACTCTTGACTGGGGGTGAAAGTTTTAATTTCTTCTGCATTCCATCCCTCAATTGTGTGTCTTTTGCTTTCTTGCCCTAAGTACGCCAGGTATGCCCAGACATTTATCCTGGGCTCACTGTGCCACTGGAATCAAGCTATCCCTGCTAAAGAGGGGTGAAATCCCGAAACCGGTCCTAGGATGCTTGTTTCCGCCGCCGGTCCAGGGAGGACCTGGCTTGGCAGTTCGGACTGGACTGTTCCCATGAGGCACAGGGTCAAGACTGATTTGCATATGGCCAGCTCTAAACTGGGGTGGCAAGGTGAGCAAAAGAATGATGGATTTAACCCAGATCTCTTGACTGGGGGTGAATGTTTTGATTTGTTCTGCATTCCGTCCATCAATTGTGTGTATTTTGCTTTCTTGCTCTAAGTGCCCCAGGTATGGCCAGACGTGGGTCCTGGGCTCACACTGCCACAGGAATCAAGCTATCCTGGCTGAAGAGGGGTGAAACCCTAAAACCGGTCCTAGAATGCTTGTTTCCGGTCCAGGGAGGACCTGGCTTGGCAGTTCATGTTGGGCTGTTCCCATGAGGCACAGGGTCAAGACTGATTTGCACATTGCCAGGTCTAAACTGGGGTGGCATGGTGAGCAAAAGAATGATGAATTTAACCCAGATCTCTTGACTGGGTGTAAATGTTTTGATTTGTTCTGCATTCCGTCCATCAATTGTGTGTCTTTTGCTTTCTTGCCCTAAGTGAGCCAGATATGCCCAGACTTGGGTCCTGGGCTCACTGTGCCACAGGAATCAAGCTGTCCTGGCTGAAGAGGGGTGAAACCCTGAAACCGGTACTAGGATGCTTGTTTCCGGTCCAGGGAGAACCTGGCTTGGCAGTTCAGGCTGGACTGTTCTCATGAGGCACAGGGTCAAGAATGATTTGCAAATGGTCAGGTCTAAACTGGGGTGGCATGGTGAGCAAAAGAATTATGGATTTAACCCAGAACTCTTGACTGGGGGTGAATGTTTTCATTTGTTCTGCATTCCGTCCATCAATTGTGTGTCTTTTGCTTTCTTGCCCTAAGTGCGCTAGGAATGCCCAGACGTGGATCCTGGGCTCACTGTGCCACTGGAATCAAGCTATCCCTGCTAAAGAGGGGTGAAATCCCGAAACCGGTCCTAGGATGCTTGTTTCCGGTCCAGGGAGGACCTGGCTTGGCAGTTCGGACTGGACTGTTCCCATGAGGCACAGGGTCAAGACTGATGTGCATATGGCCAGGTCTAAACTGGGGTGGCATGGTGAGCAACAGAATGATGGATTTAACCCAGATCTCTTGACTGGGGGTGAATGTTTTGATTTGTTCTGCATTCCATCCATCAATTGCGCGTCTTATGCTTTCTTGCCCTGTGTGCACGAGGTATGCCCAGACGTCGGTTCTGGGCTCACTGTGCCACTGGAATGAAGCTATCCTGGCTGAAGAGGAGTGAAACCCCGAAACCGGTCATAGGATGCTCGTTTCCGGTCCTGGGAAAACCTGGCTTGGCAGTTCAGGCTGGACTGTTCTCATGAGTCACAGGGTCAAGAATGATTTGCATATGGTCAGGTCTAAACTGGGGTGGCAGGGTGAGCAAAAGAATTATGGATTTAACCCAGAACTCTTGACTGGGGGTGAATGTTTTGATTTGTTCTGCATTCCGTCCATCAATTGTGTGTCTTTCGCTTTCTTGCCCTAAGTGCGCTAGGTATGCCCAGACGAGGATCCTGGGCTCACTGTGCCACTGGAATCAAGCTATCCTTGCAGAAGAGGGGTGAAATCCCGAAACCGGTCCTAGGATGCTTGTTTCCGGTCCAGGGAGGACCTGGCTTGGTAGTTCGGCTGGACTGTTCCCATGAGGCACAGGGTCAAGACTGATTTGCATATTGCCAGGTCTAAACTGGGGTTGGCATGGTGAGCAAAAGAATGATGGATTTAACCCAGATTTCTTGACTGGGGGTGAATGTTTTGATTTGTTCTGCATTCCATCCATCTATTGCGTGTCTTATGCTTTCTTGCCCTATGTGCGCGAGGTATGCCCAGACGTCGGTTCTGGGCTCACTGTGCCACTGGAATCAAGCTATCCTGGCTGAAGAGGGGTGAAACCCCGAAACCGGTCCTACGATGCTTGTTTCCGGTCCAGGGAAAACCTGGCTTGGCAGTTCAGGCTGGACTGTTCTCATGAGGCACAGCATCAAGAATGATTTGCATATGGTCAGGTGTAAACTGGGGTGGCATGGTGAGCAAAAGAACTATGGATTTAACCCAGAACTCTTGACTGGGAGTGAAAGTTTTGATTTCTTCTGCATTCCATCCATCAATTGTGTGTCTTTTGCTTTCTTGCCCTAAGTGCGCCAGGTATGCCCAGACATTTATCCTGGGCTCACTGTGCCACTGGAATCAAGCTATCCTGGCTGAAGAGGGGTGAAACCCTGAAACCGGTCCTAGGATGCTTGTTTCCGGTCCAGGGAGGACCTGCCTTGGTAGTTCGGCTGGACTGTTCCCATGAGGCACAGGGTCAAGACTGATTTGCATATTGCCAGGTCTAAACTGGGGTGGCATGGTGAGCAAAAGAATGATGGATTTAACCCAGATTTCTTGACTGGGGGTGAATGTTTTGATTTGTTCTGCATTCCATCCATCAATTGCGTGTCTTATGCTTTCTTGCCCTATGTGCGCAAGGTATGCCCAGACGTCGGTTCTGGGCTCACTGTGCCACTGGAATCAAGCTAACCTGGCAGAAGAGGGGTGAAACCCCGAAACCGGTCCTAGGATGCTTGTTTCCGGTCCAGGGAGAACCTGGCTTGGCAGTTCAGGCTGGACTGTCCTCATGAGGCACAGGGTCAAGAATGATTTGCATATGGCCAGGTCTAAACTGGGGTGGCATGGTGAGCAAAAAAATGATGGATTTAACCCAGAACTCTTGACTGGGGGTAAATGTTTTCATTTGTTCTGCATTCCGTCCATCAATTGTGTGTCTTTTGCTTTCTTGCCCTAAGTGCGCTAGGAATGCCCAGACGTGGATCCTGGGCTCACTGTGCCACTGGAATCAAGCTATCCCTGCTAAAGAGGGGTGAAATCCCAAAACCGGTCCTAGGATGCTTGTTTCCGGTCCAGGGAGGACCTGGCTTGGCAGTTCGGACTGGACTGTTCCCATGAGGCACAGGGTCAAGACTGATGTGCATATGGCCAGGTCTAAACTGGGGTGGCATGGTGAGCAAAAGAATGATGGATTTAACCCAGATCTCTTGACTGGGGGTGAATGTTTTGATTTGTTCTGCATTCCGGCCATCAATTGTGTGTCTTTTGCTTTCTTGCCCTAATTGCACCAGGTATGCCCAGACGTGGGTCCTGGGCTCACTGTGCCACTGGAATCAAGCTATCCTGGCTGAAGAGGGGTGAAACCCCGAAACCGGTCCTAGGATGCTTGTGTCCGGTCCAGAGAGGACTTGGCTTGGCAGTTCGGGCTGGACCGTTCCCATGAGGCACAGGGTCAAGACTGATTTGCATATGGCCAGGTCTAAACTGGAGTGGCATGGTGAGCAAAAGAATGATGGATTTAACCCAGATCTCTTGACTGGGGGTTAATGTTTTGATTTGTTCTGCATTCCGTCCATCAATTGTGTGTATTTTGCTTTCTTGCCCTAAGTGCGCCAGGTATGCCCAGACCTGGGTCCTGGGCTCACTGTGCCACTGGAATCAAGCTATCCTGGCTGAAGTGGGGTGAAACCCCAAAACCGGTCCTAGGATGCTAGTTTCCGGTCAAGGGAGGACCTGGCTGGGCAGTTCGGACTGGACTGTTCCCATGAGGCACAGGGTCAAGACTGATTTGCATATGGCCAGGTCTAAAACTGGGGTGGCATGGGGAGTAAAAGAATGATGGATTTAACCCAGATCTCTTGACTGGGGGTGAATGTTTTGATTTGTTCTGCATTCCGGCCATCAATTGTGTGTCTTTTGCTTTCTTGCCCTAATTGCACCAGGTATGCCCAGACGTGGGTCCTGGGCTCACTGTGCCACTGGAATCAAGCTATCCTGGCTGAAGTGGGGTGAAACCCCAAAACCGGTCCTAGGATGCTAGTTTCCGGTCAAGGGAGGACCTGGCTGGGCAGTTCGGACTGGACTGTTCCCATAAGGCACAGAGTCAAGACTGATTTGCATATGGCCAGGTCTAAACTGGAGTGGCATGGTGAGCAAAAGAATGGTGGATTTAACCCAGATCATTTGACTGGAGTGAATGTTTTGATTTCTTCTGCATTCCGTCCATCAATTGAGTGTCTTTTGCTTTCTTGCCCTAAGTGCGCCAGGTATGCCCAGACGTGGGTCCTGGGCTCACTGTGCCACTGGAATCAAGCTATCCTGGCTGAAGAGGGGTGAAACCCCGAAACTGGTCCTAGGATGCTTGTTTCCGGTCCAGGGAGAACCTGGCTTGGCAGTTTAGGCTGGACTGTCCTCATGAGGCACAGGGTCAAGAATGATTTGCATATGCTCAGGTCTAAACTGGGGTGGCAGGGTGAGCAAAAGAATTATGGATTTAACCCAGATCTCTTGACTGGGGGTGAATGTTTTGATTTGTTCTGCATTCCGTCCATCAATTGTGTGTCTTTTGCTTTCTTGCCCTAAGTGTGTCAGGTATGCCCAGACGTAGATCCTGGGCTCAAAGTGCCACTGGAATTAAGTTATCCTAGCTGAAGAGGGGTGAAATCCCGAAACCGGTCATAGGATGCTTGTTTCCGGTCCAGGGAGGACCTGGCTTGGCAGTTCGGACTGGACTGTTCCCATGAGGCACAGGGTCAAGACTGATTTGCATATGGCCAGGTCTAAACTGGGGTGGCAAGGTGAGCAAAAGAATGATGGATTTAACCCAGATCTCTTGACTGGGGTTGAATGTTTTGATTTGTTCTGCAATCCGTCCATCAATTGTGTGTATTTTGCTTTCTTGCTCTAAGTGCCCCAGGTATGCCCAGACGTGGGTACTGGGCTCACAGTGCCACAGGAATCAAGCTATCCTGGCTGAAGAGGGGTGAAACCCCAAAACCGGTCCTAGAATGCTTGTTTCCGGTCCAGGGAGAACCTGGCTTGGCAGTTCGTGTTGGGCTGTTCCCATGAGGCACAGGGTCAAGACTGATTTGCACATTGCCAGGTCTAAACTGGGGTGGCATGGTGAGCAAAAGAATGATGAATTTAACCCAGATCTCTTGACTGGGTGTAAATGTTTTGATTTGTTCTGCATTCCGTCCATCAATTGTGTGTCTTTTGCTTTCTTGCCCTAAGTGAGCCAGATATGCCCAGACTTGGGTCCTGGGCTCACTGTGCCACAGGAATCAAGCTGTCCTGGCTGAAGAGGGGTGAAACCCTGAAACCGGTACTAGGATGCTTGTTTCCGGTCCAGGGAGAACCTGGCTTGGCAGTTCAGGCTGGACTGTTCTCATGAGGCACAGGGTCAAGAATGATTTGCAAATGGACAGGTCTAAACTGGGGTGGCATGGTGAGCAAAAGAATTATGGATTTAACCCAGATTTCTTGACTGGGGGTGAATGTTTTGATTTGTTCTGCATTCCGTCCATCAATTGTGTGTCTTATGCTTTCTTGCCCTATGTGCACGAGGTATGCCCAGACGTCGGTTCTGGGCTCACTGTGCCACTGGAATCAAGCTATCCTGGCTGAAGAGGGGTGAAACCCCGAAACCGGTCATAGGATGCTCGTTTCCGGTCCAGGGAAAACCTGGCTTGGCAGTTCAGGCTGGACTGTTCTCATTAGGCACATGGTCAAGAATGATTTGCATATGGTCAGGTCTAAACTGGGGTGGTATGGTGAGCAAAAGAGTTATGGATTTAACCCAGAACTCTTGACTGGGGGTGAATGTTTTGATTTATTCTGCATTCCGTCCATCAATTGTGTGTCTTTCGCTTTCTTACCCTAAGTGCGCTAGGTATGCCCAGACGAGGATCCTGGGCTCACTGTGCCACTGGAATCAAGCTATCCTTGCTGAAGAGGGGTGAAATCCCGAAACCGGTCCTAGGATGCTTGTTTCCGGTCGAGGGAGGACCTGGCTTGGTAGTTCAGCTGGACTGTTCCTATGAGGCACAGGGTCAAGATTGATTTGCATATTGCCAGGTCTAAACTGGGGTGGCATGGTGAGCAAAAGAATGATGGATTTAACCCAGATCTCTTGACTGGGGGTGAATGTTTTTATTTGTTCTGCATTCCATCCATCTATTGCGTGTCTTATGCTTTCTTGCCCTATGTGCGCGAGGTATGCCCAGACGTCGGTTCTGGGCTCACTGTGCCACTGGAATCAAGCTATCCTGGCTGAAGAGGGGTGAAACCCCGAAACCGGTCCTAGGATGCTTGTTTCCGGTCCAGGGAAAACCTGGCTTGGCAGTTCAGGCTGGACTGTTCTAATGAGGCACAACATCAAGAATGATTTGCATATGGTCAGGTCTAAACTGGGGTGGCATGGTGAGCAAAAGAACTATGGATTTAACCCAGAACTCTTGACTGGGGGTGAAAGTTTTGATTTCTTCTGCATTCCATCCATCAATTGTGTGTCTTTTGCTTTCTTGCCCTAAGTACGCCAGGTATGCCCAGACATTTATCCTGGGCTCACTGTGCCACTGGAATCAAGCTATCCTGGCTGAAGAGGGGTGAAACCCTGAAACCGGTCCTAGGATGCTTGTTTCCGGTCCAGGGAGGACCTGGCTTGGTAGTTCGGCTGGACTGTTCCCATGAGGCACAGGGTCAAGACTGATTTGCATATTGCCAGGTCTAAACTGGGGTGGCATGGTGAGCAAAAGAATGATGGATTTAACCCAGATTTCTTGACTGGGGGTAAATGTTTTGATTTGTTCTGCATTCCATCCATCAATTGCGTGTCTTATGCTTTCTTGCCCTATGTGCGCGAGGTATGCCCAGACGTCGGTTCTGGGCTCACTGTGCCACTGGAATCAAGCTAACCTGGCTGAAGAGGGGTGAAACCCCGAAACCGGTCCTAGGATGCTTGTTTCCGGTCCAGGGAGAACCTGGCTTGGAAGTTCAGGCTGGACTGTCCTCATGAGGCACAGGGTCAAGAATGATTTGCATATTTTCAGGTCTAAACTGGGGTGGCATGGTGAGCAAAAAAATTATGGATTTAACCCAGAACTCTTGACTGGGGGTGAATGTTTTCATTTGTTCTGCATTCCGTCCATCAATTGTGTGTCTTTTGCTTTCTTGCCCTAAGTGCACTAGGAATGCCCAGACGTGGATCCTGGGCTCACTGTGCCACTGGAATCAAGCTATCCCTGCTAAAGAGGGGTGAAATCCCGAAACCGGTCCTAGGATGCTTGTTTCCGCCGCCGGTCCAGGGAGGACCTGGCTTGGCAGTTCGGACTGGACTGTTCCCATGAGGCACAGGGTCAAGACTGATTTGCATATGGCCAGGTCTAAACTGGGGTGGCATGGTGAGCAAAAGAATGATGGATTTAACCCAGATATCTTGACTGGGGGTGAATGTTTTGATTTGTTCTGCATTCCGGCCATCAATTTTGTGTCTTTTGCTTTCTTGCCCTAATTGCACCAGGTATGCCCAGACGTGGGTCCTGGGCTCACTGTGCCACTGGAATCAAGCTATCCTGGCTGAAGAGGGGTGAAACCCCGAAACCGGTCCTAGGATGCTTGTGTCCAGTCCAGAGAGGACCTGGCTTGGCAGTTCGGGCTGGACCGTTCCCATGAGGCACAGGGTCTAGACTGATTTGCATATGGCCAGGTCTAAATTGGAGTGGCATGGTGAGCAAAAGAATGATGGATTTAACCCAGATCTCTTGACTGGGGGTTAATGTTTTGATTTGTTCTGCATTCCGTCCATCAATTTTGTCTATTTTGCTTTCTTGCCCTAAGTGCGCCAGGTATGCCCAGACCTGGGTCCTGGGCTCACTGTGCCACTGGAATCAAGCTATCCTGGCTGAAGTGGGGTGGAACCCCAAAACCGGTCCTAGGATGCTAGTTTCCGGTCCAGGGAGGACCTGGCTGGGCAGTTCGGACTGGACTGTTCCCATGAGGCACAGGGTCAAGACTGATTTGCATATGGTCAGGTCTAAAACTGGGGTGGCATGGTGAGTAAAAGAATGATGGATTTAACCCAGATCTCTTGACTGGGGGTGAATGTTTTGATTTGTTCTGCATTCCATCCATCAATTGCGCGTCTTATGCTTTCTTGCCCTAATTGCACCAGGTATGCCCAGACGTGGGTCCTGGGCTCACTGTGCCACTGGAATCAAGCTATCCTGGCTGAAGAGGGGTGAAACCCCGAAAACGGTCCTAGGATGCTTGTTTCCGGTCCAGGGAGAACCTGGCTTGGCAGTTCAGGCTGGACTGTCCTCATGAGGCACAGGGTCAAGAATGATTTGCATATGCTCAGGTCTAAACTGGGGTGGCATGGTGAGCAAATGAATTATGAATTTAACCCAGATCTCTTGACTGGGGGTGAATGTTTTGATTTGATCTGCATTCCGTTCATCAATTGTGTGTCTTTTGCTTTCTTGCCCTAAGTGTGCCAGGTATGCCCAGACGTGGATCCTGGGCTCACAGTGCCACTGGAATCAAGTTATCCTGGCTGAAGAGGGGTGAAATCCCAAAACCGGTCATAGGATGCTTGTTTCCGGTCCAGGGAGGACCTGGCTTGGCAGTTCGGACTGGACTGTTCCCATGAGGCACAGGGTCAAGACTGATTTGCATATGGCCAGGTCTAAACTGGGGTGGCATGGTGAGCAAAAGAACGATGGATTTAACCCAGATCTCTTGACTGGGGGTGAATGTTTTGATTTGTTCTGCATTCCGTCCATCAATTGTGTGTCTTTTGCTTTCTTGCCCTAATTGCACCAGGTATGCCCAGACGTGGGTCCTGGGCTCACTGTGCCACTGGAATCAAGTTATCCTGGCTGAAGAGGGGTGAAACCCCGAAACCGGTCCTAGGATGCTTGTTTCCGGTCCAGGGAGGACCTGGCTTGGCAGTTCGGGCTGGACCGTTCCCATGAGGCACAGGGTCAAGACTGATTTGCATATGGCCAGGTCTAATCTGGGGTGGCATGGTGAGCAAAAGAATGATGGATTTAACCCAGATCTCTTGACTGGGGGTTAATGTTTTGATTTGTTCTGCATTCCGTCCATCAATTGTGTGTATTTTGCTTTCTTGCCCTAAGTGCGCCAGGTATGCCCAGATTTGGGTCCTGGGCTCACTGTGCCACTGGAATCAAGCTATCCTGGCTGAAGAGGGATGAAACCCCAAAACCGGTCCTAGGATGCTAGTTTCCGGTCAAGGGAGGACTTGGCTTGGCAGTTCGGGCTGGGCTGTTCACATGAGGCACAGGGTCAAGACTGATTTGCATATAGCTAGGTCTAAACTGGGGTGGCATGGTGAGCAAAAGAATGATTGATTTAACCCAGATCTCTTGACTGGGTGTGAATGTTTTGATTTGTTCTGCATTCCGTTCATCAATTGTGTGTATTTTGCTTTCTTGCCCTAAGTGCGCCAGGTATGCCCAGACCTGGGTCCTGGGCTCACAGTGCCACTGGAATCAAGTTATCCTGGCTGAAGAGGGGTGAAACCCCGAAACCGGTCCTAGGATGCTTGTTTCCGGTCCAGGGAGGACCTGGCTTGGCAGTTTGGACTGGACTGTTCCCATGAGGCACAGGGTCAAGACTGATTTGCATATGGCCAGGTCTAAACTGGGGTGGCAAGGTGAGCAAAAGAATGATGGATTTAACCCAGATCTCTTGACTGGGGGTGAATGTTTTGATTTGTTCTGCATTCCGTCCATCACTTGTGTGTATTTTGCTTTCTTGCTCCAAGTGCCCCAGGTATGGCCAGACGTGGGTCCTGGGCTCACACTGCCACAGGAATCAAGCTATCCTGGCTGAAGAGGGGTGAAACCCTAAAACCGGTCCTAGAATGCTTGTTTCCGGTCCAGGGAGGACCTGGCTTGGCAGTTCATGTTGGGCTGTTCCCATGAGGCACAGGGTCAAGACTGATTTGCACATTGCCAGGTCTAAACTGGGGTGGCATGGTGAGCAAAAGAATGATGAATTTAACCCAGATCTCTTGACTGGGTGTAAATGTTTTGATTTGTTCTGCATTCCGTCCATCAATTGTGTGTCTTTTGCTTTCTTGCCCTAAGTGAGCCAGATATGCCCAGACTTGGGTCCTGGGCTCACTGTGCCACAGGAATCAAGCTGTCCTGGCTGAAGAGGGGTGAAACCCTGAAACCGGTACTAGGATGCTTGTTTCCGGTCCAGGGAGAACCTGGCTTGGCAGTTCAGGCTGGACTGTTCTCATGAGGCACAGGGTCAAGAATGATTTGCAAATGGTCAGGTCTAAACTGGGGTGGCATGGTGAGCAAAAGAATTATGGATTTAACCCAGAACTCTTGACTGGGGGTGAATGTTTTTATTTGTTCTGCATTCCGTCCATCAATTGTGTGTCTTTTGCTTTCTTGCCCTAAGTGCGCTAGGAATGCCCAGACGTGGATCCTGGGCTCACTGTGCCACTGGAATCAAGCTATCCCTGCTAAAGAGGGGTGAAATCCCGAAACCGGTCCTAGGATGCTTGTTTCCGGTCCAGGGAGGACCTGGCTTGGCAGTTCGGACTGGACTGTTCCCATGAGGCACAGGGTCAAGACTGATGTGCATATGGCCAGGTCTAAACTGGGGTGGCATGGTGAGCAACAGAATGATGGATTTAACCCAGATCTCTTGACTGGGGGTGAATGTTTTGATTTGTTCTGCATTCCATCCATCAATTGCGCGTCTTATGCTTTCTTGCCCTGTGTGCACGAGGTATGCCCAGACGTCGGTTCTGGGCTCACTGTGCCACTGGAATCAAGCTATCCTGGCTGAAGAGGAGTGAAACCCCGAAACCGGTCATAGGATGCTCGTTTCCGGTCCTGGGAAAACCTGGCTTGGCAGTTCAGGCTGGACTGTTCTCATGAGTCACAGGGTCAAGAATGATTTGCATATGGTCAGGTCTAAACTGGGGTGGCATGGTGAGCAAAAGAATTATGGATTTAACCCAGAACTCTTGACTGGGGGTGAATGTTTTGATTTGTTCTGCATTCCGTCCATCAATTGTGTGTCTTTCGCTTTCTTGCCCTAAGTGCGCTAGGTATGCCCAGACGAGGATCCTGGGCTCACTGTGCCACTGGAATCAAGCTATCCTTGCTGAAGAGGGGTGAAATCCCGAAACCAGTCCTAGGATGCTTGTTTCCGGTCCAGGGAGGACCTGGCTTGGTAGTTCGGCTGGACTGTTCCCATGAGGCACAGGGTCAAGACTGATTTGCATATTGCCAGGTCTAAACTGGGGTGGCTTGGTGAGCAAAAGAATGATGGATTTAACCCAGATTTCTTGACTGGGGGTGAATGTTTTGATTTGTTCTGCATTCCATCCATCTATTGCGTGTCTTATGCTTTCTTGCCCTATGTGCGCGAGGTATGCCCAGACGTCGGTTCTGGGCTCACTGTGCCACTGGAATCAAGCTATCCTGGCTGAAGAGGGGTGAAACCCCGAAACCGGTCCTAGGATGCTTGTTTCCGGTCCAGGGAAAACCTGGCTTGGCAGTTCAGGCTGGACTGTTCTCATGAGGCACAGCATCAAGAATGATTTGCATATGGTCAGGTCTAAACTGGGGTGGCATGGTGAGCAAAAGAACTATGGATTTAACCCAGAACTCTTGACTGGGGGTGAAAGTTTTGATTTCTTCTGCATTCCATCCATCAATTGTGTGTCTTTTGCTTTCTTGCCCTAAGTGCGCCAGGTATGCCCAGACATTTATCCTGGGCTCACTGTGCCACTGGAATCAAGCTATCCTGGCTGAAGAGGGATGAAACCCTGAAACCGGTCCTAGGATGCTTGTTTCCGGTCCAGGGAGGACCTGCCTTGGTAGTTCGGCTGGACTGTTCCCATGAGGCACAGGGTCAAGACTGATTTGCATATTGCCAGGTCTAAACTGGGGTGGCATGGTGAGCAAAAGAATGATGGATTTAACCCAGATTTCTTGACTGGGGGTGAATGTTTTGATTTGTTCTGCATTCCATCCATCAATTGCGTGTCTTATGCTTTCTTGCCCTATGTGCGCGAGGTATACCCAGACGTCGGTTCTGGGCTCACTGTGCCACTGGAATCATGCTAACCTGGCTGAAGAGGGGTGAAACCCCGAAACCGGTCCTAGGATGCTTGTTTCCGGTCCAGGGAGAACCTGGCTTGGCAGTTCAGGCTGGACTGTCCTCATGAGGCACAGGGTCAAGAATGATTTGCATATGGCCAGGTCTAAACTGGGGTGGCATGGTGAGCAAAAAAATTATGGATTTAACCCAGAACTCTTGACTGGGGGTGAATGTTTTCATTTGTTCTGCATTCCGTCCATCAATTGTGTGTCTTTTGCTTTCTTGCCCTAAGTGCGCTAGGAATGCCCAGACGTGGATCCTGGGCTCACTGTGCCACTGGAATCAAGCTATCCTGGCTGAAGAGGGGTGAAACCCCGAAACCGGTCCTAGGATGCTTGTGTCCGGTCCAGAGAGGACTTGGCTTGGCAGTTCGGGCTGGACCGTTCCCATGAGGCACAGGGTCAAGACTGATTTGCATATGGCCAGGTCTAAACTGGAGTGGCATGGTGAGCAAAAGAATGATGGATTTAACCCAGATCTCTTGACTGGGGGTTAATGTTTTGATTTGTTCTGCATTCCGTCCATCAATTGTGTGTATTTTGCTTTCTTGCCCTAAGTGCGCCAGGTATGCCCAGACCTGGGTCATGGGCTCACTGTGCCACTGGAATCAAGCTATCCTGGCTGAAGTGGGGTGAAACCCCAAAACCGGTCCTAGGATGCTTGTTTCCGGTCCAGGGAGGACCTGGCTTGGTAGTTCGGCTGGACTGTTCCCCTAAGGCACAGGGTCAAGACTGATTTGCATATTGCCAGGTCTAAACTGGGGTGGCATGGTGAGCAAAAGAATGATGGATTTAACCCAGATTTCTTGACTGGGGGTAAATGTTTTGATTTGTTCTGCATTCCATCCATCAATTGCATGTCTTATGCTTTCTTGCCCTATGTGCGCGAGGTATGCCCAGACGTGGGTCCTGGGCTCACTGTGCCACTGGAATCAAGCTAACCTGGCTGAAGAGGGATGAAACCCCGAAACCGGTCCTAGGATGCTTGTTTCCGGTCCAGGGAGAACCTGGCTTGGCAGTTCAGGCTGGACTGTCCTCATGAGGCACAGGGTCAAGAATGATTTGCATATGGTCAGGTCTAAACTAGGGTGGCATGGTGAGCAACAAAATTATGGATTTAACCCAGATCTCTTGACTGTGGGTGAATGTTTTGATTTGTTCTTCATTTCGTCCATCAATTGTGTGTCTTTTGCTTTCTTGCCCGAAGTGCGCCAGGTATGCCCAGACGTGGGTCCTTGGCTCCCTGTGCCACTGGAATCAAGCTATCCTGGCTGAAGAGGGGTGAAACCCCGAAACCGGTCTTAGGATGCTTGTTTCCGGTCCAGGGAGGCACTGGCTTGGCAGTTCGGGCTGTGCTGTTCCCATGAGGCATAGGGTCAAGACTGATTTGCATATGGCCAGGTCTAAACTGGGGTTGCATGGTGAGCAAAAGAATGATGGATTTAACCCAGATCTCTTGACTGGGTGTGAATGTTTTGATTTGTTTTGCATTCCGTTCATCATTTTTGTGTCTTTTGCTTTCTTGCCCTAAGTGCGTCAGGTATGCCCAGACATGGGTCCTGGGCTCACTGTGCCACTGGAATCAGGCTATCCTGGCTGAAGAGGGATGAAACCCCAAAACCGGTCCTAGGATGCTAGTTTCTGGTCCAGGGAGGACTTGGCTTGGCAGTTCGGGCTGGACCATTCCCATGAGGCACAGGGTCAAGACTTATTTGCATATGGCCAGGTCTAAACTGGGGTGGCATGGTGAGCAAAAGAATGATGGATTTGACCCAGATCTCTTGACTGGGGGTGAATGTTTTGATTTGTTCTGCATTCCGTCCATCAATTGTGTGTCTTTTGCTTTCTTGCCCTACGTGCGCCAGGTATGCCCAGACGTGGGTCCTGGGCTCACTGTGCCACAGGAATCAAGCTATCCTGGCTGAAGAGGGGTGAAACCCCATAACCGGTCCTAGGATGCTTGTTTCCGGTCCAGGGAGGACCTGGCTTGGCAGTTCGGGCTGGCCTGTTCCCATGAGGCACAGGGTCAAGACTGATTTGCATATGGCCAGGTCTAATCTGGGGTGGCATGGTGAGCAAAAGAATGATGGATTTAACCCAGATCTCTTGACTGGGTGTGAATGTTTTGATTTGTTCTGCATTCCGTCCATCAATTGTTTGTATTTTGCTTTCTTGCCCTAAGTGCGCCAGGAATGCCCAGACGTGGGTCCTGGGCTCACTGTGCCACTGGAATCAAGCTATCCTGGCTGAAGAGGGATGAAACCCCAAAACCGGTCCCAGCAGGCTAGTTTCCGGTCCAGGGAGGACTTGACTTGGCAATTCGGGCTGGACTGTTCGCATGAGGCACAGGGTCAAGACTGATTTGCATATAGCCAGGTCTAAACTGGGGTGGCATGGTGAGAAAAAGAATGATGGATTTAACCCAGATCTCTGGACTGGGGGTGAATGTTTTGATTTGTTCTGCATTCCGTCCATCATATGTGTGTATTTTGCTTTCTTGCCCTAAGTGCGCCAGGTATGCCCAGACGTGGGTCCTGGGCTCACTGTGCCACAGGAATTAAGCTATCCTGGCTGAAGAGGGGTGAAACCCCGAAATCAGTCCTAGGATGCTTGTTTCCGGTCCAGGGAGGACCTGGCTTGGCAGTTCGGACTGGACTGATCCCATGAGGCACAGGGTCAAGGCTGATTTGCATATGGCCACGTCTAAACTGGGGTGGCAAGGTGAGCAAAAGAATGATGGATTTAACCCAGATCTCTTGACTGGGGGTGAATGTTTTGATTTGTTCTGCATTCCGTCCATCAATTATGTGTATTTTGCTTTCTTGCCCTAAGTGCGCCAGGTATGCCCAGACGTGGGTCCTGGGCTCACTGTGCCACTGGAATCAAGCTGTCCTGGCTGAAGAGGGCTGAAACCCCGAAACCGGTTCTAGGACGCTTGTTGCCGGTCCAGGGAGGACCTGGCTTTGCAGTTCGGGTTGGACTGTTCCCATGAGGCACAGTGTCAAGACTGATTTGCATATTGCCAGGTCTAAACTGGGGTGGTATGATGAGCAAAAGAATTATGGATTTAACCCAGATCTCTTGAGTGGGCGTGAATATTTTGATTTGTTCTGCATTCCGTCCATCATTTGTGTGTCTTTTGCTTTCTTGCCCTAAGTGCGTCAGGTATGCCCAGACATGGGTCCTGGGCTCACTGTGCCACTGGAATCAAGCTATCCTGGCTGAAGAGGGGTGAAACCCCAAAAACGGTCCTAGGATGCTTGTGTCCGGTCCAGGGAGGGCCTGGCTTGGCAGTTTGGACTGGACTGTTCCCATGAGGCACAGGGTCAAGACTGATTTGCATATGGCCAGGTCTAAACTGGGGTGGCAAGGTGAGCAAATGAATGATGGATTTAACCCAGATCTCTTGACTGGGGGTGAATGTTTTGATTTGTTCTGCATTCCGTCCATCAATTGTGTGTATTTAGCTTTCTTGCCCTAAGTGCGCCAGGTATGCCCAGACGTGGGGCCTGGGCTCACTGTGCCACAGAAATCAGGCTATCCTGGCTGAAGAGGGATGAAACCCCAAAACCGGTCCTAGGATGCTAGTTTCCGTTCCAGGGAGGACTTGGCTTGGCAGTTCGGGCTGGACCGTTCCCATGAGGCACAGGGTCAAGACTGATTTGCATATGGCCAGGTCTAAACTGGGGTGGCATGGTGAGCAAAAGAATGATGCATTTGACCCAGATCCCTTGACTGGGGGTGAATGTTTTGATTTGTTCTGCATTCCGTCCATCAATTGTGTGTCTTGCTTTCTTGCCCTGTCTGCGCCAGGCATGCCCAGACGTGGGTCCTGGGCTCACTGTGCCACAGGAATCAAGCTACCCTGGCTGAAGAGGGGTGAAACCCCAAAACCGGTCCTAGGATGCTTATTTCCGGTCCAGGGAGGACCTGGCTTGGTAGTTCGGGCTGGCCTTTTCCCATGAGGCACAGGGTCAAGACTGATTTGCATATGGCCAGGTCTAAACTGGGGTGGCATGGGGAGCAAAAGAATGTTGGATTTAACCCAGATCACTTGACTGGGTGTGAATGTTTTGATTTGTTCTGCATTCCGTCCATCAATTGTTTGTATTTTGCTTTCTTGCCCTAAGTGCGCCAGGAATGCCCAGACGTAGGTCCTGGGCTCACTGTGCCACTGGAATCAAGCTATCCTGGCTGAAGAGGGATGAAACCCCAAAACCGGTCCCAGGATGCTAGTTTCCGGTCCAGGGAGGACTTGACTTGGCAGTTCGGTCTGGACTGTTCGCATGAGGCACAAGGTCAAGACTGATTTGCATATGGCCAGGTCTAAACTGGGGTGGCATGGTGATCAAAAGAATGATGGATTTAACCCAGATCTCTTGACTGGGGGTGAATGTTTTGATTTGTTCTGCATTCAGTCCATCAATTGTGTGTCTTTTGCTTTCTTGCCCCAAGTGCGCCAGGTGTGTCCATACTTGGGTCCTGGGCTCACTGTACCACAAGAATCAAGCTCTCCTGGCTGAAGAGGGGTGAAACCCCGAAACCGGTCCTAGGTGCTTCTTTCTGGTCCAGGGAGGACCTGGCTTGGCAGTTCGGACTGGACTGTTCTCATGAGGCACAGGGTCAAGACTGATTTGCATATGGGCAGGTCTAAACTGGGGTGGCAAGGTGAGCAAAAGAATGATGGATTTAACTCAGATCTCTTGACTGGGTGTGAATTTTTTGATTTGTTCTGCATTCCGTCCATCAATTGTGTGTATTTTGCTTTCTTGCCCTAAGTGCGCCAGGTATGCCCAGACGTGGGTCCTGGGCTCACTGTGCCACTGGAATCAAGCCATCCTGGCTGAAGTGGGATGAAACCCCAAAACCGGTCCTAGGATGCTAGTTTCCAGTCCAGGTAGGACTTGGCTTGGCAGTTTGGGCTGGGCTGTTCGCATGAGGCACAGAGTCAAGACTGATTTGCATATGGCCAGGTCTAAACTGGGGTGGCATGGTGAGCAAAAGAATGATGGATTTAACCCAGATCTCTTGACTGGGGCTGAATGTTTTGATTTGTTCTGCATTCCGTCAATCAATTGTGTGTCTTTTGCTTTCTTGCCCTAAGTGCGCCAGGTATGCCCAGACGTGGGTCCTGGGCTCACTGTGCCACAGGAATCAAGCTATCCTGGTTGAAGAGGGGTGAAACCCCGAAACCGGTCCTAGGATGCTTGTTTCCGGTCCAGGGAGGACCTGGCTTGGAACTTCGACTGGACTGTTCCCATGAGGAACAGGGTCAAGACTGATTTGCATATGGCCCGGTCTAAACTGGGGTCGCATGGTGAGCAAAAGAATGATGGATTTAACCCAAATCTCTTGACTGTGGGTGAATGTTTTGATTTGTTCTTCATTTCGTCCATCAATTGTGTGTCTTTTGCTTTCTTGCCCGAAGTGCGCCAGGTATGCCCAGACGTGGGTCCTGGGCTCACTGTGCCACTGGAATCAAGCTATCCTGGCTGAAGAGGGGTGAAACCCCAAAACCGGTCCTAGGATGCTTGTTGCCGGTCCAGGGAGGACTTGGCTTGGCAGTTCGGGCTGGACTGTTCCTATGAGGCACAGGGTCAAGACTGATTTGCTTATGGCTGGTCTAAACTGGGGTGGTATGGTGAGAAAAAGAATTATGGATTTAACCCAGATCTCTTGACTGTGGGTGAATGTTTTGATTTGTTCTTCATTTCGTCCATCAATTGTGTGTCTTTTGCTTTCTTGCCCGAAGTGCGCCAGGTATGCCCAGACGTGGGTCCTGGGCTCACTGTGCCACTGGAATCAAGCTATCCTGGCTGAAGAGGGGTGAAACCCCGAAACCGGTCTTAGGATGCTTGTTTCCGTTCCAGGGAGGACCTGGTTTGGCAGTTCGGGCTGGGCTGTTCCCATGAGGCACAGGGTCAAGACTGATTTGCATATGGCCAGGTCTAAACTGGGGTGGCATGGTGAGCAAAAGAATGATGGATTTAACCCAGATCTCTTGACTGGGTGTGAATGTTTTGATTTGTTCTGCATTCCGTCCATCAATTGTTTGTATTTTGCTTTCTTGCCCTAAGTGCGCCAGGAATGCCCAGACGTGGGTCCTGGGCTCACTGTGCCACTGGAATCAAGCTATCCTGGCTGAAGAGGGATGAAACCCCCAAACCGGTCCCAGCATGCTAGTTTCCGGTCCAGGGAGGACTTGAATTGGCAATTCGGGCTGGACTGTTCGCATGAGGCACAGGGTCAAGACTTATTTGCATATGGCCAGGTCTAAACTGGGGTGGCATGGGGAGCAAAAGAATGTTAGATTTAACCCAGATCTCTTGACTGGGTGTGAATGTTTTGATTTGTTCTGCATTCCGTCCATCAATTGTTTGTATTTTGCTTTCTTGCCCTAAGTGCAGCAGGAATGCCCAGACGTAGGTCCTGGGCTCACTGTGCCACTGGAATCAAGCTATCCTGGCTGAAGAGGGATGAAACCCCAAAACCGGTCCCAGGATGCTATTTTCCGGTCCAGGGAGGACTTGACTTGGCAGTTCGGTCTGGACTGTTCGCATGAGGCACAAGGTCAAGACTGATTTGCATATGGCCAGGTCTAAACTGGGGTGGCATGGTGATCAAAAGAATGATGGATTTAACCCAGATCTCTTGACTGGGGGTGAATGTTTTGATTTGTTCTGCATTCAGTCCATCAATTGTGTGTCTTTTGCTTTCTTGCCCTAAGTGCGCCAGGTATGTCCATACTTGGGTCCTGGGCTCACTGTACCACAAGAATCAAGCTATCCTGGCTGAAGAGGGGTGAAACCCCGAAACCGGTCCTAGGTGCTTCTTTCTGGTCCAGGGAGGACCTGGCTTGGCAGTTCGGACTGGACTGTTCTCATGAGGCACAGGGTCAAGACTGATTTGCATATGGGCAGGTCTAAACTGGGGTGGCAAGGTGAGCAAAAGAATGATGGATTTAACTCAGCTCTCTTGACTGGGTGTGAATTTTTTGATTTGTTCTGCATTCCGTCCATCAATTGTGTGTATTTTGCTTTCTTGCCCTAAGTGCGCCAGGTATGCCCAGACGTGGGTCCTGGGCTCACTGTATCACTAGAATCAAGCCATCCTGGCTGAAGTGGGATGAAACCCCAAAACCGGTCCTAGGATGCTAGTTTCCGGTCCAGGGAGGACTTGGCTTGGCAGTTAGGGCTGGGCTGTTCGCATGAGGCACAGAGTCAAGACTGATTTGCATATGGCCAGGTCTAAACTGGGGTGGCATGGTGAGCAAAAGAATGATGGATTTAACCCGGATCTCTTTACTGGGGCTGAATGTTTTGATTTGTTCTGCATTCCGTCAATCAATTGTGTGTCTTTTGCTTTCTTGCCCTAAGTGCGCCAGGTATGCCCAGACGTGGGTCCTGGGCTCACTGTGCCACAGGAATCAAGCTATCCTGGTTGAAGAGGGGTGAAACCCCGAAACCGGTCCTAGGATGCTTGTTTCCGGTCCAGGGAGGACCTGGCTTGGAACTTCGACTGGACTGTTCCCATGAGGAACAGGGTCAAGACTGATTTGCATATGGCCCGGTCTAAACTGGGGTCGCATGGTGAGCAAAAGAATGATGGATTTAACCCAGATCTCTTGACTGTGGGTGAATGTTTTGATTTGTTCTTCATTTCGTCCATCAATTGTGTGTCTTTTGCTTTCTTGCCCGAAGTGCGCCTGGTATGCCCAGACGTGGGTCCTGGGCTCACTGTGCCACTGGAATCAAGCTATCCTGGCTGAAGAGGGATGAAACCCCGAAACCGGTCCTAGGATGCTTGTTTCCGGTCCAGGGAGGACCTGGCTTGGCAGTTCGGACTGGACTGATCCCATGAGGCACAGGGTCCAGACTGATTTGCATATGGGCACGTCTAAACTGGGGTGGCAAGGTGAGCAAAAGAATGATGGATTTAACCCAGATCTCTTGACTGGGGGTGAATGTTTTGATTTGTTCTGCATTCCGTCCATCAATTATGTGTATTTTGCTTTCTTGCCCTAAGTGCGCCAGGTATGCCCAGACGTGGGTCCTGGGCTCACTGTGCCACTGGAATCAAGCTGTCCTGGCTGAAGAGGGCTGAAACCCCGAAACCGGTTCTAGGATGCTTGTTGCCGGTCCAGGGAGGACCTGGCTTTGCAGTTCGGGTTGGACTGTTCCCATGAGGCACAGTGTCAAGACTGATTTGCATATGGCCAGGTCTAAACTGGGGTGGTATGATGAGCAAAAGAATTATGGATTTAACCCAGATCTCTTGAGTGGGCGTGAATATTTTGATCTGTTCTGCATTCCGTCCATCATTTGTGTGTCTTTTGCTTTCTTGCCCTAAGTGCGTCAGGTATGCCCAGACATGGGTCCTGGGCTCACTGTGCCACTGGAATCAAGCTATCCTGGCTGAAGAGGGGTGAAACCCCAAAAACGGTCCTAGGATGCTTGTTTCCGGTCCAGGGAGGACCTGGCTTGGCAGTTCGGACTGGACTGTTCCCATGAGGCACAGGGTCAAGACTGATTTGCATATAGCCAGGTCTAAACTGGGGTCGCATGGTGAGCAAAAGAATGATGGATTTAACCCAGATCTCTTGACTGTGGGTGAATGTTTTGGTTTGTTCTGCATTCCGTCCATCATATGTGTGTCTTTTGCTTTCTTGCCCTAAGTGCGCCAGGTATGCCCAGACGTGGGTCCTGGGCTCACTGTGCCACAGGAATCAAGCTATCCTGGCTGAAGAGGGGTGAAACCCTGAAACCGGTCCTAGGATGCTTGTTTCCGGTCCAGGGAGGACCTGGCTTGGCAGTTCGGACTGGACTGATCCCATGAGGCACAGGGTCCAGACTGATTTGCATATGGCCACGTCTAAACTGGGGTGGCAAGGTGAGCAAAAGAATGATGGATTTAACCCAGATCTCTTGACTGGGGGTGAATGTTTTGATTTGTTCTGCATTCCGTCCATCAATTATGTGTATTTTGCTTTCTTGCCCTAAGTGCGCCAGGTATGCCCAGACGTGGGTCCTGGGCTCACTGTGCCACTGGAATCAAGCTGTCCTGGCTGAAGAGGGCTGAAACCCCGAAACCGGTTCTAGGATGCTTGTTGCCGGTCCAGGGAGGACCTGGCTTTGCAGTTCGGGTTGGACTGTTCCCATGAGGCACAGTGTCAAGACTGATTTGCATATGGCCAGGTCTAAACTGGGGTGGTATGATGAGCAAAAGAATTATGGATTTAACCCAGATCTCTTGAGTGGGCGTGAATATTTTGATCTGTTCTGCATTCCGTTTATCATTTGTGTGTCTTTTGCTTTCTTGCCCTAAGTGCGTCAGGTATGCCCAGACATGGGTCCTGGGCTCACTGTGCCACTGGAATCAAGCTATCCTGGCTGAAGAGGGGTGAAACCCCAAAAACGGTCCTAGGATGCTTGTTTCCGGTCCAGGGAGGACCTGGCTTGGCAGTTCGGACTGGACTGTTCCCATGAGGCACAGGGTCAAGACTGATTTGCATATGGCCAGGTCTAAACTGGGGTGGCAAGGTGAGCAAAAGAATGATGGATTTAACCCAGATCTCTTGACTGGGGGTTAATGTTTTGATTTGTTCTGCATTCCGTCCATCAATTGTGTGTATTTTGCTTTCTTGCCCTAAGTGCGCCAGGTATGCCCAGACCTGGGTCATGGGCTCACTGTGCCACTGGAATCAAGCTATCCTGGCTGAAGTGGGGTGAAACCCCAAAACCGGTCCTAGGATGCTTGTTTCCGGTCCAGGGAGGACCTGGCTTGGTATTTCGGCTGGACTGTTCCCCTAAGGCACAGGGTCAAGACTGATTTGCATATTGCCAGGTCTAAACTGGGGTGGCATGGTGAGCAAAAGAATGATGGATTTAACCCAGATTTCTTGACTGGGGGTAAATGTTTTGATTTGTTCTGCATTCCATCCATCAATTGCATGTCTTATGCTTTCTTGCCCTATGTGCGCGAGGTATGCCCAGACGTGGGTCCTGGGCTCACTGTGCCACTGGAATCAAGCTAACCTGGCTGAAGAGGGATGAAACCCCGAAACCGGTCCTAGGATGCTTGTTTCTGGTCCAGGGAGAACCTGGCTTGGCAGTTCAGGCTGGACTGTCCTCATGAGGCACAGGGTCAAGAATGATTTGCATATGGTCAGGTCTAAACTAGGGTGGCATGGTGAGCAACAAAATTATGGATTTAACCCAGATCTCTTGACTGTGGGTGAATGTTTTGATTTGTTCTTCATTTCGTCCATCAATTGTGTGTCTTTTGCTTTCTTGCCCGAAGTGCGCCAGGTATGCCCAGACGTGGGTCCTGGGCTCCCTGTGCCACTGGAATCAAGCTATCCTGGCTGAAGAGGGGTGAGACCCCGAAACCGGTCTTAGGATGCTTGTTTCCGGTCCAGGGAGGCACTGGCTTGGCAGTTCGGGCTGTGCTGTTCCCATGAGGCATAGGGTCAAGACTGATTTGCATATGGCCAGGTCTAAACTGGGGTTGCATGGTGAGCAAAAGAATGATGGATTTAACCCAGATCTCTTGACTGGGTGTGAATGTTTTGATTTGTTTTGCATTCCGTTCATCATTTTTGTGTCTTTTGCTTTCTTGCCCTAAGTGCGTCAGGTATGCCCAAACATGGGTCCTGGGCTCACTGTGCCACTGGAATCAGGCTATCCTGGCTGAAGAGGGATGAAACCCCAAAACCGGTCCTAGGATGCTAGTTTCTGGTCCAGGGAGGACTTGGCTTGGCAGTTCGTGCTGGACCATTCCCATGAGGCACAGGGTCAAGACTTATTTGCATATGGCCAGGTCTAAACTGGGGTGGCATGGTGAGCAAAAGAATGATGGATTTGACCCAGATCTCTTGACTGGGGGTGAATGTTTTGATTTGTTCTGCATTCCGTCCATCAATTGGCTGAAGAGGGGTGAAACCCCAAAAACGGTCCTAGGATGCTTGTGTCCGGTCCAGGGAGGGCCTGGCTTGGCAGTTTGGACTGGACTGTTCCCATGAGGCACAGGGTCAAGACTGATTTGCATATGGCCAGGTCTAAACTGGGGTGGCAAGGTGAGCAAATGAATGATGGATTTAACCCAGATCTCTTGACTGGGGGTGAATGTTTTGATTTGTTCTGCATTCCGTCCATCAATTGTGTGTATTTAGCTTTCTTGCCCTAAGTGCGCCAGGTATGCCCAGACGTGG
The DNA here is from genome assembly GCF_964204655.1 of Triturus cristatus. Classification (NCBI taxonomy): domain Eukaryota; kingdom Metazoa; phylum Chordata; class Amphibia; order Caudata; family Salamandridae; genus Triturus; species Triturus cristatus. The sequence continues at coordinate 425,849,716 of NC_140593.1, forward strand.
GGCCTGGGCTCACTGTGCCACAGAAATCAGGCTATCCTGGCTGAAGAGGGATGAAACCCCAAAACCGGTCCTAGGATGCTAGTTTCCGTTCCAGGGAGGACTTGGCTTGGCAGTTCGGGCTGGACCGTTCCCATGAGGCACAGGGTCAAGACTGATTTGCATATGGCCAGGTCTAAACTGGGGTGGCATGGTGAGCAAAAGAATGATGCATTTGACCCAGATCCCTTGACTGGGGGTGAATGTTTTGATTTGTTCTGCATTCCGTCCATCAATTGTGTGTCTTGCTTTCTTGCCCTGTCTGCGCCAGGCATGCCCAGACGTGGGTCCTGGGCTCACTGTGCCACAGGAATCAAGCTACCCTGGCTGAAGAGGGGTGAAACCCCAAAACCGGTCCTAGGATGCTTATTTCCGGTCCAGGGAGGACCTGGCTTGGTAGTTCGGGCTGGCCTTTTCCCATGAGGCACAGGGTCAAGACTGATTTGCATATGGCCAGGTCTAAACTGGGGTGGCATGGGGAGCAAAAGAATGTTGGATTTAACCCAGATCACTTGACTGGGTGTGAATGTTTTGATTTGTTCTGCATTCCGTCCATCAATTGTTTGTATTTTGCTTTCTTGCCCTAAGTGCGCCAGGAATGCCCAGACGTAGGTCCTGGGCTCACTGTGCCACTGGAATCAAGCTATCCTGGCTGAAGAGGGATGAAACCCCAAAACCGGTCCCAGGATGCTAGTTTCCGGTCCAGGGAGGACTTGACTTGGCAGTTCGGTCTGGACTGTTCGCATGAGGCACAAGGTCAAGACTGATTTGCATATGGCCAGGTCTAAACTGGGGTGGCATGGTGATCAAAAGAATGATGGATTTAACCCAGATCTCTTGACTGGGGGTGAATGTTTTGATTTGTTCTGCATTCAGTCCATCAATTGTGTGTCTTTTGCTTTCTTGCCCTAAGTGCGCCAGGTGTGTCCATACTTGGGTCCTGGGCTCACTGTACCACAAGAATCAAGCTCTCCTGGCTGAAGAGGGGTGAAACCCCGAAACCGGTCCTAGGTGCTTCTTTCTGGCCCAGGGAGGACCTGGCTTGGCAGTTCGGACTGGACTGTTCTCATGAGGCACAGGGTCAAGACTGATTTGCATATGGGCAGGTCTAAACTGGGGTGGCAAGGTGAGCAAAAGAATGATGGATTTAACTCAGATCTCTTGACTGGGTGTGAATTTTTTGATTTGTTCTGCATTCCGTCCATCAATTGTGTGTATTTTGCTTTCTTGCCCTAAGTGCGCCAGGTATGCCCAGACGTGGGTCCTGGGCTCACTGTGCCACTGGAATCAAGCCATCCTGGCTGAAGTGGGATGAAACCCCAAAACCGGTCCTAGGATGCTAGTTTCCAGTCCAGGGAGGACTTGGCTTGGCAGTTCGGGCTGGGCTGTTCGCATGAGGCACAGAGTCAAGACTGATTTGCATATGGCCAGGTCTAAACTGGGGTGGCATGGTGAGCAAAAGAATGATGGATTTAACCCAGATCTCTTGACTGGGGCTGAATGTTTTGATTTGTTCTGCATTCCGTCAATCAATTGTGTGTCTTTTGCTTTCTTGCCCTAAGTGCGCCAGGTATGCCCAGACGTGGGTCCTGGGCTCACTGTGCCACAGGAATCAAGCTGTCCTGGCTGAAGAGGGCTGAAACCCCGAAACCGGTTCTAGGATGCTTGTTGCCGGTCCAGGGAGGACCTGGCTTTGCAGTTCGGGTTGGACTGTTCCCATGAGGCACAGTGTCAAGACTGATTTGCATATGGCCAGGTCTAAACTGGGGTGGTATGATGAGCAAAAGAATTATGGATTTAACCCAGATCTCTTGAGTGGGCGTGAATATTTTGATCTGTTCTGCATTCCGTTTATCATTTGTGTGTCTTTTGCTTTCTTGCCCTAAGTGCGTCAGGTATGCCCAGACATGGGTCCTGGGCTCACTGTGCCACTGGAATCAAGCTATCCTGGCTGAAGAGGGGTGAAACCCCCAAAACGGTCCTAGGATGCTTGTTTCCGGTCCAGGGAGGACCTGGCTTGGCAGTTCGGACTGGACTGTTCCCATGAGGCACAGGGTCAAGACTGATTTGCATATGGCCAGGTCTAAACTGGGGTGGCAAGGTGAGCAAAAGAATGATGGATTTAACCCAGATCTCTTGACTGGGGGTTAATGTTTTGATTTGTTCTGCATTCCGTCCATCAATTGTGTGTATTTTGCTTTCTTGCCCTAAGTGCGCCAGGTATGCCCAGACCTGGGTCATGGGCTCACTGTGCCACTGGAATCAAGCTATCCTGGCTGAAGTGGGGTGAAACCCCAAAACCGGTCCTAGGATGCTTGTTTCCGGTCCAGGGAGGACCTGGCTTGGTATTTCGGCTGGACTGTTCCCCTAAGGCACAGGGTCAAGACTGATTTGCATATTGCCAGGTCTAAACTGGGGTGGCATGGTGAGCAAAAGAATGATGGATTTAACCCAGATTTCTTGACTGGGGGTAAATGTTTTGATTTGTTCTGCATTCCATCCATCAATTGCATGTCTTATGCTTTCTTGCCCTATGTGCGCGAGGTATGCCCAGACGTGGGTCCTGGGCTCACTGTGCCACTGGAATCAAGCTAACCTGGCTGAAGAGGGATGAAACCCCGAAACCGGTCCTAGGATGCTTGTTTCTGGTCCAGGGAGAACCTGGCTTGGCAGTTCAGGCTGGACTGTCCTCATGAGGCACAGGGTCAAGAATGATTTGCATATGGTCAGGTCTAAACTAGGGTGGCATGGTGAGCAACAAAATTATGGATTTAACCCAGATCTCTTGACTGTGGGTGAATGTTTTGATTTGTTCTTCATTTCGTCCATCAATTGTGTGTCTTTTGCTTTCTTGCCCGAAGTGCGCCAGGTATGCCCAGACGTGGGTCCTGGGCTCCCTGTGCCACTGGAATCAAGCTATCCTGGCTGAAGAGGGGTGAGACCCCGAAACCGGTCTTAGGATGCTTGTTTCCGGTCCAGGGAGGCACTGGCTTGGCAGTTCGGGCTGTGCTGTTCCCATGAGGCATAGGGTCAAGACTGATTTGCATATGGCCAGGTCTAAACTGGGGTTGCATGGTGAGCAAAAGAATGATGGATTTAACCCAGATCTCTTGACTGGGTGTGAATGTTTTGATTTGTTTTGCATTCCGTTCATCATTTTTGTGTCTTTTGCTTTCTTGCCCTAAGTGCGTCAGGTATGCCCAAACATGGGTCCTGGGCTCACTGTGCCACTGGAATCAGGCTATCCTGGCTGAAGAGGGATGAAACCCCAAAACCGGTCCTAGGATGCTAGTTTCTGGTCCAGGGAGGACTTGGCTTGGCAGTTCGTGCTGGACCATTCCCATGAGGCACAGGGTCAAGACTTATTTGCATATGGCCAGGTCTAAACTGGGGTGGCATGGTGAGCAAAAGAATGATGGATTTGACCCAGATCTCTTGACTGGGGGTGAATGTTTTGATTTGTTCTGCATTCCGTCCATCAATTGGCTGAAGAGGGGTGAAACCCCAAAAACGGTCCTAGGATGCTTGTGTCCGGTCCAGGGAGGGCCTGGCTTGGCAGTTTGGACTGGACTGTTCCCATGAGGCACAGGGTCAAGACTGATTTGCATATGGCCAGGTCTAAACTGGGGTGGCAAGGTGAGCAAATGAATGATGGATTTAACCCAGATCTCTTGACTGGGGGTGAATGTTTTGATTTGTTCTGCATTCCGTCCATCAATTGTGTGTATTTAGCTTTCTTGCCCTAAGTGCGCCAGGTATGCCCAGACGTGGGGCCTGGGCTCACTGTGCCACAGAAATCAGGCTATCCTGGCTGAAGAGGGATGAAACCCCAAAACCGGTCCTAGGATGCTAGTTTCCGTTCCAGGGAGGACTTGGCTTGGCAGTTCGGGCTGGACCGTTCCCATGAGGCACAGGGTCAAGACTGATTTGCATATGGCCAGGTCTAAACTGGGGTGGCATGGTGAGCAAAAGAATGATGCATTTGACCCAGATCCCTTGACTGGGGGTGAATGTTTTGATTTGTTCTGCATTCCGTCCATCAATTGTGTGTCTTGCTTTCTTGCCCTGTCTGCGCCAGGCATGCCCAGACGTGGGTCCTGGGCTCACTGTGCCACAGGAATCAAGCTACCCTGGCTGAAGAGGGGTGAAACCCCAAAACCGGTCCTAGGATGCTTATTTCCGGTCCAGGGAGGACCTGGCTTGGTAGTTCGGGCTGGCCTTTTCCCATGAGGCACAGGGTCAAGACTGATTTGCATATGGCCAGGTCTAAACTGGGGTGGCATGGGGAGCAAAAGAATGTTGGATTTAACCCAGATCACTTGACTGGGTGTGAATGTTTTGATTTGTTCTGCATTCCGTCCATCAATTGTTTGTATTTTGCTTTCTTGCCCTAAGTGCGCCAGGAATGCCCAGACGTAGGTCCTGGGCTCACTGTGCCACTGGAATCAAGCTATCCTGGCTGAAGAGGGATGAAACCCCAAAACCGGTCCCAGGATGCTAGTTTCCGGTCCAGGGAGGACTTGACTTGGCAGTTCGGTCTGGACTGTTCGCATGAGGCACAAGGTCAAGACTGATTTGCATATGGCCAGGTCTAAACTGGGGTGGCATGGTGATCAAAAGAATGATGGATTTAACCCAGATCTCTTGACTGGGGGTGAATGTTTTGATTTGTTCTGCATTCAGTCCATCAATTGTGTGTCTTTTGCTTTCTTGCCCTAAGTGCGCCAGGTGTGTCCATACTTGGGTCCTGGGCTCACTGTACCACAAGAATCAAGCTCTCCTGGCTGAAGAGGGGTGAAACCCCGAAACCGGTCCTAGGTGCTTCTTTCTGGCCCAGGGAGGACCTGGCTTGGCAGTTCGGACTGGACTGTTCTCATGAGGCACAGGGTCAAGACTGATTTGCATATGGGCAGGTCTAAACTGGGGTGGCAAGGTGAGCAAAAGAATGATGGATTTAACTCAGATCTCTTGACTGGGTGTGAATTTTTTGATTTGTTCTGCATTCCGTCCATCAATTGTGTGTATTTTGCTTTCTTGCCCTAAGTGCGCCAGGTATGCCCAGACGTGGGTCCTGGGCTCACTGTGCCACTGGAATCAAGCCATCCTGGCTGAAGTGGGATGAAACCCCAAAACCGGTCCTAGGATGCTAGTTTCCAGTCCAGGGAGGACTTGGCTTGGCAGTTCGGGCTGGGCTGTTCGCATGAGGCACAGAGTCAAGACTGATTTGCATATGGCCAGGTCTAAACTGGGGTGGCATGGTGAGCAAAAGAATGATGGATTTAACCCAGATCTCTTGACTGGGGCTGAATGTTTTGATTTGTTCTGCATTCCGTCAATCAATTGTGTGTCTTTTGCTTTCTTGCCCTAAGTGCGCCAGGTATGCCCAGACGTGGGTCCTGGGCTCACTGTGCCACAGGAATCAAGCTATCCTGGTTGAAGAGGGGTGAAACCCCGAAACCGGTCCTAGGATGCTTGTTTCCGGTCCAGGGAGGACCTGGCTTGGAACTTCGACTGGACTGTTCCCATGAGGAACAGGGTCAAGACTGATTTGCATATGGCCCGGTCTAAACTGGGGTCGCATGGTGAGCAAAAGAATGATGGATTTAACCCAGATCTCTTGACTGTGGGTGAATGTTTTGATTTGTTCTTCATTTCGTCCATCAATTGTGTGTCTTTTGCTTTCTTGCCCGAAGTGCGCCAGGTATGCCCAGACGTGGGTCCTGGGCTCACTGTGCCACTGGAATCAAGCTATCCTGGCTGAAGAGGGGTGAAACCCCAAAACCGGTCCTAGGATGCTTGTTGCCGGTCCAGGGAGGACTTGGCTTGGCAGTTCGGGCTGGACTGTTCCTATGAGGCACAGGGTCAAGACTGATTTGCTTATGGCTGGTCTAAACTGGGGTGGTATGGTGAGAAAAAGAATTATGGATTTAACCCAGATCTCTTGACTGTGGGTGAATGTTTTGATTTGTTCTTCATTTCGTCCATCAATTGTGTGTCTTTTGCTTTCTTGCCCGAAGTGCGCCAGGTATGCCCAGACGTGGGTCCTGGGCTCACTGTGCCACTGGAATCAAGCTATCCTGGCTGAAGAGGGTTGAAACCCCGAAACCGGTCTTAGGATGCTTGTTTCCGTTCCAGGGAGGACCTGGTTTGGCAGTTCGGGCTGGGCTGTTCCCATGAGGCACAGGGTCAAGACTGATTTGCATATGGCCAGGTCTAAACTGGGGTGGCATGGTGAGCAAAAGAATGATGGATTTAACCCAGATCTCTTGACTGGGTGTGAATGTTTTGATTTGTTCTGCATTCCGTCCATCAATTGTTTGTATTTTGCTTTCTTGCCCTAAGTGCGCCAGGAATGCCCAGACGTGGGTCCTGGGCTCACTGTGCCACTGGAATCAAGCTATCCTGGCTGAAGAGGGATGAAACCCCAAAACCGGTCCCAGCATGCTAGTTTCCGGTCCAGGGAGGACTTGAATTGGCAATTCGGGCTGGACTGTTCGCATGAGGCACAGGGTCAAGACTTATTTGCATATGGCCAGGTCTAAACTGGGGTGGCATGGGGAGCAAAAGAATGTTGGATTTAACCCAGATCTCTTGACTGGGTGTGAATGTTTTGATTTGTTCTGCATTCCGTCCATCAATTGTTTGTATTTTGCTTTCTTGCCCTAAGTGTGCCAGGAATGCCCAGACGTAGGTCCTGGGCTCACTGTGCCACTGGAATCAAGCTATCCTGGCTGAAGAGGGATGAAACCCCAAAACCGGTCCCAGGATGCTAGTTTCCGGTCCAGGGAGGACTTGACTTGGCAGTTCGGTCTGGACTGTTCGCATGAGGCACAAGGCCAAGACTGATTTGCATATGGCCAGGTCTAAACTGGGGTGGCATGGTGATCAAAAGAATGATGGATTTAACCCAGATCTCTTGACTGGGGGTGAATGTTTTGATTTGTTCTGCATTCAGTCCATCAATTGTGTGTCTTTTGCTTTCTTGCCCTAAGTGCGCCAGGTATGTCCATACTTGGGTCCTGGGCTCACTGTACCACAAGAATCAAGCTATCCTGGCTGAAGAGGGGTGAAACCCCGAAACCGGTCCTAGGTGCTTCTTTCTGGTCCAGGGAGGACCTGGCTTGGCAGTTCGGACTGGACTGTTCTCATGAGGCACAGGGTCAAGACTGATTTGCATACGGGCAGGTCTAAACTGGGGTGGCAAGGTGAGCAAAAGAATGATGGATTTAACTCAGCTCTCTTGACTGGGTGTGAATTTTTTGATTTGTTCTGCATTCCGTCCATCAATTGTGTGTATTTTGCTTTCTTGCCCTAAGTGCGCCAGGTATGCCCAGACGTGGGTCCTGGGCTCACTGTGCCACTAGAATCAAGCCATCCTGGCTGAAGTGGGATGAAACCCCAAAACCGGTCCTAGGATGCTAGTTTCCGGTCCAGGGAGGACTTGGCTTGGCAGTTAGGGCTGGGCTGTTCGCATGAGGCACAGAGTCAAGACTGATTTGCATATGGCCAGGTCTAAACTGGGGTGGCATGGTGAGCAAAAGAATGATGGATTTAACCCGGATCTCTTTACTGGGGCTGAATGTTTTGATTTGTTCTGCATTCCGTCAATCAATTGTGTGTCTTTTGCTTTCTTGCCCTAAGTGCGCCAGGTATGCCCAGACGTGGGTCCTGGGCTCACTGTGCCACAGGAATCAAGCTATCCTGGTTGAAGAGGGGTGAAACCCCGAAACCGGTCCTAGGATGCTTGTTTCCGGTCCAGGGAGGACCTGGCTTGGAAGTTCGACTGGACTGTTCCCATGAGGCACAGGGTCAAGACTGATTTGCATATGGCCCGGTCTAAACTGGGGTCGCATGGTGAGCAAAAGAATGATGGATTTAACCCAGATCTCTTGACTGTGGGTGAATGTTTTGATTTGTTCTTCATTTCGTCCATCAATTGTGTGTCTTTTGCTTTCTTGCCCGAAGTGCGCCAGGTATGCCCAGATTTGGGTCCTGGGCTCACTGTGCAACTGGAATCAAGCTATCCTGGCTGAAGAGGGATGAAACCCCAAAATCGGTCCCAGCATGCTAGTTTCCGGTCCAGGGAGGACTTGAATTGGCAATTCGGGCTGGACTGTTCGCATGAGGCACAGGGTCAAGACTGATTTGCATATAGCCAGGTCTAAACTGGGGTGGCATGGTGAGCAAAAGAATGATGGATTTAACCCAGATCTCTTGACTGGGGTGAATGTTCTGATTTGTTCTGCATTCCGTCCATCATATGTGTGTATTTTGCTTTCTTGCCCTAAGTGCGCCAGGTATGCCCAGACATGGGTCCTGGGCTCACTGTGCCACAGGAATCAAGCTATCCTGGCTGAAGAGGGGTGAAACCCCGAAACCGGTCCTAGGATGCTTGTTTCCGGTCCAGGGAGGACCTGGCTTGGCAGTTCGGACTGGACTGATCCCATGAGGCACAGGGTCCAGACTGATTTGCATATGGCCACGTCTAAACTGGGGTGGCAAGGTGAGCAAAAGAATGATGGATTTAACCCAGATCTCTTGACTGGGGGTGAATGTTTTGATTTGTTCTGCATTCCGTCCATCAATTATGTGTATTTTGCTTTCTTGCCCTAAGTGCGCCAGGTATGCCCAGACGTGGGTCCTGGGCTCACTGTGCCACTGGAATCAAGCTGTCCTGGCTGAAGAGGGCTGAAACCCCGAAACCGGTTCTAGGATGCTTGTTGCCGGTCCAGGGAGGACCTGGCTTTGCAGTTCGGGTTGGACTGTTCCCATGAGGCACAGTGTCAAGACTGATTTGCATATGGCCAGGTCTAAACTGGGGTGGTATGATGAGCAAAAGAATTATGGATTTAACCCAGATCTCTTGAGTGGGCGTGAATATTTTGATCTGTTCTGCATTCCGTCCATCATTTGTGTGTCTTTTGCTTTCTTGCCCTAAGTGCGTCAGGTATGCCCAGACATGGGTCCTGGGCTCACTGTGCCACTGGAATCAAGCTATCCTGGCTGAAGAGGGGTGAAACCCCAAAAACGGTCCTAGGATGCTTGTTTCCGGTCCAGGGAGGACCTGGCTTGGCAGTTCGGACTGGACTGTTCCCATGAGGCACAGGGTCAAGACTGATTTGCATATGGCCCGGTCTAAACTGGGGTCGCATGGTGAGCAAAAGAATGATGGATTTAACCCAGATCTCTTGACTGTGGGTGAATGTTTTGATTTGTTCTTCATTTCGTCCATCAATTGTGTGTCTTTTGCTTTCTTGCCCGAAGTGCGCCAGGTATGCCCAGACGTGGGTCCTGGGCTCACTGTGCCACTGGAATCAAGCTATCCTGGCTGAAGAGGGATGAAACCCAAAAACCGGTCCCAGCATGCTAGTTTCCGGTCCAGGGAGGACTTGAATTGGCATTTCGGGCTGGACTGTTCGCATGAGGCACAGGGTCAAGACTGATTTGCATATAGCCAGGTCTAAACTGGGGTGGCATGGTGAGCAAAAGAATGATGGATTTAACCCAGATCTCTTGACTGGGGGTGAATGTTTTGGTTTGTTCTGCATTCCGTCCATCATATGTGTGTATTTTGCTTTCTTGCCCTAAGTGCGCCAGGTATGCCCAGACGTGGGTCCTGGGCTCACTGTGCCACAGGAATCAAGCTATCCTGGCTGAAGAGGGGTGAAACCCCGAAACCGGTCCTAGGATGCTTGTTTCCGGTCCAGGGAGGGCCTGGCTTGGCAGTTCGGACTGGACTGATCCCATGAGGCACAGGGTCCAGACTGATTTGCATATGGCCACGTCTAAACTGGGGTGGCAAGGTGAGCAAAAGAATGATGGATTTAACCCAGATCTCTTGACTGGGGGTGAATGTTTTGATTTGTTCTGCATTCCGTCCATCAATTATGTGTATTTTGCTTTCTTGCCCTAAGTGCGCCAGGTATGCCCAGACGTGGGTCCTGGGCTCACTGTGCCACTGGAATCAAGCTGTCCTGGCTGAAGAGGGCTGAAACCCCGAAACCGGTTCTAGGATGCTTGTTGCCGGTCCAGGGAGGACCTGGCTTTGCAGTTCGGGTTGGACTGTTCCCATGAGGCACAGTGTCAAGACTGATTTGCATATGGCCAGGTCTAAACTGGGGTGGTATGATGAGCAAAAGAATTATGGATTTAACCCAGATCTCTTGAGTGGGCGTGAATATTTTGATCTGTTCTGCATTCCGTCCATCATTTGTGTGTCTTTTGCTTTCTTGCCCTAAGTGCGTCAGGTATGCCCAGACATGGGTCCTGGGCTCACTGTGCCACTGGAATCAAGCTATCCTGGCTGAAGAGGGGTGAAACCCCAAAAACGGTCCTAGGATGCTTGTTTCCGGTCCAGGGAGGACCTGGCTTGGCAGTTCGGACTGGACTGTTCCCATGAGGCACAGGGTCAAGACTGATTTGCATATGGCCAGGTCTAAACTGGGGTGGCAAGGTGAGCAAAAGAATGATGGATTTAACCCAGATCTCTTGACTGGGGGTGAATGTTTTGATTTGTTCTGCATTCCGTCCAATTGTGTGTATTTCGCTTTCTTGCCCTAAGTGCGCCAGGAATGCCCAGACGTGGGTCCTGGGCTCACTGTGCCACTGGAATCAAGCTATCCTGGCTGAAGAGGGATGAAACCCCAAAACCGGTCCCAGCAGGCTAGTTTCCGGTCCAGGGAGGACTTGACTTGGCAATTCGGGCTGGACTGTTCGCATGAGGCACAGGGTCAAGACTGATTTGCATATAGCCAGGTCTAAACTGGGGTGGCATGGTGAGAAAAAGAATGATGGATTTAACCCAGATCTCTGGACTGGGGGTGAATGTTTTGATTTGTTCTGCATTCCGTCCATCATATGTGTGTATTTTGCTTTCTTGCCCTAAGTGCGCCAGGTATGCCCAGACGTGGGTCCTGGGCTCACTGTGCCACAGGAATTAAGCTATCCTGGCTGAAGAGGGGTGAAACCCCGAAACCAGTCCTAGGATGCTTGTTTCCGGTCCAGGGAGGACCTGGCTTGGCAGTTCGGACTGGACTGATCCCATGAGGCACAGGGTCAAGGCTGATTTGCATATGGCCACGTCTAAACTGGGGTGGCAAGGTGAGCAAAAGAATGATGGATTTAACCCAGATCTCTTGACTGGGGGTGAATGTTTTGATTTGTTCTGCATTCCGTCCATCAATTATGTGTATTTTGCTTTCTTGCCCTAAGTGCGCCAGGTATGCCCAGACGTGGGTCCTGGGCTCACTGTGCCACTGGAATCAAGCTGTCCTGGCTGAAGAGGGCTGAAACCCCGAAACCAGTTCTAGGACGCTTGTTGCCGGTCCAGGGAGGACCTGGCTTTGCAGTTCGGGTTGGACTGTTCCCATGAGGCACAGTGTCAAGACTGATTTGCATATGGCCAGGTCTAAACTGGGGTGGTATGATGAGCAAAAGAATTATGGATTTAACCCAGATCTCTTGAGTGGGCGTGAATATTTTGATTTGTTCTGCATTCCGTCCATCATTTGTGTGTCTTTTGCTTTCTTGCCCTAAGTGCGTCAGGTATGCCCAGACATGGGTCCTGGGCTCACTGTGCCACTGGAATCAAGCTATCCTGGCTGAAGAGGGGTGAAACCCCAAAAACGGTCCTAGGATGCTTGTGTCCGGTCCAGGGAGGGCCTGGCTTGGCAGTTTGGACTGGACTGTTCCCATGAGGCACAGGGTCAAGACTGATTTGCATATGGCCAGGTCTAAACTGGGGTGGCAAGGTGAGCAAATGAATGATGGATTTAACCCAGATCTCTTGACTGGGGGTGAATGTTTTGATTTGTTCTGCATTCCGTCCATCAATTGTGTGTATTTAGCTTTCTTGCCCTAAGTGCGCCAGGTATGCCCAGACGTGGGGCCTGGGCTCACTGTGCCACAGAAATCAGGCTATCCTGGCTGAAGAGGGATGAAACCCCAAAACCGGTCCTAGGATGCTAGTTTCCGTTCCAGGGAGGACTTGGCTTGGCAGTTCGGGCTGGACCGTTCCCATGAGGCACAGGGTCAAGACTGATTTGCATATGGCCAGGTCTAAACTGGGGTGGCATGGTGAGCAAAAGAATGATGCATTTGACCCAGATCCCTTGACTGGGGGTGAATGTTTTGATTTGTTCTGCATTCCGTCCATCAATTGTGTGTCTTGCTTTCTTGCCCTGTCTGCGCCAGGCATGCCCAGACGTGGGTCCTGGGCTCACTGTGCCACAGGAGTCAAGCTACCCTGGCTGAAGAGGGGTGAAACCCCAAAACCGGTCCTAGGATGCTTATTTCCGGTCCAGGGAGGACCTGGCTTGGTAGTTCGGGCTGGCCTTTTCCCATGAGGCACAGGGTCAAGACTGATTTGCATATGGCCAGGTCTAAACTGGGGTGGCATGGGGAGCAAAAGAATGTTGGATTTAACCCAGATCACTTGACTGGGTGTGAATGTTTTGATTTGTTCTGCATTCCGTCCATCAATTGTTTGTATTTTGCTTTCTTGCCCTAAGTGCGCCAGGAATGCCCAGACGTAGGTCCTGGGCTCACGGTGCCACTGGAATCAAGCTATCCTGGCTGAAGAGGGATGAAACCCCAAAACCGGTCCCAGGATGCTAGTTTCCGGTCCAGGGAGGACTTGACTTGGCAGTTCGGTCTGGACTGTTCGCATGAGGCACAAGGTCAAGACTGATTTGCATATGGCCAGGTCTAAATTGGGGTGGCATGGTGATCAAAAGAATGATGGATTTAACCCAGATCTCTTGACTGGGGGTGAATGTTTTGATTTGTTCTGCATTCAGTCCATCAATTGTGTGTCTTTTGCTTTCTTGCCCTAAGTGCGCCAGGTGTGTCCATACTTGGGTCCTGGGCTCACTGTACCACAAGAATCAAGCTCTCCTGGCTGAAGAGGGGTGAAACCCCGAAACCGGTCCTAGGTGCTTCTTTCTGGTCCAGGGAGGACCTGGCTTGGCAGTTCGGACTGGACTGTTCTCATGAGGCACAGGGTCAAGACTGATTTGCATATGGGCAGGTCTAAACTGGGGTGGCAAGGTGAGCAAAAGAATGATGGATTTAACTCAGATCTCTTGACTGGGTGTGAATTTTTTGATTTGTTCTGCATTCCGTCCATCAATTGTGTGTATTTTGCTTTCTTGCCCTAAGTGCGCCAGGTATGCCCAGACGTGGGTCCTGGGCTCACTGTGCCACTGGAATCAAGCCATCCTGGCTGAAGTGGGATGAAACACCAAAACCGGTCCTAGGATGCTAGTTTCCAGTCCAGGGAGGACTTGGCTTGGCAGTTCGGGCTGGGCTGTTCGCATGAGGCACAGAGTCAAAACTGATTTGCATATGGCCAGGTCTAAACTGGGGTGGCATGGTGAGCAAAAGAATGATGGATTTAACCCAGATCTCTTGACTGGGGCTGAATGTTTTGATTTGTTCTGCATTCCGTCAATCAATTGTGTGTCTTTTGCTTTCTTGCCCTAAGTGCGCCAGGTATGCCCAGACGTGGGTCCTGGGCTCACTGTGCCACTGGAATCAAGCCATCCTGGCTGAAGTGGGATGAAACACCAAAACCGGTCCTAGGATGCTAGTTTCCAGTCCAGGGAGGACTTGGCTTGGCAGTTCGGACTGGACTGTTCTCATGAGGCACAGGGTCAAGACTGATTTGCATATGGGCAGGTCTAAACTGGGGTGGCAAGGTGAGCAAAAGAATGATGGATTTAACTCAGATCTCTTGACTGGGTGTGAATTTTTTGATTTGTTCTGCATTCCGTCCATCAATTGTGTGTATTTTGCTTTCTTGCCCTAAGTGCGCCAGGTATGCCCAGACGTGGGTCCTGGGCTCACTGAGCCACAGGAATCAAGCTATCCTGGTTGAAGAGGGGTGAAACCCCGAAACCGGTCCTAGGATGCTTGTTTCCGGTCCAGGGAGGACCTGGCTTGGAACTTCGACTGGACTGTTCCCATGAGGAACAGGGTCAAGACTGATTTGCATATGGCCCGGTCTAAACTGGGGTCGCATGGTGAGCAAAAGAATGATGGATTTAACCCAGATCTCTTGACTGTGGGTGAATGTTTTGATTTGTTCTTCATTTCGTCCATCAATTGTGTGTCTTTTGCTTTCTTGCCCGAAGTGCGCCAGGTATGCCCAGACGTGGGTCCTGGGCTCACTGTGCCACTGGAATCAAGCTATCCTGGCTGAAGAGGGGTGAAACCCCAAAACCGGTCCTAGGATGCTTGTTGCCGGTCCAGGGAGGACTTGGCTTGGCAGTTCGGGCTGGACTGTTCCTTCCTATGAGGCACAGGGTCAAGACTGATTTGCTTATGGCTGGTCTAAACTGGGGTGGTATGGTGAGAAAAAGAATTATGGATTTAACCCAGATCTCTTGACTGTGGGTGAATGTTTTGATTTGTTCTTCATTTCGTCCATCAATTGTGTGTCTTTTGCTTTCTTGCCCGAAGTGCGCCAGGTATGCCCAGACGTGGGTCCTGGGCTCACTGTGCCACTGGAATCAAGCTATCCTGGCTGAAGAGGGGTGAAACCCCGAAACCGGTCTTAGGATGCTTGTTTCCGTTCCAGGGAGGACCTGGTTTGGCAGTTCGGGCTGGGCTGTTTCCATGAGGCACAGGGTCAAGACTGATTTGCATATGGCCAGGTCTAAACTGGGGTGGCATGGTGAGCAAAAGAATGATGGATTTAACCCAGATCTCTTGACTGGGTGTGAATGTTTTGATTTGTTCTGCATTCCGTCCATCAATTGTTTGTATTTTGCTTTCTTGCCCTAAGTGCGCCAGGAATGCCCAGACGTGGGTCCTGGGCTCACTGTGCCACTGGAATCAAGCTATCCTGGCTGAAGAGGGATGAAACCCCAAAACCGGTCCCAGCATGCTAGTTTCCGGTCCGGGGAGGACTTGAATTGGCAATTCGGGCTGGACTGTTCGCATGAGGCACAGGGTCAAGACTTATTTGCATATGGCCAGGTCTAAACTGGGGTGGCATGGGGAGCAAAAGAATGTTGGATTTAACCCAGATCTCTTGACTGGGTGTGAATGTTTTGATTTGTTCTGCATTCCGTCCATCAATTGTTTGTATTTTGCTTTCTTGCCCTAAGTGCGCCAGGAATGCCCAGACGTAGGTCCTGGGCTCACTGTGCCACTGGAATCAAGCTATCCTGGCTGAAGAGGGATGAAACCCCAAAACCGGTCCCAGGATGCTAGTTTCCGGTCCAGGGAGGACTTGACTTGGCAGTTCGGTCTGGACTGTTCGCATGAGGCACAAGGTCAAGACTGATTTGCATATGGCCAGGTCTAAACTGGGGTGGCATGGTGATCAAAAGAATGATGGATTTAACCCAGATCTCTTGACTGGGGGTGAATGTTTTGATTTGTTCTGCATTCAGTCCATCAATTGTGTGTCTTTTGCTTTCTTGCCCTAAGTGCGCCAGGTATGTCCATACTTGGGTCCTGGGCTCACTGTACCACAAGAATCAAGCTATCCTGGCTGAAGAGGGGTGAAACCCCGAAACCGGTCCTAGGTGCTTCTTTCTGGTCCAGGGAGGACCTGGCTTGGCCGTTCGGACTGGACTGTTCTCATGAGGCACAGGGTCAAGACTGATTTGCATATGGGCAGGTCTAAACTGGGGTGGCAAGGTGAGCAAAAGAATGATGGATTTAACTCAGCTCTCTTGACTGGGTGTGAATTTTTTGATTTGTTCTGCATTCCGTCCATCAATTGTGTGTATTTTGCTTTCTTGCCCTAAGTGCGCCAGGTATGCCCAGACGTGGGTCCTGGGCTCACTGTGCCACTAGAATCAAGCCATCCTGGCTGAAGTGGGATGAAACCCCAAAACCGGTCCTAGGATGCTAGTTTCCGGTCCAGGGAGGACTTGGCTTGGCAGTTAGGGCTGGGCTGTTCGCATGAGGCACAGAGTCAAGACTGATTTGCATATGGCCAGGTCTAAACTGGGGTGGCATGGTGAGCAAAAGAATGATGGATTTAACCCAGATCTCTTTACTGGGGCTGAATGTTTTGATTTGTTCTGCATTCCGTCAATCAATTGTGTGTCTTTTGCTTTCTTGCCCTAAGTGCGCCAGGTATGCCCAGACGTGGGTCCTGGGCTCACTGTGCCACAGGAATCAAGCTATCCTGGTTGAAGAGGGGTGAAACCCCGAAACCGGTCCTAGGATGCTTGTTTCCGGTCCAGGGAGGACCTGGCTTGGAAGTTCGACTGGACTGTTCCCATGAGGCACAGGGTCAAGACTGATTTGCATATGGCCCGGTCTAAACTGGGGTCGCATGGTGAGCAAAAGAATGATGGATTTAACCCAGATCTCTTGACTGTGGGTGAATGTTTTGATTTGTTCTTCATTTCGTCCATCAATTGTGTGTCTTTTGCTTTCTTGCCCGAAGTGCGCCAGGTATGCCCAGACGTGGGTCCTGGGCTCACTGTGCCACTGGAATCAAGCTATCCTGGCTGAAGAGGGATGAAACCCCAAAACCGGTCCCAGCATGCTAGTTTCCGGTCCAGGAAGGACTTGAATTGGCAATTCGGGCTGGACTGTTCGCATGAGGCACAGGGTCAAGACTGATTTGCATATAGCCAGGTCTAAACTGGGGTGGCATGGTGAGCAAAAGAATGATGGATTTAACCCAGATCTCTTGACTGGGGGTGAATGTTTTGATTTGTTCTGCATTCCGTCCCTCATATGTGTGTATTTTGCTTTCTTGCCCTAAGTGCGCCAGGTATGCCCAGACATGGGTCCTGGGCTCACTGTGCCACAGGAATCAAGCTATCCTGGCTGAAGAGGGGTGAAACCCCGAAACCGGTCCTAGGATGCTTGTTTCCGGTCCAGGGAGGACCTGGCTTGGCAGTTCGGACTGGACTGATCCCATGAGGCACAGGGTCCAGACTGATTTGCATATGGCCACGTCTAAACTGGGGTGGCAAGGTGAGCAAAAGAATGATGGATTTAACCCAGATCTCTTGACTGGGGGTGAATGTTTTGATTTGTTCTGCATTCCGTCCATCAATTATGTGTATTTTGCTTTCTTGCCCTAAGTGCGCCAGGTATGCCCAGACGTGGGTCCTGGGCTCACTGTGCCACTGGAATCAAGCTGTCCTGGCTGAAGAGGGCTGAAACCCCGAAACCGGTTCTAGGATGCTTGTTGCCGGTCCAGGGAGGACCTGGCTTTGCAGTTCGGGTTGGACTGTTCCCATGAGGCACAGTGTCAAGACTGATTTGCATATGGCCAGGTCTAAACTGGGGTGGTATGATGAGCAAAAGAATTATGGATTTAACCCAGATCTCTTGAGTGGGCGTGAATATTTTGATCTGTTCTGCATTCCGTCCATCATTTGTGTGTCTTTTGCTTTCTTGCCCTAAGTGCGTCAGGTATGCCCAGACATGGGTCCTGGGCTCACTGTGCCACTGGAATCAAGCTATCCTGGCTGAAGAGGGGTGAAACCCCAAAAACGGTCCTAGGATGCTTGTTTCCGGTCCAGGGAGGACCTGGCTTGGCAGTTCGGACTGGACTGTTCCCATGAGGCACAGGGTCAAGACTGATTTGCATATGGCCCGGTCTAAACTGGGGTCGCATGGTGAGCAAAAGAATGATGGATTTAACCCAGATCTCTTGACTGTGGGTGAATGTTTTGATTTGTTCTTCATTTCGTCCATCAATTGTGTGTCTTTTGCTTTCTTGCCCGAAGTGCGCCAGGTATGCCCAGACGTGGGTCCTGGGCTCACTGTGCCACTGGAATCAAGCTATCCTGGCTGAAGAGGGATGAAACCCCAAAACCGGTCCCAGCATGCTAGTTTCCGGTCCAGGGAGGACTTGAATTGGCAATTCGGGCTGGACTGTTCGCATGAGGCACAGGGTCAAGACTGATTTGCATATAGCCAGGTCTAAACTGGGGTGGCATGGTGAGCAAAAGAATGATGGATTTAACCCAGATCTCTTGACTGGGGGTGAATGTTTTGGTTTGTTCTGCATTCCGTCCATCATATGTGTGTATTTTGCTTTCTTGCCCTAAGTGCGCCAGGTATGCCCAGACGTGGGTCCTGGGCTCACTGTGCCACAGGAATCAAGCTATCCTGGCTGAAGAGGGGTGAAACCCCGAAACCGGTCCTAGGATGCTTGTTTCCGGTCCAGGGAGGACCTGGCTTGGCAGTTCGGACTGGACTGATCCCATGAGGCACAGGGTCCAGACTGATTTGCATATGGCCACGTCTAAACTGGGGTGGCAAGGTGAGCAAAAGAATGATGGATTTAACCCAGATCTCTTGACTGGGGGTGAATGTTTTGATTTGTTCTGCATTCCGTCCATCAATTATGTGTATTTTGCTTTCTTGCCCTAAGTGTGCCAGGTATGCCCAGACGTGGGTCCTGGGCTCACTGTGCCACTGTAATCAAGCTATCCTGGCTGAAGAGGGGTGAAACCCCGAAACCGGTCCTAGGATGCTTGTTGCCGGTCCAGGGAGGACCTGGCTTGGCAGTTCGGGCTGGACTGTTCCCATGAGGCACAGGGTCAAGACTGATTTGCTTATGGCCAGGTCTAAACTGGGGTGGTATGGTGAGCAAAAGAATTATGGATTTAACCCAGATCTCTTGAGTGGGCGTGAATATTTTGATCTGTTCTGCATTCCGTCCATCATTTGTGTGTCTTTTGCTTTCTTGCCCTAAGTGCGTCAGGTATGCCCAGACATGGGTCCTGGGCTCACTGTGCCACTGGAATCAAGCTATCCTGGCTGAAGAGGGGTGAAACCCCAAAAACGGTCCTAGGATGCTTGCTTCCGGTCCAGGGAGGACCTGGCTTGGCAGTTCGGACTGGACTGTTCCCATGAGGCACAGGGTCAAGACTGATTTGCATATGGCCAGGTCTAAACTGGGGTGGCAAGGTGAGCAAAAGAATGATGGATTTAACCCAGATCTCTTGACTGGGGGTGAATGTTTTGATTTGTTCTGCATTCCGTCCATCAATTGTGTGTATTTCGCTTTCTTGCCCTAAGTGCGCCAGGTATGACTAGACGTGGGGCCTGGGCTCACTGTGCCACAGAAATCAGGCTATCCTGGCTGAAGAGGGATGAAACCGCAAAACCGGTCCTAGGATGCTAGTTTCCGGTCCAGGGAGGACTTGGCTTGGCAGTTCGGGCTGGATCGTTCCCATGAGGCACAGGGTCAAGACTGATTTGCATATGGCCAGGTCTAAACTGGGGTGGCATGGTGAGCAAAAGAATGATGCATTTGACCCAGATCCCTTGACTGGGGGTGAATGTTTTGATTTGTTCTGCATTCCGTCCATCAATTGTGTGTCTTGCTTTCTTGCCCTATCTGCGCCAGGCATGCCCAGACGTGGGTCCTGGGCTCACTGTGCCACAGGAATCAAGCTACCCTGGCTGAAGAGGGGTGAAACCCCAAAACCGGTCCTAGGATGCTTGTTTCCGGTCCAGGGAGGACCTGGCTTGGCAGTTCGGGATGGCCTTTTCCCATGAGGCACAGGGTCAAGACTGATTTGCATATGGCCAGGTCTAAACTGGGGTGGCATGGTGAGCAAAAGAATGTTGGATTTAACCCAGATCTCTTGACTGGGTGTGAATGTTTTGATTTGTTCTGCATTCCGTCCATCAATTGTTTGTATTTTGCTTTCTTGCCCTAAGTGTGCCAGGAATGCCCAGACGTAGGTCCTGGGCTCACTGTGCCACTGGAATCAAGCTATCCTGGCTGAAGAGGGATGAAACCCCAAAACCGTTCCCAGGATGCTAGTTTCCGGTCCAGGGAGGACTTGACTTGGCAGTTCGGGCTGGACTGTTCGCATGAGGCACAAGGTCAAGACTGATTTGCATATGGCCAGGTCTAAACTGGGGTGGCATGGTGATCAAAAGAATGATGGATTTAACCCCGATCTCTTGACTGGGGGTGAATGTTTTGATTTGTTCTGCATTCCGTCCATCAATTGTGTGTCTTTTGCTTTCTTGCCCTAAGTGCGCCAGGTATGTCCATACTTGGGTCCTGGGCTCACTGTACCACAGGAATCAAGCTATCCTGGCTGAAGAGGGGTGAAGCCCCGAAACCGGTCCTAGGTGCTTCTTTCTGGTCCAGGGAGGACCTGGCTTTGCAGTTCGGACTGGACTGTTCCCATGAGGCACAGGGTCAAGACTGATTTGCATATGGGCAGGTCTAAACTGGGGTGGCAAGGTGAGCAAAAGAATGATGGATTTAACTCAGATCTCTTGACTGGGTGTGAATTTTTTGATTTGTTCTGCATTCCGTCCATCAATTGTGTGTAGGTACGCCCAGACGTGGGTCCTAGGCTCACTGTGCCGCTGGAATCAAGCTATCCTGGCTGAAGAGGAGTGAAACCCCAAAACCGGTCCTAGGATGCTTGTTTCCGGTCCAGGGAGGACCTGGCTTGGCAGTTCGGGCTGGCCTGTTCCCATGAGGCACAGGGTCAAGACTGATTTGCATATGGCCAGGTCTAATCTGGGGTGGCATGGTGAGCAAAAGAATGATGGATTTAACCCAGATTTCTTGACTGCGGGTGAATGTTTTGATTTGTTCTGCATTCCATCCATCTATTGCGTGTCTTATGCTTTCTTGCCCTATGTGCGTGAGGTATGCCCAGACGTCGGTTCTGGGCTCACTGTGCCACTGGAATCAAGCTATCCTGGCTGAAGAGGGGTGAAACCCCGAAACCGGTCCTAGGATGCTTGTTTCCGGTCCAGGGAAAACCTGGCTTGGCAGTTCAGGCTGGACTGTTCTCATGAGGCACAGCATCAAGAATGATTTGCATATGGTCAGGTCTAAACTGGGGTGGCTTGGTGAGCAAAAGAACTATGGATTTAACCCAGAACTCTTGACTCGGGGTGAAAGTTTTGATTTTTCTGCATTCCATCCATCAATTGTGTGTCTTTTGCTTTCTTGCCCTAAGTGCGCCAGGTATGCCCAGACATTTATCCTGGGCTCACTGTGCCACTGGAATCAAGCTATCCTGGCTGAAGAGGGGTGAAACCCTGAAACCGGTCCTAGGATGCTTGTTTCCGGTCCAGGGAGGACCTGGCTTGGTAGTTCGGCTGGACTGTTCCCCTAAGGCACAGGGTCAAGACTGATTTGCATATTGCCAGTTCTAAACTGGGGTGGCATGGTGAGCAAAAGAATGATGGATTTAACCCAGATTTCTTGACTGGGGGTAAATGTTTTGATTTGTTCTGCATTCCATCCATCAATTGCATGTCTTATGCTTTCTTGCCCTATGTGCGCGAGGTATGCCCAGACGTGGGTCCTGGGCTCACTGTGCCACTGGAATCAAGCTAACCTGGCTGAAGAGGGGTGAAACCCCGAAACCGGTCCTAGGATGCTTGTTTCCGGTCCAGGGAGAACCTGGCTTGGCAGTTCAGGCTGGACTGTCCTCATGAGGCACAGGGTCAAGAATGATTTGCATATGGTCAGGTCTAAACTGGGGTGGCATGGTGAGCAAAAAAATTATGGATTTAACCCAGATCTCTTGACTGTGGGTGAATGTTTTGATTTGTTCTTCATTTCGTCCATCAATTGTGTGTCTTTTGCTTTCTTGCCCGAAGTGCGCCAGGTATGCCCAGACGTGGGTCCTGGGCTCACTGTGCCACTGGAATCAAGCTATCCTGGCTGAAGAGGGGTGAAACCCCGAAACCGGTCTTAGGATGCTTGTTTCCGGTCCAGGGAGGCCCTGGCTTGGCAGTTCGGGCTGTGCTGTTCCCATGAGGCATAGGGTCAAGACTGATTTGCATATGGCCAGGTCTAAACTGGGGTGGCATGGTGAGCAAAAGAATGATGGATTTAACCCAGATCTCTTGACTGGGTGTGAATGTTTTGATTTGTTTTGCATTCCGTTCATCAATTGTGTGTATTTTGCTTTCTTGCCCTAAGTGTGCCAGGTATGCCCAGACGTGGGTCCTGGGCTCACTGTGCCACTGTAATCAAGCTATCCTGGCTGAAGAGGGGTGAAACCCCAAAACCGGTCCTAGGATGCTAGTTTCCGCTCAAGGGAGGACTTGGCTTGGCAGTTCGGGCTGGGCTGTTCGCATGAGGCACAGGGTCAAGAATGATTTGCATATGGTCAGGTCTAAACTGGGGTGGCATGGTGAGCAAAAAAATTATGGATTTAACCCAGATCTCTTGACTGTGGGTGAATGTTTTGATTTGTTCTTCATTTCGGCCATCAATTGTGTGTCTTTTGCTTTCTTGCCCGAAGTGCGCCAGGTATGCCCAGACGTGGGTCCTGGGCTCACTGTGCCACTGGAATCAAGCTATCCTGGCTGAAGAGGGGTGAAACCCCGGAACCGGTCTTAGGATGCTTGTTTCCGGTCCAGGGAGGCCCTGGCTTGGCAGTTCGGGCTGTGCTGTTCCCATGAGGCATAGGGTCAAGACTGATTTGCATATGGCCAGGTCTAAACTGGGGTGGCATGGTGAGCAAAGGAATGATGGATTTAACCCAGATCTCTTGACTGGGTGTGAATGTTTTGATTTGTTTTGCATTCCGTTCATCAATTGTGTGTAGTTTGCTTTCTTGCCCTAAGTGTGCCAGGTATGCCCAGACGTGGGTCCTGGGCTCACTGTGCCACTGTAATCAAGCTATCCTGGCTGAAGAGGGGTGAAACCCCGAAACCGGTCCTAGGATGCTTGTTGCCGGTCCAGGGAGGACCTGGCTTGGCAGTTCGGGCTGGACTGTTCCCATGAGGCACAGGGTCAAGACTGATTTGCTTATGGCCAGGTCTAAACTGGGGTGGTATGGTGAGCAAAAGAATTATGGATTTAACCCAGATCTCTTGAGTGGGCGTGAATATTTTGATCTGTTCTGCATTCCGTCCATCATTTGTGTGTCTTTTGCTTTCTTGCCCTAAGTGCGTCAGGTATGCCCAGACATGGGTCCTGGGCTCACTGTGCCACTGGAATCAAGCTATCCTGGCTGAAGAGGGGTGAAACCCCAAAAACGGTCCTAGGATGCTTGCTTCCGGTCCAGGGAGGACCTGGCTTGGCAGTTCGGACTGGACTGTTCCCATGAGGCACAGGGTCAAGACTGATTTGCATATGGCCAGGTCTAAACTGGGGTGGCAAGGTGAGCAAAAGAATGATGGATTTAACCCAGATCTCTTGACTGGGGGTGAATGTTTTGATTTGTTCTGCATTCCGTCCATCAATTGTGTGTATTTCGCTTTCTTGCCCTAAGTGCGCCAGGTATGCCTAGACGTGGGGCCTGGGCTCACTGTGCCACAGAAATCAGGCTATCCTGGCTGAAGAGGGATGAAACCGCAAAACCGGTCCTAGGATGCTAGTTTCCGGTCCAGGGAGGACTTGGCTTGGCAGTTCGGGCTGGACCGTTCCCATGAGGCACAGGGTCAAGACTGATTTGCATATGGCCAGGTCTAAACTGGGGTGGCATGGTGAGCAAAAGAATGATGCATTTGACCCAGATCCCTTGACTGGGGGTGAATGTTTTGATTTGTTCTGCATTCCGTCCATCAATTGTGTGTCTTGCTTTCTTGCCCTATCTGCGCCAGGCATGCCCAGACGTGGGTCCTGGGCTCACTGTGCCACAGGAATCAAGCTACCCTGGCTGAAGAGGGGTGAAACCCCAAAACCGGTCCTAGGATGCTTGTTTCCGGTCCAGGGAGGACCTGGCTTGGCAGTTCGGGCTGGCCTTTTCCCATGAGGCACAGGGTCAAGACTGATTTGCATATGGCCAGGTCTAAACTGGGGTGGCATGGTGAGCAAAAGAATGTTGGATTTAACCCAGATCTCTTGACTGGGTGTGAATGTTTTGATTTGTTCTGCATTCCGTCCATCAATTGTTTGTATTTTGCTTTCTTGCCCTAAGTGTGCCAGGAATGCCCAGACGTAGGTCCTGGGCTCACTGTGCCACTGGAATCAAGCTATCCTGGCTGAAGAGGGATGAAACCCCAAAACCGTTCCCAGGATGCTAGTTTCCGGTCCAGGGAGGACTTGACTTGGGCAGTTCGGGCTGGACTGTTCGCATGAGGCACAAGGTCAAGACTGATTTGCATATGGCCAGGTCTAAACTGGGGTGGCATGGTGATCAAAAGAATGATGGATTTAACCCCGATCTCTTGACTGGGGGTGAATGTTTTGATTTGTTCTGCATTCCGTCCATCAATTGTGTGTCTTTTGCTTTCTTGCCCTAAGTGCGCCAGGTATGTCCATACTTGGGTCCTGGGCTCACTGTACCACAGGAATCAAGCTATCCTGGCTGAAGAGGGGTGAAGCCCCGAAACCGGTCCTAGGTGCTTCTTTCTGGTCCAGGGAGGACCTGGCTTTGCAGTTCGGACTGGACTGTTCCCATGAGGCACAGGGTCAAGACTGATTTGCATATGGGCAGGTCTAAACTGGGGTGGCAAGGTGAGCAAAAGAATGATGGATTTAACTCAGATCTCTTGACTGGGTGTGAATTTTTTGATTTGTTCTGCATTCCATCCATCAATTGTGTGTAGGTACGCCCAGACGTGGGTCCTGGGCTCACTGTGCCGCTGGAATCAAGCTATCCTGGCTGAAGAGGAGTGAAACCCCAAAACCGGTCCTAGGATGCTTGTTTCCGGTCCAGGGAGGACCTGGCTTGGCAGTTCGGGCTGGCCTGTTCCCATGAGGCACAGGGTCAAGACTGATTTGCATATGGCCAGGTCTAATCTGGGGTGGCATGGTGAGCAAAAGAATGATGGATTTAACCCAGATTTCTTGACTGCGGGTGAATGTTTTGATTTGTTCTGCATTCCATCCATCTATTGCGTGTCTTATGCTTTCTTGCCCTATGTGTGTGAGGTATGCCCAGACGTCGGTTCTGGGCTCACTGTGCCACTGGAATCAAGCTATCCTGGCTGAAGAGGGGTGAAACCCCGAAACCGGTCCTAGGATGCTTGTTTCCGGTCCAGGGAAAACCTGGCTTGGCAGTTCAGGCTGGACTGTTCTCATGAGGCACAGCATCAAGAATGATTTGCATATGGTCAGGTCTAAACTGGGGTGGCTTGGTGAGCAAAAGAACTATGGATTTAACCCAGAACTCTTGACTCGGGGTGAAAGTTTTGATTTTTCTGCATTCCATCCATCAATTGTGTGTCTTTTGCTTTCTTGCCCTAAGTGCGCCAGGTATGCCCAGACATTTATCCTGGGCTCACTGTGCCACTGGAATCAAGCTATCCTGGCTGAAGAGGGGTGAAACCCTGAAACCGGTCCTAGGATGCTTGTTTCCGGTCCAGGGAGGACCTGGCTTGGTAGTTCGGCTGGACTGTTCCCCTAAGGCACAGGGTCAAGACTGATTTGCATATTGCCAGTTCTAAACTGGGGTGGCATGGTGAGCAAAAGAATGATGGATTTAACCCAGATTTCTTGACTGGGGTTAAATGTTTTGATTTGTTCTGCATTCCATCCATCAATTGCATGTCTTATGCTTTCTTGCCCTATGTGCGCGAGGTATGCCCAGACGTGAGTCCTGGGCTCACTGTGCCACTGGAATCAAGCTAACCTGGCTGAAGAGGGGTGAAACCCCGAAACCGGTCCTAGGATGCTTGTTTCCGGTCCAGGGAGAACCTGGCTTGGCAGTTCAGGCTGGACTGTCCTCATGAGGCACAGGGTCAAGAATGATTTGCATATGGTCAGGTCTAAACTGGGGTGGCATGGTGAGCAAATAAATTATGGATTTAACCCAGATCTCTTGACTGTGGGTGAATGTTTTGATTTGTTCTTCATTTCGTCCATCAATTGTGTGTCTTTTGCTTTCTTGCCCGAAGTGCGCCAGGTATGCCCAGACGTGGGTCCTGGGCTCACTGTGCCACTGGAATCAAGCTATCCTGGCTGAAGAGGGGTGAAACCCCGAAACCGGTCTTAGGATGCTTGTTTCCGGTCCAGGGAGGCCCTGGCTTGGCAGTTCGGGCTGTGCTGTTCCCATGAGGCATAGGGTCAAGACTGATTTGCATATGGCCAGGTCTAAACTGGGGTGGCATGGTGAGCAAAAGAATGATGGATTTAACCCAGATCTCTTGACTGGGTGTGAATGTTTTGATTTGTTTTGCATTCCGTTCATCAATTGTGTGTATTTTGCTTTCTTGCCCTAAGTGTGCCAGGTATGCCCAGACGTGGGTCCTGGGCTCACTGTGCCACTGTAATCAAGCTATCCTGGCTGAAGAGGGGTGAAACCCCAAAACCGGTCCTAGGATGCTAGTTTCCGCTCCAGGGAGGACTTGGCTTGGCAGTTCGGGCTGGGCTGTTCGCATGAGGCACAGGGTCAAGAATGATTTGCATATGGTCAGGTCTAAACTGGGGTGGCATAGTGAGCAAAAAAATTATGGATTTAACCCAGATCTCTTGACTGTGGGTGAATGTTTTGATTTGTTCTTCATTTCGGCCATCAATTGTGTGTCTTTTGCTTTCTTGCCCGAAGTGCGCCAGGTATGCCCAGACGTGGGTCCTGGGCTCACTGTGCCACTGGAATCAAGCTATCCTGGCTGAAGAGGGGTGAAACCCCGGAACCGGTCTTAGGATGCTTGTTTCCGGTCCAGGGAGGCCCTGGCTTGGCAGTTCGGGCTGTGCTGTTCCCATGAGGCATAGGGTCAAGACTGATTTGCATATGGCCAGGTCTAAACTGGGGTGGCATGGTGAGCAAAAGAATGATGGATTTAACCCAGATCTCTTGACTGGGTGTAAATGTTTTGATTTGTTTTGCATTCCGTTCATCAATTGTGTGTATTTTGCTTTCTTGCCCTAAGTGTGCCAGGTATGCCCAGACGTGGGTCCTGGGCTCACTGTGCCACTGTAATCAAGCTATCCTGGCTGAAGAGGGGTGAAACCCCGAAACCGGTCCTAGGATGCTTGTTGCCGGTCCAGGGAGGACCTGGCTTGGCAGTTCGGGCTGGACTGTTCCCATGAGGCACAGGGTCAAGACTGATTTGCTTATGGCCAGGTCTAAACTGGGGTGGTATGGTGAGCAAAAGAATTATGGATTTAAGCCAGATCTCTTGACTGGGCGTGAATATTTTGATCTGTTCTGCATTCCGTCCATCATTTGTGTGTCTTTTGCTTTCTTGCCCTAAGTGCGTCAGGTATGCCCAGACATGGGTCCTGGGCTCACTGTGCCACTGGAATCAAGCTATCCTGGCTGAAGAGGGGTGAAACCCCAAAAACGGTCCTAGGATGCTTGCTTCCGGTCCAGGGAGGACCTGGCTTGGCAGTTCGGACTGGACTGTTCCCATGAGGCACAGGGTCAAGACTGATTTGCATATGGCCAGGTCTAAACTGGGGTGGCAAGGTGAGCAAAAGAATGATGGATTTAACCCAGATCTCTTGACTGGGGGTGAATGTTTTGATTTGTTCTGCATTCCGTCCATCAATTGTGTGTATTTCGCTTTCTTGCCCTAAGTGCGCCAGGTATGCCTAGACGTGGGGCCTGGGCTCACTGTGCCACAGAAATCAGGCTATCCTGGCTGAAGAGGGATGAAACCGCAAAACCGGTCCTAGGATGCTAGTTTCCGGTCCAGGGAGGACTTGGCTTGGCAGTTCGGGCTGGACCGTTCCCATGAGGCACAGGGTCAAGACTGATTTGCATATGGCCAGGTCTAAACTGGGGTGGCATGGTGAGCAAAAGAATGATGCATTTGACCCAGATCCCTTGACTGGGGGTGAATGTTTTGATTTGTTCTGCATTCCGTCCATCAATTGTGTGTCTTGCTTTCTTGCCCTATCTGCGCCAGGCATGCCCAGACGTGGGTCCTGGGCTCACTGTGCCACAGGAATCAAGCTACCCTGGCTGAAGAGGGGTGAAACCCCAAAACCGGTCCTAGGATGCTTGTTTCCGGTCCAGGGAGGACCTGGCTTGGCAGTTCGGGCTGGCCTTTTCCCATGAGGCACAGGGTCAAGACTGATTTGCATATGGCCAGGTCTAAACTGGGGTGGCATGGTGAGCAAAAGAATGTTGGATTTAACCCAGATCTCTTGACTGGGTGTGAATGTTTTGATTTGTTCTGCATTCCGTCCATCAATTGTTTGTATTTTGCTTTCTTGCCCTAAGTGTGCCAGGAATGACCAGACGTAGGTCCTGGGCTCACTGTGCCACTGGAATCAAGCTATCCTGGCTGAAGAGGGATGAAACCCCAAAACCGTTCCCAGGATGCTAGTTTCCGGTCCAGGGAGGACTTGACTTGGCAGTTCGGGCTGGACTGTTCGCATGAGGCACAAGGTCAAGACTGATTTGCATATGGCCAGGTCTAAACTGGGGTGGCATGGTGATCAAAAGAATGATGGATTTAACCCCGATCTCTTGACTGGGGGTGAATGTTTTGATTTGTTCTGCATTCCGTCCATCAATTGTGTGTCTTTTGCTTTCTTGCCCTAAGTGCGCCAGGTATGTCCATACTTGGGTCCTGGGCTCACTGTACCACAGGAATCAAGCTATCCTGGCTGAAGAGGGGTGAAGCCCCGAAACCGGTCCTAGGTGCTTCTTTCTGGTCCAGGGAGGACCTGGCTTTGCAGTTCGGACTGGACTGTACCCATGAGGCACAGGGTCAAGACTGATTTGCATATGGGCAGGTCTAAACTGGGGTGGCAAGGTGAGCAAAAGAATGATGGATTTAACTCAGATCTCTTGACTGGGTGTGAATTTTTTGATTTGTTCTGCATTCCGTCCATCAATTGTGTGTAGGTACGCCCAGACGTGGGTCCTGGGCTCACTGTGCCGCTGGAATCAAGCTATCCTGGCTGAAGAGGAGTGAAACCCCAAAACCGGTCCTAGGATGCTTGTTTCCGGTCCAGGGAGGACCTGGCTTGGCAGTTCGGGCTGGCCTGTTCCCATGAGGCACAGGGTCAAGACTGATTTGCATATGGCCAGGTCTAATCTGGGGTGGCATGGTGAGCAAAAGAATGATGGATTTAACCCAGATTTCTTGACTGCGGGTGAATGTTTTGATTTGTTCTGCATTCCATCCATCTATTGGTTGTCTTATGCTTTCTTGCCCTATGTGTGTGAGGTATGCCCAGACGTCGGTTCTGGGCTCACTGTGCCACTGGAATCAAGCTATCCTGGCTGAAGAGGGGTGAAACCCCGAAACCGGTCCTAGGATGCTTGTTTCCGGTCCAGGGAAAACCTGGCTTGGCAGTTCAGGCTGGACTGTTCTCATGAGGCACAGCATCAAGAATGATTTGCATATGGTCAGGTCTAAACTGGGGTGGCTTGGTGAGCAAAAGAACTATGGATTTAACCCAGAACTCTTGACTCGGGGTGAAAGTTTTGATTTTTCTGCATTCCATCCATCAATTGTGTGTCTTTTGCTTTCTTGCCCTAAGTGCGCCAGGTATGCCCAGACATTTATCCTGGGCTCACTGTGCCACTGGAATCAAGCTATCCTGGCTGAAGAGGGGTGAAACCCTGAAACCGGTCCTAGGATGCTTGTTTCCGGTCCAGGGAGGACCTGGCTTGGTAGTTCGGCTGGACTGTTCCCCTAAGGCACAGGGTCAAGACTGATTTGCATATTGCCAGTTCTAAACTGGGGTGGCATGGTGAGCAAAAGAAGGATGGATTTAACCCAGATTTCTTGACTGGGGTTAAATGTTTTGATTTGTTCTGCATTCCATCCATCAATTGC
This sequence comes from Triturus cristatus, assembly GCF_964204655.1. NCBI lineage: Eukaryota > Metazoa > Chordata > Amphibia > Caudata > Salamandridae > Triturus > Triturus cristatus. The sequence goes on from NC_140593.1 coordinate 425,879,365, forward strand.
ATGTCTTATGCTTTCTTGCCCTATGTGCGCGAGGTATGCCCAGACGTGGGTCCTGGGCTCACTGTGCCACTGGAATCAAGCTAACCTGGCTGAAGAGGGGTGAAACCCCGAAACCGGTCCTAGGATGCTTGTTTCCGGTCCAGGGAGAACCTGGCTTGGCAGTTCAGGCTGGACTGTCCTCATGAGGCACAGGGTCAAGAATGATTTGCATATGGTCAGGTCTAAACTGGGGTGGCATGGTGAGCAAATAAATTATGGATTTAACCCAGATCTCTTGACTGTGGGTGAATGTTTTGATTTGTTCTTCATTTCGTCCATCAATTGTGTGTCTTTTGCTTTCTTGCCCGAAGTGCGCCAGGTATGCCCAGACGTGGGTCCTGGGCTCACTGTGCCACTGGAATCAAGCTATCCTGGCTGAAGAGGGGTGAAACCCCGAAACCGGTCTTAGGATGCTTGTTTCCGGTCCAGGGAGGCCCTGGCTTGGCAGTTCGGGCTGTGCTGTTCCCATGAGGCATAGGGTCAAGACTGATTTGCATATGGCCAGGTCTAAACTGGGGTGGCATGGTGAGCAAAAGAATGATGGATTTAACCCAGATCTCTTGACTGGGTGTGAATGTTTTGATTTGTTTTGCATTCCGTTCATACAATTGTGTGTATTTTGCTTTCTTGCCCTAAGTGTGCCAGGTATGCCCAGACGTGGGTCCTGGGCTCACTGTGCCACTGTAATCAAGCTATCCTGGCTGAAGAGGGGTGAAACCCCAAAACCGGTCCTAGGATGCTAGTTTCCGCTCCAGGGAGGACTTGGCTTGGCAGTTCGGGCTGGGCTGTTCGCATGAGGCACAGGGTCAAGAATGATTTGCATATGGTCAGGTCTAAACTGGGGTGGCATGGTGAGCAAAAAAATTATGGATTTAACCCAGATCTCTTGACTGTGGGTGAATGTTTTGATTTGTTCTTCATTTCGGCCATCAATTGTGTGTCTTTTGCTTTCTTGCCCGAAGTGCGCCAGGTATGCCCAGACGTGGGTCCTGGGCTCACTGTGCCACTGGAATCAAGCTATCCTGGCTGAAGAGGGGTGAAACCCCGGAACCGGTCTTAGGATGCTTGTTTCCGGTCCAGGGAGGCCCTGGCTTGGCAGTTCGGGCTGTGCTGTTCCCATGAGGCATAGGGTCAAGACTGATTTGCATATGGCCAGGTCTAAACTGGGGTGGCATGGTGAGCAAAAGAATGATGGATTTAACCCAGATCTCTTGACTGGGTGTAAATGTTTTGATTTGTTTTGCATTCCGTTCATCAATTGTGTGTATTTTGCTTTCTTGCCCTAAGTGTGCCAGGTATGCCCAGACGTGGGTCCTGGGCTCACTGTGCCACTGTAATCAAGCTATCCTGGCTGAAGAGGGGTGAAACCCCGAAACCGGTCCTAGGATGCTTGTTGCCGGTCCAGGGAGGACCTGGCTTGGCAGTTCGGGCTGGACTGTTCCCATGAGGCACAGGGTCAAGACTGATTTGCTTATGGCCAGGTCTAAACTGGGGTGGTATGGTGAGCAAAAGAATTATGGATTTAAGCCAGATCTCTTGACTGGGCATGAATATTTTGATTTGTTCGGCATTCCGTCCATCATTTTTGTGTCTTTTGCTTTCTTGCCCTAAGTGCGTCAGGTATGCCCAGACATGGGTCCTGGGCTCACTGTGCCACAGGAATCAGGCTATCCTGGCTGAAGAGGGATGAAACCCCAAAACCGGTCCTAGGATGCTAGTTTCTGGTCCAGGGAGGACTTGGCTTGGCAGTTCGGGCTGGACCATTCCCATGAGGCACAGGGTCAAGACTTATTTGCATATGGCCAGGTCTAAACTGGGGTGGCATGGTGAGCAAAAGAATGATGGATTTGACCCAGATCTCTTGACTGGGGGTGAATGTTTTGAATTGTTCTGCATTCCGTCCATCAATTGTGTGTCTTTTGCTTTCTTGCCCTACGTGCGCCAGGTATGCCCAGACGTGAGTCCTGGGCTCACTGTGCCACAGGAATCAAGCTATCCTGGCTGAAGAGGGGTGAAACCCCAAAACCGGTCCTAGGATGCTTGTTTCCGGTCCAGGGAGGACCTGGCTTGGCAGTTCGGGCTGGCCTGTTCCCATGAGGCACAGGGTCAAGACTGATTTGCATATGGCCAGGTCTAATCTGGGGTGGCATGGTGAGCAAAAGAATGATGGATTTAACCCAGATCTCTTGACTGGGTGTGAATGTTTTGATTTGTTCTGCATTCCGTCCATCAATTGTTTGTATTTTGCTTTCTTGCCCTAAGTGCGCCAGGAATGCCCAGACGTGGGTCCTGGGCTCACTGTGCCACTGGAATCAAGCTATCCTGGCTGAAGAGGGATGAAACCCCAAAACTGGTCCCAGCAGGCTAGTTTCCGGTCCAGGGAGGACTTGACTTGGCAATTCGGGCTGGACTGTTCGCATGAGGCACAGGGTCAAGACTGATTTGCATATAGCCAGGTCTAAACTGCGGTGGCATGGTGAGAAAAAGAATGATGGATTTAACCCAGATCTCTTGACTGGGGGTGAATGTTTTGATTTGTTCTGCATTCCGTCCATCATATGTGTGTATTTTGCTTTCTTGCCGTAAGTGCGCCAGGTATGCCCAGACGTGGGTCCTGGGCTCACTGTGCCACAGGAATTAAGCTATCCTGGCTGAAGAGGGGTGAAACCCCGAAACCGGTCCTAGGATGCTTGTTTCCGGTCCAGGGAGGACCTGGCTTGGCAGTTCGGACTGGACTGATCCCATGAGGCACAGGGTCAAGACTGATTTGCATATGGCCACGTCTAAACTGGGGTGGCAAGGTGAGCAAAAGAATGATGGATTTAACCCAGATCTCTTGAGTGGGCGTGAATATTTTGATTTGTTCTGCATTCCGTCCACCAATTGTGTGTATTTAGCTTTCTTGCCCTAAGTGCGCCAGGTATGCCCAGACGTGGGGCCTGGGCTCACTGTGCCACAGAAATCAGGCTATCCTGGCTGAAGAGGGATGAAACCCCAAAACCGGTCCTAGGATGCTAGTTTCCGTTCCAGGAAGGACTTGGCTTGGCAGTTCAGGCTGGACCGTTCCCATGAGGCACAGGGTCAAGACTGATTTGCATATGGCCAGGTCTAAACTGGGGTGGCATGGTGAGCAAAAGAATGATGCATTTGACCCAGATCCCTTGACTGGGGGTGAATGTTTTGATTTGTTCTGCATTCCGTCCATCAATTGTGTGTCTTGCTTTCTTGCCCTGTCTGCCAGGCATGCCCAGACGTGGGTCCTGGGCTCACTGTGCCACAGGAATCAAGCTACCCTGGCTACCGGTCCTAGGATGCTTATTACCGGTCCTAGGATGCTTATTTCCGGTCCAGGGAGGACCTGGCTTGGCAGTTCGGGCTGGCCTTTTCCCATGAGGCACAGGGTCAAGACTGATTTGCATATGGCCAGGTCTAAACTGGGGTGGCATGGGGAGCAAAAGAATGTTGGATTTAACCCAGATCTCTTGACTGGGTGTGAATGTTTTGATTTGTTCTGCATTGCGTCCATCAATTGTTTGTATTTTGCTTTCTTGCCCTAAGTGCGCCAGGAATGCCCAGACGTAAGTCCTGGGCTCACTGTGCCACTGGAATCAAGCTATCCTGGCTGAAGAGGGATGAAACCCCAAAACCGGTCCCAGGATGCTAGTTTCCAGTCCAGGGAGGACTTGACTTGGCAGTTCGGTCTGGACTGTTCGCATGAGGCACAAGGTCAAGACTGATTTGCATATGGCCAGGTCTAAACCGGGGTGGCATGGTGATCAAAAGAATGATGGATTTAACCCAGATCTCTTGACTGGGGGTGAATGTTTTGATTTGTTCTGCATTCAGTCCATCAATTGTGTGTCTTTTGCTTTCTTGCCCTAAGTGCGCCAGGTATGTCCATACTTGGGTCCTGGGCTCACTGTACCACAAGAATCAAGCTATCCTGGCTGAAGAGGGGTGAAACCCCGAAACCGGTCCTAGGTGCTTCTTTCTGGTCCAGGGAGGACCTGGCTTGGCAGTTCGGACTGGACTGTTCTCATGAGGCACAGGGTCAAGACTGATTTGCATATGGGCAGGTCTAAACTGGGGTGGCAAGGTGAGCAAAAGAATGATGGATTTAACTCAGCTCTCTTGACTGGGTGTGAATTTTTTGATTTGTTCTGCATTCCGTCCATCAATTGTGTGTATTTTGCTTTCTTGCCCTAAGTGCGCCAGGTATGCCCAGACGTGGGTCCTGGGCTCACTGTGCCACTAGAATCAAGCCATCCTGGCTGAAGTGGGATGAAACCCCAAAACCGGTCCTAGGATGCTAGTTTCCGGTCCAGGGAGGACTTGGCTTGGCAGTTAGGGCTGGGCTGTTCGCATGAGGCACAGAGTCAAGACTGATTTGCATATGGCCAGGTCTAAACTGGGGTGGCATGGTGAGCAAAAGAATGATGGATTTAACCCAGATCTCTTTACTGGGGCTGAATGTTTTGATTTGTTCTGCATTCCGTCAATCAATTGTGTTTCTTTTGCTTTCTTGCCCTAAGTGCGCCAGGTATGCCCAGACGTGGGTCCTGGGCTCACTGTGCCACAGGAATCAAGCTATCCTGGTTGAAGAGGGGTGAAACCCCGAAACCGGTCCTAGGATGCTTGTTTCCGGTCCAGGGAGGACCTGGCTTGGAAGTTCGACTGGACTGTTCCCATGAGGCACAGGGTCAAGACTGATTTGCATATGGCCCGGTCTAAACTGGGGTCGCATGGTGAGCAAAAGAATGATGGATTTAACCCAGATCTCTTGACTGTGGGTGAATGTTTTGATTTGTTTTGCATTCCGTTCATCAATTGTGTGTATTTTGCTTTCTTGCCCTAAGTGTGCCAGGTATGCCCAGACGTGGGTCCTGGGCTCACTGTGCCACTGTAATCAAGCTATCCTGGCTGAAGAGGGGTGAAACCCCAAAACCGGTCCTAGGATGCTAGTTTCCGCTCCAGGGAGGACTTGGCTTGGCAGTTCGGGCTGGGCTGTTCGCATGAGGCACAGGGTCAAGAATGATTTGCATATGGTCAGGTCTAAACTGGGGTGGCATGGTGAGCAAAAAAATTATGGATTTAACCCAGATCTCTTGACTGTGGGTGAATGTTTTGATTTGTTCTTCATTTCGGCCATCAATTGTGTGTCTTTTGCTTTCTTGCCCGAAGTGCGTCAGGTATGCCCAGACGTGGGTCCTGGGCTCACTGTGCCACAGGAATCAAGCTATCCTGGCTGAAGAGGGGTGAAACCCCGAAACCGGTCCTAGGATGCTTGTTTCCGGTCCAGGGAGGACCTGGCTTGGCAGTTCGGACTGGACTGATCCCATGAGGCACAGGGTCAAGACTGATTTGCATATGGCCACGTCTAAACTGGGGTGGCAAGGTGAGCAAAAGAATGATGGATTTAACCCAGATCTCTTGACTGGGGGTGAATGTTTTGATTTGTTCTGCATTCCGTCCATCAATTATGTGTATTTTGCTTTCTTGCCCTAAGTGCGCCAGGTATGCCCAGACGTGGGTCCTGGGCTCACTGTGCCACTGGAATCAAGCTGTCCTGGCTGAAGAGGGCTGAAACCCCGAAACCGGTTCTAGGACGCTTGTTGCCGGTCCAGGGAGGACCTGGCTTTGCAGTTCGGGTTGGACTGTTCCCATGAGGCACAGTGTCAAGACTGATTTGCATATGGCCAGGTCTAAACTGGGGTGGTATGATGAGCAAAAGAATTTTGGATTTAACCCAGATCTCTTGAGTGGGCGTGAATATTTTGATTTGTTCTGCATTCCGTCCATCATTTGTGTGTCTTTTGCTTTCTTGCCCTAAGAGCGTCAGGTATGCCCAGACATGGGTCCTGGGCTCACTGTGCCACTGGAATCAAGCTATCCTGGCTGAAGAGGGGTGAAACCCCAAAACCGGTCCTAGGATGCTTGTTGCCGGTCCAGGGAGGACCTGGCTTGGCAGTTCGGGCTGGACTGTTCCTATGAGGCACAGGGTGAAGACTGATTTGCTAATGGCTGGTCTAAACTGGGGTGGTATGGTGAGAAAAAGAATTATGGATTTAACCCAGATCTCTTGACTGTGGGTGAATGTGTTGATTTGTTCTTCATTTCGTCCATCAATTGTGTGTCTTTTGCTTTCTTGCCCGAAGTGCGCCAGGTATGCCCAGACGTGGGTCCGGGGCTCACTGTGCCACTGGAATCAAGCTATCCTGGCTGAAGAGGGGTGAAACCCCGAAACCGGTCTTAGGATGCTTGTTTCCGTTCCAGGGAGGACCTGGCTTGGCATTTCGGGCTGGGCTGTTCCCATGAGGCACAGGGTCAAGACTGATTTGCATATGGCCAGGTCTAAACTGGGGTGGCATGGTGAGCAAAAGAATGATGGATTTAACCCAGATCTCTTGACTGGGTGTGAATGTTTTGATTTGTTCTGCATTCCTTCCATCAATTGTTTGTATTTTGCTTTCTTGCCCTAAGTGCGCCAGGTATGCCCAGACGTGGGTCCTGGGCTCACTGTGCCACAGGAATCAAGCTATCCTGGCTGAAGAGGGGTGAAACCCCGAAACCGGTCCTAGGATGCTTGTTTCCGGTCCAGGGAGGACCTGGCTTGGCAGTTCGGACTGGACTGATCCCATGAGGCACAGGGTCAAGACTGATTTGCATATGGCCAGGTCTAAACTGGGGTGGCATGGTGAGCAAAAGAATGATGGATTTAACCCAGATCTCTTGACTGGGTGTGAATGTTTTGATTTGTTCTGCATTCCGTCCATCAATTGTTTGTATTTTGCTTTCTTGCCCTAAGTGCGCCAGGTATGCCCAGACGTGGGTCCTGGGCTCACTGTGCCACAGGAATCAAGCTATCCTGGCTGAAGAGGGATGAAACCCCAAAACCGGTCCCAGAATGCTAGTTTCCGGTCCAGGGAGGACTTGAATTGGCAATTCGGGCTGGACTGTTCGCATGAGGCACAGGGTCAAGACTGATTTGCATATAGCCAGGTCTAAACTGGGGTGGCATGGTGAGCAAAAGAATGATGGATTTAACCCAGATCTCTTGACTGGGCTTGAATGTTTTGATTTGTTCTGCATTCCGTCCATCATATGTGTGTATTTTGCTTTCTTGCCCTAAGTGCGCCAGGTATGCCCAGACGTGGGTCCTGGGCTCACTGTGCCACAGGAATCAAGCTATCCTGGCTGAAGAGGGGTGAAACCCCGAAACCGGTCCTAGGATGCTTGTTTCCGGTCCAGGGAGGACCTGGCTTGGCAGTTCGGACTGGACTGATCCCATGAGGCACAGGGTCAAGACTGATTTGCATATGGCCACGTCTAAACTGGGGTGGCAAGGTGAGCAAAAGAATGATGGATTTAACCCAGATCTCTTGACTGGGGGTGAATGTTTTGATTTGTTCTGCATTCCGTCCATCAATTATGTGTATTTTGCTTTCTTGCCCTAAGTGCGCCAGGTATGCCCAGACGTGGGTCCTGGGATCACTGTGCCACTGGAATCAAGCTCTCCTGGCTGAAGAGGGCTGAAACCCCGAAACCGGTTCTAGGACGCTTGTTGCCGGTCCAGGGAGGACCTGGCTTTGCAGTTCGGGTTGGACTGTTCCCATGAGGCACAGTGTCAAGACTGATTTGCATATGGCCAGGTCTAAACTGGGGTGGTATGATGAGCAAAAGAATTATGGATTTAACCCAGATCTCTTGAGTGGGCGTGAATATTTTGATTTGTTCTGCATTCCGTCCATCATTTGTGTGTCTTTTGCTTTCTTGCCCTAAGTGCGTCAGGTATGCCCAGACATGGGTCCTGGGCTCACTGTGCCACTGGAATCAAGCTATCCTGGCTGAAGAGGGGTGAAACCCCAAAAACGGTCGTAGGATGCTTGTTTCCGGTCCAGGGAGGACCTGGCTTGGCAGTTCGGACTGGACTGTTCCCATGAGGCACAGGGTCAAGACTGATTTGCATATGGCCAGGTCTAAACTGGGGTGGCAAGGTGAGCAAAAGAATGATGGATTTAACCCAGATCTCTTGACTGGGGGTGAATGTTTTGATTTGTTCTGCATTCCGTCCATCAATTGTGTGTATTTCGCTTTCTTGCCCTAAGTGCGCCAGGTATGCCCAGACGTGGGGCCTGGGCTCACTGTGCCACAGAAATCAGGCTATCCTGGCTGAAGAGGGATGAAACCGCAAAACCGGTCCTAGGATGCTAGTTTCCGGTCCAGGGAGGACTTGGCTTGGCAGTTCGGGCTGGATTGTTCCCATGAGGCACAGGGTCAAGACTGATTTGCATATGGCCAGGTCTAAACTGGGGTGGCATGGTGAGCAAAAGAATGATGCATTTGACCCAGATCCCTTGACTGGGGGTGAATGTTTTGATTTGTTCTGCATTCCGTCCATCAATTGTGTGTCTTGCTTTCTTGCCCTATCTGCGCCAGGCATGCCCAGACGTGGGTCCTGGGCTCACTGTGCCACAGGAATCAAGCTACCCTGGCTGAAGAGGGGTGAAACCCCAAAACCGGTCCTAGGATGCTTGTTTACGGTCCAGGGAGGACCTGGCTTGGCAGTTCGGGCTGGCCTTTTCCCATGAGGCACAGGGTCAAGGCTGATTTGCATATGGCCAGGTCTAAACTGGGGTGGCATGGTGAGCAAAAGAATGTTGGATTTAACCCAGATCTCTTGATTGGGTGTGAATGTTTTGATTTGTTCTGCATTCCGTCCATCAATTGTTTGTATTTTGCTTTCTTGCCCTAAGTGTGCCAGGAATGCCCAGACGTGGGTCCTGGGCACACTGTGCCACTGGAATCAAGCTATCCTGGCTGAAGAGAGATGAAACCCCAAAACCGTTCCCAGGATGCTAGTTTCCGGTCCAGGGAGGACTTGACTTGGCAGTTCGGGCTGGACTGTTCGCATGAGGCACAAGGTCAAGACTGATTTGCATATGGCCAGGTCTAAACCTGGGTGGCATGGTGATCAAAAGAATGATGGATTTAACCCAGATCTCTTGACTGGGGGTGAATGTTTTGATTTGTTCTGCATTCCGTCCATCAATTGTGTGTCTTTTGCTTTCTTGCCCTAAGTGCGCCAGGTATGTCCATACTTGGGTCCTGGGCTCACTGTACCACAGGAATCAAGCTATCCTGGCTGAAGAGGGGTGAAACCCCGAAACCGGTCCTAGGTGCTTCTTTCTGGTCCAGGGAGGACCTGGCTTGGCAGTTCGGACTGGACTGTTCCCATGAGGCACAGGGTCAAGACTGATTTGCATATGGGCAGGTCTGAACTGGGGTGGCAAGGTGAGCAAAAGAATGATGGATTTAACTCAGATCTCTTGACTGGGTGTGAATTTTTTGATTTGTTCTGCATTCCGTCCATCAATTGTGTGTAGGTACGCCCAGACGTGGGTCCTGGGCTCACTGTGCCGCTGGAATCAAGCTATCCTGGCCGAAGAGGGATGAAACCCCAAAACCGGTCCCAGCAGTCTAGTTTCCGGTCCAGGGAGGACTTGACTTGGCAATTCGGGCTAGTCTGTTCGCATGAGGCACAGGGTCAAGACTGATTTGCATATAGCCAGGTCTAAACTGGGGTGGCATGGTGAGAAAAAGAATGATGGATTTAACCCAGATCTCTTGACTGGGGGTGAATGTTTTGATTTGTTCTGCATTCCGTCCATCATATGTGTGTATTTTGCTTTCTTGCCCTAAGTGCGCCAGGTATGCCCAGACGTGGGTCCTGGGCTCACTGTGCCACAGGAATTAAGCTATCCTGGCTGAAGAGGGGTGAAACCCCGAAACCGGTCCTAGGATGCTTGTTTCCGGTCCAGGGAGGACCTGGCTTGGCAGTTCGGACTGGACTGATCCCATGAGGCACAGGGTCAAGACTGATTTGCATATGGCCACGTCTAAACTGGGGTGGCAAGGTGAGCAAAAGAATGATGGATTTAACCCAGATCTCTTGACTGGGGGTGAATGTTTTGATTTGTTCTGCATTCCGTCCATCAATTATGTGTATTTTGCTTTCTTGCCCTAAGTGCGCCAGGTATGCCCAGACGTGGGTCCTGGGCTCACTGTGCCACTGGAATCAAGCTGTCCTGGCTGAAGAGGAGTGAAACCCCAAAACCGGTCCTAGGACGCTTGTTGCCGGTCCAGGGAGGACCTGGCTTTGCAGTTCGGGTTGGACTGTTCCCATGAGGCACAGTGTCAAGACTGATTTGCATATGGCCAGGTCTAAACTGGGGTGGTATGATGAGCAAAGAATTATGGATTTAACCGAGATCTCTTGAGTGGGCGTGAATATTTTGATTTGTTCTGCATTCCGTCCATCATTTGTGTGTCTTTTGCTTTCTTGCCCTAAGTGCGTCAGGTATGCCCAGACATGGGCCCTGGGCTCACTGTGCCACTGGAATCAAGCTATCCTGGCTGAAGAGGGGTGAAACCCCAAAAACGGTCCTAGGATGCTTGTTTCCGGTCCAGGGAGGACCTGGCTTGGCAGTTCGGACTGGACTGTTCCCATGAGGCACAGCGTCAAGACTGATTTGCATATGGCCAGGTCTAAACTGGGGTGGCAAGGTGAGCAAAAGAATGATGGATTTAACCCAGATCTCTTGACTGGTGGTGAATGTTTTGATTTGTTCTGCATTCCGTCCATCAATTGTGTGTATTTAGCTTTCTTGCCCTAAGTGCGCCAGGTATGCCCAGACGTGGGGCCTGGGCTCACTGTGCCACAGAAATCAGGCTATCCTGGCTGAAGAGGGATGAAACCCCAAAACCGGTCCTAGGATGCTAGTTTCCGTTCCAGGGAGGACTTGGCTTGGCAGTTCGGGCTGGACCGTTCCCATGAGGCACAGGGTCAAGACTGATTTGCATATGGCCAGGTCTAAACTGGGGTGGCATGGTGAGCAAAAGAATGATGCATTTGACCCAGATCCCTTGACTGGGAGTGAATGTTTTGATTTGTTCTGCATTCCGTCCATCAATTGTGTGTCTTGCTTTCTTGCCCTGTCTGCGCCAGGCATGCCCAGACGTGGGTCCTGGGCTCACTGTGCCACTGGAATCAAGCTACCCTGGCTGAAGAGGGGTGAAACCCCAAAACCGGTCCTAGGATGCTTATTTCCGGTCCAGGGAGGACCTGGCTTGGCAGTTCGGGCTGGCCTTTTCCCATGAGGCACAGGGTCAAGACTGATTTGCATATGGCCAGGTCTAAACTGGGGTGGCATGGGGAGCAAAAGAATGTTGGATTTAACCCAGATCTCTTGACTGGGTGTGAATGTTTTGATTTGTTCTGCATTCCGTCCATCAATTGTTTGTATTTTGCTTTCTTGCCCTAAGTGCGCCAGGAATGCCCAGACGTAGGTCCTGGGCTCACTGTGCCACTGGAATCAAGCTATCCTGGCTGAAGAGGGATGAAACCCCAAAACCGGTCCCAGGATGCTAGTTTCCGGTCCAGGGAGGACTTGACTTGGCAGTTCGGTCTGGACTGTTCGCATGAGGCACAAGGTCAAGACTGATTTGCATATGGCCAGGTCTAAACTGGGGTGGCATGGTGATCAAAAGAATGATGGATTTAACCCAGATCTCTTGACTGGGGGTGAATGTTTTGATTTGTTCTGCATTCAGTCCATCAATTGTGTGTCTTTTGCTTTCTTGCCCTAAGTGCGCCAGGTATGTCCATACTTGGGTCCTGGGCTCACTGTACCACAGGAATCAAGCTATCCTGGCTGAAGAGGGGTGAAACCCCGAAACCGGTCCTAGGTGCTTCTTTCTGGTCCAGGGAGGACCTGGCTTGGCAGTTCGGACTGGACTGTTCCCATGAGGCACAGGGTCAAGACTGACTGGCATATGGGCAGGTCTAAACTGGGGTGGCAAGGTGAGCAAAAGAATGATGGATTTAACTCAGATCTCTTGACTGGGTGTGAATTTTTTGATTTGTTCTGCATTCCGTCCATCAATTGTGTGTATTTTGCTTTCTTGCCCTAAGTGCGCCAGGTATGCCCAGACGTGGGTCCTGGGCTCACTGTGCCACAGGAATCAAGCTATCCTGGTTGAAGAGGGGTGAAACCCCAAAACCGGTCCTAGGATGCTAGTTTCCGCTCCAGGGAGGACTTGGCTTGGCAGTTCGGGCTGGGCTGTTCGCATGAGGCACAGAGTCAAGACTGATTTGCTTATGGCCAGGTCTAAACTGGGGTGGCATGGTGAGCAAAAGAATGATGGATTTAACCCAGATCTCTTTACTGGGGCTGAATGTTTTGATTTGTTCTGCATTCCGTCAATCAATTGTGTGTCTTTTGCTTTCTTGCCCTAAGTGCGCCAGGTATGCCCAGACGTGGGTCCTGGGCTCACTGTGCCACAGGAATCAAGCTATCCTGGTTGAAGAGGGGTGAAACCCCGAAACCGGTCCTAGGATGCTTGTTTCCGGTCCAGGGAGGACCTGGCTTGGAAGTTCGACTGGACTGTTCCCATGAGGCACAGGGTCAAGACTGATTTGCATATGGCCCGGTCTAAACTGGGGTCGCATGGTGAGCAAAAGAATGATGGATTTAACCCAGATCTCTTGACTGTGGGTGAATGTTTTGATTTGTTCTTCTTTTCGTCCATCAATTGTGTGTCTTTTGCTTTCTTGCCCGAAGTGCGCCAGGTATGCCCAGACGTGGGTCCTGGGCTCACTGTGCCACTGGAATCAAGCTATCCTGGCTGAAGAGGGGTGAAACCCCGAAACCGGTCTTAGGATGCTTGTTTCCGTTCCAGGGAGGACCTGGCTTGGCAGTTCGGGCTGGGCTTTTCCCATGAGGCACAGGGTCAAGACTGATTTGCATATTGCCAGGTCTAAACTGGGGTGGCATGGTGAGCAAAAGAATGATGGATTTAACCCAGATCTCTTGACTGGGTGTGAATGTTTTTATTTGTTCTGCATTCCGTCCATCAATTGTTTGTATTTTGCTTTCTTGCCCTAAGTGCGCCAGGAATGCCCAGACGTGGGTCCTGGGCTCACTGTGCCACTGGAATCAAGCTATCCTGGCTGAAGAGGGATGAAACCCCAAAACCGGTCCCAGCATGCTAGTTTCCTGTCCAGGGAGGACTTGAATTGGCAATTCGGGCTGGACTGTTCGCATGAGGCACAGGGTCAAGACAGATTTGCATATAGCCAGGTCTAAACTGGGGTGGCATGGTGAGCAAAAGAATGATGGATTTAACCCAGATCTCTTGACTGGGGGTGAATGTTTTGATTTGTTCTGCATTCCGTCCATCATATTTGTGTATTTTGCTTTCTTGCCCTAAGTGCACCAGGTATGCCCAGACGTGGGTCCTGGGCTCACTGTGCCACAGGAATCAAGCTATCCTGGCTGAAGTGGGGTGAAACCCCGAAACCGGTCCTAGGATGCTTGTTTCCGGTCCAGGGAGGACCTGGCTTGGCAGTTCGGACTGGACTGATCCCATGAGGCACAGGGTCAAGACTGATTTGCATATGGCCACGTCTAAACTGGGGTGGCAAGGTGAGCAAAAGAATGATGGATTTAACCCAGATATCTTGACTGGGGGTGAATGTTTTGATTTGTTCTGCATTCCGTCCATCAATTATGTGTATTTTGCTTTCTTGCCCTAAGTGCGCCAGGTATGCCCAGACGTGGGTCCTGGGCTCACTGTGCCACTGGAATCAAGCTGTCCTGGCTGAAGAGGGCTGAAACCCCGAAACCGGTTCTAGGACTAGGACGCTTGTTGCCGGTCCAGGGAGGACCTGGCTTTGCAGTTCGGGTTGGACTGTTCCCATGAGGCACAGTGTCAAGACTGATTTGCATATGGCCAGGTCTAAACTGGGGTGGTATGATGAGCAAAAGAATTATGGATTTAACCCAGATCTCTTGAGTGGGCGTGAATATTTTGATTTGTTCTGCATTCCGTCCATCATTTGTGTGTCTTTTGCTTTCTTGCCCTAAGTGCGTCAGGTATGCCCAGACATGGGTCCTGGGCTCACTGTGCCACTGGAATCAAGCTATCCTGGCTGAAGAGGGGTGAAACCCCAAAAACGGTCCTAGGATGCTTGTTTCCGGTCCAGGGAGGACCTGGCTTGGCAGTTCGGACTGGACTGTTCCCATGAGGCACAGGGTCAAGACTGATTTGCATATGGCCAGGTCTAAACTGGGGTGGCAAGGTGAGCAAAAGAATGATGGATTTAACCCAGATCTCTTGACTGGGGGTGAATGTTTTGATATGTTCTGCATTCCGTCCATCAATTGTGTGTATTTCGCTTTCTTGCCCTAAGTGCGCCAGGTATGCCCAGACGTGGGGCCTGGGCTCACTGTGCCACAGTAATCAGGCTATCCTGGCTGAAGAGGGATGAAACCGCAAAACCGGTCCTAGTATGCTAGTTTCCGGTCCGGGGAGGACTTGGCTTGGCAGTTCGGGCTGGACCGTTCCCATGAGGCACAGGGTCAAGACTGATTTGCATATGGCCAGGTCTAAACTGGGGTGGCATGGTGAGCAAAAGAATGATGCATTTGACCCAGATCCCTTGACTGGGGGTGAATGTTTTGATTTGTTCTGCATTCCGTCCATCAATTGTGTGTCTTGCTTTCTTGCCCTATCTGCGCCAGGCATGCCCAGACGTGGGTCCTGGGCTCACTGTGCCACAGGAATCAAGCTACCCTGGCTGAAGAGGGGTGAAACCCCAAAACCGGTCCTAGGATGCTTGTTTCTGGTCCAGGGAGGACCTGGCTTGGCAGTTCGGGCTGGCCTTTTCCCATGAGGCACAGGGTCAAGACTGATTTGCATATGGCCAGGTCTAAACTGGGGTGGCATGGTGAGCAAAAGAATCTTGGATTTAACCCAGATCTCTTGACTGGGTGTGAATGTTTTGATTTGTTCTGCATTCCGTCCATCAATTGTTTGTATTTTGCTTTCTTGCCCTAAGTGTGCCAGGAATGCCCAAATGTAGGTCCTGGGCTCACTGTGCCACTGGAATCAAGCTATCCTGGCTGAAGAGGGATGAAACCCCAAAACCGGTCCCAGGATGCTAGTTTCCGGTACAGGGAGGACTTGACTTGGCAGTTCGGGCTGGACTGTTCGCATGAGGCACAAGGTCAAGACTGATTTGCATATGGCCAGGTCTAAACTGGGGTGGCATGGTGATCAAAAGAATGATGGATTTAACCCAGATCTCTTGACTGGGGGTGAATGTTTTGAT
Source organism: Triturus cristatus (assembly GCF_964204655.1). Taxonomy (NCBI): domain Eukaryota; kingdom Metazoa; phylum Chordata; class Amphibia; order Caudata; family Salamandridae; genus Triturus; species Triturus cristatus. Next base: position 425,894,576 of record NC_140593.1, read on the forward strand.
TTGTTCTGCATTCCGTCCATCAATTATGTGTCTTTTGCTTTCTTGCCCTAAGTGCGCCAGGTATGTCCATACTTGGGTCTTGGGCTCACTGTACCACAGGAATCAAGCTATCCTGGCTGAAGAGGGGTGAAACCCCGAAACCGGTCCTAGGTGCTTCTTTCTGGTCCAGGGAGGACCTGGCTTGGCAGTTCGGACTGGACTGTTCCCATGAGGCACAGGGTCAAGACTGATTTGCATATGGGCAGGTCTAAACTGGGGTGGCAAGGTGAGCAAAAGAATGATGGATTTAACTCAGATCTCTTGACTGGGTGTGAATTTTTTGATTTGTTCTGCATTCCATCCATCAATTGTGTGTCTTTTGCTTTCTTGCCCGAAGTGCGCCAGGTATGCCCAGACGTGGGTCCTGGGCTCACTGTGCCACTGGAATCAAGCTGTCCTGGCTGAAGAGGGCTGAAACCCCGAAACCGGTTCTAGGACGCTTGTTGCCGGCCCAGGGAGGACCTGGCTTGGCAGTTCGGGCTGGACTGTTCCCATGAGGCACAGTTTCAAGACTGATTTGCATATGGCCAGGTCTAAACTGGGGTGGCATGGTGAGCAAAAGAATGATGGATTTAACCCAGATCTCTTGACTGGGGGTGAATGTTTTCATTTGTTCTGCATTCCGTCCATCAATTATGTGTCTTTTACCCTCCTCACCAAGCCACATAATGGCTCAGGAGACACAATCACCCATCCTCCGGAGTCTGATGCAAAATGTATTTATTTGTGGAAGGGGTGGGGAAGCTCCCCTCTCATAGTCATGTAATGGCCCTAGGGACCCCACCCACTGGGGTCTGACAGATTATTTATTTGGGGAGTGCGGCCTGGGGCCACCCAATATGCGCCACATAATGGCTTAGGGGAGCCTCTCTAGGCAGCCCGTGTGGCAGTTGGGCATGGTGTGGTGAAGGGCTTAACACACCCAGACGCTGACCCTCAGAACTGAGCATCAGAATGATGTGGAGAGCCGCAGAAGGCACGATGACAAAAAACAAAATTTAAATAATAAGAAACAAAAAATGAAAAATCACAGTCCGGGGATGCAGCAATCAGATCTGGCAAACTCTCTTCAGTGGCCACTGGTTTTGTTGATATGACTACGCAAAGTAACAAAACAGAAGCAGCTTACCGTGGAAAGGGTAGGTTAAAAAAGCAGCAGTTCTACTTGGTGGCGACATAAAGTAAACACACCCATCGACCTTATGACCTGCTGTGGTGAGCGGGAAGGCTCCGAGTTTTCTTTGGAAGCTGCTTGTTTTTTTTTTTTTAGAGAGCCATTGACATGAAGATATGTTAGTGTAAATCCCTGATAAGGATGACGCACGTAATTAACCTTTGATTTTCCCACTTTTATAGCACAGTGCAGATGACAGGTTTAGTATAGTAACCTTTGTTCATAAAAAAAGAAGCTCATTTATGTTTTCTTTAACAGGCAGCTGGAGTGCCAGCCTGAAGCCACAAATAACAAGCATTGTCAAAGCTAATATGTCTGGCCTTTGTGTGGTGCTCTCACAGAGTGACACAACAAGCCGGCAGCTGCACCCGTTCGCATGTGCACACAAACCACACGGCCATTTTGACATTTCGATCCACAGAGGGATATTTACACGTTTCATACCATAACTACACAAACCAACAGCGGGCACGTTTCAGATCACGCCTGATGCATATTTGGGAAAGGACGAGGCACCTCTGACTATGAGGACCTGTGGCAGCTGTATGCACTGCGAGTATCTAAGAGCGCATCCTCAATAACGTATAACGCAGGGTGCTATGCATGGAGCAATGTACATTTGTGGCAGGGTAGAAACAAGCAATCTCTAGAAGGCTATGAAAGCATTTGCATATTAGTATGAACATTGCTTGAATGGACAGGCACTGTCTGGTACTGAGTGCATGGACTTCCTTAATTCGACAGGGAGATTACCTGCACTTCTCAGCAGTGCTGCAGTATATTTATTTAGTGAGAGTGTCTGCATTTATCAGGGAAAAACAAGTACTCTAAACAGTGAGTACCTGCACTTCTATATTCCCATTTAAAGCACTAGGTATGAAAGTCCTGGCATGGTAGGTCATGTCTTGGTAGAATGAAGCTATAGTTTGAGGTTGATGACATGCATGGCCTAAAGTGACTCCCCAGCAGCTGGATGTTCAGCTAACTTGGTAAAATGTCTCTGGTGGTGTAGGGCGCTTTCCCAGCAGAATCACATCCATTGAGAAAGCACCACAATGCCAGACCAATATATGTACGTGCTGTACAAATACCAATAAAAAAATGACATAAGCAGAAAACATACACAGTTTTTACAGAGTCAGCAATAGCCACTCTGCAGTCATGTTTAAGGAGTTTCTTTCGAAAATCACTTTTTTGCTTTGCTAAAAACGTTGGCACTATTGAAGGAGTCTGCACAAAACGTACCAACAAAATTGCATCCCGTTTAGGTTTGGCATGACAGGTTTTGTGCAGAGCTGTCCACTGGGGAGGAGAAATTAAGGGAGGGGAGGGGGCTAAAAAGCAGCCTGTTTCTTTCTAACTGCAATACTTTGCTCTCTCCTACAGAAGAAGACCGCTAAACACCAAATTTCGCATGAAACTAGAACTTTACTCATTGGAGGGCCTTTGCTTGTTTTACTGTAAATCCATTGAGTAGTTTTTGTGGATATTAAAATTTGAAAGAGGTGTCAGATGGTCTTCAAAGGGTTAAATTGTAGGTATATCTCAACAGTTGGAAATTTGTTTTTTAATCAGCCTTCTACTTAGCGTATTTACCTTACACATGGAACTTTTTATATTTGTGCCATCAAGGGTGAGCACGGTTTAAAGGGCGGTCAAAAAGTGTTCATTTGTTAATAACTGTAGTATCGTTAGACCGGGTGGGCATGGCCAAGATGACAACTGCATAGGTTGCAATGCCATGCTCCGGGAACAACCGCCCTATTCATAAACATCCTGTCAACACAATAATACATTTCTACAGTCACGGGCTGAGCCTGAGTTGGGACACTCTCCTAGTCTGCAGGTGTTAAAAGATGGAGGTCTGCAGGCCCTCACGGAGTACCAGGGGAGAGAAACAAGATGGTACTTTCTGCAAATTGAGTTGCACGGATATCCAAGCCCGGGGATGGTGGAGAGGGCCTGGGAGCATTAGCCACCTCTGCAGGAGATGTGGATGCATGCAGATGCCAGCACCAGCAACAGTAGGCAAAGGGCTGTAGCCTGACTGTGATGCTTGGGGGTGAGGTATTTGTGCATGGGGCCGGGGACGGGGGCCTTCGCATGCTTCGCTGAGCGCTGAGGCTGGGCCTGATGGCGCAAGGACTCGTTTATGGAAGACTTGCTTGGACTCAATTCACTTGTTGTGATTTATCAAAATAAATTATTAATTGTGTTTTGTGATTAATCCTTGCACATTACATTTACATAAATAAGAGAGAGAAGCTTGCCTATGTGTTTTCTAACCATTAATACAGATAGCAGACTAAAAGCACGGATCTTACAGGGAAAACATTTATATCTTGAATTAATATTGTCTCTTTTGACCTTTTATTAGTTCATATTTTGGACCTTCTTGCCATAAGTGATTGAGTGAAAGCCTTCTGAGCATGTGTGACCGCTACTTCCCCTCGAAGAATGATCCCATGATTGGACCACATCCAAGGCCATCGACCACTAAACCCTGGGAACCCAGATGTCAGAAGTGCAGTGGTTGAAGTCATATGAACATTATTGATAAAAATGTTTCAACTGTGAATAAACTAGGGTGGGAATAAAGTAAAATGCATATTAATAAGGGGATGGGTTTGGGAACAAAGAAAAGTGCTATGCCATCATGGTGTGATGACCAAACGCCCCTTGCCTGTCCAATCAGAATTCGTATTTTTACGAGATTGCAACTTTAGGGGGTGGTACATGAATTCTAAAAGGTATAATTAAGGTAGTTTAGTTAGTTGGGGTGTGCGTGATCCTGAGAGAATGCTGAGAGGCAATATTCTGTCGGAGTTATTGATGATGCTGATGCTGTGAGATGCTGAAGAAGATTCAAATAGAGAATTACCTATTTAAAGCAATTGATTAGAAGAAGATCGCGGAAGAATCTCGAGGAGGAAGAGAGTGTCAGAGAGGGGTGCGACGTGTTCGGCAGTCTAGAGAGGTTCACTGTCCTGTCCTGACTCCTATCCTGAAGTCTTAGTCCCTGATCTTTCCCAGGGACCCTTACCAGCCCTTTGGCCAGGAGGTTGGTCTTCACACCATCTGTGGTAATTATACATTTCATATATTTCCTGATGTACTGCTGTCTCTATCCTCTGCTTTCTGAGCAATGTCACTCTAATGAATTTTTGAGAGTATTTGAATTGATTGAATCTTCCTCCCTAATGATTGATGGTGTCCGTGGTGTATTTGAATGGTTCACTCACATTTAAACATTAGATAAAGATTTTGAAACTTCCTGAGTCTGTGTTTATTATTATAGATTAATTATTTGCAAGAAAGGTTATGTGCATCATCACCATCAACTAGTTCCAACTAATTTGGTTCATCGACCAAATGGAAAGAACTTATTGATCAGTGACAATAATTAGGAAGAAGTGAGAATTTCTGCAGTACTGATCAATTCATGATATAAACAAACACCTCCCCAGTGGCTAACCCGGTGAATTTGAATATATGTGTTATTGATGGGCCCAGGTAAATATGTAGTATTGGAGTATCTGTTGTTGGTGCACCGCTGGATCAGGCCCAGTACAGGGTTTGGCCCTCCCTCACCCCAAAGACAGGGGTGAATCTGCAGAGTCCCAGCATGTATCTTGGATGAAGATTAGGATGACGGAAAATCATCTGAAGATTACAAGCCTGGGATATCAGCGGGGGACTCTACTTTTAATTAATAAAGTCAGAATGGAATGGTGGATGGTATTGGAGGCCCTCTTAAGGCGGCAGAACTGCCAACTGGGGTTGCCCACTAAATTGGTGCTGGGGACGGAATTGCCTACATAAAATAGGAGTGCTTACTTGGACATTCTTTTTTTTTAATACATCTTTTTATTAACAATCATTGACATTGACATACAGAATGAAGGATATGGCAAATATGCTTACAGTGGAGACAAACAGTGACCATTAATGACACAATAATGTCCATTGGAAGTCATGGGGAAGAGGCATCATCAAGGTCAATTCTACGGGGTGGGCTAAAAATATTCTACCTATAGGGACTCCATGGGTCCCAGATTTTGGACCATTTTCGGGGGCAGCCCCGGGCTATACAGACTGTCTTCTCCCTGCACATGCACCAATCAAGGTCTTTTTTCCAGTTTACAAGTGTGGATGCCTGTGCGGTCCCCCAAAGCTGCGCTATATTTCTTTTAGCTATTGTAAGCCCCAGAGTGACCCATAGTGTTTGGTAACTGTTTAAGTCAGTGGGCTCCCAGACGTTGAGGAGGCATCTGCGCGCCTCTGGGCGGAGAGAGATTGCTAGAACCTCGCTGATTACCTCATATACTTTTTGCTAGTAGGATTGTATATGAATGCAGTCCCAGATGATGTGAATGAATGTGCCTAGCTGAGTGCAACCCCGCCTACAGTCTCCCCCTCCAGCTAATCCCATTTGTAGCAGTTGGGGCCCTGTCACATAGACTCTGTGTAGGATTTTAAGCTGTATCAGTCGCAGGTGCGCTGGAATAGCGACTATTCTCGGGGAGGAAACCGCCTCCTGCCACTCTTCATCGTCAATTTCAATACCGTCACTCACCCATTTTTCCCGGAGTGTGTGGAGGGTGTTTTCCATGTTATTTATCAATTTTTTATTTATTAGGGAGATGATTTTCTCCGGTAGATGTCCATTGAGTACTCTGTCCTCCAAGGGAGAGGCGTTGGGTGGAGGACTCCACTGGAAAGAGCGATCGGAGTGCATGTCGCACCTGTGCATAACGAAAGTGCTCCGAGTCTGCTTGCTCATATTGGTGCTGAAGTGTGGCAAATGACTTTATCTCGCCCTTGTCCCAGAGGTCCCAGATGCGTGATATCCCAGTAAGTTCCCACTTGTCAAATCCCTTTGATTTCCAAAGGTTCCCCAGAATCTGTGAGTCCCATAACGGGGTTGCTAGAGTTTCTTCCCCCACCCGAGCAATCTATTGGCAGTGTGCCATACATCAGTGGAATGTTTAGTAGGGCCCGTCAGGGGAAATCTACCTGGTTTTGAGTATAGCACCCAATTGAAGGTCCCCCCAGGGAGGAGCCACCATTCCATATTATAACCAGGGTCATCTGGACGGCCATAGGTACCATGGCTTATAGCTGCAAGGTGTGTTGCCCAATAATATTTCTTACTGTCCAGTAGGCTGATTCCACCATCGTACCAGTTGAGGGTTAGTTTGTGTAATGCAATTCACGGTTTGCTGTCTCACAGGAGATCTCTCTGCAGCCCTTCAATTTCTTTAAAATATGTGTTAGGGACAGGGTCGAGTGAGTTCTACAATGCATACAAGAATCTGGGTAGCAACATCATTTTAAAAGGAGTCGCCTTGTCCAGCAGCGATAGAGGGAGCGCTTCCCAGCTCATTATGTCTCGTTATGTCTCGTTTGAGTCTTTGCATGGGGCATCCCTGGCGTGTCCCTCGACTAAGTTGGAAAGTGTGTGATTTTTGTTGTTGACTACAACGTACGCCAAGGGTTCCCGATATAGGAGGTCGTACCCATTGTATAAAACCCGGTCCAAACCCCATCCTATCGAGCGTCGCAAAGAGATATGACTATTCTAGGGTATCGAACGCCATAGTGGCATCCAGTGAGACAATTATTGCCTGTTCTTGTATGGTGGTTGCTCTACCCAGAACACCGCGGACCCTGCGTAGATTCAGTGCCGTATTTCTGTGCAGCATAAAGCCAGATTGGTCCGGATGTACTAGTCCTCCTATGATTTTCACTAATCGATTAGCCAACAGTTTTGCCGGAATTTTGGGTTCTGCTTTGAGGAGCGAAATAGGGCAATATGATGCACACTCAGTCTTAGGTTTGCCGTCTTTGTGGATGGTGATAATGGAGGCTATAGGTCCATCGGCAATAGTCCCTGCTGTAGGCTATCCTCGTACATAGCTTTTAAGTATTGAGCCAGCTTATCAGGTCGTAGTTTGTACAATTCAATCGGGATACCGTTAGGACCCAACGCCTTGCCTGAGTGTAATGTGCGTATTGCGAGCGCTATCTCGTCAGTGATCAGAGCACTGTTAAAAAACTGACGGTCTTCAGTTGAAAGTGTAGGGAGAGAGATATCTCTTAGGAGCTCAGCAGAGTCATCTTCATTGTGCGGCACTACGGAGGTGTAAATGGTATGGAAGTGTTCAGCAAAGTGGTTAACAATATCCTGTGGGTCTGTAATGGGGGACAATTCGGCATCACGAAGCTCAGGGACCAGCCTGTTGGCCCACTCTTTTTTGTCAAGCCATGCTATTAGCTTCTCCGCCTTGTCACCCAGGTCTTAAATTCTACCCAACTTGTCTCTCCCAAGGGTTCTGGTCTTTTCAGTCACTAACTCCCTAGAACTAGCCTGCTTAAGGCGAAGCGTGTGGCGCGCCTCAGGTGTGATATCTTCTGTCAGGTTTTGTTCCAGGTGGTAAATCTCCGCCTCAGCATCTGAAATGTCCTTGTGCTTGTCCCTTTTCTCCCCTGAGATCAAAGACAGGGCTTGCCCTCAGATCACCGTTTTAAAGGCCTCCCACAATGTTTGAGGCGAGTCCACCATTCCCTCATTCTCCCCGAAAAAGTCATCTATGGATTTGATTAGGTCTTTGCGAATTTTGGGGTCACGGAGATACCATGGATTAATGAGGGCAATCTTACCCACCTGTGTGCGGCTAAGAACTATATGTACCCACAGTGGGGAGTGATCAGAGATTCCCCTAGCTAACTGTCTGATTTTGTGTATATAGGCTATTTGTGGTCCAGGGACTATGATATAATCAAGTCTTGAGAGACTAGCATGAGCGCCGTAGAGGAAAGTCTGTTGTATTTTGTCAGGGTTATAAGTTCTCCAGTCATCTACTAGCCCCATAGCTTCGAGAAAGTCAGGCAACCAGCAGGATGACTGTCCAAGCACACGGGGGGTGACAATCTAATGTCCCGGAGAGTACAGAACTGAAGTCTCCCCCAAGCACTGGCAGCCCATCCGGTAGAGCCAAAAGGATGGTGCTCAGGTCTTTGAATGTGGTGGCCTGCAGACCCGGTGGAACATAAATTGACATGAGTGTTATGGTGTGGCCCTCCCAAGAGCCCGTAACCCCAATGTACCGGCCCCGGTCATCAACGCAAGTGGACGTTATCGTGAGAGGAAATGATTTCTTGAGCATTATTCCACTCCACGCGAGCTAGACGTAAAGCCAGCGTGTGCGATCATGGTGTAACCATATCTGTGGAGAGCCTTGCACGTGTTACCAACCAAGTGCGTTTCTTGAAGCATGACGACATCAGGTGTTTGTCTTTTGATGTGCTGGAGTACCACACTACGTTTTATCTTGTCCCCAAGCCCATTAACATTCCAACTTAATATCTTAGCATTTTTGTCCCACTGCGCACACATTAAAGCTTAGATAAATGTCTGTGCCATTTGCAACCAAGTAAGTCTGCACTTTTACTGAAAAAAACTCAATATTAATCAAACAATAACCCACAACTCCATGCAATCCCCCAACCCAACAGCCCCCCACCCTACTTCCCTGCACTCTGGGCGCCGAACTGCCCATTTAAACCTGCAGAGCGCCTGTTGCCCAACTGATAAACTAAAGGGAGAAAAAGTTGGGGTGCGGCACCCGCCCCTTTGCCCTCCCCCTTCTGTTTACGGTGGCGTAGAACCCAAACAATTCACAGCCTACTAGCATTGTGGTTGATCAGCCGGGAAGGGCTCCAAGTCAAGAAAGGTCCCTTCCAGACCCAAGTATGCACACAACCTTGATGGGGACTCAATCTGAGTGAAGGTACGGTCGCCGAGATCAGTTCAGTCGTCTTGTCGAACATCTGGGCGGTCTACACGGTTACTTCGCCCAGAATTATGGCCAACCTGGCTATCGAACCATTCCGAGGCTGCTTCTGGCTGATCAAAAAACTAAGTTCGTCCCCCTGCCTCCACTCTTAGTTTAACGGGGAAAAGCATGGCATATTTGAATCCGCGGTCTCTGAGCTGCTTCTTCACCTGGAGGAATGATCTTCTCTGCTTCTGTACCAGCTGCGTAAAGTCTGGAAAAAAGGTTACGTCAGCATTTTCGGAGCAGAGGGGTGCGGTCTTTCTGGCATTTTGGAGGATTACATCTCTGTCTCTAAAGTTTAACACCCTTGCTATCAGGGGACGCAGAGGGGCCCCCTGTCTCAGACGACCTCCTGGCACCCTGTGCACTCTTTCTACAACAAAGAAGTTACTGAGTCCTTTCGGCTGTAGCTGTTTTAGGATAAGTTCTTCCATAATGAGGTCTGGCGTCTGTCCCTCCGCCTTCTCAGGGATCCCCAGTATACGTAGTTTCTCCTGAGGCGCCCTTCATAGTCGTCCAGTTTGTGTTCTGTAAATTTGCTGAATGATTGGAGATCGTGTATATTTTCTTGAAGGTGTGTTACGTCTTCCACAAGACTCGTCGCGGTAATTTCGACCTGTTTGATCTTCTCAGTGGTTTTGGTGAGGTCGGCCCGGATGAGATTTACCTCAAGACTTGGACATTCTTGGATTTGGCACACTGCCATGTTCCCCCTCAGATTATCATGGGTAAGTAATCATTGGGATGAGACATTGTGGCAGCTAACAGGGATTGGCAGCCTGCTCCAGAATGTACATGAGGACTGAGTTGTTGTTTAGGACTGTAGTAATTCATATAGGGTGTGGGCATGCTGAATTTGTGTCGTTAAAAATGTGCACTGCCCAGGGAGTTGATTTGAAATTACTTTATTTATACAATCAAGTCAATTACAGAAAAATAGTTAAAAAGGATGCGCAGATATGAGACTTTAAAATATGCTAAACACTGGGGTATATTTTCAAGAATTGCCGCTAAGCAGTGATCATGCGGTTTAGCGGAATTTTTTTACCGCTGTGATCGCCAAATCCTAACGTTATGTTTGCGACGTAGTTACAATACGTCGCTATGTGTGGTTAGGATCAGTTAGCAGCCATGAAAAATGACGCTAACTCTAGCCTCAAGGTGATAAAAATTTCACGTTAGCACGAACAAAGTGACGGTCGGCCAAATAGAGGTAAAAATGTTCACGCCAGTCAGCCAAACGTCACTTTTCAGCGTCTAGTGGCAAAAAGAGCTTACAAATACAACTATGAGAAAAAAAAAAAACACACCGGAACGCACAATGGAGTGCTATGTCCAAGTTCAGCACAGGTCAGCAACACCTCCCAACTCCCCCAAAAGCAAAAATGACCAGCCAGAGTTCCAGGGGAAGAGGAAATGCAGATTCCGGGCCTCATTAATGAAAAGTGGCTCATCGCTGAGGAAAAACAGTGATGTGTCACTTTACATCGCGACATCCTTGCAACACCATGGAAGCGTCATATTTACAACAATACAGCGCAGCCCGGCGTTTCTCCCTGCGCTGCTGCTAATTTCAGCTGCCTAGCATCAACGCAGGCACCCTTGCACCACAGTGCAAAGTTGCCTGTGTTGTGGGGAATGATTGTTTGTGTGCAGGAAGGTGTCCCTATGTTGGAATTTTAATGCTTTATTACTCCATCACTTATGCTTTACATTGTATTATATTAGCATGCATGTAGCTACTTTGTATTAATCACTTTTGCATACGTGGGTAATCAATCACTACAAATATTGTGTGAGTTAAGGTTAACATCTGTGCCGCCATTTTCTACCCATGCAGCCACCATTTTGCTCTAAGATTTTAACTAAACTTCTGTCTCATGGTGCTTTCCTCAGCAGAAAGCTGCTGGGATGCATTTGCATCTCCAAGGTCAGGCCTCACTGAAGTATGAAAAGTTGTTCGTTAGTGCATACCTTTCCCATGAGATGGAGGCCTGCTCCCACTGGCCCAGCTGCAGGCACAGACAGAATGACCTTGCCAGAGAGATAGTGTGTGCCCGGTCTCAGACTCTTAACTCATCTTTGTGTGCTCCCTTTATTTCTAGCTGTCTTCTGTGGAAAGTTACTGGGTGGGTGTGTCTTGTGGTCACGCTGAAATGTATAATTGTCACCTTTATGCTCGACAGCCTCTCCGGGTGGTGGTCAAATTGGGCTCCGCTGCAGTGTATTTTACTAATAAATGATTGTTTGTATGCCCTGCTGTCTGACCGACTCTTCACTTGTTTGGAAGGCTGTGAGGTGGTCATAAGTGACCCGGGTGGCCCTTATCGGGTCACTTCCTTCAGTTGGCACCCGAACAGGGACTCCTTCATTGGGTGTTTCATCCTCGCCCATAATTGGGTGTAAGGAGGACAGGTTTACGTCTGGTCAGTTGTGCGGATCAGGGTACCCTGCACAATAGAGCTTTGCACTCGCAGCTGCCTGCCTGTCTGATCAGGAGGCTCCTCTTCTAGCAGTCAGCAGGGCTGGGGTCATTAGGAGGCGAAACCCTTGGATTTGACCATTTGGTGCGAAGAGTCGGCAGTGGAGAATAGTCTTGTTTGACTTGTGTGCACCAGGTGAGTTCATCTTGAATTCTTGGTAAGTGCAGCGCTGTCTTGTTTGAACTTGGTGGTTCTGCGGACCCTTGAGATACAGAGTGTTGGCGAACACTCTGTCAGGCCACTTGGAAATTTGGTCTACTCTTGAAAAGGCATGGGGCGAGAGCCTACCTTCTTGTCTTGGTACAGTCTTCGGACCGTCTGGTGCAGTCTCCGGACTGCCTTGTCTTGGTACAGTCTCCGGACTGTCTTGTCTTGGTGTAGTCTGAGGACTGTCTTGTCTTGGTGCAGTCTGAGGACCGACTTGTGGTTTCCTTAGCTTGACACTGTCTGAGGATCGTCTTTGGAAAAATACAAATGCTTAAAATGTGTTTGTGAATATGGTGCACCATCAGTTTGTTTTTCGTACGGTCTGAGGACTGTCTTTTAAAAAAAAAAAGAAAGCACTTGCAATTGCTTTGCCGGAAAAAATAATGAATTTTACCCCCTTTTTGAAAATGCCTGGAATGAGTTTCTTGTTGTCATTGTTGTTCTGCAGATGCATGATTGGAAGAAGATCAGCCGGTGCAAATAGTAATAAAATAAAATATATGTTTGTTTTTTGCATAGGAAGAACAGGCAGTCTATGTTAGATTTCTTTTTGAACATGGCTGAAGGAGGTTAACAGAGGCGAAAAAGGATGGAAAGGAATGTGGGCATTGTTGGATGGAGGGAGGCTGCTTTGTGTAACGGACATGGACTGCATTCTGGGAGCGGCACATGGAGGTTAGGTGCGTGAGGAGTAAAGACAATGAGTGGGTTTGCTGGGATGTTTCAGTCTGATGATGCTCAATTAATTAATTCATGATCCATTTGAGTCTGTTGAAGATAGATTTGACCTCATTATAGAATGTGCATTTAATTTGAAAACTGTGTTGTGAACATTCAAGGTGGTGTATATTTGTGCTTAACAGACACGCATTTTAAAAGTGCAGTAGGAGAGATGAAATACACGCTCGTGATTCAGTAGCATTGGAAGGGTTGCTGCTTAGCCTTGAGATAAGAACGGAATGTCTGTAACTGTTCTCTGTTCGGTCTCTCCATGAAAGAGAGGCATGCAGGCAGGCACAGTTTTTGTTCTCTTTCTCTCTTCTCGAGTTTCTGAAAAGGGAAAAAGGCGGGAGGGGGTATTGAGCAGTTAGTGAGCACAAGCATAGAGAGACTGCTGTGATATGAAGTGTGGAATTCGGACAAAATTAGATGCTAACAGTCTAAGTTTTATGTTTAACTACCAGGCTTTGTAGAGTTTTCACTTCTATGCATTTATTCCTCGTTATGGGAGATTTTGCAATTATTAAAAATTGGTCTAGCTATATGTTGAACACCCCCTTACATTATATTTCAGGATAACTTTCAGAGCCCTGATTGTCTCATTTTCCATAGAAAATAGTTTTCTCTCCCTTTATGGGGTACTTTGTGTACAATATGCTTGTGCAAGCATGATTGAGCTGTTGTTTCTCTTTCTGCTGTTTCTGCTTCTGCCATGTTGCCCAGGCTGTGTAGGCTATGGCACATTTTGATTTCAGGCCACCAGAGATGCTAATGTCTTTTATTTATGCTGCTATTTCCACTATGGTTTTTCATCCCCCGATATTAGTGAGTACTGGGACACAGGTATGTGGGAAAAGAAGGAAAGAGGGTAATAGCTAATTCGTGTGGAAGGTGTGTGCAATGTGATAAAATAATGAGCCTTTTAGGCCAACATATTGTCTTTAGGAATATGATGGCTATATTGTTTGGTTTCTAGGAGCAGTATTTCCAAACTGCTGCGCTGCATATTTTGTGTGATCCCAACAGGGATACTTATTTTGTTAGGCCGTATTGTCATGTATTTGGGTACTGTAAGTTAACGGCTTGCTGCCAGGGGAAAGATGAGAGAACGGAGGTGTTTCCAGATTTTAGTGGGCAGGATTTGTGTCTTAAAAAGGGGGATTTGACTGTTTACAGATTTGTTGTTTTTCTGTGTTTTTGCAATAGCAATTTGGTTGTAGACATTTGGAAGTATTTAGTCTACATTGCCTCTTTCTGTTACATATTTAACATAGCACAGTGTTATGAGTGTTTTGGTGGGTGTTTTCAGATGCAATCGTTGTAGCACATGTTTTATGCACTCTTGCTGATTATTGGTCCTTTTTAACCCAAATTTTCAATTTCAGTTCATGTCTAGTTGTGGTGAGCATGTGATGGGTTTGGCATCCTACTATTACTGCTCTCAGGCAGGTGAATGTCTGATGATGGACCTTAATGTAAGTAGTGAATAGTGTTTATTCCCCCCCCCGAGTTTTGCGGATCTGCCATCCACTTTGTGGGTAACAGGCGATGTAGAGCTGGGATTTTTACTGATTTCACGAGCTTTGTTGTGTATGATACAGGATGGGGTTGAGAAAGGTGTTGGTGAAGAGACGACTGCTAAATAGTAATAGTCCCATTATTTTGATTGTGTTTACAATTTTGTGAATGAGTGGTGTGAAGTTCATGAAAACGTGTTTTTCCTACATCCTGCTGTTCTAGCCATTGCTATGCTTCTGCTAATGGTTCTTTCTGCTGCTCAATGTTTTCTATCACTGATCTAAAATACATTCTTTGGTGGTACTATTTATTTCAATAATAGGTCTTTGTCCGGATTTCACATTGACTGGTATGAGTCATAGGCTCCGCTGTGCTTCTTAGGACTATGCAGAAAGACAGAGCAGCTATAAAAATGTTTTAAAAAGGTAGTTATTTGCTCATAGTTTCAGACACATAGCAAAGTTGTAGGGATAGTACAGTTAAGGAGTGTTGGACATGGCATCCTTGGCGTGGTTTTCCCTGACCTTTTGCCTCCACCTCCTATGTTTTTGATGCTGTGCTGGATTTCATTTTTGCTGGCTTAGATGTTTTGGGCATTTTTCCGCTGCTGGTCAGTGTCACAGTGCAGGTGTTCCCTGTGTAACATAATATTGTGCTTGGTTCTCCCTGATTTGTATATTTTGTTTTGCCAGTAGATCCCTAGTGAAGTGCACTGGGTGTGCCAGGGCTGGTGGATCGGGTGCTACTGGTGGGCTTTGCGGTGCTGATTGTGCCACCCACATGATTAGCCCGGAAAAGACGTCTCGAGCCTGCCACTGCAGTGCCTGCGTGCAGTTTTTACAAAGGACACCCATAAGGTGGGCCCAGGGTACTCCCCCTGGACGTGGTGCAGTGTGTGTGTGAGGGGTGTGATGTGAGCTGGTGTGTGTGGCATGTCCTGGTGGTGAAATGCTGCCATGTTCCTTTTTCACTATTGATGAGCTATCCTGCAGATAGGACAGAATGGGGAATTTTTGTAACATTTTATGAGTATATCTGTAATAAGGATAAGATAGAAAATAGGAATATGGTACCCTTGAACTCAGAATCTGATAACACATCTTTTAGTAAGGATGGTTTTTAAAGTCTGTGTTTGAAAATAGCACTTTTGCAAAGTGGCTGTTTTCTTCTTCAACATTTCTGTGTGCCTCTGTCTGATTGTGAATTGACTGTCTGGTTTCAGTATGACAGAGACCGAGGATGTGCATTTGGCGTGGTGTCCTTTTGTGGTGTTTTCATTTTGTTGGTGTAAATACTTTGCACATTGCCTTTGGGATAAGACTGTCTGCTCGTGCCAAACTACCACGGGGTGACCGTGGGTTATCTAACAAGTGTATTCCCCTTGCCCTGACTTGACGGAAGGGTTCCCTTTGGAACAAAGGTTCCTACCTCGGCCAACTAGAGACCCCCCCATTTCTATCAAGTTGTTCGCATTTACCTTTCAATGGCCAGGGAGTGTGTTTTTCAAAAGGGGTAAGTATTGTCGACAGGAGGTTTCCTTCATTAGGTCACCTACTGTCGTAGGGGGGGCAGGAGATTAGCTCCTTTGGTGAACTAACACATTAAATGAGGTGCATAGGGTGCATGGGGTGCATGGATCTTTACTCTGAATGCCTAAAACTTGAGCAACTAACAAACTGCGTTTTCCTTTGGCTTCTGTGCTTGGTACATATATTATTGTGTGCTGTTTTGTGTTGTAAGTACACAAGACGGCTTTTTGTGTGCTTTCTGTCTTTGACACTACCACAAGAGCCCTCCCGAGCTGTCTAGGAACGGTCATTATGGTGGCCATTTCCATAAGAAAATCGGTTGGACTCGCTTTAGCCACTAATTTCACAGATATGGTACTCCATGCTGTGAACATGCCCATGAATAAATAGAGACACAGCACCTCACCAGTGCACGTCTAACCAGCTATAAAATAACTCTGTTCGCAATAAATTGTCATGATTAATAATGTGTCACCTTGAAGCCAGCCATGTTACTGCCCCTCCCTACTGCCCCTCCCTTCTGTAAATTGATGGAATCGGAATTGAAATGGAGATGAAAGGACGGGTAGACTAGGATGATGTTCCCTTATCTGATCTTTATGGGGAACTATATGTCGGTGGCTCTTGTTTAAATTCCCTGGTGGCACTACCACTATTGCTCATGTTATTACAACACTAAATACAGTCGCAGAGTCATCACGAGTCCCTTATTAGTTAGCTTGAGTAACTGGGTTGTGAATTGTAAGTAAGTGTGGTGCTCAATGGAAAATAACAGTTGATGTGGGAAGGGATAATGTTTGTAGATCAAACAAATATGGAAAATGATTAGACTGAAAATGAAAAGAATGTTTGTAATAGACACTGCTGAATGGGCACAGAAAGTCATGATGTTTGAATAAAAAGTATAGCACAATTGAAAGGACAAGGGATGGTGTATTGATAGGCCAGGGTAGGAAAAAGAATGTTGCTGGATTCATATGTATTTCCTGTGGTTATGAGGAGACATTGGCCAACCCGTTTACTGTATGGTGCGCATGACGCACAATACTAGGAAGGTTACCTGTATGCCCCGGGTAATTTTGCACCACACTTTTTCCCTTTCTGATGTTCTTCATATGAATAATATAGGAATAGACGGATATAGTAATTTGAAGGATGACCTGATTGTTCTTTAAGAGTTTAGCAAATGAATTGAGGCTTATCCTACTATATAGTGTTGAGAGGCAACAAAAGGAAAAATATATAAAGTCTTATCCTTGTCAGTTAGCTGAAAGCTTGTATTCTATCCACTAATAGGTCCGGGACGCCTTGCAGTCACAAGGGGCCCGGACGTGATGCACAGTCTGGCTGCTTGTTATGGAACATCCATGCATACGACTGAGGTGAAGCTGCAGAGCAAAGAGGTGCTGGATGAGGCAGTACCACCGAAAAACAAAAGAAACAGGGGCTATCCAGGAGCCCAACCTCTTGATCCACCTGTGCTTGAGTCGCAGCCCATTGAGTCCAGCCAGTGGGCTTGCCTGTGTTTGAGCCTCTGTCCCCTGGTCCTCTTGAGTCTGACCCCCTTTTTGCCTGACCCCTCTGTGCCTGGAGTGACAAGGTACAATATATGCCTGATGGAGAAACATTGCACCAAGGGAAAGTTCGATTAGTAGGGATGGATGAAGAATAGGGTGCAGGTACCCTGTCTAAGGTACCAGTGGTAGAGTAGGGAAGGGAGATTGGTGCATTGTTTGGACAGTCAACGAACGGGTCAAATGGATTGTGATTCTAAAGAAATAAATACCTTGCCCTGCAATGTGGGAATTGGACCTGAGCTAGACAAACAGCTCCACCACCGGTGCACAATAGCGCCTACGCCAGATGAATAAGAGCCTACCAGTGATGGCTCTCTGAAAGACACTTGAAAGAAGAGTTTTGCCAATCCTCCTGTTACTTGGTCACCAATTCCAATGTATTGCATTTCTCTCCCATTTCTCTCCATTACCATGTATCCTTTTGGTCATTCCATGTTTGAAGAAGAACAGCTCTTTTCAGCCCCGCTGATAATTCAATTATTTCAATTGATGCACATTCGATTCCTTTTTTCTGTCCAAGATATGACATTTATTGATTTTTCGCACTGCAAATGAATATGTACATTAAGAAAATGTCTGTAACGGTGGTTGATATGACAGTTTTGTATCCAGGGGGCAGGGGAGATTAAGGTGGGTGAGAGCACATATGACTTCACTTACAGACTGAACATGACAACAAGCCCGTCTTAGATCCTGCATAATAATGTTCACTTCGCCAGCGGATCACAAGTTCATACTTGGACTCCGAGGTGATGGATTGCAAATGTTGCCTCTCTTTTCTTTTTCCCACTATGTTTGTTGCCCCATCTACGTATCACACATTTTATCAGCTACAACATGAAAGCATGTCTCTGCTCAGAGCCAAAGGGGTTGTTGAAATGAAGAATATGTCCCGGATGCACTGTCTCCCAGCCTGTTATCCCTGCTGTGTGTCAATGTTGACACCGTGTGTGTTTGGCCTCATAGAGAGTTCGGACAGATAGTCCATGCGTTAACAACAGTAGCCTGTGATTGAACAGTTTTTCCTATCTTTAGAATTGTAAAGACCCTTACCTGGTAGCAAGAATACAGATTAGCTAATGAATGCTAAAAGGAGGGTCAGTTGGAATTTAATGCAATATTGCTCCATCACTTATGCTTTACAGTGTATTATATTAGCATTCTTGTAGCTACTTTGTATTAATCACTTTTGCATATGTGGGTAATCAATCCCTGCAGATGTTGTGTGAGTTAAGGTTAGCATCTGTGCCACCATTTTCTTCCCATGCAGCCACCATGTTGCTCTATGATTGAAACTAAGCTTCTGTCTCATGTTGCTTGCCTCAGCAGAAAGCTGCTGGGAAGCATTTGCATCTCTAAGGTCAGGCCTCACTGAAGTATGAAAAGTTGTTCGTAAGTGCATACCTTTCCCATGAGATGAAGGCCTGCTCCCACTGGCCCAGCTACAGGCACAGACAGAATGACCTTGCCAGAGAGATAGTGTGTGCCCGGTCTTAGACTCTTAGCTCATCTTTGTGTCCCCCCTTTGTTTCTAGCTGCCTTCTGCCGAAAGATACTAGGTGGGTGTGTCTTATGCTCATGTTGAAATGTATAACTGTCACCTTTATGCTTGTGAAAGCCAGTTCCCCTCAACAGTCTCTCCAGGTGCTGGTCAGATTGGGCTCCACTGCAGTGTATTTTACTAATAAATGATTGTTTGTATTCTCTGCTGTCTGACCGACTCTTCACTTGTTTGGAAGGCTATGAGGGGGTCGTAAGTGACCGGGGTGTCCCTTATCGGGATACTTCCTGAACCTACCTCATCTACAGGTCCCCTGCCACTGCCCACCCTTTACCGACGCCATCGTAGATCTCATCGCACCCTAGGCTCTCGCATTCACCGATTACATCCTACTTGGAGACCTCAGTTTCCACCTGGACAACCCAGGTGACCAGAACACTGCATCCCCACTGGAGAACCTTGACAATATAGGACTCAAGCAGCTAGTCACTGCACCGACCTACACAGCCGTACACACGCTCGACTCCTTTTTCTCTGCCAGCAGGAACTTCACCTGCAGCCACACCACCAAACTCCTCTGGATAGACCACCACTGCATACATCTCGCCTTTGCCACACTCACCGCACACCACCGCACTCATCGCCCCCCCCCTCCTGTCGGAGCTGAAACAAGGCCACTGAAGAATGTCTTGTCAACTTCCTCAGCACGACCACTCTGCCAACACCAACAGACACCAACACCACAGCATGCAACCTTCACTCCCACCCTTCACAAGTTCAGATGCACCTGCAGACAACTTGAGAAGAGATGGAGGAACAACATAACTCTGGAAAACCCACACAACCTTCAAATCCGCTTTCTATGCACACAACCTTCTCCTCAAAACCCCAAAGAAAATGACCTTGCAAGACAGAATCAATGCCAACGCACACAACAGAAAAGAACTCTTCGCCCTCATCAAGGAGTTCGCCAGCCCCAATAGCAAGAGTAAAGACGTCCCACCCTGCCACGACCTCTGCAACAACTTGGCACCTTCTACCACCACAAGATCAGGCAGATCTACGACAGCTTCAACACCCTGCCACTACGCCTGCCACCACCACAAGCAACCATGCATCACCCCAACAGATCGTGCTCAACTAGACTCCGCTCACCACAGACGACACACTCAAGACTATGAAGAGTATCCACTCAGGAGCCCCATTGGATCGCTGCCCGTACCACATCTTCTATAGAGCAGCCGCCTCTATCGACCCCCAGCTCTGCCACACTGTCAACTGCTCCATCGAAACAGCCACCTTCCCTGATGACTGGAAACATGCTGGGATCAACGCTCTGCTGAAGAAACTGTTCGCCAACCCGACAGACTTCAAGAACTTCATACCCATCTCCCTCCTTCCCTTCCCAGCAAAGGTCCTCGAAAGGCCATCAGCAACCAACTCTCCAAGTTCATTGAAGAGAACCACGTCCTGGACAGCTCCCAATATGGCTTCCGAAGCAACCACAGCACAGAGCCCGCATCCTTCGACAGCCACCGACAACATCCGCTCCCTCCTCGACTGGTACGAAATCAAAGCCCTCGTCCTACTGGATCTCTCAGCCGCCTTGGACATCATCTCCCACCACACCCTAATCACGAGACTCCACAATGCCGGCATCTGCGTCTAGGAACTGGACTGGATCCACTCTTTCCTGACCGGCTGAACACAGCGAGTCAGACTACCCCTGTTCCACTCAGAGCCTACAAAGATCAGCTGCAGAGTACCCCAGGGCTCCTCCCAGAGCCCAACCCTAATCAATGTCTACATGGCCTTCCTTGCAACCGTTGTCAGAAGCCACAAACTCAACATCGTCTTCTACGCCGACGACACCCAGCTGATCATCTCCCTCACCAATGAACTTGCAGCCACCAGAATCAACTTTCACAATGGAATGAAGGCCATTGCTTCCTGAATGAAAGACATCTGCATCAAGCTCAACTCGGACAAGACCTTCTCAGCCTGTGATGACTCCTGGTGGCCTGCCACGCTTGGAACCCCTCCCACCCCTACAGACCACGCATGCAACCTTGGCATCATACTGGACTCCACTCTCACAATGAACCACCAAATCAACGCAGTATCCACATCCTGCTTCCACACGCTCTGCGTGCTTCAAAAGAAATTCAGATGAATCCCCACAGATAACAGAAAGACGGTCACCCACGCACTCATCCCCAGCAGACTTGACTACAGCAATGCACTCTATGCCGGCGTCACCCAGAAACAGCTCAGGAAACTACTGAACGTCCAAAAAGCCACAGCCAGATTGGTCCTCCACATTCCCTACCGCAGTCACATGACACAACACCTCCAACAACTCCACTGGCTCCCAATTCACAAGATGATCATGTTCAAGCTCCTCATACATGCCTAAAAGGTTCTCCATGATGCAGGACCAATATATCGGAACCACCGCCTTGCTTTTTACACACCCACCAGACAACTCCGCCCCACGGATCCACAAGACCAGAACCAGAGGAAGCTCCTTTCCTACTTCGCCGCCAAGAACTCAGGCAATCTGCGTCGTTGACCCAATTCAGGAAGGACCTCAAAACCCGGCTTTTGGACTGAAACCTCCACACCCAGATGGGTCAGCAGACACCCCTCAGTGCCTTGAGACCCTCATGGGTGAGTAGCCACGCTATATAAACCCCTGATTGATTGATTGATTCCTGCACACAAGCAATCAGCGCCGCCATGCAAACACCCTTGCACCATCGTGCAAGGTTGCCTGTGTTGGCGCATGGCAGCCCATTGTGCCCCAGCACTGGGGAAAAGGGCAGGAATGCACCGTAACTTATAAATACGATGCATTCCTTCCCTTTTCTTTTGACACAGGTCAGTGCTGCAAGATTTCTTGTGGCGCTACCCTGCACCAAAACCTCATAAATAAGGCCCCTATTAAACAAGTGTGTTAGTGTAATTTTTAAGACCAGGTAATTCCTAGCCATATGAAACTGCCACTAATGTGATTTAGCGTCCGTTCTTCTTTATTTACGACATACAAGGAAATCCTTGTAAATATCGTGTTGTGATTTTGCGTTTTCTTTTCTCCCAGGAACGCCTACTTTGCACCTCATTTTTGGTAAGTCAATCTAAACGAAGTGGTGCTGGGAAAAAGTCATGTTAACGCTCAGTGGTGTGGAGCTTGGGAGGTTAGGAGCTCAGGAGCCCTCTTCGCTAAGGGGCTGTGTCCTATTGAGGGCAGAGAGAGAGGAGGCTGGGTGGAGTTCAGGAGGTCAGATCCTCCCTCAGAAAAGGACCAAAGACTGATTGAGACCAGGCCAGAGAGAGGGATTGAGCCCCCCGGACATGAGCCCTAAGTAACTGAGTGACTGTGGAGGCACCTCAGTTAAAGCCTTGGGGGTGTGCTGGGGAGGCCTAGGCCACAGCCCTTCCCCTGTGGTGCGGAAGCGGCCAGCATTAGGTTGGTGCGGCTTGTGCCACTTCTACCCAGTACATGCTTCTAGCCTTTTTCCCCATAAGCTCCGTGAGTTCCTGCGGCCCTGGTGAGCCCTAGTGAGCCCTTACCTTTACCCATGCTCCACTCTCTGAGGTAGTGTTTACTGTGGAGCTGTAGAAAGGGATAGCACCTTAGAGTGAAGGGTGGAGGACATCTGGGATCCGTGGATAAGCGTAGAAAGTAGTAAAAGCAGACACTGGTGGCTGATCTCCCTAGGCTCCTAACATTTTTGAGGATTACATTAAGGTGCCTACGTTCTGGCCGTTGAATTGTTTCTTCAGACATGGCTGGTTCTGCTGATTTTCAGGTTCGCTCCCTCAAATTGTTAAAAACTATCCGGCAGAAAAAGCCTCAAGCCCATATGTCCCTCTTGAAGTCCCACCCTACTGTATTGTCTATGTTTTCTAAGGGACAACAGGGGAGTGTGTTAAGAATTAAGGAATTGGGGAAACCTACAAGTGCAGCCAAAGAAGAGCCGGGCATCGTCACAGTCCTTTCCGAGGGCTCAGCCTCGCACCAGCTTAATCTCATCACTCATTCCCCAATGCAGTCTATCCCTCAAACTCGTCTCATTGACCAATGCCAAATAGTGGAAGCAGTGGAAGAAATGGACATGGATATGGGGGATGTCATGGCCGGTCCGAAACCAAATGGAGTTGATATAAAGTCGATCTCCGAGACTGTGTTTATGTTTGAGCCCAGGAGCCCCATGGCTCTATCTGGCCCCTCAAAAGTTGAGTCAATGCTGCGAATGTCTCATTTCAAAGAGCCCCTCCGAGAGTCTCATATTGAGCCACATGGGGATGTATGTACCTTTGATCCTGGCAAATTGGAGGATTTATTCTTTGCTGGAAATCGCAATACATATGGCGAAAACTCTAGTTTTGGAAGCTACTTTAAAATCGTTGGCAGTCCTAGAAATGGTACTGAGCTTGCCATTAGACTGTCCTGTTAGTCACCCATCTTTTCCAGCTCTGTACAGCAGCACACCCTCCATAAGTGTGTCATTTCTACATTCATTGGGACTGATGAAACCAGAGGTATACCTAAGCGTAGTTTCTCAAGTATCATGGTGACTGACGAATAAAGGAACTAATGAGAATGATGGAGGGAGGACATATTATGATATTCTTCGCGCTTTTGAAAGGATCCTTTCTTCAATCTTGACCTTGGACAAATCAATTGCTAACTCTTATCACGTGTTGATGCATTGTCCACGATTTTAATGGGGGTGCAGCACCTTACTGTGGTCAGTCTAGATATAGGGTGGGGGGAGGGAATTGAGTTGAAATCTCAGCCTCCTCAGTCCATTAAAGTGGTGTCATATTAGCTGGTGGAAATGAGAGTTCAGTGGGGGCTATTGATTGCCCGGGGGCTTCTTCCATTGAGCATTCGGAGGATACACCCGTGCCAGATATTAAGTTTTGTTCCTCCATTCAAACTCAGGCCCCTAGGGACCACCGCCTTGCTGCCGAAAGTGAAAATTCACATGCAACGTTGATTTACCTGATTTTTACAAAAGGAGTCATCCCTTCATCTCGCGATATAGGCCCACAAAATGACCCTTCCTCTGTTAGTCCATCAAGGGAAATATTCTATGATGGTTCTTCGAGGAATCAGATTGCAAGGGGTTAAAAATTCAGAATGAGAAGAAGAAAAGGATGCGGCATATTACAAAATGTAAATGACAAAAATTGAGGTTCCCCAATGCCCCAGAAGAGTCTGACTTTATAATCCAGCCTTAAAGAGTAAATGAGTTGAAGATAGTTGGGCCTTACGACGGTCGGGAGTCAGGGTCCCTAGTAAATTCTCGCTCTTCCCCTATTATCACAGATGTACCAGTGTTAGGTAGTCAAGGGCAAGACAAAGGGTTCACGAACATGGAGATAACAGTTCAAAACAATTGGGGGGGATCGAGTGTTGGAATAGAGAATGATAATGTAGGGATAGGTTTGGTAGATATGGAAGGTATAATTGTAAAAGTAAACGGGGTCCCGCTAGAGGCTGGGCGGATCTCGGACAGTTTCCCCCCAACCCCTTCTTGTATGGGTTCTCTCCCTGTACGGATTGATCAAAATAATGGAAGGTTTGCCAATGGAGAGGTTTTCCCTACCCCTCCTCCAGCACAATTCTCTAAATTAGGGGTTGAGCATAGGCAGAGCAATAAGATCGTTGTGGGACCTGAGTTAGGACATGTATCTACACTCTGATCTCCGTACCCTTGTTTGATAAGGAACTGGGTGCTTTTAATAGAAGTTTTTTATTGCAGGTATTATATGATATTGAGGATCTGAGATTGGTAACAAGTAGAGATATTGATCGAGTATTCCTGGATCCTCAAAGCGGATTTTTGAATTCCAGAGTAGCCTTCAGCTCTGGGCTCATTGTAATGCTAATCCTGGCTAATGCTGACCATTTTAGGAAAATGGGGATTGATGTCTTCCCGTAAATTGCTCAGATAGCCTCTCTTAGGTATGACATTCAGGGTTTGGGTATAGTTGCACCTAATAGCAGGGGGGCTGTGTATCAAAAGGAAATTATAATCTCTGTGGCAGCCTTACAGGGAAAAGAGGGTTTAATATTGCAGGATACACTGACAAAAGGGCTAGTGAACTCAAAGGGGGAGATGAGTTGGCCCAATTGGAGTTGGGTAGCTGGTTCTTTGAACGCTTCGAAAGGAAACATCAATCCCTATGCTGCAGAGGTAGCCCCCTGGACAAAATCATATCCGGGAACAGGGCAGGTTTGGGGCACCCTAGTTCTAAGTTAAATTCATTAATGGCATTAAACCCATCGATAATCTGTTTACAGGAAACATGGAGTTGTGTAGATTTTAATTATGAGGAATATTTTGTTTTTTTGTTATGCAGCAAAACCTTCAATAAAAGGCCATACAAGTAGAGGATTAGCTATTTTACCCAGTGGTAAGATAAATTGGAACCCTTTGGTTAATATCCATCTGTCAAATTTCTGCCTGTGTATAAAATTGGCTTTGGGCACTGTTTCAGGAGGACAGTCATCAACTTTTTTATTGGTAAATGTTCATATCCCCTTGGAAGGGTGTCTGACTTTCTAGTCGAATCTGTGTTTACTTTTCTGCATAATATCAGTATCGCAGAAGAATGCTAATCGATAATTATGGTGGGAGATTTTAATGCTAAAGTCTCAAACAGTTCCTCTCTGACGTTTGGTGATAGGGAGCTGGAAGGTGCATGGGCTATCCCTGAGACATCTCTGCCTTGTCAAATTAGATCAGACAGGTGAAGGTTAAGCTTTTTGGATTGTCTGCGAACCATTGATCTTGTTATTTTAAATGAGCGGTTCCCAGAGGGCTCTCCACCTTCTTTTACATCCCCCTCCCCTCGAGGGCAGTTGCTAATTGATTTTATGGTGGTTTTCTATCAATTGTTTGGAGCATTAGTGATCATAGCATCCTCTCTTTGGACATACATTTAGAACTCAAGACACTTGTGTCTTGGAACCCCAGAGATGATAATATTGTGTAAAACAAAACAAATGGGAGTACGTTTTGGTAAAAAAAGAAATGTGATAAATGTGGTGGGATTTGTTAAAAGGCAAGTTCTTGTCCCACATAGGAAAATCCTAATGCGTGGTTTGAGAAGCATTTGATGTTATTTAGAGCTTGTGGGAACAAGAACCAAGCTAATGGTGCCAAGTATGTAGTGGTAACATCTTGGGAGGTAAAAAAAGTTAAACCGGGAGCTGAACTCCTTAGTAAGGGACAAATTTATGCAGCCATCATTGTTGAGGCAAAGGGAAATTAACCGTTTAAAGCAGGCAAGAATGAAATTGAAGGTGTCTGAACATACAGGAGTGGAGGATCAAAAATGTTTTAAAGTAAGAGAAAGTGCACTATCTGGTGACTTGCGCAAATATTGGGCTTTGATAGCCGAATACTGATTGCAGAATTAAGGCTAAAGCTATCCTAATATCCGATGCTGAATGGGTTCAATACATCTCACACCTATGTGCATCAAATCCTAGGGGTGGATCATATTTGGAATTACCCAGTGAGCCTCCCTCAGGTTATGCTTATGGCCCTCCTTCCTGTGAGGAGATAGAGTGTTTTATTAAAGGAGCAAGGCATTCTGGGGCAATGGGCCTGGATTATCTTCCGATAGCCATTATTAAACAAGATATCACCGCATGTGCCCTTTTCCTCCAACTGGTGTTCCAATACTGCTATGCACACAGGACTATTCCGTCCTCTGAAAGGGAAGCATAGTGGTTCCCTTATATAAAAAGGGCTCCAAAACTTTTTTAGGCAGATCTCATTATTAGATGCGATTGGAAAATTGTTCACTATACTTCTACACCTCGAGTACTGGGCTTTCGGTAATAATTCTGTCCCAGTGGAGCAGACAGGCTACCATAAGCATAGTGGCACCTTGATAACATCGTAGTTTTGCAAACCTTAATTGAAAAGTACGCAGTGGGTAAGAGTATGGCCTTGTATACTGCCTTTATAGATTTCTCCACGGCATTCGACAGGGTTGACAGAAGAACGCTGTGGAGGAAATTGGCTGAAATGGGGATTCCCATGCATGTGCTCAGATTGATCATTGCATTGCACTCCTCCACCTGGTCCCAGGTACTGATGGAACGGAATCAGGGTTTTTTGAGTAGAGTAGAAACCCATAATGGATTGAAGCAAGGGTGTCTGTTAGCCCCTCTTCTTTTCTCCCCTTACATCAATGACTTGCCTAAGTAGGGTGGGGGACTCACCAAAGCTAGGCACAATGAAACTTGGCTACCTACTCTATGCGGATGATGCCATTCTGTTAGATTTAACACCAATTGGCTTATAGAGGCGTCTTAATGAGTTAGAACACTATGCCATTGAATATTGCTTAAAATTAAATACTGCCAAAAGCAAAATTATAATTTTCAGGTCCCGGGGATGTAGGGTTAGGAAAAATATGCACTGGTTATGGGGAGAGAGAAACTGGGAGCAGTAAAATCATACCCGAATTTAGGTAGAATTTTTTCAAGTACCTGCTCTAATACTGAGCATATTCACCAGTGGAGCAGAAAGGCAGTCTCTCAGGCCTCTGCAAACGGCAGGCTATATAAATGCCGTGTACGAAGACATTTTGCTCACGTTTTATCAGTTTAGAAGATTACAATTCCACCATCACTGAGTTACGCTTGTAAAACAGTCAATGAGCAACACTGGGACTTCTCTGGGAAGGTGGAAGGACGTATCTGGTGCCAAATATGCAACTTGATCTGTGCAGCAACTCTTGCGGCCCTACGGCTCAAATGCGGGCTTTTTTCGATCAGCGTGTTTGCTATGGCTGCAATCCTAAGGTGGGGTAAATATTTATTACATGGCGATGTGAGTCCTATAAAGGGTTGTGCTAAAATGTGAAATCTTCTCTTGTTTGAAATGAAAACGTCTTATGGAACCTTCCCCATGTAGTGCGGAAAGCCATCCTGTTATCAAGGCTGAACTTGCTCCCCCTGCAAATTATAACAGGAGAATGGGAGGGTTTAGCTAGGGAGGATAGACTCTGGGGCTTGTGTGAAAATTGGGTGCAAGTTTTAAAACATGTGCTATGTGTTTGTCCCTCACTCCAGTCATTATGATGTCGATTTTTAAGCCCAGTTATTACCTCAGCAGCGGAGGCCCAGAATTGTCTTTTGGCCCTACCCTCTGAATCAGTAGGTTACAAACTTTTTATCTTTTGTAAACAATTTTTAACTATATTTTAGAAAGGAATACTATATTCTTCTCTGTCTCGGTCACGTTAAATAAGGCCTTTTAGGGTAACAAAATGTGCATATTATAAATAGAATCTTAGGGTTTTCGGAATTATATTGTGGAAATTGATATAGTACTTATTTTGCCTAAAGCTACCTGTACTGAACTGCACTGAGACATCGTAACAGAACTATACAAATATATATAATGTATGTTATAATGTTGTCAGGTCTCGTATCCTTTTTAAACACTTTGACGTACTTGCGCTTAAGGTCTTTTTGTCATACATGGAGTGTGTTTGATTCTGATTTTCTGCTGCTATGTATTTTGCACTATTTATAATCAATCGTGAGATTTCTCAAAGTGCTAAAATGTATTTGCCTTTGTTTTTTTAATAATTGAATGAATTGTTGTTGTAATTATATGTATGTATTTTATGTGGAACTCTTTGGAGCTCCGAATCATAAATAGAAATTTGTAATTTGAAATTCGACAATAAAGAGTATGCATTTAGCCATTTGTTCAGTGATTTACTCTTAAAATATTCTGCAACCACAACAAAGCTAGGGAGGCTGTGAAATGTCAAAACTAGCACTAGGACTCTAGAACATACTCAATAGATAAAGGTTAAATATACTATAATGAACATATATGAATCAGTATATTCCATGTGACGGTAGGATGGTAGAGCTATTAAGTTAAAACGAACATACACAAGAAGAGATTAAAAATAGAAGTGTAAAACGTCCAATAGCAATCTGGACGCTAAATTCAGAGTGGTCTCATATAATTTGCTCTTTAAAAGTCTACAGGCACAACCCAGCTTTGAGGCCTGATGGACTAAATAAGCAAGCACAGGACCAGGGAGCTCTCTGTCACTCTAAAACTGGCATAATCGGGGAACAGACACTAAGCATATAACAGTAAAC
Organism: Triturus cristatus; assembly: GCF_964204655.1. NCBI lineage: Eukaryota > Metazoa > Chordata > Amphibia > Caudata > Salamandridae > Triturus > Triturus cristatus. The sequence continues at coordinate 425,923,324 of NC_140593.1, forward strand.
AGTTACTGGTCATTGTGTCCCTGATGGCAACAGGATAGGTAAGTTTGTCACATTAAAGTAATCGCCCGATGACGATTTCAAATAAAGTCCGGATAGACATGACCACCGTCCACAGCAGTCTGACCACTTTGTTCATATGTGGTCCTTTGTTCTGCAAGTAACATCCACTCTGAGGAAGGCTCGGTACCTGGGAGAGTGATTATTGAGGCTGAGCTCCTTAATGCTTTGCCCACTCTGTTCAGATATTTTATGAGTCTGGCTATTTTAACGACCGTCTGAACGGACCCTACCCCTTGATTAATCATGGGACTTTGAAGAAACCTTCTTCGTCATTAATTCTTCTTCTTCATTAATTATTAAGGACAGGTGTAAAGAAGGTGTGACATCATCTTCTGGGTCATGCCGCATAAATGACACATGTTGGTAGATGGTTGAGGTGCCTGAGGTGGCAGGAGATCTACTGATGAAAAACATAGCATACATAGCTGGCAAAACCTAGTTTTATAATAGGCAGAAAATGGTTCAGTTCTGTACTTTTAAATATCTCTTTGAGCATAGGTGGGCATGCTTTCTTCTCATGAAATTCTGGTGATCCGCCATGAAAGAGGCTATGTGGTCCTCTTTGTTTAGAACTGTTTTGAACTGCTGGTGAGCCTGGTGTAGATCCTACAGAGTGGGGGTGACTTTCAGTTCCAGGGTTTCGGTGAGGGCATTTGGCCAAGAATTAAGGGTCTGCGGGCCGCTTGGGTACATTACTTTCAACCAGACTAGATTCTTTAAGGATCCTGCTTTGACTGCTCGTGTTGAATGTATATACATCAGGAGGCTAGCTTTCTGGACGAGGTGTTGGTCATTCAGTTTGAATTCCACCCACTTAAACAAGGATTTAAAATAGTGCTCTGTGCTTTGTTCAAGAAGGCACCAAATCTTCCCGGAAATGCCTCTGTGCTGCATGCCAACATAGAAATAAGTTTGACATTAATTATCTTCAACATGGATTCCAGAGTGGGCTGTTTTGTGGTTTTAGTCATTGTTTGGAAAGCAAATTGAAAAGATGCAGTTTTTGCCTCCAGTGAATTGAGTTGTGTTTGGTGACCTCCTTCATCATGCAGCTAGCATCCAAGATATTTTTATTTGTTTGATGTTATCAAACAGTGGTTATTCAAGACCAATGCACCTAGTTTTTTACTTTTTCTGCCAAATATTAAAATGTTTGTTTTTTCAAGGTTTATTGTAATTGCATTTGAACTGCTGTGTTTATAGTGCATTAATCAATCTTTGTCGCCCCGTCGCTCTTTGACCTAAAAGAACAATATTGTCCGCATAGAGGAGCGTAGTTATGGATTGATTTTCCAGTTTTGGCACATGATTGACAACAGAGGCCATTGCTGGTACCAGGCCACACATGTACAAATTGCCCAGGGTGATGTCTGAAGTACCTTCCTCCAACGCAGACATGGGGGACCCACTGCATCAAATAGAAACAACTGTAGAGGAGCACACAAGCAAATTTGAAAATAATCCTACAGGGCATCCTAGATACAAAGATCACCCTGTTATGTTTCCTAACCTAGGCCTAAGTAGCAAAGTGACCTTTTACCTATATTTGTCCTACCTTGCTTTGCATAATGGTTCTAGCACTGACCTTTTACCCAGTTATGTGCTGAGTAATTGTCAATTGGTTTCCTTGAAAACTATCCTCATTTATTATGTATGAGGATTCTTAGTAAAATCCCCTGCACCTGACGTACATAACAGGATTAACATACTCTGTACAAAAGTAATCGCTATCCCCATCCTAGGGCTACTTTGCATAATCACAGTTATTGATTTAGGCTCATCTACATCATCATACTCACAGCATATCGATTATGGTAGAATCCCCATGGCTACCTTTTTGGTATAAAAGAACCATATCTTCACTAGGTAGACAGAGGAGGCACTTCCACGCTGAAACAAGACACGGAGATCCCTGCACGCTGCAGCTTCAACACACAGTGGTTCAACATCCCTTGCTGGGTGCCCAACCTGTGACAAGGACGGAGTCCTTCATTCTCTCCCATCGGGTAATTGGGTTGGCTCTTGCCTAGGGAATTCTTGGCTTTACACTCACATACATGCTATCTTCACTTAAGAACACGTAGGTAGGGTCCGCATCATAGGAGTACGCCCGATTACTGTCATGTTTATATGCCTGCATATATTCACTGTTTTAGCACCATGGTAGAATTCTACCTGCTACTCTGTTGGTGCTTAGAATCTTTTGCTTCTGTCTATTCATTGTCGCAGCAAACATGTTTTATACTAGAATGATGCTGGTTCAATAAATGCTTATTGAAAATGTCCCCAACGTTTATTCTGTGTGTCACTCTGAGACTTAGTGAGCATGACTGACTGAGCGAAAAGTACTGTACTGTTTCCATAATCCCTGAATGGTCAAGAGTTGTCATGTTCAATGGTTGCGAGAAACTGTTCGCTCCTTGATAACGTTCAGGAGCTTATAGTGGCACTGTGAGCTAGCTGATCTATAGGCTTACATATCCTGTGGGGGTGTCTGGAATTAGTCTAGACAACAAACCTGTAGTTTATGTTGTCCAACAAATGCGCAGATTCCATGGATTATTATGGTCTACACGACATGACACCGCCAAACGTTGGTTTGGTAGTTTAGACGTGCTTTCTCGGAGACCTTGACTCACATTTAACCAGAGACGTCTGGAGTGGGACTGAATTCCGTCACAGCTTAGTAGGTATATCCTATGTATTGGCTGTAGGTTTTTCAAGCTAGAAGGATTATAATTCCCCACATTGTGCAAGACCTTATCTCTTTTGCTTACTACTTCCTCCCACAATGTCTGTCGGTGGAGATGGAGTTGCGGTTATGTGGTAAATATTTCATTACCGGTACTATTTTTATGCGGTAAAGTCTAGTAAGAATAACTCAGTAAATATAAGAGGCAGAATCCGTGGTATTAGAGGTTTTTAAAAAGGCTTTATTCCTATATAAAGGAATACAATTCGAATTGCAGGCTTCTATTCCATCACCACGAAAGTTCAGGAAGGAAGGGCATACATTATTGACAGATAATCAGTTTTATAGAAAAATGCATTACAGTGAAACAGAGGCAAGAGGCGTAACAGCTGATAATACAGATAAACTGTGCATACGTAACTAATAGAGGCGGACATATGGGCGTAATTTAATAAACGTCATTATACATGATGTCACAAGTGGGTGGATCCATAAAAGAATCCTGCAATGTCAGCAGAAATATTTGGCAGAGATGCGCGCGCAGCCGCATGACGTGTGATTGACGTGCAACTAGAGGGTGAAGGGGACTTGACATTTAGCTCTACATGTGGAGACAGAGGTCTGGGGGTCATGTCAACCTAATCCCAAATCATATCTAATATCCTATGTTTAAAGAACTGTGTTATCCAAAAGGAAAGGTCTCTAGGATAGAATCTATTCTATACTGACTATTAGTACGTGTACAAGCGTCTAAATGTCTACATGAAATGCGAGGGGCTAGGAATATTCCATGGTAACGGGGGCTATGAATTACTTGCATGTGGACAGCGAGGCCTGGCCCTTTGCACGGTAGCTGGAGGAATGTTTACCTAAACTACTAGACAGGAATGCATCGGATGAGGAGCGGAGTAGATAATCTTGAAGGTGAAATACAGTTTTTGGCAGGCAACAGGCTGGATCAGGCACCGTTAGCCGCGCAGGGAGTAGGACAAAGTTCATGGATACAGATGTAGGCTCAGACTGAAGCCTTCAGAGGCAGAAGGCAGGAAAAGACTTGATGACAGAATTCTGGGCCTACTCGCCTGAATCTGTAAAATGTGGAAAGTGAACCTCATAAAGTCGGTGGCCTTTCATACAAAGGAATGGAATATCTGACCCATTCATGGCGGATCTGAAAGAGGACATGTTGACGGTGGACGCACATGTATTTGCGTCTTCAAAACTGGAACTGGAGGGAACATACATGTACTTATAGCATGCACATGGAGCCGTTGGGGTCTACGATAGGGGACATAACTGATCACAAAATTCATATTTCCTCATTCCCTCCTTGTCCCCTACGGACCCTCAGGAGATATCGATCTTCATTAATCCATCGATCTGTTCATATAGCATCATTTGTTCTTCTTTCTTCTTCCGGGATCTTGAACGAAAACTTGGATGTGGGATACACGATGTGGCGCACAGACCACAAATCGCTGGCCCACATTGTAGACATAAGCAGCAACTGAATAGTATGAGAAAGCCAATACCTAGGAAGGATAGGATTCTCCATCCCCAGGCTGACAACACGCTCCAAAACCAACCGGACCAAGTCCAGGTGCCTGGACTCTGGTGTATCTGGCTTATAATCTTATGAAGGCGGGTTATGGCTTTATATACCGACGGCGAATTTTCTGGTATGAAAATGCAGCAACTTGATCTGATGACCCTACAAGCTCCGCCCCTATCGGCCAGGATGACGTCAAGGACAAGACGATTTTGAAGCACAACAATCCGCGTAGCAGACTGCTCTTCTGTTAAATTGCCTAAGGCGGAAATAGTCTCGTTCACTACTGCTTCAAGGGTTCTGGTTAATCTACGTATCAGCTTACTATTAGTGACTGTACCTATATAGGGAAAGAACCCTTTATTGAAATCTGTGTATTTTTCCCATGCTGTTTCAGTGTAATCGACAATTGGGAGATCTCTCTGTTGTCTATTGTGTACTAAATGGGTATTTCTGTGATAATCAGGAGGAGCTAGGAAAACAGGTGGTAGAAGGAATGCTATGTAACAGGTACCATCCCAATCTAAAGGTAGACATATATATGCGGTCTGGCCACATATGAAGTAGGAATGATGGGAAGCTCTAAATGTAGACTTGCCTTGATCACTGAATTGTATTACAGTGGTGCATTTACTATGGCCCATGTGTATGGAACCATTCTTTCTTACACATAATTCCCCTTTTACTGGGAATACTGACATGGCGGGCAAGATTGGTGTAGCTTCGGATTCAACGTTCAGGATCATGAGGTTAAGTGTAAAATTACCTAATCCATATACTTCATTTTCTAGATCAGTTCCTGTTCTCTTGGGAAGTCCCTCCTTGTTAGGGTAGCAGACTTTAAGCAAAACTAGGGTCAGGTTTCCCCATACCCAGTTGTCTTGATAAACTGCGGAATTTGAATCTAGGGAATTAATCAAACTAAACCATGCTCCACAGGAGCCATTGTGTGTGAACGGATAGGGAAAGAGGGGCAAAACTCCCTTATAGTTCTGATAGGGAGGGAGTCGGCCACATATCCAACAATTTGTGGCATTGCTGGTCTGATGGGAATGATGTAACATACTAATGAATGTGTTGTTGCGCAGCGCAAATCTATAGGACAACTCATGCGGAGGTAATTCGCTAAAAGAATGTTCTGCAGTTACATTGTAAGCACGCTTAGGAATAGGGTAATACATGTGCAACAGTATGCTGGAAAAGATGATCAGAAGACTTAGAAAAAACAAAATTAATAATGTTACTGTGCAGTGACTACGAAGTGATTTACAATACGCATGCTTTTTAAGCTGCATCTGTTGATTTCTTTCTCTATTCCGGTCTAGAGGATACATGTCAGAGACAAATTCAACCGATTCACCTTGGAGAGGACTTAAACAATCAAATTGTCTGACTTGCTAGACCTTAATTTTAGTTTGTAAAGTTCTTGTTTTGACTGCTCAACCAAGGGGAGCTTTGAGTCTGTCTGTGAGGGAATACAAGGTTGAGTATTCACACTGGATGGTAGTCCATAAAATTTCTTGATATGACTCGAGTGCAACCACCCTTTACGTCCCTCGATCTTCACGGCTGTCCTTGTAGTTAGTAGAACTAGCTTCGGCGACTTCCACCTAGGCTCCAGTTGGGTCTTCCGGTCGAAATTCCGGACCAGAACCAGGTCACCAGGAACCACGTCATGGGGCTTCCTCTCAGTATTATCGGGAAAAGCTGCGGCTACCTGTGAACGACAAGATTGTAGTGCAGACATCAAGGAAGACAGGTAATCTGTCAGCATATTACAGTCAACATCAGTGATTTTGCGAGGTATAGGCGTCCCCCACATATTTGGTGGTCTACCGAAGATCACCTCGTACGGGGATAGCCCTGTTCGAGAATGTGCTACCATTCTCATGTAAAAGAGCGCAACTGGTAAGGCTACTATCCAATCGACACCTTTTTCTCTACATATTTTGGACAATCTAATTTTCAGAGTTTGATTATGGCGTTCCACGAGACCTGCTGCCTCGGGATGTCGGACACAGTGAAATTTCCATTGGTAGCCTAACAAAAGGGAAACGTGTTTCATTAGTTCGGATGAGAACGGCTGGCCGTTATCTGAGTAGACAACACGTGGTAAACCGTACCGTGGGAAGAATTCTCGAACTAACTGTTTGGCAGTAGTCGGGGCAGTGTAATCTGAAACCGGGTAGGCTTCCGTCCAACGGGAAAGAGCACAGACAACTACGAGAACGTATTTGAATCCTCGACATCGTTCCATCTGGATATAATCCATCTGGAGGACTTCAAAAGCATGATCGGGAGGTTGAAATCCACCCTGCTCTACGGGGATGCTTTTACCTGGATTAAACTGACAACATATCATACAGGTACGAACTTTTTGTTTAGCTGCTGCTCGCAAGTGTTTGTTAAACCAAATGTGTTGAATGCTGTCTAGCATAGCTTTTTCTCCTAGGTGCGCTGGACTATGTATTGTGTTAATGATGACTTGAACCATGGAGTCGGGAAGAAACCATATAGATTTTTCCTTCGTCATCCATCCTTGATCCGTTTGGATCCCTCCTAATTCAGTCCATTTCTTTATTTCTTCTGGTGTAGCATGTGTCTGTATGTCAATTACATCAAGGGCGGGATCCTTAACTGTCATGCAATGTGTGGGTGTCGGAACTATTGTCTTTGTCATGTCAGTTGTGTGAGTCTGTTTCTGAGCAGTCTGTTTAGCTGTTCGGTCAGCTAGGTCATTACCCTGAGAAATGATGTCGGTAACTTGTGTGTGGGCCTTGCATTTCATAATCGATATTGCAGTAGGTAGATGAATCGCGTCTAATAGGGCTTGAATGAGGGGTCCGTGTTGGATGTGGGCACCGTGAGAAGTTAAATAACCTCTCTCTCGCCACAGTACGCCGAAGTCATGGACGACTCCGAATGCATAACGTGAATCTGTGTATATGTTGACTTTCTTATTATTGGCTTGAATACAGGCTTGTGTCAGAGCGATGAGCTCTGCTGCTTGAGCTGACAAAGTGTTAATACAATTTGTTTCAATGACTTCAGTGTCTGTTGTGACTGCGTAAGCGGCCACTAACTCTCCTGTACTTGTTCTCATACATGACCCATCTACATACAATGTCAAGTCTGGATCCGACAAAGGGATATCTGTCAAGTCTTGTCTGGGTTTCGTCGTGATAGTAATGACTTCGACACAATCATGTGCCAATGGATCTGTTCCGCCCACTGGTAACAGTGTGGCAGGATTTAACGTATTACAACGTCTGATTTCTATGTGTGGCTGAAATAATGTCAATTCGTAACCGGTGAGTCTCGCTATAGTCAAGTGTTGTGTTTGTGTGCGGTTCAAGAGAACCTCTACTGCGTGTGGTACTTGTACTGTCAATTGGTGTCCTAACACTATGGCATCGCTTTGTCTGATTGCTAAAGCTGTTGCTGCCACCGATTTCAGGCACGCAGGAAGAGCCTGAGCTACTGGATCTAATGTACTAGAGAAATAAGCACATGGTTTGTGTGATCCTGCTTGTTCCTGAGTGAGTACTGACAAGGCAGTACCCTCGCGTTCTGTAACAAAGAGTGTAAACTGTTTACTGTAACATGGTGTTGCTAAAACAGGTGCTCGGCATAAAGCTTTCTTTAAGCTTTCAAAGGCGTGTGTATGTTCTTGAGTCCAAGGGAGGACATTCGATGTGGCTGCCTCCTGTGTTGTCAACTGGATGAGTGGTTTTGCTAGAAATGCATATTGAGGGATCCACTGCCTACAGTATGAAGTGAGGCCTATAAAAGCCCGCACCTCCTTTTGTGTCTTGGGTGCTGACATGTTAGCAATTAACTGGATGCGGTCGGGTGTAAGCTGCCTTCCCTCCTTGGACAGCGAGTGCCCAAGGTAAACAACTCGCTGGACACAGAATTGCAGCTTAGAAGGGGACACCTTGTGCCCCTTGTCAGCCAGAAATTTTAAAACCGTCAGTGACGCTTTTTCACATTCATGTTCACTTCGGGCGGTGATCAGCAGATCATCGACATATTGAAGCAAGGCAGTGTTAACTGGCATGTGGATACTGTCAAGTTCTCGTTTCAGTGCTTGGCTATAGATGCTGGGGCTTTCTGTAAATCCTTGAGGTGCGCGTGTGAATTTAAAACTTCGTCCATTTAAACTGAATCCGAACAGATATTGACTTTCCGGATCTATTGGGACGCTAAAGAAAGCATTCTTGAGATCAATTACAGTGAAGAACGTTGCTTCTGAGTCAATAGCTGTTAGTAATGAAGAGATATCTGGGACCACAGGGTATTGTGGTACAATACATTTATTTAATTCGCGCAGATCAATAACTCATCGATATACTGGTGGTGCTTTTGGATCCGTTCTTTTAAGAATCGGAATTATCGGGGAATTACATACATTGGAGTCGGTTTCGACAACCACTCCTTGTGCAATGAGCTCGTCAATGATTTGCAGCAAAGCCACAACAGCATCTGGTGGTAACTTGTATTGTCGCATTCGTGGTAGTACTACTCCTGTTTTTAGTGTAACTCGATATGGTGTAATGTTCATGCAACCAACATCAGTGGGGCCTTGTGCCCATAAATGTGTAGGTAAATTCTGTAATCGGTGATCCATATCTCTTGACACGTAGTGACCTTTGAAGTCACGTAGAAATAGTCGTACTCCTTCCGGAGAACAACATATTATAGCTCCTAGAGCTTTCAATGTTTTTATACCCAACAAGTTTTCTGGGCATGATTTAGTAAGCAATAAATCTGTAGTGCGTGTCAATGGACCGACCGTAAGTGGAAGAGGTTGTGTTACTTCATTAATGATAGGTTTTCCTGAGAATCCAAGGGAAATATTCTGTGAGCCTGAGAGGGGTGCCCCTGGAACTTCACTGCGTCGTATAGTTGTTCTGCTTGCCCCTGTATCAAGTAAAAACTTTCTGTCTTCCCCTAATAGTTCACTATGTACATAAGGTCCCTCCTGGTCTACAGGAACCTCAATAAGGGGTAAGCCAACTTCCCTCTCTAGGCTATTTCATGTATATCGCTGATAATCGGGATAATCTGCTTGTGCATACTGATACATCTGTTGTGTTGTCGCTTGTGTTGCAGCAATAGGCTGCGTTTGTGGTGGTGCTACGGTCTGTTGAGGAGCTGCCTGTTGCGGAGCTAGTTGTTGCGGAGCTAACCTAGGTTGTGCATGCTGAGGGATTTGTTGTTGATTCTGATCCTGTCTAGGTGGACGTGGTCTCTCCTGGGTTCTACCTGTAGCAATATTATGTTTCAGGACTGGACAATCGTGTATATAATGACCTTGTTGTTTACAATAGTTGCATGTCCCTTTCGTAGGACCTGCGGAGTCACCCTTTTGATGACCATCAGCTGGGACTGACTGAGCAACAAGCATTTTCATTTTTGTATCTTTCATATGTCTTTGTTCGTGTTCTTCTCTACTTCTATTGTGGTGATATTGTAACATCTGTAACATCTGTGATGGGGTATTACCTTGCCAGGTACTTTCGAATTTCAATACTCTATTCTTGACTTGTAGCAGAGAATTTTCAACTAATTTTGTCACAAACAGATGTGGATATGACTCACTACTGGCTTTTATGCCACTATTTATACCAAAACATTTTTCAAATCGGGAATAGAAATCACTAGTATCTTCATCTGGCTTTTGTTTACAGGCTGATATTGCACCCCAGTCTTCCTTTTTCGTAGTTAATAAACGTGGCAGTACCTGTACTAGTAGTCCTGCTAGTGCTGTAGTCTTTTCCCCAAGTCCTGCTCCTGCAGCTCGGGCCCTTTCTTCGTTTTCTAATGCTGTCCAATCTATCTTTTGGTCTCCCACCTCCCATTCCTTTTCTTTGAGTTTCTCGTAAACACCGGCGGGTAATAGGACTTTTAATATTTTCATAATGTCGGGGTAGGTATACTCTCCCATGAGTAACATGTCTTTTATCTCGCGGTGGAAACCTGCTGGGTCCTTGTCATGGCTGGGTACTACTTTCTTCATTTCTAATAATTCCAGTTTAGTTATAGGCGTGTACACAAACACGCGTGTAAAGTTATTACCGCCACCTCTGATTGGGTGTACTTCGCGTAACGGGTTCTGTCTATCTATATGATACATTTTTCTTCCCATAATGGGAACTGGAACGTGTTCTGGGCATACGAAAGCTATATACTGGTTTCGAAATTCTAGAATTTCATTAATTAAATCAGTACCTGATCCTCTCCATTTATTCGTGAGTAGTTCTGTCAATATGTCAGGTAAGGGTCCTGGATCGGAGTGTTGGCTTTTATATAATATAAGGAGGTGTTGAATCATGTATATACTAGCTAAACGCTGTTCGTAAGGGTCAAGATTCAGAAACGTGTGCGCTAGTGCATCATCATTGTATTCGCTGGGACTATCAGCCCATTGTATTGCTGACCTGGCTAATTCTTGTTCGTCCATGGAATCGAGCATATGATACCCCCTTCGATCTCGGAGTAATTTATCAACGGCTTGGAATAGGTGTTCAGGAGATCTTGTATTTAACATAGGATTTGGAAAATGCCTATTATATTCTGGACGTATTGGACGTATCGGGTCATTAAAGCCTCTAGTATTATTATGGGGTCTTCCTCTACCTACATAAGCTATCGTTTCTAATTGTTCTGATTCTTGCTCCTCCTCTTCTTCTGATTCTACTCTGTCTGTTTCTCGTCTTTCTTTATGTATTCGTTCTACTTCCTTGCGGATCTTTCGACACATGGCGATTATACACGCCTGTCTATCATGTTTCTCTTCTGATATGTTCTGACCCCATTTAGCAAGTTTTTGCATGGTATCATGATCTGCCCCGGGCCTGTCTTGATTCCTAATTACACAATTTATGAAAAAACGTAGTAGTTGTCTTTGTACATCCACTTTCTGGTATTCCATAGCTTCGTTAATACTTTCTGAACCTCGCCCTGTTTGGACAAAGCGATATATATTGTCTAGGTGTTCAACCATTCCTGGTATCGTCATTAAATATAATGTAGCTCGTCGTATACGTAGTGATGATATGAGCAGTTTGTCCTGTCTACCTGGCACTGGATCGTATCTACAATCCACAAGCTGTTCTTTAAACATGTCGGATGTCGCTAATTGGGGTGTACGTTGGAGTGCTAAATCTCTAAGGGTCTGTTTATTTCGCGGCGGGGTGGCAAACATGTCTGTCGTACCTCCTGTAGCACCATCTGAGGTGCTAGGCACGAAAGGATTCGTTGGACGTAGGATAGAGATTGTAGATGTGGGAAAAACTGTAGACACAGACGGACCTGTGGGAACTTGTGTAGGAGGTTGTAGTTGCGGGGATACAGACGGATGCTCTTGGTGTTGAACACCATCGGCAAGCGGTATGTGTGGTATGGCATTAGCATACTCGGGAGCTACGTCATCTAAATAGGAGGAAAGGAAAACGTCCTTTGCTGTTTTGGGATGTGTTTTGGGTTGTGCTTTTATCGGGAGCAATGGAGGAGTTAAGTCTTTTGGTATTTCCGGAGTAGCCTTAGGTAACCCTTCGGCCAGAAGAGGATACATACCATTCATAAGAGTGTTTCTTTGTCTATCTACTTGTTCTGATTTTACTCGGGTACCTTCCTCAATTAATAGATTTTCTCGGGTTTTATTTAAATTCTCTCTACCTTTCTCTTCCTGTCTGAGCGCCTTTTCTGTACGTCTATATGATTCTTTACGCCATAATTCAATGGCATCTTTCTGTGACTGTCTGGCTTTCTTTTTCCATAATTCTTCTTCTACTCTCATGATGCAATCTGCATCCCAGGTCCCCGCTGCGGGCCATCTCTGATTCTCTGGTAACTCTTTGGTGTAGTCCACCCATAAATCAAGAAATAATACGGCATCTAGGCCATGCTTATGATACATAAAGTACCCTGGAGTGTCCCTAGGTGGGATGGGAACAGCTTCTTCGAGTACACCTTTTCTAGTTTTGATCTGTCTTAGTTTCGAAAAGAGCGGCATTTTTTTTTAGACCTTATTACTAGAACACTCTTTATACAAGGAACACAATAATGAACAGTCATTCACACCACAATATATATATAAAACGTATTAAAACATTTAACATTTAACAGTTTAACGAATGATGATAACTAATAGAAAACTAGTTACTGACATAATACTGACACTAGATAATACTTGTTTATATGCAAGACATACTAGATATACTGCTTAAACAGTACAGATACACTGCTGAAACAGTGCAGACCGGATTTGTGTACCCAAACCCGTCTTGACCGGCACAGACTATGTGCACGTTAAATGCCTCCCCGGCAATGGTACTCACCGGGTAGCTCGGAACGGAAGGCCTCGGAACTGAACTGAAACTGGACCGGACTGGACTCGACTCGACTGGACTCGGAACTTCGGAACCTGGTGGGCCTCTGTATACCTCGGATCTTGCTCTCTCAGCTAGGCTCTGGTCGGGATACTTCGCACTTCTCACCGCCTCGTCTGGGTGTTGATCGCAGCCTCAGTCACCCCCGTTTGGCTGGAGGGAGATACAGGAAATCCTGCAGGTACGCGTTTTTGTCCGTTCAGCTGTGGCAGGAGACCGGGCCTGCAACGCACCTCCGGCGCGTGAGATGAGAAAGTGTCCCTATTCGGGCGCCAATTTATGTGGTAAATATTTCATTACCGGTACTATTTTTATGCGCTAAAGTCTAGTAAGAATAACTCAGTAAATATAAGAGGCAGAATCCGTGGTATTAGAGGTTTTTAAAAAGGCTTTATTCCTATATAAAGGAATACAATTCGAATTGCAGGCTTCTATTCCATCACCACGAAAGTTCAGGAAGGAAGGGCATACATTATTGACAGATAATCAGTTTTATAGAAAAATGCATTACAGTGAAACAGAGGCAAGAGGCGTAACAGCTGATAATACAGATAAACTGTGCATACGTAACTAATAGAGGCGGACATATGGGCGTAATTTAATAAACGTCATTATACATGATGTCACAAGTGGGTGGATCCATAAAAGAATCCTGCAATGTCAGCAGAAATATTTGGCAGAGATGCGCGTGCAGCCGCATGACGTGTGATTGACGTGCAACTGGAGGGTGAAGGGGACTTGAAATTTAGCTCTACATGTGGAGACAGAAGTCTGGGGGTCATGTCAACCTAATCCCAAATCATATCTAATATCCTATGTTTAAAAAACTGTGTTATCCAAAAGGAAAGGTCTCTAGGATAGAATCTATTCTATACTGACTATTAGTACGTGTACAAGCGTCTAAATGTCTACATGAAATGCGAGGGGGTAGGAATATTCCATGGTAACGGGGGCTATGAATTACTTGCATGTGGACAGCGAGGCCTGGCCCTTTGCACGGTAGCTGGAGGAATGTTTACCTAAACTACTAGACAGGAATGCATCGGATGAGGAGCGGAGTAGATAATCTTGAAGGTGAAATACAGTTTTTGGCAGGCAACAGGCTGGATCAGGCACCGTTAGCCGCGCAGGGAGTAGGACAAAGTTCATGGATACAGATGTAGGCTCAGACTGAAGCTTTCAGAGGCAGAAGGCAGGAAAAGACTTGATGACAGAATTCTGGGCCTACTCGCCTGAATCTGTAAAATGTGGAAAGTGAACCTCATAAAGTCGGTGGCCTTTCATACAAAGGAATGGAATATCTGACCCATTCATGGCGGATCTGAAAGAGGACATGTTGACGGTGGACGCACATGTATTTGCGTCTTCAAAACTGGAACTGGAGGGAACATACATGTACTTATAGCATGCACATGGAGCCGTTGGGGTCTACGATAGGGGACATAACTGATCACAAAATTCATATTTCCTCATTTATAGGGGAAGAAGATCAGGAAGTTGCTCTTAACATTACAGAAAATTGCAGACATGCAATTATTATGAAATTATGACAATACAGCCTGCCGGCAACGGGTAGTAGTGTTACCTTCATGATAGAGGCAATGAAGCATTCAGGACAGAGGTATTTTATTCTGGGTCAAATTCCCGCCTGCAGATGCATGCACACATTTGTTTCATACTTACATTGAAGATGAGACACCTGAAGAATACTTTCCCTATATGGATGTAGAAGTCCCATTAACTTACCTAGAACATATTAATTGGTTTAAAGCCGCCCTCCCCCACACCAAAAAATGTGAGACTCGGTCCACTCAGCAGAGAAGGAGTGACCTGGCTGGACCTAGTTGCCTACACACTGTATCTAGAGATTGATACATTGCAGGCATCAGAATGATTTACACTTTACAGAGACATAGTAAAATTGTACAGAAATCTTACACAGTTCGTAATGAGAACATTTACAATTCAATCTGTGAGGATTACTCAAACTGGTCAACCTAAATTGATTATGACAAACATCAGCCCACAAATGATGAACGCGATTATGGTGAGGATGCCCAAGAAACAGAAATAAATGCTGTTCTAGATAGCACAGAAAACAGCACAGCTTGAAGCAGTATTTCCCCATATAGGCCCGCAGCAAAAACACAGAATACTAACAATTTGCTAGCCAATGAGGATAGCTCCCCCGATCGAGGATTGTACCACCTGGGGTACAGTTTTTGCTGCAGTTCATAGCAGAACTCATGGTACCCCCTCAATAGCAGTGATACCAGATGTATTGAAACAAATACAGAATGAGCACAGGGCAGAACCTGCCCCAGACTTGGGGATAAATCTGATAGGCAATTTTCCACAGGTATCAAGAATTATGTTAGGTAACATGAAAGGGGAGGCAGCAGAGGTGGCTATATGCCAACGCCCGAGGGAATTCACTCCTGCACAACAGGTGAAGAAGCAGAACCTTTTGGGCCTGGCGGCGCAGGGTTCGCCTTAATCTCCGGGGTTCTCCTGCTCAGCTACACAGAGACACGGGACACTCTGTTAGGCGTTAGAAGATCGGATTTATTAGCTGCAGCTAGTACAGTTATCCCAGAAGTACACAAGGTAGGTTCTCAGGAGACTGCCACTTCACTCCGTGGCGCACAATCTTTTATAGTACATAGGTAACATATACATTATCCAAATACACACCCAGAACATATAAGAAAGAGCCAATAAGAAAAATTGGAAAACAGGACACTAACAATAGAAAAGGTTTGAAAACAAAGTATCAGATGACTCGAAGAAACCTCTCCTCCAACTGTGTTTGTCACCCCTCCCTCGAACTAATTCATTAACAGATCTGCAACTAACTTGCAGGTGGCGAGATACGTTTGTGTGTGTTGGAGGACAGTTGTGAAACGAGAGAATGCTAGCAGAGGACAGCGAAGGCCAGATGATAAGATAAAGTCAGAAGAGAATAGTGTGAACCAATAGATAGTTGAGACGGGGATTAGAAAAACCAGACAGGGATTAGTGTACTCGGCCAGTCCTAACACCAGCTTTGTAAATAGAGGCAGAAGGCTTATTTCGACACGAAGCTGCAGAAAAAGCAAAATAGACTTTGTTCGCCGTGCTGCCCGAGTGAGGGCAACACAAAATGGCGGCGGAGCACAAAATGGCGGGTCGATTCGATCACGATTGAAAATCGAATTTTCTCCGACCCTCCTTTTGCCAGAACTCAGGCAAGATAGACTCATGTTAATCTGAGTCAATGTCGATGGCCATGAGGTCATCGAGCTGTTGCTGTAGCATCATTCCTATATTCTCTGCTCTTTGTGATTTGGGTTTAGGGATGCACATAGTAGCACAAAGGTCGCAGATGGCGGGACCACAGTGCATACAAAGGCAGCAAGAGAAAATGATAGTCAAAACTATTCCAAGGAATGTCAATGCTTTCCAACCCCATTTGGACAGTAGTCCCCAAAACCACTCCGATAATGACCAATCTCCTTCGTCCTGATGAATCGACTCAGAGATTATATGTAACTTAGAGATAGCTTGGTATACTGTCGGAGCGTCATTAGGTATGAAAATACAGCAACTTGACCCGATCAATTTGCACACTCCACCACGATCCGCAAGAACAAAATCTAAGGCAACTTGGTTTTGTAAGGTCATAAGACGATCCGCCTGTAGTTCTGCCGTGATATTACTTAAGGCTCCTACATTGACGTCTATAGTGGTTTCTACGAAACAAACCAGTTGCCTTATATTTCTGCTGTTGGCCATTGGACCCCAAAAAGGAAGAAATCCTTTGAGGAAATCTCCTCCCTCTTGTCCTGCTGTGTCTTTGGAATCAACAATCCCTCTGCCATATCTGTTTCGATGATAGTTTGCAGAAGCGGTGTATGTAGGGGGAAGAAGGAAAGCTATATAACAGGTACCAGAAAAACCCGTTGGCAACCACGTGTAAGCCCTATTGTGACAGATAAAATACGTGCCTTGAGATGGCACTAGAGGAGGCGAGTTCTGAGAGGAGTAAACGTATGTATGGGAACAGTTGTTTCTTTGTATAGTGTCAGAAGACCGACCATTTATTTGCAAACAGAAATTTCCCTGATGAGGAATAGTCCAAATTGGTGGAGATTTTCTTTGTTTAACCTTATCTCTAAGGCTAGTGACATAATGGGTGACGTTCCAGTTTGTGTATGCTTTCCTTTCGTCAACGGAAATCTTACTATTTTCCATGATTTTAGCCATAGCTACCATTCCCTTTATCAATGAGTTATGACTAAAAAATGGACCACCAATATATGAACTAACGGATCGTTTGAATTTGCTTTGGTAGGCATTGGAAAAGATAACAAAATAAGCCCAAGCAGAACCTTCATAAGAAAACGGGAGAACTAAATATGGCATTCCTTTTTCTGTGGTATGTGGCATAAGTCCACACACCCAACAGTCAGTTGTATTGACCACTAACTGGTGTTGATGTAATAACTGGACAAAGGAATTGTTATAATATTCAGTTCTTCTAATGAGTTCATGTTGAGGAAGGGTATGAAATAGATGTGGAGAGACAGTAGAAGAAGAGGAAGAGGAAGAAGGAGAGACAACTTTTTGCTGCAGAGTATAAATAATCCAACTTATAAACGCCAAAAGTGTACACAATAATATAATAATACATAAGGTTATACTAAAATGACTGTACATTAATCTACAGGATTCTTTTTTCATTTCATCCTTTCTCTCTCTTTTGCCTAGTGTAGTTTCCATCTTTCTAAATGGATGCTCACGGCAATCTTCCTCGATCACTTAATTATGATTATCTGCCGTCCTATGACACTGCAAGTCCTGCAGGCCTATTGCCACTACTCAGGTCACAATCAAGACTCCTACCATGATCCTGCAACCGGGATAGAATACTTCACAGGAGAGAGAAAAATCTTAAGTGTTCTTTGGTCTAGGTCTCAGATTATAATGTTCTTTATCAGGTACAGTTTGGTCTCGGAACACTGTTCGCGGATTTGTCGTATTCAAGCGACGATGTGGTGTTATCGCTTCCTGAAGAATCTCGTCGTCCTCTTTCTCAAATAGTGTTCCATTCAGGCGTGCGTCGCTAAAAGGTACGAATCGTGGAACCTTCTCACTCTCAGAGTCACCAATGTCCCTACGCACCCATTGATCGAAGGGTAGAGGCAAAGGCACTTTCTTACAATGCACGCCGTGAATCCAATTTTTCTTTCCTTCGACTTTGACTGCTGTTCTCGTTACTAAAAGTACTAAACGAGGCTCCCTCCACCTGGGTTCCAAATTTTTCATCCTTTGGAAATTCTTTATACAGACCCAGTCACCTGGTCGGATGGAATGACCTGGGTCTGTGGAAACCTCCGGTAAAGCACTCTGAACCTGTTGATGGAGAACACGCAATTTAGTTGTAAGTTCATGCAAGTAGTCAATCAACATTGGATATGGCAAGTCTGAGTATTTCTTAGGGTGAGGGACTCCCCATATATTAGCTGGGCACCCAAAGACCACTTCGTAAGGGCTAAGTCCCAAACGAGAGTGCACAGCAGTTCTGGTGGACAGGAGAGCCAGTGGTAAAGCATCGGGCCAATTAAGTCCTGTACAAGCCTGCACTTTCGCTAGTTTGAGCTTCAAAGTTCCGTTGTAGCATTCCACTAAACCTGCTGACTGTGGGTGGTTTGCTGCATAGAACTTTTGCTTGATACCAAGACCCGCACAAACTTTTTGCATGACTTGGCCCACAAATTCGCTCCCATTATCACTCCATACAATGTGCGTCAAACCAAACCTGGGGAAAAATTCTTTCAGTAGAATTTTGGCTGTGGATAAGGCTTTATTATCTTTTAGAGGGTATGCTTCAATCCACCTAGAAAAGGCGCATACTACCACCAGAACATATGTGAGATTGTTGCATCGTTCCATGTGAATGTAATCGATCTGCAACACCTCAAATGGATATGTCGGAGGAGCAAAGTGACCCGCTGGAGTTGGGGTTCCCTTTCCCGGATTGTACATCAACCAAACAATACAATGTTTCACTACATTGTCTGCGCATTTTGGGATTCCTTCATTTTGCCACACTGGAGCCAGAAGCTTGCATATACCTTTCGCACTTAAGTGGGCTGGACCATGCGCCATAGTAACCACTGGGAGTTCATAGGCATCTGGTAACAGCCAACGTTGGTGTTCAGATAATTCCACCCAACAATCCATCTCATCTAACATTCTCGTACTTTCTTTCCACTTACTCAATTCCTTCTCTGTAGCCTCTTTCTGAATCGACTTTACACTTTCTACTGTATTCTCATACATTCCTCTTTCTCTGACCCAATTCGCAGGACCCGCCACATACATTCGACTTGTAGCGTCTCTCGCTGTCTTTTTCACTACTTCATCCGCAAATGCATTTCCTCGGCCAACATCATCTGTAATCTTTTTGTGTGCACTACACTTCACGATTGCTATTTGGGTGGGCAAGGCAAGTGACCCAAGAAGATCAGTCACCCACTGACCATGCTGTATTTTAGTGCCATGTGAAGTAAGGAATCCCCTCTCTTTCCAAAAACGCCCAAAATTGAACGGTACACCAAAGGCGTATTGACTGTCGGTGTACACGTTCACTCTTTTCCCTTTTGACAACACACATGCTCTTGTTAAAGCTATCAGTTCTGCTGCTTGAGCTGAGTTGTGTCTGATACGGGATGTTTCCACAACTGTATGTAAAGTAGTTACAGCATAGGCTGAAACTGTATCTCCATTAGGCATCTTAAAACAAGAACCATCTACCCATAGAGTTCCATCCGGATTCTCTAGTGGCGTATCTTTCAAGTCAATTCTTCCTTTTGTTTCTTACTCAGTACGAAAGAAACAATCATGTTGCTCCTCAACGCATTTCTCCTCTGGAAGGGGCAACAGAGTAGCTGGATTTAGGGTATTACATCGTTTGATGTGCACGTGAATAGCCAAAAGCGTCAGCTCGTATCCAGTTAGACGAGCACTCGTAAGATGCTGCGTTTTTGTTCTGTTTAGTAAAGTATCCACTGCATGTGGTACCATAACAATGAGAGTGTTATCTAGCACCACTCCAGCAGACTGTCGAATAGAAACTGCTGCTGCTGCTGTCGCTTTGAGACAACTAGGCAATGCTTTAGCTACGGGATCTAGCGTAGCCGAAAAATAGGCACATGGCCGCTGTTTGTTTCCAAATTGCTGTGTTAAAACTGACAATGCACAACCCTCTCTCTCATGAACATAGAGCGTAAAAGGCTTATTGTAATCAGGAGTACCTAGTACAGGAGTGGAACACAGAGCAGTACGTAAATCAGTAAAACTCTTCTGACATTTGTTAGACCAAGGAAGAGGCTGAGGTGTATCTTTCAAAGTGAGTGCAAACAAAGGCTTGGCCAACAGAGAGAAGTTAGGGATCCACTGCCTACAATAGGAAGTAATACCCAGAAAGGCACGTACCTCCCTTTGTGTGGATGGCACAGACATTTGCGTAATCGCCTGAATTTGTTCTGGTGTTAATCGTCGTCCCTCCTTTGATAGGAGATGACCCAAATAGGTAACCTCTCGACGGACATATTGTAGTTTGGAAGGTGAAACCTTATGATTCAGACTAAACAAATGGCGTAACAATGCAACAGTCACATTCTTGCAAATATCTTCTGAATCAGCAGCGATTAACAACTCATCCATGTATTGTAGAAGAGCAGCACAGGACGGCAAATGAAAAGTATCAAGATGACATTTTAAAGCTTGACTGTAAATGGAAGGACTTTCACAATAGCCCTGAGGTGCACGCTTAAACCGGAGGCTTCGGCCTCCAAGAGAGAAGCCAAAAATGTCCCTACTCTCTTCTGCAATGGGAATACTAAAGAAGGCATTCTTTAGATCGATAACAGAAAACCAAGTCGCTGTGGAAGGTATCATTGCAACAGAGCAGTGATATCTGGAACGGCAGGAAATTGTGGTACAACAATTTTGTTTACCTCCCGAAGAGCAATTACGAAACGATATACAGGTGGCTGAGAAGGATCAGTGCGTTTAAGAACAGGAAGAATAGGACCATTGCATATGTTTCCTCTCGTTTCCTCAACCACACCCTTCTGAATTAAATCATGAATGATTTCCAAAAGCGCTTTTTCAGTGGAAATTCTATACTGCGGAATACGCGGCAATTCAACATTAGGCTTGAGAGTGACAACATAAGGTGGAATTTCAAGACAACCCACATCGTTCGGACCCGTGGCCCAAAGCGTTGCCGGAAGAGAAAGCAATTCAGGTGGAAACTGATCTTTGGACAAATCGATTGGAGAAATCAGTTTCTGTCCGAAAGTAAGATGTACACCAGAAGGAGAACAATATATCGTAGCGTGCATTCTTTTCAACAAGTCCAAACCCAACAGATTCTCACCGCAACCATTTGTCAAAAGAAGTGGAGCTTCCAAATCATAAGGGCCAATTGAAATAGGCAAAGGGCAAGAAACTGGGTTACGAACAGGGGCGCCAGAAAATCCTACAGATACATTCGTTAAGCCAGACAAAGGTGCCCCAGGGAGTTTAGAATGAACGATAGAACTTCTCAATGCCCCAGTATCTAAAAGAAATGGCTCTAAAACACCCATTGTAGTGACGTTAACATAAGGTCCATTCTGGTCTACTGGAACCGACACAACTCCCTTACTTTGTCCATGGCTGTCCTAGTTAGCATGAAGACTTTCATTCTCGCTTTCAATATAGTGTTCTTCATTGTAGTACTGTGTAGACCTAACATTTTGCTGATCAAAGTAATTCATGGAATTGGGAGGAGGAAGGGCACGCTGTTCTGGGGTCAACACACCTCGACCCCTACCTCTATTTGCTGACTGGAGGCCAGCACGACCTCGTGGAGCAGATAATGCTCCACTGCGCTGCAATAAAACCGGACAACTATTCTTAAAATGACCTTCTTCTCTACAATAGGCACATTGATTAGCTCCTAACAAAGGTCGTGGAATATATGGCTCAGGTTTTTGATACAACCTCTGAAACTGCGGAGGCTGTTGAAACTGAGGCTGAGCATAACGAGGAGGATAAGCTTGTTGCAAGAGAACCTTTGTCTTTAATTCTTTCGTCTTTTTCTCTTGCTTTTCTTTTTCTTCTTTATCTCTGTTTTCGTAATATTGTGCAGTAGCCAATATCTGGGCAGAGGAAGAAACAGCCCATGAACTTTCAGAATCTTTCAATTTGTGTGACAGCTCGGGAAGCAAATTAAATACGAATTTGTCCACAAATAATCGCTGTCCACCCTCTGTAGCCATATCTTGACCACTGTGATCAATGAATGTCTCCTCAAAACGAGTAAAGAAATCAGAGACACTTTCATCTTTCTTTTGTTTGCATGCCGCTAATTTATCCCAGTTAACTCTCAATGCAGGCATCATCGTTTTCATTAATGTAATAATCCTACCAGGGAGTTCTGAAATCAAAGCGTCAGGCTTCGCACCACCCACTTGGTCTCTATCTGCGGCAGTTATAACATCCCAATCAGCACCTAATTCCTGTGCGTGATTCTCCTTACGAATCCTAGCCCATAATGTCTGTGGGACTACATTTCCCATCAACATATCGATATCAGCTAGATTCATGATGCAAGCGTCAACTGTCTGTGATAATTCTTTATAATAACCCGCAGGGTTTTTACGAGGATCCGGTAGAGTCTGTTTAAGGGCCAAAACTTCAGATCTTTTCCAGGGGACATGTACCCATATACGTTGAAAATGAGCGGGAATAGCTGGATTAGCACCTACTGCTGCAACCTCTTCCTTCCATACTGGAGCAACCTCTCTCATGGGATAATTTTTTAGTGTCAGTCTAACCGACGGATCGGAATCAAGGAAAGTCTGAGAGGACAATACATTTCTAAAGGAAATAAGTGTCCTTACAGCGTTTTCAACTTTGGAACCCACAATAAGTCCTTTATCAAAGTCAGCCTGAACATCTAACAGACCCTGTGGAACCGAATTCAAATTCACATCCTCCCATTCTTTAATGAGAGTATCACACATTACATCGAAAACATATCTTTGCGTGGGTGCATTCCATTGTGAGAAGGTAGGCATAATATCGAGCACACTGTATTGGGGACCCTTTTTGATCCATTTTCGTGCGAGAGATTCCAACCTTTCTCGTTCTTCAGAATCTGGGAACTGACTACGAGATTGTCTTCGAGAAAAAGCCGGAGACACATTTAAAGCCTCAAAGAAAGGAGATAGAATACCAGTGATAGTGTCCGTGAGTCGCTCACGCATAGACGGGGAATTGGACATGAGAATAGGAGATAAAGTATTAGGCGAACTAACAGAAGGAGAACCGATAATTGCAGGAGGTGCAGAAGGCAAGGGAGATCGAAGATCAAGAGATGAGGGCAAAGAAGTCGAAGTTAATGGTAAAACTGGCGGTAATACTGGAGGAGGCAAATGCGGAAGAGCCGGAACAGGCGGAGGTACTGCTGGAGGCTGAACAGGCTGTAACAACTGGGGTGCATTGGCACCTTGTGCATAGGGCAGAGGCAATCTCAATAAATGAGACATTAGGGGATCTTCTTCTAAATTTTTCTTGTTATCGGAAGGGGAAACAGGCAACACCGAATAGCATTTATCTATCGCCATACGATGCTGTCTCTCTAAGATTTCTGTTGCATTATCAATTTCATCATCTTTAAATCATTGGGCAGCCTGTATAATTGTCATACCCTGTGCTTTCCTATCTCGTTTTGTTTGCTTAATTTCTTTCTGTTTGGCTTCCTTACGCCAAAGGCGGAAAGAGTCAAACATTGCCGGACGGGCTTTTCTTTTGAATAAGACTGCTTCTAAATTATCTAACACATCAGGCTCAAAGCTACCATTTTCTGGCTATTTTAGAACACCATCTTTCTTCGTGTATCGGGTCCATGTCTCGTTAAAGGCAATGGGGCCAATACCATGTTTTGAATAGAGCTCATATGTGGGAGTTCCAACCGAAGGAATCGGACAAGAGTCCTCAAGCCGGGAGTCCCTATTACAACCAAAGCAACAAAGTTTTCCAAACTTAGTCAGACCAGGCATCTCGTGATTTCACCAGACTGTTCACAAACTTCAAGGGGGTAAAACTCAGTTTACGCAGCACAAATGCACTTACCCCTCGGCTTCGGCTATTTCAATAGTCGAATCTAAGGATCAAAGGAACTAAGAAACAAATTTGTGGGAGCGACCCACCAAATACTTAACTAAGGACGTCTTCTCACGCCAACAAAGGCCCGTCTATCGTCTCGCCTTACCATACATCACCAAAGGAAGGGCCAAGGCAGGGCGGCAGTCAGGGCAGCAGTCGTCAGTAGCCGTCAGGAAGGAGTAACCACGCTGAAAAAGACCTTCGGACCACTTTCGACATACAGGGGTCGCTTGACGTGGCTCGCAAATCCTCCAGAATTTTCTTGCGAGGTTCCTCACGACCTTCAGGCAGAACCGGTACCACTGAAGCCGCCCCACGTTGGGCGCCAGTTGAAGAACCAGAACCTTTTGGGCCTGGCGGCTCAGGGTACGCCTTAATCTCCGGGGTTCTCCTGCTCAGCTACACAGAGACACGGGACACTCTGTTAGGCATTAGAAGATCGGATTTATTAGCTGCAGCTAGTACAGTTATCCCAGAAGTACACAAGGTAGGTTCTCAGGAGACTGCCACTTCACTCCGTGGCGCACAATCTTTTATAGTACATAGGTAACATATACATTAACCAAATACACACCCAGAACATATAAGAAAGAGCCAATAAGAAAAGTTGGAAAACAGGACAGAACCAATAGAAAAGGTTTGAAAACAAGGTATCAGATGACTCGAAGAAACCTCTCCTCCAACTGTGTTTGTCACCCCTCCCTCGAACTAATTCATTAACAGATCTGCAACTAACTTGCAGGTGGTGAGATACGTTTGTGTGTGTTGGAGGACAGCTGTGAAACGAGAGAATGCTAGCAGAGGACAGCGAAGGCCAGACGATAAGATAAAGTCAGAAGAGAATAGTGTGAACCAATAGATAGTTGAGACGGGGATTAAAAAAAACAGACAGGGATTAGTGTACTCGGCCAGTCCTAACACCAGCTTTGTAAATGCAGGCAGAAAGCTTATTCCGACACGAAGCTGCAGAAAAAGCAGAAAAGACTTTGTTCGCCGTGCTGCCTGAGTGAGGGCAACACAAAATGGCGGGTCGATTCGATCACGATTGAAAATCGAATTTTCTCACAGGAACGAGAACTACCTAAGATTATCGAAGAAACCTATGCTTCACTGGGTAGAGATAAATTGGGAGCTAGACATGGGAAATCACAAGTGACGGGTAATCCTGAAAAGGATAACTCGAATCTAGCACCTTATTCTCTTAAAAAAAAAAAGGGATAACAAACAATCAAAAAATAATAAGCAGAATGTATCACGATCACGATCACAGGGTGGGTCTCCTCAACAGGAGCCCCCTGAAAAAAGATATCATCTTAGAAACCGTGCTAATATTAAACAACCTGACAGGTTTGAGGATACTGATTCATGTTCCTTTAATTCCTTTCAGAGTTCATCAAAACACTCGGAGAAGGAAGGACGGTCAGAACACAGATCAGAAGAGCGAGTCAAGCAGAAAAAAGAGACACATCGCACTTCAGACTACTTTATCAAACAAGAAGATAAACCCAAAACTACACCTCAATTTTAAAAGAAGAAGGTAGCTGGCCATAAAATAAGAAATGTCCAGGATACTGAGGTCTATGCTTCTGAACGGGTGATGGACTCTGATGAAGCCAGACAGCGTAGCAGAAGTAACAATAGCTCGCCAAAATCTGATGGACTTTCTGGTGAGCACAGCATTGAATGAACATATCACAGTGGAGACACTGGATACAAGGGTAAGTGTCCCACATTGTTTATACAAAATTACGCTCTAAATGGGGTGAACATATGCAGGAAAGTGAAATGTCTCTTTTGGGAGAACCTAACATATGAATACAACATCCTTTTGGCTGAAAGAGATTGGCCGCTTGAGTTTGTTATGGAGTGCCCTATGGGGGAAGATGTAATTTTACCAGCTTTCTCCAGCCTTGTTCCAGAGTCACTTAACCATTCATACGCGCAAGAGTGGCATTAGTGCTAGCTCCCGCACTTTACCGCAATCATGTAGGGTGGGATGCTGAGTCACCTCACCATGAAATCCCATTAAAATCCAGTCCTACTCCACAGAGGCAGTACCCAGTAAAACATGACGCAAAGAGACAAGTCAGGGAGATCTTAGATCAACTTGAATACCAAGGTATGATTGAACACTGCACCTCTTCCATGAATAAACCTTGATTTCCGTAATGGACCCGACAATTCATACCATCTAGTTTTAGACTACAGGCATTTGAGCACATGCTCATAAACATTGGCAGTACAAAATGCACACAGTGCCACATTAATGAATAACGTTATGTGGAAAAAATACAAAACAACACTAGATATCACGAATGGTTTCTTCTGCCAAAATATAACACCTGGAGGCAGAAATTTGACAGCATTCTTGGCCCTCGGCTCTCACTGCCAATTCCGTAGACTGCAACAAGGGTATAAGAATAGCCCTGGGTTGGTCTCAGCAAGAGTAACAGAGTTACTTCAAAATTGTGAAGAGGAGGCATTGTCCTACATAGATGATATTTATCTGACGGATGATGCGTTGTTGGAACACTTGGACAGGGTAAACAACATAATTCTGAGGTTTGCCAATTTGGGCTACAAATTTAACTTTAAGAAATCAACAATTGCCCACCTCAATGTCCTATTTTTGGGATCTGAGCTATCAAGTAAAGAGAAAAGCCTGGCAGCTAATGTTTGAAGAAAATGTGCGCTGCTTCGACCTCCAAAGACTCTCTAAGGTTTACAATCCATTTTAGGATTCCTAAAGTTTAGCAGGACATACATTTTGGATTATGCTGAAGGGTTAAACCTTTCTCCAGCCTAATCAGACCTGATTTTTCAGTGTCCAACATTAGATAAAGGAACACACAGATATTCTCTGTTACGTACAAACTAACATGATAGCTGCCAAATACTTACAAACACATGTAAATACCACCAATTTTTGTGATCCGTGTAGTCGCCGTTCAATCAGGGTATACTTGCTTAACATTCAATGAAGGTGAAACGGTACCCATAGCACACAAATCACATTTGTAGCTGAACGCTGAAATGCATTTTGCTTCCACAGAAAAGATACTGACAGCAGTATAAACTCCTAGTAGTGAGAGAAAGAGCACTAGCACAGTGGAAACACACAATTGCTGTTACTTCAGTATCAACCTTAGAGGCTGTTACCAAAGCTAACGTTCCAAATGCAAAAGCAGTGCTTCCACAAAGGATACAATGGGCCAATTCTCTCACTGCAACAGATGTAGATTACAGATATGACCCTACACTGAAAACACAAGAATTACTGCAGTATGAACAAAAATATCCTCTCCTGAGTGCAATATTGCCTCTAGATCAATAAGAATTGATCATTTATACTGACGGATCTGCCCAGTCTGCTGTAGGAAGAAAACAGCAATACAGTGCAACAAGTGCAATTGTGAAGGGACGTATGCGGGACAGCAAGTTCCGTCCTAGCAATACGCAGACACAGTCACTAGGAGATTGCAGGGCACAGCTATCAGAACTAAAAGCCCTGATACTGGTACTACAAAATATGGATTGGTAATTCCCCACACTCATTTTGTACGCTCAAATTCCAGGAGTGGCGTTATTGGTGGCCAGGTCTTGCTAAATAGATCAAGAGTTTTATCCTTAAAGGGCGACATGTGTCAGCAGATGAAAGGTTCCACTGTAGCACTTCCACCTGAAACACCACTACTGATATCAGACAGACTCCTTGCATGTGTCTATTTTGACCACTGCGGCCCCCTACACTCAGATGGGGCTTACAAGTACATCCTGATGACAGTGAATTCATGCTCTAGATTCCTGTGGGTTTGGCCTCAATTCTCGGCTGATGCCCAAACTGTTATAAAGGATTTGCGAGTCTTCATAGGGACATAAGCAATTATCACATTACATTCTGACCATGACCTTGCGTTTAGCTCACAGGCTTCCAAAGAAGCCATGGGAAGTTTGGGTGTAGCATTTTGGTACTTCTCCCCAATTCATCTGGAGGGAAATTCGATCGTGGAGAGGAAGAACTGGGACTTAAAGCAATCCTTAACAGCTAAGGTGTTAGGCTCGGTGGCAGTTGGGTCAATCATCTATATGGGGTCCAGAGGGCCCTTAACAACATGCCAAGAAATTCCCTGGGGGGGCCGTACTCCATATGGAGTCCTGTTCGGGATAAGAATGAGCGTACCAGACCTCGACTGTGGCAGCACAGCGGCGGGTAAAAAATATGTGAATATGTCTCGAACTGAGGCATCTGCCAGTTCCACAAAACCTGGTGAGCTACCAAAGATAGATCAGACTGTGGCTATCTACTTTATCAATTTTGATGATTTCTCATGGATTCAAGTGAACCCAAGTTACCGCCATCGCCTTTTCCCCACAACGATTTCGTGATTTCTACCTTTGGCTGAAAAAGACTTACTTTGTTTTTCCCTGGCTACAGCTCTGGATTGCAATACGTCTATTGTTCCTAATCCTTTGGATTGGTATTGTGACTGTCTTTTTCTTACTCCTGAATGGACATTACCTCTCAGAAAGCTCTGCAGTACAACGTGTGAACTTGGTCCTGAAACCACATGCATCATCATATCATAAACAGAGGAACCTGTCCTTAGTGAACATTACAACAGTTCCAGTTCCTGAAGGAATAGTATGGGACAGAGTTTCCTATGATGTATATGATCCTACTGAACTTTTGAGAATACTGCATTTATTAAAAATTTCTCTTAGTGATATCATCACTTCTAGTACTCTCTCTTAAGGTTTTGGGACATCACAACTATGCATACTATGCTGTCTGATTTAGAAAAATCAGCTGCAGTTTCAAATAATGAATTGTATGATGGTAAATCAAATTTTGGTGACATGTTCTGTTACCAACACTATGGTCACCGTTTATACCACAAAGCAAGTATCCCACGTAGGGTTTTCACCTACCATCAATTGGAACATTGCACAACATCGCCGAAAGGTAGTTTAACAACATTTACACAGAGGTTTGCGTATTTTTCTGGGTTTAGCACTTCAGACCCGACCTCGTATTACTATAGGCGCGCACCTACACCTACAAAGAAAAATATGCTCACTAACACTAAGCTGATATACTCTGCTTCCTTTATTTCCCAACTGTCTTTACAGGGTTTCCACTTTTGGAGGGACACTATAGACACAAAATCTGCCTGGGGGACTAAAGATTATTTAGTTCAAGGAACTGAGTCCTTATTTAGAGCATGTCTTCTACCACATCAAATGATTTTCATGAATGAGACAGTGCAACAGACTTCCTTTCTTGGGCTAACCAAGATCAAGGATTTTAACTCACAGCGGATTCCCTCACTTACACACTTTGAGGGTTGGCAAAACTATACAGTACACAGTGAGGCGACATTAAATGCCATGCTACAGAATGGGTCTCACAATTCATCAGACCTCAATTGGAAGGGATGGTTGGTTTCGCCTATTGAGACAAATAGGTGTCAGTCAAGATTCAAGGGTACCACCGAAGGGTTTAGTATCCATAGGCCTGATCAACACAATGTACAATTAGAACACTCTGGGGTGGCGACATCTTACGGTGTTGGGAAGTTATGCCTAGAGTGGCTAAAGACCTTGACACTGTCCCAAGTGAAACAACACTTATCCCTTCTCTCAGATGCCATGGATCTTAGGTATTTTTTGTTAGGTTCCCTGAAGCCATGTAAAAAGCGCTTCTTGTGTGCTATTTACGACGAGCTATGGAAAATCTCTCAAGAGGAGGCTGCTGAGAGACTATATGAAATAGATAGGGTTAACCTTGAAAATACCTTGGCTGTGGTTGACAATGGAATGACCACACTATCATCCAGAATGTATTCACTGGGCAACACTGTGCCTTCTGCAATAGATATAATGGAACAGGATATATACATTTTAAAACATGGAAAATGACAATTACGGTCCATTCTAATATTAAGCTGGACACTACAATCATTGAGTTCTGGCCACGTGCCCTGGCGTTACATCAACAGCACGACTCTGTTCTCTGTATGCAATCTAACTGTAAGCCAGATAGTTATGGCAAACAGAGATGCAAAATATACCACGCTGCACATTGAAAAATTGGACCAATTATCTTTCACCGTGGCTGAGTCACCTTCCACAGAATGATTAATCCATGGATATATTACACTGCCAGTCACAACATTCCAGTTTCAATACTGTCTCAAATACCATCAGGTAGGCAGATATGAAGCAATAGGAGAAGGGTACATACACAAGTACTGTGAATTACCTTACAGATATAGAAGCAGGAATGGGGACACTGATGTTTTTCTCAGCGGTTCAAACTGTGAAAGTGTTTTAAGTGGATCCTTAGTTTGCAAAGACATTACTTTTCATGGGCCTGTAATGCTTCAGTTGCAAACTTGTCCTGTTACTTGAAGGGTTCCCCAGCTGCAGTTATTCATCCAGTGTTCGAGCTGCTCTTGAATGGGAGCTATTTGATGCTGAAGGAATAAGGCTGTTGTGGGATGGTACCAGACATCGCATATCTGGTCACAGTAAGTTCCAGGGTTACTTGTTGTATGCAAGTATTGTTTCCACCAACCCACACAGTTAGGGAGGCAACGCTACGGCCTTCATTGAATGTTTCCTTTATACGGTTTGATTCTCTGAGCAGACTCAAAGCCATGCTTTTTCAGAAAGATGTGGACTTAATCTCAGTCTGAGAGACATTTGATCTCCAGGTTGCAAGGTCTTCATCTGAGATACAGGTACTAGTCTGTACAAACTTCCCACTCCATTTCGGAGAAATGGTTCATCGTATTTTTAACATGTCTGATACGAGGGGGATCGTGCACCTATTTAAACTTATAGGTTCTGGGTTATTGAACACCTTTCAGACAATCTTCTGAGTCATTCCAGCATTCATACACTCCATATTGGGAAGCGTTTTAGGAGGGCTTCAGTTGGTCCTACTACTTGTAGTGGGTCTCCTGGTTTTCATTTTCCTGATTCGCAATGGACATCCCAGTTCACCAAGAGATGGAAAAAGCACTGCTGGTGCGACATTGTTGTGAACACATGGTGCTTTATCTGGGCACAACTCGGCTTCGGGATCTAAGCGAGCATTGGTTCCTATCATTCAGACCAGTCTGGTTTGACTGCATCTTGCCTGTGTTCCGCTGCCTGTTTTGCAGAAACCAATGTGGACATAGACGTACTACTGGACCCCTTAAAGGCCCATGTATATCAATGTCCTCAGCATATTCCTATGATGATGACGGCATTCTTAGAGCCTTCACAGGATGCTTCAGCTCCTGATGGAACAGACAACGGCTCTACGACAGGCTCACAGGTGTCGACTGCTTCCTCAGCCGCTGCTGAGGGAACAGGAAAAGATCACCTTTGCTCCATTGACCTGATATAGGAGGTGTTACAGGGACCGTCGTCTGTGAATGTGAGCGACAGTGATGTTGTGTATCCCACACAGGACACATAAACATTTGGCTCTCCGTGTGATGGGAACAATTCTGACTTTTTTCCAAACAAAACCAAATTGGAATCAGAAACATCATTTTGTTTTATTTTTCTTCTGCTCTCACTGAGAAACATGACTTTCGATGTGCACAGTCAGTCTAATAATATTTCAATTCTTTAGTGGACTTGTAGAGCTTTTTTAATTTTATTAAGCATTCTTTTTTAAAACTGGCTTTTTTTTATACATTGGTTTTACGACAATGTTTTTATGCTTTTGAGCGGGCTTATTTTAGCATTAGTTGACCTTGTCGACCTTCAGATGAGAGTGGGTGTTATGTTCCCTGAACTAAGCCAAAGTAGCAAAGTGACATCTGACCTACATTTGTCCTACCTTCCTCTGCATAACAGTTCTAGCACTGACCTTTCACCCCGTTATGTGCTGAATAAATGTCAATTGGTTTCCTTGAAACTAGCCTCATTTATTATGTATGAGGATTCTTAGTAAAATCCCCTGCACATGATGTACATAACAGGATTAACATACTCTGTACAAAAGTCATCGCTATCTTCATACTAGGGTGACAGGGCTACTTTGCATAATTACAATTATTGATTTTAGCTCATCTACATAATCGTACTCACAACATATCGATTGTAGTAGAACCCCCGAGGCTACCTTTTTGGTATAAAAGGACCATACCTTCACTAGGTAGACAGAGGAGACGCTTCTATGTTGACTCAATACATGGAAGTCCCTGCACACTGAAGCTTCAACATGCAATGGTCCGACAGCCCTTACGGGGGGCCTAACTCATGATCAAGATGGGGTCTTTCATTCTCTCCCATCAGGTAATGGGGTTGGCTCTTTCCTAGGGGATTCTTGGCTTTACATCTACATACATGCTAGGTACACTTAAGTACACTTAGGTAGGATCCGCATCGTAGGAGTATGCTCGATTACTGGCATGTTTATATGCCTGCATATATTCCCTGTTTAAGCACCATGATAGAAATCTACCTTGTATTTACTCTGTTGGTGCTTATAATTTTTTACATTTGTTTCTGTCTATTCATTGTCGCAGCAAACATGTTTCATATTAGAATGACACTGGTTCAATAAATGCTTATCTAAAATATCCCCAATGATTATTCTGGTATCTCTCTGAGACTAAGTGAGCACGGCTGACTGAGCGAAAAGTACTGTACTGTTTCCACGATCCCTAAAGGGTCAAGGGTTGTCATATTCAATGGTTGCCAGAAACTATTCGCTCCTTGGTAAGGTACCGGGGCTTATAGTGGCATTGTGAGCTAACTGGTCTATAGGCTGACATATCCTGTGAAAGTGTCCAGAATCAGTCCAGACACCAAAACGTAGTTTATGTTGTCCAACAAACGCGCAGAACCTATGTATTTTTAGGAACTGTACAACAACCCTAAAACGTAAAATAGATGCAGTAGCATCAAAATTTGACTGCTGAAGAAATCTAATGGACAGAGTTGCAAATAATGAATTGTCTTTCGCTAAGCTGAGGCCCATGGTGTCCGAAATGAAGACTTAACCCACATTTCTCCAAAAGAACATGTAAAACATTTAATGATGCCTGTGGAAGATGCGTAAGGGGCTCCCAGGCCAAAAACATCAGGTTTGTTGGTGTACTCAAATGTGCACAGGGTCATGTAGAATTGTTTCTGAAATAACAGCTGTGAAAGATAACATATTCAAGTTCTTTTTGGTTATTATTATTATTATTATTATTATGTTTCTTATATAGCGCCTGAATCGACCCCCAAAAGGGGTATCTCCGCACTTGCCTTGGGAACCCGTCCTGGCTTTTCCCTGTGAGATAGCCCCTACAGGGCATCCCCAAGGTGAAAGCCAGGCATCCCGCCGCAGGGGGCCGTTGTGGAGTTTAAGCAAGCTTAATGCCCAGAGTTGCAGAGTGTGAACCCATGATTAGGTCAGGCACTGAAGCGAGAATTATCAAGTCCATGGACATTTGAGCTCAAGACCCTGCCGCGTCGGGAATTGAACCCTGGTCCCGGGTCTGACCTCTGCTTCAGGGTCTGCCTGCTCTAACCAGTGAGCCACACTTCTCCACTTGGTTGAAAGAGCTACCACTGTGCCAGGGTGCTGTTAGCTGCCAGAGACTTGCCAAGACCAGTTGTAGCAAAGTTGTTTAGTTACCGCGATGGAGGCCACATATTACAGATTTCAAGGAGCAATGGGCCCTTAATAATGCAGGTCAGCAAGGTGAATGTCTTTCCAGACTACACCAACAAAGTACAGAAGCTAAGGGGGATCCGTCTTTTTGGAGTCAAGAAACACCCTCATGTATATGATTAGAGTTATCGTCAAAACAAAACTCATTTCTTTCAGCTGGCATCAGACACGTGGATGTGACTTGAGACACAGGAAATTTCCCTACCCAGAAATCAGGTCTGATATGGATAATGGTTGGACTGTCCATCGAAAACAGAAAATGCAACAGCAGCCCACCAAAGTACAAGCAGCCAAGGAGAGAGCACAAGTAGTGGTAGATGTTATTCTTCAAAATCACTACAGGGAAGGACTCTGTTTCTGGTGTCCTATTTGGCACTGCACTGACTCCTGTGTGCCACACAAGCATATTAGTGGATCTGTGTGTAGATTGTGGTGCATGTGCTGATTTGGTGTAGATCAGATAATGGGCTGGGTGTGTGGGAGGGGGGCAGGACCTGAGAGGGTAAAGGGCACACCCAACCACCATACAACCTTAAGTACTCTGTTCTTATACGTAACCTCTAATTCTAGTTACTATTAATAGGTTAGTTGTTGTTTTTTATTGGCAAGGTAAATGTTGTTACTCCAATTAGGGGAAGCATGTTAAGATTGTATCGGTTGAACGTCCAAGCTGCGATTTCACAAATATTGAGCAACTGAGCTTGTTGGAAGGAGGTGCTGTACTTGATCAAATAGACATATGGGTGATTTAAACAGATTGGGAATATGACTGATAGACATAGAGGCACCATAGCTAAATACAACATATTGAGTTGGAACATATGTTATATGGACATCCCCCATGAAAAGATACAGGATTCATGCATACTTAAAGTGCAGACACACACACATAGTGTACATGCAGAAGACACACTTGACGGCCATTCCATTGACTAAACTAGCCAAGAGATGGAGGGGGCAAATATTAGCTCACAAACTATTCTGCATGTGCCAGGGGAGTGCTAAATCGATTGCTCCGGGTGTGCTGCATGCACTGCAGCATACATGTAAAAAACCCAGAGAATTGGTATGATGTGGTGGAGGGTGCACCTGATCGGGATTCATTGCCATTAGTAGCTCTGTACACTCTAAAAGTAATTAAAACTGCGGTCATGGATACATTTACACTGACCATGATATGATACATGCAAGCACCATGTATTTTTGGGGGGCATTTAAGTGCATCAGAAGTCCCTAATTGCATGTATCAGCTTCATCATTACCAGGATACAAGTGCCTCACAGTGGCACAACATTTCAATCAGTGGTTAGGAGACAGACAATTGCAGTCCATGTGCAGACTGATGAACCTGCAGGGAAGGGAGTACTCTTTTCATTCCGTAGTTCACCAGCTATACAATAGGCTGCATTTGTTTTTGTATAATGTCAAGCCTGGGGGGAAGATGGTCAATACTGAATACCTGGAATGAACACTGTATGATCAAAACCCCATTTAATGAAAACGGATTGAGGCAGAATGCAAGCATACATTTCTGCATGGAGATTGTGAGCTGAGTCATTATTCGATACACCATTTAAAGCTATACTCATTATATATTATATGGGTTACTGTTTTTCAACATATGATAGTTCAGCAATGGATAAAACAGTAGAATGGGAAGCTTTTATGGTTGTTTCAAGGGGACATTGCATTAAGACAATGTTTGGGACTAGACTAGAAGTTAGATTCATAGGAAATCAGCAAACCACTTAACAGCCCAGAGGAGTGATGGGTGTCTACATGACCCTGTTAGACAGAGTGGAAAAGGTATATTATCATGAAAAGTGGCATGGCAGCATGTAGAAGGAGATACTGCTGGCTGGCATGCTGCTGGCATGGTTATTAAAAGTGGAAAATACTAGAAACTCCGATTGGGGATCAGGGCTGGACTGGTAACCCAAAGCAGCCCTGCGAATTTTGTTGGACCACTGCAGCTTTTGTAACTGGGGGTAGATATTGCTGCACCGCTGTAAAACTGGCCCCCAGTAACAAAACCGGCCCCCAGCACTGCTTCTTTTGTTACTGGGGACTGATATTGCAGCACTGCTGCAAAAACGTCACCCAGTAAAAAACACTCCCCCCACTGCTCCAAAACCGGCCCCTACCCTTCCAGCCACTTGGGGAAATGGCCAATGCCCATTACTACGGCCAGTTCAGCCCTGTTGGGGATAGCCACACAATGTAGTGTGTTGTCTCAAACACTCAAAGGGTAATTAATTAAACATTGACAGAGTATTACCAAAACATTTATGCAGCTCCTCCAGAGGAAAATACAAAAAGATTCAGGAAGGACATGGCTTGTCAGTTTGGGCTGGACTATTCCAATGTGGAGCAGGGTCAAGACTGATTTACATATGGCTCGGTGCAAACTGGGGTGGCATGGTGTGCAAAAGAATGATGGGTTGGGATTCAACCCTGAGTGATTGCCAGTGGTTAGACAAATTGCAAGCGTTTTTACCATCACTTTTTGTGTGTTTCATATACCGTCCTAAGTGGCATGGGTATGCCCAGGCGTAGGTACCATGCTCACTGTGTCACTGGAACCAAGCTGTAACCAGCTGATGAGCCCATAACTGTGGCAAAGCTGGTCCTGGATTGCTTGTGCACTGGTTAAGGGAAGACCTGGCTTGGTAGTTTGTGGCTGGACTTTTCCCATGAGGAGCAGCGTCAAGACTTATTTCGATATGGCTGGGTCCAAAATGAGGTGGCATGGTGAACAAAAAAAACTATAGGTTGGGATGCTATCCGAGCGATTGCCAGTGGTTAGACAAATTACAAGCATTCCTACCATCACCTTTTGTGTGTTTCATGTATCGCCCTAGGTGGCATGTGTATGCTCAGATATGGGTCCCATGCTCACTGTGTCAATGGAAAGAAGCTGTAACTGGCTGATGAGCCCATAACTGGGGCAAAACAGGTCCTGGGTTGCCTGTGCTCCCGTTCAGGGAGGACCTGGCTTGGCAGTTTGGGCTTGACTGTGCCCATAAGGAGCAGGGTCAAGACTGACTTGCATATTGCTGTTCCACATAAATTATTATTTGATAAATGCAGGGGTCCAATTACAAAGTAAAAATAATTTGAGGTATACCCAAGAGTTTTATCTTTAATTGTTGATACCACAAATATGATTAAAACACTATAATTTCGTATATAGGATAAGAAGTAATGGCTCATCTACCCTTTGATTTATGCCAGAATGTGATATTTGGCAAATATTTAGTTTGTTAGGTCTTCTGTAAGTATGTTAAGTTTAATGCAGATCTATGAAGGGAACAAAGTTAAAAGGAAAGGCAAACATGTTTTAATGTGCTAATAACTTTGGATTTGTTTAATCAAAATGAAAAGAATTTGACAGTTTAAAGTTGAGTCAATTGCAGAAATCTTAGGATTCATGCATATCCAATACAGGGGTGAGAGGCAAAGTTAAAGTAGGATGAAAAAATAGTTGATTTGCTAATACCTTTAGTATAGCTATACTGATCAGCACGACATCTGGCAGATACTTAAGGCCCTATTTACAAACTGCATTATGTAGTGCATAAAGTCGTGCAATAGTAGAACTAATCCCATACTACAAAAATGCTACTCACAAATGTACAGCCATAAACTTTTGCATCTGTCTCTTTCATCTTTCCTGTTTGGAAGTCTCCACCACAATAGC
This sequence comes from Triturus cristatus, assembly GCF_964204655.1. Classification (NCBI taxonomy): domain Eukaryota; kingdom Metazoa; phylum Chordata; class Amphibia; order Caudata; family Salamandridae; genus Triturus; species Triturus cristatus. Next base: position 425,960,596 of record NC_140593.1, read on the forward strand.
AAACATCTCTACACATATAACCATACATTTTTGGAGTAAATATGAAAGGGACAGAGGGGGTGGCTGTAAACTAAGAAATGAATATTACTTATACACACCCACAAAAGAGTAAGACGATTGCTATTCACAAACTACACTTCTAAAGTTAAGGGTGTAGCAAAAGAGGCTGAAATGTACTCCAGCCCAGCTTTGAAGTACGTCAAGCACCAAGTTCATGCAACAGTGAAAACAGTGGAGGCAGGGAAATAAAATAACACCCCATAATAAATGATGTGAAATAAATAAAATATTTTCTACATGTAAAATATATATATACTTACACATTACATAGTGGTTGTCACCACTGTGTATTCATAGTTAGGACTGCGTTTCCTGAAGAAATTGATTTTTTGGTTTGTTAGTAACCTTAACATAATATGATGAATCTTAATGAAATGTTTCAAAAGAAAAGGTTCATTCACATCAACTTCTTCCTGGAAAGTTTTAGGGTGATCCGTTAAGTGGGGTATGAGAAAAAAGGGATGCCTAAAACCCTGATTTCCCCATGCAATTTCCTATATGAATTTTGAACCGTGCTACAGCTATAATAGTTGAACGGAATTTCACCAAATTTGGCAGACGCTATTTATTTACCTAGAAAACAGTTTTTGTGATTTGGTGTAAATCCATTTAGTAGTTTCTGAGAAATTAAGGTTAAACTGTTATTGATATTTCAGACCACAGTAGTACCGTGGGAATGGCATATCAAAAGATAAGATCTGATTGGCTGGTATAAACATCTACAAAGATCTTTGGCAGTTATTTTAGGAGTCAGGAACTCAGTCTCCATGTTGTATTAGAAAAAAAGAAATTACATATAGGGGAGCAGGGTAGGGATACCCTCATGCCCTAGGCCTTGGGGTCACAAATTTTAAAAAAGTAATACATTCGGTACCACAGTAATTATTATTATTTTTTTTAAACAGGTGCGTTTCAACCAATTTCAATTATAATCTTCCCAGACTGCACTAGGGCCTGAGGGGTCAGTAAATTATTCAGTGTTAAAAAAAGTGAAAAAAAGGGAGGGGGCCTGTACCAAGCCACGCAATGTCCTTGGGAATACCATCCCCAAATTCCCAGGGCCTGATACAAAATGTATTTATTTGGAGAAGGGGTATGGAACCCCCCCTCCCCAAGCCATGTAATGGCCCTGGAGACCCCACTCGCTGTGGCCCAACACATTATTTATTTGGGGAGTGATACAATGAGCCACCCATTGCAATTTTTTGAGTGTATCACAACGCACAAGGTGTTGTATCTAGGTATATGTGGGTGTACACAGTAATATTAGGTCTCCATATGTTTTGCTGAATAAATTTGGCAAGGGTGATATGGTTGTTTACAAATGAGATAGATCACGATTTTAATTTTGCCATGTTTTATGTTTATAGGTATGCCACATGAAGTGTGTCTACTAAGGGCATGTATGGCCATTGAAACCCTCCCTCGTGTATACTGATTGACTAGGAGTGAGTGTAATAAAGATTTAAGGGATCTGTATCCTGAGGAAGGCTTTTGACCCTGTTGGACAACAATGATAGGCTGAAACATGTTGGTACAGCAGACAGGGTGATATTATGTTATCTTATCTTCTTGGAGCTTGTAGTGCACACGGATACTCCAAGGAGTGTCCCAGCGCGAGCCTAGAGCGGGGAAGAGGGGCAGGTTAAATAAAGAGAAACGTTTTCTGTCTTTTTTTGAAGAGAGTGAAGTCTTGGGTGCTGTGAAGAGCAAATGGAAGCAAATTCCAAGCCGTAGCAGCCCTGAAAGCAAGGGAGCTGTCCACCATTCTCATAAGCCGAAAGCGAGGAATGTGGGCTAGGAGCTGAGAGGCTGAACAGAGGTTTCTAGTAGGAGTGTGAAACAGAAACGCTTCCTTGAGTAGATAGGACCGGAGGCATGCAGAGCATGATGCGCTATGATCACAGCTTTGAACTTAACTCGTTCGGCCACAGGCAGCTAGTGAAGTATGCGCAGATGCTGTCTTACGCAGCTTCTAATTGGGATGTTAAAAAGCAGCCTTGCCGCAGTATTGCAGTCTGTTAAGTAGGTAGCCCAGTAGGCCGACGTATAAGGCGTTGGCATAGTCAATGCGCAAAAGTATCAGGGCCCGAGTAACCGTTTCCTTAGCTGATGGAGTTGAAGGGATCCCTTCCTGCACATTAACAATCTGAAATGGCATTTTACAACTTATATGTGTGCTGAATTATTACACATACAACTTGTAATACGTAATTTTTTTAATGGTTATTTATGTGCAGAAAGGAACACCTTCCTGCACATAAACAATCGACCAGAGGTGAGTTCCTTGTTCCATGTGTGCTGCATGAATACATTTCTCCTTGTTGTGCCTCCCTACACCTCCCCTGGGGAGGCGTAGCATTCAGACGCATTTCCAGGTTTACGATTTCTCTTAAATCTGGAAATGTGTCAGGTTCCATGGGTGTTGCGTGGGTAAAGGGTAGCTTTTCCTGTTCTTGTAAATATGGGGCAGGAAAATGTGCCGCCGGTGCATCACAAAAAGTGACGCACTGACAGAACAAGGGGCTGTTAAAAAGCCCCATAGTGTGCCTTTCCCTCTGTTTGTTTTTTTGCCCCCCTGCGTTGGATGTTTAAGTTAATTTTATACTTTGTGTTTGTGTCCTCTGTGTGTGAGTCATATATGCCACCCTTTGTGAGCCACATAATGGCCCAGTGGCCCCAATTGCCTACCTACAACCTCTATGTTAGATAGAGTTGATGGGTGCCCTGGGTTGGACAGGAACACCTAAAAAAAAAGGGATGCCGGCTCTTGCCAGCACCCAGGATAGGTGCTGGCGGTAGAAGCTGCAGGGCTGCGGGGACCATGGGTTATCCCCCGTGGCCCCCAACATTAGTCATAGTTATTGAGGGTCCTGAGAGAGACCCTGGGACCAAAACATAAATAAGTAAATAAATGAAAGAATGAATAAATAAATAACCCCTGACATGACTGTGAAATTAGCGGAGTAGCCACTCATTTCATATTCACTGCTCTTGCTGGGGAGCACAACGAGGGAATTTATTTTTACTTTTCATCATTGTGGTGCCCATAAAAGGGGCAGATGCACCACCAACCAGTTTTTTAAATGTTGTAGGCTCTGCAAGGAGCGCAGCAGCCTTCTAGGAATTTTTAAACAAATCTCTCGGTAGGTTTCCTTGGTCATTGTGTGCATGACTCCAGGAGAGATCACCATCACATTTAAAGCACTCCGAGCTTGACTGTGTGCCTGTAATTGGTCCTATGGCTGTATCTGTATTTTATGGCCTGAAGAGTATTAAAGTAAGACTCAAACACATATTTATGATTGTTACGAATAAAAAGGCTTTATTTAAAATATTTTGCATCAAATATAATTATTAAGCATTGCCATGTTTGTATTTATAAGGAATTCATTGGATTATGGTCACTGATAAATTCATTTTCTGGCTTTTTGATAAAGACACTAAGTTTCCTTTATATATGTTGATGAGCTGATTTGTTGACTTTGTAGTCCATTCTGGTGCACTGTATAGTTATGTGTGGGACCTGATACGCATATATTTTCCATTTTGTGCTTTATGTGGAATCAATGAAAGAGTCAGACCAACTGTGTCATTTGACCAGTAGGTCTCAGTCCAAGGAGCTGTGAATGCTATTTAATTCCATGTGGCGACCATTTACAGAATTTTTGCTTATTGATGATGCTAAAGGCAAGAAATGTGAGGATCTTCGGTCCCATTTTGATAGTGATGTGAAAAAAGTACACCCTACTGCATTCTTAGATTTTTGCAGTAAAGCATGAAAACACCCTTGTCTACCAATTATTCAGCGTAATTGGTGTAGATGTGAAACATCTAATTGTGAGTAGGCTAGGAGACACTTTTAGTGACTTTGGCACTGCAAACATGTTCCATGTTAGAATGCTGGCCACTAGGTAAGCGCAGAAATGTTGAGGAGCAATTCAGGAAATGTTATTTTATAATGCATGAGAAATGGCTTGCAATGATGCATAGAAATGTCCCTTCACCAACCATGGTATTTGAAGTCAATGATGCCTCTCTGCGGTATTCTGCACATGTTCTAATTCCTTCCGTAATGGGGAATTTTCTCAGGACTTTCAAAAGTACTGCAAAAGTACTGATTCATCTTTTACCTCTTCAATAACTCTGAAGACATCTGCGCCCAGTTCAACACATTTGCTGCACGACCTGTCCCAGAGATGTGCAATCTTCAGGTGCACCAGTCTTGGCATGGAAAGCTTTGTCAGTGGCCAAAGTTAGCAAATTGTTTACAGGCTGTTTTGGCGTTGCCCGTCTCAAGTGCCAATATTGAGAGGCTCTTTTCACAAATAAAAGTTTACATGGAAAGAAAAGAGTGAGCGTGCATGACCAAAGACTCCCCGAAGAAGTATTGTATGGTGCATTACAATAAGTTTGATTTGTAAAAATTTATTTGGACCTCATATACACTGTACGTTCACTGTCTACATACCATACACTATCAGTGCAGAAAGCAAGCGATAATAAAAGCAAAACGTTTCATAAACACCAGAAAAAAACTGTTTCTGTTGTTTTTAATGGTGCAAAAATGTTTAACCACTGAAAACCACTGTTTTTTAGGTATAGAAAACACTGAAAAAACCCACCAGAATGAGCAAAAATAGAAACTGAAAACAGGAAAACCTAATTATTTAGTGTTGGGCGACAAGGTGGCTCTGAACAGAACCTATGGGTTCATTGTAAGTATGTGACAGCTACATATAACCAAAGGCAGAGTTTCAGGTTGCTGAGAAACACTCTGTTCCCTTCATCTGTAAAGTGGACACCATCACTTCCATAAATTCCATGCATGTCGAAAAGCAAGTTGTCGTTGTGGATAGAGCCAATGTTATGGTCTCTTAGCAATGCAGAAACAGTTTTATTAACAAGTTTCCTGGCTTTGTCAATCTGTGAACAGAATTGATTTGGCCACTTCAATTTCTGTCTTTGGCATATGTTGAAGTACACCAAGACAATGTGAGGGAAAAGTGCTATTAATTGGCCAAAGGTCTCCTTCATTGTGATTTCCAAACTAACCCCAAGAGTGCCTTGGTTAGTGCCATCACAGTGACCAATTAAGAGGTCTGGATATTGGGAATCTTCAATACTCTCAACCAAAGGCAGCAATTGCTGCCACTTTAACCCTCTCTGTCCAATCCATTTAATGCAATACCAAACAAAGCAAAGGCCAATTTTTAACCAACATTTTCTATTCACCTTCACACAAAAACCAGCTCCACTGTAGTCAGGTGTCGCAGCACACCTGGATGGCAGTCGGCTGTCCAGGTGGGACCCCGATGATGAAGCATGTCACCAACCAGGTTGGTGAGTGAGGGGTCTTCTTAAGAAAGATAATCTCTTTCCTTTGCTCTGCGTTCCAATACCCCAAAGACAGTTTTCTGTCTATTGGGAGTACTCCTTTGCTTTGTTTGTTATTGTATTCATAAGGGGACCAGGAGTACCCCCTCCAATGGTTTTCCATTGCGAGAATCCCTTTCTCTCCATCTTTGTTTTGGATTCAATCCATTTAATGTACATATTATGCAAACCCATGTTTCTGTCAATACCACTCTTTCTAGCACACACTCTGGCCCAGTAGATATAGCTGAGACCCAGAATCCACACTCTAACCATTTTGAAGGAAGAAGCAGTAGCACATAGGAAAAGGCTGCAGCTGAATGTGACCATTGTTAGAATGAAAGATAGTTCAAATAGAGGAGTGGCGCTGCTTTTATAAAAGGGCATATTTGATTGAGTGGTGTAAATAATGTGATAACTGAAAATAGGTTGTGATTTCATTACTATGGCAAATTCATATCTAATTGGCTTTGGATAAATTGTATACAAGTTACGCACATGTGCATATCATCCTTTGCTAGACATCAGCAGCAAGCACCCATCCTCTTCACTGGTACTTGATAGTGAAGTTGAAGAACCATTACATGACAAACTAGATGATGATTGACTTACCTTGATCTCTACCTGGTGTAGCTGATGTTGATTTTTGGTCTTGTGAGCGTGATGAGATTGCCTTTGGCTAACTCTAGCGTCCATCTTTTCTTTTCATTCTGACCCCTGTGACTTCTCTCTGGCTCGACATATAGCTATGAAGTGAGTCTCTTCCCCGCAACCTTTACAGATTTGTCCTAAGCCTGGACACTTTCCCTTATGGGGAAAATTAAAATCAACATTGGAAGCATAGCTTTGTCTTCTTCAAAGATGCTGACTTTTGTGTGTCCGTTCTGTGCTCATGCCTACTTCTCACAGTCAATGCTGACTCATGGTGTGCTAGCACTGCTTCCATGTCAGCAGCTTGTCATTTTGCTTGTTCCTCTGCTCTCGAAGCCATCATCGTTTTTTCTCTAGACTGAGTGTCTCCCTCAATATGCGCCTTCTGAAAGAATCTTAAAGGCAGCCATCAATGATTCTGAGTATTTGTGGGCGGAGTTCGCAGAGTTCTATTCTGTGGGATTCGGCGGAGTTCTCTAAAAACTCTGCAAAATTCAGCGGAGTTCCATGTGCAGTGGAGTTCAGTGGAATGCCACCCAATCCTATTAAATTCAGATTCTCCCGTCCTATCTATAATCAGGCCATACCTCTACTTAAAGTGAGGTCTGCACTGCAGTCCGTAATAGGTTACAACCTCTGGTCTCAGGCTCTGGACAGCTGGGCCTGTCTCTGACATCAAATGAAGCAACCTTTCCCATGCCAATTCAAACCCGTGGCGGGTCCTGGGGCTTTCTTAACATCAGTATCCTACCCTCCATTGGTACATCTACCTGGCGGTGGAGTCACTTGGGATCAGAGGCATGCCCCATGCAGCTTGTCAAGTTAGGTTACAGCACATAGGCAAGTAGAGCAGAGAACATGAATGAGGGATAATAGAACATGCATGCTTCACATTAGTTTATATGTGTGTGTGATTTCTTTGCAATCTCAGGGACTCTGGCAGTCTGGCGCGCTGCCATCCGGAGTTTAAACAATCAAAAACTAACCATTATTCCTATCAGGAAATGAAATGGCTTAATTTAACCTGAAAAGAGAGAAAGACTATTTCCTGCAAAGCTGTTACTTCCTACTAGAGTGCCACAATACCACACAGATAGGACTTGACCGCTATACAAGTCACATATATAATGCCGGCATTCCTTTCCTGCTGTAAACGACCTTGCTGCTTCATTTTTCATAAAAGTAAAAGTGACGTGACTGATTTAAATTGCTTCAACATCAAGTAAGTAACACCAGTTAATAATACATAAACACTGCTTTGCATCACACATTCCCTCCACTGATCTGGGAAGTTGAACTTTACTGAGTATTCCACTTTCCTTCCACTCCGTGCATGTGTTGTGAGTGCAAATGTGACCTTCACCGAAGAGCAACAGTGAGGAGGTGGGGAGAAGTCCCTGGCTCCAGGAGGTGGTGAAGAAGATTCTCAAGCATCAACAAGGCTTCTCAGGGTGATGGCAAAGGTGGCAATGGTTCCTGTCCCCTTCCTGCTGTGGCAGCACAGAGTCCAGTCCACGCCTGACTAGCTCTCGTGGTCATCGATGCTTGCGCCATGATCTTTGTCATGCACCTCTTCAGAGGCAAGAGACTGAGCATGCTCATGGAGCAAGCATCAGTCTGAGCATGTGCAAAAACGGCAAATACGGCTGCACAAACATTTTTAACCTGCAAGGTAGTGTCTCAGCAGAGTTTAAAATAGGCGTCAGTAAACTCTGCTCTGCTGTGGTTGGCTGAGTTTTTGTCAACTTCGCGCTCCAAGGATAGCACTGAGTGACAAAATCTCTGTGAACTCCTTCAGCGGAGCAGAGTTTTCCTCCCATCCCTAATTCTGAGGTGCATGAATTCTTCATCAGGGAAGTCACAGATTTGCAATGTTTGTTAAGCGAGTCAAGTCTTTCAACAAACTCATCCATTGTTTCGCCAGTCTGTTGTTGTGCTTTGTTGAAAATATACCTTTCATAATCAACATTTGGCATTGGATTGAATTTGGCTTCTAACTCTTCTTTCAGTTTTCGGTACGAAGTTCCATCAGTACTTGAAACTTTCTTTAGCAATTCTTTCACTCCATCCCCTGCCAGATTTTTTGAAATACTTAATGATTTTATTGTTATCTTCCTCCTCAAGCGCATTTACAAAGTCATCGAATGTTTCAATCCGTGCAGCCCACCTGGCACCAATATTTTGTTTCTTGGCTGTGTCAAATGACAGCAGGAACTTTAAGAATACTGCTGCACTGTACTTCACACTCCATTCCTGTGCCATAGCATCAGCACATTACTCTCAACTTGTTGCACTGTGCAGTGTGACTCATCAAGTTCTGAAATTAGCAGCCATGTGCAGGTGCATGTGGTGCAGTACACTCTAATTGTTTATGAATGTAAGTATGCTCTTTTTACTTTCTGTCTCTTGTTCTATATTAATGCTATTGTTACTTTCCTTACATTTTTGAATAGTTGCTTCCTTGGTCTGTGCTGATACTTCAGCGAAGGATTGGTTGTCATGCTTCTCTCAGTCTTTCATCGTGCACTCACCGATCAAGTTCATTCTTCAGGATGCACACGCACGTCTCACCATGCAGAGTAAAGGCCTCTCCTCTGATTTCTGTACGTTCAGACCAATGCCCTGCCTTAGGCTGCTCCTAGTCGCTGTATGTTCAGGGCACAGTGCAGCATCTTTCCTGACAACCTTACCGGTGGTGTCGGTGGGTGTTTTGAACATGGTCCTCTGAAGGACCTCTGACTGCTTCCATGGTTGTTTATTGGCTGGAGAGGGGCTTTCACTCCACGTGTACTGGTCGCAGACAACTATGCATCGATTCTGTCACACACAGCACTCACAAGCAGCTGCCATACTGTTGCAAACTCTCAGCGAGGGCAGTCTTGCTTTCTTAACTGGCACGTATGTATCCCCTACTCATCACCAGATGTTGGACCTTCCCCAGCCATGGAGCATGCAATATAGATGACGCCACACATGGGACCTGCAGTTGAGCATATCTTTATTTTCTGACATTCAGTTACACTCTGATCATTACGTCATACTTCCTAGACCGCACTCTGACACCACATCTTATGTAGTTCCTGTCTCAGAGCCTGCCTAGAACCACCAGTGTCTTTTTTGACTTCCTCAGACTTCTCTTATCGGAACTGTTGGAGAGAGATGCATAGTAGAATGTGGGAACACTCAGAATTTGCAGATTCTACATTGTTATTAACTACACATATAACTGTACTAAAATGACCAGTCAAGTCATGCAATTCAAGAATATGCTGCTTTGTATGCGAATTCGACACCACCTGAGAAATTTGGCAGCGATCCCATTAAATTCCAGAGATTTATTGCTCAATCTGTTACAATTTGTGGCCAGACCTACACTTTTCATCCCTGATGCAGCAACAATAACCTTTGTTTTGTCCTATCTGAGTAAAGAAGTTCTCATGTGGACCACACTTCTACTTTTAAATCAAAGTCTGTGGCTCTATGTTTCGGGTAAGTTCTTAATTCAATTTACTGTGATATTCATAACACAACATTCCACCCAATGAGCTCATACTGCCTTGCTCACACTAAAGTAGGGGTAACCAAGACCTTGTGAGTTATATCTGTCAATACTAACAGTTAAAGTCCAAAGCAGGGTGGACTGACAAATCTGCAGAAACAGTCTTTTATTAAGGTTTGAGAGAGGATTTAAAATAACCCCTATTGTTTGTGATCAATCAACCAACTATTTGCATGGGATTAACTAATCTGATTGTACAAATTGATGTCCAATTAAAATCTCAATGTGACGAGAGGAAAATATTTCACAAAATAATTTGGATTCTTCAGGTGATTGACACAACCAAGAGTACTAATTCTTCCAACTAACCTATGCAAATTGGGGAGACTCAAAATACTGCAGATGATAAAGAACATTGTCGCAAAGAGGGGTTTTGCCTAAGTTGTGACTGGTCAGGTCACTTTGTCTGTACCTGTGCCTAGACCTGAGAAGGTTTTTCCCTGAATAATGGCTCAGGGATGAGTACACAGATCACAGAAGTGTCCATTATCAATAGAGCCCTGCAAAATCCAGGGATGTGTGCCTGTCAGGACTATCAGACCAAGGGTGCTAAGAAAGTCATCAGTCAGGGTTAAGATCTTAAGGAAAAATGCTCAGAAGAAGAAGCGCGGCCTTTTAAGCTCACTTATAGATCAAACGGGATCCAAGATGGCTGCCAATATTGGAACGTTAGAGCAACAGGTTAGCTCTCTAGCATTCCTCCCAAATCACGATGTTACAGGTGTTGAGCCGTCACAGCGGCGCACTTCATCAAGTTCCTGAGGAGAGAAGGTCGAGTTAGAGAAACGCGTCGCGAAGTTCAGTCAGGGAAATTATTTTGTCGCGTTTAATAGCAAATGAGTATTGCAGAGCGGTATTTTGAGGGAAGAAGCACAAGTAAGACCATTCTAATTTAATTTATGACGCTGACGGTGAATTGTCAAGGAGCTTTGCTTTTCAAGATAGTGAGTAGCCACCTCAGCCCGTAGTGTGTTAAAACTGGTTGGGCCTCACTCATAAGATTGCAAGCACACGGAAAGGAACAGTGCAGTGAAATAAAACATGAATACTTTTGCGAAACACCCTCATTGAAGAAGAGCCTCAAAGACAGTTAGTCGTCAGGAGTTTGGTTGCGCATCTCAGAATCTTAGAAGCTATAGTAGTCAGGAGAGTAGTGAAGTAAGAAATTGAACTGCGAGGAGCATGCAAATAATACAAAATCGTTAGAGAGAGTTCGAAGTGAAGAGAATATATGGACACAGCAAAATCAGAGTATTAGGACTTGTAAATAGATAACTTACCTCAACAGAATCCAGTTGTAGCACACTCTTCAAATTCGTGGGTAAGGAGTTACCCTAAGATAAAAAGATAAGAGTATTAGAAGAGCAGTGAGAGAAGCCTCCAAACGAATGTACTTCCATTATAGTTGCAGCACCATTGAAGAAGCTACACAAGATAGTAGTCCCAAAGAAAGAAGAGGAGCATTGGTCACTAGTGGATAGGGTGGGTACACAGAAGGAGAAATCACCTATCCAGTCCTTAAGAAGATAGAAGGGCGATATTACTGAAGAACCAAGAAGACTGAAAAGTGACTGTCTCTTCTCTGTCCCATCCCCTTTCCCCCTCCAGAGTTCCTCGGTGTCCTCGCAAACCTTAAAGGCGTGGAGCACTGGGAAGGCTGGGAGTGACATTGGGAACTTGCGACATTCTGCTCCCGTGCGTTGAGGAAGGAGATCAGGCACGGTCTTGACAGTGCCTTGCCCGGATGCTCCTCCCCATGTTCTCTTTATCTCAGTGTAACAAAAGTTAATTATTTCTCCAAAGATGTTGGGGTCTTAAGATGATTGACACAAACAAGAGCACAAGTTCTTCCGATAAACCTATGCAAATTGGGGAGATTCAGAAGACTGCAGACGAGAAAGAACATTGACGCAAAGAGGGGTTCTGCTTATTTTGTGAATGGGTGGGTCATTTTGTGTGAAACTGCCCTCAGTGTCCAGACCCGAGAAAGCTTTTCCCTGAATAATGGCTCAGAGATGAGTGCACAGATCACAGAAGTATCCATTATCAATACAGACCCGTGAAATCCAGGGGTGTGTGTCTTGCTCGGATTCTCCTCCCCATGTTCTCTTCATCAGAATGTCCTGCACACTACGACCTAAACATTAAAATCATTCCAGTTATCTCAGAAGTCCCATTAGGGACAGCTTTATTATTGGGCCTGGACATAACTGTATTACATGAAACCAATGAACCAGGCAACCCAAGACATATCTGAAAATTAGAAAAACAGGGGACTCTATTTACCACCACAACATCCTTACATCAAAGATAAGATTGAATCTTACATTCCTTCAGGGGCCTTACTCACGGATCATTGCGAGTCATTTATCCAGAATGTAAGTGACTATCGATTGGGCGTTCCTTTGCCTATTCAATAGATAAGGTGATAGCTTTGGGGATTAGTTGTGCCAGGATCCCCAGTGGCAAAAGCGAACTCTCCCGGTACCATAGTGAGATCCCTCAACTCCATCGACTTTGCCACAGATGGCTTCAGGTCAGTTCCTATGTTCATACAAACCTGGAAATGTTCACTACTACATTAACTTCTCAATTCCTCTAGTGTTGGTCAACCTGATAGGTGTGGTCCTTTCTTTTCTCTCCAGTGTGCCTCCACAGCAGCATTTTACGTCTGCGCTGTGCCAGTGGTCAGTGTTATCATGCATAATGCCAGGGCTTTCATGGGGTGCCACCTCACTGGTAGCACCATCTGCCACATGTCGTATGGTCCTTTGCTGAGAGACAGTTGCCAGCAACAGCTCATTGGTGGATTTGCCCCCCTTCTTGGTGGTACTGCCTGTTCCTGCACCATATTGCCTGTCACAAGGTGGCTCACTCTAACCACTAGTTCTCACTCAACAGCCTCCAAAACTGGGAGACCAGTAGAAACTCTAGGTTTATGGCTTCCAAATGTGTCACTCTTTTTTTTTTATTAGTTCTATATAGCGCAAGCTAGACTCGAAGATATCAGGTATCAGAGCGCTTTACATGAGCACCAGTTTCGTTACAGATGGACACATTCATTTTTGTTAGGCACGGGGACATAACATGATTTGCCCAGAAGCACAGGATGTTGAGCGTCATTACCGATACTCAAACCTGGTTCCCCACCTTTGAGGCCAACTGCTCTAGCCATAAGGCTACATCCTCTCCCCTACTCTGCTGTAGGCACCATCTTAGAAGTGACGCACAGCTGAATACAAGGAGTCAGGTGCTGCCCAGAGCTCTCTGCGACCGTTCATCCACTCTACCCAGGAGCATTGGCACAAGTCACAATGCTCCCTGAGGTGAACGGATGGGGATGAGATGAAGTCCAGCAGGCTGGACCATGGTAACACTCTATGCCTGAATCTCCAAAGAACTCTGACACAGACTCCAGACCATCCAGAACTCCTACACAGATTCCAGACCATCCAGAACACTGCTGCAAGACTCATATGTGACCTCCCATGCCACACCCACATCACACAACACCTCAGGAAGGTTAACTGGCTCCTCATTCACAAGCGCAGCCAATTAAAACTTCTTGCGCTTACATGCAAAGCCCTACACAACACAGGACCAGAATACCTGAACAGCCTCATACACCTTCATCAATTCACCAGACACCTACCTCTTTGCCTCACTCGCACACATCCCCCACATCTATAAAAGCAAAACTGGAGGTTGTTCATTCTCCTACATTACAGCCAAGACATGGAAGAACCTCCCTCAACACATCAGAGCCTCCTCCTCACTTCTTGAGTTCCACAAGAAGTTGAAGACCTAGCCCTTCAAATAAGTACCTTGGGGACCACAAACCTAGACACCTGCCCAAGCACCTGGATACCCTTTTAGGTGGTTACAAATCAATATTACTTAACATAGAACATAACATAAAAAGTCTAAGGGCCTCATGTAGGAAAATAAATTTTACCGGTTCTTAAATACCGAGCCGTACCGAATCGGTAAATTAGAATCGGTAAGTTATATGTAGGTAAACATTCGGTAACAGTTACCGATTCGGTAACATTCGGTAATCACGAATCGGAATTCACCGAATCGGTAAATACCGAGGTGGTATTTACCGAATCGGTAAATACCGAGGTGGTATTTAGCGAATCGGAAAATACCGAGGATACTACCACCTTCCCTTAACTAAGTAGCAAATATCATAATAATGCCACAATAGAAGGTCTCTTAGGCTTCAATAGGGGACCCCATACCTCAAAAAACAGCTTAGTGAAATCACATCACAGGAGCATCAGGAGCCCTCTCGCAGGAAGGCTCGTCTTCGGTCTGAATAATAAACATGACGTCTGTGATATGAAAAGCACCAACTTGCAGGTATTTGCAGCTGCGCGTGTGTCATGGCTAAATAGTGGGTCGAACAACCTAGACTGGAAAACATGCATTGCGTAAAATTCCAGACTGTGTGGCACAGCATGTACAGACCAAGGTCGCTGCGCAGAGCTTGGGATGGTAACAACAGATTGCACTCGTCTGAAGGAAGTCTCGAGTCAGCAGTTTATTCAAGAAAGAACATGTAAACGCAGTGTCGTGTGCAAAGACAAAAAGATGGCTACATAACATTCAACGTGGTTATGCTAACTGAACAATGTATGTACGTATTCAGGGAGAACTCACTACACGCCCCCTTGAGCGAAGCAAGATGTAATAGGCAAGAAAAGAGAGAACGCAGAGTTCTGTTTCGTCAGAGCAGAACAAGGCGTAACCAATGCAGCGCCAAAGTCCTAAAGTCCAATTAATAGCAGCATAATATTCCAAAAAACACAATGCAAGTATAGTTAAAAACTCAAACCGACCATCAGGAAGAGAAATAAGAGAAATAAACGAAATAAATGTTGCGCCAGGGTGCTGTCCAGTAGCACAGGCGCAATGGACGACAATCCAGTTAATCCATGAATGTATAGGCAGCATATGTGGCCACGGCTTCCAACAAAAAATCGTTTGCAGGGCCACTGAAAGTCTCAGCCATCCAATTAAGTAAAGAAAAGGAACATACGTGTTCTCCAACCAACGGAGCCTCTAGCACAATCAGAGGGCACCCGGAATGTTCCTCCAAATAGCTCATAGACAAGAAGTCGTAGGCTGCCGCTGAGATGTCCCAATTACCCAGGATACCATGCGCCGCACCACACGCCATGATCCGGACACCAGAACAGGACAACTCGTGAGACACTAAGGGCCTCATCAGTCGATCGAAATCCGGCACCGGAGACACCATGTTGGTCAAGCACAAATCCAGAGGCCATTCAAAGGGACAATCCAGGCAGTGAAATACAGGTTGTACGCAGGTGAAGTAGGAATACCTGAAGGATAAACCATAAGCCAGGCTCAAAGTCGCCAATGGCAAAGTACCATAGTAGTCAAGCATCCTATCACGAAGAAGATGCAGACGGGACAGGTGCTCGTGTGGCACAGAAGGAGCAGCCATTCCGGAGTATGAAACGGAGAAGCAGCACACCTGCCACTAGCGCCAGGAGCAGCGGGACACCTCCAAAGATGCTCGAGAAAAGTGAATGAACAAATGCCGGAATTACACCAAAAAATAGTTTGGAAGGAGGTCACGAGACCCGAGGCCACATGTTTCAAAAAATGAGCCAGGGCGGTCGTGGACGAGGCATTGAAAATAGTTTGGATCAAAGAGCCGAAATGCAGGGGGAGGTCAGTATTCAGAGGCGCCTGTACCTCAGTGCGCGTATTAGCAACGTGAAGGACAAATGTTTAACAAGAGGAAGTCAAAGGCACCTCTTTGTGGGACAATAGCGCTCTATTCTGCTCAACTTGTTGAACTCTGCTTTCAAGGTTGGAATCGAAGGCCAGATGGAAACATCCAGCCGCACATGCGGGGGTGGAAAAAGAACAGTATTGCAGCAGACAACTTTATGCGAGACAGTTATGTACGGGATTCCCACTCACATCCCGCAGCAAGCTCCATTATTCAAAATTAAATATATACCGTTTGCAAGCACAGTGAAAGAAGGCGTACTCACAGCCACTGGGATACCTCGTAGTACGCACGCAAAAATCTGGGCTTGTACATTGCATGCGCCGTGTACTTGCATGTGCCTATTGTCTCATGTATGAATCCTAGAGGAGAGAGTGCTAAAGCTATTATCTATAACGGCTTAAGCCTTCTCCATGTTTGCTTGGTCAATAGCTCTCAATCTGGAAGCCGCCTCACTGTGCGACAACTTGCAGACTTCGTTGTAAATAGCATACGCCCACCTTTTGGTTCTGCCACCCACAGGACCATTCACAAAATCATTCCATTCGGTATGCACATTGATGGAGTGGGTGGACTTCCTGATCCTGTAGATGTGCTCTGTGTCAGCTGGTGGACAGAGTGGGATGTGTGTACCATCAATGCAGCCAATGAAATGGGGGAAGAAATTCCTGAAGGAACGTGACAGGCAACTCTGGGATACCCCACCCACCGCAGCTATCACCACCTGATAACTGCCGGATGCCAACAGATGTAGGCTGCAGGGCCCCTGCACATGTGGGGGTATGGCGTGCGCCCTTCTTATTGGATGGTCCAGGAGTGGGTGTAGGTCCCTGATTAAGTCCATGATGGTTTCGGGGTGTAGCCTGTACCTCTCATGTATCTCTGCATCAGTCAGCTGGAATAGTGTGATGCGCTGTCTGTAGATTTGTTCCTCCCGTCGCCACACCCTCAGTCCTGCTGCCTGTAGACGTAGGCGCCTTGCAATGACGTACATAGCGGCCTTGTTGTCCACGCTGTTGCATTTTGGGATTGCTTTTCTGCACTGTTGATGGTTACCACCTGCTTTCAATCCGTGTTAATTACCGACTCTTATTTACCGATTTTCCTGGATTTCTTAATTACCGAGTGCTCCTACATGTCATTTTAATTTTTACCACTTCATATTTACCACTTCATGTTTACCGAATCGTTAATTATGTATTCGGTAAATCTGATTCGGTATTTTGGAATTCGGTAAATATGAATCGGTATTTACCGCCTCATATTTACCGAAAAGTGGTTTTTGGACTCCTACATCTCACTTGTCTGAATACCGGTCGGTAACGGCATATTTACCGAATATCGGCCGTTACCGACCGGTATTTGGCTACCTACATGAGGCCCTTAATGAGCTCCATTTAAATCCACTCTGGCATTAGCGCAGGAGCTCTACATGGGATCTCTGCTCCCACCACCATCCAACCTGCTTTGGTTTTTGGTTCAATCATTTTAATTACCTTGTAATTCGGTACTTTAGACAATGTAAAGTTTTATTTTAATTAAGTAATTTAATTTCTGCTCTTGAGTGGCTTTGTTATGCCAGATGTTTTTTAATTGAATTGATTTGCATTTTTCATACTTATTTTAGCTTGTTCTGCTTTCTTAAGTAGCTACGATTAGCTCGCTAATACGGCAGGAAATAATAGTTTGTTTCTTTCATCACTGCTTTTGGTTATTTCTGCTACTGATGTGATTGATCAGCAAATGTTGGGATCTCGCCTCGTTCATCCCCCAACCCTGATGACTGCAGTGATGGGCATCTTATTCTTAAGCACTACAGCTTTGTGGCTGCCTCTGAATCTCTGGTGAGCCTCATCTGCAACATTGCAGTAATAGTGATTTTATTTTGTTTCATAATTTTAATTTGCTTGCATTTGCAACCTGGCAACACGCCCATGTCATTGTTTTAAATAATTGTTTTAATTCATGCAATTGTGTCTCTTTTTTATGATTGCTTTGCTTTTTTTTTAGTTGGTTTGTATTTCTCATATTTATGTTAGTGATAGTGATGGGAAATTTAAACACAACAGCTGTACACCTGCGCAAGCGGGCGTGAAGGAGGCATGTCAAATTCATAGCAGAGGCAATCCCATCTGCACCTGTCCATGACCCGGAGGCCGCTCCTGGCCATTACTTCAGCCTACTTTTTCCCTAATTGGTTTGCTACACCCATGCCCAACTTTGATCGCTGATACCAAGGAAATCAGGTAAGCATTCACACTCTTTTGAATGTACTCTCTCTAGTTTAAACTTTAACTATTAAAAATAAAGAATGCATTCACTCAGGTAGTGCACCCCATGCTACGAGAGATTCAAATCTAAGCAAGACTGTTCTTGCTAGTCCACCCCAAGTTCACAAAATATTCTCTGTTCCTAAGCACCTTAAAGAAATGGCAGATTTCATTCCTATTTTTTTGCAATATTTATTTATTCTACTTTTTACTAATGAGAGATTATGCATATTTAGAAAAGAAGCACTATCAAACACACATAGTCAAACATTGTCATAGTCTTGCTTCCAATAGAATAATTAACCAAACTCCAAACTAGGAAAAGGAAAAGGTAAGAGAATGAAAATATGTCCTAATTGTGGTGGTAGGTAAGAGAAGGAGAAAAGGTGGGGTGGACCCACTGAATACAATAAGTACAATGAACACTGTGCATATGAGAATGTGCCTATCTCTTGTGTGTAGCGGGTGCATATCCGTACAAACATACAGGTGATCACAGCTTCTAGGGTCATGAAGTTTCGCCAAATGCTCTCAAATACTGCCAGTTTACCATTGAGCTTATATGCGGTCTTCTAGTGGCCTGTCACTCTCTTGAACTCAACCAGTCGCTCGTTGCAGGTGCCAGGACCAGGAAAATACTAACCTGAATTGTTCCATGAGTCTGCTGGAGCGACTTCATGCCATCTTGCATGGCTTCCAGTTGCAATGGCGCCAATGTAGTGCTGTTTGAGAATGCACCAATCAAGTAGCTTTTGTGCTTGAGAAGCAGCTAATGAGGTTTACAAATAGATTTTCTTCTCCAATAGACTGTTGGAGTTGTTTTTTCGTGCAAGAAACCTTTTTTTTTACTTTGTTTTTCCAACAGAAATGAAGTGCCCCAGAGACTCCCTGTTCCTGTCCAGCAGGCTCCTTCCAGTGCTTTGTCCATTTCCTGTTCACTTTTCATTTGGATTTGGAGCTGGAATGATCACTCTCCTTGTCTGCTGCATATATATCATTAGATTTAAGTTTAGAAACTCTAGTATAAGGGTTTTGTTTGTTTGATAGTTGCCATGTACCAGTTTGTATTTGTACTTTTATTCAATTGTTCAAAGTTATTCTGGTGGGTGGCCTGCATTTTCATTTGGGTCCTAGTTATATTTTGCATTTAATTTCCTTCTTTTGTAAAGGAACAATTTTGCACACTTCAGTACGTTTTCTCCATACTTGTTAAATTTGCAATATTTATTTATTTTAATATGTGGCCTATTCTGCCAAGGTGCGATCCAGTAGGCCCAGGCCAGTGCTATTCATGGGTGCTTGAAACAACTGTTTCTGTGGTATATGTTGTTTTAAAACATAATTTAGGGCTGGGATGTTTTGGATATAATTAAAAATGTGGTGTTTTTTTCTTGCCTTTGAAGTTTTTTTGTGTACAAAAAGTGTATATGTGGGGAAATATTTGATTCTTTGGGAGGATATGTGTTGTAAAATTTGTGTAGCTCAGAACATTTTTGTTTGTGGCATTGCTGAACTAATGGTAGATGTTTTCTTCAGTGTTACCATGCCTCCTTTGTCGAATGTGTGTGTGTGTTTGCCATAGGCCACCATTGATTTGTCTTTGTTCTCCCTGCCACATGGCCAGGGACCATTTTGAAGTCTGTGTCCATAGGCCTGTATGTATTCTCTATTTTCCCCATACTGCCTGGCTTGCGGTTATTGTTTGGCCATATGGCTGGCAGCCATTTTGTGCATCCAGCAGTGTGCCTTTGCCGTAGGCTTACATGTTTACTTTGCTCCCTATGCCTCCTTGCTTGCCATCGCTGTTTGTCCATGTGGCTGGCAGCCATTTTCTGCATCCAGCCAGTTCACCTTTGCTATAGGTTAGCATGTGTTCTTTGGTCCCCATGCCTCCTTGCTTGCTGCTGTTGTTTGACGGTGTCACGTTGGCCGAAAAATTCTCTCCTCAGGATGACGCTGCAGATAATGGGGTCCACCTCCCATCCGTCCCCAGTCCGGAGAACGTGTAACACACACGGACTATGGAGACAGGTGGGCGAGGGAAGGAAGGGAAGGAGCAGCTGGGAGAGGGATCTGGAACGAAACAAGCACACCGTCAGACACCCGTCAATAGTGACCCACGTGTTGCCTCCCCCCTCCCGCTTTGCAGTGGTTTCTCACCTGTCACCTTCCCACCCGGGGTTTTGAGGGTTCTCTGGCCTGGCCTGCGTGTCGTTCAGTTGAGGTTCGCACTGACGAGTCACCGCAGAGCCAGGGCGGATTCGTGGGATCGAATCCGGAAGGGCAGAGGGACGCTGCCCACTGGGAGCAAAAGCCAGCACTTGAAGGTCAGTGCTTGATGCCCCCCAGAGCGCATCCTGAATCAGGGTCACTCCTAAAAGGACGAGGAAATCGCCTCCCTGAAGGCTAAAGGAAAGAACAGTACTCACAGTTGTGTAGTGCTGAAAAAAGGAACGGGCGCTGCTACTCTAAGCCCGGAACTCCATGGGCCGAGGAGCGCCCCAGTTCGCGCTTCCACTCTGGACCCGGTTCTCCGTGGGCAGAGGAGCGCACCAGTCCGCGCTACAACTCTGTACCCGGAACTCCGTGGGCAGAGGAGCGCGTGGAATGGATGAGGGAAGAAAACAGGAACGTGGAAGCGTCGGGGCTCACCGACGAGGTTTTCACCTTCGCGCTACCACTCTGGACCCGGTATCCTTGGGCAGAGGAGCGCTGATGTAGTGTTTCCTGGAGACTGAATACAAGGACTAGGGCAAGGCTGAGGATGCAGGGCTGGAACGTTGTTTCTGGAACAAGAGTACGAACAGGACTGGCTGGAATCATCGGCACCGCTTGGTGTTTGTTGGCGGTTTTAACCGCTGTCGCGCTCGGCGCCGAACACGTGGGGCGTGTTCTGCCGGGCGTCCTGGGAAACGTAGTTCCCCCACATGGCGGGGATGCGAGCGGTGTACTACCGGTTCTCGCCACCTGACAGTACACCCCCCTCCCCACCGAGTCAAGCGCCGCGAGGAGCCCCAGGCTTCCCGGGGCAGCGGCGGTGGAAGGCAGCCACCAGGCGGGGGGCGTGGATCGCCGACGCCGGCTCCCAGGAATGTTCCTCCGGCCCATACCCTTTCCACGCCAGGAGGTACCACACCCTGCCCCGCACCAGCTTGGAGTCCAGCACCTTCTCCACCACGTACTCCCGCTCATGCTGCACCCACACTGGAGGAGGGACACGTTTCACAGGACATAAAGAGGGTTTGAGCAACGAGACGTGGAACACGGGGTGTATGCGCATGTGAGGTGGGAGACGGAGCTGTACGGCCACGGGGTTGACGTGGCGAACCACCGCATAGGGGCCTTTAAACTTGGGATTGAACACACTGGGTTTCTTGAAGGAAATGTGTTTTGTGGACAACCATACTTTATCCCCCTTACGGTACACGGGATTGGGCCTACGGTGCTTGTCGGCCTGCGCCTTGTACCTGTTCTTTGCTATGCGGAGGTTTTCGCGGGCCGTTGTGAGGGTCGAGCGTATCTGCGCGAGTCGGTGTTGGAGATCGGGCAGAGTGACGCCAGAACGTGGGAGCAAAAAAGGGGTGAAACGAGGGTGATACCCAGAGGAGAGGTAGAAGGGAGTGTGTTTTGTGGATGCATGAACGGTGCTATTATAAGCTATCTCCGCCACCCATAACCACTCCACCCAGGCTTCTGAGGCTTTGTCCACATAGCAACGGAGGTACTGCTTCAGGGTTTGGTTGAGGCGCTCGGTTTGACCATCGGATTGGGGATGGAAGCTGGTGGACAGGGATGATTGAATCCCCAGCTCGGTGCACCAGACCTTCCAGAAGCGGGCTGTGAATTGGGACCCCCTATCAGACACGATCTCCAACGGAAGGCCGTGGAGCCGTACGATGTCCTTCAACATGAGTTTCGCCAAGGTCCCCGCCGTGGGTATCTGCCTGCACGGGATGAAATGCCCCATCTTGGTGAGGTAATCGATGACGACCACAATAGCCGTGCAGTTCTGATCTTTCGGCAGTCCCACTATGAAATCGACGGAGATCTTTTCCCACGGAGTCATAGGGGTCGGTAGTGGACGCAGGAGGCCTTGTTGCTTGCAGTGGTCTGTTTTCATCTGGGCGCAGACGGTGCATTGCTTGACCCATCGTAGGACATCCGGTCGAACCGACGGCCACCAGAATTGTCGCAGTACTTTTTCCAGGGTCTTGGAGCCACCCATGTGACCGGCGCAGGGGGCGTCGTGGCACCAGCGGAACACGAGCTTTCGGAGGCGGAGTGTAGGAACCAGAACTCGGGAGCCACACAAGGGGATGCCTTGCAACAAACGCCACTCCTTGTGGCTGCGCAACCAGGACGACCAGGCGAACGATTTGATACCCCGTTTCACTCCGTCGAGGAACGATCCGGTTTCCACTCTCCCCACCACGTTGTCGGGGGTAATGATGGCTCGTTCGGCATCTGCCAAGGGGAGACAGGTCATACCCTGGCGGGATAAGGTATCCGCCTTTTGGTTCTGGGTTCCTGGTCGGAACGTGACGAGGAAGTGGTACTCCGCGAAGAAGAGCATCCACCGTTGTTGTCTGGGGGTGAGATGCCTAGCAGACCGCAAAAACTGGAGGTTGCGATGGTCGGTATAGACCGTGACCTGGTGTTGTGCCCCCTTCAGCCAGTGTCTCCATTCCAGGAAGGCTTCCCGAATCGCTAGCAGCTCCTTCTCGGCGATCGTGTAGTTCTTTTCGGCGGGGTTGAGTTTCCTGGACAAGTAGGCCACTGGATGGAGGTGGCCGGTGTCTGGATGCCGCTGTGACAGAACCGCCCCAACTGCGATGTCCGAAGCGTCCGCCTCCACAATGAACGGGAGTTCCGGTTTGGCATGGCGTAGGACCGGAGCGGTGGTGAAAGCGGTCTTGAGCTGCTCGAACGCCCTCTGTGTTTCGGGTTGCCAGGAAAACGGAACGCCTTTGCGAGTTAGTTTCGTAAGAGGTGCCACCAGTTGGGAGAAATGATGGATAAAGCGCCGGTAGAAATTGGAGAAGCCGAGGAAGCTTTGCACTTCCTTGACAGTCGTAGGAGGCGGCCACTTCACCACGGCTTGCACCTTCCGATCCGACATGACTTGTCCGGCGGGAGTCAGGAGAACACCCAGGAATTCCACTGTCGTCACGTGGAATTCACATTTCGTGAGCTTGCAGTATAAACGGTGCGCGCGGAGAGCTTGCAAGACCTGTCTCACGTGGACGACGTGTTCCTTCGCGTTGGCCGAATAGATAAGGATGTCGTCGATGTAGACTATAACGGACTTATCCAGGTAATCCCTTAAGGCCTCGTTGAGGAAGAACTGGAAGGCGGCAGGGGCGTTGCAGAGCCCAAAGGGCATCACGAGGTACTCGAATAACCCATACCGCGTCTTGAACGCCGTCTTCCATTCGTCCCCTTCTCTCATTCGAACCAGGTGGTATGCCCCACGGAGGTCCAGCTTGGTGTACAGGGCTGCCTCCCTGACCTGCTCGAGCAGCACTGGGATCAATGGCAAGGGGTATTGGTTCTTTACTGTCACTGCGTTGAGCGCGCGATAGTCAATGCAGCAACGCAACTCGCCGTTGGCCTTTGGGATGAAGAAGAGCGGAGAGGCTGCGGGCGATCGAGAGGGGTGAATGAAGCCCAACGCGAGGTATGTGTCCAGATACTCTCGGAGGTGACTCGTTTCGGGTCCTGTGAGAGCATAGACACGGCAACAGGGGATGACAGCTCCAGGTTCCAGGTCGATGCGGCAGTCATATGTCCGATGGGGTGGCAGCTCTTCGGCCTTCTGTTTGTCGAAGACGTCCGCATAGGCGCTATACCAAGCCGGGAGCACTACGTCTTTCTCCGCCGCCGTGGCGATATGTTGCTGAGAGACCAACGGAGGGGGTGGAGGTGAGTCAGGCACCGTACAGTGTTGACGGCAAAAGGTGGAGCAAAAGGAAATGGTGTTCGCGGACCACTCTATGGTTGGTTCGTGTTTCCTTAACCAGGGTAGCCCCAGAATGAGTTTGCACCGGGGAGCTTTGATGATGTTTAAGGCCAACCATTCGCCGTGGGTCTTCCCGATGGTCATCCAGAGGGCTGGGGTGACATAACGGATGGGCCCCGAGTCCAACTCCTTCCCATCTACCGCATAGACGAGTTCAGGTGTATGTTTGGGGAGGAGAGTGACCCCCAGCTTCTGGGCTTCGGTCTCGTCCAGAAAGCATCCTGTGGCCCCAGAATCAATCATGGCCCGAATGGTCCGAGTGGTATGGTCTATCACGACTTGAAGCGTGAGGAAGAAGTGGTCCGGCTCTGCCTCAGCATCGGCTTCTACCGAAGGGATAGAGTGGTAGCTTGAAGGCTTCCCTTCGAGGTCCTTCAAGCCTGGGCGTTTCCCGCCTCCCCTTCTCCCGTCACTGCCGCGGCTTGGCCTGCGCGAGGCCTCCCGACCTTAGGACGGACGGGACATTCTCTGAGGTAATGGCCTTTCTTGCCGCAGTACAGACAGAGGCCCTGCTTCCGGCGGTAATCCTTCTCACTCGAGGTGAGGGACGCTCTCACGGCCCCTATCTCCATGGGTTCGGGCCGGACCGGTCCGTGATCGGGTGCTCGTGCCAGATCCGAGGACGGAGGGGGTCTTTCCTTTTTTCTATGGTCTCCTTTCCTTTCTCGGAGGCGGTATTCCAACCGCGAGGCAAGTTCCATCATCGCGACACAGGAGCGTGGTTGGGGATCTATTTGTGCTATGACGTCTTTCAAATCTTCCGTCAGCCCCCGGTAAAATATGGCTGACTGCTTTGCTTCAGGCCAGTCAGTTTCCGCTACCAGCCTCCTGAAACTGTTGAGGTATCCGAGAAAATCGGAACTGCTCTGTTTGAGGTCAAGGAGATCACGATCCGCAGAGAAGGTATCGGCTCTTCGGTCGAAGGTTTTCTCGAACTCTTCGCGGAACGTATCCCAATCATAGAGCAGGGCGTCGTCTCTCCTGACGATAGGCACCGCCCATTGGGCCGCGTCTCCTGACAGGTACGAGATGAGGAAAGCTACCCTAGCCTGGTTAGTAGCGAACAGCTTGGGTTTACAATGGAAGTTGAGGAGGACCTGAGTCATGAAGACCTGTACTTTCTGCATATCCCCATGGAATCGTTCAGGAGGGGCCAGGGGAACATGCGCGGGCATCTCTACCACTACCTGGGGCGTGGAGGCTGGGCCAATACTCCCGGCATCAAAGGGATTCCGTTGGATACGGTCCATCCGGGAGTGGAGGGCAGCGGTTTCTTGACGTGAGGCGGCTAGTTCCCCCTGGACAAGAGCCAGGGCTGCCACCACGTCCTCTAAGGAGGTCATCCCCTATGACAGCGTGATCGGGAGGAGCGATAATTCGTGGGCCGATGATTCTGTCACGTTGGCCGAAAAATTCTCTCCTCAGGATGACGCTGCAGATAATGGGGTCCACCTCCCATCCGTCCCCAGTCCGGAGAACGTGTAACACACACGGACTATGGAGACAGGTGGGCGAGGGAAGGAAGGGAAGGAGCAGCTGGGAGAGGGATCTGGAACGAAACAAGCACACCGTCAGACACCCGTCAATAGTGACCCACGTGTTGCCTCCCCCCTCCCGCTTTGCAGTGGTTTCTCACCTGTCACCTTCCCACCCGGGGTTTTGAGGGTTCTCTGGCCTGGCCTGCGTGTCGTTCAGTTGAGGTTCGCACTGACGAGTCACCGCAGAGCCAGGGCGGATTCGTGGGATCGAATCCGGAAGGGCAGAGGGACGCTGCCCACTGGGAGCAAAAGCCAGCACTTGAAGGTCAGTGCTTGATGCCCCCCAGAGCGCGTCCTGAATCAGGGTCACTCCTAAAAGGACGAGGAAATCGCCTCCCTGAAGGCTAAAGGAAAGAACAGTACTCACAGTTGTGTAGTGCTGAAAAAAGGAACGGGCGCTGCTACTCTAAGCCCGGAACTCCATGGGCCGAGGAGCGCCCCAGTTCGCGCTTCCACTCTGGACCCGGTTCTCCGTGGGCAGAGGAGCGCACCAGTCCGCGCTACAACTCTGTACCCGGAACTCCGTGGGCAGAGGAGCGTGTGGAATGGATGAGGGAAGAAAACAGGAACGTGGAAGCGTCGGGGCTCACCGACGAGGTTTTCACCTTCGCGCTACCACTCTGGACCCGGTATCCTTGGGCAGAGGAGCGCTGATGTAGTGTTTCCTGGAGACTGAATACAAGGACTAGGGCAAGGCTGAGGATGCAGGGCTGGAACGTTGTTTCTGGAACAAGAGTACGAACAGGACTGGCTGGAATCATCGGCACCGCTTGGTGTTTGTTGGCGGTTTTAACCGCTGTCGCGCTCGGCGCCGAACACGTGGGGCGTGTTCTGCCGGGCGTCCTGGGAAACGTAGTTCCCCCACATGGCGGGGATGCGAGCGGTGTACTACCGGTTCTCGCCACCTGACAGACGGTGTGGCCCTGCTGGCAGCCATTTTGTGCATCCAGCTAGTGTGCCTTTGCTATAGGCTTGCATGGATGAATGTGATATTAGTTCAATAATATGCTTGAGGATCATTGTAGTATGTATATTAAGAATATGATTTTGAGGAACAGTGCTTATATATTGTATGCATTTTTTGCATTTTATTTATTTTTCATCTCTTTGCCTCACAATAGGTTTCTTCTCATCCTCCCACACACACAACAGCAATTATTGATTGTTTTTTATTTTAATTTTATCTTTTTTTTTCTTTTTTTTACTTTAATTTTTTATTTTTATTTTTTGTTTAGTTGAAACTTTTAGTTTCAATTTTTTTTCTTTTTCTTTTTTTCAAACAAATACTTTTTTTAAATTACATATTTTTTTACCGTCTTTTTAATTTCATTTAAATTAGTTTTTTTTTTTTTTTTTTGCCTTGGTCTATCGATCATCCATCCATCCATCCATCCACCCACCCATCCATCCATCCATCCATCCATCCATCCATCCATCCATCCATCCATCCATCCATCCATCCATCCATCCATCCATCCATCCATCCATCCATCCATCCACTGGAGGCTTTCAGTTTTTTAAGTATAATTCCATTTCCATTTCATCCTGGACACCTTGGCTGCAGTGCACTGCAGACTTATCAGCATCATTTATTTTTTTAATGATTATTCCATGTCCCCTAAACCACATTTCCTGCCATGGGCATGCACTAACCTCCATTTTTTAAAAGATTATTATTCCACTTACCCATGCAGCTCCCCGAGTGACACAGGTGTCTCCTTTGGAATATATGGACATAAAGGAAAGAGTTCAATCTGTATATTGTGTGTTATCTTAATGGGGAATTACATTGTATGGCTCAGTGGTGTGGTTTGACTTTAAAGTGGTTATTACCTAAGTAAGCAGCCACACTAATATTGTCTTTGTCTGTACTAATTCAAACTGCAAAAATGCCACGCTGCACTAAATGTTTTTCTTGCTTGTTTGCTTTTAGGTGTACAAGAGAAGAAGAAACATCACCTGCATTACTGCCAAAAAGAAGGCCCGCACAGTGATGTCCGTCTTCTGCTTGTGCGGCTTACTTCCACTGCCAACTAAAAACTTTAGGCTGGCCCCAAAGAAAGTTGCTTCCACGAAAGTGGTCAGTGAGAACAAGCAGCTTCCCACCAATGGCGTGTCGGCTCAAACCCTTTTCAGACAATGTTTTGTGCCTGCCGCACTGGCCTCCAGGGAGCAAGCTGAGAGCAACAATCCCGCATCAACAGCACCATCCGAACCTAAGCCCAAGACCATGTCTGTCATTGAGGTGCCTACTGAAATCATGACGTTGCTGACGAGTAGTGATGTTGAATTGGATTTGTCCCTTTTGCAAAGTAGTACCCAATCGTTTCAGGAAACAGAGCAGAGTGGACAGGAGACGCAGCCAGCAATAGTACATCTTACTGACGTTGGAGCAGATCAGGAGGTCAAGCTTCCTGCCGTGCAAGAACCTCCTCTTTTGGAATTATTATCTCTGGGATCTCCAGCAAAGAAAATGAAGGGTACTACTCCACTATCTTCTCCAAGCACCACTTCTGATGATGATGATAGGGACATGGAGTGGAACCTTCCAGAGTCCAGGAGACACAAAGAGAACAATGGAAAATAATAGTTCCTGAAAGCCATAGAGTCTGACATTGCTTTACAACCTGTTCCGAGGGATGTGGCACAGGTAGCACTGCCAGCTTCCATATTTGCAAAGCCACAGGTGAGACCTGCACCAACCCATACCTCAGTAGATGTATTCACTACATAGAGGCACTGCAGAGAGACAATCAACAACACTCCCATTTACCTCCAGTTCTTCTTCAGGCATTGGCACTGTCGCAGTAAAAAAGCGTTTCTCCCCAGTTTAAACACTTTTTATGGTTAGCAAAGAAGGGGAGCACATTGCAATATGCACCATACATCGCACTAATGTTTGTCGAGGTAAGCCTGGTTTATAATATGGTACTGGTGGCCAAACGACCCATATGAAAATACACCATGCAATCCGGTGGGAGGTGTACCTTAAAAAATTGCTGAACGTAATCGTGGTGATGAAGGTGAGGAGAGCTGGGGAACATCAGCTCCACATTCAAATACGGTGGTAGGTGATGATGAAGAAGAAGAGGGTGGCATCCTCATGCAAAGTAGGCCAGTCCCCAGCAGTGCACCAACAGAATCACCCATGTCATCAACTTCACA
This sequence comes from Triturus cristatus, assembly GCF_964204655.1. NCBI lineage: Eukaryota > Metazoa > Chordata > Amphibia > Caudata > Salamandridae > Triturus > Triturus cristatus. The sequence goes on from NC_140593.1 coordinate 425,989,004, forward strand.
ATAGCACAAGAAGACTCATAATGTGATGGAGACACCACGGCATACAGTGACTGCCTCACCAAAATGCGCACTGAGTCTACCACCACCACCTACTTTTCAAAGGTTGCCTGCATCAGTGGCCCAGAAAAAAACACAGGCTACTATTATGGGCATGTTTAGGTAGGAGGGGCCCATGATCGCTAACACCCAACGGCACATTAGTACAATGGAAAGCTGGCAAAAATATTAGTGCTGGACCTCCTCCCTATTTGGCAAAGTTGCTGTTCCATCACTGAATCACAATGTGCTGCAATTGGCAGGACAAGCTTTGCATCAAAGTGTTGTTCACACTATCCACCTGATGATAGGCATGTGGACAAGTTGTCAGGTGACTCATTACATGTGCATCACTGCACACTGGATCTCTTTTGCAGGGGTAAAGCAAAAGCTATCTACACTTGGCTGTGAAGAAAGTTTTAAGAGCTTTTGGCAGCATGTAACAGTAGCCATGTTTGACATTCAGAGATCCCATACTGCTGCAAACATCTTGGATGAATTTAACAGCAAGGTGTATGAATGGCTGCAACCCAAAGGTCTCAGAATTGGATTTTTTGCCACTGACAATGACAGTAAAATATGCAAGGCCATGGGAGATGGTGGCTATTTTAGGGTCCTGTATTTGGAACATTGCATCAACCTGGTGGTTCAAGACTTTCTCAAAAAAGAAGACATAGTCAGCAACATACTAACCACTTGTAGAAGAATCTGCACCCATTTCAGCCATTCTTTTAAAGCCCGGAAGTAGTTGCGGATTATTCAGCATGATAATAAAAACCTAGTTAAAGCCCTGATACAGGAGTTGCCAACACGTTGGAACTCAACCTATTACATGTTGCATTGTCTGTTTGAGCAGTACAAATAGATCAATGACTATGTCAAACAAAGGTGAGGGGATGCAATTGAGAAAGCTATGACCATGGATGCGGACAAATGAGGCCTAGACAAATGCCTTACACAGATGCCACTCCCTTTTGAGGTTTCCACATGGGAAGTTAGCAAGGAGAACAGAACAATGGGCCAAACTATTCCATTGTTGCATCTGTCACAAAACAAGGTGTCTGGTAAACAAGCTAAACAAGATGTCTGTAATGTTTGCAATCACAGGTGTTAAAGAAAACACAGAAGTGCATGCCTTGGCTGAGAGCTTAATCCTTTGCTTCGCCTCGAAATACAAGGCTGCTGCATGACTACTTGATCCACGATACAAAACAATTCTGCCCACTTTAATTCCTTTCTCTGAAGGAGATGTTTCAATATACAAGAGGTGGATTGTTGAGCAAGCAGGAGACCTGGAAGAAGAATGGCTGGAACTCCCACCCCGCAGTTCTGAAGTGACACCTTCAACTTCCAGAGTGGACAGTCTTGTCTCACAGCAGCCAACAACACCAGCAGCCAGAATCCCAGCCTCAACAGCAACAGAAGAATTGGACTGAAACTCTGCATTGGCTTGGTTTCAAATGGGAGGTCTTAAGTCCAGTGCAGGGGCAAAGGCAAAAGAAGCTGAACAAGTGGCAGCACCACTGACCATTCAGAGGATGTTCCAGGGGTATCTGGATGATTCAAAAGAGGTCTATGTGGATCGAAACCCATTGATATATTGGTATGGAAGGATGCACCAATGGCCAGAGCTCAGCAGGCTGGCAATAAAGTATCTGCCTTGTCCTGTAGCCATTTTGTCGGCTGAGTGTGTGTTCAGTGCAGCGGGGACAGTTGTTACAGTGAGAATGACCAGTTTCTCGCCTCAAAACATGGAGATATTGACCATGATCAAAATGAACCAACCTTTCATACCACACACACCATTCCTGAAAGAGCATAGGAGGAGAAGGATTGGTCAGAATCAATTGTGTTAGCTGACCGACTTGTGGATGAACCACCTGAGTTTGAGGACAAACTCTTCGTCCCAGACTGAGTATGCCAGTGCCACCATAGAACTTTATAATTATTCCTCGCTGAAATTCTTTCTTTGCAAAAAAAGAAAAGGAAAAAAAATTTAGCTAGTTGAACATTATGTTTTTGCCATATATATGCTCTCCCATTATTATTTAGTCACATACATGGCCAGTTTGCAGTTGGACAGTGTGCAATGAAGAAGCCTCCACAATTCCTTCATGACATTGGAGACAATGACTGCCTCATTTGCATGCCTATCCTTTTGCGCTTCACTTAGCTGGGCAGCCCCAGAAGATCATTGATTTACAAGAGTGTCAATACCAAATTTCAATGTATTGTCTGCGTCAAAGATATGTGTACCTATTACCTAAAGTACCAGTTTTTGGATTGAAAGAGGTAACTACAACTAGTGCAATGGTGAGTGGGTGATTGTGAGGGATGAAAGATGATTCATGTGGTGCAAAACAATGGGGGAGGGTGTTCAACTGTAATTTGTAAACTTGATTGTGATAATTTGCACTGTTTAGGGTCTGAATGATGGGTGATCATTTGTCATGGAGGTGATTGGCCTTTACAGACTTACTTAGCAAAGATTAACCTGTATGGCCCACTCCTACAATCTTTCTTTTTTTTCATCACCGAGAAGGGCTGCCCCAGAAAATCATTTAATATACAAGACTGCAAAATTCCAATCTGTTGCTTGCATCAAAGGGGAGATACAAATGTGTACCTTCCGACATGCTTGGTTTGGAACAGGTAACTATTGCACCAATGAGTGATATATGATTGAGTGAGTGTCAGTGATGTTTGATGGTTGATGTGGTGGCAAACATTGAGGGAGGGTGCTGAACTGTAATCTGTAAACCTGATTAAGATGATTTGCAATGTTTGGGGCCTGAATTAGGCCTGGGCGGAGTTCTGCGCTAACTTCTGCTTGAGGGTGGAGTTTGTCGGCGGGCCCATTCGCATTTCATTGGGAACATGGAGTGCATCTTCGTGTTCCAAATTGCATGTGAATGGCACTACGTGTTTCTCAAGTGTGTTCTTGCCTTCTAAATTGAACCTGAATGGCACCACACAGTACGCATGGGTGTGGCCATTCTTGGTTATTTGCTCTCTGATATGGCGCTGGGCCTAAATCTTATCTGTCTTTTATCACTGTAATCCTCATCCTTACTTATCTATCCCTAATCTTAATTTTTAAGAAGAGTGGGTGTCTTCGTGTTTATGTATCGTTTTTGGGGAAAAAAAATTGGGTTTTCTGACTTTTTGACTTTATTTCTCCTTACTTCCTTATTTCTTTTTTCTTTCCTTTCACTTTTCCTTCTTTTTTCTCCCCCACCCAGTGCCATGGCAGAGGAACAACTTCCTTGCAGGCAGCTCTGCCGCCTAGGTGTACAGCCCCGGCCAATCTTTGGTAAGGAGGAGGTGGCAGCACGTTTTTTGCATGCATCGCCACCTCTCCTCTATGCTGGCAACAGGTGGCAGGCCCGGTAGCGGATACCCCCTACAGGAGTATCGGCAGCACTGGGGGTGGTGCGCCGGTGCGTGCAGTGCACCAGCCATGGTCGGTGCACTGTCCAGCAGCTGATGCACCGCTGGGTGGACATTCTGGACCATGAACAGGACCTGCTCAACCTGCTAGGCATCAAGATTCCGGGGCTCGTTGAGTATATTAATTATTTGTTGCGTTTGTGTTCTACAAGGCTAACTTTTTTCCAAATAGCATGCTTCTCACACTAAGAGGTAAGTTACGTTTAGTTTACGCTGGTATATTATTGTGTGATCCATTTTCTAATTTCTGCTAGGCGGGTGCTCAGCGCTACGTAATCATACTCTTCATTGGCGCTTGCTTTGGCTGATTAATTAAGAAGTCATTGCAGACTGGTCTCCTGTCACAATAGTGAATCAGTGAGTAGTGCATTATCTCAGTGACTTTGTGTAGCTCATACAGTGCCAAGTTATTTATTTTACAGTGATGTGGAGTATGCATCTATGCATTGCAAAAATGGGAGACTGAGTTGGTCCATCAGAGGTGTTGAGAAATGTGAATAGAATCAAAGATCATTCACTGCAGTGGATTAGTTCCAAATGTAGTTTTTGTTAATTTGGAAAAGGAACTTATGGGTAACTCAACAACAGTTGATAGACTCAAGTCAAAACTGGTAATAAATGAAATTAAGTTTTAATTTATAATGCGCCCTAATACCCAAGGGTGTCTAGGCGTGAATGTTCTGAAAAAGAAAAAAGGGAAGGGTGACTATAACTACAGAAAATAGAGAAACCTGATTAAAGGACCTCATTTCTTTTAACCAGCCAGGTTTTCAGAAGATGTAAAAAGAGAGAAGATTAGTTTCTTTCTTAAGTACCAGAGGCAAAGAGTTCCACTACCTGGCTGTGCCTGCCATGAAACTTCGATCCTCCCAAGATGCTGTTTTAGCCCTTGGAATTACAAGATTAAAAGATGAAGAGGATCAAAGCTGCCTTTCGGGAACATACCACATGAATCTATATTTAAAATAATCAGGACCAAGCCCATGTAGTGCTTTAAAAGTAATGCAGAGGGACTTAAATTAAATTTGCCTTCTAACTGGCAGCCAATGCACTATTGACAGGGCGTGGGATACCGATTGATATTTTGGGATGGCAAGCAGAAGGCGTGCTGCAGCATTTTGGAGGACATGCAATTTATTTAAAAATCTAGATTGAATATTAGAAAAGTGTGCTACAGTAATCAATCTTTGATAAAATAAGTGCCGAAATGACAGCTTGCTGGAAGTCCAAAGGAATAAAAGGTAGAACTTTCCTGAGAGTTTTAATCATGAAAAAGCAGGAGGAGATGATGGCATTTATTTGGCCTTCAAAAGACAATTTATTGTTGAAAGAAACTCCTACTTTTTTTGCCTTAGTGACCTGGTTAGGAAGAGTTCCCAATTCCCGCGGCCACCAACTAGGTGTCCAAAACAAAGTGTCACGCCTAAATAAAAGAACCTCAGTCTTTCCTGAGTTTAGCTTAAGACAATTTCTGGACATCCACTTTCCAACTTCATACATACAGCCATGGAATCTAGAAGCGGTGTCCTCAAGACCGCCAGCCAGTGATTTGTATGTCATCAGAATACAACACCACAGTAAAGCCAGATTACTTTATTAGAGTGGCAAGGAGGGGTGAGATAAAGATTAAAAAGGGTTGGACTAAACGATGAGCCCTGCAGCACCCTACAGGGACAGGAGAACGGGGTAGACCTAAGCCCATCGAGCTCCACTAGTTGCTCCCTATATGCAAGGAAAGATTTGAGTAGTTCAAGAGCCCTGCCCCTTATGCCCAAGGCAAAAGGTCGATCGATGAGAAGACCGTAATTGACCGTGTTGAATGCCACAGAGACGTCCTAAAGGATCAAGGACGTCTTCCCACCTTTTTCCAGAACTGCCATAATCTCCTCCAAAACATTAATCAGTGCCAGATTGGTACTATGTGTGCTTCTAAACCCATATTATGAGCCGTCCAGGATATTATTATCCCTAATGAACTGTGATAGTTCAATATCCATTGCCTTCTCTACGATCTTGGCCGGAAAGGGCAACCAAGAGATCGGCCTATAGTTGTTAGAGTCCTTGCTGTCTGGAATAGATTTCTTCAACAAATGGAGAAAGGACGCTCTCTTGGAAAATAACCATCAATAAACATCTTGTTGAAGATGCCTTTAAGGTAATTATCCGTAAGCTCAGGAGCTAAATGGAGAAAATTTGGGGGACAGGGATCCCTGTGTTAGACTCACAAAATGGAACTCCTCAGAACCGGAATGCAGCTCAAAGTGGTTCACCTCCTGACATCCCCAACTCTATGATTTTATATATACATAGAGTAGTGAAGTGGTCAAGCGAGGGATAGGGAATAGGGAAAGAGACTGCAGGGAGATGGAAGCTGTGGAAGAACCAACACAAAGAATTAGTAAGGCACACACCCTCAGTCTACTCTCTGTAAGTCTCACTAAGAACATGGAGATATATACCTTAAAACATATAGTCACAGACCAATCATTGGTTCATCTTCTTCCTGCTAGATCCTACTAGAAGAAGAACACAGGGAATTAGCACTGTCCCACCTGCACCTTACAGTCGAACCATACTAATAAAGTACTGCAAAACACCATACACTCTAAATACCACATATAGGAAATGAAAGGACAGTGTATAAGGATCCATATCTTGTCAAATATGAATACATGCTCCTGTAATCAATGAAATGTTTTACTTTGGCCTTGAAGAAACCTGCTAGAAGATTACAGAACTATTGGTTCACTCCAGTGTTTTTCGGTTCAGGAAGTTTGCTCAGCTTTTTTACTGTGATAAAAAGTTCTTTAGGGTATTAGGAAAAGCCTTAATTTTAGTGGAGAAATCGCAGGTTTTAGCAGTGGAACCCCTTATTTTGTAATCCTGAATTGATATTTTATAAGAGATTTTGTCGTTGTGATCATATTGAGTATGCCATTTCCTCTCAAGCCTATGGCAGGTTTGTTTCTGAAGTATAAGGCTATTGTTAAACCAAGGTTCGGACGAGGGAGTCATTTTATTATTAGTAGCTTTCAAAGGCACCAAGAGGTTTAGATTAACATTAATTCAGTTATGATAAGTATTAGTAGCCTCATTCAAATCAGCAGGGGTGTCAGGTTTAGAGCAGGTTAGATTTGTCCTAAGGTCTCGGGAGTAACTTCATGCCATGGGCGATTACATAGGCAATCTGTTTTAGAGAAGTATGTGACTGCGTTTGCTTATCATAAAAAAAAATGTGGAGATTATTAACTGAATCACTAATCAGTACCCAAGGGCAAGAAGAGGGATGGGTCCTAAGGGTTCGGGCAAGAAGAGGGACGGGTTGTGAGTGTCCGGGAGAAGCTGGTCAGCCGCCGCTGTCTACCAGCGCTGCTACTGAGGTCTCTGCTGATCCCAGTAGGTATTTATGGTTGTTGTGGACTTCTTAGGGTAGAAACGTGGGGTATTGGAATGTTGGTGCTGTCTATCATAAAGATTCAGATAGCAGGCCCAAGTAAGCTAGTATTATGAATAAAATTCACCATGTATGTTTGTTGAGAAGGATTTCCTTTTTCTGTTCATGCCTAACTCTAACACAGTTGAGTGCACAAGAGAGTGGCCATGGTCATCATGGACCACCCCCACCCTCCAATTTAGTGTGCCGCTGTATCGGTCATTTATAGTTACAGTATACCAGCAGTTTCCCATGACAGTGTAGCAAGGCTGGAAAAAAGTATGAGGTCCAACTCCATTTGCATTTGCCTACCAATACCATATATCTTTCATTGACCATTAATCCACCCCTGGCTTGTCTAACTTTGTGAACCACTCAATCAAATGCCCAAAGTGATATTTGGAAGATACTGTAGTGCTAACTGAACTGTAGTGCTGTATTGCAGTTGTCTTTGGGCTTGCATATCTGGCATCTAAACTATGTGTAATGTTTTATTCCAGCAACACAGAACATCGGTGATGCAGGCTCCATTGTCGCTGCAGGAGGAGACATGTCATTAGGAGGTGGTGAAGGGATAGATGGGTGAAAGGATGGTTTGAAGAAAGGGTGGCTATTGAATGGATGGATATTGGATTGGAAATTTGGGTGAAAGACTGGATGAGAGAAAGTAAAGCTTAATCGTGGTGGCTATGGGTGAACTCGAATGAAAGGAGGAATTAATATTTGGATTATTTGGATGAATAAGCAAGGCACCTCTTCTCGTAAGGAGCATACGGCTCACCTAGGAGCATATTATCAAGGACGGCGTTAAAAACTGACGCTAAAATGCCGATAATGAGCTTGATAATATGCCCTGGAGAGTTCCAATAGAAGCCCATGTTCACACCAGAACATGGACTTCTATTGGAATTCTCAAGGACATATTATCAAGCCCATCATCGCTGCTTTGCAGCTAAACCGGCGATAACTTTTAAGGCCGTCCTTGATAATATGCCCCCTACTTTGCTTACTTGGGTTATGCAAAGTTATCATTTAAAGCTATGGTTCTAAGTGGGGTGGTATTTTTTATTATTTGTTCTACTCCGTCGACTTGTTGTATTTGTTAAGGGAGCCTGATGTATTGCACCCATCATTCATTATCCCCCCTCCTCGCTCATGGCATTTTTGCCAACTATGAAAAAAAAGTGCAGTATGGGTCAATTTGTGACTGCAGTGATGACTGTATAATGTGTGTCTGCTTCAGTTAATGCAAGATTTACAATGTTTTCAGTGCATTGCAAACCGAACACACAAGGTGTGTTGTTTCCCTTCGCCCACTTAGTCACCTCTTAGTACTTCACTCCTTTATTTTTTCCTAAGTTGTTCCATCCCAGCCTACCAAATTCCAAAATCTATTCTTGGTATTTGCCACATTTAATTCTATAACCATATGAAGTGAAGTTATTTCAGAATATATTTCATGATTTCCCATAACAGATTTATTTTATTTTACACCTGTTCAGATGTTTCCCCTTTAGAATTGTACAGTGACTGAATAAGCCAAAGATGACAATTCCATGATCAGTGTATATCCCCTCTATTATATATCAAAAAGGCTCTACCCTGCATGTCTAATCCTTTTACCCTATCCCCTGCAGTAGAGTAAATCAAGCTTCCTTTCCTTGCTTACTGCCCAGTGAATTATTGTGTTGGAAATATGTGGTGGTGGGCGAGGCCACAGAGTAAAGTGTGAGTAAGTGCGTGATTTGAGGTCAAGTTTGGCATGTAGGATACACAGTGATGAATGCACCAAATAATATGTATATAGCCCGATCCTGTTCCATGCATATGTTAATGTGATGTATTGTTCTTTACGTTTTCTGGACAGCCATTGAAACGAGAAATATGAAAAGAGATATATATTTATGTTTAGATATTTGAAAAAAAATATATTTAAAACATTATTTGACATTTGTGTTATGTCTGTGGTTTTAAGATATCTTTTTTCTTAAAAGATTTGTGGTATGTGAGTCAAAAGAAGATTCCCAGATGTTGAAGGGATCACTTATAGGCCCCTCTAGTCTCTAATGTTTAATGAATAACATTATTTAAAATTCATTTACACAACAAAACTGTTTGTAGCTCATAACTATGACCTTAGATAATAGCACTGTAATACACCAGCATAAGACACCCAAATGGGATTCACACAGTTAGACATGCAGTTAGAGAATTATTAAGGCTTAGACCCATTACATTCTATGAACATAACAATATGTTGCTGAAAATAATCAAATGGTGTCTCTAGAAGAATATTTTTATGTTTAATGGTGAAATCTTTCAAATAATTAGAGGAACAGGGATGGGCACCTGCTTCACCCCCAGCTATGCAAATGTGCATATGGGCTGGTTGGAGGAGCATGTGGTCGGAGGCAGTTTAATGGATAAATGGATGGATCACACCATTTTATGAGTGTGATTCATGGAAAAATACTAAAACAGAAGCTACACGATTTGTGGAGGAACTTAATAACAATGATCTGATTTTGTCCTTTACAAGCAAGATGAGCGAAAAAGAAATAGAATTTGGAGATGTGTTAGTAAGGGTGGAAGGCAGTAGGTTGGTAACAACATTATACAGAAAACCCTCTGTAGGTAATAGCATTCTGCATGCCTAGAGTTTTTATCTCACCTCACTGATCAAAAGCATACCTTTTGGAGAATTCTATAGAGCCGGGAGAGTATGCAGTACAGATGAGGAATATCGAAAAATTGTGAAACAGATGTTTGTATGATTCAAGGCTAGAAGATATATCGGACGTGCTGGACTTTATTTGTGGAGCCAAATGTGGGCTAATACAACTATAAGGAGAGCGGCTGTCGAGTGCTTTAAAAAGCCCATTCCTCTCCCATAGCGTGGGATGCACTGGGCTTTCTTGTGGAGCAGAGTGGGGGCTAATACCACTACATGCCCACGGTGCTGCTGGAGGAGGCACTGAGAGGCAATCGGGCACTTCAAAAGGCCTGTTCCTGTCTCGCAGAGCGTGATGCACTGAACTTTGTTTGTGGAGCCAAGTGGGGGCTAATACCACTACAAGCTCCAGGGTGCAGCTGGATGAGGTGGGAGAGTGGCAGGCGGATGCTTTAAAAGGCGCTTCCTATCTGGCAGCGTGGAACGTGCTGGATTTTTTTTGTGGATCCGGGTGGGGGTTAATGCCACTACAAGCCCCAGGGTGCTGCTGGAGGTGGAAGAGTGGCAGTTGGGCGCTTTAAAAGACCCGTTCCTATCCTGCAGTGCGGGATGCGCTGGGCTTTGTTTGTGAAGCTGATTGGGGGCTAAAACCACTACAAGCCCCAGGGTGCTACTGGAGGAAATGGCAGAGCGGCAGTCAAGTGCTTTAAAAGCCCCATTCCTATCCCACGGGATGCACGCAGGATGTGCCTGTGTGTGCACCTGGACGTGTGCCAGGGCGAAGACCGGGCCACAATGGGCCCATCTTCACCCATCATCACCTGGAAGAGGCTGGGCTGGGCCACATCTCTTGGTCTTCTGTATTGATTCATCATACTCCTTGGAGTGGTCAGTTCGGTCCTTTTATTTCTCACTGACTGGATTTAAAATTGTTTACATGGGCAAGCACAAGCTGACTGTGGGGAAGGAGGGCACTACTGTTAATCCTCAAGCTGGCACAACTCTGGACACATTTTTGGTTTGAGCCGTCAGTGTAGTTGCCAAGGAGATGTCGATAGCAGAGAGATGCCTTTCGTCTTTCCTTGGACATGGAGTTGAGACCTAGCCCTGCCTCAACCAGTCTCGCATCTACAATGCGCGGCTCTCCTATTTTTATTTCTGGGACCGCCCGACTCCAATGTGTGCATCTATGTTAAGTCCCACTCCAGTGATGTCAGTGGCCAGGGAAACAGTTGGGGAAGTACCCAACCCTCTGCTTCCTGATAGTGGCACAGTGAGCACGGGACCCCCGAGCATGCAAACAGCATTCGCGAACAGGAAAAAAGCATCGCGAACAAGCAATTCCGCGTGTTCGCGGAATTTCTGCGTGCTCAAGGAGATTTTTTACCATTTTGCGGAGCTTTGCGTAGCGCGACTATGCAATTTCCGTCCACCCCTAAATACAACAACATACTTTTGGTGAGAAGAAATGGGTGGATTGGCAGCTCATTGAAATCAGTCGAAGGGGATTGTATATTTATCAACTTTAGGGCACCTGCCTTCACGCATCGGTTGGTTGTTTCGGGCCATAGGCCCAGTAACTTTGGTCTAATGGCAAGTATTGTCCCGTTGGGATTTTTCTATCCACCTCACTGCCCTCGACCCCCTGGCAATGTAACAGATAGGGAAGTCCCTTTCTTGCGAGCTCAAGCCTTGGAAGCCCCTACCTTTGCCACCTCTAACAGATTTCTGCCACTTTCAAGTCATGGTACCAACAACTGACATATAATAATAATGTAGTGCTTATATAGCGCAACGTATCACCCCCAAGGGGGTCTCAAGACGCTGTACACATACCGCTGTGGAACCCTTCCTGGCCTTTCCCTGTGAAGTGCCCACTCTTGGGCACCCCCAAGGTGAGGCCAGGCATCCCAGCGCTGTTGGGGCCGTTGTGGAGGTTAAGCAAGCTATTGCCCAGAGTTGCAGCGTGGGACCCATGATTAGAATAGGCACCGAGGCGAGAATTAACAGGTCCGAGGAAAATTAAGCCCAATACCCGCCGAGGCGGGAATTGAACCCTGGTCTCAGGCCAGAACTCTGCATCAGTGTCTGCTGCTCTAACCATTGAGCCACACTCCTCCTCCACATATGCACCCATTGGATTTGCTGAGGGTCTCTAGTTGTTTGAGATCCAAGGTCAATGGTCACAGATTCAGTGTCAGATTGAGAGATAATGTTGTTTTTGTTTCCCATTCTTTACCTGATGTTATTACTGCTTCTGTCGATAACTCGTCACACTATAGTTTGTCAGCTAGGGTGCAGTCTACTGTAACGGCTGATCCTTGTGTGCCCATTATTTGTGATCTTCCAACTAGGGCAGGACGCCCAGTAAAGCTTGTTTCCTACACACCTTGCTGGTATAAGAAGCAATCTAGCTTGTCAAGAGTGGGGTGATTTTTTTGATCAATAGGATATTTATGTGTTCCAGGAGACATGCTGTAACCCCGCCATTTAGGTAAGGGTTTTATACCTTTGACTGACCAGCCTTTTAGTTTGAAAATGGCTAGCAGTTGGGCGTCTAATAATCTGGTTAAAATCTACCCCGATTTGGTCTCTAAAAGTGATTGATCTTGGCTCACTAGATATTTTGTGTGCAATTTTACATTTTGCAGATGGAGGTAGGTTATGTTTGATCAAAGTATATTGTAGACATCAAGGTGGTAGGCTCATTATACCAGATATCGATATAGTTAATTCCTACCTATCAAGTCTACCGGCTGATGTTTTTAAAATAGTGACTTAAAATGCAATTTTGAACCCCTTGGTATTGCCACTGTCACAATAAGTGGGGATAAGGATAAAGTATGGGCTGTCCTTAGATCCAGTTAAGAAGTGGATGGCAGCTGCCTTGCAAATCAATGCTTTTGCCCCAAACAATCGGTTGAGAGCATGCAACGGGAGAACACCCTCAGATAAAGATGGGATGGTCATCTTTAACTGGATAGGAGGCTCTAGCCGCATAGATTACATCATGGTGGATAGTAGGATGTGGCAGCAAGTTATTGACATGGATGTGGTCCCACACCAGGACAGTGACCATAATTCTTTGAATCTTTCATTGAACTTACAAGGTTATTCCATCTCACCTCAACATGAACCACTTGATAGGAGGTTCATTCCTTCTGCTAATCGTCGTATGATGAAATGGACAGTTATTACCTCAACTTCCACCATTCATTTGCAACTCTTTGAGTTGCTTGTCACTGCACTGGAAAGAGTAATGGTGCTAGGCGGGAGCTCAGTAGTAGTCACCGCATGGAAGGCTTTCTCAGCTATTCATCAAACATTGTTCTGCTTTTTAAAGGACCTTTTTATGGTAGAGGCTAGATATCTTTCTAAGCAGTCTAATGAGGTGAGTTGGTATACTTAGCATTGTAGGGCATCCAGGCGATTCCTTATTGCCATTATTAAAGGAGGAAATAGAGCCTTAATAAAGGAAGCTAGGGCCTCCTATAAGGCTGTTATTTTAAAGGCCAAGCATAAGCATCACTTTTGCATTTTGGAAAATGTTTTTGCTTGCAGCAAAGGTGAACGATTATCATCGGTTCTGGCATACACTGGCCAATAAGGGCCCTGGAACTTTGCCCCTTTAACATGTAATATATTAGCTTCAGCCTGGGTTGACCTCTTCTCACGCCTATATGCGTACACTGAAACTGAAGTGAACTCAGGGATTGGGCCATTGGTAGGCCCTGATAGGGTTAAGGTAAGCCTGGGTGAGCAGCATGAGGTGGGTTCACCATCCTGTGTTCTTTTAGGGGAGATTCATTCAGCCTAACTCACTGCCCTGCTGCCCCAGCAGCAAGTGAAATGGTTAATGCTATTGACTCAATCACTCCAAGGAAAGCGCCTGGCCTGTATAAGGACCCAGGAGATCTTTTTACAGCAGAGAAAGAAAATCTGTGGTCCCTATTTTACTGTTTTTTTAATAGTATCATGAATGGGTTACCTATCCCATGGTCATGGGCTGGGGCAGAGATTATCTCGATTTACATAAAGGGCTTTAGGACACTTCCATCTAATTATTGACTGATAAGTTTTATTGATAGCCCGCAGAAGCTCTTTAGCTGAATTCTATTAAGTCGACTGCAGAATTTGATGGAGACCACAGATGTGCTTACGTTATGTCCTCCAACTGCAGCTAATATATTGGAAATATGCTACGCTGAGTGGTGGCCGTCTATACGTGATATTTGTCGACCTTCTGTCAGCATTTGATCTTGTCCCCAGGGAGGTATTACAGTATGTTTTGACCAACATGTGTCCCCCAAAATATCTTGTGGATGTTATAAGAAAGTTGCATATGAATAACTATGCCCAGGTCAGATGTGGGACCTCTGGGGAGTTAACAAACCCTATCCCAGTCTCCCGGGATGTGAGACAAGGATGTGTTTTGGCCCCAGCCCTTATTTTGTTTTTTATTAATGATTTAGTGTAACATTTGGAACAGTCAAAGCATGATGCCCAATGTTGGCCAGTAGGAAGATCCTGGCACTCCTGTTTGCAGACGATACCGTGCTGATCTTGAAGTCTCCTATGGGCATGCAAAATCTGCTCTATCAGTTTGGTGTCTTCTGCAGGCAGAGAGGACTGGAGATTAATATTAGTAAAACCAAGCACATGGTTTCAAACCTGTATTCCACTACTCAGTCGTATCCAGTCTATAATGGTGTCCCCTGTAGAGAGTACATGCTTTTGGCTACCTGGGTTTTACCCTTAATGATTCTTTTGGTTGGCCTGCTCAGGTTCAAAAGAGCAAACTTAGATTGGAGCATTGCATGGGGGATATTTTGAGGGTGGTCCAGGGCTCTACTTTTCCCCCTGTTACTCCAGTATTACAGATCTATGACTTGCAGGCATTGGGGGGAGGGGGTCGCTCTATGGTTGCGAACTCCGGGGCTAGGAGAATGTAAATGACATGGTAATGGTGAGAACTGTTTTTTACATTTCCTCATCAACTTGCCAGCTAGTACCCCCCCTTGACCCTTGTGGGTAGATCTGGATTTTAGATATTTTGTACACAGGGTCAGACTTAGACCGTTGATGTACTGGAGAAGGATTTGGTCTACCCCCGAACTGGTACACTTTAGGATGGGTCTTGAGGACATCTTAAATTACAGTGGGGTTGGTAAAATTGCATGATTAGAATACATCAAATGCAGTCTAGCAGATAACGGCTGTGAGACTCTGGGAACATCGGGAAACTGCTGGTAATGTGTCAAAGCCCATGTAAAAAGCATTGTATTGGAGACATATTGATGAAGGGTTTTACAGGCTTGGCAATGTGGGACCCTTAACTCAGCTTTTTGGGAATTCAAGGATTCCTATTCCTTGAAAGAGTATATGGATGATATTGAGTCATCGGATTCAAGATCACTGTACATTAAATTTCAGTTTGGGACCCTGCCACTTCTTTGGAAGAAGTGGAAAAAATCCTTCAGGACCAAGAATGGACATACATGACACCGACGCATTTCATCATTGAGTGCGCGGAACTAGCCCTCACTAAGAAATTTTTCGAATTCGAGGACACACTATACCACCAGGTGAAAGGCACGTCCATGGGCAGCACTTTCGCGCCGAGCATGGCATGCCTTTATGTCCATCAGTTTGAAGAGGACTACATTTTTAATCCCGCAAATCCATTTACAACTCAGTTGAAAACATGGAAGCGGTATATAGATGATGTTCTGATCATCTGGAAGGGCACTACAGATGAAGCCATACAGTTTGTAGAATGGGTCAACAGTAAAGACCCCCACCTAAAATTTACTCACACCATTGAAAAAACCCATGCTGTTTTCCTTGACCTGGACATAACCCTGACGGAAGGGATCTCCACCAAAGTGCATATAAAACCAACAGACAGGAACAGTCTCCTCCTCTATGAGAGCTACCACCCGAGGGCTCTTTGCGAAAATCTGCCAGTTGGACAATTTCTCAAAGTACGAAGGAATTGCTCTGAGTTAGAGACATTCCAAACACAGGCGGAACAACTAGAGGGCTAGCTCCTGGAGAGACACTACCCCAGTAGAATGATCAAATGAGCAAAGAAGAGGGCGAAGAACAATAATCAGGAAGCCCTTCTGGACACCACACCTAAAGAACAAACAGACCATCTGGTGTGTGTAACCACGTATACTCCTGTTTCAAATAAAATCCAGAACATCATTAAAAAGAAATGGGCAATTCTGAACAGCGGAAATCGAAAGTGGGAACCCCCACTCTTCGCTTTCAAACGGAGTAGAAACTTGAGGGATGACCTGGTGCACTCGAAGATCACACACGAAAACAATGACAACCAAATTACACTATGGAGCCAACCAAAACCAACAGGCCACTACCCGTGCGGCAACTGTGTGTGCTGCCGCTTGACCACCAATACTAAGGAAGTAGACATCGGCACGGACAACCCATGGAGGTTAAAAGACTTTAGTAATTGCAATACGGAAAACTTGGTCTACCTACTGACCTGTCAATGCAATCTGACGTACATCGGGATGACGGCGAGGAAGGTGAAAACACGGATCAGCGAACACCACAGCATAATCCGGTGTAGGAAAACAAACACAAAACTGACAAAATATTTCACAGAAAAAAACCATAGTGATTCTGATCTACGTTGGGTCATTCTGGAGGTGATGAAAAAACATAAAACTGACATTAGCAGACAACTACACAATCGGGAACAACGTTGGGTGTATAGGTTACATACATGGGAGACAGGCCTTAATGACGAAATACCATGGTTACAGTTGGCGAAGTGACCAGGCCTTACCCGGTGTACAGAATCACCATCTGCTCACGCATTTGCTAACCACCGTAGAGAGGCTCTATGAGCACAACACTGTAACAAACCCACACGTGGGCAGCCCATGAGGTTATAGTTATAGATATCACCGCAGGCTATAAAATAGCAACCGCAAGCAAAATCCAACCGCTTAATTATCCAAGATTTAAAACACGAGGAAGTGTTCAACATAAAATAATTGGTATGGTTATACCCGACCTGGCAATTCTCCACCGAGCAAGGAAGCTGGCTCAAATGCAGGACATGCGAAAAAATAGAGATCATGTCACCCACATTCAGGGCCCCATGTTTATTGCCAACAATTAGCAAAGAGTGGGCATTCTATTTTCCACAATTACATAATATCTATCTGCTGGAGCAGAACGCGCAGTCCCGGACCCACCACATGCATGTGCAGAGGGCAATGCATAGCAGCGATGAGTTAACTTGCGATCATGTGACATGGACTGGAATACAGTAGCGCACATGTGCGTAGCGAGAACATTGACCCCAGTGCATAACCAGTCCCGGCAACAGACCCCGGAGTGACAGCGGCCTGGTAATGTGGGCTCTAGAATCAGGAGCGCGTGCGCACCATAGGAATACTAACGACTGGGTGGAAAACCTATTTTTCCCCCAATGCGTGCGGGCGGACTTAGGCACACCCTACACCAGGCGACCAGGTGCGGCCCCAGCGAGACACAGGATATACATCATGCGCTTCCAATTAGCACGTACTAAGCAATTAACCAACCACAGTATTTAAACCCTCCGGGTTCTCACCACACTCTACCCCGACGGGGAGACTGAGAGGACGCTTGTAGATGGAATGGCTGGAAGCGCTGAATTTAGACAGTAAGAGTGTGACTGCCACGTATGTTTGCGAAGGTGAAACTTTGCTTCACCTTCTGTTGAGAAAGTGTGTGTGTGTGTGTTGCCTACACTGGGCATACAATTTTATTTTTATTAACTGCACAATAGTTTATGTTGGCCTTTGAGTCACAGCCCTGTGGATGCACAAACAGGCTTTGACCCTCTGTACCTCTCCATTGCAGAAAGTCACAGTAGTCCCTTCCACCCTCGCCCTCCCATGGAGCAAGTAGGATAGTATTTTAGGGTAAGAAGCGTACTGCTATCATTTCATTTGCTGTATGACGACACGTGTACTTGCCACGTGTCTCATAAAGACCACACCACGTGCGCAATAGGTGTGCCGTTGCATGGATGGCAAAGTTTGCCACTTGAAATATACTTACACTTCTGATTTGTAAGTCTTTTTTGTTTCCTTTTTTCCTACAGAATCACTCACACTGGCGCTACACTGATCGGGGAGCTTGATGCCCACAGCCCCCGTCCCTCTGGTGGTAGGTCCTTTTTGCACCACGTGCGAAAAGGCTGCTCCCATAGTTAGAAACCCTTTGGTACTGACGATTGCTATGTACCCTACGGGGACATGAATGCAGAAACATGTTGATCACACTTAACACGGTGAAGGGAGAGTAACGTCCCAGATCACGGTTCACCTCTTTTAATACCATGCATTTGCTCCCTGAATAAATACAGTTTATTGACAAATGTAATGGTTTTAAGATCACCTTTCACTATTGCACGGGCCACCACTTAGCTTTGGAAGTTCATCCCTGTCTCCAGGTGTATGCCCGTCCTCTATCAAACAAAGTTTTTAGAGGGCGAGGACAGCCGATGATGAAGCATGACACCGGGTGGGGTGTGAGGCCAGTCCGTCACTTTTTATGAGATGCTCCCACTGGTGATGCATCTCAAGATAACTCTGTAGGAAACTGTAGGAACCCATACTAGGGGCAGCCATTTTTGTGCATACATATCGAATTGGAGGCTGGCGAGTCCCTAGGCCCCGTGCCTCTAGTTCCCTTCCCCAGCAAGGTCCGGGGCTAGTGTGTGTGGACCCTGCCACTTCGACCATCTGTGGTGTAATGGCAGCTCTCCCCTACTGAGCCAGAGATGAGTCGTCCCTTCTGCGTTGGGATTAAGGAAACGGTTTAGCATATTTTGTTCTTCTGGCCCCCATACAATTTCCGTAGGAGGGTCTGTATTGTTCTGCTTTGTCGCAATCTGGGTGTCAGGGGCCACAATTCTGCTTTAAGAATTCTAAGATCCAATACAGCTTGTCCAATAGTTTGTGTTATCTCCCGGTTTCTTTTATATGTGTGGAGGTGTAAATTAAAATGGGTTACTGCCCCACCTGTAGCTCAAGTCGTGTGATTTGTTTTTTTAAATATTTGCCACCGCTGCTATTTGAAGTATTATTATGTCTTTGTATTGTTTTTATTACCATATTCTTATTTTACAATAGTTATTGCTTTAGTTTGATTGATAGTTGCTTACTTATTTGCTGGTTTTATATTGCCACTATCTTGAGATGTTTTAATATTTTAACAGTGTTTTATGATTTGTACTTTTATGGATAAAGGCTGAATAAAGTTGTAATTGAATATATACTGATAAGGATGACATTCTAGAAGCAGCCTCAATTAGAGCAAGACAATGCAAGAGAGAGAAAGCTTTATTTGTAATTGACAAAATGAAAATGTGATGAGCATAGAACATAGATTCATCACTATCAACAACAGGGAACTTTGAAAAGTGAGGTCTGCATTAAGCAGACATTGGCATCTCGTAAGAAATCATCCTATTAATGGACAAGAAGCATCAAGACGGCCGCTTATGAGTTTTAGAGGGGCTAAAACTATGAGGAACGAATTAGTGAGGAGTTATAGCAAGACTAAAGGGAAGACAACATGGCTAACACCTACTATAGGCTTTGTAAAATGCAACAAATGCAAGGTGTGCCATCACGGTTTGAACATTACTCAAACGTTAAAACACCTTTTAACAGGAACTATAAATTTAGAGGATGACTTACCTGCAGAAGCAAATTTATAGTGTGTTTGTTGAAGTGCCCTTGTCTGAAGATATATTTGGGTAGCACCACGCTACCAGTACAAAAAAGAATTCTGCAACATATTAAGGCAATTAAAAATCATGACCAGAGCTAACTAGTTGCCAGACATTTTTAAAAATATAATAAAGTGGATTAGGGTTTGCTAAGATTTTGCTGCATAACACAAATACCCAAGGATTTGAGAGGAAGTGATGGAGAGAGAGAACTCAGGAGACTTAAAACATGTTTTGTTTTTTAGATAGATAGTGAAGAACCTCATGGTCTTAGCATGGATGAAGAATTATACACCTTTTTAGGATGATTATTATACTGCACATAGCTACACATCAATTTCCATTGGTAGAATGTTTGTATAAAAGTATGTATAACCTGTTCAAGTTCTTTTAATACTTTAACAGTGTGTTTCATATGACAAAGTGTAATCTTTGGTACCATGTTGTGTGATTGTTTTATTTTCTATGGCACCTTCGCATAAACATTGTCTGGACATCGCCCACTGGGGCAGAACAATGTGACTTAACTGGGTGCTTTTAGCCACCTCATTGACTATAAGGGAGTGAAGAAGAATTACTTTCAATGAATTTAAAGTAATTGAAAGATGATGAGCACAACAATTGATTTGGTTAAGCCAAAGTTTCTTTTTGGAGTTTTTTCCTTTCAAAGTCTTTTTCTGTTGAATGTTTCTTTTGTGACAAAGATGAATTCAGGTTTTGGATTTGATTTCATTTTGGATTGAGGTATCTAGTCAATCTTACTAAATAGCATTAATTGCATTATTTATGCATTTCATGTTATGACCCGTATGTACCAGTACTCTCCAATGAATTTAAAGGCATGGTATGAAATGCTTCAGAACCAAAGAGTATATAAAGTACAATGGTTCTGTCGGGTATGACCACACAATTACTTTGTTTTACGATTGAATCAAAAGAAGCTAGGTATATCAATCAACAAGAAATTAATCATAAAGGAAATTATATTTAAGAGGAACACATGAAAAAATAAACAATGACAGTACACAAATCACGATGGAATCAGATTTGCTGGGTGGCAGAATATTATTTATATATAAATTGCATCATTTATATTATCACCCATATAATTCTTTTTAGCAAAGCAAGGCTACCAAGGTTGTAAACATTAAAGTGAATTCGTGAATCAGTGACATAGTGACATAAGTGACACAATTAGTGCGTAATATATACAAAGTGAATAGAAAAATTCTATATACAAAGTAAAAACGGGCCAGTGTAGAGAAGAACAGTGACGCAGTTTCCAAGGATGACTCAAGTTCTTTATGAAACCGGGTCTTGAACTGGGCCTAGGTGCTGTCGACGTTTCAACCCTATATATGCGATCTTAAATCGTCATGCGGGTCTTCATCAGGACTTAAAATTAACAATGGCAACCTAGCAGTTAGTCTAGGACCGCCTAATATTCGCACATTGTAGAGCCGAATCACTCATCCAATAGAATTTCTTGAAAATAAACTTTTGGCTACGAGGCTCAGTTGGTTGTGAAGTAGCCGTCAAATCCAATTTAGAAAAGATGTTGTTTGAAAAATCTAACAGCGTTTTCGAAAATAGCAACAAATTGCTTCAAAGCAGTATTGAATCCTGCCACTCGGCCACCTTTCGTCAATGTAGGAAAAATTGACGAAAGGTGGCCGAGTGGCAGGAATTTATAGTTCCTGTTAAAAGGTGTTTATTTTTTCATGTGTTCCTCTTAAATATAATTTCCTTTATGATTAATTTCTTGTTGATTGATATACCTAGCTTCTTTTGATTCAATCGTAAAACAAGTAATTGTGTGGTCATACCGGACAGAACCATTGTACTTTATATAATTTATACCCAGGTTCTGAGGGACACAGGGTCACCCCATTGTTTATGAATCAGAACCAAAGAGAGCCTTACTGTTTGTATGGAGTAACTCTCCATGAGAGAAAGAGAAAACACTAGCTTTTCTTATATACCCCTCAACCACCAGTTTTGCCCCTTGGTGGCATTCTTTATCATCTGGTCCATTCCGTTCCGCTGTGGAATGGGGCGTGCTGCAACCTACGTGATACTTGGGAGCACCTACGTGATACGTGGGAGCACCTTTTTATTGTTTATTAAATTATGTAAAATGATGACAAAAAATAGGAGTGGGTGGTCTTGTGTGGAAAATGAAATTAAAAATACCTGCCTAGTAGGTAAATTACTATTTATTCAGTCAGTATGATTAAAAGCAGGGGAACAAGAAAGTGTAGGTCATAATGTGCCTACCTTTCTAAAAGATAAACATGTTTCAAGCATTACCCAAAGACTGTGCTTCAGGACCAAGGAAATGAACTCTCTGATACCACTCCAGTTGTATTATTTTAGCTGCACACACTGCATGCTGAAAGGTATATACACATACATACAGCCCCTCCTCTGAGTTACTGCTTGTAATTCTGTAAACATTTATTGGGAGAGTTAGTTTGCCAGAGGACTCTGGCAATTTACATTGTTTAAAACTGATAACCTACTGTATGGGCCAAAATTACTGAGCAAGTTTTATTTTTCTTCAATGTAAAAACCTACTTGTGACAAAATCAGTGAGAAAGTTGTAATGAGGTGGGTACTTCTAGTGAAACAAAATGAGCCTTGTGAATGATCAGACAGAACACAGATAGAGTACGAACACATTTAAAAGCACACTAAGTACATAGATAATGCGAAATTCTTGTATAATGGGTCCTCCGGTTGAGAGGTGAACCTATAGTCACACTCTATGAAGTCAAAAACAGGAAAAATCCTGATAGTTGCTTTAAGCAGTATACAACCGTGGTACAAAGCGGCTATGCCGTACTTACTATGTCATGGTTACACCCCTGGTCAATGACCTAGGTTTTTCACCCCAGGGCCTGCATCTTACCATCAATGCTGACACAGGGATGATTTAAAGGGAATGCACGAGATAAGAGACGAGCCGCTGTAGTGTGCTCGCCTGGAAAACCGAGAACGAATCCCCAAAATGGCGCCCATCAATGGAACCACTTCCGCGTTCCATTGGCTACTCGGGTGCTTCTCGGCTTTTTTGATGATGGGCCGGCGTGAGCAGGCTAGAGTGTCTGTTAACCAGCCTTGTGACTCAGAGTCTGGTTTTGTGCTCATTGTTGGATGTGAATGAAAGAAAGCACTAGCCCACATGGAAAATATATTAATAACTATGTTTGCACTGTTGTTGAAACAATAAAGTAGTAACTATCAGCAATGCACTCAGGGAGACATCAGAGTTACATACCCCATTGTAAATATCCTTGCAATAATAAGAAAATGAGTGAGTAACAACAGCCTAGTTTGAAGTCGTATCCGCATGGTCAAACTCAATCCAGTGTGCAGCTCACAAAAACGAGACGTGAGACCCTCATCTCATGTCTTTATTTTTATATTTAAAATGTGGGTGCAGGAAAACGTTCTTGCCTACTGATGTGATAGTGACCAGCGTGTGATTGGTTTACTGTACACCCATATCAGGGATGTTATACCCAGGTATATCTTGGACATAATTTTTTAGGCATAGAAAGACAGAGCAGCGCACCAGATGGTGATCCTCAACTGTGTTCTATTCTTCTTCTTTCCCAAAGGGGTTGGAACTACTCTCTGGTGATTAGTTCTGGTCCTGTCACACTATCAGCAAGCGGAACATGGTATAAATTGGCCCCATGGTATGTTATCATTTAGGTCCACCACATGTGTCTTGACTTTAAACACCCAAAGCTCTTTTTTTATGAACATTCTGGACTCACAGTTCATAGGATTATTGATATGTTCCAGGATCACCCATTGGTAATCCTGTGCTGTGTTTCTTTTTTCTATGTAGTGAGTCAGCATTTTTGTGGCTGCACGGCCGCATCTCAGGTTGCTGCACTGTTCGCAGATCCTGTTTTTTTTCTTGCGAGTCATCATCCCTACATAGTGCAAGTGGCATGGGCAAGTTATCAAGTATACCACCTGTTGTGTGTTACAGTTTGTGAATTGTCTCAGTTCCTATGTCATGTTATTGTTGAAAGAAACTATTACTGTCAGCTTTGTCGAATGGCAGACTCTGCAGCCCCCACATGGGTAGTGGCCCATGACAGGTGATACTGTACCCTGCGATTGTATTCTTTCTGTAGGTGTTTTTCGGGGGCACATGTGTACCAACATGCTGCATAGGCTTTGCCCTCATCTGTAGGAAAACATGGGTTTAGGGAACTTATGAGCACCACTATTTAGAACGCATCGTTGTTTGCTGATGATCTTAGTTACTTGGTTGGATGCAATGTTAAAAATGCATATTAGTGTTTCCTCTTTCTCTTTTCGCGGCAGAGAAAGTAGGGCTTTCCTATCATTGTTTTCTGCCCGTTTTATTTCTCGAGACACAATTTTAGATGGGTATTTTCTAGCCTTTAGGTTGGTTGCCAGATGACCGGCCAGTGTTTTGTAGTGTTTTAGGTCATAACGGTTCCTGCTCAATCTTAGGAACTGTTTTTCCTGAGGTGATGTCATGTCCTTTAGGATAGTCCCATCATGTATATACCAATTACATATATTTTGTCCCATCCACACAACATAACGATCGTATACAGATGACCTTTTACCTAGTAGCTTACTTCTGTCTCTTCGACAACCAGGCTCTCGGTACCCTATCTTAATCCCTGTACCTGACGTACATCAACATGTCCCCAGGAACGGTAGATTTATTTTGTATAAGGGCCACCACTTTTTTCATCCATGGCCAACAGTCATGCATGATCATGTTTGTTTAGAAAAGGATTAGTAGGGTATTAGTGAAGGTTTAAAAAAAATATTGATTCTAGAAGAAACCCTGGAGTGACCACTTTAGTATAAAAGACCCTCACTCCCCCTTATAGAACAGAGGAGAATTCCTTCCAGGCTGGACCGAGACTCTGCAGGCTGATCCTTCGACAAGCAGAGACCTGACATCCCTTGTGGGGTGCCATACTCGACGCAGAGACAGGGTCCTTCATTCAGAACCATCAGGTGAGGGTTTAGCACTTCCCCGGGGGATTCTTGGCTTCATTAAGATCTATCCTGACATTTACATACACATGATTCACCTCCATATCTAGGTTAGGTACACTTAGGTAGGCTACGCATCGTAGGAGTACGCCAATACAATTGTTTTATTTAATCTGCTTTTATTCATCTTATTAGCACTATGGTAGAAATGTATCTACTTTTTACGATATTGGTACTAGCGATTATATTTGTCTGATCATGTCTTTTGATTGTCACAGTTAACATCTTTCACACTAGACTGACGCTTGACCAATAAATAATTATTGAAACCATTCCAATCATCATTCTATGTGTATTCTGAGAAAAGTAAGCAAGAGTGTCTGAGCGAAAGATACTGTATTGTTTCCACGATACCTGAGGAATCAGGATTGTCATGTTCAGTGGTTACCAGAAACTACCTACACCGCTGTAGAATACAGGGGGTGGTAGTGGCACTGTAGAGCTAGCTGGTCTAACGGCTGACTCATCCTGTGGGGGTGTCCAGAGTCTGTCTGCACACCAAGCCCTCAGTTTAGGTCATCCAAAACGGGCAGGTCCTTGGGGATCCTAGGAACTACCCGACATGGCGCTGCCAACGTTGGTTTGGTTCTTATATTTACAGTAAAATCCTAGTAGTTCAGTGGTGCTTTCTCAGACAACCCTACTCACATTTTCCAGAGACTTCTAAAGGTGGAAGGTGTATCCGCCTCAGCTGAGCAGGTACAACCAGTGTATTGGCCAAAGGTTTTAAACAAGCTTGTAAGGATTAAAATTCCCATATTGTGCTAAATTCTAACTCCTAAACCTTTATTTTCTTCTCCTTTCAAAATAACTGAAACTGTGAGTAGCAGTGGAAGCACGGAAGGAGACAAATTTTCTAACACTTTTAAAATCACAGAAAACTGCCGACAGGCAGTAACTCTGAGATTGCTAGAAAATGGCGTACCTGTGACAGGTGGCCATGTTACCTTCGTGATTGAGGCACATTAGGTGTTCGGATTGCAGGTGGGTAAAATTCCCACCTGCAGATCCACAGACACATTTTTTCCATGAATACATTGAAGTGGATCGCCCGAAAGAATACATCCCATACGAGGACACTGAAGTTCTGGTAACTTACCAGCAACATAAAAACTGGTTTAAAAGTGCCCTCAAATACACAACTTCAGTCGTAAGACATGGTCCGGTCAGCATAGGAGGAGCAACATGGCCAGTCTTAGCGGCTTGCACTCCACATCCTGAGCTAGACACACTCCACATTGGAGAAGTGCGTACACTTTACAAAGAAGTAGTCAGGCTATGCACACTACAACCTGCGAAAGCTGCTCCACCTGGAATAGTCCAGACCCAGCCCACACCAATAATTAGTCAACAAATACTAAAAGCAATAATGGGTGCGATGCTATCAAAGATGGATCAAGTACCATTCTGGATTGCTCCAAAAATAGTACAGTTGGAAGCAGATTTCCCCCCTTAAGGGTCCGCAGCAGAAACACAGAATGTTAACAATTTGCTTGTCAATGAGTATGGTTCACTCAATTGAGGATTGTACCACCTGGGGAACAGTATTTGCTGCAGTCTATATTAGAATACATGGTCCCCCAACCATATCAGTTATTCCTGAAGTATTGGAACAGATACAGAATGAGTACGGGGCAGGACCTGCCCTGGACTTGGGGATGAAACTGATGGGTAATTTTGACCAAGTCTTTGCAATTATGCTGAGCAACATCAAGGAGGAAGCAGCAGCGGTGGCTATATGCCATACCTAAGGGAAACACCTGTCATGCACCAAATCTTCACAGAAGCAGAATTGACGTGAACTCCCAATGCCCTCCCGCTGGTGTGTCCGTGCCGGCGTTTCACAGAACAAACTCACCAACGAGGGGGAAAGGGGAAATGGGACAGAGAAGAGACAACTCCCTCGGTGGCTGCTTCCCTCTCGGCGCCCAGGTAATTTTCACTAGTTGTCCTCACTAGTTGTTCCCAGGAAGGAGACGGTACCTAATGCACAGAGGAACAGAAGATAAACAACAACAACCTCCCTAGAATTTCTTCTATTATTAACTATATACTTCAGGAGCTTCCTACCAGTCACTGACAGAGTTTTTGCCTCTCTTCTTATTAGGTTTTAATGTAGACCTTAATCTCCCAGTACCTAGAACTAAAGAAAAGAGAGTGTGAATGAGTTTACCTAATTCCCTGGGTCTGAATATTTATATGTATATATGTGTCTTACTCTATACCTCTAGAGTCTAGTTGGGAGTCTATTGTACAAGTCGATATTCCAAGTCTTCACAGAAGAGTCTTATCCTTAGAGACTGAGGTCGCTGGAAGCTCCCTTGACCTTTAATCCGTAGCTTGAAGATATGCGCGCAAAAATGAACAGGGTAGGAATGAAAGGAAGGAAAGAGAAAGGGAAAGCGCAAGGCTGGTAGTAAAGTTTATACTGGTTATATGAATTAGTTGCGCGCTAAATCTACTCAAGAACTCTGAAGCGAGATATGGTAAATGCGCGGTTAAATACGTCTTACTGTGGGCTCAATGATGAACTTTTTCCAGTCACCGCTGCAAGGAATTCTTCCTGACCTTCTCCGTAGCAGTTCCAATATCCCTGAAGGCTTGAAATTGAGACACTCAAGGTTGCTTCTCACTGGATTGCGAGCTGGCTTCACTCGCGCCGCTCACGCTTCTAACTCCGGTTACCAAAATGCAGGGAAGATAATCTCCGCTAAAGATTTTACTAACATAGAAATTCCGCACTCGCTCACATAGAGTGGTGAGGAGGAACGGAACTACGGACCTCTTCAAACAAAACTACAGTGCGCAGAGGGAAGCGCGCGCACCCTTCTTAACAATTAGTGGCCTCTCAGGTGTTCTGAAAGAGTATCTAAAAGTGCTGGGAACACGGCGGCCATCTTACAGAGTGCAATAGTTCTATCTAGCGTCTTTCCAGAGATTAACCAGACTGGATTTTACAATGACTCTAGACTTTCTCACGCCATGGGATTTCCTCTGACCTAGCACAGTTGTGCCTACAATGTTCCCGACAACACCTTCTACGAATCAGGAGGGTGCATTACCAAAAATTATCGAAGACACCTATGCTTCACTAGGCAGAGATAGTTTGGGAGCCAAATCAGGGAAACCATAAGTGGTGAGTAATTCTGACAAGGATAACGCAAAGCAAGCACCCATTTCTTCTAAAAAGAAATGGGATAATATTAATCAATCTAATAACAATAAAAGAAACACTTCGCGATCAAGGGGGGGGGGGGTCTCCCCAATGGGAGTCCTCTGAAAAGAGGTGCAACCTTAGGAATCGTGATAACATTAGGAAACCTGACAGGTATCAGGATACTGATGCACATTCCTTTCATTCCTTTCAGGGTTCATCAAAAAACTCGGAGAGCCAAGGACGGTCAGAACAAAAAAGACTCAATTAAAAAAGAAGGAAGTAGCCAGCTTAAAAATTTGAAATGCTCAGGTTACTGAGGACTCAGCTTCTGAATGGGGAATGGGCTCTAACGATGCTAGACAGCGCAGCAGAAGTAACAATAGCTCTCCAGAATCTGAAGGAATTTCTGGTGACAGCAGTATTTAATGGATACATCACAGTGGAAACACCTGATACAAGAGTGATTGTCCCATACCGTCAACACAAAATGAATCTCCAAATAGAGGGGGACATCTCAAGAACAATTAAAGGTCTCTTTGGGAAAATTTGACTTTTGGATATGACATCCTGTTAGCAGAAAAAGATTGTCCGCCTGAATCTATGATGGATTGCCCAAAAGGTGAAAGTGTTATTTTGCCTGCTTTTCTGGCCTCATTCCTGTTTCCATGAAACACTCGTACGCGTGGGAGTGGGCGCAAGTGCTAGCTCTGGCACTATACCGCAACCATGTAGGGTGGGATGTAGAGCCCAAACACCACAAAATCCCATTAAAAGCTACTCCAAATCCACAGAGACAGTACCCTATTAAAAATGAAGCAAAGAAACAGGTCAAAGAGATCTTAGACTAACTAGAATACCAAGGTGTGATTGAAACTTGCACCTCGCCAATGAACAACCCTTTGTTTCCAGTCATGAAACCTGACAACACATACCGTTTGGATCTAGATTACAGACATTTGAACACATGCACACAAACATTTGCAGTTCAGAACACACATAGTGCCACATTAAAGAATAACCTTGTGCAGAAAAAATACAAAACAACACTAGATATCTTGAATGGATTCTTCTGCCAAAATATAGCTCCTGTAAGCCGATATTTGATGGGATTTTCTGCCCTAGGCACTCAGAGTCAGTTCTGTTGTCTGCCCCAGGGCTATAAGAACAGCCTCGGGTTATTCTTGGCACGAGTGTCAGAGCTGTTACAAATTTGCGATGAAGGGGCGGTGTCCTGTGTAGATGATATTTATCTGATGGACAATGAATTACTTGAACACTTGTGCAGGATGAACAACATAATTGTTGGTTTTGCCAAATTGGGCTATTAATTTAACTTAAATAAATCAACAGTTACCCATCTCAGCTTCCTAATTTTGGGATATGAGCTGTCAAGTGAAGGCAAAAGCCTGGCCGCAAATGTTTTAGAAAAATGTGCGCTAATCCAGCCTCCAAAGACTCTGAAGGGTTTACAATCCATTTTAGGATTTCTAAATTTTAGCAGAACAAGCATTCAAGACTATGCAGAAAGAGTCAAACCTTTCTACAACTTAAACAGACCAGATTTCACAGCAAACAAGTGGACTCAAAAACATACTGACACTTTACATTCAGTTCAAGCTGACATGATAGCTTCAAAACACTTGCAGACACGAGTAAACGTCCACAACCTGGTAATACGGGTCATCTCCGGGTTATCAGGGTATACCTACAACACATTCAATGAAGGTGAGACAGTTCCGATAACATACAAATCTCATTTGTACACAAATGCTGAAAATTGATTTGCAGCAACAGAAAAAATACTGATGGCAGTACAGAATGCTGTAGGGAGAGAAAGAGCACTAGCACAGGGGGTACGTGTTAACGTTGTTACCCCAATACTGACTTTAGAAGCGGTAACCAAAGCCAGCATTCCGAATGCAAAGGTATTGCATCCACAATGGATACAATGGGCTGCAACAGATGTAGAATACAGATATGATCCTATATTGAAAACACAAGCATTTCTGCAATACGAACAAGAATATCCTCTCCCAAATGAAATCTTGCCTCTTGATTAGTATGAATACAGTATTTACACTGATGGTTCTGCCCAACCGCCAATTGGAAGTAAACCGCAATATAGCACTGTGTTTGCTATAGTGAAAGGTCGGATGCGGGAAGGCAAGTTCCATCCCAGCAATACGACTGTACAGTGCAGCTGGCAGAGCTGAAAGCCCTGATACTAGCACTATAGTATACGGATCGGGAATTACCCACACTGATTTCGTGAAATTAATTTTACTGTGTGCAATCTTACAATGAATATCTTCACTACATGTGTCAATCACCTATATGGGGTCCAGAGGGAACTCAATAATATGCCAAGAAATTCCTTGGGAGACCGTACCCCTTAAGAAATCCTGTTTGGGACAAGAATGTGGGTACCTGATCTCGATTGTGCCAGCACAGTGGTGGATGCAAAACCATTTGAACTGAATGACCGTTTGGCTGTTTTACAGGAACTCAATGAACTCCGAGTGTTACAAAGCAATGTGCAAGTAAAACACACCACTACTAGGGAAGTGAAACCAGTTCTGGCAAGACCTGCCTGGGTCCCAAATATTTGGGGACCTGGTCAGGGAAAAGATCGTGGACAGAAGAGAGTTTTGGCCATCTTACAGAACAGCTGTACCTGTCCTGGCCATAGTGGGAACAAGAACAGTACTTCTTCCTCCTCTTGCCTTCAAAAAAGAGAAAAGATTTGTCTCCATTGATCTGATCACACCTCATCATGTGGCCGATTCTCAACAGTAGGCCGCATGGGGTCCTGAGTAGCCACAGATCTCCTCTTGCTACTAAACAGGAAGTTCAGATGGAAAGACTGATAACCTTTCAAGACTCCGCCACACAGAGTGATGAAGTAATGAATAACACCAGTTGAAATTGTAAAACATCAAGAAGAAACAACAATGCAAGTTGCAATTCGGCACAACAATGATATCTACATTAATGTGCCTTCAAACAACACATCTGCCAGTTCTACAAAACCTGCGGAGTTACCAAAGATAGATCAACCTGCTTCTGGCTACTTCATCAACTTCAATGATTTCTCTTCTAATCCAAGTGAACCTGATCAAACGCCACCCATTTCAAAGAAAGAAAAACTTCTACCATTCTATCTTTTGCTCGAAAGGACTTACTTAGTGCCACTTTGGTTGAATATTTGATTCATAATAGGGGTAGTATACCTGTTGATTTGGATTGACAGGGTGACTTTCTTTTTTCTGCTTCTGAACAGACATTATCTCCCAGAACGGTCTGTAGTGCAATCCATGAACTTGGTCCTGAAACCACATATGTCATCACACCATGAACAAAGAGACTTGTCCCTGGTGAACATTATAGCAATTCCAATACCTGATGGTATAGTTTGGGATAACATTTCATATGATGTCTGTGGCCCCACTGAACATTTGAAAATTCCACATTTGTTTAAAATTTCTTTAAATGATTTCATTACCCCCAGTACACTATCCGATGATTGGGACATTGAGACTATAAATACTAAGCTGACAGCTCTAGAACAGTCTGCTGCATTTTCTTACAGAGAATTGAAAGAGGATACAACAGACTACGATACCTTGTTTTGTTATCAGCATTATGGTAATCAATTTTTGCATAGAGCAAGTGTACCACGCACTGCTAATGTGTACCATCAATGGGAGCATTGCCTAACCCCACCAAAGGGTAGCTCTGCCACATTCACACATACATTTGCATACTTTTCAGGGTTCAATACATCAGACCCAGAATCGTTTTACTCCAAACTTGCACAGAGTAATGCAACTGCGAAGAAAATTATTCAACAAACGCAAAGCTGATATGTTTAGCACCTTTTATCTCCAAAGTGTCTATACAGGGTTTCGACTACTGGAGATCCACCATAGACACAAAATCCATCTGGCGGACAAGAGAGTAGCAGGTTTAGGAAACCAAGGCTTTATTCAGAGCTTGCCTCATACCATTACAGATAATTTTCCTGAATGAAACAGTGCAACAAACTACCTGTTAGTGGTTTGCAAAAATCAAGACCTGAAAACACCGAGCATCCCCTCACGAGCACCTATTAATGGTATCACAAACAACACACTGACAAATGAGGGAACACATGGTACAAGCACATAAAATGCATCATCTCCCGATTGAAAGGGTTGGTTGGTTTGGCCCGTAGACAAGAATATGTGTAAGTCAAGATTGAAGGGTACCACTTAAGGGTTTAGTATCCATAGGCCTGACCTACGCTATGTACACACCGACGATCCAGGGGTAGTGACTTCTTATAGTGTCGGGAAGTTGTGCCTAGACAGGCTAAAAACCTCGACACTATCACAGATGAAACAACACTTGTCCCTTCTGTCGGACAACATGGATTTTAGGGATTTCTTGCTAGGTCCCAAGAAATCACGTAGTAAATGCTTCTTACATACCGTCTATAATGAGGTTTGGAAAGTCTCCCAACAGGAAGCTACAGAAATACTTTGTGAAATAGAGATAATTAACCTAGAAAAGGCATTAGCTGTGGTAGATAATGGCATGACAACACTCTTCTCTCGTGTTTATTCACTGGGCAACATTGTATCCTCAGTTATCGACATAATGGAACATGATTTGTTCACTCTACAACATGGGCAATCACTGCTATGTGCTATTATGCTTTTCAACTGGATGCTTCAATCATTGCGTTCTGGCCAAGTTCCATGGTGATACATTAAAGACATTAAAGACACAAATTTGTTTTCGGCTTACAATCTGACCGACAGACAACTTTTACTGTAGCAGAGTCACCGTCTACGGAATGGTAAATCCATGGCTATATCACACTGCCAATCAGGACCTTCCAATTCCAGAAATGCCTAAAATATTACCCTGTAGGCAGGTGTGAAGCATTGGGCGAGAGGTACATACGAGAAACCTGGGAGTTACCATACACATATAGGTGCAGGAACAAGGAAAAATAAGTTTTTTTGACAGGTTCGAACTGCGAGAATGCCTTAAGTGGGTCTTTATTGTGTAAAGAAATATCGCTTCATGGAGCATGTAATGTGTCAATAGCAAACTTGTACTGCTACCTGAAGGGTTCCCCAGCTGTTGTGATTCATCCAGTTTTTGAGTTACTTTCTAATGGGAGTTACTTGATGTTGAATGACCAAGGCTGCTGTGGTATGACGTCTGGCATTGCTTATCTAGTGACCGTCACCTCCAGGGTGATTTGTTGTAAGCAAGTATTGTTTCCCCCAGCTCGCACAGTTAGGGAGGCATCACCGTGGCCTTCACTGAATGTATCCAAAATAGGGTTTGATTCTCTGAGCAGACTGAAAGCCATGCTGTTTCAGCAAAATGTGGCCTTAACTTCAACAAGAGAGATCTTTGATCTCCAAGTGGTAAGGTCCTTGGCAGAGATACAGGCTCTGGCATGTACAAACTTTCCTCTCCATTGGAGAAATGGGCCATCCAATATTTGACATGTCTGATACGCGGGGATAGAACACTTATTTAAGATCACTGGATCAGGTCAGTCAAAAACCTTTCAAACCATTTTCGGAGTGAATTCATAATTTATACACTCTGTACTTGGAAGCGTTTTTGGAGGGCTTCCTTTGGTCCTGCTTTCAGTGGCGGGCATCCTGATTTTAATTCTATTGTTTCGCAATGGATGTCAGCATCACTCAAGACATGGAGAGAACACTGCTGGAGCGGCGTTGCCATGAACAATTGGTGTTCTTTGTGGGTACACCTCGGCTGCGAGAGTTGTGTGAGCATTGGTTCCTGTCTTTCAGACCGGCCTGACTTCTCCTGCCAGTATTCTGCTGACTCTTTTGCGGATTCAGATCCGTATTGGACCTCTGTCTGACACTTCCATCGGTTGCGCCGCTGTACATAGACATGCTCCTGTCGCCTTTGCGGCCCCATGTGCACAGTGTATTCCCATGTTGATGATTGCGTTCCTAGAGCCTCCACGGGATGCTTCACCTCCTGTTGGAATGGAGATCGGCTCCACCACGGATGTTCAGGCATCAGTCTCAGGCACACAGGCATTTAATTCTTCCCCAACGGCTGCCGTGAGAACAAATGATGACCACCTCTGCTCACTTGATATCGTTCTGGAGGTGCTAGAAGGACTGCCTGCTGCGGATAACACGTTCAATGATGATGAGTCTTCAGCGCAGGATTCTTAAACAATCTGGACTCTCCTGTGCTGGGAACCGTTTGGCAACATTTTAAACATGTACCAAATTGAAGGTCGAACTTACTTTGTTTTTCTTCTATGCTCTATCTGAACATAGTGGCTTTCAAGATGCTCAGAAAAACAGTGACAATATATTCACACATATAAAGGACCTTTTATGAACGCTTTTTAGGGAAGAATGCTTTTACTATAAACCTTACTTTTATGGACATTTTAAAAGACTTTTTTAAGTGCTTTTTCATATATTTTATATACATGATTATCGTGCCTTTTTTAGCATTTACTCTGTCATATATTAGCTGACCTTGTTAACCTTTTGATGAGGAGTGGGTGTCATGTCCTTTAGGACAGTCCCATCATGTACATACCAATTATATACATTTTGTCCCATCCACACAACATAACGATCGTACACAGATGACCTTTTACCTAGTAGCTTACTTCTGTCTCTTTGACAGCCAGGATCTCTGTACCTGACATACATAAACATGTTCCCAGGCACAGTAGATTTATTCTGTATAACGGTCACCACGTTTTTCATCCATGATGAAGAGCCAGCTGTGCATGATCATGTTTGTTTAGAAAAGGATTAGCAGAGGATTAGTGAATGTTTTCAAAACATATTGATTCTAGAAGAAACCCAGGAGTGACCGTTTTAGTATAAAAGAACCTCACTCCTCCTTACAGAACAGAGGAGAATTCCTTCCAAGCTGGACCGATACTCTGCAGGCTGATCCTTCGACAGGCAGAGACCTGACATTCCTTGCGAGGTGCCATCCTCGACGCAGAGACGGGGTCCTTCATTCAGAAACATCAGGTGAGGGGTTAGCACTTCCCCGGGGGATTCTTGGCTCCATTAGGATCTATCCTGACATTAACATACACATTATTCACCCACATATCTAGGTTAGGTACACTTAGGTAGGCTACACATCGTAGGAGTACGCCAATACTATTGTTTTATATAATCTGCTTTTATTAATCTTATTAGCACTATGGTAGAAATGTATCTACTTCTTACGATATTGGTACTAGTGATTACATTTGTCTACTCCTGCCTTTTGATTGTTGTAGCTAATATGTTTCACACTAGACTGACACTTGACCAATAAATAATTATTGAAACCATTCCAATCATCATTCTATGTGTATTCTAAGAAAAGTAAGCTCCAGTGACTGAGCAAAATATACAGTATTGTTGCCACGATACCTGAGGAATCAGGGTTGTCATGTTCAGTGGTTGCCAGAAACTACCTACACTGCTGTAGAATACAGGGGGTGGCAGTGGCACTGTGGAGCTAGCTGGTCAAACGTTTGACTCATCCTGTGGGGGTGTCAAGAGTCTGTCTGCACACCAAGCCCTCAGTTTAGGTCATCCAAAATGCGCTGGTCCTGGGGGGTCCTAGGAACTACACAGGTTTTCCCTGAGGTGATGAGGATGGGAACTGTCATACAGGAGGAAACAGTTCTTAGCAGTCGGTATTTCATGTGTGGTGGTCCTGAGCATTCCCTGATCAGATATGATATTTAGATCCAGGAATGCTAGTTCGTCCCTACTCAGGGTATGGGTAAACTTTAGAAACTCACTTTGCACATTCAGCCAGCTCAAGAAGCTTTTTGCAGTGGCTTTGCTAGCCTCTCATATGATAAGGACATTGCTAATGTACCTTTCCCACAGTTTTATGTGTTTTTAAAAGGGGTTCTGAGGGCATAGAATTTCGTGTACCTCAAGAAGGTGATTATAGAGGCCAGCACTGCTCGGCACAAAAGTGCTTCCCATGCTGGTCCCCTGCTTTTATAGGTACAAACTTCCTTCATATTCAAGGAAATTGTAGATTAGAGCCTACTTGCAGCACTCCATTACTACATTCCTAGGTGTTTGATAATCCCAGTCTACCTCAAATAGGGCCTCTTCAATTATATTCAAAGTCGCCCTGTGGGAAGTGCTGCCACAATAACTTTAATTTTCAAATTGAAGATTCTGTTTACAATTTATATTTAACGATCTGATAAAAAAAATGGAATGGCTATTTATTAGGTCAATATTTTCTGTTATGTCTTGATATTATTTGATGAGTTGTATATAGTACCAAGATGATATATCAAACATACACAATGAATTTACCTTGTTACAACATGCTGCTTATTCTGTGCACTGTTTTATGAGTCCTTTGTAACTGTTAGTCAAAGGGAAGAGTACCTAATGCATGAATCAAAATGGTGTCAATATCTTAATATATATATAAATATATATGTGTATATATATATAAATATATATGTATACATATATGTATAATATATGTGTGTGTATATATATATGTATATTCACTGAAAAAAACATAGGTTTCAGGGGTGTTATAGTTAGCTGGACATTTCCTTTGTACAAAACCCTAGAAATTCCCCTGTTATAGTTAGTTCAGCTAACTATAACTCGCGCCCCCACAATGCACTGCTGATGACGTCACATATTACATCACTCATGACATGGTCAGTGACATTACTGATGACATCACTGATGACATCATCGAATGCATTTGTAGCGTATGGTAAATGTATAAGTGCAGAACTATGAGGAAGTGCTGCAGCATCACACAGTAAACTCTTTAACTACCGTGTGCTGTAGTACTTCCGAAGCACAGGGATGCAACATATGTACATAAATATGTTGCAAATCTATGCTTCTCTCTGCACGGCTGCTTAAACTGCAGCCATGTGGTGACACAGGCACCCTTGCACCATAGTGCAAGGATATCTGTGTGGTGTGCTGTTTGTTTTTCTGCAGGAAGACACACCTTCCTGCACAAAAACAATGAGAAAATGCATTTCTCTCCTTCAATGTATGCTGAACATTTCAGCATGCATTGAAGATATAAAAATGTGGAGAAATGAAAACAATTCTCCTTGTTGTGCTTTCCTACACCAATTATAGAATGGTGCAGCATTCACACACATATCGAGAATTATAATTTCTGATAAATCTAGACATGTTTCTTGTTCTATGAGTATTCAGTGCAATCATGCACAACAACACTTATAGAACACCCTTTCAACGCAAAGTGGTGTGCATGATGAGGTTGTATTTACATGGAGTAAAAAAAGTGTAAATATGAAAGAGTGTCTTGCGCTATAACTATGTTACAAAAAGTGACATATTTCCGGTTTTTAAATTCCTTGCGAATGATAGAAGGTAAGCACAGAGTTTCATCTGCAAAGATGTTCAAAGAAGAATGATTGAAATAATTGTGGTCCTTCAATAGCTACAATGGGAAATATTATGAACCCCTCAAATCTCTTTTTTTGCAGGTCACATGATATCCGATTATGGTCAGATTTCAAAACTACATAGGTATAAACAGAGTGTTTTTAGAAACGTGTTTCAACTTTGTAGCTTCTTGCAGACCTCCTCATTCTGCATATTGAGACATAGTTAAACTTACCTTCACAGTAATAGGAATAAAAAATGGTATACATTTTTTTCAGACTTTCATTGCAATCTAAATTCATAAAAATTGCTTATTTTAAAATTTGGATCTGTGAAAGAAAAGGAAAAAAAATTATAACATGTAATAATACATTTTTTACAACACAGCATAATTTCCACAAAGTAATTTGTTTGCCTTTTTTGCTGTTCTCAAAATATATTAAATTTCACTAAAAATAGTGATTTCAATCGTACTCATCACTTAACAGCGGGCAAAAAAAAACCAATCAAAAAGATTGTTAAAAAAAAACCGACATGCTATTCTCAACAAAATACCACAAGATAAAAATCACAAATATATAAAATGCTTACAGCTAACAACATTTTATAAGTTTAACTTACAAAAACTGTAAATGTTGTCGCTTTAAAATATTCACCAAATCTAAGGTTGAATTTTTGGAGGACGCACCACGCCCACAACGTTTTCCTTCAGTGGTGTGGAAATTTTTTACTTTTCCCGAGGGGCAAATAAAGATCAATGCCACCTTGGTCACGTGCAAGATTTGCAAAAGTGTTCTGTTGCAAGGGGATCCTAAAAAGAAATACTCGTACGGCACGGCAAGTATGATGAAACACCGAAGGACCCTTCATCCAAACTATCTTGCACGAGAAGAGTGCAAACAGATGAGAAACACTCCTGTTCTGTATCTGTAAAAAAGAATCACAAATAAATGTATATTAATAACTTTCAAATTTATACTATTCCATTACTGTACAAACACATTTTATATAAAAACCGACTAAGAAACTATAGCCCTGAACCACAAGTGTGACGATCATTAAAACACTACATGCATAGTGCATACTACTTTGAAGCAGTTCTTGCCCTAAAGCCTACCTCACTAAAAGACTACATGCTAACTGACTGAATGATTACAGTACTATAAGGAGACACACTGGGTGAGTAACAGGGTGTTTGCTAGAAGTGTATGAATACGGACTGGGGAATTGAAGGTGTGAAAGACAACTGTGTAGGTGGTTAGAGGCCTGCATGCATAGTGAATAGGCGTTTGAAGCAGTCTATGTCATAAGGCCTGGCTCACTGCATGAGTACTTGGGTACTGACTGAATGATTAGAGTACAGCAAGGAGAGTGCCTGGGTGAATTTATAAGTGGTAGGCTTTTGGCGCAGGGAATGGATTAGTACTTGGTACTGAATGGGTCACTAGAGGAGTGCAAAGGGAGTGACAGGATGTTTGCTGGACTGTATAGATACTGACTAGGGAATTGAAGATGTGAAAGACAAGTGTCTAGGTGGTTAGAAGACTGCATGCATAGTGGATAGGGGTTTGAAGCAGTCCATGTGCTAAGGCCTGGCTCAATGCTGTAGTAAGGACTCCCTTAATACGTACATACATTGTTAAGTTAGCATAACCACGTCAGAAGTTAGAAAGCCATCTTGCTGCTTTTGCACACGACACTGCGTTCACATGTTATTGCTTAAACGAACTGCTGACTCGAGTTTTGCCTCACACGAGAGCAATCTGTTGTTACCATCCCGAGCTCTGCGAAGCGACCTTGGTCTGCACACGATGTGACAAACAGTCTGAGTTGTTAGACAATGCATGTTTTCCACTCTAGGTTGATCGACCCACTATAACACACGAGCAGCTGCACATACCTGAAAGTTGGTGCTTTTAATATCACGGACATCATGTTTATTATTCAGACCGAAGACGAGCCTTCCTGCGAGAAGACTCCTGATGCTCCTGTGATGTGATTTCACTAAGCTGATCTTTGAGGTATGGGGTCCCCTATTCAAGCCTAAGAGACCTTCTGTTAGTCTAATAATAATATTAGCTTCTTAGTAAAGGGAAAGTGGTAGTATCCACTGTCATTATAACATGATCACCCCTTTTATGATCTATGGAATTGTAACTATGTTGATGGTTTTGATTTTAATCATTTGTCTGCTTGTATTAGTCAAAGTACTGCATATTAGGACACGTGGTCTATAAAAATAAACTCTTTTTATTTTCACCGTGTCTCTGTTGATTCTTGTTGTGGACTGATGTGAGAATAATATACGAACAGGTATTTCCGATTCCCACCATTCCTGAGTATGTACTGAGTCGCGTGTTCTGGGTTGTCTTTTCATTGGGACCGCCGAGCTAAATCTCGGATCACGAATGGGACACTTATGCTAGCCGGATACTGGGTTCTGGGTTCTGAGGTGAGTTTCTGGTACACCACAACTCACTGAGGTCCTGGGGTTCTACGCATAGTTCTGTGTATAAGCAGAATCCCTGCAACATGGCGCACCTAACGTTTGGTCTATGAGTTGAAACGCCTTAGTAGTGCTCGCGTTTGTCCACAACACCCTCATTCTTGTTTCCGGATAACAAGTCTGACGGATTTAAAACCTACCTAGGTCTATTGATATAGGTTCTTTCAAGCTTGATAATTAAAAAGGTTATTGAACCCTTGTGCTACTGATAGTTTCAAGTGTGTGTTGTCCTAATGTCGGTGGAGATTGCGGCGCACAGCCGTGCGGCTGTGAAACGTCATTTGACGCAGTATGGGGTACCGGACACTGGTATGAACGTCATCTTTGTAGTGGGAGCCGATGCGGCTCATCCCTATGAGTTGTTCTACTCTTGGGTGACGATTCCAGCGGTGGGGGATGATGACACCTTTCATTCTTACACTGCAGCTGCAGTGCCGGCGAACTATACGCCGTATAGGACACAGGAAATACCAATATCTGCTTGGCAGCACCATATTTGGTTTAATGGCGCCCTTCCCCATGTGGTTATACCGCCGAGAATGGGCCCTTTATCAATTGCAGGGGCCACTTGGCCGGTACTAGCCGGATTTACGCCTCATCCCCGTTACCTCACGGTGACGGTGGCTGAGTTGCGTGTACTACACACTGCCCTCATTACGATATATAGGGCGTTAGTGCAGTATGTGTCGCGCAATATGCAGGCGGGGGCACCTGCTGTTGCGGGACAGCCTACTGATCATCACGCGGTGGTCATTAGTCCTGTTATGGTTAATTCTGTTATGGGCAAGCGCCCCCAAACTAGGGATGATTTCCCCTTTTGGCTTGCTGAAAAATTTGACCAAATAGAAGCGGTTTACCCGAATACTACTCCTGTGGAGAAACACAGGATCCTCACCATTAGTTTGCCTAAAGACTTGGTCCCCCACATAGATGATTGTGTAAATTGGGGCAAGGTCTTTGCAGCGACGTACGCGCAGTGCTTTGGCACTCCGTCTATGTTGCAGCTGCCCTCCGTTATCAAAAGAGTTCAAGAGAACCATGGTGCGGAGTCTGCGATAGAGTTAGGGATGCAGCTCCTCGGGCAATTTGACCTGGTGGCTACCATGATAATTGGTAACCTGAAGGGTGATGCTTTGCATTTCCAGGTTCGTAATGAACTGAAACGAGTTGCTGAGGAGGACAAACCGCAGGAATTTGCGAAAATAATCGCAGAGGCATATCGGGATTTGGGTCGTAGCTCTTTAGGAGTTAAGCCTGTAATAAAGAATCCCGATCTAAAACAGCAGGGTAAGGCAGAAACGTCTGGTAAGGACGAACGGCCCTTTTTTCCTAAACAAAAATGGCAGGTTAAACAACAGGGAAAGCAGCAGCAACAGAAACAGGGCTCTCGGCCTGCCTCTCCCGTACAGTCTAGTAGTGAACGCACTTATGATCTGCGCGATCGTGCTGCTATAAAGTCTCCTGATAGATTTCAGGTTTCTGAACAGCGCTCTCCTCGTTCTTCACAGGAAACATCGGCTGCACAGTCCGGTGGCGGAGGCGGTGGCAAAGGTCGGGGTGCTCCACAACAGCGTGA
Source organism: Triturus cristatus (assembly GCF_964204655.1). Classification (NCBI taxonomy): domain Eukaryota; kingdom Metazoa; phylum Chordata; class Amphibia; order Caudata; family Salamandridae; genus Triturus; species Triturus cristatus. Next base: position 426,030,088 of record NC_140593.1, read on the forward strand.
CCAGCCCCGACAGACTGAGGGTAAAGGCAAGCAGGACGAATTTGCACGACAAAGACCCCCGTTTCAGAAGAAGAAAGTGGCGGCTCTGACGGCAAGGTATGCCTCAGATAGTGCGGACACAGCTTCGGAACCGGACATGGGCGCTGACGCTCCTGGACAGCGCAGCGGAAATTACCATAGTCCGTCAAGCTCTGCGTCCATTTCTGGCGGTGACAGCAACTGATATATCGGTTACTGTTGAAACAGCTGACACCAGAGTGGCTCCCCCAGACAGACTTTATGAAATAGTCTTATTAATAGAGGGTGACATACAACGTACAATAAAAGGGATTTTTTGGGATAATCTGACCACCACCTATGATATCCTCCTAGCGGAGGCAGATTGGCCCCCAGCTTTCATTTTAGAGGCTCCTAGAGGGGAGGAAGTAATCCTCCCGTCCTTTGCGCACACAGTGCCTAAGGACCAAGCTGAAGTGTATGCTGAGGAGTGGGCGCTTGCGCTTGCGCCGGCGGTGTATCGTACTCAGGTGGGATGGGACAGATTGTCCCCCTGCCATGAGATTCCATTGCGGTCTATGCCCCAGCCTCAACCTCAATATCCTATGCGTCGTGAAGCGAGACCCCACGTCGCGGCAATCCTTGAACAATTGGAATATCAGGGTGTTATTGAAACATGTGTGTCCCCTATGAATAACCCTTTATTCACTGTAACGAAGCCTGACGGCTCGTACCGTTTAGTTTTGGATTACCGGCACCTAAACTCCCATTGCCGGACCTGCGCGGTACAAAATACACATAGCTCGGCTTTGGTCGACAGTCTCGTGCGTAAAAGATTTAAAACGACACTTGACATTTCCAATGGCTTTTTTAGCCACAACCTGTCCACACTGAGTAGCCAGTGGACAGCGTTTACTTCAGGCGGAAAACAAAAACAGTTTACAAGATTAGCCATGGGTTACAAAAATAGCCCTGGCGTCTTTTCTGCTCGCGTGGTTTCTCTTTTAGAAAGAATAGACCCCAAAGCATACTCCTATGTTGACGATATCTATCTTACGGATGATGAGCTGATGCCGCATCTGTCTCGGGTTGACAATATTATCGTGAGTTTTGCTGACTATGGCTACAAATTCAATTTTGCGAAGTCACACATCGCAGAATATACGGTGTTGTTTTTGGGCTACGAGCTCAACAATGAAGGTAAGGGGTTAGCCCCCCACTTTCTGGAAAAGTGTGCACGCTTAAGTGCTCCTACGACACTGAAGAAATTACAATCTCTGCTGGGTTTTCTGAATTTCGGCCGTACGTACATTCCTGATTATGCCCAGCGTATCAAGCCGCTTTACGCCTTGGTACAGCCTTCGTTTTCGAAATCTAGCTGGCAGCTAGAACACTCTGCAATTTTACAGTCTTTACAGGCTGACCTTCTTGCTTCACAATACTTGCTGACACGTGATAACCGCACTAACCTGGTAATAAGAATAGTACCAGGCGCCGTGGGGTTCACGTATTTGACGTTTAATGAGGGCGACACAGTCCCCATTGCGTACAAATCCCACTTGTACACCTCTGCTGAATTACGTTTTTCCACGGTCGAAAAAGTTCTGACTGCTGTGCAGATGGCGATCCTCAAGGAACGCGCACTGTCGCATGGGAAACAGATTCTGGTTGTAACTCCATATCCTGCTTTAGAGGCAGTGACTAAAGCAAGTGTACCAAATTCTAAAGCTTTGCATCCACGGTGGATACAATGGGCCACAACACTGACGTCGCCAGACGTCACTTACATCTTTGATGCCTCATTACAGACTCAAGAGTACTTGCAGTATGAATTCGTTCATCCGGCACCTCTGTCTTTGCGCCCGCTCGAAGAATACCATTGTGTCATATACACTGACGGGTCTGCGCAACCCGCAATTGGATCGAAGCACGCTTACTCTGCGGCTTGCGCAATTGTCGTAGGTACATTCGTAGATGGTGAATTCCAATCTGATGCAGTGCATACGCAGTCATTGGGTGATTGTACCGCGCAATTGGCGGAGCTCCGGGCTCTGGTGCTTGCACTGGAGTTTGCTGATCCCCGAGTCACTACTCTTATAGTGAGTGACTCCTTCTACTGTGTCCAGTCCTACAATGACAATTTACACTTCTGGTCTCAGAATGATTACCGCGACACTAAAGGTAGCACAATTAAGCATAAAAAGCTTTGGGTTCGGGTGGCAGACTTTAAAGACCGTCTCCCTCTCGTGAGTGTTATTCACACTCTTGGTCACCAGCGGCTTGGTGTCCATGCTGTCGGCAACAGCTTAGCTGACGAGGCAGCGAAAACAGCAGTGGCTACATACTTAGTGGCAGCAGTTACAAGATCCAAAAGTAAGATTGATGATGACATCTTGGCAGCTATTGCTGCTACAGAGAAGGGAGGAGATTACCCGAAGGGTTTTCCCTCTCGGTATATTTATCATTTAAGTCCTGATAAAGTCCCATTAGTGAGGATTAACGACGTTGGTGATAGAATTATTCCCAACGCGGACTGCAGACCAGCACTGATCTTGGCTGCGCACGAGGGGTTGGCGTCAGCCCACGCCGGTGTGTCAGCTACAATATCTCTGCTACAACAACGTTACTGGTGGTTTGGTTTATATAAACAAGCGCGCGCTTATGTTCTTGATTGTGACATTTGCCAACAGATTAAACCTTCTACTGTTGCGCGCCCACCACAGACACAGCTGTACATCTCTAATAAGCCATTTGGTTGTGTTTATTTAGATCACTGCGGTCCTTTTTCTTCTGATACTGCGTACAAGTACATCTTGGTTGCAGTGGATTCGTGCACACGTTTTCTTTGGGTATGGCCACAAAGGAGTGCTGACTCGCGGACTGTCATCAGGGATTTGCGTGTCTTTGTGGGAACCTTTGCGTGTGGTACCTTCCATTCTGATCAGGGCCCTGCGTTCGCCTCTAAGGCTTACAAGGAGGCTATGAAACATTTGGGGGTCCTTGTCAAATTTTCGTCTCCCTACCGACCTGAGGGTAATAGTGTGGTGGAGCGAATGAACCGTGACTTAAAGCAATCTTTGACAGCACGTGTTTTAGACACAGGCCGGAACTGGCTAGCCCATTTGTATAACGTCCAACGTGCACTTAATAATCTCCCTAGAAGGTCTCTGGGTGGGCGGACCCCGTACATGATGCTATCGGAATCAGAATGTTTGTTCCAGACCTTGATGGTCTAGACATTGCGGCGTCGACCGCACCCTTTGACGTAGATGATCACTGTGCTGTTTTGCAGACTCTACAAGAAGCCAGAGACTCTCTTTCGAAAGAACATTTGCCCTCCACGTCTGATACTGAGGTTCAGATTCCGGTAGTCGGCTGGCTACCCCGAGTTGGAGATCTGGTCCGTGAGAAGGTGGAGAACAAGAAGGAGTTCGGCCCCTCTTATCGTGCACCAGTTCCAGTGCTTGGAGTGCAGGGTACAAGAACAGTCATTTTACCTCCACTTCCTGGTCGCAAAGAAAACAGGTACATCTCTATTGACAATGTCAAACTTCAGCGAGTGGCCGATACTTCTTAGTATGACTGCGGCAGTTTCATGCCAGACGATGCAAAGACATTCAAGGTCGGTTCCTGCTTCTACCACCTTGTCTGATGTTGCCATCGAGATGCATTCAGTTACTGATCCCTTGCTGATACCACCTGCTGGTGGTTTGTCCGATGAGACTGAGTGTGCTTATCCTACACGTGGACCTTCGCCTGTTTTACAATCTACAGCACTTGGCCAGTCCCGTTTTTCCTTTGACACTAACTCTTTGCCCTCAACTCCCCCATCAAACATTGCTGTTTTTGTGAGCTGGTTTAAGAAATATTTTTTGATAGCTCCTTGGACATACATCTGGTTGATGCTTTTTGGTATTTTTGTGTTTATGTCCATTGGATTTGTTGTAGTTTTCTTCCGTTTGGTGGATGGCCATTATCTCAAAGAGAGATCGACAATTAGACTTATCAATGGAACTTTGGCCCCCCACTCCTCATCCCACATCATGAAAAGGGACCAGACTTTTGTGAATATTACTGCCTGGCCCGTCATGGATGGAATCGCATGGGATGCAGTTAAATTTCAAATTCATGGGCCTACAGAGGTCATTAATGTGCCTAATGTATTTCGTGTTTCTATGGGTGATGTAGTTAAACAGAACATACGTTCTGATGATTGGGATGTACACGCCATTGAAGCACTGTTTTCAGATTTGAAATATTATGCCGCCTTTGATGCTGAGGATTTGTATGAAAATGCGGCTAATTATGCGGAACAGTATTGTTTTCAACATTATGGCAATCACTTCCTGCATAAATCGAATTCGTTTAGAAATTTTGTAAATTTTACCCAGTGGGAACATTGTCCCACCCCCTCGTTTGGCAGTTCACATACATTAGTTGATAAGTTTACTTATTTTACTGATTTCAGTGTTTCAGCCCCGGCATCCTTTTATTTTAAAGTTAAGCCCGAGTCTGCCTCCAAGGTTAGACTGACACACACCAAATTGCTATATTCTAAGTCCTTTATGGATGAGTTGTCAATCAAAGGTTATGATCTATGGAAGGCTACTATTGATCTTAAGTCGGTTTGGGGTTCCAAACCGTGGCAGGTTCAGGGAACTGAAGCTTTACACCGTGCCTGTCTAGTACCAAATCATATGTTGTTTTTAAATGCAACCATCTTCCAAACCACCTGTTTCGGATTGGCCACTTCTAAAAAACTAAATTCGCCTTCTGTGCCGGATCTGGGTGCTTACCCAAATTGGTATAATCACACAGATCTGTCCCTTCCTGCTTTGCAGTTATTGGTTTCCAATTCGTCTTTCAATATTTCGAAATTTAATAGTGAGGGATGGTTAATTTGGCAGAGCAGTTCTAAAACCTGTCAACGTCATTTTCTAGGACTGAAACCGGGGTATACTCAAGATCGCGTGGACCCCCGGTTTGAGTCGTCACATACAGTGACTACATACTCTGTAGGGAAATTATGTCAGTCCTGGCTGCGACATTCCACCTTGGCATCTGTCAAAGTTCATTTATCAAAGTTACATGACAAAATAGATTTGAATGATTTTGTTAAAGGTCCTGTGGGTGGCAGATCCAAGAGATGGGCGTATGCTATTTACAACGAAGTATGGAAACTGTCGCAAATTGAGGCAGCTTCAAGATTGAGAGCTATTGATCAGGCTAATATGGAAAAAGTATTGGCAGTTATTGATAACAGCATTAACACTCTTTCTTCTCGCATTTATACATTAGATAATATTGTTTCTTCAATTGTGGATATTGTGCAGGATGATATGTCTGTGTTGTATCATGGTCAAAACCAGTTGCGTTCTGTTATGCAGTTTGCATGGACATTACAAACATTGAAGGCAGGGAAGGTCCCTTGGGACTATCTGAATACAACATCGTTATTTCTTCCCTTTAACCTTACTGACAAACAGCAGTTCATGTCCATGAAGGATGCTACATATTCCTTGCTCCATATTGAGAAATTGGAGCCGTTACCTTTTTCTGTTGCGGAAGTCGACTCCGCTGTGTGGCTCTTACACGGATTGATAACTCTACCGTTTGCGCTTTTTAAGTTTACCTCTTGTATGAAACACTATGCTCTGGGTAGATATGAACAGCTGGGTACCGCTTTCATACATGAAGTCTGGTCCCTCCCCTTTACGTATAGATGTACAAGGGACGGTACTGAGGTTTATCTGAGGGGTGAGGAATGTACAACGTCACCTGATCATTCTGTTGTATGTAGGCACATTCAATTGCACGGTGCTTGTAATGTACACGCTCCGAATTTGGCCTGCGTCCTCAAAGGTATCCCGGTACCAGTGATTACGCCATCTTTCACGCTGCTTGCAAACGGTAGTTATTTAATTTTAAACAATGAAGCTTGCTGCGGGATGTTAGTAGGGATCCCGTATATAGTAACTGTAACACAGAGGGTTGTCTGCTGCAATAACGTCCTGTTTCCACCCCCGCATGGGAGGCTGGATGCTTCCATCTGGCCTTCGATTCCAACCTTGAAAGCAGAGTTCAACAAGATGAGCAGAATAAGAGCGCTATTGTCCCAAAAGGAGGTGCCATTGACTTCCTCCCGGGAAACATTTGTCCTTCACGTAGCAAATACGCGCACCGAGGTACAGGCGCTTTTGAATACTGACCTCCCCCTGAATTTTGGGGCTTTGATCCAAACAATTTTCAATGCCTCGTCCACGACTGGCCTGGCTCATTTTTTTAAACTTGTGGGCTCGGGCCTCGTGACCTCTTTCCAAACTATTTTTGGTGTGATTCCGGCATTTTTTCATTCTATTTTCTCCAGCGTCTTTGGAGGTGTCCCGTTAATTCTGGCTCTAGTGGCGGGTGTGCTACTTTTACTTTTCATCATGCGGAATGGCTGCTCTTTCTGTGCCACACGACAGCCTGTCCCGTCTGCAGCTTCTTCGTGACAGGATGCTTGATTACTGTGGTGTCCTGCCGTTGGCGACTCTGAGCCTGGCATATGGATTATCCTTCCGGTATTCCTACTTCACCTGCGTGCAACCTGTCTTCCACTGCCTAGATTGTCCCTTTGAATGGCCTATGGATTTGTGCTTATCCAACATGGTGTCTCCGGACCCGGATTATGATCGACTGATGAGGCCCTTAGTGTCTCACGAGTCTGCCTGTTCTGGTGTTCGGATTATGGCCTGCGGTGCGGCGCATGGTATCCTGGGTAATTGGGACATCGTGAGAGTGGCATATGACTTCTTGAATATGAGTTACTTGGAAGTACACGCTGGTTGCCCTCTGATGGTGCTAGAGGCTCCGCTGATAGAAGAACACGTATGTTCCTTTTCTTTACTTAACTGGATGGCTGAAACCTTCAGTGGCCGTGCCAATGATTTTCTGCTGGAGGCTGTGGCCACATATGCTGCGTATACTCTCATGGATTGAGTGAACTATCGTCCACTGTGTTTTCCTCACGTGTCTTGAACTGTCCCTGTACGTCTGCACTTATGCCCGGTGAGGCGTTTTTTCATTTTTTCACCCCCCACGGCACGTTTGAGGTTTTTTGTTTTTTCTTTCCATTTTTGGTTTTTTCCTGTTCGGACTTTGCCTGAACTGATCAATGTTTTTTAAATTGGATACGCCTTGTTCTGCTCTGTCGCGCTTGAACTCTGCGTTCTCTCTTTTCTTGCATACTAAGTAGTGCTTCGATCAAGGGGGCATGTAGTAAGGACTCCCTTAATACGTACATACATTGTTAAGTTAGCATAACCACGTCAGAAGTTAGAAAGCCATCTTGCTGCTTTTGCACACGACACTGCGTTCACATGTTATTACTTAAACGAACTGCTGACTCGAGTTTTGCCTCACACGAGAGCAATCTGTTGTTACCATCCCGAGCTCTGCGAAGCGACCTTGGTCTGCACACGATGTGACAAACAGTCTGAGTTGTTAGACAATGCATGTTTTCCACTCTAGGTTGATCGACCCACTATTTAGTCATAACACACGAGCAGCTGCACATACCTGAAAGTTGGTGCTTTTAATATCACGGACATCATGTTTATTATTCAGACCGAAGACGAGCCTTCCTGCGAGAAGACTCCTGATGCTCCTGTGATGTGATTTCACTAAGCTGATCTTTGAGGTATGGGGTCCCCTATTCAAGCCTAAGAGACCTTCTGTTAGTCTAATAATAATATTAGCTTCTTAGTAAAGGGAAAGTGGTAGTATTTATAACATGATCACCCCTTTTATATTCTATGGAATTGAACTATGTTGATGGTTTTGATTTTAATCATTTGTCTGCTTGTATTAGCCAAAGTACTGCATATTAGGACACGTGGTCTATAAAAATAAACTCTTTTTATTTTCACCGTGTCTCTGTTGATTCTTGTTGTGGACTGATGTGAGAATAATATACGAACAGGTATTTCCGATTCCCACCATTCCTGAGTATGTACTGAGTCGCGTGTTCTGGGTTGTCTTTTCATTGGGACCGCCGAGCTAAATCTCGGATCACGAATGGGACACTTATGCTAGCCGGATACTGGGTTCTGGGTTCTGAGGTGAGTTTCTGGTACACCACAACTCACTGAGGTCCTGGGGTTCTACGCATAGTTCTGTGTATAAGCAGAATCCCTGTAACAGTGCATGAGTACTTAGGCACTGACTGAATGATTAGAGTACTGCAAAGAGAGTGTCTTGGTGAATTTATAAGTGTTTGGGTTTTGGCACAGTGAATGGATTACTACATGGTGCTGAATAGGTCACTAGAGGAGTACAAAAGGAGTGACAGGATGTTTGCTGGACTGTATGGATACTGACTAGGGAATTGAAGGTGTGAAAGACAAGTGTCTAGGTGGTTAGAAGACTGCATGCATAGTGGATCGGGGTTTGAAGCAGTCTATGTGATAAGGCCTGGCTCACTGCATGAGTACTTGGGTACTGACTGAATGATTAGAGTACAGCAAGGAGAGTGCCTGTGTGAATTTATAAATGGTAGGCTTTTGGCGCAGGGAATGGATTAGTACTTGGTACTGAAAGGGTCACTAGAGAAGTGCAAAGGGAGTGACAGGGTGTTTGCTGGACTGTATGGAAACTGACTAGAGAATTGAAGATGTGAAAGACAAGTGTATAGTATGTTAGAAGACTTCATGCATACAGCAAAGACATTTGAAGCAGTCTATGTGGTAATGTATGGTTCACAACATAAGTACTTGGAAACTGACTAAATCATCAGACTACTGCTAGGACAGTGCCTGGGTAAAACTTTTAAATTTTCAGTTCTGGCACAGTGAAGAGAATAGTACATGGTACTGCACTTTAGTGTCAAACCCTGACTCATTTTATCAATGCATAAGCAAAGAATAGCTTCTAAAGCTACTAAAACTTGACAACATGACCGATTTTAAAACAGTTATCTGTCACCAATTACACCATGTTACCAAATGCTTCTATCACAATCATTACCCAAATGTACACAGACTCACAGTGTGATTTTAGACAAGCAACACTATCCCTAGCAGTTTACCAAAATTCATTCACTAGTCTAGAAGAGGTAAGGGTACTGCACACAATCTACATATTTAAGTACAGCACATTAATGTCAAAGCATGACTCATTTAATCAACGCATAAGCAAAGACTGGCTTCTAATGCTACTAAAACTTGACAACATGACAGGTTTTAGAAGAGTTATCTGCCATAAAATACACGATGTTACCAAATGCTTCTCACACAGTGGTTTCCAAATGCACACAGACTCACAGTGTGATTCTAGACAAGCAACACTATCCCTAGCAGCTTACCAAAACTCATTCACTACTGTGCAAGGGGTAAGGAGACTACACACAATCTACATATTAAAGTACAGCACATTAGTGTCAAAGCATGAATCATTTTATCAATGCATAACCAAAGACTGGCTTCTAATGCTACTAAAACTTGACAACATGACAGGTTTTAAAAGAGTTATCTGTCACCAAATACACAATGTTACCAAATGCTTCTCTCACAGTGGTTCCCAAATGCACACAGATTCACAGTGTGATTCTAGACAACAACCACTATACCTAGGAGTTTACCAAAAATCATTCACTACTGTGGAAGTGGTAAGGGAACTGCACACAATCTACATATTTCAGGGCTGTACTTTTGTGTCAAAGCCTAACTCATTTAATCAACGCATAAGCAAAGACTGGCTTCTAATGCTATTAAAACTTGACAACATGACAGGTTTTAAAAAAGTTATCTGTCAGAAAATACACAATATTACCAAATGCTTCTCTCACAGTGATTCCCAAATACACACTAACTCACAGTGTGATTCTAGACAAGCACCACTATCCCTAGGAGTTTACCAAAACTCATTCGCTACAGTGGAAGTGGTAAGGGAACTGCACACAATCCACATATTTTAGGACAGCACTTTAGTGTCAAAGCCTGACTCATTTAATCAAAGCATAAGCAAAAACTGCCTTCTAATGCTACTAAAACTTGACAACAAGACAGGTTTTAAAACAGTTATCTGTCAGCAAAGACACAATATTACCACATGCTTCTCTCACAGTGGTTCCCAAATGCACACAGACTCACAGTGTGATTCTAGACAAGCAACACTATCCCTAGCAGCTTACCAAAACTCATTCACTACTGTGCAAGGGGTAAGGAGACTACACACAATCTACATATTAAAGTACAGCACATTAGTGCCAAAGCATGACTTATTTTATCAATGCATAAGCAAAGACTGGCTTCTAATGCTACTAAAACTTGACAACACGACAGGTTTTAAAACAGTTATCTGTCAGCAAATACACGATGTTACCAAATGCTTCTCTCACAGTGGTTCCCAAATGCACACATACACACTGTGTGATTCTAGACAAACAACACCATCCCCTTGCACTATACCAAAACACATTTCTTCATCTAGAAGGAGTACTACATTTTAATATAGAATCATAACTCATTTCACAAATTCATAAACAATGAATGGTTTCTAATTCTACCACAACAGCACAGATATCTGTCTGCAAACACATGAAAAACACAAATGCTTATCACAGAATGGTTTCTACATGCACACACACTGTCAATAGGATTGTAGAGAAAAAAAGTACTCCCTACACTTTAGCAGGAGAAATACATTAGTCTGATTAAAATCAAAATAGTCTACATACATCCCCTCACAATTAAATAACTCACCTTTCAAGTTGTTTTGTAGATTAAGAAGTATATCAGTCACATACCAGATTTTCTTTTACAGAATCTCTGCACTGTGCACCTCTAAGCAAAAACAAAGAATGGAAAAGTTTCCTTTTCATTTTCCACACATATACATGTAAACATCGAATCACAATCCTTTACACATAAATTCAAAAGCAAACACACATTTCTATTAGTTAAACATTTCAACCCTTCCCCCAATCTGCCTTCTGCCCGTTACCATAGAAACAGGTCATGGAACACTGCACTGAGCACACAGGTCACAAGTTCAGCACACAATGTTGCTAAACAAGACAGCAAGAGCGCTTGACTTTTCAACATATCAGCCTATCATATATAATGTTCCTTACAATCTGTTTTTGTTAACCAATAAGAATCACGCCTTTAACAAACAGAAATATACACCCTACCTTTCAGTGTAAAAAGTTGTAATACAACCAAAGATTTCTTGTCTTTTTTTAATTTGTTTCCCTTGGATCCGCGCACCCAACGTGATAGGATGCGCGCACCGTGCGCGCATTTCGCCGTTTAAAAAAAAAAAAAGGGGGGGCCCCAGGGGGTCCTTCTGGGACCCCCTACGCACTTCTAGAGGGTCAGAGTATTTCCACTCTGCCCCCTTTATATGTTTTACACACTTATTCCCCTTGCTTCTTCAGCCTCGCTTCTACCGAGGCAGAAAATGGCTGCCAACAGTTCCTGGTTTCGAATGTAGACAGACACTCGACAGCCAATTAGCATTCAGCGCGCGATCGGGAGGGTGCACGCTCGGTTCGGGGAGGGTGCGCATACGGTGCGGGTAGGGTCCGCGGATCCTCCCCGGCCATAGATATTTATGTACTTTTAACTCTAATTTTCTCAGGAACTACTGAACAGATTCACACCATTTATGCAAAAGGCATGAGTCTGAACTGAGGACTACCTCTTTGCCAAATTTGATGTCATTCCGTTCAGCGGTTCTGGCTGTAGCTGCAACAACAGTTCCTATGGGAAATTGCATGGGGAAAACGCGTTTTGGGACCCCCCTTTTTCTCAGCTTCCGCTTGACAAATCACCACGAAACTTTCAGGGTAGGAGCGGAGCGGAGCTGGCCAAAAGTTTGGAAAATTGCGCGAGGATTCATCAACCGGCGCCAGACTTATTGGGAATAGAATGTTGCAGATTTCCTATGGAAAATGGGTCCTAACTATAACTATCTACTGGCGACCGCCAGTAGATAATATATACATATATATAACCTCCTGGCTCTCGCCACTGGGTAGTTATACTTAGGTCAGCATCTCCGTAGTTAATGCCTTTTTTTTTGCTAATTACTTTGGAGCCATTTGATGAATATTCACTAACCCTTGCAAAAAAGTGTTACTGTTTGTCAAGTTTTTGCATGGAAAGTTGCAGGGTTACCCGTCAAGCAGAGAACGAGAAAACATGGGGGCCAAAAACACAAAATCTACATTCATTTTTCATAGACTTTTTTTTTAAACATCACTCCCATAAAAATCTGCTGAACAGAGTTATTCCAAATTTGTAGGAGGCTAGATCTTGGTCTAGAAAGTGTACTTTTGGTGATTTGGTGTAAATCCGTTCAGTAGTTTTTGAGATATTAAGTCCAAATATATTTGCATATCTGGGCAGCTGGGTTAGAAGGACTTAGATCCCAATTTTGAAACATGGAGCTCTCTGATTGGACGAGTGAGCTTTTTCCCCTTGGGCCATCTTGCTACCACAGGAGTCAGACTCATGTGAGAGCGAGCCCTCTGATTGGCTGCCAGCAACATGATGAAAACTGTTGCTGGATGCCGTTACAAGACTCAGGGACTTTGGGGCATAGAAGGAGGTTGCACCACCGCAGCATAAATTTTTTTTACGCAGGGGCGGCATATTTAGTGCTTCACATTACTCCATATTTAAAAACGTATGCATTTGGCCCAATGCATCAGTTTTCGTAGGCTTGAGTCACGTTATACTTGCGCTGGAACCAGCTGAGCCATGCAGTGTATAATGTATGCAGGGTAGTCATTCCCCTGTAAAAGACATCTTAGAACTGACACAGTGAAATTTACACGTTTTCAATGCATTGCTTTATGCCTTGAAAGCATCAAAATTCCTACACCTCTTCAGGCGTAGGAATTGATGCAGTGGCTTTCTAATGGGAATCGCCTCTGTTTTTAGATGCATTGCTGTAGTTGCGTCAGTCTTATGACCAACTACGGCAGTGTGCCACTTTTGGGCCCACAGATGCGTCAATATTTCTGACACATCCGGAGATCCTTGCACTATGGATCCCTGTGTTGTAAATGCAGCTTATCGTAATAGTTTCTGACGCAGGTGCAAAAAATTTGACGCATCACAGCTGATGCATCACTTCTTGTAAAAATGCCCCTAAGTTCCCTGTCCTACAATTATTTTTGTTTTTTATTATAAGGAGTGAGGGTAGGGGTACCATTCCGCCTATCCCTTGTAAGGGCATCCCTGAGGGTGTTTTTGCCATCAATAGCTTCCCAGCAGGCGTTAAAAATATTTGGAGCTTGAGCCTCCTTCCTGAGCCAATTTGGGCCCCAAGGTCCCCAAACCCCAGTGCCAACTTTAGGAAAAAATGGAGAGGAGTACATGCAGCCCCTCCGGCCCCCGGGACCTCAATCCCTAGGGCTGGTTAGCTTAATTGAGGTGAGGGAGATGTGCAGCCCCACTCCCTGAGCCAACTGTGGCCCCGGGGACCCAAAACCCCGGTGCTTGTTACATTAGCTAAGGGGAGAGGGGTGCATGGCCCCCTTCCCAAAAGGGTCCCAGGGGACCCCACCCCCAAGGGCTAAATTGTAATGAAGGGGCAAGAGACCACGTGAGTCCCCTCCTCAAGCTTCTAAAGGCCCCGGGCACCCCATCCCCAAGGGCTGAATAGTAATGAATGGGAGGGGGTAACAAGAAATAAGTTGAGAAAAAAGAAGGGGGCAGGCTAGGTATACCCTGACCCCTAGGCCTGGAACCAAATATGTTTTGTTCCCCAATTTTGCAGAGATTTCGCAGAGGATCCACGACTACGCAGCATAATTGAAAAAAAAAAACAAGTGCTTAGTTTTCTTTGCCTCCTGACAGTCTTGTCAAGTGTCACACATCTGGTGTTAAAGAAAGCATTTTGAGGTAATTTACCACATTCCCGCACATGCAGGAGATTATCATGCAAATTTTTATTTCATTTTTTTAACACTTTATTTTCCAATTTTTCTCTCACATCTGTAATATACAATTGGTGGTACACCGTCTTATAATGTATCATAGAAATAGTTATCACAATTGCACAGTTGGGCATGTTAAATGTAACACAACAGTAGGCATGGAAATACCAGCATCTGCACATTCTGAATATCACATTTCCCTCTGTTTGCCCCGGCCTTCTTTTCAAACTACAACAGGTAATCGCCTCTGCATCTGGTTCTGCATGGTCCGATACATAAATACAATCAATCTAAGTATGGGTTTATTGCCATGGATTGACGCCCTATAGGGAAGTATTATCTAACCTTAGGGATACGCTCCAGCACCCCACACCCTCCAGGACTATGCCTCTTTGTAGTTGTGAGTTGGAGGTCTGTCGCAATGTTGTAACATATGCCCTACATGGGCCCCCTATGTCCTTAGGGCGGGACCAACTAGGCATGATGCCGGCATAAATCTCGCGATTAATATTGCAGTATGCCAAACTGCGTATCCACCCCTGCAGGGTATGGGCAGCCCTTCGGCCCCACAATAGAGCTATCTCCCTTTTGGCCAGCAGTAATCCAAGGGATGCGAATCTCCTAACTTTTTTAGGAAAAATAACTGTGTATCCCAGCAGTGCCACTTCTGGTGTGGGAACAAGAGACAGATTATTCATGACACCCAGCATGTTATGTATTTGCTCCCAGTAGGTCTGTAATTTGGGGCAGGTCCATGTGAGGTGCGCAAAGTCTGCATATGGCGCGGAGCATTTCTGGCAGTTGTGGGGTCTGGAAGGATCTATTCTGTGTGCTTTGGTGGGGGTGCAGTAAATTCGACGTAGGAATTTGAAATGTAGGAGCTTATGGATACTGTTATGGAAGACTTCCCTCATCACCGCGCAGCACTTTGCCCATTGTTCATCTGTAATTGTATGACCTAGGTCTCACTCCCATGCGTTGTGAACCTCGTCGTCCTTCACCGGTCTCATACTAGCACATGTTTTGTATAACTTGGAAATGAGATGAGAACCCGTCTCACTTTCAATGATCAATGTGAGTGGAGCGAAAGATTCGGGTTCAACTGGGTAAGTAGTCAGTGTGGCGCGTAGAGCAGAGCGGATTCGCCCCAATATGAAGTGATCCATAAAGGAGATGGTTTGGAACTGGGTGTCTTCGGACACCGAGAAGATATGCTCCCCCATTTCAGTGATATTGAATTTGGCTAAAGTGCGTTGTACCAACTTCTCCCCCGTTATTGGCAGCCAGGGGGGTTGCGGAGGGGTAGGGCCAAAGAGTATAATGTGGTAGTGCAGACTAGTCTCCGCAGCTTTTCTCATGCCCAACTGGTGATGGAAACAGTCTGTATATCGTGTTGGTCTCTAGGAACGCCCTTTGGTAATACAGTGGACAGTTTTTCGGGTAATATGAAATCCGCTTCCGGACGTAGAAATGGGAGCCTTGCATCAGGATGAAACCAAGCATATGCATAGCAACATTGGGCCACTAAATAATACAACTGGAGATCTGGGACTCCATATCCCCCCCAGTCGCAAGGAAAGATAAGCACCTGCCAGCGGACGCACGCCCTCTTCCCCCCATACCAGTCTGATGAGGTGTGTGCATAATCTTAAAAAAAACATTGGTATGGGGTATGGGGATATTATTAAAAAGACAGAAATTTGGGGAGCACTATCATTTTAAGTATCGCGACTCTACCTGCTATAGATAGCGACAGACGCGGCCAGCGTTCCACTTGGGCTTCTAAGGCGCAGACTGCATGTCCATAATTAAAACTGATGATTTGCGCAGTGTCCAGGTGCATATGTATGCCTAAATATTTTACCGACTCGTGGCACCATTCGAGGGGGAATCCGCAGTCCCATGGAACCACGCTTATTGTTAATGGAAAGATCAGTGACTTGTGCCAGTTAATGTCCAATCCAGAAAAACAGCAGAATCTGAGTATTTCTCTGATAAGCGGTTCTAAATTTTCCTGAGGGTCTCGTACATAGAGGATAGTGTCATCTGCATATGGCGAGACTAATAAGGAGCCTGTGTTGGATTGTAAGCCTCTGTGCAAATGTTGTTCCTAAAAATGGTGAATCAAAGGGTCCATGGCCAGTATAAACAAAGGGCAGCCTTGCCAGGTGCCACGAGACAACGAAAAGGGTCGGGATAGCATGCCGTTCAGAGTCTCTCTGTGGGCCGACCGTATAGTAGTGCTGTGGTTGCTATAAAGCCCACTGGCATGCCCATACGGCGCATAACTGAGAGAAAGAAAGGCCATTTCAAGGAATCAAAAGCTTTTTCCGCATCCAGAAGAATAGCGTCAGCCGGTACTTTCGGGTATATTCTATGTATTACAGCGAATGACGTTCTGAGATTTAATGAAGTGGATCGATGGGGGATGAAGACAGATTGGACTGGGGATATGATAAATTCCATTAAGTGAAATAAATGGTTAGCAATAATCTTAGCTAGTATTTTATAATCTAAGTTTAATAGCGAAAGGGGTCTGTATGAGCCACAAAGAGATGGATTCTTGCCAGGTTTGGGGAGGAGAATAATGACCACCTCTCAGAGTGTGGGGGCCAGTATCTGTCTCTCAAGTGCTTCCGCATAAACCTCTATCAGCTGCGGCACTAGTATGTCTTTGTAAGCCTTAGAGAAGTCCCTGGTAAAGCCGTCTAATACGGGGGCCGAGGAGCCTCGGAGGGTATCAATCGCGCCAAGTATATCAGCCTCAGATATTGGCTCTGCTAAAAAATCCTGCATGTTATTTTCTAAATACACCATTGCGATCTCTGACAAATAGTCTTCCTGGGTTGAAAGGTCGCTCCCTATTTTAGAAGTGTATAAGGCCGTAAAGTAGTCCAGGAATTCATCACGAATTTCTGGGGTGGAAGAGAGCATCTGATTTGTGGGTGAGCGCAATTCGGTGATGTATGACCTGCTGTATGGGGGACAGAAAATCTGTGCCAGCACCCTACTGTGTTGCTCACCTTCTCTATACCGTCTGGCAGACTGGTACTTGCCCAAATATAATAGCCCTGGGTCACCAGTCTCACGAAATTCAACAAGTAGGGCCAACCATTGTCCCTCAGTATCAGGGTCTGGGGTGTGGAGCGCTGCGGCATCTAAAACCGCGAGTTCACGCTCGACACATGCAAGTGTGTTACGCACGTCTTTAAGCACTTCGGCATGTTTGGCGATGCAAACGCCCCTTATGTATGCCTTAAAGCCCTCACATAGGACCGCCCATGTGTCTACTGAACCGGTGTTAGTGGAGAAATAGTCTTCAATGGCTTCGCGCACCTCTGCATTAAAGAGATCATCGTGAAGGGCGCGGCTAGGAAATCGTCACTGTCGCTCAAAGCCTTCTGGGCGGGGGACATTCAGGTGAAGCTTCACCAAGGCGTGGTCAGAATACGTTTGTGGCAGTGTCGCCAGTGACCGGAACCAGCCGGCAACACCTGGGGAGACTAGCCAAAAATCGTTCCTGGTCCAAGTGTTGTGTTGGCCCGAGTAGTGGGTATATTCCGTGAAAGCAGGATTGTGTTTGCGCTAAATGTCTAACAAGGATAGTTGCCCACATAGATCTAGCAGAGCACAGTGTGCACGTGGCTTGGTGTCCGGGGAAGGGGAGGTGTTATCCAGGTTTGGATCAAGGAGCAAGTTGAAGTCCCCCCCAACCAAGATAAGGCTAGATTCTAACCTCGCTAACTGTGCGTGTAAGGAATGAAAAGAGTCAGGGGAGTCAGTGTTCGGGCCATAAACACATACCAAAGCCATGTAATGACCCATGACTGTGCCTGTGACCATGATGAATCGACCCTCACTATCCCCTACCACCGAGCTGAGGCTGAAAGGAATCCTCATATGGATAAGAATGGCCGCACCCCTGGCGTAATTGCTGTAATTCGCGAAATATCTGTGTGCTCCCCAACTAGCAGCAAAGTGGGCCGTGTCCGCTTTAGGCAAATGTGTTTCCTGCAAATAAGCAATGCCCACTTTGTATCGCATCAAATAGTTAATAACCTGTCGTTGCTTGTGTAGGAGAGTAGGATCTGCTTCACATGTTTACCCCCACTTTTTGCTGGTGTTTCACTGTTTTTCGACTTTAGTCTGGCTGGCCCCTCTCTTAATTGATTGCATGTACTTTAGGTACACTCCAGATTGGATTCTGGTGTACCCTTGTGAGTCCCTAGTATATGGTATTCTATGTTCCCAGGGCATAGGAACCCCAGAGGCCTACCAGGGGCTGAAGCATGTATTATGCCACCCCTGGAAAGCCACCCAAAATGACACCACAGGTCTGCTACTGCAGCCTGGGTAAGGTGGTGCATGCACCACTTACTGAGGTATAGGTTCACTATACCTCACCTATCACTGCACATACAGACATTTCAGTCACTCCTATGACAGGCCTAACAATCCTGAAGGCAGAGTGCTTGGTTATATGTGAGAGGGTGCCCAGTCATGGGCTAAGCCCCTCTACAGCCTTCGGAATCTCTTCTCCGGGGTTGTCAGTGGTGCAGCTTGGCTATATACTCTTAAGAGCATTATATCTTAAATGGTTAATGCTAACTTTGGACTGGCTGCACGGAAACATGTACTGTTTGGTGTCAAACACCTTGGAATCATATCCCCACACCAGTAGCTGGTGTGGGAGTATGATCCCACCCTTCTAGATGGAGAGACATGGCAGTACTGGTATACCCGGTAGAAACTTAACAGAGCCCTGGCATCACAAAATGGATGCTGCAGCCACAGACACGGGTCTGGCCTCCTGCTGCCGACTGAAACTCCGGCAGGGGAGGCCTGGACAATAGGTTTCCTGTCACAGGGAGGTGTAACCACCTCCCAGACAGGCTTATGTGTATTGGGGCTAGGTGGGAGCACTCTCTGAGTGCTTTGAAGTCCTGCACTGGGGGCACATTTGGTGTCCCTGTGCATAGTCCAGCTCAAACCGCCTCAGGGGCTTTCAGCCCCTGCTCTGGCACAAAACTGAACAAAGGAAATGTGTGTAGCCACACCCTGTTTCCAAACCCTCCCAGAGGTGGGTCCCCAGAGTTAGCCCAACCCCTTCCTTAGGTATAAGTAAGGAACCTCTGTAACCAGAACTTTAGATATCCCTGGACGAAACTCTGAAGCTGAATCCTGGAACTTTGACGCTCTACTAAAGACTAGAGGACTGAAAAAATCTCCCTTGGGGTCAAGGAGTGACTCCCCTGCTTGGCAGGCACCAACAAAGCATTTTGCCGGTCTGCCTCTCTGAGGCTCCCGCTGGACTCCGAAGTATTTGCAGCCCAGGAAGAGGATTTCCAGACATCTCAGAGGCCGACCTGAGTCTCCAGCAAAGCTGAGACCCGCAGCCCTCGTGAGTAGCGTGGAACCGGAACTCCAGGTCACCGTGCACTTTTGCAAGTGCATTGAATTCTCAATGTTTCTTGAAGTTGTGCTTGGTCTTACTTGTAGCCCCCACCTCGAGCACAGAATCCACTGAAGATTGTCGGCCTAGTCACCCCGAGTGACCTGTGGACCGCCATTTTGTGCTATGTTTTGAGGTCCCTTTGTGATCCCTGGTCCGTCGACTGGTGGGTCCCTGAGGGGGTAACTTTGAATTTCCTTGGGCTTCTTTAGTTGCTCCAGATGTGCCTCAACTCCCTACCAAGTGGTGAGTCCCACAGACCTTGCTGGTCTGCACCGAACCATCTTTCTCGTTTCCGCGTGGGTTGCTGTTGCCAAGGCTTGTTGTGTCCAATCTGGGCACCGACACTGCAGCACTCGACATCCTTTGTGGGACAGCTTGAATCCAGCTCCTGATTGTCCTCGACGCCTCCTGGTCCTTGTGGCTGAAGAGGCAAGCTTCACCTTCTTCACCTGAAATCACCCAACATCGGTGGGCATCTGCCTATCACCTTCCAGGTCACTGGCTAGTGATCCAGACTCTGTCCCCTCTGCTTTCAGGTTCTTCTCGACTTTGATCCAGGCTTGGATCTCTTCGGACACTTCACATCTTCCCGGCAGCAGCACTTCTTTGCCAGCTCCCATTGAAATCGACGACGAGACCTGACACCATTTGACACCTATGCACCCGACTTCCCAGGGTGAGGTAACACGAGAACTCCGGTGCTCCCGTGGGTATTGGCCCTACTTCCTAAGTCCAAAAGGGTTTTGTCCTGACTCAGTTCTAAGTGTCCCTAATCTTTAAAAATCTAACCACGGCTAACGGGAGCTTGCGGCTGTGTTCTCACACTGCACACGGCCCCCATGGGTCCCTTGTGTCCCTACCTTGGGTGGTTCCTTGGGGTCCCAATGATTCTATAGGCTCTAGGCCTTGTGTCTAGTTAAGTTGTGGTTCTTATACCACTATTTTAGTATATGGTTTGGCTCGCCCCAGGGCCTAACGTGTATTTGTGCTATTTTACTGTCATATTTGAAGTGTAACTTATGTATTTTGATCTCTAGTCTCATAAAGAGTCTAGGAGGGTGTGTTTAGTAATAAATACATATATTTTATATATATACCTGGTGTGGTTGTCTTTCATTTAGGCACTCAAGAGATTATAGACTGGTAAAACTAGCTGCTTTACATTCCTTCAAGACTTAGCCTAAAGGCTGCTCTCCATAGCTAGTTACAAAACGGTTGGATACCGGAGGGTCGGAGGGAGCAAGTTTAGAGACCGCACAGGATTGGAACCCCCAACAAAGTTTTTATAACACCAAAAAAAAAAAAAAAAAAAAAAAATCCTGAGGTCTAGAAAGGCAAAGAGAAAAGGTGGTATGTAAAGTGAGGACAAGAAGCCTAATGTACGTGGTAGAAGGGCAAACCCTCGAAGACGTGGTCATTCACTCACCCTGGGTAACAAACCCCATCACATGGGATTTTCATCCCAAAGAAAGTCTCAAACTCTCAAAGGGGCAACAGGCCCCTCAACGAGAGGTAAGAGCTTAATGCTGTTAGTATTATGCACTGAGAAGTGGAATGAATCCACATATGAACTGGATGTGAGTGGGGGTTGCAGTGCTGGTGAAATAGTAGTGCAAAAAGGAGTGTATTAAAACTAGTGACGGGACGGCCAGGAGAACTCTGTTAGACAACGCCGTACCGATGCTAGATTAAAAGGAGTGAAGGCCCCACTAATCCGATGTAATCAGTGGAACAATGTATAAGATAGTGGGCAACATGTTTCAGCCGTTGCGCCTAACTAGGCTCGGCTTTCATCAGGACCTAGTAAGCTACTGCAAAAAAGAAAGTGACAAAGGATATAGAGGACACCCTCAAGTTGCTTGTAGGGTGCGCGTCTCCTCAATGATACATACATCACCTAGACAAAAAAAGAGACTTAGTGTAAGAATGTAGGACATAGTTGCTCAGTAATGACAAGTGTGAAAGTGTAAACTTAAAGCAAACTCCACTCACCCGTATAAACTGGGTGGAAAAAAGGACCTCCACCTGGCAACCGCTCAGGAAGGAACACCGCTCTGAAAAAAAGATGTAAGACTGCTGAAGGGAAAGTAGCTTACATGTCATGAGCGAGTGTGAAAAATGTGAGTGGGTCATCTAAAAACGAGGGAGACTGACAAAAGCAGTATTTACACAAATAGCTAATCAAAGCAAAGATCATCGTTTGTCAATAAAATGAGGCGGAGTTGGAAACGTGACCTGTGCTGAGTAATGGGTCAGAGCAGTGTGAAATTGCACATGTCTGTACAAAAGTAAATCAAAGTCAAGAAGTATACTTTAAAAACATCGCTCGAAGGTGGAGGAATAGTCACCTTCATAGAAATGTGAAAGAAAATGAAAAAGGGGCAGTTGAGCCCAGCGAGCAAGAATCCTACCTCTCCGTCGGGGAACCGGGCTGGAATGAGCCTGCAGCCGAAGGTCCCGCGGGGTTGGACGGAGGCGGATAAAGAAAGGATGTGTCAGCAAAAAATGGACCAATCACGGGACAGGTAGTACATGCTCTCATGAGGGGGAACCAATGCGAAACGCTGAGCCACCCGTGTGGCAGTAACCTTAGAGACTGGAATGCAGCTGACAGGTTTAGAGTGACGCTGTCAGAAATTCAAAGGTAAGAGCGCCACATTCGATAAGGGAGATAAGGTGGTAGCGCACTTGCGCAAAGAATGCGGAGGCGCACGTCTTGTAACAAAGCTAACTGTCAAAGCGCGTGTCGCTCCGTGTTACACAAAACGCTGAGGAGGGTGCGAACTGATGTGAGAGATCGGCTCTAACAGCGCGGATGGTGAAAGCTGCACTATGTTCGCCGGGAAATAAATGGCGAGTGAAATATGAGGCTGCAGGAAGTAGTACATCAGCAGGGGGTGTATGTGCCGGTGTACAGAAGCCGTGCAGAGCAGATGCAAAAAAAGGTGTATCATAACAATAGATTGGTATAGAGGCTAGATCGAAGATGCCCATGAAAACGGTGTGAGGCATGGGATAGATGGTGAGGAGGTACGAACAAGCCATGTGTGTTATAAAGATAGCCAAGGAATATCATCGTTCAGACCCTGAACGTGTGTCTGCAATTTGTACACCCACCTCTGCTCACGTTTGAATAGGAAAGAAGAGCTATCTGTAAGATGTGGTGGTATGTAGGGTTTATCAAGGACTGTCCAGTGTAGGTCATTGGGAGCATGATTGATCTCTAGAAAGTGGTTGGTGAGTTTGGTAGAGGAGCGACCACACCGTATCGTGCTCTTATGTTCCAAAATGCGAGTTTTAATACGGCGAGTGGTCATTCCAATATATCTCAGCCCGCAGGGGCAGGTTATCAGATAGATCAAGTGAGAGCTGTTGCAATTACTGTGGCTTCTAAGAGTCCACGGTCTGCCAGTGCCAATGTCAATTTCCTTGGTCACGGAGGTGTGGCTGCATGCCGCGCAAGAACCACATGGGTAATGGCCCACAACTGGAGGGAGACCCCACAGAGTTTGTTGGGTGCATCTTTGGTTGGTGCGTGGGCGGGTGTGTACCAACTGGTCTCTGATATTGCTGCTGCGTTTGAACGCAAAAAGGGGTCTAGGCAGCCCTACCTCTCCTATGTTCAGAATTTTCCAATTGGATAGAATGATTTTCTTGAGTTGGTTGGAAAATTGACAATAGGTGTGCACACAAGTGAGTCTGTTCTCAGATGTCTTGGGGATCTTAGGTGCCAAAAGAGCCTCCCGATTGTTATTCGCGGCTCGTTTGGACGCTCTGCGGATCAAATGTTTCGGATAGTCTCTGGCCAGTAATTGTCTAGATAGATTGCTGGCATGTTCCTTGTACTTGTCAGTTGAGGAACAGTTCCGTTTGAGGCGCAGAAACTGGCCGAAGGGCAGGTTATCACGCAGAGCTCGTGGGTGAAAGCTATCATATTTCAAAAGGGCATTCACCGCCATGGGTTTTTTGTATAGCTCAGTACTCAAGCGGCCATCCGACGGGGTTATCAAAATGTCAAGGAATGGTAGATGAGTCTTGGAGTACTCGCAGGTGAAGTTCAAGAAGGGGTCGCAGTTGTTGAGCCAGTTCTTGAAAGCCAAAAGAGAGGAAAGAGGTCCCTGCCAAAGTGCGAACACGTCGTCTATATACCTCTCCCATATTTTGATGTGATTTCTATATGGATTGTTGGTATTAAGCACATGTTGTTCCTCAAAAACATGAACGTACAAATTTGCCAGGCTGGGAGCAAAAATGCTCCCCATTGAAGTGCCTGACACTTGCAAAAACAACTGTTCCTCAAATTGAAAGAAGTTCTCTTTCATGGCGAGCTTTGCACACGACATGATAAATGAAACAGGAGTGATGGAGTCAGGTGGATCAGCCAGCAGGAGAGATTCGATGACAGCTAAAGTCTCATCCTGCGGGATGCATGAGTACAATGACTCAACATCAAATGAAACTAGGAATTCTGTTGCACAGTCAAAGGACAAGTCTTCAAGTAGGATCAGAATATCCTTGGTATCCTTAAGGTACGTGGGCATTTTGGCCACAAAAGGACGAAGGAAGTGGTCAGCAAATGCCGACAGTGGTTCCAATAGGGACCCTAGTCCTGAAATTATGGGGCGGCCAGGGGGAGGATTCACATTCTTATGTACCTTGGGAAGGATATAGAAATAGGGTACAATGGAAGTGGAGTTGACCAAATATTGTGCTTCATTAGAAGTGATCCAACCATTGGTGCTGGCTTCATTCACTAACATCCGAATGGTCTGAAGTAAGCGTGTGGTAGGATCTTCAGCAAGGGGTTGATAGAAATTGGTGTTGCCCAACTGTCTCAAGCATTCAGAGCGATAAGCAGTGGTGTCCATGATGACAGTGGCTCCACCCTTGTCAGCTGGATTGATCATTATGGAATCATCAGAGGTAAGGGAGCGCAAAGCTAGGCGCTCTAATTTGGTAAGGTTCTGGTATTGGCGGTTTACTGAGACACAGGAGGAAGATATCTGTGAGGTCACTGCTTTTTCAAACGTGAGTACCTGTGGAGGGACTTGACTGGGCAAGGGATTAAAGGTGGATTTAACACGTAGGCCCGTGTTCAAGTCATGGTCACTCAAAGAGGTGCTGGGTTCTGCACGAAAGAAGAAATTCAAGCGAATCTTTCTGAAGAAATGAGCAAGTTCATGATTTATGGAGAACATATCTCCTTTGAAGGAAGGAACAAATCCTAGTCCTTTATTCAGGAGGGACTTTTCATCCTGTGTGAGAACTCTGTTGGATAAGTTGATGACTAGGTTGTGCTCGTGCTCGGGACGGCTGGAGTGTCCCTCGAGCTCGATGATGGAGTTCCTTGTTGTTGGTCTAACCAATGGACTTGGTTCCGTCTCCTTCCCCTTGACCTTCCTCGGCCAAACCCTAAAAAAGGCTGGTTGGTATACATCTGTGGAGGAGGGGGATAGGGACAGGGTTGTCCGAAGGGAGGGGGTTGTCCAAATGGAGGAAAGGGGGGGTAGTTGTAGGCAGCAGGGGGCCACCATTGAGAAGGATACATAGGATTGGGTGCACCTCTCAGGTTTCTCCTATTGCGTCCACCTCTCCTTTTATTTCCTCTCAGTGAAGAATCTTCGCCTGAAGCAGTGTCTGACCCACTGGACCAGTCATCACTGCCTGATGTGGAGTAGTTGGACCCATACCTACGGCCCTGTCGGTTGAGTTGAGGAGGCACGTAGTCAGCACTCGTGTATGGGTACACTTTCTCTAGTGAAAAACGTGCCAAATCTTTTTTGAATTTGGTAATCTTGGTCATCAATACCGAATCCTTGAATTCTTTATTGTGTTTATTGGATTCCTCTTGCTGTTTCTTGAATAGTGCACCAGTGAGTGTCACTTTAATTTGTGATTCCAAGGCCTGGATCTCAATTAACACAGCGTCGGCAACTCGTTTGGCAGTATTTATGATAAGGATTAGCCAATCTCTGGTGCACT
Source organism: Triturus cristatus (assembly GCF_964204655.1). NCBI lineage: Eukaryota > Metazoa > Chordata > Amphibia > Caudata > Salamandridae > Triturus > Triturus cristatus. Next base: position 426,055,452 of record NC_140593.1, read on the forward strand.
TCCACGCTATTAGGGACCAATCATTGAGAAAAGTTTTATCGTCCAGAAACAGTCTGGGAGCGTTTGTCACAATGAGTCCCGTGGGGGCACAATTGGCTCTCAAATATTCGGTCATAATAGCCCCGTGGATATATACTCGGGAGTGTGATTTTTTTAAGGATAGAACCTTAGTCCAATCAACCTCAGCGCTGATTGGGGGACCTTGAAAGGTATCCATGATACTTGGTGTATCAAGAATGGCTTGAGCTATTGTGTCGTCAAAAGTTAAACCAAGGCGTTCTGCCATGGTTGTAAGAGTAACTGATTAAGTGCAAACAAAGTAAAGTCAGTCTCAACCAAGGAGTCAGAAGGGAAAAACTCACAGAAAGATAAGTGTAAAGTGTGTGCAAACTGTGCACACCCGGAGAAGAAATCAACCAGCAAAAAAACTGATTTTGCAAAGCAGTTTGAGGCACTACCTATGTGCCGTGTTACAGACCCACAGCCATAAAGCTGTACATGAAATCTAGTTACAAAACGGTTGGATACCGGAGGGTCGGAGGGAGCAAGTTTAGAGACCGCACAGGATTGGAACCCCCAACAAAGTACTTATAACACAAAAAAATCCTGAGGTCTAGAAAGGCAAAGAGAAAAGGTGGTATGTAAAGTGAGGACAAGAAGCCTAATGTACGTGGTAGAAGGGCAAACCCTCGAAGACGTGGTCATTCACTCACCCTGGGTAACAAACCCCATCACATGGGATTTTCATCCCAAAGAAAGTCTCAAACTCTCAAAGGGGCAACAGGCCCCTCAACGAGAGGTAAGAGCTTAATGCTGTTAGTATTATGCACTGAGAAGTGGAATGAATCCACATATGAACTGGATGTGAGTGGGGGTTGCAGTGCTGGTGAAATAGTAGTGCAAAAAGGAGTGTATTAAAACTAGTGACGGGACGGCCAGGAGAACTCTGTTAGACAACGCTGTACCGATGCTAGATTAAAAGGAGTGAAGGCCCCACTAATCCGATGTAATCAGTGGAACAATGTATAAGATAGTGGTCAACATGTTTCAGCCGTTGCGCCTAACTAGGCTCGGCTTTCATCAGGACCTAGTAAGCTACTGCAAAAAAGAAAGTGACAAAGGATATAGAGGACACCCTCAAGTTGCTTGTAGGGTGCGCGTCTCCTCAATGATACATACATCACCTAGACAAAAAAAGAGACTTAGTGTAAGAATGTAGGACATAGTTGCTCAGTAATGACAAGTGTGAAAGTGTAAACTTAAAGCAAACTCCACTCACCCGTATAAACTGGGTGGAAAAAAGGACCTCCACCTGGCAACCGCTCAGGAAGGAACACCGCTCTGAAAAAAAGATGTAAGACTGCTGAAGGGAAAGTAGCTTACATGTCATGAGCGAGTGTGAAAAATGTGAGTGGGTCATCTAAAAACGAGGGAGACTGACAAAAGCAGTATTTACACAAATAGCTAATCAAAGCAAAGATCATCGTTTGTCAATAAAATGAGGCGGAGTTGGAAACGTGACCTGTGCTGAGTAATGGGTCAGAGCAGTGTGAAATTGCACATGTCTGTACAAAAGTAAATCAAAGTCAAGAAGTATACTTTAAAAACGTCGCTCGAAGGTGGAGGAATAGTCACCTTCATAGAAATGTGAAAGAAAATGAAAAAGGGGCAGTTGAGCCCAGCGAGCAAGAATCCTACCTCTCCGTCGGGGAACCGGGCTGGAATGAGCCTGCAGCCGAAGGTCCCACGGGGTTGGACGGAGGCGGATAAAGAAACGATGTGTCAGCAAAAAATGGACCAATCACGGGACAGGTAGTACATGCTCTCATGAGGGGGAACCAATGCGAAACGCTGAGCCACCCGTGTGGCAGTAACCTTAGAGACTGGAATGCAGCTGACAGGTTTAGAGTGACGCTGTCAGAAATTCAAAGGTAAGAGCGCCACATTCGATAAGGGAGATAAGGTGGTAGCGCACTTGCGCAAAGAATGCGGAGGCGCACGTCTTGTAACAAAGCTAACTGTCAAAGCGCGTTTCGCTCCGTGTTACACAAAACGCTGAGGAGGGTGCGAACTGATGTGAGAGATCGGCTCTAACAGCGCGGATGGTGAAAGCTGCACTATGTTCGCCGGGAAATAAATGGCGAGTGAAATATGAGGCTGCAGGAAGTAGTACATCAGCAGGGGGTGTATGTGCCGGTGTACAGAAGCCGTGCAGAGCAGATGCAAAAAAAGGTGTATCATAACGATAGATTGGTATAGAGGCTAGATCGAAGATGCCCATGAAAACGGTGTGAGGCATGGGATAGATGGTGAGGAGGTACGAACAAGCCATGTGTGTTATAAAGATAGCCAAGGAATATCATCGTTCAGACCCTGAACGTGTGTCTGCAATTTGTACACCCACCTCTGCTCACGTTTGAATAGGAAAGAAGAGCTATCTGTAAGATGTGGTGGTATGTAGGGTTTATCAAGGACTGTCCAGTGTAGGTCATTGGGAGCATGATTGACCTCTAGAAAGTGGTTGGTGAGTTTGGTAGAGGAGCGACCACACCGTATCGTGCTCTTATGTTCCAAAATGCGAGTTTTAATACGGCGAGTGGTCATTCCAATATATCTCAGCCCGCAGGGGCAGGTTATCAGATAGATCAAGTGAGAGCTGTTGCAATTACTGTGGCTTCTAAGAGTCCACGGTCTGCCAGTGCCAATGTCAATTTCCTTGGTCACGGAGGTGTGGCTGCATGCCGCGCAAGAACCACATGGGTAATGGCCCACAACTGGAGGGAGACCCCACAGAGTTTGTTGGGTGCATCTTTGGTTGGTGCGTGGGCGGGTGTGTACCAACTGGTCTCTGATATTGCTGCTGCGTTTGAACGCAAAAAGGGGTCTAGGCAGCCCTACCTCTCCTATGTTCAGAATTTTCCAATTGGATAGAATGATTTTCTTGAGTTGGTTGGAAAATTGACAATAGGTGTGCACACAAGTGAGTCTGTTCTCAGATGTCTTGGGGATCTTAGGTGCCAAAAGAGCCTCCCGATTGTTATTCGCGGCTCGTTTGGACGCTCTGCGGATCAAATGTTTCGGATAGTCTCTGGCCAGTAATTGTCTAGATAGATTGCTGGCATGTTCCTTGTACTTGTCAGTTGAGGAACAGTTCCGTTTGAGGCGCAGAAACTGGCCGAAGGGCAGGTTATCACGCAGAGCTCGTGGGTGAAAGCTATCATATTTCAAAAGGGCATTCACCGCCATGGGTTTTTTGTATAGCTCAGTACTCAAGCGGCCATCCGACGGGGTTATCAAAATGTCAAGGAATGGTAGATGAGTCTTGGAGTACTCGCAGGTGAAGTTCAAGAAGGGGTCGCAGTTGTTGAGCCAGTTCTTGAAAGCCAAAAGAGAGGAAAGAGGTCCCTGCCAAAGTGCGAACACGTCGTCTATATACCTCTTCCATATTTTGATGTGATTTCTATATGGATTGTTGGTATTAAGCACATGTTGTTCCTCAAAAACATGAACGTACAAATTTGCCAGGCTGGGAGCAAAAATGCTCCCCATTGAAGTGCCTGACACTTGCAAAAACAACTGTTCCTCAAATTGAAAGAAGTTCTCTTTCATGGCGAGCTTTGCACACGACATGATAAATGAAACAGGAGTGATGGAGTCAGGTGGATCAGCCAGCAGGAGAGATTCGATGACAGCTAAAGTCTCATCCTGCGGGATGCATGTGTACAATGACTCAACATCAAATGAAACTAGGAATTCTGTTGCACAGTCAAAGGACAAGTCTTCAAGTAGGATCAGAATATCCTTGGTATCCTTAAGGTACGTGGGCATTTTGGCCACAAAAGGACGAAGGAAGTGGTCAGCAAATGCCGACAGTGGTTCCAATAGGGACCCTAGTCCTGAAATTATGGGGCGGCCAGGGGGAGGATTCACATTCTTATGTACCTTGGGAAGGATATAGAAATAGGGTGCAATGGAAGTGGAGTTGACCAAATATTGTGCTTCATTAGAAGTGATCCAACCATTGGTGCTGGCTTCATTCACTAAGATCCGAATGGTCTGAAGTAAGCGTGTGGTAGGATCTTCAGCAAGGGGTTGATAGAAATTGGTGTTGCCCAACTGTCTCAAGCATTCAGAGCGATAAGCAGTGGTGTCCATGATGACAGTGGCTCCACCCTTGTCAGCTGGCTTGATCATTATGGAATCATCAGAGGTAAGGGAGCGCAAAGCTAGGTGCTCTAATTTGGTAAGGTTCTGGTATTGGCGGTTTACTGAGACACAGGAGGAAGATATCTGTGAGGTCACTGCTTTTTCAAACGTGAGTACCTGTGGAGGGACTTGACTGGGCAAGGGATTAAAGGTGGATTTAACACGTAGGCCCGTGTTCAAGTCATGGTCACTCAAAGAGGTGCTGGGTTCTGCACGAAAGAAGAAATTCAAGCGAATCTTTCTGAAGAAATGAGCAAGTTCATGATTTATGGAGAACATATCTCCTTTGAAGGAGGGACTTTTCATCCTGTGTGAGAACTCTGTTGGATAAGTTGATGACTAGGTTGTGCTCGTGCTCGGGACGGCTGGAGTGTCCCTCGAGCTCGATGATGGAGTTCCTTGTTGTTGGTCTAACCAATGGACTTGGTTCCGTCTCCTTCCCCTTGACCTTCCTCGGCCAAACCCTAAAAAAGGCTGGTTGGTATACATCTGTGGAGGAGGGGGATAGGGACAGGGTTGTCCGAAGGGAGGGGGTTGTCCAAATGGAGGAAAGGGGGGGTAGTTGTAGGCAGCAGGGGGCCACCATTGAGAAGGATACATAGGGTTGGGTGCACCTCTCAGGTTTCTCCTATTGCCTCCACCTCTCCTTTTATTTCCTCTCAGTGAAGAATCTTCGCCTGAAGCAGTGTCTGACCCACTGGACCAGTCATCACTGCCTGATGTGGAGTAGTTGGACCCATACCTACGGCCCAGTCGGTTGAGTTGAGGAGGCACGTAGTCAGCACTCGTGTATGGGTACACTTTCTCTAGTGAAAAACTTGCCAAATCTTTTTTGAATTTGGTAATCTTGGTCATCAATACCGAATCCTTGAATTCTTTATTGTGTTTATTGGATTCCTCTTGCTGTTTCTTGAATAGTGCACCAGTGAGTGTCACTTTAATTTGTGATTCCAAGGCCTGGATCTCAATTAACACAGCGTCGGCAACTCGTTTGGCAGTATTTATGATAAGGATTAGCCAATCTCTGGTGCACTTCCACGCTATTAGGGACCAATCATTGAGAAAAGTTTTATCGTCCAGAAACAGTCTGGGAGCGTTTGTCACAATGAGTCCCGTGGGGGCACAATTGGCTCTCAAATATTCGGTCATAATAGCCCCGTGGATATATACTCGGGAGTGTGATTTTTTTAAGGATAGAACCTTAGTCCAATCAACCTCAGCGCTGATTGGGGGACCTTGAAAGGTATCCATGATACTTGGTGTATCAAGAATGGCTTGAGCTATTGTGTCGTCAAAAGTTAAACCAAGGCGTTCTGCCATGGTTGTAAGAGTAACTGATTAAGTGCAAACAAAGTAAAGTCAGTCTCAACCAAGGAGTCAGAAGGGAAAAACTCACAGAAAGATAAGTGTAAAGTGTGTGCAAACTGTGCACACCCGGAGAAGAAATCAACCAGCAAAAAAACTGATTTTGCAAAGCAGTTTGAGGCACTACCTATGTGCCGTGTTACAGACCCACAGCCATAAAGCTGTACATGAAATCTAGTTACAAAACGGTTGGATACCGGAGGGTCGGAGGGAGCAAGTTTAGAGACCGCACAGGATTGGAACCCCCAACAAAGTACTTATAACACAAAAAAATCCTGAGGTCTAGAAAGGCAAAGAGAAAAGGTGGTATGTAAAGTGAGGACAAGAAGCCTAATGTACGTGGTAGAAGGGCAAACCCTCGAAGACGTGGTCATTCACTCACCCTGGGTAACAAACCCCATCACATGGGATTTTCATCCCAAAGAAAGTCTCAAACTCTCAAAGGGGCAACAGGCCCCTCAACGAGAGGTAAGAGCTTAATGCTGTTAGTATTATGCACTGAGAAGTGGAATGAATCCACATATGAACTGGATGTGAGTGGGGGTTGCAGTGCTGGTGAAATAGTAGTGCAAAAAGGAGTGTATTAAAACTAGTGACGGGACGGCCAGGAGAACTCTGTTAGACAACGCCGTACCGATGCTAGATTAAAAGGAGTGAAGGCCCCACTAATCCGATGTAATCAGTGGAACAATGTATAAGATAGTGGTCAACATGTTTCAGCCGTTGCGCCTAACTAGGCTCGGCTTTCATCAGGACCTAGTAAGCTACTGCAAAAAAGAAAGTGACAAAGGATATAGAGGACACCCTCAAGTTGCTTGTAGGGTGCGCGTCTCCTCAATGATACATACATCACCTAGACAAAAAAAGAGACTTAGTGTAAGAATGTAGGACATAGTTGCTCAGTAATGACAAGTGTGAAAGTGTAAACTTAAAGCAAACTCCACTCACCCGTATAAACTGGGTGGAAAAAAGGACCTCCACCTGGCAACCGCTCAGGAAGGAACACCGCTCTGAAAAAAAGATGTAAGACTGCTGAAGGGAAAGTAGCTTACATGTCATGAGCGAGTGTGAAAAATGTGAGTGGGTCATCTAAAAACGAGGGAGACTGACAAAAGCAGTATTTACACAAATAGCTAATCAAAGCAAAGATCATCGTTTGTCAATAAAATGAGGCGGAGTTGGAAACGTGACCTGTGCTGAGTAATGGGTCAGAGCAGTGTGAAATTGCACATGTCTGTACAAAAGTAAATCAAAGTCAAGAAGTATACTTTAAAAACATCGCTCGAAGGTGGAGGAATAGTCACCTTCATAGAAATGTGAAAGAAAATGAAAAAGGGGCAGTTGAGCCCAGCGAGCAAGAATCCTACCTCTCCGTCGGGGAACCGGGCTGGAATGAGCCTGCAGCCGAAGGTTCCATATAGAAATCACATCAAAATATGGAAGAGGTATATAGACGACGTGTTCGCACTTTGGCAGGGACCTCTTTCCTCTCTTTTGGCTTTCAAGAACTGGCTCAACAACTGCGACCCCTTCTTGAACTTCACCTGCGAGTACTCCAAGACTTATCTACCATTCCTTGACATTTTGATAACCCCGTCGGATGGCCGCTTGAGTACTGAGCTATACAAAAAACCCATGGCGGTGAATGCCCTTTTGAAATATGATAGCTTTCACCCAAGAGCTCTGCGTGATAACCTGCCCTTCGGCCAGTTTCTGCGCCTCAAACGGAACTGTTCCTCAACTGACAAGTACAAGGAACATGTCAGCAATCTATCTAGACAATTACTGGCCAGAGACTATCCGAAACATTTGATCCGCAGAGCGTCCAAACGAGCCGCGAATAACAATCGGGAGGCTCTTTTGGCACCTAAGATCCCCAAGACATCTGAGAACAGACTCACTTGTGTGCACACCTATTGTCAATTTTCCACCCAACTCAAGAAAATCATTCTATCCAATTGGAAAATTCTGAACATAGGAGAGGTAGGGCTGCCTAGACCCCTTTTTGCGTTCAAACGCAGCAGCGATATCAGAGACCAGTTGGTACACACCCGCCCACGCACCAACCAAAGATGCACCCAACAAACTCTGTGGGGTCTCCCTCCAGTTGTGGGCCATTACCCATGTGGTTCTTGCGCGGCATGCAGCCACACCTCCGTGACCAAGGAAATTGACATTGGCACTGGCAGACCGTGGACTCTTAGAAGCCACAGTAATTGCAACAGCTCTCACTTGATCTATCTGATAACCTGCCCCTGCGGGCTGAGATATATTGGAATGACCACTCGCCGTATTAAAACTCGCATTTTGGAACATAAGAGCACGATACGGTGTGGTCGCTCCTCTACCAAACTCACCAACCACTTTCTAGAGGTCAATCATGCTCCCAATGACCTACACTGGACAGTCCTTGATAAACCCTACATACCACCACATCTTACAGATAGCTCTTCTTTCCTATTCAAACGTGAGCAGAGGTGGGTGTACAAATTGCAGACACACGTTCAGGGTCTGAACGATGATATTCCTTGGCTATCTTTATAACACACATGGCTTGTTCGTACCTCCTCACCATCTATCCCATGCCTCACACCGTTTTCATGGGCATCTTCGATCTAGCCTCTATACCAATCTATCGTTATGATACACCTTTTTTTGCATCTGCTCTGCACGGCTTCTGTACACCGGCACATACACCCCCTGCTGATGTACTACTTCCTGCAGCCTCATATTTCACTCGCCATTTATTTCCCGGCGAACATAGTGCAGCTTTCACCATCCGCGCTGTTAGAGCCGATCTCTCACATCAGTTCGCACCCTCCTCAGCGTTTTGTGTAACACGGAGCGACACGCGCTTTGACAGTTAGCTTTGTTACAAGACGTGCGCCTCCGCATTCTTTGCGCAAGTGCGCTACCACCTTATCTCCCTTATCGAATGTGGCGCTCTTACCTTTGAATTTCTGACAGCGTCACTCTAAACCTGTCAGCTGCATTCCAGTCTCTAAGGTTACTGCCACACGGGTGGCTCAGCGTTTTGCATTGGTTCCCCCTCATGAGAGCATGTACTACCTGTCCCGTGATTGGTCCATTTTTTGCTGACACATCCTTTCTTTATCCGCCTCCGTCCAACCCCGCGGGACCTTCGGCTGCAGGCTCATTCCAGCCCGGTTCCCCGACGGAGAGGTAGGATTCTTGCTCGCTGGGCTCAACTGCCCCTTTTTCATTTTCTTTCACATTTCTATGAAGGTGACTATTCCTCCACCTTCGAGCGATGTTTTTAAAGTATACTTCTTGACTTTGATTTACTTTTGTACAGACATGTGCAATTTCACACTGCTCTGACCCATTACTCAGCACAGGTCACGTTTCCAACTCCGCCTCATTTTATTGACAAACGATGATCTTTGCTTTGATTAGCCGTTTGTGTAAATACTGCTTTTGTCAGTCTCCCTCGTTTTTAGATGACCCACTCACATTTTTCACACTCGCTCATGACATGTAAGCTACTTTCCCTTCAGCAGTCTTACATCTTTTTTTCAGAGCGGTGTTCCTTCCTGAGCGGTTGCCAGGTGGAGGTCCTTTTTTCCACCCAGTTTATACGGGTGAGTGGAGTTTGCTTTAAGTTTACACTTTCACACTTGTCATTACTGAGCAACTATGTCCTACATTCTTACACTAAGTCTCTTTTTTTGTCTAGGTGATGTATGTATCATTGAGGAGACGCGCACCCTACAAGCAACTTGAGGGTGTCCTCTATATCCTTTGTCACTTTCTTTTTTGCAGTAGCTTACTAGGTCCTGATGAAAGCCGAGCCTAGTTAGGCGCAACGGCTGAAACATGTTGACCACTATCTTATACATTGTTCCACTGATTACATCGGATTAGTGGGGCCTTCACTCCTTTTAATCTAGCATCGGTACGGCGTTGTCTAACAGAGTTCTCCTGGCCGTCCCGTCACTAGTTTTAATACACTCCTTTTTGCACTACTATTTCACCAGCACTGCAACCCCCACTCACATCCAGTTCATATGTGGATTCATTCCACTTCTCAGTGCATAATACTAACAGCATTAAGCTCTTACCTCTCGTTGAGGGGCCTGTTGCCCCTTTGAGAGTTTGAGACTTTCTTTGGGATGAAAATCCCATGTGATGGGGTTTGTTACCCAGGGTGAGTGAATGACCACGTCTTCGAGGGTTTGCCCTTCTACCACGTACATTAGGCTTCTTGTCCTCACTTTACATACCACCTTTTCTCTTTGCTCTCCATAGCTACCACTAGGATAGCTTTCAATAAAGGTTGTCTTTTACCTATAATCAATAAGGAGTTGTTTGGACTGGTACAGGGTGCCCACTATAACTAGTGGACAGCATATACCAGGGCAACTTCTCACAGCTTGCGGTTGCTGTTAAGACCCCTGACATTCCAGGACATTAAGGACAAGCTAGAGGGACCTTCAATTGTACCTAACTGTGCCATAGGAAGTACATATCAAACATAACATGGTGAAGTAGCAGACGAGAAAGAAAAATTGTGACAGTGACCATCGCCGTACATAACTGGAAACATTTAAGCAATGCGAAGCTTCCCCCCACCCAGCCTCACCCTAACCCAAGCGAAGCAGTACCATAACAAAACGCATAACTTGAAGTACCTATTGACTATACGTTAAAATGAAGAACCCCAAAAAGGGCACTTCAGAAAATACATGAACAAACCCAAGGTGTACACCTTGAGGGGTGGTGACGCCACGTCAGTCGGCCAACTAAGTGAAACAGTACAGAAGTATAATGTACATTACCCCTGGACCATTGAGCGATCAGGATAGAGAGACATTGCCACTATGCTAACCAGTACCCGAACTGGAGAATAGTTCAACACTGGCATCAGAGCCGCTGTGCGGCGAGGAGGGCCCCCTACTCCTCGACCCTGTCCTGTTATTGTTTTGTTTGTAGGTATGGCATAATTACTGTACCTCCGTAGGAGTGTCAAAGATATTAGTATGACCTCCTACATCAACCTTGAGTCTGACGGGATACAAAATACCATATTTTAAACCCAAGTTTCTGAGGGTGCGCTTTACTCCATTAAATTTCCGGGGGGGCATCTTGCACCATTACAGTAAAGTCTGGGTAGAAGGATAGTTTGGAGCCCTACCATGTGGTGTCTCCCCGTTCCCTGGCAAGGCGCAACGTCGAATCCCTGTCTCGGAAGTTCATGACTCGTGCAATGATGGGTCTTGGGGGCAGCCAGGATTAGGCCGAGGCCCTAGGGACCGATGTGCTCGTTCTATCACAAACCCAGGGGTGAAGGACTCTCTCCCAAACATGTCAGACAACATGGTCTCAACAAATAAGACACCCAACATGCGAATGTTATTGCGCCTGCTGCGCACCTCGAGGTCTTCGTTCTTTATAGCCACCTCCTTGAGGATGCGTTCAACACGCTCCAGGCGCTTCAGAGATTGCGCTGTGCCATCCTCGATGTCCGAAATGCAGGCTTCAGCAACATCCTAGCGACGGTCATGTGCTTGGATTTTGGCCCCCATGTCTGCTAGGCTCTTGTCTAATGTGTCAAACCTCCTGTCTAGGGTTTTGAAACCTGCCCTCATTTCCTGAAGCATTGACACTGATAATGCAGGGAGGTTGTCGACGTGTTCTGTGCCTTGTGCACTCTCCACCATAGTAGGGGCCTCCTCAGTAGCTCCGTCCGCAAGCTTTTCAAAGGCCAGGGTCCTCTGTTTGGGGTCTATGCGGCCCATGCCGCGGTGTGGTGGGGCAATGGAGCCACAAATTAGCCAAGTGATACTATGCGCTTTCTGCAGTCCAAGGTAGTTCCCGGAAATTGAGCCAGCTGCATGTAGCGTATCTTAAGGAGCGCAGATGCTTACGGCGCAGTCCACGGCTGGTCCATTGCAATGCAAAGGGAATGACACCAGGTGCGATGGCAAGCTTAGTGCAGCTAGGTGTCTTTGGCAGGTCCCGCAGGCAGGTCTCACCGTCTCCCCAATGTCTCTGTTACCCTGTCCCAGGCCTGGGGGTAACCTGCTGTTGATGGGGCCTCAATCCGAGGATCTCACAGCCGAGGAGCAAACAGATGTTCCCTGTGTCGTAGCGTACACCAGAGAGCCAGACCAGGCCCCACACCGTGGCGGTGATAATCGGTTGCCAAAGGAGCGCAGGTGACCAGCTGCAGTAGGAGTGGCAGGCGTGTCCGTTGTGGCGGGTGCTTGTAGTAGGGATGTAGTGCCGTTCAGGGATCCATAGGGAGAAGCAGGTTCGCCGTTAGGTGGGTAGCTGGGGAGAGGGGGAGAAGGGACCACGTCACCGGGCGGACGGTCGCAGCGCACCTGTGGTTAGCACAGGGGCGTCCCCCCCACCGTCTCTTACACCCTTGCACCCTCAGATGGAAGCCAGTTAGACACATAGCGGGCCCTATCCCCTGCGCGGCCTTAAGCAAATGGCGGGTGCGTGCGCTTCGTAATGGGCGCGGCCAGTCATCCCCGCATCTTAGCCAATTTTCGGCATATCAGGGATGAAGTCACCGCCACCACCCCGCAACTGGCACCATTACCGCAGCAACTGGCCCCCGCTCACCTCCAGCTTCGCTGGGCGCCTCCTTGCCTCTCCGTCTGTTTGTAGCAGCAGGGCCCAGGGGGCCGCGCCCCGCCTCTCCGCGCCTCAAGCTTCCAAGCGCCGCAACTCGATGACAGAGGTGCCCTCAGAACCCGGAGTCGGTTTGCCAAGACCAGGAGCTCGCCAGTAATGCAGCACCGTTCCGTTCAGGGCAAATGCTGTGGGGAATGATGGGGATACTGCAGGATATGTTGGACTGGCCGATGGAGCGTCAACTGCAAACGGCCATCTTAGACGCTTGCATGGCCACGCCCCCTATCATGCACTTTTAAACCGAGCTGCATCATGTCTGTTAGAGCATAGCTGTTGGACTACTACTTTTCCTCAAAAGGAAGGATGCACATCCATTGACAGGCATAGATGGGCAGAGAGCTCCTGCCGCCAGCAGGGGGGAAGCAGGCAGCTGGAGGACTCCTGAATGGGCAATATTTTATTCACACATGGTACGTGATAGAGCGTGTCTTTGCCCACCATCATGTCCGCACCCTCAAGGGTGTCCAGCAGAAGAGGCAATTGAAGTGAATCATCGTCAGCTGTAATTGAATGACCCACACCTGCCCTCTCAACCTTAATAAGACGATAATGTTAAGAATGTACTGTTAGTGCAATCTGCTCACTTTTGTGATTCAATTGCCTCTAGCCTCCGTGATGGTCAGTCATGATCGACAGGCGGTAGAAGGCTGTCCTGTCCTAGCGGATGGAGTCCCAGAAAAGCTTATGTTAGTGTTGACACTACCAGCCTCTGGGTTGACCTGGGGGAATTTCCGACGGCTGCAGCCTGTGATACGCTAACAGGACTTCCATGGTTTTGCTCAGGTATAAATTTACCTTAAAAATTCAAAGACAAGAGGCATTTCAATTTGAGTTAATTAAATGCAGCAGCAGGGAGATTATCGACAGAGTAGTGTCTGAAGAAAGTCTCTCATTGTACAGAAGTTTTGGGTGCCCATTTATACTGTTCATGCAGTACAATAAATCGATCTGGTATTCTTGGCCTAGTCATAAACAACAAGTACAACCATATGATAAGGGGGACACAGGTGGCTCTGGACTTCGTGGAGAGCTAGTGTGGGTCAGTGTGGATGTATCCAGATGTCTGGTGTGGGGATTGCCTGATCACTACGTGTGGTGTGTATGTCATATACTGATTTGGTGAGTGTTCCTAACTGCATATGGCATCTATCTTTGCGGTATTTTGGTAATGCAAACCTTTGGCAAACATGTTTTATTTGGGGCCAATTTCCTCATACCTGTTTGTGGTGCAGCTTTCTATCTGTGGGATCGATCAGGGATTTCCCTGGGTGTGTGTCTGTCTTTGGGCTAAGTATAACCCTACCTGTGACCTGTCAATCAGTAGCCTCAGGTTTGGGTCACCGGGCCTGTCTGACCACGTATCTCTAAATCGGGGTTGATAGGGAGGTCACCTTGGGAAAATTTGACAGAAATTATATGAGTTCCCTAAATTGTGCAATTAACATGGCAGTCATTGATATCATTTTACCGTCATCCTCAGTATTGTGCATACAGTTGTCATAGAGTACATGCATGTTGTCTTTACTGATATTAACATTGTTATGCATGTGTGGATTATGGCATACATTGACATTGTATCTACTGGTATCAACATTGTTGTGCGTGATAGATTATGGTATACACTGTCATTGTTTCTACTGGTATTGACATCTTTTTGCAAGCACATTCTATGACATGCATCGACATTAAAATTATTGATATTGCCATGGTCGAGCCTGCATATATCATGGCGTGTAATTACATCATAGTAACTGATATTAACATTCCCCCCTCTAGTTGAATTTTTAACTTCTTCATCCCCTACGTATGTCATGATAGTTACATTATTGGAGACGGTGTGTGTTCCTGTAGTGTCTGTTATCCTTTCCCTAGCGTTTTGCGCATAGTACCTAATTTGAGGACTGCATTTCTTCAGCAGGAAACCCTCATTTGTAGGAAACCATACAACAGTAGTACACCAACAAAAACCGGAAGTAGCAACAAGAACAGTTTGGGCACCCATAGGGGGATCCAAAAAAACTCTCATGCAACCAGTCCTGCTCAGGGGCACCTCCCTCCTTCTTACCCTCATCTTGTAGACGATGCAGTGCTTGGATGGTTAGAGCGAGAGTCCCATTCCTGAGATCGTTTCCTGGGATAAAAGTACAACAGGAAGCACCAATCTTGGCACACACCTCACCCTGCACCATGGACTTCTAGTCCAACAAGTACTGATGTTGCATCACCATAAGGCGGATGGCTCTCAGTTCTTCTTTGATAGCTTTTAGGCCAAGCTCACTGTCATTAATCATTTTTAACATCTCCCACCTGGTTATTGGCAACCAGCGGGCTTTAGTCTTCTTTTGCATGGTAAATAAGGGTATGGACCCTCCTGCATTTACTGGAGTCTCTGAAAACAGTCTAAATTCTTCCAGAATGTCCTTGTACTGAGCCTAGCCAAAATAATGTAAATGTAAATGTGCAGGAATTTATATAGCGCAAATCACCAAGCGGTCTCTAAGCACTTGCTTAGGGAACCCGTCCTGGTATTCCCCTGTGAGATAACCCGGCAGGGCATCCACAAGGTGAAAGCCAGGCATCCCGCCGCGAGGGGCCCATGTGGAGATTAAGCAAGCTATTGCCCAGAGTCGCAGAGTGTGAACCCATGAATCGAGTATGCGCTGGAGTGAGAATTATCGAGTCCATGGACATTTATGGACTCAAGACCCAGCCGAACCGGGAATTGAACCCTGGTCCCAGGCTGACCTCTGCTTCCAGGTCTGCCTCCTCTAACCAATGAGCCACACTTCTCCACATAATCAGCAGTTCTTCTTCTTCAACCCAGATGCAATAGAGTTGTTTTCTTCTGTAGCGGATGTTGAGACAACTCAGACAAATCTTTACCACGGATGACCAGCACTGGGATGTATGTGGTCATGAGGGTGCAGAGGCATCGTCATTCGGGGACGAGCTGGGTGTAGGCAAGCTCACCTCATTGCCAGTAGAAATCCACAACGTGGAGGTGCCACATTGCAGGTCCGGAATATGCAGCACTACTGCACAGTTCTTGTTATAACCATGCAGTATGGTTCCATTGCCTCTGAAACACAATATAGTGTAGATTTCCATACCTTTCAGGGTTGCCCCATCCCTTCTAGCAATGAATACCTATTAATCTTGGTATCCCAGATTTCATGGCACGGGTGTCTATACTGGCAATTGACCCCCTCCCATGAGACTCATTTCTCCTAGCATGTTTGAGGTCAGCGACCCTGCACTGGAATTCCAGGTCTGGGGTCCACTTGTCATTAAAAAAGGCGACCCCAAATATGTTAAGGGACACCCTGGGACCATAGACGTAGGCAGGTCAGACACGTTTGTGCACTGGTGTGATGGTCTTGCTACCTCCAAGAACCTATTTTCTACAAAGTCCGGGAGCCAAACAGTGTCCTCCCTATAGTGCCCCTTCTGGGCATCCTGTCTACCTTAATTAGGATGTCGCTAGGTTCTGTTAAAAGGTACAGTGCTGTGTGTTGGTCTTGTACCGGGTGATGTTATCTATTGCTCTATGGGGTTCTACTCTATTGGGCTAAATCTTGCCCCAGATCCTGCATAGGTACAGGTGGTATCCCCATCATTCCCCACATTTTGCTTTTTCGGGGGCTATCTCTTGGGGTAATTAAAGCCTGTATGCGCCTATGGCGTAGGGCATAAGTGAACTTATGTAACAGGACCTGTTCATGGTTTGAGTGCCCACGGCGGTCATGTATTGATATCCGGTGTTCTGTAGGAGTGCATTGTGCAGTGTGTGGGAAATGCTAGTGTTTGGTTCAGCATAGGTGTAAGTGAGGTGAGAGAGGTCCCTGTGCATGTGTTGCAAGAATGTTGAAGTAGATTTTATGAGACTAGGCACATGTCTGGCTCCTGAGGGGTGCAAGAGCACACAGGCTAAACGGAGCGTGGACAAGAATACATAAATACATAACTTAAAACACATTTGTAGGCTGTGATATGGTTGTCAGGAGATATGTCTGTTGTCTGGGCTGGTGGATGGTCTCCAAGGGAGAGGCCTGTCTTCTGGGCACCCAGGGGTGTCTTGTCTTCAAGCGGTGCAAAAAACAAGAGTCTTTTTATAAAAAAAGATTGTTTTAATGTCAATTTACAGTCTGTGTTCATGAGCGGTTGGCCTTGTTCATGTCCCTTTGGAAGCTTTGATCGAAAGGGTGGCAGACCACGCCAATGTTGGTGCACGTGTGGCTTGATCGTAGACCTGTAGGATAAGAGATGTGGGTTGTAGGTTAGCTTGGAAAGGGTGTTCCCTGGGGAAGCGTCTTTCTTTGGGCTAAGTGTAACCCCACCTATGACCTGTCAATCAGTAGGCTCGGGTTTAAGTCGAAGGGCCTGTCTGACCATATATCTCTGACTCAAGGTTGATGGGGAGGTCACCTTGGGTGAATCTGACAGAAATTATATGAGTTCACTAAATAGTGTACAATTAACATGGTGGTCATTGATATCATTTTTATCAACATTGTGCATACCGTATTGATATTGTTATGCAAGCATATTTTATGACATGCCTCGACATTGCATCTATTGTTATTGCTGTGGTTGGGCCCGCATATATCATGGTGTGTAATGAAATATTATTCATGTACATCAACAATGAATTTGGGTCCCACGCAGGATGTTGCTGCTGTCACCCGCAGTATAAATGGCCACGAGCACTGCTACACCAGCACAAGTTGAACCAAAGATAGATATAGCTAGAGAGAGAAGAAGAGGACGAGAGCTAGGGAAGAAAGGTGAGAGATATCAGGAGAGTGGAGAAGACAATCAGATTGAGTTAAAAGGAAAGAGTGAGGATGAGACAGAAAAAGCTGGGAGGAGCCGGAGATAGCAATAAAGAAAACCCCCTCCAGGCGTCTAGTCGTCCCGCTTCCTCCACTGTTACCATCGCTGCGCACCTTTACCTTAGAATCACCACTGACAACTTTCTTTGGTGCCTGAAAAGGTCGCAGTTTATTTATCACGTCAATATTTAATTTCTTACATACAATACATTTTGTTCTCCATTTCAAAGGTTAGTGGTCAGTGCGTCATTTGATGTCCATGTTGTACATGTCGTTTCTTTTCATCTATAGTCCTTTGAAATTCTTTCTCTTGCATTATGGACCCAGCTTCCTCTATTTCCTGGGAGGGGAGGGGCCCCTTTTTTCTCTGGGTTTCCGATTCGCGGGTCTAGGCTTCAGCTTGCTACCGATTTGGAGGGGGTCCGTCTGGACCTACCCGGGCTGCAAGTGCCGTCCCACTCGCCCTGTAAACCTTTTGTGGGGCCCTCCCTTTACCCAGGGATCCCTGCCGTCTAAGGCATCCCAGGGACCTTACTTGGGCATCTACTCTACCTTTCCTGAGGCTGAGTCCTTGCCATCTTCTCCCTAGGTACCCCTGCCGTGAGGCATCCCAAGGGTCCTGCGGGAGCATCACCTTTCTTCTTTTTATGGCGGCACGCCGCCCCTTGGTTTCCTGGGTGCCCCTGCCGTGAGGCATCTCAAGGACACTGGGAGAGTCTTCTATCTATCTTTTAGTACATTTCTCTTTCTACTGGCTTCCTCGTGCTTGTCCCGCTACCCATGTTCCCCTTACGGCTGCGACGCCCGTGCTCCAGGTGTGGGTGGGTGGGATTCCTTTCGTTCTTCCTGCGAGGGAGGGAAATGTGTTTTCTTCGGGCCGTTGCCCCTTCTTATCCTCCTCCTCGCATTTCCTCCCTCGCCCCCTCATTGGGGGGGGAAGGAGCTTGCCTTGTTTAAATTAGGGCCAATCCGATCCTGGCCCCCCGTCGTGTTGGCCGGTCGTGTTGGCTGGCATGTTGATGTGGGCAGAGGGCGGGGCTCCCGCCTCCGGAGGGCGTTCTACCCAGGCCCTTATTGGTCCAGCTTCGCCTTCCCGGCCTGGGTCCAAACCCCCTCCAGGTGTCTAGTCGTCCCACTTCCTCCACTGTTACCATCGCTGCGCACCTTTACCTTAGAATCACCACTGACAACTTTCTTTGGTGCCTGAAAAGGTCGCAGTTTATTTATCACGTCAATATTTAATTTCTTACATACAATACATTTTGTTCTCCATTTCAAAGGTTCGTGGTCATTGCGTCATTTGATGTCCATGTTGTACATGTCGTTTCTTTTCATCTATAGTCCTTTGAAATTCTTTCTCTTGCATTATGGACCCAGCTTCCTCTATTTCCTGGGAGGGGAGGGGCCCCTTTTTTCTCTGGGTTTCCGATTCGCGGGTCAAGGCTTCAGCTTGCTACCGATTTGGAGGGGGTCCGTCTGGACCTACCCGGGCTGCAAGTGCCGTCCCACTCGCCCTGTAAACCTTTTGTGGGGCCCTCCCTTTTCCCAGGGATCCCTGCCGTCTAAGGCATCCCAAGGACCTTACTTGGGCATCTACTCTACCTTTCCTGAGGCTGAGTCCTTGCCATCTTCTCCCTAGGTACCCCTGCCGTGAGGCGTCCCAAGGGTCCTGCGGGAGCATCACCTTTCTTCTTTTTATGGCGGCACGCCGCCCCTTGGTTCCCTCGGTGCCCCTGCCGTGAGGCATCTCAAGGACACTGGGAGAGTCTTCTATCTATCTTCTAGTACATTTCTCTTTCTACTGGCTTCCTCGTGCTTGTCCCGCCACGCTACCTACGGTTCTTCGATCGGAGGGAGCTCCCCCCCTTCGCCCTCTTCCTCGAGAGAAAACCCCCTCCTCTAGGCCTCCCACGTGTTGCGGTAGCCCATGTAGCCACGCGCTTGCTCCAGTTCGTGCCCTTGCGCCCTGCTGTGGCACTGGTCTGTCTAAGCTCAATTTCAATCTCCCCGGGGTGTGAAATAGCTACCGCCCGGTGCCCCGCATTCCTTTTCCGTGGTCAGAGCCACCGCTTTGCGTGTATTTTAACCTAGGGACATGTAGCCCTCCCCCTCATGCTTCACCATCCTTTCGGTTGTCGGGTGCCCTATTCCGGCTAGGGGGATGGGCTCTGTCTGTGTTTAAGGTCGATCATTTGTCCAAGTTTCTAAGCCCCGATCCCCCTTCCCCATTCCCTATTATTTTTTGGGGCAGTAGTGGAACTTCCCCCTTTACTCCTTCTTTTCCTTAATGAACAGCAACTGTGCAGTATATTGTTGTTATTCAAATTACCCTCAGCACTCGTCAACCTATAAGATGTCCTTTCCCTGGTCCTCCCAAATACGGGGGGGGGGGGGGGGTTCCTGGCCATCATTACTGAGTCACGATAACCTGTTGACCTTGGCGCTGCCTACTATAACTACGAAGCGCCGCCCTGAATCGTGACTCCTACTAACCAAATCCCGATCTGGGCATGGCTGAAGCTAGTCCCCGGAGTGTCCCTGATAATTTAAGTGTCTCCTGAAGTTTGCAGGCGGACGGGAAGCTTTAATGCGCCACCTAGCCTAGGGAAACCTGCGCCCCCATGCCCGGTCGGCGCTCGGTGGGGGTGCCCTGCCCTAGCGCCGGCCTGGAGCTGAAGATCGTGCAGCCAGTATATACGCTCTTAACTCGGTAACTCTTACGTATTTCTCGGTCCGGGGTGCCGCATGAGTGCGTGTCGATGTTACCGGCAACTAAAGCCCCGGACCACTTTTACCATTAAATTCAACCCTGAAAATTCTGCCTTTGCTACACCACTTAGTTGTCTGAGTGTTGCAACCTGTCTTTGTCCCTGAAAATTGGGCCTGCCCCTATGCCTATCCCTTCGAAACATGGTGTATTTCTTTTATTTGCTCTAGTCCGCGCGAACTCGATTTAAGGGTATCTGATCCGGGGTGCCTCGTGAGTGCGTGTTGATGTTACCGGCAACTAAAGCCCCGGACCCCTTTTTCCATTAGATTCGACCCTGAAAATTCTGCCTTTGTTACACACCCTAGCTGTCTGAGTATTGCAACCTGTCTTTGTCCCTGAAAATTGGGCTTGCCCCTTTGATCGCTTTGCAGAGGGACCCCAAAAAGTATATATCCATCTATACCCGCATACGTATGTATACACCTGCACACATACGCCCCCCTATCCCTACATGGGAGGCAGCGGTGCCGTAGCTACGTGCTCTAACATAAGCGACAGTGACTTGCCTTGAATGAGATAATGCAACCTTTTACCTGGTGATTCTAGTGTCGCCATGCAAAACCTTACGACAATTGCAAGCCTCAGAATCGGGCGACGTCCTCTGACCTGAAAATTAATTATACACCCCTCAATATGCCGCGAGTTTTACATTTAAGAGGGAAGCGTTCGCAGGTGTGCAGTCGAAGCACAAATCGGCCGCCCTGAACTCTATCGTCTTACAGGGCCGGCTTTCAGTGCGGTGCGGCCGGTGCCACCGCACCGGGTGCTGGCTTCCTGAGGGCACCGTGTTTTAAAGTTTATTAAGCTTTTGAAGCCCCTGCTGCAGCGTTTCTTCCCGCCGACAATTACCCGGCCTCACCTAAATGTCAAGAAAAAACTCGTGCGATTCACTATCTTCCAGGAGAGAGCTCAGTGTTTTGTAAGGTTGAGGTTTTGACTTAGTGAGGTAGTGCAGATGTTTATTGTGCCCGCTGCAAAGAACGTGTCCCAAGTAGATTACCGACTGCCTATGATGTAGCCAGATCAGCAGAACTGCATCCAAAAGAGACATCTTTTTTTTACTTGCAATTTATACGTAAAGTCCTACTATCGAATAGTGAGCTATTAACTTTCATCCCAGAAATGCATGTACACCGCAAAATATACAAGTCCCATTCCTATTTACCCGGCCTCACATGAATGTCAAGAAAAAACTTGTGTGATTAATTATCTTCCTGGAGAGAGATCATTGTTTTGTAAGGTTAAGGTTTTGCCTCAGTGAAGTTAGTGCCGGGGTTTAATGCCAATAACGCGTACAAGTAGATTACCGACTGCCTCTGATGTAAACCGCTCAGCAGATTACTGCTTTCCAAAGAGCCAACTTTTTGTTACTTGCAATTTAAAACTTAAAGTCCCAATATAGAATAGTGAGCTATTAACTTTCATCCCAGAACTGTATACACACCGCAAAATATACCAGTCCCATTCCCATTTACCCGGCCTCACATGAAAGTCAAGAAAAACTCGTGTGAGTAATTATCCTCCTGGAGAGAGATCAGTGTCTTGTAAGGTTGAGGTTTTGCCTTAGTGAAGTTAGTGCAGAGGTTTAATGTGCCCGCTGCAACGAACGCGTACCCAGTAGATTACCGCCTGCATATGATGTAAAACAGCTCAGCAGATTACTGCTTTTAAAGAGACATCTTTTGTTACTTGCAATTTATAACTTAAAGGTCCCAATATAGAATAGTGAGCTATTGACTATCGTCCCAGAACTGCCTATAAACCGCAAAATATACATTAGCACAATCATTAATGCCGCAAAAAAGGGTTACTTTGGCTAGAAATCGATCCCTATTATTAAAGAAAACTTCCAACTATGCTGTTTCTTTTCCGACTCTGCGTTCGTGCTTCTCCACGCCACTCACTCTTAAACTATACTGCCTACCACTATGGGTGACATGTGGCTTCTACACTCTCAGACCTGTGTCTCATGTATCATTTCCTATATACGGATTTACACACCTATTGTTACAGGGTGCTAGTGAGAGAATCCGTGTTGGGGGCGCCAACAAACATTGTTGCACAGGGCGCCGCCAGCACTAAAACTGGCCCTGTCTTCTTCCCAGAGCAGTTAACAGAGATTGGACCCAGGCCGCGAAGGCTCTGGACTGTTTCCCGGGCTCGAACCCTGTTCCGCCCTTTCTCGGTCGACCCCCCACCGTAAGGTTACATTCTTTCTGCGATTGAGTCGGCCGTACCCCTGTTTCGCGCAGCCCCGCTCCTTAACTTTTTCTTTTAATTTTGCTTCCGGGCTCGCTATGGGGGCACTGACGCCCGCACCAGTCTTCCTCCGTTCGGGGGCACCGCCGCCCGCACCGACCCCCGCGTGGTTCGTGTACTGACGTGATCCTACACCAGCTGCTTGCTCAATCAAAATCTGCATTTCTTCTTTCCGACCAAAGGCGCGAAATACCACATAGCGTCCTTGCGTCGTCCTCCTCTCCGGTCAGGTCGGTCAGCTTCCCCGGCATTCCTTTCTTTCTCTGCCCTCTGTGCGATGGCGTGGCCTTCCTTTTCGTCTTCTCTGCGCGAAACCCCGATGCCGTTGTTCCCTTCATACTTCCTGCCTCCGGCATGTGCGGGTAACAGGGTACTTCTCTGGAAAGCAGGCAGTGTCTGTCGCCACTTGTAGACCCCCGCTTACACCTCTCGGTTTGTGCTGCTTACGGCGGAGGCGGCTCCACACCTCCCGTACTTTTCCGGCACCCAGTCATCCGGCAGTACTTGGCGGCCGTTGGGGAGGGAAAGCCGATGCCCGGGCCCCTTTTAGTCTGCACGCTCCCCCGGTCTTCCGCCGCTCACGATCTCCCCCGTCGCTCCTGACAAGCGTGGGATGGAACGTCGCTGGAGCCTCCCGAGTCTTTGAAGCGCTGGGTTCTTGGCGCCAAAAAGGGGGGGGGGGGCGATGGTCGCCTCCAGGTATGCCCACGTCTTCATTCCTTCATTCATTCCTTTCGTTCTTCCTGCGAGGGAGGGAAATGTGTTTTCTTCGGGGCGTTGCCCCTTCTTATCCTCCTCCTCGCATTTCCTCCCTCGCCCCCTCATTGGGGGGGGAAGGAGCTTGCCTTGTTTAAATTAGGGCCAATCCGATCCTGGCCCCCCGTCGTGTTGGCCGGTCGTGTTGGCCGGCATGTTGATGTGGGCAGAGGACGGGGCTCCCGCCTCCGGAGGGCGTTCTACCCAGGCCCTTATTGGTCCAGCTTCGCCTTCCCGGCCTGGGTCCAAAAGTGAGGGAGAGCTAGACGTAAAAATGAAGACTGAGGGAGAGACACAGATAAAAAGATGGAGGGAGACAAGGGGATAGAGAGAGGAGGAAGGGAACAGATAGAGAGGAGAGAGGTAGACTGATGATAAATATAGAGGGAGAAGTTTTTGAGGCATAAAAAGGAGAGTGAGCGAGAGAGAAACTTCCAGGAAAACTGCCTGCTGCAGTCAAGAAGTGAGATATCAGCTTGACAGGATGACTAGGATAGCACCAATCACAAGACATACAGCTACTGGGTGCACACAATGTGTGACGTCACTAAATTACATATTTCACGTCAGCTTGTGCCATGAGGTGACCTGTCCATAGACACCACGAGGCCTTAGGATAATAGGAAAATTGCAAAAAAATACTGAAGCACGGTCAATTTATCCCACACTTTACAATGACAATCACACTCCTCTCTTGAATTCTCTATTCACACTCCACCAATCACCAAAATCATAATTTCATGTAGAAACCGGTGCACTCTAAAATGAATCTAATACCAGCAGCCGACGGTAGTGTGACAGGCTTTCCAGCAGATCCTGCCAGCAGAGCTATAAAATGGTCTGCAGTGCAGCCTGACCGTCAAGGGCAGCACACAAACGCTATGTATCCCGGTGGCCGCCCATCATGCACAACCCCACTGCCAAGACTCAGCCTGACTTGACTGTCACTAAACTGCATGAAATGGGTGCAGTGTCAGACGGGCTGAAAAAGGGCAAAATATGTCTGCCTCTTTGTCTTTCACCTCCAGGTAACTTATAACATAGCGCACACACCTCAAACGAAAGATAAATGCTAGTGCAAGTAATCAATGGGAAATGTACTCTATTTACATTGTGAAATATCGATTTTTCAATACAGTCTCTCTGCAGATGTTTGTCTTTGTAACCAAAAAGAAATTGAATTGGAACCTGGTGGCACAAGAGGGAAAAGTGACTTGTCTGTTAATTAGTGCTATAAGGTCTTGTCCTGCAACTGACAAAGCACTTTCGCTGTGCAAGTCAATAATTGTACTACACGCAGTAAAAGATGCATGTTGTTCAAAGTGTCACACATTTCACTGTAGAATGTCACTCTTATGCCCCCCCCTACTCTGTACACAGGATGTGCGTGATGGATTCTGCTATACACCGCACACGTGATATCCGCTTTCCAAGCTGACGAGGCTTCGTTGTGCTTGTAATGCATGGTGGATACTTGTTTGTATTCTGTGCTGATGCCATGTGCAGCAGACACTGCTGTAAGCTTGGTGCCTTAAAAAGGCTTGTTAACTAATACTAGAGACCCTGTGCCAGGTGTAGGCACATCAAACGTTGCTAGTTGCTCTCTAACCATGATACACATGTTAGACACCTATATAATATAGGCTTTGTACACGAGGTGCATACACTGGACGCTAAAAGAGTCTCTGGCCTGGCCCTTCATACCACATTGAATTGAACACCTCCATGTGCACACTGGACACAGCTAAAGACTCTGGGGCAGATTTATGAGCCCCAGTGGCGCAAGGGGCTCATAAATCTGCCCCTCTATACCCATGGGGCGCACCGTGCACAACGCAGAAGGCTCGGTGCACGTGACTCATGCATTGTGTGATGCTACAGAGTCTTCTTCCGTGGCATGTACACGGAACACTGCTATAGAGTGTGCCTCAATCATGGCCTCGTGGACGTATAGGGCCTCAGGGAGCCACTTCTGTGTTTAGTATAGCGCCACATGCTCCTACACAACTTCATGGTGCTGATATCTCCATAGTTCACTGCCACCCCCCACCTGCCTATAATGACCCGCAGCCCTGAAGGCCAAGCAGGGCAGGAGCACAATCATATCTGTGTCAGCTTTGAGTGGGGGTCCAGTCACCTCTCTCAATGCCGTTCAACAATTACAGATACTTTGACCTGCAGCTAACAGGCCTTAAAATTAGAACAACTGGATGAGTGACTGCTACAAGTGTCAATAATTTGCCCGACCAGAGAATACAATTATGTACCATATGGGCCTAGTTTAAGACACAGAGATCCCGCCAACCCTATAACAAAATGCAATAAAAACAAGCCTCCAGTGTTTTGTGATTTGGTGTGTTCTAGTTTGCATGGAATTTAAAAGTCAATTCTCATTCGTCCACGGTTTTCGGTTGCGTCACACAATGATGAATCCTTCAGCAGTCATGCATGTTACCTCTCACTATGGGGCATATCAACAAGCAGGCGATACAAAATTATCGCCGCTTTTGCGGCCGTTATCGGCCGAAAAGCGGCGATAATTTTATCGCCTAATCAGCAATGTCACGCTAACGCGTGAAACCTTGCTTTAGCGTCAGGATTCCTAACGCCCAGCTTTGCTTCTCAAATGAGATGCAAAGTGGGCGTTCCTGACCTGGCATGACAGGAGAAATGTCGCTAAGCGACATTTCTCCTATCAGCAAGCCTAACGCTATGAAGCATAGCGTCAGGAAAAGTAGCGATAACTCCTGTTATAGCTACTTTCCTTACGCCTGCTTCAGGACTGACTTAGCCATGATATCCTATGGAAGGTGGATATCATGGCTAAGTTTGTGAGGCACAGGGTCAGACTGATTTGCATATGACCATGTCTGAACTGGGGTGGCAGAGTGGGCTAAAGAACGGTGATGGATCAATCTCAGATCTGTTGACTGGGTGTGAGTGTTTGATTGGTTCTGATGCACCGTCCATCACCACCCCCTTTTGTACCGCTTTGTTCGCCATAAGTTGGCAGGGTATGCCCAGACGTGAGTCCCTTGCTCACTTTGCCACTGGATTCAAGCAAGCCTGGCTGAAGACGGCTGAAATGCCAGAAACCGGTCCTAGGAAGCTTGTTTCCGGTCCAGGGAAGGCATGGCTTGGTAGTTCGGGCTGGACTGTTCCCATGAGGCACAGGGTCAGACTGATTTGCATATGGCCATGTCTGAACTGGGGTGGCAGAGTGGGCTAAAGAACGGTGATGGATCAAACCCAGATCTGTTGACTGGGTGTGAGTGTTTGATTGGTTCTGATGCACCGTCCATCACCACCCCCTTTTGTACCGCTTTGTTCGCCATAAGTTGGCAGGGTATGCTCAGACGTGAGTCCCTTGCTCACTTTGCCACTGGATTCAAGCAAGCCTGGCTGAAGACTGTTGACTGGGTGTGAGTGTTTGATTGGTTCTGATGCTCCGTCCATCACCACCCCCTTTTGTACCGCTAAGTTTGTGAGTCCCCATCAACTAGCTAACGTGAGATTATCGCTGGAAACCCAGCGATAATCTCACGTTAGTCAGTTAGCGCTAGGATTTTTATCGCTGATGAGATAAGCGTTGCTAATAGCACGCTATCTCAGCGATAAAAATCGGCGCTAGCCGGCGATAATTATCCGAGCGCTAAGTGCGCTCAGCGATAATTATCGCCGGTTGTTGTTGATATGCCCCTAGGATCTGTGATAAACTGGGCAGACTGGATTCACAACCGATAAGTCATACACACACACTTTCCACTGACTTGTAACACAGCACTAGGGGTTTAAATGTTTTAAAGCAGAGCTACACAACTCCTGGTACGTCCAAAGGAGAAGGGTGCCTCTTGGTGTGTGGCTAGTTCACACAAGGATATCCTCGCATGTGTCCCTGGAAGTTTGCACTGGTAGTGTTTGGGGCAGTGCACTCGGGGACATCAGGAACATGGTTAAACATCTGTCTCCAGTAAGTGCAGCACATGGAGCACCCTACACCCCTGATAGGCGCAGGCGCCCCTCCCACTGGTAAATTTGGAGGCCACAGCCCACATCAGAGCCTGTCACCCATGTGGAAACAGCAGACTGACTCTGGGACCCTGGTAATCATTTGCCATCTACCAGAAGATATTGAACATACCCCTGATGCAGGGCCCCCTGAGCCCGAAATGCATTGGGATTGACAAATTGGGACCCAAATAATTTTGTCACCAAATGAATACATTTGTTCTCTTTGGGATCAATATGGAGTTTGCTTACAATAAACCAAGAAAGAATTTATGAAAGAAAAATAAATTCAATGAATGCAACCCACATATGTTAAAGCGTTTACTCCACTTCTATATGGCTGTGCTCTGAGGGGACGTCTCCCCTGGGGGGATGCTTTCACGTCATATTCACAGAGATGCTCGTGGACCGATGACGATACCCGATCTGCATGCAGAGCTGTATGAATCTGATGAACTTAGATCTTTACAAAAAGGAGTGCATGTACCACCATTTATAGTAACAGCAGAGGAAAAACACTCCATACATGGTAACCATTAACCTGCTCTACAGCAGCATCCTGAGGTGGTGCATGTGTGATGTGTGTATCGGACATTAACTTTGTAACTCAGGCCACACAGTGACATGCCAGGACCTAAGCGCTGTATACGAGATGAGGATACAATCGGGTACATTATTGACTTGAGAGGACACTGAATAACGTTAACGTTTGTGCACTGTGTATGGGATGTTTGATCACCTGTACAACTGAAAAGCGGTCACACCCAACAACAGGCACACAGACATACACATATCAGTAGCCCACAATGTCAGCTATGTTATAAGCGCGTACATGCACACACTCTGTCTATAAAATATGTACCCAGTAATAATACTGCACAATGGATGTAATCGCAGACAGGCAAGCAAACCTAAGAATATGAGGTATGTGCCCAGTCCATTGCACATTGTATGTGTTACATATGAGCTGTGTGTGCAGTAGGAGACTCCTACACACAGAAAACCTAATACTGGATGGTGTCTGCTCAAAGTCCAATGGGCCTAGCTCCAATTTTTGATGGCAATATACATTTGCATAGCACATTCTACAATCAGAAAGGTCTATAAGTGCTGAAAGCAAGTCAACCAAGTCATTGTTACTCACTTTATAATCACCAAATGAAAGAATAATGCGTCTGTGTTTGAATTTGTGAACTCCAGATCACTGCAGCAGGTGCTCTGATCCATTAAGTTACTAAGCTACTTAAAGCGAGGGAGTTGGCTGCAGGGCACTGAAGGCCATGCATGGCAACGGTTGGATTAACATATGGTAATTACATATCACTTTACTTAAAAAAAAAAAAAAAAACTAGAAATTCACTGAAAAAACAAACCAAAGGTTACAGGGACATTATAGTTAGGAAAGAGAATTGACAAAACCTTAGTAATTCACAAAAAAGACAAAGGATACAGGGAACATTATAGTTAAGTTCAGATTTTAGACACACAAAACCATAATAATTCAGCAGTTATAGTAATACTTATCTCAAGAAACTACAACTCGGGCTCTAAACAAACTAGAACTCATGCCCTTTCCATGCACTGCTAATTATCCCACATCATATCATTGTTGTAGGAGAGTAGGATTTGCTTCACATGGGTACCCCCACTTTTTGCTGGTGTTTCACTGTTTTTCGACCTTAGTCTGGCTGTGGCCCTGCTAATCAGGACACCAGCCTAGCTGCTTCCTCTCTAAAATGGTTTCCATGTACATTAGGTACATTTCTAATTGGATTCTGGAGTGCCTTATAAGCCCCTAGTATATGGTATACTATGTACCCAGGGCATAGGTACCTCAGAGGCCTACCAGGGGCTGAAGCATGTATTATGCCACCCCTGTGAAGCACTCCAAAATGACACCACAGATCTGCTACTGCAGCCTGGGTAAGGTGGTGCTTGCACCCCTTACAGTGGTATAGGCTACCTATATCCACTATATATACAGACACATATAAACCTATAAGTCACTCCTATGGCAGGCCTCACCAATCCTGAAGGCAGAGTGCTTGGTTTTGTGTGAGAGGGTGCCCAAGCATGAGCTGAGCCCCTCTGCAGCTTTCGGAAATACTTCCTTATGGCTTTTCTGTGATACAGCCACACCATATACTCTTAAGTGCATTATAACCTCGCGGTAAATGCTAACTTTGGAATGGCTGCATCAAAACATGTCATGTTTGGTGTCAAACATCTTGGAATACTACCCCCCCCCCCCCCCCCCACCAGTTCTGGTGGAGGGGGTAGCATTCCACCCTTCTAGAGGGAGAGACATGTTCACACTGGTCTACCCGGTTAAAACTTTCCAAAGCCCTGGCATCACAAAATGGATGCCACAGACACGGGTCTGGCCTCCTGCAGCTGAGGGAAACTCCGACATGGGAGGCCTGGACAATAGGTTTCCTGTCAGAGGGAGGTGTAACCACCTCCCCCAGACAGGCAGATGTGTATGGAGGCAGGGTGGGTGCATTCAGAGAATGCTTTTGAGACACTGCCTGGGGCACACAAGGTGTCCCTGTGCATAGCCCAGTTCAAATCGGTTGCAGGGGCACTCAGTCCCTGCTCTGGCGCGAAACTGGACAAAGGGGAAGGGGTGTAACCACCCCCTCCCCAGGTCCACCCATAGGTGGGGCCTTAGAGTTAGTCCATCTCCTAAACTTGGTATAAGTGTAGGAACCCAGTCCCTAGGACTTCAGATTACCCTGGACGAAACTCTGCAGCATAAATCCTGGACCTCCAATATTCTATCACGACTAGAAGACTGAAGAAATCTTCCTTGGGGTCAAGGAGTGACTCCCCTGCTTGGCAGGCACCAAAGAAGCAACTGACTGGTCTGCATCGCTGAAGATCCCGCCAGACGCCAAAGTCTTTGCATCACCAGAGGTAGATTTCCAGACTTCCTCGAGGCTACCCTGAGTCCACAGCAAAGCTGAGGCCTGCGGCTATCGTGGGTGACGTGGAACCATGACCCCTGTACAATGTGAACTTTTGCAGCAACAGCATCTTCCTGGTCTTCCTCAAAGTTGTGCTTTGGGCTCCGAGTAGCCCCAGCCTTGAGCACCTCCTGTACTGAAGATTACTGGCCTCCACCCCACGAGTGACCCGTGGGCCAGTTTCAAGTGCGACCGCTTGAGGCTCCTGTGCGATCGCTACCCTGTTGGCTAGTTGGTCCCCACAAAGGCAACTCCTCTTCTGATTGGGCTTCCCTGATTGCCCCAGATGTACCCTGACTCACCCTTGCTGGGTGAGTCCCTTAGACCTTGCTGGTCTGATCCGCAGTCTCTTCTCTATTTCCAAGAGACTTGCCGTTGCCAAGGCTTGTTGAATCCAATCTGGTCGCCGATACTGCAACACTCAACAGACTTTGTGGAACAGCTCTAATCCAGCTCCTGGTCATCATCGGCACCTCCTGGACCTCGTGGCTGAAGAGTCAAGACACCCATCAACTCACCTGAAGCACCCGACATCTGTGGGCATTGGTCCATCGTGCCCCTGGTCACTGGCAAGTGACCCAGACTCTGTCCCCTCTGCTTTCAGGTTCCTTCCATCTTCGATCCAGGCTTGGATCCATCCGGACACTTCTCCTCTTCACGACAGCAGCACTTCTTGAGCAGCTTCCATTGAAATCGACGACGCGACCCGACACCAAAAGGTACCTATGCACCCGGCTTCCCTGAGTGAGGTAACTCGAGAACTCCAGTGCTCCCGTGGGTGCTAGTCCTAGAACTGTCTAAGTCCAAAAGCGTTTGGTCCTGAGTCCATTAATCTTTAAGTTTTCAACCACGACATTGCTCATAGAAGATAACGGGAACCCGCGGCTGTGTTCTCACACTGCACATGGCCCCCATGGGTCCCCTGTGTCACTACCTTGGGTTGGTCTCAACGATTCTACAGACTCTAGGCCTTGTGTCTAGATCAGTTGTGGTTCTTATACCACTTTTTTGGTATATGGTTTGGTACGCCCCTAGGGCCCAACCGTGTATTTGTGCTATTACTGTTGATTACTGACTTGTAACTTAAGTACTTCGAACTCTAGCCTCATAAAGAGACTAGAGGGGTGTGTTTAATCTTAAATACATATATTTTAAATATATACCTGGTGTGGTTGTCCTTTCATTTGATCATTCAAGAGATTATAGACTGGTAAAACAAGCTGCTTTACATTCCTTCAAGACTTAGCCTGAAGCCTGCTATCCATAGCTACCATTAGGATAGCTTTAAATAAGTCTTTAACCTATAACAATAAGGGGTTGTTTGGACTGATATAGGGTGCCCACTAGAACTAGTGGACAGCATATATCTGGCCAACTTCTCACAATTGTAACATTTCTAATAAAATTATCGATGAGAAAACCGTGCATGGAGTGGGCGCGAGTTATAATTACCTTAGGGCACGTGTTATAGTTTCTTGAGATAAGTATAACTTTAACTACTGGATTTCTATGGTTTTGTGTGTAAAATATGAATATAACTATAAAGTCCCTGTAACTTTTTGTCATTTTTCGTGAATTACCTACTGGCGCTCGCCAGTAGGTAGTTATAGTTAGGACCTTTTTTCTATTCAAAAAGCATTTTTTCTTTTGCCAATATCTTTGACGCCATTTGACAAATCTTCGCGAAATGTTCAAAATGAATGGTTCACTCAGGTCAGCTCCTGTGCTGAAAGTTTTGTGGTGATTCGTCAAGCGGGGCCGAGAGAAAAGGGGTCCTAAAACGCATTTTCCTCATGTTAATTTCAATAGGACATTTTGGAATAGGCTACAGCCTGAACTGCTGTACGGAACTACACCAAATTTGGCAAAATGGTAGATCTTGGTTCAGAAAGCACCCTTTTTTTCAAATGGTGTAAATCTGTTCAGTAATTGCTAAGAAACATAAAAAATAAAATTAAAATAAACATTTATATATCTCAGCACCGAGGAGGAATCGCAACTCCCCCCCGAGCACGAACTTTATTCTAATTGGATGCCAACACTCCAAACCAGGAAGTGTTGGCAGCCATCTTGTGACTCGGTAACCGAGTCACAAGAAAACAGTTAAAAAAAATGTAAAAATTAAGAAAAGGGGGCAGGGTAAAAACACCCTGAACCCGTAGGCCTGCTCAGGGGGTACCACAAAAAAAGAATGATTTTTAAAAATAATTTCAGCCGAATTCGCGCTGGGTTCACGAATCCGGCCGAACTTATTAAAAAAAACGAAGCCCGGTCTCCAGCGCTTTATTTGGTTGAAGCCCCCAGAGACCCTCAGGAATTAAAGGGATTTAATACCCTAACTTAGAACGCACCAGGAGGCGCGTTTGCAGAGTGGTGGGGAAAGGGAGCGTAGCCTTTGTCCACCTCTCAGCAATCCCAATGTGTGGGGATTATTGGAGGTAAGAGGTAGGCTAGTTGGCCCCTAAAGGACCCCCAGCAGCAAAGGTGACTTCAATTCCCATCCAAGAGCACGCTAGGGAGCGCGTTTGCAGAGTGGTGGGCAAATGGGGCGTGACCTATGAGAACTTAGCAATCCTGCTGTGTGGGACTTTCTGGAGGCAATAGGAGGGGTAGTTGGCCCCCAACGATATCCTTGGGGGCAAACTACCCCTCTTGTTACCTCCAGTGGGTCCCACACTGGGATTGCTAAGACGTCTTCAGAGGCCATGCCCCCCTTTGTCCACCACTTTGCAAACACACCTCCTGGCAGACTACAGGATGGGGGATGAAGTCCAATTTACTTCTGAGGTACTTTGGTGGACAAGAAGCCCTCCTGGTGCCTCCTGTAAGTTCTACACAGCAGAATTCCTGAGCGCTAGTTGGAGGCCCAGCACCCTTTCTCCACCACTCTGCAAACGTGACTACAAGTTAAAGAAGTGTTTGCAATGTAATAGGTTTTGCATTTGCGAGAATTAGAGCTATTGGCGTTGTAAATGTGAAGGTTTTTTGCTAATGTTTTTTGAGTGGAGTGGATGTAAGTTGTGTGTAGTGGAATTATGTGGTATGTTGTGCAGTGGAATTATGTGGAAAGAAAGTATGTGGTATTTATTGTATAGGAATTATGTAGAGTGGGATTATGTGTTATGGAGAGTAATTATGTGGTATGGTAGTCTGTGTTGTGGAGTGGTAGCGTCAGGTTTAGTCTTTCTTGTTTCCATAGAAGCTCAACTATGAACTCAGTGAGACGAAAAGAGAAGGAATCACTGAGGAGCACTTGTGGACCTAGTCAGAGGTATGAACTGGGCTACTGGAATTATGCCACTGTTTGGCTGCACCGACTTTCGCACAATTGTACATTTTCTGCATTAGCCACATAATTCATCATGTGCTCCCTAAACTGCATATTTCAACACACAAAACCTTGTTTCTAGCTCAAAAGGCCCAAATGTTACCAAAAATGCAGCGAGAAGTGTCACAGCGTGGTGGAAGGCCTTTTGCAAACATAGAATGGTCACCTGTTACTTATTGCTAAATGTGGGTGTTAAATTGGTACTAATGGTGTTCAAGCCACTCTTGTTTCCTTCCGCACCACTCTTGCCTCTTTCTGCATATCTGTTGCTTCTTTTTGCACATTTCGTTCTTTTTCTTCTTTTTTGCACTTCTCTTGCCTCTTTCTGCAAATCGCTTTTACTTTCTGCACCTCTCTTCCCTCTTTCTGTATGTATGTTGCCTCTTTCTGCACCTCATTTACTTCTTTCTGTACCCCTCTTGCCTCTTTTTGCACCCTTCATCCCCCTTTCTGCACCTCTCTTGCCTTTTTCTGTACCCCCTTATGTCTTTCTGCACCCTTTTTGCCTCTTTCTGCACCATTGTTCCTTCTTTCTGCACCTGTTTGCTTCTTTCTGCACCCCTCTTGCCTCTCTCGCCACCCCTCTTTCTCCACTTCTGTTGCTTCTTTCTGTACTTATCTTATTTCTTTCGGTACCTCACTTGCCTCTTTCTGTATGTCTATTGCCTCTTTCTGCAGTTATCTTGTCTCCTTCTGCCCTTCACCTGCCTCTTTCTGTAACTCTCTTGCTTCTTTCTGCACCCCCTTGCCTCTTTCTGCACCTCACTTGCTTCTTTCTGCACCCTGCTGCCTGTTTCTGTACCCCTCTTCCCTCTTTGTGCAACTCTCTTGCCTCTTTCTACACCACTCTTTCCTCTTTCTGCACCACTCTTGCATCTTTCTGTACCTCTTTTCCTTCTTCCTTCACCTGTCTTGTCTCTTTCTGCACCCTTCGTGCCTCTTTCAGCATCTCTGTTGATTCTTTCTACAGTTCTCTTCCTCTTTCTGCACCCCTCTTGCCTCTTTGGGAACCTCTCCAACCCCTTTCTGTACCCCTCTTGCATCGTTCTGCACCTCTGTTGGTTCTTTCTGCACTGCTCTGGCTTCTTCCTGCACCTCTGTTCCATTTTTCTGCATCCCTCTTACCTTTTTCTGCACCCCTCTTCCCTCTTTCTGTACCTTTCTTGCCTCAGTCTGCCTACCTGTTCCCTCTTTCTGCACCCCTTTTGCCTATTTCTGCAACTCTCTTGCCTCTTTCTGTAGTTCTCTTACCTCCTTCTGCACCCCACTTGCCTCTTTTGCACCTCTGTTGCTTCTTTTGCACTACTCTTGCTTCTTTTTGCACCTCTCTTGAACATTTCTGCACCCCTCTTGCCTCTTTCTACACCCCTTTTAGCTGTTTCTGGACCTCTCATGCCCCTATCTGCACCTCTGTTACCACTTCTGTACCTGCTTTGCCTGTTTCTGCAACTCTCTTGCCTCTTTCTGTAGTTCTTTTGCCTCCTTCTGCACCTCACATTCCTCTTTTTGCACATCTGTTGGTTCTTTTGCACTGCTCTTGCTTCTTTTCGTACCTCTCTTGCAAATTTTTGCACCCCTCTTGCCTCTTTCTGCACCCCTTTTACCTGTTTCTGGACCTCTTTTGCCTCTGTCTGCACCTCTATTCCCTCTTTCTGTACCTCCTTTGCCTTTTTCTGCAACTCTCTAGCCTCTTTCTGCAGTTCCCTTGCCTCCTTCTGCACCTCTGTTGCTTTTTTCTGAACTTCTCTTGCTTCTTTCTGCACCCCTCCTGCCTCTTTCTGTACCTCTCTTGCCTCTCTGTGCACCTCTGTTGGTTCTTTTGGCACCTCTTTGGATTCGTTCTGCACTTCACTTCCCTCTTTCTGTATCCCTCCCCTCTTCCACTTTCTGCACCTCTGATGGTTCTTTCTGCACTGCACTGGCTTCCTCCTGCATGTTTGTTTCAAATTTCTGCATCCCTCTTGCATTTTTCTGCACCCCCTTGCCTCTTTTTCCACCTCTGTTAGTTCTTTTGGCACCTCTTTGGCTTCGTTCTGCACTTCACTTCCCTCTTTCTGTACCCCTCTTCCCTCTTTCTGCACCTCTCTTGCCTCAGTCTACCTACCTGCTCCCTCTTTCTGCACTCCTTTTGCCTGTTTCTGCAACTCTCTTGCCTCTTTCTGTAGTTCTCTTGCCTCCTTTTGCACCTCACTTGCCTCTTGTTGCACCTCTGTTGGTTCTTTTGCACTGCTCTTGCTTCTTTTTGCACCTCTCTTGCACATTTCAGCACCCCCTTGCCTCTTTC
The DNA here is from genome assembly GCF_964204655.1 of Triturus cristatus. Taxonomy (NCBI): domain Eukaryota; kingdom Metazoa; phylum Chordata; class Amphibia; order Caudata; family Salamandridae; genus Triturus; species Triturus cristatus. Next base: position 426,090,892 of record NC_140593.1, read on the forward strand.
TGTACCCCTTTTATCTATTTCTGCACCTCTCTTGCCTCTGTCTGCACCTATGCTCCCTCTTTCTGTACCTCCTTTGCCTGTTTCTGCAACTCTCTTGCCTCTTTTTGCAGTTCTCTTGTGTAGGAGAGTAGGATCTGCACTTATGTTGACCCCACTTTTTTTCTGATGTGTACAGTGGTTTCTGGCTATAGTCTGGCTGGGACCCTGCTAATCAGGGCCCCAGCCTCTCTGTTCTCTCTAAACAACTTGGAGTGCATATTAGATGCACTAGTGATTGGATACTGTGGTACCTTATGAGCCCCTAGTATATGGTACCTTAGGTACCAAGGGCATAGGTACTTCACAGGTCTACCAGGGGCTGAAGCATGTATTATGCCACCCCTGGGAAGCAGACTAAATCTGACACCGCAGGCCTGCTACTGCAGCCTGGGTGGGGTGGTGTTAGCACTCCTCACTGAGGTATAGGCTCCCTATGTCTCACCTTACACACACATATAAACCTATCAGTCACCCCTAAGGCAGGCCCTATCAATCCTGAGGGCAGGGTGCTTGGTTTCCATGTGAGGGGGTGCCTCTGCCTGAGCAGGGTCCCTCTGCAGCCCTCAGAGTCTATTCTCTGTAGCTGTTTGTGGATGCGGTTAAACCATATACTCTTAAGTGCATTATAACCTAGCGGTAAATGCTAACTTTGGGATGGCTGCATCAAAACATGTCGTGTTTGGTGTCAAACGCCTTGGAATCATACCCCCACACCAGTTACTGGCGTGGGAGTATGATCCCACCCTTCTAGAGGGATAGACATGTACCCACTGTGGAAACACGGTAGAATCCTGAAGAGCCCTGGCATCACAAAATGGATGCCACCAGCACAGACACTGGGCTGCCCTCCTGCTGCTGACTGAAACTCGCAGTGGAGGAGGCCCAACAATAGGCATCCTGTCACAGGGAGGTGTAACCACCTTCCAGACAGGATTTAGTGTATTGGGACTGGAACGGTGCACTCCTACAGTGCTTTGAAGTCCTGCACTGGGGGAGCAGTAGGCTCCTCTGTGCATATGCCAGCTCAAACCGGTTCAGGGGCTACCAGCCCCTGCTCTGGCACGAAACTGGACAAAGGGAAGTGGGTGTAACCACCCACTCCGCCAGACCCTCCCAGAGGAATGGTTATAGAGCTAGTTCCTCCCTTTCATTTAGTATAAGATAGGGAACCCTTGCCATTGCAAACCAGATACCCCTGGACAACGCTCTTGAAGAAGAATCCTGGATCTTCGATGTTCCACTACCTTTGGAAGACTGAAGTATCTCCCTTGGAGTCAAGGAGTGACTCCCCTGCTTGGCAGGCACCAAAAACTTGAATCAACGGTCGCAAACATTCCCGCTCCCACCGGAGTCCAAAGTCCCTGCAGCCCTGGAAGTGGATTTCCTGACTTCTCGATGGCCATTGTGAGTTCCGAGCAATCCTGAGGCGAGTGGAACCCACGAGTGATGAGGAACAGCAATACCCGGGTACCATGCACTATTGTCAAGTGCAAACCCTTTACGACATTCTACGAACTTGTGCATTGGAACACATGTGTTCCAAGCCTCCAGCAGGATTACCCTTGAAAATCAGAGGCCTACCTCATCCCGAGTGACCGTGGGCTCCCGTGAAGCGAATCCTCACAAGGTGTCTTTGCGATCCCTTGCCGGCTGGCTTGTGGGTCCCCTGAAGACTTTTTCATCAAACCAAAGAGCTCCCCTGGTTTCTCCAGGCCTGCCCTGACTTCACCTTGCTGGGTGAGTCCCTCAGACCTTGCTGGTCTGCACCGCTGACTTTCTTCACATTCCACGAGACTTGCTGTTGCCAAGGCTTGTTGGCTCTAATCCAGTTGCAGACACATCAGTGAGCTGCAGACTTTGTGGGAAATTCCGAATCCATCTCCTGGTTGTCATCGACACCTCCTGGACCTCGTGGCTGAAGAGTCAAGACACCTGTGAATCACCTGAAATCCCCCGACTACCGTGGGCATCCATCTTCCTGGCCCCGGGTCACTGGCAAGTGACTGTGAACACTGTCCCTTCTGCTTTCAGGTCTTCCTTCTTCAGAATCCAGCCTTGGATTCCACCGGACACTTCTCCAGTCTTCACAAGCAGCAAATCTTCTTCGGCTTTCATTGAAAACGACGCCGCGACCCGACACCAAAAGACACCTATGCACTCGGCTTCCCTGGGTGAGGTAACTCGTGCACTCCAGTGCTCCTCTGTGTGTTTTCCCTCGAAGTACTTACCTTGTAAGTGGCTTGCTTGTAGACTCTTCCGAAGTACCCTAAAACTTTAAAAATCCAACCGCGACTTGCTCCATTGAAATCAATAGGGAACCCACGGCTGTGTTCTCACACTGCACGCGTCTCCCGTAGGTCCTTTACTTACCTGCCTTGGGTGGATTAGTGAGGTCCCAGCGATTCTAAAGGCCCTAGGCCTTGTCCCCTTGCAAGTCGACATTCCTAAACCTCTTTTTTAGTATATGGTCTGGTACGCCCCTAGGGCCCCAGCCATATAAGTGCTTAATTTGTTGTGAAACATTGATTTGTGCATATGTCCTTGACTTCTAATCTCATAAAGAGATTAGTGGAGTGTATCTAGTAATAAATACATATATATTTTATATATATACCTGTGTGGTGTCCTTTCATTTAGTGATTCAAGAGATTATAAGGTGAAACAAGCTGCTTTACATTCCTCTGAGACTTAGCCTGAAGGCTGCTCTCCACAGCTACCACTAGGATAGCTTTCTTTAAAAGGTTGTCTTAAACCTATCTACCATAAGAGTTGAATTGGACCGGTGCAATGTGGACACTTTAACTAGTGACCAGCATATGCCAGGTCAACATCTCACATCTTGCCTCTTTCTGCACCTCTTCTGCTTCTTTTTGCACTTCTCTTGCATATTTTTGCATCCAGGTTGCTTCATTCTGCACTTTCCATTCTTCTTTCTGCACCTGTCCTGCTTCTTTCTGCACCCCTGTTGTGTCTTTCTGCACTCAACTTCCCTCTTTTTGTACCTTTCTTGCCTGTTTCTGCATCTCATGTGCCTCTGTCTGCACTTTTCTTGCTTCTTTCTACACCTCTGTTGCTTCTTTCAGCAATTCGCTTGCCTCTTTCTGCACTTCTCTTGCCTGTTTCTGCACCTCTCTTGCCTCTTTCTTCACCTCACTTGCTTCTTTCTGCACCCTTCATGCCTCTTTCAGCACCTCTGTTGCTTCTTTCTGCAGTTCTCTTACTCTTTCTGCACCCCTCCTGCCTCTTTGTGCACCTCTCCTATCCCTTTCTGTAACCCTCTTGCCTCTTTCTGCACCTCTGTTGGTTCTTTCTGCACTGCTCTGGCTTCTTCCTGCACCGCTGTTCCAAATTTCTGCATCCCTCTTGCCTTTTTCTGCACCCCCTTCCCTCTTCCTGCTGCTCTCTTACCTCAGTCTGCCTACCTGTTCCTTCTTTCTGCACCTCTTTTGCCTGTTTCTGTAACTCTCTTGCCACTGACTGCACCTCTGTTCCCTCTTTCTGTATCTCCTTTGCCTGTTTCTGCAACTCACCTGCCTCTTTCTGCAGTTCTCTTGCATCCTTCCGCACCTCTGTTGCTTCTTTCTGCACTTCTCTTGCCTCTTTCTGCGCCCCTGTTGCTTCATTGTGCACTTTCCATGCTTCTTTCTACACCTGTCTTGCTTCTTTCTGCACCTCTGTTGTCTCTTTTTGCACTCATCTTCCCTCTTTCTGTAACTTCCTTGCCTGGTTCTGCATCTCATGTGCCTCTTTCTGCAGTTTTCTTGCTTCTTTCTACACCTCTGTTGCTTCTTTCAGCAATACTCTTGCCTCTTTCTGCACTTCTCTTGCCTGTTTCTGCAACTCTCTTGCCTCTTTCTGCACCTCACTTGCTTCTTTCTGCACCCCTTCTGCCTCTTTCTGTGCCTATCTTACTTCTTTGTGCTCCTCTCCTGCCTCTTTCTGCACCCCTCTTGCCTTTTTTGCATCTCTGTTGGTTCTTTCTGCACTGCTCTTGCTTCTTTCTGCACCTCAGTTGCCTCTTTTTGCACTTCTCTTGCTTCTTTCTAAACCTCTTTTGCTTCTTTGAGCAATTTTCTTGCCTCTTTCTTCACTTCTCGTGCATGTTTCTGCACCTCTCTTGCGCCTTTCTGCACCTCTGTTGCCTCTTTCTGCACTTCCCTTGCTTCTTTCTGCACTTCCCTTGCTTCTTTCTGCACCTCTCTTGCCTCTTTTGGCACCTTTGTTGCTTGTTTCTCAACCCCTCCTGCATCTTTCTGCACCCCTCTTCCCTGTTTGTGCAACTCTCTTACTTCTTTCTATACCTCTCTTCCCTCTTTCTGCACAACTCTTGCATCTCTTTGTACCTCTGTTGCTTCTTTTTCCACTTCTCTTGCTCTTTCTCAACCCTTCAGGCCTCTTTCAGCACCTCTGTTGCTTTTTTCTGCAGATCACTTGCCTCTTTCTGCACCTCACTTGCCTTTTTCAGCACTTCTGTTGCTTTTTTCTGCAGATCTATTGCCTCTTTCTGCACCTCTCTTTTCTCTTTCTGCACCTCTCTTGTTTTTTCTGTACCCCTGTTCCCTCTTTCGGCACCTTTCCTGCCTGTTTCTGTACCTCTGTTGCCTCTTTCTGTACCTCTGTTGCCTCTTTCTGCACTTTTCTTATACCCCTTATGCCTTTTTCTACACCTCGTTTGCTTCTTTCTGCACCTCACGTGCCTCTTCCAGCACCCTTTTTGCTTTTTTCTGCAGATCTCTTGCCCCTTTCTGCACCTCACTTGCCTCTTTCAGCACCTCTATTGCTTTTTTCTGATGATCTCTTGCCTCTTTCTGTACCTCTGTTGCCTCTTTCTGCACTTTTCTTGCTTCTTTCTGTACCCCTTTTGCCTCTTTCTGCACCTTTGTTGCTGCTTTCTGCACTTCTATTGCCTCTTTCTGCACCTCTCTTGCTTCTTTCTACACCTTACTTGTCTCTTCCAGCATCTGTTGCTTTTTTCTGCAGATCTTTTGCCCCTATCTGTACCTCACTTGCCTCTTTCAGCACCTCTGTTGCTTTTTTTGCAGATCTCTTGTCTCTTTATGCAGCCCTCTTTCCCCTTTCTGCACCTCTCTTGCCTCTTTCTGCATCCCTGTTCCCTCTTTCTGCACCTTTCCTGCCTGTTTCTGCACGTCTCTTGCCTCTTTCTGTACTTATCCTTGCTCTTTCTGCACCCTTCGCGCCTCTTTCAGCATCTCTGTTACTTCTTTCTGCACTTCTCTTCCTTCTTTCTGCACTCCTCCTGCCTCCTTCTGTACCTCTCTTGCATTTTTGTGCACCTCTCCTACCTCTTTCTGCACCCATCTTGACCCTTTTTGCACCTCTTTTGGTTCTCTCTGCACTGCTCTTGCTTCTTTCTGCACCTCACTTGCCTCTTTTTGCACTTCTTTTGGTTGTTTCTAAACCTCTGTTGGTTCTTTCAGCAATTCTCTTGCCTCTTTCTGCACTTCTCTTGCTTGTTTTTGCACCTCTTTTGCGTCTTTCTGCACCTCTGTTGTCTCTTTCTGCACTTCACTTGTTTCTTTCTGCACCTCTCTTGCCTCTTTCGGCACCTCTGTTGCTTCTTTCTGCACCCCTCCTTCCTTTTTCTGCATCCCTCTTCCCTCTTTGTGCAACTCTTTCTACACCTCTCTTTCCTCTTTCTGTACTTCTCTTGCCTCTTTCTGCACCTCTGAGTTAGAGGCAGTTGTAATCCACCTGCCCTATTATGTACTAGGGCCTTACAGGGGAGGTCATGCCAATCACTGGGGTGCCCCAACCCATAGTGTACCCTAGTGTATGTAGGTGTTTTCACTGTATTCTAAGTGTCTTTCAGCATAGCACTGGCTCCGGGCCTGGTTAGTCAGAGTCAGTTTACCACCAGTACCAGTCAGCAAAAAGTTGGGGTGTTGGACCTGGCCCTTTTTGAAGGGTCATCCCTAAACTTTTTGCCTTCCTCCTGTATTTTTTCTGACCTGGTGTTGGCTGATTTATGACTCTGGGCACCTTACCACTGCTGACCAGTGCTAAGGTGCATATGCTCTCCCTATGGTAAAATGTATACATTGATTGGTGTCCATGATTGGTTCATTTGGTTTACTGTCAGCCCCTAGTAGAGTGCACCAGGAGTGCCAGGGCTTGTAAATACAAATGCCGCTAGTGGGCTTGCAGCACTGGTTGTGCCACCCACAGAAGCGGCCTAGTAAAATGTGTCTAGGATCTGCCACTGCAGAACCTGCGTGCGGTCTGGTACCGTCGCGCTGACTGCGCAAGTGCACCCACTTGCCAGTCCCTAAACCTTCCCTTAACTACATATTAGTAACCCCTCTGGTAGGCCCAAGGGCAGGGTGCATTGTAGGCATAAGGTAGGACATGCCCTGATGTGTGTGGCATGTCTTAATAGTGAATTACAGCCATTTTCGTTTTTCACTATTGAAGGCTACCTGCTCTCCATAGGCCAGAATGGGCTGCTGGAGTCACTACACGCTGTGACCCCAGTGGACTCATAGAGCATGGTAGAAAGTCATGTTTAGTATGCCTGGACTCAGAATAATAAAATACTTCTTTTAGTAAAGTTTATTTTAATATCCTGTGTTTGTAAATACTACTTTTAGAAAGTTAGTATTTACTGATCTGGCCATTCAGTCCGCCTCTGCGCTGTGTGTGTGTGTGTTCTGCCTAGCAACAGTAAGGAGCAGGGCTGGGGAATTCCAGGAGACAGGCTGGCTGCCAGGTGGTGGGTAGAGAGATTACACCAGGATGGGTGGGAGGAGTACACCTTGACTCTTGAATAGACCTGTGCTCTGCCAGCACAAAGCCGGCGCCGCCCCCTGTGGAGCGGCTGATGTCTCTGCCCTGCTGCTGAAAGGGAAGCGCAGAGTCACCACAACAAAGTGCTCCAAAAACTGGACTGAGCCAGGCCCAGGCCCCCTGGCGCTAAAGAACAAAAGAATTGGTGTATAAAAGTAGGAGCCTGGCTCCTAAGAAATCAGATCCTGTTTGCGCCAAGAAGAAACTCTGCCTGAAGGAGAAGGACCTGGAGAAGCTGAAGGAGGAATACTATCTCTCTGCCTGAGAGACTGGCCTGCAGTGGGTGCCTGTCTGCTGGAAGGAGAGGGAAAGCCTGAAGAAAAGGACTTTGATTCAACTTGTGCCTTTAAAACAATCTCCAAGGGCTTGCGTGTGAACTTGCCCCCTGACCTGCGCCCCAGGAACAGTGGGCGCTACCATCCTGAAAGAAGAGGAGAAGTGCCTTGAAGTGATTCAGCAAGCTGACCCCGGAGAACCTGTGCATCCCCTGATCTCGCTGAGCAACGCGACTTCTGCTGCTGGCGTGGCTGCAAACAACGTAAAGGCCTGACAGCCCGAGCACCGTGAACAGTTGCCCCCTCGAGCCGTAGCTCGCAAAGTAAGGTGGAGATCTCCGCGCCTGAGCGCCGAGTCCCTGTGACCCCTGCCGGGTTGTAGAGGCTTCTGCAAAGGACTAAAGTGCCCTGGTTCGCGTCTCCGGCCGAAGCTAACAGCGCGCGGCGCTGTGATCTCACCCCGAGGCTGCCCTCCTGCTTCTGACCCCCTTCGTGGCAACCTGCATCCTGCCCGAGCGCCCCACGAAGCTCCGCCGTCCCCTGGACACTGGGGACACCAGCGCGACGTGGGACACCCCTGGACTGGACCGCGAGGCCGCCACGAACCTTCCCCGTGAAATCTGCAAGGTATTGTGCCAGCGCGTGAAAAGTACGGCCCGTACTTGCCTTTGTACGAACCGTACCTGCCCTGTAACTACGGGTGCCTGGTTCGCACCGTACTGCCTGTGAAGTGCCTTGGTTCGTACCCGCCTTGTAAATACTTGTGCCTGGTTCGCACCGTACTGCCTGTGAAGTGCCTTGGTTCGTACCCGCCTTGTAAATACTTGTGCCTGGTTCGCACCGTACTGCCAGCTGAAATAATGGCGCTTTGAAAAGTGCTCCTTTTGGCTGAGTTCGAGCCGTAACAGCCTTGGTTCGACCCGTACTTACCCTGGGAACAGCAAGGTTCGAACCGTACCTACGTTTTAACCGTACTGCATTGAAAAGCATTACCGGTGCTCACTCGAGAAGAGTGAGACTCGGCAAGCGTACTCCGGCTCACGCGAGAAGCGTGGGAAACGGCAAGGCACTGTAAAAACCTTGCCAAAGGCACCCCAAAGGCGCTACGAAGTGCCCAGAAGACCTAAGAAACCTATTTTAAAGAGAACTGTGCCATTTTTACAACTGTGGACTGCCCGTAAAGCATTTTGAGAGTAACTGGATTATTTTACCAAGAGAACTGTATTTATGCAACCTGCCTGAAAGAAAACCTTTTATATAAAGAATTATATTTTGGACATAAATACAGCCTTGTGTCTTTGTGTGGTGGGGTGGTGATTATTGTGTGGGACAACTTGAACGCTTAACCTATATGCCCTCTGGAAATTTAGCCTGACTGCTCGCGCCACGTTACCTAGAGGGTGAGCAGGGGTTATTTTTAAAGAGGTGATCCTTTGCCCTGACTTAGATGAAAAGGGTCCCTGCTTGTCGCAAGTGCATACCTGCGCCAACCAGAGACCCCGGATTCTAACATTGGTGGCAGCGGTGCGGATTTACGGATTTGCGTTCTTGGTGTCTGCGCAGTGATTACTAACCATTGCACAGTAGACGGTCCAGTAGCTTAAGCCACAGAACTTTTTATGATTTAATTTCGCTTGCCAAGTAAAGAAGATCCCTTGCGTTTGAAGCCATGCCGGGCTCAAACAGCATAGAGAAAACCGCGTCTGAAGCCTCTGAGGCTGGAGAGGTTGAATGGGATGAGTCAAAACTGAACAGCTACAAGAGAACTGAACTCAAGTACTTCTGCAGGAAGCTCAAGGTTCCACATGCAGGATGCAAGAACAGATCAGATCTCTACAAGATGCTGAAAGCCTGGATTGAATCAAGGGGTGCAACTAAGGAAGTTACACCATTGAAACCAGCGGAAAGCGTTCGCAGTTTTGGCAGAGGCCTGTTGCCAGAGGAGCTGGCAGACAGACAGGCCGCCAGGGATCACGAAGTGTTATTGGCAAAGCTGGAATTAAAAATCCAATTGGAGCTAGAAAGCAGAAAGCTGGCTCTGGAAGAAAAGAAAATGGCTCTTGAAGAAAGAAAGATTCAGATGGAGCATGACTTCCTAATGAAGAAATATGATATGGAGCTCGAGAGGCTTGAGGCCATGAGTGTCTCAGCCCAGCAGCAAGAAAGGTGCGTAGCTCAGAGATTGAGCTTTTCTGAGTGGGAGGAGGAATCCAGCTCAGATGGTGGCAGCAGTATAGAATTCTCTAGTGCTGAAAGAGTAGTACGCACACCCAGAGATGTGGCGCCTGACTTGAAGGAGGTGGTTAACACACACCAGGAGGTTCAAGGGCATGAGGTAGCTCCAGTAGTGCGCAGTATCCCTGAAGGGAATAGGGTAACTGGCGCAGGGGTTCATGGTCCTAGTGGCGGGAGGGACACTCTACTGACTCTAGATGAGAGGCGCAGGGAGAGGGGTTCCCCCAAAATCGAAGTCCTGGTAGGTGAGTGTGAAGACCGCCCAGAAGAGTGTGGGTTGTGTGACAGAGACAGTCAGATACTGTCTTGCCAGTCTCAGGAGAGTGGTGTGGAGTATGTGTCTGAGGCACTGGATGGTAAGGTGAAGGCTAGTTTGGTTAACCCTGCTAGGGGGCTGTGTGATCCAATTGTGGGAGAGCATATTTTAAGTCCCTGTTTTCCAGAGCTATGTCAACACCTGTTGGAGACCGAGTTCTCTGACCGCAGAGAGCTCACATTGGAGGTAGACCTTTTGGTGGATTCCAGAGGGTCTGGAGAGGCATTGGGGAGTGACCCTGTGGGGAGTGGCTCAGGTATCTTCCAACCCAGAGTGGTGGAAGTGGTGCAGAGTAGCCCAGCTAGGTCCCATGGTAGTGGGAGGGGTGTAGGGGCTCACGTCCTGTCTCAGTGGAGAAGGAGTGAGTGTGGGGCTGCGTGCCCCCAGGTGCCCGAAACCCAGTCTCAGAGCCTGGATGGTTCTTTAAGGGAACACCAGGCGGGGAGCCTAGGCTGTCCTGATGGGCCACCCGTTGAGGGGGATCCCCTAGTGTCTGGTGAGCTGGGAGTGTCTGTAAGCAGGCCTCCATCAGTTCTGGTGTCTGGCAGTACCGCTCCAGTTGGGAGGGTGCAGAGGTCCAGATTGAGGGGTGAGAGGGGGAAAGAGTCCCCAGTGGAAGAACCAGTGGGTCAGGGGCCAGCCAGAAGGGCTGCGTCCCCCGTGAGTGACCATGGTGACACCACTTCTGTCCTGGGGGATCTTCAGGCACTGTCAGATGGACAGGGGTCTGGAGATCAGCGCCAGGCAGACTGTCACACGACACATGAGTTATGTGTCACCCTCAGGGGGGGCATGCGTGCTCCCCGGGAAGTCCTGGTGCGCCAGGCGAGCGTTCAACCGCATGGGTTGGACCCAGGGTTGGGAAGCCAGGTTCAGGTGTTGTCTGACCTGGAGGGTGGGACTACTGTAATCAGTGTCCTGACCCATGTTGCTTCTGGGGGTACCACGCCAGTTGGGAGTGGGCAGTACTCTGGAAGGGGGTGCAGAGGGAGGGAGTCCTCGCCTCTGACCCCGGCTCAACTGAAGGGTTTAGACCCTAGGTTGAAGGGCCAGGTTCAGGGTGTCCCCCCTGACCTGGGCACCCAGTTGCAGGATAGAACCCCTGAACTGGTGGGCGAATTGCGCAGGACACCTGCCACAGGTGCCGTGGCAATTCTGGAAGGGGGTGCCACTCCAGGTGGGAGGGTACAGAGCCCCAAGGAGGAGGACCGGGTGTGGGAGAGGCCACCCCAGTCTTTGGTCCAGCCGCTGGGTACAGTCCTGGGGCTGGTGGGTCAGTGCCAGGATGTCATACCTGACCTGACAAGGGGGAGAATGGAAAAAGGGTGCCAAGCACCTGGGGCTACTGGCCCCTGCTCCCTGGCACCACAGAGGATTGAGAGCCCTGAGAGGCATACGGCCTGGGTCTCATCCCTGACTACTGTCAGTGGCCACTGTAGCATTTTGCTGTCTCTCTGGTGGGACACACCTGTGGGCCAGTTAAGGTTAGGTGCTGCACAGGTGGTGTCCACAGGTGAGGAGAAGGGTTCCCCATGGATTGGCTTGGTGGGCCCTGAGAGTATGGACAGAGGGAGTCCAATAGGTTCAGATTGGCGTAGAACTGGAGTCTGCCCCTGCAGCTGCGGGCCAGGTCCTTGTTCTATCGCCCCAAGCAGGGAAGACCATCACGGTGGTGATTGGTCTACCCTGCGTTTTGGCTGGAAGGGGGTTGTGTTGGACCTGGCCCTTTTTGAAGGGTCATCCCTAAACTTTTTGCCTTCCTCCTGTATTTTTTCTGACCTGGTGTTGGCTGATTTATGACTCTGGGCACCTTACCACTGCTGACCAGTGCTAAGGTGCATATGCTCTCCCTATGGTAAAATGTATACATTGATTGGTGTCCATGATTGGTTCATTTGGTTTACTGTCAGCCCCTAGTAGAGTGCACCAGGAGTGCCAGGGCTTGTAAATACAAATGCCGCTAGTGGGCTTGCAGCACTGGTTGTGCCACCCACAGAAGCGGCCTAGTAAAATGTGTCTAGGATCTGCCACTGCAGAACCTGCGTGCGGTCTGGTACCGTCGCGCTGACTGCGCAAGTGCACCCACTTGCCAGTCCCTAAACCTTCCCTTAACTACATATTAGTCACCCCTCTGGTAGGCCCAAGGGCAGGGTGCATTGTAGGCATAAGGTAGGACATGCCCTGATGTGTGTGGCATGTCTTAATAGTGAATTACAGCCATTTTCGTTTTTCACTATTGAAGGCTACCTGCTCTCCATAGGCCAGAATGGGCTGCTGGAGTCACTACACGCTGTGACCCCAGTGGACTCATAGAGCATGGTAGAAAGTCATGTTTAGTATGCCTGGACTCAGAATAATAAAATACTTCTTTTAGTAAAGTTTATTTTAATATCCTGTGTTTGTAAATACTACTTTTAGAAAGTTAGTATTTACTGATCTGGCCATTCAGTCCGCCTCTGCGCTGTGTGTGTGTGTGTTCTGCCTAGCAACAGTAAGGAGCAGGGCTGGGGAATTCCAGGAGACAGGCTGGCTGCCAGGTGGTGGGTAGAGAGATTACACCAGGATGGGTGGGAGGAGTACACCTTGACTCTTGAATAGACCTGTGCTCTGCCAGCACAAAGCCGGCGCCGCCCCCTGTGGAGCGGCTGATGTCTCTGCCCTGCTGCTGAAAGGGAAGCGCAGAGTCACCACAACAAAGTGCTCCAAAAACTGGACTGAGCCAGGCCCAGGCCCCCTGGCGCTAAAGAACAAAAGAATTGGTGTATAAAAGTAGGAGCCTGGCTCCTAAGAAATCAGATCCTGTTTGCGCCAAGAAGAAACTCTGCCTGAAGGAGAAGGACCTGGAGAAGCTGAAGGAGGAATACTATCTCTCTGCCTGAGAGACTGGCCTGCAGTGGGTGCCTGTCTGCTGGAAGGAGAGGGAAAGCCTGAAGAAAAGGACTTTGATTCAACTTGTGCCTTTAAAACAATCTCCAAGGGCTTGCGTGTGAACTTGCCCCCTGACCTGCGCCCCAGGAACAGTGGGCGCTACCATCCTGAAAGAAGAGGAGAAGTGCCTTGAAGTGATTCAGCAAGCTGACCCCGGAGAACCTGTGCATCCCCTGATCTCGCTGAGCAACGCGACTTCTGCTGCTGGCGTGGCTGCAAACAACGTAAAGGCCTGACAGCCCGAGCACCGTGAACAGTTGCCCCCTCGAGCCGTAGCTCGCAAAGTAAGGTGGAGATCTCCGCGCCTGAGCGCCGAGTCCCTGTGACCCCTGCCGGGTTGTAGAGGCTTCTGCAAAGGACTAAAGTGCCCTGGTTCGCGTCTCCGGCCGAAGCTAACAGCGCGCGGCGCTGTGATCTCACCCCGAGGCTGCCCTCCTGCTTCTGACCCCCTTCGTGGCAACCTGCATCCTGCCCGAGCGCCCCACGAAGCTCCGCCGTCCCCTGGACACTGGGGACACCAGCGCGACGTGGGACACCCCTGGACTGGACCGCGAGGCCGCCACGAACCTTCCCCGTGAAATCTGCAAGGTATTGTGCCAGCGCGTGAAAAGTACGGCCCGTACTTGCCTTTGTACGAACCGTACCTGCCCTGTAACTACGGGTGCCTGGTTCGCACCGTACTGCCTGTGAAGTGCCTTGGTTCGTACCCGCCTTGTAAATACTTGTGCCTGGTTCGCACCGTACTGCCTGTGAAGTGCCTTGGTTCGTACCCGCCTTGTAAATACTTGTGCCTGGTTCGCACCGTACTGCCAGCTGAAATAATGGCGCTTTGAAAAGTGCTCCTTTTGGCTGAGTTCGAGCCGTAACAGCCTTGGTTCGACCCGTACTTACCCTGGGAACAGCAAGGTTCGAACCGTACCTACGTTTTAACCGTACTGCATTGAAAAGCATTACCGGTGCTCACTCGAGAAGAGTGAGACTCGGCAAGCGTACTCCGGCTCACGCGAGAAGCGTGGGAAACGGCAAGGCACTGTAAAAACCTTGCCAAAGGCACCCCAAAGGCGCTACGAAGTGCCCAGAAGACCTAAGAAACCTATTTTAAAGAGAACTGTGCCATTTTTACAACTGTGGACTGCCCGTAAAGCATTTTGAGAGTAACTGGATTATTTTACCAAGAGAACTGTATTTATGCAACCTGCCTGAAAGAAAACCTTTTATATAAAGAATTATATTTTGGACATAAATACAGCCTTGTGTCTTTGTGTGGTGGGGTGGTGATTATTGTGTGGGACAACTTGAACGCTTAACCTATATGCCCTCTGGAAATTTAGCCTGACTGCTCGCGCCACGTTACCTAGAGGGTGAGCAGGGGTTATTTTTAAAGAGGTGATCCTTTGCCCTGACTTAGATGAAAAGGGTCCCTGCTTGTCGCAAGTGCATACCTGCGCCAACCAGAGACCCCGGATTCTAACATGGGGGCACAGGATGACTTTGCAACAAGGCCTCTTTCTGCACCTTTGTTGGTTCTTTCTGCATATCTTTTGCTTCTTTCTGCACTTTTCTTCGTCTTTCTGAACTTCTGTTGCATCCTTCTGCATTTCTCTTGCTTCTTTATGTGCCTTTCTTCCTCTTTCTGCACATGCCCTACCTCTGTAGGCATAGTTAGAAATTAGCATTTAAAAAAACCTTTGAAATTCAATGAAAAAACCATAGGTTTCAGGGACGTTATAGTTAGAAGTTAGCATTTAAAAAAAACTTTGAAATTCACTGAAAAAACCATAGGTTTCAGGGATGTTATAGTTAGAAATTAGCATTTAAAAAACCTTAGAAATTCACTGAAAAAACCATAGGTTTCAGGAACGTTATAGGTAGAAATTATCGTTTAAAAAACCTTAGAAATTCACTGGAAAAAACACAGGCTTTCTGCATCTATATACATACATACATACATATATATATATATATATATATATAGATATATATATATATATATTCCAAACAAATTGCCACAAATCCGCCGAACTCCTTGTGTGACGGGTGCTCCTTCGTGCAAGTGGCATGCACGTAACAATGAACCAACAACAAAGTCCCCCTCTTTCTTGGGAACAATTAAGGAGCACTCATGGGTTTTGTAATGCTTTCTTTAATTCACCCAGCATGACGCGTTTCGTCTGGCACGACTTTCTCAAATGCTGCTCAGTGATCAAGAAAGTCTCTGGCATTGCGATGTTTAAAAGCCTCATTAACCCCTTCGCTACCAGGCCTTTTCCCCCTCCTGTGCCAGGCCTTTTTTTGGCTATTTGGGGTAGTGCGCGCTTAGGCCCCTGTAACTTTTTGACCACATTAGGTATCCACGCCAAATTTGCGTCCTTTTCTTCCAACATCATGGGGATTCTAAAGGTACTCAGGGTTTGTGGATTCCCCTGGAGGGGTCACAGAAAAGAGCCAAAATACAGCAAAATTTTGGTTTTTTTTGGAAAAATTGGAAAAACGGGCTGCAAATGAAAGCATCTGGGTGTTTCCCTGCAAATGTTATCAAAAAAGGGTTTGTGGGGTTGAAATCACCATTTTCCCAGCTTTTTGGGGATACTTGACTTTTGTCAGAAACCCAAAATTTTTTACACAGTTTTGGCATTTTTCTGGGACATAGCCTATTTTTGCTATTTTTTGTGCTTTTGACCTCCTTTCAGTTAGTGGCAGAAATGGGTACAAAAGCAATAGTGGATCCTGGAAAGCTATACATTTTCGAAAAGAAGACAACATTCTGAATTCAGCAAGGGGTCATTTGTGTAGATCCATCAAGGTTTTTTTATAGAAACAAACAGTTAAATGTAGGATAAATTTAGATTTAGTTGAAAAAAACAGCCTTTTGTGTCAACGTTTTCACCTGTAACTTCTTCTAATTATGACAGCTCTTTGAAAGCAATATACCGTTGCATCCGCTGGACATTACTGGTTGTGGGGATATATAGGACTTGTAGGTTCACCAAGAACCAGACGAACCCAGAGCCAAAAACTGAGTAGTAACTTGCAATGGTTTTTTATTATGTACCGGGTATATCGTAATTATTCTGTAAAAAAGTGTACATGGAAAAATCGGTATGAAAGACACCTATGTATTTCTGAAATGGGAACAAAATATAGAGTTTAGAAACAGTAGATATTTGCACATTTCTGAAATTGGGAATACTCATACTAGCATGAGAATTATCAGTCATTTTTTAGAATGACTTCTTTTTTACACAATATCTTTCATTTGGAAAGCAGAAATGCATGGAAAGTCAATAGATAATAACAGTTCCTTTACAAATCTGAATTACCCTAAGTCTCCCGATAAAAATGGTACCTCACTTGTGTGGGTAGGCATAGTGCCCACGACAGGAAACGGCGCAAAACGCAACATGGTCACACCACATTTTCACAATGCAAAATTACCCTTTTTTTGCAAAGTGCCTAGCTCTAGTTTTTGAACCCTAGCTCTGCGGGCACCTTGGGAAACCTAGCAAACCTATACATTTTTTAAAACTAGACACCCAGGGGAATCCAGGATGGGGTGACTTGACTGCCTCCCACCAGGGTCTGTTACCCAGAATCCCTTGCAAACCTTAAAAATTGTCCAAAAAAACACATTTTCCACACATTTCTGTCGTGGAAAGTTCCGGACTCTGCGTGGATCCACAAATTTCCACCCACCCCGCGTTCCCCAAAGTCTTACGAGAAAAATGGTACCTCACTTGTGTGGGTCGGCCTAGTGCCCGCGACAGGAAACGGTGCAAAACGCAAGGTGGTCACACCTCAATTTTGCAGTGAAAAATGACCCCTTTTTGGCAAAGTGACTAGCTGTAGTTTTTGAACCCTAGCCCTGCCAGAACCTAGGGAAACCTAGCAAACCTATACATTTTTGAAAACTAGACACCCAGGGGAATCCAGGATGGGGTGACTTGACTGCCTCCCACCATGGTCTGTTACCCAGAATCCCTTGCAAACGTAAAAAAATGTCAAAAAAAACACATTTTCCCCACATTTCTGGGATGGAAAGTTCTGGAATCTGCGTGGATCCACAAATTTCCACACACCCCGCATTCCCCAAAGTCCTACGAGAAAAATGGTACCTCACTTGTGTGGGTCGGCCTAGTGTCCGCGACAGGAAACGGTGCAAAACGCAAGGTGGTCACACCTCAATTTTGCAGTGAAAAATGACCCTTTTTGGCAAAGTGACTAGCTGTAGTTTTTGAACCCTAGCCCTGCCGGCACCTAGGGAAACCTAGCAAACCTATACATTTTTGAAAACTAGACACCCAGGGGAATCCAGGATGGGGTGACTTGACTGCCTCTCACCATGGTCTGTTACCCAGAATCCCTTGCAAACGTAAAAAAATGACAAAAAAAACACATTTTCCCCACATTTCTGGGATGGAAAGTTCTGGAATCTGCGTGGATCCACAAATTTCCACCCACCCCGCGTTCCCCAAAGTCCTACGAGAAAAATGGTACCTCATTTGTGCGGGTCGGCCTAGTGCCCGCGACAGGAAACGGCGCAAAACGCAACGTGGTCACACCTCCATTTTGCAGTGAAAAATGACCCTTTTTTGGCAAAGTGACTAGCTGTAGTTTTTGAACCCTAGCCCTGCCGGCACCTAGGGAAACCTAGCAAACCTATACATTTTTGAAAACTAGACACCCAGGGGAATCCAGGATGGGGTGACTTGACTGCCTCCCACCATGGTCTGTTACCCAGAATCCCTTGCAAACGTAAAAAAATGACAAAAA
This sequence comes from Triturus cristatus, assembly GCF_964204655.1. Taxonomy (NCBI): domain Eukaryota; kingdom Metazoa; phylum Chordata; class Amphibia; order Caudata; family Salamandridae; genus Triturus; species Triturus cristatus. Next base: position 426,108,259 of record NC_140593.1, read on the forward strand.
AAACACATTTTCCCCACATTTCTGGGATGGAAACTTCTGGAATCTGCATGGATCCACAAATTTCCACCCACCCCGCGTTCCCCAAAGTCCTAAGAGAAAAATGGTACCTCACTTATGCGGGTCGGCCTAGTGCCCGCGACAGGAAACGGCGCAAAACACAACGTGGTCACATCTCCATTTTGCAGTGAAAAATGACTAGGCCTGGGCAAAAATTTCGTTCCGTTCGCGGAAATTGCGATAATTTGACATTTTTGCGTTCCGCGGAGAGCGCGAAAATGTCAAAAATTCCGGTTTCCGCAGCTTGGCGATAATTTGTTTTTTGCTCGCGCTGTAAAATGATACATTCTTGCGCGCGCGCGATCGCCTTACCTGAATCCCTGCGTTCGCCGACAAGTTTTCTTGATCCGGTCGCGTTCTCCATGAGATGTTGTATTGTTTTTAGCCATTTGCGCTGTCTCGCGACAGTTCGCGCCCGCAGTGACGTCATGCGTCGCGCGATCACGTCTTTCTTCTCGCGATCATGCACCGCGAGAACAACTCAAAACAAGATGGCCGCGCCCGCAAGCAACCACATGGGTAAGTTGGCGACCCGCAACCATGCAGAAAATCTCGCGAACATGCCGGAAAAAAACTTCCGCATCTTCGCGATATTTCTGCTTGTTTGCGATAATTTTAAACATTCTCGCGATAATTTGCGAAGGTTAATTCCGCAAATTCCGCCCACCCCTAAAAATGACCCTTTTTTGGCAAAGTGACTAGCTGTAGTTTTTGAACCCTAGCCCTGCCGGCACCTAGGGAAACCTAGCAAACCTATACATTTTTGAAAACTAGACACCCAGGGGAATCCAGGATGGGGTGACTTGACTGCCTCCCACCATGGTCTGTTACCCAGAATCCCTTGCAAACGTAAAAAAATGACAAAAAAAACACATTTTCCCCACATTTCTGGGATGGAAAGTTCTGGAATCTGCGTGGATCCACAAATTTCCACCCACCCCGCGTTCCCCAAAGTCCTACGAGAAAAATGGTACCTCACTTGTGCGGGTCGGCCAAGTACCCGCGACAGGAAACGGCGCAAAACGCAACGTGATCACACCTCCATTTTGCAGTGAAAAATGACCCTTTTTTGGCAAAGTGACTAGCTGTAGTTTTTGAACCCTAGCCCTGCCGGCACCTAGGGAAACCTAGCAAACCTATACATTTTTGAAAACTAGACACCCAGGGGAATCCAGGATGGGGTGACTTGACTGCCTCCGACCATGGTCTGTTACCCAGAATCCCTTGCAAACGTAAAAAAATGACAAAAAAAACACATTTTCCCCACATTTCTGGGATGGAAAGTTCTGGAATCTGCGTGGATCCACAAATTTCCACCCACCCGCGTTCCCCAAAGTCCTACGAGAAAAATGGTACCTCACTTGTGCGGGTCGGCCTAGTGCCCGCGACAGGAAACGGCGCAAAGCGCAACGTGGTCACACCTCCATTTTGCAGTGAAAAATGACCCTTTTTTGGCAAAGTGACTAGCTGTAGTTTTGGAACCCTAGCCCTGCCGGCACCTAGGGAAACCTAGCAAACCTATACATTTTTAAAAACTAGACACCCAGGGGAATCCAGGATGGGGTGACTTGACTGCCTCCCACCATTGTCTGTTACCCAGAATCCCTTGCAAACGTAAAAAAATGACAAAAAAACACATTTTCCCCACATTTCTGGGATGGAAAGTTCTGGAATCTGCGTGGATCCACAAATTTCCACCCACCCCGCGTTCCCCAAAGTCCTACGAGAAAAATGGTACCTCACTTGTGCGGGTCGGCCTAGTGCCTGCGACAGGAAACGGCGCAAAACGCAACGTGGTCACACCTCCATTTTGCAGTGAAAAATGACCCTTTTTTGGCAAAGTGACTAGCTGTAGTTTTTTAACCCTAGCCCTGCCGGCACCTAGGGAAACCTAGCAAACCTATACATTTTTGAAAACTAGACACCCAGGGGAATCCAGGATGGGGTGACTTGACTGCCTCCCACCATGGTCTGTTACCCAGAATCCCTTGCAAACGTAAAAAAATGACAAAAAAAACACATTTTCCCCACATTTCTGGGATGGAAAGTTCTGGAATCTGCGTGGATCCACAAATTTCCACCCACCCCGCGTTCCCCAAAGTCCTACGAGAAAAATGGTACCTCACTTGTGCGGGTCGGCCAAGTACCCGCGACAGGAAACGGCGCAAAACGCAACGTGATCACACCTCCATTTTGCAGTGAAAAATGACCCTTTTTTGGCAAAGTGACTAGCTGTAGTTTTTGAACCCTAGCCCTGCCGGCACCTAGGGAAACCTAGCAAACCTATACATTTTTGAAAACTAGACACCCAGGGGAATCCAGGATGGGGTGACTTGACTGCCTCCGACCATGGTCTGTTACCCAGAATCCCTTGCAAACGTAAAAAAATGACAAAAAAAACACATTTTCCCCACATTTCTGGGATGGAAAGTTCTGGAATCTGCGTGGATCCACAAATTTCCACCCACCCGCGTTCCCCAAAGTCCTACGAGAAAAATGGTACCTCACTTGTGCGGGTCGGCCTAGTGCCCGCGACAGGAAACGGCGCAAAGCGCAACGTGGTCACACCTCCATTTTGCAGTGAAAAATGACCCTTTTTTGGCAAAGTGACTAGCTGTAGTTTTGGAACCCTAGCCCTGCCGGCACCTAGGGAAACCTAGCAAACCTATACATTTTTAAAAACTAGACACCCAGGGGAATCCAGGATGGGGTGACTTGACTGCCTCCCACCATTGTCTGTTACCCAGAATCCCTTGCAAACGTAAAAAAATGACAAAAAAACACATTTTCCCCACATTTCTGGGATGGAAAGTTCTGGAATCTGCGTGGATCCACAAATTTCCACCCACCCCGCGTTCCCCAAAGTCCTACGAGAAAAATGGTACCTCACTTGTGCGGGTCGGCCTAGTGCCTGCGACAGGAAACGGCGCAAAACGCAACGTGGTCACACCTCCATTTTGCAGTGAAAAATGACCCTTTTTTGGCAAAGTGACTAGCTGTAGTTTTTTAACCCTAGCCCTGCCGGCACCTAGGGAAACCTAGCAAACCTATACATTTTTGAAAACTAGACACCCAGGGGAATCCAGGATGGGGTGACTTGACTGCCTCCCACCATGGTCTGTTACCCAGAATCCCCTGCAAACGTAAAAAAATGACAAAAAAAATACATTTTCCCCACATTTCTGGGATGGAAAGTTCTGGAATCTGCGTGGATCCACAAATTTCCACCCACCCCGCGTTCCCCAAAGTCCTACGAGAAAAATGGTACCTCACTTGTGCGGGTCGGCCTAGTGCCCGCGACAGGAAACGGCGCAAAACGCAACGTGGTCACACCTCCATTTTGCAGTGAAAAATGACCCTTTTTTGGCAAAGTGACTAGCTGTAGTTTTTGAACCCTAGCCCTGCCGGCACCTAGGGAAACCTAGCAAACCTATACATTTTTAAAAACTAGACACCCAGGGGAATCCAGAATGGGGTGACTTGACTGCCTCCCACCATGGTCTGTTACCCAGAATCCCTTGCAAACGTAAAAAAATGAGAAAAAAAACACATTTTCCCCACATTTCTGGGATGGAAAGTTCTGGAATCTGCGTGGATCCACAAATTTCCACCCACCCCGCATTCCCCAAAGTCCTACGAGAAAAATGGTACCTCACTTGTGTGGGTCGGCCTAGTGCCCGCGACAGGAAACGGCGCAAAACGCAACGTGGTCACACCTCCATTTTGCAGTGAAAAATGACCCTTTTTTGGCAAAGTGACTAGCTGTAGTTTTTGAACCCTAGCCCTGCCGGCACCTAGGGAAACCTAGCCAACCTATACATTTTTAAAAACTAGACACCCAGGGGAATCCAGGATGGGGTGACTTGACTGCCTCCCACCATGGTCTGTTACCCAGAATCCCTTGCAAACGTAAAAAAAGGACAAAAAAAACACATTTTCCCCACATTTCTGGGATGGAAAGTTCTGGAATCTGCGTGGATCCACAAATTTCCACCCACCCCGCGTTCCCCAAAGTCCTACGAGAAATATGGTACCGCACTTGTGCGGGTCGGCCTAGTGCCCGCGACAGGAAACGGCGCAAAACGCAACGTGGTCACACCTCCATTTTGCAGTGAAAAATGACCCTTTTTTGGCAAAGTGACTAGCTGTAGTTTTTGAACCCTAGCCCTGCCGGCACTTAGGGAAACCTAGCAAACCTATACATTTTTGAAAACTAGACACCCAGGGGAATCCAGGATGGGGTGACTTGACTGCCTCCCACCATGGTCTGTTACCCAGAATCCCTTGCAAACGTAAAAAAATGACAAAAAAAACACATTTTCCCCACATTTCTGGAATGGAAAGTTCTGGAATCTGCGTGGATCCACAAATTTCCACCCACCCCGCGTTCCCCAAAGTCCTACGAGAAAAATGGTACCTCACTTGTGCGGGTCAGCCTAGTGCCCGCGACAGGAAACGGCGCAAAACGCAACGTGGTCACATCTCCATTTTGCAGTGAAAAATTACCCTTTTTTGGCAAAGTGACTAGCTGTAGTTTTTGAACCCTAGCCCTGCCGGCACCTAGGGAAACCTAGCAAACCTATACATTTTTGAAAACTAGACACCCAGGGGAATCCAGGATGGGGTGACTTGACTGCCTCCCACCATGGTCTGTTACCCAGAATCCCTTGCAAACGTAAAAAAATGACAAAAAAAACACATTTTGCCCACATTTCTGGAATGGAAAGTTCTGGAATCTGCGTGGATCCACAAATTTCCACCCACCCCGCGTTCCCCAAAGTCCTACGAGAAAAATGGTACCTCACTTGTGCGGGTCGGCCTAGTGCCCGCGACAGGAAACGGCGCAAAACGCAACGTGGTCACATCTCCATTTTGCAGTGAAAAATTACCCTTTTTTGGCAAAGTGACTAGCTGTAGTTTTTGAACCCTAGCCCTGCCGGCACCTAGGGAAACCTAGCAAACCTATACATTTTTGAAAGCTAGACACCCAGGGGAATCCAGGATGGGGTGACTTGACTGCCTCCCACCATGGTCTGTTACCCAGAATCCCTTGCAAATGTAAAAAAATGACAAAAAAAACACATTTTCCCCACATTTCTGGGATGGAAAGTTCTGGAATCTGCGTTGATCCACAAATTTCCACCCACCCCGCGTTCCCCAAAGTCCTACGAGAAAAATGGTACCTCACTTGTGCGGGTCTGCCTAGTGCCCGCGACAGGAAACGGTGCAAAACGCAACGTGGTCACACCTCCATTTTGCAGTGAAAAATGACCCTTTTTTGGCAAAGTGACTAGCTGTAGTTTTTGAACCCTAGCCCTGCCGGCACCTAGGGAAACCTACCAAACCCAGACATTTCTGAAAACTAGACACCCGGCGGCTTCCAGGGAGGTATGGCTTGCGTGGATCCCCCAACGTTTCCTTACCCAGAATTCTCTGCAAACCTCAATTTTAGCTGAAAAAATCACTTTTTTCACACATTTTGGGGTGGGAAAGTAGTGGCATCACCGGGCTCACACAAATTTACCACCACCCAGCGTTCCCCCAGGTCTCCCGGTAAAAATGGTGCCTCACTTGTGTGGGAGGCCCAAGTACCCGCGGCAAGCAAGGGCCCAAAACGCAGTGAGGCGACATCAAAATGGCCCATCGCAAAACCACCTGGTTTTGCAAGGGGTGTCACTTAGGTTTTTGGCCCGGTGCTCGGCGGCCATCTAGGGAAACCTACCAAACCCACGCATTTCTGAAAACTAGACACCCGGCGGCTTCTAGGGAGGTATGGCTTGCATGGATCCCCCAAAGTTTCCTTACCCAGAATCCCCTGCAAACCTCAATTTTTGCTGAAAAAATTACTTTTTTCACACATTTTGGGGTGGGAAAGTAGTGGCATCACCGGGCTCACACAAATTTACCACCACCCAGCGTTCCCCCAGGTCTCCCGGTAAAAATGGTGCCTCACTTGTGTGGGAGGCCCAAGTACCCGCGGCAGGCAAGGGCCCAAAACGCAGTGAGGCGACATCAAAATGGCCTGTCGCAAAACCACCTGGTTTTGCAAGGGGGGTCACTTAGGTTTTTGGCCCGGTGCTCGGCGGCCATCTAGGGAAACCTACCAAACCCACGCATTTCTGAAAACTAGACACCCGGCGGCTTCCAGGGAGGTATGGCTTGCGTGGATCCCCCAACGTTTCCTTACCCAGAATCCCCTGCAAACCTCAATTTTTGCTGAAAAAATCACTTTTTTCACACATTTTGGGGTGGGAAAGTAGTGGCATCACCGGGCTCACACAAATTTACCACCACCCAGCGTTCCCCCAGGTCTCCCGGTAAAAATGGTGCCTCACCGCCAGCCAAGCATCATTCCACGTACACCGCCAAAGAAGTGCCAGTCCACACACACTGCCAACACATTTAGGATTTTTTTAGACAAAAATAAAAACACAAACAAATCACAAATAGATACAAATCTACAAACCCAAAATCAGAAACTAAACACATTGCACTAATGCCAACCTTGAAACAGAATCAAAGTTTTCAAAGAATACAAACCAATCAGTTAACTTTACCACCAGTCCACGCACACCGCTAGCCAAGCGCCAGTCCACGCACACCGCCAGCCAAGCACCAGTCCACGCACACCGCCAGCCAAGCACCAGTCCACACACACCGCCAGCCAAGCACCAGTCCACACACACCGCCAGCCAATCACCAGTCCACACACACCGCCAGCCAAGCACCAGTCCACGCACACCGCCAGCCAAGCACCAGTCCACGCACACCGCCAGCCAAGCACCAGTCCACGCACACCGCCAGCCAAGCACCAGTCCACGCACACCGTCAGCCAAGCACCAGTCCACGCACACCGCCAGCCAAGCACCAGTCCACGCACACCGCCAGCCAAGCACCAGTCCACGCACACCACCAGCCAAGCACCAGTCCATGCACACCGCCAGCCAAGCACCATTCCACGTACACCGCCAAAGAAGTGCCAGTCCACACACACTGCCAACACATTTAGGATTTTTTTAGACAAAAATAAAAACACAAACAACTCACAAATAGATACAAATCTACAAACACAAAATCAGAAACTAAACACATTGCACTAATGCCAACCTTGAAACAGAATCAAATTTTTCAAAGAATACAAACCAATCAGTTAACTTTACCACTCATGATTGCTCCCAAAAATTCTTTTGTGTATGCTACGCTCTAAAACAAGCAGGGACACACAGCCCAGGTTTAGATGGACAGTCGGAGCAGTACATACGAGACTCCTTCCGCTTATCTCTTCGCCAACAGACTCTACAGCTCCTAGTGGGAAAATCTTTTGCCGGTGTGGGAGGGATGAAATCAGGAAAGTGGCGATCTTTCAATCGAACCACATCCTCCACCACTCCAAATCTAGGAACACTTGCCTGTTCCACAACAACAAGGCAAGCTATCACAGAGTGCTGAAACTGAAGAAATGTCAACTTTGACGCAGGAGAACACTCCTTGAACACAATAAAAGCATTGAACATTGCTAATTCGAAGAAATGGATGGCCAACTTCTTATACCAAACATAAGCCTTCCGAATAGCAGAGTAAAGTTCCAATCTCTGATCTACTCTGTCAACACCACCCATGTGCTTATTGTAGTCTAGAATGCACACAGGTTTGCGCACTTCAGCAACCTGACCCCAAACAGCCACAGGTGAAGTACTCTCATCATGGATGGTAGTCAGCATGTACACATCCCTCCTGTCCACAAATTTTACAGCTAGTAGTTCATCACTACGCAAGGAACTGCACTGCCCCCTCTGAAGTTTTTTGCAAACAAGCTCTTTCGGATAAGCTTTACGGTTAGAGCGGATTGTGCCACATGCAAAAGTGTCCACTTTATACAATTCCTTAAATAATTGCACAGCAGTATAGAAGTTATCAAGGTACAAATGGTGGCCTCTGTTAAACAGTCTCCTAGCAAGATCCCACACAATTTTCTCTGCAACTCCAAAAGTGGACGGACAACCTGGGGGGTCAATAGCAGAATCTCTACCAGTGTACACACGAAAATTAAAAACATATCCTGTCCTACTCTCAGACAACATATACAGCTTAATTCCATAGCGTGCCCTCTTGCTAGGGATGTACTGCCTAAAAACCAAATGGCCCTTGAACAAGACCAAAGACTCATCAATAGATATTTCTTTCCCTGGAGTATAGATCTCAGAAAATCGATCCACAAAGTGATCAAGAACGGGCCGAATCTTAAAAAGACGTCACAGTCAGGGTGATCTCGTGGCAACGCCATAGAATTATCAACAAAATGCAGCATACGTAGCAAAAGTAAATACCGATTACGAGTCATAACTGCAGGAAATATGGCAGTTGCCAACAAGGGGCTAGTAGACCAATATGAAGCCAAGGTTGGCTTCCTTACCACACCCATCAATAAAGTCAAACCCAAAAACTTCTTAATCTCTTCCAGATATGTGGGAGTCCACCGGGTAGCTCTAGACTGGGGCCTAAGTTTGTCGCTGTTTTTCCTCAAAAACTGTTCAGCATACAAATTCGTCTGCTCAACAATCTCACCCAAAAATACATCATCCATAAACAACTGAAAAAACTGTATAGGCAAAATGTTTTCACAATTCACTGTACACCCTGCATCTCCGCTAAAGGCAGGCAACACCGGCTGCACCATGTTTGGATCAACCCAAAGTCCAGCACTTCCAGTAGGAAGCCTAGCAGCCTCAGACTGCAATCCAGATGCCTCTTGCACCATCGGCACAGCAGTTTCCTCCTCTAAGACAGGCACTTCATCCGCACTGAGAGTTGCTTCATCCACACCAAGAGTACCTTCATCTGCACTGAGAGTACCTTCATCATCCGATGATTCCATGTTGAGTGAAAACTCACTGCCAGAATCTTCCCCTCCCTCCTCTCCCTCAGACGCACTGTCAGTCTCATAATCATGCTCAGAGGAAGATTCAAGAAGCATACCGACCACCTGTTGAGCAGTCATTCTACGGCTAGCCATATTGCTTACTAACCCCTTCCATGCTCATGACGGAACGGTTCCGTCATGAGCCACGGTTGAGCTGTGCTCATGACGGAACCGTTCCGTCATGAGCCCGCCCGCGCTCGAACCCTTCAGCACCGCGGCGGAATTCGCCCAGCGCTGAAGGGGTTAATAAAGGTAACTTGTCAACAACAACAAACTCTTTGTAAAATAAGTAATAAGCAAAAAGCACCTTTATCAAAAACTCAAATATACTCCAAAACAATACCACTCACTTGCCAGAGGCAGCTAAACTACTCACCACCACCAACTCTGTACAGACACAGTATGGATCAACAATATCCCACTAAAAAAGAAAGAGAAAAGCAATTACACATAAGACTATGCAAAACACATCGCAAAGAATTTCATGCTCAAACCACTAACTAAATATGCCGCCATTATGACATCACTTACAAAAAAATTCATTCAGACATTATATTATTACTCATTTGGTGTAAATACAACAACAAAAAGTTTCTTACCAACACAATGCAACTACACAAAACTGCAGAACAGCCACCGTCGAAAAGCTTTAGACTAGAATAAAAAGAAGAAAAAAAACTTTATTGTAACATATGCATATAATGCTCTAGACCATCACGTACTGCGTAAAATGTATTGCTTGACCCTCCCACTTTCAAAAAGGAAAGATCGATGGCCCAATCCTTTACAAGCAACGCGGCGAGAATCTGGAACTGAGCCTCAGCTCCGGACCACCCCCTCCCTCTTCCCAGTCCTTCAAAACTAGCCTCAAAGTTCTCCTCCTGCAAAGACACTTCCAAACTTAATTCACACCCTCTCTATTGTGTGAAGGAAGTCTTTACATTATAGGAAATTCTGTTCTCCATGCCCGTAGAAGTGCCTACCCAGTGTGTTCCTGTGTTTTGCGTGTCTGCCATTTATTGCACCTTTATACCTCTACTTGTACTTTGTACTCTTTTGTAAGTTGACACCACTACAGTACACCTGCTTGTGCTAAGACATCAAGCCTTCTAAGGTCTAGTGGGGCCTTCTACGGTGTAGCATGGGAATGTGCTCCCTCAGTACAGTGGTGTGGTGGACTGGTCATGAATGCAGAACCCGGTTCCCCATTTCCAAATGCAATAGCTCCGGCCATAGTGCCACATCCCCACTGAACGCCATACTTGCCCACTGAGAGAAACTCGCACTGCCTTCAGCTATAACCTAATTGTGCTCGCTATAAACACTTGGATGTGGCTCAATTCAAATTATGCACTTGATAAGAGTAATACACTGCCTAAAAAAAAAAAAAACACTCCTAGGGAATGCAAAGCATGTGCAATGTAAGCAGAAACAACATGGTTACCTAAACGATCTCTCACTAACTATTCAGAAATCAGCGAGTGGTTTCACCGGAAAAGTTATGGACATGACTAGAGGGCCCTGAAGGGAACCGTTTCACTGTCCATTGCTTACATCCTTACAAAACATAAGCAGTATGGTAGACCACATCCATAAAAACAGAACCATGGTGCACATTGTGTTTTCCAATTCACCCATCAACCAGGTATTGCCGTACCTCCAGAAATGGTACACTCTCCCACCCTGGAAACAACAATGCTGTTCAAAGGAAGACGAGAAAACGAAAGTAGCAATACACTGGCAAACTCTGATGCTGGTGTACTTGGATGCAAATGAAATCAATCTGGCCACTTTGCAACCCCTCTGTCTTACTTTATTTCACCCCCCCTGGGAACAACAATGCTGTTCAAAGTTAGATGAGAAAACGAAAGTAGCAATACACTGGCAAACTCTGATGCTGGTGTACTTGGATGCAAATAAAAACAATCTGGCCACTTGGCAACCCCTCTGTCTTACTTTATTTCGCCCCCCCTGGGAACAACAATACTGTTCAAAGTTAGACGAGAAAACGAAAGTCGCACTGCACTGGCAAACTCTGATGCTGGTGTACTTGGATGCAAATAAAATCAATCTGGCCACTTTGCAACCCCTCTGTCTTACTTTCTTTCGCCCCCCCCTTGGTACAACAATGCTGTTCAAAGTTAGACGAGAACACGAAAGTAGCACTTCACTGGCAAACTCTGATGCTGGTGTACTTGGATGCTAATAAAATCAATCTGGCCACTTTGCAACCCCTCTGTCTTACTTTATTTAGCCCCCCCTGGGAACAACAATACTGTTCAAAGGAAGACGAGAAAACGCATGTCGCACTGCACTGGCAAACTCTGATGCTGGTGTACTTGGATGCAAATAAAATCAATCTGGCCACTTTGCAACCCCTCTGTCTTACTTTATTTCGCCCCCCCTGGGAACAACAATGCTGCTCAAAGTTAGACGAGAAAATGAAAGTCGCACTGCACTGGCAAACTCTGATGCTGGTGTACTTGGATGCAAATAAAATCAATCTGGCCACTTTGCAACCCCTCTGTCTTACTTTATTTCGCCCCCCCTGGGAACAACAATGCTGCTCAAAGGAAGACGAGAAAACGAAAGTAGCACTTCACTGGCAAACTCTGATGCTGGTGTACTTGGAAGCAAATAAAATCAATCTGGCCACTTTGCAACCCCTCTGTCTCACTTTATTTCGCCCCCCTGGGAACAACAATGCTCTTCAACGTTACACGAGTAAACGAAAGTAGCACTTCACTGGCAAACTCTGTGATGCTGGTGTATTTGTATACTTAAAAAAAAACAGGGCACTTTGCAACCCCTCTGACTTATTTTGTTTCACCCCCCACCCCCTTACCAGCACCCACTGATCACAAGATGTAAAAGAAATCAATCTGGCCACTTTGCAATCCCTCTGTCTAACTTTATTTTGCCCCCGGGGAACAACAATGCTGTTCAAAGGAAGACCAGAAAACGAAAGTAGCACTTCACTGGAAAACTATGTGATGCTGGTGTACTTGGATGCACATAAAATCAATCTGGCCACTTTGCAACCCCTATGGCTTACTTTATTTCGCCCCCCCTGGGAACAACAATACTGTTCAAAGGAAGACAAAAAAACGAAAGAAGCACATCACTGGCAAACTCTGATGCTGGTGTACTTGGAAGCAAATAAAATCAATCTGGCCACTTTGCAACCCCTCTGTCTTACTTTCTTTCGCCCCCCCCTTGGTACAACAATGCTGTTCAAAGTTACAGGAGAAAACGAAAGTCGCACTGCACTGGCAAACTCTGATGCTGGTGTATTTGGATGCAAATAAAATCAATCTGGCCACTTTGCAACCCCTATGGCTGACTTTATTTTGCCCCCCCTGGGAACAACAATGCTGCTCAAAGGAAGACGAGAAAATGAAAGTAGCACTTCACTGGCAAACTCTGATGCTGGTGTACTTGGAAGCAAATAAAATCAATCTGGCCACTTTGCAACCCGCTTGTCTCACTTTATTTCGACCCCCCTGGGAACAACAATGCTCTTCAACGTTACACGAGTAAACGAAAGTAGCACTTCACTGGCAAACTCTGTGATGCTGGTGTATTTGTATACTAAAAAAAAAAAACAGGGCACTTTGCAACCCCTCTGACTTATTTTGTTTCACCCCCCACCCCCCACCAGCACCCACCGATCACAAGATGTAAAAGAAATCAATCTGGCCACTTTGCAATCCCTCTGTCTAACTTTATTTTGCCCCCGGGGAACAACAATGCTGTTCAAAGGAAGACCAGAAAACGAAAGTAGCACTTCACTGGAAAACTATGTGATGCTGGTGTACTTGGATGCACATAAAATCAATCTGGCCACTTTGCAACCCCTATGGCTTACTTTATTTCGCCCCCCCTGGGAACAACAATACTGTTCAAAGGAAGACAAAAAAACGAAAGAAGCACATCACTGGCAAACTCTGATGCTGGTGTACTTGGAAGCAAATAAAATCAATCTGGCCACTTTGCAACCCCTCTGTCTTACTTTCTTTCGTCCCCCCTTGGTACAACAATGCTGTTCAAAGTTACACGAGAAAACGAAAGTCGCACTGCACTGGCAAACTCTGATGCTGGTGTATTTGGATGCAAATAAAATCAATCTGGCCACTTTGCAACCCCTATGGCTGACTTTATTTCGCCCCCTACCCCCATCCCACGCTAGCAGCACCCATCACACAGAAAACGAGAGAAAAACGAAAACGAGCGTTTATTTTTTGGATCCATTTCACATAGAAGCACCTGCACTTTGACGATCCAAGCGCAGGAACAAAGCGGAGCCTACATAAATACATTTCTACCCCCCCCAACATTGTGCCCCCACCCTACCTAACCCACCGATGCAATAATACCCCCTCCCCAGCCCCAAAACTGACCTTTACTCTCCGACGTGCAGGAAGCAAATGGCTTCCTGTGCCTCGGAGAGCAAAGGGGAAGCCTCCGGTGACGTCAGCGCGGCTCGTGCGCTGATGTCATTGATGACGCGGGCGGGGGGGCGGGGGGAGGCAGGGGAAGGTCTTCCCCTGCCTCCCCAGCAAAAAAAAAAAAAATCGACGAATCACGGGGGGAGCGCCAGCGCTTCCCCCAAGGGTGGGTCCCATGACGAGCTGGACTCGTCATGGGCACAGCGCGACTGTGCTCCATGACGAGTCCAGCTCGTCATGGGCACAGAAGGGGTTAAGCCCCGCCTGCACAGTGTATGGGCAGTGTTTGTATAGCCGCAATCTTGGAGTGTGTGACCTTGTATTTGCGTTCTATAGTAGTATTCATAATCACAATCGGCATTCTTCCTCGTGAACTTCCATTAAGTAATGGGAAACCAGGTCCACGACTCCTTGATCGTACTCTCTCACTGTGCATTAGATCACGGAGCCTCAATGTTGTTTTGTACAAGCCCTTCGTCAGCTGCTTTTCCGATGGTTTTTCTTCTGTGCCTGAGAGCATGGATTCTCGTAATCCATGCTCTCAGGCACAGAAGAAAAACCTTTTTGTTGCTTTGGATATATATATATATAGATATATATAGATAGATATATATATATATATAACTCATACTCTTTCAATCCACATGAAAACACCGGAGCACGGACCATGATTAAGTGCAGATTTCTTAATTTATTCTGTTCTCACAAGCACTAGCAGCATTACGCGTTTCGGCTCCAGGGAGCCTTGATCACATGATGCGCCATGACGGTCTGTTTTTATACAACCTTTTGCATTTTTGTACTTTTTTTCTTTTTTTTGTTGCTTTTTTCTCTGTTCATTCTTAAAGTGACATGTGCCCAAAAGTGCAAAGTTTAGCATATATTGTATAAGGCGACTACAGAAGCCCACGCTCCAATTAGGAAACGTGAAGTGATCCCTATAAAGGATCGTCAATATTATTCCAGGGGCGATTTTACATACCATCTGGTTCTGGCAGACAAATTTTATGTCTTGATAAAGGTGATTATAAGAAGGAGTTATCACCGAAACGCGTCGACGCAACCTAAAGTGTATAATTCAAGTCTCCAACACCATAATAGATACGCTGATTTGGTAGTGATACTACTCTGGTGTCATTAGAGCGGAGAAAGAATATACAAACTTGTATCCAACAAATGTGTGTTGTAACTGTTCTGTCTGCTTGTAATTGTGCAGGTCGCAATTATATATATTGTCTTAATTTTATCTTGTTTTAGTTCAGGGATTTAGTTTAGTTATCCCTATTAACTGTTTTTTAATATATTCAAATAAATGAACTTTTAACTTTTCCATATTTTGTTGTATGTATTTGTTAAGTCATAAGGTACATTATTTTATACCTGTTTTTATTTGTGCCTTAAGGGAACCCTTTCTCTTATCAAAGTTTAGCATAAACATAGACAACATACTATTTGCTGTTGATTTAAAACGGTTACCATAATTTTTCTATTTAGGTTTAAATACCTTTAAAATCATGTAACATTATCGACATGTTGTTGGATTTCTTTGCTTTCACGTCCAGGTTTAAATACCCAGTCAACCTTGTTTCAACAAATTTGCAATTAAATACATAAAGTGCTAGTGCAGTCTACAGTATTTCTACAAATCAATATTCTTATGCTATAATATGACTTTGCTGTATCTAAATTTCATATCTAAAACCTGTGGAAAAATATATAGTAACAAGTGTATAAAAAGTGTATAAAAGATTTACTAAAACCCTTCTAAAACCGTGTAAAAATATGTAAAAAAGTTTTTATATACATAACAGGTGGGATTTTCAGCAGATTGGCATGTTAAATCATTTCCCTGAAGATCTTATGGTTTAGGTATAATTTACTGTAGCTAAGTTACCACATTTTATCAAATGTATCTGATGTATTTAATTAATCATTGAAATTGGGTAATTTGCTTTGATTTTCATTTTGGACAAATTGTATTAGAGGCAGGTGTATAACTCCTCCGTATTATTAAGGCCTCCTGGGTGTTTGCTATCAAGGTCTCGAATAAATCTGGTTTCTAACCTTCGGAGGGCCTTTTCCCTGTCTCCTCCCCGTTTGTATGGTGGGATAGCATCACTTAAAAGGTATTTGAGTTCCTTGGGGTCCGCATTTTGTTTTTCCCCAAAGCGTCTTGCTACGGGGTAGGCTGTGTCCTTGTTCTTAATGGCTCTGATATGTTGCAATATCCTTTTGTGTCCTTGTAATATTGTGCTCCCTACATATCTGAGGGCACATGGACACTCTAGAACATATATTACGAAGTCAGATTTGCATGTTAGAGCTTTCCCTATTGGTCTTTATGTGTCACTGAATGGAGTATTATTTGTTGTTTTGTTAACTTCAAATTGGCACGCTTTGCAAGTCTTGCAGCGGTAGAAACCCTTTCTTTGTGACAGCCAGGTATTTTTTGTTTGTGTGAAGGGGTCGTATTTAACCAGGACATTCTTCATTGAGGTGGCCCTGGTATATGTTATTGAGGCATTTTTTGGAAGAGTGTGACCAATAATCGGATCATCTAAAATCAGTGGCCAATTTTGCCTAATGAATTGTCTAATCTGTTTATCCTATTTGCTGTATTTTAGGATAAATCTGAATGTAGAGGATTCTTGGGTCTGTTTGGTATCCTCCCCCCTGGCATTTTTGGTTAGATTTTCCCTTGTCATCACTCTGTTTTTCTTTATGGCCTGTTTTATGCATTTGTTGGAATACCCCCTTGCCCGGAATCTGCTTGCACAGGCTTGTTGTGCTGCATTCAGATCCTCCTCTAGGCTGCATTTTCATTTTAGTTGCAGCATCTCCCAGTAGGGGATGCTTTGTATCAAATGTTGCGGGTGAAAGCTGACAGCGTGTAATATTGCATTGCCGGCAGTGGGCTTTCTATGTAATTTAGTTTCAAGCTTGCCCTCTTTGATATAGACTTCTACATCTAAAAAATTAATAGATGTTGAACTGATGACTGCTGTAAAGTGTAGGTTAAGATTGTTCATATTTAGCTCTGTGATAAATTGATCTGCATCTTCTGCATTACCTCGCCATATTAAAAACAAGTCATCTATAAAGCGCAACCAGCACTTCATCTTGGTCTTTAAAGTTTTGGTGTGTTCCTTCATGAGTACCAGCTCCTCCCACCATCCCATATGCAAACAGGCATAGCTGGGGAGAAGCTGGCACCCATGGCTACACCCCTTTGTTGTTTATACATCACATTCTGGAATAAAAAGATGTTATTTTGTAAGCAGAACTCAACCATATTTAAAAGCATCCTGTTGTGTTGTATCAATTCAGGAGTCCTTTTGCCTAAATAATATTGCAGAGCTCGAAGACCCTCCTGGTGATTGATGGATGCGTACAATGATGTCACATCCATCGCTATGAGCAGATAATCTTGTTGCCATTGTATGTCTTGTATCATTAAAAGAAAGTCGCTTGTGTCTCTAATATATGAAAGCAAGTGCTGCACAAAATCCTGTAATATTAGTCCACATATTGGGAAGTTTATTCCAGGAGGCTGTTCCGCGCTGATGTTATTGGCCTCCCCGGGGGTTTTGATGCATTCTTATGAATTTTTGGGATAAAGTACAGGAATGGTGTAACAGGTTTTTCATTTTTCAAAAATTTGTGCTCATCGGTGGTTATCAATCCTGCATTCCTCCATGTTGCCAATTTCATATTATATGCACTGTATGTAGATTTTAGTTCCAGATGGTCACTCTTGCGATAACATGCTGTGTCTGGCAATTGATTCAAGGCTTCTGTTAAGTAATCGTTCTTTTTCCACAAGACTAAATTCCCGCCCTTGTCTGCATTGCGCATAATGATGTCATTATTTTATATTAATTTTTTCATCCGTTAATGATATTGAAGTTCTGCCCTGTTTGTTCTATATTTTTTAGTTTTCTTTAATTTATGATTTAGTTGCTTTATGCCCCTTGCTAGTTGTTCTTGAAAGATGTCAATTGAATCCCTTACTGTTATGGGATTAAATTTGGAGACAGGTTTGAAGAGCGTGGTGATTTTGAACGTTGTTATGTGTCCTTCTGTTGTGTTGTCCATTCTGTTACCGTCATCTTGGGTGTTATTTTCATTTGCCAGCTCATATAGGTCATCCAACAGTGGCTGATCTAAGTCTGTCAGATTAAAGAGCGAGGGACTTGTCGTGAGAGGATTAGGTTGAAACGTTGTTTCCGTATTTTTGTTTTTATTTAGAAGATGATATTTCCTTAACTTTAGTTTTCTGATACTTTTGAAGACGTCTAATCTTGTAGTAGGGTAGTCAAACGAACTTACAGGGCAGTAGGACAATCCTAATGTTAACAATTGTTCCTCTGCTTTATTCAAATCTATATCAGTAAGGTTAATGACTGTTTCACTGCTGTTACATGTTTTTTCTATTGGCGTCTCCAGTTGCGTCTGGGTGGGCGTGTTTGTGGTTTCGTTGGATCTTCTTGATTTTGCTTGTCGCCTTTCGCGGCGCTTGGTGGATCTGCTTTTTGTTGCCTGTTTTGTAGAGTTCTTGGGCGCAATGTGTTGCGCCTTTCGTATACCGAAAAATCCACCTCCTCCACTAGGGAAATTTTTGCCGGTACTTGTTTATTCTGAATTCTTGGATCATTGACTTCCGTTTCACTTTCTATTGCAGAACTGAACTCTGAATTGGAGGATGTTCCTGGCCCTGCTTTACTGTTCCCTGCATTGCCAGCTCCCATGTCTCCATATTTTGATACCTTCAGAGCATCATATTTTTTAGCGAATGTAGATATATATATATTCACTGAAAAAACCATAGGTTTCACACATGTTATAGTTAGCGGAAATTTTACTGATAAAAAACCAATGAAATTCCCCCGTTATAGTTGGTGCAGGCAACTATAACTCACGCGACCGCAATCCTCTGCTGATGCTAATACTGTATTTAGACACTTATTTGCCCATGTCTTCTTCCATACATTTTTAGCTATACATATATTACAAATATTTTTTTTTCATAAAGACACATATGTCATCAGCAGAAGATTGCGGTCGCGTGAGTTATAGTTGCCTGCACCAACTATAACGGGGGAATTTCATTGGTTTTTTATCAGTAAAATTTCCGCTAACTATAACATGTGTGAAACCTATGGTTTTTTCAGTGAATTTGCAAGGTTTTTTAAATGCTAATTCCTAACTATAACGTGTGTGAAACCTATGGTTTTTTCAGTGAATTTGTACGGTTTTTTAAATGCTAAGTTACTTTACGCCATTCGTGGCGTGCGCGCCCACTTAACGCAGTTCGTTCCGTGCGCGCACGGTGCGCTTCGCACACCGTGCGCACACAGTGAGCACGCGGTGCGCTTCGCGCACCGCGCGCCCACTTTACGCAGTTAGTGCCGTGCACGCACGGTGGGCACGCGGTGCGCTACGCGCACCGCATGCCCACGTTACGCTAGATGGGCCATGTACGCACGATGCGCTTCGCGCACCGTGCGCACATGGAGGACATATGATGCACTTCGTTTTGAAAGGTAATATTTTAATTTTTCGTATATGTTATAAGTCATGCACAAATGGTGCCATTCGGGCACCATTTGCACATGGGGTGGAGAGAGTGTGGATAATTTTTTTTTTTTATTATTTTTTTTTTTTATATTTCAGTTTATGTCAGCTCTAATAAGCCATGCACAATTGGTGCCCTTCAGGCACCAATTGCACACGGGGTGGGGAGAGTGTGGATAATTTTTTATTTTTTATAATTTTTTTACCGTACGCGTACGGTAAGCGTAATCGGCGAAATTAGCGAAAAAATAAAAATTCCGTTTTTGGCCTTGAGGGACCTTTGGGGACTCCCACAACATGGCTATTTGTGTGGGAGCTGTCTAAACAGCCCCTTTACATGTTTTTATGCTTTATATTTTAAACATGACTCTCAGTGCGAGAGAGAAAATGGCGGCCGCCGCTTCCTGGTTTCGGCCGATTCGAATGTTTACTAAGATCTAAGAGCCAATCAGAATCGCGCTCGCGCACGCCACCGTACGCGTACGGTAAGCGTACCGTAAGCGCACCGTAAGCTGGCTCAGATATATATATTGATTTAAAGGCTATTTTCTCAGAATCTACTGAACAGATTTAAACCAAACCTACAAAAGGCACTTCCTTGACCTGAGGACTACCTCTCTGCCAAATTTCTAGTAATTCTGTTCAGCCGTTCGGGCTGTAGCCCTGTCTAAAGGTCCTATGGAAAAATGCATGGGAAAAACGCGTTTTGGGACCCCCCTTTTATCTCAGCCCCCGCTTGACGAATCCCCCCGAGACTTTCAGGGTAGGAGCGGAGCGTAGCGCCCCACCTATTTTGAAAAATTCGCGAGGATTCGTCGACCGGCGCCAAAGTTATTCAAAATAGAATGTTGCGGATTTCCTATGGAAACGTGGTCCTAACTATAACTACCTACTGGCGACCGCCAGTAGGTAATATATATATATATATATATATATATATATATAAATATTAAAGTAAAGTTGTTTGAGATATATATATGTATATATCCTACTGGCTATCATCAATAGGTAGTTATAGTTAGGTCTGCTTTTACATCCATCCATAGATGGACCGTTTTTTCGTTTGCCAATAACATTAGCTCCGTTTGACAAATCTTAACAAAACTTAAGCAAATAAAAACATTCATCCACCTCAGCTCCTTCCTGAAAAGTTTCAGGAAGATCCATTTAGCAGGGGCCAACAAAAAAAGGGAATCTCAAAACGCAAAATTCCCATGCAATTTTCATAGACTTATTTAAACAAGTCTACAGCAAAAACTGCTGATCGGAATTACACCAAATTCGGCAAGCAGCTAGATCTTGGTCTGTGGATTGTGCAATTCAGTGCAAATCCATTCAGTAGTTCTTGAGATATTAAGAGTCAAATATAATTGTATATTTTGGCAGTTTGGCTCATGGGAGTCCATCAGGCATCCCACAAGAGCACGAAATCAGAAATGGAGGCCTGTGATTGGTCAAGAGGCCCATTTTCACCATGAGCCTTCACGCTCTTGCGGGAACTAGAAGCTCCCGCAAGTCCAGAGAGAGTGAGCGCTCTGATTGTCTGGCTGTTGGAAGGTTAGAAATGAAATGGCCACCATTACTGTTTACTGTGAAAAATTGGAGATATTGTGGAAATTAAGTAAAAAATCTATATCAGGGGGCAGCAGAAAGATATACTGGCCCCTAAATTTAGAGAGGAGGTGTCTAAGGGATACGTACTGTGAAGGAAATACATGTATATTGTTTTTAACTCCTTTTTAGGATCTCACAGGACTCTTGGCTGAACATGAATAGCAAAAATGAGTAGATGAGTTCTCAATACAGTCTATTAGTAAGAAAGGATATTGTGGTCCTTGTATTTGAGAGGTAGTGTGTAAGAGATAAGTAATGTGATGATTAGAATGTTATTCTTTTTTTTAAAGAATGTTACGATGGTGTGAGACTTTGGCGGGATGGGGGAAAAGTAGAAAGGGAATAGGTGATGTATGAATACACTGTTAACCACACTTGTTACTGTATGAAAGAGTCTTAATGGGGATGGCGTTTATCAGACTCTACTATTTATGGTAATTGTTTCGAGAAGAGTTGTGAGTAGAGTTAAGGCTCATCCACACACCCTACTATGCACACCCGTCACCAGAGAAAAAAGGTATGAGCGGCCAGGCAAGTTCCTCTATGCACCCTACTATGCACACCAATCATCTGGGAGAGAGGTCTGAAAGGAGAGCCAGCATCTCTCCACACCCTACTAAGCTCACCTATTGTTACAGCGAGAGGTCTCTTCAGAGAGGCCAGTCTCCCTCAATACACCCTACTATGCACATCGGATACCTGAGAGAGGTCTAAAAGGAGAGGGCAGTTCCTCCACACATCCTACTATCCACACCCGTCATCTGAGAGAGAGGTCTAAAAGGAGAGGGTAGCCCCTCCCCAAACCCTACTATGCACACCCATCACCTGAGAGAGAGGTCTAAAAGAAGAGGGGAGTCTTTCCCCACACCCTACTATGCACAACCATCATCTGAGAGAAAGGTCAGAAAGGAGAGACCAATCCCTCCCCACACCCAACTAAGCACACCTATCATTATGGCGAGAGGTCTCTGCAGAGAAGTCAGTCTCTCTCAACACCCCCTACTATGCACATCCGATACCTGAGAGAGGTCTAAAAGGAGAGGGCAGTTCCTCCACACATCCTATTCTGCATACCCATCATCTGAGAGAGAGGTCTAAAAGGAGAGGGTAGTCCCTTCTCAAACCCTACTACACACACCCATTATCTGAGACAGAGGTCTGAAAGGAGAGGTAGACGATCCCCAAACCCTACTACACACACCCATCATCTGAGAAAGAGGACTGAAAGGAGAGGAGGGCATCATCACACGCTACTATGCACAGTGTTGTCACAGAGAGAGATGCCTATCATTACAGAAAGGTCTCCACAGGGAGGACAGTACCTCTACACACCCTACTAAGCACACCCGTCATCTGAAAGAGAGGTGTTAAAGGAGAGCCCAGTCCCTCCCCACATCCTACTATGCACAACTATCATTACAGAGAGAGGTCTCAGCAGAGACAAGTCCCTCCATACATGCTACTAAGTACATCCATCATCAGAGAGATGTCATGATTTCTCTGCACATCGCAGAGTCATTAATAGGGGTGGGTGGAATTTGCGTAGTCGCGCTACGCAAAGCTTCGCTAAACGATAAAAAATCCCCGCGAACATGCAGAAATTCGGCAAACACGCAGAATTGCTTGTTTGCGATGCTTTTTTCCTGTTCGTGATCGCTATTTGCATGCTCGGGGGAAAATATCTTGCGAACATGCATTTTGAGAACGCGAACAAGCAAAAAGAGTCTGCGAAGCCGCGGAACGCAGAATTTTGGGCAATTCCGCATTCTCGGCGGAACACAAAATTACCCAAATTCCGCAAATTCCGCGAGCGGAATGGAATTTACTACCCAGGCCTAGTCATTAATATATTTAAAAAAACACCCCTATCCCGTGCAACCAGCACGACCTAATGGGTGATCTATGTGTAATGTTTTAAACACAATTATGACTGGGTTTGTAAACATACGTAATTTTTGCTTCAGTACTGTGTAAGTCATGTTTTATAATGGGCAATAGTGTTTATTTACTTAGGAGATTCTTGATAATGTAAATATTTGCAGATTTCAAAGTTTAAACATAACGCTACAAAAGAAAAAGAACTTCTGACTCGGACCACGAACCAAAGTCGGCCTCACGTCTGGATCACAGCCAGTTTAAGTCTAAGGAAAGGAAAGAGCTAAGCAATGCTGCTTGCCGCGTCACGCAGAGCGTAAGTCGGTGTAATGGCCATCTTGGGTGCGGCGTTACTATTTAAAGGCACACCCAACTTCTGGAAGGTGTTTAGCCTTCCGCCCATTGCCAAGGAGAGAGCTGTGTCCAGGGACGCTTACCTGGAAATCGGCGCAGCTTCTCTTTGGCTCCTGATTTCTCTTCCAGTGACATCGCGGCTTCACTGCGGCATCTCGGAAGCATTCCAGCTGCAAACCTGTGGAGAAAAAGACAAAGAGAAAGTTAAGTGATTTGCATTTATTTATGGCGCTCATCGCAAGACAGCAATGCCCGCTAAAGAGTTATAGTAAATATTAAAAAACTATTTTTGTAAACTTTTTTTACAACAGGAAAAACATGTTTGGAAAAATATCAGTGAGATAAAGAACTTTCAACAGAAGGACAACATTTATTGCGAAAAAACTTTTGCAAATAAGATTTTACATTATATTTGTGTCATATATGAAATTCTAGAAAGTTTTGTTTGTTTTTTGCCCTGTGTTTATTTTCTCGTAGTGATGGAACACATCAGGGGCAACTTAGAAAAGTAAGTGTTGTAAAGGAAAACATAAGAAAATACTGTTGAACAAAAACCTTGTAATAATCAGTTCACAGAAGTAATTGCTATTTATTTCTTCAGGAAAAAGAAGATTGAGGAACTACTCGCTTTCTTAACATGCCCCTCCAA
The DNA here is from genome assembly GCF_964204655.1 of Triturus cristatus. Taxonomy (NCBI): domain Eukaryota; kingdom Metazoa; phylum Chordata; class Amphibia; order Caudata; family Salamandridae; genus Triturus; species Triturus cristatus. The sequence continues at coordinate 426,131,750 of NC_140593.1, forward strand.
AAACATCTACACAGTGAAACATCAAGCCATCACAAGTCAAAAAGGATGCAGTGCTCATCAGCTCGAGTTCACAAGTAGGAAAATTAACCAATGTAATCACACAAATTAGGTAGCGAAGAGGCAACTAATTGTGCATCAAAATACAACAAATACTCTTGTGTTGTGTTGCCTCACAGGTTGACAATAAGAGCTCATCAGCGTCCAGTATCCGGCCCTCCTCCCTGAATCCTAATACTTAGATCTAGAGGACATAGATACACTGGTTATAAGGTAGGGTACATTGGGTAAGTTGGTCCATAGCGGCTCTGCAAAATTCAACTGTGCACATTAAAGGTAAGAGTGCATTGTTGGTCTGACAAGAGAGAGGTCTGAAAGAAGAATACTGTCTGTCCACACATCCTACTATGCACATCTATCATCTGAGAAAGAGGCCTGAAAGGAGAAGCCAGTCCATCCACACACCCTACTATGCACATCTGTTATCTGAGAGAGTGGTCTGCAAGGAGAGGCAAGTCAATCCACACACCCTACTACGCAAACCCGTCATCTGAGAGAAAGGTCTGAAAGGAGAGGCAAGTCTATACCCACACTGTACTACACACAACTGTCATCTGACAGAGAGGTCAGAAAGGAGAGCCCAGTCCCTCCCTACACCCTCCTATACACACCTGTCATCTGAGAGAGAGGTCTGAAAGGAGAGGCCAGTCACTCACTACACCCTCCTACACACACCAATCATCTGAGGGAGAGATCTGAAAGGAGAGCCCAGTCCCTTCCTACACCCTACCATGAAAACCCGTTATCCAAGAGAGGGGTCTCAGCAGAGAGGCAAGTTTTTCCCCTCACCCTACTATGCACACCCATGATAGAGAGGTCTGAAAGGAGAGTCCACTTCCTCCCCATACACTACCACGCACACCCTTGATATGAGAGAGAGAGGTCTCGAACGAGAGGCCAGTCCATCTATACACCCTACTACATACAACCGTCATCTGAGAGAGGGGTCTGAAAGGAAAGCCAGCCCCTACTCACAACCAATTAAGCACACCAGTATGGCAATACATTTACTTATGGTAATTAATTATTACTTTACATTTAAAAACCCTAGAAATTTACTAAAAAAACACAACATTTAAAGTACGATTATAGTTAGGTACAATAAAAATATCTGTTTTTGTTTAAAGAAAACCTAAATAAATTCACTGAAAAAACAAAGGTTAAAGTAAAATTATAGTTAGGTGAATTTCTCAGTGACAACATTAATGTTTTAAAAGTAAAACACAGAACTGCAGCAGTTATAGTTAGTAACACCCCCCACCATGCACTGCTTATGACCTCATATATGACATCACTAATGACATGTTCTATTACATAATTTGTGATGTCACTGATGACATCTCAAATGATAAATGATGATGTTATAACAGAGACACCGACCCTTAAAATAGTTTCTTTTACTAACTGGCAGCCAATGAAGCCTTTGCAGATGGTGAGAGATAGATGCATTTCTGTTTAATCCCAGAATCAGTTTTGCAGATGTGTTTTGAAGCAGCTACAATTTTTGAATGAAATGTTTAAGTAGGCCAACTAGTAAAGCATTACAATAGTCCAAGCAAGACAGAATAAAACATTGCATCAAATTCATTGTAGAGGCCAGTGGTATGTAAGAGAGAATCTTCCTAATTATGATAAGAGACAGAAGGCGGTAGTCCAAATAGATTTAACGTGTTACTCAATCGATTATGAGCCTGGGGCGAGGTAGAGGGCAAGGCCCCTAAAGTCTCCTGCCACCAACTGGTGGTCCATGCTGGGCCTGGTCCAGAATTAATGATTTCAGTCTTTCCTCAGTTTAGGCAGAAAGAGAGTTTAGGTCTATCCATCCAGCAACTTCCTGGAGACAATTATTGGGTTAGGAGGATTCTCAATCTTGTCACCATCATATCTAATAATCATCTGTGTGTCATCGACATATGCATGAAAAGAATAAGGTGGGCCTCAAAACGGAGCCCTGGGAACTCCGGTAGCGATCACCTTAAGGGAGAATCTGTAATTAGCCAGGGCCACCATTTCAATTGAGACCTGCTAGAAAGATGAAAAACAGTCATGGAATTTGTCTGCAATACCAGCCTCAGTAAATTGTTTAGAAGGATGGAGTTGCAGATTTTACTGAAGACCGCTGCTAAATATAATAATATCAGGCAGGGGCGGCTCCTCTGTTAGAGCGGAGGAGCATCACCCCACAAGGAATGTCCCAGGCCAGAGCTGAAAAATAAAATAGTAATAATGTTTATTTATTACTATTTTATTTTTCAGCAAACAACTCTTCACGAATTGAGTGACAGGACGGGGCGGGCCAGTGCTGCAAAGTGGTAGAAGGGAGCTGTGCGCTATAGTTTAAAATGCGCATTTCTCTTTGGCGGCCATCTTTCGACGGCCAGCCAGACATGCGCATTTTAAACTTCTCTAACCTAGCTATGTTAGACAGCTGGGTTAGCAAAAGCACAGGCCTCAGTGTTCTTGAGAGAGCTGAGTGAGGCCACTCCCTCCAATCCTGGCACTGCTCTCAGAGCATGCTGGTGAGAGCAGCACCTGGATTGGTTAGTGGAGTTGGCTGGGTCCCACGTTGGAGTCTGCCTTGAGAAAAGACCGATAGAGGTGAGCATTGAGGACATAGGATGGTAAGTGCATTTTATTTTATTTGTTTTGTATCACCCACCCTACCACCCTCGGTAAGTGCCAGCTGCCACTGATATCATCTGTTACGTTAGCGAGAGCCGTTTCTGTGGACAAATGTTTGAGAAAATCTTGGGTAGAAGTTGATTATATATTTTCTAAGGTGATTAACTGTTTATTCACACATTTCTGAGTACATTTGGGGAACAGAGGGAGGACTGACATAGGATAGGGTAGTAGCTACACAGTGCAGAGGAGTCTAGCAAAGGTTTCTTTAGCATAGGGGAGACATTGACAATTGTTTGGCAGGGAAGAGTCGCAAACAGTTGTTGGGGATGTAACCATGGCCTTTGAAACTGTCTTCAGCTGTTTGACAGAGCACACATCCAAAGGAGAGGAGGAAGCCATAGAGATCGAAATAGTGTGTTGGACCTGGCCCTCTCTGCAGAGCCGCTTCTAAACATTGTGCAGTTTTGCCTTTTTCCCTCAATTTTTTAGGTGAGTTCGTTTTTCTTGGCCTTAGAACTCTGTGCACTTTACCACCACTGCTATCCATTGTTAAAGTGCTTGTGCTCACTCCCTTAAACATGGTAATATTGGTTTACACCTGATTGACATATTACAAGTCCCTTGTAGCGTGGAATATCATATACCCAGGGAATATAAATTAAATGCTTCTAGTGGGCCTCCAGCACTTAAGCTGCCTCAAGGTAACTATAACTCATGCCCCTGCCATGCACAGCTTTCTCATCAATAATTTAATTGCAAAATCTTGCAGTGATATTATCAATGATGTCATAGAAGATGCCATGAGTGATGTAATTTGTGGGGTATTTAGAAATGCATGGCTAGGGTGTGAGTTATAGTTACATTCGGGCACGAGTTATAGTTACTTGAGATAACTATAAGTTGGTGAGTTTCTGTGGTTTCAAATGATAATGTTGTAACTGAACTTTTCACCTAACTATAATGTCCCTTTAACCTTTGGTTTTTTTTTTATCTGAACTTCTAAGGTATTTTTTTTTTAAGCATATCTTTTTAGCACACCTAACTATAACATTACTTGAAGCTTTGTTTTTTTCTCTCTGAATTTCTACTTATTTTAATGTAAAGAAATATTTTATTAAAATACGTAAAGCCAACACCCCTGCCACGCACAACCGAACAACAAGCTGTGCACAGCCTTTGGTTGTGTGCCGTGTGGGTCACAGGGCTTGGCCTACTGCCAGGCCCTAAGGCCAAACCCCCAGCAGGCTGCCAACTCCAAGCCACACACAGCTTTAGAGCACTGGGAACAGCATTTTCCAAGACCAAAACATATATATTAAGGGCCAGGGAACAATGCATTTACTAAGGGTCTCCCTCGCCAAGCTTATTTTGGCCCTGGGGGACCTCATTCTTATGGGCCACCAATATTTATAGGTGGATGCACCAGTGCACACCCTCAACAAGCACAACATTGGAGCCCGCACAGTGTGCCCCAGGGACTCCCTGGACGGTGCAGGAGCTGTCATTGCTCCTGCCTGGAGAGGGCAGTTATTTCTGCAAGTCTGATTACAGCTGGCTGGAGCATTTTTAAGCACCTGCCGGCTGGGAGCACACTTAGATCCACCCCGTCGCCGCACTGCCAAAGTCGTGGCAGGGCCACCTGCCTAAGTAGGAGTTTCCTCCTGTCTTCTGTTTTTTTTTTTGGCATCCCCACAGCTGTGGCTTCAAAAACTGGCACCGCAATGGGAACGCCAAATACAGTTCCTGCAAAGCCTGTACTGAAAACTGGTGTGCATGCACACAGGGTACAAAGGCATTGTTTCTTCTCTGCCAGGGTTTTCATGGAGGAGGAACTGCCATGAAAACCCTGCACAGGGGAAACTCCTAATATGCTTGGCGGGACCATGGTGATCCTGCAAAGCATATGGATGCCCCGTGACCGCTGCAACACCACCAGGGAACAGTGGTTCCTTGGCGGCTGCAGCAGGGCTGAGGCAGTCCCACCACCCATCTCATAATAGGGCAGTGGAGAGACACCATGCCCCGTGAGTCTGGCGGTCCATGGACCGATAGACTTATAATCAGGCTTTAGTGTTTGCTCCAGTTTTGCGGGAGAATTGAAAATACTACCACCAGGTGGGAGCAAACACACGCTTCCCTGCCAGTGCGAGTCTGGGTAGGCCAAATAATGTGTCCCTGGGGTGGGCTTCCCGGGAAAGAGTAAGGGAGCTGGACCTGAGGGATGGGGTCCTCCAAACCATTTAAGGCCCCCTCCCTTGTAATAATACTGAAGGCTCTGGGAGATGGGGTCCCAAGTGCCTTTTTAAGGCTCGCGAAGGGTGACTTGTGGCTCACTACCAATAAAAATGCATTGGGCCCCAGGAGAAGGGATACCTAGAGCCAAAAATGGCTTGGGGAGGGGGGCCATGTGCCCCCTCCCTTTAATAAATAGATTGGGCCCTGGAGTTGGGGGTCCCCAGGGCCAAAAATGGCTAAGTGAGGCATCACATGCCCCTTCCCTTAAATATACCTGATCTCAGGGGTATAATTGAATTGTCGAGGTGGGCCCTACTGACGCACCCATCCCCATTTATTTATAAAATAAAATAGCAGCCAAATTTTATTTTTCTTTTGCCATGATCCAGCATGACTCCCGTGGGATTGTGACTAAATCGGCCATTTTCTTATATTTTGACTTTGGGAGGGTCTCTCTGGGTTCCCTCCCAATGGGGCCTAGAGGGGCAGCATATCCCTACCCTTACCCTGGCCAAGTCCCTGAGTCCTGTAATGGCAGCCAGCAACATTTTTTTTTATGTGATGGCAGCCAATAAAGGCACTTACGCACACTGAAATCTGTGAGAGCGAGATTGCCCAAGGGAAAAAAAGCTTCCTGGGCCAATCAGAATGCTCTATTTTTAAACTGGTGCTTCCACGAGATACTAGTGAGACTCTCATGGAGACAACCATCCGGATATACATATATTTTTTAACCTCAATTTCTCAAAAACTACTGTACAGATTTACACCTACACCAAATCACAAAAAGCACAATCTGCTAATCATGATCTAAATCTCGCGCTTCGTTTCTAATATGTGCCCAAATGGGCCAGGTACTGGATGCATGTCCAATATATGTAGGAGGGGGAGCACAGGGCCCCCGTCCTGGGAGCCCTAAAGCCCTGGGGACTGCCACTGCCCGAGGCATTCTTAATAATGTATGCAGGGTTTGGTCTGCTGCATCCCTTCTATCATTTTTTTAAATAAAAAAAAGAGGCTGGCCCTGAGGGATGGGGTCCCCTGGCGGGGGGCATCCGGACCCCCTCCCTTAAACTTTATAAAATAATTTTTTAAATGCCCGTGCCCTGGGATGTGGGGTCCCAGGGGCCCGAATCGGCCCTGGGAGGTGGGCCATGCAACCCCTTTCCCCCATTCAAAATACGCCTAGCCCTGAGGGTTGCGGTTCCAAGACCTAAATTGGCCCTAAGAAGACCTGTAATCTGGCAAAGGCCTCACTTCTTTTTATCATGACTCTTCAAACGTGCCCCTTGGTGCAAAACTGGTTGGGGGATGAAGTCCCCTTGGCTACAAAAGGTCCTTGGGGGCCAACAACCCCTCTTGTTACCTCCAGTAAGTCCCAAACAGTGGGATTGCTGAGAGGTCTTCGGAGGCCACACACGCTTTATTCACCACTCTGCAAACGTGCCTCCTGGCACACTGCTGGTTAGGAGATGAATTCGCCTTGGATGCTGAGGGTCCTTGAGGGCCAAAAAACACTCCTGTTACCTCCAGTAAGTCCCACACAACCTGATGATGAGAGGACTTGGGAGGCTGTGCCCCATTTCTCTACCCCTCGGCAGATGCACCTCCTGGTGTACTGCTAGTTGGGGGATGAAGTCCCCTTGGCTCCAATGGGTCCTTGAGGTGAACAAGCCCTCCTGTTACAGTGCAATTGCTGGTAGGACTTCGGAGGCCACTCCCCATTTAACCACCACTCTGCAAATGTGCCTCCTGGTGCACTGCTGGTTGAGGGATGAAGTCCTCTTGGATGCTGAGGGTTCTTGGGGGCCCAGAAGCCCTCCTGTTACTTCCAGTAAGTCAGACATAGCAGGATTCCTGCGAGCTGGACGGAGGAACCGCACCATTTCTCCACCACTCTGCAAACAAGACTGCTAGTTAAAAAACCATAACAATTAACGTAAAAAACCAAAGGCTACAGGGATGTTATAGTTAGGAAATACATTTTGAAAAACCTTAGAATTTCACTTAAAAAAACAAAGGTTACAGGGTCGCTATAGTTAAGCTCAGATTTCACTCACACAAAACCAGTGAAATTCAGCAGGTATATATATATTCACTGAAAAACCAAAGGTTACAAGATTGTTATAGTTAGGCTCACATTTCACTCATACAAAAGAGAAAAAATCAGCAGTTCTAGTTACCTGAGCTACACTCCCGCATTGTACTGCTAATGACCTCACATATTAATTTATTCATGACATAGTCAGTGACATCACTGATGACATCTCAAATGACATCACTGATTAGATGACTGATGACATCATCCACAGAACCACTCACACACCCACTCACCCCACACTACATCTCATACACCCACTCCCTCTCCCAGATAAAAAATCACATACTCATTCACAGACCCATACCAGTACTCACACACCTACTCACTCCTCTATAGAAGCACTCAGACAACCAGTCACTCACCTGTACAGCCACATACTACACACTCATCCATACTGCTACTCACACACCCACTTATTTGCCTACCCACTCACTCACCCATACAGCCTCTCAACACAGCCATTCACTCACCCATACAAGCACTCACACACTACCACACACACCCACACAACTACTTACATACCCATTCACATATCCATACGACTCATATATCCACTCACTCACCCATACAGCCATTCTGCTCAAGAGAAATCATTCTCTTTGCCTCAATGCATTATTAAATCAGTTTTGTACGTTTCACCATTCACATGAATGACTTTTCTCTACCGATAGTGTCTGTTGCGTGTTCTTTTACACCCATCCCAGGAGTTAATTCAAATAGGGCCATTCTTTGTACAGAATACCAGCTGTAAGTTAAACAGAGCATTTTTTAGGGAGACCCTGTCTACACTAGTACTATTATCGAAATGAGTATAGTTCATCCTCGACCTTAAGCCCATTTGGAAAAATTTTAATTGAGTTTAACTATGTATCTACATTCCGATTGTCTGAACTGTCTTTCATGGTCCCCACCTCTCACAGATCTTGGAACAGTGTCAATCACAAAAATTACAGATATCCTGCATCGTTATTGTGTACATCATGTACATGTCTGGCCACTGGGTATAACCAGTCTCTATTACTTACTGCTCTCAAATGCTGCAGGATCCTGCAATGAACGTGCAGGATAATACTGGCAACATATGACAAACCACACACACCAGCACATATACTGTAACTCTGTTTCGCAAATATAACATCCCTTGATTTTAATGGGTGTGGGACTGAATGACATCATGTACTCACTGATATTTACTCCCTGTGAGCAAGCTTTACATCAATGACATTTGTGTAACCCACTGTCTTGTTTTAACCATGTCCAATCTCAGGACTACTGCCCATAAGTGCATGCTTCATAGAAGATGCCCTCCTAAATGTTATCTGCGCTGACTTAAAAATTGTGGGCCCCACTGTTGCATCCCCCTGAGCAAATGCCAGTTTTGCTGCATGACTTTTCTCATAACCCCTTCCTGTTCACTGAAAGTTATTATCATTCTAATAGACTGGTTTTCTTCTCTCTTGTCTTCTTTGTGGAATAGAATTGATTCCCTGATTACGCCTTGTACTTTGTCTAGAGCTGTCTCTAAGGTATTGTTGGGGTAGCTATGCTGCCTAAATCATTCCATCATATCATCCTTGCCCACATTCCAGTCCTCTATCAAACTGTTGTTTCTTTTTGATCAATGATGGTATATAATGAGTTCATGTCCAGGGAGTACTCTTCCTCCCATATGATCCCTTCAACTTTGTTAAGGAAATCCTTTGTATCCCTAACATACGAATACGATGGTAACAAGATGACATATTCTCTTAAAAAATGGTCAACATATTTTGAAATATTTTCATACATATTGCCCACTGAGGATACTATATGACTCCCTGGCGGGATAGTTGGGTGTTTGTGAATCTTGGGGAAGAGGTACAGTATGGGCAGCTTTGGAGATGGCACTGACCATGTCATGAATGATGTAATATGTGATGTCATCAGCAGTGCATTGCGGGGGCGTGAGTTATTATTAGCTGAACTAACTATAACAGCAGAATTTCTCTGGTTTTGTACAAGTGAAATGTCCAACTAACTATAACGTCAATAAAACCTATGGTTTTTTCAGTGAATTTCTAAGGTTTTTTTTAAATGCTAATTTCTCATTATAACGTGCCTGAAACCTGTTTTTTTCTGTGAATTTCAAAGGTTTTTGAAATGCTAATTTCTAACTATAATGTCCCTGAAACCTCTGTTTTTTTCAGAGAATTTCAAAGGTTTTTTAAATGCTAATTTTTAACTATAGCATACCAGTTGCATTTCCAGAGTGGGGGAGAAAGGTGAGCGTGGCCTCCGAAACACCTCTTAGCAATCCCACTCTGTGTGAGTTTTACTGGAGGTAACAGGCGGAGTAGTTAGCCCCCAACGTCAACCTTGGGGGCCAACTATCTCTTTTATTACCACCAGTAAGTCCCTCACAGCAGAATTGCTAACTTCTTATATCAGGCCTCGCCCCCTCCCCGCACCACTTTGCAAACATGACCCCTAGCAGGTTGTAAATTGGGGGATTAAGTCCCCTTGAATCCTCAGGGTCCCTGGGGCCCAACTAGCCCACCAGGTACCTGCAGGAAGAGGCACAGAGCTGCTTTGCAGAGAGGTGGTCCAAAGCCATGCCCCTTTTTACACCTCTCTGCAACACAGCTCTGTGGCGCTTACTGGAGATATCTGGTGGCCTAGTAGGACCCCATGGACCCTCAGGATTCACCAACTGGTGCTCCTGTTGTAGGTGGTGTTATTTGTACATCAGGTAGTGGTGCTACAATCGCCGCTGTGACGAAGAGGTATGATGAGTGCTTCTCCGCGGGCACACCAGGTGAATTAGACACTTTGTGCTCCCAGCATCGCACTCGGAGCTGGTGCCGCTGCACCGCTCAGTCCCCTGCAAATGGACTGTCTTTTACACCCTACCTTTCCTAATCCATTCACCCTGTCCAATAAGGTAGTGTAGGACCCGCTTGCAAATGTGCGGGCCGAGAGAGGTGGGCTGGCGCTTGGCTGCTCCCAGGCTGAGGAAGACTTCAGTCTGCGCGCCGGAGGTGGCACGAGCTGCTGCCGGCCGGGCTTAGAATGGGCATCTAAGGAGGAGCGGAGGCGAGGATCTCATGGAGATGTGACTGTGACCCTCAGGGAGCCCCTCGGGTGCGCACAGGCGGGGATGCTCCAGAGCTGGAGGCGGAGCCCTGCGGGGGCACTGTGACTATTGCTGGGACTAGGAGTGCTGGCCTGAGCTCAGCTGCCGCCAAAATATACAAAATGCATTTTTGGGCCCTGGGGGTCCTTGTGGGACCCACTGAGCAGGCCTAGGGGGTCAGGGTGTTTCTACCCTGCCCCCTTTTATTGTTTTTTAAACATTTTTTTCACTGTTTCCGAGTCACATGATGGCTGCCAACACTTCCTGGTTTGAAGTGTTGCCAGCCAATCACAGTGAAGCTCGTGCTCAGGAGGGTTCGCGAACCCAACGCTGCCCCAGATATTGATATTTTTCTTTTTCAAATTTCTCAGGAACTACTGAACGGATTCACACCATTTAACAAAAAGGGCTCTTTCTGATCCAGGGGCTAACTTTTTGCCAAATTTGGTGTAATTCCGTTCAGCAGTTCGGGCTGTAGCTTTGTCCAAAGTTTCCTATGGAAAATAACATGGGGAAAACGTGTTTTGGGACCCCCTTTTTTCTCGGCCCCCGCTTGGCAAATCACCCCGAAAATTTCAAGACAGGAGCTGACTAAGTGATCACTAGTTTTGAAACTTTTGTGAAGATTCGTCAACGGGCATCAAAGTTATTGCGAAAACAAAAAATGCTTTTTCTATGCAAACTAGGTCCTAACTATAACTACCTACGGCGACTGCAAGAAACTCCCAAGGTTCTGCCACACTGGTAAAACACACGGGCACAGACTTCAATTGATAAGCATATTTTAATCCATCAAAACAAGGTCCAAATTACGGGTTTCGGGAGCCGGACTGCGGCCTTGATCACATAACACGCTATATATAGTAAGGACCAATAACGTCGGCACCACTTGACAAATCTTCTCAAAATTTTCAAAAGCTTCCCATTTTTGGTTCAGCTGCTGTGTCGAAAGTTTAGGGGTGATCCATTAACCGGAGGTCGAGAAAAAAGGGGGTCCCAATACATGTTTTCCTCATGTACTGTCTATGCAGATTTAAAAACAATTTAACATGACTACAGCCTGAACCGCTGAACGAAATTACACCAAATTTGGCAGAAAGCTAGATGTTGGTCCAGTAAGCGTGTTTTTTATGATTTTGTGTAAATAGGTTCAGTAGTTTCAGAGGTATTCAAGTTTTAAAATTATAGATATCTGGGTTCACGGGCCCTTGCAGTGGAGTCTCAGATCCTACTAAAATTCAATTGACTGTCAACACTTCAAACAGGAAGTGTTGGCAGCCATATTGAGACTTGGCTAGAAGCAAAGTTCCAGGGAAAAAGTAGAAAATAATGAAAAGGGGGCAGGGTAGGAATACCCTGACCCCCCAGATATGGAAGGGGTTCTCACAGGGACCCCTGCCGGGTGTAAAAAGATGTTTTTAAATTAAATTTTGCCATGAATTCGCGGGTGGACCCGCATATACGTGGCAGTTTTATTTAAAAAAGACACGCAGTCTCCCCTCGCTTTTTTTTTATTAACCCCTTGGGTGGGTGAAATCCCGGAGGCATCTTACAATCAAGGTGAGGGTTCATGGTGCCCCCCTCCTAGGCTTTTAAAAAGCCCTGGGACCACCACCTCCCTGGGGAACTAAATTATACAAATGCGGGGGACCCACCAGGTCCCCTGCAGCCCTGAGGACCATCCACCTCCTCCTGGCACTGAAGTGTAGGCTCGCCTGCCCCCCGCAACCCCAGGGACTGCTACCTCCCTGGGGCACTCAAATATACAAATGCAGGGGCCCACCCATTCCCCCAGCACCCGGGGACTGTCATATCCCTGGGGCACATACATAATTTTAAAAATAATGCAGGGAGGACCTACAGGCTCCCCCTCATTCCCAGGGACTGTCACCTCCCCGGGGCAGAAATAATATATTTATGGGAAAGCCACATGCCTCCCCCACTGCCCCAAGGACTGCCACCTCCCCGAGCCACAAACAGTAAAAAACAAACGGGTCTGTTGCGGCCCCGGGGACCACCACATCCCTTGGGCTAAATGTGGAGCCATAGATTGCCATGGGGACCTCCACCCCCAAGGGCCGGCTCCAGCAATGTCACGGGGTGCCCCCCTCTGGGACATTGATGAGTGCTATGGCTTGGCAGGAGGACCATTCCTGCCAAGCCAAAGCAAACACTGCTCCTCTTTCAGCAAGCAAGAGCATTACAAAATGCTCTTGCTTGCTGAAAGCAGAGCAGAATTGCTTTTAGACAGTGGGAGCTAAATGTTCAGCAGCTCCCTCTGTCCAAAAGCAATACTTGCTCCCACAAGATGCGTGGTGGCGCCAGGGACTTTCAGGCTCTCACCATGGTCCCTAACGAAAATAACTGGGTTCCCTGGGTAGGACCAGGGCATCCAGTATGGAGGTCAGGCCCCGGGGGATGGGGACCCCAGGCCAAAGTTGGTCCAGGAGGGCAGGGTTGTGGCCCCACCTCACTTTTTTTAAATTAAAAAAAAAATTCCAAAAGGGGCAGGTCCCGGGATGAAAACTGCCCGGGAGGGGGGCTGCGTGGCCCCCTCCATTTAATTATTGTAATATATAAAAAAAAAGAAAGAAAAGCTCGGGGATGGGATCTCTGGGGCTGAAATCGGCCCAGGGAACTTGGCCACGTAAACCGTAACCCCATTTTAAAAAGGCCGGGACCCGGGGGATTGGGGTCCCGGAGGCCGAAATCAGCCCAGGGAAGGGATGCTCCACAGCCCTCTTTCTCTAAAAATAGAAACAAATAGATAAAAAAAGTCTTGCCCCCCCTCACTCCACCACTCTGCAAACATGCATCATGCCATGCTGCTGGTTGAGAGATGAAGTCCCCTTGCCTCCAGAGGGTCCTTGGGGTGAACAATCCCTCCTGTTACTACCAGTAAGTCCCACACAGTGGGATTGCTAAAAGGTTGTTGGAGGCCATGCCTCCTTTCTCCACGACTCTCCTCCTGGCACACTACTGGTTGGGGCATAAAGCCCACTTTACTCCTGAGGGACCTTGGGGGCCAAGAAGCCCTACTAGTACCTCCTGTACGTACTGCACAGCGGGACTTCTGAGAGCTGGTCAGAGGCCCTGCCCCTTTCTCCACCACTCTGCAAACGCGACTACTACTTAAGAAACCTTAAAAATCCACTAAAAAATAGAGGTTACAGGGAAGTTATAGTTAGGCTCGGTTTCACTCGTACAAAACCAATGAAATTCAGCTGTTATAGTCACTCACCTATACATTCACTGAGATACCTAATCAATCACTTATATTATTATTATTATTATTAAATTGGATTTATATGGCGCACAGCTACCCGGAGGTTTCCCGGCGCCTGGGACACTGCAGGACAGAGGCAGGGTCAAAGAAGTCAACCCGGTAATTACTGGTTAAAGAGCCATGTCTTAAGATCCCTGCGAAATTTAAGATACAACTTTTCGTGACGTAGGTGAGTAGGAAGAGAATTCCAGAGAGAAGGAGCCAGGAAGGCAAAGGAACATCCCCCCATTTTGGCACGTTTGATTCTGGGCACCTGGAATTTTAATTGATTAGAGGATCGGAGTGATCGTGAGGGATGGTAGTGTTGGACCAAGGTTCTAAGGTAGTTAGGAGCTGAACCCATATTTATTCTGTGCATGTAGCATACGGCTTTGAATTTGGTACGGTTCTCACTTCTCAGCCAATGGAGTTCACGAAGTGCACCAGAGGTTGGGGCGGTTCTGGGAAGTTGGCAAAGTAGCCTAGCCGCAGAATTTTGGACTACTTGAAGTCTGTGGAGCACTTCTTTGTTCGCACCCAGATAGAGCACGTTTCGGTAGTCCAGTCTGGAAATAACCAGAGCCTGGACGACAGTTCTTTGGGTAGCCGCTGGAAGCATCCACAGGATTTTCCGAAGCCACATCAGGATAGCAAAACAAGTAGAAGCTACTCTGATCACCTGTTGTTTCATAGTCAGTTGGTCATCGATAATGATGCCAAGGTTGCGTGCTGAAAGAGATGGGATGGGGAGGTCACCCATCTCAGAGGGCCAATGTTGGGGGCCCCAGAGCGATTTTTTGTTACCAAAAATGAGGAGTTCGGTTTTACCTCCATTTAACTTGAGTTTGTTAGTGTGCATCCAGTCGGCTATCTTAGATAGTCCTGCTTGCAAGGAGGGTGGGTTGGAGGTTTCTTTGGGGGAAAGTGAAAAAATAAGTTGAGTATCATCAGCGTAGGAGTAAATAGTCAGACCTGCTTGTTCTGCTATACTAGCCAAAGGACTAACATATATGTTAAAAAGTAGTCGATTGAGAATGGAGCCCTGGGGGACTCCATAAGAGGATACGTGAGTCTGTGAAAGAGCAGTGGAGGAGAAGACCTGGAAAGTCCTATTGGATAGAAAGCTGGACAACCACATGAGGGCCTTGCCGCCGATGCCCTTAGTGTTAAGAATTTTTAGGAGAGAGGAGTGAGAAACGGTATCAAATGCTGCGCTTGAATCTAATAGGATAAGAGCTACCGTTTCTCCCTTGTCAATTAATTGGCGGATGTTTTCAGTCACACCCAGTAAGGTCGACTCTGTTGAAAAACCGGCACGAAAGCCTGATTGGGAGCAATGGAGAATGTTTCCGGTTTCAACAAACTGGGTCAGTTGAAGATTAACGTGTTTTTCCAAAATCTTGGAAAAAATGGGGAGCAGCAGAGAGATCGGGCGAAAGTTAGAGAGAGTTTCAGGGTCAGAGTTGGCTTTTTTCAACAAGGGGAGGACCATTGCATGCTTCCAGGTTGCAGGAACACAAGCTTCCATGAGTGACATATTTAGGAGCTGCATGATGGAGAGAAGTATGGGGGGATCTAGTTTTTGGAGTACAGTAGTGGGGATAGGATCCTGCAGGGAACCGGACTTAATGCTTGTGAGAATATTATGAAAAGAAGCAGTGTCCATGGGAAGCCATTCATTAAGCAGATTGGTACTATTTGCTTGGGTTATTTCCTGTGTGGTAAGGGGAGGTAAGGAGTGGGTGGATTGGGGATTTGTAATGGCATTGGAATGATTAGAGTGATTGTGGAATTCAGAATAGATTTTGTCGATTTTATCCACAAAAAAAGTTGCCAGATCGTTGCATTTTTTAGAGTTAAGGTCAGGAGGCTTATACAGTCAGTCACACACCCAGTGAATCATCCACACAGGCACTCATGCACCCACTGATTCACCAATAAACCTTGGTATATATATTTAACACTCATAAACTTAAAACACTCAGTCCCTAGATGGTATCATCAGTGATGTAATTTGAGATGTCATCAGTGCTGTCATGAGTGATGTCACAGACCATGTCATTAGTGATATAATATGTGATGTCATAAACAGTGCATTGCTGGGGTGTGACTATAACAGCTGAATGTCATTCATTTTGAAAAAGTGAAACCTAAGCCTAACTTTTGTTTTTTTCAATCAATCAATCAATTAATCAATCTATTGAGATATATATGGGAGGTTTTATCTGCGGCCACTTGTGGCCACCTAGAGAAGCTACTGTGCCAATGTATGTGATATGTAGCACAATGAAAAATGTTCAAGTTGGGCCCAAAGTGTATAGTTACTCTAATGTACTATCTATAGTAAATAGTTTATGTGTAGTATTTCAAAGCATTGTGATAAACATCTGTTATTATTACTCAGTTTATGGGATTAATTTTACAGACCTCAGAAGGATAGGAGGATGTGTCTGCCTTGCTGGAATGCAAACGCATGAAATCCACATCAAGGCACTTATGAGAAGGATCTATTAATAACTGGGCTAATGCAGCGTCTTCCCATGAAATCAACAAACAATGAAGCGAATAGAAGCGATTAGCAATCGGTTAAGCACATATGGATCATCCAAATGGCATGTTTCAAGAGAAACCAGGACGAAGCACACAGTTGTTTGATCATTTTGCAATATTTACACTCTAAAATCCCTGTCTAAACACAAACATAAGAAGGGAGGAAGTTGGCATGCGACTTTCCGAACATACTTCCTTGTGCCACCCAGCCTACTTTTCAACTTTGAAGTGTTTACTTCATCTAAACAAAAAATGTGTAGGAATGAGGAAAAGATATGATTGTAATAGGATGAGCACTCTATATAAAGTGCAAGTTGCGGCTTGTTTCACTAGCATATTTTGTTTACTTATTTTGAAGACGCCTATCACAAGGTAAGGAATCCAGCTATCTCCTAAACGCCAGTATACCTATTTATTTTAGAAATGTGAGTGCCATCTTTTTATTTCCCACAGAAAATATGACTAACTTTTTTTAATATTGCTCTTCATATTGCAGTGTCTAAGAATGTTATATGTTTGTTGCTCTACACATTTGAAGGGCACTCAATTTACCGACCTTGAAAAAAAGGAAAAATGAGCTGACCTTGTCGGGATTTTCACTTGTTGAATTCAGGGCATGACTCAGTAGCGAGGGTTTAATACGCAAAGTCATCCTGCTGCCTTCTAAAAATTCTTTGCGACCAAAATCGAGAGTCAATGTCAGTGATGAAGTTAAGGTTTGTTCATAATGACTTCAAACCTAACAGCCTGCATCACAAATCTTTCAAATGCTTGTTATAAAACCGTCCTCAACCCGTTATAGAAACAAGTAGCGACCATCTTTGTACAAGAAAAGTCACAGAAAAGAAACTGCGACTGTGAAGACGTAAGGTCAGAGAATCTTTCTTTCAGACATATCACTGCCTGCAATGTTGGAATACTGTTGCTGAATCAATGCCACCGTTTGAGTGAATATTGTGGAGGTGAAAATGTAACTATCAAAATCTGTTTGGTGATTCACTTGTGTTTATAGATGAATATATAGTGTAGTAGAAGAGTGATGCTCAAAGCATATCCCGGGGGCGCATGAGGGCCTCCAGACTTTTACACGGGGCCCCTGGTCAACAGCAGCTTGGCTCAGCAATAAGATAATGAACACGTTAAATTGACAGGCAACCCTGTAATATGATAAAGTTTCTTCAGACTTGGAACAGTGTATTTCATTACCATGCAGAACCGTTTCACCGTAGTACATTAGATTATATCAGTGTATTGAGAAGTATTTATTTTAAGGGATAGTTTTCGAACATGAATTTAGAAACATTAATTCACTCCCCGCCCTCCTAGACGACAATGTCAATAGTAAACTAAGGCAAGTCTGTTGTTATTGAACTTATTGGGTGGCCTGAGTTCCTACTACACATGAACAGCATTAGAGTTCATTAAATCAAACTGAACGTAAGAAGGTTTTGTGCAGCATTCAACCTGAAGTCATGCCTTTCAAGGCCCTCTTATATGTGATAACGTAGGAAAAGGAGGGGAAGTGAAATAAAACAATTGCCAAGGATCACACAATTTTTGTCTGGAATAGAGCAAGCTGCATTCCCAGCAGCTAAGGTGAGGGACTATCTTGCTACCCCATTTTTAATTTTCAAAGTAGGAAGACAGGCCCCTGTCTAAAGACCATTTACACAGTCTATTTGAGACATGGTAAAGGTGATACTGGCCTTTAGTTTTTGTACACAGCATAGATGATGGAATCTATGCCAAGGAGTTCTCATGATATAGAGGAAGATTCTTGACACCTGATTCGCTGGGAAAATGTGGTGCCCCTGAGCGCTGCTAGAGTTCTTATTCTCATTATGTCCATGGTGGGGGTAACGTCCTTGAGCCAGACAGTAAAAAGTGGTTGCAGGGGCTTAAAGCAAGCCCCCACAATGGGGGCTATAGGCTACCTGTCCTGGGGGAACATTTTGGCCCCCCTGTTGTATCCTAATTGGACACCAGGTGTGCATTCATAGTAGCTTTTTGCAATTGCTGTGCAAAAAAGTTGAATGCTACTATCACTTTTTTCGATTGGGATAGAAACAAAATTGTAAGGATACCTGCACACACACCCAAGTAAGGAAATAAATCACTAGGAGGCTTCTTAGTTCTAGTCAGTTCCCCAGGGGTGTAACTTAAGACCCTGCAGGTCTGAGAGGCCTCCAGGTCTCGAGGGTCTCTCATTTCCTCGGTTCGTATAGTCGCTCTTTGAAATACATTATAGATGTTGCAGTGCGCACCAAGCTGCTGTGATATCTGGACCAGGGCTGACAGTGACCTGCACATTTGTCCAGACATCTTGTGGGATTTGGTATATTATCGAGACAGGCCCATGTCACAAGGCAGCCTACTTCTTACATGGTCCTCACGTATATACATTTTCTAAGCTGTGACCTCTGACATACATTTGCACACATGACATTGTTGGATTAGTTTCTCTAAAACTAAACTTGCTTTACATTTCGCTTTGCGCAACATTATCAGAATGCACTGAATATCATGTACAAGGTCTCATTTCTTACTGTGTACAAATGTCAGCACTATCATTATCCATTATCCATGGGGCGACAGGCCTATCTAGATATACACAACTTCGCTAATCTATGCGTACATTGCAAGGTTGCTTTCTATTATAAAAGATGAGCATCCTGATAAATTGGCAGAGTAGGTGCTTCTGCTAAAACTGAGGGTCTGTGCATGCTGAGAGATCACCACGCAGTGGGCTGACATCTCATTAGGGGTGTCCAAATCCACTCTTTCCCAGGTAATGGGGTTGGATAGTCCCTTGGGGGATTCTTGGCTCTACACCTACATACACTCTAGGTACAATTAGAGAAGAGTTCACATTGTAGGAGTATGCTATATTGCTGCTTTATTTACATGCCTGCATATATACATTATTTTAACACCATGGTAAAACTCTACCTACTATTTACTCTCTTGGTGCTTGTAATCCCGTTTATCTGCTTCTGTCTCCTAATCATTGCAGCATACGTATTTTGAGCAAGAATAACGTTGGTTCAATAAATATTATTGAAAATGTCCCAGTGTGCATTCTCTGTATATTTATCTGAGAATCAGTGAGCATGAGTGACTGAGCGAAAGGTTCTGTACTGTTTCCATGATCCCTGAGGGATCATGGTTGTCATATTCAGCAGTTGCCAGAAACCATTCACTCCCTGGTAAGGTTAGGTGGGGCTTACGGAGACACTGTGAGATAGCTGATCAACAGGACAACACATCCTGCAGGGGTGTCCAGAATCAGTCTTGACACCAAACCGTTAGTTTATATAGTCCAAGTAATGCCCAGGTCCTACGGATTAGAAGGAACTCAATCATTGTGAAAATTGGAACCTATCGCTCCATTTAGGAAGATAAATGCGCCCATCTAACACGGTATAGTCTCTCCCACCACCAGCCTTCCTCACTTTTTCATGACAGTGGAGTGTGAGCCACACTCTATCTTGGAACCCACATTCTCAGAGTGGACGGGGGTGATATGAGCTGCCTTCAGTCTTGAATAAGCTCACCATTTTCTGTTGAGGTTTCAAGAACTTCAAAGCATGCAGTTGGTTTCTAGTATGCGCCTGCCTTTGCCCTTATTTTAAGTGGCAGTCGGTGCATCAGTGTGCTAGAGGACTCTTCTGTGCAGTGACTCTCCCCCTTTCACCTACTGCCCATGATCCGTTGTACTGTCTTCCAGTGGAGTTCCATGGGCGGCCCAATCCTAACCACATCTCTAATTGTCCTCATCTTGTGCCCCTGGCACTTGACTTTCAAGAACGACCAACAAGATCACGAGGGCCCAGATAAATTGGAAAAAAATGCTTGAGATTGGAGTGCTATGGCACAGAGCAGACAGCCTGTCTGCCCAACAAGCTGGTTCATTGATCTAAGGCAAAAACAAACATTGCCTGACCTGAGAGATGAAGGGGTCATCTACGAGTGCACACAAGCAAGAGTGACTGAAATGTGTTGGGCAGTAGACTCGAGCCTGGAGATTGCCTATCCATGCAAACTAAGCAGAGGTAGGACTACAGACGGATGGATGTGGGGTGAGGAAAGTTTCAAGTTTACCCTGGACAGTAGAAAGCACATTTCAATTTGCTGTTTTACTGATTGCTAGCTACTTCTACTCTGCAGGATTCAATGGGGAAGTTGTGCAGACAGGTGTATTTAATTCTGATTCTAGGAAAATTGAGAGCATTCCCACACACAATAATAAGGGGAAGGAGGACTTTCCTACTTTTAACCTCCTATATCATAGACTTTTCATACAAAGAGAAGTAGTAGTAATAAAATGTCACTTTTTAGAAAAGGTTAAGAGACAACACACACAGGTTAGAAAAACTGCCCTCACTGACAAAATTGTGTTGCATGCTTCATCATAGGGCTGCTAAACACACCTCCACCAAGCCAACAGCAGAGGTGGAGCAATAGGTTGGGGGAGACAATACAAACATAAAGAATAATGGGATCCAAAGCAACGTGCAGATAAACACTTTTGAAACTAACTCAGGGATCTCCAAATGCCCATTTATTAATGGACTCCCTGGTTAGGGTTAAAATGTTTTTTATGAACCAGTGGATGGTGGTATGTTGGTCTATAATGGACCTTCAACCCCTCCACTCTGCAAGACTGTCGACATGTTTCAGCTGGTGCTGCGTCTTTGGCAGCTTTCATCAGGACTGGATAGATCCCTAAATGACTCCCCCTATCTCCTACCTTAAGGAGTACATCGGAGTCACAGCCTGTGCCAGTACACAGGTCATGCAGCTCTTGTGACCACTCTACGAGAAATTACAGTTCCACTGGAAATCGTGTTCGACTTGGCGGTCCCACCGATCCGGCGCTGAGAGGAACACAGTTTCTGAGATAGATTCACCTTGATGAATGTGTGACTACAGGGAGCCGTTCTCACTCCCCCGGCAGTTAAAGATAGTTCTGCTGTCTAATGTCAAAGCCATATTTTTAGTGTCACACACAGTGTAGCACTTCTGCATAATTGAGCAGCCTGTTCGATCGACGTAGAAGGAAAATGCAGCTTCTTAAAATCCAGCTACAAATCCTTGGTGATGGTGGTACTTGGAGCAGCCTGAAACTTCAGTTCTTCCTCCAGGGGAATGAACCACTACATAACAAAAGGATATATGCCTAGGGTACGGAATGATAATCTTTCCTTGATATAAATCACTGTGATTAGGCCAGTTGTGAGGGGGATAAGGGACAACTTGAATATGTTAGTTTTATGTAACAAGAATGTAGGTTATGGTAAAGGTCCAAACAAGTGCCCACCACAGACCAGCTCCTGATAAAAGCCAATTCACCGACCCTAGATTCTGTCTCCCTCGAGAGGGTCATCGAGTTCGACTACCTTGGCATTCGCCTCTGTGATTCGATGAGTTGGAAATGCCACCTCCAAAAGATGTTGCTGACTCACAAGAGGGTGGTGGGCGTCCTTCTTAAGGAACAACGTGCATCATCCCTAAAACCTATTGCACCCTTACTAGATATCTACAGGGCAAGGGGTGTTAATGCAGCACTAAGTGGGGCCGAACTCTGGGAGGTACACAAGGCTGATCAGTTATCCCGCTCAGAGAGTAAATTCCTCAAAGATTTAATGGGGCTCCCCTATAGTACCCCAACCCTCCCACTGCTCTTAGACATGGGTACTCGATCAATTAGTGATCAGACTAGGCTTCGCCCCCTTCTTTTATGGGCGAGAATTTGGAGAGTTCCAGAAATGTCTAGCTACGCAGATGGCCTAACCGATGTGTTGGGGTCACCCGGCTGGTCCAAGATCCATTGGCTGAGGGAAGTCAAGCGTCTTCTCATCAACTTGGGCCTTGGCGATGCCTGGGACAATAGAACTGCCCCCCCAAAGTCCGTCCTGAAGAAAATATACTGGAGTTGGGTAGCTGACGGCAGGACTAGCAATGCCAACTTGTGCAGGACCACCTTGGATTTCCTTTTGGTAAAAGACATGCCCTTTGGTGAACCATATTTGGATATTATTACAAAGCGTAGTGACAGGGCTTTGTACTTCCAATTTAGGATAGGACTACTCCCCGTCGGGGATCTAACCTCTAGATGGAAGGCCCCGGCCCAAACAATTTCTTCTTGTCCGTTCTGTGAGAACAGGATAGAGTCAGTCCCGCATTTGTTCTTTGTATGTCCGGCCTACGTAGCTCCCTGTAACAGATGGCTTAAACCACTCTGTAGAGAACTTGGAACAAGATATCACAAGGAGGCCCTACGTATACTGAAAAACGACCCTCGGCCTCTCTTTGCTTGTGGTTTAGCCAAGTTCCTAGGATGGGCTTGGTGCATTGGATCAGTTAGGCTTTCGTATCTTGTTTAATTCGCTTTTTAAAACAATTTTATCTAATTTATTGGGGCCATGCGTAGTATGAGTTGTATGGTTATTTTCAATGTATTGGCTCCTTTTATTGTTTTATTGTTCTTATGTCTTGTACTGCTTTTTAAGATATTTGTCATATCGAAATAAAGCCTAATGATAATAGCACGATATATAAGGATCTCAGCTCAGTGATGTCTGTAGGCTTTTGAACAGCAGTTATAAGGCCCAACAAGCACTGGTTAATGAAACTGGTTTCGCCTATGTGATTAATATAATTGTTTTGTTGTAAGTTTTAGCTTGGTGAGCAGTTGCACAATATAGGTTACTGGAACTCTGTAAAAGTGTTATGACTTGATTACTGAGAAGATTATTATATTGTGCAGTAACAGGTAATAATTTAAAATGGGGTGATTTGGTAAAGGGCGGAAGACAAAGAAAAAAAACATGCAGCTGACAAGCACTCGGATTACCAGCTTGGATTACTCACACACCATATACTCACCTGGGCCCAAAAACATTCATACAGTAAGCTAGTAGTACCGCCGGAGTCAATTTTGTTTTTACCTGCAAGATTTTGTTATCTTTACCCAAATCTTACCAATCCAATCTCCTTGACAATAAATTTCCTCTGGTCAATGAATCTAGTAGCTAGTAGAATAGGTTGAAATAACATTTAAGTGTTTCTCCAAATAACCACAGACTCAAAGAGTTTTAAAAGTTTTATCTAATAAAAATTTTGTGAGTCAAAGATCAAATACATGTTAACATCGGGTTCATTCAAGAAAGAAGTATCACGTTTAGTTCAATATAAGTCTCATTAAAATATCGTGATGGCAGTACCTGAAGAGGGAGAAAACAGAGAGCAGGTACAAGGACAGATTTCACAGAAATATATTTACCTAAGGTGGTAGATGAACCCAACTCCTTGAAGATGGGTCAGATGGAGTCCACCAGGACATGTGGAAGTCAAAGAATCAGGACAGGTTCAGGACCGGGAAGGTGACCTCTTCTAAGTGCAACGCCAGCGTCGCACCCCTCTCTGGCACTACTCTCCTCGATTTTCCTTCTGCGATTCCCTTTCTAGATGATTGGATTATCAATCAGTCATTCGGTCTCTCAAGCAGGATCTCTGGCATCTGCAGGGTCTGAGACATCTAATTAACTAACCTACCTCAATTATGCTATTCTGTGTTCGTGTACTACCCCCAAATGTTTCAATATCGTGAATCCCCTTTTTCTGATTGGACAAGGCAAGGAGGTCAGTTCATCACACCATGCTAAATGTAAAATTTTACTTTAGGCAAGCGCATGGGTCAGATGGGGTAGGGATTTCAGTCACCCTCTGAGGCCCAAATATGAACTAATAATAAAGTCAGAGAAAGACATGTTAGAATAGGAAAATAAATGAAATCACTGTATACCACTTATCACTACTCTAATCCCATTTACTTATATATATCTCTTTCGTATTAGTAATTTAGTAGAACTTGCAAGGATTAGTTTAAACAAAGCATGCGCATTAACATGTGAGTTTCAAGCAGCCATTTTAGAAGCTATTGCGCAGCTGCAAAAGTTTCCCTTCAAGCATGGAAAATGTCATACTACGTAGATGCAGTAGACGCATGCGTAGTGAAATTCCCGCGTTTTGTCGGCCATTTTTAGTGACACTCGGGTTACTGGTTAGAAATACACATAGGCAAGCATCCCCTAGATACGATATATTGTGTATAATGCAATATTATTATTTACAAACAAATGGATTACGGTATTATATGTTATTTGAGAGGATTGCATCCAAGTAAGTTTCTTCTTTACGAAACCTCGCTCCATCAACAGGGACATTAGGTAAAGGGCAGAGGGCAAACCAAACAAGCACAGTGCAAGCGCTGCACAGGCACAACCTAAGCAAGCAAGGTTCATGGTAAATCCCTTCTAGGATATCCCATACCTCAGTGGTTTCCAAACTATGCGCCTTGGCTCCCTGGGGGGCCGTCAAGCCTAGCAAGGGGAGCCACGCACCAAGCACTTTAATGCATTTAACGTTGAAGGGTCTTTTGGCTTCAGTTAAACTAATTAGACTTAAACGCATGATGTCTGTGATTTGTAAGTGGCAAGCCTAAAGCTGTAAATGTAGTGTTTAATTGATAGCAAGTCGAGGGAGATGACCTCCATATTTCACTGGATCCCCACGTTTCAACACTCCCAAAGTAAGTTGAAGATGCCTGATTTATTTTGTTAGACTCGTTATTAGTTTCATTTTTTTCCAAATTCATTTTACACCAATGCAAGTTATCAGGAAAGTACAGATGTCCTGTTCATTAAACACACTAAGTATTATTAAGTATTGACATTTGTACTTAAATCATAGGTACTTCTAGTGCACATTCCTTTCAGTACACACACATTTCCAGACATGCCTGCTCTCTGCTTGAGTACAGGGAAGTAAAACACCATATATTTGCATAATGCCAACATTTGGAAGCAAGAAAGAGGGGCATTTAGAAAAGCTATTTTAGGGAGGAAACAGCAAAAATAAAGCTGTATGTGGTTTAAAAAATCGTGAGTCACCCTGCTGAGACATGTGTGTTTGAACATATGACATAAGTAGAAATGGAAGTGCATGCAATTATTCTTCAAGCGCATAAACACTTTGGTAATGGGGCCTACATGCATAGGGGTGCTATCTAGCACTGTAAGTGGGATAAAAAAGTTTGAGAGGGTACTCTAAAAAAAGGCATGGGCAGAGAAGTGTAACTAAGTATATTTTAATTAGTGCTGCTTCAGTAATACGAAACACCCTGCATATATGATTATAATACCTTCATCAGCTTCATCAGCTTCATCCCAATTATTTTAGGGGAGAAAAATGCAAATACTCCAGAGGCCGGGCTTACATCCACTCCACCCTCCAAAAAAGTAACAGTGGGGAGCCACGGGCAATGGCCAATGGGTCAAGGGAGCTGTGGGTCAAAAAAGTTTGGGAACCACTAACCTATCCGAAAAATAGTACAAGTAATAGGGAGCAGCATGTACAGAATAACACAATCAAAGGTAGCGCCCAAATGTACTGTTAGCAATCCAGAAGTGGTAGTTAAATATGAAGTAAACTTGCGTACAACAGCAGGAAGCAGCGTAAATAGATGCCATATAAAGAGTTCACATGTGACAGCACCCTGATGCAAAATGGAGCATTCCACAGATCGCATATGCAAAATCTATTGGCTTTGTTAATGTTTTTTACACATTGCATAGCAGCGTGAGCTTGTGCGCAACAAGGCTTAAAAAATAAAGCATTGACACGGCCAACACTGACCTATGATCGCTTTTTACTTTACGCCATGTTGTACAGCAGCCCCTGCTGCATTTCGTACCTTGAATTAATAAATCAATGTAACATTAAAAAAAGAGGGCTAAAAGATAGAGGAATAGAACTTTTGAAGAACACCAGAACTAATACAAAGAGGAACAGAGGACGAATACACAGAGCACATACCAAGAGCAGTTATTAACAATCTGAAAATGTTCAAATCAGAAAATTCCTTTTACTTTAAAATGTTTATTTTATCAAGGGGAGGTTAAATTACATAAACTATGAGTGCAGGGGCACGATTCAAGCGTTCCACGCTTATATAGCACAGGGTCTTCAACATGTGGCCTTCACGGCCAACTGCATAAGCGAGGCTAACCAAAAGAAGACATACTTTTTATTCAAGCCATGCTGTGTCATTCTTGTAGTATGAAGTCATGAACAAAATATAAATCTTGCAAATGTTCACAGTATAAGTGAACTATTATGAAGCTAATATACGTTTCCATGGTCCTGCTCCATTATCTCAAAGAAAGTACTAATGTATCATGACTGACCGCCGAGACAGTCCATAACGCTGGTTATTTGCCACCACCTAACTTAGGATACAAGCCACAGTACAAGGTAATTGGGAATTAAGCAACAGGTGACAATGCTTCATTTACAATCAATAATTATTGGAATAAATCTGCTGGTGTGTTATTCTTAAGCTGCCGCTTCTTTTTCCCTGTGACTTAGTGACAAATCTGATATTCATTAAACTATCCTGGTGTGCAGGTCCTTCTCTTGCGTCTGTAAAGCTCTGGGCTAAAGCCAACTTTTATGGTCTGCCAGGCATCTGCAATAAATAAAATCAAGGGTCAAATAATGTGATATTTTAATAAAGCCTCTGGTATTATGCAATAGCACACAGTACTTATGGCCTAAAAAAGGAATTATTATAGCTGTTCGGGTTGCCATAAAGACTCCTAAGTAGCTAGGACGGCGGCTGGAGAAATAATGACAAGGGTGAAGTGTTAACTGGCGGGTTTATGTGCAGGGGAAGAGCCGGTGCCGCGGGGACAAGAAAGAAAGAGTCAGAGTCATTGGTAGAAGAACAAGTAGTGGGAAGGGTAAAGCAGCACAAGAGAGCCTGGGGGCAGGGAGAATGAAAGCAACAAAAACAAGCATTGGCATAGCCAATAGGTCTCGCCTTTGGGACCTTATAAGTGTTTAGCTATGCAACAGTTGCATAACTAAATACTTATAAGGTCCCAAAAGCGAGACCTATTGGCTATGCAAAGCGGCCGTGCGGCCGCGAAAGTGAAAGTGATCGCCATCGCAATCACGATCAAACATCAAAGCGGCCCTGCGGCTGAAAAAGTGAAAGTAATCGTGGTAAAGTGCGGCGCGCGCGCCCGCGCACATGCACTGTAGCTCTATGCTGGCCTGGTAGCATTTTTTGGAGCCCTCTCAATAAGTCTCGCCAGACCAGCGCATGCGCTGGGTCAGGCGAGACCTAAAAACGAAGTGGCATGAAGACGACCGAACAGATGTACTCCTATAAACCCCCGCACTGTGGCCACTCCAAAATGGCATGCACGCTTTTTACATGTGTACGTCCCAAAAAATAGTCAAAACGTGTTGTAGTATTGTGGTCAATGTTGGCCGCAGTTTTGAATGACATGTATAATTATCTCTTCTCTTACAATGCCCTGGTCATAATTTTATGACCCTGGCCATAAATCACCATTGGAGACTGTCATACAATACTTATCATAAATCATTTGCACATCTAACAGGTTCATAAAATTACCCTGACAGTTCAATGTTCCGCTCTTTTACAGGCATAACTCATTTCTTGCCGGTTTTGGAGTCATAAAATTGTTCTGGTGGTTTCCACACCCCTTGTGTGTGGTGGTAGCCTTTCCCTGGAGTTAGGCCCCAACTTGCTACCTTGTTTGTCCCTTTTGTGCCCTGCAGTCCGGCGGGTCTAAGCTGCAAGTGCCGTCTCTGTTTGCTACCCCCTTTTCCGGCCTACTCACCCTGCCATAAGGCATCCCAAAGCAAGTGGCCCTCCTCCTACACATTGCCCTGCCAGTGTGCCTCCCTAACCAACTATTGTACCCCCCTTATTCGCCGCCTCATCTGTCATCCAGAACTGCAACACTGCTGTTCCTTAGGTCTGGGTCTCGTGATTCTCTTGGTGCACTGCTCCCCCAGCTCCACGACGTGTGATAAGTGAGCTGTACTTTTGGGAGCGGTGCCTTATAACCCCCAGTTGTAATATTGCCACGACGATGACTGCCCTCCATTGGGGCATTCAAAAGTCACCTGCCCCCCCCCCCCCAATGGCTAGGTGCTCTCTGCCTCTTTAGCATGCTTTCTTTCTGTGAGGGGGTAGCCCCCTCCTGCACCTAGGCACTCCATAGCAGTCCTTTGATTTTTCCAGGGCCCCGGCGGCTGTTATGGTGGTGGCCCTTGAGGCGCCTGCAAGAAGTGCAGGGAAGAAAGTGTAATAAAAACCAGTGACCTGCGCGCCAATCCTATGCTTCGGTGCCTTAATTCAACTGCATCAACATAGGCTGCTCCAGCACATATGCTGAAGGAAAGAGAAGTCAGTAGGCTTACTGCCATGGAGTAGCCTTCAGAAGTAGTGCCGGCACCCTGCAAGAGCTGGGAGAACAGAGGGGGTGCATTATGGGAAACAGTGCAGCGGGAACGTAATGCGTAAGTGAAACTGTTAGCAACTACGTTACATTCCAAATTCAACTATTTTACACAGTACCAATGTATCAACACAATACGCTATGCTGTGGTAGGCATCACTTTGTAAACATTACCCAATGACAGATAAACATCACACTGAGGAATGGGGGCAGTATTGGACAAAGAACCAAAGATCCTAGAACCCTAACTCACTTATAAGCACATTAATGTACTTGGAGGACATGAGAAACCACTGCACCTCTTGAAGATGGGTTTTCCCAGGCCAGGCTCAAGTAGATATTAAAGCAGGCCAGATAACATGATGGTCACTGAAGGCTATTCAGCACCAGTGCTTCCCCTCACTGTTTTAATATTTACCTGAGCACACCACGTGGTACCTGGGCTACTGAATGAATGAGTGGCAGGCCTGAACTTATGGGCCAATAATTAAGCAGCATGGGCCAAGAATAAAGCCGCTGGCCTGGACATAGCCACAGAGGAGCCGTAGAGGGGCACCTGCAGGCCCAGGAAGCATCAGTGACGACCGTCTGTGACCCAAGGAAGTTTTGGAAGGCAATCAGTGATCCTTCAAAAAGGTTTCAGGCAGAAGGAGCTCAATCCTCAAACTGATAAACAAATACTTCTCAAAGACCCCCTAAAAGGCCGCCCCACTCCCCACCCCCAAGGGGCGTAACGGCTTCCTGGGACCATAATATGCTATCATTGCCCTTGCACAGTTAAGGTCCAGAGGGACCATTAATAACCAGACAAAAACCCCGTAGATCAAATTCCTGTCCAGGGCTACCACTAGACCGCCAGGCTCCAGCACAATGATAAGTCGTTCCTTCTTACCCATCATTTAAGCTTTCAGGAAACTTGATCAACGGACACCCTAGGGAGCAGCGCCCAGGGGCAGTCACGGTAACTGCACAAGTTCACGTGCATGGCAGCGAGAAATCTCTCGTGCTTTCATTTCTGACAACACCATCAACAGCCAAGCCAATTTGAATCTCTGAGTTTAATTTGATCAATCATCTGCAAAGAAACCCAGGAGGGACAGTATATCTGATCAGGAGCTAGGCAACCTACCTGACCAATTCCTTGCCACACTGGAAGCCCAAATGGAAACATCACTGGCACAAACTCCAGAATTTAGGAATGAGCTCAAAACAAAGCCTGTCCCTCTGACCCAGCTAGGGGATCCAACTTCACCTTCCCCCACAAGCCCCATAATTCCATCTCTGGCCTCTCTTACCTTTAAGCAAGGTACAATAGCCAAGACTCTCCTTTGACAATCACAAAAGATGGAACTTCTGATAGACTTAATCCAATCCATTATCTCAAGCTTAATGGACTTAGGGCACAAGCTAAGGCCATTGGAAAATCTATTTGGGCAGACAGAAGAGGACCAATTTTGCTCATGCATCCCACTGATTGAGAAATTAAGCTCACTCCTGTAAATACTATGGTCCCTTGTGGAGAGTGTTAAAAGTTCAACACATACTCAGAGAAAACGTTTACACAACTCACCCTCGGACAGAATCCCTGCACCCATTTTAACCAGCACGGACTACAAGCCTCCTCTAGCCATGGAATCATTGTCTTCCCCAGGAATTGAACTGAGCACTGACCCTTCAACAAACCTGCACACATGCACCTCTAGCTCCATCACAGGCTCTGCTTCACAAACTCCGACTGGCAAGCGCGCGCTAATTCAACCTGCTGAATCACTAAACCCATCGGCTGCTGCATATTCTTCTAACCTCTCTAGACTGGCAAAAAAGAAATAAAAAAACTGTCAAAAAACAGTGCCTCATAAAACGAAGACGTATTATAGCTGGGTCTAACAGCTTACCCTGCACGAAACTAGAAGGTAGCGCCACTAAGCTGTTTTCCGATATTCAACTCAGCCCCTAAACCAAGCAGTGGGACCACAGAGTCGGCAAGCCTTCCAAACTGTCAACAAAACACGTGTGCTCCCGTCCGCCTAGAGTCAGAGCCAGGTAGCTCATCATAAACAGCTGCTGCCCTGATTTCAGTTAATGGCCCAAACCTTTTTTTTTTAAAGTGGCTGCTCAGGATGCCAACACTGCACAGGCACTAAGTGAAAGCTCCCACATACCTAGGGCCTCACTGGGACCTACAACCACCTCTAAGATAGAATCGGTATGCAAGGCATTAAAGGAAGGCACTAGAACAATTGGTGGCCCAGCACCCATAACAGAACCAGCCCTCCTCCACCGAAGGGTAGGTTGATCAGTTTGCTGAGGCCGCTTTTATAAGTTCCATCTCTGCTACAAAGGAATTTACCCCTGTAGGGGCTCATTACCTAATTGGACCGGGACCAGGAAACTACCAGCTGAACCTGCCTAAAGGGCACATACAGAGGAGTTACGTATGAACTTAGACCCCTACCAAACAGATGCAACTTCTAGGGTTATTCTTACCCACCGACTGACTGACCCCACTCTGGTTTGAAAACAGCTGCCAAAATTCCCATTGAGCGATTACGACCAACAACTTGGTCCAAGCAACCGCGTACAGCTGTCTGATCGTTAACTTGGAATGGGCCCATAGAAGCTCCAGGCCCACCACTCGTCCAGATAGTGACAGAGTCGGAGACAACTAACTATAACCAACATCAAGTTCAACAGCCTAATAGCTGGAATGATATTGGGGAGATTATTAGGCGCACACATCAACAAGATCAACCCCCCAGCAACTGGAGACAATCTGGCATAACCAGCAAGCATACATATGCTTAGTCAAGATACCCCCTAGGCAGAACCAGCACTACATTTTCCCAGCCACAACAGGGGTTGGAAACTCAGGTCACCATATCAGGTGTAGTGCCACCCATAGATCATAAGGACTACTCTGGTCTGCCTTTAATTCCACACTACACTACAAATGGGCCCCATTATATATTAAATAGAGGCAACTTATTCTGACTATTCCAACATATTCCAACGTTGAAGGATTTAACATTGACTGAACTAATCTCTGCGAAGTTCACTCAAATCCCGGGAAAAGGAATCTCAGATGCCACAATCAATACATGAGAAAGGGCTGACATCAGGGATGCCATCCTGAGTGAATCAAAAATCTTTGAGGAATGGGGCATTGAGTTTTAAAAGCTTCATCCACCAAAATATCCCCATGTACTACTGGTGAAGGAACTTATTGTGTGGCACAGAAGTGTATTGAGTGGTGCATGGGAGCTACCCATGACTGGCAACCAAGTGCTTAGAAAGCCACAAACTCTCTAGAAATGGTATATGCCAACAACCAAAGAAATGTAAGATGCTTATGAAGAACTCACAACACCAATGGATGGAACCAGCTGGATAAACACTAAGGCGGCACCCAACATACTTACTGCTAGCCTCTTTCAACCATTTTACCCCTAACTGCAGAAACAGTTAATGGAGAATAAGCTTACAATTATATCATAGAACGTGGCAGGATTGAAAACAACCCTGTCATCTGAATCCAGAGTGGCATTTTTGTATAACAGCAATATCATTTCCCTACATGAAATGTGGGCACTGAACCCGACAGTTTTACATGGCTTCCATGAGCTTTCCAAGCCTGCCAAATGCTTCTACCCTTTTTGAACAGCCATCGGGTGGTTTCTCAATCTTTATAAAGCAAACCGGCAATTACAAAGCCGTACCCTTTAATCAAAATAACCCAGTGCAGCACGTTGCAACAATATCAGGGTTAACACTCGGTCAGAAGAACTTTTCTCTGCTCTTGCTGAACTCCTATCATAATATACAGAAAAGTTCTAAACAATAAGCCATTGAAGTCCTTTGTATTAGTCTAGAAGGCGTCCATCTGGTCCATACCTCTCATGATGTTGTGCTAGCAGGGGATTTCAACATTAAGGCCTTAGAAAAAGCCCCTGCTACCACTCGAATAACCAAGGAACAGGAAAACATGAACTATCAACTGGCCTCTTTCAAATCAATCTCTGTTGAGAAAGTGTTAATGGGCTTAGGTTTCCCCCACAAGCCCCGACCACATTTAAAGGAATATCAACCATAGACTACATCTTCATGTCTGATTCACTGGTGAAACATTTATTTCATTTTGAAATCCCTAACCAGAGAGAAAGTGATCTAAATTCCCTTGACTCTAACCTTGGACATTGGGGTTGCAATGGCAGCCAAATATTATGCAGTGGGGTTTTCAACGAGCACAGAAGCAAGAAATCTAGCCAGGGGGATTACATGGAGGCCAACAGATACCTTTCGGGTCTCCAAATGGCGACTGAGGGTGATCACTAACCCCAATATTACACAGGGGGTGCTACAAAAGAATTGTGGTGCACTGACCATGAAGTTGATAGAGTCCATACTGGGAACTGGGTGCCGTCAACATCCCCCAAAGCTAACACGGATGGCTCAGCACAAGCAGTTGTACAATTAGGGTATCACTATGAAGCAGAAGAAGCTAAGGATCAGCCTCAGCATATGCAAGCCCAACCCCACTATCAATAATGCAAGGGTTGTGACAGAATCACATAAGATGTAAAACAGCTGTATGGGAAGTGAAAAAAGCCCTGGAAGAAGACGAGTGGTTAAAAATACATCAAATGCTTAAAGACAGAACTCTTGCTCGCTTCTAGATCTATGTGAACAAACTAAAATCCTCTCACTAAATTTGGGAAAATGGAGTCTCAGAAAGCAGATGAGTGAGACATGCATCAGTTCTATTCTCCAGCGCCCTGCAGTATTAGGCTGTATTGACAAACAGGGGTCTGTCAATCAGCTCCCATGGGGCCAATAGGAGCTAAACTAGGTAACCTCTAAACTGATCAAGGCCATGAATAACGACGGGGTGCCCGGCCCCAATGATCTTCCAGCTGTAATTTTTAAATGAGCTCCGGAGGGCTGGGCAGTGGTCTTAACCCCGTTACTCAGCTATACTTTTATTCCAGCTCAAATTCCTGAGGCTTGGAGAGGTTCTTCTTTAGGGAGAACCAACAAAGCTGACCAATTATCCTTTGATAGCTTTGCTTGACCTTAAGGCCAAAGCACATGCCCGATTACTACTGAAAAAAACTGGTGGGCAGGTTTCGGACAGTGAGATCCTGCCATTCTTTCAGACAGGCTTCGGCGGAGGAGCGTCCACCATTGATTACATCACTGCACTTACCGCCCTGAGCCGCCCAGCAGCACAGCAATCAGCTACCGCTCTTCTGCTGCTTTATTGATTACAGTGCGGCTTTTGACAAGGTGGACAGACTGAAAACGCGTAAATAGTGGTGTTATATACAGATGTTGTTTCTATGGGGCATATCAACAACAACCGGCGATAATTATCTCTAAGCGCACTTAGCGCTAGGATAATTATCGCCGGCTAGCGTGAATTTTTATCTCTGAGATAGCGTGCTATTAGCAACGCTTATCTCAATAGCGATAAAAATCCTCACGCTAACAGGCTAACGTGAGATTATCGCTGGAAACCCAGCGATAATCTCACATTTTCTTGTTGATAGGGACAGGCAAACTTAGCCATGATATCCTCCTTCCATAGGATATCATGGCTAAGTCAGAAAAATACCAGACGTAAAAAAGCAGCGTTAACCGCGGTTAGCGCTGCTTTTTTTGTCTCTAACAGGGTTAGCGACATTCTTGATAATAGGAGAAATTTCGCTTAGCGACATTTCTCCTATTATTTTACTCTGGAACGCCCCCTTTGCATCTCATTAGAGATGCAAGGGGAAGCGTAGAGTAAAAGGGTGCTAACATGCAAATTTGCATGTTAGCACCCTGTTGTTGATAGGGCGCTAGTTTTAGCTCTCCTTTTTTGGCTTTTAACCCCTTCCCCGCTCATGACGGAACCGTTCCGTCATGAGCCACGGTTGGCGTGTGCTCATGACGGAACGGTTCCGTCATGACAATCCTGTTGGCGGCCGCTCCGCCTGCGCGGCGCTGTTTCCCCGCCTGTGCGGGGCGACAACGCAAATGGGCGGAGTCATGACGGAACCGTTCCGTCATGAGCACAGCTCAACTGTGGCTCATGACGGAGCGGCTCTGTCATGAGCACAGGCCCACCGCGCTGCCCCCCTGCCCCCCCCAGCGCTGCAGCGGAATGTCCGCAGCAGCGAAGGGGTTAAAGCCAAAAAAGCAGAGATAAAGCCCTTGTTGATATGCCCCCAATACTTCAATTTCTGGTGCTAACCTTATGGATCCCGGTGGGTTAGAAGGCTGAGTCTGCCTTGCTGGGACTTAAACTGGTGAAATGAAGATCGCAGCATTACTGAGAGCAGAAGAATGTAACTCACTGAGATGATCTATTAATATACTTGCTAATCTCGTGCCTTCCCATGAAATCAACAAGCAATGGACCGAATACAAACCTGTTATGACGCACTGCTGCATCAGAATGGCATGCTTCGAGGGAGATCTAGTCTGCTTTGCAGGCGGAAGTAAAAACTTGAGTCATTTGTTGTTGGAATGATGCCTGCATTTATCAGACTGCCAATAAGAGTCCTGCTATCAGTACTTAGGAAGGGAGGAGGTCGGCTGCTTCGTGGCTTATCGTTATTCCTTCTTGGCATGTGTTTAGCAAATAATTGACCTTTACCATGCCTTGAACGTGACGCAGTTATACGGAATTAGGGCAAGCCCAGTCCCCGAGAAGAAGAAATGCATGGCCAAGGCAACAATAATTCCAAGGAACAAACTCCTTTGTGTCCCCTGCCTACTTTTCAACTTTGACCTTTTGCGTTATTATGATAAGAATTGATTATAAAGCGGAAGGACTCTTTATAGAGAGCATGTTGTGGCTTGCTTCTCTAGCACAATTTATCTCTTCTGAAGACGCCGGGCACAAGGTAAGGAATCAAGCTATTGTTTGGTATACGTCCCAGGTGACCTATATCGTTTTAGAGATGTGAATGGCATATTTTATTTACCACAGAAAATATTAGTAATTTTGTTTTATTATAGCGCTTCAAACTGCAGTTTTTAAGCTGTGTGAATAATGCATTTTGCACTGTATAATTCAATTGTACTCAATTTACCGACTTGAAAGAAATGAAGATTAAGGCGGTCTTGCTGGAACCTAAACTCGTAACTTCCAATTCACTGTATGTCTCAGCAGGGAGCGTTTAATTTGATTAATCATGCCGCTACCTGTTAAATATAATCTGCCCTCTAGATATCGAGATTCAATATCGACAATCAAATAAATCAAATAAAGGATTGGTCGTGTTGACGTCACACCTAAACTGCCTGCATCACAGTTATTTCAAAGACTTCTTTTTTAACAGCGTCCTCATCCCACATAGAAACAAGTAGGGGCACCTTTCTGTAGCAAAACACCTACAGAACAGTAACTGCGACTGTAAAGACTAGGGGCAAAACAAGTGTGCAAGCTTCGCATTTTGCTTATCTTGCAAAGGTTAAAAAAGTCGTGCTTGCAAGTGGGAAGACTTTTACCGTTTTGCACATCATTGGCAAATGGCATGATTTACGAGTTTAAATGCACAATCGGATTTCATAAAATGGGAATTTGCACACAATTTTTTGCAAATACATCTGCTCCTGTTGGTGGTGAGTAGGTGCTCCAGGGTGGTGGGGCCTTGGCAAGTTGATGGAAACTCACAAACGTACAGATTTGGGGAAATGTCTTCATGACCCATTGGCACTCCGGATAGAGAGCCTGTCAATGGCAGGAATACATTCTTTTCTAGGATGAGGAAGAAGCTAGTGGGGTGCAGTGGAAGGGCTTTCTCCAAGGAGAAGAATTGTTTTGCTTGGGGAAATACCTACATCCTGGAAAGTGGTGACTATTATAGTTTCTCAACATTTCACCCAGAAATTCCAAATGTTTAAAATATTAAAGCTTAAATATGTAAATCCACTCCAAACACAGGTTTTCCGGTTGTAGCAAATGGCATGATATACGAGTGAAAAATTCATAATTCGATTTGATAAAATGTACTTTTTTAAATGGATTTGCACAAATATATCTGCTCCCATGGATGTTGAGTAGGTGGGTTATGGGGTACCCAGGGCCTAATTGGACTTGGGGAAGGGGGGCACGCTGCCCCCCTTCCCTTTCATAAAAAAAGTCCTTGGGGATGGGGTCTCCTGCACCTAATAAGGCTTGGGGAGGGTGGCCACTTGCCCCCCCCCCTTAAAAAAAGGACTTGGGGAACAGGCCAAAGGAGGCTCAGGGAGAGGTGCACGTGGACCCCTCCCCTTTAAAAACCAAAAGGTCCTGTGGTCAACCCCCCCCCCCCACACACACAGCTTTGCACATGGTAATAAATTAGTACTCTACATTACAAAACCCTAGAAATTTAATGAAAAAACAAAGGTTCAAGTAACCTTAAAGTTAGGTGTGATAAATAGATTTTTTTTGTTTAAAACCTTAGAAATTCACTAAAAAAACAAAGGTTAAAGTAACGTTATATTTAGGTGAATATGTCAGTGACAACATTAATGTTTTGAGCTACAGAAAAACGAAAATTGACCAGTTATAGTTAGCAGAGCTAACTATAACTTGCGCCACCGCAATGCACTGCTTATGACCTCACATATTACATCACTCATGACATGTTCTAGGATACTATTTATTACATCACTGATGACGTCTCAAATGACACCACCGATGATATCACTGATGACATCATCCAAGCTTCTTTTGTACACATTGCACAATAAGCAAGTATAGCATTAGAGCTATGAAAGTAAGTGCAAAATAGCTCAAAATAATATGAAGCATCATTACTTCTATCATACAAAAAATCCCTATAGGTATAGCAAGCTGGTGTTATGTGCAACATTGAGCCTCTGCCATACGCTTCATCGGAAGCCAAATTCATGTTGACTACAAACCACGGATGAAAGGGTAACCTATCCTGCAAATGATGTTCAATCTTTATACAGCTGTTCAGGACAAAATAAGTTCCTTCTGATACAGACGCCCTGTTACATAACTTATGCCCTACTACGGACAGTCTTTATCTGTATCAAACCCTTGACAGTCACTGAACCTACACTGAGAAAAGAAGTGGATGTAAATAGAAAAGTGGGTATTGTTAACACTGTTTACGCTATGAAGAGAGTTTACTCTGTACCACACTGTTTGCAGACAGTGAAAATTTCATGAGTAATACACCAGAGATTATTAAAAAGTATCTACTAATAACAGTGTACAATCTATGCAAAACGTGTGTGAAGAGCGACAACAATTCACTTAAAATAACCAAGTTCTGAAGGTGCTAAAGATCACACTACCTGCAGCCTTCATGCTGTAGTGAAAACGTTACAGGTAGCCCGTCTTCTGTAGCAAAACAAGCACATGTACATAGGTTATTATCTGGTGCACACAGTCTTCTATGTTAAGTACAAATTGTTCTGCTGAGACAATTTTGTTTAACAACTCAAGGCTGCTCACAAAACTTAGCATTTAGATCTCAGCAGACAGGTTACTCTGTCACAACGGTGACGGATATCCCGTCATCTGAAATATAAATCCTAATAGATAGAATAGGATTTATATTTTAGAGGAGAGGCTTTCCGCCACCATTGTGACAGAGTAACCCATTCTCCGAGATCTAAATAAGGCCCTTAGTGTGTAATACATGGAATCTTTGCCCTGTTGGAAATGTTTTCTGCAGTACCAAAAAACGTGCGTGGAACAAAATGAACACACATTGTTAACTGACATCTGCACACAGAGTTAGTCTTCAATACAAAGATTTATAATGTGTTCAACACCTCCACACACCTTTGTTGCAATAGGAGCACATTTTTTTTTGTAAACACTTATACCGATTATCTGGACACAGATTGCGCAAACTTGGTTAGAAAAGTAATGTGGTAATTACCCGCCACTATGTAAACTATAAAACAAACTAACACATTTATTGGATGATTTCATCAGTGATATCATGAATGTTGTCATTTGAGATGTTATCAGTGATGTCATAAGTGATGTAATATGTGAGGTCAAAAGCAGTGCATGGCTGGGGTGCAAGTTATAGTTAGTTATGCTAACTATAACTGGTGAATTTCTGTGTTTTCTTTTAGTTCAAAACGTTAATGTTGTCACTTATCTATTCACCTAACTATAACGTCAGATTAGCCACAAGGTCTGTGAATAGACTGAAACGCGTAGGGTTATGAACCTGTCAGGAAATGCCACTGCCTGAATAAACATCGTATTGATAAAATCAATTACCAGTGAGTGCGTGTGGAAAGTTTTCTGCGAAAGAGACAATGGGAATATGTTTTAACGGCTGGCTCTGCCGTCTCCACTAACCACACCGTCGAGAGCGCTGTATGCTGACAAGAGAGCTACCGCTGTGGAATATATATATATATATATATATATATATATATATATATATATATATATATATATATATATATATATATATATCAAAGCTACCAAGTACCCAACGTACGAGGAGCACTCGGGCCTCAGCTGCACACAAGGAGCCAATCATAGGTCAGCACGACCCCACCACAGCGATTCCTTTCACTGTTCAAACTGCCCTGGATGCCTGACGCGTTTCGAAGTGTCCCCACTTCTCTTCAGAGGCTTTGGCAGTTCAAGAAGAGCGCGTAAGGCACCGCCCCTTAAATACATAGATGCACGCCCTGGATGGGCTTATGGGACTTGTAGTGCCTTACGTTGCGCAAATGTTCAGCTGGCAACTTCTTCGAGCCCACAGATGGGCCTCGCTGTGCATGGTTCGTGCAAGATCCGTAGGCTGCTGCCCCACGATATCGGCCCAATGATAAGGCCGCGTGGCCCCCACTTCTCTAGGGTGGTGCTCCTCCCGCGGCTGGGTCGCCGCGTACAAATCAAAGCTACCAAGTACCCAACGTACGAGGAGCACTCGGGCCTCAGCTGCACACAAGGAGCCAATCATAGGTCAGCACGACCCCACCACAGCGATTCCTTTCACTGTTCAAACTGCCCTGGATGCCTGACGCGTTTCGAAGTGTCCCCACTTCTCTTCAGAGGCTTTGGCAGTTCAAGAAGAGCGCGTAAGGCACCGCCCCTTAAATACATAGATGCACGCCCTGGATGGGCTTATGGGACTTGTAGTGCCTTACGTTGCGCAAATGTTCAGCTGGCAACTTCTTCGAGCCCACAGATGGGCCTCGCTGTGCATGGTTCGTGCAAGATCCGTAGGCTGCTGCCCCACGATATCGGCCCAATGATAAGGCCGCGTGGCCCCCACTTCTCTAGGGTGGTGCTCCTCCCGCGGCTGGGTCGCCGCGTACAAATCAAAGCTACCAAGTACCCAACGTACGAGGAGCACTCGGGCCTCAGCTGCACACAAGGAGCCAATCATAGGTCAGCACGACCCCACCACAGCGATTCCTTTCACTGTTCAAACTGCCCTGGATGCCTGACGCGTTTCGAAGTGTCCCCACTTCTCTTCAGAGGCTTTGGCAGTTCAAGAAGAGCGCGTAAGGCACCGCCCCTTAAATACATAGATGCACGCCCTGGATGGGCTTATGGGACTTGTAGTGCCTTACGTTGCGCAAATGTTCAGCTGGCAACTTCTTCGAGCCCACAGATGGGCCTCGCTGTGCATGGTTCGTGCAAGATCCGTAGGCTGCTGCCCCACGATATCGGCCCAATGATAAGGCCGCGTGGCCCCCACTTCTCTAGGGTGGTGCTCCTCCCGCGGCTGGGTCGCCGCGTACAAATCAAAGCTACCAAGTACCCAACGTACGAGGAGCACTCGGGCCTCAGCTGCACACAAGGAGCCAATCATAGGTCAGCACGACCCCACCACAGCGATTCCTTTCACTGTTCAAACTGCCCTGGATGCCTGACGCGTTTCGAAGTGTCCCCACTTCTCTTCAGAGGCTTTGGCAGTTCAAGAAGAGCGCGTAAGGCACCGCCCCTTAAATACATAGATGCACGCCCTGGATGGGCTTATGGGACTTGTAGTGCCTTACGTTGCGCAAATGTTCAGCTGGCAACTTCTTCGAGCCCACAGATGGGCCTCGCTGTGCATGGTTCGTGCAAGATCCGTAGGCTGCTGCCCCACGATATCGGCCCAATGATAAGGCCGCGTGGCCCCCACTTCTCTAGGGTGGTGCTCCTCCCGCGGCTGGGTCGCCGCGTACAAATCAAAGCTACCAAGTACCCAACGTACGAGGAGCACTCGGGCCTCAGCTGCACACAAGGAGCCAATCATAGGTCAGCACGACCCCACCACAGCGATTCCTTTCACTGTTCAAACTGCCCTGGATGCCTGACGCGTTTCGAAGTGTCCCCACTTCTCTTCAGAGGCTTTGGCAGTTCAAGAAGAGCGCGTAAGGCACCGCCCCTTAAATACATAGATGCACGCCCTGGATGGGCTTATGGGACTTGTAGTGCCTTACGTTGCGCAAATGTTCAGCTGGCAACTTCTTCGAGCCCACAGATGGGCCTCGCTGTGCATGGTTCGTGCAAGATCCGTAGGCTGCTGCCCCACGATATCGGCCCAATGATAAGGCCGCGTGGCCCCCACTTCTCTAGGGTGGTGCTCCTCCCGCGGCTGGGTCGCCGCGTACAAATCAAAGCTACCAAGTACCCAACGTACGAGGAGCACTCGGGCCTCAGCTGCACACAAGGAGCCAATCATAGGTCAGCACGACCCCACCACAGCGATTCCTTTCACTGTTCAAACTGCCCTGGATGCCTGACGCGTTTCGAAGTGTCCCCACTTCTCTTCAGAGGCTTTGGCAGTTCAAGAAGAGCGCGTAAGGCACCGCCCCTTAAATACATAGATGCACGCCCTGGATGGGCTTATGGGACTTGTAGTGCCTTACGTTGCGCAAATGTTCAGCTGGCAACTTCTTCGAGCCCACAGATGGGCCTCGCTGTGCATGGTTCGTGCAAGATCCGTAGGCTGCTGCCCCACGATATCGGCCCAATGATAAGGCCGCGTGGCCCCCACTTCTCTAGGGTGGTGCTCCTCCCGCGGCTGGGTCGCCGCGTACAAATCAAAGCTGAGGCCCGAGTGCTCCTCGTACGTTGGGTACTTGGTAGCTTTGATATATATATATATATATATATAGATATATATAGATATATTTATATATATTAATCAAATAGCTTCTAATTTCCAGAAGTATCCCGGACACATCAGTTAGTTGCAGCAACAAGTTTATTCAGGCTGCACAGCAACGCGTTTCAGCTTACGCCTTGATCACGATATATATATAAAGGTTAAAGTGACGTTATAGTTATATATATATTTATATATATACATATATATATGTATATATATATATATATATATATATATATACACATAGATCTGTTGTCTTTACTTTGTGGGCTCTGGAGTATTGCCTCAGGACTTGTTTGCTTCCACTTTTTACTTTCTGCTTAGGGACATTTTAATTTCTTACACAGCATTCCTCTTAGGCTCTTCCTAGGGTTACGATTGTTTTTCACAGCTCGTGAGAAATGGCTGTTTGGTTTCTCTCAATTTCTCTGTGCAGCGCTGCTGAGTGTCGTGAGCTCTGAGCACTGCTATTTTCACTGTGGAAGTCCTTCGATGTGCCTTTTGTTGTTTTCCCCGCTGTGGACAAAGCGAGCATGACCGAGTACCCCTGGGGCACAAGCAGGAACCTTCTTGATTGCTATTAGCCTAGTTTAAACCTTCTTTCAGGCTCTTGTATGTGTATCAGGCATGATAGAATTCTGGTAGCGCCACCCTTTAATGGCGATGAAGTTCCGGCAGGGACTTTATGTCTATAACATTTCCCCAGCAAAAAAACACCTGATGAATCAATATGTATACATGAGCCATATCCTTTCTAAAATCTGCTTACTTAAAAGGTTTCCCAGCATAAATCTTATGAAAAAAATGTTTCAATTACCAACAGTGAAAATATTCTTTGCACTTTCACATTGAAATGCATTGTGGGTTGGGCAGAGACGCTGGCGGCCATATCAACAAGGGCATGAGACACTTACAGTTTAAGAGCGAAATCTTATGCGTGCTTCTTACTGTCCTGACTCCTGATAGGGTTTGGTTTATGTGATTGACCAACGTGTTGCTTTGCTGTGTGCCTCCCGACTAATTTATGCTTCCTTGCTGAACTATCTGCTATTTGTGAATGTTGATGTCTGGGGATGGACGTTTTAGATGCTTTGTTCGGGGATCTGACTGCAGAGCATATCACAGCTCCTATAGAAAGACTCTGCTGTGCATCCTGTGCTAGGATTGGAGTTGGGAGGGATAACATTCTGAAATTAACAAATTTCTATTCACATACTGTCTCATTTGTGTCAATAAATAACTGAATGTACCCTTGCATGTTGAGCATTTGTGTTGCGCTTGTCATTTTTAAGTTAGCGTTAACAGAGACTCAAATTTAATGGAAAACTGTTGCATACAATATTCAGAAACAGACTATGGCAATTGGTCTGTAGCATTGTTTTACAATAGGTAGAATATGCAAGCTTCATGGCATGGTAACTGATTTTTATTTCTCAGATGCTAATCAGTTATTTTCCATTGGTTACCCACTAACAGTATCTTTAGGTTTAAATCGTTTTATTATTATTGTTGTTGAATATGCCAAACAAAGCCTCTGGTGATAGGCCATATGAATCATAGCATTTACAAATGGGTAGGAAAAACAATATAACCCCCAGCTCAACTCCCCATTCGTCCTCCCCTCCCTCCCGGGTTCCCCTGGCACCCTCCCCCGGGTAAGCCTTTTGTGAGTCTAAGAGGGAGAAGCCAAAGCCTGTAGAGGTGCTAATCTAAGCAGTGTTGTGAGGGGGTTCTATAAGTTGTAGGCGGCGTAAGTACCTGGGGCAGGTAAGCTCCCATTGTTCTGTGCCCAGTAAGGAAAGAAATGGGTGCCAGACATCTGGAAAGGCGGAGCCGTCTCCTTGTATTGAAAACGATATGTGTTCCATACCCAGTATATGCCGCATTCTATGTAACCACCCCTGGTAGGTAGGGGTCCGGTCAGTGCCCCAGTGGGCTAATATGTTTTGCAAGACCCCTCCCAGGGCTATGCCCAGTTGTCTACCCTTACCCGATATGAGTGGGAATGTAAGTGCGTTGGGTAGGCCCAGGGTGACCTATGCTGTAAAGTGAGGTAATTGTGTATCAAAGTGTTTGTCTATGTCATCGAGGACCTGACCCCGATAGGATGTAAGGGTGGGGCAATCCCACAGCAAGTGAGTTAATGTACTTAAGAACGTGCAGTGTCTCCAACAGTAAGGTTTGTGGACTGGATTGCTTCTGTGTAATCTGGGGGGAGTGAGATACCAATAGGTAGCGATCTTGGTTGCTGTTTCAATTCTAGAGACATTGCGGGCTGAATGATGTGCGTGTTAGAATATGTCACCCCATTCCTTCTGGGATAGTGTGCGCCCCAGCTCTGACACCCAGCACCTCGGCCCTGCAGATTTAGCTGCTGGTTCCGGAGGGTGTAAGAGATTGTAGGGCTTGGTGATGAGGCGTGCGTTAGAGGATTTGGTAAGCAGCTATTTTTATAGGGGTTCTCTGGGCGTTAAGTCGTATTGAGGGGTGCAGGACCCAATGTCGCATCTGCTGGAAGTGGTAGCGCTCCGTCTCTGGCAATGCGAAATTAGAGCGAAGGCTCTCGAAGGTTAATAGGCCTTCCACATCAAAAAGATGTCCGATTGATCTGCACCCTTCCTGATCCCATTAGTGAAAGGCTTTCATGTCAAGGCCCGGTGTGAAGTCCGGGTTATTGACAATAGGCATGAGGAAAGCCCACATCTTTAGACAGTTGAGTCCCAAGCTTTCAATGTGGCGCTTGTGACAGGTGAGCTATACAGTCCTTTGGGCCGCTGAGTCCTATAGAGGAAGAGGATCTTCCACAGTGATTGGCTGACAATGGCCCTATCCATAAAAAGCCATTGGTTTTCAGATTCACTGTAGGACCATTCCAGAAGTGTTCAAAGCTGTGTGGCTTGGTAGTAGAGGTGTGTGTTGGGTATTCTAAGGCCTCCCTCCTGTGGGGGTCTATAACTCAGTTCTCTGTGGATCCTCGGCTTTCTGTCTGCCCAGACGAAAGAGAGGAACTCCATCTGGAGTGACTGGAGACTGCTGGGGGGGGGGGCTCCACAGGAAGTGTCTGGAATAGGCATAAAATCTTTGGTAGCACATTAATTTTAAGCACCACCAGGCGGCCTAGCCAAAAAATGCCGAATGGTCTCCAGCGGCGTAAGTCTTGTTGGGTTTGGAGAAGTATGTGTTTGTAATGAAGGGAGGCAGTGTCCTGTGTGGAGGTTTTCAGTTTAAGACCTAGGTATGGAATCGATTCTGTTGCCCATTGTACTGGGCACGACTGCCTGAGGGCCTCTCTAGTGGAGGGGTGGAGGGAAACCCAGAGGGCTTGTGACTTGTGAACCTTAACCTTGACACCTGCTGTTTGAGCAAAGAATTCGGGCTCGATGAAAAAAGCCGACAAGGAGGTCAAACGGTCTTCC
This sequence comes from Triturus cristatus, assembly GCF_964204655.1. Taxonomy (NCBI): domain Eukaryota; kingdom Metazoa; phylum Chordata; class Amphibia; order Caudata; family Salamandridae; genus Triturus; species Triturus cristatus. The sequence continues at coordinate 426,176,540 of NC_140593.1, forward strand.
AGGGTTGCGATAACATAATCTGCGTAGAAGCTGATGGTGTGACTTTCCCAGCTAAATTGGACCCCTCTAATCGATTGGTTCTCCAGCACCCTTCAGGCCATGGGCTCCATATATGCAGCGAATAGCAGAGCGGAGAGTGCACACCCCTGTCTTGTGCCTCGGGCAATCAAGGAGGGAGCGGACGAGTGACTGTTCACACATACTCTGGCTGTAGGGTAGTTTAACATTATCTTTAAGAAAAAAAAGAACAACGTTAATGTAAACACTAATGGATATAGCTACGTGGTCCTTAGTAGTATATCTAGCTGATATTGTTAAAGCCCTTGTTTTGGAAATAGGGCTCTGTTTGTTACACCTTTTTGCCATTAGTGATTATTTCTATAGATCTAGTGATCGGCAAGTAGAAATACATATGAAGATAAACAGGATAAAAGAATGAGAGACCTTTTGTGATGGTTGCAGTTTTTTATTGCCACATAGCAAAAACTACTTCAGATGAAAGCAAGAACATGAAACGAAAACATCATCAACGTTAAGGTTAGCACAGTTAAAGAACTCAAATTACCTTGTCTTTTTCTTATTAACACCCAAAGAGACAGATCTGGAGTTTAGCTCTTACCTATTTATTTTTTTCATCAACAAAAAGGCAAATCTTTCCACACAGTTCCATGCCACACAATTCGACTCCACACATTTCCATCCACACCACATAATTCGACACCAAACCACATAATTCAACTCAACAACACAATTACACAACACACCACATACATCTAATCCACACCACAGAAGTCCACATCATGCCGCAAAATTCAACACCACAAAATTAACCTCCACCACATACCATTCAACAAAACAACATTCCATTCCAAATAATCACACTGCATAACACACAATCCCGCTCCACATAATACTACTACACTCAATACCACGTAATTACTATCCACATAATTCTACAGCACACCATGCCACATAATTACACTCAACAAATCCACTCCGCACCACACACTTCCACGTCACACAAATCCACAACTAACTAATCCAATCCAACCCACAGAACTCCATGACATATCCCATATATACACTCCATAACACATAATAATAGACATTGCCATTTACAATGCCAATAGCTCTCACTCAAAAACATGTGAAACCTATTGTATTTCCAATGCTTGTTTACATTTGCTAAAATTAATGGTTTCAACACCAAGTTTGTTTCAGAAGGCTTGTGGTTTTAGTGAACAGATGCCAAAGTCCAGCACCCCACTCTGATGAATGTTCCAGCTCCAATGCAGTTTGCCATCTGATGTTTTTGTGAACAGACCCCACAGTCTGATAAAGACATATTAAAGGGTATGGTCTAGGTTGTGATATTTATGAACAATTACTATTAGAGAGGAACACAAACAATTGTAAAGAGTATTTCTTTTTATAATTCACAGCATTTTGAAAGGATGTCTCGTATTACATTAAAAAATAACCCTAGCCTCATATCTGTTAAAGCTAGGTGGGCACAAAAGTTTATCATTCTAAAACATAGGTAGTAGTTGAAAAATGTTTGGGAAGCACTGCTTTATGCCATTGAGATAAAAATATGCTTTACTAATATCACACAAACAAAAGCAAATATAACCATTTGGAGTGGTGCAGAAATGGTGGAAATGTGTCCAGATCAGTGCACCACACAGTTCTTATATTTCATACAGATTTTTAGAACTGTCAGTATGCTGCATCACATCATGGAAAAATCATAAATATCACCAGCAAAAGGGTGAATCTAAAACATAGGGAATTACCACTTCTCCAGAATGTGAAATCGTTATTATCACAATGCAACATGACTTCAAGATTCAACTGCTTACTGTAAATGATTAACACCACTGTTGTCACCACCATAACTACTGCTATTACAAAAACTACTAACATTAACTTTGCTGTCACCACATTATCACCAATATTATCACTACATCCACAATGATTTGATCACCATAACCACAACTACCACCTTTACCACAATTAGCACCTGCAATGCCCTTACCACCATTATTACACCACTATTACCACAACCATTATCACAATTACCACCATGACGACCATTGCTACCACCACCATTAAAACTGCCACCACTATTTTTACTGCAGCCACCACTAATGCAAGCACTATTAACACCACCACCATGGATAACACCTTACCCTAACAGTTACCAACACATCACCACTTTTCCGCCACCACTACCACCACAAATTATTACCAATGCAACCATTTTCACAATCATTGCCAACACCATTATAACCACTAAATCCATTAACATCCCACCACAATTACCACCACAATTAATACAGTCACTACCATTACAACCTAAACCATTACCATCACCACCAGATCACCAAAGGAGTCATTACCAAGACACCCACTGTTACCATCACCATTGCCACCTCCATTATCACCACACCTGTTAGAAAAGGGATCTCTGGCTGGCTAGGGCTTGCGCCAAAGCCAGGCAGAGACCACCACTCTAAGTCAGGGCTGGGGAGTTACACGCCAAAGATAACCCCTGCTCACCCCCTTGGTAGCTTGGCACGAGCAGTAAGCTTATCCCGGAGGCAATGTGTAAAGCGTTTGCGCGCGCACCCAGTAACAACACCCAAGGCCCACCACAAAAGGAACTCCACACAAGGTTATATATAAAAATAGCCTTTGTATTATATCAAAACACATTAGATAATATTCACACAATTTACACTGTGCCAACTGGCACTAGGCAGAATTTACAGGGGACTATTTACACAAGACAGGGCCACATGGACCACTGTCAGAATTAGCACAAATCACTAATTGTAGATGTAAAACATATATCAACTGTAACACAAATTATAACTGTAGAGCACAACCAGTAACTACTGGTAAAAGGTAAGTGCACCCTACGCAATCCTAAACACCTTAGGCATATACCACGCAGGGAACCCTGACCTCACTAGCATAACCTATACTAGGGAAACAATCTCCTAAGCATAAACATATTTAGAAAGAGGAATGCGCATAAAGGCAATGCACATTACGCATAAGTACACATGTAGAAATAACCATATACCTTAGGTGAGGGCACAACACAGAAAAACGGTCCCCAGGCCACCTTGGCCTCTCAGGGGCTCAAACGCCCTTGGTCCAAAATGTCAGGGCTGGGCTACCAACGCAGCGTAAGTACCAGCGCACAGGGGCACAACCTAAACATTGCAGCTGCCCACTAAGTGCTGGGCAGCTGTGGATAGAAATAAACGTTACAACAAACAAATGATGGACGGAATGCTGACAATGCAGACATTCTCCCCCAGTCAAGAGATCTGGGTTAAATCCATCGTTCTTTTGCCCACTACGCCACCCCAGTTCAGACATGGCCATATGCAAATCAGTCTTGACCCTGTGCCTCATGGGAACAGTCCAGCCCGAACTGCCAAGCCATGTCTTCCCTGGACCGGAATCAAGCATCCTAGGACCGGTTTCTGGCAATCAGCCGTCATCAGCCAGGATAGCTTGACTCCAGTGGCGTAGTGAGCACGGGTCCCACGTCTGGGAATACCCATCCCACTTAGGGCGAAAAGCGTTACAACAAACAAATGATGGACGGAATGCTGACAATGCAGACATTCTCCCCCAGTCAAGAGATCTGGGTTAAATCCATCGTTCTTTTGCCCACTACGCCACCCCAGTTCAGACATGGCCATATGCAAATCAGTCTTGACCCTGTGCCTCATGGGAACAGTCCAGCCCGAACTGCCAAGCCATGTCTTCCCTGGACCGGAATCAAGCATCCTAGGACCGGTTTCTGGCAATCAGCCGTCATCAGCCAGGATAGCTTGACTCCAGTGGCGTAGTGAGCACGGGTCCCACGTCTGGGAATACCCATCCCACTTAGGGCGAAAAGCGTTACAACAAACAAATGATGGACGGAATGCTGACAATGCAGACATTCTCCCCCAGTCAAGAGATCTGGGTTAAATCCATCGTTCTTTTGCCCACTACGCCACCCCAGTTCAGACATGGCCATATGCAAATCAGTCTTGACCCTGTGCCTCATGGGAACAGTCCAGCCCGAACTGCCAAGCCATGTCTTCCCTGGACCGGAATCAAGCATCCTAGGACCGGTTTCTGGCAATCAGCCGTCATCAGCCAGGATAGCTTGACTCCAGTGGCGTAGTGAGCACGGGTCCCACGTCTGGGAATACCCATCCCACTTAGGGCGAAAAGCGTTACAACAAACAAATGATGGACGGAATGCTGACAATGCAGACATTCTCCCCCAGTCAAGAGATCTGGGTTAAATCCATCGTTCTTTTGCCCACTACGCCACCCCAGTTCAGACATGGCCATATGCAAATCAGTCTTGACCCTGTGCCTCATGGGAACAGTCCAGCCCGAACTGCCAAGCCATGTCTTCCCTGGACCGGAATCAAGCATCCTAGGACCGGTTTCTGGCAATCAGCCGTCATCAGCCAGGATAGCTTGACTCCAGTGGCGTAGTGAGCACGGGTCCCACGTCTGGGAATACCCATCCCACTTAGGGCGAAAAGCGTTACAACAAACAAATGATGGACGGAATGCTGACAATGCAGACATTCTCCCCCAGTCAAGAGATCTGGGTTGAATCCATCGTTCTTTTGCCCACTACGCCACCCCAGTTCAGACATGGCCATATGCAAATCAGTCTTGACCCTGTGCCTCATGGGAACAGTCCAGCCCGAACTGCCAAGCCATGTCTTCCCTGGACCGGAATCAAGCATCCTAGGACCGGTTTCTGGCAATCAGCCGTCATCAGCCAGGATAGCTTGACTCCAGTGGCGTAGTGAGCACGGGTCCCACGTCTGGGAATACCCATCCCACTTAGGGCGAAAAGCGTTACAACAAACAAATGATGGACGGAATGCTGACAATGCAGACATTCTCCCCCAGTCAAGAGATCTGGGTTAAATCCATCGTTCTTTTGCCCACTACGCCACCCCAGTTCAGACATGGCCATATGCAAATCAGTCTTGACCCTGTGCCTCATGGGAACAGTCCAGCCCGAACTGCCAAGCCATGTCTTCCCTGGACCGGAATCAAGCATCCTAGGACCGGTTTCTGGCAATCAGCCGTCATCAGCCAGGATAGCTTGACTCCAGTGGCGTAGTGAGCACGGGTCCCACGTCTGGGAATACCCATCCCACTTAGGGCGAAAAGCGTTACAACAAACAAATGATGGACGGAATGCTGACAATGCAGACATTCTCCCCCAGTCAAGAGATCTGGGTTAAATCCATCGTTCTTTTGCCCACTACGCCACCCCAGTTCAGACATGGCCATATGCAAATCAGTCTTGACCCTGTGCCTCATGGGAACAGTCCAGCCTGAACTGCCAAGCCATGTCTTCCCTGGACCGGAATCAAGCATCCTAGGACCGGTTTCTGGCAATCAGCCGTCATCAGCCAGGATAGCTTGACTCCAGTGGCGTAGTGAGCACGGGTCCCACGTCTGGGAATACCCATCCCACTTAGGGCGAAAAGCGTTACAACAAACAATTGATGGACGGAATGCTGACAATGCAGACATTCTCCCCCAGTCAAGAGATCTGGGTTGAATCCATCGTTCTTTTGCCCACTACGCCACCCCAGTTCAGACATGGCCATATGCAAATCAGTCTTGACCCTGTGCCTCATGGGAACAGTCCAGCCCGAACTGCCAAGCCATGTCTTCCCTGGACCGGAATCAAGCATCCTAGGACCGGTTTCTGGCAATCAGCCGTCATCAGCCAGGATAGCTTGACTCCAGTGGCGTAGTGAGCACGGGTCCCACGTCTGGGAATACCCATCCCACTTAGGGCGAAAAGCGTTACAACAAACAAATGATGGACGGAATGCTGACAATGCAGACATTCTCCCCCAGTCAAGAGATCTGGGTTAAATCCATCGTTCTTTTGCCCACTACGCCACCCCAGTTCAGACATGGCCATATGCAAATCAGTCTTGACCCTGTGCCTCATGGGAACAGTCCAGCCCGAACTGCCAAGCCATGTCTTCCCTGGACCGGAATCAAGCATCCTAGGACCGGTTTCTGGCAATCAGCCGTCATCAGCCAGGATAGCTTGACTCCAGTGGCGTAGTGAGCACGGGTCCCACGTCTGGGAATACCCATCCCACTTAGGGCGAAAAGCGTTACAACAAACAAATGATGGACGGAATGCTGACAATGCAGACATTCTCCCCCAGTCAAGAGATCTGGGTGACGGCTGATAGCCAGAAACCGGTCCTAGGATGCTTGATGCCGGTCCAGGGAAGACATGGCTTGGCAGTTCGGGCTGGACTGTTCCCATGAGGCACAGGGTCAAGACTGATTTGCATATGGCCATGTCTAAACTGGGGTGGTGTAGTGGGCAAAAGAACGATGGATTTAACCCAGATCTCTTGACTGGGGGAGAATGTCTGCATTGTCAGCATTCCGTCCATCAATTATTTGTTGTAACGCTTTTCGCCCTAAGTGGGATGGGTATTCCCAGACGTGGGACCCGTGCTCACTACGCCACTGGAGTCAAGATATCCTGGCTGATGACGGCTGATAGCCAGAAACCGGTCCTAGGATGCTTGATGCCGGTCCAGGGAAGACATGGCTTGGCAGTTCGGGCTGGACTGTTCCCATGAGGCACAGGGTCAAGACTGATTTGCATATGGCCATGTCTAAACTGGGGTGGTGTAGTGGGCAAAAGAACGATGGATTTAACCCAGATCTCTTGACTGGGGGAGAATGTCTGCATTGTCAGCATTCCGTCCATCAATTATTTGTTGTAACGCTTTTCGCCCTAAGTGGGATGGGTATTCCCAGACGTGGGACCCGTGCTCACTACGCCACTGGAGTCAAGATATCCTGGCTGATGACGGCTGATAGCCAGAAACCGGTCCTAGGATGCTTGATGCCGGTCCAGGGAAGACATGGCTTGGCAGTTCGGGCTGGACTGTTCCCATGAGGCACAGGGTCAAGACTGATTTGCATATGGCCATGTCTAAACTGGGGTGGTGTAGTGGGCAAAAGAACGATGGATTTAACCCAGATCTCTTGACTGGGGGAGAATGTCTGCATTGTCAGCATTCCGTCCATCAATTATTTGTTGTAACGCTTTTCGCCCTAAGTGGGATGGGTATTCCCAGACGTGGGACCCGTGCTCACTACGCCACTGGAGTCAAGATATCCTGGCTGATGACGGCTGATAGCCAGAAACCGGTCCTAGGATGCTTGATGCCGGTCCAGGGAAGACATGGCTTGGCAGTTCGGGCTGGACTGTTCCCATGAGGCACAGGGTCAAGACTGATTTGCATATGGCCATGTCTAAACTGGGGTGGTGTAGTGGGCAAAAGAACGATGGATTTAACCCAGATCTCTTGACTGGGGGAGAATGTCTGCATTGTCAGCATTCCGTCCATCAATTATTTGTTGTAACGCTTTTCGCCCTAAGTGGGATGGGTATTCCCAGACGTGGGACCCGTGCTCACTACGCCACTGGAGTCAAGATATCCTGGCTGATGACGGCTGATAGCCAGAAACCGGTCCTAGGATGCTTGATGCCGGTCCAGGGAAGACATGGCTGGGCAGTTCGGGCTGGACTGTTCCCATGAGGCACAGGGTCAAGACTGATTTGCATATGGCCATGTCTAAACTGGGGTGGTGTAGTGGGCAAAAGAACGATGGATTTAACCCAGATCTCTTGACTGGGGGAGAATGTCTGCATTGTCAGCATTCCGTCCATCAATTATTTGTTGTAACGTGGATAGAAATAAAGGCTGGGCACTCAGTGGCCCGTTAAACAAATGTGTCCCCTTCATGGGAGCCACGGGGCTCTGAAAAATAATTAGCCATACGTTGGAGCCATCTGGCGCTAAAACAAATATGCCGTAGGGAGCACACTGGCTCCTGAAATAACTATGCGCCAACTGGAAGGAAAAACCAAAGAAAGAACTTGTCCCCAACGTTGGAGCACGCAAGCTCTAAAACAAATATGCCCCAAGAACGCTGGCACAGGTAGGTGGGGGCTCCACTCGGGCTCTTTGACCAAAAATCACTCCCCACCGGTGGAGCGGCTCACCCGCCTGCGAGTCCGCTCAGCAGCTGTGCCCCCCAATGAAGTAGATACTGGTAGGAGGGGGGGCGGCCCCGGGACTGTGTCCCAGCACACTCCCCAACCCCTTCGCAAGTGAGTCCCACTCACCGGGACTCCTTACTCGGCAAAGCAGCAGCACGCACGGGGCTCTCTTTTCCACATGAGAGCCCCGCTGTCCACCGCTGCTACTTCCGCCCGCTGGGGCGCGAGGCCCTACTCACCGGGGATGCGCGGGCTTCCCTCACCGACGGAGGCGGGGTAGGCTTCCTTTCTTCGTCCGGACTCCTGGCTTCCTCTTCTTTTCGTCACAGGAGCGCGGGGAAGGCTCCCGTCCGCTTCCTGTTTTAATCCCCGCCCACGTCTCCAACGAGGCTGCCTGGCTTCCTGGCCAAGCACGGGTTGCGGCGGTGATTTTTCTTCGGTCCTGGCAGCATACGCGGGGTGGGCACCCAAAAAATAAATAATAAGGCAGTATGGGGCGAAAACGCGGGGTGGGCACCCGCTGTTAATTAAGTTAACGATGCGGCATAACGCGGGGTGGGCACCCGCTAGGCATTCAATTTCAGAAGCGGCAGTAACACGGGGTGGGCACCCGTTAAAGGTGATAAAAATGCGGGGTGGGCACCTGCTTTTACAAATCTGCTAGAAAGCGGCACAGATGCGGGGTGGGCTCCCGCTTTGAAGGACGCACCAATGCGGGGTGGGCACCCGCTTGTAAAATGAGCACACGGCGGGGTAGGCACCCGCTGTTGCAATTCCCAGACAGCAGCCCAGCACTGCAAATGAAGAACAGGAGCGCTTTCCACGTGCCAGGGCAGAATCCCCAGCCCTCTCCAGATGCAGGGAAAGCGCGCTTCAGGGCAAAGTTCCCAGCCCAGGGAAATGTCTTTCAGGAGGCAGGGGGGCAAGGGCTGGGCCCAGGGGCCAGCTCACAGGGCCCTCCAGGCAGGGAGTCAGTCCCCAGTGGTGGTCCTCCTGGCGCCCAGCAGCAGCAGCAGGCCCCCCCAGTTAGGATCAGCAGAACATTTTACATGGGGTCACAGCCCCTTTTTATATACACATTTCCTTTGTCTCAGGCTGCAGGGTTAAGGAAAAACCAGATGCAACTGGTTTTGGAGCACTCTGTTGTGCTCAGCCCCTCTCCCCATTCACTGGACAGGCTAGGGACATCAGTCGCACCACAGGGGGCGGAACCAGTATTGTGTAGGGAAGGCCCAGCCCTATTCAGGTCCCAGGTGCACTCCTCCCACCCATCTGGGTGTAAATCTCCCTATTCACCACTGGGGCAGACCCATCCTGACTCCTGGAGCCAGACACACCAGCCAATCATAAGCCAGACAGTCACTTCTCATTTATTACACAGACATGCCAGCTTCTAGAAGTGGCACTTCTACACGAGACACAGTAACGCCGCATGCATCATCGCGCAGCATTCAATCTCACGAGTTCGCACATACCAAACTCGACCCTGCACTCCCCACGCATCAGGAACTACCATGGACACACACATTCCCCATGCATTCCTATGGGAGGGCAGGTCAGTCTCACTCAATGTAACAGAGAGCGCACGCACTTTACACTGGGACACAGTGTTAAAGTGCCTAGGGGTCTAAAACCACTAACACTCCATAGGGAAAAAGCTAGGATAATTGCAAAAAGTTTAGGGGGTGAACCCGCCAGAAGGGCCAAGTCCAACAACACCATTATCATTACTTCCACCACTACAGCCACAAATTCCACCACCATTACCATCACCATAACCACTACCACCATTTCTGTCATATTTGGTGGAGGCGCGCTCCACCAGAGCCTCTTCAGTGTTACCGCACAAATAGAGATCCAAAGTGGTTGTTTTCAGTTTTTGAGTAGTGCAGAAAGTGGGTGGCAACAGTAGAGTTACAGAATTTTGCATGGTGTACACAATTTCAGACTTGGGATTATTTTTTGAGGCAGAGAGGACAACATGAGTTCTCAAATGAGAGGCAGGGCTAGAAATGCAGTTTCCAAGATGATGGTAGGGTTTCTTACTGTGAGGTCAGTTCCTGTTCAAACAACATAAAAAGCAGTACTTTTAAGAGACATGATGCATTGCAACGCATCTCATTCCCTGAATTTTCTTTTAGCTCAGCACTTACCTGATATCATTATTACCCCTGATATTTTTCTTGAAACTTTGGATTTTTCCAGCATTAATTATCCTTATTTGTTCTTACATTTTCTGTTTGGCATTTCTTCAACTTGCTAAAATGGGACCTACTAACAAAAACAGCTGCTATTCCACTTTGTAACGAATGACTTATTTTAGTCACACCATACAGCATTATGCATGAAAGCATCGACACCTGTCCCCAAAATGGATTTTATAAATACAGATATTTATTTTTAGCAGCACATCCAATGAAAAATCAGATGCAACATTAGCATGCTCACCTAACCTAATTTCCTCTTGCTTGTCACTGCATCACTCTCAATGTACCAACCCCTAGGTCCTACAATTTCGCATATCAGGCGCATGTCCCCTCTTCATTACTTATGCAAAAGATTGTCCCAAATGCCACTAAAGTTCCATTAATTAAGTGAGACTTAAAACATGTTTTTTTTAAATTGATAATCAGTAGTCATAAATCCATTACAAAAGACATTGCTGTTGACATCATAATTTATATTTGTCACAGTTCTAAAACAATTTTAAAAAAAATACAGAAACATATTCCTGTGGCGAGGTCAACCTTTGTAAGGGAGTAGAAAAAGAAAACTGTAAGCAGGAATGTAGTTCACCTCTTGCATTGTTCCAAATCCCCTTAAATTTCGTCAGTGCGCCCACCCTTAGCGCATAAAGCTCCTCTAATTTTCTAACCCGATCCATTTTTATTACGCATGTTTCAAATGAGGGAGATATCGGGGACTTCCACATTTGGAGGGTCAATGACTGCGGCCAGAGATGCAAAAAGGTAATAATGTTGCTGTCTCAGCATTGGATGGCAATCTGGGACCGAAATTCCAAAAAGCGCCCTCTATAGCTCTGGACCTGGTCTATATGAGTCTAATAAAAGCAAAGATTTGGGTCCAAGAGACGGATAGTGTAGGACAGAAAAACACATTATGCGTCCAATCACCACAGAGATGCTCACATCGAAAATATTTTGCAGATAAGGCTGGAAACAGTTGCTCCAAGCTATGTGGCTAGTAGTAAAGTGACCACTAGAGAGCCATTCGCTTCAATTTGCTCATCGGACGCCTTATGTGCTATACTATATCGACCCCAAGCAGTGAAGTCATTTTGCCCTTTGTGTTTTGTGAAATCAAGGTGAATGTAACAAGAGCAACTGACTCGTGCATGTACAAATACAGTGCCGGATGCCAATTTGCCAACACCAGTGATCTTACTTGTGAAATGGGCTTTTATTATTATGGTCTCATGGGTATGTAGGTAATTGCAAAGTTATAGATAAGAAAGTGTAAGGGCGGGCAAAATATTCATGTTATCGACAGCAACCTTATCCCACGGTTTTCCTGCCTAGGTAGCAAGAAATGTTAAAAACTGTAGTACGCAGCCTTCAATCATTTTTCAATAATGTTCCAATTCAGGGCAAAGCCTAAAAGTCCACACGCTCTCAGCGACATATGAAGATGTAACAAGGGGTACTGATATTCTTCATGTGGGCACGAAAACCTGTTTGCCTCTACTGGCAGTAACTTGTAATGGGTGCGTTTGGGAGATTTCAGAGTTTTTAAAAAGACTGGGAGCTGGACATCGGACTCACTGAGCATGCATTGCAAATAAAAGCAGCTCAATGGGCGATTTTCAGTTGCGGCGCAATTTAATTTAAAAAAGGGTGGTTGGATAATACATCATCATGCGGGGGAGTGCCAAGCCACCATCTTTGATAGAGAGCTGAATTGTAGTGAGCTTGGTGTGGGCCTTCCTCCCTTGCTGCAAGAAGTGGTGCATCATTTGGTCAACCTGGGTAAAAAGAAATTGCTGAACCGTGACCAAAACATTCAACAAAACAAAACAAGGGAAGGATTGACATCTAACAATCCTGCAATGGATAGTGGTAAATGTGGCAGTTTGTTCATACTGAGCATGCCTTATTAAGCTTAGGGATGTCATTTCACTTAAACAGGTCTGGAAGGTCATGAGAAACAAAAAAGTACATTGTAGGCGGAGTAGCCGAAACATGCTGTTGCATTTTAATAGGTAAAATAGAAGATGGACAATGGTACAGAAGAACTTCTGATTTGGACTTGTTGATCTCGTGCCACCTATGTCTGAAAAGGATAGAATTTTAGCAAATGTGTTTAAGCATTGCTAGCTGCGCCTGCTAAATAAAGAATAAAGTTTTAATTTCAGAACGCTGGAAATGAGGCCGAATTTCGGGATCTTGTCTATAGGCCGTTGCCAGAGGTTCAACCAAAAGAGCAAAGAGCACCGGTGACACTGGACAACCTTGCCTCGTTCCTCTGCGTATAGGGATAAATCCTGCAGCTTAGGAATTGATGCTAATTTTGACCTTGGACCTAATTTGTAGGTTACCCCACAACTTTACTAATTTAGAGGGAGTTCTAAATCCCAATAGGATCGTGAACAGACCCTCCCCCTGTATGCGATCAAAAGCCTTCTTAGTATCGAGCATAATTATTGCGGCCTCTATCTTATTGGTTGAATAATAATCGAATGCCTGAACAAGAATGTTAGTATTCAGTGACATTGATCTCCTGGACAGAAAGTCATTTTAGTTGCTGTGCACTACTGCTGCCGTGACCGGGGCTCGGCTTAGTGTCATGATTTCAGCAACCAGTTTATAATCGCAATTTAAGAGGCTGATAGGACGATGGGAACCTGGCTGTTCAGGCAGTTTGTCCTTTTTCAATAACTGCCTCTGTAAACTCTTTGGGAATTTCACAGCCATCTAAGTTTTCATTAAAAAATATAACTTGAAAATTTGGCAGCTGTGCTGTCAATATTTTATAAAACTTGGATGGAAGGCCGTCATTGCCACATGACTTGGTATTAGGCAGAAGCTGAATAGCCTCTTTAATCTCAGTGCTGCTAATGGGAGCTCCCAACTTTGTTGCAGTTCACTATTCAATGAGGGAAGCCTAATTCGGTGTACAAGACTTCAATCTTGCCCGGTAAGGGGCTGTTGGTAGAAGCATAGAGATCTGAGTGGTGATCTAGCAATATCCTGCCAATCTGATCGATGTCTGTTACAGTGCAGCTCTGTTTTGAATGAAAGATTGCTTTAATGGATCCCTGATTACTTTTCTCTTTAACCGATCACTCCAAAAAGCATCTTGCAAGCTCGCTCTCTTTGTAGAATTGCTGAACACAAGACTTCTGATTGACCAAATCCCTGGAAGTAAAATGGTATTTAAGTCTCTGGTTTGCCCATGCCAGGTTAGCATTGGGCTCAGCAGCATCCAACCTAAGGTCTTCCCTGTGAGCTTGCTCCAAGTTTTGTTGTAGAACGGCAATTTCTTACCATCTCGCTTTATTGACTTGGGCTGTATGGAAGATCACTTCCTCCTGAAATGAAGGACTTACATGTCCCCAACAGAAAAACTGCACCTGACCCCCACATTAGCAGACAGGTAGAATGCCTGAGATACAAATGTAGGTGTAGTTGGTTGCTTAGCAGAAGCCTTCAAATACATTTCTTGGAGCAGTATTATTTGGGGGCTGGCTGATTTCAGCCATGATAATAAAGATCTAAACTTGCTGTGATTGTTAATTCCATTTGTATTACAGGAGAAAACCCAAATATTTTCCATTATCATCCCAGGAGTAGTCATAGAAATTTCTTCACCTTAGCTGCCCAAATGCTCACGTCTGTCAATAAACTAATAGCTCTGAATTTCCAGCCAGCCTGTCACTGCCTAGCCTGTACAGGCCGCGGAGCCAGACTGTGTAGCCACAAGTGTCGCTTGTGGCTCCCACACGCATCTCCTAGAGGTGGCTTCCGAACAGGATGAAAAGGCCTTCAAGAGATTCAACTTCAAAACGTTGCACTGCTACGAATTCTGCTAAAAAATCTATTGATCCTATCGGGGTATTGTTAAGTTCTCTCATGTTTCTCCCAGGTTAAAAGCCATTTTAATCCTGATGTATCAGATGCCCGGCTACTTTATTCAAATTGGCTGCTAGGATACTGGTAACAATTTTATAGTCACAATTGAGTGCGAGATTGGGCGATTAAATTAACACTATAGGGGATTCTTACCGGGCTTTGGAATTACTTATATTACTACTTCATTGCATGTCTCTGGAACTGACATACCATATATCAATCTGGAGTTAAATAGCTTAACCCAAACTGGGATGATCTCCTCTGCAATTGTGGAATAAAGTTCACTAGGAATCCCATCTCACTACCTCCAGGGTTTCACTACTTCTAATTTCTTGACACAGATATTGTTGTTGATCACTAGACAGTTTAGGGAGATGTTTTTCTCAAAGTCAGTGTTCCAGGTCTTCTTTGTTTACAGTGAAATCTTCTGTATAAAGCTGCTGAATACATTTGTGAAACACAGCTTTAATCGTATTACAGTCTTCAACTGTCACACCTGTATCCCCGTGAATTATCTACCTAATAAAATTCAGATTTCTTTCCATCCTTGATTTCCAAGATAGCAGTTTCCTGCAACACTCTCCGTGTATAATATCTCTTGCTCTGCTGACTTTGCATTACTGCAACACCTTCTTCTCAACTTTGACTCTAAACTTCAATTGCAGATTCTCAAGTACTTATGGCATCCCTTCCTTTCCATCTCACCTAGTAAGTTTGCTTTTAGCACCCCCTCCTATTTCACCATCTCCTTTTCTAGTTGCGAAAGTAGCGCCTTTTCTTTCCTCACCAAGCTTATTGATACATTTGTGAGAGTTCCCCTTAACCAGGCTTTATATGCGTCCCACATTACATGCATGGGTGCTTATGTCATATTCCAGTAAAAAAACTCATCTGTGCCTTGCCATATCTTTGCCACTATCTCAGCCTGCAGGAAGATCCTTCTACTAACCAAACACCTTCCAAAGCTGTGAAGATCCTGTATCACGATTTTTAAGAGCATAGCTGCGTGATCTGACAGATGTATAGGGAGGTGTTCCATCCCCACTTCTTTCTCCACTTCCTTTCTATCCATGAAGAAATAGTCTAGTTGAGAATAATGACCATTCTTCTTGCTGTGGAAAGTATAATCCCTGCAAATCTCTTTCATTCTACGTAGGACATCACAGATATTAACATTTTCCACCATATCATCAAATATGCCCTCATCTTTGGGGAGCTAATCTGAATCCGTGCCGAGGATCTGTGGAGGTTAATATCCAATAAGACATTAAAATCCCCACCTAAAAAGATGAGAGCATCAAAATAGACCAGATTAGAAAAAAGTTGAGTTAGTGGAGTAACATTGTCAATATTTGTGCCATAATTGCTCACTAAAGAGTAGAGGATTCGGTGACTTTTATTTCAGCATTCATCCAACGCCTTCGAGCATCAGCTCTATGCTGGACTAATTCCTACCCTGACTTTGCTTTAAGTAATAGGGCTATATCTTTAGTGCAATGGGATTGATCTGTAGCAACCATTTTCTTCACCCAACTTTGTTTTAAGAAAAGATACCTACATTCCTGTCTCAGAAGGTGAGTTTCCTGAAGCATGATTGTTTGGGATTTCTGCTTATTTACATATTGTAGGATTACTCACTGCCTCTTTTTTACCCTTAGCCCATTTACATTTCAACAAAGAATAGCTGGAGACTCTTTCTTACTTATATTTTCTTTTCCTTCCCCATCCGCACTCGTCTTATGAAACAAACTTGTTCCTGTTTGATGCTTTGCTTGTGTATCTTTCTTCCTAAATTGAGGACATAAAACTTCTTTTGATTTTTTCTACAAGCTCCCCACCACATGTGCACCCTCCTGTGGAAACCCTTCCAGCTATATAACTAGGCATTCCTGCTGCCTATTTGAACTCATCTCTTAGAAGTGTCAGTAACATCTTCCTCCTCTAACAATCATTTATCTGGCCTCTCCCTCTTTGCCTGTGCTATGAAGGTGCCCACATCTTCTGGATCTAAAAAAATGTGCATCTTACTCCCCCACTAACCTTCAGAATAGCAGGAAACTTAAGTTGCACACTAGCCCCCAGCTTCTTTCCTCCTCCATTCTGTTTCCCAATCCCCATTGTCTATCCGCTGTTTCCTTGGAGATAGCTGATCGAATCCTAAAGGTGGCCCCTAATGCTTGCAGTGCTTTTCCCTCAGAACTAAACGCTGATTTTTTTCTGTAATGTTTTTTGGTCATTGTTGTATCATCTCTGCGATGGCCTCAGGTGCCATAGGCAGCCTCTAGGAGCTATGGCAAGGTGCCAGATAACAGGCTGGGGGAGGGGAAGAAGGGGGAGGGATTGCACAGTGGTGATGGTGGGGTTTTTCCCAGGTGATCCCCAAGCAGTGTGGGCTCCAGGTACGACGGGAACTCTAGAGGGGAGGGGGTCGGGGGCTGCTTCAAATTTTTGATCAGGAGGCAAAAATCCATGTGGGTGTAGCATTATGGATAGATGTGCCATTGCAAGAATGTAGGATTTTTTAATAAAGTATAGTACATCCGGTAAATTTAAAACTTGTTTGCTATTTAGCGCCATAGTGTCGCAACTTGGAGCTGTGGCATAAAAATATTATTACCCCCAGGTCCCTTATATCCTCGTCCCATTCATTACTATGTGGAGATAACCATCTCCCGACAGAAAAAAAGGATCAGAAGAATGCTGGGACACTAACCCCGCCCCTCCCACCGGGAGTACATAAGGGGTACTTACCCAGCATTCCTCCTGTTGCCTTCCCCAGTTTTTTGGTTGGGCCTTCAGGTCCTTTTGGTCGTGCGGGTTGCTTGGCTTTGGCTTTGGCTTCCCGACTGTGTCCTCAGTTGTTGTTTTTTTGCCCTGGCTGTTCCTCCCCTGCGCGTGCCCTGCCTTGGGTTGTGCCGGGCTGTTGGGTTTGGATGCTTGTGCATTCCGCCCTGGCTTCTTTTGCTTCTGTGGTCGGGTTGTTTTGTGTTTCCTCTCCCCTGGTGGGTTGGGGTTCCATGCTGTGGTGTTTGGGCCTGTCCCGCTCCTTCGGGACCTCTAGGGGTTGTTGGCCCTCGATCTTGCTGGCCTCTGTGTCTTTGCCCCTGCCTTCTGCTTGGGCTGTTTGGGTTCGTCTCTGCCTGGCCTGTCTCTGGTTGGGCTTGTCTGTTGGTGTTGGTTCCCTTGGGGTTCCCTTGCTTCGGTCTTGGCTTCTCTGGGTCGTTTGTACGTCCGGTTGAACTCCTTCTCTGGTGTTAGGGGTGTGCCTTCTTCGGGCTGTTGCTTCCTGCTCCGGTTTCTTCCGGTTTGTGGTTGGGGTGTTTGCTGGTGCTGTGTTCTGGGGTTCCTGTGGTTCCTCCTGTTCCCTTTTCCTCCTTGTTTTTACGGGTCTCTCTGTCCTGGTTGGTTGCCCTTGTCGGTTCTTGCTGCTCGGGCTCCTTGGAGGTGCTGGTTCCCTTGGTGCCTTGTTTCCTGGTCTCTCGGGCCTGGTGGGTTGGCTTCCGGGGTTTGTTCTTCCTTCCCCGGTGCCTTGGTTTTCCCTCTTTCCCTGTCCGTGTGTTTTTTTCGCCTTCCGGGCTGGGTGCTGGTGGTTTTTTGGCTGCTGCTGGCCTTTTTCTCATGGGGCCTGCTGCTCTTTTATGGGGTTCTGGGAGTTTGTCCTCTGGTCTCTCTAGGGTCGGGTCGTTTGCTTCCCTTCTCTTCTGGTTTGGTCCTGCCCTTGGTGGGCTTCTCTGCCTTTTTTCTCTGGAGACGACTTTGGTTGTTTTTGATTCGCGTTTCTCTGGCCCTCTTGTCCCCTGGGTGTTTCGGCTGGCATGGGTTCTCTGTGCCTGGGTTTGGCTTCTGTTGCCTGGTTCTGGCTTGCCGGCCTGGTGGATCTTGGCCTTTCTCTTTGGGTAGCCTCCTCGCTGTTATTTCCTTCTTGCCTCGGATGGCTTGTGTGTCCGTGCTCTCCCCTTCTCTGGTTGGCTGTGGGGTGTTCCTGCTGTGCGGTCTGGTCGTCTGGATGTTCTCCCGTTGTTTTGTTGGGTGCGTCCTGGATTTGTGGGGCTCCCTCTTGTCGGGGGCTCTGCCTAGGGTTTCGCCAGTTCTGCCTTTTGCTTCCTGCGGTTGCTACCTTGGTGTGGTTTCCAATGTTGGCTTGTGTTTTGTTGGGAAGGCCGGCTTTTCTGCTTTGGTATTCTCCACATAGTAAGGAATGGGACGAGGACATAAGGGACCTGGGGGTAATGCTCTATTACTTACCGGTACTCTTCATTACTCCGGGTCTCGTTGTCCTCGTCCCATTCATACGTCCCGCCGTCCCTCCCTCCCGGCCGTCCTTCCTGTTGTGGGCTTGGTTGTTCAGGCGGAATGCTGGGTAAGTACCCCTTATGTACTCGCGGTGGGAGGGGCGGGGTTAGTGTCCCAGCATTCTTCTGACCCTTTTTTTCTGTCGGGAGATGGTTATCTCCACATAGTAATGAATGGGACGAGGACAACGTGACCCGGAGTAATGAAGATTACCGGTAAGTAATAGAGCATTTGCACAAATACTATGAAGCACTTATGTGAACTGATAATAATCCAACATCCTTGCCCTGTAGGACATTTGTATTTCACGAGTCATACCAGTTCCAATTGAGCTTCACTTGTCAACTGTACTTCAGTGTTTCCCACTCAGGGATTAATGAATGTTTTTATGTGTTTATATGTTTCATTTATAGATCATGCTTGAAAAATGGACGAGAAAGGAGATGAAATAGCAATTATTGGCATTGGATGCAATTTCCCCGGAGGTAAATGTACACAAAATTGAATTCTTAGACAAGGCACATCTCAAACACTTTTTTGTTAGAATGCCAAAGAAATAATCACATTCATAAAGAGAGCAAGGGTGATAACTCTGCTGTGTAAAACGATAGGCTGCAGTTAGGTGACTGAGTAAAAACCAGATATTTATTTCATATTATAGTTTTTAGAAAGGTATTCGAAAACTAGCCCTGTAATGATTTATTGGAATGAAATTAGTATTGCGATCCAGACTCCTGTATCATTCTGTCATAAAAAACATATCTATCAGACCATTGGGTTCCAATAAACGTGCTGACAAATCCAAAATTGCTGCCATGTAATAAGTACGAATATTTGGTAGCGCTAAACACCCCTGCGCGGTTCCCAACTGTAGTATTGGCAGCTTGACCCTAGAGGCTTTCCTATTCCATACAAAAGGCCTAATCATTGAGTCAATCTCTTTAAAGTAAAGGGAGTTAATCTTAAGTGGTACATTTATAAAAAGAAAAACCAATAGGGGAAGAATAGACATTTTGATGAGTGCTACACGGCCAATCAGTGTTAACGGTAGAAGGGTCCACCTGTCGAGAAAAATTTTAATTTTATTGCGCATTGCTACATAGTTCAAAGTAAATAATTGTTCAAATTGATTGGAGACGTAAATACCCAAATATCTAATAGGTTCTGCCTTCAAGGCTTGGGATTTAAATTCTAAGGGTAAAAAATTACAGTCTACATTCAGTGTTAGAACCTCGGTTTTGTTTTGGTTTATTTTGTACCCACCAATCAATTCAAATCGACTGAATTTGGGAAAAGCCGGATCAAGATTTTGTTTGTCAGGACGCAGATATAAGACTATATCATCTGCAAAAAATTTTAATTTCACCATTCCTTCTATTGGGGGTTTAATTTCAGGATTTCCACGAATTCATATAGCTAGAGGCTCAATAAAAAAGGTGAACAGGATAGGGGACTTCATTCTGTTATTTAATGGCCTGAATGATCTCCCACATCAGGTGCTACTCCGCTGACCTCTCTTTGACTTTTTGCTCCAAACCATCCTCTCTATATCCCAGTGAGGATTGATCTCCCTTGAGGTCCTAAATGCATCCATTAAATCCAGCCTTAAACAGCATTTGAAGATGCTTATACCACAGCACTCCATGGGAGATTCACATGCCAAGCTACTCCAAGATGGGTCCAGGGCAGGGTCAATACAAGCCGGAGAGAGGGACTGAAGTGGAAAACCAACTCAGCATGATGTATTCGATATCTCAGCCTACCTGTATTGCTACAGTCTCCTGAAGGAGGACTGGGAAAACTGCATCTATTAACCCTCAGTCAAGGTGTGACGGCGTCTCAGGTTCCTCCAGCGGCTCATTCACATTTGGACTTCAGGTCGCCGCCCTCCACTTTGCATTGCAAAGCCTCTGGCATAGAAACCATTCCAAGACTCAATTTTATGGTATAGTATCTAGGTCTCCAGATTATCAGGAAATGACCACAGCGAAGGCCAGACTAATTCTTCAGGAAAGTCAAGCTCAAGAATTTACCAGAAGGAATTACTGGCAGTGCTCCTATGGGCTATTAAAACGGCATAGATGGGAGAGTCAGCTTTTTTCGTCTATTCCATTTCTGTGCCATCCACTCCCCCACAACAAAATGTTTTGAGAATTTCAATACTCTGAATCATCAGTAAGGCAGGGATGTGTCCCATGACCTATTGGAGTTAATTATTCAATGCAGGGAAAAGTGCAAATGCTGCAAATGGCACACAGTGAGAGTTAAGACAGTAATGGCCGTACACCTGGGATTTATGTTGAATACATAAGTGTAACGTGCTGGCTTTCATGGACCACCTCCTTACATTCTGAAGGGTGGTCGCATCGTTTTGCATTGTCGCTGTTTAATGTGGTGAATGATTCAGACTGTTTTCTTTTGGCCCGTGGTACACTGTGTAACCATAATATTTAGCTTTCTACATAGCGCGTTTCAGATTTTGCTGTTTTAAGAGACAGAAGTATTTTGTGACTGTACTTTGGTTTGAACGAATGCATTATGCTGTGTATTAAACAACCTATGCTAGTAAATTGTGGAACATTAAAAGTAAGAAAGGCTGAGGGGGAGTTGATCTCCTAAAATATAGATCACACCAGATATTAGCCGCAAGCGCTTAGTTCACTGAACCATGATGTCAGTGAGTTCATTTGGGGTTGTGTGTTAATTTACATGTGACTAGTTTCTAACGATGCGCGTGCTCAAGGTTGAGATTCATATTTTAAAAGTAATTGTATTTTTATACAATCCTCCTCAGGTGAAGGGATTGATAATTTCTGGAAAGTTCTTGTTGAAGGGAGAAACTGCACGGTCGAGATACCCCCAGAAAGGTTTAATACCAAAGATTGGTATGACCCAGATGACAGCAAGCCAGGAAAGATTCGTACAACACGAGCGGCCTTAATTGATGGGTAAGTGTATTGTTGTTGCTTCTTGTCAAGGTATTTTGTCGTCGTCGTTTGCGTTCTACTTTGCCATAGAGATGTGAAAAACAGGCTTTCCTTATTCTTACCTAGACATGGAGACCGTTGGGTAGTTTAAATGCTTTTCTTCCGCAGACACATGTTCTAGTTACCAACACCCCGCGGTATATTTAGGATAGCTCACAAGTTATGCTCATATTATTAATTATTCTTGACCAACAAACAATGTATATGATTTACATCAAAATGTGTAATAAGAAAATGTTTGCACTTTGTGGTTTTATTTTGCTGACATGTATTTATCAGT
Organism: Triturus cristatus; assembly: GCF_964204655.1. Taxonomy (NCBI): domain Eukaryota; kingdom Metazoa; phylum Chordata; class Amphibia; order Caudata; family Salamandridae; genus Triturus; species Triturus cristatus. Next base: position 426,198,290 of record NC_140593.1, read on the forward strand.
AAACGTAAAGAGAGTTAAAATGGCAACAAACGTTGTCAATAGGTACAAGAAAAAAATGATGGCATAATATGGGATAAATATATTTCAGTACTGTACATTTAATGCATATTTTATGTTCCGTGTCCTTATTGAGGCGAGGGGCTGAAGCCGAGTACCTTTATTGGTCATGGAACTCTTACTACTGAAAATGTTTAATCTCTATCATCTTTGGGCCTCGCACCTCCCCCCTCTCCTGTTGCCAAGAGACATTGGTGCACTGTGGGACACATTTAGGGGCATATCAACAACAACCGGCGATAATTATCGCTCAGCGCTCTTAGTGTGAGGATAATTATCGCCGGCTAGCGTGAATTTTTATCGCTGATATAGCGTGCTATTAGCAACGCTTATCTCAATAGCGATAAAAATCTACACGCTAACAGGCTAACGTGAGATTATCGCTGGAAACCCAGCGATAATCACACGTTACCTTGTTGATAGGGACAGGCAAACTTAGCCATGATATCCTCCTTCCATAGGATATTATGGCTAAGTCTGAAAATTACCAGACGTAAAAAAGCAGCGTTAACCGCGGTTAGCGCTGCTTTTTTTGTCTCTAACAGGGTTAGCGACATTCTTGATAATAGGAGAAATGTCGCTTAGCGACATTTCTCCTATTATTTTACTCTGGAACGCCCCCTTTGCATCTCATTAGAGATGCAAGGGGAAGCCTAGAGTAAAAGGGTGCTAACATGCAAATTTGCGTGTTAGCACCCTGTTGTTGATAGGGCGCTAGTTTTATCTCTGCTTTTTTGGCTTTTAAAGCCAAAAAAGCAGAGATAAAGCCGTTGTTGATATGCCCCTTAGTCCGTCTTGGCTTTTTTGCCAGCAGAACATCGTATGCTGGGTATTTTAGCTCATACTTTTTATGTTGGAAGCAAAACTACATTCCCCAGAATGCAACACATTGTACGATTTAAAAGGCAGGACTGGCTGAAGGTGCCACACAAGACATGGAGCCACTTGACAACTTCAATTGTTCTCTCTGTTGCTCGAATCGTTCAAACTTAGCAGTGCTCTGGGCTACCATGGACTTTTGCTCGTCTACCTTTCACCCATGAAAAATGTTTGTTTCTTTGATTGGCTGGCACTGCTCTGCTGCTTCCTGCCAGCTGAGTAACAGAGGCTGCATTTCAGCGATAATGAGGGAATTTGGTGTGCTGTCCTCAACTGCTGTATCTTGCACTGAAAGTAGTTACAGATTATTTTATTTAGGAAGTAAGTGTTCTTAGCTCAGTGACATTGCATAAGCGCCTCAAATTACCTATTTCTAGTTTCTAGGGACATGACTTAGAATTTGGCAGGTAAAATAGATGTCACAAACGTGATGGATATGCAGTCCTTTGTATAGGAAGTGCAATATGTTCCAAGGCCCTTGTAATTTATCGGAAGGAATATCCGTCGCGTTTGTGACAAAGTATCCCATCCACCAAACTCTAAATCAAGTCCCAAGAGTATTATTTTCGGATTACAAGTGTGCGTCAGAACTTCTTTTTCACAAATTACATCGGACATAAATATTGTTAACAAAAATATTGTCCAATTGGGTGTAGATTTTCTAATATTAACTCCAATGGGACAATATTTTTGTAAACGAAATTTAGGATGAGGGGTCAGATGTACGACCCTCAGTGTTTGTGACTCGCAATTTGCATTTTTTTGCGACTCACAAATTGTACAACAGTGTCTGAGACATGTTTGCGATTCCCAAATGGGTCACAAAGGACCTGCCTCATTAATATTCATGAGGCAGGTCGCATTTTGCGACCCATTGGAAATGGCCGGCACTCACAGGGATGGTGGTCAACAGACCACCATATCTGTGAGTGCTTTTTCAATAAAGCACATTTTTTGTTTGAAGTGGAGCCCATTTTCCTTAAAGGAAAATGGGATGCATTTAAATAAATGAAAATGAAGCGTTTCAATGCATTTTAAAGAGCAGGCAGTGTTCCGTAGGACCCTTATTACAAGTCAGGTCTGACCTCACAATGCACCAATATTAGGAATATAAGGATTGGGGTTTTGAACAACTTATCTCCTCCCACAAGTTGTATATACATTATATAAGTGGCAAAGACTGATAAGGTTGTGAAGCTAATTAATTTTGGAGTACTGTCCAAACTAAAAATGCAATCCAGTATGTAAAAGCTGGAGAACTGATGAAAACTGTTTGTAATAAGACCAGTCTCACCAAAAAGTTCATATGTATATTTTACAGAGATAAAAGTTGCACAGTTACAATAGACAAAATTACACTGACAATAAAATGGCCATATGGAAAAAGGTCTTGTAGTAAAATTGAAAAAGTGGAGGTGGCAGTGTGCATGTGCATTCCTTTTATAACAATATGTATTACGTTTTAATTTTTTTCTGGTGACAAAAATAATTGACAATCTCAGCAGCATAAGAGCTTAAAGGATAGTAACGAACATTATTTGCATGATTGATTAAAATCTTTGCAAAGAATAATACACACAAAAATATAAACGTATGTACGACTTATGCTGTCGTAAAATCACAATAAGTCATAAAGTGCATATAATAAAGTTCTATGAAAATATATACCATTAAACTTATTGTATAAATACATTTTGACCATTAGAAATAATTTCAATCAAAAGTGTGTTACATATGACTCACAGCTTTTCCATGAACTTGATTAGAAACTTTAGCCGTTTAATATTTAAATGGATACAGACAGGATTCCGCGCCGCCATAATGGCCTGTCTGCATATTTGCACTTTAAGAGGATTAAAAGATCTGCACAAGAACTCCCTACGTTCTCTTTAAAGTGCTGGGCACAAAAATTCTGCATGCATGAGGAGTTCTTTTCCAATATTACAGAGCCTACAGGTAATGTCTATAGTCCTTGTCATGTAGGCAGAAAGTTCAAAGATGGTGATTAAAGAATAGTCAAAAACTAGCCCCAGTGTGTGCAGCAAAGAAAGCGCACAAGGTAGCAGTTCAGTGGCGGAGCTCATAGGGGTGCAACGGGGGCCATGACCCCGGCTTGGTCTATGGAGGCACCCCTTGCCTGGTGCCCCCATGATCAGGATATTTGTTTACATTTTACTATTGAAATACAAAACTTCATTTACTTTACCAGCTAGCTGAGTTGCTAATTTTTCAAATGAATTGTTTGTATTTCAGAAATAAACCATGTCACTATCCCTGTGGCCACACTTGACTCAATCAATCAATCAGGGGTTTATAAAGCATGCTACTCACCCATGAGGGTCTCATGGTGCTGGGGGGGGTGGGGGGGGGAGAGCGGCTCCGGATCAGTCGAAAAGCTAGGTCTTGAGGTCCTTCCTGAACGAGTGCAGGGTCGGGGAGCATCTGATGTTCACAGGTAGTTCGTTCCAGGTCTTGGCTGCAATGTGGTAGAAAGCTCTCCCGCTAGTTCTGTTTCTGCGGATGTCGAGGACCTCTGCCAGGGCGAGGTCGGCAGAGCGGAGGTTCCTCTTGGGTATGTGATTGAAGGGGCCTCCGCATTGTGCGCTCTGAAACACATTTGGCGTTTCAGCGCGCGCAACGAAATTCGTTTTATTTATTTATTTGTTTACATTACACTGGTCAGTCATTACCGGAGTTTACTACCCCCCACACTGCCCCTCCCCCGCCCCACCGCCTCACGGCACTCCCTCCACGGGCGGCTACTGGTCATGTTCCCCACGCCTCATCCTACATACATTTCTAAATTACCTATATGACACAGAGCTGTCAGACAGCCGCTCTCCTCCTCCTCTAATCAAGTGGTTGTACCCATGTTTTGTAAGGCCAGATGTGGTGTACAAGCTTTTTCTGTTATTACAGCAAATCTTGGATTAAACTTTCATCTTGTATATGGGGAGGAACCAAACTGTAAATATTCCATAAGTCCTTGAAAGCTTTCTTGTTTCAATAACTCCCATAGTCATATGCTATTATCTAGGACTATCCCCTTCTGCTCGCACAATCTTTTACTTTCAGCGCCAGGACACCTGTGGAAAACAGCACGCTGAGTAGAACAGAATAGTATACAATAGAATGAAATAGAGACAAAGGGTCTGATTTACTAATAATTTACACAATGCAGCGTAGCAATCACAGTTGTTGTGTTGTGTTGCGTTGTGTGAGAGGGACATAGCAAAACAGCACCATAATAACTAAGGCATGGCGTTACAGCTCCCCTCCCGAGAACTGGCACACTTTTAACCCACCTAGTCACCCCAAAGACAGCTTCGCTCTAGACTAAGGAATAATGTGATTTAGTATTCCTTAGTCTAGAGCGCCCTCCAGTGCAAGTCTTGGTAACGACTTTCATTGTAAAAAGCAACGATGTAAATGTATTGCGGTGTTTTGACCGCGTTGTTGCGGTTGTCTCCCGCCAGCGGGGCACCCCACTGACAGGAATGTTGAAGTCTATTGCCCCACTTTCAACCATAGCCTTTCACAGGTCCTCTGCTTATCGGAATCAGGTACGACAAGCTTATTGCATAGAACTTTAAAGATTGTTTGGGTGCCGCCGGAAGTAGTGAGTTCGATTTGCCAAAATCTGTGCCAGCTTGCTCAAACGTTGGCTGTTCTGACGCAGTGCATACAGTAGATACAATGCTCACTTGAGTGAAACTACGTGCATTGAATCTCGGCGCTCTCATTTCTGTGATCCCAGACAAATCATTTGGCCTATACCTATGATGCCTAAGATGAGCAATAATACAAGGGATAAAGAGAACTATAAAAAGTCGCAATTTATGTCCCCCTGATTTTGTGCAGCGCTTGGATGAGCTAGAGCATTACAAATCTTATTTATATCCTATATGTTTGGTAGCCATCAGCAAGGGGTCATGGAGGTATATTAACCATTGCCAGCTCTCCTAATCAGAAGGGAACTTGTACATTTTAAATACATTTGGATATTTCTTCCATTTCTGTTTATTCTGTTTCACTCTTACCAGACAATAACAATGCTATGTTTAGTAGAAAACAATGGGAAATTTGTGCACACAATTTCCAGCAGTATAATCTACACGCCACTTCTGTTATCAGCCCTTTACCGCAATGGTTTTCTCCACAGAATCCAGCACAGGCAGAAAATGAGAGCACACAACTTCTCTGCAGAAAACGTTACTGCTATAATAATAATCCACATTTGTAAAGCGCGAACAATCACCCATAAGGGTCTCTAGGCGCTGGGGGCCGTCAGGAAGATTAAACAAGCTATTGCCCAGAGTCACATGGTGCTGGGCTAATCTGCCGCCGAGGATCGAACCGTGACCCCCAGATTCTGGAGTCAGTCACCCTGGCCTGCTAGGTTTACAAAGGCAGAGACACTCATTGTTATGTTGGTTGTCTCTTGTTAAATTGTGATATCTAGTCAGGCTGTTGCAACTGAAAGATTGTGGCTAGGTTACTATGCTTCAGCTCCTCCAACCTTTCACACACAGCTGTCTTACAGCGCAGTCTCCATATGTCACCACATAGACCTTCGCTCCATAGCAAACAAACTAAGTGACCCACTTTCTTAGGTTGAAATCTTTTTATTGATTTTAATACTGGAGAAGAACATTACAAAGACATCTCACCTACATCCTCTGGCCGGTGAGGAACAATAGATGATAAATGATAAGGAATCGGAGAATGATAGCCATGTTAAGAATAGAAAGAAGAGTAGGCTGCTTGTCTAGTTGTAGGACTGTCCTTCGATCTGTGGGCAGATTGAGTCGCCTAGTCTATAGACTGGAAGGGGAGGCAAGAGCAGCTCCGGATGGGTTCAGTCATTGATCTGGTCTGTAGGTGTTAGGTGAAGTATGCATAGGTAGACAGGGCAAGTTAATTCTAGGAATTCCTGTGATAGGTACTTCAGGCAGGGTTCCCATATCTTGTCAAATAGAGGCATTTTGTGCTCTATCGAAGCCGGCAGCTTTTTCATGCCTAGAAGATCCCATATTTTGTAAAGCTGGTCTAGATGAGTTCGTATTTTGGTGGTGGCCCAGCTTGTCAGCAAGGCCAGTTTAGCAGCACATAGGGCGCAAGTGATGGCTGGACACCGCGTGGATTTCAGGGGCTATGTCAGGGCATTCAGGAGACCCAGCAGTTTATGACTTGGGGAATTCTGGGAAGTTTGGTGTCGTATATTCGGTCAGTTCAGGCAAGGACATCAGACCCGTAATGCTGGAGCTTCGGGCAGTGCCAAAGAAGATGGATCAATGTCCCCACTTGTCCGCAACCCCTCCAGCAGTGCATGACCCATCCCTCTTTCACTGAGCTACTCGTGCAGGGGTATAGTGCCAATAATGAACTATCTTAAGGAGTATTTCCTTGCCTGAGGCGCTATGTACAGTGGAATGGGCTCACTTTTGAATATCCGACCATTCTTTAGTGCAATTGTGCTGTGGACTTGATTGGGACCTTTGATGCAGTGAGAAGGTATACATGTCAGAAAGAATATGCCTAGTCTAGTAAAAGCCACTTCTCAAATGGTAATAAGAGGTGGCTACCGTGGGGGAGGATAGAGGGTTGAGTGACCCAGTGGTGTAGCCAGGTACTGCCCGTAAGCGGCAAATGGGATATCATTGTAGCATTGTATCTGGTGAAAATTCAATGGCCCTGCTTGGTGAAAGAAGTATTTTGCAGTTCGCGTTATGCCATTGTATGTAGATGGAGCTCTGACAAGCTGTAGGAAAATCAGGATTTCCCTGATCAGTGTTTGTTGGGAAATGCAAGTGGATACCTTTTTCAGGAGCTGCACACTGTCCCAGGTATAGCTCTTAGAACAGGCGAGATGTACACCCCAGGTGGTCTGTGTTGTTTGGGTAGCCAAGGCACCTTCCAAATGGGGATACAGCAACCACTGTGTCAGTGAAGCTCCAGTGCTTCTCTGAGAGGGGCTCGGTTCATTCTTCTATGTCCAGAAGCTGTGCAGCTTGATAATAATCTGTAAGATGGGGAACCCCGAGGCCACCTTCCACCATGGTAGGTATGCACGCATTTTGGCTATACATGCTTTCTTGCCTGCTCAGTTGTAATCCGTTATAAGATATATCAATTTGGTCAAAACCTCTTGTGGGTGATGCAGAGGCAATGTCTGCATAACATACCACATTTTGGGCGGCAGGGTCATCTTGATAGCTGCAAGGCACCCTAACCATGAGAGCATGTGGCATTCCGAAGACAATTAGATCGGATCGTGCTCTCAAGAGAAGGTCGCCATAATTGCTCTCTTCAGTCTGTGCGGGAGTGGAGTGGATTTAGAGGTGTAGGTATACTACCCCCTGTTTGGCCCATGGGAAGGGGAAGGGGCCCTGAAGGGTAAGTTGATCAGCTGCCAGGACTGTTAAATTGACGATCTGAGATTTCCGAAGATTGACTTTGAACCAGGAGGCTTTCTCAAAAGCCTCCAGTTCCTTCATGACAGGGGGCAGGGAATTGAGCGGATGTGTCAGAGCTATTATAACATTGTCCATGTAAAAAGCAAGCTTATGATCCCTTCATCCCATGGTGATGCCCATTATTGTAGGGTTGCTACGAATGGACTCTGTAAGCGGCTCCATATACAGGGCAAAAAGTAGTGGAGAAAAGGGGCAACCTTACCAAGTGCCAAGGGCAATATCAAAGGGTGAGGATGTCCAGCCATTTTCCAGCACAGTTGCCCAGGGACCTGTATAGCTACCCCAAACCCTGCGTCTGAATCGCTCACGAAGGCCCACTTTTTGTAGCACTGGGAGCTGGTAAGAACAGTGTACCTGGTCAAACGCTTTCTCAGTATCCACGGACAATAAAAGTGCAGGGACCCAGAAGCACTGAGTTTTGTTCAAAAGCTGGCACAGACGTTTGGGGTTGTCACTACAACCCCTCTCAGGGATAAAAACTGCCTTATCAGGGTCAACAAGGCCCTGCATATATGGAGGAAGTCAGTTTTGTAGTACAAATCTTGGTATCAACATTTAGTAAAGAGATTGGCCTTTATGATGAGCAATGTACAGGGTTCTTGCCTGGCTTGGGAAGCACTGTGATAGTAGCTAGCTTCATAGTGTCCGTTAGAGAGCCTGTGGTGCTGAATGAGCTGTATAGATGGGTAAAAATGGGGGCAGGAAGGTTGCAAACAGCTTATAAAAGTCAGGGGTACAGCCGTATTGCCCTTGTGCTTTACCTCACAGCAGGTGAGACATTGCCGCCAATACCTTGTCCATCCAGATGTCACGAACCAAATGTGAGGCATCCCGAGCCATTAAGTGCTCCATGGTGTTCTGCGTTAAATATGAAAAGGCGTCTTCTTCCTCCAAGGCCTTAGCAGAGTAAAGCGTGGCATTAAAGTGCTGGAAAGATTGGGCGATTTGCTCATTTGGAATAACCAGGTGCCATGTGGCCCCGTGATTTCAGCCACCCGCTGTCTAACAACCTGACCCCATAGCCGATATACCAGAAGGTGCCCAGCTTTATTGTCCCCTGCATAATACATCTGCCTGGTACATAAAAGAGCATATTTCGCTCTATCCATGTTGAGGGCTTTGAGCTATTTGTGTGCTGTAGCGAGTAGGTGGCATATATTATGTGATCCTCATTGTTTATGGGGCTTTTCCAGTTCCTTCACATGCCTCACAGGTGTGGTCCTCTTATCCCTCCTCTCCCAGTTTAAATGTGCAGCCATAGCAATCACCTGACCGCGAAGCACTGCCTTCAAAGTATCCCATGAGAGTGCTATAGATGTGCCAGGGGTATCATTGGTGTCAAACAATTCGCTAATCACTTCCTTTGTCTTGCTGATGTGTGCCTCATATATGTTAAGAGCCTATGGCTAAGGTCCAAGTGTGGTGTTGGGAAGTGAGGCCTGGGAAGTGTACATATGAGCATGGTCAGAGAGTGCAGTTACACCAATATCAACTGTTGTGGTGGATGCCAAGATTCACGGGGTTGCAAAGAAAAGTCTATTTTAACGTAACTCTGGTGGGAAGATGAAAAAAATGTATAGTCTCTTTCCCTGGGATGCCCTTTTCACCATACATCTGTAAGTCCACATGTGGCCAATTGATCATGACCCTTTAGAGAAAATGTACAAATTTGTCCCACCCATTGTATGGACCTGTCCAGGCTAATGTCGAGGACTAAATTAAAATCCCCCCAATCCGGACATCAGTATCCACGGTGGCCATCACCTGTCCTAGTGCGTCAAGGATAAAGGGCTCTTGGTGATCGTTTAGAGCATATAAGGTGGCAAATGTGATTGTCTAAGTCTGTATGATGACCTCAGCCTGCATCTGGACTACCCTGCCAGGGAAGTGGGAGGACAATAGAATCGCTACCCCTGTCCTTTTTCCTGTGCTGGAGGAAAAATACTGACGATCAAACCACTGCATTTCCAATCTGCCTTAAGAAGATGTGTCCCCTGGAACAGTCAGATGTCACACTTGGATTCCCATAACATAGACATGAATAGTAGGTGTTTCGAAGGTGCATTTAGGCCCTGGATGTTATAGCTAATTATTCTAACCATCGGTCACACAGTGGGGGGTACAGGCGATGTTTCACACCATCTGCTTCTTTGCCTTTTGATCTCCTTGTTTCTTATGCATTAGCTTTTTTGATATTTTGTTCAGGGATCTTTGTCATCTTCCCTCTCGTTTACTCTATCTTTCATTTGCCTCTTTTGCAACTCCTCACTATCTCTTTGCCTCTTTTCTCACTCACTCTTTGCCATTCTTCCTAGCAATTTTCATTTGCTGTCACACTTGCTAAGCCCCGTCCCCGCCCTTAAGCACCTTCTGCTCCTACTTAATGGCGGACAGGCACTACAGGTGTGTTGCTGATGCGCCAAAGCCACATCAAAGGCAAGCCTTTCAATGTCCATCTCCACCCTGCTGGTGCCCAGTGCCAGAAACAGTGGTCCTTCTCCCAATTACCTATCCGATAGTACCCCACTATTACCCTCCTCGTCTTCAATCCCGGGTGCACCACTCAGCACAGTTGCCAAGCCTTGCCGGACAACACCGAAGGTGCATTATAGTCCACCTACCACTTTAACAGCATTCACCTGCACACACTTCACCCCCTCACCAAACCAACCTCAATGAAAATAGACAGGAGGTGCAGTTGCAAATCCATGGAACATGGTGGACAAAAAAGAGGCGGCTGGGGCATGAACACAGACATCGGAGAGCAGGGGAAGGAGGGTAGGGGTAGCAAGTTAAGCATTGAGGCTAAGCAGCAGGGCAATGAAGGGGACATAGCCTTAGGCAATAAAGTGCAGGAGGAGGGGGTGGGGCCATCAAGCTAACTGGTTTACAGTGGCAGCACATTGGACCATGCAGGGCAGGAAGGAGAGGGCAGGTGCATGGACTTGTACAACAGAGAACAGGGAAGAAGTGTGTTGGGGCAGCAAGCTAACTGTGCAGGGCAGGTGGAAGAACAAAGGCCACACAGGGCTGGATAATGGGGAAAAGGTATAGACTTGGACAATGGAGGGCAAGGAGAGGAGGTAGAGGCAACAAGTTTGGACAGGGCAGCACAACAGACAATGCCAGGCCAGACCCTACACCCAGCCCCCCACCATGCATTATGATAGACATCTTACTTTATGTTTTAAAAAAACTTGGAAATTGACTGAAAAAACGAAGGGTTAAAGTGACATTATACTTAGGGAGTGTAAGAATATCTAACTTTACATTTAAAAAAACTTAGGAATTCACTAAAAAGCAAAGGTTAAAGGGATGTTATAGTTAGCTGAAAGTGTCATGTAAAACATTCCATTTGAAACTAACAAAACAACTGAAATTCACAAGTTAAATTAGTTCTCTCACGTAACTATAACTAGTGCCCTAGCCATAAACTGCTTTTACCCCTGCATATTAAATCACTCATGACATATTCATTGACTGCATTTCTAATATTGCTAATCACATCTGAAATGCCATCATTGTTGATAATACTGTGCATGGTAGGGGAGCAAGTTATAGTTACTTTAGAGTACAAGTTCTATTTACTTGTGTATATATATATATTCACTGAAAAAACCATAGGTTTCACACATGTTATAGTTAGCTGTACATTTTACTGATAAAAAACCAATGAAATTCCCCCGTTATAGTTACTGTAGGCAACTATAACTCACGCGACCGCAATCCTCTGCTGATGCTAATACTGTATTTAGACACTTATTTGCCCATGTCTTCTTCCATTAAATTTTAGCTATACATATATTACAAATATTTTTTTTTCATAAAGACACATATGTCATCAGCAGAGGATTACGGTCGCGTGAGTTATAGTTGCCTACAGTAACTATAACGGGGGAATTTCATTGGTTTTTTATCAGTAAAATGTACAGCTAACTATAACATGTGTGAAACCTATGGTTTTTTCAGTGAATTTGCAAGGTTTTTTAAATGCTAATTCCTAACTATAACGTGTGTGAAACCTATGGTTTTTTCAGTGAATTTGTACGGTTTTTTAAATGCTAAGTTACTTTGCGCCATTCGTGGCGTGCGCGCCCACTTAACGCAGTTCGTTCCGTGCGCGCACGGTGCGCTTCGCGCGCCGTGCGCGCACAGTGAGCACCGCGCGCCCACTTTACGCAGTTAGTGCCGTGCAAGCACGGTGGGCACGCGGTGCGCTACGCGCACCGCGTGCCCACGTTATGCTAGATGGGCCATGTACGCACGATGCGCTTCGCGCACCGTGCGCACATGGAGGACATATTATGCGCTTCCTTGTGATAGGTAATCTGTTGAAATTTTTTTGGGAAATGCTGTGCTCTTATATGCCATGCACAAATGGTGGCCTTCGGACACCATTTGCACACGGGGTGGAGAGAGTGTGGATTTTTTTTTTTTTTTAGTTTTTTACCGTACGCGTACGGTAAGCGTACGGTAAGCGTAATCGGCGAAATTTTCGAAAAATAAAAAATTACCGTTTTTTGCCTTGGGGGATCTTTGAAGACTCAACTAACATGGTTATGTGCATGGGCGCTGTCTAAACAGCCCCTTTATATGTTTTTGGCATTTGTTTATCAGCTCCCCCCTCAGAGTGCGAGAGAGAAAATGGCGGCCGCCGCTTCCTGGTTTCGACCGATTCGAATGTTTACTAAGATCTAAGGGCCAATCAGAATCGCGCACGCCACCGTACGCGTACGGTAAGCGCACCGTAAGTGCACCATAAGCTGGCTCAGATATATATATTGATTTAAAGGCTATTTTCTCAGAATCTACTGAACAGATTTACACCAAACATACAAAAGGCACTTCCTTGACCTGAGGACTACCTCTCTGCCAAATTTCAAGTAATTCTGTTCAGCCGTTCGGGCTGTAGCTGTGTCTAAAGGTCCTATGGAAAAATGCATGGGAAAAACGCGTTTTGGGACCCCCCTTTTATCTCAGCCCCCGCTTGACGAATCCCCCCGAGACTTGCAGGGTAGGAGCGGAGCGTAGCGCCCCACCTATTTTGAAAAAGTCGCGAGGATTCGTTTACCGGCGCAAAAGTTATTCAAAATAGAATGTTGCGGATTTCCTATGGAAACGTGGTCCTAACTATAACTACCTACTGGCGACCGCCAGTAGGTAATATGTATGTTTATATATATATATTACCTACTGGCGGTCGCCAGTAGGTAGTTATAGTTAGGACCCTGTTTCCATAGGAAAACCGCAACATTCTATTTGGAATAACTTTGGCGCCGGTCGACGAATCCTCGCCAAATTTTCAAAACTAATGGGGCGCTGCACTCCGCTCCTACCCTGAAAGTCTCGGGGGGATTCGTCAAGCGGGGGCTGAGAAAAAAGGGGGGTCCCAAAACGCGTTTTTCCCATGCATTTTTCCATAGGACCTTTAGACACAGCTACAGCCCGAACGGCTGAACAGATTTACTTGAAATTTGGCAGAGAGGTAGTCTACAGGTCAAGGAAGTGCCTTTTGTAGGTCCGGTGTAAATCTGTTCAGTAGTTCCTGAGAAAATAGCATTTAAATCAATATATATATCTGTGGCAGCTTACGGTGCGCTTACGGTGCGCTTACGGTAAGCTTACCGTACGCGTACGGTGCCGTGCGCGAGCGCGATTCTGATTGGCTGTTAGATCTTAGTAAACATTCGAATCGGTCGAAACCAGGAAGCGGTGGCCGCCATTTTCTCTCTCGCACTCTGAGAGGGGGAGGAAAAACAAAGGTTGAAAACATGTAAAGGGGCAGGTTAGACAGCTCCTAACCACCTAGCCTTTATTAAGGTGTCCCAAAAGAACCCCCAAGGCCAAAAATTTATTTTTATATTTTTTCGAAAAAACGGCGATTACGCTTACCGTACGCGTACGGTAAAAATTAATTATAAAAAAAAAACATCCACATTTTCCACCCCCCATGTGCAAAAGGTGCCCGGAGGGCCCCTTTTGTGCATGGCATAATATGTAAAGAAACATTTAATAGTTAACCTTTCACAACGAAGCGCCTAATATGTCCTCCATGTGCAGACGGTGCGCGAAGCGCATCGTGCGTACATGGCCCATCCAGCGTAACGTGGGCACGCGGTGCGCGTAGCGCACCGCGTGCCCACCGTGCGTGCACGGCACTAACTGCGTAAAGTGGGCTCGCGGTGCGCGAAGCGCACCGTGCGCGCACGGAATGAACTGCGTTAAGTGGGCGCGCACGCCACGAACGGCGTAAAGTAACTTAGCATTTAAAAAAACGTACAAATTCACAGAAAAAACCATAGGTTTCACACACGTTATAGTTAGGAATTAGCATTTAAAAAACCTTGCAAATTCACTGAAAAAACCATAGGTTTCACACAAGTTATAGTTAGCTGTACATTTCACTCGTAAAAAACCAATGAAATTCCACGTTATAGTTAGTGCAGGCAACTATAACTCACGCGACCGCAATCCTCTGCTGATGCTAATACTGTATTTAGACACTTATTTGCCCATGTCTTCTTCCATTAAATTTTAGCTATACATATATTACAAATATTTTTTTTTCATAAAGACACATATGTCATCAGCAGAGGATTGCGGTCGCGTGAGTTATAGTTGCCTGCACTAACTATAACGTGGAATTTCATTGGTTTTTTACGAGTGAAATGTACAGCTAACTATAACTTGTGTGAAACCTATGGTTTTTTCAGTGAATATATATATATGTATATATATATATATATATATATATATATATATATATATACATACATAGATAGATAGATAGATAGATAGATAGATAGATAGATAGATAGATAGATAGATAGATAGATAGATAGATAGATAGATAGATAGATAGATAGATAGATAGATAGTTAGATATGTGTGTGCAAAAAGAAGCAGAGAACTCTGGGCAGTTCTCAAGTTTAGGTGGAAAGCTGCTCCAGTATAGGGCACTCTCAACACCAGCGACAAATTTGCTCACTTCAAATGTCTGCTTTTCATTCAAAGTCTTTAAGCATTGGATTAGAACAGTGCTATCCATGCAGAGCTATACAATGACCAAAGCATGTCACTACTCCAGGCACAGTATTACAGCTTTGGATTGGTAAAATACCATCCGAGCCAGCATGAAATGAATAAAAGCAACCCCTGACATGTCTTTGGCTCGCATTAGAGCGCTTCAAAGAGGTATAACTTTGTCCAGACATAAGAGAGCAACCAGTATAAGTCAAAACAAAACCCCTTCAGGCATAAAGTGATGCATAAATTATGCAAAAAAAGAAGCAGAGAACTCTGGGTAGTTTTCAAGTTTAAGTATATATTCATTTTGAAAGGGCAGCAGTTTCAGCTGTGCAGTCAGTGATCAAACCTTCTTGTACAACTGGAGGAAGCTGAAATGTTGTAGTGGAAACATATTTTTGTTCTTTGGTAAGTCCATCTGTTTGAGTCACTTCTTGGGAGTTCTGTGGTGATCAATGACTGGCGGTTTTGGAAAAACCATTTGCAATTTCGGTAGAATAGGGGACATTTTTTGCGTTATGTTTCTGAAGTTGGGAGCTGATGGATGATAGTAAACCACCAGTAAGATTACGAATCACAATGATTGTTTTTCCTGACTAACATTGAAAGCAATCAATGATTTTGCCTGTCCCATCAAGATTTAAATGACATTTCATAAAAAAAACCAAATATAATGAGGAGGTATTGATGTTTTAATGTCATGTCATGATTGGTTTGCAATTTATATTTCTCAGATTCAACGAATTTGATAACAGACTGTTCGGCATTAATGATATGGAAGCTGAGCGAATGGACCCTCAACAAAAGTTATTGCTGGAATGCACATTCAGAGCCCTGGAGAATGCTGGAATTCCAATGGAAAACATCAGTGGAAGTGAAACTGGGGTATTCATTGGTAGGTTGTCTACTTTTTACTTAGTATTAGGGGATCAAATCAGTCCTTAAACCAAAAAAATGGATATTAACATTTATGTGGTCAAGTTAATTTCTTCAAATGCTTATGTAATATATGGAATAAAGTATTCTTCCATATATATAAACACCATATTGGCAGTCACCAAAGATAGCCATTTCCAAGCAGAGGCATAAGGCCTCAGACCAACTGCATTAATAAGGTCTAGTGACTCAGAGATAACTTTATTATTACATACTTTTGGGGGTATTTTGGACCAAAAGCAGTCATAATTTGCAACACTACCTTTTGCAACCAGAAACTTTGGGGCAGATTTATTAGCCCCTTGCAACTCTTTTGCATGTTTTAAGGAATGTGCCCAATTTACAACGCAACACACCTAGGGAGATGCGTCACCTTGTAAAACCCTGCGTCACATATTACCTGCGTCAGGTATAATGTATTCAGGATGGGCATTCCCACTCAGGAAAGCCTCGTAGAAGTGATGCAGTGAAATCTTGTAGATTTCACTGCACCACTTTTAGGACACCACTTAGTCAAAACACTACGCCTGTTTGGAGAAGGCATAAGGAGTTACACAGTTTATTGGGAATAGGCCTCCCTGTGCTGGAGATGCGTCGTGCTTGTGACATGACTCCAGCAATGCATGACTTTTGCAAAAATGTATGCGTCAGAATTTCGGACTCATCTGTCAATCCATGCGCCATGGTGCGCCATATTGTAAATACAGCTTATCAATGGGGGCGCAAGGGAAACTGACGCATCCGTACAGATGCATCAGTTTCTTGTAAATCTGCCTCTTATTCTGCAACCAACCTACATGCTAATAGGTCAGTTTGCAAAATAAAGAATCTGACTGGGTCACTGTCTGTCCTTTTTAATTAGTGTTAATTAGATGGGTTGCAATTTGTGACGTACTTTAATTGGCAATAATCATACAGATGGTAGTCTGCAAGGGTCAGCACACCGCCATGCCAGTGATTGCTTTTAAATTAAGATTTCTTTTTTTGAAGCAGACTGATATCCTGAAAGAAAATGGAGCAGCTATAACAAAGAATGTTTTCTTATTTTTTAAGTTTCAGTGAAAGTTGACAGTGTTCCCCTTGGACAACCTCCTACTCTCCATTAAACTTTTACCCCAATTCACAAATGGGAAGGGGTCCCAAGGTCACCATAACTTGGGGATCAGTTACTTTTCAGTGGTTTTCGACTGCTATTATGGTTGAAAAACATTGATACAAATGGAGATGAATCACAATCAGGGAGGGATGCCTGCAATACATTCCTTCCAAATTGCAATTTGTAATCCATTTCTAAATTTGCTCAAGGACTTAGTAAATGTTTACTGACTCCTAACATAGGTTTGATACATAAAACTAAGCTTTATAGCAGTTGTAAATGCTCAAATTAGCAAATTGCAGGTTTTGCTACCGCTAAACCTTTTAATACATCTGGCCCTTAAATACTTATAATGCGTGGCCCTTAATGTAATTGATAAATAGAGGGAGAGTAGAACGCCAGAAATGAAATATGACATTTATGCATACAAACTACCCACATATATGCTTAGTTTGTGTGATTATATTAAATAGATTATTATGGAAATATATATGGGATAAAGTACCCTCCACAATGCACAATAAGAATATTGCAAGTCTCTGAGAATTTTGGTGACCATGTAGAAGAACAATGTAGAAGCCTGACTTCCTTCACAAAATCATGGAACTCTTTGGGGACTAAAAAATTCTTACGGTATGTAGTATAGAGTATTTTATTCTTTACAATTCATGGTCACATTATTCATTTTGCCTCAACCGCCATTTAAATTGCTAAATCTTGTGAAAGAGGCAATATGGTTGCAGATTCATAGAATAAATGTGAAACCTGCACTTTAAAAATAAATATGCTAATATCCAGTAAACAAATTAGTTGCAATATATATTTAAGCAGTTTATTAACTTTCACTTTTTGGAGTGGTTGTAGTTCAGAATATGTGTTAACATGCAGGTAGATTTTGACTTTCTTGAAATGAATTCTAACAGTGCAATAAGTAAACATTGTGACGTCACAACTCAACTTTAATAAGTCATTAGAGCAGAGTTGTGTCTTTTAGTAAAAGGCAAATACTAAAGTCATAACTAGGCTGTAGCAAGAACATCAAGGTCATATCTTAATACAAATATTGTAGAATTAGTTGTTTTGCAGTATCTTTCAACATTGGTATGGTGCCCTAATACGGACTCCAAAATATTGGTTGACCATAATATCTTGATCAAAATATTGGGACTGCAAAAACAACAAGGGAGAAAATATCAAAAGTCAGTATATTATTTTTCTATCTTTGAACAATTATGGGAGTGTTTTAGATATTGCTTACATAAATACCTTGGCATTTAATACTGTTTAAATTAATTGTACTTTTTTGATAATTATATGTATTGATTTATAATATTTCATTTTTATATAGTTTGTTAAGCTCTCGCTTTTATTGAGTTCTTGGGTAGGTAGTGTTTTATTTAAAAGAGGTATTAAATAATAATTACATAATTTGATTTATTCATGTTAACTGTTTAATTATTAAAATATTGCTCACTAATTTTAAGAATTTACTCAATGCTTTTGGGTCATGGGTTTTATTGGTGGTTTGGGAGGGTAGTATTTTATTTAAATATATTATAAATATTATGTATTTGCATTTCAAATATTAATACGTCTATATTTTTTATTCCAATATATTTTACTCATACAAAATTCTTTTAGTTTTGCTATAAATGTATCATTTACAGGTTGTGGGGTTTTAGGCGTGGAGTGCTTCGTATAAATGAAAATTTTATTTATAATATATATATATATATATATACTTTGTTCAAATCAATTAATCAGAAAAGGCTAAATTTAAATGTGCTTCATTAATTTATTAACTTGCAAATTATTATTTTTTGCAAATTAATAACAAATGTTTTTATGAATATTATCTTGTAAAATTTGTTGTTTTTAATTTCTTTTATTTTATTAAAATATTAAATTAAAGAAATTGAAATTACATATTTTTCGTTTTTACTTTTCGAAGGAAAGAAAGAAAGTAAATTGAGGTTCAGAATAATTGAACTATACTTGTTAGTTAATAATACCCACGCAATTAACTACACTTTCCAAATTGCTTTTTTTGCATTTCGTAATAAATAGTAATAGGAACTCAGCTAATAAGTAGGAATTCATGTTTCCAGGAACTCACATAATAGGTTCTTAGAATAATCTAATTATGCTTAAGTACACCATTGTCTTACATTGATTCTCAGTCCGTTCTGTATGTTGTGCACTGTACCAGTCCTGCAATAGTCCTTTCAATCTTGCATTAACTGTGCCTTCGCAATATAAAGATGCATAGGAAAAGAACATGAAAATAAAACTGAATCATCTGCCTTATTAACTGGCACTTAACCATTGTTTATCACTCTTTAAACACACATCTGTCACCACATTTTAAGCTGATGTCCATCCAATACTTTGGTCATGTCCATATTCAGCTGTCAGGCTACGTTTAGCTCCAGTTGCACATCCTTTATAATGTTGTAACAATGACAAATATTGAGTGTCCAAAACTAGGGTAAGAGTGTGGATACACTTGCCCCCATCTGCTTGTCGATGAATTTAGTCCTTCTTGGTTCAAAACAACCTCTTATTAGATTTGGATTACAACACCAGCACAAAGGTGTAATAAGCTGCACCTCCTGATGCTTCTTCCCCTTTTCTCCTCCACAAGACTGCAAGTGTGCTGGTCTCAACAGCGACCCACTTCTTCAAGTTCCCTGAGCAGAGACTCTCACCTCTGGGACACTGGTGATTTTCACATGTCTAAGCAGCGTTTAATCAGGACCAGTGCCAGGTGTATAAACCTGGTTAAATATTTAGGCACTGATTACAATGGCGGTCGGACCGCACACTGACAGACCGTGAGTGGCAGTTCGACCACCGATAGCCCTTTGGACTAACCGCCGTATTACAATCCTGGCGGTCGGACCCACAGCGGTCAGGGGGAAGACCGTCGCCTCCACCAGGATCAGTGATCCCAACAGGGCATCCGTAGGAAACGTATTCTTGAATGGTGGCGATGCTGAGGCAGGCAACGCGTCGGGATTACGATATCCCTTTCAGACTGCCTTTTCATGTCAGGAAGACCGCCATGAAAAGACTGTCAGAAAGTTATTTAGGGACCCCAAATAGGTCCTCTGTCTGTCGGGGGACACTTTAAAGGGGCACTGGAGGCACATGTAGTGCCCCCAGTCCCCTTCATGCACAGTGTGAACAGTGCATGGAGGTGCAGGAGGTGTTACATACCACAACGGCTTTTGCTGAAACCCTATTACTTGGCCGCAGCACAAGCTGCAATGGTATGGAGGACGTTTCACCTCAAGCACAGTGGTCATATCACAATGTGGCGGTCAGACAGCAGCTTGCTTGACGGGCCGTGATAGCAGTCCCACCGTCCGCTATTGTAATAAGGCCTTTAGTTTTTGTAGACTTTGACATAAGACCCAGTAGTCATATTAAGGAATCGGGTTCCACTGCCTCATTTGTTATTTTCGCCTGGGCCTCCACCTAAAACTGCATTATTATGGGGCAGCGCCACACCATATGGAAGAAATCTGCTGCCACCTGGAATCAGTGGGGATACCTAGCACTGGTATGCTTCCAAATTTAATGTAATATTTGTAAAATATTCTTATAGTCAAACATACACAATGTAAATATATATATATATTCACTGAAAAAACCATAGGTTTCACACACGTTATAGTTAGGAATTAGCATTTAAAAAACCTTGCAAATTCAGTGAAAAAACCATAGGTTTCACACATGTTATAGTTAGCTGGACATTTTACTGATAAAAAACAAATGAAATTCCCCCGTTATAGTTGGTGCAGGCAACTATAACTCACGCGACCGCAATCCTCTGCTGATGCTAATACTGTATTTAGACAATTATTTGCCCATGTCTTCTTCCATTAAATTTTAGCTATACATATAATGCTTAGGAAAGCATTAAAAACCTGGCTTTTCTCTCCTCATTAATGATCCACTCTCACCATTCTCTATGTTATCTCAGTGCCAAGACGCCTCGGCATTCTAGCGCTCTATAAATATTTCAGTATTCAGTATTCAGTACATATATTACAAATATTTTTTTTTCATAAAGACACATATGTCATCAGCAGAGGATTGCGGTCGCGTGAGTTATAGTTGCCTGCACTAACTATAACGGGGGAATTTCATTGGTTTTTTATCAGTAAAATGTCCAGCTAACTATAACATGTGTGAAACCTATGGTTTTTTCACTGAATTTGCAAGGTTTTTTAAATGCTAATTCCTAACTATAACGTGTGTGAAACCTATGGTTTTTTCAGTGAATTTGTACGTTTTTTTAAATGCTAAGTTACTTTACGCCATTCGTGGCGTGCGCGCCCACTTAACGCAGTTCGTTCCGTGCGCGCGGTGCGCTTCGCGCACCGCGCGCCCACTTTACGCAGTTAGTGCCGTGGATGGGCCATGTACGCACGATGCGCTTCGCGCACCGTGCGCACATGGAGGACATATTATGCGCTTCGTTGTGAAAGGTAAGCTTTTAAATTTTCTAAAACTAAACTCTGTTCAGCCGTTCGGGCTGTAGCTGTGTCTAAAGGTCCTATGGAAAAATGCATGGGAAAAACGCGTTTTAGGACCCCCCTTTTTTCTCAGCCCACGCTTCACGAATCCCCCCGAGACTTTCAGGGTAGGAGCGGAGCGTAGCGCCCCATTAGTTTTGAAAATTTCGCGAGGATTCGTCGACCGGCGCCAAAGTTATTCCAAATAGAATGTTGCAGATTTCCTATGGAAACAGGGTCCTAACTATAACTATCTACTGGCGACCGCCAGTAGATAATATAGATATATATATATATATATAAAAAAAATACATATATCAGACATAAAACCACATTGCAATATGGGAATTGTTACATGACATTTTATGCACTTCTTAAATTGTAATTTATTTATTGTATGTAATTCATTGGCAGTTTTATATATTTATATATTTATTGTTACAGTGATTTTATAACAATGGATATTAATCTATTTATTTAGGCATATGTCTAGCTATTAAGTAACTCCTCTATGTCCATTGCCATTTCAAATACGATACCACTAGAGATGTTGTAAGCACCTGCCACTTTAAAAGGAAAAAAATGCACCTTTGAAAAAATGGGAAAAAAATGGTCAAAAGCCCAGTTGAGACTGCTATTTGCGTCATGTGATCAAGGGTCTGTGGGCTCGAAACGCATAATGGCTGTGCTTGTGAGCAGACAATAAACAGACTTTAAGCACCAAATTGTGGTCCGAGCTCCTACCTGCAGCGGCAAAATGAGTGCGTGAACAGGAGTTGAAGTAATATATATATATATATATATATATATATATATATATGCCTTCCATTTTACTGCCGCTCGCTGCCTGTGATCAAGGACAAATGAGATGTCTGAAACGCGTAAGGCTAGTGATTTTACCGATGGATTGTTGCATGCGCTGCTGCCTTATGAAATGGAGTTGCCGATGGTGAGTGCGTCCTGAAGTGTGGACACTTGTGGAACTTTGTATAAAACACGGCAGTCCAGCCGTGGGGACTGCACCACGCATAAGAAGCGGCCTGATGGCTCTGTGAAATTCGAGCCGATCGGACCATTGGCAGGGCAATTATTTACTTGGCAACGCACTACACACTCCATTGGGAGCCCATTTATGGCTGAATTGTGTTGATTATTTCGAGTGGCAGTACGAATTCTAACACGAATTGAGGCTTAATAACAAAGACTACTGCTCCCATAAGACATCTGTGGACAATGTGGCTGCACCTGGGGCCAATAAAGTTATTGATGGTATTTAAGCAGCCGTTTTTGTGCCTTCCATTTTACTGCCGCTCGCTGCCTGTGATCAAGGACAAATGAGATGTCTGAAACGCGTAAGGCTAGTGATTTTACCGATGGATTGTTGCATGCGCTGCTGCCTTATGAAATGGAGTTGCCGATGGTGAGTGCGTCCTGAAGTGTGGACACTTGTGGAACTTTGTATAAAACACGGCAGTCCAGCCGTGGGGACTGCACCACGCATAAGAAGCGGCCTGATGGCTCTGTGAAATTCGAGCCGATCGGACCATTGGCAGGGCAATTATTTACTTGGCAATGCACTACACACTCCATTGGGAGCCCATTTATGGCTGAATTGTGTTGATTATTTCGAGTGGCAGTACGAATTCTAACACGAATTGAGGCTTAATAACAAAGACTACTGCTCCCATAAGACATCTGTGGACAATGTGGCTGCACCTGGGGCCAATAAAGTTATTGATGGTATTTAAGCAGCCGTTTTTGTGCCTTCCATTTTACTGCCGCTCGCTGCCTGTGATCAAGGACAAATGAGATGTCTGAAACGCGTAAGGCTAGTGATTTTACCGATGGATTGTTGCATGCGCTGCTGCCTTATGAAATGGAGTTGCCGATGGTGAGTGCGTCCTGAAGTGTGGACACTTGTGGAACTTTGTATAAAACACGGCAGTCCAGCCGTGGGGACTGCACCACGCATAAGAAGCGGCCTGATGGCTCTGTGAAATTCGAGCCGATCGGACCATTGGCAGGGCAATTATTTACTTGGCAACGCACTACACACTCCATTGGGAGCCCATTTATGGCTGAATTGTGTTGATTATTTCGAGTGGCAGTACGAATTCTAACACGAATTGAGGCTTAATAACAAAGACTACTGCTCCCATAAGACATCTGTGGACAATGTGGCTGCACCTGGGGCCAATAAAGTTATTGATGGTATTTAAGCAGCCGTTTTTGTGCCTTCCATTTTACTGCCGCTCGCTGCCTGTGATCAAGGACAAATGAGATGTCTGAAACGCGTAAGGCTAGTGATTTTACCGATGGATTGTTGCATGCGCTGCTGCCTTATGAAATGGAGTTGCCGATGGTGAGTGCGTCCTGAAGTGTGGACACTTGTGGAACTTTGTATAAAACACGGCAGTCCAGCCGTGGGGACTGCACCACGCATAAGAAGCGGCCTGATGGCTCTGTGAAATTCGAGCCGATCGGACCATTGGCAGGGCAATTATTTACTTGGCAACGCACTACACACTCCATTGGGAGCCCATTTATGGCTGAATTGTGTTGATTATTTCGAGTGGCAGTACGAATTCTAACACGAATTGAGGCTTAATAACAAAGACTACTGCTCCCATAAGACATCTGTGGACAATGTGGCTGCACCTGGGGCCAATAAAGTTATTGATGGTATTTAAGCAGCCGTTTTTGTGCCTTCCATTTTACTGCCGCTCGCTGCCTGTGATCAAGGACAAATGAGATGTCTGAAACGCGTAAGGCTAGTGATTTTACCGATGGATTGTTGCATGCGCTGCTGCCTTATGAAATGGAGTTGCCGATGGTGAGTGCGTCCTGAAGTGTGGACACTTGTGGAACTTTGTATAAAACACGGCAGTCCAGCCGTGGGGACTGCACCACGCATAAGAAGCGGCCTGATGGCTCTGTGAAATTCGAGCCGATCGGACCATTGGCAGGGCAATTATTTACTTGGCAATGCACTACACACTCCATTGGGAGCCCATTTATGGCTGAATTGTGTTGATTATTTCGAGTGGCAGTACGAATTCTAACACGAATTGAGGCTTAATAACAAAGACTACTGCTCCCATAAGACATCTGTGGACAATGTGGCTGCACCTGGGGCCAATAAAGTTATTGATGGTATTTAAGCAGCCGTTTTTGTGCCTTCCATTTTACTGCCGCTCGCTGCCTGTGATCAAGGACAAATGAGATGTCTGAAACGCGTAAGGCTAGTGATTTTACCGATGGATTGTTGCATGCGCTGCTGCCTTATGAAATGGAGTTGCCGATGGTGAGTGCGTCCTGAAGTGTGGACACTTGTGGAACTTTGTATAAAACACGGCAGTCCAGCCGTGGGGACTGCACCACGCATAAGAAGCGGCCTGATGGCTCTGTGAAATTCGAGCCGATCGGACCATTGGCAGGGCAATTATTTACTTGGCAACGCACTACACACTCCATTGGGAGCCCATTTATGGCTGAATTGTGTTGATTATTTCGAGTGGCAGTACGAATTCTAACACGAATTGAGGCTTAATAACAAAGACTACTGCTCCCATAAGACATCTGTGGACAATGTGGCTGCACCTGGGGCCAATAAAGTTATTGATGGTATTTAAGCAGCCGTTTTTGTGCCTTCCATTTTACTGCCGCTCGCTGCCTGTGATCAAGGACAAATGAGATGTCTGAAACGCGTAAGGCTAGTGATTTTACCGATGGATTGTTGCATGCGCTGCTGCCTTATGAAATGGAGTTGCCGATGGTGAGTGCGTCCTGAAGTGTGGACACTTGTGGAACTTTGTATAAAACACGGCAGTCCAGCCGTGGGGACTGCACCACGCATAAGAAGCGGCCTGATGGCTCTGTGAAATTCGAGCCGATCGGACCATTGGCAGGGCAATTATTTACTTGGCAACGCACTACACACTCCATTGGGAGCCCATTTATGGCTGAATTGTGTTGATTATTTCGAGTGGCAGTACGAATTCTAACACGAATTGAGGCTTAATAACAAAGACTACTGCTCCCATAAGACATCTGTGGACAATGTGGCTGCACCTGGGGCCAATAAAGTTATTGATGGTATTTAAGCAGCCGTTTTTGTGCCTTCCATTTTACTGCCGCTCGCTGCCTGTGATCAAGGACAAATGAGATGTCTGAAACGCGTAAGGCTAGTGATTTTACCGATGGATTGTTGCATGCGCTGCTGCCTTATGAAATGGAGTTGCCGATGGTGAGTGCGTCCTGAAGTGTGGACACTTGTGGAACTTTATATATATATATATATATATGTCCACAACTCCCAGAAAGGGAAAATCAGGATCGCACTCCGTAGTTCTGATACAATGCTTTTATTTCAAGTTCGCCCTAAGCAGAGAAATCCACAGAAATCAACGCGTTTCGGTCTTGCCACAAGACCTTGATCACGACACTGTTTATCACAATGGAACTCGCATAAGTACCGGCATTCATAGAACACACCCCACTTCCTGTCACGTGAGGATATGAGCATTGTGGGAGATGTAGTTCGCACAAAAACAAATAATTTAACAATTGCATATAAATCAACAATAATAACATGTGTGTGCTCACAAACATCCTTAATTTGCGAAATCCCCCACATCATTCCGATTAAAGTAAATTGAACCAATTTTGTTTTCTAAATTAATTTGCACGAATTGAAAGTGGTACCACAATGCGGATGATTTGCCCGCTAGCTTATTTTAGAGACTGTGTTATCAAGTTTAACCTGATCCCCATGCAATTATATTCATGCTCCAAGTTGATAAAGGAGTTAAACAATCACCTACACAGTCTACATCCATCTTCACAATATATATATTTTTATATGAAATGAGACCCCTCCAGTGGGGTGTGAGCACTTAGCATTAGGACCAGGCTTAAAAAAAAATGTTGTTGTGTAATACCACTATGGTTACCCTGTTGTATCGTGCGGGAAGGATTTTAAGAATACGAAGGAATACCAGATTTCCAAGAATAAGAATAAGAATAAACATGAGAATAAGAATAAGAATCAGAATCAGACCACTAATCCTATTGATCAGACAAGTACATTCATCAAAGAGATATGTCCCTCAAATCTTATGTCACTGAAACAGCAAAACAAGAATCACTCATGGTTCAAATCACAGGTGGCTGTACAGTTCCTCACTTTGATTCAGGCCATAAGGTGTTAATGTCCTCATTTTGATGATATAGCGAGATTCCTTTTGCCGTAAAATTCTCTCTCTGTTGCCTACTCTGATAGACAATGGAATTGATTCAATGCCGTAGAATTTCAAAAGCTTCCAATTGTTTGTGTGAACCTGTCCCATATGTTTAGCAACGGCATTCGTAGTGTCTTTGTTCATTACAGCCCGTGTGTGTTCCAAAATCCGTTTTTTTAATTCACAAGTAGTGCTGCCAACATATTTTAATTTGCACGGGCACTCAATAACGTAAATTGTGAATTGACTTTTACACGAAATGAGCTGTTTAATTCGCCAGGTTTTTCCATTCGCTAGACTAAACTCGGTAATAGGTTTGGCGATTTCACAGACTTTACACTTCCGGCATTTGATAAAACCATTGGTTTTCAACCAACTTGCATTCTTTTTGCCTTGAAAATGGCTGTTAATCAACCTGTCTTTAAGGTTCCGAGCTCTGCAATATGTAATTAAGGGATGATTACCAATGATTTTACTGACAGTTTCATCCATTTGTAACAATTTCCAATTTTTTCTGATAATTTTGCTTATTTTTTTAGCATCATTCGAAAAATCCATAATCATTCTTATGGGTTCAGCATCAGGTTTGATCTCTTGTTTGGGCTTCAAACATTCCTGTCTTGATTTCTCATTCGCCCGTTGCCAACACCTTTTGACCAATGCTTCATTGTATTTCCGCAGCTCAAATCTCCTTGCTGTCTGTAGACTCTGGTTTCTCCACTCCTCTTGTTCCGTGCAGATCCTCCGGATCCTCAAGAATTCACCATACGGTATACTAGCAATGAGTGATGGTTGGTGAAAGCTAGTTGCCAACAGTGTCGCATTTGTGGCTGTAGCTTTCCGATGTAAAGTTGTCTCAATTTGACCAATCTTAAGGTATATTTCCGTGTCCAGAAATATCACTTTCTCTTTGCTTATGTCACAAGTGAATTTCAATTTTGACATACTTGAGTTCAGAATAAGGAAATATTTATCAAATTCCGCTTTGGTCCCGTCCCAAATTAAAAGCAGGTCATCAATAAAGCGGTTCCACAGGACAATTTTATTGACATATTGATCATGCTGAGGGTGCTAGGCTACTTCTTTCTCCCACCAACCCATCACTAGGCAAGCATAGTTAGAGCTGAAGGAAAAACCCATAGCCGCACCCATGTTCTGGCGGTAGATCTCCTCCCCAAACACAAATATATTTTTCGTGAGACACAAGGATATCATTTGCAGCAACATATTGTTATGATCACTGTAGTGAATGTTTCTTTCTTTTAGAAAAAATTCTACTGCTTTCATTCCCATCTCATTCTCAATGTTAGTGTACAGGGAGATGACATCCATGGTAATGAGGAGATAGCTATCCTGCCAAGGGGTATCCTGTAAATTTCTCAAAAGGTTAGTGGTATCCTTTATATATGAACTCAAATTGTAAACAAAAGGTGCCAGGAAAAAGTCAATATAATTGGATATTGGTTCCAAAAGAGTTCCTTTGGTGGATAAGATAGGTCTCCCTGGTGGCCTCTTCGAATCCTTATGAAGTTTTGGAAGGAAATAAATAGTTGTAGTTACAGGAAATTGAACCGTCAAATATTTCACTTCATCCTCATCCAACAACTTCTTCTGAGCCCATATTGATAATTTTTGATCTACATGTCTTTTTATTTCATCTGTTGGGTTTAATTTCAATTTTTCGTAATACTCTTCGTTCCTCAACTGGCGATGCGCTTCTGTGGCATAAGCACTGCGGTCCCAAATGACAATATTGCCACCTTTATCCGCAATTTTTATTTCGATTTGATTATCCTCAGTTAAACTGGAAAGCGCTTTCCTTTCAGATTCAGATAAGTTGTCCTTATATTTAGAAAATTTCATTTTGTAAATATCTTGCACCACTGCTTCCTGAAATAAATCCACTTTGTTTCCCGGTGTTAATTGAGGATAGTATTTAGATTTAGGTTTTTTCATGCTCAAACCAGCACCCATCTGGGTGCAAGCCGCCGGCAGTGTAATGTTCTCATCTTCATTTTCCACATCCAAATTTAGCAGGGTCACATAGCTTTCTGAATCCTTTGCCAATAAGTCAGAAACTGTAACGGCCACACTTTGTTCCTTTTTATTCCATGTATCCTGATTCTCATGTAAGAGTTTTGCCAGTTTGATTTTTCTGACATATTTATAAAAGTCAATTCTCAGTTGAGCAATGTCTGTTGGTTGGATGGGGCAAAAATGTATACCTCGTTTTAGTAAAGACAACTCTGCATCACTCATTTGTCTTTGCGATAGGTTGACAGTTTGTAGTTCATCCATGGGGGTTACTAAATTTAGAAGTTCTTCCTCTGATGCATGCTTCTCGTCTGAGCTCCTGTTTTTTCTGGAATTTCGCTTGCTTCTCTTGGTTCTTCTCTTTGGTTTCTGGGCTTCCAGAAGCGTCCTCTGCCCCTGCCCCTGTAACTTTGTTGGCTTATCCGGTTTTGCTCCCATTGCCTCTGTTGGAGAACGAGGCGCATGTACCCTAAAAAAGACAATATAGAGGGATCTGTTACTTCCAACGATTCTCCATCACTTGCCTCTGTTGATGTAAGCGAGGATAAACTGCTTGTTGCCCCCATCGTTTCTGAATTTGTTTTTTGTTGTTTAAAAAAATCATATTTTCGGGCAAATGTAAAAATATGTCCATCTGTATAATCATTTTTATCCCTAATGAATTTGGTTTGTTTCCTTTTTCTGATAATTTCTTCATGTTTCTCAATTTGACTCTCCAGTTCCTCCTTGAATTGCATCATGTCGGGCGTAAGCTTCAATGTCTGTATTTCTTTTTCCATGTCATGTAGTTCTTCCTTAATTTTAGTTAGACTGATTTCAAGATGTTTTATTAGAATCTTCATTAAACCTAATGATGAATCAAGGATGAATTCGCCCCATTCATGCAATAATTCATTTGTTGCATCCTGATTACTTGGCATTAGTAGTATTCTTAGGCCACGCGGCACCCGCCGAACTTCCATGTATTTTCTTAATGAAATTAGTTCCCAAGATTTATTTATTTCCTTCCTGCTTGTCTTTTCCCACATTCGTAGTTTACTTTTAGTATCTGTTTTGCCCGTTGATTTTGTTTGGGCTTCAGGCATCGGTTCAATGTCTGTTTCAAACATCGTATTCATAAATTCATTTCTTTTAGCTTCCCGTATTTCCATGGTTCCAGGAGTGTCCCAGCCAATGAATAATGGACTTCTGTGTTATAGGCCTGAAATTTGTTTAGTTTCAAGAAACGTGCCGATCTGTTTGCTTGCACGTTTCAAACTGATGTTTCAAACGGAGACCTTCTCCATTCATGCATATGTAGAGCTACGGACAAGTATGCTGAAGAAACAAAGTATCCAATTAGCCGCTCGTTTGCATTGAAACATGTAGTGCGGTTCTTTAAAGATTGATACGTCTCAAACGGAACTTGTGGTAAAGCCAGCTTTTTCGCTTCGTGCGTACATATTCATTCAACTCATTGCACAATGACTCGCACTGTTACAGATATATCCACGCTTACCTCGACTCTCCGGTTGTAGGTAGACGCGTTTCACTGCGTCAGCTTCCAAAGAGTGTAACGTTGCAATCCGCCAGCGAGCACCTGCTCCGACTTAATTAGAAAAAATCACCACTTGGCTCCCTTCATCGGCGGGCAATGGCGCTGCACCCCAGTGCGGTATCCTGACGGTCGAGCCAGACCGTTACAATGTGTCCACAACTCCCAGAAAGGGAAAATCAGGATCGCACTCCATAGTTCTGATACAATGCTTTTATTTCAAGTTCGCCCTAAGCAGAGAAATCCACAGCAATCAACGCGTTTCGGTCTTGCCACAAGACCTTGATCACGACACTGTTTATCACAATGGAACTCGCATAAGTACCGGCATTCATAGAACACACCCCACTTCCTGTCACATGAGGACATGAGCATTGTGGGAGATGTAGTTCGCACAAAAACAAATAATTTAACAATTGCATATAAATCAACAATAATAACATGTGTGTGCTCACAAACATCCTTAATTTGCGAAATCCCCCACATCATTCCGATTAAAGTAAATTGAACCAATTTTGTTTTCTAAATTCATTTGCACAAATTGAAAGTGGTACCACAATGCGGATGATTTGCCCGCTAGCTCATTTTAGAGAGTGTGTTATCAAGTTTAACCTGATCCCCATGCAATTATATTCATGCTCCAAGTTGATAAAGGAGTTAAACAATCACCTACACAGTCTACATCCATCTTCACAATATATATATTTTTATATGAAATGAGACAATATATATATATATATATAAATTGTTTCCCAATTGCCTTAGCTTTCCAGAGTGCACTCGACAGCGCGCAACCTCAAGGGCATTACCATTCATCTCGCCCTCACCATCCGATTAATTAAATTCACCTGACGCGTTTCTGTGGCCCACTGCCACTTCACCAGAGGCTTTCTCCTGCATTTGCTGAATTGCGCTCTTTGTAGTGCATGCTGATTTGTTTCGTAACCATGCGTGGGCGTGACTTAGTTCTTAATTGGTCCACACAGCATGCTGGACTTTGTAGTTCCTTCGCGCTTCATTTGCCACCTTTAGTAGGTTTCAGTAAGTGCAGGTATTGGAGATTATATTTCAATCCTTTGTAGGAGTCAGATTCGTAAGAGCGAGTCATTTTACACATCACGACTACCACCTCCCCAGGGCAATTAGTTATAGGAATGCAGGGGGAACTTCTAGGCCCCAGTGAAGCTCCTGGGACCACCTCCTCAAATAATGTATATATGCAGGGGGTTCATTGCCCTTGGGTGCACCACCTCCTGGGGCAAATTAGAACAAAGGAGGAGGGCCGCATGGACCCCCTCCTGGAGCCCTAGATGGCTCTGAGGACTGCCACCCACCAGGGCCAGCTCCTGCAATGTCCCAGGGTGCCCACACCCCGGATATTGCTGTTTGCTATGGCTAGGCGGAAGCTTCGCTCTTACCTAGCCATAGCAAACACTGCTTTGCTTCTCGTATGCGAGGGAAGAAAATGCTCTTGCTTACTAGAAGAGGAGCGAAATTGCTTTTACACACATGTTAGCAGCTCCCTATGCATAAAAGCAATATCGGCTCCTGCAGGAGACAAGGAGCCTGCAGGGACTGCGGGGGCCTTCAGGGTCCCTCCATGGTCATCAAACTTTAACAAGTGGGTACCCTGGGTGGGACCAGGGCACCCACACTACAGGCCGGGCCCTGGGTGATGGGGTCGCGGATCCAAAATCTAACCGGGAAGGGGGCCATGCAGCCCCCTTCCTTGTTAAAATATAAATTTTTTAAAAGGGACAGGTCCCGGGGGATGGGGTCTCCGGGGGTTAAAAATGGGCTGGTGAGGGGGGGGCCCTCCCTTTAAATAAATAAATTAAATTAAAAGGAAAGGCCGTGCCCCAGGGGATGGGGTACCCAGGGCCGAAATTGGCCTGGGGAGGAGACCACTTGGCTCCCTTCCTTTTAAATAAAAGTGATTGCAGACTTGTGAGAAAGGCGGTGTGACTGCTGAAGACCTATAAGCAATCGCACTGTGTGAGACTTACTGGAGGTAACAAGAGGAGCTGTTGGCCCCCAAGGATGGCCATGTGGGTGAACTACCCCTACTTTTACATTCAGTAAGTCCCACACTGTGGGATTGCTTAGAGGTCTTTGTGGCCCGGCCCCTTTCTCTACCACTCTGCAAACGCCATTACGACCTATAGAAATTCAATTTAAAAAAAAGGTTTCAGGGAGGTTATAGTTAGAAATTAGCATTTAAAAAACCTTGGAAAATCACTGAAAAAAACAAAGGTTACAAGGACGTTATACTTAGGAAATGGAATCAAAAAAACTTAGAAATTCACTGGAAAAAAACTAAGGCTACAGGGATGTTATAGTCAGGCTCAGGTTTCACTCAAACAAAACCAATGAAATTCAGCAGTTACAGTTAGCTGAGCTATCTATGACTCGCACCCCTGCAATGTAATGCTTATGACCTCACATATTACATTACTCATGACATAGTTAGTGACATCACTAATGACATCACTGATGAAATCTCAAATCGGATCGCTGATGACATCACTGATGACATCATCTACAAAATCACTGACACACCCACTCACACCCCCATATAACCTTTCATACCCCCACTCCCACACAACCATTCCCAAACCCAATCACAGACCCACTGACATATCCACTCATACACCCATAGACACTCACACACTGAGTCATTTACCCATAGAGCTGCTCACATTCCCACTCACTCACCCATTTAGTCAATCACACAGCCACTTACTCACCCATACAAATACACACATCCATTAACGTACTCATACAGATACTAACACATACTCACTCACCGATACAGTCACTGACATAAGCACACACTCACCAATACAGCCTTTCTCACATTAACTCAATAAACCATACAGTCACTCATATACCCCATTACTCACCTATACTGCCTTTCACATACTGAGTTACTCTCTCATTTACCACTGGCACATCAACTCACTCACCCACACTCACTAACCCATACAGCCCCTCACTCACTAACCCATACAGCCACTGACTCACCCACTGACTCATCCATACAGGCAGTCACACAACCCTCACCCAACCACACAGACCAATTAAATACCCATACAGCCACTTACGTACCCATTCACACACCCATATAGCCACTTAGATACCAACTGACAGACTGATACAAACATTCATGCAACCAATCACTCACCCATACATTCACTGAGACACCTGTTGCTCAGGCTTTCTGTGACACATTTGTCAGTTTATTTCTGGTCAAAGTGGCCCAGATCTATAATAAGTTTGATCACACTTCTATTCACAGATCAGACAGCCCCTCTCACCCCTTACAGCTGGGGATGGTCCTTTGTTTCTCAAGTTTTCTCCTAGTAGCTAGAATCCTCGCGGGTAGCAAGTCAGGATTGCCTCATTATCCTAGCCTTCTACGTGTAATCAATTTTGCCATTGACACCATTGCTAAGGTGCTGGTTTTGAGTTTTAATGTAATAATGGAAAAAGGCTGCTTTCCCTCCTCTTGGAAGAAAGCATCCATTCTTCCCCTTCTAAAAAGAGCAAACCTGGACCCAAAAATCCCTAATAATTGTAGGCCCATATCACGCCTACCTTTGCCGCCAAATATCATTGAAATGATCATGAACCAAAAACTGACTGAGTTTTTGCAGGAGTTTCAGGTCTTAGATGCAACCCAGTTTGGGTTTCGGAGTGGTCATAGCATTGAACCCACCCTTTTAAAAATAATGGGAGAAACCAGATCCATTGTGGATGGCGGGGGTAGTGCAGCTGTCATGCTCCTTGACTTGTCTGCAGCATTTGACATGGTCGACCATAAGATTTTGGTCGACCTTCTCAGGGCTGTCAGGGGTAGGGGGCTCAGCATTAAAACTGATAAGATCCTTTCTATTGGGCAGGAGTCACACGGTGGCCTTGGGCCCCCATATCTCTGAACCATTTTCCCTGCCCTGTGGAGTGCCACAGGGATCTACACTCAGTCCTACTTAATCTAATGTGTACATAAAACCACTGGCAGCACGGATAAGATCATTTGGATTGTACCTTACCTCTTATGCAGATGCTACGCAAATAGTGAAAGCAAAGTCATCACCCCATATTTAGGTGGGTTGAAAGTTTCATGATTGCATGAGAGAAACTGGAAAATGGATGGAACAAAACTGTTTACAACTTAACTTTGGGAAAACTGAAGTTATCTTATTTGGGAACAACTCTTTCCTATGATCCCCTTCCTGGTGGCCCAAGGAGGCGGGCACGCATCCTGCTTCTGTGAAGAAAGCCAAAAACCTATGAGTAGTCATGGATAATAAGCTAACCTTTGGCAGTTAATGCAGTTACATCCACTTACTTCTTCATTCTTAGGATGCTAAAAACAGATGTTTCCTTTCATACCTGTAAACTCTAAAAAAAACTGTAATGTAATTCCTAGTGTTCGCCACATTGGATTATTGTAATGCACTTTCCCTGAACATGCAGCATCAACATCTAAATAGGCTTCGTGTATTACAGAATGCAGCTGCCAGAACTCTGACCCGGACTCCTAAACATTAACCTATCTCGGAGACTATCATTAAACTCCACAGGTTACCAGTTAGGCGATGTGTGAAATTCCAGGCCCCATACCTAGCCCACAAGGCCCTTTATGGCACTGGTCCAGTTTTCTTGCAGTACTCTTTCAAATGGTACCGACCTAGGAGAACTCTCTGATCTGTGGGCTCCCAGAAACTAGAGGTCAACATATTTAGACTCATAAATTGGGGGAGAAGAAGCTTTGTTACATCAACAGTCCAAGAAGTGGACTCTACTTCCTACCCATATCAGAGTCACACAAATTTGTTGTAGTTCTGGAAGGCTTTACAGACTTTGCTACTTGTGAATTAAGGAATCTACCAGGTTCTATATCAGGTTTCACCATGAGCCAGCACCTAGACACCCAAGGTATTTGTTGCACTATATAAGAATGTATAACATAACGAAACCTAATCACTCACTTATACAGTCAGTCACGCACCCATTGAATCATCCATACAGGAACTCATATACCAACTGATTCACCAATGCGCCTCAGTATTTGTATTTAACACTCATAAACTTTTTTGAAACAGTCACTAGATGATGTCATCAGTGATGCCATCAGTGAGGTCATTTGAGATGTCATCAGTGATTCAATGAAAAACACAAAGGTTAAAACATAAAAGTTCGATTTAGATGAAAATGTCTGTTAAAAATATTTCAAATGAAAAAAAAACTGAAATTCACCAGTTATAGTTATCTAAAGTAAATATATTTTGTGCCCTAAAGTAAGTATAACTCACACTTTCGCCATGTACTTCTAAATGCCTCACATATTATATCACTTATGACATGTTTGATTACATCATTGAGAACATCACTGCAACATCTGAAATGATATCACTGATGATACTGTGCATTGTGGGGGCCTGAAACAAAGGGCCCAATTATGATGCGGGTCAGTCGGACTGGCAGCTGCTATTGCTGCGGTCAGGAGACTGCCGACAATGCATGTTGCAATGCGACTGCCTGGCTGTGGGTCGGCAACACTTCGGTACCACAGCTGGGGCATGCTGAGGCCATGGGAAAGGGCTGCAGCACATGCCTCTACCATTAGGCACCTCCTGCACGTCGGTGCACTGTGTGCCATGAATCATGTTGCGTATGGAATGCAGTGCATGGAGGTGAGTGGGGGCGCTACATGTACCCCCAGAGCCACGTTTCAGTGGCCCACGACTGATGGAGGCCCTGTTTGTAACCCCCAATCCCTTTCCGTCAACCTTTTCAAGGTGGGGTACCTGCCATGAAAAGACTGTCAGAACAGGATAGTGTAGTCCTGTTGGCAGTGCCTGCCTTGGCACCACCTCTATTATGGGATGCTCCTCTGAACGCCACTCTGTCAGGATCTATGATCCTGGCAGAGCCGGTGTCCAACAGCTGTGGGTCCGACCGACAGTATCATAATAGGGCGGTTGGATTGGAGGACTGTCGGTGGTTGGACCGCCAGTGACAGCCTGTCGGCAGACCAACTGGCACTATCTTAATGAAGCCCAAAGTTGAACTACAGAGAGGTTACATTTACTTTTGTCACTCCAGTTAAAGCAACAATAGGGAAAGTTTTTGACACAAGAAGGGTTAGATTTACTATTCTCACTCCAGTTTAAACAACAGTAGGGCAAGTGTTGAACTCCAAAGGGGTTAGATTTATAATTCCCACTCCAATCAGTGCAACAGTAAGGAAAGTGTTAGACTCCAAAGGGTTAGATTTACTGTTCCCACTCCAATCCACACAACAGTGGGGAATGTGTTGCATTCCAGATGGGTTAGACGTATTATTATACCCACTTCAGTTTAACCAACAGTACAGACAATTTAGACTTTAGCGGTACTACAAATAAGAATCCACTTCATAATCACTTTTTACAAAACATGTAAATACCTAGAAAAATAAAAAAAATAAAGAACACATATGAACAAAATAAAATACATTAAAATAAAGTGTACTTCTCAACTACCAAAAAACAGCAAACACCCCAAAACTATTAACTATAAAATAAATACACCACAATGTAATTTAAAATATTACTTTTTAAAAACAAAAATAATTTAAATTTTTTCAAAAGCACAATTATTAAAACACTTAACACTAAATGATTCAATAAAACAAATAATGTTTGTAATATTTCCAACATTAAAAAAGATGCATAAATAATTATCAGTTTACCAAATAAATATTATAACAATTTATTTTAAAAATGCTATAAATTCAATACCTTCCCATCCTAGTTCTCTACAAAAATAACAAACGCCTTTAAAAATATGCATTTTTAACAAGAATGTCAACATTTAAATACAATATAAAATTTTAAAAATACAATAGAAGAATTACGAAAGAAAGCCATTTACATCATTAACAATAAGTTATATAATTAATTAACAAATAAAAATTAATTAGCATTAAAAAATATTATTTGTATTTTAATTATCTTCCCAACCTATTTACCTACAAAAGCAAAACCTTCTACTAAAATATAAATTACCCAAAAAAAAACATCTAAATACACTGTAAAATATAAAACATAAAAAAAATTCTTTCAACAATTAATAAAATCAAACAATTAAAAGTTGTCATAATCAATTACACAATTAAGAAGCAATTTAAAATTAATTATCATTATCATAAACTTATTAGTAATTTAATACACTTCTCACCCTATTCCCCTGCAAAAAACGACAACTGCCAACCATAATAAAAATATTTTAAAATCTAAATGTAGATTAAAAAAACAAAGTAAACTTACATTCATAAAATTACTATTACACAATTAAACAATTTATAAATACGTTAATCAATTAAACATTTAATTTACAATGCAAAATTAATAATCAATCAATAAAGTAAATAATCATAATTTAAATTACTTCCCAGGTTCTACATTATAAGTTACTAATATTTTTTTTTTTAAATGTAACCCTTTAAATTGCAAACTATAGTACAGGAAGTTCATAATAATTATATTACTTATAATTAGATATATTACATAAACCAATATTATTTAAAACAATACCAAAAATGATATTCTTCCAAACCATACTCTGTGACATCATATTTCTGTACTAACTAAATTTGACACAATATTTACATATCAAAATATTAAAAACTCAATATTTTGTCCAAACACCCATTTAGGCAGTCTCACTGGCAACTCTGACAAAAGTACACCTTCCTGGGCTAAACAAGCATCTTTGCTATCTCTATTGTGCCCATCAGGAATAATGGTAGCAAAATCCAGAACTTAATAGACTGTCACATCATGGTCACCACTCTGCCCACATTGCCCTCAATCTGGTCCTCATCTTCGTGGTACACACTCACACCCAAATACCTAAAGGAGTCAAATTTCCAATTTAATCTCATGAGAAGCATTGAATTGCACTCTTTCTCTGACCATTAACGCAACGGAAAAAAGCAGGACTTGGTCCAGTTAATTTTCAGACATGAGTTGTCTCTGAAACCATCCAGAATTCCCATTACCTCCAACAGTGCCTTGAAACCCCTTGCCAAGTAAACAAGAGCATCATCCAGAGAGAGAGAGAAACAATCTGCCAACTGTTGCCCATTTTGATGCTACAGTCTTCTCCCTTACTCCACGGAGGAAAGCAGTGGCTCCATGGCGATAGAAAAAATGAAGGGCAACAGCGAGCAGCCATGCCTGGTGCCTCTGTTTATTGTCAGCCATTCTGATATAATTTGACCTGTAGGTACACATGCCACTTGCTGTGTTTACAGCAGTTAAATCCATTGCCAGACATTCAGGCCTATCCCGAACAACTTTAGGACTTGCATAAGGCATGGCCACCCTTAAGTGTCAAAGGAATACTTCAAATCAAGAGAAATTGCCAAATGACCTTATCCTGTACATTATCAACCAGGGTGAACAATCAGCGCAGATTTAAGAAGGTGTTTTTCACAGGCACAAATCCATTCTGATCTGGGTGCACTATAGAGCTCACCACTGCCAGTCACAAATCATGAGAGTTTTCCCTAAAGTCTTATAGTCTATGTTTAGTAGAGCCAGGTGGCTGTATGAATGTACTTCTAACAGATACCTGCCAAGCTTCGAGAGGACCACTATTAGTGTCTTCCTCACTTAAGCCACC
Source organism: Triturus cristatus (assembly GCF_964204655.1). Lineage (NCBI taxonomy): Eukaryota > Metazoa > Chordata > Amphibia > Caudata > Salamandridae > Triturus > Triturus cristatus. The sequence goes on from NC_140593.1 coordinate 426,236,767, forward strand.
AGATGTACTATTTAGTTGGCTCTTTTGTTTAGCTTGAGAAACGTTGGGGGGGGGAACAACCTTTACAACGCAACTTTTACAACGCACTACTTTTACAACGCATTTTTTACAACGCATAATCCATTACAACGCATGACATTACAACGCATGACACTACAACGCATTTTTAAAAACTACCTTTACAACGCATTCCATTACAACGCATACTACCATTACAACGCATACCATTACAACGCATAATATTACACTACACTATCCAACACTTACCCTACTGTTGCACCCCCTGGAGTTAGAATAGTAATTTTTACCCCTATACTATCCAACACTTACCCTACTGATGCACCCCCTGGAGTTAGAATAGTAATTTTTACCCCTATACTATCCAACACTTACCCTACTGTTGCACCCCCTGGAGTTAGAATAGTAATTTTTACCCCTATACTATCCAACACTTACCCTACTGATGCACCCCCTGGAGTTAGAATAGTAATTTTTACCCCTATACTATCCAACACTTACCTTACTGTTGCACCCCCTGGAGTTAGAATAGTAATTTTTACCCCTATACTATCCAACACTTACCCTACTGTTGCACCCCCTGGAGTTAGAATAGTAATTTTTACCCCTATACTATCCAACACTTACCCTACTGTTGCACCCCCTGGAGTTAGAATAGTAATTTTTACCCCTATACTATCCAACACTTACCCTACTGTTGCACCCCCTGGAGTTAGAATAGTAATTTTTACCCCTATACTATCCAACACTTACCCTACTGTTGCACCCCCTGGAGTTAGAATAGTAATTTTTACCCCTATACTATCCAACACTTACCCTACTGTTGCACCCCCTGGAGTTAGAATAGTAATTTTTACCCCTATACTATCCAACACTTACCCTACTGTTGCACCCCCTGGAGTTAGAATAGTAATTTTTACCCCTATACTATCCAACACTTACCCTACTGTTGCACCCCCTGGAGTTAGAATAGTAATTTTTACCCCTATACTATCCAACACTTACCCCACTGTTGCACCCCCTGGAGTTAGAATAGTAATTTTTACCCCTATACTATCCAACACTTACCCTACTGTTGCACCCCCTGGAGTTAGAAAAGTAACTTTTACCCCTATACTATCTAATACTTACCTTAAATGTAATTTAATATTATGCGTTGTAATGGTATGCGTTGTAAAGGTAGTATGCGTTGTAATGGAAATGCGTTGTAAAGGTATTTTTTAAAAATGCGTTGTAGTGTCATGCGTTGTAATGTCATGCGTTGTAATGGATTATGCGTTGTAAAAAATGCGTTGTAAGTGCATGCGTTGTAAAAGTGTGCGTTGTAACGTCATACATCCACGTTGGGGCCAACAGAGTCTTATATGTTCCATACCATTGTACTGGTAGGCCATCTGTGTCTTGTTACATGCTATTTGGTAAATCTGTGTTATAGAGAACAGTGGTCCCTATTCAGGAGGAATACAGTGTGATAGATAACCATACACTTAGAATAGAATGTATGTCTTTTGTCCAGCCGGACAAGAATTTATTTTCATAGTATTTTTCAAAAGTAGTATCAAATAAAACATTCAAATGACAAGTGGGCACAGCCGTGACCAACAGAACACAAGACAGAACAATGAACACAGAATTGGCCAAAAGGCAAGCCAAAATGGGTCTGTACAGTTGTTCTCAGTATAGACAGACACAAATTAATCATTTAACACCATTGCACAATGTGTTATAGCTTGCGTCTAGTGCATAGGGTGTTTGGGTGTCGACGACGTTTCGATGCCACATTAAATATAGGGCATCATCTTCAGGACAAACAAATAATGCACTGCTGTCTTGATAATATATCACACCTTTTTTACAATTCTAAGGTGGCAGAGAGTCGACGGTTCATTATAGGCGCAGGAGCGCTCAACATCTGGACTTTGGGGGTTGCTGACACCAGCGGGATCAATTCTGTTTGCTTTATGGCAGAAAGTCCTTTTGGGTGCTGTGTGCCAGCTGTTGGAGAATGCACAATCGCATTACTTCAGTGAGCGTGGGCAGTATCGCCGCATCTGCTTCGGAGTTTCAATGGTGTCTTCCTCACTTAAGCCACCAGATGTACTATTTAGTTGGCTCTTTTGTTTAGCTTGAGAAACGTTGGGGCCAACAGAGTCTTATATGTTCCATACCATTGTACTGGTAGGCCATTTGTGTCTTGTTACATGCTATTTGGTAAATCTTGCCTATGATAAGGGGCTCCTCCAGGATATGCCTCTGTGGAGGATCGTTTCGGGAGGTTTGTGGCAGCTCAGTAGTCTTCCAGCATGTACATATCCTGCTCTGATGGAGCCTCATACAACACCCTGTAATATTCTGAAAAAACTGAGTTAATCTCTGCCTGTGGTTTAACTATGATATCCTGTGAGTTACACACAGTGCCAATTTTCTGTCTATGTCTGCGTTCAACAGCCAGGCCAGCAAGTGACCGAACCTATCGCCCTCTGCATGCTGCAGCGCCACATACTCCGAATAACTCATCTTCCTCTTCCCAGTCATCAAAACCCTGTGTTTACTACTCAGTTCCTGAATAGATTGGGCATCACCTAGTTCTTGTATAAGGTGGATTTCCTCACTGCAAATTGCCTCTTCTGTGGACAGAATATCTATGTTCAAGCCCTTTCAGACATGACGTTGTCTTTATGCAAATCCTCCTCATAACCTTCTGAAAAGCATCCAATTCTATCATCCCATCTCTAGCCATCCTCTCATTATCTGCAAAGTAGTCTGTGATGACTTTGCCCAGAATCTTTCTAAATAGGGTATCCATCATTGCATGGACATTCAATCTTCAGGTTGGTACCTGGGCTTGTGCTCTGCCCATCCTATGAACATCTTGAGGGAGTTGTGGTCTCATAGTTTGTGGCCCAGGCACTCCATGGCTAGTCATGTGATGGTTGGTGCATAATCTACATAGGAATGGTAAGAATATGCGCTCTGTAGGGGATGCCTGGTCCCCCGGGTGTCACTGAGGAATCACCCCCACACCCATTGCTAAAAGTTAATGGTTACTCAGATACTGTGGGGCATATTCACAAGCCCCTATTGCCACCACAACGTCACTGAAAGTGACGTTGTGGTGGCGATAGGATCCTCGCCTTATTCACAAGGCAGCGTTAAGCCACTTAATGTGGCTTAACTGTGCCTTGTGAATAGGCCCCCTTTCACGCTGTGTTTATCGTGAAAGGGGTGTGCAGTGGGTGTTGTGGTGGGCATTCCACCACAACACCCATTGATATTTACGCTGCCCCCTATTCACAAAGCAGTGTAAATAGGAGCTAACGCCAAACTTAAGATGGTGATACAAGGAGAAATGCTTTATTGCTCCTTGTTTTTGCATTTTCCATGTGTGCTGCCTTGTGCAGCACACATGGAAAATGCAAAATGCCATGGTTTGTTTATGTACAGGAAGGTGTCCTTCCTGTACATAAGCAAACCTTTTTTTTAAAAATCCCGTTTTGTAACTTACATGTGTGCTGCATGAAGCAACACACATGTAAGTTACAAACTGGCATTTTAGGTTTGTTTATGTACAGGAAGGGACACCTTCCTGTACATAAACAAACCTCCCTGCTTGTATACACCCTTGCACTCTGGTGCAAGGGTGCCTGAGTTGGCGCGATGTTGTGAAACTTAGCGCCATCACAGGGGGAAAAGCAAGGCTGCACCATGTCCTTGTGAACATGGTGCAGCCTTGCTTTTCCGAAGTGGCGGAGAGAGGCGTTAAGCCAAGAAGGCTAATGCATCTCTCCGCCACTTCCTTGTGAATATCCCCCTGTGAGTCCCCAGAAGTGGTGAGGTGGATCTGTCCACTGCAATGTCCGGAACACAGCTAAAACCCTCTCTCAAAATACATGTGGCATATCATTTATCTCCTGGAGAATGAGTGAAGGAATCCAGAAATGTTGTTATGTTGCTATTTGGGACATATAGAGGATGCAAGAGTAGGGGGTCCATCTACTAATATATCTACCACTACATATCTGCAGTTTGTCAGAATTACAAATGGAGGGTTTGGTGCTATCCATACCAACATCGCTCTGGCATATGCCAAATACATTGTGCCTGTTACATGACCACTCCACATTCTTGTTAGCTTCTGCAGTTCAACATCATTCATGTGTGTTTCCTGGATATCCGCAACATTTATGCTCTTGTGTATCAGGTAAGTATGGATGTATATGCCTCTTTAGGAGTTGTTGCCATTTTATTTATGTTCCATGTAAGTACAATGTAAGTTGGTAATGAGTGTCTCTGTCTACTAGCCATGACATTTACTTATATAGAACCTATGCGCTGGGCTACAGACCAGTGATGAGCATCTCCCCTGGACAGAACAACGAGTATTTTCTGAATGGCGTGTCAAAGGATAACTTACATAAGGAAAACTAAATCTAACATCCCCAGCTCCCTCTCTCCAGGCTAAGCAGCAACCAGCTTTATGTAATTCACGGATTATAAGTGAGACACCAACGTTTGTCCCATACACTTGCACAGCCAGGTCCATTTGTAAAACTGGGATCATTCCATTCCTGTACATGACCATTATATTCGTGCTCCATATGGCTCAGAGAAATAGGGCTGCTCGTGGTACAAGCGGCTGCATCAGGCGGGTGCATGCTCACTCTCCGGAGTGGCATGGCTAGCTCTCCCCAGTGATCGGAGCAGCTTCCAGTGTCACAGAAATGTGATAAGTCAAGTTCTCACTAGTGGGTGGGGGGGGGTAATTAAATCCTTTGGCTCCCAACTGGAGACACGCAAGTCATACTCCTCGGCGTCCTCCTGGTCCTTAGGGACCAGTTAAGGCAGATCTCTCAGTACGGCTAGACCTGCTAGGGGCAGACTGGACCCAGGTGATGGCCCTAAGTCTTTGATAATTTGGTCCTGGCAGCCTCTCCTGGCACATGGGCTTGCTGTGGTACTGTCTGGATGCAACATATACAGGTTCAGTCACCAACACCACAGCAGCCTCTCTCTGGCATACGGGCTCAACCCAACAAAGCACTGTGGGGTTTGGCGTCCCTTTCGCACATCACTTGATACTTTGCTCAGTCTATGGTGGCCATATCCTGGGATCGCCGAAAACTGTCCTGCACACGGGCTACGGCCCGATCGGTTCACACGTTGCACAGGGAGTTGTCACGGTAGAGCGCCCACTGGACCTTACTCCCTTCAACGATCTCCTGTTCCTCACATGTCATTCTGGTCTTGGCAAGTAGACAGGCACGAGTGCTCCAGGCCCAGGGCAGGTAGTCTTGTTTTTCCTAGGTGATGTCCCTTCACCAAGCAGAGAGAATAGCACGCCTTGGCTCCTAGCAGGCCTTGGCTTCCAGTCCAGGTCACCGGCAAAAGTCTTGTAGAGCTTTCCCTTCTCACACAGCCTGTCTGGTTGCTTGCCAGATGACACATTTTTAGGGCCTGAACCTCCTAGACACCAAATGTGATTTACGGTCTGGGTCTTTGAGGTTTTATTTTGGGGTTCTGCTTCATTTGAAGTGGACACTTCTCTCTTTCCTCTTTGCTCATAGAAGATGTCTGTCATAGCAGGCATGACTTCGAAGTTCATTATCCCGCAACACCACCATAGTTCACACCTGGATGTCAGCCACAGTGATAGGTGGATCAAATGGTTAAACCCAATCCCAGCCCTACTCTTTATGATTCCCTTATAAGCCAATTTGTCTTTCTGAGATGTGTCAAGGTCCCTTCCTTGTGCTTTATCACTGAATCAAAGAGCAGTATTTTAAAGTGTAAAGGGAGTCTTTTCCTTTCCCCTTCAGTGTGTATCCCACCCAACTCACATGAATGCAGCTATACACAAATATGTCCAAGGAGATTCCTCTCCTCCTCATGTATTGACCAGGCAGGACTGGGCTTCCCAAAATGGAACCCAGGGTTCTCCATATGGTGTACCATTGAAATGGTGAGTCACAACTCTCAGAGGCAAAGGTAAGGTTCCTCTGGCTGTGTAGTTCCCTATAGGAACAATTAGGGATTTCTCCAAAGTTATTCCAAGTAATTCCCGTGTTTAGTAAAAAATATCTGAGCCTCACTAGGGATGTTTCTAGTTCTGTTATTTATAGGAGAATATAATCACTGTACAATGACATCTGGTCTTCCAGGTGTCACCCTAATATCAGCACCATAATTAGGCATTTACACAGATCCACTCAGCTAGGGCCTTTATTTCGAGGGCAAAGAGCATCAGTGACAAGGGGCACCCTTGTCTCATGATCTTCTGAATGGGTAATTCTCTGAATAGGATTCAATTCACTTTCAGCCTAGTTGTGTGGTCTGTGTAAAGGAGTCCATCCATTTTAGAAATGTTGATACAAGTCCTATTGTCTTCATAATGGTGAACAGGAAGGGCCTTTCTATGGAATAGAACACTTTATTCTCGTTCAGGGGCTCATTTGCCAGGGGTAAGTCTAGTGTGTCGGCTACTGTAATGTTGTTACAGACGTGTTATAAATTGAATTTGGGGGATCTCTGGGATATAAACCCATTCTGGTCCTCAAGTACCAGATTAGAAATAATGCACTGTAGTCTGTTTATTAGTACCCTCGCTAGGATTTTGTTGTCCTTGTTGAGAAGAGAAATTGTCTGTAGGAATTCCACCTAGCTGGGGCTTTACCTGCTTTAAGGGTGGCTGTGATTCTTACAGTACATACATCTCTAGAGAGTTCTCCCCATCGGTATGCGTCCCTGTACATTTCATATAGTGGGGTCCAAACTTTTTTTGCCATTCCCATTAAAAAATCTGCCGGTAGCCCATTTGGGTCTGAAGTTTCCCCACAATGGAATTGTATAAGTGCTTGGAGTATTTCCTCTTGTGTTAGTTTACTTTCTACTTCTAGTGCTCTAGACTTCACCAACTGTTTGCAGGGGCAGTCTCGAATTAAGTCCTGCAACTCCCACTCTGGTGTTGTTGGTTCATCTGCAAAGACTTTTGCATGCAGTCAGCCATTACATTTACTATTTTCTCGCTGCCTGATGTAGTCTTTCTCAATTTCAATGAGTTCCCTTTCTAATTCTAGGCCGCTGTGGGATCTTTCTCTTTTGTCCCTTACTTAATTCGCTATTATCACCTCCCTTATTGTGGCCTCTCATCTCGGCACTGCGTCAGTTGTCTCCGCGGTATTCTCTTTACAATAGTGGTCCATCATGTTGCCTAGATGTTCAACTACTTTTTCATTTATTAGACACCAGATCCGTTAATTTGTTTCCCTGCAAGGGGCGTTCTGATTGGCTAATTCTGACCTTTGTGCTCTTTCTTCTCATCACTGTGAGAGCTCAACACTTCTCAGTCACTCCTCTCTGGTCAGATTGATCCCCTTGACCTCCTTGACTACTCTCTGCAGTTGGGATGTTGTGGCTGCATTGCTGGGGTAGGGACTTTCCCTCATTCCTTCCTACAGCCTGGTCTGGCGGATTGGTTGGCTTGGCGAACACTTTGACAGATAACCATGGAAAAGCCCAAAGATGGTGGTAATGTTACATGCCCTTCTGTCTCGATCAATAGTATGCTGGAGCAGGTTGTCAGGATTGTCAGCAACGAGATCGAATTGAATGAACATAGACTTTCCCTTAACTGTAGAGCGCTTGGTCCTTTCCTCATCTTAGATACCCCAATCGCCAGTAACTTTGAAATGAGGGCCTCCCTCGTGCCAGTCCCCACTGGGCCGGACATTAGATGTAAAGCAGCAGCCCATCCAGAGCCATCTCTGGGCATCCCCCCATTGCAGCAACAGGCCCCTATTTTAGTGGTCAAGAGTAAATTTCAACTTAGAAAGAATGAGGACAGCAAGAGGAAACAGCCCCCTGCTACCAAAGCATCTGTGAACCCTACGAACCAACTGCTCACATGGATCCATCCAATGCCTGTTTTGTTGTACCAAAAATCAGAATGCCAGATCGACACCATACAGTTCATAGACTCTCTGGATTCCCTGACCCATGTGGCACAGTGCGACAAATTTGGGGAAATACTGGAGGATAAACTGAAACCAGTGATGGACCGTCTGGATAATCTTGAAAACTCTGTGCTTCCTGCCTTTTACAAATCCTTGTATGAACACATAAAGTGCACAAGGGTTTGTCCCGTTACTTGTTCCCCACCAACTCTCAGGATCACAGCTCATAGCAACCCCCTTACTGATACCACTATCCATATCCCTGTCCATCTAGCTGAGAAGACCCCTAGACCATCCACAGTTGATGCCAACCATGGCAGTGGAGTAATTCAATCTAGAGCGCGCCCACAGATCAATATAATCCCCCTGGCCCGCCCACTATGGCATCGCCCACACTGGCCCCTGTTAGGTATTTGTATGCCTCAAGTCCCGACAACCTGAGACTTCCCACACCTTGTCCCTATGTTCTGATTTTGGCTAGGGTTCCTCCATTGAAGGTTGGGCAGCATGAGTCTTGGGACAAACAACACAATAAGTCTGCTGATTGGCTCTCCAAGCATAAGCATTTTAATGCCTGGGGACTGAATGAAATTATAATGGCCAGAAGGGTGAGATCGGTGGTGCAGTCTAAGAAAGACTTTGAAGGGGACTGCGTTGTTTCAAATTTCCGTAGATCTGTATGTGTACATATTATCCCGAGCAATAAAGCACTTCACAACCTTGCTGAAACAAAGGTAGTTGCTCTCCCTCTTGGATTATTTTAAAAGCCACCTCTCCTCCCTCCAGCAAAACGCCAATGCCCTATGGCCGCACCAGGTCATGTTGCCTGTTTTATTAAGTTCTCTGTCCTGACTGACCTGGAGGCCGTGGAATGATTCCGGCCAATGAGGTAATGGATAACTGAGTGTCTCCCATCATAGTTCACAATAGGTTGCTCCATGCCCCCAATTGCCCTGAAGGTCAGCCAGAGAATCTTCCAACATATCCAATCAGTGTTGTTCCAGGTGTCCCTGGGAAGTTCCAATTTATCTCCTGGAATGTGGCTGGCCTGGGACCCAAATTAGTACATCCAGACTGGTGTGAGTTTATTGAACAGTATGATGTGTGCCTCTTTCAATAGACATGGTCCCTACAACCCAATTCCATGTTGGCTAATCGAACTATACCAAGGTCGCCAGCATAGCAGGCAAGGGCCAGCCTTCTAGGGGCCTCACGACTTGGGTTAAGATTACAGTGAGGGGCACGATAAAATAAATCATGGTTGACTACCCTGATGTACTGTGTATATGCTTTAAGGCCCCACAGGGTGCAACCTACCTAACATACAATGCGTACTGTAGATTGTCTGGAAGAGAAAGCTTCTGTAGACTAATTAGCTGTGCCTTTAGCTTGCCTGCAATAGCCACAACCCTGTCCGTGCTTTCCCTTGATGAACTGTGAAAAATGCTTACAGACCAGAGACAATAGCTTAGGCCTTTTGGCAAGAAGACCTAGGTATGAGGAATGTGACTCATCTCAGCTCAGGAAGGGCAATTAGGAAGGGCTCAGGAATATAATTAACTTGAAAGATACAAGGGTGAGGCCTGCCCATTCATAGTTAAATTTAAATTGAGTCCTGGGAAAAAGGGTTTCTATTGAAGTGGAATGGGGCTGTGGTCCCAGAACCAGTTTGGTGTGGTCGAGGAGGAGGGACTGCTAACTTCCTTAGACATACCTATAGCTGGTCCACCAGCCTCCTCTAGAGGCATAAGGGTTCAGTCATGTGGGAATTCTGACACTAGTGCACTCAAGAATGGTTTGCAGTAAGTAAAACATGATGTGCTGCTAATGTGAGAATGTATGCTCTTGGGAACCTTTTTCTTATTAGTTAGGGAGCAGCCAGTAGTCACCACCACTCACTGGCAAGTGAGTTGTACAATAGTAGCACTCCACAGAACACATCTGGACCTGTGCATGAACAGAAGAGGACTGGACCCACTGTCTTTGACCTGTGTGGAGACCTGAAGTGTAGGACCTGCGTCCACTTCTACCTAGGGCTGAGAAGTGGACCCCATGTGTCATTTGGCTGAACTCCTGTGTTGCTAGAGGGACACAGAAAGCTACAGCAGTACCTTTCCTGGAGTGATCAGTTACTACTGAATCTGGACTGATTTTTGCTAGTGGCCTTTGCTTATGAGCAGACTTTGGCGGGCTTGAAATGTAAATTTTCCAACTCAAAGTTGTTCTCGCCAAAACCAATAGCTTCAGCGGTACCTCTTCCAACAGCTATCCTATTACAAGAGGACTTTGGTGAATGCAACCTTCATCCTCGTACTGCTAGATGATTTCTACTTCCATAAAAAATACTTTTTCAAAAGGTCAAAACTTTGACTGGAATGGCCAGCTTGATGTATCTGACCTCCGCTCCATTGCGATGGGCCTGAAATTGCACCTAGGTCCCTGTCAGCCATAAACAGTGACATCTGATTGCTGCTTTAATTTTTCTTGGCAATTTTTGCTTGAAAACTTAAAAAGTCATATCTCTGGTTCCCCTCACTAAATTTAAAAAGTGTATGTCTCTGTTTTTCGAAAGTGGCTGTGGTATTTATATTCTGTTGTGTTTGGACTTTCTAATTGTTTTGTTACTGCTAAATAATTTGCACCCTTTTCCTTAAGGTAAGCCTATTTGCTCTGTGCCATAGTTATCAGGGGTTGAGTCCAAGTTTATTTATTGAACCTTTGTGTTGAACCTGGCAAGACTGTCTACTTATTAGTTTGAAAGGACTCACATTCTTCCTAACTAATAATCAATTTTCTTACAAGGGATTTCTTGGAATAGATGGTAGATTAGAATAGAATAGAATAGAATAGAATAGAATAGAATAGAATAGAAAAGAATGGAATAGAAGGGTTTTTAATATAGCACATGGCTACCCGGAAGCATCCCAGCGCTGAGTGAACACTAGAGTAGGGCCTACCTTCTATTGAAGGAGCCAGGTTTTAAGTTGTCTACGAAAGGCTAGGGGGTTGGATTGTTTACGCAACTGCAGTGGCAGACTGTTCCACAGTTTGGAGGCATTGTATGAGAAACGCCGGCCTTCACCTCTGGCCTTCTTGACCCTTGGTACCACTGCAAGGTACAACTCGTCCGAGCGAAGGCTTCTTTTGGCCTTGTAAGGGCAGATCATAGATTTAATAATAGGTGGCCCATTTCCACCTAGGGACTTGTGGGCAACACACAGGGCCTTAAAATGTATTCTTTCCTGCACCGGTCGCCAATGGAGTATGCAAAGTGCCGGTTTTGCTCAACATCGGTTCTGGGTTCCTGTGAGCAGTCTTGGAGCTGACTTCTGCACAATCTACCGTTTTGAGATGACATGGTTGGGGGCGCCCAAATAGAGGGCGTTACCATGATCTATCCTGGATAGGATGAGCCTGGACCAGAGTTTTTCTAGCTTGGTCCGGTAGTAGTGGCAGAACTTTGCGGATAATTCTTAGCAAGCCAAAACAAAGAGCAGCGGTTTTCCTGGCTTGAACTTTGAATGAAAGGTCTTAGTCCAACCAGACACCCAGACTTTTTATATCTGTTTTTGGGATGAGTGTTAAACCCATACAAGCTGGCCACATAATGTTGGCTTTGAAATTCAGCCGGTTGCCAAGTAACATGAGCTCAGTTTTGTCGCCATTGAGTTTTAAGTGGGATAGGTTCATCCACTTAGTGACTTCCTCAAGACAGTTGTGGAGGTTCGGGGGCAAGTGGTCGGCCTGGGTCAGAGCCACCACTAGCTGAGTGTCATTGACGTAAGAGGATGCATATAGACATTAAAAAGGGTTGGGCTCAAGGATTAGCCCTGTGGAACTCCACACTTGAGGGGGACGGGTTTAGACAATGTGTCACCAGCAAACACCTGTCCACCAAGAAGGAGAGGAGCCACGATAACACCTTGCTGGACACTCCTAAATTCCAGAGACGGTGAGCCAGGGTATGGTTATTCACCGTATCGAAGACCGCACTTAGGTCGAGGAGTATTATGGCGGCTGTGCCTCCTAAGTCAAGAATCTTCCTTGCTTCCTCCACAACCGCTAATAAGGCGGTCTCGGTGCCTTGGCGTGGGTGAAAGCCCGTTTGTGAGGGGTGGAGCAGGTTATTGGATTCCAGGAACGTAGAAAGTGTATGGTTAACAATTTTCTCTGCGATTTTGCCCATTGCTGGGAGGAACGAGATAGGACGATAATTGCCCAACTCTGCCGGGTCCAAGTTCTGCTTTTTCAGCAGGGCTTTTACCATAGCTCTCTTCCATTCGGGGGGAACAATCCCCAATGAGAGGGAGGAATTGATCAGACTGGTCATAATGGGAGCCGCCAGAGATGCTGCCAGCTTTAAGATGTTAAGAGGTGCAGGGTCCAATGGAGATCCCGATTTGACCGTGGTTAGATAGGGAAGCACTATACATGTTATCACAATGTCACACGCTTGACATATGTTAACCCTGGGATCGCATAAACATACATCACAATCTAGGTTCTACCCTATTCCCCTAGGACTGCCTCACTAACAGAATGCCACACAACACTCCCAAACCCCAATATGCAGCTTGCCCCAGTCCAACAGAAGAGGAGCTTCACTAAGTGGGAGGCAGGCCTTATAGTTACCTCTGTAGCTGATCGCTGCAAGGTACTAATTGATATGTCTCCATGCACCTTCAGGGAAGTGGGGACGGAAGCCATGTGGCAGACTTGATAGACTATGTCAGTGCATTGGTGGTGGAGGACTGCACTGTGGGAGACCTCAAGAAAATGTGGCAAGATGAGAGGAAATGGGTGAATAAGTTCTCCAGGTTAAAGGTGGCAAATGCTGTTCATTGAGGCGGACCTGTATCCCATCTTCGTCCCATTTCCTTTGAGGTGCATATCCTCACCACTATGCGCCTTGACCTCCTTTATGGCCAGCTTGTTCTACAGAACTGCAATCTAATGCCAGGTAATAACTCAACACAACTTTTTCACAACGTGTTCTTGTACCACGATTCATGCCATCTTTCCTTCAGTCACTCTTCACATATAGGCAGAATTCACACACTTCTTCGTCATACACAGCCTCTAACACCCACTGATTCCAGAAAAAGTGATCTGTCAGCAATAGCCATAGAACGAATATTTCCAACTGTGAGGGTGATAAACTGATGCACTTCGGTAGTGATGAATTTCAGTACCTGTCACAAACATCGTCATTAGCTAATCAGGCAGAATTGCCAATAAATTCTGCGAGATTTCACTGAAATACGGTAAAAAAATTATTATGCATTTAGTATTATTTTCTTAGCAGGAAAATGCCCACTTTTGTCGAAAACTAATGCAAGGATGCCTATTGAGCTAAGAAACCTAAGAAATGCAACAGAACAGGAATAGCAAATGTGAGCAGCTGCTTGTGCTTGCTAAATATGTGCGGTCGAATTTTCCTCTAGCTTACAACCAGCATTCAGTACTAGTTGGACACGAGGATGCATTTTGGGTTAAGAAACTAGCACTAAATGCAACAGAAGATAAACATTAGTGCATGCAGGCGATTTGTAAATGTCCTCTCGCAGTATGATTTTCTCCCCCCAAATTAATTTCAATCATGCGAGTTGGTTTTATTTCATCATCAGTAATTCTGAATGAAAGAGTACTGCAGAATTACCATTTCACTCCAATTAGTGAGGCGTAATTGAGATTTTGCCCCGGCTTATATGTAAATCCTCTCTTTCCTCCATAAAAAATGTATTCTCAAAATGAGGGAAAGGGTGACAGTGATATACACCAACATGGGCAGCCTGTGAGTGATTGGCTGATGCTATAATGAATTGCACCTGTTGATAAGTGTAGGGGAGCCAAGATTTTAACTTCTCCCCTCCCCAACCAGTAGCAGGTGTGCATACACATGAAGCCTTGTTGGAATATGTGTTTTATAGAATTTGAGGCTAAAATAATGTTGAGTTTATTTTCAGACTTCAATTAAATACATGCAAAAGTTGTGCAATATAAAGTGATTAGGTTTTATAGGATTTGAAAGTGTTCCTGTTTTTTGGAATAATGCATATTTTAATTTCTTGTCATTTTGTATCGCTTATTGGAATGCATGTATTTGTTTCTGTTGTTGATGTTTTATCTTATTATGGCTTTTAGCAGAATTAAAGTATTTGACTGACTGACAGAATGACTGACATGCAAAAGTTTAGATTGAATAAAAATGTATTCAATTATTTAAAAAATGCATTTGGGTTCTCCTAGTTTTTCCTGTGTGGCATTACTATTATTCCTTGCATCCATTGATTTCTATGGGAGTGTGTTGCTGTACCAATGACCGACTATATATGGTGCTTGATTTACTTCAAGGACTGTCTGAAGACTATTCAAGCCTTTTTTGTCAGTAGAATTACAATAGCAGATTTAAGTGTGACTTTTGTGCATAGCAATTGTCTTACTCTTGTGTGGGTGTGTTTTGATATCTGCTTTACCTCTATTAAGCCCTCCCCATATTTCCCTCAATCAAACCAATTTGATAGTAAATATTCTCCATTGTCTCCAACAGTGTCTCCCACATTCACTGCAAAAACGTATCCCTATGTGTGCCGACATCTCTGCAATAATGCAATAAGAGGCAGGACAGTGGTAAATGAAGATGTCCAGCTGGAGACATGTGATAAAATTGAGGATATGTAGAGTAGTAATGCTGTAGCACTATTTCCCATACTCAAAATTGCTTTTGTTCATTGGCCTCTATGCAATTTCAGTGGATCTATGTGATAACCTAGCTGCCATTACCTCCTCTTCATCATACCCAACCATGACCATTAACATAATCTTTATGATATGAGCAGGGCGACCCTGGGTATAATGTAACCAATTAAAGAGGGCCCCCATGGGAGATATTTATATCTTCTAAATGGTTTTGCAACCCATGGTAAGTTACTTCCCTGACACATCAGTAGGCAATAGTACATGTAAAAAGTTAATTTAATTAGTTTCCTCTTACAAAGAGATAAAACCATAAGTGTTTTAACAAAAATTAATTTCTTATGTGAAAGCAGTTACCATAAGAGCATTGTTGGTTAGCTTCTCTTTGCAGGCATAACATGAGTGGGCCTGCACAGATGCCATGTACCATTTCATGAGACCACGTAATTATAGAAATCATAAGCGTTCACTACTCGCTGTGATTGATAGCTCATTGCTACACCAGGCTTAATGCTAAATTGTGATACAAATGACAACCCACTGTTACTTGTATCCCAAGGAAGACCCCAAACAGTATGCAGCTGTAGGCCTTTAAACATGGTCATCTTAAAACCAGAAGATTGTTTGGAAAATAATGCTCAGACAGCAACCACTGTGCTTCTTTGCAGCATTTAATTTTCTCAATTCTTGTTCACAGTTCATAGCACCTCAACACCTAAACAATGTGCCACCTACACTGTTTGCACAATACTTTCAAATGTTGCCTATGTTAAATTCTTATGAATAGATTTTGTGTTGAAATTAGTTCTTAGTAAAAGCCAACCATGCAGATTGTAAAATATCATACCATTCCACTTCTGATGACTCTGCCTCTACAATTTGTAGATAATACTATTTCTAGGAGCCACAATTTGCATAATTATGAGCTTGAGCTATAAAATGTTATGCCATTTAAAAATGTGGTCCTTCACAAAATCTAAGTTTCTTAGCTCCATCCTATTCACAGCTCTTTGTGCTCTTCATAATTTCTGAATTAAATCTAGAAAATCACATGGTATCTCTTCTCTACAGGACTCATGAACCGAGATTTTGAATTGTTGTTAAATGAAAATCCATCCGGTGCAGACCATTACAATGGAACTGGAACTGCAATGAGCATCGCTGCAAACCGGATTTCTTACTGCTTTGACCTCAGTGGACCATCACTTACGCTTGACACTGCATGTTCATCCTCCTTGGTTGCTTTGCATTATGCTTGTCAAGCAATCAGACAAGGTACAGTAGTGATTTTTAAATGAAACATTAAAAAACACTAACAATAGATTGCATTTAAGTCTAGTCTTGAATTTTTAGATTTTCTTTTGTTTTTCTTGAATTTGTTGCAAATGGTGAATTTCCAAATCAATGAATTATAATGAAAGTAATATTGCTGAATCTGTTTGTTACGATTGGTATTTTCAAATATTTCAGGCCCTAATTATGATGTCGAGTGGAAAGCCATCTGACAGCTCATTGGAGGCCTTCTGCCTGACATCATGGATTTCCGTCCTACCGCCAGATAACAATACTGGCGGTTGGTGGGAAACACGCAGGGGAATTCAGCTCTGCTTCCGACAGGCTCACAGAGCCCGTCATGGCAGCAGGCGGAATAGTAAACCAAAAATTACAGCGGTGCCCGCCTCGGCTCCGCTGTCGGGATTACGATGTTGCTTTCTACCTGCCCATGACAAATGAAAGTGGAAAGTGACTTTGGGGGCACCTAGCAGGGCCCCCTTTCCCCCGGCCCTCCTCAGTGGGGCTTGGGGGACAACTATGGTTCCTCCAAACATCTCGGCACCAAGTGCCAGGTACCCCATGGTTCCTGCCACACGATGCAGGGATGTTTGAAACCATACATTTTTCTGTTGCAGCTTGTGCTGCGGCCCTTTTACGGCTGCCGCACACCCTGCAATGGGAAAATGGATGTATCTGAATGCTCACAGGGCTGTCGCATCCTAATGCTGCGGTGGACTGCCGACTAATAGTCGGGCAGTGCCATTCCGCGACGTGACGGTCGGATGCTCTTCCGACCGACATTGCAATCAGGCCCTTAGTAACTGCATTTGACTTTGTTTCAAATTCAGGCCACATATCACTTGACATATTGTATAATTGTAACCAAATATGTTCATCTCCATGTGTCTGCTTACCTTATCATTCAAATATTAAAAGTGTGTTGGTAATTAAGTTCACTGTGTGCACTACTCAGGAAAAGTCATTCATATATTCATTCATTTTTTCAGACAATGCCACCCTCTGCACTAACAAAGTATTAGGAAGGGTGGGGAAATGATCATACTTTCCAATTAGCTGCCATGGACTCATCAGTAACTCTCTGAGCCGTAATTCCTTGCGTCCATCTTTCCTCAACAACTCATCAATTTTACAATAATCCCTTCTTCAACAGAATAATGCAAATGTGCAAAAAATACATTACCCTGACTGGTATCCCCACATTTTGCTCTGTGTAATGTGGCTAATAAGCAAAAGAACACCTCCCCCAGGAAAGGCTTTGTTTCTGGGCCCAGGGAGTGAAGGCTCCC
Source organism: Triturus cristatus (assembly GCF_964204655.1). Lineage (NCBI taxonomy): Eukaryota > Metazoa > Chordata > Amphibia > Caudata > Salamandridae > Triturus > Triturus cristatus. The sequence goes on from NC_140593.1 coordinate 426,254,012, forward strand.
ACCTCAGGGGTCCAGAAACTTGTCTCGTGGTGGTAGGCTGGTGTCTACCAGTCAGGTAATCCACCAGAGGCTGGATGTTTTTCAGGGGGCATTTCTGGGATGCCCTCTGAGTGCATTGTATAATAAATCCCACACTGGCATCAGTGTTGGTTTATTATGCTGAGATGTTTACTACCAAATGTCCCAGAATTTAGTAAAGCCATTATGGTGCTGTGGAGTTTGTAATGACAATCTCACAAACCATATACTCTTTATGGCTTTACTGCACTTACAATGTCTAAGAATGGACTTAGACACTGTAGGGGTACAGTGCTCATGCAACTGAGCCCTCATCAGTGGTATAGTGCACCCAGATAGGGGGGTGTCTTACCTATACCATAGACAGTGGGTTGCAGGCATGGCACACAGGTATGTGTGCCATGTCGACTCTTCACTTTTCTCTGCACTAAAACACGCAGCCTACAATGGCAGTCTGTGTGTGCTAGGGCACAGGACCTTTAAGGGTTGCACAATATGGGCTGTAGTCCTTAGAGGGCTACACTGGTCACAGTGCCCTTGGTACTCATGGTACCTTTTACAAGGTACTTACATGTGGCCAGTGAGGTGCCAATTGGGGGTATAAATGTATAGTTTTGGGAAAGTACACAGGCCCTGGGAACTTGATTTGGAAGGGACCCAAGTCAAAGTGCATCAGAAATCTGGCAAAAAGTGGGTGGGTTACTGCAAGAGAAACCCACTTTCCTACAGGGAGTACTTTAAGGAAAGCCCTATCATTTTATGTATGGAAACTTTGCAGTTGTAAAGATACTACCATTAAAATGCTTTAGTGCATAACAAACTTTGCTAAACCTACAGAAACGAATACGTTTACCATTATGCATCAGGCCCAGGAAGCACAAAACCTAAGTGATATACTGGGCTGCACTATACCACAGGAACTTTGCGGTATGCTGTGGTACATGCCAATGACAAAACAGTATATGATTGGCTGATGACAGTATATGATTGGCCCTTACCAAAGTAAAAGGCAGCTATATTGTTTAGACCACACTTTGGCTGTGTTATAGCTTTTAAGTGTAAGTATAGCCTTCTACTGTTTTATAAGTGTGTAGGCCCACCCGTCCTCCCCTCCTACCTCACATTCTTTCTTTCTATTGCACCATTCAATGTTGTGGTTTACTGTTGCACTTTGTATGCATTTGAAACCATGTTATGCACCTCTTCTACAATTAAAAATAAAATCAATAAAAAAAATTTAATAAAAAGGGTGTAGGAAGGGATGAGCAAGTTTATGAGTAAAGGAAAGTAAGAGTTGCTTTATTACTTTATATGTTTTCAAATAAGTACCACAGCCCTACCATATTGTTCAAATAGGCACTTAGCCCGTATCCTGGGTTTTAAAGAGAACTAGAGAGTGGTTAAGTGTTGTTTTGCAATTTAAATATATATAAATATATTTATATAGTCTCCTCTTTCATCCCCACTTTTACTCCTCCTTCTGTCCCCGTCTCCCTCACCCGCCCCTCTCCCCTCCATCTTCTTCTCCCCTATACCTCCTTCATTCCCTCCACTTTGCGTTCCAACTTGCTAATACAACTCTGCTGCCCCCTTCCCCTTCTGTTCCCATCCTACCCTCCTTATTGATTTATCTTTTTGTATTCAGCCCTCGTCCATCCTAGTCACTATCTACTTGTTTGTTTAGTTGCGTTCTTCTATTTTGAGCCCTTGTGTTACCACTGACAGTCGTAACCGTTCATTGTATTTCAGTCTTTATGGATTGCTGAACCCTTCTGGGAGCTATTGGCATTGTTTTTTCTTGAAATCTCAATATTGAATTACCACACAAAAAAGCAAATTAAATAAGTACAAAATTGAAAATACACCATAGTACCCTATATTTGCTGAATATAGTGTAGTACAGTATATTTTTTATTTTTTAACATATTTTTTATTTTTTTTAAGTACCACAGTATTTCCTTGCTAGTATTGCAGTAGGGAAAAAAAATAAACCCTGCTACTTATCTATATATATATATCTAAGGCACTAACCCAGAACACAGTCTAAATGGGTACAAAGGGGTGCACAGAAAAAAGGGGGATTCCAAAATGCGTTTGGCCCCAATGCAATTTCCATAGACTTTGTACATGTAGCAGCCAAATGCCCAGTTGGGTGTACATGAAATTTGGCAGGATTATACATTATGGTGTGCAGATAATATCTTTGGGATGTTATAGGTAAGTAGGGTAAGTATTTTTTAAGTAATAAGGTATTTTAGCTTTGTGATATCTGTTGTTGCTGCAGTTTTGTGAAATACCATTTTACACGCCAATGTGAGTAGGTAATGACTGCCATTACAAAGTTAAAGGCAGCCAATTTGTTTTAAGCACACCTTGTCTGTCGGAAAGTATTAGGTTTTCTATTTTTCCCTACCTATTACCACTTTTTTAAAAATAGTAATAGGTAGGGGAAATTATTTAACAGTGTCTATATGTTTAACAAATAAAATCATAGAGTACCACAGTACTTGCTGGGATGTAATTAACATTTTTTTAAAACATAAAAAAAAATTAAATACACTCTGCTAGGCAATATTTCACAAAAATAGTGCACTACAGTGTATTTTCAATTTTTTATAAACGTTATTCCTTACTTACATTTTTTTTTTAAGTTTAGTTTTCAAAAAACACACTACTTCCTAAGTACTAATGTGGTACTTCATAAACGTTTTCAAAAATATATCAAAAACTATGAATACATTTACATACATATTACCACTTTAATAAAGTGTTAATAGATAGGGAACAACAATACAACCTACTACTTACTCATATCTAAGCCCCAACCCAGAAAACTGGCAAAGTGTAGTAAAAATAATATGCTTGCCTTTTAATTTTGTAAACATAGCCTTTAGCCACTCACATACTGCCTTGTTATTGCCATGTACCACAGTATACCACGAAGTTGCGGTGGTATGCCATGACCAAATATGTGACAAAGGCCCAGATGAACTATTGTATTGCATTGCTCTTGCGCCACGCATAGTCTTGTATGCCAATGCAGTACTTAAGTCACATTTACTGAGAAATACATGGCCACCATGCTTGGCCCTGGGTTGCTGGTAAATCTGTAGAAATGCTAGGAAGATCGCTATACTGCATTACTCTGCACACCTTATTGTGCATTCCTGCTAGATTTCATGAACATCCATATGCCACGCCACTCTACACTGCACCACTGTACGCCACTCCACCATACACTACTCCACTGTATGTTATTCCACTCTATGCTACTTCACTATATGATATTCCACTTCATGCCATTCCACTCTACACTATTCCAAAGTACGCTACACCCCTCTATGATACTCCCCTGTACATTATTTGACTATATTGGCACTCCACTTTACAGCAATCCACTCTACACCACTCCACTCCATTCTGCGCCAGTCCACTCTATGCTATTCCAATATACGCCACTCCACTCTATGCTACTCCAATCTATGACATTCCACTGTACACCAATGAACTCTACGCCACTCCACTCTACACTCCACTCTACACCCTTTGCTCCACTCCACACCACTCCATTTTACTCTATTCCGCTGTATGCAACTACACTCTATGCCACTCCACTGTATACTATTTCATTCTACACCACTCCACTTTAGCCATTACACTCTACCCTATTCCACTGTTTGCCAGTCGACTCTCCACCATTTCTCTCTGTGTTAATCCACTGCATGGCACTCCACTGTAGGCTACTCCACTGCACACCACTCCACTGTATGCTATTCCATTCTTTCCCACCCCACTGTACACCACTCTAGTCTAGGTCACTCCGCTATATGCCACTACAAGGCCACTTCACTGTTTGCTACTCCACTCTACTCTATTCCACTCCATGCCACTCAACTGTCTGCCACTCCACTCTACACTATTCCACTGTATGCAACTCCACTGAATTCTACTCCACTCTACGCCACTTCAGCCTTCATCACTCCAGTCTACCCTGCACCCCTCTACACTACTCCACTCTACAGTACTCCACTCTATGTCACTCCACTGTACGCCGCTCCATTCTATGGTATCCCATTATATGCCAATCCACTCTACGGTATTCCACTGTATTTGACTCCAATCTAGTCTACTCCACTTTATGCTACTCCACTGTACACCACTCCACTCTATAACACTCAACTGTACGCCATTTCTCCATACGCCACTCCACTGTACACATCTCCACTCTATGCCACTCCTTGGTACACTAATACACTCCATGCTTTTCCGCTCTATGCAACTGCACTCTATGCCTCTCGACTCTACACGGTTCCAGTGTATGTCACTTCACTGTACGCTACTCCACTCTATGCAACACTAATGTATGCCACTTCGGTCTACACCACTCCACATCATGCTATTCCACTGTATACCACTTCACTGTATGTCACTGCACTATATGTTGCTCCACTGTACACCACTACATTCTATAGAATTACTCTATATGCCACTCCAGTGTATGTCACTCCACTGTATGCAACTCCACTGTCAGCAACTCAACTCTAAGCTACTCCAATCTAAGCTATTCCACTCTAAGCTATTCCATTACATGGCACTCCACTGTATGCTACTCCACTCTATGCCCCTCCACTGTATGCTATCCTAATTCCACTGTGCGCTACTTCACTCAACACCACTCTACTCTATGCTATTCCACTGTACGCCACTCCATTGTACGCCACTCTTCTCTAAACCACTCTACGCCACTCCGCTCTATGCTTTTCCACTTTACCCCACTACAGTGTATGCCACTCCAGTGTATGTCACTCCACTGTGTGCTATTCCACTCTACGTTACCAAACTGTATGCTCTTTCAATATATATCCACTCCACTGGACGCTACTCCACTCTACCCCACTTCACTCTATGCAATTCAACTCTACCTAACTGCAATTTATGCTACTCCATTCTAGTCCAGTACAATATATCCACTCCAATATATGCTACTCTACTCTATGCTATTCTACTCTATGCTACTCCACTGTACGCCACTCTGCTCTGCTCTATTTCCACTATGTATACCACTTCACTATGCTATTCCACTATATGCAATTCAAATGTATGGCACTCCATTCTACTCCACTCCAATGTACGCCACCCCACTCTATGCCACTCAACTCTACGTTATTCCATTGGATGCCACTCCACATCACTCCACTCATTGTCATTTCACTCTATGCCACTCCAATCTACACTACACCACTCTACACCACAAGAGACTACGTCACAAGATTCTACACCTTGACACTGTACCCACAATACTTTGCGATGCGACATTCTACGATGCAACACTGTATGGCACTGCACTCTTTACCACTCCAGTCTATGCCACTTGAGTCTACTCCACTGTATGACACCCTACTCCACTCAGTGAAACTCTACTTGCCTCCAGTCTTCCAAACTCTACTCCGCCTTATGCTACTCCACTGTACAACACTGTATTTTGGTCTTTGTCACTGTACAACACTGTAATCCCCTCTACACCACTTTACCAGACTCTGCTCCACTCTATGACATTCTACACAACTCCCTCAATGCAACTCCACTACAATTTACTCCTCTCTACTCTATAACTCACTGCTCCACTCTACTTGAGTCTACTCCACTCTGCCCCAGTCAACTCAATGGTACTGTATACCCCTCGACTATGCCTCACTCTCTTCAACTCCACTGAACCACACTCTACTACACTCTACTCCACTGTACCTCACTCCACTCTAAAACACTGAACTCCACTCTACTCAACTCTGACAGTTTCCTACACTCTGTGACACAGCTTACATCTCCACACCTCCACTGTATGACACGACACATCACTCCACTCTATGATACTTTACTCCAGTCTATGCTACGCCACTACACTTTACTCTATTCAATGGCACTGCACTGGACAGGACGTCACTATCCTGTGTGATACTTTACTCTTCTCTGTGTTACACCACTCCCTTTAACTCTACTGAACAACACTTTACCCCACACTCTAGTCTATACAAGTCCACTTTACAACACTCTACTATTTTCTAAGCCACTGTACAACACTCTACTATACTCCATGCCCCTACACTCCACTGTACACACTCTACTCCACTGTATGCCACATTACGACACTCTACTCCACTCTAAGACACACTACCCAACTACTTCTATGCCAGTCCACCCCACAGGCTGCTACCACACTGAGGCATCCAACATCTGAGAATAACACCAGAATTAGAAGCACAGAAGTTACATTGACAAGCCCCAAACTGGGTAAATTCCTGATCCAAGATTCTACGATGCTGGATAAATTCCCCAATAAGTGTGCCCTAAATAGTCAACTTTGGTGCCAATGTCCTAATTTGCTTCCAGCACTCTTGGCGAAGAACAAAGTTGTACCAAAGTGGATTCAGAAACCCTTAAAACAGTATGAGAGGGCGGTAATAGCTGCCTTGTTTCCACAGCAACGCACAGAGCAATACTTTCATCCACTATCCTTTATAACAATATAATGCAACCTTAGACATGCAGATATTTTCCATCTTGCCAGTATTAATTTAGTATACATTCACTCACAATTTCTCAGAATTCCAAGTTTTTTTTTCAAAATGCTTTCACAACATAAATAAGTTGCTCATAGCATTTAGTGACCAAAATTCCTCTCACATTACAACACATCAATCCTAAATCCAAACCTTGCCTAATCAATAAAAACATTGAGAAAGAAAATGAGCCTAATCAATAACAAACAAACAAAACAGTACCAAATACTTACCACAAACAGAGATGATTTCCACAGCAAGTATATTATGAAATAGTCCTCCTCTGTGTCAGGAATGGAATTAGTGACAGGGCATAATTATGATGTCAGTGGGTCGACACCAACGGCACAGACAGCAGAGGCATCGGGTGGAGGTACCGTCTGCGGCGTCAGAATGAGAGCATAATCCCATAATGACGGCGGTTCCGCCATCAGAATTTTGATGTCGGTTTCTGACACTCATTCCATGTCAGCCTTTCCAACATGGAAAGGCTGTCAAAAAGCAACATTTTGGGCCCCTAGAAGGGCCCCCTTTCCCCCTCACCCTCTGTCATGTGGCCTGGGGGTAACTATGGTGCCTCCCTCAACATCCCTGCACCGTGTGGCAGGCTCCACATGGTGCCTGCCATACGGTGCAAGGATGTTTGCAAACCTCCCTTCTACAATAGAAGCTTGTGCTGCGGGCCTAATTCGGTCGAAGCACAAGCTTCCACTCTAGAATGGATGTTTCCGATGCTTATGAGCGTTCGCATCAAATTTGGGATGTCAGACCATGGCCAGGCGGGTCCTTTCCTGTGACGGTGTTGGGCGGACGCAAGGCCACCCAACATCGTAATAAGCTCCATAGCCTTTGCAAAGGGATTTGTGTTGCGCCTGTCAAGGAAAAAGCTGACAGAAACTATTTTTGAAGGGGCATGCTTTAGGGATATTCAGGTTTACAGGATGTCTAACATTGTATTTGTTTCGATAAATCTTCAGTGCTTTTGCAAGTCACTGTCTAACAAAAAATTTGTCTTTCTGAGCACTGAACTCCCACTTAGATTATGAGATTCACCTGTTGCCATCTGTTGGAAAGAAATACTGAAGCAAGGAATAAATCACTTAGCCTGGTGCTATACAGCCGGGTATTGAGCCCATCAAAGAGAACCCAATTGGGGGGAATGGCTCTCAAAATGGCCAAGTGCATATAGATCTGTGTAACTATGATCCCCTAGCACATTTCCTTTAGAAATCGTGCACATCTAACTTCAATCCGGTACTGGAATTAGTACACCACAAAAGAATAAGTGATCCTGCATTTAACAAGTACCATTTTGAGAAGTAACAGTCCTCCGGTGATGACTGACAGGTGGCAGTGGAGCCAATTTTCTCCAAGGCAGCTGGTTTGTGTCCTCAACATATGTTGATTTGTGGGCAGCAATGTGCTAAACCATTCTCTATTCTCAATCATAAGATAACAAATTATATTCATTTATTGTTTTTACTTGCAAACATGAAAGCAATATTTTAATAAACTTTTTGAAGTCACATATCAACATCTGAGTTCTTTCATTCGGGGATTATGACGAAGATGATCCAAATCATAGAACTAGCATGCTTTACAATAAATCCATCATGAATAATGACAAAATTTATGTGATCAACCTCATAGATTTGTGATGAATAATCTCCTGTACTTTTTAACTCTAAAAAACCACCTTAATAAATACAGCCAACACTTGTTTTGCGGTAATAAGCCGCTGCTTCAGGGCCGGGAGAAGATACAGGTAAGTTCTGTCAATCACTTTATACACTCACAATCTCTTTCTCACTACTGCTCTTCAGAGGTCTCGGTTTAACCAGTTTGAATTAGTGACATAGACCTCACAATTTAAAGAGGTAGGATATCCTCAAGTGTCCAGGTTTTATTCCTCCTCATGATAAGGTATTATTCAAATCTTCCTTCCATCCAATGCTCGTCTTTCTATTGTGACAAGGCTTCACATAAGACTGGGTAATAGTGATCACTGATACAATGTTGATGTCGCATTTTGATCGTTGCTACAGAAAATGACAGCCTTCCCCAGGATGTCTTTGGATTCCTTTTTACAATTCTTGTTTATGATTGTAAATCCCTAAGAGCCATCTGCTCCTTTTTCTTATTAAGGAGTGTTTAATTTGTTATATTTCCCATTTAATGCTAGTAATTTCCTGTCATAATGTCTGCACCACTTATCTTGTCCCATAAAGAATGCTGCACCTACAATGGTGATGTAGCTGAAATATAAAGAACTATATGGGAAGGTAAAGTCACAAAAAAGATAATATTTACAGATTTTACAAATTGGACACTGTTCACTCATTAGAAGAATCTGAGAATTCAAATGGGAAATTCTGCTCTGGTGACCTATGTAATTCTTGCATATGTGTACCCGTCAGGACCTAATGATAAGATACACTGACACTGGCACCACAAGTGGCTTATTATAGCTTAAAAACGTATGCTGACCGCAGTATTGATATTGACTGTTCTATTAATTAAGAATTGTAAGGTGTTTCCAAAACTGAGACGAGTTTCAATTCAGCAAAGGTCTTCTTCCAGAGTTTTGCTTAAATTTGGGAAAAGGCTGCCCGAAAGACCCCTTTAAAACATGCTTTTTCTCCAGAGAGCTAGGGGAGAGTAATTTCCAGTGGGTACATTTCTAGTTCTAGAGGGTTAATTTTCGATTGATTGAGAAATGAGGGTCCTTTTTCAAAATATGTTTTCTGGGTTATTGAGAGAACCTTATATAGCACTATCGAAGCCACTGGAAGCCACCCCAAGTTCCATCATTAAGGGTGTGATTGTATCCCTAAGCTAAGTGCCTGATCTGAGCTCGGATAAGGCAAAAAAGTAATGGGTGGAATGCTTGGCTTAATCTCAGCCACTCTCTAGACATGAACACAAGCAATCCCAGATCCAGTTAGGCCTTGTTGGTCCTTAGATAGCATATTCTCAATTTGGTGTAAGTGAACCAGTTGGATTTTGGGATTCCTGCATAGGGATCGTGACAATAATCATGTCTGGATCAGATAACAAGAGAGATAACAAAAGGGCAGTTGGATGCTGTTAACAAGGACATGGTTGTTGAAAGCTTGGGAGAATTCCTTTCATATCTTCTGTATTGCTTTCATACTATTGAAGTCCAGTGGTGGATCAAGCGCATACTAATTGGTAAACCCTGCTTCTGCTCCGGAGATTCGGTTGAATTATTTAAGCTCCCTAGGAGGGTTCTTTTTCATGCAAAGTATTGTTATACAGAGTGTTCTGATTTCTATTGTCCATAGATCTTGGAGATGTTCGGTGAGCCTGACCAGCCTCAGTTGTCAAGTCCATTGAGATAGACCTTATCTGAAAAAATCCATGAATACCTCTGACAGTTGCCTCACTCCTGCATTTATAGCAAGGGTCATGGGAAATGTGGAGTAAGCTAGTTCTTCTTTTCATGTCTAGGATACCTACATGGGTAATGCATGATGCATGTTTATTTTCATTTGATTCATTCTTATAATTAAGGACTGCATCTAGGGAGACGAACCATGAAGTAATGTCCCAATTAGCTAATGGAAATGTTTATTAGTCTGAATCAAGTCTTCATCATTATAATCCTGCATTCTCTCCTTACATGATCCATGCCACATGCCCCTTTCCACACAGCTGGATCTTTGAATGCACAGGAGAATTGCTGGAGAAAAATCATTTTATTGGTCAAAATGCAGTCTGGGGGCTAGGCTAAAAACTGGCAAATATAAGAGTGATGAAAATTATGATGATGAGTATTATTATTAATTGAGACATTACAAGCACTCTTTTCTCATTGGCATAACAGTAAGGGCCCAATTATGACTTTGGTGGTGCGATGCCGGGCCCGCCCTGCCACCACACCGCCAAAATCGTGTTCAGATCGCCCACAAGATTAGGAGTTTCCTCCTGTCTGGTGGGCTAGTTTTTGGAGTTTCCACAGCAGTGCCTCTAAAAAAGGGCACCTCAATGGGAACACCAAAAACAGTTCCTGCACGGCATGCACTGAAAAGTCCATGTCGTACAGAAATTGGGGTGCATGCACACGAGGGAGCTCATGTTGTGCCCCCTGTATGCATCCCCACGCAGAGGAGGCACAGGGGGCCTGCAGGGCCCCCTTTTGTTTCCTCTCCACCATGGTGTTTATGGAGGAGGCACCTCCATAACACTGCCGGAGGAGAGGAAACTCGTAAAAGTATTGGGGGTACTGCTGGGGTCCTGCCAAGCATATTGCGACTTCCTCACCGCCACAGCACCACCAGGGAATGGGGGTTCCCTGGAGGTTGTGGCAGGGCTGTGGTGGTCTCACCACCCAAACTGTAATAGGGCGGTCGGGAGACCACCAATGCCGCGCCCCCACGAGCCTGACAGTCCGTGTATGACATTAGTAATTGGGGCCTATGTGTCTGCCTTGAGGGTTTCCATTAGCACAGTTTGGAGACAGGGGTCTAATAAATGTAATTTTAGGAGCCTCTAATTAATGTCCATCTTACACCACTGTTTCAGTTTAATCAAAAGTTCTTTTCAAAACTGCCCTTCTGAATAAACTATTCTTCCAACTTACCAATTGTCATAGACTGGGAAGAAGAAGTAAAATATACAGCACTCCTTGATACTGGCTGGGAAAAGAAGCCTCCTTGTTACTCTGGGCAACATGCTTTGAATTTTACAACAGTAGAGGTAACAGAGATATTTTAACACTGCCATGATTAGTTCCTACTTATTATAGATCTCATGGGATTGCCCCAAAAGGGCATTCTGCAAATGTAGTGATCCAGAAAAACGTTTGGTCAAATATTAAAGGAACAGGGTCAGAATCTCATGAGTGTCTGAGGGTCATACAAGGACCAAGAAAAAAATATTCTTCCATGCATCGATTCAAGCCCTAGACCTGAGGCTAATGGTACAGATCTATTTGTTAATTTAGCTACAAAAAGATAATTTATAATTCATTAATTTCAAATGTGAAACCTCTCTCCTTTTTTTTTATTTTAGGAGATTGTGAAATGGCTTTGTGTGGAGGAGTAAGCTGTATTATCGACCCACGCATTTATGTCATTCTCAGCAAGGCAAAAATGATTTCACCGGAAGGTACCAGTAAACCATTTTCTAAAAACGCTGATGGATATGGAAGAGGAGAAGGCTGTGGCATTCTTTTATTAAAGCCTCTCAGAAAGGTACTTTTCAGTATTGTACTTTCAAATAGTTTTTGGGATGCATTCACATTTTGCACCAGTATGTCTCTTACCCTAAAATTGTAGATCTGTAAGTAAGTGCAAAAGAAAAGAAACATTGGGTGGCTGGGGGTCAACCTAATTGAAAGAAAGTTAATTGTCGATTGGGGTGGATGGTTGCCCATTAATAACATCAATAACCTGTTAAGTCCAGTCGAAGGCTTCAATAATTTCAACCTGAACTGAACCCTGGTAACTATGGCACAGAGCAGACAGGCATGACTTAACGAAAATGTAGATGTAACAAAACAGTTAGAAAGTCAAAGACACAACACAATAATAATCCAACTCGAATTTATAAACTGAGAGAAAAATTTAAGTGAAATGACACTAAAACAATAAAAATCCTATAGGGGAACTGGAGAAATCAATCTTTAAAAATGTAAGTGGAAAAAGTGGCAAGAAAAATAAAGTGCCCAATGTAAGTCAATGAACAGAGGGAGAGGAGTTGGCCCAATGGCTAGGGCGGTTGACCTCGAATCTGGGGAACTGGGTTCGAGTCTCAGCAATGATGCTGAACATCCAGTGATTCTGGGCAAATCACTCAATCTCCCCGTGCCTTGAAAAAAGGAATGTGTCCTCATGTAACACAACTGGTGCATTATAAACCGCGCTGATACTTGATACCGTCGGGTCAAGTTTGTGCTATATAAAACTCTGTAAAAAAGAAACCAAAAAAAACATGGTAGACCAGAACCAAGGTGCAATGGAGCCCGGGTCAGATACACCAAGCGGATTGGTCTCCTTGAAGCCCAGGGGTCCGAGTCCCAGCACTAATCTGAGATAAAATCCTAAACTTACTATTTTTGGTATTTACTGAAGGCATTTAGCAGTAGTAAAGTTAGGACTCCTAACTTTACTACTGCTAAACTGAGACAAAATCCTAAATTTACGACTTTCGGTATTCACAAAAGGCATTTAGTAGTAGTAAAGTGAATCTGCCCATAGGTGTCAAAAAGTCAAAAAAGTTTCCAAGTCTCACTTCAGAAAAGATCCCAACAAACATCAACCTTTCTCCTAAGTTTCAATGGGACAAGGATGAAATTCAATCTAAAGCTGTGGAACTGTTGGTCTAATACTTTTCCCAGCAGTGGGCTGAGCAGCTCTAGAAGGAAAAATGTCAAAACTTTATTCTGGTGCCAAAACAACCACAGGAGTACATTTCAAATGCCCCAGGACCTTAGGGGAAGAACTTAAAGGCTCTCTGAGAGTCATGCCTCATGTAGCTTATCGCCTCAGCCAACTGTCCCTTGTACTCCACTTCTTTGCCCTGGGTAAAAGTGTTAGCAGGCCAGGTAGACCCCTCCAGAATCCCTCATAAGTCTCAAATAGCAGGTGCAGTCCTTCTATTTTCCACAAGTGCAGAGAGTGTTCTGGGATGGTTCCTTTGGGTGCCACCTTTATGCCTGACACCAGTCAGTGGGTGGGTAGGGCTCCTGACTCTGTAATTCCTGTTTGCCTTTCTGCAAACAGCCATTAACTGCCATGTGCCAGGGCAATCCCAGGTTGCCCAAAGTCTTCATACACACTCAACTTGGGCTTCGAGAGATGGGGTTTGTATGGGAGGGTACTATGAAAATCACCAAAGTTCCCGCACATCTAACCCTAAAATCCAGTTTGAAACAGGGCCTGGAACCACATCAAGACAAGAGACAAACATCAGCTAAGACTAAAGCAGAGTCCCTCAGCAACCAGACAGGTGATACACAAGAATTCTTATGTGGTCCTGTATGATTCCTTTCAAGGGCACAAAAGTTTTACGTGTGTATCGACAGACCTGTCAGACAGTTTAAAGGTGCCTAACATGAATAACGTATGTTTATGTAGAATTTCATACCAGATTTGTACTGCTTCCAAACACTGTAAATAAGAGATGCTGCCATTACCCAAATTTATATTACTCATTCTATTGACCTCAGGTGAACCTGCAGGTGACCACATGTTTCAATAATGAGGGTTCAACGCACTGGTCCCTCCTGTGTTGTTACATAGGCACCCCATACAATTTTTTTATTTATTCAATTTTTTTGTATAGCACTGAATCCAACTGACAGCTTCCTCTATGTCATTTACATTTGGGGAGATTTTACAATGGAAGTCAGCAGGCTTCAAATTGGTAGGTGTAGCCATCAGTATGTATTTTCATCTTTTGACCAACAATTTGGGCACCAAGAAGAGGTATAAAGGCATTGAGTCTGGTATGTTCACCTGAAGACAGGTGGTCTGACACCGCTTGGATAATAATGTGATGTTGATCACGAGTAAACAAAGTGAGGTTCACATAAAATTGTGCAGTCAAGTGATGGGAAAATGTCTTTGGAATCTGACCACTCTGCACAGTCTTGTGTTGAAAGAGGTTAGGGTGGATTATGAATTTAATATCTTACTTTGGATGTCTAAAAAATCATATCAACATTACTTCTTAAGACTGAAATGCAGATAACGGAACATCGTTAAATCATTCCAAAACCTACATACTGGTATAAAAGCATTGTTGTTTGTCAGCTACTTCAAACCATTTTACCCATTCGATAAAATCATACAAGTATTCATATTACAGATTTCAATATGCTGGTCCTTAAAGTGATTGCATTATCACATAATGTGCACTAAGGTCTCAATCTGCATCACAAAATCAACATAGTCGAGAATTTCTTAAAATAATAGTACAGCTATCTGATCGGGCAAAGGGTTTTACTAATCCTATGGGTAGCTTCATAAAATTGGCAAGTTTGCAAGCAATTGGTGTCTATCTGTTATAGTAATATATTGTGTGAACAATATTCCACTACACAATTCTTCATAGTCTATTGTTTTATAACAATAACGATCTCATGTTTGACATCACTGTTAAATGCATTATCAGAAATTGTCTAGTCCAAGATCAGAGAGATAAAATCTAAGGCTGTTATCCATTTATTACAGAATAATGTGAAAATATCATGTCCTGATTTGTTATGCATAAAACTACCCTGCTTGAGTTCATCCGCTCCTGACGCCTTGAAAAATCACATTGTTAATTATTAATAATAGAGTACATGGAGAAAAAAGACAAAGCGCCCGATCACGATATCAGGTGGTTGGACCGCCATCTTCTGATGCGTCGAACCACCTTGAAAAGGCTGTCGGAAAGGGATATCGTAATCCCGATGGCGGTGCCTGCCTCTGCACCACCTCCAATCAGGAGTATGATTCTGACTGCAACCTTTTTGGGATCAGATGATCCTGTCAGAGGCGATGGCCTTTGCCCCCGACTGCTGCAGTCTGACCACCTGCATTGTAATGCAGTGGTTGGACTGATGGCCTGTCAGTCGGGCGGACCACCAACGACGGCCTGTCGGTGGTTGTCTGCCTGACATGGTAATCAGGCCCTCTGTTCCAGTCCTAGGACCATGTTTCGGCCATTTCCAGGCACACAGAAAAGTCTTCTTTATACACCAGTCTTCAAAGCATCAATGGAGGATATACTTAATGCAAGTCATAATGGAGCTCCAAGAGTAATTAGATGCACCACCTTTGCCTTACACACTTTCATCATGATAGCAGGTGAGAACTCACCAGAGGTTTAACTGAATTAATCTGACACATTCCTTTTCTCCATTACCGTCCGCTTTGTTTAGGATGTAGTCTAATTGCAATTTCCCATAGGTACCTAGATATATATATAACAGTTTACTCTTTGCAAATGTACCCCCTAAATATATCAGCAATGCTTTTGGGTAGTATCAGCATGAGTGGTCTGAGTGGCTTTTATGTTTCCCCGTCATGGGCCTGTCAGATTAAACTTAAACTTAAAGCCCCGTTGGGATGGTATGGGGTCCCATTCAAGCCTGTAGTAAGCATGAAGGGCAGGCAAGAGTTTCAAGCCCTTAATGTTGAAAGACCTGTCTGCAAATCTTGTGAACCACTCTTAGCAGACACCAAGTTGGATTTAGTTCTGGATTTCTTATCTCAATGTATCTGGGTGGCTGGAAGCGCCCCAAGAACCTAAACGATATCTGGGTTTGCACAAGATTTACAACTGCAATCTTTCCTTGATGAGCAGCAAAAGCAATGCAGGTATTGTGTGACTGTGGTGCCATACACTGAATGTTTACAGCAACATAGTTTTGAATTTTCAGGAAATTAGGGAGCTCCTTTCAAGGTTTGTTAAGCGCAGCTACTCACCCGAAAGGGTCTCAAGGTGCCGGGGTGGGGGGGGTGCAACTCCCGGAAGTTCATGGTGATTCATTGAAGAGCCACATCTTGAGTTCCCTCTTGAACTTGGTGAGGGTTGGTGTCTGTAGGAGGTGGAGAGGGAGGGTGTTCCATGCCTTGGCCGCGAGAAAGGAGAAGGAACAACCTACTGTTCTGGTCTTCTTGATGCACATCACCGTAGCCAGGGAGAGTTGGGCTGAGTGGAGGGATCTTTGGGGTGTGTGGAACAAGAGGCAGTGGTTCAGGTAGGCAGGTCCGGTGTTGTGGAGGGCTTTGTGAACGTGGGCTAGGAGCTTAAAGGTGATTCTTTTATCAATGGGGAGCCAACGTAGTTTCCGCAGGTGTTGGTTGATGTGGCAGTGCTGCGATAGGTTGAGGACTAGTCTGGCGGAGGCTTTCTGTATGTTATGAAGTTTGCAGGTGAGGTTCTTGTTGATCGCGGCGTAGAGTGTGTTGTCGTAGTCCAGTCTGCTACTGATAAGGGCGTGGGTGATGGTTTTCCTGTGTTCGAGGGGAATCCAGTTGAAGGTCTTTCGTTGGAGACAGAGGGTGTGTAAGCAGGAGGAAGAGACAGCATTGATTTGGCAGTCCATTTTGAGCTCAGAGTCCAGGATGATTCCAAGGTTACATGCGTGGTCAGTGGGGAAGGGTGGGTTCCCCAGGGTGGGGGGCCAACAGGTGTTGTTCCAGGCGTCGGGGTGTGGGCCTATGATGAGTACTTCGGTTTTGTCTGTGTTAAGTTGTAGGCAGCTGTTATTAATCCACCTGGTGACTGTTGAAAGTTGTGTTTGGAGATGTTGAGTTCGTTGGATAGGGAGAGGATGAGTTGGGTGTCGTCTGCGTAAGAAACATTGTTGAGTCCATGAGATCTGATGATGGGTGGGAGCGGGGCCATGGAGACGTTGAACAGGGTGGGGCTGATGGAGGATCCTTGAGGAACTCCGCAGGTGGTCGTGTGGACTCCGAGAGAAAGTGTTGGAGTCTGACCCATTACGTTCTGCCAGATGTGAGTGAGTGGAGCCAGTCGAGGGCCTTGTTCCAGATTTCTGCATCGTGAAATCTGTGGGCTAGGGTGCGGCAAGAGACTGTATTGAAGGCTGTGGAGAGGTCCAGGAGGATAAGGGCCACAGTGTCTCTCCTGTCAAGGAGAAAGCGGATGTCGTCTGTCGCAACGAGAAGGGCGGGTTCAGTGCTGTGGTTTTTCCTGAAGCCGAATTAGATTAGAAGGAGTCGTGGATGTTGTTTTCTTCTATGAAGGAGGCAAGGTGGCTGTTGGCAGCTTTGTTAATGAGTTTATTTGGGTATGGGAGTAAGGAGATCGGTCTGAGGTTTTTGAGGTCAGTGGAGTCCGCCAAGGGTTTTTTCAGGACAGGGTTGTTCTCGGCATGTTTCCAGTCATCAGGAGAGGAGGCGGTCTTGAAGGAGCGGTTGATAATTCGTCGAAGCTCAGAACAAAGATGTCAGTGGCTCTGTGGTAGATGTGGTGGGGCAGAGGTACAAGGGGGCCCCAGAGTGGATAGACTTCATAGTCTTCAGGGTGTCTTCAATGATGAGGGCGGTCGAGCTGTCAAGTGTGGGCTACGTGGTGTAGGGAATGGTGAGTGTAGGTTCCACGTGTAGGTCGCCATCATCAAAGTTGTCATAGATGTTTTTGATTTTGTGATGGAAGAAGGCACTGAGTTTGTTGCAGAGGGGGGATTTTGGATGCCTCACAGTTGGGTTGGGTAAAGTCGTGGACGGAGATTATGTCCTAGAGTGCTTTCTTCCTTGTGTATCTGATGAGTTTGTGGTGGTCGGCGTCTGCAGGCTCATCTAGAGTTTCAGGGTTCGGTGGAGAACCAGCTGGCTCTCTAGGCGTGTGGGTTGGCCATTTTCTTGATGGGGGCAATGGTGTTGGCACAGTCTGTGATCCAATTGTGCAGGGTTCGGACAGCGGTTGGGTCGTCAGACGTGGTGGTGGGAGTGGAGCTGCTTAGAGAGGTGGTGAGCTGGTCGTCAGAGATCTTGTTCTAGTTCCTGCGCTGGAACTGGTGTGGATGTTTGCTGGAGGTGTTAGTTTTGAAGGTGAAGTGAACTCAATGATGATCCATCCATGGGAGTTCGGAGATGTGGCTGAAGGTGGTGGAGTTTCCTGCACTGAAGATGGGGCCAAGGGTGTCTCCTGCTGAGTGTGTCGCTTCTGGTATGATCTGTTTGAGTCCGATGTTAAGGAGGTTGTCCAGGAGGGACGTGGAGTTGGGGTCTTAAAGATTGTTGAGGTGGAAGTTGAGGTCTGCCAGCAAGGTGCAGTTGGTAGAGGCGATAGCTTGTGGAGTGATGATGTCGGTGATGGAGTCAGAAAAAGGTGCACGGGGTACGGGGGTCTATAGATGAGGGTGCCTCAGATGGTGGTGGTCAGGTTGGTCTGTATCTTGAAGTGAAGGTGTTCCACCAGGTATGTCAGTGGGGGTGCTCAGTCAGAGGTTAGATTTGTGGGCGATGGCAATGCCTCTACTGGGGCAGTTGGGGCGGTCCTTCTGGATGATCTTGTAGCCTTCAGGGATGGCGCTCTCTATGTCAGGTCCCTATGTGACGATCGTCCAGGTTTCTGTGAGAAGGCAACGTTGGAGTGGTGCTGTTTAGTAGGTCCCAGATTTCCAGATTGTCTGTGGAAGGATTGGATGTTGAGGAGGATGCATTGCAGGGTTTGGGGGGCAGTGAGGTTGTGGCGGGAGGGTTGAGGAGGGTCCTGGGTCTCGGTATAACTGAAGGAGTGGTGACAGTGGCGGCAGGTGAAGGGTCCGTCGGTGTTGATAGGTGAAGAACACTTGCAGTTGTCCTGGCCAGAGTTGAGGACGAAGAGGGCCGAGGAGCTGTAGCATTGGCGGGTCGGAGGACCAGGGTCCCTAGTGCTGTTCACTGACGTGTGCAGACGGGCGCAGACGGGCGCAGACAGGCTTGCCTTTGGCTGCCATTAAGTAGGGGTCGGGGGAGGGCAGGACAGCTGGGAGGCAGGAGAATGTGGGAGGGGCATGAGCCACGGGGGCAGCAGCGACAGGAAAGAAGGAGGGAAGGCTAAAGAAAAGGAAGAAAAAAGAGGAACAAGGAAAAAGGCAAAGAGAATGCAAAAAAGCAAAAAGGAAGAAAGAGAAGCAGAGACAGAAGACAACAGAGGCAGCAGAAGAACCACGGGCAAGGTGAGGCACAGGGGTCTCAAAAACGGTCAAGGCAGAGCTAGAGGCAGGGAACTTACAGCAGAGCTGTGCGAGGGGAGAGCAGTTCCTGACCAAGAGGTCAGAGGTCTTGCTCACCCTATCGTTCAGCAGCCGCCATTAAGCAGGTGTTGGGGGAGGGTGGGACAGCTGGGAGGCGGGAGCAGGAGAAAGCGGGAGGGGAAGGGGCCATGGGGGCTTCAGCGGCAGGAAAGGAGGAGAGAAGGCTAAAGAAAAGGGAAGAAAAAGAAAAAAAAGAGGAACAAGGAAAAAGACAAACAGTAAAAAGGCAATGAGAATGCTAAAAAGCAAAAAGGAAGAAAGACAGGCAGGACAGAAGGCAGCAGAAGGGCCACAAGCGAGGAGAGGCACTGGGGTCTCGAACACCGTCCAGGCAGCACTTGAGGCAGGGCAATTACAGCAGATCTGTGCGAGGGGAGAGCAATCCCTGACCGAGAGGTCAGAGGTCTTGCAGCCTCCGGAATTCAAGGCTGCTCTACAGGTCAGCCTTGTATTTTCTGTTAAAATGGCATGCTGTTCTACCGGTAGAGCCCTTTCTACTGCAGGTTTCATCTGAATTTTGAGAATAAGAAAGATAATGCCTCCTCACCATGGGAGTCATCTCCCATGATGAGGGAGGCATTTTTGTTTTTAATGTCCCTTACCAACAGGGTTTACCCAAGCTAATTGTAGGGATGGAAATGTAACCAATTCTCCAACAACATTTAATCTGCTGGACAGTCAGAGAAGTTTGGCTATGGCGGTGATGGAGTAGTTACCGCCCTACCCAATCCTATTGTCTGCCCACATTTAAATCAGGTAGGCGCAACACTGTGTTGGTAAGGAGGGAACTCCATCTCTGTTGCGACAGAGTTCCCTCTCCACCAACATCTAAATTTGCCCCTTAATCTGCATTCCGGAGTTAGATGGCGCTTCTTAATTTTGGGATTTATTGCATATGGCATATGGAATATTGTGTCTCTGTGCTGTCTTGTGATTCAATGAGGTTTTCACAACTGTGAGTGTAGAGTTTCAGTCAATTTTCTAAGTTATAATTACCATATGAACACTATTTGGAAATACACATCTTCAAAAGAAAAACAAACAGCCAGGAGTTCCTGAAATTCCTGCCTAGATATTTGTCAGTGACTAACTCTTCCAACTCCTAGTTCCTTTCAATGAAAGGTCTTCTCTGCCAGTATCATGGTGAACTGCCAGCAGAAGGTGCTGACATGCCTTTGAAGTATTGAGCAGTAGGGCCGAATTGACTAGTAGTTGGTGGAGATCAGGAGGTACCTCCAAAATTATAAGGCTGCCATCATCTATGCTGAATTTTGTCCCACAAAAAGTCTTGCACAGTGTCTCCAAGACAGTTTTCCAAGACAGAAACTACTTTACACTTGAATAAAGAGTGAGCGATTGCCATGATTAACATTATGCCACCTATCAGTTCCATACCAGCTGTTTCAAAACCCATGTTTGATGCACTGGCCCTTCGGAACCTCCAGGACAGAAGAATAAATTGCAAAAAAGAATCTTTCCTGTCTGTTAGAGGGACACTGGAAGAGCTATTGTGGAAAGACTGTGAGGCCAATCAAAAAGAAATCAGCTTGAAAAGGTTTTCTGAAAATCAATGTTTTTTGAAAAACATTGTTTGTCAGGAGATTTGCCTTATTTGTGGTATAAAGGCTCTTTACCTTGCATACCAGAAGGGGTGCAGGTTTGCAGGCCCGGGTTCACTTCTTTGGCATTATGTGGTGATGACTTGTTTAAGGAGTCCAGAATTGTTTTCACTTTCAACTAAGATGCTGGTGCAAACTCATTTGTGGTTACATTGTTGGAGGGTTTTTGTGGGTCTTGCAGTGAAATAAGTGCTTTGAGCCCTACGGGATTTGTTATTATTGGTGGACAATGTCATGTATATATAGTAGTTCATAGATATTGAAATTGTGACGCGAAGGATCCACAAACCCTCCCGATTTCGAGCTTGCGATCTCATTGGCTATAAACAGTTCCAACCAGGAAGTGTTGGAAGCCGTCACAAGGAAAAAGGTTAAAAAACATCAAAATAAAGAAAAGGGGGCAGGGTAGAAACACCCTGACCACCTAGGACTGCTCAGGGGGTCTCACAGGCACCCCAAGGGCCAAAAAAAGCATAAAAAAAAAAAAAATTGGTGAGATTCATGCTGGGTGCGCGAATCCGGCTGAACATTTTAATAAAAAATGCAAGCTGTAGTGGTTTGGTTTTTTTAAGCCCCAGGGTGGGTCAGGTCCCGGGGCAATCATTAAAATAGATGCAGGGGCCGTGCAGGCCCCTGTAGCCCTGGGGACCGTCACCTCCCCGGGGCTATGTTTATTAAATGTGGGTGCCACTTTGGCCCCCGCAGCCCCAGGGACTGCCACCTACCTGGGACTTTAAAAAAAAATACATGCATGGGGGGCTCCTGCCCCCACAGCCCCAGGGACCACCACTTCCCTGGGGCTATTCTCAAAATATTGTGTGGGGGCCAAGCCCCCACACAGCCACAGGGATCACCACCTACCCGGGGCTACTTTGCAAATTGGAGAGGGCCAGGTGCCCCCTCTCCTGGAGCCAAAAATGGCCCTGGGGACAGCCACCCCCGGGGAGGGCTCTAGCAATGTCCCGGGGTGCCCACCCAGGGCAATTGCAGTTTGTGCTCCGGCCATGCCATAGCAAACACTGCTTAACTTTAGGCCTGGCCCTGGGGGATGGGGTCCCCGGGGCAACACTGGCTCAGGGAAGGTAGGCCCATGTGGACCCCTTCCTTAAAAATAACAAAAAGAAAGAAAGAAAATGGCTTGGCCCCAAGGGATGGGGTCCCGGGGCCGAAATCATCCTGGGGAGGGGGGCCGCACTGCCCCACTCCCCTTTGAAAAATAAATAAATAAAACAAAGGCCCAGCCCCAGGGAATGGTGTCCCTGGGGCAGAAATCGGCCTAGGGAGGGGGACTGCGCTGTCTCACTACCGCTTTAAGGGTAAAGAAAAGGGGGGCACACAGACCCCCTTCCTGAATTTAAAACAGAAAAAAGGATGCCGGCAACTTGCCAGAGGCCTCGCCCCTTTCACAACTAATTTGCAAACGCGCCTCCTGGGGCGCACTTGGTTGGGGTATGAAGTCCCCATAGCAGCTGAGGGTCTTTAGGGGTCAACTAGTCCACCTGTTACCTCCAGTAAGCCCCACACAGTGGGATTACTGAGAGGTGGTCGGATGCCATGCCCCTTTTTCCGCCAATCTGCAAACACACTGATGGTGGGGTGATGAGGTCCCCTTGCCTTCTGAGGGCCTCAGGAGTAAAGTAAACTTCATCTCCCAAGCAGCAGTGTGCCAGAAGGTGCGTTTGCAGAGTGGTGGAGAAAGAGGGTGTGGCCTCTGACCACCTCTCAGCAATCCAGCTGTGTGGGGCTCACTAGAGGTAACATTCAGGCTAGTTGGTCCCCAGGGACCCTCAAGAGGCAAGGGGACTTTATCACTCAACCAAGAGCGCACCAGGGGGCACGTTTGCAGAGTGGTGGAGAAAGGGGGCATGGCATGTGACCATCTCTCAGAAATCCCACTGTGTGGGGCTTACTGGAGGTAAAAAGTAGGCCATTTGGCCCCTAAGTACCCACAGCAGTGAAGGGGACTTCTTCCCCCAACCAAAACTGCACCAGGAGACACATTTGCAGAGTAGTTGTGAAATAGGACTTGGCCTGGCATCAGAACTCAGCAATTCTGCTGTGTGGGACTTACTGAAGGTAACAGGAGGGGTATATGGCCCACAAGGACGTCCTTGGGACCAGCTACCTCTCTTGCTTCCTCCAGTAAGTCCCACACAGTGGGATTGCTAAGAGGTCTTCAGAGGCAACACCCCCTTTCTCCACCACTCTACAAATGCACCTTCTGGCGCACTACTGGTTGGGGTATGAAGTCCACTTTACTCCAGAGGGACCTTGGAGGCCAAGAAGTCCTCCTGGTACATCCTGTATGCCCTATGCAGCGGAATTCCTGAGAGCTGGTCGGAGGCCGAGCCCCCTTTCTCCACCACTCTGCAAACGCGACTGCTAGTTAAAAAATTTCAAAATTCACTGAAAAAACCACAGGTTTGAGGGATGTTATAGTTAGGATTTCACATTTAAAAAACCTTAGAAATTCCCTGAAAAAAACACAGGTGCATATATCAGTGGCTGTATTGCTGAGCGGCTGCGTGTATGAGTGGCTGTATGGGTGAGTGAGTGGATGTATGTGTAGACCTATGAATCAGTGAGTAGGTATGTGCCAACTGATGTTGGTGTGTCTATGGTTTCGAGAATGGTAATCTGTATTTTAGAGTGGCTGCATGAAAGGTTATATTAGGGTGTGAGTAGATGCATCAGAGATTATGTGGATGATGTCATCAGTGATGTCATTTAAGATGAATATGACTCATGCAACATGGACCAATACCACGCCTGCCATTACTGTGCATTATAAATTACAACAACATGCCATTACATCACATACTTTTACCACGCATATACCTTTACCACGCATGCCATTACAATGCAAAGGCATGTATGGTAAAGGAATATACATGGTAAAAGTATGAAATATAAGTGACACTACCCTGCCCTACCCTAATCCCTAATGTTGTACCCCTGCATGAGCCTCCCCCTACCCCAGTCCCTTCACTACATTAACACTACCCAGCATGATCCCCCTAAAACACCCAGCACTACATACCCACACCCATACCCCGACACTACCCAAACCCTAAAACACTACCCTGCACTACACAAACACACCAACACTACCCTAAACCCTTGAACACTACCTGCACTACACACCACAACACTACCCTAAACCCTAACAAATTAACCCCCACCCCAGGCCCAATCCCCCTTACCTCTTTCTCCTTGTGGTTCCTCACTCCTCGTCTCACGTCAGCTGAGGGGCGCTGCACGGTGCACATCGTTGTAAATAAACGAGAGAGCCTCAGTTTCCTCACAATGAGGTGGATTTCCATTACATCGCATGAGTTATAAAAGCGTATGCGATGTAACAAATGCGTAGTAATGGCTACGCGTTGTTACATCGCATGCGTTGTAACGCTTGTGATGAAATGGCATGCGGGGAAACAGCTGCGTTGTAATGGCTGTTTCCCTTTGACACGTCATCAGTGATGTCATCAGTGATGTCACTGACCATGTCATGAGTGATGTAATATGTGACATCATCATCAGTACATTTTGGGGGCGTGAGTTATAGTTAGCTCAGCAAACTATAAGGGCTGAATTTTTCCGTTTTTGTACAAGTGAAAGGTCAGCCTAACTATAACGTCTCTGTAACCTTTGGTTTTTTCTCTATGAATTTCTAAGGTAATTTAAATGCTAATTCCTAACTGTAACATCTCTGAAACCTGTGTTTTTTTCAGTGAGTATATATATATATATATATATATATATATATATATGTATATATCACCACAGAAATCCTCTGAGTACAGGAGCCCCCGACCCTTCAGGGCGGCCTCTTAAAACAATGGGCACGGAGCAGCCCATCTATTTCACAAACATGAAGCAGCAGACAGAGGCCCAATACTGGAGAATTTTGCATTTATTCACGGCACAGCAGCACAAGAAAGCCTCCGTCTCCTTACGCGTTTCGGTGGTCAATGCCACCTTGCTCACAGGTGGAAGCAATATCAAATGCAAAGTGCAAGCGTGCATGCTTAAAAACCATTGAGTCACATGACCAGTTTGTTAAAAATACATTTCCCATAATGCAGGTTAAGTTTTGTTGTAAAAAACAGGTAGGGAAATCCTTTTCACATTTTACCTGCACGATGTTTGTGTGGAAAATATAGTTGCAACTGGGCCTGTGTATTCATAGTTGTTGCTTAGTGCTCAATTGTTCAGAAGTGCCATGAAAATGCCCGTCTCCAGCACGATCAAAAAGGATGTTTTCCTTCCCGAATCCCTTCCATGGACTCTCACAATTCGCTCGGTTTAGCATTTCCTTTGATAGGTCATGAGAGGGCAAGTGGGTCATGCTCCCAATTTAACATCACCACAGAAATCCTCCGAGTACAGGAGCCCCCAACCCTTCAGGGCGGCCTCTTAAAACAATGGGCACGGAGCAGCCCATCTATTTCACAAACATGAAGCAGCAGACAGAAGCCCAATACTGGAGAATTTTGCATTTATTCACGGCACAGCAGCACAAGAAAGCCTCCGTCTCCTTACGCGTTTCGGGGGTCAATGCCACCTTGCTCACAGGTGGAAACAATATCAAATGCAAAGTGCAAGCATGCATGCTTAAAAACCATTGAGTCACATGACCAGTTTGTTAAAAATACATTTCCCATAAGGCAGGTTAAGTTTTGTTGTAAATACAGGTAGGGAAATCCTTTTCACATTTTACCTGCACGATGTTTGTGTGGAAAATATAGTTGCAACTGGTCCTGTGTATTCATAGCTGTTGCTTAGTGCTCAATTGTTCAGAAGTGCCATGAAAATGCCCGTCTCCAGCACGATCAAAAAGGATGATTTCCTTCCCGAATCCCTTCCATGCACTCTCACAATTCGCTCGGTTTAGCATTTACTTTGATAGGTCATGAGAGGGCAAGTGGGTCATGCTCCCAATTTAACATCACCACAGAAATCCTCCGAGTACAGGAGCCCCCAACCCTTCAGGGCGGCCTCTTAAAACAATGGGCACGGAGCAGCCCATCTATTTCACAAACATGAAGCAGCAGACAGAGGCCCAATACTGGAGAATTTTGCATTTATTCACGGCACAGCAGCACAAGAAAGCCTCCGTCTCCTTACGCGTTTCGGTGGTCAATGCCACCTTGCTCACAGGTGGAAGCAATATCAAATACAAAGTGCAAGCGAGCATGCTTAAAAACCATTGAGTCACATGACCAGTTTGTTAAAAATACATTTCCCATAATGCAGGTTAAGTTTTGTTGTAAATACAGGTAGGGAAATCCTTTTCACATTTTACCTGCACGATGTTTGTGTGGAAAATATAGTTGCAACTGGTCCTGTGTATTCATAGTTGTTGCTTAGTGCTCAATTGTTCAGAAGTGCCATGAAAATGCCCGTCTCCAGCACGATCAAAAAGGATGTTTTCCTTCCCGAATCCCTTCCATGCACTCTCACAATTCGCTCGGTTTAGCATTTTCCTTTGATAGGTCATGAGAGGGCAAGTAAGTCATGCTCCCAATTTAACATCACCACAGAAATCCTCCGAGTACAGGAGCCCCCAACCCTTCAGGGCGGCCTCTTAAAACAATGGGCACGGAGCAGCCCATCTATTTCACAAACATGAAGCAGCAGACAGAGGCCCAATACTGGAGAATTTTGCATTTATTCACGGCACAGCAGCACAATATATATATATATTACACACACAAGATGCTCCTGCCAGGATCGTTGGCCCGCGGTAGGTGGAGCGCAATGTCGGCAGAGACAGCCGACGGAACTATGCCACACAAAGAGCAACGATGAACGCGCTCTCAGGAAGTGCCAAGTGCCAAGATGTTTTGCAATACATGTGTGAAACCAAAACCAAAGTCCCAGCTTCCACGAAGACCTGGTGCGGTGGTCTGAGTTGGGCTCTGGACACCCCTAACATCAGGAAACAGTCCTACACTACATAATACAGGTGAAAGCCAAAACGTGCTGTAGGATGCCATTAAATTCAGTTTTTGGCCTACAAGAGTCATCTGAGTATTCTTTGTTTATTGGAGAAATGTTTGCTGATGTTAGGGGTGAATGTTTGCTGACTGTGGAGCAATTTGCCTAATCTGCAAAAAACTATTCCCAAAAAAAGTACATCTAATTTCTGTTCAGTGTGGCAAGTTTAATTCAGATCCATCAGTGGGGAAAGGGAGTTCAAAGAGTGATTTTTCTGATTTTAGTTACCATAGAAATCTTTTCTCTTTGATAAATTAAAAAACTCTTAATTGAATTTCATGAGAAAAATCAGAGTATTTAAAATGTTTGTAAAGATTACAGAGAGAAAAGTATATTGTTCTCGGGCCTTCTGCTGACCCAAATTTAAATTCTCAACAAATCTGTTTATTTGAGAGAACCTTTTCTCCCAACATTTATTTTGTGTTTGTGGACCCAAAGCTCTCTGATAAGGAACAGGCATTAGCAAAGCCAATTGGGTAGTCTTTCACATATGTGAAGAACCTCAAGTCATTATTAGATGTCCCTCTAAAGTTAGAAGCAGCAGCTTGAAGTCTTTAACCATGCTATAGTCTTTCAAGACTTTATTAGATGTCCCTCTCGAGTCTGAAGCAAC
The DNA here is from genome assembly GCF_964204655.1 of Triturus cristatus. Taxonomy (NCBI): domain Eukaryota; kingdom Metazoa; phylum Chordata; class Amphibia; order Caudata; family Salamandridae; genus Triturus; species Triturus cristatus. Next base: position 426,281,543 of record NC_140593.1, read on the forward strand.
TCCCTAACAAAGCGGCATTAACACAACTCATTATTCGATGTCCCTCTCCAGTCAGGACCACTCAAAACTGCTTGTTGCTACTAAATGTCCAGCTCAAGCCAGATGCTATTGCTTTGAATGCCCTTCACAAAGCTGAGGAGCTGTAGCTTGAACATTAAAGTTTGTAATTTAGTTGGATGTATAAATGTGTAAAATAAGAATGCTATCGCTCACAGTAAATATATCCAGAGGTTGCAGTGGACTGAACAATTACCTAATCTATATGTTGTGGCGAGAGGGCGCTTAATTTGAGCTGCAATTGAGCAGCCCAATGGAGAAAGATGCTTTAGTAAAAGCCCATTATATGTTTATATTTTATTAGAAATGTTTCGAAAAACATGAGGCTGGCAACTTTCAATAAATAAAATGACTTGATTACTACTTATACTATTGTGATGACATGCTAGTATACATAGGTACCAGCAGTCCTGGTAAACTCAAGTGCCTTCAAACTTATGCTCAGCAAGCTGGTCACCACAGTGCAGTTATAGTTAGGTCAGCGATTTCATAGAAAGGACCTTTTTTACTGATAACTTTGGTGCCATTTGACGAACCTGCACAAAAATTCCCAAAATAAAAGATGAACCAGATCAGCTCCTTCATGGAAAATTTTGTATACATAGGTACCAGCAGTCCTGGTAAACTCAAGTGCCTTCAAACTTATGCTCAGCAAGCTGGTCACCACAGTGCAGTTATAGTTAGGTCAGCGATTCCATAGAAAGGACCTTTTTTACTGATAACTTTGGTGCCATTTGACGAACCTGCACAAAAATTCCCAAAATAAAAGATGAACCAGATCAGCTCCTTCATGGAAAATTTTGTCCTGATCCATTAATTGGGGGTCAGAAAAGGAGGGTCCCAACATGGTTATTCCCCGTGTTAATTCCCACAGAAAAAATTGCTGTCAGTGGAACGGAATTATAACAAATTTGTCAAATGTTTAGAACTTTACTGAGAAAGTGTGCATTTGTGATTTGGTATAAATCCATTCAGTGATTCTTTAGAAATGATCATTAGCAGAGGGGCTCAGCATGAGCATAGATGGGTTAAGAAGTAAGGTATATCTCGACAGTTGGTCCGACAGAGGTCCTGATGGAGCACCCCAGAAGCAAAAATCAAAAAAATGGGGCCACCTGAATACCCAAGTGAGCTTCTTCTCTTGTGGCCATTTTGGTACAAGTGCCATAGAACAGAGTGATCTGGTTGGCTGGCCAAAACTCAATAAATGTGGCGGCCAGTACAGGACTCTGGGATTCCTACCTGTATGCAGAAGAGGCTTGCAAAATAAGGCATAAAAGGCAGGGTAGGGGCGCTCTGACACCTCAACACTTGTGGAGGGGAGGCAAAAGACACCTAAAAGGTAAAACATTTTTTTTTTATTCAGGTCAAGGGTACTGTGATGCTCTCGAAGTACCTAGCACAGGACACTTGAGGTTCTGTGGCACTCCTGTGAGAGTCACTGAATAAGCTTTGCCTCATGGTACCATGGTACTGGGCAAGCTTCATCAGGGAAGCTTGCATGGTACCAAGGTACCATGTCAGTAAAGCCTGTCTGGTGGTACCCAAAAACAGTTCCAAAAAAGAAAAGAAAATGTGGGTTTGGCACCGGTGGGGAGGTTGGTCTTCAATTAGCAGATTGGCATCCATTGGGAATGGGTGCCCACAAAGGGTTGGGCACAGGACCTGGCTGGAGGCCAGGCTTTGTGGCCAACCTCTCGCTGCACAAGGGGGAAGAAAGCTGTGGTAAAGTTGGGTGCAGGCCAAGCCAAAGAGGCCAGGCCTTGCGACCAACCCCTCACTGTGCACGGCCAAAGACCATGCACAGGCATTGGGTTGACTGGCATTGTGGGGTTCGGAGTAAGGCCTGCAGCCAATCTTTTGGCCAGAGGCCATGCACAGCGTGGGGGCTCAGGCTCCCTTGATAGAACTGCATGCCAGAGGCCAGGCCCTGCTACCAACCCTCCATTGTGCATGTCCAAAAGATAAAAGTAAAGTAAAAACCCAAAAAATGCATGTCAACAGGCAAAACTGCATAAAACTACTTCCTCATAAAGCTAGTGGTGCTGAGCAGAAGGAGTTGGGATGATTTCTTGAAATTAATTAGATACAGTTAGAGGCTGAGGGCAAGACCCTCTTTGCATAGCTCAGTTCATACAAACATAGATTTTGAACATGGTAGTTGTCCATACTCCAATGCGTATAAACATCTGATAGTTTAACTATGGTAGAAAACGCTGAAATTCACTGGAAAAAAACAACGGCTAAACTGATATTATAGTTAGACTTGAAAATAAGACCTTAGCTTATGTAAAAAAAATGATCTTCACTAAAACAAACAAGGGTTAAAGTGATGTTATAGTTAGGTTATGAAGTCACACAAGAGTTAACATTTAAAAATGGAAAAAATGCTGAAATGAGCCAGTTATACTTCAATCAGCTAACTTCACTGCTTATGACCTCATGTATTTACATCTTGCATGACGTGATAAATTACATCATTGATGGCATCACTACTGACATGTCAAATGACGTGCTTGATGACATCTATGGTGAACTCATCCTGTCATTGTGACACTGTAATGTACTGTTGGTGTACTCAAAGTAATTTGACAAACTAATCTGTGAACAATATACCATCCTCAGTCACTTGATAAGGGATATAATCTTTGAGCACATGGTGGATGCATAGTCTATCTGTCAAGTCACCCAAATTTGGTGGATGTCGGCCTCTTTATATTGGTATTCACCCACCTAACAAACAAAATTCCTCCACAGATGTTAAAAACTTGAACTCCCTCCAAGAAAAGAGTTTGTATTCTAGTCACTTATGTCCTACCGAATGGCAGTTGGATGCAGGGTCTGGCCAATGTTCAAACTTATACATGTATTTAAATGTTTTTGATACCACAATGCTGTACCAAGGTACTAAAGGGGATGTTCTCACTGAGTACCACAGTACTGGATGCTGGCGCCACAGTACTTGCATCTTGAAATAGTATTATGTTTTAATGTAACGGAAGGAAAGAGATCCTTTGGCACCCCTCCCCCCACACACTTGGCTCTGGGGTTCAGTCAACTACATTTGGTGGATGATACTCTAATTTTACTGGTATTCACCATCCTAAAAAGCAAACTGTCTTCATGGACTTTAATGGGTCACCCCTTTTTTTAAACCTTGAAGATCTCCAAAAATGAGTTTGTAAGCTATTCAGCTTAACAGAATCACCCTATTAAAGACTTCATATGACCTGCACTTTTAAGTTAAAATGTTGACAGGTATGCAATTACCACTGTTGAGTCACATTCTACCAGGATCTATGGCCAACTCTTTGTAGTTTGATAAAATACACTACACACTTTTCTGATATAACACAATAGCATACAATCTTAGAGCCATTCTTACAATTCTAGTATGATTTAACACAACTTGAATAATACCAGTTGTTTAATGTACACAACACCTCATTAATAATTCCTATATGCATGGATTTGTATTTGATTTTTTTGTCTTCAAAAAAGAGCTCGCAAGACAACTAAAGCTGTCTTTAGGTCAGTCTTAAAAAGTTGCCACTACCACTAGTCTCAAGTATTCAGGTCTCATGTCCTGAAAAACAAAATGAAACCATAAGGATTCAGGGGTAGCATCCCCAGACAATCTGGCTCTTGTTTCCCCCCCTCAAATCCATCATTTGCCAACATTTACCAGGGAAAATTGCAGTGAAGTAGTAATTGCTGCTAAACTCCTGATTTCAATCACTGGGAGAACATAAGTATTTGCAGGGATCTGAAAAAATGGTCCACTCGTAATCAGAGCCTTAGACATCATAGTGGCCATTGTCAAGGTAGAAATGGGGCAGGTTATTTATCTTGCATAAGCCATTCAAGGGCACTACAGATATTGTAATACTGCGTCCTGATCATTACATTCCACAAAATGGGAAATAGCTAATATTTGTACCATTATGTGGATGTAACTGTACATCTCGTTATAAAGTATCAATAAAATTGTCACACATTTTTAGCGGTGGCAAATGTAGGATCGGGCAGTTTGCGACCACTAAAAAAGATTGTAGCCGGTATCAATCCTATTTTGAGAGTCAGTAACCTGTTACTGACTGTTACTTGGGTTTGCGAGTCGCTAATAGGAAGGGACATGCCAAGGGTGGAATGTGGTCGCAAAACAATCGTAATTTACTGCCTACCCTTTATAATTGTCGGCGAAAAACTTTTTTAAGAGCAGGCAGTGGTCCCACGGACCACTGCCTAATCTTAAAAAATGAAACTGAAACATTACATTTTGGTTTTGAAATGCATCCCATTTTCTTTTAAGAAAAACTGGTTTCATTTTTTTTTTTAAGTTGCCTTATTTAAAAAGCAAACAAAGACATGAGGGTTCACCATTCCTGTGTTATTGCCCATTCCCAATGGGTCGCAAATTGCAACCTGTCTCATGAAAATTGACGAGGCAGGTCATTTGGGAATCACGAAATGTGTCTGATACACATTAGTATATTTCCTTTTGTGACTTGCAAATTGTCGAAAAAGGAAATGGTCGTACATGTGGCCCCAGATGCTCTGCAGTGCAGTGAAGAGTGGCAGAATGCATTTATTTCTTTTCTTTTCAAACTAGCACTGGGGGAGTATGTGTCCAGCAATAGATGACTTTTATGGGAGGCAAAATATAATTTTTAAATTATAATAAAAGTAAGCCTGAGTGGAGGAAGGAATGAACAGGGTTAGTTGAGGAAAGTGCAACACAGAACTTGTGGGATGAGAGCTGGCATTTACTAGGAAAAGCAGTACACAAGGGATAAGCAAGTGGGGAAGAAGGAATCAGTATGGCGCATGCAGTTGGGGTATTCAAGGGTGGAGGAAATGATAGATGGAGACCAAGAAAATATAAGCAGTGTCATGGAGTGCTAGAATAAAAAGCAAAAGTAATAGGTCCATAAGTGTGAGTAGTGGAAGTAATCAAGTAATCCAATCAAAAGGATGATACAGAACCCATGCTCCTGGGAGAGACGAACACAAGAAGAGGAAGGAAAGCCATCAAAAAAGAAGCAAATACATCAGAGTGAAAAGAAAATTAACCAATGGTAAGCAATTGGCAGAGTCTAAGCCCACTGTAAGATGTTGGCCTAGTACATAAGAGGTCTTTTGCAACCAGACAGCTAAAACCTATCTGCAGGTGGGACCAAATGAAAAGACAACAATGCCCTGGTACACATTTGGGAGGCAGCTCCAGCATTTTGGTGACACATAGCAGCAGCTGACATTGCTTGTCTCGCCATGAATGAGACAGGCCTTGACAGCTTTTATGATATGTAAGTACATTTAGAAGTGACAGTGCAGAGTCTGAAAAGAGCAGAACCCTGGGTCATATAGCACTTGTTCCTCCTGCCTTGTAATGACTTGCATTCTCTTTCAAGGTGTTGCCGCTTTTGCTCCTGAATCATCCTTGGTTTCCACAAAATGTTTTCAGAAATGTTTCGTCCCAAGTTTCTGAGTGATTTAACATGTGATTTGTGTATCTTGTATATCAGTCAGCTCTACTGTGCTCAGTGAGTCTGATGATATACAATATATACAAATCACATATTCAATCATTATTAATTAAGTTCTAGGAAGGCAATTATGTACAAAGCTGAGCAAGTAGGTGGAATCTCTCACTGACATTCTGTCATGAAGCTGCATCTCTTCCATCCTTCACAGGGACAATTTGAGTGAGCTTGCTGTCAATCCACTCATCAATCTCTGACGCAGCACCATATTCACCTTCATGTATGCATCGTAATTGAGTTAATGAAGACTGATTTAGTTTTAAAAATCAAAATGGTCTCATCAAAAAGCAACACTGATTGTAATGACCTGTTTTGCTTATTTAGGAGGGCTCAACCGAGTATTTGGCCACTGCCTCCACTTCTTTGGCAACTCCAGTCACATGGGTAGGGAGAGATGCATCACTGCCTCAGCTCTGGCCTGATGGTGCCCAACCCTGGTATAATGCTTGCAATGTCATAACATTAGTGATTGTTGCCATTTCTGTAGCATTGTTCTGACTGCTGTTGTTGGACTTGGCCTGTAAGATTGACATAACTTATCGGCATCTATTCATATATTCACTCACCCACCTAATTATCCATCCACACAGTCTGCACTTCTTTATCTATTTAGCCATTGGCTCATTCTCATATTCATCCATACAATCACACATAAACAAACTGATCAAAGTAGAAACCAATGTAATTCTTAAATTAGCCAGACCTATTGGTTTGCAAATGCTTGTTTTGTGTTCAATCCCATACTGTACACTTAGTTAACGTGGGCCTATAATGAACCCTGTAACACAGTGTATACTTTATAGCTTTTATCAACTATGTTAATATTAATCAACCTTATTTAATTCTAGGCAATTGAAGACCACGATAGAATATGGGGTGTTATAAGCAAAAGTGCTGTGAACCAAGATGGAAGATCAGTCACCCCTATTACCAGACCTTCTAAGAAGCAACAGGAAAGGCTGTTAAAGAAGATTTACACAACTCAGATTGATCCTTCAGTTGTGCAGTATGTTGAGGCCCACGGCACAGGGACTCCTGTAGGAGATCCAGTCGAAGCAGCAAGCATAGGCAACATGATTGGCAAAGCCAGACCTCCAGGTTTGCCACCTCTCCCGATTGGTTCAGTGAAAGGTAACATTGGCCACACAGAGTCGGCAGCCGGGATGGCAGGGCTGATTAAGGTTCTTCTAATGATGCACCACAAGACAATAGTTCCATCTCTACACTACTCTGAAGAAATCAGCAGCATCAATGCAAAAGAACTCAATCTTTGCATTCCAACTTCTGTCCAGACATGGGAAGAACTGGAAGGTGTAGGCAGGATAGCAGGGGTGAACAGCTTTGGCTTTGGTGGCACCAACTCTCATATTGTTGTAAAAGAATTTACACAATCCTATTTTTCTCATCCTTTGAAAAGACCTATTGAAATATTTGTGCTCTCGGCTGCGTCAATTGAATCACTAAAGCTTATCGTTGAAGATACTGCAGTTCACTTAAACAAAATGGATACTATGTCTCTACAAAATTTGGCCTATACATCTGCCTGCAGGAGAAGCCATATGAACAATAAGTACAGAAATGCTTTTGTCACATCCTCCATAAAACATTTGCAACAACAACTTACAACAGTGAACATAACGAGAGAGGTTCAAATGAAGGCAAATCTAAGCATTGTGTTTGTGTTCTGTGGTAATGGTGTCAATTATAAAGGCATGTGTAAAACACTACTCAAGTTTGAGCCAGTTTTCAGAGACAAATTCAAAGAAATTGAAAACATTTTGTTTTCTTACACAAGCATCAGCCTTATTGATTTAATTGAAAGTGATTTTGAGGATTTTTCAATAATAGAAATTGCTCAACCACTGCTTTTTGCTACTCAGGTTGCTCTTGCATGTCTTCTCAAACACTGGGGCATCAAACCCATTGCACTTGTTGGTCACTCAGTGGGAGAGGTAGCAGCTGCACATTGCTCTGGCCTGCTCTCCCTCACAGATGCTGTTAAAGTGATTTATCACAGGAGTCTATTGCAATCTAAGGTTACGGGTGGGAAAATGTTGGTAGTTGGCAATGTCCCTGTGGTGGAAATATCTAAAGCTATAGAGTCACAGTCTGGAAAAGTATGCATTGCTGCTTTCAATAGTCCAAAGTCCTGCACGCTTTCTGGAGAAGCAGAAAGCTTAGCGAGTCTTCAAAAGCAACTAGCTCTTCAGTTCAGGGGAAAAAACATATTTCTTCTATCTTTAGATGTTCCAGCAGCATACCACAGCCCTATGATGGATCCAATCCTCCATAAAGTTGAGGAGAGTCTGCGAGATATAGAAAGGCAAGGTTCAGAAATTATTGAGATTATTTCAACAGTAACCGGGGAGATAGCTTCTGGAGATGACTTCACAACAGGAAAATACTGGGCTAGGAATGTCAGAGAACCTGTGACCTTTGTTGAAGCAATAGAAACTGCATGTAAGGGGAAAGAAAATCTGGTGTTTGTTGAAATAGGACCCAAAAGAGCACTGGAAAGAAATATTAAAGAAATTCTTAAGGAGGAAACATTAGTTTACCCCACTGTCCAGCCCAGTAAAGAATATGAAACCTTGTTTACACTCCTAGAAAAACTGTTTGTCCTGGGATATAATCCAGAGTGGAAAAATGTGTTTGAGGGATATGAGGCTGTTCCAGCGCTCTTTCCTAGGTATCACTTTACCCATAGAAAAACTACAAAAACAGTGGTTGAAATGGGTGTCCAAGGAAATCAAACAGTAAATTTGGCCCACCCTCTTCTCCACAGTGTTAGTAATAACAGCATGGAATTTGGGTGTACCTTATCAATGACATCTACACCCTACGTTTACGAACACAAAAACAATGGCATTGTCATAGTTCCAGGATCCTTTTATGTTGAGCTTGGGATAGCATCTCTAATGAATAGTTCACTTCCTAAAATACCTTTAGGTGCACAACAAATTGGCATAAAGTTTTCCAGTCCATGTATCATAAATCAAGGTTCACATAACATTAAAATCCAAATGAAATCTAAAGACATGGTGGCACATTTTAAAGTAATGTCACCACATGCCGTGTATGCAACTGGAAAAATAACCCAAAAAGTAGGGAATGCAGCAAAGGAAGAGTCTATCTCCCTACGACACATCATTCGAAGGTGTCGATCAGTATTAAAAATCGATAAAATGTATGAAACGCTAAATGTTCTAGGATTTGAGTATGGACAAGTCTATAAGCAGCTAAGTGATATATTATATGGAGACGACTTGAGAGAAGCAGTAACCAACGTAACAGTGAATAATCAAATCACAGAGGAGCTGCATAAATATTACATCCATCCAGTAGTGCTAGATGCTTTTCTTCAGATGACAGTTGTTATGGCTACTTCGGGTACAGGAAATATAAAGGCTAAAGCAGGCTTTCCTTCATCTATCGGCAGCATACTACTTTGCAGACCACTTCAGAGTGAAATGGTTATATATATGAAAATAAGCAAAGCCACTCATGACTACATAGAAGTCTGTGGGTGTTTTTCTGATAAAAATGGGACTATTTTGGTAGAACTTAAAAATGTTAGGATTACCTTTTTAGGAACAAATTCAAGCCCCCAGAGCAATTTTTTGTATGAGAATAAATGGAAAGATCAGTCAAAGAGTTTGGCCCTTCATACACAAGTGGGAGCACCAAAGGCACTTGTTTTTGCGGACAACTTTGGAATTGCTTGGCATCTTAGAGAACATTTACACCAAGAAGCAAGATACATTATGTACAGTGATTGGAAGACAGCACTTGAATCTGGGAACACTTTGATGTTTGCCTTGAATAAGATGGAAGTTGTTCTCAGTGACTACAATGATTTTTTATTTATGTGGGGAATTCATAGGTTTAAGGAAGAATTCCCAGTCAATATTACTCGGTACATAGCAGAATGTAGTGAAGCTTACCGTCAAATTATTCTAGCATTAAGAGAACAAAAACCTGGGGCTTTAATTAGAAGCATAACTTACAGAACAGTGGAACTGGCTATAGATCACATTAACCCTGGTTTTGGGTTGCAAGGCATGATAAGAGCTTGTATTACTGAAATTCCCGAAATCTCATTTCAGCAAATTGATGTAAGTTCAGTGAGTGTTCAAGATATAACAGCCTTAGCAAACGTCATTGCTAGCTCTACTGCAGAGAACTATCCTGAGGTATTAATAAAGGATGGCAGCATTTACACATCAGAAATTGACCGAACAATATTTCAGGAGGATGGCATCATCATTCAAGGAAGACCCATTGACAACTCTAAAATGTTCACTTTGTATTCAACAGATCCTTACATAATACAAGACATTTCTGCTGAATTGACAAGTCAAAGGATAAATGATCTTCCTAACCAGAACATTGAAGTTCAAGTTGCTAAAATATGTGCCCATTCAGAAGATTACTTTCCTGTTACTGAATCTAGCTACATGTTTGGAGGCACACTGTACTGGAAAGCAGAAGCAAGTGATAAGCATCAACTCTTAGCTCTTGACCTGACTGGCACAGTAACTGCAGTGGGCAAAGATGTCAAAAAGATCAAAGTTGGCGATCATATTATGACATGCTACCCAGTAACTGCATCTTCAAAAGTTACTCTTCCAGGAGGAGTTTGCTATAACACCAAGAAAGTCCCATTCCTTAAAAATGTGCCTTGTGTTTCATATTTTTGGATAGCATGGATGATTCTACATAAGACGCTTCCAAAGGTGAGATGTCCAACATGTTTAGCAATTATTTCTTCTGAACCCAAGTCAGTTTTGTGTGAAGTTCTGACATTAACAGCAAATGAAGCTGGTTGGAAAACAATAATTGAAACCCCTACTTCTGCTACCAGCCAACGTGTTAACCACTGTTCTGCACTTGTATTGCTTCCATCCCTTGAAGACATATTAGAGGAAGGACTTTCACATTCAGCACTAATCAGGGACATTGTGATTGTAGGTGATAGTCAGGAGATCAGAAATTTGCAAACACAAATTGGAAAGTCTCATGACTGCGTAACAATTCATTCAGTAGATCTTGAAAATATTTTCCAGAAGACATGCATAAAACAATCCTCAAAGCCATTCTATGCATGGATCAAATCATTGCCGACCGAAAAATTCCTAAATCTACAATATACAGTTTTCCAACAGCATAGTAAAGTTGATGGAACAAGTGCTCTGCCTCTATCCTATTTCAGCTGCACCTCTATTCCACTTATTGTACTGAAAGATGATGTTTTGAAGACAAGGATTTCAGACATACATGTATATGATGTAAGAAGGACTATTTTTAAATGTTATGCAGTTTACATAGTGACAGGAGGGCTCACAGGTCTTGGCTTTGAAACTGTAAAGTTTATTGCCAAGCATGGGGGAGGGTACATTGTGATACTGTCAAGGAGAACACCAACTATAGAAATGGAAACACAAATAAAGGAATTGCAGAAGCATTATGCCTCTACCACAATAATCAGCCTACAGTGCAATATTGTTTTTCGATCTGATGTTGAAAAAGCTGTTGCTTACATTCAAAGGCGCTATCCCAAAAATCCAATTAAAGGTATTTTCCACAGTGCTGTGGTTTTCCATGATAGACTGCTTGAGCATTTGAATATTTCAAATTTTGAGGAAGTTCTAAGTCCAAAAGTAGAAGGTGCGATTAACCTTCATTGCGCCACAAGAAGGGAAGAGCTGGATTATTTTGTATGTTATTCGTCTATCACTGCCTTCATTGGGAATTCCGGACAAGCAAATTATGCTGCTGCCAATTCATTTCTGGATAACTTCTGTCACTACAGAAGGAACATGGGACTTTCAGGGCAGTCTATCAATTGGGGTGCCTTGGATCTTGGGGTACTGAAGAACCAAAATATAATCAAAAAGATCTTAGAATCAAAGGGAATACTCACTCTGGATATACAAGAAATTCATGAACATCTTAAAAAGGTACTGATCATGAATGCCCCTCAACAGGCTGTTATGAAACTTAATTTCAATTATTTGAATAGTAATGTCATTTCATTAACCCCTTCACTGAGAACTAGATTCTACCAAGTTGTAACTGAAGAACTCAGCAAAGTGGAACAGGTACCTAAAGCACATGCCCCCTCAAATCTGCAGTCTGTCAACCCTGAAGATTACATTGTGTCACTGGTGAGTGAACTCAGCCATGCCAGTCCAAGTGAAATTACCAAGGACACATCTCTCGTATTTCTGGGGATCGACTCAATGGTTGGTATGACCATTCAAAATCGCATCTATAGTGAAAGGAATGTGAAATTTCCCCTTGTCACACTCCTTGATCCTGAAACAACAGTTCAGTCCCTGGTAACACTTTTGGAAGAAAATGTGAACAAAGCAGAGCCTGAAAACAAAGCCCTTGTGGAAAATGTCAGTTCTGATAACACCAAGCTTTGAGAAGAAGTACTGGCAACAAGAGATGCATACAATGCTGAGATAAAAGGGGCATACATTTGTTTTTTATTTTTAAAATATTCTGTTCCTTAGTATCAATGCTTTGTCTTTTGCTGCCTTTCTCTTTCTAAAAATATGTTCACCTGTCTTATTTTTAATGTTTGCTTGAACATTTTTTCCTAGGCAATGATCCATTTGTTGACCTGACTTCATCACATGCAACAGGAAGTGACATCGAAGGATGGCAATTAATGTTGTCTATGGACCCCTTATAACATAAAATTGTATTTTCAACTATTTCAGTATTATGTTCCTCGTTATACATTTGGTGTGCCTAACACTGCCTCAAAGACACACATATTCCTTTGATCCTACCCCACAGCTATAGCATACATACCTGGAAATGTAACCAACTACCTAATTATACTTCTATTACAATTTTGTGCACTCCTACTACATCTACTATTACTAGCGCTGCTTCTAATATATGTGCCAGTACCACCAGTACTACTTTTAATACTGTTAGTAATACTAATCTTATTGTGCTAATAGTAACACTAGGGGCAGCACCAGATGTGTCACGTTCAACGTTGATAGCAGTAGTACTGGTATCTTCAGTAAGTGGAACAGAAATAGTGGTAGCACTTGGTTTACTGATATTAATAGTATTGGCAGTACAATGGGTTCTGGTCTAGTAGTAATTGTAATATGAAAGACATGCTTATGACAGTAGTCATATAATTAATGCGCATAGTTGTTGTATAGGGAGTATTATTGGTAGTAAGCCCGTATTTAGGACGTAGATTTAGTGCAATTTTTAGTGTTAGTAAAAGTTTATTAGGAGAGAAAGAGGCACCCAGTAGAAGGCGCAAGCCGAAACGCATAGGTCAGTTTTTTGTATGCACTCTTGCACTTTGCTTGTGATGGCTCCGTGGGTAATGGAGGCCATTTGAAAACTTCAAAAAATAAAAACGAGTTACCTCATTGCAAAGGATTTGGTGGTGCTGTTCTTCTGCTTGCCCTCGATACGCGCTGAACATTTGGAGGGCAGTGTGCATGGAGACAATAATGGTAATATATATATATATATATATATATATATATATATACATATACATATATATATATATATTTATATATATATGTATATATATAATAATCAACAGTGACCCTGGTTGCTGAAATCCATGTCCCGTTGGCAGGTGGCGAGCACAAACCGGGCGGGTCTCCCGGTTAATAATATAACACACAGCGTTTTTCCTCACAGAAAAGCTCGCACTCGGAAGAAGGAAACCAAGGATGTATTCTTTACTTGTTACGCGTTTCGTCAGCGAACTGACTTGTTCACAAGTCAGTTCGCTGACGAAACGCGTAACAAGTAAAGAATACATCCTTGGTTTCCTTCTTCCGAGTGCGAGCTTTTCTGTGAGGAAAAATGCTGTATGTTATATATATATATATATATATATATATATATATATATATATATATATATATATATATATATATATATATATATATATATATATATATATAGTTATTGGAAGAGATGTTGACATTCAAAGTAGTGGTAGGGCATTAATATCACTAATTGGGAGGCATGCAGTAATAGTACTAGCAGTATAAATGGTAATGCTAGTAGTAGGTATAGCAGCAATAGTACTAACAGTATTACCAATACCAGTCATTGTAGTAATAGTGCAGCCCAGTAGCAGTGCTACAAATAACAATGGAAAGAGGATCACCCAGAACAGAGATCTTTGGACTGTGGGTTCTAGGGGATTTCCAGGTTTGAATGTTCTGATGTAAAGTGAAAGAAGAGGGAAACTTTTCAAATACCTCTCTGGTGCTATTAATCGTTTGCAGACTTCGCTTCCGGGCCTCCTGTGATGCCACTTCCTTGTTCATTGGTTAAAACGGTTTACAAAAATAAGAACGAAATAGTTAGAAATAAGAATGCTGGAAAGAATTTGTAAATCCGATATCTTGCAGGAGATAAGACATTAATAACAAATAAATATCAGTTTATGTTACAATACGTAATTCTCTATTTAAACTTTTACTGCCAAACGAACAGATACAAATTGTGTACTGGCTTGCACTTTCATAAATATATGCCTTCATGATAAGATCAGGAAAGAATATATGCTATCATAGGGCTTAGATGCACAAAGAGCGATGGAAAACACCCCAAAAAAAGACCTTTCAATGTGTTTTAGTTTCTTGACATTATAAAAAGGATGGTAAATGCATGTGTCCAGAATGACCTATCATTAATGAGATTAAATTTTTAAAAAATTGAACACGACACAGAGGAGAGTCACGACTGGGGATCATGTCTTTCCTTCCAAAGGCATAGAAATACAAATGGTGTAATTATCTCTCTCCCTGGGCCTGAAAATATCCATCAATGGTAGTTGACTAGCTATCCTGACACCAGCCAATTTAGAACAAAGAAAATCTCTAGTGCTCATCCATGTAACCCAACCGTACAGAGGTTTAAGAGCAAAGTAGAGGCAAGTTCATTAATATAAAAAATATGTTCTAGAGAAAAAGCCAAAGCTGAAACCAATGGAAGGATAAGCTTAAATGGGTTCCGTCAGCTGCTCTTAGGGCCCTTTACCAACCGCACAAACAGCTGCCCCTGTCGATACCTGCGTTGGAAGCAGCTTTCATCTGGCCCTATTGCTTATGCCATCGCTGGAAGGAGAACCTACTAGATGAAATGCCAACTTTCCAAATGAAGGGCCTCCAAAGGGAGGCAGCAGACAGCTCTGGATGAAAATTTCCAAATGGTAAAAAAGCACCGCTAGATAGAGTCCCTTTACTGGATACACTTAAATAAGCATGGAGGTAATTCAGAACACAAAAACAGCAGAAACACTGGACAACCATAATTTTTTGCTTAGAAATGCCACATACGATAATATATCCAAAATGTGTCCGGACAGGAAGATAAGTGAATCTTCCTGGGGACTTGGGATAATATCCGACAACCAGCCATAAGAAATGTGAATCATTGCTGAGGATGTGTCCATGCTTCATGAAACGGCTAACTTGAAACTGGAGCATGCTTAACTGTGAACTTCTGCAACGGGAATATTAGATCAAACCTGGGGAGGAACAAAAGACAAAAACATGTTAAAGATAAATTGGCAGGTACAAAGGGTATTGCCAGCATATTCTTATATACTTTTATCATTTTATTGATTGCAAAGGCATTTTGAACATTAGTATAGGGTCCTACTGAGAGGTCCCAAACAGTTTCTAGCTTTATTGCTTAGGTTATAGAATTAATCTAAAGGAGGCGCAAGATTTGCTAATGCCACTGTACCCTCCAAGCCTCCTAGCACTGATGTGCACAAAATGTAAGGAATTGTCAGAATGAAATGACAGAGTTTAAATTCTGACCAATCAATCATAACATATCTCAGCTGAAAAGTAGCCCTTAAAGCAGCGCGTGTTACATAGTTTGGTTTGAAGTGTTTAGTTCACCATCATCTATTGACTATCTACCATATTCAATCTATGAGCAATACTTTTCTCCCAAGCACTCAAACTCACACTATGGGCCTTAAAAGTACAGCGTACAGGACTATTTCGCTTTTTGGCAGATGACCAGCATACACCCAACTGTTAATGAGTGCCTTCAAAAAAGCACTTTTGCAACTCTTTAATTCTTTTTCCCACTTGACCTGTAGCTTATCATTTAACATTTCATCAATATAACTCTTTTCAATAATACAATACCATAATACCATAATATTAATTTCACGATTGCACCCCAAGTTTTTGGGTTGGCAGGTCTTTTAAAATATTTTCTCTATTAGCAACTTTCAAAGCCTTATGTAAGAAGTATTTGCTTTTTCCAAAGAAGGGATCTTATCCCTTAACAACATAAACATTCCTCTACTACCTCATACTAATTGTTCTATGTTTCAATCACAATTCATGGAGTTGGAGTGCTTGGATTGATGTAACTGACCCATAATCCTTCAAGGATCAGACAAATTCAGTATGTAAGTGTTATACTAAAACAATGGCCTATTTTCCATAAAGATCTGAGGTAAACCTATGTGCCACACTAAAATTCACAGATTTTCACAAGCAAGTCAATACTTCATCTCAAACTGTCATGCTGTACTAGGGTTTCACAACTCTTGCTCCTTTAGAGGCGAAGCCAAATATGACAGACAAATGTGATTCTATTTTATTAAGCATGTTTCCATATTCTGCTTATTAGCTGTGTTGCTTTCACATTAAGGTACATTTTACAGTGCAATACCAAATGAAACATGCAAAAGGGGATAAGCAGTTCCACAGTTGCCACTACTTGGGCCACTAACCTCTGAGCATAAACTTCACCCACATGAGAATGTCCTCCAAACTGTAGGTAACAGTATTTTCCAAACCTCAAAAATCGCCACCCAACCTCAGAAAATGTGCATTGTTTGAAGATGCTTAGATGCTGCACGGTGATTTTACATTTATGACTGCATTATATTTTATTATGTAGTTTTTGGAATACAATTGTCATAGTTACATCCCAAATTGTTGTGGTTTGTATCTTTAAATATGTTTGTTCATCCCGAATAATGGTTTGTGAAATCAACTAAACAAAGGATGAAGCTGCTTTTTAAAAAAGTTTGCATTTCAGAAGTTTACAACTCATTTGAATTAGAGACTGCCAGTGTGAACTGAAATGTCAAAAGCATTTTTCGTTGTCTGTGGATGTCTCAATGTCAGAGGGCTGTTTTTCACAGCCCTCATATAGATATATCATACTGTCTAATATTTGCATTCGTAGTGTCATTATTACATTCCAAATGATGGCGATCTGCCTTGAAAGACTTAATAAATTGCGGTTGTATTTTTATTAAAAATATTAATGAATGTAATTTATTTTTTTAACATGGGAATTCAGTTCATTAGCATCTTATGTAAGTGTCTATGTAAGTGCCGAATACATTGTTTGTCTGCATCTTAACCACAATTTCCAGAGTGTCTTGTTCATGAAGATATGTTCCTCCATTTTCCTTTTTCTATAGGATAAAAGTCATGTACCTGATGGTTAATTGTGTTAGGAAGTTTATTTTAGGTATTAATAAAATAGGTATTCATAAAATACAAAGGGGCAGATTTACGAGCCCCTTTCGCCACTTTTGCGTCACTTTTAACATGGGAAAAGTGACGCAAAGGTGGCGCAAGGGGCTTATAAATTTGCCCCATTGTTTATACTCTGGTTTCGAGATTAGCTGGGTCATACCCTGTTTTTTTAGAACCAGTGCATAAGTTATTTTTATTGCATTGCTATTAGTTTCACTGTTTCATCATATTTGCACCATTACGCTTATATTGGTACAGTATAATATCACTAATTTTGCATAGATTATGTTTACAATAATGGCACTAATTTTGCATAGAGCTTGTTTACAATTGTTGCATATTATATATATTTTTGAGTGAGTCTATGTGATGATTTCTTAAGATTCAACGCAAGACATGAATTTTTCACAGATGTAATATTGTTGTCAGTGTTCATCCAAAATGAGCTTCCGAATGGTTCTTTGTCTTCTGTTTTTTAATATAACGAATGCATTGTCTACTATTGATAAACCATGTTTGCTTCAATTATTTGAATTTGAATTTGAATTTAAAAACATTTCTATAGCGCACTTTTACCAAGCGGTTTCTTGGCGCTGTTGGATTGCGAGAAGCAAGCAGGAGCAGAGGGGAATTTAAGCATTGTAAGCACGGGAAAAGAGAAAAGTTTTAAGACCCTTCCGGAACTCAATGTAGGAAGATGACATACGGAGTTCCGGGGGGAGGGAGTTCCAAAATGCAGGAGCAAGCACTGCGAATTTCGTACCGCCAGTCTTTTTCTTGCTGAAGCGGGGGATGGTTAACAAAGCCTGATGAGTAGACCTAAGCTCTCGTCCAGGTATGTAGGGGGTAATGGCAGAACAGATAAATTCCGGGGCAGTGCCTGTTTTGGCCTGGAAAGTAGTACAGCCAAGCTTGAACAGAGCACGCTCTTTCACCGGCAGCCAGTGCAAGGCCTGCAGTAGGGGAGTAGCTCTATGGTATTTGGGCAGGCCGTGGATCAGGCGGGCAGCCTGATTCTGCACTAGCTGCAAACGGCGAGTGGCGTAGGCTGGAGCGCCATTATAGATGATGTTCCCATAATCGAGGCGCGAAAGCACCATGGCCATCACTATAATTTTTAGGGCAGGTAAAGAAAAAAAACGAGAAATCTTCCTAATGATTCGAAGGGAAAAAAAACAGGAGGAAACAACTAAATTAACCTGAGAGTGAACAGAAAGTGAGGGATCCAGGAGGATGCCAAGGGTCTTGACCTTAGGAACTGGGAGCGGGGGAACACCAAGTGAGGTTGGCCAATGGGAGGGGGACCAGGGACTGCAACCACCTCTGGTCAGGACTAATTATTGTAAAGTTTCATGTTTTACTCCATAATAAAAGACAATTGCACTGGATTTCGGATTGTGCATGTGCTTCTGTGATGGATTTATAATGTTGGACCAACGAATGCAGCGTACACTGATTACATATTACTGGACATTGGCCTGTTTGCTAGGCCCCATGCAAGAAAGGTCTACTTATATTGCTTCAATACGTGCCACTGAGAACACTTGCATATACACACTAGGAGATCCTAGATACATATTTAAACTACTGCATCTCGCTATACACTTCAAAGGGTCCCTCACCTCTTATTTGGACATCACAACAGCATGGATTGATGACTATATTAGACTCCCTCTAACTGGAGAGACAACGGTTGCTCGAATCTAAGCACCCATCAGTGTTGGCTGGTGAACTTTAACAGTGGAGAGATGTAAACCTTTGCTTGAATTTCAGTTAGTGAGCCTGACTTCTCGGAGAATTCGGGGGGTTTTCTCACACTTGCTTGAACTCAGTCTTACTCTCTCACCCATTCGCTCTCAGTCTCATATACTCATATTCACTTACTCTCATTTGCACTTCCACTTTTACTCACAATGACTCACTAAGTCTCACTCGGTGTTCCTTATTTACACAGTCTCGCTCATACTCACTCTGACCTACTCTGTTTCACTTGTTCCCACTCAATTCCACTCATTCTCACTTATTCTGAGTCACACAGTTTCACTCTGACTCACTTGGTCTCACTCTGACTCCCTCACTCTGATTTCTTCAGTTAAACCTAGTCTCACTCATTGCCATTCATTCAGATTCAAACATCGTCACTCTGATTCACTCAGTCTAACTTGCTTTCACTGGGTCCACTAATTCCCACTCATTCTGACTTGCTCATTCTCACTCTGGCTCACTCAGTCTCACTCACTCTTATTCTGGCTACCTGTCACTCAATCTCACTCAGTCTAATTCATTTAGTCTCACTCAAAGTCAGACTGTCTCATTCTCACCCAGCTTCATCAACTCTCAGTCACTACCACTCATTCTCACTCAATCATCCTGACTCACCTAGTCTCACTCATTCTCAGTCAGTTCCACTTATTCTCACTCAATCTTGCTCTAAATCACATAGTCTCTGTCATTCTCACTCAGTGTCACTCATTTTCATTTAGTCACACCGATTTTCACTCACCCTCACCCACTCAGTCTCACTCTGACCTACTTTGACTTAATCAGTATCACTGATTCCCATCCTCACTCATTCTGACTCACTCACGCTGTGACTCACTCAGTCTCACCCTGACTCACTTTGTCTCACACACAGTAAGGCTCAGTTATACTCCCTGTAATTTCTGCTTCGCTCACTTAGATTCATTCTCATTCATACTTCCTCGTCCTATCATTCATTCTCACTCACTCTGACTCACTCCTCCACTAGCTCACTCATACATTCACACACAGACATGCCCACCCATGCACACGCTCTCCCTCACAGACTCATGCACACACCACAATAAAATCATTTTAATTTACTTATCTACGTGCGCAGGTCCCATCTGGACTGCTGCCTCTTCCTGCTGTGACCAGCACTGGAGCATGGATCTGAAATCTCAAACCTGCACAGTCCCTGTTACCAGGTTTCAGTACCTACTCTTTCACCCCACCCTTTCCCAACTCTGTGACAAGTTGGGCAAGACTGGGGTGATAGACTGATTGGCATCTTGTCAGGGTCACTAAAGGGCTTAAGCCTGCTGCACCAATGGCTACCTCAACTAGTATGTTTTACAACATCACCGTTGGGGGAGACATTGAGGCATGCCAGGGCCCCAAGACCAGGGCTGGGATTCACCAATCCTGGAAACCTCTCAGGGCTGGTACAGGGGTCTTTGTGTGCCTGCGGCAGCCAATCAGGCAGTTTCACTGGGTGCCTCAGGATGTCGCTGGGCATTTTTATGATCATACTAAGAGTGAATAACAGATTATTATTCACACATAGCATAATAAAAATAGGCCGAAAAAAAGGGGCATAGCCCTGGAACGCGTGAGGGAGAACCACTGCTGGCAGACATAAATGGCCTCTCTTGATGTAAAGCCCCTGGCAGCGACAGTCTAACAGGTGAATTTTAAGAAGCTTATAAAGACTTACTCACCCTTCACCTACTTGAAATGTGAAACGAGACCCTTGAGAAGGCCTTGCTATCAGCGACAACGAGAGAAACGCTCTTTACTGTACTCCTAAATACCGGCAAGAGAGGAACTTTTCAAGTCTACTGCCCACTCCCACTTCTTAACTTGGTGTGAAGAGGAACACCTACCAGTATTAGGATTAGGCAAGGATTTCTGGGCTACGCTTTTGTACAATTGTAAACGATCCAATACCGGAGCTTTCTGGATAACAATCAATGGTATTGGCAGGGAAGGTAAAGTAATAAACACCTGGAATGTCACCGAAAAAGATTGGGTGGCCTACTTGATGAATCAGAGGCCCTCTTTAGCACACGAAAAATAATAAAGCAGGCGAGTCAGACAGTGTAAAAAACGTTTGCAACATCATTTTTAAAATGGTAGTCCAACTACTCCAGCACACTCACAATGTACATCGGCAAGAGTGGAAGGCGTTATCAAGGCTGGTAGAATGGCATTCCGCAAGCTATATATCAGCAAGATCCAAAATATTGGCCCATCCCGATAACGGCACTGTTTAAAGAGGTGACGTCCATGGGAATAATCCCAAACAATTGAGGGGGTCCATATTAAACCCAATTTTTAAGGGAGGGTTCAAGTGAATCCTGCAAATTACAGGCTGATAGCACTTACAGACTACGAATCTAAATATTATGCCTCACTAGTACTGGAAGATTTAATTGATTAGTCTAACAACAATAATCTGATTCCACTACAACAAACAGGATTCCGGAAAGGTCATGGAACCACCATCAACATGCTAGCAGTAACAGCAATCGCTGAGGAATGCAAACGCTTGAAGAAAAACTGCTTCTCTGCTGCTTTATAGATCTAAAAGCAGGTTTTGATTGAGTCAACAGAGCCTTCTTGTGGGGAAAATTAAGATGGTGGGGCCTCCAAGAAACAACCTTAAGAGCCATTGAGCTATTGTACACTGATACATGGATTCAAATCAAGGTTGTCCAAGAAAATACCTACAACCATCGGCCTTAAACAAGGGTGTGTTCTTGCTCTGCAGCTGTTTAACCTTTTTATGGCTGAATTATCGCCACAGCTCGACCAGGTAAATTCTCACCCTCCGGGATTGGAACCATTGACCTTGTCACACCTTTTATATGTAGATAGTATTATATTGTTGTGCCATACGAGGGTGTGACTACAAAGATCAATCAAAGAAATTGCAGTATTTGCTAAGATCAATAAATTAGAAATTAATGCAACTAAGACAAAAACAATGTCAATATGGAAAAGACCCAGCCCCCTATGAAAATCAAACTAGGAAATGTAAGCATAGAAGAGGTCAACAATTACAAGTACTTAGGCATATACTTTGATAAGAACTTCAACTTCCAGATAGATAAGCAGTATATGGTGAGTAGAAACAATGCCTTAACACACACGTGTGATGCTTTTGCCAACAAATTGGATGGACCCTCGTTTCAGCCACTATTAGCAATCATTGATTCAAAGTTGTTACCAATGCTGGCCTACGCAGTATGGTGATACATGGTATAGACGCACAAATCTTATTTAAACTCCCAAAAAATACTTATAAACGTGTTTTTGGGCTTCCCTGTAGTGCCTAACCTGCGCAAGCTCGTCTGGAATTTGGGCTAATACAACAAGGCACACTAATAAAACTTGCCACAAAATTCAAATTACTTATCCTAGCCCTTTGGTTGATGCTTAATGGCAGTCCCTGATGAATGATGCAAATTCTAACTACAATAAATATTTATGATCGTCCCTTGAAAAAAACATTACGATGGATTTATGGGACTTAAATCTGGCAGACGCAACCTTTTGTCGGACAATCAACAAAGTATTGAAAATGTATTCCCTCATGGATGACAAGAATAAATTATCGGCTTGTTCACATGCCTGGATTGTAATACAAACATAAGTCACCCTGCAAGAGGCAACATATCTCATCATAACTTATCCAGCATATTTAAAGAAAAAGCTATTGGCCATTCGCTTAGGAGTACTGTCGTCCTTAGCATATAAACCGGTTTGGACATATAAAGGCACAAAAGCATGCAGGCTATGTGGCGCTTTAAAGGAAGATATTATACACTTGATCTGCATATGTCCTGCACTAAAGGGAGCTCGTCCTGTATTGCCTAAGCGTATCTTCAATGAGCAGGGGATCTGAACTTGCCGAATGACCATAATGAAGAGCTTAGATCCCACTGAACCCCAGATGAACTGTAAATTCTTGAAATTCCTGACATTGCATGACAAATTATTTAAATAGACCACTATAGACATAGCACAAACAATGAACTAGTACAGTGACAACGAACTAGATGACTATGAAATACAGTCTTAAAATCTTTTAAAATCCGGGTTTGCAGTACTTTGCACAAACTGAATTAATATATTAAATTGATATGTGTATGCAAAATGACACTTTAATTACTCTTCCTCAGTTGAGAGACGATAAACATTGCAAATCATTTATATAAAGAATAATGATAATTCATAGTATTTTAAGAGGGTCTAAGTGGTTCTAGTTATCCAAGTTGATGCCTATTATGTAGTATTCATGTACAATCAGAAATAATGTAATGAGGATATATATTTGCACAACAACACTTTAAATGGTTAAAGCAATGATTTAGTACAACACAAATATAATTAACCGTCTATTGCAGTATAATTTTAGATTTTAATCTGATGATTATAAACTATTTTCCTATGAAATCAGGAATTGAAGTGGTAAAAAATTCCCTTGGAAATTGGCAAAACACATTTTTTTCTGTTTTAATATTTTCCTTTAGCAGGTATCATTTGGAAATAATGTGCCAGTTTTTATTAACCTATAACAATATATTGAAAATTGAATAGGGATTGAATTGGATTAGGCAAGGGTTCTCTTCACATGGGTGCAAATACTGTATCTGTAAAAGAAAACAAAAATTGGTTAGAAAAAGGGAAAATAGAAAGTGACAAAAACGTCATGGACAAAGAGCAAGTGAAGAAATAGAAAAGATGAGCAAGAGCCGAAGGAGGTAAAATAGACAGGGACAATATGACTGTTGTGTTGTCCTGTATAGCAGTTTGTGGTTAACACAGAGGAAGGAAGGAGAGAAGAACAGACAAATAGGTGGATTTCAAGGAGACACCACTAAGAAAGTTCTGTGGCAGAGAGCAGTGGAACGAGGGACAGGGTCAAGGGAAGATCTGGAGATAGTGCTGCGACCTGAATGAAGGAACACGCCAGAGAGATTCAGCAGTTATACACCTAGCAGGGACGTCTTGACCTGTCCTGAGATGCGGACTGTCCCACTCATGAGTCAGGAGGGCTTGTAGCACACCAGGTATGTGAATGAGGGCTGAAGAAGCCTAGGTATCAACTGGGGCTAGAAGCCAGGCGGCTGACTATTGATTGGAAGAGGATTGTTTTGGTTGTAAAGATTAAAGAAGTCGGGATTCATTATATATTATATGACAGCACACCCTGAAATGGGCATCTGCCAGAGGGAGAACAAATCCCAGACTACTCCCCCATGGAGGAAGAGCTGATTCTAGACCCTATGCCCACCAAGGCAGTCTCTCTAGCATACAGAAATATAATAAACAGCATGCCAGTTACACTCAGAGAGGCCTGGATAGGTGACGTGGCCTCCTGGATGATGAGGAGTAGATTGAGGCTACAGAGCCCCAGGGAGATTGCCATATGAGCACAGTTCCGCCTGGTGCAGCTTCGGATACTGCATAGGCCCTACCTATCTAGGTCCAGGGTGTATAAGATGGGCCACAGTGATTCAGCTGAGTGTTCCAAGAGCTGTGACAGTGTGGGCACGTTCTATCACACACTCTGGACCAGTCCATTGATCCAACATTGGGCATTTTTGGGCAGAAATAACAGAGGTAATGAGGGAGGTGACAGGCCTATCAGTCCCGCTCGAGGCCAGGTGGCTGCTGCTGGGCATATCGAGGGAGGAAAGGTGGCCCCGACACTTACATAGCTGGCTCAGCATGGCAGCAGGAGTGGCAAAGCACAACTTGGTTAGTCTATGGGGCGCAAACAGGCCTCCGACAGCCTGGGATTGGAAGGAGGACCTTCACTGGTGTCAGCTAGCGGAATGCACAACATACCGCTCCCAGGGTTGCCCCCGCAAATTTAAAAAGATCTGGAGACCGTGGATGCAACACAGGAGCTCCGACGGACTAGCAGGTAAGGGGCATGGGGAGGGTACTAGGTCACTAAGGGGCTCAGGTAGCGCACCCTTAACCCACCCTAATACATAGGAAGTCACCCTAGGAGACTAAGCCTGGGTCACACATTGATATTTGTCACTGTACAGTCCCCCTGGGAGCGGCCCACAAAGAGTATAGTTCATTATTTATGATTGATCTGTGGTTCTCAACTAACTGCCTAATAAAAAGGGTTTATAAATAAAAAGATTAAACAAGTCTGACACTCACACAGGAAGGTGTTGTGGTAGAGGAGACAGAGGTGTTATATTCCCAAGTTATTGTATATTTATATACATGGTCTCTTTAAGGCATGCAACATATATCTGTATTCATGTAAGCTTTGGGGTTCCATTTGGAGCTTCTGGAGCAAGATGTTCTAATGTGTCAGTTTCCATCTGGTGCCTGACTGACTAGGATGGTTTGCCGTGCTGACAATAAATATTCTTCCACAACTACTCATATCTGGATTATTTTTAACATTTTGGCAACGAGCGGAACTACTCCTGCCTACATTCAGCACGGGAGCGGAGTATATTTACCCACGCTAATGGCGTATTGTCATCAATTCAACTACATGGTGTGATTTGAAGCTGCAGTAACGGCGATCGAGCGAACAGTTACAGTTTTGCCAGAGCCACGTGAGTTCATTAAAGCAAGCGGACTCTGCTTCTAAGGAGGATCGGAGTCTTCCTGGGTATCGTGAGTACTATTTGACTGAGCGCATCAGACTAACGTTTTATTTAAAACGGTTATTGCTGGCGGAATATTTTTTTCCCGGTCCTTGTGAGGCCGCGAAGTCACTAGCACTGTGCAACATTTTGCATAAAGAATATCTCATCGAAGAGCTGTAGCTCTACTTACAGTTTAAACCGGGCATCTTTTAAAAGAGCGCGCACCTCGGCAACGCGTCGCGGCTCGCTCCAACGTTGTTCCTTTCTCTTTCTGCTCCAGCATTAAATCATCTACGCGTGCGTCATCACGCACGCGTTGCAAACACGTACGGGGAGCCATTGTGGATGTTACCTAGCAACGGTAACAACAACAAGGAAGGCGAAGAGAGGAGTTATGTTCGTGTTCAGCAAATACACAGTATAAAGGCTCAAAAATAAGACAACAGGCCAGTTATACATGATAAATCATTTTGACTTTCTCCTTTCAAGTTTAGGTGCCTCATTTAGACAATTAAATGTATGTGTGTGTTTGTTTATTGCCATTTACACCAACCATGAAGAATTTCTCATGTGTGTTACAGAGACTCTAGCCATTGTACTATTGAAATTTGTTTGAATTGCTTGTTCATGGTAACTCTGCACATTAGTTCTCATATCCATATTGTTTACATATAACAACTAGTTCATTTCAGTGGAAGTATTTTTTTTTCTGGGACAAAATGCAATTCGAAGCTCCTGCAAAATTTCTCCAAAGCAAAGGTGACCCACCCATACCCTGGCCAAGATGGAAGGAAGAGTTTTTTAATTATATGAAGGCTATTGATGGGGAACGCATGGGTGCTGAGAGAAAAAAAAGCATTTTACTTCGCTGCCTAGGTTCTGAGGGACAAGAAGTTTTTAGATCATTACCCCAAATAATTACTCAAGCTGGACAAGGAGACAATGTCAATGTATATACAGAAGCCTTATCTAGGTTAGAGAAAAGGTTCAAAGCAACATCCAACATTGCTTTAAACAGATTTAAATTTTATACCAGAGCACAGAAAGATGATGAATCTTTTGATGACTTTTTGACTGCTTTAAGATCTTTAAGCCTACATTGTAATTTTGGTAACATCACCAATAAAATGATCCGGGATCAAATCATAGTGCATGTTAAAAATAAGAAAATACAAGAAAAACTATGGGTTATGGGAGATTCCAAACTGGAGGAAGCTATAGCCATAGCAAAATCAACTGAAAAATGGATGGATGTAGTCAGTCAAAAGTCAAACAAATCTTCCACCGAGGATGAAATTTGTGTTGTTAAATCGAAAGGAGATATAAAAAACCCTAATAATACACAAGTAAAGTTCAAATCCAACTACAATAATTACTCAGGCAGAAAACAAGAACACACTGGGAGTTCATTTGTTTGTTATAGATGTGAGAGCAGATCACACATCGCCTCATTTCAAGGATGTCCTGCAATGAATTAAGAGTGTAGAGTATGTGGTAGGACAGGACATTTCAATAATGTCTGCAGAGATAGACGCTTCAACAATCAAACACGTAGTACTACAAATGTGACTTCTGATACCAACAAAATTACTACGGTTAAAGAAATCCAAGACACCGACAAAGGTTTTGTTGTATCTATCATTCACACTGGTTCTGAGAAGGAGAGATGTATGAAATCTCCCAAATGTTTATTTGATGTTTTAGGTTCAGAGTTGGAACTAATGGTGGATTCAGGTTCACCTTGGACAATCATTAGCAAGGACTATTTTAAGGAAAAACTGCAGGATCGGTGCAATATTAAGGATATACAGCAATCTTACATCCATGCAGAAAGTTTTGATAGGTCAAAAATTGATATGGAAGGTTTTTTTACAGTGTCTTTAAGTTTTAGAGGAAGGTCTGCTCATATTAAATTGTACATTGCTACCAAAGGTGTAAACATGTTAGGTTGGCGAGACCAGTGGGAATTAGGTATTATTCTCAATCCACGTTCTAATGACCCAATTTCATTATGCAGTGAACAGGACATGTGCATGGCCACCACAGTAAGTCAAGTAGTGGAATCCACAAGGAGTATGTCACTTATTATACACAAATATAATAAAGTTTTCTGTGACGACTTAGGAAAACTAAAACATTTCTCACATAAGATTGTACTAAAAGAAAATGCCATCACAGTCAAACAAAGGTTAAGAGGTGTACCAATCAATGTCAGGGATGAATTAAAAGACATGTTACACGGATTGTTGAGGGATAATATCATTGAACCCATTGAATCTGCTGAATGGGTTTCTCCCATTGTTCTAGTACGTAAACCTGATCAAAAATTACGCGTGTGTGTTGACTTAAGAGCTCTCAACTCAAATATAATCATAGATTGCCACCCGCTTCCTAACATAAATGAATTGGTTTCATTGTTTGATGGTGCTCAAATTTTTTCAACTCTAGACTTAAGGTCTGCGTACCATCAAATTGAGCTCACGGAAGAGTCAAAAAAATATACAGCGTTTATAACACCTTTTGGTCTTTTCCAATACACCAGAATGCCATTTGGGCTTGCATCGGCAGCCTCTGTATTTCAAAGAGTTATGTTTCAAATTTTTAGAGACATAGAGAGTTATGTAAAATGTTTCCAGGATGATATTTTAGTTTTCTCCAAAAATGAAGCTGAACATGAATTACATTTAAATGAAGTTTGTAAAAGGCTAGAAATGTCTGGTCTTACTCTCAAAGCACATAAGTGTAAATTGTTTAAGACTTCTGTAGAATACTTAGGCCATACTCTGTCTGGAGATGGTCTAGTCCCTAAGAAGTCCAATGTTGAGGCCATACTAAATGCACCAGCCCCGTCGAACAAGGAACTGTTGTTATCCTTTTCTGGTATGTGCGAATATTACAGCAAATTTGTTGAAAAATTTGCAACCAATATGGAACCGTTAAGAAGGTTGTTGAGGCAAAAAGCTGCATTTGAGTGGGGTGATGAACAAAACAAAGCTTTCTTGGTTATCAAAAGTGATATTGTTAATGCCCCCACACTTAAACCGTTTAAAATGAGAAAAACATGCATCATTACTGTAGATGCCAGTTTATATGGTTTGGGCAGCGTGTTATCACAAAAAGATGAAGGGAAAGAATGGAATGTAGCTTTTTCCTCCAGAACTCTTAATGATACGGAACGCAAATATGCTGTTATTGAAAAGGAATTACTGGCATGTGTTTGGGCGGTGGAACATTATAGAATGTATGTGTGGGGAAGCAGATTTGTCCTCAGGACAGACCACAAGCCATTAGTTCACATTTTGTCAGCAGGCGGTGGCTGGAATTCTACAGCTAGAATAGCTCGTTTAACATCTAGGCTACAAGAATACAATTTTACAGTTGAATACTTACCAGGAAAAAAAAATGTCACAGCAGATTGTTTATCACGACTTCCATGTGAGAATAGCAACAGTAATGTCAATGTGGTTAATGAGACAGATTTTGTTTTAAGCATTGCTGATATTGTTCCTGCACAATACAAAGAGATCACAGAAGAAATTTGGAAGGAAAGCCAAGATAAGGATAATAAATGGTTCTCTCTTAAAAAGTGTGTAATGGAAGGTTGGCCTAGAAAGGATCATGTAGGGTCAGAACTATTGCCGTTCTTCATGGTAGCTGATGAATTGTTTTGTGATGGAGAGTTTATTTTCAGAGCAGGAAAATGTATTCCTCCACAATATATTCAAGGGTTAATACTCAAATTAGCACACAAGACACACCCGGGCATTTCTGCTAAGAAACGTCTTTTACGATCGTATTTTTGGTGGCCGGGTATGGACAGGTTCATTGACCGTACTGTGAGGGAGTGCAATGATTGTTTTTCCAATGATAGGATGTTGAAAGTCAATATTCCTCCCTTAAAGACAGTTAAATGGCCAAAGGAACCATGGAAGAAGGTTGCTTTTGATATTTCTGGTCCATTTTACATGTTACCTGAAAATTCACGTTTTGCTTTGGTCATGATTGACTACCATTCTAAATGACCTGAGGTCAAGTTTGTTTCAAAGGCAACCACTAGTGCAGTTATTAACTTCTTTAAGGAAGTCTTTTCACGCGAAGGGTGTCCCTCTACTCTGGTCTCAGATAATGGAGTGCAGCTGGTTTCTGGTGAGATGGAGAGTTTCCTCAAAAGTTGCTCTATTTAACACTTTTGCACCTCTCTATATGAACCCCACGAGAATAGTCAAGTTGAACGGTTCAACCGAGTTTTAAATTTTTTTGCTATGGAATCATTAAAACTAAAGGGAAATTGGCTGAGTGCCCTCAGAGAAAGACTTTGGGTATATCGTATTACTCCACATTCAACCACTGAAATCAGTCCGTTCACGTTATTGAAAGGTAGAGGCCCGGCTTCGGAAGTTTGTCCTTGGTGGTTTAAAGTGAAATGTAAGGAAGTGTTGGAACACAAAGATGATATACACAAGATTGCTAACAGAATTGAATACAAACAAGAAAAGACCAAACTGTGGTATGACAACAAGTGGAAAACAAAAGCACATAATTGGAGGGTGGGTGATTGGGTTAGGATTTTAAAACCCACATTGATCAATAAAGGTGTTAGTAAATTTGGTAGACCCATACAAATAAAGAAGGTGTTTAAAAACAGTGTAATCACCCAAGATGGTAAAGTGTGGAACTCCAGGAGGGTAGCGAAGTGTCCAATGCAATATGACAGGAATGTAAATAGGTGCACCAATGGGGTTTTTGATGACAATAATTTACATAGAGAGCAAATGGATGGATCTGTTGCTTCCAGACTTAAAAGTGATGTGCGTATTAGAAATGCACCTAGATCGCTCAGTGATTATGTTTAATTTTAGTTTCTTATTGATATCTGATTTATTAATAAGGGGGATGTGTTATATTCCCAAGTTATTGTATATTTATATACATGGTCTCTTTAAGGCATGCAACATATATTTGTATTCATGTAAGCTTTGGGGTTCCATTTGGAGCTTCTGGAGCAAGATGTTCTAATATGTCAGTTTCCATCTGGTGCCTGACTGACTAGGATGGTTTGCCGTGCTGACAATAAATATTCTTCCACAACTACTCATATCTGGATTATTTTTAACAAGAGGTCTTTTGAGCTAGACAAGAAAAACCTAGAACAGAGTTTAAAGTACTGGAAAAATATTGAGACCAGAGGGCTGGCACTTGCGGGACTTCATCATAAAGATGTGTAAGTTGGAAAATACTTTTGTAACACCCAGCTCTATGAGAATTGAAGAGGGTTTGTAGAAACAGTTACAATCCCAGCTGAAATTCCAGAGTTACAGGATGTTCTCATTTCGAAAAAAGGGGAAGAAATTCAAGGAATTTAAGAAAAAGATAAGCGAGAACCAGCCAGACGAAGGTTAAAGAAGAGATTGAATGAAGATCAGGAAAGGGAAAGAAGCCAGAACTAAGGAGATAAACGTACTGAATATTACATTTCTGTGGAGAAAAGATGTGGAAAAATCTGAACTGGAAGGACTCATAGACTTCAGACTGAATAAAGCTTATAAACCACTAGTCAGCCATACAACTGGTGCCATCTAATTGCACGAAATGCAACACTTGGATAGTAGGATCCTTGTCAGGATTATAGCCAACAGACCTCAAATTCAATAAATTGGTCTTACATATTCAGTCAGGTTTCATACCAGGCAGTCTACTTCCCACAGTCTTAGAACCCTATTCTTTCTTATGACACAGCTTTACCCAAACCTCCAACCTATTGCAGTACTGTTCAATACCAAAAAGATCTTTGAATTGCTTGAGTTGGCCTTTCTCATTACAGTCCTAGCGAGATTGGGAAAAGGTCACTGCCAAAACTCCAGTATGAGAATTTTACATACCAACCCAAGTGGCAGAGTGTGCATCAAGAGCTGCCTCTGTGGCAAATTCCCGAACAGTAGAGGTAAAGGCAGAGCTGTCCCCTGTGTATTGGGAACTTATTCCTCCTAGCTCGAGACCCAAGGACATATGGTAGCTGCTGATTGCATACCTGGCCCCTCAGAGACCCTCCATATCTGGCCCTCAAGAGACCCTGGATCTCCCCAAATCCCAGGCTGTGGCTGCCAAGGACTCTGTGCTGTAGTGCCATGGAGCATGGGAGGTTATCGACTGCCAAGGACTCAGTAAATGTTAATTGGCGGGCGACAAGAAAGACATCTGAACTTCAATCTTGCTGCTCTTTAATCCTATGTGAGGCATTGTACCACAAGAGACGAGGACCTAAGGGCTCCTAAAGGACTTTACTGGTATGATCATGCTGATTACGATAGGACTATTATCCTTTGTGTATCACAACAGAATGCGTTGCCTTGTTTTGTCACCATGATACTTCTAAATGGAGGGGATGTTTGTAAGTTTGTACCTTTTATGTTTTGTTAACTTCATAAATAATAAATAAATAAGAATTTTGAAAAAAGTACCCCCTGTGATCGGAGAGATCATTAAATATGGGCCTATTGCAGTCAAAATAAATTGGAACAGATCAAAAATGCTTACCCCAGCAACCTCACCAGTACAATCTAAATACCCTATGAGATGATGCGAGTCATCAATCAGATATTTAGACATTCTAATACAATGTGACACAGAGACCATCAGTAGAGATAACTGTGGTCTGGCCTTTAAAAAAAATAGAAAAAGCAAGAGGTAGATCAAGTTGCTGTTATCACCATCATTAAAATGGTGGTACATCTGAAATCTAGATATCTATTCATCAATAACCTTATTACACTTATTAGGGCATCTGTGGGGAGCTTACCACTATACCATCCTAACTAGTCTGGGCAAGCAAGGAACCCAGAATCAACTGGGACATAATCACACTTGCATATGAGAGGGGTGGCTTTTCCATCTCATATATAGAACATGATTGCTACGCAGCCAGTCCCACTTTGTTGTAGGCTACTTTCATTCTGAAAGTCAATCCATGTACTGGTGGTTGAGAAGGATCAGACCGACAACAGTACTCTGCAGACTATCCTTTCTACCCTGCTTCATAGATCTACCCAATAGATTCATATTGTGAGTAGCACCCCATGGGCAATGTGGGAAACCAGGGGAAAGGCCGGCATAGCCAAGCTTCTGCAGCAAATGTTGAACTTTTAATAATAAACTATTATCCTTGATGCATGAAACGTGTGTTATGTTGACCCTCTCCATAAAGAATTTGACATTCTTCTGATGTCTCGTCATCAACAGCTCATTCATTTCTCTTGATCAGCTCAATGATTGGAATACTACCTTCCTATCCAATAAGCTACTCTATTAAAAATTCAGATGAGCTGCCATCTCTTCCTACATGACTTTTCTTACTGAGCCCCCGAACTTCACACCCCTATTGCAGTTGATAGCCTTTTCTAACAGGAGAGGTGGGGACGTAAACGTACCATTTGTATACAGAACCTACAGTGACTACATTTGACCCCACTAAGATTGATGGGAAGCGGATGTTGGCAACAACTTTGAGGACGAAACTTGGACTTAAAGCTGTACAAAAATTAGACTGATTTTTATTTATTACAGACATAAACTCATCAATGCCAATACATAGGCTACCACAAGGAAATAACCCCTCTCCCCTTTGTCAACCTATTGGGATGTGTTCAAAAGATCACAAAATCCCCACCTGCATGAGGAAGCTCACTGCCATGTTACTAGTCCTTGCCAAATGTCGAATTCCCATCATTCAGTAATGGCAGGTTGAAGAACTGATTCCTCAAAAATTACCCCTCCCAAAAGCAGTGCAGAGTTATTTATCCACCATCCATTCTTGAACCCTTACAAGAAAAATCATTGTCTCTACCTCTTGATAAATGGTTTCAGGTCTAATTAGCAGTAGACGTAAGACTCATTCTGGGCTTCATTCTTGTCAATTGCCACAATCTTAGTAAGTAACCATGATGCTAGATGTCAAGCATTTTCCCAGCCTGTGCAGCTGCATAAATAACAAGCAACTGTCAAAGGTGAAAGTACTGCTGTTCCTCCCTAACTAGTACTCAAGGGAATCATTCTGGAAATAACTTTAAGCCTCCTTGACTCTTGTGGTAAACATGGATGTGAGGGTGTTAAGTTGACACTTACACGTTGTGTCTTTTAAGCCTTTATTAGCATCCACCCCAGGTTACAGTACAACAGCACATTCTCCCCAGGCTGAGTCCTCCATCAAACTGTCCCTATTGTCCCAGGACAACCCAACATTCCAGCATCATGACATGATGCTTTAAAGGAACAGTATACATAAGTTACAACACAAGTTTCACTCAATAATGAACAAAAAGAAAGGAAAAGACACAGGTAAATGGCATCACCCAACAACATGGGCAAAACATAAAGTAAAGAGACATTGGAAAAAAACTCATAATAATACACAAATTGCACATTACATAAGAAAGTAAAGAATGACACTTGAGGGCCGATATGACTCTGGTTTTTCCAATGGGGGCGCAGTGCTGACGGTCCAGCCACCGCAGCACCAGCGGTCCGACTGCCCCATTATGAGTTTGGCGGTCAGACTGCCCTTGGCCCACTGCCACCAAGACACTGGTGATAGCTGGAAGTGTTGCTGCAATCAAAGGCCAGAATATGCTTGACAGGACTGCAGCGGCCCCTCCAAGCAAATTGCGAGTTTCCTCTCCGTCTGCGGTGTCGTGGAGGTTCCTCCTCCATGTACACCGTGGCAGAGAGGAAAGAAGTGGCCCCTGCAGGGCCTCCTGTGCTTCCATGACATGTTGATGCATTCAGGAGAGCAGAACGTGTCCAATTGTGTGCATGCACACCATGGACATTCGAGTCCATGCCGTGCAGGAACCTTTTTGTGCGGTCCCATTGCGATGCCTTTTTCAAAGGGACCGCTGCCTTTGAAAGAAGCACCCTCATAGGACTGCAGTGCTGTCCACCCGCCAGACCACTTTAAAGTCAGAATCTGGCGGACGGCCAGCGGTGAGTCTCGACAGTGCTGGGGGCTGCAGTGGTGTACCACCCGCTCCAGTACCGCTGAAACTCGTAATTGGCTCCTTTGTGCGTAAAGGAACATGAGCAATGAATGAATCAGTAATATATCTTTCTTTAGTTGAAGAACTCACAATAATAAGTTCCCAACATAATAACCTAACTACCAACATAAACAACTGTAGTATCTACTGTTGCCATGGTTATGATATTGCCTTGGTGATGGAATGTGCATGCTTCGAGGGCTAAACGTTATTCCTGTTATTCTCTGGAAGCTGTACTGGTGAGCAGCAATAAATGCTTCTTGTCTGACCTTCAACTGCGTATGTGGCTACTTCAATTGGCGACGCGATCGGATCTGGCTGCTCACCCACGATCCCATGTGTGCGGAATCTCTCTCTACTTGAAACTCTTCATTGGCAAAATAAGTTTTTCCTATTAATGCATAATTGTTTTTGGATTGGTACCGAATTAGTATTACTCTTAAGGACATTTTGGGTAATATTGCTGCCAATGGGACATTCGGTCTCGGCTTTCACAGCAGTCATCAAGTTTACGTGAAAAATAAGTGAACTGCACGTGTGATACGAAAATATTTACGGCGCAGTGTCAAGCGGGGTCAAGCAGTCTCATCTTACCTTCTGGTAGGCGATTGGTCTCCCGGGTGCAGTTTTGTTGATCCCAGGATTGGTGCATTACGTGGAAAGGAGTCCTAATCCTATCAGCCAGTTGGTCTTCACTCGTCGTTGCCGGAGGAGGTAATGATGACGTGGGATGCGCGAGGGTGATGACGTGTTCACGTTCCTCGCGTCGTTCCAGAAGGGTCAGCTGTGAAGCGCTCTGATGTGTTTCACTTCGCATCACATTCATCACGTGTTCCTGAACAGGCAGCTGCGAAGGTGTTCCACTTTGCATCGTCTTTTGACAGTCAATTAGGCACGCATTAAACAGCCTAATTTCTTTATTCAATCTACGATTCATCTGTACACTTTCAACGAAGAGGTCTACCGATCAAGGTACTTTTGTTTTGCTCTGCAGTTCGTTATTCAGACAAGCATTTGCAATGCAATAGGTCTCGCATTTATAAGAGTTTGAGCTATTGGCATTGTAAAATTACAATGCCTTTTATTTATGTTTTGGTTTTAAAACAAATAAAAGGCATTGTCATTTACAATGTCAGTAGCATAAACTCGCATAAAAGCAGTGTGTGGAGTGCAGCAGTGTGCGGCGTGCAGCAGTGTGCGGCATGCAGCAGTGTGCGGCATGCAGCAGTGTGCGGCATGCAGCAGTGTGAGGCGTGCAGCAGTGTGCGGCGTGCAGCAGTGTGCAGCGTGCAGCAGTGTGCGGCGTGCAGCAGTGTGCGGCGTGTAGCAGTGTGCGGCGTGCAGCAGTGTGTGGCGTGCAGCAGTGTTTCGTGTAGCAGTGTGAGGCATGCAGCAGTGTGTGGCGTGCAGCAGCGTGCAGCAGTGTGCTGCGTGCAGCAGTGTCGTGCAGCATGCAGCAGTGAGTAATGCAGCAGTGTGCAGCAGTGTGTGGCGTGCAGCAGTGTGCGGCGTGCAGCAGTGTGTGACGTGCAGCAGTGTGTGGCATGCAGCAGTGTGCGGCGTGCAGCAGTGTGCGGCGTGCAGCAGTGTGAGGCTTGCAGCAGTGTGAGGCGTGCAGCAGTGTGAGGCGTGCAGCAGTGTGAGGCGTGCAGCAGTGTGAGGCGTGCAGCAGTGTGAGGTGTGCAGCAGTGTGAGGCGTGCAGCAGTGTTTCGTGTAGCATTGTGCGGCGTGTAGCAATGTGTGGCAAGCAACTTACACCGTTTTCCTTCTTGTATAGCAGGGACTGGAGAAAAGCAGGTTTGACTCCAAATGTTATTTCATTAAATCTTTTTGCTTAAGACAAAAAAGAGTTTATGCAATCTGAGATAATGCAAACTGTTTTTCCCTCAAACATCGTCTCATCTTTTACAGTTCAAAATGGGAGCAAAATGCATTTATCTTCTTCTTTATTTAAAATCAAAAAAATGAGAACATTCTATTTATTTCATTTGCTTTTTGTCCTGGTGGAAATATGCAGATAATAACAAGCAAAATATATGGCGTAAAACCTAGGTCGAATTACAGTGATGTTGGTTTAATGGTTCTGGTTCAATTTTTCACCGATATTTACAGATTATACAGTTAGCGTGTGTCCAGGTGCAAGTGTAAATGGCTACATTTCACCCCTGCAGTCTATGTTATCTGGAAATGACTGGGTCAAAATTGTGTCTGCACCAGTGATGGCTAGCCTCCTGTTTGCACATTTCCATCTTGCAAGTAACAAAAATAGAGCAAAACACTTTACTCCATTTTTGGCCCAATGCAAACATCTTTCCAAAAACATGATTGCAGGAAAACCTCTTTGTTTAATTTCGAGTGAAGCAAGGAACAAATATCGTGTAAAATCAATGTGCAATTCTTTTGCACTGGTGCAAAGTTTACGTAATGTGCCACATGACAATCAAGCACACGAACAAAGAAATAGGAGATTTGTGTCCTGCAAGCTGTCTGGGGACACTCCCGCGGGCTGGTTGTTTATGTGCCGGGCGTAAAGACACGGACAAGGAGAGGCAGTGAAAAGCTGGGGCAGTGTAGGAATGCAGCGCCCCTTTTTTTTATAATGCAAGGTGTGCCGGCTTTTATTGCTGTGACCTGGTCACGCAACGGAGCTCTGCTTACTTGTAAACACAAGTCCAGGCAGACAGAGCTCTAGATTCGGAGACGCTAACAAACATTACCATATCAAAGCCTCGAGAAAGCTCATCTGGTTGGCAAATGCTTAGGCGGCCCTGGAGATGTGTACTCGGATTCTTTGCACCAAATTTAAAAGGAACTTTGTAGTACTCAGAAAAGACCCACGATGCCCTCTTCAGCATCTACTTGGAAATTCCTGCTCGAATCCTCACAGCAGCATCGACTGGGCGCAGAGGACATGAGAGAGAACACAAAGTGAGCATTGAGCAAAATAGCAGTAACAAAGAAATGAGTCCAAGTGTGTTTAGCAGCAGGGGAAATAAGGACACGTTTTACTGATATTAGGAAGGTGCTAATGGCAGATGGGAGATATAAACGGAATGAGAAGAGAAAAGGTGAATTAGAAGAAGAAAGAAAACTCAGGGGCTTTAAAGAAGCAGAGAGAAGAGAGGTGTTAGCTGGGGTGGGGGATGCACCTAGGGAAAAATGGATTTAGAATGAGAAAAAAGGAAACACGCACCTAAATATTGTCTGGTAGGCAAGACGTATAAAATCACAGCTGACCAGAGTAATCCTTTTATCTCGTTATGGAGCGTGGCGCGCGCGCGCTTGGGGGCGGGGGAGCTGTTACAGGAGCGCATTCCAGGCGGGGGAGTGGAGAGCAGGGCTGCGCACTGAAGTTGACGAGGAGGGAGTGGGAGGGGGGAGTGGGGGCGGGCACAGTGCAAATGGTGTGCACTTTGATGTCCTCAGTGGCCGCGCGGCTCACTGAGGACATCAAAGGGGCCGCGAAGTGATCAGGCAGTGCTTTTCAGGCTGCCAAATGGTGCGCGCCGCCGGCGCACATGCACTGTATTTGGAGGCCTGAAAAGCACTGTTTGCACTTCCAAAACTCGCTTACTATAAGTCTCGCCAGAGCAGCGCTAAAGCGCTGTCTCAGGCGAGACCTAAAAAATCAACCCACCGGTGCAGTGTCCATCTTTATAAAAAGATATTAACAGCGGTTGAGCGCCATCTGGTGGATATTTGTAGAAATATAAAAGACTCGGTTAAATTGCTGGGTAAATGGTATATTTCACATTGCAAGATTAATTCAATAGCAGAGTAAAATGTATCAGGATGGAGAGATTTAACTAAAAAAAAAACAATAATAATAATAAGTAAAGTATATACAATAAGAAATTAGTAGTTGGGAAAGGAGGATTAGTTGCTGGTTATTGTAAAATTGTAGAGTGTGCTCAAATTGCATTTTTGTTTAAACATGCAGAATGTACAAGCACCGTCTCCTTTCCTACAGCTTCCAGGAGACCCACCAGTAGAGTGGAAAGTGTGGTATAGGGCATTTACTAAGTATTTAGGAGCCATTGGTGGTCTTAGATTTAGTGCTGAACGGAAAAGGTTTATTCTGGAACACAACCTTGGTTTTGAGGGCCAGGCTGTGTTAGAACACTTACCGTTACCTGTAGTAGCAGAGGGCGATTGTGAGAAGTTGGCCTGGTATATGATGTTCACTAGTTAAAGTGACCACCTTGTACCATGCCAAGCAACCCTTATGGTGTGGTTGTAAGTCAACCTTTTCGGACTAGCTGCCCTAGTGGTAGCGTAGGCTAAGCAGTCTTTGAGGCTAAACTCGTTAAAGCGTGTTAAGCAGGCTGTTTTACCAAATGTAACCCCCCTTTATACCAATGAAAGGACACCACACAGATATATATTGAAAATATATATGTATTTATTTCTCAAAGTATCCCCTAGACTCTTTATGAGCACAGGAGCACAAATCGTTAAACAAGAATACGTTAGAATACACAGAAGTTGCACTTTATATGGATGGGCCCTGGTGGCCACTCAAACCATATACTAAAATAGTGGTATAAGTACCACGAACAGAAAAGGGAAAAGGCCTAGGGCCTCTAGAATCGCTGGGCCTACAAGGAGCTAACTTTAGTTAGTGACCAGGAGGTCCACGGGTTGCGTGTGCAGAGCAAACAGTCACACGCGGGCTCCCATAGGTTTTCAATGGGTGCGTAAAAGTTACAAAGTTACTGCAAAAAGGATCTTCCGGAGGAACTATGAACTCAAGATTGGAAACACAGACACTAGAGATGTTACTCTACACTTGGGCACCGGAGTGCCAGCTTTACCTCACCCACGGGAAGCGGTGCATAGGTCTCGAAGTGCGTCGGGTTTCTTCTACATGTTCAATGGAGCCTGAAGACAAAGATGCTGCAGGCGGTCGGTCCGGAAGAGATGCGGCGGATCCAAGAGTGGATCGGAGTTGTAGAAGACCTGTAAGCAGAGGGGACAGTGTTCACAGTCACTAGCCAGTGACCAGCGTGGCACCAGGTGGGTACCAGGCGATGTCGGATGCAAACAGGAGGAAAGGTGTGGCTTGTCTCTGCAGCCACGTGGTCCCTGAAGGTCAACGACATCCAGGAGTCGGTTCACGAGCTGTCCCATGCAGGCTCTCGCTGTCAGCGGTGTCGGCGACTTGGTCGAAGCCAACAAGCCTTGGCAAAAGCAATTGTTGTGGAAAATGAAATAAGCTGATGGTTCTGACCAGCAAGGTCAGAGGGACTGCTCCTTTGGAGGGGAGCAAGGGCCAGTCTGGAGCAACCAGACCAGCGGTGTAGTTCTTGAAGTTCGTCGCCAAGATGGCCACTAGCCAACGGGCCAGCAACCGGTTAGGCGCGTCAAGTGGCAAAATGCAGAGGGGCCCCACGCAGATCGTGGAGATGCTGGAGGGCTCACCTTTGGTGCAGATGCTGCTCGGGTGTTGGGCTTCTCAGGACCCAAAGCACAACTCAGAGGGAGCCTTGGTTGTTGCGCTTGCAGCTTGTCGTGGTCTTTTCAAGATGGCTGGCTCCACGTGTCTCGGTGCCTCCACAGGTTCCTTCTTTTCAGGGACTGTGGATCGGGCGGTGAGAGGTCTGGAGGTCCAGGTCTTGTCAGTCTCTGGGCTCGGGCTCCGGCGGGAGGCGGCGGCAAAGCAGACGTTGATTCGCTGGATGGTGCTTGCGTTAGCAAGGTGGTCACTCCCTGACCACAGGGGAGATTTCCTTCAGTCCTCTGTGCAGCAGAGCGTCGAAGTTCCCGTCTTCTTCTTGTAGTTAAGTTGATTCCAGGATGTCTGAAGTCTTAGGACACAGCTCCTACCTTTAAGCGGATTCTAGGGGCCGGACTACCTGCTAGGTCCCTCCCTAAGGGTGGGACCAGGAAGGGGGGTGGTTAAACCCCCAATCCTTTGTCCAGCTCGCCCCAGGTCCGGGGCTGGTGTGCCCCAGGACCGGTTTGAACTGGCATATGCACCGAGGCTCCTTGTGAGCCTCAGGCATGTCTGGTTTCTTTCAAGCCCTACCTGACCAATACACAAAATCCTGTCTGGGGTGGTGCATGCACCTCCCCTGGCAGGAAACCCTTTGTCCACACCTCCCAAGCTGGAAGAACTCCCAGCAGCAGGAGGGCAGACTTGTGTCTGTGGTGGCAGCATCCATTTTGTGGAGCTGAGGCTATGTCTGATTTTACCCGGGTTTCAGGTACTGTACATGTCGTGTCCCTCTAGAAGGGTGGAATGCTAACCCCGTCACCAGAATTGGCGAGGGGTTAGTATTCCAATTCGTAGGACACCTTACTCGACATGTTTTGATAAAGCCAAACCAAAGATAGCATTTAACCGCGAGGTTCATAATGCACTTAAGAGTATATGGTATGACGATATCCGGAAACAGTATAAGGAAGTTGTTCCGACCACTGCAGACAGGCTCAGCTCATGCCAGAGCATCATCTCACATGGAACCAAGCACTCTGCCTTCAGGATTGTCAAGGCCTGCCATAGGAGTGACTTATAGGTTAACATGTGTCCCATTTAAGGTTAGGTATAGGTATACTACACCTAAGTAAGAGGTGGTTACACCAACTTACCCCAGCTGAGTGATCAGCCAGTTGTGTCAAATTTGTTAGGCCAGGCCAGGGGTGGCACAATACATGCTTCAGCCCCTGGTGGCCTTAGATACACCAATGCCCTGGGTACCTAGTGTACACTGGTACAGGGGCTCACAGGGTGATCTAGTTCCAATGGGTTATGCACCTAGGGTACATGGAGTCCATTTTAAAGAGAGAGCAGATGGGCTGAGATCCTGAATGGCAGGATCTCAGGCCAACTAAGTCGAA
Organism: Triturus cristatus; assembly: GCF_964204655.1. NCBI lineage: Eukaryota > Metazoa > Chordata > Amphibia > Caudata > Salamandridae > Triturus > Triturus cristatus. The sequence goes on from NC_140593.1 coordinate 426,322,919, forward strand.
AAACCAGCTAGACACTAGGCAAAAAAATTGGGGGTAACCATAGTCAGATATCCACCTTCCTACACAGATGAACCACTGAATGATTTTGACCAAGCAATATCAATGTTAGAAAAACAATTTGATGTTGAAAAGAGTTTGGTAGTAGCTAGGCACAAGTTTTTTACGAGGGAACAACAAGCATCTGAAAGTATTGTGTCCTATGTTGCTTCTCTACGTATATTGGCGTCTGAATGTGAGTTTGAGAATTTTATCTCTCAACTTATCAGAGACCAAATAGTTGTAAGATGTAGAGATAAAAAAGTCCAACAGAAGCTACTTACGTTGAAAAAACCCTTGCTAGAGGAGACTATTTCCATAGTCAAGAGTATAGAACTATCTCAAACCTCCTCAAATGAGCTTAGATCAGAAAAAGCAATGGTGGGTGTAGTTAATGAAGAGAAGAATGTTGTGGAGAAGAATAGCGGGTCTGATAAAAACATAAATGATACAAAAGGGAAATCATCTATGTTCAGACAAGAAAAAAAACAAGTTTATTCTCAAAAGAAAAATGTGTGCTCCAAATGCGGTTTTCCCTTGCATTTCCCTAATTCACGCATTTCCCTAATTCACGCTTCTTGTAGAAACTGTGCTAAGCAAGGTCATTTCGCTAAAGTATGTACTGCTAGGAGGAACATTAATGTTGTGTGGGAGGAGAATGACAAAGTGGAGAATGACACTGAAGTGGTAAGCTCCATGAGTGATTTAATGTTAGTGGTCACAGATGATGGTGAGGAGTGTGTAGATCCCATTGTAGATATTATAGTCGATGGAAAAAGTTTGAAGTTGCTTGCTGATTCAGGAGCACGTATGACGATGATTACTGAAGAATTGTTTGAATCTGTGTGGGGGGATAAGCACCTTGAACCTCCTGATAGAAGTCCTGTATCATACGAAGGAAGGAAGATCCAACTAAAGGGTTTTTTTTAAAGCACTTAAGAGAGATCTATAACTGGTAAGATTTATGTGGCTATAAAAGGATTGAACATTTTAGGGTGGTATCACCAAGGTTTATTTGGAATGACCCTCAGACCTGGCACAATGGAACCAGTGTCTATTGTAAGTGAATTTACTGGCAATGAAGATCCTTCCAGTTGGGGAAGAAAATTTCCTAATGTTTTTCGTGACACACTAGGTCTCATCAGTGGTTTTAAACATCTCATCAAAGTGAAAGAAGGGGCTACTCCAGTTAAACACAAATTGCGAAATGTACCCCTGAGTATTAGAGATGACTTAGCGAAGGAGTTGGAAAAAATGTGTGAATCAGGTGTGGTTAAGTCCATTGGTGGTCACGAGAAAAAAAAATGGGAATATCAGAGTCTGTATTGACTTGCGCTGTCTTAACAAAAATATATGGGTGGACTCACACCCTCTACCCCGTATTGATGATATAGTAGCTAAGTTCCAAGGGTTCAAATGGCTTTCGAAGATAGATTTATCTTCGGCTTATCATCAAGTTGAACTGGATGCTACATCCAAACATCTAACTGCGTTTGTGTCTCCATCTGGGACTTTCCAGTTCAGAAGGATGCCGTTTGGTTTAGCCTCGGCGGCTTCCGTGTTCCAGCACATAATGGAAAAAGTCTTGATGGGTGTTAACAACACGGTTGTATTCCAAGATGATATTCTAGTGGCAGGAGTCTGTAGATCTTCACACGACAAAAGTTTGCATGAAGTTCTAAATAGATTACAAGAAAAGGGGATAGTAGGAAATTGGAGCAAGTGTGCTTTTTGTGTGGAGTCCATTGAGTATCTTGGACATTGCATATCTGGAAAGGGGATTCTGCCTAGGTCTGGTCTGATAGAATCTATTGTCAAGGTCCCTTCTCCCAAAACCAAAGAGCAAGTTTTTTCGTTTTTAGGGATGTGTGAGTTTTATGCAAAGTTTATTTCCAACTTTTCAGCCAGAACTGCTCATTTACGGGAACTCTTGAAGAGAGGGACTGTTTTTGTATGGGACCAAAAGTGTCAAACTGACTTTTATGACATCAAGAGTGAACTTGGTTCTTGTAAAATTTTGACTCCATTTGATCCTTCTTTGGATTCTATAGTATCTGTGGATGCAAGCCTGGATGGACTTGGTGGCATGTTGACTCAAATGCAAGGAAGTGTGGAACATACGGTTGGTTTCATCTCTCGATCATTACGTCCCAGTGAAAAAAATTACTCTGTCATCGAGAGAGAACTCGTGGCTTGCTGTTGGGCAATTGAGAGGTTTAAAAGTTTTCTATGTGGTAGATCTTTTAGGCTATTAACGGATCAGAAACCTCTCATCCCTATTCTCAACGGTGTTGTAGTAAAAGATCATACTCCTAGAATCACGAGATTGAGTTCCAAACTTCTTCAATATAACTTTGTTATTGAACATATTCCTGGAGGGAAAAATATAAGACCTGATCTACTCTCCAGACTGCCTTTGCCTGAAGCAAGGAGTGAATCTGATGGAGATGAAGATGAGGAATGTTAAATAGCAAGTATTGATGTGTGTAAAGAGGGGTGTTTTAAAGAGGGAGAGTGGTTTGAGGCAATGCAGTCCGATTCTGTTCTCAAAGAAGTGAGAAGATGCATCATTAAAGGCTGGCCAAAGGAAAAACTTCTAGATAGTGATTTGCAACCTTTTTCGAAGGTGGCTGATGAATTGTCTCTAGAAGGGGGTGAAATGATTCTACATGGTGATAAATTTGTACCCCCAGCAAGCTTGAGAGAGCGCATAATTATGGCCGGACATGAGGGTCATCTTGGGCAAACATGCACCAAACGTAGAATTCGGTCAATTTATTGGTGGCCCTCAATGGATCGCCATATTGAGGGTGTTGTTGAGAGGTGTTTTACTTGTTGCGCTAGTGACAAAGTAATTAAGACGGTTGTTCCACCCAAAGTGAAAGTTGATTTACCGTCTGGTCCTTGGATGAAATTGGCATTAGATTTCATTGGGCCATTCAATGTATTGTCCAAAAAATACAAGTTTGCTTTGATTATTGCAGATTACCACAGCAAATGGTGGGAGGTTTGTTTTATGTCTGATCCTAACACAAATGAAGTTATTAAGTTTTTAGAAAGCCTGTTTGCGAGAGAAGGTTTTCCAAAGGAAATAGTGTCAGACAATGGAGTACAGTTTGTCTCCAAAGAGATGTCTAGTTTTTTAAATCAATCTGGTATTAACCATTGGCGAGTGGCTCTTTACCACCCACAAGGGAATGGTGTTATTGAGCGCATGAATCGTATTTTGGTGGACTGTGTGCAATGGGCAATTTCCGGAAATATTGACATTAAATGAGCAGTACAGCGTATGTTGTGGGCTCATCGGACCACGCCAGGCACTGAGTTTGTAAAAAAGTCCTTTTGAATTGCTGAGAGGGAGAGTAGCTACGTTCAGTATGTGTCCAGCTTGGACGAGGCAGTGGGGACTATCGTCCAGGTTGTCTGTGTTGTCTTCTCAAGGAGAAATTGAGAGAGACACGCAGATACCTCTATGTAAAAAAACTAATGTGGAAGAAAACATGTCAAACCACTCAGCACAAATGGATAACAGAGAAGGATGGTCCCACAAAATCAAGGAGGGAGATTGGGTTAAAATTAAAAGTCCTCACAATGTTCCTAAAGGTCTTTCAAAATTCAGTCAACCAATGTGTGTTGATTCAGTGTCGCGTTTAGCTGTGAGAGTAAATGGGAAAAATTGGTGGAATGTATCCAGAATTTATAGAATACCTGATAAAGTTGTACATCAAATGGGCTTAAAACCCAATCCTCATTGCTCTACTGATAAATCATCAATTGATATGATGGAGATAGATCTGAGTAGTAACAGATCTACTGGCAATGGTTCATGTAAAAATATGTCTACGACTCCATTTGTCAAGAAAAGCAGTCGTATGAGATTTGTTCCCAAACGTATGGATTTATGAAATGTATTAGTTATTAGGAATGCTAAACTTTTTTCTTATGTTTTCACCTATTCTGATTTGTCTATTTATTTTATTTATGTTTGGTTGTTCATTTTTATTTTAGTTTGTTTATCTTAAGTTCATTGGTGAGAAAGGGAGATATTGTAGTATCTACTGTTGCCATGGTTATGATATTGCCTTGGTGATGGAATGTGCATGCTTCGAGGGCCAAACATTATTCCTGTTATTCTCTGGAAGCTGTACTGCTGAGCAGCAATAAATATGTCTTGTCTGACCTTCAACTGCGTATGTGGCTACTTCAAACAACTCAAAACGTTATGTAATAATCCTTTAAGCGAGTTAGTATTGCTGGAGCGGGTTTTATTTGAAAACATTTGTATACCCTCTCCATTTTGCATGTTTCTATTAATAAGAATAATTAACTAATCGTAATTCTATTAATTGGATTGCTGTGGAAATTAATCAACCTTACTAATAAGAATACACGTGGGAATTGCATTTGCATGGCCTAATTAATATGAAAACTAATTTCTGTAGGCATACTAATGATAGACAATTAGAATTTGCATGTTTATATGTTGCTTTCGTGATGTAATTGTGATTTGTGCTTTATAAAATAAGTTTAATCTGCATTAAGTGTTGCTTTCTGCTAGATAAATACACACACATAAAGGGTTTAGTGAGGGAATAACATTTTATTAGTCATTTTTATGTATTAATTATGTTTTTGTGTTTCTTTGCTTAAGTTGACCATTTGAAGTGGCCACAAAATGGCTGACATCCCTATCAGACGAATTGACTCCATTTGTGAACGTCTCTGGGTGAAGTGAGCATGCGTCACCATCAGCAGCAGCGGCCTTTGTGTGACCCTAACTCGACTGTACCCACCAAGGACGGTCCGGGCTAGAAGCCAACTGCCCTGAAAAAAACAATAAAAAGATACTTCACCATGAAATTATGAACTATATCTAAATAAACATTTTCCGCATGGGAAACTGGTGGAACTGATCTTATCAACCAATCACGGACATTCAAAAATATTACTCGTTACTTTTGGAATGTAATTTTACTATAAAAGATGGTAGAATAGAGAGGTTGGAAGCGAGACCCCTCAGAAGATTTTCGATTTCCTGACGTTATGCTTACGGAGAGGACGGTGACACTGCAGGACAGCTGTTTCCTAAGACTCTGATAGTATGAACTGATGACCAAGATTTTGACTTAGAGGACGACTTTTAGCCAGAATAGGTAAATATGATGGTCTACTGCTTGATTAAACAAAAGACTCGATTTTCAATTATTTAGATAAAAATGTAAGATTTATTACAAGAACTGTGTTGGGTTGTTATTATGAAAAATGTATTTATGTAAATAAGTTATAGATTTAGTTATCACTTCAACCAGCAGCTAGCTGATTCATGGCCTATTCATGGGAGGAGTACTAAAAGGTGAAGTTTAGGCCTTAATAAATAGAGATAGGTAGGGAAATCTATTGTTCATTAAATGAGTACTTCCTTCCATTACAGCGAGTGGAACAATCGCCTCCTTGGAAACAGGTTAATAGAGGATGAATGTTGGTGTTATGGACCCCACCAGCGAATGTAGGGATTGAGTGTGATCTATGATCTGTGACGAAGGGAGAGATTTTGCATTCTGGATGTAGGAAGTCCGAAGTTTGTAACAGTTCCGTAGCAGAGCAGAGGTAAGCGCTGCTCTCGGGAAAGACGGAATTGTTGTTGCCCTGTAGGTACACAGGGGAAACGTGTGATAAGTGAAGTTGCACGGCGCATTGTCTGGGTTCGATTCGGCAGCAACGTCGTGTGTTGCCATTAGAAATATTCTCTGTGTGAGAGAAGTGTGTATGATAGCGAAGGTTACCTGTGAAATTTTGGTCTTTAAGTACCAGGAAACCAAATGGCATACTGATAACGCTTATCACTGAAAAGGTAGCAGGTGTTCTCTGAGCTTGTTAGAAGGACAAAGTAGAGGGAAGCGCTGCTTTGTTAACGAATGTCATAATTCTGTAGTAGGGCAGAGGTAAGCGCTGCTCTCTGAAAAAACAGAAGTCTGTGTGAATGGTCTACATTTTTCCCTGTATGACAGTGTGTGTATGAAAAAGGCATTCCGATTAATGGCGAAACTCTAGAGACCGGATGCTAACTCTAATTAGGTGTCTTAATTCTAGAGAAGCGATTAGTTGATGCTTGTTAGAAGGGTAAGGTAGAGGGATGTGCTACTTTATCAACGGAAGTAATGATTCCGTAGTAGGGCAGAGGTAAGCGCTGCTCTCGGGAAAGACGGAATTCTCGTGAGAAAGGTCTATTGCTATTCTTTGGTTAGCGAAGCGGACAATGGAGATGTTTTAGTGTTGTTACTAATAGAATTGTAAAAGTTGCAATAAAAGTTCACGGAGCGGACTTGTAAAGGAGGGGTGGACAGGAGCAGAGCTGCCGCAGCGGCTGCTGAATGTCAAAACGACCGCGCTGGGATTGGACAGTCGGTCAGAAGTGTAAAACGCCCCGGATTGGTGCGCTAGGATTGGAGAAGTACAGGGTGACGTAAACGCTTCCCATTGGTGCGTTAGTGTAAGTCGCGCTGGGATTGGAGGACTGTGATAGTGACGTAGACGCTCTTGATTGGTGCGTTAGCGTGAAGTCACGCTGTGAGTGGACAGAATAGCGATACAGTTGTAAAAAGACTAGCGATACACAGAAACCAGGAAAATGTATTACCAACCACCAGATAGGGAAAAGAAGTCCTGGTTTGGTAAAGTTAAGAAGGGGTTTAAGAAAGATAAACAGGTCAAAACTAGGGAAGGACAGTTACTTCCTCCACCGAAAACTCCCGCATCTTTAATGATTGCGAAATATGGATATCATACTTGTATTTGGTTAGATAATTGGGTAAAATATACCAAGGACGATGGAGTTCTGGCATTTCCAGAACATGGTTCCTTTAATATGGCAGTTTTAAGGGATTTACGAGAAAAGATGATGTATTTAGAACCAAAACATAGACCAACGCAGTTTGAGGCATTGACGGAGTGGGAACACGAAATGCATGAGCGTGAAAAACAAAGAAATGGTAGAAGTTACAGATATCTATTTGGCAGGTCATATGGACATGAAACACATGATGATCGAATGAAAAGATGGCGGAATGCAAGTATGACTGAGGGTGTGTTTCCTGTAAGAGCGGTAGGAGAGAATGAAGGAAGAAAATGTGTGGAAAAACGGAATAATGTGGAATCAAGAGGTTACAGAGCGAATGAATCAGATGATGATGTGCTGGATGATGTGTTTTATAAAAATCCACCACTGTACCGACCAGAACCAGAAATGTTGGCACCAAACGCCCCAATGAGAGAAACATTACGAATTATCAAGACTGAGACTATGTCACCAGATTTAGAAAAGAGAAACTCCATTAGAGAAGTGGAAAAGAAGTCGGAGAATAGAATAAATAGTGAAAATTCAGCGGAATTGGCCAAAACAACTCTAGAATTAACAGAGAAAATAAGAGAATTAACTAAGAATCTAGAAGCTGTAACAGTTCCAGTGACCATAGGTCCAGTAATGCCCATCTTTGAGAAGCAAAAGGATAGCGAACATTGCTTGACGGTACCATACCGGAACCATAATTTGGTTGAGAGTTCAGAACGGAGTCAAATTGAGAATCCATGGGGACCGACCATAAATATGTTTGAACCAAATGTTTCAAATAATCCCTTTATAAATCAGAATTATGCTGAAAGGAGTAGAACGACAGTAGAAACTTTGTTGGAACCCCAGAGAAATCCAGAACAGGGTAGCATAGAAAACCCGGTAGGACCTTCTGTGGAAGAACTAAGTGAATGGTTAAGAGGGTTACAGAGACAAGATGAAGAATCCCAGTCAATAGATGTGGCTAAATTACGGATGGTATTGGAAGAATTAATTGTAGGGACTATTCCCGTGGAGAAATTGAAAATTTATCAGGATGAGGAGTTGTTATTCCTATGCAAAAGTGTGACATGGAGAGCGAAAAATCTGCATGAAAGACTAGGAGAAGTTGCAAATGAAACGGGTATAGATATTGATAAGGTAAAAGCCTTACAGAAACCCTATTGAGTTGATTTTACTGAAAAAGACATTGAAAATCTGAACACCACAGCACAGATAGGTCAGATTAAGGACATTATCATTTTATTGAGAAAATGGGGAGACGTGGATAAATGGAGAAGTAAATGGTATAGAAAATGTAATGATGCCTCAGAAAAGACAGTTTCGGCATTCCCTATTAGAGAGAAAGAAAAGGCAGTAACTGAATACCCCATGAGGGAGATTCCAGGAGGAGGATATGTAGACGTCCCATGGACAAGACAGGACATTTTGCCATTTACGAATGATTTCCCTCGACTACGCGAAAAGCCCGTCGAGTGGTACCGGCAGGTAGACAGATTTTTAAAATTGTCGAAAATTGTCGAAAGTACTATGGATAGAGTGCAAGTTGATGATCAACTGGCCAACTCAAGAGTACCCTAGGGATCCTAAGACAGGAGCTCCCGACCCTGAGGTAATGAAGAAGTATGAACAGGTTATGGTATTTTTGAAAAACAAAGTGCCCCCTAAAGAGACAGATTGGGTAAAAATTGATCGAACACATCAGGAAGGAAAAGAGTCAGTACATGCATACTATGAGAGGCTAATTCAAGCCTTTAAGCAGTTCAGTGGAGATGAGAACCTGAGTGATAAGGATTTGAGTCATTTCGTATACAGATTTGTATATGGTTTACGCCCAGAAATTGGTGACATGATAAAACAGCATACGGTTGATTGGCAGAATAAGAAAATAGATGAAGTATTGAGACATGCTAAATATTTCAGTGACAAAATTGAGGCCAAACAGCGAAAATTAAAAGAAAAGGCAATGTGGGCACAAGTAAAGGTAGCTGAAAGGCAGGAAGCTCAGTTAGTTGAACAAGCAAATAACCCAGGAACTAGACCGAGATTTGGCCCCGGAAAAGGGAAAGGTAATATAGAAGAAGCTAAAAAGAAGTTCCCTTGCCATAATTGCGGTAGGTTAGGGCATTGGAAATCCGAGTGTAAATTTCCTCCAAGTACTAATAATGAAAATGCATCATTGAATCCGCAGGTGCAGAATGAGGTGAGTGGTCAACTGCAGCAACAGCAGCAGGTGGTTACCACACAGAATCAGGTGCCAAAACCACCTTTCCCACAGAGCAGAAACACTCAGAAGTATAGTAATGAATCGGGATTCTACAATGAAGAACAGGTAAATAAACCGCCACGCGCTTGCACTCTTTCACAGTATTGGCTGCAACGCGATGAGAGTGACACAGAAGAAAGTTATTGACGGTGCCGAAAGGAGGAAGAAGAGTGCGTACTTGGCGCAACTCTAGAAGTAGACCAGACAGGACCATTTGTAGATGGGAAGGTCAATGATGAAAATATTACTTTCCTAGTGGACACTGCTGCTACTCGATCAACTGTAAGAATCTTCCTCTTTCGGATGAAACAAACCAAGTGGTTGGTGTGTCCAACAGACAGATAAAGACATTTCTGACAGAACCAGTGAAAGTTAGTATAGGGAAATTTTCAGAGATGCACCGCTTTGTTGTGTGCGACACCAGTCCAGTGAATTTATTAGGTAGGGACCTGTTGTGCAAAATGAATTGCACTATATTCTGTACTCCAGATGGAATAACATTTGAAACACCAGATGAGGATGTGCTGTATAAAATGACCATAGCTAACAGAGAAAATGAGGTTACTGAGACTTATGCAATATTCAACCCTGATGAACTACCTAAAGAACTAAAGCAGTCTGTGAAGGCAGAAGTGTGGGATTTTACTGGAGAAGATGTAGGGTTAATGAGAAACGTAGATCCAGTCAAAATAACTGTAAAAGAAGGAGTAACGTATCCAAATGTTCCACAGTATAGATTGACACCTGAGATAATTGAAGGAGTAACACCAATAATTGAGAAAATGATCAAGCAAGGAATTCTAAGAGAAATAATGAGTAGTCCATGTCATTCACCGATAATGGGACTGAAAAAGCCTAATGGGAAATTCAGGATAGTGCAAGATTTGAGAAAGGTAAATAAAATTGTGGTATCATGCTGTCCCATTGTGCCAAACCCATCAGTAATTCTGTACCAGATTCCTCATGATGCGGAGTGGTATACAGTGATTGATTTATGCCATTCTTTCTTTTCTATCCCATTGCATCATGACAGTCAGCAAATTTTTGCATTTCATTTTGGAGAGCGGATTTTGGCATGGTGCCGAATCCCACAGGGGTATACAGAGAGCCCCTCAATATTCAATCAATTGTTGAAGAAATCTTTGGAAAGTCTGCAAATGCCTGAAAGTTCAGTACTAGTGCAATATATCGATGACCTTTTGGTGGCGTCGTAAACACGTGAAGCTTGCAGGTAGACACAATAGCACTACTGAATCATTTGGCAGACGGAGGATTGAAAGTGTCACCAGCAAAATTGCAGTATTGTAAGAAGGAAGTACAGTATTTGGGACATAAAATCGAGAAAGGACTGAGAAAAATAACAATAGACAGAATTAGAATTATAAAAGCAATGAGAGACCCCATGACCCAAAGAGAGATGAGAATGTTTCTGGGAATGGTGGGGTATTGCCATCAGTGGATAAGTAATTTTTCCCTGATCGCAAAACCTTTGGTATGTTTGACCAGAAGTGATGTAAAAGATCCCCTTGAATTGAACAAGGAAGAATTGGCAGCATTCAAGCGATTGAAAGAGGGTTTGTGTGAAGCACCAGCACTAGGCATGCCTGATTATGAGAAAGAGTTTGAGTTGTATTGCAGTGAGAGAAATGGATGTGCACTCTCTGTGTTGATCCAGAAGCATGGAAGGTTGAGGAGACCAATTGCATATTTTTCATCAATGCTTGACCCAGTGGCTGCAGCTTTACCTGGGTGTTTGAAAGCAGTGGCTGCAACATGTCGAAGTTTGGAGCAGAGTGAAGGTATTGTGATGGGATATCCATTGAAAGTGTTTGTACCTCATGACGTGGCGATTCTCTTGACAAGGAGTCGTACTCAGTATATGACACATAGTCGGCTGACTAAGTATGAAAAGGTCATATTAGGTGCAACAAATGTGAGCCTTGCGAGATGTTTGAATGTGAATCCTGCAACTTTGTTACCTGATGCTGAGAATGTGGAAGTGAGAGATGAAGTAGATCATGATTGTTTGGACGTGCTTGAGTACTGCACAAAGCCACGACCAGATATAAAAGATGTAACTTTGCCAGAAAGTGATTTTGTGTTGTTCGTTGATGGGTCATGTTTGAGAACAGATGAAGGAGTGCTAAGCGCAGCATATGCAGTATGCACGGTTGCAGCAGTGATGGAAGCATCTTATTTGAAAGGAGTGAGGTCAGCCCAAGTAGCTGAACTTGTTGCTTTGACCAGAGCTTGCAAAATCGGGAAAAGTGTGAGAGTGACTGTGATAACTGACAGCCAGTATGGCTTCGGGGTTGTCCATGATTTTGGCCAGCTTTGGCTACAAAGAGGTTTCCTGACCTCAAGTGGAACCCCTATTAAGAATGCTGAAGTGGTTGGAAAATTGATAGAGGCGATACAGCTGCCTAGACAATTGGCTGTGGTGAAATGTGCTGCCCATAGTCAAGGTAGTGATTACACATCACTACCGGAAACAGGTATGCGAACGATATGGCACAGTATTGTGCACAAAATCAGAATTCGGTCAATCGGGCCAAGGAAAGAGAAATGTCTTCTTGCTCAGTAATGTTTACTAACGTTGTGGGAACTTGGGAAGAAGTGAGACAATTGCAGGAAGAGTCAGGAGATGAGGAAATGAAACAGTGAATAAAAGCAGGGTGTGCACCAAGAGAAAAGGACCGTGTGTGGGTCTATCGAGATGGAAGACCAGTGATGCCTGATAGCATGATGTCTACCATGGCACGGATGTATCATGGCCAGGGACACATAGGGAGAGACGCCATGATTAGGTCCTTTAAGCAGACCTGGTACAATCCAAAATTCAGACTTGTAGCAGAAAGTCTATGTCAGAGATGCCTAATATGTCAGCAATACAATCCCGGGAGAAAGACAGTGGTGAGTCTAGGAACCATAGGCCGAGAAGGAGGGCCTTTTACCAGAATGCAGGTTGACTTCATTGAAATGCCTCAATGTAACAGACTGAGGTATGTTCTGCTTATAGTCTGCCTATTTTCCAGGTGGGTGGAAGCATTCCCAACAAGAAGAAATGATGGGATGACAGTGGCTAAACTACTATTTTTAAGAGAATTCATCCCCAGGTTTGGGTTTCCAGTGACTCTTGAATCAGACAGAGGAGGACATTTTCATAACGAGATTGTAAAATTGATTAGTGAAGCATTGAATGTACACCAGAAACTACATTGTGCCTACCGACCAGAGGCTTCTGGTGTGGTTGAACAGATGAATGGTACAATCAAAAACAGAATTGGCAAAATGTGTTTAGCCACTGGTATGAAATGGCCTGATGTCTTGCCTCTCGTATTATTGACAATTCGAGCAATACCAGACAGAACCACAGGGTTAAGTCCTCATGAAATAGTCATGGGACGAGCAATGAGGCATGTGTACATTCCAGTCAACAAGCTGATGACAATAACTGATGACATGGTGTTGGAATACTGTAAAGGCCTGGCTGACGCAGTTCATTCTGTGTTTCATCAGGTTGGAGCGGATGCCACCACTCTTGAAAGGAAGCCAGCCCATGATCTGAGCCCAGGAGACTGGGTAAGGATAAAAGTCCACAGAAGAAGGAATTGTTTGGTTCCAAGGTGGGGAAAACCAAGACAAGTCATTCTGACCACAACAACAGCTGTGAAGTGTGCTGGAGTGAAAAACTGGATCCATGCCAGCCATACTTTGAGGATACCAAATCCAGTTGATAGCAAAGGAAAAGAGTACTATGACGAATCAGAGTCAAGTACTGAATCAGATAACGAAGAGCCAAAAACACAAGAAAATCCTGAAAGGGGGGGAAAAGAATCTGATCAAATATTAGTCCCCAGAAGTATCTCTCTGAGAAGACGATTGCAGATTTCTGATACCAGTTCAGATTCTGAAGACGAACAAAGGAGACAAGGTCTCAGAAAAGAACACAGAAAGAAAAAAGGAAAAGACAACAAAGAAACAGTAAAAGAAATTCGAGAGAAGGAAGTTTCAGATGAAAGACCAAGAGAAATTCCACCTGAAATAATAGATCAAAGTGGAGAAGGGACAGCTACAGAGAGAGAGGGACAGATTGCGGAAGACCCCCGAGGAGGTGTAGGGAACTGCAACATCCAGCTAGGTGAAGGGACAAGTAGCCAGCAGGAAGATTGCGTGTCGGAGACCTGAGGAGGGACAGAAGTAGGGAAAGCAAAACAAGTGGTGGAAAAAGAATTTGTTGAAAAGAAAAAGCAAGTTGAAACAGAATATGAAGAGAGTGAAAATGAAATACCAGAAGGTCGAGTTCTAAGAAAAAGGGCTTGGAGAGAAGAAAAGAATAATAAAGAAGGTAAACAGAAAAGAGTTAAAAAGGACGAAGTGTGGCCAAACAAAATAAAGAGATTGAGATATCGGCTGACACGAGTGAAATCACCAAGGGCAGATCAGGTGAATGAAGTGACAAGCCAAGAAAAATCGAAAGAAGAAGAGACATATCAAAATAAGGAAGAGGGAAAAAGAACAAGGAAACCTAACCAGAAGTATAAGTCACCGAAATGGACGTACGTGGCTCTGCCTGAAAAGGAAGAAGAGGCAGATAGTCAAGGAAATCCAGAGGAGGCTGTACTGAAAGTGGTTGAAGAAGAGGAAGAAGCAGGAATCCTGAGAGTTATTTTATCCGACATCGGAGAAAAAGAAACGGAAGATCAGGAAATTCTGTACTTGGATGAACAGAAAGAAGTGAAAAACGATGAAATGCCAAACTGAGAAAATCTAGAAAACTACTGATGAAGGTATAACAATTGAGTCAAACGATAGATATTGGTAGAACCAAGTAGGGCCTTAGAGCCTTACGGTTAGAAAACTAGTTGTGAAGTAAAAGAGGCTAAGTCAAAAGACACAGTCCAAATTAACAAAGATGGCTAACATAGATAGTAACAAAAATATATGTACATTCATGAAGAGATGGTGTAAAATGTGTTGTTGTTGTACAGGATTATTAATGCTTCTATGGAGCATACTAGCTCTTTTGATTTCTTTTAAGGTTACTATAGATACACTAGAAGGACACACTGAAAACATTACTAACATAAAGAAGATTCAAAAGGTAGTTCTGACTAGAATAGATAACAATTATTTACATACAGATAGGTCTATGAATGATTTTTCAAATAATGTGTTTTCAAAGTTATTGTATGAATATGTAAAGACTATGGACGTAAGGGACTGCTACGTATGCATGCAGTTACCTGCATCTGTGTCAGAGGGAGTGACATATCATCACCTTCCAGAAACGTATGGAATAGCATGTAGTGTGATAGCTAGCTTATTTTATGAGACAGGTAAATTAGAATATTATTTTTCAGATGTAGATAACATTTTTTGTGCCGGCTAATAACAAACTAAACAAAGTAAGACCTGCTAAGGTATTAGGTGAATTTTTCTTAGAAACTAAGGAGCTGACATTAGAATATATATTTAAAAAGAATTTGACTTGCAGGATGAAGAAAGAAGAAAAGACATTCCTAGACATGGTCGAGGAAAGGAGATTGAAAATGCGAAGAAAGGCATCTGAAGGAAAAGGGGAGAAAACAGTCTGGGATGTAGAAATGGAAAAACATATGAAGGGAGAGCCTAATCCAACTTTGGCTTTAGATTGGCCTCAGAAAGGGAAACTGTGTATAAGAAGGAATCAAATGGCGTATGACAATCATTTTCTAGGGAATAGTGAGTGCCATGATACATTCCGAATCATGGGTGGATGGGGATTTAAAGGTGGAAGAGATCCAGTTTTCCCTGGACTTTATTTTATCTGTGGGAACAGGGCATATTATCGTTTGCCAGACCATTGGTATGGCACATGAAATGAAATGAAATGAAAAATTATATTTGTATAGCGCGTAACTACCCGGAGGCCTCGCAGCGCTTTGACTGATTACTGTGGCGGGCTACAGGGTGGGTTAACACGCTTTTGCGAACAGATGAGTTTTCAAAGCTTTTCTGAATGCCATCCGGTTATTATTCTCTCTAAGAGCTAGGGGGAGGGAATTCCCAAGCCTCACGGCGGTGTGGGAGAAAGAACGGCCGCCCCATCGGGCTTTGTTGATTTTAGTTGTGGTTGCTAGATGCAGTGAACCGGAGCGGAGGGCTCTGGATGGGGCGTAGGGCACAACTAAGGGGAACAGGATGGAAGGGCCTGTTCGGTGGAAGGATTTGTGCACAATGCACATGGCCTTAAACTGTGCTCTAGCAGCCACTGGGAGTCAATGTAGTTCTTTTGAGGCTTTCTTGGCTGACTGCCAACGGGGGATGTGAACAGTAATCGGGCGGCACAGTTTTGCGTGACTTGGAGCCTGTTGGTCACTGCTGCCAGGGCTCCTAGGTATAAAGCATTTCCATAATCCAGGCGGGAGAGTATCAGGGCCTGAACCATGATTCTCCTCGCCTGGAAAGGAAGCACTTTGCGGAGCATTTTCATTAGCCCGACACACGTGGAGGCCGTTTTGGTGGCCTGGACCGAAAAGTCTAGTGCTTTATCGAGCCAAATTCCAAGGCTCTTTATCTGAGGTTTGGGGGGGGAGGAGCGCCGAGATATGTGAGCCAGATGGAGGCCAGAGTGGTCGGTGGAGAGTTGCCCAGTAGCATAATCTCCGTCTTCTCTCCATTGAGTTTGAGACAGGAGGATTGCATCCACTTAGCGACAGCCTCTAGACAGGGGCCCAAGGTGTTGGACGACCCCTCAGTGTGGTCCAGGGAGACCACCAGTTGGGTGTCGTCCGTGTAGGTGACAATACGCACACCGAAGGGCTGGACTATCTCTGCTAGAGGTCGCATGTAGGCATTAAAAAGTGTGGGGCTTATGGAGGAGCCCTGGGGAACCCCACAGCTAAGTGGTTGCTTGGGGGAGACTACCTCGCCCTCGAACACCTGGAAGAATCGCTCATCCAGGAAGGAGGTCAGCCATTCCAGGGCCGCGCCCGACACGCCCATGCCTTTCAGACGATGTAATAGTGTGGCATGGTTAACCGTGTCGAACGCGGCACTGAGGTCGAGTAGTATGATGGCTGCTTTTCCTCCCCGGTCCAGCACAGCTCTAGTTTCTTCTGTCACTGCTAAGAGGGCAGTTTCGGTTCTGTGCTGAGGGCGGAACCCCGTCTGAGAGGCACATAGCAGATTATTAGATTCTAAATAATCTACTAGGATGTTATTGATGTGCCTCTCAAGCAGTTTGCTCATCCAGGGAAGTAGGGAATTAGGGCGAAAGTTGGCCAAGTTGTTCTGGTCTAAGGTGGACTTTTTCAGGAGGGCTTTAACCATCGCACACTTCCATGGAGCTGGGATGGCGTTAGAGGTGATGGAGCCGTTAAGGACATCCAGGATGACCGGGCGAATGGCATCAATGACCTTAGTAAGAGTCTGCGGAGGTGCTGGGTCATTGGGAGATCCCGAGGTGACTTTAGGGATCATTCAGCCTAATTTGATGGAATCTAGGAGGGGGAATTTGTCCAGCAAGCAGGAAACAGGGAGGTCAGAATCTGTTGTGGTGGTAGACTCCGTGTCACCACTACCAGTGGTGAATGAGGAATAAATGGCCTGGATCTTCTGGGAGAAGAAAGTGGCTAGGTTGTTACAACGGGTTTGCCCACTGTCAGATGACAGACGCTCGGGGGGGGGGGGGGGAATTAGAGATTTGGCTATTTTAAAAATTTCTTTAGGGGAATTTACAGCTAGGTTAATTTTGGATTCATAGAATTGGGATTGTACAGATTTTATTTCATTTTTGTAGAGCTTTATTGTGGCTCTGTACTCAGCTTTCTTCGGTTGTGAGTGTTCTTGTCTCCAGGCTCTCTCTAGTTTGCGGCAGGATTGTTTCATAGTTCTAAGGGCGGGGGAGTACCAGGGGGCGACTTTGGATCTCTTTATCGAGTGCAGGGATTCCTTCGGGAGGACTTGGTCAAGGGTACTAGAAATCCAGTTGTCAAAATTGGCAGTGGCTGTGTTGGGGTTAGTCACCTACGGGGGTGGGTGTTCGGTGAGAGCCAGTTTCCACTTGGGGAGCGGGAGCGAGACCAATTTTCTTCCCCAGTGTTTATTGTGATTTTGTAGAGTGGGGGGGTGCATGTGGACCATGTAAAGGGTACTAAGAAGTGATCGGTCCAGGGCAGTGGTATGGGTACCTCGACAGTTAGGCTATCTATATTACTATAGATGTGATCTAGGAGATGCCCCTTGGTGTGCGTCGATTGAAAACCTTTCTGGAGCAGGTCGATGGTCTGGAGGTTCGATCGAAAACTGTTGGCTGCTGAATCAAGCGGATCGTCTAGATGCAGATTCAGGTCGCCCAGCAGGGTGAAATTTGCCGAGGTGAGCACTAGGTTGGCAACTATGTCCGTCATATTAGTGACGAAGTCGCTAAGAGTACCAGGTGGTCGATAAACTCAAATACCAGAGAAGGTGGTGGTGGGGGAAAATTCGAGAATGAAGTGTAGGTTCTCACAGGCTGGCGTAGTGGAGGGAGTGACGCGGCATCTATAGTTGTCTCTATAAATGATGGCCAACCCTCCGCCTCTGCCTGTCTTGCGGTCCAGTCGCTTAAGAGTGTAGCCTTGGGGGGTGGCCGATACTGTTGCAGGATCGGTTTCTAGCTGGAGCCATGTCTCTGTTAGAAAGAGGGCTTCAGGATTGAGCTCCTCTATCAGCATGGCCAGTTCAGTGTAGTGCTTCGGCAAAGATCGGCAATTGAGGAGGAACATCCTCCACTTGTACATGGAGGGAGGTTTCCCTGTAATTGGGGTGGACATACCCCAATCACATGTTTTACAACATGCCTTCGTATTTAGAGGGAGGACCGAATGTAAGCATAGTGGGTTGGTGGTAGGTCGTAGTGCGTGCAGGGAGGAAGCGCTGTATGAGAGGAAGTTTCCTACCATCGTGCCGGCTGGGACCGGGAGCTGGAAGCGTCTGGACGCGGACTGGCGCAGACTGGCTTCTCTTTGGCGCCTCTTCGGCGCGTCTACGGCGCTACCGCTGTGCGTGTCACTGCGCGGTGAAATAAGTGTTTTATATAGATTGGGCTCGAGTAAGACTGGAGCGTCAACCCAGTAAGATGGCCGCCGAGTATTGGCACCACCAGGAAGTATGAGCGCTCTGTTCTCCCTCCACAACAAACAGCCTAAATTGCTGCGGTGGACCGGGGAGTCAGTGCACAGTTCAATTCTTATCAGCAACAGCAGTATTTTAAAAGCACAAGAACGATTTTTAAAAAAGCATGCAGCAATACACAAACGGTGCTGTCACCTGGAGCGCTAGCGCAGGAGTGATCAGTTTCAAGATTTTGTTACGTAGGCCTGGTTTTTCCCAAAATCTTTCACATGGACAGAGGTAAAGATGGTGTACATAGTTTAGGTAATCATTTAGTATGTAGTAAAGGAGAATCTTGGGCAGAAATTGTAGGTGACATTTTTGGAGCATTGATACCAGCAGTGGGAATATCTCTGAATGCGAACAATATTAGAAGATTATCAACAGTAGTGGATCGCTTGTCAACAAGCACCGCTGGAGGATTCTTATTCGTTAATACTGAAATGGTTGCCATGCGTGCTATGGTAATGCAAAATCGACTTGCCCTTGATATATTATTGGCAAAAGAGGGTGGAGTCTGTGGAATGCTGAAAGTTCAACATTGTTGCACTTACATTCCAGATGAAAGCAAAGATCTGAAAGTTTACATTAAAAATATTACTGAATTGCATGACGAAATTGTACCACTGGAGGTTGAAGGTGTTTGGGAAAAGATTGGGAAGAAAATAGCTGCTATTAAAAACTTCTTAGTGAAAATAGGTAGTACATTTATAGGTAAAATATTATTTCCATTAACATGTGTGATTTTCGTGTTATTAATATTAAGATTAGGTTGCATGTGCTGTAAAAATAAGAAAACAAAGAATAAAATAAAAAGAGAAAAACTAAGAAAAAAAGAAAAGGATCCAGTTAGAGATTTAGAAGAGATAACTTTGGAAGAATGGAAAGAGAGTATGTATAAAAAGGCAAAAAGAGATGAAGAAGAAACTAAATTATGAATAAGAGCAAGAATACATTTCAATTATCCGTAAAAGGGTGAATAAATGAGTGTTGTTGTGGTGATAAAATCACCAAAGGGGGGATTGCTGGAGAGGGTTTTATTTAAAAAATGTTGTATACCCTCTCCATTTTGCATGTTTCTATTAATAAGAATAATTAACTAATCGTAATTGTATTAATTGGATTGCTGTGGAAATTAATCAACCTTACTATAAGAATACACGTGGGACTTGCATTTGCATGGCCTAATTAATACGAAAACTAATTTCTGTACGCATACTAATGATAGACAATTAGAATTTGCATGTTTATATGTTGCTTTCGTGATGTAATTGTGATTTGTGCTTTATAAAATAAGTTTAATCTGCATTAAGTGTTGCTTTCTGCTAGATAAATACACACACATAAAGAGTTTAGTGAGGGAATAACATTTTATTAGTCATTTTTATGTATTAATTATGTTTTTGTGTTTCTTTGCTTAAGTTGACCATTTGAAGTGGCCACAAAATGGCTGACATCCCTATCAGACGAATTGACTCCATTTGTGAACGTCTCTGAGTGAAGTGCGCATGCGTCACCATCAGCAGCAGCGGCCTTTGTGTGACCCTAACTCGACTGTACCCACCAAGGACGGTCAGGGCTAGAAGCCAACTGCCCTGAAAGAAACAATAAAAAGATACTTCACCATGAAATTATGAACTATATCTAAAGAAACATTTTCCGCATGGGAAACTGGTGGAACTGATCTCATCAACCAATCACGGACATTCAAAAATATTACTCGTTACTTTTGGAATGTAATTTTACTATAAAAGATGGTAGAATAGAGAGGTTGGAAGCGAGACCCCTCAGAAGATTTTCGATTTCCTGACGTTATGCTGATGGAGAGGACGGTGACACTGCATGACAGCTGTTTCCTAAGACTCTGATAGTATGAACTGATGACCAAGATTTTGACTTAGAGGACGACTTTTAGCCAGAATAGGTAAATATGATGGTCTACTGCTTGATTAAACAAAAGACTCGATTTTCAATTATTTAGATAAAAATTTAAGATTTATTACAAGAACTGTGTTGGGTCGGTATTATGAAAAATGTATTTATGTAAGTAAGTTATAGATTTCGTTATTACTTCAACCAGCAGCTAGCTGATTCATGGCCTATTCATGGGAGGAGTACTAAAAGGTGAAGTTTAGGCCTTAATAAATAGAGATAGGTAGGGAAATCTATTGCTCATTAGGGATAAATGAGTACTTCCTTCCATTACAGCGAGTGGAACAATCGGCTCCTTGGAAACAGGTTAATAGAGGATGAATGTTGGTGTTATGGGCCCCACCAGCGAATGTAGTGATTGAGTGTGATCTATGATCTGTGACGAAGGGAGAGATTTTGCATTCCGCGCTGCATCAGTATCACTCTTGGTCGCAAACTTCTCTGGGAGCCCCTTCCACTTTAGGTCCAGTTTCTCCTCCCCAGAGCATTTCCAATGCCCCTGGTGTTGGGATTGTACTTCCCAAAATTGACATGGTCCATACTTCACTATCACCCAAAACCACCACATTCCTTCTGACTTCCTTGATTTCTTTGGGCCCCAAGTACTTTGATTTTTTCCTAGGAGTCCAGCCAGGTGTCAGTATCACTCTGGGTCGCAAACTTCTCTGGGAGCCCCTTCCACTTTAGGTCCAGTTTCTCCTCCCCAGAGCATTTCCAATGCCCCTGGTGTTGGGATTGTACTTCCCAAAATTGACATGGTCCATACTTCACTATCACCCAAAACCACCACATTCCTTCTGACTTCCTTGATTTCTTTGGGCCCCAAGTACTTTGATTTTTTCCTAGGAGTCCAGCCAGGTGTATTAACATACACCAACTCTCCCATCTCCCATTTGCTGTGGTGTACAGAGTGTTTGTCTTCAAATAATAATTTTTTATTTTTCTTGGTGAGCCCTGATTTTGTCTAAGGATGCCATCACATTCCAGCAATATGTCATGATACTTTAAAGGAACAGAATACATAAGAATACATAAGTTACAACACATTTAGCAACAGACTTTTGGCCAACAACTTCTCCTGCACCCTCGGATCATTAGTGCAGCATACCAAGTGAACTCTCACGAGGGAATCAGCTAATTCACATGTCTGCGAGAGAGTCAATGAAGGCACCTAGTTGCTTTTCATTGACTACGTTTATACGAGGTCCAGAGTGCTTCTAGCATGACCAATGCCATTTCATACACTTCCCTGGTTTCCCCATCACCATTGCTAATGGCCACGGGGTCAAGTATATCATATATCTTTGGGCCATCAAGGTCTCAGTTGTGGAGAAGTACTTTTTGTTTCCTGGCAGGGGGAAATTTCTCCCCACCAATTGGGATTAAATAGGAGTCACATAAACGTATCAATTTTTTCCATCCATGGTAATATGGGTTCACCATGTTATGACAAAAATAGTTATGCGTAGGATATACTCGCAACAGCCATTTTTCCAACACCTGCAACTTAACAAACTATAAAAATCTAGGAAAATAAGCTAAAATAATGCATCAAAATAATAGGTCAACATAAATAGCTAAAACAATATCAGTAAACCTTTTATGGGGTTCTTCTGGATACTCAACCCAAAAACTAAAAATTGGTTACCCCAGCACAAGCTAATGTCAACATGTATTACATAAATAACAGAAATGAACAATTTGTGTCTTTCTTGTTATTTGTTAGGTTTATTCTCATATGTTCTTGTTTAGTTCTTTTTTAAGCCTCTTTTTAGTGGGTAAAAAGAGGTAAAAAAAGAACTAAACAAGAACATCTGAGAAAAAACCTAACGAATACAAAGAAAGACAAGAATTTTTCATATCCCTGATTTGTGTAATACATGTTGACATTGGCGTGTGCTGGGGAAACCACAAACACACAAATAAGTTCACAACACCTTTTAAGTGTACTTCTGTAGAGCGCCACATGACCTTCTGCAAACCTCACCCACGTTAGCGCATCTCAACCCAAAAACTACACAAAGGTTTGACTGTTTTTCCATGTACAAGTCTCTTAAACCTGGATTAAACTATGCTGTAATCATGCTTTTTGTACTCTCAGTGAAGTTAATCTGGGTTTCCCTTATTTCAAACATCTCCGTCATTGGATGAGTAAGAGCCTCTTAATATGCACCAGTTTTACAAGCATAAACTTTGTACCTTGCACTTCTGACCGGCACTATATCATGCAGCGGAACGTGAATAATAATATTTTGTTCACGGTCGCGTGTCGCACACAAGGAAAGATCCTCAACCCTCGCTACTCATACAGGCAACTGTGCAGACACTACCTGTAACATGGTGGCTGCACTGCAGCCAATCGATACGCTCCAACACACTATGTAAGACATGAGCAGTGATAACCTCTCTGGATATGACTCCTGCTGAGCCGCGAGTACAGGAAGCTGATGCCAGGCGACAGCTCACTTAGAGTCACAACCCGCGAAACATCACAGTCACCTTCTCCCGAGCCGTAGGCCAGACATTCTGTGCACTAGGCTCTAGGGTGACCAACTGGCATTGGTGCAAATTCAGGACGATGAGTGTAAAAATTCAGGACAAAGGGTCAAAATTCAGGATACAGGGGGGCGGAGCTTGGCTCGCGACGAACATGGCCGCCTGAGCCCGGAGCTCCTCCGCGCCGGCCTACTATCCTGTATTTATCCGACACCCCCTCAGGCAAAAATCATCTTTGGACGACTGCTTTTGGGTCCGGGGGCCTCGACGTCCCAGATCTGGCCTTTCGACTCTTGGTGGCCCCCCCGTTTCGGAGCTGTGAGGCGAGGCCTCTGGCGCGTTGCTGGGCCTCGCATCCCCGGGGCCTGGTAGACAGGGGGCGTGGCTGCGTCGCCTTGCGTGCGGCCGGGCTCTGTTGGGACGGGCCGGTCCCCGGAGCGACCTGTGGCAGGACTCGAGGGCCCTCGGCGGACTCGCGCCTGGGCGAAGACGGGGTGCTGATCTGGCCCCGCGGAACGATCTGGCCCCGCGGATCGATCGTGTGAGCTGAGCCACCTGCGGCGCCTCCTTGAGTGATAACCCTGATACAGCCGCCGTCCATCTCCGTGCCTAGAGGGACCTGGGCAGCGGCCCACGCCTCGAGGCAACCAGCATTGAGGAGGAGCAGGGGTGGACTCGCCGGCTACAGGGAGGTTAGTGGAGATCAGACTTTGGGATTGACCTACGCGGGGCTGGCGGCGCCCTGCCGCTCTGGACTGCGGCCTTCTGAGGGGACTGTGAGCGCCTGACCCGGGTGGTGCCCTCACGCAGACTGCCGGCCAGCACGTGTAGTCCTGGGATACAGTGCATCGCCCCAGTGCCTGCGGCCATACTCTGACCTTTTGCTGTGGTGAACGTCGCTTTGCCTGTGGCTTGCCGGCGCTGGGGCGCCTCGGATATCGGCGGCCGCGCCGTGGGGGCGACCTGAAGATATCTCGGCCCGCTGCGGCACTCGTGGTCGGGCGGCGCCGCCCTTGGGCCTGCCCTGCACGTGGGTCGGTCGCTCCTGCGGTGGCCCTGTGCCTGCACCGGCCGGGAGTGATCGCGGAGACGGCCTGGCACCATGGGGGGGAAGGGCCACCGCAGTGGGGCACAGGCGAAGCTTGAAAAGTACGCGTTTTGTCAGGATCAGAAACGGTCCCCCCCGGACGGGCCTGCGGAGTACACGCTGGCGGACGTCATGGCCACGCTGACACAGATGCAGGCCTCAATTGGCACTATCTCCACAGATGTTGCGCTCCTCCGGGCGGATGTCGCCAAAATCAACTCCAGACTGACTGAGGTCGAGGCCACCGCGGAGACCCTCACGCGGGGCACGGCAGACCACCACAAGCGCATACAAGCCCTTGAACTGGTGCAAAAGCAGCTGCTGGCCAAGCTGGACGACCAGGAGGGCCGGTCTCGGCGGAACAACGTGCGGGTCGTGGGTGTGCCTGAGAGTGAACGCGGCCCTGCCTTAGACCTCTTTGTTGAAAAACTGATCACCGAACAGCTGCAGCCCCGCGGGCTCTCCAAGTTCTTCTCGGTCGAGAGGGCGCACCGGGTGCCGGGTGGGAGGCCTAAGCCTGGGGCCCCCCCGCGCCCGATCCTGGCCCGCATTTTCAACTTCCGAGACCGGGATGCGATCCTCCAGGCGGCGCGTGCCGCCCCACCATTGCGGGTGGACAACGCTAAGGTCACCCTCTATCCGGACTACACCGCTACAGTAGTGCGGCAACGTAAGGACTTCATGGCAGTTAAGGCAGACCTCCGCTCTCGAGAGCTAAAATATTCAATGCTGTACCCTGCAAAGCTGCGAGTGGAGGCGGAGGGGCGCACATGGTTCTTCACATCGCCGGCGGAGGCCTCGGAATGGCTCGAGGGGTGGCGTCCAGCAAGAGCGAAGGGCAGGGGAGAGCGCGCCCTGGGCGGCCTTCCCGACTCTCGCCAAACCCTGAACGTTGAGGACTCAGGCGCGGGTGACGAAGTGCCCTGAGGCATGGTGCTGTGATGTGACCGAACTATTGGACGCTTGGCGACCTGAGACCTTGCAGTGGCCGCCGGCCCCTGGGGCCTTGAACCTACAAGGAACGGATGACCCCGGATCCCCCTTTTTCCTTTTCTCTCATCTGACAGTCTGCTGCTTGAGGGGACAAACTTACGGTATGGGGAGTGGCGGCTGTGTGCTGAGCGGCTTTCCCCCGTACGCACGTACCAAGTTTATGGGAACTAAGCACTCTGCTGTGTTGGGGTGGCGGGTAGTTGTAAATCCGCTGGGCAGGGAGGCAGGGAGGGGGGTGGGGGGATGGGGAGTTCGTTTAAATGTTGATTTTTGTTTTGTTTTAGGTTCACCAACCACTCAGGGGTACATACGGCAGATTGGGCAGGTACAGGTGCACAGGGGTGGCACAGGGCAGGACGCGACTAACACACCCTCCCCTGGAGACGACGTCACATAGCTTGCCTCGAGCGGCCTCTGACTCACTGCCAGACGCCCCTGCTCAGCAGCGTTCTCCTTCCTTTGCGGTCCTCTCCTGGAACGTTAACGGCCTGGGAGACAAGATTAAGAGGGGGCTAGTGCTTCAATATCTCAAGCGCAAGGGGCCCGGGGTGGCGCTCTTGCAAGAAACACACCTAGTGGGTACGTCCACCAAAGCCCTGGATAGGTGGGGGTTTAAGATGGCAACACATTCAGAGTTTACGACAGGGTCCCGGGGGGTGGGCATACTGGTGAACAAGCGTGTCCCCCTGATTCTTCTTGATTCCCGTAGGGACGAATATGGCCGCTTCGCGGCACTCACTTGTCAATGGGAGGGGAGGGTTTATAATCTGGTTTCTGTCTACATCCCCCCGACACTACACCAAGCCTCCCTCAGGGCACTGGGCGAATTCCTTTTGGCGCTCCCTCCTGGGGAGCTCATCATGGGCGGAGACTTCAATGCAGCCATGGACCCGGCACTGGACAGGTCTGCACACAGGACTCTTGGGGCCGACGCCTCCACGCTCGCAGACTTTGCTACCGCGCTTGGCTTAGTAGACACATGGAGGGCATACTGGCCTGATGAGAGACAATACACCTTCCTCTCCGGGGTACACCACACCCTCTCCCGTATCGACTACATCTTCACCTCACCGGCCGGGTACAAAGGGGTGACGGAGGTGTCGCACCTACCCAGGGGCATCTCGGATCACTCGCCGGTGGTCATCACGTTTGCGTCCGGTGACCCAGGAAGGCGCACATTGTTCCCGATCCGCCCCGGATATCTTAAAATCCCTAAAATTGCTAAGACCCTCAAAAAGGCGACCAAGAACTATTTTACCGAGAATGCTGAGTCGGTCGAGAGCGCAGCAACCCTCTGGGAGGCCTTTAAAACCGTCCTCCGTGGCCAGGCCATCTCCATCATTACGGACCATACTAAGACCCAGCGGCTCGCTGTACTGGAGCTGGAGCGGGCGATAGTGGAGGCGGAAGCATCCCATACACTGCGGGGGGACGGAGATTCGGCGCACACCCTTCATATGCGCAGCAAGAATATAGGTCCCATCTTTGGGAGGGGGCCCGAGCTCGACAAGTAGCCACCCAGCACACCATCTATGAAC
Organism: Triturus cristatus; assembly: GCF_964204655.1. Taxonomy (NCBI): domain Eukaryota; kingdom Metazoa; phylum Chordata; class Amphibia; order Caudata; family Salamandridae; genus Triturus; species Triturus cristatus. The sequence continues at coordinate 426,349,252 of NC_140593.1, forward strand.
TCGGTGATAAGGCTGGCAAACTCCTGGCCTGGCTGGAGAAGGGGGACCGTGCGTCGCGGTGGGTGGCGCGGATTCGCCTGGGCGAAGGAGACTTTACCTCGGAGCCCCAGCGCATAGCCGGGGCCTTCGCGGCCCATTATCAACACATCTATACCCCTGAGGCCTCGGCCACCGTGGCGGACAATGAGCTCTTCCTCAGGGACATCGCAATGCCTCGGCTGGCCGCCTCGGGGGCTGAGGCCCTGGAGGCTGATCTGACGGCGGAGGAGATCACGCTGGCGATTTTGGCCCTCCGCAGTGGTAAGGCAATGGGGCCCAACGGAATCCCAATCGAATACTACAAGCAAAATTCCGCTCTTGTGGTCCCTCACCTATTAGCCATGTATGAGGACGGTCTATCGACGGGGATGCTCCCCCGTGATCAGAGGATGGCTACAATAGTGGTGATCCCTAAACCCAACAAGCCGTCCCACGAGTGCTCCTCTTATCGCCCGATCTCGCTGCTCAATGCCGAGGCGAAGATCCTGGCCAAGGTGATAGCAACGAGGCTGCAGCCCTACCTTTCGACCCTAATACACCCGGACCAGTCCGGATTTATGCCCCACCGGAACACCGCTTTGAATCTGCGGCGTCTCCATGGCATCATTGCCGGCCGCTCCTCGATCGAGGAAGATGCGGCCATACTGTCGTTGGATGCGCGGATGGCGTTTGACAGAGTGGAGTGGCCTTTCCTCTTTGCCGTCCTCCGCCATATGGGGCTCGGCCCCAGGATTTGCGCGTGGATCCAGCTGCTTTACACTAAGCCACTTGCACAGGTGGTGGTCAATGGCCGCGTCTCTGACGCCTTTCCGCTGGGTCGAGGGACTAGGCAGGGTTGCCCCCTCTCCCCGCTCCTATTTGCTATGGCTCTCGAGCCATTGGCGGCGTGGGTGCGACAGGATCCGATGATCCGTGGCCTTAGGTGGACGTTGGAATGGGAGGATCGCATATCCCTCTATGCGGACGATGTGCTCCTCTATCTCGCCTCGCCGGCGCGCTCTATCGCCTGTCTCCTCAACATATGTGAATCATATGGTAGTAGGTCTGGATACGATATAAACTGGGAGAAATCCATCTTATATATGCTCCGAGGCTCCCCACCGCGGCTTCCGTCAGGCTGTAACATTCTACTAGCTAACGACGGGTTCAAATATCTTGGCATATACGTCACGGCCGACCGGGACAAATTTGTCGCGGAAAATCTAATGAGGCCCCTCCAACGGCTTCGCACCGACGTTAAACACTGGCGCACATTGCCGCTGACATTGCTTGGGCGGGCTTCGCTCTTTAAGATGCTCGCCCTCCCGAGATTCCTCTATGCGCTGCAAAATACCCCCTTCCCCATTGCACCCTCCTACTTCACGGCGATCAGCGCTGAGATCACTCGTCTCCTCTGGGAGGACAAGTCGCCTCGCATTGCCCTCCATAAGCTTACCAGTGGCTGGTATGATGGAGGTATAGCCCTCCCCGACATGAAGACCTATTACTGGGCGTCGCACCTCATGGTTATTAACTAGTGGCTCCATGTGCCGGGGGATGACCCCGCATACCGTATGGACCGTCAACTACTTGGCCCCGGAGGGGTTATGGGAGCCCTTTACAACCCAAAAAGAGGTCGCGTTCCGGCGGGGCCCGCAGCCCATACCCTCCGGATATGGCACGCGGCGCAACGGGCGATGGGATGGGCTGGAAAGATTACCCAGGCAACGCCGCTTTGGGACACCAGGCAGCTCGGGGTACTTCGCACTACCAAGGGGTTCCACCAGTGGGATCTTATTGGTATCTCCAGGGTGGGAGACCTCTGGCGCAAGGGAGAGGTGATCACTTTTGCCCAACTGCAAGCGGACTACGACCTGGCGGACACCGAGCACTTCCGATATTTACAAGTTCAACACGCTCTTCAGGCGGCGATACCACGTGGGACTCGGCTCCCTGAGTCATCGCCCTTAGAGGACCGGCTCCTCATGGAGCATCTGCTCCAGAGGGCGACGTCCCTAACGTACCGGAAGATACTAAATAACCGCCCCGACCCTTTTTCCGCCCTCAAGGGGAAGTGGGAGGCAGAACTTGGAGAATTTGATGAGACGGACTGGAATTCCGCGCTCTCATCCCCCAGGGAGGTGGGCATATCTTCCAAGCTCAGACTGGTCCAACTCAAAATTTTGCACCGCACATACTACACCCGCACCCTCCTATTCAGACTCCACCGGGTGGAGTCCCCGCTGTGTCTCAGGAACTGTGGCCACGAGGGGACCTTCTTGCATACCCTCTGGGAGTGCCCTGTCGTGGCGACGTATTGGAAAGGGGTGTTGCGTATTCTCTCCCAGGTAACAAAAATTCCCACGCTGCCGGAACCTCGGCTGTGCCTCCTTAATGTCTGGGAACAGACGGACCACAAGAAGGTGACCCAGCTTTGGGTGACTTTGGGACTCATGCTCGCAAAGCGTAACATAGCCCAGAAATGGGGATCGGGGCTGGGGCCTACCCTGACGCAGTGGATCCGAGATATGGACCTTGTAATGGTGACCGAAAAAACTGTGTATGTCCATAGAGGGTGCCCCAAGAAGTGGTCCCAGGTCTGGGGTGGATGGAATGTATACCGGGGAAATATCTGTGAGCCCCCACCGGATGCAGCGGACTCGGATCTCAGTGACCAGGATTAATAGCTCCACTGCTGGAGATGGGCGGGGAAGGGAGCGATGGTGTGTTGTCATTGGGCTGTTTATTTCTCTCTGTGACGCCGGTACTGTCATTGCTCCGGTACCTTGTAACCCCTGTGTGCCATGCCTTGCACTATACGAGTGGTGTTTGTTTTTCTGTTTTGTTGATAAACCCAATAAAAATATTTCAAAAAAAAAAATTCAGGATACAAATTCAGGACAGGAGGTCAAAATTCAGGACAAAACTTCAGGACAATAGGTAAGTTTTACAGACACATCAGAGGAGGTCGTGCAATAGTATATAAGTAAGCCCAGCCATATCCAAACGAATTCAACCATTTGCAAACATATCCATCATGTATCCTTCCATCTATCATTTCACTCATCCATCCCTTCATCCATCCTTTCACTCATCCATCCATTATCCATCCATCCACCCTTTCACCCTATCCATCTGTACACTCATCCATCCACTCTTCTACCCATCCATCCATTCACTCATCCATCCAGCCATTTACCCTTTCACCCATCCAGCCATCCTTTCACTTACTCATCCATCCACCCAGTCACTCATCCTTCCACCCATCCACCCTTTCAGTCATCCATCCATCCTCCCTTTCTCTCTCCATCGACCCTTTCACTTAGCCATCCTTCCTTCCATCCATCCACCCACCCACCCATCTACTCATCCACTCATGAATCCATCCTTTGACCCTATCACTCATCCATCCTTTCTCTCATCCATTTATCCTTTCACTCCTTCACTCATCTATTCATCCTTTTGTCCATCTACCCTCCATTTCACTCACTCATCCATCCTTACATCCACCCTTTCACTCATCCGTCTATCCATTCACCCTTGCACTTAACAATTCATCAATCCATCCATCATTTCACTCATCCATCCACCCACTCACTCATCATCCACCTTTTCACTCATCCATCCTTTCACTCATCCATCCACCCTTTTACCCATCCAGCTACCCTTCCACCCATACATCCAGCTATTTACCTTTTCTCTCATCCATCCTTGCACTCACTCATCAATCCATCCATCCTCTCTCATTATCCATCTATTCAATCTTTCATTCATCCATTCACCCTTTCACTAATTCATCCAGCCATCCACCCATCCCTTCACTTACTCACTCGCTCACCTTTTCATATTAATTTCTAGCTGAGCCTTTTTGAGAAGAGGCCCATCAAGAACTTCACCCTCGCTGCAGGAGCCATTCCAGGACTGGGACAGAAGTCACCCAGGGCGGAGACAGGATCCACCTCAGGGGGGGACAGGAGCCATCACAGGCAGGGGAGGGGGGGCAGGAGCCATCACAGGAGGGGGAACAGGATCCACCAGGATGGGCACAGGGGTGGGCATTCAGTATTCTATTATCATCTTGGTCTCTTCCAGGGTGGGGTAGGGTCTCCTCACCCCCTCCTGGACAAGACAACGAGACGACAGGCTCTCTTTCTAAAATGTTAGTTTTGCCATTCCCCACTGTGATGTACAGTACTTAAAGGAGATACTCCAAGAGAACTGATGATTGTCCTCCATACTTTGTTAATCAGTGTGGGTGTGTTAGACCTGGCACCTTGGCGTGAGTTTCCCTTCCACTTTTTGCTGATGTGCCTCATTGTGTTTTGTTGGTGTTAGCTGCTCAGGGCACTGTGCCACTGCTAATCAGTGCCACGGTGCAAGTGCTCCCTTTGAAAAGTGTATACATTGATTGGTGTCTATGTTTGGCTTATTTGGTTTACTATCAGCCCCTAGTAAAGGGCACCAGGAGAGCCAGGGCTTGTAAATACAAATGCTCCTGGTGGGATTGCAGCACTGGTTGTGCCACCCACAGAAGTGGCCTAGTAAAATGTGTCTAGGGTCTGCCACTGCAGAACCTGCGCGCGGTCTGGTACTGTCGCGCTGATTGCGCAAGTGCACCTACTTGCCAGTCCCCAAACCTTCACTTAACTATATATTAGTCACCCCTCTGGTAGGCCCAATGTCAGGGTGCATTGTAGGTATAAGGTAGGACATGCCCTGATGTGTGTGGCATGTCCTAATAGTGAATTACAGCCATTTTCATTTTTCACTATTGAAGGCTACCTGCTCTCCATAGGCCAGAATGGGCTGCTGGAATTACTACACGCTGTAATCCCAGTGGACTCAGAGAGCATGGTAGAAAGTCATGTTTAGTACGCCTGAACTCAGAATAATAAAATACTTCTTTTAGTAAAGTTTATTTTAATATCCTGTGTTTGTAAATACTACTTTTAGAAAGTTAGTATTTACTGACCTGGCCATTTCAGTCCGCCTCTGCGCTGTGTGTGTGTGTTCTGCCTAGTAACAGGGAAGAGTAGGGCTGGGGAATTCCAGGAGACAGGCTGGCTGCCAGGTGGTGGGCAGAGAGATTACACCAGGATGGGTGGGAGGAGTACACCTTTGACTCTGAATAGACCTGTGCTCTGCCACCACAAAGCCGGCTCCGCCCCCTGTGGAGCGGCTGATGTCTCTGCCCTGCTGCTGAAAGGAAAGAGCAGAGTCACCACAACAAAGTGCTCCAAAACTGGACTGAGCCAGGCCCAGGCCCCCTGGTGACAAAGAACCAAAGAATTGTGCTATAAAAGAAGGAGCCCTGCTCCTAAGAAATCAGATCCTGTTTACGCCAAGACAAACCTCTGCCTGAAGGAGAAGGACCTGGAGAAGCTGAAGGAGGAATACTGTCTCTCTGCCTAAGAGACTGGCCTGCAGTGGGTGCCGGTCTGCTGGAAGGAGAGGAAAAGACTACAGAAAAAGACTTTGACTCAACTTGTGCTTTTAAACAATCTCCAAGGGCTTGCTTGTGAACTTGCCCCCTGATCTGCGCCCCAGGAACAGTGGGCGCTACCTTTCCCCCAGAAGAGGAGAAGTGGTTGGGAGCGATCCCATGAAGCTGACTCCCAGAGAACCTGTGTGCCTCTTCCCCTTTCCCAGCACCGCGACATCTGCCACCTGGGGCTACCACGAGCACCGCGAGGACCTGTCTACCTGGTCCCCGCACCGCAAGTACCTGCCCCTCCGAGCCGTAGCTCGCACCGTAAGGAAAGGAACCTGAGTGTCTGCGCACCGAGCCTTGGCGACCCCGCGCCGCCGAGATCACCGCAAGGACCTGCGACATACTGGTGATCTCCTGGGAAGCTGACAGCGCTGCGACGCGCTGAAGAATTGCCTCCGAAGCTGCCCCTCCTGCTTCTGCCCCTTCGTTGTGAGCTGTGACCCTCCCGAGCGCCCCACGAAGCTTCACCGTCCCCTGGACATCTGGGACTGCAGCGCGACGTGGGACGCCCTTCTACGGGACTGGGGGGCCACCACGAACATCCCCCGTGAAGGAACAAAGGTATTTGTGACAAATCGCGCTGAGGTACGGCCCGTACCTGCCTTGTACGGCGCGTCCCTGCATTTAAAGTATTGGTGACTGGGGCGCTGTAGTACGGCCCGTACTTGCCTTGGTGCGGCGCATCCCTGCCTTTAAAGTATTGGTGACTGGGGCGCTGTAGTACGGCCCGTACTTGCCTTGGTGCGGCGCGTCCCTGCCTTGGAAGTATCTTGTGACTTGTGCCCTGGTACGGCCCGTACTCGTCTCTGTTTGAGCCGTACCTGTGTTGTCGTCCGTGTACGGCACGTCCCTGCAATTGTACGGTCCGTACAGCATCGAAAGCATTGCCGGCGCTCACGCAGGAAGCGTGAGACTTGGCAAGCGAAGCCTTGAACGTGTTTGAGCGTACCTACGAAGGTACGGCCCGTCCGGCTCAAGGCCAGCATATGCGCACTCACGCGAGAAGCGTGAGGAACGGCACGACGTACCCAGATAGCGGTACGAAGCGTACCTGAGGCGCTACGAAGCGCACAACACCCCAAAGAAGCTTATTTTTAACAGAACTGTGCCATTTTATCATCTGTGGACTGCATTTAAGCTATTAAGAGTAACTGGATCAGCATTTAACCAAGAGACTGTATTTTATCAACCTGCCTGAAAGAAATCTTTTATATAAAAACCTATATTTTTACAGAAATACAGCCTTGTGTCTTTGTGTGGTGGGGAGGTGATTATTGTGTGGGACAACTTGAAACGCTTAACCTAATGCCCTCTGGAATCTAGCCTGACTGCTCGCGCCACGTTACCTAGAGGGTGAGCAGGGGTTATTTTTAAAGAGGTGATCCTACACCCTGACTTAGATGAAAAGGGTCCCTGCTTGTTGCAAGTGCATACCTGCGCCAACCAGAGACCCCGGATTCTAACAGGGTGCGATTGTGCCATTTCTTTATTTTATTACATTATAAACTGCATGTTTGAAAAGAACCGAGGTTTGCTTACAATTTAGTAACAGTAATTAAGCTCTGTGAAGAGAACCACGTGCTGCCTCGGTGTAATCAGGGCTGGTTCTACGATTTTTGGGGCCCTGGGCAGAAAGGGAATGTGTGAGGCCCCTCTAAAGTACAGAGGCATGACGCATTCAGGGCTGTTTGCATCTGAATAGATGCCCCTGCTCCTGAAGCTGCAGCCCCTCCCTCTCAGTCACCTTCAAACACCTCTTAACAGCTCATCAAGGGCTGAAGGTGTGAGGGTTGCCATCCCACTGTGCCTCTCCAATGCTGCTGGGTATCTGAGCTTTGGTACTACATCGGAGTCTGTTACACACGACCTCAACAGCATCGGATTCAAGCAGGGAGGTGGGTGGAAGCTGTGCCGGCTTTAGGGTGGTGCGATCAGTGCCCGGTTAAAATTGCGGACAAATGCCGTCCGTTAAAGAATCCTTCACGGACAACGGACAGACAGCCGAAATTACAGACTGTCCGTGAAATTTACGGACGGTTGGTCGCCCGACTAGGCTCCCACCGGCATCGGCTAACTTCAACAATTACGGTACCATTTCCCTCAATAAAAACCTTCTCTTCCTTCCTTTGAGATGTTAAAATACTGCGAGTGTCATACCTGGCGAAATAGCAGGCCAGCATATTGCACATAGCAGAAGTTAGGGTCTCAAAAGGCGGCCTACACCAGGGGCGCAACTAGACCCGAACATTTGGGGGGGGCTTTAACACTCCCAGCCAGGGCAGCCCTAGCACTGGTCGCACACAGTGAAACAGTCTTTTTTAGCGCCCCTCCCCCATTTCATCTTTCTCAATGAATTCTCTCACTACCATTCACCAACAATGCATCTCATCACTCTGTAGCACCTTTCTGACAAACATTTCAATTTTTTATAGCAATACTCATAGTTTACTCACACTCAGTTCTTTGATCTGCATGGTGCACTCTATTTCTAGCAGGCGCATTAACCCTCTGTGCTGTGTGGGTGGCAGGAGTGCCCATGTGAGTGCACAGTGAGAGATGCAACGGTGTGAGAGTAGTGTAGGAGTGATTGCAGGGTGAGTGAGGTGACCATATGATTTTGGGTGCGGATGTAAGTGCAGAGCAGGACGAATGAATGCATGGTTAGTGATGGGCTTGTTTGAGTGAGATTGTAGATTGAGCAGTGAGGGGGACTGGTGAGTGAAGTGTCACATGAGTGCAGGTGGAGTAGTGTGCTCTTGTGACTGCAGGGTGAGGTACAAGGTGAACAGTGCAAGTGCATGGAGTGCAGAGTGATCACTGTGAGTGCATGGTGATCAGTATGAGTGCATTGTGATCGCTGTGAGTGCAGGGTGAGTGTGAAAGTGAAGAGCGAGAATGAGGAGTGAGATGTCTGAATGCAGGGTGCATTCACAGACACTTGAATTAACTCAGCATGTTATTGACGGTGGCATAGGGTTTCAGATATGTTAAACTATTGATACCATTGTATTGATCAGGGATCGAGGGTGGAGGAAAAAAATAATGTGCTGATCCTGCAACAAACTTCCAGTCTTATGAATATTGTTGCCAGCTCATTATTTTGATGTCCCAGACTATACAAAAATAAACAGTCACCAAAAGCTGTATTTTCAGCACTTATCTGTGCATACTTCAAACAGCAAATATAAATGGAAACACTTTTAATTGTGTTCAAGGGCTGCCTGAATGATCCATGACTGATAATTAAAGGGAACAAAGACAGAAAAGTCACATTACAAATTAATACATACTTTTTTATTTATAACCTTATTTAGGGGCCCATTATGATGGCAGGCGGAGACACCACCGCGGTGCTGGCAGTGGCGGAAAATGCCATTTTCTGCATGCGAGCAGCGATCCTCACGCTTGCCATATTACAATGGACAAACATAGCCCATTTACCCTCCGCTGCGGTGCGAGGTGAACCGGCATAATAATGCGCCTGCCACTGCGGTGGTGGGAGCCAATAGAGACCCACCGCCATGCGGAATGACGTCCCGACCGCCGTAAAATATGGATGCCCCAAAAAGCCAGTCACACCGCAGCAGAGAAACCACCCACCAGAGATGGCAGAAGCACGACAGCGAAGCGCCAAACCAGACTTCCGGTCCACACCACCCGGTCCAGACCGCAATGGATCCAGCTCTTCACGTCTTCCCAGTGCTCTACCTTATACTATACCAGCAAGTTATGCACCGTCACGGACGACGACACAGGTACACAATCACACAGCTATGCACACAACACACAACTAATGGGCTGACATACGGTTCCTGTCCACACCAGACACCCTGGTGGGGACAGGAACACATTCACAAGTGTACCTACTCAAATCCTACCTGTCACTAAATAACCCCTCTGCATCCAGGTCACCCGTCAACAGCGATATCAATGCAATGTCCTGGTCACGTCACCGCAGCGGTGAAGACGCGGGAAAACATGCGCACAATGTAGAAGGCAGGGCCAGCGCCAGGCATGGGCAGTCCACAAAGATTATAGGGCCACCCCTCCACACACTAGCCCCCCCCACCCATTAAGGGACATGCTATGTTCCCCTCCTGTGCACCCCCATGCACAATAATCAGCCAGGTGAACCCACACCCTGCACCACAAACCAAACAACCAGGGAGACAGTCACAGCAGGTGGTGCTGCAGAGGAACACACAGCACATAAGCTCAGGGCCAGGGCAACCCTCACACCACAGCCACACTACACTCATGTCAAGCAATCTGAGTCCAAACACAAAATTAACACTCACAATGAATATGAACAATCACTCAACTAGACACATCCCACACTGACACACAGCCACATACACAGACCAGATGTCAGCAGCAATGGAGGACAAGAAATGGGAAAGATAAAGTGAGGTGGACACAAATGGAAGGCCAAGGAGCTAGCCACAAAGCATGTGTACATCGCATGCAAGGGAAGGAACATATAACAACACCCTTAGCCCATCAAATCACACATGGCTGGCACAATGAGTGAAATTAAACCACAGTCACCTCTGTGCAACAACTCAGGGAGACAGCAAGACAACCCATGCATAGGCACAGGGATGAAAGGAAGTCTCTGAAGTCAAACAGTGATCAGCCACACATCTGTATCCAACAACTTGACAGGTGTATGTCAGCAGCACAACACACAGGGCACATTGTCAAACTCCATGACTGCCAAACACAAGTTGGATCCTTCACATATACCCCCCACCGACCTCACACCTGTAGCACCCAACACCAGAGTCAAATACACAGAATGGTGCCAATAATGTCCAGTGAATACACTGACAAACAATCACACTCCCTGGGGGGCATCCACAAACATCACACCCAGGGATGCCTGAACCAATGCTGGCACAAAAACAACAGCCAAACACAAAACTCACTAACAACATACAAAGAAGTACAAGCCCAGACCTGTGCAGTAAAACTGTGGAAAGGCAATGTGATCCCAGACAGAACAGGAGTACACAACATCATCACTCAGGAACAATGCACAGACAACATACCCCAACACAGACTAGAAGTGCATCATCTCAAAACGATCATGGACACAAACTGGGAGCAATGGGCCAATAATAAAACACAGACAGACATACCACACCATCCATCAAGTCAATATGGTGTCATAGTGTATCACATGCTTGCACATGCACAATCCTGACAAGTGACAGGTCAAATATAAGAGGAAAAAACCCCAAGGATGCACTCAAAACAAACCCAGGAACAAGAATAGCCCTACGTGCATGTGACAGACACACAAGTAATGCACACTACACTTGCAACACACATCTGAATGAATCACAACGCACAAACAAGTCACACACAATGACATGCAAATAGAACATCACACACAGAGCATCTGTCAGCTGCACGAGACAACACAGGCCTAACACTGCACACATCCACATCAAACGAACAACAGATGCACATGCCAATCGATCACATTGCAAACACAGCTGGACATCAGGGGATGTACACCAGGCAAGTTTAAGGCAACATACACTCACAGCACTGCATGCATGACAAGCAGTGTGTGCACATCAAACATACCAGTTCCACACAGATATGCGTGCCACACCATGAACCCCCACAACACAAATCACCATAGCACACAGACAACATCACACTCAGGAAGGGAAGAAGTACCTCAGCAAACACACATATAGCTCACCCATCACCCACAGATGCACAAGTCTGGGACACCCAGGTGAAAACAACATGACTAGAGGACTGTGCAGCACAAACAGTTTAACTGCATATGAGCAACCATGACTGCAAAACAGTGCAAGAAAGTCACATATAACCAATTGGGAAACTGTTCTGAGTGCCACATTGGTCCTGTGCACAGATCAGCATCACAAAGCAAAGTGTAACAAATAAAGTGGTGGGGAGGCACACACACTGGCAACCCAAGGGGACAGCTGACATAAGAGTGAAGTGTTGTGTACGTCAGTAGTGGACATGGCTGGAGTGCCCCATACACAAATAGATGGAGTGCTCACTCACAATGGGTAGGCATCAGAAGCACAGATAGGGGATGGCATAACTCCACATCTCACATTCCATACTGGAGCTAAAAATGCCTCAAGTTACAGCAATGCATGAGAAAACACACCCACAATGTCAGTGTGGCTGCTCAATGAGCACAAACAGTAACAAGACACATGACTGATCAACAAAACACAACACTGACTTGCCAGTCACACACTCTGTATACTCACAATTGTCACCAACAACAAGTAGGTGTCACCCAGAAGTGCAAAGACACACCAACACACCACACAGTGCACAACCTACAACTCCCACATGTGCACACAATCACAGGCACAGGGCTGACAAATCCAAATAACAGGCACTCAAATCCAGTTTGACACATGTGTGCAGTTGGCATCGCAGGGGCACACACACATCAACACTACTGACAAAGTCACCCCCTTCACACTGCACACTTCACAAACACACAAGTGCACACATTGAAATCTATCCATGTGACTGTGATGACTGGCCATCACAAGATGACCATACACCAACACTGCTGGTCACACATCAAGAAAGATCACACAGACACGATGGACCCTGGCCAGCCTGCCTGCAACACTGTGGATAGAATCCCACTCTGTGCTGGCAGTGCATCCAAACATCACATGTGTACAAGTTAGCCAACATCACCATAGATTGTTCAGGATAACAGCAGTTCATCATAAACAACCATCATTGCACCCACAAGCCTCAGAGTCAAGAAGAACTGAAATGCATGTCAACTCTGCAAAACCCTGAAAACATTAAAACAGCCATTGGCAATGTTAAAGTGGCATACAGAGCATGTGTCACATTAAAGCATACCCACACATAAAAACCCTTTTATTTAGCAAGGACACTGACAAAGCAGACAACAGGAGTAACTGTCTTTATTCACATATCTCACAGATAGTCTTCAAAAGTAGACAAAAGCAAGACCAGTGGCCAGTACAAAGTGCAAAGTACGTACATGAGATCCTGCACAAGAAATGGGCAAACAGCAGTGAACATCAAGGCCAGTGGCCAGTCGACAGTGCAGAATAGGTACAGGAGAAGCTACACAGGGAATGGGAAAACAGCAATTACCATCAAGGCCAGTGGCCAGTCCAAAGTGCAGAGTAGCTACATGAGAAGCTGCACAGGAAATGGGCAAACAGCAATGAACATCAAGGCCAGTGGCCAGTCCAAAGTGCAGAGTCGGTACATGAGAAGGTACACAGGGAATGGGCAAACAGCAATGAATAGCAAGGCCAGTGGCCAGTCCAAAGTGCAGAGTAGGTACATGAGATCCTGCACAGGGAATGGGCAAACAGCAGTGAACATCAAGGCCAGTGGCCAGTACAAAGTGCAGAGTAGCTACATGAGAAGCTGCACAGGGAATGGGCAAACAGCAATGAACACCAAGGCCAGTGGCCAGTCCAAAGTGCAGAGTATGTACATGAGACCCTGCACAGGGAATGGGCAAACAACAGTGTATATCAAGGCCAGTGGCCAGTCCAAAGTGCAGAGTAGGTACATGAGAAGCTACACAGGGAATGGGCAAACAGCAATGAACAGCAAGGCCAGTGGCCAGTCCAAAGTGCAGAGTAGGTACATGAGATCCTGCACAGGGAATGGGCAAACAGCAGTGAACATCAAGGACCGTGGCCAGTACAAAGTGCAGAGTAGGTACATGAGAAGCTGCACAGGGAATGGGCAAACAGCAAGGCCAGTGGCCAGTACAAAGTGCAGAGTATGTAAATGAGATCCTGCACATGGAATGGGCAAACAGCAATGAACATCAAGGCCAGTGGCCAGTACAAAGTGAAGGGTAGGTACATGAGAAGCTGCACAGGGAATGGCCAAACTGCAAGGCCAGTGGCTAGTACAAAGTGCAGAGTATGTACATGAGAAGCTGCACAGGAAATGGGCAAACAACAGTGAATGTCAAGGCCAGTGACCAGTCCAAAGTGCAGTATAGGTACATGAGAAGCCACACAGGGAATGGGCAAACAGCAATGAACAGCAAGGCCAGTGGCCAGTCCAAAGTGCAGAGTAGGTACATGAGATCCTGCACAGGGAATGGGCAAACAACAGTGAATGTCAAGGCCAGTGACCAGTCCAAAGGGCAGTGTAGGTACATGAGAAGCTACACAGGGAATGGGCAAACAGCAATGAACAGCAAGGCCAGTGGCCAGTCCAAAGTGCAGAGTAGGTACATGAGATCCTGCACAGGGAATGGGCAAACAGCAGTGAACATCAAGGTCAGTGGCCAGTACAAAGAGCAGAGTAGGTACATGAGAAGCTGCACAGGGAATGGGCAAACAGCAAGGCCAGTGGCCAGTACAAAGTGCAGAGTATGTACATGAGATCCTGCACAGGGAATGGGCAAACCGCAGTGAACATCAAGGCCAGTGGCCAGTACAAAGTGAAGGGTAGGTACATGAGAAGCTGAACAGGGAATGGCCAAACAGCAAGGCCAGTGGGCAGTCCAAAGTGCAGAGTAGGTACATGAGATCCTGCATAGGGAATGGGCAAACAGCAGTGAACATCAAGGCCAGTGGCCAGTACAAAGTGCAGAGTAGTACATGAGAAGCTGTACAGGGAATGGGCAAACAGCAATCAACTGCAAGGCCAGTGGCCAGTCCAAAGTGCCGAGTAGGTACATGAGATCCTGCACAGGAAATGGGGAAACAGCAGTGAACATCAAGGCCAGTGGCCAGTACAAAGTGCAGCGTAGGTACATGAGAAGCTGCACAAGGAGTTGGCAAACAGCAATGAACAGCAAGGCCAGTGCCCAGTACAAAGTGCAGAGTAGGTAAATGAGATCTTGCACGGGGAATGGGCAAACAGCAGTGAACATCAAGGCCAGTGGCCCGTCCAAAGTGCAGAATAAGTACATGAGAAGCTGCACAGGGAATGGGCAAACAGCAATGAACAGCAAGACCAGTGCCCAGTACAAAGTGCAGAGTAGGCACAGGGAAAGGGTGAGACTCTACCCTGCCATGGTCAGCAATACAGTTAAGGGGAGAACAATGGGCAGTCCAGGCACCGCTGTGGGAGAGACAGGTGTGTGAGGGGGACTTTCACTCAGACTTGGCTGTCAGTCAGACTGGGAGGTGGCTGAGAGTCGGGGCAAGTTGGAGGACAGGACCGGGGAGAGAGAGGCCCAGCTGAGGTAGAGGTATCAGTGGCATTGGAATCCAGAGGGCTGCTTGGACCGGGTGGTGTGGTGGCACGTGGAGGTGGAGTCATGCTGCCCTGAGATACAGTGTGCGTGGGAGAATGTGGAGGGGTGCCTTTCCACTTCTTGGGGAGACTAAATGGCTTTCCTGTCTTGGTAGGAGTGGGAGGTGGGGTGGACACAACAGGCACATCCTCCACCAAAGCTGCATCAGGTACAGCCGGTGGCCCTCCCTCTGGGGAGATGCTGGATCCAGCTGTACGCTTGGCCTAGCCTTGCCTTTGCCCCTCCATCCCCTGTTGACCAGGTGTACCCCTACAGTGCCCTCCTTTCCCTGCTTCACAGGGGTGTAATGGGAGTTGAGGTTGTGGGTGAATCTGCATTGGAGCTCTTTTTATGTGGACTCTTAGCAGGCACCAGCTTCTCAGCAGGCACAGCAACTGTCTGCTTGTCTTTGCGAGACACTTTTGGGACAGGAGAGTCCTTGGCTGGGGATGCCTCTGAGGCATGTGAGCCTGAAGCGTGCTTCTTGGCTTTATGCCCCTGAAGTTCGCCTGAAGGGCTTTTGCCTTTGTGCTCTGGGATGACTTTGGTTTTTTGGGGGGATGGGGGTCTGCGCTCTTGCCCGCTTGGGCTGCTGCTGTTGTGTGCTGCATGTGCTGTATCTTGAGCCTGAGGTCTGTGGTGTGTGGTCACTATCGTCAGATGTAGCCACTGGCAGGGGGGTGGCCAAAGGGACTGGAACTGGACTTTGAGATTGTGCCAGTTGAATGGCTGCCGTCCCTGTGGAGGACAAAGACTGGACAGTCCGGTGTAGCCCACCCACGTCTGAATGAATGCCCTCCATGAAAGCAACAACCTATGTCAACTTTTTGTCATGGTCTAGGGAGGCGTTGATGAGAGTTGTCTGGCCAAAGCACAGCTGGCGCAAAAGGTCCACAGACTCAACACTGATGGCAGCAGGGGAGACAGGGGCAGGGGTAGCAGTGCCTGAAGTGAAGGACACTCTTCCCTTCTTACCGGTACAAACATGGGCAGCACTAGTGGAAGTAGGTGGGAGGGTGGGCACTGGGCGCTGTGTGGTGGAAGAGGAGGCAGAGTTCCCACTCCCTGTGCCCGCCAACATAGATGTGTCACCGCTGGCGTCAGATGACGTTGAGGTTGGTGTCTCTGGCTGTGATTCCTCAAGCAGACTCCTGTCCCCCTCTGAGGCGCTAATCACATCAGTGTCACTGTGCCCATGTGTAGCAGTCATGCTTGATGCCTCACCACTGGTGTCCGTCCCCTGTCCTTCTGTGCCTACGGTAGATGCTGCATGAGACAGACAGATGTTTGCGTGTTATCATGCAAACTTGACATAAGTGACCCATGTGATGACCACACAGCCAAATAGCCTTCCAGTGGCTCTGTGTAACCAGAAACACAGATCCCTCCGAGCACACCTAGGGCCCTGAGGGGGGAAAAGATGTACCTCCCAACATGTTGCCACTGTCACATCTGGAGGCAGCAGAAGTGGACAACACAGATACAGACTCCAACATATCAGTCCACTATGGCCATGAGCTCATGCCATCCACCATGTCGTACTTTGGGGCACAACTACAGTTGCACATTGGTGTCAGATGTGTAGTCCTCACAATTCTGACGTCAAGCAATGCACACATTGATGAAAATACACTAAGATGATGCACACTGCCGCTCCCTTCCATGGGATGTCCCTGACTACCCCAATGCAGACGATGCCAGAAGGCCACAACTCAGAATGCAATGTCAAGGGCCATTACTCCAATGACAGGAGAAAGTACAGGTAGGGCAAATGCATGACAGCTCTACCCAACACAGAGGCCACTTACAAGCCATTGCATCACACTAGCAACATCACAGAGCACAGTGCTGGCCCAGGCTTGGAACACATGCAGCCACTCACAACCAAAGTCACCCTTCCCAGAATACTCACCCGCAGCTTGCTGCTAATGCTTCTTCAAACGTGCATCCAGCTCAGGCTGTGTCACAGCTAAGATGCGGCCAATTAGTGCTGTCATGCTCCTGCGTGCCAACCTGCCAGTCCGAGGGAGCAGCCCCAGAGTCATCTCTGCCATGTTTTTGCTCAGCCAGCAGATGTCATCCCGCCTCTTGTGACAGTGTGTGCGCCGTCAGTTGGAGACACCCCGAGCCCGCACCTTGCGTGCAATGGCCCTCCACGCGGCCTTATGCTGGTGGACTTTGAGCTGCAGGCATGGGAGACAAGAGGGGGAAATCAGTTACACAGTGTAATGTACCACTATCTCTCAGTACAGGAGCATGATACTAACTCAGCACAAATTCACAGATATGTCTAGCAGAGACAATACAGCATCTCACATAGTACATTAGCATGGGAGAATCATATGAAAATGCATGCAGGTATGAGGGTGGAAACAGTACCTGCCCATCTCATACACATGCAGGATGCCAACACAGAAAGCTATGTGTAGGCTGCCCACATCTACTATCCAGTTTGTGGGTGAGCAAGACCTACATTACATTAGAAAATATGTTTAGGGGCAGACTCACTATGTCCAACACTGTGCAGCCCTCAATGTCCTTGCCTTGTGAATGGCTTGCTGTGTCATGGAGGTCCTACTAAGGGACATGATCTTAAAATCTCACACCCTTCTCAAAAGGCCTGTTGTGTGCAATCTACAGTGCTGAGATGGCTCGTTGATGGATAGTCTAGCAAAAAACCCATATGTTTCACTCTGTGCATTCTGTACTTTCAGTGATGTGTCAGATTGGGCAGTGACTGTGCAGGCCAGGTGGGCTCACACTGAGGTCCAACGTGGGGCATCAGGAATGTCACATTAAGGGCCATATTGAGAACGTAAACAGTGTGCACACATGCGAGTCAGTACACATACTGGTGGAAATGGAAGGGGCTCTGTACAAAAGTACAACAATCTGCTGTGTCATAGGTGAATTAGCACCATGAGTGTCACCCTTTGGTATTAAAGTCCTGAGTATAGTGCTGACCTATACATGATGCCAATTTGGAGTCAGACACAATTCCATAAGTACCCTCTGGACGTAAACCCTTGCTAAGGCCACAGATGAGCCTGTGAAGAACATCAGGGACCCACACATCCATTCACACAGGCAATTTCTATCCTGACTCCTACATAACCAACTTGCTGCGTCACAGTATGTTTGAGAAAACAAAACATGTCCCTCCAATTTTGATGTGCAGGCAGGGAAACGTGTGAAATAGGCTACACACCCCTTTCCTCAGGAGACAGCATGCTAGGCAGTGCATGACACAACACCACACTCTCAGGCACATACTGCAGCAGATCCACTTCATGTGTGTAACCCCTGCACTCTCACTTCCACTCTGAAACAGTTACTTTGACATCTGGAGCACCATATAGCCTCCCATACTGTGTGAGCACCTCGTCCACCAGGACCTCCAGCTCCTCGGTAGTGAAGGGACAGGCCCGGATCTTATCAGTCCTCGACATCACTAGGTCCAGGAGACAGGAGCAGCAGCAGTTGGTGGTGAGGGGTGTCAGGCAGCAGGCTCTGGAGACAGGAGCAGCAACAGTTGGTGGTGAGGGGTGTCAGGCAGCAGGCTCTGGAAGCAGTGGAAATGTGAGGCTCTATCCCACACATATATAGCCCCCTGGGGTAGTTTCAGTGGTTCTGAGCTGCAGCAATTGGGGATCCAGGTCAGCTTTTTTCAAATGCATCCAATCACTGGCCCTACCATGATTTTCAAAATTGCATTAGTCTACCATGATTGCGGTTCCCATTCGCTGTAAGGGCTTGAGCATTGGCGGTGACACGCCGCAGGGGCCAGGCGGTTGCTACCGCGGTGGTGCATCTTTCAATTGCATCCAAAGACCGGCCCCGCAGTGGCGGGGGAGCACACCTACCGCGATTTTCAAAATTACATTAGTCCACCGCGATTGGGTGCCATACATTGCTTAGAATGACCGTGATTTGGGTGGCTGAGCATGCCAACCACCATTTGACCATGGGTATATGTCTATCACTACCACGAGTGTGGCTTTGACATTGGCAGTGACACACCGCTGGGGCCAGGCAGTCGCTACCGCAATATGGGTGCCATACATTGCTAAGAATGACCGTGATTTGGGTGGCGGAGCATGCCAACCACCATTTGACCATGGGTATATGTCTATCACTACAGCGAGTGTGGCTTTGACATTGGCAGTGACACACCGCTGGGGCCAGGCGGATGCTACCCTGATATGGGTGCCATACATTGCTAAGAATGACCGTGATTTGGGTGGCAGAGCATGCCAACTGCCATTTGACCATGGGTATATGTCTATCACTACCGCAAGTGTGGCTTTGGCATTGTCAGTGACACACCGCTGGGGCCAGGCAGTCGCTACCGCGATATGGGTGCCATACATTGCTTAGAATGACTGTGATTTGGGTGGGGGAGCACTTTGACAACACCTATGGACAGATCATGCTGTGTCAATGGCCAATGGGCAGTTCTCAACAGTGCACAGTGTCCACATGATTAATGGCACATGATTGTGCACAAAATGCCAATGTAACATTTATACCACTGCTGACTACACATGCCATGTTTGTGTATATGATTGTAAACATTAGCATGTACTCCCTCACATGTCACTTGTGATATTTCTGGGCATGTACACAGAACAGTGTTGTGATGGACTCTCCAATGGGTACACATGTTAATGTGTGTAAGGGCAGAGCAACTAACAGTGATGAATGTCTGACTTCTCAATGTGTATATTTGACTGTCTACTTTTCGTGGCTCATGCACAGACTTGTTTACGCACAGACTGGGTTCATTGTGGAAGTAGGTGGGAGGGTGGGCACTGGGCGCTGTGTGGTGGAAGAGGAGGCAGAGTTCCCACTCCCTGTGCCCGCCAACATAGATGTGTCACCGCTGGCGTCAGATGACGTTGAGGTTGGTGTCTCTGGCTGTGATTCCTCAAGCAGACTCCTGTCCCCCTCTGAGGCGCTAATCACATCAGTGTCACTGTGCCCATGTGTAGCAGTCATGCTTGATGCCTCACCACTGGTGTCCGTCCCCTGTCCTTCTGTGCCTACGGTAGATGCTGCATGAGACAGACAGATTTTTGCGTGTTATCATGCAAACTTGGCATAAGTGACCCATGTGATGACCACACAGCCAAATAGCCTTCCAGTGGCTCTCTGTAACCAGAAACACAGATCCCTCCGAGCACACCTAGGGCCCTGAGGGGGGAAAAGATGTACCTCCCAACATGTTGCCACTGTCACATCTGGAGGCAGCAGAAGTGGACAACACCGATACATACTCCAACATATCAGTCCACTATGGCCATGAGCTCATGCCATCCACCATGTCGTACTTTGGGGCACAACTACAGTTGCACATTGGTGTCAGATGTGTAGTCCTCACAATTCTGACGTCAAGCAATGCACACATTGATGAAAACACACTAAGATGATGCACACTGCCCCTCCCTTCCATGGGATGTCCCTGACTACCCCAATGCAGACGATGCCAGAAGGCCACAACTCAGAATGCAATGTCAAGGGCCATTACTCCAATGACAGGAGAAAGTACAGGTAGGGCAAATGCATGACAGCTGCACCCAACACAGAGGCCACTTACAAGCCATTGCATCACACTAGCAACATCACAGAGCACAGTGCTGGCCCAGGCTTGGAACACATGCAGCCACTCACAACCAAAGTCACCCTTCCCAGAATACTCACCCGCAGCTTGCTGCTAATGCTTCTTCAAACGTGCATCCAGCTCAGGCTGTGTCACAGCTAAGATGCGGCCAATTAGTGCTGTCATGCTCCTGCGTGCCAACCTGCCAGTCCGAGGGAGCAGCCCCAGAGTCATCTCTGCCATGTTTTTGCTCAGCCAGCAGATGTCATCCCGCCTCTTGTGACAGTGTGTGCGCCGTCAGTTGGAGAAACCCCGAGCCCGCACCTTGCGTGCAATGGCCCTCCACGCGGCCTTATGCTGGTGGACTTTGAGCTGCAGGCATGGGAGACAAGAGGGGGAAATCAGTTACACAGTGTAATGTACCACTATCTCTCAGTACAGGAGCATGATACTAACTCAGCACAACTTCACAGATATGTCTAGCAGAGACAATACAGCATCTCACATAGTACATTAGCATGGGAGAATCATATGAAAATGCATGCAGGTATGAGGGTGGAAACAGTACGTGCCCATCTCATACACATGCAGGATGCCAACACAGAAAGCTATGTGTAGGCTGCCCACATCTACTATCCAGTTTGTGGGTGAGCAAGACCTACATTACATTAGAAAATATGTTTAGGGGCAGACTCACTATGTCCAACACTGTGCAGCCCTCAATGTCCTTGCCTTGTGAATGGCTTGCTGTGTCATGGAGGTCCTACTAAGGGGCATGACCTTAAAATCTCACACCCTTCTCAAAAGGCCTGTTGTGTGCAATCTACAGTGCTGAGATGGCTCGTTGATGGATAGTCTAGCAAACAACCCATATGTTTCACTCTGTACATTCTGTACTTTCAGTGATGTGTCAGATTGGGCAGTGACTGTGCAGGCCAGGTGGGCTCACACTGAGGTCCAACGTGGGGCATCAGGAATGTCACATGAAGGGCCAAATTGAGAACGTAAACAGTGTGCACACATGCGAGTCAGTACACATACTGGTGGAAATGGAAGGGGCTCTGTACAAAAGTACAACAATCTGCTGTGTCATAGGTGAATTAGCACCATGAGTGTCACCCTTTGGTATTAAAGTCCTGAGTATAGTGCTGACCTATACATGATGCCAATTTTGAGTCAGACACAATTCCATAAGTACCCTCTGGACGTAAACCCTTGCTAAGGCCACAGATGAGCCTGTGAAGAACATCAGGGACCCACACCTCCATTCACACAGGCAATTTCTATCCTGACTCCTACATAACCAACTTGCTGCGTCACAGTATGTTTGAGAAAACAAAACATGTCCCTCCAATTTTGATGTGCAGGCAGGGAAACGTGTGAAATAGGCTACACACCCCTTTCCTCAGGAGACAGCATGCTAGGCATTGCATGACACAACACCACACTCTCAGGCACATACTGCAGCAGATCCACTTCATGTGTGTAACCGCTGCACTCTCACTTCCACTCTGAAACAGTTACTTTGACATCTGGAGCACCATATAGCCTCCCATACTGTGTGAGCACCTCGTCCACCAGGACCTCCAGCTCCTCGGTAGTGAAGGGACAGGCCCGGATCTTATCAGTCCTCGACATCACTAGGTCCAGGAGACAGGAGCAGCAGCAGTTGGTGGTGAGGGGTGTCAGGCAGCAGGCTCTGGAGACAGGAGCAGCAACAGTTGGTGGTGAGGGGTGTCAGGCAGCAGGCTCTGGAAGCAGTGGAAATGTGAGGCTCTATCCCACACATATATAGCCCCCTGGGGTAGTTTCAGTGGTTCTGAGCTGCAGCAATTGGGGATCCAGGTCAGCTTTTTTCAAATGCATCCAATGACTGGCCCTACCACGATTTTCAAAATTGCATTAGTCTACCACGATTGCGGTTCCCATTCGCTGTAAGGGCTTGAGCATTGGTGGTGACATGCCGCAGGGGCCAGGCGGTTGCTACCGCGGTGGTGCATCTTTCAATTGCATCCAAAGACCGGCCCCGCAGTGGCGGGGGAGCACACCTACCGCGATTTTCAAAATTACATTAGTCCACCGCGATTGGGTGCCATACATTGCTTAGAAGGACCGTGATTTGGGTGGCTGAGCATGCCAACCACCATTTGACCATGGGTATATGTCTATCACTACCACGAGTGTGGCTTTGACATTGGCAGTGACACACCGCTGGGGCCAGGCAGTCGCTACCGCAATATGGGTGCCATACATTGCTAAGAATGACCGTGATTTGGGTGGCGGAGCATGCCAACCACCATTTGACCATGGGTATATGTCTATCACTACAGCGAGTGTGGCTTTGACATTGGCAGTGACACACCGCTGGGGCCAGGCGGATGCTACCCTGATATGGGTGCCATACATTGCTAAGAATGACCGTGATTTGGGTGGCAGAGCATGCCAACTGCCATTTGACCATGGGTATATGTCTATCACTACCGCGAGTGTGGCTTTGGCATTGTCAGTGACACACCGCTGGGGCCAGGCAGTCGCTACCGCGATATGGGTGCCATACATTGCTTAGAATGACTGTGATTTGGGTGGCGGAGCACTTTGACAACACCTATGGACAGATCATGCTGTGTCAATGGCCAATGGGCAGTTCTCAACAGTGCACAGTGTCCACATGATTAATGGCACATGATTGTGCACAAAATGCCAATGTAACATTTATACCACTGCTGACTACACATGCCATGTTTGTGTATATGATTGTAAACATTAGCATGTACTCCCTCACATGTCACTTGTGATATTTCTGGGCATGTACACAGAACAGTGTTGTGATGGACTCTCCAATGGGTACACATGTTAATGTGTGTAAGGGCAGAGCAACTCACAGTGATGAATGTCTGACTTCCCAATGTGTATATTTGACTGTCTACTTTTCGTGGCCCATGCACAGACTTGTTTACGCACAGACTGGGTTCATTGCGTTGTTGATGTGTGCCCGGTTCGACTTACCCAAGAAGGGGTGGCAGGTACAGCAGCTAGGTAGGAGACAGTAGTGTTGCTGTTTCACACAAATGCTGTCTGAACTACTCTCAGGGCTGCTCGTGCAAGATGTGGACATATCCCTTTGGGCATTCACATAGTTAGATATTGTTTGGGAGGTGCTAGCTGTGTGAAACGTGGACAGGTGTATGGATGGTGTAGCTAAAGGTGTCCCTACATGTAAGTTGGGCTGTGAGCTTAACTGTGGTGACAGTCATTGCTGGCGTTGTGCCAGTCAAAACGTAAGATGTCGGACACGTCTCCTGGTGGATTGCATTGATGTGTCCCCTTTCATCTCACCTAGGAGGAGACCAAAAGTCCATCGTCCCTACACAGTGCTGGCAGACATGGAGGATTAGGAGGTCACACGGAAATTCCGTCTGGATCGGCCCACCCTACATGACCTATGTGCTATGTTGAAGCCCCACCTGCAGCCTCGAAGGACATTTCCGAGTGCTTTCACAACAACGTCTAAGGTGATGGCAGCCTTGCATTATTTTTCTTCTGGATCATTCAAGTACATGGTGTCCAGCGCAGGTGGGATGTCGCAACCTATGATCAGCATGGTGCTATGTGATGTCCTGTCTGCTATGATGATCTACAAGGACAAATATATCCATTTCCCCAGGAGGCATGAATTGGCGGCCGTGAAGGGAGATTTTTATGCACTTGGGCACATCCCCAATGTTGTTGGTGCCATTGACTGCACACATGTTGGCCTGGTTCCACCAGAGGCACGTGAGCACATCTACAGGAACAGGAAGCATTTCCATTCCATCAATATGCAAATGGTGTGCCCGGCGAATATGACCATTTCACACGTCTCCCAGGCACGGCCCATGACTCGTACATCATGCGTAACAGCATTGCGCCACAGCTGATGGATAATCTGCTTCCAGAGCATGCATGGATTGTGGGTGAGTATGAAGAGTCAGATAGCGTGCTTTGTGTGTGACATGCTGTCCTCTGCCACAGTCATTTTACAAAGTTGGTCTGTGTATCTCACACCTAGGTGATTCTTCATATCCCAACCGTCCTTGGTGGCTGAGCCCACTGCGTAATCCCAGAACCCCGGCTCAAGTCCGCTACAATGATGCCCATGGGAGGACACATTGTGTGGTGGAGCGTACTTTCAGTCTCCTCAACTCACGTTTCCACTGCCTGGACAAGACCAGAGGTGCACTGATGTACTCGCCCAAAAAGGTGTGTCAGATTGTAGTTGCATACTGCATGCTCCACAACCTGGCCTTGCGCAAGGAGATCCCCCTGCGCCTGGATGCTGATGAGCAGCCAAGGCCCCCGCCTACAAACCAACCCATGTCCAGTGACGAGGATAGTGGAGAGGAAGAAGGTGTCATCCTGCGTCAACAGCTCATCAACCGCTACTTCACTTGAAGGAGAGTGACAATGTACAACGGAGCCATTGTCTGGTGATGTAGTTGGTGGAAAGGTGTGTGTGAGCTTTGTGCCTGCAGCATGTTGTTGACTCAGTGCTGGCTGGCAATGTTTCTGGGACTGGCTAATTTGGCACACATACAGGATGTTTATGTCGGTACTGTTGCTCATTGTAATGTGTGCAGATTGGAGTACCCTGATGACAAGTGTTGTGTGATGGCTGTGATGCCACCAACTGATTAGTGAATATTATTATGTTGTGTTTTCCTAGGTCCCTTCAGCCTCTCCTCGCTTACAGACAATCCGTACTCCAGGTAAATTGTAATCATGGTGAAGACTGCACATCCTGTAATAAACATGGAGCAGACACAACGACAGAGGTGTTTAAGGAGTGTTTATTTACAATGGGTACATGTGACAGGTGAGTGAATATTTACAAACAGGTGAATAGTGAAGCAATGAGTTGTCAGTGATGGTAGATGAGACAATTGAGTAGTCACTACATTGATGTGGTGACCCAGTCCAACAGACGGATGCCATTAACAAGGCAGTGTGGGGAAAGACAGTCAACAAAGTCAATGGCAAGGTGAAGAGGGTTGCTATCATGGCTGGCTCCTTGACTGGCGGTTGGCAGGTGCTTTGCTATGGGATCCTCCTGGGATTTCTTTGGACTCTCCCCTGGTCGTTTGTAGGGGGGCCTCTGCTGCGGGGCCAGTGGGGTCTCTGAGGAGTACCACTCTCCGTGGCCACAGGAGAGGATGTGTCACTGTCATCCTGCGGCCCACCAGAGGGAGGTGGAGGTGTTGTTTGTGCAGCAGGCCTGTCCCTCAGAACCGCCACTAGCTGGCCCAAGAGCTCCATGATTTGTCCCATGCGGGTGTCGATGGACCTCAGCAGCAGACGGAGCTCACGTCAATCTTCCTCAGCCTGGCCCATTCGTACCTGGACCCGTTCATAGGCCCCAAGGACTCTGTTGATGTTGTCCAGGGCTTCGGTCCCTGTGTCCTGTTGGCTTTGACTCACCCTTGTGTGAGAAGTTGGCCTGAAATATGCTGTCCACTAGTTATAGTGGGCACCCTGTATCAGTACAAACAACCCCTTATTGGTTATAGGTTAAAGACAACCTTTACTGAAAGCTATCCTAGTGGTAGCTATGGAGAGCAGCCTTCAGGCTAAGTCTTGAAGGAATGTAAAGCAGCTTGTTTTACCAGTCTATAATCTCTTGAGTTCCTAAATGAAAGATATCCACACCAGGTATATATATAAAATATATGTATTTATTACTAAACACACCCTCCTAATCTCTTTATGAGACTAGAGGTCAAAACACATAAGTTACACTTCAATAATCACAGTAAAATAGCACAAATACACGTCAGCCAAACCATATACTAAAATAGTGGTATGGTATAAGAACCACAACTTAACTAGACCCAAGTCCTAGAGCCTGTAGAATCGCTGGGGCCCCAAGGAACCACCCAAGGTAGTGACAGAGGGCCGTGTGCAGTGTGTGAACACAGCCGCGAGCTCCCGTTAGCTTCTATGGGGAAAGTCGCGGTTAGATTTTTAAAGATTAGGGACACTTAGAATTGAGTCAGGACCAAACCCTTTTGGAAGTAGGAAGTTCTAGGGCTAACACTCACGGGAGCACCAGAGTACTCTTGTTACCTAAAATAGTCAAGGACTTTATGAATCCTTCAGTCCTTCTGCAGGAGATCCCGCCATCTCAAAATCTCTGTAATGATATCTCAGACTATTTTGAAAATAAAATTCTCGATATTGTGAGAATCTTTTCGTCGGTGTCCTCCATCTCAGGAGAAGCTGAGAGAGTGGAAAGGGTAAACTCTCCTATACACATGGATACATTCGTTTCTGTCTCCTTGGAAGAGTCCCTTAAAGCTATCCTTGCTAGTAAATCTGGATCCCCCTTTGATCCCTGCCCTCCTCTGGTCCTACAGACTCTAGCAGAAGTTATCAATCCTATCATAAACGGCATTATCAACTCATCCCTAGCTACGGCAGATGTTCCAAACGCCTGGAAGCTTGCTGCTGTTAAACCGCTCCAGAAAAAGGCACTTGCCGATCCAGCCACCCTTTCCAATCTACGCCCGATCTCCTTGCTACCAGTGATGTCTAAGTTGACTGAGAAATTCGTTAATAAACAACTTACGAGTTTCCTGGAAACTAATAACATCCTACATCCTAATCAGTCCGGGTTCCGGGTTCCGGTCAAATCACTCTACGGAGTCTGCCCTGCTGTTTACAGCAGAGACCCTTCGTATGGCTATTGACCAGGGAAAGAAGGCTGTTCTAATTCTACTTGACCTGTCGGCAGCCTTTGATACGGTCTCACATAACATTTTAGTGGGCCGTTTGGCTGCCGCAGGAGTAGAAGGGACGGTTCTGGCTTGGCTGAGAAATTTTCTTAGGGACAGACGCCAAATTACAGTGTTGGGCCATTATCAATCTGAAGCTAAGGCTCTCAGCTCCGGAGTCCCCCAGGGATCGAGTCTAAGCCCTATACTTTTTAATCTGTATATGGCTCCCCTGGTTAATCTGATCGCTTCTTTTCAGATCAGTACAATTTCGTATGCTGACGATACTCAGCTTATTCTAGTACTGGACAGGGAGCAGGCTGGCGCCGAGGACAATCTTAAAGAGTGCCTAGCAGCTACATTTAAGTGGATGAATGACAATCACCTTAAATGTAATGCTGAAAAAATTGAAATCTTGCCATTTGGAAAACAAAACTTGTTTTCCCGGAAAATCTGTTGGCCTGATGATGCAGTGGCCCCCCCTAACACCATCACGTCAGCTCGGAATTTAGGCATTAAGTTTGATAATCAGTTGTCCTTTAAACAACAAGCGGTTGCCGTAGCTGGTACTTGTTTCCACATCATAAGAGCTTTGATCTCCTGCCTTTGTCCGCTAGGAAAACAGTCGCAGTGGCCTTAATCACTTCGAGGTTAGACTACTGTAATAGTCTATATGCTGGTGTTAACAAAGGGGTACTCCATAGATTACAAATGGTACAACATGCAGCAGCCCGCTTAGTACTACGCTGGCCCCGTAGGTCATCAGCCCCTGCAGCACTGATTGCGCTCCATTGGCTTCCAATTGCTAAGAGGATCCTTTTTAAGATCCTTTTAATCACCTTTAGGGCCTTCCACCTTCAAGGCCCAAAATACCTACGGCATGGCTTTAGACGATACCATCCGGTACGCTGTCTAAGATCTATGGATCAGAACTTGCTTGTTATCCCTAGATTCAAGCTAACATCCAAGGGCGGCAAATCCCTTTTTGTGTTGGGGGCAAAGGCCTGGAATAAGCTTCCCCTCTCTCTACGCTCTTTGTCCCATGAAATCCATTTCAGGAAGGCATTAAAAACTTGGGTATTCTCTTTGACCGATGCAGTCTGCACAGCAATGATTTAATATGTAGTGGCCAGTGTGAATTGTGTCTACTTCCTCCCAACTCGTCCATCTGGGTTGGCGAAGCACCAAGATACTCCCTGGAGTGATAGCAGCGCGATAGAAATATTTTTTTACATTACATTACATTACCTCACCCAGGGAAGCCGGGTGCATAGGTGACTTTTGGTGTTGGGTCTCGTCGTCGATTTCAATGGGAGCTGGCGAAGAAGTGCTGCTGCCGTGAAGATGCGAAGTGTCCGAAGAGATCAAAGCCCGGATTGAAGATGAGAAGAACCTGAAAGCAGAGGGGACAGAGTCTGGGTCACTAGACAGTGACTAGGAAGGCGATAAGCAGATGCCCACCTATGTCGGGTGATTTCAGGTGAAAGAGGTGAAGCTTGACTCTTCAGCCACGAGGACCAGAAGGCGTCGAGGATGACTAGGAGCTGGATCCGAGCTGTCTCACAAAGGATGTCGAGTGCTGCAGTGTCCGTGCCCCTATTGGACACAACAAGCCTTGGCAACAGCAACCCATGCAGAAACGAGAACGATGCTCGGCGCAGACCAGCAAGGTCTGAGGGACTCACCACTTGGTAGGGAGTCGGGGCACGTCTGGAGCAACCAGAGATGCCCAAGGAAATTCAAAGTTATCCCGTCAGGAACCCATCAGTCAACGGACCAGGGATCGCGAAGGGACCTCGAGATGAAACTCAAAATGGCAGCCCACGGGTCACTCGAAGTGACCAGGCTGACAAACTTCAGTGACTTCTGTGCTCGAGGTGGGGGCTACAAGTCAGCCCAAGCATGATTTCAGGAGATGTTGAGAAGACAATGCACTTGCAAAAGTGCCCAGTGACCAGGAGTTCTGGTTCCACGCTACTCACGAGGGCTGCGGGTCTCAGCTTTGCTGGGGACTCGGGTCAGCCTCAGAGATGTCTGAAAATCCTCTTCCTGGGCTGCAAATACTTTGCAGTCTGGCAGGAGCTTCGGAAATGCAGACCAGCAAATTGCTTTGATGGTGCCTGCCGAGCAGGGGAGTCACTCCTTGACCCCAAGGGAGATTTCTTCAGTCCTCTGGTCTTTAGCAGAGCGTCGAAGGTCCAGGATTCAGAGTTTTGTCCAGGGTAATCTAAAGTTCTGGTTACAGAGGTTCCTTACTTATACCTAAGGAAGGGGTTGGACTAGCTATGGGGACCCACCTATAGGAGGGTTCAGAAAGAGGGGTGGCTACACCCATTTCCTTTGTCCAGTTTCGCGCCAGAGCAGGGGTTGGAAGCCCCTGAACCGGTTTGAGCTGGACTATGCACAGGGACACCAAATGTGCCCCCAGTGCAGGACTTCAAAGCACTCAGAGAGTGCTCCCACCTAGCCCCAATACACATAAGCCTGTCTGGGATGTGGTTACACCTCCCTGTGACAGGAAACCTATTGTCAGGCCTCCCCTGATGGATTTTCGGTCAGCAGCAGGAGGCCAGACCCGTGTCTGTGGCTGCAGCATCCATTTTGTGATGCCAGGGCTCTGTTAAGTTTCTACCGGTAACCCGGTAGTGCCATGTCCATCCCTCTAGAAGGGTGGGATCATACTCCCACACCAGTTACTGGGGTGGGGGTATGATTCCAAGGTGTTTGACACCAAACACGACATGTTTCCGTGCAGCCAGTCCAAAGTTGTACAAAAGGGGGTGGTGATGGACGGAGCATCAGAACCAATCAAACACTCACACCCAGTCAACAGATCTGGGTTTGATCCATCACCGTTCTTTAGCCCACTCTGCCACCCCAGTTCAGACATGGCTATATGCAAATCAGTCTGACCCTGTGCCTCATGGGAACAGTCCAGCCCGAACTGCCAAGCCATGTCTTCGCTGGACCGGAAACAAGCTTCCTAGGACCGGTTTCTGGCATTTCAGCCGTCTTCAGCCAGGCTTGCTTGAATCCAGTGGCAAAGTGAGCAAGGGACTCACGTCTGAGCATACCCTGCCAACTTATGGCGAACAAAGCAGTACAAAAGGGGGTGGTGATGAACGGAGCATCAGAACCAATCAAACACTCACACCCAGTCAACAGATCTGGGTTTGATCCATCACCGTTCTTTAGCCCACTCTGCCACCCCAGTTCAGACATGGCCATATGCAAATCAGTCTGACCCTGTGCCTCATGGGAACAGTCCAGCCCGAACTGCCAAGCCATGTCTTCCCTGGACCGGAAACAAGCTTCCTAGGACCGGTTTCTGGCATTTCAGCCGTCTTCAGCCAGGCTTGCTTGAATCCAGTGGCAAAGTGAGCAAGGGACTCACGTCTGAGCATACCCTGCCAACTTATGGCGAACAAAGCGGTACAAAAGGGGGTGGTGATGGACGGAGCATCAGAACCAATCAAACACTCACACCCAGTCAACAGATCTGGGTTTGATCCATCACCGTTCTTTAGCCCACTCTGCCACCCCAGTTCAGACATGGCCATATGCAAATCAGTCTGACCCTGTGCCTCATGGGAACAGTCCAGTTCGAACTGCAAAGCCATGTCTTCCCTGGACCGGAAACAAGCTTCTTAGGACCGGTTTCTGGCATTTCAGCCGTCTTCAGCCAGGCTTGCTTGAATCCAGTGGCAAAGTGAGCACGGCTGAAATGCCAGAAACCGGTCCTAGGAAGCTTGTTTCCGGTCCCGGGAAGGCATGGCTTGGCATTTCGGGCTGGACTGTTCCCATGAGGCACAGGGTCAGACTGATTTGCATATGGCCATGTCTGAACTGGGGTGGCAGAGTGGGCTAAAGAACGGTGATGGATCAAACCCAGATCTGTTGACTGGGTGTGAGTGTTTGATTGGTTCTGATGCTCCGTCCATCACCACCCCCCTTTTGTACCGCCAGTCCAAAGTTAGCATTTACCGTTTGGTTATAATGCACTTAAGAGTATATGGTCAGGCTGCACTACAAACAGCATTAAAGAAGGGTCTCCGAACGCTGAAGAGGGGTTCTGCTCATGCAGGGGCATCCTCTCATATAAGAACCAAGTACTCTGCCTTCAGGATTGATAAGGCCTGCCATAAGAGTGACTTATATGTTTATATGTGTATATAGGTAACCTATATCACAGTAAGGGATGCCTGCACCACCTTACCCAGGCTGCAGTAGCAGACCTGCGGTGTCATTTTGGGTGGCCTTGCAGGGGTGGCATAATACATGCTTCAACCCCTGGTAGGCCTCTGGGGTACCTATTATTATTATTATTATTATTAACACTTATAGAGCGTTCCAACGGAAGTGTCCCAGCGCTAGCATCCTATCCAAGGGAGGAGAGACCAGGAAGGATCACTGTATTTAGGGCAGACCAAAAATCCAGGTTTTAAGAGCCTTCCTAAAAGGCATTTCCGCCTCTATATTTCTCAGATCATTAGGCATACCTATGACCTGGGTACATAGTATAAAATATACTAGGGACTTATAAGGGCACTCCAGATCCAATCTGTAATGTACCTAAAGTACATGGAATCAATTTAGAGAGGAAGCAGCTAGGCTGGGACACTGAATAGCAGGGTCCGAGCCAGACTAAAGTCGAAAAACAGTGAAACACCAGCAAAAAGTGGGGGTATACATGTGAAGCAGATCCTACTCTCCTACACAACCCCCCCCCCCCCCAAACGCAGGGACATTAAACTAACCTTGACCAGTTGAGTCTTCATGTTCTAAGTGGAAATATCTGGAGAGTCCATCTGCATTGGCATGGTTACTCCCAGGTCTATGTTCCACTGTATACTCCATCCCCTGTAGGGAAATGGGCCACCTGAGTAGTTTGGGATTTTCACCCTTCATCTGTTTTAGCCATAAGAGAGGCTTATGGTCTGTTTGAACAATGAAGTGAGTACCAAACAAGTATGGCCTCAACTTCTTTTGAGCCCAAACCACAGTAAAGGCCTCCCTCTCAATGGCTGACCAACATTATCACCTAGGTTCATGTATTTTAAGTGCCTTTGATATGCAACATATTGTTGTTTGTTGACTTCTTGAAGATTATAAGGTTCTCCCATTTGTTACATTGATTACATGTTTTTAATAGATTTTATGATATAAATAAAGAATACATGATATATTTTTATTTTTGGTCTCTATTTGGTGCTGGTACAAAGTTTAATTGATTGAATGTGAGTGATTTGGTGTATGCTTTACAAGGAGCCCAAAGGGATCTTTTTGTTTGACATAAGTGTCTATTGTTAGTGTCCTGTCCCTTTGGCATAGTGGGACCCCTCTCGCTTTTTTGTTGAATCTTTCAACTAAACCATTGCATTGTGGGTGGTAGGGTGTGGTGAACTTGTAGTTCACTTCACACTCCTTCCACATAGCAGTCAAGTAACTAGACATGAAGTTTGCACCCCTGTCAGATACTACCTCCTTAGGAAAGTCTTCTCTTGAGAATACACCCAAGAGAGCTCTTGCCACCACAGGTGCTGTAGTGGTCCTTAGGGGAATTGCTTCTGGGTACCTGGTGGCATGGTCCACCACCACCAGTATAAACCTGTGCCCAGATGCTGTCTGACGATCCATGGGACCAACAATATCAATCCCAACCCTCTCAAAGGGAACCCCCACCACAGGTAGTGGTATCAGGGGGGCCTTTGCCACTGGCTTGGCAGGTCACACAGGAGCGACAAAAACTCCTTAGTGTCTTCAGACATGTGGGGCCAGTGAAAGTGAGGGACAATTCTGTCCCAAGTCTTGTTATGGCCCAGGTGTCCTGCTATGGGAATATCATGGGCTATTGTCAATAGGAAGCCCCTAAACTTCAGAGGTATAACCAACCTCCTGGATGCACCAGGCTTGGGGTGCCTACTCTCTGAGTAAAGGAGTCCATCATCCCAATATATCTAATGGGTGCCGCTAGCATTCCCAGCAGCCTCATCAGCAGCTTGTTTTCTGAGGGGTTCAAGAGAGGGGTAGGTTTTCTGCTTCTGGCTCAGATCAGATATGGAAGGGCCCCCTGTCCCCAAGAACTCAACCTGGTCAGGCTCAAGCTCCTCTGGGACAGTCCCTTCTTCAGGCTCAATATCATCTCCCTGAGGAGACTGATCTGCATTCTGAGTCAGGTGGGAAGGCACTGCCTTAACCCTACTGCTCCTCATCTTGGGAGGCACCTGGTCCATTATTCCAGAATCCAGGGCCTGTCCAGTGTTAGACATTTTGGCCTGTGACCTAGTCACAGCAAAGACATGAGCAGGGATCTCTAACATTTATGCATGTGTCCTGAGCTCCACTTCAGCCCAAGCTGAACATTCTCGATCATTGCCAAGCAAGCACTGTGCTGGTAGGTCTGCACTTACCACAACCTTCTTAAGGCCAGTTACCCCTCCCCAGGAGAAGTTAACAACTGCCAGAGAATGGTCTGTTCTGACGTTGCTAGTATTGGTCACTTGGTACATTTCACCAAGTATAATGTGCCCAGGATCCACAAGATCTTTTGTCACCATTGTGACACTTGCTCCTGTGTCCCTGAATGCCAAAGTCTCTTTTCCATTTATTAAAGGCTGTTGTTTGTAGTTTCCCAGATTACTGGGACTCACAAAGAGGAACATATTCATGCCCCCATCACAGACTAGAACATTTCAGCCGTCTTCAGCCAGGCTTGCTTGAATCCAGTGGCAAAGTGAGCACGGCTGAAATGCCAGAAACCGGTCCTAGGAAGCTTGTTTCCGGTCCCGGGAAGGCATGGCTTGGCATTTCGGGCTGGACTGTTCCCATGAGGCACAGGGTCAGACTGATTTGCATATGGCCATGTCTGAACTGGGGTGGCAGAGTGGGCTAAAGAACGGTGATGGATCAAACCCAGATCTGTTGACTGGGTGTGAGTGTTTGATTGGTTCTGATGCTCCGTCCATCACCACCCCCCTTTTGTACCGCCAGTCCAAAGTTAGCATTTACCGTTTGGTTATAATGCACTTAAGAGTATATGGTCAGGCTGCACTACAAACAGCATTAAAGAAGGGTCTCCGAACGCTGAAGAGGGGTTCTGCTCATGCAGGGGCATCCTCTCATATAAGAACCAAGTACTCTGCCTTCAGGATCGATAAGGCCTGCCATAAGAGTGACTTATATGTTTATATGTGTATATAGGTAACCTATATCACAGTAAGGGATGCCTGCACCACCTTACCCAGGCTGCAGTAGCAGACCTGCGGTGTCATTTTGGGTGGCCTTGCAGGGGTGGCATAATACATGCTTCAACCCCTGGTAGGCCTCTGGGGTACCTATTATTATTATTATTATTATTAACACTTATAGAGCGTTCCAACGGAAGTGTCCCAGCGCTAGCATCCTATCCAAGGGAGGAGAGACCAGGAAGGATCACTGTATTTAGGGCAGACCAAAAATCCAGGTTTTAAGAGCCTTCCTAAAAGGCATTTCCGCCTCTATATTTCTCAGATCATTAGGCATACCTATGACCTGGGTACATAGTATAAAATATACTAGGGACTTATAAGGGCACTCCAGATCCAATCTGTAATGTACCTAAAGTACATGGAATCAATTTAGAGAGGAAGCAGCTAGGCTGGGACACTGAATAGCAGGGTCCGAGCCAGACTAAAGTCGAAAAACAGTGAAACACCAGCAAAAAGTGGGGGTATACATGTGAAGCAGATCCTACTCTCCTACACAACCCCCCCCCCCCCCAAACGCAGGGACATTAAACTAACCTTGACCAGTTGAGTCTTCATGTTCTAAGTGGAAATATCTGGAGAGTCCATCTGCATTGGCATGGTTACTCCCAGGTCTATGTTCCACTGTATACTCCATCCCCTGTAGGGAAATGGGCCACCTGAGTAGTTTGGGATTTTCACCCTTCATCTGTTTTAGCCATAAGAGAGGCTTATGGTCTGTTTGAACAATGAAGTGAGTACCAAACAAGTATGGCCTCAACTTCTTTTGAGCCCAAACCACAGTAAAGGCCTCCCTCTCAATGGCTGACCAACATTATCACCTAGGTTCATGTATTTTAAGTGCCTTTGATATGCAACATATTGTTGTTTGTTGACTTCTTGAAGATTATAAGGTTCTCCCATTTGTTACATTGATTACATGTTTTTAATAGATTTTATGATATAAATAAAGAATACATGATATATTTTTATTTTTGGTCTCTATTTGGTGCTGGTACAAAGTTTAATTGATTGAATGTGAGTGATTTGGTGTATGCTTTACAAGGAGCCCAAAGGGATCTTTTTGTTTGACATAAGTGTCTATTGTTAGTGTCCTGTCCCTTTGGCATAGTGGGACCCCTCTCGCTTTTTTGTTGAATCTTTCAACTAAACCATTGCATTGTGGGTGGTAGGGTGTGGTGAACTTGTAGTTCACTTCACACTCCTTCCACATAGCAGTCAAGTAACTAGACATGAAGTTTGCACCCCTGTCAGATACTACCTCCTTAGGAAAGTCTTCTCTTGAGAATACACCCAAGAGAGCTCTTGCCACCACAGGTGCTGTAGTGGTCCTTAGGGGAATTGCTTCTGGGTACCTGGTGGCATGGTCCACCACCACCAGTATAAACCTGTGCCCAGATGCTGTCTGACGATCCATGGGACCAACAATATCAATCCCAACCCTCTCAAAGGGAACCCCCACCACAGGTAGTGGTATCAGGGGGGCCTTTGCCACTGGCTTGGCAGGTCACACAGGAGCGACAAAAACTCCTTAGTGTCTTCAGACATGTGGGGCCAGTGAAAGTGAGGGACAATTCTGTCCCAAGTCTTGTTATGGCCCAGGTGTCCTGCTATGGGAATATCATGGGCTATTGTCAATAGGAAGCCCCTAAACTTCAGAGGTATAACCAACCTCCTGGATGCACCAGGCTTGGGGTGCCTACTCTCTGAGTAAAGGAGTCCATCATCCCAATATATCTAATGGGTGCCGCTAGCATTCCCAGCAGCCTCATCAGCAGCTTGTTTTCTGAGGGGTTCAAGAGAGGGGTAGGTTTTCTGCTTCTGGCTCAGATCAGATATGGAAGGGCCCCCTGTCCCCAAGAACTCAACCTGGTCAGGCTCAAGCTCCTCTGGGACAGTCCCTTCTTCAGGCTCAATATCATCTCCCTGAGGAGACTGATCTGCATTCTGAGTCAGGTGGGAAGGCACTGCCTTAACCCTACTGCTCCTCATCTTGGGAGGCACCTGGTCCATTATTCCAGAATCCAGGGCCTGTCCAGTGTTAGACATTTTGGCCTGTGACCTAGTCACAGCAAAGACATGAGCAGGGATCTCTAACATTTATGCATGTGTCCTGAGCTCCACTTCAGCCCAAGCTGAACATTCTCGATCATTGCCAAGCAAGCACTGTGCTGGTAGGTCTGCACTTACCACAACCTTCTTAAGGCCAGTTACCCCTCCCCAGGAGAAGTTAACAACTGCCAGAGAATGGTCTGTTCTGACGTTGCTAGTATTGGTCACTTGGTACATTTCACCAAGTATAATGTGCCCAGGATCCACAAGATCTTTTGTCACCATTGTGACACTTGCTCCTGTGTCCCTGAATGCCAAAGTCTCTTTTCCATTTATTAAAGGCTGTTGTTTGTAGTTTCCCAGATTACTGGGACTCACAAAGAGGAACATATTCATGCCCCCATCACAGACTAG
The DNA here is from genome assembly GCF_964204655.1 of Triturus cristatus. Taxonomy (NCBI): domain Eukaryota; kingdom Metazoa; phylum Chordata; class Amphibia; order Caudata; family Salamandridae; genus Triturus; species Triturus cristatus. The sequence goes on from NC_140593.1 coordinate 426,386,087, forward strand.
AACAGCCTGAGTTGGAACTCTGACTAGGCCAGAGTCCATCTCAGAACCCAGGGTCAACCCTACTACACCCTTATTCTGAACATTACCACCACCAATTATAGCTGTACTAGAGGGAACAGTTGCCTTAGGGGCAATGGTGGCTGGAGTAGATTATTTGATCTTGGTGCAGTCACTTGTCCAGTAAGTTTTCTGCTTACAGATTTTGCACCATGGTTTATTTTGGCCTTTTCCCTTGTTAGACTGTGAATCCCCACCTGAAGAAGATTTTTGGGGGCCTTGTGAAGACTTCTGGTCTTTACCCTTCTTCCCACCCTTGTCAGAGTTTTAGGATCTTGCTTCTTGGGTTCACCACCTTGGTTCTGTACCTTCTACCTCACCCTGGTTCTGACCCACTTGTCTGCCTTCTTTCCCAATTCTTGGGGAGAGGTCAGGTCTGAGTCTACCAGGTACTGATGCAACAGCTGATTCTGACAATTATTAAGGATATGCTCCCTCATTATTAAATTGTACAATCCTTGATAGTCATGCACTTTGCTGCCAAGTAACCAACCTTCCAGAGCCTTAGTAGCACAATCTACAAAGTCCACCCAGTCTTGAGTCTGTGCCTTTTGGGTATCCCTGAACTTTAACCTGTATTGCTCAGTGGTTAGGCCAAACCCATCAATTAAGGTACGCTTCAGACTGTTGTAATCATCTGCCTCCTCCTCTTTAACAGTGAGGACTTTATCTCTACCTTTGTCTGCAAAGGAGAGCCATAAGATTGCTGCTCACTGCTCCTGGGGGACCCTTTGTACTTTACAGGCCCTTTCCAGTGCAGTTATCCATTTGTGGATGTCATCCCCACTCTGGTAGGGAGGGACACTCCTATTCAGGTTTCTATGGTCATAAGACCTATCCCTATCTCTAGGGATGTTGCTGCCACCATGGGACTCTAGTCCCATCTTTTTTCTAGCTCTGTAGAGCTCTAGGGACTCCCTATCTAGGGCTACCTTCCTTCTTCTGATTTCAACCTGAGCTTCCTCATACTTGAGCAGTCTCTACCTTCTCCCACAACACTAAATGGTGTTGCTCGGACGCGGTCCCACTCATGAGTGCTTAATAAACTTGGTATGCTTTACTTTACTCCAGTGCCGATCTCGCTTTTGTTAGTTTTCGAACACATGGACGAGAGGGTGACCCTGCACCAGTGTACCCACTTGGGGGTACATTTTCCACAATTGGCGCCCAGCACGTGGGACCCCATCTGAGACGCGGCCGTCTGAAGGATTAGTCTCGACGGAAAATCAAAATCAATACTGAGGGGCGCACAGCATGATAGGGCCCTTGTCCTGCAGCCAACATGAATTTTCCGGTTTTCCTGACTTGGACGGTCTCGACTTGGGCTTCTTTGGTGAATTTTGCAGTGACCATTAGGTCCACCAGATATCGGCAGGTGGGAGTTGAAGACCTCTGTTTGGTAATGTTGCTGATGCGGCACACTTGATTGTTTAGTTTGGTTTTGATATTCATTCTTTGCAAAGACTGAAGGCAAGTAATGTGGGGATTTTTTCAATCTGAAACTTGTTTGGATAGTAATATTTTATTCATACTTGTAAAAACATGCCTGTTTTTAGCAAGATTCGTAAGTGGTGCTGCTGTTGTAGTACTAGAAATGTTTTGGAACAAAGTTAGCCGGCTCCTCCGGAAGGGACACCGAATAGTGACATGTATGTAAAGTACGGTATCTGCCCCATAATTTATGGTTCATTATGGAACAAATATACAAAGAAAGAACCCAATCTACAAATGCCAGTGAACGGGTCATTTGATTTTAAGAAGGTTCAGTACGTGAAACAGTGTTTATTCAAAAGAAAGAATAGACAGGATATGTTTAATTGTTTGCGTATGTGGGACAAGGAAGTGCAAGAGAGAGCGAAGAAAGCGGAAGCCATAGCAAACAAAGAGCAGCAGAAGACGATATATCAGAAAAGTGTGGAATTAAGAGAGAAAGAATTACAGGAAAAATAGAAAGGAAAGATAGAGAACGTCGATTACAGGTTAATGGCCAGTACCCTATTAGAAGTCCCATTTATCCGATACTTAATACGCCTCATGATGATTGCATCCTACTGGAGCGACCCCCACCCCCGTATAAATCCCCCGTTCCGAGTGCCCCTGAGGAAGGTGCTTCTGATGTGGAGCTCTCCCCCCAACAGAGATAGATAAAGATAAGCGACTTATGCGACAGACTCGCTCTACTCTGTCTAGCGAAGTAAAAGATACATTAAAGGGCAGTCCCAGAGAGGAATCTCGTCGGAAAACCACAGCGACGGTCCTCACAACTATGGTTCAGGCTTGGGAAGACGCAAAACAGCTATATTTTTTAGAAAAATTCTGTTGGGATGTAATATATGGTTGGCGACATATCTCTAACGAAACAGAACCAGACGATTTGAATCTAGATTATAAACAATTGAGAGATGGGACTTATCCTGTCAAAAACTTACCTGATACAATTAGACGAGCGGTAAAATTACGTAGAAATAGGAAAGTCTCAGACAGAAAATGCAGACGATGTCCCAATCGAAGCGAACAATCCAAGTGGTAGTATGCTTGCTATGAAATCAATGCGTGAAGCCGCCCCTCTGTATGTTCCCCCGAAGGGTGCGGGAACAAGTGATGATAAGAGTTCCGATGATGCAAAGGGATACTTTTTATATAATTTGGTCTACACTCCTAAGAGTAGAGCAGATGTTATGGCTCTTAAGACTGCCTTGCCCGACCCTCGGAAAAATCCCGCCGCTCTCTATGAGGAGGTGGAAGGAGCCATCAGTTCTTGCACTATGACCTTAGCAGATATAGATTTATTCTTTGAGCTTATTTTGCCCCGTGATATGTGGAGAACTATACGTAAAATTGATGACGCTGCGGCATTTGTTGAAACTTGGGAAAGGTTAGAAGAAATAGATGTGAACAGGACATCTTCCCAGAAGCACCTATGGGACATATTAGATCTTCCCAAAGCTATTATGACTAAATTAAAGAGTCTCACACCCCCTAAAAAACATAAATTGGACTACGTTAGCGTCCTGTAAACAGAAAAAGGATGAGTCAGTTTTTAATTTCTCTTCCAAATTTGAGGAGACATTCCATGACTTTAGTGGCCAGTCCCTGGCCGATGAAATGGGTGAACATCTGTTTGTTGATAAATTTTGTTGCTAATATGTTACCAGAAATATCTAGTCGCCTTAAAGCTAGTGAAAGTTCTTGGACTACGTCCTCCCCAGTTTCCCTTTTGACAATGGCACAATATTATGAGCGACAGGAGCTAGAAGCGAAAGGAAGGAAGGATAAAAAGGTTAAGGATTTGAAAACGAAAGTAATGATGGCTCAAGTGTATGGTCCCTCATTTAGGAGAGGTGGAGGGGATGCACGTCCAATGCATGCACCAGGAGCCCTCTCTCTCCTTTGGACGATTTGTCTCCTGACCAGTGTGCCTATTGTAAGGAGACTGGGCATTGGCGTTCTGAGTGCCCTGTTTTGCAAGGCCAACAATATCATCAGGAACGAGGAAACATGAGAGGGCGCCCAGGAAATGTAGCGAGCAGGGGTGGTGCAGGTGCTCGCCTCCGGTTTGAGGCAGTTGAACAAGGACCGAATTATCCTAATACTTTTGACAAACGACATCAGTACCAAATGACTGACTATTCTGCTGATACACCCACAGATTCCGATTATGCATAGGGATGCCTAGGACAGGGTGTGGGGCCGGTTGAGGTGCCAGTAGATCAAACGTGTCCCTATGTTGATGCAAATGGCTTGGGAACTACTGATCAGTTTCTGGTTGATACCGGGGCTACCCATAGTGCCCTGTCTAAAAGACTGGTTCCTAGGGCTCCCTTGTCTGGCACAATGATACCATCGATAGGGTTCGATGGAATGCCTACACCTAACCCACTATCACAGCCACTCAAATTCGTACTAGATAAATTCACTACAGCATGTCGATTCTTGCTCCCCCCTAACACTCCAGATAACATTGTAGGTATAGATATGCTTAAATATTTTCGTGCTACAATACGCTGTTCCCCAGAAGGTGTACGTGTTATCCTTAATGACAGCTATCCGATAATTGATAGATCTTGCCTTATCAATGAGGACTTCACTCTGGCGTCCCTACCTTGCACCCTGTGGGCTAGATCTGACACTGATGTGGGTCACATGGTTATTCCATCTGTACAAATTCAAGTGAGGGAGGGTGCCTCATTGCCTCGGATGCCCCAATATAAGATATCTCAAGAGGGCGAGGAGGCATTAGCAGGTATTGTTCAGGATTTGATTAAAGTAGGTGTAGTGGAAGAGGTTCCCTATAATACCTGCAATAGCCCTATCCTTCCTATTTTGAAAAAGGACACTGATACTAAGATTTACAGGTTCATTATTCATTTACGTGAGGTTAATAAAATAGTGGTGCCCCAACCTCTGGTAGTTTCTGACATAACACCTATCCTCACTATGGTCCCTCCCACTGCCACCACATTCGCTGTCATTGATTTGAAGAATATGTTCTTCTCAATACCTATTCACTTGGACAGCCGTTACCTATTTAGATTTACACTGAAAAACAGATCCTTCCGGTTCTGCAGATTTTCATAGGGCTATGTAGAAAGTCCCAGTATTTACAGTCAAGCATTAAAGAGACAACTTGATTCCTTTCCTGTACCAAAAGTGGTGGCTCTAATACAATATGTTGATGACATTTTGTTTGCTGCGGATACTCCGGAGTTATGTGAAGAAGGTAAATTGTTAGTGTTATAATTTCTTGCATCACATAATCACTAAGTCTCTAGAAAGAAATTGCAATATTGTAGACAGCAGGTTACCTATTTATGTCACCTCCTGTTTAAGGAGGGACGTGCGCTCACATCAGATGGCATTCGGACCAATTTAGACACTCCTGTACCCCGAACTCAAAAGGCTGTCCATGCACTGATTGGCCTTACTTCTTTTTGTAAGCAGTGGATCACCAGTGTTTTACATATTATCAGGTACCCCGGATTACACTAAGTCTTTCACACTCTATGTACACGAAAGTGAGGGTTGTGCCCTCTCGGTCTTAGTACAGATACACGGTGATAAACAACGCCCGTGTGCATATTTTACAGCTGTCCTCGACCGAGTCGCTCGCACGCTGCCTGGATGTTTCCGAGAGGTGACAGCAACGGCTGTATCTAGACGCTAGAGTGAAGGAATAGTTCTGTCACACAAACTGCTCGTATTAGTACCCCATTCAGTTGATGCTCTGCTAAATCAAACAAAAACGCAACATCTGACCAGTGCTCGCTTGACAGGATATGAATTAACCCTTTTGGCCCCCCATATCACGTTGAAAAGATGCCAGCTACATTGTTACCATTTCCGTCCACTTAGCCTCAGTCACAAAAGTCACATGATTGCATATTTCTTACTGAAGAGCAAATAAAAGGTCGTGTTGACCCGCAAGATACTTCCTTCTCTATTACAGATGGGGAGTTATGGGTTGATGGGTTATGTTTGAAATTACCCGATGGCACCACATCTGCTGCCTATGCTAGCACGACACTCCAGACAACAGTTGAGATAGCTCGCATCCCACAGAAATCAGCTCAAGCAGTCGAGCTGATTGCTTTGACAAGAGCATGTGAGCTTAGTACAGACCTGCTTGTCAATATCTATACTGATAGTCAGTAAGCGTTTGGGGTAGCACACAATTTTGGCCGCCTGTGGAAAGAACGTGGTTTTCTTACTTCACATAGAACACAGATAGTGCATGGAGAACTGGTACACAACCTTCTTACTGCCTTAACCTACCCCAAGAAAATAGCTATTGTCAAGTGTAGCGCACACAAGAAGGTGACAGACAAAATAGGAGCAGGTAATTCCTTTGTGGATTGCACAGCTCGTGAGACCGCAACACAGCGAAGCACCACGTCTATGGATGTGGTTAAGTCGCAAGCTGAACATTGGCATGATGCTAGACAGGAAGTGTTGGATATGCAACAATCTGCCTCCTTTGATGAATTAGACCAATTGTCTAAGGAGGGAGCACTGGATGATGAGGGCTGTTGGAGGAGCAAAGATATGACTAAATGGAAGTTGCCCACCGCATACCTGTACCCTTTGATACATATGGCACATAGCCCAGCCCATGTTGGTGCATCTTTTATAGCAAAACAGCTTATGCAAGTCTGGGACCTTCCTGATATTGCTGGATCTGCCAAAAAAGATAGTTCAGTCTTGCCTGGTCTGTCTTCAGTACAATCCTGGAAAGGGAACACAAAATCCAACAGGAGGGTTAGCGACACCAACTACACCCTTTGACGTCCTTCAGATGGACTACATCCAGTTTGAGAGCTGCAAAAGCCTAAAATATGTCATAGTAGTAGTCTGTGCCTTCAGTAAATGTGTGGAGGCATATGCTACAAAAGACAATACAGCCATCGCGACCGCAAAAATAATCCTAAAAGAGTTTTTCCCCCTATTCGGTGCCTGTCGGGTCCTATGGAGTGATAACGGGCCCCATTTTATTGGACAGGTTGTAGACTATGTTATGAAAGGGCTAGGGGTCAAGCAGAAGTTCCATGCTGCTTTTCACCCACAATCATCAGGCTTGGTGGAACGTTATAACTCCACATTGTAACTGAAATTGGCAAAAATACAAGCTTCCACTTCTTTGAAATGGCCTGATGCATTGCCCTTAGCGCTGCTTTCCATCAGACCAATACCTCATACACGCTCTGGGCTTACCCCATATGAGGTTGTGTTTGGCAGGGCCATGAATATTTGGGAGATTCCTAAGGCTCGCCCTGTACATGATGTGCCTCACACATTAATGAGTGATTATCTGTCTCAGTTGACTGACAGTTTACTTTTCATTCACTAGCAGGTTAGAGCAGCTTTCCCGGACAAGTCACAAGGTGACAGGCATGATTTTCACCCAGGTGACCATGTAATGGTCAAACTATTTCAGCGAACATATTGTTTAGAACCTCGCTGGAGGGGCCCGGAACAGGTCCTCCTTACCACCCGAACCGCAGTCCGAGTGACCAACAAGAAAAACTGGATACATGCTAGCCACTGCAAGAAGGTTCCACACACCTTAGTGGACTCGGCTGCATTAAAGGATCATGGAGACCTTTTGGTCACAGAGACAGGACGAGCTTTCACCTGAAATAAGTGAGGAAGTTTCTCCGGATCACACTATCCCCGGTACATCCAGGAAGAAAGGCGCTCCAGTGCAAAACAAGACAGGTGAAGTCATTTCCTGAGTGGTTAAGTCTGACTAAAAAGGGGGGTCTGCCTATTAGTGGCTACTCATCTCAACCTCAGTGAAGAAATCAACGTCCACTCAGGGCTCTTAGGGCGCTACCTTCCTTGTCATTTACTGAAAGATGATCCCCCTTAAGGAGAAAAGGGGATTGCTGCGGCAATGTGCAATGGCTGTACACTCTGTATCCTTGGTTTGACTTTGATTGCTGCCATTGTCATTACTGTACTGTGGGTAGTGGAGGAAGCAATGCCTAGGGCTTCCTTGCTCAACATTACTGCTGCATCGCCTATAACAAAAGAACACCATCATTTTGATTTGCCGCAACATGAACAGGTGTACCGGCAAAATCTGAGAAACAATTAGTTCCTTCAAATGTTGCATCAGACACACCAGCTAAGCAATGCTACTAACTGTTGGGTTTGTGGTAAGATTCCTCCTCATCAGGACACAAGAGGAATCCTGTTGTCACCACTGCCATTTTCTCACAATGGCTCATGCCACGTTTGGTTTGAGCTTCTATATGCTTCCTACAAATTTAACCTCTCAGGAACATGGGATGTGGGTGACCTCAACGCCAAACTGAATAAAGCTATCCCAACGAAGATGGGGACCCACAAGCAAAGGGGACCGTCTTTGAAATGGAAGAATGTAGTAGAGGAAGTGCAGCAACAAACTATGCATATCCAAACTCAAGGTCGGCTAGAGGAAATGGACCACCTGTTATCTCTGTTGTTCTGACTACTGGCCCCCTCTGTGTACAGAGTACAGGCAATATACTAATGGGTCACAGTAACTGTACTACAGTGTTGCAGATGTCTATGAGGGGCTGAAGCAACTTCCTCGCATCACGTCATACTTATTTTGTTTGTGGAGCTAAGGCATACTACTTCCTACTTCCAGGCTGGTCAGGTACTTGTTACATAGCCTTTCTTCTACCACCTGTGTTTCTAGCTCCCCCAACATACCACCATTTGCAATTGTTCAATCACCACATTGGTAATAGGGGAAAACGTGCCATCGATGTCTCTGTAGTCGATCAGATATAGACCACATGGGAGCAATATACAGACGTTAAAAAACGATTTTTCTTCTTCGTTGGCCCAGTACAAAACAGTAAGCTGGTCCGTCGCCTCGCCCGTACAATGGAGGCAGTGATTAATCAGACAACTTCACAGAATAGACTTGTTTTAGATGTTGTTTTAGCTGACCGAGGTGGAGCATGCCATGTCATCTGATCCAGCTGCTGTGTTTTTATATCGGACAATTCACCATCTGTCTATGCAGCCATCTCCAAACTACACAAAATAGCCACCGAAATACATCAAGACCCAGGAACATGGACTTGGACTGGCTGGTTTTGGAACTTACTTTCAGATTGGGGTTTGAAAGTATTATCAGTTCTGTTCATATTAATAGCTATTATCTTCTCTTGTTGTTTGTGCATTCATTGTGGACCAATGCTCTGTTCTCTCTGTACTTCTGCCTGTACTGCCTGCATATCGTCAAGTGAATGTCCAATATGTAAATGCCAGTTTAGCAGTGGAACGAGAAATATATGGACTAATGGCAATAGATGTTGAGGATATATGCTATGCCCCTTATAAGGGACAAAAAGTGTCTTAGCATATGCTAAAAGGGTCGTCTGTGGAAAAGTGTAAATTCTATGTTGGCATAAGCAGCAGCACTTTTGACTGTCAATCCATTTAGTTTCTGTCGTATTCATTTTGCTCTCTGTTGTAAGCCTTTTCACCCAGCCTGTGTCCTCAACTTTAGCTGACCTCTCGACCATTGGTCAATCTGATGTACGTGCTAGGGGGTTGCAGCTGCCGGTGCACCTGGTCTCAGATGTTATCAAATGATTACTTATTGCCGCCATAAACATTCCTTACACCCCCTCCTCATCTCCTGACCACCTGGTCACCCATCTGCTCTTGTTTACCTATAAGCTATTTTCTTGCTTAAACTTGTTTCTTCCAGTTTTTCTGCCCATGCGATCACACTGCAACAAACAGTATATAAGGGTGATGTTTTTTGTATTCAATGTACCTCCTCCCACAACACTTTAGGGTGTTGCTCGGATGTGGTCCCACTCATGAGTGCTTAACAAACTTGGTTTGTTTTACTTCACTCCAGTGCCGATCTCGCTTTTGTTAGTTTTCGAACCTGTGGACGAGAGGGTGACCCTGCGGCAGTGTACCCACCCGGGGGTACACTTTCCACAGAGCCCTGTATTTTGATTTTAAAAATTGAGTGCCCAATTTAATTTTTGGTGGACAGAGTAATCACCATTGGCCTGGCGGAGGATGTTATGTTCACCAGACAGTGACTACTCTGTCCACCAAATATACAAATGACCCGCTGGCAGGCAGTCATTTATAAAGGCATTAGCATGAACTGGCATCATAGCGGTTCCTGTCACTGCATTTTACTGTTTGTTACAGGGCTGCATCAGATGGACGCAGCCAAACAGCATCACAACAAACAGCAATCTTTTTTTTCTTTTCAAAAAGACAATCCAGAAATAGAATTTTCATTTTGTAAAGAAAAAGAAGCATGCTTCCCTTGCCATGGCAGGCTTCTCCCATTGCGCGGGGGAGCATTCTCCTCTGCTTCGCATCATAACAGTCACCATTGTATTTAGCTAACTTTAAAATCTCATCCATACTCTGTTTCTGCCAACACAGATCATTTTGTTGTCTATGGTTACTCAGTTCAGATCACAAGCCAATAAGAAAAGCAGAAGCGAACCCACTTACCCTATCTTTCTCAGGATTATTGACTCTGGTGTGGCTTTTGAAAATCTGCATGAGCTTCTCATATTACGCATGCACTGACTCCTTTGGTTCTTGTGAGGTTCTCAAGATTTTTGCCCAGGCTCCTTCTTTTCAAATAGTCAGTCATATAATTTGTTTACGACCTCATCAAAAGAAGCGTTATCCGGAGCAACTCTAGATGGTTCCACTGTTGGAAAAGCAACAGAAGCTTAACACTTGGACCACAAATCATTCAGAATTATGATTTCAAACAAAGAATTTAAATCAGTTCACAACATCTGTGAAATTGCCATCAACCTACTTACTTCCTTGTACCATCTTTCAGGTTCTTCCCTCAGTTTTGGAAAATTCATACTAAAAGCATATTAATTAGCTCTTGTTCATAGCACATGCACCAAGTTCCTTCCATATACTTCCCTGAGGGGTAACTCTAAAACCGTGCCTGTTTTAACCTCTGAGTCAGCAGTCAATCTCTCTGTTTTATTATGTGGATCATGTTCATTCTATTTAATTGCCTTTCCTTTCTGCCATCTTTCTCTATATTACTTCAAATCACTATATTCACTTGCTTTCTCAAGTAAATATCTAATGTGGGGTAATGGAGTAATCTGCTTCAATGCATGTCAAATCAATTTTATAATTCCTCCCTTCAACCCTTTCAGTTCGAGATAAGAAATAGAAAAGGGTTAGCCCAATGGTATACCAATTTTCTTTCTTGTTTTCCCCTTTAACCCAATCAGGAAAATCTGGGGATGGGAATGTGTCAAGACAAGGGGAGTGAGGAGGAAATAGGCGAGTACCTACTTGAAGTACGCCACTCGTCTGTTCCTGATATCGTACCTGTAATGAAACTAAAAGAGAGTGTTTTTGTTTTGCAGGATATGGCTCCAAAGAAAATAAACACAACAAGCATTGGCATAGCCAATAGGTCTCGCTTTTGGGACCTTATAAGTATTTAGTTATGCAACTGTTGCATGGCTAAACACTTATAAGGTCCCAAAGGCGAGACCTATTGGCTATGAAGAGGACTTAAAGAGAGGGCGAGCCACAATGGATGCAGAGTAGAGGAATAATACAAAGGAAAGGGGACAAACAGTACAGTAGAATGAAAAGATAGAGGAAGCGATAGGTAAATGCAGGAGAGCAAGAGAGCCAGGATGAAAACAGAGATTAGAAGATGTGTAGGGAAATTGAGGAGAGCAAGAGCGCAAGAAAACAGAGTACAAAATGAAGGAAAGGGAGGAAGCCAGTCAGAATGTAAGGTGAGAGGAACTGGAAGGCAAGAGGAGGGTGCGCAGGAATACGAAGGCAAGTACACCGGGAGGCGAAAAGGACCGAACAAATTAAACATCAAAGCGGCCGTGAAAGTGATCGCAATCGCGATCAAGCGCGGTGCGTGCCCGCGCATATGAACTGTAGCTCTAGGCTGGCCACGGTAGCATTTTTTTTACGACCTCACAAAAAGTCTTGCCAGACCAGCGCATGCGCTGGGTCAGGCGAGACCTAAAAATGGACAACTACAGACACTTGAGGTGGACATAAAAGAAAGAGAGGAAGGACTCCAGGGGAGCATCAGGAAGGAGGAGAAGAAGCCATCCAGTGAAAACCCCAGAAAAAGCACAGAGGAAGCGGAAAGGAGCACCGCACCTGGAGCAGAGCCCCACCCTGAGCTCGGAAGCCAGAGAGAGCCCATTGAAAGACCCTGGTTACAGGGTGGAAAGGAGGCGGCTGCAAGCAGACACAGAGAGCTACCGGTGTTGTGTAATATCTGGTATCCCCACGGTATCGTGTATCCCCTGCTCTTCGGCACTTTTCGGAAACGAAACTCAGCCTGGGCAGGTTCAGACAGAAGCAGCTGATCACTGCTCGGGCTGAGTTAGTGGATACAAGATTCAACAGGATGCCAAACTCGGCTGTGGTGATAAAGCACCTGAAACTTTTGCACGAAGAGAGAGAATAAATCGTAATGGAAATAGCAATCAATTAAGTTAATAAACATTGTGAAAGCAAATAACTTTTGCTGAAGCATATCGAATCGTAACAAAATAACATGAGGGGAAGAGAATAGAAACAAGGGCAGGGGTTTAAGTAAGGGGAAAATAATATCAAAACGAGCGAAATATTAAAGGGTAAAGGTAAAAAAGGCAATGAAAAAAGCAAAGTATTAAATGGGAAAAGAAAGTGTTTTGATTTTCATATAATGAATATGTTACAAGGTGTTAATGACAAACATATAACTTGGACAATAAGTTGAATAACAGTGCATGTTTAGTTTGACTCATACAACATACTTGACATTTTACCAGCTGCCCTATCTTTTTGTGTCCATGCTAATTAAACAAGCATTGGCAATGCAATCGGTCTCATTCTTTTGTGAAAGTTAGAGCTAATGGCGTTGTAAATGACAATGTTATTTACTTATTTTTTAGGTCGACCCTGGGCAGCGCATGCGCTGCTCTGTGGTATGATGTATTGGAACATGGAATAGAAGCCCCGCCCACTCTCCTCCCATATTTACCATTGGCTTTTGTCATTGGCCTTCGTAAATGCTGGCTTCTGATTTGTTAATAGGCTTGTAAGTCCTTCCTTAGTAACGCCTTGTTTTCATTTGTAACCTCCCATGAGGATTGGCCCTTTTACTTCAGTTGTTACACAGTACGTCTTTTTTAGTATGTAAGCACTTTATGCGTGCCTTCACTTCCCAAGCAGTCAGGGATAATGGCGGCCGCTTCTTTGAATAGGTCTCGCATTTACAAGAGTTTGAACTATTGGCATTGTAAATGACTTTGCCTTTTATTTATGTGTCATTTAGCAAAACAGATAAATAAAAGTCATTGTCATATACAATGTCAATAGCTTAAACTCTGGCAAATGTGACACCTATTGCATTGCAAATACTTGTCATACATGGTTACTGGTGCACACCGGTGGCACACATTTTGATGTTCGTTTCTCATAAATTGCTGGTTTTCGTACGCAGATACTGGTGTACGCTCGTGTCTCAGGCTATTCAGCACACATTCTCGGACTAGTTCCCTTACTGCCTTTGTTCGTACACGGATCCTGGTGCACGCTGATGGCTCACGGCATACATTCTGGTGCCAGCTTCCTACTTGGCAGGTTTTTCTACATGAATTCTGGTTCACGATCATGTCACTCACTGCACAGCACACTCTAATGCTGATTTTCCACATAGCAGGGTAGTTTTCCTACACAAATCCTGGTGCGCGCTTGTGTCGCATGCTGCACAGCACACTCTAATGCTAATTTTCCACATGTCTGGTTTTTAAGCACAGATTCTGGTGCACTCTCATGTCTCATGCTGCAAAGTACACACTAATGCTGGTTTTCCACAGGGGTATTTTTCATGCACTTATCCTGGTGCACGCTCGTGTCTCACGAATCACTGCACACATTTTGTTGTTGGTTTTCATACACGGATCCTGGGGCACACTTGTGTCTCACGCATCACAGCACATTCTAATGCTGGTTTCCCACATGGCTGGCTTTCGCGCACAGATCCTGGTGCACGCTTGTGTCTCACGTTGCACAGCACACACTAATGCTGGTTTTTCACAGGGCTGGTTTTAATGCATGAGTCCTGGTGAATTATCATGTCTCGTGCTGCACAGCAAACTCTAAAGCTAGTTTCCCACATGGCTGGTTTTCTCACACGTATACTGGTGCACGCTCATGCCTCACGCTACACAACAAACTCTAATGCTGGTTTCCCACAGCTGGTTTTCGTGCACTTTTCCTGGTGCACGCTCATGCCTCACGCTGCACAGCACACTCTAATGCTGGTTTCCCACACAGCTGGTTTTGGCACACGGATCCTGGTGCACTCTCATGCCTCATGCTGCAAAGCAGACACTATGATAGTTTTCATACATGGACCCTGGTGCACGCTCGTGTCTCATGCGGTACAGCACCCTCTAAGGCTGGTTTTCCATAATGTAGTTTTTAAGGCACAGATACTTGTGCACACTTGTGTCTCACGCTGCACAGCACACTTTAATGCTGGTTTCCCACATGGCTGGTTTTCACGCACGGAACCTGGTGCACGCATATGCCTCATGCTGCACAGCACAATCTAATGCTGGTTTTCAAATGGGTTTCTCCTACTACAGGCATAACAGGCTTTCCTGCAACATTCAGCAGGCCATGGGTGCTTTCACATTCCAAGCAGCCCGGGACAATGGCGGCTGCTTCTTTGAAAGGAAATAGGTCTCGTATTTACAAAAGTTAGCATTGTAAATGACAATGTTTTTTATTTATGTGTTAATTACAAACAGGTAAATAAAAGGCATTGTCATGTACAATGCCGATAGATTAAACTCTCGCAAATGCGAGACCTCTTTCCACTGCTTGTTTTTGTTTTCAGTGAAGTGATCAGTTAGAAAACGAGAGTTAGAGCTTTTGGCATTGAAAATGTAAATATTTATGTGTTCTAGAGTAGAGTCGGTGTATGTGGTGTGTAGTGGAATTATGTGGCTACCATCCAGATAATGTGAGCATTGAAGAAGCAGAGGTGCAGTTAGGATGGATGGGTTGGTGGAATGATAGCTATTTGTATGAATGCTTGAATGGATGGATAGCTGTATGAGTACATGCATGGATGTCTGGATGATCAGTTGAATGAAAAGATGGTAGGTGATGCATGGATAGGAAAGTTACAGATGGTTGGTATGGAAAGAAAAAGATGGATACATAGGGAAAATATTTATAAAAAGGATAGTTTTGTACTTTATTGGACCTTTGGTCCAGACTGGATGATATATCAGGCTACATTGTGGCCCAGATCTCAATAAACATACCATCCCATTTACAATACAGAAGTTGGTGGTGGTTATGCTCCCTTACCCCGAAACTGTGCTTCGTTGTCAGCTGCTTAGATGCCTGCCTAATCTGTAGTCTTCCAACACAGTATTACACTTGGACGCTGGTTTAACCCATTCAAATCTTTTTTTTTTATACTTTACTTATCATTTTGTCACAAAGGTAAACATCATATGCAGTAGCGTACACAGTCATCATCAGTAGTTCATAAAAAGGCCAGTACGGTCATATAGATGCATGTTTTGGATACATATTACGGAAAGGTCCAGCCCAGCGTCAATACAGTGGTTATTACATTGCAGTTCATACAATCAGTGGAGTGCAACACCTCATCACAATGTGGAATTGTCACAGCCAAGAACATAGTACACAAAAGCTATAAACTTGGCTTAGGATATACTCCGGGAGGGCTGGGAATCAAACATTGCGGTGGTTAGATTGTGAACTAGAACCCAGCTACCCAATCCCTGTGTGAACTATGCCTT
Organism: Triturus cristatus; assembly: GCF_964204655.1. Taxonomy (NCBI): domain Eukaryota; kingdom Metazoa; phylum Chordata; class Amphibia; order Caudata; family Salamandridae; genus Triturus; species Triturus cristatus. Next base: position 426,401,473 of record NC_140593.1, read on the forward strand.
TCTCCAGCTGTGAGGCAGAGTCTCGCTGTCGAGATGTGAGGTATGTTCATAAAGGACCCCACATGTCTCTGGGACGTGATGAAGAGGGCACTATGGTGGAATATACCTCGCTCTTTGTGTTGCAAAAAGCCAAGCCATCCAACCAACTATAGGCAATGTCTTGCGGCCCCAGTGTATTGGCCAACAAAAAACTAAGGGCCTGTCTGGAGGGCTGCGTATTTGCGTCAGGAGTGGGTTCTGGACAGGTCTAGTTTGAGGACTCTGGCCGGTGTGATGTAAATTCTGCATAGAAATTTGAAGTGTAATAATTTGTGTCGGCTGTTGAGGGAGACATCTTTCGTGACTGCGCAGCAGGTAGCCCATTGGTCGTCTGTTATCGGGCGACCCAAATCCCCCTCCCACTCCCTACGGATCTTGTCATCGTCAACAGGGATGAGCCTTGTACATGCTTTGTACAGTTTGGAGATAAGGTGTACACCCAGCTCACTTTAAATGGCCAGCGATAAGGGGTTGAACGATTCTGGTTTGAGGGGAAAGCCAGGCAGCGTGGCGCGCATAGCAGATTGAATCCGACCCAGCACAAACCTGTCCATAAATGTGGCGTTAGGGAAGCAGGTGTCGTCACTCACCGTAAAGGCATGGCCGTCCAGGAACAAGTCCCCAGTTTTTCTAATAGCAAATTTGGTTAAGGTGCGTTGCACTACCCGCCCACCCGTAATTGGAAGCCAGTGGGCGTTGGGGAGTGGTAAGGTTGTTGAGTACAGAGTGGCCGTGTTCGTGACCCGCCAAAGCTTCTCCCAGCCCAACTAGTCGAATGTAATTTGGGTCTCTGGGGAGGCCTTTGGGTAGGACCGTGGATAATTGTTCGGGGAGGACTAGGTCAGAGTCTGGGAGAAGGAAAAGGATCCTGGCATCTGGGTGATACCAAGCATATGCGTAGCTGCACTGAGCTACTAAATAATACAAATGGACATCCGGCACTCCGTATCCGCCTCTGTCGTAAGGGAGAGTGAGCACTTGCCAGCGGACTCTGGCCCGTTTGTCACCCCTTACCAATCCTGTCAAGTGTGATCTGAGCATCGAAAAAAAGCTGCTTGGAAGGGGTATAGGAATATTGTTGAAAAGGTATAAAAATTTGGGGAGGACAACCATCTTGATGATGACTATCCTGCCAGCAACAGACAGCGGTAACCTCAGCCATCTGTCAATTTGTGAACAAATTCAAATCTTAAATGCTGTGTTCCATTAAACCTTACAAGAGACAGTTACTAATTATGACTGATGAAGGAAAAGTCTGATGACTGATCCCATTTATAGCACTTGCATGTGGTGTTCTACACGTTGCAAGGACATGTTGGCAGTGCCCTTGTGGTAGTTGGGGCTCTTAATGGTCAGTGGGCCAAGCCAAAGAAACTCTCAGGGTAACAGGCGAAAGTGTCAGACTCTTTTATTCTCCTGATGTCAGTTAAGGGAGATGCGGAAAGCACTTTAAACGAAAAAAATAATCAACAGTTTCCTTCACTGTCTCTGTGTTCTTCCGTGCATTCCCAGGGATGGTCCAGGGGGGGGGTTGTCTTGCTTCTTGGTGGTCCGGAGGGGAAAGTAGGGAGAGAAAACAACAAAAGAACCAGGATTTAGTCAGGGCTCTGTAAGCAGTTGTATTTGTGCTACCACCACCTTTGATTCGGGCGTGAGGGGAGTGAGGGAGTTTAGGTCTGGTCTCCCACTAGTGCCTGCCCCTCCCCCTTACTACCTCCACTGACCCCACCCAAAAGGTCCCCTGAGAGTCACTCGCCTTGAGCCACGGTCCGTTACACGGACCGCGGCGCTGGGACCCGGGGCGTCTTCTCCTCTCCTCTGCCCACCGGGTTGGTTCGCGATGTATACCCCACTCCTGGGTTCGCCGTCTCTCTTCCCGCCGTCCGCCTCTGTCCCTTCGTCCCGTCGTCGCTTGCCTTTATCTTCCTCACTCTCTCCGTCCTCGCGTCTTCTCTCCCTCTTCTCGCTGGTCTCGTTCTCCGCTTCGCGTTCTCTCCCTCGCGTCCGCCTCTGTGCCTTTTCTTCAGTTTCCGGGTCCGCCTCCAAGGTAGAGCCAGAGACTAGACCGCGTCCTGCTTCCGGAGCAGGATGCAGCGGCTCCGACCAGCCCCACTTCCGGTCCGCTCCGTCGTCTTCCTCACAGCCCTATTGATGAACACAATTATGCCACTCTGTGGCATTGAGGCTGCCAAATATAGGCCTATTTGTAAACTCTCTGGTGCATGTCATGCACACAAAAGGCATGCTACATGTTTCCGGAGCCTTGCAACTTGTAACCGTGTGAGGGCAAGGAAGGGATGGCATGACTGGGACAGCAGGGGCAGCATTACCGTCTTTTTATTCTGGGCACTGCAACATTTCCGAGTGAGCCTTCACAGCAGCAGCTTCCCAGTAACTCTGTTGATTACTCGATTGGAAGACCAAACAAAAGATATCATATTCTGGGGCGGTATAACAGATGACTGCGCCAGCGCTAGTTGTCATAGTGCGCCAGATAATGCGCCCAATGGCATTACAGACGATTAATCTGTAATGCGCCGTGATGTTGGTGAAGACTTTGAACTCTGTGTGTATAAGCGTTTGCAAACACCTAACCCATACATTCACTGAAGCACTACAAAGAAGAAATAAGGCTGCACTGCGCTCCGAAAAAACAATAGTCTAGCCTCACAAATCAGAAGTATAACTATACCCAAAGCATGCTCCAGAAACATTGTGTATGCCTTGCAACAAAGCAGATAACAGTTTCCGGTGTTCAGCATGTATTGTATTAAAAAGCACTCCTGCCAAACTTGTGATGCTGTACCTGCCCGGACAGCCAACCACCCCTGCCCTACCTGAACAAATAGAGCTCCAAGGCCTGCTCCAGATTCACCAGGCCCAGTTTCACCTGCTACTGCTGCAGCAGCGTGGACCCCCATGAGCTCGTTGCTGCCTTCCAGAGCCTCCAGCAGCTCAGCCAGCACCGGAGGCAAAAGGAGGGCAAAAACTGGATTATTTTCACCAACGCAGCACCCGTACATTGTCACCCTAAGGGCGCCATATTAGTTAAGATACTATCAACGCTGAAGGTAATCAGCTTAGGATGCGCTATCTTGGTTAAGGGATCGCAAACTGTGTAATCATGGTTGAGGGCTCGCAAACCTAATACAGCAGCAGCAACACAAAACAAGTACTAGCGAAAGAAGCGAGACGGCTCTTAGCAGAGACACTGTCACACAGAGGGCAGACTTCATGCATTTAAGTTCACAGCCTCCAGGCAAGCCTCCACTATTTTATTCTCACCAGTGACTGATGAGAGAAATGGGGGGTTGTGGAATGGGAATGAGAGAAATGCAGGGGTGGCCGGCTATACATACGAGCTGGGCTTTCCATTTGTTGCACAGTGATAAAGCATGGCGTGCCACGCTGCAACAATAAGAAAAAATAGTTCTCTCCAACAACAGATGAAGAATGTAAGCGGAAAGAAACTGTATGTAGGCAGTGCTCCTTTGCGAAAAACTGAAATGAGGTATCGCTGCATGAACCACTTAGGAGGAAACAAAGAAGAGCGACACTGGACTGAACCAATGGTAAGCAGCAGGCAGGAGCAAACTCCTTTATCAATATAATAGGTCATCCAGACAGCACATGTGCGTTCCCTAGGCTCAACCTAAAAAGCAATACAACTATGTATTTTTTTTTCTTTTGAGATTTACACCTAAAACAAGAAGCACACAAAGCAGTCCTTTAAAAATATGCATTTCTTCTATGATTGCAAGAAATTGGATTCATACTTGGGGTGGACAACTATACATCTCAAGAAATAATCAACAACTCGAGACAGCGTGGACCTTCAAAGTCACTAATTAACCTAAGCTCCACCCGCTGATAGGAATGGTGTAGATAAGACAGGCTTAATTTAGGGCAATGTGTGACTTATTTATTCACTGCCAGAACAGTAATAAAGTAAAAAACACCAAGCAATAAAAATACCAAACCGAATTATAAAAATAGAGTAAAATTTAATAAGCAAAACAACACGAAAACAAGACTAATGCATTAAGGGATACAACAGATCTGAATTTTAAAGATTAAAGTGATGATAGCACTGAAAAGGAATACATACCATTGATAATCAATGGCCACAGTAGAGCTTTTCCTTGGGACTCAGTCTCTGAAATTGAAGTCAAAATCCTTCAGTGGGTCAAGCCGCCAGGCTGTATTCGACGGTGAGGTCCATGAGGCCGGGTACCTTATCGATCAGGGCCCTCTGATTTGCTGCTGCGGAGAAGCTCCAAGTGGGAGAAACCACTTTCTTCAAACCAGCGTGGCTATGCCTTGGGTGAATAGAATGGGTTTGTGTGTTCTGGTCCTCCTGAGAGCTGAAAATCTAAAACCTTGTAGGTCCCAACTTTTGAGAGGTTGTATGACAAGTGCAGTTAGACACAGCTCAGGTTTCCAGAACCTGAGAAACAACAGTTGGGAGTCAAGACTCACTCCAGGAGAGGCCATCAGCAGGTTCCAAGTCAGGTCCAGTTGTTATTGGTCAGCTGGGCACTTCATGAAAAAGTCCTCTTGCTACTTGGTGTGGCCCTATAGCTACACAGGACAATAGGCATCTACTTTTTTGTCCAGGTTACAAGGGGAAGCAAGTCCAATCCTTCAAGGCTCTGCTCTAGTTACAGAAATCAGGTCCGGTCCTCTTCTCTTCTTCCACAGGTCCATAAAGTGTGATTAAAAAGGGTGTCTTGAGGTTCCATATTAATGCTTGGTACCAACTAGTGTATTGCTCCTAATGGCGCCCAAAGTGAATGGGTAAAAGTTCCTAGGGGTAACCCTACCCGCTTTTGAAACTGTTCCTGTTTGCCCTTCTGTAAACAATCCCACAGTGCCCCCTCACTCTCAAAATCCAAGATGGAGAAATCCTTTTCCGTTTATGCAGAGCCTGTGTGCACTGCCCTCCCAGATGTATGACCAGGGAAATCAATACTCTCCTTCTCTGAGGTCACCCTACACCAGTTCTGGAGGTAGCATTTGGGGCCAGCCTAATAAGAAGAGGACATAAGCCCGGACATCTCCAGGTGTTACCAAGCATTTGCCTGTTACAGGGGACACCCCTTCGAAGTAAATTAAGTTCCTGGGCCAACCCCACTGGTATTTCTGCCAGGGGAAGAGAAAAACAACTCCTGATTCCCAAGACATTGTACCTGCCCTATGATCATTTTTCATACCATTCATCACAGCTTAGTTCCTGGCTGTGCCACTGTTTATGAGAGAATGCAAATTAGCCAGAGCAGCTTCAAGCAGGGAAAATGTTACTTTCTAAAATATACCTTTCCCTAATATTCATTAAAAATACGACTTTACACCATTGAGTTGGGATTTTAATAACTAATAGAAAATAGTTGTTTCATCATTTTTGTAGCTGGACTCTAACTGGAGATACTAACATTTATTTTTACAATCGCTTCCCAGTGTTTCCCTTTGGGATAGCAAGAGCCTTCTCACAGTAAAAATAGCTTTTGGGTGCTGGTCACTATAAGGACATGTTAACTGTATATTTTCACTTTTAACTGTATATTTCTACTGTTCTAATTTCACAGACGATGCACACTGCCTTGTGGGCTATACGGCCTACACAGGAGTGACTTTTTGATATTTAAAATAAATGATTTTACCTAACAAAAACGTTTTGTTGAATGAATGCACAGTAGATTTTTACAGAATAGCAGTCAGAAATACACAGGGTAGGCCTGAAGCCATGCTTGACCTGCCGCTGTAGTTGATGGCACTATAGGCACTGCAGTCCTCTAGTGCCATTACATTTCATATAGTAGGGACATCCAAACAAGTGAGGAATAAGCCATATTAACCATATCGAAGAGGGTGCACAGGCACTCTACTAGCAGGGGTAAATTGCACAGAGTTGTAAAGCCAGCAAAGCAGATATGGGAAAAATCTGGAGGGAAGCCACACAAAATATGGTCATTTCCTACAATGATTATTAAAAGGAAGCATAATTGTTACAAATGAATATAGGGCATTTTACACAAATACCTTTTCAGGTGCCAACACTTGGCTGTTTCAGAATAGTAAACATAACCAAATGATATTTGTTTCTGGTGCAGCCCCAGTGTCAAGTCTCTCTTTATTATGAGATGTAAATCATCACTTTTTAGTCTACATTGAGCATTCTGGGACTTTTACTTTCTGATTGACAGTATGGCTGAAAAATTGCAGCATGCAAAGCGCTCTTGTAGTTTAAAAGAGAAGACTGACTGGCTTGGGAACACTAAAAGTGCTGTGTGGCAATGAACAGTGTGATGGTCAACAACCCAAAGAGAATCCAGACATTCAAATATCTGCAGCGCAAGCTTCACTTTAACACATAAAAGTTACGGTCAGAGTGTATAGGTGTACTAGGCGGTTGCTTCAGGTGCAAAGTTAAGGGCATGCCAAATTCAAGGGGAAACATTGCAAATGTAAAAAAAAATAAAAGATAAAAAATATCCTTAGCCTCACTATGTTATTTGGTTTTAGGTGGTGGATACTCCCTCTACTTGGTCTGGTTAGCGACCATCAGCCAATCCTGGGTGCTACTGGTTACTGCACATTTTCCCTTTGCTCTATAGCATTTTGTATTTCACATTGAGAAAACATTTGAAATTGGTAAGTAATGAGACATTTCTATATTGGTTAAGTGAACACAATATTTTTTTTAACAATGTGTACCAATGTTTGTGTTTTCCAATATCTTTTTGTATGGGGGGTGCAAACAAAATTGCTCATGCATTAATATATCTTTGTCCCCAATTTTCAAAGGTTTCCTTTTAGCCACTGACCAGTTTAAATGGCGTTTTATTTGTTAGACGCCTACAGTCTTGTTTTGCATTTTTGATATAATTTCACAGCTTTCACATCTGGTTCCTTTGGAGTATTCCAAATATAATGGCCTGTACAGCCTATAATATTTGGTAGCCCCTATTTTTCTGAAGATTAAACTTGTCTGGATACAAGTTGACATGGCCTTATGTTGGCTCTAAAAACACATTACTTTCTCTACCAGATAAAATCCTTGCTTGAGTTTTCCAACATCTTTTAGGATAGATTGGAGCTTGGCAAAAGTGAGCTTTGCCAGTGGGCCGGATGTGAAGCCCTGGATTTCAGTATTCGTTTTTCAGCTCATTTTACGCTTCGTGGGTCTTTGATTAACCGCCCACCAGGCGTGGCCAAATCCTTCCTTCAGGCTTGCGATGAGGCTGTTACATCGCAGGAACTTCGGTTTTCCCACTACTTAATTCTTGGAGACCTCAATATTCATCTGGATCAAGGGGATCTAAGGGATACGGTGGAGCTTCTTGAGATCTGCCAGGTAGCGCAGTTTTCGCAATGGGTCTGTCAGCCGACCCACCAAGGCGGCCACATCCTTGATCCCATTTTTTCGACCTTTCCTATCAAAATTAAGGCTCCTCTTCTGGTCTCTTGGTCTGATCATTATTTTTTTTTTTTCATGGGAAGTAGCTTCCCCGTGCCCAAAGCATTCAGTCTCTCATAAACCTTCTTTTAAGAAAATCAACCCTGTCGACTTTGTAAGAGCTTTGGAGGCGAAAAGACCGTCCTTGCCGCAGGATTTGGATGGGAGTCTCGATGCCTTTCATAATTGGATGCAGGACTCTCTAGCTGTGATAGCCAATCCAACTTCTTCTAGAAGGTCGAGGGATTCTCCCTCTAAACCCTGGTTTACGTTGGATTTGCTTCACCTGAAGCAGGACTGTAAGAAGCTGGAGCGATCCTGGCGCCTTAGCAACTACTGCTTGGAGGCCAAGGGTAGGCTTAGGCAGGGCCAGAAAATATATTATAAGGCCATCTCTTTAGCCAAAAGGCAGTTTTCGCCACCCGCATAGATCAGGCGCAAAACAATTCTAAAGAGATTTTCGACATTGTTCAGAGCTTCATGTCTCCATTAGCTCAAAGTATTACGATGCCTGTGTCGGTTGCTCGGTGTGAGTCCCTATCCAAATTTTTGGGGGATAAAATCCAAGGGATTAAAGATAGTTTTCCAAATCCCGTTGTGCAGTTTTGCAGATCTCCCCCCTTGGTCTCTCTTGCGCCCAGCCGGGTAGGTTCTCCTTCCACCCACTCTCTTGCTTATTTTTCCCCTGTCGACCTACCCTGCACGCTGAGAATATTGAAGGGCTTGAAGTCCGGCTCTCCGGCTGATCCCTGCCCTGCAAGACTTCTGGCTTCATTGGCAGAGTCCGTGAATGCCGAAGTTAATTACATCATCAATATGTCCTTGCATGTGGCTATGGTCCCTAGTATTTGGAAGCAGGCAAAAATCCTTCCCCTCTTGAAGAAGGCTGCTCTTGATCCCTCGGTTCCGGGGAACTATCGTCCGATCTCTCTTCTCCCTAGCCTCGCTAAGGTGTGCGAGAAGATAGTTAACAGGCAGCTTTCTGAGAATGTGGAGGGTGCGGGCCTTCTTCATCCGGCTCAATCGGGCTTCCGCCCCTCCTTTAGCACGGAAGGTGCCTTAGTGGAGGTATCAGAAGCTATTCGGGATTGTCTCGATGCTGGTGGGAGAGCAGCCTTAGTGCTGCTCGACCTGTCAGCTGCTTTTGATACGGTTCCCCATTCTCTACTATTGGACAGATTGTCAGAGATTGGTGTAACTGGCCCTGCTTTGGGCTGGATTAAGTCCTTTCTGGAGGGCCGGTCTCAGCGGGTCTGGCTTCCCCCAGTGGCTTCCTCACCTCAGAGGGTGAGCACAGGGGTGCCTCAGGGCTCATCCCTTAGCCCCCTTCTGTTTAACATCTACCTTACCCCTCTCGTCAGGTTGGTGGAAGGTCTGGGGGCTAAGGTGATTGCCTACGCAGACGACACACAACTTCTGTTCACTTGGAATAAGAACTCGGCTGCTGTGACCCCTGTGCAATCGTGTCTCGCGGCAGTTTTAAACTGGTTGGCTACTGCCCAGTTGAAATGCAACGAAGACAAGTCAGAGGTTCTGCTGTTTGGTGACTTTCCACCTGGGTTCAGAGATTTGATCTGGCCAGCTGAGTTTCCGGCCCCCTTGTCCAGTAGCCAGTTAGCCAAGAACCTGGGTGTCTGGTTTGATGGGAATCTTTCTTTTTCCAGCCAGGTGAATCGACTGGCTGGCTGTTGTTTTGGACTCCTGAGAGTTCTGAGAAGATTTTTCCGCTCCTCCCGCAGTCGGCTCGCGAGTCGGTTGTGCGTGCGCTTATCCTGCCTCGTCTGGATTACGCTAACGCCCTCTATGTGGGAATTCCAGCTTATTCCCTCAATAGACTCCAGGGGATCCAGAATGCAGCTGCCCGCCTTCTGGGAGGGATCCCGCCCAGGGAGAGCGTGCGGGGCTACCTGCGCTCCCTGCACTGGCTCCCGGTCAAGGCGCGGGTGGTGTTTAAATCCCCCACCATAGCCCATCGGGCGCTCCATGGCCTTGGTCCGGCTTACCTGCAGAAACGTTTTTCTTTTTACGTTCCTGGGAGACTTCTGCGCTCTGCCTCCCTTAAATTGGCAAAGATTCCTGGTTTCCAGCGGCAGCGACTGGGGGGTGCTTCCCTGTCCGTTTTGGCGGCACGTGCCAGGAATGCTCTTCCCCTTGCTCTTCGTTCGGCTGATGACATTGTTGTTTTCAAAAAATTGTTAAAAACTCATCTCTTCATGTGAGGGTTAGGTTATGTCTGTTTCCCCTTTGCTCGCGCCGGGACACTCCTTCGAGTAGCCGTGCGCGTTATAAAATTAAATAACATAACATAACATCTTTTCCTAAAGTGAAACCACATATTACAGCTCATGCATTTCTGTAAAATCTGATTTCCCCTACTTTTCAACTCAAGTTGCCTTTTATTTGATAGCAGGCTGCAGTATCTTTTCATATTTGTGATTTCATTCCACAAGCTTTCCCATCAGGGTCCTTCTGGGGATATTAAATATAATGCTTTACAAGGGCTGTAATATTTGGTGTCCCTATGTTTCTCGGGTTAGAGTTTACCTGGATTCAATTTGACATGGCATACTTTGGGCTAGATGAACACAGTATATTCCTGCCTAATAGCACCCTTTACTGTGTTTTCCAACATCTTTTTCTGTCGGGGTATCACATATTACTGCTCCTGCATTGCTGTAATTTCTGATATCGCCTACTTTTCAACGGTTAGCTTTTAGCCACTGACCAATTCAAGTTACCTTTTATATGATAGTAGATTACACTAATTCTTTGCATTTTTCATTTGATTCCACAAGCTTTCACATCTGGTTCCTTACGGGGATACCAAATATAGTGCCTTGTTTCGGCTATAATATTTGGTATCCCTTATATTTCTTGGGTTAGAGCTTACCAGTATTCAATTTGACATGGCATTCTGTAGACAAAGTATTTTCCTGCCAAATAGCACCCTTCCCTGTGTTTTCCATAATATTTTACTGTGGGGATACCACATATTACGGCTTCTGCAGTGCTGTAATATCTAGAATCCCCAACTTTTCAAGCGTTACCTTTTAGCCACATATCAACTTAAGTTGCCTTTTATTTGCTAGCAGACTGCTATATCTTTTCACATTTTTGATTTCATTGCGCAAGCTTTTACATCTAGTTCCTTCGGAGCATACCAAATATAATGTCTCATAAGGGCTGTAATATTTGGTATCCCCTATGTTTCTCGGGATAGACCATACCAGGATTCAATTGGACATGACATTCTGTTGTCTGGGTTCCATAATATTGATACCACATATTACGGCTTCTGCATTGCTGAAATATCTGATACCATATATAATGGACTCTATCGCCTATATAATTGGGTATCCCTTGTGTTGCTCAGGTAAGAACTTACAAAGATTCAATTTGATGTGGTGTAATGTTGGATGGCTTAGCATAGTATTCGTTTGCCAATAAGCACTCTTCCTTTTGCTTTACAACATCATTTACAATGGGGATACCAAATATTTGGGCTCACGCATTGCTGTAATATCTTGTATGCCCTACGTTCCATGGGTTACCCTTTAGCCACTGACCACTTGAAGTTGCCTTTTATTTGATAGCAGATTACAGTATCTTTTCACATTTTGTACATCATTCCATAGGAATTTACATCCAGTACGCTTACCAAATATAATAGCCTATATGGCCTATAATATTTGGTATCCCCTGTGTTTCTCGAGTTGGAAATTACCAGGTTTTAATTTGATATAGTCTTATGTTGGATGGGTGAGCACAGTGTTGCTATGCCAAGTAGCACCCTTTTTTTTCTTTAAAACATAGTTTACTATGGGGATACCAAATATTATGACCCACGTATTGCTGTAATATCTTGTATCCCCTATGTTTCATGGGTTACCTTTTAGCCATCGAACAGTTGAAGTTGCCTTTTGTTTGATAACAGACTACAATACCTTCTCACATTTTTACATCGTTCCACAAGATTTTACATCCGGTTCCCTTAGGGGATACGAAATATAATGGCCTTTACCGGCCACAATATTTGGCATCCCCAGTGTATCTCGAGTTAGAAGTTACCAGGATTCAATGTGACATCACCTTATGTTGCATGTGGGAGCACAGTATTTTTATACCAATTATCACCCTTCCTTTTGTTTTCCAACATCATTTAACCCCTTCGCCATGGCAGGAATTCCGCCGCGGTGCTGGGGGGGTTTGGGGGCAGCGCGGTGGCACTGTGCTTGTGACGGAACCGCTCCGTCACGAGCCACGGTTGAGCTGTGCTCATGACGGAGTGGTTCCGTCACGTCTCCGCCCACTGCGCTAATGGCCCGCACAGGCGGGGAATTAGCGCCGCGTGGGCGGAGCGGCGGCCAACGGCCGCAGCATGACGGAACCACTCCGTCATGAGCACAGCGCAACCGTGGCTCATGACGGAGTGGTTCCGTCATGAGCAGGGAAGGGGTTAATATGGGGATACCAAATATTATGGCTCACTCATTGCTGTAATTTCTCGTATCTCCTATGTTTCATGGGTTACCCTCGAGCCACTGAAAAGTTGAAATTGCCTTTGGTTTGATAGCAGACTACAGTATCTTTTCACATTTTGTTCATCAATCCACAAGATTTTGCCTCCGGTACCTTTAGGGTATACCACTTATAATAGCCTATATCGCGTATAATGTTTGGTATCCCCAGTGTTTTTTCGGGTTAGAAGTTATCTGGATTCAATTTGACTTTGCCTTATGTTGGATGCGGGAGCACAGTATTTCTATAGCAAATAGCTCCCTTCCTTTTGCTTTCCAACATCATTTACTAAGGGGATACCAAATATTATGGCTCACGCATTGTCATAATATCTCCTATCTCCTATGTTTCATGGGTTACCCTTTACTTTTAGACCAATTGAGTTTGCCTTTTATTTGATAGCAGGCTACAGTATCTTTTCACATTTTGTACTTCATTCCACAAGATTTTGCATCCGGTACCATTAGATGATACAAAATATAATAGTCTATACGGCCTATAATATTTGGTATCTCCAGTGTTTCTCGGGTTAGAAGTTACCAGGATTCAATTGGTCTTTGCCTTATGTTGGATGGGGGAGAACAGTATTCCTATTCCAAAGAGCACCCTTCCTTTTGCTTTCCAACATCATTTACTATGGGGATACCAAATCTTTATGGCTCAACCATTGCTGTAATATCTCGTATCCCCTATGTTTCATGGGTTACCCTTTAGCCATTGACCAATTGAGTTTGCCTTTTATTTGATAGCAGGCTACATTATCTTTTCAAATTTTTTACATCATTCTACAAGATTTTGCAACTGTACCCTTAGGGAATACCAACTATAAAAGCCTATATGGCCTATAATATTTAGTATCGCCAGTGTTTCTCGAGTGAGAAGTTATCAGTATTCAAATAGACTTCGAGTTATGTTGGATGCAGGAGCAAGGTATTTCTACACCAAATAGCACCCTTCCTTTTGCTTTCCAACATCATTTAGTATGGGGATACCAAATATTATGGCTCACGCATTGCTGTAATGTCTCGGATCCCCGATGTTTCATGGGTTACCCTTGAACGATTGAATAGTTGAAATTGCCTTTTTTTTATAGCAAACTACAGTATCTTTTCACATTTTGTACATCATTTCACTAGATTTTGCATCCGTACCATTAGGGGATACCAACTATAATAGCCTATACGGCATATCATATTTGGTATCCCCAGTGTTTTTCGGGGTAGAAGTTACCTGGATTCAATTTGACTTCGCCTTATGTTGGATGCGGGAGCACAGTATTTCTATAGAAAAAATAGCTCCCTTCCTTTTGCTTTCGACATCCTTTACTAAGGGGTTATCCAAATCTATGGATCACGCATTGTCATATTATCTCGTATCCCCTAAGTTTTTCATGGGTTACCCTTTAGCCATTGACCAATTGAGTTTACCTTTAATTTGATAGTAGGCTACAGTATCTTTTCACATTTTGTACTTCATTCACCAGATTTTGCATCCGGTACCCTTAGGGGCTACCACTTATAATAGCCTATACGGCCTATAATATTTGGTAACCCCAGTGTTTCTCCAGTTAGAATTTTTCAGGATTCAATTTGACATCGCCTTATATTGGATGGAGGAGCTAAGTATTTCTATGCTAAATGGCACCCTTCCTTTTGCTTTCCAACATCATTTACTATGGGGATACCAAATATTATGGCTCACGCATTTCTGTAATATCTCGTATCCCCTATGTTTCATTGGTTACCCTTTAGCCATTGACTAGTTGAAATTGCCTTTTGTATAATAGCAAATTACAGTATCTTCTCCCGTTTTGTACATCATTCCACAAAATTTTGCATCCATAACCTTAGGGGATATCAACTATAATAGCCTATGTGGCCAATAATATTTAGTATCCCCAGTGTTTCTTAGGTGAGAAGTTATCAGGATTCAATTTGACTTCGCCTTATGTTGGATGTGGGAGCAATGTATTTCTATACCAAATAGCACCCTTCCTTTTGCTTTCCAACATCATTTACTATGGGGATACCAAATATTATGGCTCACACATTGCTGTATTATCTCGTATCCCAGATGTTTCATGGGTTACCCTTGAGACATTGAATAGCTGAAATTGCCTTTTGCTTGACAGCAGGCTACAGTATCTTGTACATCATTCCACAAGATTTTACATCCGTACCCTTAGGGGATACCAGCTATAATATCCTATACAAAAACAACAATTGATGGACAGAATGCAGAACAATGTCATACATTCACCCCAGTACAGAGATCTGGGCCTAAATCCATCGTTTTTTTGCTCACCATGCCGTTCCAGTTTGAACCCAGCCATATGCAAATCAGTCTTGACCCTGTGCCTCATGGGAACAGTCCAGCCCGAACTGCCAAGCCAGGTCCTCCCTGGACTGGAAACAAGCATCCTAGGACCGGTTTCGGGGTTTCACCCCTCTTCAGCCAGGATAGCTTGATTTCCAGTGGCAAGGAGAGCAAGGGACCCCCGTCTGGGCATACCCTTCCCACTCGGGGTGACAAATGCAAAAACAACAATTGATGGACAGAATGCAGAACAATGTCATACATTCACCCCAGTACAGAGATCTGGGCCTAAATCCATCGTTTTTTTGCTCACCATGCCGTTCCAGTTTGAACCCAGCCATATGCAAATCAGTCTTGACCCTGTGCCTCATGGGAACAGTCCAGCCCGAACTGCCAAGCCAGGTCCTCCCTGGACTGGAAACAAGCATCCTAGGACCGGTTTCGGGGTTTCACCCCTCTTCAGCCAGGATAGCTTGATTTCCAGTGGCAAGGAGAGCAAGGGACCCACGTCTGGGCATACCCTTCCCACTCGGGGTGACAAATGCAAAAACAACAATTGATGGACAGAATGCAGAACAATGTCATACATTCACCCCAGTACAGAGATCTGGGCCTAAATCCATCGTTTTTTTGCTCACCATGCCGTTCCAGTTTGAACCCAGCCCTATGCAAATCAGTCTTGACCCTGTGCCTCATGGGAACAGTCCAGCCCGAACTGCCAAGAGAGGTCCTCCCTGGACTGGAAACAAGCATCCTAGGACCGGTTTCGGGGTTTCACCCCTCTTCAGCCAGGATAGCTTGATTTCCAGTGGCAAGGAGAGCAAGGGACCCACGTCTGGGCATACCCTTCCCACTCGGGGTGACAAATGCAAAAACAACAATTGATGGACAGAATGCAGAACAATGTCATACATTCACCCCAGTACAGAGATCTGGGCCTAAATCCATCGTTGTTTTGCTCACCATGCCGCTCCAGTTTGAACCCAGCCATATGCAAATCAGTCTTGACCCTGTGCCTCATGGGAACAGTCCAGCCCGAACTGCCAAGCCAGGTCCTCCCTGGACTGGAAACAAGCATCCTAGGACTGGTTTCGGGGTTTCACCCCTCTTCAGCCAGGATAGCTTGATTTCCAGTGGCAAGGAGAGCAAGGGACCCACGTCTGGGCATACCCTTCCCACTCAGGGTGACAAATGCAAAAACAACAATTGATGGACAGAATGCAGAACAATGTCATACATTCACCCCAGTACAGAGATCTGGGCCTAAATCCATCGTTTTTTTGCTCACCATGCCGTTCCAGTTTGAACCCAGCCATATGCAAATCAGTCTTGACCCTGTGCCTCATGGGAACAGTCCAGCCCGAACGGCCAAGCCAGGTCCTCCCTGGACTGGAAACAAGCATCCTAGGACCGTTTTCGGGGTTTCACCCCTCTTCAGCCAGGATAGCTTGATTTCCAGTGGCAAGGAGAGCAAGGGACCCACGTCTGGGCATACCCTTCCCACTCGGGGTGACAAATGCAAAAACAACAATTGATGGACAGAATGCAGAACAATGTCATACATTCACCCCAGTACAGAGATCTGGGCCTAAATCCATCTTTTTTTGCTCACCATGCCGTTCCAGTTTGAACCCAGCCATATGCAAATCAGTCTTGACCCTGTGCCTCATGGGAACAGTCCAGCCCGAACTGCCAAGCCAGGTCCTCCCTGGACTGGAAACAAGCATTCTAGGGCCGGTTTCGGGGTTTCACCCCTCTTCAGCCAGGATAGCTTGATTTCCAGTGGCAAGGAGAGCAAGGGACCCACGTCTGGGCATACCCTTCCCACTCGGGGTGACAAATGCAAAAACAACAATTGATGGACAGAATGCAGAACAATGTCATACATTCACCCCAGTACAGAGATCTGGGCCTAAATCCATCGTTTTTTTGCTCACCATGCCGTTCCAGTTTGAACCCAGCCATATGCAAATCAGTCTTGACCCTGTGCCTCATGGGAACAGTCCAGCCCGAACTGCCAAGCCAGGTCCTCCCTGGACTGGAAACAAGCATCCTAGGACCGGTTTCGGGGTTTCACCCCTCTTCAGCCAGGATAGCTTGATTTCCAGTGGCAGGGAGAGCAAGGGACCCACGTCTGGGCATACCCTTCCCACTCGGGGTGACAAAAGCAAAAACAACAATTGATGGACAGAATGCAGAACAATGTCATACATTCACCCCAGTACAGAGATCTGGGCCTAAATCCATCGTTTTTTTGCTCACCATGCCGTTCCAGTTTGAACCCAGCCATATGCAAATCAGTCTTGACCCTGTGCCTCATGGGAACAGTCCAGCCCGAACTGCCAAGCCAGGTCCTCCCTGGACTGGAAACAAGCATCCTAGGACTGGTTTCGGGGTTTCACCCCTCTTCAGCCAGGATAGCTTGATTTCCAGTGGCAAGGAGAGCAAGGGACCCACGTCTGGGCATACCCTTCCCACTCAGGGTGACAAATGCAAAAACAACAATTGATGGACAGAATGCAGAACAATGTCATACATTCACCCCAGTACAGAGATCTGGGCCTAAATCCATCGTTTTTTTGCTCACCATGCCGTTCCAGTTTGAACCCAGCCATATGCAAATCAGTCTTGACCCTGTGCCTCATGGGAACAGTCCAGCCCGAACTGCCAAGCCAGGTCCTCCCTGGACTGGAAACAAGCATCCTAGGACCGTTTTCGGGGTTTCACCCCTCTTCAGCCAGGTTAGCTTGATTTCCAGTGGCAAGGAGAGCAAGGGACCCACGTCTGGGCATACCCTTCCCACTCGGGGTGACAAATGCAAAAACAACAATTGATGGACAGAATGCAGAACAATGTCATACATTCACCCCAGTACAGAGATCTGGGACTAAATCCATCGTTTTTTTGCTCACCATGCCGTTCCAGTTTGAACCCAGCCATATGCAAATCAGTCTTGACCCTGTGCCTCATGGGAACAGTCCAGCCCGAACTGCCAAGCCAGGTCCTCCCTGGACTGGAAACAAGCATCCTAGGACCGGTTTCGGGGTTTCACCCCTCTTCAGCCAGGATAGCTTGATTTCCAGATGGATTTAACCCAGATCTCTTGACTGGGGGAGAATGTTTGCATTGTCAGCATTCCGTCCATCATTTGTTTGTTGTAATAATATCCTATACGGCACATAATATTTGGTATACCCCGTGTTTCTCGAGTTAGAGGTTACCAGGATTCAATTTGACATTGTATTATGTTGGATGGAGGAGCACAGTATTTGTAAACCGAATAGGACCCTTCCTTTTTCTTTCCAACATCATTTACCATGGGATACCAAATATTGTGGCTCACACATGGATGCCACTTATAATAGCCTATACGGCCTATAATATTTGGTATCCCCAGTGTTTCTCCAGTTAGAATATATCAGGATTCAATTTGACATCGCCTTATGTGGGATGGAGGAGCAAAGTATTGCTATACCAAATGGCACCCTTCCTTTTGCTTTCCAAAATCATTTACTATGTGGATACTAAATATTATGGCTCACGCATTGCTGTAATATCTTGTATCCCCTATGTTACATAGGTTACCCTTTAGCCAATGACTAGTTGAAATTGCCTTTAGTTTAATAGCAGGCTAAAGTATCTTTTCACATTTTGTACATAATTCCACAAGATTTTGCATCTGTACCCATAGGGGATACCAACTATAATAGTTCATACGGCCTAAAATAGTTGGTATCCCCAGTGTTTCTCTGGTTAGAAGTTACCAGGATTCAATTTGACTTTGCCTTATGTTGTATCCCCTGTCTCATTTTTTACCCTTTAGCCATTGACCAATTCAATTTGCCTTTTATTTGATAGCAGACCCCAGTATCTTTTCAAATTTTGTACATCAGTATACAAGATTTTGCATCCGTACCCTTAGGGGATACCAACTATAATAGTTTATTCTGCCTAAAATAGTTGGTATCCCCAGTGTTTCTCTGGTTAGAAGTTACCAGGATTCAATTAGACTTCGTCTTATGTTGGATGCGGGAGCAAGGTATTTGTATACCAAATAGCACCCTTCCTTTTGCTTTCCAACATCATTTACAATGGGGATACCAAATCTTATGGCTCACGCATTGCTGTAATATCTCGTATCCCCTATGTTTCATGGGTTACCCTTTATCATTTGAGATCTCATCAGTGATGTCATCAGTGATGTCACTGACCATGTCATGAGTGATGTAATATGTGACGTCATCAGCAGTGCATTGCGGGTGCGCGAGTTATAGTTAGCAGAACTAACTATAACGGGTGAATTTCTATGGTTTTGTACGAGTGAAAATGTCCAACTAACTATAACGCCCCTGAAACCTATGTTTTTTTCAGTGAATTTCGAAGGTTTTTTAAATGCTTATTCCTAACTATAACATGTCTGAAACCTATGTTTTTTTCAGTGAATAAATATATATATATCTATATATATCTATATATATATATTACCTACTGGCGGTCGCCAGTAGGTAGTTATAGTTAGGACCCTGTTTCCATAGGAAATCCGCAACATTCTATTTGGAATAACTTTGGCGCCGGTTGACGAATCCTCGTGAAATTTTCAAAATAGGTGGGGCGTTGAGCTCCGCTCCTACCCTGAAAGTCTCGGGGGGATTCGTCAAGCGGGGGCTGAGATAAAAGGGGGGTCCCAAAACGCGTTTTTCCCATGCATTTTTCCATAGGACCTTTAGACAGAGCTACAGCCCGAACGGCTGAACAGAATTTAATGAAATTTGGCAGAGAGGTAGTCCTCAGGTCAAGGAAGTGCCTTTTGTAGGTTTGGTGTAAATCTGTTCAGTAGATTCTGAGAAAATAGCCTTTAAATCAATATATATATCTGAGCCAGCTTACGGTGCGCTTACGGTGCGCTTACCGTACGCGTACGGTGACGTGCGCGAGCGCGATTTTGATTGGCCGTTAGATCTTAGTAAACATTCGAATCGGTCGAAACCAGGAAGCGGCGGCCGCCATTTTCTCTCTCGCACTCTGACAGGGGGTTGAAAAACAAAGTGCAAAAACATGTAAAGGGGCTGTTTAGACAGCTCCCAAGCACCTAGCCATGTCGAGGGAGTCCCCAACGATCCCACAAATGAAAAAAGGCAATTTTAATTTTTTAGCAAATTTCGCCGATTACGCTTACCGTACGCGTACGGTAGAAAATAATAATAAAAAAAAAAATATATCCACATTCTCCCCACCCCGTGGGCAAATGGTGCCTGAAGGGCACCATTTGTGCATCGCTTATCACAGCTAAACAAAACATATATTTTACCTGTCACAACGATGCTCATCATATGTCCTCCATGTGCGCACGGTGCGCGAAGCGCATCGTGCGTTCATGGCCCATCTAGCGTAACGTGGGCACGCGGTGCGCGAAGCGCACCGCGTGCTCACTGTGTGCGCACGGTGCGCGAAGCGCACCGTGCGCGCACGGAACGAACTGCGTTGAGTGGGCGCGCACGCCACAAATGGCGTAAAGTAACTTAGCATTTAAAAAAACGTACAAATTCACTGAAAAAACCATAGGTTTCACACACGTTATAGTTAGGAATTAGCATTTAAAAAACCTTGCAAATTCACTGAAAAAACCATAGGTTTCACACATGTTATAATTAGCTGGACATTTTACTGATAAAAAACCAATGAAATTCCCCCGTTATAGTTACTGTAGGCAACTATAACTCACGCGACCGTAATCCTCTGCTGATGACATATGTGTCTTTATGAAAAAAAAATATTTGTAATATATGTATAGCTAAAATTTAATGGAAGAAGACATGGGCAAATAAGTGTCTAAATACAGTATTAGCATCAGCAGAGGATTGCGGTCGCGTGAGTTATAGTTGCCTACAGTAACTATAACGGGGGAATTTCATTGGTTTTTTCTCAGTAAAATGTCCAGCTAACTATAACATGTGTGAAACCTATGGTTTTTTCAGTGAATATATATATATATATATATATATATATATATATATATATATATATATATATATATATATATTATCTACTGGCGGTCGCCAGTAGATAGTTATAGTTACAACCTAGTTTCCATAGGAAACCTCAAAATTCTATTTTGAATAACTTTGGCGCCGGTTGACGAATCCTCGCGAAATTTTAAAAACGAATGGGGCGCTCCGTTCAGCTACTACCCTGAAAGTCTCGGGGTGATTCGTCAAGCGGGGGCTGAGAAAAAGGGGGGGTCCCAAAACACGTTTTCCCCATGCATTTTTCCATAGGACCTTTAGACACAGCTACAGCCCGAACGGCTGAACAGAATTTCTTGAAATTTGGCAGAGAGGTAGCCATAAGGTCAAGGAAGTGCCTTTTTTAGGTCTGGTGTAAATCTGTTCAGTATTTCCTGAGAAAATAGCATTTAAAAGCATATCAATATCTATACGCACGCACCGTGCGCGCACTGTGCGTGCACCCTGCCGTGCGCAAGCACAATTCTGATTGGTTGTTAGATGTCGGTAAACATTCGAATAGTTGAAACCAGGAAGTGTCGGCCGCCATTTTGTCTCTCGCAGTCTGAGAGGGTCAAAAACAAAGATGGAGAACGAGAAAAGGGGGCAGAGTGGACAGTTCCTGACCCCCTAGCCTTGGTCAGGGGGTCACAGAAGGACCCCCAAGGGAGAAAAAAACAATTGTTAATTTTTTTAAAAATTGCGAGGTGCGCGCACCGTGCGCGCACTGCGAACCGTGGGCGCTCGGTGCGCGAAGCGCACCGAGCGTCCACAGTGCGCGCACGGTGCGCGCACCGTGGAAAATCGGAAAAAAAATAAATAATAAAAACATAACTTAGCATTTAAAAAAACGTACAAATTCACTGAAAAAACCATAGGTTTCACACACATTATAGTTACGAATTAGCATTTAAAAAAACCTTGCAAATTCACTTAAAAAACCATAGGTTTCACACATGTTATAGTTAGCTGGACATTTCACTCGTAAAAAACCAATGAAATTCCTCCGTTATAGTTACTGCAGACAACTATAACTCACGCGACCGCAGTCCTCTGCTGATGACCTCAGATATTACATCACTGATGACATATGTGTCTTTCTGAAAAATAAATATTTGTAATATATGTATAGCTAAAGATTAATGGAAGAAGACATGGGTAAATAAGTGTCTAAATACAGTGATGTAATATCTGACGTCATCAGCAGAGGATTGCAGTCGCGTGAGTTATAGTTGCCTGCAGTAACTATAACGGGGGAATTTCATTGTTTTTTTACGAGTGAAATGTCCAGCTAACTATAACATGTGTGAAACCTATGGTTTTTTAAGTGAATTTGCAAGGTTTTTTAAATGCTAATTCGTAACTATAACATGTGTGAAACCTATGGTTTTTTCAGTGTATATATATATATATATATTGCACAGAAGTCCTCTCCGCACATCCATAGGGAAAGAAGACGAGCCACACCAGTCTTGCAGGAAATAGTGTAAAGTTTATTCACACCAACGGCAGAAGACGCGTTTCGGCTGACAAGCAGCCTTGGTCACATGACCTCGTCTTTGAACCAGGAAGTATAAATGCAAGTTTCAATTCCGGCACGTCGCAGCGTGCACTAATAAAAAGTGAAAACAGACTTGGTCACAGACAAAAGAGTTGTTTACAAAATTCCTCAATGTAGTTCATGAGATAAAGACTACAGTAGTCAGAAAAAACATGATTGAAACAAAGTCTGGTGACCCTTACATTCATGGTTCTCACAGTGGTAGGGTATATATATATATAGGGTATATATATATATATACCGCCAGTAGATAGTTATAGTTAGGACCTATTTTCCATAGGAAATCTGCAACATTCTATTCCCAAAAAGTCTGTCGCCGATTGACGAATCTTCGTGAAATTTTCCAAACTTTTGGCCCGCTCCGTTCCGCTCCTACCCTGAAAGTTTTGTGGTGATTCGTCAAGCGGGGGCCGAGAAAAAAGGGGGGTCCCAAAACATGTTTTCTCCATGCAATTTCCCGTAGGATCTGTTGTCGCAGCTACAGCCCGAACCGCTGAACGGAATGACACCAAATTTGGCAAAGAGGTAGTCCTCAGTTCAGACTCGTGCCTTTTGCATAAATGGTGTGAATCTGTTCAGTAGTTCCTGAGAAAATTAGGGTAAAAAAGTTAGTGAAATCTATGGCCGGGGAGGATCCGCGGACCCTACCCGCACCCTCCCCGAACCGAGCGCGCACCCTCCCGATCACGCGCTGAATGCTAATTCGCTGTCGAGTGTCTCTCTACATTCGAAACCAGGAACTGTTGGCAGCCATTTTCTGCCTCGGTAGAAGCGAGGCTGAAGAAACAAAGGGAATAAGTGTGTACAACATATAAAGGGGGCAGAGTGGAAATACTCTGACCCTCTAGAGGTGCTTAGGGGGTCCCAGAAGGACACCCTGGGGCCCCCCTTTTTAAAAAAAAAAAAACGGCGAAATGCACGCATGGTGCGCGCATCCTAACACGTTGGGTGCACGGATTCTCACGCGTTGGGTGTGCGGACCCACGGCAATGTTTTTTGAAAAAAGACAAAAAATCATTGGTTGTATGACTACTTTCTACACTGAAAGGTAGTGTGTATATTTCTGTTTTTTAAAGGTATGATTCTTTTTGGTTAACAAAAACAGATTGTAAGGAACATTATATATGATAAGCTGATATGTTGAAAAGTCAAGCACACTTCCTGTCTTGATTAGCAACATTGTGTGCTGAACTTGTGACCTGTGAGCTCAGTGCAGTGTTCCATGACCTGTTTCTATGGTAACAGGCAGAAGGCAGATTGGGGGAAGGGTTGAAATGTATTTCAGTTGGAAAGGGTTGAAATGTTTAACCAATACAAATGTGTGTTTGCTTTTGAGTTTATGTGTGAAGGATTGTGATTTGATGTTTACATGTATATGTGTGGAAAACGAAAGGGAAACTTTTCCGTTCTTTGTTTTTGCTGAGAGGTGCACAGTGCAGAGATTCTGTAAAAGAAAATATGGTGAGTGATTGATATACTTCTTAATCTACAAAAGAACTTGAAAGATTAGTTATTTAATTGTGAGGGGATTATGTAGACTATTTTGATTTTAATCAGACTAATGTATTTCTCCTGCTAAAATGTAGGGAGTACTTTTTTTCTCTACAATGTGTGTGCATGTAGAAACCATTCTGTGATAAGCATTTGTGTTTTTCATGTGTTTGTAGACAGATAACTGTGCTGTTTTTATATTTTGGTAGAATTAGAAACCAGTCATTGTTTATGAATTTGTGAAATGAGTTATGTTATGTTTCTATACTAAAATATAGTACTACTTCTAGATGAAGAAATGTGTTTTGGTATAGTGCAAGGGATAGTTTTGTTTGTCTAGAATCACACAGTGAGTCTGTGTGAATTTGGGAACCACTGTGAGAGAAGCATTTGGTAACATCGTGTATTTGCTGACAGATAACTGTTTTAACTTGTCATGTTGTGAAGTTTTAGTAGCATTAGAAGACAGTTATGGCTTATGATTTGATTAAATGAGTCAGGCTTTGACAGAAAAGTGCAGTCCTGAAATATGTAGATTGTGTGCAGTTCCCTTACCACTTGCACTGTAGTGAATGAGTTTTGGTAAACTCCTAGGGATAGTGGTGCTTGTCTAGAATCACAGTGTGAGTCAGTGTGTATTTGGGATCAGTGTGAGAGAAGCATTTGGTGACATCATGTATTTGCTGACAGATAACTTTTTTTAAACCTGTCATGTTGTGAAGTTTTAGTAGCATTAGAATCCAGTCTTTGCTTATGCGTTGATTAAATGAGTCATGCTTTGACACTGATGTGGTGTACTTAAATATGTAGATTGTGTTCAGTACCATTAACTCTTCTAGACTAGTGAATGAGTTTTGGTAAACTCCTAGGATAGTGTTGATTGTCTAAAATCACACTGTGAGTCTGTGTGCATTTGGGTAAGGATTGTGAGAAGCATTTGGTAACATCGTGTATTTGCTGACAGATAACTGTTTTAAAACCGGTCATGTTGTCAAGTTTTAGTAGCATTAGAAGCCAGTCTTTGCTTATGCTTTGATTAAATGAGTCAGGCTTTGACACAAAAGTGCAGTCCTGAAATATGAAGATTGTGTGCAGTTCCCTTATCACTTCCACAGTAGTGAATGATTTTTGGTAAACTCCTAGGTATAGTGGTTGTTGTCTAGAATCACACTGTGAGTCTGTGTGCATTTGGGAACCACTGTGAGAGAAGCATTTGGTAACATCGTGTATTTGCTGACAGATAACTAATTTAAAACCTGTCATGTTGTCAAGTTTTAGTAGCATTAAAAGCCATTCATTGCTTATGCGTTGATTAAATGAGTCAGGCATTGACACTAAAGTGCAGTCGTGAAATATGTAGATTGTGTGCAGTTCCCTTACCACTTCCACTGTAGTGAATGAGTTTTGGTAATCTGCTAGGGATAGTGTTGTTTGTCTAGAATCACACTGTGAGTCTGTGTGCCTTTGGGAACCACTGTGAGAGAAGCGTTTGGTAACATTGTGTATTTGCTGACAGATAACTGTTTTAAAACATGTCATGTTGTCAAGTTTGAGTAGCATTAGAAGACAGTTATGGCTTATGCTTTCATTAAATGAGTCAGGCATTGACAGTAAATGGCAGTCGTGAAATATGTAGATTGTGTGCAGTTCCCTTATCACTTGCACTGTGGTGAATGACTTTTGGTAAACTCCTAGGGATAGTGGTGCTTGTCTAGAACCACACTGTGAGTTAGTGTGTATTTGGGATCAGTGTGAGAGAAGCATTTGGTAACATCATGTATTTGCTGACAGATAACTGTTTTAAAACCTGTAATGTTGTGAAGTTTTAGTAGCATTAGAATCCAGTCTTTGCTTATGCGTTGATTAAATGAGTCATGCTTTGACACTGATGTGCTGTACTTAAATATGTAGATTGTGTGCAGCACCATTAACTCTTCCAGACTAGTGAAAGAGTTTTGGTAAACTCCTAGGATAGTGTTGCTTGTCTAAAATCACACTGTGAGTCTGTGTGCATTTGGGTAAGGATTGTGAGAGAAGCATTTGGTAACATCGTGTATTTGCTGACAGATAACTGTTTTAAAACCAGTCATGTTGTCAAGTTTTAGTAGCATTAGAAGCCAGTCTTTGCTTATGCTTTGATTAAATGAGTCAGGCTTTGACATACAAGTGCAGTCCTGAAATATGAAGATTGTGTGCAGTTCCCTTACCACTTCCACAGTAGTAAATGATTTTTGGTACACTCCTAGGTATAGTGGTTGTTGTCTAGAATCACACTGTGAGTCTGTGTGCATTTGGGAACCACTGTGAGAGAAGCATTTGGTAACATTGTGTATTTGCTGACAGATAACTAATTTAAAACCTCTCATGTTGTCAAGTTTTAGTAGCATTAGAAGCTAGTCTTTGCTTATGCAATGATAACATGAGTCAGGGTTTGACACTAAGGTGCAGTACCATGTACTATTCTGTTCACTGTGGCAGAACTGAAAATTTAAAAGTGTTACCTAAGCACTGTTCTAGAAGTAGTCTGATTATTTAGTCAGTTTCTAAGTACCAAATAGATCGCTTCAAATGTCTATGCAGTATGCATTCAGTGTTCTAACATACTATACACTTGTCTTTTACACCTTCAATTCCCTAGTCAGTATCCTGTCACTTTCTTTGCAGTCCTCTAGAGACCCATTCAACAGCATGTACTAATCCATTCACTGTGCCAAAACCCAAACACTTATAAATTCACCAAGACACTCTCTTTCCAGTACTCTAATGATTCATTCACTGCCTAAGTATTCATGCACTGAGCTAGGTCTTAGCACATGGACTTCTTCGAACCCCTATCCACTATGCATGCAGTCCTCTAACCACCTACACACTTGTCTTTCACACCTTCAATTCCCCAGTCAGTATCTGTTCACTTCCAGCAAACACCCTGTCACTGCCGTTGCACTCCTCTAGTGACCCATTCAGCATCATGTACTAATCCATTCACTGCGCCAAACCCTAATAAATTCACCCAGGCACTCTCCTTGCAGTACTCTAATCATTCAGTCAGTACCCAAGTACTCATCCAGTGACCCAGGCCTTAGTGTAAGGACTGCTTCAAACCCTTATCCACTATGCATGCAGTCCTCTAACCACCTACACAATTGTCTTTCACAGCTTCAATTCCCTAGTCAGTATCCATACACTTCCAGGAAATATCCTGTCACTCCCTTTGCAGTCCTCTAGTGACCCATTCAGCACCATGTACTAATCCATTCACTGTGCTAAACCCAAACACTTATAAATTCTCCAAGATGTTATCTTTGCAGTACTCTAATCATTCAGTCAGTGCCTAAGTATTCATACACTGAGCCAGGCCTTAGCACATGGACGGCTTCAAACCCCTATGCACTATGCATGCAGTCTTCTAACCACCTAGACACTTGTCTTTCACACTTTCAATTTCCTAGTCAGTATCCATACAGTCCAGCACTTGTCACTGCCTTTGCACTCCTCTAGTGACCCATTCAGTACCAACTACTAATCCATTCCCTGTGCGAAAAGCCTAGCACTTATAAATTCACCTAGGCACTCTCCTTGCTGTACTCTAATCATTCAGTCAGTACCCAAGTAATCATGCAGTGAGCCAGGCCTTAGCACATGGACTGCTTTAAATGCCTATGCAGTATGGATGCAGTCCTCTAATCACCTACACAGTTGTGTTTCACACCTTCTATTCTCTAGTTAGTATTCATACTCTTCTAGCAAACACCCTGTCACTCACCCAGTGTGTCTCCTTATAGTACTGTAATCATTTAGTCAGTTAGCATGTAGTCTTTTAGGGCCATATGTAGGTAGCATCACATTTACCGACTCATAAATACCGAATTTTACCGATTCGGTATTTATGAATCGTAAATGCGATGTAGGTAATAATTCGGTAAAATTTACCGATTCGGAAAAAACCTGTAATTTAGAATCGGTATTTACCGATTCGGTAATGAGGCATACCTTCCCATTGATTGAATCAATGGGAAGGTATGCCTCATTACCGATTCGGTAAATACCGATTCGGTTATGGGGGGAGCATATACGAGGGTGGCAGGGTGTCACATTGACACCCTGTTGCACCCCTGAATCTTGCATGTGTGCACATGTGGCGCACATACATGCCCTAAGGGCATGTATGTCTGCCACATGGCACTTGTACATCTGCTTAATATCACGTTTTGCAATGTATTCGGTATTTTCCACCAACCTATATTTGGTGGTAAATACCGAATTCTTATTCCTAAACATCACTCCTTAGAGTGCTCCCTACATATGGATTCAGGATTCGGTATTTACCGAATCGGTATTTCTACCGATTCGGTAAATACCGAATCCTGACATATGCCTCCTACATCTCAAATAGCTAAATACCGGTCGGTAACGGGATATTTACCGAATTTCGGCCGTTACCGACCGGTATTTAGCTACCTACATGAGGCCCCAAGTGAGGTAGGCTTTAGGGCATGAACTGCTTCAAAGTAGTATGCACTATGCATGTAGTGTTTTAACGATCGTCACACTTGTGGTTCAGGGCTATAGTTTCTTAGTCAGTTTTTATATAAAATGTGTTTGTACAGTAATGAAATAGTATACATTTGAAAGTTATTAATATACATTTATTTGTCATTCTTTTTTACAGATACAGAACAGGAGTGTTTCTCATCTGTTTGCACTCTTCTCGTGCAAGATTGTTTGGATGAAGGGTCCTTAGTTGTTTCATCATACTTGCTGTGCCGCACGAGTATTTTTTGTGAGGATCCCCTCGTAACAGAAATCTTTGGCAAATCTTGCGAGTGATGAAGGTGGCATTGGTCTTTGTTTGCCCCTTGGGAAAAGTAAAAAATGTCCTCACCACTGAAGAAAAACGTTGTGGGCGTGGTGCCTTCTGCAAATAATTTTCCTCAGATTCGGTAAATATTTTAAAGCGGTAACATTTACAGTTTTTGTAAGTTAAAGTTATAAAATGTTGTTAGCTGTATGCATTTTCTATATCTGTGATTTGTTTCTTGTGGTATTTTGTTGAGAATACCGTGTTGTTTTTTTTTTTAACAATCTTTCTGATTTTCCAGGTCTTTCGTCGACATCCATGGTCCCCACAGGAGTGTTCCGCATTGTTGTTTTGTATTATTGTTGTTACATTTTGTTTATTAGTTTATTGTTCATATATATGTTAATAAAAAAATAAAGTTTGAAAATAGTTTATCATTTATATATTTATTATTATAAAAATAAAGTTTGAAAAAAAAATTTATAACGTTTTGGGTTGTTCTCTTCACTGCTGTGTGACTCTTTCTTGTTCTTATTACTGTTATTTGATGGAGTCCACCATGGTGTTACATTTTGGGGCACTTATCGCTGGAATACTGGTGATATCTGCAGTTTGCACCAACTTCTGAATAGTGTGTTAGATTTATCTCAACTTTACTTCCGTTAAAGTGCTGATAATGAAATGGAGAGTAGCCGTTCCCGTGCAAAAAGACACGAGGTGCACCTTTCCGATTTAATCTAAATACTAAAATCCTGTATTGAATTGCACTGAGGTATTGGCTGCACTTACAGTGTACACACAAAATCTATTAACCCCTTCTGTGCCCATGATGAGATGGTCTCGTCATGGAGCACAGTCGCGCTGTGCCCATGACGAGACCATCTCGTCATTAGGCATTCCCTAGGGAACGCTGGGTGGTAGGAAATTTGTGTCAGCCCAGTGATGCCACAACTTTCCCACACAAAAATGTGTGAAAAAGGTGATTTTTTCAGCTAAATTTGAGGTTTGCAGGGCATTCTGGGTAAGGAAACGTTGGGGGATCCACGCAAGCCATACCTCCCTGGAATCCCCCGGGAGTCTAGTTTTCAGAAATGTGTGGCTTTGGTAGGTTTCCCTAGGTGGCCGCCGAGCACCGGGCCAAAAACCCAAGTGACCCCCCTTTCAAAACCAGGTCGTTTGGAGATAGGTAATTTTCATGTCGCCTCACTACGTTTTGGGCCCTTGCCTGTCGCGGGTACTTGGGCCTCCCACACGAGTGAGGCACCATTTTTATCGGGAGACCCGGGGGAATGCTGGGTGGTAGGAAATTTGTGTCAGCCCGGTGATGCCACAACTTTCCCCCACAATAATGTGTGAAAAAGGTGATTTTTTCAGCTACATTTGAGGTTTGCAGGGCATTCTGGGTAAGGAAAAGTTGGGGGATCCACGCAAGCCATACCTCCCTAGAATCCCCCGGGTGTCTAGTTTTCAGAAATGTGTGGGTTTGGTAGGTTTCCCTAGATGGCCGCCGAGCACCGGGCCAAAAACCAAAGTGACCCCCCTTTGCAAAACCAGGTCGTTTGGAGATAGGCAATTTTCATGTCGCCTCACTACGTTTTGGGCCCTTGCCTGTCGCGGTTACTTGGGCCTCCCACACGAGTGAGGCACTGTTTTTATTGGGAGACCCGGGGGAACGCTGGGTGGTAGGAAATTTGTGTCAGCCCAGTGATGCCACAACTTTCCCACACAAAAATGTGTGAAAAATATGATTTTTTCAGCTAAATTTGAGGTTTGCAGGGCATTCTTTGTAAGGAAACGTTGGGGGATCCACGCAAGCCATACCTCCCTGGAATCCCCCGGGTGTCTAGTTTTCACAAATGTGTGGGTTTGGTAGGTTTCCCTAGGTGGCCGCCGAGCACCGGGCCAAAAACCCAAGTGACCCCCCTTGCAAAACCAGGTCGTTTGGAGATAGGCAATTTTCATGTCGCCTCACTACGTTTAGGGCCCTTGCCTGTCGCGGGTACTTGGGCCTCCCACACGAGTGAGGAACCGTTTTTATCGGGAGACCCGGGGGAACACTGGGTGGTAGGAAATTTGTGTCAGCCTGGTGATGCCACAACTTTCCCACACAAAAATGTGTGAAAAATGATTTTTTCAGCTAAATTTGAGGTTTGTAGGGCATTCTGGGTAAGGAAACGTTGGGGGATCCACGCAAGCCATACCTCCCTGGAATCCCCAGGGGGTCTAGTTTTCAGAAATGTGTGGGTTTAGTAGGTTTCCCTAGGTGCCGGCAGAGCTAGGGTTCAAAAACTACAGCTAGGCACTTTGCCAAAAAAGGGTCATTTTTCACAGCGAATTTGAGGTGTGTCCACGATGCGTTTTGCGCCGTTTCCTGTCGCGGGCACTAGGCCGACCCACACAAGTGAGGTACCGTTTTTCTCGTAAGACTTTGGGGAACGCGGGGTGGGTGGAAATTTGGGGATCCACGCAGATTCCGGAACTTTCCACCACAGAAATGTGGGGAAAATGTGTTTTTTTTTACAATTTTTTAGGTTTGCAAGGTATTCTGGGTAACAGACCCTGGTGGGAGGCAGTCAAGTCACCCCATCCTGGATTCCCCTGGGTGTCTAGTTTTAAAAAATGTATAGGTTTGCTAGGTTTCCCAAGGTGCCCGCAGAGCTAGGGTTCAAAAACTACAGCTAGACATTTTGCCAAAAAAGGGTCATTTTTCACTGCGAAATTGAGGTGTGACCACGTTGCGTTTTGCGCCGTTTCCTGTCGCGGGCACTTGGCCGACCCACACAAGTGAGGTACCGTTTTTCTCGTAAGACTTTGGGGAATGTGGGGTGGGCTGAAATTTGTGGATCCACGCAGATTCCGGAACTTTCCACCACAGAAATGTGGGGAAAATGTGTTTTTTTTGACAATTTTTTAGGTTTGCAAGGGATTCTGGGTAGCAGACCCTGGTGGGAGGCAGTCAAGTCACCCCATCCTGGATTCCCCTGGGTGTCTAGTTTTCAAAAATGTTTAGGTTTGCTAGGTTTCCCAAGGTGCCCGCAGAGTTAGGGTTCAAAAACTACAGCTAGACATTTTGCCAAAAAAGGGTCATTTTTCACTGCGAAATTGAGGTGTGACCACGTTGCTTTTTGCGCCGTTTCCTGTCGCGGGCACTAGGCCGACCCACACAAGTGAGGTACAGTTTTTCTCGTAAGACTTTGGGGAACGCGGGGTGGGTGGAAATTTGTGGATCCACGCAGATTCTGGAACTTTCCACCACAGAAATGTGGGGAAAATTTATTTATTTTGACAATTTTTTAGGTTTGCAAGGGATTCTGGGTAACAGACCCTGGTGGGAGGCAGTCAAGTCACCCCATCCTGGATTCCCCTGGGTGTCTAGTTTTCAAAAATGTATAGGTTTGCTAGGTTTCCCAAGGTGCCCGCAGAACTAGGGTTCAAAAACTAGAGCTAGGCACTTTGCCAAAAAAGGGTACATTTTCATTGCGATATTGAGTTGTGACCACGTTGCGTTTTGCGCCGTTTCCTGTCGCGGGCACTATGCCTACCCACACAAGTGAGGTACCATTTGTATCGGGAGACTTAGGGTAATTCAGATTTGTAAAGGAACTGTTATTATCTATTGACTTTCGATGCATTTCTGCCTTCCAAATGAAAGATATTGTGTTAAAAAGAAGTCATTCTAAAAAATGACTGATAATTCTCATGCTAGTATGAGTATTCCCAATTTCAGAAATGTGCAAATATCTACTGTTTCTAAACTCTATATTTTGTTCCCATTTCAGAAATACATAGGTGTGTTTCATACCGATTTTTCCATGTACACATTTTTACTGAATAATTACTATATACCCGGTACATAATAAAAAACCATTGCAAGTTGCTGCTCATTTTTTGGCTCTGGGTTCGTCGGGTTCTTGGTGAACCTACAAGTCCTATATATCCCCACAACCAGTAATGCCCAGCGGATGTAAAGGTATATTGCTTTCAAAGAGCTGTCATAATTAGACGAAGTTACAGGTGAAAACGTTGACACAAAATGCTGTTTTTTTCAACTAATTTTCAATTTATCCTATATTTAACTGTTAGTTTCTATAAAAAAACCTTGATGGATCTACACAAGTGACCCCTTGCTGAATTCAGAATTTTGTCTTCTTTTTGAAAATGTATAGCTTTCCAGGATCCATTATTGCTTTTGTACCCATTTCTGCCATTAACTGGAAGGAGGTCAAAAGCACAAAAAATAGCAAAAATAGGCTATGTCCCAGAAAAATGCCAAAACTGTGTAAACAATGTTGGGTTTCTGAGAAAAGTCTGGTATCCCCGAAAAGCTGGGAAAATGGTGATTTCAACCCCACAAACCCTTTTTTGATAACATTTGCAGGGAAAAACCCAGATGCTTTCATTTGCAGCCCGTTTTTCCAATTTTTCCGAAAAAAAACAAAATGTTGCTGTATTTTGGCTCATTTCTGTGACCCCTCTAGGAGAATCCACAAACCGTGAGTACCGTTAGAATCCCCATGATGTTGGAAGAAAAGGAAGCAAATTTGGCGTGGATACCTTATGTGGTCAAAAAGTTACAGGGGCCTCAGCGCGCACTACCCCAAATAGCCAAAAAAGGGCGTGGCACAGGAGGGGAAAAGGCCTGGCAGCGAAGGGGTTAAGAAATCTCATTGTATTTATATTGATTGGGAATAGTGCATCAGGTGCTGGATCTTGACCAGATGCACTGCTCAGTTCGTATATTGTTCTGCACACGAAAAAAATCACATCACAACTTTCACACCAATTGCAATGCGAAACAAATTCCGGCAATAAGACACGTTAGCACCAGGGATTTTACACCTGCTTTCTGCTGGTGTTAAGCAGGACAACTACCTGCACCATGAAAGGGAACACAGCCAAGAGCCACACCAGAACACCCACAGGTGCCATAGAGTCAATGAGCATGAATACAAGGATACCCATGAGGGCCAGAAGACTCATCTCAACAACTCCAGGACCGCAAATGCCCCCCACATCTTAGTAAGTGTGTCCCTGTGGTCATTGTCTTAGCATGATAGGCACAAGCCCTGCAACATCACAGTGTGCTGTCACCTCAGCGTTGGCAGTGAGCCTGGATGTGTAGCTACGCACGCATCCTCCTGCATGCACAACTGGCGTGTGCTGGTCTGGGGTTCACAGGTCAGTGCAGGGGTGTGCCTATCCGGCAAGGGGAACGGGGTGTCTCGGACATGTCCGTGTACAGGAAGTGCGGTAAGTGTGTCTCTGTGTTCTGGTGTGGCCTGCTACAAGAGCCGCAGCAGTCGATGTTGTAAATTGGCCCGCACCACCTCCAAACGGCACTGTGATGTTGTAGTTGGAATGCAGCAGGACATGCGCAAATAGGCATTACAATGGTGTGCCATACGAGTACACGAGATACCACAGCGCACCGTACAAAAGTGTGGGGGCCCGTGGGAGGGAGGAGCAGCCGTTTGGCAACATAACACACAGTGAACTCGACCATTTGCCACATGCTGGGCATCTCATCCATGATGACCACGGTCGCAGACATCCCACAACACCAACGACTAACCTTTGTACACATCCTGTATGAATGCAGCGTGGTTTTCACTTCTATGCTCGTTCAGTGGTGTGATGTTGGCAGGTTGTGTGACTTTTGCTCCTTGTTGGTGTGTTTCATTTTGGCCATTGTTAGTCTATATGTGTGTTGTACTTAATTGTGCATGTGTGCCATTCTGCCCATCTCCACCCCTCCCCCCACTCCCTGCTTCTTCCTCTTCCTAGTGCTGTTGTGTCTATAATTTTGTTGCTGCACACATAAATACATGTAAAGAATAAATTAGAATAGTTCCTTGATTCTTTTAGGTTTCAAAACTTCTCTATTGGTTTCTTTTTAATTTTCTATATGAACCGTTTTTTAATATTCAACAACACATAGAAGTCAGAAGTGCAACGTATTCTATCAACACACTTTCTAGAACATTCTACAACACGTGCAGGTTAAAAGTTCATCAATTTTTTTAAACTTAATGATATTTTTTTGTAACATGTTCTTGAATATTTAACGACACATGCAGGTTAAAAGTTGACGATTGTTTTAAGTTCGAACAGTGCCTTCCAAATGCAAGTAGCAGGTGTGGTTGAGCTAAGCAAATTTTATCCTATGATATGTACTCCACGTTGAAACTGCTTTTTCTTAACCAATCACAAAGATGCTTTTCCACAAAATTAATGTGCACCCTACTTTTAAAAAAGCATGCTTTTCATGATATCTTTAGAGATAAGTTATAGATAGGAATTAACATTTAAAAAACCTTTGAAATTCACTGAAAAAACCATAGGTTTCATGCATGTTATAGTTAGGAATTGGCATTTAAAAAACCTTTGAAATTCACTGAAAAAACCATAGGTTTCAGGCATGTTATAGTTAGGAATTAGCATTTAAAAAACCTTAGAAATTCACTGAAAAAACCATAGGTTTCAGGGGCGTTATAGTTAGCTGGACATTTCCCTCGTACAAAACCCTAGAAATTCCCCTGTTATAGTTAGTTCAGCTAATTATAACTCGCGCCCCCGCAATGCACTGCTGATGACGTCACATATTACATCACTCATGACATGGTCAGTGACATCACTGATGACATCACTGATGACATCACTGATGACATTATAATAATCAAACTGGAGGGAGAAGGAAGAACTTCTGATCCACTCAGCTTCCTTGTCACAAGTATACAATAAATCAAAAGGGAGTGGATCACTAGTCCCAAAGAACCAGGGTGTGCAAAAGCAGTATAAGGTACTGTTTAAAAAACCCTCAATCACGTTATAAACGTTTCAGATGTTAGCGGTATATTTTCATTCTCCGCTTCGTTATTGGTAACGTGACAGCATCATCATTGGGTTTGTTGTAATGCTTTCTCCACCTGGAGATCGTACCACTGGTTGTATTGGTAGTGATCGTAAATGAAAAAGAGTGAGTTTGGTGAAGTGTTTAGTGGTGAGAAAAATGGAAATATTTAAAATCCAACAGAGCTAGTAAAAAATCTTTAATTGTACTGGATGTTGGAGAGTTTTGTAGATTCCTCAGTGTGCACTCAGGGGTGAGTTAGGACCCTGTGCATTCTAAAAAAGTGTCATTAAAAAAGGTCGACATGTTTCAGCCCTTGTTATGCCCCGAAGGGTCACACGGGCTTTCTTCAGGACCTAAGAGGTGAGAAAAAGACCTGAATATTCACAGGATCTTTAAGGTGAAAGAATTTGGGTTAATTAATCCCAAAGGTAACTGTTCATTTGAACCTGTAGTTGTAGTTCCAATTAGTAAAGGTGGGGAAGAAAATAAGGGGAAGAAAACAGACCTTGTTAGAACAAAAAAGTTTTAGTGAGGTTAAAAACAGTTTTCGTTAGATTAAGAACAGACGACAAACAGTCTGAAATCATTGATTTCTCCTCAGACAATATGGATGTCTGCAGCAACTAAAAAATGGCAATTCTTATTTGTTTGGAGTCAAGACACTGGGAAGTGTCCTGTCTCTTATATGGCAAAATTCGTCCCTCCTTCAGATACTTGTAAGAGAACCCACATTCCATCTTGTCATATATGGTGTACTGAGCGCTCATTGTAATAGCACCATTTTTAAGTTCGTAAATGGCAAAATGCATCTGAACGTATCAACATAATCAGTATTGGGACAGTCTGGCTAGTATACGTTTGTAAGGTAAATGCTAAATGGAACAGATAGACTGTGAGGTTCAGAAATAGCTTATGCGCTTAAATACGGCTTAGCATGAAAAGTACACAGCTAGATGCAAAGGGCGCGTAATTATGGCAGCAGTTATGATCTTACTCAAAACAGTAGAGCTTATGTGTTTACAAGTAGCTTAAAAACGCATGGTGTTGTCAGCAGATAGGCTCTTATAACATAGGGGTGCGGCTCAGTATGTTTCATTTACGTAAGCGTAGTATTGTAATAATCGTAGCAGTCTAAATACAAAGGACACACAAGTGTAAGTATAGTTGTTTGCTTGTGTCAAATGCTTAAGCCGAATGAGAGGGACATAAAGTAGTTACATGACGCCAAAAAAGGTGAAAAAGAAGAGCATCCATACCTGTTTCCCGTTTCTGTGGGCAACAGCGGGTATAAAGTAGGGCGGTCGCTCGCGCTCTTCAGAAGCAAATGAGAAACAGAGGGAAAAAGGAACTGTCAAAGCTTTGACCAAATTATACATTACGGTTCTGCCGTGAAGTAGAGTCCGCCATCTTGCTAACCTCTTCGGCGCTGAACGAGGCTTCTGTGCTGACTCTGCCCTAGTTGACCCGGTACTACCGGTGGGGCCTTAGGGCTCGCGTTATAAGCGATGTAGAGCGCATGGAAATAGTGGAGGGACCACTACGAGGTGATAAATGTAGATCGAAAATACCTTTACGGTATGTAGTCGTCTTCAGCGATTTATTAGAATCAACAAAGTGGAAATGATGACGTAGAGGCGGGTTGCTATAGATGTATACAAAAAAGAAGTAGTTATTGAAGCCATTAAGACTATAATCATGCCTGATAGTGACCTGTACAATATTGTCAGTAGGAATTATCCTCTGACAAGACAGCATGTAGTTGAATAGAAAATCTCAGAATGCATAGGTAGTGCAATGATTAAGTGTACCGCCCCCTGAGTATTTATGGGGGTGATATATGTTTGGCATGGCTTTATGTGTAGGAGGTGTCTGTTTTTGTCAATAAAGTTTATACAAAAATCAGATTTTCATTTTCTCAAGATGCTCAACCATGGTATATTGTCATTCAGACCTTGAGTATTCGTACAAAGTCGATGGACCCATCTTTGTTCTTTTTCGAACAGTACCTTCTCAGCGTGGTTGTTCTTGATAGTAAGGGTTTCCAAAATTACCCAACGTAGATCATTGACAGTGTGTCCTTGTTCCAGGAAGTGATTGCTCATCTTTGTAGTGCTTCTCTTGCACTTGATGTTACTGCGATGTTCGCAGAGTCTCTGTTTCACTTTCCTACAGGTCATTCCGATGTATCGCAAACCGCATGGGCATGTGATCATGTAGATAGCGTGGGTGGTATTACAGTTAGTGTGGGTTCTTATGGTCCAATTCAGATTGTGGGAGGCTCGTATACACACAGAAAACTTTGGAAACTTTAGAGACACTCCTCTTTAACCAACAATGGGAACACAGGACACCGAGACATTTCGTACTTGAATGCTGTAGGTTAGCACTTACAGAAAACCACTTTGAATACAATAAGATCATGTACAAACAGCGCCATGGTACTTCAATGGGCAGTACCTTTGCGCCGAGTGTAGCGGGGCTCTATGTCAGCAATTTCGAGACCACCTACATCCATGACCCCTCTAATCCCTTCCTGAGTCACATCGTCTTCTGGAAGCGCTATATAGATGATGTTCTCCTGATATGGGAAGGAGATAATGAAGATCTGTACGAATCCCACCAATGGCTCAACACTAGAGATGACTGCTTGAAGTTTACATACACAGCAGATTCAAATAAATTTGACTTCCTAGATGTCACTATCTTCGTCGAAGGGGATAAATTACAAACAAAGACCTATTTCAAACCTACAGCCAAAAACAGCCTGTTATCATATAAAAGCTTTCATCCACGCCCATTGAGGGAAAACCTCCCTTATGGACAGTTCCTTCGACTCAGACGAAATTGCAGTAACATCAGAGACTACAAGAGTCAAGCAAAGGAACTGAGTGATAAACTGCAAATCAGAGACTACCCCATGAACATCATTAAAAAATGCCAGAAAAGGGCAAGGAACCAACAAAGGGAGACCCTTCTAGACATCACAGCGAAAGAACCCACTATGGATCTGATGACATGCGTGAGCACTTACAGTACTGTGACAAACGATATCAAGAAAATCGTCAACAAGAACTGGCGAATTCTAACTTCCGGAAACCTAAAATGGCCAAAACCCAGATTCTCAAATAAAAGGACTAAGAACCTGAAAGACATACTCGTACACACGAGACCTTTGGAAAAACCAGCTATGAAGACCCAACAGGGACTTTGGCACAACACACCGGTTACAGGACATTTTCCATGCGGGTCATGCTCAGTCTGCCACTTGACAACGGCAACCAAAAATTTACAATTGAAACCCAATCTGAATTGGACCATAAGAACCCACACTAACTGTAATACCACCCACGCTATCTACATGATCACATGCCCATGCGGTTTGCGATACATCGGAATGACCTGTAGGAAAGTGAAACAGAGACTCTGCGAACATCGCAGTAACATCAAGTGCAAGAGAAGCACTACAAAGATGAGCAATCACTTCCTGGAACAAGGACACACTGTCAATGATCTACGTTGGGTAATTTTGGAAACCCTTACTATCAAGAACAACCACGCTGAGAAGGTACTGTTCGAAAAAGAACAAAGATGGGTCCATCGACTTTGTACGAATACTCAAGGTCTGAATGACAATATACCATGGTTGAGCATCTTGAGAAAATGAAAATCTGATTTTTGTATAAACTTTATTGACAAAAACAGACACCTCCTACACATAAAGCCATGCCAAACATATATCACCCCCATAAATACTCAGGGGGCGGTACACTTAATCATTGCACTACCTATGCATTCTGAGATTTTCTATTCAACTACATGCTGTCTTGTCAGAGGATAATTCCTACTGACAATATTGTACAGGTCACTATCAGGCATGATTATAGTCTTATTGGCTTCAATAACTACTTCTTTTTTGTATACATCTATAGCAACCCGCCTCTACGTCATCATTTCCACTTTGTTGATTCTAATAAATCGCTGAAGACGTCTACATACCGTAAAGGTATTTTCGATCTACATTTATCACCTCGTAGTGGTCCCTCCACTATTTCCATGCGCTCTACATCGCTTATAACGCGAGCCCTCAGGCCCCACCGGTAGTACCGGGTCAACTAGGGCAGAGTCAGCACAGAAGCCTCGTTCAGCGCCGAAGAGGTTAGCAAGATGGCGGACTCTACTTCACGGCAGAACCGTAATGTATAATTTGGTCAAAGCTTTGACAGTTCCTTTTTCCCTCTGTTTCTCATTTGCTTCTGAAGAGCGCGAGCGACCGCCCTACTTTATACCCGCTGTTGCCCACAGAAACGGGAAACAGGTATGGATGCTCTTCTTTTTCACCGCTTTTGGCGTCATGTAACTACTTTATGTCCCTCTCATTCGGCTTAAGCATTTGACACAAGCAAACAACTATACTTACACTTGTGTGTCCTTTGTATTTAGACTGCTACGATTATTACAATACTACGCTTACGTAAATGAAACATACTGAGCCGCACCCCTTTGTTATAAGAGCCTATCTGCTGACAACACCATGCGTTTTTAAGCTACTTGTAAACACATAAGCTCTACTGTTTTGAGTAAGATCATAACTGCTGCCATAATTACGCGCCCTTTGCATCTAGCTGTGTACTTTTCATGCTAAGCCGTATTTAAGCGCATAAGCTATTTCTGAACCTCACAGTCTATCTGTTCCATTTAGCATTTACCTTACAAACGTATACTAGCCAGACTGTCCCAATACTGATTATGTTGATACGTTCAGATGCATTTTGCCATTTACGAACTTAAAAATGGTGCTATTACAATGAGCGCTCAGTACACCATATATGACAAGATGGAATGTGGGTTCTCTTACAAGTATCGGAAGGAGGGACGAATTTTGCCATATAAGAGACAGGACACTTCCCAGTGTCTTGACTCCAAACAAATAAGAATTGACATTTTTTAGTTGCTGCAGACATCCATATTGTCTGAGGAGAAATCAATGATTTCAGACTGTTTGTCGTCTGTTCTTAATCTAACGAAAACTGTTTTTAACCTCACTAAAACTTTTTTGTTCTAACAAGGTCTGTTTTCTTCCCCTTATTTTCTTCCCCACCTTTACTAATTGGAACTACAACTACAGGTTCAAATGAACAGTTACCTTTGGGATTAATTAACCCAAATTCTTTCACCTTAAAGATCCTGTGAATATTCAGGTCTTTTTCTCACCTCTTAGGTCCTGAAGAAAGCCCGTGTGACCCTTCGGGGCATAACAAGGGCTGAAACATGTCGACCTTTTTTAATGACACTTTTTTAGAATGCACAGGGTCCTAACTCACCCCTGAGTGCACACTGAGGAATCTACAAAACTCTCCAACATCCAGTACAATTAAAGATTTTTTACTAGCTCTGTTGGATTTTAAATATTTCCATTTTTCTCACCACTAAACACTTCACCAAACTCACTCTTTTTCATTTACGATCACTACCAATACAACCAGTGGTACGATCTCCAGGTGGAGAAAGCATTACAACAAACCCAATGATGATGCTGTCACGTTACCAATAACGAAGCGGAGAATGAAAATATACCACTAACATCTGAAACGTTTATAACGTGATTGAGGGTTTTTTAAACAGTACCTTATACTGCTTTTGCACACCCTGGTTCTTTGGGACTAGTGATCCACTCCCTTTTGATTTATTGTATCACTGATGACATCTCAAATGACATCACTGATGACATCACTGATGACATCATCCATGTGATAAATTAGTACATCTTCTCACACCCTAATATAACCTTTGATACACCGACTCAAAATTTAAAACGGCCATTTTGACAACCATAGATACTCCAATACCAATAACTACACACCCACTCATTGACTTTTAGGTCTACATACATGTCCACTCACTCACCTGTACAGTCACTCATACTTACAGTCACTCTGTGCATTTATATACCTATATAGACACTCACACATCGCCAATCATCCATTGAGGTACTGACACATCTAGTCAGTCATGCAAATAATTAATCACAGTCCAATTTACTCACCTATACAGTTAAACACACTCAAGTTCACTTACTCATAAAAATACTAACAAATTCTGTGTCTTCCTGCAGAAAAATAAACAGCACATGACTAACCCTGGCGTAGTTCGCGAAGTTGC
Source organism: Triturus cristatus (assembly GCF_964204655.1). Lineage (NCBI taxonomy): Eukaryota > Metazoa > Chordata > Amphibia > Caudata > Salamandridae > Triturus > Triturus cristatus. Next base: position 426,442,666 of record NC_140593.1, read on the forward strand.
ACTTCGCGAAGCTTCGCAGAGTGCAGTTCGCACTACGGGAGCTACGCATAGCACTTTGCGAACTGCGTAGTACCTTGTTCGCACTGTGCCAGATGTTGTTTTCAATGATTGCACAGTGCGGACAAGCAACCGGCACTGTGCAATCATTGAAAATGGTATCTTGCACAGTGCAGGCTGTAGTTTTCTGCTGCTCGAGTAGATTTTTACTCGACCGGCAGCTTTCTCAATGCAAACTGGTAGTTTCTCATCGCGAGCGGTCGCGAGCATACGCGACCACTCGCAATGAGAAACCTGACCTCCTCGCGTTGGGAATCTCGCCGGGAGGTTTATTTTCCATGCTCGCGATCGCCAACTTGATGTTGCTGATCGCGAACAAGGAAAAAGTCTCGCCGGGATGTCATTTTGCTTGCTCGCGGTCGCCAACTTGACGTTGAGGACCGCGAGCAGCAAAAAATGACCGCAGCACTACGCAACACTACGCTACGCGTGTTCGCACTGTGCTACGTGCAATTCGCGTAGTGCGAAGTAGAGCGAACTTTGCAAACTACGCGAGCGTAGCGTAGTGCTTTGCCCAGGCTTACACATGACACAGATATCATTGCACTATGGCGCATACAGCCACTCCCAAAATCACACACTCTCACATATAGATAGTTATATACTCTTACACACATATACACTGCGTTTCACATATGTAGTTACTGACACATGTACAACTGAGATATACATTCAATCACTAACACACCCATACATACACTCACCCAACCATACAGTCCATCACAGATGCACTCTTAAAACCATGCACCCACTGAATCACCCACTCACACATCTAGTCACAGAGTCACACACACCCTACCCACACAAACACTCAGGCACCCATACAGATACTCAGACAACCAATCAATAACCCATATAGACACTCATATAGCTATTCACAAAACCATACAGCCACTTATACACCAACGCACAGACACATACAGACATTCACACAGTTTAGTCACTAGTCTGCAGTAAGATACATTTAATGACTCACTTATAGAGTCAGTTACGCACCTAGAAAATCATCCATTCACACACTTGTACACCCACTTATTCTTCAACAGGCCTTTCCCTATATATATTAAACATAATAAAACTGTTCAGAAACACATACTCAATGGATGATGTCATCAGTGATGTCATCAGTGATGTCATTTGAGATGTCATCAGTGATGTCATCAGTGATGTCACTGACCATGTCATGAGTGATGTAATATGTGGCGTCATCAGCAGTGCATTGCGGGGGCGCGAGTTATAGTTAGCTGAACTAACTATAACAGGGGAATTTCTAGGGTTTTGTACGAGGGAAATGTCCAGCTAACTATAAAGCCCCTGAAACCTATGTTTTTTTCAGTGAATATATATATATATATATATATATATATATATATATATATATATATATAATCTACTGGCTGTTGCCATTAGGTAGGTATAGTTAGGACCAAAGTTTCCATAGGAAAATAGTTTTTTTTTTGCCAATAACTTTGACGCAACTTGACAAATCTTCACAAAATGTTTGCTTCAGCTTACCCTTTTTGCTTCAGCTGCTGTATTCAAAGTTTCGGGGTGATCCGTCAAGCAGAGGCCGAGAAAAATGGGGGTCCCAAAATGCGTTTTCCCCATGTTATGTCTATGGGGATTTTTCATTTTTCGAACACAACTGCAGCCCATACTGCTGAACTGAATTACACCAAATTTGGCAGAAAGCTAGGTGTTGGTCCATAAAGCATGCTTTTTGTGCTCTGGTGTAAATCTGTTCAGTAGTTTCAGAGATATTTAAGTTTAAAAAGTATAGATATCTGGGATCCCACAGCCTACTGAGACCCTACTGAAATGTGATTAGCTGCCAACACTTCAACAAAGGTGTTGGCAGCCATCTTGGGACTAGTTGAACCGAGTCAAACAAAAAAAGTAAAAGAAAAAGAAAAGGGGGAAGGGTAGAAAAACCATAGCCCCTAGGCCTTTTGTGGGAGTCCCACTGGGACCCCCCAGAGCCCCAAAAAAACATTTTTAGAAAAATGTTCTGCAGGATCCACAGATTCGGGCAAACAATTTAAAGGAATGAAGTGTGGGCTTCCGCACTTCATTTATTGTCGGTCCCCGGGCAGGCCAGGTCTCTGGGACATGTGTAGATATGTAGGAGGGGTGCATTGGCCCCCCTCCTAGAATCCCTAAAGCCCCGGGGACCGCCCCCTCCCCCTCCCCAGGGCATGTTTCATTATTTATGCAGGGTTGCCTTTACGGCAACCCCCTCACACTGGGGACCACCACCTCCTCAGCGCAAGTTTTTTTTTATAATGCGGGGGGCCCGCGATGCCCCCCCCCCGCAGCCCCTGGGACTGCAATGTCCCTGGGGCAAATGCTAAAAATTTTAAGTTGGGGCTGCGCTGCACCCTGCAACCCAGGGGACCACCACCTACCCGGGACTAAAACAAAGAAATGAACTCCTGGAGCCCTAGATGGCTTTGGGACCTCCACCCCCCAGGCCAGCTCCAGCAATGTCCCTGGGTGCCCACCTCCGGGATATCGCAGTTTGCTATGGGTTTGTGGGAGGACTGCTCTTGCCGAGCCATAGCAAACACTCTGCTTTCAGCAAGCGAGAGCAGAAAATGCTCTCGCTTGATGAAACCGGAGCATGGCTGTTTCCGTTCTTGCTGTCAAGCGAGCAGGGAAACAGACACATTGCTTTGAGATCCAGGGACCAGCTTGTTCAGCAGCTTCCTGGATCTCAAAGCAATGCTGGCTCCCGCAGCTCCACCTGTGGTCCCCAACGTTTAAAATGTGGGTGCCCTAGGTGGGACCATGGCACCAACACTACAGGCCGGGCCCTGAGTAATGGGATTCACGGGCTGAAATCAGCCAGGGAGGGGGGCAGCACGGACCCCTCACATTTGTTTGTAAAAATTATATTTAAAAAGGGGCAGGTTCCCGGGATGGGGTCCCCAGGGCCAAAATTGGCCGACGAGGGCGGCCAGTGGCCCCCCTCCATTAAATAAAATTGTATTTTTCAAAAAGAAAAAGCTGAGCGCATAGTTGTGGTCCCTGCGGCTGAAAATGGCCCAGAGAAGGGGTGGCACGCCCCCCCTGCTTTATTTAAAAAAATAAATAAAAATAAAGAAAGGCTGGGGCTGGGGTTGGGGTCCCTGGAGCCAAAATTGGCCTGGGGAGGGGGTCACCCAGATCCCTCTCCCCATTCTTAACATGCCTGGCCCCGGGAGATGTGGTCTCCGGGGCCGTAATCAGCCCAGTGAATAGGGGCTCACAGCCCTCCTTCCCTTTGAGAAACAAACAAAAAAAGGCTGTCAAGTCGCTGGTGGGCCCCGCCCCGCCAAAATTGGCCTGGGGAGGGAGTTCACCCAGATCCCTCTCCCCATTCTTAACATGCCTGGCCCCGGGAGATGTGGTCTCCGGGGCCGAAATCAGCCCAGTGAATGGGGGCTCACAGCCCTCCTTCCCTTTGAGAAACAAACAAAAAAAGGCTGTCAAGTCGCTGGTGGGCCCCGCCCCGCCAAAATTGGCCTGGGGAGGGGGGTCACCCAGATCCCTCTCCCCATTCTTAACATGCCTGGCCCCGGGAGATGTGGTCTCCGGGGCCGAAATCAGCCCAGTGAATTGGGGCTCACAGCCCTCCTTCCCTTTGAGAAACAAACAAAAAAAGGCTGTCAAGTCGCTGGTGGGCCCCACCCCCTTTTCCAACCACTCTACAAACGTGCCTCCTGGCAAGCTGCTGGTTGGGGGATGAAGTCCCCTTGGCACCTGCCTTGGCTGCTGCGGGTCCTTAGGGGCCAACAAAAATTCCTGTTACCTCCAGCAACCTCTACAGACTGAGATTGCTGAGGGGTGGTCGGAGGCCACGCCCCTTTTCTCCAGTACTCTGCAAACACACCTCTCCGCTAAATAAAATGCGTTCCCTGGTTAGATGAGTAACCTTTTCAACTGCAGTTATGATCATATGCGTGCCATATCCTCTTTGTGTGAATCTGTGAATCATGTCATTCTGAGTAGATATGATATGTTGAGGTAAACTGCAATTTCTTTAGGCGTGATTTAATTCGCTGTAGGAGATACTAGCTATGAGATGTATATATAAAGTTCCCATGAATACAACACCAGATCAAATTCTGTATTTAAAAACATGTGAATTAAAGATCTATTAGTAGTGTCAATTAATGCATAAATCCATCTGTTGTAAATTGGGGGAGGCTAATTAACTGAGATTATTTTAAAAGTGCAAATCAGGGTTTGTGATAGCCACACCTCTGAAAAAAGTCTACACTTATTATCTCATTTTAATTCCGTGCTTGCCTTGTAAAACGGAGGTGAAAGGGAGAACAGTCATTAGGCGAGGGAGCGTTTCAGCAAAACCTATGAATTGCTTGCTTTTTCTCTTTCAGCCATGCTACCTGCCGCCTCTGGTGAATGCCCAAGTCAGCAGCTAATAGAACGTTTTCAGCATATGTCATTGTTAGCCGTGCCTGGCCAGTGCTGTGCTGGAGGTCTTTACTAACAATGCCATGACCCTTCACCTCTCTCTTGCAACAAAAGAGGAACAAAAGAAAGACTAGTCAGACCCATGGCATGGGGATCCGCCATGACCACAGAGAATGGAGAGAACTATTCGTGCCCCTGACAGAGAGCCAGAGCCTGAGCTTGCACTTCTCCTGTCCCTGCGTGTATATAAGGGCCGGCCCTGTGAGCAGGGAGCGCCACATCCACCACGAGCCAACATGGGGAAGGTAAGACCACACTTTGAGCGCCTATAAGTATTTTTTATTGATGGTTATATTGATATCATATTGACAGAGGCAAGTAAGAAGTGAATAGATAAACTTCAGAGCCAGCAAGAACTTGTATTAAAGGAAAGGGAACGCCCTCAGGGAATATATAGATCCTGAGAGTGGCGTTAAAGAATTCGTGGTTATTGATCGGGGTTTCGATACTTACATTTCGAAATACGGGGCCGTCACACGATGATGGCCTTTTCTGGCGCCGTGAAGAGCGGCGCCTATTTTATGCACCTGCAAGGTAAGGTGTAAAGTGAATTCCTTTAACCGGATATTTCTCTGTGCTGGTGCTTTATTTTCAGATAATGCTGCTCTCTTTTTGTAAATAAATTACTACCTGAGAGAAATATCGGGTTAAATAAATTCGCTTACGCCCTCCAGGTTCATTAAAACCTGGCTTTGATGGGTGGTCTGTGGTTTATGTGTGTGAACACTGTTCTAACTTACAGAAATATCGGGTTAAATCGTTTTACTGTAGACATGGCGGGCGCATAAAAACAGGTGCTCGTCTCTGTGTTGACCGAGTGCTGCCCGTCATGATACTTGCAGCCTCTTAACATTCTTCACGGGGAACTTTGTGGTAAGTGCATATTGCATGCACGTTGACCAGGGCACAAGTCCTAAAAAAAGAAGTGGGGGGACGCTCAAAGTTAGGTGGTGTCACCGGAAGTGATGTCACGACAAGAAGTGACGTCACGAAATTTGCCGGCCTCCGTCTGAAATGTGGTGAATACATACAAGATACAAGTAGAGGTATAATACTTCAATAAGTGGCAGCCACTCAAAACACAAGAACACACTAATACACAGAACCCATTCCTCAGATTACACGGTTATTACAGACTCGGGCCGTAGGCACTACGGGCATCTGACGGGGTCCCTGGAAGTGACATGCTCGGCGTGTTGACTGCGCAACTCCTTGAAGCCTTGGCGCCCCGTCTGTGCTCTGAGAAAGGCTGGCAAGGGGAGGGCACGAGGTGGCAGGGGAGATTAGTCTGAGCCTCGGGTGCATTTGAAAGGCTATCATACGCTGCAGGTGCAGACTCGGGTACCGGCTCCATCTTTTGGGCAGGGGGGACGGCGTCCACCCCCTAAAATAAGTGGGGGGACGCCGTCCACCCGCGTGGTACCCCGACTCGAGCCCTGACGTTGACTAAGGGGCTGACAAGCATGCCTGCCCAAAAGTAAGTAGAGGCTGCATGAGAAGGCTGAGGCACACAGAAAGAGTGGATGAATCACACCGGGTGGTCCTTCTCTGTGCCAGGCAACGAGCAATTGTAAAATTTGACATTATGAACCTATTACATAATAGGGCCCTTGCTTGAGCAAAAATCAAAGGAAGCTATTTGAGTGACTAGATTGATCTATGGACGGGATCAGAAGGGGGTGGACTTCAGTGCTTAATTTGTAAAATAATAAGTGGCAGGGCCCTGATCAGGAGGTCACTGCAGCTTGCACCACTCATTGCCCCCGGTATCGTTGCCAAAACAACTACTAGCCATCTCTCTCGCCTGCAAGTGCAACATTTCAGATTATTCCAGGTCCCCAAAGCTAAAGGAATGCATACCTGCCAACTCGCAGGGCTTCCATTACAGTCACCTGGTGATTAGCCGATATCACACGGTGGCAGGGAAAACGAGCTGGAAACTACTGTAAATAGGGATTCTCGTTTTCCAAGGCTTTTAAACTGCGGACGTCCAATAAGGGGTGTAAATACAGCAAGCTTTATTTTTTGAGGAGGAGGGGGCTTGGGAACAGGGTGGGGTTCAAAAGGGCCTCTTAAATACTTCTTGGCAGGAAGCCCGGCCCCCTCCAAGGCCCCGCCCCTCCTCACATGGTGAGAATTTTGTTCAAGTTGGCAGGTATGGGACTGGCTGGGGAGGCAAATATTAGCAATTTTTAATGCATATTTTATTAATAAATAACCATTGTTCTGCTCATCTCTAAATTAGATAAGCAGCCCCACCATGTGGCAGACTACCCTAAGTGCAGTGTTGACAATTAAGTGCCATGCCCAGCGCCAAAAAACAATTAAGCGCCAGTGCTAAGCACCTGAAACCACCAGCTCAAATTAAGCACTGGGCCATTTCCCAAACAAGGACTGACAGGAATAAGTGTGGAACTAGAATATCGTAGTCTAAATATCACCTGGCATAAATATTGTGACATAAAGTATTGTTCACAAACAAAATTGCACACTGGAGTTATTAATAAAAAAAATTCCCAACTGGACAATATTTTTATAAACAAAATGTTGGCACAATATTTTTGTCAACGATATTCTGACCTTCAAGCGTCAAGAATATTTTTCAAGATACACCCGTAACACCTACAAACAGATTTTGAGGCAGGGTGATTAAATCACAGCCAATTAAAAGAAAACATTTTCAAGAACTTACTTCAATGACTTAGCTGAGGACAGGGGCTTGTATTTCCTGATGATTTGCAAGTATTGGGCAGAATAACTGTTTTAGCTTTGGATCTGAAGAATGTTAAAAAAAAAACAGTAAGTATAATATCAAAGGGAATTCCAGCACAATATTCCTTAAAATGGGTGGGATAAATGCGCTGACTCGATGGTGAGCCAAGGGAATCTGCACATGCCCCGAAACTGGAATTTAAGGTGGGTCGTAGAACCAAACTGGTTCTTTCTGGACCTAGTAGAACCTTGAAGTCAGATTTGTGTGGATGCAATAAGAATGGAAATTCAACCTATGCTAATTTGCATGCACAATTTTCAAAAATCATCTGATAGATGTAAACCATTTGTACTTCAAGAGATAGCAGAAAAGTCCTCTAAGATCCCTGGGGATTTTTCCTTTGAATTAATTGTATTTCATTTAGATTGAAGAATTGAATGAACCGTTACAATCTTAACACAAGTGCTGCAAGAAATGCATCTAATTATAATGTGCAGAGGCTCCTTTAAAATGCTGCATGAAGCTCCTGGTATTTCAGCACTTCACAGACATACAGAAGTTTTAGAATGAGGGGCTGAAGAGTAGGGCGTACGCACTTCATAACCAGCCGGGGCCCGTGCAGGTAAGAGTGGTGGGGCCGGGTAGGAGGGATTTCAATGGTCGATGATGAGGGAAAATTAATTATTTATTGAATTTTCCCTCGTCATCGTCCATCGAATCCCCCCCACCCGGCCCCACCGTCCCACCGCTCTTACCTGCATGGGCCGTGGTTGTTCATAACGCAACGTATAACCCAACCATCTTCCGTTCTTCTCCAGATCACCTTCTACGAGGACAGGAACTTCGGCGGGCGCTGTTATGAGTGCAACTCTGACAGTACCGACCTGCACTCCTACTTCAAACGCTGCAACTCCTTGAAGGTCCATAGCGGCTGCTGGATGCTGTACGAGCACCCCAACTACATGGGGCATCAGTACTACCTGAAGAGGGGGGAGTACCCTGATTACCAGCGATGGATGGGATACAATGACTCCATCAGGTCCTGTCGAATGATCCCAGAAGTAAGTTGAAATTTACCACTACAAAACAAATACGCTTTCAAATAAATGAGCTGTACATTCATTAATAACATTATTTTTTCAAAAGTCGGATTGATCAGTAATACAGAGTGATGGATGGAATGCTTCAATTAATCTCAGCAACTGGCAATCGCTTGTGGCTGCATTCCAATCCATCGTTATTCGCCCAGCATGCCACCTCAGTTTGGGCTGGGATGTGGGCCAAGTGCTTGCCAGTGGCTGGGATTAATGTAACCATTCAATCCATCAATTTTTTGTATACTTTCGTTTGTCGCCCTAAGTGAGATTGGTATGCCCAGACATGGGTCCCATGCACACCAAGCTATATCTGGCTGATGAGCCCTAACTAGAGCATAACCGGTCCTGAGTTGCTTGTGTTCTGGTTCAGGAGGAACTGGCCTGGCAGTTTGGGCTGAACTCTTCCCATTGGTGCAGGATTAAGACTGATTTGCATACGGCTGGGCCCAACTGAGGAAGCTTTATGTGCAAAATAAGGAGGGACTGGGATGTGGCCCGCATGATCACCAGTGGTGGAGATTAACTCATGCATTCGATTCATCACTTTTTTGTATACTTTAGTCTACTGCATTTGATTTGCGCTAAAGAACCTAAATAATGTATTAATATCACATGATTTGCACAATGTATATATTTATCATATTGTTCCTAACTAAAATGGACAACACTACTATATTTTAGGCCTCTTTTCTCCTGAAAGTCCAAAAACCATAAAACAAAGCAGGATACTCTGTGGAGATAGGAGTGAAGACCAAAAAAGACTGCCAGGCTGGTTGTATGTGCAATTTCATTCAGAAATGTTGTCTGACATAAATATCATGTCCTAAATATTGTTTACAAAAACATTCTTCCATTCGGCATTGATATTCTATTCTTAATTTCAGTGGGCCCATATTTTTGTAGAAAGATATTTAGGACAGAATATTTCAGTGTACAGTATTCTGGCGCCACAAGGCTAGACCTACCAGGATACTCTGCCTACCCTGTGAAGACACCACAGACATTTTTTGATTTCTAGCTTCATGCTGGTTGTCTCAATACCATTGATTCTCCATGTCTGCCTTTTTAACTATTTAATGTACTTCTTATGCTGTGGCTCTTTGCCATGTCTCTTTCAATGAATAGCTGTTTCTGAGCTCCTTCCCCTGGGACCGCTCCAGTCCTATACTCTGGCCTTCAACTCTAGCAGTACTGTACTGATGATCAATGTTATTCCCTCCCATTATATTACATTCCATTTAGAAAAGTGAATAGTTTGAAGAGCCCCAGACCGAGGTCAGAGCCTTGGGAGGACCAACTTGCCAAACCCGTTTATTCTGAATCATGTCTCTTTTTTAATAGCTCCCATTGCTCGCGATTGGTTAGAGATTGTGGATCACATTTGTCTCCAAATCAATAATTGCTCAACTTGCTCACCAATGCAAATCACAATAGTTGTGTAATACTGTAATGAATACTTATGTAATACAAAGCAGAATGCTTCACTAAAGATCCAGTAGATCACATTTATCACTCTCGCTTGATAAACTGTACTAACCTTTGCACTAAATCAAACATTCTAATTACACTTGATTGGCACTACATTGTCCACCTGATAACTTACAGTCATTTTTGTGTAGTGTGTTTCCCCTCCACAAACATTTTCTTATACTTACCTGCCAAAGTGAAAGAAGAAAAAGGAAGGATAGTGTGTTTGTTCTGACTCCCCCCTAGCTGCTTGTTTCTCTTCTTATGACCTTGTGCAAACTCTGCCCCACCTTTCCTGTAGCTAAAGTGAGAGGGAAAAGGGATATGACAAAAAACTGCTAGTAGGTAAAATCAACACACAAGATGGTGGAGTAGACCTATCCAAGCTGATATGGCCACCCAGTATTCTGTGTTTGATCCATGAACATTTCTGAATTGGGCCTTTCTTTGTTTCTATGTTCCCTATCACAGCATAGAGGCTCCTTCAGGATCAGGCTGTACGAGAAGGGTGACTTTGGAGGACAGATGATGGACTTCACGGAAGACTGCCCAAACGTCTATGACAGGTTCCACTTCAATGATGTCCACTCCTGCCACGTCAACGACGGTCACTGGATTTTTTATGAAGAGCCCAGCTACCGAGGACGTCAGTACTACCTGCGACCCGGGGAGTACCGGAGGTACAGCGACTGGGGCGCCATGAGCCCAAAGATTGGCTCCTTCCGAAGAGTGGATTACATCTAAACTTCTAGCAAAGTTCAAGTGTAGTTTCATCTCGAGCTGCTCAATAAAATATTTACTAATAAAAGAGCTTTCTGTGTTTCAGAGTATGTGGTAAATACTGAATACATACTTGTAATCTACCCGGGAAGGCTTCAAACTGGGATCCGTAGCCTTCTTTTGCTATAATTAAAATTTCACAACTCACTATGGGGAATATTATCAAGCAACAGCGTTAAAATTATCGCCGCTTTAGCGACAGAAAACTGCCGCTAAAGCGGCGATAATGGGCTTGATAATATGCCCTTGAGAAATCCCATAGAAGCCCATCTTCTGGTGTCAACATGGGCTTCTTTTGGAATTTTCTGCGGCATATTATCAAGCCCATTATCTCCGCTTTAGCTGCAGTTTTCTGCCGCTGAAGCGGCGATAATTTTAACGCCGTGCTTGTTAATATGCCCCTATAGTTGTAATGATCTCTGATGACCTAAGTGAGAAAAGTGAAAAAAGTAGAAAACAACACTGAACGTTCATTTATATATGGTAACCAATACCTCGCTGTTCGTTACTACAATATTTCGATCTTGTGTTCATTAGGCTGATTGAGGGTTTTCCCAGAGAATGCTCATTGGTGTTTGTTGGATGGACGAGTGAGTGAGAGTGGTGGATTCCTCAACAGTCAGTCAAGAATGCTACCTGAGTTTTAAGAACCTTCCTCACTTTAGTTGCTAGAGACTCAAACTTGAGGGCGAATGCTACAGTGTTTAAAAGGCCCATTTGTACCACTGCGTAACCTGTTCGATCACATGAATTATTTTAAAAGGATTTGCAAATAGTTTCCAGGAATCCCAGTCGGCCAACGGCAATACCTTAAGCGTAATTTGTTCCTGGAGATACAGCAAGTGAAAGACCGCCATAAAAGGTTTGGGGTGATCAATATGTGTCAATTTCATTAGATGAACGGCAACCCCCTTCTCGTTTGCTCGTATGTTTAATTAGATTGTGTTACAATGGTCTATTTTCGACATAGTTGATGCATCTGAAACCTTTATCCCTGACTCCCCTACTCCGCCACAACACCCATTGATTTGAACTTTGCCCCCTATTTATAAGGGTGGCGTAAATATGGGGTAGCGCCAAAATTAAGACCAAGAATAACCTAACATAGCATAGCAAAATAGGAGAAATTATTAATTTCTCCTTTGTTTTGCTGTTTCTATGTGCGAGGCAACACACATAGAAACAGCAAATCGCCATGAATGATTGTTTATGTGCAGTCCCTTCCTGCATATAAACAATCATTTAAAAAATAACGATCTGCAACTTCTATTTGCGCTGCACAATGCAGCACACATACTAGGAGTTACAAATTAACATTAGTGATTGTTTATGCGCAGGAAGGGACACCTTCCTGCACATAAACAATCATTCCCTCAACGCAGGTATAGTGCAAGGGTGCCTGCGTTGGCGCTAGGGAGCTGAATTTAGCACCAGCGCTAGGTAAAACGCAGTGGTGCGCTGTATCATTGTAAATATGGCGCATCCTGGAGGTTTCAGAATGCCGGAGCACGGCGTTAGCAATTTGAGCTTAACGCTGCGCTCCACCATTCCACTGTAAACATGCCTCTCGGCGGAGAAGGGTTTCCGCGTGTATGTGAATAATGCACTGAAATTTCAAGCATCTGGTTGCCCTTGTTCGCTGCATTTTGCATGCAGCATGATGAACTATCTATATTATAAATGGACATTGCCATCTAGTGGTCTGAATTCGAAAGTACAGCTTACTTTATTGTGAAAATTCAACTATTAGTGTAACTGTAATCATGGTTCTATTTGAAACGAGACTAAAAAAGCTGGCCAACAAGCCATAAAAGTGAGCTGAGCCTGGCTTGACCATAGAGCAAAAGTAAGATTCAAGTCACCATAATAATAGCTTCATGCGAGAGTGATCCGCTGACGAAATCATCCAACCCTCTTTAAAAATAGTTTACTGTTGATTGTAAATGTAATAGATTCGATCAAATGAGTGGAGTATGTGATGTTTGCATAACCATGTCTTTAACCCTCCCTGGAGGATTTTGTTGTATAGAGTGGTCCTCCTGTAGGGTCTAAAAAATTCCTTTTCTGAGAAGTGAGCTCATAAAACACTGGAAATGGCCCACTAGGGTGGCCACCTCACTCAAAGTCACCATGAACACTTTCGAGTGCTGGACTTTATTGTGGCAGTCAATTGCATTCTGGGTGCTGTAGTCTTGGTCTGCTGCCATGATCAAACTAACAACCATGATTCCAATAATTTGTGACTTTAAACCCCCAGTACTGCAATTACCGTCCATGAAGACAGAGAGCAAGATGGGTCCCCTATGACCATCATCTCTCCAACCGCATGCCATCAACCCAGCATAGAAATGGGACAGAGAAGGGTCCCTGTCACCAAAATAAGTAAATTAGAGAGCTTAAAAAGTGGCCCATGTTTGCAAATTGGGGCAGTTTTGAATTTGGAAAGACCCGCTGCACAAGTGTTTTGCAATGTATGAAACACTGAATGTTTTGAGCTTGCTGCAGGCAATGTTTCTTTTAATATCGGGGAAATCAATAGTCAAAAACCAGCCCAGCAGAAATAAAAAAAGGTAAACTAACAGCCAAAAAAACAGGTTCACACACTGGTCTGTGAGAACAGCCCTACGTGCAGTGCATGCTTACAGTAGCGGCCTCTCCACTAAGGCGGAGGAGTGTCGCCCCACTGTTGCTGTGAAGCAGTAAAAGAAAGGAAAAATAAAACAATAACAACACAATGTTATTATCATTTTATTCTTCCCTGCTGCGGCAGCATGAGGGCAGGGCTGCTCAGCTGACAGAGCAGGAGAGGAGTGGTGGGCACACTAAAGTACTCATGATGCTTTGATAAGCCCGCTCAGGTCGGCCAAACAGTCATGCACACTTTAGCATGTTCTCCATGCAGGCTGCATTACAGCCTGCATGGAGAACATGCCCAAGTCCCCAGTTCCCGTCTGAGCACCGAACCATGGCACTGAGACCAATCACAGTGCTGCATTGCAGAGTGGTGATTGGTTTAGGGGAACTGATTACAGCGCTGCATTGCAGCGTTGTGATTTGCTCAGGGGAGCCTGGCTGCTTCCTGTTCAGTGGAGGAGAGACGATGTGGGACAGAGCGGCAAGGAGGTAAGTGAATTTTTCTTTTTTTTTAGAATTGTACCTCCTTACAGCCTCACCCCCGCCTCACCACCCCAGATCCGTGCTGGCCACCACTGCATGATTACCCAATAGGCCCGTCCAACCCTGCATTGTACCATAGAGGCCATGACCATGAGATTAGCATGGTACTCGTCCTCCATCACTACACCCAGGTGGTCGAATAGCAATGGAAGTCAGTAGACATGCTAAAGACGTGGCTAGAGAATTTGGAGAAAACATTAATTCAGATTTCTGAGTAAAGCTGAAGGTTATCACTTAATGTTCAAATGACAATGTAAGATGTAACCTGGACCCACACACAGGGCAGTGGCAACTGAATCCCAGCACAGTAAGGGCCATCGACCCAGCAGGAGGACAAGCCCAGTGTTGGAGCTGTATGCCATTTTGGGACTGCTACTCTTCACGGCGACACCTATTCTTGTACTACACACTCAGTTTGTTCACTGTACACTCATCCATGGTAAGCTTGAATGCAAAATCCTTAAAGTGGAGCATTCACCACCACACGCATTCTTGCACTAGGCACTAATCCACAGGTGCTACAGTGCAAAACCCTTAAAGGGCAGATGAGTTACGGTCTCTCACCACGCTGTGGGGAAGTGGATGGCATTTTCCGAAACTGTTGCTCTACCCTTTTAAGTCCACTTCAAGCCACTCTTCTCGTATGGGTCTCTGAAACTTACAGCCAGCCATATTGTCTGATTGTCTCGTCCTTATTTATGTTCCAAAGAAGTAAATCTTTTATTTGGGGCTCCAAATTGCTTCAACACAAGACTCCGTGATCTTCACTGACACCGGCTGCCTCACGCTAGAATCAGCTTCAAATGATGTGGAAGGGTCATTCACCAGAAGCAACTTACCTATCTAGGCCACCCACCTTCACCCGTAGAGAGAAGGCCTTATAGGACCAAAGGCCTTGCAGCTCAAGGTATCAAGATTCAGAACCACATTTGCCCAAATGATTTCTTACGTGCCTTTATTAACACTTGAAATTACTTATCCATTGACATAGGAGCAAAACCCACCCTGTTATATTTTAGAAGACAGTTAAGCAGCCATTAATTATATAACATCTTCAGTTTCAACTGTAGTTTATTTGTGTTCTTTGGTAAGCTCTCTAATGACCTGTAGGAATGCAGGACCTCTGTAAAAAAAATCCATTAAAATGAGTAAGGACCCAGCAATTATGGGCCATTGTAATTAGGATAAAGGAGCTAAAATAGCAAAGGTGACCCAGGAATGTTGTAATTCCCATTTGTTTCTGTCACTGATGATAGTGCATGTCCTCATTGTGAATTCAGGGATGAAATTACAGTTACTGTATGTCTCTGTAAGATTTGGTAATTTCTCTCATCACTTGATACCATGGAAAATGCCTCAAGCTATTTTATTGTAGAAGTGAGATTTGTTTTTCATTGCATCATTTGGCACGGATGTGGCTAGCCATAAAAAAACATCCTTATCCTCATACCACTATTCTCTGCGCACCACTCTACTCTACGCACTAACTACTCTACTGTATGCCACTCTAATCTACTTTGCACCACTCTACTTTTCCAATGCACTCTACCATGCACTCTGCACCACTGTACCCTGCGCAGATGCATTCTGCGCCACAGCACTCTCGCCACTGCCCTCAAATCTATGCCACTCTACTGCACTCTACTCTTCATCACTCCACTCTACGCCACTCTAATCATTTTGCATCACTGCACACCACCCACTACACGCTACACCACTCTACACCTCTGCACTCTACCCTGCACCTCTCCTCTCTACCCTGCACCAGTCCACAACGCACAATACCATTCCACATAGTTAAGTCCATCACACACAATCTCATTGTACATATTTCCATTACAGTTCCAATTCAACACACATAATTCCACTCCACATCACATTTATCCACTCAAAAGACGAAAGAATACTCATGGGTAAAATACTTTGTCCTTTACAATGTTAATAGCTCAAACTTTCACAAATGCGAGACCTATTGCATTGCAAATACTTGTTTAAGTCTGCTGGTTCACCCGAAATGCTCTGGAAAACTAGAATTGAAATCCTGGGGCAGAAGTTTAAAATGTGGGACTCTCCAGGACAATCCAAGGCACCTGGTCACCATCTCATAACAAACACACCACCCTTTGCCCGCCGATTTTGGTTTCAACTTGCTTCACTGAGCACCCGATAGCACCTGTTGAAGTAAAGTGGCCGACGTGTACTCTGTACAGGGAGCATTCAGAGCAACCGTTGAGACCAGTAAGTTTCTTTCAAAACAGGCGCCAGCAACTCTTAGCTGCTTGTGCCACCAGAGCACATGTTATAGGGTGCAATATGCTTGGTTGTAATTGTATTGACCATTGCTTTAATCTGTCTTTTATTGTGTGTTCCGGTGTTAGAATGTTTGGTGTGTTCTACAGTGTTTGTTCTGGGAAATGCAGTAATCGCTGATCCCTGGGAGTACCAGGATGTCTCTGCTTGTGGGTCCTTTCTCTGAAGAATAAACACTTATCTCTTTTACTGGAGCTGAACAATAATAAACAAACAAATTCCCGCTAGACCAGAAACTGCATGCAACTAATAAGTCTAACACATATTATAATGTTGGATAATATATGATTAAATTCAACACTAGCAACTAACACTACAAACTAACTCTGGGCTACACAGTCATGTGCTACCTATCCGCAAAGTGCTTCAACACCTTTAAAGGAGGAGTAAAAGTTATATAAATCTACACTACAAGATAATACAAATGTATTCCCTAGTTGCGTGCATTTCTCTGCCCACAGGGCTGCATGTGCATTTCATCTGCCTGCAGGTGTCCCAGTGCACATGATCTAAAAGCAGAGTTTTTTTCTGTACATTATCTGGCTTGCCTTCTTACATTGACGAAGGGGCCATGAGCCTGAAATGCATTGAGTAATGACGTACATAGCTGGCCCTAATACCCGAAGAAAACAACGTGAACAGTGGTTCATGTGTTATTTGAACACAGTAGATAGGGGCCTTAATTCCAAGGAAAATTGGATGAGCATCATTACAAGATAAGAGACTTTTGAGACGTCTTACGCTCGATTGGGTTAGAGATAGTTTTACTGTAATAATGGCTCTGGGACATCGCCTGGGTATTCATTTATTTATCTGCAACCTTTAAGCCTTAGGAGCAGGTGCTAGGAATGGTCCCATATATATTTTTCTTTGTCAATTTTTATATAAAAAATCTTTTTGACCAATACCTGAGTTTTGGCCAAAATTCGAGCTTTTGTGAAAATTGAGAATATTGATACTATTGTGCTCTCGGTCAGTACGATTCCGATTAAAGAGGGATACTTGCAAGAATAGGGCGGTTAGGATCTATGTATCCTTTTCTATACACACAGTGTGGGCATAAAGGGTTATTAACACCATTTATTAGAGGGAAGTGGCAGTTGGCCTTTCCTCTCTATAGACAATAATATGTGGCGGATTCTGTAATGTGGAAAATGTTTCACCCATATATTCATTTGGACATATTGGGATAACTTGTCCGTAAATACGAAGGGCGAGTAGATATATATTACCGTTTACACTAATGGAGAAACAATAACACGTAATAAACAACAATAAAACAAAAAAACGTATGAGAGATAAAAACGAACAGAAGTGGTTTTTTTGTGTGTCAACTTGAATAATCTAATAAATTCGTAAAGTTTTAATTTAAATTACCTCTAAAAAAAGACGAGAAAAACAAAACCACGAGATGGAGGTGGGTGCATTAGAACCAATGAACGGGGTTCTACTTTAAAATCAGAACTCATGACGTTTGAATCTGCGTATGAGCAGGCAGCTAACATGCAACAATTACAAGCCACGCGAATGAGTCAAGGTGATTGGCCCAAGACTAGTCACAGGACGAAGACAACCAATCAGAAAGGGAATCTGTTTCAACAAATAGGGTACATCGGGTGATAATGGCGGCAATCACAGACCGCATCAAGGAATTATCCCCGTATGGACGTTTGAACCTGTATCGCCAAGGTGAGACTAATAAGGGAAAAACAAACAGTGAAATTACTTATTTTTCGCTGTAACAAGACAGAAAACTGTGGGTCTTAGAGAAACTTAGCAAGGGGCACACTCCTAAAGTTTCTTTAACATTAATTCTAAAAACCCTTCTTTTATCTCAAAATCGGGGAAGTGTTAAACAGGGAGGACGCTCCATCCATTTCCGGTCCCCGAACAGGTCGCAACTTTACCTGCTTATAAGTGGAAGAAATAAAATTACATGCGGGCCATAACATAAATGGGGAAGAAAAAGGTATGAAAATAATAAAAAAAATGTTTTAAAAACAATAGGCCTATGATAGGAATTGAGGAGGTCGAACATAGCAGGGATATTAACATAACATGTATGTATTACAGACGGACAACAATAACGGGGCCAATTGAACAGAGCAAGAACAGTGGCCTGTTTTTCTGATAAGCCGTAGCAGCGCTATACAAGTCTAACGGTAAGAATGCAAATCAAACATAAACCATATTATTTAGAGGCATAGAGTGAGGTAGTAAAGTAAAGTGAATGTGAAAAAATAATGGATATAAGGGAATTTATATGCTTTACAGATGATACATAGGTGAAGGACAAAGGTGGAACAATAATTGCCGTTACATAAGAAGTATTGCCCAACCATCTGCAGTGGGTTGCACCAAAAAGGAACTAGGAGTAAAATATACTCAGGTGAGAACATTCATCAGTAGAGACCGTATAAATATAAATATTGAGTGGAAAGACTAGCACAAGTAATATAACACATCAAGTATTATGAGTGATAGGGACAGTGCCTTAAAATTCTGGGATATTTAGTTATCCAGATGTAACAATACTAGGATTAGGGCTAGTCTACCAAGGTATAATTTAGTGGAAACATTGATGAAATAGATGAAAGGGATAACCCATCTAAACATATCAATAAATCTTTTCTTTCCTTAGTTGAAATTTAAAAATCAACACCGAACGAGAGAAAAACATCGATCATTGGTCTTGACAAAGATAGTGGCAGAAATCAAGCCCATCGAAACGCGTCGACGCATAGGATAAATACAATCCAAAGGAACGGATATCCACTTGATAGGATAAATGGGTCAAGATCTTACAAGTGTTTAATCCTCAGAGCTGTCTCAAATTGGATGTATATTTTATGACAAAGTATAGTGTCTTTTTCATGTTGTATTCTCTCTGTTATGTGGGCTTAAAATAGGGGTGTGTATAGGTTTTTAATCATTTGATTTGTGTATGACAAATGTGTAATTTTGTTTGAAGCTTTTTGTATGTACTTGCTAGTCATGAAATTCTGTATGTGATTAGATTTAGGGTGCTGATTAGAATAGCAATCAATACAAAGTGATGTTTTTAAATGTGATCAAATACATGTTTTTATAAAATAAATGTACATGGTTTTTCAACTTGATTTTGTGCACAGTGACTATCTTCGAAAATTTACATTGTTTTTAATATATGTGTGTTCAAGGGACTGCTAGTTGTTACTTGGAAGAGTACCCTATTCCCTTGAATTTTACAAGGGGTCTCTCTCTATCTTTAAACACTTGTTAAGCACAACCTGTCGGTTGGAGAGAACCTAGGTTTCCTAGGTATAGATAATCAATCGAAGTGATCTTAGAACACTCATAAGGTTTAACTTACAACATACATGGATAAGTTAAAAACCTTTGGATTTTCAGAGGACCAATTTAATAGGCTTATCAGCCTTAATCCTCGCTCTGGCAATAATAATGCCCTGAAAAATACAAGCCACGAACAATTGATAAAAATCTTGAATGCTAAAAAGAAATTGATCCGCACAGAATTACATGCGGAATTTCTAATTGAATATTTGAAGGCTGGGGTAATTCCTATAGGTCTGCAAGTAAGGAATGAGCCTGGACTTTTTATAGAGAACCCCAAATTTATAGAAACTTGGACACATATAGCCAATCGCTGTAGCCGAGATTGGCTTATTCTCATTATTGAGACAGCGCAAGAACTAATAGAAATAGAAAGGAAACAAATAGAAGATTTGGAGATACAATTAAAACAAAGTTCAGTATTAGAAGAAGCCAAGAAAAAATTAGAAGAATTAGAAAGTGATACTAATAGCTATCGAGACTATCTAACCAATAAAAAAATGAAGAAATTAAGAAAGGATATAGAAAGATATAACAAAGAAGTAGTATATCCATATTTGGGGAAAGACTATTATAAAAATAGACAAGACCAAAGGTGGGAAAAACCCCAATACACCAGACCTGTATATTCAAGAGGGGGCAGTAAACGGGTTACCTTTTCGGAGACCTCAGGCTCCAGCAGCGAGGAAGAACAAGAGGGGGAACATAACAGCAGACCCACACCAGCATTCGAGAGGGAACCTTTTTTAGGCAGGCGCCAAAATCGGGGACAGAGGGGTTACAGGAACTACAATCGGCAGGAACCCCCGAGGAACCTTCAACCTCAAAATGCAGGGCAGGAATATCTGACAACCAGGAACAGACAATACTGGAGATAGAGGAATTACCCATTATTAATTTGTCAAATAAGATTTTAACGAAAGATGAAGAAGAGATTTTAAAAAAGGGATTTAGTTTTGCACCAACAGCCCCCCACAACACATACGAGCTGGAAAGTGACCTAAAGATGTTCTTTAGGAAAATTAGACTTAATAGGTTTTTTGAAGATAAGGAGTATATACAACCAAGAAATGTTTCTGGTTTCAAACCAAAATCCACATTTACCCCAAATTTGGGACAAGTAGATAAAAATGTGAAGATTTTTGAAAGGGTAGTAGAAATGGAGATCAAAAACATGAGCAATACTATGCCTAAACACAACAATTACAATTTATCCTTGGAACATAAAAAGGCTTTGAGATCATTGCAAGAGTGTGAGGAGATAGTCATCAAACCCGCCGATAAAGGCGGGGGAGTTGTAATTTTCGACTCCAATGATTATGATAGAAGAATGAGGAATCTCCTAGAGGTGAGGGACCACTATTGTCCCATCCATCTCAGTGCTATAGAAGACCTTAAGAAGGAAGTGGCTACTATTCTTAAACAGGGATTAGATGAGGGATGGATTTGTAAAAATGAGTACAAATTTTTATTAAATGCGCATCCAATTACACCGGCCATTTATGGTCTACCGAAAATCCATAAAAGTATCAATAACCCTCCGATGCGGCCCATAGTTAGCAGTATAGGCTCAATGTTGGAACCCTTAAGTAGATATGTTGACCACTTCCTAAAACCGATAGTACAGAAACAGAGGTCCTATATTAAAGATACAGCTCATGCGATTTCTATTTTTGAAGGACAGAGCTTCAACGGGGTGACCCAACTTTTGGTCACCCTGGATATCGAAGCATTATATACAAATATCCCCCAAAATGACACCATTAGGGTGGTTGCAGACATCCTTGAGAAAGAAAACTTGGAAGGGGCCAATAAAATTTTTATAGTTTCCTGTATAGAAATGGTTCTTAAGAATAACATTTTTCTATTTAAAAATGATTCATACATACAGGTGAAAGGGACCAGCATGGGGGCTACCTGTGCTCCCAGTCTGGCATGCCTCTATGTCAGCAACTTCGAACAGAAACACATCTTCAATGAGATGGCTCCATTTTTTGAGAACGTACAGGAATGGCACCGTTTCATAGACGATATTATTTTTGTTTGGAACGGTAACAGCCAGGAGTTAGACTCTTTTATAGATTGGATTAATTTAGGTGACCAAAATCTTAAATTTACAGCAAATTACAGTAATTCGTATGTTGATGTTTTGGACATCAAGATTAAGAACGTGGCCAACAAGTTACAGATGGAGCTCTTCACAAAGCCCACGGATAAGAACACTTTACTTACATATGATAGTAATCACCCTCGTTCCCAAAAAGACAATATCCCCTTTGGGGAATTTTTAAGACTGAGACGCAATTGCACGACCTTGGATGACTTCTACCGCCATGCGGAAATCCTGCCAAACAAATTAAAAGCAAGAGGATATCCAAGGAAGCTAATAAAGCATTCCTTAAAAAGGGCGAGGTTCTATAACCGAGAATGTCTATTAGAGACCAACAAAAATAAAAACAAAAAAGACATATCGAGTGGCAGAATTGTTTTTGTGTCACAATTTTCCAACATAAGTAATAAGATCAAAAACATAGTTAATAGAAATTGGAAAATTCTTAACTATGAAGTAGAAAACAGATTAGAAAAACCCCTTTTCTCATTTAGACGCAACAAAACAATTCGTAACTCCCTAGTGAAGACCTACAAACAGACTTACGATACTCAAACTACATTGGCAGGTGAAAAAGCTAAAGGGAATTACAAATGTGGCTCTTGTTTGGCTTGTGCACAATGCATAGAAGCTAAAAGTATCACATATAACCAGAAGATCATATCGGCGAAAACACTGAACAATTGCCGCAGCAAAAATGTCGTCTATCTCCTCATCTGCCCGTGTGGATTGGGCTATGTAGGGGAGACAGGCAGAGAACTTCGCACTCGCCTGTGTGAACATAGGTCTGCAATTAGGAACATGAAAGATAAGGCTCCACTTACAGACCACTATGGTAAATTCAAACATGACTGCAATGAATTTAAATGGTTCATCTTGGAAAAAATACTAGTCAACAGGAGAGGAGGGGACCCTAATACCCGAAGAAAACAACGTGAACAGTGGTTCATGTGTTATTTGAACACAGTAGATAGGGGCCTTAATACCAAGGAAGATTGGATGAGCATCATTACAAGATAAGAGACTTTTGAGACGTCTTACGCTCGATTGGGTTAGAGATAGTTTTACTGTAATAATGGCTCTGGGACATCGCCTGGGTATTCATTTATTTATCTGCAACCTTTAAGCCTTAGGAGCAGGTGCTAGGAAAGGTCCCATATATATTTTTCTTTGTCAATTTTTATATAAAAAATCTTTTTGACCAATACCTGAGTTTTTGGCCAAAATTCGAGCTTTTGTGAAAATTGAGAATATTGATACTATTGTGCTCTCGGTCAGTACGATTCCGATTAAAGAGGGATACTTGCAAGAATAGGGCGGTTAGGATCTATGTATCCTTTTCTATACACACAGTGTGGGCATAAAGGGTTATTAACACCATTTATTAGAGGGAAGTGGCAGTTGGCCTTTCCTCTCTATAGACAATAATATGTGGCGGATTCTGTAATGTGGAAAATGTTTCACCCATATATTCATTTGGACATATTGGGATAACTTGTCCGTAAATACGAAGGGCGAGTAGATATATATTACCGTTTACACTAATGGAGAAACAATAACACGTAATAAACAACAATAAAACAAAAAAACGTATGAGAGATAAAAACGAACAGAAGTGGGTTTTTTGTGTGTCAACTTGAATAATCTAATAAATTCGTAAAGTTTTAATTTAAATTACCTCTAAAAAAAGACGAGAAAAACAAAACCACGAGATGGAGGTGGGTGCATTAGAACCAATGAACGGGGTTCTACTTTAAAATCAGAACTCATGACGTTTGAATCTGCGTATGAGCAGGCAGCTAACATGCAACAATTACAAGCCACGCGAATGAGTCAAGGTGATTGGCCCAAGACTAGTCACAGGACGAAGACAACCAATCAGAAAGGGAATCTGTTTCAACAAATAGGGTACATCGGGTGATAATGGCGGCAATCACAGACCGCATCAAGGAATTATCCCCGTATGGACGTTTGAACCTGTATCGCCAAGGTGAGACTAATAAGGGAAAAACAAACAGTGAAATTACTTATTTTTCGCTGTAACAAGACAGAAAACTGTGGGTCTTAGAGAAACTTAGCAAGGGGCACACTCCTAAAGTTTCTTTAACATTAATTCTAAAAACCCTTCTTTTATCTCAAAATAGGGGAAGTGTTAAACAGGGAGGACGCTCCATCCATTTCCGGTCCCCGAACAGGTCGCAACTTTACCTGCTTATAAGTGGAAGAAATAAAATTACATGCGGGCCATAACATAAACGGGGAAGAAAAAGGTATGAAAATAATAAAAAAAATGTTTTAAAAACAATAGGCCTATGATAGGAATTGAGGAGGTCGAACATAGCAGGGATATTAACATAACTTGTATGTATTATAGACGGACAACAATAACGGGGCCAATTGAACAGAGCAAGAACAGTGGCCTGTTTTTCTGATAAGCCGTAGCAGCGCTATACAAGTCTAACGGTAAGAATGCAAATCAAACATAAACCATATTATTTAGAGGCATAGAGTGAGGTAGTCAAGTAAAGTGAATGTGAAAAAATAATGGATATAAGGGAATTTATATGCTTTACAGATGATACATAGGTGAAGGACAAAGGTGGAACAATAATTGCCGTTACATAAGAAGTATTGCCCAACCATCTGCAGTGGGTTGCACCAAAAAGGAACTAGGAGTAAAATATACTCAGGTGAGAACATTCATCAGTAGAGACCGTATAAATATAAATATTGAGTGGAAAGACTAGCACAAGTAATATAACACATCAAGTATTATGAGTGATAGGGACAGTGCCTTAAAATTCAGGGATATTTAGTTATCCAGATGTAACAATACTAGGATTAGGGCTAGTCTAGACAAGGTATAATTTAGTGGAAACATTGATGAAATAGATGAAAGGGATAACCCATCTAAACATATCAATAAATCTTTTCTTTCCTTAGTTGAAATTTAAAAATCAACACTGAACGAGAGAAAAACATCGATCATTGGTCTTGACAAAGATAGTGGCAGAAATCAAGCCCATCGAAACGCGTCGACGCATAGGATAAATACAATCCAAAGGAACGGATATCCACTTGATAGGTTAAATGGGTCAAGATCTTACAAGTGTTTAATCCTCAGAGCTGTCTCAAATTGGATGTATATTTTATGACAAAGTATAGTGTCTTTTTCATGTTGTATTCTCTCTGTTATGTGGGCTTAAAATAGGGGTGTGTATAGGTTTTTAATCATTTGATTTGTGTATGACAAATGTGTAATTTTGTTTGAAGCTTTTTGTATGTACTTGCTAGTCATGAAATTCTGTATGTGATTAGATTTAGGGTGCTGATTAGAATAGCAATCAATACAAAGTGATGTTTTTAAATGTGATCAAATACATGTTTTTATAAAATAAATGTACATGGTTTTTCAACTTGATTTTGTGCACAGTGACTATCTTCGAAAATTTACATTGTTTTTAATATATGTGTGTTCAAGGGACTGCTAGTTGTTACTTGGAAGAGTACCCTATTCCCTTGAATTTTACAAGGGGTCTCTCTCTATCTTTAAACACAGGATGAAGATGAACCATTTATATCCACATGCTGCGGAAAAAGGCCTGGATTGGCATATCTGTAGCATCAGAAACTGGGGATACATGCAGCCTGTCATATGACCAGAGAAATGTGTTGAAATCTAAAGAAAAAGATGGAGTTAACAAAGATTAAAAATGGATTATCAAATGAGCCACAAAGATTGTTGGATTTTTTCCGATTTGGCTGTGCGACAGGCGGATGGAGTAAAATGTCGCTCCATATACTTTGATACTACATGAGCGCTGTTGGGTCACGACGCAGCACCTGTGAGCACACACATTGCTAAAGCATGAGTATTATGTCAAGATGGGTTTTCATACAAGGAGTGCATCCTGCCACATTTATTCTTGTACAAGATAAACCTCTTGCCAGGCCCAATCTCTCTCTTTTTAATACTTATAAGTCACCACTATGGTAGTCCCTACTTAGCCCAGAGGGCACAGTGCAGTGAATTTAAAAGGTTCGACATGTACTTTTACGTTTTACATGTCCTAGTAGTGAAAAACTCCTAAATTAGTTTATTACTATGGTGAGGCCTACCACTCCCATACGATAACATGGGGTTGCCTTATTACATTTAATAAGTGATAACTTTCAAGTGGAAGCATGCAGTTTGGTTTCTATGGAATTTTAATTTAAACCCTCTTTAATGGTAAAGTCGGATTTCAAATCACCAGTCCTGAAAATGACACTTTTAGAAAGTTGGCATTTTCCTGTCCTAACTATTTGGTGCCTGCTGATTCTATCCTGGGTCACATGACTAGGTGTAGCTGGCAGTTGGTCTTTGTGTATTACTCCCTGGCAAAAGGCAATAGATGCTAGTAGATGGGCCATCTCTGACTTAATGAGGGGTGGGGGGGGGGGCGGCAGCTGTCACCTACCACATTTGCACATCACAAAGGCTCTGCCTGGACAGACTGACAAAGGGGTTGACACTAGTCTTTTGTGCCCCAAGACAAGCTGGAGCTAGGGCAAGAATGTAGGAACTTCCAAACACCTCTAGGGGTTTAAACCTCCAGAACCTTCTCCTACTTTAAAGCTAGCAGCAGGTATAAATACTGGACCCTCCAATCCAAATCTTGAGTATACCTCTAAACCTGTGGAAGACTCAGAAGGACTGCTGTGCTGTTCTGCAAGTAGGACTGCCACTCTGATACCCTGCTATTTGAGAAAAAGGACTGGACCTGCATCTTGATCCCGGGACCACTGGAGTGGCTCTAAGGGCAAGTTGGCAGGCCTCCTGATCAGACCCTCAGGGGAAGAAAGGGCTCCAAAAATCTTGAACCTAGCATCTAGACTCTACTCTACTTGTCGTGAGCCTTGACCCCCAAGAAATCACTGCCTCATGTCCATTAAAGCTAGGTGGGTTGCGAAGGTTTGTAGTCCTAAAACGTGAGTTGTGGTTCTAAAACATTTGGGAAGTGCTGGTTTACATAATCCCAAAATTACATCAACATAACCATTTAAATCAGGCCACAAATAAAACAAGTTAAACTTCTTCTTTGTGGGTATTGACCCTAATGTCCTAAATGGCCTAACCTTAACAACATTTATCGTATTACACTAAAAGGGACAACTTTGTCTCCCTTAGTAGCAGGTCCCCACTCAATGTTCAAAATATCTTTAAGCACACTCCGCACGTAATATTTATTAGGCATTTTTTTTCATCTGGTCAGCCTTTACCAATCAGGTCTTTAACATGTTGCCAAACCTCATCTTCAGCAACCGCTTCGAGCCTGACTCACTGAGCCCCCATTCTGTTACATGACATCCGCCAGCCAAATTAAGCATTCAGCTAACCACACTTTATATTAATATTCTGTACCAGACCCCACTAGGGATTGTGATAAAAAGCCAGCCCTAAAAAGTCTTACTCTTGAAATGTGACAAACATCAAAATTAAACTCTTGTAGTCGAGACAGTAAAAATATTAATCTTGAGCGAAACAGTAAAAATATTAATATTGAGCGTCAATGCCCACACCTTTCTCTCCTAAGACGAAAATCAAAGATTTGTGATCAGCGACCAATTTAAATCTTTTTATCTGCAGAAAAGTTGTAAAATGTATAACAGCCCTAACACTCCTCAAAGCTCATTGGTTTATGACATTCTGCTTCTCTGAAATGTGTTGCAAACCCCACTGTTAGATTTTTATTCTCAATCATTTGTGTCAGAACTGCCACAATTCCAAAATTGTTTGCATCCATGGTCATAATACACTCTACATCTGGGTTGGAAGGTTTCAGCCCTGGTGCACATACAATCATCTCCTTCATCTTTTCGAACACACCATCCTTATCTCATCCCCAGACAAATGGTACATTTTTTCTTCACATTTTTTTCAAATGATCCAAAATTAATGCAAAACTAGAAACAAATCATGCATAGTATTCACATAGACCCTAGACAGATATTTTGTATTCCTTTGTACCTGGCCTGGAAACATTTATTATTGCACACAATCAATCTTTTTCTCTGCTTGATGCCTTCATGAGAGATTGTGTTTCCTAGATATTCTATACTGTTCTGAAAGAAGCCACACTTTTCCTTTCTAAAGTCATGCCATGCAGACTAAGGATACTTAATACCCTGTCCAGCAGCACATAATGTTCTTCTTTGGATTAAAAAAATAGAAAAATATCCTCTTGTGATGCCACACCTTCTTTTCCATTTCCAAACAACCTATACATTAACAGATGCAGCTGAAGCAAGGCCAAAAGGTATGCATCTGAAATAGCAGCCCCCTGTAACACAAGCAGCAGAAGTATTTCCCACCAGCACCCCCTCTCCAGTCCCCCCTTCTCCACTCCCCCGGGGCCAGTCCGATTTAAATGCCAGGGCTGGTTTGCATTCTCAATCTAGCCCTGCTCAGAACATTTTTCTAACATGATCTGAAGGTAGGTTGCATGTAAATCTATTACGGAGATAGCATATGCCCCACTCAAAGATGCCAATAACTCTTGTATTTTTGGAAGCAGATAACAATCAATCAAGATGTCCTTGTTGACTGAGTGCAAATCCACACATAAACATATACTTCCAGATTTATGTTTAGCCACTACAATCAACAAAACCCATTCTGCTGAATCAGCATTCACAATTACTCCTTCAAACAGCTCATCTAAATGTGCTTTCAGTTCCGCTCTGATAATCAACGGTACATTGCATACCTTATGCATCACAAGACAATAAATTTCCTTTAAAATGATTCTGTGGTCATATTCATACACACATCCTAGTTTCTTCTTAAACACATCAAGATATTTTGCAAATAGACCCTCTTCATCAGTGTTAGAAATTGGGGCGCTAGTTGGTAGAGGTATGCACCCTGTCCAAGTAGGGACCACATTTCTAGTCAGGGTAAGGCAGATACACACCCTAAACATACCTGTGCTCACCCTCTGGTAGCTTGGCATGGCACAGTGAGGCTTAACTTAGGAGGAAATGTGTAAAGTATTTGTGCAACACTTAATGCAGTAAAACAGTTAAAACACCACACAAAAATAATCAACACCATTATAGAAAAATAAACCTTAATTTATTTAACAAAACACAACCAAAATGACCAAACTCAGATAAGTAGAACTGGAGTTATGAATTCTTAAAGAATATCTTGAAGTATAGTACTTAGAAACATTAAGTGCTAACCGGGGCTATCTGGTCGCGCTGGATTGGGTCAAATCTG
Organism: Triturus cristatus; assembly: GCF_964204655.1. NCBI lineage: Eukaryota > Metazoa > Chordata > Amphibia > Caudata > Salamandridae > Triturus > Triturus cristatus. The sequence goes on from NC_140593.1 coordinate 426,471,450, forward strand.
AAAAGTCAGGCTGCCTGCATTGGAGCTTGAGTCGGATATAGAACTAGGCAGGGCTCGCTGCAAACAGTACCTTCACGGAGGAAGCATCACCGTTGAGGAGCAAGATGCGAGGAACGGTCAGAGGCAATGCGTCAGCTGTGATCCCTAGGATTGTAGGCAATGCGCTGGAGTCGTGCAGTTGGGAGATGCGTCATTGGCGATGTATCATTGTCTAGCCGCTCTGTCGGTACTGTAGTGTCCTTGAAGCAGTGATGCGTTGGTATCAAAGAGACTGCATAGGTTCCGATCGGCGCAAAGTCAGGACTGCGTGGATTTCTGTATAGACAGCCTGAAGACCCACTTACAAGTGTCTAGGACTCGATTGGCACCACTTAGCAAGGCAGGACTCACAGTTGGCAGAGCCCACAGGCTGTAGAAGGGTTGAGTGAAGTCTCTGATATCCCAGAGACTTGAGAGCAGGAGGCAAGCCAGCAAACCCTTAGAGTCACTTGGTTCTGGGGGTGTAGAGATGCAGGTCCAGTCCTTCTCACTACCAGGCAAGGTAGGCAGCAGGGCAGGCACAGCAAAGCAGGAGTCCAGAAGCGTGACAGTCCTTTCAGCAGCACAGTAGTCTTTCCTCTTGGCAGAGTGTCCTCAGGGCCAGAAGTGTACTGAGTTGGTGATGTTAGGGTCCCAATACTCACTACAGAGGGGTATGCCGTCCTTGTGTCAGGACAGGCACAGCCGTATTCAGGTGGAAGTGTCAGCTCCTCCCTTCCATCCTGCCCAGGATACCCCATCAGGATGTTAATGGCCGATCAGGATATGAATGCCCCATTAGTCACACCTAAGTTCCCTTTGTGTGTGACTGTCTAGAGGGAATGCACAAAGCCCAGATGTCACCTAACCCAGTAGTGTATTCAGAGACAGGCAGAAACGCAGAATTGTTAAAGTAAGAAAATGTCAACTTTCTAAAAGTTGTATTTTCACACTTACAACTTAAAATCCGACTTTACCATAAGCTGTGATTTTAAATTGAGAGTCCAGTGACACCAAACTCTAAATATGTATTTGTTATATTTGTGGGATGTATCAGACGTGGCACCAGTCTTTGTTAATTGATGTTATTTTTATTTGGTCTATTCCAATAAGGACAAAGTATAGTATTATGAAATCTTCTTTTCTTATTTGCAGGTAACGGATGTCCAGGACCACCAAGGAGGTTGCTCGCCCCCTCAAAATAAAAAATAAAAAAACGTCACAGGTAAGTGCTCAATGGTTATGAAAATCAGATTGGGGAAAAAGGGTCATGTTGAAGGACACCCGTCTCATGCGACTTTCCCCGAACCCATCACCAGGTGTCTCATTTGTTATCTTCAATGGAAAATCATGCGCATAGGGAACCTACTTGCATCTTCACTAGGTACATTCTTTAAATAAAATAAGATTCCCTGGTCAAAAACTTAGGCTAATAACCATTGGGCAAAAATCATTAAAATAAATGTGGCTGGTATTTGGGAAGCTGAAACTTCTGGCCACGTTCTAGAGTGTCCAGCATGCACAGGAGCTAAAGGCTGTGCCCCCGACTTCCAACCACATCCCGTATTACTTCCTCCTGTGTCCCCCCAATAACCATGAGCATACCTGTGCTAGTGACACTCCTCCAGGAGCATTGCAGGTGGCTCATGATATTTGCAAATATAAACAAATGACTTCCTAGCTATTGTTTCTCTTTCTTTTCATTTGACCTCACTTTGGAAGACAGTCTTATGACCCTTTATTTGCTCCTCTCTATTGAAATGAGAGATTCAACTGACTAACTATATGTAAATATATTACAGGATTTAACCTGCCCCTACAAGGCTCACTGTGTGTGTCTGCTAAACACCTTACACTTTGAAGTCACTGGTGGTGGTTATCAGTGTCTTATTGAAATCCTAGATTAGACAGTATTTTTTCTGTTATCTTTCTTGATATTTGTAGCCCTGATGAAGTCGTGATTACGACGAAATCCATGTTGGCTACAGCTACTGTGAAGGCTATTGTGAAGAGTACAATAAATAACTTGTTAAGAACAAGATTGAAGAAACTACGATTGAAGACTACATTACTGCTATACCATTGTCATATATAAACCTCTACATGTGTCAGATGAGTGTATGTAGACTTACATGGAACCTCAGAGTGGGGTTCTAATTTATGAATGTTGGGTGAACATTCATACATCATGTGCACCGTATCTTCTTGGTTTGTGCAATAATACTTTGTAGTAACTCCCAAGTGAGGGCTGTGGAACCTTTCTTTCACCCCTCCTCTTTTTGTAGCATACTCTGAAGCCCAATAAGTTCTATCAGCAGACCATTGCTTCTGAACTACAACAGAACAATAGTTGCATGTAACAATTAATAGGACCCATGGAAAGAGATGCATAGTCATATGAAAAGGGTTGGTGAGGGCAACATAGCAAATACCTCAGATGTAACCACCCCATCTGAGGTGTTATCCTCTGTATATATATCAAAACTTCCAATGTGAATAAAAAATGAGACAGCTACATTTCCGGTCATACCTATTTCCTAGGGCGAATAAGGCAGAACCAGAGAACTAAGATGGGTCGCCGGGCTTTGAGTACTCTGGTCAGGAAAGGAAGGGAACAAATTAAGAAGCGTAAAAAACAGAACAAGATGATTGATAGTGATGTGAGGGAATGTGGGATTTTAAATATTAACCTGGATAAAGGTGGATGCAGCAGCTCAGAAATAGATAATACTGTAGAGAAAATCAAAATCTCAAAGCACAGGTTTATCTCCTGTGGCAATGGGAAGAAAATGGCTACGGAAGCACGGGCTAGGCAAAGAGGTAAAGAGAGGTATGACAACTAGGGTCCCAAAAGGGAGGGCCCCAGGAAAAGGGAAGCTGGGTTAGGTGTAAATAATCCGGAAGCTATGTTGAAAACTGACAAGAAAGGTAAGCTTGGTGACATTTAGGCTGTGGGTTCCTTCATGTATAAAATGTTGAAATACAAGGGAATGACAACAGTTGTTTATGGGTATTTTCTGGACCTCGCCCCGAAAGTACATAGAGGAAAAGGTGTAGGAAGTTAAATCCCTTAAATAGATTTTGATTGCACAAGATATTTTCAAACTACCCAAGCCCCCGTCTAACATCCTCCAATGACATAAAGCAAGATGACTTCCTGGTGAATAGAGCAGGGAAAGATGTAACAAAAATCCTACTCTACTCAGTGCTGGTTAGAGATGTCCTGCTTAATGCTGAAAGCAAATTAAAACCCCAAGGACTAAAAGATTCCCTGGATCCCTGGAGGTGTAGCTGGAACCTAATGAATACCCTAGGATGGGCTTTCTGAAATGTCATGGTGGTAACTCAAGTTAGCCTGACACACATAGTGCACAAAATAGTTTCAGGCACATACTAAAAAATAGTGAAGGTAATTTGGAAAAAATACTTTGCCCCAAAGGGAGGGCAGTAAGGGGCGGTAAAATCATATTAGCCCAAATAGGTATGCCTGCGGAAGATGGTAAGAGGAAAGTAAGGAAGGTTGGAATAACCTTAGCAATATAGACTACGGTTCGGATGCTATGCACCAGGTGTACTTTGTTCTCCTGGAATACACATGGGTTTAGTAACGTATCAAAGCAGCAAATCTTCAAAATCATAACTGATCAGTATGCAATTGTGGGTTTCCAGGAAACATGGCTGTGCATGGAACCCCCACAGATTGATGGGTTTCAGAAAGTCTACCAGGGGGCATCAGATGGCTAGCTTCTCCCTGACACAGATCATCAAGCACAATACCCTTGCCGCAGGGCATACCTTAGATGGTATTTTCACGTCAAATCCATCTCTTAAAGTTTCAGTAGTGATACCGGCCCCATGGTCAGACCATAAAGCTATAATGTTCACATTAAGTAAGGATCAGCACATTCCAAGATCCTCAAATCCACCAGTCCTAGTCAACTGACGGGACTGGCCCACTATCAACCCCCTCACTCTACAAGCATCCTTACTATGCACAAAACCAGACCTCACTACCGACACTAACTCCTTTGTTCATAGGTTGTCCACTTGGATCAAAACAGCAGTAGATCTCTAAGCCCCAATGAAGAGTTTCCTTTCCAGGCGGAAAAGCCCTTCAGAACCATGGTTCTCTGATAAGCTAAGAGCTCAAAAGCAAACCTGTAGAAGGGCTGAAAGAAACTGGAGAGCAAACTACGACCCCATAGAAAAACCTAAGTATGCACAATCTTTGGCAGACTATAAGAAGCTGATTTTAGAAGAAAAAAGTAAATACATTTCATCAAAAATCCTTCACGCAAGGAATTCTAGCAAGGAGCTCTTCTCAATGGTAAAGAAATTTGCTAAACTTCCAGAAACACCTATGACGGAAAGCAGTGCTGAATTCTGCAACATATTGGGACAGTTGTTCAAGGATAAAGTTCCCTAAGAATAATACAGCATTTACGGATTCTATTTCCGTCAATCCGTCTTTTTCTTTCCCCCCCCCATACATTAGAACAGATCATTCAGGTGCTAAAAACATGTAAATCAGGTGGCCCAGTGGACCCCTGCCCTCCAAAAGTATTACATCTGATTCCGAAAATATTAAGTGAATAATTAGGGGTCATTTTCAACGAGATAATTCAGTCGGGCATTTTCCCAGACGTCTGGAAAGTAGCGTCAATCCTTCCACTCTTGAAAAAAACGAATCTTGACCTTACAGATCCCAGCAGTTATCGACCCATCTCCAGACTACCATTTCCAGACAAGGTGCTGGAGAAAATACTAAATGCACAGCTTACTGCATTTATTACCTCCAGGAACCTCCTAGATCCCTCACAGTACAGGTTCTGGGAGGGGCACGGAACTGAGACAGCTCTGGTCATGGCCGCAGAGGAACTAAGAGCAATATTAGACACAGGGGGCAAGGCCGCCTTGATTTTGTTAGATCTATTGGTGGCCTTCGACACTGTGAACCACGATATATTAGCCAGTAGGCTCTCTGAGTTGAGGATCAGAGATACCACCCTCACGCTGCTGCCATCTTTTCTTGCCGATAGGACCTTTTCAGTAGAAACCGGGGCCTTTTCCCTGGGCCTTTTAAACGTCCCTGCGGTGTGCCACAGGGCTAGTCTCTAAGCCCCACACTCTTCAATGTATATGTGGCCCCACTGGCCTCAATCATCAGGCAGTTTGGGTTCTCAGTGGTCTCTTATGCTGACGACACTCAGTTGGTGGTGTCAGTCTCAAGTAACTTGGATGAGACAGCTGACCGTTTCAATAGCTGCATGACACAGGTTACCCTGTGGATGCAGTCCAACTGCCTAAAATTGAATGGCGGAAAGACTGAGATCTTGCTGTAGGGCTCTGATTAATCATTTTGGTCACCTAGATGGTGGCCCACCAGTCTGGGTGTTTGCTCAGCCCCAGTGCCTAAGGTCTAAAATCTAGGATTCATCTTCTATGATAGACTGACATTCAATATTCAGATCAATACCCTCTCCTCAACCTTTTGGTTCATTCTAAAAATTATCAGGAAAATCCAATCTCAGTATCTACAAAGGTTGCAGAGTCTTCAAAATGCTACAGCAAGATTAGTATTGGACATCCCCAGGTTCCAGACAGTCTCCCACGGTTAAAGAGCCCTCTACTGGCTCCCGATGGACAAGAGGATTAAGTTGAAATCCCAATGCCTAGCCTTCAGAGCACTACATGGCGCTGGGCCTCAATTCCTGAGGACTCATTTGAAATGGTGTGTGCCGACTAGAAGTTTAAGATCCGCACACAGCAAACTTCTGCAAACACCCAGGTTCAAGAAAGCACGTTAGGGTGGAAGAAGCTTCCTGTTAAGGACAGTCAAGACATGGAACCTAACTCCTGGTCGCCATAAAGAACAGCCCTACGCTTCTATCTTTTAGAAAGACACTGAAAATCTGGCTCTTCTCCAATTAACATGACCTGTGCACTATTCAGGCAACCTTACTCGACCCGCCTGGCTGTAGCAGCAAGACGCCCCTGGGCATTTGTGCGCTTTACAAATGCACAAATCAAATCAAATAACCCCTCAGGGTGTCCATTGGGGGTATGTTAACTTTAATATCTACAAAGGGCGAAGGTTTTTGCACACGGAGCAAGCCCGTTTGAACACTCACACAGGCGCTGTTGCTGGCCATCCATACAGCCTTCCTGCCGCCGCCACAGCTACTCTACCTTAGCGGCCGCAGAGTTCAGGACTACAGCCCCCAGGAGCCTTAGCGGCGGAAGTCCGCTTTCGTAACTAACGCGCACGGAGGCGCATACATTTGAACTTAGCCCCGGCAGAGCGGGTGACTCCAGAACCTTGTGACATCTTGCCATAACTGTGTTTCTCTGCATACCTGTCCCAGGCGCTGTTGCTGGCCATCCATACAGCCTTCCTGCCGCCGACGCAGCTACTCTACCTCGCGGCCGCAGAGTGCAGGACTACAGCCCCCAGGAGCCTTAGCGGCGGAAGTCCGCTTTCGTAACTAACGCGCACGGAGGCGCATAAATTTGAACTTAGCCCCGGCAGAGCGGGTGACTCCAGAACCTTGTGACATCTTGCCATAACTGTGTTTCTCTGCATACCTGTCCCAGGCGCTGTTGCTGGCCATCCATACAGCCTTCCTGCCGCCGCCGCAGCTACTCTACCTCGTGGCCGCAGAGTGCAGGACTACAGCCCCCAAGAGCCTTAGCGGCGGAAGTCCGCTTTCGTAACTAACGCGCACGGAGGCGCATATATTTGAACTTAGCCCCGGCAGAGCGGGTGACTCCAGAACCTTGTGACATCTTGCCATAACTGTGTTTCTCTGCATACCTGTCCCAGGCGCTGTTGCTGGCCATCCATACAGCCTTCCTGCCGCCGCCGCAGCTACTCTACCTCGCGGCCGCAGAGTGCAGGACTACAGCCCCCAGGAGCCTTAGCGGCGGAAGTCCGCTTTCGTAACTAACGCGCACGGAGGCGCATAAATTTGAACTTAGCCCCCACGTCGCGGGACGCGCGCAGCGGCGCCGGGAGAAGCCCGGGACAAGGGCGGGACCGTTTGTGGCCGTTGGTGGCCGGAGGAGGCTGGGCTGGGCCATCTCTCCTGGCCCTGATTCCTCGCGCTCTATTTCTATTAGGCATTGCATCATTGGATTAACTGTACAAAGTGGGCATTGGCATACAAGTTGTGAGTAACTATATAGTGATTTGTTGATTGGTAGTTACTGATTTGCCGTTTATCCGTTGGCTGTGCAGTAGGTATGGTACTGTGATTAAGCATTATTCGGTTGTCTATTATAACAGGAATTGCAAAATGGGAAAGCGTACTACTCAAAAATCTTCACTTGTACAAAACCAAAATGTGGCCACCCCCCAACTCCCTAGTTTGACAGCGATAGACCGTATGTTGCAAAAAACCATTGGTGTTGTGGCTAATGCCATTGAAACCACGGAACGTCGCTTGTCACTTCCTATGGGTTGCCATCTCCCACTCCCTATCCCTGATATGTCAATGCTTACCACTAACTCCATACTCTGAACTGAAAAACAAAACCACCCACTATCTGAATAATAGTAGACCCTTACCGAGAGAGATAGATGGGAAGGTTTTGTTTGTTAGAAGAGTTAGTTGGGTAGGCAACAGAATCAAGGACATCCAGGGCGACTGTATCTTAGTTAATTTTCGTGATACACGAGCCGTGAAGTACATTTGCAACTATCATTATGAGTCTACCGGCAGTAAAATCAGAATAGCCAGTTTGGAATATTTCTATCCTTGCCAAATGCTTCATCCCCAATGGCCAAATCAGGGTCTCAAATTCTGGGGTCGATCTATTAATGAGTATTGCCCTTATGCTCCACTTAATTATGGTAATAGGGGGGAACTTTTTGGTCATGAATTAGGGTTTTGACGCACTCATCACTATCCATTGTGCCTACTAACTAACTCTCTGATTGACCATCTGCCCCTTGGGATCCCCTTAATGGCCCAAGGAAGTACTCTGGACCTGGAAACATCTTTCCAGCATATCTCCGTCTTTGATCAATCTAAAGAATTGACCAAACCTTCTGGAGATCAACTGGATTCACCAATAAGTTGCACACCTTCTACCATGGAATCATTTAAAATCATTAGTTGGAATTTGGCAGGCTTAAATAGGAAATTGGGCTTGCCTGAATGGAATTCCCTGGTAGAAGAACATAAGATCTGTATATTCCAAGAGACCTGGAGTTTGAAGCCCCTCCATAGAGTTGGGTACGTCACCTTTTTTCTGCCTGCAACATCCCCAAGTACAGGGAGGGGACGCCCCTCTGGGGGCCTTCTTATATGGGTGAGCATCGCGCTTGGATGTGATATCACCCAAAAACAGACCAATTGTCCAGATATTTTAAGAATCCTGCTGAGAGGCCCTAATAGGGGGCGAGCCCTTGAGCTATTTAATGTTTATGCAAGGGGCACAAAAAACTGTTCTCCTTCCCCCACAATAACTATTCTTGAAAATGAGCTTAGAGCCTGCAATGACGGGGTTCAAGTTCTGGTTGCGGGAGATTTCAATTGCTCTTATGAACCCCTTGCGACCGAGGACATTTTGGATTCGGTGGAAGATGACATAAAAAGGGGTATTCCAATACTGGCCATACAACCGATTAAAAAGTTGTCCCAAAGGGTGATACAGCTAAACGCATTGACTATGGAGTTCGGGTTAAGAGCTGTTAACGGCCAAACTATCTCGGACCCCATGGGTGCGGATACCTATAATAGGGTGAACCATACTTCACGGATCGATTACATTCTTCTTAATTTTACACTTTGGAGGTCGGTCCATGATATGGTGGTCTTATCCACTATTGAAAGTGACCATAACCCGCTGTCTTTAACCCTTAATAATCTGTGGCCAAGTAAAATAAATAGAATAATCCATAAACCTGCCCCCAATGTTTGCCTATCTAATTGCGGGAGGCGTTTAAAGTGGAATAAAATAGCTCTTGATGAAGCCAAGCTTAACATTATAGATGAGAACTTATTGGCTTCGCAATCAGAGCTAGATGCTATTACACAAACTCCTTTTGCATTTGGTGGGGCAACAACCATCTTTGAAGAAACAATCAAAATCATAGGAGAACTATTCTTAGAACAAACGTGTGGGCGTAAGCCAATAACAAATCTAAAGCCGAAGGGCTCACATGACTGGTTTACATCTGCATGTAGACAGGCAAAAATAGCATTAATTAAGGCAATTAAAGGCAAGTCACAACCTTTGATACAGCTTGCTAGAAAGGACTATAAACGGCTCATAGCTATTGCTAAAAAGGATTGGGAGGATGAGTACTGGCATACCCTAAAAGAGGCCAGTTCGGGCAAAGATGCCAGACGATTTTGGGATACAATTAGAGCCAGGAATAGACCTGATAGTAATCATATTACTTGTAGTATTACCAGCCAAGTCTGGTTTACCCACTTCTCCCAATTGTATACCCGCCGACAAGAATCTAGCATTGTAGCTATATTTGATCACTCTATTTTGGAGGGTGACACTACGGAACCTGATTTTACAATTAAGGAAGTGGAGTGTGCTATCAGTGCTATCCTGCCCCAAAAAGCAGCTGGTCGTGATGGCATCCCTGGCGACCTACTTCGTCATGACATCCCAAAGTGGGGGAAGTTTATTCACTCCCTGCTTGTTGCTATTCACAAGGGTGCAGCAATCCCTGAGTCATGGAAGGGAGCAAAGGTTGTCCCAATTTTTAAAAAAGGTTTAAGGGACGATCCCTCTAACTACCGTCCCATAAGCCTACTGGATACAACCCAGAAGGTTGTTGGGAAGGTTATATTGGGGAGGATCTTACAATGGATCGAAGAAAATGGTATCCTCTCCGATTACCAAGCAGGGTTTAGAGCTGGTACGGGTACGATAGAGCAAGTATTCAGACTAATGTTGATTTACTGGAAGGTTGTGGTCATAGGCAAAGGCAGTCTTTATCTCGCTTTCATCGACCTGAAGACTGCCTTTGACCTTGTGCCTAGGGAGATCCTATGGGAAGTCCTTTTTAAAATGGGCCTCCCACGCTATATTCTCTCGATGTTGGTGAAGCTCCATGAAGGCAATTTTGCCCAAATTAGATGGGGAACACAGGGCGAAAAAACAAACAGAATCCCGGTAGACAGAGGAGTCCGCCAGGGATGTGTTCTTGCTCCCACCCTTTTCTCCTTGTATGTTAATGGTGTGGTTGAGCACCTGCTAAAAGACCCTTCAGATGAACCATCCCTGGCGGGCGAACATGTTCCCACCCTCCTCTTTGCGGATGACACGCTCCTGTTGTCTAAGTCCCCAATGGGCCTCCAGAAGCTCCTTAATAACTTTCAGGCTTTTTGTATGGAGCGGGGTTTGGTCATTAACACCGACAAAACCAAATATTTGGTGATGAATCCCCCCAAAAAACTTGCTCGTCCCCCTGTGCTGAATTCGGTACCCTTGGGTAGGGAGAGGGTATTTGATTACTTAGGCATACGTATATCGCACACTATGCAGTGGACCCCCCATCTAGCCAAAATGCTTTTAACTCATAAGAGGGTAACTGGGGCTCTTTTAAAAGAACAGCGTCTCTGTACAATAGCCCCTGTCATTGACATCTACAAGGCAAGAGAAGTTAGCTCTGCCCTTTATGGGGCCGAACTTTGGGGCACTTATAATATAGACGAACTGTCAAGGTCGGAAAGGAAATTTTGCAGGTCACTGATGTTACTACCCCAGGGCACGCCAATGCTACCGCTAATGCTTGATTTAGGCTGTCGCCCGATTGGTGATCTTGCTAAATTGCGATCACTGCTTTTATGGGCCCGCCTGTGGCGAGTTCCAGAATTGGCTAAATATGCCAAACGATTGTCTGGAATTATGTCACTATCGGGTTGGCACAAGATAAAGTGGTTAAGAGATGTAAAAGCTTTACTCGGTGACCTTGGCCTAAGTGAAGCGTGGGTTAGTAGATCCTCTCCCCCAAAGGCAATACTAAAGACCATGTATTGGAATTGGCTCACGTCTCGAACCAATGCCAATCATCTCTTGGGTAAACTTTTGGAGGACTTTTTAAAGTCCAAGGATCTACCTATTTGTGAAAGCTATTTGGATCTTATTGAGAAACCGTTTGACAGAGCTCTTTATCATAAGGTTAGGGTTGGGACTCTCCCATTACGAGCCCTCACAGCACGCTGGAAACCACCGGCCCAGACAACTGTATTTTGTCCCTTTTGTATTACCAGCCCTGAGACCATAGCACATTTTTTGTTCCAATGTCCAGAGTATATGAAACCTAGGCAAAAGTGGCTCAAAGCATTGTGTCGATTGTTAGGCACTAGGTCCCATATTGAGGCCCTGCGTATTCTAACGTCTGACTCCCGCCCAATATATGCTTGTGGCCTTTCTAAATTTCTATCATGGGCTTGGCATCTCCGAAGTAAAAGGCTTAAATGCATTGTTTAATTTGGTTTTAACTAATGTTTCGTATTGATCCTTTTTAACCTGTATAGAATGTATGTATTTTTTGCTATAAATCAATGAAATTAGTGATTGTTGTAAAAAGAAAATATATATTCTTTTAATTCTATTTATATTCAGCTTTTATGATATGTTTTTATCGAAATAAAGCCTTTGACTGACTGACTGACTAAAGTCACCTCAATGGTGTGGGAAATCAAGACCAGATGTAACTGGGTTTTGGCTTGTGGTGTAAAACTGTTTCATGTTAAGACAGGGCCAGAACGTATCATTGTTCTTAATATCTACCTGAACGCACAGAGCTCCCTCCATTATGAGGAAAATATGGGGACATTTAGGGAGGATCTGGTCAAAATTGGTTCATCGTACCCACATTATTCGCTTGTTTTAATGGGTGATTTTAATCACAAATTGTACCCCACGATGATTGATCAACGGTATGAAGACCTATTGTCTGCCTTTAACATAAACTTTGCTAGCTTCCAGGCAAATGTCCCAACAGCAAGAGATGTATCCCTGCTAAACTTTCTTGTATCAATTGGATTCATGAGTCCAAATGCTTGCGTACCTACAGACATTCCAGCAAGGAAAATCTTCCTCTACGGTAACCAGAACTACCTAATAGATTATGTGTTTGTTCAAGCGTGGGCGTTCAGTTATATCAAAACATTTGAGGTACTGCAGATCGGAGGGAGTGATCATTATCCTTTAAGTACAACATTAAGTCTGGACATCACTGGCAAGAAGAAGCAAGTACTCCCTGTAAAAGTTTATTATCTGAAATGGTTAAGGACAATGATATCAGAGAAGTACCTAAATCAACTAAAGGCTCTTCAACACAAATATAGAGATATTAAAGTAGAAGAGATACCCCCAGACTTTATTACATGATACAAGTTCATATTCAATGAAGTAGTAGGATTTAACAAAACACAATGTAATAATATGGTAAAGAAACAATTAAGGAACATCTGGTTTGACAGTGAATGAGGACTTCTAAAAAGAAGAATAAGGAAGCTAACAAGATACAGAAGGTTCTCAAGAAACAATGAGGGTAAACACCAACTCGATTTAAGAAAGGCACTTAATAAATTGGTAGCAAGCAAAAAACGGGTACATAATTAAACATGCTGGAAAATCCTGCTTGAGAGTTGAATAACATCAAAAAATGTTGGTAGTTAGTACAAAATGGTCTAGGAAAGGCTCAGGGAAAGCTGAAATGTTCAGTGGGAGAGGAAGAATGTGTTGAACACCTAGAAGAAATTCACAATAAGGATGTTTTAATTTCTCAGGGGCCAGTAAACTTTTATATTAATGAGGAAATAAAGGAGCGGTTTTCAGTAGTAATAATTAAGAAGACAATTGAGTCCTTAAAACTTAGAAGAAAAGCTGCTGGGCTAGACAATCTACCGGCAGTGGAAATAAAAGCCAATATTGATTGGTGGTCTAGCTTGCTCTATCCTCTATTCCAGAAAATCCTTTGAATGGGACACATCACAAAGGGAGCGGTCATTAAACCTATGTATAAAAAATGTGAGTCCTCCCTCGGTGGAAGCTACAGGCAAATAAACCTGCTAGATGTGAGTGGGAAAGTCTTCTCAAAGATCTTCTTGGGGATACTGAAAGAATGGGCTCAAACTCAGTGAACCCCATAGTGTGAGGAGGCTTCAAAGGAGGTCACTGAACTAAAGATCATTGCTTCAGTTTATGGGCATTAGCCAAGAAATCAATAGAGCAATGTGGAGGATTATACTGTTGCTTTGTGGATTTTCGCTTCGCATTTGATCTGGTTGATCGGGTCTTGCTATTGGAAGTTTTAAGAAACTATGAAATCACTCATGGTCCCCTTTTGATTTTACAGGAATTACACAGAGATAACTGGGTCCAAGTGGAATTAGATATCAAGGGGTCACTTCCAAGGAAAATACATATAAGAAATGGCCTCAGAAAAGGGTGTGTTTTGGCACCCTTATTGGGTTCTCTATTTATTGGCGGATCTACCAAAAATGTAAAGTGAATCTAATAGTTTTAGCCCCAAAATGAATAGCGTACATGTCAACTGTCTCCTATATGATGACGACATAGTAATTCTAGATCTGGGAGAAATTGGCCTCCGGAGGAAGCTGGATGTCTTCTATGGTTACTGCACGAAGAAACAATTTACCATAAATATGAAGAAGACTAACATGCTTCCTTTTGGGAAGTAGAGGATAAAGTCGGTTTGGACTTTAAATAAAACCAAATTGTAGACTATTAGAAATAACAAATATTTGGGGTTGTGATTCTCAAATATGTTGACATGGGAAGAACATATTGAATCACTTTCTTCTGTGGGGGGAGGGGGTAAAGAAAGAAAGGCCCCTCCCTAAGACCGGTACTTGCAGCTTATCATGGAATGATATGGCCATAGTTCCAGTACAGTGTAGAAGTTGTCTGTATTTGTGGGAAATCAAATTGAGAGCAGGTGCTTAAAAAGATTACGTTACCTTCCACCTTCTGCTATGGAAGGTGGAAGGGACCTAAAAGCCTAGACTTACTTAGCATTTGCAGAGACAATAAAATTATGGACAAGAAAAGAAAGTGAGGAGCAATTCAAAATTTCAATGCTATGTAATAAAAAATAGTGACTAGTGAATTGAATTGGGCAAGATCAGTCAGAAGAAAGATTCTCAATCTCTGTAAGAAATTAAAAATATAATGTGAGATTGATCGGACATGTGTGAGTAAAGTTGAGCTTAGAAGGGTAACAAAACAAGTGGCCAGAGAGGAAGATTTCAGATATCTATGGAATGAGGAATCAGTATCCCTCCTGGTGAAGTTGTGGATGGAGGAGGAGTCATTTCATTATTTGGAGAATTTACCTAATGCACATTTAAGATGATGCCTATAACATCAGGCGACTCCTGGCTGTAATGAGCTCTGACGGGTACGACAAGCGGAAGGCGGCAGTGTTTGCAGTGGACATTGAGAAGGCTTTGACAGCCTGGAGTGGGCCAATCTCTATGAAGTTATTGCTAAGATGGGTCAGGGGAGGGCTTTCTGGCATGGGTACGGCTGCCGTACACGTCCCCCATGGCCTGGGTACGTACTGGTAAGACCATCTCACCCAGACAGGGGGTGGGGAGAGGCAAGAAACAGGGATACCCCCCCTCCCCGCTCCTGTTTGCACTAGCCATGGAGCCCCTGGCGTGCAGGGCCAGGCGTGGACAGGACTTTAGTGGCCTGGGGTAGGTAAGGAGCAGCACTTTATAGCCTTGTATGCGGACGACCTCTTACTATTCCTCAGCAATACGGCGGATGACCTGAGAGGAGCGAGGAACATGTTGGCCCGATTTGGCTGTGTGTCTGGCCTCAAAGTTAACTGGCAGAAATCTAGCTTATACCCTCTGCTGCCCAACACTCCCCCGCCACCCGAACTGGAGCATCTGACCTGGGAGCCTAGTTGCCTACAATACCTGGGAGTCAAAATATACCACGGGCAGGCATATTTACTAGAAGGCAATGTGGGCAGAGCGATTAAAGCAGTGAAGACTGCAATGGAATTTTGGGGGACGCTACCATTGTCTGTAGCTGGGCGGGTAGCCGCTCTGAAGATGATAGCACTTCCTCGCCTCTTGTACTACTTTGGGGCCCTCTCAGTGTGGATCCCAAGGGCCACATTCAAAGATCTTGACACAGCAATCACTTCCTTCCTCTGGGGGAGGGATGCAGGAGAGTAGCACTGACCTCCTTGAGGCGCTCCACAGCAGAGGGGGGCCTAGCGGTCCCTGACTTTGAGGGCTACTACATTGCTGCTCAACTGTACTGGCTGATTCAGTGGTTGGCGGCGGAACGGGACACGGGACGGGAGCGATACCTGGCCGTGCCAGATACTGCAACCCTCGTGAAAATCCTGCCTCGAGTCCGGCGGAACATGTCTGACGACACAATAGAGACCAAGGTGGTGGTGCGTTGTTGGGATAGGTACCTGAGACGAGTAGGCGTCAACGCCCGTTATTCCCCAGATATACCCATCATGCTGCTGCGCTATCTGCCACAGGGGGAGTACTGGGCAGGGCTAGAGGACTGGGTGGAGCAGGACTGAAAGTGATGGGGGACCTGTACCTGGATTCCACACTACTACCATTTGGCGAGCTACAAGCTGTGTACGACTTACCGGGTGGCCACTTTCTGAAGCATGGGGCTCTCACTAGTGGGATTGGAAACCACTGGGGAGCGGGAGGTACAGAGCCGAGGGCACTAGTAGGGTGCAGGTATGTGGGGTTGTCTGCTGGAAGAATTAAGACAGTGTCTTGCTTATATAAGGCAATGAGACAGGACATGCAGCAGCCGCCATATCGCTTGCGATTATAATGAGAGGAAGACTTGGGCAAGCAGATACCAGAGGTAGAGTGGGGCAGGATTCTAGAGCGAACCCTGAAGGCCTCCAGAAATGTGCGTTTTAAACTGATTAACTTTTACATACTGCATAGAGCGTACCTCACCACGTCTCGAATCAGAAGGTACTTTGGCACGAACAAGGCAGTGTGTCCACGATGTGGAGAGAGGGTGGCACACATACTTCACATGTTCTGGAGCTGCCCTGTGATACAACCCTTGTGGGAAGAGGTAGGACAAGTAGTAGGCAAGCTCAATAATAAGGAGCTCCAGTGCACTCCAGAGCACTTCCTGTTAGGGTGGTTCCCCCACATGGCCAAGAATAGGACGACTGAAAAGTTCCAAGGCTTGGCTTATGTGTTAGCTAAAAGAGAGATGGCCATAAACTGGAAGGCATCAGGAGGACCTAGGATTGTTTCTTGGGCAAAAGAACTTGAGAAATGGGCAGGTGCGGAAGGCAGGTTATTGCTCAGGGAGGCCAGCAGGGGGATGGGTGCAATAGACAGGGCCAGAGCGTGGGAACGACTGGTGTGTGAGCTGATCGCCAACAGGCAAGACAGTGATAGTAGGACAAGCACTCCACAGCCAGTGGCACTAGAACAAGGGGGTGGAGGAAGAAAACGCTTAATGGGACTTTGATTAACACTGACACACACTATAGCCAAAAGCCCGATCCACAGAAGCCCAATAGCACACAAAGATTGCAAATACCTACTCAAACGCAACTCAAGGGGGAGGGGGGGATGTTTTGTTACATGAGAATGTTACTTTAAGCATGCCAGAGAAGATTGTATGTAGTACATGCAACATGTACCAATTATGACAGAAACGGAGAACAGTGTGTAAATGTATATTGTTTGTGTCTTGAAAACCAATAACATCTGGTTGAAAAAATAAATAAGATGAGGCCTATAGAAATTTAGATGTGGGGTGAGCCAGATTTTAATTTCTGATGCTCATGGTTCCTTGTTAGATAAAGATAAAACATATAAAATGTGGCCTTAATGGGAAAGGAGACTTAAAGCACGTTTCAGTGGATTGGTTTTCTGTGGTTTTTAACGCAACAGACGTTTTTATTAAAGCGAATTTTACAAAAATACAGTAATAGGGGAAAGGGGCAAGCAGTTAATCTACTTTTGGGCATGCGTTTTTTGGATGTAACTTGTGCTTTGGGATGATTTTTTTTGTCTGTGAATGAAGTTTTAGAAAACTTCCGAACATTTTATTGCATTGTTGGATAGGAGCAATGCTAAGTTTTAACTGTGTGTTTGGCCTGATTTTAGCTGCAATGGTTTTATAATGTATAAATAATGTGTTTTATTGAGTACATGTTTTTAAAGACCAAGGTCTAAAATAAACTTATGTTTGACTGACACTACCAGGACATGTAAAACTTAAAGGTATATGTCAAACTTTTTTAATACACTGCATCCTGCCCTTGGGGATATCCAGGGCCTACCATAGTGTTGCCTTATATGTTTTAAAAAGGAAGGTTTGGGCCTGGCAAGAGGGTTAACTTGCCAGCTCGACATGGCAGTTGAAAACTGCACACTTGGGTTTTGCAATGGAAGGCCTGAGACATGTTTAAAGGGCTACTAAGGTGGATGGCACAGTCAGTGCTGCAGGGCCACTAGTAGCATTACATGTACAGGACCTGGGCAACTGTAGTGCACTCTAGTAGGGGCTTATAAGTAAATTAAATATGCCAATTATGGATAAGCCAATGTTACCAATTTTTAGGGAAAGAACACATGCACTTTAGCACTGGTAGGCAGCAGTAAAGTGCCCAGAAGAATATATGACGTTACAACACATAAGTACAAAGCATGCTTTTACAACGCAGTCTTTACATCGCAACTACCATTACATTGCATGAATATACAACGCATTTTTAAAAACTACCATTACAATGCATGCCCTTACAACGCATACCATTACAATGCATGCCATTTCAACGCATAATATTTTTTGGGCAACAGTAGGTAAGTGTTGGATAGTGTAGGGGTAAAAGTTACTATTCTCACTCCAGTGAGTGCAACAGTAGGGTAATTGTTGGATAGTGTAGGGGTAACAATTACTAAGTGTTGGATAGTATAGGGGTAAAAACTATTATTCTCAGTCAGTCCAGTGAGTGCAACAGTAGTGAAAGTGTTGGATAGTGTGGGGGTAAAGATGACTAATCTTATGTACCCCAAAACCCATACCCACCCTAATACTAAAAAATCTCCATTACTTACCTTATAATTCCATGTAATGGCATGCGTTATAATGGTATGCGTTGTAATGGCATGCATTGTAGTGACATGCGTTGTAATGGCATGCATTGTAATGGCATGCGATGTAAAGGCAGTTGCGTTGTAAAGGTAGGTCGTTGTAATGACTGCGTTGTAATGGATGTTTCCCACCCTGAATATTAATGCCAGCAAAAATGAAGTCAGCAACACAGGAGGTCAGAAGAAGAAAAGGTAAGGTGAAACCACACCAAGGATGCCAGGTCTAACAATCAACAATCAATACTACCAAAACACTGATGGGGTTATCAGTGTCTGGACGTATCTCCATCCCAAGCATACCTTGACCACATCACCCTACATGTTTTGCACCTCCTCCCAATACTCTGTCAATCTGATCCTTTTTCCATCATCTGCACTGAGAGAAATGCCAGAAGCATGTCAAATAAATCTTCATGGATCTTATCAGACAATAATGTAATGAGTGAGCCTATGTCTACTATCACCTGTATTTCTTTCCCTCCACTTCTAATAACACAAAGTACATCTGTTGGTCTATTTTTATTCCTGTGTGTTTTGGCAGACCACAATAGGAGGCACCCTCACCTGCAGACTCCTGGAACCTCCAGCAACATTCTGTGATGCCATCCCCAACCTCATCGCCCCCCAGCAACTGACTCTCACAACTATATAATACTCAGCGACCTTAACTGCCACATCGATGACCCAAACAACGCCAACTCCATCACCCTCCTGGAAAACCTGAACAATATTAGCCTCACACAACTGGTAAATGAACCCATGTACAAAGCTGGACACACACTCAACCCCATTTTCACCTCCATTGACAGAATCAAATTCAGTCACACCACAGAACTCACCTCGACTGACCACACCATCATACACTTCACCATCATCAATGCCTACCACACCACCACTAGTTGTCAAATTTCCTCCCACCGCAGCTTAAGCAAGGTCACTGGAACTCAGTGGTTACAGGCCCTCACCATTGCCCAACCGGAGGCCTCAACAGACCTCAACCAGGCAGTCCAGAACGTAACTGCCTGGATCACCGACAGCGCCGACAGAGTCGCCCCAATGAATCCTACTAAATCCAACAAGAACTCCAGACATGTCAGCTGGTATACCTCAGAACTCAGGCCTACAAAGCGCAACAACTCTTCTGTTCTTCCTCAGGTCCATGAGTGCTCGGAAGAGGGAGACTAGAAGTGCCACATTTAAGGCTAGCACAAGCTAGGAGGTGGGAATGACTTCTGGGCATGCTCTAAACAATCGGGTAAAAGTTCCTTAGACTAAATCTACCAAGTTTGGGAATTTTCATGCTGGCATAAGGATAAAGAAAAACCAAGAGTGACGTAAAGAAAGGAAAGGTTTACCCCTGAGGGATCACTGGTGCAAAAGAAAGTGAGCTAAAATGCAAATTAGCATACAGGAACTTTAGGCAGGCATAAGGTAACTTTCTAAAAGTTACCTTTCCATAAGATTTGTTAGGGATGGGCATGTGGTTGAGGCCTCTAGGTGGGCCATTTTATTGGTGCCTCTATCAGTCTGTACTGCAAGGGCACATCCTCAAAGTCTGTAGTTAAAGCCTTTGCATACATAAAATGAGCCTGACCTGATGCACATTAAGGTCAGGCTGCCGCACCGTGAGAGGCAGAATGGCAATGGCTGATCTGGCTATCACAGCATGAGGTGTGACCGCCCCCTAGTTCACCCCAGGAGTGACAGTGGCCTCAAGGAGATGCTGATTCAAAGCCATTAGCACTTGCTTTGCAGTGGCCGGGTGCAGGGGAGACAACTAGAGAGCATTATGCGGGCCAGCAATTACTTTTTGTCTACCTCCCCTGCATGGAAAAGGCATTTTATCCATATTAACACTACTATCGTCCTTTGCCTCCCATAGAATCAGGTTTGAGTCCCAACGTCAGCTCAACATCCTGTGATTCTGGGTAATTCACTAATCTACACAAGCCAACAAAATGAGTCTGACCATCTGCAATTTTAACTGGTGCTCATGTAAAGCACTCCAATGCCTCTGCAGTTTTGTGCTATATAAAACTGCATGCATTTGAGGAAAGTGACACTATTTTTTTATTTCTTTTGCATTTACACACTAACATCATACCATTTACTGGACATTAAACTTAATGTTAGCAGTAAAACAAAAGAACACAGATACACCTTTGACCAGTCTCTGAGCATTGGAGAGCCTCTCTTAGGTACTGTAAAACAAATATATCTAAAAGCCAAGAGTGAGTGCAAAAGGAAGTCTAGGTATGTGCCATTTCGTGTTCCAAGAAGACATTAATCAAAACATCCACTGCAAATTTATAGCTAGAAAAGCAATTAAACACGAGTTCCTAGTCTTTTTCATGATTCTGAGCTTCCAAGGTATGATTTTTCCATTGGAATGTTGATGTCCAATTTACTTACTGGCCCTATAAACCTTAGAATACTTTAATTACCACACATGCTTGCCAACACTTTTCTCCATGATCGTACCAAGTAGCTTTTTACAAACGGTTGCAATCTGTGAATGTGGCCCACTTTTGTTTTGGCTGGCTGGGCCTAATTGTTGCCCCAATCCAACCCTGCATTCAGTCAGGTGGTGTTTCAGGAAGTGGGTTAACTCATACATGCAAGTCCGCTTCTGGCTGTGTGCTCCTTGCATATGGCGGAGATGCACATGTAGTAAAGATCTTGCATAGGAGTCTCACATAACCACTTTGTGAAAAGAGCAATGCTGAATGCAATGAAAATGCTTCTTTCAAGGATTTTAAATATTTTTGGGGCATTGGCTCCTCATTATTTAACTCAGAATGGGCCTCATGTAGGAAGCCAAATACCGGTCGGTAACGGCCGATTTTCGGTAATTATACCGTTACCGACCGGTATTTTGGCTTTTGAGATGTAGGGGGAGAATTTCATGATTCGGTATTTACCGAATCGGTAAAATTACCGAATCGGTAATATTACCGATTCGGTAAATTTACCGATTTGGTAAATACCGAATCATGAAATGAGATGTAGGGGGAGTGTGTGGTGGGTGTGGGGATTCGTTATTTACCACCAACTAAAGGTTGGTGGTAAATGACGAATAGGTGACAAAAAGCATTTTTGTGCACGTTTAAGTGTGCAATGTGGCAGACATACATGCCCTTAGGGCATGTATGTGCGCCAGATGTGCACACATGGCCGAATCAGGGGTGCAACAGGGTGTCAATGTGACACCCTGCCACCCTTGCATGTGCTCCCCCATTACCGAATCGGTATTTACCGATTCGGTAATGAGGCATACCTTCCCATCAATGGGAAGGTATGCCTCATTACCGAATCGGTAAATACCGATTCGGTAATTACCGAATTTTTCCGAATCGGTAATATTTACCGACTCATTACCTACATTGCATTTACCACTTCATAAATACCGAATCGGTATGATTCGGTATTTATGAAGTGGTAAATGCAAGCCCACCTACATAAGGCCCAATATGTTTAATAAATATTTCATAAAACGGACAGAAAACAGACAGAAAAGAAAGAGCCTTGAAATTGGTGTAAAAAGACGACTGGATCTATAAATACATCTATAGACAGAACTCACCTGTAAGTGAAAAGTCAGCAACATGATTGAATTATATTTTATTTTTATCAACAGCTCTACCCCTGCCTCCATTGCACCACTGTCTCTGTTTAAACTTCAGAGGTCAGATGTACGAAATTCCATTTTTGCATTTCCTAAATAGCAAATCCTAAGAAATCGCTATGTAAGAAAATGGAATGTATAAAACTAGAGATTTCCTAATAGCTATTCTTACATAGTAAGAATCGCTATTAGGAAATCAGTATTTAGGAAATGCTAAACCATTTATTCCAATATGTGCGAATAGTTTTGCATTTCCAAATTTCTGATTTCCTATTAGGAAATCGCAAATTTGGAAATGCAAAACCAAGGGTGCTTATGGTCCTAAGTTCCCCTTGATGCACACCAAAACAAGTGGTGCACATGTAAAGCGCACATATGCCCCAGGGTCATGTGTGTGCTTTATGGCACTTTGTATAGGTGCTGAGGAAATCGCAAATAGGAAATCCCTATTTGCGATTCCCTCTTTAGGGAATCGCAAAATGTGATTTCTACTCGGTGGAAATCAAACTGCATTTTGCGATTCCCTATCTGCCCTTATACGTATGGAAAGGCAATTTAGCATTTCTAAACAGACTGAAATTGCTGTTGGGCTCGAAATGCTAAAAATTCCTTTCGTACAGCTGGCCCTAAATGTTCTTTAGGTGCACATGGGTACACACTAACAATAACCTCTCATCTGGCAGTGGACGTCTGGGGTGAAGCTGGAACAATTTTCACAGAGGGTGTGCTGGCCACTTAAGTCAGATCAAGCAAATAATAAGATGCTGAAATATACCTGTGTTCTGAATTACTGAGTGTAGAGGATGAGCGAATCCTTTAACTTTTACAGCATAAGGGCATCACCTCCACAACTTTCTTTTTAGATCTCGCCTAGCGACGCAGCGCATGCGGTGCTTGCTCCTGGCGAGATCTATTGTCGTCGCTTTAGCTTGCGAAACGATGGTGGAAGCTCCACCCATGCTTCTGATTGGCGCTGGGCAAAAATGCGTGCTTTTCATTGGCAGGGAGGCATGTTTTGTTACCTCCCTGTCTCCGGCTCGCCGTGCCTGCCCGGACAAGAGATGTACACTCGCATGGCATCTTTAGCTTGCCACGTTACAGGCAAATGTGGGAAGTGCGTGCTTTCACTTTTATTTTCCTTTTCCTCGTGCACGGCGTCTCTGGCAATATCCTTTGGTGGCATGCCGCGTTTGAGCTTGCATGCACAGTTCTTTTATTCTGCTGTAATGCACCGAGGGCTGAGGCTCGGGCGTCCCTGCTTGGTAGTGTGTCCGGGCGGGCAACTGCTGACCGCTTTCATGGTTCAAGCACGTCCGTGTTCCTATCTCAATGCCAGAGATGTGTAGCCGGAAGTTGCGCCAGAGAACTCCGGCATCTTGCAAAGTGTTGCTTTGTTTATTTTGGCTT
This sequence comes from Triturus cristatus, assembly GCF_964204655.1. Taxonomy (NCBI): domain Eukaryota; kingdom Metazoa; phylum Chordata; class Amphibia; order Caudata; family Salamandridae; genus Triturus; species Triturus cristatus. Next base: position 426,494,625 of record NC_140593.1, read on the forward strand.
GTTATTTTGGGGATTGCGTGTCTTTTAATGAGTCTTGTTTACCTCTTGAGCAATAGCTGTCTAGTAATGTATCTGTATTTGTTCACATTTAACAAAGCTGTGTGCGTCTTTCACTTTTTCGAACTTCCTCTTCAAACAGGTGTACTGTCCAAAGGAAATAGAAGGTGTGGTAGGTAACTCGCAGTGTTTGTATACATACATAAACGTTCCCCTGCTACCTATTTAATAGGCAGGACTGCATTCTTTTGGCAATTACCGCACAAACTATCTTCCCTTGGGAGTGCTGTTGCTTTTTTTCTAGGTCTTGTCTTGTTGCCACTATTTGCGTTAAAACTTCTGACATAGGTCGCATGTTACTCCTGGATTGCTGTTGGGTCTATCGGCAGATCGAGGCCTACTCGGCATTACGGGACCACTAGCAATAAATCTGGTGAGTGATGTTGGCAAAATTGTATATGATTTTCCATTCGTTCCCTTCACCGCTGGCATTTCAGTTTTTAAAGAGCCATGTGCACACTTTTTTATCTTATTTTTTTGTTGTTGCAATTTTATATATCGTGAACTCGACCCTTCCCGCACAAACTATCATTCCTTGGGAGTGCTGTTGCTTTTTTTCTAGGGCTTGTCTTCCTGCCACTATTTGTGTTAAAACCTCTGACATAGGCCGCCTGTTACTCCTGGATTGCTGTTGGGTCTATCGGCAGATCGAGGCCTACTCGGCATTACAGGACCACTAGCAATAAATCTGGTGAGTGATGTTGGCAAAATTGTATATGATTTTCCATTCATTCCCTCTAGCGCTGGCATTTCAGTTTTTAGAGAGCTTTGTGCAAACTTTTTTATCTTTTTTTTTTGTTGTTGCAATTTTATATAGTGTGAACTCGACCCGAAGTTGGAACGCCAACATGAGCACCGGTTACATTCATTTTTAAGTAGGCACAGGGAGATTAGCCCAGAATCACAGAATGTTGAGCCAATGCTGAGACTCGAACCTGTTAGAGGAATGACCTCAGTCATGGGATACTGACTTTCCCTCCAAAATAAACCAGACAGCTATTTGTAACCCCCCCCCCCCCCCCCCCCCCCCATTTCTGCTATGAAGTATTTAAAATGACAACTGTGCTGGAATACTGTAATTGAAAACATTTATGTGAATGTTGAAGTGGGTTGGTGGAAAAAGTGTTGGAGTAGTTTAGTCAATTCTCAGTCGATTTTAATTTAATTGTTTTAGATCCCTTACGAGATCAACACATATACATCCATCACTTTATACACATTAAAAAAGCTCATTTTAGAACATGAATAAAATATAATTAGTAAACATACAGTTTATGACAAACACATTTGTTTGGTGGGCATTTAAAACAAGAATTTGCAATGCAACAGGTCTCGCATTTACGCGAGCTTGAGCTATTGGCATTATAAATGACAATGCCTTTTATTTATATTTGCGTTTTTGAAAAATAAATAAAATAAAACACATTGTCATTTACAATGCCAATAGCTTAAAGTTGCGTAAATGCTTGTTTAAATAGTCTCCAGTAATGAACATATTGCTAACAGTAAGGGAGAGAGATGCAGTAGATTTAGCCTTGTGTGAATCACTCAATATATACGTAAACTAGCTTGTTTTTAAGCCCTACTTAAAAGACAGAGGGGCTGATTTACAAAGGTAAACCTTACACTTTTCTATATGTTTATGATTGTTTGCTATTGACAAAGGTATTGTACTAGTAGCAACTTTACGAGTGCAGAGTCTCTGCATATAAAAAGATAAGACAGTCCTATATCTTTATGTGCGGAGACTCCACAGTCCTAAAGATGCTACTAGTAAAATACCTTTGTGTAAGTGTAAGTTAGACTTTGTAAATCAGGCCCAGGATGTCTGATTCTTAAAAGACAGTATGACTGATTTGTATATCCATCAGTGTTAATTCCCTAATGATAGCACAGTATGTGTTATTATACAACAGCTGAATAACAACAAGAAAAATATATTCCTTCTTGAACTGAGAGATGCGTTCCTTGTTAACAGATCTACATGCTGAGATTTAAATGTTCCTAATAGCTTTTAACCTCTCACTCTTTCAAATGCAGAAAGAAAAAGAAACCTCAACTCCTTACCTATTTTCCTGCGAAACGTTTGCAGGTTACCTCTCACACCTAGTTAGGGCGCCACTGGAAGCATGCTGGTGTGGGCGGGGTGGCAGTTTTATGAGCCTCTTTGTTATGTTGAAGCTTGGCTTTGAGGAGTCAGTCAGAGTAGGGCTGAGGATGCCCTGCGGGCTGACTTTTTTGTTACCCTTATACCCCCACCTTTGTCCCCTGTGCCCCGCCCACTCCAAAATTTGGGGAGGATAAATCCCCCGCATCCCCCACACTTCCTACAACCATGAGTTTTAAATGCTTAGCCTAGCAACAAAAACAACAGTAAGAAACACCATACACCAGCACAATAACAGCTGTCATGCCCAGGCTTCCTGCTTCATTCGACTTAATGACACCATCACTGGAAATAGGAAGAGCTGATAAAGTCTACCAAACGATACATACATCACCATGCACCGTATCCCGTGGACAATTTGCAGCTTGATCGACAGGAGACAGGTAAATAATGGAGAATCCATCATTATTGACATTACAAGCCGATAATGCCTGGACTTATTTCAATGATGGAGCACTGGTCTTCTAACTGACCCACACTACCGTTCGAACTAGCATGCCAGACGAAATATATATATTTCATCACAGTGAGTGAAGGCACTCACACTCATGCTTGAGACATACGGATACATAAGATTGTAACAACGCAAGTTGTGAGAAGAAAAGGGGCTTTTTTATTCACCATTGCAATACAAGGCGAGCACATCCAGAATAATGGAAACCAAAGCTGCCAACTGTAATTTTACAGCCAAGATCTCATGGACCGTCTGCCCTGGCAAAACTGCACTGGCTTCCTATAAGACAGAGGATTCAATTTAAGGCCCTTTGTATAGTCTTTAGGGCTCTCCATGGCACTGGCCCAGCCCCCTTACAATCCAAATTTGCCTGGTACACTCCAACCAGACAGCTTCGATCCTCTGACGCCAAACTGGTAGTCGTACCCAGATTCAGGAAAGTTAGAGCCGGAGGTAGATCCTTCGAGGTGGCAGCTGCCAGACTATGGAACACTCTTCCTATCGAGATTAGGCACCTCAACGAACTCCTCCCGTTCAGAAGAAGGATTAAAACTTGGTTATTCCCCTGTTAGTCTGCCTGTAAGCTCTCACTCCTTGTATTTTTTCACTTCCGTCTCCTCTGATTTTTCAGCGCCAGGATGCTTGCAATGGTGACAGCCGCGCTTTACAAATTCTCAAAATAAATAAATAATAAATAAATAAATAAATAGATGTTCAGGACCACTCCAAGCGCTGTGGGAAGGTGGAAGGCAAAGGGAAAAGAAGGGCTGTACAGCATAATAACAGTTATAAGATTAAACGGTAATATAACACATCTCCCTTTTTTACAAACAATAGGAAGAAACTAACCTTGAAAAATTCTCCTTGAAGGAGTTCTAATCCTCGAGGAAAACTTTACCCTGTCGGCTATGGTTTCGTCATTGAGGTCATCTTGCATTGGGTTGTATTCATGGCTGACCACACAAGTGCGTGATTGGACATCATGGACAACGTTTCCATTTTGCATTGCAGTTTGGGATGTGGAAGGTATAAACTCTATATCTGGATAAGCACACTCACTTTCACCCGACTCCCACTGATCACTAGATTGCTTCTTCCCTTCGCCACACTTGGCAATCATCCTGATACTTCAACACCTGCCATCTTGCGTGTTAACACTGCCTTGTTCAACCTAACAATTTTCACAGCTTTAGAAAACCTTGACTTTCCCTTCCACTCTCCTGGGCAATCTTATGCACTCAGCCACTTCTGACATAACACCTTTTGTATGTAATGATATTTCTACCTGGTTCTTCAGTGAATTCCTTGCACTCTCTTCCTAATGTGCTTTCAGCTATACTTTCACTATTACTATGGCTATTGGGACCATTTTTTAGCACATGGTCATAAATCAGAGGGTGGAAATCTTCCCCTAAGTAGCTTAAATGGAATGATCCCAGTGGTGGAGTGAGGACTTATGCGGTATGCCCACAACATCTCCATGACCAATATTTGAATTGGCCTCCTGTTTAACACTGCAATATGAACACTATCCCTGGGATAACAATCCTTTACACGTGGCAATTGCTTTGTGAGTCATATTTTGCTGTTTTAATGCGCCTAACATCATGGGAATTAAGAAATCTCACCATTTCACTTCAGGTGAATTTGACATCACTGAAGGTGGCAATGGTTTTGGGGTACCCTTCTCTGCTGAACATTTCCCTTATGAAGCTTAGGACTTCATCTGTAGAAACTCTCTCCACAAAGGTCACTTCTGGCCATTTAGTAAAATAATCAACCCTTACAATGACATATTGCATATGGTTTGGTAGTCCCTGGAAGGGACCTGCTACATCGAAGGCAAGTTTCTGCCAAGAGTTTGAGGCCAAAAGAAAGGCTGCATGGGGTGAAAATCAGGTGAGGTTTTTCTCACAATTAGCACACTCCTCACAATTTCTTACAAAGTGATCTACAGCCGTCTATTCCTAGCCAACAAAATTTGGATCTCAGTGAAATATTTAGATCTGTCATGACCATGCAGCCTTGGTGGCTGGCATCCATGATGACTCTCCTGACAGCCTTTGGAGGAACACACTTGTCACTCCTGAGTAGAATCTCATTTATCACACTTAGTTCATCTGAAACCTGACCAAAGGAATGTAATTCTCCTCTCAAGTGTTTGATCAGTGGTCACCCTCACATGTGTATTCTTTAGCTTTACACAGAATGCCATCTTTAACATCCGCATTGAACCACATTTCTTCTGTTAACTTTCTGCAGGGCGCAAATGTTATTCACTCTTGCAACAACATACAGATCATTTTCATCACCCATACCATTATCTGAATTTGGACAGGATAATCAAGATCTGCACATTTGTTGTTTTCCCCTGGATGTATAAAATCTTAAAACTGTATCCTTGCAATCCATCTAATGATTCTCCTTCTTTTTGCCTTCAAGTACAGAAGTGATAATGTTCCAGCATTATGCTTATCGTGGGTTTAATATCTTTTCAAGTCTTAATAATGCTTCATCAAAGTCATGATAATCCACATAAAACTCAAGTGCCTCAACTTTAGGTAAGACTTGAAAAATGTCTTACCCTTCAAACCCCAGAAAATGCAAAATAATTCTTCTCCTTCATTATACAGTCATTTTATTGGCATTGATAGCCACCAAACACATTTGGAACTCTTCTTTCCATCATTTCCAGGGAGCAGGAGTAGTGCCCTTTGTTTTTGTGGTGATTCAAATTGCATAATTATAATTGCAATGTATCAAGCAAAAGAAGGCACCAATAGTGATTGGAAGAAATCACCAATTAACATGAGAGAAGAGGGATCTTTAGAATTGTGTTTTGTGGTGACAGAATGGCTATTTGAAGAACCAATCCAGGAGCACACATTATGGGATACATGAGGGAACAAGCTGGGTGGAATGACACAAAGCCAGCCTAGAAGAAGTCAAGGACAAGAAGTGGGCGTGCTCTGTAACGTGAACGATCAAGGAATTAAGTAAGGATGTCTGCACAGTGTAGGGTGCTCTGCCCAGTGGGTCAGCAAGAGGCGTTTATCTTCCCAAAGCAACACTCCCTGAGGCGGGATCTGGTAGGCCGCAGGCCGCAGTCGAGCTCAGGTAATCTTGGCAGCTCTATTTGACAGACACAGTGCTACACACAGTATGAGGGTCAGCGGGCGAGGTGTAGGGCTTGTCCTTCAGAGTGAGGCGGAAGTTGAAGCACAGCACTGGTACGGTTGAGCTCAAAGGGATCGCAGCACAAACAACAATTCATCGGCTGTTGAAAGCAACAAAGATCGCAGCTACAAGGCTCATGCACGGCAGCAGCAGAAAGCAAGCTTAAGTAAGCCCGAGCAGTCAACACAAAGTGCAGCATAGCTCTCCTGCAGGATGGAAGCACTGGCCCACTCATGGAACAGAGACGAGAGAAAGGATGAGCTGGAACATGTATCTCATTTTAGTTCGATCTAGTTTTCATCTGTAACAACGCAAGTTGTGGTCCGAAAAGGGGCTTTTTATTCAGTGCTGCAATACTAGTAGAGCACATACATCCCGAATAACGGCAACCCAAGCTGCCAACTGTCATTTTGCAACTGAACGTTCAGGACCATACAAAGTGCTGGAGAAGGGAGTGGAGAAAAGCATGGTGGAAAGGCAGGGAACAAGGGGTGTGCAGCACCCAAACAGATCTAAGATTAAGCAATAATATAAAAGAGATATAAATAAACTTAAAATACCTTTATAACTCCTGAAGCAGGGTCGAGTTTTACCATATAATGTCTCAGCTATTACTTTCCACCTTTGAAGCATGAATGTCCCTGCCAGTCAATAGGTAACAGAGTGCTAAATTGCCCTTGTGCCCTAAGCATTCACTGAAACGGTAGGCCTCATGCCTATCTAAAACATATATTACAGATATCTCTCCTGCAAAGGCCACTAACCTCAGTTCACTGATTTTCTCATAAACAAGTCACCAGGTCCCCACCCACCTCTACTGTCCTCTGCGTGCCCATCTTTCTGAACATCACAAAGATGTAGCTATAACAGGATGCATCTGTCGTTTAGAAGAACACGATGGGGCAAGAATGGGGTTGGGGCTAACTGTAACTTTCCATAGCTTCTCACCTGATGATTTTTGCTTGCCTTTGAAACTAAGATGGCCACTTGCCTTAAAGTGACAATGACCTTTCTATGCGCTATGTACATATAAGGAGATTCCGCCTTAAAACTTCCTAGAAGTGACGCACGTTGTTTTTGATAAAATGTCCAAATTTTTGTTATGATCTGCGGTCAAGCACCTGCCAGAGCTAGATCTGGTTGCAATTGATGGCTCAAAATTAGAACATATAAGGAAATTGTCTCTCCTCTATAATTGTTTGGGCTCAGAAGGACAATGCATTTTGTATGATCTACCTTCTGCAACACAATCTTCAGAAACCAATTGGGATATATATGTTGAAAGCAGTCAGTAGACTACAAAACCATTTCAAGGATGACTCTAGTGTAATTGTGGTAAGACACAGATTTGTCACCCTTTCGTCAGTTACAACAGGAATCAATTGACAGTTTCTTGTCTGAATTGCGCATTTTGATCTCCACCTGCCAATTTGCTGGAAACATTGTTTTGTATCTGAGAGACCAGTTAGTAGTGAACTGTTATGATAAGAGAACACAGGAAAGACTGTTATTCTGCAGAAGCCTCAGTCTGGAGTAAACATTACAACTTGCCAGGGGTATTGAATAAATCTGTACTAGCCTCTAAATAATTGAATAGATTTAAGAAGGGTTCCAAGTCAGAACCGGTTAATGCTGTTGTTTTAGAAACCCAAGTCTCATACCACTAATATTTCGGAAAGTAGAAATTCTGGGGGGTGTTTTAGGTGTTGTTCCAATGCCCATTTAGAAACTTCTAGGAGCTGTTCAACAGTGAGGAAAACTTGTTTGAAAGCAAAAAGGTTAGACACTTTGCACAAGTGTGAAAGAATATGCAAAAAGTAGAAATAGGTACAGTGTGATGACAATCCAGATGTGAGCTTGTACTCCACTCAAGGTGTTAACAAGGTAGTCTTGTCTATAAAAACGGTGGAAGCAACACTTGAGCGAAAGGGAGACTGTGACCCAGTTTCCAATGTCCACATTGGTGATGTGGAAGTTCAAGTCAAGATGGATTTGGAATATCCCATTACATTCATAACTGATGACTTGTATGACAAAGCGTGGAGTGCCATACGGTTTTTACCCCATGATGTTTGCACAGTGGCATTTGGTGGCTATGACATTGACATGATGGAGTATTTAATGGAAGGGATCTCATACAAGGACAGATCGATAGGCATGAATGCATACTTAACTAATAGAGGCTACAACACATTGGGTGGAAGGACCAAGGCAAATTTGGCATGATTTTGGGGCCAGGTACCTCTTGCCCTATTTCCTTGATGGAGATTCCAGGTCAGTCCGACTCACTTCGAAACCTATTGGATAAGCACAAGTCGTTGAGGACAAGCTGGGTACTGTTCAGGGCTAAGACCACAAGATCAACCTTAAAGAGAATGCTGTTCCTGTCATTCACATAGCGAAAAATGTTCCTCTGAGTGTTCAAAACCAATTGAAACAGCATTTAGAGAAATTGTGTACAGTCAATGTATTTAACCTATTGATTCCTCTCAATGATTGTCTCCGATTGTAGTTGCTAAAAAGAAGACATGGGACAAAGATTCTGGAAATGTTGGATCAGGTGCCAAGGTATTTTTGCATACATCTGAGAGCGGCATATCATCAATTGGGTCTGGCGGAAACTGTAGGTTCTTCCGGATGCCGTCTGGCCTAGCCTCTGAGGCATCAGTATTCCAGAAACTAATGTTCAGGTTATTTGGAGAGTGCAAGAGTGTCTTGGCATATCAGGATGATATCAATGTTTTTTTTAATAAGAATGTGAAGGATCATCTGGATGATTTGAGTGAGGTGCTGGATTTTTGGGAAGTGCATGGCTTTACAGTACAGAAAGAAAAGTGTACATTTTTAGTGGACAATCTGGATTACCTGGGGAACATCCTTAACATCGCGGTTAGTACACCGCGATGCAGTTACATCGCAATCGTTACAACAACTGCATGTTACCACGCCATGCCATTACAACGCAAGTCTTTACATCGACTTGCGCTAGATGGCGTGCTAACATTACAAATAGTGTAGTTTACTATCCCAACACCTTCCCTACTGTTAAGTGGACTGGAGTTGGAATAGTAAATTACGCTTTTCTAATGTTAGCACGCCATCTAGTGCAAGTCGATGTAAAGACTTGCGTTGTAAAGGCATGGCGTGGTAACATCGCAGTTGTTGTAACGATTGCGATGTAACTGCATCGCGGTGTACTAACCGCGATGTTAAGGATGTTAACGACGTTGTAACGACCGCGATGTAACGGTACGCGTTGTAAAAACTCGCGTTGTAACATCGTACATCAGGATTACCTAGCTCATCACATTTCGGGTAAGGGCATTGAACCCAAAACAGACGAGGTAGATGCAATCAAAAGCAGCTCTGTATCCGAGGATAAGGAGCAATTGAGATCATTTCTGGGGCTATGTGAGTACTACTTAAGCTTGACAATTTTGCCCTTCAGCCTGAGCCTACATTGTGGAAGGGTGAGCAATATATTTGGGAAAGCTCGGAGAAGGCAGCTTTTCAAAACCTAAAGGGTCTGATGGTTAAGGCTTCAGCTCTACATGCCTTCAGGGATGATGTGCAATCTGTGGGTACGGTGGATGCAAGTGTGGCGCTGGTTGATGTGCTTACCCAATTGGTTGAAGGAAAGGAACACACTGTTGTCTTTGCTTCAAGATGCCTGTCCAAACATGAGCGAAACTACAGTACAATTGAAAGAAAGACTTTGGCCTGCGTTTGGGTGACCAGGCATTTTGCAACTTTGCTGTTGGGCAATATTTTCATCCATTTATTTGACCACAAGCCTCTCATTTTTCTGATGTCTTAGAAGGCTATTAACAAAGTTAGCCCAAGGTTAAGGAGATTGTAATCTTGGATGTACAAATTCAATTTAGTTGTCAAATACATTCTGCGTGGGAAGAACTCCCATGCTAACTTCCTCTCCAGGAGCCCAATTGCCAGCCTGATAGACAGTCATGAGGAGGAGGTTGATTGTGTGGTTGGCCTGGTAGAGGGGTTTGTTGTAGTGAAGTGTGCAATCAGCTTGCAAAAACGGAAACAATGATCAAAGCAAGATGAGTGGCAAAGAAGAATTAGGGATTTTATTGTTAAGGGTTGGCTTGAGGAGAGAAATGTGAGTGATGGAATTCGCTTATTTTAAAAAGTAAAGGATAAGATAACCATCAAATGTGATGTAATTCTCAAGGGTAACTTGCTGATTCTCCTTGTGGAGTTGAGAGCAAGGCTGATTGACTGCTCACTAAGGACATGCTGGGTTAATTTTGGTCCCAGGTGTTTACTCTGGTCAATCAGATATTAGGACAAACTGATGCCCCATCCCCTGAGCTGGGGATACTGGGCTATGTAAAGAACACTCCACCTAAAACACGTAAACTACATGCTTTACTCCTCCTATTTGCTAAAAGGCAGGTGGCGCTACACTGGGGTAGAAACCGGGTGCCCTCGGTGAAGGGATGGCTGGCAGACGTGACTTATGGCCATGTGCAGTTGAACACATTTTGGGACTTGCCGCCGGCCTCCCGCCCGCGGGACATCTGGGAACCATTTGTACAATGGGCTCAGGAGACGCGAGGGATGGAGGGTGAGAGGGCTGCATTGGATGAGTGAGGCTGGGAAGTAAGATATGTGCTCTGTCGGCATGGGGAAGGAAGGGGTTAGGATGTTTGCTTAATGGCTGCCGGGAGAGAGCATGGGTGGTTACTATTTGAGTCGTCACCCCAGTTGAACCTGAGGGACCCAGGCATGATTGCACATGTTAATAAGTGGACATATTAGTCGGTCTGGTCTGGCCATGCACTGAGGGGTCTATTATGTGAGTGTCTATCATGGTGACAGGAAACCCCACAGATAAGGATGTATACGCACGATTGTTTTGACATGTACCACAATTGTAACGCGGCTGTAACACTACTGGCTTGTTTTGTTGGTTACAGTATGTAACTTGGTGTTAATTTTAATATTAAAAATAAAAAATAAAATAAAAAAAGGACATGCTGGGTTGACTGGTACTAAGAAGTGACTTTGGTTGTACTATTGGTGGCCAGGAATAGATAGGGAAGTGGAAACACATGTGGGTAGATGTGCAAGTTGACAGGACGCGGACAAATCTTTTTGTGTGCATGATACTCCACTGCAACCAGTGGAGTTTCCTGGTGGTCAGTGGGAGAAGCTGGGAATGGGTTTCATTGGACCCATGTCTAATCTGTGTGCTGAGAAATAGTATGCACTGGTGGTGGTAGACTACTATTCCAAGTGGGCTGTTTACAAATATTTGAGAGAACCCTCCTTGTGTGCTGTTCTTGATTTGTTGAAGGATCTGTTTCGCAGGGAAGGTGTCCATAAGGTCCAGGCCACGTACAATGGTGTTCAATTCAAGTCATGGATTTTTTCTTGAAGTCATTCGAGATTAAACATCTTTCTGTGGCACTGTATAGTCCACAAGTCAATGGCATGGTGAAAAGGGTGAACAGGATGTTGAAGCAAACTATACAGTTGGGTGTCACCGCAAGTGAGGTGAGTCAGAAGCTGTTCAGGAGAGGGGATGGGGTTAGCACAACACCCCACATTCCTTGACTGGAGTTTCTCCTTTTTTTTGTTGAAAGGTAGGCATGCTTCCTGCAAGCTGAGTCCGGATTGGGTGTTGGAGCACACTTGGAGTTAGGACAGGTTGTCTGATTTTTGGAGAGGTGTGCAGAAGAGTAGAAAATACTCAGCCGAAAAGTAAACAGTATTTTGACACGGGCATGAAAGTAAGAGAGGTGCACTTCTAGGTGGGTCATGTGGTAAAAATAAAGAGGCCAGTACGCACCGGGAAGAACAATTACAAGTATTTTTTCACAAGACGCATATTGTGAAAGTATCCAAACATGCAATTCTTGTGGAAAATGGTAGGTGGTGAAGCAAGAGTGTGGTTTTGGTCTGCAAAGATGGCAAGACTGAAAATGTTAACAAACAGGATCGTACTCTGACAGTATTGGTAGTTTGGGGAAGAGAGCTGGCCCAGGGACGGACGACATGACAGTTCGGATGTACGGCAAGTGTCTTCCTTTACTCTGGAGATGTGCATATCAATCAATCATTCATGGGCTTGTATAGCGCAGCTACTCACCCGTTAGGGTCTCAAGGCGCTAGGGGTGGGGGGCTGCTTGGCGAACTTGGTGGAGGATCATTCGAAGAGCCAGGTCTTGAGGTCCTTCCTGAACTGGGTCAGTGACGCTGATTGCCTGAGGTGCAGGGGCAGGGTGTCCCAGGTCTTGGCGGCGAGGTAAAGAATGATCTTCCTCCGGTTCAGGTCTTGTGGGTCCTGGGGACAGAGGAGAGGGCAAGTTGGGAGGATCAGAGTTGTCTGGTAGGTACGTGGAATGTGAGGCGGTGGTTCAGGTACGCTGGTCCTTCATCATGTAGGGTTTTGTAGGTGTGAGTAAGGAGCTTGAAGGTGATTCTCCTCTTGACTGGGAGCCAGTGGAGGTGTTGCGTGAAGTGGTCGCGGCGGGGAATATCGAGGACCAGATTATCTGAAAAATGTCCAGAGCACCACCACAATCAGAAGAGGTCCGTCACTTTAACGGGTCCGTTCACATAGAATCAACTTCTTTGTAAATGCGCAACCCAGGACGCGTAGTGCTCGTCAGATTGAGCTCATAATTGCTTCGGATGTATCAAGATCCCGACAGTTCTAGATTTATCTTCATTGTGCGTTGACTGATTTTGCTCCTTGCAACTGTGACCGAGATCCTCATATCTTTAGTCCTCGGGGCTCTGGGGGCCATAACTTGGTTAATCATATAACTCTCAATTGGATGAACTGTCTATCGTACACCAAAGACTTGAAAAAGTCGCCTAGTGCGTTGAAACACGTGTTGGCTGTCTTTGTGTATATAAACTGAATAAAAGAATAGAATCATCAGCTTTTCTGTGTCTACCTTTTGCATCAAAGCTGTTTCTACATGAACGGACCCGTTAAAGTAACGGACCTCTTCTGATTGTGGTGGTGCTCTGGACATTTTTCAGATAATCTATGTATTTGGGAATTTCCCCTTGTACGTAACACTAGTTGGATGACATAGTGTTTCCCTTTTCATTGAGCACACCTGTCTCCATATGTGTAACTAATACTTTCCTGAAATTATGTATGTGCAAACATTGTTCTAGACCACGGGTACTTATAGTACAGCCCGCGGGCCGCCAGCGGCCTGGCAAGCCTTCCTTGGCGGCCCGCGGACCTTGCAGACATCGTACCTGTTTTTTAGGTCTCGCCTGACCCAGCGCATGCGCTGGTCTGGCGAGACTTATTGAGAGGGCTCCAAAAAGTGCTACCAGGCCAGCCTAGTGCTACAGTGCATGTGCGTGGGCACGCGTGCCGTGCTTTACCGCGATTACTTTCACTTTCGCGGCCACACGGCATAGCCAATAGGTCTCGCTTTTGGGACCTTATAAGTATTTAGTTATGCAACTGTTGCATGGCTAAACACTTATAAGGTCCCAAAGGCGAGACCTATTGGCTATGCCAATGCTTGTTTTTTTTTTAAAGAGTGTCAGCAAACACCGCCGGTTGCAGCAGCGCGGACTCTGAGAGACTCTGCTGTATGGAGGCCGGGCGATTCCAGCAGTAGTCAGAGTGGAGATGCAGGGGCGCTAAGAAGAGGTGAAATACAACAATCCCTCATTAACAAGTAAATGGTCTTTTAAAGACCTGTGAAGTACTCGGGTGCAGCTGTGTGTGTGCCCGGGAAGCTGTCTCAGCCGGGGCTGCCACACAAGCGGGGTGAGGTGACAGAGGGCAGCAGGGAGTGAGAGCCTGGTGAGGTGAAGGAGGGCAGCAGGGAGGGTGACAGAGGGCAGCAGGAAGTGAGAGCCAGATGAGGTGACAAAGGGCAGAAGGGAGTGAGAGCTGGGTGAGGTGTGCGTTAAGAGCCTGTGATGTGATGTTTCCCGCCAGCCTGTAGTCAGAGGGTTGGGCCAAGGCCAGGGAGCTCAGGCCTGGTCTCCGCTCTCGCAGCACAGTGCACAAATGCTCGCCACCAGGTTGGCGCTATATATAATTGATGCATGCATACCTACACAGACGGGTGACTGGAGCCAAAGGGGGGACTTTGATCTGACAGCTCGGGGGTGAGAGTCAGAATTAAAGCCAGCGACAGGTGTGACTCCACGCCCAGTGGTGGAACACAAACCCCACGAAGCAGCAAATTCAGAGAGAAAACGAGCTGGCTTTTACATTACTCAGGGAGAGGGGGGTGCCTGTATCTGGGCTGGTGACGGGGATGTGTAGACACAGTACGTGTGCACTGCCCGAGGAACAGAGACAGATCGAGACAGAAACAGAAAGAGACAGATAGAGATAAAGATAAAGAGATAGGGACAGATGACAGATAGCGACAGAGGCAGAGACAGATAGAGGCAGAGACAGATAGACACATTTAGACACAGAGACAGATAGAGGCAGAGACAGATAGAGGAAGACAGAGAGAGACAGGGGCAGACAGAGCTAGATAGAGGCAGAGACAGGGACAGGCTGCCAGAGGCAGAGACAGATAGAGGCAGAGACAGATAGAGGCAGAGAAAGACAGAGACAGACAGCGATAGAGACAGAGACAGAGAGATAGAGACAAAGATAGAGGCAGGGACAGCTAGAGGCAGAGACAGCTAGAGGCAGAGACAGACAGAGGCAGAGACAGACAGAGATAGAGACAGACAGAGATAGAGACAGGGACAGATAGAGGCAGAGACAGGGACAGGGGCAGACAGATAGAGGCAGAGACAGACAGAGACGGAGAGGGAGACAGAGACAGACAGATAGAGGCAGAGACAGAGAAAGAGAGGCAGAGAGATGGAGAGGGAGACGGAGGGAGAGGGAGGGAGAGGGAAAGGGAGGGAGACAGAGGGTGACAGAGGGAGGGAGAGGGAGGGAGACAGAGAGAGAGGGAGACAGAGAGAGGGAGACAGAGGGAGAGAGGGAGGCAGAGGGAGGGAGTCGGGGGAAACAGAGGGAGGGAGAGGGAGACAGACAGAGGGAGGGAGACATAGACAGACAAAGAGAGAGGGAGAGCAAGAAAGAGAGAGAGGGAGACAGAGGGAGGGAGACAGACAGAGGGCGAGAGAGAGAGAGGGAGACGGGGAGGGAGACAGAGGGCGGGAGACAGAGGGCGGGAGACCGAGGGAGGGAGACAGACGGAGGGAGGGAGACAGACAGAGGGAGACAGACGGAGACAGACAAAGGGAGGGAGACAAAGAGAGGGAGACAGAGAGAGCGGGAGGGAGACAGAGAGAGAGAGAGGGAGACAGAGTGAGTGAGAGAGAGAGAGAGAGAGAGAGAGAGGATGAGAGGGAGGGAGAGAGAGAGAGAGAGAGAGAGAGAGAGAGAGAGAGAGAGGAAATTCAGAGAGAAATCGAGCTGGCTTTTACATTACACAGGGAGAGGGAGGAGTGAGTGGGGGCTGTCTCTGCTCTCTGTGCTGGTGACGTGGACACGTAGACACAGTATGTGTGCACTGCCCGAGGCACAGAGACAAATAGAGACAGAGACAGACAGAGACAGATAGAGATAGACAGACAGAGATGGGGACAGACGACAGATAGAGGCAGAGACAGATAGAGACATTTAGAGACAGAGCTAGATAGAGGCAGAGACAGGGACAGACTGGCAGAGACAGATAGAGGCAGAGACAGATAGAGGCAGAGAAAGACAGAGACAGACAGCGATAGAAACAGAGAGAGAGACAGAGAGAGAGAGAGACCGAGCTAGAGACATAGATAGAGGCAGGGACAGCTAGAGGCAGAGACAGCTAGAGGCAGAGCCAGACAGAGACAGATAGAGGCAGACAGAGATAGAGACACACAGGGACAGTTAGAGGCAAGAGACAGGGACAGGGGAAGACAGATAGAGGCAGAGACAGACAGAGACGGAGAGGGAGACAGGGACAGACAGAGAGGCAGAGAGATGGAGAGGGAGACGGAGGGAGGGAGACAGAGGGAGGGATACAGAGGGAGGGAGGGAAAAAGAGAGAGGGGGAGAGGGAGGGAGAGGGAGACAGACAGAGGGAGGGAGGGAGACAGAGGGAGGGATGGAGGGAGACATAGACAGACAGAGGGAGGGAGACAGAGGGAGGGAGACAGACAGAGGGAGACAGAGAGAGGGAGACAGAGAGAGAGGGAGGGAGACAGACAGAGGGAGACAGAGGGCGAGAGAGAGAGGGAGGGAGACAGAGGGAGTTAGACAGAGGTCGACAGACAGGTCGAGTGAGACAGACCGAGAGAGGAGGGCGACAGAGGGAGGAAGACAGATAGAGGGGGACAGAGGGAGGGAGAAACAAAGGGAGACAGAGGGAGGGAGACAGAGGGAAAGCGAGGGAGGGAGACAGAGAGAGGGAGGGAGAAAGAGAGAGAGAGGGAGACAGAGTGAGTGAGAGAGAGAGAGAGAGAGAGATAGAGAGAGAGAGGAAATTCAGAGAGAAAACGAGCTGGCTTTTACATTACACAGGGAGAGGGAGGAGTGAGTGGGGGCTGTCTCTGGTCTCTGTGCTGGTGACGTGGACGCCTAGACACAGTACGTGTGCACTGCCCGAGGCACAGAGACAAATAGAGACAGAGACAGATAGAGATAGAGACAGACAGAGATAGGGACAGACAACAGATAGAGGCAGACAGATAGAGGCAGAGACAGATAGAGACATTTAGAGACAGAGCTAAATAGAGGCAGAGACAGGGACAGACTGGCAGAGACAGATAGAGGCAGAGACAGATAGAGGCAGAGAAAGACAGAGACAGACAGCGATAGAAACAGAGAGAGAGAGAGACCGAGCTAGAGACATAGATAGAGGCAGGGACAGCTAGAGGCAGAGACAGCTAGAGGCAGAGCCAGACAGAGACAGATAGAGGCAGACAGAGATAGAGACACACAGGGACAGATAGAGGCAAGAGACAGGGACAGGGGAAGACAGATAGAGGCAGAGACAGACAGAGACGGAGAGGGAGACAGGGACAGACAGAGACAGATAGAGGCAGAGACAGAGACAGACAGAGAGGCAGAGAGATGGAGAGGGAGACGGAGGGAGGGAGACAGAGGGAGGGAGGGAAAAAGAGAGAGGGGGAGAGAGAGGGAGGGAGAGGGAGACAGACAGAGGGAGGGAGGTTGACAGACAGAGGGAGGGAGACATAGACAGACAGAGGGAGGGAGACAGAGGGAGGGAGACAGACAGAGGGAGACAGAGAGAGGGAGACAGAGAGAGAGGGAGAGAGAGGGAGGGAGACAGACAGAGGGAGACAGAGGGCGAGAGAGAGAGGGAGGGAGACAGAGGGAGGGAGACAGAGGTCGACAGACAGGTCGAGTGAGACAGACCGAGAGAGGAGGGCGACAGAGGGAGGAAGACAGATAGAGGGGGACAGAGGGAGGGAGAAACAGAGTGAGACAGAGGGAAAGCGAGGGAGGGAGACAGAGAGAGGGAGGGAGACAGAGAGAGAGATGTGTGTATGTCGGGTCTGGTGGCTCAGTGGACGAAGGCGTCTGCTGCAGGGGCCTGTGTTTAACCTCATGGTCACAGTCTTTTTAGGTCTCGCTGCCTATCGCGTAAGCGATCGCTCAGCGAGACTCTTGTAAAGGGGCTCCCAAAAGTGCTCCCAAAAGCGGATTGCATGGCGAGCACGCGCACAATCACGTGCATCGTGCCGCCATGCAATCCGTTTGGCATCCTACTTCAAAGGGTCCGCTCCCCCGCCTGGAATGCGCTCCCCCGCCCCTTCCTTCAACTCTGGCTCCCTCAACAGATGTGTGCGAGCACGCGCATGGCGGCGTGCTTTCACTTTAAACAAGCCGGCTTCCTTCAACTCTGGCTCCGTCGCGCTGTGATGTATTTTCTGGCGACACTCTGTGTTCACGTTTATGTGCTTGTTCTTCTATGCTGCCGGCGGTCTAACACATGACCGGTTTCCATAACTACGGGCGAAGGGACGTCTTTTTTCTTTGAAGATGACAAAACAAACATTCCTTGGCCGTCCCCACTCTTTGAGGTGACGAGCTGGAGTGGTACAAAACATCGCACACGTGTCTGAGTGTGAACGACGTGAGCAGGTAATGCTGGTGCTGACATTCGGCAGTAGTGGAAGCAGTTGTGGGTCTTCATGATGATGCCACCTGCAGTGGACTCCTGTAAAATACCTCGGGCACTGGCACTTAAGTTTATTTTACAAATTAAGCACTGCCGGTTTTGTGTATTGTGCCAAAACGAATATAAAAGAGATATTATCCTTCCGTCTTCCGCATATCATCAACACAAAAATAAACAACAATGAAAAAAAAAAGATGATGTGATTCCCCACAACTTGAAACCCGGGTATAGAACATTTTTCTAATGCAGAAAGAGGTAAAACATAAGTGAGAAAAAAAGTGAAATGTAATATACAGAGCACGTCCTAAGCTCGCAGCTCCACGCTGCAAAATGCAACATGAGCTGGAGTCTAACGCTATACACACACCTGAAGGCAATTAGAATATATCTACATGGATAATGTTGACAGTTATAATAAATGTTCATGTAAACGATGCAGGCATAACATACCGTGATTACCTTCATGGCCCAAAGGGGCTGTGATTATATTTCCTCTACACCTGCCTCACACACTTTTGTAAGAGTAGACACGGATAGACTAGACATTCCCGAACAATTCATACATTTCAGGGCAAATTCTCAAGCAGGGTGGTTCTTAAAACTGTACACCTAGGTGAAAAGCACGCAGACAAAAAGTTGCATTTGGGCTCGCTGATTATCAGGGGGCTCAATTCACACGGGTTATTCCGTGAGAAGAAGTTGTGGTGCCTTTCTCCTGTCTCAGGTGTGAAGTGTTCCTGAATTACCGGGCCTAGTTTGAGAATCAGGCCTAAAAATGGAATAATGCGCAAAAAGGAGCATCTGTTCCCACGAATCAGCCCCCAAAAACAGTATCTGTAGGTTTCTCCAGGCATGCATGGCTTTGACTACTACACACATTTCTTCAGGTGTCTGGATTTTCTGCAATCGTATACGTGGGGTGTGATAGAAAATGTGTGCTTGAATGGAACGACCACAGCAGGATGCATTTCCAAAATCTAGAAACAGTCATAACTTTCTGAGCATTCACAGGCATTACAGGTGTTTTGAGCTGAAATCACACTGCAGACACTGTGAAACGGACTATCGGTTGATCTAAAAATATAGCACAGACACGCTTGCTTAAACCGCAAACATATGTACCACATGCAGTATTCTACTCGACTTTAGATGGCTCACAATTGACAAACGTTTGTCTGGGGAATCCTATTTACCAGGTGTTCGTCGTATAAACCAAGCTTATGTAGTTAGACTGTCAGAAACACACAGATTCAATGCTAGCAGGTGAGTCAGAAAGTAAAACCAACTTAGGGCGTTCCAATGTGTCACTTACCTTTCTGATATGTCTGTGGATTTTTCTGTATTTGTAAGTGTCATCAAGAAGAGTACAAGTCATTTCCTGGGCAATGCAGATGAGGTAAACGCCCAAAAAGTAGCAAGCTTGTGTGTACTGACAAACAGTTACACTGACTTTCTCACATGTTCTGTTCTTATCACCATGCACCTGAGAAAAGCAGGAGTAAAACTACAGAAAGTGTTGGAATATGATTCGTCCACCCTCATTTTTCAAAGGTGTGGGTGGGCAGCCCCGAACTAAGGGGCCGATTATGATGGCGGACGGACTGGAGTCCATCCGCCATCGTGGTGGACACCGGGACGTCCACAATACATGCGGCGGTCTCACACACGAAATCAGGATGTGACCGCCACCGGTTGCATTTTAACATTGCGGGAGGTGCTGCTGACAGCAGCACCCGCCGCAAAGCTAAAATGGCATGTTGTGCATTTCACTGCACTACGTGGCAGGCACCACACGGTGCCTGCCACTTGGTGCAGTGAAATGTAGGGGTGTATAAGGGGGGTACCATGGGTACCCTCCAGTGCACCCACACCTCCCCCAACACAAGGGGGGCCCGCAATGGGTCCCTGAAACCAATCTCCATCAGCCTTTCAATGGCAGTTTACCTGCCACGGAAAGGCTGGCTGGAGACAGCGTTGTAATCTGGCGGACAGTGCCTGCTAGGCACCGCCACCATTTCATTGATGCAGAACGCTCCGCTAGGCAATCACAACGATTGCCTCTGGCTGTTCCGTGGCATACGGTCTTGGTGTCCGTCACGGTCCAAACGTGATTCCCTCCGCCATCCTAATGTGGTGGGTGGAAAATCACGGTCCGATTGCGGAAGGACTGCCACCTCATGGCTGGCGGTGACGGGCCTTCCGCAATCGTATTCGGCCCCTTAGAGTTTTTGTTGCAATAGCGAAAAAACCCAAGTACATTTTACCACAAATACCATACTCTGGAACACGCACACACCTCCAACACACATGAGTATATACAATGCCATTTTTATGTCTCATCTATGGACAGCTTTCAGACGGCTACTGTTGAAGACCTATTGCGGACAATACCAACACCTGCAGTGAGCTTTGGATCAGCCAATTGCTTACCATTGGTTGGCTTTCTTGTCACTCTTACTTCCTTGCACTTTCCTACATCTTATTTGATGGATTTCCTTTCTCTTCTTGTGTTTGTCACTCCCCTGCAGCATAGATGTTTTTTTTAGCATTCTTATGATTGGATGATTTGTGTCCTTCCAAAGCTTCAAAATAAATTGGTATCTTTTTATTTCCAGCACTCCATGGGAGTGCGTGTATTTTCCTGCATTCTCACCTAGGTGCTGCGTCCATCCTCACACTGTCTCTTCTGCACTCTCCATGTTGCTCCTCCCCAAGCTTGGGAGTTGCTGCCTTCTCCCATCCAATCCTGCTCAGTTGTTTTTATTTTTTTGTGTTTTTAGTAACACACTCACCACCTTTGACCCAGCTCTGCAGGTGCTTATCCCCACACCCCACTCTGCTTCTGTCCCTTGACTGTCTTTTCTTTCCTACTCCACTCTCTTCACCTCCTCTACCATTCCTCACCTCACCCTCATCGCTTTCTGTTCATTTCTTTTTATTTTTTGGTGCGCCTAGCTGCTACAATTTGCTTTATGTTGCTCTTTGCTAAAAATAAAACAACATTTTAACAAATGTGCTTTGGAGCACTTTTTCTTATTATTAATTCGTCCAAAATAGGCACCCACTATTTCGGAACGGCAAATGTAACCAAAAACAAAAATGTCTTATGCGCACACATGCTTGTGACAAGTGGACGTATATACGTCATCACCAGGGCCGGACTGGCCGTAGCGGGCACTGGGCAATCCCCCGGTGCGCCGCACTGGTGAGGGCCAGTTTTGGGCCCCTGGGGGCCGTTTTTGTTACAGGGCCGTTTTTGCAGCATAGCTGCAAAATCGGCCCAGTAACAAAATCGGGCGAAAACCGGCCCTGGCAAAGAGCTCGGCGGCACCCCCAAACCCCGGGGGGCTGGCCGAGCAATTTGCCAGGGCCGGTTTTGGTTCCCAGTCCGGCCCTGGTCATCACCCTGACGCCAGGGCACGGGTCGGAGGTGCACGGGGGTGGACGGCATCCACCCACTATTTTCACAGGGTGGACACCGTCCACCCTGCCAAGCAGTTGGGCCCCACTGAATAATGTGCTGAATTCGTCCCGGTGTAATTTGCAAACACCGGGACACATTCTGCAGCGCATGCACGTTGTTGTCTGCTTTCGATCCGCAACAACGTGCAGGCGGGTAGGGGCTTTCTTAGTTCAGACTCCTGCTGGGCCCATAACAAAGGTCGAATCTGGGGAGTTATCAGGCCTCCTTTTGCTGAAGTCTACTGGCTGGGAGTGGTCAGGAACCTCACACCTAGATGCACACCTTGTTAGCACTTCACACATACTGAAGAGAGCTTTTCACTTTGTTCAGTCCCTATTTACAAGATATGCATTCACTGTAAGAATGTCAGATGTGTTGGTCTTTCTCTGTATTTACACAAAATAAAGGTACTTTATATAGTGCTTACTACTCCTGAGGAGGCATTGAAATAATTTCAGTACCACTATTTTTTCTTTGAAAGCACCATGGGTAGAGGAAGTTTACGCAGACAAAAGGCAACATTGTTTTATGTGTAGCTTACTAAAAGTGTGAATCTGCTGCCTAAATCAGGAGGGCTTCCCTATCTACTCGAAATATACTCCAATTTACTCATGATAGACATGTTAAACATATATGTGAGGGCTTAAGATCTGATGTCACTTCTTATGATGCCACTTTCCATGATGTCACGTGCTGTGATGTCACGCACCGTGATTTCATGCACAGTGGTGTCACACGCTGTGATGTCATGCTCCGTGATGTGACTTGCATTCTGATTAACTAGGTTAGTCCCCCACTTCTTTTTGTAGGACTTGTGCCCTGCCTGACACCACTGTTTATGTGTCATGACCCACAGATATGCATGAATGACACATACACATGTATTCATCATTATGTTTCAGTTTTAAGGTCCCGCCTGACCCAGCGCATGCGCTGTTCTGGAGAGACTTATTGAGAGGGCTCCAAAAAGTGCTACCAGGCCAGCCTAGAACTACAGTGCATGTGCGCGGGCACGCGCGCCGCGCTTTACCACGATTACTTTCATTTTCGCGGCCGCTTTGATGTTTGATCGTGATTACGATCGCAATCGCTTTCACTTTCGCGGCCGCTTTGCATAGCCAATAGGTCTCACTTTTGGGACCTTATAAGTATTTAGTTATGCAAGTGTTGCATGGCTAAACACTTATAAGGTCCCAAAGGCGAGACCTATTGGCTATGCCAATGCTTGTTTTCTTTCTAGCCCCACTCCCCTCCCCCACTGACCCCGCCCCCACTGGTGCGGCCCTCGGCCACAAACCACACTGTACATTTGGTCCCTGAGAGAAAGTTTGTGAGTACCTATGTTCTAGACCACTGTCTAGATGTATATTAATGTAGAGGACCAGTCTGGCAGTGGCGTTTTGGATGTTCTGTAGTTTCTTGATCTGCTTCTGGGCGATGCCGGAGTAGAGTAAGTTGCCATAGTCTAGTCTGATGGTGATGAGTGCATGGGTGACAGTCCTTCTGGATATGGATGTTGAGTCAAGGGTGTGTGAGGAGAGTTTGTCCACCAGACCGACGGAGCATTCCTCTGCCCATAAGGGGGAATAGAAGACATGTACGTCCACCTAGGTATTTGAAGGACTAGGTATTGAAATGATTTTGTCACTTTTGGGGGAGGAGTGTTTGGTTTGCTCTTTTGGGATTTTAGATTGTACAATGCACAGTTGTGTGGCATTTTGTTCATTTTAGGGGGTATTCGTAAAGTGGGATGGTGAGTTATGTGTTGGTCTTGTCCTTTAAAAAAAGCGCCCGCATGCAACCTGGGAATTGAGGCGTAGGGGTTCCGTCATCGAAGTTTCAAATTCTGGCAATTGGTTGCAGGTGCTTGGTGCAGCTGCCTGTGAAGGAGCGTCGTTGTGCTGTCTTGTTTAATGCTGCAAATAAATGTTGCTGGATTTGAACCAGCCAGACTTCGAGGTGTCGATCATGTATGCCTCAATGAACCCTAATAGAAGTGATGTGAATCAACAGATAAATCGTTAGTAATATTCCTAAAAATTTAAATAGCGTTCAATTTTTCAAAGATAAAAACGATGCCATGATCAGAAAAAAACATGTATTTGAAACACGGATTATATTACACCATGCTTTTCAATTATCACGATATCAAAAAGGAAGATCGTAGAAGCCAATAACGAGGACATATTTTAAAGATAATACTGAAGAAAGCGAAGACTTATGAAAAAAAAAAAATCATGTGACCCGACATGTTTGGTGAAGACTGGACAAAAGAAATTCCCTTTGTCAAAGAAGCAGCTTCCAAGAAGTAGTTGAGATGCAGCTGAGTCACCGGAGAGTATTGAAACAGACGGAAGCCTAGAACGCACTCTAATAGACGGTGTTGGCTGCCATCTTGAAATTCTTACCAACATATGAATTATAACTAACTAATATATTACCCGTCCTCACAGCACAACAAAAAATAATTTCCCGTAAATATTCAGTTTTTAGGTAATTTTTGTCTACAAAAAGTTATCAGCATATTTTTTGAATATCTCAAAGACACAAATAGGAAAAACAGATTCGAACTACAGTCCGGAAGCATGATAGCATGCATTTTGCATTTTATTTCAAACAGTTTGATTGGGCATATTGCGCCGCACATTTAAAAAATAGAAAGTGGTAAGAATATTTTCAAAATTATTTAACGTGTAATTCAAACATGGTAGCTTCATAAACATGACTGCCTATCAAATGCCATTGTTTATTCATGTCCTTTTTTTGTTTCGGCAGGTGAGGGGGGGGGGTAGGAGATACACCTCAATGTCGTAAGAAGCCGGCGTCGCGCAGGCGCAGAAGTACAACTGGTCGAAACTGACAGGAGATAAACAAAACGGGGTCGTGCGTGCTCGTGCCCTGTAGTTGAAGGGTGAAGACGTCACGGTGTTGTTTGCGCGCGACCCCTGGGCACTGAGCAGGAGTTGCTGGGTGCGACGGTCAGGAGCCCAGGATGGACGAGGATGTTCTGACCACCCTGAAGATTCTTATAATCGGGGAGAGTGGAGTGGGCAAGTCCAGGTGAGGTGCGACCGTGCTGTTACGGTGTGTTCGTTTTTTAACCGGTATCACCCAGCTCCGGCATTTTGTGGCTTCGTCATCGCTTCTTTCGCATGGTGTGGATGGGGTTGATGAGAGAGCGTTGGCCGACACGGCCCTGCTCTTTGGGGAAAGGAAAGCCCGTTGACCCCCTTCCCAGAGTCAGACCAGAACTACCCATACCTCTTACGCAGAGTCTTGATCTTGCTTAGCTAGATGTCGATGTACTTGTTTGGTGAGTGTCTGTCTCAGAATTGTCTTTAGTAGAAATACTTACTGTATGCCAACATGGCACCGGGTCTGCCATCCAAATCACCTTACCCTTCCTGCCTTCCAATAGTGCGTGTAACCCAAGCAAGCCTTTATATTAAAGCGCTGCGTAGATGAAATTTGAGACCGTTTAATAACTTTTAATTCAGTATGATTCTGCACCCTAGTATTTGCTGTCGAGTCCTGCCCCCACTATGACTGGACTGGACGTCATCATCTACCCTGGAAAAAAGTACAAACTAACCCCATGCTCTCTAATGCCGCAATTAGGGGCCATGGTGTGTTTCATGGCAGCCCATTCCGATCTAAAAGCATCCTCGAAGATGTTGCTTTGTACTTGACCTACCAGAGATGCCCAGTAGCGTTCTAGCTGCCGCATTCTGGACGGTCTGTAGCTTTTTCAGCTGATAACCAGGAAGGCCGATGTATTAGGCGTAGTCTAGGCGCGATAGAATGAGAGCGTGGGTCACCGTTTCCTTTGCAGATCTGGGCAACAATGGCAGGAATTTCCCAAGTAATTTGTTTACTGACACTCCGGCCAGTGTTTTTTTATCTGCAGTGAGAATCTGAGTTTCTCACTAAACCAGACCCCCAGATTCTTCACTGGCCAAAGGTCGTCCCTGAAATGCAGAATACCTCAGACTTGTCCTCATTGCATTTGAGTTGGGCCTGGGCTAGCCATTTAAAAACTTCAGCAAGACAGTTTTTGGCTAAATCGGGGGACATATCGTTTTCCTTACACGTAAAGAGGAGCTGGGTATCATCAGCGTAAACTATGATCTTTGCACCCAGCTCCTCCGCCAGATAGATTAGCAGCGTGACATATACGTTGAAGAGAAGGGGGATCAAGGTGGAACCATGGGGGACGCCGGGGGTCAAGTTTCTTGGAGTTTAAGAGAATGGGGGCAGCCAAGCTTGCTGCGTTATATTTGCTGAGAAGGATTCACTCCAATCCCACGCCAGAGATTCCGATATTGGAAAGACGAGCCAAGAGTTGGCGATGCAGCACTGTGTCGAACGCGGCAGAGAGGTCTAATAAAACCAGGGCCGCTCTGCTGCCAGAATCTAGGCATTCTCTAATAGCCTCCGACATCTCGACCAGGGCCGACTCGGTACTATATGAGGCCCTGAAACCCGACTGGGCTGGGTGGAGGGCGCCAGAAGTTAAAACAAACTCAGAGAGCTGTTTGTAAACTGCCTTCTCTCACATCTTCGCCACAGCGGGGGGGGAGTGAGATCGGTCGGTAGCTAGCTAGTGTGGCGGGGTTTAAGGAAGGCTTTTTTAGCAGGGGGAGAAGTTTTGCCTGTTTCCACTCCGGTGGAACCGTGGCGGTTTGAAGCGAAAGATTGATGATATAATTCACTTTAGGGTTAACTGCCTTGCTAGGCAAGGGTCTGCTGGGTAACCTGATTTCAGGGATTTGAAGATGGCCAAAGTGTCCGACAGAGGAATAGGAGTTAAAACTGTAAGGAGAGTGCAAGCTAGTTCTGAGTCTAGGGCAGTCCGAAGGGGGTGTTCCGCCTGCACATGAAGATCAGACCTGAAGCTATCCTGATTAGTTTGGATCTTGTCTAGAAAAAAATCGGACAGCTGCTCGCACCAAGAGTTAGAGGCAGGGAGGACCATATGTTCTGCACACGGCTTTAGGAAACTCTGCATGATAGAGAAAATTTCCTTTTGAGTTATTTTTAGATTGAGCGATGCGCTCCTCGTAAAAATGGCCTTTGGCTTTCTTAATGGCGGTGTAATAACCATTCTGAGACTTCCTTAATGCTATTTTGGCCAACGGGCAATAGGCTTGTCTCCAGCTGCGCTCCTGCTTTTTGCGTTATTTTTTTTAGCTCTTTAAGTTCGTCGGAAAACCAGGGTTTAGATGGGGTGTTTCTTGCTCTCTTGTTAACCAGGGGAGGGGAAAAATGTTCCACAGCCCGTGAGATCGAGTTGTTAAAACAACCTAAAGCTTCCGACAGAGCCCCAGAGACGAGAGGATGTGTGTCTGTCAAGACTCTGCACAGGGCTGCAGGCTCAATGCGTTGGGGAGGTCTGTTCATGAGCGTCCTCGTAGTCGGGTATGGTGGCTGGATAGTCCAAGAAAACTGGATTAAAAAATGACCAGACCAGGGAACGGGAAGAGGTTCCTAAACAACTAGAGGAAAGTTGGAGCAGACTGCATCTAAGGTATGCCCCCTCTATGTGATGGAGAATTAACCCATTGGGTCAGTTGGGCAAGATCCAAAGAGTCCTTCAGTTCTCTTGTGTCGGTGGCCTCCACACAATCCAGGTGGATGTTGAGGTTCCCTAAGCGTAGGAAATTAGAATATTGCAGGGCTCTTGGCACAATAGCTTCATCTAAGGCTTTTAAGAAGGTACTAGAGGGGCCAGGAGGGCGATATATCAAAGTGGCCCCAATGAAAAATGCGAGGAGATGGTAAGGGAGAAGTCCAAGGCTTCCCCCTCCCCTATGTCGTGTGTCTCTGCCTGCATAAAAATCCAGGTTTCCCTAAACACTACTGCAACACCTCCTCCTCTACCTGTTTTGCAGTCAACCCTAGCTATTTTATACCCCACAGGGATGGCCAGAGCAATAGCCGGTGCCGAGAAATCATTGCACCATGTCTCTGATATGAATAGTATATCTAACTGACTGTCAGACAGCAGCTCGAAGATATCTGGAGCGTGTTTCACCATGGAGCGTGCATTAATAAGGGCAGCTTGAATACACAGGGAGTTCTGTGCAGCGTTAGTGTAGCAATAATAGAACCCAAGGTGTGGCTAAAACAATAATTGCATATCTGGCATGTGCTGGAAATGTTGACCATAACCATCCATTCTTGGCCATATTTAATCGTATGAGAGCCAATCGTCATAATTTCTGCATGGCTCAGAGTCGGGGGGTCATTAGACAATTCTGGCAAAAAACGGGCAGCATGACTGGCGCTGGCCGCTTCCAGAACGCTGACGGGCGCAGAGGGCTTGCCATGTGTGCGAGGTGGAGGGAGGGAGGGAGGGAGGTGGAGCGCAAGTGTCTGGAGGCTGGTAAAGTTCATGTGGTGGTTGATGTATGCCGGTCCTTGATTGAGAAGGGCTTTCTTTGTAGGCTAATGGCAGGCGGAAGTTATGCGTAGTGAAGGAGGGAGGAGGTTGCCAAAGTTGATCACAACCTGTCAGAATAATAATTCAAAAGGAGATGCTGTGCCTCTATCTGGATTTGCTGGCCCAGGAATCTTATTACCCTCCCAAAAATAAATGTACTCTCACCAATGATTGTGACATGGCGCAGAGCAATGATTTTTTTGTATAATTTTTTACATTGATTTTTAATATGTTAACATTTACGTCATAAGTGAAATTTATGATATGACCCTTAAGTTGTAAACTCATGGAAGAATGACATTTGCTACAATCCAGTAAGGCGCTGATGTCAAATCCACAATGTTTGTAATAGGTGTGTATGTTACTATTTCTTTTCCTCTCGATGATCCCTACATTTTCAGGTGTTTAGTGGGGCAATCTCGGGACAAGTATGACCGTTTAAGTTTTGTCACAATATTCCATTCAGGCCTTGCACCAGGATATGGGATCTGAGTGGGCCATGAAGAAGAATGGGTAGGCCATAAAGATGAGTAGTTTGTCCAGAGACTGCCAGGTGTCTAAGAGATGGGTCTGTGCATGCTGGTTGGTCTTGTACAGGTGCGAGCTGAATACCATATCTATTGCAGGGTTCTGTCTACTAGTTTTAAGTTTGTATTTCTAAAGGTTAAAATGTATAGGTTTGATCTCTTCTGCTCTGTCCACCTCACCCTATTCTCTTCCGAATTCACTCTCGACTTCACCTTGCTGTTATTGCTAATTTCACCCTCTACTTCCTCCTACCTCACTCTCTTCTCCCTTTACATCATCCTACTCTCCACCTTATCCTCTGTGTCCGTATGTCCCTTCACTTTCTCCTCTTCACTCTTATTTGTCTCACCTCACTCTTTCTGTTTCCACTATATATATATATATATATATATATATATATATATATATATATATATATATATATATATATATATATATATATTACCTACTGGCGGTCGCCAGTAGGTAGTTATAGTTAGGACCACGTTTCCATAGGAAATCCTCAACATTCTATTTTGAATAACTTTGGCGCCGGTTGACGAATCCTCGCAAATTTTTCAAAATAGGTGGGGCGCTCCGCTCCGCTCCGCTCCTACCCTGAAAGTCTCGGGGGGATTCGTCAAGCGGGGGCTGAGATAAAAGGGGGGTCCCAAAACGCGTTTTTCCCATGCATTTTTCCATAGGACCTTTAGACACAGCTACAGCCCGAACGGCTGAACAGAATTACTTGAAATTTGGCAGAGAGGTAGTCCTCAGGTCAAGGAAGTGCCTTTTGTTGGTTTGGTGTAAATCTGTTCAGTAGATTCTGAGAAAATAGCCTTTAAATCAATATATATATATCTGAGCCAGCTTACGGTGCGCTTACGGTACGCTTACCGTACGCGTACGGTGGCGTGCGCGAGCGCGATTCTGATTGGCTGTTACATCTAAGTAAACATTCGAATCGGTCGAAACCAGGAAGCGGCGGCCGCCATTTTCTCTCTCGCACTGTGAGGGAGGGGCTGTAAACAAAGGCAAAAAACATATAAAGGGGCTGTTTAGACAGCGCCCATGCACATAGCCATGTTAGTTGAGTCCTCAAAGATCCCCCAAGGCCAAAAACGGTAAATTTTTATTTTTTGAAAATTTCGCTGATTACGCTTACCGTACGCGTACCGTGCGCTTACGCTAAAAAATATTTTTAAAAAAAAACGTGCGTGTACGGCACTAACTGCGTAAAGTGGGCGCGCGGTGCGCGAAGCGCACCGTGCGCGCACGGAACGAACTGCGTTAAGTGGGTGCGCACGCCACGAATGGCGTAAAGTAACTTAGCATTTAAAAAACCGTACAAATTCACTGAAAAAACCATAGGTTTCACACACGTTATAGTTAGGAATTAGCATTTAAAAAACCTTGCTAATTCACTGAAAAAACCATAGGTTTCACACATGTTATAGTTAGCTGGAAATTTTACTGATAAAAAAACCAATGAAATTCCCCCGTTATAGTTACTGTAGGCAACTATAACTCACGCGACCGTAATCCTCTGCTGATGACATATGTGTCTTTATGAAAAAAACAAATTTGTAATATATGTATAGCTAAAATTTAATGGAAGAAGACATGGGCAAATAAGTGTCTAAATACAGTATTAGCATCAGCAGAGGATTGCGGTCGCGTGAGTTATAGTTGCCTACAGTAACTATAACGGGGGAATTTCATTGGTTTTTTATCAGTAACATTTCCAGCTAACTATAACATGTGTGAAACCTATGGTTTTTTCAGTGAATTAGCAAGGTTTTTTAAATGCTAATTCCTAACTATAACGTGTGTGAAACCTATGGTTTTTTCAGTGTGTATATATATATATATATATATATATATATCTATATATATATATATCCCCCTCTCTCTCCCCCTTTTCTCGCCATTCTTTCTGTTTCTTGCCCTTCTCTCTTGGTCGCCCTCCTCTCCCCATCAACATCCTCTTTTGGTTCTCATTATCCTCCCCTCTGCCTATTACCTCCCTGTCTTTCTGCTATACCTTCCCCTCTCTCCTCTTCACTCTTCTCTCTCTTATCAGTTTAAGACCCTGTTAGAATTGGGGGTCTCTAGTTGGCAGTTTGTTACCCTGTCCAAGTAGTGACCCGTCTTCCTAGTCTGGATTAGGGAGTAACACTCCTGAAATTACCCCTGCTTACCCCCTTGGTAGTTTGGTACGAGCAGTCAGGCTTATCTCAGAAGCAATGTGTAAAGCATTTGCACATAACACACAGTAATACAGTGAAAACACTACACAAGGACACCACACGAACTTTAGAAAAATAGGCAATATTTATCTGTGTAAAACAAGACCAAAACGAAAAAAATCCAACATACAGTTATCAAGATACGAATAATGCAAAAATAGACTTCAAATGTAGTACCTTCAGGTCGCGGCGCAGGCAGGGGCTTGGTGATGGTCGTCCAACGGTGTCGGTGAGACCAGGGCTGCAGTGCAAAGTGGGTCAGTGCTAGTCACTGTGCTGGGAGGTCACGGTGCAAGTAGTGTCATCGTCGTTGCCGAAGCACTGTCCTCGGTAGGCCTAAGGTGGAGTGCGAGCGAAGGCAATGCAGTGTGCGGGGCCCACAGGTCATGGTTCAAGCAGCAGCGTCGGTTGACGATCTGAGTCGATGGCGCTGGCATCAATGGGCCAAGACTGTGGTGTGGGACGGGGCGGTGTGCCATGTAACTTATGAGTGGTGCCCACAAACCACAGTGCAGGCAGCGGCATTGATGTCCGATTGCAGCTGTGTCGTCGGTGAGACCAGGGCGGCGGTGTGAAGGGAGTTGGTGCAAAGTGCGGCACCCACAGGTTATGGTGCAAGCAGTGGCTCGGTGGTGGCATCTGACGGTGCCGTTGGTGAGCCCAGAGGTTCAGTGTGAAGTGAGGTGGTGCCCTCTGCGGTGCCTTCAGGTCATTGAGCCGGCAGCGGTGTAGGTGATGGCATCAGGTTGCTTTTTCCGCTCTGTAGCAGCTGAAACACACAGTTCCAGATACAGGTACCCAGAGGAAGGCAAAGTCTTTGCTGTCTCTGAGACGTATTGAACAGGGGCAAGCTCTACCTCAAGCCCTTGTAGATACTCAGAAAAAGAAGTTGCAAAAGTTGCGTTCTGTTCTTTCACTGCCCAAGACAGAAGCGCCACTGCAGGTCAACACAGCTGAGCATACAGCAAAGTGGTAGTCTCTCCTCACAGCTTCTCCAGCTCTTCTTCGTGGCATGTTCCTTAATCCCAAAGAGTTCTAAAGTCCTGGGGTCAGGGCCCCTATATTTATACCACATTTCACTTTGAAGTTGGCACAAACAAAGTTCCTCTGGCATACATAAACCAGTTCTGCTTGACTCAGGCCAGGTTCACTCCAGGAGGGGGAAGGGGGAAGATAGCTTTGTGAGAGGCCCCCACAGTCCATTCAGGTGCAGGCGATAACTCCTCCCACTCCTCTAAATGAAGCCAGGTCTAAGTCAGTCTGGCTCAACCTCCCCTTGTATCGGTCTAGTGTGAAGGCACTTCCCCAGCTCCTGTCACTCTCAACTAGACGGTAAATACACAAACAGGCAGAGAGTGGCACACAGGATGGTTAAGCAAGATAATGCCCACTTTCATAAAGTGGCATTTTCAAAAACGATATAAGAATAATCTTTACTAAAAGATGTATTTTTAAATTCTGAGTTCAGGAAGCCTAAACTCCATTTCTCTAGCATGTCTCAATGGAAAGTTATGCTGGCAAAATGTTACAGTGCAGCTCCAATGATAGTCTTAAGTGACAGAAAACCTTTCAATAGTGAAAAACGAAATACACAGTCACTATGAGGACATGTAAAACACACCAGTACATGTCCTATCTTTCACATTTATTGCACCCTGCCCATGGGGGTACCTTGGGCCACCTGAGGGGTGCCTTGCATGTAGGGAAGGTTAGGGCCTGGCAAACGGGTGCATTTACCAGGTCGACATGGCAAAACCTGCGCGCATACACTGCAGTAGCAGGTCTGAGACGCATTTGAAAGGCTACTTATGTGAGTGGCACAACCAGTGCTGCAAGCCCACTAGTAGAATTTTATTTACAGGCCATGGGCACACACCGTGCACTGTAGTAGGGACTTAAAAGAGTAAATCAAATATACCAATCATAGAAAACCAATGATAACACAACTTACAATAGGGGCACTTGCGCTTTAGCACTGAATAAAAGTGAAAAGTGTGCAGAGACACTAAACTAGAACAATCATTTACAATGCAAAGGTCTTGCGACTGCGAGTTTTAGAGCTATTGTTATTGTAAATGGCAATGCGTTGCCTTTTGAAAAAATAACAGATATTGTAATTTATAATAGTAATTTTTCACCAGTACCATAACTACCACTGTTATTATGACTATCACCACAGAGTAGTAATAGTAATAATTGTAGTGGTGGTTATGGTACTTGTGGTGGTTGTAGCGGTGGTGGTGGTATTGGTGCTGGTGGTGGTGGTACTGGTGGTGTTAGTGGTGGAGGTACCGGTGGTCTACGTTGATTTTATTTCCTTTACTTATGCTACTGCTGTAATATTTTTTAACAAAAAAATACAAAAACTAACATTTTCATTTGCAACGCCAATAGCTCAAACTTTTAATAATGCCAGCCCCATTGTATTGCAAATGCTTGTTTTATGTTGCAGGCATGAGGTGCATCATCTACTTCCCAAAATACAATCATAGATTTGTAGACACTCGTAACAGTCCTATGGTAGGAGGCAGTTGTTCAGCCAGTGTAAGGCTAATAGCTCACACAACTTTGCATTTTGATACCTGAAGTTTTAAATTACAATAAATGTAGTAGACCTCAGGCAGGAGACTTGAGTTACCAATAACTGTGGAAAGAGCAATAACTTTAGAAACTGGTGCTTTATTTCACCTTTTCCGTGATGTGAAGGTTATGTAACTGTTTTATTGCATTCGAATGGGCACAATGGGGCTTATTTACAAGTCCCTTGCAATGCCGGTGCTTCACTTTTGTGTGGGGAAAAAGTGACACAACGGCGGCGCAGCTTTGCTGACCTGGTTCTCTGGCTCTACAAAGGCTCTGTTGACCTGGTTCTCTGGCTCTACAAAGGCTCTGTTGACCTGGTTCTCTGGCTCTAGAGCGGCTCTGTTGACCTGGTTCTCTGGCTCTAGAGCGGCTCTGTTGACCTGGTTCTCTGGCTCTAGAGCGGCTCTGTTGACCTGGTTCTCTGGCTCTAGAGCGGCTCTGCTGACCTGGTTCTCTGGCTCTAGAGCAGCTCTGCTGACCTGGTTCTCTGGCTCTAGAGCAGCTCTGCTGACCTGGTTCTCTGGCTCTAGAGCAGCTCTGCTGACCTGGTTCTCTGGCTCTAGAGCAGCTCTGCTGACCTGGTTCTCCGGCTCTTCAATCAATCAAAGCATTTGTAAAGCACACTATATACCCGTGAGGGTCTCAAGGCGCTAAGGGGTGGGGGAATGCTTCTACTGTTCGAAGAGCCAGGTCTTGAGGAGTCTTCTGAAGGTTAGTTGGTCTTGGGTCTGCCGTAGGCGGATGGGGAGGGTGTTCCATGTCTTGGCGGCAAGGTGGGAAAATGATCTGCCCCCGACGGTCACTCTTCGGATGCGGGGGACAGTGGCAAGGACGTGGTCAGCGGAGCTGGCGGGTGGGGGTGTAGAAGCTGAATCGGCTGTTGAGGTACGCTGGTCCGGTGTTGTGGAGTGCTTTGTGTGCGTGGGTGAGGAGCTTGAAGGTTATCCTCTTGTTAACGGGGAGCCAGTGCAGGTCTTTCAGGTGGGGTGTGATGTGGCTGTGGCGGGGGATGTCGAGGATTAGGCGTGTGGAGGTGTTCTGGATGCGTTGGAGCTGTTTCAGGAGTTTGGCCGAGTCTCCTGTGTAGAGGGCGTTTCCGTAGTCCAGTCTGCTGCTGACGAGGGCCTGGGTGACAGTCCTTCTCGTTTCGGTGGGGATCCACTTGTAGATCCTGCGGAGCATGCGGAGGTTGTTGAAGCAGGAAGAAGAGACGGCGTTGATCTGCTTTGTCATGGAGAGGGTGCAGTCGAGAAGGACCCATTGGTCGGTAGGCGTTGGAGCAGTTCCTAGTGCAGTTGGCCACCAGGAGTCGGTCCAGGCCGAGGGGCTGGATCCGAGGATGAGGACC
This sequence comes from Triturus cristatus, assembly GCF_964204655.1. Lineage (NCBI taxonomy): Eukaryota > Metazoa > Chordata > Amphibia > Caudata > Salamandridae > Triturus > Triturus cristatus. Next base: position 426,529,185 of record NC_140593.1, read on the forward strand.
TCCGTCTTGTCAGAGTTCAGCTTCAGTCGGCTGTTCCTCATCCAGTCAGCGACAGCCTTCATTCCCTCGTGGAGGTTGGTCTTGGCGGTCTTTGGTGAGGGAGAGGATCAACTGGGTGTCATCGGCGTAAGAGATGATGTTGTCGGGCGACGTGGGCGAGCAGTGCCATGTAGATGTTGAACAGCGTTGGGCTGAGGGATGAGCCCTGGGGTACGCCGCAGATGAACTCGGTGGCTTCGGAGCGGAAGGGGGGGAGGCAGATGCTCTGTGTTCTGCCGGAGAGGAAGGAGGTGGTCCAGTCCAGGGCCTTCGCTTGGATCCCGGCGCCGTGGAAGCGTGTCCGTAGTGTGTGGTGGCAGACCGCGTTGAAGGCGGCTGACAGGTCCAGGAGTATGAGGGCTGCGGTTTCTCCGTTGTCTAGCAGGGTTCTGATGTCAGTGGCGGCAATGCGGGCAGTTTCAGTGCTGTGGTTGCTGCGGAACCCGGACTGGGACGGTTCCAGGATGCTGTTCTCCTCGAGGAATCTGGTCAGTTGTTTGACGGCCTTCTCGATGACCTTCGCCAGGAACGGGAGCAGGGAGATGGGTCGGAAGTTCTTGAGGTCCTTGGGGTCCGCCTAGGGGTTCTTGATTAAGGCGTTGATCTTGGCGTGCTTCCAACTCTGCTGACTTGGCTCTAAAGCAGCTCTGCTGATCTGGTTCTCTGGCTCTAAAGCAGCTCTGCTGACCTGGTTCTCTGGATCTAGAGCAGCTCTCCTGACCTGGTTCTAAGGCTCTAAAGCAGCTCTGCTGACCTGGTTCTATGGCTCTAAAGCAGCTCTGCTGACCTGGTTCTCTGCCTCTAGAGCAGCCCTGGTGACCTGGTTCGCACAGCAAGTTAAAAACCTGAGGACAAGTGGCAGGATAGAATGCAGGACTGATAAAAAGGACGGCGAGGCAAGAACAATACTGTTGTGTGTTGAGGCAACAAAAGCGATACAGTGCGGCACAAAGTTCTTGATATGCTGAAGTGCTGAAATGTATGTGTCTGCCTTGTATAGTTGCATTGTGCAGTGAAACTGAAACCTAAATCAAAGTGGGAGCGTGTGAAAGCTTACATCACTAGAGAGGAGACGCCGTGCGCGTGCACATCGCCTGTCCAGGCGCGCACATGTTTTATCTCCCTTCGCGCACCAAACCGACAACAATAGCCTCGCCAAGGCGGGCAGCGCATGCGCTGCATTCCCTAGGCGAGATCTAAAAAACGAAGTCTAGCATGCCATCAAAAAAGGAGGTCAGAAGACAAAAAGACAGTTGACACATATCAAAAGATGCCAAGTTGAACAGACCCAAACAGCAGTAGCGCTATAAACGGGGCCTCCGGAATTATGCAACAGGGTAGGACCAAATTATGCAGCAGGATTGACTAGGTCCAAATTATGCAGCATGGTTGACTAAAGTTTGACCTTATTATTTTGTCATTTGTTTGCACGTTACAATGCGTGAAAAAAAGGTTTCACTTTGTTAGTGAAAAGTAAACCTTTCCGGAGGGCTTCTACTGTACAGCACCATATCCCTGCAATTTTAGTAACATTTAATCCTTTTCTAATGAGTTGTTAAAATCTGCAAATTATGCTCGAAATGGTTTTTGTGGAAATGTGTCAAATCCATGATTACCCTTAAAACCTTGCGGTTGCAGTATTGTATAAGTCCAGTGGCCCTCACTATAATCTGTCTATTTATGTGACAAAATGAGAGCATTTGTTTGGAGCAAATAAATGCAGTCATTGGTGCCCCAAAGTGAGGTGAATGTTCTTTCATTTCCTTCTGTTTATATTAGAGAGCTCCACCTATTGTGAGTAGCTCAGGGAAATGGGAGTAGGCCGAACAGCGGTAGCACATGTCAGTGCTGCCATGGAATTGTTTCCTGTGCTTTTCTTTGTATGATAGACTCTTGCACTCCTTCCCGTTCTGTATCTGTGTTGTATTAGTGAAACTTGACAGGTCTTTTCACTTGCGAAGAGTCAAAAGTTGCCATTGTCAGATTTTTTTTCTCCTAAAATAGTGCCATAGGCAGGGCACTGGAAATATGGGATTCTGTGTCTGACGCGTATTACGCATGATTATGGATTTGTCACATAAGCCATCATCTGCTGCATAATTTGCATATTTCAAGAGAAAAATGGTTTCTGGCTCAAACGGCAAACTGACCAAAGGTTACTAAAAACACAGCTACACGTGTTGCTGCGTAGTGGAGACCCTTCGCAAAGGTTGACTGGCCACCTTTCAGTTGCCTATTGCCCGTTTTAGTGTTAAACTGGCATTAACAAGGTATTTTCACTTACTTTTCCTACAATGGCAATAGCCTTCCCACTGTTTCTAGCTTAAAACGGTTTTTATCTCTTAAATACTGTGTGGCCAGAGCTCATGGTCTCGATATAGTGGGGGTGTCTCCAGTACCCTTTCTGTTTACATATGCACAGTAATAGCAACCATCCCATGTGACCTCACTCTGCTACAAGACACTTAAAATAGCCCAAGACATTGGTGTTATACATGAAAGTTTAACAATTAGGCTTTGATAGGGAGGCCGCAGGCACGTGTGATTGTTTCACGGTGGCAGTAGTTTAAAGGTTGAATTTTCAACACTCCACGATGAGTTGGAAACTGATTCTGTAGTGATTCATCCTTTTATGCCTCTTATCTGAGATTACAAATTGCCTATGGTATGATACATGTGAAGTGCTATTGAATTCTGTAGACCGACTTTCACCTGTATTGTAAGACACTGATATATCAACAGATTTGTAAATGTAGTTAAGATGAGGGCAGAAAACTTTCATTTTCTGCTTATCCACTTTGAGATTGAATTTTGTAACACACTGATATTTCAACATATTCTCAAACAAGCACTTTAAATGCACCTCACGGAGCACCACTTCTTTAGTTTTAAATGTTTGAATAATGATTTTTTTATTTTTGCTAAGACAGTACAATTCTACCAAATTCAATTTCTTGTCTATGTGTATATGTTATTTGCTGGTAAAGTTTGTGACTCGGAGGGAGGATCTACCTATTGGACTTTCCCTTATGATGATGTTTTCTGTAAATTGATCCAACAGAACTATTACATTATATAGGTGGTCAGGGATTTGTCATCTTAAGAGAAGGTCTCCAGGACCTATATGCTGGATGGCTTAGCACTATAATGGTTAAAACCACCAGCTGGCATGTCCCCCAAACCACCCTTTGCCTTAACCTGCTCTGAACGTGTTGCAGATTAAGAGGAGTCAGTGGGATCCCGGACTTCTTACTTCATGGCAGTAAGTGGGCAATAAAATGTGGATCACCACTGTTAGGCCACCTAACCAAGTGGGTGAGATATGGCATAGGTTTAACCCTTCAGGTTTAACCCTTCTGTAGGTGGAACTACTGAGCTACAGTTTTCGTTCAGGGCACCCGGTTTGCCTGACTAATGGGTGAGCCCACTTGGGGAACTGTGCCCTTGGCCAGTCACACTGGCAATCGTGATCATGCCCTACCTTACTTTAGTGACTTCTACACTCAAAGTGATTTGACAAGACCTGTTCAACACAGCTGGCCACCCTTTCCTGTTGAGGGCCTTAGCTGATTGCTCCATTCGATGATCATCTCTAAAATGCCTAGAATTCTTTCTCTCCATTTGGAGTAAATTAATTGAATTTTAGTTTCCTACCTCACAGCCTAAGCTAATTTGTTTGATTGAGCTTTAAAGTTCATCTTTATCTCACCTCTTTGTTTATGTGAATTTTTTTCCCCTGTATGTATTTTTCTGTACTATTTTAATATTTGTTTCTTTGTGCTGTTGGCACACAGAACCAGTTTCTGATCAGGGAATAAAAATGAAAGGGTTCACACTTGTTTTTCACAAGCTCTTAAGCCAGTTAGGTTGTCGATGAATGAAAACGTTGTGTTTAAAAAAAAAAAAAAAAAAAAAAAAAACTCAAAATCAGACATGGTGTGGAAAAACTTTCTTAGGACTCCAGCCTGTGACCAACATCCATGGACTGTTTTTCCATCTGCTTTAAAATGATGGATAATCATGCATTTATTCAGCTAGGCTAGATTGGGGCAACTCTGCATTCTTGGGCATACTGAACAAACTTCATCATATTAAAAATGCTGTAGCCAGGACGACATTTGGTTTCAAGACTTCTGATCGTGTAACTCACAAATTGTATCAGGTACACTGTCCGCCAGCTTGAAAAATTATTTTATTTAAATCTGCTCGTCTCTTCACCTGAGCTTAAGCGATGAAGACCCCGCCATAAACCTTAACCAAAAAGAACATGACGTTCTGCCTCTCAAGGACAGCTTGTTATCCCCAAATTTAAATACCAGAAATGGGGGCACAATTCTTTTAGAGTTCAAGGCTCGCTTTAGGGGGAAAGGATGCTTGAAGCTTTAATAGAGATTCAAAAACACTTTACTTCAGCAAACAACTCAAGACCTGGCTATTTGATACATATTAGCTGTTCAGCTTTATTGCTAAGTGATGTGTGGGGCAGTTTGTAGCACCTAGTTGTGCTTTCTTCTGTAGACCCAATAGACTGAACCAATAGACTTTATTTGGTGAATGTCATATTTTAGAGGTACCTGCATAGATGGATGGATAGGTAAAGACACTGTTGGAGTACAGTTGTTCAAATTCAGAGTTGTAGCGTGTGCCAAGTCTGGAAGTAAATGTGATGAGGATTTATTGTGTCCCCCGAGTAGATGCCCTTTGTTGTGTCTGACCCAGCTGTCTCTCTTGTAAATATGTTATAATTAATTTCTTGTGGTCCAGCAAGCTCTTTTTTGGTGGCCTAGCTGTAGCAAATACCCTATTTATTCTTTGATGCATGTAGGGCTCCTTTACACGATGAGCCAGGTGGTTTCCCTGGTGTGTTATATATGAATAGTACAATGGTTTGGAAGATCACTATGCACAACCTCGTACATGGAAATAGCAGTTTGGTTTTGTGACTCGAGATGTGTTTCCTGACCTAAAAAGCTCTTCCCTAGCCACATACACCACGCAGAGCAGATAAATGATCATTGAACTTAGGCATTCAATTGAAAGTACTCTGTATTGACCATGTTCCTAGGAATGTTTAAAGGTAGTTTACAACAGTCTCTTCATGTTTTCATTTGTTCCTTATGCCATCGCAGTCAATCTGATTTATTATTGTCAATATTAAAGACTTAAACGTGTGTTATGCATAGGATAGGCATTAGGCTTTGGTTGTTCTTTGATCTGTTGAGCTACTTGGGAATTACAAGAAGATACCCGTTGGACTCCAGGAAAAGTCCTGTACCCAAAACTCAGTTCACATTCGTATGACATCTACTTTTTACTGAAATATGGTATTTAGTTATTTAGAAAATCTCCTATAGCACTGATATGTCACCATGCGATCACAGCAGATAACTGGGGGGGGGGGGGAATAAGCTGAAAGTGTAACAGCAGTGGATGTTTGGGTAGGTGAAACCTAACAGATTGCGAAGTATGGTGCCCCCTATTCAGTATTATTTCTCCGCTGTTCGTGTCGTAGTCTTTGTTCACTAAAAGTCAGTATTATGAGTTCGGTCTTAAGGAATTTTCCAACCAGGGGTGGTTTGGTTGTGTTCTGAATCTGGGTGTTAAGGCGATCCTTGCCCCTTGGACAGCCAGAGTGCTGCCTCTGTGTCCTTTCATTTGACAATCATATTGTTCATTATGTCAAGGTTGACTGGCTGAAATTTCTGAGTTGGAATGTAGTGAGATGCCAGAAGTTGCAAGTAGCCAGGTCCTTCTGTTAGTAGACTTAGTGAATTATACTAAGGGATTTAAATGTGACCCTTGGGTCCGCAGGATGGCTTTGTATGAGTTTTATAGGCACTTTTGCTCGTTCAGACAGTTTGGCTGCTGCAGTTTGTCATATTTGTAGCCTGTGTTTTTTAGAGCCTAGGTTAGACCATATACCAGTTCTCAATTGATGCTATCCTAGAGTTCTTCCCACCTCCTTTCAGTGCCTAGTTTGCATAAGTACAGGACCTTTCTGACCATGTACATACAGTTGCAGGTTTATATCACGGTTCACATTGTTTTGGGAAGCTGAATAAACTGTATATAAAATGATTCCTTGATTTATGACTTTGTGCGAGGTGGACGGTGGGGAACTCGGACATTTAGGCCATTTCTAAAGGAATCTTGTTAGAATTGTCATATAAAACGGGTACCATGTCAAAAGATAAGCACACAAAAAGTCAATAAAATTGTGTGTATTCACATCCTCTGGTAAGAAATGACAGCATTCCATAAACTTATGTCGAGGGAAGGTACTTGTCAGTCCTAGTGTAATGCTGTAAGTGAACTAACTTAACACTTTGGGGGTGAAGACATACCATGAGTGTCACAATGTAGTTTAAAGGTCTCTGCACTGGGCCTAAGGTCTAGTGCAGCAAGAATTCAAAGAAAACAAGCATTTGCAATGCAATCAGTTTCGCATTCACACGCGTTTGAGTTATTGGCATTGTAAATGACTGCCTTTTGTGAGTAGTTCTAAAAAAAAGATAAATAAAAGGCATTGTCATTTACAATGCTAATAGCTTAAACTCTCGTAAATGCAAGACCTATTGTCTTGCAAATGCATTCAGCACCGGTGCTATAAAGATGTTTTAAAAAAAAAAAAAGCATTAGGAGAGAGCATGCCCTGCCTGCAACAGCAGGCAGGAGAAAGGTATTTGAGAAAATGGTGCCCGTAGTGCAAATTGCCATTGGTGTGCAGTGGAAAGAGGCCCTGGCTGAGGACTGCTGTGATGCGCATGTCAAGGACAGCCAGCATAGGGCTGTGTATAAATCAGATAGTATGCACCACTAGACAGTAGGGATAGAACTTCCAGAACTCCTTCGGATGCAAACATCCTACAAATGGAATGGCATTTGTAGCAGACGACCCTTCACAACCTAATATTAGAGCGATTATATTGCAATAGTACAAGCAGAATGGTCAGCAGTCAGCCTAACACACCTCTGGTGGTTTGATGGTTCCTATGCAACCGGTTGACAGGGCTCAGTTTGGATATGAACTTTGTACATGTGGAATGCTCTTACTCTGATACGTCATGAGATCTCCCTACCGCTAGAATGTGCTGGAGGAAGTACAAAGTTCTTTGTACATAAGTGAAAGCAGTTTTGCAATCCTACAGCCTTGTACAAGTTGTCGTCTGATGTCATCACTAGCATCCAGTCGCATGCTCGCTGGCCCCGGCAATCTGACATGAAATACATCATTTGACTCTTTTTTGTTTTGATTGATTTCCATAGCTGAAACTTTTCTTAGTGGCTTGAAGTGTGTGTTGCCGGCTAACACTGTAGCATAAGTGGTCCTTGTGTCGAGCAGCAACCTGAATAAGCTGGGCACTTTGCCTCCTGCTGTATGTGATAGCAGTAAATGTCTGACCCTATTATCAGACTAATCTGTGTCTTTAGGTAGTTCTTGAGCTGCACCACCCAGTGTCGTTAGAAAGGGAGTCCAGCTGGGACTCTTTGCCCCAGATCCTGTGTTTTAACGGACCCCTCTCTTCTATCTTTAAATAATGAAACGGAAGACCTGACCCATTCCTTCTTGCTGTAGTTAGTTTGTCAACACAACTAAATGGTACCAAATGCTGTGTTTGATCCTTCCATACCATACGTTCCTCGTTAATTACTAGTTGGTTCCTGGATCAACAAAGGAGAGTCCTGCAAACCCCACAAAACCTGGCCTGTCTGTCATCTTTTTTTTATTGTCTTTTTTAAATACAACTCTTAATCTTGGCACAGGGTGAGCTGCTTTAGTATGTTCGAATGAGTGTACAGTCTGTTCCTTTACTGTGATGGAGTTTTCCTTTGCAAGCATCACCATGGAGCAACCAGCTGGTGATTCATGTCAGCTTGGCCTACGGTGATGCGCCAGCTGGTACTTTTCTTGTGCGAGGGCCGTGTGGCGGGGGTCGCTGCTCCATCTCGGATTTCTCAGTTTTCGTTTGGTTGCTTTCTTGCCTCTCGGAGATGGGACACAAATTGTATCCTTGTCGGCCATTTGTAAAGTGCAAGGCACTAGTAGGCCACCGCACGTGCTGGTCTAGGCAGGCCTAACAGAACACAGGTAGAGGTGAATCGCTCAAAGGCATCTTACAGGCTCATTTGTTAAGCTGTGTAACACCTGATGCTCAAATTATCAGTGCATAAGTGAACAGGGGTTGACACCTGTGGGTCATACCAAGTTGCATTGGTCATGAAGGTGCAGGATATGGCGCCTCTCAGCCTGCCCCATGCAGCACAAAGTGTTCTGTAACTGAATCATACACTGTCGGACTTGGACAAAATATAGGCCCGGGCAGCAAAACAAAGGCGCACCCCATAGTGAATTAGAAAGCAAAAAAAAAGTGTCCCTGCCTGTAAATTGGGGCAGTTTTGAACTTGTAAGGACACCCTGTTAATGTGGTTTGAAAGGATAGAAGAGTGCATGGATTTAAATTGCAGAAGGCAATGCTTGTTTTAATATCAGGGAAATAAACGGTGCAAACTGACCCAGCAGACCATAAAACTGGCCAACAAACAGCCCAAAATCGGGCACACACACTGATCTGTCAGACCAGCTCATCCTGCACTATCTGATCGCTCTATAGACCAGTCGCACCCTGGCTGCTTATTAAGAAGCATTGTCTTCTCTGAGGCACGGATAGAGGGCTCTTGCCCAGGGTAAAGGGTGCAAGAGGCAGAGACCTCCTAAACCTACTACTTTCCTTTCATTCGTGGAATTTCTGTCTTTCTACTGAGGTAAAACATTTACCCTGGACATAAAATACCCTCTTCGTGCCGCCTGCATGATCATTCTCTACTTAGTTGCTGCAAGACAGGCTGTCAGTCTGCCACGGCTCTGCTATGAGGAAAAGCACCACGCAACGCTAAAACTCTTGCTAAGATACAGGCACGTCACAGATATACTGGCCAGAGTCCAAACACAATATTTGAATAGCAACTGACTGAGAAAGAAGTAAGTGAGACGTGTACTATTTTACTGTAGAAGAGTGAGAGTTGGCGTCTCTTGACTGCACAAATCCAGGCTGCTCTATTTCTCCTGAAACCACACGCCAGCATTCATACATGACTTCCGCTTTAATATCGTGACGTCCTTTGCCTCCTCCATACTGAGCAAAACCTGATTGGCTGCAAGGCTGAGCCCTGCTAACTGTGAATAAAGTTAAAAACCAGTAAATTACTCAAAAATAATATGCATGAAATTGTTCGATCTATGCCTGGCAGTGCAGGGTAATCTGAAATGTTCTACACCTATCACAATGATGCACTGACTCCACATTATGTAAAATCAGCCAGCAGATTATTAAAGAATTGAAGACCTCCAAACCCAGCATATTGGTCAGAGTAATACATTCACGAGAGTTGCCGAACTGTCACCATCTATGCTCAACTACACTAGAGCCCGCCTCCGCCCTTTCCCCGCACTCTCCGTCACAATTTAACCAGCCCACACACGTAGGGCTCCAGTGACCTGCAAGAGGCAAAGACGGCAGGCTTTAAACCAACGGCAAAACAGAAATTAAAACAAGGACCGCATACTCAATACGGCGCGCTTCTCTTTGTCCTGTTTCGTTTCCCTGCTTCTGCTATCTCTGTCTTCCCCGTGAATTGGCTTGTGTTGCAAACATGAACGGAACTCCTTCAGCATGAAAAACATTGTTTGCGCGCGCATGTATGGTGCACAGGTGAGGCAAAATAGAGTGCAAACTCCCCCAGCCAATCCCAGCACAAAACAAGCATTTATAAATGCAACAGGACTCATGTTTACGGGAGACCTATTGCATTGAAAATAAAAGTGCATGCCTTGAAGTTACGAATGGGAGTGGGAGGGGGAGTGGTGGTGGGCAGAGAAGCCACGGACTGCGGGAAGGAACGAGGGGGAGGCAGGGGGAACAAAAATGTTTTGAAAGTAAAGGGGCAGATAGCGATGGAAGGAGAAAATGACGACATGGCCGTCAGGAGGTGGGATTAAGTTGCTGAAAACCGATCAGATTGCAGCATTTAGGATTTCAGCCAATCACAAAGATAGGCGGAAAGTGGGCGGAGCTTTCCCCACTATACTGTATACAGCATCTCTCTCCGAGACAGCGCATGCGCTGCCTAGGCGAAACCTAAAAACTGGATTGGTGCAGCACATAACGCTTGAAACTGGGAAACTTGGCAAGGCTGGATCTGTATTACAAAAGGGGCCTTCAAAATGTTTCCGCCCCATATGTAATACCAAACCCATTCTCTTTGTGCAGAAAAACAAAAAAAAGGGTGGACACACACGTTGCTACCCAGGGCACTCTCATAATACCTCTTAGATCAGGAGATAGAAAAGGAGCTTCTACTCGCTGAATTCCACAGCTCGCTTCAGATTGAATGCTATTTACACTATCAGAGCATTGCTGTTGCTGTTATCCGGTCTCTTGGAAACTGTAGGCATGTAGCTGCTGCCCTGCTTGGAACGTACAATTTCACATCTAGTCTAGAATGCAAGCTATTTCACAAATGTTTTGTCACAGGTCTTAGCGTTCTTACAATCTGAGCTCATTGTTTGGTAGCAGCACCAGACGAAAGTTGACCTAGTCCTACAAGATGTTTTGACAATTGCTTTTTTTCTTTGCTGTTAATGACGGTATTTCATATAAGGATAGCGGCTGTGTTTGGTAAATGAATCCCTTGCCTATGTGTGTTTGAGAAGCCTCTAATTCGTGGTACTAAACCCTGTTAGTGTTGAAAGCAGTGGCTGATAAAAGCAGCTACAGTATTACATAAGAAACACGTCTTACAAATCTGTCTGCCCTTTGATACACATATGGTGTATGTAACTAGCTGCAATAGAATTTCACTGCTATGACTTTTTTTTCTTACGATCCCTAAAAGACAAATGACAGCTGGAGTCCATTTGTATGTTAAATGTACATTGCATATTTACCACTATAAAAGCATCTGAAAGCCTAGAGTTTCTTCTTTTAAAGTGTGTACTTTCTCTTAATTTAAAAAGTGGGTTTTCACATAATTTGAAGGCCTGAAAACAAATCCTGTTTATTGACCTCTCGCAGAAATTATAAATTCCGCAGACATCAAGTCAAAGCGCATATGGCACAGGGAATGCCTTGAAAATAAAATATGTTTTTACTTTTCATGGCAGGCTTTGTTGTTTAGTTTACGTAGTGGGTCGCGACACTGCTCGTCATACTAGCAAATAGCCCCAAAGAATTCTGGATAATGTAGTGGCAGCGGTGAGTACGCCTATGCCACGAGTATGTGAAATAATGCCATCCCTGGACACGTGTTTCGAGGTAATTGCCTCTCGTCAGCAGGGAGCAGGTAGGTATGCGGGGTGCCAAGTAGACTGCCAAAATATATAGGTAAAGTACCTTTCAAGGCGCGCAGGTGCAGACACCAGGCTCGTCAGCCCAAAGTCGCTCGAAAGAGCTTTAAATAGTTTACGTAGTGGGTCGCGACACTGCTCGTCATACTAGCAAATAGCCCCAAAGAATTCTGGATAATGTAGTGGCAGCGGTGAGTACGCCTATGCCACGAGTATGTGAAATAATGCCATCCCTGGACACGTGTTTCGAGGTAATTGCCTCTCGTCAGCAGGGAGCAGGTAGGTATGCGGGGTGCCAAGTAGACTGCCAAAATATATAGGTAAAGTACCTTTCAAGGCGCGCAGGTGCAGACACCAGGCTCGTCAGCCCAAAGTCGCTCGAAAGAGCTTTAAATAGTTTACGTAGTGGGTCGCGACACTGCTCGTCATACTAGCAAATAGCCCCAAAGAATTCTGGATAATGTAGTGGCAGCGGTGAGTACGCCTATGCCACGAGTATGTGAAATAATGCCATCCCTGGACACGTGTTTCGAGGTAATTGCCTCTCGTCAGCAGGGAGCAGGTAGGTATGCGGGGTGCCAAGTAGACTGCCAAAATATATAGGTAAAGTACCTTTCAAGGCGCGCAGGTGCAGACACCAGGCTCGTCAGCCCAAAGTCGCTCGAAAGAGCTTTAAATAGTTTACGTAGTGGGTCGCGACACTGCTCGTCATACTAGCAAATAGCCCCAAAGAATTCTGGATAATGTAGTGGCAGCGGTGAGTACGCCTATGCCACGAGTATGTGAAATAATGCCATCCCTGGACACGTGTTTCGAGGTAATTGCCTCTCGTCAGCAGGGAGCAGGTAGGTATGCGGGGTGCCAAGTAGACTGCCAAAATATATAGGTAAAGTACCTTTCAAGGCGCGCAGGTGCAGACACCAGGCTCGTCAGCCCAAAGTCGCTCGAAAGAGCTTTAAATAGTTTACGTAGTGGGTCGCGACACTGCTCGTCATACTAGCAAATAGCCCCAAAGAATTCTGGATAATGTAGTGGCAGCGGTGAGTACGCCTATGCCACGAGTATGTGAAATAATGCCATCCCTGGACACGTGTTTCGAGGTAATTGCCTCTCGTCAGCAGGGAGCAGGTAGGTATGCGGGGTGCCAAGTAGACTGCCAAAATATATAGGTAAAGTACCTTTCAAGGCGCGCAGGTGCAGACACCAGGCTCGTCAGCCCAAAGTCGCTCGAAAGAGCTTTAAATAGTTTACGTAGTGGGTCGCGACACTGCTCGTCATACTAGCAAATAGCCCCAAAGAATTCTGGATAATGTAGTGGCAGCGGTGAGTACGCCTATGCCACGAGTATGTGAAATAATGCCATCCCTGGACACGTGTTTCGAGGTAATTGCCTCTCGTCAGCAGGGAGCAGGTAGGTATGCGGGGTGCCAAGTAGACTGCCAAAATATATAGGTAAAGTACCTTTCAAGGCGCGCAGGTGCAGACACCAGGCTCGTCAGCCCAAAGTCGCTCGAAAGAGCTTTAAATAGTTTACGTAGTGGGTCGCGACACTGCTCGTCATACTAGCAAATAGCCCCAAAGAATTCTGGATAATGTAGTGGCAGCGGTGAGTACGCCTATGCCACGAGTATGTGAAATAATGCCATCCCTGGACACGTGTTTCGAGGTAATTGCCTCTCGTCAGCAGGGAGCAGGCTTGGAAGGTATTTTACCTATATATATGGCAGTCATCGGCACCCCGCATACCTACCTGCTCCCTGCTGACGAGAGGCAATTACCTCGAAACACGTGTCCAGGGATGGCATTATATTTCTATATACTCGTGGCGTAGGCGTACTCACCGTAGCCACTACACTGTCCAGAATCCTTTGGGGTTATTTGCAGCATGACGAGCAGTGTCGCGACCCATTTACGTAAATTACTAATAGCTCATTCGAGCGACTTTGGCTGACGAGCCCGGTGTCTGCACCTGCGCGCCTTGGAAGGTATTTTACCTATATATATGGCAGTCATCGGCACCCCGCATACCTACCTGCTCCCTGCTGACGAGAGGCAATTACCTCGAAACACGTGTCCAGGGATGGCATTATATTTCTATATACTCGTGGCGTAGGCGTACTCACCGTAGCCACTACACTGTCCAGAATCCTTTGGGGTTATTTGCAGCATGACGAGCAGTGTCGCGACCCATTTACGTAAATTACTAATAGCTCATTCGAGCGACTTTGGCTGACGAGCCCGGTGTCTGCACCTGCGCGCCTTGGAAGGTATTTTACCTATATATATGGCAGTCATCGGCACCCCGCATACCTACCTGCTCCCTGCTGACGAGAGGTAATTACCTCGAAACACGTGTCCAGGGATGGCATTATATTTCTATATACTCGTGGCGTAGGCGTACTCACCGTAGCCACTACACTGTCCAGAATCCTTTGGGGTTATTTGCAGCATGACGAGCAGTGTCGCGACCCATTTACGTAAATTACTAATAGCTCATTCGAGCGACTTTGGCTGACGAGCCCGGTGTCTGCACCTGCGCGCCTTGGAAGGTATTTTACCTATATATATGGCAGTCATCGGCACCCCGCATACCTACCTGCTCCCTGCTGACGAGAGGCAATTACCTCGAAACACGTGTCCAGGGATGGCATTATATTTCTATATACTCGTGGCGTAGGCGTACTCACCGTAGCCACTACACTGTCCAGAATCCTTTGGGGTTATTTGCAGCATGACGAGCAGTGTCGCGACCCATTTACGTAAATTACAGGCTTTGTTGTTTGTTGTCTCACAGGATTAGCTGCCTGTGTGAATAATAACCTAAACCAGTATTTCATAAACTTTTGACTTTTGTTGATCCCATTGAATTACATCTGGAAGCCTGGGACCACCAAGCAATTTCTATGCTTTGCACCTCAACAACACACAATGAGACATAAACGAGGACCCACTGTATTCACTCAGCACATCTTTCACTCTGCAGGTGAATGTTTAAATATGAGAATGATTACACATTGGTGTAAGATCCATGTCGTATTCACAAATTGATAGGTAATCATGTGAAACCGGAACTCTCAGTAGAAGTTGTAGGGCTAAAATAGTAACACATTGACATTGGCCTCCCACAAAGCAGCAATTGAGCTTGATATGGACAAAGCTAGACACCAGGCAGGGTCTATGTGCCTAAAGGTGACAAAGACATTGATTGCATAAAAGCTAGAAGACCAGGCGGTCACTATTGTGAGAACATACTGCATGTTGGGAAATGGCACTCTGTGGTTGAAATATTTTAGCACTTCTGAAAAGTGCAGTCATAACACATTTCTAGTTTAAGAAGTATAGATGGCTGGGTTCTGTGAGTAAATGCCTGGAGGCTGGGAGCACCTGCAGCCTCGAATGGCATTTTGGGCAGTCTGCTCACGAACACTTCCATAGTACAAGGTCTCTTTAAGTGTGCAGATGCATATAATTTTCTAGAGAATCCTAAGCAGTTCAAAAGTGTTTTACTCAGCAGTTGTCTTAAGACCTGTCAGCCTTAAGGTGGTCTCTCCCCAAAGATTTTGCATACTTGCCTCCACTTTCTGGCTGAAATTAGTTTTTGTTGGCCTGAGGAATCTATGCACTTTACCACTGCTAACCAGTGCTAAAGTGCTCGGGCTCATTCCCCTGACATGGTTTCATTGGCATACACCTAACTGACATATTTAAATAACTTGTGTCCCTTTTAGAGTGCTAGGCCATCTACCCAGGGCCTTTAAATTAAATGCTACCAGTAGCTCTGCAGCACTGTGCCACCCACCTAAGAAGCACTCTAAAACCAATCCTAGGCCTGCTATTACAGTCTGATTGCATTGTTACACTGCCATGTTGACTTGGTATTTAAACCCCCTTGGCAACCCTTAAACTCCACTTTTAATGGGCCTCGCCTGGCGAAAGCAGCGCATGCGCTGCTTCTTGCCATGGAGAGGACCTTTTTGTAATCAATTCAGCCAAAGCTGAGTGCACAAGCGTCCGGATGGACAAAGATGGCTGCTCTCGCCATCCGCAAAGCTAAACGTGCACGTGTAGGGACAAAAAAATGCACACGCATGTGGACAGCCCGACGCCATCTTTACTTTCATTAACGTAGAGATGTGCACACGCGTGTGCATCTTTTTGTCCGTGTGCTTTCGCCAGGTGTTGCCTAACCACGTCCCCACCCCCGCCTTGTGCTCGCTCTGCCGTCTGTCTCTTCCAAATGCTCGGGATGAAAAGAGGCCCCTCCCTTGGTGACATGACTGCGTTGGGACTGGACCCCCCATATGCCATCTCTAAGGACCCTGCTATTCAAGCCTCGCGTGCTACTTCATCCCGCGTGCCCTCTGTAACGGCTGCTGCCGCCGCGCGGAATACTCTATTTTTGCCGCGCCGTCTTCGAGCTTTAGATGCTGCTGTGAACAATCAGGCTGGGCTTTGGATCACACACAACACCCAAACTGGAGCCGCTGTGCTGGGAGGAATTTAAAAAGCACACGTCGACAGCAAGACACTTGCACTCATAACATTGTGTCGTGTGATTTTATTATTGCCTGAAAAGTGCTGGACGCATGAGGAATTCTGCAGCAGGGGCTTTTTCAAACACGTGTGTGCGTGTGCGTTTTACTTAATTCCGTACCTGTGTAAATGTAAGTTTCTCAGCTGCTGTTGTACCTGCATCACTTGTGCGTGAGACATAAGAATGCAGTGTGCTACAGCTGCTGTGTGTTTCTGTGAAGGATGCTTTCATTTCTACTGTCTTGTCCATGACACAGCACTGCTAAGGCTTATGCAGCGCTATTAGAAGTACAGCAGTGTTGGTCAGTGGGGCTGGTAACAGCTTCCTATACTCCCCACCGCATTGCTTTCTGAGGAGGAAGAGGGGTGACGAAGACTTGACCCCCCCCCCCTCCACCGGGATCATCTTCTCTCACACAGACCATGACACGCGATCTCATCACACACATCCGTACTGCAGACAGAAAGGTGCTGCCTTGTAAAGAGCCCAATCCGTTACTTGATTCAGATGGAGCGAGCGCCAGAGAGCTACAGACAATAAAAAAGACTTCTTCGACAAGTACTGCTCATTCACGCGTCAAACAGGCCCTGGCAAAAGCCACAGATGGTTAATAATGCATGAATATTAATTATTGTGCAAAACAACATTAGAGGATGAGGGTTGTGGTCCGTCGGCTAGACTGCCGACTTTGGTGCTGGAAACCAGGGTTCGAGCCTCTGGGTCGCGTCCACATCCTGTGATTCTGGGCAAATCACGTAATCTTCCCGTGCCTGAATGTGTAATGTAAATACGGTGCTCATGTAAAGCGCTCCAATACCTTCGGGTCGAGTTCGCGCTATATAAATATGCACAAAAAAAAGGATTAATTGAAACAGTAAACACGTTCAAAGGGATTACCCTTCCCACAACAGAGAAATACTACTAATTGTACTCGGTTTTACTCCCTTGAACTCTCGTGCATCCTCCGAGCTGCCTCGCGGGACGGATGCACTGTCACGACGAGGGCAGCCATTTCAAAATTCGCTAATTTCCCAATAAACCAGTCTGGGGGCGCATCCAGGACCAAGGTTCTTGGAGGGTCGAAACGCGTCTTGTCCATCATGCATCTGAGAGCGCACCCACAGACTGGTTTATTGGGAAATGTGGTAATTATAATTTTAGTGTATTACACATGGCGCTGAATATAATCGGTTTCAAATCATTAAGTACAGATATTGCCATGATTTAGATTTTAAGTCACTAGTTGACCTGCCTCCAATTTGAACGCTTGAACTGCAGGTCAGGCAGACATCAGGAACGAGCGGTTAAATTGCTACTTTCCTGGGCTGCAACCAGTAAAACATTCGAAATACGTGCCAGCAGATAAATGCCTTTAACTTTGGCCAAACACCACTACTTCGCTCGGCACATTTTAACAAACGAATGCACAGCTCCAAATATTCATTTATGAAAAAGGGGTATTTTAAACGGGCAGCCAGCGATAATGGTATATTTTGGGTCAGTCCGCGGACTCTGGGAACGACTGTGATCAATGTACAGCATGAATTAATGAACACGTCTGGCACAGCACTCAATGCGCTGTAAAAGTGGAGTAGCACAGAGCTCCTAGTCCTGCCCCCGTTAATAGCATGGCAGTCCCGTTGATAAGAGTCACTTTTGCCCCCAATAAAAAATGTAGCAGCTCTTCCGTGTATTCCCTGTACAGCCCCATTAAAATTGCAGCAGTCCTATGGAAAACTCCCAGTACAGCCCCAATCAAACTGTAGCAATACTTATACACTTGAGCTGACAAGCTGAGCCCAACCCCCCCCCCCCCCCCCCCCCCCCCTCCTCCCCTTAAGTATGGAAAACAACTGTGCAGCATGGCTGGCAGCTAGGCAGGGCCAGTAGTGTGTTCCATTCAATGGCAGGGCAATCACCAGATGGCACTAAGCCAACGCGGGTGTCCACCTGTGGGCAGTTAAGGTGAGCACTGCAGCCCTGGTGGCTATCACTGTTCTACAGTGGACTGCCATATGGTATCTGCCAGCATTTATTGCCCTTTGGACTCGGGTGGGAAAGAATCAGGAATGCCGGTAGGTGGGGGGAGGTAAAGAGGTTTCCGGCTGGGGCTTCCTAGACAGTTCTGGGCTGTCCCGCACTCTTCATATATCTGCATTTTGCTATCTGGGACGACTGACAGCCACCGGAAGGCCTGGTTGAGTGATGCACAGAGCAATGGTTAGAGGTGGTGGGTGGGTTAATTGGTTGGGTGGTGGTGGTGGTGGCGGGATGCATGCTGTTGTGTGACGTGCCATCCGCCGTGTACACTCAACCAGGACTGATATCTCTGCCAGTGCAGGTAGAGTCATAAATGTAGTGATGGAGGTTACAGTCAGTTTTGTTTGAGTATGCTGCATGCGTTCAGTCACCATCACCCTTTGACTGGTCTGTATTACGTTGCTGATGTTTCGAGAACCAGATTATGAATAAATAACCCCCGCTGGTTTTCCAGATTTCAAGCATCCATTCATCAAAACACCCATTTAATTACGAAGAACTTTGTGCAAAACGTTAACTCGTTTCCTCTTCAGCTAGAGCGGGCTCAGCTTTAGTGAAACATTTATGTATTGAAATAGAAAAGGTGAACACTTTCATTAGCTCGCTATTGATCCAATTCATTAATACTAAAGCCGAGCTGCCATTTATAAATTGTGCATGACTGATGTCTAAGTGTTACCATGAATCACTTAATGTTTGGAGAGAATCAAAGCCGCTGAGATTAAGAAAAACATTGTTGTGCGTTGTTCCTGTCAGTTGTGTAAAGTTGCAGGCAGGGAGCTGTGCCCTCTGGTTACCAGGACAGCCCTGTGCATCTGCTTATGGAAATGAAAGGCTCACTGACGTTATTCAGATAAGTCACAGACTACCAGTGCTCCTGTTTCTCACTCATTCATTCAGTATTTCAGCATCTCTCGCAGCCTTTCGATGCGCAGGTGGCTGCACAGAACCATCATGTCGCGCAAAACTGTCACTGAAGATTTTTAGCAAAACATGGGTCGTATGCGTGTGAAAGATGCGTTATTGGGAGTCTCAAGCATAATTCTCTAAAGGATCTTTGTCTACATCCTACATAATGATTGTATTGGGGCTTTATTTTTTTGCTAATTTGTAGGTTGGTTTTTAAAGCACCCATAATATAGGACGTATGGGCTTTTCTTCGTGTGGGTGTGTGATAGACTGTTAAAGTATTTTATCTTTAATTGTCTATCAAGTGGGGTACACAACAGAAACAAGCATTGAAAATGCAATAGGTCTCGCCTTTGATTACGTTAAAGCCATTTGCTTTGCTAATGGTATTGTATAGCAAAGCAAATGGCTTTAACTTAATAAAAGGCGAGACCTATTGCATTTTTAATGCTTGTTAGATATGTCACCCCTAAGGTAGGCCCTAGGTAGCCCATAGGGCAGGCTGCTATGTAATGAAAAGATTGGGCATATACCTTTTTAAGGTTTACATGTTCTGGTAGTGAAAAACTACTACATTTGTATTCCACTTCTGTGAGGCCTACCCGTTCCATGCTATAACATTGGGGATTCCTTATTATTCAATAAGCTGTAATTCATAATTGGGAGCAGGTAGATGTATCCTGTTTGGTAGCTGGGAACTTGTATTGATAAAGCCTCTTTAATGGTAACGTTGGACTTTTCATTGCAATTTTGAAAATGCTACTTTTAGAAAGTTGGCATTTTCCTGGCCATAGACCTTTTGTGCCTGCAACCTGTCTTGGGTCACACAAAGGGCCTAATGGCCCTGTATTGACACTGCTTCCAGTGTGGAGCCAGGACTGGGAAGTCCGGAATCTCCATGCACGTTAAAGAACCTTTACAGAAGAACCAAGAGAAGACCAGGACCAACTGCTCGCTTATCTGCCCGAGGTGCATTGCCAGTTGGTTTGTATTTGTGGCTTCTTCCTCTACGTTTTTCTCCATAGCAGCAAATCTGTTTCAGCGGTCTTTTACCAAAGGGGTAACAGCCCTTGTGGAACGGTCTTCGGCTACAGTCCTCTGCCTCGCCCCGCTGTCGTTTTTCGACTTATATTTCAGCGACTAAGTCTGAACTTAGAAATCTTCACCGTGGCTTTGACCGAAGGCCATCCGTCAACAACATTCCCTCCTCAGACACATCTTGCATCTTTGCCCCGCTGAAGTTTACCTTCTCATAACATTTTCTTCAAGAATTTTTCTAAATCTGAAATTAATCGCTGACCAGGCTCAACCCACTTCTCGTATCCGAACCGCCCTCCATCGCAGCTGACTGCAATTTTAGAGTTTTACTTGATCTTGCACAACTAGATGTCCGTGGTTGGTGCTTTGATCTATAGGCACTAATTTCACTAAAAAACATTTAAACAATCATAACTCCGGTTCTACTGATTGAGTTTTAGTTGTTTTGGTGTCAAATAATTTCATTTCTTAACATGTACTCTGTTTCTAAATTGGTTTGAGATTGTTCTTGTGTTGTGTTTTCACTCTATTACAGTTTGTGTGCTGTATGAATACTTTACACTTTGTCTTCAAGTCAAGCCTGACTGCTTTTTGTGCCAGGTTAAGTACAGGTTAATTTAGTGACTTTTTGTGGTTTACCCTGCAAGTGATTGTGGCTGTTGCTTGACCAGTGCTCAAACCCCAGTCAAACAACCACGCAGTTTCTCACAAGTCGATTTTTAGTTCAGGCTGCAGTGGGTTTGAATGTAAACAGTGACTGTGCACATTCACGCGTGCTCCATCCTGAACTAGCCATCAGCTTCTTAATAAAAATGTTTTTTAAATGATTTTGATTTTTTAGTCCTATCTTTATTGATGTTATTAGTACATATATCAAATATATTGAGGAGGCAATAAAGTACACTTCAAGTAAGTATTATCCATTGCTACTTTATGAAACTATTATTCTCATAGGAGGAACATTCTTTATATAGTTATTTTGTATATTTCCACGGAGCCCCTGAATAAACTCCACATGTTAAGAACCATTGTCCTAAACCAACAGTACACTATTTTAACATGTTGCTATTGAGTTCATGTCATTTGTTTCTTAAGGCAGTTATCCGCTCCCAAATATTTTAATATCTTGGTGTGTTCTTTGTGTATGCATTACTACTACAATGCCACTATTCTCTAGGTGACCAGATATCATTTGCGATATATATGACATCACTGGGTCTTTTCCATGCATCATTTACACCAACTCGTATACTGTGGAGGTTCTAGAAGAATTGAGAGATAAAGCTCCTTTATGAATAGGGAGAAATTGCCACTAGCTGAAACAATCTTTTGCTCATAGTTGGGTTTATAAAGTTTCAGGGCAAGCGTACTTTTACAAAGTAGCAGGATAGCTCAGTGAACTATTGAGGTAATCACTTGCAGATGGATTATGTGGTGATTGGCAGGTCACAAGTTTAAATCCTGGCATGGTCGACTCAACTTTTCATTCTTTGAACGGTGATAAAAAGAGTACCATTAAATTGAGTAAGAGTAAAATCTGTTATTTACTGTACTCAGAAGCTGAAGAGGTGCAGTATAACATGCTGTTTAAAAAAAAAAAATGTTGTGGGTAGGCTTGATCCTTTCCAACGATTTGACTTCTAACAAACCAAATGTGTCCTCTTTGTATGTGAACTTCATTTTGCAGTGCTATATCCTGAAGGAGAACCCTTATGTTAACACCAGAGTGAGTGAAAGAGAAGTGTTTGGTAATCTAAGAAACAGGAATTTTAGGAAAGCTGACTCATCAAAAGTGTAACAGATGCATTGATCAACTAACGAATGATTACGATCTGTATGTAGCAGAGTGTCTGCAGAGGACAATCCTGACCACTAAGAGTGCAGCTGATGCACTTTATGGAAATGTCTGATTCTGGTAAAGCCTGTGTTTTAATTTAAGGAGGTGTATATCCCTACCAAAATACTTTTGAATATTAATCTTGTGAGAATGCAATCTAGGACCAGATTAAATCCTTGAAAAGTAAACTGACCCATGCAAATGCACACAATTAAATTGGTGCAAAGAGACTGCGGGCAAATGATGATATAATAAGGTAATTTGCACTTTCAGGATATGCAGGTCGCAATTTATGGTTACTAAAATCCTGTGGGCATACATTATAATAAATGACTTGCTTTATTTACAAACTAACATCAAGATTAATTAATATCACCTATTCAAAAAAGTAGCAAACCCTACCCTAATGAATATTATGCATAATGACCTCATCATGCAAGCAGAAAGATGCATATGCAAGCATGCTGTGAGCTTACATTAATTAGAAAGAGCCTAAAAAGCTTTAACAATGTGAACATCCACATGTCCTTTGAGGAAGTTAAAATTTAAACAATTTCAAGAAACTATGAATTCTCAATTCCCCAGGTTAGAACTGAAGCAAGTATTAACCCAGTCTCTTTGGATTTCGTACCTCCCGGAAATCTGTAATGGCTTCTTTCGGCATCAGATATAGATTGATCATCCCAGTGTGAAGTTGACTGTGCATGTCTACCACTCCCAGATTAGCTAACTTGGACATGAAGTTGATCAAGTTCTAGGACCAATGCCAGCTCTCCAATGCAGGACTATTACTTGCATAAAGCTTTATTTAATTTTTTTATTTTTTATTTATTGGGTTTCATAGTATAACAACCATAAAATACATCTTCATTCACATATGGTTACAGAAAACAGAGTACCATTTGGACACACTTCATCAACAATTCGGGGGTGATAATGAAACAGAGTCCATGGTCAGAATAGCAGCGTGAGCATTGGTGTCATATTGAATGTCATTAGTCCTCATGCATAGCCATCATATATGTAGTAAATGGACCCCAAATCTCGCATGGCCGAGACGCACGGGGCAGTTCTTCAGCGTAGCATGTGAATTGGTCTCGACAATATGCTATATCTTTTAACCAATGTTTGTTTGGGTGCAGTCCTGCCACCCCAGTGAATTTAGATTCTACGCTTTGCCAGTAGCAAAGCTATGGCCACCAGTCGACGATTAACAGCTTTTAGTTTAAGCGCATTCCCTAACAAACATATTTCCATAAGAACATTCTACCCGTTCCCCCACCATTTCCGTCAACATGCATGTGACCCCCACCCAAAATTCATATATCTTTGTACAACCCCATTCCAAATGTTGAAAGTCAGCATTGTCTGCACCACACCTGATGCAGCAGGCCCAGTCTCTCAAACCATATTAATGGAGTTGTGCAGGCGTATAATACATTTGATGTATAAATTTGTAATGGATGAGTCTGAGGCTTCCATTTGCGGTCAATTGACCCGTCGGCTTACAACAGGCTTTCCAGTCACCCTCCATCAAGGACTGAGAGAGAATAGCATTCCATTTCTCCGTGCAGCCCATTCCAATGTTTATCGCATCCATCTGTGAGATTCTATATAACCGAGTAACAAGTTTGACCAGTGTCTGCGTTGTGTATATGAGTTGCATTGCATCTAACATTGGGGGCTCTTCAGGAAAACATGGGTATAACGCCCGCAAGGCTGCTCGCAGTCTACCTTATATGAACTTTAGCATGACTGACCCCTCCCTGTCTCCTACAAAGCGCGAAAGCTCAAAATTTACCTTCAGGATATACATCTCCTATTGTGTGCATTCCTGCTTCGTGCAGGGCCCTTAGTGAGCCTGTCTCGCCTGTAACCAAGATTGCCGTATGATGCACCAGTGGCATTGCTGGAGCATACAGCGGCAACCGCCGTGCTCTTTCCCAGCTCTGTCCATGCATTAGTAGTGCAGCGCACCATATCTACTTCGTCCTTTTCTAATACACTGTTGGTGTTAAAAATCATTGCTTTAAGTGGCGGTGGGTGAACAGCGCCAGCCTCTACCGCCACATGTGGGATGTACTGCGGAGCATGCTGCCAATAATAGGCATATTGCGCTTGCATACAAAGATAATATAATTGTAAATCTGGCACCGTAAACCCACCCATCTCGTACGGTAATGTTCGTACCTCCCATTTGACTCTCGGCTTTTTAACTCCCCAAGCCAGCGTGATTAGTGAGGTTCGTAGTGTGTTAAAGAAATGTTTCGTCAATCTAATGGGGATATTTACAAATAAATATAAAAACTTTGGAAATACAACCATTTTGATTAATGCTATTCTATTCGCAAATGTTAAAGGTCATTATATCCATCTGGACACTTGCTCAGTGAATCACGAGATTACCGTACCATAGTTGGCCCGTATAACTACCTGCGGATCTCTATGAATCCAAATACCCAAGTACTTTACTGGGTCTGATCCCATTCCAGTGGGTACCCCATTTCCACACTCTTCGTGCGTTCCGTCAAGGAGAGCAAGACCGATTTATTCCAGTTAATTCCAAACCCTGAGTGCCATTGAAAGCGGATATATTCCCTGATAAGCGTCTCTAGGTGTACCGCAGGATCCCGCACGTATAGCACCATGTAGTCTGCATACATGGATACTGCTAATGGTCTCTGGTAGAAGAGCAGTGCTGCCTGTGCATACCGCTGACACGATCTACAGGCCAGTGGTTCCAGAACCACCGCAAATAATAAGGGCGATTGGGGGCAGCCTTTCCACGTACTGTGTCCGATCTGGAATGGATCGGACTTCTGTCCATTAATACGCACATGTGCCACTGGATCTGTGTTCAACAGTTTAATCCAGTTTGTGTAAATGTATGGTACCCCCATGCGATGCAGTACTGCAAACCTATATCTCCAGGAGGCTTCGAGCAAGACCGCCGCTGCAGGCAATGTCGGTTCAAGTAGATGCAATACCGCAAAGAGCGTCCTTAAATTGTGTGCTGTGGACCGAGTAGGGATAAACCCGGACTGATCAGGAAACACCATGTTAGGGTGCAATAATAGCAGCCTATTGGCTAGTACCTTCGCTAAAAGTTCATAAGCGACAGGGGTCTATAGGACTCGCATCTATCTGGTGTCTTCCCAGGTTTCAGCAGAGCTATGATCAGCGCTTCACGGAGAGTGTCCGGAAGCCGATGCTGTTCATATGCCTCTTCGTACATTTCATGACGGTAGGGCACCAGCAGGTCAATGTACTCCTTATAAAATTCTGCCGACAATCCATCTGTGCCCGTAGCCTTTCCATTGGGCAATGCAGTTATAGCGTCCCGAATTTCATCTACTGTCAGTAGGTGCATTAAGAAATCCTGTTGTCTTCCCGACAACCACACCAAGGCTATGTCCTCTAAGTTTTGTGCTATTTTGTCTTCCGTCGCCGTTTGCTTACTGTCATACATAGCATTGTAGTAGTGCACAAAGGAACTGAGAATGCCCGGTGTGTGTCAGTGAGTAGTGTGATCCACTGCAATAGTTTTTGCTATATGGTTTTTAGCCCACGGTTCTGCAATTCTAGTGGCCAAAGCCTTCCCAGGTCTTCCCCCTTCTCCATAATATCTGGCTGTCCATCAACGCAACATATGCCGCACCTCCTGATCCGCCAGGTCATTGTATTCAGTGATCTTTGATCTAATGCTAGCCAGCGTGGCTCTATCTGGTGCTGCTGCATAGCTTTTTAGGTCTCGCCTGAGCCAGCGCATGCGCTGCGAGACATTTAGTTAGGGCTTTTAAAAGTGCTGCCGTCATACGTGCGCGCAGACGCCAGCGCCCCGGCCTCTCCTTCTTTTGCGCACACCACTCGCGTGTATTTTTTTGGGGGAATGTGTGCACGCACACAACTCCCGGGCTTGTTGCTCACGCTTCTTGTTACAATAGTGATTGCTTTCACTTTCGATCGCTTTCATGGTTAGCCATAATATACCTGGTGTCTGCTTTACAAAACTTCCCTTGATAAAATTGTGAATTTTTGCATCATAGATTCGCATAATAGATTTTCACCTATGATTTGAGCAATTTATATTAATTTTCATGTATTCCTATTCAAAGATAACATCATTATGTAGCGTTTAAGGAAACCCTCCCTGCTCTCTGAAAAGTGAGGATCTTTCACGTTCAATTTTGCTTACTCCAGACGCCATGTAATAAATCACCCAGAAAAGTCATGCTAGATCAGGCTTCCGAAGCATCTATCATCCAGTAGTTTATTTCTCAGACTTTTCAAGTACTATGACAAGCCGGAAGCCAACGCTTCATACAGCATCTTGATAAAGAAAATATACCAGGCATGGATTTTGCCAGTCCGTGCCAGTTTTAAAAGCATGTCTTAGAGACACGTGGAAACAGCTGGCTTCCTGGGCATGATGGATGAGGAAACAGTCATTTAACAACTAACAGCAGGACGAGAAGACTTTTCCGAAGCACCTTGTTGATCAAAGGAAGAGCACACCTAATGAGGCGATTAGGAGCTAAACGGTGAGCGCAAAATGAGGCTTGAGAAGACATCGCCTTCTCCCCTGAAGTACGCTCTGTCCCTTGGGGAAATAAAACGTATTACAAGGAGTATGCACGTCGCAGCCCTCTTTAAATCTATGCGTTCCTGATTCCTTCCTTTTTTGATTGCAATAAACTCAGCACTCGTTTTAGTTCCTTCGCATTGCTGAATGACTTCTTCTGACACTGGTGGCAGTAAACTTTGAACGTGATGGGGGCATATTTCCAGGCTGAACACACTGAGCATATTCTTACACAACAAGACCAACCCATTTGCCTATGCAAAACTAGGTATATAATTACATTAGAAAACAGTGGTTCTCATGGTTATAATTAATTTAGCTCTATCTGCCTTTCGTAGCTATCACTCGTCTCTTGTATTCTCTCTCTCGCACTCTCAAACACACACACATTTACTCTTAGCCTCCATGGCACTCTCGTTCTCCCTTTTGCACGCACAGTTTTCGCTGTCAGCTTCCATGACTCTCTCTGCTGCTCCCCTTCTTTTACTCTTTCTCTTTCGTTCACTCTTTCCGCAGCCTATCTGTCTCCATGGCTGTCTCTGTTTCTCATATTATGCCCCTCGCTCACTGTTTTTCTCTCTCAAACACACACACATACACGCTCAGAAAGATGCTTGTAAGCACACGTGTAACTGTAGCCCTGACAATGAAAAACATCTGAGTGTGGCCAGACTACGTAAACTTTGTACAAGTGCAGTGAATTTTGCCTGAGCTTTTTTTGCACCAACCTTCAGTGTAAATATGATATTTTCACCGATGGATGGCTGCACAAAATGGGCTTCAGCAGCAATCGGTGCAAATGTGTTTGCATTGATCATTCTGTGCAGATTTTGGTGCAAGCATTGCGGTGCACGAGTGCCATGGTACTTTGTCGGTTGTTCAAGGGTAGATGGGTT
The DNA here is from genome assembly GCF_964204655.1 of Triturus cristatus. NCBI lineage: Eukaryota > Metazoa > Chordata > Amphibia > Caudata > Salamandridae > Triturus > Triturus cristatus. Next base: position 426,556,404 of record NC_140593.1, read on the forward strand.
CAGATCTTCGTTTCGGTCTTCTCTTTAGTTTTCACAACAAAGCAAAGACAACCCTGAAAATGTCAATGAAGCATAAAACATCTTAATGTAAATTGTCTGGCAAATTCCCACTGCACATCTGGATAGGGAACCTCCCTTGCTCTGACGCTAGCCAATAGGTCTCGCCCTTGGGACCTTATAAGTGTTTAACCATGCAACAGTTCATGTTGCTGCACCAAGGATATTGTGCTGCGTAACTAAATACTTATAAGATACCAAAGGCAAGACCTATTGGCTATGCCAATGCTTGTTTCCAGTAGCCCCAGCTCCTGTTTCAACCTCTTCATGGACTCTCTTAAAGACCTAAGCACTCCTGCTTGCAACCCTATACGCCCTCCTCGTATTGTCACCTTAAACGCCTCCCATAACGTGGCTAGGCTTTGCACTGACCCAAGATTGTTAGTAAAATAGTTCTCTATGGCTTCCAGCACCCCCTCACAGAATACCTGACCATGCAGCGCAGAGGATTGCAATCTCCATTGAAATTGTGGTGGCGTGTGTGTGGGCATAATCATGCTAAGTAAATGTGCAAGGTAAATGTTTAACAGTGGTGATCCAGGAGTTTACATCCTTTGTGGCCAGCCAGAAATCTAGGCGTGACTACGACTGATGGATATATGAGTGGCATGTACCCTCGAGCACCTCGGGGTGCCTCAACCTCCAAGTATCTAATAAATACAGATCTGCCATGCCATCCTTAATGGCCTACGTGTCCCTCTTTACTGTGTACGCTGCAGCAGACCGGCGGTCAATTGCAGGGTCCAACACAGCATTAAAGTCTCCCTCATAGATAATTGCAGCCAGCAGCAGTTTATGCACTTTACTCCACAGTGCTTCATAGAAGCTAGGGTCGTCTGTGTTAGGACCTTAGATATTGACAATAGTCATCAATGTACCCGCACACAGGGACTGGGGCAGGTTACCTAAGGTAAAGGAGTTTCCCAATATTGAATGGGTGGCACGATAACGTGCAGCAACACAGAGAGGAGCACAGGCACATTTCAAAAACATTGAACATGTGTAATAAATGTCCTTCCCTGTAACACCGCCAGCGTGGCGGATGCCAACATCAATAGTATGCTCAGCCGGACTAATATAATGTTTTAGAAGATGCGGATGCAGATTACAAAATTACACTGAAGTCAACCACCTAACCTAACATTAAAAAATCGCTTCATCTCCCCGTGAACACAAAATAAATATAACCTTTTGTAATGCAACTGATCATGTAAAGTGCTCGGATTCTTCTTTGCGCTTTACCAATGTGCATTAAAAAACAGTTGGGAGAAAAAGAAAGGATGCAGAGAGGAAGGGGCAAGAGATCAAAAGTAGGAGGGGAAAACAATGAGAAATACGAAAAATGAGGAATACGAAGTGGCAGGGGGTAAGAGAGGGCAATATGGATTCGGGTCTGGGTTTCACAGAAGCACGCAGCAGTCCTGGGAGGGAAAACTAGGAAACAGAATGCAATGAAAAATAATGCAGGCCAACACTGCCGCATTTAATCTCCTAAAAGCAGCTAAACTGCCTTTCAGAAGGAGTTGGTCTACCATTAACCACACTCCAATTTCCAGCACTGGTAGGAATTCTAAAACAAGCAGGCGCCTTGCAGAAGAAAAGTAAGGCACAGGGCTTCCATGCTGAAAGATAAAGCATGGCGTCCATAAAACGTTTACTGATCGAGTACTCTTTCAGAATTAAAATAAAATGAGAGCACAAAGCCGATGCATGCTACGCCAGGAGCACAACATTCGCAGGTGTTGCATTTAAAAACAAGCCGCGAGGTGGGATCGAGAGCGAGGCAACAAGATGCCGGAGGGTGGCTGGGGCGGCGCAAAGCACTGATAGGAGTTCTAAAACAAGAGGGTGCTGTGCAGAAGAAAAGCAAGGCACGGGGCACAATGGTGATGATGGCATGAGTACCGTGATCTATGTAGGCTGCCATGCACGGCTTTACACTCAAACGATAACGGTGCTGTTTTCTGACTTCCTTGAAAATAGGAAACACTCAAAGTTGACCCAAGTGTTCATCATAATTTCTCATTCTCAAATAATTGAAAACATCGTTGCGGTGATAAATTCACACATTTGCTTTTATTCTTTGCCACACACTATGCAGTGGTATTATTTACTCGGGCAGTTAGTTGTACTTTGACCTCAGACATGAAATACAGATCAGGTTCAGACAGTGTGTAAACCCTAACGTCAGAAGTAGGCGGGTCCTGGGAGCCAGCCACTGTGTGTAACGCAACCCATCCCACCTCACAGGGTTTAAAAAAAAGCATTGGCCGCGCGGCCGTGAAAGTGACACGGCCGCGCGGCAAAAGTGATCGCGATCAACGGAGGAAAGACAGATGGTGGCTGCGCGCGTGCACGCTCACGTGCACGCAAGATTTAGGCCACCAAAAGCCTGTGGCAGCACTTTGAAAACCCACCTACTAAATGTCTCGCAGAGCAGCGCATGCTCTGGCTCAGGCAAGACCTAAAAATACACTGTTAACCATTCGCCCCGCTGCAAGCAGCTAATCTGCCTGCAGTGCTCACCCATAACTAGAAACTATGTGGGGAATACCCTCTTGAGGGTTTCCAGTTGCCAGCCGACCCCCTCAGTATAGTGAGGGGTGGTTGAGCGTTCATAGTGATTTTCCCCCAACCAGCATTGTAATAATGCGTTGGATAGTAGCTTTCCGAGGCACCCTGTAGACCATTAGTTTCAACCGAACACTAAAATAGTTAACATTATATACTAGAATTCCTTATTCGAGCTGTATCCTCATCCATAGTATGCATAGCGCAGCCGTAACACCGGTTTCACAAATGTAAATCAAAAGTAACTTTGCTATTATCAATACAGTCATCCATTGCTCATCGCAGGGTGTAAGTGTTCCAGTGCCTAGGCGCACCTATGACTTGGCCCGCAACCTCCACAGCTACCCCCTTGCCCAGCTGTTTGCACAGACCCATGAACGAGATGTAAGACATTACCCCAGAGAAACAGCACTTCAAGCTCCGCATCCTATATACCTTACCACCAATCTGGCTCCAAGGTGTCAGAAATTCAGCATCGTCATGGCACAGAACATTAACAGCACTTGCCTGTGCCAGGTTAGTCAAGGATAAACAACAATACCAGTCTAAACGTGCTTTCCAACACACATGGTTAATCCTCATTATCCGCTTTGTCGCCAGCTGCTTTAGAAGATGCTTGCCTCTCCAGCTGTCGCACAAATTGCAGAGCGTCTTTGGGGGATGTAAAGAACCTGACTTTGCCCCCATGCTGTATCGGGAGGCGCACTGGGTACAACATGGCGTACTGTATTTTCAGTGCTTGCAATTTCTTCTTCACTTGGTGGAACTCTCGTCACGCCTGCTGTACTGCCGTCGTGAAATCAGGGAACAGTGCAACTTTCACCCCTTGGTACGTAGTGGCGCGCTTTTCTCTTGCCAGACGGAGTGCAATGTCTCTGTCAAGATAATTTAGCAGCTTAGCAATTATAGGACGAGGCAGCACTCCCGGGATTGGTTTGGGCGCGAGAGAGCGGTGCGCCCGCTCCACAACCAGCATGCTCGAAAAATGCTCCGCTCCTAGCATGTTTTTAAGCATCTCCTCCACATACAGCTCCATCTTGCCTGTATTGGTGGACTCCGGCACTCCCATAATGCGAAGATTATTGCGGCGGGAACTGGCTTCCAGGTCCTCGTTCATGGCCTGTTTTACCGCTAAAGGTTTCTCCATGTGGGTACAGGAGTCCGTAATGGTCTCCACCTTGTCCTCCGTGTTAGAGATGCGCTGTTCTCCTCCGTTATCCGCGAGCTGTGCTTGTCCAGTTTTGCCGCCATATTATCCATACGAAGATTCAGGTTATCTATTTTGTTATCAATTGTGTGCAGACTTTGCTGCATAGCCAGCATCATGCGCTTTAGTTTGCTATTGCTACCAGCTTCTAGGTCCGTCTCTGTGTCCGAAGCAGCCTGCAACAGAGACTTATTTGGCTGTTTGGATTCAAACGTGAGCTTGGACTGCTGCTGTTGCTTTTCCGGTTTACCAATCTTCGCGCACCTTAATCTCAGCAGATTAGGATACCACACCTCGAGTTCCGGTGTCCAGAGGGGCTCCACCAGTGACGATTGCACTACTCCCACCAGTGCAAGGGGTCCAAAGGATCAATCGGCGGTATGCCTGGCTTGCAGCGCTCTCGCCGCCGCAGAGCAGTACTATTCCACTCAGCCGCAGCGCAACAACGTGAACAGGGCAGTTCAACGCTTCTGAGGCGTATAGCACACTGCCACACTGTTCGAGCACCACAGCCTCATAATGCTGCGTCAGGGGTCCGGGGTTTACCGTGCCTCTTCTGCAATCCGTTGTCTTTTGCGCCCTGATGATGAAAGCTCACTTTCCAGCCGCAGTTGGTCCAGCAGTTCCACTCAGGACGGGGAAGTGCCGTCTCCACCACACCCGTCCAGCACATGCATCAACCTCAGCAGCCAGAGATGGTGGTTCTTATAGCAGGACCCACAGTCGTTTAAGGGCAGTTTACATAGCACTTCAGCTGCTTAGCTCCTAACGTCTCGTTCCTCACAACACCCGTGGCGCGCCTCAAGCACCGCTGTCACACAAAGCGGATGGGGGGGTGGCACAGGCACAAGATGGCAGGCACGATCTCTCCGCTGCCCCGTCAGCCAGCAGCCGTACCGCAAGTCACATTGATATCCAATTTGCAGTAACTTTCAGCCGGCTAACCAACTGTCTGAGTTTCCGCCACTGCCGTCCCATACAATGAAATGCACAGAGGAAAAGCCGCTTGTCTATCACGGGGGGGCCCGCCAGCACCCTCTCACAGCCAAATCGGTCCCCTGCTTTACCGGCAGGTACATGTAGCCAACCAATGCCAGTATCTTCCGCGTGCTGTAGTTTAGTGCAGTATCCAAGACGCAAGCAGGGGCCCAGCATAACTCCACTCCCCCGTCACAGGCCCTGCAGCTATCTCCCCGCCAGTCTCTCCAGATTCCACTTACGCAAGCCACCGAGCACACTGTATTGCTCACTGCTTGATTGTGTCGGCGCTTCACCGACTAGTTCGCACCCCAGCTGTGTCCATCCACCTGCGACACCCAGCATCAGACGCCCAGGTTCAGTTCTGCATGTCTTTGCCTCCGGCGACCGCCGTATTTAGTTAACGGGCCATGGGAGCTGCCATTTTGCAGCCAGTCGGTCAGATTTTAAGAATCTGGGGCTTAGATGTTGTCGTCTGTCTCCGCACTTACAGCTCCGCATTCAACTCATGCAGGGCGTCCGGGATTGCTGTTTCTTGCCTCTGAATGATTGGGGAAATGCAGGATATTAATCGGATAGAGGCCCCGATCTGCAGAGCTGCACCAACTTGCGGCCATTTTGCTTCGGGCTCACTAGCGCCCCACCCTACCTGCATAAAGCTTAGTTTGGATCCACTGTCTTGGTCAAGGCCAGAGTTGAATTGGTAGCCAGCTAGTGAAAACACTCACTTTATAAATTCTACAACATATCTAACATCATTGTCTAGAGCACTTTGTGTATCGTGTATCACAGCACACTGCCGTTTCAAGGAGAGCCATGGCCTTTTAATACAGTTGATGAAATGTGTTATGCTTATTTATAACATTTATAGCACTTTGATCGGACTTGTCTAAGGTAGCAGGCAGTATAAAACAAAATCTTTATTGTTAAAATATTTCCATCATGGCAAGAAAGCCTCATGAGCTACTTGTATTCTCTCATGGGTTGCTGGTTTTATTTTTTTTTTCAGTGTTTCAAGATCCCGCCTGAAGCCCTGATATCATTTTGCAAAAACCAAATTAGCAACCACTTCTGTGTTCAGAATTTTACATGCAGTACACCCACAAAGCTATTACATTGGCTTCTCTTCACTCCTTGTTACTCTTAAAACTATGGCTGATATTTGGTATAGCACTCCTGCAAACCTGTCCATCTAATTTGGTTTAATTCTTTGGTTGCTAGATTTCAACCTGTGGTGTTGATACACAGGATAAATATTCATGAGTAGGGACAAAATAAGATTTAATAAATGAGTTACCCTATGAAGCTTTAACACTTTGATGGCGCCATCCATGTACCATCCTCTCTTTTGCTAAAGTAGCACTTTGAACTGTTTTATTCCACACTTTTTTTTAAATCTAAGAATACTACTCAAGTTCTAAAATTTAGATTTGTTTTTTTGTTTTTCTTTGTTAAACCCATACTTTATTTAGAAGGCACATTGAGGCCTCTCCAAGATATGAAGTGTTACGTAACTGGCACAAAACAATACATATCAGAACAGTGTCAGGTAAATTCATTTATCTTTTTTTCCTAAAAGTTGGTAGGCAGCAATGGTTTATATTTTATTTTGGTTTCTGGCTGTGTTTAGTACCGATTTAAACACACCAGCCGAGCATTGCAGGTGGAAGCAAGGGGCTAACCTCTGCATTTCAGTTTGTCTCTGACTGACCCATTGATTTAACCAATATATATGTGCTCACATTCCGATTCCTGTCGGGAATCCATGCATACTTTACCACTCTACTATTAAAACATTAGCATTATAGAGCAAATGTATTTCTGCAATTGTTTAAGGAAATCTCATCAGTTAAACTGCCCATGCCCCCAGCCTGCTCAGAAAAAGGCTTTAGGGGGTCACGCTGAAGGCTCAACTGTCTGTAATTTTTAGTTTTAAATAAATACAAAATTATAATCCATCTGTATTTATGTGCCTCGGTTGCTACTGTTGGCTCCTTCAGTGCTCATGCCATGTGTAGCGTGCTCTTGGTGTTGCTCCGGCGTGCGAGACCTGCTGCTTCCATCGTTGCTGCTGACGCCACCACCTACACATGGCGCTGTCCACAGCTAAGCTCTGCATCCTTCGGCAATGGAGGTCACCCATTACCCCCCTCGCAGGAGGAATTGATGGTGGCGATGATCCAAACAGTGTCCCACGAACACGTTCTCTACAGCATGCAGGACCAGACAGAGGTGTTTGCGCAGACATGGCCCCGCTTTCTTTGGGAGGCCACACGCTAATGTCCTATCCAGATCCCACCGTACCACCAGACAGATGGTGGCAACTTTCGGTCGGCACAGCCTCTCACATTCCCCCCCACTTCCTCATCCCCCACAGATACTCCTGTCCATCCTCCCACACATCACCCTCCTTTACCCTCTGCCACCCCCTCTTCCATCCCCTTACATGCACATTTCTCACCTTATTTCTTCTCAACCCCTCCCTCTCCTCACCTTCCTCACCCCCCTCTTACCCTGTTCTTCTGCTACCCACCTTCTCCCTTCCCCTCCATCAGAGACATAGGCAGGCACCTGCTAACCCCCCCCCCCCCCATCTGGTTGCAGCCACCACCACGCAACCTAAACCTGGCTCACCGATCTCCTCCTTAGGGACGCAGCCCACACCGGCCCTGCAGCATTACCCAATCTTTCCATCCACAACGACCCTCCGACTCATCACACCAAACCCTATTCCCCCCTCTCAATACCTATCATTGACGCCCGAGATCTACGGTACTCCTCTCGTCCGGATCTGACAAGGGGGTGCCCCCCTTTTCCCCCCTCCATCCCCCCCCCCCCCATCTCACCCTCTCTCATCTTCCCCTCAGCTCAGATGTCCTTGGTAACTCGCAACCTCCTCCCTTCTCCTGCCCAGAGCGTCTATCAATTGTGGGCATCGCATAGCTCAACGGGGGGGGAGGGGAATAGCAGAGGCACCATTTATGATGACCACTGCAATGAGTCAAGTACTGCATATTATGCTGTTGAATTATTGCAATATTTGTGTTGATATATTTCTCTACATTATGCTCCCCCATCCCTTTTCCATCTCCTCCCCCACCCCACGAATCCCCCCGAACTTTCCCCACCCCCTCTCACCACACCCACATGGAAGTATCCATCCTGCTATAATCTCCCATTTTGTATTCTGTTGTGCGCTTGCCACACTGCTGTTTATTTTTGATACCCAATAAAAACTTTACAACACAATCATTAATTTCATTGCATTAAAAACAGCACGTCCTATATCAAATCACAAGTCCCACATCGGTAGTAATGGTATGGTCACCAAAAAGGAATATCTGAGATATTTACGACAACTTCTAAAGTTTCATTAGATACCATCAACTAGGAATACAAAACCCCAAAATCCTTTATCCTGTCCTGTGCAAATTTGGCACTCAAAGAAAACTACTTTGAATTCGAAGGACCACTGTAACTCCAAACATACGGTACATCAATGGGAAGCACTTTTGCCCTAAGTGTGGCGGGGTTGTACGTCTACAACTTCGAAACCACTTACCTATTTAATCCCAACAATTCACCAATAACCAACATACAATTCTATAAAAGATACATCGATGATGTTCTCCTTGTCTGGGAAGGTACTGAAGAATCTCTAGAGTCATTTTGTCATGTGGATAAATGGTCAAGACCCTAACCTAAAGTTTACACACACAAACAGCTGGAGAACAATCGCATTCCTAGATTTGGATATCTCCCATGCTAATGGAAAACTGGACACAAACACATTTCAAGACGAGTGCAAAGAACTCTTTATTGCACTACACTAGTTTCCATCCTCGCACTCTGAGAGAAAACCTGCCATATGGACAGTATGTTAGGCTACGAAGAAATTGTAGCAATCTTAGCGATTACAAAGATCAAGCAGAAACCCTTACGCACAAGTTGAAAGAGCAAGGATATCTCAAAGATCACAGATAAAGCGAAGAAAAGGGCACGCAACCAGAACAGAGATGCGCTCCTTGAACCTACCAACTGAACAATCCTTTCTTCTGACCTGCGTTACCACTTTGAATGCCGTATCTAACAAAGTATCCATCATCGTACAAAAACATTGGCAAATACCTAATTCAGGCAACTAAAAATGGGAAAAACCTGTTTTCATATCGAAAGGGAAGATGCCTCAAAGACAGTTTAGTCTCAACCAGACCACCACAACAAACTAAACAAACCAACACCATTCAAAATGCTTGGGGTCTTCCAAGGATAACAGGCCACTTCCCTTGCGGGGATTGTAGTGTGTGCCACTTAACAAAACCCAGAAAATCCTTGAACCTGGAGCCTGGCAAAGTGTGGGAAATACGCACACACACACATTGTAACACTGCTAATGCGATATACCTAATCACGTGCCCCTGCAAATTAAGGTATATTGGCATGACCAGCGAAAAAGTGAAGACACTTATCTGTGAGCACAGAAGTAACATTCGGTGCAAGCGAAATACAACACGAATGACAAACCATTTCCTTGAGAAAGGTCATACCACAAATGACATGGAGTGGACCATCATTGAACATCTGGAAATCACTACTAACAATGCCCAACAACTACTGCTGGAGAAGGAACAACGATGGATATATCGGTTATCCAACCACCTTCACGGGCTGAACGATAACATTCCGTGGAACAGTTTAAACGGATAATCTTGCACGTTCATTGACAAACAGTCAACACTTAAAGCCTTTCAAACATAGCACAGAGCTCTGCTACAATCATTATTTACAGAGTAGTATCTGTCTAATATCTACACATAATTGAACTCATCCCATAATGAACCACCTTAAATACTCCTACTGATCATCCATTGGTATTATTAAAAAAAAAATGTAATCCCTGATTGTCACGTTTCTTCAGATTAATACATCAAGATCTTTTTCCAGTCCGTCAGACTGATTATTATTACCATGACATTAGCCACGAACTATTTAGTGAATGTTATTCACATAGACTCATCCAAACACACGCGATATGCGGGTGGTAAGACAACGCATCTGCAGTCTACCACCTGCATTTCAGGCCACCATCTCCAGCTCTCTAGTGTCTTTGATGCTAGGCACGCATTGTAGTTGACGCGCTGTCGACAAAAGGTTGAATGTCAGCACATACGCACCACTCGCACACAACGCTACCGTGTTGAGCGTTCTAGTGTACAGATGCATGGCGAGCTGCGCGCGTGATACGCTGTCAGCCTTCCGCACCCGAGCTTCTGATCTACATATTCGGACACCGGGACTCCACTTGAGAACCTTCCTGTTCCCGTGGTGTCTGCAATAGGTACAGATGCGGGTGAGCTCCAGACATCAAGTAAGTCTACCCATGTAGATCCAGAAGTGCGCGAATATCGCGCACAGCAGGATTTCGTTTCTCCCACCCTCCGTATTTACTTAGAAATGCTAATTGCTTCATTTCTCCTTACCGCCGCACAACAGAAAGTGAGGCAGGAGCTTCCCACTCCCGGGACTAGAGTTACTTTTGTATTTTCGTAAACAAACGTAAATATACCCCGTAACCCCCCTTTTTTCAAACTTAAGAGGACGATGTAACCTCTTCCGTGTTTTGTTCCAGAATTGTTAAAGGCAGCGCTCATCACTTAATAGATTGGTAGAGCTAAAACCACACACAGCGCTGTTTACTGTAGACAACACACGTTTTTTTAGTAAAACGGCACTAGTAGACTGCATAATGACTGAGCCTTAACTTTAATTCTTGCACCGCACTTATCACGCAGAAAAAGTCTGCAATAAGGTATCTACAAATCTTGCGCCTTGTCTAGTTCTGTCACAAGCATGCTTTTCCTCACTCATAACAGCATATGGAGTGCATTACTTGTGTATGAATGGCTCTACACGTCTGAACGACACTAAGTGTTAAACACACTAATTTATGCAGAATGAATTATGAAATAAGTATATAATTGCATTTGCCTAACTCTAAATGTTATAGGTTTTGTCCTGTCTTGTAAATCTTCTTTCGCAGGTACTACTACAGAAGTGGACGCTCATTGTGGTCAGTCCACAGCGCATAATTTAGCACACCTTCGCGCGTGTGCTATAAAATGCACATACATGTGGCTTAAATCCTTTTTGCCACTCACTTTTCACTTTTTTCACTCCAACCACGATTTTAAAACACTGTGAGAACGGTCCTGAAGAAAGCCCTTTTGAATCTTTTTTTTTTTTTTTATATGGGCTGAAACATGGCGACCTAATAGATAACAAAGACGCAATTAATAGTCTTTTTAGTTATCCACTCATCTTTTTTAACCTATACCCTGGGCCACTGGGAATAAAGCAATGATCAGGTAGAGACCCAGAGGTATTTTTAACACACCACTTCATCACACATACGCCACCAAAAAGCCAGCTCCACTGTAATCGGGTGTCGTAGCACAGCGGAGTATCATTCGGATACTCAGCTGGGAACCCGATGATGAAGCATGACACCAACTAGGTTGGTGTGTGAGAGTTCTTCTAAGAAACTCCTGCTGTGCCAGACACTGCAGCTTTGGAAAAACTGCTTTATTGATTATTCACAGGCCTTTGACAAAGTTAATCAGAACAAACTAGGGAGCAAACTTGTAAACTGGGGCCTTAATCAAACGTTAATGCATTTCTAGATGACTCTCCACGAAAACACGTGGCTACAAATAAAGCTTACAGGAGGAGTTTTATCTCTCAGATTGTGAACCACTAGTGGCTTTAGTGCCTATGTTGTTTTCTTTGTATATCTCTGTCTGTCAGTGTTCTTGGATGACCCAAATTGCCTCGCACCCAAACTAGGCGCTAAGCCTATCAGTTATGCCTACAATATTGTTCTTTTTTCGTTAACCCAGAGAGCTCTTCAATTTCAACTGACAGGGCTTTGTGAGTTTAATAAATTGAATGGCTTACAGGTCAACTGTGACAGGTCTAAGTCATGTGTTTTGGTAGCATAAAAAGCTCGCTTAAGACTGATGCTTGATAGCAAACTCCTAGAAGAAATGGCTTCCTATAACTATCTGGGTGTAACAATTGATTGATTTAAAAAAAAAAAACCTACCTGGGGAGACAACCAAACAAGCAGATAAAAGCACAACTAATCACTCGGCCACTGAAAAACTGCTTCCAGATTTATGGTGGCAGCTTAATCTCTCTGTTTCATCCTTTCATTATCTTTAACAATAAAACTGTTTCTGAGCTGGATAAACTCTATATTAACTAATGTATTACTTGGCATGAGAAATTGGGTTGTTGGTTGCCTGGGGTGTGAGCCCTGGTCAAGCAACAGCCACAGTTCCTTGCCGGGTGAACCACAAAAGTCCGTAAATTAACCTGTGCTTAACAGGGTAGCTTGGCACAAAAAACAGTAGGCTGAACTTAAAGACAATTTGTAAAGTATGTATGCAGCACCCAAACAGTAATAGAGTGAAAACACACCACAAGGAAAATCCCAAACCAATTTAGACAAATGGAGTGCATTTCAATAAGTTATTTGACACCAAAACAACAAAAATCCAATCAATAGACCTATTAGAACCAAAGTAATTATTTTTTTTAAGTTTTTACACCTAAAAATCAAAGCACCAACCACAGACATCTAGTTGCACAAGACTGGGTTATAGTCTAAAAAATGTGTCCGACCGTGATGGAAAGCAAATCGGATACAAGAAGTGCATTCAGCTCGGTCGGCGCTTGCTTTCAGTCTTAGAAAAAGTCCAGCAGAGTGATATTCCCTCCAACAGCAGTCATTCTTCTTGGCAGAGTATCCACAGGTCCAGGTCCAGAAGTGTACTGAGGAATTGGTGTCTGAGGTCCGACATTTATACCCTGTGCCCTTGATCTGAAAGGTGGTAGAAGCTTCTAGACAGTGGCTTTGAAGTGCATGGAATTTCCTGCCTCCAATCTGGCTGCACAAACAATGTGAGGCCGTTAGGCCTTTTATTTGAAGGCAGAGCACAAGCTATTCAGTTGTAAGTGGGCTGTGCTCAGCTCTGCCCTCCTTCAAGTCAGCAGATTGCCCATTCAGGCACAGGTAATCATTTTATTGTGTGTCTGTCTGGGAAGAATTCACAAAGAACCCAATTACGAGTCTGGCGGTCGATGGACCGCCACACTTGTGGGGGCACAGCGTTGGTGGTCTCCCGACTGCCCTATTACGAGTCGGGTGGTGGGACTGCCACAGCCACCAGGAAACGTTCCCTGGCGGTGTTGCGACAGTCAGGAGGCCGCAAGATGCTGTCCCGCCAAGCATATTACGAGTTTCCTCTCCACCGGCGGTGTCATGGACGTTTTTACTCCTTGAACACCGTAGTGGAGAGGAACCAAAGGGAGCCCTGCAGAGCCCTCTGTGCCTCCTCCGCATGGGGAGGCACACAGGGGGGCACAACATGTGCCCCTTCTGTGCATGCCCCCAGTTCCTGCACAGCATGGACTTTTCATTCCATGCCGTGCAAGAACTGTTGTTTGCGTCCCCATTGTGGTGCCCTTTTTAGGAGGCACCACTGTCGGAACGCCCAAACGAGCCCCCCGGACAGGTGGAACTCCTAATCTGGCTGGCGGTCTGACCATGGCTTTGGTGGTGCGGTGGCAGGGCGGGCCCTACGCCTCACCTCCAAAGTCGTAATCAGGGCCATAGTCTGTCAGGTTCACCCAATCATGTGACCCATGCCATGCTGTAGGCACAAAAACAGCTAAGGGCAGAAATATGCCAACTCTGTGTTTTTTTTTTTTTTTAAATATTTTTAAATTGCAATCAAAAATTCAACTTTACTATTAAAGAGGGATCATCATTACAATTTCATAGACACCAAACGTATATAGCCACCTGCTCCCTTTGGAAATTACACCTTAAATTTAATAAGTAATTCCAAATGTTAGCTTACGGGAGAGTTAGTCTTCAAAGTAATGATTAACTAATTTAGAAGTTTTATACTACCAGGACATGTAAACCTTAAAAGTACATGTCCAACCTTTTAATTACACAGGACCCAGCCCTATGGGCTACTTGGGGCCTACCTTAGGGGTGGCTTTTATGTAATAGCTGTGGAGTTTAAGGCTTGGCAAGGGGTCTAAATGCCAAATCAACATGGCAGTGTAACCCTGCATTCAGGCTGCTATGGCAGGCCAGTGACATGTTTAAAAGTGCTCTTTAAGTGGATGGTACAATAAGTGCTGCAGGGCCAATAGTGGCATTTAATTTATAGGACCTGGGTCTTTGGCATACCAGTCTCCAAGGGACTTATAAGTACATTTAATATGCCAGTTAGGTGTATGCCAATCAAACCACGTTCAGGGGAGTGAGCATGAGCACTTCAGTGCCCAAAGTCTTAAGGCCAACAAAAACGGATTCAGCTAAAAGTGGAGGGTAAAAAGCTAAACGTTTGGGGTTCACCATGCATAGATGGCTAGGTCCAACACATGGGTTGCAGGGATTCTGCCCAAGAATAGAACTATGCGTAGGATTATGGGTCCTTAGTGCATAGGGACTGAGTCATCCTACCACCTTAGTACCGATGAGCCCAGGTCAGGCCGACTAGCTATAGTGTCTCACTTGCCTCACCTACTCACTCACAGAGAAAAAAGTGATTAGACGCCCCAGAACACAACACTCCAGAATCTCTCAGGATTCACGGATGCGAGACACACCCTTTCGCTCGCACTCTTGTACCTGTCCACAATAAGATCTGACAGAGACACAAACCAGTTTAAAATATTTATTTTAACTAACGTGCTCTAAAATGCAGTATACGTGCCACAACAAGCAGGAAAATTAAAAATACAAATACAGTCAGCATAGCAGCTAGCCAGTCCATAAAGGGAGATGTCATCATGGAAAGGCAATAGAGCCTAACCTCCCTCCCCTTGCTAAGAAGCAGCATTATTATATATTGGAAGATCTCTGGGTTTTGTCAGCAGACCCCATACCTCAGACGATAGATGGCTGTTCTACATCATAGGTGCTGTCTCGCTCTTCTCCCTGGACAGGTCCCTCTCCAAGTGTGTGTTCCCTATGCATGTATCCCCATAATATCAAAGTAAGATTTTCAGACAACAGCTGCATTGGTATGTTTTGTCTAGGTGCTAGGGCCTGACCAGAACAGAATAACAAGTGCATTGTTTATCGACCTTGCTAAAAATGTTCAGACTAAATCCCAGGAACTGGCAGAGAATGCACACAGCAAGCAGTTCTCATGTGAAAAGTACGAGCATAGTCTTTGCCAAAATAAAGCCATTTAGTAACGTGCGCAAAGCCGCTTGCTGTCTCCAGCACTCATGCTAACTTAGAGAAAATGACAATGTCGACATTGGCCACGTGACACATGGTCTTCGCTCCTCAACCCACTACTGCAAAATTTGTTTGGAACTTTCCTCTACGTCTTTACACACGGGCCTAGTTTTAAATTGTGTGTGAGTGCATTAACACCAGAGTGGATTTGCTGAAATACTCCATATATAATGAGCATTACAGCTGTCACTAAGGTTATAAGTTAGAATTACCTACCCTCCCTATTTCAGCTCTCTAGAATGCCCCTACTGACCTGGAAAGATTTTATAAGGAAGAGTTTGAAGGTCAATTCATATCTACAGACATACAAGCACTTTGACAGCAGACCCTTATCTGGATACATTCAGAGGTATCTGAGATAATGCCTTCTGTATATACCAATTGCACAATTAGAAAGTTGTTGGAACAAGAAATGTCTGCCATTAAGATTGTGCCACCTTTGCGGTTACAAAGACAAATCTCTGATCTCTGGCACTTATTACATGCTTATGTTCAGCCCTTTTGTCCACCAGGGAAAAGTACTTCTACTTGATTTCATTAAAGCAAACTGCTGAACATTGCACTAAGCTATTACATATTGCATCTCCACAAAATATCATCAATTTGTAAGGAATTTGTAAAAGTTCTGAACCTTTTTGTTTATCACTATCTTGACTAGCTTATTAAATCTAGCTAACTGTGTTGTGTGGTCATACCCCATTGGGGTAATTTATTGTAGTAGGTTTTAGAATTCATAATGAATTTTATCTACTGTGGTAGGTCGTAGAATTTTTAACAGATTTTATTTACTGTTATAATTGTAATTGCTATTTTCCTATATCTTTACAAAAAATATTTCATTCGTTATGTGAAAAATTGGACTATTTAAATGTAAGGTAGGTGACGTATGAAACTGTAAATCGCATATTTTAGAGGAGCTACACATGGAGCCTGTCCTGCAGTTTTCCATTCTTAAAGGAGAGAAAACCGATACTCCACAGACTAAAGCAGTGCCACTCCTCTTTGGGAAGTCCTTAGTCAATAGATCCAGACAGGCGAAGGAGATAATGTTTTAACTGAAGGTTCTTCTATGTTCTTTCAAGAACTGTGATTTACAAATTTTGAGTTTTAAAGCTTGGTTGGTGGGGTGCATCTAATTTCAACAGAAACTATGTTCAGTAATGAGGCATAGCCCATCTGGCAAATAAATCAAATTAAAGACTACCCTTTGTGTTTTGTTAGGAGAAGCCTTTGTGCTTTTCTCTTATGTGAAGACATTTAAGATACTTGTGTGGTTGCCTTGTGGAAGGAGGATGTATGTTTCCTGAATTTTTTCTGTGTATTTTTCTGGCATTTGTGCAATGCTGGAGTTCTGCACTAAGGTGTAAAGTCCATATTTCTGTCCCTCATATAGCTTCGCATGGCTGCAGTGCTAGGTATTCTTGAAGGATACTTGCTGTCAAAATGATCAGGAAATGTTTTATTGTAGAATACACTTTTATATCCATTTCATGAAACAATGGTCAAGTTTTCTGAGATCACTTTGTTTTGCTTGTCACTCTGAATTTACTATCTGGTTCTTTTTGTTCTTGAGCCTCCTGTCACTTCCTGAATGTTTATGTGGAATAGTTGGTAAAACATACCTTTTTACAATACTGTTAACATAAAAAATAAGAATACTCCACATAGTAAATTGTTAATTTTACAATTCGTAAGTGATGTGTACTTCTCAGAACGATCCCTTTTGAAGTCCCATCAGTCAGTATAATGTCTGGTGTAGGCCTGGGTGCTTGTGCAAATTACAACATGGTGGCGCAACCTATGCAGTTTGTTCATAACAAAAATATTAATTTAGCGTAGTTTTAGGCTTTCCAAGTGTGTGTATGTCTGTGACTGATTTGCAGACATCTGTGTGGCAAAAATATTTTGTGAAATCCAAGAAAAATATCATTTGAAGTTATGAGTGGGTCTCCTTTCTACTTGATTAGATTTAGGACCTTCCTTGTAAAGCAGACTATGCTAAGGTTAATACTGACTATGCTATTAGTTACTCTTTTACAGCAATCACAAACTGGTTTTCAGACATAATTGCAATAGATTTTAACTAATATATATTCCTGAACTTTTTTTCCTTCATTTTGATATGCAAGGAAGGCTATTACAGTGCTAGTTGGTATGCCATACTGGTCCACTTGTTTCTTCATTATTTAGTAACAGAACTATTTGAAGATGCAACGTTATTGAACCTTTCAACTCCAAAGTTGGATGAAAGTGCGACATATCTGAATGTCCTCCCCTCTCATCTACAACTTGATTGATCTGCTATGACATTTGTAAGTGCATAATGAGGATGCCATAATTTTCTTTTTGAGTGGCATAGGGAACACCTCCCCCCCCCACACTTACGCAGCTGTAGTTTGGGTTGCCACTTGGGTCCGATGGCCTGGCAGGCTGGATCACAGTGAGTGTAACTAATGGTCGTTTGGGTTCCCTTCTGACTGTTAGTCATGAGGACGCTCCTAAAGGTTTCCCAGAATGCCTTGACAGAACTAAGATGGAGGTTGAGGGTGTTCAGTAGAGCTACATTGATCTAGGAAGGAAGAGAGAAAATAGAAGGTGGGAGACAGAGAGAGGGGAACAAAGTATGGAGGCTGAGAAAAAGAAAAAAGATGCAGAAAATGTAGAAAAGGGAAGAAGGAAGGTCACCTCCCTAAAAACCCTCTGTGTAGGTCAGCAACAGTACTAGGTTGAACAACTGATTTCAGACATGGGCATGTAATGAACTGGGCTTCAAGAAACTATGAAATAGTTTAATGTCACCATGTTTCATGCAAGAACCTTATGTTTATTTTCTTAGATCCTTTGGTAATCCTAAAATAAAGTGAATATTTTATTCAAGGTTATTACCTGCCAAGGTGACGGATCTTGGCGATGTATATCCTATGTAGTGCCTTCATGATTGTGTTTGTTTGTTATAAATGTAAAATATTTTCTGTTTTGTTTAGGCTACTATAAGTTGTTGACTTTAAAACGTCCTGACACCAGAAAAAATATCGAAACATTGGCCTAAATTGCACTATAAGCTGTTTTTTTTTCAAAGATGCATGCTACTAAACATGTGAAATGCTTATTGGTCTCATTTCTCAAGTTGACTCAATTTTGTAATCTTTTGCAGCCTTCTCCTAAGATTCACAGATGATACGTTTGACCCTGAACTTGCTGCAACAATTGGTTAGTATGCTTGACCCATGCTGTGGTATGATGCTGAAGTGTTTGAGGATCTAGATTGTGTTCGGGCCTACAAAATGATTATGCCTGGCAGACAGGAGGGGAGCTAGAAGACTATTTTGCATCTGAGCAATTCATTTTAAACCTAGGCAACTAGATAGCTATTATTCCTCACAATTATATTGTACCTTTTTTATCTATTGGGAGCCTTCATCCTTGTGCAGCATTGCATGTTTGTGTGTTTGACTTCCCAGCCTTATAAACCGTATACACCATGGCTAGGTGTGTACAAAGACTGGTGCTCAAGGTCTTCATTACATCAGCGTAGGCCAGCGTTTCCTAAACCGTGCATTGTGAGCAAAATGGTGGTGGGACTTGAACATCCTATTTATGTAAGTTATTAGATTTTGAATATTGATATTCAATAATGAATAGATATTTTAAATAGATATATTTTAACCTAGGCACCCACTTCATGTCCACTAAAGCTAGATGGGTCGCAAAAGTTTGTTCTAAAAATTGGGTCATGGTTCTAAAAAGTTTGTAAAGAACTGGTGTAGACCAAATAGTTTATTGCTACATTTGTAATAATATTGTAACACTCTTCCTCCTGGCTGCTGTTTCAACTACTTCCCAGCCATCCACTTAAAAATGTACATTCTACTTTTAACGTTCCATGTACACCCACAACTGATACTCTAGGGTGAAATTCAGCTTCTGCTTTTTCAAAGTTAAACAAAAAGGCACAATCAAAACTGATACACACTATAAAAATGCATGTTTGTGTTGAAGCCCAAATCTAGTAATTTGTCAAATAGGTGCTGTGAACCTAGGGTGCTACACTGCTGTTACAGCAGCTGCGTGAGGCAAGGAAAGAGGCTTGCGCAAACAATGGCTATAAAGTGACTCATGGTAGAGCTTTTTGCGTGCTTGAAGCTCCTCATACTGCAAAGCACGCAAGGGTGCAGGCTTGAGGGGCAAGGACAAGGGATGCCTGAAGTGAAGTGACGGGAGGATCTGATTACTCTAGATATATTCGAAAATATGTGCTGCTGAGATTTCTGTAGAGGATCCATCTGCCATGCAAAAGGCCTGTTGGTAACAGTGTTGAAATTCAGACTTTCAGGAGCCATAAGATGCAGTGTGTGAAGAATTGTGGCGAACGACCTCCCCATCAATAAAATGTGAAGAGTCGTAAGACAAAAGCATGTTATGAGCGGAGGCTCTGGAAAAAAAGTCCCCCTATAGTTTTTAATGCCATTGTTCGGGGGGGAGGGGGTGAAAAGAAAACAACGGTGGTTGTTATAAGGCTTTTGCACTTGACGACCCCATGCACCCCCCATTACGCCACCTGTTCGGAATCGGGCCCTTTAGAAATTATCTTTCCACTGTCTGTGTTTATTCCGCCTTGTCATCTGCCTACACATTTAGCTGTGAGGGTTCATGCCCTTCAGAACCAGCTGGACTTCCCTCCGATATTACACTGATTTGCTTATTTCAGGCTGTATCTGGTATGAATCAGATAATCACCCTATTCATCTCTGAGTCACACTTCAAACAATCTCTGTAGCAATATCCTTAACTGAACATCCTATTTCTGATTGCTTCCATGAAGAAAAGTGCAGAGTTTGCTTCAGTGGGGTAGATCAAAGCGTCTGTGTGCCTGCCTGCTGAAATTCAGGCCTTCATCCGTCAGGGAAGTGCAGGCCAATCATTTCCAAATTGAATGGTACTCACCTGCCACACCCCTATCCCTGTTTCAGAAGAATTGAACTCTGACCTACTATTCAAGCAGGTTAAGTAGAAGTAAATATCAAGTATGCTGCACCTGCCATGGCACAATCGAGCCACAGGTCAAGAGGAAATAAATAGGCTAGTGGCTCTTAACCTTTTAACTTCTGTGGACCCTACTGAATCACTACTCGATGCCAAAGACCCTGGCATAATCAAGATTTACGATCTGTACCTCCAAAACAATGCACAAAATAAAAAATAAATATACATCAAGAAATAAAATTATTCTCTTTCACACAAAAAAATGCGAAAATAGAAAAATGTATTTTAATGGGAAAGTTGGAGCTTTTCAAAATTTTATTTTTTTTCTAAAAGACAGTCATATGTTTTGTAATTCTTACTTCTAACGCATGCAGTCAGTACTTAAATTCAGGCCCCAAGTTGCCCATACTTTATTTTTGTTTGCTGTACTTGCACTTCTCCCATGAGTAAATTTAAGAGTGCTGACTTATTTTTTATTTTCCAATTTCCAATTCCTTCCCATTGACAGTGTTGTAACATTTTCAATTTTACATACTAATGTCTTAGTTGCAAACGCCATAAGTAGCCTTTGCCGACCCCAGGGGCTCAAAGGTTCCAGATTTAAGACTGCTGAAAAAGCCCATTAGGATGGGATCTGGTGTTTATATTCAATTTGTTTTATATACAGATATAGAAATATTAAGTATCTCATATGTCTCCGCAGTTAAAAGATGAAACCTTTCATAATGTTAGTACGTGCCTTGTATGATCAGAATATAGTAATTTGGTATGCTATTTCACTAATCACTTGGCAGTATAGATGAATATAATTGAGTTGCTGTCTTAATGCATTTGATCATCAATCATACTTTTCAGTAGTCATCTACTAAAAATCTTGTCTATATTTCGTCACTAACCGCAAACTATTACAGTTAAGAGCAACTTAGCCATGTGCCAAAAATATGAACCCCGCAATCAAAATGAAATTAAAAACAAGAAGACTCGATCATCAGCATCACTCAGGTGACATTCACTTTAAAAGACACTTCCTTTCAGATAGAAAGCAGGATATATGTTAGGGTCATTGGTACCTTTTGGTATCCTGCTTGACAGGTGCTTTCATCCAAAATGTCTCTCGTTCAAATATCTAGTCATTGAATTCGTCTAGTCACTTTTAAATTTTTCCCAATCTTTGACAACATTCATAATTGGTTGCATACCTCAGGTTTGGCTTTACTTGGGAGAAACAAATACTGTAATGTAATATATCTTGTATAAAGATAATTTAAAGTCTTTAAAGTATTTGTCTCTTGAAATTATTCTAGATAAGAATTTCCATTATCATTTGACTAACCAGTTTTTATATGTTGAATATCAGGATTCACATAAAGGGTTGTCAGAAACCATCGCATGCCCCTTAGGTATAGAACGATTGGCTTTATCAAAACATCTTAGAAATGCCATATAGAATTGTAAAAAAACAAAGTATATGATGAAATGGGAACTCACACAAGCTTTTGATTCCTCACAGTGCCCTGATTGCATAGCAATAATATCTCTTGGTAGAGGTCACATTTTTTTTGCCCAAGTCCTAAAACCTTCTGGCAGGTATGATATGACTAGCAGCTGCAAGCACACGCTTCTCTCCTCTTGTATACTCTCAAATGTTTTCCAACATGAAAATGTCCTAGATTCACATACTTGAATTCCCCTCCAGGACCCAGTTATTGAAGAGGGAGCCTCCATTACCTACTGAACAGTATAGAAAAATTCCACTAGAAACAGCCACAATTTATTTTCATATTTAGTATATATCCAAACTCATTTGAAAAAGACCCAAACTTTAATGAGGTTGAAGAGCCATGATCTACACTCCTGCTGGAGGCCACTACTTCTCAGATTTTCCCTGCTTGTTGTGAGAACAGAGGGGCTTCACTGGGTTCTGCTCAGTCCGCTACATAATAGTGTTTCCTATCCCATTTGGCGTATTGTTTTATGGATCTAGGTCCCTTGGCAGCTCCTCTGTGTGAATTTCTGTCTGTGGTTTTTGGAGCAGGTCTGGTTGTCTTCTTCAGGATGTTGGAGTCTTGAAGCAAATAAATTTTCAGGCGGAGTGGAGCTTGCGAGAAAAAGTGTCTTCACACATGGGACCTGTATGACTAGTTTATTTACTGCCTTTGCACTAAGCATCATCCTTACAATTTCAAATTCTTCCAAACATTATCTGGAAAATGGTTCAGTATAGGAAGGATATGCTGCTCTGTCTCTAGATGCTGCATGTTCTTTACTCTGAGGACCTAGTGAATCGGGAGTCTTCCTTCCTTTTCCTGTAACAAAATCCTCCAGCATCACAAAGATAAGGGATCATCATTTTTACATTGGGTTAAAGTGCCTGAAAATCAGACAAGCATACTCCTCTAATGACTGAACGAAAATCTTCCTCATCTACTGCTCAAGTAAAGCCCCCATCACTTAAGTTACTGCCACAGCCTTCATCTAAGATGCTTTCTCTATTCTCATTTATGACAATACCATTTACAGGATCAAAAAAAGAAGCCTTCATCTGAGAAGTCAAAAACCTGTTGGTGCTACTTCCTTGATTGGCTCATCGGCGATGGCTCCATCAAGGACACTGACATCAAGTCATAGAAGATCCTTTGTGGTTTTCGCCAGTTGTTACTTAAACTTCAGGTATTTATCCTTCCCAGCTTAAAGCTCTTTGAAACTAAATCAGACAGGGACTTTCAGGATTCAGATGGTCCTTATGACTTGTTTAAAGCCCGACTGACTCAAAATTCAAGCGCAAAGAAGATGACAACCAAGAATAAGTTCAATTTCATCCATTTGATCCTACCCCTTCTTCTGATGCTCATCCAACAGAGGGACCTCCTTTGTACTTTGAGAATTCCCATTACAACAATGATGGACCTCATTATGAGCCTCCAATTGTGCATGCCTTCAGATGTTATCAAAGATCTCCAGGCCATGATGACGTATTATTATTTGAGATTTCCTCTGCATCCAGAATCTTCTTTTCCAGCATTGCCACCTCAGCAGCCTCCGTAACCTTCACAGCCACTGCTGTCGTCATAAGATTAGTTTCCAGAACCTGCAACACCACAGACTCTACCTTAGCTACCACCACCAAGGATAGTCGAAACAAACACAAAGGAAGAGGATGATTCTGAAGAAGAGAAAGAAGGCAACAACCTTGCTAAGATCTAGCAAAGAATGGAATTATTATGTGGCAAACCCTTTAGGTGAAGTGTTTCTTTCACCAGTGGACTCTCTGCAAGATAACCTCTGCAGGTTTAGCTCTTCTACAGAGAGTAGCCAAGAGATATGTTATGCCAATTCGAGTGCAGCAAGCTTATTGTTTTCTTGATGACATCAAAGACTTTCGAAAGAAAACTTCAAAAGCCATACTCATTCTGGGTTACATGTGGAAGGAGGGGCAAATGCTGATGCAAAGTAGACCTACCTGGTCAGCGACTGTTCTAAGGCTGGAACTGAAGTACAGAATAATGGTCTAAATATGGGTTTGCCGGATAGGCCATCCCAAAGGGAATTCAGTTGTATAACAACTGCTACAGCACTCTTCACGTTATCCCTTATCACCATATAAAACACCTCTGCAGAGGATTTACACCACCACTAAGGAAGGCTTAAGTGTACAACTTCTCATCCAGAAGTGCAAAATTGCATTATAAACGTAACATTTAGTGGCGAGTCACTATTTGGCCACCTTGTTGACAACACCTTTCAGTGCTTGAAAACCGTGTCTGGCACAGAAAGATCTTTGGGTTTTCTTCAGGGTAATTTCAAAGATTTTTTTTTCTGGCTCAAGATCCTGAGAATTCCAACCATTTACGTCTGCATATCAGTCATTTCTGATGGTTGAATGCAAATGTATCACTTTATTAATATTCCCAGACACTCAAATGCTACAGGAGATTTTCAAGCAATAGATCCAGTGCTTCACCTTGTGGCACCACCTGGCTCTGCAGTGGCATCGTACCTCTTTGGAAGTGACAGAGTGGAGCCACAAGTAGGCTCCACCCCTAGGTGCGAACATCCGTTCTTTTTTTTCTGTGCCCTTTGACGTGTATCTAGCGCTCTGCTCCCAACATGTCAGTCTTCTAACTTCTAATTTCTCTGATGAGGAAACTTTATTCTCTGAAAGTGACTGGTTTCAAGCCGTATTGTCACTGTAGGAAGAACGTGTCTGTTGTAAACCCTCACAAATATGTCTGAGGTGCCTGGGTTCTGGTCATAACTCAGTCATGTGAAAAGTGTCCCCCGATTCAATTGACGCTGATCAGAAATCTGGAAGCAAATTTATATGTCGACCTACATAAGAGATGGCTTTCAAAGCTGCAGTCGCAATCCCATTCCTGCACCGGATGTGTGGCTGGTTCCCTGTTTAATCCTTGTCCAGCTCAAAGTCCTTGGGTAAGTCGAAATGCAGACTGCATCACAAGCGCAAGAAAGCCAAACAGGATACAACCCAATCTCACCACTCAGTCAAGCAAGAAGTTAAGCAGTTGGAAATACAAGGGCACTTCGCCTCCAGCATTTGCTAACTCAAAGCCTGTTCTACAGTTGGTCTCTGTGCCTCCTGAATTCCTTGGGCCGTCATCAGATTTTTAGGACGCTATCTGCACCATCTGGAGCAGCAGTCACACTTCTGTAAGCAGGCCTTCTGTAAGCAGGCTGTTCGCACCGTTCGCAGCTGCTGGCTGAGACTGTAGGACCTGTCACTGGCCCACGCCAATGTCAGCCCTGAAATCCACTCTGGCTCCAGGGTCTATTCCAAGCACATATATCAACCTTTCCATCATGCATAGCGAAATCGGTGCTGACGCCAGTCTCCAACCGTGAACCAACATCCGTCTGCGCCAGACCTATGTTAGAATCAAATTACTAAAGCGCAACCTTCCATGATTAACTCCAACTGCCAGTTGCTTCTGAGCTGTCCATATTCCAGGGGCTAGAAGCCTCTTTGCCTCTGATTTGGGTGCAGTCAAGCAACATGTTCCCCACAAGGGTGACCGTGATAAAGATCCATGCAGTTTGATTTCCCCATACCCGCACTGATAAAAGGCTTTATTTTAACCTGCATAATGCAAGTGGGTTGAACACCTCTTCAGAAACTAAGCTTGACTCACAACGTTGTCCACCACCGGAGGAAAGTGCTTTCTTCACAGCTGTGGTACGCATAGCAATGGAAGTCCAAAACTGCCTACTATTGAAATTAAATTAAAATTAGTGGCAGAAATCCTTCAGCCAGGGCCTTCCCTGAGCCCCTGTTGCCCTTTAATGAGGCACTCGCGGACACTGTAATGGTCACTTAGGAGAAATCCTGCTGAGCCTCTTCTTCTGATGACCTGTCACCAGATGACCAAGACCATGTTCTGGTGACATAAGATTCCTCATGGAGCTCCCAGTGAAGGATGACTTAGTAGGACAGGCATCCATTAGCAAAATTAATTCTAATGTCTTTCCTTCCAGTCCTCCCAGTAGAGAATCTAAACACATGGATTCAATCGGTGGTGGCATGTTGCCCTTCCAGAGCCATATCCATCCGGTAAGAGGCAGAATCTGATTCTTCCTGCCGACTAGTATTTTGAGGGACTACACCCTACCATTCATGCTATCACCATCCACTTGTTATCCCTTCTAATATAGGTTGTGGTCCTATCAGACCATACCACAGTTTTGATGCAGGAGGTCAGTCTTCTCCTGGCCAAGGGTGTCATTGAGAGGGGTTGTGTAGTAGAGGGGAGGTGGGGAGTGATTCTTTCTGCCTCCTTGCGCCCATGAAGGATGGGGGTATCTTAGCTATTCTAGACCTCCGAACACTGAATGCCTTCTTGCAAAATAAATTCAATATGCTCAGTCTTGCTCCGTTCCTTTCTCTTCTGGAAACAGAAGATTGGATACTGTCCTTTGACTTGTGTATGCAAAAACAGTTGATGGACAGAATGCAGCACAATGTCATACATTCACCCCAGTACAGAGATCTGGGCCTAAATCCATCGTTATTTTTGCTCACCTTGCCATTCCAGTTTGAATCCAGCCGTATGCAAATCAGTCTTGACCCTGTGCCTCAAGTGAACAGTCCAACCCTTGGACTTGCATGGCACACATTTTCCATATGGCCTTTCTGCAGTTCAACATACGGTGGGTTACGGTGAGGTTAGAACACTTCTAATTTGTCTTTCTAACTTTCATTCTCAGTTTGGTTTCTTAGATGTTCATGAAAGTGATATCCTTGGTCACAGGTCATTTTCAGAAGTGTGGCCATGTGCATTTTTGTAAGTTGATGACTGGTTCCTCAAGGCGGACTCGCTGACGCCAGTCGAGGACCACCTACGGGCGAGAACTCTGGGGTTTTCTATCAGCGAGCCGAAGAACCACCAGAGGCCCACAAAATGAATTGCCTTTTTTAGAGGCCACCCTGGACATAAAGGCATTCAAGGGGTTTCCACCACCGTAGCAAGTTTGAGACATTCAGAACATGACCCCTATCTTTCGAGCTCATTCCTTGGTTTCACTGGGGATGTTACTGAGGTTTCTTCGACTCTTCGCCTCGTGCATTCTCTTCGTGTTTTGTGCTACATGGCACATACAAGTCCTGCAGTAGAATATTTTGGTTTCAGTGGGTTTAGCACTAGGGGCTCTGTCCAGCACCATTTGCTTTTCAGAAGAGACAGTCTAGGACCTTCAGTGGTTGAACCAACCTGACAAGCGGCAGGCCTCTTTGCTTTCTGCTCAACTAGAGCTTAGAGTAGTGACCTATACATAGTCTCTGGGCTGCTGAGATTACCTGGAGAGGTAGAAATCTGAGGTCTGTGGTCTCCAGAGAATTAACAGCTCCACATCAACCTGTTGGAGCTTCAGGGCATTGGACTGCCATTATATGACTTCCTACCGACAGAGGGAGGATGTTATAGGTTCTTATGAACAACACGAACACCATGTGGGACTGCAACAAGCTGGGCTGAGTGGGGTTGCGGATTCTGTGACAGGACGCTCTGCACACTTGGAGGTGCCAAGTCAACAGGAAATGTTCCTAGTTGGACAGTCACCTGGATGGGCCTCTAAATGCCAGAGTTGACTAGTTGAGCAGACGTCAGCTGGCAGACCACAAATGACATCCCCATCCCAAGGTTACTTACCACATCTTTGACCAGTATGACATGTCCTTGCTAGATCTTTTTGCCAGCGCCGAAAACGCACAAAATCGATTCTACTGCCTGCTAAGAAGACCTTTGACAGACTTGTTCCACCTGCAGGAGAACACAGATTTTCTGCATGTGCTTCCACCATTTCCTCTCATACCTTGAGTTCTGAAAATAGTCCGGACTAATCGGGCCCAAGTTATTTTGACTGCCCTGTTTTGGACCAGAAGAGTTTTGTACTCAGAGCTGTTGAACCTGAGCATTTTCCATCAGACTTCTCTTCCCCTTCAGAAGTACCTCCTGTCTCAGCAAATGGGGAGGGTCCTGCATCATCACGAATGTCTGCAAAACCAGTCCTTCCTGTACAACCTGTCCCAACCTCAGGCCGATTGCATTAGAACTCTGGCATTGACGATCCAGCCCTACCAGTTTCCTGGTTACTGGTTTCACGCAGGTGTAATCATAGGGCACTTCCTTAAGACATTGACATTCCACACCATCTTTGGGAATCGTCCCATATCCTACTACGGAAGCCCCTCCCAGAGCCAGAGTCCATTTTGTATATACTTCTGACTGCCTGAAGCCAATCAAGCCACTTGCGAGGAAGGGGATTCGTCCAGCGCTTGCAAATCTCTCTTCTGACTCTCAATAAAGGCTGACTGGGGCAGTCTTCCACCCCCATCAATACCAGTGCTAAGCTCAGTGTTCTATAAACTCCGAACATGTCGTTGACCACCTTCTCAACATCTTGCCAATAGGCCTGCAGTTTCAGGCACTTTAAAAACGTGTCGGTCGTCAACTCTTAGAAGACTGCAGCTACAGCATCTTGGTATCGGTTCTTGCGCAGACTTTGCTAACTTCTGGGGAAGGAGGCTACTATAGTCTTGATTTTAAAACCAGCTAAAGACCCTAGGAAGGTGGACTCGTATTGTCCGATATCCCTACTCAATGCAGACTAAAAGATCTTTATTATTATTTTGGCAGGGAGACTGGCTAAACTGGCTCCTCAGCTTATACACCTCGACCAGAAGGGATTTGTCCCATGTAGCATATCCATGAACTTACCCAGCAATTAATTGGTAGTATAAACGATTCACTTGGCCGTAGTTACATTGGACGTGGCTAAGGCTTTCAGCCATGTTTGCTGGGCTGAACTGTGGGAAGTTCTTTCGATAATTGTTTTTGGCCCTTGCTTTATTGCAATGTTAAAAGCCTTATATGAGCACCCAACAGCCAGGATCCTTCTCTATGGCTCCCTCACAAAAAGTTTTCCAATCACTAGGGGCACTCGCCAGGGCTGTTCTATCTCTCCATTGTTGTTTGATATTTATTTTGAGCCATTTGCTCAGCTATTGCTGCAAGACGCCCAGGTCATTTCTTTTAGCTCCGGCACTTACAAAAATAATGTTGCATTGTATGCGGATGATCTCGCAATATTTACAATCGGACCCGGTTCTAACCATTCCCAGGGTGAAAGTTTTGGTGAACTAATTTGGGGCACTATCTCGATATCTGGTAAATAACCTGAAGTCCAGGGTAATGTGTTGGAACGTACAGGGCTGGGGGGGTGGGGGAAGTACAGGATGAGCTTGGGTATCTAGGTGGAAGTATTTTAAAGCCATTAGAGGCAATACCCCAGTACAATTTGGAGAGGGTAGCAAAGGGGTTGAAGCATCATTAGTTAGATGGAAAAATCTGCCCTTGTCTATATATGGGGGAGTGAACTTGATTAGAATGGTGATACTTCCAAAATTGACTTTTATAATGCTTTACTGTGCCTCATGTTCTTTTGTGTAAAACCTTGTGGTAAGGCACATAAAAAAAAATGACTACATGTCTGCCCATCTTAGTTGGGCAGGCAAACGTAGCCATTTCTCTGACTGTTCTGACTTCCCAGAGCCCGTTAGAGGGAACTGATCATGGTGGAGAGTGAGTAGTCTCCGCCGTGATTAACCCTAAGATCTGCCTGCATGTAAATACAGCAGGAGGAGCACTGTATTGGCAGGGAGGTATCAGTTGCCTTTGTGACCGAGTACCCTCTCCATCAATCTATAAATTGGGTGTTATGGTTTATATTGAAAATACCCTTACCACCGCACCTTCCCAGTCTTATAATCTTAACTCATTTCTAGTTTCTACCACTCAATCACCCCTTATTCTTTTTTGGAATTCCATTGTGGGCATCCACGGTTAAATAGGAGTTAATAATGAGTAGGTATAAGTATGAAAACGTAAAGTAACAATGACCACCAGCTGGACTTTACTTCTGGGGTGTTTTTAATATCTGTTTGCTGTTAACTAACTGTAAGTATGAGAAATATGCTAATATGTTTTAATTAATGAAGTCTGTGTTTTTCAGGTGTGGACTTTAAGGTGAAAACTATTTCAGTCGATGGTAACAGGGCTAAGCTTGCAATATGGGTAAGTTTTAGACCATTGTTTAAAAGGCGAATAAGGTAATTGTCATCATGAAACCTCCAATTGACTATTGAGGTTGAAACCAAATTTGCATAACTTGTTGTTTTACTTTGCATGCTCCGTTGGTGTGCCAATGGGGTTGATCTTGTATTCATAACTGTTTGTCCTGTTTATTGAACCACATGGAGATGCAGTTGAGTCCTTGGGCTTCTCTTTGCACCAGTACACACTGATGACCCTTAGTCTGTGTCAGCAGGTGATGATAGTTGGACTTCATAATGTTGAGGTGCTTCCACAAAGGGGTTGAGCAGTAAATAGCTAACCACATCTTCAGTTTGAAGCGTCTGTAAACATTGTCTCCTTATTCTGATCTCTACTTTGGGTCAAGCTCCTGACATCTCATCTGAACTTCAGTGGGGTGGCAGATTATGGTCGCTCATCCAATTTTCTCCATTTGCTGCCACCCTCAATGCCTGCAATGCCTTATCTTGTACTTTAGGATCCTGGCTGTGGAAGTCCACTGGTCTTCTTGGCCTGATATCACACTCAGGTCAGCAGGTGCAGTGCACTGTGCTTTGACACAAGGCTGCTGGGTAATGGTCCCCAGCGCTGCGCTTCCAACCCAGGGCAGGCTGGACTGTAATCCTAGCCTGACCTTCTATATGTACCACCTCCTCTACTCCTAATTTTCATTTAAGACTGTTTATCTCCCAGAGCTGCAGTAATCTACAACTGTGCTGATGATATGCACTGTCAGAATGGAGGCCTCCTGGCATGCCACCAAAGTGACTGCTTTGAGCCCCCTCCAAGGGTTTACTGAATTAGGTGGCCTGCCTCTCTTCTCTCCTAGGAACTTGAGTTGGTGCCCCAAATCTCTGCAGCAAGATAACACATAGATGAAACATTGATCTTAGAACTGACTGGTCATGATGGTGCAGACCGACTGATTTAGAAGAGCAAGAGAAAGCCCTTGTGCCTCATGGGTAGCAAGGTGATTATGTAGCACTTGCTGAACCATGAGTTGTAATATGAACACTCGCATGTTAGATGGAGCACTCTACTTTCTTTGCTTAGAAAAAGCAGGAAGCAAACTATGTTTGCAGCACTGCTCTTCAGGGCCTTCTAAGTCTCCCCACTGACAAAACACACACTCACTGTCCCTAGAGTGTGTAACTTTGCTTTCTCTGTTACATAGTACTCTGACACGTGTGTTGTGTGAAAGTGAGGAGGTGGAACTTATAGCAGTGAATCTAATGAGCTACTGAATAAAGTCTTTGCCAGACAATCTAGATCTAACCACTATGGTTTCCTTCCACAAATAGAATATGTTTTGATCACCATGTTTAGTTGTGAGGCCTTGTACTGCACAGTCACTTATGGTGGCACTGTTGTTCATTAATAGCATGTAATTTCGTATGTTGAAAAACTTCTACACAATTATGAATAAGCTTTTTGAAAACATGTAAACTAAAAAGGAGCTGTTATGATAAACACTTTTTTCTTTTTGACAAAACATGAGTATAATCAACAAGGAAATAGTTCAGTTTTCTGCACTGGAATTCAATTTATTTTAAGTTTGGAAAGTGTTGCGTTTAATGAATGAAGTCTTTCCTAGGTGGCCTCTCTGTTCAGCAAATCCTCCACAATAGCTACTGAAAGCAGTGCACCTCGTACATTGTAGTGGTTCACCAAATAATGAACTGCATGAGATGAGAGAGGTTTACTCTGAAGCAGACTGTGTGCATATAGAGAATTTACTCTAGCAGCAAGCTGTGCTATCAATCTACACCTAACAATGATCAGCTCTAAGACAGTACAGTGAGATAAAAGCATTTAGGGCTGTTACACTGCTGCATTCTAGAACACTTCTCTACCTCTTGTCAGTGGAGAAGTTTTGTATTCTCAAGTGCATGAAAATTAGGCAAGGGTGTTGCTCCAGGTTTTGTGTATCGTATTGAGTATTGGTGTCCTGTGTGAGGCACAGACAATGTACTTTTGGTTTGAGTGCATCTTAAGCTTGTGCAGGATAGTAAGAGGAGTGTGAAATATAGATTCACAGGCAGCATACAGAAACTGGTCAGCAGCCAAGATTTATTTGCTCTTATAAATTCTTGATGGTTGCTGACGATCCTTATTTTCTTTGGCAGTATACATAGTTAGAATGTTTTGAACTGGAAAACTGTGACCTATGGTTTTTTGTCTAATGGTAGGGTGTTATTAGTAGTTTAGTCATTCTTGAGCTAAAGTTTGTCATTTGATTGTATTTTTTTAATTTGGATTATAGGAAGTTTGGCCCCAAACCGTGGCTCGCTCTGTGTGCATTGCAGAGGATGTTCAAACAGTGTTTTCCAAAATTCTTGCCACCGGCAGGTCGCAAGGAGTTTTTTGCTGTGTCACAAGCCTATTTTGCTGGGTTGCGAAGCTCCTGGTCTATATGTATGTAATATTTAAAAAGATTAGCCCTGATTGTGTAGCAATTCAAAAGTGCTGAACAATCTCCTTAAGTCCAGTCTGAAAAGAAACCCTGGAAGTATTCCCAAGAAAGACTCCAGATGAACCTTCCATTATTTGTTTCTGCTGTTTTTTACTTCACAAAGCAATTTTAACAGAGAATTTACTTGATCTATGTGACCACACACAGCCATACCACTTGTGTAGGACTTTCACATGTAAATTGAGAAATATGTACGTGGCCTAACGATCAGCGCTGTTAACTTTTGATCTGTCTCACAAATCTAATGTGCGTGTCAGTCTCAAAAACATGACAAAAGGCTCTCTTAAGGGCAGCATATTAGTATACATTCAATTCATTCCAATTAGCAATCCCTTACTTTAGTGCTAGAGAACATGGGAAGAAACCTTGGTATAATCTTTTTATGATACTATGTACTCACCCAATGTGCAGAATAATCGAGAATAACTATCATATGCATATCCAGTTGGAAGGGGCATGTCCCCTTTCACATCTATTGTTTAAATTTGTGGCAAGAGTTTATAGCTTCCAGATTTAGAGAGGGCCACCATCATTCACTAAAATAAATCAAAAATTAACTTGCTGCCGTTTCAGGGCTTAAAATACATTGGGACCAAACTGAACTTTTCCTTTTTAAAATCAATAACACAACAGATAAGTACTGAATACACCATGACTCCACAGTAAAATATGTATCAATACCTTATACACTGGGCTAGAGAGAACTATGATGCAGCCATGAAAAACTTAAGTAACCAAATATAGAGATGTAATATCGGGCATGCAGAACCGCCTTAATTAAAATGTTGGTCCTGCCCAAATTTGTATACTTCTACGTTAACATTTGAACACCCCTACATACTAGGTTGTTCAGGGCCATGCAAACCACAATTGCTAGATTCATTTGGGTGAGCGAACTACAAGAGAATGGGGAAAGACCTACACCACCTTAAAGAAACTGAGGTTTTGAGGTACCTGACATTCTAAGATACCGTCTTGCAGCTCAAGCACACTTATCAGCTTACTGAATTATTTCCGAGTGTTACATACCAAACTTCACGATTGAAAGGGACCTGATAAACAAAACCACAATCTATACTATATATTCAACAGCCCAAGCCTTCCTCCCAGTCCACATGGTGAGATGCACAGACTGAGCTTGGCAGAAACCAACAGCGACACAACATGTATTTTATACTCGCCCTCGATACCTCTGCTAAGTAGCCCAGCACTGTCCTTGACACTATACACTTCACTGATGGAGTCACAGTCCTGGAAAGAGATAATCCCATAAGAAGCGTACTAAAAGAAGGCAAGTTTATCTTGCTGGACATGACCAGAGAGTTGCTTGCCCTGAATACATTAGAAATTCTAGCATATTTCAGGATTAGTCTGGCTGCCAAAGCCGCTTTTTGAACGTTGGCAACGGAGGCCACCCTCTCTCCCCCTTTGACCCACTGAAGCAACTATTTAGAATTATCTAGTCCTAGAAGGCGGGTCTCAAATTTATATGCTCTTTTCATTGTGGCATGCATCAACATTGTACATCCTGCCAGAAAGGATGGAAAGTGGACTTAGACATGGAAATTGTCTTCTTAGAACGATAAATCTGTTTTATTTATCAAAGTAAGTGTCCCTGAATTATCAGTACAAGTGTTTTTTAAACCTTTATAAGTTTTCTACAGATTACAAAACTTACTTTTCAAGACACATGTCAAAATATCAGCTTCACTTGGTTCAAATTTATACATAGCAATCATATACAATGCACCTTAAATGTCCTGGTAGAGAATATCAGGAAGCACATTCTCTTATCTATACATCTTGCTATACATTCAGGGAGCAGCACAGCTTCCCGGCTCACACTGCGGGCTAACGCCTTGGTTCATCTGGGAACTTACAGATGTCTGTTCCCATAAGTATGACCTGTAGGGTTGCCAAATGTCAAGTGGCCTAGACGCAGGGTGCTGCAGTTGCCCATACAGTTCGCTGGTAGTGTTGCAGTATGACATGCTAAACATCCAGCCTTTCAATGTCGGCGGGTGTTTACTCCCCCAATGTACTGCGACCTCTCTTTAAGCTAACAATAATGCTTTTGCACTAAAACGCCGATACAGCTTAGCAATTTCCTGCACATATCCTAACTATGTCTGCATAGGTGTAGGGAACAGACCCAAACCAGTCATTTTAGACAGCTCATGGAAAACCTGGGTCCAATATTGAACCACTTTATTACAGGTCAAGGACATGTATGCAAAATCAGCCATCGGGGCACCGCATCTGGGGCAGGTATGCGCACGGGCCGGGTACATGTGGTGTCTCATGACAGGGGAGACGTAAGCTCACCATAGAAACTTACGGTGTAATATCTTGTTTGTGGTTAAACTTAACTTTACATGTTTGCTCGCAGCATAAGCTCCACTGAGCATCTGTAATAGTACTACCCATATCTCGCTCTCAGGCTGCACATATCCTTTCGTACCTAACTGGAAGCAAGGCCACTGTGGCTTTGTACATTCTAGACATGAGGTGTTCGCCGCTTATGTCCTTGATAAGTAATGTCAGTTGGGAAAGTCGGGTGGTTCCAAGGGATAACTTGGGACCTGTGATCTAAACGTTCTCTGTAACCTGCACAGATTGAACTGGTCCAGGAAAGTAGCTTCCTGAAACCGGGCGTCCTCTTCACGGGAAACACATCCCCAATTATAGTCAAGTTAAATTTGGTTAAGGTTTGCCGGATCGTCGCCTCTCGGGTAATCGGTATCCACACGTTCCCCGTGAGAGGGAGCGTCGAAGAGTCCAGCTGCTGTGTTCCCGTCGCCCGAGTGATTTGCATCCAGGCCCAGCTAGTCATCGACCGTGTTTGTATGTCCGGTGGGTCCTGCTTTGGACCGACCAGTACCAGCGCCCACAAGGGGGTGGGGTCGGATAAATCTGCCTCAGGGCGCAGATATGGAACCAGAGAGGCCAAGTGAAACCAGTGTCTAGAAAAGCTGCGCAGAGCAACTAGATAATAAACACGAGCGTTCGGTATTCCACCCCCCCCCCCCCCCCCCTTCATTTATAAGGGAGGGTCAAGGTGTCCCAGCTGATTATTGGTTGTTTGCCAATCCACACCAGTCTTATCAACTGGGAGCGGAGCGTGGCAAGGAAGGCCTTGTACAGTGGTGTTGGGATATTCTGAAATAAGTATAAAAACTGTGGTAAAACAACCATTTTAATCAGGGCAATCCTGCCCGCCTTGGCTATGGGCAGTTTCAGCCACCTCTCAATTTTATAGCCTAAGTTCTCCACTGCTGTGCCATAATTAAGTCGAAGTATTTTGAGCCGGATCCTTATGAATACCTATCTCCAAATACTTCACGAGTCGTCTCGCCACTTCAAGGAGAACTCTGTGTTTCGATTACAAGGGGCCTCTGTCGGCGGAAATATTTCAAATTTTCCCCAGTTAATGTGCAGGCCCGATAGGGCACTGAAGCGATTGATCTCCTGGAGAAGGGGCCCCCAAGTTGTCATCAGGGTGCCTCACATATAAGATAACATCGTCTGCATATAGTGTGATCAACAGCGGGCCTGTCTTTGTATACCCCTATGAAAATGATTATCCTGGAAGTGACATACTAAAGTGTCCATTTCTATTACCAATGACAGCGGGGAGAGTGGACACCCCTGACGTGTCCCCCTCGAGAGTGTAAATGTGGCCATCAATGAACCGTTCACCTGAACTCTCACCGATGGACACGTGTATAATAACGAAACCACTGCTATAAACCTCAGTGGCATTCCCAACCTAATCAGAGTAGCCCGAAGGAAAGGCCACTCTAGTGAATCAAAAGCCTTTTTGGCATCTATAAGAACAGCTGCTGCTGGGAGTGTAGGTGTAATCCTGTGTAGGGTGGCAAACAGGGTGAGGAGGTTCAGCGCCGTGGATCTATGTGGGATGAAGCCAGCCTGGTCTGGCAATATCAGTTGGTCAACAATCAAGGCCAGCCTAGTAGCTAACATTTTAGCCAGGATTTTATTATCCAAATTCAATAAGGACAGCGACCTGTACGAGCCACAATACCTAGGATCCTTGCCTGCTTTAGGGAGTAGCGTAATAACGGGTTCACGCAAGGTCGGGCGGAGCACACCAGTGTCTATGGCCTCCAGGTAAACCTCTAAGATGAGGAGCCAGCGTTTTTTTTAAACACTTTATAAAACCTGCTGGAGAAGCCATCAAGACCCGGCACCTTCGACCGGTCCATTACCTCAATGGCCTGGACCACGTTGTCCACTGTAAATGGTCAGAAACTCCCTATGGGCATTCTCCAGCCAAATCGTCCAGGTAGACATTACTGGCTGCGACATCTGGGGAGATCTTGGTAGTATATAAATCTTTATACAAACATATTTTGTTCTCTATACCTTCACAATCCGTTATGTGTCCAATCATGCGGGTAATGTATGTGGAGCCTCTGTTGGGTCGTATCAGTCTGGCGAGTGTGCGTCCTGGGCGTCCCCCCATCCCCCCCATCATATCTCCTGGCAATTGCATATTTCCCCAGGTAGTGTGATTCCTGCTCCGTGGCCTCATGGAACTCAACCAGGAGTGCCGCCCGACACCTCAAACCCGAAGCTGTCGGGGAGGGCCCCCTATCTGTGTCCATTTCCTTCAATTGAGTTTCAATCCTGGAGAGGGTATTACGCAAATGTTTAAGTATTCCAGCGCCCTTCGATATACACACTCCCCTAATGTGTATGCTTTAAATGCCTCCCATAGCATAGCTTTAGTTTCCACCGTGCCTGCGTTGCGCTCAAAATACTTGTCTATGGCGTGACCTAACTCCGTCTCAAACACTTGATCGCGGAGAGCCATTTCGGGAAATCTCCACCGCCCTTCTCTTCCCCCTGAACCCAGGACCCTAAGCCCTATTACGACCGGGGCGTGGTCCGACAGGATGTGAGGGAGGCCTTGTCTAGCCATGTAGTCACGTTTGGGGTGATCCACCAGTAATCCAGGCTCGTCCAGGTGTTATGGGGAGCCGCGTAATGTGTGTACATTGGTGTATATATATGAAATGACGCCAAGCATCAATCCGCGCCTGGCCAGAAGCTTCATATCTGGCGTCGTGGCTGTGCTATGTAATTGTACATTCAATAAAATGATTAAACCCCTCCCATACATACCCGATCCGCCCCCATCTTATCAATGCTAGCTTGTAGTTCTGTGAATCACTCCTGGTCATCAGTTTTGGGGGCGTACACTGACGAATAGCATGGTGTTCCCTGAGACTATCCCTTTACCAGCAGAAACCTGCCCGCCTGGTCCGAGTAGACCTCTACCGCCCTGAACGGAACCCGCTTATGTATGAGAATAGCGACCCCTCTAGAGTATGTACTGTAACTCGTGAAGTATCTATTAGGGCCCCAACTGGCGGCAAAGCTAGTGGAATTATGCGGTGACAAGTGAGTTTCCTGTAAAAAAGCCACGTCTACTCTGACGCTGTAACTAATGCAGGACTTGTTTGCACTTACGTGTATCATTGAGTCCCCGTACATTCCAAGACATTAATACCATATTGTCAATCTGAATATTACTATGCACCATTCTCTAAGTTTGTAGCTAATCCATTGTGTGGACCCTCAGCAGTTATATACATTCTGAGCATGCGTCTACAGTTACAAAGTGAAAGCAAATCTGTGAACATTACCAGCCCCTGCCACCCCCCTCCCATCCCCTCAATTTTCTCAAGGGGAACAGCCCCACTCCCAACCAGCGAAGTGATCATACTATGGAAGGTTTCAAACAATCAAAAAAATAATAGTGCCTAAGGACTGGGGGGTGGCAACGCTACGCCAAATCCCCAATTGTAAAGTGTCAACAAAGGAGGAAACTATTATTTCAGCCGCCCCAGCAAGCATCGTATCACTCCAGTATAACAAGAAGCGCAGGCAATACTTAGCAATATGTGTAACAGTTAGTTCTTCAACCAGCGGAGAACAAATCAGCAGTGGCACCAGAGTCCGGTATTTTCTAGGAAATCGGACCAGCGTGGGGGATTTTCTTAGGTGACCATTCACATCCCATGCTCTGAGGATTTCTTGCATTGCAGCAGGTGTGTCAAATTCTTGGCCGACCATCCACGTCAACTCAGTCGTGCATGGTACAAAATGCCATATTTCAGTCCTCCCCGTCTCAGAGCGAGCTTGACCGTTGCATATTTCTTGCGTGCATCCTGCACCATTGCGCTGAAGTCTGGGTACAAGGCAATTGCTGAATCCTGCCATTCTAAGGCTCCCTTTTCACGGTCCATACGCAGGGCGGTATCTCGGTCCTTGAAGTGGAGGAGCTGTGCCATTATTGGGCATGGCGGACATCCGGGATTAGGTTGAGGATCAAGAGTGCGGTGTGCTCTCTCAACAACCAATGTGGTAGTGAAGAATTCTCGACCGAGTAGTTCAACTAGTAACCCTTCCACAAATCCATCCAGACGGCCTTTATTCATGGTCTCAGGCACTCTCATTATGCGAATATTGTTCCGCCGTCCCCTGGCCTCCAATTCTTCATTCTTGATGGCTATGGTTTTGAGCACCCTTTCATCCTCTATCCTATTCGTGGCCTGTGCGGCGCAATCTTCTAAATCCGAAATCCTGCCCTCCAGCGGTCTCTGGCCTCCCTTCGTTTTGATCTAGCCGGGCCCCTATTTTGCCAGCGAGTCGAAGCTCGTATCCAGCGCCTTGAATCCCGCCAGTAGCTGTCATTGGCGCCTCACTGCCCTGTTGATTTGCCTACGGTGGGCTGCGACATCACCTACCTCCGCCATTGATATTACGGTTGTATTGGTCCCGCCACCAGCTTTCTCAAAAGTGAGCCTCCTTTGTTTGAGGTCCCCTTTGCCCATAGCAATCAGTTCAAGCGCCGCCACGTGGCGAAAATGGCACTCTTAGCTTTGTCAAATCGGCTCCTTTCGATTCTAGTCCACAACTGTCCTGGCTGTAGTGTCAGCTTACATGTGACCAAATGCATGTGCATCCGTAAAAAGGAATTATGTCCGCACTGGGCCCTGGCAAATCTTCTCAATCTGGTGACCAGCAAGCAGACCAACCACTTAATACGGCCAAATGGTCGACCCCCAGGCTCCCCCGCTGTCCCTATCACTGCGGGGCCCTGGGGAATAAGTATGGGGCTTACATGTGGGGTGCGTGCCTCCTGGTCATCCCATC
Source organism: Triturus cristatus (assembly GCF_964204655.1). Classification (NCBI taxonomy): domain Eukaryota; kingdom Metazoa; phylum Chordata; class Amphibia; order Caudata; family Salamandridae; genus Triturus; species Triturus cristatus. The sequence continues at coordinate 426,595,787 of NC_140593.1, forward strand.
GAGCCTCTCGACGCTGCTCCAGCAGTGTTTATTGTTCAGCTGTGTAACCTTATTGGTTCCACTCTTTATGTGGGACCACAAGCCCGTGTATACCACCAAACCGGCTATTTTCTGATCCAGTCCTCGATAGACTGGACATGATAACAGAGCATACATGTGGTCATTTGTGTGCACTTCCACTGCATAGCAATAAGATTCCCGGGATGGGTCCCCAGCAAATCCCAACAACTTGGCATATGGGCCCAAGCGTGCGACCAGGAGGTAACCCACTGCTCCGTAGGGCCGAATGGCTCCCCCCTCCCCCCCTCCCCCCCAATCTCACCCGCAATCCCCATCACTGCGGGGCCACCAGGGGAATAAGTGTGGGGCTTACTTGTTTGGTATGTGCCTCCCGGTCCTCCACCAGAAAGCCAATCGCAGCAACTCCGGCATTTTGTACAGTTCAGTTGCCTGCTGCCATCCTGTTACCACCCTAGCATGGGCCTCCCAGTCCCGAGGTGCTCAGCAGCTGCTGCGTTCTCGATCTCAGCGCTGGGTTGGTTTGTCACTCGGTTACCCGGCTTCGCAACAGCCATGCCTCTTCTGGGCCTGTTTTCCCTGAGGCACACAGCTCCGTAACGCAGCTTCAGATTACGATCAGGACCGGTTCGTTCTGTAGTCCGCTGTGCGGGTTCTTGCCCGTGCTCCCGCCGTCCTTTCAGAGCACTGCTGCTGCAGGGTGGCCAGTGTTATTGAGGCAGTTCGGCGGAGCTCCTCAGCTATGTGGCCCTCTTTGTCCATGGCTTGGCCACGCCCATTATTAACACAAGTTGAGCCATTTCAAGTTCTAAGTCGAATCTATTATACCCCTGATCGGCTGCATTAAATAGAACCTGCCACTAGCCCTGAATGCCAGAAATGTTCTTTTGCGGAAACTGATTTGTTTTCCATCTGTCTGCATATGTTAAGGTATAGCAGATTATTGTAAGAATGTGGTGGTCATTCCTCATAAAATATTGGGCACTACTTTTGAGTTGACACCCCTAAATGCCCTACTAGGATATGTATCTTTCGTAGAACTCCCATACAAGAAACTAACTAATGGTAGCAAACACAATTGATGGTATACATTAGGATGAATTATATTGCTCTCTTTTTTGATTCATTCAACATGCTTAGATGTCTAAAATTCAAGATGACTCATTTTGGGAACTATTGCCTAGGCAAATACACATCGAACTTTAGGAGAATATAAAGGTTGGTCGGGTATATCCCTAGAGCATTCAAGAGATGCCACTTGATGTGATACAATACTCATCTGATTTAAAAGAATTTATTAATGTTGCTGTCTACAACTTACCTGATGTCAACCTATAACTTACTGTTCTGACTCTGTAACATTTGGAAAATACTAAATAAGGTTTAAAACAAAGGGTTTTACATTTGTTGAGGTATGTTTTGATTGTAGAACTCTGATATTGAAGAGATGCTTGACTGAGTATGATACATAGAGATGTGTTGATTGTAGTGGAATTTCTCCACCTATATGATAGTGATTCTGTCAGTTGTGTATTGCCTTTGCATATATGTATTCATGTATGTGGGATTTCTGTAGTGCAAACCTAGGCAGCGGATCTCTATACATGGATAAAGGCAAGCTTAAAGTCAACAAGTAATAGGAGAGGAAGCCCGGTGTGAATGGTTAATGCATTGTGATGTAATGCTCTTTAAAGCGCTGAATCTTCCAACTATTTACTAAATAGAGAACCCTTGTGGCGGTCCTGATGAAAACAGGGACGTTGTTCTTGGGTGCATAGATGTGAAAGGCCTGTTATCTTGTTATGTCTTTTTGTTCTTGACAAAAATAGGAATTCTGCCTTGGTTGGGTTATTTCAGGAAGATGCTGGACATCCAGGTCTGGATGAGGAGCAACCAGTGCTTGGCGCGATGAATGTCTGAAACAGATGTGACTGTCAAGTAGAGTTGTGTATCTCTGGTGAATCTTGATGCTGTTATCTGTGAGCAGAGCACCAAGTGGTTTCATGTAAAAGTTGAAGATGACTGAAGACTGTATGGAATCCTGGGAAACCTCATACTTGATAGGAATTGTTTGTGTCCTGGAGGTGCCCACGTAAACAAACTGTGGTGTTGGTTGAAAAAGTTGGAGGAGAACCAGTGAAAGACATTGCTGGTGAATCCCATTAGCAATTTGAGGGTGTGTATAAGGGTGGCATGGTCGACTGTTTCAAAGACAGTTGAGAGTTCTGGCAATATCAACAGGCAGGGGTCATTTTCATCTATAGTCAAGGGGGTATTGTCTACGATGTGTAGGTGGTGGTCTCCATGCTGCAGCATCATCTAAAGCCACACTGGTAGTCCTGCAGGAAACTGTTAGCATTGATGTAATCTTGGAGTTGAACATAGACTACTTTTTTTTATTTATAGAGATTTTCAGTGAGCGTGAACAATATACAAGAATATCATGAACATTTGTGTACAATCAAACAAACAGTGCAACACCCGTGGCAAACGTCATATAAAAGTGTTGTGGATAGCTCTGCAATATACAGTAAGTCCTCATGCTTGCTATCATATACATACTAAGGTTAACGTACAAGATTGGCAGGGGTCTCATCTGCTGAGACGTTCTGCAGGTACTGCAATAGGGGTTTCCATATATCAGTGGCCTGAGAAGTGGAGGGGAGTTCCCCTGCATATAGAACTAATCTGTCGTGACCACTTGCTAAGTCTTGAAGCCATTGTGTAGTCGTTGGTGCCATCGTACTCTCCCAAGTTATCGCCACTCGCCTTTTGGCCATCAGTAAAGCCACCTTCACCATCTTGCCCATTGTCCCCTTCACTGATGGTGTCAAACCCAGCAAACAAGCCTGCGGGGAGCATTGCAATTCTAGACCAACAATTTTGGGCAATATTCAGATCACCCCCACCCAATATTGTGCAATCTGGGGACACTCCCAGGATAAGTGCCAAAAGTCAGCGTCTGTTGCTCCACATCTTTTACAACGATCGTCATGAAGCCCATATTTAAATAACCTAATCGGAGTATAGTACATTTGATGCAGATACTTGAAGTGTATTAGTCGGGGGTTACCATTTGATGTTAGTGCACCTGTGAGTTGACAGCAGTATGCCCAATCTGGTGACGTCAAAGATGGGTCTAGTTGAGCATTCCATGCCTCTAAGCTGCGGTTGTGTGTTTGCGGCCTCTCCTCCCTAGCAGTGCGATATAACTTAGTGAGGAGATTGCGTCTTGTTGAGCTAGTGAGCAGGGCATGGAGAATTTGCAGTGAGAGAGGCTCTGCAGGGTAGGTGTGATAGTGTTTTTGCAGCACCTTCTTCAACCGGTGAAAACAAAACATGAAAAGTGACGTTTTATTTGTATGTAGGTGAGATCATCTCACGCCCCCAAGAAACGGGTATTGCATTTTAACGATTCTCACCTTGTGAAAAGTGCACATGGCTCCCGTCTCGTGTGTCACCGACAAGTTTGAATGGAACGCGATGGGTAGATGAGGTGAATGCAATGGCAGTTTACCAGCCATGTGGCCCAGTGCCTGCCAGGCTTTGATAGTAGCGTTGATTGTGTTAATTTCCGTATGAGGGGTCTGTCTCTTGACGTGTCAACATGTACGCTAGTGGGATGGGGTCAGCGTCCCCGTCCTCTACTGCTACATGCGGAATGGATTCATGGGCACCAACCCAGTAATAAGCATATTGTGTGTGCGCACATAAGTAATACAAATATAAGTCGGGTACATTAAAACCCCCATGTTTATAATCCAGGATAAGTGTGTTCCGAAATATCCTGACCTGTTTACCTCCCCAGATAAGGAGCAAAGTGCGCACAGTGGTAAAAAAAATGCTGAGTGCGGGGAATTGGTATATTACTAAAAAGGGACAAAAATTGTGGCAGCACTACCATCTTGATTAATGCGATGCGGTCCGCTAGGGATAGCCAAAGTCTCACCCACTCTTCAGCTTGGCGCATGCTGGACCATAGTTTTCACATATCACCATGTCAGGGTTTCTGTGCACCCATATCCCCAGATATTTCACAGGGTCCAGAGACCACTCAAGTGGGTATTCCAAGTCGTGTGGCGCAGTGCACTCCGTGAGTGGTACTATGACCGATTTGGACCAATTGATATGCAGGCCAGAGAACAAGCCAAAGCGGGTAAATTCCCGCAATAGTGGTGCCATAAAAGTACGGGGTTCTTGCAAAAATAGCAGCATATCGTCTGCTTACAAGGAGATGCTGACTGGGCGATGGGCAAAACGAAGTGCCGCAGGCCCATGTCGCTACCGGATGACGCAGGCAAGGGGCTCGAGTGTCAACGCAAACAGGAGGGGCGAAAGAGGACCGCCCTGGACTTAATGGCAGCACGCACTTCCTCCTCCGTGACAGGCTGACTGAGAAACTCCCTCTGCCCGTCTGATAACCAGGAAATGGCAATGTCGGATAAACACGCATCCATATTAGCTGTGTTAGCCGCCCCTTTTGAGGTGTATAAGGATTCTTAGGTGAGTCTGAACTGTTCCAGAACTACTGGGGTAGTTTAGTGGTCGAGGCCTTGGTCATCAGTGATCTTGGAAATAACATGCTGGGTCGCACGATCCTTGACCCTGCTAGCTAGGTGGCATCCCAGCTGTCCACCCTCCCAAAACACACGGGCAATGTGTCGCCGTGAAATATATTTGACCTCCTTTTCGTCTAGTTCAGTGTACTCTTGCGTGACCTCCCTGATCGATGCTAAGGTCAGGCACGAGGCGAGGCCTCATATTCCTGCTCAAGATCCCGCAGCGTACTTTCAAGTTTACTGATTTGTCCCCGCAGGTCATTTAGGATACCGGCAGATGTGCTGATACATGTGCCCCGGATTGTGGCCTTGAAGGCCTCCCAGAGAGTCAGCGCAACTGACACTGAGCCCTTATTATCCATGAAGTATTGTGTAATGGCATCACGAATGGTGGTGACGTAGAGAGGGTCGAGGAGAGCCTCTGTGCAGAGGCGCCATGTGCATGCGTGGCGTGCAGTGCAAGGGAGGTGTAGTGTCAGGAGAACAGGGTTTTGTTCAGAAATTGTGCGAGGCAACATAGCTGCGCGAGATACCCAACCTCCCGCCGTTTCGATCAGGAGCCAGTAGTCTAGGCGAGACCAACTATTATGTGCTGCGGAAATATGTGTGCCCTCGCGCGCTTCCATATTCCGCTGCCGCCAGACATCAATGAGACCCAACTCCGACATTCCTTCATTTATGACCTGGGCCGCTCTAGGCGATTGGCCACCTCTACCACTTGCCTTGTCACAGGTGGGATCTAGATGTGTTGTAATCACCTCCCCACAATATCACAGCTTCTGGCCAGGATCTCAGGACTGAGAGTATGCGTCAAAAAAATCCCGGATCATCTATATTTGGGCCAGAAGTGTTGACTATGGTGATTGAGTTGCCCGCCAATTTCCCGTGTAATATAGCATATCTCCCAGCATCATCAATACAGTTTTGGAGCATAATGAATGGCAGGTGCTTTCTAACTAATGTGAGAACGCCTCGTGAGTAGGTGGAATAGGATGACGATAAGCGATATCCGGCCCATTGCGACCCGGTCTTGTGATCTGATTGGGGTGTGAGATGAGTCTCCTGAAGTATGGCGACCGCAACGTCATGTCTGTTAAGGAACGCCAAGACCTGACAGATTTCTTGGGGTTATTCAGCCCCTGTACGTTCTATGTGAGGCAGTTAATTACCGTGTCAGCAGGATGTGATATAAAGACATAGCATAACATGAGCAAGACCATGCAAGGCTGTATGAATGCACATTTGCAGTTAACACAATATTGACATCAACAAAAGTCACAAAACCAAATCCTCCAACCCCCTACACTCCCCACCCACTTCAGCAACCCCAACATTCCAAAGCCATCCCGAACCTCCCAATATAACCCTTGAAAAAAAGTCAAAGGGAGAAAACAATAGCGGGCAACACCCATATGGGGGCGCAGGAGCACAATGCCCCTCCCGGTATAGCGGGAGGTGGCCAAGCTGTAGCAATAGAACTACCTGGCTAGTAGCACATAATAAGTTGTTAGTGAGAAACCGTGACCCCTTGCCATAACATTCAATGCTGCAGCAGACCAAGTGTCATCTGCGGAACAGGACAATGTCTTATAAGTGTCATAAGATACAACATCCAGTCGAACCTTAGCTGAAAAATAAAGGCTCCCTCAAAATAGGGTAAAGCACATTTGTTGGGGGGAGAACCAGCCGGCAACTCACGGATCACTTCAATGTACTCACTCCTCAGTCACTTCACTAATGGAGCCAGCTGTACTCCCCGCTGTCACCGTGGGGGGAGCGGCTGTGTCGTGTCAAAGACTTCGCAAAGTCCATAGCAGCTTTAGGAGTGGTGAAGATTCTGGATTTTCTCCCATTATAAATGAGCAGCTGCGCAGGGTAAAGCATGGCGTAAGATCTTTGTGGACAGAAGGAGTTTTTTAACAGGCAAGTATTCTCTTCGAGCCTCCTGCACCGCTGCCATGAAATCAGGATAAGAAGCAAGAGCGTTGCCCTCATGGGTGATGTTGCCCCTTTCACGGGCCAAACAAAGGATGGTGTCGCGGTCCCGGTAATTTAGTAGACGGGCAATGATGGAGCGCGGCGGCGCGCCAGGAAGTGGGCGAGTGGCCAGAGATCTATGAGCCCGCTCAACTATTAGCACCTGTGAAAACTGTTCAGCCCCAAGTATTTCCCTGAGTAAGTTCTCAATATATGTTTCAAGGCAGCCTGTATTCGTGGATTCCGACAGTCCGGTAAGGCGCATATTGTTGCGCCTTGATCTGGCCTCCAAATCTTCGTTGCGTGCCTGTATGACGGCCAGCACCTTTTCCATGGACGTAGTCTTCGCTGTCACCTGTAGTAGGCCATCCTCTGCGTCGGAGATCCGAGTTTCTGCCTCCCCTAGGCGAAGTGCATGCTTGTCCAGCTTCTGTGACATGTGGGCCATACGGAGATTCAAGTTGTCAATCTTTCCATCTATGGACTGTAGACTAGTCTGGACAGCAAGGAGAGTTGTATCTATGTTAGACAAGTGATCACCAGGGGCATCCAGTTCTGAGTCAGAGGCGGCCTGTTGAGAGGACTTGGTGGCCCTACGGGGCTCAAAGTTAAGGCACCGCTGGTTGCGCTCAGATTTCCCCATGCTGTCGCACCCAGATCGGGAAGCAGGTGGGCGTAGTGGGCACGGCAGCTTTCGCCCTCAATGGGTCATCAGATGGGTCAGGGCAGCAACTGAGAGGGTGTTCGTGACAAAAGGGGGGTGGCCCACGGCAATGGTACTGAGCACTGAGAAAAGGGGCACCGCACGCCCCACCAGCAGCAACGCGGCACTCACACCAGCCACAGTCTGCCACCAGAGAGCATCCATAGACCGGGGCAAATCCGATCACAGCTTCCAAGGCCCGTAGTGTTCTAGGCCCGCCAGAACTGGGGCAAAGAGTGGAGCCGATGCTAGTCCCTGAAAGCAATTATCGCTGCGTAGTGGTCCGTGGGCATTAAAATATACAGGCGCTCATCAGGAAACGGCTGCCGCCGCCGGTCATTGGTTCGCAGGTAGGCGACGTGGGATCAGGCTCTGTCCGCCAGTCATGTCAGTGCCGAGGGAACTCGCTAAACGGCACCATCTGATAAGGCAAACTAGGATCACTAGGCATACAGTAGAGGCTGTCCAGCACCGTAGCGATTGGGGTGGAGCACACAAGCTGATTCCCAGTAAAGGCCGCAGGCGCACACAAGGCCAGATCCTCGAATTTCACCGCAGCTAGGTCACCAGCAAGGGGTCCACAGCGGCGTGCTGGCAAGGACGCAGAGAGTGGGCGGGCGCGGGGGCCGCAGAAGACACTAGTAGAAGAATGGCTGTTAGGGGGGGAAAGGCAGGCACCGCAATGTGCGCCCAGTATACCGGCCCACAGTCGGCAGTGCACCGCGATCGCGCTGCCCCAAATTAGCCGTCAGGCCCCAAACTGCAGCCGGGAGATGCCGCTGGCTCAGCCCGCCACCGGAGTGCCACACGGGGCCCGGCACAGGTCCGGCAGCCAAGGCAACCGATACCAGCACCCACCCCCACCGGCACCAAGTGCGCAGCCCACCCGGTATCAGTCAAGTCACGGCAATCCCACCCCAGCGGCGGCAGGTCTTAGTGTTATTCTTGCAGCACTCACCACAGGACCACCAGCAGGGCCGGCACTCACCGCTGGCCCAGAAGTTTGCCAGTCTCCTACAGCATATACATCACCTACGAGGTGACTCAACACAGCAAAATCTGGCCCCCACACTCCACTTCTCAGTCGTGGCAGATAAAGGGGGTCGATGGCACCAGATAGGCAGGCTAGTGATCGGATTTGTGGCTTGGCCGGCGGAGCTGCTCTAGGGAGCGGCCATATTGCTTTACGCCCTCTATCATCCCCCCCACCCCCCCACCCGAACATAGACAACTTTTTCAATGATCTTGCCAATTAATGGTAGGTAAGTAATGGGCCGGTAGTTGGCTATGTCATTCGGGTATAGTGTAGGTTTTTGCTTAGGAGTAGAAGGATTTAGCAAGTTTTTAAGCTTCTGGGATGATGCCTGAGAGAGGGAGGCAGTCTCTTTTAGAGATTCCTTTTCTAATTATGATTGAATGTTTTCCTAAGAACAACACCAAAGCTCTCCTAGGTATTGCTGAAAAAAAAATCATTCAATCCACAATAACATCCTTTCATATATCAATCTAAACTCTAAAGGTGAAAGCTAACCTGAATACCACATGAATTTTATTAAATGTATATTTGTTTTCCTTTTAAAGTATAATTTATTAATAAAAAACATACATATGCTATACACAGTAAAACATAAAAACAGATGAATTAAAAGCTGCCAAAGAATTAGTCTTCAAAAACTATATAATCGCCCTTAGTACATAACTGTACAATTAATTATAAACCACATTTTCGTATAAACTTGTTCAATTTCGGTACATTTTGAAATCTAGATTTGAGTTTTAGGTACCATGCCAGGTTTCTGTAAAGCACTGAATTGGTTAGCTGTAGAGTGATTCTGCCACCATTGCTTAATAGTGCCTAGAAGGGCTATCTGGCTTTAAGGTCGTTATTCATGTCCTTGTGAGCTTGGATTCACCACCATCCCCGCGGTTTCCTCTTTACGGTGATTTTATAATATGTTTCTTTGCAGCAGAAAGTGATGTTTTTTCAGGTTAATAGCACTGTTCTGTGGTAATCACCTCGAATTTGCTTTGTAGTAATAATTACATGAATGTACGTTTGGCCACTTTTATTTTTAGTGGCATGACACTAATGCAAACAGCTGTTATGCGTATTAACTGGAGCGGCTGCAGCTCTTGAAATACAGTATTCGTGTTGAAATGAAAAGGGGAAGAAAAAAGGCATGAAAAGGGGAAGAAAAAAGGCAGCAGATGGCGCTATAGTCAAATGTATTTTGTTAAAAACTCAATGCTTCTGCAGTAATTTCCAATGACCGGGATTTGCAATTGAATTATATAAATCTTGATTTTGTACTGATGCACGTTTTATGTTTTGTGGTTAAATTAGGACACTGCTGGACAGGAACGATTCAGAACTTTGACACCCAGTTATTACAGAGGTGCCCAAGGTGTGATTTTAGGTAAGCACAAACATTTTAATACATTGAACATTATTTGTATGTATTGAAAAAGTAATTTAATTTTTTGACGCACTTTTTTTTGTAACTTGTTTTAGTAATTGATAAAGTGTATCTATCGCAAAAACGTAAATAATGCATAAAGCATAGCAAGGTAAATAAATGTGGGTGACTTGGGACAGCCACCCTCAGATCGCGTTAATAGGAATATAGTAAAACCACAGCATCATTTTTCAAAATGGATTCTAGATTTTGCTTAGATAACAAGCCCATTATGCTTTAGGTATTTTTTTTTTTAATGTATTTTTGGGGGTTTTGTATTGGTGATTCTTATGCACTGCTCATCACCCTTCCTTAATGGGATTGGGGCGAGAAGTTTAACACAGACTTGCCAGCTTAAAAAAAAAAAAGAGGGTGGTACCTTGGAGGAGATAGGGCCTGGTGCCGACAATTATCTAAGAGCCCCTTTGCCCCCTAGCTCCTACCACAACCGCTCTTGCAAAAAAAAAAAACAAGCATTGGCATAGCCAATAGGTCTTGCTTTTGGGACCTTCTAAGTATTTAGTTATGCAGCACAATATCCTTGGTGCAACCACATTAACTGTTGCATGGCTAAACACTTATAAGGTCCCAAAGGCGAGACCTATTGGCTATGACAATGCTTCGTGTGGTTGTGTGTGTGTGGTTTTGTGTGGGTGTGTGTATGGTTGTGGGGTTGTGTGTGGGGTTGTGTGTGGGGTTGGGTGTGTTTCTGTGGGTGTGGTGTTTGGTTGTGCGTGTGGTGGTGTGGGTGTGGTTGGTTGTGTGTGTGGTTGGTGTGGGTGTGGTTGGTTGTGTGTGTGTGGTTGGTGTGGTTGGTTGTGCGTGTGGTTGGTGTGGGTGTGGTAGGTTGTGCGTGTGGTGATGTGGGTGTGGTTGGTTGGTTGTGTGTGTGTGTGGTGGGTTGTGTGTGTGTGTGGTGGGTTGTGTGTGGTGGTGTGGGTGTGGTGGTGTGGGTGTAGTTGGTTGTGTGGGTGTAGTTGGTTGTGTGGGTGTGGTGGTGTGTGTGTGTGGTGTGGGTGTGGTGTGGTGTGGGTGGTTGGGCGTGGTTGTGTGGGTGGTTGGGCGTGGTTGTGTGGGTGGTTGGGCGTGGTTGTGTGTGGTTGTGTGGGTGTGGGTGTGGTTGTATGTGTGTGGGTGTGGTGTGTGTGGTTCTGGGTGTGGTTGTGTTTGTGGTTGTGTGTGGGTGTGGTGGTGTCTGTGTGGGTGTGGTGGTGTGTGTGTGTGGTGGTGTGGGTGTGGTTGTGTGTGGTGGTTGGGTGTGGTGTGGCGGTGTGGTTGTGTGTGTGGTGGTGTGGGTGTGGTTGTGTGTGTGGTGGTGTGGGTGTGGGTGTGGTGTGTGTGGGTGTGGTTGTGTGGGTGTGGTGTGTGTGTGGTGGTGTGGGTGTGGTTGTTTGCGTGGGTGTGTGTGGGGGTGTGTGGGGGGTGTGGGTGTGGTTGTGTGTGTGGGTGGTGGGTGTGGTGGTTTGCGTGGGTGTGTGTGGGGGGTGTGGGTGTGTGGTTGGGTGTGGTGGTGTGTGTGAGGTTGTGTGTGTGGTGGTGTGGTTGTGTGTGTGAGGTTGTATGGTTGTGTGGTTGTATGGTTGTGGTTGTTTGTGGGTGTGCGTGTGGTTGTGTGGGTGTCATGTGTGTGGTTGGGTGTGGTGGTGTGTGGTGGTGTGTGGTGGTGTGTGGTGGTGGTGTGTGGTGGTGGTGTGTGGTGGTGGTGTGTGAGGTTGTGTGTGGTGGTGTGTGTGAGGTTGTGTGTGTGAGGTTGTGTGTGTGAGGTTGTGTGTGTGAGGTTGTGTGTGTGAGGTTGTGTGTGTGAGGTTGTGTGTGTGGTGTGTGGTGTGGATGTGCGTGTGGTTGTTTGTGTGGGTGTGGTTGTTTGGGTGGTGGTGTGGTTGTGCGTGTGGTTGTGTGTGTGGTGGTGTGGGTGTAAGCACAAACATTTTAATACATTGTACATTATTTGTATGTATTGAAAAAGTAATTTAATTTTTTGACACTTTTTTTTGTAACTTGTTTTAGTAATTGATAAAAAGTGTATCTATCGCAAAAACGTAAATAATGCATAAAGCATAGCAAGGTAAATAAATGTGGGTATAGAACTCACTATACAGAGAAGAGCTACAAAAACTTATTAGTAACAGGTAATCGTGATAGTAAAAGACACACTATTATCCCTTACTATCAGAACCTAGAATATTTGTGAAAAGGAAAAAGCATTATTCTTTTAATACTGCCCTCACACACTTTGCAGTGTCATGCTTCATCATTGGGCCGCGTCAAATGCCCCCGTGCAGACCAACACAGAGGGCGGAGCGCAATGTTTTTTCTTAAGAGATGAAGAATGTAGTGGTGAGATCACAGAAAGATGAAAGGTGATAACAAATACAACTAGTGACAACAAAAACAAAACAAGGAAAAGTATTCCCTCAAGAAGGGACCACAGGTGTGCAGACATATATACTAAAACTACCTAGGGGGCGACTGTATACAATTTTATTCCTGTCACCTCCTGGCAGAATTTAAAAATAAACTGTTGGGATTGTTTAGGGGAGGTAAAGACCCCTAAATCCCAGCTGCTTGTACCTTCATCAGGGTGTTGGTCCCTTAGGTGTTTAGTCTAACCCCTATTTGGGGATTCGTTACCTTCTAACGACAGGCAGCCGCTTGTCGTTTTTTGTACTGTGCTCTGAAAATTTTTCAAGAGTGAACAATTTAAGGGTTTATTGGAAAATCTCCAAACCCGGGACCGGCGAGGGACCGTGGTCCTGTAGTCACACTTACTCCAAGGACCCACGGAACTGATCGCCCTCACATCGGTCCTCCGTCCGTAAATAAATGTGGGTGACTTGGGAAAGCCACCCTCCGATCGCATTAATAGGAAGGAATATAGTAAAACCACAGCATCATTTTTCAAAATGCATTCTAGATTTGGCTTAGATAACAAGCCCATTATGCTTTAGGTATGTTTTTTTAAACGTATTTTTGGGGGTTTTGTATTGGTGATTCTTATGCACTGCTCATCACCCTTCCTTAATGGGATTGGGGCAAGAAGTTTAACACAGACTTGCCAGCTTAAAAAAAAAGAGGGTGGTACCTTGGAGGAGATAGGGCCTGGTGCCGACAATTAGCTAAGAGCCCCTTCTGCCCCCTAGCTCCTACCACAACCGCTCCTGCAAAAAAACAAAAAAAAACAAGCATTGGCATAGCCAATAGGTCTTGCTTTTGGGACCTTCTAAGTATTTAGGTATGCAGCACAATATTCTTGGTGCAACCACATTAACTGTTGCGTGGCTAAACACTTATAAGGTCCCAAAGGCGAGTCCTATTGGCAATGCCAATGCTTCGTGTGGTGTGTGTGTGTGTGTGTGTGTGGTTGGTTGGGTGTGGGTGTGGTTGGTTGGATGTGGCTGTGGTTGGGTGTGGTGGTTGGTTGTGCGTGTGGTGGTGTGGGTGTGGTTGGTTGTACGTGTGGTGGTGTGGGTGTGGTTGGTTGTACATGTGGTGGTGTGGTTGGTTGTGTGTGGGTTTGGTTGGTTGTGTGTGGGTGTGGTTGGTTGTATGAGTGGTGGTGTGTGTGGTGGTGGTGGTGGTGGGTGTGGTTGTTTGGTTGTGTGGGTGTGGTTGTGTGGGTGTGGTTGGGCATGGTTGTGTGGTTGTGTGTGGGTGTGGTTGTGGGTGGGTGCGGTTGTGGGTGGGTGGTTGTGTGTGGTGTTGTGGTTGTGTGTGGTGTTGTGGTTGTGTGTGGTGTTGTGGTTGTGTGTGGTGTTGTGGTTGTGTGTGGTGTTGTGGTTGTGTGTGGTGTTGTGGTTGTGTGTGGTGTTGTTGTGTGTGTGGTTGTGTGTGGTTGTATGGTTGTGTGTGTGGTTGTATGGTTGTGTGTGTGGTTGTATGGTTGTGTGTGTGGTGTGTGGCTGTGTGTGTGGTTGTGGGTGTGGTGGTGGTGGTGTGGTGGTGGTGGTGTGGTTGGTTGTGTGTGGTTGTGTGTGGTGTGGTTGGTTGTGTGGTGTGGTTTGTGTGGTTGTGGTTGTGGGGGGGGTGTGCGGTTGTGTGGTTGTGTGGGGTTGTGTGGGTGTGGTTGTGTGGTTGGGCGTTGTGGGTGTGGTTGGGTGTTGTGTGTGTGGTTGTGTGTGTGGTTGTGGGGGAGGTGTGGGTGTGGTTGTGTGTGTTTGGGTGTGGTGGTGTGTGAGGTGTGTGTGGTGTGTGGTGTGTGAGGTGTGTGTTGTGTGTGGTGGTGTGGTTGTGTGTGGTGGTGTGGTTGTGTGTGTGGTTGTATGTGTGGGTGTCGTGTGTGAGGTTGTGTGTGTGTGGTGGTGTGGTTGTGTGTGTGTGGTTGTTGTTGTGGTTGTTTGTGTGTGGTTGTTGTTGTGGTTGTTTGTGTGTGGTTGTTGTTGTGGTTGTTTGTTTGTGTGTGGTGGTTGTTTGTGTGTGGTGGTTGTTTGTGTGTGGTTGTTGTTGTGGTTGTTTGTGTGTGGTTGTTGTTGTGGTTGGGTATGTGTGGTTGGGTGTGGTGGTGTGTGGTGTGGTTGGGTGTGGTGGTGTGTGGTGTGGTGTGTGAGGTTGTGTGTGGTGTGGTGGTGTGGTTGTGTGTGTGGTTGTGTGGTTGTGTGTGTGGGTGTCGTGTGTGAGGTCGTGTGTGAGGTCGTGTGTGAGGTGTGTGTGTGGTTGTGTGTGTGTGGTTGTGTGTGTGGTTGTTTGTGTGTGTTGGTTGGGTGTGGTGGTGTGTGGTTGTGGGTGCGGTTGTGTGGTTGTGCATGCGGTTGTGTGGTTGTGCGTGCGGTTGTGTGGTTGTGCGTGTGGTTGGTTGTGTGGTTGTGCGTGTGGTTGGGTGTGTGACTAATACTAAAAGCATCTCAAAATAAAGGAACACAAACATCAAGTTTGTGGAAAGAGAAAAGCACGCAAGTCAAACGGGCGCAGCAAAGCATTAACACAACAACAAAACAAACAAGATCACTTAGCGAAGACTGAGTGCTGATAATGGATACACACAGCGCTGCGAAAGTGATCGCGGGCGCTTAATGAGCATGACGAGATTTGTCAGCCTCTGCTACTAAGCGCACGCCCATGCACTGTAGCTCTAGGCTGGCCATGGTAGCATTTTTTTGAGCCCTCACAAAAAGTCTCACCAGCACATGCACTGGGTCAGGCGAGACCTAACTTCTAGAGCCATTCTGCATGGTTGGGATAGTCTGTGAACTCCAGTGTTGAACTGCGCATATCTAGGCTACCACCTGAGCGGATGGTAATCCTCTTCTCCGATGGGGGTACGTTCCAGGAAAAGAATTCACATAATTGAGTAATGCCAGTCCAGCTGTTTGTGGTAATTGGGGGTCGGTAGATTCCTATAGTGTGTCGCAAATATTAGTCCAATTGGTGTCACAAGGGTGACCAGAGGATATGTACTATTACAGGGTATATATCTTCGTCTCCATGGAGTTCAATTCCAGTTATGCAAAATGTTAAAGTATTTAAATTTGAGTCTGTTTTTTCTCAGACCACAGTTGTGTATTTTGAGTAGGGCCTCCCAGTTGGTCTTGTTTTAGTCACATGACAACGCGTGTAACCAGAAGGCATGTGCACTTGCTGTTGTAAAAGTGTAGAACAAATCTTAAATAATAGTTTGATGAAGGCCGGGTGCCCGTCCCATGTAGGAATTCGGGTATATAATAAATGTAAAATTGGTGATTTTTTTTTTTGGAGAGATTGGAGGGGAAGAAAGGGCCCACCCAAGACTGTATCAGTGGCACATCTTCATGTAGTGCCATGCAGACCCTTACAGCAGGTGAGATTTTGTAAGCAGTTTAGCAAATGATTTCAGTCGTTCTCCCTGAAAGAGATGACCTACCTATGCAAGGCGTCTGGACTCCCACTCTTTGATGACAGGATTGTCTGCCCTCATTGCCCCATGATGGAACCAACAGTTGGAGAAGCAAATCAGTACCCTTATCTTTTTGTGGGTAATGTGGCAAGCCAGTAGTAATGATTTAATCTTTGGATTAAGAGGTGCTGATTCATAGCATATAGGACATTGTGTCCTCTATTTGAATTACCTACCCTACATTCGAGGGACTCCCAAAGGCGAGTGTCTAGGTCTGTTAACAGGAAGGTTGCTGCCTGCAACAATGGAAATGCATTCTAATATGATTCGGTTTGTGTAGGGTGTGGGCTGCTTGATCCATGTCGACATACTGTTGATGGAATATGAATTTACCTTAAAAAAACAAAAGACGAGGCATTTAGCAAAACAGAAACAGTTAGTTTAATTAAACGCTTCGGCCAGGACACATCCACAGAAACGCATTCATTCTGAGTGACAATATATACAGTTTTTGGAGCACCATAAAACAATTTAGATCCATTTTTAGATAAAGAAATGCGTGCCTGGTCATGCGGTGTAAATCAGGCCACCTGATAGTGAATGCAGGTGGGTCTCGACTTTGCGTGGACACAATGAGTGCTAGTGGGTGAAGTGTCCAGATGTCTGGTATGGGGAGCGCATGATCACTGTGTGTGCTGTGCTCTAATTGGCTGAGTGTTCCTAACTTCATGTGGCAACTAACTTTATAGTGTTATGGAAACGTGCTCAACCCTCCTGCCATATGCGCTTTATTGGGGCCAATCTCTTGGGACCATTGCGGCGTTGCTGCCTATCTGGGACTAATGTGGGTTTTTCCTGTTCGTATGTTTGTCTGGCTGGTTACGTGCCACCCCAGCTGTGATATGTCAATCAGTAGCCGTAGGCCTAGGTCGCAGGGCCTGCCTGATCACGTATTTCTTACTCTGGGTTGATGATGAGGTCATCTCGGGAGATTTGGACAACAGTGACTTGATCTTGTTTTTGAATATACATGCATCGTTGTGTACATTGACATCAGTATTAACATTCCTCCCTCTAGTTTAATTTTTAGCTACATCATTTACCCCACACTTAATGACATTTACATTGTTGGGGGCTTGTTGTGTTTCAGTTTTGATTACTATTTCTCAGTTTATTTGCTTTCTACTTCTTTTGAGGACTGTTTTTGTAATAGCAGGAAACACCCCAATTGTAGGAAACCACACAAAAACAGTGTAAGAATGAGAACCGGTAACAATGACGTACACAATGACTACAAGGGAAGCCAGGCAAACCAGCCTTTATACAATTCCTGCTTTGGGGCACCACCCTCCTTACGCATGTTTGCAATCGACGCAGTGTTTAGATGGCAAGAGAGAGTGTCCCGTTATCTATGTCATTGCCTGGGATGAAAGTACAGCAGGACACTCCAGTCTTGGTACTCACCATTCCCTCCAGTGTGGTCATCAAGTCCAATACATATCGGTGTTGCATCACCATGAGGCGGATGGCTGTTAGTTCTTCCTTGATTGCTTTAAGGCAGAGCTCAGTACTGTTCATCATTTTCAGCAGCTTCCACCTGGTTATTTGCAACCAGCGGGCATTTGCTGTCATCTGCATAGTGAAAAAGGGTATAGACTAGGCCTGGGCTGAAAATTCCGTGATCCGCGGCGTAACGGATTTTTTCCTTGGTCGTGCTTTCAAAATACGTGTTAGCGCGCGCAAGAGCAACTTACCGGGATCCCTGCGTTCGCCGACAATTTTTCCTATCCGTTCGCCACGAGAATGTGGGATCTTGAACACGTCATTCGGATGCGCCATCGGACATCTGCGTTTGCGAACAGGAAACGCTCATCGCGAGCGGACGGGCCAAGTTAAACAAGATGGCTGCGCCAATTGGCGACTGCATGGGCAAGTTAGCGAGATACTTCCCCCACGACCACGCAAACAGCGTCCCCGAACAGGTCAAATGCATCCGGAACGGGCGGAAAAAGCAATTCTGCTTAGCTCGCGGAGATCTTTTATCGTTTCGCGGAACTTTGCCTAACGCGACTACGAAAAATTCCGACCACCCCTAGAATAGAACCTCCTGCATTTACTTGTGTGTCAGTAAACAGTCTAAAGTCTTCCGCAATGTCTTTGTACTGAGCCTAAATAAAATAATCGGCAGTTCTTTTTTTTCTCGAGCCTTAATCAATAGAGTTGTTTTCTTCTGTAGCTAATGCTGGTACAACTCTGATAGATCTTTTCCAGGGATGACGAGGGTCGGGTGTGTATGGTGGCTAGGGAGCAATTGCCAAGCCATCCGGGTACGAGCTGAGCATATGCAAATTCCCCACACTGCCAGTACAGATCCATCAGCATGGAGGTGCCCATTGCATGTCCGGTATGATGCAGTATTGCTCGGCAGTTCTCATTTGTGCCGAGTTGAATAGTTTCTTTGCCTCTGATATACAAGGAATACAGTGTTTCTGCGCCATTAGGGGTTGCCCCTTCCCTTCCAACCACGTGTACCTATCTATCTCAGTCGGCTACAGTTTCTCCTGGTTTCATGCTTTCTGCCATCAATCCTCCTACATCTGGGCAGTCAGGGAACTTTTTCCTTAGGGATGTCCATATCTGGTGCCTGAAGGAATTGAATACAACTCCGTCCTGCGCGGTGATGGTCACTGTGACTTCTGGGATGCGGGTTTGGGTGAACACTGTGTTGGTCTGTGCCCTTGTGAGTTTGCTGAGAAGACTCTTGACATCGCCTACTGCTATATTTCTCCCTGCAGTGTTTTTCTCAAAACACAAGATCCATTTTACTGCCATTTTACTGCCCTGTCCAATGGGGGCAGTTCAGCCCCGAGCCCTTCTTTACCCATCTGAGCCCATGGCACATAGATGGTCCCTGTCGGGACCTTCTGCAATAACTGACATACTTTGGCTTGGAGCGGCTCCACTGGTTTCTCCCCAGCATAGCCCTCCTATCTTCTCAAGCAATCCTATATCTCAGTGTCCCATATTTACTGACCGGGGTTTGCTATGCTGGAATTCAACCCACCTTTACATGACTCCTTTCCTTTTGTATGATCGAGGTGGATGGCCCTACACTGGAACTCCGTGTCTGGTGTCCATTTGTTATTGACAAAGACTGCATCAGACATGAAAAGGGCCACTCTGGGACTACTGACTGAAGCGGGAGCAGACGTGTTTGTTCTCTGGTGCTCTGGCTTTGTTACCTCCTAGAATCTCTTTTCAATAAATTCTCAGGGCCTAACAGTATCCTTCCCTGTGGTGCTCCTCCTGTGCATCCTATCTAGCTCTGTTTGAATCTCGCTAGGCTTTGTGTAACGGTATAGTACTGTGGGATTGGTCTTGTATTTTGTTACGTTTGCTACTACACTGCGGGGTCTACTCTGTTGGGTTGTATCTTGGCCCTAATCTTACATAGGTACATGTGGAGGAGGCATCTTACTCTCTCTTGGGCTACCTCTTGAGCTAAATAAAAGTTGTCTGCACCTACTGCGTGTGGTATCAGTGAACATACATAGCATGACCTGGCTGATGTCTGGGCACCCACAGCAGTCATGTGCTGAAACTAGGTGTTGTGTAAGAGTGCGCTGTGCAGTGCGTGTGAAATACTAGCATTGTTTTCTTTGTAATTGTAAGTAGGGTGGAAGAGGCCCCAATGCAAGCACTGTAGAAATGTCGGAATATGCTCCATTTGATTACACAGATTTCTGGCTACAGGTGGATGCAGCCACACCATACTAAACAAAGGTACAATAATGCATAACATTCGAAACATTGCAGTCCTTTGGCTGATTTCCGGAGGAGGCATCTGTAATCTGACGGTCAGTGGTTTTGCTTTGGTGAAAGTGCTAAAAAGAGTTTGTTTGCGAATGTCCGTAAAAACACAGTCCGTGGCATTTGATTTGCACACTTGGGCCTGGTTAGGGTTCTGAAAGTTTTTGCAGGTCTTTTGGACCCTTCCCTAGGTTCTCATGTTATTTGGTTATTCCCATTGTTGTTCACCGGAGGGGGTCAGAGAGCTGTCTCGCGGCCCCCATGTGTTTCTGCAGTGGTGGTGTCTGAGATTGTGCTTACTTGCTCACTTTGACGGTGTGCTGTCCGCTTGATCACTAGGCCGGGTACGGTGGTGAGCCTATTTCTGAGTACCTCGCATGGGGCTGTGATGGATTCTTACAGACCTTCCCATTTCCAGCACCCACTCTCCCTTCGGCTGCGCCCCACCTGAGATTTTTGGGCCTTCTGTGGCTAGAGACTTCTAATCCTGGGATACGCTACCATCTATGTTGGAGCACTTTGAGGGAAAGGAGGAGGCAAGATGTTGCTCAGTGGAGAGTCTTTTGCAAGGCCCGAACTTCTTCAGATTTTCCCTGATGCAGGTAGCATAATGGGATGGTTGATTGTTCTGAAAAGCTTCAAACTAACTTGATGCCACGCAGTTGTTTGAGAATGGTCAGAGTTTTATGGTGGGCGCCATTATCCCAAGTGCATAGGAAATCTGGCTCCAGGTACTGGAACATCACCTCGTTTTGGAACCAAAAATTGGCCTCCATTGGCCTGGAGGCGGTTTAAGGCGTTCGGGACCCCATGCCATGAGGGAATTTTGGTCATGGGCCGGAGGCCCAAGAGTGGCGTCCCTTTGATCTCGTAATAGGAACCTGTCCTAACCGGACTTGGGGGACATGGGTGCCTGTTTTTATGCACTGGTCAGAGCCACCCAGCCCTCTCATCAGACTACCCTCCCCAGGGCGTGGTCACCAAACCCCCGCTCCAGGGAATCGGTAGCAGAGTGAGGCCTAGGCCCCACAGGCCCCTGAATAGGGAACTCTAGTGCGGATTCCCGATCGGCACAATGTATGGTAGACCTGAGTTTCCGAATGCTGACTTGAACTTCCTAATCTTGTCTGACTAGTTTTTATTCTGAAATATGTATTGAGGTATGTGTAACGTATATGTTCTGCATTGGGGGTTTGAATCTACTGTGTATTTGAGTTTTGTGTTTGTGTGAAGGTATTTCCTACCTGATAGTTAGCCCTCCCTGCTGTGATTGCACCCCCTGTCCCTATTGGGCTAGGTTCCCTGTCTGCTGCTGCTGTGGTCATGTGTTCGGCCAACCGCCTGGTCCTTGTGTGGTGGTGTGGTTGCTGACTGATTTTGCTGTAGATTAATGTAAAGTGCATTCAGATTGGTCTGGGCTTGATTTTGTGAGGGCAGGCTTAGGCTTATCGATCGTTGCTCATGATACGCTTCTAACCAGCATCGGTCGGCCATGTGGCCCATTCTGTGGCAATAGAAACAATCTCTGAGGTCTGCCTGCTGCCAGCCTCCCTGACATCTGCTGTTAGGTCTGGGTGGAAACCGTCTTGAGTTCCGAGGTGGAGTTCCCTCATTCTGTAAGTCGGCTACAGTTTCTCCTGGTTTCATGCTTTCTGCCATCAATCCTCCTACATCTGGGCAGTCAGGGAACTTTTTCCTTAGGGATGTCCATATCTGGTGCCTGAAGGAATTGAATACAACTCCGTCCTGCGCGGTGATGGTCACTGTGACTTCTGGGATGCGGGTTTGGGTGAACACTGTGTTGGTCTGTTCCCTTGTGAGGTTGCTGAGCAGACTCTTGACATCGCCTACTGCTATATTTCTCCCTGCAGTGTTTTTCTCAAAACACAAGATCCATTTTACTGCCCTGTCCAATGGGGGCAGTTCAGCCCCGAGCCCTTCTTTACCCATCTGAGCCCATGGCACATAGATGGTCCCTGTCGGGACCTTCTGCAATAACTGACATACTTTGGCTTGGAGCGGCTCCACTGGTTTCTCCCCAGCATAGCCCTCCTATCTTCTCAAGCAATCCTATATGTTGGGGAAAGTTCCATTTTGGATGTCCCCCTCTGTGCCGGATGCAGTCTTCAGCGATGGCCATGTCCTCTGGTTCGAAGGATCCTTACTCTGGCCAAGTGTTGCCGCACTATTAGGAAGATTTAGATCAGTCTGGAATTCACTACAGTGCTTTATAGAGAAACTTCCATGTCAATATAGAAGACACTTCAAAGACATTTTGAATGAGGTAAAGATGATGTCGAAAATGGTAATCTGTGCTCCTGCGGATCTGTTCAATTTTAATTCTCATGTCTGGTGTTATAGTCTTGTCATGTGTTGCAGTTCCTGGCTTACTTTACTGGCTCTTCACCAGAGACCAAATTATATTTTAAATGTTCCTTTTTTCCCTTTTCCTTTTTTTTTTGGTAACTCTAGTTTTCAGGCTAATTCAGAAATGCAGAGGGTGACATTGGGGTTGGAGACCATGGCGGCTGTAGACCAAGAGAAAAGGAAAAACTTCTGCAAACCTCATTATAAATCTTTTCATTGTTATTTTCCCCAGCACAAAATTCAAACCCGTCAGCGGCCCCAGCATTGGTAGAACCAGAAGCAATATAAATAGCCTAAGAAGAAAACAAAAGGGATAGGAGGCCTGCAGCTATCCGTGGCTGCAGGAAAGCCCCCTGCAAAATAGAAACTCGTCTCTTCTCTGTCTGCTGCTCTGGGAGGTGGAATCATCAGAAACCACCTCAAAGAATGGCATAAAATAGCAAGCGACCGATATGTATATAGTGAAAATTGCCTGTGTTTCTGAGGCTATTTTCATGTCATCAAGCCATACCACAGGTAAGACTTAAATTTAAAACTCAACACCCTTCAATAGGAAGTAAACCTCCCCAAAAAACGAAAGGAGTAAGTAATATTCTTTCTAAAGCATGTGAATGCCGATGCATCTTAGCGCTAGCATGTTGCAACTGAGTTTGCAAAAGAAACTTGCTTAATGCTGCAGACAAAGAGTCATGTTGTCAACAGTTTCGTAAAACAAACCCTGTTACTTTCAGATCTCAATGAGAAAGGCATAGAATTCCATAGCTTGCAATCCAGGTAGGAGAAACTTCTGCCACTCCAGTTTGCCTTCTTTATCTTCGGAACGGCCACAAACCTAGCAGCAAATTATCTTGGGTCACGTTGACAGACGTCATCCAATGGTCTTCTGAGAATAGAGAGGGCCAATTCCTAGCAACACATTGTGTACTATGCACAAGGCCTTCAACTGTACCCTTTCTCCAACAGACAGCCAGTGGAGTTCCCTAGTACTCTTTGAAGTGGAACTAAATTTGGGGATTTTTAGAAGCATGCAGGCTGCTACGTTCTACAGAGACACACTTTAATTGGATACATTTAGAAGTTCCTAAATGGAGACCATTGCGATAGTCTGTCTTAGACAGAACCACAGCAACAATTACCATTTTTGCACGTCTAATGGAATAAATGGTAAGACCTTTTTGAATATCTTCAGTAGCTAAAAACATGCAGATGTAATATGGTTGATCTGTTCAGCGAAACAAAGATTGCCATCAAACATGACCCCAAGATATTTCACTTTTTGAACTGGAGATGGAAGAGAACCTGAATTAGCAGGACACGAGGAGTCATGGGATGTTATTTCCAAGGAGTCTCACCTTTTTGTTTTTTCATTGTTTAACTTAAGACTGTTTTCCTGCTTCCAACTTGTATTTAGTACCAGACAGTTGTTAAATTATTTGGCCACAACGTTGACATCCGGTGTAATTGATCCGACTATCTGCGTATCGTCTGCATAGGATATTGCCGAAAAACCATGTGATCAAATATGTTTGCCAGGGGGATGACATAGATGTTAAACAGTGTTGGGTACAACGACGATCCCTGAGGCACCCCACAAGGAAGAGAAAAGGAATTAGAGGTATGCCCTCCGAGCGCTACCGTCTGTTCTCTATTTGATAGAAACAACATTTATTTCTGCTGAGTTCTGGTTCAAAAAAGAGATAGAAATAGTTCAGACCCATCCTCAACTTGAAAATGGTGAATAAATGGATAAAACAGAAGGGATTCTGAATGCTTGTGTATCTTCCGATCTGTCTGCATCTCCATCAAGGGCATTAGATGTGCTCTATAGAGCTCCAATATATATATTTTCATATTCCATTAGAAGAGAAGTATTAAAGGGTTCCTTAGGTTTATTGTTAGAAGAAACGACTACCAAAGCAAAGTTCCCCCTTTAGGATGGAAATCGGCCAGGAAAACTTTCCGCAACTGCAATGCCATAATTATAACTTACCCAACAAGGCAAAGGTTATAAGTGCTAGGATGGGAATTTTCCCTGCATAGTAAATGAATAAATGGGCATGTACCTATGCCCTCAGTGCCCAGCTGCAAGTCAAACGAGTATTCTGACTCTTATTTTTTTCTGAGCATTATGCTTTCTAGCATGTGAGCAAAGGAGTTGGTCGTTCTCTGCTAATTCAAGGTCAATCGCTTGTCCTGTGACAGGCGGTGTGCATCAAACGTGCCCTCATTGTAGGTAGTGGACTACTGTCCATGCTGTGTGTACTTAAGCACTGCCAGTGTGAGTTCTGCTGTGATGTGAAACCCGAACCTTGCACTGGCATGCTATGTGCATGTGAATTGTGTATATACGTGCACTGCATGTGTAGCACGTGTATAGTAGTAGGACTCTGTTGTGTGAGTCTGAATAATGGGGCTTATTGTGTCCATTTTAGATGCCCCGGATTTAGCATGGTACGAGGTGAAGAGTGAAGATAGCTTCCTTACACTCCTGAACCTTGATGTTGGATACCTAGACACTGAAGTTAGGAGGCTGCACCTGCCAAACCAGCATTCCTCCAACCCCGACCTACAGAGACAACTACTATGAAAGTCAGAAACGTGCTAGAAGAATGCACTGTACTCAGATAGTCAGCCTCTCCACATTCCCAGTGATCGCACCATCGCGACCTGTTCACTCCTAAGTTGCCAGAGGTTAAACCACTGCAAGCATTTTTCATGCACCAG
Source organism: Triturus cristatus (assembly GCF_964204655.1). NCBI lineage: Eukaryota > Metazoa > Chordata > Amphibia > Caudata > Salamandridae > Triturus > Triturus cristatus. The sequence continues at coordinate 426,620,207 of NC_140593.1, forward strand.
CCAGGACTCCAGCTATCGAAAGCAAGTAACAGGGAGGCTACAAAAAGAGAGTGTGAACGAGAGACTGAGAAGTGGGCAGAATTCTCCTGTGTAAAAAAAGAAGGTTTCCATGCTAAATATCCCAGTGAATGAAAAGCAAACTGAAATGTTGATTTGATCTATAATTTTGTATAGCGCTTGAATGCCCTGAGGCGTCTTGGTGCTGCTGCAATACTAAACGAGAGGGGAAAGCCTAAAAAGCAACATCGTAAGGGATTTTCGAAATCGTATGTTGTCTGGGCATTCTCCTTAGATTCTTGGGGAAGGAGTTCCATAATCTTTTGTGTAGTTCCTATAATAATTATACAGGATCTGCTTGTTTAGACAACATACACTGTATGATTGGTGCCAGACTGATTCTGAACACCCCCACTGAGTATGTTTGCCTTTTGTACCAACTAGCTCACAGTGCCACTAAAATCTCTTCGTACCTAGGAGAGAATAGTTCTTGGCAACCTTCAAACATGACCAACCTGATCCCTCAGGACCGTGGAAACAATATATTACTTTTCGCACCGTCACTCTTGCTTACTTAGTCTGTCTCAGAGATATACACAGAATAAACAGGCTGGGCGTTTTCAATAAGTATTATTGAACAGTTGTTATTCTGGTGTAAAATAGATGAGCTGCAACAACCGTTAGTATAAGATATAAATGATTAGCAGTACTAAAAAGGTAAAGGGATGGTATAGCTCTACCATCTTACAATGATCATGAATACATACGAGTATATAAAACACATGACAAAAAGATGCATACTCCTACGATGCTTCCCTAACTAGATGTACCTAAATGTACCTAGCAAGTGTATAGGTGTTAACCCAAGAATCTCTCTAGGATTTATTCAACCACATTACCTGAAGTGAGAGACTATGGGACCCTGTCCTGGACACCCCGCGAGGGATGTTAAACCACTGCGAGCTGGAGTGTCTGCATGCAGGAACCTCAGCGTCTCTGGTAAGTGTGTCAGCAGGGAAGTATCGGTCTCCTCTGCCTATCGTAGAAAGATGTGATGTGTGTGTGTGTGTATATATACCCATAGGTCTCCCCCAGGGGTCCTACCTCGCTGTATTACTGTGTCGGCCTAAGGATGACGTCGGGCATGAACTTTATACATAGATATTATACAGGAGATGGTCATCCTGCTCTGCTTCCAAGAATCCTCCTGCATAATGTATGAGATCTCGAACTAGGGAAAACCCGTGTCGTATCAAGGTAAAAGGTCGTCCCTCTAAACCGTGCCAAGTGTAATGTAGGGCAGAATATAGGTGATGGGTAACCAAGTTACTGGGGCCTATATTATGGTACCTATATGGAATATAACATAGGCCCTCAGGACAAAATTCCTGCCTCCCCATAAAGCTCATTTGACCTCTGGTACTAACTACTAAGAGTTTTGCATCGGAGGGTCTGAGTGTCCTAGGAGGAGTGTCCCAGACAAATTTCTCATGAAGTAAGGACCAATCCTAAATTCAATCCTCCTTGCTACTGGAAGCCAATGCAGCTTGATCAAGACCTCTGATACTGATTGATTTTTTGGAATTCCTGCAAGAAGCCAAGCAGAAGCATTCTGCATCATCTAGAGTTTTAGGAGGGATTTTTTCGGGATGCCAATGAAAAGGGTTTTTTCATAATACAGTTTAGCTAGGACTAAGGTAGAAACTACCATTTTTTGACGGTCCAAAGGGATAAACGGACACATCTTTCCGATTATTATTGAAGTGGAGAATACTGATGAGGCAAGATCACTGACCTGATCTTCAAAATTATGTTTATCATCAAAGAGGATTCCTAAATCTCTCGCTTTCTGCACTGGTGTGGGTTGAACCCGCATATCCTGTGGTCGCCAGCTTGGTGACCAGAAGGAGTTATCTTTACCAAAAGGAACAACCTCAGTCTTTCCAGCATGAAGATTGGGCAAGAGTCTCCTCCTGATGGCTTGATATGGATACCACAATTTGGATGTCATAGGTGTATGATACCACAGAGAAACCCAGTGACTTCATTAGTCTTGCCAGTGGAGTAACTGATTAAAAAGTGTAGGGCTTAATGAAGAGCCCTGGTGTACCCCACATGGCAGGCAAAATTGTTCAGAGATGAAATCGCCCATTGCCACATGGTTCAGTCTGTCTGTTAGAAAGATGTTATCAGCCTAAGCGCAAGGCCTCCTATTCCTAGCTCAGCAAGTCGGTCGATTGAGATGTTATGATTGACTGTGTCAAAGGCCGCTTAAAGATCTAGTAAAATCAAAGCGACCCGACCTCCATCAAGAATAGACCTCAGTTCTTCCAATGGAGCTCCCAGTGCTGTCTCTGTACTGTTCCTTTCTAAAACCATATAGAGCCCCATCTTGAAATGGGCCTATAACTGCTAGGCTCGTGAAAGGCAAGGTCATTTTCTTTTTTTAGCAAAGGTAGAATGGAGGCTGTTAGACCTGTCAGCCCTTTGGCAGTTCCCTCCTTACTTTATTATTTTTGTCCCTTTCCCCCTTCTCATTTTTTCTGTCTACCTAACCTTTTTGGTGCTGATGTAGAGGTTCTGGGTGTCTTTTCCACTTCACATGTGGGAAAGGCGCAAGGTGCTTCCCTGAGGTAGATAGCTGAGAAAGGTAGGATTCACAAAATGGTGGCTCCAACTGTCACCTCAGCACCTGGACCATGACTGCTATGGGAGGTTCCAGAACCTTCTGGATCTCTCTGGCAAGTCAGGTCCAAGGTGATAAATAGAGGTGACAGGAGGGCGGCCATTTTAGAGGAGAAGAGGCTGCAGGCTAGTCAGGAGTAAGGCACGTGAGTGGGGAGGTGGCTGCGCTGGACAAGGAGTGGACAGATCTCAGGATTTGCCAGGGTATCTTTATCAGTGACATCACCCTCAACCACCTGACCGATCCCTGAGCGCAGCCGTGCTTTTGGAGAACCCCGTCCCAGAGAAGGTCTGAAGGTAGTGGAACCCCTGATTCACCGGACCTGGGAGTGAGCTAACGCCAGGGGCCGCCTACTCCCCAAATCCATTGTTACCTGGGATTGCAGGACTGGCTGGGTGTTGCCACCCCCCTTTGACAGATAGAAGAGGTGCTCGTGCCAAGCCCTAAGAGTCTACCTGACCTCTGTCACCGTTCCAGTGTGGGATCCGGCACCCGCTAAGCCCCCCCCCTTTCAGGACCCGTCTTGAAACCCTGGCCGCCACCTTCTTCCCCCCCAAGGTTGTGAAGTTTACCTGGTGCCCGACGGCAGGAGCCGCTGTCGCTGTGGAGCCTGAGGGAGGGATTGGCCCCAGAGGTGTGTCAGGCGAGGGAGCGTCGCGTCCATGCCCGTGAGGAGATCAACTCTCCGGAAGTGCGGGAAGTGAGGCGGGGAGGCTGCCCTCATCACGTGTGAAGGGCCTAGCGCCGCCCCACTGTTGCCGGACGTGATCGGAGGCCACACCCTGTGAGTCGCACTGAACCCGGGGACTGGTGGACGGGCCTTCCAGCAGTAGTGACGAGGAGGGGCGTGCCATCTGCGAGTGGAGAGTGCATTATAGTAATCCCTGGTGGGAGGTGTCCGGAGGGTGTGCGAAGACCCCCCCCCCCCTCCCCTGTAGGAAGGATTCCTGCATCCGGATCAGGCAGCAAGCCCCGTTCCCCGAAAGGAGGGAACGCTCGTACTGGCAGCGGTGCATCATCCTCAAGGAGGACTACAAGAGTACACAGTAAGCTGGGAAGTATGTTTGAAGGCTAAAGGGGGACCCAGTTGAACCGAGTGTTGTTCCGGGGGGAAACCGAGTGCTGGCTGTAAATACCGGCACCTCAGCCCAACCGAGGGTGCGACTGAGGTGATTGGATAACAGGTCGAGATCAGGTGCCAGCAAGAGCCTAGAGGTACTGCCAACTAGGCAGAGAATAGCACAACGTTAACGTAGCCTACAAGCGGACTACTTGAAGGAAACAAACTGGTTGCCAGCAGTTAATGAACCTCGCTGTCCAGAGAGACCCGTTGAGATCAGGGGATAGGCTGAATTGTGTAATGGGAGAGTGCTCTTCAGAGCGCCGTCTGTGAGGAGGTTAACAATTCCTTCAGAGCCAAGGCGCCGGGTGGGACCACCTAGAGGGGCTACTGATCTGTTGTAGTGGAGTTACTCCGAGGGGACTGTTACCGTAAATTAGAATGAAATGTTTACCCTGACATGTGTACAAAGGGGTTGTCTTGAAACGTACTGTAAATGTTTATTTTGAAAGTTAAAGAAAAGATTATCTAGGACAGGAACGTCCAGGTTTGGACTTAGACTATAGAGAGAAGTTCCTATGCAAATGAAATGAATTGGTTCCCATTGTATTGTTGAATTGAGAACTGAATCCTCATCAGAAAAGAAATGTTATAAAGCTTCAGTAACTCTTTACAAAGAAAATCGGAGTAGTGTTCTTTTTGAGTGATGTGGCGCAGGATTGCGAGCTGAGTGAGATGCAGGCCTGAAAAAGCCAAATGGAGTGTTGAGCCAAGTGACCTGAGCCAAGCTACCCCCTTAGACGTAGGTCTAACAAATTGGTGCTCAGCGGTGGGATTACTTATTCAGTGCTTGCATCCGCTTAGTGGCAATTTTGCGCGCATCACCACCTACACTGGATTGTTTTGACTGGAGTTTTCTCCAGATTGTTTTCTAATTGGAGGATTTTTTTGAAATTGTCCTGTGTATGTTCCCTGCTTGAGTAAAATTCCTGTGTTGGGGTCCCATTTGGTAGGATGGAATTCGAATTGGGTAGGCTGGAGGAGTACACAGCGGCCCAATTGAGGGAGTTCTGCCAGGAACGGGGGGTATTCTTTAAGCAGGGGGTGAAGAAGACAGAGCTCCAGGCAAGCTTAAGAGCCTGGGTTATGGCCCACCCTAGCGGGAAACGGGAAGAAGAACCAGAACTAGATCTCCTAGAAGAACCGGAAGTCCTTCTACCCCCTGGGAGCGGTAATATGGACGTTGGGTCCAGGGCCCCATCAAGAGTGGGAAGTAGCGCCTCAGGGGGGAGCCTGTCCTCTGCTGACCTAGTGGATCGGAGGGAAGAGAGACAGCTTAGAATGGATCTGGCCCGGTTGGAAAAGGAGAGGGAGGAGAGGAAGTTCCTCCACGAGCTTCAATTAAAAGAGTTAGAGCTCAAAGTCCTTCAACTTGGAACCCCCAGCAGTCCTAATGGTGGCAGCATACCGAGAGAAGTCTCGAGAGAGAGTCCAGGCCCTACCTGCCCAAAGACGTGGTTGCTAGCTATGGCATAGGGGATGATATTGTAAAATGGCTGGCTGCCTATGAGGTTTCTCTAAGAGCCCATGGGGTCCCTGAAGCCCAGTGGGGGGGTGGCCTGTATAGGTATATGCCTCCGGTGGGGAGGGATGCCTTGTTAGCGCTAGAACAGCCAGACCAGACCAGGTACCCCGTCATGAAGGTAGCCCTAGTAAGGAAATTCGGACTGACCCCTGAAAAATTCAGGCAGAGGTTCCGGGGTAGTCAGAAGTTGTCCACTCAGAATTGGGTGGACTTCTTGGACTATGCCCGGAAAGCCTTAGAGGGCTGGGTGCAAGGTAGTGAAGTCAAGGACTATGAGGGACTGTACAATTTAATCCTAAAGGAGCATCTCCTCGAGAAAAGTTTTCCAGAGCTGCGTCAGCTCCTAGTAGACAGCAAGCTCACTAATCCCAGGAAGCTTGCAGAGGAGGCGGATACCTGGGCGAGTACCCGGGTATCCTCAAAAGGGACTGGAGGGAATTTCCAAGGGGCTGGCCAGGGCGCCCCCCAGAAGAAAGGGGGGGAAGACAAAAAGAGGGAGTTCTCTAAAGGCCCCCAAAAGAGTTCACCAGGGAAGGGAGTAGGATTCCCTCCTAAGGTTGTTCCCCACAAACCCCTTTATCCTGACCGTGGTCAGCAGCCTAGGGTTGTCCGATGTTACGAGTGTGGTGAGGTTGGGCACTATAAGGGGGATGCCAAGTGTCCCAAGAGACCACACCCTCCCATTGGAGGAAAGACCCCTGGGGTGGCGAGTGTAGTGCTCGGGGAGGAGTTGCCCCTAGATAAGGGAGGTGAGTGGGCAGGGCTGACCCTAGTGTCCTTAGGGGATTGTGAGATGGTTCCTAAGACCCAGATGCCCTCGAATACTACTAAGTACAGGCAATGGGTCACCATCAATGCCCAGAGGGTGGAGGCTCTGAGGGACACAGGAGCCAGCATGACTATGGTAAGGAGTCAGCTGGTGTCCCCAGAGCAGGTGGTCCCCAATGTAGTCCACCCGGTTGTGATGGCTGACAACCGAGAGGGTCACTATCCGGTGGCCCAGGTTCCCTTTGAGTGGGGAGGGGTTGCGGGTCCTCTACGAGTTGCGATCAGCCCTGCCATGCCGGTCGACTGCCTGTTGGGGAAACGACCTTGAACACTCGGCGTGGAAGGCGGTTGAGTTCAGGGCCCACATGGAAATGTTGGGGACCCCTGAGTGGACGTGTGCCCACACTCGGTCCGTGACCACCCGAAGAGGGGACACACAGAGGTTGGAGCCTGGGACAAAGGCCCAACCAGCTGCCGGAAAGGGTAGACGGGGACGGGGAAAGCCTGCCCCGGCATCTGACCCTCCAAAGGTGGATGGGGCAACCAAGGTGGTCCCGGAGTCTACGGAGGGGGATGTAACGTCCTTGGAGGGCTTGCCTACCCCTGCAGATTGGCAGGTGGAGGGAGGACCTACTAGGGAAGAGTTTTGTCGGGCCCAGAAGGAGTGCCCTACCCTTGAGGGTTTACGGCGGCAGGCCGAAGCCCAGGCAGCGGGTAACGATTCGGGGAACTTCCACATATACTGGGAAGATGGACTCCTGTATAGCGAACCCAAGGCTCCGGTGCATGGTTCATCCCGGGCCTTGGTAGTTCCCCAGCGTTACCGAGCCTTCCTATTAGGACTGGCTCACGAAATACCCTTGGCGGGACACTTGGGACAAGACAAGACCTTTGCTCGACTTGTCCCTCATTTTTACTGGCCTCAGATGAGGATTGCGTCCGATACTTTTTGTAGGACGTGTGTAACCTGCCAAGCTAGTGGGAAAACAGGGGTGAAGCTGAAGGCTCCCCTGGAACCACTGCCTGTCGTTGGTACCCCCTTTGAAAGGGTGGGCATCGACATTGTCGGGCCATTGGATCCACCAACATCGGCCGGTCACAGGTTTATCCTGGTTCTGGTGGATCATGCCACACGGTACCCAGAGGCTATCCCTCTGAGGACCATTACTGCACCTGTGGTGGCACGGGCCCTTATGGGAATTTTTACCCGGATGGGATTCCCCAAGGAAGTGGTGTCGGACAGAGGTACCAACTTCATGTCGGCATACATGCGGGCTATGTGGAAAGAGTGTGGAGTTACCTACCGGTTCTCCACTCCTTATCACCCCCAGACTAATGGTTTGGTGGAAAGGTTTAACAAAACCTTAAAGGGCATGATCCGGAGTCTGCCCGAGAGCCTGCGGAGGAAATGGGACGTCCTCCTACCTTGTTTGCTGTTTTCGTACAGGGAGGTACCACAGAAGGGAGTGGGCTTCAGCCCCTTCGAATTGTTGTACGGGCACCCTGTGCGTGGACCCCTCAGCCTGGTGAAGGAAGGATGGGAAAAGACTCCCAGAAAACTTCCCCCGGATGTGGTGAGCTACATGCTGGCCTTTCGTAGCCAAATGGCTAGGTTGTGGAAGCAAGCTTCTGAAAACCTAGAAGCCAGCCAAACGGTCATGAAGGAATGGTATGACCGTAACGCTCACCCGGTGGAGCTGGAGCCTGGCCAGAAGGTGTGGGTGATGGAACCTGGAGAGCTTAGCGCCCTCCAGGATCGCTGGTCAGGTCCCTTTGAGGTGGTTGAGAAAAAGGGCAAGGTTACCTACGTGGTAGATCTTAAGACCCCCAGGCAGCCCCATCGGGTGCTCCATGTCAACCGCCTCAAGCCTCACCAAGAGAGACCCGAGGTCACGTTAATGATGGTGACTGATGGGTCAGAGGAAGAGGAAAGTGAACCTCTTCCTGATCTGTTTGCGTCCCGAGAGAAGGATGGATCGGTGGAGGGAGTGATCCTTTCACCGTCACTAACTCCTGAACAACGGAAGGACTGTCGCCAGGTACTGGAGCAGTTTGCTTCCTTGTTCTCCCTTATTCCGGGGGGGTACTCATCTGTGTACCCATGATGTGGACACAGGGGACAGCCCACCTGTGAAGTCCAAGTCCTACCGACTGTCGGATAAGGTGAAGGCTAGCATCCATGAGGAAGTTACCAAGATGCTAGAGCTAGGAGTAATTGAGCCTTCGAGTAGTCCCTGGTCCAGTCCGGTGGTACTGGTACCCAAAGCTGCCCCACCGGGCACTACCCCAGAACTCCGGTTCTGTGTGGATTACAGGGGACTGAATTCAGTGACAAAGACAGACGCTCACCCAATCCCGAGGGCGGATGAGCTCATTGACCGGTTGGGAGCTGCCCAATATCTCAGTACCTTTGACCTCACTTCCGGGTACTGGCAGATTTCCCTAACGGATGGAGCCAAGGAAAGGTCAGCCTTCTCCACACCCGAGGGTCACTACCAGTTCTGTGTGATGCCCTTCGGGCTCAAGAACGCCCCTGCTACGTTCCAGCGATTGGTGAACCAGGTCCTCTCTGGAATGGAAGCCTTTTCAGTTGCGTACCTGGATGACATTGCTGTCTTCAGCCGCAACTGGGAGGACCATCTGAGTCACCTTCAGGCCGTTCTTCAGGCGTTGCAGCAGGCAGGTCTGACGATCAAGGCCAGTAAGTGCCAGATCGGGCAGGGGTCGGTAGTGTACCTCGGTCACTTGGTGGGTCGGGGCAAGGTGCAACCCCTCCAGGCCAAGATCGAAACCATCATGGCCTGGGAACCCCCCAAGACACAGACAGAGGTTCGGGCCTTCTTGGGCCTCACTGGCTACTACCGACGCTTTGTCAAGGGATACGGTACCATCGTGGCCCCCTTGACTGAGCTCACTTCCAAAAAGCACCCTAGACGGGTGATCTGGACCGAGGGATGTCAACAAGCTTTTGACACCTTGAAAAAGGCCATGTGTGCGGCACCTGTTCTCAGGGCCCCTGACTTTGCCAAGGAGTTCATTGTCCAGACGGACGCGTCGGAGCACGGTATTGGAGCAGTGCTGTCGCAACTTAATGATGAGGGTCTAGACCAACCGGTGGTTTTCCCATCTAGGAGACTACTCCCCCGGGAACAGAGGTGGAGTGCAATTGAGAGGGAAGCTTTTGCGGTGGTGTGGGCTCTGAAGAAGCTGCGGCCATACCTGTTTGGCTCGCACTTCCTGGTTCAGACCGACCACCGGCCCCTCAGGTGGCTGATGCAGATGAGGGGCGAGAATCCCAAGCTGTTGAGGTGGTCCATTTCCCTACAGGGGATGGACTTTAGGGTGGAACATCGCCCAGGAGTGGACCACGCCAATGCTGACGGTCTCTCCAGGTATTTCCGCCTTAGTGAAGAGGACTCCCAAGGGGTTGGGTAGCTCTCCCCACTTTCAGCTGGTTGGGACGCGTGTTAGACCTGTCAGCCCTTTGGCAGTTCCCTCCTTACTTTATTATTTTTGTCCCTTTCCCCCTTCTCATTTTTTCTGTCTACCTAACCTTTTTGGTGCTGATGTAGAGGTTCTGGGTGTCTTTTCCACTTCACATGTGGGAAAGGCGCAAGGTGCTTCCCGGAGGTAGATAGCTGAGAAAGGTAGGATTCACAAAATGGTGGCTCCAACTGTCACCTCAGCACCTGGACCATGACTGCTATGGGAGGTTCCAGAACCTTCTGGATCTCTCTGGCAAGTCAGGTCCAAGGTGATAAATAGAGGTGACAGGAGGGCGGCCATTTTAGAGGAGAAGAGGCTGCAGGCTAGTCAGGAGTAAGGCACGTGAGTGGGGAGGTGGCTGCGCTGGACAAGGAGTGGACAGATCTCAGGATTTGCCAGGGTATCTTTATCAGTGACATCACCCTCAACCACCTGACCGATCCCTGAGCGCAGCCGTGCTTTTGGAGAACCCCGTCCCAGAGAAGGTCTGAAGGTAGTGGAACCCCTGATTCACCGGACCTGGGAGTGAGCTAACGCCAGGGGCCGCCTACTCCCCAAATCCATTGTTACCTGGGATTGCATGACTGGCTGGGTGTTGCCACCCCCCTTTGACAGATAGAAGAGGTGCTCGTGCCAAGCCCTAAGAGTCTACCTGACCTCTGTCACCGTTCCAGTGTGGGATCCGGCACCCGCTAAGCCCCCCCCCCTTTCAGGACCCGTCTTGAAACCCTGGCCGCCACCTTCTTCCCCCCCAAGGTTGTGAAGTTTACCTGGTGCCCGACGGCAGGAGCCGCTGTCGCTGTGGAGCCTGAGGGAGGGATTGGCCCCAGAGGTGTGTCAGGCGAGGGAGCGTCGCGTCCATGCCCGTGAGGAGATCAACTCTCCGGAAGTGCGGGAAGTGAGGCGGGGAGGCTGCCCTCATCACGTGTGAAGGGCCTAGCGCAGCCCCACTGTTGCCGGACGTGATCGGAGGCCACACCCTGTGAGTCGCACTGAACCCGGGGACTGGTGGACGGGCCTTCCAGCAGTAGTGACGAGGAGGGGCGTGCCATCTGCGAGTGGAGAGTGCATTATAGTAATCCCTGGTGGGAGGTGTCCGGATGGTGTGCGAAGACCCCCCCCCCCTCCCCTGTAGGAAGGATTCCTGCATCCGGATCAGGCAGCAAGCCCCGTTCCCCGAAAGGAGGGAACGCTCGTACTGGCAGCGGTGCATCATCCTCAAGGAGGACTACAAGAGTACACAGTAAGCTGGGAAGTATGTTTGAAGGCTAAAGGGGGACCCAGTTGAACCGAGTGTTGTTCCGGGGGGAAACCGAGTGCTGGCTGTAAATACCGGCACCTCAGCCCAACCGAGGGTGCGACTGAGGTGATTGGATAACAGGTCGAGATCAGGTGCCAGCAAGAGCCTAGAGGTACTGCCAACTAGGCAGAGAATAGCACAACGTTAACGTAGCCTACAAGCGGACTACTTGAAGGAAACAAACTGGTTGCCAGCAGTTAATGAACCTCGCTGTCCAGAGAGACCCGTTGAGATCAGGGGATAGGCTGAATTGTGTAATGGGAGAGTGCTCTTCAGAGCGCCGTCTGTGAGGAGGTTAACAATTCCTTCAGAGCCAAGGCGCCGGGTGGGACCACCTAGAGGGGCTACTGATCTGTTGTAGTGGAGTTACTCCGAGAGGACTGTTACCGTAAATTAGAATGAAATGTTTACCCTGACATGTGTACAAAGGGGTTGTCTTGAAACGTACTGTAAATGTTTATTTTGAAAGTTAAAGAAAAGATTATCTAGGACAGGAACGTCCAGGTTTGGACTTAGACTATAGAGAGAAGTTCCTATGCAAATGAAATGAATTGGTTCCCATTGTATTGTTGAATTGAGAACTGAATCCTCATCAGAAAAGAAATGTTATAAAGCTTCAGTAACTCTTTACAAAGAAAATCGGAGTAGTGTTCTTTTTGAGTGATGTGGCGCAGGATTGCGAGCTGAGTGAGATGCAGGCCTGAAAAAGCCAAATGGAGTGTTGAGCCAAGTGACCTGAGCCAAGCTACCCCCTTAGACGTAGGTCTAACAGAGGCGATCTTCCATTCAGAGGGTAAGTGTCCTGTATTGATGATTTCGTTGAAAATCTTGGTCAGTTGAGTGCCAAAGATCCCAGGAGCCATATGAACAACGTTTGGAGGGCATGGATCTAGTCGTGATCAATGTTCCCTCTAATTTTATTTCGCAGTGTGTGGCAGTGAATGGTCTCTGTGCACTGCAATCAAGCCCATGTGCATCAAAGACATGTGACAACTCACTAACCAAGCCAGTGTGCTACCAGAATCAGTGGTATTTGTCGAAAGTGAGATCACTCACCCTTTAACCCAAGATGACAGTACAGATAGTTAACTGATGATTTATTGAGTATTGTATTGCAATTACATTTTGTTAGACCTGTCAGCCCTTTGGGTGGTCCCTCCTCATCATTATTTATTTTGTCCCACTTTTGCCTCAAACCCTGTTGTAATTTTTCCTTTTTGGGAACCACCAGACTTTTTAGTGTTGATGCAGGGTCAGGGAGCCATTTTCCCTACCCCTGGAACTTCTGTCTGAGGGCCTGAGACACAAAATGGTGGCCACCCATTGTCACCTGTGACATCATCAGAACCCACTGGAGATTTCTAGAACCTTCCGTAACATTCTAGAACCCTGTGACAGTGGGAGGCAGTTTAGAATGTTGGGAGGCCATCTCAGAGTGGCAGTTGGCAACTGACTGGAGAAGAGAGAGGACAGAGATAGAAGGAGGTCGGAGTAAGGCAGCAGAGGTGGAAACCAGTGCTTGGAGTGGGGTCCAGAAACCCACCCTTGATGCTAGTCTCTACTGACCAAGCCCAGCCTAAAGCCCTGTGTGGGATCAGGATCAGAAGAACCATCTTAAAGGACTGAATATTTGGAACAGGCCTTAAAGAAGAAGAACAGCAAGCTCCTGACCTGTTCAGCAGTGTCCTCCTGGAGTCCTGACGTCGAGAAGCCTGGAGACCTGGGGCCGGAGGTAGAGAAGCGGCGCTGACAGAAATCAGACGTCGTACCCGGAGCCGCCAGAGGTCGAGTGAGGGCGCCGACGGAGGTTGTGGAGAGGCACCGGAGGTCGAGTAAGGAGTCACCCGAGGTCGAGTGAGGGCGCCGACAGAGGTCGTGGAGAGGTGCCGGAGGTCGAGTCGGGAGTCACCTGAGGTCGAGGTGAGGCGTCGACGGGGGAGTGAAGACCGCCCACCGGAGTCGCCGGAGACTGAGGTGAAGCGCGCCGGAGGTCGGGAGTGGAGATCGCACTCCGGAGTCGCCGGAGACTGAGGTGAAGCGCGCCGGAGGTCGGGAGTGGAGATCACACTCCGGAGACACCAGGAAGTGGGGAGTCCGAGTCCCTGCGACGCCGGAAGGCGACATCGAGCCGAGGCCGCCCCGCGACATCGAGTCGAGACCGCCCAGCGACATCGAGTCGAGACCGCCCAGCGACATCGAGTCGAGGCCGCCCAACGACATCGATCCGGAGCCGCCTCACGGCGTCGACACGGTGCCGAGCGGAGCCGATCATCTTGAAAAGGACAGTAAGTGGTAGAGGGGGCATCTGAGGCCCCGTGGAGCCCTAAAAGACCATTCTAGGGGCTAAAGGGGTGTTAGAACCAGCCTGGGAGTGCCAGGGGTGAACTGAGACTGGTACAGTGACCTCCATAAAGGGTTGTGTGGTTTGGTGGGCCAGATCTTTAGGTTACTTCTGTTCTGCCTCAGCTTAGGCCCCAGCCTTGATCAATCTAGGTGGGACACCCCCATGCCATCCAAGTGTCCTTAAGTTGTGTATGGGCAAAGTAAGACCAAGTGACCTCATGAAAATGCTTTGAACTGTAACTGTCATTGATTGTTTTACCTTATTTGAGGTGCTTAATTTATTGTCACCCACTAATTTATTCCTGCACTATATTTATTGTCTGACTGTATTTATTTGCCATCTGTATTTATTGCACATCTATTTATTCTTTGCGAAATGTTGACCTGAACCTATTTATGGAAATTCCAATGTAATATTATTTATTTGACCTGCTCTTTTAAAGGAAAATCGTATTGTATTTGTTATGAAACCTGCAACTAAGAGAAAATAAGATAAAGACATATATATTTTCAACTTGACTTTCATAATTTTTACGGTGTAGTGTCGTTTTTGGAACGGATGAACGCATGGTTATTGTGAGGGTGTGGCGTACGCTTCACACAGTGCCTGACCCCAGCCGCTCGAGCCAAGCTACCATTGTGCTGGGAATCTGGTGACTGCTAACCCGGTTGCCCGGTTTCCAACATAAAAATATAGTGCTTCTTAATCCTAACAAGGTATTGAAGTGCTTTATGCCAATCAGCACTTTGCTCAGGAGCCAAGCTAAGTGGTAAATGCAGTGGTTATTTTTGTAAAGAGTTTAGTCTAATTCTCTCAAGGAGACCATGCTATGTCTCCATGTCCACTCAAGTGTCTTTGAGGTGGATTAAAATTAGTATCCGTTAGGTATGATCCTTAGTAAGGATGGGTATAGGAGTTCATTCAAATGGTCGGTGCAATCAGTAGATGAGCTAGAGCACCCCTAATGTATTACTAGCTTGCACGGTCTGATTTACCAATAAGGACCAGTTTCAAGCTTTGAGATGAGGTGTGGGCAATTTGCACAAATACAGTAACGGATATTGAGGCAAACATGCACATGCCTCAGAGGGAAGACATGCAGAGGTTGGACAGCAAGGACAGGGTCATTCAAGGAAAAAAAGCAGAGGTGACAATTGGAAGTTTTAAGTTGTAAATCAAGGTCAAAATTTTCAGCAAGGGTTTTAAGCACAGAGTAGAAGTTTGACACACCATGCATTCAAAGATACCAAACGGTAAAAAGAATTTGCATGCGATATACTTCTTTAGTGGGAACTTTGGATAGGCCCTAGAACACAAGAAAGGGTGTTCCATGGGTTTTTACTGTGGTTGTTCCCATGCAACATCCTTGGAACTGACGCATTCCCAGATTTACAAGGTTTCATAAACCTGGGAATTAGTCAGATTACTGCGCCTCCCCAGGGGAGGCGTAAGGGAAACGAAAGAAGGAGAAATACCTTTATTTCTCCTCATTTTTTTTTTTTCTATGTGGGTTGTATTCTGCCCACACAGAAAGAGGAAAACACTTTTTATGATTGTTTTTGTTGCGGAAGGGGACCCTTTCTGCACAAAAACAATTACCCCTACAATGCAGACACCATGGCACAAGGGTGCCTACCTTGGCGCATGGCAGCCCATTGTGCGGCAGCGCAAGGGAAAAGGACAGGAATGTGCCTTGTCTTGTCCATAGAGTGCATTCCTGCCCGTTTCTTTGGACGCATGGCAGCGCAGCAGGAAGGCTTGCAGCGCTGCCATGCGTCAAAATATTGTAAATGAGGCCCATAGTTTTTAAACACGACCCACTAGTTAACTTAACAGGCTAGACAGTTGTGATGTAAACCCTGTAGGTGGCCAATATTGTTAAAGAGCTTCATTATAGTCTACTAAATCACACACAATAGGTTTTTGTACAACTGGTATTCTGAACTCACAAATTTGAAGGTGCTTTTGTATGCAACAATGAAGAAAAAAGGGGTTTTGGTGAAATAAAATATTTGCATAAGATCGCACAATTAAGCAGGGAAGCTATGATTTTAGCAGGTTTTACTTTGTTCAAACCAGCCACTAAATGTGCATCTGTTGGTCTTTACTATATTATGCTAATGGTTTGATTTTTACCACATTGTGCATTTTTCTACTGCCTTAAGTTTTTCTTGCAGCATACTTCTTGGAAAGATGCTTTCTTAATAGTATTTAAATCGGCACACAAGATGGCTATGATTCAAACCATGGGAATCCATGAACCTTGCACTTTTTTCATTATGAGGTATTCAGCAGGACTCAACCAAGGTTTTGTCCCATAGTATTCTTATTGTAGTGTTCAACTATTTTGCTTCCCTCATTCTTTCATGATTGTTCCTCTCCAGCTGAAACATATTTATAGGTCGTAGGTATGAGACTTTATTTTTTTATTTGTAGCTCAATTGCTTGAAGGTCATTTGGATACAGAAATGTGTATTTGTGAACTATGGGCATGTTTGAATAGGTTTAGCCCCTTTGTAGCAGACCCTTGTATAGTTCAAAGCAGTCTCTTGGATAGTTTGCTATCCAAAAGCAAACCAGTTCTTATTAGGTAGAATAAAAGTTGATTTCTCCCATCGCAAAGCTGCTACTACTACCTTGTTGATACCAGCTAGTTATTGAGTAATTTTCTACAGCATGTGCTGTAGATTTACACATTTTCATCTTGTGTTGGGTTCAGAATATTGCAACTTATGTTTCTTTAGAAGTTTTCAGTTTTGGTTTAAAGATGTGTATCACATGACGTGTGCCCACATTTTCTAAAATCCACAATGCAGAAAGAGACTGATCCCACATCATATTAAATGTTATCATTGGGTTAGTAGTTATGAGTGCCTGGTCAAAACACTGCACAAACAGGGTGAAACTGTACACCGAAGGCCGGAAAACAGGAGAAGTAGTAGCTGGGGAGCTGCATCTTTTTAAACACGGCCTTCCATATCTTCTATTAGCCTTTAACCTGAGCCACCAGATCACATAAGAATGTATTGTATTGTATTGCACACTTGTATAGCGCAGACTGTCACCCTACGGGTATCCTGGCGCTTTGACCTAGACATATGGAATCAACCGAAACGGGCCTTGTTATTAGCGGGGAGCATTATTCTCATTCCTGGGAAATAGCCAGGTCTTCAAACTCTTTCTGAAACATAGCAAAGAGTTAGCTTGTCTGATGCTCTGAGGTAGCTCATTCCAGAGGCGTGATGCTGCTGTGCCGAAGGCCCTGCCTCCCATCCTGGATTTCTTGAATCTGGTAGTTGTTACCAGATTTACGCTGGAAGAGCGAAGATGTCTAGTAGGCTTGTACCAGGTAAATCTCTCTTGCATGGATAGAGGGCCCGTACTAGGCAATGCTCTATATACAATGCATAGAGATTTAAAGAATGCCTCTAAATGTTGGGGTGGGGACAGGTTGTGGAGGCATGGAGTTGTACATGGAAAATACACCTTTACGTTTTCCCAATGTGTAATACCTGCTATCCCTGGGAAGACCATCACACGGTATGTAACGTGTTTACCAAGGCACCAGGCCAAACACAAATGTAAGGTATGCAGAGCCTTTCAACGTAAAAAAAGACATCTCGACTTCCAATGGAAATGTGCATGGTGCATCATGATGTGATTGCTCCCAAGGCACTCTGAGCCACCTCAAGGACTTTTTGAAGAAGACATTGAAATGGGTGGGGAGAAATTAAATCGAGCCGTCCATATGTAATGGATGTGGTCAAAGAGGTTTGAAGAAAGATGCTCTTTCGAGAACCTGAGGACTCAAGAGAATATATACCTAGGAACACCTAGTTTGTAAAGCACGGAGTTATCTCTTAAGAATGCACGCAAGACAAACCGTTCCAACACCATACAGCAAGGCTTTCACAGTCCTACCAAATTTGCAATGACATAAAGGCAGTAGTTTTAGGTATTGGGAAAAAGGGGGTGGTGATGGACAGAGTTTCTGAATGATGCAGAATACTCTTACCAAGTCAAGAGATCATGGTTTTAATCCATCACCGTTTTTTAGCTCACTGCACCATCCCAGCTCAGAACCTGGCTACATGCAAATTAGTCTGTACCTGTCCCAGTGCATGATGGGAACAGGGCAAACCAAACTACCAAGCCAATTCTTATACTGGGAAGGAAACAAGCTTCCGGGGACCGGTTTCTGGCATCACAGCCTTCGTCGGCCCGGCTTGCCTGAATCCTGATGGTGCAATGAGCAAGGGACTCACGTATGAGTATACCCTCCCACACTGAGTGTGGTTAAAAACGATTTGGGAAAAAGGGGGTGGTGATGGACAGAGTTTCTGAATGATGCAGAATACTCTTACCAAGTCAAGAGATCATGGTTTTAATCCATCACCGTTTTTTAGCTCACTGCACCATCCCAGCTTGACTTGGTAAGAGTATTCTGCATCATTTCAGAAACTCTGTCCATCACCACCCCCTTTTTCCCAAGTAGTTTTAGGTAAACCGCAATGATTTCTGCCTAAGGGGGTACCAGTTTTCTACATTAAGCAGTCCATTTACTTGGCAACACTTTCAGTCCGCTGAATGATTTCCCTATATGCACTAATTTTATGAAAACTCTAATGTACTACATAGTTCATACTTCGCCTGTTTGAAAATCAAACTACTTTTTGTATTCGTGCAGCCACATCGAGACGATTTAAAAAGGAATGATTGCTATATGGATTTTTAAGTGAATTCAGATGTGTTATGTATAAGCACAGCCAACACTTCAAGCTTCGTCACACAATCACTCCACTCCAAAAACAAAATAAATAAATGCAACACTGGCGTCTAGGAAAACCTTTTTTTTACTGACATTGCAGAGATGCAACAAGGACATCGGTCCACACATTCACAAAACACTACCATGTAATTGTTAGTCCAATCAGTGAGTTACAAAAATGTTATTTGCTTTATCTTCTTGTACTTTGTTCATGCAACTGCTTTAGGAGGAGGGAGTACTGCTTCTTTGCACATCATTTTAATCTGCAATATATATGCTGAAAACAGAAAAATTAGCTACGAGTAGCAATCAAATTGGAGCTTGATGTGTTGTATATTCACATACGGTCCTCCCACCTCCCCAGGTGTGTTAAGGTAGCAGAATTCAAAGTTATAAAACGTTCATGTTTTTGTTGTTTTTTTTAAGGAAACATTAGCTCTTGTATAAACTGGAAAGCATATGTGCGTAATCTGAGGTAAAGTATTTGTCCCTTTGCATTGTGGGTTTTGGGGGACATGAGTCATTTGATTCGAACCTCAAAGCAAAATCAAAGACTTCTAAAGAAAAATAAATTGCAATATTCCTGACCCAACTAGCTGAATCTATAACGTAGCAAGCTGGAAAAAATTATTACAGATAAGCTACATTTTCTATTGCTGTCTCCATTATCAGGTTAAAAAAAATCCTGTTTGTTTCTGATTAGTGACATGCAATGTTGTAGGAAAACCGAGGGGAAATACCATCTGTTATTCAAAAGTTAGAGTTGATAGAACATAACGTTTACTTCAATTATCTGTTCATAAATAATGTTCAGTAATTTTTGAGCGATTGTCCAGGGGCGAGTGGACTCTGAAGGTACTGTGGTTATAGGTATTCGCATTGGTATAGAAGGAAAGCAGTTTTCATTGCCTAAACAATTATTGGTAAGACCTCTGACACAGTGCATCTTTTACAGGCAACAAGCCAGTGTTCTCTGTGATAAGATGACAAACGGATTAATTTTATTTCTGTTTAAAAAAAAAAATGTTGCATTTTCATTCCGATATTTGTATTTTATAAACCCAGCTTGCTACTTGTAGGATTGTTTTTAAATGAAAGATTTGTGTTCTTGTTTCTTGTTTTAGTTTATGATGTTGCAAGAAGAGACACATTTATTAAATTAGACAATTGGTTAAATGAATTGGAAACCTACTGCACAAGGAATGATATTGTGAAAATGCTTGTTGCTAACAAAATTGATAAGGTAAGAAACCTGTTCATTGGTAAATGTTTTATGTCCTCCTATCCAAAAGTTAAAAACTAACATTGATTTGTTTTTCTACCCAAGGAAAATAGAGAAGTAGACAGAAATGAAGGTCTGAAATTTGCTAGAAAGCATTCCATGCTGTTTATAGGTATGTTTTAAAATGTCTTTCGTAAACCCATTTTGCCAGTAATTTTAAAATGAAATTTCTTTTGGAATAGTTTGCAGTGGAGAGCTACCTGTCTTATAGAAATCATCCAGCAACCTACTTCTAATGTATTAATCCGCTAATTTGCTGTATTTTTTAAAAGAAGCTTTCTATCTAATGGTTAACCAGAGGTATGTTTTGCTACCCTCCATCACCTTACTGACTGATAAAGTAAATAGTTGTTTGTATTCTTGGCTATATGTAATTCTTAGAAATATGTTTACCATGTTAGAAATACACCAGAGTTTTTCTGAGAGAGCAAAACAATTAAACGCACATTATTGATCCAGCCCAAACTCTATATAAGATATCCAATAATTTATTCACTTGTTTTTTCAAACTTAATTAAGAAAAAAGATGTTTCAGAAAATACATTTTATCAAATTTCTAATACAACATTAAAAAGAGCATGTATTCCATCATCCAATTCATGATCTATCAGTTGAGAATCGCAAAAAACAGCTTTTGAAGTTCGATGTTTGCAGCCAATGTGTTTCGTATGTGTCCCTGCTTCAAGGTCATTAATCTCAATCTGGGCCCCTGCCTACTGTTTTTGCTTCATGTTCCAGGAATGGTGCAAAACCTCTCGATAAACTGGACTGTTTCCTAGTCCTTCTATGGTGTCCTTTTTCTTTCCTTTTGTATGTTTGTTCCTGACTAAAGCATACGGAGACTTATTTTGAATACTCTGATTCCAATAGAAGCCATAAGGTGGGATTTGGATCTGTGGAAACCATTTGAAATCATTTGAAAACCCCCTGCTCTTCACTATATGTTTGATGATGAAACCTATTGGGGTAGCCATGAAAAAAATAAACTGAAAGCTTAGCTCGTCAGTTTTTGATAGGTGAAATTCAAGGTCCATCAGTGTTTATAAGAAACAGTACTGTATTGGTTGAATTAACTGTGTTTATTCAGGATAACAGACTTAATGATCAGAGAATTTTTTGCGAGGATCTCAAACTTTAATATGAATTGTTTTGCCTTACTTTAGAGGCCAGTGCCAAAACGTGTGATGGTGTTCAGTGTGCCTTTGAGGAACTTGTGGAAAAGATCATTCAGACTCCTGGATTGTGGGAAAGTGAATCTCAGTCTAAAGGAGTAAGATTATCAAACCAAGAAGGAGGAACAGGAGGAGGTGGAGCATGCAGTGGATATTGTTCCTTGTTGTAAAGTTCTAAAGTGCTTTCCTTCATATGTAATAATCTAGTCACGTTTCTTTCTGTACATACATTCATTAAATGATTATTTTAGGGACCTTATGGTTGTTTCGTATCATGGTAGACAACTTTTTTGGTAACAAACTGACGTTTAGCTGAAAATGTTCTGTTACTGTATGCATGATACATTTTCAATTTTCAGGTTTCTTTCAAAGTGACATCAACCAATTGGACAACAAGAATTGCACAAATCCTAGCATCAGTTATCCATCATGTATTACCATGTTTGTATCAATCACATATATCTGTTGCAGTTTATGTGGTTTGTCTTTTCTTCTTTGTATATGATATTGATAGCCCCTTGTTATACTTCATTGCAAGCTTGATTAGAATGCAGAAACCCAGCAATAGCAAGGTGCTATACGAAACAAATGCTTTTCCTTTCAGGCATAAGAAAATCAGCATGATTGTGCAGCACTTTGAAACGATTTGTTATTACAGTAATTGTTTGCAATGCATCGGTTTATGGAGTCATGTGTTCTACGCTTTCGGCTCAGACTTTGAAGACCATCTTCTGGTTTATCAACTACAAGTAATTGTAGAATTGGGATGATGGGTCCAGTTGTTTTGTGAGGTAGAGCATTATTGAACTAGACTTCGTCAGACACGAATACGTTATAGATGTTTAAAAAGAGCAACAATGTATATAGCTAATGCAGGGTTCACATTTGCAAACAACGTAATGTTTTATGAAAATAATACACTAAAATGTACAACGGCAACACTAGAATGCCATGCTTGGAAACGTTTCTTTTAATCATTGCTTCAGAAGAAGACAAAGTTTTAATGGAAGGTTTTTAATCCTGAGCACAATTGATTGTGCTCCCTTTATGGACTTGCTCAAGAAGCAACCTTCTTCAAAACTTGTTCTAGAAGAAATATATGTAACTTTTGTTAAACAAGATTGTAAATCAGTTAAATTTTAAAGGCCATCTAGTTTTCCATCTTTCTGTTGGGTACTCTGAAAACCCAAATTTACAGGCATAAAGGTTTGTACCGTGATTCTGTTTCTGTGCTGGAATAATAATACTGTACTGAGAATCATTTTCAGTTTCCTATATTGACATTAAAAAGGCCTAACAAACTTGTTAGGAATACATCCCTCATAAAAGCATTTAATTCCTAATTCTCATTGCAAAATATCACTTGTATATCACTTTATTTGCTGTATAACTAAAGTCAAGTGGTTTGTTTCAGAATATTTACTTGTATAGTAAATAAACATTTTTTTCACAGAATTAATTTTGTATCCTTATTTCAGAGGTCTTAAATTGCTTGATAAGTTAGTTAATGAGCAAAGGTGTACTGGTCGAGGGCCAAATTGGTATATATCATGTTTAACAGTGTGATAAGTATCTCGGACATCTGGAAAGTAAGTGTATGAATGCCATAGTTCAAATGAATGTATTTCTAGGTTGTATTTACATATCATCTGAAGAACAGGTTCACAGGTTTTAGTTGTTTGTCAAAGAATAAAATTGTGTTTTGAACTTAGTATTGGCAAAGCAAAGTTGCTTTTATTTCTTTTCATGCATGCTAACTTCTGGTATTTTGTTTTGTCATCGTCATAAGTACTGAAAACTTGATTGTTGAATCAAGTTTGCCTTGTAATTTCTGTTTGTGCCCATTTTTCATTAAAGTACTAAATACCTAAAATATCCTATACAAATTATATATTACCCATCTGCTTTGTAGTGTAGACTTCTTTTATTTGAATAATCTGGTGTATTTTTCCATGGTTTACACGCTACTAATTCTCAGTTAAGGATCAGGATCCTGTGGGGAAAAGTGTATCCTTTGTTTTAACCTTTGAATTATCATGGTAACTGTTCTACTGTTGTACTTTCCCCATTCCCAACTGTTTTTATAATCCACTGCGAAAGTGGTAACGACTGTTGCAAAGCATACTGTGACTCCAGAACCTTTTAAGGGGATCTGCTACAAGACTGTGTCTTCCTGACCTCCCTTGAGTTTTGATTGTTGTAGTCTTATTTACCCTTTTTAATATATTATGGACAATAACTCAAACCTTTTGGTGATGCTATATTTTTTCATTTTAGTTTTATTTACATCATCGAAGAACCTTATTTCGATCACTGTGGATCCTAAAAGTATAAACAAACAGGATAACCAACCTTGAGCACATACATAAAAATACAATTATAAATGACAATAAATATAGCTATAAAAATATACAAAAAACCTCCATAAAAATGTGACTTAAAAAAAGTGTAAAACCACAGATTTGGTGAGCACGAGGCCACTAACTATAGTGCATAAGAAAGACCACGGCAGAAATTGAGGCCTACAGCAATATTGCACATCTAACCACAATGCATCATAGGCTTTGTATAATTCATTTCACTGCAGTAGTCTAAATGTTTCCTGGTATTCCCTGCTACCCATTACCCATGTTTTTACAAAGGGGAACAATCCATTGTGCAAACAGTTTGTAAAGGGGGCAGAAAAAGAAAACTTGAATAAGGGATTTGGGCCGCCATTTGCCGGTAAATGATTTTACTGGTAGAGTTCCATACCTAAATTGAAGGTAGAGTTTCCTAGCTACTGGAGGAACATTTAGTTGTTTTATGTACATTCTTTTGATAAATAATCAGTTTGCGATTGATAGAAAATGGACATGTGACCTGCGCTTAAACTCAAGGTTCCTGTTTAAGCAGCATGTACTACGCAGTATGTACTCCTTTAGGAAGACCTAGTGATTTCCTGGAGTGGGTCCCTAAATCATATGAAAATTTAAAGTTGGCCAGAACCGACAGTCAAAGACTTTACTTAAGCGATGTGTTTATAACTCTAGAATGCAGAGTCTGTATTTTTTTTTTGGGGTGAGTTTTATATAGCACGAACTAGACCCGAGGCATCGGGTATCGGAGCACTTCACATGAGCACCAGTTTCGTTACTTGAGGACACATTCATTTTTGTTAGGCACGGGGAGATTAAGTGATTTGCCCAGAATCACAGGATTTTCACCGTTGTTGCCGAGACTCGAACCCGGTTCCCCAGCTTCGAGGTCGACCGCTCTAGCCATAAGGCTACATCTCTCCCCAGAGAGTCCAATCCAACACATGGCCACATGATTATTGTCTGCTAAGGAAGTTTGTTGGAATGCTAAATGTGAGAAATTGGGTTGTTGGTTGACTGTGATGTGAGTTCTGGTCAAGCAACAGCCACAAGCCCTTGCAGGGTGAACCACAAAGAGTCACTAAATTAAGCTGTGCTTAACCCTGGGTAGCTTGCCACAAAAAGCAATCAGGCTTAACTTAAAGGCTGTGTGTAAAGTATTTATGCAGCACACAAACAGTAATATAGTGAAATTAAAACATAATAAAAATCCCACACCAATTTAAGAAAATCAGTCAATGCTAATAAATTATTTGATTCTCAATCGACAAAAATCCTATCATTAGAACCAGAGTTATGCATTGTTAAAGCTTTTAGTAACAATTAGTGCCTAAAAGAGCAAAGTGCCAACCGCGGACATCTAGTCACGCAAGACTGGGTCAAAGTTGAAAAATATGGCCGACCAGTATGGAGCACGGTTCGGATACAAGAAGTGGATTGGGCCCGGTCAGTGCTTAACTTTGGACTTAAAAGAATTTCTGATATTTTTTTTGGGAGAAGATAAGGTTCAGTGGGTTATGGGTCAGGAGGTGTCCAAGTAAAGTGTCGTCATCAGATAGCCGTGGCTTGAAGCCGCTGTGAAGATTTTGACATTCTGACTTAGTCTCTGAAATGGAAGTCCAGAATCTCTGGAGGGACGAGGCAGAATGCTGACGCACAAGACAGTTCCACAAGGCCGTATACTCCTGTGGCGAAGGACTGCTGAACGGGATGTGCTGCTGTGGAGAACATAGTGGGGGAAACTTTGAAGACAATCCGACCGGAGATGCACCTCGGGCAGAGAGGCGAGCAGGTTGGTCCTGGTCTCATACTGGTTCTCCAAGCAGTTTTTAACCCAAAAATTTCAAAGTGCCCACATTTGGGTTTTGACTATCTGGTCACCTTCAGCACCACTTCCAAAGGTCCAGGACTGGTGTGACTCCCTCGTGCTGGGTTCAGGTGTGGATCCAAGGCGAAGGAGGCCTTTTGTGTCCCTGAGGCCCAGATCAGCATGCCATCAAACTAGCCCTTTAGAGTCACTGTGGTGGTCCTGGGTTCAAGTTTCAAGGCCAGTCCTTCACCAGGCAAGAGGGCAGAAAGGCAGTATTCCGGCAGGGCCCCAGCAAGTCAACAGTCCAGCAGAGTGCCAGTTTTTTCTGCAGCACAGCAGTCCTCCCTGGATCCACAAGTATACTGAAGAGTTGGTGTCTGAGGTTCTATTGTTATGCTCTGGTGCCCTCCTTCTGGAAGGTGGGAGAAGCTTCTAGACGGTGGCTTTGAAGTGCATGGAATTTCCCATCTCCCAAGCCCTAGCTCCAAGCTGGCTGCAGTGACAATGTGGAGTTGATAGGTCCTTTGTGGGAGGGCTCAGCACTCCCTTGTCACTTGCAAGTTGGGCTGTGCTCTGCTTTTCCCCCTCATCTTGCCAGCAGATGGCCCTTCCAGGCACACACAATCACTCCATTGTGTAACTGTCTGGGAGGAATTCACAAAGGCTGTCAGTTCTACCCAGTCATGTGACCCAAGACAGGCTGCAGGCACAAAAGGGCTAAGGGCTGAAAAACGCCAACTTTCTAAAAAGTGGCATTTTCAAAATGTTAATCAAAAACCCAACTTTACCATTGAATTGGGGTTTTATTTGCAATTCCAAGGACACCAAGCATGACATAGCTACCTGCTCCCAATAGGAAATGACCGCTTATTTAATGTAATAAAGAATCCACAATGTTATGCTATGAGAGGGGTAGGCCTCGCAGTAGCGAACAATTAATCTGAGTTTTTCACTACCAGAACATGTAAAACTTAAAAATGCAACCATTGAATTATTTAACACTCTGCCCTATGGGCCTAGCTTAAGGAGGGGGGCTACCTTAGGGGGGACTTGTATATAGTAAAAGGGGAGTTTAAAGCTTTGCAAGGGGAGTTTAATGCCAATTCGACATGGCAGTTTAAAACTGCATTCACGCTGCAGTGGCCGGCCTAGGGCATGTTTTAAGGTGCGACTTAAGTGGATGGCACAATAAGTGCTAAAGTACCACGGTTAGATTTTATCTTACAGGCCCTTGTTATATGGTATAACACTCTACAAGGGACTTTTATGTAAATTCAATATGCCAATTGGGTACAAGCCAATTTAACCAAGTTTTAGGGGAGTAAACACAAGCACTTTAGCACTGGTTAGCAGTAGTACAATTAACACATCTCTTGGGCCAACGAAAATAATGTTCAGCAAAGTGGAGGAGGTGAGGCAAAAGGTTTGGGGTGAACCACTCTAAGGCTGACAGTCGAACACTAAAAATTCTGGTACTCTGATGGCACCTAATGAACTTCAAGAATGCTGCTGGTAAGTTTTGAACTTGACATATTAGAAAAGCAAACATGATACTGTTTTTAGTTTGGTCGATTCTCACCAATGCATGCATTATATCTTTCATACAATTTAAGCGTACAATTGCAGACTCTAGGTTTGTATCACTTATGAAAGTCATACATATTTGAAATCTTTAGAGTTTGGATGACCGTGCCTATAATGTGAAGCAAATGGGTATCTTAGTATGGAAATGTACTGCATCACACGCAATATTGGGCTTCGAAGCTAAATTGCCAACAGTCCCCCATTCAGTTTAATCAAAGGTCAGCTTCCTGTGGACACTACCCTTTAATCTTCAAGCCTCTGACTTCGGAATTCAATCTCACTGACTGTTGATTCCATGCTTCAACTAACCATACTAAACGTACATCTCAATTTCTGGGTTTTACAATGCGTTGTACTATGTAAATAAAACAATAGTAACAGACCATCAGCTGTACAAAATGTGTAGTTCTGAGGATGAAGAGGATGATGTATTATTTTCAACTGTTGTACTGCACCAACGGAAAATGTTTAAGAAACAAACGCAAGGTGTTACTGGCAAACTTGAATTTGTAGTTGGATTGACATTCACTTAATTACTGGAACCTAACACACCTCTGTTTGAAATGCTCTTTTTTGTGCTGTTAGGACTGAAAAAATTATTATACAAAAATGTGCCATCTCCGATCTAAAGCGTCATTGTTTCTTTTTGAAGTTATTGCATATTGCAAATTAAGTGTAGACGATGGAGGTTCTTCCTGTTCTGTTGACATTTGCAAGTTTCAGATTTTATCACGACATCCAGTGCTTGCCTGTATACTCCTAGGTTAAAAGTTGATTAAAAGCCTCTATTTCCTGTAGATTCAGTTTCCACTGGTTGACTTTATTTTACATTTTAAGTAATTTAACTTCAGGTATTTTACCAGTGAATTGCTCAGGGTGACAGGTCTGTTCAAGACAGAATTAACTGATGTACATGCCCTGAAAACGTGTCTGTTCGACCTGACCTAGCACTTTCTAGCACCCTGATTACACTACTGCTCATGCTGCTAGCGCCGGGACACCTCCGTTGGAGGTAGCCGAGCGCTCTACAAATAGCATTAATAATAATAATAATAATGTACGTCTCCTGGAAAGATGAGATTCCAACCTACAGTCCTGAAGAATTTTAAAGCCACTAGAACATCCCATGAATCATATGCCCTTGTTCCTAGTACGATAGGTGGCAAACTCAAATAATGTGTGTGAGGCACTCAACATTATGACTGCATAGTCAGTACAGCAGACACAAAGGTCCATGTACTCTACATAGGCACTAACCACATTGGCACAGGAAAGCTCCCTCTCATGCCAGTCTACACACTGGTTAATTTAAGAAGGAAGGGACCTTGCATCCACTGCAATGCTGTTGACCCAAAGCATCATGACATTGACACCCTCCTATATCCATGTGTTTCAGCGTTCCTGCCCAAGATTAAGACAACCACACCGTAAACTCTCTTTGTGGGATTGTGCTATTCCTTGAGTCGCCAGAAGTACTGGTAGAGTGCTTTGATGGCACTTGCCCTGAACCCTTGTCAAAAATGATTCAGATAGTCAACAAACAAAGGAGGGTACTAGCTTATTCAATGATACTAAGGCTCTTACTGAACACAAGAGATCAGTTTAGTAATAATAAGAGGTATGTTACAGAAGAAAACAATTTAAAACAAATTGGAAAACAAACAAGCATTTGCAATGCAATAGGTCTCGCAATTACGCGAGTTTGAGCTATTGGCATTGTAAATGACAATGCCTTTTATTTGTGTCTGTTTGTAAAACATAAATAAAAGGCATTGTCATTTACAATGCCAATAGCTCAAACTCTTGTAAATGCGAGACCTATTGCATTGCAAATGCTTGTTATTAGTGTGTATCCCAATTTGTCACAGTCCCTCAACAAGCATTCCAGACTGCAGGGGGCGGGGCACCCCTCCACAGACTGCAGGGGGCGGGACACCCCTCACTACCCTCAGTGCATGGCCAGTCTGCATCTGCCCAGGCGTCACTGCCCTCCTCGCTCCTCACGTGATTGCACACATGGATCAGAAGTGCAAGGAAAATATAAACTATACATTTTTTAATATCAAGAGAATTTATATGGCATAAGATGCTGCATCACTACGAAGGAAGGGTGATTACCAAAGTACACTTTTGACAGTGCTACTGATTGGTTCAGCACCTCCACGTCTCTAAACAGCTATGTCACCGAGTTAATCCAGTGAAAAACTCAGAGAGTAAATGTTTAGAGTAGGGTAACCAGGCGTCCCGGATTTGCCTGGGCAGTCCCGGTGTTTCGCCAGCTGTCCCGGCAGATTTCAGGCAATTAAGCTTATGTCCCAGTTTTTAGAGAGGGTCTGCTGAAATCGGTAGGTATCTTTTTATGTTTTGCAAAGCAGGGATAGTTAGCAGCTGTTATAAGAAAGCAATTTAAATAACAGGCATGTTACTAGCTTTAAAAATTGCATTTTATGTATTTTCTTACTGCCTCTTCTGTAATTCCCTGCTAAGGAGCGTTGTTATTTTGTGCGCTGGTTTGAAGTAAAATTGTAGTCCTGCTTCTATTTTTGGGAAATGTCACGGTTTTTGGCTATAAAATTCTGGTAACCCTAACAGGGGGTGATGTAAGGAGGGGGATAGAACATGTCATAAAATATCCAAACTCCTATATGTTCTAGTTCTAGTTT
This sequence comes from Triturus cristatus, assembly GCF_964204655.1. Classification (NCBI taxonomy): domain Eukaryota; kingdom Metazoa; phylum Chordata; class Amphibia; order Caudata; family Salamandridae; genus Triturus; species Triturus cristatus. The sequence continues at coordinate 426,649,069 of NC_140593.1, forward strand.
GTGAAGTCAGACAGACTTCTTTCCCGGGTTTCTTAAACATATTTGTGGAACAAGCGTTAATATAAGCTGCAAAAGCAGTGCAGAGGGAAGAGGCTGTATTACACACAAGTAGTTACCCTCTGGATCAGTAAAAACTATGACAATCTGTGTCGGTTAAGACCCAAAATATATTGCTTTAAGCATTTTTTTTTAAAGGACAAGTGTTTCCCCAATAACCACATTTTCCAAAAACATGGCAAAACACAGCACGCATTGGTAAAGTCAAACAGCTGGAAGCCAATGACAGACCTCTTGGCTTTGCCGATGCTTGTCTACTGTGTGGCGTAGTCTGTTTACTTCCCTAAGCTATACAAAAGTCTCCTCCATGACCCTTTATTCCTATATAAATGCCCTGATTTAAATACCCGCCTGCTTTCCTCTGTTCCCCCCCCTCTTATCAATACACCCCTTCTTACCCCAAAGTTATTGAAGTTACCTCTCTGATCTAGCTCCATTGCTGTATTCCTCATATTTGACTGCACTCCCGTTTGTCTCTCTACATTTGCTTATTGTAATTTCTTCTTCACTTTTGATGAAGGTTATATTCACGATCACAAAGCTTTTTTGCATAAGTGCAAGCCATGCCTCGGTCCGGAGTAAGTAACACATCTGAGAAAGCCTTCCGTGTGCTGCCTTCTGAGCTGGTAAATGCTCGAAAGGCCTGGGCCCGGGTGCTGCATGTGATGGCTGAAGTGCATTGACACTTTCCTACCACGCACATACGTAGGAACCGTTACCTCCCTTCTGTAATACTTTTGCGCTGTCTCTGATGTATGTGCGCATCTAAAAACACGACCCAGCCCCCGATACCACAGAGCATTCACATTTCCATCCTTAGGTTGGCTTTGAACGCTGAAATGCCCTCCGTCTTGATTTCAAATTCATGCATCGGTTCAGGGACAAAACACAATAACACAACTCTGGGCCTCATGCACCAGACATCAAAAGACTACTCATGGGGGGGCACACTTTCATCCGCAGCGCTCGCATGGTGCAGCGCACTACACATTCACAACTGCATTTCAGAGTCGCGTCAGAGGTACAAGGCACTATTAAGTGCAACTTCAGTGCAATACAATTATACAATCGGAGCAGGACATTGGTTCTTTGGCAGAGCTGTGCGGGGGTCTAGTGCTGGAGGAGGTACTGATGGCAGGGACTGAGGAGCACTGTAGAGTCGCGGAGTCCGGGTCCAGATGCTGCAGACGTGTTCCTGGAGCCTCCGAGTGGAGGGAAGGTTGAATAATTGTTGCCAGGAAGGACTAGGTATTCAGTGCAAGCATCTGTTTCTTCGATGCTGTAGGTCGGTCTACACATCGTGAGAGAAATTCCTAGGAAACATCAACCTTCTCTGTGATTGAGGAAGCTTGCACTGGTGCGCTGTTCCTTCACTGTGAGGGAGTGAAGCTTCCACCAGTGGGCTCTAGCTTCACTGTGAGGCAGGGAAGCTTGCACTGATGCTGGTGCGCTTTTTCTTCTTTGAGGGAGTGAAGCTTGCACTGGTGCTGGTGCGCTCTTCCTTCTCTGTGAGGGAGTGAAGCTTCCACCAGTGCGCTCTAGCTTCACTGTGAGGCAGGAAAGCTTGCACTGATGCTGGTGCGCTCTTCCTTCTCTGTGGGGGTGTGAAGCTTGCACTGGTGCTGGACTCTCTATCTTCTCTGAGAGGCAGGAAGCACTTTATTGCTGCTGTCTGGTAAGTCAACCACTCAGAGTGAAGAACCTGTAGCTACCCCACCCCCTGGTCCTTTGAAACCTATGTTGTCCCTCTCCCTGGTCCATGTGCTGCCAGCCCTCCCTGCACCTGTCCTGTATCTTCCATTCGGACCCTGGTCTCCTCCACACCATGTCATACAATACTTTCCAACCAGGCCCCTGCCCTACAAACCTTGCGATGCTCTGTCCCTCGGCCCTTGCGATGTACCCCCACCACCCCCAGACTCTGCTTTACCCCAGCCCCTTCGGACCATATGCTATGCCTACAAGGTTACTTACCGTACTGGAGAGGGACTCTGGTAAGAATCAGATGGCCTGGCGGATGTCATCGGGGACACCAGGTTTCAGCCCTGGGCTTTCCTGTAAAAATCGAAGCGTTCTGGGGGGGATGTATAATCGATTTATTTATTTCAACTGACACCATTGGATTAATATACGTTAAAGGGATGATTTACAAAAGGGAAGCTCAGATCTGAAGCCTAGTTCTGGATGACGTGGAGTCACGTGGTAACTGCCCCCCAGACCCCCAACCACTCCACACACCACTGTCATACCCTGTACTCTTTGTAACCCGGATGCCCTGGTAAGTAGCTGCCACCCACCCCACCTGCAAGAGCCAATCACTTGGTTGCTTGTGTAGTTCAAAAACTATTCACTAAATACACCACGGTAACCGGGGGAGCAGTGGGGGGGGGGGGGGAGTAAAGCATGAGGGAGCAACCCCTGGCCATGCCACCTCTTATTACTAGAATCTTGTCAACATCCGTGCAATGTACAAAAGCTAGAAAGGCTGGTGCTGCCAGGGCCTGCTCTTTAAAGTATCTGCTCGCAGCTTGTGGAAAGTTTAATTCCCGGCACTAGAGCGCTTACAAAGAGCTGTGCACACCGCTTCGGCGCTAGAAAAATAAGCGGTACCACGGTCTGCTCCACAGAGAGGGTTTTTATTTAAAGTAAGCCCTGAACGAGCCAGTTCCGCTTCTCTTGCTCAGAGCAGCTTCTACTCCTGACATTCGCTGTGTATTCGCACACCTCCCTCGGCTGGCTGAGAGCCGTGGCATCTGTTTCAGTGACGCTTACAGACCAATGACAGAGCTGACTGGCGCATGCTCCTGGCGTGAAGCCAGCGTGGTTGAAGGACGCCTGGTGCATGCTCCTTCACGGCTCGCTCGTGAAGACATTTCTTATCAGCCTGTTAAATAAACAAGCTGATAAGAAATTTCTTCACGGCAGATGCAAACCAGGCGAGCCAGTCCGGCTCCGAGAGAAAGGGGATCTCCAGAAAGCCCTTATTTCCAATTGCAGGCCACCGTTTAGCATAAACGGTGACGCCAGCCAATGGAAATGTGGGGCGGGGCCTAAAGCCCTCTGCTGAAAGTCCTCTCACAAAATCTCTTGCGGAGGCAGAGCAGGGCTCTGCCCTGCAATGCCACGCGAGACCTAATTAAAAACAAAAAATGAAGGATGCTAAGTTTATGAAATATTGAACATATTCAACAAGTATTAGTAAGAATGGATTGTTTTATGTTATGCTGATGAAACAAGACACATTTTTGAATCCACTCTGCCTGAGGTAACTCGGTACATTGAACATTCCATGTTGATTGGGTAAACTATGTGTGCTCATGTGAAAATGCAGTTTCAAAACCACTGGGTCCGTACATTTGTTGTGTGTTTTGTTTACAGTGCTGTTATGCCTCGTTTACGTTTTAACAAGAATTTGTTCTCGTATAAGTAATAGAATGTCAAAATGTGCAAAACACACCTTAAAAGAAAGCTATGACGGTAAAATAGAAAACATTGAGCCAGAACTGGATTCACGCAATATACCTGTGGACGGCATGTATGTCAACATATTGATTTTGAACGTGTATTGAAGACTTCTGTTTAAATTTGTTTTTGATATTTTACAAGAATTTCGTTATCCTTTCGAATAGCATTTACTTTCCTAGTCATACACGTATTTGTAATTTTTTCGGACATATTACTAGAAGATGTTTTATCAATGAGACCAAATGTTTTTTTAGTTCGCAAATTCATTTTCAGATACACAATTTAACATTGAAGTAAATGTATAACTTAGTGGTGGTCAGTGAATATGTGGAATTTGTTCTAAACAGCCTTAAGTTTCCAATTTCATCTAATTGTTGTAAGTGTGTTTTGTTGATCTATGTTCTATCTATTAGATCAGATTATTTAAAGGCAGTTATCTAGCACAAGAATCAGATTGAGTATGTTAGTAGAGTAAATGACGTTGGATTGATGTTTAATGGTCGATTGGAGGCATATATGTTCCAGTATATCCAAAGGAAGGATTTTCAAACTTGTAAAAAGAAATATATTCACAACAATCTTAAAACGCTAAGGGCCTTATCTAGGTTTTGGGAGGCTGGTGAAATGCTGTCAACTGCTGGTCCTCCCGCCTCACAAAACCTGTTACCCCGCTCTGTTCAGAGTTGTGGAACCCGTGGATTGCTATCGGCAGAGTTTCTACCTACTCTGCGGAGGGTAACCTTTAACCCAGCAGTCACCATAGGATACCTGGGTCACAGTGACAATCATCTTCTCTTGAACACAAGTTGGTCGCACACTGCTCGTCACACCAGCAAGTTGCCCCAAAGGACTGTGGTGAATGTAGTGGCGACGGCGGGTACGCCTATGCCACGATGTGTAAAAAGAAAAAAGTATGTGTTGCATTTAGCCATCCCTGGACACGTGTTTCGAGGTAGTTGCCTCTCGTCAGCAGGGAGCAGGACAATGTAAAGGGGTGCCGAGTGGACTGCCAAAATGTAATTAAAACAGGTCAAATACCTCTCATGGCGCGCAGGTGCAGAACCAGGGCTCGTCAGCCCGATAGCTCACGGGAGCCGTAACAATTTGAACACAAGTTGGTCGCACATTGCTCGTCACACCAGCAAGTTGCCCCAAAGGACTGTGGTGAATGTAGTGGCGACGGCGGGTGTTTGAGGACATGGCCAAGTCGAGAACCAAGATGGCCGCTCGGCTCCGACACTCCGGTGGACCTGGTGCTTTATTGCCACCTGTAGGCGCAACTTAGTGCCCCCTTGTCCCCACAGCTGCATGATATTGGCGTACTAGAAGTGGGGATCGCAACCGTATCTGGCAGATGCTGTCTGGATAACCGTGAGATCGATCACCATCCTGCTGGCAGTTGTGGCCCTTGGAGGCCGTGCAGCAATAGGGGCTGTGTACTAGCCTGATGGCGGGGCGGCACTCCCACCTGGCGTGCCGGTTCCCAGCCATCAGAAGTCCTGCTGAATGGCGGCGGCCTGAGCAGCTGTGCAACTTTGCTCCGCTGTGACTCCCAGTCTATGCTGGTGGGCCGTGCTTACCGGTAAGCAGAGTTTCGACAGCCATGGAGAGAGGTGAGCTGGGGCTTGTTTGGTTACCCCCCTCGTGCATACACGCAGCCCTTTTCCTTATCACGGTGACTTCCCCAGGCTCCCTGGATTCTGCCCTGCAATGGACTCCCTTGGCCCCTCCTGCTCTCCCCCTCGTGGATGATCCGGTGGGCCCTTGGCCCTTCTTTCAATAATGCTTTGCTGGGCAGATCCGGCTGACCTGAATGGTGACGCCTGTCGTAGTCCTTTCTCTACTTTTTCTCCCATGAGTGCCACGCAGCAACAATGCTCCTCTAGTGTGGAGGCCTCTGGATCGCGCTACTGTTGTAATTATTCGGACACCGCTTGTTAAGGCAGCTTACTTTTGCTGGTGACGCATTTCCTACTCACTATGGTATCCTGTGCCTCAGGGGGGGCTGATTGCTGGCTTGACCTGTTGGTTAGGGCCTCCCACGCTGCATGGCCTGTATTTAGCCTGCATTCTCTACTTTACCTGCCTTTCATTTGCCCGGCTGGTGGTTGGTTTGTTTTGTTAGTGAGCCCTGGAGCTAGTGCATTGTTCAGTCTTTCTTGTACCATATTTTGACTACTCCTAATATGCCCTCACAGCAGCGCAATGGGGCGAAGCGATTCTAAGCAGTGGTAGCTTAATTTCGACTCAAGCAGAACTCCTCGGCATCAGAATCTGGAGGCACCTGCAGAAGGAGACTCTGCCTTATCCATGTCTGGTAACACCTGCACCCCCTTGTTGGAGCAGCTTTAATAACAGTTGAGCTTAAATCTGGTTTCAAGTCCATAGACTTGTTTTTATCCCCTCTCTATGTGGCTAGATGGTGTGCATGGAGAGACATGTAACTAGATTAGACGCAACTGAGCAATGAATCTCTGCCATAGAGGATGGCAACTTGGCGGTGAATAAACAACTTAAGATGTAATGGCTGCAAAGACTGAGGACTTGGAGGCACGTTCCAACCGGAACAACACTTGCATTATGGTGGTGGTCAAGACCACCAACACCAGCCACATGGATACCTTTGTTGAGAACCTATTACTGGAACTCTTTGGAAGAGACTCTTTCACAGCTACATTTGTGGTTTAAAGGGTGCTCAATACTCCCGGTCCCTGGCTGATACCAGGGACAACACCTGTCCTCCTCATTGCCGGGCTCCTCCACTACAGGGACCGTGATATCACTCTTTGCCTTGCCCGTGGGAAGGGACCACTGCACTATCAAGGTATGACTGTCGCTGTAACCTGACTTTACATCACTTGTGCAGGAGACACGCCGCAAATAAGCTGATGTCAAGCGTCTGCTACAGAAATGCAATGTACTCTGCATTGTTGTAGCCTGCTTGCTTGCGGATTCAAATAGATGGTCAACAGCATATCTTTCGCCAGCGAATGCCACCCTTTTCTGCAAGCTGTGGGGATTAGGAGCCAATGCGACTGGTGACTGCCCCTCTGCTCGTTCGCCGAGCCCACCGTCCACGGGCTTGCAGACTACACCGCCCTGAAGTCATGCAGTTCATGTAACCCTATTGGCTGCAAACTCTACTCAACCACAAACTACTCAGTTTGCAGTAATGAGGCATAGTATACAATTCATTTAGTTCATGTAACTGTTTGACAAGCTGATCTAATCTTTGATTCCAATTACTGTTTCCTCACGTCAGTCCTCCTTATGAGTGTTGCCATACCCTAAGGAGTACTCTGCCTCATTTGTTCTGTTGTATCAATGGGTATCAATGGGTTTCACTGTTTTTTTTTTAGTTTTCACTTCGGTGGGGATGGGGTGTTTCACTATTGTGATGTGTTTTGTATCTTATTTCTCAGAGGTTGGACTATCCTGTATTCCATGACGTGGATTGTCTCCTGTGCTTGTGCATGGTAATTTCCCCATTGTACCGTGTATGGGACCGCTGATTAAGAGTGCTGGGACTATGTATGTATAACGTGCAACATTAGAGTGCTGAATTATCCTCAGAAGCGGCAGCATATCCTCTCCTATTTGATAAGGCATGAAGTTCAGCTAGCCTTTCTCCAAGAGGCACACTTTTCACCGAATCCTTTAAATCCCTATTCTTCTGCCTGGGGAGTTAATCGTTTCTTTGCTAGCTATAGCTCTTATTCCAGCGGGGTTTGCATCTTTTTCCATGAAGGTATTCCCTTCATTACACAGGAGACGATTGCTGATTGCCGATGTAATCCCTCATCCTCCCGTTGGCTCTCATGTTGCCAAGCCATGTGCCTGCATGTTTTTTCAAATCTCTTGAATTCTTTCTGGCTTGCAGATGCCCGGAGATCCCGTCACCCACACAGAGACTACACTTTTTATTCAGACTCCCATGGTGTCTGGACATGCTTAGGTCACTGGTATGTGTCCCCTGAAGTCCTTCAGTGGCTCGTGTATGCCACCCACTGCCTCGTACACTATCAGATCACTCCCGAGTAATGGTTTCCCTGCTGTCTCCGTCCTGTGACATCATTGCGTTAGCTAATGAATGCATTGCATGATGACATGCTTCACACAGAGATCCTTGATGCAATTATTGAATATTTTGCATTGAATGTGGGGACGGTTTCGAAACACTCCATTATGGGAAGCCTTTAAGGCATACATCAGGGGAGTCTGTATAGCTAAACATACAGGTGTCCTTGATTCCATTAGGAGTGATCTGGCGGATGTTGAGGTGAAACTGCAGGATCTTGACCTGCAAGGTATGTTGCCCACATCCCCAATGCCATTACATGCACTTTCCATTCTCTTGCAGGAGTCCAGGGACTTGGCGGCCCGTGAGGTGATGTTTTGGGGTAAATATGCTAGGGCTCACGTTTACGGAGAGGGCGAGAGGCCCAAGTGCATGTTGGCCAGACTGCTTTGCCCTGCTTATCAAGCCACCTACATTACTGCTTTACAACTTGAAGATGGCTCTATGGTCACTGGTAACGCTTCTTTTCTCTCTCAATTTACCTCATATTACAAACGTTTAAATACCTCTTGTAGCACTGCGATGGATGAGAACCTAGCAGATTATCTTTCAGAGGTGGCGATGGTGTGGCTCAAGGGGATTCACCAGCAGTTCTTGGCATCTCCCATTTCCTGTGAGGAAAACTCACAAGCTGTCTACGCCCTTAGTGAAGCTTGCACCCCTGGGTCGGATGGCTTCATGAGCGACTTTTATAAAGCTTACAAAACAGTATTGGTCTCACATTTACTTGAGGTTTATGCTGAGTCTCGAACTGAGCGGTACAAAAGGGGGTGGTGATGGACGGAGCATCAGAACCAATCAAACCCTCACACCCAGTCAACAGATCTGGGTTTGATCCATCACCGTTCTATAGCCCACTCTGCCACCCCAGTTCAGATATGGCCATATGCAAATCAGTCTGACCCTGTGCCTCATGGGAACAGTTCAGCCCGAACTGCCAAGCCATGCCTTCCCCGGACCGGAAACAAGCTTCCTAGGACCGGTTTCTGGCATTTCAGCCGTCTTCAACCAGGCTTGCTTGAATTCAGTGGCAAAGTGAGCAAGGGACTCACGTCTGAGCATACCCTGCCAATTTATGGCGAACAAAGCGGTACAAAAGGGGGTGGTGATGGACGGAGCATCAGAACCAATCAAACACTCACACCCAGTCAACAGATCTGGGTTTGATCCATCACCGTTCTTTAGCCCACTCTGCCACCCCAGTTCAGACATGGCCATATGCAAATCAGTCTGACTCTGTGCCTCATGGGAACAGTTCAGCCCGAACTGCCAAGCCTTGCCTTCCCTGGACCGGAAACAAGCTTCCTAGGACCGGTTTCTGGCATTTCAGCCGTCTTCAGCCAGGCTTGCTTGAATCCAGTGGCAAAGTGAGCAAACCCGGGTCTGTTGACTGGGTGCGAGTGTTTGATTGGTTCTGATGCTCCGTCCATCACCACCCCCTTTTGTACCGCTTTGTTCGCCATAAGTTGGCAGGGTATGCTCAGACGTGAGTCCCTTGCTCACTTTGCCACTGGATTCAAGCAAGCCTGGCCGAAGACGGCTGAAATGCCAGAAACCGGTCCTAGGAAGCTTGTTTCCGGTCCAGGGAAGGCATGGCTTGGCAGTTCGGGATGGACTGTTCCCATGAGGCACAGGGTCAGACTGATTTGCATATGGCCATGTCTGAACTGGGGTGGCAGATTGGGCTAAAGAACGGTGATGGATCAAACCCGGATCTGTTGACTGAGTGTGAGTGTTTGATTGGTTCTGATGCTCCGTCCATCACCACCCCCTTTTGTACCGAGTCTCGAACTGGGCATTTCCCCCATGCGCTGTTCCCTCCACGCTGCAAGAGGCTATTAGAACAATCCTGCTTAAACCGAGTAAACCCCCGCAAAACTGCAGACCATTATACTTGCTTAATCATTGTTAGAACTGGGGGTTTCTAGTTGGCTGAGGCAATTACCTTAGTCCAAATAGGAACCCTTGCTTCTAGTACGGGAAAGGAGGGACACCCTCTGATAACCCCTGCTCACCCTCTGGTAGGTTGGCACAAGCAGCCAGGCTTCTGTAGTAGGGGATCTCTGTGTATAGTCATAATCTAGTGAATAGTCCCGCCCATGTGCGTGGACCCCGGAGCAATACAAAATAATCTCTAAAAGGTGACAAATCATGCAGACCTGCATACACCTTTAAGAGAGAATTTAATTTAAAGACAGATAATGCAGCCTATACCCACAGGCTACACTGTCCAGTACTTCAACTAGAATTCCACCAACATCCACAAACCACTGCCTGTCTAGTTTTTCTCCACATAGGAAAAAACCCTGCCTCTACCAGCAAAAGCCTCTGGAAAGATAGAGAGGAAGGAGTGGACAGACAAGCCCCATAGGCTTCCATTATGTGGCTTAGAACAGGATACTGTGCCTTTAAGAAAACTTTCCAGATTTCCAGAACTTTCCCCAGTATCCCAGAATGCCCAGCAGGTCCCATTTACTTTCAGTTCTTTTTTCCGGCTCCTGCTAGCAGGACCCTGGAGCATTGAGCTCTCCCCTTTTCAAGGGTTTAATTGAGATTTTGGCAATTGTTGTCACTTTTTCTTGTGTTTAGTAGCTGGTACTGTCAACATGCCTGGCTTGTTCGACAAGTGCCCGGAATGTGGTCGAAAGAAGGCTAAAACTGATCCACACGAGGTGTGCATAGGTTGCCTTCCCCAGTCCCACGTGCCTGAAAGCTGTACCATCTGCCACTCGTTCTCAGCCAGGACCCTGAGGGACAGAATGAAAATCAGGCTTCAAGTTCTGGAGGAGTGAAGACTGAAAGCACCAGGTGGGTCTGGAGGGGCTGATTTGGCCCATACTGAGGCCTCTGGGGGGCTCCCCAGGGGCAGGAAGACCAGTAAGCGCTCCCACTCCCCGTCGAGGGCGTCGACGTCGAGGAGGATGACCACCGTCTGTTCGCCGTCTCCTCAGGGCTCTGGGGAGCAGCGGCGTCGACGATCGCCGTCGAGGGACCTGACTAGGCCGCCGTCGACTACATCAGCGTCGGCGACGACGCCGTCGTCGGCTCCGTCCAGCGGTCGTCGTCAAGATGGGACCCGGCGTCGGCATTCGCCGTCGAGGGATCGCAGCTCTCCGTCGATGAAGAGGAGAAGGAGATCGACGTCGAGACGCTTGAGGTCGCCGTCAAGGCGAAGTTCGCCGTCGAGGCGAAGGTCGCCGTCGAGGCACAGGTCGCCGTCGAGGCGAAGATCGACGCCGAGGCGAAGATCGACGCCGAGGAGAAGATCGACGCCGAGGAGAAGACCGACGTCGAGGCACAGGTCGCCGTCGAGGCACAGGTCGCCGTCGAGGCGACGATCGACGTCGAGAAGATCGACGTCGAGGAAGAGAGAGTCACCGGGATCGGTGTACTCGGTGGTGTATACGCCTCCTCGGATGCCTCCGTCGCCGCCTCCTCTCCCGCCTCCGCCTCCACCACCTCCACCTCCACCTCCGTCACCGCCACCTCCACCACCGCCACCTCGGCCGCGGACGCTGCCTCCACCGCCCCAGCCTCTGTCGCTGCCACGCACTCCTGTGGGACCGCCGCCGGTTCCCCCGCGGTCGGTTTCCCTTCCACGGTACCCGACTCCGCTGCAGGGGACCCCGAAGCCACGACGCCCACGGTCGCCTGGACCAGCGAGACCGGCGGACAGGCCGAAGCCAAAGAGGTCGCGCTCCCGCTCTCACAGGAGGAGAAGATCACGGAGCCGTGGACGGTCCTCGTCGGACTCAAGACGACGCCGTAGGAGGTATAGGTCCAGGTCGCGCACGCGCTCCTCGGACAGAGACCTTTCCCCGACGCTGTCGGACTCCCCGGGGACTAGGGTGTCTCCGGTGGACGACTTGGTCTCGTTCCAAGAGGTGCTGTTGCGAGGGGCTGCAAAGTTGGGTATCACGGTGACGGTTCCAACACCCACGACGTCCGTGATATTCGAGACGCTTCATAAAAAACACCTGTCTCGCCCCCTACTGCCTCTTGTACCAGGACTGGTGGAACCCGCCTTGGAGCTGTTCCTCACTCCGCGACGACGAAGGCCGCTCCTTCCAGGCTCATGAAAAAGTATAGGGCCCCGGAGTCGGATCCGTCCTTTTTGAGAGTGGACCCGAAGCCGGATTCGGTGATCGTGACGGCGGCAAGAAAACAACATGCGACTGCCCCGTCCTCCACGGTTCCACCTGACAAAGAAAGCCGCTGGCTGGATTCTGCGGGCAGGAAGGTGTGTGGTACCGCCGCCACCACCATGAAGGCGGCGAGTGCAGGGGCTTTGTTGGGCCGTTACGACCGGGCCCTGTGGGAGTCCCTGCAGCAATATGCAGACCTCCGGCCACGGAACAAGGAGGACTTCTTGGAGACGGTGCGCGAAGGCATGCTGGTTTCGAACCAAACGATCAGCGCAGCGGCGGATGTATCTTTATTGGCCGCCCACGCCTACTGTCATGGTGTCCACCAGCGGCGCCATTCGTGGTTGCGCCTGACGTCCCTCAAGCCAGAGGCGCAGCAAAGAGTGGCCAACCTGCCCGTCTCGGGGGAAACCCTGTTCGGGAAGCATGCGGACGATGAGATGGCCCGCATGAAGGCTGAGGCGGAAACCCTGACGGCCGTCGGGTTGGAGAAGGCCGAGAAAAAGAAGCGCCCTTTCCAGAGGAGGTTCGGGTCTTCGGGCGTGGGCAGGGTTCGGGACAGCAGCAGCCACAACAGCAGCAGTTCCGCAAGCCCTTCCAGAAGCGCCAGAGGGGTAGAGGAGGCCAGCAGGCTACTACCACAACCAAGGGCCCGGCCGGGTCTCGGCCCTGAGCGGCTACTTCCCCCTCAACCGTTACCCACTCCAGTGGGGGGAAGCTTTCAATTTTTTCCGGCAGAGTGGAGAAAAATTACTCCGGACAAGTGGGTGCTGAATATTGTTTGCAATGGATACAGTCTTCGGTTTATCAGCCCGCCTCCAGCGATTCCGCCGGTCAGCTCTCGATTCCAGCTGAGAGAGCTCCAGGCGGAGGCAGACATCTTGTTGAGAAAAAAGGCGGTAGAAGAGGTACCTCTGTCTCAAAGGGGAAGAGGTCTGTACTCTCGGTTCTTCCTCGTTCGCAAGAAGGACAAGAACGAGTTCAGGCCCATTCTGGATTTGCGACAGGCAAACAAATGGATTCGCAGAGAGAAGTTTTGCATGCTATCGTTGCACCAGATTTACCCTCAGCTGCAACGGGGAGACTGGCTCTGTGCCATAGATCTACAGGATGCGTACTTCCGTGTGCCCATAGCACGGAAGCACAGGAAGTTCCTGCGATTCCAAGTCGGCGCCAATCACTATCAATACACAGTACTGCCATTCGGGCTAAAGACTGCGCCCAGGACCTTTTCGAAGTGCATGGCGGTGGTAGCGGCACACCTGCGGAGGAACAAGGTGTTTGTCTACCCGTATCTGGACGATTGGCTGATCAAGGCATCATCCTTCGCGGAAGCGCAAGAACACTTCCGATGGACGTGCGAGCTCTTGCACAAGCTGGGGTTACACGTCAACATGTCCAAATCGGTTACGACTCCGGTCCAGTGCATACAGTACCTGGGGGCCTCCATCGATACGCGGTCAGCAAGCGTGTCTCCTTCGGAGGAGAGACGGTTATCACTCCTTCGGAAGGCTCAGGACCTCAGGACTGCTCCATCGACGACAGTGAGGAAGGTGTCTTCGCTGCTGGGATCGATGGCCTCCTGTATCTTCCTCACGCCTCACGCTCGGCTACACATGAGACCACTGCAGGAGTGTTTGGAGGATCAGTGGGATCAGAGGACAGGCTCTTGGGACGACAAGATACGACTGTCGCTGCATGCTCTTCAGTCTCTGAAGTGGTGGTGTTCGGCGGAAAACCTCCTCAAGGGGGTTCCCTTCCACAAGGACATTCCCACGACGAGTGTCGTGACGGATGCGTCTCTCCAGGGCTGGGGAGCGCATTCCGGGGACTTGCAGATTCAAGGAAAGTGGTCTGCGTTGGAATCGACATACCACATCAATTTCCTGGAACTCAGATCTGTCTTCCTGGCGCTGAAGGCCTTCCTTCCGTCCTTCCAGACCAACTCGCTGCTGATACAGACGGACAATACAACTACGATGTATTACCTCAACAAGCAGGGGGGGTCGAGATCGCGCACTCTGTCGCAGGAGGCGCAAGCGATCTGGCGCTGGCTGCTGGCCAGAGGACTGACGATTACGGCCACGCATCTGCCAGGGGTGCAGAATGCTCAGGCGGACGCCTTGAGCAGGCTGATTCAGGAAAACCACGAATGGGTCATAAACGACGAAGTACTAGGAGAAGTCTTCGCAAGGTGGGGGACTCCAGACGTAGATCTGTTCGCCACCGCCGAAAACAGCAAATGCCGAGACTTCGCATCCAGGTACTACCAGCGGGGGACGCTGGGGAATGCGCTATGGATCGATTGGTCGAACAGCTTTCTGTACGCTTTTCCACCCATTCCCCTGATTCCGGCGGTGCTCATCAAGCTATCCCAGTCCAGGGCGCGGATGATCCTGATCGCCCCGGAGTGGCCCAGGCAGTGGTGGTTCACGGACCTTCTTCACCGGTCTCTCCTTCCTCACATGTGGTTGCCGTGCAGGCCGGACCTTCTCACGAAGTTCGGGGGGCGGATGGTGCACCCCAACCTCTCGTCTTTGAGTTTGGCGGCATGGCTCCTGAAATAGTGCAATATGGCCATCTGAATCTACCAGACGATTGTATGGACATTCTGAAGGAGTCTAAGCGACCTTCCACTAGGACATCCTATGCTTACAAGTGGAAGAGGTTCTGTATCTGGTGTAAGTCCAAGAACTTTGATCCGACAACATGTAAGGAAGAGGTCATCCTTCCATACCTTTTACATCTGGCGCAGTCTGGCCTTAATTTCCATTCCATTAAGGTTCATCTGGCTGCTTTGACTGCTTACAGGAAATGCCCTTCACAGACTTCCTTCTTTCAGATTCCTGTGGTCAAGGATTTTTTGGAAGGCTTGAAGAAAGTGTTTCCTCCCGTCAGACTTCCCTCGCCTTCCTGGGACTTGAATGTGGTGCTGTCCAGACTGATGAGGGAGCCTTTTGAACCCATTCACAAGGCTTCATTGCAGCACCTATCCTGGAAGGCGGCGTTTCTAGTGGCCATTACATCGGCCCGCAGGGTGAGTGAACTTCAGGCATTATGTTGTCAAGAACCTTATACTGTATTTCATGCTGCTAAGGTTGTGATGCGCACTCACCCTAAATTTCTTCCTAAGGTTATCTCTGATTTTCATGTCAACCAGACCATAACTTTACCTACGTTCTTTCAGAATCCCTCTTCGCCAGCGGAAAGGTCTCTCCATTCCCTGGATGTTCGGAGGGTGTTGAAATTTTATCTGGATAAGACTAAAGATATTCGTAGGTCTGACCAATTGTTTGTTAATTATGGCTCAGTCAGGACTGGTCTTGCGACCTCTAAGCAGTCCATTTCTCGGTGGATTGTGTCCTGCATACAATTGTGTTATCAAAAGGCTAATAAGACCTTAGGGGGTAAACCTAAGGCTCATTCCACCAGGGGCAAAGCTGCCACGACGGCTTTGCTGCGTAATGTTCCGATTGCGGAAATCTGCAAGGCGGCCACTTGGAAGTCGGTCCATACCTTTGCTGCGCATTACTGTCTGGACACGGAGGCCAGGGCAGATGCTCAGGTTGGGCAGGCTTCGCTGCGAAATTTGTTCGCACAGTAGTGGTAGTGTCTTGTGTGTTCTCCACCGCTTTTGTTGTGTGGGGATGGGCTTGCCATTCTATTCACTAGATTATGACTATACACAGAGATCCCCTACTACAGAAGGAGTAGTTTCTTTTCTGTAACTCCAGTTCTGTAGTAGGGGTATCTCTGTTCTAGTCATAAGCGCCCGCCCTCCTCCCCGGTGGAGAGATATTTTTTCATATAAGAATGCTACAGGTCTGGCGTGCTACGCCTTCAAAAAGAACTGAAAGTAAATGGGACCTGCTGGGCATTCTGGGATACTGGGGAAAGTTCTGGAAATCTGGAAAGTTTTCTTAAAGGCACAGTATCCTGTTCTAAGCCACATAATGGCAGCCTATGGGGCTTGTCTGTCCACTCCTTCCTCTCTATCTTTCCAGAGGCTTTTGCTGGTAGAGGCAGGGTTTTTTCCTATGTGGAGAAAAACTAGACAGGCAGTGCTGTTTGTGGATGTTGGTGGAATTCTAGTTGAAGTACTGGACAGTGTAGCCTGTGGGTATAGGCTGCATTATCGGTCTTTAAATTAAATTCTCTCTTAAAGGTGTATGCAGGTCTGCATGATTTGTCACCTTTTAGAGATTCTTTTTTATTGCTCCGGGGTCCACGCACATGGGCGGGACTATTCACTAGATTATGACTATAACAGAGATACCCCTACTACAGAACTGGAGTTACAGAAAAGAAACTACTCCTTATCTTCAAGGCAATGTGTTAAGTATTTGCAACCACACTCCCAGTGACACAGTGATAACACCATAAATGGACACCACACTGATGTATGAAAATAGCTGTTTCTTTATCAAGAAGAAAAATATGGTAAGACCAAACGATAAAAATCCAACAAATGCGTATTCGTAATATTTCACTTTGCCGGTTATTAGGCCAACAAACACTTGTAGGTTCTTGCGGTATTAATGAGTAGTTCACGAAGTTCAAATGCAGTCTTAATGCAATGCTAAACAGTTCGTAATGCAGTTTGTATTGTCTGACTAATGAAGTTCGTCATGCAAGAATAACGCAATCCTTAATGCAGGTAATCCGGCAGTTCGTAATGTAAGAATAAGGCAATCCTCAATGCACGTAATCAGGCAGTTCGGAATGCAAGAATAATGCAATCCTCAATGCATGTAATCAGGCAGTTCGTAATGCGAGCATAACGCACTCCTTAATGCAAGTAATTGGGTAGTTCGTAATGCGAGAATAATTCAATCCTCAATGCACGTAATCAGGCAGTTCGTAATGCAAGAATGATGCAATCCTTAATCCAAGTAATAAGGCAGTTCGTAATGCGATAATAATTCAATACTCAATGCACATAATCAGGCAGTTCGTAATGCAGGAATAATACAATCCCTAATGCAAGTAATAAGGCAGTTCGTAATGCAGGAATAACACAATCCTCAATGCACGTAATCAGGCAGTTTGTAATGCAGAAATAATACCAGGCCAATCGACGCGATTAACGTGGGCACCACTAGGCCCCAACCACAGACAACAGTCCTGAACTTCTGGGGGCAGCCCCGTTACTGCCGGGCAGGTCTAGGCCGCTCGAGGACTCCGCGCATCTAACGCGATGCAGCGGGAGAGAGATGGGAGCACTCCTGTACTCCTCCTGCACGCCTCCGCAGGCCACACACGCTTGCAGCTCCCGACCGGGGTCCAAGCCTTACTTGGGGGATGCGCTGCCTCGCTCTCTCTCCCTGCTCTTCGGACGTCCTGCTGGGCGCTCCTGATGACGACGCAGCTCCAATGCAAGGCGACGCTTTAGCCGGAGAGGTTACGCCGCTGCCTTCTCCGGTGCTGTCGGTCTTGGGCAGATTCCTCTTGCGAACAATGATCACGATTACCTCACGACTTCCTTAACTTTACAAAATCCTTCAGCACGTTGCGGCTCGGGCCGGCGGCGGCGATCTTGATTCGCAGCCTCAGTTACGATGAAGGCTCGGGCCACAAACCGCTACATAGCAGCGTGGATGATGATTCACGCTGCGGGGGCACTGCAGTCACGGGGCACTTTCCAACCAGCACCACGGACCCCGCGGCAGTCTCGGGCTGCACACGCACAAAGCGTCGCTGAGACTCGGATGGGCTTCGGGCCACACAGTCCCAGGGCAATGCTTACGAAGGCCTCAGGCTGCAAAAAGCACACGCACACAGCGTTGCTGAGACACACTTGGAAACTTTGATGTTACTGAGTTTCCACAACAGGGAGCCAGCTCTCTTCAGGCCCTTGGAGACAAGTTACTTCGGGACACAGCAAAGTCCTTTCAAGCAGGGGGACACAGCACACAGCAAAGTCCCTTAGCCTCTCCTTAGTTAAATCAGCAAACTGCAGGCCCACCCCAGAACACACAGCTAGGGTCAATCCTTCTCTTCAGCTGTTCTTCCTTGGCAGAGGTTCCTCTTGACCATGAAGTAGTTTCAATCCTTTTCAGTCTTGATCAGTCCAACATTCAGGGGTTTTCAGCTCTCATAGTTATACCCCTAAATGTCTTTGAAGTATTTGTGTTCAGGGGCCACTGACCCCTGCCCAAACCAGTTCTGGGTGTCTTCCTGCCAGTGGCACCTTCTTCCTTTGATAGTGGGGTCTGGTTCCTCAATCACTCAGCAGGAGGTGTAGCTATTCTTTTATGGCAGCAGCCCAGACCTCTTCACATCCAGTGGGCTACTCCTCCCCCCTACACTCCAGATGCAGGTCAGCCTATTGCTGTCTCACCTACTCCTCCCTTGGGTCAAGACATTTCCCAGATCCTATCGCATTTAAATCCAGGCAGTCAATCCACAACCAGGCAGAGACACACAGAATTGGTAGAACAAAAAAAACAGCCACTTCTAAAAGCGTGGTTTCTAAACACACAATTAAAAAACCACTTTCACAAAAAGATGTGTTATTAAATGGTGAGTTCAGGCACACTAAACTTCAGCTCTCCATCTTAAGCCTATAGGAAAAAAGGCTGGAAACGTATTACACAACCTTCCCCATTCTGTCCTATGGGTAAGATGGCCTTGCAACAGTGAAAAACTAAATGGAGAGTAGTTCACTGCTAGGACATGGTACACACCTCAATACATTTCCTACCTTTCACAGACACTGCACCCTGCCCAGGGGAGTACCTTGGGCCTACTACAGGGGTGATTGTCTGATGTGCATGAAAAGGAAAGGGTAAGGCCTGGCAAGTGGATGCACTTTTCAGGACAACATGGCAGTTAGCAAACTGCGTGCAGGCACTGCAGTGTCAGGCCTGAGTTCTCTCTTCAGGGCTACTTGTGTGAGTGGCACAATTAGTGCTGCAGGCCCACTAGTAGCATTTGCATTACCAGCCCTGGCACACATAGTGCACCCTACTAGGTACTTTACTAGAAAGGCAAACATACCAATTACGGACAACCAATTACCATAACACTTTATACAGGGATCACTTACACTTTGACACTGATCAGCGGTGGCAAAGTGCACAAAGCATCTAAGTTGGCAACACCATGTCAGAAATAGGTCTTAGGGGGAAGGCAAAAAGTTTTGGGAACTTTAGCCAAAAAGGGCCAATTCCAACAATCATGATAATAAAATATTAACTAAAATCATCACAACACGTCTCTTTGCTAATGAATAGTATAATTTCTCCTCTGCAATTGGTATTCATCCTCAATCATTCCACTTCTGTGAATCTTCGTACAGGGTTTGCCATTCTTAATCAGATCTCCTCAGACATCCTGGCTGCTGCTATACTGCTGGACTCCGAGAAGGACTTTGTCTTGAGTGACCCTGCCTGCATGCATGCTACCCTGCTGAAACTTGGTATCGCCAAGGGTTTTAGACACTTAGTAAAATTACTCTATATGGCCCCGTTGGCACGCCTCAAACTAAATGGCGTTTTGATGGACCAAATCATGTTACCGCGGGGCACCCGACAGGGATGCCCAATTTTACCTTTATTATTGATGCCATGGATCCCCTATTCCAGGTATATACAACAGGGGAGTGATTCAGTTACGGAATTCTGACGCTGGAATCGTAAAGTGAATTTTCAACAAAAAGGTGCCTCAGAAACCACAGATTCGATTTTTACTTAGTACCACAGAAGTTTTTTTTATTTAACTCGGTTACCTTATTTGGTAGAATTTTTAAAATTATTTTATAATTAAGGTTCCTATTGTAAACCTACTTTTTGAGCGAACCCTTATCGTTTGGTTTATAACAGAGCAACAACATATACAGGATTTACAATACCAACATATACAAAAACATAAAACCATACAATCAATGAAAATAGCATAAAACAACATATGTCTATGCAAACAAAATGTATTACAAATCCAGACACTTTGCAACACAGTGATTTTCCTTTGGGAAATAGTCCTACTTTTTAGATATAGTAAGGGGACATTTCTTTCTTTGTCCTCAATAGTCACTTGTCCATAGGTCCAATAGTGGTCAGAGACTATTTTTTGTTATTTTCAATTCGAGCTTATACTTTCAGCTCAAATGTACATCAATTATTTGATGGACATTTTAGTCCTTATTAGCTCTTGACCTCATATGAATATAATCGCCAACGCGTTTCGACCTTCACAAAAGGTGGACCGAAGGTTTTTTATGTAAGGTCTTCATCAGGGCACGGACTATTTTACATGTAGGACGTCTACTTCCTGTGTTAAATAAAAACATGATTGTAATAAAAGCGTGTATTTTCTACAGGTATTTTTGAGACAAAATTTGGTTGAGCTCTTTTACTCACGTACTTAATATTCAATCTTCCTTGAATACGGTTAGTCACAGCCTATATAGATAAAAACAAATGTCGTGATAACTAATGGTTCTACAGTTGTTATTAAGGGGCTTTGTTCAGGGATTTGTTCCTCAACCACTTACCGGGGAATGCAGCGTTCTGTACTTCTCATATCCATGAGCGCCTTATTTCTTTTTGTTTTCTCTTTTGTCTCCACAATTTAAGGATGAATGAGTGGTGTAAGAAGCCTTATGCTCTTGCATATTGCACTATCTTTATATTAGAGCTGGCATGCATTATTGTGAATAATCACATTCCTTATTGTGAGGGGCGGACACTTGGCTTTGACACACCGAACCTTGTTAAGGGTATCTTTGTTTTTAACGGATTGTGTGAAGTGGCGAGTGGGTTAAATAGTTAGACTGTACTCGCTTGACAAGGACGGAGGTCTCAACTCTGCTTAAATTTTACGTATTATTGAAGTAACAGTTGTGTTGTGCCGGGTGAATTAATTTGCTTTACGAGGATGGACGATTTACCTCTGTTTACTATTTCCCCTATGTGCCTCAGTTCAGGGTGCCTCTCCTCGTGCATTATACATGCATCATTCGTGCGCGTGCATCTGTGACATGCCTCCATTTGCGTGATCGGAACGATTTCCATAGCTTGCTTTAGAGTGCTTATGTTCTATGCTGGCTCGGCGAAGTCACTTCCTTGTATGCAGGTTCCTTTTTTAGGTATCCCTTGGCGTTTTGCTCCGTTGTTATGTATGTTTGAGCATGTACTCGGCATCTTCCGTCAACGTATGACGTCATTCCGTTTCGGGCGTCTAATACGTGCGATGTCTTTCCTTCAGTGCCTGACCTCTTATTGTTACTAGGCAACATGCTTTCTTTAGAGATTCTTGTGACTGCCTTGACTGTAGTTCGGAATATCCACAGAATAAGTTGTCACGCATGTCTTTTTGATAAAGTTTTGAGAGTATTGTCGTCATGTTGTGCAATAATCTTCACACAGTCAAGTTATCCCGCCTCTTCTTCTGTTTGTGCTTTATTTGAAAGGCTACTTGCTGGTGCTTACGTCTTCCTTCTTTAGTCTTACTTACTTTAGAGGTTCTTATGTACAACTTAACTGCAGTTCGAAATATCCACAGAATTAGTTGTCGCGCATGTTTTTTTAATAAAGCTTTGAGAATATTGTCGTCATGTAATGCATTAATCTTCGCTCAATCCGGTTGCCTCGCCTCGTATTCTGTTTTTAATGCTTAATTTAAAGGACTAGTTGCTAGTGCTTGCATCTTCCTTCATTTGTGCCGGTTGGCAAGGAATGCTTTTACTGCTTGTTTTTATGGTTTGAATATAATATTCAAGATGGCCGCGACATTAGATTTCACGCAAGTCTTTTTGATGGAACTTATGGAATCTCATTTTCAATCTTCCTATTGCTCATTCATCGGTTGCCTAGTTTCTTCTTCTGTTAGTAGTGCTATATTTGAGCTAGTTAATAGTGCTTCAATCCTCCTTAATTTGTACCAGCTGTGTTGGGACATTATTGCTGTTAGCTAACATGTGTTAGCTCGGTCATCTCATTCATTCCATTTTCAATGGTGGCCAAATACATAATCATCTTTGCTTCAATTCTGGATAAAACACTATCAATGTTTTTTCCGGTTACGTGTCTCAACACTGTCCATTGAATGTCTTGCGGTCCATGGTACTTTTCAAGGCAATGGGATACCATTGGTGCATTGAGAGTCTTGCATCTTATTCTCAATCGGTGTGGCGTTATTCTTTTTTTTAATTGGTTATGTAGTTTTACCAATGAATGCCTTGGGGCATTGACATAACACACAATAAATTACATTATGTGTGTTGCAATTTGTAAACTCCTCGTGTTTTATAAATTTGGACCCATATGTAAATTTACTGCCTTCGATCGTGCTGTCGCACGAAATGCAGTTGCCGCATCTCCTGTGGCCTTTAATTGGGGATAAAGACAACATTGTTCGTAGTGTATGGACTTCTTTTTTCATTTCAGTATTGACACGCACTATCTTGTCTCTAATGCTTTTGTTTTTCTTTAGTGCAAAGATGGGTTTATTTGTGAAAGGGGGCAAGTTCTTTCACAGTATTCAGTTTTTTCGTCCAATTTTTTTGTACTTCGTTAGTGGCACCTGAGAATTTTGTGCCACACACTATTGGAATCTTGTTTCTGCCTAGGTGTAAGTAAGGAATCCCTGGGGGTGTACCAAGCTCATTTCATTGCTCTTTTGAGCAGTCTTCTTGGATAGTTCCTTTCTGATAGTTTGTTCAAAAGTACAGCAGCGTTTTTAAAATAGTCATCTTTTTTTGAGCAGTTCCTCCTTATTCTTAAAAATTGACCGAAAGGTAAATTCTCTCGGAGGTTGCGCTGATGAAAGCTTTCGAAATGCAATAGTGTGGTTTCTGTCTGTTTTTTTTAGTATAGAGGGCAGTATATAAAAAGCCTTCTTGGTGTTTAATCATTAAGTCCAAAAAATTCATGTCTGTTCTACTGGAATTTACAGTGAACTGGATGTCTGGGTTCCGGTTGTTTAGCCATATTACGAAATCGTTCAAATTTTCTACTGTGCCTCTCCACACCATGACGACATCGTCGATATAACGATGCCAGCTTTTGATCCGTGCTTCGTGTGGATTGCTGCCATATACCCATTGCCCCTCAAATAAGGCCATAAACATTACAGCCATTTCTGGGGCGAAAGGACACCCCATCGCAGTACCTTTCACTTGTAAGAACTGTTTGCCATTGAAGCTAAAGAAGTTGTACTTGAGGCATATTTTAGCGAGTTGTAAAATATATGTGGTGGGCACATTGTGAGGTTGTGCATGTTTTTTTCTAAAAAGAATTCAAGTGCTTCCAAACCAGCTTCTTGCGGTATATTAGAATATAGACTAACTATATCTAATGTTACAAGGAAATCCTGTTCTTCATCAAATGGTTGATTTTCCACGAGTACAATTCCTTGCACTGTATCTCTTATGAAGCTTGTTGTTTCGCATACCAAGGATTTGAGAAATGGGTCAACATATTTTGCGGGTCTTTCTAATATGGAATTGACTCCGGAAATTATTGGTCTTCCTGGCGGATTGACTGGGTCTTTATGTATCTTTGGAAGTATATACATTATAGGTGTCCTAGGATTGTCATTAATCATGTATTGTGCTTCTTTTTTCGACAATCAACCTTCTTCCTCTCCAATTGATGTTAACATGACCAGTTTTGTTTTGATGATTTTATTCCAATCTTCTTTGGTTGTTAGATAGTATTCTTCATTGGAAACTTGACGTAGAACTTCGTACTCGTACTGTTCACGATGCATAATCACAATGGCGCCGCCCTTGTCCGCAGGCTTTATTATTATGTCTTGATTCTTCATTAGTTGTTCTAATGCCTGTTTTTCATTTTTTGATAGGTTCCACTTGGTGTATGTTTTCGTTTTGTCAAGTTTTTCAAGATCTTGCAGCACATTTTTTTCAAACGTTAGTACTGCTATAGGCAAGTTTATTGTACTGCGAAAGAAGGTTGATGGATTTTTCAGTTCTGAGTAATTTCTTTGTGTGTATCCCGGATTGGCGGAAAAATACACTTTTAGTCGCATTTTGCGAAACAGTTGAATCATTTCGAGTTTAGTTTGTCCTATATCTGGTCTTAAAGGTAGGTATGAACGACAGTCCTTGTTGTAATACTTTAGTCTCATCTGTTGAAAGGTTGTGTTTTGACAAATTGTAGATGGGATTCTTCTCTTCTTCTACCACCGGTACACTCTCCTCCTTGTTGTTATTTCTCCTTGGTATTGGTTTGATGGTATTGGTTTGGAGGTGGATTGTACCATTGTCGGGCTCTTCCTCTGCTTCTGGGACGACTGTTCCCTCTGTCTAAAAAAGGTGCTGGTTGATAAGTTTGTCTTTGTTGGTTGTCTCTCTTGCTAGTGGATAGTTCCGTGTCACTGGAACTGTCAGAGTAGGTTGATGCGTCTGAGAAGGTGATGAACTGTCATTCTACTTCTTCCTCCGTAAGTTCTTAGCATTCCAACATTAGATGACTGTTTGTAGTACTCAGTGTCTAAATATGGATAGGTCTTTTTTTCATTAAAACTGCCTATATCTTTTTGGAGTTTTATTCTTTTTGCATCTTCGTTGTTCTATTTGAAGATGTCATTATCCTTTTCCAATTTTGTTAGTAGTGCGCATGCGTTATCCACTGCTGTATTGTTTAGGAAAGCTTCCTCTACTTCTCTTATCAGTTCAAGTTCTTTTAGGCTTAGTCGTTTAGCTATTTTTATTGAATGAAACATCCGTTCTCTGGAGCATTTTGTTCTTGCTCCAGATAATTATAAAATAACTTTAAAAATGCTACCAAATAAGGTAACCCAGAGTTAAATAAAAAAACTTTTGTGGTACTAAGTAAAAATCGAATCTGTGGTTTCTGAGGCACCTTTTTGTTGAAAATGGATCCCATATTCGACACTTTCAGGAACGTCATATGGATCGTGGGTTGCGTTTTCACCGAGGTCCTTTGCTAGCTTTATATGTGGATGCCATGATGTTGTTTCTCAGGGACCCTGAGACTAATCTCCCTCCCATTGATTTGGGTGGTGATCCGCTTTGGAGCCTTTTCCGGCCTCAATTGGAGTAAATCTGAAGTTTTTACACTGAGGGATGCTACAGTCCCTTGCACTATCAAATTCCCCCTGCAGTGGTGTACAGACTTTGCTAGGTACCTTGGCATCTGCCTACACAGAGATAGCTTGGAGGTCAGTCATCTCAATTATGGCCCGGCAATTGATAAGCTTTCTACACAGATTGAGTGCTGGATCCGGCACCTTTTGTCCGTAGCTGAGAAAATAGCTATAATAAAAATGGTGGTTTTGCCCTGTTTTTATACCCATTTCTTAACATTCTTATAGTATTAACTAAATATTTTTTTGACACTGCGCAGTATGCTTACATGCCTGGTCTGATCGGGTAAACACCCTTAAATGAGTTGGCTTACACTGACTCTGCCCAATGATTGTGGTGTTTTAAGAGTCCCTGACTTTTATCTCTATTATCTCATAGCTCAGGCACATTTTGCATACTTCTGGTACCATCCGGATGCCAGAGTGCAATACCTGAAACCCGAATGGACGCAGGCCCTCCTGTTATCCCTCTCTACTATAATGCCGCATGGATTCATTAGGAGCCCCTGCTGAGATAGACACTCCCCACCATGTACTGGGCTGGGTCTAAGCTCATGCGTTTTTTGGACTTTGATATGCAATATTCTCCTCATATTCCCCTTAATAATGCCAGGCTTCCACTGACCAGGGAAATGCTGACCCAGCGCAACCTGACCAAATATCATTATTAAATACCCTAGGTGATTTATTTGCAAAACTCTGACTTACGGCCTATCCTCGTTGACTGAGGGTAATGATGCACCCTACATGGATAGGTTTATTTTGCATTGGCTGTATGATACAACTCTACGCGCCACTCCTCCTTCATACCCTAACGAACCCAATGACTTTCCATCCCTCGCTTTGATTATCACAGCCCCAGATAACGCCCATCTAGTGTCCTTCCTATATTACACTTCTATACGGTTGAAAACCATTGGAACAGAGAGAGCGAGGGCTGCTTGGGAGAGGGATTTGTGGTGCCTTCTACCTGATAAAACGTGGTATTACTGTTGGGAGCAAACCAGGCTGATCGCCAATAACCATCGCCATAAGTTATTACATTTAAATATTTGCACCAGCCCTATGCTACCCCCCTGGTTGCTGGCTAGACTTGACCCAACTAGGTCGCATCAGTGCCCCAGGTGTGCAGCAGACTATGCTGATTTTACCCACTTGGCTTGGAACTGCGGTCCTATACTTACTTTTTGGAGGCAATTTTTCTCTGACCACAAAAGTTTGCTGTGAATGTGCTTTAAACATGGCACCTGCGTGGCTAACTTCACAACAGAGAGATCTGTGCCAGACGGGTGAGAATCTCTAAATACGGTGGACATTCGTTTGCCTTGGGGACAGAGATCATGTTAGAGGACTTTCCACACTTTATTTACACCTCCCTGGCAGGATTTTACAAAGGGCGACAACCAAGGACTAAACATTACCCTAGATCCTTCAAGAAAGATAATCTCCCTCTTCTGAAGCAGAAAGGTCTGCAAGTAAATGCAAAGAACCAAACGGCTACCATGCAACTTTTTAAAGACATGTTTTGGGATACCAAATGGGATCAGAACACCAGTAACTGATCAAGCATTAATCATTAATTTATCAAAGTAGCAGGATACCTATCCATGCCCTTGCGGGGTAATAAAGATTACATATAAATGGTATGCTTTGGGATGTCATGTAAGACTATTTGCTGCTGAGGAGAGAGCTTTGATCCTTTAAGTTTGAGCATACTGTACATGTTCCTTACCGCTTATTGGAAAGAAGACTAACTGAACAAGTAATTCAGGTAAGAGTGTAGCATTACATCCCTGTCATGATGTATACCTACGAAAGGTGCAGGATATTGGAAATACTTTTGTTGCCACCTCGAGGCCAAAAGTGCACTGTGAGCTAGTAATATGCTCATCTGAGTGTGAAGCGTAGAAACCGCTTATAAACTACCATGATTGGTTCTTGTAAATATCTATATTCCAAATCCAGAAAAATCTTGTAGTCCCTTTCATCAACAGAGGGATAATAGTCTGAAGAGTCTTCATCGATATTCATACAATTAGCGATACCATTTTGCTGATGGGGGAACCTAGAATACGTTTAGCAGAGAGATAGCCTTATGTAAATGCAAAATGAAATCAACATTAAACAAGCATTTGCAATACAATCGGTCTCGCCGTTGGGATCCTATATATATTTAACTATGCAGCACATTAGCCTGGGTGCTGAAACATCTACTGTTCTTTAACATGGAGGGAAAGTAAGCACCAAACTGCGTGACATGCCAGGTATGGGAACACATGGAGAGAAATATTACCTTTCAGCAGTAAATTGTATAGTCCAAAGCTCTGTTTTTAATATACAATCAGGGCCTTCGGTGGTCATATCATTAAAAATACAAGATTTGAAAAGAATATTATTGTCTATGGGAGCTTGTGGAAGACAATTTCTATGGACTGGAATCTGGAGAATGCTAAAGTGATTCTGGTATTTTACTGACCTCTGCTGGTCGTTTTCCATCAAGAATGTTAAATAGAGGCAGTTGTCAGAAAAAGAAAAAAAGAAAGTCCCTCAGCAGAAAGCAATTCTGGTATCTTACTGACCTCTACTGGTCGTTTTCTATCAAAACGGTTAAATAGAGGCAGTTGAACAAGCAGAAAGCAATTCTGGTGTTTTACTGACCTCTACTGGTCGTTTTCTATCAAGACAGTTAAATAGAGGCAGTTGAACAGAAATAAAAGTCCCTAAGCAGACCAGTCCTAGGGCTGATCTCCAGAGCCCACAAAGTACATACACATATAAGTATATATAAGAGGTCTCGAATGCTCGACCTAAAAAGCTATAGAACGTCAAAATGTGTTTTAACACACATGGAGCAACCTGCTACCCATCCAATTTAATGTTCTCACTTTTAATAGGAAATAAGCATTGGCAATGCCACTAGGTCTGGCTTTTAAGGGATGTTGTATGGTAATAAGAAGCATTGCATGTAAATGGCATGGGAATAGATATGTATTATTGTGTAAGCAAAACACTATAGAATAATATTGGTGTAGGTTAAAGGATAAGGTGACATGCACTGTCATGCCAGACCTAAAAATCCATGTTTGTTAATAACTGCTCATATGTGCTGCTGTCAGAGAAAAACAACATAAATTATCTAGTTATCTAAGACTTTTTTAATAGCATTCTGCTTTCATGTGTGTGCCCCTGAAAGTTCAAGCTTAGGGAGATGGATCAAAAATTATCACAGCTGCGTGGAGAGAAAGCACTTTTTTTGTGGAAGCACACATGTTCTGGCCAATAAAAACATGTACTCCTGACTCCTAAAATGTGGGAGGAGCTGAAGCCTCTCTCTAGTGATGCTCACCTAATTGTCTGGCGACAGCTGTACTGTCAGGCCAGACTATAAACGGGAAAGGGACCTGGTCCCAAAGAAACTACCACACTTAGAACAAACACACTGTCACTTTAAGCTCTCCAAGCACCTCCTTAATTCCGGCATGCTTCACAGTGGAAACAGGCATTTGGTTCTGTTTTTGTTTCCTCTGGGTTATGAAGATCAAAGAAACTGGCATTTGCCAGTTAATATATATTTCTGTATGAAAAGTTGTCTTTGAAAGCTTTTTTTTTTTACACATTGTTCAAACTTTTAATCCATGTTAATTTTAATTCTAGATGGTAAGGTGGAGCATTACCCCCTCATCTTTCCAGTATCTGGATGCTCTCGATATTATTTGTTTAGCTGCACTAAGTGTAATATGCTATTTATTACTTTTGTGGGTGCGGCCAAAGCCAATATTCTATCATAACACTCTCAAAAATGGTTTATGCCATGTCCTGTTTTCAAGTGCCAAAGTGATAAGTGTGTTTAATCAGAATTCAAACACAAGGAGTTAAATCTGTGGAGTGAAAGGAAATCAAAATACAAGTCCAGGGACTTATAGGGGAAAGGGTGGTCTCGCTTTTCACTTTGTTGAACAATAAGTTATTGCACCTAGTACGTACTTTGCATAATGTATATCTCTACCTTATTCCTTTTTTAATTTATTTATTAAAATGTTATTAAGCACATGTGCATGATAACATCTCTAAATCACTGGCCACAGTCAAATGTTAAGACCTGTACAACTTTTGACATAACAGCTGCACAGTGCATCCTCTACCAAAGGCTCTTCTTTGCACATATATGTTTGGTATGCTTAAAATAAAATATGTGCAGTATGTCCTGCAAGATTGAGTGCTAATTCCATACCCTTTTTCCACTTTGCCTGAACGTGTGCAGCAACACTCAGAGCACTCTTAGCACAGGCAAAGAATTTGACCAATTCATTCTTGCAATAGGAACATTTAGTATAAATATTCACCCTTAAGTAAGTTACCAGAGCAGGCTCTTACATTAGCACCACTTTGCACATAATCCAGCAGCAGGTCTTGGCAGTCTTATTCCTTTAGTGTAGCAATATTGACTTACTGTTTTAGTACTTTTATCTTTCACCATAGAGCCTGCTTGAATAAAAGTGTGATATCTAGAGATGCTGTGTATTATATCATATATTAATATTGTTGGTTCAAAGTTGTATTGCTTGGCCGTCCATATTTATGTAATTGATCTCAAATGCAAGGTAACGTGATGTCACCAGTGATGGCATTTAAAATGCCATCTGTGACCAAGTGTGAGTTCATGAGCAGTACAATTGGGGCTAGTTTTGTTTGTTGCGCACCGTAACTGGTGAATTTGCAGTTGTATTAAGTTTTCTTAGCACAATCTTATTTCAAAAGAAACATTTTAAGTGAATTTCGATTTTTACCAATTTTATTTCCAGTGAATTATTGGGGTTGTGTCATTATATTTATTTTAACAGTTTTCTTTAGCACTGAAAGTAATATCGGGGATCTCTTGGAGAGGTCATGTTGCTGTCTCTGGGAAAATGTTATGGCCCTGTTCTGCCACTAGTATACTTTAGGTGTCCTTAAAGAGATAGCTCTTTAGGTTTTTCATGAACATTGGTTGTAAGTTATTATCTTAAGAATAGGTCTACTTAGCCCCACAGATAGGGGGCAATGTCTTGTAGGTTCATGCTCAGTGTTTGACTCTTCTCTGTTAATGTGCATTAGCCCTTGACAAACCAAATAACTACGGACAAAGGTGGGGCACCAGATTGCTGTTCTCTAAAATGGCTGCACTCTTGTGAGGCTCCTTGCACTGGGTATGCAATCCATAAGAATCTGCCCGCCACGGTTGACTTTCATCCCATCCAGTTACACAAGACAATGGGGGTGGGTGTAGGGGAACCTACCAATGCCATTGATTGCCCTGCTGGTTTGCCACTCCGACACGATTATTCAGGGCAGTGTCCCCGCTGTAGGCTTGTGCAGGTTTGCGGCACCATGATTGTGAACCACGTGTGGCTGAGCTATGTGGCAGTGACTAGGAGCCAGCTTGGACTACAGATTACTTGAGTCCGATGAGGGATTGATTGGGGCTTTACCGGGGGGAAGGTCAAGAGCTGCTACGGAGATGGGCGGCCCGTAGATGCGGCTCTCCTAATATGGCACCGTGGAGATGGCACGTGAGGTAGTGCAGAGTGGGTGGATCTCTAGGGCCTCAGCTGAGGCTGCGGTGGGTAGACTCGCCAGGTGCTGGGCATGGCAGGTCCCCATTGAGTCCATGGATATCAGCAGTGAGATTTGGCAGCAGCTTCAACAGTGTGCCACCTGTGCTCATCAGCCCTGGTGGGAGAAGCAGTTGATCCTGCTTGGCCCACTGGTGTCTAAAAAAGTGCGGGTGTCCTGGGCTGCGGCAGAACCTTATGCCAAGAGGTAGGGACTGATGCAGAGTGCTGAAACAACTTGGACCTGGCTTGGCAAAACACCCTGGTGTCACCCTGCAAGAGCCTCATGGGGAGAAAGTTCCCAATCTCCTACTGTCGATACAGGTTCATCTGAAACTACTGCAGATTGAGGTGCTTGGGGGGGCTCTCTGGCAAGTAGTGCGTTGTCCAGGTGCAGCTGTCTGACATATGACCTGTGTGCCTTGAAGAGAATGGAGAACAGCAGCCAAAAGCACACTAAACTGGTGTTTGATGCAAAGCACTCTAAGGGAATCTCCTCCCTGGATAAAATGCATGCCCTTCCGGCTGGCAATGGTGATGCAGATGATCTGGACTATAAAACACTGCTACATCACATACACATTACCTCACCACTATTGACGGCAAGCTGGACACCCTCACAGCCAGAGTGGATAAAATGACAACTGTGCTCGAGAAACAAGATAAGCACCTACATGCTGCGGAATCCTGTATCTCCAGTCTTGAAGATGACATGGCAAAACTTAAAAAAAGCCCAGCTGATATGACAAAACTGCTAGAAATCATTCATGTCAAGAATGAAGACCTGGAGGCCACATCTAGATGCAAAAATGTGCGCTGGGTGGGGATATCAGAAATCACCAACAATGGTCCCATAGCTGAATGCCAAAAACCTACTGAACAATCTCTTTGGCCCAAATAATTTCTCCACCTTGTCCTCAGTGGAGAGAGCCCATAGATTGCTGGAGTCTCGGCCCACTCCGGAGTCACCCCCGTGTACAATAATTGCTAGACTATACAATTACAAGGACTTGGACAAGGCACTCCACGTGCTTACGAGCAACAGCCACAGTCCCATGATGTAAATACTATCTCCTTTTACACAGGCTTCACTAAAGCGGTCCAGGATGCCAAACATGAATACCTGCCTGGAAACGCAAACCTCACCAAGCTGGCGTGCCGTACGCCATGTTATATTCTGCACTGCTCAAAATCACTCATCGGAATA
Organism: Triturus cristatus; assembly: GCF_964204655.1. Classification (NCBI taxonomy): domain Eukaryota; kingdom Metazoa; phylum Chordata; class Amphibia; order Caudata; family Salamandridae; genus Triturus; species Triturus cristatus. The sequence goes on from NC_140593.1 coordinate 426,680,683, forward strand.
AACCACACCTATTCCTGACACCGTAGAGACACTACTTACAGAGACTAAAGGCCCATCTAGCAAAAGGTGCTCAGCTCAGGAGAACTTTAGCGGTGTAGAATGAAGATGCATATTAAATGGTAGAGGATCACCTGGAGTTCACTGTCCCGCTGGTGGGACCGCTATTGACATTACACAGGATGGCACCGTAATATCATTCTTTGATTATGACCTGTTCTCGGCTAAAGGGGCAGGCAATGGCTTGTGCTGTGGTCTGACCACATCACATGTATTATCGGCCATTGAAATCATCCACTGTGGGGTGGCTTACACCACACCCCACTGTTAGATTCCCCTGGGACTAGAGATTATGATATTGGGGGAAATGGTCAAAGGGCAATCTCCAGACAGAACCTCCATGAGATGGTCCCACAAGCAGGTATATTGTTGCCCATGGTTGATATTTCTTCCTATAGCAATCAGCGGCACTGCCCCTTCACTGAAGTGGCATTGTATGGCTGGCTCTCTGAGGTAGTCCCTATGTGGTTACTTTTTCCTCGTAATGGGTATGTGTGCCTGTTAGTGCTTGCATGTGGGTGGAATGGGCGGGTGGTCCACTGGCAGGTATGGATTGCTAGTGTGGGAGGTGAGGAGGCTGTGTTGATATCTGGTTTTGCCACTGATGGGGGGATGGGGAATGCGTGCACAGTTAGCATATTAGGCCACAGACTGGATCCCCTCCTTCATTGAGACATTACACCTAGAATCTTGGAACCCATGTGGTATAGACTACTACACGTATTGTCAATATGAGACATATTTTTGGACAGTGACATACTAAAGGTGGCTCCCCACTCACACTCCTAACATGGAATGTTTGTGACCTTAATAATTCTAGGCAAATGTTTGTTTACCTGGACAGACACAAAGTTGATATAGCATTGCTGCAAGAGACTCACTTGGGTGCCTCTGCTAACTCCATTATCATTACCAAATGTAGCAATTCTAAAGCTCTTGCCTCGTATTCCTCTTATGCAAAAGGAGTGGCACTGTTAGTTAAATGTGGGACACCCTTTCGGCTGTTACACAAGGCCATTAACACCCAAGGCCGCTATATCATCATTTAGGTCCTGGTGCATGACAAACATGTCACCTTTATAAACACTTATGGCCCCAACTCCGACGTTCTCACATGGGTTTGGGGGGCATGCTTGCTGCTGTCTCTTCAAGCCATATTATAGGGTTGAAATTTTGATTTAGTACTCAACAAATCTTTAGACTGCTCAAATTCTGCCAGATGTTCACATAATACTGGTGCTGCTACCCTCTTAGCCATCATGCAGACTTAGTGACTGATAGATATATGGCGACTGCGGCACCCCTCAACTTTTGAGGAACATATTATATCCTCTGCCCAAAGTTCATGGCTGAGACTGGAATACTGGCTCGGATCCACAGATACATACACATGGGTGAAATCTGTAGACCATCTCTCTCACACATTCCCCCATCATGCCTCGGTCAGGTTAGTGATTGAGTTACCCCCAACTTGTTTTCAACATAAACAATAATGCAGTTAATTTAGCTGACACCCTCTGGGAGACTTTAAAGGCCTACCTTCGTGGTATATGTATTTTACTAATCAATATGAGAGCTCCATAGTTATAAGAGAGTTCTTGGACAGACTGTAGACGTAGATGAAAAGCCCGCCATTGAATGAGCATGGTCAATTGTGTACCCAGATGTTGGCTCAACATCGCGCCAAACTGGATAAATTCACGGAGACTGTTGATCAATAACTTAAACACCTACATAAGTTTTAAATTGCCAAAGCTTACTGTGAGGCAGAATGCCCAAGCAGCATATTGGCCAGGCTGTTGATCTTGGACCATAAGCCCCAAGAGATACTTAAATTGAAAGCAATACGGGCGAGATTGCCTGTGAAGCGGAGGGTATACTGGAGGAGTTAGTGCAGTACTATACTACCCTCTACACTTCTTGCACAACTCAGGAACTGGCAGATCACTCAGCGTACTTTAATTGTATTGTGCTGCCGTGGCTGGGAGGACCCTGATGACAATTCCTAGCAATACTATTTGAGCATGAGGAGATTGTAGAGTTGATATCGAATTTACCTACTTCTAAGGCACCAGAAAGGGGTGGCTACCCCACGGAGCTTAACAAGGCCTACTCTCCTTATTAGCCCCCAAGTTACTCCATGTTTATAACGAGGCACTCTCAGTGGGTTCCCCACCTCCCTCCATCAAAGAGGCCATGATTATCACCGTACTAAAACTGGGAAAGCCATGGGTGCGATGCGACTCATACCGTCTGCTGTCCCTCCTCAATGTGGATGTAAAATACTCACAAAAGTGCTTGCTAATCTGATTTTGCTGCACCTCCTGGACCTGGTCCTACCTGGCAGGCTTTATCTCTGGGAGATGTACATCTCATAACATCTGAACCCTTTTTGTGATACTGCATCAGTTAAATCTAGACCTAAATGTGGTGGCGGTCTTAGTAGACACGAACAAAGCATTCAACTCCTTGGAGTGGACGTTTCTATTTGCTGTGACTATCAAGCATGTACTGATCCCCCAAACTTCATAAACTGGATTAGGCTCCTATACCGTGAACCTACTGCCAGGATCAGGAAACGGTTTCCTATCATCACCCCTGCAGATCAGTAGGGGCACACGACAGGGAGCACCAAATTGTGTGCCCTTGATTATTCCCTCCCATGGTGCACAATGTCAGTTAAATATCTTTGGGTCTTGATTAGTCGGGATACGGACGCTCTCACCTCCAAGAAGTATAGTGTAGCAATTGCAAAATGTGACGACCAAGTCACCAGATGGAGTGGACTGCCACTGTTATTGGCTTTAAGTTAAATGGTAATAATACCCAGATTACTCCTAAGTATTCTACAGTGTCTCCATACTGCTGACAAAATTGGTCTTCAAGACACTCCAGTTCCTAATGATATCTCTGGCCTGAGCGGGAAAGCAGCCCAGAATCCTTTGGGAGGTAATGACCCTACCATATGAAACGGGCCGGGTGCCCTTGACTTCAAACTGTTTTGTAATTGGGCACAGGCACAATTTGCCTACTTTTGGCTACATACCACACGACACATGACGCATGTGGCAGTAGAACATGACCCGGCACATACACTATGTTCTATGGTGGGCCAGCCCCCATAGCTCCCAGTGCTGAAGTGAACACTGCTGTGTGGTTTTGGGTCTGGGACAGGATTTGCCAGAGCCTAGCAAATCCAATACTGTATTCACTGGATCAGCCTTTAACCCATTACCCATTTACGCAGCTCACTGAAGAGACACAAGCACTCTGCAGACTGCAGGTTTGGGATGGCCTCTTCCAGAACAGTGAGTTCCTTGACCACCTGAGCGTGGAAGGTGGAGAGCACAGCTCAGTGATGGACATGCTTGTTTTTCACAGGCTACGCACTCTGTTTCGTACACACTATCCCTCCTTTCCACAGAAGCCCCCAGTCTGCAAACATAAGGGCTCCTCATAGCCTATTTATCTAGCAGACACTTAGTCACAACTCCCTACAGTACAATACAAACTGAAGCCCCGGTAACACAGCCTAAGTGAAGGATGCGCTGGGAAACTGACCTAGGTGTGCTATTAACAGACAAGGAATGGACACACTGCTCTGAACAAACATGGATGCTGTTCCTCAATGGCAGGCTGTGCTTGATTCATTTCAAGTATTTGCATAAATTAGATAATACCCCCCTGGGTGCAGCTAAGTGTGGTGAAGAGCCCTGTCTGTAGACTGCATGCCTAACCAAGGCAGTGGGGATACCGCTGGATGTGCGAAAAAAGACCCTGTCATAAGAAAAGAAAAATTATTTTCTTGAGTCCCCTCACTCACCAAGGGTTGCCCCTAGGTGACATGCTTCATCACTGGGGCCATCCCAAACAGCTGTTGTTGTCTTAAGTGCCCCTTCTGCAGCGTAGATGTTAAGGTCTAAAAAAAAACAACTCTGATCTACTCATGGTGTGAGTGAATTTCAGGAACGGGTCCTGTCGATTAAGCCATTCAATGAAATCATTGGCTTCTGATTCATCGCCTTTCTTAATAAGGAAAGCTGTAGCATCTATTAATTCCTCTGTATCTTGTCTTTAACTCTTTCCTTTTCTCTATCTTTTTCTTTTATTTTTCTACTAGCAATTAATACTAACATTGCTGGTTTATTTGGTCCCAACTTTACCGTTGTGACCTGTCAGTACTCAGTATTCCCCATAATAACCACCATATGATTTGAATATCACTATGCCTTGCTCTCTGAATATCCCTTGTGAGGACCCCCATCTGGGCCCTCATATATGGCCCCCTTTTTTGACCTTAATGGTTTTTCAACCATTGAAGGGTTAACTGGTCCCAACTGTTTTTGTGACCCAGTAAACTACTTTAAAGACCATCCAGTTTACTGAATATCATAAACCTTATGAGCATTACTCACATTTGAGAACTCACGTGCCACCCCCCCGTTTTGGCATCCTTTCTGGTCGTGTGCTATCCCCATCCAGCATGGTCCTACTTTGAGCATCACATGGCAGACATTTGGAGTTCAACTTTCAGCCTAGGTGGTTCGAGTATGACCGCGACCTTCTTTTTCATTTTTATTTTTAATTTTATTCAACCTTCTGCCCCACCTACACGACCTGTCCTGTTTTTTTTCCGTAAGATCAGGAAGTTAGCCGATACTTTGAGAGGATACCTCCAACATGGCCCCGTTTTTCACCATGATGAATGGCCACTACGTTGCTAGTCTACCTGTATCTAGCACAGTCTAGCTGTATCTAGAACAGTCTAGCGGTATCACGCATAATTTACCATTTGCATGTTTTCCCTTCACTTTTTCATTCCTTTGCTCACTCTGTTGCACTCCTTTAACGGAGAGAGATGTTCGCAACAATATTAGTCCCGATACCAAAAGGTGACCGAATATGGGTATACTCCACATACTCATGTGTTCGTTTTGCCAAACTCGATGGCCATTTTAATTACAGCACAGCAGTCACGGTCTAGTCTAAAGCTCGCATGCGAGCATAACTGGGCTTTTTTATCACTATTTAAACTGCACCAGGAGACAGACACGAGGTGTGCTTTGACTAAGTAAGTGTTTTTTCTCAACAGGAACCTTTGGTCCCTTAAAAAAAATAATTATTTTTATTTTACGTATCTCCCATACACGCTATGGGCAGAATCTGCTATATGTTTTGCTTTTCCTTTTTCCTTTTTTCTGACTTCAACGCTCTTTGTCTCTTTAGGGTGTGACTACAAGCCCCTCCACCCTGGCAGATCATGAGGCACAGTATTGCCTAAACATAAGTATGTTCCAGGAATTTTGAGAACATCATTTGGTTATATGTTATGTTATGTGGTGTCTTGTTGTTTTTCACAAGTGTTTTAAAGTTCTATTCTGCATTTCACCACGCTTTCTTACAAAAGAGATATCTGATGCGTTTTATTATGTCACATTAGATCTAAGTACTAATTAAATATTATTTTCTAAGGCCACCTACACCAACTATAGAGGAGTACATTGATTGGAGTACCGCATATGGTATGGACCTGCCCACTTGAGAGGTGAGCAGGCTGTATGTACTAATTTTCCATTCTGCTTTATTTCCTGAACAGATACTACGTGTCAGATATTAAACCGTATGTATTTTTAACTTTGGTGTTCACACATTAGGTGTGCATTCTTTATTATAGGTTATCACAAGGAGTGGTGTGCATGGGGCTGGTCCCCATGTGGTCCTGAAGAAGAGGTTTAGGGGATACCTCGAAACATGTCGACCGAATATTAGGGACTGTATACACATAATAGTTACATTTCTCCCTACTACTAACCTTCCCTTTTTTATCCATACCAACTAGGAGAAAGAATAAAATATTAGCTCACTAGCTAGGTAATTTTAACATCACTTGCACCACTCCCATAGCACTGCACTACACATTGTTTCACAAACAAGTGCTCCTACGTAGTTCCACAAGTCGCAGCACACCCCAAACAGCAGCTGTTTGAGATGGCCCCAATGATGAAGCATGTCACCTAGGGGCAAGCCTGGGTGAGTGAGGGGACTAAAGAAATTAATTTTTCTTTTCTTATGACAGGGGTCCTTTTTCCCACATTCAGCGGAATCCCCACTCCCTTGGTTTGGTTTTTGGATCTGACATTCACAGTTTCCTTGTGAACTATATGTACCTTGGAGTATGAACCTAACCGTTACCGCTACCTCCCCCCATTTTATATTGTAGACTGTATGCACCTGTCCTGGTACTCGTATTAGGAAGTACTGAGACAAATGGGCCATGATGAGGCAACTCCAACCGACATCATCATGGAATCTGGACCGGCTGCCTAATTACAATGCAACTGCACATTGTGCGGTTGTATGCTCACATTTTCCTAAGGGAGCTTGTGCTACAGCCGTAAAATGGCTGTAGCAGAAGCTTCCATAGGGAAATGGGAGGTTGTGTTCATCCCTACACCGCATGACAGGCACCTCACGGTGCAGGGATAAACAGGGGGGCACCATAGGTGCCCCATCAGCCCCCAACCACAGGCCACAACGAGAAGGGGGCCTTGCTAGGGGCCCCCAAACTCTCTTTCTGACAGACTTTCCATGTCAGAAAGCCCGGCATGGAAAGCCTGTGGGAAACAGAGCATCGTAATCCCAATGGTGGAAATGCTCTCCATTGAGATTACGGGCCGGTTTCCGACTGGCTGACGGGCTCCTTGAGCCCATCGGAATCCTGCCGGAATGACCTGCTGGTTTCAATTCCAACCACCTAGATTGTTATTAGGCAGTCGGAATTGAAACCAACGATCTCGGTCGGAAAGCCTCCGACCCCAGGTCGGAGACTTTCCAACTGAAATCGTAATAGGCCCCAAAGAGTTTAACCGGCTTTCTAACATGACCGGCGTGCGGTTGCCATCATCCCCAAAAATGGAACTACTGGTTTCCACCACTGACATGAAGAAAGATCGATGGCACTTTGTCTCCTCTGCATTACTCCTGGCGAAATGATAGGTGCCTGCATGTGGAGCAGATATGAAACTACAGTGCCAAAATGGCATTGAGTATTGTATCCCCCAATTAGAGATATACTATTCTACAGTACCAGCATTCAGCTGAAACAAAGGTCATTTGGAGTCCACTGCAAAGGTATCTATTGAGCACGACTCCTTTGATTGACTAAATCGAAATGAGACTCCAACTGGGATAAGAGGTGGGTCCCAGTTTTAAAATTTAATTTTGAACTAGTATGTACATGCCTGTGTCCCCAAGGGGAGGCTAACACTTTATCGACTCCTATGTAACTTTATGAAGTATGGTCTCAACCAAGGCCCCCGCAGTCAGTTAGTGCATAATTGATATGACCTCACTGTTGGTTTTTTTTTATGACCCCGACCACCTATTTTTATTTTTCATTTTACCCTACTTATTCTATGATCACTCTTATATGTGGGATTTCACCGCGATGTACCTGCAATTTTCAAATAAAATTAAAAGTAAAAACAAAATGTACAAAGGCTGCGGCCGAACACAGAAGTGGATAGGCACTTAGCCAGGCCCTGTCACTCTTATGGACATAACCCACTGTTGATGGCCTTTGCTGCGAGAATTGACCCCTTAATCAAACCTTTCAATGGAGATAAGCCACTGTGCACAACATTTAGCCATGCGCAGGAGTAGTTGGGCACAGGACATGTGATGAGTGGACAAAATCCAATGTATGTGTAAGTCAGCCAACAGGAGAGACCTACTAAGGGACCTTGCTCCAATCATGCAATCACATCTGTACCCTCTTATTTGAGCACAGAAGCAAGAGCCATAAGATTTAAGACCATTAGGCTATGATTCCTGAGGTTTGGTCAAATAGTAGTTTTCTAGTTCTCAGAGTCTTGGGCATTTGGAACTCATGCCATCTTGTATCCTGCAGGTCCCTCACTCGAGGTGATGAATGAAGTCCTTGCAGTTGTGCTTTGTTGGGGCCATTGGTCTCAGCATTTAAGAGGAGAACCTCTTTAATGTGCTAACAACCTACCTTCCTTTAGAAGTTCTTCTTCAGTTGTAATAGTACACAAACAATCTTATGGGCAGTCAGCCTTTTTTTTATTTTTTTTTATTTTTTTACTCTCACCTGCTCATAAGACTATGCTTATGGATGCCCATAAACCAATTGGCGAGGGCATCTTGAGTACAAAGCAAACAGAAGACTGTATTCACCCCTGAACAGAAACTTGACATCAACGTATTTGTGTACTCCAGCTCCCATTTGAGTGGTCTTGGGAGATGCAGTTTGCATTTTGTGGGATGTCAATCTCCACTATGTGTTGTCCCCCGTTGAGGTGATGTCTGTGAAAATGAAACTGGAGCAAGTACAAGTAAGCCTCATTGCACTATGATGGATGAGAAGTGTATGGTAATTACAGATTTTGCTGCTCATTGTTTACCTTCCAGTTTTGTTGCCACACAGAGTATCTTCGCTCACAGAAAATGGTCAGGTCCCATGTCCGAATACTCAAGGCCTAAAATGATGTACTTAGAAAATGGGTGGGTTAATATAAGTTCTTTTGATCTGCCCTCTGTAGCTGATATCCTTCTGGTACTATGGCAGCCTTCTGTCATGTTGTGTACGTTTTTTTCTTCATATTTTTCTGAGAATGTTTAAGGCTTTGGCATATGCTTCATTTTTCTTGACTCTTTAATCCTGTGCAATTTTTCAGCATACCTGTCCAAAGTTGTCTTGCTTTTTTACACGGTGTAGACCCTTACTCTGCCCACTTTCTTTTGAGAGGCTGTACGGGTCAGATGCTAAAAACAAGGGCAATTGTTTTTAGGTTTCTCTTTAGAGGACACAAATGGAAAATACATTCACTGAGGTACCATTTTTCAATGATTGGAACATTAGTTATCCGGCAAGGAAAGCTTGTACCAAAGGCATGAGAGCTCACTCTACCAAAGCCAAAGAAACTTCCTCGACATTGTCTCTGAGATGCCCTGTTAGAAATGTGGGTCTCTAGTTGGCAGTGGCTTGCACCCTGTCCAAGTAGGGACCCTTCCTTCTAATCAGGGTAAGGGAGTTACACACCCAAGATAATCCCCGCTCACCCTCTTGGTAGCTTGGCACGAGCAGTCAGGCTTATCTCAGAGGCAATGTGTAAAGTATGTGTACCTAAACACACAGTAAGGCAGCCAAAACACTACAGATGGATACCACACCAGTTTAGAAAAATAACCTAACTTTTCTGAACCAAACAAGACCAAAACGACAAAATTCAACAATTCAACATACACAAATCAAGATATCCCTTTTAAAAGGTGTAGAAAAGTTCAGTGTATATAAAACTGTGGATGAGTCACTTTTAGCACAAAGTACCTGGGATGTGTCAAAATCATAGAAAAACAGGCGCAAGGGAGGTAAGGCACCGGAAAGCAAAGTGATACGTCCGTTCCTTACATGCAGGGAAGGTGATGCGTCACTTCCTTACATGCAGGGAAGGCGATGCGTTGGTTCCTTGCTCCAAGAGGAGGTGATGCGTTGGTTCCTCACTGGTACGCAGGGGAGGTGATGCATTGGTGCCTTACTGTGACAGGAGGTGATACATCAGTTTCTACAGCACAGGGAGGTGATACATGGGTTTCTTACTGTGAGGGGAGGTGATGCATTGTTTCTCTGGACATGCAGCCTCAGTTCCTAAGTGAAGCCCAGTGTCAATGTTAACTTGGCGCCCAGGTGCGGTGCGTGGAAAATCTAGACGCCCTGGGGCGATGCGGGGGTGATAAAACAGGTGCTGTGTTGAGTCTCCAAGCTGGGAACAGGCGTTGCGTCAATGCTTCAGCTACAGCTCAGCGATGCGATGCTGTTTCGACCGCAATCCAAGCTTGCAGCAGGAAAAACAGGTGGAGCAGGTCACCGCATGGATTTCGCTCTTCTTTCTGCAGCAAAGCCACCTCCAAGGGCCCAGAACTTGAATTGGCACCTCTTGGCATGTCAGAACTCCCAGCAGAAAACTCCAGGGGGCTGCAGGTGAAGTCTTTGATGGCCCTGAGTCTGCCAACAGGAGGAAAGCCCACACAAACCCTTGGTGAACCTTGATAAGCAGGATACAAAAGCAAAGTCCATTCTTTGTACTTCTCCAAGACAGAAGAAACAAACAGTAGGCCAGCACAACACAGCAACAAGCTGAGTGGCAGTTCCTCTTCTACAGCTTCTACAGCTCTTCTTGGCAGAATCTCCTCTTAGTCCAGAAGTGTTCTAAAAATTTGGGATTTGAAGTCCAATACTTCTACCCCTTTTGGCCTTTGAAGTAGATATACTTCAAAGGATAGTCTATGTAGTGGACAGATCCTGCCTTGCCTTGTCCTGGCTCCAGATGCTCTACAGAGGGGTGGTGACAACTCTTCCCACCACTCTAGCTCAGGATGACCCATCAGCCTGGTGATGGGCAATCAGGATATGCAGGGCACACCTAAGCTCCCTGTGTGTGACTGTCTAGAATGAATGCACAAACAGTCCCCCAGCTGTCAGTCTAAACCAGACGTTGATTCCACAGGCAGGCAGAGGCGCAGGATGGTAAAGCAAGAAAATGCCCACTTTCCAAAAGTTACATTTTCAAACACACAATTTAAAAACCACCTTCACAGAAATATGTGTTTTTAAAGCCTAAGTTCAGGAAACCCGCACTTCACATCTCTCTCTTCCCAATGGAAAGCTACACTTGTAAGATGTTACAAGCCAGTGCCAATGATAACTTATGACCTTTCAATAGTGAACAACTAAATTAGCATTATTTCACTATCAGCACATGTAAAACACACCAGTACATGTCCTTCCTTTCACATACACTGTGCCCTGCCCATGGGTCCACCTTGAGCCCACCTTAGGGGTGCCTTACATATATGAAAAAGGCAAGGTTTGGGCCTGTATGTGGGTGCACTTGCCAGGTCGACAGTTTAAAACTGCATTTGAAGACACTGCAATGGCAGGCCTGAGGCAGGTTTACAGCGCTACTCGTGGGTGGCACAACCAGTGCTAAAGGCCCACTAGTAGCATTGGATTTACAGGCCCTGGGCACACACAATGCACTGTACCAGGGACCTACTATTGAATCAATTATGCCAATCATGGATAGCCAGTTATAATCACAATTAACAATGGGATCACTTGCACTTTTGCACTTATTAGCGGTGGTAAAGTGGCCAGAGTGCAAATACCAGCAAAAACAAAGTCCAGCATACAGTCAGAATAACAGGCGGTAGGGGCAAAAAGACAGGGGGCACCACACCAAGGATGCCAGGTCTAACAGGCCCCATGTCTGTTCCACCATGGATTGGTCTTGATGCAAACATTTGTGAAACATAATTGTTGGTGATTCGTAAACTAGGAACGGTGCTGATTTTGCCAGATCACCTCGTAATGATTTCCTGATTAAATGTGTCTCTCCTCGGACTCGCCATCTGGGAAGCGCTTGCTAGTAGAATAGGAATTTTCAGAAGTATTCCTCAAAAGACTAATTTACTTATCTACAGTAAAGCTGTTTGTGGTGGTTGCTCTGCCTTCCTCCAGAATTCTAATCACTCATGCACATCCCTTTTCTGAGGCAAAGGGTAGCTACATCACTGGGGTGCTGATGTTTGAGCAACACGGTTGCCAGTTTGTTATTACCCTAAATGGTTCTGCTTTAAGATTAGTGCATTCCTGTGTTTTTCATTAACTCCCATGGTCTCTGTTCTTCTTAGTCTTGTATATGAAGGGACCGGAACAAGGCTCGAAAACTGATCTCATCTCATAGAGTGGTGCCTTAAATTACTGTCATCAAAGATGGCAAAGCCAAATCAGCACAACCTGGTGCTGTTGGGGAGGTAATACTAATTGAAAAATGTTTCCATATCCAGTCAGGTGCCTGGAGCAGATTCAAACATAAGGATTTGGCTGAAAGATTTGAGTAGCCATCAGAAAGAGCATTACTGAAGGTAAGTTACCCCTCTCTAATTGCCACACATCCTCCCTAGAATTAGTGCATGTTCTCCGGGCTCAAGTCCTAAAAAAGAAACGAGGGGACCCACTAAGTTAGGCAGAATCGGTGTGACATCACTGCAAGTGACATCATAGGAAGTCACAACACGGCACGTGGAATTGCATATGGCATCACATGAAGTGGCATCACTCCATGACTTCAGAGGAAGTGCCATCAGATCTTAAGATCTCGTATATGTTTAGCAGATCTATCTAGAGTACATATGAGCGCATTGCGATATTTAACAAATTTGATTTTGCATTGGGGTTGTGCCAAAAAATTGATGCAACTCAGACGCAAAATTTGGGCCTCAACTTATACTTTTTTTTTTAAACCCTGCCACAAAGTAATTGGCAACAAAGAGAAATGTGGCAGTAAATCTGTTCTGCTTAATTGGTTGCAATGTCTGTAATTAAAATACCTCATGGGGTTAAGGCACCTGCTGCAGAGATCTTTGTGTGCCAGCTAAATCTCCACGAATAATAATAATGGTAAGATAACTCTGGAAGATAATGTATTTACTGGAGAGATCTGTGTTTTGCCTAGTCCTAGTTTTGAATCAAAGCAGCATAGAGGGTTAATATGTCTCCTGTAAAGCCCATTATATAACGCGCAGATATCGGATTTATATTTTATGTAAATGGGTAAGTGGGTTACTGCTTTTAAGACAAAGATCCTTTTGTTACTTGCAGTTCATAAATTGTAATCCTTTTTAATGTAGCACAGTGAGGTATGAAGGACATGTGGCTGCCGCACCTTGTAACCCTCACTGTCTTATGTAACACATTCTTTATAATGATGTTGATAGAGATCAGGGTATCTAAAATATGCCCACTACCACGGATAGAGTAATCACACAGTTACACGCACATACATTCATCATACGCTAGGGCCCATTTCACTAACATACGCTCTAATACTCTACCAGCAACAAACCTGTGGAAAGAAAACACCTAAACACCCTGCATCAATATCAGGTCGATCAGATCTGGTTTTGTGACTGTCCTAATCAATAACATAATCTACACAACATATACAATAATGATCAGAAATATAAACCCAATAATTGACAAGAAAGAAAATTCAACACCATGTTTAAAATTATATTGCTTTATCTAAAATTAGTCAAAGTAAATCAATCAGAATAAATCATTTCTCATAGTTACCTATTCTAACTAAGTGTCAGAACGGGTCAGGACAAGTCTCTCGGTAAAGTCTCTCAAGACGAAATCCTCAGCATCGATCCTCAGCAACGTAGATTCACGCGGCAAAGGCAAAATGGCAAGTGGCAAATCCCTCCCTAAGCTAACATTTTTTATAGTAAAAATTACAATGGAAACACACATAAAGTTTGCAAAATACATTGAATCACTGAGCAGAGCGAGAAGGAAGAAATGTAACATTGCTACATCTGGAAATCTCCGCTCAGGAAAAGTCACAAGACGGAAACTACGGAACAGGAACCAAGATACTATTTAAGTATCCGATTTGTTCAACTTCCCTCGGCAGCCGAGCCACAGTTCATTGTTCATTTCTAAAACTTCTTTGTCTCCCAAGGCTACCCATGATGTTCCATTTCTTTTGGAGATCCTCCAAAACTGCTGCGTCCTCATGGAAATTTTCATTCAAGGACCATGGTCAGCCAACTTCAAGACCATTTCCAGCAGGGGTCTCCCTCGTCTCAGTTTTCACATATTCACTCGAGGCCAGGCTCACAAAATCAGCCATCATGAACTAGGCTTCCATAGGCCACAATAGACCATCTCAATTAAAAGAAATAAAAACAACATTACTACAGCATAATGATTAAACAGTGTTAACCCCACTAATACCCTTATGTGTATGCATTTATCTAGCTCTCGCGACATAAAAAGCATTAATTCAGACAGCGTTTTGTGCTCAAAATAAACAGCACACAGCAACGTTTAAACATGAAAACTTGCACGTTATTTTTTTTAGGAAACAGAAACAGCACACGTATGCTAACCCTCGTGTAACTTTCTCTTATGTTAAGACAAACGGATTGATTAATAAAAAAAACACACTTGCACAAGACAAATAATTACTTGTTATTTATTAATATTTAATAAAACGCATAGACATACTAGAGCTTCAAAAGCCCCTGAATTTTCTAAATGAAAACTCTGCTCCAGCAATCCCCCCTTTGGTGATTTTATCACCAAATAAACCCAAAAAAAAAATTAGTGAAAATTTAGTCCCATTTTAGGAGAAATCAGAAATGTCTTTTCCCCTTACACAACATTAAACACCAGTCACTCTTTCATCATCCCTTTTTGTCTCTAAATAAACACTCTCCCTTAATTCTTCTAGTTCAATTTCTTGAGGTTCTCTCTTCAACCTCTTGTTTTTCTTATTCAATTTCTTTCTCCCTCCCCTGTTTTTACAACACACACACACCAATCTTATTATTAATAAAGCCACAATTATACAAGACAAGGGAAACAATATTCTACCTATAATAGTACTACCTATCTTTGCAATAAAATCCTTAACAGCTATCATTTTATTAGCTATTTTAGTCCATAAACTCCCAGCTTCAAGTGGTACTAATTCTTCATGCAAATCAGTAATATTTCTGATATAGACCTTCAGGTCTTTACTTTCGTCTGGAATGTAAGTGCAACAATGTTGAACTTTCAATATTCCACAGACTCCACCCTCCTTGGCCAATAGAATATCAAGGGCAAGTCGATTTTGCATAGACATGGCACGTACGGCACTTAATTCCGTATTCACCAAAAGAAACCCTCCTGCGGTATTTGTCGATAAACGATCAACCACTGTGGACAGTTTCCGAATTCCATAAGCATTTAAAGAAATTCCCACTGCTGGAATCAAAACCCCAAAAATATCACCCACAATTTCAGACCAAGTTTCTCTCTTAAAACGTGTTAATAAGTTAATATCTTCTACATCTCTTATTTTATCTGTATGAAAAATCTTAGGAAAAACCAGGCCCACATAACATGTGCCATACCAATGGTCAGGCAACTTGTAATAAGCCTTGTTCCCACAAACATAGTACACTCCCGGAAAAATTGTATCTTCTCCACCTCTGAAACCCCAACCTGTCGCAACGAAGTATGTATCATGGCACTCACTAGTTCCCACAAAATATGTATCATATTGGGATTTCCTTCTTGTAATGCAAAGTTTACCCTTCTGCGGTGCATCTAGAGCTAAAGTTGGACTAGCCCCATTTCTCAACTCTTTTCCCATCTCAATGTCCCAAATTGTCTCACTCACTTCATATTTTCCCCCTTTCTCATGCATGTTCACTCTCCTTTCCTCTACCATATCCAGGAAAGCTTTCTCCTCTTCTTTCAAACTGCAAGTTAAATTATTCTTAAAAATGTAATCTAATGTTAATCCTTTTTCTTCAATAAAAATCTCACCAAAAGTGTTAGCTTCTTTAGCTGGATTCAGCTCTTTATTCATTGGCAAGTGCCCAAAAATACTATCTCTGTTAGACATCTTATAATCTATTTTCCCTAACAAATAAAAAACACTACTCAAAATACTACAAGAAATACCATATGTAGCTGGTAAATGGTGATAAGTAACACCTTCTGAAACGGATGCAGGTAATTGCATACAGACGTAGCAATCCCTCACTTCCATTGTCTTCACATATTCATATAACAGTTTCGAAAAAACATTACTAGAAAAGTCATTAATTGACCTATCTTTGTGTGTGTAAGCATTACTAATTCTAATTGGAACTACTTTTTGTGAATTCTTCTCTACATTTGTCACATTTTCTATATGCATTCCAAACTCTACTCTAAAAGTAACTAATAAAACTAAAACACCCCATAGAAGCATTAATAATCCAGTACAACAGCAGCACATCCTACACCACCTCTTAAAGAAGGCACATCTATTTTTATTATCCTCTATGTTAGCCATTTTAGTTTAGTCTCTACTACTCCACTACTGTTTGAACTTCTTCAATTCTTCAGCAATTCTTCAGCTTTCAGTTTATCCAAATGATCTCTTCGTTCACTTGATCCAAGTGAATCCTTCCTTCACTCAGTTTGGATACTTATCATTCTTCACTTCAATTTCTTCAACATCAAATTGTATCAGATCTCCAACATCAAGATCCTCAGTACTCGACTCTTCTCCAATGTCAGTCAAAAGTACTTTCAAAATTTCACCAGTATCTTCCTCAACCACTTCTCTCAAGACCACTTCCGGATTATCTCGAGTCACTGTTTCTTCTTTTCCTCCTTCAGACAGTGCCACATAAGACCATTCCGGTGATCTGTACTTTTGGTTGGGTCTTCTTACTCTTTTTATTTCCACTGGTTCGTTTGACTCCTTTGATTCTTCTCCTTCAGCTTTTGAACTTTGACTCGAAACTTCATTCACTTGTTCAGCTTTCGATGAATTTGCTCTTATTACTCTGTATCTCAGCCTCTTAACTCTGTTGTTAGGCCACCGGTCTCCTCTTAACACCTTTTTCGGCTTTGTTTCTTTATTACTCCTTTCTCCAATCCAAGTTCTCTTTCTCAGAACTCGACCTTCTGTTTGTTCATCTTCATCATCTGTTTCAAGTGCCTCTTGTTTCCGTTTTCCAGCAGCTTTCTTCTTCTCCACAGATTTTTTCACCACTATTTGAGACTTTCTTACTCCTGTCCCTCCTCGGGTCTCTGACACGCAATCTTCTTGCTGTCTACTTGTCCCTTCTCCTGGCTCATCAAGAATGTTCCCTACACCTCCTCGGGGGTCTTCCGCAATCTGTCCCTCTCTATCTTTTTCTGACCCTACTTCTTCAAGTATAATCTCAAGTGGTTCTTCAATCTCCTCCTCTTCTGATTCAGGAGTAGTCTCTGTGTGATTTCTCTTTTCTTTTCCCTTCACTGCTGTTTGAAACTTCAAGCTCTCTTACAGAATTCGATCTTTTCTGTGATACTCGCAGTAATTCTCTTGAAGCTCTCTCTGCTTCTTTTCTCACTGATTCTGTATCTTCAGTATCTTCACCATCACTAGAATCTGACTCTTCAAAATACTCTTTACCAGTCCCTTCTTTTGGATTTGGAACTCTCAGAGTATGACTTGCATGTACCCAGTGCTTCACTCCAGCACACTTTACTGCAGTCGTCGTAGTCAGAATAACTTGTCTCGGCCTTCCCCACCTTGGAATCAAGCAATTTCTTCTCCTGTGCACCTTAATCCTCACCCAGTCTCCTGGACTCAGATCATGGGCTTGCTTCTTCTCAAGTGTGGTAGCTTCTTCTCCAACCTGGTGAAACACAGAATGAACTGCGTCAGCCAGGCCTTTACAGTAATCCAAAATCATGTCATCAGTTATTGTCACCAACTTATTGACAGGCACGAATGCATGGCGCATAGCACGTCCCATGATTATCTCATGCGGGCTCAAACCAGTAGTTCTATCTGGAGTAGATCTCATTGTCATCAGAACTAGAGGCAAAACATCTGGCCATTTCATGCCAGTGGCTAAGCACATTTTCCCAATCCTATTCTTGATTGTGCCATTAATCTGCTCAACCACACCAGAAGCCTCTGGTCGGTATGCACAATGTAGCTTCTGCTGTATTTTCAATGCTTCACAAATCAAACCCATGAGCTTATTTTGAAAATGTCTACCTCTATCAGACTCAACTGTTACTGGAAACCCGTACCTAGGAATCAACTCCCTCAACAGTAACTTTGCCACTGTTAATCCATCATTTCTTCTAGTCGGGTAAGCTTCCACCCACCTTGAAAACAAACAGACTACCACTAGAACATACCTCAGTCTGTTCACTTGGGGCATCTCAATGAAATCAATCTGCATTCTTGTAAAAGGACCTCCTTCTCTGCCTATTGTTCCCAGACTCACCACTGTCTTTTTCCCAGTGTTAAATTGCTGACAAACTAAACACCTCTGACAGATGCTCTCTGCAATTGTCCTGAACTTTGCATTGTACCAGGTTTGTTTGAACGACCTAACCATCGCGTCCCTTCCCAAATGTCCCTGGCCATGATACATCCTTGCCATTGACGACAAGATGGAGTTAGGCATCACTGGTCTGCCATCTCTGTAGACCCAAACATGGTCTGTTTCTCTTGGAGCACATCCTGCCTTAATCCAATCTTGTTTCTCTTCTTCTCCTGCCTCATCTTGTAACTGCTTCACTTCATCCCAGGTCTCTAGGACATTAGTAAACATCACAGAAAGAAAAGACATTTCCCTTTCTCTGTCCCTATTAATGGACTGATTTGTCTTGGCACAATACTGCGCAACATCATTGGCGTACCTGTTTCCAATCGTTATGAAATCCTCCCCCTGACCATGGGCAGCACACTTTACAACTGCTAACTCTTTAGGCAGCTGTATCGCCTCAAGCAATTTTCCAATCATTTCAGCATTCTTTATTGGAGTTCCACTCGATGTCAAGAAACCTCTTTGTAGCCAAAGTTGGCCAAAATCATGCACCACTCCAAATCCATACTGACTATCAGTCAACACAGTCGTCCTCAAATCTTTCCCAATTTCGCAAGCTTTTGTCAATGCTATTAATTCAGCAACTTGCGCAGATTTCACTCCTTTCAATGGTGATGCTTCCATGACCTCTGAAACTTTGCACACCGCATATGCTGCACATAGCACACCATCATCATTCCTCAAGCATGATCCATCCACAAACAACACATGATCATTCTCAGGTAAGGGAATATCCCTTATGTCTGGTCTTGGTTTTGTACAGTACTCAAGCACATCCAAACAATCATGATCATCTTCCATTTTCACACCCACATTTTCAATATCTGGTAAAAGTGTCGCTGGATTCACATTCACACATCTCTCGAGAGTCACATTTGATGCTCCCAGAATCACTTTTTCGTACTTAGTCAATCGACTATGTGACATGTACTGAGTTCTACTTCTTGTCAAAAGAATCGCCACATTGTGAGGTACGAATACCCTTACAGGATATCCCATTATAATTCCCTCACTCTGTTCCAGGCTTCTGCATGTTGCAGCCACAGATTTCAGACAACCTGGTAAACCCACAGCTACAGGGTCAAGTGTTGATGAGAAGTACGCAATAGGCCTTCTCAATTGTCCATGTTTCTGGATTAACACTGAAAGTGCACATCCATTTCTTTCACTGCAGTACAGCTCAAATTCTTTTTCATAGTCAGGCATACCCAAAGCTGGAGCCTCACACATTTTACTTTTAAGCTCTTCAAATGCTGCCAATTGTTCTGCATCTAAATCCAATGGATCTGTCATTTCACTTTTTGTCAATTTAATCAATGGCTTTGCTATCAGGGAAAAATTAATTATCCACTGACGACAATAACCCACCATACCCAGGAACATTCTCACTTCTCTCTGGGTCTTTGGAGCTTTCATTTCTCTGATTATTCTGATCCTGTCAGTAGTCACTTTTCTCAGACCTTTTTCAATATTGTGTCCAAGATAATGCACCTCTTTTTTGCAAAATTGCAATTTGGCTGGAGATACCTTTAACCCTCCATCTGCCAGATGATTCAGTAAAGCTATGGTATCCACTTCACAAGCTTCTCGTGTCTTTGATGCCACCAACAGGTCATCAATATATTGTACTAGCACTGAACTCTCAGGCATGATCAGACTTTCCAACGATCTTTTCAATAACTGATTGAATATCGAAGGACTCTCCGTATACCCCTGTGGGATACGACACCATGCTAAAATACGCTGGCCAAACCTAAATGCAAAAATCGGTTGGCTGTCATGATGCAATGGAATTGAAAAGAACGCATGACACAAATCAATCACTGTATACCACTCAGCATCATGTGGAATTTTATACAGAATCACTGATGGATTTGGCACAATAGGACAACATGCCACCACAATTTGATTAACTTTTCTCAGATCTTGCACGATCCTAAATTTCCCATTGGGCTTTTCAGTCCCATTATCGGTGAATTACACGGACTACTCAGTAGTTCTCTTAGAACTCCTTGCTGAATCATTTTCTCAATTATAGGAGTTATCCCTTCAATTATTTCTGGTGTCATTTTGTACTGAGGAATGTTAGGATATGTGATTCCCTCTTTCACTGCAATTTTCACTGGATCTACATTATTCATCAATCCCACATCCTCTCCTGTAAAATCCCAAACTGTTCTTTTCACTGTGTCTCTCAGCTCTTGAGGCAAATCCTCCGGATTAAACACAGCAAATGCACCAATTAACTCACTTTCTCTATTTTCTAGAGTCATTCGGTAGAAAACATCATCATCTGGTGTCTCAAAAGCTATTCCATCTGGTGTACAAAAAATTGTGCAGTTCATCTTACACAATAGGTCCCTACCTAACAAGTTCACTGGACTCGTGTCACAGACAATAAATCTGTGCATGTCTGAAAATTTCCCTATCTGTACTCTTACTGGTTCAGTAAGACGTGTTCTGATTTGTGTATTAGCTACACCAACTACTTGGATTGCTTCATCCGAGAGAGGAAGATTTCTAACATCTGTTGACCTGACAGTTGATCTTGTCGCACCTGTGTCTACCAAAAAAGTAACACTCTCTTCATTTATTTTCCCATCCACAAATGGTCCTGCCTGGTCTATTTCTAGAGTTGCACCAAGTATGCACTCTTCCTCCTCTCTTCGGCACCGTCAATAATCACCCTCAGACTCACTCCCTTCACTCTTTAACAAGTACTGCTGTACTTTGTTAGAACGTCTTGGTTTGTTTACCTGCTCATCATTGTAGAATCCTGAATCCTGATTATACTTTTGTAACCCTCTATTCTGCGGCAAGGGCGGTTTTGGCTCTTGACTCTGCTGTCTCACAACTTTCTGTTGTTGCTGTTGTTGATTATTTCCTTCATTCTGGTTCTGCACCTGTTGATTTAAAGGTTTACTCTCATTACTCACTAATGGTGGATTAGGACATTCAGATCTCCAATGTCCCAGTTGGCCACAGTTGTGACAAGGAAACTTTTTCTTCGCTTCCTCAAGACTTCCTTTTCCTTTTCCTGCATATCTGGGTCTATTTCCTGCATTATTTCCTGGATTATTTGCCTGTTCTACTAACTGTGCTTCCTGTCTTTCTGCAACTTTCACTTGTGCCCACATTGCTTTCTCTTTCAGCTTTCTTTGTTTTGCTTCAATTTCATCACTGAAGTATTTTGCATGTCTCAGGATCTCATCTACTTTTTTACTCTGCCAATCCACTGTATGTTCACGAATCCTCTCACCAATTTCAGGTCTTAGGCCATATACAAATCTGTATACAAAGTGACTCAAATCTTTGTCACCCAGGTGTTCATCTCCACTGAATTGTTTAAAAGCCAGTATCAGCCTCTCGTAAAAAGCATGAACTGATTCTTTTGCTTCCTGTTGTGTTCGATCTATCTTAACCCAGTCTGTCTCTTTTGGAGGAACTTTACTCTTCAGGTATACCATCACCTGATCATATTTCCTCTTTACCTCTGGATCTGGTGCCCCTGTTCTTGAATCTCTTGGATATTCCTCAGTAGGCCAACTCACAACTATTTTACACTCAGTCCACAAGTCTGCTGGAACAATTATATCAAACAGACTATTCAGGTCAACCCACAGCACTTTTGACAATTTCACAAACCTATCTACCTGCCTATACCACTCGACGGGCTTTTCTCTCAATCGAGGGAAATCATTCGTAAATGATAAAATATCCTGTCTGGTCCATGGAACATGTACATATCCTCCTCCAGGTATTTCTCTCATAGGATAATTATTCACCGGTTTCTCCTTTTCTCTCACTGGAAATGCTGAATAAGTTGTTCTATCTTCAGATTCCTCTCTTTTCTTATACCACCTATCCTTCCATTTTTCTACATCACCCCATCTTCGCAATAATGCTACCATTTCTTTAATCTGTCCTGTTCTACCAGTAGCATTCACATTTTCAATATCCTTCTCTGTAAAATCCATCCTGTAAGTTTTCTGTAAAGCTTTCACTTTATCAATGTCAACTCCCTGCTCATTTGCTATTGTTCTTAGCCTGTCATGAGTATTCCTTGCTCTCCAGGTAATACTTTTACACATAAACAACAGCTCACCATCATGATGACTCTTCAGGATTTCTGTTGGAACTGTTCCTGTCACAAGCTCTTCTAATTCTATACGTAACCTAGCCACATCAATAACTTGTGAATCCTTATCCTTTTTCTGAAGAACCTTCATCCAATCATTCAAATCATCAACTGTTATTTCAGCAGTTTTTTTCACTGGAACCACTCTTTTTTGCGGTTCTAAAATTGGCATCCCTGAACAACTAGGTTCACTAGCATCCAATAGTTCACTACATGTGTCATGTCTTGTTTGTCTCAGGTCACTTCTTTCTGCTCTTTTATCTGAATCTCCTGAAGGACCAACTGAATTTGTCAAATCATTCCAAACATATGGAATCACCAGTCCATTTTCACCTGCTCTCTGTTTGTCAAACACAGGAATAACCGGACCTATAGTTACAGGCACCGTAACAGCTTCCAGATTCTTCGTTAACTCCCTAATTTTCTCAGTCAGTTCTGTTGTCGTTTTTGCTAATTTTCTGGCATTTTCCTCACTACTTCGATTCTCTCTCTCCCTGAAAGAACTACTACTTCTTGATTCAGGTGTCACTTTTTCTTTCTCAATAATACAGACTGTATCTCTTATCGGAGAAACAACTGGTGTACTCTCATCTGGTTCTGGTCTATATGGAGGTGGTCTCTTGTAAATCATGTCATTTAAGACCTCATCATCATACTCATTAACTCCAACTGCTCCTTCTTCAATTGTTCTCATAGGATATAATCCCTCTGACATATTAACATCTCGCCACCTTTTCATCCGATCATGATGTGTTTCACGATCATGTCTCCTCCCAAACATATTCCTGTAATACCCTCCAGATCTTTGCTTTTCTCGCTCATGAACTTCCTCTTCCCATTCCACTAAAGCCTCGAACTGTGTAGGTCTTGGCTTCGGGTCCAGACATGCCATCTTTTCCCGTAAATTTCTCAACACGGCCAAATTAAATGAACCATGTTCTGGAAATGCTAGAACACCATCTTCTTTAGTATACCTAACCCAATTCTGCAACCATATACAGGTATGTAATCCATATTTCGCAACCATGAAGGATGCAGGTGTTTTCGCTGGAGGTAGCAACTCACCCTCTCTCGTTTTAACCTCTTTATCCTTGCTAAACCACTTTTTAACTTTCCCAAAGAATGTTTTTTTCTTTTTTTCTTCTTGGTAATACATTTTAGCGCTTACCAAAACTCTCTACTCTCTCCGTATTATAAATATACAATACGAGCTTCTCAACCAATAGCAGCGCGACTCACACTAACGCACCAATCCTGGAGCGTCTGCGTCACTACACAGCTCTTCCAATCCCTGCGCGACTCACACTAACGTACCAATCCTAGCGCAAACCCTATTCTGATCCACTATCCAATCAGAGCGCGGACTTTCTGACGTCAACAGTCGCTGCAGTCGCTTGTCTCCTGTCTTCTGTCACTCGTCTACCCCTCCTTTACAAAATCTCTCAGTAGACTTCGTGTCAAGATTTCTACAAAATCTATTAGTTACAACATAAAAACATCTCCATTGTCTGCTTCGCTAACCACAGAATAGTAAAAGAGAGTCTATTTTTCAAGAGTCAACAACCTTCATACATCTCATAACTGTTTCCTCTAGGACTTATCCAAAGAGTCTTACAATCAATAAATGTATATACATTCACGCACATTCATGCAAGAAAAATATAGTACATGCACACAGAATCCTGCTTCCCGAGAACAGCGCACAATCTGCTCCACTACAGAATTATAACATACATTAACTAAGCAACTTTGCCCAGTTCCTCAAACAAGCTCAGAGAATACCTATTACTCCTCCCGCGATAAGCTTTAACGAAAATCCTTTACGGATCCCTGGGACTTAAGACCAGAGTTTCAAAGATAACCTTCACTATCATTCACACTCCTTATATACCTGAAATATATTCTAATAGTAACATACGACAATGTCACTGATTCCGAACCCAGACAATGTGAACGCGCAACTTCAATTGTCACACGTTATTCCTTACAATCCCGTCTTTCCCGAGAGCAGCATATACCTTCCTCTGCCCTACTACGGAACTGCTACCACAGCCTCCAAATTCCAGAAGCACTACATATAACTCAACATGACGACTTCAACATAAAGTATTAGTACATATACCAATATCGACAAAATAAAATCAATAATCAATAAGCTAATGTACAAGCAATCTTATCAGATCAAGACAACCATCAAAACCATCCTATCTCTGCTACCAGGAAATTGATAGAGATCAGGGTATCTAAAATATGCCCACTACCACGGATAGAGTAATCACACAGTTACACGCACATACATTCATCATACGCTAGGGCCCATTTCACTAACATACGCTCTAATACTCTACCAGCAACAAACCTGTGGAAAGAAAACACCTAAACACCCTGCATCAATATCAGGTCGATGAGATCTGGTTTTGTGACTGTCCTAATCAATAACATAATCTACACAACATATACAATAATGATCAGAAATATAAACCCAATAATTGACAAGAAAGAAAATTCAACACCATGTTTAAAATTATATTGCTTTATCTAAAATTAGTCAAAGTAAATCAATCAGAATAAATCATTTCTCATAGTTACCTATTCTAACTAAGTGTCAGAACGGGTCAGGACAAGTCTCTCGGTAAAGTCTCTCAAGACGAAATCCTCAGCATCGATCCTCAGCAACGTAGATTCGCGCGGCAAAGGCAAAATGGCAAGTGGCAAATCCCTCCCTAAGCTAACATTTTTTATAGTAAAAATTACAATGGAAACACACATAAAGTTTGCAAAATACATTGAATCACTGAGCAGAGCGAGAAGGAAGAAATGTAACATTGCTACATCTGGAAATCTCCGCTCAGGAAAAGTCACAAGACGGAAACTACGGAACAGGAACCAAGATACTATTTAAGTATCCGATTTGTTCAACTTCCCTCGGCAGCCGAGCCACAGTTCATTGTTCATTTCTAAAACTTCTTTGTCTCCCAAGGCTACCCATGATGTTCCATTTCTTTTTGGAGATCCTCCAAAACTGCTGCGTCCTCATGGAAATTTTCATTCAAGGACCATGGTCAGCCAACTTCAAGACCATTTCCAGCAGGGGTCTCCCTCGTCTCAGTTTTCACATATTCACTCGAGGCCAGGCTCACAAAATCAGCCATCATGAACTAGGCTTCCATAGGCCACAATTGACCATCTCAATTAAAAGAAATAAAAACAACGTTACTACAGCATAATGATTAAACAGTGTTAACCCCACTAATACCCTTATGTGTATGCATTTAGCTAGCTCTCGCGACATAAAAAGCATTAATTCAGACAGCGTTTTGTGCTCAAAATAAACAGCACACAGCAACGTTTAAACATGAAAACTTGCACGTTATTTTTTTTAGGAAACAGAAACAGCACACGTATGCTAACCCTCGTGTAACTTTCTCTTATGTTAAGACAAACGGATTGATTAATAAAAAAAAACACACTTGCACAAGACAAATAATTACTTGTTATTTATTAATATTTAATAAAACGCATAGACATACTAGAGCTTCAAAAGCCCCTGAATTTTCTAAATGAAAACTCTGCTCCAGCAATGTACACACATATGATATATTGTCAATGTATCTGTATCTGTGATGTAAAGCGCTCTGACACCCTGCATTGGGATGAGCAGTGCCACTACTCATCCCAATACAGGGTGTCAGCATGCTTTACATCACACGTACACAAATGACAATTTAAGTACCACTGTTTTGCTTTATTTCTTTTATAGCACTTTAGAACTCTAAAGTGCTATAAAAGAAATAAATCAAAATAGTTTTATTTAAATTGTTATTTGTGTAAATACTGGGACGACCAACACACCTGACATTCTTACAGTGCATGCAGATATATCTCTTATATATAGGGACTGAACAAAACCAAACGCATTTCTCTCTTAGGTACCTGTGAAGTGCTAAGGGGCGTGCCTTTGTTACCCCTCCATTGCACCTAGGTGAGAGGCTTTAGACTGCTCCCAGTCAGTATACTCCAACAAAAAGAGGTCTGATGGCCCCCTTGCCTTTGTTATGGACCCAGCATGCATCTGAAAAGCCCCTTCCCCACCTGCACAGTGCTGCTCTGAACAAAAGCAGACAATGTGCAGAGACTGCTGAAAGTGTCCCGTTGTTAGAGAATGACAGCAGGATGAGTTTTGCATACTCCTGTGAATTCCGGGGGTAGGACAGGAACGCGGCACTCCACTGAAAGCAGACAGCTTTGCAGCAGGTAGACAGTGGTTACTCTTTGAAAATAGTGGGTTGACGGCGTCTACTAGTGTCTACCCTCGACTCGAGCCCTGTATGGTCTCCATGTCCCATCACACCCCCCCGTATATTTTTCTGAGACGTAGGATCCACAAAATGTTTGCACCAAGTTGTGGCAGGTGCACAGGAATGTTCTGTGGGTGTCCGAGGGTTCACGGTTCCTTTTACGATTTGAGTGTCTATGCATTGAAGAGAAAAACAGTTTCCTCATTCAGTCTGATTTGCTTATTTTTCAAACATTATTCTCTGCTCTTCACCTGCTGATAATCTGAGGATAAATGGTTAATGCAGAAATTTAAAGTTCACTATCCACTTTTTGTAACAAAAAAAATACTTAACGGAATTCACCAAACCACAAAAAGAATCTGTCGAGCAAAGTTTTAGATTCGTGCCAAGTTTGATTTCATTCCATTCAGCAGTTTTTGCTGTAGTGGAGAGCAATGGTTTCTGTTCTTCCCAAAAACAGAACACTCTTCTGTTTTTTGACCCGTCCAGCCCTTTTATTCGTGCATGGATGACTCTGCACAAAAATAGGCATACTTTTGCTGAATACACAAATTGTGTGTCAAATTAAACAGATTTGTTAAACGGTACAAGGTTGTTGGCACAGCTAGGACGCCTTTTCAATAATAATACGTTAAACCTAGTCTTAACTAGAGAATCGCTGTTACTGTATCTGTAATATATACAGATACATACAAAGAGACAAATCAATGTACATACATACAAGTATGCCCTACAGGCCATCACTCACAGTGAGCTGCCTGATCACTGTCATGGTCTAGGGCTGCCACCTGTGGTAAATGGAGGTGTGACCTGCCCTATGGATTCTCTTCTGCAAGAAGACCTTTCTAGTCTGTCCAGACATATCCTTGGTCTTGTTGCTACTGCTCCATACTACAGGTTAGAGGTTCTGTATTCGAGAGATTCTTCGAGCACACACATTTACACCTGTAGTATGAACCTCATTCTCAGGAGCCTTGTTGAGAGAAATCTTATTGATTGATTTATTTGTTGATTTGATTTATTTATTGCATCCGGTCCTTTTTCCTAAAGCAGGGACCGGGAGATTTGCAACAGTGGAGACATGGAGGATCCTCTGCTCTTTTAAATCAATATCATAAAGCATCACACATGTCTATGTTCCTGCCTGAACTTCACCTCACCTCTACCAGCCGAGATAGAACATCTGTTTTGAGCTTCACTGTTCTATTTTCTTGTGACATAGAACTTCACCAACAAACCATTGTATCTATCTAGGTCATTGGTGGTCCCTTATCCTTCATTCAGTTTTTTGTAATTGTTTTCCATACTTGTTGATCCCTTTAAAAGATCTCAAATATTTCCAGTTCATTAGTATAAGAGGTGTACTTAATCACTTGTCGAGGTGTCATCCTCTCCCAAGGTACTGATATAGGTATGTCACCTTTACAACAAGTTTTGTACCATGCAGCACCTTTACCTTGTAGTATTTAACACCCATTAAGCACAGCAATGCCTATTTCAAAAGTACTTTTCCAAAGTGGTATTTTACCAAGCAATCGCATTTACCCCCAAAAAGACATAATACACACACATACATATGTATATATTAAGGTATGCATTTATATATATATATATTCACTGAAAAAACCATAGGTTTAACACATGTTATAGTTAGCTGTACATTTTACTCGTAAAAAAACAATGAAATTCCACGTTATAGTTAGATCAGGTAACTATAACTCGCGCGACCGCCACTCTATCACAAGGATGATGTCATCAGTAATGTCATGAGTGATGCCACTGACCATGTCATGAGTGATGTATTATGTGACGTCATCAGCAGTGGATTGCGGGCGCGCAAGTTATAGTTACCTGATCTAACTATAACGTGGAATTTCATTGGTTTTTTACGAGTAAAATGTACAGCTAACTATAACATGTGTGAAACCTATGGTTTTTTCAGTGAATTTGCAAGGTTTTTTAAATGCTAATTCCTAACTATAACGTGTGTGAAACCTATGGTTTTTTCAGTGAATTTGTACGGTTTTTTAAATGCTGTTATGTATTTATTTTTAATTTTTGCGCGCACCGTGCGCGCCCTGTGGGCACACGGTGAGCTTCGCTCACCGAGCGCCCACGTGGCACATTTCGTACCGTGCACGCCTCGCCATTTTTTACAAAATATCAATTGTTTTTTTCTCTCTTGGGGGTCCTTAGATTTAAATATTAAATGTGATTGTTAATTCTTTTTATTTTTTTTTACCGTACGCGTACGGTAAGCTTACCGTACGCGCACCCCGCGATTTTTTAAAAAAATTATTAAATTAATTTTTCATACTTTTTGGTCCTTCGTGAACCCCCTGACGAACGCTAGGAGGTCTGCAACTCTCTTCATGGCCCCCTTTTCGTGTTATCAACCTTTTTTTCTCAGTGCGAGAGACAGAAAATGGCGGCCGATACTTCCTAGTTTCGACCAATTCGAATGTTTACTTTGATCTAACAACCAATCAGAAACGCGCTCGCGCACGGCACCGTACGCGTACGGTAAGCTTACCGTAAGCGCACGGTAAGCGCACGGAGCGCTGCCACAGATATATATATATTGATTTAAATGCTATTTTCTCAGGAACTACTGAACAGATTTACACCAGACCTACAAAAGGCACTTCCTTGACCTTATGGCTACCTCTCTGCCAAATTACAAGTAATTCTGTTCAGCCGTTCGGGCTGTAGCTGTGTCTAAAGGTCCTATGGAAAAATGCATGGGGAAAACGCGTTTTGGGACCCCCCTTTTTTCTCAGCCCCCGCTTGACGAATCCCCCCGAGACTTTCAGGGTAGGAGCGGAGCGTAGCGCCCCATTAGTTTTGAAAATTTCGCGAGGATTCGTCGACCGGCGCCACAGTTATTCCAAATAGAATGTTGCGGATTTCCTATGGAAACAGGGTCCTAACTATAACTACCTACTGGCGACCGCCAGTAGGTAATATATATATATATATATATATATATATATATATATATATATATATATAAAATCTTAAAACATACTTATGTGATTAATAACATTTTAAGGGTTCATATTTGAATAGGGGGAAAATGATAGTATGGGTATATTACATCTAAGGGATTGGTAAGAGTAAAGGGTGGTAAAGGGTTTTTAGGGTACTGGGGTTGATAGGTTTAAGGGGTACTGAGGTGTTTTTAGGTTTAAGGAAAGTGTAGGGCTAAAGGTTGGCAAGGTTTTTTTAGGGATCAGGAATGTATTGGGTAGAGGAAGTTGTAAAATGTTTTTAGATTTAAGGGATATGTAGGAGTACCGTAGTAGTAAGGGTTTTAAGGTGTACGAGATGGGTAGGGGAAGAGGGTAGTAAATGATTCGTTTTCGGACTCTCCAGGCTTCGGGGGCCGCGGCGGGGATGTCGACAGTTGGCGATCCTTGAGGCAGCAGGCGATCCTTGGGGCAGCAGGCGACGGGCCGCGGCGGTGATTCTCGGGCCTACGGCGCACTCGTCGGCGCCACCGGCAGCGCCCCATTCTTCCCAGCGCCCGGGCCGCAGCGGTGATCCTCGGCAGGCAAGCGCTCCCAGGACTTAGCGTGGGGTCGCAGGTACCGGGCTGCAGCGGTGATTTGGGGGCATGCAGCGCTTGGCAGGCTTAGCGCTTGGGAGACACGACATGGAAGGGGCACAGCGGTAGCTCCGCTAAATCCTGGGCTGCGGCGGTGACGGCTTGTAGCGCTTGGGACCTTATTCCAACGGCAGGGGGAAAAGAGAGGCACGGCAGCAGCCCAGTGATGCTAGGGCCAGTAGCGCTCAGAGGCTCCACAGCGCATAGGAACAGTATGGGTAGATTATTCTTCTGAGGAGAACAGTCCTGGCAGTGCAGCGCTAGGTGGGCACAGCGCTTTACCTGTGGCTCCTGTAGGGCTCATAACAGACAGTCCACGTCTCCAGGGCAGCACTTCTCTTAGGAGGGGATGGAAGATGGCAGGTTCCCCTGGCAGGCTTTTCGGACTGGTGTAGATTTTTATTCCTTTGAATTGAAGCTGGTACTAAATCAGATCCATTGTCCCATATCATTAATGATCTCTGGCAGAATATTTCGAAACAAAGGGAAAAGAAAAAAGAAAGCTAAAATTGAAACCAAAACTTAAATACCCATTAAAATCAATTAATGACATATTTTTGCATGTCCTAAAAGGAAAACTACCTAAGCATTAGAAAAATGCTGCCTGATGCATTGTCCAGTACTCTTCTGAAATGACTGCCTATTATATTTATTTTTGGTAAATACTACACCTCTGACAACTGGTAAATGCAACACCTCCGACAACTCCACTGGCTTCCAGTCAACAAAAGAGTCACTCCCAAGCTCCTCACTCACGCCTACAAAGCCCTACACAATGAAGGGCATGTCTGAATGCCTGAACCACTGCCTTACATTCCACGTACCAGACAACTCCAATCCACCCAACTCGCCCTCGCTGCCATCCCCAGGATCCAAGAAACCAGAACCTGAGGAAGATCGTTCTCCTACCTCGCCTCCAAGACATGGAACTCCCTGCCCCTGAACCTCAGACAATCAGCGTCACTGACCCAATTAAAACATTTCCTTGTTAGAACTGGGGTCACCAATTCCGACGTGGTAGCTTGGTGCGAGGTAGGAAGGCACCCGAAGGCAATGTGTGAAGCAGTTGTGCAGCACTCACTCAAACGGATCCAGCTATGCGCACACAATGAAGGACACGACACCAAGTGGTTTGATGAAAACAAAATTCTTTATCTACTTCAAGGTGGGGAAAATCAATTCATTTCAGGAATAAGCGGGCAGATGCAAGGCAGCAGCAAATTCATCTGGGTAACTACATCCGATAATCATAGAGCAACAACCATTTCATTCAGTTACGTAAATCAATGAATAGCAGGGCAACAATTCATTTATTTAGATCAACCAGGCACAAATACTTTCAGGTGAACAGCACCATTAACCTTCTTGGGCCGCAAGCAATTCACTATAGCCCCAACACAGGTGCAACTTCATTTAGGGGAATAATGCGGGGGGAACTCAGGGCAAAGTAAGATGCACTTTGGGCTCAAAACAGGTGTCAGTTCATCTCAGCGGGGCAACAGTGAATTCGTACCTGGGAACAAAGTAGTGCATGGCAATACCGCAATTAATTCCTTTCTGCAAGGCAAACAGTGCATTTCCATACAACCATTAATTCATTCCTGTGAGGCAAACAGTGCATTTTTATATAACAATTAATTCACTCCTGTGAGGCAAACAGTGCATTTCGATGGTACCAATCACTTCCTTCCTACCGCTAGACCACCAAGGCTCAGTCTCACAGTGAATCCCCTCTTTACTGTGTCTTCAGGCCCCGGGCAACAAGCAGTTAATTGGGGGTCCTGGGGGGGCCCAGGGCCAATCTCTAGAAGGGGGGCGGTAGCGGGGCTGCCTTGCTGAACGGGGGCGACTCCTGGGCAGCCCTCGCTATTCCTGCAGACCCTCCGCCCTCCTTCTCAGGGGAATTACCTTATGCCGGGGCCTCCGCTCGCTGTAGGGAGTTCCAGGTCAGACGGGAGCCTGCGCAGGCAAAGCGGGCTCCCCGCGGCCCACACTCACGGTGGGGTCGAGGTAGGGGGGTGTCCGAGTCGGCCCCGGCTCTTCGGCATCTTCTACGTCCCGTACCGAGCCGGGCACAGGCCTGGTGGGGCGCGCCCACAGCGGTCAATCCCTGCGCGGCTCACTGGGGGTGCGGTAGCCTCATCCAATGGCTGCTCAGCGGTAGTGGGGGCGTGGCTGGTGACACGGCCGGTGCCCCTGTCACATGACACAGGACAAGCTGGCTTCGCCGGCCCGGCGCGGGCCTTCCCAATACCACGGCGGCCCTCTCCAGGCTTCGGGGGCTGCGGCGGAGATGTCGACAGTTGGCGATCCTTGAGGCAGCAGGCGATCCTTGGGGCAGCAGGCGACGGGCCGCGGCGGTGATTCTCGGGCCTACGGCGCACTCGTCGGCGCCACCGGCAGCGCCCCCTTCTTCCCTGCGCCCGGGCCGCAGCGGTGATCCTCGGCAGGCAAGCGCTCCCAGGACTCAGCGTGGGGTCGCAGGTACCGGGCTGCAGCGGTGATTTGGGGCATGCAGCGCTTGGCAGGCTTAGCGCTTGGGAGACACGACATGGAAGGGGCACAGCGGTAGCTCCGCTAAATCCTGGGCTGCGGCGGTGACGGCTTGTAGCGCTTGGGACCTTAGCCCAATGGCAGGGGGAAAAGAGAGGCACGGCAGCAGCCCAGTGATGCTAGGGCCAGTAGCGCTCAGAGGCTCCACAGCGCATAGGAACAGTATGGGTAGATTATTCTTCTGAGGAGTTTTAGTCCTGGCAGTGCAGCGCTAGGTGGGCACAGCGCTTTAACTGTGGCTCCTGTAGGGCTCATAACAGACAGTCCACGTCTCCAGGGCAGCACTTCTCTTAGGAGGGGATGGAAGATGGCAGGTTCCCCTGGCAGGCTTATTGTGGGGGAGAAGGGGGTTGAGTTGGCAGGCATCAGAGGCAGGGTGAGTCCCTGCAGCACACTGGAGATGGTCCCCCGGGTTGCCCCCTCACCAGGCAAGATCAGCAGGCAGGCAGAGTCCCTCATCTAACTTGGGTACAGCAGGGCCTAGACTCAGTCAGTCCCAGTAGTGTAGGTTTCTCCCCTAGGCCCAACCGCCTACGCTCCGGCAGAGGTTCCCCCAGGTCCAGTGGTGCCCCAACTGACTAGTCAGGTTTCCCTCCTTTCCTCTTATACCCCCAGGTCAGGTGACCCTCCTGCAAAGGCGGCAAAGCATAATCCCTCCCAGGGCTGGAAGGTTCCAGGAGCTTCCACATAATAGTCTATGGGACAAAAAGGCAGGATGGAAAAAGATACTGTATCAAAATGTCCCAGACTGCTCCCAACCACTAGTGTGTGTGTATGCAATGGCCACTCCGCAGTAGCAGGGGCCTGTGGCAGCCATGTTGTTAGTAGAGAGCACCTGCACCTCAGCACTGTTTAGCAGTAGTAAGGCGCCCAGAGACCTAGGGCGAACAAAAAGATGGCGGAAAAAATAAGACAACAAGGGCAAAAAAAAACGGGGTAGTCGACCCTAGGGCTGACAGGTCTAACAGTCCTCAAGACCTGGCTCTTCGAATGATCCTCCACTCAGTCTGACCAGCAGCCCCCTCCACCCCCAGCACCTTAAGACCCTTACGGGTGAGTAGACGCACTTTATAAGCCCCTGATTGATTGATTGATTGATTGAATCCCCATGTAGTTCCTCCCCCATGTGCATGCCATCTGGTTCCCATGTTTCTAACTCAATAATGTAGCGTGGTTCCCATTTACGTAGTGTTAACTCCCTGTCACCTCACGCCTTTTTTGTTTTTTAATACTCTCTATTCCAAAATACCTGGCCTGGTGGTAACATTTTTAAATGAAATGGGGTTAAAAGCAGATGCTTGTAGTGGAAGTGGTTTTAGGTCCAAGTAAAAAATGATACCTAACTTGCTCCCTGATAATATTGATGTATTTCATAAGCTTATGACTATAGAACTGCAACACCTCAGAACTGAAGTTGTTATGAAGAACAAAAGGAATATGACTTAATCTCATTATGAAATTCTCAAAAAGTGGATAAGGGTGGGGGAAATTGTTATACAACCCCTTACAAGGGGGTAATGTGGTGGTGGGGGCCAGAAAAGAGTATGTCAAGGAGGATACATCTCAATTAGATGATCAGGAATATTATTGCAAGGTAGAAAGATATTACTGTGAGAATTTAAGTGAGAGATATATGAGGTTGTTAGATGTCGCATGAATAGTGGTATTACTGAATATGCTACGTACAGTTTCTCAAGAAATTGAACATCCTAAGATAGATTCCATGTATTTGTTCCCCAAATTAAATAAGGATGCACAAAAGCTAAAGTGGACAGTTTGAAAATACATCTATATACGTTGTTCATCTTTTGTTCCCATTTGTTGAGAGTTTACCTAGTTACTTAAGAGGTAGCACAGATTTTATCTCAGAAACGCATGCTCTATACATTGACCTTGGAACCATTTTACTGACTATGGATGTCAGGAGTCTCTGAGCTCTGTACAAATATAATTCACAGCCACGAATTGGAAGCAATTTTATAATGTCTTAACACAAGACCATTTGGGTTATATGAACATAAAATGCTGTTGATTTCAGTAGGAGAAATTAGCGTCAAGTAGAATGTTTTTCCGTTTGATAAAGAATTATACAGATACTTCAGAGGAACCGCTATGGGCTCCAGCTTGGCCCCCAGTTATGGCAATTTAATTATGGGCGGGTAGGATAAGCAGGGTCCTTGCAAAAAGTACCACCAAGGTTATGGTCTAGTGATTATTTATCATGAACACCCTTAGTTGACCATGGAATCTAGCCACCAAAGTGCACACTTTCTGGATCTGAGTGATCAGAAAAAAGACTCCTTGTATAGAAAAGTGACTGGTAGAAACTGCATTTTACATGCTTCCAGCTTTTATCCGACACATGTAAAATGGAACATCCCATGCGGAAACATGATAACGTCGAAAGAGATCTTTAACTGTGTTGGGTCCTATGAGATAGTGTGAGAAATTCTGTTGTTAGTTGAGTGGGTGTGAACCCTTGTCAGAAATGGGGGTCTCTAGTTGGCAGAGGTAGGTACCTTTGACCAAGTAGGGGCCCTTGCTTCTAGTCAGGGTAAGGGGGGATACACTCCTAAAATAACCTCTGCTCACCCCCTTGGTAGTTGGGCACGAGCAGACAGGCTTATCACAGAGGCAGTGTGTAAAGCATTTGAGAACACATACAGTAATACAGTGAAAACACTACAAATTGACACCACACCAGTTTAGAAAAATAAGTAATCTTTATCCAGATTTAACACATGACCAAACGACAAAAATCCGCAATACAGTATTCAAAAATATGACTTTCAAATGGTAGAAATAGCTTAGTTCAACATAGATGGTAAATGTGTCTCTTTACTCTCCAAGTACCTTGGATGCATAACGCAACACAAACAAGAGGGTCACAGGGAAGGTGATTTGTCAGTTCCTTGCTTTGGGGGAGTTGATGCATCAGTTCCTTACTGCAGCTCAGGGGAGGTGATGCGTCGGTTACTTACCGGAGAGGAGGGGATGCGTCGGTTTCATATTGCGTTCCGGTTACGATGCAACAAGATGGCGCCTCGATGCGATGATCCGGTGCGAT
The DNA here is from genome assembly GCF_964204655.1 of Triturus cristatus. NCBI lineage: Eukaryota > Metazoa > Chordata > Amphibia > Caudata > Salamandridae > Triturus > Triturus cristatus. The sequence goes on from NC_140593.1 coordinate 426,716,370, forward strand.
GCGTCAAAATGGCATCATTGATGCGATGCGACAAATTGGATACGATGCGTGCACGACCAAGGGCCGTGCGGCAAAATCAGTGGTTTCTTGAGCTGAGACAGGCCCTGTGACATGCTTCTTCGGTGAAGTGACGGCAACCTCTGCGGTGGGGGCACGCTTGTCCGGCAATGTGACATGCTTCCTCAGCGATGCGATGGCAAACAGCTGCGGCGGCAGCACGCTTCTTCGGCGATGCGATGGCGACAGCTGCGGCAGCGTCACACTTCTTCCTCGTTGCGACACGCTTCCAGCCCCCAGCGACACGCAGTCCCTAGAGGTCCTGAAACAACAGCAGGCACCTCTCTGCGGGTAGAATTCCCAGAAAGGAAATTCATGGGAGCTGGTGGTGAAGTCTTTGTGTCCCTGAGACTTCAGAACAGGAGGCAAGCTCAGCTTCAAGCCCTTGGAGATCTTCCTCAAGATGATAAAGTACACACAAAGCTCCTTTTCCCCTTTCCTTGGCAATAGATAACCACTGCAGGCCAGCCCCAAACGGTAACCAGCTCAGGGGCAGTCTCTTCCTCCAGCTTCCTTGGTTTCTCTCCTTGGCAAAGGTTGTCTTGATTCCCAGAAGTGATCTAAATTTCTGGGGTCTGGACCCCTCTTTTTTATACACACAATGTCTTTGTTCTTTGAAGGCAGAGAGTGTCTGTACCCAGCCCAAACCAGTTCTGTCCTCTCTGGTGCAGCTTCCTGGCAGGAGGTGGAGACAGCACTGTTGAAAGCAGACCTGGCCCAGGTAGCTGAAAAGAAATCTCCTCCCCCTACTCTCTATTCAATGTAGGCTCTGGCAAGTGAAAGCAAATCTCCTTCCCCTACTCTCTATTCAACCCAGGTCCTATTCAGCCCAACCCTGACTCTTCAGACTGCTGGAGCCAAAGTTCTCTCTAGCCCCCTGTCATTCACAAAACAGACATGTAATACCCAAACCTAGTAGAGGCATACTGGATGGTTTAGGCAAGAAAATAGCTACTTTCTAAAAGCGGTGTTTTCACAGAATGTAAAAATCACCCACACTAAAAGATGTAGTTTAACATTCTGAGTTCAGGCTTACTAAACTCATTTTTCTACCATGTTCCCTGGGTCAGTTGGGATTGTAGAATGTTATAATCAAACTGCCCATTCTGGCCTATGGGAACAGGTAGCCTTGCAATAGTGAAAAAATGAAATTGGCTGTAATTAACTATCAGGACACGCCATACACACCAGGGCATGCTCTACCTTTCACATAAAATGCACGATACACACAGGGGTACATTGGGCCCGCCTTAGGGGTGACTGAAATGTAGAAAGGGGAAGGTTTAGGGACTGGCAAGTGGGTGCACTTGCCAAGTCGTAATGGCATTCCCAGAATGCTCACAGGCTCTGCAATGGCAGGCCTGAGCCATATTTTACAAGCTGCTTCTGTTGGTGGCACAATCAGTGCTGCAAGCCCACCAGCAGCATTTGATCTACAGGCCCTCTGCACACACAGTGCACTGTAGTAAGGTCTGACAAGTAAATCAAATCAGCCAATCATGGAATCACTAATCCATACAACAATTTACACAGAGAGCATGTGCACTTTAGCACTGATCAGCAGTAGTAAAGTGCCCAGAGTCATAAAATCACCTACAACAGGTCAGAAAAAATACCGGAGGAAGGCAAAAAGTTCAGGGATGACCCTGCAAAAAGGGCCAAGTCCAACAGCCCTTCTCAAGCAACAGCCACAATCCCTGTCAGAGTGAATTATAGTCACTAAATGAACCTGTGCCCCACCATCTAGTAACTTGATACAAAATAAGTCAGGCTTAACTTAGAGGCAATGTGTAAAGTATTTATGTAACATGCAAGCAGTAATAAAGTGAAAACACAAGAAAAATTCCGAACCAATTTCCAAAAATAAACAATAAAGTACATTTTAATCAATTATTTGACACCAAAATTACAAATCCAATCAGTAGAAATGGAGTAATGAGTTTATAAAGTCTAAAGTGAAAACTAGCAGCTAAAAGATCAAAATGGCAACTGAGGACATCTCATTGCATGAAACAGGTGCGAAGCCGAAAGTTATGGCTGACTGCAACAGAGCATGGTTCAGATACAAAAAGTGGATTGGGCCTGGTCTTTCCTTACCTTCAGACTTTAAAAGAAATTTCAAGAAATAATGTCTGAGAAGGTAAAGTTCAGCAAGGCAGGGCAGCAGGCAGTGTCCGAGGAGCCGCTGGATGAAATTGCGATGAAGATTCCTACATTTGGACGTAGTCTCTTTTTTGGAAGTTGAAAATCTCCAGCTGGACGAAGCTGCAGGCAGTAGCTGAAGAGGACTCCATGAGGCTGAATGCCCCTTCTGTGAGGAGCCACTGAACAGGATGTGCTACTGCGGAGAAGAACGTAGCGGTAGCTGCTGTGAAGTCAGGCCGACTGGCGATGCACCATGGGCAGGTATACAAGCAGGTAGGTTTTGGTTCTCAAGCAACTTTTTGACAGAAAATTTTCCCAATTCCCATGTTTAAGATTTTGGCTATCTGGGCACCTTTAGCATCACTTCCAATGGTCCAGGACTGGATTTCACTACTTGGAGGCTCAGGACTCCCTTAGGCAGGGTCTAGGTGCGAGTTCAAGATAGTTGGAGCCTTTTCTGTCCCTGAGGCTCTGATCAGAAAGCTAGCCAACTAACCCTTGAAGTCACTCTAGAAGTCCTGGGTTCACAATGAAGTGCAGGGCTCAAGCAGCAGGGCAGACCTCTGGGGGTGAAAAGCAGGCTTCAGGTAGCCGAGCAGTCCTTCTGGGAGCAATCAAAACAGCCTTCTGAAGAACACGGCAGTCCACAGAAGCAGGTAGTCCTCTGAGAGTCATTCTGCAGGTCCAGAAAGTGAACCAAAGTGTGGTGCCCACTTTGAAGTGGGAGAAATTTGTGGAGGCTTCCTCCCTACAGAAATGTCTAGAATGTCCTACGTTCCTGTCCTGGCTCAAGCCTGGCTATAGGCACAAAAGGCTAATGTGAAGTTCTTCATGTGAGAGCAGGGCACAACCTATTAAAGTGCAAGTGGGGCCGTATACAGCTCAGCTCCATCTTGCCTGAGATGGCCCATCCGTACGCACAAATCCCTCTTTTATGTGGCTGTGTGGAAGGAATATATTTAAAGGCCATCTGCCACTCATACCTAGTCATGCGACCCAGGCACAGTCTCCAAGCACCAAAGGGTTAGTGACAAAAATGCCAACTTTCTAAAAGTGGCATTTTTACAAGTGTGATTTAAAATCCGACTTTATCATTAAAGAGGATCTTCTCTTACAATTCCTCAGACACCTAACATGACTTTTAATTTCTACCTGCTCCCAATCAAAGCAATTATTAAATGAAATAAGGTAACCCATTGTTGTCCTATGGGAGAGGTTGGCCTTACATTAGTTAAAAATGAATTTGTGAGATTTTCGTTCCAGAACATGTAAGACATCAAAGAACAAGTCCAACCTTTTAATTACAATGCACCGTGCCCTATGGGCAGTATAGGGCCGCCTTAGCGTTTACATGTATTATAAAAGGCGTTTTAGGCTTGGCAAAAGAGTTAATTTGTCAAGTCGAATTAGCAGTTTAAAACTGCTGGCAGGCTGCAATGGCAGGCCTGAAACATGTTTTAATGGGCTACGTAAGCAGATGACACAATAAGTGCTGCAGGCCCATGAGTAGCATTTCATTTACCAGCCATGAGTAGATGGTAAACTACTTTGCTAAGGACTTATAAGTAAATTAAATAAGCCAATCAGGTGTTAGCTAATTTTACAATGTTTTAGGGTGTGAGCACAGGCACTTCAGAACAGGTTAGCAGTTAATAAAGTGCACAGAGTCCTATGGCCAATAAAAACAGAATAAAATAGGAGGTGTGAAGGCAAAAACTATAGGGAAGACCATCCTAAGGAGGATAGTTCTAACACATAGCATAAAAAAAGTCTATTGCTTAGGATAAGAACACAGGGTTATCGACTCAAATGTTTGAACACCACAGAAATAAAGACTAGATAACTTAGGAGGGATGATTTGATTCAAACATGAGAAAGGCCAAGATGTGAGATGAACTGAGAAACATAAGCCTAAGGTAATTTGTTTCATCACCTTGTTTTTTTCCCAGTCGGATTTGATTATGAAGAAAATGAAAAAACATAGGGACATATTGCCCAATGAGGCCATTTTGATGCCTTATCTAAGGATGAGTTCAACTATAAAATATTGGAAAGTTCAATCTATGTGAGATCTGGTGGTTAAGAGACCCTTTTCAGAGGATCTCAGACAAAGAGAAAAGATTGAAATTAAAAGGGGTTTTTCTCCCTGTACTGGATGTAAAGCCTGCAAATATAGCGTGAAAGTAGTTAGTTATGAAGTCTCATATACAAGGAAAGAATGATCAATTGGCAAGTACATAACTTACAAATCTGAATTTACAGTATATGTGAGTGCCTGTCCTTGTATTAAAAGATATGTTGGTTGCACAACTTTCCATGTGAAGAAAATATTTCTAGAACATCTAAGAGCTATAACTAGCAGAGATTCTAACTCCAGTTGAACAAGACATTTTGAGATTTATCATAACTCGGATTGGACTATGGCCAGGATTTTTTGGATAGACTATTAAAAAAAAAAAGAGGAGGTGAGGGAGTAAACACTACCTAAACTGGAATCATGCTACATTGTTTATTCAGAAACATGACCCAGATGGCATGAACGTGGGGAGGAACTACATTTTCCTGTACCAAAATAAATGTAGTAGTGTTGGACAGGCCACATGAAGGGCTTGCTCCCTCCCCGCATGACAGGGCCTGAGCCCCGGCCCTCCAGGTGTTACCCACAGAAACAACCCGCACCCCGTCCCCAGACGGGACTCCTGCCCCCGGACCTCTCTGTATCATGGGGCCGAACCACTACCGGCTCCCCCACCCGGCCCGGCCGCCATCTTGGACACTGCACCACGAGGCCGCGTGGCCTCAGCTCGACCCTAACCCTGGGCCTGGCCAGGCCCCGACATTCCGGCACCACCATCCACCCAGGAGGTGAACGGACCACTTGGCAGGTCGATGGGAGAAAGAAGTGTCGATGGCTCTCCCCCGCCAGGTGCCGATCGCCCCCCAGCTCCCCCGGGCGCTGGCTCCACCCCCCTGCTGGGTGTCTGGACTCCCTCATCCCGGACCTCCCGACCTCCAAGTGCGAGGGTCCGGACATCAAAGGGCGCCAGACCTATAACTGGGGCAGCTCCAGAGCAGGAAGGCAGTTGTATCCTGGAGTCGAGAGACACCGTGAAGAACTCATCCCTGACGGACTACTGGCGCTGCCGTAGCCCTGCCTTGCGAACTATCGTCTTGCCTGCTGGCGCTGCCGCGGCCTTCTGCATCCTCCATCCTCGTCGGGACCTGCTGGCGCTGCCGCGGACCGTTGTAACTACCACCTTCACTGGGACCTGCTGGCGCTGCCGCGGACCGTTGTAACTACCACCTTCACTGGGACCTGCTGGCGCTGCCGCGGACCGTTGTAACTACCACCTTCACCGGGACCTGCTGGCGCCGCCGCGGCCCGTCCATCTAGAACGCCGAGCTCGAGGATTGTGAGCTATCCATCATACCACCTCAGCTACCAGATTGGTAACAAGACTGTCCCGCTACCCCCTTTCCCAACCAAGAGACTAGAATCGAGGGGACCCCTGAGTCCTGACCTCCTTGTACCATTCTATCGTACCTAAAGATTGCTTATAAAGAACGTCAAAACCTTATCTTTGTGTGGTGTACATCTGTGGGGGGGAAGTTACTCGTCTGTACGATCGCTGGAGACGGCTCTCCCCGGAGACCTCTCCCCTTGTCCTCGGCCGACCCTCCCGGTCTGTCTAACATTGGTGGCCAGCGGCGCGATCCGAATCAACGCATAATCGTACAGAGAGTAGCTCACCCCACGACGAAACCACAATGTCAACCAAAGAGAGCGGATCCACAGAGAAATTCCAGATGGAGAAATTGGAAGAGTACAGCCATCGTGAATTGAAACAATTCTGCATTGAACTAGGCATTGCTACCACCGGCCTGAGTACCAAAGACGATTTCAAGCACGCCATTGAGTCGTGGGCAGAAACCGGGGCCGCCAGATCCCCGGACCAAAACATTGCAGCATCAGAGAGGAACACCACGGCTCCCGAGGAGCGAAGAACGGGTCTCTCGCAGGAAGAGATCCAAGAGAGAGAAAAAAGCAGACTACATGAGCTAGAAATGGCACGGCTCAAAATGGACGGTGAACTAAAATTAGCCGAACAAAAACTGAACCTAGAACATCTGCGGCTCCGAGAAGAACGGGAAGAAAAACAGAGGCAGAGAGAGCTCGAAGAAAAGAGATTAGCGTACGAACACGAGCGCAAACTGGCAGAAATAGACCTACGGAAGCAGAACAAAGAACTGGAGGTGCCCGAGCGACCGCGCACCCCGGGAGCGACAGAAAAGAAAGTCCACATCCCCAAGGATGTCGTTCGAGAGTATGTCCGAGAGGACGACATACAACAGTGGTTCAAGGCCTACGAGATCGCCATGACCTCCCACCGGATCGATCGGAGTGACTGGGGAGCAGGCCTATGGGGGAGGTTCGTCAATGAAGGCCGCGATGCCCTGTTACAGCTCCCAGACCATCTGATGTCATCCTATGACCACATGAAGGCTGCCCTCCTCACCCGACATGGGCTCACACCCGAAATGTACCGCCAGAGGTTCCGAGACTGCACCCGGATCCCGGGTACAACTTGGGTGGAATATGTCAACTATTTCAGCCGAGCCTTCGAGGGTTGGATCAAGGGAAGCCACGTAACGACCTACGAGCAACTTTTTAATCTCATGGTGTGGGAGCACCTCTCTAACAACTGCTTCGTCGAGCTCAGGCAGCACCTCCTCAACAGTAAATTGACTGACCCACGGCAACTCGCCGCCGAAGCTGACCGGTGGGAAAGCACCCGAGTGGGCCGGAGAGGGCCGCACGAACAGAACCGGAACAACCAAGGTCAGCACCGTCCCCGAGGAGGAGGAGGAGGCCAGGGACGAGGAAGAGACACCGTCCCGGCCGCTCCCGCTGCCAGCACCCCGCCCCCGGCCAGCCGGGGCAACCCCCCGATGCGCCCGGGGTTCCGAGCCAATGTCACGTGTCACCGATGCCAGCGAGTCGGCCACTACGCCAATGACCCGAACTGTCCACAGAACCAAACTCCGAGACACCGCCAGGTAGCTGCCGCTGCCCTGGGGGCAGAACAAACCTCCGAAGAACAGGAAGAATACGAGCAGGAACAACACGAGTGGGAACCGGCCGCCATGGTTCTAGCGTGCCTAGGGGGAAGAGACATGGTCCCGCGGGCTCCCCTACCCGCCAACACCAGAAAATATAGTCAGTGGGTGAACATTAATGGACGCCGGGCCGAAGCACTACGTGACACGGGGGCCAGTGTGACGGCCGTCCGCTGTCACCTGGTAAAACCAGAGCAGATCCTGCCAAACATTCTCTGCCCCGTCCGTTCAGCCGACAATTCGGAGAGTCTATGTCGGATGGCCTGCGTCCCCTTCGAATGGGGAGGAGTCTCCGGCATGTTGAAGGTGACGGTCCGAGATGATGCCCCCGTGGACTGTCTCCTGGGGAATGATCTTGAGAGTTCCCCGTGGGCCGCCGTAGAAAGAAGAGAGCACCTGGGGATGTTGGGCCTCCCGGACTGGGCGTGCGTAACCACCCGGTCCATGGCCGCCCGTGCCATCCCCCAACCAGAAGAACCAGAATGGCCAGCACCTCCTCCCCCGATCGCTCCAGTAGAGGACACCGACCATACCGACCCCCCAGAGCAAACCCCCGAAGGGCTCGCTCAGCCCCAGGACCTTCCCAACCTGGCTCAGTGGCGTCAAGAAGGGGGGCCCACCCAGGAACAGTTCTGTCAAGAACAGAAGACCTGTCCCTCCCTCGAGGGACTCCGCCAGCAAGCCCTCGCCCAGAGCGCAGGGGACACCACCGGAGCCCATTGGATCTATTGGGACAACGACCTATTGTACAGTGAACAGAGAATCGCGGAGTTAGGGGCCAGTCGAGTGCTGGTGGTGCCCCTCCGTTTTAGAGACTTCCTGTTAAATTTGGCCCACGATGTCCCTCTGGCTGGACACCTGGGCCAGGACAAAACCTACAGCCGCCTGGTGACCCACATTTTCTGGCCAAAGATGAGAAACGACGTCCTCAACCACTGCCGGTCCTGCCCCACGTGCCAGGCCAGCGGGAAGAGCGGCCGCAAACTGAAAGCCCCTCTGCAACCCTTCCCAGTTGTCACCACCCCGTTCGAGAGGGTGGGAATAGACATTGTGGGGCCCCTGGACCCCCGTACAGCACAAGGACATCGGTTCATCCTGGTACTGGTGGACCACGCCACCCGCTACCCCGAGGCTGTGCCCCTGCGAACTGTAACAGCCCCGGTGGTCGGCCGGGCCTTAATGGGGATCTTCTCCCGGGTGGGCTTCCCCCGAGAAGTCGTCAGCGACAGAGGCACAAACTTTATTTCGAAGTATATGAAGTCCCTCTGGCAACAGTGCGGGGTCACCTACCGATTCACGACCCCCTATCACCCTCAAGGAAACGGACTAGTCGAGCGGTTCAACCGCACGCTCAAGGGAATGATTGGGGGATTGGAAGAGCCCCTCCGTCGCCAGTGGGATGTACTACTTCCGTGCCTCCTCTTCACCTATCGAGAAGTTCCCCAGAAGTCCCTCGGCTTTAGCCCTTTCGAACTCTTGTACGGGCACCCTGTGCGAAGGGCCCCTCAGCCTAGTCAAAGAAGGTTGGGAGATGGCCCCCCTAAAGACCCCTCCAGACGTCTGCAAGTACCTCCTGTCCTGACCCTACGCAATCAGACCAGGCGATTCAGAGAAATGGCGAAAGCGAACCTTGAGGCCAGTCAGGAGGACATGAAAAAATGGTACGATCAAAATGCCTCCTCCATCGAATTCGAACCTGGCCAACAAGTGTGGGTGATGTCCCCCACCGAACCATGTGCCTTGCAGGACAAGTGGACGGGGCCCTTCAAAGTGGTCGAACGCAGGAGCCCCGTCACCTATCTCATCGATATGGAATCTCCACGGAACCCCCTCCGGGTCCTCCACACCAACAGACTCAAACCCCACTTTGTGCGCTCGGAGCTCAGCCTCCTGATGGCTACAGACAGTGGAGCAGAAGAAGACTCCGAGCCTCTCCCTGATCTCCTGAAGACTCGTGAGAAAGATGGTTCCGTGGACGGGGTCCGGCTCTCCGATGCCCTCACCCCGGAACAGCGCCAAGGCTGCCGGGACCTCCTGCTGCAGTTTACTACCTTGTTTTCCCTCACCCCAGGGGTCACCCCCTGGTGCTTGCACGACGTGGACACTGGGGACAGTCCCCCTATCAGACACCGGGCGTACCGCGTACCAGATCGGGTACGGGCCTGCATCCAAGAGGAGGTATCAAAGATGCTCACGCTCGGGGTCATCGAGCCCTCGGACAGCCTCTGGGCCAGCCCGGTCGTGCTGGTCCCCAAAGCTGCTGCCCCCGGCACCACTCCTGAGCTCCGATTCTGCGTCGACTATCGGGGCTTGAATGCTGTCACCAGAACCGACGCTCATCCCATCCCCCGAGCGGATGAACTGATCGACCGCATGGGGGCTGCCCGCTACCTCAGCATCTTCGACCTGACAGCGGGCTACTGGCAGATCGGTCTCACTCCCCGGGCTCAAGAACGATCCGCCTTTGCCACCCCCGATGGCCACTACCACTTCAAAGTCATGCCATTCGGCATGAAGAATGCCCCAGCTACTTTTCAGCGACTGGTGAACCAGGTCTTGGCGGGGCTCGAGGAGTTCAGCGCCGCCTACCTGGACGATATCGCTGTGTACAGCCGCCACTGGTCCGACCACCTCCACCACCTCCGAGAGGTCCTGCAGGCCCTCCAACGGGCCGGCCTCACAATCAAGGCCAGCAAGTGCCAAATTGGTCAGGGGTCCGTGACCTATCTCGGACACCAGGTGGGAAGCGGTCTGGTGGCCCCTCTGCAACTCAAAATCGCTGCCATCCAGTCCTGGCAGCCTCCAGTCACGCAGACCGAGGTCCGAGCCTTCTTGGGGCTCACCGGCTACTACCGGCGGTTCGTGAGGGACTATGGCAGCATTGTGGGGCCCCTCACGGGACTCACATCCAAAAACCACCCGAAGAAGGTCAACTGGACCCCACACTGTCAAGCGGCCTTCGAGAAGCTGAAAGCCGCCATGTGCACTGCCCCTGTGCTCCAGGCCCCCGACTACAGTCGGGAATTCATCGTACAAACAGATGCCTCCGACCATGGCATCGGGGCGGTCCTCTCCCAGCTGAACTCCGAGGGACTTGACCAACCGGTGGCCTTCATCAGCAGACGCCTCCTGGCCCGAGAACAGCGCTGGAGCACCATCGAGAGGGAGGCCTTCGCAGTGGTGTGGGCCCTCAAAAAGCTCCGGCCCTATCTCTTCGGTACCCACTTCCGGGTGCAAACAGATCATCGACCCCTGCAGTGGCTAATGCAGATGCGGGGGGAAAACCCCAAACTATTGCGTTGGTCCATCTCCCTGCGGGGGATGGACTTCACTGTGGAACATCGACCGGGCCAAGACCACGCCAACGCAGATGGCCTGTCACACTTTTTCCGCCTCGACGAGGAAAGTCCCCAAGAGGATGGGTGACTCTCCCCGCCTTCAGCTGGGGGGGACGCATGTTGGACAGGCCACATGAAGGGCTTGCTCCCTCCCCGCATGACAGGGCCCGAGCCCCGGCCCTCCAGGTGTTACCCACAGAAACAACCCGCACCCCGTCCCCAGACGGGACTCCTGCCCCCGGACCTCTCTGTATCATGGGGCCGAACCACTACCGGCTCCCCCGCCCGGCCGCCATCTTGGACACTGCACCACGAGGCCGCGTGGCCTCAGCTCGACCCTAACCCTGGGCCTGGCCAGGCCCCGACATTCCGGCACCACCATCCACCCAGGAGGTGAACGGACCGGGGAACAACCTTTACAACGCAACTTTTACAACGCACTACCTTTACAACGCATTTTTTACAACGCATAATCCATTACAACGCATGACATTACAACGCATACCATTGCAACGCATTTTTAAAAACTACCTTTACAACGCATTCCATTACAACGCATACTACCATTACAACGCATACCATTACAACGCATAATATTACACTACACTATCCAACACTTACCCTACTGTTGCACCCCCTGGAGTTAGAATAGTAATTTTTACCCCTATACTATCCAACACTTACCCTACTGATGCACCCCCTGGAGTTAGAATAGTAATTTTTACCCCTATACTATCCAACACTTACCCTACTGATGCACCCCCTGGAGTTAGAATAGTAATTTTTACCCCTATACTATCCAACACTTACCCTACTGATGCACCCCCTGGAGTTAGAATAGTAATTTTTACCCCTATACTATCCAACACTTACCCTACTGATGCACCCCCTGGAGTTAGAATAGTAATTTTTACCCCTATACTATCCAACACTTACCCTACTGATGCACCCCCTGGAGTTAGAATAGTAATTTTTACCCCTATACTATCCAACACTTACCCTACTGATGCACCCCCTGGAGTTAGAATAGTAATTTTTACCCCTATACTATCCAACACTTACCCTACTGTTGCACCCCCTGGAGTTAGAATAGTAATTTTTACCCCTACACTATCCAACACTTACCCTACTGTTGCACCCCCTGGAGTTAGAATAGTAATTTTTACCCCTATACTATCCAACACTTACCCTACTGATGCACCCCCTGGAGTTAGAATAGTAATTTTTACCCCTATACTATCCAACACTTAACCTACTGTTGCACCCCCTGGAGTTAGATTATTAATTTTTACCCCTATACTATCTAATACTTACCTTAAATGTAATTTAATATTATGCGTTGTAATGGTATGCGTTGTAAAGGTAGTATGCGTTGTAATGGTAATGCGTTGTAAAGGTATTTTTTTAAAATGCGTTGTAGTGTCCTGCGTTGTAATGTCATGCGTTGTAATGGATTATGCGTTGTAAAAAATGCGTTGTAAGTGCATGCGTTGTAAAAGTGTGCGTTGTAACGTCATACATCCGAACGGACCACTTGGCAGGTCGATGGGAGAAAGAAGTGTCGATGGCTCTCCCCCGCCAGGTGCCGATCGCCCCCCAGCTCCCCCGGGCGCTGGCTCCACCCCCCTGCTGGGTGTCTGGACTCCCTCATCCCGGACCTCCCGACCTCCAAGTGCGAGGGTCCGGACATCAAAGGGCGCCAGACCTATAACTGGGGCAGCTCCAGAGCAGGAAGGCAGTTGTATCCTGGAGTCGAGAGACACCGTGAAGAACTCATCCCTGACGGACTACTGGCGCTGCCGTAGCCCTGCCTTGCGAACTATCGTCTTGCCTGCTGGCGCTGCCGCGGCCTTCTGCATCCTCCATCCTCGTCGGGACCTGCTGGCGCTGCCGCGGACCGTTGTAACTACCACCTTCACTGGGACCTGCTGGCGCTGCCGCGGACCGTTGTAACTACCACCTTCACTGGGACCTGCTGGCGCTGCCGCGGACCGTTGTAACTACCACCTTCACCGGGACCTGCTGGCGCCGCCGCGGCCCGTCCATCTAGAACGCCGAGCTCGAGGATTGTGAGCTATCCATCATACCACCTCAGCTACCAGATTGGTAACAAGACTGTCCCGCTACCCCCTTTCCCAACCAAGAGACTAGAATCGAGGGGACCCCTGAGTCCTGACCTCCTTGTACCATTCTATCGTACCTAAAGATTGCTTATAAAGAACGTCAAAACCTTATCTTTGTGTGGTGTACATCTGTGGGGGGGAAGTTACTCGTCTGTACGATCGCTGGAGACGGCTCTCCCCGGAGACCTCTCCCCTTGTCCTCGGCCGACCCTCCCGGTCCGTCTAACAAGTAGACATCAACATCTGATGTGTCCTGGGCAGTGCATCCTCGTTGCTTTTTGCTAATGCTTACGTTGTTGTTTTCCTTCTTATGACATGCTAAAATATGTAATTAATTGTTTTCAAATGGGTATTTAGCTATTGTGTTCATGGGTTTAAACTTTGTCTCTCCTGTTCCCTTTTCCTTTGTTTCAAACTATTCTGCCAAAGATCAGACATGATATGGGACAATGGATCTGACCTAGTACCAGCATTAATTCAAAGGAATAAATAAGAGATGTAAAATATATCATCTGCATTGGGTAATGATTGAATGAATGGACTACTATACAGGTGAGATAGAGTGGAATTGTTCAAACCTAGAACAGTTGTGTGGTTTAAATGAAAGAAATAAAGGTTGCCAATCCAAATGAACTTTTCCAGAACATCCAGAAGGCTAGCTCTTGTGTGCATTGAGTCTTGGATCTTCTGTTAAGCAGTTTCAAATTCTTGGTCCTAGGCAAGACTGTAGCTGTTTGTAGATTTTTGTTTTCTTAACCTTGGAGATTTCAAGTGGGATGCTTCATTTGCCTTTAATGTCGCTGTCTGCCACAGGTGTATGGAGCTTATCTTTTGTAGTTGCATGGCCTGAGATAGAGGCTTTTATGTGCAACACAGACCAATTTTAACATTATTCTTGCTTTAACAGGAAACTGGTCGAGGTCCATCTGAATAGAAGAGATGTGGCATGCCTTCTTTGCACCTTTGAAGAGGCATGCTGTTGAGTGAGTAGGGGAGCTAAGACCAATTTGAGAGGCTTGATGGTAGGGTGTTACAGCCAAATAATTGTATTAGAACTAGAAACAATACTGCTTCTCTGAAGTAGAGGAAAAGAACATTGGTTTCTGGTTTTCTAGTTTGATGCTATTGGTGCTAAACAGATTATCACACTTTTTCAGGTGTGAGGTAAAATAGCATTATCTGGAAGAGACTATTAGTTATAGATTCCTTACCGTAGAATTACCCCCAAGCATCATACTGGATCCGTAAAAATGTTTTCGTAGCAGTACCCCTGCACGTTGGTAGGTGGCGTTGGTCGACTCTGCGTTAATTGTTGGCATCGTGATTGCCGGAATGACATTGCGGTATTTACTCAGACGCCGCCACTGCGTGCTGACATCAGTCCTTTCTTTTTCCGCGCCAGCAAGCGCAGATCTGGAGAGCGCCGTACCCTTAGTCATTTTTTGACTAACACTTTTTAGACTTTTTTCAACATCTTTTTCAAGTCATTCGACTCCTGGTGCACGTCGGGATGTCTCATCATCGGACCGGCTTCAAACCTTTTGACTCCTGTCACAAGTTGATGTCGGTCACTGACCAGCACCTCGTGTCCCTCTGGTGCCTGGAGCGCGACCACGACCTCAAGTCGTGGTCTGACTGCTGGGCCGTGATCCTGAAGACTTTGCAAGAGGGGTCCCGAAAGCTTCTGGAGGCCCGGCAGTCAGCTCCACACCGCTCAAGGTCCTGGTCGAGAGGGAGGTCACGGTACCAGTCCCAAAGTCACCACCGTCATTCCTCCTTGAAGTCTTCATCATCGGGTAAGTCGAAGCACACCAAGAAGGCAAAGAAGCACCATCGCTCTTTGCCTTCTCCCTGTCTGTCGCCTGACGCGACTTGACGTGGGATGCGGAAGGTCGTCATCCTTCGGCTCCGAGCTTCCCTCTTTTCCCTGGAGCCAGAGCATCCCCTGCCCAGCTTTGTGCATTTTACGAAGCCCTCCACTCCATCTTTGAGCAGCCCGACTCCGCCAGCGCGCCTTCGGGCCCTGCGGACTCGGCTGGGGGCTCTAGGTCTTCGATGCCGGCAGCTCTGGCCTTGGTGCCACAGGGCCCCCAGGGATCTAGGCCTGGATCCGGATCGGTGCCAGTCGACCTCACGATACCTCCCCCAGAGCTGATTCATCTGACGATGCCTCCGCCACCTCCGATGGTGGTTATGTCCCCGGCCGGCGTCGATCCCAGCCTCCCCTCGACTTGGACATGGAACTGGACCGGCGTCGACCGACACCGGTACCGGTGCCGACCGGTACTTTTGTACCACTGTTCTACCCTGGAGTTCCTTATCGCCCTGAGTGGCAGACAGAGGAGGGTGAGAAGTATTGGGAGGGGTCTGTGAACCCTCTGGTGGACCAGCTTGAAGAGCCGTACTTGAGAGAGGAGTTTGGTGAAGCCAGTGGTCTGGATACCACCCCAGACCGTGGTATGCTTTATCACCCTACCGTGGCCACGGAGGAGGGAGCCTCCTATACTGTGACATTGAATAGGGTGGCTGAGGCCTTGGGCTGCGAGCTTCGCACTGTGGCAGTCAGGACTAACCTCCTGACTAAGGTGCTTCAGCCGGCAGCGGCCTCTTCGGAGCCTCTGCTGCCGTTTAATGAGGCCCTCATAGACATCCTTGCTGGCACTTGGTCTAAGCCCAGCACAGGGGCTCCTGTGGATATGATGATTGCCCAACGCCACCGCCCGGCCCCAGGCGACCCAATTTCCTCTTCCAACACTCTACCCCAGAAAGCTTGGTGGTCCAGAACGACCAAAGGTGCTTTCTCTACTGCTCCCCCAGATAGGGAATCCAAGAGGCTGGACCATCTTGGGAAGAAGATGTTTTCTTCCGCCAGCTTAGAACTGCGGTCGGTGAACACAGCATATCTCTTGGGCCGTGACATCCACTCGGTGTGGGACACAGTTGCGTAAGTGCTGACACAGTGCCCGGAGGAGGCCCGGGCCGTACTCTCTTGTGTGGTCACAGAGGGTAGAGATGCAGCAAAGTTCACCATTCGAAGTGGGCTGGATACGACCAACTCGCTGGGTACAACGATTTCTACGTCAGTAGCCTTGAGATGCTACGCCTGGCTGAGGTCCACTGGCTTCTCCGGGGATGTCCAATTGACCCTTTTGGACATGCCCTTTGATGGCCGTCGCCTATTTGGCGGACAATGCGCTTGAGCGCTTCAAGGACTTTAGAGCTACAGCCAGATCCTTGGACCTCGTTGCCTCCTCTTGCCCTGTTCAGTCTGCCTTTCGCCAATTTCGTGGTTACGAAAGTGGTGCCCCACCACCCTATACGCAGGGCCACAGGCTGGAACAAGCTACCAAGCCTCTGTGCTGCGGGGACATTGGACCCAGCGCCTTGGGTCTGGTTGACAGCGGGTGGGCCAGTCCAACAGTGCCCCCTCTGCAGCAGTCTCCAAGCCTTCCTAGTCTGAATTTCAGGGCAAGGATCCTGGGACCGGTTTTGGGCTAACAGCCCTCATCAGCCAGGCTAGTTTGAATCCAGTGGCAAGGTCATCGTTCTTTAGCTCACTTTGTCACCTCGGTTCAGACCCAGCTATATGCAAATCAGTCTTGACCCTGTGCTTCATGGGAACAGTCCAGCCTGAACTGCAAAGCCAGGTCTTCCCTGAACCATAAACAAGCATCCTGGGACCAGTTTCCGGGTAACACCCCTTTTCAGCCAGGCTAGTTTGAATCCAGTGGCAAAGTGATGAAGGGACCCACATCTGGGCATACCCTGCCAACTTAGGGCGAACAAAGCAAACACAAGGAGGTGATGGGCGGAGCGTTGAAACTTTTCAGACACTCACCCCCAGTCAGAGATCTGGGTTGAATCCATCATTGTTCTTTAGCTCACTTCGCCACCTCAGTTCAGACCCAGCTATATGCAAATCAGTCTTGACCCTGTGCCTCATGGGAACAGTCCAGCCCGAACTGCCAAGCCAGGTCTTCCCTGAACCAGAAACAAGCATCCTGGGACCGGTTTCACGGTAACACCCCTCTTCAGCCAGGCTAGCTTGAATCCAGTGGCAAAGTGAGCAAGGGACCCATGTCTGGGCATACCCTGCCAACTTAGGCCAAACAAAGCAAACACAAGGAGATGATGGATGGAGCGTTGAAACTTTTCAGGCACTCACCCCCAGTCACAGATCTGGGTTGAGTCCATCATCCTTCTTTAGCTCACTTTGCCACCTCAGTTCAGACCCAGCTATATGCATGCAAATCAGTCTTGACCCTGTGCCTCATGGGAATAGTCCAGCCCGAACTGCCAAGCCAGGTCTTCCCTGAACCGGAAACAAGCATTCTGGGACCGGTTTCGGGGTAACACCCCTCTTCAGCCAGGCTAGCTTAAGTCCATTGGCAAAATGAGTAAGGGACTCACGTCTGGGCATACCCTGCCAACTTAGGGCGAATAAAGCAAACAAAAGGAGATGGTGGACGGAGCATTGAAACTTTTCAGACACTCACCCCCAGTCACAAATCTGGGTTGAATCCATCATCCTTCTTTAGCTCACTTCACCACCTCAGTTCAGACCCACCTATATGCAAATCAGTCCTGACCCTGTGCCTCATGGGAACAGTCCAGCCCGAACTGCCAAGCCAGGTCTTCCCTGAACCGGAAACAAGCATTCTGGGACCGGTTTCGGGGTAACACCCCTCTTCAGCCAGGCTAGCTTAAGTCCATTGGCAAAATGAGTAAGGGACTCACGTCTGGGCATACCCTGCCAACTTAGGGCGAATAAAGCAAACAAAAGGAGATGGTGGACGGAGCATTGAAACTTTTCAGACACTCACCCCTAGTTGCAGATCTGGGTTGAATCCATCATCGTTCTTTAGCTCACTTCGCCACCTCAGTTCAGACATGGTCATATTCAAATCAGTCTTGACCCTGTGCCTCATGGGAACAGTCCAGCCCAAACTCCAAGCCAGGTCTTCCCTGAACCGGAAACAAGTATCCTGGGACCGGTTTCGGGGTAACACCCCTCTTCAGCCAGGCTAGTATTGTCTTCCTCGCCACATCAGTTATGTAGTGAGCTTTAGCTCCACACCAGAACCCTCCAAAGCAAATTAGCATCCCATGCCTCCCATCCCTCCCCAATATGGCCGACCACCATCACCCTTGACCCAATATAAGGAGAGTTTCGACCCAACCCACTTCTTGTAGAACTACCAAGCCCCAAGAACCACATGAAACCGATAGCCAAACAGGGAGAGAGGAATGGGAACTCATGTGGCTAGGAAGACAATACTCAGAGTAATGAAGATTACCGGTAAGTAACTGGGGCATTACCTCCTCGTATGTCTTTCTCACCACCAGAGTTACGTAGTGAGTACATACCCAAGCCAAGCGGCTTCATGTACAACTCACAAGAAATCACAGACAACGGGACAAGGTCAATCAAGTAGGCGTAATTCAAAATCAAAAGCAGTTGGACAACAACCAAGAGGAAGCACAGAAGGCAAGATCTACAAGAGCCGGAAGACCCCACCCGGAGAACCACCCAGCAAAGTACCCCGCAGAAGGACCACCCAACACCACCCGGCAGTGAACCAAGAACAGGTGCAGGGATGACCAGGCAGCGGCCCTACAGACACCGTCAGTAGTGACCCTACAAAAAAGGGCCTAAGAGACAGACAGAGCCCCCAGGAGATTGACCATGCGCCTGGGCAGACATCACAGAACGCAGTGCCACATAGGCCAGCAAGAGAGGCCGCATAACCCACTAACACAGGGAGGAGAGGGAAGGCAAATGACCAGAACGGACAGGACCATAAGTGGCAAACAGGTAGACACAGCAGCAAAAAGATACAGTCCGCTACAAACACAGCAACACCACTCGGCGGACAACCAATTAGCGAGAGCAGAAACCACCCCAGATCCAAGGACCGGAATGGTCGACAGCCAAAGGGACCCAGGGTAGAAATGTAGGACCCCAACGCAACACAATAAGGCCAGGCAGGACATGCAAGAACGGAGGAGAGCACAGAAGGACCCAGCTCCCCCGGCAGAAACGATGGCCAGCAAAAACACCTCCATTAAGGCGAGGAACAATAAGGCCACGGAACCCAGAGGCTCAAATGGACCCTCCGGAAGGGCCCACAACACCAGCAGAAGATCCCCGGAAGGCAAAGCCCTAGTACACAGCAGGAAACAACATTGAAGCAATAAGGCCACCAAAGGATCCAAACTGGCAACCAAGGACCTCAGAACACCCGCAAGGCCGCCCAACGAGCCCAAAGAGCCGAAGGGGCCAGGCCCAAGGTAAAGCCATCAGAAAGGAAACCAAACACCACAAATGGGAAGCACAGAGAAAGAATCCGATCCCGTAGAAAAACACCAACGAGAAAAAGACCCCCAAAGGCGAGAAAACAAGCCAGAAGAGGAGCCAGGAAACGGGAGCCCTAAAGCAACTCCACCACCTCCAGGGAGCAACCCCAAGACCCTAGGCTCAACCAAACAAGCCAGAAGATGACGCAGAACCCCCACTGGAAGGGGAGGGTCCACAATGGGAAGGGAAGATCCGAGATCGCCCAGCACTCCTTGACAGACACCACCCTCAGGAGAGGAAACCAATGGCGGCGACCCTAGCAGCGGAACCACTTACAGAACAAGCACCCCCTCCTGGCGAATCCTGCACAGAATAAGGGGAACCAAAGGAATCTGAGAAAAGGCATAAGCAGGGAGCCCAGACAATGGAATGACAGCGCATCCAGCCACCACGCCACCATACACGGGAAGAGAGAGCAGAAGTGTGGTAGGGGAGCAAAGAACATGTCTGCAAACAGAACCACCCCAGGGCACCCAAACCAGGCCGGCCACAGATGGAACACTGCCTCCGTTAGAGAGATGGAAGTCATGGGAGGAAAGACCCTGCGCAGGTTATCTGCCACACATTTCTCCAACCCCGGGAGATAAACCGCCCGAGTGACAACACCGTCATCCCAGGCCGGGACAGAATCACCTGTACAAGTAGCCAAAGGGCGCGAACCTTGCAGCCCCCCTGTAAATCGAGGTAGCCCCTCACCAAAAGCCTACAGCACCTTTGAATCCCAGGCAGTCCCCATTCCAGGAACTAACCAGGGCCGACAATGCTCAAATTCTGAGAGCACATGAGACCAGGCGTTGTAAGGGCGGTATGGCCGTCATTCAAGAAAAGCCAATGCTCGGAAGCCGGGGGGTGCCTGAGACACGGCTCGGATTATAGCGAAAGAACGCACTCGGCCACCCATAACGCTGACTGACACATATCAACCATGGATGTGCAAAGATGAACGCCAAACGTTAAAGGCAAATACAAAAATAGGACAGATTTACAATCCCGAACGGTGGGCATGATATATTTGACGGGCACAAAAAAAAAAACAGATGCAACCACAAAGGGCATTGAGCGGGCGAGAGTGTGAGGAAGCAAAAAGGCATGCAAAAAACAAAAGGGGACAAACACAACCGCTAATGGCCGCAAGCACCTACAAGATATTGGAGAGCACCTTCTACATCCCTCGACCTGACACACACACGCACAAATCGCAGAGCAGCATAGCGTCTGCTGCCCAGCCAGAATGAAACAAACCCACGAGAGACAGAGTGAGTAGCCTATATCAACGCCATATCAAAGAGAGAAGAGAAAACTGCCAAAACACCAACGAAAAAACACACAGCAACCCCAAGTGAGCCAAGAAAGGGGTGCGCAATCTCGAAGGGTGAGACGAAAATTAGCAACTGCGCTCCAATGTCCGTAGTCACCCCCACCCTCCTCGCCATCAGAAGCCCATAGTGCGCCGGGTGCCCACGGGCCGAACCACATGCGCACCAACTTCAGTGAGGAGAAAGGAGTGCACCCTCGGCAACACAGACGTGTGACAGTGAGAATAGTGCACCAGAGGGGAGGCTGCAGGAACGATTGCCAAACAAGAAACATGCGTCCAGACAGGCAGCACGTACCACTGGGCAGCCACACTGTGTGTGCGCTTCTGCCCTTCCTGAGCCAGCAGCGTGACCCAGGACAAATGTCGGCATTGAAACTCTCCCTGGGCCTGTCAGCGGCCTCTGAGGGGGAGGATGGAATCCCAGACAGGGGTCACCCAGATCCCTATCCCCGGCAGAGAAGTGGGAGGAGAGAGGGTGGGGCTGGGGCAGGAAGGGGAGACCAGCAGTGTATCGGCAGCTAAGGGTAAGGAGGAGAAACAGTGTCACCACAATGCCGACTGGCCCTAATCAGGGAGACCTGTCGGCAAACACACCTCCTCAAAAAGGGAACCTGCTGGGAGCGCCATCTAAGAGCCCAAGACAACCCCACAGCCTCAAGAACTGCTCCATGATGACCACAGACTGCCCCGCTTGCTGCAGGCTGCACTGCTGCAGCGCCAAGTTCCACCCGGCGCATAGCTCCGAGCCATGTGTAATGTCCGGCGCGCGCGAGGTGTTCTAGCTGCCGGAGTGCGCTAGCGCTGACGCATGACGTCAGACGTCAGACGCTGGCGGATATAAATAAAGAGGCGTGGCCTCGGCGAGTAAGTCGGGAGCCGCGTGTGAAGTGTAAATCACCGGCTCCTGTGATTCTTTAGCGCGAGCGCGCAAATATGTAAATTATTGCTAAACAAACGCTACACTGGCGACGAGGGAGTGTTTTGGACCCTGTTGACTGAGCCCATGTCCCTGGAGGGCTGAGTGCCTACACCATGCTGGTGGCCAGAGATCGGTGATCTCCCCCTGGAAGCCTGCAGAGGCAGTTGGTGCTGCGTGTGGGAGGAGAGGTGAGAGCCCCTTCCATGTGCCCTGGGTGCATTGCCCAACGATCTCCTGGTGGCTGATAATGAACTTGGTGTTTGCCAGCACATGCCTGTACAGTGCCACGGAGCAGGCCCATGCCCTGTTGCAGCGTCAAGTCTCCTAGGCACCTGCAGCTAGACTCATGAGTGACGTGAGCCCGCAGGGTAGAGGGGTACGGGTGGACCACACCGTAAGCGCGTAGGGCGTCGCCCCATTTGCATCTGTCCGGGGGAAGTGAAGCAGACGATCTCCGCAGCACGATTCCCGCCCTGGAGCCATTCATCGTGGATGGTGCCCCGTCGTCCCTTGCCCCGCGCTGGAGGGATTGGACAGACCGCCTACAAATATACTTTGAGGGGGCAGGCATCTCGAGGGAAAGACGCAGAGCATTACTACTCCACCTGGGAGGCAAAGACATCCATTGCATCTACAAGACCATCGTGGAGGCAACGCCGAAGACTTACCTCACGCTGCTGAACGCTCTAAACGCCCATTTCGAACCCATGGTGAACAGAGACTATGAAAGATTTATCTTTCGTCAAGCCAAGCAAGAGGCAGAGGAGTCCCTAGATGCGTTCCACGGCAGACTGAAGGAGTTAGCCAGCACGTGCGGATTCCGAGATGAGCAGGAGGAGATCCGAGGACAGATCATACAAGGGTGCTACTCGTCCAAGCTCCGAGTCACTGTCCTCCAGGAAGACGTAAAGCCCCTAGCGGACATCCTCACTCTAGGATGGTCAAAGGAGCTATCGCAGGCGAGGGCCTCGCACATGGAAGCAGCCCTGCATCGCCCCGTGAAGACTGAACAAGTACAGGTGGCGGAAGCGGTGAATGTGGTACGGCCCAAGGCGAGACCTGCCGGAGGGAAAAGACAACCGGAGACGAAAAAGAAAGAATGCGGGTATTGCGGAGGCCAGCCCCACCGCATGCAAGACTGTCCGGCCAGAGGGAAAAAATGCAGCGCATGCGGGTGGATGAACCACTTAGCAGCGGTGTGCAGGTCCACCAGAGTCAAGAAAGAAGCGGCACATGCAGTGCAAGAGGGGGCGGATAGCGAAGACATGGACGATGATACCGAGGAGTACCCAGTCCACTACGTGTTCGCGATCAACCAGCCACAAAAGAAGAAGCGCAGACTTCCAAAATGTCGCATCTTGGTCCACCAACAGGAAATAAAAGCGACCATTGATACAGGGGCGTCCATTGAGCTGATGGCCGCCAACGTCTATCACCAGCTACGCACCAAACCTCCGCTGCGAGGAGCAAAGATCCGAGTATTTGCGTACGGCCAGAAGACGCCCATCCCTCTCATCGGGTGTTTCAAGACGTAACTGCAACATGGGGAGAGGAAAATAGGCACCACCATCTATGTCACAGAAGAGGGCAGTGGGATGCTGCTGAGCGGGCAATCGGCCGAAGAGCTGAGACTGATATCGTTTGCCATGGCGGTCCTAGAGGAGGAGCTGGATACCATCATGGAAGAGTTCGGAGAAGTTTTCAAAGGAATCGGGTGCCTGAAAGGGAAGGAAGTGTCCTTACCTATCGATCCATCGGTCCAACCGGTGGCACTGAGGGACAGGCGAATTGCGTTCCATCTGCGGCAAAAGGTCGAAGAGGAGCTGGAGGCTCTGGAAAAACAAGGCATCATAGGTATCCCTGATCGTCATTGCCAGGAAGCCAAAACAGCCAGGACAAGTTCGCATCTGTGTGGATATGCGCCTCCCCAACGCCGCGGTAAAAAGGGAACGACACCTGATGCCCACCATTGATGACATCTTGGGGGAGTTGAACGGGGCCAGGTGGTTTTCGAAAATGGACCTCCGATCAGGCTACCACCAGCTGCCACTCCATCCGGACTCGAGGTACATAACCACCTTCTCCACACATGTGGGCCTCAGACAGTATCGGCGTCTAAACTTCGGCATCTCGAGTGCCTCCGAGGTATTCCAAAATACCATTAGAGAAGTCCTCAGCGGGCTCCCTGGAGTGCTCAATGTGAGCGACGATCTGCTGATCTATGCGTCAACCATAGAGGAACACCACCAGAGGTTGAGGGGAGTTCTCAAAAGGATCCAGGAGTCAGGCCTGACCCTGCACCGGGAGAAGTGCCAATTCTTGCAGAACAAGATTAGTTTCTTTGGGTACACTTTCTAGGATGAAGGAGTGGCCCCAGACCCGGACAAGGTGAAGGACGTTCAGGAGGCCCCCGCCCCAACAAACATCTCGGAAGCCAGGAGCTTCCTGGGCATAGTAAACTTCTGCGGACGCTTCATCCCGGACCTCTCCAACCTCACCAAACCTCTCAGGGAATTGACCAAGTCATCGACCACCTGGCAGTGGGGCCCCGAACAGGAGCAAGCTTTCCAAGCAACGAAAGCAGCCCTTTCAGCTGACACCACCTTATCGTACTTCGACCCTGCGAAGTCCACCAACGTGGTGGTGGACGCAAGCCCCTATGGTCTGGGAGCGGTGTTGGCTCAACTTCAGAGCAACGGAGAGTGGGCCCCCATCGCCTACGCGAGCCGGTCCCTGACCGAGACAGAACAGCGCTACTCGCAGATTGAGCGAGAGGCCATTGCCATTCACTGGGCCTGCAGACATTTTCACGTATACGTGTATGGCCACCACTTCACGGTGGCGACTGATCATAAGCCCCTCATACCTCTCTTCCAAGGGTCAGCATCGAAACCACCACCCCGAATCAAAAAATGGATACTCCAATTGCAAGGGTACGACTACCGGGTGGAGTACAAACCGGGGGCCACGAACCCGGCGGATTATTTGTCGAGGCACCCGCGGAAGGCCACCACAGAAGAAAAGGAAGAGGCAGAGGACACAGAGGAATATGTCCGGTTTGTGACGGAGCGGTCACGACCCCTTCCGATGAGCCTATCTGCAATCATCGAAGCGTCGAGAGGAGACGAATGTTTGCGAGCAGCGGCGGAGGCCGTCAGGTCAGGGGATTGGAAGGCAATCCAAGAATCGCTAAGTCGGAGGGCACCCCAAGCCAAACTGACACTGGAATCCATCTTGAGAGTAAAGGGAGAACTGTCGATCGACGGCCAAGGATGTCTTCTACGAGGCCCCAGACTGGTCATGCCGGCCAGCCTCGCCCAGCAGGCAGTAGACTTAGCCCACAGAGGACACCAAGGAATGGTTAAAACTAAGGGCAGGCTCCGAGCCAAGGTATGGTTCCCTGGCATGGACGCTATGGTAGAGCAGACTGTGAGAACCTGCAATTGGTGCCAAGCGGCAGGACAGCCGGACCGCCCTCACCCAGTGGTAACCGAAGCAAACCCCCAGAGGCCGTGGGAGTGCGTGAGTGCCGACTTCGGACACCTCCCAGATGGACGTTATGCACTAGTCATTATTGATGACTTTACCAAATATCCAGAGGTCGAAATAGTGGGGAGCCAGACAGCCAACGAGGTGATAGCGAAGTTCGAGAAAACCATCGCCACTCATGGCATATTTGAAGTGGTAAAGACCGACAACGGACCCCCCTTCCAAGGGCAGGTGTTTGCAGAGTACCTCAGGATCCATCATCGCAAGGTGACACCACGCTGGCCCCAAGCCAACGGAGAGGTGGAGAGATTTATGAGGACCCTCAATAAGACCATACGCATAGCCATGGCGAACGGGTCTCCATTGGAAAGGGCGATTTATAGTTTCCTGAGGGAATACCGGATGACCCCCCATGTCACAACGGAGGCAGCGCCGGGAACGGCCACCATGGGAAGAATAGTGAGTGACATGCTTCCCCACCACCCGACCTGGGTTCCGGTACAGGCCAGCAACGAGAAGACTCTGGCCAATCGGACTCGCTCGAATGATCAAGCCAGCAGACGGAGAGGAGCCAAGGAGTCAACGATCCAATGGCAAGATCAGGTGTATGTCAAGGACCGATACCCTGGAAGCAATTTCAGACTCCCTTTCGAACCACGACCATGGACCGTCACCCGCCGGACAGGCACGATGGTGACCGCCCAAAGAGGAGCTGAAACTGTTACCCGAGACGTGTCCTTCTTCAAGAAAGTCCATCCGGGGACGCCTTCACGTCCCGGGCTCGAGCCAGAGGGACGAAGCTCCAGCCAACTGAGCGGAGACCAGGAGGGGGAGGAAGGCCTGGGGGAAGATTGTGACTCCCAGTCCCTGCCAGCCACTCCTGGGGGTAACCTGCCCAGCTGCTCCCCGTCCCGGGAGGAGCACAACACCCCAACGCGCAGGACCCCCGAGGTGGCCCTATCCAGAGGCGGCCAATCCCGCTATGGCCTGCGGAAGAACCCCGCACCATCGTCCCAGTTGGCTGACTATCTGGTGTAACCCGCAAGAACTGGCAGACTGGTAACAGATCCATCGTTCATTTGCATTTTGTGTTAATTGGTTGTGTAATGTCCGGCGCGCGCGAGGCGTTCTAGCCTTCCGCGCTGCCGGAGTGCGCTAGTGCTGACGCGTGACGTCAGACGCTGGCGGATATAAATAAAGAGGCGTGGCCTCGGCGAGTTAGTCGGGAGCCGCGTGTGAAGTGTAAATCACCGGCTCCTGTGATTCTTTAGCGCGAGCGCGCAAATATGTAAATTAGCGCTAAACAAACGCTACACCATTCTGCTGCCCCCCTGCACTGAAGAGTGTCTGGTCCTCCGTACACCAGTGGCCCTTGAGTGTCCGGAACTGGCACGAGAGCCAGGCAGCGGCTATTGCCTGCCCTACGCACCGGCCTGTGACGCCCCCATGGTGCGGGCTCAGCTGCCACATGGCCGGCTGCGAGCTCAGACCTAGAGCCCCGACACAGCCACAGGTACCAGAGGAACGTGTCTGCCCGTGACGGTACCACGGACAGCGCCGAGTCGGTGAGCAGGCGGGATGACTGACCCCTGACCTTTGAACTGCGTCACTGGGACCCAGAAAAGAGCACATGATGTTCATCTTGTCTCGCGCAATTAGAACTCGGAAAAAAAGGTTATTTTGGCAACACGCAGAGAAGTGCTTTACACACCTCAGCTGCCATTCCTCGAGCTCCGATGTCACAACAAAAACCACACTAGTGGCATGGCACGTATTGCCACAGTACATAGATGTAGTACGTGAAGTGATACATAAATAATTGCCAGGGGCACATTGATACAGCAGGTGCAGTGCACCGGGGCCAAGAGCCCTGAGGGGCCCATTGAACCTTGATAATTGCTGTATTTTCCTACCCCAGCAGCAGTAAAAGGGGCCATATTACTTGCATGCACCAGGCTCCATGGCATCCTTGCTACGATACTGCAGATTGCGTACATTGCTTTAAAAAAATGTTTACTGAACAATCCCCACTTTTCTAGCGTTGTCATGCCACAGATTGTTTTCCAGATGGAATTTGTGCGGGGGAAACACAAAATTCTAAGTTCTGCACTACTATCCCGGGGGACACTCCGTGATACGCAGGCCGCCTGCTTCAAACGCTTCAACGCATCGCAATGCTATATAGATCCAATTATAATACAACAGGGGCAGCTCCTCCGCAATGGCGGAGGAGCGTTGCCCCACTGCCAGCAGATGATTAATAAAATGATAATAACACATTGTTATTATCGTTTTATTTATCTCTGTCGGATTTACTTACGGTCG
Source organism: Triturus cristatus (assembly GCF_964204655.1). Lineage (NCBI taxonomy): Eukaryota > Metazoa > Chordata > Amphibia > Caudata > Salamandridae > Triturus > Triturus cristatus. The sequence goes on from NC_140593.1 coordinate 426,743,560, forward strand.
ACAGGAGGGGCGGGCAAGCAGGGCAGGGAGGAGTACTGTGCACTTATAAGTCTCAGGCCGGCCAAACATACATGCGCACTTTCTCCAACCCGGCTGTATTGTACAGCCGAGTTGGAGAAACATCACAAGCTCCCAGGGCACCGTCGAAGCGGCAAACGAGGCCGCTCAGACCAATCCTGGTGCTGCTCTTGTGCTAGAGAGTAGCACCTGGATTGGGTGGGAAGCCTGTGCCTTTAGGCCCATCCACTTCCGGCCTTCCAGGACGAGGGCAGCAGGAGGAACAAGGCGGCCGGCAGCGGGAGCGGAGCAGAGAGAAGCGGCACGTAAATGGTTTTTATTATTTATGTTATTTATTTCCCACTCTCTCCTCTCCTCTCCCCCCTGCCACCCTACCAGTTTTAATTGGCAGCAGCCGCCACTGGGTACCACCTGAGCATCGTGAAGGAGCCTGTGGTACAGAGTGCATGCAGGGAGGAGGGAGGGAGACCACTAACATCTGCAAGCACACGTCGCCATGCAACCCCAAATGAAGCGGGAAGGCGACCTCTGAGGGGGGAGGAGGGAATCCCAGACAGGGGTCACCCAGATCCCTATCCCCGGCAGAGAAGTGGGAGGAGTGAGGGTGGGGCTGGGGCAGGATACGGAAGGGGATACCGGCAGTCTATCGGCACCTAAGGGTAAGGAGGAGAAACAGTGTCACCGCACTGCCTGCTGGCCCTAATCAGGGAGGCTTGTCAGCAAACACACCACAGCAAAACAAAACCTGCTGGGAGCGCCATGTAGGAGCCCAAGACAACCCCACAGCCTCAAGAACTGCTCCATGATGACCACAGCCTGCCACGCCTGCTGCAGGCTGCACTGCTGCAGCGCCAAGCTCCACCCGGCGCATAGCTCTGAGCCATTCTGCTGCCCCCCTGCACTGAAGAGCTTCTGGTCCTCTGTATACCAGTGGCCCCTGAGTGCCCAGAACTGGCACGAGAGCCAGGCAGCGGCTCCTCCTCTGGGTCATGGGACCTGCTAGAGCAGGACCTCGCCCCAACTTACCAGAAACGCCCTGGAGAATCTTCAGCGCAGAAGAAAAGAAACAGGAAGTGGGTTGGGTCAACCCTTGCCTTATACTGGGTCAAGGGTGATGGTGGTCGGTCATGTTGGGGAGGGATGGGAGGCATGGGATGCTAATTTGCTTTGGATGGTTCTGGTGTGGTGCTAACGCTTACTACGTAACTCATGTGACGAGGAAGACTTACGAGGAGGTAGTTGTTTTGCAGAGGTACACGCTGATAGCCACAGCTATTTTAAAACCACCTCTCAAGTGCTCGGATATCTACATTTATTACTTACATTTGTGCGCTGATTGGCACAACCTCCTCCCTTTGGATTTTCTCTCAGTGACAGCGCTGCTCTGGTTACTGCACTTATCTCCATGGTTGCAACTTCAGTGGCTTTATCTTCTTTTCCACTGGATGTCCTTGCAGTCTTACATGCTGATGGGCACAGCTATTTTGCTCCACGCAGTGATTAATTAATTCATCTACTTCAAGTGGCCGGTTCTTGATTTCCACTCTTCAAGGCTTCTGTTCATCTTCCTGTGTTTTACTCCGCCTACTGACCTTTTGCAGAAGAACAGGACTGCTTATATTTAGCTCACCAACAGACCACGCACGCAACCTGGGCTTCATCCTGGACTCCACCCTCTCCATGACCAGACAAGTCAACGCCGTCTCCTCGTCGTGCTTCAACATCCTGCGCATGCTACGAAAGATCTTCCGGTGGATCCCCACCGAGACCAGGAAGACGGTCACCCAGGCCCTCGTCACCAGCCGTCTGGACTACGGCAACTCCCTCTATGCCGGAACCACCGCCAAACTCCAGAAAAGACTTCAGCGGATCCGGAACGCCTCAGCACGACTCATCCTGGACATCCCCCGTCGCAGCCACATCTCCGGACACCTGAGAGACCTGCACTGGCTCCCGGTCACCAAGAGAATCACCTTCCGTCTCCTCACCCACGCACACAAATCCCTACACAACCAAGGCCCAGGATACCTCAACAGCCGCCTCAACTTCTACGCTCCCAAACGCCAGCTTCGATCGACCGGCCACGCCCTCGCCACCGTCCCCCGCATCCGAAGAGCCACCACAGGGGGACGGTCCTTCTCCTTCCTCGCCGCCAGGAACTCCCTCCCGACCCACCTCCGCCTGACCCAGGACCACCTCGCCTTCAGGAAGCAACTCAAGACCTGGCTGTTCGAGCAGTAGCGGACCCCCCTCCCCTAGCGCCTTGAGACCCTCTGGGTGAGTAGTGCGCTATATAAATGCTTGATTGATTGATTGATTGATTGATTGATTGATTGATTGACAGTGTTTATTATACATATACATATATTATGTTTGTATTCATGTTGTTTAGTGCACATTACTTGTATCAATCCTAATTTGGTAATTCTCTTGCAGCTTTATTTTCCTCTGTTTGCTGCTTTTGTATTTATTTCCATTTTTTAGCCTGTATTATAATGGCTACAACAAATATGGCCCAGCCTCCTCCATTTCTGGATGAAGTGCGAGAACTAATTATACCCTAGAAGGAATGGGAAAACTTCTTTATGTCATATCTGATTGCAATTGCTGGGGAAAAGGTTTCTCCTCTAAGGAAACAACATATTTTATTGCACAATTTAGGTATTCAAGGCAGAAAAGTTGATGAAAATGTAACTGATTCAGAGAGTGAGGCGGAAGGAGAGGAATCTCAAGGTGATGTATTTCGTGATACTATTATCAAGCTGAAGAAGCAGTTTGGTCACAGGGTGAACATTGTATTAAAGAGATATACATTATTTTGTAGAGTACAAGGGAAAAATGAGAAAGTAAAGAGTTACAAAGCGCTTCTACGGAGTTTTAGAAACATGTGTGAGTTTGGTCCATTATTCGATTCTGTAATCAGAGATCAATTTGGGAGATGTACCAGTAAGCCGAAAATTCAAGAAAAACTTTTATCTAGCAATTTGTATTTGAAAGAAGCTATACATGCTGCTAAAAGCATAGAGCATACGGCAGAGTGCATAACTGAAATGAAGCAAAGCAGCATTTCTGACACTGTTCATGTAGTAAAAAAAGTTAAAATATGAAGACCATTTGGGAGATGGTGAAGAGGGTAAGAAACTTTGCACTCAGAATGAAAACTGAAGATGAAAAGTGAAAACAGGGAAAAGATGAAGTGCTATCGCTGTGGAAATAGTAATCATCTAGCCAACAGCATTAATTGTCCTGCTTGTTCTGTGGTTTGTAGGAAATGTAATTAGAGGGGGCACTTTGCCAGATTATGTAAGAATTTGAAGGCCAACATTTTTTTTTTACACATGGTTGCGGTTGAGGGTGAAGATGTTAAAAGATTGGTTTTTCAGGTCACGACCAATGTTATGGGGAAAAAGGATAATTACCCTGCATGTGATATTGGCTAAAATGGTGTGGAATTAAGAGTTTATGCGGATTCATGTTCTCCGTAAACTTTAATTTATTATGAGGTTTTCCAGGAGAAATTCAGTGGGAAGTGCTATAACATTAATTAAGCAGACTTTGAACCAGGAGGGTACAATAAGGATCCTATACAACTAGTTGGTATGTTAAACATGCAAATATCTTTTAAAGATCGCACAACTATAGGGAAGATTTATTGGGCAAAGAAGGGGTCTAGCTTATCAGGTTGGGCACATCAAAAAGAATTAGGAATCAAGCTTGTTCCCAATAGTGTGGAAAAAGTTTTAGAAATTGATGGAAGTAATGGCAGTCAAAATTTGGGTGACGTGTTTCCAGATGTATTTAGCAAATAAATTGGACATTTGTGTAAATTCGAGCATAAAATTAAGGTAAAAGACAATGCTGTACAGGTAATACATAAGATTAGAACTATACCCCTTCTGATGCATGACCCTCTCAAAGAAGAACTCGACAAATTGGTGAATCAGGGTATCATCGAACCTATTGAGAGTTCTCTATGGTTATCTCAAAAATCGGGGGGGGGGAGGGGTATATGCTTATGTGTTGATTTGAGGGATCTAAATGCAAACATTTGGGTGGACGGATTCCCACTTCCCAGGATAAGTGAAATGATTAGTGTGATTGGTGAAGCTGAGCACTTTAGCGTGATTGATTTTTCTTCTGCGTATCATCAAATAGAACTCCATCTGGACTCTAAATCACTCACATCATTCATAACACCTTTTGGTTTTTTCAGGCACTGCAAGATGCCGTTTGGCCTTGCATCGGTAGCTGCAGTATTCCAGAGAGTTGTGCAACAAATACTCAAAGGGATACAAAATGTACTGTGTTTTCGAGGTGATATTCTGATTTATGGGGCTTCAAGAAATCATCATAATGATACCTTAAGGCAGGTGTTACAGGCACTCAAGGAGGCTGATTTAACTATCAAAAAAAGGATAAATGCATAATTGATATGGATTCTGTGGATTATTTGGGGCAAACTATTTCAAAACAGGATGTTAAGCCTAAATTGGATTAGGTACCAGCTGTAAGAGAGGCCCCAACACCCACTAACAAGGAGGCAGTAAAATCTTTTCTGTGGTTGGTGGAATATATGACTACGTTTGTGAGGAATTTCGCTGATATCACTGCCCCATTGACAAATTTGATAAAAATGGGTTGCAATTTGTGTTGATTGTGGATTGCTAAAAATCTTTTGAGCTGCTAAAAAAGCCATCATAGATGTGCCATCCTTAGGTAATTTTGACCCCAAGTGCAAGACTGTGTTAACCACTGATGCCAGCAGTAAAGGTATTGGGGCATCTCTTTCACCCAGATTGTGGATGGTAAAGAGACAATTGTGGCCTTTGCCTCTAGGACACCAAAGAATGCGGAGTCTAATTAGTCCACATTGGAGTGTGAAGCTCTAGAATATGCTGGGGCTGTTGTTCATTTCAATTTTTTTCCATGGGGTTTACCATTCATGATTCGTACTGACCACAAACCCCTTGTTTACATATTTTCAACTAAAGGAAGGGAAAACACCATCCCCGGTATAGGCAGATGGCTCATCAGATTAGAGGGATACAACTTTAAGGTGGAATATGTACCTGGAACAAACAAATTACTGGCTGATTGCTTATCTAGATTACCTTGTGTGGTCCTTCTTCCTTTGCAGGGGATTCTGGTTCTCAAGAAGTTTCAACCAGAGTTTCCAGCTCCTTAGCCAATCCATCGCAGGGTCAGGCTTTTTGCCTGGTCGTGTTCAACGTTCTCAATGCTGTTCTTCAATCTGGACCCCTTCCAACTCCCAAGTTTAAGTCAGACGCTTTGGGCCCGCAATTCTAGTGGCTCTGGCCTGATGCCTCCTGAGTCTGCACATTAAGGCGCTCCGGCCATGGTGAAGCTTTTGTTTAATTTACTCTTTTTCTTGCCTTCTTTTTTCCACCTATTCACTTTCCTCTTGGATTTTTTACATGGTGTGGATTGTTAAGTTATCTTGCTTGTTTTATAAGTGAAATATGTATGACAAACACATTTTGTTACTTCAACCTTGAAAAGGCCCTCCGCTATTTTGCCGCCACAGAGTGTGGCTGTGTTGGATATATGATTTCTCAATACTGATTACATGACCTACTCATTGAATAAATAAGCAAATTCTATATGGATCATCTTATTGATTTCTCATTGAAACTGATATTGGAACTATTTAAACGATTTTGTAAGGATTGAATCACACAACTCTTTTCAAATTAGTATTATTATGCTTGGATAAGTAAAGTATCTGCATCACACTCATTTGTATTAATCAACAATTTGGCTTCACCTAATTGGATGCATTTATAAACATTTTCTATCAGGGTATTAATGAACAAGGAGTTCAGATAAATAGCCCATTTCCTGCCACTAGCTTTTGCAAATGCCACCTCCAAGACATTAGTAAAATTGACATTGATGCTGCTTTCTGAGTCAAAATTGAAGTTACTCTAGCCCCCAGAATCAAAGGAAATACTTTGAGTGGCTAGTGAGAAGGTCAATCTTTCTTTGAGGACCAGCCTCTTTCTATCTCTCTACCCAGAGCCAAGAGATTTAGCTCAGAATCAGAAATGCTTGATATGCCCAACCAGTATTTCTGATTGATACTTCTACCTGAAGATTTCTCCTCTTTGAATATCACAGACTGGATCTGCAAACTTCCAAAACAGCTCTCCAGCCCTGTTAGGGGTGGTTTGTTCAAGGTCGATGCAAGCTTAAAGCCATAGTGACGTCATCAGAGGTCTAAAGCTCTCAACCAGACGCCCTCATGGCAGTTTTTTTAGCCATGTCTTTCAACGTGAGGTTGGCGTTTCCCTTCACCTTGTGTGAGGTAAACTTTCTGGTACTTCAAAAGATTTTTTGATGCAGTGCAGGCAGGGAAAATGTCCACACTAAAATGATCAAGTTCCAAGGTCTGTTGTCAGTATGATGGCCACATGGCTTTCATGGATCTACACAATGAGTGTCTATTGTGCTTGGGTTTGAGGCACAACACTCAACATTGTGTACTGTTTGCCTCCAAATGAATCATAAGGCCACTAGGGAGCACAAAGCGAAAATATCATGGCTCATGCTGCGGAATGCAGTATAAAGAAGAAGATTGAAGTCAAAAGGTAAGTGACCCTCAATTAATTCTATTTCCTTCAGAGCATAAAAAGTGAAGATTTCACACCAACCACCACTGGCTCCTCATGCTCTGGCATCATCTCCACCTCTAACGCCTCCGCCATTAGAGTTAGTGCAGGCTCAGACGTACCCAAAGTTCCAGACATCCAATACTGATCCATCCTCTTTCCTACAAAGCATGATGAATCTTTTTAGAAGGGTGGCAGTCCACTCTGGAGTACTACTGGACTCCATGTGACCTTTTGAGGCTCTGCTTTGCTCTTTTCCTCTGGCCCGCCATGTCCCTCTAGTGCAGAGGTCTTCAAACTGTTTGATGCCGAGGCTCCCCGTTAAACTTTTTTTGACGTAAGTACCCCATCCTGACAAAAAAGTCTAGAACCTGGTACTCCTCAATATCGACAACCTTAAAATCCCCCAATTCCCACAGCAAATCATTTTTACGGTGGGGAAATAATATTAAACAGTGTTTAGCAAACCAAAGGTTTGTGAGTGACTGTAGTTCGGTGTTAGAGGCTTACCACACAGTCCACACAAAAAGTCTCCAAAAAGAATTACCCAAAAATGCACAATGGTACTTTATTTTTAGCAAACAAAAAATAATTTGACAAAACTTATTTGGATGATAACCCCTTACTGAACCAATGTGATGGGTGTGCCTGTTTTTCTCCAGGGAAACATTCACTTGGTGGTTGCACCTCATAAGTACCAGTTTAACACCCAAATATAGCAACAAGGTGAGCAGTTCAGCTTTGCAAAGGGCTTTCTACTGCGTGGCAACATGTGTCACTGCTTTTTATTAACTTTTGAACCATTGGAGTAAGAATTTTTTTTGGTTGTTATAATCAAAAGATTATGCCTCAGATGATGGATTATCTGCCAAATGTGGCAAATCTATTATTATGCTAAGATCGCCGCAGCCGCACAATCGCATAATTCCAGTAGCCCTGAGTATAATGGCTGTAATGCATGGGCTGCAACTTTAATGCCAGGCTTCCGAGGAGAACCAAATGTATATATTTCATGGGATGCGTATGGCTTTGCTTTTACAGCTGCATGGAATTGGAGGTTGCTGAACATCATTTATCATAATTAAAACATACTATTTACAATCATTAAAAACTGTGAGATCCAAGTAAGATGCTTTCTTTAATTCCAGGGGAGGAAGTGATCCCTTATTCTTCTTTCATACTGTTTTTCTAAAAAGGATTTTGTTATTAACATTATGTAAACAGACACTTCTATTTTAGCTAAAACTGGCTTTTGGTTATATTAGTTTGCAGCTTTTGTTGCATGTGTGGGGGAGCTGGAGGGCCTTAAGACTCTGAACATGGGAGCGGGGTCATTGGTGTGGATAAAAACAAAATATTCTATATGTTTTTTTAGTCTTTCAATGTCAGGTAGCTGCATATAAAATAACGGGCAGCTTAACTGGAAATAAATAAATAAAAAAGTTGTTACTCTGTGGGAAATGCACTATAGTACATTATGAAACATCTGTTAGTTGATGTACTGTAAAGGTCTGTGTGTAACCAGAGAGCCACAAAATGAAATATTGGTTGGTGCAGTTGAGAATAGTGACTTGTGTATGTTTAGTGTTATGAGGTCACAGCTTGTGACTGAAAGCATTGTGAATATGTAAGTTATTATTTTAGACTTGCATTACACACAGTATAAGATAGGCTGCTACAAAATGCGCAAAACATTTTATGGTAAAATGGTGCTTCTAAAATATAGATTTTAGTAATACCCAGAGCGTACGTAATGAGATTTCTGTTTTGCATAACTATCCTTTCAATATCTCCTCAGGGATAGGAAGGGCTATGTAAATACACTGACAATTAAAAGCACGCACTTCACAGTTTAGTTGTTAACTTTTTGCACTACCACTCAAAAAGAATACATCTTTGTCATCACAAAGCTTCAAGTGGTTCGATCAATTGGCTCTCAGACATCCTTAACATTTGCAGATTACCTTTTACATTTTCAGATGACCTCATTGTGCACATTTGCATTTCTTTCAGGTAATCAGAACACTGGCAGAAAGGTGTGTTTAGCTGTCTGCCCGGCTTTGGTTTCACAGCACAGGAGAGTCCCTGAATGACATTCCAACGGAAGCATTTTAACTATCGGAATTAACCATCTGGAGATGGTTGTCTTTTTCCAAAACAAAGACCAAATGTTTTGGATTTCAGGCAGAAGAGAGAACGGGAAATGCGTGCCCCCTCCCATGACTCCACGCCCCCCTTGGAATTCGTGCCCCACAGATTAAATACTTCTGCTCTAGTGGCTTATGCGATCCACTGGGCACCATCTTTACTTGTTCTTGCTGAGGACCATCCACCCCTGGGCCTAATGCTGGCTACTAATTCGGCAGAGTTACTGACTTCAGCTTTCTTTCCGGCCCCAACCCTGGCCCCACTGCCAACACCAATCTTAGTACTGCCATTGAAGATGGCCTCGTCTTCGGCTCCGTTGTCTGGACAGGTACCCCCAGTGACTTCTGCTGATCTAGTACCAGCTGTTGAAAGATCCACATCTAAGAGCAAATCCAACATCTTCCAGAAGGATAATACCAGGAGGGTATTTATGGTGTTGTCAAATCTGATCCGAATCAACAGTCTGCTGAATATCAAGAGGATGGTGATGACACTGGCTCAGAAATTTTGTCTCTCAAAGAGGCAAGTGGGCTGGATACCTCCCCTAAATAGATAATAAACCTGTTCCTACAGAATGCATCTGAATCTGTTATGGGTTATGTTGTGAGCCAGCCCCAGTAGGAAAGCTCTGTGGCACTGGGGGACCACCAACAGTCTGGTTGCCCTAGGCTTGGAATTTTAGGCACACTGTATAGGTGGTCATTCTCCCAGTATGTGAGCTGAACGCCAGAGGTGTCACCAGCTGCCTGGGCCTCAGCTTGCTGCTTCAAGCCCTTTAGAGTTGGGCACTCTTCCTGTGCTTTACAGAATTCCTCCCTGGTGGACCCACTCTCAACTTGTCATCCAGCAAGCTCAGGCAGATCTCTCAGGGCAACAATGACCTCCCTGGTAGGCTGTAGGGTGGTCTACTTTGCCCCCCATCAACCTAGACAATGGGAGTTTTTGGGACTGGTTTCCCACACCCACTGCCCTTCTCTTACTTGGCACCTGCCTGGACCACTTTTTTAGGATCTGGGCTCCTTTAACTCCCCGCTTGGGACTGTGTGGTCATGCAGACCCACTAAGGCAACCCTGTAATCTCTAGGTTTGATCTGAGCTCCACCTCTTTCCAGACAGTATACTCCAGATCACAGCTACCTTAAGCAAGCCTGAGACCCCCCCCCCCAACACAAAGGGAGCCAGAGCCACTGGTTAGTGTCTCTCCCAGCTGTCTGCCACCACAGCCTGTTGGAATACCTTCAGTATCACCTGCTCTGAGGGCACCAGATGACACCTGACAGTAGTCATACTATCTTCTGTGTCCCTCAGAGCCTCCACCTTCTGCCCATTGATGGTGACTCACTGCCTTTAGTTGTATATATTGGAAGGCATGTGGGCTTTGGGCACCCTCTCCTTGTTACCCAGGGACACCAGGGTAACCTCCTATCTCTTCCCTCACACTAGCTGTGGCAATCTCCTCCCCAAATGCTACAACTACCCAACCAGGGGGTCTCCCCACCAGTGGAGGACTGTGCCATCTTGGGGCACTTGCCATCCCCTTTCTAGGGCCTACCTTAGGGGTGACATATGTAATGATAAAGAAGTTTTAGGCTTTTGCAATGGAATTATATTTGGCAAATCAAATAGGCAGTTTAAAAATGCATACAGGCTGCAATAACAAGCCTGAGGCATGTTTTAGGGGGCTACTTAAGTGAGTGGCACAATGAGTGCTGTCGGCCCTCTAGTAGCATCTAGTTTGCCAACCCTGGGTTAGTGGTATACCTCTTTACTAGGGACTTAAAAGTAAGCTAAGTATGCCAATTAGGTGGAAGCCAATATTTTCATGTTTAGGGAGTGAGCACACGCATATTATCAGTGGTTAGCAATGGTAAAGTCCACAGCTCTACGGCCAACAAAAAAAATTTACAAAAAATAGGAGCGAAGTTTGCAAAGTATTTGGGGGAACACCACGCTAAGATTGACAGGTTTAACAACCACTATTTGTGCACCTTCAAGTGAAATGTTCATTCACCCTATTCAAGCATGCCATACATACCGACCTATTTGGTCCTAATATTTGCGTTTATCTGTTGGTATGAAAGTGATGAAGGTAATTAGCAAAGCAAATAACCATTAAATATCTTCATATATTTCCCTTTAATATCTCTGTGTGTTTTAAGTGATCATTGCACATCAAGCAGGACAAGTGAGTAACTAAAATGAAGAGCGGGCGGGCTATTTTGCAGTGTACATATATACTGCATGCACTAGATTGCCATGTGGTGTAAGAGCCATATCCTTAAATTAACTAAGGTATTGTGTGCACTCCACTCAGCATGCGTTTTGGCATTGTAACATTCTCCCTATGTCAGGGATTGCATGAGGCAACGCCTTCCTTGTCTCAAAGCTGTACTGAATGACCGCGGCACTATATTTTTAAACCTGCGCTTAGTAAGCGCGTTTCAGGATTTTATCTGTACATTTTACGAGCGCAATTAACCTGTATTTGTGTCTGTAGAGTGTTATACCTTGTGTTTTTAAACTGCTTGCTTATGCTGCCCACACACTCGCACTTAAAATTGATAACCTCACCGCTCTTTTAGCGGGTAGAAACGATTGCTTTTCTTCCGTGAACTGACGCCATCTTGGGTTCCCTCGTGGCACCATCGCACTGAGCGCACTAGTGCTCAGGTGGAGGGAGGGGAGATACTATTTAAGGCGAGCATTAACTAGCGTGGCCGAGGAAAAGCTGTACTGAATGACCGCGGCACTATATTTTTAAACCTGCGCTTAGTAAGCGCGTTTCAGGATTTTATCTGTACATTTTACGAGCGCAATTAACCTGTATTTGTGTCTGTAGAGTGTTATACCTTGTGTTTTTAAACTGCTTGCTTATGCTGCCCACACACTCGCACTTAAAATTGATAACCTCACCGCTCTTTTAGCGGGTAGAAACGATTGCTTTTCTTCCGTGAACTGACGCCATCTTGGGTTCCCTCGTGGCACCATCGCACTGAGCGCACTAGTGCTCAGGTGGAGGGAGGGGAGATACTATTTAAGGCGAGCATTAACTAGCGTGGCCGAGGAAAAGCTGTACTGAATGACCGCGGCACTATATTTTTAAACCTGCGCTTAGTAAGCGCGTTTCAGGATTTTATCTGTACATTTTACGAGCGCAATTAACCTGTATTTGTGTCTGTAGAGTGTTATACCTTGTGTTTTTAAACTGCTTGCTTATGCTGCCCACACACTCGCACTTAAAATTGATAACCTCACCGCTCTTTTAGCGGGTAGAAACGATTGCTTTTCTTCCGTGAACTGACGCCATCTTGGGTTCCCTCGTGGCACCATCGCACTGAGCGCACTAGTGCTCAGGTGGAGGGAGGGGAGATACTATTTAAAGCTCACACGGCAACGCGCAGCGGTGACGCGCAGCGGTAGTGCCTGGATCGTGCCTGAGTCGGGCCAGAGTCTTGCCCGTCTGCGCCCGTCAGCGCAACGGAGGCGCGGAGGCGTGAGACTCACCCTTGGCTAGACCCGAACGACACCTTGCATATATGGCATCCACGATCAGCCAACCCGGTATGTTCCCTACTGTTGTCCGCCATAAAGCTGTAGGCCCTATCCATGCCCAATGCATACAAGACATTGCCCGGTGTGTGCCTGTGTGTCCCGCGGAAATGCCACCTATATCTCCCATCGTACGAGGCGGCCTTATTAATGCCCGTTCGTTGTGTAAAAACTCTCAAAACATATATGATCTCATTTCTGAAAAAGACCTCGACTGGCTGTTAATCACGGAGACATGGCTTAAACCTTGGTGTAATCCGGACTTGGCTATAGCTCTCCCGGACAACTATACCATTCAGCGGCTAGATAGAAAGGAAAAACGGGGAGGAGGCCTTGCGATTATATATCGCAACTCGTTAAAATGCTCCTCATACGAACTGATCGAAATAAAGGGAGCTGAAGCGTTAGCATTCTCCTTGGGAATACATGACTCATTCACCTTTTCTGGTGTACTGATGTATCGCCCCCCAGGCCCCCCTAAGGAATTCCTGGATACCGTAGGTGAAGCACTTGGCAATCTGGTACTCAGATTCTCGAACTTTACCATCTTGGGTGACCTAAACCTGCATCTTGACTCGCCTGATGCTCCAGGAGTCGATTGCTTTATGGATATTATCAATATTTTAGGGCTTACTCTTATGACCCATCAATACACACATTCGGGAGGTCATGTATTAGACTGTATCTGCTCCAATCTCAGCAAGCTGACAGTCCAACCTCCCTGCCCCCAGATTTGGTCGGACCATTTCCTTATTCCGTTCCACTTCCCAGTAACTCATAAAATTCTGGACAAAACTATAAATATCATTAGTGTCCCTAATCCGATGGGTAAACCCAACTGGAAACAACTAGCCAGCAGACTGGATGTGTTAAACGGTCCTGGAATTGGTACCCTGGTACCAACTGGTAACACCTTTGTAGACAATCAAAAGCTACGAGATTGGATAGCTATGATAGGCCATCAACTTGGCTCTTCTAGCGCTAAAAACTCCGTCAAAAAGAAAAAGAAGGCTCCTTGGTTTACACCATCTCTGAGAGTAGAACTGGGAAAATTAAGAATGTTAGAACGACGGTGGCGCAGGCGCTATGAAGTCACGGCCCGTGACATCTATAAATTGGCCAGAAGACAGTATCATGCAGATATAAAATCTGCAAAGAAAGTTCACTATCTTCAGGCCATTGAAAGGGCAGCCCAGGAGCAAAGGGAAATCTTTAACATAGTCAAAGATTTTATGAATCCTTCCGCCCTATCGCAAGAGATCCCTCCATCCCAAAGCCTATGTAACGACATCTCGGATTACTTCGAAAATAAAATTCTAAATATCGTGAGAACCTTTCCCCCAGCTCCTTCCAGCCTAGAAGCAGACGAAAGAGTGGAGAGGGGACAATCCCCAATTAGCCTGGCTACTTTTGCCCCGGTCTCCCTTGAGGACTCCTTTAATGCCATTGCTGCGAGCAAATCTGGATCCCCCTTTGATCCCTGCCCTCCTTCTGTGTTGCAAACATTGGCAGAAACCATTAATCCCATCGTAAACAGTATCATAAACACATCTATGGCGACAGCAGATGTCCCTTGTGATTGGAAACTTGCAGCGGTCAAACCACTTCAGAAAAAGACTCTCACCGACCCTACCATCCTTTCCAACCTTCGTCCAATCTCCCTGCTCCCGGTGATGTCCAAACTGACGGAAAAATTTGTGAACATCCAACTTACAAACTTTTTAGAAACTAATGATATCTTACATCCCAATCAGTCAGGTTTTCGGTCACAACATTCTACCGAGTCTGCCTTATTGTTCACAAATGAGACTCTCCGCATGGCCATTGACCAGGGAAAGAAGGCGGTCCTAATTCTACTTGACCTGTCGGCAGCCTTCGACACGGTCTCACATCACATCTTAGTGGACCGTCTCGCTGCCGCAGGGGTAGATGGGATAGCCCTGTCTTGGCTGAGAAATTTTCTTAGTGACAGACACCAAATTACGGTATTGGGCCAGTATCAATCTGAAGCAAAGACCCTTAGTTCTGGAGTTCCTCAGGGGTCAAGCTTAAGTCCTATACTCTTTAATTTGTACTTGGCTCCCCTGATAAAACTGATTGCTTCTTTCCAGATCAGTACCATCTCATATGCTGACGATACTCAGCTTATTTTGGTATTGGATGAGGAACAAGCTGATGCCGAAGAAAATCTCAAAGAGTGCCTAGCAGCAACATTTAAATGGATGACAGACAATCATCTTAAATGTAATGCCGATAAGACGGAAATTCTGCCGGTTGGGAAGACAAATCTATTCTCTCCGAAAGATTGCTGGCCTGACGGTGAGGCAACTCCTCCCAATACCATCACATCCGTCAGGAACCTAGGCATTAAATTTGACAATCAGCTGTCCTTCAAACAACAAGCTGTTGCGGTAGCTGGCACCTGTTTCCACCTATCCAAGACTTTGAGAAAGTTTTTCGATCTCTTGCCGTTGTCAGCTAGGAAGACTGTTGCAGTAGCCCTAATTACTTCTAGGCTGGACTACTGCAACAGCCTATACGCGGGTACCAACAGAGCAGTCCTTCACAGACTGCAATTGGTCCAAAATGCAGCAGCCCGCCTGGTTTTGGGCTGGCCCCGCAGATCCTCAGCCTCTGCAGCAATGGATATTTTACACTGGTTGTCAATTGCAAAAAGAATTCTCTTTAAGGTTCTCTTGATTACCTTTAGGGCCTTCCATCATCGAGGCCCTAAATATCTAACCCAAGGCTTTAAACGCTACTTCCCGACACGCTGCTTAAGATCTGTGGCCCAGAATCTGCTAGTGATTCCTAAATTTAGGCTGACGACCAAAGGGGGTAAATCCCTCTTCGTGTTGGGCGCCAAGGCATGGAACAAGCTCCCTCTCCCCTTGCGTTCCATGTCGGATGAAACCCAATATAGGAAAGCATTAAAAACCTGGGTATACGCTATGACGGAGTCAGCTTGCATAGCTATGGTTTGAGAAGTGGTGTTCTGTGCAAATGAGGTCTACTTTCTCCCCCTGTCTCGTACATCTGAGTTGGGTAAGCGCCAAGATACTCCCTGGAGTGATAGTTGCGCTATAAAAGTGGATTTTACATTTACATTTACATTTACAATTCCTAGTGAAGAAACTACATATCCCAGGATGCCCAGTAGCTCCGAGCCTCATGGTATAAAAGACGTCAAAACACGCTTGTCGGCTTGCTTAATTCTCTAATTTCAGAGTCCTTGTTTGACCCACATTGGTCAATCGGGTCTTGGATAACCTTCCTTTCTTTGGACGGAGTCTGCCTATTCGTCAGAGGCAATGTTCTGCCTCTTAAAAGCCTGAAAGGCTTCTTGGTCTCATTCCTCTCACCGGAGTGCGGTGAGACTCCTGGTCTTGTCCGCAATGGAGAACCGGAGCCTTCTGTGTAATGGAGACCGGAGCACTGGAGGAAATATTTTGTTGATTTTGGTGATTTCTTTGGCCCAAGGAAAAGCGGAGTAAATCAGCTTCTAGATAGGGACTCTACTGATGTTAAACTTCGCCCTTTGTATTTTTTAAATGAATCCTTCTGCCTCTTAACTTTAATCAATGCATATATTATTTGGAGTCCCATTTTGGATTAGTGTTCAAATGTGAACGTGAAGATTGTTTTCTACAAGAAAGCAGGTATTGTGAATTAGACCCACCTGGAAACATATTGAGGACGAGAACTATATATTTGTTTTTATCTATGAATCTCTTGTTTACTTTGTTTGGATATTGGGCAGATTGTCAGAGGAAAACAAAGTACTAACTATAATTTTGAGACACTCCTTATTGTGACCTTCGAAGGAGGACTAGATTATCCCCGTATTAGCCATTTCTCCTATGCCTTTTTCTTTTCTTTGTTTGAGGTATGCATGCTTCTTGATTGTCATCCACACAACCGAATGTCATATTATTTGTGTGTGTTTGGATAAGAAGAAGGAGCTGATTCTTTCTGCTTTGTTTTACCAGGTACATGCAGGTGAAAAAGATATTGGAAGTCTTGGCTCAGAATTTGAAGTTTGGTGGAGTTGGCAACTCCTTGTTCTGAAGGTATTAACTACAGGTTCAATTTCCCTGCTGTTCCTTTCCCCTTTCCCTTTCCCTCACCTCAACGCCCTAATACTCTGTGTAGTATTGTTTTCAGAGTTGGGGATGTCAGGAGGTGGACCACTTTGTGCATCGTTCCAATTCTGAGGAGTTTCGCCCTAAGGATCCGACACCTTAGCCTTACATAGAAACATTCTCTTTCCTGTCCATTGGGATAAAGAGGCAGGCAGAACCTCTTTTCTCTAGCAATTGAAACTACTCTGCTCCACTACATTTCACTTTGGAATGTGCGAGGTTGGCCCTGATGAAGAACTATTTTGAAATTGAGGGTACATTGTTTTTGCAAGTGGATGGAACATCGATGGGCAGTGCATGTGCCCGATGAGTGGGATGCCTCTATATGCACAACTTAGAACAGAAACAGGTATTTAGCGGCAACAAGCCTTTTGTTAACCAAATAAAACTATGGAAGGGATGCATAGGATGACATTTTGATTGTATGGGAAGGTGACCAGGATTCACAGACCCCTTTTTTCTTGGCTAAATTCCCTGGACCCTAATTTGAAATTCACATATGCGGTTGTGAGAAATTGGGTTACTGGTTAACTAGGATGTGAGCCCTGGTAAAGAAGCAACTACAATCCTTGTCAGACTAACGCACAAGCAAACCCCAAATTAACCTGTGCTGATCCCCAGGTAGATCTGTTTAAATTCACACGTAAAGCTAAACTAAAATGTCATTTTCTTCTTAACCAACTGTAGAAACCTGATTGTATTCAAGGCCCAGTTATGTCGGATCTGTCTATCTCACAACTAAAAGACATCTCGTTGTTGCTTTCCTTGGAGGAAGATACAAGTTTATCCATAGGATGACTGGCAAAAGAATTGGGCATCCAAAAAGATTTCACCTTAGACAGTGGATTATGCACACATAGTAAGTTCACACCCCAAGGTCTCCACCTCAACAGTATAGATGTTTTTTGGAGAATGGTCACGGATAATTTATATAAGCTGGAGGATAAGTTAGCAACTTAAAGGAGTAAACACACTTTTGAAAATCTAAAAAGAGATGAGAATGCGTTGATCAGCCTCAAGAATGATACCTCGCTTGTCATTCCTGAAGCTGACAAGGGAGGTAATGTTGTATTAATGAACCGTTCAGACTATGAACATGAGGCCTTGAGACAACTTAGCGATCAGACTTGCTATCAAAGATTAGAGGCAAATCCTTGTCCTGGTGCACTATTATCGATCAATACAAGACTAACACACTGGAAGGAAATAGGCTTACTGTCTGAAACTAAATTTGAGTTCCTCAAGATTTCACATCCTAGATTCCCCTGCCTCTATCTCTTGCCAAAGATACATAAAAAAGCTACATTTCCACCAGGTAGACCTATAATATCTGGAATTGAGTCACTCACTGAACATCTCTCTGAATTCGTACATACATTCCTTAAACCCCTTGTGCTTAACCTTCCTTCATACATTAGAGACACTATGGACATTTTGAACAAGCTTGAAGATCTGCAATGGCATGAATCCATGTGGCTTGTCACTATGGATGTAGAGTCCCTTTATACCTGCATCAGAAGGGAATTTGGACGCTTTGCTATGGACCATTATCTGTCCACCAGAAAAGCAAACTTTCTGGAACACAATTAGATGGTCCTAGAAATAATCAATCTGATCTTGAGAGATAGTATATGGTGACTGCATTCCTAATATTGTCCAACTGAAACAGCAAACAATAACAATTTTCCTTCTGTTTTTGTTTGACGAAGATTCGTCAAACGGCACCAGATATTGACAAATTAAAAAACGTTTTTCCTATGGAAACTAGGTCCTAACTATAACTACCTACTGGTGACCGCCAGTAGGTAATATATATATATGTTCATATATATATCTATTCACCACAATTCTTCACAGCCGGAAGAATAAACGTCTCGCACTCCCGTGGACTTTTGAAATTTTTCTCTTATTTTCTCATACTCATGATTAGGGTAAAGGTGATAGACCAACGCGTTTCAGTCTTAACATAAGACCTTGATCATGATCCTAAACAGCTCTTTAAAGAAGACCAGTAAAATACTTTTAAAATGTATTACATCATTTCCTGTGTGGTGAAAACACGTGCCCCTAAGTATTATGGGAGATGTAGTATGCCATGAGTTCACTTTATTATCTTTTGTTACTAAAGTGAAAGTGCTCTTTTAAACAAACATATTTTAAGACATTGTATAGTGAAGTGCAAAGTAAATTTTGTGATTATAATTTTAAAATTTTTACATTTTTGAGCCTAATAGGCTCACGAGTTCATTCAATGATTTTTCCATTTGTTATGTCTCCTTTTCATAAAGTCCAACCCGCCAGTGGGTCAGATGTCCTTTTTTCTTCTTCCGATTGTTTATAAGTTTAGAACCCTCTGGTGGGTTGTGATTCCATGACTCGTTGGGGCCCAGTAAAGACTTTGCAAAGATTTCAATTTTATGTAAGTGCTCAGTGAGGGTGCAATTGTTTCTTTAAATAGTTCCATCAGGGAAGTTACGTTCATGATTTATAAAATGAATGTATAGTTCTTCTGGTTGGTTGAGGCCGTGAGGTGTTAATTTTCTCATTTTAAGCATGTGGCGTGATTCTTTTCGGTGGATCATTTTTTCTCTGTTTCCACCACGCTCATTTTGTGGCACAGTGTCTATTCCATCGAATTTGAGAAGCTTCCAATCACTGTTGTGATATTGTTCCATGTGTTTTGCTACCGCATTTGTTCTATGCTTGGTAATGGTGGCTCGAACGTATTCCAGGATTCTCTTTTTCCGCTCACAAATTGTACTGCCTACATATTTGAGTGAGCACGGGCATTCAATCACAAATATTGTAAATTGACTCTTGCAAGTGATTAGTTCTCTGATTTCCCACATTGTATTGTTGGCTATTTTGACTTCTTTTGTTGGTTTAGTAATCTGACAGACCTTGCAGTTGTGACATTTGACAAACCCTTTTATTTTCAGCCATGAATCATTTTTCTTTCTTTTGAATTGGCTGTGGACCAATCGATCTTTTAGGTTTCTTGCTCTGCGGTAGGTTATGGTTGGGTGTTTGCCCATTAGCTTCCCCACAGTATTGTCCAGCTGCAAAATCTTCCAGTTTTTGTTGAGGATTTTTGAAATCGCTTTAGATTCTTGGGAAAAATCCATAATTAGCCTTATAAGTTCAGGGTCTGATGGTACGTTCCTGTTTTTTGGGATAAGACACTCCTCCATTGATTTTTCAAGACATCTTTTGATTATGTTTTTGTTATATTTTCTTTGTTTGAATCTTTCCAGAGTTGCTTACCTGTGTTTCTTCCATTTATATATATATATATATATATATATATATATATATATATATATATATATATATATATATATATATATATATATATATATATATATATATATATATATATATATATATATCAAAAGCACAACTGAGCAAGGCGTGTGGGTGATTATTTCTATGTTGTAAGCTGGATTGGAGACTATGAACTAAATTGGAATAAACCTTTGCTTATCTGCAAACCCGTTGTGCACATCATCATTTTTTGACTTGGCTGAGCCAAAATTTGTTCTTGGTGCAGGAAAGCCTCCCCTGGATGTCTACCTAACGCCGCGCGAACTGAAGGGATATCGAGGCACGAGTACACCAAATTTGGCAGAAAGCAAGATGTTCGTCCAGAAAACGTGCTTTTTGTTATTTGGTGTCAATCTGTTCAGTAGTTTTAGAGATATTTAAATTATATATAAAAATATAAATAACTGAGGACGCGAGTCCTTGCAGTGGACTTAGAGATCCTACTGAAATTCGATTGCTAGTCATCTTGGGATTCGGCTTGAAGCCGAGTCCCTCAAAAAAAGAAATGGGGGCAGGGTAGGAATACCCTGAACCCCTAGATATGGTGGGGGGTCCCCACAAGGACCATGCCAGGATTTTTTTTTAAAATCTTTTTTTCAATTTTGCCGCAGTTGGACCGCAGATTGGTGGCACATTGAGAAAAAATGGCGCGGGCTCCTGCACTTCTTTAAAAGTAGCACTTGGGTGGGCAAAATCCAGGGGGCATATGAGAAATAAAGGAGGGTGCACTTGGGGCCCCCTTTCTAGGGTTTAATGAAACCCCGGGGATCACCACCTGCCGAGGGTTTTTGTTTTTCTAAATTATGCTTGGGTGCCTGCTTGTCACCCCCATGCCCCAGGGTCCACATCTCCCCAGGGCTTTTGTGACATTGAATGCGAGGGAGCATGGATGCCCTGCAGCCCCGGGGACCACTACCACACCGGGACAAAGTTTTAAAAAAGGAGGGGACCCACCTGGGGCCAAAGATGGCCCTGGAGTCTGCCACCTCCCAAGGGCAGGTTCCTGCTATATCCTGGGCCCCGGAATATATAGCTGTTTGCTATGTCTTGGCAGGGGCTTTACTGCTCCCACCGCGAAATAGCAAAGTGTGCTCCGCTTTGAGCAAGCGTAAGCCTTTTCTTCTCGCAGGCTCCCCCTGTGGTCCACAACATTTCTAAGTGGGTGCCCTTGGTGGGACCAGTGCACCCACACTAGAGGCTGGGCCCCAGGGGATGGGGTCTCCTGTGCCAAAATCGGCCAGGGAGGAGGGCCGCTAAGCCCCCTCCCTTTAAACAAATTTAAAAAATGAGAAAAAAGGCCAAGCCCCAGGGAATAGGGTCCCCGGGGACGAAATTGGTCTGGGGAAAAAAGGCCATGTGGCCGCCTCCCCATAAAAATAAAAAAACTTAAAAAAATGAAAATGACCGACAAGTCACTGGAGGCCCCGTCCCTGTTCTCCAGCACTTTGCAAACGCGCCTCCTGGGTCACTGCTGGCTGGGAGTGGAAGTTCCCTAGGCTGCAGAGGGTCCTTGGGGGCCAACAAGTCCTCATGTTACCTCTAGTAAGTCCCACACAACAGGATTGTTGAGAGGTCTTTGGAGGCTACGCCCCCTTTCTCTACCACTCTGCAAGCGCGCCTCCTGACGCACTTAGTCCCCTTGGCTGCTGAGGGTCCTTGGGGAACAACCACCCCTCCTGTTACCTCCAGTAAGTCCCAAACAGCGCAATTGCTGAGAGGTTGTCAGAGGCTATGCCCTCTTTCTCCACCACTCTGCAAACATACCTCTTAGCACACTGCTGGTGGGGGGATGAAGTCCCCTTGGCTCTAGAGGGTCATTGGGGGCCGACCAACCCTCCTGTTGCCTCCAGTAAGTTCCACAGAGCGCAATTGTTGTCAGGACTTCAAAGGCCATGCCCCCTTTCTCCACCACTCTGCAAACATGCCGCCTGGTGCAATACTGGTTGGGGGATGGAGTCCTTCCTCTTGGATGCTGAGGGGCCTTTGGGGTCAATAAGCCCTCCTGTTACCTCCAGTCAGTCCCTTACAGCAGGATTTCTGAGAGCTGGGTGGAGGCCCCGCCCTCTTTTCTCACCACTCTGCAAATGTGACTACCAGTTAACAAACCATAGGAATTCACTTAAATAACCAAAGGTTACAGGGACATTATAGTTAGGAAATAGATTTTGAAAAACCTTAGAAAATCACTGAAGAAACTAAACGTTACAAGGATGTTATAGTTAGGCTCAGACTTCCCTCTTACAAAACCAGTGAAATCCAGCAGTTATAGTTAGCTGAGCTAAGTATAACTTGTGCCCCCGCAATGCACTGCTTATGACCTCACATATTACTTCTCTCATGACATGATCAATGGCATCACTGATGACCTCTCCTATAACATGACTGATGACATCATCCAGTGATTGTGAAGTCCACTGGGCTGCTGAGGGTTGTTGTGGGCCAAGAACCTCTATTGTTGCCTCCAGTTAATCCCATACAGTGGGATTGCTAAGATCTTGTCAGAGGCCCCACCCCCTTTTTCAGTCACTCTGCAAATGCACCTTCTGGCACACTACTGGTTGGGGGATGAAGTCCCTTTGGATGCTGAGGGTCAGTGGGGAGCGAAGAGCCCCTATTGTTATCATCAGTAATTCTCTCACAGCAGGATTGCTGAGACCTTGTCGGAGGCCCCACCCCCTTTCTCAATCACTTTGCAAATGCGCCTCCAGGTACATCACTGTATGAAGAATAAATCCCCGTGGCTACTGTGGGTTGTTGAGGGCCAAGAACCCCTATTGTTTCCACCAGTTTGTCCCACACAGCAGGATTGATGAGACCTCGTCTGAGACCCAAACCCTTTTTCAACCACTCTGTAAACATGCCTCCTGGTGCACTACTGGTTGGGGGATGAAGCCCCCTTGGCTGTTGTGGGTCATTGAGGGCCAAGAACCCCTATTGTTGCCACCAGTCAGTCCCTGACAATGAGATTGCTGAGGCCGCATCAGAGGCTCCGCCTCCTTTCTCAACCACTCTGCAAAGGGGCCTCCTGTTTCACTACTAGTTGGGGGGTGAAGTCCCTTTGGCTGCTGAGGGTCCTTGGGGGCCAAATACCTCTCCTGTTACCTCCACTAAGTCCCACACAGCGGGATTACTGAGACCTTGTCAGAGGCTCCCCCCCCCTTTATCAACCACTCTGCAAACTCCTAGCGCACTACTGGTTGCGGGTGTAGTCTCCTTGGCTGCTGAGGGTCATTGGAGGCCAAGAACCCCTATTGTTACCACCAGTAAGTGCCCCACAGCGGGATTAGTGACACCTTATCGGAGGCCCGCCCTCTTTCTCAACCTCTCTGCAGATGAGATTCCTGGTGCACTAATTGATGAAATCTCCTTGGCTGCTGAGTTTCGTTGAGTGCCAAGAACTCCTATTGTTTCTACCAGTAAGTCCCACACAGCCAGATTGCTGAGACCTCATCGGAGGCAGCATCCTATCTCAACCACTCTGCAAACGGGCCTCCTGGTACACTACTGGTTGGGGGATGAAATTCCTTTGGCCGCTGAGGGTCATTTGGGACCAAGAACCCTTATTGTTACCACCAGTAAGTCCGACACAGGGGGATTGCTGAGATTTCGTCGGAGGCTCTGCCTCTTTTTCAACCACTCTGCAAACAGGCCTTCTGGTGAACTACTGGTTGGGGGATGAAGTTGTAAACCAAAATTTTGATTTTTTAATGTGTTAACAAATCACAATTTGGGGTTTTTACATACCAAAAGGCTTTTTTGCAGTCACCAACAGCCCTATTCTGCAAAGAGGACCTTTTACGACTCCAAAAATCCTTTGTACATCTAGCCCTATGTGTTCAAGTGGGGCATGATCCTCAATTGATGCAACAGAGGATGGGCTGTAGGAGCTGGGGGCAAGCAGATGTAGAGTGGAGGGTTGTCTGGAGGAGCTGGGGCAAGCTCACAGACAATGGAGGGTGGGCTGGAGAGTCTAGGGCAAGCACACAGACAACGGAGGGTTGGTTGGCGACTCGGAAAGCATATCAGCAACAGAGGGTGGGTGGCCAGTAGTTACCTAGGGGGAAGAGCACAGGGAGGTGAGAAGTACATGCAGGAGGCGGCTGAAAAATACACTCTTGCAGAGTGCTTAAGCAAAAAAAGAAAAAAGCAGTTGATAAATAAGCAGTTAAAGGACACATGCTCTAGGAGAGGGACAAACACACAAAGAAAAAATAGGTCTACAGAAACTGACAAAGAAGAAGCAAGCAGTGAGAGTGACAATGAAGGCCATCAATGGTAAGAAACGTGTGTCCTTTAAGCGCCTTGTAATGTAACAAAAGGACTTGCAAGAGACAGTACATGCACTGCCGTAGGTGAGGCCTAGAAACAGGAACCCTTTTGAGACACAGGGTTGGTGGTCTGTTGTTTCTTGTAGCCACCATCCCTGTATTTATATCCAACCATATTGGGTCACCAAGAATCAGGTCTTTCTGCGAACCCCTATGACTGGAGATTTTGTGACGTGACCTTTTATTACATACCTCGCATCACAGGCCATAAAAAGTTGTTATGCAATTTGCAAAATGTCTCTTAGTACATCGGGCTCACATTTCAGAACTCCTGTAGAGAATTGTACTTACAACTCTCATAATGTATACATGGCTTGAAACATGTACTGTTGATATCAAGTTAAGAGTAGCCTTGACAATAGCCCCCATTATGAGTTGGCTAATACATTCTAGCGTCTGTTGTAACTTTGCATGCTGCACATATTAGAATTATAAGTATGGTGGAAAAAAATTGCATCCCCTGGAGAAATTTCAACAGGTCAAACCTACTGATATTTATTGGAAGGGAAATGCTCAGTAAATACCAGCATATGTGGATTTTGGGTGAATTAAGTACCAAAATCCACATTATTCCCCATAATTGGATTTCATTTATTGCACCTGATAAAGTCCTATTTTATTGAGTGCAATAAAATTCACAGCAGTTACCAGCCAACTTGTAACGATGGTCAGCAATAGTATTGCTCAGCTTGGTCAAGTACATTGAGCTAATCGATCCAGAAACAATTTGAAGGCTTGCACTCCTAGGGCCTGATTCTCAAAGAAAGTCATAAATCAACCGATGCATGTTGGCCAGCCTCACATTATAGATATTTAAAACAGATGCACTGTTTCACAAAACAGTCATGGATGTGCAAACCTATGATCTGTAAAAGTTGTGCGTGTGTGATATTTATACATTCCTAGTGTAGTCCTATTTTGCAGAGATTTAGCAAGGGTGCCAATGTCCCTAATGCAAGCATTGAAATTGGGCCCCTTGTCTCTCAGGTAGAGTTATAAAAGACCACCTTAGGGTTCGGGAAGTGGGCCTATCACACTCCTGGTCCTCATGCTATTGCACCTGCTACACCAACGACAGCTATGCCACTGCTGTTGTTCCTAGTCCTCTGTATGTGGAGATGATGCATTTGAATACGTGACTGGAATGTAACAAGGCTACCTTTCAATTGAATTAACTTAATATTAAATCACCCACCCCAACTATCCTGTTTAGAGCTGGAAGTGTCAATCCAGAAAGTACAAAATGTAATTTTTATTGTTTCAAAAATTTATTCATAGATCGAGAATATTATTTCATCGACAAGACAAAAGCAACATCAAAAATACACCATAAAAAGCATACCAATTAATCATGATAGATAAACAAATAAAACCCTAAAACCCAAGCAAATGTACAAGTAAGATTTTATTAAAACAATAAAGGGCCATATATATGAAAGCATTTTGCATTTCTAAACAGCAGCGAATCTCTGTTTCGGTCCATTAGGAAATGCAAAATGCCAATTCAGTATATAAGAAAAGCATTTGCAGTAGTGGAGATAGATCATGCACCAAACCCCCCTTTTTTGGAGGGCGAACTCAGAGGGTAGACCGGAGATTCCTGAGGGTGGAAGCCATCACTTTCACCAGTTTATGGTGAATGGGGTCTCTGTTACTACTCTGAGGGACACCGGGGTCAGCCAGACCATGGTAGTGGAAAGGCTGATTTCACCAGAGCAGTACACTGGTCAGGTGTGTAGGGTAACTCAGACCCATGGGCAAGACTTTGTTCTCCCCATGGCCCTGGTATGACTTGAGTGGGGTAAGGAGGTGACCGAGAGAAGGGCCAAAATTAGTAGCCAGATGCCATTTGACTGTATTCTGGGGAAGGAGTTGCCAGAGGTGATAGAAGAGCTAGGAGGGGTGGCTGCCACAAGGCATCCTGAAAGCTCTGCCATCGGCGCATACCACTCTTAAACAGAGGGTACAGATGCCCTGATGGAGGGGGCAGGAAGGACTCACCCCTGACTCCTGTTCAGCCAAAGGGTACAGGCTCTGCGTTGAAGGACCAGTTTCAGGTTACCACCCCTGAACCGGTGGGAGATCGAGTATAAAAAGGGTGCAAGACACTTGGGGCTACTGCCCCCACTCTGAGAAACCACAGAGGTCGGTGACCCCTGGAGGGTCTGTTGGTCTGACTGTTGGTTATTGCCCTTGTGGACAGCGTTTCACTTGGGCTGGGCAAATAACTGTGATCCAAGAGATGGAATGGGCCAGATCACTCTGTTGGCCATGGTGGTATTGCCTTCATACTGGGATGCATCTGTGAGCAAATTAAGGTCCGGTCCTGCATAGATGAGGTCCACAGGTGAGGAGAAGGGTTCCCTACAGGTCAGTTCAGTCGCTCAGGATACTGTAGACAGAGGAATCCAAATGAGTTCAGAGAGGTGTAGAACTGACAAGTGTCCCAATAGTAGAGGACCATTGTCCATCTCCATGTTCTGTCGCCTAAGCAGGGAAGTCCAGGCCTGCCACTGCAGAACCAGTATGTGCAGTTACACCGCCATGGTGACTTGGCATGTAAAACCCCTTGCCACGCCTTAAAATCCCCTTTTTATTAGGTATAAGTCACCCCTTATGTAGACCCAAGGTAGCCCTTAGGGCAGGGTGCTATGTAACTAAAAGGTAGGACACACACTTTTAAGTTTTACATGTCCTGGTAGTGAAAAACTCCCAAATTCTTTTTCACTACTGTGAGGCCTACCCCTCCCTCAGGTTAACACTGGGGATTCCTTGTTACATCTAATAAGTAGTAATTCACAATTGGAAGGAGGTAGACCCATCATGTTTAGTACCTATGGAATTGTAATGATAAATCATCATTAATGATAATGTCAAATTTATAATTACAATTTTAAAAATGCCACTTTTAAAATTATGGCATTTTTCTGATCTTAGCCCTGTGTGCCTGTAGCCTGTCTCCAATACATGTCTGGGGTGGGTAACATCTGGGTTTTGTGTGTTTCTTCTAGACAGCCACCAACACAAGGAGCTTAGGTGTGACAGCCACATCCTGATAGGCCATCCTGGGCAGGATGGGAGGGAGGAGCTGGGCACAGCCTTACACAACCCCCTTTAGGGAGTCTGGAGCCAGGGCAGGAAGGGAGACCCCTGTGCGCTTCACAGCCCTTCTTTGAAGTCTCTTCCACTTCAAAGACACTACTAGGAATAAGAACTGGACTTCTGACCCTACCACTTCAGTACACTTCTGGACCTGTGGATACTCGGCCAGGAAGAAGGAGTGCTTTGCTTCTGAAGGACTGCTACCTTCCAGGACTGCTGCTCTGGATGAACTGCTTTCTTGCTATGCTGACCCGCTGCCCTCCTTCCCTGCGTGACAAGGACTAGATCCACATCACTTGAACCCAGAACCAGAGTGACTCCAAGGGCTTGCTGGCTTTCTTCCTGAATAAAATCTCAGGGACATAACAGACTTCCAACTCCTTTGCCTCTCACTGGAACTCTGCCATCTCTGAGCCTGCCCTCTCAAGTGGTACTAATCCAGTCACATAGCTGTCGTTGTGAGGATTGACTATGATGCATCGTCTACTGCGCGGCATGGAACCAATGCATCACCTTCTTTTGTGGGTTCACGGCAACGGATCACCTCATCTGCACCCTGCATCTCGTCTTTCGACAAAGACGCAACTAAAGTACTTTGCAGCGGGCCAAGGCTGGTCGCGCTACCCAACCATGCTCTTTTGTGGTTAGCTTGAACGTTTGGATTTGACTAATACTGGAGACATGAGTGAAGGCAAAATGGGATGCAAGCAAGTTTCCACATTTTGAGTACGGGGAGAGTGTCAGGAAATTGCTGGCTAGGCTTGGAAAACTAGAACGGGTAAGCTCAGGAATGTAGTGCAGGAAATAAGGGATGAAGGGACATGATTAAACTCTTGAAACATTCAGGACATCGAAAAGGCCTTCCTTAACTTTTGTACGGAATTATATTCAGAGAAGCTGAAAGTCACAGAGGATAAGGTCTGGGTTTGACTGGAGGGTGACACACTAAATGAATTAACGGATGAACAGTAAGCGTGACTATATCAAGAGATTTAAGCAGGAGGGGGAAGAAGCAGATCCAGGTGGTCTTCCTATTGAATTCTATGAGGCTCTAGGTCATACAAAAATCACATCACAGCCAGGTTGTTCTGTGAAATCTTAAAGAATGGCGCATCGTTGCCACAATCATGGGCAGAGGCTGTAGTTTCTCTAATCTTAAAGCCAGTCATATAGATGACTATAGTGACTGTAAAATGTTCGCTATCATTCTAGCGAAGAGTTTGGCTCGGGTAGCGGGGGATCTTGTTCACATGGACCAGAAGGGTTTTGCGAAGGGTAGACATCTCCATGAACTGACGCAGTAGTTGATGTGTGCAATTGAGCTGATGACCTCTTTGAAGTACTCCCAGCTGTTTCGAAACTCAACGCCACTAAGGCATTTTATAGGGTAAATTAGTGCTATTTCAATACGATTATGAAACTTTATAACCTTTCAAGAAAGTAATTCAACTAATATATACAAATCCCTCGGTCAAAATTCTCATAATGGGCAGAATAGCAACAGAGTTCAAAATCATGAGAGGGTGCGAGGCAGTGATGTCCACCCTCCCCATTATTGTTTAACTTATACTTTGAAGCTGAACAGAGAGAGTAAGATAAGACCCTTTAAGCATCACAAAAAAGATCACCCTGTGCGTGGCTGATTTGATTATATACACAGCAGATTTACCACAATTCGTATCAGCAATTGAGCAACTGGTATCGGATTTTGGAGAGGTATCGGGATAGGCAGTAAATTCCTCAAGGACTGAAATAGTGGCCTGGAATATGGAGAGGGTCAACCAAGGAGCTAAAAGAGAAATAAAATATCTCAGGATAAAAATCACACAGGATATAGATAAGATCGCACAATCCAGCTTTAAAAGAGTAACGGAAGACACCACCAATTGCTTTTAGCTAGTTGGTCTCACCTGCATTTAACTATCTTTGGTAGGGCCAACTTGATAAAAATGCCAATACCACCAAAATGTACCTTTCTCATCAACTACCTTCCTAAGTATTTTAAAAAAAAGAGTGGTTGGGGAGGCAGCAAGAAACCGTTGACTCCTTTATCTGGGTGTCAAAAGGTCCACAAATCTTGTGGCAGAAGCTTCATAGAAGACGAGAGAAGGGAGAGATTGTGCTGCCAGACTTTCATATTTATGCATCGGCTTTTCAGTTGAAGAGATGTCTGTGCTTACTTAAATAAAATGTTGCAAGGGGGAGTCCACTCAAGGTTATGCTGAAGGATGTAAAAGGGAGCTTATCTCTGGTTACTGATATGAAAGGGCTACAAAGCTCGCTGACTAAAGCAGATATGTGCTAGTCTGGGAGTCCCCCAGCAAACCCAGATGCCTGAAAGATAACTTGGCAACTACCATCAGGGAGATGGAGCTATAACACCGGGGGCAGCTATTACAGGATTGCAAGTTACTCCTGGAGGAAGATATACAAAGGGCAGCTCAGGGTAAAATTCAAGCTTTCAAGGTACTGCAGTTAAAATGTTGGGCCCGATATTGAGCTTGAAGAACAGCCACAGGAAAATGAGAAAGAGAGAGGTCTCACATGGGTACTAAATGACAAAAAAAAGAATATAGATATATATATATGTCCACAAAAGATGTCCTGTGCTTTGAGGACGCGACTCCTTGGTGATTTGATTATTAAAACCTTTATTCACACACTGCCAGCAGTTTCAACAGAGTAAAATTCAATGTCACTGACGCGTTTTGTTTCGAGGCAGCATGCCTCTTATTCATAGGGGAAGCAGTCAGTGCACGGTTGCGCATTACAACCTTTTTATCCATTCCTTTTGCATGCCGCTCACAAGTGAGTATTTCCATCAGCATGCTGGGGGTTGTAGTGCTTTCATACCCTTCAGTGGGTGATTTCCTTGCCTCTAGTGGTTTCCGAGCACTGATTTGTTTAAATGCTTTTCCGATATTGATTTACAACCCTCCAGTGGGTTTCATGTAGAAAGGCTGGCATTATTCTGGAAAAATCACCGTGCTGCATGTCAAGCTGACATAATTCCAGCTCGCAGTCCCGCCACTCCTTTTCGCGGGTGGTGCATCTCTCCACAGCCAGACTGTTGTGTTGAAAACTGTCCACAAAAGATGTCCTGTGCTTTGAAGACACGACTCCTTGGTGATTTGATTATTAAAACCTTTGTTCACCCACTGACAACTGTTTCAACAGAGTAAAATTCAATGTCCATGACGTGTTTCGAGGCAGCATGCCTCTTATTCATAGGGCAAGCAGCCAGTGTGCGGTTGCGCATTACAACCTTTTCATCCATTGCTTTTGCATGCCGCTCTCAGGTGAGTATTTCCAACAGCATGCTGGGGGTTGTCGTGCTTTCATACCCTTCAGTGGCTGATTTCCTTGCCTCCAGTGGCTTCCGAGCACTGACTTGTTTAAATGCTTTTCCGATATTGATTTACGACCCTCCAGTGGGTTTTCATGTCGAAAGGCTGACATTATTCTGGCAAAATCACCGTGCTGCATGTCAAGCCGGCATAATTCCAGCTCGCAGTCCCACCACTCCTTTTCGCAGGCGGTGCATCACTCCACGGCCGGACTGCCGTGTTGAAAACTGTCCACAAAAGATGTCCTGTGCTTTGTGGACGCGACTCCTTAGTGATTTGATTATTAAAACCTTTATTCACACACTGCCAGCAGTTTTTACAGAGTAAAATTCAATGTCCCTGACGAGTTTCGAGGCAGCATGCCTCTTATTCATAGGGGAAGCAGCCAGTGCGCGGTTGCACATTACAACCTTTGTATCCATTCCTTTTGCATGCCGCTCACAAGTGAGTATTTCCATCAGCATGCTGGGGGTTGTAGTGCTTTCATACCCTTCAGTGGGTGATTTCCTTGCCTCCAGTGGCTTCCGAGCACTGACTTGTTTAAATGCTTTTCCGATATTGATTTACAACCCTCCAGTGGGTTTCATGTAGAAAGGCTTGCATTATTCTGGAAAAATCACCGTGCTGCATGTCAAGCCGGCATAATTCCAGCTCGCTGTCCCGCCACTCATTTTCGCGGGCTGTGCATCACTCCATGGCTGGACTGCCGAGTTGAAAACTGTCCACAAAAGATGTCCTGTGCTCTGAGGACGCGACTCCTTGGTGAATTGATTATTAAAACCTTTATTCAAACACTGCCAGCAGTTTCAACAGAGTAAAATTCAATGTCCCTGATGCGTTTCGAGGCAGCATGACTCTTATTCATAGGGGAAGCAGCCAGTGCGCGGTTGCGCATTACGACCTTTTAATCCATTGCTTTTGCATGCCGCTCACAGGTGAGTATTTCCAACAGCATGCTGGGGGTTGTAGTGCTTTCATACCCTTCAGTGGGTGATTTCCTTGCCTCCAGTGGCTTCCGAGCACTGACTTATTTAAATGCTTTTCCGATATTGATTTATGACCCTCGAGTGGCATTATTCTGGAAAAATCACCGTGCTGCATGTCAAGCCGGCATAATTCCAGCTCGCAGTCCAGGTTTTAATAATCAAATCACCAAGGAGTGGCATCCTCAAAGCACAGGACATCTTTTGTGGACAGTTTTCAACACGGCAGTCCGGCCGTGGTGTGATGCACCGCCCGCTAAAAGGAGTGGCGGGACTGCTAGCTGGAATTATGCCGGCTTGACAAGCAGCACAATGATTTTTCCAGAATAATGCCAGCCTTTCTACATGAAACCCACTGGTGGGACGTATATCAATATCGGAACAGCATTTAAGCAAGTCAGTGCTCGGAATGCCAATGGAGACTCACCGCCGTGCGGCATGATGTCCCATCCGCTGTACAAATCAGGATGCCCCAAAAAGCCAGTCGCACCGCAGCGGAGAAACCGCACAACTAGAGATGGCGGAAGCTCGACAGCGGAGCTCGAAACCTGATTCCCGGTCCCGACCGCAATGGATGCAGCTCTTCACGTCTTTCCGGTGCTGTACCTGATACATCACCAGCAACTCATCGCAGGTACACAACAACACAATCCCTCACACAACCACAACACACAACTCATGGACTGATACAGGGTCCCTGGCCACACCAGACACCCTGGTGGGAACAGGAACACATTCACAAGTGTACCCACACATGTCCTACCTGCCACCAAGTCACCCCTCCGCAGCCAGGTCACACATTACCGCGATCTCCAAGTAATGTCCCAGTCACGTCACTGCAGTGGTGAAGACTAGGAAAAACATGCGCACAATGCAGAAGGCAGGGCCAGCGCCAGGCATGAGCAGGGCATAAAGTACACAGGGCCACACCTTGCCACTCCACACACTGCCTCCCCTCGAAGGGACATGCCATGTGCATCCCGCTGTGCACCCCCATGCCCAACACCAAGCTAGGTGAATCCAGACCCTACACCACACGACAAACAACCAGGGAGACAGCCACTGCAGGAGTGTCTGCAGAGGAACACACAGCACAGAAGCACAGGCCCAGGGCAACCCACACACCACAACAACACCACACCCATAGCAAGAAAGCTGAGTACAAGCACAAAATGCACACGTACAATGAACAAACATCCTACTGGACACACAGCCTGCCAAGTCACACAGACATACCCCACGCTGACACACAGCCACATACACAGACCACATGCCACCAGCAATGGAGCACAACATATAGGAAAGCCAAAGTGAGGTGCACACAAATGGAAGGCCAAGGAGACAACCAACAAGCATGTGTACATCACATGCAAAACAAGGAAGAGAGAACAACACTCTCACATCATGAAAGCACACATGGCTGGCACAGTGAGTGAACTCAAACCACAGTCACCTCAGTGCAACAACTCACGGAGACAGCTAGGCAACCCATATATAGGCACAGGGATGAAAGGAAGGCCCTGAAGTAAAACTGTGAATAGCCACACATATGCACACAACTACTTCACAGGAGTATGCCAGCAGCACAACACACAGGGCACATTGACACAATCCATTACTGTCAAACACAAGTAGGAATCTTCACACATACCCCCCCCCGCCACACCTTCACCACACCACTCCAGTGTCAGACATACAGAAGGGTGTCAATAATGTCCAGACAATACACAGACAAACAATCACTCTCCCTAGGGGTATCCACAAACATCACACACACACAGGGATGCCAGAACCAATGTCTGCACAAAAACAACAGACAAACACATAACTCAACAGAAACACACACAGCACCACAACAAGACCACACATGATCTGTGCAGCAAAACTGTGGGAAGGCAATGGGAACAGACACTACAGGAGTGCACAGCCTCATCAGTCAGGAACAATGCACAGACAACATACCACAACACAGACAAGAAGTGCACCATCACAGAACAACACAGCCACATTAAACACACAACAGATGCACATGACAATAAATCACATAGCAAACACAGCAGGACATCAAGGAATGAACACCAGGCTAGGAAAAGGCAACATACACCCACAGCACTGCATGCACACCAAGCAGTGTGTGCACACAAAACATAACAGTCCCACACAGCCATGAGTGACACACCATGAACACCCACAACAAGCAAAACAGCACACTGACAGCATCACTCTCAGGAAGTCAAGCCATACTCCAGCATACACACATACACCTAACACAACACCCACAGATGCACAAGTCTGGGACACAAAAGTGGAAAAAACTTGACCAGAAGACTGGCCTGCACAGACAGTTGAACTGCACATGAGCAACCATGACTGCTGAACAGTACTACAACAACACAGATAACTAATTGGGGAAATGCCATGAGTGGCACAGTGCTCCTGGACAAAGATCTGCACCACAAAGCACAGTGTCACAAATCAAGTGATGGGGAGGCACACACACAGGCAACACAAGGGGACAGCTGACATCAAAGTGAAGTGGTGTGCACTTCAGTAGTGGACATGGCAGGAGTGCACCATACACAATTAGAGGGAGTGCTGACTAACAATGTCAAGGCATCTGAAGCTCAGATAGGGGATGGTATGACACTGCACACCACATACCACACTGGAGGCAATAAAGCACCATGTGACAGAAATGCATGAGTACATCACACCCACAATGTCAGGGTGGTTGAGCAGGTATGCACAGTGAGTACAAACAGTATCAAGACACACGGCTGTTCAACAAAACAAAACCCTGACTTGCCAGTCACACACTCTGCATACTCACAATTGGCAAAAGCAACAAGTAGGAGTCAGCCATAACTGCAAGGACACACCAACACACTGCACAGTGCACAACATACAACTCACACATGTGCACACAATCACAATCACAGGCCTGAACAATCACACAAACAGGCACTCTACTCCTGGGTGAAATGTGTGTAGTTGACATTGCATGGGCACACACACATCAACACTCACGACAAACACACCCCCTTCACACTTCTAACTTCTTGACCACCCAAGTGAACACATTGAAAGTAACCCATGTGAATAGGATGACTGACCATCACAACATAACCATACACCTACACTGCTGGGCACACAGCAAGTAAGAACACACATACATGATGATACTGGCCAGCCTGCCTGCAATCCTGTGGAGGGAATCACACATTGTGATGGCAGTGCCCCCAAACCTGACATGTGTACAATATAGCTAACATGAAGAATGAATGATAATGATAACGGTATTTCATCGTAAACCACCATCATGGCACCCACAAGCATCAGAGTCAGGAGGAAATTAGGTCCCCATCACACCTGTAAAAACTAGAAAAAGTGAGACAAGCCATTGGCAATGTTGAAGTGGCATACAGAGCATGTGGCATAGTGAACCATATACACACAGGAAAGACTTTATTCAGTAAGGACACTGACAAAACAAACAACATGAACAACTGTCTTTATGCACAAATTGCACAGATAGGCCCCATTAGAGAAGAGCAAGGCACAAAATGCAGAGCTTGTCCATGAGAAGCTGCACAGGCAGGGGGCACACAGCAGTGAACGACAAGGCCAGTGGGCAGGACAAAGTGCAGACTGAGTCCATGAGAAGCTGCACAGGCAGGGGGCAAACAGCAAGGCCAGTGACCAGTCCAATGTGCAGACTGAGTCCATGAGGAGCTGCACAGGCAAGGGGCAAACAGCAGTGAACAGCGAGGCCAGTGGCTAGTCCAAGGTGCAGACTGAGTGCATGAGAAGCTACACAGGCAGGGGGTACACAGCAGTGAACGACAAGGCCAGTGGGCAGGATAAAGTGCAGACTGAGTCCATGAGAAGCTGCACAGGCAGGGGGCAAACAGCAAGGCCAGTGGCCAGTCTAAGGTGCAGACTGAGTCCATGATAAGCTGCACATGCAGGGAGCACACAGCAGTGAACGACAAGGCCAGTGGGCAGGACTAAGTGCAGAGTGAGTCCATGAAAAGCTGCACAGGCAAGGGGCAAACATCAGTGAACGACAAGGCCAGTGGGCAGGACTAAGTGCAGAGTGAGTCCATGAGAAGCTGCACAGGGAATGTGTGCGACTGTACCCTGTCATGGTCACCAACACAGTCTGGGGTGTCACGATGGGCAGCACAGGCTCCGCTGTGGGAGAGACAGGTGTGTGAGGTTGACCAACATTCAGACTTGGCTGTCAGTCGGACTGGAAGCTGGCTGTGTGTAGGGCACAGTTGGAGCACTTGACTGGGGAGAGAGAGGCCCAGCTGAGGTAGAGCTGTCAGTGGCTTGGCAAGCCAGAGGGCTGCCTGGACCAGGTGGTGTAATGGCACGTGGAGGTGGAGTCATGCAGACGTGAGACACAGTGTGGGTGGGAGATTGTGGAGCGGTGCCTTTCCACTTCTTGGGATACTAAATGGCTTACCTGACTTTGGATCAATGGGATGTGGTGTGGACACAACAGGCACACTCAACACCAAGGCTGTAGCAGGTGCAGACGGTGGGCCTACCTCTGGGGATGTGCTGGATCCAGCGGTACGCTTTGCCTGGCCTTGCCTTTGCCCCTCCATCCCGTTTAACAGGTGTTCCCCCTACAGTACCCTCCCTTCCCTGCTTCACTGGGCTTGGAATGGGAGTCGAGGTAGTGGGTGAATCTGCCTTGGAGCCCTTCCTATGTGTACCCTTGCCAGGCACCACCCTCTCAGTGGGCACGGAAATTGTCTGCTTGTCTTTGCGAGATGCTTTTGGGACAGGAGAGACCTTGGCTGGGGATGGCTCTGAGCCATGACACTGAGGTCTGCTTCTTTGCTTTTTGGCCCCTGGTGTCGCATGACGGGCTTTTGTCTTTGCGCTCTGGAGTGGCTTTGGATTTCTGTGGGGATGGTGTCTGCGCCCTGGACCGCTTGGGCTGCTGCTGCTGCTGTGTGCTACGTGTGCTGTATCATGACCTTGAGGTCTGTGGAGCGTGGTCACTATCGTCAGATGTGGCCACTGGCATGGGGTGGACAAAGGGACTGAAGCTGGACTCTGAGATTGCACCAGTTGAAGGGCTGCCGTCACTGCGGAGAACAAAGACTGAACAGTTCGGTGCACCCCACCCACGTCTGAATGTATGCCTTCCATGAAAGCAACCACCTGAGCCAATTTTTTGTCGTGGTCTATGAATGCATTGAGGAGAGCTGTCTGGCCTGCACACAGCTTGTGCAAAAGGTCCACAGACTCAGTACTGATGGTAGCAGGGGGGACAGGGGCAGGGGCTGTGGTGCCTGGGGTGAAGGAGACTCTTCCCCTCTTACTGGTGCGAACACGGGCAGCACCAGAAGAAGTGGCTGGGAGGGTGGGCACTGTACGCTGTGTGGTGGAAGATGATGCAGAGTCCCCGTTCCCTGTGCCCGCAAACATGGTTGCGTCACCGCTGGTATCAGATGGCGTTGAACTTTGCGTCTGGGCTGTGATTCCTCCAGCAGACTCCTGTCCCCCTCCAAGGCGCTAGTCACATCAGTGTCACTGGGCTTCTGTGCAGCTGTTGTGCTTGTTTCCCCACCACTGGTGTCCGTCCCCTGTTCCTCCGTGACCACGGGAGATGCTGCATGAGAGAGAGAGATGTACGGTCAGTTCAGTGGCAGCAACAGAACAATCATATGCAAGCAAAGCAACCAAGAAGATGACCAAATTTACATGTTGCACGCCACCCCATGCATTAACATTGTTCAAACACACTTTTGTTACTCAAACAGTGCGTGCAAACAATAAAACCAGGCATAAGTGAGCCATGTGATGAACACACAGCACAACATCCTGCATGTGACTCCGTTCAAACAGTACCTCAAATAGCTCAGACCTGAAGCCCACCACCCAGAATGCTATATAAATTCCCAGTACTCGAATTCCCTTAGGAAGCACAGGAAGGACAAATGCATTACAACTGCACACAGCACAGAGGCCACTTACAAGCCACTGCAGGACACAACCAACATCACATATCCCAGCGCTGGCACAGGCTGTGTACACATGCAGCCACACACAGCCAAAGTCACCCTTTCCAGAATACTCACCCCTACTTTGCTGCTGATGCTCCTTCAATCATGCATCCAGCTCAGGGTGTGTCATGGCCAAGATGCAGCACATTAGTGGTGTCATGCTGCACCGTGCCAACCTGCCAGTGCGAGGGAGCAGCCCCAGTGTCATCTCCGCAACGTTCTTTGCCAGCCGTGAGATGTTGTCCCACCTCTTGTGGCAGTGGGTGCGCCGTCAGTTTGAGACACCCAGAGCCCGCACCTTGCTCGCAACGGCCCTCCACATGGCCTTACGCTGGTGTACTTTGAGCTGCAGGCATGGGAGACAAGAGGGAGAAAACATCAGTGACACAGTGTCATGTAACAAGATCACTCAGGACAGTAGCATGAAACTGACTCATCCCAAATCCACAGATATGTCTTGCAGAGACAGGAATGCATCTCACATGGTACATCTGCATGTGAGAAGCATACGTAAATGCATGCAGGTGTGAGGGGGGACATAGTACCTGCACTTCTCATATGCAAGCAGGATGCCAGCACAGAAAGCCATGTGTACTCTGCCCACATCTACTGTCCATTTCTAGGTTGAGCAAGACATACATCACATATCAACATGTGTTTGGGGGAGACTCACTGTGTCCAACACTGCGCAGGTCTCAATGACCTTGTCCTGTGAATAGCTCACTGTGTCATGTATGTCACATTGAGGGACATGATCTCACAAACCCACACCCTTCTCACAGGGCCAGTCGTGTGCAATCTACAGGGCTGAGATGGCTCATTGATGGAGAGTCCTGCAAAAAACACACATGACACTCTGTACATTCAGTGATGGGTCCTTGTCAGATTGGGCGGTGACTGTGCAGGCCAGGTGGGCTCTCACTGAGATGGACAACTGTGACCCACACAGCCATTCACACAAGCAATCACTGTCATGACTCCTGCATTACCAACTTGCTGCGTCACTGTATGGCTGACAAGACAACACATGTCCCTCCAATCTTGATGTACAGGCAGGGAAACGTGTGGAGTAGGGTACACCCCCTTCACCCTAGGAAACAGCATGTTAGGCAGTGCATGACACAACCCCACACTTTCAGGCACATACTGCATCAGACCGACTACGTGTGCCCCCCCTGCACTCTCATCCCCACTGTTGAAGACTTACCATGACATTTGGGGCACCATATAGTCTTGGGTACTGTGTGAGCACCTCGTCCACCAGGACCTCCAGCTCCTCGCTTGTGAAGGGACTGGCGGCAGCAGCAGGTGAGGGGTCTCTGGCAGCAGTCCCTGGAGGCAGCAGCAGGTGAGGGGTCTCAGGAAGCAGTCCCTGGAGGCAGCAGCAGGTGAGGGGTCTCAGGCAGCAGTCCCTGGAGGCAGCAGCAGGTGAGGGGTCTCAGGCAGCAGTCCTTGTAGGCAGCAGCAGGTGAAGGGTCTCAGGCAGCAGTCCCTGGAGGCAGCAGCAGGTGAAGGGTCTCAGGCAGCAGGCTCTGGGAGCAGTGTATATGTGGGGCTCTCTCCCACACATATATAGCCCACTGGTGTCGTTTCAGTGGTTCTAAGCTGCTGCAATTGGTGTTCCAGGTCAGCCTTTTTTAAATACATCAAATGACCGGCTCTGCGGTGGCAGATCACGCCTATCGCGATTTTCAAAATTGCATCATGCTACCGCGATAGTGGATCCCATCGGCAGTAAGGGCATGGTCCATGGCGTTGACACACTGCAGGGGCCAGGCGGTCGCTACCGCGGTGGTGCATCTTTCAATTGCATCCAATGACCAGCTCTGAGGTGGCGGATCACGCCTATCGCGATTTTCAAAATTGCATCATGCTACAGCGATAGCGGATCCCATTGGCTGTAAGGGCATGGTCTAGGGTGGTGACAAACCGCAGGGGCCAGGCAGAAGCTACCGTGAGTTGGGTGCCATACAGTGACATGGGTGCCCAGGATTTGGGTGGCGGAGCTTGCCAACCTCCATTTCACCATGTACCATATGCCTATCACTACCGCAATTGTGTCCTGGGCATTGGCGGTGACACACCACAGGGGCCAGGCGGTAGCTACCACGAGTTGGGTGCCATGCAGTGACATTGGTGCTAGGAATTTGGGTGGTGAGTGACTGTGACAGCACCAATGGACACATCATGCTGTGCCAATGGCCATCTGGCAGTCATCCACAGTGCACAGTGGCCACAAGGTTGATGGCACCTCATAGTGCATACAATGCCAATGTGCCATGTACTCTACTGCTGACTACACATGCCATGTTTGTGTATGTGCTTTCTTAGATTGGCATGTACTCCCTCTCATGTCATTTGTGAAATTGATGGGCATGTACACAGGACTTTGTTGTTATGGACTCCCCAATGTGTACACATGTCAAGGTGTAAAAGTGCAGGGAAAAATCACTGCGATGTTTTTCAAGATGAAGATTGTCCATATATGCCTTTTCGCTTAAGTTTGACCATGCACACACTCGTCATGTATGCTCAGCCTGTGGTCATTGTGTTGTTGATGTGTGCCAGGTTCGGCTAACGCCTGAAGGTGTGTCAGGTGCAGCAGCTAGGTGTGAGACAGTGGTGTTGCATGTTTAGACTAATGCTGGATGATATACTCCCATGCGTGCCCACGGTAAACATGGCCATATCCATATGTGCATTCTCATATGGCGAGCATGCTTTGGAGGTGCTTGCTGTGTGTCATTTGACAGGTGTACGATCAGTGTAGCTGAAGGAGTTCCTTCATGTCAGCTGCTCTGTAACACAATTTTGATGACAGTCATTTTTGGCATTTTGTCTGCCAAAACGTGAGATGCTGTGCCCATCCCATGATGTATTGCATTGACATGTGTCCACTTTAATCTCAACTAGGAGGAGACCAAATGTGCATCGTCCCTTCACAGTGCTGGCAGACATGGAGAATGAGGAGATCATACGGAAATTCTGTCTGGATAGAGCCACCCTACTGACCCTTTGTGCTCAGTTGGAGCCCCACCTGCAGCCTCGCCGAACATATCCAACAGCTTTCACCCTAACGTCTAAGGTGATGGCGGCCCTGCATTTTTTTGCAACTGGATCATTCCAGCACATGGTGTCCAGCGCCGGTGGGATGTCACAACCTATGTTCAGCATGGTGCTGCGTGATGTTCTGTCCGCCATGATGATCTACAAGGACACATATATCCATTTCCCCAGAGGGCATGAATTGGATTCTGTGAAGGGAGATTTGTATCCCCTTGGACACATCCCCCATGTTGTTGGTGCCATTGATTGCACCCATGTTAGGCTTGTACCACCACAGGCATGTGGGCACATCTACAGGAATCGGAAACATTTCCACTCCATAAATGTGCAGATGGTGTGCCAGGCAGATATGATCATCTCACACGTGTGTGCCAAATTTCCAGGCTCGGCCCATGACTCCTATATCCTGCGGAACAGCATTGTACCACAGCTGATGGCTAATCTGCTTCCAGAGCGTGCATGGATTGTGGGTGGGTATGCCTGGTCAAATAGCGTGCTGTGTGTGTGACATGCTGTCCTTTGACCTAGCAACATTGCAATGTGTATCTGTGTTTGTCACACATAGGTGACTGCATATCCCAGCCGTCCTTGATTGCTGAGCCCAATGCGGAATCCCAGGACACCAGCTGATGTTCGCTACAATGATGCCCATGGGAGGACACGTCTTGTGGTGGAGCGTACCTTTGGTCTGCTGAAGTCACGTTTCCGCTGCCTGGACAAGACCGGAGGTGCGCTGATGTACTCGCCCTGGAAGGTGTGTCAGATTGTAGTGGAATGCTGCATGCTCCACAACCAAACCATTCGTAAGGATATCCCCCTGGATGCTGATGGGCAGCAAAGGCCCCCGCCTGCAAACCAACCCATGTCCAGTGATGAGGACAGTAGAGAGGAGGAAGCGCCAGGATACCCGTTGGGTGACAGCCGCACTATAAAAGTGTTCCTTACATTACATTACATTACATTACACCCAGACTAGTGAATGTTGTTCTGTTGTGTTTTCCTGAGGTGCCTTCAACCTCTCCTTGGCTACATACATTCCATACTCCTGGTACATTGTAATCATGTTGAAGACACATCCTGGAATAAAGACGGAGCAGACACAACAACATATGTGTAAGGATTTATTATTTACAATGGTGACATGTGAGGGGGTGAACATTTACATTGAGGTCATTAGTGGAGCAGTAAGTTGACAGTTGTGGTAAATGAGATAATCGAGTAATCACAACATTGATGTGGTGACCCAGTCCAACAGACAGATGCCATTCACAAGGCAGTATGGGGAAGGACAGTCCATAAAGTCAATGCAGTGGTGAAGAGGGTTGCCATCATGGCTGGCTCTGTGACTGGCGTTTGGCAGGTGCTTTGCCTCCTGTTACTCCCAGGGTTTTCTTCGGACAGCCCCTTCGTCGCTTGGCAGGGGGCGCCCTGCTGTAGGGCCAGTGGGGTCTGAGGACTCACCCCTCTCTGTGGCCGCAGGGGAGGATGGTGAACTGTCATCCTGCAGACCACCAGAGGGGGTGGAGGTGTTGGTTGTGGTGCAGGCCTGTCCCTCAGTACCGCCACTTGCTGGCCCAAGAGGTCCACAATTTGTCCCATGCGGGTGTTGATGGATCTCATCAGCAGGATGAGCTCAGGGAACACTTCTGCCGACCGGCCCGTTCGTCCCTGGGCACGTTCATTTTCCCCAAGGACTCTGTGAATGTAGTCCAGGGATTGGGTCCCAGCCTCTTGGTGTCTGTGGGTGACCCTGTGCTTCCCACCATCCCTGCTGCCTGTTACCTCACCACTGTAGGCACCCGCATCCTCTCCCTGCCCTCCACAGTTGGTGGGGTGGGGTGGTCATCCTCTGGGACAGGGGCAGTTTTGCAGGCAGCACTGGTGGTGATGGTGGTGGAGGCCGCACAGTCCGTGACAGCAGGGTCTGCAGAGGCGTTGGTATTGCAGCAGATATGGTGGGGGTAAGATGGGGTCCTGGGACCTGTTGCGCCCTGGCACACCAGGTGGGCCGGCTTTGAGCTCATCGTCCAGAGAATCCCGGGAGTCAACATCCGAGATTCCATGTACCGGGGGGTGACTTGCTCTGCAGGTTGCTGGTGTTGTCCTCTGCAGTGAGTTCTTGGTCACCTGTGGGTCAGATGGGAGATGGTCATTGTAGTGCACCCCATGAGCTTTTTGTTAGCTGTATATCATTCACTGTTTGTACACCACACAGTTAACTAATCATCACATTTCTTTCTATGTGCACTACTGTGCCTCCATGACATGATGCTGTAGTACATGCATTACTAGTCCATGGTGTGAGTTGTCAATACCTACCATGCGCAACGTGCATAATTTGTGAGTACAGGGACATGTTGCCATCTAGGGACTGCCGCAACTGAAAATATCAGTGAGGACTATTTTTGGCTTACTCTGCCCTGTCAGACGTTACATCTGGGCATTAACTGGCCATTGTCATCTCCTGCATACCTTGGTCTTGTCATGTGCATATCCGGATTTGTAACACCAGCCATGCTTTCTTGTTTCTCATTTGGTCCTTCCTGCTCTGGCCCCATGTCACTTACACAGGGAATTCAGTGCTGTGCATGATTGTGCCCAGACTTTCTTCTACATGTGCATTGGTGTGTCACACTTTGGGTGCTATGACAGTTTCATTTGCTTGGCTGTGTGCACATTGTGAGTGGCAATAGGATCTGTGTGTATGTGTGTGCAACGAGAAGGCTGGTATTGTCATGTGGCACCATGCTTTTTGAGGAGAATGGCTGTGTGCACATACTGGCTACTTAGCTGTTATGTTTTCCCATTTGGCTTTGACTTGACACATCTGTGTGTGTGTGTGGTGGAGGCTTGCATCCTGCTCAGGGGGTGACAAGCATGCTTGATATGTCTACCTACCTGTTATTTTGTTTGTAGTGATGCAATGACTGACACATGCATCTGTGTGGGAGGGGAGGCTCCATCGTGATGGTCTGGGGGATGAGTCAGCCTGGGGTGAGTTGTTGTTCAGGCATCCCACCCCCCATAAAGAGCTCCCAGGGAAGATGTCTGCCTGACTGTTAGTTTGTTTGTAGCGAGCCTTTGGCTTGGGACTGCTTCTGGGTATGCAGTGCTCCATCCTGCTTATGGTGGGACAGGGCTACCTGGTGGGAGTTGTAGTGCAGGCCCCCCGACCTCCCTGTGAAGATGGCTACCTACCTGTTAGTTTGTGGGACAATGGCTTCCAACTGCTTCTGGGTGGGGGCAGTGCGCCATCCTGCTCAGGGGTAGGACAGGGGGCCTGGTGAGAGTTGCATTGCAGTCTTCCCACCCACGTGCACCCCTCCCAGTGAAGATGGCTGCCTACCTGTTAGTTTGTTTGTAGTGGGACAATGGCTTCCAACTGATTCTGGGTGGGGGGCAGTGCTCCATCCTGCTCAGGGGTGGGACAGGGGGCCTGGTGGGAGTATTACTGCAGTCTTCCCACCCACACACACCCCTCCCTGTGAAGATGGCTACCTACCTGTTAGTTTGTTTGTAATGGGACAATAGCTTCCAACTGCTTCTGTGTGGGGGGCAGTGCTCCATCCTGCTCATGGCTGGGACAGGTGGCCTGGTGGGAGTTGTAGTGCAGTCTTCCCACACACATACACCCCTCCCTGTGAAGATGGCTACCTACCTGTTTGTGTGTTTGTAGTGGGACAATGGCTTCCAACTGCTTTTGGGTGGGTGGTGGTGCTCCATCCTGCTCAGGTGTGTGCCTGGGGGCCTGGTGGGAGTTGTAGTGCAGTCTTCCCACCCACATACACCCCTCCCTGTGAAGATGCCTACCTACCTGTTTGTTTGTAGTGGGACAATGGCTTCCAACTGCTTCT
This sequence comes from Triturus cristatus, assembly GCF_964204655.1. Lineage (NCBI taxonomy): Eukaryota > Metazoa > Chordata > Amphibia > Caudata > Salamandridae > Triturus > Triturus cristatus. The sequence goes on from NC_140593.1 coordinate 426,788,076, forward strand.
GTGTGGGGGGCAGTGCTCCATCCTGCTCAGGTGTGTGCCTGGGGGCCTGCCGGGGGTTGTAGAGCAGTCTTCCCACCCACATACACCTCTCCCTGTGAAGATGGCTACCTACCTGTTAGTTTGTTTGTAGTGGGACAATGGCATCCAACTACTTCTGGGTGGGGGCAGTGCTCCATCCTGCTCAGGGGTAGGACTGGGGGCCTGGTGGGAGTTGTAGAGCAGTCTTCCCACCCATATACACCCCTCCCTGTGAAGATGGCTACCTACCTGTTAGTTTATTTGTAGTGGGACAATGGATTCCAAATGTTTCTGGGTGTGGAGTGCTCCATCATGCTGAGCTGTGGGACAAGGGGGCCTGGTGGGAGTTGTTGTGCTGGCTGCCTGTGCACATGCCCCCATGGTGATGTTGCTAGCTATGTTTGGGGTGGATGTGAGTGAGTGAATGTTGGATCTGTGAGACATGTGTTGGGGAGTGTGTAGTGCATATGAATGTACTTGGGCCTAGGAGGTGTAGCTTTGTAGTTGTGCAAGACAGTACATATCAGTTTGGTGGTGGACATTAGTTTGTACTTACCAGCCTCCACTCCTCCGCCTACTCCTGTGAGACTCTCTGGATGCAGTATGGCAAGCACCTTCTCTTCCCTTGCAGTGAATGGTTTTGGTGGGATGGGAGGGCCACCGCCAGTCCTGTCAGCCAGCTCCCGGTTCTTGCTCCTCTTCTGTTTGACAACCCTCTTCAGGTCATGCCACCGCTTCATGATTTCATTTTTTGATCGCGGGGTGGTCCCTACTGCATTGACCTTTTCGACTATCCTTGCCCACATTTGAGCTCTTGTGGCTAATGGTGTCTGTTGGACCAGGCTACCAAACAGTTGTGGTTCCACTCTGACTATCTCATCTACCATAACCTTCAACTCATTCTCTGTGAATTTTGGCATTTTATGTGCTGCCATGGTGTGTGATGTGCAAAGGGGTTGTGGGTGCAGGTGTGTAAGTGGTGGGGGTGATGTGTGTGGTGTGTGATGTGCAGGTGGTTAGAGGTACAGGTGTGGAAGTGGTGGTGGTGCTCAGTGGCGTAACGATAATTGAGGGGGCCCCCCTGCAAGGTACATGGAGGGGCCCCCTCCGGACTCTTATCAGGAGCTCATCGGCCGAAGTGCAGTGCTGAGGGGGACCCCTGGAGCTCAGGGGCTCCCCGCACTGCGGGGGATGCGGGGGCCAGTGTTATGCTCCTGGTGGTGCTGTGTGTGGTGTGAATGGTGCTGGTGTGTTGCTTTGCCTATCCTTTGTTGTCAGGGTTAGTGGCCTTCAGTCTTGGAATGTTGTAAAGGATTCTGGTCAGGGAAGGGGCTGGTTTTATACCCAGCTATGTGGGTGTTTCCAAATGGGGTTTTGATGTCAGGTGTGTTGTGTGGGTTGTCCTGGGATTTGTTTTTGTGGATTTGCCATGTGGTTGGGGGGTGTCCTGTGTTTTTGGGTGCATAGCTAGTTTGCTGTGTGCACTTTGTGGCCTTGTTGTGGGTATTTTCTTTCGTCTGCCATATTTGTCACGGAGCGCCCGCAGCGGTGGCTGTGCTGCAGCTCTTCTGCCTGCTCTCCCATACATCACTGTTTGCGGCCGCGACTGTCAGAAACTGCGGAACGTACCGCAGAGGCATCGGGTTTATCCTAATTTCACATGCGGTGTCTCCACTGTCCTGGCGGCGGTTTGATTGTTTACCGCCATGAATGCGACCGCTGCAGACTGGTTTTGGCCTTCTCTGCCCGCTAAGGGTGGTTTTTCTTGGCCTCGTTCCACCGCGGTCGGTGTTTTTTGGCGGTTGATCCTAATTTGGATGCCGTTTTTTCCACGGTGCCATCCTAAAAGGCCTCAAAGTGTTGAACCAAGGATGTATAAAATTCACTCCTTCCACTTCACACAACCCAACAATAGGAAAACTGTTACATCACACGGGGCAAAATTGACTATTCCCACTATGATCAGTTTAACAGTAGAGAAAGGGTTAGATAGCAGACAGGTAAAATTATCTATTCCCACACTTTTCAGCAGTAAAGAAACTGATTAATTATGAAGGGGTAAAACTTATTATTCCCACTCCAGTCAGTGCAACAGTAGAGAAAGTGTTGAATTGCGGAGGGGTATAATTGGGGCTTACGGTTTTATGGTATTTTTTTTTTTTTTAGCATTTCTGTCTGTATTTATCCATGTTTATTTTTGGGCCATTTTATATGTATGTATCAATTTATTTTTTGTGGGAATATAGATGTAACACTGTACATTTCCATATTTATTTAAATGATAGACGAGCACTCATACTTTGATAACTGTTGTATTTTAGCTATTTAAGTTGCCAAATATTACATAACAGTACATCCACTGGCAAATATTAGCATTATACCACAAATGTATGTTGAAAAATGCTGTTATTTAAAGAATGTTTTTTAATTTCCCATGCTGCCCATCTGCTCAGCTGTTGGGCTATAATTCATGTAAGACAGCACGAAGAGTCACTTAAAAGAAGCAGATTTCCTGTAGTTATCCGTTTTTTTAAAATAAATGCAGACACACATCGTATCCTGTCTGTATTTATCTGTAAAAATCCGTAAAAATGGAAAACAGGGAGCCTTAGGTATAATTTACTTTTCCCACTCCAATGAGTGCAACAGCAGGGAAAGTGTTAGGTCGTGGAGGGGTAAAATTTACTATTCCAACACCAGTGAGTGCAACAGGAGGGAAAGTGTTGGAGTTGGATTGCGGAGGGCTAAAACTTGCTATTACCACTCAAATGAGTGCAACAGCAGGGAAAGTGTTGGATTATGGGGTAAAATTTACTATTCCCACTCCAGTCAGTGCAACATTAGAAACAAACAAATTCTCTTTAACATAAAATAATAATTTCCAAAACATAACAAACAATTAAAAATATAAATATGTAAAAAAAGAAATATAAATATATTTTATATTAAAAATTAAATTAAATAAAACCTATTACAATGTTAAATACTATCATAAATAAATACAAATATCATTATAATTAAAATACAAAAATATATTCTCAACAAATAAGAAGTAAAGTATTATTTGCATTTAAAAGGCACAACGCAATTAACACAACCAACAAAAAATGACATAATTTTTATAAAATAATTACTTACATTTAAGTGTGTTATAACTTGAGTTACATTCTAACCTGAACTTCAATAAAGAATACAACACATATCTAGAAATGTTCTTTCAAATGATATTATTTACACATGTTACATATTTAATTATTTCTTAAAATAATAATGCTATAAATATATTCCTAAAATATGTATAATTAATTACCACACCACCATTTATCCTTACAAAAAACCAACACATATAAAATGAAAAATATCACCCTTTACACATACAAAAACTACAACACACATCCCAAACAAAAGACTTTTAATATAATACACAATTTACATAAATATTTTGCATTTAAATAAATATCATTTAAAAATATCAAAAATATTTTTTATTAAATAATACTAATGTAATTACTTCCCACCCTATATCCCTACAAGACTCACAACTCACACCTAAAATTTAACTTTAAAGAACAAATTGTTTATAATATTAACATCAATATGTATCAATTTACAAAATAGCATTAATTGAAAATGTATTATTACATAATTATAAATAATTTATCTCCCACAATATACACCTACAAAACACACAAAACTCTCCTAAAGTTTAAATTAACAAAAAATAATTTTCAGAATTAACATACTTAATTACCAATTTAATAATTAATGTCATTAAAAAATCAATTATTACTTACTTTGAATTAATTGCTTCCCAAGCTTTGCCCCTATAAAGTCCACAACCCACATCTAAAATGTAAGTAAAAATATGTAATTGCACAATTAACATAATCAATTATCAAGTAAATGATTATTAATAATTAAAAAAGAAATATGAATTAATTATAATTCATTTACTTTCATTTCCCCTTGCACCCCTATAAACACCACAACCTGCACCTAAAATGTAAATGCAAATAATATCACAATTAACATAATTAATTTTTTATAAATTATTAATATTGATTACAAACGAATTATTAAATATTTATATTTAAATTACTTTCCATCCAGTACCCCTATAACCGCCCAACCCGCTACGGTACCAAAAATCACAAAAAATAATTAAAATAGATTCGATAACTACTAAAAATGTAACAACTGCATTCAAACATAGAATATAATGGCACAAAAATGTACATCATAAACATTTAAAACATATACTAAAATACATAAAAATAATAAAAAAACAATATTATTAACAACTATATTTTTGCAAACCCTATCAATGACTTTGATATTTTCAAAATCGATATTCTTGAAAACGATTTTCTTGTAGATAATATTTCCATATCACAATATTTTGTACAGAATATTTTGGTAGGACGATATTTTAGTTTCAACATTTTATCTGAATACCTTCAGAAAATACTCGTAAACTAAGGGGTCGATTCCGATCCTGGAGAAACCGGGTACGAACCGTCGGATGGAGCGTTTTCTCCATCCGACCCGTACCCGGTAGAAACACCTTACAAACATGCATTACGATTCGCACGCAAACACCATTTGCGTACGAATCGTAAAAAACACCGACCCAACAAAAAATACCCACAATTCTGATCCGGGATATCGCGGACGTGACGTCCGGACGGAGTCAGGCAGCGTTTCACGAACCAGCAAGTACGATTCGTGCCGACGTCACTCCACACGGACAATATTTTACGGCAGCCAAAAACTGCCGGGAAATCAGGACGACGTGCACAAGGAGCACCTGTACGCGGCGGACAGCCATGGACCCCAACCTACGTGTCATCCCGGCCCTCATTGCAGTCCACCTGGTGTACAGGAACCGCCGCAGATGCCGCAGAAGGTCAGAACAACACCCAGGGGCAAAGGGGGGGGGCAGGGGCAGGAAACATAATTCCCACCCAAGTCCAAAATCAAACATGCCCTGTACATACCTGACCCCCAGGGCCTGGTCACTTCGGGGGTGGGGGCGTCTCCACCAAGGCCTGTGCCCGCCACAACGGAAGTCAACATGGACGCGAACCGGCAACACAACAATTGTGGGACGCACCGGACCCACGCCTTAAGAGCCCACCCCTACGTCACCCCAACAATGGCGGTACGGCCCGTACCCACATCCCAAAAGCATGGGTACGGGCCGTACTGCCATTCTTGGGGTGACGTAGGGGTGGGCGTGGTACGACCCGTACCCACGTCCTAAAGGCATGGGTATGGTGCGTACCATGTGTACCCCTACATCACCACCACAATGGTGGTATGGCCCGTACCCACGTCCCACAGGCATGGGTACGGCCCGTACCACCATTGCAGTGGTGACGTGGGGGTGGGCGTGGTATGACCCGTACCCACATCCTAAAGGCATGGGTACGGTGCGTACCCCTACGGCACCCCAACAATGGTGGTACGGCCCGTACCCACGCCCCCAGAGCGTGGGTACGGCCCGTTCCACGCCCACCCCTACGTCACCCCAACAATGGCGGTACGGCCCGTACCCACGTTCCAAAGGCCTGGGTACGGGCCTTACCAGCATTGTTTGGGTGAGGTAGGGGGACGCGTGGTACGACCCGTACCCACGCTCTGAAGGGCTGGGTACGGTGCGTACCCCTACGGCACCCCATTGGGGTCTTCACCGTACCCAGGCCTTAAGAGCGTGGGTACGGGCCGTACCGCCATTGTTGGAGTGACGTAGGGGTACGCGTGGTACGACCCGTACCCACGCTCGGAAGGCCTGGGTACGATGCGGACCCCTACGGCACCCCAACAATGGGGGTACGCACCGTACCCACGTTCCAAAGGCATGGGTATGGCCCGTACCCAGGCCTGCAGAGCGTGGGTACGGGTATGTACGGAGCATACCCCCACACGTGTATGTCCCGAGCGTACATGGCCAGACATAGGAGGGGTGGGTGCCTATCACTCCCAGCAGTGTCCAGAGACAGGAGGGGTGGGTGCCTATCACTCCCAGCAGTGCCCAGACATAGGAGGGGTGGGTGCCTATCACTCCCAGCAGTGCCCAGACATAGGAGGGGTGGGTGCAGAGTCCTCCCAGCAGTGCCCAGACATGGGAGGGGTGGGTGCAGAGTCCTCCCAGCAGTGCCCAGACATAGGAGGGGTGGGTGCAGAGTCCCCCCAGCAGTGCCCAGACATATGAGGGGTGGGTGCAGAGTCCCCCCAGCAGTGCCCAGACACAGGAGGGGTGGGTGCCTATCACTCCCAGCAGTGCCCAGACATAGGAGGGGTGGGTGCAGAGTCCTCCCAGCAGTGCCCAGACATAGGAGGGGTGGGTGCAGAGTCCTCCCAGCAGTTGCCATACACAGGAGGGGTGGGTGTAGAGTCCCCCCAGCAGTGCCCAGACACAGGAGGGGTGGGTGCAGAGTCCTCCCAGCAGTGCCCAGACACAGGAGGGGTGGGTGCCTATGACTCCCAGCAGTGCCCAGACACAGGAGGGGTGGGTGCCTATGTTATGTTATGTTATGTTAAGCACTTTTATAAAGCGCACAGCTGCCCCAAAAAAGGGGCGTCCCGGCGCTGACCACAGAATCCAGAGGAGGGAAGATGAGATTTAGCCACAGGGAAGAGGGCAGTCTTGATAGCTTTGCGGAATGAGGTCAAACAGTCCAGACTGCGGATTGACAACGGCAGGGAGTTCCAAAGCTTGGGTGCCAAGAGACGAAAAGACTTGCCACCAGCTCTGGATCTCTTAACTCTGGGGACAGCAGCCAGCATCAATTCAGAAGAGCGCAACATGCGCTTGGGGATGTAGGGGGTGATCAGGTCAGACAGGATCTCGGGAGTAGCAAATTTAAGAATTTTGAAGGTGAGAACGAGGGATTTATATTCAATTCTTATGGAGATAGGTAGCCAATGAAGGCGTCGGATAGCCCCACTTCCAGAGCATGATCTAGAAAGGCCAAGGATGGCGCGAGCTGCGGAGTTTTGAGTACGCTGAAGACGGTTAAGTTCCGCTTTATTGGCCCCCAGCAGCAAAGAGTTGGCATAGTCTAATCTTGAAAGAATGGTGGCTTGGACTATGAGTTGACGAGTAGCTGAATCAAAGAAGCGGAGCGAAGGTCTTAAAGCGCGTAAAAGCCCAAAGCAGGTGCCCGCTATTTTTTTGGTATGCTCTTGAAAGCTTAAGGTCGAGTCGAACAAAAAACCGAGGTTCTTCACCACCAATTTGGGGGGGGAGCAGGTCCCAGGGATGGAGGCCACCAATGGGAGTTCCAGAGCTCCCTGTTCTTGCCTACCAGAAGAACCTCTGATTTGTTAGCATTGAGCTGGAGACAGTTCTCTGTCAGCCAGCCCGCGATAGCTTCAAGGCCTATTTGGAAATGAGAGGCATCTTGGGCAAGATTGTCTGAGAGAGCTACCATAAGCTGGGTGTCGTCTGCATATGAGACCATGGAGAGACCATGGTGGAGTGCGACAGCGGCCAGAGGCTGAACGTAAAGGTTGATCAAGGCCGGGCTAAGCGCCGAGCCTTGAGGGACCCCCTACGCAATGGGTTTAAGAGAGGAGGCAAAAGGGGGGGCAAAAACTTGAAAAGATCTGTCGGTCAAGAAAGAGCGAAACCATTCAAGAGCGGCGTCTTTTATCCCGGCTTCTTCGAGCCGGCGCAGGAGAATCTGATGAGAAACCGTGTCAAAAGCGGCACTCAGGTCAAGTAGTACGAGAGCTGCTGTTTGGCCTTTGTCGAGGATAGAGCGTACGTTTTCGCTCACAGCTAAGAGAGCGGTTTCAGTGCTATAGCCCGCACTAAATCCATTTTGGGATTGATCTACAATCTTGTTTTTAGGTCTCGGCTGCGAAGGCTGTGCTTGCGCAGTCTCGCTCCGAGATTTAATGACTTGGAGAAGAGGGGCTTGAACCCGCCCCTCTTCTCCCCTGTTCTCCATTGGCTGGCCTCTTGAATGCTGGCCAGCCATTGGAGAAGAGGTCAGTCATTCCTATTAGGCCCCGTCCTTTTCGGATCGGGGGGCGTGTTTTTTGCGAGAAGTCTCAGGGAGGAGACAACAGCAAAACACGCCCCCGAATCCGAAAAGGACGCTGCGTTTCTCCGAGGCATTTCTGCTCTGCCTCGGAGAAAGGCGGTGGTGTCTTCCGGTGCCCTCGGCTTCTTCCTCGTTACTTGTTGCTTTTCTTTCTGCTCCGCTCTCAAGGCTTCGTGGTTCTGGGCAGGATCAAGGCGGACATAACAATACGCGAATACGGCAACACAGTTCGACTCATCTGGGGTTTTGGGAGTGCTGGAACATGTCCCTTCTATGAATTCAAGCCTGTTCAGCCCGTCCTTTTCCATAGAGCTAGCCAGGCATAGTGCCGAGTTGCACACTGTTTTTTTAATCCATACCAACGGCCCGGATTCTTTCCTCCCAATGCTGTGAAAAGCACGCGTGTAAACTGGTTAAGCAATCTTACCCCGTCCGATTCTTTTCAGAAGCCTTATTCTCCACCAGAGTGCAGTTTGGATACTTTCATTCATTTACTGTTTGGCCATCTGTCTTTCGAGTAGTATCCTATTTTTTTTTACTATTTATCTTGGTAAACTTCCTAACATATTGCCTTCTAAGAAAGGCTCGGGGGACTTACTGAGAAATCGAAAGCCAACCCCCAAAGCGCCTAGAGGCGAATATATTTACAGTACTGTGGTACACAGACATCCAAGCAATAAATAGAATAACCATCAGCACGTGTCGAAAGGACCCTTGAAAACGTATGCTTTTGTGACTCTCGCTTTTCGCCGCAGACATCCACCTGGTTACCGCAGGAGGTGAAAGGAAGGGGCTGGGAATGTAGGTCAGAAATGCTGTCGCTCACAGAGCGTTGAAGGTCAACGGCAGGAAAGCTATGGCTGCATAATCATGGTCTGAAGGGGATTGCTAAAGATACATTTAACAATGGGCGAGCTACAGTTTTCGCGGAGGGTGGGAGGGGGGCCTATCCACAACAAAATATAGGGCACTAACATCGAAGATGGCTTTGCACGGAAGCTAAAAAAGACTCGTCTACATGGCTGCCATAACAAGCATTTACAATGCAACGGTCTTGGCATTGTTAAAGTTAGAGCTATTGGCATTGCTCATGACAATGCCGTTTCTTTAAATGTTTTAAAAACAAAAACAAACAAAAATAATGTCATGAGCAATGCCAATAGCTCTAACTTTACCAATGCCGAGACCATTGCATTGTAAATGCTTGTTGTTTATGTGCTCAGAGAGAACTTTATTGGCATGAGCCTCTGCTACTTTAGCCGCCCACGGTAGAAGAGAAATTGGCCGAAAGTTCTCGGGCTTGGTGGAGTCGAGGAGGGTTTTTTTTAGCAGGGGGAGTACCTTGGCCTGTTTCCAGGCCTGAGGGACCAAGGCCCTGCTGAAAAAGGAGTTAATAGTCGAAAGAAGCGGCGGAAGGAGGACCGAGAGGCAGTCTCGGTATAGGGTGGGTCTCAAAGGGTCAAGAGGGGACCCTGATTTAACTTTGGAGCTGAGAGTCAAAAACTCCTCTTGTGAGATGGGAGGAATACATTCCAAGGGGGAGTAGTGAGTAGAAATTGGAAGGTGTTCTGGTGTCGTGGGATGATTAGGGAAGGATTTATAAATATTTAAAATTTTTTGAACAAAGTAGGAAGCCAGTTCTTCGCATTGTTTACCAGAAGTAATATGAGGCGTGAGTGGATCCTTCCTTTCCCAACAGTGCCCAGACATAGGAGGGGTGGGTGCCTATCACTCCCAGCAGTGCCCAGACATAGGAGGGGTGGGTGCCTATCACTCCCAGCAGTGCCCAGACACAGGAGCGGTGGGTGCCTATCACTCCCAGCAGTGCCCAGACATAGGAGGGGTGGGTGCCTATCACTCCCAGCAGTGCCCAGACATAGGAGGGGTGGGTGCAGAGTCCTCCCAGCAGTGCCCAGACATAGGAGGAGTGGGTGCAGAGTCCTCCCAGCAGTGCCCAGACACAGGAGGGGTAGGTGCCTATCACTCCCAGCAGTGCCCAGACATAGGAGGGGTGGGTGCAGAGCCCTCCCAGCAGTGCCCAGACATAGGAGGGGTGGGTGCAGAGTCCCCCCAGCAGTGCCCAGACATATGAGGGTTGGTGCAGAGTCCCCCCAGCAGTGCCCAGACACAGGAGGGGTGGGTGCCTATCACTCCCAGCAGTGCCCAGACACAGGAGGGGTGGGTGCCTCTCACTCCCAGCAGTGCCAAGACATAGGAGGGGTGGGTGCAGAGTCCCCCCAGCAGTGCCCAGACATATGAGGGGTGGGTGCAGAGTCCCCCCAGCAGTGCCCAGACACAGGAGGGGTGGGTGCAGATTCCCCCCAGCAGTGCCCAGACACAGGAGGGGTGGGTGCAGAGTGCTCCCAGCAGTGCCCAGACACAGGAGGGGTGGGTGTAGAGTCCCCCCAGCAGTGCCCAGACACAGGAGGGGTGGGTGCAGAGTCCTCCCAGCAGTGCCCAGACACAGGAGGGGTGGGTGCCTATCACTCCCAGCAGTGCCCAGACACAGGAGGGGTGGGTGCCTCTCACTCCCAGCAGTGCCCAGACATAGGAGGGGTGGGTGCCTATCACTCCCAGCAGTGCCCAGACACAGGAGGGGTGGGTGCCTATCACTCCCAGCAGTGCCCAGACGCTGGAGCGGTGGGTGCCTATCACTCCTAGCAGTGCCCAGGCATAGGAGGGGTGGGTGCAGAGTCCTCCCAGCAGTGCCCAGACATAGGAGGGGTGGGTGCAGAGTCCCCCCAGCAGTGCCCATGGAAAGAAAAGGGTGCAGTACCCACAGATACAATGCCCACAATTGTCAGTCAGGTGCTCAAAGATCCAGCAGAACACGTAACACATGTGTGCAAGGCTGGGAGTACACACATGCATAGTGTGTAAAAGGGAACATGTCCACATGAAGTCATGTCAATATACTCCATACACAAGTACAGTGACCACCAAGGATGCCACTAATGATGCAGGTGGAGACATTGCCCAGCATGCATGGGCAAAGTTGAACTGATCCGTCACACACCAAGGAAATGTAGACACAGCTCAGCACAACATTTAGGAAACACCCTGCAGGGAAGATGTCAGGGGCCACAGAGGAAGGAACACACCTTGGGACAATGTCACCATGCAGTAAGAGCTTACATGAACAAAGATATTTCGCAAATACCTTGTGATGGCACACAGATACCAGGGTCCACCCCATGAGCAGCACACCACTACATTTCCCAGACACCTAACACATTTTCACCACCCCAAATCATGGAGCAGCACCAACAACAGCAATACCAGAAAAGCAGTAGTGTTCAAAGGAAAAAAAACATTGCTTTATTCAGCATGAAAAAAAAATGGTTAATAAAAGTTCAATATGTACAAGGCCCATAGGGCAGTCCATAGTCCAATTCCTGGTGGGGGACACATAGGGACGCGTGTCCCCTAGCTTGCCTGCACAGTTCATACCTCTTTGCTTCCACGGGGGGGGCATCATGTGGGGGGGAAGGACCAGGCACCGCAGGGACAGGAGGGGCAAGGGTAGGTGTTGTGGGTGCAGGGACAGAGGACTCCACCACAGGGGGTGGAGCAGCACCAAAGGTGGTGGTGAGAATGGCGCTGCACACGGTTGCAAGGTCCCCCAGAGTCTCCCCTGCACCAGAAGGAACCACAGGCCCCAAGGAGGGGGGGGGGTCGGAGGGATGGGTCGCAGCGCTACTGTGGGAGGGTGTGGACAGGGGGGGACTCAACTACCCTGACCGGGGACTCCTTTGACTGCTTGCGGGGTGGTGACACACTGGGGCTCAGGGACAGAGCGGCCATGAAGGAATCTTTGTTTGACTCTTGGCCAGGAGAGCTGAGGGGAGTGGATTTGGAGGGAGTGGGTTGTGAGGAATGTGGACTCCCACTGTGGCTGCGTGTCTTCCGTTTTCCCCCCGACCCAGTGGGTGTGCCTACTTCACCCTGTGTGTGCGTGACAGGAGGTGTGCGCTTGGCCTTCCCTGGTGGTGTGGTGCCTGTATCTGGTGGGGTGTGTGCATGGGGACGTCTGGGTGTGCTTGGGACAGGCATGGGAGTGGGAAGTGTGGATGATGCAGGGGTAGGGGGGGACGCAGCGCTGCAGGAGACCCACTGCTGCAGTCAGTGTCGAGTCTATGGACCTCAGCAACTGGTGTTGGTCAGACTATGCAGCTGAGATGCCCTCCATGTATGTCTCCATCTGGGTGAGCACTCTGGTGTGGCCATGGAGGACATTAAGCATCGCAGTCTGACCAACCTGCAACTGGTGCAGGATGTCCACAGACTCGGCATTCACGGCAGCAGTGGAGACAGGGGCAGGGGGTGCGGTGCCTGGCAAGAAGGAGACAGAAGTGGAGAAGTGTGGCTCACTGGTTAGAGTAGGCAGACCTGGAAGCAGAGGTCAGCCCGGGACCAGGGTTCAATTCCCGGCTCGGCTGGGTCTTGAGTCCATAAATTGTCCATGGACTCGATAATTCTCGCTCCAGTGCATACTCGATTCATGGGTTCACACTCTGCGACTCTGGGCAATAGCTTGCTTAATCTCCACAATGGCCCCTCGCGGCGGGATGCCTGGCTTTCACCTTGTGGATGCCCTGCTGGGTTATCTCACAGGGGAATACCAGGACGGGTTCCCTAAGCAAGCGCTTAGAGACCGGTTGGTGATTTGCGCTATATAAATATCTGTACATTTACATTTACATTTACATTTACATTTACATGCCACTGAGAAACAATGGAGAGCATGACACAACAGCAAATTACTTGATATCAAATTGGACAGAGGAGCCAGGCTCTGGGGACAATCGTGCACAGCATCTGCACCACACAGCGTTGCCAAAAAAGGGATGAGTAGGAACCATGTCTATTAACTTTTTGCACATGCTGCAGAGCTAATACATTAAACCATGCCCAACATGACTGGGTCACTGCACCTTGAGTGTATGTCCAGACAAACATCACACACAGGCCAGACCTAGCAAGGAGACTTCAGATTTTTACATGTAGGCCTTGCCCGCACAAACCACCCCCTACCTGAGACAATGTGATTGAGACAGAGGAAGTACTTACACCTCTTACTCTGGGATAAAAACACATGTCCTGCACTAAATCCTGATTGTACACAAACTACCCCTGGTGCGCCTGTCCACATATATCATTGACAATCAACCATCATCAGATTGTCGTACAAAGACACACAGGCACTGCCCACTGTGAGTATGCACAATCAAAATTGGGTCACACTGTACAGTGGACACATGTAGCACAGTTTACGTAAATACAGATGAGGCCAGGGTACAATGCCACAGAGCCCAACCTATGCCGAAGACACAGAGAATGTTCACATTGTTGGATTACACACATGATACCTAGGAAAAGGTGCCCCAGGGCACGGTAGTGGCCACACTCCTCCATGGTCCTGGATGGATATGACTGCAACTGAAGCAACCGTCCCTGCACTATGCATTACTCCCACTCATGCACATCATGTCAGAGGGCACAGCATTGGACATGCATGCTGTAAGGCAGTACACTTTTAAGACACACTCCTATGTCGGGACTCACCATCAGTGCCAACTGACATGGACCCCACAATGACTGAATTGGCCAGGGCACAGGCAAGTTCCCAAAACCTGTTACACACCCCCCCACACATGATGCTGCAAGCATTGGGCACTTGGATTAACTGCCAGCCTAGATAACCTTGTGCAAGAGTGACTACACACAGACCAGGGAACACATGGCAAGGAGGGGAATGGAGGAAGAACAGCACCGGTTTACTTTGGGGAACAGGTCATGCACTGCACATTTAAACCCTGGCAGTGTATCCATGCAACTGCGCACTTCCAAAAGCTGGTGACACACAACAAACACACATGTACCTACCCCCTTCCTGCTGCTGCTTCTCCCGTAAGCGCCTATCCAAGTCGGGGAAGACCACCGCCAGCACACGCTTATGGATGTGGGTCAGACGCCGGCACCCACGGTTCTTGTGGCTCTCAGGTGAGTCCCTCAGCAGGACCCATGCGATCCTCCTCGTCCAGCACCGGATATCCTGCCAGCGTTTCCTCACCTGGGCTAGGCGCCGCTTCCGACCCTTCGTCTTCCTCACGGCACTGACGGCTTGCTTCCATATCTCCCCCTTGGCATGGACGCCTACCTGTGAGGATGCAAAAGTGAGAATACTTTAATACACCTGAGCAATGACACAGAGACACACATATTAATAATTTGTCTTGTTTGAACAGGCCATGGTATGCAGGCAACTCATTGCACCTTTGTCATAGGGACATTATCCTCTGGGGAAGGCCAAATGCACTACGTGGCATTGAAATTACACAGGTGGCATGAGGGGTGCCACACAATCAATGATCCTGGATCACACTGTGCATCACAAGCTACACCAGGATTATGTACAGCACCTCAAAGCAGTCACATGCCCCAGCCCACTGACGCAACCTCAGCAGAGTACACAGACACACACAGGCACAGGACAATCACCTGCCATTGCCAACTGCGGGTACAAACCTCACTCTGCCCATGTGCCACTAGACTGGGGGGTGTCACAGGTGTGGGGCTGGCTCAGCACGGCAGTCACACAAACACTGCTCCCTGCTCACATCAGATGGCCAGGGTATATCCATCCCTCATGCAGCTGGTGTGCAACACTCCCCATATGCACTCACCCACATGACAGGGGACTTACACACATACACCAATGTCCAGGGGACGAACACATCATTTGGACACTCACAGCACAGGTACACTAAACAAACACACATCTATGGGTACTGTCACCTGTCACACTGGGGGGACCACAGAATCACATCAGGACTGTAGAAACAACATTCCCAGGAGGAGTAGCCAGGCAGAATGTGGCATGCACCATGCATTGATTGTCACAGTAAGCACTATGCAAGTGAGGAGTGCACACAGGAACTACAGCATGCTCTGCATGGGAGACATGAGGCCTTCCCCACCCTGGGACCCACTCTAAACAACATTGCATATCTGTCACACATGGACACAATGCCAGAAGTCACAGTCACAAAAAGGGGCACAGTCTAAGCTAGTGGAGTCTGCACTCACCTGCTCCCCTGGTCGACCATACAGCATGGTGTACTGTGGGAGGATCACATCCACCAACGCCATATTCTCCTCCATGGTGAATGGCTGGGCCCTCTCCACAGACCTGGACATGGTGCCAGAGGAATCACAAGCAGCAGCAGTGTTGTGGAATGAAAGGATGTGCAGGCAAGTGCTCTCTCATGGGACCTGGCTGCCTTATATCTGCCTTGCTGGCCTGTTTCATTTACAGGAGTACAGAGTTATTGGTCAGTCAATCAATCAAGAAAGCTTTATTCGAGAAATTCTCATAAAAGCAGTACATTTTTTTTAAAAAAACATAAGTAAAATCATGCATCATAAAATGTACAACAATCAAAGTTCAGGAGGGTAGATGTAAGCACAATGCATTAGCAGAGCATCCAAAATTACGTTTTTTTTTTATTAAATAGCTACTAGGCCATGGCACTCTGCCTAATGGACCACGCCCACCCCAAAAATTTAGCGGTTGCTACAGTCAAATGGAGACAGGAACTAGTGCAAATAATTCTCATAGCTACAGAGCTACTGGGAACGCCTAAGTTTTTACAGGCCGGTGCTAACCAAATATGCCGTGGGGCTGCATAAGCTTTGCAGGAAAACAAAAAGAGCCCAATGGACTCTTTTGTAATACCACAGGCAGGGCAGGTAGTGTCGGTAAGACCCCTCCACCTCCCAGTTAGGGACCTTAAGGGGAGGGCACCTATCCTCAATTGGAAGAAAAGTTTTCTATCCCTTGGATTAGTTATAGTGTCCCAGAATAATTCTAGTGTAGGGAGGGGCTTGACCTCCAAAAATCGACCAGACATAGAACCTGCATCAGTTTTTCCCCAAGCCTGTTCATACACATAGGCCCAATACAGCTCCTTGATTGTTTGTTTGCTAGGAAAAGATGATTCTAGTGGGGTGTCCCATAGCATCTTTAACCCAAGCACACATAACCATGTTCTAAGTTTGCTCAACCAAGGGATCTTGTGAAAGACATCGGCCTTAATCACTGCTACAAAACCCTCGGCATAGTGCTTAAGTTCTGGTGTAGTCCAGATCCGCCTCCAGTACAAAATCGGGCGTAGCCTTGCCAAGTCACCAACTGCCTTCCTTCCCAAATCATTTCTGAGGGGGATCAGGGGGGTACTTTTGGGGAGACCTATTAATGACCTAAAAAACTTGTTCTCAGACACCTGCATCGAATTTAGGTTTCCAAAACCCCACAATTCTGCACCATACAGTGCAGATCCCAGGGTTTTTGCTTCATACACCTGCAAAACTGGTGCAATAGGTTTCGACTGTGATTTCCTATGCTCAAGCCCAAGGACTCCAGCCACTTGCCGATGCTTTAAAGTAGCCAGGTCGATGTGCTGAGCCCATCTTGCATCCTCAGTTATGTAGATGCCCAGGTAAGTAAAGGCTCTGACTACATCTAGGGGGCGTTGGCTCAAATACAACTTGGGACTAGTACTACGGTGAGGGTTAAAAAACATGAGTTTAGTCTTTGTCACGTTGACTTCTAAACCATTAGTCCTGCAAAAATCGTCAAAAATACAGAGGGCCCTTTGCAGACCGCTAGGGGTTTTTGACAGGATCAGCGTATCATTGGCGAACATCAAGATCGGTATCTTGATGCCCGCCAACGAGGGAACGTCCACATTCACAGATAGCATTCTAGCTACTACCCCATTAATAAATAACAAAAAGAGCAGCGGGGCCATCGCACACCCTTGTCGTACACCCCGTTCTACCGGAAAATCAACAGTAGTCTCACCCTGCCTACCCCACTGTATCCTGGCGAAATTTGCCTCATGTAATCGCATAGCCATAGTCAGAAAATCATCAGGCAGACCCAGGCTTCTTAATTCAAACCACAGCTTGGACCTAGGCACCAGGTCGAAGGCAGCCCGCAAATCTACAAAAGCAGCATACAAGCTGCCTCCGCCAAGTACCACAGTCCGCCACTGAACCAGAGTGAATCTAAACACCTGGTCCATCGTACTGGTAGCCCTCCGAAACCCTGCTTGTTAGGGTGAAAGTGCGTTGTGCTCGTCAACCCATTCCATAAGCCTGTTTACCAACATCTTCCCTACAACCTTTTGTATGGTCGCTATCAAGCTGATTGGCCGGTAGTTCCCAGGCGACCCCCTATCACCCTTCTTAAATATGGGAATAATAATTGCACCCCTCCAACTCTTCGGTACCGGTGCTCCTTGAGCAACTGCATTAGCGAGGAGAAGGATGTATCTACCCCATCGTTCCTTATCATTAGTAAAAAGGTCTACCAGAACCCCATCCATTCCAGGTGCTCTACCCGACGATGCTACACTTAGTGCCAGCAGGACCTCTTTAAGACTAAAAAATGGCTCATTGGGATAGACAGCCTTAAACCCATCCATCTCCCTGCCAGGATTAGGTTCGGCATATTGGGGTTTAAAATATTTGACCCAATCCTCCTCCTGAACATTATTATCAGGGCTCACCACCCCTCCCCCATTTAACAATACTCCAGAAAAGCCTAGAGTCATTGGAGCCACAGGCTTCCAATAACTCTCTCCAGTGCCTCTCGTCCTACTCCTTTTTTTGCTGCGACTATGCAATGTTTATAAATACTTCTGGCGCCACGAATTTCCTCCAGATCCCTAGTTTTTATGGCACTGCCCAGAGCTAGCCTTGCCATCCTGCACTGTGCATTGTACTACTTCGCATTCTTAATAGGGGCCCTACTAGTATTCCTACCTACCTTCTGGAAATGTGACTTGATGGTTAGGAAAAGAGTATCGTGAATTATAGTCGCTTCCTGCGACCCCTGAGTAACAGTAGCAGCCTGCTCCAAGGCCTCAATAGCACTATCCACCTCCATATTTATACTAGCCCTAGAATCTTGATTAGCTAGAACACGGGGTCATTTTAACCGACGTGTGTCATTGGAAGGAACTGGTAAAGGGAGACCTTCAAACTCTATTCGAACATTCCCACTAGGCAAGGTCCACCATCTGTGACAAATACACAGAGGGTCATGATCGCTTTCCAACCTGTGCATAACCTCCATATCATTAATCAGCTTCCATATTTCCAAACTGCACATGACATAGTCTATCCTGCTCCTACTCCGACCATTATCAAAAGTACAAGCCCCCATCCTATCACTCTTGGTTCTCCCATTCAACGCACGGAGGCCTCTCTCTAGACAAATAGCGTTTAGGCAAATGACATCATCAGACCATCGTTTTATCGGGTCTAAATCTAATGGAGGGACACCCCAATGACTATCCTCTTCTGTCCCAATACAGTCATCGCCTATATCTAGTGGTTCAAATGTACGGTTAAAATCACCAGCAATTATGGTGTTATTAACCAAGGAGTGGGTCTCTAAGAGAACCGCCAAAGAAGCTAAAACTTCTGACTTCCCACCCTTGCTACCCCTAGCATATACATTATATAGATCAAGGCGCCCTAGCGGTCCCAAATCAAGAATTATGAGTTGGATGTCCTTGCTCCCTGTCTCAATCACTCTTATGTTAGAGCACAGATTTTGCCGAACCCAAATCGTCAAACCTCCCATGGGTCGACCCTTTTTGCCCTTAGTAGCTGGTACAGAGTAATTCAAATAACCCTGAAGGAACAAGGGTTCACACAACCATGTCTCTTGGAATAAACATATATCGAAACCATTGACAATGGCAACCCAGTCTTGGGACTCCTGTTTGTACCGCAAGCCCGCAATATTCCATGACATTAAACTTCCTGCCCCTTCCCCATCTTCGTTTGGGGCATTCCTAACTGGGACAGACAAAGGCGATGGCACATTAGAGGTTATAGTTAGGCCTTTTTCGACTATAGAGCAAGTCTCACCAACCATCAAGACCTCTTCCCTACAAATCATTTCATGACCAAGAATGGAATTACTTTCAGTGAGGGGGGCAGACTGAACTACTTGAAAGCTAGGGGTTTCAGTAGAGTCTACCATCGCGTGGGTAACACCCCCTATCGGGCGGACCCACCCGCCCCACGAGAGCTGTGATCTTCAATCGCACTCATCCATGCCAGTGAACACATCAAACCTATTTACTGACTCCAAGGGTGTGAAAGGTCTCAAATAATCCATTCTCCTGTGAGTGGTTGTATTAAATCTAGGGGGTACGGTATTCCACCCAAAGGGATCAGCAGCAGGTCTTGGATATTGTGCTTGAACAAAATGCCCAGTATTACATGGTACTAGGGAATTTGCGTAGATAGGTACTTGGCCACTTATGTAAGTTGGAGGGAACACAAGTGATCTGGGATAGAAGTATGTCAGAGCACGAGGGATGATGCGGTTATTACCATTGCCCGTGGGCCAATTTAATATGTGATTGACCACACAAGGATCTCTAAAATTAACTACAACTACATCTCCCTCAATGTCTTTACTTCTACCACCAAGCCATGGGAGGCGCCGAACATGCACTATTTCACCATTGATTGATTGGTCTGTATATACTGAACCAATGCATGATTTTTATTTTTTAGCTCGGCAAACCCTTCCCTTTTGTTGTCTATCAGTGTGGGGACCCCCGTCAAAACAACCACGTAGGGTACAGCCTCGGGGGGAAGTTCGACTAATGGACCTTTATTCATTGGTGCCCTTACGTGTCTGGTACTTCCCTCCTCCTCCCGCGTTTTTCCATCAAGAACCTTTTCCATTCCCCTCGTGGGTTCGCTAACAGGAATTGCAGCTAATTTGTTTACCTGCAAAGGGGGTGGTAGCCTTAGTTCATTAGATTTTACTAAATTAGGAAGTTGTGATATTACTTTGGTGGGTTGGAGTAAAACTTTAGAGGCTGTGCTTGTTGGTTGTGCAACCAAAGTCATAGGTGGCACAACCGTACTCGCTATGGCCCTAGTTGCACCGTCCTTACTACTAAAAACAGACTCGATGGCCGCTAGTCGTTTCTCCACCCTCATTAACCCCTCAATAATTGGTGAAATAAGAGACCTGATTAGTTGTTCCATACTGTCTGGAGGGACGATGGAAAGTATTGCTTCCCGTACGGGTTCAGCAGAAATGGCAGTAGGTACCATGGTACTAACTTCCCTGTCTATGTGTGTGGACTTAAGGGGGGCTTCCAAGTTAAGCAACTTGGCTGGAGCGGCTACTAACGCCTGATCTTTTCTAGTGGCCGGCTTAGAGGGCCTACCAAAGTCAGTGTAACTAATCTTGGATTTTTTCTGTTCACCCCCTTTACGTCTTCTTTTACCTGGTGGAGGGCCAAATGCCTTAGCCGGCATTAATTTGTTTATATTAGTTCGGGCAGATTTTCCCCTACTAATGGTCGTGTTAGCCAAATTGGCAGTTATACTACTGGAACTAGGAAGGGGAGTATGACTCAAGGGCTGTTCAATGAAAGGACTAGCTGTAGGTGCACAATCACGTAGTAGGAGTGGAACACTCTCTAAAGATGTAAGGTCGTCGATACCACTAGAACTTCCTCCACTGGAGGGGAGGGCATGGAGCATGAGGTCTATTGGAGCCCTATTTTTCAGACATTCGACCGAGCGACGGCGCTCCACCCTACGCTCTTCTAGTATTGATTCCCTATCAAGGTCGGTGGGAACCCTTGTAAAATAACAGTCCAGGGTACCATTTAACGACCCCCCCGGCTTTTCAAGAATGGCATTATTCAGACTCTGGGCCATAGCAATAATGCTAACAAAAGGTATAGATTAAAATTAAGGGGATAAGCCCAGCCCAGCCTCACTCGGCCTCGGAGGGCCTAAGAGGGCCCGCCCTTTGCCCGGGCTTCACCCTGGACTACGCCCCGCACGCGTCCCGCATACGCGAGACCACGTGTGGGTTAAATAGGCGGAGGGAGGAGTCGGGAAGAGGAACCAGGTGCAGCAGGTTAGTATTAGGCAAGGCACCCTGGTCCTCGCAGTCCCGAATGTAAAAAGGTTCACAATAAAACACCGCCTCCTCAGGGTATCGTCCTCAGAAGCTGCCGATCCGCTCCTCAGTGACAGCCCAGCCGGTAGAAAGCAAAGTCCAAAGCCTACGAGCGGCACCAGTGAGATTCAGTTGGCTGGAGACGATCTGATCGACATTCTTACTCCATCGTGGTAGCAGCCAACCAGTCACATTAGCATCCTACGTTTCCTCCAATCCCTTTAAACCTACCCCAGTGAGTGGTTTTGCATGGTTTCAAAATTGAGCATGATGTCAAGTCAACAACCACTTTGCAACAAAGTATATTGTTTCCAACCGACTTCTGCTGGCCACCTGATGGAAAAATTCAAACTTTAAACTCGGTCTCCATGACAACCAGCATGCATTTAGGCCCTTATACTTGTCCCTCATGTGTCCCCTATGTCATTTCAATATTACACACAGGTACGGTGCGTTCCACGGCCCTAGGGCACCCCAAATGCAGTGAAACAGACCGTACAGGCGTGTGTACGGTCCCTATCACTATGGGAGTGCTGGCGTATGCGTACGCCATAGTAATACGGACCGTACACGCGTGTGTAGGGTCCCTATCACTATGGGAGTGCTCGCGTATGCGTACGCCATAGTAATACGGACCCTACACACGCGTGTACGGACTGTATCACCATGGCGTACGCCTAGGGCTGCACAACCATGGTGGTACGGACCCTACACACGCGGGTACGGACCGTATCACCATGGCGTACGCCTAGGGCTGCACAACCATGGTGGTACGGACCCTACACACGCGAGTACGGACCGTTTCACCATGGCGTACGCCTAGGGCTGCACAACCATGGGGGTACGGACCCTACACACGCTCTCAGAGCGTGTACGGTGCGTTTCACACCTTACACTGGTGACAGGCGGCACACAGAAAAGGAATTGAGCTGTCATACTTGGCCGAGGCTGGACATCAAGTCATTGTCAGTGCAGTCCTACATGTCTCGGGCCTAGGTGTGTCAGGCTGTGATGTGGCACAAATCTCCTCATGTTAGAACCCAGTAGATGTGTGATGAGCTGTGTACACATGTCATGTGTCAAGCTGCACTATGTGCTACACATCCCCTTCACACCTTTGACATGTGTGCATGTAGTACAGACTTGTTGAGCACTGCGTCACTGGCATGGCACAGTCGCCAACACCCGCAACTGTCCCCTGATGCCAGGTACACGGATAATGACACCTGACATGTGACTACCGGCTTTGCACGGTGTGAGTATGGCATGTGTGTGTCATGTGTTCCCAGAAGCGTATACAAAGCTTTATTCGAGGAATATACTCATAAAAGCACAAACATACATTTAAAATACATCACATTAACATTTTTTCCTATTTATACATACTTTTAAAACAGTTGTGCGTACATAAACAATAAAAATCTTTGGTGTACATTTCCACAGAAATCACTTGATACCCCAGTTATATTACATTAATAGAAATTGCCCTCCGTCTAATGGACCATGCCCACCCCAGATACTTTGCTGTTCCTAGAACAATAGGCATATCAGTGGCGGTGCAAATAATTCGTAGCGCCTCAACACCCCTGGATGTCCCCAGATTTCTACAAACAGGAGCTAACCAAACTCTTCTCGGGGTGGCATAAGCTTTACACAAGAATAGAAAGTGACCTATATTTTCCTCAGTTGCACCACAAACCGGGCAGCATGAGGTGGTTGAACTCCTCCACCTACCCGTCAGTGATCTCAGAGGAAGGGCACCTGATCTTAACTGGAAGAAAAGCTTCCTATCCCCTGGGTTAGTAATACTGTCCCAGTATAGTTCCAATGCAGGACACAGTTTGATTTCTAAGAAACTGTGCCATTGTGTCTGATCTCGTTCTACTCCAGAGTCTGCCATCTATCCAATCCCAATATAAGCTTTTAATTATGTTTTTGCTTGGAAAGGGTTCCCCAGATGGATTATCCCATAGATTGGATATGCCCAGATCACCTAAAACAGTCCTAAGATTTTTTAACCAGACTTTTTTATGAAAGGTGTCAGCTTTAATTATGGCAAGGAACCCCTCTGCATAATGCCGTATCTCTGGGGTAGTCCAGAGGCGTCTCCAATAGAGAATCGGGCGCAATCGCGCTCGGTCACTAACTGATCTTCTCCCTAAATCAAGAGCAAGCGGGATTGGTGGTGTACTCTGAGGGAGACCCGTGATTCCCCTGAGGAACCTATTCTCCGATATTTGCAAGGGGAGAAGCCTCTCGAAACCCCACAGCTCAGCCCCATATAGGGCAGACCCAATAGCCTTGGCATCATATACTGCCAGGACTGGTTTTATAGGCTTTGATTTAGACTTTTTGTGTTCCACCCGAAGTGCCCCCGAAATCTGTTGATGCCTCAGGACCGCCTTTTCTATATGTTGGGACCATTTTAGATTGTTTGCTATCTGCACCCCAAGGTAGGTAAATACAGTAACCACCTCAAGCTCACAATTATTCAGAAGTATTTTAGGGCGGGGTCTATGTTTTGGTGAGAAGGCCATCAGCTTGGTCTTGCCCATGTTAACTTCCAGGCCATGTTCCCCACAGAAAAGATCGAAGATGTTTAAAGCTCGCTGCAAGCCAGCCGGTGTTTTGGATAAAATCAGCGTATCGTCGGCGAACATCAGGATCGGAACCCTGAGGCCCGCCAACGAAGGTGCATCGACACTGGCATCCAGCATCCGAGCCACAATTCCGTTAATAAATAGGGTAAAAAGCAGGGGGGCCATAGCACACCCCTGTCGTACTCCGCGTTCAATCGGAAAGTCGGCAGATGATTCACCATTCATACCCCACTGAACTTTGGCGAAGTTACACTCATGCAGCCTCATTATCAAGGTGAGTAACTCAGCCGGAAGGCCTATTTCGCTCAGAACTGCCCAGAGCTTTCTCCTTGGGACCAGGTCGAAGGCAGCCCGCAAGTCGACAAAGGCAACATACAGGCTGCCCTCGCCGAGCACCACCGTCCCCCACTGCAGCAGAGCAAAGCGAAACACCTGGTCAACTGTGCTTGTAGCCTGCCGAAAACCAGCCTGATAAGGGGGCAGGGCGTTGTTCTCGTCTACCCAATCCATTAGTAGGTTTACCACCATTCTCCCTACCACTTTTTGGATAGTGGCAATCAAACTTATCGGCCTATAATTGGCCGGGAGGGACCGATCCCCTTTTTTATATATGGGTATAATATTTGCTCCCTTCCATAACTCTGGGACTGCCGTTCCCTTCGCAATAGCGTTTCCCAAAAGGAATACATACCTAACCCACCTCGCCATATCGTTTATGAAAACATCAGAGGGTATCCCATCTAGACCCGGGGCCCTTCCCCTTTGGGCAGTGCATATTGCAACCTCAGTTTCTTTAAGGGAAAAATAAATTCCCAGTGGGGAATACAGCTGAAATTACTTCCACATCCTTAAACTCAGTAGTCTCAGCATATTGGGGTTTAAAATAATCCACCCAGGCACCCTCAGCGACGTTATTGTCGGGTTTATTTGGAGTTCCACCTCTACCCCACTTGACAATATTCCAGAATAACCTGAAGCTTGCTGTTGGTGTTCCATCAAATGCATCTGCAGTTGCTGCATCCAACATGTGCATGTGTGTGGATGGGCATGGCACACTATTATGCACACCAGGACACATGTGGAATCAGACGTAACGTGTGTATGTATGCATCGAACATGGACTTGCGAGACAAGGACATATCTGCGTAGTATCAATGTATGTGTGATCAGTTTTGACATGTACCCCTTCATGGCAAGGTGTGTGGTCTGTCCTTATTTCAGGGACATGTGACCTGTGCCTCTAGTGTTCCGCAACCTGTCTGTATGATAAACATCCTTCTTCTGCACACATGTGGATGTCTGTCACTCCTGTAATGCGTCTGCCTGTTCACTTACACTGGCACACAGCTAGTCTCATGCCATGTCATGTTGAGCTTGTGAATCCACGTTTGTAGATGGCTCTTGGTAGGAGTGTCACCTGCCTGGCATACGTGTCCAGGGTATATTGCACAGACCTGACTCTGCATGTAGTATATGTGTATTGGCTGTTCAACATGTGCTCAGCACATTGACAGTGTTGTTGTACTGTACTCACTCTTCGTTGTCCCTTCCTAATTGCTGCAGGGCTCCGCCTCTCCCCCGACCAATCCCAGACTTGGCTGCCCTGAGGGAACGTGACTGTATACGCCGCTACCGCTTCCCCCAACGGTTGATTCTGAACTTGACAGCAAGGCTGGCACCACACCTCCAACCGCTACACAGGTATCCTATTGCACTGACACCCAAGATGAAGGTGATGGCAGCCCTACATTTCTTTGCCACGGGTACGTTCCAACATACCATTGCTCATGTTGGTGGCATGTCCCAAACCATGTTCAGCCATGTCCTGCATGATTTTCTAGAGGCCATGTTGGTTCACCTGGATGAGTTTATACATTTCCAAACTCCTGAGCAGTTGACAGGTGTCAAGGGTGACTTCTATGCCCTGGGAGGGATGCCCCATGTCATTGGGTCTATTGATGGGACACATGTGGCTTTGGTACCACCACAGGCACATGAGGTAGCCTATAGGAACAGGAAACATTACCACTCCATTAATGCCCTTGTGGTGTGTCTTGCTAACATGGTGATTTCCCATGTCTGTGCTCGTTTTCCAGGATCATCACACCATGCCTACATCATGAGGCGTGGCAGGGTGCCTGAAATGATGCTGCATCTGCGCAACGAACGAGCATGTCTTGTTGGTGGGTATACTCTGTTAGTCCTGTATTTAGCGTCATCTTTCTGTCTTACTGCTTCTCCTGACCCACTTCTGTCCATGATGTTTCCATGTAGGGGACTCTGGCTATCCCAACATGCCATGGCTGATCACACCTCTCCGCAACCCCAGAACGGCTGCCGATCACCGGTACAACAACGCCCATGGGCAGACCAGGCGAGTGATAGAGAGGACCTTTGGCCTCCTGAAGAGCCGATTCCGGTGTCTCGACAAGACCGGCGGCGCACTCCCATATGCACCGGTGAAGGTCTGCAAAATCTTCCTCGTGTGCTGCATGCTGCACAACATGGCAGTGAAGAAAGCTGTGCCACTCATCCTGGATCCGGATGATCAGGAACATCCACCCGTGGAGGACGAGGGGCTTGGTGACGAGGCAAGTGATGTTGAGGAGGAGGAGGAAGAGGACATCCGGAGTCGGCTCATACGCAACTTCTTTGCTTAGTGGTGAGTTGCAGTGTCTGAGTGTACACGCATTGAGCCTTGTGTGGCATGTATTGCAATGTGTGGGTCCATCTGCATGTATGGGAAGTGAGTCAGAGGTGTGTACGGATGTGTCACTCGAGTGATGGTGTAATGACTGTATGTCTTACCTGAGACACTATTTTCATCTAGCATGTTGACAACCTTATACGTGTCGAGTACATGCCCATGCATGCGGATGTGCTTGTTTTGGCTCACTTCTTGTGTGTCTCTCATCCCCAGGTATTTGCGCATGCTGTCTGCTGGTGGCATTGTTGTGCTCCTGCTATTCCTCATGAATACAGCAACGTGTGCTGAATCAGCGTAACATGCACGGACATGTCAAAAAATCACCTTAGGGTAAGGGATGCACCACGGCTTTTTGGGTGTGCTATGTGTTTGGAATGTGTGTGCACTGCTCCTGTTCATGTTTGGTTACTTAGCATACATGTAGAATCACCATGGGGCACATGACATGGAGCTGGATTCACCTGAATTGATAGTCACACTTGGTGACAGTCATCTGTAATGTGATTGTGGATTGTGATGAAGGCATCAATGTGTGTGACACTGCCCTCGGACACATACGGGATGCACCGGCTTGACATAGTGTGGGACATCCCCATTAGTGGTTCAATGGTGAATTGCAGCCTCTCTGTGAGCAGCATGGGGTGTCTGCCTCACACTTGTCACTTGTGTGCCAGTTCTATGGGTTTCCTGCATCTGTGGTGCAAAAGGGGGTGCCAGTGTGGGTTCCACATGTTCATCCACATGACCTGTGCATCTGTTAATATAGATGCATTTGCCTTCCGGCAAACATGACTAATAAAGGTGTCCCTCAGCCTCCAAGGTGCCTCATCTCTGTCAATGCAGGTCTCTTGCCACTGTTCATGCGGCATGTCTGGCATAGTTGTCACAGATTGTGCATATGAGTCTATGTGTAGAGTAGCAAGATGCAAGCTGTTTGTCAGGGATTATGATATGTATTGTGCATGATGTACATGGCTGTGTAGGTTTTTGCCATCTCAGTCCCCACAACGGTCACTTAGCTGCATGTGTATCCATTGTCTGTGTGTGTGCCATGTTGGACCAGACACTCCTCCCTTCTCATACTCCTTTTGCAGTGGTCCATTCTGACATGCTTGCGTTAGTGTGCAACTTGTGGCATGGTTTCCAGGACATGGCGCCTGCTGCTGCAGGCCCTGCAGCAAGGGTACACAGAGTTTATAGATTGGCCCTCCCACACACGCCTCTAAGACGCAACCCCCTTCCTCCCTCCACCCATTCATTTTGGTGTAATCTGCTTGTGTGTGACACAGTTGCGGTGGCAAAGGCTGGACTGTCTGCACATGCCACGTGCACATTGCACGTGCCTCATGTCCTTGCATGTGCCACATCACGCTACACCATGAGGTTGAGGCCACCCACCAAGCAATGTCCATCCAATACATCTGTTGCATGCACTCAGGCATGCACTCATCGGCCACACGACACCTTTGCATAATGAGTGTGCAACTCCAACTGCCTACACAGCGCTGGCACGCCTTCCAGGCCCTGTCACACCGACCAGGTCATGTCCCTCCTACTCCCCACAGGCTCTGTACCACAACAAGGCCATGGGAGTGGTACTCCCGACCTCTGCATGTAGTATGGTGTCGTTGTGGGACACATGGCACAGGTATCATGTCTCAGCGTGTCAGTCTACAATGTGTCCAGGATACCCCTCTACACCATGACATGCGCACTGCATCTCATCCTCATCTGGTGACCCATTGCCAGCCAGGTGCTCCTCACCCTCCCCAAAGAAGCAGTCCTTGCCAGTTCCCATGTTGAATGATGCATGGTATCCATTGGCAGATGGCTGCACGTTGGCCACCTGATGCTGGACTTGTACACGACTGAGGTGTTCATCTGCGGATTGTCCCCTTACAGCTGGGTCAACTGCTTGTGTCCCACCCGCAAGGGCCCTGCACAGGCACACAGTGTCCACGCACACGAGCTGGTGTGCATCATGTAAAGCTTGCCCACATATGCTATGCTGATCACCAGCATCTGTACCTCAGGCCTCAGCACACTCTGCATTATGCACAAGGTCCACTGTTCGACCCACCTCAAGGCAAGACAGACCATCCCCCAGGTCAACTTCGACATCCATGTCAAATCCTACCCTGCACTCTAGGGAGAAGTACCTTACGACTCCCATGACACTTGTCCACATCCAGGGTGCATGTGCATAGCTCTGCTTCAACATCCGGCAACCCAGCCACATCACCATCCAACAGGGATGGCGGCAATGGATCACTGTCATCTGCAGGATGACCTTCACAATCCACGTCCACACTCAGGATGCAGCCCACGAGCACGCCCCCAACACAACCATGTGGCACTGTCATCCAAGACCCCATTGTGCCATCTCCATGCATCCAATCTTGGCCTGGCCACCATTCTCCACATCCACCTGACTCCTGCTTGCAGGACATAGTTCTCCCACCTGGCTACACATACCTGGGACTCCCACCCCAGGACACTCCACATGATCCCTGACCTCTGCGCATGACTGTTGCTCTTCGAAATTGGTCTGTCTGCACAGTTGTGCAGGCACCCCCTCAGCTGGTTGGGGCCATCACGGGTGAGTATGGTGCTCCATGTCTGTATTGGATGATACATTGTGACCCATGTGTGTCCTCTGCCTGACTCAGACCCCAGGGTATGCATGGTTGGAGTTACTTCAAAACTCAGGCATGGTTTGACTTGCCAACACACACATGTAGTGGAATAATGCTAAATGACGGCATCATCTCGTGAATTGTAATGTTTTTATTGGTGGTGGGGTACGTGTTGGGGGGGATGCAATTAGGTGCTGTACCTATGGTATAGAATCCAAAGTTCACAGGGGGAGATGGTATCCTTGCCATTGAAAGTCATCAGAGTCCATGCCACAGTCTTTGTCAACATTGGTCAGACAGTGACCAGCAAGTCCATGTGGTAGAGAATGTCATAGGATGAGGTGCTGCTGTTGCGCCAGGGGGCCAGGTGCCAGGCCAGGTGACCTGGGAGATGGTGATGGTCCGCTGACTCTCACGGTCTTTTACGTGGATGACCCACCTTCCTCCGGGGACCCTCAGATGCAGGCCTTGATGATGCTTGGGACACTCCATCAGATGAATCCTCCTCCTCCTCCCTCCCTGTGTCTGTTGCTGGTCTACGCCTGGTGGCACAGGGAGGGTTTGCCAGGCTTTGGGCGATCTGACGGAGTGATTGGCTCACGCCCCTGTGCACCGCCAGGAGCTCAGCCAGTCTTGCCTCCATCCGTCCATGGTGTTGTAGATGACTGGCATGATGCTCTACCTGTATGTTTTTGATCTCATTGAGGGTCTCCACTACCTGGTCGATGCCTCTGGAGTCACGCTGGTATGTGTCCAGGATGTTGTGGATGTGTGACATAATCGTGTCCTCAGCTGCCTGGTCAGGCACGCGCCTCCGCCGTCCTCCACTCCCACCACCCCTGCCCACTTGAGCCCGGCCTGCCCTTGTGGGCACGTCGGGTCTCCGGGACCCCTGAGGGATGGCATTTGCGGGGTCGCCTGCCTCCTCCTGGGTGCCCGGGAGCCCTCGTCCCTCCTGGTCAGACTGGCTGCGTTGTGTGCGAGCAGGGCTCCTGTGTGTATCCTGGGATGTGGCAGGAATGGGGGTGGTGGTTGGCACAGTTGTACCTGACGCAGGTGCTGCAGGTGCTTGGGCACCAGAGGGGCCAGGTTGGTCGGGGTCATCCACGGTGTGGTGAGAGTCGTCGCTGCCGGTGGGATCTTCGTAACGCTGAGCCGGGTCATGTGTGTCTTCCCCCCCAGTGGTGGGGGGAGATCGACGACGTTGCCCTGTGTGTGAGAGAGAGACAATGTTAATGGTGTTACATGCGTCATCCATGTTTCATACATATTCAAGTTGGCATAGTTGCTCTTGGTAGTTGGATATGTCTAGCCTTCCTCTCACAGTGCACTTGTGGATGGGTATGTTGCGGGGGTCAGATTGATATGTACTCCTGGTCATTTGGCCTGTCTGATGAGTGTTGGGATGCTTAGTTGGCTATGGATTGGTCTTGTCGTGTCACATATCCATTGTGGGAGTGCAAATTTGCGTTGTGTGGGACCGGCCTCGTGGCGTGGGCCCCCCTGACCATTAGTCCCTCCAACCTGACTCATGCCACCCCCCCTGATCCCTGGTTATAGACCGCCGGCCACCATGTCCTGATGTTCCGATGGCCGACCCAGGGCTCCAGCGAAACGTAGACCTTAGATGCGCCATGCCCGGCCAAGGGAGAGGGAACCCCCCAAGCAGGACAGGGAGGAGTAGTCTCTGTCGCACCTCTGACCTCCTCTCAATGGAGGGTTTCGATCGCCCTCCGGGCCCCCAGGGAGCTGGCTCCCCGCATGCTGGGTGTCTGGAGTCCCTCCCGGCCCTACTTCAAAGGATCAAAGAGCAGAGCGACAGGAAATCCCAACACACCGCCCCCCGACGCCAAGACCCCTCTCTGTGAGGACGCTGGACTTCAAAGGCAAGAAGGCGTATAACAGAGGGTGCTGAGGGGACTGGAGGAGAGAAGACCTGGAACTACGAGAGCCCTGAGGACCTGGTCGCGGCTCGAGAGCTCAGTGGTCCGGCTGGACCCGAGACTGCACCGTGTCCCCCGGCTTGAGGATTGAGAGTTGTGCGAAGGATACTCGGCAGTGACTCTGAACCAAGAACTGTCCCGCTACCCCAACCACCCTGTTCAAGAATTACCAAGCATATTGTACCGACCAAAGACTACCTTGCGGATCATAAAGGTCCAACGAATCTTAGATGAAGATCTTGGTCTAATGAAACCTACTGTGTGGTGTCTCTTTGTCACGTAGTGCAAGCTCAGCACGTGCGAGGCCAAGTACGAGACCTCCCTTCCTGAAGGGACCTCACCGCCGGTGCTCGGCCTGGTTCTGGGAGAGGCGGGTCACAGGGTGGTCAGGAACGTGTTCTGTAACCCCCCTGGGATCGCCCTTCCAACACGTTGGCTGCACCGGGGGTGTGTGCTTGTGTAAGGGGGGGGTGTGTGACCGGGCATGCTGTTGAGTGTGGTGTGATTTGTCATTGGGTCTACCAGGTGATGTGTCTATCCCCTCATGGTGCCTGCTGGCATGACAGTGACCCTCCTCCCTCCCTCTGTTTGTCACCCTCTGTCTCCCTCTGTCTCCCTCCCTCTCCCTCTCCCTCCCTCTGTCTGTCGCCCTCTGTCGCCCTCCCTCGCCCTCGCCCTCTCCCTCCATCTGTCTGTCACCCTCTGTCGCCCTCTGTCTCCCTCTCTCTCACTCTCCCTCCGTCTGTCTGTCGCCCTCTGTGGCCCTCTGTCTCCCTCTCTCTCCCTCTCCCTCCGTCTGTCTGTCACCCTCTGTCGCCCTCTGCCTCCCTCTCTCTCACTCTCCCTCCGTCTGTCTGTCGCCATCTGTCGCCCTCTGTCTCCCTCTGTCTCCCTCTCTCTCCCTCTCCCTCCGTCTGTCTGTCACCCTCTGTCACCCTCTGTCTCCCTCTGTCTCCCTCCCTCTCCCTCTCCCTCCGTCTGTCTGTCGCCCTCTGTCGCCCTCTGTCTCCCTCTCTCTCCCTCTCCCTCTGTCTGTCTGTCACCCTCTGTCACCCTCTGTCTCCCTCTGTCTCCCTCCCTCTCCCTCTCCCTCCCTCTGTCTGTCGCCCTCTGTCTCCCTCCCTCTCCCTCTCCCTCCGTCTGTCTGTCACCCTCTGTCACCCTCTGTCTCCCTCTGTCTCCCTCCCTCTCCCTCTCCCTCCATCTGTCTGTCACCCTTTGTCACCCTCTGTCTCCCTCTGTCGCCCTCCCTCTCCCTCTCCCTCCGTCTGTCTGTCACCCTCTGTCGCCCTCTGTCTCCCTCTCTCTCACTCTCCCTCCGTCTGTCTGTCGCCCTCTGTCGCCCTCTGTCTCCCTCTCTCTCCCTCTCCCTCTGTCTGTCTGTCACCCTCTGTCACCCTCTGTCTCCCTCTGTCTCCCTCCCTCTCCCTCTCCCTCCCTCTGTCTGTCGCCCTCTGTCTCCCTCCCTCTCCCTCTCCCTCCGTCTGTCTGTCACCCTCTGTCACCCTCTGTCTCCCTCTGTCTCCCTCCCTCTCCCTCTCCCTCCGTCTGTCTGTCGCCCTCTGTCGCCTTCTGTCTCCCTCTCTCTCCCTCGTCTGTCTGTCACCCTCTGTCACCCTCTGTCTCCCTCTGTCTCCCTCCCTCTCCCTCTCCCTCCCTCTGTCGGTCGCAAACTGTCTCCCTCCCTCTCCCTCTCCCTCCGTCTGTCTGTCACCCTCTGTCACCCTCTGTCTCCCTCCCTCTCCCTCTCCCTCATCTGTCTTTCACCCTCTGTCACCCTCTGTCTCCCTCTGTCTCCCTCCCTCTCCCTCCGTCTGTCTGTCACCCTCTGTCGCCCTCTGTCTCCCTCTCTCTCACTCTCCCTCCGTCTGTCTGTCGCCCTCTGTCGCCCTCTGTCTCCCTCTCTCTCCCTCTCCCTCCGTCTGTCTGTCACCCTCTGTCACCCTCTGTCTCCCTCTGTCTCCCTCCCTCTCCCTCCGTCTGTCTGTCGCCCTCTGTCACCCTCTGTCTCCCTCTCTCTCCCTCTCCCTCCGTCTGTCTGTCACCCTCTGTCACCCTCTGTCTCCCTCTGTCTCCCTCCCTCTCCCTCTCCCTCCCTCTGTCTGTCGCCCTCTGTCTCCCTCCCTCTCCCTCCGTCTGTCTGTCACCCTCTGTCACCCTCTGTCTCCCTCCCTCTCCCTCTCCCTCTGTCTGTCTGTCACCCTCTGTCACCCTCTGTCTCCCTCTGTCGCCCTCCCTCTCCCTCTCCCTCCGTCTGTCTGTCACCCTCTGTCGCCCTCTGTCTCCCTCTCTCTCACTCTCCCTCCGTCTGTCTGTCGCCCTCTGTCGCCCTCTGTCTCCCTCTCTATCCCTCTCCCTCCATCTGTCTGTCACCCTCTGTCGCCCTCTGTCTCCCTCTCTCTCATTCTCCCTCCGTCTGTCTGTCGCCCTCTGTCGCCCTCTGTCTCCCTCTCCCTCCATCTGTCTGTCACCCTCTGTCACCCTCTGTCTCCCTCTGTCTCCCTCCCTCTCCCTCTCCCTCTCCCTCCGTCTGTCTGTCGCCCTCTGTCGCCCTCTGTCTCCCTCTCTCTCCCTCCGTCTGTCTGTCACCCTCTGTCACCCTCTGTCTCCCTCTGTCTCCCTCCCTCTCCCTCTCCCTCCCTCTGTCGGTCGCAAACTGTCTCCCTCCCTCTCCCTCTCCCTCCGTCTGTCTGTCACCCTCTGTCACCCTCTGTCTCCCTCTGTCTACCTCCCTCTCCCTCTCCCTCCGTCTGTCTGTCACCCTCTGTCACCCTCTGTCTCCCTCTGTCGCCCTCCCTCTCCCTCCGTCTGTCTTTCACCCTCTGTCGCCCTCTGTCTCCCTCTCTCTCACTCTCCCTCCGTCTGTCTGTCGCCCTCTGTCGCCCTCTGTCTCCCTCTCTCTCCCTCTCCCTATGTCTGTCTGTCACCCTCTGTCACCCACTGTCTCCCTCTGTCTCCCTCCCTCTCCCTCTCCCTCTGTCTGTCTGTCACCCTCTGCCTCCCTCTGTCACCCTCCCTCTCCCTCTCCCTCCATCTGTCTGTCACCCTCTGTCGCCCTCTTTCTCCCTCTCTCTCTCACTCTCCCTCCGTCTGTCTGTCTCCCTCTGTCGCCCTCTGTCTCCCTCTCTCTCCCTCTCCCTCCGTCTGTCTGTTGCCCTCTGTCTCCCTCTCTCTCCCTCTCCCTCCGTCTGTCTGTCACCCTCTGTCACCCTCTGTCTCCCTCTGTCTCCCTCCCTCTCCCTCTCCCTCCCTCTGTCTGTCGCGCTCTGTCGCCCTCTGTCTCCCTCTCTCTCCCTCTCCCTCCGTCTGTCTGTCACCCTCTGTCACCCTCTGTCTCCCTCTGTCTCCCTCCCTCTCCCTCTCCCTCCGTCTGTCTATCGCCCTCTGTCGCCCTCTGCCTCCCTCTCTCTCCCTCTCCCTCCGTCTGTCTGTCACCCTCTGTCACCCTCTGTCTCCCTCTGTCTCCCTCCCTCTCCCTCTCCCTCCCTCTGTCTGTCGCCCTCTGTCGCCCTCTCTCTCCCTCTCCCTCCGTCTGTCTGTCACCCTCTGTCGCCCTCTGTCGCCCTCTCCCTCCGTCTGTCTGTCACCCTCTGTCACCTCAGCCCAGCTTCCTGGGCACACACACTTTGCAGGTATTTAAAAGGCCATTGGCTTGTTCATGTGGCTTTGGATGGACTCTCCCGCACCCCATTGGGCAGAGTGTCTCTGAGTCTGCGCTGCAGCGGCGGTGTGTACTGACACTCTTTCACAGTGTTGCCTCTTCATTGGCTTCTGTTATGTGCGAATTGGGCCTTCATACCCATGTCATCCTGCGACGCGGCCGCCATTTGCAGGTGACACAGTACAGTGTCGCGACACACTGTTTGTATAGCTCTGCCCTAGGCCATATGGGCTGAGGGCATTGGTGTCTGCTTCTGAGTTGCGCAATGTGACTTTGGAGGCCCCCCCTCCCGGCATCACGGACATCCTGTCTTGTGTTGGTGTTTTGTGTGGCCTGTGACTTGGCATGGCCTTGCTTGGTGCATGGGGCATGGAGCCGATAGTGACATGTGCGTGTTGTTGGAATGTGGTTGCGTCCGGTGATGGCTTTGGGGTAGTTGCGTGCATTATCGGGAGTTGGGTTGTGGATGCGGTTCCCCCCATGTGGGCTGATTTGTTTGTGTACTCACCAGGCTCGGCGGGTCCTTCTAGTCCGTGTACTCCCACCGGCGGCAGCGTGCGCATCACCTTCTCCTCCCAGGGATGGTAGTGTACCGGTCTGCGGGACGGCCCACCTCCAGTGATGTTGGCCTGGTTGTGTTCGTCAGTCATCTTGCGGCGGACCATCCTCCGCAGATCGTACCACCTGGCTTGGCATTCATGCCTGGTCCTTCGGATGGGCGCAACAGCATTCACCCTCTTGATGATCCTCTGCCACATGGCTGATTTTTCTGATGCGCTGGTCTGTCTGACCAATGTTCCAAAGAGCTGTGGCTCGACTCTGATAATTTCATTGACAAGGATCTCCAGCTCCGCCGTTAAGAACTTTGGATTCCTGTCTGTGGGCATGGTGTGGGGTGTGGGTGTGGATGGTTGTGGGTGTGTGGGTGTGGTTGTGAAGGTGTGTGTGTGAATGTGATGAGGGGGTGTTTGTGAAGGTGGTTGTGTGAAGGTGTGCAAGTGTAAGGTGTAGTAAAGGTTGAGGTCTGGTGCTGTGGGTTGTCTGTGGGGTCTGGCAGCAGTGGGTCTGTTGCAAAGGCTCATGGTTTGTGTGTGTGGGCCCTTTTTATAGGTCCATTTGTGGGTGTGGCTGTGTTTGAACTTTGGGTGGGTGTGTTATAAGGGGTGGTTGTGTTTTGGGCCTCTGTTTACCTGTTTGGCTGTTGCAGGTCAGTGTATTGGGTGTCTTTGGGCTTGTTGGATGTGTTTTGTGGTGTTGTGCGATTCGGATTGACTCTCCTTGTGGTGTTTTGCAGTGTCCTGGTTCAGTACGTGTGTTTTTCACGTCTGTGCGGTGCGTACATCGGCTATGTTGTTGTACAGTGCTCACATTTGCTATGGCTTGTTACGACTCGTACATGCGCAGGGCTGGGTGAGGGTGCTGGTGTCGGGGCCTCGGGTAGGGTGCGTACAGGCACGGGCAGGGTGTGGGGGCCTGGGGGTACATGCCGTACATACGTGAACCCAGGGTACGATGCGTACATGGGGGGGCTGGGTGTACGGCACGTACATACCGGGTGCTGGGGGTACGGTGTGTGCCCCCACCCCCGTATGGACGGTGCGTACCCCCACCTCCGTATGTACAGTGCGTACCCCCAGCCCACGTATGTAAGCACCATCCCCCAGCACATACCCCCAGCCCCCGTATGTACGCGCACACCGTATGTACGCGCCGTACACCCTGCCCCCCCTATGCACGCGCCATACCCCCAGCGCCCCCTATGGACGGTGCGTACCCCCCCTCCCCCATAGGTACAGAGCGTAACACCACCCCCCCGTCGGTATGCTGTGGACCCCCATACATAGGGGGGGGGTACGCTCCGTACCTACGGGAGGGGGGGTTCGCTCCATACCTACGGGGTGGGGTGGGGGTACGGCGCGGACATGGGGGGGTGCTGGGGTACGGCGCGTACGTGGGGGTGTGTGCTTGGGGGGGTGTTCGGCGCGTATGCGGGCACATATTTGGGCGTCTCCATAGTTGCTATGGGAGTTCGCACCGTACGGTGTTTTTTACATACGTTGTGCATTCGGACGGACACGACGGATCGTACTTGCGCGCTCGGACTTGAGTTTCCCGATTCGTAGGTTAAACTGTCCGGGGACGTGTCGGACACTATTTCCGACCCGAGGACGTGTGGGGGAATTTTCCCAATGCGATTCGTATGGATTTTTTAACATACGAATCGTACTTGCCAGTTTGTACGGGACTTGTAAGATTCGTACAGTAAAAAAAAAACGGATACGATTCATACCGGGGAAATTTTTAACGGATCGGAATCGGCCCCTAAATTGTTTCTACGTGCTGTTCATTCATTCTACCGTTGAGTAAAAGAAGACTGCTGACAAAAGCTTTCATGAGTATGGGAACTAGTACTACAGGAGTACTCTTTAATGTACTTTTGCTTGCCTTTGTGAAATGACCCTGAACTTCCTATTAAAAATTTTTTTTATTACTAGAGTTCTGTCCTTTCTATTCGTACTAACTGTATATGCATTTTCTCTGAATAATCCCATTGTATTCTCATATGAAATGTTTGGAAGCCAATTCACAAAAGCATGTAAGTATATGTAAAGGAAAACTACAGGAACCTTGCTCATCCTACTCCAAAATGCATCTAAAAATAGGTCTTCTTTTGTCCTAAGGCACCATGTTTTTTTCAATAGTCTTTATTCGGTCAAAGCAATGATCATAAAAGCACAAAATTAAAATACATTATACATCGTATAGTTTTTCAGATTCAGAGGATATTAAAAGGCTTCACAAATAAAATTAAAACAGATTTAAAACATCATTGAATGTAATCTATGTATACATCTAGCCAAGTAAAAAAAATTACTGTTTTAGCACCCCTAGTGACTAGTGCTCATTGAAAACTATTGCCAGTCTCATCCGAGCTGAAATAAGTATCCTTATAAGGCATACCTCCTCCTCAGTTTTATTGTGGACAAAATATAGGTGAGGACACAGAAACAAATCGTAGGGGTATTTAAACATTTTTAAAAAATCAATCCCTCTTGGTGAGATGTAAAGTGCTTGTGCTTTAAAAGTTGTTGTAAAAAGCGTTTTCTCAAGCTACTATATAAAGCGCAAAAGGCACCATCTTATATTCAATTAAGATCCATACATTCACTATAGAAAAGAACAAACCATGTGTGCTGGGAAGGAAAAGTCCTCTGCATGGTAATTGACATGTATCCCTGCCCTGAGTGCCCAGCTGTACTGTGGTATGAATGCCTAATGCTGATTTGTCATAGGTAAACACAGATCAGGTCTTGTTAGACTAGGAGGGGCACCCGAAGTGCTACCCTCATAGTGGTGGCAGATTACTGCGTTTACCAAGAGGTAAAGAGCATGAGTGCAGTGGTGGCAGCATACCGTGCAGTGTTCAGTAGGAGTGCACAGGTCCTTCTTAACGTGTGTCACTGGAGTCAAGCCTACAGGCTTGTTCACTTTTTTATAGTTCCTCTGCTGTGTGTTTAACTCACCCATGGCCTACATCAGTTAAATGTAAACTGTTGTGCAGGAGTGGTGACTCTGCACTGAACGCATGCATGCCTGGGAAGGGTACTATAGAGGGATAGAGCTGTGCTGTGCAATACATGCATGGCAAGTGTGTGTACTGGGTGTATGTATACTTGCGAGAGATACATTATACAAGAGATGTAGTGTTGTGCAGTGCATGCGCAGTGGAAGCATATGCTGGCTGTATGTCTGCTTACGAAAGGTACAATATGTGAAGGGTAAAGTGTTGTGCAGTTTGCACATGGTGAATGTGTGTGCTGACAGTGTGTTTGCAATTAGCACGCCATGGCACAATACAGACAGGTCACAGTACTGAACAAAGAGCAGAGCGAATGTCTTTGCTGAATGTAAGAGTGTCTGTGAGGGCACAATATATGGAGGTATCAGTACTGGATAGTGTGTGTGTGCTGTGTATGTACTCTGAGTCCAAGTGTGCCTCTAACGGTACATTACATGGAAGGACCCGGGTTCTGTTTTGGGAGTCACAGACTTGCCTGGTGAAGTAGAGGATTTCCCCCAGACAGATTTGTGCATTGTTGTATTTCAATGAGCTGGGTGGAACACACTGGAGAAGGGAAAGAGAGATCCCCCCTGTACACTTCCAATGTTGCTCTTTGGTTCTGTGAGAGATCCCAAGGAAGGGGCCTGGACACATCTCATGAAAGAGGATGTGGATGATAGAATCATAAAGAGTAGGGCTGTGAGTCCGGGATTAACCTTCTGATACAGTTATCACTGTTACATCCAGGTGTGAACTCCATAAATGAAAAAGCAGCATTTGTAAAGCGCACAGCTACCTCCGGAGAGGAGTCCCGGCGTTGGGTGCCATCAGGAAGATTAAGCAAGCTATTGCCCAGAGTCACAAGGTGCTGGGCTAACCTGCCACTGGCGCCGGAGATCGAACCGTGAGCCCCAGTGTTCTGGAGTCAGCTGCCCTGGCCGCTGCACCACACCTCTTCCCAGTCACTTCCATAATCTGTGTTGTAAGACTATCACCTTCAGAGTCTCTCCTACTCCTGGGAAGAGAGAGACAGGAAGGGTGCACTTCAAAAGAAGCGAAACACCCAACATAAAACTTTAAGAAAGACCCATACCCTAAATCACATTTGGTGTCTGGAAATTGATTATTAGAAGGGTAGGTTGGCTCCAGCTATTGTCAACTGCCAAGCAGCCTGACGGACTATGTGAAGAGAGGAAGCTCTGCAAGACTTCTGCAAGGCTTCTGCCTGTGACCAGGACTGGGGGCCAAGGCCTGCTAATCTTCCTGCTGGGTGAGAGGACATCAACCAGGCAAACCAAGACCACATGCTCTGGAGCACCACCGACTGCCTGCTTGCTTGTTAAGACCAGTGTGCCCTGTGAAGGATAGGAAAGGGAGGGAGCAAGGTCCAGTTGGGGAGCCCTGCAAAGATGATTCCAAGTTGCGAGGTGTGAGATAGCTGCTGTACTGAATGGGTCATTCAGGAACAGGCTAGTGACCCCTGTATCACAGGAAAGGACCATCGCGAAGATATCCATCAGCAAAGTGCCATACGGGGAGTGTGAAGCCTGTACTGCACCATTGCAGCAACCCCTTATGCCAGGAGGGGCTTGCGTGGAAGTGAACACTTACTACAAGTGCCGAGACCGTTGCCAGGCCTAGTGAAAGTCCCGTATGCCAGGAGGGACCACATGGTGTGGACTGTCATTCAGTAATATCCACCGCCTTGTGTGAGGTACCGTGGCAAATCTGTTTGCTATGAGGAGCTGCCGGTGCTAATTAACTTTTGGAGTTCAGGCTGCCGCCCATGAACTGAAGTGCAACCTGTGGGTTAAGATCAAGTATTGAGGAAATTGCCCCCGAACTGCCCCGTAGACAGTTGAGGATACCGTGAGTGCATTAACCTCACTGGGACCAGATCGGGAGTGCCAGGGTCACCCCTCCATTCCCAACAGTGGGGAGCGCTGAATTTACCTTGGAGGAGGAAGCGCCGAAGCACCTCTGATCACTACTGGAGTGGGCCACACAAGCACTTAGAGAACCCGCTTCTGTCAGGCGCTGCCGACCCTCATACATGCAACCCGACATGTTTGAGCAGGACTGGTGCATCGCAAGTGCCCTTGGTTGGGTCATCCATTGAGAGACTGAATGCTTCTTACTGGTGGAGTGGGCAAGACTTGATAGGGGCCTACAGGACCCCATGGATACTTGCTGCTATAAGTGCTGTGGCACCGCAGACACTTTAGACTACTTCCTAAGAGACCGAGTGGAATCTTGAGTAAAGCTTCTACTGAGCATTCCCCGGTTGCCAGCAACAGTTAATGGGAAATAACCACGAACATGTTACGAAGAGTGGGTGGGACAGGGACATACCAGTGAAAGCCCCGACCTCAAAGGGATTGTATTATTGCTTATGAATGTCGTATTACTACTTTGAATGTGTAGAGTTAGAAATAAAATACTTCTTTTTATTGGAGATTGATTTATTGTTTTTACTGTGTGTTTTTAAATGTATGAGTCGTGTTCACTAACCTGTATCCAAACTTCCACCCCGCCCGAGGGTGCCTTGGACTGCTCGACTACAGATACCACTGAGAGCCAAGTGCATAAGGGGTACTTGGCCCATTTACTCAGGATTAATAGTACGTCCGTCCCTGGGACATTAGGAATGAAAGGCCACAAGCACCACCAGTATCTCCCCATGGTTCTCTGAAAGGGGTTCTGACAATGTGAATAAGATTACATTTGCATCCTGACCAACAAAATATATTTAGAGTGCCACCAAAGTGTCCAATTATAGTACCCACGTGAACTGTATCTTGGCTTCTATTTTAAATATATCATTTTTTCCCTCACCTAAGTCACCCAATGTACGTACTAAGTTTTGCTTAAATGTTTGTGCACAAATACATCTCGCACTCAGATATATCCAATCGGACTTGAAAGTCAATAAGGACCCGGTATAGACATCAAAAAGCCACGTCTGATTTGCAGAATGCAAGCAGATATAAAGTCAATAAACTCCAACAGGAAGTATGCTGGAGAATCCTTATAGCATAGCTTTGCCCTTAGGGGGAATGGTCGTAGCTAAAACAGGAACAGAAATGTTTCCTTTTCTGTATTCGTGTGTGGACTTAACCCAGTGATCAAGTGAGAGAACCAAGGGGTTTAATAAAGGAACCCTTGTTGTCAGTTACAAAGTGCTGCTGAGTGTGGGCTCACAGCCTTCATTGTTCGTGTTCTGACGCGGAACCAGGAATACTTTAGTTATTAATGACTTCTGATGTTTGGCACATGTCAGACAGACTGCTGGCATTACAGATAGGTATAGTTTATTGTTTTGGGACACCACTTCAAATGTTCCATACCCATCTGTTCGCCTTGGACTGATTTGATTGATGTTAATTGAAATTTAAACTGTTTTGAGCAAAATGATCAGCATTTACATTGTACAAAGTGGGGCAGAAACACTGTTTCAAATTATCCGTAAAGTGAAACGCCCTGTTGATTTGGCCAGTCTCAATTGTTTTTGAAGCTATTCAGCATTCCTCATTGTGAACAGGAATATTGCAGGTGTTTAATTCAGCAGACTTCCATTCGCTGGACTCCACTGTAAAATACAAATACTAGACACCTAATTTAACAACATTTTGTCGATGTCATTTTAACATAGGTTTATGTTCCTTCCTCCTTCTGTCTCACAGATTTTTTTTTAATAGCACAAATAAGTGTTTTCTCTTAGTCCAAAGCCCCATCCAAGTGAGAAGAGCGACACTGCGGGTTGAACAGTGAAGAACACACCGCAAATATTGGCTTTGGCGGTGAGACTTGCATCCCTCACAGCTGCAGGATACAGCCTGCCTCTTTCGCCCTGAACTCTGCCTGAACTTCACTTCGCTGTGCACATACCCTGCCAGTGGGTGAATGAGAACAGTGTAGGAAGACGGTGGGCCCCCAGTCACATCACTCATGTTGACTATTCAGCAGTTTTTTGCCGGGCAATGCCAGATGCCTTGAAAACACATATTTTTTCACTGGGTTCTTCTGTGTGCGGAATTCGTAATTGGGTCAACCGTATATATATATATACTTTTTTTCAAATCTCAAGATCTGGAGTCACATTTTAAAAGCTATCTACTAAGGTGCCGATTCTGATCCTGGAAAAACCGGGTACGAACCGTCGGTCGGAGCGTTTTCTCCGTCCGACTCGTACCCGGGAAAAAAACATTACAAACATGCAAGTACGATTCGCACGGAAACACCATCTCCGTACGATTCGTACAAAACACCGACCGACGAAAATATACATACAAATGTGATCCGGGAAAGCGCCGACGTGACGTCGGGACGCATTCAGGCTGCGTTTCACGAACCAGGAAGTACGATCCGCACCGACGTCACCCCGCACGGATAAAATTCTCCGCCTGCCAAAAACTGCCGGGAAATCAGGACGACGTGCGCAAGGAGCATCTGTACGCGACGGACAGCCATGGACCCGAACCTACGTGTCATCCCAGCCCTCATAGCAGTCCACCTGCTCAACAGGAACCGACGCAGACGCCGCAGAAGGTCCGAACAACACCCAGGGGCAAAGGGGGGGGGGGGGGCAGGGGCAGGACACATAACCCCCACCCAAGTCACAAATCATACATGCCCTGGACATACCTGACCTTCAGGGCCTGGTCACTTCGAGGGGGTGGGGGCGTGTCCAGCAACGGAAGTGGATGTACATGCGAACCGGCAACACAACAAGTCTGGTACGTACCGTACCCATGCCTTAAGAACGTGGGTACGAGTCGTACCACGCCCACTCCTATGTCACCCCAATAATGGCGGTACGGCCCGTACCCATGTTCCAAAGGCCTGGGTACGGGCCGCACCCCCACCCGTGTATGTACGGCGTGTACCAACACCCCACCCGTGGATGTACGGACCGTACCCACACCCGCGTACCAATGGAGCGTACCCCCACCCCAACAGTGTATGTATGGAGCGTACCCCCACCCCAACAGTGTATGTATGGAGCGTACCCCCACCCCAACAGTGCATGTACAGACCGTACCCCCACCCGTGTATGCATGGAGCGTACCAACTCCCCACCCGTGCATGTACGGACCGAACCCCCACCCGTGTATGTACGGACCGTACCCACACCCGCGTACGTATGGAGCGTACCCCCACCCCAACAGTGTATGTACAGACCGTACCCCCACCCATGTATGCATGGAGCGTACCCAGACCCGTGTATGTTCGGAGCGTACCCCCACCCGTGTATGTACGGACCGTACACACACCCGCGTACGTATGGAGCGTACCCCTACCCCAACAGTGTATGTACGGACCATACCCCCACCCGTGTATGCATAGAGCGTACCCAGACCCGTGTATGTTCGGAGCGTACCCCCACCCGTGTATGTACGGACCGTACACACACCTGCGTATGTATGGAGCGTACCCCCACCCCAACAGTGTATGTATGGAGCGTACCCCCACCCCAACAGTGTATGTATGGAGCATACCCCCACCCCAACAGTGTATGTATGGAGCGTACCCCCACCCCAACAGTGTATGTACGGACTGTACCCCCACCCCAACAGTGTATGTACAGACTGTACCCCCACCCGTGTATGTATGGAGCGTACATGGCCAGACACAGGAGGGGTGGGTGCAGAGTCCTCCCAGCAGTGCCCAGACACAGGAGGGGTGTGTGCAGAGTCCTCCCAGCAGTGCCCAGACGCAGGAGGGGTGTGTGCAGAGTCCTCCCAGCAGTGCCAAGACACAGGAGGGGTGTGTGCAGAGTCCTCCCAGCAGTGCCCAGACGCAGGAGGGGTGTGTGCTGAGTCCTCCCAGCAGTGCCCAGACACAGGAGGGGTGTGTGCAGAGTCCTCCCAGCAGTGCCCAGACACAGGAAGGGTGTGTGCAGAGTCCTCCCACCAGTGCCCAGACGCAGGAGGGGTGGGTTCAGAGTCCTCCCAGCAGTGCCCAGACACAGGAGGGGTGGGTGCCTATCACTCCCAGCAGTGCCCAGACACAGGAGGGGTGTGTGCAGAGTCCTCCCAGCAGTGCCCAGACACAGGAGGGGTGTGTGCAGAGTCCTCCCAGCAGTGCCCAGACACAAAGGGGTGTGTGCAGAGTCCTCCCAGCAGTGCCCAGACACAGGATGGGTGGGTGCCTATCACTTCCAGCAGTGCCCAGACACAAGAGGGGTGGGTGCAGAGTCCTCCCAGCAGTGCCCAGACATAGGAGGGATGGGTGCCTATCACTCCCAGCAGTGCCCAGACATAGGAGGGGTGTGTGCAGAGTCCTCCCAGCAGTGCCCAGACGCAGGAGGGGTGTGTGCAGAGTC
The DNA here is from genome assembly GCF_964204655.1 of Triturus cristatus. NCBI lineage: Eukaryota > Metazoa > Chordata > Amphibia > Caudata > Salamandridae > Triturus > Triturus cristatus. The sequence continues at coordinate 426,832,600 of NC_140593.1, forward strand.
CTCCCAGCAGTGCCCAGACGCAGGAGGGGTGGGTGTAGAGTCCCCCCAGCAGTGCCCAGACACAGGAGGGGTGTGTGCCTATCATTCCCAGCAGTGCCCAGACGCAGGAGGGGTGGGTGCAGAGTCCTCCCAGCAGTGCCCAGACATAGGAGGGATGGGTGCCTATCACTCCCAGCAGTGCCCAGACACAGGAGGGGTGTGTGCCTATCATTCCCAGCAGAGCCCAGACGCAGGAGGGGTGGGTGCCTATCACTCCCAGCAGTGCCCAGACATAGGAGGGGTGGGTGCAGAGTCCCCCCAGCAGTGCCCAGACACAGGAGGGGTGTGTGCAGAGTCCTCCCAGCACTGCCCAGACACAAGAGGGGTGTGTGCAGAGTCCTCCCAGCAGTGCCCAGACACAGGAGGGGTGGGTGCAGAGTCCTCCCAGCAGTGCCCAGACACAGGAGGGGTGTGTGCAGAGTCCTCCCAGCAGTGCCCAGACACAGGAGGGGTGGGTGCCTATCACTTCCAGCAGTGCCCAGACATAGGAGGGGTGTGTGCAGAGTCCTCCCAGCAGTGCCCAGACGCAGGAGGGGTGTGTGCAGAGTCCTCCCAGCAGTGCCCAGACGCAGGAGGGGTGGGTGTAGAGTCCCCCCAGCAGTGCCCAGACACAGGAGGGGTGTGTGCCTATCATTCCCAGCAGTGCCCAGACGCAGGAGGGGTGGGTGCAGAGTCCTCCCAGCAGTGCCCAGACATAGGAGGGATGGGTGCCTATCACTCCCAGCAGTGCCCAGACACAGGAGGGGTGTGTGCCTATCATTCCCAGCAGTGCCCAGACGCAGGAGGGGTGGGTGCCTATCACTCCCAGCAGTGCCCAGACATAGGAGGGGTGGGTGCAGAGTCCCCCCAGCAGTGCCCAGACACAGGAGGGGTGTGTGCAGAGTCCTCCCAGCACTGCCCAGACACAGGAGGGGTGTGTGCAGAGTCCTCCCAGCAGTGCCCAGACACAGGAGGGGTGGGTGCAGAGTCCTCCCAGCAGTGCCCAGACACAGGAGGGGTGTGTGCAGAGTCCTCCCAGCAGTGCCCAGACACAGGAGGGGTGGGTGCCTATCACTTCCAGCAGTGCCCAGACATAGGAGGGGTGTGTGCAGAGTCCTCCCAGCAGTGCCCAGACGCAGGAGGGGTGTGTGCAGAGTCCTCCCAGCAGTGCACAGACATAGGAGGGGTGTGTGCAGAGTCCTCCCAGCAGTGCCCAGACATAGGAGGGGTGTGTGCAGAGTCCTCCCAGCAGTGCCCAGACGCAGGAGGAGTGTGTGCAGAGTCCTCCCAGCAGTGCCCAGACATAGGAGGGCTGTGTGCAGAGTCCTCCCAGCAGTGCCCAGACATAGGAGGGGTGTGTGCAGAGTCCTCCCAGCAGTGCCCAGACATAGGAGGGGTGTGTGCAGAGTCCTCCCAGCAGTGCCCAGACGCAGGAGGGGTGGGTGCAGAGTCCTCCCAGCAGTGCCCAGACACAGGAGGGGTGGGTGCCTATCACTTCCAGCAGTGCCCAGACATAGGAGGGGTGTGTGCAGAGTCCTCCCAGCAGTGCCCAGACGCAGGAGGGGTGTGTGCAGAGTCCTCCCAGCAGTGCCCATCCATAGGAGGGGTGTGTGCAGAGTCCTCCCAGCAGTGCCCAGACATAGGAGGGGTGTGTGCAGAGTCCTCCCAGCAGTGCCCAGACGCAGGAGGGGTGTGTGCAGAGTCCTCCCAGCAGTGCCCAGACATAGGAGGGGTGTGTGCAGAGTCCTCCCAGCAGTGCCCAGACATAGGAGGGGTGTGTGCAGAGTCCTCCCAGCAGTGCCCAGACGCAGGAGGGGTGTGTGCAGAGTCCTCCCAGCAGTGCCCAGATGCAGGAGGGGTGTGTGCAGAGTCCTCCCAGCAGTGCCCAGACACAGGAGGGGTGGGTGCCTATCACTTCCAGCAGTGCCCAGACACAGGAGGGGTGGGTGCAGAGTCCTCCCAGCAGTGCCCAGACATAGGAGGGGTGTGTGCAGAGTCCTCCCAGCAGTGCCCAGATGCAGGAGGGGTGGGTGCAGAGTCCTCCCAGCAGTGCCCAGACACAGGAGGGGTGGGTGCCTATCACTTCCAGCAGTGCCCAGACATAGGAGGGGTGTGTGCAGAGTCCTCCCAGCAGTGCCCAGACGCAGGAGGGGTGTGTGCAGAGTCCTCCCAGCAGTGCCCAGACATAGGAGGGGTGTGTGCAGAGTCCTCCCAGCAGTGCCCAGACATAGGAGGGGTGTGTGCAGAGTCCTCCCAGCAGTGCCCAGACGCAGGAGGGGTGTGTGCAGAGTCCTCCCAGCAGTGCCCAGACATAGGAGGGGTGTGTGCAGAGTCCTCCCAGCAGTGCCCAGACGCAGGAGGGGTGGGTGCAGAGTCCTCCCAGCAGTGCCCAGACACAGGAGGGGTGTGTGCAGAGTCCTCCTAGCAGTGCCCAGACACAGGAGGGGTGGGTGCCTATCACTTCCAGAAGTGCCCAGACACAGGAGGGGTGGGTGCAGAGTCCTCCCAGCAGTGCCCAGACACAGGAGGGGTGTGTGCAGAGTCCTCCCAGCAGTGCCCAGACACAGGAGGGGTGGGTGCCTATCACTTCCAGCAGTGCCCAGAAACAGGAGGGGTGGGTGCAGAGTCCTCCCAGCAGTGCCCAGACACAGGAGAGGTGTGTGCAGAGTCCTCCCAGCAGTGCCCAGACACAGGAGGGGTGGGTGCATATCACTTCCAGCAGTGCCCAGACACAGGAGGGGTGGGTGCAGAGTCCTCCCAGCAGTGCCCAGACACAGGAGGGGTGGGTGCCTATCACTTCCAGCAGTGCCCAGACACAGGAGGGGTGGGTGCAGAGTCCTCCCAGCAGTGCCCAGACACAGGAGGGGTGTGTGAAGAGTCCTCCCAGCAGTGCCCAGATGCAGGAGGGGTGTGTGGAGAGTCCTCCCAGCAGTGCCCAGACACAGGAGGGGTGGGTGCCTATCACTTCCAGCAGTGCCCAGACACAGGAGGGGTGGGTGCAGAGTCCTCCCAGCAGTGCCCAGACATAGGAGGGGTGGGTGCAGAGTCCCCCCAGTAGTGCCCAGACACAGGAGGGGTGTGTGCAGAGTCCTCCCAGCAGTGCCCAGACACAGGAGGGGTGTGTGCAGAGTCCTCCCAGCAGTGCCCAGACACAGGAGGGGTGGGTGCAGAGTCCTCCCAGCAGTGCCCAGACACAGGAGGGGTGGGTGCCTATCACTTCCAGCAGTGCCCAGACATAGGAGGGGTGTGCGCAGAGTCCTCCCAGCAGTGCCCAGAAGCAGGAGGGGTGTGTGCAGAGTCCTCCCAAGTCCTCCCAGCAGTGCCCAGACATAGGAGGGGTGTGTGCAGAGTCCTCCCAGCAGTGCCCAGACGCAGGAGGGGTGTGTGCAGAGTCCTCCCAGCAGTGCCCAGACATAGGAGGGCTGTGTGCAGAGTCCTCCCAGCAGTGCCCAGACATAGGAGGGGTGTGTGCAGAGTCCTCCCAGCAGTGCCCAGACGCAGGAGGGGTGTGTGCAGAGTCCTCCCAGCAGTGCCCAGACATAGGAGGGGTGTGTGCAGAGTCCTCCCAGCAGTGCCCAGACATAGGAGGGGTGTGTGCAGAGTCCTCCCAGCAGTGCCCAGACGCAGGAGGGGTGGGTGCAGAGTCCTCCCAGCAGTGCCCAGACACAGGAGGGGTGGGTGCCTATCACTTACAGCAGTGCCCAGACATAGGAGGGGTGTGTGCAGAGTCCTCCGAGCAGTGCCCAGATGCAGGAGGGGTGTGTGCAGAGTCCTCCCAGCAGTGCCCAGACATAGGAGGGGTGTGTGCAGAGTCCTCCCAGCAGTGCCCAGACATAGGAGGGGTGTGTGCAGAGTCCTCCCAGCAGTGCCCAGACGCAGGAGGGGTGTGTGCAGAGCCCTCCCAGCAGTGCCCAGACATAGGAGGAGTGTGTGAAGAGTCCTCCCAGCAGTGCCCAGACATAGGAGGGGTGTGTGCAGAGTCCTCCCAGCAGTGCCCCGACGCAGGAGGGGTGTGTGCAGAGTCCTCCCAGCAGTGCCCAGACATAGGAGGGGTGTGTGCAGAGTCCTCCCAGCAGTGCCCCGATGCAGGAGGGGTGGGTGCAGAGTCCTCCCAGCAGTGCCCAGACACAGGAGGGGTGGGTGCCTATCACTTCCAGCAGTGCCCAGACATAGGAGGGGTGTGTGCAGAGTCCTCCCAGCAGTGCCCAGACACAGGAGGGGTGTGTGCAGGGGAGGGGTGTGTGCAGAGTCCTCCCAGCAGTGCCCAGACGCAGGAGGGGTGTGTGCAGAGTCCTCTCAGCAGTGCCCAGACATAGGAGGGGTGTGTGCAGAGTCCTCCCAGCAGTGCCCAGACATAGGAGGGGTGTGTGCAGAGTCCTCCCAGCAGTGCCCAGATGCAGGAGGGGTGGGTGCAGAGTCCTCCCAGCAGTGCCCAGACACAGGAGGGGTGTGTGCAGAGTCCTCCCAGCAGTGCCCAGACACAGGAGGGGTGGGTGCCTATCACTTCCAGCAGTGCCCAGACACAGGAGGGGTGGGTGCAGAGTCCTCCCAGCAGTGCCCAGACACAGGAGGGGTGTGTGTAGAGTCCTCCCAGCAGTGCCCAGACACAGGAGGGGTGGGTGCCTATCACTTCCAGCAGTGCCCAGACACAGGAGGGGTGGGTGCAGAGTCCTCCCAGCAGTGCCCAGACACAGGAGATGTGTGTGCAGAGTCCTCCCAGCAGTGCCCAGACACAGGAGAGGTGGGTGCAGAGTCCTCCCAGCAGTGCCCAGACACAGGAGGGGTGTGTGCAGAGTCCTCCCAGCAATGCCCAGACGCAGGAGGGGTGTGTGCAGAGTCCTCCCAGCAGTGCCCAGACACAGGAGGGGTGGGTGCCTATCACTTCCAGCAGTGCCCAGACACAGGAGGGGTGGGTGCAGAGTCCTCCCAGCAGTTCCCAGACACAGGAGGGGTGTGTACAGAGTCCTCCCAGCAGTGCCCAGACATAGGAGGGATGGGTGCCCCTCACTCCCAGCAGTGCCCCGACACAGGAGGGGTGTGTGCCTATCTTTTCCAGCAGTGCCCAGACGCAGGAGGGGTGGGTGCCTATCACTCCCAGCAGTGCCCAGACACAGTAGGGGTGTGTGCAGAGTCTTCCCAGCAGTGCCCAGACTCAGGAGGGGTGGGTGCAGAGGCCCCCAGCAGTGCCCAGACACAGGAGGGGTGGGTGCCTATCACTTCCAGCAGTGCCCAGACACAGGAGGGGTGGGTGCAGAGTCCTCCCAGCAGTGCCCAGACACAGGAGATGTGTGTGCAGAGTCCTCCCAGCAGTGCCCAGACACAGGAGGGGTGGGTGCAGAGTCCTCCCAGCAGTGCCCAGACACAGGAGGGGTGGGTGCCTATCACTTCCAGCAGTGCCCAGACACAGGAGGGGTGGGTGCAGAGTCCTCCCAGCAGTGCCCAGACACAGGAGATGTGTGTGCAGAGTCCTCCCAGCAGTGCCCAGACACAGGAGGGGTTGGTGCAGAGTCCTCCCAGCAGTGCCCAGACACAGGAGGGGTGTGTGCAGAGTCCTCCCAGCAATGCCCAGACGCAGGAGGGGTGTGTGCAGAGTCCTCCCAGCAGTGCCCAGACACAGGAGGGGTGGGTGCCTATCACTTCCAGCAGTGCCCAGACACAGGAGGGGTGGGTGCAGAGTCCTCCCAGCAGTGCCCAGACACAGTAGGGGTGTGTGCAGAGTCCTCCCAGCAGTGCCCAGACATAGGAGGGATGGGTGCCTATCACTCCCAGCAGTGCCCCGACACAGGAGGGGTGTGTGCCTATCTTTTCCAGCAGTGCCCAGACGCAGGAGGGGTGGGTGCCTATCACTCCCAGCAGTGCCCAGACACAGTAGGGGTGTGTGCAGAGTCTTCCCAGCAGTGCCCAGACGCAGGAGGGGTGGGTGCAGAGGCCCCCAGCAGTGCCCATGGAAAGAAAAAGGGTGGAGTACCCACAGATCCAATTGCCACAATTGTCAGTCAGGTGCACAAAGACCCTGCAGTACATGTGACACATGTATGCGAGGCTGGGAGTACACACATGCATACTGCCTGTTAGACCCGGCCTGTGGCATGGCCATCCCTGTCCCCGCACCACATATCCTGACCCATGCACCTCAAGCAGTCCCCGAGCACACGGCCTAGCCGATCCTTCCCACCAGAACACACACACCCGACCCGGACTTCCCCGTCCGTGGCCTTCCTCCCTTCGGCCACACCGGGCCCGTGTGCCCACTTCATGCACCAAGATGGCCGCCCGGCCCCAGCATGACCCTGGCCTAGAGGCGCCACTCTGGCTGGAGGATATCGCGCTCCCATTGGGATGAGAGAGGGAGGAGCAGTTTCCATCGCACCTCTGAGCTCCCCTGGGAAGGTGGGTTCGATCGGCCCTCCGGCCTCCCCGAGGGCTGGCTCCACGCCTGCTGGGTGTCTGGGACTCCTCCCAACCCGGCCGTGAAAGGATCAAAAGACACTGGCAGGAAACCCCGACAAGCGACCCCCAGGTGACAAGACCCCTGCCTGCACAGACTCCGGACATCAAAGAGGGGTCGACCTATAACAAGGGGTGCTCTGGGACTATCCGGCAGATTCGCCTTTGGAAACACCTGAGCCCTGCTGAGTGACTCGCGGCTCCCTGAAGATCGTAAGACCTCCGAACTTGTGCTTGAGCCCTGCTGAGTGACTCGCGGCTCCCTGAAGATCGTAAGACCTCCGAACTTGTGCTTGAGCCCTGCTGAGTGACTCGCGGCTCCCTGAAGATCGTAAGACCTCCGAACTTGTGCTTGAGCCCTGCTGAGTGACTCGCGGCTCCCACAGACTCTCCTGGGCCCGCCGGACCCCGACGACGACAAGCGTATCCCCCAGCTCGAGGATTGTGAGCTGTGCGCCGGGTACGCCCCTGCATTTGATCCATATCCCCAAAGACTGTCCCGCTACCTCCTACCCTCCCCGAGACTCTGTGAGCCCGTGCTCTACTTGTATATATTTGCCTTGCTGATCATAAAGACCCTACGACTCCGATTTGATAAAGATTTGTTCTTAAGAACTCACGGTGTGGCGTCTCTTTGTCGTGTGGTGCCGAGTGTACGATCCTAGATACGAGATTCCTCCCCTGAGGAGTCTCCCGCCAGTGCCCGGCTACGATACCTCGAGGGTTGGTCTCAGGATAGTCAGGGCCCCCCTCCGGGCTCCTCTGAGGTCGCCTTCTAACATTGGTGGCAAGCGGCGGGATTCGGGCCCATAATCTAGAGATCGTACCGTGAACGGCTGACGCACCACCGACAAAGATGGCAGAAGGAAACGCCATGATTCTCACAGAAAACGACACCAGTACCGTGTTCCAGGCGGAACAACTGGAAGAGTACACGCACAGAGAACTGAAGCAATTCTGCAAAGAACTAAAAATCGCTACCACTGGTCTCAACACCAAAGAAGATATGCAGAAGGCACTTAAAACTTGGGTGGATTCTGGAGCCCCCCGCCCAGAAGGAGCGGTGGAGCTCCGCGACGAAACTGGACCCTCCCAAGGAGAACGCAGCAGCAACCAGGTGCGAAGCTTCGTACCAGACGGGGGCCTATCCCCGGAGGAACTCGCAGACAGAGAGAGAAGTCGCCATCACGAACTCGAATTGGCCAAACTTAAAATCGAGGGCGAGTTGAAATTAGCCGAGAAAAAGCTAGCAGTGGAACAGATGCGAGTACAAGGAGAACTAGAAGAGAAGAAACTCCAACGGGAACACGAAGGAAGGAGACTCCAACTGGAGCACGAACGCAGCTTGAAGGAAATCGAGCTAAAAGCAAAAAGCGAAGAAGCGCGGCCCCCGGGAAACCGAGAGGCGGCCTCCCCGGTGGAGCAGAAGGTCCACATTCCCAAGGATGTGGTCAAAGAATATTACAAAAACGATGACATCCAACAGTGGTTCAGGGCATACGAGGTCGCCATGACCTCCCACCGGGTCCCGCAGAAGGATTGGGGGGCCGGGTTGTGGGGACGATTTCTGAGCGAAGGGAGAGACACCATGCTCGACCTACCAACCTCCATGCAGACCTCCTACAACCACATGAAAGAGGCCCTCCTCACAAGGTACGGCCTCACCCCGGAGATGTACCGCCAGCGGTTCCGGGACTGCAAGAAGATCCCGGGCACCACCTGGGTGGAGTATGTAAACTTCTTCAGCCGTGCGTTCGATGGGTGGATCAAGGGCAGAAAGGTAACCACCCTAGAAGAACTAACCGACCTCATGTTGTGGGAACACCTGGCTGCGAACTGCTTTGTGGAACTACGCCAGCATCTGCTCGACAGCAAGCTCACGGATCCGAAAAAGCTGGCTGTCGAGGCGGATCGCTGGACCAACACCCGGGTCTCCTGGGGCCCCGTAGGAGAGTACCCCCGAGCCAGTCAGGGACCGCCCCGCCAGAGAGGGGGGGAACCAGGGAGGGCAGAGAGAGTCCCAGTTCAGTCCCCCGAAAACCCAATCTCCGCCATTCCCGGTGCCCCTACCAGCTGTATCCGGCCCACCCGTGAGACGGGGGCACCGGGTGACCATCACTTGTTTCCGTTGTCAGAAGCCCGGGCATTACGCCAACGACCCTGAATGCCCCATGGCCCCACACATCACCCCGACAGCACCCCCCGCTAGACAGATAGCCAATGTAGCACTGGGGGAGGAGGTTGAGGAGACCGTAGAATGGGAACCCGCCGCCATGGCCCTAGCATCATTAGGAGATAGAGAAATGGTCCCTGGAAGCCTCCTGCCCTCCAACACGAAGAAATATGGGCAGCTCGTAACGATCAATGGCCACCAAGTAGAGGCCCTTCGTGACACCGGGGCCAGCATCACCGGTGTCCTCAGTAATTTAGTCAACGAAGATCAGGTCCTCCCCAACGTCTTTTGCCCGGTAATTTCCGCTGACAATACGGAAAGTCTGTGTAAGGTAGCCCTGGTACCTTTTGAATGGGGAGGGGTGGTCGGTAAACTGAAAGTCGCAGTGAGAACCTCCCAGCCAGTCGACTGTCTCCTGGGGAACGACCTGGAAAGTTCCCCCTGGAAACGAGTCGAGCGCAGGACCCACCTAGGGATGATGGGTCTCCCTGAGTGGGTGTGCGCCACCACCCGTTCTATGGCAGCCCGACTGACCCCCCTTGGGGAAGTCGAAGGCGCCCCGACCACCGAAGACAGGATGGTCCCCGCCGAGGGTCCCCACATCCCCCCACAAGGAGGGTCGTCGTCAGCGATGAACCCCCACCTTCCGACTCCGCACAGGTCACCGAGTTAGGCGATCTGCCCGAGTTGGCCCAGTGGCGCCACGAGGGGGGCCCCTCCCGAGAGGAGTTCTGCCGGGAGCAAGCTACCTGTCCTTCCCTCGTCGGGCCCCGGCAACAAGCAGCGGCCCAGGCCGCGGGCGACCAAACTGGAACGCACCGGGTGTATTGGGAAAATGACCTTTTGTACAGCGAGCAGAAGTCGGTGGAGCTAGGATCCGCCCGGGTGCTGGTGGTACCCCTACGCTTCCGAGACCTCCTCCTGGGCTTGGCCCACGATGTCCCCCTCGCAGGCCACTTGGGCCAGGACAAAACCTACAGTCGCCTCGTGACTCACTTCTACTGGCCCAGAATGAAAGCGGATGTAGAAGCCCACTGCAAGTCCTGTCCCACGTGCCAGGCTAGTGGGAAGAGCGGAGGAAAGCGCAAGGCTCCCCTCCAACCCTTCCCTGTCGTCAGTACCCCTTTTGAACGGGTCGGGATCGACATCGTGGGGCCCCTGGACACCCCAACCTCCCAAGGTCACCGCTTTATCCTCGTCCTGGTGGATCATGCCACCCGATACCCTGAGGCCATACCCCTGCGCACCGTCACAGCCCCCGTGGTGGGCCGGGCGTTGATGGGAATCTTTTCCCGTATGGGTTTTCCCCGCGAGGTCGTGAGCGATCGCGGTACGAACTTCATCTCCAAATACATGACGTCCCTGTGGCAACAATGTGGAGTGTCCTATAAGTCCACCACCCCGTACCACCCCCAAGGAAATGGCCTGGTAGAGCGGTTTAACCGGACTCTGAAGGGGATGATCGCGGGCCTAGAAGAGCCCCTCCAGCGTAAGTGGGACGTCCTGCTCCCCTGCCTCCTGTTCGCCTACCGGGAATTCCCCAGAAATCCTTGGGGTTCAGCCCCTTCGAGTTACTCTACGGGCACCCCGTCCGGGGGCCCCTCAGCCTAGTCAAGGAAGGGTGGGAGGCGGCGCCCCGAGGCCCCCCCCCGAGATGTGTTCCGATACGTCCTGACCCTCCGAAACCAGACTAGGAAGTTCCGAGAGCTGGCCGAGGCCAACCTGGAGGCGAGCCAGGAAGAGATGAAGCGCTGGTACGACCAGAATGCCACTCTGGTCGAGTTCCAGCCGGGCCAGCAGGTATGGGTCATGGCCCCCGTGAAACCTTGTGCCCTTCAGGATAAATGGACCGGGCCCTTCAAAGTGATTGAGCGGAAGAGCCAGGTCACGTACTTGGTGGATGTCCAGTCCCCCCGGGACCCCCTCCGGGTCCTTCACGTGAACCGCCTCAAGCCTCACTTTGTGCGGACGGAACTGAGCCTCCTGCTGGCCACCGATGACGGGGCCGAAGAGGAGTCGGATCCCCTCCCTGATCTCCTGTGTACCAAAGAGAAGGATGGCTCTGTAGAAGGAGTGAACCTCTCCCTATCCCTCACTTCCCAGCAACGTGAGGACTGCCGCCAGCTCCTAGGACAGTTTTCCGACCTATTCTCTCTGGTCCCCCAAGTCACCGACTGGTGTGTCCATGACGTGGACACCGGAGACCGCCCACCGGTGAAACACCGAGCCTACCGAGTCCCTGATCGAGTCAGGTCCTGCCTTCAGGCCGAGGTCTCGAAGATGTTGACCTTGGGAGTGATCGAACCCTCAGACAGTCCCTGGGCCAGCCCCGTGGTCCTGGTCCCGAAAGCAGCTGCCCCCGGTGTCGCCCCAGAACTCCGCTTCTGCGTGGACTACCGGGGACTCAATGAAGTCACGCGAGCCGATGCCCACCCCATTCCCCGAGCCGACGAGCTCATCGACCGACTCGGGGCTGCTCGGTTCCTCAGCACATTCGATCTCACCTGCGGCTATTGGCAAATTGCGCTCACAGAAGGAGCCAAGGAGCGGTCCGCCTTCTCCACCCCGGATGGGCACTATCGCTTTCGCGTGATGCCCTTCGGGATGAAAAATGCCCCGGCCACCTTTCAGCGACTGGTAAATAGAGTCCTGGCCGGGCTGGAACAGTTCAGCGCTGCCTATCTAGACGATATCGCAGTTTTCTGTTCCGAATGGAGTGAGCACCTCCAGCACCTCCGGAGGGTGCTAACCGCCCTGCGCCAGGCAGGCCTCACCGTGAAGGCCAGCAAGTGCCAGATTGGGCAAGGTTCGGTAGTCTACCTGGGGCACCAGGTCGGCAGCGGCCCGGTCGCCCCTCTACAGCCCAAGATCGACGCCATCCTAGCCTGGGAACCACCCACTACCCAAACAGAGGTCTGAGCCTTTCTGGGCCTCACGTGCTACCACCGGAGATTCATCCGGGGGTACGGCAGCCTGGTCGGTCCCCTCACGGAACTTACGTCCAAGAAACAACCCAAGAAAGTGCAGTGGACCTCTGCCTGCCAAGAGGCATTCGATGCCCTGAAAGCAGCCATGTGCACTGCCCCCGTCCTCCAGGCCCCCGACTACTCCAAGGAGTTTGTGGTGCAAACGGACGCCTCCGAGCATGGGATTGGGGCCGTCCTGTCCCAGGTGAATGACCAAGGCCTAGACCAGCCCGTAGCCTTCCTCAGCCGAGAGAACAGAGATGGAGCACCATCGAGCGCGAGGCGTTCGCCGTAGTCTGGGCCCTCAAGAAGTTACGCCCTTATATGTTCGGCACCCATTTCAAAGTCCAAACCGACCATCGCCCCTTGCGATGGCTCATGCAGATGCGAGGAGAAAACCCCAAACTACTGCGGTGGTCAATCTCCCTCCAGGGGATGGATTTCACCGTGGAACATCGCCCTGGTACTGACCACGCCAACGCCGATGGCCTCTCCCGGTTCTTCCGCATCAGCGAAGAGAACCCCCAAGACGATGGGTAGTTCTCTCCGGCTTTCAGCTGGGGGGGACGCGTGTTAGACCCGGCCCCGTGGCTTGGCCATCCCTGTCCCCGCACCACATATCCTGACCCATGCACCTCAAGCAGCCCCCGAGCACACGGCCCAGCCGATCCTTCCCACCAGAACACACACCCGACCCGGACTTCCCCGCCCGTGGCCTTCCTCCCTTCGGCCACACCGGGCCCGCGTGCCCACTTCATGCACCAAGATGGCCGCCCGGCCCCAGCGTGACCCTGGCCTAGAGGCGCCACTCCGGCTGGAGGATATCGCGCTCCCATTGGGATGAGAGAGGGAGGAGCAGTTTCCATCGCACCTCTGAGCTCCCTGGGAAGGTGGGTTTCGATCGGCCCTCCGGCCTCCCCGAGGGCTGGCTCCACGCCTGCTGGGTGTCTGGGACTCCTCCCAACCCGGCCCTGAAAGGATCAAAAGACACTGGCAGGAAACCCCGACAAGCGACCCCCAGGTGACAAGACCCTTGCCTGCACAGACTCCGGACATCAAAGAGGGGTCGACCTATAACAAGGGGTGCTCTGGGACTATCCGGCAGATTCGCCTTTGGAAACACCTGAGCCCTGCTGAGTGACTCGCGGCTCCCTGAAGATCGTAAGACCTCTGAACTTGTGCTTGAGCCCTGCTGAGTGACTCGCGGCTCCCTGAAGATCGTAAGACCTCCGAACTTGTGCTTGAGCCCTGCTGAGTGACTCGCGGCTCCCTGAAGATCGTAAGACCTCCGAACTTGTGCTTGAGCCCTGCTGAGTGACTCGCGGTTCCCACAGACTCTCCTGGGCCCGCCGGACCCCGACGACGACAAGCGTATCCCCCAACTCGAGGATTGTGAGCTGTGCGCCGGGTACGCCCCTGCATTTGATCCATATCCCCAAAGACTGTCCCGCTACCTCCTACCCTCCCCGAGACTCTGTGAGCCCGTGCTCTACTTGTATATATTTGCCTTGCTGACCATAAAGACCCTACGACTCCGATTTGATAAAGATTTGTTCTTAAGAACTCATGGTGTGGCGTCTCTTTGTCGTGTGGTGCCGAGTGTACGATCCTAGATACGAGATTCCTCCCCTGAGGAGTCTCCCGCCAGTGCCCGGATACGATACCTCGAGGGTTGGTCTCAGGATAGTCAGGGCCCCCCTCCGGGCTCCTCTGAGGTCGCCTTCTAACACTGCCTAAAAGGGAACATGTCCACATGAAGTCATGTCAACAGACTACATACACAAGTACAGTGATCACCAAGGATGTCACGAATGATGCAGGTGGAGACATCGCTCTGCATGCATGGCCAAAGTTGAAGGGGTCCGTCACACACCCAGCTAATGTAGACACAGCTCAGCGTAACATATTGGAAACACCCTGCAGGGAAGATGTCAGGGTACACAGAGGAAGGAACACACCTTGGGACAATTTCACCATGCAGTAACTGCTTACATGAACAAAGAAACTTCGCTAACACCTTGTGATGGCACACAGATACCAGGGTCCCCCCTATGACCAGCACACTACTACATTTCCCACACACCCAACACATGATCCCACCCAAAATCATGTAGCAGCCCCACCAACAGCAATACCACAAAAGCAGTAGTGTTCTAAGGAAAAAAAATGGCTTTATTCAGCATTATCAAAAAATGTTTGTGTGGATAAAGTTCAATATTTACACAAAGCCCATAGGGCAGTCCATAAGTCACAGCTGGATGGGGGACACAGTGGGACGCGTGTCCCCTAGCTTGCCTGCACAGTTCAGACCACCCTGTCTTCCACAGGGGGGGGCATCATGTGGGGGGGAAGGACCAGGCACTGCAGGGACAGGAGGGGCAAGGGCAGGCGTTATGGGAGCAGGGACGGAGGACTTCACCACAGGGGGTGGGGCAGCACCAAAGGAGGTGGTGAGGATGGCGCTGCACACGTCAGCAAGGTCCCCCAGCGTATCCCCTGCACCCGAAGGAACCACAGGCCCCAAGGAGGGGGGGGGGCGGAGTAATGGGTCGCAGCGCCACTGGGGGAGGGTGTGGACAGGGGGGGGCACTCAACTACCCTGACCGGGGACTCCTTTGCCCGCTTGCTGGGTGGTGTCACTGTTGGGCTCAGGGACAGAGCGGCTGTTAGACCTGGCACCTTGGCGTGAGTCTCCCTTCCTCTTTTTGTCGCTGTGCCTCATGTGATTTTATGGTGTTGGCCGCTCAGCGGGCTGTGCCACTGCCAACCAGTGTCGCGGTGCGAGTGCTCCCTTGTAAATTGTATATGTTGGTTGGATTCCATGATTGGATTGTTTGATTTACTATCAGACCCCAGTAAAGTGCGCCAGGAGCGCCAGGGCATGTAAAGGCAAACACCGCTGGTGGGCTTGCAGCACGGGTTGTGCCACCCAGAGAAGCGGCCGGTAAAATATGTCTAAGGTCTGCCATCGCAGAACCTGCGTGCAGTCTGGTACTGACATGCTGACTGGCAAGTGCCCACACTTGCCGGTCCCTGAAACCTTCCCTTAGCTGCATGTTAGTCACCCCTCTGGTAGGCCCACGGGCAGGGTGCGTTGTGAGCCTAAGGTAGGACAAGCCTGGATGTGTGGCATGTCCTGGTAGTGAATGACCGCCATTTTGTTGTTCACTACTGCAAGGCTACCCTGTTCTCATAGGCCAGTATGGGCGGCTTGGATTGTTACACCCTATGATCCTAACCGACCCAGGGAACATGGTAGAAGATCGAGTTTAGTATGCCTGAACTCGGAATAATAAGGTACATCTTTTCGCAAGGTTTATTTTAATATTCCGGGTTTGCAAATGTCGCTTTTAGAAAGCTGGCCTTTGCTTGCCTAAACATTTCAGCCGCCTCTGCGTGATGTGTATCTGATGTCTGGCTGGTGTGAGTGACAGGGCTGGGGGAACCCAGATGGGCAGGGCTAGGTAGCCTGGTGGTGAATAGGACGATCGACAGGTAGATGGGTGGGAGGAGTGCTCCTAGGCTCTGAATAGGACAGTGCTCTGCTACCTCAATGCCGGCTCCGCCCCCGGTGGAGCGTCTGAGGACTCTGCCCTGCACTCTGAAAGAAGAAGCCTGCATCGCGTAAACAAAGTGCTCAGAAACCGGACTGAACTAGGCAAGGGCCCCCCTGGCCTGGGAGAACAAAAGATTTGCTGTATAAATGGAGGAGCCCGGCTCCTGAGAAACTAGATCCGCTTTTGACCAAGAAGAATCTCTGCCTGAGGAGGAGGCACCGGGAAAGCTGTAGAAGGAAGACTGTCCCTATCCTGGGGGATTGGCCTGCAGTGGTGACCTTGCTGCCAAAGGGGAGAAGAGAACCTGTTGCTGAAAACTTTACTTTACTTTTACTTTCAAGACTTGTGCTTTTCCAAAACGATCTCCAAGGGCTTGGAACTGAGCTTGCACCCTGAACTGAGCCCCAGGACCAATTGGCACTACCTGACCTTCACTCGCCTGCCGCTGGACTGTGGTGTCCTTTCCCTCGCCAGAGCTGTGACCCTCGTGCCTCAGTCCCTCCCTGAGCCGTGACCAGGACTGCTTAGCTGCCCCCGCCTTGGGAAGAGCCTCGCTCGATCGGAGCCGCTCCCCCTACGCTGTGCTGGGCTGCCCCTGTCACCTCGCTCGTTGGAGGCTCGCTGTGCACCTTCACCCTCCCGCCGGAATCGGCGTTTGTGAGCATCTCCAAGCCTCGGACGGCCCGGACGCATCTGCGTGCCCGGCTGCCCCGCTTTGTTCACCCGCCACCTGCAACACCCCGCTCTTGTCGGGAGCCTGAAGATCAGACACCCATCGGGAAGTGTGGGAGCCTCGGACGCCGCCTCGCTCTTCTGTCGAAGAGCCGCTAAAATCCCGCACCCACCTTCGCGTCAAGAAACAAGGTACTGTACTTACGAACTCGACCGCGAGCTCGCATCGGATCCAGGGTCCGCAACGTTCTGATTTCCCTGTCATCTGCCGTGGGCTTCCCGATCGCCGCTTCAGAACGGAGTGCGCTGAGGCCTACAGTCACCTTGTGCCCGCCTAAAGAACTTTCCGTACAAAGAGAACTTTACCGTATTCCTAAGAATTGTGGCCCCATCAGTTCAACGTTACTGGGCCTTGTATTTGACGCTGCTGAAACTACATAAAAGCTTATTTTTATATACTACCTGATTGGTGTCCGTTTGTGGTGCATGCCGGGGGGTTTACTGTATGTGTAATTGCATTTGCTTAACCGTGTACGCCTGAGACTTAGCCTAGACTGCTCGCGCCACGCACCTAGAGGGTGAGCAGGGGTTATTCTGGGGAGTCATCCTTCGCCCTGACAAGAAGTAAAGGGTCCCTGCTTGTTGTGGGTTCACACCTGCGTCAACCAGAGCCCCCTCATTTCTAACATTGGTGGCAGCGGTGAGGATTTACGGATTTGCACTTGTGGTTTGCGTATAGTGAATCACTGATCACCACGTAGTGAGAGCAGACCAGTAACACAGCCACAAGGCTAGCATTTGTTTTTGTTTTGCCAAGAATCTCCGTTGTTAGAGCCATGCCTGGTTCACTTTCCGCCGGAAGGGCAGCTTCTATAATCTCTGGATTTGAGGACGTAGATTGGAAAGAAGACGCACTTCTGAATCATACCAATGAAGAATTGAAAGGTTTTTGCTCCAAGTTCAGGATTGCCCAAACTGGATTAAAAAACAAGGCCCAATTTGTGAAGGCGCTGAGGGCTTGGTATGAGTCAAAGGCACCAGAGAATCAGGTGGAAGTGGTTCCACCAGAAAGTGTCCATGAGTTTGGCAGAGGCCTGTCGCCAGAAGAGTTGGCAGACAGGGCAGCAACCCGGGCACACGAGGTGGAGATGGCGAAACTTCATGGGCAGATGGATATGGAAAAACAAAGATTAGCCATGGAAGAAAAGAAACTACAATTAGAGCATGACATGAAGCTGAGGGAGCTGGAGCTGAAAGCAAAAAGTTTGGAGCTTAATCCCTCTGGTGGCAGCACACCGCCAGTACCGGCGGAACCAAGAGTTTATATTCCCAAGGATGTAGTGAAGGAGTTCTTCAAGAATGACGACATCGGGCAGTGGTTCAGAGCCTACGAGGTAGCCATGTCTTCCCACCGGGTCCCTGAGAAAGATTGGGGAGCGGGGTTGTGGGGACGGTTCCTGAGTGAAGGGCGGGACACACTGTTAGATTTACCTGCTGATGTTCATAATTCTTATGCCCATATGAAGGAAGCATTGATGGCTAGGTATGGGTTGACCCCTGAGTTATATAGACAGAGGTTCAGGGGTTGCACTAAGATTCCCAATAGTACGTATGTGGAGTATGTGACTTTCTTTTGCAGAGCGCTGGATGGTTGGGTAAAGGGTAGTAAGGTAAATGATTATCAAGGGCTTCTTGATTTAATGGCATGGGAGCACTTGTCCAGTAATTGTTTTCCTGAGCTATGCCAGCACCTGATAGATAGTAGGCTGACGAACCCGAGAAAGCTTGCTGAGGAGGCGGACCGCTGGGTCAGTACCAGGGTCCACAAGGGTACCGTGGGAGATTCCGCCAAAGGTGGGCAGGGTCCCCAGCAGAAGAGTGGGGGGGACAGGGGTAAACAGAAGCAGTTCCAAAAAGGGCCCCAAAATAGTCCCCAAGGGAACCAAGGGAAGGGTTCTCAGCCTCCCCCACCCCAGAAACCGACCGGGGCCCCGACAGGTCCTCCTGTTCAGAAGGGGCCCATAAGATGTTACAGGTGTAACAATTTGGGGCATTTTGCCTCTGATGTAAAGTGTCCGTTGTTTGGTAAGCCAGCACCCACTGGTGCTCCACCCCGGCAGGTGACTAGTGTAGCCTTGGGGGAGGAGAGGGATGTCCAAGGTGGGTGGGGTCCCGCAGAGATGTCCCTGGTCTCGCTAGGAGACCGTGAAGTGGTCCCTCCAACCCAGCTGCCTGAGAACACTAAGAAGTACAGGCAGTGGGTGACCATAAATGGCCATAGGGTGGAGGCTCTTAGAGATACAGGAGCCAGTGTGACAGCTGTCAGGTGTCACCTGGTGTCTCAGGAGCAGGTGGTCCCCAATGCATTTTATCCTGTTGTTGCCGCTGACAACACAGAGAGGCACTGCAAGGTGGCTCAGGTTCCCTTTAAGTGGGGGGGGGTCTCTGGTACTCTTCAGGTAGCTGTGAGGCCCGCCATGCCTGTAGACTGTTTGTTAGGGAACGATTTGGAGAGCTCACCTTGGGCTAAGGTGGAGCGGAGTGCTCACCTGGAGATGTTGGGTATGCCGGATTGGGCGTGTGTCACCACACGGTCCATGGCAGCCAGTAGAGGTACTCAAGAGGTCCTGGAGCCTGAGAGGGAGGCCCAGGAACCGGCCTCAGAGAGAAGGAGCAAGGGGCGCGGGAAGCCGGCCCCTGAAGTTCCCACGGTCCAGGAGGAAGCAGACCTCGAGGGGGATGCCCTGGAGCCTACAGGGGAACAGATAGCTGAACTGGGAGACCTGCCGGAGCTGACCCATTGGCAGCAGGAAGGGGGTCCCACCAGGGAGCACTTTTGCAAGGCACAGAAGGAGTGCCCTTCTCTCATAGGTATGCGGCAGCAGGCTGCAGACCAGGCCGCAGGTGATCAGTCAGGATCACTGTTAGACGGCGACCTCAGAGGAGCCCGGAAAGGGGTCCTGACTACCCTGAGACCCACCCTCAAAGTATCGTAGCCGGGCACTGGCGAGAGATTCCCCCGGGGGGAGGACTCTCGCAACTAGGATCGTACTTCTGGCACCACACGACACAGAGGGACCACACTGGGTATTCTCAGAACAAGTTTTATCAAACAGGTATCACTGCAAATATGTACAAGGTGAGCACGGGCTCAAGAGTCTCGGAAAGGTAGGGGGTAGCGGGACTGTCTCTGGTAACGGTTCGAAGGAGGGACGTACCCGGCGCACAGCTCACAATCCTCGAGCTGGGGGGTAGGCTGGTTGTCGTGGGGTCCGGCGGGACCGGTGGAATCTGTGGAAGCCGCGAGTCACTCAGCGGGCTCAGGTACAAGTTCGGAGGTCTTACGATCTTCAGGGAGCCGCGAGTCACTCAGCAGGGCTCAGGTACAGGTTCGGAGGTCTTACGATCTTCAGGGAGCCGCGAGTCACTCAGCAGGGCTCAGGTACAGGTTCGGAGGTCTTACGATCTTCAGGGAGCCGCGAGTCACTCAGCAGGGCTCAGGTACAAGTTCGGAGGTCTTACGATCTTCAGGGAGCCGCGAGTCACTCAGCAGGGCTCAGGTGAGTTCCAGTTCCAGGAGCCGCGACCACGTCAGCAGGCTCTCGTTGTTCCAGCGTCGAATCTGCCGGACAGCCCCAGAGCACCCCTTGTTATAGTTCGACCCCTCTTTGATGTCCGGAGTCTGTGCAGGCAGGGGTCTTGTCACCTGGGGGTCGCTTGTCGGGATTTCCTGCTATAGTCTTTTGATTCTTTCAGGGCCGGGTCGGGAGGAGTCCCAGACACCCAGCAGGCGTGGAGCCAGCCCTCAGGGAGGCCGGAGGGCCGATCGAAACCCATCGTCCCGGGGGAGTTCAGAGGTGCGATAGAAACTGCTCCTCCCTCTCTCATCCCCTGGAAGCGGGATGTCCTCCAGCCGGAGTGGCGCCTCTATGCCCGGGTCGCGCTGGGGCCGGGTGGCCATCTTGGTGCATGAAGTGGGCACGCGGGCCCGGGGTGGCCGAAAGGGGAGAGGCCAGGGACGGGGATGTCCGGGTCGGTGCGTGTGTCCTGGTGGGGAGGTTCGGCGGGGCCGGGGGCTTGGGCTGTATGTACCAGGTTTCGGTGGTGCGGGGGCACGGAGGGCCATTCTATGAGGCCGGGTCCAACACGCGTCCCCCCCAGCTGAAAGCCGGAGAGAACTGCCCATCAGCTTGGGGGGTTCTCTTCGCTGAGGCGGAAGAACCGGGAGAGGCCGTCAGCATTGGCGTGGTCCGTACCAGGGCGGTGTTCCACGGTGAAATCCATCCCCTGGAGGGAGATTGACCACCGCAGTAGCTTGGGGTTTTCTCCTCGCATCTGCATGAGCCAACGTAAGGGCCGATGGTCAGTTTGGACTCTGAAATGGGTGCCAAACAGGTAGGGTCGTAGCTTTTTGAGTGCCCAGACCACGGCAAAGGCTTCGCGCTCTATGGTGCTCCATCTTTGTTCTCGGGGCAACAGCCGCCGACTGAGGAAGGCGACGGGCTGGTCTAGGCCTTGGTCATTTACTTGGGACAGGACGGCCCCAATGCCATGCTCGGAGGCATCGGTTTGGACTATGAACTCCTTGGCGTAGTCGGGAGCCTGGAGGACGGGGGCAGTACACATGGCCCTTTTTAGGGCATCGAAAGCTTCCTGGCAGGCAGCCGTCCACTGCACTTTCTTTGGCTGTTTTTTAGACGTGAGTTCTGTGAGAGGGCCGACAAGGCTGCCATACCCCCGAATGAATCTTCGGTAGTAGCCCGTGAGTCCCAGAAAGGCTCGGACCTCCGTCTGGGTGATGGGTGGTTCCCAGGCCAGGATGGCGTCGATCTTTGGCTGTAGCGGGGCGACCTGGCCACTCCCGACCTGGTGCCCCAAGTAGACCACGGATCCTTGCCCGATCTGGCACTTGCTGGCTTTTACTGTGAGGCCTGCCTGGCGCAGGGCGATTAGCACCCTTGGGAGGTGCTGGAGGTGCTCACTCCACTCTGAACTGAAGACAGCGATGTCGTCCAGGTATGCCGCGCTGAACTGTTCTAGCCCGGCCAGGACTCTATTCACCAGTCGCTGGAAAGTGGCCGGGGCATTTTTCATCCCAAAGGGCATTACGCGGAAGCGGTAGTGCCCATCGGGGGTGGAGAAAGCGGACCGCTCTTTGGCCCCTTCGGTGAGCGCAATCTGCCAGTATCCGCAGGTGAGGTCGAATGTGCTGAGGAACCGGGCTGCCCCTAGTCGGTCAATGAGTTCGTCGGCTCGTGGAATGGGGTGGGCATCGGCTCGGGTAACGTCATTGAGCCCCCGGTAGTCCACGCAGAATCGGAGCTCGGGGGCGACACCGGGGGCCGCTGCCTTCGGGACCAGGACCACGGGGCTGGCCCAGGGACTGTCAGAGGGCTCGATCACCCCCAGGGTCAACATCTTCGAGACTTCCGCGTGAATGCAGGACCGGACCCGGTCAGGAACCCGGTAGGCTCGGTGTCTCACCGGCGGGCTGTCCCCGGTGTCCACATCATGAACACACCAGTTGGTGACCCGGGGGGTCAGGGAGAAGAGGTCAGAAAATTGTCTTAGGAGCTGGCGGCAGTCCGCTTGTTGCTGGGCAGTGAGGGCTGGGGAGAGGTTCACTCCTTCCACGGAGCCATCCTGCTCCTTGATACACAGGAGGTCCGGGAGGGGATCCGACTCATCTTCGGCCCCGTCATCGGTGGCCAGCAGGAGGCTCAGTTCTGTCCGCTGGAAGTGAGGCTTGAGGCGGTTCACGTGCAGGACCCGGAGGGGATCCCGAGGCGACTGGACGTCCACCAAGTAGGTGACTTGGCTCTTCTTCTCGACCACTTTGTAGGGCCCAGTCCATCGGTCCTGGAGAGCGCCAGGCTTCACGGGGGCCATGACCCACACCTGCTGGCCCGGCTGGAACTCGACCAGAGTAGCATTCTGGTCGTACCAGCGCTTCATTTCTTCTTGACTCGCCTCCAGGTTGGCCTCGGCCAGTTCTCGGAACCTCCTGGTCTGGTTCCGGAGGGCCAGGACATATTGGAACACATCTCGGGGGGTGGTCTGGGGTGCTGCCTCCCACCCTTCCTTAACTAAACTGAGGGGACCTCGGACGGGGTGCCCATAGAGTAATTCAAACGGGCTGAACCCTAAGGACTTCTGGGGGACCTCCCGGTAAGCGAACAAGAGGCAGGGGAGCAGGACGTCCCACTTACGCCGGAGGGGCTCTTCCAGGCCAGCGATCATCCCTTTCAAAGTCCTATTAAACCTCTCTACTAGGCCGTTCCCTTGGGGATGGTACGGGGTGGTGAACTTATAGGACACCCCACATTGTTGCCACAGGGACGTCATATACCTGGATATAAAATTAGTGCCGCGATCGCTCACGACCTCGCGGGGGAAACCCACCCTGGAGAAGATCCCCATCAGGGCCCGGCCCACCACGGGGGCCGTAATGGTGCGTAGGGGAATAGCCTCTGGGTAGCGGGTGGCGTGGTCCACTAGGACCAAGATGAAACGGTGACCTTGGGAGGTGGGGGGGTCCAGTGGCCCCACGATGTCGATCCCGACTCGTTCGAAGGGGGTACTGACGACCGGGAAGGGTTGGAGGGGAGCCTTGCGCTTCCCCCCACTCTTCCCACTGGCTTGGCACGTGGGGCAGGATTGCAGTGGGCCTCTACCGCTGCTTTCATCTTAGGCCAATAAAAATGGGTCACGAGACGGCTGTAGGTCTTGTCCTGACCCAGGTGACTGGCGAGGGGGACATCGTGGGCTAAGCCCAGGAGGAAATCCCGGAAGCGGAGAGGTACCACCAGTACCCGTCCGGATCCCAGCTCCACTGATTTCTGCTCACTATACAGGACGTTATTCTCCCAATAGATTCGGTGCGTTCCGGTCTGGTCACCTGCGGCTTGGCCCTCGGCCTGGCGCCGCAGCCCGACCAGGGAAGGACAGGTGGCTTGTTCCTGGCAAAATTCTTCTCGGGTGGGGCCGCCCTCGTGGCGCCAATGGGCCAACTCGGGTAGATCCCCCAACTCGGGGACCGGGGCGGGGTCGGATGGTGCGGGTTCGTCGCTGGCGACGGACCCTTCCGATGGGGGAACGGGAGGACCCTCGGCGGGGACGGTGCTGGCTACTTCGACCGGGGTGCTCTCGATTTCTCTCCGGGGAGTGAGTCCGGCTGTCATAGATCGGGTGGTGGCACACACCCACTCGGGGAGTCCCATCATTCCTAGGTGGGCCTTGCGCTCTACGTGCTTCCAGGGAGAACTCTCCAGGTCGTTCCCTAAGAGGCAGTCGACCGGCTGGGAGGTTCTTACGGCCACCTTAAGTTTACCTATCACCCCTCCCCACTCAAATGGCACCAGGGCCACCTGACACATACTTTCCCTATTGTCTGCAGATATCACGGGGCAAAAGACATTGGGGAGGATCTGCTCCTCGGGAACTAGGTGCCTGAGGACACCGGTGATACTGGCCCCGGTGTCCCGCAGGGCCTCTACCTGGTGGCCATTGATCTTGACGAGCTGCCCATATTTCTGTGTGTTGGACGGTAGGAGGCTACCAGGGATCATTTCCCTATCTCCCAGAAATACTAGGGCCATCGCGGCTGGTTCCCACTCCTCGGCTTCCTCAACCTCCTCCCCTAGGGCCACGTTGGCTATCTGTCTCGCAGGGGTGACTTGGGTGGCCATGGGGCACTCTGGGTCATTGGCGTAGTGCCCGGGTTTCTGGCAGCGGAAACATGTGACGGTCACCCGGTGTCCCCGTCTCCCAGGGGGCCCTGTTACTGGTGGGGGGGGGCGCCGGGAAAGGTGGAGGTGGTGTCTTCGGGGGGCTAGGCTGGGACTCCCTCGGCCCTCCCTGGTTCCCTCCCCCTCTCTGGCGGGGTGGTCCCTGACTGGTTCGGGGGTACTCTCCTACCATGCCCCGGGAGACCCGGGTGTTGGTCCAGCGGTCGGCCTCCACGGCCAGCTTCCGGGGATCTGTGAGCTTGCTATCCAGCAGATGTTGACGTAGCTCTACGAAGCAGTTCGCAGCCAGATGTTCCCATAACATGAGGTCAGTGAGTTCGGCAAGGGTGGTGACTTTGCTGCCCTTGACCCACCCATCGAAGGCCCGACTAAAAAAGTTTACATACTCCACCCAGGTGGTGCCCGGGATCTTCCTGCAGTCCCGGAACCGTTGGCGGTACATTTCTGGGGTGAGGCCGTATCTTGTGAGGAGAGCCTCTTTCATGTGGCTGTAGGAGGTCTGCAGGGAGAGGGGTAGGTCGAGCAGGGTGTCCCTTCCTTCGCTCAGAAACCGTCCCCACAACCCCGCCCCCCAGTCCTTCTGTGGAATCCGATGGGAGGTCATGGCGACCTCGTAGGCCCGAAACCATTGCTGAATGTCATCGTTTTTATAATATTCTTTGACCACATCCTTGGGGATGTGGACCTTCTGTTCCGCTGGGGGGGCCGTCTCTCGGTTCCCCGAGGGCCTCCCGTCCTCATTTCGGGCCTTGAGCTCGAGTTCCTTTAAGCTCCGTTCGTGCTCCAGTTGGAGCTTTCTTCCTTCGTGCTCCCGTTGGAGCTTCTTTTCTTCCAGTTCGCCTTGTACACGCATTTGCTCTACTGCTAGCTTCTTCTCCGCTAACTTCAATTCGCCCTCGATTTTGAGTTTGGCTAACTCGAGTTCATGACTGCGGCTTCTCTCTCTGTCCGCGAGCTCTTCCGGGGATAGGCCCCCGTCTGGTACGATGCCTCGCACCTGATTGCTACTGCTTTCACTTTGGGGGGGTTCGGCTTCGTCGGGGCGCTCCCCCGTGCCTTCCGGGCGGGAGGCCCCGGTCTCCACCCAAGTTTTCAGTGCTTTCTGCAAGTCTTCCTTAGTGTTGAGGCCAGTGGTAGCGATTTTAAGTTCTTTGCAAAATTGTTTTAGCTCTTTGTGTGTGTATTCTTCCAGATGCTCCACCTGGAACACTCTGTTGGCGTTGGTTTCTGCGGAGCTCGTGGCGCTTCCTTCTGCCATCTTTGTTGGTCGTGCGTCCGTCGTTTACTGTACGATCTCTAGGTGATGGGCCCGAATCCCGTCGCTTGCCACCAATGTTAGACGGCGACCTCAGAGGAGCCCGGAAAGGGGTCCTGACTACCCTGAGACCCACCCTCAAAGTATCGTAGCCGGGCACTGGCGGGAGATTCCCCCGGGGGGAGGACTCTCGCAACTAGGATCGTACTTCTGGCACCACACGACACAGAGGGACCACACTGGGTATTCTCAGAACAAGTTTTATCAAACAGGTATCACTTCAAATATGTACAAGGTGAGCACGGGCTCAAGAGTCTCGGAAAGGTAGGGGGTAGCGGGACTGTCTCTGGTAACGGTTCGAAGGAGGGACGTACCCGGCGCACAGCTCACAATCCTCGAGCTGGGGGGTAGGCTGGTTGTCGTGGGGTCCGGCGGGACCGGTGGAATCTGTGGAAGCCGCGAGTCACTCAGCGGGCTCAGGTACAAGTTCGGAGGTCTTACGATCTTCAGGGAGCCGCGAGTCACTCAGCAGGGCTCAGGTACAGGTTCGGAGGTCTTACGATCTTCAGGGAGCCGCGAGTCACTCAGCAGGGCTCAGGTACAGGTTCGGAGGTCTTACGATCTTCAGGGAGCCGCGAGTCACTCAGCAGGGCTCAGGTACAAGTTCGGAGGTCTTACGATCTTCAGGGAGCCGCGAGTCACTCAGCAGGGCTCAGGTGAGTTCCAGTTCCAGGAGCCGCGACCACGTCAGCAGGCTCTCGTTGTTCCAGCGTCGAATCTGCCGGACAGCCCCAGAGCACCCCTTGTTATAGTTCGACCCCTCTTTGATGTCCGGAGTCTGTGCAGGCAGGGGTCTTGTCACCTGGGGGTCGCTTGTCGGGATTTCCTGCTATAGTCTTTTGATTCTTTCAGGGCCGGGTCGGGAGGAGTCCCAGACACCCAGCAGGCGTGGAGCCAGCCCTCAGGGAGGCCGGAGGGCCGATCGAAACCCATCGTCCCGGGGGAGTTCAGAGGTGCGATAGAAACTGCTCCTCCCTCTCTCATCCCCTGGAAGCGGGATGTCCTCCAGCCGGAGTGGCGCCTCTATGCCCGGGTCGCGCTGGGGCCGGGCGGCCATCTTGGTGCATGAAGTGGGCACGCGGGCCCGGGGTGGCCGAAAGGGGAGAGGCCAGGGACGGGGATGTCCGGGTCGGTGCGTGTGTCCTGGTGGGGAGGTTCGGCGGGGCCGGGGGCTTGGGCTGTATGTACCAGGTTTCGGTGGTGCGGGGGCACGGAGGGCCATTCTATGAGGCCGGGTCCAACAATCACATTTCGTTTACTGGGAGAACAACCTCCTATATACAGAGCCTAAGGTTGCTGAGCCTGGGTCAGCCCGTGCGCTGGTGGTACCCCAGGACTTCAGAGCCTTCCTACTGGGGCTGGCTCACGATGTGCCATTGGCAGGGCATTTGGGTCAGGACAAGACCTTTGAAAGGCTTGTCACCCACTTTTATTGGCCTCAAATGCGCAGGAGTTCAGATACTCACTGCAGGACATGCCAGACTTGCCAGGCAAGTGGAAAGAGTGGAAGGAAGCAGAAGGCTCCACTCCAGCCATTCCCTGTGGTCGGTACTCCATTCCAGCGAGTGGGGATTGACATTGTAGGGCCACTGGACCCCAGGACAGCGATGGGCAATAGGTTCATCCTGGTCCTGGTGGACCATGCCACCCGGTACCCGGAAGCCATTCCTCTGAGGACAGTGACGGCCCCCGTGGTGGGACGTGCACTGATGGGAATTTTCTCCCGAGTGGGATTCCCTCTAGAGGTGGTGTCTGACCGAGGTACCAATTTCATGTCCAAGTACATGAAATCTCTTTGGCAAGAGTGTGGTGTAACCTACAAGTTCACCACCCCTTACCACCCCCAAGGAAACGGGTTGGTTGAGAGATTCAACCGAACCCTCAAAGGCATGATAATGGGCCTAGAAGGACCCATGAGGCGTAAGTGGGACGTCCTCTTACCATGCCTTCTCTTCGCTTACCGTGAGGTGCCACAGAAGTCTCTGGGGTTCAGTCCCTTTGAGCTTCTGTATGGTCACCCAGTCAGAGGACCTCTAAGTCTGGTCAAGGAAGGCTGGGAGCAATCTCCCAGGAAACCTCCCCAGAATGTATATAGCTACATGCTGGCCTTCAGGAATCAGACTAGGCGTTTCAGGCAACTTGCTGAGGCAAATCTGGAAGCCAGCCAGGAGGAGATGAAGCGGTGGTACGACCAGAATGCCACTCTGGTAGAGCTTCAGCCTGGGCAGAAAGTATGGGTCTTGGCCCCCGTGGAGCCGTGTGCGCTCCGGGATAAGTGGACCGGTCCCTTTGAGGTGGTGGAGCGCAAGAGTCCTGTTACCTACGTGGTGGACCTGAAGTCTCCTAGGAACCCCTTACGGGTCCTACATGTCAACCGCCTCAAGCCCCACTTGGAGAGGTCCCAAGTGGGCATGCTCTTGGCAACAGATGCTGGGATGGAAGAGGAGACAGAACCTCTTCCTGACCTCCTGTCGGCCAAGGAGCAAGATGGGTCAGTGGATGGTGTCATCCTCTCTTCCACCCTGACCCCTGAGCAACAGAATGATTGTCGCCAGTTGCTGGGACAATTTTCTGATCTGTTTTCCCTGGTCCCTGGTGTCACTGATTGGTGCGTCCATGATGTGGACACTGGGGATAGTCCACCTGTGCGGCACAAGGCCTACAGGGTGACTGACAGGGTGAGGACATGCATCAAGGAGGAGGTCTCCAAGATGTTTGCACTCGGGGTAATTGAGTCTTCTAGCAGTCCTTGGGCCAGCCCCGTGGTCTTGGTCCCAAAGGCTGCAGCTCCGGGAGCCACACCCGAACTCCGGTTCTGTGTGGACTACAGAGGACTCAATTCAGTCACTAGGAATGACGCACACCCCATCCCCAGAGCTGATGAGCTCATCGATCGGCTAGGGGCTGCCAACTACCTCAGCACGTTTGATTTAACGTCTGGGTATTGGCAGATCGCCTTGACCGAGGGGGCCAAAGAGAGGTCAGCATTTTCCACCCCAGATGGGCACTACCAGTTCCGGGTTATGCCATTTGGGATGAAGAATGCCCCTGCCACCTTCCAGAGATTGGTCAACCAGGTGTTGGCTGGGCTGGATTCGTTCAGTGCAGCCTACCTGGATGACATCGCAGTGTTCAGCTCCACGTGGGAGGAACACTTGCGTCACCTCTGGGAAGTGTTGATGGCGCTGCGTAAGGCAGGCCTCACGATCAAGGCGAGTAAGTGCCAGATCGGGCAGGGTTCCGTGGTGTACTTGGGACACCAAGTTGGGAGTGGCCAGGTGGCACCCCTTCAGCCCAAGATAGAAACCATCCTGAATTGGGAGGCGCCCAAAACCCAGACAGAGGTGAGAGCCTTCCTAGGTCTCACTGGGTACTACAGGAGGTTTGTCAAGGGGTATGGCAACATGGTTGCCCCCTTGACAGCGCTGACTTCGACAAAGCAGCCCAGGAAAGTGATTTGGACTGACACCTGTCAGAAAGCTTTTGAGGCCTTGAAAACTGCTATGTGCACGGCGCCCGTGCTCTTGGCTCCCAACTTCTCCAAAGAGTTTACCGTTCAGACAGACGCTTCAGAGCATGGTGTGGGGGCTGTTCTTTCACAGATTAATGAGGAGGGCCTAGATCAACCCGTAGCCTTTCTTAGCAGGAGGTTACTTCCACGGGAACAGAGGTGGAGTGCTATTGAGCGTGAGGCATTTGCTGTGGTCTGGGCGCTGAAGAAGCTAAGACCCTACTTGTTTGGGTCTCACTTCCGGGTTCAGACGGACCACAGGCCCCTCAGATGGTTGATGCATATGAGGGGTGAGAATCCAAAGCTGTTGAGGTGGTCCATTTCCCTACAGGGGATGGATTTCACGGTAGAACATCGCCCTGGTACAGATCACGCCAATGCTGACGGTCTGTCCAGATTTTTCCGCCTTAGTGATGAGGAACTCCCTGGGGTAGGGTAGTTCTCCCCACTTTTCAGATGGAGGGGACACGTGTTAGACCTGGCACCTTGGCATGAGTCTCCCTTCCTCTTTTTGTCGCTGTGCCTCATGTGATTTTATGGTGTTGGCCGCTCAGCGCGCTGTGCCACTGCCAACCAGTGTCGCGGTGCGAGTGCTCCCTTGTAAATTGTATATGTTGGTTGGATTCCATGATTGGATTGTTTGATTTACTATCAGACCCCAGTAAAGTGCGCCAGGAGCACCAGGGCATGTAAAGGCAAACACCGCTGGTGGGCTTGCAGCACGGGTTGTGCCACCCACAGAAGCGGCCGGTAAAATATGTCTAAGGTCTGCCATCGCAGAACCTGCGTGCAGTCTGGTACTGACATGCTGACTGGCAAGTGCCCACACTTGCCGGTCCCTGAAACCTTCCCTTAGCTGCATGTTAGTCACCCCTCTGGTAGGCCCACGGGCAGGGTGCGTTGTGAGCCTAAGGTAGGACAAGCCTGGATGCGTGGCATGTCCTGGTAGTGAATGACCGCCATTTTGTTGTTCACTACTGCAAGGCTACCCTGTTCTCATAGGCCAGTATGGGCGGCTTGGATTGTTACACCCTATGATCCTAACCGACCCAGGGAACATGGTAGAAGATCGAGTTTAGTATGCCTGAACTCGGAATAATAAGGTACATCTTTTCGCAAGGTTTATTTTAATATTCCGGGTTTGCAAATGTCGCTTTTAGAAAGCTGGCCTTTGCTTGCCTAAACATTTCAGCCGCCTCTGCGTGATGTGTATCTGATGTCTGGCTGGTGTGAGTGACAGGGCTGGGGGAACCCAGATGGGCAGGGCTAGGTAGCCTGGTGGTGAATAGGACGATCGACAGGTAGATGGGTGGGAGGAGTGCTCCTAGGCTCTGAATAGGACAGTGCTCTGCTACCTCAATGCCGGCTCCGCCCCCTGTGGAGCATCTGAGGACTCTACCCTGCACTCTGAAAGAAGAAGCCTGCATCGCGTAAACAAAGTGCTCAGAAACCGGACTGAACTAGGCAAGGGCCCCCCTGGCCTGGGAGAACAAAAGATTTGCTGTATAAATGGAGGAGCCCGGCTCCTGAGAAACTAGATCCGCTTTTGACCAAGAAGAATCTCTGCCTGAGGAGGAGGCACCGGGAAAGCTGTAGGAGGAAGACTGTCCCTATCCTGGGGGATTGGCCTGCAGTGGTGACCTTGCTGCCAAAGGGGAGAAGAGAACCTGTTGCTGAAGACTTTACTTTACTTTTACTTTCAAGACTTGTGCTTTTCCAAAACGATCTCCAAGGGCTTGGAACTGAGCTTGCCCCCTGAACTGAGCCCCAGGACCATTGGGCTCTACCTGACCTTCACTCGCCTGCCGCTGGACTGTGGTGTCCTTTCCCTCGCCAGAGCTGTGACCCTCGTGCCTCAGTCCCTCCCTGAGCCGTGACCAGGACTGCTTAGCCGCCCCCGCCTTGGGAAGAGCCTCGCTCGATCGGAGCCGCTCCCCCTACGCTGTGCTGGGCTGCCCCTGTCACCTCGCTCGTTGGAGGCTCGCTGTGCACCTTCACCCTCCCGCCGGAATCGGCGTTTGTGAGCATCTCCAAGCCTCGGACGGCCCGGACGCATCTGCGTGCCCGGCTGCCCCGCTTTGTTCACCCGCCACCTGCAACACCCCGCTCTTGTCGTGAGCCTGAAGATCAGACACCCATCGGGAAGTGTGGGAGCCTCGGACGCCGCCTCGCTCTTCTATCGAAGAGCCACTGAAATCCCGCACCCACCTTCGCGTCAAGAAACAAGGTACTGTACTTACGAACTCAACCGCGAGCTCGCATCGGATCCAGGGTCCGCAACGTTCTGATTTCCCTGTCATCTGCCATGGGCTTCCCGATCGCCGCTTCAGCACGGAGTGCGCTGAGGCCTACAGTCACCTTGTGCCCGCCTAAAGAACTTTCCGTACAAAGAGAACTTTACCGTATTCCTAAGAATTGTGGCCCCATCAGTTCAACGTTACTGGGCCTTGTATTTGACGCTGCTGAAACTACATAAAAGCTTATTTTTATATACTACCTGATTGGTGTCCGTTTGTGGTGCATGCCGGGGGGTTTACTGTATGTGTAATTGCATTTGCTTAACCGTGTACGCCTGAGACTTAGCCTAGACTGCTCGCGCCACGCACCTAGAGGGTGAGCAGGGGTTATTCTGGGGAGTCATCCTTCGCCCTGACAAGAAGTAAAGGGTCCCTGCTTGTTGTGGGTTCACACCTGCGTCAACCAGAGCCCCCTCATTTCTAACAGCGGCCATGAAGGAATCTTTGCTGGATTCGTGGCCAGGAGAGCTGAGGGGAGTGGATTTGGAGGGAGTGGATTTTGCGGAATGCAGACTCCCACTCTGGCTGCGTGACTTACGTTTGCCCCCCGACCCAGTGGGTGTGCCTACCTCACCCTGTGTGTGAGTGCCAGGAGGTGTGCGCTTGCCCTGCCCTGCTGGTGTGGTGCCTCTGTCTGGTGGTGTGCGTGCATGCTGACGTCTGGGTGTACGTGGGACAGGCATGGGAGTGGGAAGTGTGGATGGGGCAGGGGTAGGGGGTGGGACGTAGCACTGCAGGAGACCCACTGCTGCAGTCAGTGTCGAGTCTATGGACCTCATCAAGTTGCGTTGGTCAGACTGCGCGGCTGAAATGCCCTCCAAGTATGCCTCCATCTGGTTGAGCACTTCGCTGTGGCCATGGAGGACATTAAGCGTCGCAGTCTGACCAACCCGCAACTGCCGCAGGATGTCCACAGACTCGGCATTGGTGGCAGCAGTGGAGACAGGGGCAGGGGGTGCGGTGCCTGGCAAGAAGGAGACACGTGCTGACCGAGCACGGCGGGAAGGGACACCAGCATGTGGGAGGCCGGTGATCGGAATGGAGGGGGCGGGTAGTGATGGAGTACTGGTGTCAGCTGTGGGACCAGCCACCGCCCCCTCGGAGTGCTCAGCCTCGGACCCGTCTGCGTCATAGTCGGTGGTGGATTGACTGGACAGGTCCTCCGCTGCACTACCGTCGGCCTCCGTGCCACTCGATGTGCCAGACAACTCTGCACTGCTGGCACTGGTGCTCGCTCCCTCCTCACGGTCCGTGCCAGTGTCTCCCTCGGTGTCCCCCGACGATGCTGTGAGCAAGGTGAAGAGAACGGAAATAATCAGACACCTGTATACATATGTCACATGAGTCAAATCCACATAGGTCACAGTGCATAGCCTGAAAAGCAACATGAGTAACATCTACAATACAAGGCACATATGTAGGCTCTGCAACACACAGTTGGTTGACCCACAATGCCACTGACCAACTATGGAGAGCATGACACAATAGCAAATAACATGATATGGATTTGGACAGAGGAGCCAGGCACTGGGGACAATCCAGCACAGCATCTGCAGCACACAGCGTTGGCGTAAAAAGGGATGAGCAGGAACCATGTCTATTAACTGTAGGCACATGCTGCAAAGGCAATACTTAAAAACATGCCCAACATTAATGGGTTACTGCACCTTGAGTGTATGTCCACACAAACATCACACACTGGCCAGACCTAGCAAGGAGACTTCAGGTCTAGACATGTAGGCCTTGCCCGCACCAACCACCCCCTACATGAGACAATTTATTGAGACACAGGAAGCACTTACATCTCTTAGTCTGGAATAAAAACACATGGCCTGCAAGAAATCCTGATTGGACACAAAATACCCCTGGTGCGCCGGTACAAATACATCATCTACAAATGGCCATCATCAGATTATTTTACCAAGACACACAGGCACTGGCCCCCGTGAGTATGAACAAGGGACATTTGGTCAGCCTGTACAGTGGACACATGTAGCAGAGTTTACGTAGACACAAATGGTGCCAGGGTACAATGGCACAGAGCACAACCTATGCTGTAGACACAGAGATTGTCGACATTTTTGGATTATACACATGATACCTAGGAAAAGATGCCCCAGGGGACAGTAGTGGCCACACTACTCCATGGTCCTGAATGGTAATGACTGCAACACAAGCCACCATCCCTGCACTCTGCATATCTCACACTCATGCACATCATGTCACAGGCCACAAAAGAGGACATGCATGCTGTAAAGCAATACACTTTAGAGACACACTCCTATGTCTGGACTCAGCATCAGTGACAACTGACATGGACCCCACAAGTACTGAACTGGACAGGGCACAGGCAAGGTCCCAAAACCTGTTAAACACACCCCCCACACATGAAGCTGCAAGCATTGGGCACATCGATAAACTGGCAGCCTAGATAACCTTGTGCAAGTGTGACTACACACAGACCAGGGTACACATGCCAAGGGGGGGAAGGGAGGAAGGACAGCACCGCTACACTTTGGGGACCAGGAACTGCACTGCACATGTAAACCCTGGCAGTGTATCCATGCAACTGTGCACTTACAAATGCTGGTGACACACAACAAACACACATGTACCTACCCCCTTCCTGCTGCTGCTTTTCCCGTAAGCGCCTGTCCATGTCAGGGAAGACGACCGCCAGCACATGCTTGTGGATGTGGGTCAGACGGCGGCGCCCATGGTTCTTTTGGCTCACAGGTGAGTCCCCCAGCAGGACCCGTGCGATCCTCCGCGTCCAGCACCGGATATCCTGCCAGCGTTTCCTCACCTGGGCTAGGCGCCGCTTCCGACCATCCGTCTGTCTCACGGCACTGACGGCGTCCTTCCAGATCTGCTCCTTGGCACAGGCGCCTACCTGTGAGGATGAAAAAGTGAGACAACATCAATACACCTGCGACATGTCACAGAGACACACATTAGAACAATTTGGCTGGTTTTAACAGGGCATAGAATGCATCAAACTCATTACACCTGTGTCATAGGGACACTTTCCTCTGTGGAAGGCAAAAAGCACTAGGTGGCATTGTAGAGTACACAGGTGGCATGAGGGGTACGACACAATCAATCATCCAGGCTCACACTGTGCATCACAAGCGACACCAGGATTATGTGCAGCACCTCAAAGCAGTCACATGCCACAGGCCACTGAGGCGCCCTCAGCAGAGTACACAGACACACACAGCCACAGGACAATCACCTGCCATTGACAACTGCAGCTACACACCTCACTCTGCACATGTGCCACTAGACTGGGGGGTGTCACAGGTGTGGGGCTGGCCCATCACCGCAGACACACAGCACTGCTCCCTGCTCACAACAGATGGGCAGGGTATAACCATCCCTCATGCAGCTGGGGTGCTACACTCCACATATGCACTCACCCACATGACAGGGGACTTACACACACACACCAATGTCCAGGGGACAAACACATCATTTGGACACTCTCAGCACATGTACACTAAACAAACACACATCTGTGGGTACTGCCACCTGTCACACTGGGGGGACGACAGATTCTCATAAGGACTGTAGTAACAACATTCCCAGGAGGATTAGACAGGCAGAATGTGTAATGCCACATGCAGTGATTGTCACAGTACACACAATGCAAGTGAGGAGAGCAGACATGCACCACAGCATGCTCTGGCTGGGAGACATTAGGCATTCCCCCACCCGGGACCCACCCTACAGTACATTGCATGTGTGTTACAGCTGGACACAATGGCAGAAGTCACAGTCACAAAAAAGGGGCACAGTCTTTGCTAGTGGACTCAGCACTCACCTGAACCCCTGGTCGACCATACAGCATGGGGTACTGTGGGAGGATCACATCCAGCAGGGCTTGGTTCTCCTCCTGGGTGAAAGGCTGGGCCCTCTCCACAGACCTGGACATGGTGCCAGAGGATTCACGAGCAGCAGCAGTGTAGTTGAATCAAAGGATGTGCAGGCAAGTGCTCTCTCATGGGACCTGGCTGCCTTATATCTACCTTGCTGCCCTGTTTCATTCACAGGAGTACAGAGTGATTGCTCACTCACATTTGCATCCTATGTTTCCTCCAATCCCTTTAAACCTACCACAGTCAGTGGCTTTGCTCTATTTTTTTATTGAGCATGATGTCAACTCAACAACCACTTTGCAACAATGTAGAATCTTTCAAACCGACTTTAGCTGGGCACCTGATGAAAAAAATTAAAACTTTAAACTCGGTCTCCATGACAACCAGCATGCATGTAGGACTTTATACTTGTCCCTCATGTGTCCCCTATGTAATTTGGACATTCACACACAGGTACGGTGAGTTCCAGGGCCCTAGGGCACCCCAAATGCATAGAAACGTCCCATACATGCGCGTGTATGGGGCGTATCACTATGGGTACGCATACGCGAGCAGAGCCATAGTGAAATGGCCCGTACACGCGCGTGTACGGGGCGTATCACTATGGGTACGCATATGCGAGCAAAGCCATAGTGAAACGGACCGTACACGCGCTTGTACGGGGCGTATCACTATGGGTCCGCATACGCGAGCAAAGTCATAGTGAAACGGACCGTACACGCGCGTGTATGGGGCGTATCACTATGGGTACGCATACGCGAGCAAAGCCATAGTGAAACAGCCCGTACACACGCGTGTACGGGGCGTATCACTATGGGTACGCATACGTGAGCAAAGCCATAGTGAAACGGACCGTACACGCGCGTGTACGGGGCGTATCACTATGGGTACGCATACGCGAGCAAAGCCATAGTGAAACGGCCCGTACACGCGCGTGTACGGGGCGTATCACTATGGGTGCGCATACGCGAGCAAAGCCATAGTGAAACGGACCGTACACGCGCGTGTACGGGGCGTATCACTATGGGTACGCATACGCGAGCAAAGCCATAGTGAAACGGCCCATACACGCGCCTGTACGGGGCGTATCACTATGGCTTTGCTCACGTATGCGTACCCATAGTGATACGCCCCGTACACACGCGTGTATGGGCCGTTTCACTATGGGTAGGCCTACGGCAGCACTCCCATAGTGATGGGGAATGTACATGATGAGTACAGGCCCCAGCTAGGCCCGCAAAATACAAGGGTTCGCCCTCCTGTGTACGAAAACTAGAAGGAAGTTGGCACGGAAACTGCAAATACAAAGACAGAGTTTATTAACCCTTAAGGGTGGTCCTACAACCTACACAACACTCTTCAGTATTGCATAGAGTAGCACACAGAACTTGCGTGCATGGTCCCCTTTTATACACAACAGAGGGGCTCATAAGTGGGTGGATACAACATAGAGCAAAATTCATTACCATTTATGGACATTCTCGATACAGGATCAATATATGGGCGGAGTTAACAATTTCCTGAGCCCGCGAAAACATGGTCAAACAAGGACTAACTGATAACAGATGTGGTCAAGTCTGGGCATGCGCCAGACGGACAAAGGAGCTATTTATAGACTGTTACTAGGCAGATTACAAGAGCAACTAGCGAAAAGGTAGGACTCTTCTCGTGCAAAGCACGCGGAGACATGGCAATACAAAATGGAGTCCGGACATTGGTCAACAAAAGACAAGAAACACGTTTTGACTGTAGAGAATTCATGTCTTCAGTGAATGCTTAATCATATCGCTGTTTTAGTTTTCAACAGACGACCCTTTCAGCATTTACTGAAGACATTCGGCTTATTAGGATAATCATCATATATGTCAATTTTCATCATCTCTTCCACCTCCTTGTTTAAGTTTTTCTGATAGGTGACATTGGCAATAGCTTTCTTATCAGGAATACAAAATGACACACATAAAGAACAGACTAAGGGACCACACTGAACACAGATGCAGCAGGAAAACAGAACTGCTACAATAATACAGAGACCAGTTAAGACCTTCCATCCCCATGTAGTGATCAATGCCCAAAACCATCCAGAAAAGGTCCAAGTGCCATTTTCTGTATGAATCTCAGCTGCAATTTTATGCAATTTATTAATAGCGTTATAGACTGATGGCGTGTGGTCAGGAATAAATACACAACAACTACTTTCGATAATCCTACATGCTCCACCTCTATCTGCTAACATAACATCTAATACCATACGATTCTGTAACGCAACAATTCTAGTGATTTGCAATTCTTCCGTAAGATTCCCAAGAGCAGCAGCAGCTTGATTCGTTACAGCCTCTACAACTCTTGTTAATCGTCGAACCTTCCTACTATTTAGGGCAGCTCCAACAAAGAAAAACAATCCTAAATTAAAATCAACATACTGCTGTAAGCTAGTGTCAGTTTGGTCAACATCATCAATAGATAGAGTACGTTTATACCTATTTACAGTTACATTGTTCAATAACTTCAAGTCTTTATGATAGGATGCAGGTGCTAAGAATACAGGGGGTAATAAGAACGCTACAAAACATACTCCGGACCAGCCGGCGGGTAAGCGATAATAACCTTTATTCCCACATACGAAGTACGTATTATGGGAAGCTAAGAAAGTACTATTATTTAATCCATCTATATTCAAAACAATAATGCAATCACTAACACCAACAGGAATATGACCGACACTCTGGACACACAGGTCCGCTTGAGCTTGCGCCACTTGAATTACAAATTTCTCATTTCCAACAGTGTCTCTGGTGTTCGTGAAGATGTAGGGGATTGATTCGTTATCTGGTCGGTATTCTTCCCACTCCCATCTTGTCCCATTAGCTTGTGGATAGCCTTCTTTATCTTGATGACATTCCTTATTAAGTCTAAAAATTAATCGTCCCACTGTAGGTTTCCGTGTGGCAAAAAGCAAAGTGTACCATGCTCTACAAGAGCCATTATGAGAGAAAGGAAGAGGTATGAACGGCGTTCCTCCTTTCTTCTGATGAGCTGGCATCATACCACATATCCAACAGTTCGTAGCATTTGTAGCAACATGGGTATGATGCAACATCTGGATAAAAGTATTATTCAAATAAGACTGACGATGCTTCAATTCTTGATACGGAAGGGTGTAAAAGTAGTGCTCCTCAGGCACTGGAGTAGTCAAAACAAGCAACTCACGGGCAGGAGTCACATCCTCAACAAACCACGTGGTTATATCAACAATAGCTACAATGATAATAAAACTTGTCGCACAAAAAATCTTCTTCTTCTCCATTTTGTAGTAAAAGTCAATATCTTCCTGAAACTAAAAGGTTGTCAGAACTCTTCCCCTTAGGCAGCCGTTGATTTCTTCACCAGCGGGCCAAGACGGGTGTCACTACACTAATGCAGGGCTGATCCCCCCCCTTGCTTCATTGGCTCTCCGTTTCACTAACCTAAGGGCCGTTCTGACAACGTGTCCTGATACAGAAAAAAAAAAAAATCACTTCCTTGGTCTGAGATGATATCTTCTTCCTCCAGGAATCGCTTGGTCCGGGAAGAGCTCCTCAGTGTCGTTCGGTTCCACAGCACGGCCTTTCTCTGCAGTCAGGATTTCTCGATGGTCGGTCAATACAGCAGGCTCCACTAATCCAGGTGGCACTTTACGACAGTGCAGGGAGTGGATCCAGTTCTTCCGATTGGAGACTCGCACAGCTGTCCTCGTTGCGAGCAAGACTTGCTCAGGACCAACCCATCTCGGCTCCAGACTGTTCGTCCTTTCAAACACCTTGAGCATAACATAGTCTCCAGGCCGGAGATTATGTCCTTCACCTGTGGACCGATCAGGGAGCGCTTCTCGAACCTGTTGATGAATAGAAACCAAATTATCAGTTAACTGTGCCAGATAATCATTCATCATTACACAAGGTACATCATACACTGACTTCGGTTTCGGTGGACCCCAAATATTCATTGGGCGTCCGAACACGATCTCATACCGCGTGAGACCAGTCCGAGAATGCGGTATCGATCTAATTGACAATAATGCCAGCGGTAAAGCGTCTGGCCAAGTCAAAGAAGTTGAAGCTTGGATCTTGGCGATCTTAAGCTTCAAAGTACCGTTATATTTCTCAACCAATCGCGCAGACTGAGGGTGAAACACTGCATGAAATTTCTGGGTGATTCCCAGTCCTTTCAGGACATACTTGATAACGTCTGCTATAAAATGAGGTCCGTTATCACTCCACAACAATCTACAAACACCATATCGAGGGAAGAACTCCTTCAATAGCATCTTGGCTGTAGTCATTGCAGTATTGTCTTTCGTAGGGTATGCCTCAACCCACTTACTGAAGGCACAAACCACTACTAGAACATACTTCAGATTGTTACAGCGCTCAAGCTGAATGTAATCCATCTGCAAAACCTCAAAGGGTGCAGTAGGTGTTGCAAATCCTCCTGCTGGAGTTCGTGTACCCTTTCCTGGGTTATACTTCAGGCAAATCATGCAAGTCTGCACTACCCTCTTTGCCGTGCTAGCAATCTCCGGATGCTCCCAAACTCGTGTGAGTAATTTTACAATTGCGGAAGATCCGACATGTGCTAGTCCATGTGCCATCTGAACCATAGGTTGTACGAAAGCTGTGGGTAACTTCCATTTATCCATCTGCTTATTTCTCCAACACCCTTCATCATCCAATTCTCCATCATTGGACCATTGCTCCCGTTCCTTATCGGAAACGGTCCTCTGTATCTCTAGCACTTCTCTCCTAGCGTCGTGCCATCTTTCTGCCTGTGACTTCACAACATACATTGCAGTAGAGTCAGGCTGCATCGCAGTCTCTCGTGCCACCCGGTCTGCCAAAGCATTTCCTTCTCCAACTTTATCAACCACCTTTTTGTGGGCACTACATTTAACTATAGCAATCTTCTTTGGATATGTTAATGCAGTCAAAAGATTGCGAACTAACTCTCCATTCATTATCTGTGCTCCATGTGACGTTAGAAACCCTCTCTCCTTCCAGAGTAGGCCAAAATCGTGCTTGAGCTGATTTCTGCGGTATGCGTGCTGTCTCCACTATTGTTTGTAATGTGGTAATTGCATACGCTGCTGAAGTCGTAACATCTGGTAGCTTCAGGCATGATCCATCCACCCATAGTTCTCCATCTACATCTGTAAAGGGCGTATCCTGGAGATCAATACGACCCTTTGTCTGTCCCTCAGTCACGAGAATACAGTCATGTGCTTTTTGTGCTTCAGACTGAGTTTCCGGGAACGGCAACAATGTGGCTGGATTTAACGTTGCACACCTCTTCAACGTAATATGAGGAGCCAAAAGCGTCAATTCATATCCCGTTAAACGAGCACTGGTCAAATGCTGCGTCTTTGTCTGATTAAGCAGGGCATCAACAGCATGGGGAACTAATACCAATAGCTTATGAGATAACACAATTCCCTCGCTTTGGCGTATTGACACAGCTGTCGCCGCAACTGAGCGAAAACAACCAGGCAATGCTCGGGCAACAGGATCAAGTACGGCCGAAAAATATGCACAAGGGCGCTGCTTGTCGCCGTGCATCTGCACTAAAACTGATAATGCACATCCATCTCTCTCATGTACATACAATGTAAAGGGCTTCGTATAATCAGGGGTACCTAACACTGGTGCTGAACAAAGGGCTTGTCGCAATTGCTGAAAGGCAATTTCACAACAATTTGACCAGGGAAGAGGAATTGGGGTATCTTTTGTCAAAAGTGCTAACAATGGTTTAACTATATATGAAAACCCCAATATCCATTGCCTACAAAAAGAAGCAAGACCCAAAAATGCACGCACGTCCTTCTGTGTGGAAGGTACTGGCGTGTCCAAAATTGCTTGAATACGATCTGGTGTGAGTGCACGCCCCTCCTTAGACAAAAGGTGACCCAAGTAAGTCACCTTTGGTCTACAAAATTGCAATTTCTTCTTCGACACTTTGTGTTTGTGAGATGCCAAAAAGGAAAGCAAGGATAACATGCACTTCTCACATAGCTCAGGAGTGTCGGCCGCCAACAAGATGTCGTCAACATATTGTATAAGGGCTACACCATCAGGCAGAACAAAGGAATCCAATTGTCTTTTCAATGCTTGACTGTAAATGCTAGGACTCTCTGTATAACCCTGAGGGACTCTACAAAATCTATAAGACCGATTATTCAAAGTGAAGCCGAAAAGGTACCGGCTATCAGGATGAATGGGAATCAAAAAGAAAGCATTTTTCAAATCGATAACCGAGAATGTGGTCGCCGTTGGCGGGACCAGAGTAA
This sequence comes from Triturus cristatus, assembly GCF_964204655.1. Taxonomy (NCBI): domain Eukaryota; kingdom Metazoa; phylum Chordata; class Amphibia; order Caudata; family Salamandridae; genus Triturus; species Triturus cristatus. The sequence goes on from NC_140593.1 coordinate 426,873,501, forward strand.
GCAACGTCGTAATATCAGAAACCACTGGATACTGAGGTATCACTATCTTATTCACCTCCCTTAAGTCAATAATAAAACGATAAACCCTAGTATCAGTATCTTTCTTCAAAATGGGTAGAATAGGACTGTTGCAGACATTGTATGGAACTTCCTCCACTACTCCCACTTTAATCAAATCCTGCACAATCTGTATGAGTGCCTCCTCCCCCTCCTGGGAAATACGATATTGAGGGAGGCGTGGTAACACAGCACCCTCCTTGACACTAATGTGTACAGGCGGGATCACCATCTGTCCCACATCAGTATCCGAAGTGGCCCACAAAGTGCGCGGGAGAGAAGCTAATACAGTATCCTCTGCGACCCCACACATCTGTTCTGTTATGGGGTGATTATCATTTAATATCACACGTACTCCAGTAGGGGAGCAGCGGATCGTAGCTCTGAAGTGCTTAAGCATATCAAGACCCATAATGTTGTCAGGCGTGTTCGGAGCAAGCAAAAACGGACAGGGTGCAGAAAGTTGGTTAACATGAAATGCAAGCGGTTGGGATAGAGGGCTTCGAGAGAGTGTACCATCAAATCCTACCGATGTAACCATTAAGCCAGATGGGGGAGCCCTCGGAACCAATTGTTTGGACAGCGCACTGCGAGTAGCTCCTGTATCAACTAGGAACCGATCAGTAGAACCCAGAACATTTGCTGTAACATAGGGACCCCTCTGATCAACCGGCACTTCAACTGATTCCAACCCCCACCCAACGCAATCCTATGCATGCTGCGAATCATGGTACCCAGGGCGGTCATTCCCAGACATTTGATACTGATTTTGCCGATCAAATACATTAGGTCTATCTCGTTGCTGCACGTTAGGCTCAAATCGAGCACGATCATTGGAATTCCCTCTGAAATTCGAAAAGCCCCCTCTACCTCTCGGCGGTCCCTGACCACGTCCCTGACGAGGTGCATATAATACCGGAAAATCCCTGGCCCAATGACCCAACTGTTTGCAATACGCACATTGATTTCTATTAACATCCGACCAACCTGAAGGGGAACCATAAAATCCTCCTCTACCTCTCTCAACACCCCGACGAGGCGGACCATACACTTGCGCTAACATCACCTTAGTTTTCAAATCTTTCGATTTCTTCTCCTCATGACCCTTCGCTTCTTGTTCCTGACGCTCATAATTAGGAGCCATAGTCAGGAGGGATGCCGGAGACGAGGTGGACCAAGAGCTTTCACTCGCTTTTAATCGAGCTGCTATTCCCGGTAATGAATTCGCCACATATTTATCAACAAAACCGTGAGTGACTGACCACTGAAATCATGAAATGTTTCCTCAAAGCGCGTAAAGAAGTCTGAAACTGATTCATCAACCTTCTGTTTACACGAGGCTAACATATTCCAGTCAATCTTTTTAGGGGGAATAATCGTTTTCAATTTAGTCAAGATAGCAGCAGGAAGATCTAAGATAAGCTGGGGCGGTTTTTGCGCGGGCTTTCTCTCCCTATCCTCATCTTCAATCTCAGACCATTTGGCCTTAAAAACGGCTTGATCATCCACCTTCCGCACAGATCGGCACATATCCGGTGGTAAAATGAGCCCAAAGAACAAATCTATATCTGCTAAAGTCATAGTACAAGAATTCAAGGCCCCTTCGACCTCTTCATAAAAGGCCGCTGGATTCTTGCGGGGGTCAGGCAATGCATTCTTCAATGCCATAACATCAGTCCTATGCCAGGGAGTATAAACCCAATTATACACGAAATATCCCCTAGCATCGGGGAAAGACATGTCTGAACTAGTTCCCGCTCCTTTAGGAGGAACATACAAAGGTGCCGCCTCTCGCATCGGTTTAGCATGCACTAGTTCAATCTTATCTGACTGAAGAATAGCCGACTGTTTCCCGCCGACATGTGGATTTGATTGCTCCTCCTCCCCTGTCTTTTGGCGCGCTTTCTCTTTGAGTTCAAACATCGCGTCGGACCGCATCGGGTAACTTAGAGGGAGAAAAGACACCGTTACGTAATGCTTTAGAATCTAATACTATATCATCCGGCTCAAAAACATCAGAATATTTCCGAAAGGCAGTAACCACTTCGTCAGAAAAAGTTTCAGCAAAATATAACTTTTCCCTATCCTGCCAACTTTCCAAAGATGCCAATAATTCAGTAAGAGATAGCTTGCCCTTAAGCACACGAAAAGAAATTTTCCGAAGCTGACCCATACGATCAGTTGATAACATGGACCGCGTGTCTACCTTATCCGAAACCAATCCAGAATCCTGTGACCTCGGAGCAGACGCGCCAACATAAGGGGGCGGAGAGCGATCTAATAAATAAAAATCATCTTCAAGATTAGTAAGGACAGGATAAAGTGGCTGGCGGACAGCATATTGACCCGATACTTCCAACCTACGCTCTTTCTCTTGTCTCTCCACCAGTTCTCTTTCTTCCCAACGCTTCGCTTCCTGCGCTCTCACATGATCATTTTTCCGTTGCTCTTTATCAATCAGCGCTTTCTCACGTTTCTCCCGCTCACGCACTTCCTTCACCCATAACCGTACACATTCAAACATGTCTTGCCGAGCACGCCGTTTACACATACACTGTTCCACATACTCAATCTTACGCATATCAAACGATCCATACAAAGGCCATCGTAACTCAGGATCCTTTTTGGTGTATTTCCTCCACACTGTGCTGTACATTATAGAGGAAAGACCATGCTTCACATACATATCCCTATTAGGAGTCCCCTCTGGGGGGGCTGGAGCAGAGTCCTCAAGATTTAACTGGTTTCCAAAGCAGCAGCACCACTTACGGAGTGCGCTAAAAGCAGGCATGCTCAAAAAATAATGCTAAATATGCAGTATTATCAAAAATGGCACTTAAACATTGCGCCGTTCAAATTTAAACAACTCCGGAGAAATATCTCCACATTACCTGCCTATATGTGTTGCAACGCATATATTCCCACCGTAATCAATACAAAATATGACCGGTCATCACAAATCAAACTCAAATAGCCAACCCAGGCTTCAAAACTCGGAGCAAGTACCGTACAACGGTTCTTACCAATCAAGAGCGTCCAGATTCCAACTGCCAAGTTCCAAAATTCGCCCAAACGGCTATCACACGGCAAACCGACAGAAGAGGTCTCAGTCGAGGACCGGCGCCACCCAGATGGTCAGCTCGGAAGGGAAGGAAGAAAAAACCTCGGGATGCCAGGACTAAAAGACGCCGCTGGCAGTGATCACATCCCCGGCCAAATTCCTCACCTTCGTCACGACCAATCCTTCGAGCATCCGAGTCGCCGATGAGCCCCACGTGACGGGCGCCAATTGATGAGTACAGGCCCCAGCTAGGCCCGCAAAATACAAGGGTTCGCCCTCCTGTGTACGAAAACTAGAAGGAAGTTGGCACGGAAACTGTAAATACAAAGACAGAGTTTATTAACCCTTAAGGGTGGTCCTACAACCTACACAACACTCTTCAGTATTGCATAGAGTAGCACACATAACTTGCATACATGGTCCCCTTTTATACACAACAGAGGGGTTCATAAGTGGGTGGATACAACATAGAGCAAAATTCATTACCATTTATGGACATTCTCGATACAGGATCAATATATGGGCGGAGTTAACAATTTCCTGAGCCCGCGAAAACATGGTCAAACAAGGACTAACTGATAACAGATGTGGTCAAGTCTGGGCATGCGCCAGACGGACAAAGGAGCTATTTATAGACTGTTACTAGGCAGATTACAAGAGCAACTAGCGAAAAGGTAGGACTCTTCTCGTGCAAAGCACGCGGAGACATGGCAATACAAAATGGAGTCCGGACATTGGTCAACAAAAGACAAGAAACACGTTTTGACTGTAGAGAATTCATGTCTTCAGTGAATGCTTAATCATATCGCTGTTTTAGTTTTCAACAGTACACACGCCCTCAGAGCGCATGTACGGTGCATTTCACACCTGACAGTGGTGACAGGCAGCACACAGAAAGGAATAGAGCTGACACACTTGTCCAAGGCTGGACATCAAGGCATTGTCTGTGCAGTACTACATGTGTGGGGCACAGGTGTGTCAGGCTGTAATGTGGCACATTACTCCTGAGTTGTGAAGGCAATAGATGTATGATGAGATGTGTACTGATGTCATGTGTGATGGTGGACTATGTGCCAGACATCCCCTTCACTCCTTTGACATGTGTACATGTAGTACAGAGCACTTGTGAAAAGCGTCACTGCCATGGCACAGTCAACAACACACGCAACTGTCCCCTGATGCCAGCTACAGGGGTTTTCACACCTGACATGTGACTACCCGCGTTGCACGATGTGACTATGTCATGTATGTGTCGTGTGTTCCCATTTGCTTGCTGTAGGTGTTTGGTCAAATGCATCAGCAGTTTCTGCAACCAACATGTGTCTGTGTGTAGATGGCCATGGTACAGTGTTACGCATACCAGGCCACATGTGGAATCCGACGTAAGGTGTGTGTGTATGCATGGACACGGAGTTTCAAAACAAGGACATATCTGCATACTCTCAATGTATGTGGGATCATTGTTGAAATGTAATCCTTCATGGCAAGGTGTGTGGTCTGTCCATTTTCTATTACATGTGACCTGTGCCTCTAGTGTTCCGCAACCTGGCTGTACAATGAACATCCTTCCTCTGCACTTATTTGGTTGTCTGTAACTCCTGTAATGCGTCTGCCTGCTCACTTACACTGGCCCACAGCTAGTTTCATGGCATGGCATTATGAGGTTGAGAATAAACGTTTGGAGCTGTCTCTTGGTAGGAGTGTCATATGGCTGGCATACGTGTCCAGGGCATATTGCACAGACCTGACTCTGTATGTAGCATATGTGTATTGCCTGTTGACCATGTGCTCAGTACATTGACATTGGTGGTGTACTGTACTCACTCTTCGTTGTCCCTTCTAATTCACTGCAGGGCTCAGCCTCTCCCTCGAGCAATTCCGGACTTGGCTGACATGCGGGAAAATTACTGTATACGCTGCTACCGTTTCCCCCAACCTTTGATTGAGGACTTGACGACACGGCTGGCAGCACACCTCCAACCGCTACACAGGTATCCTGGTGCACTGACACCCAAGGTGAAGGTGATGGCAGCCCTACATTTCTTGGCCACGGGTACCTTTCAACATACCATTGCCCATGTCGGTGGGATGTCCCAAACCATGTTAAGTCGTGTTCTGTATAATTTTTTAGAGGCCATGTTGGAGCACCTTGATGAGTTCATAAAATTCCCAACTCCTGAGCAGTTGGCAGCTGTCAAGCGTGAGTTCTATGCCCTGGGAGGGATGCCCCATGTCATTGGGTCCATAGATGGAACACATGTGGCTTTGGTACCACCACAGGCACAGGAGGTAGCCTTCCGTAACCGCAAGCATTACCACTCCATTAATGCCCTTGCGGTGTGTCTTGCCAACATGGTGATTTCACATGTCTGTGCTCGTTTTCCAGGATCAGCACACGATGCGTACATCATGAGGCGTAGCAGGGTGCCTGAAATGATGCTGCAGCTGCGCAACGAACGAGCATGCATTGTTGGTGGGTATACTCTGCCAGTCCTGTATTTAACGTCATCTTCCTGTCTTACTGCTTCTCCTGACCCACTCTTGTCCATGATGTTTCCATGTAGGGGACGCTGGCGATCCCAACATGCCATGTCTGATCACGCCTCTCCGCAACCCCAGCACGGCTGCCGATCACCACTACAACAACGCCCATGGGCGGACCAGGCGAGTGATAGAGAGGACGTTTGGCCTCCTGAAGAGCCGATTCCGTTGCCTCCACAAGACCGGTGGCGCACTCCCATATGCACCGGTGAAGGTCTGCAAGATTTTCCTCGTGTGCTGCATGCTGCACAACATGGCAGTGGAGAAAGCTGTGCCACTCATCCTGGATCCAGATGAGCAGGACCATCCACCCGTGGAGGATGAAGGGCTTGGGCATGAGGCAAGTGATGTGGAGGAGGAGGAGGCGGTAGAGGACATGCGGAGTCGGCTCATACGCGACTTCTTTGCTTAGTGGTGAGTTCCAGTGTCTGAGTGTGGACGCATTGGGCTGTGTGTGGCATGTGTTGCAATGTGTGTGTCCATCTGCATGTCTTCCAAGTGAGTCTGAGGTGTGTTTGGATGTGTCACTCGAGTGATGGTGCAATAGAAGAATGTTTTTCCAGAGTCATCATTGTCACCTAGCATGTTGACAACCTAATACGTGTCGAGTACATGCACATGCATGCGGATGTACTTCTTTTGGCTGACTTCTGGTGTGTCTCCCATCCACAGGTACTTGCGCATGCTGTCTGCTGGTGGCATTGTTGTGCTCCTGCTATTCCTCATGATCACAGCAACATGTGCTGAATCAGCGTTACATGCACGGACAAGTTTGAAAATCTCCTTCGGGTAAGGGATGCAGCACGGCTTTTTGGGAGTGGTATTTGTTTTGAATGTGTGTGCACTGCTCCTGTTCATGTTTTGTTACTTTGCATACATGTAGAATCACCATGGGGCACATGACCTGGAGCAGAATTCACCTGAATTGATGGTCAGACTTGGTGACAGTCATCTGTAATGGGATTGTGATGGAGCCATCAATGTGTGTAACACTGGCCTCGGAAACATACGGGTTGCACCGGGTTGACATGGTGTGTGAATTCCCCATTAGGGGCTCAATGGTGTATAGCAGGCTCTCCGTGAGCAGCAGGGGGTGTTTAGCTGTAACCCGTCACTTGTGTGCCAGTGCCATGGATTTCCAGCATCTGTGGTGCTAAGGGGGGTGCCAGTGTTGGTCCCACGTGTTCATCCACATGACCTGTGTGTGTGTTGACAGAGTTGCTTTAGCATTCCGACACACATGAGTAATAAAGGTGTCCCTCTGCCTCCAAGGTGCCTCATCTCTGTCAATGGCGGTCTGTTGCCACTGTGCATGCGGCATGTCTGGCATTGTTCTCAGAGATGGTGCATATGAGTCTATGTGTAGAGTAGCAAGATACAAGCTGTTTGTCAGGGATTAGATTCTGTATGATGTCCATGGCTGTGTAGGTTTTGTGGCCTGTCAGTCTCCACGACGGCCACTGTGCCGCATGTGAATCCATTGTGTGTGTGTGTGCCATGTTGAACCAAACATTCCTTCCTTGACATGCACCTTTTGCATGGTTCCTTCCTGAGATCCTTGTCTTTGTGTGCTACTTGTGGCATTGTTTCCTTGACATGGCGCATGCTGCTGCAGGCCCTGCTGCAAGGGCACCCAGTGTCCACACAAACGAGCTGGTGTCCATCATGGATTGCTTGCTGACATGTGCTATGCTGATCAGCAGCATCTGTGCCTCATGTGGCAGCACACTCTGCATTATGCACAAGATCCCCAGTTCCATCCACCTCAAGGCAAGAGGGAGACCATCCCCCAGGTCAACTATGACATCCGTGTCTACTCCTACCCTGCACTCTACCGACATGTGCGTTAGAAATCCCATGATACTTGTCCACATCCAGAGTGCATCTGCACAGCTCTGCTACTACATCCGGCGACCAGGCCACATCAACGTCCAACAGAGATGGGGGGAGTAGATCACTGCCAGCTGCAGGATGACCTTCTCAATCCACGCACACCCTCAGGATGCAGCCCACACCCACAACACAACCTTGTGGCACTGTGATCCAACACCCAATTGTGCCATCTCCATGCATCCAACCTTGGCTGGCCCACCATTCTCCACATCCACCTGACTCAAGCATGCAGGACATGGTTCTGCCACGTGTCTACACATACCTAGGACTCCCACCCCAGGACACTCCACATAATCCCTGACCTCTGCGCATGACTGTTGCTCTTCTAAATAGGTCTGTGGGCACAGTTGTGTGGGCACCCCCTCAGCTGGTTGGGCCCATCACGGGTGAGTATGGTGCTCCATGTCTGACTTGGATGGTACGTTGTGACCCATGTGTGTCCTGTGCCAGACTCAGACCCCAGGGTATGGTGGTTCGGAGTTAATTCAGAAATCAGGCATGGTTTGACTTTACAACACACACATGTATTGGAATAATGCAAAATGACGGCACCATCTTGTGATTGTGATGAATTTTATTAGTGCTGGGGTACGTGTTTGGGGGGGTGACAAGAGGTGCTTGGCGGGAGTGTAGAATCCAAAGTTCACAGGGGGAGTTGGTGTCCTTGCCATTGACAGTCATCAGAGTCTGTGCCACAGTCTTTGTCAACATTGGTCAGACAGTGACCAGCAAGGCCATGTGGCAGAGAATGTCCTTTGCTGCTGTGCTGCTGTTGGGCCATAGGGCCAGGTGCCAGGCCAGGTGTGAGACCGGCCTCACGGCGTATGCCCTCCCGATCATCCAGCCAACCTGCAACCACCCCCAAGACACGGCATCTCCGACTCCGGCCGCCCCAGCCACACAGACCCGAGGGCTGGCCAGAGTCCCCGACAGACTCGATACCCTACCACGCATGTCCGACCGAGGGAGCGGGAACCCCCGAGCCAGACCAAGAGACGCCAGCCCAGTCACACCTCGGATCGCCTTCCCCCGGGAGGACTCGATCGGCCACCAGGCCCCTGGGGAGCAGGCGCCTCGCCTGCCGAGCGTCTGGGGACCCTCCCAGACCCACCTGAAAAGACCAAAGAAACGAGCGGCAGGAAATCCCGCCGAACACCCTCAGTCACCAAAGACCCCTCTCTGCGAGGACTCTGGACTTCAAAGGGCAGGGGGAGTATAATAGGGGGTGCCGGAGGAACGAATGGCAGAGAAGACCTGGAACCATCGAAGCCTGCTGACGCTGTCGCGGCTCCCGAATACCGAACCACCTGGGCCTGCTGAGTGACTCGCGGCCCCCAGCCATTGAACCATCTGAGCCCTGCTGACGAGATCGCGGCTCCCGAACTCTGAACCACCTGGGCCTGCTGAGTGACTCGCGGCCCCCAGCCATTGAACCATCTGAGCCCTGCTGACAAGATCGCGGCTCCTGAACTCCGACTACCTGTGCCTGCTGAGTGACTCGCGGCGCTCCCCTCGAGGACGAATTGGCAAGAGATCGCCCAGAGAAACAACACCCTCCAGCTCGAGGATTGTGAGCTATCCGCAGGGTACTTTGCAGAGACACTACCTTCAAAGACTGTCCCGCTACCCCCATTCCCTTACCACCGATTTGTAGTATCTTGTGCCGCTGATGTACTACTTGCACCTTGGATCATAAAGATCCCTTGAAACCTTCGATAAAAGAACCTATCGTCCTACAAAGAATACGTGTGGTGTCACTCTGTTCGTAGTGTAAGCTCAGGGTGTGCGCGCCTGGTTCGGCCTACTTGGGAGAGGTGGGTCAAAGGGGTGGGCAAGACGTGTATCGAACCCCCCTCCGGTGAACGCCTTTCCAACATTTGGTGGCAGCGATGGGATCCGAGCCGACACCGAAAGAGAGCGTGCAGTGAACGACTGACGCACTACCAAACAGAGATGGAAGGAGAAACCTCCCTGGGTGCCGCAGGTACCGAAATGAGCTCACCGTTCCGAGAGGATCAATTGGACTATTATACGCATAGAGAATTAAAACAATTTTGCAAAGACCTTGGAATCGCTACCACCGGATTAAGCACAAAGGAAGACTTCCAGAAAGTATTGAAGACCTGGGTCGAGACGGGGGCGCCCCCGACCCAAACGGAAGGAGACTCCGCCCATGAACCACAAAGCATCCCAGTGAGAAACAACGGGCCAGAGGGGAACCTGTCCCCCGAGGAACTAGCAGACCGAGAGAGAAGCTGCAACCACGAACTTGAACTGGCCAAGCTGAAAATCGAGGGAGAAATAAAACTGGCCGAGAAAAAGTTAGCCGTCGAGCAGTTACGGCTACAAGGGGAACTCGAGGAAAAGAGACGCCAAAGAGAGCACGACGAAAAGAAACTCCAGCTGGAACATGAACGCAGCCTGAAAGAGATCGAGTTAAGGGCTAAAAGCGAAAAGTCACAACCTTCCGGAAATCTACCATCCGCTCCCACCGTGGAAGCCAAAGTCCACATCCCCAAGGATGTGGTAAAGGAGTATTACAAAAACGACGATATCCAGCAGTTGTTTAAGGCCTACGAAGTCGCCATGACCTCTCACCGAGTCCCGCAGAAGGATTGGGGGGCTGGCCTATGGGGCCGGTTCTTAAGCGAGGGAAGAGATACCCTGCTGGATCTGCCCTCCACGGTCATGAACTCCTACAGCCACATGAAAGAAGCCCTCGTGGGCCGGTATGGACTCACCCCCGAGATGTACCGGCAACGGTTCCGAGATTGCAAAAAGATACCGGGCACCACATGGGTAGAATACGTGAACTTTTACAGCCGGGCCTTGGACGGGTGGATCAAGGGCAGCAAGGTCTCCACCTTCGAAGAGCTGTTTGATCTGATCGCCTGGGAACATTTAGCGGCCAATTGCTTTGTAGAACTGCGCCAACATCTCTTGGACAGTAAACTCACCGACCCTCGAAAGCTGGCCGCCGAGGCTGACCGTTGGGTGAACACCCGGGCCACCCGAGGCCCCGTGGGAGACTACGGTCGCCACAGTCAGGGACCCCCCCGCCAGAGGGGCGGCGGAAACCACGGCCGACCGAGAGACTTCCCAGGGGGGCCCCCGCACAGCCCTCCCAGCAGCCCACAAGCGGCAGGTCCAGCCCCGTCCCCAGCCAGCACCGGAGCCCCGGGGCGGCTAGGGCCTCGAACCAGGATCACCTGCTTCCGCTGCCAACAGCCCGGACACTACGCCAATGACCCCCAGTGTCCCCAGTATCAACGAACCGCAACGACCAACCCCCCGGCCCGGCAGATGGCCTCCGTGGCCCTAGGGGAAGAGATAGAGGACTCTGAAGAGTGGGAACCAGCTGCCATGGCCCTGGTCTCCCTTGGTGATCGAGAGATGGTCCCCGGGACACCCTTGCCCGCCAACACGAAGAAGTACCGACAGCAGGTGACCATCAACGGCCACCGAGTCGAGGGCCTCCGCGATACCGGGGCAAGTGTCACCGCGGTCCACCGCAACCTAATCTCTGAAGACCAGATCCTACCCGGTGCCCTCTGTCCGGTCATATCCTCCGACAATTCCGAGAGCCTCTGCCAGATGGCTCTGGTGCCTTTCGAGTGGGGAGGAGTCTCCGGAGAATTGAAGGTAGCCGTCCGAACATCACAGCCCGTAGACTGCCTACTGGGCAACGACCTTGAGAGTTCCCCGTGGGGGCAAGTGGAACGAAGAGCCCATCTCGGGATGATGGGCCTACCCGAATGGGTCTGCGCCACCACGCGCTCCATGACCGCGCGATTGCCTCTCTCCGAGGGCGGTGAGGCCCTCCCACCGAACACTGTCCCCGAGAACAGGGACACCCTACCAGAAACGGACAACCCTCCTTCGGAGGGAGAAGAAGACACTAACCCGGGAGAAGGGCCGGAACCTTCCGCCCCTGAGGCACTGACTGAGCTCGGAGAACTGCCCGAGATGGCCCAGTGGCGCTGTGAGGGAGGGCCCTCCCGTGAAGAGTTCTGCCGGGAACAGGCCACCTGCCCTTCCCTCGTGGGACTCCGACAACAAGCCGAAGCACAGACCGCCGGTGACCGGACCGGAACCCACTGGGTCTATTGGGACAATGGCCTCCTATACAGCGAACAAAAGTCAGCCGAGCTAGGCGCAGCCCGAGTACTGGTGGTAGCCCTGCGCTTCAGAAGCCTCCTCCTGGGCCTGGCCCACGATGTACCCTTGGCAGGACACTTAGGCCAAGACAAAACATATCAGCGATTAGTTACCCACTTCTATTGGCCCAAGATGCGAGCAAATGTGGAAGTCCACTGTAAATCCTGCCTCACGTGCCAGGGCAGTGGGAAAAGTGGCGGAAAGCGCAAGGCTCCATTACAACCCTTTCCCGTTGTGAGTACCCTGTTTGAGCGGGTCGGCATCGACATCGTGGGACCCCTGGATCCGAAGACCGCCCAGGGCCACAGATTCATCCTCGTCCTGGTGGACCATGCCACCCGCTACCCCGAGGCCATTCCCCTCCGCACCGTGACGGCTCCCGTGGTGGGCCGGGCTCTCATAGGGATCTTCTCCCGTGTCGGATTCCCTCGCGAGGTTGTGAGTGATCGCGGCACTAACTTCATATCCCGCTACATGAAGTCCCTGTGGCAGCAGTGCGGAGTAACATATAAGTTCACGACCCCCTACCACCCCCAGGGCAACGGCCTGGTGGAACGCTTCAACCGAACCCTGAAGGGGATGATCCTGGGCCTCGAGGAGCCCCTGCGCCGAAGATGGGACGTCCTCCTCCCTTGCCTCCTGTTCGCGTACCGGGAAGTTCCCCAAAAGTCCCTGGGGTTCAGCCCATTCGAACTACTATACGGACACCCCGTCCGGGGGCCCCTGAGCCTGGTCAAAGAGGGCTGGGAGACAAGCCCCCGGGGGACCCCCCCTGATGTGTTCCGCTACATCCTGGCGCTCCGCAACCAGACCCGGAAGTTCAGAGAACTCGCTGAGGCTAACCTCGAGGCCAGCCAAGAAGAGATGAAGCGCTGGTATGACCAGAACGCAACTCTGGTCGAGTTCCAGCCGGGCCAGCAGGTTTGGGTCATGGCCCCGGTGAAACCCTGCGCCCTACAGGACAAATGGACTGGCCCCTTCAAGGTGATCGAGCGGAAGAGTCAGGTCACGTACCTGATCGATGTACAGTCCCCGCGGAACCCCCTCCGGGTTCTCCACGTGAACCGTCTCAAGCCCCACTTTGTGAGAACGGAGTTGAGTTTGCTACTGGCCACCGATGATGGGGCGGAAGAAGACACTGAACCCCTGCCCGACCCCCTGTGCGCGAAAGAACTGGATGGTTCCGTGGAGGGAGTGAAGCTGTCAACCACCCTCACTCCCCAACAGTCCGACGACTGTCGCCAGCTGCTCAGACAATTCGCAGACCTCTTCTCCCTCATCCCAAGGGTCACCGACTGGTGTGTCCACGACGTAGACACCGGCGACAGCCCACCTGTGAGACACCGAGCCTACCGGGTGCCTGACCGGGTCCGCACCTGTATCAAGACCGAAGTACAGAAGATGTTAACCCTTGGAGTGATCGAACCCTCCGATAGCCCCTGGGCCAGCCCGGTAGTCCTGGTCCCGAAAGCGGCCGCCCCTGGGGTCGCCCCCGAACTAAGATTCTGTGTGGACTACCGGGGGCTCAATGCGGTCACCCGAGCGGACGCTCACCCTATTCTCCGCGCCGACGAGCTCATCGACCGCCTTGGGGCCGCACGTTTCCTCAGCACCTTCGACCTGACCTGCGGTTACTGGCAGATTGCGCTCACGGAGGGAGCAAAAGAACGCTCCGCCTTCTCCACACCCGATGGACACTACCGCTTCAGGGTCATGCCGTTCGGGATGAAAAATGCCCCGGCCACTTTCCAGCGGTTGGTAAACAAGGTCCTGGCCGGACTCGAGGAGTTCAGCGCAGCGTACCTTGACGATATAGCCGTATTCAGCTCTCAATGGCACGAGCATCTCCAGCACCTCCGACAAGTACTGCTGGCCCTGCGCCAAGCCGGCCTAACAGTGAAGGCCAGCAAATGCCAGCTCGGGCAAGGCTCCGTGGTCTACCTGGGGCATCAGGTGGGCAGCGGGCAAGTTGCCCCCCTCCAACCAAAGATCGACACCATCAAGTCCTGGGAGCCCCCCACCACTCAGACGGAAGTCCGGGCCTTCCTGGGCCTCACAGGATACTACCGGCGGTTCATTAAAAACTATGGTAGCCTCGCAGGGCCTCTCACGGAGTTGACCTCCAAAAAGCTCCCGAAGAAGGTGCAGTGGACCCCCCCCGTGCCAGCAGGCGTTTGACGCCTTGAAAACCGCCATGTGCACCGCCCCAGTACTCAAGGCCCCCGACTACTCCCAAGAGTTTGTGGTCCAGACCGACGCATCCGAACACGGCATCGGAGCCGTCCTCTCGCAGTTCAACGACAAGGGCATAGATCAGCCCATAGCCTTCATCAGCCGAAGGCTGCTGCCTCGAGAACAACGTTGGAGTACCATAGAACGAGAGACCTTCGCCGTAGTCTGGGCCCTTAAGAAACTACTGCCCTATTTGTTCGGAACCCACTTCCGAGTGCAGACGGACCACCGGCCCTTGCGGTGGCTGATGCAGATGAGGGGAGAGAACCCCAAGCTATTACGATGGTCAATCTCCCTCCAAGGGATGGACTTCACTGTCGAGCATCGCCCCGGGACAGATCATGCCAACGCCGACGGCCTGTCCCGGTTCTTCCGCTTCGGCGAGGAGAACCCCCCAGTGGATGGGTAGTTCTCCACGCCTTTCAGCTGGGGGGGACGCGTGTGAGACCGGCCTCACGGTGTATGCCCTCCCGATCATCCAGCCAACCTGCAACCACCCCCAAGACACGGCATCTCCGACTCCGGCCGCCCCAGCCACACAGACCCGAGGGCCGGCCAGAGTCCCCGACAGACTCGACACCCTACCACGCATGTCCGACCGAGGGAGCGGGAACCCCCGAGCCAGACCAAGAGGCGCCAGCCCAGTCACACCTCGGATCGCCTTCCCCCGGGAGGACCCGATCGGCCACCAGGCCCCTGGGGAGCAGGCGCCTCGCCTGCCGAGCGTCTGGGGACCCTCCCAGACCCACCTGAAAAGACCAAAGAAACGAGCGGCAGGAAATCCCGCCGAACCCCCTCAGTCACCAAAGACCCCTCTCTGCGAGGACTCCGGACTTCAAAGGGCAGGGGGAGTATAATAGGGGGTGCCGGAGGAACGAATGGCAGAGAAGACCTGGAACCATCGAAGCCTGCTGACGCTGTCGCGGCTCCAGAATACCGAACCACCTGGGCCTGCTGAGTGACTCGCGGCCCCCAGCCATTGAACCATCTGAGCCCTGCTGACGAGATCGCGGCTCCCAAACTCTGAACCACCTGGGCCTGCTGAGTGACTCGCGGCCCCCAGCCATTGAACCATCTGAGCCCTGCTGACGAGATCGCGGCTCCTGAACTCCGACTACCTGTGCCTGCTGAGTGACTCGCGGCGCTCCCCTCGAGGACGAATTGGCAAGAGATCGCCCAGAGAAACAACACCCTCCAGCTCGAGGATTGTGAGCTATCCGCAGGGTACTTTGCAGAGACACTACCTTCAAAGACTGTCCCGCTACCCCCATTCCCTTACCACCGATTTGTAGTATCTTGTGCCGCTGATGTACTACTTGCACCTTGGATCATAAAGATCCCTTGAAACCTTTGATAAAAGAACCTATCGTCCTACAAAGAATACGTGTGGTGTCACTCTGTTCGTAGTGTAAGCTCAGGGTGTGAGCGCCTGGTTCGGCCTACTTGGGAGAGGTGGGTCAAAGGGGTGGGCAAGACGTGTATCGAACCCCCCTCCGGTGAACGCCTTTCCAACACCAGGTGACCTGGGAGATGGTGATGTTCCGCTGACTCTCACGGTCTTTTGCGTGGACGACCCACCTTCCTGCGGGGACCCTCAGACGCCTGGCTTGACGGTGCAAGGGACGCTCCGTCAGATGAATCCTCCTTCTCCTCCCTCCCTGGGGCTGGTGCTGCTCTACGCCTGGTGGCACAGGGAGGGTTTGCCAGGCTTTGGGCGATCTGACGGAGGGATTGGCTTATGTCCCTGTGCACCGCCAAGTGCTCTGCATGTCTTGCCTCCATCCTGGCATGATGCTCAACCTGCAGGGCCTTCATCTCATTGAGGATCTCCACTACCTGGGCGATGCCTCTGGAGTCACGCCGGTATGCGTCCAGGATGGTTCTGACGTGTGCCATAGCCGGGTCCTGAGCCAACTGGGCAGGTTCGGGCCTCCGCCGTCCTCCACGCCCACCACCCCTGCCCACTTGCACCTGGCCTGCCGTTGTGGGCACATCGAGTCTCCGGGACCCCTGAGGGATGGCATTTGCGGTGTTGCCTGCCTCCTCCTGGGTGCCCGGAGAACCTTGTCCCTCCTGGACAGACTGGCTGCGTTGTTGTGTGCGGGCAGGGCTCCTGGGTGTCTCCTGGGATGTGGCAGGAATGGGGGTGGTGGTTGGCACAGTTGTACCTGACGCAGGTGCTGCAGGTGGTTGGACACCAGAGGGGCCAGGTTGGTCTGGGTCATCCACGGAGTGGTGAGAGTCGTTGCTGCCGGTGGGGTCCTCTTCACGCAGAGCCTGGTCCTGTGAGTCTTCCCCCCCAGTGTTGGGGGGAGATCGACGACGTTGACCTGTGTGTGAGAGAGACAGTGTTAATTGTGTTACATGCGACATCCATGTTCATTCATTTTTGATTAGGCACAGTTCCTCTGGGTGGTTGGATTTGGCGAGCATTCCTCTCACAGTGCACTTGTGCATGGGTTTGTCCCTTGGCCACAGCTTTCGACACAGCTTTCGACACTTTACCTATGTGTGACACAATCTTACTTGATGCATCTTTTGTGAACGCAGTCAGCAGTGTAGTGAGCGGGCGTAGGAAGCCATGCGGAGCCGCCTTACGTGTTGCACTGTACGTGGCCAAATGGTGTTTTTTCCATGCTATTTGAGAATGCAGGTAGGTAACTTAACAATTTGTGACAGGGTTCTGACGAACACAGTGGGTAGGTATACTGGGTGTAAGGTTCTGTTTGTGCCTGCAGCACGGATGTACTCGTGCACAGATTGACACATGGCCTAGTGTTTATCAAAGGTTGAAGGGGTGGTTAAGGCACTGCCAAACCTTTTCTGCACACAGTCCACCTGCTGACGAGCGGACATGGCCACACCACCCAAGGGTGATTTGGTCTCCCTCTGTCTCCCTTTCTCCCTCCCTCTGTCAGCCTCCTCCCTCTGTCCGTCTCCCTCTGTCTCCCTTTCTCCCTCCCTCTGTCAGCCTCCTCCCTCTGTCCGTCTCCCTTTCTCCCTCCCTCTGTCAGCCTCCTCCCTCTGTCCGTCTCCCTTTCTCCCTCCCTCTGTCCGTCTCCCTTTCTCCCTCCCTCTATCAGCCTCCTCCCTCTGTCCGTCTCCCTTTCTCCCTCCCTCTGTCAGCCTCCTCCCTCCCTCTGTCTGTCTCCCTGTGTCCACCTCTGTCTCTGTCCCTCTCTCTGCCCCTCTTCCTCCCTCTGTGTGTTACCCTCTGTCACCTCAGCCCAGCTTCCTGGGCACACACAGTTTGCAGGTCTTGCAAAGGCCATTGGCTTGTTCATGTGGGTTTGTTTCTTCTCTGCGGGCACCCATTGGGCGGAGTGTGTGAGTCTGCGCTGCTGCTGTGGCGGTGTGTGCTGACACTCTTTCAGTGTGCTGCGTTTTCATTGGCTGCTGTTATGTGCAAATTGTGCCTTCATACCCATGTCGTCCTGCAACGCGGCCACCATTAGCAGGCAAAACAGTACTATGTGGGGACACACTGTTGGTATGGCTGTGCCCTAAGCCATATGGGCTGAGGGCATTGTTGTGTGCTTCAGAGTTGCTCTATGTTAGTTTTGAGGCCCACCCTCCCGGCATCGGGGACATCCTGTCTTGTGCTGGTGTTTTGTGTGGCCTGTGACTTGGCATGGCCTTGCTTAGGGCATGGGGCATGGAGGCGCTAGTGGCATGTGTGTGTTTTTGGAGTGTCGTTGTGTCCGGTGCTGGCTTTGTGGGGGTTGCGTACATGATTGGTATTTGGGTTGTATATGGCGTTCCCCCCATGTGAGGTGAGTTGTTTGTGTACTCACCAGGCTCTCGGACTCCTTCTAGCCCGTCTACTGCCAACGGCTCCAGCGTGGTCATCACCTTCTCCTCCCAGGGATGGTAGTGTACCGGTCTACGGGATGGCCCTCCTCCAGTGATGTTGGCCTGGTTGTGCTCGTCCGTCATTTTGCGGCGTACCGTCCTCCGCAGATCGTACCACCTGGCTTGGCACTCATGCCTGGTCCTTCTGGTGGCCCCAACAGCATTCACGGAATTGACTATCCTCTCCCACATGGCAGTTTTTTCTGATATGCTGGTCCGTCTGACCAATGTTCCAAAGAGCTGTGGCTCGACTCTGATGATTTCGTCAACAAGGGACTCCAGCTCGACCTTTGTGAACTTTGGATTCTTGTTGGTGGGCATGGTGTGGGGTGTGGGTGTGGATGGTTGTGGGGGTGTGGGTGTGGATGGTTGTGGGGGTGGGGGTGTGGATGGGTGTGGGTGTGGATGGTTGTGGGTGTGCAGGTGTGTGTGTGTGAATGTGATGAGGGTGTGTTTGTGATGGTGGTTGTGTGAAGGAGTGCAAGTGTAAGGTGTATTGATGGTTGAAGTATGGTGCAGTGCGTTGTCTCTGGGGTCTGGCAGCAGTGGATCTGTTGCAAAGGATCATGGTTTGTATGTGTTGGGCCATTTTATTGGTCCATTTGTGGGTGTGGCTGTGTTTGAACTTTGGGTGGGTGTGTTAAAAGGAGTGGTAGTGTTTTGGGCCTCTGTTTATCTGTTTGTCAGTTGCAGGTCAGTGTATAGGATGTATTTGGCCTTGTTGGATATGTTTTGTGGTGTTGTGTGCCTCGGATTGACTGTCCTTGTGTTTTTTTGGTTAGTTCTGGTTCAGTAGGAGTGTTTTTAGCCTCTGTACGGTGCGTACATGGGCCATGTTGTTGTACAGTGCTGTCCTTTGCTATGGCTTAGTACGACTCGTACATGCCCGATGTTGGGTGAGTGTGCTGGTGTGTGGGCCTGGGGTAGGGTGCGTATGAACACGGGCAGGGTGTTGGTACGCACCGTCCATCGGTGGTGGTGTTTCGCACGGTACATACAAGGGGGGCTGGGTGTAGGGTCCGTACATATACGGGTGGGGGTACGGTCCGTACATACACGGGTGGGGTGGGGGTACGGTCCGTACATACACTGGTGGGGTGTTGGTACGCTCCATTAATACACGGGTGGGGGTACGGTCCGTACATACACGGGTGGGGTGGGGGTACGGTCAGTACATACACGGGTGGGGTGGGGTGGGAGTACGGTCCGTACATACACGAGTGGGGTGGGGGTACGGTCCGTACATAGACTGGTGGGGTGGGGGTTCGGCCTGTACATACACGGGTGGGGTGGGGGTACGGTCCGTACATACACTGGTGGGGTGTTGGTACGCTCCATTCATACACGGGTGGGGGTTCGGTCCGTACATACATGGGTGGGGTGGGGGTTCGGTCCGTACATACACGGGTGGGGTGGGGGTACGGTCCGTACATACACGGGTGGGGTGGGGGTACGGTCCATACATACACTGGTGGGGTGGGGGTGCCGTCCGTACATACACTGGTGGGGTGGGGGTACGGTCCGTACATACACTGGTGGGGTGTTGGTATGCTCCATTCATACACGGGTGGGGGTACGGTCCGTACATACACGGGTGGGGTGGGGGTATGGTCCGTACATACACTGGAGGGGTGGGGGTTCGGTCCGTACATACACTGGTGGAGTGGGGGTACGGTCCATTCATACACGGGTGGGGTGTTGGTACGCTCCATTCATACACGGGTGGGGTGTTGGTACGCTCCATTCATACACGGGTGGGGGTTCGGTCCGTACATACACTGGTGGGGTGGGGGTTCGGTCCGTACATACACGGGTGGGGTGGGGGTACGGTCCATACATACACGGGTGGGGTGGGGTGGGGGTACGGTCCGTACATACACTGGTGGGGTGGGGATTCGGTCCGTACATACACTGGTGGGGTGGGGGTACGATCCGTACATACACGGGTGGGGTGTTGGTACGCTCCATTCATACACGGGTGGGGGTTTGGTCCGTACATACACTGGTGGGGTGGGGGTTCGGTCCGTACATACACTGGTGGGGTGGGGGTACGGTCCGTACATACACTGGTGGGGTGGGGGTTCGGTCCGTACATACACGGGTGGGGGTACGGTCCGTACATATACGGGTGGGGGTACGGTCCGTACATACACGGGTGGGGTGGGGGTACGGTCCGTACATACACAGGTGGGGTGGGGGTACGGTCCGTACATACACGGGTGGGGTGGGGGTACGGTCCGTACATACACTGGTGGGGTGGGGGTTCGGTCCGTACATACACTGGTGGGGTGGGGGTACGGTCCGTACATACACGGGTGGGGTGTTGGTACGCTCCATTCATACACGGGTGGGGGTACGGTCCGTAGATACATGGGTGGGGTGGGGGTACGGTCCGTACATACACGTGTGGGGTGGGGGTACGGTCCGTACATACACGGGTGGGGTGGGGGTACGGTCCGTACATACACAGGTGGGGTGGGGGTACGGTCCGTACATACACTGGTGGGGTGGGGGTTCCGTCCGTACATGCACTGGTGGGGTGGGGGTACGGTCCGTACATACACGGGTAGGGTGTTGGTACGCTCCATTCATACACGGGTGGGGGTACGGTCCGTAGATACACGGGTGGGGTGGGGGTACGGTCCGTACATACACGGGTGGGGGTTAGGCGCGTACATCCGCGGCCGGGGGGCATTTTGCGCGTACATGCGGGGTCTGTGGTGGGGTGTTCGGCGTGTATGCGGGCACGTGTCTCCATGCTAGCTGTGGGAGTTCGGTCTGTACGGTGTTTTTTGCATACAGTTGTGAAATCGAAAGGACGGGAGTGATCGTACTAGCGCGGTCGGACTTCATTTTTCCGATTCGTACGGTAAATCGTCCGGGGATGTATCGGACACAATTTCCGACCCGAGGACGTGTGGGGAAATGTTCCGGATGTGATTCGTATGGAGTTTTTCCCATGCGAAACGTACTTGGCAGTTTGTACGCTACTTGTACGATTCGGACGGAAAAAAGTCCAGATTCAATTCGGACGGGGGAAATGTTTCCAGGATCCGAATCGGCACCTAAATATGTACCTTGTTACCTTTTGAAAATGTAAGTGTATTGGATTGATTTCAGAAGATATAACTATAGTGCATACTTTATTACCTGGCATGACTTTTTGCCTGGACCAGTGTCTCATAAATACATTTATAATAATCAAGTGTAACGCAATTTAGGATAGTTGAATACTTGGAGGGCATCACATTTCTAAGCATGGGCTTTCTGCATGTCATTGTATTCTGGGAGTTATAGTCTTTATTCATTCAGTTGATCCAATTAAATTAAACGGAGGCACCCCAGCAACTCGCAAAAGCCAGAAAGGAAATAGGATCCAATAGGGCTCGCCTATGCAATATGTTTTAGCCATTATGTACACCAGTATGTCTGCTGTTCAGTAATGAAGGAAAACAGCTATTAACGCACACCCATTCTAAAGTTGTGAACAGTTATATATCAAACTCCTGTTATGAAGCCAATAGTTGGAGTAGTAATATAGTCAGTGTCCTTTAACAAATCCAGAGTGCTCCAAAATTTCCATAAAGTAATTCAAATGGAGTTCAAATCTTCGCAAAACGTATTCTTTTTAATAGTTCATCGACCTTGTGTCCCAATTGGCAAACAAATTTTTTTCCTCAATAGCCAACACGTGTTTCGTCCGTACTTATGCGTACTGTGACTTTCTCAAGGCTAAAAAGTCAAATATTAGATTGAAATGGCGACGTCCAAGTCAAGATAGGTTCAAAAATTTCGCAAAAAGCCTGTATAAAGATGTCATCAATTCTAGTACAATCCAACACGGAATTAGTTGTTATTCATGTCGAACAGAATAGATCACCAAACACCCAAAGAAGTAAGTGGGTCAATCAATTGCTCCATGGAAGTCAAAGTAAGTCCATAAATATCACGACGCGCTTGATAACGCTCCCACACGAAATCGTTTTCGTGTGGGAGCGTTATCAAGCGCGTCGTGATATTTATGGACTTACTTTGACTTCCATG
The DNA here is from genome assembly GCF_964204655.1 of Triturus cristatus. Taxonomy (NCBI): domain Eukaryota; kingdom Metazoa; phylum Chordata; class Amphibia; order Caudata; family Salamandridae; genus Triturus; species Triturus cristatus. The sequence continues at coordinate 426,895,339 of NC_140593.1, forward strand.
GAGCAATTGATTGACCCACTTACTTCTTTGGGTGTTTGGTGATCTATTCTGTTCGACATGAATAACAACTAATTCCGTGTTGGATTGTACTAGAATTGATGACATCTTTATACAGCCTTTTTGCAAAATTTTTGAACCTATCTTGACTTGGACGTCGCCATTTCAATATAATATTTGACTTTTTAGCCTTGAGAAAGTCACAGTACGCATAAGTACGGACGAAACACGTGTTGGCTGTTGAGGAAAAAAATGTGTTTGCCAATTGGGACACAAGGTCGATGAACTATTAAAAAGAATACGTTTTGTGAAGATTTGAACTCCATTTGAATTATTTTATGGAAATTTTGGAGCACTCTGGATTTGTTAAAGGACACTGAGTATATTACTACTCCAACTATTGGCTTCATAACAGGAGTTTGATATATAACTGTTCACAACTTTAGAATGCGTGTGCGTTAATAGCTGTTTTCCTTCATTAATGATTCTGGATAAGCTGTCTTTTCAACTTACCAACGGCACTCCTGGGTAGTGACAGCCTACAGCTTCCTCAGCACCCCGCTATACTTATAGCATTTATATACCGAATATGCCAATAACTGTTTTCTAATTACCTCGTTGTTGCTCATGAGGTGCGGTTTTTTCCAAATGTTTGGGAACACTACTACCCTCTTGTGTTATATGTATGTCTGCTGTTCAGCGTGGCTAAAAGTTAGTGGAGTGAGGTGGGGTAGATTGGGGTAGAGTGGGGTGGAATTGATTGGGGTGGAGTGGGATAGATTGGAGTAGATTGGAGTGGGGTAGATTGGAGTGGGGGAGTTTGGTCGATTAGCATTATAGATTGGAGTGGGGTAGATTGAATTTGGGTAGATTGGGCTAGAGTGAGGTAGATTGGAGTGGAGTAGATTGGGGTGAAATAAGGTGAGGTAGATTGGAGTGGGGTAGGTAGGAGTACAGTGGATCAGGATAGATTGGGGTAGAGTGGAGTGATATATATTAAGGGAGATTGGAGTAGAGTGGGGTAGATTGTGGAAGAGTGTAGTGGGGTGGATTGGGGTAGATTGGAGTGGAGTGGGGAAGAGTGGAGTAAAGTCAGGTAGATTGGAGTGGGGCAGAATGGGTGAATGATGGAATGAGAATCTGTGTTTTGACTTTATAAAAACCAGACCTTAATTTTTAGTTGACTAGTGGATTCTCCAGCAGAAGAGGTAAGAGGGGGCACATTTGACAAAACAGCAACGTTTAAATAGCATTCACTTGGAAGATTTATGTGAGCAGAGCTCGACTTATATGATCCTGAATCGGCCTGTTCATTCTCTGCACCAATACATAGGCTTTCAGGGCTCCTGTTCTCCCAGCTTGAGGCATTGAGAGGTCTGAGGAAACACCCTTTCAAAATACAGAGGATATAGCATTAATAGGTCCAGGATGCAATTCCTGGGTCGACCTATTCTAAGTGACTACACCGTTAGCTGGGTCGGTCAACATAGTGCTTGTTGGCCCTGCCTCTTCTTTATATGATCTAATAAAGTCTAGAACAGTTGACTCCATGGTCCTCAGCCTCTCCACCAAAGGGACCATATTGGCCTCAACGATCACCGTAAATTGTTCAAGCAGCTGGTCCAAAATAGGTTTAATACTGTCATTAAATGTGATCTCAGGGCCCTCAAGATGCCCTTGGGCTAAGAAGTCATTTCCAGAGGGCCTTACAGCTTGCTTATTCAGATTACAAGCCTGTTTTGGCTATCTTTTCCTCATAGATAGGGGTCTGCTGCTGCTCATTTGCAAAATAAAGGCGTCATTTGGGCCCGCTGTCACCAGCAGACATTCCAGGCCCTCGGAATCAACTTCAGGATCCCAACCTGAGGCCAGGGGACCCCCAGGTGGCGGAATGAATTGCAGAAGGGTAACAGGAGCAGCCAAACATTCACTAATCTCAATGGAAAGGCCCCGTTCTGCGAGGTCTATCTCCTTAGAGACCACCCCTACTGCTCTGTCCAGGAAGAATTCCAAGGTGGCACTATGGGACTCTCAATTGCTTTTGTCCAAATCCTTGGCCCCCAGCATCTTCTCATTGGAACTTTATTTTAAAATCAGAAAGCCTCCTGTGGAGAAAAATATAACTGAACAATTTGTTTCCATTAACATAAAAGCAAGGGGTAGTAGCCTCCAATAAAGCATAGTCTGTGCGAAACGTAAATATGTGATTTCAACAATTACATTTTACTTGTACTTATTTACATTTTCTGTAGTGCATGTCTACCATAATAATCTTGGCGTTTTATAAAAAACAACTGTAGAGACAAATGTCTCCTTACAATGAGAAAAGGAAATAATTCTTTACTAAGATAACTGTTAACAAATTGCCTTTGCAGTGCTTAATATGTGAAAAAATAGGTGCAGAGGCCCCAAGTTCCCCCCCCCGGCCAGTGCTACTGTATGCCGGCATTCCGAATACAAATATTGCTTACTCTCTATCCCCCCACTCCCCCATTCCTCTAATCCACCACCAACACTCCCTGCCCCTTTATCTCGCTCTTATAGGGTTGTGTGTTCTCTTGTCACGTTTTTCACATCTTTCTCTTCCCCCTCGTGTGTTTTCCATTCTCTTTTTCTGTGTCAAAGCCTGAAGAGGAAAAATAAGTGCTGGTCTCCAGAAATGAGTGCCGGTGGGTCCCATTTACAACTACAGCCTCAAATTAAGCACTGATATTTGTCAGATAAACACTGGGGGCAATTGGTACCCAAGTTCTTAGAACATATACAATATGGCAAATATAAAAAAGGAAAGTGGGAGTGGTAAACCAAACTGGTTTATCGCAGCTTTCAAAGATTCAAGTCTCACATTACAGATAATGCCCATTAATGTTAAAAATATGCATGGAATAGTTCATATTCCCTTTGATAGGGAACATGGCCAGCAATTTTGCCAGGATAGTTCTTTTTGGGGTGGGGCAAGACTGATTTATTTATTTATTTATATTTATTAAGGAGTTTTATATAGCGCTGGCCAGACCCGAGGGTATTGGAGCGCTTTACAACAGTTTTAATGCGAGAGTCACACAATAAAGCAGTAGTATAAATATTTGTTCGGAAGTCCCAGCGTGCTCGGCAACATTAAGCTAAGGAAGTCCTGAGATAACCTCGTTGAGTGCACGTTGTCTTGGGCTGAACCCCCTTCAGGGAGGAGGGAACGTGGCAGGGGTCGGGGAGAGGGGAGGAGGTAGGTCTTCATGACACAGTGTCAGGGTGCTGCAGTGTGCAGGCTTGTGCGCTTCGGCTATCGGTTCAAGAGAAAACGGTTGAGGAAGAGGTTTTTTAGGCATTTATTTTTATTTTTACAAAGGAAGGGATAGTCCTGATATCGGCTGGGATAGAGTTCCAGATTTTGGGCGCGTTTCCAGCGAAGAAACAGGCAGCATTTTTTTGTTTATGTGTTTTCATAGGGATGAGTAGTAGGGTGTTGGAGCTCCTGAGGTTCCTTATCTGACCGGCCATCTTGAGTTTGGATGCCAGGTAGTCGGGTTTCCCTGTGTGGAGAGCTTTATGCATGAGGCAGGCAGTTCTGAAGCTGGCACACATTTTGACTGGGAGCCATTTTAGTTCTATGAGTGCGGGTGAGATGTGATCATATTTCTTAACTCCGGTGACCATTCTGGCTGCTGCATTGAAAGTTGTTTTGAGGGGGGCTAGGTGGGATTTTGGTGTACTAGTGATGACTGCATTCCCATAGTCGAGTCTAGACAGCACCAGTGATTGAGTGGCTTGTTTGAGGTCCTTGGGCGGGATGAAGGGTTTTATTTTGTTGAGTAGCTTCAAGTTGAGGAAGGCACTCTTTGCGGGGTTCTTAATGTGTTTGGCCATGTCAAGTTTTGGGTCTAGGGTGATTCCTAATGATTTTACAGAGTTAACCAGGGTGAGATTACCGTTGAGAATATCAATTGCTTTTAGCCATTCAACAATTTGAGGCTTCTCTTCTTTGTTGGAAATGAGGAGGATTTCTGTTTTGTCTTGGTTGAGTTTTAGGTGGTTTATTGATTGCCAGTGTTGGACTTCTCTTAGAGTGGCATTGAGTCTCTGATTGTTATCAATGGAGGAGGTTTCCAGATAGATCTGGGTGTCATCTGCATATAGGTGGAAGGGGATGTTGGCTTTTTTGAGTATGGTGGTGAGGGGTTCCATTTAGATGTTGAGCAGTTGTGGGGAGAGCACTGAACCTTGTGGGATGTAAAGTTTTAGATTTGTATTCTTTGGGAGCGGTTGTGTAAGAAGGAGGAGAACCAGTGTAGGACCACCACATCTGCACCTACCCTTTCTTGAAGCAACTTAATGAGTAGGTTGTGATCAACCGTGTCAAAGGCTGCCGATAGGTCCAGGAGAATGAGTAGGCAACATTGGTCTGTATCAAGTGACGTTAAGGATCACGGTTCAGTGCTGTGGCCTTTTCTGAAGCCCGATTGGTGAGGATCTAGAAGGTTGATGCTGTCCATGTGCTGAAACAGTTGTAGGAGAACACACCTTTTGAGGATTTTGGATAGGAGGGGGAGATGGGGACGGGTCTGAAGTTGTTCAGATCGTTGGTGTCGAGGCCTGTTTTTTTTAATAATGGCGTGATTTGGCCAACTTAGAGGCAGTCTGGTATGACTCCGGTTCTCAAGGAGCTATTTATGATCTTGCACCAGAACGGGGCTAGGTAGAGTTTCAACTGTTTGGTCAATTGGGTGGGTATAGGATCTAAGATGTGAGATGAGGGTTTGGAAGTGGAGATCAATTTGAGAATCTCGGCTTCCGGAATGGGGTTGAAGGATTTCCAGGATTTCGTGGGGTGCTTGCGTGTGCTGTCTTCGGTCTCAAGTGACGGACTTTTGTAGGTGGGATTGAGGTTGATATCCAGTGAGAGGTCAATCTTGGGGATTTTGTCATTGAAGAAGTTAGCGAAGTTGTCGCATAGGTCTATGGAGGCCCGAACAGAGGTTGCAGGGGGCTTGGAAGATTGTTGCCGGATGATGTTAAAGAGTTCCTTGGGCCTGTTTTATGCATTGTCCAGAGCGCTGTAGAAACAATTGGTGTTTTCTTTGTTGATGAGTTTTTGTAATTCCTTCGAGCTGCTTTGAGTTGCTCGAGGAAGCTTGTGGAAGGGTTGTTCCTCTATAGTCTTTCTGTAGCTCTTATTTGTCTCCTTTCGGAATTAATGTCTGTGTTGAACCAGGATCTGGATGGAATGTTCCTAGTTTTTTTTTAGTTTCAGGGGGGCTAATTGGTCTAGAATGGGCGTCATAGTTGTGTTGTAATGAGATGTGAGTTCTGTTGTGTGAGAGATCATCCATGGAGATAGGAAGGAGAGAGCTTACCCTTTCCTCTAGGTCCGCCAGGGTGATCTGAGTTAGATTTCTCGTCCATTGGGGGGGTCTTGCGTTGGAGGTTGGTATAGAATCGGTTGGATGATGCGGAATAGGATTAAGTGGTGGTCGACCAGTCAACGGGCAGGATGTGGTCAATCATGACTGTGTCACATTGGGCAATAATGGCATCTAGGATTGCTCCTCTGTTATGGGTTTCCTCTGAGCAGTGTTGGGTAAGGTTGTTGCTGTGTAGCAGATCATTCAAGTTTTGGATTAGAGAGTTGTTTTCTTCATTCCAGTGTAGGTTGGCAAGAATTAGGTTGTTAGCGTCTCGCAGTGAGCAATGAGCAATAAGTCGGACAAGTGTTTTGTTGTCGCTTGTGTTAATGTTGGCGGTTAAACATTCAAAGGTGTTGTACTTAAAGGTGTCGATTTCCGTCACTGAGATGTTGTTTTTTTGAATGATTGCTATACCCCCTCCTCTTTGGTCTTTTCGATCCTTGTTAATGATTTCAAATCCTGGGAGCACAAGTGTATCCATGATTGGGGAAGAGAAATCATTTAGCCATGTCACGGTGATGAAAGCTATGTCTATGTCTTGGATGAGGATGGATTCTGCTAGCTCGGTTGCATGTTTGGTGGCTGATCTGCAGTTTATGAGCATGCAGTTGTTGGAGGATGCCTCTTTTTTGAGTTTCTTCATTAGGGGGGCCCTAGGGATGTTAGTGCGGGAGGCCGGGGGTCTTGGAGATTTCGGAGGGGAGTGGTCTCTTCTGAATCCGGTAATAACCTGAATCTTGGATTGTGGGGTGACAATAGATGGGGTGTTGTACGAGGACGCAATATTTGCTGCTTCACTCGATGACAATGCATCTCTTGTTCTTTTGGGTCTCTGTATTTGATTAGAGAGGGGGATTGAGGTCCATCTAGGGCAGGGAGCACTGGGAGGCCTTTGGTGTGTGGGGCTAGAGAAGGTGGGAATCTGGTGGGGGTGTTGGGTATGTATTCGGAGTGTGGCGAGGTTAGTTAGGATTTTGTTAAAGCCATGGATTATAGTTTCTAGCTGGCTTTCCAGCAGGGTGAGACACTGCACCGTCTCTTCAGTGGTGGGGGTGTTCCGGGCGGGGTCGTCCTGAGAAGGGGAGGGCCTTCTTGTGATTATGCTGTCAGTGTAGGCTCTGAGCGGGGCCGTGGGCATGGGGTGTGGAGGGTTGTGTTGTGGATTCCGCGTCCTTTTGCCTATGGGTTTACCCCGATTACCCCGAAAGTATAAAGCCAGTGGTATGGAATGCTCCTATGGCAATTGCCAGTGCTTCAAACTGATTCATGCATTTACATCCATTGTGTTTGTGCTGCAAGGCAGTTTTTGCCACATTAGGGTTTCCAAGAACAAGAAAATAGTATAACGAGCTGAACCTGAAAGTGACCCTTTCTACTTCCTTCTGGTTATCATTATTAGTAGTTGTGATGGTAACCATACACAGTCCATTGGCACTGGAAGTAGGGGAGCGGGTGCTGCTATTGAAAATAATGTTGGACTTCAGAAGGTGCTGGAGAAATAAAGAGGTCTTTAAATTGTGTTCTTATCATGTCACATTTGTTTGTACAAAGACAGAGGCCAAATGTCAAGCTATGTCTTCTGAGAAATTGCTGGTTGTTCTTTTAACATAGAGATTGGTGTTTACTTTGCTTTTCTTTCTCTGACTACAAAGCAAGGTGCACTTAGTCACACAGTAAAGGTTGTAGGATGTCAATTTTATTCTAACACACAATAACATTTAGATGCCTATAAATGAACTGTTCACATATTACAAAATATATCAGTCATTCGGAAAGCAAACATGCAGCACTTTTTTTGTTATTCCGAATTGTGATGGAAGCAGAGGTTTTAGCAGGATCGAAACAAATCAAGACACTTTTCTTGGTGATGCACAAATGGTAAATATTTGCGGACACTTGATTTCTACATAATATTTGTCTATTAAATAGTTTTATCAATAAAATTGCATAGCCATGCAACTTTATTGGCCATTTCAAATGAAAAAGTGCTGTCTGTAAAGTGCAGTGTGCTACCACACCTATTGTAAGTAATATATTTGTGGAAGTGTGCCCAAAATATATTACGAGCTACTTACTGCACCAGTACCCAGGCGCGGCCGGCACAGGTAAGAGCGGTGGGCCAGGGCGGGGGGGGGGGGGGGGGGGGGGCAGTCCACCGACAACGTGATTGGTAAAATTAAATAAAAATAAATAAAACCACTTACCTTTTGCTCGCCACATCGATGACTCGGCGATGCAGCGAGCGCAAGGTAAGTGGTTTTATAATTTAATCTATTAAATCTATCGACTGCTCCCCACCTCGCCCCGCCCCACTGCTCTTACCTTTGCCAGCCACGCCTGCCCTTATCACTCCTCTGCAGAATGGACGTGGCTCATTTGCTACACTTGTTCTTTGCATGATGCTTGTTTTTTTTACCATCCCTTTGACTTTAATGATGTAACAATATTGGGAGCACCCCCACTCTGAAAATTGTTCCCGCACCACTGCCACAGTCTGAAACATGTTTCTCATAAACTGTTGAAGCACATGCTGTGCAATACAAAACAAGAACAACGAGACACGAAGAGGAAACACGTTTTATAAATACCAAAACACAGGAATGCCGGGACAAAAAGTGGGAGAAGAAGGCTGCCAGCCAACAGTTCACAGAGGTCAAAAACAGAAGTCCCAAGTGCCAGCAGGAAAAAATCGACTAACTGCACATCATTTTCTGTCTAATTAACACTACCTTCTGGTGTGTCACATGCCTCTCTTACCCTGCGTTCCAACTTTACATTGATTAAGAGCCTGTTTACAGTTTATTTCCACCATTTTCTCTCATTATTTTGTTTGATGTTGAAGAAGATTGCAGCTCCTACTAAGAAGAATGCAACATGTGCTAGGAATAATTACACTGTCATCTGGATTCACTAGAGCTGCTGTAAACTGTGCTTCATTCGCAAAAATGTCCAGAATCCTAATATATAACACACATTTGTTGTTTTATTGAACTCCTCGTACAATAGGACTAGTTGAAAACTGTGGCCTCGTTGTTATGTAACTAGCACTTCTCAATATTCTTGTAAGCTGTTCTTGGTAGTTTATTCTCTAAAGATTGAGATGGAGACACTTTGCAGGCGCTCCTCAGAACCGGCGACCTAGCTCATATTGTTTTTTAAGGATGTTCTGTTAAATCTTATGACCGACCTAACATGTACTGTCATTCTCGAACTTAATATTTTCTAGGGCAGTCACTGGTTACTGCGCAATTTTAGGTGTAGGTTCAATCCTTTATCACTGATGGCCAGGGGCCACAAGACTGTGCACCAAATGCATAATCAAGGGACCCCTTCTAGATTCTTGATACGCCAGTATAAATGAATTGGAGCCACCAAGGTTTATTTTACGAAGCAGTAGGGTTTAGAAACTCAGAAACAGTATGACCAGTCCTTTAAATGAGATGAAAAAGGTGTTGGCTCTAAAAGCGGCGGCCGGCACAGGTAAACATGATGAAGCAGTGGGGCAGTGGGGCGGGTGGCGGTTGGGGTGGGGCAGGGCGGTGTGGGAGGGAGGGAAGTCGGCAGACGACAGAATAGGTATAATTAAATAAAAAACACCTATTAGGTAGGTCCGATAAGAACGATCCGGAGGATCCAGACAACTACGAAGCGCGAGCTCTTTACCTCTGAAACCACAATCCTTTCATAAAAAGAGGTCTGGTTGCAGAGCGTTTTCAGGGATCGCTCCAAAGATTTGGAACTCCTTGTCTCCAGTGATACGGGGAATCTCCTCCTTTACCGCCTTCAAAAAAGAAGTAAAAATACTCCTAATGAACAAATTCATGTCCTAAGACTTGTTTCTATGCTGACTTCGAGTCATCGATACTATCCTCATATCACTGGCTACCTCTTGTGGATTGAAAGAGACCATTACATGTTTGTTTATTTCCACAATACTGACCTAAGGCTCAATAACTGTAAATAATATAATGTTCTGTTGCCCTCTGGGATCATCATATGTTGTCCACCGTTCACCTATGTTATCTTATACTATTTAACTCTTTTGTAAGTAATGACGAATATCAAATGCGTGTATACTTCCACATTTCTTATGTCTTTATAACTATATACTGTAAAGCGCTCTGATACCCTCGTGGATCATGTTCACGCTATATAAAACCTTATCAATAAAAATAAATAAAATAAATACATCTAGTGGCTGAATTGCATAATATGAAACCATAAAACCTGGAATTGATCTCAGCTTCCCTACTTTACTAAATTGTGCGATCCTGAGCAATTTATTTATTTCACTTTCCCTCTTTTTTCTTCATGATCACATATAAGAGTATGCCAAAATGCATGACTTTAGGATGTCTGATGTACAAAATGTTCTCCTGTGTTTGATTTGATAAACTATAATGTTCGTCATGCATAATAGGAACCTAGGCCACCCAAATAGAGCACATGAGAACTCATGTGCCTCATAGTTCACTATTGGCATTGTTGTCAGAGTGTGGAGAAGAATGAAGGTTTCTAAATTCATATTTGAAACCTATCACTTAAAAAAAAGAATTCTCAATGCTTTGATATTATCTAATACATTAAGGTGAAATGATTCTGTATGTTAATGAAATACGCTTTTTGAATTTTGAAGCGATCTCACCATATTTTCACCCTTTTGCTGCAAGATGGCTTTATAAATGAAGGTGTTTTTAAAGATATGCGGTGCAATACACCCTAGTTACTCCCTTTACTTAACTTGAATTAATCTTTGAATAAAGGCTTGCCTGTTTTTTAACATCTTTTTAATGTTTGTGCAGAGTCGAGTACTAATGAGGCTGTTGACCAGGGGGCCGCATGTAAAGGTCAGAAGGGCCGTACGCAGCCCCCGGGCCATACTTTGAGTATACCTTTACAAATAAATAAAATAAAAAAAATAAAAAAAAAATATATATATATATATATTAGCTCCAAACCGGGTTCCTTGCATACGAATCAGGCACCAACTCCGTGGGATAGTTTTAAAGAAATGATTTATTTCAAAAAGCTGTGGCACAGACGCGTTTCGGCGAACAAGTCCGCATTGCTCACTGTGTCTGACCCAGTTCACATATCCGATTTATAAGCTGATCATGTGCATAGAGTACACACCCCCCAATTACTTGGCAACCAATCAAAAAACAATTAAGATGAAAGACATACTTATGTGAAACAAGTCTTTCCACAGACAAGTGTCAATCGCAAATATAGCGATACAAAACATTTGAAAAACAAGCAAATCAGTACATCATTATTCGTCTGAATGTAGGAAAAATTCCCAAAAAGAACAAGTGCATGATGCATAAATATAAACAATCGAGGTACAGCCCAAGTGGGCATTCGTAAAGCACTGTTGAAGTAATCTACTGTTGATGACCAAAAGACAATGCAGCCACATAATATCAGTCTGTAGTTGCCATCTATCAACCTCGGAGGACTTACTGAGCACATATCCACAATTCAGCTAAATCAAAAAAGACTAAACTAGGTCACGACTCAAAGGATCGTTTACAAGGATTTTCTGAAGAAGCAGTTTGAAATTTATAGATGAACACTTAATGCTTCGTCGGCATTCAATACCACTGCGTCTCACTTTCCCCTCACGGGACGAAAGAACACTGGAGCCGGGGCCACAATCAAAAATGCGTGTTTATTAACACCAGGTCCGACGCGTTTCGGAGTTAAAAGTCACTCCTTTCTCACGGGCAACAGACTGTGTTATTTTTTACAATTAAAGCGCAAGTGCCGGTCACGTGCCATAGACATAAACAACATACTCGAATTCATCATCATTTTTCGTTTTTTTGAATTCATTCAAAATCATGTGGCAATTGATGCAAGCGATATTTCATCACAGGCAAAATGATTAAATACATGGAACTTAGAGCAGCTATAAACATTTGCATAAAGTAATTCAAAATTCGAAAACTTTATCAAGGCGCCAGTGCGCACAGAGACATGTTAGGATGCACGTACCCTCATTGGGCGTTATCATAGCACCACTATAAACAAAGTAAAGCCCCAGTGGGCAAAAATTCAGTACAAAATCAAAAAACCAGATTGGGCACTGGCACGCCCCGGAATGTGTTCACTGTTTAACAAGGCTTCATATTCACAATAGTAATATGTGGGTCACGCCGACAAATAAAACATGAAACTATCACAATTACTTCAGTAATGCCCGTTCGCAAGATCCTGCCCAAGTGGGCTTACTTATCGCTCCCAGTGTTAGTCAAAATCGTGACCATCAGTACAACTCATTCATGAAAACCCCTTTCAGTGAGCAGTTTTCTCCAGTACAGTCGAAAGTTTTATGCAGTAATCCCAGTAACAATCACAGTTCCATAGGCCACCTGAAAGATGAATAAAACAATGTTGACACAACTAAAACAAGTGCACTGACCAAATAAACTTAACACAAAAAGTTAAAAACACATGAAGAACAATACCCGAACCCGCTGTTATTGACAGTTACAAGTGTACCGATAGCTCTTCGTCAAGATTAAGACCTTCTGGGGCCATGGTATTGTATTTTATGATGGTTTTGGACTCGAGTCTTCTAAGCTCTCTTGTCCTGTTACCACCTCTGCACCTCACCGGGATGTGGTCCAGGACAACAAACTTAAGAAGATTCGGATTTTGTCCATGAAATTCATGGAAGTGTCTTGCGATGGGATAAGTTTTATCATTTTTTGTGATGGCTCTACGATGTTCTAGTATTCTGACCTTGCATTTGTGAATGGTACTGCCCACATAGAATTTGTTACAGGGGCATCTGAGTGCATACACTGCGTACTCTGTGTTACAGCTCAAATGTTTCTGTATTGTCATCGGTGCTTGATCTTTAGAGAGTTTGATAGATTTACAGTTATTGCTGAATTTGCAAGCTTTGCATTTGTTGCAGGTAAAGAATCCTTTTATATCACTCTTTTTGGTGTCAATCAACATACTTTTACATAGTGTATCACCCAGTGATCTCGGTTTCTTAAATGTGAGAGCTGGATATTCACCTACATGTTCACATAAATCTTCATCGTTACGCAGAATTTCCCAAAACTTTTTAAGGCTTTTTCTCACTTCCCAGGCCTGATTGTTAAAAGTTGTAATAAACCTTATGGGTTCATTCAAATCATGATCATTAACATTATTAGCCGGGAATAATAGTTCTTGCCTGTTCAACTTGTCAACTTTCTCGGCTGCTTCATTGACTAGGGTAGCATCATAACCTCTAGCTAAAAACCTTTCGGTCATAATGGTTTTCTCAATGAGGTAATTGTCTTCCTCGCTACAATTCCTGCGAGCTCTTAAAAGTTCTCCATAGGGAATACTGCGTATGAGTTTTTTAGGGTGACAACTACCTGTGTGCAGTAAGCTATTACCTGATGTTGCCTTCCTAAAAAGCTTAGTGCATAGTTTGTTGTTTTTGATGGTGAGTTGTAAATCAAGGAATTCGAGTTCTCTGGCATCGATGGTACTTGTAAAAGAAAGATTAAACTCATTCACATTCAAGGCCTTGACGAACTCCTTGGCCGCATCCTCAGTACCCTTCCAGATACAGAAGATGTCGTCAATGTATCTTAGCCAAAGGACGACGTGGTTTTTGAATAATCCGATTTTATGGATTACCTGCTCCTCCCACCAGCCGAGGTACAAGCCTGCAAAGCTGGGGGCGAAGCAGGTACCCATCGCCGTCCCTTGTATTTGTTTGTACATGTGATTGTCAAAAAGGAAGAAAAGTTTACTCAGGCAAAGCTGGATCATGTTCAGTAACATTTCAGTGTGGAAGAGGAAGGACAGTGATCTTTGTTTGAGAAAGGATCTGCACGCCTGAATCCCTAAAGCTTGAGGGATACAGGTGTACAGACTACTTACATCCAAACTCATCAAAAGGTAATCAGACTCCCAGACGATATCATTGATCAATCTTAGAAAGTCGCTGGTATCCTTAACATATGAAGGAAGTGATTGGACCAGGGGTTGTAGAAAGTAGTCTACATACTTGGACGTGTTTTCTAGAAGACTGTCACGTGAGGACACAATAGGTCTCCCTGGTGGACGTGTGGCATTTTTGTGTATTTTCGGGAGGAGATAAAGCACCGGAATTTTAGGGTTTTTGCAATGTAAAAATTTGTATTCTTCGTCACTGATCAATCTTTTCTCTCTCCACAATAACAATTTCTTTCCAACTTCCCTCACTGCTTCATCGTATTCAATTTTACTGGATTGGCTGTATCTTGTGCCATCTGATAATTGTAATCTGCCTTCCTCAAGGTACATGGTACGTGGCCAGATTACCACGTTACCTCCTTTATCGGATTTTTTTATGACAATATCAGCATTTGCTTCAAGCTCCTGTATGGCCAATTTTTGTCTAGTAGTCAGATTGGTCTTGTTGACTGATTTGCGTTTAGCTAGTTTTTTCAATTCGCAAATCATTCCTTTCTCAAAACAAAATATAGCTTCGCTCATAACTTGAGGTATAAATGTGGATTTTGCTTTAAAATTGGTTTTACCACCCCTATCAACATTGATATCAGTATTAGCCAGATTAATACACGGATCTTCTGAATAACCGGCAATATATATATATATAGATATACCTACTGGAGGTCACCAGTAGATAGTTATAGTTAGGACCTATTATCCATAGGAAAAGCGTTTTGTGATTTGCCAATATTTTTGGCACCGTTTGACGAATCTTCGCAAACTTTTCCAAACTAATGACCAGCTCAGGTCAGCTCCTGTCTGGAAAGTTTGGGGGTGATTCATCAAGCGGGTGCCAAGAAAAAAGTGGGGTCCCAAAACGTGTTTTCTCCATGTTAATTTCCATAGGAAATCTTGGAACAGGCTACAGCCCGAACTGCTAAACGGAATTACACCAAATTTGGCAAAAAAGTAACTCTTGGTTCAGAAAGCGACCTTTTTTTTAAACGGCGAAAATCCGTTCAGTAGTTCCTGAGAAATAAAAAAAATATATATATTGATATCTGATCACCGAGTAGGAGCTTTGAATCCACCCGAGCATGAACTTCATTCTTATTGGCTGCCAACACTCCAAACCAGAGTGTGTTGGCAGACATTTTGTCACTCGGAAGCGAGTTATATCACAAAGGTAGAAAAAAAGGTTGTAAATCTAGGAGAGGGGTCATGGTAGAAACATCCTTACCCCCTAGTGTGGGTGAATCCCAGCAAAAAAAAAAAGCCCCCGGGTAGGCCAGGTCCCAGGGTTAATGAGTAATTATATAGCGGGGGCCCGTGTAGGCCCCTGCAGCCCCGGACACCACCACCTTCCTGGTGCTTTATCCAAAATGTGCGGGGGCACACAGTCTGTCCCGAGGCCCCGGGGACTGCCACCTCCCCAGGGCATTTAATTATTTTGGGTGGGGGGCCTTGCGGGCCTGTCCAGGCCTCGGTGACCACCACCTCCCCGGGCTACATGATTTAAATGCTGGGGGCCACGCGGCCCTGCACAGCCCCAGGGACCACGACCTAACTGGGACTATATTCAAAATCAAAGTGTGGGGGGGCTTCGAGGCCCCCCATACTGCCCCAGGAACCATCACCTCCCTGGGGCACTAAGTATTTATATAGGGGGGTCCGTTACAGACCCACGTCCCCCCTCCTGGAGCCCTCGATGGCCCTGGGGACCGCCACCCCACCTGGGCTTGCTCCTGCAATGTCCCGGGGTGCCCACCCCAAGCTATGTTGTTGAGCTTTCTAGTCCATTTCTCAGATTTAATGATTTTGGCGAGAGAGGGTGGGGCAGAGGTGGTGATTGATAAAAGGATGATGTGGTGGTCGGACCAGTCAATGGAGATGATGTTAGAGAGGGAAGCCAAGTCCTTGTTAGCAATGATGACATCAAGAGTGGCCCGTTTAGTGTGGGTTGGAGAGTGACAAAGCTGTTGGAGGTCACTGATCTCAAGGAGATTGGTGAGGAGGTTGATTGAGGGGTCGTTGGGCTCATTCCAGTGAAGTTAAGATCACCAAGGAAGAGATTTTTTTAGTTAGAAAGTGAGGAGTGGGTAAGAAGTTCAGACAGTTCCTCAGTGAAGGGAAGGGGTTCGCCAGGAGGAGGGTAAATATTATGTAGTTGAATTGAGGGGTACCCCTGAAGCTTGAGTTCGGCTTCCAGGTGTTTAAAGGTAGCATGGTCAGTGGACTTCACAAGGGAAAGTTGAAGTTCATTTTTAAAGATTATAGCTAGTCCACCCCCTATTCTCTTAGATCTATCTTTTCTGATGAGGGAGTAACCGGGGGGAGTGAGTAAGTCTAGGCAAAGCAGTTGAGTGGTCATTGAGCCAGGTTTCCGTGAGGAAGGCGATGTCAATGGCTTCACTAAGGATAGTCTCCAAAATCTGGATTGCGTGTCGCACAGCCGAGCAGCAATTCACTAGCATGCAGGAGAGGGGTCTAGATTTGTTTTTAGGGACGGAGCACGAATGATGGTGAAAAGTTGGGGTTGGGGTCTAGGTGAGGCGGGAGAGGTCAGAATTCTGCAATTCCCCATGATAACCATAATGTTGTGGTGGGGGAGGGGGGATCTTCATGCCAGCGCCTCTTGACCTCCTCCATTGACCTCCTCGACACTGCATTCACGTTGTTGATGATGGACTGCCGTATTTCCATTTGTGTTGCCAATGGCACAGTGGAGGTGACGAACAGTTGTTGGTAGTTTTCTATCACCTCCGTGACGATGATCCACTCTTCCTGTGGGCTGAACCCCATCTTCCTCTTCCTCTTCTCATTGCCCTTCCCCGAGCACGGAATCCCTGGCTGGTCCTCCGTGGGGCTTGTGGGGTGCAGGTTGTCCTCTGCACTTGGTCCGCGTGCATCCACGGTGCTACGCAGTTTGATTTGGTTTTGGTGTGGTTTTTTTTTGCTTTTATAGTGCATTTTCCTGCATGACGTGTGGGAATTGCAGGCCTGTGGCTGGTTTTCGCGGAGTTTTGTATTGCGCTTGGCCTCACAGCAGCTTTTTTGCGTTTGTGCTTCGCATTTTTGCGGCGTCTCATTGACTTTATAGTGGACATTTGATGTGTTATCGTGAGCCTATCGCATGTTACCGCCGGCTTGGGAATACAGTGTTATCACAGTGTTATTTTCCCGCGATAGACTGCGATGTGAAGAGTTGCGTTAAGCTAAATTTGCGATGGTTATCACACGTTCTTGAGAATATCCCCCAACGAGTTTATTTTGGATACTATCAATGCAAATGGATTTGGGAACATTATTCGGCCTATTGGGAAGATTTGAACAATTACTGTTTGGATTATTATTTGAGCTATTTTTTATTGCATTTGCAAAATTGTGTTTGAAGGAACTAGTTTATATATTTGATCTTTATATTATATGCCATGTAAATGAGAGTGTATATTTTAGAAAATGTACTTCAGAAAAATAAATAATTTAATTGTAGTTGAAGAATGTAATTTGGAAACTGTAGATAGGTAAACAGATAGTTGAATTTGATGTAAAAATATTTTTACATAGATTTGTTTTTTTTTACAATCACAATGATTGTATTTATTCCCCTGCTGTTATATGATGATCTGCGTTGAAATCACTGTGTATGGTGAAATTCACTAGAATCTGAAAACAGCAAAAAATGGAAACTGAATATGTTATGTAATTGTAAAATTATGTTGTGTTCTAAAAACCATAATATTATACGCAATAAGAGTTTTCCTTCTTTTTTATTACAGAAAGTAATTGTAAACCTTGAAAAGATTTTAAATTCAATTTACAACAAAACAACTGTAAATAGTTTCACTGAGTTTGGTATGTATTTGAATAAAGAAGGTAAGATGAAATAATGTAATAAGCATAATATTATAAAGTAATGTTTACAGTAATTTTTATTGCACTGATCCATTTTTTCAAATACTACCCATGCACTGATCTACATAATTAGATACTATTCTCATACTCCTTCCATCACCCACACATTATACAAGCATTTCTCCATTCACCTAGCCTGAATCTATATACTTGTAATATCATCCAGAGACTACTTATGTACTCTTCCAATCACCCAAGCACTACCCATGCAGTCTTCCAATCATCTACGCACTGCTCCTGCACTCATGCAATCACCCTGCTACTACTCATGCACTCCTCCAATCACCCATGAACTACCCACGCAGTCCTACATGCAGCCAGGTACTACCCATGCACTCTTCTATGCACCCATTCATTACCCATGCACTCCTTCAATGACCCAGACATTACTCCTGTACTCATACAATCCCACAGACATTAGCCATGCACTCCTTCAATCACTCAGGCACTGCCCCTGCAGTCATGCAATTACCCATGCACTAATTATGTGCTACTCCTGCAGTCATGCAATCATGCAGGCACTACTTATGCACTCATGCAATACCCCAGGCACTACCCTTGCACTCCTTCAATCATCCAGGCAATATCCATGCACTTCTCTAATCACTCGGGCACTACATATGCACTTATAAAATCACCAAGGCACTACCTATACGCTCAGCTAATCACTCAGGCACTGCCTATGCACTCCTTTATTCACCCAGACATGATCCCTGCATCCATATAATCTCCCAGGCATTACCCATGCACTACTTCAATCACTCGGGCACTGTTAATGCAGTCATACATGTGCTCAGGCACTTCTGCAGCCCTCATGCAATCAACCAAGCACTACCTATGCAGTCTTCCAATCATTCACACACTTCTCCTGCACTCATGCAATCACCCTGCTACTACTCAGGCACTCCTCCAATCACCCAGGAACTACCCAGGCAGTCCTAAATGCACCCATGCACTCTTCCATGCACCTAGGCATTACCCATGTACTGCTTCAATCACTCAGACATTACTCCTGCACTCATACAATCACACAGACATTAGCCATACACTCCTTCAATCACTCAGGCACTAGCCCTGCAGTCACGCAATCACCCAGGCACTACTTATACACACATGGAATAACCCAGACACTACCTTTACACTCCTCCAGTCATCCAGGCACTATCTATGCACTCCTCCAATCACCCAGGCACTACCTATTCGCTTATAAAATCACCAAGGTAGTACCTATACACTCATCTAATCACTCACCCAGACATTACTCCTGCATTCATGCAATCACCCAGGTATTACCCATGCACTACTTCAACCACTCAGGCACTGCCCATGCAGTCATACAAGTGCTCAGGCACTTCTGCAGTACTTATGCATTCAACCAAGCACTACCCATGCAGTCATCCAATCATTCACACACTTCTCCTGCACTCATGCAATCACACTACTACTACTTATGCACTCCTCCAATCACCCACAAACTACCCAGGCAATCCTACATTCAGCCAGGCACTACCTATGCACTCTTCCATGCACCCAGGCATTACCCATGTACTCCTTCAATCACCCAGACATTACTCCTGCACTCATACAATCACACAGACATTAGCCATGCACTCCTTCAATCACTCTGGCACTACCCCTGCAGTCACACAATCTCCCAAGCACTACTTATGCACTCATGGAATAACCCAGACACTACCCTTGCACTCCTCCAGTCATCCAGGCACTACCTATGCACTCCTACAATAACCCAGGCACTACCTATGCACTAATAAAATCACAAAGGCACTACCTAGACACTCATCTAATCACTCAGGCACTGCCCATGCACTCCTGCATTCATCCAGACATTACTCCTGCATTCAGGCAATCACCCAGGTATTACCCATGCACTACTTCAATCACTCAGGCGCCACCCATGCAGTCATACATGTGCTTAGGCACTTCTGCAGCACTCATGAAATCAACCAAACACTACCCATACAGTCTTGCAATCATCCACGCACTACTCCTGCAATCATGCAATCACCCTGCTACTTCTTATGCTCTCCTCCAATCACCCATGAACTACCCAAGCAGTCCTACATGGAGGCAGGTACTACCCATACACTCTTCCATGCACCCAGGAATTACCCATGCATTCCTTCAATCACCCAGACATTACTCCTGCACTCATACAATCATACAGACATTAGCCATGCACTTCTTCATACACTCAGGCACTACCCCTGCAGTCATGCAATTACCCATGGGCTAGTTATGTACAACTCCAGCAGTCACGCAATCAAGGAGGCACTACTTATGCACTCATGCAATAACCAAGGCACTACCCTTGCACACCTCCAGTCATCCAGGCAATATCCATGCACTTCTCCAATCACCCAGGGACTTCATATGCACTTATAAAATCACCAAGGCACTACCTATACACTCATCTAATCACTCACGCACTGCCCATGCACTCCTTTATTCACCCACATATTATCCCTGCATTCATACAACCACCCAGGCATTACCCATGCACTTCTTCAATCACTCAGGCACTGTTCATGCAGTCATACATGTGCTCAGGCACTTCTGCAGCACTCATGCAATCAACGAAGCACTACCCATGCAGTCTTCCAATCATCCATGCAGTACTCCTGCACTCATGCAATCACCCTGCTACTACTCATGCACTCCTCCAATCATCCAGGAACTACGCAGGCAGTCCTACATGCAGCCAGGCACTACCCATGCACTCTTCCATGCATCTAGGCATTACCCATGCACTCCTTCAATCACCCAGACATTACTCCTGCACTCATCAGAGACATTAGTCATACACTCCTTCAATCACTCAGGCACTAGCCCTGCAGTCACACAATCACCCAGGCACTACTTATACACACATGGAATAACCCAGACACTACCTTTACACTCCTCCAGTCATCCAGGTACTGTACATTCACTCATTCAATAAGTCAAGCACTACCTATACACACATGCAATCAGGCAGGGACTACTAAAGCACTCATTCATTCCCACAAACACTATCAATGCACTCATTCAATGACTCAGGCAATACTGCTGCACTCATTCATTCACTGAGACAGTACTTATTCACTCTGACTCAGATATTACCATAACAGTCATTCAGTACTTATTCACAATGACTCAGATATTACCATAACAGTCATTCATAGAACACATATAAGTTTGTCTATTTTTAGCCAATTAGGTGGTTCTGAATAGAACAATTTTTTTTCTACTTTTTTTTGTTTTTGAATTTTTGTGGTGTTTTTGTTTTTAAAAAAGAAAAAATTAATAGAACCAACAGTGAACATGATGAAAAAAATATGCAATTATAAACTCATTGCATAGGGAAAAAGAAAATGACAGTGGTGAATTCTTATAGCAAGCAGGACAGCGTCCAGTGATTGCTCACTGAAACAGAGATGTTTTTTTCATTATATGCAACGCTGTTCCACTCGAGCAAAGTCAGGGAAGATCGTTGGTTGTGGAAGAAGATGTTTAAGCACTTGACGTGCTAGGTCAAGCAGCGTTGTTGTCGCTTCTTTGCCTCTCTTGTTCCCGTCTAAGCTGCTCCTTAGCTAGACGTCGAGGATGCATTGTTTCTAGATGTTTGAACATCGACGACGTCCCACAGGAAGATTTTTTATCAGAACCTTGTAAGAGGACATTTTGGCAAATAGTGCACGTAACTTTACGGGCATTTACTTTTTTTCTCCTGGAGGAATAAAGAAAAATGCCCATACAACATTTTTATACCTCTTCTTTACAGGTTCCTCCAGGTCTTCTTCTTCTTCACGGGGAAGCTGTACAGGTGCACCACCAGCTGCCATTTTCAGTTCTGTTAAAAAAAAAAATACCATAAAAAGGCAAGTAAGACCAGAAGACAATAGGTTTGTCTCCTAAGATGCTCTTCAAGGAATGAGAAAAAACGGGTGGGATCTTTCATGTTCTAGAATTAAAAGGTTCTTAACCAATGAAATGCTTTCTTTTGAAAGCACTCAGCGCGCACCCGGCGCGCACCAATCACGATTCACGAAAAATATATTTAACAATAATTTATTTTTATTCCAGTTACAAATATATGATATTCACAATTATCTTAAATAATGTATTGATATAATATATATAATAAAGTAATATACATATACTTTTAAAACTTAAAGATTTGTGATGAATTTGCGCACCCGGCACAACCCCCAGAACTTCTTCAATCACTCAGGCACTGTTCATGCAGTCATGCATGTGCTCAGGCACTTCTGCAGCACTCATGCAATCAACGAAGCACTACCCATGCAGTCTTCCAATCATCCATGCAGTACTCCTGCACTCATGCAATCACCCTGCTACTACTCATGCACTCCTCCAATCATCCAGGAACTACGCAGGCAGTCCTACATGCAGCCAGGCACTACCTATGCACTCTTCCATGCATCTAGGCATTACCCATGCACTCCTTCAATCACCCAGACATTACTCCTGCACTCATCAGAGACATTAGTCATACACTCCTTCAATCACTCAGGCACTAGCCCTGCACTCACACAATCACCCAGGCACTACTTATACACACATGGAATAACCCAGACACTACCTTTACACTCCTCCAGTCATCCAGGTACTGTACATTCACTCATTCAATAAGTCAAGCACTACCTATACACACATGCAATCAGGCAGGGACTACTAAAGCACTCATTCATTCCCACAAACACTATCAATGCACTCATTCAATGACTCAGGCAATACTGCTGCACTCATTCATTCACTGAGACAGTACTTATTCACTCTGACTCAGATATTACCATAACAGTCATTCAGTACTTATTCACAATGACTCAGATATTACCATAACAGTCATTCATAGAACACATATAAGTTTGTCTATTTTTAGCCAATTAGGTGGTTCTGAATAGAACCATTTTTTTTCTACTTTTTTTTGTTTTTGAATTTTTGTGGTGTTTTTGTTTTTAAAAAAGAAAAAATTAACAGAACCAACAGTGAACATGATGAAAAAAATATGCAATTATAAACTCATTGCATAGGGAAAAAGAAAATGACAGTGGTGAATTCTTATAGCAAGCAGGACAGCGTCCAGTGATTGCTCACTGAAACAGAGATGTTTTTTTCATTATATGCAACGCTGTTCCACTCGAGCAAAGTCAGGGAAGATCGTTGGTTGTGGAAGAAGATGTTTAAGCACTTGACGTGCTAGGTCAAGCAGCGTTGTTGTCGCTTCTTTGCCTCTCTTGTTCCCGTCTAAGCTGCTCCTTAGCTAGACGTCGAGGATGCATTGTTTCTAGATGTTTGAACATCGACGACGTCCCACAGGAAGATTTTTTATCAGAACCTTGTAAGAGGACATTTTGGCAAATAGTGCACGTAACTTTACGGGCATTTACTTTTTTTCTCCTGGAGGAATAAAGAAAAATGCCCATACAACATTTTTATACCTCTTCTTTACAGGTTCCTCCAGGTCTTCTTCTTCTTCACGGGGAAGCTGTGCAGGTGCACCACCAGCTGCCATTTTCAGTTCTGTTAAAAAAAAAAAATACCATAAAAAGGCAAGTAAGACCAGAAGACAATAGGTTTGTCTCCTAAGATGCTCTTCAAGGAATGAGAAAAAACGGGTGGGATCTTTCATGTTCTAGAATTAAAAGGTTCTTAACCAATGAAATGCTTTCTTTTGAAAGCACTCAGCGCGCACCCGGCGCGCACCAATCACGATTCACGAAAAATATATTTAACAATAATTTATTTTTATTCCAGTTACAAATATATGATATTCACAATTATCTTAAATAATGTATTGATATAATATATATAATAAAGTAATATACATATACTTTTAAAACTTAAAGATTTGTGATGAATTTGCGCACCCGGCACAACCCCCAGAACTTCTTCAATCACTCAGGCACTGTTCATGCAGTCATACATGTGCTCAGGCACTTCTGCAGCACTCATGCAATCAACGAAGCACTACCCATGCAGTCTTCCAATCATCCATGCAGTACTCCTGCACTCATGCAATCACCCTGCTACTACTCATGCACTCCTCCAATCATCCAGGAACTACGCAGGCAGTCCTACATGCAGCCAGGCACTACCCATGCACTCTTCCATGCATCTAGGCATTACCCATGCACTCCTTCAATCACCCAGACATTACTCCTGCACTCATCAGAGACATTAGTCATACACTCCTTCAATCACTCAGGCACTAGCCCTGCAGTCACACAATCACCCAGGCACTACTTATACACACATGGAATAACCCAGACACTACCTTTACACTCCTCCAGTCATCCAGGTACTGTACATTCACTCATTCAATAAGTCAAGCACTACCTATACACACATGCAATCAGGCAGGGACTACTAAAGCACTCATTCATTCCCACAAACACTATCAATGCACTCATTCAATGACTCAGGCAATACTGCTGCACTCATTCATTCACTGAGACAGTACTTATTCACTCTGACTCAGATATTACCATAACAGTCATTCAGTACTTATTCACAATGACTCAGATATTACCATAACAGTCATTCATAGAACACATATAAGTTTGTCTATTTTTAGCCAATTAGGTGGTTCTGAATAGAACCATTTTTTTTCTACTTTTTTTTGTTTTTGAATTTTTGGGGTGTTTTTGTTTTTAAAAAAGAAAAAATTAACAGAACCAACAGTGAACATGATGAAAAAAATATGCAATTATAAACTCATTGCATAGGGAAAAAGAAAATGACAGTGGTGAATTCTTATAGCAAGCAGGACAGCGTCCAGTGATTGCTCACTGAAACAGAGATGTTTTTTTCATTATATGCAACGCTGTTCCACTCGAGCAAAGTCAGGGAAGATCGTTGGTTGTGGAAGAAGATGTTTAAGCACTTGACGTGCTAGGTCAAGCAGCGTTGTTGTCGCTTCTTTGCCTCTCTTGTTCCCGTCTAAGCTGCTCCTTAGCTAGACGTCGAGGATGCATTGTTTCTAGATGTTTGAACATCGACGACGTCCCACAGGAAGATTTTTTATCAGAACCTTGTAAGAGGACATTTTGGCAAATAGTGCACGTAACTTTACGGGCATTTACTTTTTTTCTCCTGGAGGAATAAAGAAAAATGCCCATACAACATTTTTATACCTCTTCTTTACAGGTTCCTCCAGGTCTTCTTCTTCTTCACGGGGAAGCTGTACAGGTGCACCACCAGCTGCCATTTTCAGTTCTGTTAAAAAAAAAAAATACCATAAAAAGGCAAGTAAGACCAGAAGACAATAGGTTTGTCTCCTAAGATGCTCTTCAAGGAATGAGAAAAAACGGGTGGGATCTTTCATGTTCTAGAATTAAAAGGTTCTTAACCAATGAAATGCTTTCTTTTGAAAGCACTCAGCGCGCACCCGGCGCGCACCAATCACGATTCACGAAAAATATATTTAACAATAATTTATTTTTATTCCAGTTACAAATATATGATATTCACAATTATCTTAAATAATGTATTGATATAATATATATAATAAAGTAATATACATATACTTTTAAAACTTAAAGATTTGTGATGAATTTGCGCACCCGGCACAACCCCCAGAACTACGTACGTGAATTTACACGACGCCAAGATCCGCGCACCCATCGCATACCAAACGCGCATCCTACTAGACTTAACCAATGTGGCGGCAAAATTCTTGGCTTCGCGCACCCACCGAGACAAGTACAGAATCGGTACGCTAACCCACTTTCAAAAAAATAAAATTTAAATGTATATTTATATTTTAGAAAAGAGAAAACATTATATTATTTTATAACAATTAAAAAATTTAAAAATATATATTTTTGGGATATTTTACTTAGAAATTAGCATTTAAAAAACCTTTGAAATTCACTGAAAAAACCACAGGTTTCAGAGACATTATCGTTAGAAATTAGCTTTTGAAAAACTTTTGAATTTCACTGAAAAAAACCACAGGTTTCAGGGACATTATAGTTAGTTGGACATTTCACTCGTACAAAACCAGAGAAATGCGGCCGTTATAGTTAGTTGAGCTAACTATAACTCGTGCCCCGCAATGAACTGCTGATGACATCACATATTACATCCCTCATGACATGGTCAGTGACATCACTGATGACATCACTGATTACATCTCAAATTACATCACTGAGGACATCACTGATGACATTATCCACATGATAATCGGATGCACCTCCTCATACCCTAATATAAACTTTGATACACTCACTCTAAAATACACACTCCCATTTTCGAAACCATAGAAAGACACCAATATCAGTTACTACATTCCCACTCACTGATTCATAGGTCTCCACTCATTTACCCATACAGTCACTCATACATGCAGTCACTTATCAATGCAGCACTATCATTCACACTCATACACCTATACAGACACTCACACACCACAACTCACCCATTGAGCTACTCACACATCTAGTCACCTAGTCAGTCATGCAAAGAATCAATCACACTCCCATTTAGCCACCTATACAGTTATACACACACCACCTCACTTATTCATACAGATACTAACACATACGTACCCTCTTATACAATCACTGACACAAGCATACACTCATCCATACAGCCACTCTCACAATCACTCACTCTCACATATAGTCACTAACATACTCAAACACTCACAAGTACTGCCTTTCACATATGTAGTTACTCACACATATATCACTGAGACATCCATTCACTCTTCAACATAGCCATATGCACACTTACTCACCCATAGAGCCCCTCACAGATGCACTCATGAACCCATACATCCACTGAATCACCCACTCACACATCCATGCAGGGAGTTATACCCCCACCCACCCACACAGATGCTCAGGCACCCATACAGGTACTCAGACAACCAATCATTAACCCATATAGACACTCATGTAGCTACTCACCAACCCATGCGGCTGCTTACATACCAATTGACAAACTGATACAGACATTGACACAGATTAGTCACTCACCCATGCATTCACTAACACACATTTATTCACTCACTTATACAGTCAGCCACGCACCCACTAAATCATCCATTTAGACACTCATACACCCACTCATTCTTCAATACACCTTGGCGTACACATATATATATATATATATCACATTCTTGAATTTTAAAGAAACACTCACAGTCACTGGATGATGTCATCAGTGATGTCATCAGTGATGTAATTTGAGATGTCATCAGTGATGTCACTGACCATGTCATGAGGAATGTAATATGTGATGTCATCAGCAGTGCATTACCAGGGCGCAAGTTATAGTTAGCTTAACTAACTATAACAACCACATTTCTCTGGTTTTGTATGAGTGAAATACCCAACTAACTATAATGTCCCTGAAACCTGTGTTTTTTTCAGTGAATATAGATATATAGATATATATACACACACATGTATATGAAGGCTTTTAGTTATCTGCAAAATACTTACAGTTTCTTTGTAAAGGCATGTGTGGTAAAGACATGTTCTTTTAAAAATACTTATGTATTTATATACTTATATTTTTATACAAACATACATATAAGTATGTATGTGTGTATATATTTTTATATACATTTATATATGTGTAAATCACATACATATTGTTACATATATATGTATTTATATTTAATAAAATATATAAATATATATATATTTTTCCTTAACAATCCTCAACCCTTAAACCCATACCCACCCAAAGCCCTAAAAATTCCCTTGCTGCCCAATATCCCATACCCATCCTAAACTGTAAAAATTCCCATACCACCCAAAAACCCTTACCCACACTGAACCCTAAAAATTCCCTTACCACCCAAAAACACTTTCCCATCCTAAATCCTAAAAATTACCCTGCCACTCAAAATCCCATACCCACCCTAAATCCTAAAAAATCCCTTACCACACCCAAACCCTTACCCATCCTAAATCCTAAAACAGATTTTATTAACAAAGAAAGGCCACAACACATTTCAACGGTAAACCGCCTTTGTCACAATGACGAGCATCACACTATTCGGCCATTAAATAACCGAGTCGCTTGGGAGGTTGTCACAGCAACCGCACTTGTAATAGATATAAAAGTGAAGGCACAATGCACAATTCAGTGTAAAACGAAAATAAGAAGCATGTAACGAATAAATACTGTCTGAGCACAGAATATTGTGACAAAATTAAGTACAAAACGAAAAGCGGGAAAGACAGAGGAAAATCAAATGTTACTCAACAACTGACCTAGACAACAGACTATAAATATAACAGTTCTCTTGTGCTTCTGTCTCGCGCTTGTTATAACACAGATCAACAGAACTCCAAAAGTCCAGTAATTGTATGTGAGTGCAATCCCAACCAAATAATGAATGCGATGTACATTGTTCATAAGCAATTAATTGAACACAAATGGTCCCATGTGAGCTAATGGAAGAATAAATGTATTAATAACATCATAGACACATGATTAAAATGATTGAAACAGATATCAATTAAAACACCACAGTTGTATCACATTTAAACAAATCACGCCTCATCCAAGGGAATCAAGCCCCGGTGGGCATTGAAAAAAGGTTTGCATTATGCCCAAGTGGGCCAGCTAACGACCAAACAAATGACATCACTGCAAATGGGCACTCGGTTGCTATGGAAAAAAGGGGATAAAGAGGCGTAAAGTCAAAAGCAACAAAGAGATTAGGAAAAAGAAATGGAAAGGTGAGCCTGAAGTAAAACGGAAAGTTGGGCAGGGAGCAAGACAAGCAATGGGATTTATAAATGTGTAGAAAGGGCTTGGTCAGCGTTCATGCCACGGGGGATCTTGGTGTTAAGGAGAATGACATATTTAGATTCAAGTCTCTGGAGTGCTAGCTGTCTGTTCCCCCTCTCAGATTCTTAGGAACAGAGTCGATCACAAAGTAAGAGAGATCTCTAGCGTTCCCACCATGGCATTGATTAATATGCCTGGCAACTGGGTAATTGGGGGTCATCATTGCTGATGGCCCTCAGATGTTGCAGGATACGGACATGTACGGGGTGGATAGTACTACCTACAAACTGCTTTATGCAAGTGCATTGTAGAACATACACTGCAAAATAACTCTTGCAAGTGTAGGTACCTCTTATTTCAAAAGGAGATTGCCTCAGAGGTATGTGGATCTCTTTGGTGGTAGTACCGTAACGGCAGGCTTTGCATTTGGAACATTTTAGAAAGCCTCTATGGGTTTTAAGCCAATTAGTCCCTTTGTTGTTACTAGGCGCATTGCGTACAAGTTCTTTTTCGCATAGATTTGGCTTACCTAAAGGAGATTGGGGGTACTCTCTCTATTTTGGGTCCAAGCACCGGGTCACTTCGCGCAATCTGCCAGTGTCTATAGAGCATCTTGCGCAGAGTAGTATGGTAAGTGTTGTACCCTGTTATAAGTCTAGGGATCCCTGACTCACATTTCTTCTTTTCTTTTTGATTGCTCCTTTTCCGGGAAGGAAACAACAATTCTTGCCTTTTAATATTGTTTGTTTTGGCATGGGCTTTCTCTAGATTAGTAGTGCTCTACCCACGGGATTTGAGCCTATCAAAAAGATTATTTGTGGCTTTGGTCAAACTGGTTTCAGTACTGCAGTTACGCTTCATCCAAAGAAATTCTGCGTAGGGGATACTTTCCTTCAATTTGGCTGGGTAAAAACTGCTAGAATGTAAGATGAAATTACCTGACGTGGGCTTTCTGTATGTTTTGAATTGTACTTTGCCATCTTCGATAAAGATCTCACGGTCTAAAAAGTGTATGTTTTCAGTACTGGTATTACACGTAGAGGTTAGATTCCAACAGTTCTTATTGATCTCATTAGCAAAAGTTTGTGCTGATTCTTTAGTACCTTGCCACAAAATTAATAAGTCATCTTTGTATCTAACATAAATAACAACATTTTCTGTCAAAACCTCTTTGTATGTAGTCAAAGTCAAAAGTCAAAAGATACTTTATTGGACAGCTAAGAGTCATAAAAGCACAGTTCGTTTCAAGACATTGGTACTTAAAACCGTAAAAAACGTTAACAAATTATATTCTAAAGATACTATATGCAGAACAGATAAAAAGGTATCCCAATTTACAAATTCATCAAACATCTCTAGATATACAAACAAAGCAGCAATATAAGGTACAAACATACAATGAATAAATGCCCAGAATATATTGAATCTATCTCGTGAAATACTCATTAAGTAACCGAACACACTGACTCTGGAGCCGACAAGCTTTTCCTGTATCTAATGGCCGTATTAAAAAGCTTGCAACCCCCAGGCAAACTGTGGGAGAAGGTAGCATTTGAAGATAGGTCAAAGCCAGCCTCACTTGAACAAACTGTCGATCTTTAAACAGTGGTAAAATATGAGACCTGCGCTGAGGGTCATAAAAAGTGCAAAAAAACATAAAATGTAATGTATCCTGGTCTGAGAAATAGTCGCAGTGGCAAGGTTTGAGCGAATCAGACTTCGAGTAGCCTAGGGAAAATGCCAAGAGCCAAGGGACCAGATTCAGACGAAATCTAGTCAATACAAAGTGATGATATGCTTTGTTAACATAAGTTAAATAAGGTTGCATCTGTGGGCCCATACTCAATATAACAAAACTCCTCACAGACGGTTTTACTACTTCTGCCTCCTTCCCAAGCATCTGCCGCGTGTCCCAAAACTGCTTTTTAAAAGCTCTGATAGCAGTTTTGCTCAATACCCCTGGGTTCAGGAACAGATCCGAGCGGCCAAGCCATCCGGACTGTTTATTTTATGTATTTCAACCAGGGGATGCACAAGGTCCCATCCAGACTAGAGCAGTCGCCAATTATGAGCTGGCCCAGGTTTGGCGCTGGGGGCGCCCAGGTTCTAAGCCAGCGCAACAATGGTGCAACCGCAATCTCGTCTGAGATATACCCAGCTCCCAGTTCTCCATGCACGTTAAAAACGGGTGTTGCGATGGGGACTGCAAGGAGTTTCTGCATATAGTTATTCTCAGCTATCTGGATCCCCTTCGCATCCTTATACCCCCAAATGTCACTCCCATTCGTAGCCATCGGGATGCATTTTGTGTTATAGGTCTTTAATAGAGCAGGGAGTGGTTTAGGCTTCAATCTTTTTGCAAAATTCAAAGTGGCCCCCGCAGCTCTGGCCAGAGTGTTACTTTTAAGTAGGATTTGCGGACCCCAGGATCCTTTTTCGTCAAAAACTACCCCTAGATAAGGAAACGCGGGCACCTTAATCAGTTCTGCCCCTTTACAATAAAATTTGGCCTTAGCCGCCTTTCCTGAATCTATAGTCATACTGCGCGATTTCTTATAGTTCGTAGTTAGATCCAATGACTCCATAAAGCTCATAAAACAGTTCAAAAGACGTTGTAGGCCCAAAGCAGTTCTGGCCAGCAGAACTGCATCATCTGCATACAGAAGTGCAGGTATCATTTTGGAGCCAGCTCTGGGGATGTCTTCACAACAAGCTGTTAGGGCTTCACCCAATCTATATAATGTAAAGTGTGAACAGCAGAGGTGCCCGAATGCACTCCTGCCTGACCTCCCTTTTTACTTCCCAGGAGATAGTCAAACTACCATCTGTGTTGTACCTTACATCTGCTATGGTGTTTTCATGGGCAGTGTGCAAAAAGGACACTAACTCCGCATCTATCCCTAGATCAGGTAACACTAACCACAGCTTAGACCTGTTGACATAGTCAAAAGCTGAGGTTAGGTCCATGAAGGCCAGATGTAAGGTTCCTCTCTTGGCAATGGTGTACTTTCCAATAACTAGATTCAGGTTTAGGCACTGGTCCAAGGTCCCTTTCCCCTGCCTAAAACCATACTGCAGGTCGGAGATGATATTGGCCTGATCGAGATATTCTGTAAGTCGATCCAGAATTACTTTCCCCAATATTTTTGCCACGGAGTCTAAAAGAGAAATTGGTCTATAGCAGGCGGGTTCCGAACTCCTTTTTTAAATATAGGGACGATAACCGCCTTAGCCCACGATGAGGGAAAACCCTTAGAGCACGCGTCATTAAAAACATGGGTTAAAATCCTGGCCCAAACATTTGGATCAGCTATATAAAGGTCAGCAGGTACCACATCTGGTCCAGGCACCTTGCCTGCTGAGGTTGAAGCAATGGCTTTTTGGACCTCATCTATGTTAAAATTAAGGGGGTTACCAGGTAGGCCAGGAACTGATTGTCCTGCGGCAGATTCCAAGTTTGTATCGCTATAGATGTTACAAAAATGCTGGACCCAGAGCTCAGCTGGTTTTGTGCAATCACTACTGGAATTAGGTGTATCTGAGAAGTAAGGGCTATTAACCAGCGACCACAATCTAGTGCTGTCAGCCAAAACACTGGCTTTAGTTAGTGCTTCCCAGGCCTGTTCCCTTATCTGTTTCTTCCGTGCCTGGATTGCAAGTTTATAGGCCTTCCTACAATGCCTAATCAACATAGCGCCCCTTGGCTTTTGCATCAGGGCCTGTTTTAGTTCCTTATGAGTAACTGAACACATTTTGTCAAACCACCTTTTAATTTTTGTAGAACTGGTTCTAGAATTAGAGGTTAGGTCAGTTGCCACCTGCTTAATAATGCTATCAAAAGCTTCAAGAGTGTCATTGTCTTGTGAAGCAAGGTCCATACACACTTGGAACTCCGGTGCACAGGTTGAATATAGATCATCTAAGAAGCTCACCGGTGTTATCCTTTCCCACTTCAGTCTCCTAGCTTGGTGTTTGGTGCTGATATTTTCGTTAGCAATTCGACTTGTGGCCCTCCCCTCAAAAGCGGCAAAAAGGGAGGCATCCAATGTTAAGGGATTCTGGTCACTGAGGCAATTCCACGTAACACTTAGGTTGTTGGCAACTGGTGATAGTGGTAGAGATATCATAATGAAGTCAATGACACTGGAACTACCACTGCCTACATAGGTGGGGACCAGCGCTGTCGGATCTGATTGCTGTAGACATAACAAATTATGGTCTGAAAGAAAACTTTCTAAATAAATGCCCGATGGTGTGTGCTCAAAATGATTAGACAGATCATCATGCCCGTTGTCCTTCTCCATTGTGGGGATACAATTGCGGCTGTACTGATGGATGTTAAAGTCCCCAAGAATTAATGTATTGTGGTAAGCTTGAGTTCCTTCCCCATAGCTTTCTAATAAGGCCTCCATTGCTAAGAGATGTTCTGTCTCATGTGATTTAGTATGCGAATTATAAAAATTGACCACTAACAGAGTGGGGAAATTCTTGTATGACAATGCCACTGCTAACACATTGGGTGGGCAACAATCAATCAATGTTGCTTGATAAGAATGTTTTAATGAGAACATTAAAAGTAGACCCCCTCTGGCTCTTCCCATGTTTGAGGGGACAGCATATTTACAAAACATAGTAAAACCATCTAAGTAAAAACAGTTTTCAGGTTTCCATGTTTCCTGTAAAGCAATAATATGATGTATTCTAAGAAACTGTTCCCAAGCAATGTTACCCTGTTTAGACCTGAGGCCTACCATGTTCCAGGACAATACTTTCACGGAAGGATCTCCAGAATTAACCGGGGTAGAAATGGATGTAGTTACATTATTCAGCAGTGATAGTGGGGGAGGTGTGGGTGCAAAAACACATGGATAAGTGGAGGTGTTTAATAACGGCTGCTTGCCTGGGGTACCTATAACCACAGGAGATAGTCAGTCATTTTCATCAAGACTCAACGGGCAATCTAGAGGTAAGAAACGGTTAGTCAAAATTAACCCTGAGTTCCCATTTCTTTGTTGATGGAGCTTCACTGGCTTGAATGGAAACTGCCAATCCGAATTTCTCAGGGGCGGTTTAGGGGGATACAAAGATAATAAACAGGCTATTCTAATTCGGGACTTAGTACCATCCCTAACGTGACAGCCTACCAGTGCTCTTGCCTGCATAGGATTCTTAAAATTGACAATAATAGTCTCCCTCCACAGTCTTCCTAGTCCCATAGCTTACCCACCTCACCCTTCTGGCCATAATGATGTCAGGAGTGAACTGTGGGCCATTTTCCACATTGTTATTGCACCAATGAGCCGTCTTATACATAAGATCCAAAGTTGTTTCCTTGGTACCAGGCGTAAGTGTGGGCACCCCTGCTAAGATGGCGACTAGAGGTGCTGATTCAGGGGGAAGGTCGATGATACTAACATTTTTGGCTATGACCATGTTTGGGACTGAGGAGGGATGTGTGGGTGATGGGCCCACCTTATTTTTTACCTGACCTTCCGCGTGGGCCGTGGACGAAGCAGTGGCGTGCTCCCCAGTATTAATTAGAGATGGTGCAGTATTATCTTGGGAGCTGTTCGTCTGTGGCACTTGGATTGCACCACCAGGTTCCGGACAGGTGTCCCCCCTTCCCCTTGTTTTTATGTCACTAACAGAAGTGCATGATTTATACATGGAGATAAAAGAGTTACATTTCAATTCAATTTCATTCAATTTTATAAATATGGGCGCCAACAAGTCCTTAGTCAAAGACCCTAGCTTAGTAGTAAGATTGTCCAGCAACAGTTCAATTTTACATTCACAGGTGCAAACAACAGGGGGTTTGAGAGTTTGAGGCTGCGGTGATTTCCTCAAAGTTCCTCTGCCGCCTTTTCTCTTTCGTTTGGGAGGTGGACTGCCCAGATCCTCACCCAAAGTCGAAGCTGCAACGGAAGTGCAGCTCAGTGCTCTCTCTTCCTCGCATGGACCTGCTATTGATGGTATTCCAGACATTGGCAGGGATATCGTTCCTGCACTGTCTCCAGTGATAGTCAGCCTTTCATCCTCCCTCGCTGATGCCAGGGCTAATTTCTCAGATTCCAATGACAGCCTTTTTTCGGTTAGGGCTATTTCCTTTGTAAAACAATAGCAGCTTTTGTCAGAAAGGAATCTGTAGTCCCACTTGAGCCAACTGCATAAGACCTCTGCGAGCCCCCCTGACCATTAGGTAGCTTCCTTTTGCTCATGGCTAATCAATAGAAAAACACTTTATAATATAAAATCCTATTTATCAATGAGCTGATCTTCAAATGTCTGAGTTTGCAAAAGAGGGGGGGAAACATGTTACTTTCAGATCCTACTACAGAAAAGACGCTCAGATGTCTATGAAGCAATGTTAATTAACAAAGATGAAGGTGTAGAACCAACAAGTGAGGGAGTTATGCACTGTACCTTGGTTATGTGATTATGAAATCAATCTGGTCAGGAGATGTTCCCATACGGCTGTATCCGTTTAAGATGAATAAAGAGGTATGGCCCAGCCCAGCCTCTTCAAGACTTTAAATGGCTTAAGTGCACCTGCTGATGCAGAGAAAGTGCGCTGGCCCCTCCTGGCGCAAGGGCTACTGGAATTTGTGGTCCAGTCCCCCCTGGCGGCACTGAAAAGTGCACTGTGCTTTCCTGTAGGGTGTAACAACTCCCGAGGGGCTCCTGCTCCTGCCCTTTTGGGGGTGTTGAAAGTGCACTGTGCGTAGAGAAAATGCTGTTACCGGCTGCTAGAGGCTCACTCCCCCGCGGGAGCCTGCGGCTGCTTAAGTGCACCTGCTGACGCAGAGAAAGCCCACTGGCACCTCCTGGCGCAAGGGCTGTTGGAACTTGTGGTCCAGACCCTCCTGGCGGCACTGAAAAGTGCACTGTGCTTTCCTGTAGGGTGTAACAACTCCCAAGGGGCTCCTGCTCCTACCCTGTTGGGAGTGTTGAAAGTGCACTGTGCGTAGAGAAAAGGCTGTCACCGGCTGCTAGAGGCTCTTTCATCCATGTTTAGAAAACTAGCCTCCTGTTGCCATATCTCCTGATTGAGATGCCTGTGTCCCTGTATCCCTGGTCACGTAGCTGAGAGATCGTGGCTGAGAGATCGGCAGCTGGACCGGTCACCTGCACTCTAAAGAGGAGCGCGGTATCTCCCCATCTCAGTCTTTGCAAACACAAGGCAGGGCCTGTCGATCCCAAGTCACAACAGAGCTGCTCTCAACGCCGCTTTGGACGTGCCTCGCTGCTCGTGCTGCTCTCTATGGGTAATTAGAGCTCAGGTGTTCCATTTCCAGCGTAGAATCTTTTCATCTGAAGGACCCACCTGTGTTTGCCTGCCCATCTCCTGTGAAGCAGGCTCCCACATGTAGTCATGAGTACCTGCTCCTCCCACCAGCCCATATGCTATATATACATCTCTGTAGGTTCTTTCTGCACATCTCTTGTTTCTTCCTGCACTTTTCTTCATCTTTCTGGACTTCTGTTGCCTCTTTTTGCATTTGTCTTGCTTCTTTCTGTGCCTTTGCTCCTCTATTTTCACATGTCCTACTTCTGTAGGCATAGTTAGAAATTAGCATTTAAAAAACCTTTGAAATTCACTGAAAAAACCATAGGTTTCAGGGACGTTACAGTTAGAAATGAGCATTTTATAAACCTTTGAAATTCACTGAAAAAACCTAGGTTTCAGGCACGTTATAGTTAGAAATAAGCATTTAAAACACCATAGAAATTCACTGAAAAAAAATAGGTTTTAGGGACGTTATAGTTAGTTGGACATTTCACTCGTACAAAACCATAGAAATTCCCCCGTTATAGTTAGTTCAGCTAACTATAACTTGCGCACCCGCAATGCACTGCTGATGACGTCACGTATTATATCATTCATGACATGGGCAGTGACATCACTGATGACATCACTGATGACATCATCCATTGACAGTGCTTTTCTGTAAAGTGTAAATATGTATTATATATATGCCAAGGTGTATTGAAGAATGAGTGGGTGTATAATTGTCTGGATGGAGGATTTAGTAGGTACGTGACTGACTGTTTAAGTGAGTGATTACATGTGTCTTAATGAATGCATGGGCTAGTGACTAAACTGTGTGAATGTCTCTATTAGTCTGTCTGTTGTTGTATAAGCTGCTGCATGGGTTGCTCAGTAGCTACATGAGTGTCTATATGGGTTATCGATTGGTTGCCTGAGTATTTGTATGGGTGCCTGAGTGTGTGTGGGTGGGTGGGAGGTGTGTGACTGTTCATAGATGTTTGAGTGGTTGATTCACTGTGTATATAGGTTCAAGAGTGCATGTGGAAACAGCTGTATGGGTGGGTGAGTGTTTATGGGTGTATTGGTGAGTGAATGGATGTCTCAATGTTACATGTCCAAGTAACTACATATGTAAAAGGCAGAGTATGTGCGAGTTGAAGTATATAAATGACTATACGTGAGAGTCAGTGAATGTGAGAGTGGCTGTATGGATGAGTGTGTACTTGTATAAGTGATTGCATAAGTATGCGTTTGTTTCTGTTTGAATAAGTGATGTGGTGTGTGTATAACTGTATAGGTCAGTAAATGGAAGTGTGATTGATTCTTTGCATGACTGACTATGTGTGTGAGTAACTCAGGATGAGTGGTGGTGTGTGAGGGCATGTATAGGTGTATGAGTGCTTATGATAGTGTTGTATTGATGAGTGACTGCATGTATCTGTGATTGTATGGGTGAATGAGTGGATGTGTGTGTAGACCTTGGAATCAAGGAGTATGTATGTAGTAACTGGTATTGGTGTGTCAATGGTTTTGAAAATGGTAGCCTGTATTTTACAGTGAGGGTATCAAAGGTTATATTAGAGTGTGAAGAGGTGAATCAGATTTTCACGTGGATGATGTCATCAGTAATGTCATTTGAGATGTCATCAGTGATGTCACTGACCATGTCATGAATGATGTAATATGTGACGTCATCAGCAGTGCATTGCGGGTGCGCGAGTTATAGTTAGCTGAATTAACTATAACGGGGGAATTTCTATGGTTTTGTACGAGTGAAATGTCCAACTAACTATAACGTCCCTGAAACTTATGGTTTTTTGCAGTGAATTTCTAAGGTTTTTTAAATGCTAATTTCTAACTATAACATGCCTAAAACCTATGTTTTTTTCAGTGAATTTCAAAGGTTTTTTAAATGCTAATTTCTAATTTTAATGGTCATTAAACCTATGCTTTTTTCTGTGATTTTTAATTATCATCCCATTCTCAACCTGGCGAAACTGCCGATATCGCCAGTTTTCCAGCGATAGCTTCCGCTAAAAAAATTGCCACAAATGAGAGCGCTAATGATTTGCAGAGTAGGCGTTCCCGTGCAAAAATAACTTGAAAACACCACTTCCCGATATTTTCAACGACCAGCTAAATCTGCGATGCGATCCAAAAACAGGCGAAAAGCCGCATTAGCAGTAAGAATTTAACACCTGGCTTTTACTGGTGTAAAGGCGGACAACTACCTACAGTATGAAAAGGAGCCCAGCCCAGAGCCACATCTGAAGACCAACACATGTCATAGAGCTACTGATCATATAGCTCCGACACCCAAGAAGGTCACAACAACCACCAACACCACCCCCAGGACCTCCCCCCGATCACTCCCCACTACCACTGAGGCAGCGCAGAACAGGACAGCGGACCTTCCCAAAACAGCATGGCCCCTCAGCCCCCCAATAGCTGACTGTTGGGAGATGTGGCAGCCAAGTATGTGTGAAGGATGCAAGTCACCCATCAATAACAATGCACACAATGCCAAGTGTAGCGGTAATGTGCTAGACAAACCTCACTATGCAGAGACATTGCTCCTTAGTGCGGCCTGCCCAGACCACGCATCATCGCAGACTGCGCACACGCTGAGTGCTTCAGGTGCCACTAACTCAGTGCACCACAAGTCATCTCAATGTAGCCTTATCAAGGCAGGATTCATCAGGCAAAAGACATGCTACTAGTGCGGCCCGCCCTGACCATGCATCATTACTGGCTGCGCAGATGCTGAATGCTTCTGATGCCACTAACTCAGTGCATCACAAGTCACCGCCATGTGGCCTTACTGAGGCAGAATTAATTATTCAAAACACATTTCTCCCAGTGCGGCCCGCCCGGCCCACGCATTATCTCTGGCTGAGCACACACTGAGTGCTTCAGGTACCACTATCTCACTGCACCACAAGGCATCACCACGTAGCCTTATTAAGGCAGAATTTATTATGCAAAAGACATTGCTACCAGTGCGGCTAACCCGGACCACGCATCATCGCAGGCTGCACACACGCTGAATGCTTCAGGTACCACTAACTCTGTGCACCACAAGTCACCGCCACATGGCCTTATTGAGGAAGAAATAATTAGGCAAAGACATTGCTACCAGTGCAGCCCGCTCGGACCACGCATCATAGCTGACTGCGCACACGTTGAATGCTTCAGGTGCCGCTAACTCTGTGCAGCTCAAGTCAATGCCACGTGGCTGTCTGGCCTTGCTGACCACTGCCTCCGGCCTACACTGCGGTTAGCAGGGCTGACAATTCAGATAGAGTCGCGATTGCAGGTGACGCAGTCCAGCAAGCAACAGACATTGCATCAAGTGTCGCCCGCCTGGACCACGCATTATCGCTGCCTGCGCACACGCTGAGTGCTCCAGGTACCACTAACTCTGTGCAGCTCAAGTTAAAGCCATGTGGCTGTGATCCCTTGCTGACCGCTCCCTCCGGCCTACACTGCGGTCAGCGGGGCTCACAATTAAAATTGAGTCTTGATTCATTAATTGCAGAGTCCAGTAGACAACTAAGTATAACGCCCCTCAAACCTACATAATATCCTTTTAGTATACACTGCGGACAGCAGAGCTCCCAATTTAAATTGAGACATGATTTATTCATTACAGACAGAATTTTACTCTATGTCCTCGGATTTTGTCAAAAGGAAGTGACAAAAAGCATTCCTCGATGTCTGTGCTGACTACTACTACCTTCGATCTATACTGCGGACAGCAGTGCTCACAATTGAAATTGAGTCGTGATTGCAGATGACGCAGTCCAGTAGGCAATAGACATTGCTCCCACTGCGGCCCGCCCAGACCACGCATCATCGCTGGCTGCACACACGCTGAGTGGTTCTGGTGCTACTAACTGTGCAGCTCAAGTCAACGCCACGTGGCTGTCTGTCCTTGCATACCGCTGCCTCTGGCCTACACTGTGGTCAGCAGGGCTGACAGTTCAGATAGAGTCGCGATTGCAGATGACGCAGTGCAGTAGGCAACAGACATTGCTACCAGTGCAGTCTGCCCGGACCACGCATCATCGCAGGCTGCGGACACGCTGAGTGCTTCAGGTGCCACTAAGTCTGTGCAGCTC
The DNA here is from genome assembly GCF_964204655.1 of Triturus cristatus. Classification (NCBI taxonomy): domain Eukaryota; kingdom Metazoa; phylum Chordata; class Amphibia; order Caudata; family Salamandridae; genus Triturus; species Triturus cristatus. The sequence continues at coordinate 426,934,767 of NC_140593.1, forward strand.
AAGTCAATGCCACGTGGCTGTGGGCCCTTCCTGTCCGCTGCCTCCGGCCTACACTGCGGTCAGCAGGGCTCACAATTCAAAATTAGTATCGATGCAAATTGTGTAAGAGACTATAATCGGTTAAGAAGACCAAATGCTACCAATCTGTGCAGCTAAAGTCAACGCCACATGGCTGTGGGCCTTTGCTGACCGCTGCCTCCGGCCTACACTGTGGTCAGCAGGGCTCACAATTCAAATTCAGTCTTAATTCATTAATTTCAGAGTCCAGTAGGCAACTAACCATAACGTCCCTGGAACCTACATATTTCGACAATGTAGTCCATTCATATTTCATCTTTTGTTCCATACGCCCACACTGTGGTCAGGAGAGCTCACAATTTACATTGAGACATGATTTATTAATTTCAGACAGAATTGTATTCTAGGTCCTCGGATTTTGTCAAGAGGAAGTGACAAAAAGCATTAATTGATGTCTGTTCTGACTACTGCCTTCGATCTACATTGCAGACAGCAGGGCTCACAATTCAGATCGAGTTGCGATTGCAGATGACGCAGTCCAGTAGGCAACAGACATTGCTACCAGTGCGGCCCTCCCGGACCACGCATCATTGCTAGCTGTGCACACGCGGAATGCTTCTGATGCCCCTACCTCAGTGCACCACAACTCATGGACCCTTTATGATAGAATGTTTTGTGTATGATTTCAGATCTGCTGCCCCTACCTCAGTGTACCACAAGTCAAGGACCCTTTATGATTGAATCTCTCTGTGTGATCCGATGATTAGTGTTGTACTTGTTGCCAGCACCAACCATTCCCTGAGGGCTGGCTTATAATCACCCCACACGCATCCAGCACAGATGTCACTGGACATGTGACCCTGGTAATAAAAAGGGGCTGAGCGTACGGCCCATACCCAGTTCCACTATCTCTCTAACTGTGTCCGTTTGTTCATTCTGTATGCATGATGCTGCCCCTGGGCCCTACCACATTACATTCTGCTGTGGACAGCGCTCGCAACCATGTTACCTCTGGCAGTGGGGAAGACTTTGGTTATGTAACTTTGTCTCGGTCATTGTATAAGTACATAGGTAGAGACTGGATCATTAGAGTACTGCAAGGAGAGTGTATAGTGAATTTATAAGTGCTTCAGAATTGGCAGAGTGATTGGATAAGTACATATGTTGGCGGAGTCTAACCCCCGAGCATGAGCTTGGCTCTAATTGGCTGCCCTCCATGTGCCAACAATCGAACTTTGAGCTTTGCATGGCCCTGTATTGCTACAGCTGCAACACTCCACTGAATGTGCAATAAACATTCATATCCACACAGATATATCATGTGCACGATCTTTCATCTGTGGAAGTATGGATGAATGTAGGGTCAGTGATTCCCCCTACCTTCCATGTTGGCCATGTTTTGGGACTTGGGTCACAGGGTGACACATTGGCACTTGTGGCCCGGGTGGCGGCAGCACTACAACAGGGACACCCGCATCAGTTGATTCCTCATACAGCCCAGGACGAAACCACGCCCAGAGCTCCGGAGTCATTGTTCACAGCCTCACGCAGGACTGGCATACGCCGGGCCAGCCCACTCTACTTACGTATACAGGGAGGGACAACAGCGCTACATGGCCCAGATTTTCATTGTAGTGATCTGCTGCTCACAGCCTACAGGTCTAGTTGTCAGTATGCCACAACCACTCCCTGATGGCTGGTTTACACCCACACCCATCAAGCACAGGCATCACAGGACACATGACCCTACCAATAAAAAAGACCGGGCGTATGTGCTCCACGCCACTTCCATTTCAGACTTGGTGGCACCGGATGCACTGTGGCCGGCACAGGCACACCGCCACGGGATGGCAACTTTTGGTGCAGTGCGGTAGGGGCACTGTAAGTGCTGAGCAGGTGTGCACCCTGCGATGATGCCCCGTCCCAGCGGTCCGGACAGGTCAGGTCAGGTTTTGTGTGCCCTGCTGGACCGCAGTGTAGGCCTGAGCCATCGAACAGCGGGGGCCTACCACCACATTGCGTGGCCTCACTGGTCACAGAGTTACTGGCACCGCAAGGGCTGAGTGAGTGTGCAACCTGCGATGATGGCGGGTACACTGGTATGTCCTTTGCCATGGTAAAATCAAGATGCAGCACCAAATGTCAGACCTGGTGGCCTGCGGAGCGGGGCTGCATGATGTGGAGGGTGCCCTGTCCACGGGCCCTGGGCTTGGGGCTTGCAGCGGCACGTGGTGGGCCCTCTTTTCTACACGCAGGTGGCAGAAGGTGAGCAGTGATGCCTGGGTGCACAGAGGCGGGCAGACACCTCTGGGCAGTGGGAGTGGATGGTGTGCAGCAGCCTGGGTGAGCAGGGGCGGGCAGTCACCTCTGGGCGGTGGGAGTGGATTGGGTGCAACAGCCTGGGTGCGCAGGGGCGAGCAGTCACCTCTGGGCAGTGGGAGTGGATGGTGTGCAGCAGCCTGGGTGCGCACAGACATCTCTGGGTGGCAGGAGTAGATGTGGGGCTGCAGCCTGAGTGCACAGGGCCGGGCAGACACCTCTGAGCAGCGGGAGTGGATGGGGTGCAGCAACCTGGGTGCGCAGGGGCGGGACAGCGATGAAGGCGTGTGCAGTTGTATGTACTCTGCCATTACTAATTCTATACTATGTTTCAGATGAGTGATCTTGAAGGCTACAGTATCGCCCGGCATGTGGTTGGAGACACAACGGTGGTGGAAAGGTGAGCTATGAGGGTTTTGTCCGCAATGTCGGCACTCACTCTCCCTCTCCATCTCTTCCTTTCTCTCCCTCGCACTCTTTCTCTCTCTCTTCCTTTCTCTCACATTGTTTCTCTCTTTCTCTCTCTCTTCCTCTCTCACTCTTTCTCTCTTTCTCTCTTCCTCTCTTCTCACACTGTTTCTCTCTTTCTCGCATCCTCTCTCTCTTCCTCTTTCTTTCTCTCTCTCTTTCTCTCTCCTTTGATGGACGCATGACGCATAATCTTATCTTGCTTTTTGTCTTGCAGGCTGTGATTCACAGATTGTCGAGGGATGACATGCCATGGCTGTACCTACTTTTATTCTGTTGTTTTGTTTAAATGAAATGTTTTATATGTAAATCCATAGATGACTGAGATTATCATTTGTCCAACCTCACTTGCATCTTTTTTATTATAATTGTGCGACATCACCCGATTTGTTACGTTCCAGATTTCGGAAGGTTGCTGTTACATTTGTTTGTTGGGGGGATCAGGGGGGGATGGCGGACAAGGGGCTGGTGGCGGTGCTTGTCGGGGCACTATTGGGGGTCCGAGCTGCAAGATCGTTGGCTCCATTGCATCTGTTGTAGTTCAGGTGTGGCTGTGGGCTGGACTCTCTTTCATGTTGCAGGTTGTAGTCTGACTTTACACCAGGTCAGAGCACATCTAAAGTTCCTGGTGCTAACGTACCTTATCACCTGTTTAGAACTCTCTTCGCCGATCTTGCTGGTGATTGAGAAAGTTGCAAAGTGGTGTGTTCGCTGCTTTTTGCACGGGAATGCCTACTCTGCATCTCATTAGCAATATTTGCTGGTGTCATCTGTGACAATGCTTTTTGAGGCTGCTATCACTGGTAAACTGGTGATATGGGCTGTTTGCACCAGCTTGTGAATGGTGTGCGACATTTATCACCATTTTGGCTGCAATAAAATGCTGTTAACTCGGCGATGTGTCCTTGAGAATATGCTTCGTGGTGATTTAAAGACCTGAGAAGTACTTGAGTGCCGCACTGAGAGCCACGCACCCAGTGCGTTCGCACTAGGGGGCCGCGCTGAGAGCCGCACACTCTTTGTATTCACACTAGGGGGCTGCTCTAGGGTCCCGACTCCAAACTTTTTTGAAAAATAAAAAGCGTTCACTTTCATTAATTTACATTTGCCTCGGGGACCCCGTCCCCCGAGGCATGCCCACAACTAAATATTTTTTACGTTTTTTTTCAAGGGGAGGGGGGCCGCGTGGCCCCCTCCCAGGCCACTTCTGGCCCGGGACCCATCTCCTGGGGCCTGGCTTCTCTGTTGGTGACCGTGGGGGGAGCCCCAATGCCCCCACGGTCCCGCCAGCTCCCCGCCTCCTGCGGGAACCAGCATTCCTTTTGGGCAACGGGACCTACTAACATACAGATCCCCTTGCCCAAAAATAATCCTGCTTTGCTTCATTGAACCGAGAGCAGGTTTTCCTCCTCTCGCTTGACAGTGTGCGAGACATGCTTCCACCCTCTCATACCAAACAACAACGTCCCAGGGGTGAGCTCCCCGGGACATTGCAAGAGGGAAGTGGCGGTCCCCAGGGCCATCCAGGGCTCCAGCAGCCCCGCAGCCCCCCTCCCTCTATTTTCAAAACCCCGGAGAGGTGGTGTTCCCCGGGGCTTCAGAAAGCCCGTGAAGCCCCCCCTGCATATTTAATTAAAGGCCCGGGGAGTGGCGATTCCCGGAGCTTGGTGGGGCCTCGGAAGCCCCCCAAAAATTATAAACAAGCCCCGGGGTGGTGACGGTCCCCGGGACCGTGGGAGGACCGTGTGCCCTCCCACTCTAAATTTACATAGACCCAGGGAGGTTTCAGGCCCCCGCAATATAATTATAGGATTGCCTCTGGAACCTGGCCCACCCGGGGGGCTCTTTTAAATGAAGTGGGGCAGCCCCTGCTTCATTTTTTTTTGTCTGGATTCGCGCACCCAGCACGCATTCTGTCATTTTTATTTTTAAATAAAAAATACTTTTTGGTCTTGGGGGTCCTTGTGACCCCCATGAGCAGAACTAGGGGGTCAGGGTGTTTCTACCCTGCCCTCTTTTCTTTTAATCTTTTTTCTACTGTTATCATCTGACTTGGTTCTACCGAGTCAAAGCAGACCAGTGTTTGCTATGGCTTTTTGGGAGCTCCTGCCAAGCCATAGAAAACTGCAATGTCCAGGGGGTGGGCAATCTGGGGGTGTCAGTCCTCTGGGCCATGTATGGCTCCAATCGGGGGGTGATATGGCCCCCATTAGATCTTTACTTTTGCCACAGGGAGGTGGTGGTCCCCGAGGCTGGGGGCCCACAATGGAACCCCCTATTATATTATTTGAGCCCGGGGAAAGTGGTCACCGCATGGGCCCCCCACATTTCTACAACTTAAATACCCCAGGGAGGTGGCGGTCTCCAGGGCTGTGGAAGGGCCACACAGCCCCTGTCATTTCTATAACTTAATTGCCACAGGGAGCTGGCTAACCCCAGGGCAGCAGAGGAGGCCATATGGGCCTCCCCTGAATTTCTTTATGAGGAGGTGGTGGTCACTGGGGCATTAATAAGCCCCAGGAGGGGGGCCCGTGAACCCCTCCTATATTTGTATAATGCATAATACCCCCAGGACTTGGCCCACCCGATAGCCTGTGCTTCATTTTATTTAATTTTCATCCAAATCCGCAGATCCCGCCAAACGCCCACTGGAAACCTGTGCTTTGCTTTCTTTAATTTTCAGCCAAATCCGCAGATTCTGCAAAACATTTTTTAAAAAAAATGCTTTTAATGGCCCAGCTGGGTCCCTGTAGGACCCCCTCAAGAGGTTTAGGGTTTTTTTTGGGACTCTGCTTTAAGCCGAGTCCCATGATGGTTGCCAACGCTTCCTGGTTGAAGTGTTGGCAGCCAATCAAATTTCAGTAGGATATTTGTCTCTCATATATCTATATTTTTTAAACTTAAATATCTCTGAAACTACTGAATAGATTTACACTAAATCCCAAAAATCCTGCCGTAGGGAACAACATCTAACTCTCTGCCAAATTTGGTGTAATTCCGTTCAGCGGTTCAGGCTGCAGTCGTGTTAAAAGAATGAAAAATTCCCATGGACATGACATGGGGAAAATGCGTTTTAGGACCCCCTTATTTCTCAGTCCCCACTTAACGGATTACACCCGAAACTTTCAACTCAGCAGCTGAACCAAAACGGGAACGTTTTTGAAAAATTTGTGAAGATTCATCAAGCGGTCCAAAGTTATTGGCAAAAAAAACAACGATTTTCCTTTGGAAACTTTGGTTCTAACTATAACTACCTACTGGCTAAATATATATATTATAGTATAATATAGGATAGTATATTTTAGTATAGTATAGTATAGTAGGTAGATATAGTTAGAACCATGCTTCCATAGGAAAAGTGTTTTTTGACTTGCCTATATATCTAGTGCCGCTTGACGATTCTTCACAAAAGTTTCTAGAAAAACAGTCAAAGGGAGCCTTGTTGTGCATGGAAAGTTTTGGGGTGATCCGTCAAGTGGGAGCAGAAAAAAATGGGGGGTCAAAAAAAGTGTTTTTCCAATGTTCATTTCCTTAGAGAATTTTGAACATGTCTCCAGCTTGAACTGCTCTACCGATTTACATCAAACTTGGCAGAAAGCTAGCTCTTGGTCCAGAAAGAGTGATTTTGGTTATTGGGTGTAAATCTGTTCAGTAGTTTTGGAGAATAAAAAATAAAATCTATATCTAGCGATCGAACAGTCCCCATGCTGAAATCTGATTGTCTGCCAACACTTCTAACTAGGAAGTGTCAGCCATCTTGGGATTTGGCTCCATGCAAAGTCCTAAATAAAAGTTAAAAAAAGAGAAGGGGGCCAGGTAGGAATCCCCTGATCCCCGTGGCCCCTTTGATGAGGGGTCCCACAGGGACCCTGCCTGGGGCAAAAGAGCATTATTTTTCTTAATTGTTCATCAGCAGTCATGCTGGATCTGAGGCTCCACCCTCATATTTTTTTAAAAAAGAACTGCAGACTCCCGTGCCTCTCTATTATTTAGCCCCTGGGTGGACCAGGCTTAAATCAAATATAAAAGAGCAGGGTGCATGGGCCCCACTTCCTTGTGCCCCAAGGATCGCCACATCGCTGAGGCTAATTGAAAAGAAATCAGCAGGTCTCGCATGGGGACCCCCTGTGCCGTGGGGACCACCACCTCCCCAGAGCTAATTTATTTGTAATGGGGGCCTCACGGACACCCATAGAACTCGGGAACCACTACCTCCCCAGGGCCAAATGCTACTTTTAAAATAGGAGGGGGGCGTTCATGGCCCCGGGGACTGCCACCTCCTTGTGGCAGGCCCTACTGAATCAAGGGAGGGGGGCTGCTCAGCCCCCCACCTGTAGCCAATAGTGGCCCTCTGGACCGCCACCCCCAGGGCTACCTCCTGCTATGTCCCAGTGTGCCCACCCCGGGACATAGCTGTTTGCTGTGGCTTGACAGGAGCTCTAACTTCTCCCGCCATGCCACAGAAAACACTCCACTTTCAGCAAGCGAGAGTGGAGAAATGCTTTCGCTTGCTGGAAGCAGAATATTTTTCTGTTTTCCTGCCCTCTGTCAAGCGAGCAGAGAAACAGGTGAATTGCTTTCACACATAGGGAGCTGCATGTTTAGCAATGCCGGCTCCCTCATGAGGCTGTGAGCCGCCAGGGACCGCAGGGGCCTTCTTTTTTATTATAATTGTGCGACATCACCCAATTTGTTACGTTCCAGATTTCGGAAGGTTGCTGTTACATTTGTTTGTTGGGGGGATCAGGGGGGGATGGCGGACAAGGGGCTGGTGGCGGTGCTTGTCGGGGCACTGTTGGGGGTCCGAGCTGCAAGATCGTTGGCTCCATTGCATCTGTTGTAGTTCAGGTGTGGCTGTGGGCTGGACTCTCTTTCATGTTGCAGGTTGTAGTCTGACTTTACACCAGGTCAGAGCACATCTAAAGTTCCTGGTGCTAACGTACCTTATCACCTGTTTAGAACTCTCTTCGCCGATCTTGCTGGTGATTGAGAAAGTTGCAAAGTGGTGTGTTCGCTGCTTTTTGCACGGGAATGCCTACTCTGCATCTCATTAGCAATATTTGCTGGTGTCATCTGTGACAATGCTTTTTGAGGCTGCTATCACTGGTAAACTGGTGATATGGGCTGTTTGCACCAGCTTGTGAATGGTGTGCGACATTTATCACCATTTTGGCTGCAATAAAATGCTGTTAACTCGGCGATGTGTCCTTGAGAATATGCTTCGTGGTGATTTAAAGACCTGAGAAGTACTTGAGTGCCGCACTGAGAGCCACGCACCCAGTGCGTTCGCACTAGGGGGCCGCGCTGAGAGCCGCACACTCTTCGTATTCACACTAGGAGGCTGCACTGAGAGCCACGCACCCTTTGTATTCACACTAGGGGGCTGCTCTAGGGTCCCGACTCCAAACTTTTTTGAAAAATAAAAAGCGTTCACTTTCATTAATTTACATTTGCCTCGGGGACCCCGTCCCCCGAGGCATGCCCACAACTAAATATTTTTTACGTTTTTTTCAAGGGGAGGGGGGCCGCGTGGCCCCCTCCCAGGCCACTTCTGGCCCGGGACCCATCTCCTGGGGCCTGGCTTCTCTGTTGGTGACCGTGGGGGGAGCCCCAATGCCCCCACGGTCCCGCCAGCTCCCCGCCTCCTGCGGGAACCAGCATTCCTTTTGGGCAACGGGACCTACTAACATACAGATCCCCTTGCCCAAAAATAATCCTGCTTTGCTTCATTGAACCGAGAGCAGGTTTTCCTCCTCTCGCTTGACAGTGTGCGAGACATGCTTCCACCCTCTCATACCAAACAACAACGTCCCAGGGGTGAGCTCCCCGGGACATTGCAAGAGCCGGCCCTGGGAAGTGGCGGTCCCCAGGGCCATCCAGGGCTCCAGCAGCCCCGCAGCCCCCCTCCCTCTATTTTCAAAACCCCGGAGAGGTGGTGTTCCCCGGGGCTTCAGAAAGCCCGTGAAGCCCCCCCTGCATATTTAATTAAAGGCCCGGGGAGTGGCGATTCCCGGAGCTTGGTGGGGCCTCGGAAGCCCCCCAAAAATTATAAACAAGCCCCGGGGTGGTGACGGTCCCCGGGACCGTGGGAGGACCGTGTGCCCTCCCACTCTAAGTTTACATAGACCCAGGGAGGTTTCAGGCCCCCGCAATATAATTATAGGATTGCCTCTGGAACCTGGCCCACCCGGGGGGCTCTTTTAAATGAAGTGGGGCAGCCCCCGCTTCATTTTTTTTTGTCTGGATTCGCGCACCCAGCACGCATTCTGTCATTTTTATTTTTAAATAAAAAATACTTTTTGGTCTTGGGGGTCCTTGTGACCCCCATGAGCAGAACTAGGGGGTCAGGGTGTTTCTACCCTGCCCTCTTTTCTTTTAATCTTTTTTCTACTGTTATCATCTGACTTGGTTCTACCGAGTCAAAGCAGACCAGTGTTTGCTATGGCTTTTTGGGAGCTCCTGCCAAGCCATAGAAAACTGCAATGTCCAGGGGGTGGGCAATCTGGGGGTGTCAGTCCTCTGGGCCATGTATGGCTCCAATCGGGGGGTGATATGGCCCCCATTAGATCTTTACTTTTGTCACAGGGAGGTGGTGGTCCCCGAGGCTGGGGGCCCACAATGGAACCCCCTATTATATTATTTGAGCCCGGGGAAAGTGGTCACCGCATGGGCCCCCCACATTTCTACAACTTAAATACCCCAGGGAGGTGGCGGTCTCCAGGGCTGTGGAAGGGCCACACAGCCCCTGTCATTTCTATAACTTAATTGCCACAGGGAGCTGGCTAACCCCAGGGCAGCAGAGGAGGCCATATGGGCCTCCCCTGAATTTCTTTATGAGGAGGTGGTGGTCACTGGGGCATTAATAAGCCCCAGGAGGGGGGCCCGTGAACCCCTCCTATATTTGTATAATGCATAATACCCCCAGGACTTGGCCCACCCGATAGCCTGTGCTTCATTTTATTTAATTTTCATCCAAATCCGCAGATCCCGCCAAACGCCCACTGGAAACCTGTGCTTTGCTTTCCTTAATTTTCAGCCAAATCCGCAGATTCTGCAAAACATTTTTTTTAAAAAATGCTTTTAATGGCCCAGCTGGGTCCCTGTAGGACCCCCTCAAGAGGTTTAGGGTTTTTTTTGGGACTCTGCTTTAAGCCGAGTCCCATGATGGCTGCCAACGCTTCCTGGTTGAAGTGTTGGCAGCCAATCAAATTTCAGTAGGATATTTGTCTCCCATATATCTATATTTTTTAAACTTAAATATCTCTGAAACTACTGAATAGATTTACACTAAATCCCAAAAATCCTGCCGTAGGGAACAACATCTAACTCTCTGCCAAATTTGGTGTAATTCCGTTCAGCGGTTCAGGCTGCAGTCGTGTTAAAAGAATGAAAAATTCCCATGGACATGACATGGGGAAAATGCGTTTTAGGACCCCCTTATTTCTCAGTCCCCACTTAACGGATTACACCCGAAACTTTCAACTCAGCAGCTGAACCAAAACGGGAACGTTTTTGAAAAATTTGTGAAGATTCATCAAGCGGTCCAAAGTTATTGGCAAAAAAAACAACGATTTTCCTTTGGAAACTTTGGTTCTAACTATAACTACCTACTGGCTAAATATATATATTATAGTATAATATAGGATAGTATATTTTAGTATAGTATAGTATAGTAGGTAGATATAGTTAGAACCATGCTTCCATAGGAAAAGTGTTTTTTGACTTGCCTATATATCTAGTGCCGCTTGACGATTCTTCACAAAAGTTTCTAGAAAAACAGTCAAAGGGAGCCTTGTTGTGCATGGAAAGTTTTGGGGTGATCCGTCAAGTGGGAGCAGAAAAAAATGGGGGGTCAAAAAAAGTGTTTTTCCAATGTTCATTTCCTTAGAGAATTTTGAACATGTCTCCAGCTTGAACTGCTCTACCGATTTACATCAAACTTGGCAGAAAGCTAGCTCTTGGTCCAGAAAGAGTGATTTTGGTTATTGGGTGTAAATCTGTTCAGTAGTTTTGGAGAATAAAAAATAAAATCTATATCTAGCGATCGAACAGTCCCCATGCTGAAATCTGATTGTCTGCCAACACTTCTAACTAGGAAGTGTCAGCCATCTTGGGATTTGGCTCCATGCAAAGTCCTAAATAAAAGTTAAAAAAAGAGAAGGGGGCCAGGTAGGAATCCCCTGATCCCCGTGGCCCCTTTGATGAGGGGTCCCACAGGGACCCTGCCTGGGGCAAAAGAGCATTATTTTTCTTAATTGTTCATCAGCAGTCATGCTGGATCTGAGGCTCCACCCTCATATTTTTTTAAAAAAGAACTGCAGACTCCCGTGCCTCTCTATTATTTAGCCCCTGGGTGGACCAGGCTTAAATCAAATATAAAAGAGCAGGGTGCATGGGCCCCACTTCCTTGTGCCCCAAGGATCGCCACATCGCTGAGGCTAATTGAAAAGAAATCAGCAGGTCTCGCATGGGGACCCCCTGTGCCGTGGGGACCACCACCTCCCCAGAGCTAATTTATTTGTAATGGGGGCCTCACGGACACCCATAGAACTCGGGAACCACTACCTCCCCAGGGCCAAATGCTACTTTTAAAATAGGAGGGGGGCGTTCATGGCCCCGGGGACTGCCACCTCCTTGTGGCAGGCCCTACTGAATCAAGGGAGGGGGGCTGCTCAGCCCCCCACCTGTAGCCAATAGTGGCCCTCTGGACCGCCACCCCCAGGGCTACCTCCTGCTATGTCCCAGTGTGCCCACCCCGGGACATAGCTGTTTGCTGTGGCTTGACAGGAGCTCTAACTTCTCCCGCCATGCCACAGAAAACACTCCACTTTCAGCAAGCGAGAGTGGAGAAATGCTTTCGCTTGCTGGAAGCAGAATATTTTTCTGTTTTCCTGCCCTCTGTCAAGCGAGCAGAGAAACAGGTGAATTGCTTTCACACATAGGGAGCTGCATGTTTAGCAATGCCGGCTCCCTCATGAGGCTGTGAGCCGCCAGGGACCGCAGGGGCCTTCTTTTTTATTATAATTGTGCGACATCACCCAATTTGTTACGTTCCAGATTTCGGAAGGTTGCTGTTACATTTGTTTGTTGGGGGGATCAGGGGGGGATGGCGGACAAGGGGCTGGTGGCGGTGCTTGTCGGGGCACTGTTGGGGGTCCGAGCTGCAAGATCGTTGGCTCCATTGCATCTGTTGTAGTTCAGGTGTGGCTGTGGGCTGGACTCTCTTTCATGTTGCAGGTTGTAGTCTGACTTTACACCAGGTCAGAGCACATCTAAAGTTCCTGGTGCTAACGTACCTTATCACCTGTTTAGAACTCTCTTCGCCGATCTTGCTGGTGATTGAGAAAGTTGCAAAGTGGTGTGTTCGCTGCTTTTTGCACGGGAATGCCTACTCTGCATCTCATTAGCAATATTTGCTGGTGTCATCTGTGACAATGCTTTTTGAGGCTGCTATCACTGGTAAACTGGTGATATGGGCTGTTTGCACCAGCTTGTGAATGGTGTGCGACATTTATCACCATTTTGGCTGCAATAAAATGCTGTTAACTCGGCGATGTGTCCTTGAGAATATGCTTCGTGGTGATTTAAAGACCTGAGAAGTACTTGAGTGCCGCACTGAGAGCCACGCACCCAGTGCGTTCGCACTAGGGGGCCGCGCTGAGAGCCGCACACTCTTCGTATTCACACTAGGAGGCTGCGCTGAGAGCCACGCACCCTTTGTATTCACACTAGGGGGCTGCTCTAGGGTCCCGACTCCAAACTTTTTTGAAAAATAAAAAGCGTTCACTTTCATTAATTTACATTTGCCTCGGGGACCCCGTCCCCCGAGGCATGCCCACAACTAAATATTTTTTACGTTTTTTTCAAGGGGAGGGGGGCCGCGTGGCCCCCTCCCAGGCCACTTCTGGCCCGGGACCCATCTCCTGGGGCCTGGCTTCTCTGTTGGTGACCGTGGGGGGAGCCCCAATGCCCCCACGGTCCCGCCAGCTCCCCGCCTCCTGCGGGAACCAGCATTCCTTTTGGGCAACGGGACCTACTAACATACAGATCCCCTTGCCCAAAAATAATCCTGCTTTGCTTCATTGAACCGAGAGCAGGTTTTCCTCCTCTCGCTTGACAGTGTGCGAGACATGCTTCCACCCTCTCATACCAAACAACAACGTCCCAGGGGTGAGCTCCCCGGGACATTGCAAGAGCCGGCCCTGGGAAGTGGCGGTCCCCAGGGCCATCCAGGGCTCCAGCAGCCCCGCAGCCCCCCTCCCTCTATTTTCAAAACCCCGGAGAGGTGGTGTTCCCCGGGGCTTCAGAAAGCCCGTGAAGCCCCCCCTGCATATTTAATTAAAGGCCCGGGGAGTGGCGATTCCCGGAGCTTGGTGGGGCCTCGGAAGCCCCCCAAAAATTATAAACAAGCCCCGGGGTGGTGACGGTCCCCGGGACCGTGGGAGGACCGTGTGCCCTCCCACTCTAAGTTTACATAGACCCAGGGAGGTTTCAGGCCCCCGCAATATAATTATAGGATTGCCTCTGGAACCTGGCCCACCCGGGGGGCTCTTTTAAATGAAGTGGGGCAGCCCCCGCTTCATTTTTTTTTGTCTGGATTCGCGCACCCAGCACGCATTCTGTCATTTTTATTTTTAAATAAAAAATACTTTTTGGTCTTGGGGGTCCTTGTGACCCCCATGAGCAGAACTAGGGGGTCAGGGTGTTTCTACCCTGCCCTCTTTTCTTTTAATCTTTTTTCTACTGTTATCATCTGACTTGGTTCTACCGAGTCAAAGCAGACCAGTGTTTGCTATGGCTTTTTGGGAGCTCCTGCCAAGCCATAGAAAACTGCAATGTCCAGGGGGTGGGCAATCTGGGGGTGTCAGTCCTCTGGGCCATGTATGGCTCCAATCGGGGGGTGATATGGCCCCCATTAGATCTTTACTTTTGTCACAGGGAGGTGGTGGTCCCCGAGGCTGGGGGCCCACAATGGAACCCCCTATTATATTATTTGAGCCCGGGGAAAGTGGTCACCGCATGGGCCCCCCACATTTCTACAACTTAAATACCCCAGGGAGGTGGCGGTCTCCAGGGCTGTGGAAGGGCCACACAGCCCCTGTCATTTCTATAACTTAATTGCCACAGGGAGCTGGCTAACCCCAGGGCAGCAGAGGAGGCCATATGGGCCTCCCCTGAATTTCTTTATGAGGAGGTGGTGGTCACTGGGGCATTAATAAGCCCCAGGAGGGGGGCCCGTGAACCCCTCCTATATTTGTATAATGCATAATACCCCCAGGACTTGGCCCACCCGATAGCCTGTGCTTCATTTTATTTAATTTTCATCCAAATCCGCAGATCCCGCCAAACGCCCACTGGAAACCTGTGCTTTGCTTTCTTTAATTTTCAGCCAAATCCGCAGATTCTGCAAAACATTTTTTTAAAAAAATGCTTTTAATGGCCCAGCTGGGTCCCTGTAGGACCCCCTCAAGAGGTTTAGGGTTTTTTTTGGGACTCTGCTTTAAGCCGAGTCCCATGATGGCTGCCAACGCTTCCTGGTTGAAGTGTTGGCAGCCAATCAAATTTCAGTAGGATATTTGTCTCCCATATATCTATATTTTTTAAACTTAAATATCTCTGAAACTACTGAATAGATTTACACTAAATCCCAAAAATCCTGCCGTAGGGAACAACATCTAACTCTCTGCCAAATTTGGTGTAATTCCGTTCAGCGGTTCAGGCTGCAGTCGTGTTAAAAGAATGAAAAATTCCCATGGACATGACATGGGGAAAATGCGTTTTAGGACCCCCTTATTTCTCAGTCCCCACTTAACGGATTACACCCGAAACTTTCAACTCAGCAGCTGAACCAAAACGGGAACGTTTTTGAAAAATTTGTGAAGATTCATCAAGCGGTCCAAAGTTATTGGCAAAAAAAACAACGATTTTCCTTTGGAAACTTTGGTTCTAACTATAACTACCTACTGGCTAAATATATATATTATAGTATAATATAGGATAGTATATTTTAGTATAGTATAGTATAGTAGGTAGATATAGTTAGAACCATGCTTCCATAGGAAAAGTGTTTTTTGACTTGCCTATATATCTAGTGCCGCTTGACGATTCTTCACAAAAGTTTCTAGAAAAACAGTCAAAGGGAGCCTTGTTGTGCATGGAAAGTTTTGGGGTGATCCGTCAAGTGGGAGCAGAAAAAAATGGGGGGTCAAAAAAAGTGTTTTTCCAATGTTCATTTCCTTAGAGAATTTTGAACATGTCTCCAGCTTGAACTGCTCTACCGATTTACATCAAACTTGGCAGAAAGCTAGCTCTTGGTCCAGAAAGAGTGATTTTGGTTATTGGGTGTAAATCTGTTCAGTAGTTTTGGAGAATAAAAAATAAAATCTATATCTAGCGATCGAACAGTCCCCATGCTGAAATCTGATTGTCTGCCAACACTTCTAACTAGGAAGTGTCAGCCATCTTGGGATTTGGCTCCATGCAAAGTCCTAAATAAAAGTTAAAAAAAGAGAAGGGGGCCAGGTAGGAATCCCCTGATCCCCGTGGCCCCTTTGATGAGGGGTCCCACAGGGACCCTGCCTGGGGCAAAAGAGCATTATTTTTCTTAATTGTTCATCAGCAGTCATGCTGGATCTGAGGCTCCACCCTCATATTTTTTTAAAAAAGAACTGCAGACTCCCGTGCCTCTCTATTATTTAGCCCCTGGGTGGACCAGGCTTAAATCAACTATAAAAGAGCAGGGTGCATGGGCCCCACTTCCTTGTGCCCCAAGGATCGCCACATCGCTGAGGCTAATTGAAAAGAAATCAGCAGGTCTCGCATGGGGACCCCCTGTGCAGTGGGGACCACCACCTCCCCAGAGCTAATTTATTTGTAATGGGGGCCTCACGGACACCCATAGAACTCGGGAACCACTACCTCCCCAGGGCCAAATGCTACTTTTAAAATAGGAGGGGGCCGTTCATGGCCCCGGGGACTGCCACCTCCTTGTGGCAGGCCCTACTGAATCAAGGGAGGGGGGCTGCTCAGCCCCCCACCTGTAGCCAATAGTGGCCCTCTGGACCGCCACCCCCAGGGCTGCCTCCTGCTATGTCCCAGTGTGCCCACCCCGGGACATAGCTGTTTGCTGTGGCTTGACAGGAGCTCTAACTTCTCCCGCCATGCCACAGAAAACACTCCACTTTCAGCAAGCGAGAGTGGAGAAATGCTTTCGCTTGCTGGAAGCAGAATATTTTTCTGTTTTCCTGCCCTCTGTCAAGCGAGCAGAGAAACAGGTGAATTGCTTTCACACATAGGGAGCTGCATGTTTAGCAATGCCGGCTCCCTCATGAGGCGGTGAGCCGCCAGGGACCGCAGGGGCCTTCAAAGTCTCCCCGTGGTCCCAATGCAGACTGTGTGCCCTGGGAGCACCCGAAGAACCATGACTGGGCCCAGGGAGGGGAGCACGTGGCCCACTCCCCCATGGGAATAAGGCCAGGTACCGGGCATTGGGATCCCCGGTGGCAAAATCGGCTGGGGAGGGGGGTCACGTAGCCCCCCTCTATTTAGAATAAAATAAAAGACCAGGGTTCTATCTTTTCATCTGCTGCTCAGAGCAGGGATCGTGTTCTAACTTTTTAAAACCTAGAAGTATGTAGACCTGCCTAGAAACCTTGCCCATTTGGTCCCTCCCCTTATACATTAGCAGTATGCAACATCTTCCCACCCTTTTTCCTGGATGATGGACAGCTTACCACACCGATGTTGGAGATGGGATCTTGAAACTTAGGAATACGATTGAATCTCCACCAAACAAAGAAGCACTTACTTCTGTAAAGTACAAATCATCCAATTGTTTTTTCTCTGCAGTTCTACCTTCACATTTATCTGATGAGGACAGTGGAGGAGCAATCAGATTGGCAGGGTTACAGACATACAAAGTCACGGGAGACATTTCCTCTGCGTCCTTTACGCATCTGTAGTGTAGGAGATGCACTATGCATTTACCCAAAGAGGTAACACTTACTAATTAGCCAGTAGAAGTACTCTACTTGGGTAGAGGTGTTGCACAAAATCGTGACCTATTCTTGGATAAATATGCAGGACAGGATTGATTCTGGCATAATGCTAATTTCTCAGAAATGAAATCTTAACGGAAAACACTTACAGATATAAACAAAGCAGGTCCCCGAGTTGAAGTCCACTTCTGTAATGTACTAATCATTCTAACTTTGTGTGCATGGCCAAGTTAATGCAAGTGTGATTTCTCAGAATTTCCACTGTGAAAAGTTATCTGTCATCCATGATGGAGATGTTTGCACCCTTGCTTTTTCCGAGCACAATAGCTCATGTAGTGACTGTGATGAGGGGGTGCTTTCTTGTCATCTGCTACTGAGAACAGAGTCCACGGTTCTCTCTTTTAAAATCTCTATGTAATGCCCAAAATCCATAGCACCACTCACAGGCACTCACACATCCACTCATAGATCCACAATCTACTTGCATGCCCACTCACAACCTCATAGCACCACTCACAGATCCAGTCACAGACCCACACAGTCACTCACACAAACCACTCACAGACCCACACAGGCACTCATAGACCTGCACAGGCACTCACAGACCCACTCATATACACACTCTCAGATCCAAGCATGGACCCACGGAGGTACTCACACACACTCACAAACCCACACAGATACTCACACACCCACTCTCAAAGGTTACAGGTTAAAGTTAGGAAATACAATTAAAAAACCTTAGAAATTCAGTGAAAAAAACAAAGGTTACAGGGATATTATAGTTAGGAAGTAGAATATTAAAAAACCTTAGAAATTCATTGAAAAAATGAAAAGTTACAGGGACGTTATAGTTAGGAAATAGAACATTAAAAAAGTCTTAGAAATTCACTGTAAAAACCAAAAGTTACAAAGACTTTATTGTTGGGCTTACATTTCCCTCGTACAAAACCAGTAAAATTCAGCACTTATAGTTACCTGGGCTATAATGTATGCCCTCACAATGCACTACTTATGACCTCACATATTACATCAATCATGACATCTCAAATGACATCACTGATGAAATCATCCACAGATGCACTCACACACCCACTCAGACCCTTACTAAACCTCTCATATACCCATTCACACACCCACATAACTGCTCACATACCAATTCATAGACCCATACAAGTACTCACACAACCACTCAATAACCCATAAAGCTACTCATATAAACAGTAATTTACCTATACAGCCACGTACATGCCCAACAGACATCCATATGAGCACTCACATATCCACTCACTTACCCATACATTCCTTCACACAGACACAAACTTTGCAATACAGTCACTCACATACCAACTCACTTAACCAAACAGCAACTCCAACAGCAAATCACTCATCCATACTGCCACTTAAATAGTCAATCATTCTCCAACATAGTCACTCAGACAGCCACTCTTTCACCCACAAAACTACTCAAATATCTACATATACACACATACAACCACTCACACACCCACTCACACACCAATATCAGCACTCAGAAACCCGCTCACACACAGATACACACAGTCACACAGCCACTCACATAGTATAAATTGAAAATAGTATCACTCATTAGTAGTATAGAGAGTATACTATTTTAACTTATGTAGTAACTTGGTATATATGTTTAACACTCATAAATGTTTAGAAAACATGCACACTCTATAGAAGACGTCATCAATGATGTTATTAGAGATGTCATGAGTGATGTCACTGACCATGTTACGAGTGATGTAATATGTGAGGTCACAGCAGTGCATTGCAGGGGCGTAAGTTATAGTTAGCTCAGGTTACTATAATTGCAGAATTTCACTGATGACATCACTGTTGATATCATCCCTTGAATGTAAATGTTTTGTATACATTTCTGAGACTTAAAGATATACATGAAGCTACAGCATAAGTTAAATTACTATTTTTATCTGTACTAGTAATTAGTCATACTATTTCTAATATACATAATCTGAGTGCAATGTGACTGTATCAGTGTGTGAGTGGGTATATGTGTGGTTGTATGGGTGTGTGATTGACTGTATGGATGTATTAGTGGACATGTGAGAAGCTGTATGGGTAAGTGAATGGCTGTGTGAGTGGCTGTAATGGAGAGTGAGTGGGTATGTGAGTAGCAGTATGGGTGAGTTAGTGGCTATGTGAGTAGCTACATAGGTGTGTGAGTGGCTGTCTGGGTGACTGAGTGGCTGTGTAAGTGTCTGTATGGGTGAGGGAGTGGGTGTGAGTACATGTATGGGTGAGTGAGTAGATGTGTGAGTGGTTGTATGATATGTAAATGGTTATATAAGTGGTTTTCTGGGTGGATAAATGGTTGTATGGGTGAGTAAGTGGCTGTGTCAGTGGCAGTATGGGTAAGTAAGTGGGTTTATGAGTAGCTGCATTGGTGAGTGAGTGGCTATATGGATGAGTGTGTGGGTATGTGAGTACCCATATGAGTGAGTGAGTAGCTATATCAGTTTCTGTATGAGCGACTGAGTGGCTGTAATGGTGTATGTGTAAGTGTCTGTATGTATGTATGACTGGATATGTGAGTGGATGTATTGGTGAGTAAGTGGATACATGAGTGACTGTATGGGTGAGATAGTTGGTATGTGAGTGGCTCTATGATGAGTGATTGGTTGTGTGAGTACTGTAAGGGTCTGTGAATGGGTAAATGAGGGGTTGTATGGGAGTGGATATATGAGAGGTTCTATAAGGTGTAAGTGGTTCTATAGATGATGTTATCAGTGATGTCATCAATGATGTCACTGACCATGTCATGAGTGATGTAATACGTGAGGTCATAAGCAATGCATTGTGTGGGCATAAGTGATAGTTATCTTACGTAACTATAACTGCTTAATTTCTATGGTTTCATATGAGTGAAATCTGGGCCTAACTATAATGTCCCTGTTACCTTTGTTTTTTTTTAGTAAATTACTATGTTTTGTTTCCCATTTCCTCACTATAACGTCCCTGTAACCTTTGTTTTTTTAGTGAATTTCAAAGAGTTTTTAAAATCTGTTTCATAACTATAACGGCCCTGTGACCATTGTTTTTTCATTGAATTTATACATTTTTCTATTGTTATTTCCTAACTGTAACCTGTAATGTTTGAGAGTGAGTGCATGGGTGTCTGAGTACATGTGTGAGTGAGTGTGTAGGTGTCTCAATGGGTGTGTGAGTGGGTGTGTGTGTGTCTGAGTGTGTGGGTGTGTGTGTGTCAGAGTGGGCCTGTGAGTGGGTGCATGAGGGTATGAGTGGGTGTATGAGTACCTCAATGTATGTGTGAGGCAGTCTATGAGTGAGTCTATGAGGGTATCTGAGTGGGTACGTAAGTATGTGTGTGATGTGATATGTAAATCTCTGAGTTGTTCTGTGAGTTGGTCTGAGAGAGTATGTGCGGGTCTGTAAGTGGGTGCATGAGTGTCTGAATGGGTTTTTGAGTGGATGTATGTGTCTGTGTGGGTCTCTCAGTGGGTGCATGAGTATCTGAATGGGTCTGTGAGTTGCTGTGAGAGTATCTCAGTTGTTCTGTGAGTGTGTGCCTGAATGGGTTTATGAGTGGGTGTTAGAGTATCTGAGTGCATCTGTGAGTGAGTGCATGAGTGTCTTAGTAGGTCTCTGAGTTGGTGTATCAGTATATGTGTGGGTGTGTCAGTAGCTGTGTCAGAGACTGAGGCACAATGCAACTGCACATGCCCCTTTGTCCAAAAAGAGTCCACAATTTTGCGCAAAATATCTACCCAAGTGAAGTACTTTCTACGGGTTAATTACTAAGGACTATCTCTGTTGGTAAATGTCCAGTACTTATTCTGCACTACAGCTGCATAATGGAGCATGAAGAAATGTCACCAGTGACCTTGCGTGTGTTTTTTCGCAAGGAGATTGTTCCTGATGTCTCTACATGAATTTTCCTATAGAGAAGATGACAAGAGTACAAACAGGTAAATCTCCACCAAATACAGGTCCGTATTCTTAACTATATGAAGTAAGTGCTCTTTGTTTGATGGAGATGTCCTCATATTCCTCAGCATCAATAACTCCTCACCAAAATCAGCGGGGAAAGCGCTGGGGGAAGCTTGTGAACCTGTCCATCATCCTAGCACAAGGCAGGAAGACCTTTCCGTACTACTAAGGTGGGCGGGGTCAACAGGTGAAGCTTCCAGGTGATTTGCACATTTCCATACTTGTAGTCCTTCAAAGGAAGAACCATGGACTCTGCTCTCACCAGAAGAGGACAAGAAAGAACCCACTCTTCACAGTCACATTCAGATTGCACTTCAATAGATCAATGATGTACTCACCTCCACGAAGCATTTCAGATCCTTTTTCAATATAGAATTGCTGAAAACACACTTGTTTTGCGTTCACCAAGTCCAGGAGTTACGGTCATTTTTCCTCTACAGAAGCGGAGCTTCACCGGTGGGCACCTGCTATGAATATGTTTTGAAGTGCCTACCATTGAGGTTTAATTTCTGTGAAATGTGCATTAAGGCCAAAACGGCCCACCAAAACCTTAATGGGGGAAGCGGGCCATGCGGTTCTAGCTCCCCAGGCTGATTTTGGACCAGGGACATCCTCCCCTGGGGCCTGGCCATGTTTATCTGTGTGCCCTGGAGCCTACTGAGGGCACCCAGTGTGCATCTTGGGAAGTGCGCACCCCAGGCCCTCCAAGACGGCTCTCCGCCTCCTGCGGGAGCCGGCATTGCTATATCACACAGGGAGCTGCTGGAAATGCCTCTCCTAGTGTGCAAGAGCAATACTTTCAACTCTTTCCCTGGTCACAGGTCTGCGGGCAGGGAAGGAGATGAAGAGCTCCTGCTTGCTGGAAGAGGAGTATTTGCTTTTGGCAAAAAGATAGAGAATTATATCTCATGTAGCAAAACTATAATCCTGATTTGATTCTACTTCAAGAAACCCACCTCACTGAACCTGAAGCCTTAAAGTTCAAACGTAGTTGGGTAGGTACAGTCCTAACATCACAATCTCCTCATAAATGAAATGGAATAACTATTTTGTATAAAAATAAATTACATTACGGTTGTCTCTCAAACAACTGATACCGAGGGGAGATGGATTTTAGTAAAACTCTTTATCAATAATGTTCCCTTAACAGTCTTCAGTATTTACAGCCACACTCAACCTGGATTTTTGGCCAGGTATATCAAAACGAAGCCTACAATATGATGATGATTATTATAGGAGATTATTGCAATCAGATTATAGATCTTTTCCTTGATTGTCAATCCACAGTAAACGTTATACCCTCTAAAACGCATAAACAATTTCAATCTACCATTACGCAACAACATCTAACTAAGTCATAAAGGCTATGTAATCCCTTTTCCACAGATTACTCCTTCTACCCTCCTGTTCATGGTTCCCTTACCAGGCTTGATCATATCTTCATTAGTAAATCTTTATCCCAGAATATTAATGGCTCTTCTCTAGGTCCTATTTTAATTTCCTACCATGTACCAGTAATTACAGACTTTGACTTTATTCCACTAAATTCAAATCTAGTAGATGGAGATTTAGTAATTCTCTTTTACAAGATCCTGACTTTCCTTTGCTATGCTATTCTTCTCCATTCATGATGATCCCAAAATCTCCCCTCAACTCCTCTGGGACACTTTTAAACCTGTTGCTTGCAGATTCATCATTAAATTTGTAGCAAAAAACATTATTTCTTACAATAAATGACATAATCCCATTTAACTACTATTAAAAAATTGGAACATCAATACTATACATCAAAATCTGACTCTACCCTAAAGGAGCGTGTTAAAGCCAAAATGAAGTTTAATGAATTTTCTACTAATAATGTCTCTTCCATATTATTTTAACAAAGTACTAGCTTCTATGGGGGTAGCAATAAAACTGGCAAACAGTTAGCTAACTATCGAAGGTCAAAAAATTACACAATCATGTTGACTCTATATGTGATTCCCAAGGCTTTCCTTTCTCTACAGATAAAGATATACTAAATGAGTTTGTTTCATATTATCAATCTCTTTATACTCCTGAAACCCCGTCCACTCTACTACTGATTCCTACTTAAATACTGTTCCTAGCTCCATACACAATGATCTTGATTTTACTCCCCTTCAGACAGCTAACTATTTACAAGAATTCTATACCACTCTCAATACACTTAAGAAAGGGAAAACTCCTGGCACCAATGGCTTCACAGTAGAATTTTTTCTTCGTTTCTCCAATCTTCTACTACCACGATTATAACAATTATTTACTTTTTTCCCAACCTTTAATTCAGCATTCGGCACATTCTAGGAAGCCTCCATCTGCCTGATTCATAAAGAAGAGTCGCATTCCTTATACTGTAAAAATTATAGGCTGAATTCCCTTGGAAATGTAGATTACAAAATCTTTGCTAAACTCTTAGCTTTACTCATTGAACCTTTTCTCCCCACTTTAATAGGCAAGGAGCAATTAGGATTTATAAAGGGATGCCTTGCTTCAGATAATAATAAGCCTCCCATCTTTCTTATCCCTCAGTAGCTATAACAGTAAATGCAGAAAAGACTTTTGATAAGCTTGACTAGAAATATATGTTCAAATTATTAGCTTGGCAGTGCTTTGGCCCCAAGATTATATCCTTAATCTCTTTATTATATGTTACTCCAAAAGCCTCAGTTCTGGTCAATGGGCAGACTTTTCCTTACTTTTTTCATCAGTGGGGAGTTTGACAAAGTTTTCCTTTATCCCCATTGCTTTTTGTTTTAGCTCTAGAACCCTTCCTTTCCTGTATACGTCATAACTTCTCTATTACTGGCTTTCAGTATGGTGCTCATCAATTGAAATTATCAGCTGATGCTGATGACATCCTCTTCTTCATATAAAATCCTACTTCTTTGATTTCAGTTTTACTCACAGAAATTGCTAATTACGCCTCAGTATCAGGCTACAAAATGAATTCCCATAGGAACAACATTTTACCCCTTAATAAATTCACTTTCAAACACGCCTTTCAATCCTTTGGTTTTCAATGGAACTTTTTAAAGATTAAATATCTGGGACTTTGGATTTCTTTATCAATTAGTGATTTCGTTTTTTTTAATCTCAAAGACTCTTTCGCCAAAATTGAGTCAATATTATCCTCCTGGCACCCTTTGTCTCTTTCCTGGTGTGGTCACGTTGACTCTATAAAACTGATGATTATTCCCATATGATTATTTGTTCTAGATATGATTCCTGTTCCAATATCTTCTCTTTATTTATCAAAAATAGAGTCTCTTATTTCTAAATGTATGTGGTGACAGAAAAAATGTTGGCTCTCTCTTGCAAAACTGAAACAATCTAAGAGTTATGGTGATATACATTTTCCAGACTTTCCCCTCTACTATAAAGCTTTTTCTAAATATCCCTCAGTCTCCCTTCCATTGTAGCTGGGCATTGAAAAACATTCCTTTATCCATTCTGTACCCGAGAAGTGATTTATTTCTCCTCCTTGTCATAAATAATTTCTACACCCCTTTTTAATAACACATGTTGGTTGTTAAAACCTTAATATTTTTCAATCATTCTCAATTGTACTATGTTTCTTAACTCATCTATATGTTACAATAAACTGCTTAAAATAAATAGCAACTAGATTTATTGGCCCTCTTATAGACAGAAAGCCATTGTCTGGGTAAAAGATGTATTCACGGAAGATGCTTCTATATCTTTCTCACTCCTTTAAAAAACATTTAATTGTCTGAATCACTTTCACAAGAAATTCTATCTTCTAATGAATATTATATCAGATGCTTTTTATTCACTACCAGAATCTCCTTCGATTGCTTTATCCTCTTCTATATCTTCATCAATATTAGGTCTATATCCTATAGCCTCCCTCACACACAAATCCTTTTACCCTAAATAGCCTTCTCATTCGAAATACAAAATAGAATGTTTATGGGAATCCAAACTGTACAGTTATTTGTGTACTGCACTTGGCTTAGACCTCACAAAGTATCCTGAAATGCTACACCACCCAACTTAGTTTGTTCTCTATAACAGGCTTTACATACCCCAATACCTCACTACCAAATTATCTGTGGACAGCAATAGTAGAAGTTGGTTTTGTCAACACCATATCATTGATTTAATACATATTTTATTTTGGTGCCCATACACATTTACTTTTTTTAATAAAGTTTGGTCTCAGATTGCAAACATTCTTCATATCCATCATCCCTTTTCCATTAACATGCATTTTACATTTCTAGGGTTTTAATTTGACACTTATTACAATACTTCATATAAGACTACTGTATTAGATTTATAATTGGCATTAGCTTTTCAGCAAAACACTGTCAACTGTAAATGTTCTTCAAATATATTTTATAAAGATTAGTGGATAATGTTTGTAATCATTATAGACTGGATGCAGCCTGTATATCTCATTCTTTTCTACCAAAAAAAAGAAATTTATTATGGCTACTGTTGCCGCTTTTCTAAAACAAATGTCGTACAAATGTTCCCAATATGACTCCGAAAACCGCTGATAATATCAAACCACCATGAAATGTTGAATTCTCTGTCCTTATCTGTTTACTTCTGATCAGTGTTTCCTATGGATAGTTATTTATTTATTTATTTATTTATTTTTCAATCAAAAAACCACTTTATTCGATTAATTAAAATCATAAAAGTGTACAATACATTTTACAACAAATTAAAAACATTTCATCGTATACATAGTTAAAAAAATAAATAAATAATCCCGGTGATTCAATGTGTAAAAACTAATTGATTTCCTCCAATGCAGCCAATCTCAGTTTCCTTAGTCTAATACAAGCAACTAAAAAGCTAGTCACACAAAACATAGTTATAGGCAATTCCATTAATTGCAAGAACAATAATGCTGGTTTAACTTGGACAAAAGCTTCCTCTCTCAGAATAGGCAGAATAAACCTTTTCCTGGGCTCAAGGTACAAAGGACGGAAAAATATAAAATGCATCATATCTTGGGCAGAGAAATTATCACATCTGCAAGGAACCCCATCTTCAGGCCTAAACCATCCCTGTGGGACACTTAACACTAGGTGAATTTGATTAAAACGAAATTTTGTCAAGAGCCATCTATGATAAAAATTCGTAACAGTAGACAAATATGGGTGCATAACCGTGGATAAATTAAGCAAGAGGTGAGCCCTTACCGAAGATTTACCAAGCTCATGGGATTCTCTCTCAACCTCGCAGTGCTTAATATAATACGTCTTAACCCACCTTAAATCAGCTTTGCATAAACCTTCGGGGTTGGTAAAGAGCTCAGGGCGTCCTAACACCTTAGTAATCAGTTTAATGTATGACAGCCACTGAATACTCTTCCAATTGCCTAATTTGGAACAATCTTTCAAAATACTATGGTTCAATGTAAGGTCCGGGTTCAGCCAGGTTCTGATCCATAACAAAAGTGGGGCTATTTTTAAAGTATCGGAGATATATCCAGTCCCCAATTCAAGATGAACTGAATAAGTCGCAGTGGATTGAGGGAGGCCAAGAAGAGCACGAAAAAATGTGTTCTCTTCCATTTGAATGGGTTCAGGGTTAATATACCCCCAAATGGCAGCCCCATACCTAGCTATTGAGACAGTTTTAGCTTGGTATAGTTTTAAAATAGCCTCACAGGGTTTCCCTCCCAACCTTTTTGCAAAACCCAATATTGCAGCCGATGAACTACGTACAGCTTTCACCTTAGTAGTTACTTGGGGTAACCAGTTACCTTTATCGTCGAAAACGACGCCCAAGTAGGTGAAAACTTTTACTCTAGAGATAACTGCTCCATTGCAGAAATACGTTTTAATATGTTTTTTACCCTTCCCCAGTGCCATAATATGGGATTTGCCATTGTTGACCACCAGGTCTAAAGATTTCATAAAACTACCAAAAGAATTCAATAGTCTTTGAAGACCAAGCGGGGTCCGCGCCAAAAGGACGGTATCGTCCGCATAAAGAAGTACAGGTATGGGAGTACCGTCAATCCGGGGGATATCAGGGGAAGCAGCTAGCAGACTATCTTCGAGGGAATTTATATACAGAGTAAATAGCAAAGGGGCAAGAATACACCCCTGACGTACCCCTCTACCAGATTTAAAGCTAGCAGTGCATTTCCCCTCCTGAGACATCCTAATTGAGGCCTTCAGATCTTTGTGTAACTCAGCCAAAAAGTACACAAGGGGCTTATCCAAACCTAGTTCTAAGAGTATTGACCAAAGCTTAGACCTGTTAACCAGGTCAAAAGCCGTGGACAGGTCCATAAAACCTGCAAAAATCGAGCCCTCTGAGGCTTTGGTGTATTTTGCAATAATTAAATATAAATTGAGACATTGGTCCTCTGTACCCCTCCCCGATCTAAACCAATACTGGGCATTAGAGATTACACCTTTCTCTGATGCCCAGTTACTTATCCTAGCCAGAATAACCTTTCCCAAAATTTTAAACGAGGAATCTAGCAGGCATATGGGTCGATAGCAACTAGGGTCACCCCTTTGGCCCTTCTTAAACACAGGGATTATGATCGATTGGGACCACGACTTCGGTGGGGCTACTACGGACGCAGAGTTAAAAACATTTAACAGAACTTTAGCCCAGTACTTAGGGTTAGCCTTAAACATATCCGAAGGCACCCCATCAGGGCCTGGTGCCTTACGGCCGGCCGAGCCCTCAATTGCTTTCTCCACCTCTTGAATAGTAAAGATAATAGGGGAGAGGGGAGAGCTAGAAATTGGAGTCACAAAAGCTTCCAGCTCAAGATTACTCCCATAAATATTTTCAAAGTGGGCTAGCCAGTCCTCCTCGGAGATATTCAATTCTAGCACCGAGTTCTGGGAACCGGATAGCAAAGGGGAATTAATAATTTCCCAGAATTTAGAACTGTTTTTCAAGATGTCATTATTCATTAAGGCTACCCAAGCTTCTTGTTTAATTTCCCTCTTCCGGCCCAGTGTTACTTGGGAGTACTCTTTCCTTAACTGTGTAACCAGTCCTTTATTCCTCGGTTTATCATTAAGGGCTTTTCTGAGTTGATTTAGGGCTGAGGTACAGTTGTGATTGAACCAACCTCGGCCAGATTTGCTTTTAACAGCTCCGCCTTTTGTGGTAAGTTTGATAGCCACTTGAGAACAAATTGCTTCAAAGGCCAGTATTATATCTTGATCATAAGAGGATGGATCGGAACATATATTTAAATGTGTGCCAACCTTTAAGGTAATTGAATTAAAAAAATCTTCAGGGATTACCTTACTCCATTTTAGTCTCCTCCCTTTGTGGAAATATGGATTTTTCTGGTCAGTTATGTCCCCTATCTTGGACCCCAACGGTTCTATGTGCATGTTACAAGTACATGTATGTTTCCTCCAGTTCCAGTTATGAAGACGCAAATACATGTGCGTCCACCGTCAACATGTCCTCTGTCAGATCCGCCATGAATAGGCCGGATATTCCATTCCTAAATATGAAAGGCCACCGGCTTTATATGGCTCAGTTACTCCATTTTGCAGTCCAGGCAAGTAGGCCCTGATTCTGTCATCAAACTCTTCTTGCCTTCTGCCTCTGAAAGCTCCAGTCTGAGCCTGCATCTGTGACCATGAACTTTGTCTCATTCTCTGCGCGGCTCACGAAGCCTGACATCAGCCTATTCTCTGCCAAGAACTGTATTTCACCTTCGAGTTATCTGCTTCCCCCTCAGCCGATGCATTCCTGCCTAGTAGTTTAAGTAAACATTCTTCCAGTTACCAAGCAAAAGGCCCGGCTTCTCTGTCCTCATGCAAGTAATTCATAGCCCTGTTACCATGGAATATTCCTATCCCCTCGCATTTAGTGTAGACACTTAGACGCTTGTACACGCACGCACAGTCAGTATAGAATAGATTCTGTCCGAGAGTCCTTCTTTTGTGGATAACATAGTTCTTTAAACATAGGATGTTAGATATGATTTGGGATTAGGTTGACTTGACCCCCCAGACTTTTCGTCTCCACATGTAGAGCTAAATGTCAAGTCCCCTTCACCCCCTAGTTGCACGTCAATCACACGTCATGCTGCTGCGCGCGCATCTATGCCAAGTATTATCTTATAGATCCACCTATATATGACATCATAACCAATTATGTTTCTTTTTACTCCTTATTACACCCATTTTTGGTTACGCAGATATATCGTCATTTTCCTTATCAATTGTTACGCCTACTGCATTCGCCTCATTGTAATGTATGATCTATAAAAGTCATTTCTTGTCAAAAAAGTATGTACTTCACTTCCTGAACCCCCGTGGTGATGGAACTTGGAGCAACCGATTATAATCGATCACTGGAATAAAGCCCATTCCGAACCTCTAATACCACGGATTCTGCCTCTCATTTTACTGAGCTATTTTATTATGTTTATATATCAAATTAAGTCCAGGTAAAGGAATTTTATTTACCACATGAATGGCGCCCGAACAGGGACACTTTCTCATCTCACGCGCCGGCGGTGAGTTGCAGGCCCGGTCTCCTGCCACAGCTGGACGGACAATAACGCGTACCAGCAGGATTTCCTGTATCTCCCTCCGGTCAAGCGGGGGCGACTGAGGCTGCGATCAACACCCAGACGAGGCGGTGAGAAGTGCGAAGTATCCCGACCAGAGCCTAGCTGAGAGAGCAAGATCCGAGGTATACAGAGGCCCACCAGTTTCCGAAGTCCCAAGTCGAGTCCAGTTTCCGACGAGTCGAGTCGAGTCCAGTCCGGTCCAAGTCCAGTTTACGAGGCCTTCCGTTTCCGAAGCTACCCGGTGAGTACCATTACTGGGGAGGCATTTCTGACGTGCACATAGGTTGTGCCGGTCAAGACGGGTTTGGGTACACAAATCCGGTCTGCACTGTTTTAGCAGTGTATATGTACTGTTTAGCAGTATATCAAGTATTCCGAAGTATCTAGTTATTGTCAAAGAATTATGCTTGGTGATTAGTTATGCAGACGATCATCATTGTTGGTTATTTTAAAGGTTAAAAATATTTAATGTTTAATGTTAAATGTTTAATGTGTTAAACGTCCTGCATATTGTGGTATGAATGGTTGTTCATTATTGTGCTTTTGTATTAAATGTGTTCAAGATTAAGTATCGGATCAGTTGCCAATATGCCGCTCTTTTTCGAAACTAAGACAGATCACTACAAGAAAAGGGGTACTCGAAGAAGCCGTTCCTATTCCTCCTAGGGACACTCCAGGGTACTTCATGTATCATAAACATGGCTTAGACGCTATATTATTTCTTGATTTATGGGTAGACTACACCAAGGAATTACCAGAAAGTCAGAGGTGGCCCACAGCGGGAACCTGGGATGCAGAGTGCATCATGAAAGTCGAGGAAGAGTTATGGAAAAGGAAGGTCAGACAGTCACAGAAAGACGCCGTTGAGTTATGGCGTAAAGAATCTCATAGACGCACAGAAAAAGCACGTAGACAGGAAGAGAAGAGTAAAGAGAATTCAAATAAAGTTCGAGAGAATCCATTAATTGAGGAAGGTATCCGAGTGAAATCAGAACAAGTAGATAGGCAAAGAAATGCCCTTATGAATGGTATGTATCCCCTCCTGGCCGAAGGATTACCTAAGGCTACTCCAGAAAAACCGAAAGACTTGCCACCCCCATTGTTCCCAATAAAGGTACATCCTAAGGGGCATCCTAGAACCGCAGAAGATGTTTTTCTTTCCTCATATTTAGATGACGCAGCTCCCGAGTATGCTAATTCCGCCCCACATAGACCGCATACCAGGGAGATCCAACGCCAAGATCCAGTACCCGTATCCCTACAGCAACAAATCGAGTCACAAGTTCCGGCAAGCACATCTGTTTCTGCATCCGCTCCTACAGCTACTTCTATAGCTGTGTCCACACCTGTAGTTGCTGTGTCACGTTCGACGAATCCTTTCACACCCGACACCCCAGATGGGGCCACGGGAGGTGCTACCAATATTTTTTCTACGCCACCCAGAATGAATAAACTTACTTTTCAAGAGTCAGCACATTCACGTACACCCAAACTCATAAGTGCCCGTACGCTGAAGGAACTTCTTATAGATTGCAGATATGACCCTGTGCCCGGTAAAGAGGACGAAATGACCCTGGCATCATTGCGTATCAGACGAGCCGCAGTGTATTTAGGGAAGTTACCAGGAATGACTGCGCATCTAGATAAAATATATCATTTTGTCCAAACAGGGCGAGATCCAGAATGTATTAACAGAGCTATGGAATACCAGAAAGTAGAGATACAGGGGGAACTGTTACGTTTCCTCATAAATTGTGTGATCAGAAATCAAGACCGACCGGGGGTAAACCCGGAAGCAATGCAAATTCTTACCAGATGGAGCCAGAATATATCAGAAGGGAGACATGATAAGCAAAATTGTATAATAGCCATGTGCCGAAAGATCCGTAAAGAAATAGAACGCCTACACGAAGAGAGATTACAGGTAGACGAGTTCGAACAAAGCGAGGAAGAAGGGTCAGGACTGCCCACAGGACAGTCAGACACCATAGCCTATGTAGGAAGAGGAAGATCTTGTAATAGTAATAGATGTCTTATTGACCCGATACGTCCGATATGTCCAGATAATAACAGGAATTTCCAAATACCTATAATTAATATAAGGTCTAACGAGCATTCGTTCCAAACCGCCGACAAACTACTCCGAGAACGAAGGGGTTATCATTTTCTCGATTCTATGGATGAACAAGATTTAGCCAGGGCAGCTGTCCATTGGGTGGACAGTCCCGGAAAATATAGTGATGATACAGTAGTACGCACATTTTTGAATCTCACCCCAGATGAACAGCGGTTAGCTGGGATTTATATGATTCAACAACTCATTATACTATATCAGAGTCAGCATTCGGACCCTGGTCCCTTGCCTGACATATTGACTGAATTGCTCATGAATAGATGGAGAGGTTCAGGTACTAAATTAATTAAAGAAATTCTAGAATCAAGAAAGCAGTATATTCTTTTTGTATGCGCAGAGCATGTCTCATTGCCCGTCAAGGAAAGAACCACGTATCACATGGATAGACAGAATCCCTTACGAGAAGTGCACCCAATAAAAGGCGAGGACAATGAGTTTAAGCGCGTATTTGTATATACGCCCATATCAAAAATAGAATTGTTACAAATGAAGAAAGTGGTACCCAGTCATGACAAAGACCCAGCGGGTTTTCACCGAGAAATTAAAGACATGTTACTCATGGGAGAGTATACCTATCCCGACATTATGACAATATTAAAGGTATTGATGCCTGCTGGCATTTATGAGAAACTCAAGGAAAAAGAGTGGGAGGTAGGAGACCAAAAGATAGAATGGTCAGTGTTAGAAGCGGAAGAAAAGGCCCGAACTGCAGGAGCAGGGCTTGGGGATAGAACTAAAGCACTACCAGGTTTATTAGTACAGGTACTGCCACGTTTATTAACTACGAAAAAGGAAGATTGGGGTACAATTTCAGCCTGTAAACAGAAGCAAGATGAAGACACTAGTGATTACTATGCCCGATTTGAAAAATGTTTTGGTATAAATAGTGGCATAAAAGCAAGTAGCGAATCATACCCGCATCTGTTCGTAACAAAATT
Organism: Triturus cristatus; assembly: GCF_964204655.1. Lineage (NCBI taxonomy): Eukaryota > Metazoa > Chordata > Amphibia > Caudata > Salamandridae > Triturus > Triturus cristatus. Next base: position 426,967,206 of record NC_140593.1, read on the forward strand.
AGTAGAAAATGCCCTACCCCAAGTAAAGAATAGAGTGTTAAAATTCGAGAGTACGTGGCAAGGTAACACCCCATCACAAATGTTACAAATGTTACAATACCATCACAATAGGATTAGAGAGGAACAAGAACATGAACACAGACGCATGAAAGACACGAAAATGAAAATGCTAGTTTCTCAGACAGTTCCAGCTGAAGGACATAAGAAGGGTATGACACATTCCGGTGATTCAGCAGGACCTGTAAAAGGGACATGCAATTATTGTAAAAAGCCAGGTCATTACGTACACGACTGTCCAGTTTTAAAACATAATATCGCCATAGGTAAAACACAAGAAAGATCACGGCCACTCAGACAAGATCAGAATGAACAAGGAGCTCTGCAGCATGCCCAGGCCATGCCAGCCGCACAACAGCCAATACAGTTTGTGCCAGCTGCACCACCGTTGCCTGTTGCTGCCACACAGACAACAACACGACAAATGTATCAGACCGCACAGTATGAATATCCTGAGTATCAGCGTTACGCATGAACTAGCCTAGAGAGGGAAGTTGACTTACCCCTTATTGAAATACCTGTAGATCAAGAAGGACCTTATGTACATAGTGAATTATTAGGCCCCAGATAGAAAATTTTTACTCGATACAGGGGCAAGTCGAACAACCATAAAACGTAGTGAAGTTCCAGGGGCACCCCTCTCAGGCTCACAGAATATTTCCCTTGGTTTTTCAGGAAAACCTATTGTTAATGAAGTATCACAGCCTCTTCCACTTACGATAGGACCTCTGACCCGAACTACAGATTTATTGCTTACTAAATCATGTCCAGAAAATCTGTTAGGAATAAAAACACTGAAAGCTCTAGGAGCCATAATATGTTGTTCTCCGGAAGGAGTAAGGTTGTTTTTACGTGATTTTAAAGGTCATTATGTGTCTAGAGACATGGATCCCCGACTGCAGACTTTACCTACACATCTATGGGCACAAGGCCCTACTGATGTTGGTTGCATGAATATTACACCATATCGAGTCACATTAAAGGCAGGAGTGGTGCTACCACGAATGCGACAATACAAGTTACCACCAGATGCTGTAGTGGCTTTACTACAAATCATTGACGAGCTCATTGCCCAAGGAGTAGTTGTGGAAACAGACTCCAATGTATGTAATTCACCGATAATTCCGATTCTTAAACGAACAGATCCAAAGGCCCCGCCAGTATATCGATTGGTTATTGATCTGCGCGAATTAAACAAGTGCATTGTGCCACAATTCCCTGTGGTCCCAGATATCTCGTCATTACTGACAGCCATTGATTCCGAAGCAACATTCTTTACTGTAATTGATCTCAAGAATGCCTTTTTCAGCGTCCCAATAGATCCGGAAAGCCAATATTTGTTCGGATTTAGTTTAAATGGGCGTAGCTTTAAATTCTCACGCGCACCTCAAGGATTTACAGAAAGCCCCAGCATCTATAGCCAAGCACTGAAACGAGAACTAGATAGTATCCACATGCCAGTTAACACTGCTCTGCTCCAATACGTCGATGATCTGCTGATCACCGCAAGAAGCGAACCGGAATGTGAAAAAGCATCACTGACAGTTTTAAAATTTCTAGCCGAAAAGGGGCACAAGGTGTCCCCTTCTAAGCTGCAATTCTGTGTCCAGCGAGTTGTTTATCTTGGACACTCGCTGTCCAAGGAGGGAAGGCAGCTTACACCGGACCGCATTCAGTTAATAGCTAACATGCCAACACCCAAGACACAAAAGGAGGTGCGGGCTTTCATAGGTCTCACTTCATATTGCAGGCAGTGGATCCCTCAGTACGCATTTCTAGCAAAACCACTCATTCAGTTAACCACACAGGAGGCAGCCACATCGACTGTTCTCCCTTGGACTCAGGAACATACACAAGCTTTTGAAAGCCTAAAGAAAGCTTTATGTCAAGCACCTGTCTTAGCAACACCATGTTACAGAAAACAGTTTACACTCTTTGTTACAGAACGCGAAGGTACTGCTTTGTCAGTACTCACACAGGAACAAGCAGGAGCACACAAACCATGTGCTTATTTTTCTAGTACATTAGATCCCGTAGCTCAGGCTTTGCCTGCATGCCTGAAATCAGTAGCAGCGACAGCTTTAGCAATCAGACAAAGCGATGCCATAGTGTTAGGACATCCATTGACAGTTCAAGTGCCACACGCAGTAGAGGTTCTTGTAAACAGAACGCAAACACAACACTTGACTATAGCGCGACTTACAGGGTACGAACTTACATTGTTTCAGCCACATATAGAAATCAGACGCTGTAACACATTGAATCCTGCCACACTTTTGCCAGTAACCGGAACAGACCCACTAGCTCATGACTGTATTGAAGTTATTACTATAACGACAAAACCCAGACAAGACTTAACCGATGTCCCATTGTCAGATCCAGACCTGACATTGTATGTAGATGGTTCATGTATGAGAACAAGTACAGGAGAGTTAGTGGCCGCTTACGCAGTCACAACAGATACTGAAGTCATTGAAACTAATCGTATAAATACTTTGTCAGCTCAAGCCGCAGAGCTCATCGCTCTGACACAAGCCTGTATTCAAGCCACAAATAAAAAAGTCAACATATACACTGATTCACGTTATGCATTCGGAGTTGTACATGACTTCGGCGTGCTGTGGCGAGAGAGAGGTTATTTAACTTCCCACGGTGCCCACATTCAGCACGGACCCCTCATTCATGCCTTATTAGATGCAATACATCGACCCACTGCAATATCAATTATGAAATGTAAGGCTCATACGAAGGTTACTGATATCATTTCCCAAGGCAATGATCTAGCCGACAGAACAGCTAAACAGACTGCTCAAACTCAAACCCCCGACATGATAAAGACAATAGTCCCGACACCGACACAGTGTATGACAGTTAAAGATCCTACTCTTGACGTAATTGACATACAGACACATGCTACACCAGACGAAATAAAGAAATGGACTGAATTAGGAGGGATCCAAACGGACCAAGGATGGATGATGAAGGAAAAGTCTGTATGGTTCCTTCCTGATTCAATGGTCCAAGTTATAATTAACACTATACATAGTCCAGCACATCTAGGAGAAAAAGCTATGCTAGACAGCATTCAACACATTTGGTTTAATAAACATTTACGAGCAGCAGCTAAACAAAAGGTCCGTACCTGTATGATCTGTTGCCAGTTCAACCCAGGAAAAAGCGTTCCCGTAGAACAGGGTGGATTTCATCCTCCTGATCACCCTTTTGAAGTGCTCCAGATGGATTATATCCAGATGGAACGATGTCGAGGATTCAAATATGTTCTCGTAGTTGTCTGCGCTCTGTCCCGTTGGACGGAGGCATACCCGGTTTCAGATTACACTGCCCCGACTACTGCCAAACAGTTGGTTCGAGAATTCTTCCCACGATACGGTTTACCACGTGTTGTCTACTCAGATAACGGCCAGCCGTTCTCATCCGAATTAATGAAACATGTTTCACTTCTGTTAGGTTATCAGTGGAAATTCCACTGTGTCCGACACCCCGAGGCAGCAGGTCTCGTAGAAAGACATAATCAGATACTGAAAATCAGATTGTCCAAAATATGCAGAGAGAAAGGTGTCGACTGGATAGTAGCGTTACCAGTTGCACTCTTTTACATGAGAATGGTAGCACACTCTCGAACAGGGCTATCCCCGTATGAGGTGATCTTTGGCAGACCACCAAATATGTGGGGGACGCCTATACCACGCAAAATAACTGATGTTGACTGTAATATGCTGACAGATTACTTGGCTTCCTTGATGTCTGCACTACAATCTTGTCGTTCACAGGTAGCTGCAGCCTTTCCCGACAACACTGAGGTGAAACCCCATGACGTAGTTCCGGGTGATCTCGTATTTGTGAGAAATTTCGACCGAAAGACTCAGCTGGAGCCCAGGTGGAAGACACCCAAGTTGGTTCTGCTCACTACAAGGACAGCCGTGAAGATCGAGGGCCGCAAGGGCTGGATTCATTCAAGTCATATCAAGAAATTTCATGGACTATCCTCGGATATAGACATTGTGCCCTGCACTCCCTCACAGACTGATTCAAAACTTCCTTTGGTTGAAAAGACTAAAACCGAACTCTATAAAGTAAAATTGAGGCCTAGAACGTCAGACAATTTGATTGTTTAAGTCCTCTCCAAGGTGAAGCTGTTGAATTTGTCTCTGACATGTATCCTCTAGACCTGAATCATGGACAGTCGCGGAAAATGTTGAAACGACAGGCGTATTGTAAATCACTGCGTAGCCATTGCATAGTGACATTAATAATCTTGTTTTCCTTAAGTCTTTTAATAATTACTGCAAGTATATTGTTGCACATATATTACCCTATTGCCAGAAACGTTTACAATGTTACTGCTGAACATTCTTTTAGTGACTTACCCCCGCATGAATTGTCTTATAGACTTGCACTGCGCAATAACACTTTCATTAGTATGTTACATCATTCCCATCAGACTAGTAATGCAACTAATTGTTGGGTGTGTGGCCGACTCCCTCCCTATCAGAATTATGAAGGAGTCCTGCCTTTCTTTCCACATCCGTTTACACATAATGGCTCCTGTGGAGCATGGTTTAGTTTAATCAATTCCATAGACTCAGTCACAGCAGTTTATCAAGACCATTGGGTATGGGGAAATCTGAACCTAGTTTTATTCAAAGTCTGTTATCCTGACAAGGAGGGTCGCCCCAAAGGAACAGGAACTGATCTAGAAAATGAAGTATATGGATTAGGTAACTTTACACCTAATCTCATGATTCTAAATGTCGAATCCGAAGTTGAACTAGTTTTACCCACCATGTCAGTATTCCCAGCGAAAGGTGAATTGTGTGTAAGAAAAGTTGGTTCCATACATATGGGCCATAGTAAATGCACTACTACAGTAGAGTTCAGTGATCAAGGCAAATCTTCATTTAGAGCTTATCGCCACTCCTACTTTATATGTGGTCAGACTGCATATATGCGTTTACCTCTAGATTGGGATGGTACCTGCTACATTGCATTCCTTTTGCCACCTGTTTTCCTAGCTCCTCCTGATTATTACAGAAATATTCATTTAGTACACAACAGAGAGCGGAGAGATCTCCCAATTGTCGATTACACTGAAACAGCATGGGAAAAATACACAGATTTCAATAAAGGCATCTTTCCCTATATAGGTACTGTTACTAATAGTAAGCTGATACGTAGATTAACTAGAACCCTTGAAGCGGTAGTGAATGAAACTATTTCCGCCTTAGGCAATTTAACAGAAGAGCAGTCTGCTATGCGGATTGTTGTGCTTCAAAATCGTCTTGTCCTTGACGTCATCCTGGCTGATAGGGGCGGAGCTTGTAGGGTCATCGGATCAAGCTGCTGCGTATTCATACCAGAAAATTCGCCATCAGTATATAAAGCCATAACTCGCCTTCATAAGATTGTAAACCAGATACACCAGAACCCAGGCACTTGGACTTGGTCCAGTTGGTTTTGGAGTGTGATATCAGCCTGGGGATGGAGAGTTCTATCCTTCCTAGGTATTGGCCTTCTCATACTATTCAGTTGCTGTCTATGTCTACAATGTGGACCAGCGATCTGTGGTCTGTGTGCCACATCGTGCATTCCACATCAAGATTTTCATTCAAGATCCCGGAAGAAGAAAGAAGAACAAATGATGCTATATGAACAGATCAATGGATTAATGAAGATTGATATCTCTTAACGGGCAAGTAGGGGACAAGGAGGGAATGTGGAAATATGGATTTTTCTGGTCAGTTATGTCCCCTATCTTGGACCCCAACGGTTCTATGTGCATGTTACAAGTACATGTATGTTTCCTCCAGTTCCAGTTATGAAGACGCAAATACATGTGCGTCCACCGTCAACATGTCCTCTGTCAGATCCGCCATGAATAGGCCGGATATTCCATTCCTAAATATGAAAGGCCACCGGCTTTATATGGCTCAGTTACTCCATTTTGCAGTCCAGGCAAGTAGGCCCTGATTCTGTCATCAAACTCTTCTTGCCTTCTGCCTCTGAAAGCTCCAGTCTGAGCCTGCATCTGTGACCATGAACTTTGTCTCATTCTCTGCGCGGCTCACGAAGCCTGACATCAGCCTATTCTCTGCCAAGAACTGTATTTCACCTTCGAGTTATCTGCTTCCCCCTCAGCCGATGCATTCCTGCCTAGTAGTTTAAGTAAACATTCTTCCAGTTACCAAGCAAAAGGCCCGGCTTCTCTGTCCTCATGCAAGTAATTCATAGCCCTGTTACCATGGAATATTCCTATCCCCTCGCATTTAGTGTAGACACTTAGACGCTTGTACACGCACGCACAGTCAGTATAGAATAGATTCTGTCCGAGAGTCCTTCTTTTGTGGATAACATAGTTCTTTAAACATAGGATGTTAGATATGATTTGGGATTAGGTTGACTTGACCCCCCAGACTTTTCGTCTCCACATGTAGAGCTAAATGTCAAGTCCCCTTCACCCCCTAGTTGCACGTCAATCACACGTCATGCTGCTGCGCGCGCATCTATGCCAAGTATTATCTTATAGATCCACCTATATATGACATCATAACCAATTATGTTTCTTTTTACTCCTTATTACACCCATTTTTGGTTACGCAGATAAATCGTCATTTTCCTTATCAATTGTTACGCCTACTGCATTCGCCTCATTGTAATGTATGATCTATAAAAGTCATTTCTTGTCAAAAAAGTATGTACTTCACTTCCTGAACCCCCGTGGTGATGGAACTTGGAGCAACCGATTATAATCGATCACTGGAATAAAGCCCATTCCGAACCTCTAATACCACGGATTCTGCCTCTCATTTTACTGAGCTATTTTATTATGTTTATATATCAAATTAAGTCCAGGTAAAGGAATTTTATTTACCACACCTTGGTCTTTAACGTTCACAGAGACCACCGCAGGTATCATGGTACGTTTGTCTATAATGGGGAAAACATTGGCCATAGTCAATACCACCGGGTTATGATCACTAAAACGGGACCGAAGGGCATTATAAAAAAACACATATTTTAAAAGCCCTGCAGATAAAAATATATAATCAATTATAGTTTCACTATCCCTTGCAGCATAGGTAGGGACACGAGAATTCTTGTCCCGGAACCCTACCTCATAGAGATCATTATTTGATAAAAGGGACTCCATAGCTTCCCCTTTCGAACTATGTTCAAAATGTTGGGGGGTTGTAAATTGAGGGCCATCCTTATCTCTATAATGGCAATTTACATTACATAAATGAACATTGAAATCACCCATCAGGATATATTGACAGAAAGTGGTTTGATTGTCCTTATAAGATTTTAAAAATTTAATCAACCAGAGAATATGCTCATTAGGGGACTCTTCTTGCTGGGAATTATAACAATTAATTAACATAAACTTAATGTCCTTTGCCAGACTTACTTCCAGAATAAGGCAGTTATGGGAGGTACTTACAACCTTCTTGACACTACCCAAAATATTTACTGAAATAAGGAACATGAGGCCACCCCTGTCTCTTCCCGCTGAAGAACTCAGGGCCGGCACAAAATAGGAGGTAAAACCATCCATCCAAAAGTCACAGTCCTTATCCCAAGTCTCTTGTAAGGCAATAATGTCATATTGTAGTAAAATATCTAGCCAACCACTATCGCTCTTTTTGGACCATAAACCCGCAATGTTCCAGCTCAGTATTTTTATAGTTTCGCCGGTGTCAGATGCAGTGTTAACAGAAATTAATTGTGAACTTCCATGGTGCGTTAAAACTTCTGCAATTTCTCTGGAATCAGAAGTTACCACACTGGCGTTCCCCTGGGATTCAGAGTCCTCCCGTCAATCACAGGCCTCCAGGCCCGAAAGTGCCCCAAATCTATTATGGGTAGTAATATTAGGGCCATACCCACAAAGAGTATCCGCAATAAACCCTTGGGGTTCTATGGGCATCTGGGGAACCCTGGATAAAAAGGGTCTTAGAATCGCTCGATTCGGGACACTACCATGGCGCTTATAAAAATAACCCAACGGGCGCGCACACACACTAATAGTATCACTGGCCAAGGAAGCTGCACGTAGCAGGACTGTATTAACATGTTGAGGAAATCTAAAATTAACTATAACACAGTCCCCACTGCAGCTTTTCTGGGATGGGCCGACCCACTTCGTCCTTCTGGTAGATATAATTTGATCAGCGAAGTGTACCGGGAAACCACACCTTCTGTTAAGCCAAGATACAGTTTTATTTTTTAACGACTCATGAGTTTCCTCACGGGATTGAGCATGCATATTTCCTAAAACAGGCACATTAGTCAAGACAACCACATATGGCGCACACTCAGGGGGAAGATTAGTAAAGCCAGTGGACGATCCATATCTAAAGGTAGATGTACCACCTTGTCCCACAGAGGATTGTTTAACAGGACCAGTAGGAGGTGAAAAGTCTAAAGGGACAAGTTCCGATAGAGCGGGTGCCTGGGAGGGTTGCAGCGAGGGTTTACTTAAAATATCATCAATAACCCCAACAGAGCCAGTATCTAGTGACTTAGTTTTCCCACTACTGGGCAAAAGTTTCGCTACCAGATCGCCAAGCCTCTGCACTTCCATGTTGGCATTTTTTAATTGGAGCAGTAAAGATTGAGTGTGTTCGGCTAACTTAGTTTCAAATTTAGCCTCAAGAGTAGCTACTAGTAATGCGAATTGGTTTGGATCTAAAATACTACAGACTGAGCTTCTCGCTTCCTGTAGACCAGGCCCAGAGACAGTACTATTATGGGCTTTGTGTAGGGCTTCCGCTCTTTTTTTAATAGGCCCCCCCCCCCTTTTACTTAGTTGTTTCCTACAAGCTATCACAGGTCTAGGGCTAGGTGGAGCATCCTCAATAACAACAGTGGCCAAATCCTGAGTATCCACCAAGCACTCAGAGTGAACCTGGGCTTCAACCGTTATAACTGGACCAGCGATCACACTAGTAAAATCCTCAAAGGGGTTATCAGCCACAGGGTTGAAGGTGGCGTCGGGCAGAGCAAGGGGGCCCCCCTTACCGAGGGAAACTCTGCGGTCATTGTTAATTTTATTGACCACTTTAACTAGATAGTTGTCCATTAGGCCAGACCCAGCTGCAGGTTTATCCAGTTTAGCGCTCGGCATACTCGATGATACAATATTAACAATAATGTCTCCCCAAACACCAATAAGGATTCTGCTGCGCTACTTTAAAAATACAATCAAATCAGTGAGCCAAACCAGAACAAGCAGGATCCACAAAATAAAATGTTTAACAAGCTCACGTTTCTAGTAGCCCGAGACGATGTAGCAAGGTCCGTGGCCCAGCCCAGCCGCGCTCAGCCCCGGACGGCCACAGACGGCCTGCCCTTTGTCCGGGCTTCGTCCGGCGCGTCCCGCGCGCGTCCCGCGAAGCGGGTCTCAGCGACTCTTGTACGCGCCTCCTGGCGCTTGCGCTACGTCGGTGGTCCGCGCCGCCGCTGGGACAGCCGGGAATTGTAGTCCCGGGGCGGCGACGCTGTTGAATGCAGCCGATATTGACCCCCGTGACTCTTGGCAGTGTCGGCGTTGAATATGGCTCAGGTCAACAAGGTGGAACTGATCACAATGCCCCCTTGACTCTTGGCGGTGGCGGCGTAGAGTAAAGCACAAGTAGGTCCACTTCCCCCCGCTCCGCCGGTCTCAGCGACTCTTGTACGCGCCTCCTGGCGCTTGCGCTACGTCGGTGGTCCGCGCCGCCGCTGGGACAGCCGGGAATTGTAGTCCCGGGGCGGCGACGCTGTTGAATGCAGCCGATATTGACCCCCGTGACTCTTGGCAGTGTCGGCGTTGAATATGGCTCAGGTCAACAAGGTGGAACTGATCACAATGCCCCCTTGACTCTTGGCGGTGGCGGCGTAGAGTAAAGCACAGGTAGGTCCACTTCCCCCCCAATAGTTATTATGTTATTATTTGTTACAGTTTATTTGTCTTTACTTTCTTTTAATTTTCTAACTATTCTACCTGTTTTATCATATTTCATCTATATCATCCCCCCTCACCCCCTTCTTTCCTCTTCCCCATATACATACAAATGGTTAAAAGCTTGTGTTACATAGGTAAAATTTTTCGTATCATTAAGTACTCTTTGTCCTTCTTAAGCTCCCATCACATTGTTATGATTGTTATCTTTTGACAAAGATCTTTTATATTATAATTTGGTTGCTGTTGTTTATTATTCATTAATAAAGCTTTTTAAACTAAAAAAAAATATTTTTCCAGTTTGCCCACCTGAGCAGACTTGTAATTGAGCAATATCGAGAATAGGTTCACAGTGAAGCAGGTAACCAGCAAACAGCACAACACCGCCCCACTGCTCCAAACTCAACCGTCTTCCAGATTCCAAGTTTTCTCGTTGTCTGGCGAGCGGTCCTTTGACATTCCCACAGCGGTACCTTTGAAAAAGACACCACAATAGGAAAGCCAAAGTAAGTGCCTGGCCTGGACTGTTAAGTCCATGCTGTGCAGCAACTGGGCATGCATGAAGACAGGGGGACTCACCATGTGCCCCCTTGCAAGTATCTCCATGTCCTGAGGCACCTGGAGGCTTTGTAGGGCTCCCTTGGTTTCCTCACCATCAGCAGTTTCATGGCATGAACACCACCATGAGAACGCTGGCAGTAAGGAAACTCACATGCTTGGTGGGGCCACAGCAGCCCCACCAATCAATCAATCAATCAGGGGTTTATAAAGTGCGCTAGTCACCCGTGAGGGTCTCAAGGCGCTGGGGGGGCGGCTCCGAATCAGTCGAAGAGCCAGGTATTGAGGTCCTTGCTGAACGTGTGCAGGGTCGGGGAGCATCTGATGTTCACCGAGAGCTCGTTCCAGGTTTTGGCTGTGATGTAGGAAAAAGCTCTCCCACCGGTTCTGTTTCTGTAGATGCAGGGGACCTCTGCCAGGGCGAGGTCGGTGGAGTGGAGGTTCCTCTTAGGTATGTGGAAGGATACTCTCGCATTGAGGTATTTGGGTCCAATGTTGTTGAGGGATTTGTAGGCGTGGGTGAGGAGTTTGAAGGTGACCCTCTTCTTGATGCGGTGTCCCAAGGACGAGTCTGGCTGCGGAGTTCTAGATGGTTTGGAGTTTGTGTAGAAGAGTTTTGCTGATTCCGACATAGAGGGCGTTGCCATAGTCCAGTCTGCTGATTATGAGTGTGTGGGTGATGGTCCTGCAGTCTGGGGGGATCCATTTGAAGGTCTTACAGAGAATGTGAAGGCAGTTGAAACTAGTGGAGGTGACTGCATTCATCTGGCGGTTCATGGAGAGGGAGGAGTCTAGGATGATGTCAAGGTTCGGGGCGTGGTCTGTAGGGGTGGGTGGACTCCAGAGGGTGGCGGGCTACCAGGTGTTGTCCCAGGCGGAGGTGCAGGGTCCAAGGATGAGGACCTCGGTCTTCTCTGAGTTGAGCTTCAGGCAGCTGTCTTTCATCCAGGCTGCACGTTCTTCATTCCTTCCTGGAAGCAGAGTCTGGTGTCTTCGGGGTTCTTCATGGGTCTCGTCAGCGTAGGATACGATGCTGAGCCTGTGCTGTCTGACGATGGCGGTGAGGGGGGCCATGTAGATGTTGAAGAGCGTGGGGCTGAGTGATGATCCCTGGGGTACTCCGCTGTTGATTTCCGTGGGTTTGGAGAGGAAGGGAGGGAGTCGAATCCTCTGGGTTCTGCTGGAGAGGAAGGATTGGATCCAGTCGAAGGTGGCTCCTTGTATTCCTGCATCGTGAAGTCTGGCTGCGAGCATGCTATGTGAGATGGTGTAGAAGGCTGCGGAGAGGTCTAGAAGGATGAGGGCCGCAGTGTGTCCCTGATCCAGTAGCATGCGGATGTCGTCAGTGATGGCGAGGAGGGCGGTCTCGGTGCTGTGGTTGCTGCGGAATCCAAACTGGGAGGTGTCCAGGATGAAGTTCTCTTCGATGAAGGCGGTCAGCTGGGCGTTTACGAGTCTCTCAGTGACTTTGGCTGCAAAGGGGAGGAGAGCGATGAGCCGGTAGTTTTTCATGTCCGTTGGGTCGGCCGTTGGCTTCTTGAGGAGGGGTTTTACCTCTGCCCATTTCCAGTCGTCTGGGCAGATACCTGATCGGAGGGAGGTGTTGATGGTGCATCCTAGTTCGGGTGCGATGACAGTGGGGCCCTGTGGAATATGTGGGGTGGGCAGGGGTCCGTTGGGGCTCCTGAGTGAGTTTTCTTCATGGTCGCAGTGATGAGTTTGATGGTAGAAGGATCCCAGGCCGTGATAGCCGGCTCGTTGGTGGCGGTGGGTGGGGGGGGTGGGGTTTGTTGTTGGTTCGCTGAAGTAGTCGTAGAGGGCCTTGATCTTCAGATGGAAGTAGGAGCAGAGTTTGTCGCAGAGTTCCTGGGAAGGTGTGACATCTGTGGCTTCGCAGGTGGGTTTTGCGAACTGCTGTATGACGTTGAACAGTTCCTTGGCGTTGGTCACGTTGGTCTGGACTTTGTCTCTTATGAAGGTCCGTGTGGTGTCTCTTATGCGCTGGTGGTATTCCTTTAGGGCACTCTTGTGGTTGTTCTGTGCTTCCGTGGTTTTCAGGTTTCGCCAGGTTTTCTCTAGGCGTCTGCAGGAGGGTCTGGCTTCTTGAAGTTCTGTGGTGAACCAGGCGGCTTTCAGAGGGTGTTGTTTGGTGGGGGAGGGTGCAAGCTTGTCGGTGCAGCAGGAGACCCAGCGGTAAAATTTCTTGGTGTTGGTGTTGGTCGTGGAGATGGGGGTGTTTGATGGAGGGTGGTGTTGAGGTGCTCCTCTGTGACCTTGCTCCAGTTCCGTCGTGGCGGTCACAGGGTGGGTTTGGGTACGGTGGTGGTGTTGAAGGTGAAGTGGATGCAGTGGTGGTCAGTCCAGGGGGGCTGGGTGGTGTGGCTGAAGCGGATGTTTGTTCTGCCCGCTAAGATGGGGTTGAGGGTGTGAGCCGCTCTGTGGGTGAGCGTGTTGACGAGCTGCCTCAGCCCTAGGTTTTTGAGGTTGTCGAGGAGAGTGGTGGAGTCAGGGTCGTTGCCATAGTCGAGGTGGAAGTTCAGGTCCCCGAGTAGAATGAAGTCCATAGAGGTGATGGCGTGGGGTGTGGTGAGCTCGGCGATGGTAGTTGTGGGGTGGTTGTGAGGTCCTGGCGGTCTGTAGATATGGGTGCCGCGTAGCGTGGTCGTGGGGCTTGTCTGGATCTGGAAATGGAGGTGGTCTGTGTTGGAGTGGGGGTCACTCGTGCTGGATGTGGATAGTCGGAGGGGGTCTTGTGTGAGATGGCGAGTCCTCCTCCTGGGAGGTGTAGCTTTTCTTTTCTCTGGATCTTATATTCGACGGTGGTGGCAGTGGCGAGGTGGCATTGGTCCAGGTTTCTGTGAAGAAGGTGAGCTCGGGTGAGAGGGTGTCGATCAGATCCCAGATCTCTACGGTGTGTAGGTGTGGGGAACTCACATTGAGAAGGATGCAAGTCTGGGTTTCTGTGGTGCGTGCATCAGGCGTGCCTTCGACAGTCGTGGGAGCTTTGTTGATGGTGAAGGATCTGCGGCAGGGTCTGCACAAGAACTGCCTGTGGGGGGTGTTCGGTGAGGATCTTGCGCAGTCGGCGTGTCTTCTGGGGTTGAGTGTGTGGAGGGAGGTTGAGTCGTAGCGGTGGGGCCTCAGAGAACCAGGGTTTCTGGTGCTAGTCACGGTCGGGTCGCGGACGGGCACAGACGGGCTTGCCTTAGGCACACCTTTGGCGAGCCCGCGGCGTGCCTGCTGCGCACGTCCGCTATGCAACCTCTCAGAGGGTGCCATAATGCAGGGGATGGGGTAGAGACGTGCAGTTGGGAGATGAGAGCGGGGCGGTAGAGGGAGGGGTCAGAGGTTAGCGGCAGCGGGAAATGGAGGGGAGACGAAGGGGAGCAATAGCACACAGCAATGGGCAGTAAGGGAAAACAAATGTACCAAGTGAACAAATAAACAAATAAACAGCAGCGGCACAAATAACCACAATTACACCAAATAAATATAGTAACAAAGCGCAAAGAGGAAAACCGGAATCAGGGTAGTTTTGAACCCTGCAACGGAGGGGCTGGCATCCAGGCAACGCAGAGTACTGCGGAGCTGCCATGAGAGTGCGATCCTAGGACCGAGGTCTGAGGACTCACACGTGCTCCCCCGCAGTGCTTGCCATAATGTAGGTAAGGGGGAGGGACGTGCAGCTGGTAGGGGGGAGTGGGCCGGTAGGGAGAGGGGTCAGAGGTCAGCAATGGCGGGAAATGGAGGGGAGACGAAGGGGAGAAATAGCACACAGCAATGGGCAGTAAGGGAAAACAAATGAACCAAGTGAACAAATAAAGAAATAAACAGCAGCGGTACAATTAACCACAATTACACCAAATAAATATAGTCACAATGCGCAAAGAGGAAAACCAGAATCAGGGTAGCCTTGAAACCTGCAGTGGAGGGGCTGGCTTCCAGGTGACGCAGAGTACTGCGTAGCTGCCGGGGAGAGTGCGATCCTAGGACCGAGTTCTGAGGACTCACACGTGCTCCCCCGCAGCTGTCGCCATAATGTAGGGGAGGGGGAGGGACGTGTAGCTGGGAGGTGGGAGCAGGACGGTGGATGGAGGGGTCAGAGGTCAGCGGCAGCAGGAAATGGAGGGGAGATGAAGGGGAGCAATAGCACACAGCAATGGGCAGTAAGGGAAAACAAATGAACCAAGTGAAAAAATAAACAGCAGTGGCACAATTAACCGCAATTACACCAAATAAATATAGTCACAAAGCGCAAAGAGGAAAACCGGAATCAGGGTAGTCCTGAACCCTGCAACGGAGGGGCTGGCATCCAGGCAACACAGAGTACCACGGAGCTGCCGGTGAGAGTGCGAACCTAGGACCGAGGTGTGAGGACTCATAACGTGCTCCCCTGCAGTGGTCGCCATAATGTTAGTGAGGGGGAGGGACGTGCAGGTCGGAGGTGGGAGTGGGGTGGTAGGGGGAGGGGTCAGAGGTCAGAGGTCAGTGGCGGTGGGAAACGGAGGGGAGACGAAGGGGAGCAATAGAACACAGTAATGGGCAGTAAGGGAAAACAAATAAACCAAGTGAACAAATAAACAGCAGCTGCACAATTAACCACAATTACACCAAATAAATATAGTCACAACGCGCAAAGAGGAAAACCGGAATCAGGGTAGTCTTGAACCCTGCAATGGAGGGGCTGGCTTCCAGGTGACACAGAGTATCGCAGAGCTGCCGGGTAGAGTGCGATCCTAGGACGGAGGTCTGAGGACTCACATGTGCTCCCCGCAGCTGTCGCCATAATGTAGGGGAGGGAGGAGGGATGTGCAGCTGGGAGGTGGGAGCGGGGCGGTAGGGGGAGGGGCCAGAGGTCAGCGGCGGCGGGAAACAGAGGGGGGACGAAGGGAAGCAATAGCACACAACAATGGGCAGTAAGGGAAAACAAATGAACCAAGTGAACAATAAACAAATAAACAGCAGTGGCACAATTAACCACAATTACACCAAATAAATATAGTCACAGCATATTGCGGTCACACTGCCATGCCAATGCCAGGGATTGCGGATCCCTGGTGGTTGTAGTGGTCCCATGGCAGTCCGACTGCCAAAGTTGCAATTCGGCAGTCAGACCTCTGGTGCGGCAGGTCATATGGACCACCAAACTCATAATCTAGCCCTAAGAAAGGGCCTAAAAAAGAAGCCCAGATGACGATTTCAGGTGAAAAGAAATACTCCAAAAACAGCATTTGTAAAAATTGCCCAAAATATTGATTGACAAAAGCTAAACCTTAGATAATCCTAGCTAGCTTTCTATGCCTTTTCCGAGCATTTGCTACTCAAAATCCAGATCTGTAAGAGAGTAATCTTGAAAACCACTGGGCTGCATGGCCACCTTCACCTTGAATATCTGTAATTCTGAGACCCAACATATAAATATTCAATATAAAATAAACAGGATCATTCACGGCTACCTTATTGGAATATGTATATAAGCACCCCTCAGGTTTATGGATACCCTAATGTCTCCATACATATACACCAGAACTTCCAGCTGAAGCATGTCTTCTTCATCAAGAGTTTGAATTGTTTCTGGTCCAGAACTGGCCTGGTCTCTGTACAGGACATCTGAAACAGAAACATCCTCATTCTGATGTTTGAACAATGCACTCCCCTTTCTTCACCAGTATCTCCTTATTACCCTGGTACAAAGCTTGACTTTTCACTGAATTATGGGGTGTATAAGTGAAAACTGTTCTGGATTCAAAAGAAGACATCAGAAAACGCAGTAAAATGGCATACATTTTCATGACAAGTGTTCCATCCAGCATGTGGCATCATGCAAAAGGGCCCAAATACCCTCAGTGAACTGGAGAAGGCGGGTTAACAAAACATTGAAAACAATATTTTGATGTGAAATGAATTCCTCCTCTCTTCTAATGTTTCTAATGTTTTCTTTATGGGTTCCTGGAGAATATTTTCTTCGAAAGGGTTAAGTGTATATCACCTGCTACATTGCCTGGTTGCTAGAATCCCATTTGCAAAGCAACGAGTCTAGCGTCGCTGTCACTTTTGGCCCAAATGATAACATAAGTCCTCATCATCTCTCAGTATTGTCAGTATGGTGTGGGTTGCAGAAAGCATTGCCCCTCAAGCAAGAATTGCAGTATATGATCTACTCAAGGCTACATTCACTTTAATGTCAATTGGATCAAAGTGTGGCTCATGCTTTGAGGCCTAGGAGGAGTGCACACAAAGGTTAATTAACTTAAAAACGTATTTAATGGTACTTGGAAACCTATCCTGCAACCCATCTTGAGGACAACATTTAGAGGACTAACGTGTGAATTTAGCCTCTGCATCTATCCTTCGTTGGTAAATATATCCTGAAGTCAGGGTTTGAGGATAAGAAGGCTACAAGACATTGGGGGACATTTACAATAAAATGGTGGAGCACGGTGTTACTCCATAATTGGGTAACGCCGAGCTCTGCCATTTTTAAAATGCAGAGATGCGCAGTATTCACAGTGCACCCCTGCATTGCCCCTAGCGCTGGTGCTAAAAACCTGCCTAGCACCAGCACAGGCATGCTTGCACCATGTTACAAGGGTGCCTGTGCTGCAGGGGTGATTGTTTAAGTGCAAGAAAAGACACCTTCCTGCACATAAACAATCTTTAAAGTTGATTGATTTGCTCTTTCTATGTATGCTGCAGAATGCAGCACACATAGAAAGAGCAAAATACAAGATACAAGAAGAATTTAATAATTCCTCCTCGTATCATCATCCTAAGACCAGGTACTCCCTGGTCTTAGGTTCTGGCAATGTCCCATCCTTTTAAATGTGGGGCAGCATCAAAAAGAAATGGATGTTGTGGCAGAATGCCCACTGCAACACCCATTGCATGCCCCTTTCACGCTGAGTGAAGTATGAAAAGAGACATGTATTTACAAAGCTGTTTTATGCCATGCTAAGTAGCTTACCACCGCCTTGTAAATAAGGAGAAGGTGATATCCCGAGTGATCTCTAATGATTTGGAAACAGGGTCAGTTCCAGCTTGCTCTGGGGTCAAGTGAAGGGCTTCTGGAGATCAGGAGCTCTAACTCGCTGTGCTGTAGTACATTTATTATAGTGTGTGTCATCAGGCCCATTTTCCAGTAAGGCAAATGGCTAAATAAATTATATCCATTTTGAATATGGCAACACCTCTAATGTGTACAAGATGACTTCTGGCTATGGTCATCTGATCTTAAAATAATAGATGCATACATTAACTCCTTCTATGCTCATGACGAGCTCAGCTCGTCATGAGTCACAGTGGACCTGTGCTCATGATGAGCTGAGCTCGTCATAACGGTCGTGGCCCGCCCACGCGTGATAAATTCCCCGCCTGTGCGGGATAATTAATTAGTGGGCGGGGTCGTGATGAGCTCAGCTCGTCATGAGCACTGCTTCACTGTGTCATGATGAGCTGAGCTCGTCACGAGCACAGCGGTGCCGCGGACCCCCCCACGCACCATGGGGGAATTACCCCCGCAGGGAAGGGGTTAATGATCTTGTTTCCCAGCAGCCCCAGTTTCTAACATTTTGTCACTTGGGCGTATCTTTCCACACAATACTGATTGTCTCCACAACCTGACTGTGATAGCAACACTCACCTCTGGAACGCACAGCATAAAATAAAGCTTGTGAGTCAACTTTGCCACTAGCAATGCAGAGAAAATAAACTCACACCCCTTAGCAACTTCTGGTTTAGGGCGGTGCCAATACTTCTGTGTTTTCTTGGTTCAATTCTGGCATATTTGTTAATCACCCAGGCCATATCGGAAAAGGGTGCAGTGCATTGTATGCAAGTGTATCCTTGCCTGGCCGTGAACTCATCTTTGGGCAAGGAAGTTCAACAGGTAAAGTGCTTTTGTGTATTCATGTCCCAATTTTCAACTTACAACTGCCAGAACATTTCCCAGCCTACACTTATACTGGGTAAAATTGCATGTGTCAATAAATTGGGGATGTTATATGCAAGGCAGAGGGTTTGGATGGAAACAGAAAAAGTAAAAATAATACTGTCACTCATATATTTTTATCTCTGTACTCCCCATGTCAAGTAGTAACTCACTCCAGTGGAAGAAGTATTCCCTGACCAGATCCTATATTTTTTAGGCCTGGGCGGCGTTCGCAGAGTTCTGCTACACGGAACTCGGTGAAGTCGAAAAAAACTCAGCCGCGATATACATAGTTTTGCTTGCAGGCACAGTTTGCTGGCGTACCTGCTTGCGTTGCGGTTGGAACATGGAATATGTCCTTGCGCTTCAAATCATGCTAAAACGGCACTACACGGTTTTCAAGTGTGTTCTTGCATTCTAAATCGTGCAAGAATGGCACCATGCGATCAGCTTAGGCTCTGCCAACTTGTTTTTCTGTTCTCTGTTATAGTGCTGGTGAGGGGCTTAAATCTTATCTCTCTTTAATATCTCTAATCCTCCTCCTTTATTACCAACATTTTTTTTTTTTTACATAGTGTGTCTCTTTGTGTTTCTGTATTTTATGTTTTGGGGAAATTATTTTTGTGTTTTTTGTTACTTTATGACTTTTTTCCCATAACTTCCTTATTTCTTTCTTTTTTCCTTTCCTTTCCTTTCCTTTCCCTTCCTTTTCTTTCTTTTTTGTACCCCACCCAGCGCCATGGCAGAGGGATGACTTCCTTGCAGGTGGCACCGCCACCCAGGTGTACAGTTTCAGGTGATCTTTGGAGAGGAGGAGGTGGCAGCACTAGTTTTTTTTGGTGTTTTGGTTGGTGGTGTTATTGGCTGCTGTGAGACAAGACTGCCCTCTCTGGAAGTTGAAGGTGGCACCCCAGAACTGCGGGGTGGGACTTGAAGTTCCAGCCGTTCTTCTTCCAAGTGTCCTGCTTGCTCTACAATCCACCTCTTGTATTTGAAAACATCCCCTTCAGAAAAGAATGACAGTGGGCAGAATTTGTTTGAAGTAGTGTGGCAAATATTTACTCTTTGGACTCAAAGATATCATACTGCAACCTTGTATTACAAGCTAAGCCAAGGATTAACGTCTCAACCAAGGCGTGCGCTTCTGTGTTTTCATTCACACCTGTGGGGCCGAACCTTTCAGACACCTTCTTTACCTGGTCCTGTAGGAAATGCAACAACAGGATAGCTTGGCCCATTGTACTGTCCTCCTTGCTAACGTCTCGTGTGAAAACCTCAAAAAGGAGTAGCATCTCTGTCAGGCATTTTACTAGGCCCCATTTCTCCGCATCCAAGGTCATAGCTGTCCCAACTGCATCCTCTCCTCTTTGAATGACATAGTCATTGATCTGTTTGTACTGCTCAAACAGACATTGCAACATGTTAAAGGCTGATTTCCAACGTTATGGCATCTCCTGTATCCGGAATTTAACTGGTACTCTAGTATTATGCTGAATAATCCCCAACTGATTCCGGGCTTTAAAAGAATGTTTGAAATGAGTGCAGAATCTTCTACAGGTAGTCTGTATATTGCTGACTATGTCTTCCTTTTTGAGGAAATCTTGCACCACCAGGTTGATGAAATGGGCCAAACATAGGACCCTTAAATAGCCTCCGTCTGACATGCATTGACTATGTTACTGCTATTATCTGTGGCAACAAATCCAATTCGGAGACCTCTTTGGTGCAGCCATTCATACACCTTGCTGTTACATTCCTCCAAGATGTTTAGAGCTGTATGTGATTTCTCCATGGTGAACATATCCACTGTTGCATGCCGCCAAATGCTCTTAAAACTTTCTACAGGACCAAGACCTGAAGATATCTTTTGCTTTCGCCCTTCAAAAGTGATCCAGTGTGCTGTGATGCACATGTAAGCAGTCACCTGAGAACTGGTCCACATATCTGTTGTCAGGTGGATGGTGTGAGCAAAACTTTGCTGCAAAGCTTGTTCAACGAACTGCACCACAACTTGATGCAGCACTGGAACAGTGACTCTGGCAAAATAGGTCCTACTTTGAACCTTTCATTTTGGACACAGGGCTGCCACAAATTCTAAGAATCCCACTTCTTCCACAAAAGAAAAAGGGAGGAGGTCCAGTGCTAAAAAAATTCCCAGTTTTCCATTGTACAAATGTGCGGTTGAGTAGTCCTGCTCGTAGGGACGCTCTGGCCTGAACATGCCCGTAATAGTAGCCTAGATTTTCTTCTTTTTTAAGGGGGACTGACACAGGCATATTTTGAGAAGCAGATGGTAGTGGTAGACTCAATGTGCGTCATGGTGGGGCAGTCACAGTATGACTTATTGTCTCCATCTCACTCCGAATATTGTGCCATTGTGAAGCTGCAGAGGTGGGTGAATCTACTGGCACACTTCTAAGGACACGGCTGCTTTGCATGAAGATGTCACCCTCTTATCCCTCATTATCACCTTCCACAATGAGTGGACTTGTAGCTGATGTTCCCTGGCTCTCCTCACCACCACAACCATGTTCAGCAATTTTTTTTAAGATGCTTGTCCCACTTGATTGTGTGGTGTTTTTTTATATGGGTCGTCTGGCCTCCAGTACCATAATGTGTACCAGGCGTACCTCGACAAACATTAGTGTGCAAATGGTGCATACTGCAATGTGATCCACCTCTTTGCTAACCGTAAAGAAGTCCCAAACTGGGGAGGAGTACCTTTTTACTGTGCCAATGCCTGAAGAAGAACTGGAGGTAGGTGGGTGTGTCATCGATTGTCTCTCCGCTTCACCTGAGGGAGGGGTTGATGCAGGTCTCAGCTGGGGCTGTGCACATATGGGAGCTGGTGGTGGTGCTACCTGAGCAACATTCCTCGGAGCAGGTTGAATATCAATGTCAGACTCCTATTTGTCACCTTCCACCATGACTACCTCATTGTCATCATCCTCCTCATCATCCCTTCCGTAAGTCTAAGTATTTTGGGAATTTTTCTTTTTCCTTGCCTCTCCTGTTGTCTCCTGGACTCTGCCGGGGTCCACTCAGTGTCCCTATCATCATCATCCTCCTCAAAGGTAGTGCTTGGAGAAGATGGTGCAGTAGTACCCTTCCTTTCCCTTGCTGGATATATGGGAGCCAATGATTCTAAAAGAGGAGAATCACCTTCTTGCTCAGAAGGAAGCTCAACCTCCTGTACTCCTCCAGCATCAGGCAAATGTACTCTTGCTGGCTGTGGCTGCTGTCCACTTTGCTCTGTTTCCTGAAACAATTGTGTACTACTTCGCATAAGGGACAAATCCAATTCAACATCACTACTCGTTGGCATCAACATGATTGCACTGGGTACCTCTCTGACCGACATGGTCCTGGGCTAAGGTTGGAGGGTGGTACTGTTGATTTAGTAGTAATGCTCCTCTCAGCTTGCTCGACGGATGCTGGAGTGGCAGGCATAGGTTTGCCGAAAAAGGTTGTGGTCGGCACACCAGTGGTGGAAATCTGCTTCTTCTTCTCCCCACTGGCTACTTTCTTGGCAGCACCTTTCTTTGGGGCCATCTTGCAGCTGTCAGTTGGCAGTGGCACTTAGATTCACAAGCTGAAGAGATGCCTGTGTTGCATAGTCAGTCACACGTCACATCCTGCACAGGCCTTCTGTCTGGCAGTATTGCGGGTGACGTCTCTTCTCTTGTGCACCTAAAAGGCAAACAAGCAAAGAAAATATCAGTGAAACGTGGCATTGTTGCAGTTTAATTAGTAGTACAAACAAACAATATCATTTAGTGTGGTTACTTAAATTATTTTAAATAATTAGCAATGCAGTCTAACTATCCGTTCTTTAAACCACACCATCATAAACTTTTCACGGTGCACAGTGCACTCAGGAAGGATCAGAAAGTGAAACAACAACAACATACAGATATAACTGTTTGCTTTATGTGCATCACATTTGGATGTGGCACATTTGGATGTGGCACTATTGCTTGTGACAATGGAATAATCCTTGGAGACAATGAATGCTGTTGTGCAGTGCACCTATCCTTAGACAATGAATGCTTTTGTGCAGTGCACCTATAGTAAACATGGGGTTAATGCCAGATGTTAGGAAAATGTAAAAAAAAATCAAAATGTAAACATTTTTTAAAGTAAAACAATGTAAATATTTTTTTTAATGAACAAAATTTAAAAACATTAAAAAAATGAAACTAAGACAAATTAAACAAAAACAATTACAATAAAAATCTACAATTCAAAAAATCAAAATAAAAAAATTAAAGATAAGTGAAACTTCCCACAAGTATATCAATTTATTAAACTGCTATAATTCTATACCATCCATGCATGCCAATGGCAAACACAAACACTGGCCGGACACACAAAAAGGCTGCCAGCTACAACAACATGTTCATCAACAACAACTAGCAGAGAGCAAGGAGGCACGGTCACAAAAAAGAAGACATGCAGGCCGATGGCAAAAGCACACTGACTAGATGCACAAAATGGCCACCAGCCACATGGTCACAACAACAAGCAGGAGTCCTGGAAAACAAAACACACATGCAGGCTTATGGCAAAAGCACACTGGCTGGCTACACAAAATGGCCACCAGCCACACGGTCACAACAACAAGCAGGAGGCCTGGAAAACAAAGAACATATGCAGGCCTATGGACACTGATTATACAAAATGACCCCTGGCCACATTGCATGGGTAACAAAGACAAATGGTGGCCTAAGGCACACACACTCATTCACTGGCCAGACAAAGGCGGCATGGTAACACAGAGAGCACAGAATTAATTCAGCAATGCCAGAAACAAAAATTAACAGGGCTAAACATGTTTTCAATGAGACACATCCTCCAAAGGCATTACCCCACCTATACACTGTTTGCAGGGAAAAAAAGGTGAATTGCCACTAACAAATACATTTTGTATTTTAATCCAATGCCATACATGGCCTAAATGATGTTTAAGTTCAACAGACACGACAGAAACAGTTGTTTCATGCACCCATGACTAGTACAGGGCCTACTGCCTGGAAGGCCCATTGGCAGACTAGGCCACATAGTGAAGTAAATTAATATTGCAAATTTATTTTAAAAAATGTGGAAAATGTACTAAACCGTGCAACATTTTTCCTTTACATAAGCAGAACAATGTAATTACCTGCAAAATAATATCTAGGCTCCTACTGAAACTGCAGACCACCCACCACAATACATTTTAGAAATCGAATAAAAGTACAAATAAATCTATGTGCATGCCCCCAATCAAACAAACAGCACCCTTATACACCATTGTTCAACTTACTTGTGAAATTTCAAACACAAAGTCCTTAAATCCAATGGTATATTTTCACCAACAAGAAGAGTGATCCTTCAAGCTTCAAATCCCAATGAAAAGTAACCAGGAAGAGGGACAAAGCACTGGGAGGAGCCTGCTGGACAGGAACAGGAATTTGGAGTCTCTGGGGCACTTCCTTCCTGCTTGAAAAAATAGTTTTAAAAAAGGCTTCTCGCTAAAAAAACAACAACTCCAACAGCCAATTTGAGATGAAAATCCGCTCCAAATGCCTCTCAGCTGCATCTCCAGCAGAAAAGCTGCTTGACTGCTCGCAATTGGCACTAAGAATACAAGATTGGTGCAGTTGTGGCCGGCAGTCATGCGAGTGAGCATAAAGTCTTGTGGCAGCTAGCTAGCGGTGCAAGAAGTCTCTCCCACATGCGCAAGCAGCTCAAAACTCTTTGCGCTTGTGGTCGAGAGTCAAAACAAAACTCGAGCCCACAGATAGAAAAAAATCTCTGCTTCGCGCCCAAAAGCTTCAATTCAGGAGCTCTGCATTCCTTCGTAGAGCACGGAGTGCTCAAATTCCGCAAACGACCATGAGCCGAGCTGAGTTTACCGCCTGGCCTAATATTTTGTGCTTATCTGCTTCAGGATCTTTCCTCACCTGAGCCACAGACATAGAAAGCCATGGTGATGCATTTCTTATTTCTTTCACCAATATGGTACGGCAGCAAATCTACAATAGAGGGCCATGCATTGGTTCAGAAGCTAAAATTTAAAGCTGGAATACCAGTTTACAATAAGCCTATTTTCAAAACAGACAGGCAGAATAGAGTGTGAGGTGAGGGTTGTTATACTCCCTGGATGAATACTCTTGGTGGACTAAACTTGTTTTTAGAAGCTGCTGCCTGTCTCAAAGTGGAGACCAAACCTAATTGAAATAATGACTCTGATATGAAAGAAAACCAGAGTTGTAATGTCTTGCAACAATCCCAACATTTGGCGTCTGATTATGGCAAGTATATTTTACTACATTATATTCAGTGGTGAAAAAAGCCCCACTTAGGAGAAATCATTTGTTTACGCCCCACAGGGCCTATTGAACCCTGACATGGTTGGTGTATTCCCTGCCAGTACAAATATGAGAGATTTTTCCCAGTTTATTTGATAACCAGTGTAGCTACCGAATAACTGGAATATATGGAGTATACGGTTCACCGTAGAGAGGGGTCTTGTAGCGTATAGAAGTATATAATCAGCACGTAATGAGATTCTTTCCTCCCATTCTCCCTCCACCTGTATAAATCTTATCAGTGGGTTTCTCCTGATCCATGCCACCAATGGCTCCAGTGCAGTTGCAAAGAGCATGGGTGAGAGAGGGCAACCCTGCCTTGTACCCTTGTATAGCGTCACTTGTCTGGATATAATTTACTCTTACTCTGGCCAGAGGGTTCGTATACAGCAGTTGTATCCAGGCACAAAATTTGGGACCAAAGCCAAATCGTTCCAGCACCGCAAATAGGTATTGCCATTCGATACTATCAAATGCCATTAGGGCGGCCAATGACAGCAATACTGAGCTCTCCTCTTGTTGGAGCTCTGTTACATGTATCACCCCATATAGTTGCCATATATTTGATCTAATGCTTCACCTTTGCATAAATCCTGATTGATCTGGATGGACTAGAACAGTTACGACCTTAGTAAGTCTGGTTGCCATGACTTTAGCTAGGACCTTTGCTTCAGTATTTAACAGTGAGATCGGCCTGTATGAGGAACAGTCTTCTGAGGGCTTGTCCTGTTTTGGGACAACCACTATTGTGGCTAATCGTTAGTCTTCCAGCAGACTTCCTCATTCCAATGATTCTTTAAACATGCCTAGCAGATGCGGGGTCACCAATGTCGCAGCTCTCTTGTATAATTCAATGGGTATACCATTTGGCCCAGCCGCCTTACCTGATTGGAGAGCCCTGATCGCGCCACATATCTCTTCAGAAGTTACATCACTATCTAGTTCTTCACAGTCTCTCTGTGATAGTGTGGGTAGATTCGCATCCTTGAGTAGTTCTACACAGTCTATTTTAGTTGGGGTCGAGGAGGATTTGTATATCTGTTCAAAATATGTCTCGAATGCGGCTGCTATACTCTCACCCGTCATGCAGGAATCTCCCCCAGGGTTTTTAATTTCTAGTACCCAGTTCCTTTCCCTATCTCTGTTTTCCAGCCACGCCATTAATTTCGTGGCTTTGTCGCCTATTTCATCTATTCTCCTCTCGGATGCCTTGACATACTCCCTAGCTTTCCTCTCCACTATATCTCGCATCTCCTGTTGTTCAAGGTCGAATGAATGACTAAACTGTGGGTCTGGTTCTTTGGATTTAGTACTTGTCACCTCTAGTTTAAGTAGATCCTTCTCAAGTGTTTCCTATTGAAGTTTCTGTTCTTTCTTTTTCTCACCCGCCAGAGCCGATACATAGCCTCTTATTACTGTTTTGAATGATTCCCAGATCACACAGGGTGAGTCCACTGAACCTAAGTTATCATGGAAGTATTGTTTCATTTAACAGAAAAAACGGAGGGCAGTAGGGGTATATAGGCTGCGCACGGTGATGCTACTGTGTATTAGGGAACAATAATATCAACTTCATCTGTGATAGTGCTCCAAGGAATTTGAGCAACCACTGCCCCTCGTTGTTAACAGAGTGCAGACAAGTCCACACTCAAATAGCAAAAACAAATATCAAAATCCTGAGCCACATTCACAGAAAGAACATAATCAGTCCAAATAGTAGTCTTCTTAATCCATTTTCATGATGGTTTATTCAGTTTTCACGTATGTCCAAATACAGTGTGCTTCACTCCTTCACTATAACAGGTAGCCACAAGTTGAGCCAACACGTGTTTCGTCTAGGCACTTAACCTCAGACTTCATGAGGGCACAAAACTCAAATATCCAACGAAGGATCTATGTGCATGGTAACCAAAAGTTCAGCCACGCATCAGTATTGCTGACATCTCAAAATATGGAAAAATCCTAAAATCACTAATTGCCCAAGTGTTCAGTATATCGTTGTAACCTCCGCATTAGAGGAAAGCCAGTCTTGAAAGCAGTAGTAGATAATCTGTAGTAACCAAAGAACGAAGCGGAGAGTACTCCTTTCCGAGTTCAAGTTTCGGCGTATTACCATAATACGCCGAAACTTGTACATAGAAAGGAGTACTTAGGAGGACTGTTTACATTCTTTCTGTGAATGTGGCTCAGGATTTTGATATTTGTATTGTTTTGTTTGTTCGCACATTTTGTCTTGGATCTGTTTATCTTTAAGGAGCCAGGGGTCTTTGTGGGGTGATAGTATGTTCATTCTAGTGGGTCCCAGCAGTGGCACCTCAACCGGTGAATGGTCTGATATACCTCTCGCCCTGTGTATTGCCCCTCGGAAGTTTACCTGCATTGACAGAGTGAGTTAATATGTAGTCTAATCGAAAGTATCCCTGATGTGGTGCCAAGAAATATGTGTATTGTCTGGTCAAGAGGTTGTGCATGTGTCATAGATCCACCAGCCCTAGCGCTTCAACAAATGTCTTTAGAGCATCTAATCCCACTTCCCTCACTGACCTCATTACCCTATCCATGTTGTGATCCATGACTGCGTTCAGATCTCCACCCAGTATGAACACTCCGTAAGGGAATTTTAGGAGCAGTGAACTTAGCTCAGGGAATGTCTCTGCGTGCATCTTGGACCGGGCGTACACCGAGCACAGACTGATGTCCCAACCCTACCATATCCCAGTGAGGGCTACATATCTGCCCAGTGAATCCCGCCATGAATTTTTGGGCAGGAGAGGCAGTATTGTTTTAATTAATATTCCCACATCCCTGGACCCAGAGGTGAATCTCGCATATGCCAGTAACTTGTAGCCAAACCAGTCTACTGCTTTACAGGAGTTGCCCTCCAGGTGTGTTTCTTGCAACAGGTCTATGTATGGTGCGTGCCGTCTGATATATTGCATCACCATTGTTCGCTTGATTTTATTCCCTAGACCATTAACATTCCAGGTCATGATTGTTAAATCTTATCTGGTGTGGGTGTGAGCAGTGGTTGGCATTCGATATGTTTTGTGTCAGGGGTCTGCAAGGGCATTATTAACTTTGAGTTAAGTCCGGATCTGAATGTCTGTTACTGCCTCCATTATGAAGGCACATGCCTGACCCTATCTGCTCCTCATCCCCACCTCCCAAAGTGTGTCACAGCTACTCATCTGATATACTGAATAACAAACATACAAACTTCAACCCTCAAACCATATAACTGCCCCCCTCCCTGCTACCCTGCACGGTGGGTACATAACCTCCCACGCTCCCAATCTGCAGAGTGCCTGTACTTACAAATTTTGGGTGGGTTTAAGCCATATTTGAGCTCGCCAGTCTCCATCCTCATTCCCCTTTACCAGTTTTGCTAGGCTCTTTGTTCAACGTAAAGACGTACTTTCTCATAGTACTGCATAAGTTCTGGTACATTAGGAGAAGTGATTTGCACAAGTTATACTCATATCTGTGGGTTTAGCATCCTTTTAAAGTCCTCCTTCAGGTGTTCTGGCCTTGCTCCATTCTGTCTGGCCCTTCAAGTGTTCTCTCTCAGCTCGACCTTTTGGGCTGTGCTCCGCCACCTGTCTCAATTGTCTGGATGAGCCGGAGAGTCCATTTGCTGTAGGGATTCTTGATCTACATTGTCTGTCGCATCCACCACCTGGTTTATCATCCTGCTTGTGCCTCTGTATGTGCACCTTGACTTTCCCGCTGTCCGCCCTCCGTCAGGCAAATCCCATGCTTCATCAGGGGTGGAAAACCTCCACACCCTGCCTTCTGCTGTTACCTGTAGTGTGGATGGGAAAAGCATGGAGTACTTTATTTATTTTGCCTGCATCGCTTTTTTAACTTCCGGGAAGGTCCTCAGACCCTGCTGCACTTTTGTAGTAAAGTCCGTAAAAAAGGTTATGGTTGCATTGTCTACTTTGAGCGGTGGGACACTCTGGGCAGTCTGGAGGATCACATCTCAGTAGTTGAAAATGCGTGCAATCATAGGGCACGGTGGAGATCCTTGTCTTGGCCTAGTGCCCAGGACTCTGTGGGCCCTTTCCACAGAGAAGTATCTGGATAGTCCCTTGGGTTGGAGAGATTTCAGTTAGAGGTCTTCTACATACAGGTCTACAGCAGGTCCCTCTGCCTTCTCCAGGACTCCAATAATGCAGACATTATTAAAGAGGGAGCAACCCTACTGGTCTTCCAGCTTCACCTCTAGTTCTTTCATCATGGTAGTAAGGTATTTTACCTGCTTTGGAAGTGTTTTTGTGTTTACCACTAGAGTGCTCATCACTTTTCCTACTTCCTTTTCTCTAGATCCCAAGTTCCTTAGGTCAGCTCTTATCAATGAAACCTCTGTGTTCACTATGACGATTTTCCCTGAAAGGTCCATTCGTACACCCCGCAATGCCGTAATAATGTCTTGCAGTGTTGGTCCTGCTGCCGCTATTGTGGATTGCGACCTAGGGTCTGGTTCCATCTTGGTGAGACTTCCAACCGCTGGTTCTATGGGCAGTGTATATTTGTCCAATTTTGTTTGTTGGGTACTTCAGGGCCCCTTTCCACCCATCATGGCTCCATAGTCTTGCTCCTTTCTGCTCCTCGGTGCTCCTAGGTGTTCTCTCCCTTCAGGTGCAGCAAGGGAGGGGAAAACCAAAAAAGGGGGGCCCAGCAAGGTGCCCAACAGTACTCGCTGCCGCCTGCCTAGGAGTATTCTCTAGTCCTGATGGCCTGTCGGGGTTCCCTTTGGGGGTTCCCAGTTGCCCTCGCCTCAATCTCCCCCATTTCCTGCCCGAAAGGCCCACCAGGTTTCCAGCTCCAATGGAGGCAGCTTGTACTCTTTCGCCCATTAGACCTAGTGGCACAGGGCCTTGTCATATTGCTGCAAAACCTGGTTTCTGCAGAAGCTAGATTGTGGGTTTGAGATACCTCACTTCAACCGCTGCTGTGTCACGTCCACACTTCGGTGGTGTGATCTTGTGCCAAGTTCATGTCTCTCTCCTGTCCTGGGGACAGGCCTGGCTGTTCCTTACTGCTTTATTCCTCCCCCCCCTGCTGGTTCAGAGACTTCCGTGCCCCACACCGCTGTCTCTTAATTTGTGCTGCACTGTCGCAGGGTTTCTCTTCCTGGTGGGTCCCTCAGCCATGTTCACTTTCTCATGACGCGGCCTACCATACCAGTACACGTCGATCTTACCACACTTGCCCCAGACCTTAATCAGGCCTAATTGCCACAGTGCCTGCTCCATTTTTTTGCCTCCAGTCCTTGCCGGCGTGACGCGGTTTCTGTTTGGAAGGCCTCTGATACGCTCCTCAGTGCCAGCGAGGTCGGCTTTGCCTCCTAGCTTCTACCACTCTTCTCCGTACTCTGTAATTGAGTCAGTGGCTTTCAGGCCTGCACACACTGTGACCGCTGGGCTGCTGTGTCGAATCAAGCTCTGTCTTCTTTGGAGTCATGGTACCTAGAGCGTTCCTCGGCACACCATTCAAGATTCCCAGCCCTTTACAGCCAATTTTTCAGGATTTATGGGGAATTATCAGGATCGGCCCGGTGGAGCTCCTTTAAGTTGTGTCCATCTTGCTTCACGGCAAGCCACGACCCAAGACCCTATGTGGTAGTATTGGTGAGAAAGAAGATATGCAGGCTCTGGAAAACATCAAACTCACCGATTTTCAAAGATTTTTTCAAAGGCATTAACTTAATAAGTCAGATGGGCATAGCTTGTGACCCCCGGAGCTATGATCTGGAAGCATTATATTGATTGGCAAACGACTGGGGGACCAATGATTAAGCCATACAAGCTGTGTTTCAAAGGCTGGCGGGCCTGATGCGAACAGCAATAATATTTGGTGGGGTTAGTTCCCCGCTGGTGAGGGAATCTATGCTAGCAAGAAAGAGATGGTGTGATGTGGGCAAAACAAAACCCCCAAAAAACAACATTTGGCGTCTGATTATGAGTCCCAAAGTTACCTGTTCAAATACAAGACTCCGAGGTTGCTTCTGCTCCCATTTATCATCTACTCTAAGCAGGTGGTAAATGTGACTGAACAGCACAGCAGGTCATGGAGTCGGGCCGATGAGGCGGGTGGGTCCTGGGAGTAGGGTAAACTGTAGAAAGGCTGGGGGAGTGTGCCATGCTGGTGAAGGTTGGATGGGTGTCAGCATGTGCTAGTGCCCACAGCCCCTGCACCAGACCAGCATTGACTGAATTTCTACTCCTTGTAAAATGGCGCCCATGTTTTGCTTTCAGTTATCTCAGGTGTGGGAACACAGGTTTATCTGAGAATAATACAATTCTTATACGTGGAGTGTGGAGAAGTAGGTACCTGGGCCTCATTTACAAGCCCATTGCCCCGCTAGTGTGTCACTTTTTTAGACGCACCGGCAGCGAAGTGTGTCTGCTTGAAAAAGGTGTTCAATAG
The DNA here is from genome assembly GCF_964204655.1 of Triturus cristatus. Taxonomy (NCBI): domain Eukaryota; kingdom Metazoa; phylum Chordata; class Amphibia; order Caudata; family Salamandridae; genus Triturus; species Triturus cristatus. Next base: position 426,998,494 of record NC_140593.1, read on the forward strand.
GTGTTGCTGTGGGTGTTCCCGCACAACATCCATGGAACCTGACATATTCCCAGATTTGCAAAGTGTCGTAAACCTGCGAATACATCAGAATCCTACGCCTCCCCAGAGGAGGTCTTAGGAGTGGCAGAACAAGGAAAAATACTTTTATTTCTCCTTGTTTTTTGCTCTTTCTATGTGTGCTGTATTTTGCACCACACAACAAAGTAGCAAAACACCATTAATGATTGTTTTTGTGCAGGAAGGTGTTGCTTCCTGCACAACAACAATCAACCCTGCAACGCAGCCACTCTTGCACCATGGCACAAGGGTGTCTGTGTTGGTGCACGGCTGCTGTTTGTGCGCCGGCGCAGAGGAGAAGAACAAGACTGTGACGTATCTTGTAGATGCAGCGCATTCCTGCCCTTTTATTTTGATGCACGGCGGCAGCGCAGCAGGAAGACTTGCTGTGCAGCTGTGCATCCAAATATAGTAAATGAGGCCCCTGTTGTGGAAGTACAACGCAGGATTTTATTACAAATGTGTGCATCTCTTGCTGTTGAAAACAAGGCTTAGGTTTTGATTTAGATTTCGGCTGAGGTGTTACTCCGTCATAGTGGTGACGGATGTCTCATTCGCCGATATATAAATCCCATAGGATATTATGGAAATGTATATTTCGCTTTACAGGATATCCGTCTCCATTGTGAGTAACCCGTCTGCTGAAATCTAAATCAGGCCCTTGGTTTTATGTGCCACTCAAACGCTGGCATATCCAAATGTTATGTGTTTTTTCAACTTCAGAATGATGGGAGGGTGAGCCAGTGCTGCTACCATAGTTTGAACCTGTAACCTCTGACCTGTGCCTGCCCTCTACAGTGGAAGCCTTAAATAATTCATCCATCTTGGCCAACCGCTTTGGAAGTATGACAGGTACAAATTATGGGACATCAAGGGGCGCTGCCACGCGTGAACAATACTTAAAGAAACCACCGCATGGGGATGATGAACTGTTGTTTCAGTTTCATAGACATAAAAGCATGACTACTCAGCATTTACCACTTGATGCTAAACATTTCAAAACTATCCCATTTCATAAGTATGTGTATGCGTTTCCTTTCCCAACAATTACAACTGAATGCCACACATCTGTTCTTTCTGTTTAATTTAAGTAAAATAAGCATGAATGAGCCACAAACCCCCAAAAAATCACGCACAATGTAGTTGTCAGTTATAATGTATTATATCTTGCAAATCTGAAAAGAAAAACTGTGAAGGCTGATTGTGTCCTGTAAAGATTTAAGATCTTTTTTGGCTAAGACATACCACCAAAACTCTCTGTGAACAAGCAGATGAATAACAAAAAACGAACTGCATATGTTTTTGATTATGGTGCACATTAGTCTGAACGAGAAAATATACACTTAGAATTTAAAGATAAACCTGTCGCAGCATTATATTTATAAAATACAGGTTATTCATTCTTCAGTAGTCATTACTTAAGATAGTATCATTTTTCACCCGTTCATCACTTTATGGTGTTATGGTACTATTTCAAAAGTGATATTCATCTGGCTGCAGAGTTAGTATGGTTCATGGACCGAACAGATTGTAAAAAAAAGGAAAGCTCATTAGAACATCAGAGAATGAAAGGTGGCCATTAATCTCCCTTTCACGACTTATTTAAAATGTAATAAATAAAATTACTCATGTGAACGCTTACCAATGTATTTTACAGTAGTGGAAAGCAATAGTATTTCCTAAACTCTCTGATTCAGAAATGAGCACACAGGTTGTACCTACTAATGGGAACCATTTTGTGCTTTTGTTCCCAAATTACAAACACTACACTATTATTTTATATATTACAGTATCCAAACTAAATTAGAATAGCATTAAATTGATTCAAGACCTCGAGAACACTATGTCCAGAAATAGTTCAAGGCTTGCAAACTGGGTGAATATGTGCCATTCTTTTGTAAACCATGGTGATATAGACAACATTGTCCTTATCAGTATTCAGCCTCTGATATCCTCCTTTTAATTCCAGCGGTTTTAACACTATTTTTTTATTTATTCATTAATTTATTTATTTATTGTACTTACTGTTTTTACAAAGCATGCAAATACCCTTTTCACACTCACTGATTCTCAATCACAACTCCTGATGTACAGGCGCTCAGTTTTAATAAATAGGATTCGGTAGGCCTCTTAGGCTTCGGTGAACCGGTGCAATTACACCTGCTGCACCATTTAGAGCTACACCCCTAGTTCACTTTCTCTCACAATCTCCCCTCACTTACTCCTTCTAACTCACTCAAGCTCCTTGACTCACTCCCTCGCACTCACTTCACCTATCATACTCACAGTCTCTCACACTCAAATCCTCACTCACTTTCACTCGCATTGACACATTTACACTCACTCACTCATTCTCATTCACTCTCAATCACTCACAAATGCACACTCACACAGGAATAGAGAAACAACATGACCTTGCTTCCTTTACTGACAACTTGGAGGCTCCATGGCCACACAAACTTGCCACTGGGCATCGGAACGAGTAAACAGGATTAAAAAAAAAAACAGACAGCAGCAGGGCCAGGACTAAAAATGGGAAGACCCTTTTCAATCCGTATCCTAGCTTCTTAATGGGACTCAAAACACAGTCCTATTAGAAGCTAAGATAGTGGTAGGAATCCTGCCTCTTTTGCTCTGTTTAGCTCCTCATTGGCCTCAGGGATGCATTGATATGTACTCTGACAGGCCCATTTGAGCAGATATAAAATGCTGCCTAAGGCATCCGCAGTATGTCTGCTAAATAAAAGTAATTGGGCCATATTCAGAGCTATCTCCGAATTAACGTCACTTTATCGCAGCCCAAGTCGTGATAAATTTACCTCCCAATTCACAAGCTGGTGCTAACAGCCCACAGCACCAGTTTACCCGCGATAGCAGCCGCAAAAAACAGAGGACCCCCGCAACTATCGCTAATGAGATGCAGAGTGGGCGTTCCCGTGCCAAAATCCGCAACCACACCACTCCTCACCACTCTCAACGATCAGACAGATCGGCGATACAAACACATAACAGGCGATAAGGCGCGTTAGCACCAGGAAATCTACACCTGCTCTGACCTGGTGTTAAGTCGGACGACAGCCAGCACCACAAAAGGGAGCACAGCCCAGGGCCACATAGGAAGTGCAACAGATGTCAAGGAGCCACTCATCATGCGGCCCGGACACCTAAGAGGGCCACAACACTCACCGACACCACCCCAGGACCCCACCCCACACCTGGAACACCCCCCCCCAGGACAACCACAGAGGCAGCGCTGACAAAAACAGCAGACCCCAAGGAAACGCACCAGCCTCATAGACCCAACATCTGATAATGTCACCGTCCACTACAGGCTGAGAGGGACAACCATCCTACGCATCCTGACCATCATCGCCTAACAGGCCTATGGCACCACCATAGCGGACAACCAACATTCCACCCCACCCCAAGCTGCTTGCTTGGCTGCACCTGTTGGCCCCTGGCACCCCCCAAACAACACCCGCCAGAGTCAGAGGAGTCTCGCAGCCAGCCACATCCAAGTCCCCCACACCTGTCCTGGTCTTCACCATCACCCTGGTACCCCAGTCTCCACACGTCCAACACAATGCACAGGATCCGCTGGAGACCAAGCAAAGACCATACGCCATAGCAGGATGCACACACATGTTGGGGGCAATCCACACCACACATGTCCCACCTGTGCCCCCTGGTGACACAGCACACAATCACCGCAACAGGAAGCACACATCTCACATCAATGTGCAGGCAACATCAGAACACCGTGGAAACTCCAACAATACCAGTGTGCATGATTCTGTCACCCGCCGACAGTCAATCATCAACCAGCATACCCAGGATGGGAACAATGGAAATGCACAGCCCCTTGGCAAGTTTAAATGGACACCCTACTCACCTCAACTCCACAACCATGCAATTCACAACTCTGGCAATGCACACGTCACAAATTCATACCAACATGCCCACCCACCAGACACGACAGAACACCTAACAATGCTAATCTGGGCAAGCCCTGTACATGTCCCATCAACGGCACGGCATCTCAGCCACACAACATCCGAATGTGGGGAGAGGTGGCAACCAGGCATGTTTGAAAGATGCAGTTGAAGGATAAGGAAAGGTTGAGCCTGCACACCAGTGTAGCAAAGTTTTGCCGGATATTCTAATCAACTCTAATCTAGTTAACTAATTGTGAGGTGTGCTGTCATGTGTAGGGGTGTTACCCTAACCCCTTGAGGAAAATGTCTGAAGTGGAGGAGTGGAGTGACCCAAACCTACATGACGCACTACACAAGACTATAAAAGTCTATATCCTTATTTTAATATTCTTCTGAATATTTCAAACATCAAAAATTCGTAAATATTTTTGCATCTGCCAACTTACTAAAACATATAATAGTCAGAACATCGTGAGTACAAACAACCGTTGTGCAAAAATCATAAGAGTATGAAAAAACATAGACATGTTCAATCCATTTACATTTCTGACTTTAGAAGCAACAAAATAATAATATTCTTTTGTTTTACAATGAAAATTCCCAATGCATTTCGGGTTGACGAAACCCTTCTTCAGGGGATACACATTGTAGCGAAGAAATCAATTTTCAACATGGTCCATCAATCTGAGAACTACAACGAAAACAGAAAGTCTCATTCACTAAATGAGAAGTTGCAACAAGCTGTAAAATAGGATTTGCACTACTGGAAGATTCCGTGAAAGCAAACAGTTAAAACGTGCGTGGTTTTCAGGAAAGGAGGTAGTAGCCGAAAGATGCCCAAACGTGCCGAGAGTGTGCGTATGTCAGAACGCAATTAAAGCCAACCGGGGGTGTGATGCAAAACTAAGGGAAAGTGCTGCTAGGGACTGAGTGATCTTGTGCTTAAAAGGTAGTATCGCTGAGTAATATACTTACAGCGAGATATGTAGTGAAAAGATGGTCACTGGAAGATATGTCACTTTCAAAGGAAGGGAATATCCGTGGAGCAGAAATGGTAGCTGTGAGGCGTAATCTCTCTTAGGTCATGTGACCTGTGTTGCCGTTTAACGAGCACCCGAGTGTCAAAGATCTTACCTAAATGGTGGTAACGAGCCATACGTTCATGAAAAGGTCAGCTGTCGGGGAATCAAAATGTAAATACCATAAGACTCAGGGGAGAGATTAAATGGGCTGAAGGAACAAAGTTTTAGTATAGCACGAACGCCGCTTACCAGCAGATCCGTGCGGGCTCCGACCGAGTGCAAAGTTTGTCGTCTCCTGAGAACGTGCGTGATGACGCATGTGTTCCCGGGACTTTTTAAAGGGGCCTTCCTTTCAATGAAACGACTCGAGTCGAAAAACTTTATGAGCATGAACAAGATTAACGTGAAAAAGAGTGAAAGTGGGATGAGAAAAAATAAAAACGGAATTTAAGAGAGTGCAAATCCTTTACAAATAAATGAAAAGTGCCTCTACTGTGTTACATATGTATTAGCAAAATCTCTTCATCTAAGATGTCAATATTAGAGGGGTTGTTTACAAAAAACATAGCAATTCTACATGGTCATTGAGGCCCCCCGGGGTAAGGGTGCCAAGTTGTTTTATCCAAACAGTTTCTTTTCGTGCTAGGGTTGTGTTGAAATCAATGTCTGGCTTGGATTGTATCTTTTCTAACACTGTAAAGCGTAATTGTGGTATTGTGTGCGAGGTATTTACCCAGTGTGTTGCTAAACTTGACTTGAAATTTTTGTTGCGTATAGTGCTTTTATGTTCCACTATTCTTGTTTTTATTTTCCTGGAGGTTCTCCCTACGTACACTAATCCACAAGGGCATTGAATTGCATAAATGACGCCTTCAGTGTTACAGTCCGAGGAGTGTCTTAGAGTGATTTTTTGTCCTGATTGTGGGTGTGAGAATAAGTTGCCCACGATGACATTACCACATTGGCCACAATTGTGGCATTTTTGCATGCCTTTGTAGGTTTGTTTTCTGGTTGAGTCTTTTGGTTTTAATATTTCTCGAATGTTTTTAGATCGAGTGTGGGCAAATAAGGGAGGGTCTTTATACAATTCTTTGAAATCCGTTTCCTGTGAAATGATTTCCCAACGTTTGTGGATGATTTTCTTTATTTGAGAGGTTTGTGCTGAGTATTTTAAGACAAACACTTCGCGTTGTTTGGTCTGTTTCTGTGAGGGTTGAAGAAGTTCCTTTCGTTTTTTAAGTGTCACTGTCTTTTGGGCTTGTGAAAGCACTTCTTCCGTGTATCCACGTTCCATGTATCTCACTTTTTGCTCCTGTATAAGTTTGGTGCATTGTGTTTCCTCTGAAGTTATCCTCTTGATCCTTATAAATTGAGACACCGGAAGATGTTTTTTCAAGGAATACGGATGTGCGCTAAAAAAATGTAGCGCATTGTTGACATCTGTCGGTTTTTTGAATACTCTTGTTTGAAGCCCTGTTGATGTTTTGGAAATTTCAATGTCTAAGAAGTGTATTTCATTTGTTTGAATTTCTGAGGTAAACTGAATGCGTGGATTGTGTCGGTTCAATTCTTGAATGCAATCCTTTAACATTTGAATTGGTCCCTTCCAAATGACCAGTAAGTCGTCTATGTACCGTAACAGTAGAATTGTGTGTTTTCGCCATGTGGGATTCTGAAGAATGTGTTGGTATTCAAAGTGTGCCATGAAGGTATTGGCATACGACGGTGCCCCGGGAAATCCCATTGATGTTCCTGTTTTTTGTAAGTAATGGTGTTTTTTCCAGCTAAAATAGCTGTGATAGAGTGAAAAGTGTAAAAGTTCCAGTAGGAACACACTCATGTCCTGTTCTAATGTAGATTCCAAAAGTCGCCACTCCACCACTTCGAGACCTTCATTGTGGGCTATGGATGTGTATAAGGATACCACATCTATTGTGCATAGAATGATATCCTCTTCATTATGGTATTTTACAGTCTCCAATTTTAGTAGGCAGTCCGTTGTGTCCTTGACGTAGGTCTCCCATGATTGAACTAGTGGTTGTAGATGAAAATCCAGGAACTGTCCGATAGGTTCATGTAAAGATCCACACCCTGCTACAATAGGGCGAAAGGGTGGTTTAGACGCGGTCTTATGTATCTTGGGTAACATGTATATGTGAGGTGTTTTAGGTGTTTCAACCAGTAAGAACTTTCTGGTATTCTCTGTAATCAGACTATTCTCCATGGCTTTAGTTAGAATTGTGCCTAAGAGATCTTTAAATTGATTGGTAGGATCACTGTCCAGTTGTATGTATGTGTCTCCATCATGTACATGTGTGTTCACGCTTTCTTCATAAAAGTCTGTGTCCAGAACAACTATAGCTCCCCCTTTGTCTGCGGGTTGGATGGTTATTTCCGTGTTTTGTTGTAATGCGTTCAGGGTTCTGAGTTCCTTTTTTGATAGATTGCTGTGTCTTGGCTTGACGTATTTGATCTGTTGCAGATCTTTTTTTACCAATAGTTCAAAAGTGTCCAACGTTTTGTGTGAAAATGGAGGCATGAATTTGCTCTTTGGTCGAAACCGTTCTATGGGTCTCTCATCTGAAGTGTTATGAGAAAAGAACCACCTCAGTCTCAGCTTGCGCATGAATTTGAATAATGATATTTCGGTCTCCAGTGGGTTGGACGTGTATGTGGGCACAAAGGACATACCTCTGTTGAGTACTCGTAGTTCTTCTGTATTCAAACTTCTTTTTGAGATGTTTCTCACGGGGGAGTTGGCTTTTTCGGGTTCCTCTGTGGTCTGCCTGTTTCTGCTGTTCTTTTTGTTTTGTCCCCTCCGGATGCGGTGTCTGATTGTTGGATGTTTCTGTCTGGAGGTAGGTTGGATGATTGTCCCTCGGCTAAAAAAGACGGTTTTACCCCTGAGGTTGATGCTGTTTCCATGTTTGATTTATCCATCTGGGTGCTTTGTTTGGCCGGTGGTCTTCGTGTGGAAAGTTCTTGGTCTTCTACTACGCTTTCTTCGGAGGAAGTGTGATCTGGTTTCCGAAAGAACCGTTTTTGTGCATAGGTTTCAGCCCATGTATACACCTCGTCTAATTTGTAGTCGATAGTGTCTCGTTTAAATTTCCGAATTTTGCGTTCATGGACTTCTCTGGCATAATTGTCCAATCTCCCATTGATTTCTTCCAGAACTTTAGACCAATTTTCTTGCTCCATTTTCTCTTGTAAGTCATCTTTGAGTTGGTTAATGTCTTGGGTGAGTTCTGTAAGTATAGTTGATAATTCTTCAATAATAAGTAGGATGAGGTCTAAGGAACATTTATTCAAAATGGCATACCATCTTGCCATGAATGTTTTATTAAATTTGAATAGCATTGGTTTTAAAGCAATTCTTAGTCCCCTAGGAATTCGCTTGACTTTATGGTACTCGATAAGAGTGGTGGCGTGGAGACGTTGGTTAATCTCTTTTTTCATGGTGTATTCCAATTGTTTAAGGAGTTGAGTTGTAGTTCCAGTGGTGGTACCAAAGGTTCGTGCTTCATGTATTAAAGAATAAATAGTTTCGGCTTCATCTGTGGAATATGCTTTGGTGTCCGCCTGGTTCGATGTCAAGTCTGCTATGTCTTTAAATGACATGTTCAATTGGTGGGTGCTGGTTCAAGAGTGGGCTTGGAGTATGAAGGATAAGTCCTTCATACTCCAAGCCCACTCTTGAACCAGCACCCACCAATTGAACATGTCATTTAAAGACATAGCAGACTTGACATCGAACCAGGCGGACACCAAAGCATATTCCACAGATGAAGCCGAAACTATTTATTCTTTAATACATGAAGCACGAACCTTTGGTACCACCACTGGAACTACAACTCAACTCCTTAAACAATTGGAATACACCATGAAAAAAGAGATTAACCAACGTCTCCACGCCACCACTCTTATCGAGTACCATAAAGTCAAGCGAATTCCTAGGGGACTAAGAATTGCTTTAAAACCAATGCTATTCAAATTTAATAAAACATTCATGGCAAGATGGTATGCCATTTTGAATAAATGTTCCTTAGACCTCATCCTACTTATTATTGAAGAATTATCAACTATACTTACAGAACTCACCCAAGACATTAACCAACTCAAAGATGACTTACAAGAGAAAATGGAGCAAGAAAATTGGTCTAAAGTTCTGGAAGAAATCAATGGGAGATTGGACAATTATGCCAGAGAAGTCCATGAACGCAAAATTCGGAAATTTAAACGAGACACTATCGACTACAAATTAGACGAGGTGTATACATGGGCTGAAACCTATGCACAAAAACGGTTCTTTCGGAAACCAGATCACACTTCCTCCGAAGAAAGCGTAGTAGAAGACCAAGAACTTTCCACACGAAGACCACCGGCCAAACAAAGCACCCAGATGGATAAATCAAACATGGAAACAGCATCAACCTCAGGGGTAAAACCGTCTTTTTTAGCCGAGGGACAATCATCCAACCTACCTCCAGACAGAAACATCCAACAATCAGACACCGCATCCGGAGGGGACAAAACAAAAAGAACAGCAGAAACAGGCAGACCACAGAGGAACCCGAAAAAGCCAACTCCCCCGTGAGAAACATCTCAAAAAGAAGTTTGAATACAGAAGAACTACGAGTACTCAACAGAGGTATGTCCTTTGTGCCCACATACACGTCCAACCCACTGGAGACCGAAATATCATTATTCAAATTCATGCGCAAGCTGAGACTGAGGTGGTTCTTTTCTCATAACACTTCAGATGAGAGACCCATAGAACGGTTTCGACCAAAGAGCAAATTCATGCCTCCATTTTCACACAAAACGTTGGACACTTTTGGACTATTGGTAAAAAAAGATCTGCAACAGATCAAATACGTCAAGCCAAGACACAGCAATCTATCAAAAAAGGAACTCAGAACCCTGAACGCATTACAACAAAACACGGAAATAACCATCCAACCCGCAGACAAAGGGGGAGCTATAGTTGTTCTGGACACAGACTTTTATGAAGAAAGCGTGAACACACATGTACATGATGGAGACACATACATACAACTGGACAGTGATCCTACCAATCAATTTAAAGATCTCTTAGGCACAATTCTAACTAAAGCCATGGAGAATAGTCTGATTACAGAGAATACCAGAAAGTTCTTACTGGTTGAAACACCTAAAACACCTCACATATACATGTTACCCAAGATACATAAGAACGCGTCTAAACCACCCTTTCGCCCTATTGTAGCAGGGTGTGGATCTTTACATGAACCTATCGGACAGTTCCTGGATTTTCATCTACAACCACTAGTTCAATCATGGGAGACCTACGTCAAGGACACAACGGACTGCCTACTAAAATTGGAGACTGTAAAATACCATAATGAAGAGGATATCATTCTATGCACAATAGATGTGGTATCCTTATACACATCCATAGCCCACAATGAAGGTCTCGAAGCGGTGGAGTGGCGACTTTTGGAATCTACATTAGAACAGGACATGAGTGTGTTCCTACTGGAACTTTTACACTTTTCACTCTATCACAGCTATTTTAGCTGGAAAAAACACCCTTACTTACAAAAAACAGGAACATCAATGGGATTTCCCGGGGCACCGTCGTATGCCAATACCTTCATGGCACACTTTGAATACCAACACATTCTTCAGAATCCCACATGGCGAAAACACACAATTCTACTGTTACGGTACATAGACGACTTACTGGTCATTTGGAAGGGACCAATTCAAATGTTAAAGGATTGCATTCAAGAATTGAACCGACACAATCCACGCATTCAGTTTACCTCAGAAATTCAAACAAATGAAATACACTTCTTAGACATTGAAATTTCCAAAACATCAACAGGGCTTCAAACAAGAGTATACAAAAAACCGACAGATGTCAACAATGCGCTACATTTTTTTAGCGCACATCCGTATTCCTTGAAAAAACATCTTCCGGTGTCTCAATTTATAAGGATCAAGAGGATAACTTCAGAGGAAACACAATGCACCAAACTTATACAGGAGCAAAAAGTGAGATACATGGAACGTGGATACACGGAAGAAGTGCTTTCACAAGCCCAAAAGACAGTGACACTTAAAAAACGAAAGGAACTTCTTCAACCCTCACAGAAACAGACCAAACAACGCGAAGTGTTTGTCTTAAAATACTCAGCACAAACCTCTCAAATAAAGAAAATCACCCACAAACGTTGGGAAATCATTTCACAGGAAACGGATTTCAAAGAATTGTATAAAGGCCCTCCCTTATTTGCCCACACTCGATCTAAAAACATTCGAGAAATATTAAAACCAAAAGACTCAACCAGAAAACAAACCTACAAAGGCATGCAAAAATGCCACAATTGTGGCCAATGTGGTAATGTCATCGTGGGCAACTTATTCTCACAGCCACAATCAGGACAAAAAATCACTCTAAGACACTCCTCGGACTGTAACACTGAAGGCGTCATTTATGCAATTCAATGCCCTTGTGGATTAGTGTACGTAGGGAGAACCTCCAGGAAAATAAAAACAAGAATAGTGGAACATAAAAGCACTATACGCAACAAAAATTTCAAGTCAAGTTTAGCAACACACTGGGTAAATACCTCGCACACAATACCACAATTACGCTTTACAGTGTTAGAAAAGATACAATCCAAGCCAGGCATTGATTTCAACACAACCCTAGCACGAAAAGAAACTGTTTGGATAAAACAACTTGGCACCCTTACCCCGGGGGGCCTCAATGACCATGTAGAATTGCTATGTTTTTTGTAAACAACCCCTCTAATATTGACATCTTAGATGAAGAGATTTTGCTAATACATATGTAACACAGTAGAGGCACTTTTCATTTATTTGTAAAGGATTTGCACTCTCTTAAATTCCGTTTTTATTTTTTCTCATCCCACTTTCACTCTTTTTCACGTCATCTTGTTCATGCTCATAAAGTTTTTCGACTCGAGTCGTTTCATTGAAAGGAAGGCCCCTTTAAAAAGTCCCGGGAACACATGCGTCATCACGCACGTTCTCAGGAGACGACGAACTTTGCACTCGGTCGGAGCCCGCACGGATCTGCTGGTAAGCGGCGTTCGTGCTATACTAAAACTTTGTTTCTTCAGCCCATTTAATCTCTCCCCTGAGTCTTATGGTATTTACATTTTGATTCCCCGACAGCTGACCTTTTCATGAACGTATGGCTCGTTACCACCATTTAGGTAAGATCTTTGACACTCGGGTGCTCGTCAAACGGCAACACAGGTCACATGACCTAAGAGAGATTACGCCTCACAGCTACCATTTCTGCTCCACGGATATTCCCTTCCTTTGAAAGTGACATATCTTCCAGTGACCATCTTTTCACTACATATCTCGCTGTAAGTATATTACTCAGCGATACTACCTTTTAAGCACAAGATCACTCAGTCCCTAGCAGCACTTTCCCTTAGTTTTGCATCACACCCCCGGTTGGCTTTAATTGCGTTCTGACATACGCACACTCTCGGCACGTTTGGGCATCTTTCGGCTACTACCTCCTTTCCTGAAAACCACGCACGTTTTAACTGTTTGCTTTCACGGAATCTTCCAGTAGTGCAAATCCTATTTTACAGCTTGTTGCAACTTCTCATTTAGTGAATGAGACTTTCTGTTTTCGTTGTAGTTCTCAGATTGATGGACCATGTTGAAAATTGATTTCTTCGCTACAATGTGTATTCCCTGAAGAAGGGTTTCGTCAACCCGAAATGCATTGGGAATTTTCATTGTAAAACAAAAGAATATTATTATTTTGTTGCTTCTAAAGTCAGAAATGTAAATGGATTGAACATGTCTATGTTTTTTCATACTCTTATGATTTTTGCACAACGGTTGTTTGTACTCACGATGTTCTGACTATTATATGTTTTAGTAAGTTGGCAGATGCAAAAATATTTACGAATTTTTGATGTTTGAAATATTCAGAAGAATATTAAAATAAGGATATAGACTTTTATAGTCTTGTGTAGTGCGTCATGTAGGTTTGGGTCACTCCACTCCTCCACTTCAAAGATGCAGTTGAACCATGATTGGGAAAGTACACAATGCCAAGAGTGGGGGAGATGTGCTGGACAGACCGCAGTATGCAGAACACGACCATATCCATGGCGACACGCACCTCTGGTGTATGGAGTCTAGTGGACAGTGGACACAATCATTTCACCCCGGCCTTTGGGGGACCTTGCGGAAATGTTGCCAGTCATGGTGTGAATAAAAAGCATGTAGCTCTGGGTGTGGTCCTCTTACGGAAAGCACAACGTCTCTGCCAGAGCGGTGCCTCTCACCCCACCACGGGGCCGACGCCATCCTCGTGAGTGGAGTTGCCTGCGATGCTGTGCGCCTGCCGGACCCCGGCACGCTGGACCACAAACCCGTCAGCCCCGCACCTGCGCAGCCAGGCCACACTGATCACCTACCGACACCAGCGTGTGTCAAGGAGGGCCCACTACGTGCTGGTGCAAGCTCCAAGCCTGAGGGCCGTGACCTTGGCAGCCTCCTCAGTCCATCACGACCTCCACGACACAGGCCTGCTTCATTCCTTTCACGTTGATGTACTCTACTGCCGCCTTCGGCCCAGTTGGTCACATGTGCGAAAATGTGTCCAGATTCATGAATGGCAGTGACCCCAATACCAGGCCAGCGGCCACAGCACTAGACCCACCCCGATCAGTGATGCATAGTTCCATATGAGCATCTTGCGACACGTGGTGCCACTAACCCTGTTCAATGCCAGGGAGCAACACATGGTGCCACTAACCCTGTTCAACGCCAGCCAGCGACACGTGGATGGGGTCCAGGAGTACCCTGCAGACTAGTAGGTCCTACATCCAGCACCTAGTCACAAATCACGAATGGCAGAGTCCACACCAGTGGTAGCACGGAGAGGAGTAAGAGGAAGATGGGGCTCAGTCTGGACGAAAGCCAGGTCACAGTCACGGAGGTGACCAAACACATGGTGCCACTGAACCTGAACTATGCAGGCCGTTAGGGCCATCCAACCAATGCCGGCGACACTTTGTGAATGGCCAGTGCTGACCGCTGTCTCAGGCCGACACCACAGCCAACTAGGTCACACATTTGGTACTGAACATCGGTCATTCAAAGGCAGAATGCATTTTATTTTATCGCATGCACGAAGATGCGTAAGAGGATGACGCGTTGCAGTCTGGAGGGAACAGGATCATCGTTACAGAGGTGAGTGAACACTACCGACAACTGTCCTTGTGTCACTAACTCTGTGCCTCGAGAGCCAACGACACGTGGCTGTGGGCCACTGCTGAGTGCTGGCCCGGGACAACACTGCGGTCCAGTAGGTAACAGAGTCTTGATTTAGCAATGATGGAGTTCATATCAGTATACCACCAGCATCGCAGCCTGCACACCCTCTCAGCACCTGTGCCACTAAGTCTGTTCCCCGACATTCATGGACACTCACTGGTCGTACATTTGTGGAGTTTGAGTCTATGGACTAGGGGCTAGTTTTCATACTCCTGTAGCTGATACCGAGTTGTTGGTGTAAGCGGGGTTTGCGCTTTCCACTCCTCCATTTGCTGCTTCCAGATGACATCAGACCTTCCGCATCATGCCCTGGAGGACAGCTTCCACTGTCCCCCGAAACACTCTGCAACATACACCTCGGACATTGATGAGGACCCGCTCAGGTCGCATGGCCCATCTGACTGCACCGCAAGTCAATGTACCATGGCTGGGTGCCTGTGCCGGCTGCAGTGCATCCGGGGCCACTAACTCTGTGCAGTCCGGGATCCCTTCCAAGAAAAAGGATGGCCACTGAAGCGTTGGCCTTGGGGTCATCAACGCCATGTCTCTGTGGCCCAGTGCTGTACGCAGCCTCCGGTCCCAACTGCGTCCCACCAGGGCTCACACATCAAATGGAATCATGACCGGCCAGGACGTAGCATCACCGCAGGGGGCACACACCACCACTGCAAGGAACACCTACAACCGCCATCTGCCAGATTCGAAGCGGTGGTCCTGACTGACTTACGGAGTTGCTCAGACCTGTCGTGGTTGCCATCATCGGCCTGATACCTTGCTCAGCACTCCAGGTGCCAGTGACTCAGTGCACCGCAAACCATTGTCCAGATTGAGTTTTGTTCTGTGTAGAGTTTGCACAGCAATGTCACCACAGACAGTGAGGGAGCTCTGTGACGTTGATGGGGAAGATAATGCAGGTGTAACACACCCCACTGCATCTGCATCAGGAGTATGTCTCGAAGGGACACGATCCGAGACTTTTTCAGCACATTAGAGCGCTCATCTCTAGTGCCCCATACCCAGTTTACTGCAACTCACGAACACTACTGTTTGCATGTTTGATGTCCTCTGGACTTTCTCCGGCTCCCTCCATGCTGCTCAGCACTTGACCCTGTTATGCATGTGTCATCTGTTTCCGTTGCACTGGTGTCCAATGTTCAAGTGCTTGCCAGCACCAAGCATTCCGTGTGAACTGGTATACACTGTCACTCACCCCACACACATCAAGCACAGGCATCACTGTACATGTGGCCCTGCCAATAAAGGGGCCGGGCGCACGTGCCCATAGCCAGTTCAACATAACGTCTACATGTGCCCCTGTGGTCTTGTTGTATGCATGAAGGCCCTCGGCCCTAGGACATTACATTGTGCTGTGTACATCAGATGCCGACATGTCACTGCAGGCAGCGGTTTGGAGTTTGGACATGTGGCTATGTTGTCACCCACTCAAATAGTAAGGGAAGTGTCCAGGGCCGTCGTACGCACAGCCAACATGGCTGTGTGACTGCTATTTGCTCACCCCTGGGCGTGGTTCTGTACTGTGAATGTGCATATGCATGTGTCTCTATGGCAGTGTGGGTCTCTTTTGTGGGGTGTGGGTGGTCCCTGAGGATGATAGGTGCCATAGGTGCCATGTGTGGGTAGGTGAGGTGTCTTGAGCCAGCTGTGCTTTCAGGTGCTTCCTGCTGTGTGTTCCGTTGCTGGCTCTGTGTTCTCCTGGCTTGGCTGCCTGGGTCCTGGTTGTGGGTTGCGTTGGATATCCATGGGCTGTTGTAGGGCATCAGTATAGTAGGTGTGGTGGTCCTCTCTGGCATCGCAGAAGTGTTGTCTTCTGTGCTCTGCTGGAGGTGTAGTGTGCCCCTCTGCAATGTGTAGGGGAGATGCATGTGTGCCCTTGTGCCAATCTCCCCCCGTCCCCCCAGTCCCTATTCGTTCCACTCCCCCGTTGATGTTGTGTCAGGTCCTCTTGAGCTGTGTCCTTAGTCCCTGCTCCTTGCACTGTCTCCACACTGATGACTGTGGCCTGGGTTTCCTCAAGCTCATCCTGTGGTGCTGCACTGCCACCTCCTGTCGCCGTTGCTGCCTTCCTGTTGGCAGTAGGTTTGTGCCTGGTTTAGGTAGTCACGTAATGCCGGTGCCTATTGGCCTCCTGGATTGGCCTCCTCGGCACTCCACCTGCTTGTGGGTCAGTTGCTGGTAGTGTTCTGTCACCTCTGTGACGCTGGTCATGTTTTCCTGCGACCTGCACCCCGTCCTCCTCTCCCTCTTCTCCTTGGCCCTGTTGTTCCTTGCTTGTAGTCTGTGGGGGTTTGGGTTGGCCCCTGCACTATGTCAGGGGGCATCCATGTTGCTACACACTTTGGATTGTTTTTGGTGTTTTTTTCCTGTGGTTTTTATAGTGCATTCTGCCGCCAGACGCGTGGGAATTACAGGCCTGTGGCTGGTCTTTGCTACTTCTTGTACCGCGGTTGGCCTCATCGCATGTTTTTTGGCGTTCGCATATTGCATTTATGCGGCGTGTGTTAGAAATGGGATTTCTGGTTGGCTAGGGCTTGCGCCAAAGCCAGGCAGAAATGACCACACTAGTAAGGGCTGGGGAGTTACACGCCAAAGATAACCCCTGCTCACCCCCATGGTAGCTTGGCACGAGCAGTCAGGCTTATCCCGGAGGCAATGTGTAAAGCGTTTGCGCGCGCACCCAGCAACAACACCCAAGGCCCACCACAAAAGAAACTCCACACAAGGTATTATATAAAAATAGCCTTTGTATTATACCAAAACACATTAGATAATATTCACACAATTTACACTGTGCCACCTGGCACTGGGCAGAATTTTACAAGGGACTATTTACACGGGACAGGGCCACATGGGCCACTGTCAGAATTAGCACAAATCACCAATAGTAAATGTAGAACATATACCAATGGAAACACAAAGTAACTGTAGAGCACAACAGGGGGGTGCTAGAGGGCGCACGGCGAGATGGCCGCCTGCTAAGACGGCTCCGCTGGTCGGTGTAAAGAAACGGCAAATTTAAACGACATGCGGAGACCCTAGAGCCATGAAAACGGCCTACTAGGATGGCGGAACGGGTGGGCATCCTGTTGAACGTTTGCGGTGACCTGCAGACCCGGAGACAAGGTGCCACGCAACGATCTATTCTCCGAGCGGACATTGCCGACTCGGGGTCAGGCAAAATGGCGGCGCCTGTTGCGACTGTCGAACCATGATGGGCTTCCTGGACGTGAGTTGCAGAGACGGAGAGGCTGCCTACACTGAACATGGGAGTGCCCTGAAAGCGGTGGTGGTCCCTGGCGAAGACACCGGGAAGCGGCACTGAGGCGGATTGCGGGTGAGAGCGCGGCAGCGGGGACGGAGCCGGACACAAAATGGCGCCCGTCATCGCGGCGACTGGTGCCCCACAGAAGACAACGAATGTGTAGAGGGGCTTGGAGCTCGACCTGCGGCGACTGCATGCCATGTGAGTGCCAGAACTTGCTCAAAATAATGTGTTTAGGAAGCAGGCGGCAGATGCGAGCGGACAACGGCTGGGCTTAGCGACGCGACAAGTGCGTGGACTGCTGGGCTGCTCATGGGCTGTGCGTGGAGGTGCAGGTGAGAGCTGCTCGGGCAGACGAGCGTACCGGACGGGAGGAGGGTGCCCTGGACGCCGGAGAGAACGACCTGTGAGCCAACTTGCCCTCGAAGCACTCTTGGAGGCGGAGACGTGTGGGTTGAAGTGGCACTCCTGAGGCAAACGATATAGAAGTGGTGAGGAGGTACGGGGTCGGAAGCGATCCTCAGCAAGCTATAGTGCGCGTTTAAAGGGGTTAAGAGACCCGGAGGAGGCTGCGGAGGCTGTGCAAGTAGCACCGGTGGGTATGGAGGGTGCCCTGCAGGCTATACAGCAGAGCTTGCAGGACATTCATGGCAAGCTAGACTCTATTACGTTACAAGTGGACAACATGGCGGCTAAGCTAGATGGACACGGGGAGCGACTGGTGGAAGCGGAGACCCGTATATCGGCGGTGGAAGACGAGTCGCACACCACGGCCCAAAAATGTACGGACATGGAGCGGCTGCTGGATGTTATTAAAAACAAGGCGGAGGATTTGGAAGCGAGGTCCCGCCGCAATAACGTACGAATAGCGGGCGTTCCGGAATCCACGAACATAGCAAAGATGGAAACCTATGTGGAGGAACTGATCAAGAACGTGTTTGGAGTAGAATCCCTCTCGCCCATCTTTCTGGTGGAGCGCGCGCACAGAACGCTAGCCCCGAGGCCGAAGCCTGGCCTGCCTCCGAGACCTATTGTGGCGCGGATCATGAACTACCGAGATCGAGACACCATTCTCTGCATGGCCCGGGACAAACGCAAGGTCAGCTATCAGGGCAACGAGCTGGAGTTCTACCCGGACTTCATGGTGTCGGTCCAGATGGCACGTAAAGAGTTCAATCCGGTCAAAAAGAAACTCAGGGAGCTGCAGATTGAGTATGCTATGCTATACCCAGCGCGTTTGAAGGTCACATATGATGGGAAAACGGCACTTCTACAGACGCCCAAGGAGGCCCAAGACTTTGTCAAGCGGATCATCACTAGACGTAAGGAGCAACGACGTGTGGATCAAGGCATGGACTCAAACTGAGGATGGATGTGCAGGAGAGTGTCATATTTGTGATGGTAGACGCCAGAGGCCACGGCTGAGGTGGCGGCAGCGGGGGTTGCACTGGACGCTGCTGCACAGGAGATAAGGACTGTGGGGGGCTGGTGTCGACCTGGGAGCGGTATGACAGTTATCGCACACATGGGAGGTAAGCTGTAGACTATTCTGCTCATCTGGTGGACACGAGCGCTCTCCCAAACGTTTAGAGACATGCGGCACTGTGGGTGCGATAACAGGAGATCTGCTGGGTAAGACATGTCGGGCGACATTATGGCGCACGATACGCTGCCTCACCGCATAGAACATCACTGTTGGGATATGTACCTGTTGTTCTAGCTAAGGAGGGGAGTACTAGGATCTTGCATGTATTCCGAATGAAAAACCGACCACATCCATTAGGTTGGATGGAAATGTGTGCTCTTGGTGGATCCCCCGCGCGGGTGTTCCCCAAATCAAGTTGGGTTGAGATGTTCCATTGTACTGGGGAGTGTCTTTGGCAGAGTTGGGTTGCTGAAGTGGGTGGGGGGTGGTTGGGGGGCATTGGGGATCGTTTAGTAGGTTGTGGTGCGAAGGGGACGTTACAGATAGAAAGGGTGGTATTGTGACACGAGATCAGAAGGGGAATGTATGGGTTGACTGTTGGGGCACCTGCTGTCGGCAAGATGCCGTTGTAATGCGAGACAATCAGGAGGAAGATGGTAGACAGCACGATGAGTAATACACGGTTGTCATTTCTGACATGGAATGTGCGAGGGCTGAACAACCCCAAGAAAATAAGACATGTGTTGGCGTACTTAGATCGTCATCGCATTGATATTGCTATGTTACAGGAGACGCACGTCACGCCAGCAGCACCTATGCTAATTGGGAGTAGATGGGTGGAGACGGTGCATCACTCGTCGTACTCCTCATATTCCAGAGGGGTCATGATTTTGATTAGAAAGGGGGTACAGTTTGATGTGGACACTACGTATAAGGATGAGGTGGGACGATTTGTACTCGTAACAGGGAGACTGCGGGGACATAAAGTAGCATTGGTTAATACATATGGTCCAAATGTGGACGACCCGGAATTCCATACTGAGGTGTGGAACAAACTGGGTGAACTACCTGACATGCCATTGGTCTGGGGGGGTGATTTCAATATAGCACTGCAGGATGGGTGGGACAGATCAGGCGGCACGACTGAACCTCATACAAGGGCTAGGAGAAAATTGCTTGCTATCATGGCTGACAGGGAGCTTGAGGATATATGGAGGACAAGAAACAGGGAGAGCAGAGAGGCGACACATACGACAGCGGTTAGTAATAGCTGGTCCAGGATAGATTATTGGTTGGGGTCTGCGGAAGCACTCTTGTGGACAAGATCCGTGTGTCATTTACCTAGCACCCTATCGGATCATAATCCGGTCAAACTCTCCCTTGAATTGCCGAATTATATGCCCCCCCCGTTTAGTTGGAGTTTCAATGCGAGAGCACTGACAGACCCATTATATGCTGGCGCAATACATAAGGCAGTTACGGAGTACTTCGAACTGAATGCGCCAACAACGGAAGACCCTGGGTTGTTGTGGGAGGCGTTTAAAGCTACCATTAGGGGGATCTGCATTGGCACGAGTGCGGGCATACTGAAAGATATCCGCCAGCAGTTGGCGAGCCGGGAGGAGAAAATCAGCACATTAGAGCGAGACTACGAGCGTACACAAAATACTAAACTGTTAGGTGACATACGACACATAATAACTGAATACCAAACACTCGCAGAGGACGAGCTCAAGTACATATCGAAGAGACAGGTAGCCAGAACCTATGGCGAGGGTGGTAGGCCAGGTAAAACATTAGCAGCTAAAATTTGTGCGGGGAAGGTACCGCAGATAGTACGTGGGGTGCGTAATGAGCAGGGGGACATGCAGTACTGGGCGCAGGATATCCTCAGGGAATTCCGTGCCACATATGGAAAATTGTACGAGGCACAGCAGACAGCATCGGAAGAGGAAATTGGGGACTATCTAGAGGAGGTAGTGATAGCATGGCTGTCGGATGCACACAGAGAGTACTTAGCGGAACCTATTACAGTGGAGGAAGTGTCAGAGGTGATTAAGTCACTACCAAACGGGAAAAAGCCGGGCCCGGATGGGTTCACGGGTGAATTTTACAAAGCATTTATAGACCAAGTAGCACCCCATTTGGTTGGGATGTACGGGCATGCACACGACCAGATGCTGCTACCCCCCACGCTCCGTGAGGCGCTTATCATTGCGTTATTGAAACCAAACAAGGACCCTGAGAGATGTGAATCATATAGGCCTCTGTCCCTAATTAATGTTGACGTGAAGATTCTTGCCAAACTATTGGCGAAACGGCTCCAGCCGCTAATGACCCGATTGATATTGCCGGATCAGTTGGGATTTATCCCCACCAGATCCACAACGCACAACACGCGAACATTGTTTGCATTGTCGCACTATTTAAGGCCAACGACCAAAGCAGCCGCGGTCCTCCTGGATGCTGCGAAAGCATTCAAATCTCTAGAATGGCCTTATTTACACAAAGTACTGCGCCGGATGGGATTTCCGTTGCGATTTCTGCAATGGATACAGCTACTGTACACGGCCCGACGGCCCGAGTTAGAGTAAACAGATATGTATCTGGGCCAATACCTATTAGCAGGGGGACGAGGCAGGGTTGCCCGCTGTCCCCCTTGCTATTCGCGCTAGCAATGGAGCCATTGGCGTGTAGGATACGGCAGAAACATCACTATTCGGCGCTGCAGTTCCCTCAAAGGCCGCTCCATATATCGTTATATGCAGACGATATGTTGCTATATGTGCGCGATCCTGAGGTGAATTTAAATGCATTGCTGCGGGAGTATGTTCGGTTTGCACAGACGTCCGGGATAAGCATTAATTGGGCGAAGTCGGTCGTTGTCCCATTATCGGACACTACTCACCCGCACCAACTGGACTACCCAATTGAATGGCAAACAGAGCCAGTGCGCTATCTGGGAGTCTGGTATCATAGGGACCCGGAGGTGGTGATTCGAACCAACTATGGCAGGGCGGTCGGAGCGCTCGAAGGGAAAATTGATAGATGGATACAGCTGCCAATATCGCTCGCAGATAGACTGGCCATTGTTAAGATGGTCGTCTTGCCCAAACTATTGTATTTATTCAATAATATACCGATACAGCCGCCGGCCGAGGTGTTCCGTAGAATATCAGCGATGGTGCTTCGACTGATTTGGGTGGGTAAACAAGCCAGAATTGAAATGCAGGCACTGACGCTACCGTATGCTAAAGGAGGGTTTAAAGTGCCGGATTTGTTGTTACATTATCTCTGTGCGCAGGCGCAATTTGCGCACTACTGGTACCATCCCGTCCCGTTCCTGACGCACACGGCAGTAGAGGAGGGTGATGCGGCGCCAGTTCCACTGCAGGCAGTCATTACGCATGTGCGCGCTCCGCTGCATAAGCGTGATATAAATACAATAGATACGACAAATAAGGCGTGGCGAGTAATGGGGAAGAAAGCACGTAAATTACCATTATACGCGCCGGCTTTGCCTCTATCACACCATCCAGAATTGTCGGTGACACAGGAGAAGGTAGGGATGGGGCTTTTGCGGCAGGTAGGCGTGACCACGATGGGGGATCTGTTTAATAATGGAACGTTTCAGACAATAAGCGAGCTTACATTTATTAGTAATCAAACGCTGCTGTTTAAGTTCACATATTACAGACTGCAAAGTGCACTGAGGACACTTTACCCTACTTTTCCTGAGGAGCCGCCACAGTTGCTGGCTCTGCAGTTTCTGATAACCACAACCACTGCCACTAAATTGGTGTCGAGGCTATATGGTAAACTGCAAGAAGACATAGCAGGCAATACGCAGAAGTCAATGGAAAAATGGAATAGTGAATTAGATGACCCGCTGACGCTGGAAGAATGGGAGACAGCCTGTTCACTGACTGAATTGCTAACACCTAATGGTAATCTTAGAATGCTGCACTACAAATATCTGCACCAGACCTATGTTACCTTTGTAGGTATGGTTTACGGGAAGACTCGCGCTGCTGCCGATGTGGGGAGGAGGGGGCGGATTTCTGTCACCTGGCTTGGAGATGCGCGAGGGTGGCAGACTATTGGGTGAAGGTGGTGGGGATGGTGGGCACAATGGTGGGAGTAGAACTGGAATGTTCAGAAAAGACCTGTTTGTTGG
This sequence comes from Triturus cristatus, assembly GCF_964204655.1. NCBI lineage: Eukaryota > Metazoa > Chordata > Amphibia > Caudata > Salamandridae > Triturus > Triturus cristatus. The sequence continues at coordinate 427,021,715 of NC_140593.1, forward strand.
GAATTCTGCCTGAATTGCGTTCTATTAAACGTAAATTTGCTGTGATAGCACTCTTGATGGCCAAACGGCGAATATCGCTCTGCTGGAATAGTAAGCTAGCCCCTACGATTAAGCAATGGATAAAGGACTTAACATTCTGTAGAGATACTCTCAAAACGTATGAGGAGGAGCTTCCTGGAGGGTCGAGGTCCCGAGACTATTGGGTGTACTTAATTGACTATTTACGACTCCATCCGATTGAGTGATCATGCAGGACTACATTGGGGTGCTAAGGCTGCTTATGCCTATTGAGACACTGGCCGCCAGGTGAAGGTGTAGGCCTGGAAGATGGACGATATTGTAACATGACCTACTTGTTTTTTTTGTTTTTTTTATGTATGTTGCAATGTTGATTGCATTTCCAAAATGTTAATAAAAGAAAAGAAGAAAAAAAAAAAAACTGTAGAGCACAACCAGTAACTACTGGCGCAATAATGACCTCAGCGTCATCACACTAGCATCAGGTATAAAACCTATCCTGCATCCATCACAGGGGCATAAACACATTTATGCAAAAAGGCTAGGATACTGCAAAAAGTTCTAGGGGTGAACTTGCCAGAAGGGCCAAGTCCAACAGCGTGGCATTGATTTTCATGCGGACATTTGGTGCGTTATCTGGTGACTATCACATGCTACCGCCTTGTTGTGAATCCCACGTTGTCACAGGGTTATTTTCCCGCGATAGGCTGCGATATTAAAAGTTGCGTTACGCTACTCTTGCGGTAGTTATCACACGTTCTTGTGAATATACCCCTTTGTGTATGTGTGAGGTCATCGAAGTTGAATTCTGCCTGTCTTCAGGAGCCTGGAGAAAACAAAGGGGCTTGGCCTCTGCACTGGCAGTGTTCATGAAAACAGAAAAGTTGTGTTTCTATGAAAACTGCCAAGTTAAATAATTAGCAGTTGTGGGTAGAGGTAATGGATAGGAAGTTGTGGTTCACAGAAGGAAGGACAGTACCCTGAAGGCCCTGTTTAGTAGCTCCTAGTATACTGTAGCATTTTCTACAGTTAGCAAAAGGACCAAAAGATTGAGCTAGGGTAGATGGCAACAACTGTCACTGTTTTGCCATCAAAAAAAGAAGTGACATCTGTCAATATATTTTGGATTTTAGGGACTTTCGGAAGTCTAGCTGAAGATGAGCTTAGGACCCTAGAAGGAAAGCAGGGAGAAAAAGTCCAGAGCAGAAAGATCAGTTCATTGCCATTTTGTGCCCTTTGGCAACAGCAAATGCTCTTAAATATTGAGCTCTTTGCTGCTGGTAAGTGCAGCATGCACCCCAGCTTTGGAGCACACTAATGACTATGTCACACATGGAGCTCTGTAATACACGTCTTTATTCTTCGACATGCAACCGTCAACTGAACGCACTGCATCATAGACTTTATTGACCACACCCGGACACACCCAAATTCTTCCCAACTGATTACATAACTTTGTAAGGAATCCACCTAGGACAAAGAGGGTTCTACGGCACATGATCATACAACATACATCGCCCTCTTTGTTAAATATAAAATACGAACAACATATAAATATTATAGTTCCTCAGTGAGTTGTTGAGGTGCTCGCACAAGTCTTCCAGATTGAGTCGTACGAGGTGAAGGAGTTGCACTGTCATCGTAGATGTAGACTCAGATGCTTCACTTGGGCACTCAAGTAGGCTTGTCTCACTTGGAAGGTCTGGATCCTATGAATCGAGGCAGATGCTTGAATTGTTACGAGTCTCTCGTATTGGACCCTCCAGTACGTTGGGCAGTTATATGTCCTTTACTTTTCATGACTCTCAATGGTTTAGCATCAAACGGAATGTCAGTCTTTTATTTCTGTTTTTGTTTGACTAGGACACAGTCTTCGCCTGTGGCCAGAGAGGTGTGCTTTTCTGATGCTTGAGGTTTAAATGACTAAGAAAGTGCCTAATTCTCTGCTATGGAAGGGCAGACTGTTGTCAGATTGGAAGATGAAGGGAACACACCACGCTGGAAGAAAATCATCCAGCATCTCGATGACTTTGTCATGGGCGATCGATGATAAATCTTCCACTAAGGGAAAACATGAGTACTAATCAATAACTACAATGCGATGATGGCCATTGTTTAAGTGGCCAAAGAAATAAACTGCAAGTTTCTTCCATGCTCAAATAGAAAGGTCAAACATATTTAGTGGATGCTGTGATGTCTTGGGAGATATGCAGTTACACAGGTGACATGCTTTCAGTTCCTTTCCCACTCATTCGTCAAGGTGAGGAAAGCGCACTTGATCTCTGATGGCTCTTTTGGTGGCTACAATGCCACAATGTTTGTGCGCCAGTTCAATGACTTGTTATCTCAAGCTCTCAGGTATGACAATCATCAAACCTCGTAGTATAATACCTTCTTGAGTGCCAGGAAGTTTTTCCTGCACCATTAAAGAAATGTTGATATTTAATGTCATCTGTGAGGGGTCAGGTATCCTTTCTCCATGTCTGCGTTGCAATGATATCCTTGAGTTTAAGTATGTCTCTGTCTGTGTTGGGCATGTCTCTGTCTGTGTTGATAGCAGTAATGATCTGCTTAATGGATAGAGCTACAGGGGTGCTAGACTTTACTATGAAATTGATGTATGCTTCAGCCGCTTTAGACATTGCACTGTGAAGCTGTAACAGCACTTGTGAGAAGTAATCTGAGTGGTTTAGATCCTTCTCACTGCACAATAGTGTAATCATACTCTTGCAATCTTAACCCCCACCTCTAGATGCAAAGAGGGATCTTGGCTTTCTGATATCCAAAAATGGTGAGTTACGCCTGGTGGTCAGTAACAAGGGTGAAAATGCTTTTCGTACAGAAACACATGAAAATGTTCATAAGCCCACATTCCAGCCAGGCTCTCTTTTTTCTGGCTGAGAATAGGCATGTTCAGTCTGAGGTAAACGTCTGATGGCATAGGCCACAATATGTCTCTGAGTATTTGGATGTCCATTGTGCTGACAAAGGATTGCGCCCAACCCCACCTGGCTTGCGTCAATCTCAGTATGTAAATTTGGATCAAAGTAAGACATTTCAGTTGCATTTTCAATTGCGTGTTTGATATTTTTGAAACTTCGATCACACTCAGAGGACAACTTGAAGGGAACATTCTTCTTTCTCCACTCTCTCAATGGGGCACTTACCATGACAAAATCCCAAATGTATCTGGAGCAACAGCTGGCGATGCCTAAGAAGGATCGCATCATGTTTACATCTTGCTGGGGACAGGGGGATGACAATGCTTGCACTTTTTCAGGGTCAGGAGTCATTCCCCCTTCAGAGAAAAAATGGCAAATAATTTGAGTTTTGTTTTGGGGAACTCACACTTTTGCGCATTTAACGTGAGACCTGCATTGGCAAGCAAACAGTATACTTGTGTAAGAGCTTTGTCAGGTTTCTTTTGTGTGACCCCAAACACTAATATATATCATCACTGTGGTTAAAAGCATGTGTGACAGGTTGAATTACTCAGCGAATGACATCCTGAAAGATTTCTGCAGTTCCGACGACAAACAAAAACTGAGTCGTATGTATCTGAACAAATTACCATGAGTTAAAAAAGTAGTAATGTACCTAGAGTTCTCTTCCAACTCAGGTTGATGGTATCCTTTGTTCAACTCAAGACAAGAGAAGACTCTGGTGCCATTCAGCTATGTAATCATGTCTGCTATAGGTGGACCTGGATGTCTTTCTCTCTCTATTGCTTTGTTGCCTTGGCGCATATCACACAGATGAGCACTGCACATCCACTTTCCTTTTTTGGCACTACCACTATGGGCAAAACCCAGTAGTACGTTCGATGTCATGCTTTAATAATCTTTCAAGTTCTTTCTCAACAGCCTCCTGTTAATGAAAAGGAATCCGACTGTGTTGCTGAGCAACAGTACAAATGTCCTCATTAATGTGAAGTTGCACCTTCATTGTCTTGAGTTTCCCTAGTCCATGAAACAATGACGGGAATTGACTCACTATTTCAGAATGTGCATTGAGGTTGTAGTTGATTGATATCAGTCCCATGTCAGCAGATGTGCTGAAACTAAGTAGACATGTACAATATGAAGTACCTTGAAGAACATGAATTGGCACTTTTACTGTCAGTTTCTTATGCCTCATGCTCGCTACAAATGGTTCTTGACTTTGCAATGACTTAAAAGCAGCCCATGTGTACATCTTTGTTTTCAATGGCGTTAGATGTGGTACTGTTGGCATGATATTGATTGATGCATCACTGTCTATAATGAAAGTTGTAAGGTAGCCATTCACCTTTAGCATGATCTTGGGGAATCAGACAAATGAGTTTGGTCCCTTCACATGGCGATCTCTCTTTGACTTGTGCTCTTCTTTGCAAGCAGCTAATGCTACATGTCCATGTCTTTCTGCGGTCAACATCACCATTGGATGATGACGCAGAAGATCCTTTGGAAGATTCATTTGATGAGGATCAACTTTGTTTAGTCTCCACATACCTCAATTGATGTTGCTGTTTGATCATGTGGGCGTGGTTAGAATGCTTCTGGAACTTTCTGGCGCCCATTTTCTCTTCTCGCCTTGAAGCACTCAGTTTCTCCTTTGCTTTTCAGACTTTTATGAAATTGTTTTCTGTCCCACAATCTAATGAGAATCCACATTGGAAACACAATTTATTTACTCCAGAGACATCAACTTCTGGGCCTCCACTTTGTGTTTCTGCTTACTTTTCATGATCAACTCTGATTCATTCTCGGTCGTTCCAACTTCCATATAAGTAGCCTGTCGATCTGCACGTTCCTCAGCTCTGGCAGCCATGAGTACCTTTTCTAGGCTGTCTCTCTCAGCATGTATCGTCTGAACAAATCGGAAAGGCAGCCATCGATGACTCTGAGACGCATGACTTCGTAATTGAACTCACTGAACTTGCAGTGCTTGATGAAAGTATAGAGTCTTTTAATTTAAAAAATTCATCTATCATTTCACCAGCTTGCTGCCTTGCATGGTTGAAAATTACTCTTTCATAGTTTCATAGCTGACATTCAGCATTGGGTTTAACTTGGCTTCTAATATTTCATTGATTTGACTGCACAATACTTCATCAGATTGTGATATTTTCTTTCTCACTTCGTTCACTCCATCACCTGCAAGGTTCTTTAAGTATTTGTTGATCTTTTTTCAACTACTTCTTCTAGAGCCTCTATGAAGTCATCAAATGTTTTGATCCATGCAGTTCACCTGGCACCAATATTCAGCTTTTTGACAGTGTTGAATGACAGTTGTGGTTTCAGGAACACAGGCTGCACCATATTTGGAACTCCTTTCAGCAGCCATTGAAAAAATTTACAATTCTGAAAGCCTTTCAGTGCATTGGATGCCACTTTAGACTCATTGGCAGCCCAACAGGACTTGGTCATCACACCAGATTTGACGTCATGTGGCACTTCCCTCGCTGATGCAGGTAAGTGTGTTTGTACTTTCTGTACCTGGTTGTCACTGCCGTCAGCATTCCTCTGGACCTGGACGTCTCTCCCTTTAGCGCTTTCTAGCACCTGGCTGTCACTTCCATTAGGAGTTCTGCTTTGCATTGATGATGGCTCTGTGCTGTGCTGTGGCACAGTATCTCTTCTTTCAGCCTGACCAGTAGGCTTCCGGCGGTCTTTCTGACCGTACGTCTCTGTAGGGACTTCACCTTCTTCGAGGGCCCTGAAAGAGCTAATGCAGTGCTCCCCATACACCAACTGTAGACTGTTTCTTGGGGGTGCATGTGACACACACAAGCAGTTTGATGGACCTCTGAAAACTCTCATTGAGACCAGTTTTGTTTCGTCAGGGCACTTATCCCATCCTCTTTGCCAGTTTTAGCATCCACCCCAGCTCTGGAGCACGCTAAAGAATACGCCACACAAGGAGCTCTGTAATACATGCCTTTATTATTATGCATGCAACCGTTAACTGGACACATTCCATCATGGTCTTTATTGACCACACCCAGACACACCTAAATACCTCCCAACTGATTACATAACTTTGTAAGGAGTCCATCTGGGACCACAAGGGTCCTACTGCACATGATCACGCAACACTAAAGTGACCAATGCTGTTTGGTAAGGTGTGCAGTAATTGAACTTTGTTGAGGGAGGCCTACTAAGAGACAAGCTTGGTATTTTGAACCACTTGCAGTCAAATGATCTGAAAATTGGAGGGACCAAGCTTCAGTAAATTGCATTGGTCCAGGTGTAAACCTACCACTGTCTGGAGCACTGTGAGTCATCAGGAAGCATGAATAAAGGGAAGAATTTGTCTTAGCATTCTGAGACAGAAAAACAATTGGCAGCAATTTAATTTGTCTGTGGAGAGAGGGACGGACCTTGATTAAAGTGATCCTGACTTTTAAACAGAGCTCATGGGCAGAGGTGGGGCACCCAAGTAATATGGCCACCAGCCACTAAACCAAACAGTGGGATATGTTCTGTTGCTCAAAGCTTTATAAACAGAAATTAATTTAAGTGAGTTTCTATTCACACGGTTCAGAGTGGCAGAGAGGAGATTCCAAAAGCTGGTCTCTACAAACCAAAGGTCACCATTTAACTAGAAAATAATCAGTGTTTTCTTTATTCACGCCTTAAAAAAGAATTTGAAACATCATGTCAAAGTGCAAGAGAGCAGCTTGCATGCTTAATAGATAAAGTAGGGCTCAATGGGAAGTCCTGCAAGATGATAGATTAGAGAAGACAGAAGGAGAACACAGTGGGAGGATTAGGAAGAGCTCGGGATTGGCCTGTGAGGAAAGAGGGCAACCCCTCTCTGGCCTTAGATCAAGTTCCAGAATTCGAGGATATTTCCCTTATATGCTGCGTATACTGCACTTAAGACACAACAAAAAGAGTGTGCAAGACTGTAATTCGTAAAATAATGTGAATTTCCAACAGACTCCGCTGCAAAACTGGCCAGCCTTGCGGCTGAGTCTGTTGGAAATTCACATTATTTTACGAATTACAGTCTTGCACACTCTTTTTGTTGTGTCTTAAGTGCAGTATACGCAGCATATAAGGGAAATATCCTCGAATTCTGGAACTTGATCTAAGGCCAGAGAGGGGTTGCCAAGTTATCAAGTCCCGCAAAGATGCACTTCTCTGTTCGCACGGCATTGTGTTTTCCAGCACCGTCAAGCCGCACATAAGCAGCGGGGCGTCTTCGCGTCCAGATCAGCCGCTATTAAGTACCACAAAAGAAGGTTGCCCCACATGTACAATTTATGCCATAGATGATTTGTTGGAGGATAGACACAACCAATGCCATAGCAGAACAGGATTATGTTGGCAAGGGAGAGTTAAACTCTCAAGCAAGTTATAGATTTTAAAGGCCGTGGTTGTAAAGTGCATGGATAGATCATAGTCTATATGTACGATTTACTATGCATCGGTTTGAGCCAAGAGTTTGAGCGTACACAATACGCTCAAACTCTTGGCTCAAACCGATGCATAGTAAATCGTACATATAGACTATGATCTATCCATGCACTTTACAACCACGGCCTTTAAAATCTATAACTTGCTTGAGAGTTTAACTCTCCCTTGCCAACATAATCCTGTTCTGCTATGGCATTGGTTGTGTCTATCCTCCAACAAATCATCTATGGCATAAATTGTACATGTGGGGCAACCTTCTTTTGTGGTACTTAATAGCGGCTGATCTGGACGCGAAGACGCCCCGCTGCTTATGTGCGGCTCGACGGTGCTGGAAAACACAATGCCGTGCGAACAGAGAAGTGCATTTTTGCGGGACTTGATAATGGCAAGAGCTGCAGTTTTTCACTTTTGTTCTACCCACTTGGGATGTTATTTGTTGATTTTTCAAGTACGGCAGCACCCACTGGGGTGTCACCATGGAAACTTCAAGTACCATGAGGCAGCGGTGCACACACCCACAGGGGCGGGATTTGGTAGTGTTAAAAACAGTCACCATGGATGGTAGCTGTGTCTTGAACTTTGCCAGTAAACAAGGACACAGAAGTTGTCTGAAACGCGTATGGCTATTGAAAATTGATGGAAGTGATGAACTAACACTACTGCAGCCTGCAAATAAATTATTGAAATCAGCTATCTGATGTGAGGCGTCTTCAAGTGGGGCAACCTTCTTTTGCGGTATTTAATAACGGCCGGTCTGGCCGCGAAGACGCCCCGCGGCTTATGTACGGCTCAACATCGCTTGAAAACACACCGCCGTGCGAACAGAGAATTGCAGTTTTGCGGAACTTGATAATGGCAAGAGCTGCAGTTTTTCACTTTTATTCTATACACTTGGGATGTTATTTGTTGATTTTTGAAGTGCGGCAGCACCCACTGGGTTGTAACAATGGAAACTTCAAGTACCATGAGGCAGCGGTGCACACACCCACAGGGGCGGGACTTGGTAGTGTTAAAAACGGTCTCCATGGATGGTAGCTGTGTCTTGAACTTTGCCAGTAAACAAGGACACAGAAGTTGTCTGAAACACGTATGGCTATTGAAAATTGATGGAAGTGATGAACTAACGCTACTGCAGCCTGTAAATAAATTAATGAAATCAGCTCTCTGATGTGAGGCGTCTTTATGTGGGGCAACCTTCTTTTGTGGTATTTAATAGCGACTGGTCCGGCCATGAAGACGCCCCGCTGCTTATGTGCGGCTCGATGGCTTTGGAAAACACAACGCCGTTCGAACAGAGAAGTGCAGTTTTGCGGGACTTGATAATGGCAAGAGCTGCAGTTTTTCATTTTTGTTCTACCCACTTGGGATGTTATTTGTTGATTTTTGAAGTGCGGCAGCACCCACTGGGTTGTAACAATGGAAACTTCAAGTACCATGAGGCAGCGGTGCACACACCCACAGGGGCGGGACTTGGTAGTGTTAAAAACGGTCTCCATGGATGGTAGCTGTGTCTTGAACTTTGCCAGTAAACAAGGACACAGAAGTTGTCTGAAACGCGTATGGCTATTGAAAATTGATGGAAGTGATGAACTAACGCTACTGCAGCCTGCAAATAAATTAATGAAATCAGCTCTCTGATGTGAGGCGTCTTCATGTGGGGCAACCTTATTTTGTGGTATTTTTGGGATGGTACCTATGTTTACTGCGGTATGAACTAGTTGCACTGTAGAAACTACTTTGTACTGCATGGCGAAAGATAACTATATGTCAAATAAAGCTGGAACCTCGTGAAGTATGCCAAACCAGGATGCAGTACTGTAGAATACTGTTATAATATGTTCCTACAATTTGAACCCAACTTAAACCAGTTTATCCATATTTAATCCCAAATATAAAATCACTTAAGTACAAGCTATGCATATGGTAAATTCAACTGAACATTTCCATATGGATTTAAACTTGTTGCAACATGTGCACAATGTCTAAACTGATCGATTTGATCTGTTCCTTAATTTTTTTCTATCACAGTTACCCCTGACGAAGGGCAATGGCCCAAAATGCTTGGGTATATTTCTACTATGTTGATTTATGAAGAATGGTGAAACTGCCTTCCGCTGTTGAGAGAAATGCCTGGATTAACAATCTGTTGAATCATTTACTCAAACTTGATATATGGATGAAAAAATGAATAAATATGGGATTAAATATTGGATGAAATGGTTTAAGTTGAGTTCAAATTGTAGCAACATATTACAACAGTATTTTACGGTATGCCATACCCGACAAGGTTCCAGTTTTTTCTACATATATTTTACACGCAAGGATGGAGCTCCATACCAGGGACGCACACCAAATCTTTTGCCTTCGAGCATTCAAAGTAAAACTACTGAAGTTTTGAGAGGAAATGTGGAGTGCATTCTACCATTCTTCAAATATATCTATACACACTGACATGCACTTTAGTGTTTCTATGTGTTTTTTTTTTTAAATTGACATTGTGTTTTTACAGTAAGATACGTTTTATTCAAGCACAATGTTTTATAGACTGTTAGTTATATATGATTCTGGAGATGAACAGTCCCTATAAGGCTTTTTCTTCCCCTTTTATTGCACATTTGTTCCATTTTCATATTATCTGCTTTATGTAATTTGTAATGGTTTTAAGAAATCATACAATAAACTTGAATTGGTAAGTATGGTAAATAAGCATTATTGTTTGGTTGATAAAAAACCGTAACAATGTTACATATAAACATTTGAAATATATAAATATAAAATACATTTTAAAAAACATTCATTATGTGAATCCTTGATGACAGATAGTAAAAAATGAACATCATTAGGAAGTTAAACATTGCGTTAAAATATAGTGCAGATGTCCCATATATGATTTTGATTGTGCTGAAGGTGGTGAGGCTGCATTTTTTAGGGTGTGTTCATGGAACTTTAAGAACTTTAGCAGCTTGTTGTTCAGTTGGGGATCCAATGGGCAGAGGCACTGAATGATGGCGGCCCTGCATGTCCTGTTCTTTCTTAATTAAAAGACCGGCCTCAATAAAGTGACTTGTGCTTGATAAAAACATGTGCAGTTACAGATCAGATGGCTAAAGTCCTCTTTTTTCTGTCCACAGAATCCGCATGCTATGGGTCTGTTGTATTTCCAGCTGGGTGGTCCGCTATTGGTGGTAGCTCGCCAAACCGTAGTGCCATCAATCGTTTCTTTAAGAATGCTGAGAATGTGAGGCTTAGATACTGTGCTTGTTTTAGACAGTCATAGTTGTTAATGGCCATCCATGCATGTGTTAGCTGTCTAAACGTATTTTTATCTTCAACCAACTATTGGAGTCTTGCCATTTTGTGGGTAATTCATCTAAAAGCTAGGAAAGGCAAGTTCTTACTCCATAGATCTCCAGCCTTGGTGGTTTGGAGCGCTTTGTGTAGGTATTTGTGGTATGGGAATTTTGTTTATTTTTCCCACTTCTTTCCATAATGCTTCAGTGATTTGTGAGTGTTCAAGATTATGTTTTATTTTTTTCCAGGTTTTTATGGTAGAGTACATCCTTTCTAGTGTTTCATTGATTAGTCCAAATCCAAGCCACACCTGTGCTGGTGATGCTCTTTTAGGTAGCTGGAAGGTCTGTTTGGAGGTGGTGTTGAATCTTTTCCATGTTGCGTGATGCTACCATATGATAATGTTGGCAAGAGACTTGCGGCTATCACAGATAACAGTGGTTTAAAAGGCGGGCAGTCCAATTGTTTTGCTAGTCTGCTGAAGGCGTCTGTTAGAGCGCTGGCCTTTTTTTCATATAGTTCCTTTGTTCTTGTTGGTTGAATCCGTTATCTATGTATTTGTAACTTGTAACCTTCTCCAGAATCTTTCTGTTCAGCCAGATCTTAAGTTTGCTGTCTGATCGTTTTTGGATCAACATCATTTTGGATTTACTTGTGTCAATCTCCAGTTGGTATATTGCGACATAATCCTGCATTTCCGTTAGCGCCCTCTGGAGACGGACTTGTGTTAGGCTCATTAATACCACATCATCGACATATGAGAGGTGTGACAGAGTTAATGAGCCTAGTTGGAGCGGGTGAGAGTTAGTCCGGTCCAGACTTTGTGCTAAGTCAGGTTAAATAAATGGGGGCTAGCACACATCTTTGTTTCAAACCCCTATTTGTGAAGCTCTTTCTCGAGACCCCGTACCATCACCTAGCTTAACTATTACCCAAGTATTGGTATAGAGTTGCATTATTGCTCGTAGTATGTTCTCAGGGATTTTCCAATCTTTTAATTTTATTCACAGCCTGTGTTAGTCTATGTAATCGAAGGCTGCCTTTAGGTCTTTAAGGCAAAGGTGTAATTTTTTTGTTCCCTTTTGTCAGCGATTTGCGACACTGCTAGTATGTTTGTCGTTGTTCCAGTCCCTTTCCTTAACCCTGTTTCGTTAATTGAGATCAGGCTTAGCTTATCTGACCACTCGATCAGGTCTGCCAGAATCATTGAAGCATAGTATTTTGCTTTGACGTCAAGTAGTGCGATAAGTCTATAATTTGATGGGTTTGTTCAATCTCTCCCTTTGTAAATTTGGTTTAATATTAAACCTAGCCTGCTTGGTGGAGTGCTGCCATGAAGATCTGCTTCATTAAATAATATGGAGAGATGAGTCCCCCAAAATATTGTATCGCCTTTAAAGATGTCTTGGGGGATGCCGTTTGGTACAGGTACCCCTTTTCTTCTTCCTCTCTTTGTGGTGTTGATCGGAACTTCGATTAAGTATTTGTGAATCAGGACTTTTTCTGCAAGAGGAAAATATTTTATCGCTGAGCCTGATGTTGCTGTTATCATTGCCTCTGTGTGTTTTAGTTAGCTGTTTCGTATGCAGAATTCTCCCTTCGAATCTTTTGGCCAGAAAATCTGCCCAGACATCCTCTTAAATATTTGAATTATTTAGATTTTTTATTGGTCTACTCAGGTTGTTTACTAAGTCCCAGAAAGCACTTGTGTAGTTTTTGTGCTCCTTTATCAATTGCCATAATTTTTCCCTATCCTGGTTGGTCTGTGTCTGTGATTGTTTATGTTCCTAATGGCTTTTCTTAATTATCGTTTTAATACTTTCATTTTATTTGAGGTGTTGTTGTTTACCGTCCCTGTTTTCCTCCTGGGGCAGCCTGTCATTAGTGATGTCAGGTTAGTTGTAAATTCTATCCAGGATCTTATAGTGTTGGTGTTTTAGTTGCAAGTGGTCCTTGCTAAGGCCGTTATTGTATAGTTAAGATCTTGTAGTGATGCAATAGTCCAATTCAGACATTTTGGGTGTGTTGCGTTTACAGTGCTTTCCAGTACCTGGGTGTTCGTATGCCTGCTGGGATTCAACCTAAGATGTATATGCTGGTGGCTATGATCACTTTGAGTCGAGAAGTTGAGGGAAAATTGGACTAAGTGCAGCATTAGAGAAAGTGAGATGATTGTGTAGTCCAGTATTGTTTGGGCACAAGCTCCGTGAAATGAGAATTGTGGGGGGCACTCCTCCGTTCTTCTCCCGTTAACTACTCTCATTCCCAGGTACTCTAGTGTTGTCACGAGTTCCAGGCCTATACGGTCTGAGCGTTATGTTGAAGTTGATATTATCATGGCACATCCCAGTATATATTTTCTGACACCAGATTTTCATCCTCATCTGGTGTATGGAACAGATTGGGGTTGAAATCACCTGGTAAAATTATGTCCCAGAGAGGCTGCTCATTTCTTACCTCTGAGACTGTTAGTAGTAGTAAGTTTAATCCTTTTTTTCTTATTCAAACTTGGATGTATGTATACATTGATCAGTAGTATTCTTAATTCGGGAATCATATTGTAGCTGAATTTGAGTAATTGCAGACTGAGATCAGGCGAATTGAGTTGTTCATTTTGATGTCAAGTGATGTGGACACATTGACTGTCAGTCCTCCTTTTGGGCGGCTGTAGTGCTCCTTTTTTCTGCTTCTACAAAGTAGTGAGTGTAGCTTTCCAGGGGCAGGTTTTCCAAGGCTCATGTCACTTGAAGTGCAATAATATCATGTGCTTTCCAGTCTTGGGGTGGTGTACCAGCTTCTAGCATCGTTTTTGCTACGCTATGTTCCATGAGTGGAGATGTAGATTGCCTCTTTCATCTTTCTTGGCCTGATCTCCCTGGGTCAGCCTACCATGTGCGTATTTAATGTAGTGGCTACCTAGTTCCACTCTGTTGGGTTAGGGTCAATTTGCATGTAGAGTGTGAGAGGGTTGGGCGGAAGGAAAAACGAGGAGGCCGAATTCGGGGATCAATTTTTGCTTTGGTTTTATTGAGGACAGCGAAACAAGTGAAATCAACCACTAAGATAGGTCAGGGAGAGGTGGCAGCGTTTCTCAGTTCCTCTGGTCTGGTGGTCGTACTCTTCTTTCTCGCTGATGCAGGTTTCTTTTCCTTGGTAGGGCACCCCAGGAGGCTCGAGGAGGAATGAAAGAAAGGACGGTAAGTCTATCTGTTGTCCCTACCCTAGCATTAAAACCCTCCACCAGGGATATGCATCCGTCGTGCTGGAGAATGGACCAATGCTGTGGGGTGGTGTAGTGTTCTTACTTAATGATTCTGTGCCTCCATGTTAACATGATGATGTCAGCCACTGTTGTGTTCTTTTAAAGAATGTGTAATGAAGAGAATGTTATGCGTTGAAGCTATTGTCAGTTGCACTGGCTTGGCTGGAGGATGAGGTCTCAAGATTACTCTCTACATTAAAGAGCCCTTAATCAAACTACTGCTTCCTGCTTCTTCAGTTCGGCATCTATACCTCATTTTGGCGACGAGTGGAAACTCCTGAAGAGACCTCAACTCTAATCACTTCGAACTCAAGCATTCCGGCACACCGCTTTTCTTCTACTTACAGTTTGAAGATTACTCGAGACGGCTCTCTCTGTTCCCTGGGATCTTCGTGCCAGCTGTCGTCGGCGCTGTCGTCTGCGGTGTCGTGGGTGAACAAGCGGTGGGACTTCGACGTTGCGCGGACAAGCGGTGAGACCGGAGCACCTCCGATATTTGTTGCGACTTGCAGAAACGCAAGTTTTGGTTCCTGTCTACTGTCTCTCCTCCTCTTCGACGTTGCTGTGCAGGGAGGCTTCCTCTCATTGGTTGTTTTGGGGCTCGTCGCTTTCCCTGTGAGGTGTCTCCTCATAGGACTGTTTGGGAGGCCTGATCGTTTGGGCCTCGCTGTGCATCGGGTGCTGTTGCGTAGCAACCCGTTCCGCCCAACGTTTCCCTGACAACCTCTACGCAACACGTCATATGAGGGGAGATGAAACAGCTTGCTTCGGTTTCCTGATTGCAACTAAGGGAGACAGAACTGCTTGCTTTGGTTTCCGCAGCAACGCTGCAACACTCGACGAACATACCGCTCTAGGTAAAACTTTATTCCACGTCCCTGGCCTTGTGAAAACTGGCGTTTGTATTCAAGTCGGTTGATCTTGGTTTCTCGCCGCACTGACTTGTGTTTTTATCACGGTGGCAACGCTGATCTGCACAGCTGTTATTTTTGTTTTGTTTTCTTTGTCATACTTGTTTTGCAGATCTCAAATTAATGCTCAACATACTCGCTGCTTAGAGTACCTATTTTTCCTTTACTGAGAGGTGGGGGGAGCTACTTTTGTATCAGGGTGTTATAGATGTCTTGCACAGTCTAGTGGTGCATTTTGGGACACGTGCAATTTGGGTTTGTAATCACTTCCAGCTAATTTCTATTCTGTGCTGTGACATTCTATATTCTCATTATGCAAAATGTCACCGCGCCCCCGTTCTTTCTTTCTGCCCCAGAAGACCCTCCCATACCTTGGTTGAAATGGAAAAAAGTTTTCTCTAATTATGCCAGGGTCTGCGGTACGTCTTTGAGTGCAGAAAGGAAGTCTGCTCTATTCTTACACTGTCTGGGCTCAGAGGGGCAAGAAGTATTTGAACACCTCCCTGACTTACCGGACAGTGAGGGCAACTCTCTAAATTAATATGAAATCTGCATTAGGAAAATGGATTTACATTACTTACCCAAAATGAGTATGATATTAGAACGGTATCACTTTGGAAAGAGACTTCAGAAACCAGAAGAATCTGTGGAACAATATGTCACCTCTTTGCGTAAGCTGGCTTCCACTTGTTCTTTTGGGGGAAGTTTGGAAGAAAGACTCAGAGATCAACTCATGCTTGGGTCATCTATTGATAAAGCGAAAGACGCGCTCTGGCAAAAAGACAATCCTTCTCTTGAGGATGTCATCACCACCTTAAAGTTGCATGAACATTCAAAAGCTTGTTCTGAAGCTATA
The DNA here is from genome assembly GCF_964204655.1 of Triturus cristatus. Classification (NCBI taxonomy): domain Eukaryota; kingdom Metazoa; phylum Chordata; class Amphibia; order Caudata; family Salamandridae; genus Triturus; species Triturus cristatus. The sequence goes on from NC_140593.1 coordinate 427,037,456, forward strand.
CGCAAGGTAGCAGACAACAAGAAAGGTACTGATGCAGAGGTTAAGGAAATAAAAACAGAGGTATCCACAGGGTCTGACAAAGCCTCCAAGGGGTCCACACAAGGTACGTCTGCATCTTCAAAAAGTGTGCGCCCGAACTCAAACGCAAAATATTCCTCGGTAAAATGTTTTCGTTGTGGGAACATAGGACATTTGGCTAATTTCAAAGACTGTCCTGGGTGGAAAACAATTTGCTCTGTTTGTAAAAGGAAAGGTCATTTTTCAAAATGTTGTAGATCCAATAGGAATCAAAAAAGTGTGAGGGAGGTAGACCTCTATGAACAAGATGGGGAAGAGGTGATTGTTTCTCAGATTTGCTGCCAAGTGAAGGATGGTCCTATGGAAGAGGTCTTGGTTAATGATAAGTGTGTTAAGATGTTGTTCGACTCTGGGGCCAAGATCACTTTAATTCCCAAAGATTTTTTATGAGAAATATCTACTCACAAAAGTGAAGTTATTTAAACCAGACATTATCCCAAGGGGTTACGGTGGACAAATAATAAATCTTTTAGGATACTTTGAAGGAATGATTGATTATAAAGGTAGGGTCACTGCAGGCAAGATTTACGTTTCCATGAAGGGAGACTCTTTGATAAGTTGGTCTCATCAAAGGGATCTTGGTGTTTATTTAGATCCTAACGAAACACCTTCAGTGTGTCTGAGGGATCTTCAGACTATAGCCTCCATCTCTGACCGCAACAATTGGATCAACAAGTTTCCAAAGGTTTTTGATAAAAAGCTTGGATGTTTAAAAAAGTACCAACATCTAATTAAGTTAAAAGATAGTTCGGTCCCAGTAGTAGCCAAAGTCAGGAATGTTCCCCTGTTGGTCAGAGACAAAATGAAAGATGAATTAAACAAGCTACTAGTTAATGGTGTCATCAAAGAAGTAGAAGCCACGGAGTGGGTTTCTCCGGTTGTGATGGCTCGAAAATCCAACGGTGAGGCCAGGCTGTGTATTGACTTGAGGGAACTGAACAAGGCTGTGGTGGTGGATCACTATCCTCTCCCGAACATAACAGAAATGTTATCCTCATTAGGTAGTGCCACGCATTTTTCAACATTAGACTTGTCTTCCGCCTACCACCAGGTCAGACTACACCCTTCCTGCCAAGAATTGACTACCTTCATAACACCTTTTGGAACCTATAAATTTCTAAGGATGCCGTTTGGTCTTATATCAGCTGCATCGGTATTCCAAAGAGTCATGGAGAATATACTAAACGGGATTGGTGGAGTCAAAGTCTACCAAGATGATGTTCTTGTGTATGGTTGTAGCTTGCGTGAGCATGATGAGAGAATGGGTCTTATACTTTCCAGATTCCAAGATCATGGCCTTACTCTTAGATTGGACAAATGTAAATTTGATGTAAAAGAGATTGAATATCTGGGTCATTCAATCTCTGGCTCTGGGATCAAACCCAAGCCTTCTTTAGTTGAAACCATCTCCAACCTCAATTATCCGGTGAGCAAAGATGAACTTACAAAATTTTTGGGTATGGCAGAATTCTACAATAAATTTGTTCCTGGTTTCGCTAAAAAAACTGAAAATTTAAGATCTTTGTTAAAAAAGGGGAGCGAGTTTGTTTGGGATAAATCGTGTAGTGATGAATTTGATTTAATCAAGGACTGTTTGAACAAAGCACCCAATCTCTCTAGTTTTGATCCCAAGAAGAAGTCCTTTGTCATGACAGATGCTAGTGGGAAAGGTTTAGGGGCCGTATTATTGCAACCAGGGGATAGTGCAGACAATACTATTTTGTTTATCTCAAGACCTCTTAGGGGGGCTGAATGCAACTACTCAGTCGTGGAAAAGGAAGCTTTGGCTGTATATTGGGCCATTCGCAAGCTCAAGAAATTTTTGTGGGGTAAAGCTTTCTCAGTGATTTCTGATCACAAACCCTTGAAGGAAGTATTTGGGAATAAAGGGATTGATCGGGTATCACATAGGATAAGGAGATAGGTGGTTGCTTTGCAAGATTTCGAGTTTTCTGTCTCTTATTTGCCGGGCGCTAGTAACATTCTAGCAGACTGCTTGTCGAGACTCGGTGGTTTATCTGGCTCCGAGGGTGAAGAGGATAATTATTTTCTTGGGGAGGACTTTGGAGAAGACATACAAGTGTGCTTGGTCACTCAAGATGTGGTCACTGAAGAGGAATGGTGTGTGGCCTTATCTGATGATTCTGTTTTACAACAGGTGGTTTCCTATATTCGTGATGGATGGTGTGATAAACGGTTGTGTGATGAGGAGGTTAAAGGGTTTTGGTCTATCAAGGAAGAATTATCGATTTCCAGTGATCTTCTTTTTAGAGGAAGCAGATTGATTGTCCCTTTGGCCTTGCGTAAAAAACTTGTGGATAATGCACATGCAAGTCACATGGGCATTGCAAAAACCAAAGAGAGACTTAGAGAAAACTATTGGTGGCCCGCGATGGATACTTTTGTAGAAAGATTGGTGCGTGACTGTCCGCAGTGTGCCAGTAGTGATAAAGTTTTAAAATGTAGGACTCAACCGATGCTGGTAAGGAAGCAGGCCACTGGTCCTTGGATTGATATTGCTGTCGACATTTTAGGCCCTGTTAAGGTAAAGTCACAAGATCGGTATGTCCTAGTTTGTTTGGACATGTTTTCCAGGTGGCCATCTATCAAGATCGTGAATTGTGTTGACTCCTTATCGGTCATCAATTTTTTGGATGAATTGTTTGCAAATGAAGGGTTGCCAAATTCAGTGCTGACTGATAATGGGGTACAATTTGTCTCCAGAGTGGTTGAAGAGTTTCTGAGTGAGAGAGGTATCACCCATAAGCGGGCGTCCCTTTATCATCCTGAATGCAATGGGGTGGTTGAGAGATTTGTGAGGGTGTTGAAAGAGGCCATGCAATTAGCCTTGACTTCTAATTATAACTGGGAAGAAGCTATCAAGAAGAAGGTGTTTGAGTATAGGTTTACCCCACATTCCTCTACGGGTGTTACTCCTTTCACTTTGTTTAAAGGAAGGGTTGCAGGCACTCAAGTAAATCCTCTTTGGGTGTCCTCTAAGAGGTTAGAAGTGGGTGGTGTAACTGGTAAAGATATTGATTGGAAGAACCAGGAGTTAAATAAAATGTTGAGGAGAAAAGAGATTTTTGATACGAGAAAATCTGTCAAAAGAACTGTCATTCAAGTGGGTGACATGGTCAGGATAAAACTCCCTGAAAGAAGGTTTGGTGAATCCAAGTTTAGCCAACCTATCAGAGTTGATAAGCTTCTGGGCAACGCAGTGAGAACGCAGGATCATAGGGTCTGGAACCTCAATAGAATTGTGAAGTGTCCCTCTATGTGTGGCCAGAATGCTATTCCTGGAAACCAAAATAACCTCTCAAATTCTGAAAGTATGAGACCAATCAGATTAAAGAAGGTTCCTCTTCGACTACAAGATTAATGTCATGATGCTGACCAGTTCGTCTCTATTTTCTATTACTTGATGTTTATTTTTTTTTTATTTTCCTAGTTTGATGGATGAAAAGGGGAAGGTAATGTAGTGTTCTTACTTAATGATTCTGTGCCTCCATGTTAACATGATGATGTCAGCCGCTGTTGTGTTCTTTTAAAGAATGTGTAATGAAGAGAATGTTATGCGTTGAAGCTATTGTCAGTTGCACTGGCTTGGCTGGAGGATGAGGTCTCAAGATTACTCTCTACATTAAAGAGCCCTTAATCAAACTACTGCTTCCTGCTTCTTCAGTTCGGCATCTATACCTCAGGTGGTTTTGCCTTCAATAGAACGTAAGGCTGTCAGCGGTCAAAGAAAAGTACCTCAACCCAGTCTCCTTGCTTCAGGAAACCATTGGCGCTATTGGGGAGAAGGGAAACAAACATGCTCCAGGGTCGGGGTTAGTGTCCGAGATGTGGGGGAGAAGCAGTGCACAACATACGTGAATATTATTTACAGTACCCAGTACATATTCCCTAGGCCCCCCTTCTTACTCCCTCCCCCCTCCTGCTTCACGTACCGCGTCAGCCGCAACTCTCCTGAGTTGTGGCGGCCCATAGGCAACCTCCGGGGGTGTCCACCACTCCTCTGTCCAGGTCTCCGCTCCTTCGTCCACGTCCTAGTTGGGGTTGGGGCTGACGTCCAGGCTCGCCTTACCTCGGTGTTCTTCGTCTGATACAAGCTCCTTTTCCTCGCCATGCTCCTCCTTGTTTCAGATCGGTTCTCCTCCTTCCTCCGGTCTTCGACGATGCACTTCCTCTTCCGCGTTCTCTTCAAATGGCCTTGTCCCCGCCTCTCCAACATACCATTGACTGCTGTCCTTCCTCTCCGTGATACGTCCCTGTATGCAAGAGGCAGCGGTAGATGTTAACCCTTGCTCTCCCTGCCTTCGTGGTTTGTCGTTCCTTTGCTTCTGCTCTATGGGATGAAATGGAAGGAGGGGTAGAGTGTCTACAGAGTTGGCCTCCTGACAAGGTTACACTTCTTTGACGCAAGATTTGGGCTACTTCCTCATGCATTCTGAAAAATCGAGTAAAGTTGAGGTTGTGGCTCTTGATGGTGGGCTTTTAGGGTTTGGGGATACCGCTTCTCCATTTGCTTTGTTAGTTTAATGCCCCATGTTTCAAAGTGTTAGGTGTGATTTAAAATCAGTTGTGCTATGTCTTAATTCTGCCATTTAGTTAATGTGTATTCTGCTCATTTAAAATCCTCGCTAGGTAGGAATTCCACTGAAAACAAGTTTATGGATTCCGTTTCCGTTTCATAGTCTTTATTATCGATTAATTTCATCATGAAAGACAATACAATATAAAAGAAACATACATGCAAGATAAAAGATAAAAACGATTCCAAGGTGAGCACAAAATGAGAAACAAAATAAGACACAACACTGGTACCTAGGGATATCTATTTCTAATAATCCAAGCCCAACCTAGGAATTTAGCCACGGCTACTACAATACATTCACCAGTATCAGATCTTAAAATCCTTAATGCCTCGAGCCCCAATCTAGTGCCCAAGGTACGACATATAAGTTTGAGCCATTTCGCCTGAGGGGCAGCCTAGGCTGGGCAGACAAAAAATATGTGGCCCACTGATTCGGCACAATCTATACACCAGCGACAGGAATCACCCGCCTCACCCTTCCAATTTTTGGTAAACAGTCTAGTTGGTAAAGAGCCAACCCTCAGTTGGTGGTAGAGTTTCCTGTCACTGGGCCTGCTAATGATGTCCCAATAGGCTTCTAAAAGTGGGACGTTTTTCTGCACAAGAAACCTGCCTGTCAGAGACTCTGGTGGCACTTGGGTTACTTGTTTCTGGTGTACCAAAGACCAATAGAGGCTTTTAAATAGTTTTTTGGGGGGAAAGGGGTTATTGGCGGGGTCAGACCATAAATATCCCAAGCCCATGGATTCCAATAGCAGACTAACTTGCTTAAACCAAACAATGTTACCGGAGCCCAGAATAGAACGAACATCCAAAAATGCCTTTGCATAGGGGCCTAATTCCGGTGTAGTCCACAGTCTCCTCCAAAAAGCCAATGGTTTGAACCTGGCAATATCTTCAAATGAATGACAACCAAGGTCCAGAAGAAGCGGTTTCACTGGACTAGAACTGGGGAGACCCGTGAGGATCCTTAAAAATTTATATTGCGCCTTGACCAAAGGGGATAGGTCAGTGAAACCCCAGAGTTCTGCGCCATAAAGGATCGCAGAGTTGATCCTGGTGTTATAAATCTTGATTGCAGGACCTATCCTTTTTGTCTGGGACTGTTTCAGTTAATTAACCAAGCACCCAGAAAGCTGCGCAAATTTAAGAGATAGAACATCAATTTGTGGCCTCCAACTCAGTTTATTTTCAAGAACAACCCCCAGATAGGTCATAACGTTCGTACGTTCGAGTATATCATTATTCATAGTGACATGACCTTTCGCGCTTTTTCCTTTGTTGAAAACCATGTACTTGGTTTTTGAGACGTTAACTTGCAGATCATAATCAGAGCAAAAGTTAGCAAATACAGGGAGGAGCCAAGATGGCGACCGGGATGGCAGCGTAGACCCCCGGCTCCGTGAGCCTCCGCATCCCGCACGGATATCCTGCCTGAGATCCTCAACTTGTGCTACGTGGTCGTGTTTCTGAAGGAGAGGGGCTCCCGACTGTGTGACTCCGAGGTTTCTAGCCGTGCTATCGCCGGAGAAAACTGCATCTGAACTTTGCGGCCTGTGCGGCCCTGGAGCCGGGACATCGAGTGGACGCCGTGGCCGGGTGGCAGTGCGACAACAGCGGCCGGTGGTGACTGGGTGGAGTCGGCCCACCGGAGCGGTGCCAAACTCGGCCTACATTTCGGCGTGGTCACTTCTACTGCCCAGTGTAGCTGACCGAGTGCATGACCGGGGGTGCAAATCTTAGATCCTCCGGTGACTGCCCCTGCCTTGCTGGTGAGCTGCCCGGCCGCCGTCCGTATCCTGCCCCGATCATTGCGGGCCGCCCCCGGATTTCTACGGGAGCTGGTCCGTGGTGGGGACGACTGTTGCCCGTGACCACGGATAGTTTTTTGCCTGCCCCCGGAACCCGGTCACCCGCGACGTGGACATCGCGACGCTTGTCCTGGGGTCCCGGCCCCGGTGAGGGTCGGGCATACTTGGCGGCCATCTTGGGTCGATGAAGCCTACCATCCTGTCCGCCGGGCCGCAGCGGGCCTGTGAGCGTATGATTTTTGGGAGTGTGGCGGCGAGATCACAGAGAGCTGAGCTGGGGTACGGCGACCTCCTCGAGGCTCTTGGTACTCTTCACTCCTCCTTGGTTCATGGTTTCGTGATCTTGGGGAGTAAGCTCGATGGTGTGGCGTCGGAGTTGGGGCAGTGGCGGCCCGCCTGTCCGCACGAACACAGAGTCTACCCACACTGCGCGCAGGAGGACGCTGTGGCGGCCCCCCCTGAGGTTAGTACACGATTGGACGCCCCGGCCAGTATGCTACAGTGTGTTCGACCTTCTGAGGGCCTGATCTGTCCCGGAGGCGTTGGACCTGAGTGGGATGTGGTGGCCTCATCCCGTGCATGCCCTCCTGCGACCCAGAGACAACTCCAGCAACTAATGTCTCTTTTGGCTGCTTCTGCCTTCCTGAACCTTGCGTGCAGTGCAGATCCTAGGGCAGCACTTGGAAGCCTGTTTCCTCACGCGGCGGACTGTGTTGATGCTCAGAGACTTCCACCCCACCTGTGTGCGTCGCTTCTCTGTCGTTGTTGGACATTCCTCTGCCTAGGAACATGGGGTATGGTGCTGGGTCGAGGGGCTGGCATGGGCAGAATTCCACTGAGTGGTCAGGGATGAGGCTGGCCCCTCGGGGGTGGTCGCCTAGTGGACGGGCGGGCTTGGGGTGGTGTGCTCTCCTGACATGGCTACTGGCACAATAGACGCATAATGCTCCCCATCGTGGTTTGAGAAGATTGTTTTTGTGCTGTTCCTTGTTCACTTTAGGGGAACCTTACCGTGCGGGAGGGAGAAGCCGGGGGTCTGTTATGAAGGCCCTCCTCCAGTTTATAAAGACTTTCTCTACCCCCCCCGTCTGGTGGGGATCCTTTCCTACTTCTTTTCCCTATTCTCCTACATTTCGGGTCTGGTTCCAGGGCGACAGGCACACTGCTGGGGGGGGGGGCCGTACTCATCTGCAGAGGTGCAGGGTGGGGGGTTGGGGGAGGGGACTCTGTATTCCTTCATCTTTTTCCATGGCCTCCTTTTTCTTCTCTGATTCTTTTTGTCTTTCTTTTTCTGGGATCAGCGTGATACACCTCCTTTTGCTATGCCTCGTTGCCGTTCCATGTGTTCACAACTTCCGGGGTGTTCTTGGGGAGTTCTGGCGGGGGACTGTGGGCGCAGCTGTAGACTATGTTTTTCTCCATCCTGATGTTCTTGTGTTTGCGCCATTGACCGAATAGATTGCTGTAAATCGCTAACGTTCATTACTCTGCATATCCGTGATCGTTGTTTTAAAATTGCTTGTCACCTGATCCTTCTGCCTTGTTTCATCACAAAATGAAAACCTTTTTCTCCTGGTGCCCTACTTACGCTGTTCACAGTATAAGCAGTACGATTTTGCTCCCTGAAGTGCTGCCTGTGTTTATACTTGTCGTTACTGCTCTGATTGCTTAGCGGCCGGCCCGGGGGGTTGTAGGCCCATACTTGTTCTTATTGAACTGTCAATAAAGGTTTTCAAAAAAAAAAAAAAAAAAAGTTAGCAAATACGTTCAAGGCCGCCTGCAACCCCATCTGCGTTTGGGACAGTAATAGGGTGTCGTCGGCGAACATGAGTAGTGGGATTTTGGTACCACCGAGCGAGGGGGCGTCAGTAGAGATGGATGAAAAATACTGCACAACTCTATTTATGAATAACAAAAAGAGAGTTGGCGCAAGGACGCACCCCTGCCTAACACCCCTATTTACTTTAAATTTATCGGTGACCTGCCCTTGATTCCCCCAACGTACTTGTGCAAAGTTTTTATCGTGCAACCTAATGACGATATTCAAAAGGTTAACAGGCATCCCTAGCCCCGCTAAGGCCCCCCAAAGTTTAGTCCTGTTAAGTAAGTCAAAAGCTGACCGTAGGTCAACAAAAGCGGCGTAAAGAGTGCCGCCGCAAAGATGGACCGTTTTCCAAACGATCAGTTGGAACCTAAAGGCCTGATCGATGGTACTGGTACAGGATCTGAACCCCGCCTGCAGTGGCGAGATAATATCCTCCTGCTCAATCCAAGACTGGATTCTTGCCAGGATCATCCTGGCAGTAATCTTTTGGATCGAGTCAATTAAGCTAATCGGGCGGTAGTTCCCGGGCACTAGCGATCACCCTTCTTAAAGTTTATGGATTCCATGTGATTCAGTCCTGGGATTTCAACTGTCAGTTTTAGTATGTTCCCCCTGTTAAGGATGTCATGTCGGCCTTGTGAGGTGTATAGTGGAGTGAAGATATTTTTTTGTGTGTCCCTATTAATTGAAAGGGAGATCTTCCAGGTCGGATAAGGTCACCCAACGTTTTGTAGTGAAGCACGTGTTATATGAGTTTTTATCACCTCTATTGGGTTTGTTTGGGGCATAATTCTATCTGTTTGCAGATTTTCTGTTTTTGCTCTTTCGTCTGGGGGGACATTTTGCGGGCATGATGGTCTTCTGTCTTGTTTGTTTCTGGGTCGCCCCAGGTGGTCCCCATGGAACTGAACATTGGGGAGATTGTGCGTCTTGCGTTCCGGAAATGCCTATTGTCTCTAAAAAATGTAATCCACCCATTTTGATCTGGTTTGTATATTTGTCTTTGATGTTACTTGTTGTTATATCCTGGTTTTGTCAGTTATCCATACCACCAGGGTTGTTAATGCTGTTCTCTAAATTATGACATTGCATTTTTGAACTGGTCTGTGTTCTGTTTCTAGATGCCTTTTTGTTTTTTGGTGGTCTTGTTTCTTTCTCTGCTAGATTATAGACATCTTGCATAATCTGTTGTTGTCTTCAATATATTTGGCGGATATTGGGAATGGGGCTGTTTTTAGATGATTTTTCTATTCAGTCTGTTTCCTCTGTATCCCAATTGGTTGGGCCCACACCGTTTTGCTGGGATCTTGGACTTCAAGTGAACTGTGTTCTACCGTGCTTTCTAGGTTTTTTTTTAATATGGGGTATGTTCTTGGTCCATTTTGACATATATAATTTTTTCTTGCTTTTCTGTCGCGTTTTTTTTGCTTTCTCGATTGCCGTCCCTTTTTTTCATCCTGGGTGTGTGCACCTGTTACTGGTGTCTGATTCTCATTCATGTATACTGTGTTCAGAACTATTTACTTCGGTGAGTCCGTTGCTCCTCCTAGGTATTTGTGGGGTCCGTTCAGTGTGTTTTTTTCCTCACATGGTTTGTATGATTTCTCCTTAAAATCTTCTTGTGATTAGCATTTGTTGACCATTGGAGTATTAACTAGATGTGCTTCTTTCATTTGTATTAATTCTACCAAGATTGCTGGTAAGGAGCTTAGCTTGTCTATGATTGGCCCGCTTTTGGCATGTTGCTTGCTTTGTGATATCGGTTACTTGTACCTTTTTTACTAAATTGGCGAGTTTTTCAAGTTTGGTGTTAATTCCTGAGATATGTATAGCCATTATGTCCATTAAGTCTATTTGTATATTTGGTTTGCCAGATTGCATTCCCATCGCTCTTGTTGAGGTTTTTAGAGTTTGTAATAATGATTTCAAGAGACCAGGCTGGCTGCATGAGTCTCATACTAAATGTTCTCCTATTTATTTTTGTTCCTTATTCCTAGAACTGACATTTTGTTTTAGACTTTTTCCCCTTATCTGGGTGTTCAAGTTCTGACCCATTGTCAGTCGATATTTGGGCAGGTGCACAAGAGATGGTCCAATTATCAGGTGGTGTTATATCGACCCTTCTTGATACTGTATCCTCAGTTGAGATTGTGATAATACTAACATTTTGTTTTCCCTGACTTTGTTTGTGTGTTCGTGATTGATCGTTTTTTTGTCCATTGCCCTGAGGAGTTCCCCGTTATCTGAAAGAGAGAAAGATCTTAGCCATGAATCTGCTTGTAGCATGGCCTGGGGGATTGCCAGTGCTTTAGTTACTCTGGACGTGGAATGTGAATTTTTTGTCCTGCGTAGCTGTATTTTTGTTTTGGGGTTTTAGTCATATTCTGTGTTTTCCAGTATCCCACTTTTGCTTTGCCAATGAGTCTGTTTTTTTTGTTCCTCTTCTACCCTAGTACTTTTATCTTGACCACACGGGGGGCCTACAGTGTGTATTAGTGCCTTGGTTGTTATTAGGTTGTTAAATATTTTGCTAAGTGCCTCAGTGTCCCCTATCAGTGTGAAAACTGAATTCTCTGTCTGCTTGTTCCCTTGGCTGATTTCATTGCACAAAGTCTCTTTGGATGTGGCAAACATCAATTCTAAGCGGGGTTGGTTCCCTTTTGGATTTATCTTTTGTGGGGCTAGGGGTATTAAAAGACCTGTCACATTTCCTGGCATTGAGTAAATTGTAGTTCCTGGATCTTTTAGGAAGCGGAATATTGAACTTGTGTTTGGTCTCTCGAACATGATTAAGATTGGTGATATAAGTGGGATCCTTTGTATTGCACCAACTCCTTTTTTGTCGTGCTTGCCTTGTTTGTAATTGTTTGCTTGTTTGTTCTTGTTTTTTTGCATACCCATTTCGGGTTGGAGTTCTTCTGCCCTGGTGGCTGTATTATCCTTCCTGATCTCATTCTTGTATGTCTTTTCCCTGTCTGGAGTATGCTTTTTTGTTTAGGCTTGTTATAGGGTTGTGTGCTTATTTGATTGAGTTGGTATTGGAGGGAAAGGGTAGTGTACTTCTGGGTGTCCCCTGTACTGACTTTGCATTGTACCTAATGTTTGTGTCCTCTTGTTATTTTACTAGTGCTTTACTTTATCTCTTCTTTTTATCAGCTGTGGCCATGACAGTGTCCTGGTGTAAGAGTAGTTATAGGGTGGTTGATGTTGGGTTTCCGAGGTTGGGGTTAGGTGATTGGCTAGGGTGGGGTAAGCATGTGTTGAGCGGGCCCCCCCCTAAAGGAAAACTGGGCCGACCACTTCTGGACCCGATGGGAACAGCACAGCTCTTAGCCCCACCTCAGTGCTTATCGCCCATCCCTCACCCATCCCTCTCTGCTGCTCTGCGCCTTTGTCTTCCTTCTTTTTTTCTTTTCTGCAGGGGTGCTTTCCACAATGAATCACCTAGTACCTTTACCTATCTCTTGCCAATACACTCAATGTGGATGTGACCCCCCCACAAGACCCCCGAGGGCTCAGCCTTCTGGCTGGCAAAGGGGGCGGAGGTGCAGAGAGAACTCTGTTTTCCTGCAGGCAGGGGGGTCTAGGTGAAGGGAGGTGGAGAGCAGCGGTTGGGTTCCAGGCAATGCCAAGTGTTGGGAGCACGGACTGATCTCCAAGTCTGACGCCAAGTCAACCATCCTGTGCCCCTATGATGACAGTGTATTCATTCTTCCTTTTGGCCTAATGGGTCCATCTTTTCCAGTTCCTCCCGAATCCCCTTTTTCATCTTAATCACCTCCAGCCTCCAGGCTGGGGGTTATCAGCTCTGCCTCTGCCCTGCTGTGATGATAAGGCAGTAGGCTGGGTCTCCCAAATCCAGGCACCGTGTACTTGACTCTGCCTCTGCCCTGCGGGAGGGCCCCGGGTCTGCATGGAGGATAGCAGCCCCACGTGGGCTGAATGCTGTATGCTGGTGGCGAGTGGGGCGAACCAGGCATTTCCACAGGCTGCACCCAGAACTAACCTGGCTGCCTCTTCGGATTGCCTGAGGTACTCTCTCCACGGCTGCCAACTGTTGACAGCAACACTGCATCTGGCGGGCACCCTGAGCTGGTGCCACTGACCAACTGCAGGAGACCGGGGGATCAGGTGGAAAGTCAAAAGTCAAGGTGGCGGCTGCTCTCACCGAGTCTCTTCGCCGACTCGCTCTCTAGTTCACTGACTGGCATGTGACATCAGAGGGATGCGCTGGTCGAACAACAAGTCACAACCAGTCACAACCAGTCAAGTTGTGAGCACCACAAACTTGAACTGAATTGAATTGAACTGCATGATAGACTGCCATGAAAAAAAGAGATCTAGGAGAAGAACTCTCAAAAAAACAGTGGAAGTATTGCTGTGCACAAACTTAATTAGTGTCCAGGAACCACCGACACAGGCAGCTACACTTGAAATGTTTAATCCTGCATATATACCTGACAAACAGGCTAGGATAGATGAAAATAGATCGCATCACTGCCCTAGGTGTGATCAAGAACATACTGACTTCTACCACATGGCATGGAAATGCCAGCCCATACAGGTGTGTTGGAGGGACTTGGTTGAAATGAAAGTCTCTCTTATTGAACCAATGCAATTGATTGAATTGTTGGGGTATGTCAAGTAGACACCATTACAGTACACGGGATGGAAGCAATCACCTTATAATTATGAAAGAGGAGAGTGCACTATGTTAGGGAAACACACACATACCTAATAAGAAAGACTGTCTAAAATAACGCGGACTGTGCAACACTAGAAGCTAAACATATGCTGACCTGCAGCCTTCAACATGTATGTATAAATATTTTTGGGGCCTGCTGCTGCCCTTTTTGGCTTACACTGTTGATGATGTGGCTTAAACAAAGACCTCTTTGAGTTCATGAATACACTTGAGGACTTCTGCGTATTCATAGACAGTATGAAACTTATTGACTGCTCCTTGGATGCCACATTTGGGGCTAACTCTTGCAGAACAGCGTTGATGTACTTTTGTAGACTATTAGAGGGCTTTTGATAAAGCTACGGCAGGTTGTTCCATCGCCATGCCGTGTATCATGTAACTGCTCTGCGCCCGTTTATCCTGGTAGAGATGGTGGTAACATTGTGGATGTTCCAAAGTTGCTAAAAATATCAGAAAATAGTATTGAAGATGCTGATTTAACTGGTGTGTACTGTAATGTGACATGACCTTCCATGTGTAATTAAATTCAACATTAATAAATGTCAAATGAGGAGATACCATATGGAAGGCTGCAGAGAGAGCTAGAAGGATCATGTGCTCAGTACCTCCCAGATCCATAGCATCCTAAGCTTATCAACGAAGGAGACCAATGCGACCTTCGTAAAATGTAAAGCTCTAAATCCTGTTTGGGCAGGAACAGTCATGTTGGTGCCATTACTAAAAGCAGTGAGCTGTCTATTTATTTCCTTTTCTGTCACCATAAGGAGACATAGAGCTTTGAGCCAAACATACTGATGATGGTTGGATCTGCAGTAGGTTGTTTTTAGTAAAGAAACCTAAAAAATGTATTACATGGCTCAGGAACTGAAGTATTAAAAGACTGATAGCAAATGTGTCTTATTCTGGGTTCGATTTATCAGCTTATAGGTGCAGAATTTGATCAGGAAGAGGGTCTGGAGGGGACACTGACTTAGTACACAAAAGAGTGGAAGTGGTTACTTCTTTTGAAAGAGGAGCCATCAGTAAAGCTGTCATCAGTCATGATGGAATATACTAAAGAAAAAGGAGTGTTATCGTGGTTTGTTAAGGAAAAAGAGGATTACAAGTATTTGATCATGGATATTAAGAAATTAGAAAGTTATGTTGTGTAGTTCCTACAAATCTATATAGGCTCTGCACGTTTAAACAACATAAACTAAGGGATTGGTGTTCAGACAGACTCCAGACACCCCCAAAGGATATGTTAGTCTGTAGACCAGATAGCTCACAGTGCCACTATAAGCCCCACAACCTTACCAAGGAGCGAATAGTTTCTGGCAACTATCAAACATTACAACCCTGACCCCTCAGAGATCGTAGAAACAGTACAGTACTTTTCGCTCAGTCATTCATGCTCACTTTGTCTCAGAGAGATACACAGAATAAATGGTGGGGAAGTTTTCAGTGAGTATTTATTGAACTGGGGCGTGGTTTGCCGAGCTGCGGAATGGCGGCTTTCTGAGCTTGCTCCGCTGGCCGGGACGTTATTTTTTCATTGATCTGCTCTTTTACCGGGGCAATTCTCCAAATGCTTAAGTGGCCGAGAGCAGGACACCTGGTGCTTGCACTGCTGTGATTTACTGGCGGATGTCTAGCGGCAAACACGGCGGAAGAGACAGGTGTTTGTGACCGAGGCTGTGGCTGAGAGTTCTGGAGACCTGCGCTGGCTTGGGGAATTATTGGAGTCCGTTGCTTCACGCTGGGCCTTTGTCGAGTGACGCACATGCAGGCTGCGGACGGCGCCCCTTCCATTGAACCATACCACTGTGTGGGATTGACTGCGGGGGTGGCCACAGGCGGAGTGAGTAGTGACCATCGACACTTGCGGCGGCGCGTGACTTGGCGTTGTGGAGTGGTGGCCGCCATTATATCCAAGTTTGGGATGGAGGTGCCGCGGGCGCCGTTGGCGTGTTTGAACCTGCACTGATTCTGCACTGCGGGCCGGCGGTGCTCTACACACGAGGTGGTGGTGATTGGTGCGACGGCCGAGGTGTTGGCAGCGCTACACCCGTTTCGGAGCCCTGCAAAGACTGGATTGGCACCCCCACTGATTGTGTGGATCTTCGGGTGTTGGGGAGTAGTGGCGTGACCCCCCCGCTTTGGTGCTTACTGCATCCGCTGCCGCAGTGCACTGCCCTGTGCTCTTTGTAAATTGCGTCAACAGCCTGGCCTAACCGCGGTCAGGAAGGGCGACCACAAGATTACTGCCTGGCCCTACGGATTCATCATGGGTAAAACCGACACTAAACAACCAAAGTTAACTTTTGAGCAGCGACGCACAGGCAGGCATGCCGAACAAGATGGAGACGGGGTTCATGGTGGTCAGACGGAGGGGCCGCCAGAGCCCCCAGAAGAAGACCTGCGCACAATTATGCTAGAAATGCGCTCCAGTCTCTGCAATATCGACACTAAGCTGGACACCCTAACAGCACAGATGGACGCTGTTAAGACTCAGGTCGGTGCTCATGAAGAAAGCCTAGATGTTTTAGTAAATAGACATTCAGATTTACATGACTTTCAAGCTGAAATGAAAGATCAGGTGTCACAGATGGACAAAATTCTACAGGTGATAAGGGCCAAGAATGAAGATTTGGAGGCCAGATTGCGCCGCAACAACTTGCGAATCACAGGAGTTCCGGAGACGACGTCGATGGGCAAGATGGAGGCTTATGTAGCTGACCATTACGTGACCTATTTGCTGCGCACCTAACCCCACTTTTCGCGGTGGAGAGGGCCCATCGTGCTCTGGGTCCCCGTCCGCCTGTGGGGGCTACACCACGTCCTATACTGGCTAGGCTCTTGAATTACCAAGATCGAGAGGTGGTGCTGCGGCAGGCCCGCTTGATGGGTAAGATTACTCACCAGGGAAATCAACTAGCCTTCTACCCGGACTACACCCCAGCAGTTCAGGCGGCAAGGAGAGAGTTTATGCCGGTGAAGCGAATACTCCTACAGTCTCAAATTCCATATTCCTTGTTGTATCCTGCGAAACTAAAGGTCTCCTGTGACGGAACAACCCACTTTTTCACAGATGCGAAATCAGCTTTGCAGTTCGCTAAACATATTGGTGGCAAGGCGGCAAAGGCGAGACCCCGTGGGGCGGAGGCGACTGGAGCTCAGCTAAGTGACAATGAGTAATCTCAGACACAGTTTTAACCCTGCTACCATTGTTTTATTAGCTCTCCATTTGTATGATGTTAGGAGGCAGTTTGTCAGGGATTTATTGCCAGCTGCGGCGCCTTTTCACCATCTGCTGTTCCTTTTTTGCATGTGTCA
The DNA here is from genome assembly GCF_964204655.1 of Triturus cristatus. NCBI lineage: Eukaryota > Metazoa > Chordata > Amphibia > Caudata > Salamandridae > Triturus > Triturus cristatus. Next base: position 427,053,790 of record NC_140593.1, read on the forward strand.
CAATGGTAATATAGCGTGCCTTGGAAGTGCTCTTTCGTTCACATCCAACTTGGAAGTTGGGTGTCCTCTGCCCCCTTGATTTGTAGTCCGCGAGACTGTTGTGAGTAAGTTGCACAGGACTGCCGCTCCAAAAGGTTGCTGATTAATGTTTTTTGTTTTATATATAATTGCCCTGGGCTGTTTCCCGGCCACCCCGATCTTGATTGGGGAAGTTTGCCGGCTTAGCACGTACCCATGGGAGGTTTCCTGTGTGCTGTTACTATTGTGGTTTGGGGGTGGCTTCAACCTGGTTGTGGGGTTGAGGTGGGAGGGATGGGAAGGGGGTGAGGGTTTCAGGTTTGGTTGCAAGTTGAATGGTTGCGGTGCTTGAGTCGAGCTAACCTAACTAATATTGAAATGCGAATCACTTTGGGGCAATGTATTTCGAAAGGTGGACTTCTTGCAAGATACATACTACTGTGATAAATTGTTTAACCTGGAACATACGAGGACTGAATGATGGCAGGAAAACTCGTATGGTACATGCGTATTTAGCTAGGCATAATATAGACATTTGTATGCTACAGGAAACACACCTTCGCACCCATTCCTCGGCGAAGCTCCGGTCTCAGAGGTGGGGTCCTACTTACTCTTCGGTCTACTCCAACTATTCTAGAGGAGTGGCGGTCTTAATCAGAAGGGGAATTGATTGGAGGGAATGCGAGGTGTACACTGACCCGGATGGGAGGTTTGTCATGTTACTAGGATATCTAGGGGGAACACCGCTGACAATCGTGGCACTGTATGGCCCGAATGTGGACTCCCCGGGGGTTTTTCAAGAGATATGGGCCAGGGTAAAATCTACTGGCTGTGTTACTACACTCTGGGGGGGGTGATTTCAATGCTGTTTTACAGGATACAATGGCTAGGCAGGGGAACTCACGGGTGCACCACCCGGGGGCCAGCATGACACTAAACACTATGCTTGAGGAGGAGGGGATGGTTGACATCTGGCGCTTATATAATCCGCTGATCAGAGAGGGCACATGTTTCTCGGAGTCTTGTGGTGTTTGGTCCCGTTTGGATTATTGGCTGTTATCTAAAGATATGGTCGACTGGGTCGGGGTGGTGAGATATTTGGCTCGTACCCTTTCGGACCATGCTCCATGCTATTTGACTTTGTCCCTACCCAATACGAAGCGCAGAGCCTTTACATGGCGTCTACCACCGCACGCTTTGCTTGATGACGTTTTTAAAGAAGAAATTCGCACTGATATTGCAGACTGTTTCGAACTAAATGTAGGCTTGGTTGACTCTGAGGCTTCCCTTTGGGATGCCTTTAAGGCGGTTATTCGAGGCAAATGCATGTCCAGGCAGGCTGGCGTCCTTAAAGCGATTAGAACCACCTTGGAAAACATTGAAACAGATATCAAAAATTTAGAAGATCGTATTTCTGGGGGGGAGGGGTCCGAGTTGGGTGCAGACCTGAAGGCGAAATTGGTGGAATATGAGGAAGAGGACGCCGCGTAATAAGACATTTATAGCTGAGGTGCGTACACCTGATGGCGCCATAGTCCGGGGTTCACCTGCTATCCTTGATGCCTTTTCGTCCTTCTACGCTAACTTATACTCATCCACTCAAGGGGAATGTCCAGTAGATCTGGGGGAATTTTTAGATTCCATAGCGCTAGTCTGGTTCAATGACAGGCATAGAGAATATATGCACTTGCCCATCACGGTCGAAGATGTTCAACAGGTTATTTCGAGCATGCCATTAGGTAAGGCCCCTGGATCTGATGGGCTGACTACGGCCTTTTATAAGGCATTTGCGGAGGAGCTGGCACCACGGGTACTGGCAGTGTATGCGGAGGCGTTTGAGTCTGGGGTACTACCGGCCTCTATGCGTGAGGCTATTATTATCACGCTGTTGAAGCCAGGCAAAGCTGAGAGCGAGCTGGATTCATACAGGCCTCTCTCCCTTATAAATGTTGATGCTAAAATTCTGGCCAAGTTAATAGCTAACAAATTGCAGCCTCTACTCCCCATTATTGCGTTACCAGATCAATCGGGTTTTATACCTGGCAGATCCACTTCCCACAACCTCCGCACACTTTCGTCCGTTTTACACCACCTTCACTGTGACACTCAGGCAATAGCGGCATTCCTAGATGCTACCAAAGCGTTTGTTTCGTTAGAATGGCCCTTTCTGTTTAAGAACCTTGAAAGGATGGGTATTGGTTCAATGATGATACGTTGGATACAACTGCTTTATAATGGCCCAGGGTGTGTGTCAACGATCTCATCTCAGCCCCATTTCCAATCAAGCGCGGCACCCGGCAGGGATGTCCGCTTTCTCCATTGCTGTTTGCAATAGCCATGGAGCCCCTCACTGCACGTATACGTCAACACCATACTGATAAAGGTATTGGATTTGCAGCCCGCAGTTTGCTAATATAGCTATATGCTGACGATGTGACTTTATATATAACTAACCCATCACAAAACCTGGATGTGGTGCTGCAAGAGTTTATCAGATTCGGCGGTCTTTCGGGCATCTCTATAAACTGGGGCAAATCGGTGTTATTCCCACTTACAGATAACACACTACAGGTTGTTTCTGAATTTCCAATTAAGTGGGAGGGGGCGGAATTTAATTATCTAGGGGTTAAGATCAGCAGAGACACACAAGCATTATGGACTTTGAACTATGGACAGGCTGTGAGTTGGTTGGAGGATAGAGTGGCTTTGTGGCGCAGGCTCCCGTTGTCCTTGGCGGGAAGAATCGCGCTGGCCAAAATGATTGTCCTACCCAAATTTTTATATCTGTTTGTTAACCTACCACTGGTGCTCACACAGGCCTTTTTTAAAACCATGCGGTCTTTAATGATCTCGCTGGCCTGGGCAGGGGGACCGGCCAGATTGTCTTGGGAGCAGTTGACATTGCCTACCAAACAGGGTGGTTTGGGTGCGCCGGAGGTGAAGCTCTATGCCCTCTGCGCGCAAGCGCAATATTTACATTATTGGGTGCACCCTACACCCTTTCAGCCGCATGTTGCTGTTGAGCGGGCAGTTGCCAAGCCCTTGCCATTGCAAGTGGCAATTTTCCAGCCTGATAAGCGACCCTCAGATGAGGTCGACACTGTTGAGACGCAAAGATGGGCGTGGGAAGGGTTACGAAAGAGGGCAGGCTTGCCTCTTTTATATGCACCATCCGCTGCACTTGCTCATAATCCTCTTATACCCGGTATAAAAGATGAAATCAGTGGAAAAGCGGCGCGGAAGCTGGAGGTCCACACCTTCGCTGATGTATATCCTGATGGACAATTCAGAGCGCCCCAGCTGTGGCAGACAATACAGAGGTACCGTTCGGGGTCACATTTCTCTATCACAAAATCCGGTCAGCTTGTCGGGCTCTACACGCTGATTTTCCGACTCAGCCTCCAGTTTTGAGGGCCTTGGAGAATATATTAGCCATACCGTCGCCTCGTAGGCTTATAACTCGGTTGTACTCCTGTATGCAGACAGATGCCCCGATTGTGTCTGTGGGGGCCCGGCTCAGATGGGATGTAGAACTGGTTGCCCCCTTGACTGATGAGCAGTGGACGTATTGTTGCACTCAAATGGCGGACCTTTCACCGAACTACAGGCTTCGCTTGGTCCACTTTAAATTTCTGCATCGCTACTACAGGACGCCTCTTGGTTTACATAGAATGGGCCTCAGACCTGATGATAACTGCTGGAGATGCAGGGCACAGGCAGCATCTTTCTTACACATGGTGTGGGAGTGCCCGGTAATAGGGGTCTTCTGGGCACAGGTCTTTACAGCCATTGACCAGATTTTGGACATAAGGGTTCGCCCCTCCCCACTGGTGGGAGTCTTGGGGTACGTGTTTCACACACCAGTCCCGAAGCGCAAACTGCATGCACTTTTACTCCTGTTCGCAAAAAGGCAGGTTGCGATTATGTGGGGCCATGGTAGTGCTCCCAGGATGCGATCCTGGATTCGGGATGTAACATATGGCCAGATGCAGCTGGCGACCTTTTGGGAGTTGATACCCTCAGCGTCTAGACCTAAAGATATATGGGCACCTTTCATTGATTGGCTACGAGTACAAACTGGGGATGCAACACAAAGTGCCGTAGATGGTGTTACTGTAGGCAATGGTGGCATCTCAGGCTAACTATTATTTGTGTTAGTGTAATCTTCATGACCTAGCCCGGATGATGTAATGCTATGTAACCAATGTACAATGACTGCCTAAATCTCATATTGTCTTGCATTATATGAGTGCCTCATTTTTATTCTGGGAGCAGTATGGTGTTTGCCAGATGTTATGTCGTTTTTTTTTTATTGTCCACCCATTATTATGTAAAGGTTTGGGAATCGATGCCTCATGCTTTTCATGTATAAAGGACAGGTTTAATGCGAATGTACTGGGTCGAACTCATGCTACCTTGTTTGCTTGTTGCAATCTTCATAAAATTCAATAAAAAAATAAATAAAAATAAAAAGTATTTATTGAACCAGCGTCATTCTAGAAAAAAATATGTGTGCTGCAACAACCATTAGACAGAAACTTATATATACAATTAAAAGCACCAAGAGAGTAAATGAAAGGTAGCATTCTACCATGGTGCTTAAAACAGTGAATATATGCAGGCATATAGATACATGGTAGTAATTATGTGCACTCCTAAGATGCTAACCATAGCTAAGTGTACCTAATTGTACCTGGCATCTATGTAGGTGTAAAGCCAAGAATCCCCCTAGGAAAGAGCAATCCCCATAACCTGATTGGAGAGAATGAAGGACCCCATCTTGGTCTTGAGTTGGACACCCCACGAGGGATGTCAGACCACTGCACCCTGGAGTGCCTGCATGCAGGGACTTCAGCATCTCATGTCAGCATGGAAGTTTCTACTTTGGTTTGCCCAGCGAAGATGGGCTACTTATATACCCGAACTCTCAGGTGTTCTACCTAGATATGTCATGGTACGGTGGGCATGTCGGCCAAGGATAACGATAGCGGTGACACTTGTACAGAGTTATTATGCAGAAGATGGTAATTCTGCTGCTAGTTTTCAAAGAAAACCACACAACATTTATTTGGCACCTAACTAGGGAAAAGGTCAGCTTCAGCACCATTATGTAGAGCAAGGTAGGATAAATATAGGTAAAATATCGTGCAACTACCCAGGCCTATATTGGGGTATATTAGGGCTCATAACACCGAGTGACAAAAGGAGATTGACTGAACTATAGATGATGAACAGCTGAGGTAGGTTTTTATAACACTTGCCCCCACTTCAAAACATTCTGTGCTTACGATTGTGAACAAAAAGTGAAATGTAAGCAAGTAATTGGTACTAACACATCATGGTAAAGTATTGATCTATCACCTTACAGCAGAACTGGCTGCAATTAAAGTGATTGTTTACAAATGCAGTTGGTTTGACCTTATATTGGGTTTCATACCCCATATCTTTCCTTTTCTTCTTCCTCTTTTTTCCTGGAGTCTCTTTGCTCTGTCTTCAGGTGGAAATCCTGAATGGGCTCCTCCCGGTTGGGCAGCGCTGCTTATGAAATCCCAGCAGAATGGGAGATGCTTGTCAGGTTTCTGCCAGAATTGGCCTTTCCACCATACTTGTCAATCAGGCAGAGTACAATCAGGTCTGGTGGTGAATTCCCCCTTGGGAGCTGAGTTACTTGGAAAACACAGTGAGGTCTGAGCCAGCCAACTCTGTGTTGGTGCTCTGCAGCAAGTCTGGTGTGTAGGCGAGGTTGGTGCAGGTCAGTTGTATCCTTTTTGCTCTCCTAAAGTAAGTGGTCTTCAAAGATGTGTACCCGCAACCCTGCCCCAATCCAAATCTTTTTGAGTTGTGCCTCCTTATCACCTCCATTTATGGGGCAGTTAAATGACAGGCAGAGTGGGTATTTTATGAGGCAGAGGTCAAGGTTTTTTCGGTTGATCCAAATTCAGGAATGGACATTGCAATGTGGACAAAATCAACCCCCTGCAATTATTGCAACAGGCTCAGGCATTGGAAGAGGGAGTGTAGAGAGAATCCAACTCAACTGAGCAGTGATGGGCAAATGCAAGGGGTAAGATGCAAAATGTTTCATTTCAGGTTCCAGTCCAACTGTGGAAATATGGATTTTTCTGGTCAGTTATGTCCCCTATCTTGGACCCCAACGGTTCCATGTGCATGTCACAAGTACATGTATGTTCCCTCCAGTTCCAGTTATGAAGACGCAAACACATGTGCGTCCACCGTCAACATGTCCTTTGACAGATCCGACATGAATAGGCCGGATATTCCATTCCTAAATATGAAAGGCCACCGGCTTTATATGGTTCACTTATGCCACATTTCAGTCCAGGCAAGTAGGCCCTGATTCTGTCATCAAAACTCCTCTTGCCTTCTGCCTCTGAAAGCTCCAGCCCGAGCCTGCATCTGTGACCATGAACTTTGTCTCATTCTCTGCGCGGCTCACGAAGCCTGACATCAGCCTACTCTCTGCCAAGAACTGTATTTCACCTTCGAATTATCTGCCTCCCCCTCAGCCGACGCATTCCTGCCTAGTAGTTTAAGTAAACATTCTTCCAGTTACCAAGCAAAAAGGCCCGTCTTCTCTGTCCTCATGTAAGTAATTCATAGCCCTGTTACCATGGAATATTCCTACCCCCTCGCTTTCAGTGTAGACACTTAGACGCTTGTACACGCACGCACAGTCAGTATAGAATAGATTCTGTCCGAGAGTCCTTCTTTTGTGGATAACATAGTTCTTTAAACATAGGATGTTAGATATGATTTGGGATTAGGTTGACTTGACCCCCCAGACTTCTCGTCTCCACATATAGAGCTAAATGTCAAGTCCCCGTCACCCCCTAGTTACACGTCAATTACACGTCATACTGCTGCGCGCGCATCAATGCCAAGTATTATCTTAAAGATCCACCTATGTATTACATCATAACCAATCATGTTCCTTTTTACTCATTATTACACCCATTTTCGGTTACGCAGACCCAACGTCAATGTCCTTATCAATTGTTACGCCTACTGTATTCACTTCATTATAATGTATGTACTATAAAAGTTACTTCTTGTCAATAAAGTATGTACTTCACTTCCTGAACCCCCGTGGTGATGGAACTTGAAGCATCCGATTATAATCGATTATTGGAATAAAGCCCATTCCGAAACTCTAATATCACGGATTCTGCCTCTCATTTTACTGAGCTATTTTATAATGTTTCTGTATCAAATTCAGTCCCGGTAAAGGAATTTTTATTTACCACATGATGGCGCCCGAACAGGGACACTTTCTCATCTCACGCGCCGGCGGTGCGTTGCAGGCCCGGTCTCCTGCCACAGCTGGACGGACAATAACGCGTACCAGCAGGATTTCCTGTATCTCCCTCCGGTCAAGCGGGGGCGACTGAGACTGCGATCAACACCCAGACGAGGCGGTGAGAAGTGCGAAGTATCCCGACCAGAGCCTAGCTGAGAGAGCAAGATCCGAGGTATACAGAGACCCACCAGTCCGAAGTCAAGCCCAGTGTCCGACGAGTCGAGTCGAGTCGAGTCCAGTCCGGTTCAAGTTCAAGTTACTGAGGCCTTCCGTTTCCGAAGCTACCCGGTGAGTACCATTGCTGGGGAGGCATTTCTGACGTGCACATAGGTTGTGCCGGTCAAGACGGGTTTGGGTACACAAATCCGGTCTGCACTGTTTTAGCAGTGTATCTGTACTGTTTAGCAGTATATCAAGTATTCCGAAGTATTCCGAAGTATCTAGTTATTGTCTAGTTATTGTCGAGAATTAAGCTTGGTGATTAGTTATGCAGACGATCATCATTGTTGTTTCAGTTAAAGGTTTAATGTTAAATGTTTAAAGTGTTTAAGTATGTTCTGTATATCGTGGTATGAATGACTGTTCATTATCGTGTTTATTGTATTAAGTCTGTTCAAATTCAAGTATCAGGTCAAAATCAAGTATAAGGTCAGTTCTCAATATGCCGCTCTTTTCGAAATTAAGACAGATCACTACCAGAAAAGGGGTTCTCGAAGAAGCCGTCCCTATTCCTCCTAGGGACACTCCAGGGCACTTTATGTATCACAAACATGGCTTAGACGCTATATTATTTCTTGATTTATGGGTAGACTATACCAAGGGATTACCAGAAAGTCAGAGGTGGCCCACAGCGGGGACCTGGGATGCAGAGTGCATCATGAAAGTCGAGGAAGAGTTATGGAAAAGAAAAGTCAGACAGTCACAGAAAGACGCCGTTGAATTATGGCGTAAAGAATCACATAGACGAACAGAAAAAGCACGTAGACAGGAAGAGAAGAGTAAAGAGAATTCCAATAAAGTTCGAGAGAATCTATTAATTGAGGAAGGTATCCGAGTGAAATCAGAACAAGTAGACAGACAAAGAAATGCCCTTATGAATGGTATGTATCCCCTTCTGGCCGAAGGATTACCTAAGGCTACTCCAGAGATACCGAAAGACTTGCCACCCCCATTATTCCCAATCAAGGTACATCCTAAGGGGCATCCTAGAACCGCAGAAGATGTTTTTCTTTCCTCATATTTAGATGACGCAGCTCCCGAGTATGCTAATTCCGCCCCACGTAGACCGCATACCAGGGAGGTCCAACGCCAAGATCCAGCACCCGTATCCCTGCAGCAACAAATCGAGTCACAAGTTCCGGCAAGCACATCTGTTTCTGCATCTGTTCCTACAGGTACTTCTATAGCTGAGTCCACGCCTATAGTTGCTGTGTCACGTTCGACGAATCCTTTCACACCCGACGCCCCAGACGGGGCCACGGGAGGTGCTACCAATATTTTTTCTACGCCACCTAGAATAAATAAACTTATTTTCCAAGAGTCAGCGCATTCACGTACACCCAAATTCGTAAGTGATCGTACGCTTAAGGAACTTCTTATAGATTGTAGATATGACCCGGTGCTCGGTAAAGAGGACGAAATGATCCTGGCATCATTACGTATCAGACGAGCCGCAGGGTATTTAGCGAAGCTACCAGGAATGACTGCGCATCTAGATAAAATATATCATTTTGTTCAAACAGGGCGAGATCCAGAATGTATTAACAGAGCTATGGAATACCAGAAAGTAGAGATACAGGGGGAACTGTTGCGTTTCCTCATAAACTGTGTGATCAGAAATCAAGACCGACCGGGGGTAGATCCGGAAGCAATGAAAATTCTTACAAAATGGAGCCAGAATATATCAGAAGGGAGACACGATAAGCAAAATTGTATAATAGCCATGTGCCGAAAGATCCGTAAAGAAATAGAACGCCTACACGAAGAGAGATTAGAGACAGACGAGTTCGAGCAAAGCGAGGAAGAAGGGTCAGGACTGCCCGCCGGACAGTCAGACACCATAGCCTATGTAGGTAGAGGAAGATCTTGTAATAGGAATCAGACTAGATGTCATACTGACCCAATACGTCCAATATGTCCAGATAATGACAGGAATTTCCAAATACCTATAATTAACATAAGGTCTAACGAGCATTCGTTCCAAACCGCCGACAAACTACTCCGAGAACGAAGGGGTTATCATTTTCTCGATTCTATGGATGAACAAGATTTAGCGAGGGCAGCTGTTCATTGGGTGGACAGTCCCGGAAAATATAGTGATGAGACAGTAGTACGCACATTTTTGAATCTCACCCCAGATGAGCAGAGGTTAGCTGGGATTTATATGATTCAACAACTCATTATACTATATCAGAGTCAGCATTCGGACCCTGGTCCCTTACCTGACATATTGACTGAATTGCTTATGAATAAATGGAGAGGTCCAGGTACCAAATTAATTAAAGAAATTCTAGTATCTAGAAAGCAGTATATTCTTTTTGTATGCTCAGAGCATGTCTCATTGCCTGTCAAGGAAAGAACGACGTATCACCTGGATAGACAGAATCCCTTACGAGAAGTACACCCAATAAAAGGCGAGGACAATCAGTTTAAACGTGTATTTGTATATACGCCTATATCGAAAATAGAATTGTTAGAAATGAAGAAAGTAGTACCCAGTCATGACAAGGACCCAGCGGGTTTTCACCGAGAAATTAAAGACATGTTACTCATGGGAGAGTATACCTACCCCGACATTATGACAATATTAAAGGTGTTGATGCCTGCTGGCATTTATGAGAAACTCAAGGAAAAAGAGTGGGAGGTAGGTGATCAAAAGATAGAATGGTCAGCATTAGAAGCAGAAGAAAGGGCCCGAGGTCCAGGTTCGGGGCTTGGGGACAAAACTAAAGCACTACCAGGTCTACTAGTACAGGTACTGCCACGTTTATTAACTACGAAAAAGGAAGATTGGGGTACAATTTCAGCCTGTAAACAGAAGCAAGATGAAGACACTAGCGATTACTATGCCCGATTCGAGAAATGTTTTGGTATAAATAGTGGCATAAAAGCAAGTAGCGAATCATACCCGCATCTGTTTGTAACAAAATTAGTGGAAAATGCCCTGCCCCCAGTAAAGAATAGAGTATTAAAATTCGAGAGTACCTGGCAAGGTAACACTCCAACACAAATGTTACAAATGTTACAGTACCACCACAATAGAATTAAAGAGGAACAAGAACATGAACACAGACGCATGAAAGACACGAAAATGAAAATGCTAGTTTCCCAGACAGTTCCAGCTGAAGGACATAAAAAGGGTATGACACATTCCGATTCAGCAGGACCTGTAAAAGGGACATGCAATTATTGTAAAAAGCCAGGTCATTACGTACACGATTGTCCAGTGCTAAAACATAATATCGCCATAGGTAAAACACAAGAAAGATCACGGCCACTAAGACAAGACCAGAATGAACAAGGAGCTCCGCAGCATGCCCAGGCCATGCCAGCCGCACAACAGCCAATACAGTTTGTGCCAGCTGCACCACCGTTGCCTGTTGCTGCCACACAGACAACAACACGACAAATGTATCAGACCGCACAGTATGAATATCCCGAGTATCAGCGTTACGCATGAACTAGCCTAGAGAGGGAAATTGACTTACCCCTTATCGAGATTCCTGTAGATCAAGAAGGACCTTATGTACATAGTAAATTATTAGGTCAAGATAGAAAATTTTTACTCGATACAGGGGCAAGTCGAACGACCATAAAACGTAGTGAAGTTCCAGGGGCACCCCTCTCAGGCTCACAGAATATTTCCCTTGGTTTTTCAGGAAAACCTATTGTTAATGAAGTGTCACAGCCTCTTCCACTTACGATAGGACCTCTGACCCGAACTACAGATTTATTGCTTACTAAATCATGTCCAGAAAACTTGTTAGGAATAAAAACGTTGAAAGCCCTAGGAGCCATAATATGTTGTTCTCCGGAAGGAGTAAGGTTGTTTTTACGTGATTTTAAAGGTCACTATGTATCTAGAGACATGGATCCCCGACTGCAGACTTTACCTACACATCTATGGGCACAAGGCCCTACTGATGTTGGTTGCATGAATATTACACCATATCGAGTCACACTAAAGGCAGGAGTGGTGCTACCACGAATGCGACAATACAAGTTACCACCAGATGCTGTAACGGCTTTACTACAAATCATTGACGAGCTTATTGCCCAAGGAGTAGTTGTAGAAACAGACTCCAATGTATGTAATTCACCGATAATTCCGATTCTTAAACGAACAGATCCTACAGCTCCGCCAGTATATCGATTGGTTATTGATCTGCGCGAGTTAAACAAATGTATTGTGCCACAATTTCCTGTGGTCCCAGATATCTCGTCATTATTGACAGCTATTGATTCCGAAGCAACATTGTTTACTGTAATTGATCTCAAAAATGCCTTTTTCAGCGTCCCAATAGATCCGGAAAGCCAATATTTGTTCGGATTTAGTTTAAATGGGCGTAGCTTTAAATTCACCCGCGCACCTCAAGGATTTACAGAAAGCCCCAGCATCTATAGCCAAGCACTGAAACGAGGACTTGACAGTATCCACATGCCGGTTAACACTGCCCTGCTTCAATATGTCGATGATCTGCTGATCACCGCTAGAAGCGAACCCGAATGTGAGAAAGCATCACTGACAGTTTTACAATTTCTAGCCGAAAAGGGGCACAAGGTGTCCCCTTCTAAGCTGCAATTCTGTGTCCAGCGAGTTATTTATCTTGGTCACTCGCTGTCCAAGGAGGGAAGGCAGCTTACACCCGACCGCATTCAGTTAATTGCTAACATGTCAATACCCAAGACACAGAAGGAGGTGCGGGCTTTCATAGGCCTCACTTCATATTGTAGACAGTGGATCCCTCAGTATGCATTTCTAGCAAAACCACTCATTCAATTGACAACACAGGAGGCAGCCACACCGACTGTTCTCCCTTGGACTCAGGAACACACACAAGCTTTTGAAAGCTTAAAGAAAGCTTTATGTCAAGCACCCGTTTTAGCAACGCCATGTTACAGAAAACAGTTTACACTCTTTGTTACAGAACGCGAAGGTACGGCCTTGTCAGTACTCACACAGGAACAAGCAGGAGCACACAAACCATGTGCTTATTTTTCTAGTACATTAGATCCCGTAGCTCAGGCTTTGCCTGCATGCCTAAAATCAGTAGCAGCAACAGCTTTAGCAATCAGACAAAGCGATGCCATAGTGTTAGGACATCCATTGACAGTTCAAGTACCACATGCAGTAGAGGTTCTTGTAAATAGAACGCAAACACAACACTTGACTGTAGCGCGACTTACAGGATACGAGCTTACATTGTTTCAGCCACATATAGAAATCAGACGCTGTAACACATTGAATCCTGCCACACTTTTACCAGTAGTCGGAACAGACCCACTAGCCCATGACTGTATTGAAGTTATTACAATAACAACAAAACCCAGACAAGACTTAACCGATGTCCCATTGTCAGATCCAGACCTGACCTTGTATGTAGATGGTTCATGCATGAGAACAAGTACAGGAGAGTTAGTAGCCGCCTACGCAGTCACAACAGATACTGAGGTCATTGAAACTAATCGTATAAATACTTTGTCAGCTCAAGCCGCAGAACTTATCGCTCTGACACAAGCCTGTATTCAAGCCACGAATAAAAAAGTCAACATATACACTGACTCACGTTATGCATTCGGAGTTGTACATGACTTCGGCGTGCTGTGGCGAGAGAGAGGTTATTTAACTTCCCACGGTGCCCACATTCAGCACGGACCCCTCATTCATGCATTATTAGATGCAATACATCTACCCACTGAAATATCAATTATGAAATGTAAGGCTCATACGAAGGTTACTGATATCATTTCCCAAGGCAATGATCTAGCCGACAGAACAGCTAAACTGATTGCTCAAACTCAAACCCCCGATATGACAAAGACAATAGTCCCGACACCGACACATTGTATGACAGTTAAAGATCCTACTCTTGACGTAATTGACATACAGACACATGCTACACCAGACGAAATAAAGAAATGGACTGAATTAGGAGGGATCCAAACGGACCAAGGATGGATGATGAAGGAAAGGTCTGTATGGTTCCTTCCTGATTCAATGGTCCAAGTTATAATTAACACTATACATAGTCCAGCACATCTAGGAGAAAAAGCTATGCTAGACAGCATTCAACACATTTGGTTCAATAAACATTTACGAGCAGCAGCAAAACAAAAGGTCCGTACCTGTATGATCTGTTGTCAGTTCAACCCAGGAAAAAGCGTTCCCGTAGAACAGGGTGGATTTCATACCCCTAATCATCCTTTTGAAGTACTCCAGATGGATTATATCCAGATGGAACGATGTCGAGGATTCAAATATGTTCTCGTAGTCGTCTGCACTCTGTCCCGTTGGACGGAGGCATACCCGGTTTCAGATTACACTGCCCCGACTACTGCCAAACAGTTGGTTCGAGAATTCTTCCCACGATACGGTTTACCACGTGCTGTTTACTCAGATAACGGCCAGCCGTTCTCATCCGAATTAATGAAACACGTTTCACTTCTGTTAGGATATCAGTGGAAATTCCACTGTGTCCGACATCCCGAGGCAGCAGGTCTCGTAGAAAGACATAACCAGATACTGAAAATTAGAATGTCCAAAATATGCAGAGAGAAAGGTGTCGACTGGGTAGTAGCGTTACCAGTTGCACTCTTTTACATGAGAATGGTAGCACACTCTCGAACAGGGCTATCCCCGTATGAGGTGATCTTTGGCAGACCACCGAATATGTGGGGGACGCCTATACCACGCAAAATAACTGATGTTGACTGTAATATGCTGACAGATTACTTGGCTTCCTTGATGTCTGCACTACAATCTTCTCGTTCACAGGTAGCTGCAGCCTTTCCCGACAACACTGAGGTGAAACCCCATGACGTTGTTCCGGGTAATCTTGTCTTTGTGAGGAATTTCGACCGAAAGACTCAGCTGGAGCCCAGGTGGAAAGCACCCAAGTTGGTCCTGTTGACCACAAGAACAGCCGTGAAGATCGAGGGCCGCAAGGGCTGGATTCATTCAAGCCACATCAAGAAATTTCATGGACTATCTTCGGATATAGACATTGTGCCCTGCACTCCCTCACAGACTGATACAAAACTCCCTTTTGTTGAACCTAACAAATCTGAAAATTACAAACTAAAGCTTAGGCCCAACCAGTCGAGCAATTTGATTGTTTAAGTCCTCTCCAAGGTGAAGCGGTTGAATTGTCTCTGACATGTATCCCTTGGACCTGAGTAGAGAAAATACCCGAAAAATGTTGAAACGACAGGCGTATTGTAAATCACTGCGTAGCCACTGCATAGTGACATTATTAATTTTGTTTTTATTGAGTCTTTTAATAATTATTACAAGTATGTTGTTGCACATATATTACCCTATTTCTAGACATGTTTATAATGTTGCTGCTGAACATTCTTTTAGTGACTTACCTCCGCATGAATTGTCTTATAGACTTGCGCTGCGCAATAACACTTTCATTAGTATGTTACATCATTCCCATCAGACTAGTAATGCCACCAATTGTTGGGTGTGTGGCCGACTCCCTCCCTATCAGAATTATGAAGGAGTCCTGCCTTTCTTTCCACATCCATTTACACATAATGGCTCCTGTGGAGCATGGTTTAGCTTAATTAATTCCATAGACTCAGACACAGCAGTTTACCAAGATCATTGGGTATGGGGAAATCTGAACCTAGCTTTACTCAAGGTCTGTTACCCTGACAAGGAGGGTCGCCCCAAAAGAACAGGAACTGATCTAGAAAATGAAGTATATGGATTAGGTAATTTTACACCTAATCTCATGATTCTAAATGTCGTATCTGAAATTGAACTAGTCTTACCCACCATGTCAGTATTCCCAGCGAGGGGTGAATTATGTGTAAGAAAGGTTGGTTCCATACATATGGGCCATAGTAAATGCACTACTATGGTAGAATTCAGTGATCAAGGAAAATCTTCATTTAGAGCTTCTCGCCACTCCTACTTTATATGTGGTCAGACTGCATATATGCGTCTACCTCTAGATTGGGATGGTACCTGCTACATTGCATTCCTTTTGCCACCTGTTTTCCTAGCTCCTCCTGATTATTACAGAAATATTCATTTAGTACACAACAGAGAACGGAGAGATCTCCCCATTGTCGATTACACTGAGACGGCATGGGACAAGTATGTAGATTTTAATAAAGGCATCTTTCCCTATATAGGTACTGTTACTAATAGTAAGCTGATACGTAGATTAACTAGAACCCTTGAAGCAGTAGTGAATGAGACTATTTCCGCCTTAGGCAATTTAACGGAAGAGCAGTCTGCTATGCGGATTGTTGTGCTTCAAAATCGTCTTGTCCTTGACGTCATCCTGGCTGATAGGGGCGGAGCTTGTAGGGTCATCGGATCAAGCTGCTGCGTATTCATACCAGAAAATTCGCCATCTGTATATAAAGCCATCACTCGCCTTCATAAGATTGTAAGCCAGATACACCAGAACCCAGGCACTTGGACTTGGTCCAGTTGGTTTTGGAATGCGGTATCAGCCTGGGGATGGAGAGTTTTATCCTTCCTAGGTATTGGCCTTCTCATACTATTCAGTTGCTGTCTATGTCTACAATGTGGACCAGCGATTTGTGGTCTGTGTGCCACATCGTGCATTCCACATCAAGATTTTCATTCAAGATCCCGGAAGAAGAAAGAAGAACAAATGATGCTATATGAACAAATCAATGGATTGATGAAGATTGATATCTCTTGAAGGGCAAGTAGGGGACAAGGAGGGAATGTGGAAATATGGATTTTTCTGGTCAGTTATGTCCCCTATCTTGGACCCCAACGGTTCCATGTGCATGTCACAAGTACATGTATGTTCCCTCCAGTTCCAGTTATGAAGACGCAAACACATGTGCGTCCACCGTCAACATGTCCTTTGACAGATCCGACATGAATAGGCCGGATATTCCATTCCTAAATATGAAAGGCCACCGGCTTTATATGGTTCACTTATGCCACTTTTCAGTCCAGGCAAGTAGGCCCTGATTCTGTCATCAAAACTCCTCTTGCCTTCTGCCTCTGAAAGCTCCAGCCCGAGCCTGCATCTGTGACCATGAACTTTGTCTCATTCTCTGCGCGGCTCACGAAGCCTGACATCAGCCTACTCTCTGCCAAGAACTGTATTTCACCTTCGAATTATCTGCCTCCCCCTCAGCCGACGCATTCCTGCCTAGTAGTTTAAGTAAACATTCTTCCAGTTACCAAGCAAAAAGGCCCGTCTTCTCTGTCCTCATGTAAGTAATTCATAGCCCTGTTACCATGGAATATTCCTACCCCCTCGCTTTCAGTGTAGACACTTAGACGCTTGTACACGCACGCGCAGTCAGTATAGAATAGATTCTGTCCGAGAGTCCTTCTTTTGTGGATAACATAGTTCTTTAAACATAGGATGTTAGATATGATTTGGGATTAGGTTGACTTGACCCCCCAGACTTCTCGTCTCCACATATAGAGCTAAATGTCAAGTCCCCGTCACCCCCTAGTTACACGTCAATTACACGTCATACTGCTGCGCGCGCATCAATGCCAAGTATTATCTTATAGATCCACCTATGTATTACATCATAACCAATCATGTTCCTTTTTACTCATTATTACACCCATTTTCGGTTACGCAGACCCAACGTCAATGTCCTTATCAATTGTTACGCCTACTGTATTCACTTCATTATAATGTATGTACTATAAAAGTTACTTCTTGTCAATAAAGTATGTACTTCACTTCCTGAACCCCCGTGGTGATGGAACTTGAAGCATCCGATTATAATCGATTATTGGAATAAAGCCCATTCCGAAACTCTAATATCACGGATTCTGCCTCTCATTTTACTGAGCTATTTTATAATGTTTCTGTATCAAATTCAGTCCCGGTAAAGGAATTTTTATTTACCACACAACGTATACAGATGCCAAAGTAATCATCACAAGTTCCTATGATGCAGGTCCCAGCAGCTCTGTTGGCCCCACAGAATATAGGTAATCCCGAATTCAATATGAATCAAGTACCTAGTGCAAATTCAAATCCCTTCCAAAATAAGAACCCATTTTCAACAGTGCCTAATGTTGGAAAACAAGAGTTTCGATTCTGACATTTGCCAATGATGGTCCCTGAGGGGGAGGAAGATTGTGTACATAGTGATGTCTTGGAGGTAGACCAAAGTGGACCATTTGGGAAGGTTAATGGCCACCAAGTGTCATTTCTCATCAACACAGGAGTTACCCGTCCTGCTGTTAGAACATCTGAAGTCCAAGACCTACCCCTCTTGGGAAAGAAGATCTAAGTTATAGGTGTCACGAATAAACAAATAACTAATCATGTTTCAAAAAAGCTTCCTGTGAAAATTGGTTTATTTTCAGAAGATCATCAGTTTGTGGTATGTGATTCAAGTCCTCTAAATCTGTTCGAGAGAGATCTTTTGTGCAAGTTATCTTGCATTTTTTACTGCATACCGAATGGTATTGAATTTCAAACGCATGATGAAGATGTTGGATTTAAAATGGCCCAACAAAGAACAGCTGTAGGATTATATCCTGTAAGAATGATCAAGGATTTAACTTCTGATTTGATACTGTAAAATCAGAAGTATGGGACTTTTCAGGGAAGGTCATCAGAATCACAATAAACCCAAATGCAGTTTTCCAGAGAACACCACCTTATAATCTAACACCAGAAACAGTGGATGGAATAACCCCAGTGATTGAAAACATATTAAGACAAGGGATTTTGAAGAAAATTGTTGGAAGTTGCAATTCGCCAATTATGGGTTTACAGAAGCCCAACGGCAAGTAACGAATTGCACAGAATCTTCAAAAAATATCAGCATTGTTGTCCCATGGTACCGAATCCAGCAACAATACTATTTCAAATTACCTGGACTACAGAGTGATTGACTGTTGTGGATCTCTGCCAGGCCTCTTTCTCTATTCTGCTGCACAGTACATTTATGTTCTCATTTGTGTTCAGAGACTGAGGCTTGGCGTGGTGCCGAGTTCCCCAGGGATATACAGAGAGTCTTCCAATTTTTTATCTGATATTTAAAAGTAATCTCTTGAGACTCTGTAGATGTCTTGCAATTCAATTCTTGAACAGTACATTGATGACTTGCTTGTGGCATCATGTATGCAAGAAGCTGAGAAATGGGATGCAATTGCAATTTTACATCATTTGGCTGAGAATGGACACAAGCTGTCCCTGAGCAAATTACAATATTATCTGAAAGAAGTCCTATATTTAGGACATGTCTTTGAGAAAGGATTGAAAACGGTGATGATGAGCCCTCCCAGAACTCAGAGAGAAGTCAGAATGTTCCTGGGAATGGTTGGCTACTGTAGCCTTTTTCCTAGTGGCCAAGCCTTTACTGAGGCTGATGCACAAAGAGGTTCCTTATCTGCTTCAATATGACAATAATTGCTTGAAAGCATTCCTAGAGCTGAGAGCAAGTCTCTGTTGTGCCCTGGCACTAGGAATGCCTGATTACAGTAAGTACCTAGTCAGTTTTTTTTTTGTGCATATTTATATAGTGCAAACTCGACCCGAAGGTATTGGAGCGCTTGACACGAGCACCGTATTTACATTACACATTCAGGAACGGGGGGATTAAGTGATTTGCCCAGAATCACAGGATGTGGACGCGACCCCGATGCTCGAACACTGGTTTCCAGCACCAAAGTCGGCAGTCTAGCTGACGGACCACATCCCCCCCCCCTCCAGTTGCATGGAGACTCTCAAAGATCTGTGGCATATTTTTCAACTATGCTTGACTATGTTCCCATAGCAATGCCCAGCAGCCTTAAAGCAGTTGCTGTCAGTATGAAGAGATGTGATAATATAGTGATGGGATACTCTCTTACAGTAATGGTCCCTCAATCAGTTGAAATTGTGCTTGCCTGTACCAAAACTCAGTATTGGACAAATAGCAGACTTACAAAGTATCAACAACAAATAATTGCCACTGAGAACATAGTATTGAAAAGATGAACACTCAATCCAGCAACATTGTTTCCTTTTTCCTGAAAATGAAATTGATGGAAATGAGGCTGAGCATGACTGCCTGGATGTTATGGATTTATACACCAAGCCAAGGCCAGACATTAAGGATAAACTTCTCAATGAACCAGACTATATGACGGCTCATGCCCAAGAAGTCAATGAAGGAATTCTGAAAGTGGCTTATGCTGTCTGCACAATTCAAGAAGTGGTAGAAGTGTCCTGGCTTCAAGGTATTACTTGTGCAAAAGTGAGAGAATTAATTGCCTTTGCAAGAGCATGTTCTCTTTTACTTGAGAGTGACTATATTTACAGATAGTCAATATGGCTTTGGTTTGGTCCATGATTTTGTGCAGTTATGGTCACAGAGGGGATTTATGATGTCATCTGGCTCCACAATTAGAAATGGGGAATATGTAATGAAATTATTAGAGGCTTTAAAGTTGCCCCTAGATATTTCTGTAGTTAAATGTGCAGCTCACAGAAGTGGCAATGACTATGTCACTGTTGAAAAACGATATGCTAATGAAGTTGCATGGTATTGTGCACTTGTGGCATGCACATTTAATGGAGAATATACAAACAAATCTGTAGAGGACACTGCCTTTTCAATATTGTTGTCAGTGGCTGATACTTGGGAGAACATAAATAGACTGCAGGGTAATATTTTAGAGACAGAACTACAAGGATGGATCAGAGCAGGTTGTGCTAAAAATGCTAACAACATTTGGGTTTCAGCTGATGGAAGATAAGTGTTGCCAGATAGCCTGTTGGTTCCCATGTCCTTGCCATGGTCCTACACACACAGGAAGAGACGCAGAGGTTAGACTTTTTAGGCAAAATTGGTTTAATCACTGATTTTTAGTTTTATCTAAAAAGCTATGCCATAGTTGTGTTACATGTCAGCAGGTGAATGTGGCAATGGGAACCCCTGTAACACCTAGCCACATTAGAAGATCAGGAGGACTCTTCAATAGGATGCATTAGGACTTTATTTAGATGCCTGTTTGCAATGGCCTGAGATAGGTCCTGGTTATTGTGTGCATTTTCTACCGATTAATGCAAACTTACCCAACGCTGTGGCTAAACTGCTGTTACATGAACTCATTCTGCGGTTCAGATTTCCGGTGTCTCTATAGTCAGAACAAGGGACCCATTTCAGTGGTGAGATCCTTAAAATTCTGTGTGCAGCTCTTCAAGTGGAAGAGAGATTACACTGTAGCTATCATCCCTAGGCTTTGGGGATAGTGGAGCGTTTAATAGGACCTTAAAGTCTTGATTGGCCAAAGTCTGTGCATCCTCTTCTTTGAAATTGCCGGATGCTTTACCATTGGTTTTGATGAGTCTTCGAACCACCCCTGTTAGGTGAACTGGACTATCTCCACATGAAATCCTCATGGGTTGTGCCATGAGATGGCCTGCTGTGCCTGCAAAGGCACTTGTAAACATCACAAATGACATGATATTCTATTATGGCAAAGGATTAGCCGATATGGTGCCTTTTGCTTCTCACCAGGTTGGAGCTGCCACTACCAGTCTATATCAGGAGGAGTGACACCATGACCTTAACCCAGGAGACTAGGTTTTGGTGAAGAAACTAGCAAAAATCCTGACTGGAGCCAAGGTGGAAAGGCCCCTACCATGTCATCTTGATAACCAACACTGCTGTCAATTGTGCCAGGATACCTAATTGGGTGCATGCTTCACACACTCAGAGAGTGTGGTATCAATATGAAGAAGTGGTGTTCTTTGAGCCGAGTCTGAGATCTCCTGTATCTGTACATGCAGAAGGACCAGATGCGGGTGTACAGCAACATCTCACACAGGTGTAAGTTCCAAAAATCTCACAAAGTGGCATGGAAATACCCACTGAAGAAGAAGAAGGGTTGAGGTCTGAGGATAAAGGAGCTGGTGAAGTACCATTGGAGCAATCAACTGATCCAGGTGAAGGAACAAGTGTGAGAAGAGAAAGACCCTTATGGAGATCAGAATAGCCACATGGTAGGAGGCAATTGAGATCAAGTGTATCAGTTGAACACATACTGCAAACCTATATCAAAGAAACATAATCTAGTGGCATAAGTGAAATAAAAAATGATCAACCCACACCAAGGAGATCCAAAAGAACAAGAGTACCTTGTAACAGGTTTTCTGCACCTGAGTGGAAAACGTAATGCTCAAAGAATGTGCCACATGCATCAGGTCAAAAGCCTAATGAACTGAGATCAGAGACAGTTGAACCTTCATAATATGACGCACAAAAACAACACTGGTTAAATAAAATCTCTGTAGTAGTTAATACAGTTAAGAACTTGACAAGCTTTGTTTAGTAAATTAAAAACCGAATTAACTGAGACGATAAATGATTAACTGTGTTTAAAGCAGAAAAATTAAAGAAAGAAATTGAAAATAAATTATTAACAAAAATGAATAAAAATAAATAAAAAGATGTCCCTAGGGCCAAGGTTGCAGTTGAAGAGCAGGGATAACACATTTAGAAGAAGGTGGAGTAGGGTTAGTGGTGTCTCATGCAGAGTTTTGTATATAAACTGAATGAAGTAAATACAAGTCGATCATCAAAAGGTTTGCTCATTTGCACAAGTAGAAATCAAAGCAGAATGTTGAATCTGCCTGCTGCTATATTCCATTCAAGGTCTGACTGTAGATATACATCTGTATCCTTATCATGGTTAAGTGCAGAATAGTGATTATTGTCGCACTAATAGTAGTTGTATTAGCAGTCATAGTACTTTTATTTGGAATTAGTTTTACATCAGAAAAACAAAAACTTAGATGTACACCTGCACCCACAGCACATATGCATACAATAAATGAGATAAAATTAAAAGCTTAATTTGTAGATTATTCAAAAGAAGATTTTTTAGACTAATGTTTATTGTAGATTATTTCAGGAATACACTCAAGTTTTTGACACTAAAGACCGTTATGTCTGTGCACACTTACCTTGTTCAGCTGCAAAGAAGTAAAGTATCATCACATTCCAATTTCATATGCAATTACATGTAGTATTTTACTTAGTTAATTTTATAAACAGGAACATTTTGAATATTATTTCACTTACTATAACATGATCCTTTCTAAAGTTCCTAATCCAAAAGCAAAAGACATGGAAATTGCATGGTTTTTCTTTAGATCCCCCACAGTTATAGATACTGTTATGGCATATGAGATGAATCTAACCTGTTTAATTAGGCCATTAGAAAATAAGTTCATTTTAAAATTATTGGAGAGAAGAGCGCTTATTTTTTGTAGTGCAAATAAAGGGGAAGATGTTTTAAGAAATGTTTGAAAGAAGATGAATACAAAAAGAAAATGTTTTATCCTAAATTAAAATTAGATGACAAAAAGGGAAATTATGTGTTTACAAAAAGAGAATCCTTTTTAGGAACAGCCACATTGAGATAAGTAATTCTGAACACACATTTGAGGTTTTGCGAGGACCTGTAAAAATTTGAACAAGGGAAGAGGAAGTTATTCCTGGAATTTACTTTATGTGTGGATAGGATGCCTAATTGCAGTCACCTGCTGATTGGGAGGTTGTTTGCTATTTAACTTTACTGTTTCTAATATGTATCATGTGAATAGCATATAAACTTTTCAAATTCCACCACCCCATAGACATGCCCGTAGTACTAATGATGGAACACAGTTAGGGGGAGACATCTTTGGAGCAATCATACCACCAGTAGCAGTAATTTTAAATGATGAGAAAATTAGAAAGTTATCAACAGTAGTAGAGAAACTAGCTACTAGTACATCTGATGCCTTGCTGGCTGTTAACACAGAATTAGTGGCTATTAGATCAAAGATCTTACAAGATTGATTAGCTTTAGTCATAATATTAGCCAAGAAAGGCGGAGTCTGCAAAATGTTCGAAGCTCAACATTGCTTTTCCTACATCTCTGACGAGAGTAGACATATAGAAGAATTTGCAAAGAATATTTCTGACCTGAAACCTGAATTAGAACCTTTAGAAACCACTAGTCAATTAGGGTGTTCAGGCAAAGGAGATTCTGTCATTGGCAACTGGTTTGCACCAGTGTGAGGAGGACTTTTTTAAAGCCATATTGAGACCTATCATAATCTGCTATTTACTTGATATGCTTATATGCTTTGTATGAAGGATTTAGATGTCATATAACAAAGAAAAAGAATAAGAAAAAAAAGGGCATATTAGAGAAGAAATACAATTGTAAGAGAGAAAGAAAAGAAAATATAAGGAGTTGAAGGAAATCGATTAGAGTGAAAAAGGTACCCCCTGAAGAAAATGTAAACACTGAAAAATAAAATGAATGACTCAGCAGAAAATGAGAGAATACTTCATTTGTGAAGAATACATTGTGATGGTTTACCAGCAATCAGAGGGGGAAACTATTAAAGCAAATTTTATTTGCTAACAAAATGCTTACATTAATATTGTGCAAAATTAATTTTTAAGTAAAATAATACTGAATGCACAATCTGCAGTAGGTAATCATACTTGTTATAGGCCTCAGTTTGAAATAAAAGGGTTGATCTAAGTTAGCCTAATTGATGCCATGTTAACTGAAAAATAATTCATTAATACTGACAGGCTTGTTTTCACATTCAATAGTCGTTTGCGCACAATATTTTTTTCTCTCTGTTGCAGGTGTTGTATTTTTCCAAAAGCCTTCTGTTAGCTAGTGAATAGGCATTTGTTTTGTATTATACAACTGATAGAGAGTTCCAACCGGGAGGAGAGGAGGCAAGAGGAAGAATGAGTCACAAGAAGAACAATCTGGGCAAGAAAATATCAACAATATAGCCTTTCAAGATCTAACATCTGTTATGCCAGAATGTGAAAATGGGGAGTTTGCTTATTCTCTGGAGTTTGCTGACTTTCTATTGGAGGACTCAGGAGACAAAAGAAAATAATGTTGCAACATAGAATATTGTGTGGTTATATTATTGCGTGTTCCTGGAATAAAGTAGAATTCCTTGCCTGACTCTCTGTCTGGAGACTCATTTTTGAGTTACAGATACTTCTCTTCATGAGAAGTTGGTTTAATTATTTTCCTTGATAATCTATTGATTTAGTGCTAAGAATACTTTCCACCCCGTTATGCAAAAGCTTTATGCTTGTGCATTGATTCTCTCATCAGAACTCTTTATTGGGTATGTAAACTGACTCTTTTTTGATTTTTCTCAAGTTATTTCAATATAATTTAGAATAGAGAATTTTCCTTTATGGAACATGCTTTCTATATTATACCAATATTAACTGTGCTTTTTACAAGCATTGTGTTCTGTTTTATAATCAAATATCCATTGATGGATTATATTTACCTTATGCTGAAATCTAAAGTTTAATACTTAATGAACAAAGGTGGAAAAACTAGAAGAATGTTAAATAGAACTCTTTAATTCATATTTATTTTTCTTTATTGACTGAACTAAAAGTCATTCACAATTTAAAATGTTATTGGACTGATGTAGATGCTCCTTACTTTTCTTTGTCGACAATCAAAGGTCCATACAACCAGTGGCAGGTGTTATGTAATGATTACAGCCATAGATTGAGCTGTAGAAGACCCTACTCCCTCAATGGCTAGCCAGAAGCCCCATACACCTGCACTCACATTGCAGATAGATTGGGGAGAGGTCTTTTCCTTGGGTTTTCCCACTGCCTGAGTTTAAGATGACAGTGTGTTCATAGTGCTTTCTGTCACAGAGCTTTCGCCGTGTATGAGTATGAACTTCTTGTCAAGGGCCATCTTGCCTGGAGCTGAATGGGAGAGGGATTAATCTTTATTTCTCCGAATTTGCTGAAAGCGAGGTAAAATATCTATCAGAACGCCAGATAGCCCGAGCATATGGGGAAGGAGGCACGTCGGGCGCATGCTGGCGCAAAAGATATGCAGCGTGTGCAAGACACACATTGTAACCCATATCAGAGACACAGCAAATATACTGAGGTCCTTCATGACAACATATGAGGACCTATATGCAACGCGCCATGCGGCCGCAGCTCTAGAAATATTAGAATACATAGAAGACATAGCCATAGATTGTCTGTCTGACAATTAACGAGAATACTTAACACAGACGATCACAGTGGAAGAAGTATCAGAAGCTATCAAAACGCTCCCCAATGGAAAAGCCCCGGGTACAGAAGGGTTCACTGGGGAATTTTTATAAAGAATACATAGAGCTGCTATGCCCTTACCTGGATGAAATGTACGGAGATGCGTATGATAAACAATACTGCCGCCCACTCTCAGGGAAGCATTAATAATAGCCCCACTGAAACCAGACAAGGACCCAGTTGACTGTGGATCCTACCGGCCCCTATCATTAATAAACACAGATGTTAAAATCTTAGCAAAAGTCATAGCCACAATACTCCAGCCATTGATGCAGAATATAATACTGCCTGACCAATCGGGCTTCATACCAAATAAATTAACAGCACACAACATCCGAACCCTGTTTGCTCTCTCCCACCAACTTAACCCAGAGCTGGAGGCGGCGGCGGTGTTATTAGATGCAGCCAAAGCGTTCGACTCTGTGGAGTGGGTCTATCTGTTCACGGTATTGCAAAAAATGGGACTCTCGCCAAGTTTATTGATATGGATTAAGATCCTATATACCAAGCTGGTGGCACATATCAAAGTAAACCAACGTGTATTAGATTTAATTCCAGTACAGCGCGGAACGCCCACTCTCACCCTTATTATTTGCCATAGCGCTAGAACCATTGGCGTGCAAAATACGCCAAAGACATGTGACTACGGCACTCCGCTTCTTTCAACGTCCCATAAGTATATCACTGTATGCGGACGAAATGATGTTGTATGTACGAGATCCACGTGGAGAACCTCTCCCCACTATTGCGGGAATATATTAAATTCGACAGACAGTCGGGACTCCAAATAAACTGGAGCAAATCCGTGATACTCCCATTAACAGAACTCACTAAACCGCACCCAGTAGAATACCCACTGGAATGGCACACAGGCCCTGTAAAATATTTGGGCATCTGGTACCACAGAGATCCTGAGACAGTGATCAGGGAAAACTACGGTAGAGTCATAACTGCACTTGAAAAACGAATAGACAGCTGGATCCCACTGCCTCTGTCCTTGGCAGATAGATAGATTCTCCCAAAACTTCTCTATTTATTTACAACATTCCAATATCATCACCAACGCCAGTCTTTAAGAGGATAACCAGAAATACAACCAGACTCATATGGGCCGGGTAGCAGGCACACATTGAATTGTGCACATTGACACCGCCATACCAGAAAGGGGGATTTACGGTGCCGGATTTCCTGCTCTACTATTGCTGCGCCCAGGCGCAGTACGCGCATTATTGGATTCATCCAATACGCTATATGCCACATGTTCCTGTGGAGGATGGGGATGCACACCCGATCCCACTGCGCTACATATTGCCTCCCCAGTGCGAACATGTTAATAGACAGGAAATCAATACAATACAAGCTACAAATTTAGCATGGTAACGCATGGGAACACTGGCGCACAGAATGCCACTGTACGCACCAACACTACCTCTGCAGCATCACCCCGCATTATCGGTCACACACCGGAGATGGCATGCCGATGCTGCAGCAAGTGGGAATAGACACAATGGGAGACCTGCATGTGAATGAATGAATGAATGAAATTAGATTTATAGAGCGCGATGGCTACCCTGAGGCCTCCCAGAGCATGCGGACGGTAAGTTCATAGAGCACACAGACGTCAACTATATAAGTAACCAAACCCTATTATTTAAATTTGCGTATCACAGACTAAGAGGAGCAATACGACTTCTTTACCCCACATTCCCAACTGAGCCTCCATCCCTGACAGCGCTGCAAATGATTATCACAAACCCAAGTAATGCCGATGGTGTCCAAGCTGTAGAAACTCCTGCAGGGGGATGTAGCGGGAGATGCTACTAGAGCGCGAGAGAGATGGAATGCTCACCTAGAAATACCCCTAAGCGAGGAAGACTGGCAAAGTTGCTGCGCTTCGACAGCAATGCTGACCCCAAATGGAAACCTTCGCATAATCCATTATAAATACATATATCAAATATATAACACTCCACTCAAACTGCAGAAACACGGTCTCCGAGACACGGCATGCTGCCGGCGATGTGGGGAGGAGAATGCTGACTTCATGCATTTGGCATGGAAGTGTGCTAAGATCAGCAAATATTGGGTGGAAATAACGGACACACTGAGCCACTTGTTGGAAACCAAAATAGAATGCTCGGTAAAAGTTTGTCTATTGGGCACAGTAAAACAGGTACGCTCTAGTAAGCGCAAACTGTGTGTCATAGCACTATTACTGGCAAAGAGAAGAGTCTCTGTCCACGGGGACAGTAAGCACTCCCCTAGCAGAAAACAATGGCTAATAGACATGGCATACTGCAGAGATACTTTACAGACATATGAAGAAGAGCTCCCAACAATGTCCAGGCCTAAAGAATACTGGACACCCCTAACAAATTACTTACAATCGAATACAGATTTGTTAACCCATTCCACGATGTAAATAAAATCTGCTCCGAATGTATAACAAAGAGAAATGTATTATATTGTACTGTGTATAACAAGCATGTATGCTAGATGCACCGCCATGCAGTGTACTACATTCACCTGAGGTGTTGGTGTTACGTATTGTTTGTTTTTTGACGATGATAATAAAAACTTAATTAAAAAAAATATATATATTTCTCAGCTCGACCCCTACCTCGATACAGTGCCCACAGAGAGTGGTTTCTTTTTCGGTTTTGTCCCTTGTCCTACATAGCAGCAGTACTTTATTTTTCTTAACTTTAGCATGGAACAGCTGATTACTTTGTCACGAGTCCAGAAATGGAAAATATCAGCATAGCGTTTGCCCTTAATGGTGCATTATGGTCAAACCTAAAAAAAAACAGACCAAAATCTCTTGACGTTTTAAGCTCAAACTGTAAACATCTGAAGGCTATGATTTGGTGATCTTGGCATTTACCACCGGCATTCGGTTTGCAGTGCACATAGAAAGTCATCCATGAAGAGAAGAGGTTTTCAACTTCACAGAGATGGAGATGTAGACTTACAAATTTCAGTAATTCACAAAACAACATCCATGTTTTGTAAGAAAAGTGGTTTCTCCAGAAGGAAAACTTTTTCTTTGTGGGGAAACCTCATTTCCTACAGTCCTATCATTTTTGGGGAGAGTTCACATTCTACCTTGGAAAGGGACTTATTTGTGTTTTTAAGAGTAAATATGTGAGCATGTCATCCCTTCTACTCCTTTACTGGAGCAAACCTTCAGCTATTTACAGGGTGGAAAGGGTGTCAGAGGATAGTCTTTAAGCAGCCCCAAATTTGTTATTTTCAGGTATACACAATCTTTTATGTTTTGCCCATCCTCCAATGTCCATTTTCCACCCAAAGGAGAAGATCTACTCACATAGAACCCTTTGTGTAAGTAAATTAAAACCAATTCTATTAAAACGGAAGAATATGCAGCATCTATTATTTTTTTCTCTTTGCTGATTTCAGACCAGAGCTAGCATGTTTGACTTTATTATTACCAAATAGCTGGAACTCGCAACCAGAATAGAAATCTGACCATGCTATCTCTTTGCCTTAATATACCCTGATCTATAGGGCATCTAGGGGATTGGGCTGCAGTGTTATAAAACACCATACATCAAGCACAGTTATGCACTACTCAACCTGCCTGCATAACATTCTCATAAACAAATATAGCTGCAGTCACAGAGGAATCAGAACAAATCTTCGCTTGAAGGTTTACATATACATTTGGGTGTATTGGGAATATCATGAATTTAAAGAGTTTGATAGGACCACTCCTTTAAAAGCATGACTGACAAAGTTTTCCCAGTAATTCTCCTGGAATGCTTTTGAGAATTCAGAGGGAGCTAAGTAGCAGATGGTCTTCATGGTTGCAGCAGTCTCATCTGTGGTGAGATTAATCCACTTGGTCAGGGTCTAGTCTTTTATTGAAAGCGGAAGACTGGCTGTGAGGTTGAAGGTGTTGTATATGGACCAATCTTATTGCAAACGTAGTCCGAAAAGTTGTTGCAGAGATCTTGTGTGGTGGTGATGTTGGTGGTGGTGGCCTCGGGGTAGTGAATTCTTTGATGTTGGAGAAGATTTCCTTGCTGATGTTGGAGAAGATTGTGTTGCTTTTGTTAATGGCTTCAATGCAATCTGTGAGAGCTGTTCTCTTGGTGTTCCGGATGTGGGGGTGGTTTTGCCTCAGGATGGATTGGAAGATATACTAATCTGAGCCATTTTAGTTAGTTCACCACATGCTTTGCAGTTGTTTGCGGTGCCGCTTTGTCATCCTGAGTTCTTACATGTTCCAGCTGGCCTGTGTCCATGATATGGTTGTTTTGCTGTGCTTGGCAGGGGACACGGTGTTGGGGCAGGCCGTGGTCCATTCGTTGAAATTTATGACGTCTTCTGTTAGGTTGCTGGTTTGCTTGGGGCGGCAAGTGGGGAGGGCAGAACTCCAGTCCTTTTCTGAGATGTTTTTATAGTAATAGTGGGCCTGCGGTGGGCCGTTATCTTTCTCTGGTTGGGGATGGTGATGTTGTAGTCGATGATGGTATGGGTAGTACAGGTTATGGGTGTTGGTTTCCTGACTGTGATGTTGCTGAGGTTGGAGACAATAGGGTCCTGTAAGTGCCCAGCAGAACAAGAAGGTCCAGTGATGTGCTTCGTGAGGCCGAGGTTCTCAAGTTATAATCGTTGCGGTCCTCTCAACTAAAGTTCAAGTCTTCCAGGAGGATGAAGGTTCTGGAGCCTAGTATGAGGGGTGTGACAAAGTCTCTGATGTCTCAGGCAAAGTTGGCACGGGGTCTTGGTGGTCTGTATACAAGGGTACTGCACAGGCTGTAGCTCGCGGTGAGATGTTCATGTAGCTATTTTCAAAGGAAAGTGGTGTTAATGTTACAGAAGCAGCATTATGTGTAAAATACAATTAGTAGGGAGCCACTATTAGGGTTATGGTACTTAATTTGATATATAACGTAATGTTCTTATGTCATGGTGAATCTGCATAAAAATATATATTTACATGGGCCAGCGAATAGAACACATGCACTATTTGAGAACCTGAAAATGAGCATCAACATGCACTATTTTCTCTCTTTCTTGTGATGACAACAATAACAAATTGCATATCATGTTTGGCATGTAACGTCATTAGTATTCTTTACAACAGTTCGTTTTGACAGTTTATACATAGCAAGCATTTAATTAATGGACATGTAGGCACACCAAGGTCAGAAAAGCTGGAGCTAAGTCAACATCAACTTTAGAGTCCAATCAGCATGCACTATTATTATCTCCATTCTGATTTAGGTGAAAATGGGCAATAAAGTTTAATAGGGCAAGTCACAAACTGAGAACGTGGCAAAAACGAAATGCTGAGCAATGTGTGTTTACAACGGTGAGCAGTTTGTACCTGGGAGTTAGTACTATGGGGCTTATTTACAAGTCCCTTGGGCTAAAGGTGAGTCACTTTTAATATGGGAAAAAGTGACCTAACGGTGGGGCAGGGGGCTTGTAAATAAGCCCCTAGGAGTGCAGCAGTTAGAATTGGGCTATTGGGTAAAACATCTTCTTCATTTTAACAGCTTGAGGTTTCTTCTAAAAGAATAATTTGAGGACACCTCATCAAAGAAGTGCAGGTAACTCATCACAAAGCGCACAAGCACTGTGAAATGTACGACAGTAAAGAACATGTCATTTTACAACCAAGATTTTCAGCTGTTTTTCAAACAGATGACATTGCATCCACAGGACTGAAATGTCAATGCATCGAAACTGTAAAGGAATTGCTCGTGCAGAGCTTGCATCCGGATCTGAAGGAGAGAGTGACCATATGGCACATAACAGTTCTGTCAATAGGTCCGATTTTTTTGCATAATCAGTTTAATGCTAATAATTCGAATGTTCATGCCCTGCAAACCTATTACCTCTGGAGCATCGAATTTTTCTTAGGAAATGAACTTGTGACTATTGCACTGGTGGCTGGCATGTACCTAAGCTAGTAGGGTAAAGAGGGGACACAAAAAAATACTAATTAATAAAATCGACTTACCTTTATTGCTTGCAGTACGATGTCCTCCTCCCATGGGTGTCTTATCCGAAACCAAGAAACTGCACTACCCAATCCTCACAGCATGAGAGCAGCACCAGGATTGGATAGAGCAGGCTCTCTCAGCGCTCCTTAGAGGCCTACGCTTTCTCTACCGAGCTGTCTGAAACAGCTGGGTTAGAGAACTTTAAAATGCACGTGTCTGGCTGGCCATAGCAAGACGACCGGCCAAAGAAACATGAGCGTTTTAAAGTGCACACCTCCCTGCTACTGCCACTCGGCAGCACTGGCCCCACCCCGTCCTGGCACTTACTTTAGGACGCATTGCTGAAAACTAAAATGGTAATAAATAAACTTTATCACCATTTTATTTTTCAGCTCTGGGGCTTGTGGGTTGACACTCCTCTGCTCAAATGGAGGAGCCGCCCCTGATATTGATGTCACCCTAAGGCTTTCCAGAACAACTCAGTTGAGTACAAATAGTAATACTTAGCAATCATCTTTAAAACTTTGCCTATAGTATAACAACAGCCTTTGTGCTAACATTTCAATTTCATAGTAACCACCACGCAGTGTGTGTAGTACAGTTGTCACCAGGTTAATGCAAACTCTGCATTCTTTGGTGATCTGTACCAACAATTTGCAAAAGTGACTCAAACTATCCCAAAGTGTAAATTTGGGATTTACTTTCCCGCACAAAAGAAGTTTGCGCTGGAAAGTAGCCACAAAGCTGCACAAAGTAGACCTCTGCACTGCTTTGTGCTACTTTGTGTCAAGGAGCATTTCATGGGTAGTGCATGGGCATTGTCATGCAGTCACCCATGGTTTTCAACAGAAAACCCTATCTAGTAACATTTGTAGTCAGGGCTTTGCACCAAAAATGTATGCCTTTTTGAGGCGGGTGCAAGTGATAGAAAACCTGTATTTTTTTCCAAACCTTTCCAACTTTGAATAGGTGCTGTGTGGTACAGCACACATACAAAGTGGGAAACGTTTTTTAGTAGTCAAAGCATACCATTTTGCTCCAACAATATACCCTTCTAGTACAAAACCTCTGCTATACTGGAACAAAAACATTTGCTCTGTGGTGCAGAGGTATGTGCTGGTGCTATGTAGGCAGAAAGGGTGCCAGCAGAAAGAAACAGAGAAGCAACTTCAGATCTTAGTAGTTATGGCACTGTCCTGCTCTCTCCTTTTCACGCACAAAAGCACAATAACTTTGGTTGCTACGTGGCACGGACAAATAGTAAAAGTTCCCCTTCATGGAACTGTTCTAAAAGAGTTTATATTAAACATTATACCTAGATACTGACAACAACTGAATGTCCAAGAGAGAGGGGAAACAATATATCTCAGAAGTGGATAATTCAGACCGGCTCCCACTGCTGTACTCATTCAATTTTTCAATTAAACTTTACAAGAATGAGTGTTTGCCTTGCATCTGGAAAAACATAATTGAATGCAAATAATCTTCTGATAAGGAAACCCTTGCCCCACAGTTAAAACTATCAATAGTAACATGCCAGGCAACTGCTCAGAAACTGACAAGTCTGATAAAAAGGATAATTATACATTTTTGTATGATGCCAAACTGTGATTTATAGAAGGAAATGTTTACAACAGAAAATGACATTTACTTTTTGTTGTTTTCCAAGGAAATTCGATATCCTTGTTTAAAAAGTGACTATATGTCTGATAAAAGATGCATTCCAAACCTTAAATTAAATATGGAAAGAAATCAATGCTGCTACAACAGAATGTGTTTAAGTTTTCTTGCTTTTTTGCTTAAAGGAATCTCAACATTTACTTTATATGTACAATATTATTAAGAGGGATTACATTGATTCTAATTTGCTGATGCAGGCTTGAAGACAAAAAGAATGTTACTAATGGCAATCTTTGTAACATAATCATAATGCAGTAGTTTCAGATAACATTGTAAGTTTTAGAACAGATTCATTCTGGTTTATACGCAAAACACGTGGCTCATATAAACTGTTATGTTATGCTGATATTATGCAGATTAGTAGAGTGTACTATCACCGGGTAGGGTATCCTGGCGCAGGGCAGGTGTTAGCCTGGGCACACATAGGGCCTAGTGTGACTACTCTTTAGTATGCCGGACCCATGTTATGTAATGCCTTGAGAATGTGAGTGAGGAGTTTAACTTGTGCTCATTTATCAATGGGGAGGTGTGGTGTAATGCGAGTGCAGCGTGGGAGTTTGAGAGTGATTCTGGCCACCGAGTTCTGAATGGTCTACATCCTTCTGGTGAGTGTTTTTATATAGAGGGTACTGCCATAGTTTCAGCTTCCTTGTGACTAGGGTGTGCCTGGCAGTTGGTTGGGAGATATTTGAAAATCTTCCTCAGAATCTTCAGTGCATGAAAATGTCATACGCAGAAAGAATTGTGAGGAGCAAAAAGAAAAATATATTCTTAGTATGCTTATTGTTCAAGCACAAAGCAGCAAACATGTATTTCAAGATAAAAATAGCTTCCTCAGGGCCTATTTCACAGTTCCAGCAGTCCAGTTAGTCATTCAATTTGTATTTTCAAAGGTTTCCCTAATAGCAGTGATGTATTCAAGTTTCAAATTACAGCAGTTCAAGTACAAGAAGAAGAGTAACTGGCATAGTGCCGTTCCACCATCAGTGTATCAGGACGTGATTTTTATTGTAAAACGTGTTGTCAGCTTTGTACATGGACAATACATTAATTAAGAATACATTTTTCATTTTGCCCCTTGCAATTGTTTCTGTGTATGAAATTTTTATACTGTGCTACTGTAGCTGCAAGCAGGCACATCGTGAGGGAGCATTTGTTGCTGGTCTACATGAATCTGCCTCAGTTGGCAATTTATCTTCAGAGTATGGAAGCATCAGGCGGTGACGGCATTGACTTGGGCTGTCATGTTGAGTTTGCTTTTGATAATGAGCCTGAGGCTATTGGCGTGGGGTGTGGGGCTGGATGTCGGCCCTAGCTCTTTTGCCCACCATGTGGAAGTGTTCAGCTTTAGACAGTTGGTCTGCATCCAGTGGGTGATATCAGTCATGCAGGCACTAAATTTGATCCGGATACTGGGTGTCTATTACTTGAGGAAGAGAATGAGTTGTGTGTCTTCAGCTTCGGAGAGGGCGGTGATTATGTGAGAGCAGATGATGCTGGCTACAGGGATTATGTATGCTTTGAAGAGGGTCAGGCTCAGGGAGGATCCTTGCAGAACTCCGCAGATGAGGTTGTGGGCATTTGAGGTGTACAGTGCCAGGTTGACTGACCGCGTCCTTCCAGTCAGGAAGGAGCAGATCCATTGGAGTGCGTGTCCTTGGATTCTGATGTTGGATAAGTATTGGATGAGGATTGGGTGGGGGACAGTGCCAAATGCTGCAGAGAGGTCAAGGAGGAAGAGAGCAACCATGTCTCTTCTGTCCAGAGTCATGCAGATCTCATCCATGGTGGAAATAGAGCACTTTCCATGCTGTGGTTGGGTCTGAAACCAGACTGAGTTGTGATAAGGGGATGGTAGTTGTTGAGGCATTCAGTGAGGTGTCTATTGATGATTTTCTCTAAAACCTTGGCCAGAAATGGTAACAGGGAGACATGGTCTGTAGTTGGCGAGGGTTGAAATGTTGGAAGCTGTCAGCCATCTCACTTCCCTTCATGCCATTGAGACTGAAATGCCATGGACTTGGCAGCCACAAAAGACCAATCTGCGTTATCATCTAGTGCTTGCCACATTCCACCACCTCCACATTAGCCCAAATATTTGTGGCCATACTGGCTCTTCTGATGTTGCGCAGATTTCATCTGGATTCAGGCATTGCTTTAGTTTTGTGTTTTAGACAGACTGCATTTAAATTGGCATGCAGATTTTGGTGCAAGTGGAAAACACATGCCACATGAAACATGAAATGAGGCCTAGTCAAATGCTTCTTAAAAGTGTCACTTTTGGTGCAAAGCAAAGTGAAAGACATAAAATGAGACCTGGTCACAATGCTTTCAGTCTGAAATGCTTGTGCTGAATTAACATGTGTTTTTGCCGTGTAAAGAAAACTCGTGATTTCAGTTTCCTCTTTAGCTTTGAAGATACAATAGAATGTGTGTTCTCTCCTCCCAGCTTCCTTTCCCTTGTAAATTACACTCCATGGTCCTGTCTCAAAAGTTTTTGGCTTTGTTACATATTTAGACAGTACATATTCAGTTCAAAACACATCTTTTTATAATGTGTATTAAATTAATCAACCATGCACCATCACTACACGTGGGGCTTAAGCATTTTGCATGAAAAGCTATCTAAATCATTAGAGAATGTTGCTATCAGTATGAATTAACTGCTTGTGCTTTGAAAATTTACACTGGTGCATGTTTATGCTATGTTGTACATTGCACATTTTTGCATGTTGTGCACAAATAATAGAAAAGCTGCTTTAAATTAATAGCTTTTGCTAGGTAATAAATAATACAGGGTACTAGCAAGGCTGTGAATTGTATTGAACGAGAGACACATGCGCAGAACCAGCTACATACTGCCAAGTGCCTCAAGTGGAGACCTGGTTCAAGGCCACCATGAACTGTACATTCTTGTTGTCCGGCCAATGTACCAGTGTTTGTGGAATGTGTTTATCCTGCGTGCGATGTGACAGGACGGAGGAAATGGACTGAAACATTTTTTCCTAGTAAATGTTGCTAAAACATATAATTGTAATAATCTTTAACGCTTCTTTTGTTAAAACCGGATTTGCAATGAGAACATTATGGTGAGACCCTCTTGTCATCTATGCTAACTAATCACGGTGCAAGCTTTACTGAAAACTGCAACATTATTAGTGTAGTCAGCCAAGAATTAGAGTATAAACAATGACCTCTTTGGAGGTGTGTTAGCTTTAGAGGCCTTATGGCTTTAGAAGCTTGAGGGGGCAGCTAAGGTCAGACATCATATGGGTTAGGCACGTGAACGTCACGGGTGCAGCCTGGGAGAAGATTGCGTCCGAGGAGAGACAGAGGAAGGTGGGGGGGCCTTTGCTCATATTTTTCAGAGAGTCCTTGCACGTCATATTTTTGGCAAGTCAGATCACATTCCTCTGTGGTCTGTGAAGGAAGGGCCTTTTCAGGAGCAGCCTCGCTCTGTGAAGCACAGAGACGCAGATGAACAAGACCAGGGCAGAGACAGCAGCTGATGGAAAAGGCTTAGATTTAGATGCTAAAACTCTAAGTTTATGCTTTGATTAACTAACTAGTTTTGAAAAGATGAATTTGTCTTATGCATTTATTTCTCTTTATGGGAGATTTTTGCCAATTATTAATTATTGATCATCCTTGCAAACTCACTCTGGAATTTTACTTTTCCTGAATCGCTTTAAAGAGTTCTGACTGACACAGAATTAGGATTTTTCCTCCTAATGGAGTGCTTTGTATGCAACCTATATATATTAATTCTATTTTGCCTATTTTGGAACCTGATTGTTATTTGACTAATGAATAAAGGGTTAGAGAACTTTAACTTTTAACTAGAACATAAAACCCTTTAAAAATACTCACAACTCTCTTTATTGGCTTAAATGATATTGATTTTTCATGTTTATGTAAAGTCTCATGAAGGTAATATACAGAGACAAGGGTCCAGCACCTTTACAGCGGTAAATTAGAGGTAAATAAGGTTTTGCATTGAGAAATTACAGTGAAATTTCTGCTGTATCAGTTTCTGGTAGCAGAGTATGGTTATTATTGATTAGTTTGGTGATTAAGGATTATTAATATCACCATCAACTATTCGACTAATGGATCATTGACGTTAGGAGGGAAGTAAAATATTTGCCCAAGTTAGATAAATGTCCAAGTCCTGATTCCTGATTCCAATGCTCAGAACCTGACTGGCAAAGCTGTACTGGAAGGTGATGCAAGAAGGCGATTGCTGGAGTGGTGTGAGTATCAATAGGGTTGTGAAATGTTGTTAATGTGCTAGGATGTATTTTGGAAGTATTGAAAATAGTAAGGGTTTTGACTGTAGGTGAAAATGTTGCTAATTTTTTACTTGATGGTTTTATTGATTATATTGGTAATTTCATAGAACAAAATTTGTGATTATTGATTATATGTTCTTAACATGTAGTGTCTTGTTTTATGTTGTCTGGAAGCACAGGTACGGTGATACCTGGAAATTCCCGGGAAAGGAATAGCGGGTGGTAAATGAATGCTACGCTGCTCTGAGGTTACTCATCTGTTGGAATAACACTGAGAAGCTATGCAGGGCTGGCAGTGTTAAAGTAGGGATTATTTTCTGTGTAAAAGTGAGAGCGATTGATAGCAAAGAGTTCACTGGTGAAACTTTGGTGTTATATCACCTAGAAAGGGTAACACTGAAGGAGTAGCTGGTTCTTCTGCGCTTGAGTGAAGGGTAAGCGGAAGGGATTTACTCGCAGTGTTTGAAGAGTAAACAGAAGTTCTTACATTGTGAAGAGTAAGCGGAATGTGTTACTCGTAGTGAAAATAAATCTAGTCTTTGTTTAGTGGAACAGAGTAGCGAATCTTTTTATGTTGTTAATAACAGAATTTTGATTAAGAAAAACTCAGAAAAATATTGCAGTTGAGAGGGTCAGTAGTAGGAGTTAAACTGACTGTAATTGAAACTGACAGTATTGGAGAAAAGAAATTGCATTGAACTATTGCAGAAATGAAAATGTTTGAAGGTTTAAAGAAACTGTTGGGTGGTAAAGTGAAAAATTTGTTTTTAATTGGTGATGCTCCTGAAGGAACACCTGTGCATTTTATGTCTACCAATTTGGGACAAAATTCATGTATGTGGGTTCACCAATGGTACAAGATTACTGAAAAAGAAGGTCCTTTGAGGTTTCCAAAAGATGGTACTTTTGAATTGCAAATTATTGGCAAATTAAGGGAAGTGTTATGTGAAATAAAGACACCATCTAGAGATGCACAATTTGAGGCTCTAAGCATGTGGGAAAAGACAGCAAGAGACAATGTAAGTGAGGATAAAAAGGTAAAGTACCAGATGCAGGAGAAGGGAATTAATGATGATAAAACGTTTCTAAAAAATAATGATTTAGGGGATGAAATAACGGATGCATTGTTAACTGTTATGTGGTTTCCATTAAAAATACTGAAAATAGTGTACCCGTAAGTACTACAGTGGCTACTGCATCTGTTGAACGGAGAGAAACACAGATTGAGCGAACTGTGCAGACATTTCAGATTGACACACTACCTGTTGAGTCAGCACTGACAGTGTTACCACCAGGTGTTACTGGTTCAAATGTGACTGATGCAGTCCAAAAATTACATACTGCAGATGCACAGGAAATGCCTAGAGAAAATGTGACTGTCCCAATTAATATGGTCCCTACTCAAAAGGTTCAAACAGCTGCAGAAGGAGTGATTATGGCAGGGTTTATTTCAGAAACTCAGAATTCACAGGTTATTGAACTGAAACTATCCCAGACAGTCCAAACACTGAAGGGTGGGGGAAAAATGGTCTTTATAACATCTGCAGCCCAGGATAAAATGAATATATTTGGAGATGGGATTTTTCAAACCTGTTTTGAAGCAGCAGCAGTGCTTAAAAAGAGAGCATGGGGGACCAAATTAACCCAGAGCCTGGAAAAGAGAAACAGCTTAGTGTTTTAAATTCAACTTTTGAACATGAAGAAATTAACAGTCCCTGCTGTTTAAATCATGAAAATGTGAACCAGTGTCAGGAGAAATAATTAATTTCCCTGAGTAAGGATACAGCTACATGTGCAGTAACTACATATGATATACTGACAGATTTGGTTCAAAAATATGAAATTGATGTTTCAGGAAGCTTTGCATCAGAAAAGTTTTAGGGTACATATGAATGATGAAGCAAATGAGAAAATGTGTTCTTCAGGAATGTAGTTGCACATTGCAGAAATAATAAAATATATTTTCAAATGCAATGGGTTTGAGAAATTAGGAGACAAGTGGGCAAGAAAACATGAGAAGAAAAAGAAACCGCAAGACCTTGTTAGGGAAAATAATAAACACGATGAGGGAGAAGCTTTTGCTTACTCATTGAGAGAAAAGGTGGGAGAAGTGCATGTTCATTTGCCACAGAACAAAGGTGAACTTGCATCATATCTGAACATATTCCCACAATTGAGAGACAAACTTATGCTTGAAATTTTAAAGGAGTTATGCATTCATTTGGAAATGTTCTTTGACATTGCCATGCACACTGAATTGTGGTTTGAATCTAAAGTTGTTGTGCAAAGGCCAGGTGAGGAGACAATGAAAAGCGTTTGAATGAATGCACCATCATTTGCTGTTGTTATGGAGAAAAACGTAGCAGTGATTACTTTCCTGAAGGGAAGAGTGGCAGGAAAGGATGTTGATTGGGTACAGATTAAAAGAACACAGGATGGAAGTAAAGGTGTTTTGCTTTGTACAAATTCAGGTATGGATGTTGCACTGCTGGAAAAAGCATTCTTTTGCCATCTTTATAACAGATTTGAGCATTGGAAGAATACATTTAAATTTAAACATGAAGCAGCAGTTGGAAATGTGCAAAAACAGAGAGAAATGCAGCTGCAAGAGGTGTCAGCCAAGCAAATGCAAATGTCAGTTCAGAAACAGGTACCAATGGCAGGAGTTTTTCAAGCCCAAATGGTCCCACAAAATATGTAAAATGCTAAAATTAATTTAAATAAGTTGTCCAGAGAAAATATGATTTTTTTTTATTTTTTTTTCTTGTCCTCATTTACAACCCAGTCAGGCTTGTCCATGCTGAAGATTATTGAGAAAAAGCAACCGTCTCAGGACACTGGATCTGCTGCCTTATGACCTATTTGGGCCAAGACTGCCGGTGCTCTCTCAGTCAACTGCTTAGGAGCAATGCCAACTTGGGGTACCCATCGCTCAACTTAGATCACTAGAGCGTCTCAATCAAATCCTTCAAAGGGGTAAAGGATAAGCAAGAGAAAGAGGGTTGTATAATCCTTGGACTAGGGGGAAAAAAAAAAAAACCCTAGCTCCATCCCAACAAGTTCCAAAACTCCCGCTTCTTCTTGCTTCCTGCCCTTGAGAGGTCTAACCTCGACGTTTTTAATAGAGAGGACAGCCAATCTTGGTGGGTAGGTGGTAGCGCGTCTTTCCATTTGATGCAGATCTCTCGCCTGGCAAGCAAGATAGCATAAAATAGGATTTTCTCAGATGCCCCTTGTACATCATTTGCAAGACCAAACACCAGCATAGGCAAGTTATCAATAATGTGTGACCCCAAAGCTCTAGAAAGTGTATTACTCACTGCTTGCCAGAAGCCAGCAAGGGCGGGACAGTTAAGGAACATATGAATATCAGAAGCTTCTACTGCCCCGCACTTTGCACAGCATACTGGTGGCCCATTTGAACATTTTCTTAGCCTCAGTGGAGAGTAATAGGCTCTGTGTATTGTAAATAGATGATTCCTTCGAAGCCAAGCTGGTTTTACAATGTCATATAGCTTTTTGCAGGATTTTAACCATAGTGAC
This sequence comes from Triturus cristatus, assembly GCF_964204655.1. Taxonomy (NCBI): domain Eukaryota; kingdom Metazoa; phylum Chordata; class Amphibia; order Caudata; family Salamandridae; genus Triturus; species Triturus cristatus. The sequence continues at coordinate 427,094,937 of NC_140593.1, forward strand.
TGAAGGTCTTGCCGTGGGATACTGCTCTCCCAAAGAAAGATGGGTAGTAGAAATTCGCCGTCCTGCTCTTCCATGATGGAGCGGTACCAAACCGCCACCTCTTTCTTTGCTGGAGGTTTATGTATGACCAGATGTTCAAATTGATTTGTACCACCCATTAGATGTTTGTTGCGGGAAGGTTGAACAGCATTAGCCCAGCTGGTTAGTTGGAGATATTTAAATCTGAAGAGGGAAGGACCGACTATATCTCTTAGGGCCTCCCAGGGAACCAAGGTACCCTCCACGAAAAGGTCTCCCCATCTCTCGATGCCAGCCACCCTGAGGGGAGTTGATAAACTATCTAACAAACATTCCGGCGTCCCAGGAGAGTTCCAGATTGGGGCGAATCCTGAATAGTATCCCAGTTTTAATGAAGCTCTAAGGCCAGCCCATGATTTAGCCAGCCCCTGTAACACCTTCAGCCTGACTTTTTTGAAAAATTTTGTATTGCCATATTTATATAAGTAACCTTGCTCAGATATACCCGAACCTCTCAACATGGCCGAAAACATAGCCCCGACACCCTCACTGATAGGAGTTTTTAGCAACATACGTGAGTAGGAAAGTTGAAAGGCCCAAGCATACAACTGTATGTCAGGAGCTGCTAAACCTCCCTTTTCTCTTCGCCTTCTGATTTTTTTCCAAGCTATCCTAGACTGTCGAGAAGCCCAGACAAAGGCATTTAAATCGCTCTGAAGCTTTCCCAGTGCTCTCGTATCAAAGTATAAGGAGATAGCACCAAAGAGAAAGGTAAATCTAGGCATAATGGACATCTTAATAAGATTGACTCGCCCAAGTATTGAGAGCGGTAAAAGGGCCCAAGAATTCATTAATTTGCGAGTTTCTCTAGCTATTAGCATTAAGTTATAGGTGGATATCTTATCTATCTCCTGGAGAATATAGATTCCCAAATATCTCATGCTGACCTTCAAAGAAGGGAGCTGTTGGTGAACCTGCATATTCCAAGCCATTATTTCAGTTTTGGAGGTATTGATCTTATACCCTGAGACTGCACCGAATTCCAGTGCCAACTCCATAACTGCGGGGTAAGCGGTGTTCAAATCTGATGTGAATATAAGCACATCGTCAGCATACAAAGCCACTTTTTTCTCCCATTCCCCATATCTGAAAGATGATACTCTAAGATCATCCCTCAGAAGCTGGGCGAAAGGTTCGATATACAAATTAAACAATAAAGGGGAAAGGGGACACCCCTGACGCGTACCTCTGGAGATCTCAAAAGATTCGGCAAGGAAGCCGTTTATAAGTAGATTGGCCGAAGGGTTACTATACAAAAGGGCAACAGACCGCCTAAACTTCTTTCCAACCTTGAACTTGGCCAGGACCTCCGACAGGAACACCCAGTTAACCCTGTCGAAGGCCTTAGCCGCGTCAAGAGTCAGAACAGCGAGTGGAAGAAAACAAGTTGAGGCTAGGTCTATAGCCCCAATCAGATCATGGGTCAATTCTGAGAGATGACGCCCTGGTATAAAGCCCTTTTGATTCTGATGTAACAGGCCTCCGACCTCCCTGCCAAGCCTTTTAGCCAAAATGGAGGCAAAGATTTTATAGTCAGCATTTAATATGGAGATAGGCCTATAGGATTCACAGCTCGTGGGAGACTTCCCCTGTTTTAATATTAAAGTTATGGTTGCTTTATTCCAGGAAGGAGGAGGGATCAAGCCGTCTAGAAGGACTTGATTGAACAGAATTGTCAAAGTCGGGACGACCTCCTTAACAAGAGATCTATATAATTCAGTGGGGAGACCATCAGGGCCTGCTGCCTTGCCCCTTTTTGATCTCATTAGTTCACACTGGACCTCCTCTTGAGTAATCGGGAGGTCTAAGGCAGCTTGTTGTTCCGAGGTTAGCACAGGGAGATTTAACTTGCTTAACCAAGATTGGATCCTCACACGATCTGAGTCGCCATCCTCGCTGTAAATTCCCTGGAAAAAAGAGTGGAACGCCCCTCTAATGTCGTCATCCGAGGTGTAAGATAAACCATCCTTAACGACCATGCTGATATTGTTTCGTGCCCGATCTGATTTTGTTTTCCAGGCGAGTAATTTGCCTGCCCCTTCGCCATACTCGAAACGGGCTAACTTACTAGCCTCCCATCTTTGCATTAAGCGTGAGCTCAGAATACTATCTAGCTGGGCCTTAAGATTCCTAAGCTTGATATGATTCTCAGTAGGTAAGCTCGGGTTATGTAGATCGATTGATAGCTGAGTAGCCTTGATATTGCGCTCTAGCTCGAATATGTCTTCCTTATATTTTCTACTCTTGTAAATCGTGATGCTAGTGATAATACCCCTCAAAAGAGCCTTGAAAGACTCCCACACATTGACCACGGATGCGGTCCCCATATTTCTTGCCATAAAATTTTCAGACTCTCTCCGAAGAGAGAGTAAAATGTCTTCCGAGGCCAAAAGTGCGCGGTCCATAGACCAGTTCCTGGGCGGAAGATCCGCCGCTATTTCTATGACCATGCATACGGCAGAGTGGTCCGAGAGCTGGGCGGGAAGATAGAAAATAGTTTTAATTAATATATGCAGAGCGTAACTGGCAAGTATGAGGTCAATCCTATAATATGAATTATTTCCAGAAACAAAATCATAACCCAGTTCAACAGGTTGCTGTATTTGAAAATGAGAGTTTTAACACTAACAATTCTGAAGTTACCAAGTCCATTGTGAAAGCAGTGGAAGGTCCAGACTTAGTTGTAGGAGTTTTAAACAAAGAAATTAGAAACCTAATTTTAGAAGAATTTGCGCCAAAATAGGCCCATTTGAGGAAAGTTACCAATTTGTTGTTTGTGAGTCAGGCCTGGCAGGAAAACAATTGTTTTGCAAATTAAATGGCACAGATTACTGTACAACAGAAAATGTTATGATGAGGATGTACATTTTAAAAATGGCCCAACAAGAGACAGCTGTAGCATTGTTTTCAGAAAAGACAGTTGAAAAATTACCTTCTGATTTGAAAGAAATAATAAACACAGAAGTAAGGGAGTTCACAGAGAAAGATGTCAGATTAATAAAATGTGCAGAGCATGACTTATTCAAATTAGAATCAGGTGACATGTATTCAAGAACACCATCAGTTGCAGACATTTTACCCATAATTGGAAATAAAGTGAGTAAAGTATTTTTGAAAATTGATCGGAAGTTTATGTAACTTTTTGATCACAGGTTCACAGAAACTAAATGAAAAGAACATATTAGTGCAGGAGATTAATAGCATAACTTTTCCATGTTGTCCTGTGGTACCGAATCCAGCCAATATATTTTTTCACATTCCATGTGCTGAAGAATGGCTTATTTTTATTGATTTTTGTCAAGTTCATGTTATAGAGCCATTGCATGAGAATAGTCAGGAGTAATGTCAAAAAGAAAATGAATGCCTGGGACACATAATTGGAAAGGGAGCTAGAAAGGTGTCAACAGAGAGAGTGGAAATAATTCACCAGATGAATCCACCTCAAATTCAGAAAGAAGTCAAGATGTTTTGGGGAATGGTTAGCTGCTGTAGAGAGTGGTTACCAAACCTTTCCCTAGTGGCTAATCCTTTACTGAGGCTGACACACAAGGATGTGTCTGATCTGCTTCCATTGGTCAACAATTGCACAAAAGCATTCCTAGAGTTGAAAGAGAAAAAGTGTTGCGCCCCAGCACTAGGAATGAAAGTTATTTAAAAGAAAATACACCAATTTGCAGTGAGAGGGAGGGCTGTGATCTCTCAGTGCCTGTTCAAAAACATGAATGTGTTCAAAGGTCTGTGATGTATTTCCCAATGACCTTTGACCCCAACATCAATGAAACTGACTATGAATGTCTAGATGTCATGAAAATAGGCATAAATACAAGATCAGACTATAAGGATGAACGTCTGATTCAGCCCAACAATGTCCATTTTGTTGATGGCCCATATTTGAAACGTAACAATGACACATTAAGAGCAGCACATGCTGTGCTTCTTATACATTGTGTTGCCAAAGCTTCATGGCTTTCAGTAGTTACCTCAGCCCAAAATTCGAAATTGATTGCCCTTACCATAACATGCAGTATAGCTGCTCAAATGGGAGTCACTGTTGTTATGGGAGAGAGAAATGCTAATTCTTTTGCACAAAATTGTGTTCTTTCAGCATATACATTCAATGGAATCTTCACAGGTGAATTAATAGAGGCTCAAGAAATTGTTTCAGAAGCAGAACAACAGGGTTGTATCAGAACTGTTTTTGAGAAAAGTGACAACTGCATAGAAGCAGATGTGTTATTGCGAAAACTGATGCCCAGGTACAGATTGCGAGTTTCTCTGAAATCAGATCATAATGAGGACTCAAAGATGATGTGTGCAGAATCACAGATTGGACAATGATTTGATTGTAGCCATCAGCCTGAAGTATCTAGCATAATAAAGCAACACAAAGACAGCACAGAGTTACACTTTGCAAAAGACTGTGTTTCAGCATTACCAAAGTGGCTTGAAGATGGACATGCAAATGCACTTGTGAAAAACACAGATGAAAAGACTAGCCATTGCTGTGAAGGTCTGACTGATGTGGAGCGTGCAGGTTCTCACCGGATTGCAGCTGCTACACAAGATCTACATAATGAATGGTGCCAAAACTTTGATCTGAGAGATGCTGTGAAATGGAAAGGCCTGTTCCAAAGGATCCTGGCAAAGACTGTTGTGAAATGTGGAGGCCTTCGAAATTGGGTGCATGCCTCTCACACAAGTAGGGTCCTGTGTCCCCCTGATAAAACAGCTCCTCTTCAAAAAGATATGCCAGCAGTGGTCAAAGTCCACAGAAGAGGGTCAGTCAAGCTATAAGGGAACACACAGAGTCTGAAGCAGCACTAGAGAAAACTGAAGTGGCACTGGAAAAGCAAAAAGTGTAAACTGACCCAGATAAAAGAAGTGTCCAAAGGGTGAAAGAGTCAGATGCAGCCTCTGAAGAAGAAATTAGTGCTGTGGGCCTACGAGTGGAGGTAGGAAAAAGCTGGCTGAAAGAGTATTCAAAACGTTTGCAATGGCCCTTAAAAAATCATTTGCACCGGTAGCTGAAACATCTGAATCTGATCAAAGTGAAAATAAAAGTGAAAGGCTTGGATTGGAAAAGTGCAGAGAATTGATGGCGCTCTGTCAGAGTTTCTCAGCACCTGAGTGGTCAAATTGCATGGGAAAAAGTACAGAATGGCACACTCTTTGAGCCACCCTGAAGGCAAGCTGGTGACAAAGAGAAAAAGAAATGCTGAAACAATAACTGAGAATTGTCAAGAGATGAAGAGAAAAGACTCTTTGAATGTTGAAAGAAAAAGAAGAAAAGAAAAAAGAAAAGAGAAGTGTTCTGTTGAATTTTCCTTTTATTATTTTAGTTACTTATTTTAGAGAAGACTAACAGTTCCAAGAAGCTACTTACAGAACTCTGCACTAAACATTTGAGCTTGGCTCTATATGATATGATTACAGACGAGACTTGTGTTGCCTTAGAAATAGAGGTAAAATTGTTATACGCTCAGCTTTTACAATAAAAATGTCATCTGTGAAATTAAATGTGTGATGATTTACAAATAATTTGAGGTATCATGATTTGATATCATCAAGGGAGGATTGATGTAGCTCAGATTTCATCTGGATTCAGGCATTGCTTTAGTTTTGTGTTTCAGACAGACTGCATTTAAATTGGCACGCAGATTTTGGTGCAAGAGGAAAACATATGGCACATAAAACATGAAATGAGGCCTAGTCAAATGCTTATTAAAAGTGGCACTTTTGGTGCAAAGCAAAGTGGAAGACATAAAATGAGGCCTGGTCACAATGCTTTCAGTCTGAAATGCTTGTGCTGAATTAACATGTGTGTTTGCCGTGTAGAGAAAACTCGTGATTTCAGTTTCCTCTTTAACTTTGAAGATAAAATAGAATGTGAGTTCTCTCCTCCAAGCTTTTTTTCCCTTGTAAATTACACTCTCTGTTCCTGTCACAAAAGACTTTGGCTTTGTTGCATATTTAGACAATACATATTCAGTTCATAACACATCTGTTTATAATGTGTATTAAATGAATCAACCATGCACCATCACTACACGTGGGGCTTAAGCATTTTGCATGAAAAGCTATCTAAAACATTAGAGCATGTTGTTATAAGTATGAATTAACTGCTTGTGCTTTGAAAATTTACACTGGTGCATGTTTATGCTATGTTGTACATTGCACATTTTTGCATGTTGTGCACAAATAATAGAAAAGCTGCTTTAACTTTAATAACTTTTGCTAGGTAATAAATAATACAGGGTACTTGTATGGGGGAGGTAAACAGAATGGGTTTTATTTTGTAAATGAATACTCTTTTTGTGTTCGATTTGTTTTTGGGCCGCAGATAAAATGGCTTCCTGTGAATCTAGCAAAGCTGTGAATTGTATTGAATGAGAGACGCATGCGCAGAACAGCTACATACTGCCAAGTGCCTCAAGTGAAGACCTGGTTCAAGGTCACCATGAACTGTACATTCTTGTTGTCCTTCCAATGTACCAGTGTTTGTGGAATGTGTTTATCCTGCGTACAATGTGACTGGAAGGAGAAAATGGACTGAACATTTTTTCTCTAGTAAATGTTGCTAAAACATATAATTGTAATAATCATTAACGCTTCTTTTGTTAAAACCGGATTTTGCAATGAGGACAGGATGGTGAGACCCTTTTGTCATCTATGCTAACCAATCACGGTGCAAACTTTACTGAAAACTGCAACATTATTAGTGTAGTCAGCCAAGAATTAGAGTATAAATAATGACCTCTTTGGAGGCGTGTTAGCTTTAGAGGCCTTATGGCTTTAGAAGCTTGAAGGGGCAGATGAGGCCAGACATCATATGGGTTAGGCACATGAACATCCTGGGTGCAGCCTGGGAGGAGATTGCGTCCGAGGAGAGACAGAGGAAGGTGGGGGGGGCCTTTGCTCATATTTTTCAGAGAGTCCTAGCACGCTATATTTTTTGTCAGATCACATTCCTCTGTGGTCTGTGAAGGAGGGGCCTTTTTGAGGAGCAGCCTCTCTCTGTGAAGCACAGAGACGCAGATGAACAAGATCAGGCCAGAGACAGCAGCTGGTCGAAAAGGTTTAGATTTAGATGCTAAAACTGTAAGTTTATGCTTTGACTAACTAACTAGTTTTGAAAAGATTTATTTGTCTTATGCATTTATTTCTCTTTATGGGAGAATTTTGCCAACTATTAATTATTGATCAGCCTTTCAAACTCACTCTTGAATTATATTTTTCCTGAAACCCTTTAAAGAGGTCTGACTGACATAGAATTAGGGGTGTTCCTCCTAATGGAGTGCTTTGTATGCAACCTATATTATGTTTTGTATTAATTCTCTTTTCCCTATGTTCAATTTCTGTAACCTGATTGATATTTGACTAACGAATAAAGGGTTAGAGAACTTTAACTTTTAACTAGAAAATAAAACCCTTTAAAAATACTCAACACAACTCTCTTTATTGGCTAAAATGTTATTGATTTTTGATTTTTCATGTTTATGTAAAGTCTCATGAAGGTAATATACAGTGGCAATGGTCCAGTAACTTTACAGCGGTAAATTAGAGGTAAATAAGGTTTTGCATTGAGAAATTACTGTGAAATTACCGTGAAATTACCGCTGTATCACTTCTCAAGAGGATCCTGCAGGATTGTATCCCAATAGCTCTGGCACTATCTTGTAAATTACGTGCATGAATGTTATCAAAGGATTGTTGTATCCCTAGCCAAGAAGCAAGTGAAAATATAGGGCTGTATTCACAAAACTATTAGCACACCTAACCACAACTTTTGTGTGCAAATATAAATGAATTTGTGATGACAATCCAGGAAGGTGTGCTTGCAAAAATAGGTGGAAATCCATTTACTCACATCTTTGAGGGGACTCACATACCTCTTGCAGGTAGTTTTCCCCAATCTAAACAAAAATACTCGTGTCAAGGGCAGAAGCAAAAGTATTTCCAGGGTGGGATCAGAACAACCCCAAAATGTATATGGGGTACGGGAAGTGGTACCTGCACACAGAAAAATATTGTGGGAAAAAAATGAAAGTGTAAATTATGTATTGTGATTTTTCCACCTCTTGGAAAGTGTTCCTGGAATGTTTTGAGAATAAAAACAGACATTGTATACAAATGTTGTAATAATTATGAAAAACACACAAGATGATGGACGGAATGTTGCACATTGGCAAAGCATTCACCCCCAGTTACAGATCTGTGTTTAATCCATCGTTATTTTGCTCACCACGCCACCCCAGTTCAGACATGGCCATATGCAAATCAATCTTGACACTGTGCCTCATGGGAACAGTCCAGCCCGAGCTGCTAAGCCATGTCTTCCCTGGACCTGAATCAAGCATCCTAGGACCGGTTTTGCCCCTCTTCAGCCAGGATAGGTTGACTCCAGTGGCGTAGTGGGCACGGGACCCACGTCTGAGGATACCCTTCCCACATAGGGCGAACAGCAAAACACACAAGATGATGGACGGAATGTTGCACATTGGCAAAACATTCACCTCCAGTCACAGATCTGGGTTTAATCCATCGTTATTTTGCTCACCATGCCACCCCAGTTCAGGCATGGCCATATGCAAATCAGTCTTGACCCTGTGCCTCATGGGAACAGTCCTGCCCGAACTGCCAAGCCATGTCTTCCCTGGACTGGAATCAAGCATCCTAGGACCGGTTTCAGGGTTTCGCCCCTCTTCAGCCAGGATAGGTTGACTCAAGTGGCGTAGTGAGCACGGGAACCACGTCTGGGCATACCCTTCCCACATAGGGCGAACAGCAAAACGCAGTTTGGGCTGGACTGTTCCCATTGGGAAGAGGGTCAAGACTGATTTGCATATGGCTGGGTCCAAACTGGAATGTCATGGTGAGCAAAAAAACAATGGATTTAGGCCCAGATCTCTGTACTGGGGTGAATGTATGACATTGTTCTGCATTCTGTCCATCAATAGTTCTTTTTGCACTTGTCACCCCGAGTGAGATGGGTATGCTCAGACGTGAGTTCTGTGCTCTCCATGCCACTGGAATCAAGCTATCCTGGCTGAAGAGGGGTGAAACCCCGAAACCGGTCCTAGGATGCTTGTTTCCAGTCCAGGGAGGACCTGGCCTGGCAGTTCGGGCTGGACTGTTCCCATTGGGAAGAGGGTCAAGACTAATTTGCATATGGCTGGGTCCAAACTGGAATGGCATGGCATGGTGAGCAACAAAATGATGGATTTAGGCCCAGATCTCTGTACTGGGGTGAATGTATGACATTGTTCTGCATTCTGTCCATCAATAGTTCTTTTCTTTTTGCACTTGTAATAATTATGAGGCAGCAATGTTCTGGCATTATCACCCTGTCCCTTGTAAAGCAGGCCCGTTGTTTCAAGGAGTGAAAAACAGAGTTAAGTTAACACTCCACAGACTGCATCCAATGCAGAGCCTTTGTCTTATGGGTCCCAACTCTCACCCATCATCACACTTTATCAGAATGGGTAAATTGACCTGAAGAAAGTTCACTGACTCTACCAGTGCATACACAGTCAATCTTATCATGTGCTATATTAGCCTACGACACTGTGCTCATGTTGCACTCAGTCAGTACACAGATCAATGAAAGAATGGGAGAAATTTCATTTTCTGTTTGATAACTCAGTTCTCATTATAGAAACAACATTGGCATAAATTCAGTAAAGTTGAATGATTCATGTGACTTTTGAAATGTGCTTTGCATCACAAAATCTGAGCATGACCTGAGTATAGCTGTTATCTTCATCCTCTGCACTTACTTCACAACTCCTTATTTTCCCAGTATCCTAACCCTGCAATGCTTCTGTTATGGCACACTGTCTGCTTTGAAATCTCATACCTGTAGGACTGCAGCTCAAGGGACCTGAACAGCCAAACAGCAAGCAATGACTCCAAACAGTTAACAATATAGCCTTCTTCAAAGGTTGCACATCCCGTCTGACATTCAGCCTTGCCATCAAGTGCCTACGATTGTTGAAACAGACCTTGGGTTGAAACAGGAGAGGTGGCCTGAGCACCATATTATCAGAGAAAAAGGTTCTTACATTGCAGCACCCACAGTTCCACAATCTTCCTCCCCTAGGTATTGGCCACAAGGAACAGGACTTTAGCTAGAAACCTCCTTTTGGGGGACATCAATTAATCAAAATACTTTAATATATTATTTTTAAAATGTGTTTATACAGTTTACAAAATCATTATTCAAGAACTCTGGGGCCGATTTATTATTTGGCAGACAGAGGTTTGGCAGTTAGGGCAATGGAGGAATTTACTGCGTCTTCTTTACTGCATCTCCACACGGCAAATTATAAACTGACTACCAAGCCGGAGGTAATTTTTTAAAGCATTGCCAGGAACTGCCGTAACAGCGGTTAATGTCAATGCTTTTTGCAGTTTGATGCTAGGCTCTGTTAAGCATGACAGAGCCATACAGGCAAACAGTTTTGTTTTTTATCATCAAAAAGAAAATCCTGAAGAGGAATGTTCTTCTTGAAAATAAAAAGACAATGCTCCCCTCACCATGGGAATCCTATCCCATGGCTATGGGAGCATTTTGTAGTTTTCGCTACCCCTTACCTGGTGGTGACAGGAAGTGAAAACTGACCTCTAATTCTGCCCATATAAATTAGGAAGACGGGATTAGAGGTGAACCTGTGTTGGCCCTTACTCCATTGGGCCGTCAGAGAGGTTTAATCACCACAGAGACGGAGTAGTCTCCGCAGTGATAAAACTAAAGGACCGCCCACATTTAAATCGGGCAGGTGGACCACAGTCTTAGTGGTATGGATACTCCATTGCCATTGCAACAGAGTATCCATACCGCCAAGATATAAATCAGGCTCTCTGCTTTCCAAAATGTGACTCTATGTTCACTTTTCTGTCAATAATCAAGAACATAATCACCATTATTAACTCTCTCCTTAGGAATCGAGGTTAAAAATACTTTTATTTAATTAGTTTAAGAATTAACAGCAAACATAATATGTTTCACAGTTTCTTTGTATTATTTTTTTAAAACATTTTAATGATTTTCTTTGTATCATAAAATTGGGTCAAATAAAATGGTCAGATAATGGCAACAAATCATGCAGGTACAATCAGAGTATTGATAAAGTAAATTATGACCACTAATAAAGTTGACATGTAGCAGGCGATGAGGTATATCAAAATATGGACTTTGAGCAAAAGTAATGAAGCTTGTCATATACAGCATACCCTGTTAGGCTACCCATCCAATCACTTGTGGTGGGTGGCTTACCCATTCTACATCTTAGTGATCCAGTTTCCCCAGACCTTTTAAAATTTACCTTGGCACCCACAACCATGATAGACTACTCATTCAATGACCACAAACCGGACCATGCCTCTTGACAATTCCTTGGATGTTGCCACTTCAGGGATACCCACTTTTCTGGTTATGTGTATGTCCTGGATTGATGATCGATTTCTAGCACCTGATTTACCCTGTGTCCTTCCACATCTGAGAAGGATATTAGATGCCTCATTTTCAGGTATATCTCCCCACTGACTCCAATTCCCTACATGTCACCAGTACTTGCATATCAGGGAACAACCATATATTGTATAGAAGAAGATGTCAGTCTCCTCGCATCCTCATAGGTGAATGTCATTATTAACCAACGCAGACCTGTACATATGTACTCCGGTGTAGTACACTGTGTGTAATATCCTGTCTGAAGTTTGCCTAATTCTAGACTTCTCTATGAAAACAAAGTATATCTTGTCATATATCATCTTTCAAATCCTGTTTGCTGCACAGTTGTGTTATGTCTCTGCATGTGTTATTCATCAAGGCTGCATTCATAAGGGAGATTACCCTTCAGTGCACAGGAGCATGTTCTCTAACAGTGATCTTTCTATCACTTCCTCATTGACCCATGTGTATACAATCAAAGTGTGTTTCAACTGTGGATATCTAAATGTCTCCCAATCATGCAGTTTATATTCTGTTTGTAGATGTGATTATGGATCCATGCCACAAATCCCTCTGCTACTGCCAGGTGTCCCTCTATGCTTTCCCTGCCTATGTGACAATCTTTGATATATAATCAGATCCTTCTTTTCTTTTGTTCAGCCTGGCTTGAAGCTTTCAGGCCTTATTGCCTTTCTTATAAAATCTTTTCTGTTCACCTATGTATTGTGCATATGTACTGTTAGATAGTAGTTCTTTATATTCTATCTTTTTGAACTGTAATTGTCTAAGTGTTAGTGTTTCAGACAGTGAGACATCGGTTCCCTCAGGTGCAAGAATCCCCCTTTTCAGATCTTGACACTGTTTTGTCTTTGACAAGTATCCCAGAGATTAGGTGACCTCTTATGAGTGTTTTAAAGGCTTCCTAGAGTGTCTCTGAACTTGTGACTGATCCAAATTATCTTTAAATTAATGTATTGAAATTGGTAGCAGGTCTTCTACCGCCCTTCAAGTAAGAGGTGTCTAATCACAACTCAACCTAGTTTTTTTCTATTTCTCCTGTGCATCATTACCACTAGAGGACAGCTTTAAAACACTCCCCAGGACAAATACCTAGCCTCGCTAAATTGGGGACCATAGACAAATAGGGCAAAAAAGCAGTTTATTCTAAAAAGGAGTTATGTGCTCCTGAGTTAAAGGAGAAGCAGCATTTTGCGTGGTTGATTTCCCTTCATACAGCCATTGCCCGCGTGCTTGCATGAAACCCCTAGCTCTGTGCGGGGTAACTAGTGCTATGTTTGACACAGGACTTGTTCTTCACTTTATCCATGGCCATATTAAAGATACAATCACATACACACTCACAAAGGTTACAGGTTACAGTTAGGAAATACAATTTTAAAAAACTTTGAAATTCACTGGAAAAAACAAAGGATACAGGGACATTATATTTAGGAAATAGAAATGAAAAGAAACTTACAAATTCACTGCAAAAACCAAAGGTTACAGGGACGTTATAGTTAGGCTCAGATTTTACTTCTACAAAATCACAGACATTCAGCAGTTATAGTAAACTGAGCTAACTCTAACTTATGCCCCCACAAAGCACTACTTTTGACCTCACATATTACAAAAAAATCTACGCGTTTCGGCTAACAAGGCTAGTTTAGCCGAAATGCGTAGACGTTTGTTTGTATGCTACTTGCGTTACCTTTATTTTGAATAAATTCTCCATACCACGAGAGTGCCGTCTCTGAGAGATTATTTTTCGGAGCTATGTAATATATATATATATATATATATATATATATATATATATATATATATATATATATATATATTCACTGAAAAAACCATAGGTTTCACACACGTTATAGTTAGGAAATAGCATTTAAAAAACCTTGCTAATTCACTGAAAAAACCATAGGTTTCACACATGTTATAGTTAGCTGGACATTTTACTGATAAAAAACCAATGAAATTCCCCCGTTATAGTTACTGTAGGCAACTATAACTCACGCGACCGTAATCCTCTGCTGATGCTAATACTGTATTTAGACACTTATTTGCCCATATCTTCTTCCATTAAATTTTAGCTATACATATATTACAAATATTTTTTTTTCATAAAGACACATATGTCATCAGCAGAGGATTACGGTCGCGTGAGTTATAGTTGCCTACAGTAACTATAACGGGGGAATTTCATTGGTTTTTTATCAGTAAAATGTCCAGCTAACTATAACATGTGTGAAACCTATGGTTTTTTCAGTGAATTAGCAAGGTTTTTTAAATGCTATTTCCTAACTATAACGTGTGTGAAACCTATGGTTTTTTCAGTGAATTTGTACGGTTTTTTAAATGCTAAGTTACTTTACGCCATTTGTGGCGTGCGCGCCCACTTAACGCAGTTCGTTCCGTGCACGGTTTTTATCAACTTTAATAAGCCCTGTACATTTGGTGGCCTTCGGCCACCAAAAGCACAGGGGGTGAGGTCAATGTGGATAGTGTTTTTTTTATTTCGATTTTATAATTTCATGTTGCCAAAATTACGTTTTTTTTCTCTATTAATAAGCCCTGCACATTTGGTGGCCTGCGGCCACCAAAAGCACAGGGGGTGGGGTAAGTGTGGATAGTGTTTTTTTTATTTTTATTTTTTTACCATAAGCGTACGGTAAGCTTACGGTAAGCGTACGGTAAGCGTACGGTAAGCGTACCCCGCGAAATTGCCGAAAAAAAAATAAAACCGTTTTTGCTCTTGGGGGATGTTTGGGGACTCCCTCAACATGACTATGTGGGAGGGAGTTGTCAAAACAGCCCCGTAACATGTTTTTGGCCATCATGTTTGATAAACAACACTCAGTGCGAGAGACAAAATGGCGGACGCCGCTTCCTGGTTTCGGCCGATTCGAATGTTTACTAAGATCTAAGAGCCAATCAGAATCGCGCTCGCGCACGCCACCGTAAGCTTACGGTAAGCGTACGGTAAGCGTACGGTAAGCGTACCGTAAGCGGGCTCAGATATATATATTGATTTAAAGGCTATTTTCTCAGAATCTACTGAACAGATTTACACCAAACCTACAAAAGGCACTTCCTTGACCTAGGGACTACCTCTCTGCCAAATTTCTAGTAATTCTGTTCAGCCGTTCGGGCTGTAGCTCGTTCTAAAGGTCCTATGGAAAAATGCATGGGAAAAACGCGTTTTGGGACCCCCCTTTTATCTCAGCCCCCGCTTGACGAATCCCCCCGAGACTTTCAGGGTAGGAGCGGAGCGTAGCGCCCCACCTATTTTGAGAAATTCGCGAGGATTCGTCGACCGGCGCCAAAGTTATTCAAAATAGAATGTTGAGGTTTTCCTATGGAAACGTGGTCCTAACTATAACTACCTACTGGCGACCGCCAGTAGGTAATATATATATATATATATATATATATATATATATATATATATATATATATATATATATATATATATATATATATATATATATATATATATATATATATATATATATATATATATATATATATATATATATATATATATATTGGCCTCTCAGTAGTTCGCCAACTTGCTTCCAAAAAATTAACATCCATGCCCGACGCGTTTCGAGGCCAATACGCATAGGTTATGATGTTGGAACTTTTAATGAACATGAAAACAAGGAACCTACTAAAGGTAATATAATGTTACTCACCTCCATGGACTACGACAACCATCATGCTATGCTAGTGAGCACAAGCCACACCCACTTAGGGCGGTTCAATTCAACAAATCCAATTAAACAATGTTTGAATGCAGAGGTGAGCTGTCCGTGTTTTTCATGAAAGAGCCCATGAGGAAGAGGCGTATTGGCCTCGAAACGCGTTGGGCATGGATGTTAATTTTTGGGAAGCAAGTTGGCGAACTACTGAGAGGCCAATAGTCCGGATGGGCGGAACATCGTTGAGTGCCCTCTCAAAGCTTCAGGGTGCTTTGTTTATCCATATATATATATATATATATTACCTACTGGCAGTCGCCAGTAGGTAGTTATAGTTAGGACCAAGTTTCCATAGGAAGAACATTTATTGTTTTGCTTATAACTTTGGTGTCGTTTGATGAATCTTCATGAAAGTTTCCAAACTAATTCTTTGTTCATAGCAGCTCCTATGTGGGATGTTTCAGGGTGATTCATCAAGGGGGGGCTGAGAAAAAAGGGGGTCCCAAAACGTGTTTTCTCCATGTTAATTTCTATACAAAACTTTAGACAAGGCTACATGTTGAACGGGTGAACAGAATTACCCCAAATTTGACAGGGAGAAGGGTCTTGGTCTAGAAAGCATGCTTCTGTTTATTTGGTGTAAATCCGTTCAGTAGTTTTTGAGAAATATCAAAATTTACAAATATCGATATTTGGGAATTCTGCCATTTGATTGGCTGAGGCGTTACGAGCACGAGCTTGCTGCTTATTGGTTGTGAGCGCTGCGAGCGGTTGCAACTAGGAAGTGTTGGCTGCCATTTTGTGATTCCGTTGAAGCGAGTAAGGGGAAAAAGGGCAAAAAAAGTAGGAAAGAGGAGGGTAGGAGCGTTGTGAGGTCTGTGGGGTGGTTAGGGTGTGCTACACAGGGAGTGTGAAGCGATGTATTCACCCCTACCAGTGTGAAAGTGCTGTTTTGCCCAGAGTGAGATGGTGCTGAGGTGAGGTGCTGGTACACTCGGGGATGAAACCGTGAGCTGATTGTTGTAAACTGATGTGCTCTGGGCGCTGTAGGATACTGGCCACTGTAGCATAGCTGTGCAAGTGGTGTTAGTATGGGTTTAGAGTATGGCGGTGTGAGCTCTGTGGGGTGGTTAGGGTGTGCTACACAGGGAGTGTGAAGCAATGTATTCCCCCCTACCGGTGTGAAAGTGCTGTTTTGACCAGAGTGAGATGGTGCTGAGGTGAGGTGCCATTACACTCGGGGATGAAACCATGAGCTGATTGCTGTAAACGGATGTGCTCCTGGTGCTGTAGCATACTGGCCGCTGTAGCATAGCTGTGCAAGTGGTGTTTGTATGGGTTTAGACTATAGCGGGAGTGGGAAGCAAACTACTCACCCCTACCGGTCTGAAGACTCGAATGGAGTGTTTTAGCAAGCAGGAATAAAGAAATAATCGTGAAGAACATAATGCAGAATAATGCAAAGCCACAGAAGACAAATGGTGGAATCAGGTGTGTTTAAGAAAGTGGCTGTGTGGGATAAAGCAATGGAGTCTGCAAGTTATATAAAAAGTGTCTTTATGTAAGTACCATAAATGGAACGACTGGTGCACGAGCTAAGGCATCCAGCTGAGGCAAACTCCAATTGCTTCTGCTGTATTCAAACCTAAGCTCCTGCATCAGTCAATTCCACATTACATGTTACAGTTCCATGTGACATAAACAATAGCTATTATACATGAATGACTGTAAATTGTAGAACGAAAATAAAAGTAGGATATGATTACCACACTGTGCCAACCAGTTCCTAAACAATGCCGTGTTTTTTGATCTTGATCGCCAGTTCATGAGCAGAGGCTGAGGATGAGCTAATTTGTGTGAAAGGGCTTCGTGGATAAGAGGCAGGCAGAGAGAGATTTAGCAAGTAAATAGCGTATTTGCATAGGGCATACATCATCCATCCCTGGTTAGTGTGGAGAGGTAAGGGCCAATAATGAAAACAGAGTTCAAATGCCTAAGCATACTTAGAAAGTTATTATATGAAAATAGTTCAATTAAAGTGTATTAAAAAATGTATAAGGAAAAAGTAAAAAAAGTTGGAAAAAATCAATGCAAGAATAAAGTGAATTTCTTACAAGTCTTGGAGATTGCAGTCCGGAAGTTCTTCAGCGGCTTGAGATGCGTAATGTTTCAAGAGGTGATTGTTGCCATTGTGTGAGAAAAGCGAAGCGATCCAATTCATATCCTTGAAGGGACAGCAATGTTTCTCGAATGTTGGAGCGGCAATTTGAATTGGCAGGCAATCTGCAATGTTGTCAAAGGTCGCTCGTTGCAGGAGATCTTTCGCGGCTGCGCAGAAATCCCATTCCGCCAGGATACCTTTTTGCGTTGCATCCGCCATTGCTCCACTGCCCGAACAATCGAGTTCATGGTTTTCAAGATACTCCATTACCTGCTGGATATCAGGAGCATTTTCTGGGATGTTGGCAAGGCATAGATCCATTCGCCAGTCGATTGGGCAAGTTTTGCAATAAAAAGATGGTTGCACGCACATTGTATATGTGTAAATAAATGTCATGTTGTAGCTGGCTTCGATACTAGATAGAGGCAGGCAGCCGAAAAGTTGTTCCATTTTTTCACGGTATTGATGTCGCTTCGCGTAGAGGCGTATTGTGTTGGACATGCTTGTTACCACAGGGAGCGTAGCCATTTTTAACAAGCTAAAATGTAGTAGGATGGCCGCAAACAGAGCGAGAATTGTGGGCACTGTTGCTGTTATTCCAGAGATTATCAAATGAATGAAGTCTGGTATTAGCCTAAAAACAGTTTGAAAGCCTGTGAGAAGGCCGGAGGAGACAATGTTAAAAAAGTGTGCCAGACCTTAAATGTCAGATGTGTTGAAAATTGTGTAACAATTCACAAAGTGTAATGGGAGGTTTGTATTTAAAAGGGAGTGTATTTTACTTGAAGTTCGTGCTATCTGCAGTCGATAAATTACTTTTGGAGAAGTGAGGGACACTTCTGTTTGAAACAAAAGCGCTTTCAGTTTGCTCCGTTTATAAAATCTGTTTTCAAAGTAGGTATTGAAGGCCAAGTTGAACATTGGGAGTTACTTTGTGTGGGTGGGAATAGAGATTGCCAGAGGAAGTTATCCGGTTTGAAACAGTAAGGACATACGGTATGCCAGCTCACATTGCGTAGCAGTCAATGTTATTAAGAAGCAGATAACTGCCGTTAGAAAGCTGTGTGAATGTTGGTCTGATTGTGGGAGTTGGCGTGCTTTTAAAAAAGCACGCAAATTGGGGGCTGTAAACTTAGAAGTGTCGTGCAGTTGGACATTCTTGCATAGTAATGAATGACTGCCATTGTTGTCGCACTTTTCACCTGTGAGAAAAACTTCTGTATCCTCTTTAAGACAGCGATATGTAAATGGGAGAAACCACTGCTCGTAAATAAACGCGCTACCTTATATAATCACATACAACATGACAAACAACATATACACCTAGCAGATACAACGACACTACGTACTGTGGGAACAGTGGCTAGTCATGTACACAAACCAAACATGGCATGGCACCTCTGCCACATAATGCAGAACGCGGGGAGAGATCGGAGCAAAGTATGTGCGAAGGTGGCAATTGATTCTCGATTATAAAAGTATACAATGCAAAGTGTTGAGGGGATGTGCGGAAGGGACTTGAGTATGCAGAGCACACACATTTACATGTCAACATGCACTGATGGTCTATTGAGTGAAGTCGACAGCGGATGCAACCTTGATAGTACAGTCAGTAGGGAAGATTACGAAAACATAGCGTGTACGTGCCCCCTCCCCCCCCCAAATCTTTAGCATAGTGGTGTTAAAGATTGCAGGGATCTGTTAGCATGAGCTGAAAGTCATTTTGTACTTGGCAGACATTTTAGTTAACTATGTGCTAGCCATTTGCTTTTTCCCTCTTCCAGAACCTTCCACAAGCTCAGAAGGGCCTAGCTAGCAGAATGCACCTGCTCCTAGTATAGAACTGTCAGGCTGTTCTAACTGATTTCAGCAACTCATTACTCCTCCTACTTGTTGACTGTGCATTTTCTGTATGACCATATATGTGTGTAACTCTTCTTATGTGTACTTGTACCGCCTTCTTTTGAGCCCCTGTGTGGGTATATAAGGCCCCTGTTCTCTGTACTCCTTAGAATGCCTCCTACAGTGACTTGAGGGTACTGTGTGACGCAATCTCCCTCATGTGAGGTTTAATACTGCCTTCAATTTACACAGCAGACAGCAGCTTTCACAATTCAGATCAAATCACTATTGTAGATGACGCAGTCCTGTAGGTAAAAGACATTGCTCCAGTGCACTCTGTCCGTACCACGCATACGCATCATCACAGGGTCCGCACACGGTTTTTGTTGCATCGGTATGGCAAACTGGGCAGCTCAAGTCAACGCCACGTGGCTGTGGGCCCTTGCTGACCGCTCTCTGGCCTACACTGCAGACACCAGTGTTTACAATTCAGATCAAGTCGCTATTGCAGATGACGTATTGTTGTAGGCAACAGACATTCCTCCTAGTACGGCCCGCCCGCAACACGCATCATCGCTGGCTGTGCACATGCTGAATGCTTTTAATGTGGCTTTCTAAGTGCACTAGACCTGATGGACCCTTTATAATACAATCTTTTTGTGTATAATTTCAGATCTGCTGCCTGTATCTTAGTATACCACAAGTTATGGTTGTTTTACGATAGAATCTTTTCTGTATTATTTCACCTACCTTACTGCAGCACAAACTATTGATCCTTTTATTATTGAATCTCTTTGTGTGATCCAATGATTACTGTTGTAGTTGATGCTAGCAGTAAACAGTCCCTGAGGGCTGCTTTACACTCACCCCACACGCATCCAGCACAGATGTCACTGGATATGTAACCCTGGTAATAAAAAGGAGTCGAGCGCACATGCCCGTACCCACTTCCACTATCTATCTGTGTCCGTGTGTTCATTATGTATACATGATACTGCCCCTGGGAGTACCACATTACATTGTGCTGTGGACAGCGTATGCAACCATGTTCCCTCTGGCAGTGGGGAAAAGTTCTGTTATGTAGCTTTTAGATGCATGGCTATCACAGGTGGAAGGCTGCTTTACAGAGCATGAATATTGATGAAGATGATGGTTGAATGTTGTGTGTACTATCAGATATAGATGTAGAGAGAATGGCAAAAATGGGTGGGGTCCTCCAACTGTTACAATGGGAAATATTACACACCAATAAAATACTTTTCTTTAAGGTCACATGGCAATCACACAGCCAGCGCGCAAGGAGGCCACACAAGACGCGATTTTGAGAAAATATTATCATAATATAGGTTTATTACAGTTAGAAATATATAAATGTTTAAAATATTTTAGATTATGGCTTGTTCTCATATACACTTTAGATATAGTTTTGAGACAAAAATAAATGAGGGAATTGCGTTCCCGGCGCGACACCATACGTCTATGACGTAACACAGGGGCTGGCAGCATCCACTCGTCGCATACGCAACACGCAGCGGGCGTGACCCCATACGTATATGACATAAGGCGCGACTTGTTACTGCATAACCGTCGCATACCAAAGTAGCAGCTGGTGCGACCACATACATATTTAATGTTACGCGGGACGCGGTGCCACAAAATGCACATCCTTTACGAGTTTAGCAATATGGCAGATAGGATTGGCGTGCTGATGGAGCTTGGTACACTACCGGTACGGGACTTCAGTTTTCTCAACAAAAAAAAACTCTATACATAATTTTTTTTGAAGATATAAAACATTACATATTTTTCAAATTAAAAACAAAAAAGGATAATAGAGTTCCAAAATATTACAACAACAAAAATAGAAAAAATATAGGTTTTATAAATATTAAAATATGAAATTAACATTTAAAAAACCTTCGAAATTCACTGAAAAAACCATAGGTTTTACAGACGTTATAATTAGGAATTAGCATTTGAAAAACCTTTGAAATTCAGTGAAATCTGATGCACATACTGATGGCCTAATATAAACTTAAATACACGCACTCTAAAATACAGACTACTGTTTTCGAAACCATACACACAACAATGCCAGATACTACATAGCACCCACTATTTCCTAGGTCTACACTCACATCCACTCACTTATACATGCAGTTACTCATCAATACAGTACTATAATATGCACTCATACATCTATACATACAGTCACAGTCCACCACTCATCCATAGAGTTACTCACACACCTAGTCACTCATGCAAAGAATCAATCACATACCCATTTACTCATGTATACAGTTATACACACCAACTGCGTTATTTATACACACACCACATCACTTATTTATTCAGATACTAATGCATACTTACTGGCTTATACAATCACTGATACAAGCAGACACTTTTATACACCCACTCCTTCAAATAACTTACTCTCACTTATAGTCATTTATATACTCCAACACTCACATATACTGCCTTAAAACATATGTAGTTACTCACACATATACCAGTGAGACATTCATTCACTCACCAACACACCCATATACACACTAATACACCCATACAGCCCTGCCCAGATGTACTTTTGAATCCATACAACCAGTGAATCACCCACTCAGACATGTATGCACAGAGTCACACACACACCCACCCACCCACACAGACACTCAGTCACTCATACAGATACTCAGACAACAAATCAATAACCCATATAGACACTCATGTAGCTACTCACCAACCCAAGCAGCCGCTTATACACCAACTGAGACACTAATACAGACTTTCACACAGTTGAGTCAGTCAGTCAGTCAAAACCACTTTAATCGATTAATTAAAATCATAAAAGTACATCACAATAATTCATACACATAATTGAATACATTATAAAATACAATATAATTAACAATTCCTATAGAGATCATCCAGAATAATGAGTAAACCATTGGGAACATGGACCAGGCTGGGCATCAAGTTTTTTCCTTGTCCGCACCGCAGCAGTCAAGAAACTAGCAGTGTTAAAAATAGTCCATGGGCAATCTAGTAGTTTCAAATACATCAGAGCAGGTTTAACCTGATTAAAACCTTTCCCATAGAACAGTGGTAAAATGTACTTCTTTCTACTTTCTACATAATGATTACAAAATAGAATAAAGTGCGCAGTGTCTTGAATTGAACTGTCATCGCATTTACAAAGAGCAGCATCCTCAGGTTTACTCCAACCCTGAAAACTCCCTAAATTAAAAGTTTAGTCACTAACCCATACATTCAGTAACACATGTTCAATCACTCAGTTATACAGTCAGGCACGCACCTACTAAATATTCCATTCAGGGACTTGTAAATTCACTCTTTCTTCAATACACCTTGGCATAGATATATATGAAAAATATTTAAACTTTACAGAAACACACATTCACTGGATGATGTTATCAGTGATGTCATCAGTGATGTCATTTGAGATGCCCCCGCAATGCACTGCTGATGACGTCTCATATTACATCATTCATGACACGGTCAGTGACATCACTGATGACATCACTGATGACATCATCTAGTGACTGTGTGTTTCTGTAAAGTTTAATTTTGTTTTATATATATACCAAGCTATATTGAGGAATGAGTGGGTGTATAAGTGTCTGTATGGAGGATTTAGTAGGTACATGACTGACTGTATAAGTGAGTGATTAAATGTGTCTTACTGAATGCATGGGTTAGTGACTAAACTGTGTGAAAGTCTGTATCAGTCTGTCTGTTGTTGTGTAAGCTGCTGCATGGGTTGGTGAGTAGCTGCATGAGTGTCTATATGGGTTATTGATTGCTTGCCTGAGTATTTGTATGGCTGCCTGAGTGTCTGTGTGGGTGGCTGGGAGGTGTGTGACTCTGTGCATAGATGTGTGAGTGGTTGATTCACTGGGTGTATGGGTTCAAGAGTGCATGTGGAAACAGCTGTATGGGTGGGTGAGTGTGTGTATGGGTGTGTTGGTGAGTGAATGGATGTCTCAGTGGTACATGCACAAGTAATTACATATGTAAAAGGCAGTATATGTGAGTGATGGTGTACATAAATAACTATATGTGAGAGTCAGTAATTGTGAGAGTGGCTGCATGGATGAGTGTGTATTTGTATCAGTGGTTCTACAATAGAGTAATTATGTGTTAGTATCTATGAATAAGTGAGGTTATGTCTGTATAACTGTATAGGTGAGTAAATGGAAGTATGATTGATTGTTTGCATGACTGACTAAGTGTGTGAGTAACTCTGGATATGTGGCAGTGTGTGAGTGTCTGTATAGGTGTATGAGTGCATATGATAGTGTTTTATTGATGAGTGACTGCATGTATGAGTGACTGTATGGGTGAATGAGTAGATGTGTGTAAAGACCTAGGAATCAGTCAGTGCGTATTTAGTAACTGGTATTGATGTGTCTATTTTTTCGAAAATTGTAGTCTGTATTTTAGAGTGGGTGTATAAAAGGTTATATTCAGGTGTGAGGACGTGCATCAGATTTTCACGTGGATGATGTCATCAGTGATGTCATCAGTGATGTCATTTGAGATGTCATCAGTGATGTCATCAATGATGTCACTGACCATGTCATGAATGATGTAATATGTGACATCATCAGCAGTGCACTACGATGGGCGCGAGTTATAGTTAGCTGAACTAACTATAATGCCGGAAATTCTATGGTTTTGTACGAGTGAAATGTCCAACTAACTATAACGTTCCTGAAACCTACGGTTTTTTCAGTTAATTTCTATGGTTTTTTAAATGCTAATTTCAAACTATAACTTGCCTGAAACCTATGGGGTTTTCAGTGAATATATATATATATATATATATATATATATATATATATATATATATATATATATATATATATATATACAAATATTACATAGATGCGAAAAATAATCTCTCAGAGATGGCACTCCCGTGGTGCGGAGAATTTATTCAAAATAAAGGTAACGCAAGTACCTGGGACTGGTACCACATTCTTATGTATTTTCGGAATAAAGTATAAGAAGGGAGTCATAGGATGTTCATTTTTTAGAAAGCTGTACTCATTTTTGGATAATAGACCAACACGTTTCCACCGTGCCAATTCACTGAAGACATATTCCTTATTAAGTCTTAAATCTTGGAAACTGGCTCTTCGATAACAGTTAATATCGTTAAGATGCAACTCAGCTTCTTCCAAATACATAACTCTCGGCCATAAAACAATGTTCTCACCTTTATAAGCTTTATTAATGATGACTTCTGTGTGTTGTTGTAATTTCTGAATGAGTTTAGAATATTGGATTTCAGAATGTTTTCGTTGTCTATTTTGTTGCATAACCTCCCGATGTAACTTCTTTAGATCCTCTATCATGCAGTTGCTAATACATCGATTGCATCCCTTGGCATCAATGGTATAAAGGACGATGGAGGTCTGAATGGGCTGGTCATTGATGTATTACAAACTATGCCAGCTTCCAAAAGCTTTTCTTGTGATGAATTTCCCTGTGTGTCATTAAGATCTGCCAAATCTTGTGCTGCTACCAGAATGCCAACATCTGTCGCTTGAAGATTGGAACATAATCTATGTGTGTCTCTACTTTGTGATGCCTTATTCATCGCTTTTTTGAGTTGGAAATGCTTTCTAAGTTTCAGTTTGCGAATGAATTTAAAAACATCTACTCTTGTTTGAGCATATTTGAAACAACTCATAGGGCAATATGACAAACCTAAAGCCAATAATTGTTTTTCTGCCATTGATAATGTAATGTTCGACAAATTGATCACTCTATTGTCACCCATATCATTTGGTTTATTTGTTTCTGTTGAAGTTCTTCCTGCCTCTGCCTCTGAAGTTTGATTTTCCGCCTCTGTTTTCTCTGGTGGTTTCTTCTAGACCTGGTTTCAGCGCCTGATTGCACGGTCTGAGAGTTTGCTGGCGGTCCTGCCCTAAAAAAGAAAGCTCTTCCCCTGGTGCAAGATTGGTCGGTACTCGGGGTACATTTTGTCCTACCCCCTCATCAGAATCAAAGTTACTACTATCAACGCTGCTGGTTTCTACTGAGGAAATATTCCCACTAGCTTGTGCGCCCGAAGCAATTGCATTATTTTTATTGCCTTAATTAATCAGCGCTCGGCGTTTAATATTATCAAATTTTCTAGAGAAAGTGAAGACACGTCCAGTCTCGTAGTCTCGTTTGTCTCGTGCTAATTTATATATCTTTCTCTCTTTTATGGTTTCCTCATGCTTTTTTAATTTTACTGTGATTTCTTCCCTTCCTTTTTTGATTTGTTCTTTATGCTCATTTTTTTCCAACAACGCATTCCCATCTTCGATTTCTTTGAGAATTCCTACTCGATCAATTTCAGTGTATTTAATTAATATTGACACCATGTTCATCGGAGCATCTAAGTTGTTAGTAGCCCACTCCTTCAACATCATCGGATTTGGATTTTTAAAAGAAGGGGCAATCATCACCCTTAGGTCTCGTGGAAATCTCCCGACCTCTTTGTATTTTTCCAAAGATTTCTTTTCCCACCATTTTGTCATTTCCGTATATATATATTATAATATAAATATAATATATATATATTACCTACTGGCAGTCGCCAGTAGGTAGTTATAGTTAGGACCTATTTTCCATAGGAAATCCGCACCATTCTATTTGGAATAACGTTGGCGCCGATTGACAAATCTGTGCAAAATGTTCCAAACTTTTGGCCAGCTCCGGTCCGCTCCTATCCTGAAAATTTCACGGTGATTCATCAAGCGGGGGCCGAGAAGAAAGGGGGTCCCAAAACGCGTTTTCCCCATGTATTTTCCAATAGGACCTGTTGACCTGCTGAACGGAATTACACCAAATTTGGCAAAGAGGTGGTCCTCAGTTCAGACTTGTGCCTTTTGCTTATATGGTGTAAATCCGTTCAGAAGTTCCCGAGAAAATTAGAGTTAAAAAGATAGATATATCAGGGCGGAGCCTAACCACACATCTCATCGTGAGATCTGATTGGCTGTCAGTACTTCATCCAAGAAGTGTTGGCAGCCATCTTGGGACCAATATACACGATAGCACCTCATTAAAAAGCATTTCAGTTAAAAAAAGGGTTTAAGACTTTAGTTACATAATAAATCATTTGTTGATGGTACCATACTCATTTTAGGAATTGTGCTGTGTTCTAAGCTGATTTTACCATGTGAAAAAGCCTTCTGCTGTGATATCATGAATCATGTTTGAGAGAAAACCTTTTCTCATGCTTTTCCCACAGAGGTTTGGAAGGTGATCTATAAGCTAAACTGAGAGCATATTTTCTGTAAATTTACATTATCTTTCTTAGTCATGTGAGAATGAAGTCTGACATTCTCAGTAAAATATGTACATCCAACAAGGGCAGAGACTGTCAGTTGATTCCTTTGTGTTCTACTGCAGCTTCCCAGAGTGTTCTAAAGAACAACTAGAGCGCTAACAGTCCTACTTATGACAAACGTATTGCACACCTGAAGCCATCTTTATTGGAATAAAGTGGTAACACTTAAAACATTTAATTTACAAAGGAACAAAGTGAGGGGGTTCATTTTGCCATAGAAAGTATGATTAGTGCTGCAGAAAGAAAAATTAGGTCACATTTTGACTTCTCAAATCCTCTTCTATTTCATAAAAATATTCTGACATGCAGACTGAAATATGCACTTTGAATACCAGCAGCAGACTTCCCTGGTGAGCAGTAGTTTCACTACAGTGATCTAATGAGCAACTAGAGTGCTAACATTCAGAATTTATGGCAAATGTGTGACACATCTGAATGCCTTCTTGCTGGAACCAAAATAAAAAACTGAAAGTATTTCCTACTGAGGAGACTGCAGTAAATGAGGAAATTAGGAAACTTCATAACAAATAAATCTCCCAAGATGGCCACCAGAGACAAAAGAGCCCAAATGTAGCCCAAATATCACCCAGATGTAGCCCAAGTATAGCCCAATGACAGAATGTCCCAGAGTGTTCTTAAGAACAACTAGAGCGCTTACTGTCTTACTTATGACAAAAGTATGGCACACCTGAAGCCATCTTAATTGGAATAAACTGATAACACTTAAAACATTTAATTTAAAAAGGAACACAATGAGGGGATTCATTTTGCCATAAAAATTATGATTAGTGCTGAAGAAAGAAAAATTAGGGCACATTTTGAGTGACTTCTCAAATCCTCTTCTAGTTCATTAAAAATTTCTGATATGCAGATTGAAAAATGCACTTTTAATACCAGCAGCAGACTTCCGTATTGAGCAGTAGCTTTTTAAAAGTTTGTTGTCGCTATTTGAAAACTCAGAAAATATGTCCTCATTTTAGTTTTTTAGAGCACTAACCATAATTTTGATGCAAATAAGACCCTCTCATATATGTAATTTCTAAAGGAAATACTCTAGGTATTACAGTTTTGATTACATCAAGATGACGTCAGGCATTCCACACTTTTGTAATAAATATAGAATGTTAGCAATCTAGTTGTTCATTGGGATACTGTTGAGAGGCAGAGGCCAGGGGCACGGACTCTGAAAATTGAAGGCAGGTAGTAGAGTGCAGAGGCAACAATTTGACCACACTGGGCAGGCAAGAAGGGCAGTGGCAGCACAACAGACTATGGAGGGCAGTGGAAAGGGTAGCAGGGCAACAAACCAACAATACAGGACTGGCAAGTATCTATGAATAAGTGAGGTTGTGTCTGTATAACTGTATAGGTGAGTAAATGGAAGTATGATTGATTGTTTGCATGACTGACTAAGTGTGTGAGTAACTCTGGATATGTGGCAGTGTGTGAGTGTTTGTATAGGTGTATGAGTGCATATGATAGTGTTTTATTGATGAGTGACTGCATGTATGAGTGACTGTATGGGTGAATGAGTGGATGTGTGTATAGACCTAGGAATCAGTCAGTGCGTATTTAGTAACTGGTATTGATGTGTCTATTTTTTCGAAAATTGTAGTCTGTATTTTAGAGTGGGTGTATAAAAGGTTATGTTCAGGTGTGAGGACGTGCATCAGATTTTCACGTGGATGATGTCATCAGTGATGTCATCAGTGATGTCATTTGAGATGTCATCAGTGATGTCATCAATGATGTCACTGACCATGTCATGAATGATGTAATATGTGACATCATCACCAGTGCACTGCAGGGGGGCGAGTTATAGTTAGCTGAACTAACTATAATGCCGGAATTTCTATGGTTTTGTACGAGTGAAATGACCAACTAACTATAACGTTCCTGAAACCTATGGTTTTTTCAGTTAATTTCTATGGTTTTTTAAATGCTAATTTCAAACTATAACTTGCCTGAAACCTATGGGGTTTTCAGTGAATATATATATATATATATATATATATATATATATATATATATATATATATATATACATTATCTACTGGCGGTCGCCAGTAGATAGTTATAGTTAGGACCGTGTTTCCATAGGAAATCCGCAAAATTCTATTTGGAATAACTTTGGCGCCGGTCGACGAATCCTCGCAAAATTTTCAAAGCTAATGGGGCGCTCCGCTCCGCTCCTACCCTGAAAGTCTCGGGGGGATTCGTCAAGCGG
Source organism: Triturus cristatus (assembly GCF_964204655.1). Taxonomy (NCBI): domain Eukaryota; kingdom Metazoa; phylum Chordata; class Amphibia; order Caudata; family Salamandridae; genus Triturus; species Triturus cristatus. Next base: position 427,123,773 of record NC_140593.1, read on the forward strand.
GGGCTGAGAAAAAAGGGGGGTCCCAAAACGCGTTTTCCCCATGCATTTTCCCATAGGACCTTTAGTCCGAGCTACAGCCCGAACGGCTGAACAGAATTACTTGAAATTTGGCAGAGAGGTAGTCCTCAGGTCAAGGATGTGCCTTTTGTAGGTCTGGTGTAAATCTGTTCAGTAGGTCCTGAGAAAATAGCATTTAAATCAATATATATATCTGTAAGCGCGCTCCGTGCACTTACCGTAAGCTTACCGTACGCGTACGGTGCCGTGCGCGAGCTCAATTCTGATTGGTGGTTACATGACTGTAAACATTCGAATCGGTCGAAATCAGGAAGTGTCGGCCGCCATTTTCTGTCTCTCGCACTGAGAAACAAAGGTGGGGAACGTGAAAAGGGGGCAACGAAGAGAGTTGCAGACCCCCTAGTGTTTGTCAGGGGGTCCAAGAAGGACCCAAAAGTACGAAAAATACATTTAATAATTTTTCAAAAAAATCGCGGAGTGCGCGTACGGTAAGCTTACCGTACGCGCACGGGAAAAAAAATAAAAAAAAATAATAAAGAAGTAACAATCACATTTATTAAATAAATTAAAGGACCCACAAGGGAGAAAAAAACAAATGTTACTGTGTAAAAAAAGGCGAGGCGCGCACGTGGGCGCTCAGTGCGTGAAGCGCACCGAGCGCCCACAGCGCGCGCACGGTGCGTGAAGCGCACCGTGCGCGCAGGGTGTGCGCACAGTGAAAAACCTGAAAATAAATAAATACATAACTTAGCATTTAAAAAACCGTACAAATTCACTGAAAAAACCATAGGTTTCACACATGTTATAGTTAGGAATTATCATTTACAAAACCTTGCAAATTCACTTAAAAAACCATAGGTTTCACACATGTTATAGTTAGCTGTACATTTCACTCGTAAAAAACCAATGAAATTCCACGTTATAGTTAGATCAGGTAACTATAACTTGCGCGACCGCAATCCACAATGTGTAATTTCAGATGTCATCATTGATGTCATGAGTGATGTCACTGACCATGTCATGAGTGATGTAATATGTGACGTCATCAGCAGTTTATTGTGGGCGCGCAAGTTATAGTTACCTGATCTAACTATAACGTGGAATTTCATTGGTTTTTTACGAGTGAAATGTACAGCTAACTATAACATGTGTGAAACCTATGGTTTTTTAAGTGAATTTGCAAGGTTTTGTAAATGATAATTCATAACTATAACATGTGTGAAACCTATGGTTTTTTCAGTGAATATATATATATATATAAAAATATTACATAGATGCGAAAAATAATCTCTCAGAGACGGCACTCCCGTGGTGCGGAGAATTTATTCAAAATAAAGGTAACGCAAGTACCTGGGACTGGTACCACATTCTTATGTATTTTCGGAATAAAGTATAAGAAGGGAGTCATAGGATGTTCATTTTTTAGAAAGCTGTACTCATTTTTGGATAATAGACCAACACGTTTCCACCGTGCCAATTCACTGAAGACATATTCCTTATTAAGTCTTAAATCTTGGAAACTGGCTTTTCGATAACAGTTAATATCGTTAAGATGCAACTCAGCTTCTTCCAAATACATAACTCTCGGCCATAAAACAATGTTCCCACCTTTATAATCTTTATTAATGATGACTTCTGTGTGTTGTAATTTCTGAATGAGTTTCGAATATTGGATTTCAAAATGTTTTCGTTGTCTATTTTGTTGCATAACCTCCCGATGTAACTTCTTTAGATCCTCTATCATGCAGTTGCTAATATATCGATTGCATCCCTTGGCATCAATGGTATAAAGGACGATGGAGGTCTGAATGGGCTGGTCATTGATGTATTACAAACTATGCCAGCTTCCAAAAGCTTTTCTTGTGATGAATTTCCCTGTGTGTCATTAAGATCTGCCAAATCTTGTGCTGCTACCAGAATGCCAACATCTGCCGCTTGAAGATTGGAACATAATCTATGTGTGTCTCTACTTTGTGATGCCTTATTCATCGCTTTTTTGAGTTGGAAATGCTTTCTAAGTTTCAGTTTGCGAATGAATTTAAAAACATCTACTCTTGTTTGAGCATATTTGAAACAACTCATAGGGCAATATGACAAACCTAAAGCCAATAATTGTTTTTCTGCCATTGATAATGTAATGTTCGACAAATTGATCACTCTATTGTCACCCATATCATTTGGTACCTGGTTTATTTGTTTCTGTTGAAGTTCTTCCTGCCTCTGAAGTTTGATTGATTTTCCGCCTCTGTTTTCTCTGATGGTTTCTTCTAGACCTGGTTTCAGCGCCTGATTGCACGGTCTGAGAGTTTGCTGGCGGTCCTGCCCTAAAAAAGAAAGCTCTTCCCCTGGTGCAAGATTGGTCAGTACTCGGGGTACATTTTGTCCTACCCCCTCATCAGAATCAAAGTTACTACTATCAACGCTGCTGGTTTCTACTGAGGAAATATTCCCACTAGCTTGTGCGCCCGAAGCAATTGCATTATTTTTATTGCCTTAATTAATCAGCGCTCGGCGTTTAATATTATCAAATTTTCTAAAGAAAGTGAAGACACGTCCAGTCTCGTAGTCTCGTTTGTCTCGTGCAAATTTATATATCTTTCTCTCTTTTATGGTTTCCTCATGCTTTTTTAATTTGACTGTGATTTCTTCCCTTCCTTTTTGATTTGTTCTTTATGCTCATTTTTTTCCAACAACGCATTCCCATCTTCGATTTCTTTGAGAATTCCTACTCGATCAATTTCAGCGTATTTAATTAATATTGACACCATGTTCATCTGAGCATCTAAGTTGTTAGTAGCCCACTCCTTCAACATCATCGGATTTGGATTTTTAAAAGAAGGGGCAATCATCACCCTTAGGTCTCGTGGAACTCTCCCGACCTCTTTGTATTTTTCCAAAGATTTCTTTTCCCACCATTTTGTCATTTCCGTATATATCTATTATAATATAAATATAATATATATATATTACCTACTGGCAGTCGCCAGTAGGTAGTTATAGTTAGGACCTATTTTCCATAGGAAATCCGCACCATTCTATTTGGAATAACGTTGGCGCCGATTGACGAATCTGTGTAAAATTTTCCAAACTTTTGGCCAGCTCCGGTCCGCTCCTATCCTGAAAATTTCACGGTGATTCATCAAGCCGGGGCCGAGAAGAAAGGGGGTCCCAAAACGCGTTTTCCCCATGTATTTTCCAATAGGACCTGTTGACCTGCTGAACGGAATTACACCAAATTTGGCAAAGAGGTGGTCCTCAGTTCAGACTTGTGCCTTTTGCTTAAATGGTGTAAATCCGTTCAGAAGTTCCCGAGAAAACTAGAGTTAAAAAGATAGATATATCAGGGCGGAGCCTAACCACACATCTCATCGTGAGATCTGATTGGCTGTCAGTACTTCATCCAAGAAGTGTTGGCAGCCATCTTGGGACCAATATACATGATAGCACTTCATCCAAGAAGTGTTGGCAGCCATCTTGGGACCAATATACATGATAGCACCTCATTAAAAAGCATTTCAGTTAATAGAAGGTTTTAAGACTTTAGTTACATAATAAATCATTTGTTGATGGTACCATACTCATTTTAGGAATTGTGCTGTGTTCTAAGGTGATTTTACCATGTGAAAAAGCCTTCTGCTGTGATGTCATGAATCATGTTTGAGAGAAAACCTTTTCTCATGCTTTTCCCACAGAGATTTGGAAGGTGATCTATAAGCTAAACTGAGAGCATATTTTCTGTAAATTTACATTATCTTTCTTAGTCATGTGAGAATGAAGTCTGACATTCTCAGTAAAATATGTACATCCAACAAGGGCAGAGACTGTCAGTTGATTCCTTTGTGTTTCACTGCAGCTTCCCAGAGTGTTCTAAAGAACAACTAGAGCGCTAACAGTCCTACTTATGACAAACGTATTGCACACCTGAAGCCATCTTTTTTGGAATAAAGTGGTAACACTTAAAACATTTAATTTACAAAGGAACAAAGTGAGGGGGTTCATTTTGCCATAGATTAGTGCTGCAGAAAGAAAAATTAGGTCACATTTTGACTTCTCAAATCCTCTTCTATTTCATAAAAATATTCTGACATGCAGACTGAAATATGCACTTTGAATACCAGCAGCAGACTTCCCTGGTGAGCAGTAGTTTCACTACAGTGATCTAATGAGCAACTAGAGTGCTAACATTCAGAATTTATGGCAAATGTGTGACACATCTGAATGCCTTCTTGCTGGAACCAAAATAAAAAACTGAAAGTATTTCCTACTGAGGAGACTGCAGTAAATGAGGAAATTAGGAAACTTCATAACAAATAAATCTCCCAAGATGGCCACCAGAGACAAAAGAGCCCAAATGTAGCCCAAATATCACCCAGATGTAGCCCAAGTATAGCCCAATGACAGAATGTCCCAGAGTGTTCTTAAGAACAACTAGAGCGCTTACTGTCTTACTTATGACAAAAGTATGGCACACCTGAAGCCATCTTGATTGGAATAAACTGATAACACTTAAAACATTTAATTTAAAAAGGAACACAATGAGGGGATTCATTTTGCCATAGAAATTATGATTAGTGCTGAAGAAAGAAAAATTAGGGCACATTTTGAGTGACTTCTCAAATCCTCTTCTAGTTCATTAAAAATTTCTGATATGCAGATTGAAAAATGCACTTTTAATACCAGCAGCAGACTTCCGTATTGAGCAGTAGCTTTTTAAAAGTTCGTTGTCGCTATTTGAAAACTCAGAAAATATGTCCTCATTTTAGTTTTTTAGAGCACTAAGCATAATTTTGATGCAAATAAGACCCTCTCATATTTGTAATTTCTAAAGGAAATACTCTAGGTATTACAGTTTTGATTACATCAAGATGACGTCAGGCATTCCACACTTTTGTAATAAATATAGAATGTTAGCAATCTAGTTGTTCATTGGGATACTGTTGAGAGGCAGAGGCCAGGGGCACGGACTCTGAAAATTGAAGGCAGGTAGTAGAGTGCAGAGGCAACAATTTGACCACACTGGGCAGGCAAGAAGGGCAGTGGCAGCACAACAGACTATGGAGGGCAGTGGAAAGGGTAGCAGGGCAACAAACCAACAATACAGGACTGGCAAGTATCTATGAATAAGTGAGGTTGTGTCTGTATAACTGTATAGGTGAGTAAATGGAAGTATGATTGATTGTTTGCATGACTGACTAAGTGTGTGAGTAACTCTGGATATGTGGCAGTGTGTGAGTGTCTGTATAGGTGTATGAGTGCATATGATAGTGTTTTATTGATGAGTGACTGCATGTATGAGTGACTGTATGGGTGAATGAGTGGATGTGTGTATAGACCTAGTAATCAGTCAGTGCGTATTTAGTAACTGGTATTGATGTGTCTATTTTTTCGAAAATTGTAGTCTGTATTTTAGAGTGGGTGTATAAAAGGTTATGTTCAGGTGTGAGGACGTGCATCAGATTTTCACGTGGATGATGTCATCAGTGATGTCATCAGTGATGTCATTTGAGATGTCATCAGTGATGTCATCAATAATGTCACTGACCATGTCATGAATGATGTAATATGTGACATCATCAGCAGTGCACTGCGGGGGGGTGAGTTATAGTTAGCTGAACTAACTATAATGCCGGAATTTCTATGGTTTTGTACGAGTGAAATGACCAACTAACTATAACGTTCCTGAAACCTATGGTTTTTTCAGTTAATTTCTATGGTTTTTTAAATGCTAATTTCAAACTATAACTTGCCTGAAACCTATGGGGTTTTCAGTGAATATATATATATATATATATATATATACATTATCTACTGGCGGTCGCCAGTAGATAGTTATAGTTAGGACCGTGTTTCCATAGGAAATCCGCAACATTCTATTTGGAATAACTTTGGCGCCGGTCGACGAATCCTCGCAAAATTTTCAAAACTAATGGGGCGCTCCGCTCTGCTCCTCCCTGAAAGTCTCGGGGGATTCGTCAAGCGGGGGCTGAGAAAAAAGGGGGGTCCCAAAATGCGTTTTCCCCATGCATTTTCCCATAGGACCTTTAGTCCGAGCTACAGCCCGAACGGCTGAACAGAATTACTTGAAATTTGGCAGAGAGGTAGTCCTCAGGTCAAGGATGTGCCTTTTGTAGGTCTGGTGTAAATCTGTTCAGTAGGTCCTGAGAAAATAGCATTTAAATCAATATATATATCTGTAAGCGCGCTCCGTGCACTTACCGCAAGCTTACCGTACGCGTACGGTGCCGTGCGCGAGCTCAATTCTGATTGGTGGTTACATGACTGTAAACATTCGAATCGGTCGAAATCAGGAAGTGTCGGCCGCCGTTTTCTGTCTCTCGCACTGAGAAACAAAGGTGGGGAACGTGAAAAGGGGGCAACGAAGAGAGTTGCAGACCCCATAGTGTTTGTCAGGGGGTCCAAGAAGGACCCAAAAGTACAAAAAATACATTTAATAATTTTAAAAAAAAATCGCGGAGTGCGCGTACGGTAAGCTTACCGTACGCGCACGGGAAAAAAAATTACAAAAAATAATAAAGAAGTAACAATCACATTTATTAAATAAATTAAAGGACCCACAAGGGAGAAAAAAACAAATGTTACTGTGTAAAAAAAGGCTAGGCGCGCACGGCATGGACTGCTCAACGTGGGCGCTCAGCGCGCGAAGCGCACCGAGCGCCCACAGCGCGCGCACGGTGCGTGAAGCGCACCGTGCGCGCAGGGTGTGCGCACAGTGAAAAACCTGAAAATAAATAAATAAATAAATACATAACTTAGCATTTAAAAAACCGTACAAATTCACTGAAAAAACCATAGGTTTCACACATGTTATAGTTAGGAATTATCATTTACAAAACCTTGCAAATTCACTTAAAAAACCATAGGTTTCACACATGTTATAGTTAGCTGTACATTTCACTCGTAAAAAACCAATGAAATTCCACGTTATAGTTAGATCAGGTAACTATAACTTGCGCGACCGCAATCCACAATGTGTAATTTCAGATGTCATCATTGATGTCATGAGTGATGTCACTGACCATGTCATGAGTGATGTAATATGTGATGTCATCAGCAGTTTATTGTGGGCGCGCAAGTTATAGTTACCTGATCTAACTATAACGTGGAATTTCATTGGTTTTTTACGAGTGAAATGTACAGCTAACTATAACATGTGTGAAACCTATGGTTTTTTAAGTGAATTTGCAAGGTTTTGTAAATGATAATTCATAACTATAACATGTGTGAAACCTATGGTTTTTTCAGTGAATATATATATATATAAAAATATTACATAGATGCGAAAAATAATCTCTCAGAGACGGCACTCCCGTGGTGCGGAGAATTTATTCAAAATAAAGGTAACGCAAGTACCTGGGACTGGTACCACATTCTTATGTATTTTCGGAATAAAGTATAAGAAGGGAGTCATAGGATGTTCATTTTTTAGAAAGCTGTACTCATTTTTGGATAATAGACCAACACTTTTCCACCGTGCCAATTCACTGAAGACATATTCCTTATTAAGTCTTAAATCTTGGAAACTGGCTTTTCGATAACAGTTAATATCGTTAAGATGCAACTCAGCTTCTTCCAAATACATAACTCTCAGCCATAAAACAATGTTCCCACCTTTATAAGCTTTATTAATGATGACTTCTGTGTGTTGTTGTAATTTCTGAATGAGTTTCGAATATTGGATTTCAGAATGTTTTCGTTGTCTATTTTGTTGCATAACCTCCCGATTTAACTTCTTTAGATCCTCTATCATGCAGTTGCTAATACATCGATTGCATCCCTTGGCATCAATGGTATAAAGGACGATGGAGGTCTGAATGGGCTGGTCATTGATGTATTACAAACTATGCCAGCTTCCAAAAGCTTTTCTTGTGATGAATTTCCCTGTGTGTCATTAAGATCTGCCAAATCTTGTGCTGCTACCAGAATGCCAACATCTGCCGCTTGAAGATTGGAACATAATCTATGTGTGTCTCTACTTTGTGATGCCTTATTCATCGCTTTTTTGAGTTGGAAATGCTTTCTAAGTTTCAGTTTGCGAATGAATTTAAAAACATCTACTCTTGTTTGAGCATATTTGAAACAACTCATAGGGCAATATGACAAACCTAAAGCCAATAATTGTTTTTCTGACATTGATAATGTAATGTTCGACAAATTGATCACTCTATTGTCACCCATATCATTTGGTACCTGGTTTATTTGTTTCTGTTGAAGTTCTTCCTGCCTCTGAAGTTTGATTGATTTTCCGCCTCTGTTTTCTCTGATGGTTTCTTCTAGACCTGGTTTCAGCGCCTGATTGCACGGTCTGAGAGTTTGCTGGCGGTCCTGCCCTAAAAAAGAAAGCTCTTCCCCTGATGCAAGATTGGTCGGAACTCGGGGTACATTTTGTCCTACCCCCTCATCAGAATCAAAGTTACTACTATCAACGCTGCTGGTTTCTACTGAGGAAATATTCCCACTAGCTTGTGCGCCCGAAGCAATTGCATTATTTTTATTGCCTTAATTAATCAGCGCTCGGCGTTTAATATTATCAAATTTTCTAGAGAAAGTGAAGACACGTCCAGTCTCGTAGTCTCGTTTGTCTCGTGCGAATTTATATATCTTTCTCTCTTTTATGGTTTCCTCATGCTTTTTTAATTTTACTGTGATTTCTTCCCTTCCTTTTTTGATTTGTTCTTTATGCTCATTTTTTTCCAACAACGCATTCCCATCTTCGATTTCTTTGAGAATTCCTACTCGATCAATTTCAGCGTATTTAATTAATATTGACACCATGTTCATCTGAGCATCTAAGTTGTTAGTAGCCCACTCCTTCAACATCATCGGATTTGGATTTTTAAAAGAAGGGGCAATCATCACCCTTAGGTCTCGTGGAACTCTCCCGACCTCTTTGTATTTTTCCAAAGATTTCTTTTCCCACCATTTTGTCATTTCCGTATATATATATTATAATATAAATATAATATATATATATTACCTACTGGCAGTCGCCAGTAGGTAGTTATATTTAGGACCTATTTTCCATAGGAAATCCGCACCATTCTATTTGGAATAACGTTGGCGCCGATTGACGAATCTGTGCAAAATTTTTCAAACTTTTGGCCAGCTCCGGTCCCCTCCTATCCTGAAAATTTCACGGTGATTCATCAAGCGGGGGCCGAGAAGAAAGGGGGTCCCAAAACGCGTTTTCCCCATGTATTTTCCAATAGGACCTGTTGACCTGCTGAACGGAATTACACCAAATTTGGCAAAGAGGTGGTCCTCAGTTCAGACTTGTGCCTTTTGCTTAAATGGTGTAAATCCGTTCAGAAGTTCCCGAGAAAACTAGAGTTAAAAAGATAGATATATCAGGGCGGAGCCTAACCACACATCTCATCGTGAGATCTGATTGGCTGTCAGTACTTCATCCAAGAAGTGTTGGCAGCCATCTTGGGACCAATATACATGATAGCACTTCATCCAAGAAGTGTTGGCAGCCATCTTGGGACCAATATACATGATAGCACCTCATTAAAAAGCATTTCAGTTAATAGAAGGTTTTAAGACTTTAGTTACATAATAAATCATTTGTTGATGGTACCATACTCATTTTAGGAATTGTGCTGTGTTCTAATGTGATTTTACCATGTGAAAAAGCCTTCTGCTGTGATATCATGAATCATGTTTGAGAGAAAACCTTTTCTCATGCTTTTCCCACAGAGGTTTGGAAGGTGATCTATAAGCTAAACTGAGAGCATATTTTCTGTAAATTTACATTATCTTTCTTAGTCATGTGAGAATGAAGTCTGACATTCTCAGTAAAATATGTACATCCAACAAGGGCAGAGACTGTCAGTTGATTCCTTTGTGTTCTACTGCAGCTTCCCAGAGTGTTCTAAAGAACAACTAGAGCGCTAACAGTCCTACTTATGACAAACGTATTGCACACCTGAAGCCATCTTTATTGGAATAAAGTGGTAACACTTAAAACATTTAATTTACAAAGGAACAAAGTGAGGGGGTTCATTTTGCCATAGAAAGTATGATTAGTGCTGCAGAAAGAAAAATTAGGTCACATTTTGACTTCTCAAATCCTCTTCTATTTCATAAAAATATTCTGACATGCAGACTGAAATATGCACTTTGAATACCCGCAGCAGACTTCCCTGGTGAGCAGTAGTTTTACTACAGTGATCTAATGAGCAACTAGAGTGCTAACATTCAGAATTTATGGCAAATGTGTGACACATCTGAATGCCTTCTTGCTGGAACCAAAATAAAAAACTGAAAGTATTTCCTACTGAGGAGACTGCAGTAGATGAGGAAATTAGGAAACTTCATAACAAATAAATCTCCCAAGATGGCCACCAGAGACAAAAGAGCCCAAATGTAGCCCAAATATCACCCAGATATAGCCCAAGTATAGCCCAATGACAGAATGTCCCAGAGTGTTCTTAAGAACAACTAGAGCGCTTACTGTCTTACTTATGACAAAAGTATGGCACACCTGAAGCCATCTTGATTGGAATAAACTGATAACACTTAAAACATTTAATTTAAAAAGGAACACAATGAGGGGATTCATTTTGCCATAGAAATTATGATTAGTGCTGAAGAAAGAAAAATTAGGGCACATTTTGAGTGACTTCTCAAATCCTCTTCTAGTTCATTAAAAATTTCTGATATGCAGATTGAAAAATACACTTTTAATACCAGCAGCAGACTTCCGTATTGAGCAGTAGCTTTTTAAAAGTTCTTTGTCGCTATTTGAAAACTCAGAAAATATGTCCTCATTTTAGTTTTTTAGAGCACTAACCATAATTTTGATGCAAATAAGACCCTCTCATATATGTAATTTCTAAAGGTAATACTCTAGGTATTACAGTTTTGATTACATCAAGATGACGTCAGGCATTCCACACTTTTGTAATAAATATAGAATGTTAGCAATCTAGTTGTTCATTGGGATACTGTTGAGAGGCAGAGGCCAGGGGCACGGACTCTGAAAATTGAAGGCAGGTAGTAGAGTGCAGAGGCAACAATTTGACCACACTGGGCAGGCAAGAAGGGCAGTGGCAGCACAACAGACTATGGAGGGCAGTGGAAAGGGTAGCAGGGGCAACAAACCAACAATACAGGACTGGCAAGAGAGGCTGTGGCAATATAATAGACCATTGTGGACAGAAGGAAGAGGCAGTGGTAGTACAACCATACATGCCAACAGACCCATTTCAGCCAGGAAACGTCCAATGTTTTTAAGATCAAATGGGCTTTATTTGATCTGTCTCCTGTCTACAATCTCCTGTTTTTCAATGTAACTCAAAGAGAAAAATCAATACCCCAGTTCTTTTTCAAAATCTCCCTCTTACCAAGTTCAAAATGTTCGCAAGTATGGTACATTGGATCATGGTAGGCAGGAGGAATTGGGGTAGGGACATGGACTCGGATAACAGAGGACAGGAGGGACATGGAGAGGTGCACCAAACTGACCCTACAGGGCAGGCATCAGGGTTTGCAGCAGCACAATACACCACACAGGGCATGCGGGACGGGAGTGCAGCACAACAATCCATAGAAAGCAATAGGGAGGGGACAGGACCATGCACATGGACAACAGAGAACAGAGGGGAAAGAGGCAATGGTAGCTAGCTCACCATAATGGACAGACAGGAGAGAAAGCTGCAGCATAACAGACCATAAAGGGCAGGAGGTACGGATCAGAGGCATTACAATGGAACCGACAAGCCAGGAGGGAGGGAATAGGGGTCTGCACATGGAAACAGAGGGCTGGGGGCAAGGGGACAGGGCAGGAGCAGCAAGATTACCATGGAGGTCAGACAGGATGGGCACTAGAAACAAGACACACCATGGAGAGCAACACTGAGACTATGATCGGATACACACAGACCATGGAGGGAAGGTGGGAGGGGGTCAGTGGCAGCTAGCTGACCACACAGGGAAGGTGAGAGGGGCCATGGCAGCACAGAAGACCATGCATGGCAAGCGGGAGGGTTAGTGGCAGCACAATGGCTATGATGCGCAAGAAGGAGGGTGCAGGGGCATGCACAAAGGACCATGGAGGATAGAAGGGAGGGTTTGGACCTGGGCACAGACAAGAGAGTTCAGGGGAAGGAGCCTCACAACAGACCACGCGGGGCAGGCAGAAGGAGCAGTTGCAGCACAACAGACCAGGGAAGGCAGAAGGATGTGGCAGTAAAATGGACCATGGAGGACAGGAGGAAGGGGATAGGGGCATGGCATGTGGACAGGCAGGGTGGAGGTGGCAGGGACAAGTTACAGTCATCTGACAATGCTAGGCAGGTGGGAGGGGAGTGGCAGCTCAACAGAACACTCAGAGTAGATAGGAGTGGCAGGTCCATGGAACATGGTGGGCAAAAAGAATGGAGCAGGGGCATGCACAAAGACATCGGAGGGCAGGGGGAAGGAGAATAGGGGCAGCAAGCTAAGCACAGAGGCTAAGCAGGAGGTCAATGATGCGCCATAGAATTGGGCAATGGTGGGCAGGAGGAGTGGACTGGTACATCATGCTAAATGGAGGGCAGTGGCAGCACATCAGATCATGCATGGCAGGAGGGAGGAGGCTAGTCCATGGATTCAGACAACAGAGGATAGGGAGGAGGAGGATGGGGCAGCAAGCTAACTATTCAGAGAAGGTGGATATTAGGAACTTTATCGTTTTTAAAATGTGTGTCTGTGCGAACTACTTAAAATATGAACAAGTATGCAGCATAATCTCACTTTTATTCAGGAAGAAGAGGTAGTTTGTGACTGTGACTCCGGGCTCACTTCGTAGAAACACCCCCTGACCCTCCACCCCCATCGCAAAATGTAATGCCCGTGAAAAGGGTAGGTGGACGCAGTGTTATATAGAACATAGTGCTGAGAGCACGATTGAAAATGAAAACTAGATATAGTATATGATATAAACTATGCACCAAACAGTGTGATATAAGATGAACCGGGCGTGAAATACAATATGCAATACATTGTGCGCAATGACAGATTCATTATGGAGCGCGAGATAGCACAAGCACTAGTGCGTGCTATGCGATATGCGCCTTGGAGTGTAATATGCACAGGGCAGTGTTGTGTAACCTAACTAGTCTCTAAAGTTGTAATATAAAATATGTGCTGGGGAGTGTAACGTTGCATATGCAATGTGACAAAGATATGGATCCCAGATTGTAATATGTATGGCATAGCGCTGTGCGTTATAACATAGGCATCGAGGAAGGCACGTTAAATGGGGCAATAAAACCCGTGCAAAGGCAAGTGTGGCATGACATTCATGGGGTGATGTTACAGTGCACATGGGCTAGAGAGTGTCATAGCATACGCACTAGTTGGTGGAATACAACACAGAGGTGTGTGGCACTCGGCGGGCACTGGTGGGTGTAACACAGCATTGGGCTCAGCCAGGAGCACCTGTGACTCTCAAGTGAGGTTTGTCTCCTTTCCAGAGAGTAAAATAAAAAGTATTACACATCCGGCGGTGGATATGTGTTTTATTAACCGTGAGGGGGTTTTCTTGCATAGTTTGGTCGAATTTTTGTCGAATCCCGTTTGAATGGCTTGGTGTGCGTGTGTATTAAATGTGCCCGTCAATAGCTACCCATGTTTGTATAAATAAACAACAAGGGTGTCTACTTGGAGAGTACCCACCAGCGGGGGCGCCGGGATTAGGCACGGTAGGGCATCAGACACGTCAGAGCTTCACTAGCGGTGTAAATACATTCCACGTGGATTCATTGTATGCATAGTCGCCTTTTAATGAATATCACGCAAATCGTCATGGTGATAGGTACATACGGTTCGTCCAGCATGTCCTAGGTGTTTCTATAAATATATATTTTTTAAAAATATTAAAAAACAAAGGCCGGCCCCTGGGTATGGGGTCCCCGGGGCCATAAGTGGCCTGAGGAGGGGGGCAACGCAGCCCCCCTCCTAAAGATTTTTTTTTAAAAAGTCCATGACCCGCGGGTTGGGGTCCCTGGGGCCGATTAAGGCCTTGGGAGGGGGGCCACGCGGCCCCCTTCCAAATATATTTTTTTCAACCAAAAAAATTAGTGTGCAGGCCCTGGGGGATGGGGTCCCCAGGGGCCAATAAATTAGAAAAAGAAGGGGGGCCACACAACCCTAATTCTTAAAAAAATGAAAATAAATAAAAGACCGGCATCGCGCCGGAGGCCACGCCCCTCCTTGCAGCACTCTGCAAACGCGCCCCCTGGCCAGTTGTAAGTTGGGGAATTAATTCCCCTTCAATACTGAGGGTCCCTGAGGGCCAACTAGCCCAACAGGTATCTCCAGTATGCGCCAGGGAGCTGTGTTGCAGACAGGTGTTCTGAGGCCACGCCCCTTTTTACACCTCTATGCAACGCAGCTCTGTGGCGCTTACTAGAGGTACCTAGTGGGCTAGTTTGACCCTAGGGACCCTTAGGATTCAAGGGGACGTAATCTCCCAACTTAGAACGGCCTCAGGGCGCGTTTACACAGTGGTGAAGGGAGGGGACGGGGCCTGAGGTGACGTGTGCAAACACGCCCTGTGGCGCGTTTTAAGTTGGGGAAATAATTCCCTTTCAATCCTGAGGTACCCTGGGGGCCAACTAGCCCACCAGGTGCTTTCAGTAAGCACCACTGCTCTGTGTTGCAGAGAGGTGGTGCAGGCCGTGCCCCTTTTTACACCTCTCTGCAATGGCGCTTACTCTACATACCTAGTGGGCTATTTTGCCCCTAGGGACCCTCAGGATTCAAGGGGACTTAATCTCCCAACTTAAAATGGCCACAGGGCGTGTTTAAACAGTGGGGAAGGGAGGGGACGGGGCCTGAGGTGACGTGTGCAAACACGCCCTATGGTGCATTTTAAGTTGGGGAAATAATTCCCCTTCAATACTGAGGGCCCCTGGGGGCTAACTAGCCCACCAGGTGCTTCCAGTAAGCGCCACTAAGCTGCGTTTCAGAGGGGTGGTCCAGGCCGTGCCACTTTTTACACCTCCCTGCAACGCAGCTCTGTGGCGCTTACTGGAGGTACCTAGTGGTCTAGTTGGACTCTTGGGATCCTCAGGATTCAAGGGGACTTAATCTCCTAACTTAAAACGGCCACAGGGTGTGTTTACATAGTGGGGAAGGGAGGGGACGGGGCATGAGGTGACGTGTGCAAACACGCCCTGTGGTGCGTTTTAAGAGGTAGTTTTAATCCCCTGCCCTATTATATACTAGGGGCTTACAGAGGAGGTCATGCTAATCACAGGGGGACCCGAATGATAGTGTTCCCTAGTGTATGTAGGTGTTTTCACTGTATTCTGAGTGTCTTTTAACATAGCACTGGCTCTAGGACTGGTTAGTCAGACTCAGTTACCACCAGTATCCTTCTGAAAAAGTTGAGGGTACAGGATGATTTTGTAACAAGGCTTCTTTCTGCTCTTCTGTTTGTTCTTTCTGCACGTTATCCTTCTTCCTGCACTTTTCTTCGTCTTTGAGGACTTCTGTTGCTTCTTTCTGCATTTCTTTTTTTTCTTTCTGTGCGCTTTTTCTTCTTTCTTCACATGTCCTATGTCTGTAGGCATAGTTAGAAATTAGCATTTAAAAAACCTTTGAAATTCACTGAAAAAACCATAGGTTTCAGGCACGTTATAGTTAGGAATTAGCATTTAAAAAACCTTAGAAATTCACTGAAAAAACCATAGGTTTCAGGGGCGTTATAGTTAGCTGGACTTTTCACTCTTACAAAACCATTGAAATTCCCCCGTTATAGTTGGTTCAGCTAACTATAACTCGCACGCCTGCAATGCACTGCTTATGACGTCACATATTACATCACTCATGACATGGTCAGTGACATCACTCATGACATCACTCATGACATCACTGATGACATCTCTGATGATATCATCCTTGTGATAGAGTGGCAGACCTCCTCTCCCCCTAATATAACCTTTGATACACACATTCAAAAATAGAAATTACATTTTGAAAACAATGGACATACCAATACCAGTTACAACAACCTATTCAGTAATTCTAAGATCCGCATACACATCCACTCATTCACCAACAGTCCTACACAGTCACTCATACATGTACTCACTCATCATATGTACTCAAACACCTATACATCCTGTTACACAATGCCACTCATCCATAGAGTTATTCACACACATAGTCACTCATGCTAATAAAGAATCAAAGATCCATTTACTTGCATATACAGTTATACACACACCACCAAACTTACTTCTACAGAAACTTACACATACTTAGGGCCATATGTAGGAAGCCAAATACCGGTCGGTAACGGCCGATTTTCGGTAATTATCCCGTTACCGACCGGTATTTTGGCATTTGCTATGTAGGGGGCATGTTTCAGGATTCGGTAATTTACCGAATCGGTAAAATTACCGAATCGGTAATTTTACCGATTCGGTAAATACCAAATCCTGAAAGGAGATGTAGGTAACACTCTAATGAGTGTTGTGAGGGAATTGAAATTCGGTATTTAACACCAAATATAGGTTGGTGTTAAATATCGAATACATTGCAAAAAGCAATATTTTGCTGAAAAAAGAGTGCCATGTGGCAGACATACATGCCCTTAGGGCATGTATGTCCACCACATGTGCACACATGCAGGAATCAGGGGTGCAACAGGGTGTCAATGTGACACCCTGCCACCCTTGAATGTACTCCCCCCATTACCGAATTGGTATTTACCGATTCGGTAATGAGGCATACCTTCCCATTGATTCCTATGGGCCTGGAGGCCCATAGGAATCAATGGGAAGGTATGCCTCATTACCGAATCGGTAAATACCGATTGGGTAATTACCGAATTTCTCCGATTCGGTAATATTTACCGAATGATTACCTACATACAAGTTACCACTTCTTAAATACCGAATCGGTAAAGTTCGGTATTTAAGAAGTGGTAAATTGTATGCTACCTACATATGGCCCTTAGTCTTTTAAACAATCACTTATAGAAACACATACTTATTCATACAGGAACTCTTCCAATCTCTCACTCTCACATATACTGACTTATATACACCAATAGTCATATATACTAGTTTAAAACATATGTAGTTACTCATATCAACACTATTGAGACAGTCATTCACTCACTAACACACCCATGCACACACTCATCCACCCATACAGTCCTGCACACATGTTGTCTTCAACACATACAAACAGTGAGTCACTCATTCATGCATCTATGCACTACGTAATACCCCCCACCGAACCATACAGACACTCATACTGATACTCAAAAAACCAACTAATAACCTATATAGACATTCATGTAGCTACTCACCAACCCATGCAGCCACTTATACACAAAGTGAGAGACTGATACAGATATTTACATATTTAAACATTACTCACTAAGCCATGTATTCACTAAGATACACTTAATCAGTCAGTTATACAATCAATTTTTCAAAAACAAATCATCCATTTAGAGACTTATATACCCATGTATTCTTCCATCGACCTTGAGATATACATATATAAAACATATGTAATTTTCAGAAAAACACACATTCACTGGATGATATCATCAGTGATGTCATTTGAGATGTCATCGGTGATGTCATGAGTGATGACACTGACCATGTCATGAGTGATGTGATATGTGACGTCATCAGCAGTGCATTGCGGGCGCGCAAGTTATAGTTAGAGGAACTAACTATAACGGGGGAATTTCAATGGTTTTGTATGAGTGAAAAGTCCAGCTAACTATAACGCCCCTGAAACCTATGGTTTTTTCAGTGCATATATATATATATATGTACATATATATATATATATATATGTATAGATATATATAAATATATTGTGTGAGCTGCTTTCTCCAGTTCTTACAACTTACTTCCACCTCGTGGGGCTGGTGCCGGGCAAAAAGGGCATAGGATCAGTATGTTGAATAATGAAAGTACTTGCGCTAATTAATAGCGATATCAAGATCTATGCCAAGATCTTGGCTAATCGGTTTGCAGGAGTGGTTCAAAATTTAGTTACCCTGGTCCAACATGGGTTTGTTCCGGGGAGGAGCACAATTGACCATATTCAGAGGGTGATTACTCTCTTCGACACGGCCGAGATTACGGGGGACCCTATCGGGCTGATCCTGCTAGATGCGGAGAAAGCCTTTGATAGGGTCTCCTGGCCGTTTTTATGGGTGACACTTGAGAGAAGAGGGATTGACGTCGGCTTTATTAAGGCTATTTCAGTAATGTACAAAAACCCGCCAGAATCGCCATCATGTGGGAATTGTCAGGCCCAGTGTCAATAAGTAGAGGGACGCGCCAGTGGTGCCCATGCTCCCCCCTACTATTTGCTTTATACATCAACCCCCTGGTTAGGAAGATTATGGATAATAATCAGATTTTAGAAGTACATAGTGGTGGGGGGAGCACTAAGATCTTGGCGTATGCCGATGATTTAGCCATTATGACCCCTAATCCACTGGGAGCACTAGCCAAAATCGAAAGAGAAGCAGAGATCTTTGGCCAAATTTCGGGGTATCGCCTTAACTCCAATAAAACTCTTGTTGTATTAGGCAAAGGATGCCATGCTAGTGACCCACGAGTTGCTTAGAAGGCAACCTATCTGGGGATCGAGATAATGGCGGAAGTATCTAAGATTGTTGAAATCAACCTGGACCCATTGCTGCCAAAATTTAAAGCAGACTTTCAACGTTTAGATAATCTTAAACTAAGCCTTGTGGGGAAGAAGTGCAATGTTATTAAAATGCTGTTTTTACCAAAAGTATTATACTTTTTCAGGGCAATCCCGTTGGCCATTAATGTTAAATGGTTTAAATCGATAAACCAGTTGGTCTCCAAATCGCCCTGGGCTAATTGCTGCCCTCGGAGAGCCCTCAAATTTTTGATGCTACCCAGGGAGAGAGGTGGATGGGCGGTTCCGAACTTTCAGTTATACCATTGGGCGGCGATATTATCCAAAATAGGTAGTTTGATCGGGGCTGAACCTGAGCAGGTACAAGGGGCAGGTCCCGTATCAATTTATGATTTACTTTTGGGATCGGAGGCCAGGGGCTGTCTCTTATGTTATACCAATTTTAAGTACTATAAAAGGGTGAAATTTAAGACATTAATGTGTGCTTTCAAAACTTGGGTTGCCGTTCGTAAAAGGTTCGGCATGGGCATAATTCACGCGTACACTCCTCTGTTTGGTAATAAAGCACTCCCCAGCATTTTTAATGTCGGGTTTATGAAGATTTGGAATGATAAAGGGGTGAGGAAGGTGGGGGATATCATTGATGGAACTGGGGTAAGGTCATTTGATGTAATTAAAGAACTTTTGGGGTAGATAATAGGCAATTTTTAAAGTACCTTCAGATCAGATATTTCCTAGGGAAGAAAACCGGCGGTAGGAGGGGATTTGAATGAGCATCGCTGGTTGAGGGATTACTCAAGGAGTCAGGTACGCTGGGCGGGATTTATAAAAAGCGAATAGAGTCAATGGTGGATGACCTACCCAAACATGTGGGACGGTGGCAGGAGCGGTTTCTGGTGGAAGCGGGGGAAGTAGAAGATTCCTTAAATTTATCCCAAACCTCTTGTATTGCTACAAACCTCCAACTTCAATGTTTTAAGATGTGGTTTAATCTCTATATAACTCCCGAGAAGATTGCTAAATGGGGAGGAGGTGCGGGAGCTTCATGTCCACGCTGCAGCTATCCTGCGGCTGACATCGTGCACATGTTTGCTTCCTGTCCTGAGCTGGGCCTGATCAAAAGGGAAGTTGGTGCTATTCTCGAATCCTACCTGGGACAGCAAGTGGAGATGACTCCCCAATTGATAGTATTGGGGGTGAGCAGGTCTCACTTTCCTGCCCGGATTCAAACCTTTTTATATGTTGCTATGATAGTGTTTCGAATTTGTTTGGCCACCCATTGGCTGGATCCTGTACCCCCTACGGGACAACAATGGTTGGGGAGATTTCTAGATGTTTATAGGCTAGAAACAGCAGTATATGCCAGAAGGGGACATAGATAAAGAGTCAAGGGGATGGGCACATGGGCTCCTCTGACAAGATGGCTGGAAAATAGTTAAGTGATGGGTCAGTGAAATTTAAGCCTATATGCTTGGTTGCTGGGGTATTAAGCTGGTGCTCCTAATAACTGTGTGCCCCTTTGTCCATGTCTGAGGTGGAATACGTCACTATAATCTTGTTTTTCTTTTTCTGTTTTTTTGTTTTTCCTTCTATTTTTCCTTTTTATTTTTTGTTTCTTTTTTCATAAGGACCAGCCAGGGTGGGGTGGGTGGGATGGTCTTTGACTGGCTGGGGTGGGCGGGAATATTGGCTACATTGATATGTCGTTGATGCTGTACACTTTTGGATATTAAGAACAATAAAGAATAGTTTAAAAAAAAAAGAAAATGATAGAAACACCAGTGTGCATATTTCTCATCATATTAATCCTGACCTACTACCAGCAGCACAGGGAAGTTTCATTTCCACCCAATCACAAGTAAAGTAGTGCCCAGCCAGTGCCTCACTCTTATGGCAGTTTTGTTGAATGTACCCGAAAACTCCCCAAATGTTTTGAAATCACTGAGCAACATGATCCCTCCGACAAGCAACCCTTACATGTCCAATCTCCTCTGCTGTCCATGTCAAGTGACTTAACCCGGATGATGACAGCACCATCCCTATACTCCCTGTTTGATCCTGGGGATTCGCCAACAGAGTCCCACAAAACTGTCCATAAAATTAAGATTTGAAAGAAAAAATCCAAAGGATAAAGTGAGAAAATACATATAAAAGAAAAAAGGAAACCACAACACTATTCAATATGTGGTCTTTTTCAAGAGATTGCTTGCCATTAGAATATACCATTTAATGGCCAAAATCCAAAGCTGTTCTTCGAGGTCGCAGCTGCCATGTCAGGCAACCAACTGGATTATCAAAACAATCACAGAACAAACTATTCCAAGTGAACATGAAGCTCCTCATTCTAGTTGAGGCTGCCACGTTTCAGAGGCTGCCTCAGATTCGTGGTGGTGGTCTCAGGCTTTGGAGACCGGTGCATTGAATTTGGCTTGCGGCGCATGGGGCTGTGACTCTGGATCTTCTCCTGCACTGCAGTGCTGTGTCTGGAATTTCAGCAGCAAGAAGAACAAAGCATTGATTTTGCAGCTTGCTTCAGATCTGTGTAGATCTTCCAGCAGGAACAACTTCCAGTGGCTCAGAACTGGATTTGGCACCACAAGGCAGCGCAGATCTTCCATCAGTAGAGTTCAAAGATGCTGCAGGTGAAGTCTTTGTGTCCCTGAGACTTCCAAACAGGAGGCAAGCACACAGAAGCCCTTGGACAAACTTCACAAGCAGAAAAACAGCAAAGTTCAGTCATTTTCCTCTCCTTGGCAGAAGGCGCAACTGCAGGCCAATACAGCATAGCAACACACAGCAAAGGGGCAGTACTCCTCCTTAAAGCTCTTCAGCTCTTCTCCTTGGCAGAGGGTCCTCTTGATTTCAGAAGTAGTCTAAAGATCTGGGGTTTTAGGTCTAATACTTTTACCCCTTTTTCCCTTTGAAGTCTTTGTTCAGAAAGTCTCTCTTGCTCAGTAAAACAAGTTCTGTCCTCCCTGGTCCAGCCACACTACAGGGGGTGGAGGCCGCATTGTGAAAGGCAGCCACAGCCTATTCATGTGCTAATGACAACTCTTCCCACCACTCTAGCCCAGGATGGCTCATCAGCATTTATAGGTCATACCTCAGCTCCCTTTGTGTGAGTGTTTCAAGTGAATGCACAAACAGCCCCTGTCAGTCGAAAACCAGACGTTCAAATCCACAAGCAGGCAGAGACGCACAGAATGGTAAACAAGAAACACACAATTTAAAAACCACCTTTACTAAAAGGTGTGTTATTAAATCTTGAGTTCAGAAAGCCTAAACTACACATTTCTAGCTGTTTCCAATTGAAAGTTAAACTTGTAAAATGTTACAAGGCAGCTCCAATGTTAGCCTATGGGAGAGCTAGTCCCTGCAATAGTGAAACATGAAATACACAGTATCTCACTATCAGGACATGTAAAACACACCAGTGCATGTCCTACCTTTAACATACACTGCACCTTGCCCATGGGGGTACCTTGGCCCTACATTAGGGGTGACTTACATGTAAGAAAAGCTGATGGTTAGGGTGCACTTGCCAGGTCAAGATGGCAGTTAAAAACTGTGCATGCAGACACTGCAGTGGAAAGTCTGAGACACATTTGAAAGGCTACTGGTGTGGGTGGCACAATCAGTGTTGCAGGCCCACTAGTAACATTGGATTTACAGGCCCTGGGCACACACAGTGCATGTTACTAGGGACTTACCAGTAAATCAAATACACCAATCATGGAGAACTAATCAGAATTTCAATTTACACAGAGCCGATGCACTTTTAGCACTGATTAGCAGTGATAAAGTGCCCAGAGTCTAATAAAAACAGGTCAGAAAAATAGGTGACAAAGGGCAAAACGTTTTGGGATAACCCTGTAAAAAGGCCCAGGTCCACAAAAAATAAATAAATTAATGAATTAAATATTTATATGTATTACCTACTGGCGGCTGCCAGTAGGTAGTTATAGTTAGAACCTAGTTTCCATTGGAAAAGCATTTTTTGATTTGCTAATAACTTTGGCGTCATTTGAAAAATCTTCACAAAATTCTCCCCCAAAAAAGTCTATCCAGGTCAGCTCCTATCCTGAAAGTTTAGGGGTGATTCGTCAAGCAGGAGCTGAGAAAAAAGGGGAGTCCCAAAATGCGTTTTCTCCATGTTAATTTCCATAGGAAATTTTGAGACGGGCTACAGCCCGAACTGCTGAACGGAATTACCCCAAATTTGGCTAAAAGGTAGAGCTTGGTTCAGAAAGTGACTTTTTTTTAAATGGTGTAAATCTGTTCAGTAGTTTTTGAGAAATTCAAAAAATAAGAGTCAAAAAATCAATTTCCTATAGGAAACTTTGGACAAGGCTACAGCCAAAACTGCTGAACGGAATTACCCCAAATTTTGCAAAAAGGTAGTGCTAGGTTCAGAAAGAAACCTTTTTTTTTAAATGGTGTAATTCCGTTCAGTAGTTGCTGAGAAATTCAAAAACTAAAAGTTTGGATATCTAGGGCAGCGGTAGAGTCACAAACCCTCCCGACCATGAGCTTCATTCCAATTGGCTGCCACAACCACAAACTTCATTCTAATTGGTCGTCAACACTCCAAACCAGGAAGTGTTGGCAGCCATCTTGTGACTCGGTAGAAGCGAGTCACCAGAAAACAGAGAAACAAAGATATAAAACAAACAAAAAACTGTTGCATGGTCCTTCGCCGGAAACGCGCCCAAAATCTGGAACGCCATCCCAGTCGGTATCAGGACTATCTCGACCTTCACAAAATTAAAAAAACAATTTAAAGTCCTTTTCCTCAACCGCTCCCTCCTGAATGGATTGCCGCCATCAAAACGCTATTCCCTGCTCGTCGTCTCTTCCTGCCATTGCAGCTCTAAGACTTACCTCCTCCCTGCTACTCGACCACGAATGGCTCCTCTGACCCCCCTTAATTGGTTCAACCCCAAGACAATGTGCACTTTATGAGGTTATCTCAGAACTCACAGACTACCTCAATGCTGCTCAGCACACTTGGACTTCCGTACCTATATGTAGAATCCTGCTTTATTATATCAACCACAAGACAATGTGCACTCGATGAGGTTATCTCAGCACTCATGTACTACCTCAATGCTGCTCAGCAAACTTGGTCTGCCGAACTTATATGTAGAATATTGCCTATTGTATTGAACTGGCTCAAAAACTGTTGTGAAGCACTCCGATACCCTCGGGTCAGGCTAGCGCTATATAAAACTCCTTAATAAATAAATAGGAGAAGGGGGCAGGGTAGAAACACCCTGACCCCCTAGGCCTGCTCAGGGGGTCCCAGAAGGACCCCAGGGCCCAAAAAAGATTTATTTATTTTTCATTTCGGCGCAATATGCGTTGGGGTCCCGAATTCCGCCTAAATTGTTCAAAAACAATAAAGCGCAGGTTTCCGCGTTTTATTTTAATGAGGTCCCCCAATGGGCTAGGTCCCGGGGGCATTTCTTAAAAAATAATAAACCCCCGCAGCCCCAGGGACCACCACCTCCCCGGGCTTCACTCATGTTGGGAGGGGGGACCGCTAGACCCCAGGGCCTGCTCCTGCAGTGTCCCGGGGTGCCCACCCCCGGGACACTGCTGTTTGCTATGACAGGGCAGGAGCTGCGTGGCTCCCGCCCTGTTATAGCAAACTTACTTTGCATTTTGAAAGCGAGAGCAGGGAAACCTGCTCTCGCTTCCAAAATCCAAAGCGGATTTCTTTTCCACACGGGGAGCTGCATGTCATCAGCTCCACGTGTGGAAAATCAATGCTGGCTCCCGCAGGATGCGGGGTGCCGGCGGCACCGTTGGGGCATTGGGGCTCCCCCAACGGTAAGGCCAGGCCCCGAGGGATGGAGTCCTCGGGGCCAGAATTGGCCACAGGAGGGGGGCCGAGGCGGCCCTCTTCCCTTTTTTTTTTTTTTTTTTTTTTAAATACTGAACATGTCGGCATGCTTTGGGGGATGGGGTCCCCGATGTGATTGTAAATTAGTAAAAGTGGGGGGAGGAGCCTAGCGCGCATCCAAGATGGTCGCGTGAGCACAGGGCTCCCCGGACCCTTGCTGCTCCTCGGAATTTATCCTGAGAATATCCTGATGTGGTTTATGGAATCTGGCAGATGAAGACCGGCTGAGCACGTATCTCTTTTCAGAACTCGAATCGGACCTGGGAATCCTGAGTTGTCGTTGTTCGAACTTTTGGGACCCACCCGACGGAGGTGCCCGGGGCGAGGGTGAACCGTGGAGCCGTGTCGTAATTGAACAACAGCGGCTGCAGTGCGGTGCCAGTGGCCGCTCTACCACTTTCGGTTTCACTTTCGGACTTCAGGGGGCTGGCCTGCGAACGCACTTGATGTGGCGGGGTGTTTCCTTGGCCTCTGCACGAGGCCTTGTCTCCACCTGCCACTAGTGTGCCCATCGCCTTGGGTCCCCCCGCACCGCTATATTGTGGTCCCTGGTGAGGCGCTGGTCTGCGGTGCCGGTGCCCCTACGACTCTTGATCGGCGGTCCCCTTCGGTGTCCGTGACCACATGGGGGGCAAGGGGGGCCCCGAGGGGCGTAAGACTAAGGCCTCCCTCCGCGGGGGACCGGTCCAGGCCAACAACATGGACTGCTACACTCAGGGCAGAGGGTCCCCTGGAGCGACCGGCCCCCCCCCGGATGCCGCCGGCGGTGGCATGACCGTCTCTCCGGAGCTTTCCCTGCAGGACATCATGGGCGCCATTGATGGCATCAGGGAAACCATCGCCACGCAATACGAGGCCCTGGCCCGTAAAATCGACACGGTGGCAATCGATGTCACCTTAATTCGGGCAGATCTCTCCAAAACTAACGAGAGGGTTCAGGCTCTCGATGCGCGGACCTCCACCCTTGGTGCGGATGTGTCGGACCTGCAGGCCGCGCTTGGTGACATTAAGGCGGTCAACGATCAGATGGCTCGGCGGCTGGAGGACTTCGAGGGACGGGCCCGACGCAACAACATCCGTGTCATAGGCGTACCGGAGTCCTCCGACAACCGCCCGGTTGACCTCCTGGTCGAGGATCTCATCCTCCAACAGTTGGCCCCTGCAGGCCTAAGTAAGTTCTTTGCCGTGGAGCGGGCCCATCGAGTTCCGGGCGGTCGGCCACGGCCGGGGGCCCCCCCGAGGCCTATCGTGGCCAAACTGTTCCACTATAGAGACCGAGATGCGATTCTGCAGGCCTCACGGGTCCACGGCCCGGTTCGTCATGAGAACTCATCCATTAACTTTTATCCGGACTTTACCCAACTTGTCCAGAAACAGCGGATGGGATTCCAGGGGGTGAAGCGTCGTCTCCGTGAACTGGGCCTAAAGTACTCTATGCTCTACCCTGCAAAACTCCGAGTGGAACATGAGGATCGGACTGCCTTTTTTGACTCTCCAGTGGCCGTGAGTGACTGGCTGGACTCGCTGCCGGACAGAGGTGGCCGTCCCGGGCCCTTTGCAGGCGCCGAAGGTGACGGGTCCCCTTTGGAGTGACTTTTGGTCCTTGATTTTGCCATTTTGCACTGTTCAGCTGGGTTTTACTTCTTTTGTTCATTTTGTCTCACTAGGACCTGTGTGGGGGGCGGGCGGGGACGGGTCCCTTTCCTCCTCCGGGGTCTTTTCGTAGAATGGGGTTAGTAGGGCGACAGGCACACTGCAAGTTGGGGGGGTTTTCTGGCCCGCAGGGGTGCAGGGTGGGGGGAGTTGGATTTGGGGGGGGGGTTGGGGGGAGGGAGGGGTTGTTTTGCTGTGTGTTTTTTGTTTGCAGGGCGAGGTACTGATTTTTGTCCAGATTCGGGAACTGTGCTACTGACTGGGGGGCCTTTGATCTATTGGAGGGGATGGGGGGGACGGGTTGAGGCTGGTGTCATGGAACGTCAATGGGTTGGGGGACCGTATCAAACGGGGTGTAGTACTGCAGTATTTGCGTCGTCTGACTCCTGATGTGGTGTTTATCCAGGAGACGCATCTGGTTGGTAATGTTTGTCATGCAATGAACAGGGGGGGATACCGCCTCGTGGCCCATTCTGGTTTCACAACTGGTTCCAGGGGGGTGGGCATTCTCCTGCGATCCTCACTTCCGTTGGATATCACTAGGGTAATCTCGGATGACAGAGGGCGCTATGTGTGTCTGATTGGGAGGTGGGAGGGGCAGCCCCTTTCCCTGGTCTCAGTTTACGTCCCCCCGGGCCTCCAGAACTCCACCTTCGCGGACTTGGGTCGAATGCTGCTTGAACTTCCGGATAGTCTTTTGCTTATGGGCGGGGACTTTAATTCGGTGGTTTCGGGTGACCTGGATCGTCACCCACCCAGGGCCCTCCCCGCTGCCCAGGCATGGCTTGGTGGACTGCTGGAGACCTTCGGTCTGGTAGATAGTTGGAGATTAATGCATCCGACCCAATGTCAGTACACCTTTCACTCTGGGGCGCATGGGAGTCTTTCTAGGTTAGACTATTTCCTTATGCCCGCGGCACAGACTGGTCGGATACGAGAGGTTAGGCACCTGGCGCGGGGTATCTCCGATCATTCCCCGCTGTGGCTGCTCTTTGACACCGAGTCGCGGTCTGCAGGGCGGATCGCTCCCATCAACCCGTGGTACCTGCGAGACCCTACGACTCGCGACAGCCTGGTTAAGGCTATGGACCAATACTTCCTTGAAAACGAGGGGTCGGTGTCGTCCGCAATGTCCCTGTGGGGAGCCTTTAAAACCGTAATCCGCGGACACGCCCTCTCCCAGATAGTGGTGGCTAAGAAGCTCAAGAGTGAGGCAGTGGTGAAGCTGGAGACTGACATCTCGGGGCTGGAGTCGGCCTTGGAGACGGGCGTCACTCCGGACGGGCTCCATGCCCTCAGCCTGAAACAGTTTGAATACAGGTCTCTTGTCACTGACGCTGCCAAAACGATGTATAGGGAGCAGCAGGGTCGATTGTATGATGCCGGGGACAAGGCGGGAAAGTTGATTGCGTGGCTGGATAAGAAGGAGAGAGTGAATCGTGTGGTCCCGGAGCTGCGTGTCTCGGATGGAGTGTGTGTGACTGAGCCTGGTGAGATTGTGGAATGTTTCGCTGACCACCTCCGGGCCGTGTACTCCCCGGTGACTGATAGGGATGAGGAAGACTCTTGCCTTCTGCTGAGGGATATTGCTTTGCCCTGCCTGTCCGTCGAAGACCGTGAGCAGCTGGACGCCCCCTTGTCTGTAGATGAAATTGCAACTGCGATTCGGTCCCTTCGTTCGGGCAAGGCGATGGGTCCCAACGGTCTGCCTATTGAATTATATAAGTTGCGCCCGGATAAACTCGCGCCCTTCCTCCGTCGTATGTTTCAGGAGTCCCTTGAGGCAGGCTCCCTTCCTGACGACCAGCGTCTGGCTACGATAGTCGTGATCCCCAAGGACGGTAAGCCACGAGACCGCTGTGCCTCCTATAGGCCTATTTCACTGCTAAACGCAGAGCCTAAAATCCTGGCTAAAGTCCTTGCCAATCGTTTGTTGAGCGTCATCTGCGATCTGATTCATCCTGATCAATGCGGCTTCATCCCTCACCGTAACACCGCTCTTAACTTGCGGCGTCTTCACGGCGCCCTCGCCAGGGCGGAGTACCTCTCCGAACCAGCCGTGCTGGTTTCTTTAGACGCCACGATGGCCTTTGACACCATCGAGTGGCCATTCCTCTGGGCTGTCTTGACCAAATTCGGCTTTGGGGACGGATTTCTTGGCTGGGTGAAGCTTCTTTACACGGGACCCATGGCTCAGGTGGTGGTTAATGGGCGGGTCTCTCGGCCCTTCGCTCTCGGTAGGGGTACGAGGCAGGGGTGCCCGTTGTCCCCTCTGCTCTTTGCTCTTGCCCTGGAGCCGCTCGCTGCTTGGCTCCGCTGGGAGCCCTCGATCAGAGGGATCCGGTGGGCCCCGGGCTTCGAGGATCAGGTCTCGTTGTATGCGGACGATATTCTCCTGTATCTCACCTCGCCGCGGCAGTCGCTTAATGTTCTCTTTGATGTTCTGACTTCCTTTGGGAGAAACTCGGGTCTAACGATCAACTGGTCTAAATCCTGTGTCTATCCTATCTCCGGCGACCCTCCTCTCTTGCCGCCTCGGCTTCCGATCCAATTATCTCTGTCCGGCTTTAAATACCTGGGAATATACGTCTCGATGGACCCGGTGGCTCGCTATGAGCAGAATCTCCTGCTTCCACTTCGGCGTTTGAGGGAGGACACGGCTCGGTGGTGTAAGCTGCCCTTGTCCCCGCTGGGTCGGGCAGCACTGTTTAAAATGATGTCCCTTCCCAGATTCCTCTATGCACTTCAGAACTCCTTTGATGTCATTCCTGTGTCCTACTTTCGGGAGGTGGAGAGCCTGCAGAGGAGACTGGTGTGGGACGGACGGGCGCGTATCGCTCTGGCAAAGCTTACTCTCCCCTGGTACGACGGGGGCATCGCGCTTCCCGACATTCGCAGGTATTATTGGGCCTCACAGCTATCGGCCATTAACCATGCCACGTATGCGCCTGGCTTGAATCCGGCGTATGAGATGGATAAATTCCTGCTTCCCGGCGGAAACTATAATAGGGCACTTTACTCCAGCTCGGCTGGACGGACCCTTACGGGCCCTACTAAGATTGCGGTACGGATCTGGAGGGCGGCCAATGTAGCCATGGGCTGGAGTGAGCGATTAACATGTGCTACTCCCCTGTTTGCCTCCGACCGACTGGGAAGCCTCTGGACAACGAAGGGGTTTGAACGTTGGGACACGATTGGTATTAGTAGAGTGGGAGACTTATGGATTAAGGGTGCGGTTAAAACATTCGCGGCGCTCCAGAGCGAATACGAACTTACGGAAAGGGAGTTCTTCCGCTACGCCCAGGTTCGGCATGCCCTGCTCTCTGTTTTTGGGGAGGGGACCAAGATCCCGGCTTCTTCGCCCCTCGAGGACCGCATACTCGATGGTCATGTCCCCGACAGTACTATCTCTTTAATTTATAAAAAACTTATCAATAATCGGGCTGACCTCTTGGTGCGCCTCCGGGAGGCGTGGACGGGGGATGGGGTGGAACTGGACGACGAGGACTGGCAGTCCGCACTGTCGTCCCCCAAGAAAGTCGCCATTCCAGCCCGTCTCCGCCTGGTCCAGCTTAAGATTCTCCACCGGGTGTATGTGACGGGTCCCCGTTTGGTCTCGATGGGATTTTCTGAAGACGGGCTCTGTAAGCGGGGATGTGGGCTCAGTGCCACCTTTCTCCATATCCTTTGGGAGTGCCGCGAGGTGGCTGAATACTGGCGCCGGGTTCATGTGGTCATGGGACAAGTCACCGGGGTTGCGCTGTTGCCGGAGGTGCGTCGCTGTGTCCTGAATGTGTGGGAGCCCAATGATTATAACGCGGCTCAGACTCGGTGGGCGGCCCTGGGGAACATGATTGCCAAGAGAGATATAGCGCAGCTTTGGGGTTCCCAGCGGCCTTCCACCGTGTCCGTATGGAAGGAGAACATGGACTGGTGCATGTTCAGGGAGAAGACTGTGTATGTGGCTCGTGGTAAACCGGGGGCATGGGGTAGAATCTGGGGGCAATGGAACGCGTATCGTGGGGGTATCTGTACTCCCCCCCTAGTGGACACCGATATTGCCTTGTCCCCCTGACCCTTGATGGTTCCTTGCGACTTTTGGAATAACCGAATATAGACGTTCCTCTCCCGTGACCCCCCCCGACCTATCAGTACTCCTTCCTCTTGATAGCTATTTGAAGGTCTGAAGTAGAGTCCCCCGGAGGTAGCCGGACCCACACTTTTTGCCCTTATGCCTCGCCTTTTGTTTTTATTTGTTATTTATGTTAAACCTATGTATCCTGCTTCCCTAGGACTATCCGGAGCCATGTACGGGGCTGGGCCCCGGGAGTCGACTACTGCCTTAATAACTGTATGATCCTTTCTGAATCTAGCGGCCGGCCCTGGTGGTTGTAGGCCCATGCTTGTAATTGATTTATTGTTCAATAAAATTTTCAAAAAAAAAAAAATTAGTAAAAGTGGACATTTAAAAAAAAAACGTGGCTCTCAGCGCGGCACCCCCGTGTGAAAGCGATGGGTGCGCGACTCTCAGAGCGGCACTCGAGTACTTCTTAAGTCTTTCAAACACCGAGGGGTATATTCTGAAGGACACATCGCCGAGTTAACGGCACTTCATCGCAACCAAAATGGTGATAAATTTAACGCACCATTCACAAGCTGGAGCAAACAGCCCATATCACCAGTTTCCAGCGATAGCAGCCTGAAAAAGCATCATCACGGATTAACCCAGCAAATATTGCGAATGAGATGTAGAGTAGGCATTCCCGTGCAAAAAGCAGCGAACACATCACTTCACAAGTTTCTCAACCACCAGCAAGATCGTCAAAGAGAGTACAAAACAGGCGATAAGGTGTGTTAGTAGCAGGAAGTTTACACCTGCTCTGAGCTGGTATAAAGACGGACTACAACCTGCAACATGAAAGGGAACCCAGCCCAGAGACATACCTGAATGACAACAGATGCAATGGAGCCAACGATTATGTAGCTCGGACACCCAACACTGCTCCGACACCCCCCACCACCAGCCCCTTGTCCGCCATCCCCCATGACCCCCACCCCCCACAAACAAATGTGACAGCAACCTTAGGAAATCTGGAACGTAACAAATTGGCTGAGGCCACAAAATTATAATTAAGAAGATGCATGTGAGGTTGGACAAATAAGAATCTCAGTCACCTATGCATTTACATATAAAACATTTTATTTAAACAAAACAACAAAATAAAAGTAGGTACGGGCATGGCGTGTCATCCCTCGACAATTTGTGAATCACAGCCTGCAAGACAAAAAGAAAGATAAGATTGTGTGTCATGTGTCCATCAAAGGAGAGAGAGAGAAAGAGTGAGAGAAAGGAAGAGAGAGAGAAAGAAAGAAAGAGTGAGAGAGAGAGAGGAAGACAGAGAAAGTGAGAAAGGGTGAGAGAGAGAGGAAGAGAGAGAGAAAGAGTGAGATACAAGGAAGAGAGAGAGAAAGAGAGAAACAGTGTAAGAGAAAGGAAGAGAGAGAGAGAAAGAGTGAGACAGAGAGGGAGAGAGAAAGAAAGAAAGAATGAGAGGGAGAGGAAGAGACAGAGAAAGAGAGAAAGAGTGTGAGAGAGAGAAAGGAAGAGATAGAGAGTGAGAGAGAGAAAGAGAAAGAGTGACAGAAAGGAAGAGATGGAGAGGGAGAGTGAGTGTTGACACTGTGGAGAGAATCCTCCCAGCTCACCTTTCTGCCACCGGTGTGTCTCCAACCACGTGCCGGGACATAGTGCAGACCTCAAGTTTAGTCATCTGAAACATAGTATATAATCAGTAATGGCAGAGTACATACAATTGCAGACATGTAATTCTCTGTTTCGCCCCTGCGCACCCAGGCTGCTGCACCCCATCGACTCCCGCCACCCAGAGGTGTCTGCCCACCCTGCACACTCAGGCTGCTGCACCCCATCGACTCCTGCTGCCTAGAGGTGTCTGCCTGCCTCTGTGCACCCAGGCTGTTGGATCCCATCCACTCCCACTGCCCAGAGGTGTCTACCCGCTGCTGTGCACCCAGGCTGCTACACCCCATCCACTCCCACTGCCTAGAGGTGTCTGCCCGCTCCTGTGCACCCAGGCTGCTGCACCCCATCCACTCCCACTGCTCGGAGGTGACTGCCCGCTGCTGCGGAAACAAGCCTCTCTGCTCACCTTCAGCCACCAACGTGTGCATAAGAGGGTCCACCACATGCCGAAGCAACCTCCTCAGCCGTTGCATACACGAGGTCAAGCCGAGCTCACAATTCAGAGTGGGTGTTGATTACCAGGATGGCCACGCATCATCGAAGGCTGTACAAGCATTCAGCTCTGGTGGCACTAACTCAGTGGAACTGAAGTCATCGCCTTGTGGCGGGAGGTCCGTGTGGTGGGGTCGTCAATGTGTGGACTCACAGCCTGCTAGACAAAAAGCAAGATAAGATTGTGCGTCATGCGTCCATCAAAGGAGAGAGAGAGAAAGAGAGAGAAAGAGTGAGAGAGAGAAAAGAGAGAGAGAAAGAAAGAAAGAGTGAGAGGAAGACAGAGAGAAGAGGGAAGGAGTGAGAGAGAGAGGCAGAGAGAGAGAAACAGTGAGAGAGGAAGGAGAGAGAAAGAGAGAAACAGGTGAGAAAGAGGAAGAGAGACACAGAGGAAGAGTGAGAGAGAAAGAGATAGAGAGAGAGAAAGAGTGAGAGAGATAGGAAAGAGAGAGAGAGAAGAAAACAGTGTGAGAGAGAGGAAGAGGGAGAGAAAGAGTGTGTGGGAGAGAAAGGAAGAGATGGAGAGGGACAGTGAGTGCCCACACTGTGGACAAAACCCTCACAGCTCACCTTTCTGTCACTGGTGTGTCTCCAACCATGTGCCAGTACATAGTGGAGCCCTCTAGCTCACTCATTTGAAACATAGTACAGAATCAGTAATGGCAGAGTACATACGACTGGGCACGCCTACATCGCTGTCCCGCCTTTGTGCATCCAGGCTGCTGCACCCTGTCCACTTCCACTGCCCAGAGTTGTCTGCCCCCGCTGCGCACCCAGGCTGCTGCAACCCATCCACTTCCACTGCCCAGAGGTGACTGCCCACCGCTGCGCAAACAAGTCTCTCTGCTCACCTTTCGCAACCCTGCGTGTAAGAAAAGAGGGCCTACCACGTGCCACTGCAAGCCTCAAGCCTGGGGCCCATGGGCAGGGCACCCTGCATATCATGCAGCTCCGCTCAGCAGGCCACCAGGTCTAACATTTGGTGCTGTATTGATTTTACCATGGCAGAGGACATACCAGTGCACCCGCCATCATCGCAGGTTGCACACCCGTTCAGCCCTTGCGGTGCCATTAACTCTGTGACCAGTGAGGCCACACCACGTGGCGGTAGGCCCCCACTGTTCGATGACTCAGGCCTACACTGAGGTCCAGCAGGGCACACAAAACCTGACCTGTCCAGACCGCCGGAACGGGGCATCATCGCAGTCTGCACACCCGCTCAGCACTTACAGTGCCCCTACCTCAGTGCACCAAAAGTCACTGTCCTGTGGCGATGTGCCTGTGCTGGCCACAGTACATCCTGTGCCACCAAGTCTGAACTGTAAATGCTGTAGAGCACGTGCACCCGGTCCTTTTTATTGGCAGGGTCACGTGTCCTGTAACGCCTGTGCTTGATGGGGGTGGTGTGGGGGGAAACCAGCCATCAGGGAGTGGCTGAGGCGTACTGACAGCTAGACCTGTGAGCAGCAGATCACTACAATGAAAATCTGGGCCCTGTAGCGTTGTTGTTTCTCCCTGTATGTGTAAGCAGAGTAGGCTGGCCTGGCGTGTGCCAGTCCTGCGTGAGGCTCTGAACAGTGACTCCCGAGCTCTGTGCTTGGTTCCGTCCTGGGCTGTATAAGGAATCAACTGATGAGGGTGTCCCTGTTGTAGTGCTGCCACCACCCGGGCAGCAAGCGCCAATGTGTCACCCTGTGACCCAAGTTCCAAAACATGGCCAACATCGAAGGTAGGGGGAATCACTGACCCTACATTCATCCATTCTTCCACAGATGAAAGATCGTGCACATGACATATCTGTGTGGATATGAATTTTTATTGCACATTCAGTGGAGTGTTGCAGCTGTACCAATACAGGGCCATGCAAAGCCCAAATTTCAGTTTTTGGCACATGGAGGGCAGCCAATTAGAGCCAAGCTCGTGCTCGGGGGTTAGGCTCTGCCAAAATATGTACTTATCCAATCACTCCGCCGATTCCGAAGCACTTATAAATTCACTATACACTCTCCTTGCAGTACTCTAATGATCCAGTCTCTACCTATGTACTTATACAATGAACGAGAGAAAGTTACATAACCGAAGTTTTCCCCACTGCCAGAGGTAACATGGTTGCGAGCGCTGCTCATAGCAGAATGTAATGTCGTAGGGTCCAGGGGCAGCATCATGCATACATGATGAACACACGGACACAGTTAGATAGATAGTGGAACTGGGTACGAGCATGTGTGCTCGGCCCCTTTTTATTACCAGGGTCACATGTCCAGTGACGTCTGTGCTGGATGCGTGTGGGGTGAGTGTAAGCCAGCCTTCAGGGAATGGTTGGTGCTGGCAACAAGTACAACAGTAATCATCAGATCACACACAGATATTCAATCATAAAGGGTCTATGACTTGTGCTGCACTAAGTTAGTGGCACCAGATGTGAAATAATACACAAACGATTCTATTGTAAAAGGTTCATGACTGTGGTACAGTGAGGTAGGGGCAGCTGATCTGAAATCATACACAAAAGATTCCATCATAAAGGGGTCCTTGAGTTGTGGTGCACTGAGGTAGGGGCATCAGAAGCATTCCGCATGTGCACAGCTAGCGATGATGCATGGTCCGGGAGCGCCTCACTGGTAGCAATGTCTGTTGCCTACTGGACTTCGTCAT
Organism: Triturus cristatus; assembly: GCF_964204655.1. Lineage (NCBI taxonomy): Eukaryota > Metazoa > Chordata > Amphibia > Caudata > Salamandridae > Triturus > Triturus cristatus. Next base: position 427,158,914 of record NC_140593.1, read on the forward strand.
CTGCAATCGCAACTCGATCTGAATTGTGAGCCCTGCTGTCTGCAATGTAGATCGAAGGCAGTAGTCAGCACAGACATCAAGGAATGCTTTTTGCCACTTCCTCTTGACAAAATCCGAGGACATGGAGTACAATTCTGTCTGCAATTAATAAATCATGTCTCAATGTAAATTATGAGCTCTGCTGACTGCAGTGTAGGTAACAAAAGATGAAATATGCATGGAATACATTGTCGAAGTGTGTAGGTTTCAGGGATGTTATAGTTAGTTGCCTACTGGACTCTGAAATGAATGAATCAAGACTGAATTTGAATTGTGAGCCCTGCTGACCACAGTGTAGGCCGGAGGTAGAGGTCAGCAAAGGCCCACAGCCACGTGGCGCTGACTTTAGCTGCACAGATTGGGAGCATTTTGTTTTCTTAACCGATTATAGTCATTTACACAATTTGCATTGGTACTAATCTTGAATTGTGAGCCCTGCTGTCCGCAGTGTAGATCGAAGGCAGTAGTCAGCACAGACATCGAGGAATGCTTTTTGTGACTTCCTCTTGAGAAAATCCAATGACGTAGAGTACAGTTCACTCTGCAATAAATAAATCAAAACTGAATTTGAACTGTGAGCTCTGCTGTCCGCAGTGTAGACTGCCAATCAGTGTTCCTTTGGACTTGTAAGATGAATTTGGTCATTGTACTAAAACTATAATTAATATAAAAAAAGTTCTTGAAGCAAGGATACTAAAAGGATATTATGTAGGTTTTAGGGAGGTTGTAGTTAGTTGCCTAATGGACTCTGTAATTAATTAATCAAGACTCAATTTTAATTGTGAGCCCTGCTGACCGCAGTATAGGCCAGAGGCAGCGGTCAGCAAGGGCCCACAGCCACGTGGTGTTGAGTTGAGCTGCACAGTTAGTGGCATCAGAAGCATTCAGCGTGTGCAGAGCCTGCGATGATGCATGGTCTGGGTGGGCCGCACTGGTAGCAATGTCTTTTGTCTAATGAATTCTGCCTTAATAAGGGTATGTGGCGATGACTTATGGTGCACTGAGTTAGTGGCACCTGAAGCACCCAGCGTGTGCGCACCCTGCGATGATGTGTGGTCTGGGTTGGCCGCACTGGTAGCAATGTCTTTTGTCTAATGAATTCTGCCTTAATAAGGCCAGGTGGCGTTGACTTGTGGTGCACTGAGTTAGTGGTACCTCTGGCGTTCAGCGTGTATCCAGCCTGTGATGATGCGTGGTCCAAGTGGGCCGCACTGGGAGCAATGTGTCTTGCCAACTGGACTGACTCATCTGTAATCGCGACTCCATCTGAATTGTGAGCCTACTGTCCGCAGTGTAGATCGAAGGCAGTAGTCTGTACAGCCATAACTCTGCGGTGCTGTGCCGCTGTTTTCGCAGGGAGCCTGTGTCGAGGAGGCCTGCGGTCATGGCGGCAGCCACGTGGCAGGGTGAGGGCTGCCACTCTGGCAGACACGTTGGCCTTCACACAAGTGAACCACACCCAGAGCCCCGGCTTATTTATTCACACTTCTACGCTGGAGTGGTGTACGTTGGACCAGCACACTGCGCTTCCGCTTACAGGAGACGATGACACAGGTACATGATCGAGATCTTCCCCCTGCCTGAGGTAACATGGTTGCGTCCACTGTCCACAACACTACAAGCACCAGCAGTATATGTACACATGGAGAAGTTTGTGCTCTGCATAGTGAGGTCTGTCGAGCACATCACTGCTACACTTGGTATTGTGTGCATTATTATTGGCGGGTGACTTGCATCCTTCACACATGTTTGGTTGCCACATCTCGCAACATTCAGCTATTGTGTGGCTGAGGGGCCATGCCATTTTTGGAAGGTCTGCTGTCCTGTTGTGCGCTGCCTCGGTGGTAGTAAAGGGGGGTGGTCCGGGGGGAGGTCCTGAGGGTGGTGGCAGTGGGTTTTGTGGCCTTCTTGGGGGTCGGAGGTGCATGATCAGTAGCTCTATGACATGTGCTGGTCTTCAGATGTGATTCTGGGCTGGGTTCCCTTTCACACTGTAGGTAGTCGTCCTACTTTACACCAGTAAAAGGCAGATGTTACATTCCTACTGCTAACGCAGATTATCGCCTGTTTTTGGATCGCATCGCAGATTTGGCTGCTCGTTGAAAATATCGGAAAATTGTGTTTTCATGTTATTTTTGCACAGGAATGCCTACTCTGCATATTATTAGCATTAGTTGTTGCTCTCATTTGTGGCGATTTGTTTTTGCTGAAGCTATTGCTGGAAAACTGGCGATATCGGCTGTTTTCACCAGGTTGAGAATCGAATGATTATTTATAATCACTGAAAAAACTATAGGTGTAATGAACATCATATTTAGAAATTAGCATTTAAAAAACCTTTGAAATTCACTGAAAAAACCATAGGTTTCAGGGACGTTATAGTTAGTTGGATATTTCACTCGTACAAAACCAGAGAAATTCGAACGTTATAGTTAGTAGAGCTAACTATAACTCGCACCCCCGCAATGCACTGCTGATGACGTCACATATTACATCACTCATGACATGGTCAGTGACATTACTGATGATATCACTGATGACATCTCAAATGACATCACTGACTACATCACTGATTACATCACTGATGACATCATCCAGTGAAAGTGTGTTTCTGTAAAGTTAAAATATATTTGATATATGTTAATGTCCCTGAATGGACTTACAGACAACATTTTATCCCATCCTTTCAATGTTGCTTTCCTTCTTTTCTAAGATGGTCTATGACAAATGTTTAATATAAGCGGGCATGTCATTTTATATGCTTCTTCTGTCTATGCATATTTGAGTCCTGCGATTTATAATGTTAGAAAGAATTATTGTTTTTGCAGCAGACAGTTTGTTTCATAACTCACAAAAAACAAGTGAATACAAAGTACTGAAGTGCATCTCAATAAATAGTGCAATTCACAGAACCAAATTAAATATAAAAATAAATATGCAAAAGAGTGATAGGAATAATAATAATAATAACGAATGGCACTAGAATTGTTCTAATGCGGAAGGCTGCTGTTGTCTAAATGACATGATGCACAACTTCTATCCTCAAGGATATTTACTCTTATTGTCCCACATGGATCTTCAATTCCTTCTCAGTGTTCAACCCTGTTGGAATCCTAATTCTGAGATCAACTATATGTCTGGATTCCATGAGTCTCAAAGCTCTTACTCTGTCTCCTCCTCTCTCTTTGTGTTGTACCTGGTCAATGCAGAAAAATCTCAGCTTGTCTCCTCTGCTCTCATGTACTTCTGCAAAGTGTCTTGCCACCAGGTAGTTGTTATTCCTGTTAATGATGGCTCTCAAATGTTCTATGACCCTCTATTTCACCTGATGTACCGTGCTCCCAACTTATCTTTTGCCACACGGGCAAACCAGACAATAGATTACGAAATCAGAGTCACAATTGAGCAGTTTGGTGATTTTCTTACTTTCCTTCCTTCTCGGTATCATAAAATCTTTCACTTTGATGCTCCCCATGCACGTCTTGCATTTGGTGCAAGGAAAGAATCCTGTTATCCCTATGTTTTTGCTCTTCTTCTCCTGAAAGTGGCTATGAACCAATGTATTTTTCTGTAGGTTATACCTGGTCTTTCCCTTACCTTTTCTTCCAATGTTTGATTTGATTGTAGGATTCTCCAATTCTTTTTGATTATTTCTATTTGATAGAAACTTAGTATTAACCTCAGATTCTCTTTTGTGTTTGCTCCCATCTGTATTAACTTTTTTTCTCCCCATATGTTAGGAGTACTTGCCTGCTCTCTTTCTTAGCTTTCTCGCTGACATTTTTCAATACCCCGGGAGAATAGCCTCTCTCATTCAATCTGGACATGGTCTCTCTCTCTGTTTCTTCATAGTCAGATACAAGTGAACAATATTGTCTTGTTCTTAAAAGCTCCCCATAGGGTATGCTATTAATCAAACACTTAGGGTGTTGACTTCCTGCGTATAAAACTGTGTTGCATGCATTTGGCTTGATAAGTGAGAGGGAATAAGAAGACATTTTGGCAAAATTATGGGTAACCATACGCTAGATCCCTGGATAATATGTACTAGATATACCCTATTGGGGATAAAGGAATCAAAGAAGGACACAATTGCAACTGGGTCGCACCAAATGAGAAGGAGCTACATGAATGAGCGGGCACATAAGATTATTGTGTTGTATTCCTCAAGATGCATATCCAATTAACAAGTATATCAAGGTGAAAAATAGGAGATTGCAAATATATTTTGTATTCCATGGATTAATTGAGATGTCATTAAAATGAATTAAGATTGCCAGGTGTGACATCAGAAATCAAATGGAGATGCAAATTTTAATGAAGTGTTGAGTAATGAAACATATGAAATGCAATTCATTATGAATTAAGAGTAAAGATATATATATATATATATATATATATATATCCAAAAACCACCTTCTTCCGTCGAAGTAGATGAGGAGACACAGCGGGGCTTGTGAAGACCATTTATTTAAACAGGCATGACACGTTTCGGTATTAAACCTTTCTCAAATGCCTTTTGTTTTAAAAGTGCCTCTGGTGCTAACAGTTCCTGAGTGAGTCTATTATATAGCCCCAATGCCTAAAGTAGTATGGAGCACACCTGAGTCACGTTGTGCGGAATCACTCAAGCAATACATTGTTGTGAGACTACAATACCCAGCATGCAGTTTGTCCATATATATATATTATCTACTGGCGGTCGCCAGTAGATAGTTATAGTTAGGACCGAGTTCCCATAGGAAATCTGGAAATTCTATTTTGAATAACGTTGGTGCCAGTTGACTTATCTTCGTGAAATTTTCAAAATTAATGGGGCGCTACGCTCAGCTCCTACCCTGAAAGTCTCGGGGTGACTCGTCAAGCGGGGGCTGAGAAAAAAGGGGGGTCCCAAAACGCGTTTTCCCCATGCATTTTCCCATGGGACCTTTAGTCGAAGGTACAGCCCAAACGGCTGAACAGAATTACTTGAAATTTGGCAAAGAGGTAGTCCTCAGGTCAGGCATGTGCCTTTTGCTTAAATGGTATAAATCCGTTCAGTAGTTCCTGAGAAAATCAAAAGTAAAATCACATATTTATCTGGGCGGAGCCTAACCACACATCTCATCATGAGATCTGATTGTCTGTCAGCACTTCATCCAAGAAGTGTTGGCAGCCATCTTGGGACCAATATACATGATAGCACCTCATTAAAAAGCATTGCAGTTAATAGAAGGTTTTAAGACTTTAGTTACATTATAAATCTTTTGTTGATGGTACCATACTCATTTTAGGAATTGTGGTGTGTTCTAAGGTGATTTCACCATGTGAAAAAGCCTTCTGCTGTGATATCGTGAATCATGTTTGAGAGAAAACTATTTTCTCATGCTTTTCCCACAGAGGTTTGGATGGTGATCTATAAGCTAACTGAGAGCATATTTTCTGTAAATTCACATTATCTTTCTCAGTCATGTGAGAATGAAGTCTGACATTCTCAGTAAAACATGTACATCCAACAAGGGCAGAGATTGTCAGTTGATTCCTTTGTGTTCTACTGCAGCTTCCCACTTATGACAAACGTATGGCACACCTGAAGCCATCTTGGTTGGAATAAAGTGGTAATTCTTAAAACATTTAATTTAAAAAGGAACAAAATGAGGGGGTTCATTTTGCCATAGAAATTATGATTAGTGCTGCAGAAAGAAAAATTAGGGCACATTTTGACTTCTCAAATCCTCTTCTATGTCATAAAAAAATTCTGACATGCAGACTGAAACATGCACTTTCAATACCAGCAGCAGACTTCCCTGGTGAGCAGTAGCTTTACTACAGTGATCTAATAAGCAACTAGAGTGCTAACATTCAGAATTTATGGCAAATTTGTGACACATCTGAATGCCTTCTTGATGGAATCAAAGTAAAAAACTGAAAGTATTTCCTACTGAGGAGACTGTAGTAAGTGAGGAAATTAGGAAACTTCATAACAAATAAGTCTCCCAAAATGGCCACCAGAGACAAAAGAGCCCAAATGTAGCCCAAATATCACCCAGATGTAGCCCAAGTATAGCCCAATGAAAGAATGCCCCAGAGTGTTCTAACGAACAACTAGAGCGCTAACAGTCTTACTTATGACAAAAGTATGGCACACCTGAAGCCATCTTGAATGGAATAAAGTGGTAACACTTAAAACATTTAATTTACAAAGGAACAAAATGCCATAGAAATTATGATTAGTTCTGCAGAAAGAAAAATTAGGGCACATTTTGACTTCTCAAATCCTCTTCTATTTCATAAACAAATTCTGATAAGCAGACTGAAACATGCACTTTTAATACCAGCAGCAGAATTCCATGGTGAGCAGTAGCTTGATCTAATGAGCAAATAGAGTGCTAACATTCAGAATTTATGGCAAATGTGTGACATATCTGAATACCTTCTTGATGGAATCAAAGTAAAAAACTGAAAGCATTTCCTACTGAGGAGACTGCAGTAAATGAGGAAATTAGGAAACGTCATAACAAATAAATCTCCCGAGATGGCCACCAGACCCAAAAGAGCCTAAATGCAGCACAAATATCACCCAGATGTAGCCCACATGTAGCCCAATGACAGAAGTGTGCAAAACACTTATTTTTTGTGTATTTGCAGTTTTATATAGTGCAGACTTGTCAGGTATTGGTATGCTTTACATGAGCATTGGTTACATCACACAAGATCAAATTCATTTTGGTTGTAGACATGGGGAGATTAAGGGATTTGACCACAATCACAGAATGTTGAGCTGAAGCAGAAACTCCAACCTGGTTCCCCAGTTGCAAAGTCTGAAGCTCTGGAAGTAACACCACATCCTATCGCCAAGGTGCAACATGTAATCAAGTGGTCAACTGGATAAAAAAACATAAAGATTACAAATAATTTAAAAGTTCTTTGTCGCTATTTGAAAACTCAGAAAATATGTCCTCATTTTAGTTTTTTAGAGCACTAACCATAATTCTGATGCAAATAAGACCCTCTCATATATGTAATTTCTAAAGGAAATACTCTAGGTATTACAGTTTTGATTACATCAAGATGACGTCAGGCGTTCCTCACTTTTGTAATAAATATAGAATGTTAGCAATCTAGTTGTTCATTGGGATACTGTTGAGAGGCAGAGGCCAAGGGCACGGACTCTGAAAATTGAAGGCAGGTAGGAGAGTGCAGAGGCAACAATTTGACCACACTGGGCAGGCAGGAAGGGCAGTGGCAGCACAACAGACTATGGAGGGCAGTGGAAAGGGGGGCAGGGGCAACAAAGCAACAATACAGGACTGGCAAGAGAGGCTGTGGCAATATAATAGACCATTGTGGGCAGAAGGAAGAGGCAGTGGTAGTACAACCATACATGCCAACAGACCCGTTTCAGCCAGGAAACGTCCAATGTTTTTAAGCTCAAATGGGCTTTATTTGATCTGTCTCCTGTCTACAATCTCCTCTTTTTCAATGTAACTCAAAGGGGAAAATCAATACCCCAGTTTTTATTCAAAATCTCCCTCTTACCAAGTTCAAAATGTTCGCAAGTATGGTACATTGAATCATGGTAGGCAGGAGGAATTGGGGTAGGGACATGGACTCGGATAACAGAGGACAGGAGGGACATGGAGAGGTGCACCAAACTGACCCTACAGGGCAGGCATCAGGGTTTGCAGCCCCACAATACACCACACAGCGCATGCAGGACGGGAGTGCAGCACAACAATCCATAGAAAGCAATAGGGAGGGGACAGGACAATGCACATGGACAACAGAGAACAGACGGGAACGAGGCAATGGTAGCTAGCTGACCATAATGGACAGACAGGAGAGAGAGCTGCAGCATAACAGACCATAAAGTGCAGGAGGGACGGATCAGGTGCATTACAATGGAACAGACAAGCCAGGAGGGAGGGAATAGGGGGTCTGCACATGGAAACAGAGGGCTGGGGGCAAGGTGACAGAGCAGGGGCAGCAAGATGACCATGGAGGTCAGGCAGGATGTGCACTAGAAACAAGACACACCATGGAGAGCAACAATGAGACTATGGTGGCATACACACAGACCATGGAGGGAAGGGGAAGGGGGTCAGGGGCAGCTAGCTGACCACACAGGGAAGATGGGAGGGGCCATGGCAGCACAGAAGACCATGCATGGCAAGTGGGGGGGTTAGTGGCAGCACAATGGCTATGATGGGCAAGAAGGAGGGTGCAGGGGCATGCACAAAGGACCATGGAGGATAGAAGGGAGGGTCAGGACCTGGGCACAGACAAGAGAGTTCAGGGGAAGGGGCCTCACAACAGACCGCGCAGGGCAGGCAGGAGGAGCAGTTGCAGCACAACAGATCAGGGAGGGCAGAAGGGTGTGGCAGTAAAATGGACCATGGAGGACAGGAGGAAGGGGATAGGGGCATGGCATGTGGACAGGCAGGGTGGAGGTGGCAGGGACAGGTTACAGTCATCTGACAATGCTAGGCAGGTGGGAGGGGAGTGGCAGCTCAACAGAACACTCAGAGTAGATAGGAGTGGCAGGTCCATGGAACATAGTGGGCAAAAAGGATGGAGCAGGGGCATGCACAAAGACATCGGAGGGCAGGGGGAAGGAGAATAGGGGCAGCAAGCTAAGCACAGAGGCTAAGCAGGAGGTCAATGATGGGCCATAGAATTGGGCAATGGAGGGCAGGAGGAGTGGACAGGTACATCATGCTAAATGGAGGGCAGTGGCAGCACATCAGACCATTCATGGCAGGAGGGAGGAGGCTAGTCCATAAATTCAGACAACAGAGGATAGGGAGGAGGTGGCTGGGGCAGCAAGCTAACTATTCAGAGAAGGTGGGTATTAGGAACTTTATTGTTTTTAAAATGTGTGTCTGTGCGAACTACTTAAAATATGAACAAGTATGCAGCATAATCTCACTTTTATTCAGGAAGAAGAGGACGTTTGTGACTGTGACTCTGGGCTCACTTGGCAGAAACACCCACTGACCTTCCACCCCCATCGCAAAATGTAATGCCCGTGAAAAGGGTAGGTGGACGCAGTGTTATATAGAACATAGTCCTGTGCGCAATGACAGATTCATTGGAGAACGCGAGATAGCACAGGCACTAGCGCGTGCTATGCGATATGCGCCTTGGAGTGTAATATGCACAGGGCAGTGTTGTGTAAGATAACTAGTCTCTAAAGTTGTAATATAAAATATGTGCTGGGGAGTGTAACGCTGCATATGCACTGTGACAAAGATATGGATCCCAGATGGTAATATGTATGGCATAGCGCTGTGCGTTATAACATACACATCGAGGAAGGCACGTTAGATGGGGCAATATAACCCATGCGAAGGCAAGAGTGGCATGACATATTCACGGGGTGGTGTTACAGTGCACATGGGCTAGAGAGTGTCATAGCATATGCACTAGCTGGTGGAATACAACACAGAGGTGTGAGGCAATCGGCGGGCACTGGTGGGTGTAACACAGCATTGGGCTCAGCCAGGAGCACGCTGTAACTCTCAAGTGAGGTTCGTCTCCTTTCCAGAGAGTAAAGTAAAAACTATTACACATCCGGCGGTGGATGTGTTTTTTATTAACCGTGAGGGGGGTTTCTTGCATAGTTTGGTCGAATTTTTGTCGAATCCCCTTTGAATGACTTGGTGTGCCTGTATATTAAATGTGCCCGTCAATAGCTACCCATGTTTGTATAAATAAACGACAAGGGTGTCTACTTGGAGAGTACCCACCGGCTGGGGCGCTGGGATAAGGCACGGTAGGGCGTCAGACACGTCAGAGCTTCACTAGCGGTGTAAATACATTCCATGTGGATTCATTCTATGCATAGTCGCCTTTTAATGAATATCACGCAAATCGTCATGGTGATAGGTACATACGGTTTGTCCAGCATGTCCTAGGTGTTTCTATAAATATATATATTTTTAAAATAATAAAAAACAAAGGCCGGCCCCGGGGGATGGGGTCCCCGGAGCCATAAGTGGCCTGAGGAGGGGGCAACGCAGCTCCCTCCTAAAGAATTTAAATTAAAAAAAGGCCATGACCCGGGGGTTGGGGTCCCCGGGGCCGATTAAGGCCTTCGGAGGGCCAAATTAATTTTTTTCAACCAAAAAAATGAGGGTGCAGGCCCTGGGGGATGGGGTCCCCAGGGCCAGTAAATTAGAAAAAGAAGGGGGGCCACACAGCCCTCCTTCTTAAAAAAATAAAATAAATAAAAGACCGGCATCGCGTTGGAGGCCACGCCCCCTCCTTGTAGCACTCTGCAAACGCACCCCCTGGCCAGTTGTAAGTTGGGGAATTAATTCCCCTTCAATACTGAGGGTCCCTGAGGGCCAACTAGCCCAACGGGTATCTCCAGTGTGCACCAGGGAGCAGTGTTGCAGACAGGTGTTCTGAGGCCATGCCCCTTTTTACACCTCTATGCAACGCAGCTCTGTGGCGCTTACTGGAGGTACCTAGTGGGCTAGTTTGACCCTAGGGACCCTTGGGATTCAAGGGGACTTAATCTCTCAACTTAGAACGGCCACAGGGCGCGTTTGCACAGTGGTGAAGGGAGGGGACGGGGCCTGAGGTGACGTGTGCAAACATGCCCTGTGGCACATTTTAAGTTGGGGAAATAATTCCCCTTCAATCCTGAGGGCCACTGGGGGCCAACTAGCCCACCAGGTGCTTCCAGTAAGCGTCACTGAGCTGCGTTGCAGAGAGGTGGTGTAGGCCGTGGCCCTTTTTACAACTCTCTGCAATGGCGCTTACTGGATGTACCTAGTGGGCTATTTTTCCCCTAGGGATCCTCAGGATTCACGGGGACTTAATCTCCCAACTTAAAAAACGGCCACAGGGCATGTTTACACAGTGGGGAAGGAAGGGAACGGGGCCTGAGGTGACGTGTGCAAACACGCCCTATGGCGCGTTTTAAGTTGGGGAAATAATTCCCCTTCAATCCTGAGGGCCCCTGGGGGCTAACTAGCCCACCAGGTGCTTCCAGTAAGCGCCACTGAGCTGCGTTGCAGAGAGGTGATCCAGGCCGTGCCACTTTTTAAACCTCTCTGCAACGCAGCTCTGTGGCGCATACTGGAGGTACCTAGTGGGCTAGCTGGACCCTAGGGACCCTCAGGATTCAAATTAACTTAATCTCCCAACTAAAAACGGCCACAGGGCGTGTTTACACAGTGGTGAAGGGAGGGGACGGGACCTGAGGTAATGTGTGCAAACAAGCCCTGTGGCGCGTTTTAAGTTGGGGAAATAATTCCCCTTCAATCCTGAGGGCCCCTGGGGGCTAACTAACCCACCAGGTGCTTCCAGTAAGCGCCACTGAGCTGCGTTGCAGAGAGGTGGTCCAGGCCAAGCCACTTTTTACACCTCTCTGCAACGCAGCTCTGTGGCACATACTGGAGGTACCTAGTGGGCTAGTTGGACCCTAGGGACCCTCAGGATTCAAATGAACTTAATCTCCCAACTAAAAACGGCCACAGGGCGTGTTTACACAGTGGTGAAGGGAGGGGACGGGGCCTGAGTTAACGTGTGCAAACAAGCCTTGTGGCGCGTTTTAAGTTGGGGAAATAATTCCCCTTCAATCCTGAGGGACCCTGGGGGCCAACTAGCCCAGCAGGTGCTTCCAGTAAGCACCACTCCGCTGTGTTGCAGAGAGGTGGTCTAGGCCGTGCCCCTTTTTACATCTCTCTACAACGCAGCTCTGTGGCGCTTACTGGAGGTACCTAGTGGTCTAGTTGGACCCTAGGGACCCTCAGGATTCAAGGGGACTTAATCTCCCAACTTAAAACGGCCACAGGGCGTGTTTACACAGTGGGGAAGTGAGGGGACGGGGCCTGAGGTGACGTGTGCAAACACGCCCTGTGGCGCGTTATAAGAGGTAGTTTTAATCCCCTGCCCTATTATATACTAGGGGCTTACAGAGGAGGTCATGCTGATCACAGGGGGACCCCAACACATAGTGTTCCATAGTGTATGTAGGTGTCTTCACTGTATTCTGAGTGTCTTTTAACATAGCACTGGCTCTAGGACTGGTTAGTCAGACTCAGTTACCACCAGTATCCGTCTGAAAAAGTTGAGGGTACAGGATGATTTTGCAACAAGGCTTCTTTCTGCTCTTCTGTTTGTTCTTCCTGCACGTTATCCTTTTTCCTGCACTTTTCTTCGTCTTTGAGGACTTCTGTTGCTTCTTTCTGCATTTCTTTTTTTTCTTTCTGTGCGCTTTTTCTTCTTTCTTCACATGTCCTATCTCTGTAGGCATAGTTAGAAATTAGCATTTAAAAAACCTTTGAAATTCACTGAAAAAACATAGGTTTCAGGCACGTTATAGTTAGGAATTAGCATTTAAAAAACCTTAGAAATTCATTGAAAAAAACATAGGTTTCAGGGGCGTTATAGTTAGCTGGACTTTTCACTCATACAAAACCATTGAAATTCCCCCGTTATAGTTAGTTCAGCTAACTATAACTCGCGTGCCAGCAATGCACTGCTGATGACGTCACATATTACATCACTCATGACATGGTCAGTGACATCACTCATGACATCACTGATGACATCTCAAATGACATCACTAACGACATCACTGATGACATCATCCTTGTGATAGAGTGGCAGACCTCCTCTTCTCCTAATATAACCTTTGATACACACATTCAAAAATAGAAACTACAATGTTCAAAACAATGGACATACCAATACCAGTTACAACAACCAATTCAGTAATTCTAAGATCCACATACACATCCACTCATTCACCAACAGTACCATACAGTCACTCATACATGTACTCACTCATCATATGTACTCACACACCTATACATCCTGTTACACAACGCCACTCATCCATAGAGTTACTCACACACATAGTCACTCATGCTAATAAAGAATCAAACATCCATTTACTTGCATATACAGTTATACACACACCACCACACTTACTTCTACAGAAACTTTCACATACTTAGTCTTTTAAAAAATCACTTATAGAAACACATACTTATTCATACAGGAACTCTTTCAATCTCTCACTCTCACATATACTCACTTATATACACCAATATACTAGTTTAAAACATATGTAGTTACTCATAAAGACACTATTGAGACAGTCTATCACTCACTAACACACCCATGCACACACTCATCCACCCATACAGTCCTGCACACATGCTGTCTTCAACACATACAAACAGTGAGTCACTCATTCATGCGCCTATGCACTACGTAATACCCCCCACTGAACCATACAGACACTCAGACACTCATAGTGATACTCAAAAAACCAACTAATAACCTATATAGACACTCATGTAGCTACTCACCAACCCATGCAGCCACTTATACACAAAGGGCCTCATGTAGGTACCTCAATACCGGTCTGTAACGGCCGAAAATCGGTAAATATCCCGTTACCGACCGGTATTGAGGCACTTGAGATGTAGGTGGCTGATTTCTGGATTCGGTATTTACCGAATCGGAATTTTAAGAAATCGGTAAAATACCGATTCGGTAAATACCGAATCCAGAAATGCAATGTAGGGGGCACTCAAGTGAGTGCATTATTGGTGTCTGGATTTGTTATTTACCACCAACTACAAGTTTATGGTAAATGCCGAATACCTTACAAAAAGCATTTTTGTGCTATTTGTAAAGTGCCATGTGGCAGACATACATGCCCGTAGGGCATGTATGTGCGCCACATGTGCACACATGCATGAATCAGGGGTGCAACAGGGTATCAATGTGACACCCTGCCACCCATGATAATGCCTCCCCTATTACCGATTCGGTATTTACCGAATTGGTAATAGTAACTGGCTTCCCTTTCATTCCTATGGGCCTCCAGGCCCATAGGAATGAATGGGAAGGGATGCATTATTACCGATTCGGTAAATACCGATTCATAATTACCGATATTTACCGAATCGGTAATAATTACCGATTATTTACCTACATACTATTTACCGATTCGGTATTTATGAATCGGCAAATAGTAGGCCTGGGCGAAAATTTCGTTCCGTTCGTGGAAATTGCGATAATTTGAAATTTTCGCATTCCTTCGGAAAGCACGAAAATGTAAAAATTTCCGCATTCCGCAGCTTAGCGATAATTTGGTTCTTGCTCGCGCTGTAAAATAATACATTCTCGCGCGCGCGCGCGATCGCCTTACCTGAATCCCTGCGTTCGCCGACAAGTTTTCTTGATCCGGTCGCGTTCTCCATGAGATGTTGTATTGTTTTTAGCCATTTGCGCTGTCTCGCGACAGTTCGTGCCCGCAGTCACGTCTTTCTTCTCGCGATCATGCACCGCGAGACAACTGAAAACAAGATGGCCGCGCCCGCGAGCAACCACATGGGTAAGTTGGCGAGCCGCAACCATGCAGAAAATCTCACGAACATGCGGGAAAAAAACTTCTGCATCTTCGCGATATTTCCGCGTGTATACGATAATTTTTAACATTTTCGTGATAATTTGCGAAAGTGGATTTCGCAACTTCTGCCCACCCCTAGTAAATAGTATGTTACCTACATGAGGCCCAAAGTGAGAGACTGATACAGATATTTACACATTTAAACATTACTCACTAAGCCATGTATTCACTAAGATACACTTAATCAGTCAGTTATACAATAAATTTTTCAAAAACAAATCATCCATTTAGACAGTTATATACCCATTTATTCTTCCATCGACCTTGAGATATACATATATAAAACATATGTAATTTTCAGAAAAAAACACATTCACTGGATGATGTCATCAGTGATGTCATTTGAGATGTCATGAGGGATGTCACTGACCATGTCATGAGTGATGTAATATGTGACGTCATCAGCAGTGAATTGCGGGCGCACGAGTTATAGTTAGCTGAACTAACTATAACGGGGGAATTTCAATGGTTTTGTACGAGTGAAAAGTCCAGCTAACTATAACGCCCCTGAAACCTATGGTTTTTTCAGTGAATTTCTAAGGTTTTTTAAATGCTAATTCCTAACTATAACGTGCCTGAAACCTATGGTTTTTTCAGTGATTATAGATATAGTTAGGACCTATTTTCCATAGGAAATCCGCAACATTCTATTTGGAATAACGTTGGCGCCGATTGACAAATCTTCGCGAAACTTTCCAAACTTTTGGCCAACTCCGGTCCGCTCCTATCCTGAAAATTTCACGGTGATTCGTCAGGCGGGAGCTGAGAAAAAAGGGTGTTCCCAAAACGCGTTTTCCCCATGCATTTTCCCATAGGACCTGTTGACGCAGCTACAGCCCGAACTGCTGAACAGAATTACACCAAATTTGGCAAAGATGTAGTCCTCAGTTCAGACTCGTGCCTTTTTCTTAAATGGTGTAAATCCGCTCAGTAGTTCCTGAGAAAATTAGGGTAAAATAGTTAGTGATATCTATGGACTCGGAGGATCCGCGCACCCTCCCCGCACCCTCCCCAAACCTTCCCGAGCACGAGCTGAATGCTAATTGGCTTCCAACACTCTGAATCAGGAAGTGTTGGCAGCCATCTTGTGCCTCGCCGAGGCACAAGAAAACCGGAGAAAAAGGCGCAAAACGCGACAAGGGGGCAGGGTAGAAACACCCTGACACCCTAGGCCTGCTCAGGAGGTCCCACAAGGACCCCCAAGGCCCCAAAAAATATATTTTTTTTTTAAATCGCGGGATGTGCTTAGGGTCCGCGCATCCCGCTGATGGAAAAAAAAATGAAGCTCGGACTCCCGTGCTTCGTTTAGAATTATCCCCCGGGGGGCCAAGTCCTGGGGGCAATTTTTTATAGTAATGGGGGGCCCCCCAGCCCCGGGGACTGCCACCCCCCGGCGCTTTAAGTTAATGTATGCGGGGGGCTCATGGCCCCCCCGCAACCCCGGGGACCGCCACCCCGAGACTTGTTTGTTCTAAAAAAAAAAAAACCTGTGTGGGGGGGCTCGAGCCCCCCACACGCCCCGGGGACCGCCACCTCCCCGGGGCACTAATTATTTAAAATAGTGGGGTCCGTTACGGACCCCCAAGCCCCGGGGACCACCACCACCCGGGGCTTTAAATTAAGTGGGAGGGGGGCCCCCCTCCTGGAGCCAAAGATGGCCCTTGGGACCGTCACCCCAGGGCCGGCTCCTGCAGTGTCCCAGGGTGCCCACCCCCGGGACACTGCTGTTTGCAATGGCAGGGCGGGTGCCTCGCGGCTCCCACCCTGCCATTGCAAACTGCTTTGCTTCATTGAAGCGAGAGCAGGGAAACCTGCTCTCGCTTCAATGAAGCAAAGACGATTGCTTTTCCACATGGGGAGCAGCATGTTAGCTGCTCCCCATGTGGAAAAGCAATGCCAGCTCCCGCAGGAAGCGGGGAGCCGGCTGGGACCGTGGGGGGATTGGGACTCCCCCACTGTCCCCAACAAGATGGCCAGGCCCCGGGGGATGGGGTCCCCGGGGCCAGTAGTGGCCCGGGAGGGGGGCCACATGGCCCCCCTCCTAAAAAAAAAAACAGCCACGGGGGATGGGGTCCCCGGGGCCTTAAGTGGCCACAGGAGGGGGGCTATGCAGCCCCCCTCCATAAAAATATATATATTTTTTAAAAGGCCCATGCCCCGGGGGATGGGGTCCCTGGGGCAGATTAAGGCCTCGGGAGGGGGGCCACGCGGCCTCCCTCCACAGTTTTAAAATAAAGAAATAAAAAATAGGGGGCAGGCCCTGGAGGATGGGGTCCCCAGGGACATAAAATAAGAAAAAGAAGGGGGGCTACACAGCCCCCCTTCTTAATAAGAAAAAAATTTCAAAAACGGAATGGGGAGGAGGCCACAACCCCTCCATTCATCACTCTGCAAACGCGGCCCCTTGCGCGTTTGCAGAGGGGGAACAAATTCCCCTTCAATACTGGGGGTCCCTGGGGGCCAACTAGCCCACCAGGAACCTCCAGTATGCTCCAGGGGGCTGCGTTGCAGAGAGGTGTAATGAGGCCACACCCCTTTTTACTTCTCTCTGCAACGCAGCTCCGTGGCGCTTACTGGAGGTACCTGGTGGGCTAGTTGGCCGCCAGGGGACCTCAGGATTCAAGGGGACTTAATCTCCCAACTTAAAACACGTGACGGTGCGCGTTTGCACAGTGGTGAAGGTAGGGGGTGGGGCCTGGGGTGATACTGTGCAACCACGCCCTGTGACGCGTTTTAAGTTGGGGAATTAATTCCTCTTCAATCCTGAGGATCCCTGGGGACCATCTAGCCCACCAGGTACCTCCAGTAAGCGCCACGGAGCTGTGTTGCAGAGTGTTGTAAAAAGGGGCGTGGCCTCTGAATCCCTCTCTGCAATGCAGCTCCCTGGCGCATACTGGAGGTACCTGGTGGGCTAGTTGGCCCCCAGGGGACCTCGGGATTGAAGAGGAATTAATTCCCCAACTTAAAACGTGCCAAAGGGCGTGTTTGCTAATGTCACCTCAGGCCCCTCCCCCTTCCTTCACCATTTTACTAATATTCCTTTAAAATCAGCCGAACTACGAATTCCGATTTACTCACCTGTTATCAGGAGAGAACCCAGGGCTGCATCTTTTAGCCCAGCAGTGACTCTGAAAAGTAATTCTAAGCGTACTTACCAGTAACTTGTATTTCCTTCCATAGGAATCCATTGTGTGGTTTTCACCAGAAAATCTTCTAAGTGTCCATTTTTGAAATGTACAAATATTCCTCTAAAATCAGCCGAACTACGAATTCCGATTTACTCACCTGTTATCAGGAGAGAATCCAGGGCAGCATCTTTTAGCCCAGCACTGACCCTGAAAAGTAATTCTAAGCGTACTTACCAGGAACTTGTATTTCCTTCCATAGGAATCCATTGTGTGGTTTTCAGCAGAAAAGTTTCTGTGTCCATTTTTGAAACGTACAAATATTCCCCTAAAATCAGCCGAACTACGAATTCCGATTTACCCACCTGTTATCAGGAGAGAACCCAGTGCTGCATCTTTTAGCCCAACACTGACCCTGAAAAGTAATTCTAAGCGTACTTACCAGTAACTTGTATTTCCTTCCATAGGAATCCATTTTGTGGTTTTCAGCAGAAAATTTTCTGTGTCCAATTTTGAAAACGAACAAATATTCCTCTAAAATCAGCCGAACTACGAATTACGATTTACTCACCTGTTATCAGGAGAGAACCCAGTGCTGCATCTTTTAGCCCAGCATTGACCCTGAAAAGTAACTCTAAGCGTACTTACCAGTAACTTGTATTTCCTTCCATAGGAATCCATTGTGTGGTGTTCACCAGAAAAGGTTTTAAGTGTCCATTTTTGAAATGTACAAATATTCCTCTAAAATCAGCCGAACTACGAATTCCGATTTACTCACCTGTTATCAGGAGAGAATCCAGGGCAGCATCTTTTAGCCCAGCACTGACCCTGAAAAGTAATTCTAAGCGTACTTACCAGGAACTTGTATTTCCTTCCATAGGAATCCATTGTGTGGTTTTCAGCAGAAAAGTTTCTGTGTCCGTTTTTGAAACGTACAAATATTCCTCTAAAATCAGCCGAACTACGAATTCTGATTTACCCACCTGTTATCAGGAGAGAACCCAGTGCTGCATCTTTTAGCCCAGCACTGACCCTGAATTGTAATTCTAAGCGTACTTACCAGTAACTTGTATTTCCTTCCATAGGAATCCATTGTGTGGTTTTCAGTAGAAAATTTTCGGTGTCCAATTTTGAAACGTACAAATATTCCTCTAAAATCAGCCGAACTACGAATTACGATTTACTCACCTGTTATCAGGAGAGAACCCTGTGCTGCATCTTTTAGCCCAGCACTGACCCTGAAAAGTAATTCTAAGCGTACTTACCGGTAACTTCTATTTCCTTCTATAGGAATCCATTGTGTGGTTTTCAGCAGAAAAGTTTCGAAGTGTCTATTTTCACAAACTGAAAATATTCCTAAAAAATCGTCTGTATGACTTAAACACATTCTTTCAACTGTTTACAGGAGGTTGGCCAGTGCTGTATCCAGGATCCACCACTGAGTAAGAAAAAGAAACAATAACACTACTTACCTGCTAAGTGAATTTTCTGCCATAGGATAACATTGGTGATTCTATGTGAAAAACTTTCTGTCAACCTTTAAAATACAATAATATTCCTTAGAAATAACTACTGTAACCAAAATGCTTTTACTCAACTGTTTACAGGAGATGTCCAAGGACTGAATCTAGGATCCAGTCCTGTGGTTAGAAAAGTAATCCATAAAGTAACTAATTGCATTTAACTAGAAATTCACATTGAGCTCAATGTTGCTTTGTGTCTGAAATTGTTTTGCCCATTGCAACAACTGTAACTACTGTACTTAAAAGTCTGTTGCCTATTTGCCAAGTATTTAAACTAAAGTAATTCATTCTGAGAAAGTATATAATGTATAATGTCATTATAATGTAATTAAAAAAAATATATCTAAAAATAAAAAGTGTAAAAAATGTAGTAAATCAGTATCAGAAAAATCAGTATAACAATTAATACATTAAAAATTGTCATTTACAAAACCTTTGAAGTTCACTGAAAAAACCATAGCTTTCAGGCCTGATATAGTTACGAATTAGCATTTAAAAAACCTTTGAAATTCACTGAAAAAACCATAGGTTTCAGGCCTGATATAGTTGGGAATTAGCATTTAAAAAACCTTAGAAATTCACTGAAAAAACAATAGGTGATATCATTTGAGATGTCATCTGTGATGTCACTGACCATGTCATGAATGATGTAATATGTGACATCTTCAGCAGTGGATTGCGGGCGCGCGAGATGTAGTTAGTTCAACTAACTATATCGGAGGAATTTCAATGGTTTTGTTCGAGTGAAATGTCCAGCTAACTATAATATCCCTAAAACCTATTGTTTTTTCAGTGAATTTCTAAGGTTTTTTAAATGCTAATTCCTAACTATATCAGGCCTGAAACCTATGTTTTTTTCAGTGAATATATATATATATATATATATATATATATGTATATATATTACCTACTGGCGGTCGCCAGTAGGTAGTTATAGTTAGGACCACGTTTCCATAGGAAAACCTCAACATTCTATTTTGAATAACTTTGGCGCCGGTCGACGAATCCTCGCGAATTTCTCAAAATAGGTGGGGCGCTACGCTCCGCTCCTACCCTGAAAGTCTCGGGGGGATCCGTCAAGCGGGGGCTGAGATAAAAGGGGGGTCCCAAAACGCGTTTTTCCCATGCATTTTTCCATAGGACCTTTAGAACGAGCTACAGCCCGAACGGCTGAACAGAATTACTCAAAATTTGGCAGAGAGGTAGTCCCTAGGTCAAGGAAGTGCCTTTTGTAGGTTTGGTGTAAATCTGTTCAGTAGATTCTGAGAAAATAGCCTTTAAATCAATATATATATCTGAGCCCGCTTACGGTACGCTTACCGTACGCTTACGGTAAGCGTACGGTGGCGTGCGCGAGCGCGATTCTGATTGGCTCTTAGATCTTAGTAAACATTCGAATCGGCCGAAACCAGGAAGCGGCGGCCGCCATTTTGTGTATTTCACTCTGAAAAAAAAGAGTGAAAACAAGGAAAGGGGGCAATGAGGAGAGTTACAGACCCCCTAACATTTGTAAGGGGGTCAAAGAAGGACAGAAAAGTACAAAGAAAACATTTATTGATTTTAAAAAAAATCACGGGGTACGCGTACGGTAAGCTTACGGTAAGCGTACGGTAGAAAAAAAAAAAAAAAAAAAATGAAAATCAGATTTAAGTGTTTAGATATTAGGGGGCTCTAAAAAGAGCCGTTGTGTTTATGAAATGATTTTTTAGTGGTACCTACAAGTAAGTACCGATGCAGAGTCTAAGGTTCAAGAGGAAGACTCTGTTCCCTTCATCATTGAAGTGCACACCATCTCCTCTATAAATGTCTTGCATGTCATAACGCAAGTTGTTGTGGTAAATGGCACCCATACCATAGTCACGGAGGAAAGCAGAAACAGATTTGTTGACGTGCTTTCTTGCTTTGTCATCGCACCGCGTGCCCACCGTGCGTGCACGGCACTAACTGCGTAAAGTGGGCGCGCGGTGCGCGAAGCGCACCGCGTGCTCACTGTGCGCGCACGGTGCGCGAAGCGCACCGTGCGCGCACGGAACGAACTGCGTTAAGTGGGCGCGCACGCCACGAATGGCGTAAAGTAACTTAGCATTTAAAAAACCGTACAAATTCACTGAAAAAACCATAGGTTTCACACACGTTATAGTTAGGAATTAGCATTTAAAAAACCTTGCAAATTCACTGAAAAAACCATAGGTTTCACACATGTTATAGTTAGCGGAAATTTTACTGATAAAAAACCAATGAAATTCCCCCGTTATAGTTAGTGCAGGCAACTATAACTCACGCGACCGCAATCTTCTGCTGATGACATATGTGTCTTTATGAAAAAAAAATATTTGTAATATATGTATAGCTAAAAATTTATGGAAGAAGACATGGGCAAATAAGTGTCTAAATACAGTATTAGCATCAGCAGAGGATTGCGGTCGCGTGAGTTATAGTTGCCTGCACTAACTATAACGGGGGAATTTCATTGGTTTTTTATCAGTAAAATTTCCGCTAACTATAACATGTGTGAAACCTATGGTTTTTTCAGTGAATATATATATAGATATATATATATATATACATACATATATCACCTTCGTTTTCCCTTTGAGGACACCCTCGCGCACTCACGGAAGAAAAGCTGCTTTGCCAAAATGTATTTCTCAGTTCCTTTATTCACAGCATGCCAGTTACAAAGAAGGACTCTACGCGTTTCAGTCTCTACGGAGACCTTGTTCACGAGACTAGCAGTAACTCAAAGGCTGTGGGATTTTTTAAAACTCACATCTAAAAAAATAATGACATCACTTCCTTAAGGGTGCAACTGAGCATTCTGGTAACTGTAGTGTATAACCTGAAGTGTTAATCAAATAACAATAACTTTATCAGTTGAAATCATGATAGACAATTACATGAATCATATCGATTGCACTTTGAAATTCACAAAATAATTTCTCGGATCCACCATTGATGTAAAGTATTAATTGCAAGCTTACTTCTCATTCAACAACTAGTTATCAATTTTACTGTGGAACTAACGGGACTACCGTTTTATCGCATCCAACAGTAGTTCATTATTTAAATTAGTAAAGTGAAACTTTTCTTGATGGTAAGATTTTGAGTATTGTATCTGACACAGCCAATAAAATAAGAAATGTATGGAGCCCTCCGGTGGGCTTTTGTGCTTCATTAGATCCCCATGATCTTTATAGATAGTTCGCTCATTATTTTAGTGCACTATATTCTATGAATTACATGATTTGCCAACAGAGAGATTGATACCACAATGTGCTGCCACCATGTTCACCCGTGACTCTACAAAACCAATAAGTTCAATACAATTTAAACAATTATTGTTATAAACCTTATGTGCGGGAGATAAATAGTACTGTCCTTATGTATTTTAGAACTCATCTTTTAGTATATACAGTTTATAAGCAGTTCACAGATGGTACTGGAGTTCTTCGTCTTGATTTAATCCATTTGGGGTCAGAGTTCTGAAGTTCAAGATGTGCTTTGACTCTTTTTGCCTGAGAATTTTCTCTCGATCTCCTCCTCTCGGATGTATTCCCACGCTTCTACCGCATAAAATTTGAGATCTTTCCATTGTCCATTGTGCTTCTGTTCCATGTGTTTGGCCACGGCATTGCTTCTGTCGGTGTTAATTGTAGCCCGTACATGTTCCAAAATGCGTTTCTTTAATTCGCACTTGGTGCTTCCTACATATTTCAGAGAACAAGGGCATTCGATGATATATATAACAAATTGACTTTTACAATTGATCAATTGTTGAATCTTCCACATACGTTTATTGGCCATCATCACTTCTTTCATGTTCTGGGCAATAGCACAAACCTTGCAACACGTACATTTGAAGAAACCCTTAGGTTTTAGCCAAGTTTCTTGTTTCTTTTGATCTTTGAAGTGACTGTGAACCAATTGATCCCTTAGATTTTTTGTCCGTCTATACGTGATGTTGGGATGGTCGCCCACAATGGTAGAGGTTGTTGGTTCCATACATAGGATGTGCCAATTCCTACATAATATTTTCATCAATTGTAGATTTTCTGTAGAGTGGGTCGTTATGAATCTTATTTGGTTATCCTCCTTTGTTTCAATTTGTTTGTCTTTTAGTAGATCTGTTCTGTTGATAGCCACTGTGCGTTCCAAGGAAGCCTGAATGGATTTAGAGCTGTAGTTTCTTTTTTTAAATCTTGTTATAGCTTGGTTACGATGTTTTAACCATTCCTCTTCACTGGAGCATATCCTTTTGATCCCGTCGGGGATATTATTTATCAAACTTTTTTGGTGAAAGGACTCAGCATGTAAAACTGCATTTGTCGCAGTGACTTTGCGGTGTAAAGTTGTGTGCACTGTGTTGTCCATAATATAGATTTCAGTGCCCAAAAACACCACTCTTTCGTTGCTGATGTTGTACGTGAATTTCAGATTGAATTCAGAATTGTTCAATACCTCATAATATTCAGCGAATTCTTTATCGGTTCCTTCCCAGATTATCAACAGATCGTCTATATATCTAAACCAAGCTATGGTTTTGTTTACATAGACATCATTTTCATTTCTCCAAGCCCAGGTATTTTCCCATAAGCTCATAGTTAGGCAAGCATACGATGGACTAAATGAAAATCCCATTTCCGTGCCTTTGATTTGGCGGAAGATCTCCTCGCCAAACATGAATGTATTTTGCTCAAGGCACATCTGTATCATTTGCAATAGCATCCTGTTATGATCCGAAAATTGGATATTTCTTTCTGCCAGAAAATATTTGCATGCTTTTAATCCAATGTCATTCTGGATGTTGGAATACAACGATATGACGTCCATTGTTATTAACTTGTATGTAGCTTGCCATGGGGTATCCTGTAGGTGTCTCAACAGGTCACCTGTGTATTGTAGATAGGAAGTCAAGCTTTTGATGTATGGTAGTAAGAATACATCTAGAAAATTGGCCAGAGGTTCAAGTAGGGCCCCTTTCGCTGAGATTATAGGCCTTCCCGGGGGCTGAGTTGGATTTTTATGTATTTTTGGGAGAAAGTATATGGTAGCCAATTTTGGATGTTCCATTTTGAGGTATTTTACTTCATCCTCGTCCAGTAAATTTTGTTTGCACCAGGCATCCAGTGTGATATCTAGTTCCTCCTTCCATTTTTTCGTGGGGTTTGTTGTTAATTTCTCATAATATTCTTTATTTCTCAGTTGTAGATATGCTTCTTTGATGTAAGCCTCTTTTTCCAGGATAATGACGTTTCCTCCCTTGTCTGCCATTTGTATTTCAATTGAGTCATCGTTTTTTAATTCAAACAATGCATTACGCTCATCATGTGAGAGATTGTCTTGTTTCTTTGAGTGATTTAGTTGGTAAAGATCTTTTATGACACACTCGTGGAATAGATCAATTTTATTCCCTTGTGGCAATTGTGGATAGAATTTTGATTGTGACTTCTTATAACTGCATCCAGCTCCCAATTGATTGCAGTAAGATCTTAATTTACCTCCCTCATTTTCGGGATTTTTATCCAATTCCATAAGAGTAACAAAGTGTTCTGCATCTTGTGCCTGCAGTTCCATTTCCGGTGTTGCAGTAATTTTCCGATATTTGGCCATTTTGGGATTTTCGGCAAATAACTTTGCTAATTTGATTTTTTGAATAAATGTATATAAATCTATTCTGGTTTCTGCTAGGTCAATGCCAGTAGTGGGACAAAAATTTAAGCCACGTCGGAGAAGTTTCATTTCCGTTTCTGTGAGAATCTTTTTTGAGAGGTTGATTACTTGTAACTCCTGAGATTCATTTGCGATACTCTCTTCCAGATTTACTAATTCCATTTTTGTCGCATGCTTCTCGTCATCGTTCCCACTCGATTCGTACCGGAATTTTGATTTGTGTTGCCGCTTGCCTCTTCTTGTGGGTTTCTGCAGGCATTTCCACGCCCCCTGCCCCTTCCACGACTGTTTGTTTGTGGCGCCCCCATGCTCTTCTCCCAGTTCTTTTGTTGTAATTCCAACCTAATTTCTCCTAAAAAAGAGCATTTTGATCTTGCATCACTTTGATCCCCTTCCAAATCGCTTGCATCCGTTGATGTCAACGAGGATAGACTGCTGGTATTTGTTGCTGTATCCAATTTGTTTTGATGTTTGAAACGGTCATATTTCCTTGCATATGTAAAAATACGACCTTCTGAATAGTCCTCTTTATCTTGTTGGAACTTAGACTGTTTCCTCACTCATACAGTTTCCTCATGCTTTTCTATATAGTGTTCCAACTCCTCTTTAAATTTCACTAAGTCAGGATTCATTTCCACAGTTGCCAACTCTTTTTCCATTTCTCTTAGCTGTGTAGTGGTTTTCTCCAGGGCTATTTGGATGTGTTTCACTAGAATTTCCATTAGCCCCAGTGAGGATTTTAGGATATGTTCCCCCCATTCATTGAGTAAATTGTTGCTAGTATCACAATGGTTCGGCATCAGGCCAATACGAAGCCCACGTGGTACTCTTTTAACTTCCAGGTATTTCTTTAAAGATGCCACTTTCCACCACTGGTTTATTTCCTTTTTAGACAATTTTTTCCCACGTTCGCAGTTTATTTTTGACATCAGGTTTGCGTGAACTGCTAGATGATCCATCTCCTGTATTCGCTGTTATTTCTTGATCAAAAAATGTGTCAATAAGGGCGTTTCCATTAGCCTCCCATTTATCCATATTGAACTGGCAGTAAATCGTTAACGCTGATAGTTTTAGGCTCATGCAATCTTCTGTGTTTTCATTTTATTCCTTCCGTCTCATGCATACACAAACCCAATTCTTTAGTAGAAAGAAAACAGTTCCCCGAGTTCTTAACTTGTATATTTTCAAAGGGAGATATGCATTTCCGAGACCAACCGGCTTAATGTTCCTGAACGGGATACAATGTTTCACAAAGTCAATGAAAGTGTTGCTCGCTTACCGCTTGGAGCTTCCCCAGGGTTTCATGCTTCCCTCCGGACTCGCGTCTCCCATCTCTGTTCCTCACGATAATGCTTCGCAACCAGTGAAATGTTTTCCATTTGCCGCCGTTCACCCGATTCCAATTTAGTTTTCCACAACACGACCCACTTCAGGAATCGTGGGCGCTCTGTGGCGGTGCGTTCGAGGTACGGCAGGGTCAAGCCGTTATTAATTCACCTTCGTTTTCCTTTTGAGGACACACTCGCGCACTCACGGAAGAAAAGCTGCTTTGCCAAAATGTATTTCTCAGTTCATTTATTCACAGCATGCCAGTTACAAAGAAGGACTCTACGCGTTTCAGTCTCTACGGAGACCTTGTTCACGAGACTAGCAGTAACTCAAAGGCTGTGGGATTTTGTAAAACTCACATCTAAAAAAATAATGACATCACTTCCTTAAGGGTGCAGCTGAGCATTCTGGTAACTGTAGTGTATAACCTGAAGTGTTAATCAAATAACAATAACTTTATCAGTTGAAATCATGATAGACAATTACATGAATCATATCGATTGCACTTTGAAATTCACAAAATAATTTCTCGGATCCACCATTGATGTAAAGTATTAATTGCAAGCTTACTTTTCATTCAACAGCTAGTTATCAATTTTACTGTGTAACTAACGGGACTACCGTTTTATCTCATCCAACAGTAGTTCATTATTTAAATTAGTAAAGTGAAACTTTTTTTGATGGTAAGATTTTGAGTATTGTATCTGACACAGCCAATAAAATAAGAAATGTATGGAGCCCTCCGGTGGGCTTTGTGCTTCATTAGATCCCCATGATCTTTATAGATAGTTCGCTCATTATTTTAGTGCACTATATTCTATGAATTACATGATTTGCCAACAGAGAGATTGATACCACAATGTGCTGCCACCATGTTCACCCGTGACTCTACAAAACCAATAAGTTCAATACAATTTAAACAATTATTGTTATAAACCTTATGTGCGGGAGATAAATAGTACTGTCCTTATGTATTTTAGACCTCATCTTTTAGTATATACAGTTTATAAGCAGTTCACAGATGGTAATGGAGTTCTTCGTCTTGATTTAATCCATATGGGGTCAGAGTTCTGAAGTTCAAGATGTGCTTTGACTCTTTTTGCCTGAGAATTTTCTCTCGATCTCCTCCTCTCGGATGTATTCCCACGGCTTCTACCGCATAAAATTTGAGATCTTTCCATTTTCCATTGTGCTTCTGTTCCATGTGTTTGGCCACGGCATTGCTTCTGTCGGTGTTAATTGTAGCCCGTACATGTTCCAAAATGCGTTTCTTTAATTCGCACTTGGTGCTTCCTACATATTTCAGAGAACAGGGGCATTCGATGATATATATAACAAATTGACTTTTACAATTGATCAATTGTTGAATCTTCCACATATGTTTATTGGCCATCATCACTTCTTTCATGTTCTGGGCAATAGCACAAACCTTGCAACATGTACATTTGAAGAAACCCTTAGGTTTTAGCCAAGTTTCTTGTTTCTTTTGATCTTTGAAGTGGCTGTGAACCAATTGATCCCTTAGATTTTTTGCCCGTCTATACGTGATGTTGGGATGGTCGCCCACAATGGTAGAGGTTGTTGGATCCATACATAGGATGTGCAAATTCCTACGTAATATTTTCATCAATTGTAGATTTTCTGTAGAGTGGGTCGTTATGAAACTTATTTGGTTATCCTCCTTTGTTTCAATTTGTTTGTCTTTTAGCAGACCTGTTCTGTTGATAGCCACTGTGCGTTCCAAGGAAGCCTGAATGGATTTAGAGCTGTAGTTTCTTTTTTTAAATCTTGTTATAGCTTGGTTACGATGTTTTAACCATTCCTCTTCACTGGAGCATATCCTTTTGATCCTGAGAAATTCCCCGTAGGGGATATTATTTATCAAACTTTTTTGGTGAAAGGACTCAGCATGTGAAACTGCATTTGTCGCAGTGACTTTGCGGTGTAAAGTTGTGTGCACTGTGTTGTCCATAATATAGATTTCAGTGTCCAAAAACACCACTCTTTCGTTGCTTATGTTGTACGTGAATTTCAGATTGAATTCAGAATTGTTCAATACCTCATAATATTCAGCGAGTTCTTTATCGGTTCCTTCCCAGATTATCAACAGATCGTCTATATATCTAAACCAAGCTATGGTTTTGTTTACATAGACATCATTTTCATTTCTCCAAGCCCAGGTCTTTTCCCATAGGCCCATAGTTAGGCAAGCATATGATGGACTAAATGAAAATCCCATTGCCGTGCCTTTGATTTGGCGGAAGATCTCCTCGCCAAACATGAATGTATTTTGCTCAAGGCACATCTGTATCATTTGCAATAGCATCCTGTTATGATCCGAAAATTGGATATTTCTTTCTGCCAGAAAATATTTGCATGCTTTTAATCCAATGTCATTCTGGATGTTGGAATACAACGATATGACGTCCATTGTTATTAACTTGTATGTAGCTTGCCATGGGGTATCCTGTAGGTGTCTCAACAGGTCACCTGTGTCTTGTAGATAGGAAGTCAAGCTTTTGACATATGGTAGTAAGAATACATCTAGAAAATTGGCCATAGGTTCAAGTAGGGCCCCTTTCGCTGAGATTATAGGCCTTCCCGGGGGCTGAGTTGGATTTTTATGTATTTTTGGGAGAAAGTATATAGTAGCCATTTTTGGATGTTCCATTTTGAGGTATTTTACTTCATCCTCGTCCAGTAAATTTTGTTTGCATCAGGCATCCAGTTTGATATCTAGTTCCTACTTCCATTTTTTTGTGGGGTTTGTTGTTAATTTCTCATAATATTCTTTATTTCTCAGTTGTAGATATGCTTCTTTGATGTAAGCCTCTTTTTCCAGGATAATGACGTTTCCTCCCTTGTCTGCCATTTTTATTTCAATTGAGTCATCGTTTTTTAATTCAAACAATGGATTACGCTCATCATGTGAGAGATTGTCTTGTTTCTTTGAGTGATTTAGTTGGTAAAGATCTTTTATGACACACTCGTGGAATAGATGAATCTTATTCCCTTGTGGCAATTGTGGATAGAATTTTGATTGTGACTTCTTATAACTGCATCCAGCTCCCAATTGATTGCAGTAAGATCTTAATTCACCTCCCTCATGTTCTGGATTTTGATCCAATTCCATAAGAGTAACAAAGTGTTCTGCATCTTGTGCCAGCAGTTCCATTTCCGGTGTTGCAGTAATTTTGCGATATTTGGCCATTTTGGGATTTTCGGCAAATAACTTTGCTAATTTGATTTTTCGAATAAATTTATATAAATCTATTCTGGTTTCTGCTAGGTCAATACCAGTAGTGGGACAAAAATTTAAGCCACGTCGGAGAAGTTTCATTTCCGTGAGAATCTTTTTTGAGAGGTTGATTACTTGTAACTCCTGAGATTCATTTGCGATACTCTCTTCCAGATTTACTAATTCCATTTTTGTCGCATGCTTCTCGTCATCGTTCCCACTCGATTCGTACCGGAATTTTGATTTGTGTTGCCGCTTGCCTCTTCTTGTGGGTTTCTGCGGACATTTCCACGCACCCTGCCCCTTCCTCGACTGTTTGTTTGTGGCGCCCCCATGCTCTTCTCCCAGTTATTTTGTTGTAATGCCAACCTCATTTCTCCTAAAAAAGAGCATTTTGATCTTGCATCACTTTGATCCCCTTCCAAATCGCTTGCATCCGTTGATGTCAACGAGGATAGACTGCTGGTATTTGTTGCTGTATCCAATTTGTCTTGATGTTTGAAACTGTCATATTTCCTTGCATATGTAAAAATACGACCTTCTGAATAGTCCTCTTTATCCCGTTGGAACTTAGACTGTTTCCTCACTCATACAGTTTCCTCATGCTTTTCTATATAGTGTTCCAATTCCTCTTTAAATTTCACTGAGTCAGGATTCATTTCCACAGTTGCCAAGTCTTTTTCCATTTCTCTTAGCTGTCTAGTGGTTTTCTCCAGGGCTATTTGGATGTGTTTCACTAGAATTTCCATTAGCCCCAGTGAGGATTTTAGGATATGTTCCCCCCATTCATTGAGTAATTTGTTGCTAGTATCAGAATGGTTCGGCATCAGGCCAATACGAAGCCCACGTGGTACTGTTTTAACTTCCAGGTATTTCTTTAAAGATGCCACTTCCCACCACTGGTTTATTTCCTTTTTAGACAATTTTTCCCACGTTCGCAGTTTATTTTTGACATCAGGTTTGCGTGAACTGCTAGATGATCCATCTCCTGTATTCGCTGTTATTTCTTTTTTTAAATTTATTTTTATTTATTTATTAAAGTTCCACATGTACATAAATACATATCCGAAGAAGACATACAATACAATTAGCTTTTTCAGCAGCAGTGGTCCAAGAGAAAACAAAGAAAATATTACTCAGAGAGATAATCTGATAACGGTTGCCAAATGGCCTTGCCCAGTTTCTTCTTACGCATTTTTTTCAACAAATACATACTAATTTCTAAATTATAGATATTAAATAATTTAGCTCGCCATAAATCAAAACTCGGTGCCTCTGGTTGTAGCCAGGCAGTAGCAATAGAGAGTCGCGTTATAGCCGCAATAATGAACAGAAAGTAGCGAAATTTACAAAAAGGCTGACCAATAGATGAAGCACCATCGATTCCTAATAAAATCATACTTGAAGAAACTATGATTGATTTCCCTAGAATGTGAGACAAAAAGCTTTCGATTTGATTAAAAAAGGAGCGTAAGGAAGGGCAGGAAAAGAAGATATGGACTATATCAGCATTACAAGCTTGACACCGAAAGCATTCCCCAGACCTTGAAGCTTGTGAAGAGTTACCCCATTTCATAATAACCGCAGGTGTGTAGTATAAGTTAAACAAAGTTTTAAAGTGCTGAGTTTTTAAAGAAGCAGAATAAAAAATCTTATGAGCCAGATCGATAGAATCTTCGATATGAATAGAGGGCGAGGAGAGCCAAGTCCTCCACTTCTCATTAGTTTTATCGAGGTCATCTGACCTAGAATCCAGTAATATCTGATAGATAGAACCTATTCGTAGTTGCACTCTAACAGCATCAATAATACGGATGGGAACAAGATGAGAAGTATATTTCTGAAGAAAATCCCGAATCTGTAGAAATTAAAAAAATTGGGTGTTGGCTAGATCAAATTTATTTTTAAGTTCATCAAAAGAACAATAATCGCCATCTAAGGAAACAAAAGCCCCTAATGGAGTGATCCCTTTAGAATGCCATTGGCGCGCTATAGAGTCAAAGAAAATTGGAGGTAACAAATGAGGTGCAACAAGAGGAGTATAAACTGTGTACTTAGAAATGTGGAGCATCTTGATAAGACTTTTACAAACAGAAAAAGCAGAAGCAATAATTTTAAAGCGAGTACGTTTATAACCTCAGTTAGCAAGCAATTCTTAGCACAGCAACCTAGAGCCATCTGGTATATAGTAGGGGCTTCTGAGGAATTACTAGCTTCTTCACCTGTTATAAGGATACGCATCTTCAGAAGTAGGCATGAGATTTGGTATAGCCCGAAGTCTGGGATAGCCCAACCACCGCGAGCAAGAGGTAACGTCATCAGGCGGGAGGCTCTGCGGATCTTGCCAGGAGCCCACAGATATTTTTCACAAAGTGACTGAAGCTGCCGAATCTGTGGTTTTTGGACTAACAGAGGAACAGCGCGAAAAAAATAGAGTACTCTAGGTAAGATAACCATTTTTTGCAGATTAGATCAGCCTACCAGAGTAAGGTGAAGACTCTGCCAAGAATCCAGAGTGGACTTAGTTTTATCCAAAATATCATTCCAATTGGATGAAATCATATCATTTAAATTGGATCTAATCTTGATTCCAAGGTACACCACTTCCTCCACTACCCTGGGATCGCTTGCTGTAGCCGGATTTGTACAAAGACATTGAGTTTTGGCAGAGTTTAACTAATAGCCTGAATATCTACCAAAAGAATTAGCAAGCTGTTCAATGACCGGCAGGGCAGTGTCGAGGTTAGAGGTGACCACAGTAATATCATCCGCATAAGCGAAAACAATATAAGGCTGATTCTGAACAATAAAAGGGGGAATCTGCATATTTAATTCCAACATCTTCACAAAAGGATTGATATAAAAAGCAAAAAGAAGGGGAGAACAGGGACAGCCCTGACGGGTCCCCCTACAGATCTGAACCACATCCTATTTAATTCCCATTGCGCAAATCTTCGCAGTAGGAGCTTGATAGAAAACCAGAAGTGCACGGAGAAAACCATTCCCAAACCCCATGCGCGTCATTATCTCCCAAAGAAAGTTCCATGCAACCCGGTCAAAAGCCTTCTCGGCGTCGAGCAGGACGAGGCCCAGAGATCTGGACTCCACCTGCGCAACGTCGAAAAGAGCAACAACCCGGCTAACATGGTCAACCGTACCCCGACCAGGAACAAACCCATGTTGCTGTGATGAGACAAGACCTGCAACAAATGGGGCCATTCGATTAGCAAGGAGTTTGGCATACAGCTTGCCATCACAATTAACCAGGGAGATGGGGCGGTAGGATCCGGGCTGATCAGGGGGCTTCCCCTTTTTAGGGAATATAACAATATGCGCTTCATCCCAGGATTGAGGTGGGGAACCCTGCCTAGCTTCCTCAAAGGTCTTCAACATATCCTCTCGGAGTTCGTGAAAAAATGCCTTATAATCCTCCATAGGGAGAGTGTCTGGGCCAGCAGCCTTACCTGAAGGCATTTTAAATAATGCCAGACCAATTTCCTCAGAAGTAAAAGGCATGTCCATTTCCTCTACTACAGACTGATCTAATTGATCCCAAGTTAATGCAGGAAGCCCCAGATCCATAGGAAGATCCCCAACATTTGGTTGAAACACCTTCATAATAGTCTGAGGATCTTAAACCAATGAACCCTGAGCGTCTTGCATAGCTTTAATCTTTGAGACCTGGCTTTTGGCGCGTATTCTTTGAGCCAAGAATCTGCCTGAGGATTCACCAAACTCATAAAGCTGTCTCCGATAGAGATGATGTTTGAGAGCTATCTCCTGGGCCCATATGAGATTAATATTGGTTTTGCACTGGGCAAGCCTAGTTAGAGTTTCTTTGGTATCTGCTGCTGCTCGAAGCTGGGCAGCAAGGTCGAGTTCAGCATTCCGAAGAAGAGAGAGAAGCTCTGACATTTTGTGTTTGAGTGATTTTTGAGCAAATAATCCATAACTGAGGACTTCACCACGGAAACAAGCCTTAAAAGTATCCCATACACAGGCCGGAGAGGCAGAGCCACGATTGTAAAAAAAGAAATTGTGGATCCACTTTTTCATATGATCTACGAAAAGAGGATCATATAGCAATTTTCTATCAAACGAAAAGGTCTTAATACCTCTCGAAATAGCAATATTGTAAACGGAAATAACTAAAGGAGCATGGTCAGACATTAATCTAGGATAAATCTGAGTTTGAGTGTTATGAGCCCAGAACCTGGGTACAAAAAAATAATTTAAACGAAATAGTTTGCTATGAGGTGAAGAAAAAAAAGTATACCCAGGATCCTGTGGGTATATTATATTCCAAACATCTGCCAGCCCGTGGTCATTTATTAAATTACATAGGGCTCGAAAAACTTTAGGTTTGCGACCCGTATAATCATACAAGGGGGAACAAGCCCAGTCACCAGGTTGGTGAATGTTCAAATCACCACACAAAATTAGTGGGGTAGGCCACAGAGCAAGTTCCCCATTTAGGTAATTAAAAATATCAGGTTCATCCGCATTGGAACCATAAACCGTACAGAGAGTAAATTTAGTCTCTCCCACTAAACATTCGAGAATAGCCCACCGACCATAGTTATCCACCAAAGATCGCCCCCCTGGAAGGACTAAAGAGGGTCTAGCTAAGATAGCCACCCCTCGCGTCGTATCAGCTTGTTTAGAGAAAGAAAGAATAGTATATCCCAAGTCCGCTAATCTCTGACTGTGGGTCAAGGAGATATGAGTCTCCTGCAAGCAGATGATATCTGGGTTATTAATTTTAAGTTCCGCCTGAATCTTCTTGCGCTTGTCATAATTATTAAGGCCACAGACATTGTATGTGACTATTCATATCCCCTTATTAGCCATAGGCAAAAATGAAATGAGTTATCTCTGAGTAGAAACCTCTCCATGAGAAAAAGCTGAAACAAGGAAATAAAGCAGAGGTCTTCAAACTTTTGTAGGCTGAGCCCCCCCAGCTAATTTTTTTTAGATGTCGGGCCCCCCCCCCCCCACCACCCGACAAAAATTTCTGGAATCTGGTACACTATATAATCGACTGCCACCCGCATAGCACGGGCGATATCTGGCAAATAATGTTAAACACAATAAGAGTGTTTAGAAAACTGCAGGTTTGTGAGTGGGTTTGGTTAAATGACAGAGGTTTATTACACAGTTTAAAACAAAATTTTCCAAGACGAAATGTGCGCAAATTGTTTTTACTATGAAGCTTTGTTTTACACATATAACACATGATTTGACAGATTGATAATAACACCACTAACATTAATGTGATGGGTGTGCCTGTTTTTCGCCACAGAGACGGTCAATCTGTGGATGGATTTTTGCTACTGCCATCCTCAGGTTGTGCTCCACATCTAGTCTTGACCGGTACTTAGTCTTTAACACTGCAAGTGCTGAGAACCCAACCTCACATAAATAGGACGAGCTGAAAGGCAAGAGAGTTTTGATAGCAGTTTCTCTCAAAGCTGAATGTTCTGCAGACATTTTCAGCCAAAACTCTCCCAGTGAGACTTTGCTGAATTGCATCTGCAAAGTGCGGTCACTTTGGAGATCAATCAGTTCTTCCTGCATGCGAATCGGGAGATGGCTCCCCACGTCTTCCAGAAATGGTTGAAAGACCCAGTCATTGAAGTGATCGATGTCCTCAGGAAAATACTTTTCTAAACTGTTCCTGAGAGACGTCAGGTGATTTTTTATTATCTCACCAACACTTGGAAGTTCATATTCAGTCTCCTCAAGAGCATCTACTAAACATGGAAACTGCTCAAACAGGCCCTCTTCCACTAGTCTTCTCCATAATTCCAGCTTCTTCTTGAATGCAGTTATTCTTTTATTCATTGTAAAAGAAGTGATTTCAGCTCCTTGCAGAGACAGATTCAGGGAATTTAATTTGTCGAAAATGTCAGCAAGGTATGCTAAAAGCCCAAGCCAGCGGGGATTGCATAGCTGTTCTGCTTTGCCAGGGTCCAAACACAGAAGAAACTGCCGTACTTCATTCCTTAATTCAAAGATACGAGTCAGCACTTTCCCCCGGGATAACCACCGCACTTCTGTATGAAACAGCAAGCCATCATGCTCAGCTCCCATTTCTGCACATAAAATTGCAAAAAGACGAGCTCTTGTGGGATGAGTCTTTATAAAATTTACTATTTTTATAGCAGAATTAAGCACATCCTCAAGTTCACTGTCTATGTTTCGAACAGCAAGGGCTTCCCGGTGTATCATACAGTGGGTCCACAGAATATGTGGAGCCACTTTCAACACGTTAGCTTTTAGGCCAGCCCTAGCACCACACATTGAAGGAGCACCATCTGTGCAGATTCCAACACAGTTTTCCCATTTTAAGTCATGGATTTTCAAGAAGTCATTGATAATGTCAAACAAATCAGAACCTGTCGCCCGCCCCTTGATTGGCTTGCAAAATAAAAAATCTTCCAATAATAGTGTCTCATAACAGTATCGAACATAAGCAATTAAATGGGCATCCTTTGACACATCAGTTGCTTCATCTAATTGCACAGCAAACAAACTTGATTTCAACCGGGCTATAAGCTGTCCCTGGATATCTTCTGACATGTCAGAGATGCGGCGGCAAACTGTTGTGTCTGAGATGGGTATGCTTTTGAACTTCTCTGCTGCTTTTTCACCAAGCATTGTCCTAGCGACGTCGAGTAATGCTGGGAGAATCACTTTTTCTCCATCTACAAAGGGCCTTTTATTTTTAGCAATGTGGTATGCTACTTGGTATGAAGCTTTTAATGCATTTGCTGGAGTATTTGCCACCTGTTTCACCGCTTCTTTCTGTTGAGTTATGTCCTGCAACTTCCTGGCAAAAAAATCTCTGCTTTTTCCTGCCAGAGACCCATG
Organism: Triturus cristatus; assembly: GCF_964204655.1. NCBI lineage: Eukaryota > Metazoa > Chordata > Amphibia > Caudata > Salamandridae > Triturus > Triturus cristatus. The sequence continues at coordinate 427,195,130 of NC_140593.1, forward strand.
TTTCGTTTCAAAGTGACGCCTCAGTTTGGTTGGCTTCAAGCTGTCATTAGCTAAGATCACGCCACAAACCACACACTGTGGTCTACTTTCTCCACTAACAACAATGCAGGTGAACCCAAAGTCCAAATAGGAGGCATCATATTTCCGTGTTTTTGCAGCTTTTCTCTCTCCATCTGTTTCTGTTTCAGCCTTTCGCTTGACCACTCTACCATCTTTTGGCAGCAGGAAACGGTCCATGTCAAACTTGTGCTTAACCTAAGATACAAAATTCCGAAGCTGCATGTTAATTAATAGTACATGGCTACAATTGTACAGCTTCATGTGGTAGAGCATGTTTTGTAGTTTCAAAAAAATCTTCACGAAAATTCTTCTTATATTATAAAAAAAAAATTCGGATGAAAAATTAAATTTTATGATAAGTGGGTAAAAAGTAATTCCAGCTCATCCAGGCTTTAAGTAAGTGCTTCCATAATTGCTGCAGTAGGTAAATGCTGTATACCACCGTTGAGGCTCTGCAAGTTACTTGTTCAAAGGTTCATGAGGGCAAACTTCAGCACTGCCCCTTCACCCATCACTCAAAAACAAATGCGTACCTTCTTATTCACTTCCTCGAATGTTCCTGCTGCTTGAATACGAGTCCTCTGCCTAGCGATCAAAAAGCGTTTTCCCTTGCAATGAAGAGAAAATGTTTAAGAAATATTATGTGCATGTTCTTAATATGTTTTGCATGAGACATCATGAAAGCTCGCCTGAGATCAGAATCATAGTGATTGGCAAGGGAGTGAATGACATGCCTAGAAGTTACCTGCTGCCTTATCTTAAGGGCAAATAAAGTATGCCATGATATGCAAGTTATTAGTTTCAAGTCCTGACGGCTGGTAAGATAACCATGATCTCCAAGTTAAGAATGTGATTACTGGCAGGGCCACGTTAGCTTTCCATTCTTTCAAGTTTGTTAAATTGATCTTGAATGTACTTCCTTGGAGCTCCTTCACTTCAATATCCCCCATAAACAAAACACCCACTCTCCTGCAAGCGACAAGTTTCCTTTACTTTTGCCTTGCCAATATTTCAACACATGCAGTTCCTCTGCAGAGAGGCGAAGGGTTGGATGAGCATGTGTTTTGATTTTTTGGTTATGACCCAGACCGTCGCTATGCGAGACTTGCACTGCCTTTGATTCTCAAATCCAGAAGTCTTAAATCATGGTTATTGAGCTGTTTAAGTACGGGCACATCTCTGACCGGCTCAAGAGGTTGTACGTAACTTTCATGGGATATTGCAGAGGGAGGCCAGAGCAAAAAAAAGCACTTGGGAAGAAGAATTCTATTGCATCAAAAATTGTCCATATAACATGTGCTGCTGAATGGCATCTATAAAAGACATAAGGGGGGGCTACTGGGATACTCCGTACCGCCACACTGTACCTTCTAAAAATGTTGGATTCAAAAAATAAATCTTTCCTATGCCCAAGAATGTATACCATGCAGATCACACAACGGTATTCCTCACTGTTTGGTCTAACATTTCCTATAGAATGCTTTATACACAAGATTCATTGCCTCTGAGTAACCAGTGCTCAATTTAATCCGGTGGTTGTCTTTAGGTTCCACCGGCACTTATTTTTGGTGACCGTCACTTATTTTTCCTCATCGCACATTTACCTAGAGAAAGAGAGGAATAAACAAACACACAAAGGGGAAGAAAGAGGAAAAGAAAGACAGAAAAAAGCCACAGAGGGAGAAAGCAGGAAACTGCAAAACTGAGATAAAGGTGCAAGGTGTGACTGGTAGTGGATTAAAGGCATGACAGATTACGAAACAACATATTTGGAAAACTAACATTTAATATTGCTGGCTTTCGGCATTTGAGCAGAGCTCTGGACACCAGCACCTATTTTTTTTTGTTTGTTTTACACAAATTAAGCACTGTGTATAACATGTGTGCGATGCAAAGTGCTCTGACACCCTATGGTTGGTATGAGTCGCAATATAAAACAAAAGAAATGCATGCAAGAAAGGGACTGTGGAGAGTTGAGTGACACTATGGGAGGTGGTAGTGAGGGAGTCTGTGGAGATGGAGGTTATTGGGGGCTGGGGTGCCCAAAAAGATTGTCGCACCAGGCGCCCTTAACTCTAAAGCTGGCCCTGCAAGCACCTAGTGTGTTTCCTACCCATAAATCCTCATATTCAAAGAGCACATAGAATAGTTGAGCTATTGTGCCAGTGGCTTTGAGAAAGGAAGCAGTCTCTCAAGCCTGCAGTTTTTTTTGTGCAAAGATGTATATACAAATGACATCAAATGAAACAGAGTTCTCAAAATAACATTTAAATGGCTTTTCACATTGGATAAACAATGGGAAAGAGACTGCAAAATATGTGACAGGCTCCTCGAACAGTGCACCGTTACTGACAGTGGTGGCAAGGTCTTGATTGCCAGTCCATTGTGTTGCCCTGGTTCTAGTGGTGGCTGCTGCAAATAAAAAGTGGTAGGGTGTGGGGCATGGGTGAATTAAACACCCACGTGAAAGCTGTAGAAACCAATAGAAATAACCCACATTAGATAGCAGTATAGTGGTGCAACTAGAATCAAAGCAAGAAGGCACCGGTGTGCTGAAGAAAGCAACGCCCTGCGTGCGCAACACCTGCAAAACTACAGTGAAGTTCTTCAAAAGCTTTCTAATTAGCCTCTCATGAAATATTAAATCTGTTCACTCCCTTCATGCGTTTGTGGTGCGAGACTCTCTGGTTGCATGTGTGTCTTTCTCTGTGCTGTGTGTAAAGACTCCGTGCGATGATGCACTCTTGCTTTGCTTCCTGAAAATAAAACGTCTTTATTCTTGTGTGCTTCTGTTGTCTGGTAACAAGTGGCTGTGAATTAGTGATTCCCTTGTGAGTGCAGGCATTTTTGTAATAATGTAAAAATGCAAATCTCTTTGAAAAGCAGAAGGCGCCGTGTTCCAGGTTTTAATTGTCTATACTTGGGCACACAGAGTTTGTTGCTCCCTTGCGATGTTCCTACGGGCCTTGCTGAAACCCCCAGAGAGGTTTCTTTACACTACAGAAGTATAGACACGTCCTGCCCCATTGCAATTTTATTTAAAATAACCTTGCTCTGCATTGCGATGCGTGACATTTTCATAATTTCAGTGTAATTATGACTGACATTTCAACAACTATGAGTGACAAATCAAGCAATGAAGACAAGGGAAACATAAATATCTGAAATTGCACCCATTTGAGCAACGTGACTGCACCAGCAAAAGCACATTTTCATAGCATACCAAGTCAGTGTAACAGTAGATCAGGCTTCTCCAAAAAGTAGCTCGCAAGCTACTGGTAGCTCTCTAGCTACCCATGAGTAGCTCTCCTGTGTGCAGCCCAGCCTACAGAATTACAAGCCTTTGCTTGGTTGAATTATTATACATATACCTAAATGGAAAAGTGCGTATTTAAGAGGGAAAATGCTTTTAATTTCAAAGCCCATATTTTCCAAATTATTAGGTGACTCAGTGTAACCAGCGCTGCTCGGCTCACTTTCATTAACTACATGATGTATTCTGAAGAAAATGACGTTGCTGATTTGTAAAAGAAGAGTCCATGGGCATACATGTGTGTGTGAGGGAGGAAGGGTGGAGATGGCAGCCAGGCAGAGTGCAGCTCCAGCATAAGTACAGATAGCCACATGCCCTTTCTAAATAGATTTTATTTACACAATCCATGGGCATACATGTGTGTGTGAGGGAGGAAGGGTGGAGATGGCAGCCAGGCAGAGTACAGCTGCAGCATAAGGGAGTAGGGATAGCCACAGGCCCTTTCTAAATAGATTTCATTTGCACAATCTGCTGCACACGAGCGCTAGAGTTTGCTGGTAACTGTTTACTAGCTTGGGTGAGCAGACGTTCCTTCCAAGCTTCCCTTCCCTCTCCCACATCTATATAACATGATGCACTCTATTCCAATAAGATAACAATCCTATTTGTACATTAACAGAACCCTTCAGAGAGAACGGTTCAACAGCAGTTTCTGATTACAATACCATGCACAACTGGGGCACAGAGATCACATTTCCAAGTCTCCCAGAAGATAAACACTCCTCTGTTACTGACAGTCCTTCTGACCTTGAGGTGTGTTTAAATTACGAAATGATGAGCACGTCGTGCCCCGTTGCAAGCTACTTAAAATTGGTTGTGTCTCTTCCATTTTCCCTCGCCCCCCACCCCCAGCCTCCTTCCCTGCCCACCTCCGCCTGACTCAGCGAAAACTTGGGCATGTTTTGCCTGTTCGATTTTCCCCCTCTCCCCCCGGCCTCCTCCCCCGCCCACCTCCGTCCGACTGAGTTAACTAGGCAGCATTGAAAGGAAAATGTTTGCAAATAAGGCTACAAGGCATAGGGAGAAAGTAAAAGTATTATAAACTTACCTGTTGGTGGTTTCAATCTTCCGACAGCAGCAGGAGAACGCCAGGGCATCAGCACAAGAATTCTTCACGTCGATGAAGTCAACTGCAGGTCACCAGGATAAGACAGGAACCAACGACGAAGACAGTGAAAGGCAGCAAACGGCAGGATTGAAGAAACGCCACAATACCCATAAAGTGGACGAATTCAGGAGCTTTATGCTCCACATTTCCCGGCACTTCCTGCCATCGGTATAGCTGTCCCCTTCATTGGTGTAACGTCAGTAGTGACGTTACTGAGTGCTGATTGGCTGCTGCGAAGGAGTTTGCCAATCGAAAAGCCCCATTTGAAAAGGGGAAGAAATGCAGGAAGTAAACGTACTTTCTACGTTTAGATTAGATTGAAGCAGGTGAGATTTTCCGGGGAAGTTCGCGCCCCCCCTGAGATGATGGCGCGCCCCCCCAGGGGGGCGCGCCCCACAGATTGAAGAAGTCTGCAATAAAGAAAGCTGAAAAGCTGAAAAAAGTACAGTGGAACAATTTTTTATTAAAGACCCCCCCACCCCACACATCTTTCCCTCGAACACCCACCCCCCGCACCCTTCCTTACCGGAGGCAATGAGACCTAAGCCTCTGTGATGGGAAGCTGGAGACGCTCCCTGTGGTGCCCCCCCTAACCCGTCCATATCTTAGCAAAAAAAGAAAGAAAGGAAAAAGAGGGAAGCATTATGGAAAGGACCTATTTATATACCCAACTGATGCAGCTGCTAACTCAGGGGCCAGGCTTAAGAGAGTGTAAATACTCTTTAGCCTGAATTTCAGAAAGAAATAACTTACTCTGGCCCTGATACACAATTTTGAGCTTTGCAGGGTTAAGAAGGAATGCTTGACCCCCCTTAGCTTGGAAGAGAGGTATCAGTTGACGGAGCTGCCACCTCCGAACAACTGTCTCATGGCAAAAATCAGGCCTAACAAAAAAATTAAACCCCTTGGCAGATCTCTTCTGGTTAGGTCTAGCGAGGTCATAAACTGCTTCCCGTGCCAGAAAATTATTTATAGAAATTAAAATAGCACGGGAGTGAGGAGTCTCTAGTCCTGGACGGACAGCTTGTGGTTTACTGTGGAAAGGAAAGCGATGGGCTCTCTGAATCTCGACCGCCCAATCCCAGTGAGTGAGTTCAGGAAAGGCTTCACCAAAGAGTTGAATAACAAATTGGCTCGTATCGGCCCCTTCCGCACCTTCCGGAATGCCCAAGACCCGTAGGTTATTGCGTCTTAGGCGGTTTTCCAACTCAGTTAACTTCCATGAGACATCATCTTTTTGACTCTTTAAATCATTGACCACTCCTTTCTGAGTTGCCACTTCGACCTCAAGAACCGAAATACGAGATTCAGTCTCCCCGACTCTAGTGCTGATCTCAGAGCATGTCTTATTTATGCGCCTGATTGCGTTTTGAAGCTTGCGGTAGGCCCCCTGCATTCTAGCATTCTCAAGTCTGGACTCAGCCCTGTGAGAAAGCATTGTATCATAAATTATTTCAAGAGTAATCGGCTTATCAAGATCAGCAGCGCCAGCCACGGCTGAGGGCCCTTCACAACCGACATGGCTAACTGTAGGTGGATGCGTAGTTGAAAACGAGTAGTCCCAGGCCAGATTCTCCAGCGGAGGGTCAGAGATAATATCAGTTAACGTGGAAGTTTCGGACAGGACCTGTGAGCAGGAAGGCTTAGTTTTCCGAACTGTGCCATCGAGTGGAGGCATGTCCCTATAGCCATCCGTCGGACATTCATCAATCTCTCCCTGGCTAATAGATCCAGCGTCAAACTCTGCCCAGTCTCTGCCAGTAACATCATCGTCCTCTGAAGTAGATGACCCATCGGAGAGAGAGAAGAATTTGTCCAGCACATCGTTGTCGTGGGTGAGCTCAGCCCCTCCTATAGCCTTGATCTTAACCGCTGAATCCCTCCCACTGGTAAGCAGAGGCTCGATCCCAGGAGTATCACATACGCCAGTCTTATCGGTAGGAGGAGGATTAACTGGAATAGTAGGGACTACAAGTCCCATAATGCACCCTGCCGGTTGGCTAACGATCTTATGCTCAGAAGCTGTGATGTCCCGGGGGTTTTGGACTCCCCCACACTCTTGGCCCAAGGAGTCGCTCGGCTGGGAGCTGAGGGGGGGCTCATTACTAACGTCTTTTAATATATTTTGTTTCTGGGAGCGTTTAGTAAACAAAGGGACAGTAGCCTTGACAGGAGCAGGTGCAGTAGCAGAGGCAGGAGGCGTCTTACCGGCACATGTCTTTACTGAATCCTGCTGCCCATTTGCGGTAGGAGGATTCTGGATCTTCAAAAAACCACCGGAGTTTCCTGGAGTTACCGTGCCAGTAACAGGCTGTACGCCGCGGGGCTTGTTGCTCCTAGCAGAGGACATGTTGATCGATTTAGGTGGCATCTCTTCACGAGCCCTCTTGGAGCCGCCAAACGCCGCAATAGCAGGAGCGGTAGAAGGGTTGCGAACAAAGAAGCGAAAAACGCTGAAAGCTCCAAAAAATCGGCTACCTCGATACAGAGCCTGCCAGGAAGCAGCTGCCAGCCAAATCATCGTCGGGAAACCGCAGAGATCATCATTTCTCTAAGCGTAAGTAAACGGGCACACAAGCCTCTCGCGCCGGGGTTTCAGAACTACGAGCCTTTTGGTGACAGCATCAGTGGGGGAGCACCAGCGGGAGGGAGAGTTAAACCAGCTTACTCGGCTGAGGAACGGCCGCCATCATGCCTCCAGAATTCCCACTTGTGATTGGGCGGAGTAGAAGTCTGTTTCGCTGTTATTTCTTGATCAAAAAATGTGTCAATAAGGGCGTTTCTATTAGCCTCCCTTTTATCCATATTGAACTGGCAGTAAATCGTTAACACTGATAGTTTTAGGCTCATGCAATCTTCTGTGTTTTCATTTTATTCCTTCTGTCTCATGCATACACAAACCCAATTCTTTAGTAGAAAGGGAGATATGCATTTCCGAGACCAACCGGCTTAATGTTCCCGAGCGGGATACAATGTTTCACAAAGTCAATGAAAGCGTTGCTCGCTTACCGCTTGGAGCTTCCCCAGGGTTTCACGCTTCCCTCCGGACTCGCGTCTCCCGTCTCTGTTCCTCACGATAATGCTTCGCAACCAGTGAAATGTTTTCCATTTGCCGGCGTTCACCTGATTCCAATTTAGTTTTCCACAACACGACCCACTTCAGGAATCGAGGGCGCTCTGTGCCGGTGCGTTTGAGGTACGGCAGGGTCAAGCCGTTATTAATTCACCTTCGTTTTCCCTTTGAGGACACACTCGCGCACTCACGGAAGAAAAGCTGCTTTGCCAAAATGTATTTCTCAGTTCCTTTATTCACAGCATGCCAGTTACAAAGAAGGACTCTACGCGTTTCAGTCTCTACGGAGACCTTGTTCACGAGACTAGCAGTAACTCAAAGGCTGTGGGATTTTTTAAAACTCACATCTAAAAAAATAATGACATCACTTCCTTAAGGGTGCAGCTGAGCATTCTGGTAACTGTAGTGTATAACCTGAAGTGTTAATCAAATAACAATAACTTTATCAGTTGAAATCATGATAGACAATTACATGAATCATATCGATTGCACTTTGAAATTCACAAAATAATTTCTCGGATCCACCATTGATGTAAAGTATTAATTGCAAGCTTACTTCTCATTCAACAACTAGTTATCAATTTTACTGTGGAACTAACGGGACTACCGTTTTATCTCATCCAACAGTAGTTCAATATTTAAATTAGTAAAGTGAAACTTTTTTTGATGGTAAGATTTTGAATCCTAACTAATGCACAAAAAAGACATAAAGGTACACCCTGACCCTCAAGCCTGATGTGGGGTCCCAGAGTGACCATGCCTGAGGCAAAACAAGTTTTTTTTAAATTGTGCTTCAAATTCTTGGAGGATCTCCGAATCCATGGCAACATTTTTTTTAAAAGTGCGGGCTCCTGCATCTTTCAAAACAATAGGTACTCCCTTGTGCAGGCCAGGGCCAGGGCGAATACAGTAGGTAGCATTTTAAGGGGCAGAGGCTGTGTGGCCCCCTTCCAGAGCCTAATAAGGCCCCAAAAGATCCTCATCCCTCAGGCCCAAAATACTTAAAAAAAAGAAGGGGGCTAAGCAGCCCTCTTACTGAGCTATAAAAGGACCCCGGAGACCCCATCCCCCTGAGCCATCCAACATATAAAAAAGTGGGGGGGCACACCGCCACCCTCCTTGCGCCTTTAAAGGCCCCGGGGACTCCATCCACTGGGCTGGCTCAGTTATTGTGTCCCAGGGAGCCCATCCCTGGAACACACTAGTTTCCCTGCCCACACTACCGTGGACATGGGAAGATATGTTTGATCGCATCTGGCGGGAGCCTTTTTAAATCTCCCACCAAACGGGAGTAAACAGTAACGCTGCATCCAGCAGGCAAGAGGTTTAAAAATACTCCCGCCATCTGGAAGTGGACTTGTGTTCTGTTTCCCTGCCTGCACTTTTGCGGGTAGGGAAGCAAAATACATTTTGCTCCTGCCTGGAGGAAGCATGCAAAATACAGATGCTCCCTCTGGGTGGTAGCAAAGCTGGCTTCCTCACTTTGTGCAGACCCAGGTTGGGCCATGGGGGCCCTAGGGCTCTCTCACTGCCACCAATGTGGTGAATGATTGGTGACCTGAGTGGGCACTGGGGCACCCACCTTTAAAATGATGCAGACCCCGGGGGATGGGGTTCCCTGGGCCAAGATAGGCTTGGTGAGGGGGTCCACTCAGCCTCATTCCCTTTTTAAATAAGGTATGGCCCCGGGGAATGGGGTCCCCAGGTACTATGAAGGCTCAGGAAGGGGGATGCACGTCCCTCTCCCCTGTTTAAATGTATTTTACCCCAGGTGTTGGGGTCCCTGGGGCCTAATGAGGCTTGTGGGGGGGCCCTGTGGCCACCTCTCCTTTTTTATTATCTCTGGCCCAGGGACCTTTGAAGGCTATGGAAGTGTCACTAAGCTGCCCCCTTTCCCTTTCTAATAGCATGCAGCCTCTGGAGATGAGGTCACTGGAGCCGATTAAGGCTCGGGGGCTGCGCGTGCCCCTCCCTTTCGAATTTGGCCCCAGGGATAGGGTCCCTGGGGCCCAAGAAGGCTCAAACAGGGGAGCAACACCCACCTCCCTTGTTTAATTATATTGGGCCCTGGGGGATGGGATCCCTGGCTCCTAATAAGGCTTGGGGGAGCAGCCCTGTGTCATCCCCTCCCTTTTTAATTGAATTTGGCCTCAGAGGATGAGGTCTCTGTGGTCTCATAAGGCTCAAGAAGGGGTCTGCATTCCCCCTCCCCTTAGAATTCAGTCATAGTGGATGGGGTCACCAGGGCTTATTAAGGCTTGGGGAGGAGTGCCTTGCAGCAGCTTCCTTTCCTTTTTTGCTAAATGTGGCACTGGATGATGGGGTCCCCAGAGCTTATTAAGGTTGGGAAGGGGGGCTGCAAACACCCTCAATTTATATGTTTTGGCCCTGGAGGATGTGGTCTTTAAGGCCCGGAGGCCAAGCCTATTCTGCGTCCCCCCAAAGACTGTGCATGGCATGGAGTTGCTGCCTGTGGGTGGTTTGGCTGTGCATGCCCAAAGGGCATACGCAGTTTGGGGTTGGGTGCCTGTGAGGGGGTGGCTGCATGGCCTTGCCGAAGAACTGGCCCTGCAGCCAACATCTCGCCAACACAGGGCCAAAGGCTGTGCGCATCATGGGTTTGTCTGCCTGTGGGGCGTTAGCCACAGGGCCTGGCCCACCAATCTCTCATGAGTATGGTGGGGGGTTGGCTTTACATATGGCAACAAAATATTACTTTCTGTAAAAAATAAATTCTAGAAATTAACTGAAAAACCCCCAAGGTTAAGTAACGTTATAGGTAGGGGAGATGTTCAGTAACAATGTAACATTTTAAACTCTAAAAAACACAGAAATATACCAGCTATTGTTATAATTGTCTCAAGTAACTATAACCCGTGTCTTAAGGTAACTATACCTCGCGCCCTCGCATGCATTGCTAATTATCCCACATATTACATCAATCATGACATCTTTAATGACATCGTTGATAATATCAATGAAAGATTTGCACTTAAATTATTGATAAAAAACTGTGCATGGCAGAGGCGCGAGGTAGCGATAGAGATAATCATGCCTATATCTAGTGGATTTCTGTGGTTTTTAGAGTTTAAAATGCTATGTTGTTTTTGAACATTTCACCTAACAATAACGTTACTTTAACCTTTGGTTTTTTCGTTGAAAAAAAAAAATATATATATATATATAAAAAATATGCAAGTTATTGACCACTTAGTGTGCCCTCCCTAACTAACATTTACTTCTAGAGACGTCATTGGTAGTTGGGCAAGTTGTTATATGAGCTGAACTGTCACAATTTTAGTTTCTTTCATAAGCATTGATTTAGACTTTTGCAGGCAAGAAAGATACCGGGCAATCATGGGGATTTAGGTCAACGTAGCACCGCTCACCAAGTATGTGCCTCTTATAGGAATCTCTACAGTTTCACTGTAGACCAGGAGGCAGAGAACTTATAAAAGACTGCGTACACATCGGCTTATGTCTATAAAAAAAAACATGTAAACCATCGCTAGTTAAACTGAACTTTCCTTAATCCTGCTTCTATAAAACGTCTGCTTCTATAAATCTTCATTATATTTGTAAAACATGCTCCTGTGGATAATTTTCAGTTTCTATATGAGATGGCTATACGTAATGGTCCTATAGGTGAACGATTACTATCCATTGTCTCTGATACCCTGGATGCAGCATTGAGAAGGCTGTACACAGGCCACAATTTGGCTGTTATTCGAACTCAATGAAGAAATGAAGGAAGATGAGGACGCCCATGTCCACACTTCACTCAGGCAACCCTCTAACACAATGAGGCAAAGCAGAAGGTAATTTGGTATGTTTTAAAAACACTGGAGAGAACGATGACACTTGGAAACGTTTCCAGGGACTGCAAGCAAGCAGTGCTTAATTTGTAAAACTTTAAGTGCCAGTGACTCATTTTTAGGTCGAGCCTAGTGGCAGCACGCATGCCCTGCTCGTTCTGCGAGACTGCTGTAGTAGAGTACAGGAGAGAAGCCGTGCTCACTCTCCGCCCATATTTATTATTGTCTTGTGTCATTTTCTTTCATAAATACTGCCTTCGGATTCGTTAATAGGCTTGTTAGTGCCTCCTTAGTACAGCCTTGGCTTCCTTTGTAACCTCCCATGGCTACTGGCCCCTTTACTTTGGTTGTTACAGGGGACCTGTTATTTGGTCTGTAAGCACTGATGGAGCAGGGTTTTTGCGAAATAAAACCTGCTCGGATTGAACTCCTCATTTTGAGAATTATTAACCAAATGATGTGAAAATTAACAGTGCAAAACTAAAAGGGGAAAGATGGGAACTGTGCAAGCGTGTCCTGGAGAAGTTAGAGCAGGTCACAAATGCACATGATTAATGCAGAAAAAAACAGCCAAAAGTCAAGAGTTTCTTTTCACTAACTGTTTGAAAATAAATGTGCAAAGCGTAAGAAAATGCAAGCAAAAGCATTCATAGAGCATTTAATAGTGACGTTTGATAAAAATAAAACTGATAATAACACTTGTATTTGTTTTTCTAGAGTGTATTTCACTGCTCTGCAGAAAAGGCCCCAAGAGTCCTTTTAGAATTATTTAGCTTAATAGAGATGTAGAAAGGAGAAACTGTGATCTGTCCTTTGCAAGTTCCTGATGATGGCCTAGGTTGCGCAGAGGAAACAAACGAACATTATTAATGAAACTTCCTTGCTGAGCGGAGTATGAGGACACTTGTACTGCAAAATTGATACATTAGTGAGATGGAGACATGTACAAGCCAAGGAAGAAACAATAACTGCATTTCCTCTGCCGAAAGCTAATGACGTGAGCTGATAGAACCAAAGAACTGTCGAAAAATTAGGCACATCGAGAGTGGTGTGATTAGACGCCCCTTATTTTGCATCAATGAAATCAAATAATTTTATGTGTAATGATACAATGAGGGTTGGACCTTTAGTGAATTTAGGGTATAACTATTAGTAGTTAGAGGGTGGGGGTTAGGTGCGTTTTTCCCACTTTGCGAGAGGAGAGAGCTGTGTTGCTGTTTCCTAATTCTTTGGACTGGCTGTTGTTCTGCTAATCCTGACTCTTTGACTTTGCTCCTCAATTCTTCTTTGGGGTGCCCAGCTTACTCTTATGGCCAGAGGGTAGCTTTTCAGATTACTAGAACCTTGTGAGATTGGCTAGTATGATATTCTGAATTTGCATGATCTATTTTGCAAATGTCATTATTCTTTTGTCTCTACGCCTATCCACTCTCTCATTACACTGACATTTGAGATGTCTAATTGATGATTTATTTTGTTAATGTTCTCTTGTGTGATGATCTGTGATTCAAGCTGTATTTTTTATTTTTTTATTCCTCATACTGCAATGTAGTGTATCTGGAGTTATCAGGGACCCATTTCTCTATTATCTCAAGCTGTTCCAATTTCCCAATTTCGGAGAGATTCGATTTACGAATTCTGTAGAGTAGGGTCCCCTTTCATCCATAGCACCTCCAATAATTCTCCATACGCACTGGGGGAGCTGACCATTCTGGTCACTCACACAAGCATTTTGCTTGTGATTTTATTGCCATTGCATAATTATTGGAATTAAATGAGTCATAGCTTAATTGTGACATGGAAAAGCTGAATTAATTAGCGAACTCAGAGTCTTCCCATATTTCCCAATACTCGTACCTCTTACTGGGCTTCCCTCTCCTATCCCACTTGTTTATTTTGTTTATTGAGGCCACCCATTCCAAGTGTGTGGGGGGGACTGATCTTATCCATTTTATACAAAGCTCCCTTTGCGCAAGCAAAATCATTATAAACAAAAGATCCTCTTCCTTCTTAGTTAACGTTATTAACACATCCTGTCTACTGACCCCAAAAATAACAAGATCTGTACTTACTTTAACTGGTCTTCTTAATACCGTATCTATGATTTTACTCACTTCCCGCCAAAAGCCTTCGATATGGGGGCATTGCCAGAACATGTGCACATCATCCGCTCTTGGTAAACCACATTTGGGACATGATTTCGTAGTGGGTCCACCAAAGGTAGATAATCGCTTCGGCGTCCAGTAAGCTCTATGGGAAGTAAAGAGGTGATTTCTCTTTAAAGTAGCAGACTTCACAATAGACCAGCATTTATTCATTGATACTTGCCACAGGTCTTGGAGATCCAGCGCTGGCAGGTCTTTCCCCCAGATCGCAACGGGAATCAGAAACTCATCCTCTCCAGCTCTCACAAGTGCACAGTACCATGTTGCTATTTCTTTTTTCTTCGGGGGATTCTTTATCATAGTTGTTTCCATGATCCTATTTCCGGTATATTTCTCCTTCACTGTTTTTGCCCAACTAGTGAGCTGATAATATTTGAATTTTGAGAGGGATGCACTTGAATTCGTGCACAGAGTTTCCCAATCTGTTATGCTGTTGCTAACCAATAGCTGGCCCCATACTCGAAACCCTGATGTTTTGAGAGGTATTGCCAAATTGTCCTTAAGACATTCCGGTGTTCCTGGAGAGTTCCATATGGGCGCGAACTCACTGTAATATGGGATATTTAAAGTGCTCCTAATTTGATACCATAGCTTAGCTGCTGCTCTCAGAGTCTTCAGTTTCACTTTTTTGAAATATTTTGGGTGACCAAATTTGAATAGGAAGTGACCTGTATTTCCCGTCATTGCTCTAAGATGTTCCGGATACAAGTCATGATTATTTAGTAGAACCCTAATTTGCTTGAATTGGAAGGCTCTATAGTATTCCACTAAATCTAGACTGGCAATTCCTCCTTCTACTTTCTTTCTTCGTAGTTTACCCCAGGCTATACGTGTACTTTTAGCCATCCAAATGAAGCTTGCTATTTATCCTTGTATTTTTTTAAGTGTTTCCCTCTTAAACTCCAGTGGAATTGCACTAAATAGGAATGTGTATTTTGGAAGGATAGACATTTTAATTATGTTGGATCTACCGAGAAAGGTTAAAGGGAGGCCCCCCATGCTTTCAATAACTTTTTCACGTCAGCTGTTAACCTGTCCAAGTTTAGACTGGGTATCTTATCTAGGTTTTTAATCAGGTCTATTCCCAAATATCTGATTTTCTCCCTGGTATAGATATTGTTTACCTGTGTATTCCAACTCATTATCTCAGTTTTTGATTGATTTGTTTGGTATCCTGATACCCTCCCAAAATGTTAAAGTGTCATCAATAGCTTGGACAGAACCTGCATAGTTATTTGTGAAAATCATCACATCATCTGCATACAAAGATATTTTTTTCCCAGGTCTGATAGGTAAATGGAGTTATTTCAGGATGAACTCTGAGCCTATTTGCCAAAGGCTCAATATATAAATTAAAAAGAAGGGGAGACAAGGGGCATCCCTGACGGGTCCCTCTGAATATGGGGATATTTTCTGTTAAATTCCCGTTAATTAGGACCTTAGCTTTTGGTGCTCTATACATTTCTTTAATTGCTCCCTGAAAGTTCTCACCCAGGTTATATTTCACTAAAGTTGCATTCACGAAAGTCCAGTTCACTCTATCGAATGCTTTGGCCGCATCCAGTGTTATTATTGTCAGGGGAATTTTTTCGCTTATTGCTGTGTCTATTGACCAGATAAGCTCCTGTGTCAGATCTTGTAAATGCCTACCCCTTATAAACCCTTTCTGATCTTCGTTTATCAGTTTTCCGGCGATATTACCAAGCCTCTTTGCTAGAATTTGTGTATAGATCTTATAATCACAATTAAGTAAGCTTATGGGACGGTAAGATTCACATTTAACTGGATTTTTACCGGGTTTTAACAAGATGCTTATAGTAGCGTCATTCCATGAATCGGGAAGTTTCCCCTTCTCGATATAAATTATATTTAACACATTTGTAAGCGGGGAAGCTATAGCCTCTCTAAGTTTACTATATAATTCGTTGGGAAGAGCGTCTGGACCTGCTGCTTTACCACTCTTCAGGCCTTTCATTACTTCTTCTACCTCCTCTTTGGTAATTGGGGCATTCAAATCTTCTTTTTCTAGACTTGTTAACTCGGGGAGTTCCAATTTGCGTAGGTATTCTTCTAAATCCTCATTTAGTGGGACAGTATCTTCAGTATATAGAGAAGAGAAGAAGTCTACAAATTCTTTCATTATTACCCCTTCATCCGAACAAGGGACTAAACCGCCTTGTGGTAAGATATTAAGTATTTTATTTCTGTTAGCATCGGTCTTTGTTTTCCATGCCAACAGCTTACCGCAACCCTCACCATATTCATAATGAGCGAGCTTGCTCACTTCCCATCTCTCTCTGACCTTACTCTCTAGGATTCCTGTTAGTCCATCCTCGTGTACCGTCTTATCTATTTCCAACTTCTTTTTCTTTTCCAGATCTTCCTCAGCTTCTATTAGTAGCTCTAAATTTTTTATATAAATTTCCAAGTTTCTAACATCTTGTTTTGATAATTTTGTTTTATAAGCGGCCAGACTGAGTATTTTCCCTCTAATAACAGCCTTGTATGCATCCCATGTACTTTGAGGAGATACTCCCTCTTTATTATTTTTTAAAAACTCCACCGACTTTTTTTAAATTCTCAACGATTTGGGTATCATTAAAAATGGTCCGATCCACCGTCCATCTCATAAAAGATTGTTCCTTACCCAGCTGAGTTTTAAGTAGGACGTCAGAGTGGTCTGAAAGTAGGGCTGGTAAGTGCTCAACTTTGATAATTTTTCTCTACCAAAAAAAAATCGATTCTAGAATGAAGACCCAGTCTTTTATTTTTGAAGGTGAATGGGTAGTTTTTATCCCCTTTCTCCTTCCAGATGTCCACCAGTATATAAATTCTGTAGCGGGGTGGGATCATCTAAATTCGGCCCATAATACCCAGCTATCATGTATGGGGTGTTGTGAATTCCTACCCTAACAATTGTCCATCTACCTTTTCTTTCCAATTCAATTTTCTCAATTCTGGCCTTTACTGATTTTTTGAAAAGTATCGCTATCCCCTTTATAACACAATCCTGATCTGTGCAGACATAGCAATCTACCCACCTTGTTTTCTTTATAATGTCGTCCCATTCCTTCTCTAACAGATGTGTCTCTTGTAAGATTATAATCTCACAGTCTGTGGCCCTTAGGTACTCCAGAATTCGACGCCTTCTACTTGGTAGCCTTAACCCATTTACATTCCATGATAAAATGTTAACATTTCTTCCTGACATTTCTTCTTTCTCCTAAACTTACATACTGTTTTGTCCAAATTTCTCTTAACTGAATTTGGCAGGTCCTAATAACTCCCTTTGCTCTTTCAATTTCTTTTTCTGCATTCTGAGGATATTTTTCAAATTTTTCCCTAATTTGCTCCCCACCCTTGTGCATTTTTTTTTTACTTTTATATTTCTTGAATACTAGAAGAACCCACCCTGGGGAAGCCTCCCTCTTTTTCTTTTTGGGGTGTATTGATAGCCCCTTCTGAGCTCCATGACTGCCCATTTTTCTTTTTATCACCATGTGTAAACTCTTCTCGTAGGAGGTTTTTTTTTTTTTGTGAGTTATATGAATTATACTTTTAAGTGTTTATTTCAACACACACTTTCTAAAATAAAATCAACAAGAATTAAAACAATAAACCTTTTCTCCTTTAGAAATTAAAATTCAAACTCCAGCAGACAACCCAGATTGACTCCTTACTTGATCTTTCATTTGTTCTAAGAAAAGGGCAACTTCAGCAGGGTCCCTTATATCGTGCATTTTGTTTCTCCACATGATTCTGAGGCTACCCGGGAACTTCATTTGTACTGTGGCTCCTAGACTTTTTAATTCCTGCATATATTGACCTAGTTCCCATTGTCTGTCTTGCGTGGCTTTTGAGATATCCGACCTAATCCTAAAGGTCCAATCATCTTTATTGTGAGGGCCTTTTTTTAATGCCTCACTCAGGATTCTTTCTTTAATGTTATATGTTTTGAAATTTACTAAGATTTTCCTTGGATTTTTCCTTTCTTTATTTCTGCCAAAGGGATCCCGATGTACTCTTTGTATGTCGTCTTCAAGTCCTGTTTCTTTTGTCCAAGGAAAATGTTCCTCGAGAAGCTGCATTGTGAATTTCTTGACATCTACCCCTTCTTTACCTTCGGGGACATTTAATATTCGTATGTTATTTTTTCTCGCCTGATTTTCCAAGGATTCCAATTTTTCGCTCGTACTCCTTTTGCTCTCTTTTAGGACCCTTATGTCTTTTTCATTTTGTTCTACTTTATTGGAAAGCCCCTCAACTACTCTTTCCACTTCAGTAACCCGATCGTTCAGTGCACTCATCTTAGTATCTAGAGCTTCACATACCTCACGGATTTTACTCTGATTCATCTCTGATATTGCAAATTTTGCCCTCATTTCCTCTAGCATCTTCTCCAAGAACTGATCCGTTGGGCTTATACCTGAAGTCAAAGTTTGTATTTGATCACCCGAGACTCTGTTCTCTCTAAGTTGTGGATTTGATTGATCATTTGGCGGAGTCGACTGGGGGTCAACTACTTTATCTACCGTTGGCTTCGATTGGACAAGCATGACTGAGGTGCTAGAATTGATATCTACCTTGGACATCCCCCAAGGTGAGTCAGGTCGAGGTGGTACAGCGATTTTGGGGTGAGACCCAGTTGGTGCAGGGACCAAAGCCAGGGGAGTTATCGTTTCGGGGGAAGAAATCAGAGGAGGAACAAATTTCGCAGAGTTAGAATTGGAATTAATCACCTTTGCTAAATTCTTTCGACTCTGTTCTTGGATATTAAAAAAGGATCTAAGAGAGGGGGTCACTCGTGGGGGGGGGTGCTACATTTCCAGCCCTCCCTGATTCTTTCTGAATTCTTCCTTTCGTACAGAAGCTGCTAGAATCCAGCTTAGTCAGTTTTTTTGGATTTCTCTTCGTACTGCGTGGAGCAATATGTTGCTTAAAGTCCACTGGAGTTATGTTCTGCAAAAAGTCCCTATTCCTTAGGCAATAGGTCGACCTGCCTTTCTCCTGCTCAGTATTTGTTATTATTCCTTCAGCTTGAGCTTTGAGCTGCGTCTCCTCTGATTGAATAGACGCACTCGCTCCTCCAGCCCTCGCAGTTTTAAGGCAAATTACCCCCCCACCCTCGTTTCTTGTGCCTTCAATATTGCTAGATTTTTTCATCCAGAGCGAAGAAGGATTAGTTTTACTAGTTATACTATTTTTACCACGCTCGCTTAGAATCCCTTTTATATCGTAGGTAGGTGAACCTTTAAAATTAAGTAACCCCTTTCCCAGTGTATTTTCAGCAAAATCTGAACTCCCCTGACCACAATTCTGTACAAGGATCGACTCACGCAGATCTGCTGTTGTGGAATGCCTTCCAATGCCTGTTTCTGGATAATGTCTGTCCTTAGGAGTATGACGCCGTAGCTGCAGCTGAAACCCAGCAGTATTCAGTGCCTCACGCCCTAACTCAACCCCAGCTATTGGGAAAGTTCTGTCACTACCCCCGCTGCCCCGGAACAGGAAGAGCACTCTGCTCGCGGCTCTCCGGCCAGCTATGGGAGCCTTTTGAGCAGCGCTCCACACCCCTGTAGCTGAAGCAAGCCTCGGCTTCTCCTGCCTCTCTTGCCGGGGCAAAGGACACAGAACACTGCGTTTTGGACTGCAGCAACGAGATCCTCCAACTCGGTGAGTGCCTGAAAAAAAACTCACTTCCTCTGGCGGCATTTTATTTTTATCGGAGGCTTTCAAGTACTCCTACGCATCGGGCGTCCGCTGTCTATGATGAATCCGTATGCCCGTCTTATCACAGCCATTCGTCATTAACGCGCATCCTCTATCATGACTGGGGCTCTATTCCGATGCAGAGAAAAGTAGGTAAGAACGAAGAGAAGAAGTAGCCATTAAGGCTTACTTGTTATCTCACTAGGGCAATTCCTCGGAGCTCCCGACCCGGCATCCTAGCCGGCCGCCATCTTCCCCGAAAAATATCAATTCAAGCTGTATTGTACTTGATGAGCAATCACATTATTTTAGATAAAGCATATTGACTTATAAACAGAGTTTGTCATTATTACCATCATTGATTTAGTTATATTGAATGTTTATTCTATGTGATTATACTTCTCTAGAATTCTGATATTTTTTGCCAATCCTTGACAACTAAATAACGATTCATTGCAGAAGAAAGAGATTAAATAAAATGAGCAAATTGGTAAGATTGGTTTAAACTCACCCAGTGTGAAAGGGACTGTTAGGTATTAAAATTGAGTCCAGATTATTTAGATTTGCACGTTCCGAAATGCTGGATCAGTTTTTGGTAGCAGACCTGATGGTTTTATTAATTAAATTGGCAAATTATTAGGTCAAAGTTAATAATTTTGGTTATTAACATATTGTTCTATTGTTATATGTTGTGGTCCGTCGTTGACCTTAAGAAAGACGGGTCAAGAGTGGCCTAAGATCCCAGGATGTTAGCCTAATGGGCAGTTTTAGTGTGGCATACACTAAGGGGCTGATTCCGATCTCGGTCGGAAGGGCACCGAATCGGGTTCGGTCGGAAAAACTACGAGACCGTACGCGTGTTTTCCGGCCGACTCGTACAGCTGTACGAGCAAGCAAGTACGATGCGAGCTACATGAAATTCACAGACTGACTCATTTCTGGGTCCGAACCGCTCCGTACGTCCCGGTCGGAAGCTAACCGTGGCGTGTAATGGATGCGATTTACAACCGAGCCAGTACGATGCACGCGTCGGACAGCCTGTGCGAGCCGGAGTGTCCGGCTCACAAAAGTTCCCGGAATCGGACTTTGGGGGTCGACGTCGGACCCCCTGACACCCGCAGCCCTACGACTCAGACACAGGGGGAAACCTATGGGTCTTCCCAACACAGGCATGTACGGTGCGGGTGGCACCAATGCATACCCATTGTAGGGGGCGCACTTGTTTGAGACGTACCCATTCAGTCAATGGGAGCCCATATACGCGTCGTACGACTGGCTCCCATTAACTTCTATGGGAGTCCGACCGAACCGAGTCCGACAGCATACGTGCGCATCGTACTCGCTCGGCCGGACAGTAGGGTTCCGGCTCGGTCGGAAAACACTCCAGATCCGACTCGGTCGGAGTGCTTTCCGACCCGGATCGGAATCGGCCCCTAAGTATTGCGTTGTTTGCTGGTGTGGTATTAAACAACAGATGGATTGTTAATATTGCATAGGGAACTCTGAAGTTAGTATAGTTGAAATGTATTTGGGTACCTTTAGAAAGCGCAGCTGAAAAAGTCCAGAGAATTTTTACTTGATTGAGGGTGGAGTAACACTGGTCGATATTCCGCTACGTAGCAAAAGAATTCTTTGAATGATTGAATCTATCTCTTTCTTTAGTGTGGCAGCCAAAGCAGGTTTGTTTTATGTTGTTTATAAGTTTGTTTTCCTTGAAGAAAGGTTTCTAATTTACTGTCGAAATATTTTATAAAGGGAGGGTCAGTTGTAGGAGTTATACTGACGTCACAGAGAGCCACGTCACCATTGGTCAGCCAGTGTGAATCGTCACAAAAGGATGTTGTGTTGCTATTTTTGGTTGGTGTGAGCTGTGCTGGTATTGGGCAGCGTGAACGAATAGCGTGTGCGGAATTACGGAAGAGTTTTCTTGGTTTTGGTTGGGTTTTAGCGTAGCGAAAGAAATAGAATGCAGCCATTGAAAATTATGAGGATTTTATTTAGAAAAGATGAGTCTTTACCTATTAGAAAGGGAATTCCTGTGCCACCTGATTGTACGCCTGCTTCTTTTATGTCTTTAGAACGAGGATATCATATGTGCACATGGTTTGAGAATTGGGTGTAGTATACGGAAGGAGATGGGAATATGGTATTTCCAGAGCATGGTACTTTAATGTGAGGATTTTAGAGAACCTGAGATATCAAATGAATCGATTAAGACCAAATCCTAGACCCATGCAATACGAAGCACTTGAGGAATGGGAAAATTAAGCGTATAAGAGAGATAGAGATAGGTCTGCAAATAAATATAGAAATACTGTGAGTAGATATTCAGAGGCAAAATAGGATGCTCAGATGAAAAGATGGAGAAAGATGTGATTGCAGGGGGTGAAGGTTTATATCCGGTTGTTATAGTAGAGGATTAGCCTGGAGGAAAGTGGAAAGAAAAGAAGAAAAATGTAGAATGTACAGACCCAGATCCAAATGAAATAGATAATGAGTTATTAGATGAATTACTGCTAATCACACCTCCACCATCTCAGGGAGAGCAGGAAAGAACTACTCTGAATGCTCTATTGATTCAAGTTGAGGTTCCTCAGCCTTCGCAAGTGAGAAATACAAATGTAATGAGTCAGGTAAAGGATGATATGACACAAAGGATTACTCAATTAAATTTGAATGCAGAAGCTCTATCAGTTCCAGTGACAATTGGTCCAATAGTGCCATTGTATAGTGAGGGTCAGAATATTTCACAAGTGCATGCTTTGACAGTACCTATTAATAATGATAGAGTTCATAATGATGCTGAAGCAAGTGAGACAGGAACATTGATTGATAATACAGAAAGATCAGTGGAAACACCAAAGCATAATGTACAGATGGAACCTAGAAGATTGTGCAAAATGTGAGAGAAGTAACACCTACTTCTGGAGGTTCAATAGGACCATCACCGGGAGAGTTGGATGAATGGATTAGAGGGATGGTGTCTATTAAAGTGAATCCGAGCATGGATGTAAGCAGATTAAAAGCAGATTTGACAGAAATGATTCCAGGCACGATTAGCCCAGAGAGATTGAGTAAATATCAGGAAGAAGAATTGTTGTTCTTGTGTAAGAATATTACAATGAGCGTGAAGATTCTTCATGAGAGGTTTGCTGAAGTTGCTCAAACTTATGGAGTTGATATAGAGAAATCAAAGGCTTTGCAAAAGACATATAGATTAGATTTTAGTGATAAAGATGTGGAGAGCTTGAATACTTCTGGTAAGCGGTTGCAGATTGAGGAGTTGATTAATACATTGAAACGATAGGGTGAACTAGAAGGTTGGAAAGGCAGATGGGATCAAAAGAAAGAAGAAATGCTTGCAAATAAAGGAGCATCATCTATGTCTCCTGTGAGAGACACAGAGACAGTGACAACAACGACTGAAATGATATATCCAATGAGAAAAGTACCAGGAGGTGGATATGTTCACGTTCCATGGTCAAGACAGGATATACTGTCTTTTATAAATGAGTTTCCCAGATTGAGAGAAAAACCATTTGAATGGTACAAACAAGTAGAAAGATTTGTGAAAGTTTCAAACGTTTTGTTTAAGGATTTGGATGGGTTGTTTGACATTGTGGTTCCAGCTGATTTATGGACTGAGCATAAAATTGCAGTAGATTTGCCAAAGGAGGAAAATCCCAGAGATGCAAAGACTGGAGCACCATCAGATGAAGTAATGAAGAAGTAAAATCAAGTAATTACCTATTTGAAGGGAAGAATTTCACCAAAAGAGATAGATTGGGAGATGAAAGAACGAGTGCATGCTTACTATGAGAGGCTTTTACAGGTGTTTAAACAGTATAGTAGCTTTGAAAGCATAACCAACAAAGATATGGGACATTTTGTATAAGTTTGTGTTTGGTTTCAAACCAGAGATTAGTAACATGATTCAACAGCATTTGATTTGTTGGCAAAATAAAGGTGTAGATGAGATACTGCAGTATGCCAAATATTGTAGTGACGATATTGAATCGAGACATGAGAAATTGAAAGAGAAATTATTGTGGGCACAAATGAAAGCAGCACTTAAAGGTGGTAATTTTTTAGATTATTCTCAAACTGGTTTCCAAGGAAAAGGTCAGAAGCAGAATACTCAAAATGGTCAGATTTCTAACATGGGAGGTGTCATGGTTAATGGAGGTGTTCTTACTAAAGGAAAAGGTAGAGGTAATGAAAAAGAAATATCCTTGTCATGTGTGCGATAAGTTCAGACATTGGAAATGCGAGTGAAAGGTTTTTCTAGATAATAATTAAATGAATCAGAATTTTAATCTGAAAATGCGAATGAGGTGAACAGGAATCAACAGCAATAGCAACAGGTAGTTACGAAGGTACAAATCCCACAAGCCCCGATGCCAAGTGATGTGAATGCTCAAGTACAAAGATACAGTGCGAATGTGGGTTTTCATATGGGAGAACGAATTGGTAATAATCAAAATGGCTTCACAAAACTGGTTGCAGTGCCAGGAGAGTGATTCATATATGTTAGAAATGGGTGTCTCTAGTTGGCAGAGGTAGGTACCTTTGTCCAAATAGGGACCCTTGCTTCTAGTCAGGGTTGGGGGGATACTCTAGATAACCCCTGCTTCCCCCTTTGGTAGCTTGGCATGAGCAGACAGGCTTATCCCAAAGGCAATGTGTAAAGTATTTATACCAACACTCACAGTAACACAGTGAAAACACCACAAAAGGACACCACACCTGTTTAGAAAAATAAAATAAAATATATTGATCTTAACTAAACAAGTCCAAAACATCACAAATTCCACATACACAGTGAAAAATGACTTTTAAAAGGTTTCAAGAACTTGTACCATAGAGAACAATGGATGCTTGACTTTTTACCAAAGTACCTGTAGATGCGTCAAAGTTCCAAAAGCCAAACAGCCGCAGAGTCGGAAAACAAAGAGATGCGACACTCCTGAGACCATGGGGAGGCATTGCAACAGTCCTGCTGTACGCACAGGAAGGGTTGCGTCCAATCCGGTCTGTTTGGGGAATGATGTGTCGATTCTTCGTGATGGCTCCGGTCTGCAGGTGATGCATCGGACGAGCTTGCAGCACAGTTACGATGCGTGGAAATCTGGGATGTGCCGGCAATCGATGTGGCAGGGTCGAGCGGCGCTGTGTCAGTCCTCCACAGCCGCGATCCCTCGATGTGTCGATTTTAGCAGTTCTTCACGTGTCTTTTTTCTTCCAGCTCCCAAACAGCAACAACAACTTCCAGGGGCCCAAAACTGGCACAGTACCTCTTGGCAGGCTAGAACTCATGCAGCAGAGTTCAGGGGAGCTGGGGGTGAAGTCTTTGTGTCCCTGAGACTTCGGAACAGGAGGCTAACTCACTTCAGGCCGTTAGAGAGCTCTTTCAAGCAGGGGACACAGCACACAGCAAAGTCCTTCTCCTTTCCTTGGCAGAAAAAGCAACTGCAGGCTAACCCCAGACACACAGCAAGGGCAGTACTTCTCCTTCTTCTCTCTAGCTCTTCTCCTTGGCAAAGGATCCTCTTGAATTCCAGGACTGATCTACCATTCAGGGGTTTTGGGTCTAATACTTATACCCCAAAATGTCTTTGTTCTCTTTGTGCAAGGGCCTCTGAGCCCAGTTCAAACCAGTTCTGGGGGTATACTGCCAGTGCACAACAACCTCCTTTGTCAGTGTGGGCCTCGGTCCTAGACACACCACAGGGGGGCAGAGCCAGCATTGTGGAATGCAGGCAAAGCCCTATTCAGGTACAGGTGCTACTCCTCCCACCACTCCAAATGCAGATCAGGCCTTGTGCTGACTCATCCAGACTCCTGGAGCCACTGCACCTCCCTAGGCCCTGTCACTCCAAAGCCAGACAGTCAATCCACAAACAGGCAGAGACACACAGGAAGGTTGAAGAAGAAAATAGCCACTTTCTAAAAGTGCTATTTTCAAACACATAATTTAAAAAACATCTTTACTAAAAGATGTGTAATTAAATTCTGAGTTCAGTGGTACTAAATTTCAGGGGTTACCAATGCACTCTTACCTGTAAGGTTCCGTAGTCTTACCTGTAAGGTGATTGGAGGGTTTCGCAGAGACGCTATGGACCAACCTCCCAGCATCCCTATTCAACAACCCAAGGTTTTATATTCACTAGGAACTCTTGAACAGAAGTTCAGGGAGGAGGGCCGGTTTTCAGACGCTATTAAGTTTTCTTGTTGTCGACCTGCGAGGCAACAAGACATATATTTAGGGTACTACTCTGACTTCCCTTTGGTCTTTTAGATCTTTTTAGTGATTTATGAGATGTAGTAAATGCAGGAATAAATCCTACCTGCAATCAACACTCTTATTTCGTCGCGTCCTGATGTCGTCGTGAAGGTGTAGTCTGGTAGGTGTCCCTAAGCGACAGGCTGTGGGTGATGTAGTCAAGTGGGGCTTCAGATCTGAAGGATGCGGTGCTTCTCTGTAATTAGAAGGTGTGATTTTAACATTTCTATTCTATACACAAGATAATACTTTAATTCTACAAAACACTTTTCTTTATAGAAAATAACTTACTCCATTTGTACCCCTTGTCCAGAATCCCTTCACGCTGCTGTAAATAAAAGAATCACCAAAGTACAATAATTCAAGGCTTTACATTTAGCCCACAATATGTCTTTGCGTTATTATCAACATCCTTTAACAATTGTCCTTTCTCGATTTTAAAGGCTGAAAGATTTGTCCTTCATATTCTAGAAAGTTCCAAAAATTATTTAAAATGTTCAGGAATTAGCTGATCTTCTTAATTCTGCTGTCTTGCGCTGGGCACCTTATTAGAAAAGAAGAAATGTGCACTTATCTCTTGTTTCTTTTCTTTTCAGGTTTCCAGAGTGAGTCACCGCTGAAGATTGTCCTTCAGCAAACAGATGAGTCATCCTCTTTCAGGTAAGCCGCGTAGAAGCACTCAGCTGTTTCCTTGTAGCGGATCTAGAAGGCAAAGCGTCTTCCGATCCTTGGGTGTGGCTTTTATAGCAGCCACACCCGAAGCGGCCGTTACGTGTAGCACGTTTCTGTGTGTTAGGCTCACAGCTGTTTCTCCGTCTTTTGCGAAGTAGCACAGGAACTGCTAGCACGCATCTTTGATGATACTCGTTAATCACACGAGTCCAAACGTTACTGAATGCTGAAGTAAATCATGCTTTAAGACCACAGTTAAAAACCAACACAAATAATAACAATTACGATCCCAATTTGTACAAATACAAATTAAACAAACAGTGCTCACTGCCAGAAATACACTTGGTGTTGCTCTCTATAATAGTACACTATTCTAGTTTACCATAATTTACATTTGGAGTGCGGGATGCACAGGACAGGGGTGGGTTTTATTTGGGGAATGACTAAATTTTGGGGAAATAAATGATGCGTGATGTGGCATCATGACAGTACTCCCCTCGCAGAATCCCCCCTAAAACCTTAGGGATTGGTTTTGGTTTGTCAGGATATCGAGTATGAAAAGCTTTTAATATTCTTGGAGCATTCTGTAAATTGGTAAGAGGTTCCCAAGATCGTTCTTCGGGACCATACCCTTTCCAATCCACTAAATAAAACAATTTGCCACAGACTCTTTTGGAATTTACTACTGCCTTTACTTCATATTCTGGAACACCATCAACATCTATCTCAGGAGGAGGTGTTTCCATTTGAGTCATTGGATTAAAAGGTTTCAATAAAGACACATGAAAGACTGGATGAAAACGATATCTCGAAGGGAGTGTTAACTTCATACAGACTGGATTGATTACCTTCTCAATAGAAAAGGGGCCAATAAATCGTTGACAAAACTTTTTGTAGATTTTAATTTTTAGATTTTTGGTAGATAACCAAACCTTATCATTAACAGCATATGTTGGTGGTTTAGACATATGTTTGTCTGCTGATTTTTTCTGAGTTTCTTTTGCTTGAGCTAAATGATATTTTGCTTGTTGTTGGACTACTACTAAATTATGTATTAAATTGCTGACAGCTGGGGCTTTAATACAATCTTCGTCTTGTCCTAACATTACTTTGGGGTGAAAACCTTGCGCACAAAAGAAGGGAGACATCATGTGATGAATGATCCATATTATTATATGTGAATTCCATAGCCCATAACACTTCTGACCATTCTGACTCACAGGTAGCCAACATACACCGTAAATGTTGTTCAATAGTCTGATTTGTACGTTCGGTCAAACCATCCGTCTGTGGGTGGTAACTAGAAGACAAGCGCACTTCCATGTTCAAGGATTTTCCAAGATGATGCCAAAAATGAGAGATAAATTGGGCACCCCTATCTGAAATCACAACAGATGGGATTCCATGTAATTTAACCACTTCTTTCATGAAAATTTGAATTAATTCTGAAGCTGTGGGTAGTTTCTTTAATGGAATGAAGTGAGCCATTCGAGTGAAATGGTCAATTACAGTTAAGATGGTAGTAAACCCTGTCTTGGTACGAGGTAGTTCGACAATAAAGTCGAGAGAAATAGTATGCCACGGTTGTGGTGGTAAGGGAAGAGGTTGTACGAATCCACTAGGGCTTGATGCACTGATTTATTTTGTGTACATGTCATACAAGTGTCTACATAAAACTTAACATCATTGAACATGGAAGGCCACCAAAATTTTCTTTTAATCAACTGATACATTTTTGTGACTCCAGGATGTACAGACAATGGAGTGTCATGATATGTTTGCATGATTCACTGTTGTAATTGTTGAGCTGGTACAAAAACAAGATTATTCATATATAAAAGATCATTATTCCATTGTAGTAATGGAAATTCTTTATGCCAGACCTCCTTTGATTTAGTTTGTAGTTCCAGCTTGATATCGGCTAGCACATCAGTGTCCACTACTCCTACTTGAAAGCACTCTGCTGGGAGTATTGGTTGTGTTTTTTCCTCTTTGGTATTCACTTCATCATTTATACCTATGTGTGATAAACCATCTGCTTTATTGTTTTCTTTTCCTGGCCGGTAGGTTATGATAAAGTTATAATCATTGAAGAATAAGGTCCATCTCAATTGACGAGCAGTGAGAGCTTTGATTGATTTCAACGTTTGGAAATTACGATGGTCAGTATAAATGGTTACAGGGTGTCGAGCTCCTAGCAAATAATGCCGCCATTCTTCAAACACAGCTTTTATGGCTAGTAATTCCCTGTCTGCAATAGCATAGTCTTGTTCTGCAGGGGACAGTTTTCTGGAATAATATGCTATGGGGTGCATTTGGCCTGTATTCTTATGCCTTTGGGATAGAATTCCCCCAATAGCAAACTGAGAAGCGTCTGCTTCCACAATGAAAGGCTGAGAAGGGTCGGGGTGCATCAAAATAGGGGCAGATGTGAATTGATCTTTTAAAGAACGGAAGGCTTTTTCCGCTTCAATAGTCCAATTAAATTTGTGTGTTTTCGTAAGAGTGTGGTAATGGGCGTTAATATTTTTGAGAAGTTGTTTATGAAACGCCTATAAAAATTGGCGGATCCTTAAAAACTTTGAACCTGTTTTACTGAAGTAGGGCTTGGCCAAGTAAGGATAACTTGAGTTTTCTTTGAATCCATTTCAATTCCAGTGGGACTAATAACATAGCCTAGAAAATCGACTTTGGTGACATGGAACATGTTTTTTTCTAATTTTACATATAATGCATTTTGTAATAGCTGTTGAAGAATGACTCTTACTTGTTTTACATGTTCAGATTCATTTTTATAGTAAATCAGTATATCATCAATGTATACAATACAACAGAAATCCAAAAAATCCCTTAGAACCTCAATTATAAAAAACTGGAATGCTGCCGGAGCATTACAGAGTCCGACGGGCATGACTTGATATTCGTACAACCCAAATTTGGTACAAAAAGCCGTCTTCCACTCATCACCCTCACGGACTCGTACTAGGTGGTAAGCTCCGCGCAAATCCAGTTTGGTATAAATGGTAGCGTCTTTAATATGATCAAGTAAAGTTGGAATCAATGGTAATGGATATCTGTTCTTGATAGTCACATTATTGATTGCGCGGTAGTGGATACACGTGCGCAATTCTCCCCCTTTTTTAGGAATGAAAAAGAGGGGAGAGGATACTGGGGACTTGGAGTGCCTAATGAAGCCATTGGCTAAACATTCATCAAGATAATTTCTGAGGTGTTCATTCTCAAATTCAGTAAGGGCATAAATTCGACTGCATGGTAATGTTGCCCCAGGCACCAGATCGAGTCGGCAATCATAATCCCTATGAGGAGGTAAAGTATTAGCCTTTTTTTATCAAATACATCCACTAGATCTGCATATTCTTCTGGAACCCCTTCAATTAGCAAAATGGACTTTGATTCTTTAGGGAATTCATAAACTTGTACCAGCAAGTCTGATTCCTGATGTCGAAAACATGTTTTGTGACAATATTCAGATTTAAACAAAATTGTCTTTTTCATCCAGTCAATATAGGGGTTGCGTAAGACTAACCAGGCAACTCCTAATATCAGTCGGAATTGTGGAGCGTCAATGATATCGAAAGAAATTTCTTCGGTATGTGTCGTAGAACATGTCATGTTCAGTCTTTCTGTGTGATACCTTATAGGTCCTGATGTTAATTATTTTCCGTCCACTGCTCGTACTATTTCTGGATTCTCTTTCAATACTTTCTGTAAACCTAGATTTTGCAATAGCTGTGAGTCAATGAAATTTCCAGTTGCTCCAGAATCTATTAAAGCATCAACTGACCAAGTTCGAGTTTTGTCTTCTTGGGACTGTAAAAGTATTCGAATACTAAGATGACATTGAGCAGCTGCGGGAGCTGTGGAGGCCAAACTAGATTGTTCACTCGATAAACTGACCTCAGTATTCACCGAGTTTTTTAGTTTTCCGACTGCTGAGACAATGCTACTTCTGACGTTCTAAGTTTATTTTTGGGTCGAGTGGGACATTCTTTTACAAAATGTTCTGCTTTTCCACAGTACAGGCATTGGTTAAGTTTTCTACATTTCTCCTTCTCCTCTTTAGTTAAAGGGCCTCTAATGCTGCTGATTTGCATGGGTTCTCCCATATCGGTTTTAGTAACTAATTCAATTTTATTACTGGATCTGTCTTTAAAGAGAAACACTTTCTGGTCTGTTTTCCCTTTTTCTCCCTTACGTTCTGAAATTCGATGATTTAACTTTACTACTAAATCTATAAATTCCTCAACATCTGTTGGACGATCTAGAATCTGGGTCACCATATCTTTTAAATCATCTTTTAGTCCGCGATAAAAAAGGGAAACACGTTTTTCTGCTGGCCACTCTGCTTCAATCACTAATCGATTGAATAACGAGATATAATGTAGTAAATCTGAGGAACCTGGCTTTAAGTTAAGCAATTCATGGTCTGCAGATTGCACAAACACATGTTTTGCAAATAACTTTTTCATTGTTTGTTTGAACCGTCTTAGATCATATAAAATAGGGTCATCACGTTCCACATACGGAACTGACCATAGCGCCGCGTCTCCTCCTAAGTAAGACAAAATGAAGGCTATTTTGGATGAATCATCAGGAAACGCGGCAGGTTTGGCTACAAAATGAAGATGGCATTGATTTAAAAAAAATAGTGAATTTACTGCTGTCTCCATAAAACCTTTCTGGAGGGGCTAAAGGAATGGTAACTGGTGTTACGACCTGGATTTGTGTTGTTGTAGGAGTGGTATTACTGCTGATGTAAAGAGTCTGTAAAGGAGGCTGAAAAGTGGATGGTTTTAATATTGGTTTTTTAACGGATGGCAAACCCCAAGTAGGAGGACTAGTAATGTTGGTGGTCTGCAGATTACTTTGCAACACTGTAAAGTCTTGCCGTAATGCCGCATTTTCTGCTTTAATATCTGCTAACATGGTAGCGATATCTTGTAACGAAATCTGTGAAGAAGGATCCATAGCGTCTGGGCAAAATTATTCATGAGTGCTTTGCCTTCTGTCAGGGGTTACCAATGCACTCTTACCTGTAAGGTTCCGTAGTCTTACCTGTAAGGTGATTGGAGAGTTTCGCAGAGATGCTATGGACCAACCTCCCAGTATCCCTATTCAACAACCCAAGGTTTTATATTCACTAGGAACTCTTGAACAGAAGTTCAGGGAGGAGGGCCGGTTTTCAGACGCTATAAAGTTTTCTTGTTGTCGACCTGCGAGGCAACAAGACATATATTTAGGGTACTACTCTGACTTCCCTTTGGTCTTTTAGATCTTTTTAGTGATTTATGAGATGTAGTAAATGCAGGAATAAATCCTACCTGCGATCAACACTCTTATTTCGTCGCGTCCTGATGTCGTCATGAAGGTGTAGTCTGGTAGGTGTCCCTAAGCGACAGGCTGTGGGTGATGTAGTCAAGTGGGGATTCAGATCTGAAGGATGCGGTGCTTCTCTGTAATTAGAAGGTGTGATTTTAACATTTCTATTCTATACACAAGATAATACTTTCATTCTACAAAACACTTTTCTTTATAGAAAATAACTTACTCCTATTGTACCCCTTGACCAGAATCCCTTCACGCTGCTGTAAATAAAAGAATCACCAAAGTACAATAATTCAAGGCTTTACATTTAGCTCACAATATGTCTTTGTGTTATTATCAACATCCTTTAACAATTGTCCTTTCTCGATTTTAAAGGCTGAAAGATTTGTCCTTCATATTCTAGATAGTTCCAAAAATTATTTAAAATGTTCAGGAATTAGTTGATCTTCTTAATGCTGCTGTCTTGCGCTGGGCGCCTTGTTAGAAAAGAAGAAATATGCACTTATCTCTTGTTTCTTTCCTTTTCCAGTTTCCAGAGCGAGTCACGGCTGAAGATTGTCCTTCGGCAAACAGGTGAGTAATCCTCTTTCAGATAAGCCGCGTAGAAGCACTCAGCTGTTTCCTCGTAGGGGATCTAGAAGGCAAAGCGTCTTCCGATCCTTGGGTGTGGCTTTTATAGCAGCCACACCCGAAGCGGCCGTTACGTGTAGCACGCTTCTGTGTGTTAGGCTCACAGCTGTTTCTCCGTCTTTTGCGAAGTAGCACAGGAACTGCTAGCACGCATCTTTGATGATACTCGTTAATCACACGAGTCCAAACGTTACTGAATGCTGAAGTATATCATGCTTTAAGACCACAGTTAAAAACCAACACAAATAATAACAATTACGACCCCAATTTGTACAAACACAAATTAAACAAACATTGCTCACTGCCAGAAATACACTTGGTGTTGCTCTCTATAATAGTACACTTT
Source organism: Triturus cristatus (assembly GCF_964204655.1). Classification (NCBI taxonomy): domain Eukaryota; kingdom Metazoa; phylum Chordata; class Amphibia; order Caudata; family Salamandridae; genus Triturus; species Triturus cristatus. The sequence continues at coordinate 427,227,650 of NC_140593.1, forward strand.
TCTAGTTTACCATAATTTACATTTGGAGTGCGGGATGCACGGGACAGGGGTGGGTTTTATTTGGGAAATGAATACATTTTGGGGAAATAAATGATGTGTGATGTGGCATCATGACACTAAACTCCATTTTTCTATCTTATCCCTATGGGAAGATATGCTTGTAAAATGTTACAAAACATTCCCCATTCTGTCCTATGGGCAAGATTGCCTTTCAATAGTGAAAAACCAAATTGGCAGTATTTCACTACCAGGACGGTACACACGCCAGTACATGTCCTACCTTTCACATACAGCACCCTGCCCGGGGGGTACCTTGGGCCTGCCATAGGGGTGTCCTATGTGTAAGAAAAGGGAAGGGTAAGGCCTGGCAAGTGGGTGCACTTGCCACATCGACATGGCAGTTAACAAACTGTGCACAGGCACTGTGGTAGCAGGCCTGAGACCTCTTTTCAGGGTTACTCATGTGGGTGGCACAATCAGTGCTGCAAGCCCACTAGTAACATTTGATTTATCCGCCCTGGCACACTTAGTGCACTTTACTAGGGGCCTACTGGTAAAACAAGTATGTCAATCAGGGAGAACCAATCACAATACCAATTTACACAGGGAGCACTTGAACTTTGATACTGATCAGCAGTGGCAAAGTGCCCAAAGCATCTAAGCCAGCAAAAACAAAATCCAGCACAGCATCAAAAACACAGGAGGTAGAGGCAAAAAGTCAGGGAAAACCATGCCAAGGATACCAGGTCTAACAAGATACATCTCAATGACGGTGCCTGAGTGGGGAGGAGGAGTGTGTGCTCGGCGCATCCCTAGAGGTAGATCAGTGTGGTCCTTTTGTGGATGGAGAAGTTGAAGGTAATGTTATTACATTCCTTGTAGACACTGGTGCTACCCGTTCGACTGTAAGAACTGTGGAAATCCATAACCTATCCCTCTTGGGAGATAATATCCAAGTTGTAGGCATTTCAAATCAATTGATCAAAACTCCAGTGACAAAACCAATGAAGGTACACATTGGAGATTTCAGAGATTCGCATTGTTTTGTGGTGTGTGATACAAGTTTAGTTGATCTGTTAGGTAGAGATTTGTGATGCAAGATGAATTGCATCATCTATTGTACAACAGATGGTATAGCAATTCAGACGCCGGATGAAGATGTTGCATTCCAGATGATGATGGCAAGGCAAGGGACAGAAATGAATGATTTGTATCCTTTATTTATAGCGAAGGATCTGCCTGATGAATTGAAAGACACAGTAATGACTGATGTGTGGGATTTTTCAGGGAAATACATTGGATTGATGAAAGGAGTTGATCCTATTCAGATTTCAACCAAGCAAGGTGTGAAATTTCCAAAAACGCACAGTGCAAAATGAGTCCTGAGACCATTGCAGGAATAACGTCTGTAATTGAACAAATGCTTGAACAAGGCATTTTGAGAGAGATACTAGGGAGTCCTTGTAATTCACCCATTACGAGGATTAAAAAAACGAGCGGAAAATATAGGATAGTTCAAGACCTGAGGAAAATTAATAAAATTGTTATACCTTGTTGTACAATAGTGCTAAACCCAGCAGTAATTCTTTACCAAATTCCTTGTGACGCGGAATGGTTTACCGTGATTGATTTTTGCCAAGCATTTTTCTCGATACCCTTGCATCCGGATGGCCAACATCTTTTTGCTTTCCGGTTCGGAGATCGTGTTTTGGCATGGTGCTGAGCTCCACAAGGGTATACAGAAAGTCCCTCAATTTTCAATCAGAATCTTGAAAAAATGCTTAGAGTCATTGGTAGTGTCTGAAGACTCAGTACTGGTGTAATACAATGATGACTTACTTGTTGCATCAAAGATGAAGAAGCATGTGTGACAGGGTGAGCAGTCAAAATATCGAAAATTAAATAGCAACCTACACTAATATCGAGTTGAAAATATTGAAGGGACAGAATATCAATGTTAAGAATATCGATGGACAGAATATATAACCTAAGGTAAGTAATATCGCTTTTTTTTATATCGATGTTAGTTCTATCGAAGTTAGTAATATCGATATCAAATATATTGATGTTACTAATATTGATGTTACTAATATCGATATTTATATTATTGTTATGTATTTTATTATGTATTTAATATGTATGTGTTATATGTTTTTTGTTGTGTTCTACTGGTTTTAAAATATATCTATACAATTTTTATATGTTAATAATGGTTTTGTTAAGTCAATTTTGTGTTTTAGTACCGTAGCGGGTTGTGGGTTTATAGGGGAATAGGGTGGGAAGTAATTTAATTATACGAAATAATTATACATTTTTAGGAATTATAAATTATTTTTAATTAATTTTTGCGTTTAAGTTCTGTAGCGGGTTGTGGGTTTCATAAGGGAATAATAATTTATTTAATTATAATTAAGTAATAATTTATTTTCATTTATTGGTATTGATAATTATATTATTGTTAATTAATTATTAATTGGTGATTAATTTTTATTAATTGGTAATTCGTTTTTATTAATTAATTAATTGATAATTATGTTAAGTGTATTATTTTATTATTGGAGTGTGTCGTGCGTTTATAGGGGAATAGTGTTGGAAGTAATTGAAATCTAATTAAGTAATTATTACATTTGTTGTTGGGTATTGATAGTTAATTTATTGGACATTAATTATTAATTGGTCAATATTTTAAATTATAGTATTTTGGTTATGATTTTTTTTTATTGTTGATTAATCATTAATTGGGAATTAAATAGTATTAAATATTATTTATTGATATTTCTAATTAATATATTAATAAGAAATAAGCTACGTGCTGGGGGTACGGTGCGTACATACAGGGGGCTGGGGGTACGGTGCGTACATACGGGGGCTGGGGCTATGGTGTGTACCTACGGGGGGCTGGGGGGCACGATGCGTACATACGGGGGCTGGGGGTACGGTGCGTACATACGGGGGGCTGGGGGGTACGGTGCGTACATACGGGGGTCTAGGGGTACGGTGCGTACATACGGGGGGCTAGGGGGTACACTGCGTACATACGGGGGCTGGGGGGTACGGTGCGTACATACGGTGGGCTGGGGGGTACGGTGCGTACATACAGGGCTGGGGGTACGGTGCGTACATACGGGGGCTGGGGGGTACGGTGCGTACATACGGGGGGCTGGGGGCACGGTGCATACCGGGCCCCCTTTTCCTCGTGCATCGCGGCGTACTTAGCTTTTCCAGCACTTGTTGACTCCCGTACAAATATAGCTGTGCGGAGTGCTGTGGGTACGAATCGTACTTGCTGGTCCGTAAAACGCTGCCTGACTCCGTGCGGACGTCACGTACGCGCTGTCCAGGATCGGAATTGTCTGTATTTCTTAGCCGTACGGTGTTTTTTACGATTCGTACGGAAATGGTATTTCTGTACGAATCGTACTTGCTGGTTTGTGCGGTGGAATTCCCGGGTACGAGTCGTACGGAGAAAATGCTCCGTACAACCATTTGTACCCGGGTTTTACAGGATCGGAATCGGCACCTTAATGTTAAAAATATTCAAAGTAAATGTAATTTTTTTAATTTGTTATACATAATTATTTAATTTTTATTCATGGTATTGTTTTATGTGTATAGATGTATTTGTAATTTATAATATTTTTTAATAATTTATAAGTTATTAAAATAATTATTAAAACTGATTATAAAGGGGCCGATTCCGATCCTGTAATTTTTTTCCCCGTACGACTCGTATCCGTATTTCTTTCCGTATGAATCGTACAAGTCACGTCCGACCCGTGAAGTACGATCCGTATGGGAAAAAGTACATACGGATCTGCCCGATCCGTACGAATCGTAGCTGGAAAATTAGTACGAGACTGACCCGGACACTTCTCCGTACAAATCGTAAAAATTAAGTCCGACCGTACTAGTACGATCCGGACCGGCTTTACAATTTACGATTCGTATGGAAAATGTCCTGGGGAATGACTTTGCCCGCTATGAAGCGAAGTTTGTACGCACCGTACCCCCAGCGAGAATGTATGGTGCGTACACCCAGCGCGTAGGTACGCACCGTACCCCCAGCGCGTAGGTATGCACCGTACCCCCAGCGCATAGGTACGCACCGTAACCCCAGCGCGTAGGTACGCACTGTACCCCGTGCGTAGGTACGCTCCGTACCCCCAGCGCGTAGGTACGCACACTACCCCCAGCATGTAGGTACGCACCATACCCCCAGTGCGAATGTACGGTGCGTACCCCCAGCGCGTATGTGCGGTGCATACCCCCAGCGCGTATGTACGCACCGTACCCTCTTTGCGAATGTACGGTGCGTACCCCCAACATCGCGTATGTACGGCGGCTGTTGCAGGTAATCGATGTTGCGGGTACGCACCATACATACGCAATGACGGTCTACGCACCTGCACCGTACATAAGCAATGGGGTGTACGCACCATACATAGCAATGTCCGTGTACGCACCTTACATCCACTACGCATGGGGGTGTGTGGCTGAAGGTCTCGTACCCCTGTACCGTACTGAAGCACAAGGAGGGCCTATTCGACTCGCACAACACCACAAAACACGTCTACACTGCACAAAAAATGGAAAGGACTGACCTGGACACATCCAAACAGGCAAACAGAGGGGCAAACTCACAACCACTCCTTATAACACACCCACCAAAAATTCAAACTGAGGCCAACCCACAAATGGACCAATAAAAAGGGACCACACACACAAACCATGAGCCTTTGCAACAGACTCACTACTGCTACAGAGCACACACAAACCACTGCCCCCATCCACCTTAAGATATACACCTTCACACACACCCCTTCACACATACCCCCTCTCCACATTCAGACACACACCGTCACATTCAGACCCACACACCCACAACCATCCACACCCTCACCCCACACCATGCCCACCGACAAGAATCCAAAGTTCACAAGGGAGGAGCTGGAGATCCTTGTCAATGAAGTCATCAGAGTCGAGCCACAGCTGTTTGGAACATTGGTCAGACAGACCAGCATAGCTGAAAAATCACACCTGTGGCAGAGGATCGTCGATAGGGTGAATGCTGTTGCACCCATCAGAAGGGCCAGGACCGAATGCCAAGTCAGGTGGTACGATCTGTGGAGGGCAGTCAAGAGAAAAATGAATGAAGAACACGCCCAGAGCAACATCACTGGAGGTGGTGCGCCCCGCAGACCAGTACATTACCATCCCTGGGAGGAGAAGGTGATGGCCATGCTTCTGCCGGTGGGAGTACATGGACTCCAAGGACTTCCAGAGCCTGGTGAGTACACAAACAACTCATGGGTAATGGCATCCACACCCCAACTACACCAAATGCACGCAACTACCCCAAGCCCTCAACCGCCAGAACCACAGTCAAAAACAACGCGAATGCCAATAAAGTGTATGCCCCATTGAGAAAGTCCTATGTCCCATGCTACACGAAGCACCAACCCAAGAATGGATGTCCGGTATGCTGGGAGGGTGGGTGCCCCAAAACGCATGTTTGAATTCCAAATCAGACACAATTGCCCTCATAGCATATGTCCCAGCTACATACCCATGCACCATGCGCAATGAACAGGGATTGGGAAAGTACTGACAAGATAGCTCACACTTGGACCTGGTGTAGGCAGCACCAGGCCCTCCTCTGACCAGTACAAACACCAACACAACAAGGTCAGATATCTAGGACAGGAACTCACACTCACTGTCATGGCAGCATGCGCCATGGGGGGACAGCCACATCACCTGGGAGCCCTAGTGCCAAATCACACTAAACCCACCAGCAGGCCCTGTCACACACACCTCTTACACAAGCAGACACCACCAGGACAGCCAATGGATTTACCCACTGTCACAATGGACATGTAACACAACAAGACCAATATATAGCCGAAGAAGCACCGAAGCCACAAATTGACATGTCAAAGACTCAGGAGAACATATCAAGCTGTCCCCCCCAACATACCCATACACAAGTGAACATTGAGGAGAATGCTAGGCACATACTACTACCTGGAGGAACAGTGCCAACTTGAATGTGTATGAAACATGCATGTTGCATGAAACAGCATTAATATTGTCTGTCTCTCACACACAGGGCAACATGATGAACATCCCCCCAACAATGGGGGTGAAGAATCACAGTCACAGGCTCGGGAGGAACCGGATTCCACCAGCAGCGACGCCTCTCAACACTCCGTGGATGACCCCGACCGACCTGGACCCTCTGGTGTCCAAGCCCCTGCAGAACCTGGTTCAGGAACATCTGTGCCAACCACCACCCCCATTCCTGCCACATCCCAGGAGACACCCAGGAGCCCTGCCCAAAGTGAACAACAGAGCCAGTCTGACCAGGAGGGACAAGGTGCGGCGGGCACCCAGGAGGAGGCAGACAACACCGCCACTGCCATCCCTCAGGGGTCCCGTCGACCTGATGTGCCCACAACGGCAGGCCAGGCTCGTGTGGGCAGGGGTGGTGGGAGTGAAGGCAGGCGGAGGCGAGAACCTGACCAGTCAGCTGAAGGGACCGGTATGTCACACATCCACACCATCATGGAGGCATACCGGCGTGACACCAGGGAGATCAGCCAGATAGTGGTGACCCTCACAGAGATCAAAAACCAGCAGGCCGAGCAACACGCCAGTCAACAACAACACCAAGGACGGATGGAGGCAAGACTGGCTGAGCTCCTGGTGGTGCAAAGGGACATAAGCCATTCACTCCGTCAGATCACCGACAACATGTGCAACCCTCCCTGTGCCACCAGTCGCAGACCAGCACCAGCCACAGGGAGGGAGGAGGAGGAGGATTTGTCCGACGGAGCATCTCAAGCATCGTCAAGGCCTGCATCTGAGGGTCCCCGGAGGAAGGTTGGTCGTCCACGGAAAAGACCGTAAGAGGCAGCGGGCCATCCACATCTCCCAGGTCACCTGGCCTGGCACCTGGCCTTCATGTGCGACAGCATCACCTCATTGACTGACATCATCTGCTAGGAAGCTTGTTTCCGGTCCAGGGAAGGCATGGCTTGGCAGTTCGGGCTGAACTGTTCCCATGAGGCACAGGGTCAGACTGATTTGCATATGGCCATGTCTGAACTGGGGTGGCAGAGTGGGCTAAAGAACGGTGATGGATCAAATCCAGATCTGTTGACTGCGTGTGAGTGTTTGATTGGTTCTGATGCTCCGTCCATCTCCACCTCCTTTTGTACCGCTTTGTTTGCCATAAGTTGGCAGGGTATGCTCAGACGTGAGTCCCTTGCTCACTTTGCCACTGGATTCAAGCAAGCCTGGCTGAAGACGGCTGAAATGCCAGAAACCAGTCCTAGGAAGCTTGTTTCCGGTCCAGGGAAGGCATGGCTTGGCAGTTCGGGCTGGACTGTTCCCATGAGGCACAGGGTCAGACTGAATTGCATATGGCTATGTCTGAACTGGGGTGGCAGAGAGGGCTAAAGAACGGTGATGGATCAAACCCAGATCTGTTGACTGGGTGTGAGTGTTTGATTGGTTCTGATGCTCCGTCCATCACCACCCCCTTTTGTACCGCTTTGTTCGCCATCAGTTGGCAGGGTATGCTCAGACGTGAGTCCCTTGCTCACTTTGCCACTGGATTCAAGCAAGCCTGGCTGAAGACGGCTGAAATGCCAGAAACCGGTCCTAGGAAGCTTGTTTCCGGTCCAGGGAAGGCATGGCTTCGCAGTTCGGGCTGGACTGTTCCCATGAGGCACAGGGTCAGACTGATTTGCATATGGCCATGTCTGAACTGGGGTGGCAGAGTGGGCTAAAGAACGGTGATGGATCAAACCCAGATCTGTTGACTGGGTGTGAGTGTTTGATTGGTTCTGATGCTCCGTCCATCACCACCCCCTTTTGTACCGCTTTGTTCGCCATAAGTTGGCAGGGTATGCTCAGACGTGAGTCCCTTGCTCACTTTGCCACTGGATTCAAGCAAGCCTGGCTGAAGACGGCTGAAATGCCAGAAACCGGTCCTAGGAAGCTTGTTTCCGGTCTAGGGAAGGCATGGCTTGGCAGTTCGGGCTGGACTGTTCCCATGAGGCACAGGGTCAGACTGATTTGCATATGGCCATGTCTGAACTGGGGTGGCAGAGTGGGCTAAAGAACGGTGATGGATCAAATCCAGATCTGTTGACTGGGTGTGAGTGTTTGATTGGTTCTGATGCTCCGTCCATCACCACCCCCTTTTGTACCGCTTTGTTCGCCATAAGTTGGCAGGGTATGCTCAGACGTGAGTCCCTTGCTCACTTTGCCACTGGATTCAATCAAGGCTGGCTGAAGACGGCTGAAATTCCAGAAACCGGTCCTAGGAAGCTTGTTTCCGGTCCAGGGAAGGCATGGCTTGGCAGTTCGGGCTGGACTGTTCCCATGAGGCACAGGGTCAGACTGATTTGCATATGGCCAGGTCTGAACTGGGGTGGCAGAGTGGGCTGAAGAACGGTGATGGATCAAACCCAGATCTGTTGACTGGGTGTGAGTGTTTGATTGGTTCTGATGCTCCGTCCATCACCACCCCCTTTTGTATCATCTGCCACATGGACTTGCTGGTCACAGTCTGACCAATGATGCCAAACACTGTGGGCTGGACTCTGATGACTTCAAATGCCAAGGATCCCATCTCCCCCTGTGAACTTTGGATTCTATGGTCCCTGCATTTCCCCTTTTTCTGTGCACAAATCACGCCCCAGAGCAAGAAATTAAAAAATTAATAATTGAAATTTCATGTTGCAGTCATTTAGCATGAGTCCACAACATACGTGTGGGGATATGTCGAAGTATACCTGAATGTGGAACTAACTCTACCCATCCATACACTTGGATCCGAGTCCAGTCGAGGACACACATTGCTCACAATGTATCACAAAATACAGACATGGAGCACAATACTCACCCGTGATGGCCTCAAGCTGCTGAGGGGGGGGCTTGCTATATTGCTCAGACAGACCAATTTGGAAGAGTTACATGAAGGTGTAGAGGTCATGGGTCATGTTGATGTGCCCGGGGAGGGAGTACCAGGTCTGTTTTGCGAGGTGGGAGAGCTATCTCCTGCATGCAGATTTTATGTGGATGTGATGAATGGTGGCCAGGGCGAGGTGGGCTGCATGGAGTTGGGCCAACGGGGTGTTGGATGACACACGTCCAAGGTCGGTTTGGGTCTGGGATTGTGGACTGCCTCCTGAGTGTGGTTGAGGAGTCTGAAGGTGATCCTGCAGCACACAGTGAGCCATTGTAACTCTCTCAGGTGGACGGTGATGTGGCTGGGGTGGGGGATGTTGCAGATGAGGTGTGCGGATGCACCCTGGATGTGGATAAGTTCTCCTGCATTTTTGCTGTTGTCCTCCGTAGAGGCCGGTGCTGTAGTTGAGCCGGCTGGTGTCCTGGACCAGGGGGACGGTCTGTCTTGCCTTGGAGTTGATCTATCTGTGGGTCATTAGCAGCATGTGGAGGGTGTTGCAGCATGAGGTACAGATGTTGGTGAGTTGCATGGTAATTGTGAGCGATGGGTCCATGATGAACACCAGCTTGCGTGCGTGGCCACTGGGTGCTGGTGCGGTGCACAGACCAGTGGGACGCAGGGAGTTGACCCAGCCGTAAGGGGACAATCCTCAGATGATGACCTCTGTCCTGTCCAAGTCCAGCCTCAGATGGCTGATGTTCAGCCATTCATCAACGGATCTCATGCCTTCTTGAAGTTTGGATCTGGCAATGGCTGGCTCTTTGGTGAGTTTGAGGAGCAGCTGGGTGTCAATGGCATACCAGATGATGATGAGGTTGTGTGCGCATGTGATGGGGGAGAGGGGGGTCATGGAGACATTGAAGATCGTCACGCTGAGAGAAGAGCCCTGTGGCATGGGCCAGATGACCCCAGTGTACTACATGTTGCAGGGTGGGGGCAGACTCCCTGGGCCTTGCTGGTGAGCTACTTTCTGATTTAATCCTGGGCCCTCCTCTGGATACCAGTGTTGGAGATGTGTAAGCTGACAGTGTGGTAGCACATGGTGTAGAATGCCGTTGAGAGGTCAAGGGTGGTGGCCTCACCATTGGTGAGTAGGGCAAAGTAGTCGTTGGTGGTGGCAATGATGACGGTTGCAGTGGTGTGATTACTGTTGAAAACGGTCTGGTGCCGGTTGGCTGCAGCTGGTTGCATGGAGGAAATTGGTCAGTTGCTTGTTGAGTGTCTTCCTGATGACATTTGCTGGGTAGGGAAGCAGGGTGATGTACCAGGAGATTCTGCGGTACTGCCGTCAGTTGTTTAAGAAAGGCCTGTGGCTCTGCATGCCTCCGGCACCCATGGAATGTGGCTAACCCAAAGGAGACATTCAGGACGTGCTGGACGTGGGCTTCAAGGATGGGGAATGATGTGGTTGAGATGTTGTGTGGGAAGGAGCCTGATGGAAAGCCAGAGTGGATGGTGCACATGATCCCGGTTGTGTACTTGCTGCTGACGGGAGTCCAGGATCTGAGGGGGGTTTGTTCAGCGGATAATAGTGCTGTCTGCCTCTGTGTGCCAAGGCTGTTGTGTATGGCCATGAGCTTGCAGTGGTACAACGTTGCAAGGGATGGGATCTGTCTTGCAAGGGTGGGGTGTCTTGGATGGAGATCTGCTGTCAGTTCACTCACAATGCTGATGAGCTCCTTGATGTCGTGTGTTTGGGTATCTCGGCACTATCTGAAGGATCTCCACTTGTCCTTGCTGATGATATGGTGATGGCTGTGTGTGGTGTGTTCCAGGGCTGTAAGGAAAATGATGTATCTTTGTGTTGCAAGGTTTGCACAAGAGTCCGGCTATGTCTGTAGGAGTCCAGTAGGTCTGCCTTGTCCCAGGTGCCTTAACTGTTGTTGTGCTTCACAGGAAAGTCCGTCAATGTGCCAAGATTGTTGGATCAGTTGCTGATCCAGTGCGTGAGTCTGCAGGGTGTGGCGGTGTTGTTGTTTTGAGTGTCCCACACAGCTTGTCTGTGGTGACTTACATCAAGCATCTTTGGGGGATCTGTATCGGGGTGTGTGGCACTGTGTTGCTTGTTGGAGACGTGGATTCAAATGTTGATGGACCAATGATGGATGGTGGTGTGTTTCCCCTCCAGCAAGAAGTTACAGGCCCCCAGCCACATGTAGCCTGTGGAGGTGAGGGCTTGCGTGCAGATGTATGTGTTGATGGCTTAGCGGAATTGTGGATGTGGGCCTGCAGATCTGGAGATGAGTGTTACTCCGAGGGTTGCCAGGGAGTTGCTGTGAACCTGGATTTGTGACTCTGAGGGTGTACTTGTGAAGAAATAGCAATTCAGCCCCCGGGATTTGTGTTGTCGTCCCTGCGGGTGATCTTGGATCCGTCTGAGATGGCAATGAAGACGTCATGTGCTGAGGATGCTTTTGTCAAGGTTACTGTCATGAAGGTGATGTGTGGGGCTGTAGTGTTGAGGAGGTAACAGAGTCCAATGACGTGCTGGTGGATGGAGCGGGTGTGGAGTAGGAGGCACATTACCTGGTTGTTCTGACAGGGTCTGGTAGGCTGGGCAGCGCTGTGTAGGCAGTTGGAGTAGCACACTCAGCATGCAAAGGTGTCGTGTGTGTGCTTAGGGGTTGCCTGATGGCAGGCGGATGATTATCACGAGGACATTGCTTGGAGAGTGGCTGCAGCATGAGCCTGTTGTGTGACGTGGGTCATGCAAAGACTAGAGGGTCGTGCACTGTGCATGTTGCAGGCGCAGACGGTCCTGCCTTTGGTACAGCGCTGGGGCCACTGTGCCACAGAAAAGCTTCTGGCTGCATTTCGAATGGGTGGAGGGGGAAGGGCTGAGCATTTTTGAGGCTTGGGGGTTGCACAATCAGGGCACTCGGAGTGGCGGGCTGCAGGTGAGGCAGCAGGAGGCGGAAGGGGTTAGAAATTATGCAAAAATCAACACACAAAGACAAGGAGGTCTGCAAGGTACAGTGCAACAGGTGTATGTCAAGGAAGGAGTGTCAGGTCACTCATGGGTCACTCCCAGAAAGTGTATGATCAATCACCATAAATAACAGCCACTGTATCAGGCAACAAAATGCGGAGATGCGCAAAGGAGACACACCCTCAGCAGGCATTCACGTCCCGTTGTAGGGAGCAATCTGCACAAATACATACCCAACCAGGTACTTCATGCACATTAGAGATCATTAGCCATAAAGCACTGCATGCATGTTGCCAAAGTACACATACACTCATATGCTCAATCTTTGTCAATTATGCCATAGATGACGCATGCAAACTGGTAAGAGATCTGCAGTGACCGAGATGAGGCTCTTTGGATTGTGCTGAACACCTTTATTCCACATACACACACAAAGGGATATGCATCCATATTAACAGACTCACAGGTCAGTTGACAGAACATGTGGGACATACGCTGGACACCCCCTTAACAACACGGATGATGTCAATCCCAATGAACTGGCACACAAGGTAAGGGGATGAGCAAAACACATCCTGCTGCACACGGAGAGGCTGCAATTCCCCATAGAGCATGTTGTCGTGATGTCCCCCACTATGTCCACCCATAGCATCTGGAATGTTTCAGAGGCAAGGTTTACACACATTGATGCCTTCATCATACGCCATATTCCACTACCGATGACTGTCAAGAAGGCTGACTATCATGTCATGGGAGTGATGCTACATGTTATATGCTCCATGGTGAGAAGACATGTATGAATGGTACCACAACATGCACAGAAGCAGTCACCACACATTCCCAACCTGTACCACCACCAACAAGCCTTGCTGAAATCCTTACCCAAACTGACATTTCCACATGTCCGTGCATGGAACGCTGATTCAGCACACGTTGCAATCCTCACGAGTAATAGCAGGAGGACAACAATGACACGAGCAGACAACAGGTGCAAAATAACTGGGAATGACAGACACACGAGAAGTAACCTAAAACAATTCTTAACTCACACATGGAAGTGTACAAAACATGAACAATGTTGGACACATGTAGATTGCAAATCAAGTCTCTCCACAAAACTGTGTTGCATGACATCATCACTCAAGTGACACATCAGAACACACATCCAAGTCACTTTGCATTCAGTCAGCTGGACACACACATTGCAACACATGCCAATCAATGCTACAAGCTTGCACAGTCATACCCGGTGACTCACCATTATGAGAAGAAGTTGCGTATGAGCTGACTCCGGATATCATCTCCCTCCTCCTCCCCATCACTAGCCTCGTGACCAAGCCCTTGATCCTCCACGGGTGGATGCTCCTGCTCATCTGGATCCAGGATGAGTGGCACTGCCTTCTCAACTGCCATGTTGTGCAGCATGCAGCACACGAGGAAGATTTTGCAGACCTTCTCCGGGGCATAAGGGAGGGACTCGCCTGTCTTGTCCAGGCACCGGAATCGGCTCTTCAGGAGTCTAAACGTCCTCTCAATCACTCCCCTGGTCTGCCCATGTGCATCGTTGTACCGGTGATCTGCAGCTGTTCTTGGGTTGCGGAGAGGTGTCATCAGCCATGGCATGTTGGGATAGCCAGAGTCCCCTACATGGAAACATCATGTAAATAAGTGGGTCAGGAGATGCCGTAAGAGACAAAGATACTGCAACACATAGGACAAAAAGACTATACCCACCAACAAGACATGCTCGTTCGTTGTACAGCCGCTGCATCAGACATGGGAAATCAGCATGTTAGCAAGACACACCACAAGGGCATTTATCGAGTGGAAATGTTTGCGGTTGCGATAGGCTTGTTCCTGTGCCTGTGGTGGTACAAAAGCCACATGTGTACCATCAATGGACCCAATTACATGGGGCATCCCACCCAGGGCATAGAAATCCCACTTGACATCCCTCAACCTCTCTGGAGTCGGAAATTTGATGAATTCATCAAGGTGATCCAATATAGCTGCTAAAACATCACGCAGGACACGGCTGAACATAGTCTGGGACATCCCACCCACATCAGCTATGGTCAATTGAAACGTACCTGTGGCAAAAAAATGTAAGGCTGCCATCACATTCATCTTGGGGGTCAGCGCAGTTGGATACCTGTGTTGCGGTTGGAGGTGTGGTGCCAGCTTGTTTGTCAGGTCCTCAATCAACTGTTGAGTGAATCTATAACGGCGGATGTAGGCACGTTCCCTCATGGCAGCCAAGTCTGGCATTAGTCTTGGGACAGGTGGTGCCCTGCAAAACGTAGTTTTGAAGAATGAGGATTGAGAGTCGGCCAACATCAATGTCAATGAACATAGCACATGCCACACTGCTAATACACATCAGGTAACTATGGAGTCGGGTGTGTGCAATACATCCAAGACACAGATGCCAGCTTGCTGGCACTCCTATAAAAAGCCTGATACACCTATTGATTGTCAAGTCTACATGACATGCCCTGAAATGATTTAGGGGCCAGTCTGAGTGAAGAGCCACAGATATCACCGGAGTGACACGCAACCACATAGCTGCATTTGAAGGATGTCATCTCATCCAGACAGCTGACTGCAAGGCACACGCACAGGTCACATGGAATGTCAAATGTACATATCAAACACAGTGCGATGAAGGGGTACACATGACAACAAACACATGTATGACAGAAAATATATGATGTCCGATGCACACAGACCCTACAGCCTTGGGAATCCACATGTGGCATGGTGTGTGTAGATGTGTTACATGCCCATCTCCACACAGACCCCTGTTGGATGCACCAACAGCAGATGCCGTTGATGGGACTCTGACATCAAGCTCATGGGAACACATGACACACACCTGACATAGTCCCAAAGGGGCATGCTGATCGTGACAGGTCAGTTGATAAAGTGCCCCTGGCATCAGGAGACAGGTGCGGGTGTTGATGACTGTGCCACCCACTGTTGCTATGCATGACACAGTTGTGCTACAGACACACATGTGGCAAGTGGCAAGGTGATGTGTGTCATACCGTGCCCCATCACACATGACATGTGTCCACAGCTCAGAACACATCAATTGTGCAACTAGATGAGATGACCTGTGCAATATCACTGGCTAACACACCTAGGGCCTGCACATGACAGTATGCAATGATAAGTACTTGATGGACATCCATGTGCGACTCGTAGCCCTCCATTCCTGGCATGTGTACAGCTGTATTACCATTGTAAGCATGTGAAATAAGTACCCGTACGTGTGCGCACTGGTAGTACACGTACATGTACTAAGGTAGTACACGTACGTGTTCTACCTTAGTACACGTACATGTACAACTAGTGCCTACACGTACTTGTACATGTACGTGTACTAAGGTAGTACACGTATGTGTACTACCTTAGTACACGTACGTGTACAACTAGTGCCTACACGTACTTGTACACATACGTGTACAACTAGTGCGTACACGTACTTGTACACATACGTGTAGGTAGTACACATACGTGTACAACTACTGCATACATGCACTTGTACACGTACAACTAGTGAGTACACGTACTTGTACACGTACGTGTACAACTAGTGCCTACACGTACTTGTACACGCACGTGTACAACTAGTGCGTACATGTACTTGTACACATACATGTGTACTACCTTAGTACATGTACGTGTAGAACTAGTGCCTACATGTATGTACATGTACAACTAGTGTGTACACGTACTTGTACACATACAACTAGTGCGTACATGTACTTGTACACGTACATGTACAACTAGTGCGTACACGGGTAGTACACGTACGTGTACAACTAGTGCGTACACATACTTGTACACGTACGTGTACTACCTTAGTACACGTACATGTACAAGTACGTGTACGCACTAGTTGTACACGTACGTGTACTACCTTAGTACACGTACGTGTACAAGTACGTGTACGTGTACGCACTAGTTGTACACGTACGTGTACTAAGGTAGTACACGTATGTGTACTAGTACGTGTATGCACTAGTTGTACAAGGTAGTACACAGATTTTCTGTTACCCTGTTTCCTCATTTTCAGCTTGACAGCCCCTGATGAAGGGCTCATAAGCCCGAAATGCATTGGGCAGCATGAAATGCATCAAGTTAAAAAGCATTTATTTTGAAACAATGAAAGTTATCCTTTTCAATAATTAAACTATGAAGAATTAATGGATTTAAGTACAAGATCAAATAAAGGATCAAAATACAAAGAAAGGTTGTTTATTTTTGATTACATCTCTCAAGAGTGCAAAATGGAGACACTCTTTACGATTTAAGGAGTGTAGTCAATACCTTTTCAAAGAAGCCACTGTTATAAATAAATGTTGTTGCAGATTCTCCATATACATGTTCCCACGGTGGTCTTGATTTTGTGAGACTCATTAGTTGTCGGTGATACAAACTAACGAGTGTCAAGACGTCAAGACCTCCGTGGGCCCATGTATATGTACTTTCTGCAACACCATCTATTTCTAACAGTGGCTCCTCCGAAAAGGTGCCAGCTTCTTCAATGACAGTGTCAATGTACTTTTGTGTGCACTGCCTTGTGCAACATATTGCATGCAGGCACATCAGTGTTCTTTTCACAAAATGGCCAATTGGCACGTTCCAAACATGTAGATTGGTTAAAGTATTGTGAGTCCCAAGGTACCAACATTTGTTCGTTTTGTGTTCCAAGAGACTTACAGGTCTCTGAGTGTGGTGACACCTTGAGTATTGAGGTGTGTTAGTTTACCTTGAGTTCACCACTCCTGTTTATTTCAGGGTAAACAAGAGGTGTCATGACTTCATTGTATTGCCGTGCTCACCGGTTCACATACACTAGCTTCTCAGTGTATTGCTCATTCAAGTTGTGGCCTTTTGTGTATTTAGTTTCCTGGTGTCAAAGTGGCATGGTGGGTCTACCAACTGGGCAGTACAGGGCTTACATATGTGCGGAGTAATCTAGCTGTTACTCATGATGCATTGCCTAATATGCACTGTGACCAATTGTTCTTGTGCTCATGTGTCAGATGGATACAGGTGACTGATGCTTTCTGGTTTCTTCTCCTTGCCCACAGCATCATCATCCACAAGCGAGGGAGACACCTGCATGGACCTTGAGGAGGGACCCAGCGACAGTGCCACCAGTGCTGTGGAGTCAGCAGGAGACAGTGGCACGGAGGGCGAGGGGAGTTGGTCGGAGGACCTGTCTGGAGGCGAGAGCATGTACGACACCAACGGGTCCCAGGCTGACATCCTTAAGGAGGCGGAGGATGCAACAACATCTGGCAGCATCCCACCATCTGTACCCGCCTCCTCCATTGCCATCTCCGCCCTCCCAGTTGCTCCCATCCCTTCTGTCCGTGCAGGGTCCCACCATGTCTCCTTCGGACCAGGCACCACAGCCCCTGCCCCTGTCACCCCTGCTGCCCTCAGTGAAGAGTCTGTGGACACACTGCGGCAGTTGCAGGTTGGTCAGGCATCGATGCTGCATGTCCTCTCCATGAACACACTTGACTGCTCATACAGTTGGTGTCGTTCGTGGAGGGCATTTCATCAACGATGACTGAGCAACGCAGGATTCTGCGGTCTATTGACTCTTCACTGACGGAAGCAGTGTCTCTCCTGTGGCACTCTGTTCCCCCCTACCCCGTACCCATCCACACTGCCCTCTCCCATGCCTGTCCAAAGCACACACAGACAGTCACAGGCACACACCCCAACAGACAAATCCAGCACACCCCCAACTAAGGCACAGCGCACACCTCCTCGCACGCACACTCAGGGGGATGTAGTCACACCCACAGGGTCTGGGGGCAAATGGCAGCCACGCAGCCACAGTCAGAGTCCGCATTCCTCACAACCCAACTCCTACAAAACCACTCCCCTTAGCTCCCCTGCCAAACTGTCACCCAAAGAGACCTTCATGGCTGGTCTGTCCCTCAGCCCCACTGTCACACCACCCCGCAAGCGGGTGAGGAAGTCCACGGGCAGGGGAGTTGAGTCCCCCCCATGTCCACCCCTCCCCCAAGAGCGCTGCACCCCATCCCTCGGACACCCCCCTCCGTTGGCCCTGGGGTTTCTTCCGGTGCAGGGGTTACTCTGGACGCCCTGGCAGCAGTGTGCAGTGAGGTGCTCACATCTACCTTTGGCGCTGCACCACCTCCTGTGGTGGAGACGTCCAGCCCTGCACCCACCACATCTACCCAACCCACTCCTGCCCCTGCGGTGCCTGGTACTCCCACTGATGATGCCCCCCCCCTGGTCGACAAACCTTGAGGTGACATTGTGCAGGCAAGGTAGGGGTGGACACAGTCGGCTACGTCCACCCTTGTACTCGAACTATGGACTGGCCATTGGCCCTTGTGAATAGTGTCTTCTTAAATTTTTTTATTTCTGTGCTGAATAAAGCCTTTTCATTTAGTTTCAACACTATTGCATTTCAGGTACTTGATGTTGGTGATGAGGCTCATGAAGTTGGTGTTCTGGTAATGTGTTAGGGTTCTGAGAAATGTTTTAGTATGATGGTCATGAGGTGGACCATGGTATCTGTGTGCCATCACAATGTCTGTGCAATTATTATTTGGTAGTGTGTGTTCATTTTGATTGGGAGACATTGTCCCAAGGAGTGTTCCTTCCTCTGTGGCACCTGACATGTTCCCTGCAAACAGTAGCACAATTGTTGTGCTGACCTGTGTCAACATATCCTTTGTTGGTGACGAATCCCTTCAACAATGGTCCTGCATGCTCACCAATGTCTCCTGCTGAATCATATGTGCCATACTTGCCAGTCACTGTACTTGTGTTTTGTGTATGTAGGGATGGCATCAGGGACCAATTGCCCCTTTTCAGCACTATGCATGTGTAATCACGGCCTAACACAAAAATGGCATGTGTAATGCAGGGTATTTGGGCACCTGACTCACAATTGTGGGCATTGTATCTAGTCGCTGTGAACCCTATTCCTTCCATGAGAGACAACATCTGGGTGGCTGGACCAGCACCTGGACATTCCTATCACTCCTGTGATGTACGTGACAGCGTGTGTTCCCTTTGGCTAACTTATTTTTGTATGCATTTCCATTACTATACAGTCTGTTGGCATGAAATCAGCGTGTGTATTGTGCGGCATCCGCCATGGGTGGGTATGCATGTGTTATATGTCCTCACACCCACATGTGGTGTGTAATGCAGTGTGTGAAAGAAATCCATCCTCCTGGGAGTGGGGCAGTGCTGGGAGTCCTCTGCACCCACCCCTCATATGTCTGGACACTGCTGGGAGTCCTCTGCACCCACCCCTCATATGTTTGTCCACTGCTGGAAGTCCTCTGCACCCACCCCTCATATGTCTGGACACTGCTGGGAGTCCTCTGCACCCACCCCTCATATGTCTGTCCACTGCTGGGAGTCCTCTGCACCCACCCCTCATATGTCTGTCCACTGCTGGGTGTCCTCTGCACCCACCCCTCATATGTCTGTCCACTGCTGGGAGTCCTCTGCACCCACCCCTCATATGTCTATCCACTGCTGGGAGTGATATGCACCCATCCCTCATATGTCTGTCCACTTCTGGGAGTGATATGCACCCACCCCTCATATGTCTGTCCATTGCTGGGAGTGATATGCACCCACCCCTCATATGTCTGTCCACTGCTGGGAGTGATATGCACCCACCCCTCATATGTCTGTCCACTGCTGGGAGTCCTCTGCACCCACCCCTCATATGTATGTCCACTGCTGGGAGTCCTCTGCACCCACCCCTCATATGTCTGGCCACTGCTGGGAGTCCTCTGCACCCACCCCTCTTATGTCTGTCCACTGCTGGGAGTGATATGCACCCACCCCTCATATGTCTGGACACTGCTGGGAGTCCTCTGCACCCACCCCTCATATGTCTGGACACTGCTGGGAGTCTTCTGCACCCACCCCTCATATGTCTGGACACTGCTGGGAGTCCTCTGCACCCACCCCTCATATGCCTGTCCACTGCTGGGAGTCCTCTGCACCCACCCCTCATATGTCTGGACACTGCTGGGAGTCCTCTGCACCCACCCCTCATATGTCTGGACACTGCTTGGAGTCCTCTGCACCCACCCCTCATATGTCTGGACACTGCTGGGAGTCCTCTGCACCCACCCCTCATATGTCTGTCCACTGCTGGGAGTCCTCTGCACCCACCCCTCATATGTCTGGACACTGCTGGGAGTCCTCTGCACCCACCCCACATATGTCTGTCCACTGCTGGCAGTCCCCTGCACTCACCCCTCATATGTCTGTCCACTGCTGGGAGTGATATGCACCCACCCCTCATATGTCTGTCCACTGCTGGGAGTCCTCTGCACCCACCCCTCATATGTCTGGACACTGCTGGGAGTCCTCTGCACCCACCCCTCATATGTCTGGACACTGCTGGGAGTCCTCTGCACCCACCCCTCATATGTCTGAACAAAGCTGGGAGTCCTCTGCACCCACCCCTCATATGTCTGTCCACTGCTGGGAGTCCTCTGCACCCACCCCTCATATGTCTGGACACTGCTGGGAGTCCTCTGCACCCACCCCTCATATGTCTTGACACTGCTGGGAGTCCTCTGCACCCACCCCTCATATGTCTGTCCACTGCTGGGAGTGATATGCACCCACCCCTCATATGTCTGTCTACTGCTGGGAGTGATATGCACCAACCCCTCATATGTCTGTCCACTGCTGGGAGTGATATGCACCCACCCCTCATATGTCTGTCCACTGCTGGGAGTGATATGCACCCACCCCTCATATGTCTGTCCACTGCTGGGAGTGATATGCACCCACCCCTCATATGTCTGTTCACTGTTTGGGAGTGATATGCACCCACCCCTCATATGTCTGTCCACTGCTGGGACTGATATGCACCCACCCCTCATATGTCTGTCCACTGCTGGTAGTGATATGCACCCACCCACGCACCCCCTTGGAGCTGTACACTGCTGGCCAGGACCTACACACACAACAATATGAAGGTGACATACTGGGCCAGTCCTCTATGCCCACATTCCTGGCGTGTGTGTACGCCTCGTATCCAAAATTTACTGCTGTCGTAACGGGCGACATGTGGTACGCACCGTACACATGCATTCATGCGCGGGTACGGTCCGTTCCACTGGTGTCATGGTGCCGTAGGGGTACGTGTGGTACGCACCGTACCCACGCAATTCATGCGTGGGTATGGTCCGCACCACTGTTGTCATGGTGCCGTAGGGGTACGTGTGGTATGCACCGTACACATCCACTTCCGTTGTTGCGGTACGCAGGGGTTGCTGGCCACGCCCCCCAAGTAACCAGACCCTGGTGGTAATGTATGGCCTCCATATTATAGGTTTGTGTTTGTGTATGGGGTATGTTTCCTGGCCCTCACCCCCCCTAGCCCCTGGGTGTTGTTCTCACCTTCTGCGGCGTGTGCGTCGGGTGCGGTGCACCAGGTCGTAGGCCAAGAGGACCGGGAAGACACGTACGATGGGGTTAATGGCTGTACATCGCGTACCGGGGCTGTGTGGTGTAGGGTTCTGCTTTCCCGGCAGTTTTTCGCTCCTGTAGTCACACCGAGGTACGTAGTGACGTCGGTACGAATCGTACTTGCTGGGCCGAAAAACACAGCTGAATTACGTGCGGACATCGCGTACAAGCAGTTCCGGATCGGAATCGTGGGTATTTTTTTGCTGTATGGTCTTTTGTACGATTCGTACAGAAAAAGGCTTTCTGTACGAATCGTACTTCCTAGGTTGTAGAATGAGTTTACCTGGTACGAGTCGTATGGAGAAAATGCTCCGTACGACTTTTCGTGCAGCCTTTTTCCATGATTGGAATCGGCCCCTAAGTAAGTATATATATTATATATTATATGTATATGTTTAATTAATGGTTTATTAAATTATATATATTAATTCTTAATTTTAAACATTATAAAATATATTTAATTATGTTTATTTTATTTATAAGTATTATTTGGTTTATTTAAACTAAAAAAAACGATATTTTTAATATTTTTGACATCTATATTTTATTTTCGATATTTTTGTACTTACTATGTTGTAGATAGGATGTCGATATTCTTGACATCGATATTTTTACTCCGATATTTTTGTAGGTCGATTTTTTGACCTTCGATATTTTGTCAGTGATGCGTGTGACAGATACAATTGCTCTACTGAACCATTGGCAGTAGGTGGGCATAAAGTGTCACCTGCTAAATTGCATTTTTGTCAAAAAGAAGTTCTATATTTGGGACACAAAATTGAAAAAGGAGTCAGGAAAGTATCACAAGATCGAATAACTGTGATCTTGCAGATTGGTCATCTCAGAACACAGAAAGAGGGTTAAATGTTCTTGGGAATAATTGGATACTGCAGACAATGGATCAGTGGCTTTCCACTGACAGCCAAGCCATTACAGAGATTGACACATAAAGATGTGATCGATCCAATCAAACAGGATGAGGAATGCATGAAGGCATTTGCAGAGTTGCAAGACAGCCTTTGTTGAGCACCTGCATTAAGAATGCCAGATTACAGCAAGGATTTTGCACTATTTTGTTGTAAAAGAGATGGTTGTGGACTTTCAGTTCTAACCCAAACGCATGGAACGGCATGCTGTCCAGTGGCACATTTTTCTGCTACATTGGATTCAGTGGGTGCGGTGGTACTCAGCTGTTTAAAAGCAGTTGCTGCTACTTGTGTGAGTTTGAAACAGAGTGAATCGATTGTGATGGGACATCCATTGAGAGTGTATGTGCCACATTCTGTTGAGATCTTGTTGACACAAACTCGAACACAGCATCTTACAAGTAGTCAATTGACAAGGTATGAAAGAGTGATACTGAGAGCATGAAAATGTGACTGTGACAAGATGTACAAATTTGAATCCAGCTCCATTGTTACCAAGTCCAATTTGTGAGGAAGTGGTGGATGGAGCAGATCATGATTGTCTGGATGTGACTGAATTGTGTAAAAAGCCAAGTCCAGACATAAAAGATACACCATTGCCTGAACCTGAGTGTGTGATGTTTTGGGATGGATCTTGCTTGAGAGATGAAAAAGGGACTCTACGTGCTTCCTATGCAGTCTGTACAGTGGCTATGATCCTTGAAGCTTCACGCTTCAAAGGAATAAGTTCAGCCCAAATTTCTGAATTGGTCGCATTGATCAGAGCATGTATAATTGGCAAAAATCTGAGAATAACCATATTCACTGATAGTCAATATGGTTTTGAGGTTGGGCATGACTTTGGACAATTGTGGATGTAAGGTGGATTTTTGACATCATCAGGTTCACCAATTCGGAACAGTAATCTCGTAAGAGAATTGCTAGTTGTACTACAATTCCCCAAAGAGATTGGGGTGGTGAAGTGTTCGGCACACAAATATGGAAACAGTTATGTAACTAGTGGTACACTGAAAACGTTGCACGTTTTTGTGCTCAAAATTCAATTTCGATAATCAAAGAAATGCAAAAATCTGATACAAATTGTCATCTAATGTTTTCTTCTGTGGAGACAGGGGAAGAAATTAGGCAATTGCAGGAAGAAGCTAGTGAGGAAGAAAAAGAAATTTGGAACAAAACAGGTTGTACGCGTAGGGCTGAAGATGAAGGGTGTATACAGACGGAAGACCAATAATGCCAGACAGCTTGCTATCACAGATGGCAAGGATGTATAATGGCTTAACACATGTAGGTAGAGATGTGATGATCAGGCTAACATGGTATAATCCAAAGTTCAGGGTCATTGCAGAAAGTCTTTGCCAGAGATGCATAACTTGCCAGCAGAAAAATTCAGGGAGAAAAACTGTTGTCAGTTGGGGACAAATTGGAAAAGTAGCAGGTCCATTTCCCTGACTGCAGGCAGACTTCATAGAACTATCCCCATGTAATGGTTTGAAATATGTGTTGTTTGTGGTTTGTCTGTTGTCTCGTTGAGTAGAAGCTTATCCAACAAGATGAAATAATAGTCTAACAGTTGCTAAAATGCTACTAAGAGAGATCATGCCGAGGTTTGGCTTTCCAGTCTCTTTAGAAGCAGATAGAGGAACTCATTTCAATAATGAAATAATTTGGATGATTTGTGCAGCACTGCAAATTGAGCAAAGATTGCATTGTGCCTACCGACCAGAAGCTTTAGGCGCAGTCGAGAAAATTAATTGCACTATTAAATCAAGACTCTCGAAAGTGTGTGCGTCCACAGCACTAAAATGGGCAGATGTTTACCCTTAGTTTTGATGAGTCTGAGAAGTATTCCTGATAAAAAGACTGGATTATCACCTCACGAAGTGATTATGGGGAGAGCAATGAGACAGTCCATAGTTCCAGCAAATCAACTGAGGAATATAACTGATGATCTTGAGCTCGATTATTGCAAAGGATTGTCTGATGTGGTGCGTTCTGTGTTTCATCAGGTTGGAGAAGTTGCAACCACAACACAGCAAAAGCAAGCACTTGACCAAAGTCCAGGAGAGTGGATTCTGGTGAAGAAACATGTGAGAAAGTCGTGTTTAGAACCACATTGGCTTGGACCAGATCACGTGATACTGGTGACGACGACAGCAGTGAAGTGTGGTGGCTTACCAAATTGGTTCCACGTCAGCTACACAAGAAGAATCCCAAGTCCACTTGAGAGAACTGAAACAAATGAAAAAGATCAAGAACAGGCTGAGAGTCAAAAATAGCCTGAACAAAGTCGAATAAAGTGGACATCAGCTACTGGGTCTCGTGAGACTGTTGTCAATGCAAATGAAGAAGAACGTTTGATTTTAAAAAAAGTGCAAACGAGAACAGAAGCAAACAAAAGATGTTTTGAATCAAGTCTTGAATCTGGTGATACTGTGTAAGTGAAAAAGGCAAGAAAAGGAGCTATATGGCCAAAGGGGGTGAAAAGACTGAAATACACTCTGAAAGAAAAGGTTCCAAATACAATAAAAGAAGTATCAAGCCAAACAGAACAAATTGACTCAGAAGAAGAGATAGTTCAGAGAACAAAAATGCAAGAGTTCCGAACAAGAAATACACAGCACCTGAATAGACATACGTGGTGGCTGAAGCAGCTGAACACAAAGATCAGTGTGGGGAAAGACTGTTGAAGAATCGAGTCAGAAGAACTGTTATGAGCCACCCTAAATGAACTGTGTCAAAAATTGGGGTGCAGAAAATTGAAGAAGACCACTCTGAAAAGTGCAGAAAATTAAGCTGGAATTGAGTTGAAGGCTGTGAAGATATAAAAAAAAAGAGGGGTGAAGGAACGAGGCTTAAGAAGTGCTTGGATACACTACACACTATTTTTCGATTATTTTTGCTACATTATTTTGGCTGGTTATTTTGTTTTTTTTTAGTTTTAATTTACATTTTTGATTCTTTTTAAAATGTCAAAAGCAAAATTTCAAGAGACTGGATATCAAAACCAAAGTTTTAAACATAGATGTATCAATACTTTCTTTATAAGTATTTTAATCTTTATGTTTGCTTGGTTAAAGATTACTAAGATTAACATTACTGATGATATGGTGAGTGAAAAAGTAGATGTGGAAAATCTTAAAGACGAGCCACAAACTAACATTGAAAAAATAACAGGTGATCATATATATCACCAGGATAACTCCATTAATGATTTTTCGTTAAATGTTTTTACTAAATTACTGTATGAATATGTGGATACTATGGATGCGGGAGATTGTTATATGTGCATGCAATTACCTTCATCTGTGTCTGAGGGGATGACTTATCATCACCTGCCTTTAACATATGGAGTTTCGTGTAGTGTACTGACAAGTTTGTTCTATGAGAAAGGAAGTCTGCAGTATATCTATTCAAATTATGATTTAATATTTTCTGAAGTGCCTTTTAGAAAGACTATGAATAAGGTGAATAGTGCGAAGAATGCAAAGTATTTTGGTGAGTTCTTTCATACGATTAAAACGATAAATATTGTGTATGCCCATCATAATAATTTAATTTGTAGTTTGGGTCAGGAAGACATTGAGTTTATAAACTTAATGGAAGAAAGAAGACAGAGTTTTAAGGAAAAGGCCGCTGAGCAAAAGTCCTGTGTACCTCCTTGGGCATTTAGAGAAGGAGACTACAAAAAGGGTGATACATACGCTGCAATGACTCTGGATTGGCATCAAAGGGGAAAGCTCTGTTTACTTAGACAGAAAACTGATTTTAATAACTATTTAATTGGTTCTAGTGAATATGATCATATTTGCCTGATTACGGGACGTTGGGGAATAAGGAGTGGAACGGATCCTGTTTTACATGGGATATATTATGTGTGTGCTAAGAAGGCCTACTATAGGTTGCCTTCACATTGGTATGGGTGTTGTTATATGGGGATTGTGTTTCCTAAGGTTTATCATTAAGATAAAAGTCATTGAACCAATGAAAAGAAGAGTGAACTAATACGAAAAAAAGGGGAATTAGTGCTGCAGAAATTGTGGGTGATATTTTTGGAGCATTGATACCTTCAGTTGGGGTAAATTTTAATTTGACACAAAGGGGTCAATTCCGATCCTGTATTTTTTTTTCCCGTACGACTCGTATCCGTATTTTTTCCCGTACGAATCGTACAAGTCACGTCCGACCCGTGAAGTACGATTCATACGGGAAAAAGTACATACGGATCGGCCCGATCCGTACGAATCCTAGCGGGAAAAGTTGTACGAGATGGACCCGGACACTTTTCCATACGAACCGTAAAAGACAGTCCGAGCGTATAAGTACGATTCGGACAGGCTTTCCTATTTACGATTCGTACACGGGGAATGACTTGTACAAATGCAATGTCAGTGTACGCACCGTACATACGCAATGTTGGTGTATGCACCGTACATAGCAATGGCAGTGTACGCACCGTACATACGAACTGTCGGTGTACGCACCGTACATAGCAATGGCGGTGTACGCACCGTACATACGTAATGTCGGTGTACGCACCGTACATAGCAATGGCATTGTACGCACCGTACATAGCAATGGCGGTGTACGCTCCGTACATAGCAATGGCGGTATACGCACCGTACATAAGCAATGGCGGTGTACGTACCGTATATAGCAATGGCAGTGTACGCACCGTACAAATGCAATGGCGGTGTACGCATCGTACATAGCAATGGCCGTGTATGCACCGTACATACAAAATGCATGGGGGATGTGTGCCTGTATGACTCGTACCCCTGTACCGTACTGAACCACGGACACTGTAAAACAGCACAAGGAGGGTCTATTCGACTCGCACAACACCACAAAACACGTCTACAGTGCACTAAAAATGGAAATGACTGACCTAGACACATCCAAACAGGCAAACAGAGGGGCAAACTCTCAACCACCCCTTATAACACACCCACCAAAAATTCAAACTGAGGCCCACCCACAAATGGACCAATAAAAAGGGCCCACACACACAAACCATGAGCCTTTGCAACAGACTCACTGCAGCTACAGAGCACACACCAACAACTGCACCCATCCACCTTAACATATACACCGTCACAAAACCTCCTTCACACATACCCCCTCTACACATTCACACCCACACCGTCACATTCAGACCCGCAACCATCCACACCCTCACCCCACACCATGCCCACAGACAAGAATCCAAAGTTCACAAGGGAGGAGCTGGAGATCCTTGTCAATGAAGTCATCAGAGTCGAGCCACAGCTGTTTGGAACATTGGTCAGACAGACCAGCATAGCTGAAAAATCACGCCTGTGGCAGAGGATCGTTGATAGGGTGAATGCTGTTGCACCCATCAGAAGGACCAGGAATGAATGCCAAGCCAGGTGGTACGATCTGCAGAGGGCGGTCAAGCGCAAAATGAATGATGACTACGCACAGAGCAACATCACTGGAGGTGGTGCGCCCCGCAGACCAGTACATTACCATCCCTGGGAAGAGAAGCTGATGGCCCTGCTTCTGCCGGTGGGAATACATGGACTGCAAGGACCTCCAGAGCCTGGTGAGTACACAAACAACTTATGTAACATGGGGGTAATGGCATCCACAACCCAACTACACAAAATGCACGCAACTACCCCCAAGCCCTCACCGGCCACAACCAGAGTAAAAAATAACGCTAATGCCACTAACATGTGTATGCTCCATTGAGAAAGCAAGGCCATGCTATGTCATATGCTGCTTGAAGCAGCAACCCAAGAATGGATGTCCCGTATGCTGGGAGGGTGGGTGGCACAAAACACATTGTTGAACTCCAAATCAGACACAATTGCCCTCATCCCATATGGCCCAGGTACATACCCATGCACCATGCACAATGCACAGGGATTGGGAAAGTACTGACAAGATAGCACACACTCGGCCCGGGTGTTGGCAGCACAAGGCCCTCCTGTGCCCAGTGCAAACACAAACACCAAGACAACAAGGTCCGATATCTAGGACAGGAACTCACACTCACTGTCATGGCAGCATGCTCCATGGCGGGGCAGCTACATCACCTGGGAGCCCCACTGCCAAATCACACTACACCCACCAGCAGGCCCTGTCACACACACCCCTCACACAAGCAGACACCCCCGGGACAGGCAATGGATTTACACACTGTCACAATGGACATGTAACACAACAACACCAATACATAGCCAAAGAAGCATCCAAGGCAAAAATCTACATGTCAAAGACTCAGGAGAACATATCAATCTGTCCCCCGCAACATACCCATCCACAAGTGAACATTGAGGAGAATGCTAGGCACATACAACTACCTGGAGGAACAGTGCCAACTTGAATGTGTATGATACATGCATGTTGCATGAAACAGCATTAACATTGTCTGTCTCTCACACACAGGGGAACGTGATGAATCTACCCCCAACAATGGGGGTGAAGATTCACAGTCCCTGGCCCAGGAGGAACCTGATCCCACCCGCAGCGACGCCTCTCAGCATTCCGCGGATGACCCCGACCGACCTGGACCCTCTGGTGTCCAAGCCCCTGCAGAACCTGGTTCAGGAACATCTGTGCCAACCACCACCCCCATTCCTGCCACATCCCAGGAGACACCGAGGAGCCCTACCTGCAGTGAACAACTGAGCCAGTCTGACCAGGGGGGACAAGGAGCGCCGGGCACCCAGGAGGAGGCACACAACACTGCCACTACCATCCCTCAGGGGTCCCGTAGACCCAATGTGCCCACAATGGCAGGCCAGGCTCGTGTGGGCAGGGGAGTGGAGGCAGGCGGAGGCGAGAACCTGACCATCCAACTGAAGGGATCGGTATGTCACACATACACAATATCATGGAGGCATACCGGCGTGACACCAGGGAGTTCAGCCAGGTAGTGCTGACCCTCACAGAGATCAAGAACCAGCAGGCCGAGCAACACGCCAGTCAACAAGAACACCAAGGACGGATGGAGGCAAGACTGGCTGAGCTCCTGGCGGTGCAAAGGGACATAAGTCATTCACTCCGTCGGATTGCCTTCGAAAAACACCAGGGAACTTGGACTTGCAGTCGACCCTTCGGCAAATGAAGGCATTACTGAAAAGGAGGAAGTGGAGGAAAATAAGACTAAAGAATGATGAAATGTGGGCCAAGTTACTGCACGATGCCAAGCAAAAAAAACAGCGCTGAGTTTTGGCAAACAATCCACAAGATAGAGCGACCGAACTATCCAGGAATAAGTTCCAATATAACAGAGGCCGCTTGGGTAGATCATCTCTCCGCCCATTTCAACAACAATAGGCAAAAGGGAGGGGAATCGAACAAGGAAACGGGTATTGCGACATTGGAAAGTGAATCCCCCTACAGGGTAGAAGCGAGACAAATTCGCAATATCAAAGATCAATTGGCCGATAGTTATAATACCCATAAACAACAGGGGATCCTCTTGGCCGCCGATTTTGACTCATTAGCCTCCATTAAAGAGGAACGGTACGCACCCATGGAAAAACAGATAAAATGTCTGATATCCAGGGGTAGAGCTATTAGTGCCCCTGGCCCCAATGGCATCCCTCCGATGTTGTACAAACATGACGCCGACTTTTGGAGCAAGGTCTTCAAGGGCTTAAACTCTACAGCCACCATCCCAGAATCTTGGAAAGGATCAATTATCAGTCCAATTTTTAAAAAAGGCAATAGAAACAATCCAAACAACTATCGATCTAATTGCCCTTATCGATGTAGATGCAAAATACTACGCAGGAACAATCTTGGCTGAGTTAACTTCTTGGGCCTCAGATAACTCCATCATTCCCACCAATCAAACCTGGTTTTGCACTGGTCGGGGAACAATAACTAACATCCTGGCCCTAACATTGATAATGCATGCAGCCAAGGAATCAAAAACCCCTCTCTTCCTTTGTTTTATTGACTATACAGCCGCCTTCAGCCATGTTGACCGTGCCAAACTCTGGGGAAAACTTGAAAGCTGGGGTTTACCAAATTCACTCTTGGATCGGCTAAAACAGTTGCACACTGATACCTGGATCAGGATTAAATTAGGTGCAGGGACATATATCTCAAAACGAATTATGACTTCGAAAGGCCTCAAGCAGGGGTGTGTCCTTGCCCCGCTTCTTTTTGACCTCTTTTTAGCTGATCTGCCAGGGGAGCTAGATAGCTGCGTATCCCATGCTCCAAATTTGGGAAACAAGTTATTGTTAAACCTGCTATTAGCTGACGACCTGGTTTTGATTAGTTGAACTCCCATTGGTCTTCAGCATCTTCCAGCATCTTCTAAATATGACAAGTAGTTTCTCACATCGGAACGCCCTCCAAATAAATCTCAAGAAAACTAAAATTATGGTAGTTAACTATCATAAAACGAAGAATAATAGCTGGTTCCTAGATGGCCAATGTCTGGATCAAGTAACTGGACCATAAAAGCTCCTTTAAACCTCAGCTAGACTCCAAGCGGAGAAAGGGAACTACAACGTATTTAGCACTGAAGTCACTGAAAAGACGGCTTCCCGACCTTACGCTTGATCCCTTCCGACAGGTCCTGAGGGCCAAACTGTTGCCGACACTAACATACAGGAGTGAGGCTCTTAAAGGCAAAGATGCAGCAGTCCTAGACATAGTAATAGCCAATTCTTATAGAGCAATTTTCCATCTTCCAAACTATGTCTCCCCGGCTCAAATAAGGCTGGAATTTGGGGTCCAAAGACAAATGGTGGAAAGAAGGAGTGCTTATGTAAAAAGTTGGCATTGAATCCGAAGTGCAGAGGCAGGATCCCTAAACTCCCACCTCTGGAACGCCTTAATTCGTCAAGGCAAATGCTCAGCCAGGGATTACTTGTTTGACTCCATTGAGCTACTGGGTCTGTCTGAACTTTGGGCCATACCAACAGATCATCTTTCCTTCAAAAAAGCAGTGAAAAAGACAACATCCATGTTATCTGTTTTAGAAGATAAAGCAATTCTTACTAAAAAGGCACACGGCTGGATAGTGCTTAGTGATTACGCAAGGCTCAAACCCCAAGACCTCTTATTTATTTATTTCACATTTATAGAGCGCACTGTTACCCAGAGGTGTCCTGGCGCTAGTTGACAGTGAGTGTATGAGCAGAGGCTTAATGTGTGAAGAGCCACGTCTTTAAAGCTTTCCTAAAAGACAAGAGGTCCGGCAATTGTCTGAGGTTCAGTGGCAAAGCATTCCATGACTTTGCTGCCCCCAGGGAGAAACTCCTGCCTCCCCAACGAGCTTTCCTAACTCTGGGGATGACAACCAGACCCTGCTCAGCTGACCTCAGAAGTCTTGTCGGTCTGTGCCATTGGAAAAGTTGGGAAATGCAGTGGGGACCTAGGCCATACAAGGCCTTAAAAGTAACGCAAAGTGATTTGAAAATAATTCTTTTGCGAACTGGTAGCCAGTGTAGCTTCACCAGGTCCCGTGATACAGAGGCAAATTTAGGTGTACCTGTAATTAGTCGGGCTGCAGCATTCTGCAGAATTTGGAGTTTGTTGAGGAGCCCCTGTTGGGCATTCAACAAAAGGCTGTTATAATAGTCCAGCCGGGACATCACCAGTCCTGTGACCACGGTCTTCTTATGCTCGTCCGCAAGAAACGGCAAGACTTTCCGAATGGTTTTTAGGACAAAGTGCGTTGCTGAGGAGAGTGCATTGATTTGAGGCTTGAAGGACAAAGAGTTGTCCATAAGTACACCCAAGTTTTTGACCTTTGAGACCGGAACTGGGGGAGTGCCCATTTCCTTCGGCCACCAGCTTGGGGACCAGAAATTATCTCTGGACCCGAACAGCAAGACTTTGGTTTTAGTTGAGTTTAATTTGAGACAGTTATCTGCCATCCAGTTACTGACTTCCCGCATGCAGCCTCTGAATCTATCAGCTGTGCTGTCAGTTTCCCCTGGTAGCAGAGATACCACTATCTGAGTATCATCTGCGTAAGATGTTAACTTGAAGCCAAAAGATCTAATAACTGGTGCCAGGGTGGAGACGTATACATTAAAAAGGGTGGGACTCAAGGAGGACCCCTGAGGGACTCCGCAGGGAAGCACGAACGGGTCTGATTCATAGTCCCCTAGTGCCACCTTCTGAGTCCTGTCGGACAGGAAGGCGAGCAGAATTTTTAGCGCATTGCCCTGAATCCCAGTAGCCCTGAGCCGATCCCCTAGTATCTTATGGTGGACCGTATCAAAGGCCGCGGACAAGTCCAACAGGATCAGGGCGTCTCTACCTCCTGCATCCATCACTGTTCTCACGTCTTCTGCTGATTTAATCAGGGCAGATTCGTTACTGTGCCCTGTCCTGAATCCATGTTGAGAAGGGTCCAGGCCCTGGCCTGCCCCTAGAAAGGAGCTTAGCTGTGTGTTTAGAATACCCTCCAAGATTTTAGCCGGAAGGGGTAGCCTGGCTATTGGCCGAAAGTTGTTCAGGTCAGTCACCTCTAAATTCGGCTTCTTCAACAGGGGTAAAATGGAAGCTTGTTTCCAGCGTGAGGGGAACTCCCCACTGTCCAACATAGCATTGAACAGTGGGGTGAGCCCTGCGGCCACGGCCGAAGAGGCCAGTTTGGCCACGCTGGCTGGACATGGGTCATTAGGGGAACCTGATTTTGTCCGTTGAAGTCGGCTCTCCACCTCCTCCTCCCTAATGGGGGAGAAGTTGAGAAGCCTCGGAAGATTACTGTCTGCCTCTAGGTTAGTTTCTGGAGCGGCGGTCTTGACACGAGTATCTAATGGACGGAAGATATTTTCTACCTTTTCCTGGAAGAATTTCGCCAGATCTTCGCATAATTTGCGACTAGGAGGTATCTCAGCTGGTTTGGTGACAGCCAGGGACGATACTGTGCAAAATAATTCCTTAGCGGAATTACTAGCCTCCTTAATACGTTTCGTGTAAAACTCATGTTTGGCCTCTTGGATCGCATATTTATACCTTTTTAACTCTAAGTAGAGAAGCTTTCTGTCCTCCTCTTTGTAGTTTTTCCGCCAGATTCTTTCCTGCTTTTTACAGAGCATTTTATGGTCCCTGATACGTTCAGAGAACCACGGCGCAGAGGGGCTAGATCGTGTGGAGTGATACGTTTTAGGAGGGGCAAGGTTGCGGCATGCTGCCTCCAGCCAGTTCGTATATGAAGTGGCTGCATCTTCCACATTAACCATGAGGGGCCGCATGGAGGTTTTGAGCAAGCTCTCTAGAGCCTCTCCATCTATATTTTTCCACCTCCTGATCGTTCTGGGCGGGTTCATGACCTTACTAGGTCTAGAGGGCGGGGCCAGGCTGATTTCAAAATGCACTACCGCGTGGTCATACCAGGTGACCGGTAGAATTGCTGTGATTTCAAGGTTGGGAAAATTGGAGAAAATCCCATCTAGAGTGTGTCCTGCCCTGTGGGTTGGGCCGATAACCCTTTGGTTAAGCTCAACCCCAAGCATCAGTTCTATGAAATCCCACGTATCGGGATCTGAATCACATTCCAGATGAAAGTTAAAATCTCCCAGCGCTGTAAATGTCTTAGCGCAAAGTGCTTCTTCTAGCAAGCAACTGAGTGCTGGGAGAAACGAGGCTTTGGGTCCGGGGGGCCTGTAAATTAGGCCACCCTTGAGAGTTTGATGGTTGGAAAGGGTCAGGTTATAGATAAGTGCTTCAAATAGGTCGGTGGTACCTGACTGGAATGAACCTCTGATAGAGTTATGATAGATAATAGCGAGACCTCCTCCCCTTTTATTTTCTCTTTTCTGGACAAGGCACTCGTACTCAGGGGGGGTGGCTTTAACAATATCCGGACCTGAGGCTGCATCTGTCCAGGTTTCCGTTACGAATGCTACTTGAGTGCAGGAGTCAAAATAAGAATGAAGGAAAATGTTCTAAGGCTGCGATTGGGTGTAATTGCGATTAATCCCCACCTCCCAACATGGGAAAGGAGAGGAGGTACACCGGCTTGCCATTTATGCGGAAGCGGGAAGGAGGACATTATTCATGTCATCTGTAACTGCCCCAACTTAAAGGACATAAGATGCACCTTGTTACGTCCCTTCTTCAGGTATTACGGCGACCGGTCCTGTAGGCAGGCAGTGAAGCTTTGCTTCAACCCTGTTGACGTCCAGCTTAGCTGTCGGATAACAAAATTCTTTGAGACGGTAACCAAGAGACTCAAAAATTTGTCGTTATCTGAAGTATGTTAAAAATAAGAGTATAAGGGCATCAGAAGGGAGGCGCCAAAAATGAAAAATGAATATTAACTTTCTACAGTCGTACCAGTACTCTTATTTATTGCCTAAAGGTTAAGAAAATGCTTTTTATATGTAAAATCAACTTAATACCTTCATTTAGTTGCACTAGCATTTTAAATTATTAATGCCCACTAGTTTCAACAATGGACTTGGTTATGCTGTGTCATGCGGCATGTAAATCAATGGTAGTTATTGCCAGCTCAGCACTATTTGAAGTATAGGAATTTATGTGTATTGTCTTTCAGAACAGCCAATTGTAGAAACTGGAAAAAAAATTTGATGATCCATTTAATGTTGTTTTTAAGCTTAATAATTTGTGTACAATGGGAATCTTTTTTTATGTATTTGCAAAGATTGTAATTAATCAAGCAAAAATAAATATTATCTTACCTTACCACCAATACTAACACTAATACCCCCACCAATACCACCACCAATACCACCAATACCACCACCAATACCACCACAACAAATACCACCACCAATACCACCACCACCAATACCACCATCAATACCACCAATACCACCACCTCCAATACCACCAATACCATCACCAATACCACCACTGCCACCACCACCAATACCACCACCACCAAAACCACCACCACCGATACCACCACCACCAATGCCACCATCACCAATACCACCACCAATACCACCATCAATACCAATGCTACCACCACCACTAATACCACCACCACCAATACCAATACCACAGCCAATACCACCACCACCAATACCCCACCACCAATACGACCACCACCACTACCACCAATGCCACCATCACCACCAATACCACCACCACCAATATCACCACCAATACCTCAACCACCAATACCACTACCACCACCACCAATGCCACCACCTCCAATAACACCACCACCACCAATACCAACACCACTGCTAATACTACCAATACCAATATCACCACCACAAATACCACCACCACCAATACCACCACCGATACCACCACCACCACCAATATCACCACCATCAATACCACCCCCACCAATACAACCAATACCACCATCAACAATACCACCACCAATACCACCACCACCACCAATACCACCGCCAATGCAACCACAACCAATACCACCACGGCCAATCAAATACCACCACCACCAATACCAATACCACCGCCAATGCCACCACCATCAATACCACCACCATCAATACCACCACAATCAACACCACCACCAATACCACCACCACCACCAATGCCACCACAAATACCACCACCAATACCATTACTAATACCAACACAAATATCATCACCACCAGTACCAGCACCACCACCAATGCCACCACCACCAATACCACCACCAATACCAATACCACCATCAATACCAATGCCACCACCACCACTAATACCACCACCACCAATACCAATACCACCGCCAATACCACCACCACGAATACCCACACCACCAATATGACCACCACCAATACCACTAATGCCACCATCAACACCAATACCACCACCACCAAATAGCACCACCAATACCTCAACCACCAATACCACCACCACCACCAATGCCACCACCTCCAATACCACCACCACCAATGCCAACACCACTGCTAATACTACCAATACCAATATCACCACCACAAATACCACCACCACCAATACAAGCACCAATACCACCAATACCACCACCACCACCAATATCACCCTCATCAATACCGCCCCCACCAATACAACCAATACCACCATCAACAATACCACCACCAATACCACTACCAATACCACTGCCAATACAACCACAACCAATACCACCACGGCCAATCCAATACCACCACCACCAATACCAATACCACCACCTCCAATACCACCACCACCAATACCAATACTAATACTAACACAAATACCGTCACCGCTAGTACCAGCACCACCACCAATACCACCACCACCAACACCAGTATCACCATTACCACCACCAATACCACTACCACCAATAACACCACCATTACCACAACCAATACCACAACTAATACTGCCACCACCACCACCAATACCACCATCAATACAACCAATACCACCAACACCACCAACAATACCACCAATACCACCACCACGACCAATACCCGCACCACCAATACCAGCACCTTCAATATCACCATCACCACCAATACCACCACAATCAATACCAACACTAATACCACCACCACCAATACCACCACCAATACCAATACCACCACCAATACCAATACCACCACCAATACCACCACCACCAAAACCAGCACCACCAATACCACCTCCAATACCGCCACCACCAATACCACCAATAGCACCAACACCAATACCACCACCAATACCATCACCATCTCCAATGCCACCACAAATACCACCACAAATACCACCACCAATACCATCACAAATACCGCCACTAATATCACCACCACCTGTACACCACACCACCAATACCACCACCATCAATACCACCAGCACCAGTACCACCATTACCACCACCACTACCACTACCACCAATAACACCACCATTACCACCACTAATACCACTGCTAATGCTACCACCACCAACACTTATACCACCACAACCAATATCACCACCATCAACCACCAATACCACCACCAATCTAATACCACCACCTCCAAGACCAATACCACCACCAATACCACCACCACCAATGCCAGCACCACCATTACCACCACCAATACCACCACCAATGTCACCACAACCACCAATACCGCCACCACCAATACCACCACCACCACCACCAATGACACAATACCACCACTAATACAACCACCAATACCACCACTAATACCACCACAACAAATACCACCAACACCATCACTAATACCACCACCACCAATACCACCACCTCCAATACCACCAATACCATCACCAATACACCACTACCACTACTACCACCACCACCAATACTGCCACCACCACCACCACCACCAAAACCACCACCACTAATACCACCACCACCAATACCACCACCTCCAATACCACCAATACCAACACCAATGCCACCACCACCACCAATACCACCACCACCAATACCACCACCACCAAAACCACCACCACCAATACCAACACCATTGCCACCACCACCAATACCACCACCACCACCACCAATACCAATACCACCACCACCAATACCACCACCAATACCACCACAACCACCAATACCACCAATGCCACCTTCACAACCAATAAAACCACCACCAATATCACCACCAACAATAGCACCACCACCACCAATACCACCACCAGCAATACCACCCCCACCACCAATACCACCACCTCCAATACCATCACCACAAATATCACTGCCAATACCACCAATAACAGTATCACCACCACAAATACCACCACCACCAATACAACCATCAATACCACTACCAACACCACCACCACCAATATCACTACTACCATGAATACCACAACCACCACCAAAACCCCCACCAATACTATCACCACCACCAATACCGCCACCACCATGACCAATACCACCACTGCCAATACTACCACCAATATCACCACCAGCAGTACCACCTCCACCACCAATACCAGCACCACCAATTCCACCACCACCAGTACCACCACTACCACCACCACCAATACCACCACCACCAATAACACCACCACCAATTTCACTACCACCAATAACACCACCACTACCACCACCAATACCACCACTAATACTACCACCATCACCAATATCACAACCACCAATACTACTACCACTAATACCATCACCAACAGCACCAATAGCACCACCACCAATACCACCAGCACCAATACCACCACCACCACCAATACCACCAATACAAGCACCACCTCTACCACCAATACCACTGCCAATATCATCAATACCACCACCACCAGTACCACCACCACGACCAATGACACCAATACCACCACAAATGCCACCACTAACACAACCACCAATACCACCACTAATACCACCAGAACAAATACCACCAATACCATCACTAATACCACCACCACCAATACCACCACCTCCAAGACCACCAATATCATCACCTATACCACTACTACCGCTACTAACACCACCACCACCAATACTACCACCACCACCACCACCAAAACCACCACCACCAATACCAACACCAATACAAATACCACCACCACCGCTACCAATACCAATATCACCACTAATTCCACCACCACCAATACCACAAATGCCACCATCACAACTAATACCACCACCACCAATATCAGCACCAACAATAGCACCACCACCACCAATACCAATACCACCACCACCAATACACCCACCTCCAATACCATCACCACAAATACCACCGCCAATACCACCAATAACAATATCACCCCCACAAATACCACCACCACCAATACAACCACCAATACCACTACCAACACCACCACCACCAATATCACTACTACAATGAATACCACAAGCACCACCAAAACCCCCACCAATACCAGCACCACCACCAATACCACCACCACCATGACCAATACCACCACTACCAATACTACCACCAATATCACCACCAGCAGTACCACCACCAATACCAGCACCACTAATTCCACAACCACCAGTACCACCACCACCACCACCAATAACACCACCACCAATTTCACTACCACCAATAACACCACCACCAATACCACCACTAATACTACCCCCACCACCATCACCACCACCACCACCAATATCACCACCACCAATACCACTACCACCAATATCATCACCAACACCACCAATAGCACCACCACCAATACCACCAGCACCAATACCACCACCACCACCAATACCACCAATACAAGCACCACCTATACCACCAATACCACTGCCAATATCATCAATACCACCACCACCAATACCGCTACCAATACCACCACCACCAATACAACCACCACCACCAATACCACTATCAATACCACTCCAATACCATCACCAATACCACTAATACCACCACCAATACCACCACCACCAATACCACCAACACCAATACCACCACCACACCAATACCACAATACCAATACCACAATACCAATGCCGATACCACCACCAGTCCCAATACCACCACCACCAATCCCAATAACATCACCAGTTCCAGCCCCACCACCAACACCACCAACAGCAACACCACCAATACCATCTCCATCAATACCACCACCACCAATACCACCACCATAAATATTACCACCAATACCACCATCACCATTACCACTACCACTACCACCAATAGCACCACCACCATCAATACCACCACCTATACCACACCACCAATACCACCACCACCACCAATACCTCCACCAATACCACCACCAATACCACTACCACCAATACCACCACTACCACCAAAACAACCACCACCATTCCAATACCACCGCCACCACTGCCAATATCAATACCACCACCAATACCAGCACCAATACCACACAACCACCAATACCACCACCACCAGCATGGCCAATACCACCACCACTAATACAACCACTAATAGCACCACCACCAATACAACCACCACCAATACCACCAATGCCACAACCACCACCAATACCACTACCATCACTACGAATACCAGCACCACCAATACCACCACCACCACCACCAATACCACAACCACCAGCAGTACCACCACCACCAATACCACCACCACCAATACCACCACTAACATCACCACCTCCAATACCACCAATAACATCACCAATACCACCAATACCACCAGTACCACCACCACCAATACCAATACCACCACCAAATCCACCACCAATACCACCACCACCAATACCACCATCAATATCACCAATCCCACCAATACCAATACAACCACAATACCACCTCCACCCCAATACCACCTCCACCACCAATACCACCACTATCAATACCACCACCCCAACACCAATACTCTTACCACCAATACCACCACCACCAATACCACCACCAATACCACCACCACCAATACCACCGATACAACCACCACCATTCCAATACCACCACCACCACTGCCAATACCAATATCACCGCCATTACTACCACCACCAATACCTGCACCAATACCACACAACCACCAATACCACCAATACCACCCCCAGCATGACCAATACCACCACCACCACCAATACCACCACCAATACAACCACTAATAGCACCACCACCAATACCACCACCACCAATACCACCACCACCAATACCACCACCAATACCACTACCAATACCACCACCACCAATCCCACAACCAATACCACCACTAATACCACAACCACAAGCAATACCACCACCAGCAATACCACCACCACCAATACCACCACCAATATCACCACCTCCAATACCACCAATACCATCACCAATACTACCACTACCACCACCACCAATACCACCAGTACCACCACCACCAATACCATCACCAATACGACCACCAAAACCACCACCACCAATACCACCAATATCACCAATACCACCAATACCAATACAACCACAATACCACCACCACCAATACCACCACTATCAATACCACCACCCCCAACACCAATACCCTTACCACCAACACCACCACCACTACCAATACCACCATCACCACAAATACCACCCTCACCACCAACACCACCACCAATACTACCAATACCACAACCATCACCACCAATACCACCACCAGCAATACCACCAAAACCACCACCAATACCATTACCACCACCAATACCATTACCACCACCAATACCACCACCAATACCATCTCCACCAATAACACCACAATCAATACCACCACCACCAATACCTCTACCACCAATACCACCACCAACACCAGCAATACCACCACCACCAATACCAATATCACCACCACCAATACCAATATGACCACCTCAGCGCCTCTCACTCACTAGTAATAGCAGGGGCACTGTACATGGCCAGAGCTGCAGCCGAGACCATCCCTCCCTCTATGCATGCCATAAAGCACAGCCTGACCTGCATCGGGGGGTGAAGCCAGGGCCCTACTACACCTGAATTGTTTTTTATTTGTCTAAAAATAGCAATGACATTATGCAATGACACACTGCACATACAAATCACGGAGAGGGTGGGAAATAGCCCCCTCTCCCGCTCTTCCTCCTGAGCAGCGACAGTGTAATCACAGAGCGAAAGGTGTCGGAGCGCTTTGTTAGTGTTTGTAGCTCAGATCATATGTAACTCTCACTTCACACTTTGTGTCTGTGTAATTTACAACACTTACACATCTTCTTCACTGCACTATTTTTCACAACTTTGTAGATGTCGCAGGCCGGTTTCTTCCTCTGAAATTTACAATCTAACAAGCGTTTGAGAAGGCCCTTTATTGCAATGCAATAGGTCTCGCATTAGCGAGAGTTTAAGCTATTAGTATTGTAAATGACAATGCCTTTTATTTATGTTTTAAAACCCAAAACATAAATAAAAGGCATTGCCATTTACACTGCCAATAGCTCAAACTCACGCGAATGTGAGACCTATTGCATTGCAAATGCTTGTTTTTAAGTTTACTGCTACCCACTTCCACCCGTGGAACAGCCCTCTGAATGCATACCTTTCTACGAGCCATCCATTGTAGTCCCTGGTGGTTCACAGAACTGATCAGTGGTGGCTGCCTCTGAAGGGGGTGGTTGGGCAAAGGGGTAGGGTTTAAAAAAAAACGTACCTTCTCTGATGCAGCAGCATGCCTCTCCTCGTCCTCACTCTTCTGCAGCCCCAGAAGCACCTAGGTTTCTGGACTCTGCCAGCCAATCACAACGCTGCAGGAGTAGCGTTGTGATTGGTCTGAGCGTCTTGTTTGGACGCTCATGCAGTGCATGGGGAGGCTGGGTATGTTCTCCACGGGGCTGTGCAACACAGCCCAATGGAGAACATGCCAAGTGCGCATGCCGGTTTGGCCGGCCCCTCTAATGTGGGGAGCCCAGGCCCGTCGCACCTGGCTGGAGTGTAAAGAAAAATAAAATGATAATAACTGCTTGTTATTATCATTTTGTTTTCTTTTGCACTGCTCAAATGAGCAGTGGGGCGACGCTCCCCCGCCTTAGCGTAAGAGCCATCACTGGAGCTGATCCTGGGGTACTCAGCAAGCGGGCTCACCTCATGGCTGATGTACTTACACTGCCACTACCTGTGTCCCAAGGAGGCTTGACTCACACCATGGGTGAAGAGCATAGTTTGGCAAAACTGTAGATGTTTCTTGTGGATCTATAGAAAAAGGGCGCATTGGAGGGGCACGTCTAAACCAGACATGAGGATTGCTTGCAACACATGCAGGGTTGAACTGGGAAAGCAAAAGCAGCCCTCGGGAAAATGCTCAAACCAGCCCGCACCCTTTGTCTCCTTGCGCTACTGTTCACTTTCCATTCATCCATTCTCTCTAGCGCCTCTCTGATTGTTTTCTGTCTACTTCCCCCTCCCTACCTCTTTTACCCTCTCTCTCTTGAATCCTCCCAGTGCCTGCAGCAATTAACCTCAGGGAACTGGGTAAAGTGACAGGAGTGTGCATGGGCTTTTAAAACCGGCCTCTAGGGGCTCTGACCCACTGGGGAATTCCTGGCATAATAAAAAGACCTATACAGCCCTGAACGGATGAATTCTGAGCAGGCCGTCCATGGACACAGGCCCGGCACATACCTTACCATGAATCAGGACAGTTTGTGGGGCCAACTGATAAAGACACCTGGTCCCCAGTAAGAAGTGCTGGTAGTACACACTGGCAACCAGCTGCACTAATTAAGTACTGCATCCAAAAGTGGGGGGAAGCTATAGGCATACCAGCCTTTAAATAATAATCAGAATAATATTCAACGCAAGAACAGCAGGAAAAAGTAAACTAAAAAATAACATGGCAAACAGGATCTCTGAAAAAAGGAAAAAGTAGGGAATTGACATTCAGAGGATTGAAACATCAAAGCATTGTAACGCACACATAAGGAATATTACTTAGCTTGTAATTAGAATTGTTCAGTCCCATCAAAGACGTCAAAGTCATCAAGTACCCATATGTAACAGTATTGGGAACTTTTCCTGCACATTGCCGTCCAGTCCCTCCTGAATGCACTATAAAGTAGCAAGCTCATATTATTGCTCAATACTGCATACTATTTCATGTTTTTTTGTGTCAACACAGGTCTGCAGGCAGTCTGAACCCCACCACACACATTCTTTATTACTTGCCATCCCTACAGGCCACATCATAACACCAGCGCTACCCACACTGGCTTTCTGAATAATTACTCGCTGGCAATGCATAGTGCGCTCTCTCTTTCCCACATAGTCACAGCTGAACGCTTGATTGAAAAAATAAATCTTCTTGTGCATAAATTGCTTGTCTGCTCTGTAGAGCAGAAACCATCATGAACTCTACGAAATGGTGACTCGGGAGGGCGGCTTTCTCAAAGCTAAGACCAGTGGGCCTTCATACTCCTGTATGATGATGTTCACAGCGCATATTTGCTGGTATAACCTTTGCAGTCCATGCAGACAACGTTTTGCTGCTGTTATGGGGCGGATCTTTAAGTTCAATGGAAGGTCGTCTGTCGAGGAACAGCCTTCAGTGCTGACACTGTTCCTCAGCCCCCCATCTCAGTCACACAGTCACACACTATACTCACAATGAATCTTATTGTGAAAGAAGTTACTAAATCTGCACTAGGAACTTTAACAATCTCGTGTAGGTGCAGATTTAAGAAACATACAAAACGTTTCCAGGTTCGGCTATACCTTGAAACTTAGTTTTAGTTTTCCAGACATAATCTTGGAAAAGTTATTGCATTCCTTTTTTTATTATTTACTCCGGGGGTGAAACTCCTTCCTCTAAACCCTGACTAACTTTCTGAGGCGTTTCCTTAGTCTACACACTCTGAAAATAGATTTACTACTGTCCTTGACTGGAGCAAATGTTTGACCATTCCATGGTGGGAAGTATTCGGAAAATGTCAACTGAAATGCTCACTCACCCCTACCAGCACTAGAAGTACT
This sequence comes from Triturus cristatus, assembly GCF_964204655.1. Classification (NCBI taxonomy): domain Eukaryota; kingdom Metazoa; phylum Chordata; class Amphibia; order Caudata; family Salamandridae; genus Triturus; species Triturus cristatus. The sequence goes on from NC_140593.1 coordinate 427,272,212, forward strand.
CACTCAGAAACTATTCTGTGAGAAAATCCATTTATGAGTGAAAATCCAACTTTTATGAAAAGTTGCTTTGCCCTTGTAAATGAAACTATTTGCATGTGCAATTCTGAGTTACACATACACATATGTTCAAGGGTGAGTACCAGTGATTTATTCCACAAACCCCACATCAGAGAAACTTGTTCTGGCAGTTCGGGATGGACTGCTCCTATTTGAGCCAAAGTGGCAATGATGGACTGGGATGCTCTGCGAGTGATCGCCAAAGGCTTGAGGGCAGATTTACAAGAAAGTGACGCAGCTGTAGAGATGCGTCACTTTGCCTGCGCCAACATGCAAAACACTTGCGTCACCATGGATGCGCCGTATTTGCAATACGGCGCACCATGGCGCAAGTATTGACAGATGCGTCAGAAATTCTGACGCATCTGTTGACGGAAAAGTCACGCATTGCTGGAGTCGTGTCGCAAGCACGACGCAACTCCAGCAATGCTCTGGGGCGCCCTATGCCTAACATGCTGCGTCACTCCTTACGTCTGCTTCAAGCAGCATGGACGTAAAAATGACTTAGTGAAATCTTGTAGATTTCACTGCGTCACTTTTACGGGGCTTCCTGTGACGGAAAGCCCACCCTGCATACATTAAACCTGATGCAGGTTTAATGTGGCGCAGGGCTTCACAACGTGATGCATCTCCCTAGATGCGTCACGTTGTAAATGGGCCGCAACTTTTACGCTGCCGCTGCATCACAAAAGTGACCCAACTATGGTGCAAAAGTGACGCAAGGGGCTTGTAAATCTGGCCCTTAGTTCAAGCATTTGTTCTATCACTTTGTAGATTGTTTCAATGCTGTGATGCAGTTAATGGAATATGAACATTTTGTCCAACGATTTTTCTGCTGCTGCTTGCTGTGCTTCTCTTCATGGAAGTAGGAATATGTTTACCGGATAACCCATACTCAGTGACAGGTATTCGGCATATGAGAGCCGCCTTGAGGTGCTGCCATCAGTCAAAGGAAAGAGAAGTATTGTTCTGTTCTTTAACTATGCGCCTCTTTCCTTTTGATTAATCTGAACATCACAGCCCATCTCTTTTATGAAAAATAACTATCACAACACAATGTTGTCCAAAGCCTTGAAAAAGTCGCCAGCTAGTGTGACACTTGGGACTAAACACTTGGTTGTTACACAATGCGGAAGGAAGTATCTTGAAAACATAATATTGAAAATCATATATCATACAGCGGTATCGTTGAGAAATCCTTGTTGAAGAAAAGAATAGAAAAATAAAATAATTCACAATAAAAGTTTCTCACATTGTAATTTAAGCTAGAAATGTATGTTATTTTTATTGGAATTTTGGTGTTAACATTCATTGTTTTTTGTGATTTTTACACTGGGTGTTCAGTGCATTTAAGCTTTTGTCCAAGCAATCTGTAATATTCTAGTGTGTTGGAATGCACAATTTCTTGTATTCTATTATAGTGCTTTCCTAGGTCGTTTGGAAAATCCTCTTCCTGCTTGTCTTTTTGAGGGGTGCAGTTACAAAGGCATTATAGGGCTGAGATAGTACTCTAGTCATTCCTTGAATCTGTAGCTAATTGGTCTTTCAGTGCCTGTGGAAGAGGCTTCTAAAGTTGGGCTTTTGAATATTAAGCCACAGGGGGTGGAGTATCTCAGTGCTGCTCTGCACCAATGAGCTGTTCTGGCTCATATACCTAACCTCTTTGCAGAACTAGAGGTGTATGATTGCTTTTGGATATTTGTCACGCTCTGTGCTTTTTTTCATTCCAGAGCTCCCTCTTCAGGTCTTTACTGTACGTTTGGGAAGATGATGAGGTTGAAAGGTTTTAGCATCCTTTTACTAGCTTGCTGATGTTGGCTGCGTTTATCTTGATGGGGTTGAATGGAGTAATTACTTTCCCGTGAAGGGCTTTTACTACCATTTACTAACATTTAAATGCTTCCAGATTCCTTGACTTTGAGCTTCAGGTATGGGTAGCTTGTGCTCTCCTCATCCTTTGTACCATCATGAAAGAATTTCTGAAATGTCACAATTTAAGCATTTTTAGCTGTACCTCCATGGCCCATAACTGTTATTCAATCTCTTCCAGATTTGGATTGGACTGTAGATTACCTTCTGTGGGTCCCAGGTTGAGTAGGTGATTTGTGTGCAGCAGACATTTTTTTCTGAATCATTGATCATTAGAAGTGGGTCAGGGGATCAATCTAGGTGATAGGTCTACCATCGATATAAATCGTGTACAAGGCTGGGATCAGCTTGCACCCATGCCTGATTCTCCCTTCCTGGTAGGCTACCAGAATATTGCTGGCAGAATATAGTCAGACAGAAACATTGAGTGATATATATCAGTTACAAAAGTATCACCCCTTTGGAATTAATTGTAGCAAATAAACAGCCAATGGGATGATACCTTTTAAATCAGTAGCTACAACACAATCTCAATATCAGATAATATTTATGAAAATGGTATTCCAGATGATGAACATATAGTATATGTTTGATGTTAAGGTAGGGTGCTTCTTTGATAAGGAACGTGTTTGGCCCATACATCTAACAGTAAGACCCATACACATGTTTGTGTGTTGAATGGCTTAGAATACAACGTTTCAAATTTTTCTAGTCATTTTATGTTTTCCGGTGAATTTTCTGCCACGTATTGACTTCAGGTAGCGATTCTCTCCCTCCAGGTATTTCTCTGACACACTTCAAGTGGACGAAATGCACATAATACTTTGTTACTTTATGTGGTACGTTCATGCCAACATAGCTATATAAAGAAACAAATGTGTTTTCTCTTTATTGTAAATATTTAAAAACCCTTACTTTTCAGTGTTTGAACATCGCCAAAGCAATATTTTGAATTCACAATAAAGTTTTTACCTGCCTAAGGTTTTGCAAGCACTATGCATCTGACCATATGTCACTACTTCTATTAAGGCGAGCCTTTCCTTAAAATAATGATACCTAGTGAATCAATCCTACTGGCATTAATATGTAAACTAGGGTCACTGAAGCATAGATGATCAAGATTCTTTAGCTGAAAAAATTTACCAAAATTGACTCCACAATCCTGAGAGTAGTTTGATTGGTAGGAGAATTGGAAAGAACAAAGAAAAAAATTAAATTATGTTCTTCTACCCATTCTGATTTAAATAAGTCACACTTCTAGATAATGTCTGGAAAATAGTCAAATCGACACCTTTTAATTTTGCCTTGTTTTCTTTTTACATTTGTGTAGTGGTACATTTTATGAAACTTTCATCTTTAAAATTATATCTATTTAATGGTGTCTAAAAGCACACATTAATATTTGTATTTATTTATCTAATGATTTTATATATCGCTTCTGCCCAATAAGGTATCAGTGCGCTTTACAATGAGGAGAGGTGAACAAAGCACATATGGCAATAGTGCTTTTTTAAGAAGTTAGAGCACTCACTATGATTTATTGATAAGCATAGTCATTGAGATCAATGCTGAAGAGGTGAGTTTTACATAAATCAGTCGATGCAAAAATAAGAAATATCGTTTTTCAAGCATACCTCTGGCAGCAATGTAATGGAAGAAAAAGGAAAGTGGCCTTTGCCTTTTTTGTGATGACAAAGTGCTTGATCTCAGTGAGCAATTTCACAGAGATTGTCTATCAATTTAAGGGGCCAGATTTAAAAAGGTACATTTACAATCATCGGAAATATATAGCACCGATTTCAAATGCAGAAAAGTGCAAATGTAATTCAGAATTGCATTTGCAAGTCTCAGTACATGAACTGTGATTTCCAAGGCTAAGTGGGTCAAAGAGCTATCTCCCCCCCATGCAAACTCACAAGTGCAATGCACAAATGCAATGCTCTGCCACTGCTTGTGCAGCCACAAAGACTGGAATTATTGCCGACTCCAAAGGCAAGCAGTTGCCACTTGGAAAGTAGAAACCACTGTGCACTTAAAAAGTATTTCTTCACACCATGCTTTGTGGAGTATAGGAGGTTATGTGCAGTGATGTGAGCTATTAGATGGACACAACATTCAAGGAACTGTGGGACTGGAATTCCAGCAGGGACTACATGGGTAATAAGGTAATGGTAACCTAATTTACAAGCCTTCAGGCATGTTTCTCACAGGCAATATGAAACCAAAACCTACAAATATTCCTCCTTCACTAACAATTCTACTATGCCGCTCTTTTATTCAACCATATTTCCCTTGCCAAGAAGTACAGAGACCAGTCAGGGCCCAAAGTGGCCCGGACACCCAAGGGCCCGAAATTGACCCCAGAAGAGACTCACATTATAACAAAGAGAGAACATAAATGTGGACATAAGGGACATAACCACACCTCAACTCACTTTATTGTGTTAGCCACCTGTGTCTGGTCAGTATGTGTGAGTGAATTGCGTGATGTTTCTCACACTACTGCTGCCTGTCTTTTATTTATTCTTTGTGCTATGGAAGGTTGTGCATCTTATGGCCATGTTGTACATTTGCTGTGTTGTGAAATGCAGTATAAACTTTCCACTACACAAACGACAAAATGATTCCCTTTGCCAATGCAACTTCTAGTGCAATTTCCGAATGAAACAGTGCACCCTCACAAAAAAGTGCGTAGAGTTTACTTTTGAATTTACTTGTGAAACAAATGTTTTTTTTTAAAGACTGACAACTTTGTAAATTCTCAAAACATAGCTGGTAAGTAGTTCCAAGATATGTCTATCATTTTCAACCACTTCTAGAATTTTACCAACTGGACTGTGCATGCTGGGGTTTTCAGAATATAATGACTGTGTAAAAAGAAAAACTACAAGCCCCATAATGCAACATGATGTTCGCTGAAAAGCTAGTAATGGCTGCTAATAACGTCTGTCATAGTGCCACTTGGCAGAGTTCTTAAATGAGGACATCTTTGGCCAGATTGTAAAGGGCCAGTTTGTGAAATTAAATATGGAAAGAAGGAGATTAATGAGCTGTGGAATTAATTAAGAAACGGCAGAATGTAATAGTTGTCACAAGAAACGAGGCCGGATTTTAAAGAGGAGAAGTTTGTGATTCAAAGAGGTCGGCTTATATTAAGTTTTGCCTAATAAGATGAGTCGTGATGCGAAGTGAGTATCGAATAAGAATTGATATCTGATGCCCTCATTGGATAACGCCATGAGGACGTAATGTTGGCAAAAATGAGAGGAGCGAGCTACCGAAGTAATGCCTTTTTATCCATATTTATAGGGGACAGGACCTTTGGCAGTCACCCTGTGGGCACGCGAACAGCTGACGCGTGTGCCATTAAGAGATGGTTTCCGGTATGAGGTATCTACGCAACCAGCTGGTAATGAAGCATCTGTATTACCTTTTGAGTAAATGATGATTGTATTGTTTGCTCTAGGTGGTTTTGTGGTTTTTACAGGTGGCACTGTCTTTCTTTCTTTTTCATACCATCACAGGTCTGATGTGAAATCTCACAAGAAGTTTATATTGGAACCCCAAGAGCCCTGAAGAAGTTGCACGATTTTATTGCAACGAAACATGTTGGCTTAAGGAAATTGATTATGGTTAGATTGAAACCATTTTTAATTGGGAAGAATTACAGCACTCAATAAAGTTACGCCGAGCTAGTAACCTTTACCAGGTTTTAACGGTGAGAATTATATGTCTTTATTCTCACAGGGGTCCAGTGGACACTTGCAACGACACTATGCACTGACAGTTTATCTACACTTAGGTTTCACTGTCTTTTTTCCTTTACTTCATTGGTTTTGAGATTTTCATGATAGAACACACACTTTTTCTTTTTCTAGATGGAGAGAAAGTAACCTATGATGATAAGTGGGTGTGCCGGTGAGTATCAGCCAGCAACCCCCTTGGTGTTACAACCGTGAGGTGCTTTCTCTCCTTTCTCACACTTTTCTATCTTTGGGTGGGACTATGATGGTAATTTGAGGTTCTTGTTGTAAATTGACACACCACAACACTTTGACTACCGATAGGGAATACGCGTGTGAGGGAGTTGAAAAGTATGGGAAACCCCTCCAGTGTCGAAGTTGTAGTATTAGGAGTGTTTTACTGGTCAGGCCAATTGTTGTTGACAGGGTTCTTAAATGTACAAATAAAATTAAGTTCCTGACTTTCTGCCTTTTTCTTGTAGGCAATCAAGGGTTCAACAGACCAGTGGATTAAATGGCAGAGATGATGTTTCATGTATGAATGCAAATGGGAGCATCTCACTGGTAATGTTCTAAAACTAACATGCCTTGGACAAACAAACCAACATGCTAATGTGAGCAGCAGCAGATGAACCTGTCTGAAGAGACACTTTGAAGGGAAAAATAACGTACTGCTCCCACTCTTCCAAGCCTATCTGTGGCCTAGAGGTTGGTGGGATTTAGGTGGAGCATCTACATCACCACTATGATGTGCCATGCGTTGAACAGTTGCAGAACGTGCTCCAGGTGTTGCTGTTGGGCATTGCAGTGCTGGCCCACAAGGAGCTGCTCGATGATGAAGCCTGTCATCCTTTTGGGTGTGTGAGGGCTTTTACCATCCTCTCTACTTCCCTGTCGAGGAACAGCACACCTCAGTGGTTTCTTACCTCGTTATGGGTCAGCTAATAGAAGGAGGTGGCAGTTCTTTGCTCGTCACAGAGTGGGGTGGGGTCAGTGAGACTACTGACCCCATCCCACTCTGTGACAAATGTCACTGATGGACACTTGGCCCTGGGTACTTCAGGGCTTAAACTTGAAGCATCTAGGTCCGAATCTATCAGTGATGCCTGCCCCCTTATTATGAGTGGGAGGCTCACAGAAGAATTTAATTGGCATGCTGTGACACTTCAGGCTGGCAAATTTTAGATCACGCTGCCAGGCGCCTGCACATTTAGCGCATGTACAGTGCCTGGCTTCCTGACCAACCATGAGGAATGTCTGTCAGGCTAACCTTTGTGCTGCCTGACAGACACTATTCATGCTCGGAAAACGTCAGAGGGACGGGTCCCCTGTGCCCTTAATGCCAGGCCGCAGCTACTTTTTACTCAATTCGGGAATGTACTGTTCCTGAACACTGAAGCAGTTTTCTAACTGATTTGTATAAAAGATAACAAGAATGGGAGCCAGTACACAAACCTGATGGACATCTCTGCCCAGTTTGAAACTCTCACTTCGTGCCCCCCCCTGACTCTGGCTATAAGAGTGTGACGCAAGCAGGTCAAAATATTGATTTTGGCTAACCACCCCTCACCCTCACCTACTCAAAAATAAGCCAGAATATAGGGGCTCATTATGATGGCGGACGGACTGGAGTCCGTCCGCCAATGTGGTGGTGACCGGGAGCATACGAAATACATGCAGGGGTTCTGCATACCAAATCAGGGTGTGACCGCCACCATGGCGATCGCATTTTGCATTTTAACATTGTGGCGGGTGCTGCTCACAGCAGCACCTGCCTCAATGTTAAAATAGCATGTTGTGCAGTTCACTGCACTACGTGGCAAGCACCACATGGTGCCGCTACTCGGTGCATTGAAATGTAGGGGTGTACCATGGGTACCCCCCAGTGCACCCACACCTCCCCCATCACAAGGGGGGCCTGCAACAGGCCCCAGAAACCAATCTCCACCAGCCTTTCAATGGCGGTTTACCCGCCACGGAAAGGCTGGCTGGAGACAGCATTGTGATTTGGCGAACGGTGCCTGCTATGCACTGCCACCATTTCATGGATGCAGACCACTCCACCAGGCAATCGCAATGATTGCCTGTGGCGGTTCCGTGGCGGACGGTCTTTGTGTCCATCGCGGTCCAAACGCGATTCCCTCTGCCATCGTAATGTGGCTGGGGAAAATCGCGGTCTGATTGCGGAAGGACCACCACTGCATGGCTGGCGGTGGCAGTCCTTCCGCACTCATAATCGCCCCCTTAGAACTGTTAACATACTTTAATGTCAGACTATGGACCATGAAGAAAAATTCAAAGACACTTCAAGACTGTCACATATATACTAGATAGCAGATATAAATTAAGCCGTTGATCTACAGTCCCCAGTCATGCTATAAAGCTGCACTGGATTTCAGTGAAAACCCTATTAGCTTGTGCCAAAGTTTCTAGCCATCAACATTCATCATGCCACCTTAACAGTAGAGTCTGTTAGGGAACTTGGGCAAAAACACAGAGGGGTCAATTAGGATGGCAGTCGGAAAACCACCCCGACCGCTGTGGCAGCGGAAATTGCCTGTCCGCAGGTACAGGAGCAAAACCGGCGGTTCGATTAGGGTCAATCACCAGAAAATTCAGACCGCGGCAGAACGATGCCCCGAAAGCCCGCTGGCAGCGGGTGGAGCATGTGAAAATCCACCCGCGGCAGTCGTATTTACGGTGGAAAAACACAAAACCGCCACTAGGCCAGCGGAGTGACCGCACGTACAATTAGGATACCATTGAAGTGACAGCCGAACGATCCGCTGTTTCCGAATCCAAACATTATTGAATGGTAGAGCCAGCGGAAGGGCTGTTGCATGCCCACTGCCGCGGCCGCTCCTGAACAAATATGGCGGTCAACAAAAAATACACACAACAAGGCCACCAAGTGTATACATAAAACTAGCTCAGCCCCCCAAAACACCTAACACATCCCAATGACACATCCCCATGGCAAGTAAAAAAATACAATTCCCAGGATCAATCTACATAACACACCTGACAGCAATACTCCATTTTGACACACCCACATAGCTGAGTATAAAACCAGCCCCTTCCCTGACCACAATCCTTTGCAATACTCCACCCCTGAAGGAACTAAACCCTAAAGCACAAAGGAGAGGCAAACCACCACACATCTCACCGGCACAATAACACACACCCCACTTACATCACCCCACCACCCTCACACCTGCACCTCAAACCATTTGCACATCACACACCATGGCACAAAAGAAAATACCCAAATTCACTGAAAGTGAGTTGTCAGTCATGGCAGATGAGATAATCAGAGTTGAACCACAATTGTTTGGTAACCTGGTCCAACAGACACCATTAGCCACCAGAGCACAAATGTGGGGAAGGATAGTCAGCAAAGCCAAGGCAGTGGGGACCACCCTGCGCAACAAGAAGGAGATCATGAAGCGGTGAGATGACCTCAAGAGGCAGGTGAAACAGAAGAACTACAAGAACCGTCAGCTGGCTCAGATGACTGGCGGTGGCCCGCCCATTCCACCAAGAACATTCACTGCATGGGAGGAGAAGGTGTTTGCCATACTGCATCCAGAGAGTCTCACAGGAGTAGCCTGGTAAGTAACAACAAAGGGCTACCATTACACTGCTATGTACTGTTTTGCACAACTACAAAGCCACATCTCCTAGGCCCAAATGCATTCATGTGCACCACACACTCCCCAACACATGTCTCACAGATCCAACATTCACTCCCTCTGAATCACCCCAAAGGTAGCCAGCAACATTCCCACGGTTGCATGTGTACAAGCAACCAACACTACAACTCCCACCAGGCCCCCTTGTCCCACCTCTGAGCAGGATGTAGCACTCCACCCCACCCAGAGGCATGTGCCAGCCATTGCATTTCAACAACAAAACTTACAGGTAGGTAGCCTTCTTCACAGGGAGGGTTGTTTGTGGGTGGTAGGCCTACACTACAACTCCCACCAGGCCCCCCTGTCCTACCCCTGAGCAGGATGGAACACTCCCTTATCCAAGAGCCATGTGTAGCCTATTCCCTTCCTCTGCTCCACTTCACAGGGAGACAACCATCAGAACAGGGAGGGGTGTTTGTGGGTGGTAAGGCAGCACTACAACTCGCACCAGGACCCCTAGTCCCACAGATCACCAGGATGGAGCACTCCACCCCACCCAGAAGCATGTGTCAGCCATTACATTGTTCACCTTTGCCTAACAGGTAGGTAGTCATTTTCACAGGGAAGGGTGTTTGGGGGTGGGGGGCCTGCCCTTCAACTCCCACCAGGCCCCCTTGTCCCACCCCTGAGCAGGATGTAGCACTCCACCCCACCCAGAGGCATGTGCCAGCCATTGTATTTCAACAAAAACACTTACAGGTAGGTAGCCTTCTTCACGGGGAGGGGTGTTTGTGGGTGGTAGGCCAGTACTACAACTCCCACCAGGCTCCCCTGTCCCACCCCTGAGCAGGATGGAACACTCCCCCATCCAAGAGCCATGAGTAGCCTATTCCCTTCCTCTGCTCCACTTCACAGGGAGGCAGCCATCCTAACAGGGAAGGGTGTTTGTGGGTGGGATGACAGCACTACAACTCCCCCCAGGCCCCCTAGTCCCACAGATCAGCAGAATGGAGCAATCCACCCCACCCAGAAGCATGTGTCAGCCATTACATTGTTCACCTTCACCTAACAGGTAGGTAGCCATGTTCACAGGGAGGGGTGTTTGGGGGTGGGAGGCCTGCACTACAACTCCCACCAGGCCCCCTTGTCCCACCCCTGAGCAGGATGTAGCACTCCACCCCACCGAGAGGCATGTACCAGCCATTGTATTTCAACAACAAAACTTACAGGTAGGTAGCCTTCTTCACAGGGAGGGGTGTTTGTGGGTGGTAGGCCTTCACTACAACTCCCACCAGGCTCCTCTGTCCCACCCCTGAGCAGGATGGAACACTCCCCCATCCAAGAGCCATGTGTATTATATTCCCTTCCTCTGCTCCACTTCACAGGAAGGCAGCCATCCTAACAGGGAGGGGTGTTTGTGGGTGGGAAGGCAGCACTACAACTCCCACCAGGCCCCCTAGTCCCATAGATCAGCAGGATGGAGCAATCCACCCCACCCAGACGCATGTGTCAGCCATTTCATTGTTCACCTTCACCTAACAGGTAGGTAGCCATTTTCACAGGGAAGGGTGTTTGGGGGTGGGAGGCCTACACTACAACTCACACCAGGCCCCCTTGTCCCACAGATCAGCAGGATGGAGCACTGCACCCTAACCAGAAGCATCTGGCAGCCATTACATTGTTCACCTTCACCCAACAGGTAGCGAGCTATTTTCACAGGGAGGGGTGTTTGGGGGTGGGAGGCCTGCACTACAACTCACACCAGGCCCCCTAGCCACCCAGCTCAGCAAGATGGAGCACACCCCCCACCCAGAAGCATGTGTCAGCCATTACATTGTTCACCTTCACCTAACAGGTAGGTAGCCATTTTCACAGGCAGAGGTGTTTGGCGGTGGGAGGCCTACTCTACAACTCCCACCAGGCCCCCTTGGCCCACCCCTGAGCAGGATGTAGCACTCCACCTCACCAGAAGCATGTGCCAGACATTGTATTTCCACAACCAAACTTACAGGAGGTAGCCTTCTTCACAGGGAGGGGTGTCTGTGGGTGGAGGCCTGCACAACAACTCCCACCAGGCCCCCTAGTCCCACAGATCATCAGGATGGAGCAATCTACCACACACCCAGAAAGATGTGTCAGAACCTCACCCAAAATGTGTCACAGAGCAGGTAAGTAGACAGTGCATGTACCCCACCATTTCTCGCAAAAAACATGGAGCCATATGACCACACCAGCCCTCAGATCCCACCAAACTTGGCAGCGATCCAATAGCCACTTCCAGTGTGCAGACAGCTAAGCGTGTGTAACTGTCACTGAAACAAAAGTGTGACTCACCAAATCACATGTTGAAGAAATTCAGGGCACAATCATGCACAGCACTGAATGCTATCTGTAAGTGCCATGGGGGCACAGCATCAAGGCCTACATGAAAACATAACAAGCATGGTCAGTAGTAAAAAGAAAGTAAAGCACATGATATCACAAAGGTAAGCATGAGATCACAATGTGTATTTTATGCTCAGATGTAATGTCTTCCATGCAGAGTAAACAACAAAGATTTTTCACATAAAATTGTTGTGCTGCTAGTCGTTAGCTGACGACCTGTCCTTGTAATCACATAATCTTCAAGTGGTGCATGATATCGTTTCACATGTCACACCATGGACAATTAATGTATGTACCTCCACATCATGTCATGATGCTCAGTACTGTGGAGACATGCAATGTGATATACATGTAAACTATGTGTTGTATAACATGTAACAACAAAACATCCAACACCAAGCTTGAGGTGTGCACTCCAATGACCATTTCCACTCTGTTCCACAGGTGACCAAGAACTGACAGCTGCAGATGACCACACCAACCTGCAGAGCCAGTCTCCCCCCCCCCCGAACATGGATTATGGAATCTCTGATGCCGACTCCCTTGTTTTCTCGGATGCGGAGCCAGAAGCTGGCCCATCAGGCATGCCAGGGCGCAACAGGTCCCAGGACCCCACAGTCCCCACCGCCACAACCACAGCAATAACAACTGCGCTGACCCCTGCTGTAACAACCTGTGCGGCCACCAACACCAGTACCCCCTGCAACACTGTCCCTGCCTTAGAGGATGCCCCCCCACCTCAATATCTGAGGAGGGCAGGGAGAGTACGCGGTGCATAGAGTGGTGACACACCAGGTCCAGGACAGCAGGGCAGGTGGGAGGGCAACTAGGCAACAAAACCAGCCGGACACTGGGACCGAAGCCCTGGCCAACTTCGCCAGAGTCCTTGGGCAGATGAACAAGCCCATGGACACACGGGCCAGGCTCTGAAAGAATCCCATGGACTCCGCCTGCTGCTGAGGTCCATAGACATAGGTCTGGGCCAAATCGTGGACCTCTTTGGACAGCTTTCGGTCATCCTGAGAGAAAGACCTGCGGCCCGAACAACAGCTCAACGTACCTCCAGGGGCACGTGTGATGACAGTTCCCCCACCTCTCCTGTGGACACAGAGAGGGATGAGTCCTCAGACCCCGCTGAGCCTGCAGAAGAGGCCCCCACTGCCAAATGCTCAAGCGGCCATCCCAAGAAATCCCAGGGAGGATCACGTGGCAAAGCACCTGCCAAACGCCAGTCAAGGAGCCAGCCATGATGGCACCCCTCTTCACCTTGCCATTGACCTTGTTGACTGTCCTTATCCACACTGCCAGGTTCATGGCAGGCGTCGGTTGGACTGTGTCACCACATCAGTGTGGTGACTACTCTATTGTCTCATCTGCCATGACAGACAACTCATTGATTCACTTTTCACCTTTTTGTAAATAGTCACTTCCCTGTCACATATACCCATTGTAAATAAACACTGCTTACACACCTATGTTTTCGTGTCAGCTCCATGTTTATGACAGGATGTACAGTGTTGTACCAGGAGTACGGATTGTTTGGAAGCATTGAGAGGCTGAAGGGACCTAGGAAAACACAAAAGAACAATATTCACTTGTCAGGTGATGTCATCACAGCCATTACACAACACTTGTCATCAAGGTACTCAAATCTGCACACATTACAATGAGCAACAGTACCGACATAGACATCCTGTAGCTGTGCATAACTACCCTGTCCCAGAAACATTAGCAGCCAGCACAGAGCCAATAACAGGCAGCAGTCACAAAGTTCCCCTAGGCCTTTTCACCAACAACAAAATCAGCAGACAATGGCACAGTTGTATGTTTTCACTCACCTTCAAGGGATGTAGCGGTTGATGAGCTGTTGACGCAGGTCAACACCTTCCTCATCTCCACTATTCTCATCACTGGACTGGTGTGGGTATGCAGACGGCGGCCTCGGCTTCTCATCATCGTCCACGAGCAGGGGAATTTCTTTGCGCAAGGCCAATTTGTGGAGCATGCAGCATGCAACTACGATCTGACACACCTTTTGGGGAGAGTACATCAGTGCACCTCCGGTCTTGTCCAGGCAGCGAAATCGTGACTTCAGAAGACCAAAAGTATGCTCCACCACACAACGTGTTCTTCCAAGGGCACCATTGTAGCGGACTTCACCCGGGATCCTGGGATTCCGCAGTGGGCTCAGCAACCAAGGCCGGTTGGAATATGCAGAGTCACCTAGGTGTGAGACACACAGAATAAATTTGTAACATAACTGTGGCAGAGGACAGCATGTCACACATACAGCACGCTACTTGACTCTGCGTACTCACCCACAATACATGCACGCTCCGGAAGCAGATTTGCCATCAGCTGTGGTATCATGCTGTTACGCAGGATGTACAAGTCATGGGCAGATCTGGGAAATTTGGCACAGACATGTGAGATTATCATATCCGCCTGGCACACTACTTGCACATTGATGGAATGGAAATGTTTCCTATTCCTGTAGATTTGCTCACGTGCCTGTGGTGGAACCAGGCCAACGTGTGCAGTCAATGGCACCAACAACATTCGGGAGGTGCCCAAGGGCATAAACATCATCCTTCACATCCACCAATTCCGCCAATTCATTCCTCCTGGGGAAATGGATGCATCTGTCCTTGTAGGTCATCATAGCAGACAGGACATCACGTAGCACCATGCTGAACATAGGTTGTGCGACATCCCACCTGCGCTGGACACCGTGTATTGGAATGATCCAGTAGCAAAAAAATGCAGGGCCACTATCACCTTAGACGTTGGTGTGAAAGCAGTCGGATATGTTCTGCAAGGTCAGAGATGGGGCTCCAACAGAGCACAGAGGTCTTGTAGGGTGGGTGGATCCAGACCGAATTTCCGTATGACGTTCTCATCCTCCATGTCTGCCCGCACTGTGAAGGGTTGATGTCACCTCCTAGGTGAGAGGAAAGGGGACACATGTCAATTCAATCCACCATGAGATGTGTCCAACACCTTACGTTTTGTCTGACACAGCGCCAACAATGTCTGGCATCACACTTCAGCTTACAGCACAACTTACATGTAGGGACACTTTGAGCTACACTAGTTGTACACTTGTCCAGTTTTCACACAGTGAGTACTTCCCAAACAGATTCAGACGATGTGACTGCCCAAAGGTACATGTCCACATCTTGCGTAACCATCCCTGAGAGTAGTTCATACAGCATAAGTGTGAAACAGCAACACTGCTGGCTCCTATCTAGCTGCTGTACCTGCCACACCTTCTTGCGTAAGTCGAACAGGGCACACATTAACAACACAATGAGCACAGTCTGTTCATTAAGAACAAGTATGTACATGAGCAAAGCAAACTTCACAGTAAAATTGGCACATTGTCTAGTTAGACCTTCATCACTGTGTGTTGCTTAGCCAGATCACACATTGACATGTACATGTTGGAGTGTCCATCAGACCACTGATCTGTGTACATGCACAACAATATGATAAGTGACATGTGAGGGAGTACATGCCAATGTTTGCAATCCTGTGCACTGACATGGCATTTGTAGTCAGCAGTGGGCTAAATGTTACTCTGGCATTGTTTGCACTATCTTGTGGCATGATTCATGCGTCTAATGTACACTGTTGAGAATTGGTCATTGCCATTGACACAGCATGATATGTCCATAGGTGCTGTTTACGTGCTCCTACACCACAACCACGGTCATAGGCACCAACTTCATGCTGCTAACTCGCGGTAGTGACTGCCTGGCCCCTGCGGTTTGTCACCGCCAATGCCCATGCCCTTAAAGCCAATGGGAACTGCAATCGCGGTAGTGGTATACACATTGGGAAATGGTGGTTGCCATGCTCCGCCACCCAAATCACGGTCATAAGCACCAATGTATTGCAACCATATGGCAGTAGCGACCGCCTAGCCCCTGCGATTTGTCACCGCCAATGCCCATGCCCTTACAGCCAATGTGACCCGCAATCGTGGTAGTGATATACACATTGGGAAATGACGGTTGGCATGCTCCGCCACCCAAATCACGGTCATAGGCCCCAATGTATAGCAGCCATATGGCAGTAGCGACCGCTTGGCCCCTGCAGTTTGTCACCGCCAATGCCCATGCCCTTACAGCCAATGGGACCCGCAATCATGGTAGTGATATACACATTGGGAAATGGCGTTTGGCATGCTCCGCCACCCAAATCACGGTCATAGGCACCAATGTATAGCAGCCATATCGCGGTAGCGACCGCCCGGCCTCTGCAGTTTGTCACCGCCAATGCCCATGCCCTTACAGCCAATGGGACCTGCAATTGCGGTAGTGATATACACATTGGGAAATGGCGTTTGCCATGCTCTGCCACGCAAATCATGGTCATAGGCACCAATGTATAGCAGCCATATTGCGGTTGTGACCTCCTGGCCCCTGCGGTTTGTCACCGCCAATGCCCATGTCCTTACAGCCAATGCAATCGCGGTAGTCAAATGCAATTTTGAAAATCGTGGTAGGCGTGCTCCGCTACAGCGGGACCGGTCATTGAATGCAATTGAAAGATGCACGATCGCAGTAGCGACTGCCTGGCCCCTGCGGTGTGTCACCACCAAGGCCCATGCCCTTACAGCCAATGGGAACCGCAATCGCGGTAGACAAATGCATTTTTGAAAATCGAAGTAGGCATGCTCCGCTGCCGCGGGTCCTGTCATTGGATGCAATTGAAAGATGCACGATCACAGTATCGGGCGCCTGGCCCCTGCGGTGTGTCACCGCCAATGCCAATGCCCTTAGAGCCAATGGGAACCGCATTCGCGGTAGACAAATGCAATTTTGAAAATCGCGGTAGGCGTGCTCTGCTACCGTGGGCCGGTCATTGGATGCATTTGAAAAAAGCTAACCTGGAACACCAATTGCAGCAGCTTAGAACCACAGAAACTACCCTAGGGGGCTATATATGCCTGGGAGAGAGCCTCACATTTCCACTGCTTCCAGACACTGCTGACTGACACTCTTCACCACCAACTGCTGCTGTTCCTGTCTCCTGGACCCAGTGATGGCGAGGACTGAGAACATCATGGCCCATCCCTTCACCACAGAGGAGCTGGAGGTCCTGGTGGACGAGGTGCTCACACAGTATGGGAGGCTATATGGTGCTCCTGATGTCATGGCAAGTGTTTCAGAGTGAAAGTAGGAGAGTGCAGAGAGTGCACAAATGAAGTTGATCTGCTGCAGTATGTGCCTGAGAGTGTGGGTTTGTGTGATACACTGCCTAGCATGCTGACTTCAGGAAGATGGGGTTTGTAGCCTATTTTACACATTCCCGGGCTGTATTTCAGGATGGGAGGGACATGAAGTCTTTTTGCAGCCATACAGTCACACTGCAAGTATGGAAAGTGGGAGTCAGGATAGACTTTGCCTGTGCTAGTGGATGTTTGAGTCCATGATGTTTTCACCGGCTCATTTGTGAAATTAGACAGAGTTTACGTCCAGAGGGTACTGATGGAGGTGTGTTTGACTCTATATTGCCACCATGGATGTGTAAGCATTATGCACAAGAGTGAAATGTCTGATGGCGACACTCTTGGTGAAAAATCACATATCACACATTAGATTGATGTACTTTGGAAATATTATTCTTCCATTGTTTTCATTATGTGTTCTGACTCATATGTGTAGGCACTGTTTGCCCTCTCAATTTGTACCTGCATATGAATGTTCTGATGGCCCACGTTAAACCTCAGTGTGAGCCCCCATGGCCTGTACAGTTACTGCCCAATTTGACAAGGACCCATCAGTGAATGAACAGAGTAAGACATATGGGTTGTCTGCTACCCTATCCATCAATGAGCTATCTCAGGCCTGTGGATTGCACAAGACAGACCTGGTGAGAAGGGTGTGAGATTGTAAGATCATGTCCATAAATGTGACCTCCATGACACTGTGAGCCATTCACAGGGCAAGGATATTGAGGGGTGTGCAGTGTTGGACACAGTGAGTCTGCCCCAACACATCATTTACAATGTAATGTATGTCTTGCTCACTCACAAACTGAATCACAGATATGGGACTTCTTCACATAGCTTTCTGTTTTGGCATTCAGCATGTGTATGAGATGGGCAGGTACTGTGTCCTTCCTCATACCTGCATGCATGTTTGTATGATTATCCCATGCTCATGGACTACCTGTCATGCTGTATTATCTCTGCTAAACATATCTGTGAAGCTGTGCTGAGTTTGTGCATGCTCCTATTCTGAGAGATAGTGGTATATAACCCAGTGTCACTAAAATGTCCTCCTCTTGTCTTCCGTGCATGAAGCTCAATGTCCACCAGCGTAAGGCCGTATGGAGGGCCATTGCACGCAAGGCGCAGGCTCTGGGTGTCTCCAACCGACGGCACACACACTGTCACAAGAGGTGGGATGACATCTGCCAGCTGAGCAAAAACGTGGCAGAGATGACGCTGGGGTTGCTCCCTCAGACTGGCAGGTTGGCACGCAGGAGCATGACACCACTAATGACCCGCATCTTGGCAGTGACACAGCCAGAGCTGGATGTACGTTTGAGGGACCATCAGCAGCAAGCTGGGGTGAGTATTCTGGGAAGGGTGAGTTTGGTTGTGAGTGACTGCATGTATTCCAACCCTGAGCCTGTGCTGAGCTCTGTGATGTTGCTAGTGTGATGCAATGGCTTGTAAGCGGCTTCTCTGTTGGGTGCAGCTGTCATGCATTTTGGCGACATGTACTTTGTCATGCCATTGATGTAATGGCCTTTGATGTTGCATTCTGATTTGTGGCCTTATGGCATCGGCTGCATTGGGGGATTCAGGGACATCCCATCACAGTGAACGGCAGTGTGCCTCATCTGAGTGTGCTTTCATCAATGTGTGCAGTGCCTGACCTTGAAATTGTGAGAACTACACATCTGACACCAATGTGCACCTGTAGTTGTTCTCCAAAGCACGACATGGTGGATGGCAGGAGCTCATGACCATTGCTAATTGAAATTTTGGAGTCTGTACACGTGTTGTCCCCTTAGGGTGACTCCATATGTGACTGTGACAACATGTTGGGATGTACATCTTTTTCACCCACAGGGACCTAGGTATGCTCCCAAGGATCTGTATATCAGGTTAGATGGAGGTACGGGCAAGCTATTTGGCTGTGTGGACATCACATGGGTCAATAATGCCAAGTTTGCAAGTTAACGTGTATTTTTTGAGATTTGAATTAAGGTTGCACAATGTGACTGCACAGGGTGGTGTGCAACATAGGGGTATCACCATCTTATTTTTGTGCTTTGCTTGCAAATGATGTTTGTGTGTATGGCACTAAACTGAACTTACGTCTCTGTCTCTTGCAGTATCTACCGAGGGCACAGAGGTACAGGGCACGGACACCGGGGTTGAGGCATCTTGCTCGATGGCTACACATGATCTCACTGACACTGATGTGACCAGTGTCTCGGAGGGGGACAGGAGTGTCCTTGTGAAATCATGCCCAGAAACACCAGCCTCTACATCATCTGACGCCAGCGGTGAATCCTTGATGTTGGCGGGCAAAGGGAGTGGTAAATCTACCTCCTCTTCCACCACAAATCGTCCAGTGCCCACCCTCTCAGCTACTTTCACTAGTGCTGCACGTGCTCGCACCAGTAAGAAGGGAAGAGTGTCATTCCCCCCAGGCACAGCTGCCCCTGCCCCTGTCTCCCCTGCTGCCCTCAGTGTTGAGGCGGTGGACCTTTTGCGCCAGTTGTGTGTGGGTCAGACAACTCTCCTGAATGCCTTTCAAGACCATGACAAGAAGTTGGCACAGGTTGTTGCCTTCATGGGGGGGATTCATTCAGACGTGGGTGGGCTACACAGGACTGTCCAGTTTTTGTCCTCCACAGTGACGGCAGCCATTCAGCTGTCACAGGCTCAGAGTCCAGCTCTAGGCAACCCCCCTGCCAGTGGCTACATCTGACGAGAGTGACCACACACCACAGCACACAGGCTCCAGGTACACCACATGCAGCACACAACAGCAGCACCCCAAGCGGGCCAGAGCACAGACACCATCCCCCAAACAAACTAAAGTGACACAGGAGCGCAAAGTCAAAATCCCTTCAGGTGACAGTCAGGGGCTTCAAGCCAAGAAGGGGCCTCAGGCTCACATGCCTCAAAAACAGCCCCATCCAAGGACACTGCAGTCCCAAAAGCATCTCCCAAAGACAGGCAGACAGTTGCTGTGCCTATTGTTAAGCTGGTGCCTGCTAACAGTCCGCAGAAAAAGCCCTCTAAGGCAGATTCAGCCACAACCTCAACTCCCACCCACACCCCTGTGAAGATGGGAAAGGGGGACACTGTAGGGGGTTCACCTGGTCAACTGGGGATGGAGGGGAAAAGGTAAGGTCAGGCCAAGTGTACCACCTGATCAAGCAGATCCCCAGAGGGAGGGCCACCACCTGCCACTGGCGTAACGAAAAGTGAGGGGGCCGCCCTTCACGGTACATAGAGGGGCACCCTCAGGGCTCAATCTGGAGCTCTCTGGCCAGAGTGCTGTGCCGGTGGAGCACCTTGGAGCTTGGGTCCCCCTGCACCGCGGGGGCTGCAGGGGACTGTGTTACGCCCGTGCCACCTGCACCTGATACACCTGTGGTGGATATTGAGTCTATTGTGCCCACCCCACTTCCCACTCCAACCAAGACAATTATTCCCTATCGACTCCCAAAGAAGTGGAAAGGCACCCCTCCACATTCTCCCTCACACACTGTGTCTCACGGCAGCATGTCTCCGCCTCCACGTGCCACCACACCATCTGGTCCAAGCAGCCCTCCGGCTCACAAAGCCACTGATGCCTCTACCTCAGCTAGTCCTCTCTCTCCCAGGTCCAGTCCTGCAACTAGCCCCAACAATCAGCCACCTCACAGTCCGACTGACAGCCAAGTCTGAGGCAAAGTCCCCCTCCCACACCTATCTCTCCCGCAGCGGTGCCTGGACTGCCCATTGTTATCCCTCTAGCTGAGTTGCTTTCCATGGCAGTGTACGGTGTCACCCATTCCCTGTGCAGGTTCTTATGCACACATGTGCCTACTTTGAACTATGGACTGGCCACTGGCCTTGCTGTTTGTAACTATGTTTGCCCATTCCCTGTGCAGGTTCTCATGCACACATGTGCCTAATTTGAACTATGGTTAGAAATAAAGGATAAACCCAAAATCCCTGGGACCTGGGTGCTAGACAGTATATATTACGGTGGTCCCAGTATTAAAACATCGAATCGTGTCAGAAAAGGTAAAGAATACAATGATATTCAAATTAAAGATTCAAAGCTGAAATGAATTGATGTGTCAGTGTTAATTAATCACACTGAAAGTGGTTAGCATTTTGTCAAACAAGCATTAAATGACATACATTTCTGTAAAAAACATCATCATTGCAGTGCCCGAAGGGGAACGTGGAGAGGGGAAGGAAAGTGATTCAAGTGAGGTGGTGAGGTAAGTACTATAGGTGGTGATAAAATATCACAGTCAAACATTCAGGCATGTACTATTTGTATGCCAGGAAAACAATTAGATATTTGTCATATTACATAACATCTGTACATATTTAGCCATGTAACACACAAGTCCCCTGTGTGCGTAGGTTCTTCCAACCCTTACTGGCGGGGTCTTCCTCAGGACAAAGGTGGGGGATGCGGGGGACGTGGCACCATGAGTGGCTACGAAGGGGCCTCTCACAAATTAATGGTGGAGGGACAAAGGGCTCCGTGGCTCCCAAACATATGGCGGAGGGAGTGAGAAAACACTCAAAATATTCTTGTAGGTTTGGTCCAGACAATGCACAGATCCAAAAGCTATGTGGTACGAATCCCCTAACATAAAAGTGTCAGAGATCCCGAATGAATCAGGGGAGTCACTGTATCCTCCGTTGCTCTCCAAATGTAGAGACCCGAAACCGGTCCTAGGATGCTTGTTTCCGGTCCAGGGAGGACCTGGCTTGGCAGTTCAGGCTGGACTGTTCCCATGAAGCACAGGGTCAAGACTGATTTGCATATGGCCAGGTCTAAACTGGGGTGGCATGGTGAGCAAAAGAATGATGGATTTAACCCAGATCTCTTGACTGGGGGTGAATGTTTTGATTTGTTCTGCATTCCGTCCATCAATTGTGTGTCTTTTGATTTTTCATCCTAAGTGCGCCAGGTATGCTCAGACGTGGGTCTTGGGCTCACTGTGTCACTGGAATCAACTTATCCTGGCTGAAGAGGGGTGAAACCTCAAAACTGGTCCTAGGATGCTTTTTTCCGGTCCAGGGAGGACCTGGCTTGGCAGTTTGGGCTGCACTGTTCCCATGAGGCACAGGGTCAAGACTGATTTTCATATGGTCAGGTCTAAACTGGGGTGGCATGGTGAGCAAAAGAATGATGGATTTAACCCAGATCTCTTGACTGGGGGTGAATGTTTTCATTTGTTCTGCATTCCGTCCATCAATTGTGTGTCTTTCACTTTCCCACCCTAAGTGCGCCAGGTATGCCCAGACGTGGGTCCTAGGCTCACTGTGCCACTGGAATCAAGATATCCTGGCTGAAGAGGGGTGAAACCTGGAAACCGGTCCTAGGATGCTTGTTTCCGGTCCAGGGAGGACCTGGCTTGGCAGTTCCGGCTGGACTATTCCCATGAGGCACAGGGTCAAGACTGATTTGCATATGGCCAGCTCTAAACTGGGGTGGCATGGTGAGCAAAAGAATGATGCATTTAACCCAGATCTTTTGACTGGGGGTGAATGTTTTGATTTGTTCTGCATTCCGTCCATCAATTATGTGTCTTTTGCTTTCTCGCCCTAAATGCGCCAGGTATGCCCAGATGTGGGTCCTAGGCTCACTGTGCCACTGGAATCAAGCTATCCTGGCTGAAGAGGGGTGAAACTCTGAAACCGGTCCTAGGATGCTTGTTTCCAGTCCAGGGAGGACCCGGCTTGGCAATTTGGACTGGACTGTTCCCATGAGGCACAGTGTCAAGACTGATTTGCATATGGCCAGGTCTAAACTGGGGTGGCATGGTGAGCAAAAGAATGATGGATTTAACCCAGATCTCTTGACTGGGGGTGAATGTTTTGATTTGTTCTGCATTCCGTCCATCAATTGTGTGTCTTTACCCCATTGGGAGTGACTCCTCTCTATGTTTGTGTACAGTACACTCCTGACCTGTCCACTACTAACGTACACACCACTTCAATCTCATGTCACCTGCTCCTTGGGTTGCCGGTGAGTGAACCTCCCCACCACTTCATTTGTTACACAATGCTTTGTGGTGCTGATCTGTGCACAGGACCAATGTGCCACTCAGGACAGTTTCCCAATTAGTTATGTGTGATCTTCTTGTACTGGTGTGCAGTCAGGCTTGCTCATGTGCAGTGTAACTGTTTGTGCTGCACAGTCATCTGGTCATGTTGTTTGCACCTGGGTGTGCAGGAGTTGTGCATCTGTGAGTGTTGAGTAAGCTGTATGGGGGTTTTCTGGGGTACTGCTACCCTTCCTGAGTGTGATGTTGACTGTGTGCTGTGCTGATTTGTGTTGCGGGAGTACATGTTGTGGCAATGTGATGTGTGTGCTACTGATTTTGTTGGTGTGCACACACTGCTTGGCAGGCATGCAGTGCTGTCAGTGTATGTTGCCTTGTACTTGCCTGGTGTGCATCCCCCTGATGTCCAGCTGAGTTTGCTATGTGATGGATTGGCGTGTGCATCTGTTGTGTTTTTTTTTGGATGTATGCAGTGTTTGGGCTGTGTTGGGTCGTTCTGCTGACAGATGCTCTGTGTGTGTGATGTTCTACTTGCATGACATTGTTTGTGAGTAGTTTGTGCATTGTGATACATTCTGTTGTGTGTTGCAAGTGTAGTGTGCATCACTTGTGTGTCTGTCACATGCAGCAAGGTGTGTTCTTGTTACTGGGCTTGATTTGAGTGCACAATAGTGCTATGTCCTCCTATCTTTGACCTGTCACTTGTCAGGATTGTGCATGTGCATGCTTGTGGTACACTATGACACAATGTTGACTTCATGGGTGTGGTGTCTGTGTCTGTGTTAGCTTATTGTCCCATTGATCCGAATTTGTGTTCCTGATTTTTTGAGATGATGCAATTCTTGTTTGTGTTGGGGTATGGTGTCTGTGCATTGATCTTGAGTGACAATGTTGTGTACTCCTGTTCTGTCTGGGGTCCCATTGCCTTTCCCATGTTTGGGTGGCCATATGTGGGCTTGTACTTCTGTGGATATTGTTTGTGAGCTTTGTGTTTTGCTATTGGTTTTGTGTCAGCATTGGTTCAGGCATCCCTGAGTGTGAGTGTGATGTTTGTGTATGCACCCCAGGAAGTGTGATTGGTTGTCAGTATTCTCACAGGACATCATTTGCACCATTCTGTGTGTTTAACATTAGAGTTAAGTGCTGCTGATGTGGGTTGGATAGAGGAGGGGTATGTGTGAAGGTCCAATTTCTCTTTGACAGTCAGGGAGTGTGACAATGAGCCATGTGTGTTGTGCTGATGACATACATATGTCAAGTACGTTGAGACAGATGCGTGGCTGGTCACTGTTTGACTTCAGACACTTCCTACCCTTCCTGTGCCTATGCATGGCTTGCCTTGATGTCTCCCTGAGTTGTTGCATGGAGGTCACTTTGATTTGATTTGACTCACTGTGCCACCCATGTCTGATTTGATGGCCTAAGTGTGGTGTGATATGTTCCTTCTCTTGCATGTGATGTACACATGCTTTGTGGCTTGCTCCATGGCTTTCCATCACTGTCCACTTCACTTTTGGCTAGGCCATTTTTTGTCCTCCAATGCTGCTGACATCTGGTATGTGTATGTGGCTGTATGTCAGTGTGGGATGTGTCTGAGTGACTTGAGAGGCAGTGTGGACAGTTCAGTGTATGTTCATGTGCAGTGTGAGTCTTCATCTTGTTGTTGGCCTCAGTTTGACTGACATGAGTAGGTGTGAGGAGGAGGGTTGTCCTGCCCCTGAGTTTCTGTGCTGGGTTTTCCTCTTCACCCCCACCTCTGAGACAGGCTCCCTGGTTGTTTGGTGTGCATGGTGCAGGGTCTGGCTACACCTGGCAGATGAATTGTGCAAGGGGGGCACAGGAGGAGCACACAGCATGTCTCCAAATTGGTGTGGAGGCATAGTGTGTGAAGGGTGGAGGTTGGGCCCTGTAAATCTTTGTGGACGGCCCATACCTGGCACTGGCCCTGCCTACTAAATTGCGCACAGGTTTTCTCACGTCTGCACCGCGGCGTTGATGTGACCGGGAGATTGAATTGATTTTGCGGTCGATGGGTGACCCGGATGAGGAGGGGTGATTTTCTTGAAGGTCGGACATGTGTGGGTACACTTGGGGATGTGTTTCTGTTCTCACCAGAGTGTCTGATGTGGACAGGAACCGTATGTCAGCCCAGGAGTTGTGTGTTGTGGTTGTGTGCGTAGTTGTGTGATTGCGTACCTGTGGTGTTGTCCGTGACGGTGCATTACTTGCTGGTAATGGAGGAGCTACAGCACCGGTAAGGCCTGTAGAGCTGGATCCATTGGGTTCATGACCGGGTGGAGGGGACCAGGAGTCTGGTTTCGCGCTCCGCTGTCGTGCTTCCGCCATCTCTGATTGGGTGATTTCTCCGCTGCGATGTGACGGGCTGTTTGAGGTGTCCTGATTTGTACAGCGGACGGGACATCATTCTGCATGGTCTATTGTCTCCCACCGCCACGTTGGTGTGCGCATTTTTGTGGCGGTCGACGTCGCTCTGCGGTTGACGGGAAATGGGCTATGTTTGCCCATACTAATATGGCGGGCGCGAGGACCACTGCTGGAGTGCTGAAAAAGACATTTTCCGCCCCCGCCAGCACTGCTGTCGTGCCTCTGCCCGCCATCCTAATGAGCCTCAGAGTATCCTCTTTGCTTCTGCTTTGGAATATGGGTACAATGATGAACAGAGACCATACATTTAGAATGATTGAATTATTGGTCACATTTAGAACATTAGTTACAAAAGGGAGCCCACAGATCAATATTGTATATAAACAATCCATGGATACTCGGTGAGGCTCTAGTGCTTTACCAGAGGGGTGCTATCCTTAATAGCATTAATCATGTCTGTTAACTTAAAGATCAATGTGTCCCCTAATGTGGATGGTTAATTTGTTGGTCAGTCCAGGAGAGGATAAAGTAGGTATATGAGAAATAAGTGACGCAGGAGTCAGCCAGCATTCGGGCCTCTTACTTATCATTAAGTGGTTACTTCAGAAATCAATGCACTATGATCAATCCTGGTTGACCATGTCAAAAGCGGCTGAGAGATTAAGAAGCACCAGAGCAAGAGTAGTGTCTCTATCGCTGCCAGGCGGAGGTTGTCTACCACTGAGAGAATGACTGTCTCAGTGGAAGGGGCTGGCCAAAAGTCCACTTGGTGGGGGTCGAGAAAGTTAGTTTCCTCCATGAAAGAGCAAATGCATTTGGCTACATGAGCCTTGAGTACCTTTGCCACGTAAGGAAGCAAATATATAGGGCGGTAATTTTTTAAGATGTATTGATCGTTGCTGGCTTTCTTCAGTAGAGGAACCACTATCACCTCCTTAAAGGAGGTGGAGACCCAGCCACTGCTCAAGGGATAGGGATAGGGCAGGATCAAGGAAGTGAGAAAAGGCAGTTTGGAGAGCCCGATTTCACTTTACTCCATTGGTCCATAGACACGCCTTACTGATGGCGGGCAAATCAGAAATTGTGACTGTGTTGCAGCCTATTAAATGTGTAGCCAAGTGTGAAGGACTAGAAAGGATACTGCTTTAAGGTTATGAATCTTATCAATAAAGAAAGAATTAAAAGCTTTAAAAAGAAATCTAAGTGGGAGTGATTGCAGGAGCCACTCTGTCAGGGTTGGACAATCCAGCCACAATTTTGAAGATTTTCTTCGACCTGTCAGTTGATTTCGTAATTTTGTCTGAGAAGAAGGGCAATTTGGCTCGTATAATGAGCCTTTTGTATTGTTCAAGAAGTGATAGGTAAGCTGCTTTTTTTTATCCGTGTAGTAGTTTTTTTTTCGCTAATTACGTTCAGCATGACTCGTTTTAGTTTGGCTTACTTTGTCACCAGAGAACCATTTTGATGCGTTGTGATGCTTAGGAGGTCTGACTCTCCGAAAAGGAGCGTGAATATCACTAGTTTATGTGAACCATTTCGCGATACCTTCCTCAGGTCTGTCAAAACAGCCATTTGTGTCAGGCAGGGAGTTTGCCAGTGAGCTGCAAAACGAGTCAATATCAACATGGACCCAATTTCTAAAGAACCTGCCGGCACCAGATTGAGACTTTGACAGGGTCACATCAGTGAGTAAGAATTTAATTAGACAATGGTCTAACCATGTGCATGGTAGTACAGCTATAGGGGAAATTGAAAGCTTTGTAGTCCAGACCTGATCCAAAATGTGGCCCTTATTATGTTTAGGTGAGGATGCATCAGCCGCGGTCGGTAGTAGGAGTAACTGCAGGGCGGTGACGTGGGGAGGAGGAAGGGCAGGGTGGGGGGTAGTAAACTATGGATTACGGAGGTTTACAGGTAAGTTAACATATAAATTAATAAAAAGAATTTCGTTGCGTGCACTGCATCGCATTTGGGGACTAGTGGGATCAATAAAAGAGGGTATGATCGGTTCCGCCAGATCAATGGCAGTGCTAGGTTTATTCAGTAGCCCAAGGTTGGAGAGAAGTGAAAGGATGGATGGGTTCCAGCTGATGGACTTTAGAATGTAGCGATCTAAGGGGTCGATTACGTTGGTGGGCGGATCGCCACCACCTCTATGGCGGTGGCGATCCACCTGCCGATTCCCACCACCCGCCTACCATTTCCCCCACTACATTACGATGGCGGGGGGACCCCGGCGGGCGGAAAGACAGTCCGCCGGTTTTCCACTGGTCGACTCGTCGACCGGGCAGAAAAAGGGCACGATATGGTGGCGGTGTCTGCAAGACGCCGCCATCCATATCATGATGCAGGCTGAGATATGCCTTTCCATGGCAGCGCTGCTGCCATGGAAAGGTATGCGGTCTTCTGTATTGGGGGCCCGATGCAGGCCCCCGGGGTGTTGGGGGGTGGGGGGTGCACTCGGGGGGTGCCACATTTGCATGCACAAGGTGCCTGTCACGTTGTGCATTCAAATGCACAACAAGCATTTTGTACCTTGCAGTGGGTGCTGCTTACAGCACCGCCCACTGCAATGTAAAAAATGCGGTATGCGCCCGCCAGTGTGGCGGGCACATCCTAATGCCACTGGCGGGACCGCCGCACCATCGGCGGTTGGTCCCTGGCTCCCTTGCGATGGCGGGCAGACTTTGTCCACCCGCTATTACAATAGGGCTCTAGGCTCTTTAGAGGTGTAGGTAAACTGTTGAGCATAGTGGCTAGCCCCTAGCCCCATCCGGTTGCAGGTGTGCGCAACCGGACTTGCGTTTGGCAAGTCAGCAGCACGCCTGTGCTATAGGTAACATTAAAGCAGCGAGGAGCTCTGACAGACTTCTCCCCATCTGCCTGATTGGCTCCCCCCAGGTCAATCAGGATAGAGTGTAGCGGGTCCTCCCTCAAACGAGGAGCTACCCCTTAAAAATTATTTTTAAAAGTATTAAAGTGCACAAAACATTTTGCATGGCTATTCTCACTCTATAAACACTTGTAAAGTTTTACTATAATGGTTCTAGTAACCTTTTTTTGCAGAGTGTAATTGTGTAGGTAATTGTCTCAAATTTCATAAAAATTTGACGAATATTGCAATATCTATAGACAGAATATTATGGAAAATGAAAGGAATATAAGCTAAATACGAAGTGCACATTTTTCACATTTTTCTCCTAGTGGAAATTATAAAAGTGAATGTTGGCCCATAGGCGCACATCTGAAATCTACAATTTTGATGAATATCCATGACAATGCGTGGTGAATCCCAAAAAAAAGTGAAAAATCTACGCAAAGCAGAAGAGAAAAGCTTACAGGTATAGATTTCTGACTTTTTAAATCTTTTTAAAGCAGGGCACACCTCGTTATTTTATCCAATTCTTCTGCATATATTTAATTCCTAACTACCCCAGGTGAACTGTATTCCTTGTAATGGTATAGAGAAAGAATATCGAGTTAGAAATGTCGACTTGCACTAATATCGACTTTGAAATATCGCAACACTGAAATATCGACAGCTAGAATATCATGAGCAAGAATATCGAGTTTAAGGTCAGAAATATCGTTTTTTAAAATATCGAAGTCAATATCATTTGCAAAAATATCATTGTTAAAAATATTGTTTTAAGTTAGTGTTTTGTATTTTAAATGTATGTGCTCTATTTTTTTGTATAAGTAATGCTTTTGTTTTTTAATATATGTGTTAATTTTTTTGTAGTTATTAATTTTGTGGGTTGTGGGTTTATAGGAGAACAGGGTGGAAAGTAATTTAATTATAATAAATTAAATATTAATTTGTATTTATTAGTATTGATTTAATTAAGATTTTATAGTGTTAATTGTGGGAATTAATTTATTATTAATTAATTAAGTAATATTTAGTTGTTAATTTTTATTAATTAATTACATGGTAAATATCTTAATTGTGTAATTTTTTAGGAGTGGGTTGTGGGTTTATAGCGGAATAGGGTGGGAAGTATTTTAATTATAATTAAATTATTATTCTTTTTTATCAATCAATATTTATTTATTTAATATTTTATACTGTTAATTGTGGGGAATAATTTATTATTAATTATTGATTAATTAGTTGTTAATTATTATTAATCAATTGGTAATTAAGTTAATTGTGTCATTTGTTTAGGAGCGGGTTGTGTGTTGATTGGGGAGTAGGGTAGGAAGTAATGTAATTGTACTATATTTAGTAATATTTTTTATATATCATTTATTTAATTGTATTTTATAGTGTTAATTGTGGCAATTAATGTAATAATAATCATTTATAACTTGTTTGTTAATTGTAATTAATTAATTAATTAATTAATTGTTAATTAGTCATGTTACTTCTGTCAAGTCTTTAGAAATGGGTGGTGGGGTTTATAGGGAAATAGTGTGGGAGGTAATTTACTTATAAATAATTAATTATTTGTTAATTAATTGTAATTAATTAATTAAAATTTAAATATGGCAATTGTGTAATTAATTTGGTGTGTGAGTTGTGGAGTTTATAATGGTAAATGGTGGGAAGTAAATTTTCTTAAATTAATTAATGATTTGTTGTTATTTCCTATTAATTAATTAATGTAAAATTAGTTATGGAAATTGGGTAATTATTTTTAGGCGTGTGTTGTGGTGTGTATCGGGGTAGAGGGTGGAAACTAATTTAGTTTAAATTAATTAATCATTACTTGATCATTAATATTCATTTATTACTTGATAAATATGTTTGGTAATTGTTTATTTTTATTTTGTTTGTGGATTTTAGTTCCATAGGGGTAACGTTTGGTTAGTAAATACATTGTATCTGTTTTAATGTGTTGTTTAATAATAATATTTGTTTAATTGATAATTCTTTGTGTTAATTATGGAGGTACACTGTTTTTCAAATGTAGATGTTTTTTTTAAATTGTGTGGTGTTATAGGGTTGGTAAAAATATTATATTTATGTAATAATTGATGTTTTTGATTATAAATAATTTCTATTACAAAATATTTATTTGTTTGTACATTATTTTAATTTGTTTTTAAAACGGTATCTTTGTATGTAATATGTAAAAAAAAAATTTGCATTATAATATGTTTCTATGTTTTGTAATTTTTTATATTTTTATTTACGTTTTGTTTTTGGTTCTTTATTATGTTTTGTATTGTAATTGATATTTTGTTTGCTTTTAAATTTGAAGTTTCTTCAGTGGGAATAGTAATTTTCACCCCACCGGTATCCAACACTTTCCCTACTGCTGCATTCGCAGGAGTGGGAGTAGTAATTTATCCCCCTCCGTTATCCAACACTTTCCCTACTGTTGCACTCACTGGAGTGGGAATAGTAATGTTTTCCCCTCCGTTATCCAACACTTTCCCTACTGTTGCACTCGCTGGAGTGGGAATAGTAATTTTATCCCCTCCGCTATCCAACAACTTCCCTACTGTTGCATTAGCTAGAGTGGGAACAGTAGGTTTTACTCCTCCGCTATCCAACATATTCCCTACTGTTGCACTTGTTGGAGTGGTAATAGTAATTGTTTTCCCTCCGCTATCCAACACTTTCTCAACTGTTGCTCTCACAGGAGTGGGAATAGTATTTTTTTCTCTTCTGCTATCCAACACTTTACCTACTGTTGCACTCTCTGGAGAGGGAATAGTAATTGTATCCCCTCCAATATCTAACACTTTCCCTAATGTTGCACTAGCTGGAGTGGGAATAATAAGTTTTACTCCTCCGCTATCCAACATATTCCCTACTGTTGTACTTGTTGGTGTGGGAATAGTAATTTTTCCCCTCCGCTATCCAACACTTTCTCTACTGTTGCTCTCGCAGGAGTGTGAATAGTAATTTATTCCCCTCCGTTATCCAACACTTTCCCTACTGTTACACTTGCTGGAGTGTGAATAGTAATTTTATCCCCTACACTTTCCCTACTGTTAAATTTGTTGGAGTGGGAATAGAAATGTTATCCCCTCCGCTAAACAAAACGTTCACTACTGTTGCACTAGCTGGAGTGGGAATAGTAATTTTTACTCCTCCGCTATCCAATCCTTTCTCTACTGTTGCACTCATTGGAGTGGGAATAGTAAATTTTCCCCTCCGCTATCCAACACTTTCCCTACTATTGTATTCACTGGATCCGCTATCCAATACTTTCCCTACTATTGTATTCACTGGAGTGGGAGTAGTAATTGTTACCTCTCCGCTATTCAACACTTTCCCTTCTGTTGCACTCGCTGGAGTTGGAATAGTAAATTTTAATCCTTTGCTATCCAGCACTTCCCCTACTGCTACATTCGCAGGAGTGGGAATAGTATTTTTTACCTATCAGCTATTCAACACTTTCCCTACTGTTGCACTTGCTGGAGTGGGAATAGTAATTTTTACACCTCCGCTCTCCAACACTTTTTCTACTGTTACCCTCAATAAAGTGCAAAGTGTAGGTTTAAAACATATTACAAATTTAATGTATAATATGTATTTTTTTCATACATTTTTATGTTACAGGTGTGTGTATATATATTTATTTAAAATTTTCTTATATTTATAACATTTGAAAATTAATGTACATTATTATTTATTAATTATTTTTGACTAAATATATATGTATATTACATTTTACATATGTATGTTTACATTTTTTTACATTAAATTAATTACTTATAATTGTTATCATTTACAAATAAATCCAAATAATTTTTTTAAGTTAGATTTATTATTTTATTTCATTTACATTATTTTTCAGACATATGAAAAAACGATATTTTATATATCGATTTTTTTTACAACAATATTTTTTTCTCGATGTTTTTGCAGTTACCATTATGAAGCTCGGAGGTCGATATTTTTGACAACGATATTTATGTCCTGATATTTCTGTAGGTCGATATTGTTGTTCTGATATTCTGCCAGTTATCCTCCTTGTAATGCTTACACACATACTCCCAACTTCTCCCTGAAATGCGGGTTTTTTCTGCAAAGACATTTTCTAGTTTTAGTACACAACAAAAGCTGAAGAAATTAGCTGGTAAATTGTCGACAGTTCATAGACCACATGTCACTAAGCTCTGTGCCATGAATACCAATACAATCCATAAAAAGACTCACAAAAGCCACACTCACGAACACTAGAATTGTACAATCATTTTCAAAAGTTTGAGAAATGCTTTTGGCAGAAATTGTATAATTATGTGTTATTTTATAAGTATTTTTGACAAACCAAAAGTACTGCTCGTATTATTTTACTCCACTGAAATGCACAGTCGTCCATGGATTTTGAGAAATGTATGCTAGACGTCTTGATGAATACAAATGTCTATCCACTACCACGAGTAACATTAGAAATGGGTCACTGAATCCGTCCCAGGAGCTGTTCTGAGCTGCAGCCTCCATGCTTGATAAGAACGAGATCCAACCCTGCCAGGCAATGTTTGGCATCATCTGATTTGGTATGAGCTAGACTTCCCCGAGGTATAACGAGACTGGTGATTAGAGAAAAAGCCCTGCAAGACACTAATGTGTAGTAAGTTTATTGGTGGTCTTAGCATTTCACCTCATTCAGACGTCTACCGACGCTTCCACCTTATTCTTGCCTTCACTTTAGACAATTATTACAATCTGCTTTTCTTGACTTGTAGCAAGCATCTCTGCAGAAGCATGTGTGTTGATGACGAGTGCTGTGCTTGCCCTAAGGTGACTGGAATATTCACTCCTTGGCAGGCACCCTGGCAATACAGCACAGCACTCCATTAAGACAAGGATGAGGGAGCTTGAAAGGCCTCGTGCAGTCATTTGATTGCCTCCTGATCTGAGAAACAGATCTGAACGTTGCTGTTGGATTTGGGTTGGTGCTGGTCTATTTCAGTATCTGCAAGTTTATTTTGCCCTGTCCTAAAGTTTGGGTGCATTGGCAGGCTAGATTAGGTTTTTATAAACGTGGGCTGCTCAAACGTAAAGGGTGTTTGTGTGTGCTCATCCGTGACCTACTCGAGTTGGTTCACAGGTCGGAAAGCCCCTGTTAAAGTTGTTATTGCTTCACTGCCTCTGTGTTCAATTCAGAGGCTATTATGTAAAGCTCCTCACTGCCCAGGCAAAAATACAGCATGCGAAAAATAGACAAATGTTTTGTCTGATGAACTGTGGCAAACATATTCCAATATTTAAGAAAACAGTAAGGGGTCGAGGCACAAAAATAGAAAAGGGCCTGCGCAAAAAAATGAAATTTAAGTGATTCGTAAAAGAATATTGTGAGTCAGTCGCAAAAAAAAAGTAAACATTTAGCAAATCATTATGTGCAAACACAAGAATTCACAGGGAACGAATTGCAAATTAGCGAATCGCTAGCATTTGCTAAATAGCAAAACGCTCACATTGAGCGTGGATGACATCACACCAACCAGGAGGGCGCACACAGAAACACACAGAAGCCCCCAATCTCAATCCATTGACATATTACTGGTCAATAGCAACTGCTTTGTTGATATCTCTACAGTGCGGACATTCAATTGGGGCACAACGATTTTTATTTTTTGTAATCAAACGTTTAGATGTGGCTGTGTGGGAAAGAACGAGTGCACCATGCATTGCCAGCGAGTAATTATTCAGAAAATAAGTATGAGTAGCATAGCTGTTATGTTAGGGCCTGTAGGGGTGGCAACTAATAAAGAATGTGTGCAGTAGGGTTGAGAACGAATCCAGAACTGTGTTGACAAAAAATGGAATTGTATGCAACTGTATGGTGAGAGGATGTGGCGTAACAACCAGAGCTGCCGACTTTGGAACTGGGGAAGCGGGTTCGAGACTAGGGTTGGTTCAACATCCTGTGATTCTGGGCAAATCAGAGAGGGCCTGATTCACAGAACTAACTTAAGACAAAATCCTAAACTTACTACCATTTTGGTATTCACAGAAGGCACTTACTCATTTTGGTATTCACAGAAGTTAGGAGTCCTAACTTTAGGACTCCTAAATGCCTTCTGTGAATACCGAAAGTCTTAAAGTTAGGATTTTTCTCAGTTTAGGAGCAGTAAAGTTAGGACTCCTAACTTTAGGACTCCTAACTTCTGTGAATACCGAAATGAGTAAGTGCCTTCTGTGAATTCCAAAATGAGTAAGTGCCTTCTGTGAATACCAAAATGATAGTAAGTTTAGGATTTTGTCTTAAGTTAGTTCTGTCAATCGGGCCCTCAATGTCCCAGTGCTTATACAAATTAATAAATCCTTCTGTAATGTAACTGGTGCTCATTTAAACCACTCTACTATGGGTGGAGTTTGCACTAAAACTGCAAAAATAAAATACATATAAATCGAGTTTACTACTCTGTAATGCATGGAGGAGTTATTGGCCTGCGATGTGCAGGCAACGTTCTCAATATTGTTACATGCATAACCTATAACAAATAGTATTTGATCATTTTGACATCTATCCATTATGTGCAGGATGGGGTGAGGACAATTCTAATTACAAGCCAAGTGATGTTCCTCATCTGTGCCTTTCAATACTCTGGTAAATTGAGTCCTCTGTCATATCTAAATCCACTAAATCCACTTGGATTTCAGTCCCTAATTTGTTCATTTTCAGGGATTCTGTTTGCCATGATGTTTTTTAAATGTTCCTTTCCTGTTGTTTTTGCTCTGAGTATTATTATGATTATTGTTTATGGTGTTGTATGCCTATGGATTCCCCCCTTCTTTTGGGTGCAGTACTTAATTTGAGCAGCTGGTTGAAGGTGGGGATGACCGGCAGTTCTTAATGGGCATCGGGACTCTTTGTCAGTTGATTACACAAGCAATCCCAAATCACAGTAAACATTTGCACTGCTCCTGGTGCCTGTCTATCTGTATCCCTTGATGGCCTGACCAGGAATTCATGCTTTACATGTCCTCATCATGTCTGGATTAGAAGTGCCCCTGGGTGACCCTTCTCCTGTGCTGCGTCACCAGCCCAAGCTTCTCACCCATGGACCTAGCCACACCTCCTCGGGACACAGGCCGCAGCACTGTAAGCGTTTCTGCCATAAGGCGAGCCCGCTGACTGAGTGCCCCCAGAATCAGCCCCATGAACCTCAAGGGACAGCACTGAATGCATCCCACATAGGCATTCTGAGAGAGGGCCACACTAGTGGTAGAAATGTTCAGCAGCCCCTCCCCCCCTCAGAAACAGTTTAGACATCTGCCCTTGACGTTTTACCAGCCAAACACTGCTTGAGGGAAGTTAATGAAGACGTTTCCAAGTGCCAGCTTTCTCTCCAGTCTTTCTAAAATATTATCAACTCCCATCTTCCCATCTACTTACTCTCTGGGTGATAGACTGGAGAAGGAAAATCTTATCTTCGATTACCTTATCATTGGGATGAGGCGAGGACCATTTTGTGGCCCGTGTTTACCATTTAAACAATGGAAGACCACTTAGTGATGTAGCCAGGATGTCAGTGACAAAGGACAGATGTCGGTCTCATATTGGAACCGATAATTATCCGCAATGGGGAACAAGTACTAGGAGCATATTTGCAAATATAAATAGGTTTATTGCAATGCTGGTAGTTGGAAAAAAACACTTTAGCCAACTGTAGTTCTTAGCTATTATTTTCTTTAATCAATAAATACATGACATGTACGAAAACTCTGTAGAGACTCCTAGAAAATGTAAACACACACAGGATGAGCAATTTTATTTTGCTCTAGAGTCTCGGGATTGCAATTTATTGTTCTGGGAGGCAAAGACCTAAAGCAAGGCTTATGCAAAAAATTCAGTTATGATATTTCAGTGATCCACATGCCAAGCTACATAGTTTCTCCAAACAGGACATGCTTGTAGCATTTCCACACCAGGGCAGGACTGGGCACCGAAACCGGCCCTGGCAAACAGCTCGGCCTGCCCCCCCTGAGGTGAGGGGAGGTGCAGTCAAGCTGTTTGCCAGGGCCAGTTTCGGCTGATTTTGTTACAGGGGGCCGATATTGCAGACCCCCGGTAACAAAAACGGCTTAGTATGTATTCTACTTCATACTTCTTTCATCCACCACTAGACACACCCTACATATTTAGCTCTTTCTTGCAGGTCCTTTTTAGGTCGATAATTCGGACCTCTTGTACATACTTTAGGATATACTTATACGTGTATGTACTTTGTGGGCCCTGGGGATCAGCCCTAGGACTTGTCTACTTCCGCTTAGGGACTTTTTTCTGTTCAACTGTCTCTATTTAACGGAAACAGCCTTTACAACAAGCTTTTTACCTGGTTAAGCCTTTACAACGCATTTTTTAGCGCAGATATTTTTACCGCAAATATGCATCTAATACGCATGCCAACACAATTAAGGTAAGTTGGGAGGGAGTGGGGGGTCTCCCCCCACAAATACATTGTTTTTAAATATAAAAACAATGCGTGGTATCGGCATGCGTGTTAATTGCATTTACGCGGCAAAAGCATGCACGCTAAAAAATGCATGTAAAAGGCATGCGAAGTAATTGCATGCGATGTACCGTCGTACATCCCTATTTAACTGGCTTGATAGAAAATGACCAGTAGATGTCAGTAAAATACCAGAATTGCTTTCTACTTGTTCAACTGCCTCTATTTAACTGTCTTGATAGAAAATGACCAGTAGAGATCAGTAAAATACCAGATTTGCTTTCTGCTGAGGGACGTTATTTTGTTTATTTTTCTAGCAACTGCCTCTATTTAACTCTCTTGATAGAAAATGACCAACAGAGGTCAGTAAAATTACAGAATCACTTTAGCATTCTCTGGATTCCAGTCCATAAAAATTGTCTTCCATGTGCACCCGTAGACAATAAATCTTGTATATTCATTGATATGACCACCAAAGGCCCTGATTTTATGATAAAAACAGAGCTTTGGACTATACCATTTCCCGCTGAAAGGCAATATTTCTCTCCGTGTGTTCCCATACCTGGCGTGTTACGCAGTTTGGTGCTTACTTTCCCTCCATGTTAAAGAACAGTAGATGTTTTAGCACCCAGGCTAATGTGCTGCATAGCTAAATACATATAAGGTCCCAAAGGCGAGACCGATTGCATTGCAAATGCTTGTTCATTCCGGCTTTCTCCATTTGACACATTTTCAATTTTTCTTGTTTATCTTCTTCTCCCCTTTTGTGTTTTCAACTCTCTTGCTTTGAGTCAAAGTCTGAAGAGGAAAAATAAGTGCTGGTCCCCATAAATGAGTGCCGGTGGACCCCACCTGCAACCACTGGCTCAGATTAAGCACTGGCAACAAGAGAGGCCAATGGCAGCTCATACGGAAGCCGGAAGCTCATCAATACTGTGACCGTTTTGGTGGAGGAGGGGGTCATAGCGATTGAGAAGTGTCAGAGAGCACCAAAAAGGTCCCAGATACAAGTATAAGTGAAAGCTATGATTGGAGTGACATTCCATGAGGTTGAAGAAATACAGAAGTGCAAGAATGCCCCTGTAAAGCGTTTCACTGCAGGGTATTAGCCAATGAGGTTTTGTTATGTTTGACCTGAACTGGATAGGGTAAACTTCCATTGTCACAGTTGAGGAGCAGAATGTATTGGTGATTGACCCTAAGGTTATAGAACAAAAGTGTGAGAGATTGAGAAACAGCAGGGGCATAAAAGTAGCATGCTGAGTTTTGAGAGATTATGTGTGCTGTTCCCTTATTTGGTGGCAGTTGTATTAGCAGATGCTGTGTAACAAATGTTCACTATACTTCAAAATCAAAGGGTGTGTGTACTATTTATTGTCAATGAGTTTTCACATTTGAGTGTGTCAGGGTGGTTGCTCCTGTGGAAAAAACATATTTTTAGGGTGGGGAAACCAAAAATTAATGTGTTTTATTTGGCCTAATATATTGCCACTTGCAGTTCTCTGTTCTATTTGTTTCAGAAGAGGAGGCATGAAGAGCCAGGCATCTCTTGCCCCATTCTGACCATTGACCTCTGCCATCCTCGAGTTGCTTCACTCAGCCACTCAGGCCATCACCAATTTTGCAAGCTCGAGGTGTTGTGTGTTTCCTGCCCCACACATTCTGAACCTCGCTCTGCTCTAATGGGGGCCAAAGGCCCATTTATTCAAGGCCCATTTGACCTCATAAGTGGTCTAGGAGTATTTCAGGTGCCTCAGAAACCTTTCCTCTTGGAAAGTCTGCCTCTAGCGCATGTAGTTTCACAGGGCTCTATCTTAAGTCCAACTTTGTTCAATCTGTACATTGGCCCCTTGCAGATATTGTGGAACAACACGAGGTGACAATTGTCTCATATGCAGATCACACACAACTGATAGTCACGCTATCACAAGACCCTGAAGCCTCGTCCACTAACTTCTCCCTTGGTCTAGATGAGCTAGCCACTTGGATGGCAAATATTTGCCTCAACCTTAATGGCAATAAGACGAAGGTGCTAATTGTAAGGAAGTCGCCCTCTATCTGGTCATTTGCTTGGTGGCCCGCATCTCTGGGTCTAATCCCCACTACCAAAAAAGTAACTAAAAGTCTAGGGATATGGTTAGACTCAGAACTATCCTTTGATCATCAAATTAGAATAGTTGTGCACAAGTGCTTTGCGATCCTTAAAATGTTAAGGAAACTGATTGATCTCCTCCCTCTAACAGCCAGGAAGATCCTTGTGCAATCCTTGGTCACGCCGCAGCTGGACTACGGCAAAGTCCTAAATCTAGGCGCAAATAAAGGAAGACTGGTTAGACTTCATCGCATTCAGAATGCAGAAGCCCACCTGGTACTGGGTCTCCCTAGTAGATCATCAGCCTCTAACGCACTTAATACCCTTCACTGGCTTCCAGTCGAGAAACCATTCAAGTTTAAAGCGTTGTGTTACTGTCACAAGCTCTGGTGGAATAGGGACCCCAGTTACCTACATTCTTTAATTACGCCCCATATTCCGTCCTGCACGCTTAGGTCAGGTGGAAACTTGCAAGCTAAGGTTCCCAGAATCCGGAAAGCAAGAATGTGTGCCTAGTCATTCAGCTATCTGGCTGCAAAAGCATGGAACTCTTTAACTGTTCCAGTGAAAGCATGTTTGGTAGAACCAAACAATTGCAAACAATTAAAAACGTGGCTATTTAGGTTAAATTTTCTGGCTCTTTTTTGTTGTAACTCTTCTGCCTGCTCACTCTTCTTTGGTCTGACTATAGCATGGGGACACACTGATGATGTAACCAGGCGCTTTATAATTGGTATTTGATTGATTGAAGATGAAGAACAACGATTTGCATGCCCCAGGACTGGTGGGTGCCGATCTCTCCAATATTGTGGTGCTGGGGCTGAATTTTGGATATACAGCCAATCTCGCACCAGTGTCAAGATGTTTGACGGTGGCCAACCTCACCACTGTGCCAAGAACTGCAACTGCAGCCAATTTTGCCTCTGTACTAATAAGTGTGGCTACAGCCTGCCACACCATATGACTGAAAAGTGTGCCCACAATGTGTTCAAGATTTGCGCCTGCGGCTTTCCATTGTGCCACTCTGAGCCCCACGTTTAGATGGTGAGGCCCATCTGCATTGTATCATCATATGACTCTAAAGTGGGTCAGAAGCCAAAAGAGATTTTCCCCATCCTGTGGGGGCTATGTAACTCTGAGTGGCTCTGTGTGTGCTGAAGTACAGTGGGTTTTGGCCCCCAGTGTTGTCTCTCTCTGTGGCCTGCCTGGACTGACAGAGACTGCTCTTGCAAAAAGCATCTGTCCTTCCAGAAGGGGGAGCTAGTGAAGATATGTGTTGCTGGTTCCCACCAATGACACTTTGAACAAGGAGACCTGCAATTTGTGAGTCTCTAAAGGGGACTGTAATGAACTGTACACTGCTTATGCTGAGCAGGGGAAATTTGCACATGAGCCTTGGTTTGTGTTGCATAAACACATTAATATTCGTGGGATCCCGCCTAGCTTTACTAGAGGAGGGGCCCCAGGTTAAAGGGACCAGTAGCCTTAACATGAGATAATTTAGTTGTGCATTTTAGTATTTCCTGTTTACTATTCCATTTTAAATCTGTGTAATAAAGTACGTTTCCAAAGCAAAGCATCGGTTAGACAATCAGTTAATGCTCTGCTTCGTGACGTTTAGGTTCCAAGTTTGCGCACCCCAATTCTATCACCCTGAAAAGCCTGTGACTGCTCGCCATTGCCACCACTGAGTATCAAGAGCTGAAGGCATTGCATTTCCTCCAGTTTGCAGAGCCATCGTCAGACTCACCCTTTGACTTCAGAGGCAAGCGACTTCTTCCCCCAAGGCAGATGCCAGTAGCCGCTGCTTTCCGAGTGACATATGCTGTGTTGGTAGATAGCCTTCCTAAATTTGAGGCGTATGCAATGTTGGATTGCAAGTGTGTTTGAGGGAGATTAGAATACCTCCTACATTGTGTATGGCCCAATGATAGAACGTAGGAACAAGCAAGTCAGGAGCATGATTCATGCATGGTCAGATGGTTTCACCTTGGAGGTCATGGACAGCCCAAACTAGTGGGGGACAATGTTGCTGGGGAATGTACTATCAGGCCCTTATCTGTGTGAACCTTGAAGTCCACATGGGCAAGTTTGAAAGGTTGAATATTTGAAAGCAACACCCACCCTAGAACCCTCTGTTTGCTTGTGTGACTTCATCTGGCGCCAGCTCTTGTGTGTGGCTCCAGAGCTAGGGTGTGTCACAATAAATGGAACACATTTGGTACGGATGGTTTTTGCTTTCTTTATGACTTCTGACGAGAGGCAGCAACATCTTTTGAAGATCCAGGTCTTCAGTCTCCAGACATGCTGATCCCAACAATTCACCAGTGTTCCTGTATTGCTTTGTCATACTCAACAGTGTTGAAGCACTAGGACTCATCAGTTCTAAAGTGCCAGGTCCACACCTGCATCATAGTTCTTTCTTTGGCACCTGCCAGAAGATCTGGAACAAAAAAAAAAAGTGTTAATCAATTAGTGATTCATGTTTGTATGTTTGCTGTGCATTTTGCAAATTTGCGCCTGAACACTGCTTTTAGAAATAATATACCAAATGCAGAATTTTACCTAGTGATACAGAATTACCTTGTAATGCAGCATTGAAGGCTCACCTGGTTGCATTGCAGGTTGCTAGTTGTGTAGGTGCCTTGGATACATCTTTTGGTTCTTAGTATTTTTAGAAGTTTATAGCTCTCTGTTTCTGCATATTTATTATATATTATTTCAGTTGCAACTTTAACAAATCTCTATTAACCTTACTTATGTTATGTTAAACTCACAATCCACTATCCTAGCACTGCGCTTCACAGGGAGAGTGGGAGATGCACCTTTAGCAGGTTTATAACCAGGTAGGGAATTGTAATGTCAAGTGTGTAAATGTTGATTGATCTTTAGTGAAGTCATGTTTACTGTGTAACCTGTTTCCTTTGTGACTGTAGAGATTTTAGGCTCAAAACTTCCCAACCAGCAAACAGGTCATGACCAGTCTAGTGATGCACAGCAACACTAGAAGAATGAGCAAAGCGGCACAGGAGGCGTGTTTCTGTGTATCTTTCTATTTCCCTTTTTCCTTGCTGATATGTGACACTCACTACGTTATACTTTGTGAGTGTACATCCATAATGCTAAAGCAAGGACAGCACCATGCAGCTTAGCACATTCTATGCATGTGGTTTCCTGACAGCAACTGGATCTTGTAAGGGGCTATTTTCCTTTCTTCATTCTAATGGAGGACAAGATCAGGGTCTTCCCCAGCTTCCTCCCTACACATCCTCACAGTAAGTGAGTTGCGATGATCAGCTCACCGCTGACCTCTGCTACTTTACAGGGTTTGGTGTCACTTATCTAATGACACACCCATCTCCCACCACTTGAAACAAATGTCTCTCTCTCTCCCAGTTAGGCGC
Source organism: Triturus cristatus (assembly GCF_964204655.1). Lineage (NCBI taxonomy): Eukaryota > Metazoa > Chordata > Amphibia > Caudata > Salamandridae > Triturus > Triturus cristatus. Next base: position 427,314,414 of record NC_140593.1, read on the forward strand.
AAATGTCTCTCTCTCCACTGAAGATGACTGTCTCTCCCTCAATTTGTTATATCTGCTCAACTAGCCGGATTGGCTTCAGGTGCATTAGCTTAGATTAGAGTCTCTTATGATTGGCTTCCGCGAGCCACTGGTTGTCAGGGTTTAGTTGATTGCCACTGTCAGACTCTGTCGACCATCTTAGATTGTCATTCTTTTGTTCCCTGGGCTGGTGATAAGGCTAAAGTGTGAGGTATTGTGAGTTTTTAGCTTCTCTCCTACCTCGGCCATCACCACGGTCCCTTATGTTGCAATTACATACATAGGTGCTTTGCCATACCTTGGTTTTGACTTTTTGCATTGTGATTATTTCACCAACATCCACTTGTTTTTCTTGATGTCCGTGATGCAAGCTTCTCATTCAGCAGCTGCGTATCTCATCTTTATTTTACCATACTGATCCTTTGCACATATCTTGGCCTCTGCCTTCCGCATCCACTCTTTGTTCCAGCTGGGAATCGAAATTATGAGTTCAAAACCGAACAAGAGGCTAGCCATGTACTGGCCATTGGTACCGTGAGACGTGTTTTAGTAGGCTCCCGCTGGCGCGAGAAGCATGTGCTCTCTCTCTCTCCTACCACTACTCTAACCACACAGGGCCCTCCTACAATTAAACTCTTGACCATCTTCCTCTGATGCGTTTTCACATCTATCTATCCCTGAGGTGATGGTCCTCCAATGGATCTTGTTCCGCCGAAAGGAGGGGTAAAATTTGGGGTTATCAGACACATCAGTCAGCTGCTCAATGAGGACCATTGATTGGCAGCCGACTTGCCAAAAAAAAAATCCCACATTAAATCTTTCCCTGATTGAACAGTTTCAAGAGACAACAAATAGAACACAATAAGAGTCTCAGGCAAGTTAACGTTTGTTAGTTATTGTATTAAATATTCGAAATTTATTATAAAGAAAGATTTTGTTAGCAATTCAGTCAAAAATATCACAGCTTTATTTAAAACACCTAGCATTCACTCAAGAATGGTTCTAAATCCACTCACAGAATTACATAATCCTGCTACCCATTAGGCAGAAGAGTGGATCTCCAGGCCTAAAGAGTTGATCCTAACAGGTGAGGAGTAAAAAAGTTAAAAGTCCATAAAGGCGAGTCCATTAAGCATAAAGCTTTAGCAAAAGAGAAAAGTTCTGGTTCGGCAAGAAGTATCACAGTCCATCTGCTACTGAATGTAGCATCAGCAGATAGTCCAAAACCATAGGATGGCTTGATACCTCAAAATCAGTCAGAATGAAAAACTTCTTGGCATCACACAAAGTGCATGTATTAAAGTCCCAAATAAATCAAATTGTTGTCAAAAGGGGAAAGGAAATCAAAACAAATACGCTCAGGAAGCAAAATGAATCGAGTGCGGTGCAAAGCAAAAAGGAGTTCAGTGTGGCGCCTTTCCTTTGGGGGTACTTCTTTTATAAGTTCTTGATACAATGTCTGAGTGATGTGACATCACACCACCATCAAAAGACCATCATGTGTTCGGGATGTGCATTAAGTCACCGAGATATTTGCAACATCAACATGGTTTTCCATGCTCATCATGAGAACCAACAGATTCACAAGTCCACACCAGTTATTGGTAGGGGAAAACAGCAATATGCAGGACAGTAGAGATCATGGTTCTCAGTCTTGATATTCCCTGGGAAGTAGCTTTCAGAAAAGTAAAAGAATTTGCAATTGCGGTACAGAAAATGCAACAAAATACTAAATCACTAACCATTGTTAAAATGAGGATAAAGTCAAAACTAAAAACATGTCTCAACAAGAACCCTTCACATTTTATTTGCTTTATACATTCTAAAACATCGTTAAATAGAATAAAAGTCATAATAACCATTAGAAATTACATTTAATATTCACAAATTATTTTTACATGACACTAGCTATCGTTAGGAATAGCCTACGACAAAATTCATTACATTCATGTAAGTGCACATTTTCTAAGTTTAAGAAAAATAAAATCATTTTGAAACATTTATAAACCATATCATCTCTAGTACTAGTCTGCAAAGCTTTGAGCACATACCTCATTACTTACAAGCTATACCACCTATGTTTCCATACTTTGCATTCTCTACAAAAACATTTAATTAGTGGTCGGCCACTCCACGTATAGCATCAAATCTCACCCTTTTTGTATGTATTAGTGTAAATTTGCATATGTATCTCTACATTATGTTTAAAAACACTCTTTTATGCTTCTTCTGTTACTATTGTCTCTTTCATACGTGTCTCTATCTAATGGGTGAAATGTTAAATTTTCAAATTCATATGCTCAGTTCATCCTTTCGTCGTGTATTATGTTTATCAATGTTTGTGCTCTATCACTCCAACACAGTGTTGACAGCTTGTTGAAGTGGCTGATGTTCATTTTCTGCCTGTTGCAGGTTTTAATTAGTATCTGCATGAATCTTTCGACCATTCTGTTTGCCTGCTGTCATGTCAGAGTTACTTTACAGTGCTTGAAAGCTAGTTGCCTGGCAAATTCAGAGACGTTCTTCCCATTGAATGAGGGTCCATTGTAAGTTTTGACATCTTCTGGAATGCCACAGTTTGCTAACAGTTCATTTAGCGTCAGGATTACTGCATTCGTACTGGTGGAGGAAATCTTCTTAGCTATAGTGAATGTTGCGTACCAATCCATTACTACCATCACATACTTGCAAGATTGTAGTGTTCCAAAAAAGTTAATTGCAACACTGTGCCAGATGTCCTTCCGAAGCGGGACATTCGGAGCAGTGACGGTTTGTATCCTTCTCTGACTAACCAAAACTGATGAAATTTCCATAGTGTCTCTTTAACCATCTGATCTAGTTCAGAAAAATATACTCTGTCACAAAGTGCTTTTTTGGTGGCCACCATTCCTTGATTTCCTTCATCAGCTAAGACAGCTCTTCCTAAATGTGTAGATTAACAGTATAGATCTGAGCAATTCACTCCTTCTGTGAGTTAATTTGTTTCCAGATGTCTCCGCTGGCTTATGCTCTTATCTTGACCTCTACCAGTGTGCGTTTGGTCTGTGTGGCTTCTTCGATGACATGTAGTGGCACATCCTGTGGAGTTCCTTGTCTCATTACAAAGTTTATGTATTAATCAGCGCTGGATGCAGTATTTCTCTTGGGTGTCTGTGGGTGCAAAGAGAGTGTGCCAGGTTGTTGTCTTTCCTGGTTTGGGTAGAATTACATAGTTATACTCTTTTAGGTGGATTCCCCACCACTGGATTCATGGCTGGATTTTTGCTTAGAGAATCCTGAAGATCATGATTAGCACAGGATGGCCCATCACTATGTTGAAGTGCTTCACATATACAAACACTTGGTAGCATTTGGATGTCCACACTACTGCCAGGATTTCTTTGTCGGCTTCTGAATATGCCCTTTTGATGTCTGAGAGGCTGTGACTGGCAAAGTATACAATTTGTCAATGATCATCATATCGGGAATGTTACACTAGGATTGTTTCCGATCCAACTGGGTAGTCCGTGTATAACGTTAGATAAAAGTAGGCCATGTTGGTGGTGTTGCTAACTCTTCTTTTTATTTTTTGAAACACATGCTCACATATGGAGGTCCATTCAAACGTATGTCCCTTCCTTGTCAACTCTGAAATAGCATTGGTGATGGTGGTGTACCCTTATGTAGCGGGAGCAGTAGCTGGTCATGCCTAGAAAAGATTGACTATTGTTGATGTCCAAAGATACATGTCCGTAGAACATTAATTGGGTTTTGTGACATTCACATTTGGCAGAATTTAAAGTTAGGTTTGCTCTGAGCAGTGCTTGACATACTTGTTCTAGAGCTCAATCGTGGTTTTCAGATATACTTCCAAATACTAGTAGTTTAAGGTGTTGATGACTGGGCTGGGGATCCTTTGTTTGTGTTTGGCCTCTTGGAATATCTCCGCTGCAGAGCATACTCCAAAGCTGAGTTATTTGTACTGAAACAACCCCAGATGTGTGGTAAAAGTTGAGATGTGCTGTGAATTTTCAGGCTGTGATGTACTGTGAGTTTTCATGGAATTCCAACCGATGGTACCATTTATTTAAGTCTGGTTCAGAAAAGGCACATGCTCCATTGAGGAGCATTATCATGTCAGCCATGTGGGGGCCAGGTTGTTATTCCCACTGAATGGCAATGTTTGGCATCCTCATATTGATGCACATATATACCTTTTTGACTGTGTTACACTTGGGTAGTACTAGTTAGGGTGTCACCCATGACACTAAGCCTTTGAATTGGTCAATGATGGCTGCTGCTAACAGTTCTTAGAGTTTGTCTTCAACTGCCTTTTGAAGGGGGAAAGTTATCCTATGGTGATATTAACTGTTTGGTTTGGTGCATTTATTTATTTACAGCTCTACTATAAAGTATTTCATTGTTCTAAGCCCAGCATAGAGCTTTGAGTATTTCCATGCTTTTGGAAGTATGTTCTCAACCTTGAAGAGGAAAGCATCAGTTCAATTGTTCAGCGGTGGGTAGGCTTAGGAGACAGTCAGTAGGGCTGTGCCCATTGTGATGTGTATTTTAGTTCTTACTATGCAGTCTTTGTATCTGAGAATCATTGTGAACTTCCCCAGGAATGGACTTCTTTGTCATTCTGTTGTAAACTCCTACATGGGTCTGGTGTAGTTTCAGCCTAGGATTAATCTTGTGGCCTCAACAGTGCAGATGTAGTTCAATGATGCTTAACTGCCCAGTATGAAGCAAACAGGGTAACTGACAATCATTAGTTATAGAGGAGGGTATTTTGGTCTTACGCCACCTCCATATGTGACCATGAGCAGGTACTTATCACTTCCTTGTAAGTAGGAGAACAACAAACTCATTACCAGGCTGCTGGATGATGATCTCCTTGACTGTGCTGTTCTGTAAAAGATCCTGTGAGATCTGGATGGGTTATTGCTTTTGTCCCTTACAGCTCTGGTAGGATGGTGTGTGACGTGTCCCTTGAGTTTTGTGTGCTTCTCATGTCTTGCTCCTTTGCACATTTTTCAAAGTGATTGTCCTTTCAACACTTGAGGCATAATTGCCCCATAGCATGGCAAGTGCCAATGTTTGGGCAAGACTGACCACAGCCATAGCATTCTCTTCCCTTGTCTGCACTGTGGTGTCTCCCCGTTTTGCAATGCCGGTCTTTGGACCTGGACTGTTGAACAAGGTTCTTATGTGACTTCTGATTTTGACCTTGGAGCCAGAAGGCTTGTTCCCACTTTTTAATTTTTCCAGCTTCAATCTTTTTCACTTTGGCTTCGACTTGATAATTTATACATGGAATCTCCTATATTTGTACTAGGTTGGGTGCCAGACTTGTCATCCTTACAATGGTCTTTCCCAAGACACTTTGCCTTTTATCTTCTGTTTTTGCTGATTTTTTGTGCTGGCCTTAGGACTCTGAGCACTTTACCACTGCTAACCAGTGGTAAAGTGCATGTGCTTCTCCCCTAAGCATGGGGACATTGGTGTATACTCGATTGGCATATTTGATTTACTACTAAGTCTCTTGTAAAGTGGTATAACCTATATCCAGGCCCTGTAAGTCAAATGCTACTAGTGGGCCTCAAGCACTGATTATGCCACCTACATAAGTAGCCTTTCAAACCTGTTTCAGGCCTGCCATTGCACTGTCTGTGTGTGTAGTTTACTGCCACTTCGACTTTGCATTGAAAACTACTTGCCACGCCTCCCCTTTTATTACATACAAGTCACACCTAAGGTAGGCCCTAAGTAACTCTAAGGGCAGGGTGCTTTGTACGTAAAAGGTAGGACATGAGTGGTTAATGCTTTGCATGTGTCAGGAATCCCCTCCCGCACATGGATTCCCTCCCACGATGCCACTTCCGTGAACCTGGTGCGCTTGGAGGAGAGCGGACTACAACTCCCAGAATGCCCTCCGGCAACAATTGCCTCATGGAACTCAAGAGTTCTGGTTACATAACACCAAGGGTAACGCCTAGTTTTCATGTTATGCAACTCAAGAGTTCTGGTTGCATAACACCAAGGGTAACGCCTAGTTTGCATGTTATGCAACTCAAGAGTTCTGGTTACATAACACCAAGGGTAACGCCTAGTTTTCATGTTATACAACGCCGAGAGTACTACTTAAGGAGAAGATCACTGGGACTCGGCGTCGGATATTCTGATCTTTGCCGGAGTACCTGGTTGAGGTACACGGACCCGTTGGAGAGTGGAGCGGCGGAAGGAACATTCTAAGGAGCGGAGGAGAGGTGCTGGCGTGTGCTTCCTGCCCGTGTCCTGTCCCGTTCTGAGAGCCGTGTTCAACGTCATTGGGCACAAGTACCGTTGGTAGAGCCGAAGCTCCCAACGGCCTGACAATTTGGAGAAATCGAGGTTGGTGCGAGCCGAAGCTCCCAACCCTCGTTACTTGGGTGAACACATGCTTAGAGCTAAGACGCTATCCAGGAGGTGTTTCTGCGTCTTAGCCATCGACACTCGTAGGAGAACTGGGATAGGTAGAGCGGCTGCTCCCATCCATTCGCTGCACCACCTTGGGTATCATCACTTAAACCCGGATACAAGAGACGCACACTAGGAGGTGTTCCCAGCGTCTTTGTGTTGTGGCAGTACTCTGGGGGAAACTGGTAGAGCGGCTGTTCCCAGGTGGTAGAGAGCCCGGCCGGGTGACTCCCACGTGCCCCCCGTATATTCCACAACCTTGGAACTACCCTTCACAGCGGTCGAGTGGCATTGTCGGCCACTGCTTAGCACTGTGCCCTCCGTTGGAGCATACCGGGACCGGTGTGCATGCGGAGGACGGTTAGAAGAGCTGTGAATGGGTATCGTACTTTAACTGGTGATTCCAGTACCGGTATTCTTTGTTGTCTGTAGTTGTTTATCTGTTTATTAAATCCTCCTTAACCTCCCTTTCTCTGGTCCGTTGTCTGTTTGTCCCAACCCCGAGAAAGCCAGGACGTTACAGCATGTCCTGGTAGTGACAAACAGCTAAATTAGTTTTTCACTAGTGTGAGGCCTACTTATCTCATAGGTTAGCATTGAGAATTCCCGCATACATTTTTGTGGTAATTCCTGATCAAAAGGAGAAGCTAATTCATGTTTTATATCTTTGGAATGGTAGTGAAAATCCTCCTTACTGATGAAGTTGGATTTAACATTATTGTTTTAGAAAAGTCACTCTTAGAAAGCAGATATTTCTCTGCACTTACTACTCTGTGTCCCTTACAGCCTGTCTCCAATACACGTCTGGGGTGGGTCTAGACATCCACAAACACTGGAAGCTTATGGACATCTGCATACTGATGGGTCTTCTTAGGCAGGAGAGAAGGGAGGACCTGACACAATTCAATAGGTAGTGTCCTGTCCCCACACAAAACACTGATTTACCCCCACCGATAGGATGGCAGGCAGGATGAGGTTGAAAGGGCACTTCAAAACATTTCCTTTGACGCCACCTCCACTTCAAAGGCACTTTGGGGTATAAGTACAGGGTCTCTGAAGCTCTGCCAGAAGAACTGCTGTGCTGCTTAATTGACTCTATTGGACTACAGACCTGGAAGGCCTGTGTTTCTGTTTGTTGCCCTGCTGCCTGCTGCTCTGTGACTCTGTTGAAGTAGACCTGGACTCTGCCTTCCCTCCAAATGATCTCCAAGGGCTTGTTGGCTTGCCTCCTATTGCTTGAGACTCAAGGATAACAAAGTCTCTACCCCTGGTCCTGTGTCTGGCTCAATGGAAGTGGTCCAGATACCTGCAAAATGGATTTCAGCGCATCTCCTGTATGCGTGTAGCAGAACTGGCGCATCAACCTAGTTGCGAGAATAACATTTTTGCATTGCATCGGAATCAGAACTTTGCCTCCCAAGATCGACACATCATACAGTGTATCGCCACCACTGCAAGTTGGTGAGATCGACGCAACCCGTCAACTGCGTGGCAGAATACAGCGACACCTCTTGACTCAGGCCCTTATCTTCAGAACCGACTCATCTCCATCAGTGCACAGAGAGAATCGATGCACCTCACAACGCATTTCATTGTTGCAACCAGGAAAGGTACTATGTTCACAGGGGCCTGCAGGAGTCCTGTAGCTGACATGTGCTTCCTCGAGGTCGGCCTAAACTTTGACTTTGCCCCTGTCCAGCACGACCTAAAGTAACTTCTATAGCGCAACTTGCTTCTAAGCACTACACTGCATTTACCCAATCCGAGACTCCGTCCTACTGTCTCAACGTGCACGCACGTTGACGGAGCCCGATACTGGATTCACTCCTTAAAAACGCAGCTTACCAAAACTCAGCCTCATCGGGATCCTGAGCGAGGAACTAATAGGTTTGGATACAGGCGGCCAGCCTTGACTCAGTGAGTAACATAACAACAGCTCTCGAGGCATTCAGGTGGAAATTGATATTCGTCGCCTTTGATTCACTAACTCTTTCATTGTTTGTCCCTTTACTCTGCCACACTTAGAGAGTGACAATAGTCGCGCCGCCTCCCTCCGGTATCGATGTCACGAAAAATTCTCGTGATTAAAGTAGGTGCCTCCAAAAATGTTGGTATACTGATAACTTTATCCCTTCAAAATACCGAGCATATTATAACCTTAAAACTAGACTGTAGCCAGCGACAGTTCTGCTTCTGCCTTGATTTACATTACGCTCACAAATTTGACTGTGCATTACTTGCGATCACAAACAATCACTGCACGATCCTACAATTTACGAATACCTTTGCAATTAATGAGTAGTGCACATCTACAATACCGCACACTCCACGCACAGATGGTTTACTAACTTTGTACAATGAAATTGTCCATGCAAGAATGTAAGGTCCATACCACAATGGAACCACTGTTGGTTTTTTAATTACGCTGTGTCTCTTTTTCTTTTCTCTTTACAGGTACATACATTTTTACGGTAATTCACTGTAAGTTACATCCCTATGTGCACCTTAGCCTGTGCGCATAGTTTTACATGATCTCAGGGTTCACTCTGAGCCACGGGTCCTGAAGAAAGCCATTCTAATTGATTCATTTGGCTGAAACATGTAGACCACCTCACAAAAAATCCACTTTTGCACAGTAATTGGAGAGACGTGCAAGACCAGTGGCTCATTCATGTCTATCAAAAATTGTAATTTTTAATCCTACCCCAGGAACCATATATTAAAGGACCAGGTATCCAGTAGGCAGTTTAAACTTTCCACTATCACAAAATCCACCTTGCACAAAAAAAGAAGAAAACAGCTCTGCTGTAATCAGGCGTCGAAGCACACCTGGTAGGCATTCGGCCTTCCGGGTGGGAACCCAATGATGAAGCATGCCATCAAATAGGTTGGTGGATAAGGGTTCTTCTAACAAACCAAAAGGTTCCCCCACCAAGGGGACTTTATTCAAATAAATGTATAGCAAATTTGATAGTGCATCATTTCACTGAAACCTTGAAAAAAGGTGTTCTAGAAGCATAGCTTTCTGCTTGTTCCCTTGTTTATGTACATTTCCAGGGGAGACGAACTGGCCTTCTAGTTTCCACCTCTTTCTCCTCATTTGTTTTTGATAACTTTTAGTGTGTACTTAGCTTACCCTGACTAGAGTGGTACTTCCTACCTGGCCTGGGTGCATATCTCAGCCAACCAGGAATCCCATTTCTAACAGTGGCTAAAGCTATTTTTTCAATAAATGTTATAGTAGAGACTCCAACCTTCTATGATTAGTACTCATATGGCATCCTCGTCCATAAATGTGCTTAATTCGCAGTATTTGACTAGGCCACACAGCCTTGCGATTGAATCACGCATATGTTTTCCCTTTTCTTGAGAGGCCAACTTGAATGTGCACCTTGCATGGTCCACGTTCATTTTTGGTAAGAATTTTTCTTCAAGGGCATAATGTAGTTTTTGATATAGCTGACTTCGCTGGTGTCAGTTCTTTGATGATCTTGTGAACTTCTTTGCAGATGAGAATCTTCATTGTTGATATTATTTGTATTTCATCCTTTTCCTCATGCTTCGATGAAGTTGTTAAAGTTATCCAGCTGTTCCTTTAATTTGGTCCCATGTTGCTGCTATTTGTCACACTTAGTTGCTCCAGGCTTTGTAAGCATAAGGCATATTCTTTTCCCATTTTTATTTTCAGTAGACATTCTGCGTTCCTGTTTATTTTACATTGACTGTGAGTGTGACTTTGACTTCGCCTGTGATTTAAAAGTTGTTTGACTCTTCACCTGTGGTTCTCCCTTTGTGTTGTGCCTTTTCTTGAGTCGGTACACCACCTCAGTTCTTGCAACTGCTGTTTTCGCCAAAATCTAACGTCTGCTAAAATCATGTGGGCTGCCCTGTAAATATCGCGATGTAAACATCAGCGATATTTGCAAGGTAGTCCATCCGGGGTACGCCCAATAACACCCACTTTGCATCTCATTGGAGATGCAAAGGGAGTTGTTGGGTAAAAGGGTGCTAACATGCGCTAATGCATGTTAGCACCCTCTTGTTAATAGGGCGATAGTTTTATCTCTGCTTTTTTGGCTTTAAAAGCCAAAAAAGCGGTGATAAAACCCTTGTAAATATGCCCCACTGTTTTTGATTATTTTTGTGTGTATTTTCGGTGTACTCGGTTGCTGCCTTCACATCACGGATGACCATTCATTCACCAAGCTATAACAGCAGCGGTCTCACCCCCTTCTGTGGCGCTGCTTGCATTATCACCGCAGCCTCCGAGTCACTACGCTTGATCCCTCTGCTAAAGCCAAAGCCTTATTGAATACACAATATTTGGGTTCAAAGAGCCTCCCTTATAGGGTATAATCTATTTTTTCCAGATTTTCTCGAGTCCTCAATATGGTGGTTTCATTTGGTATTCCTGTTGTCAAATATTTCAGAGTTTGAGGTCTACCTTTTGACCTTGAGGGATGAAGCTAACTTTCTTTGTCGGCACTCCGCTGCAGTCGTTCATCTGATCCACTCTGGGCAGGGTATAACTGGAGAACAGAAGGAAGCTATTACTTTTTGTATACAGTATTTCATAAAAGGCAGTCTGTAGTTTCCTTATGACTCATGCCCATTTCAGTCTCTATTTACTAAAGATGTTCTCCATTTGAGTATATAGAAAACAGTCCTAATTAACTGGATCCCGAGTTACTCCTATGTTTAGTCTATCTTTCATTTTATTTATTTTTTATATTCTTGAGCCTGTGTTTTTTTGCCAGTAACACAATTACATCCTTTGTTAATTAATCAGATTGAAATTATATAACACTACTTACTATATGCCACTTAACTGAAATTTCAAGAAGCAGTGATGATGATTGACAACATCTGTTCGTGTCTACATTTTTATACAATTGCATTATCCTAGAAACATAACAAACTGAGCACATCAAGCGAATCTTTGTCAAGTTTGGCTTAAAAAACATCAAGAATAGATTACGACAGTTGTTTGGAGGACATGGTTTTTCAGAACATTTTTGTATCGCAAAGAAGGCCATGCAGGAAATTTAATCCAGATAGCCTGTAGAGGATTCGTCATACTGATTGATTTTTTACTTTGGATGTTTTCATTTTTATCATGTTTTTTGAGAGAGCATTGAATCCGCCCATTGTTGAGCTGAGGCAGTGACACGTGTGATGCTGAAAATTAAAAGTTAGTGCTCACAAAGTGACCCTAATGACATGTTTAAACCATATCAAAGTGACCGAAAGGCCCTGACTGCTTTGCAAAAAACACTATTCTGTTTTTTTCAGTTTTATTGAACTTCTTGACACCAGCATACTTTGGGGCAGATTTATGTTGCACTTGCGCCACTTTTGCGCCGCCGTTGCATCACTTTTGTGACGCAGCAGCGGCGCAAATCCTGCGCTATGGTGCGGGGTATTTACAACGTGACGCATCTGGGAGATGCGTCACGTTGTAAAGCCCTGCGCCACATGTAGGCGTTCCAGGGCAGGTGGGGGCGTTCCGGCGCAGGAACGCCTCCTAAAAGTGGCTGAGTGAAATCTACAAGATTTCACTCAGTCACTTTTGAGCCCATGCTGCGTCAAAACCCTGCGCCTGCTTGAAGCAGGCGTAAGGATTGACGCAGCATTGTGCAGATAGGGCCCCCCAGAGCCTTGCTGGAGCTGCGTCGCGCTTGCGACGCAACTCCAGCAATGCGCCACTTTTACGGCACAGATGCGTGACGCATCTGTGCCGTTTTTGCCAAATGGTGCGCCGCATTATAAATGCGGCGCATTCATGATGGCGGAGCTGGGGCGCAAAATAACTGGCGCATCCCTGCTGATATGCAGGGATGCGCCAGTTATTATAAATCTGCCCCTCTGAATTTAGAAGTTAGGGGAATTTTAATACAAATTTCAACATCTGATGCTTAGAAGAAGGGAGCAGCATCAAGGTGTAACAATGCCAAGGACTATGAAATATGTCATTTTATAAGAAAATCAGGTTTTTCACCCATGTAATGTTGATGACTATGAGAATAGAAAGCAGCCCAGCAAGAAACAATTACATAACGTAATATTATTTACACTTTAAAATGCAAACCCTCCTACTGTTTTCAGCACTATCCACCAACGTTAAGTGGCTCTCACTTCCTGTTTGTCACTGTGTATCTCTCAGGCTCCTATTGGTCCACAGCCTCATGCTAAACTCTACCTAATCTGTTGGGATAAAAGCCAGGGCTGCCTGCAATTGTCCTGCATACCATGGATCCAATCAGCAGCAAAGACACTGTCCCACCCAGACACATGTGCCTACACGCTTTTTCCAGGCAGGCGGTGCATCGGACAACGGATCACTGGCCGACGCGTCTTCGCAGACTAAACTAGCCTCAGGTGAAGTGCAACTCGCTTCCCATGTGAAAGCGAACACCTTAAATACACACCAGGCCTTCCATTCTGACATCGACGAGAGGAAGGAGTGGACGCACACAGGTGTTCGGTGAGGGACGCACATTGAAGCAGTAAGAGTGTGAATGAGGAAATGAGTATTGTCCTCACTATTGCTGACCACGAGTAAGTGTATGATGGTCTAACTTATGCTGACATTTCCCAAATATATAGATTTCTAACTTTGAAATATGATTACTTCCCCTAGAGTGTGATTACAGGGTCCCTAAAATCCTTCTTACATGGGGCATTGAAGACCCTATATTGGGGTAAGGTTGTGAGCTGGTCTCACAATTGAGTAAAGAAATGCTTTTACCATTATCTCACGTTTGCAGTATCACAATCTCACACTAGCATGCAATACTGCGTAAGCATTATTATATATACAGTGTTACTTCTGTCCTTGTTTTAATTAACAAAAAAACACAAAATCATTTAAATAAATTAATCAAAATCTTTGCAATAGTTCTACAAACCAAATGAATCTCGCACATCACAATTTTACAGCTCTCATTCAGTTCATTAGGACTCTGCCTTACCGATTGAGAGTCCAATCCCTGGTTGTTTTCCCTTGTTCACCATGCACCATTTATGTATTCATAGGTATCGATGAGCCAAGCGTTAGTTTAGAGGTAGACATAGGTCACCCTAGCTACAAGGCAATCCTTAGTACATAGCCTCATCAGGAGCCTGTTTGTTAGACCTGAACAATGCCGCGGACTCAGTAGAGCCATAGGCAGAAATATGTTGACGGCAGTAACAGTGGTGATGGGGTAATAGTTCCCCTAATCCCAACATTTTTAATTTTAATACCAAGTAATGTGTCCTATGAATAAATGTAATCTAGGACACTACATTGGTTTTTAAACTCACTACTCATGCATGCCCCCACTAAAAATTAGACGTGCCTCCCTGTCTTCAGGTGTAGGCCCCTATCTACCAAACCTGGTTTTTAGAGAGCGAGGGCCATCCTATGATGAAGCATGACACCTGGTTGTGTGAGAGGACAGCCCTTTAAATTGTTTGCTTTGCCTAGCACTCCTATTAGGTAGTGCTCCTAGGGACACTGTAACGTAATGTAACTAATTAGGGTACTCAGGTAGCCAAATTGTGTGTAACACCACCCACACACATACCACACACAGACATACCAATATACTGACCTACACTGACACCCACTAACAGAACCCCTTAAACACAATCCTCTAACACAGATATATCTACAGAAAATCCCAGGAACATAAGACTCACTCAGAAGCACATGTTCACTCTCTTACCACCCATTCTCCACCAACCACTCACCACTGGCTTTGCAAGTGTCATAGTGGCTCTCGGATCTAAGAGTAGACACTAGACAGGGCAGGTCCAACACCTTCTAAAGGCATGCAGGAGAAGCAATTGAGCATGGTCAGTGTGTTTGTGAGGAGTGTGTTAACTGCAGGGCCCAAAAGTAGACAGTGCCAAGGAAATGTAGCAGAACGTGGAGGGCATAAAGCTGGGCATTTAGGAGGTGAGTGCAGGGTGTAAAGACTCTAAAGCTCATAGCAGTCAATTGGCCCTATATTTTCTTCAACACCTTCAGTCAGTCCTAGTATTCTAGCTATGCCTACTTTGCATGCTAGAAATGTTGAATCCATAATCGAAATTGTAAATGTGAAACAGCAAGTTTCAGAATGTCACACAATTTGGATTAAAGATCAGGACTGACCAAAGCTTTCACATATGGCATAGGGCTACTTTCAATGTGTATAAAACGTTTTTACCCAAAACTTAAGTAAATACCATGGGCTAGATTTACTGACATTTGATACAACGCAGCGAGGCAACTTGATGTGTTGCGTCAAAAGAGAGAGCAGGAATGCACGATATTTACTAAGATATGGCACATTCCTGCTCCCTCTCTGCACCAACACATTATGTGCAGCCTAGCATCAGCGCAGGCACCCTGGCACCATAGTGTCTGCATTACAGGCAGGATTGTTTATGTGCAGGAAAAGTCCACCTCCTTACACAAAAACAATCCTTAGAGACATTTTCCTCTTTCAGTGTGTGCTGCAGAATGCAGCACTTGTTGAAAGAGGAAATAACGAGGAGAATTGAACAAGTTTCTCCTCGTTATGCCTCTTTTGGAATGGCATAGCATTTTGACACATTCCCAGGTTTACTACCCTTAGTAAATTTGGGAATGCACCAAAATCCATGTGTGGATATGTGGGAAAAGCAACACTCCACCCATGGAACACATTTCCAATGCAGAATAACAGAAGGCAGCAATTTGCACTGCCTTGCGTTACTGTGGTTATACTAGGCCATGCAGTGCCACACAAGGTGACTGTTAGACCTGTTATCCTTAGGGTGGTCTTCCCCCAATGTTTTGACTGCTTACCTCCACTTTATGCTGTATCTTTTTATTGACAATAGGTCTCTGAGCACTTTACCACTGCTGACCAATGTTAGAGTGAATGCACTTGTCCCCTAAAACATGGTGACATTGGTATACACCTGATTGGCATATATAGGTTACCTGTAAAGGAAAGTGGTGTACCATATACCCAGGGCGTGCAATCTAAATGCTACTAGTGGGCCTGTCGCAATAACTGTGCCACCCACATAAGTAGCTTTACAAACCTTTCTCAGGCCTTCCATTGCAAAGCCTGTATGTGCAATTCACTGCCACTTTGATTTGGTATTTAAAACCACTTGCCAAGACTAAGACTCCGAAGCCTGTCCTCCATCATGGTCGGCCTGAACTTTGAATTTGCACCAGTCCCTGACAAACTCAAGTAACCTTTTGAGCACTAGTGCCTTCAAGCACTGTTTTCACATCACATTTAATCCTTAAAAATTAATATCTTGACCACTACTTTTTGAAGTTTTGTTGTTTTGGTCTTGTTTTACTGTGATAAATATTCTCTATTTTTCTAAAACTCTGTGGAGTCTTTTTGTGATGCTTTCATTGAGTTATATTAATTTAAGTGTTGCACAAATATTTTACACATTACTTCTTAAGGTAAGCCTGACTGCTCTGTGCCAAGCTCTCAGAGGTGAGCACAGGTTAATTTAGGGTATGTATCTGACTTACCCTGACTAGAGCGGTGGTCCCTTCTTGAACAGGGGTGTGAGAAGTTGGCCTGGTATATGCTGTCCACAATTTTAAGTGGGCACCTTGCACCAGTCCAAACAATGCTTAGGGTGGTTTAAGAGGTCAGAGATAACCTTAGAAAGCTATCAAAGTAATAGCTATGGAGAGCAGCCTTCTGGCTTAGCCTTGAGGGAATGTTAAGCAGCTTGTTTGCCCGGAATGCAACTTATTGTATTGATTAAATGAGAACCAGACAGTAGTTATAAGAATATGTATTTATTATTATAACACACCTTAAATACCTCACAGTATCTGCTACACGCAGATAAACACAAAGTACACAATACTGTAGCACAGAAACAATCGTAAGTAGCACTAATGTACAGTGGGCTCCAGAAGGGACCAAACCATATACTAAAATAGTGGTATAAGAACCACGACTCAAGTTGAGACAGTGTCTAGATGATGTAGAATTGCTGGGACCCCAAGGAATTGACCAAGGTGAGTAAGTAGGAATCCCATGGAGGACGGGTGCAGTGTGAGAACACAACCGCATGCAACGTACAATTCTATGGGAGAGTCGCAGTTGCAGTTTTAAAGTTTAAGGACCCTTCCCAGTGGATTGCAAAGAAACCCTTTAGACCATTAAAGGTTGGAGAGCCACCCCACCTGTGGATGCCAAAGTACAAGAGATACCTATCCCAGGGAAACCGGGTGCATAGGGTCGAAGTGGCATCGGAAACCACCGTCGTTCTCGATGGGAGTCTTCAAAGAACTGCCACTGCTGAAAAGAAGAAAAGTGTCCGGTGGAACCCACAGGTGGATTCTTGATGGAAGGAACCTGAAAGCAGAAGGGACAGAGTCTGGGTCACTCAGGAGTGACCAGGGGCTCGGTAGACGAATGCCCACCAATGTCTGGTGCCTCACGTGTGACGATGGAGACCTTGACTCTACAGCTGCAGGGAACAGGATATGTTGAGGATGACCAGGAGCCAGATACAAGCTGTCTCACAAAAGATGTTGAGTGCTGAGGGGTCGGTGTCCGGCAGGAGCACCAACAAGCCTTGGCAGCAGCAACCAACGAAAAAGGTCAAGAAGGGTTACGGTCTAGCCCAGCAAGGACCAGGGGACTCACCACAGCAAGGGTAGTCAGGGCAGGCCTTGAAAAACCAGGGGAGCCTATGAGGCACTTGGTTGTCCCTAAAATGGACCCACTGGCCAAAGGCACAGGAGTCGCAAGGGGTCCTCTAGCAGTTTCATAAAGTAACAGCTTGCAGGGCACAGAGTGCAAGGAGGCCAAAGTCCTTTGTAGAGAATGTGCACAGAGATTGGGGCTATTGATAGCCCAATGCACTTAGTTGGGGAATGCCAACAAGCATATGAACTTACAAAAGTATGCAGTGCCTAAGGGTTCAGGTTACGCGGTCCCCATGAGGGATACTGGCCTTAAACTTGATGAGAGGGCAGCTCAACCTCAAGGGATCTAGGAACCCACCACCTGTGTTTCTGGAGCTTTCGGAGTCCACAGGAGCTCAGGTTTAGCAGACCAGTCAGTTGCATTACAGTGCCGGTGAATGCAGGGAAGTGACTCCTTCACCCCATAGAAGATAACTTCAGTTGTCCTTGATGCTCCCCAGGTCCTGCACAGAGCCTTTATGGTGCACAGGCAGAGACAGTGCTTTGGACGGAGCTAGAGATGAAGTCTGGCCCAGTCGAAGTCCAGCAAAGTCCAGAGTGTCCAGACAGTTGAAGGTCAGTGGTTTCTTGATCAAAATCTTGTACACATTGAATCGAGGGTCCTACAGCCAGACACGCCCTTTTGTACCCACGGGAGAGGGTTGGACAGATTCAGGGGACCCTCCCAAGGGAGGGTCAGGACAGTAGGGAGGTTGCTCCCAGTCCTTTGTCCGGTTTTACACCAAAGCAGGAGCCAACGGCTCCCAGGACTGGTTTGAACTGGACTATGCACAGGGACACCAAATATGCCCCTCGTGCAGACTTTCAGGCACTTTGGAAGTGCACCCACCCAGCCCCAATTCATTAAATCCTGTCTGGGGGGTGGTCACACCTCCCTGTGACAGGATGTCTATTGTGCTGCCTTCCTCTGCTCGAGCTTGGCTCAGCAGCGGGAGGGCAGAAAGGTGTCTCTGATCAGCAACAACCATTTTGTGCTGTCTAGTTCAAGAAAGCTGGTACCGGGAGGACCAGGGACCCCACGAAGCTCACTTCAGAAGGGTGAAATCATACCTCCCACACCTGCTACCAGTGTAGAGGTATGATTCCAAGGTGTTTGAAACCAAACATGACGTTTTTTTGCAGCTGTTTTCTAGATAACATTTTACGCGAGCATATAATGCGCCTCTACCCATATGTCTGGCTGCATCACCTAAAACCCGGGAGTATGGTCTCCGAAAACTGCAGGGGTGCTCTGCTCATGCAGGGGTATACTCTCACATAAAACCCTGCACCCTGACTCCAGGATTGTTCAGGCCTACTAGAGGGGTGACTTATAGATTTAAGTGTAGTGACCTATAGATGTAGTAAACCTATATCTAAAGTAAGTGGTGCATGCACCATCTTACACATGCTGCAATGGTAGGCCTGTAGTTCCATTTTGCATGGCCTCTCCTGGGTGGCATAATACATGCTTCAGCCCAGGGGAGGCCTGCAGGGTACCTATGCCCTGGGTACATGTGTATCATATACTAGGGACTGACAAGGTGTTAGAAATGGGATCTCTGGTTGGCTAAGGCGTGCGCCAAAGCCAGGCAGAGACCACCACTCTAGTCAGGGCAAGGAAGTTACACGCCAAAGAAAACCCCTGCTCACCCGCTTGGTAGCTTGGCACGAGCAGTCAGGCTTATCCCGAAGGCAATGTGTAAAGCGTTTGCGCACGCACACAGCAACAACACCCCAGGCACACCACCAAAGGAACTCCACACAAGGTTATATATAAAAAATAGCCTTTGTATTATAATAAACACATTAGATAATAATCACACAATTTACACTGTGCCAACTGGCACTGGGCGGGATCTACAGGGAATTATATACACCTGACAGGGCCAATTGGGCCACTGTCAGAACAATCACAAATCACCAATTGTAAATGTAGCACAGATAATAAATGTAGAGCACAACCAGTAACTACTGGTAAAAGTTAGGCACACACTACGCAATAATAATCACATTAGGCCTAAAACATATTAGGCCTAAAAACCCTCAGCATAACCATATTACGTCCCAACCTCATAACCATAAACATAATTAGAGGCATAGATCAGGGCATAAAGGCATTGCGCAGTAGACATCACATTTAGGCATAAACACAGTGTACCTCATCTGGGGGCACACACACTAAAAATGGACCCCAGGCCAACTGGCCTCTCACAGGGGTTCAAATGCCCGATGTCCAGACTGTCCGGGCTGGCTGCGCATGCAGCAACAGTAGAGTGCGCAAAAACGGGCCTAAACGTGGCAGCTGCCCACTAATTGCTGGGCAGCTGTAAAAATTAGCATGGGCACCAGTGTGCCCTCTGAGCCCTTTGTCTGGGACTCTAAATGAAAAATGCCTCCCAGGAAATATGGGGCTGGCACTGCGGTGCTCCTGAACCCCCACTGGGGCTTTTCTGATAACTTGCCCCAGGTGTGGAGCGCACTGGAAATTTAAATAACACTGCCCCGACAGAGCACAGGCTCTAAGAATAAACAAATGTGCCCCGTGTTGCAGCGGCCCTCAACTGCGGCACCGCTGTGAGCCCAAAGTAAGACTGGGCACAACTGTGCTGGTGAGACCCGCTCGGGGGACTCCTAAGTTAGACCAAGAAAGTGCCTCCCACCGTTGGAGCAGCACGTAACAGCGGGCACGCTCAGGACATAGGCAGAGCCGGCATCAACAATGCACACACGGAGCCCCCCAGCCCTTTTCACTCACCGGGCTGCTCTCTGGGGACTCCGCTCCTTTCCTCGCCAGTCTGGAGACTCCCTGCAGCAGGCTCTGCAGGCGGGGACTCTCTTCTTCGCCAGGTCCCTCTTCTGGGAGCGGGACTTCAATGGGGAGCCGGCAAGGCTCCCGTCCTCCTCCTGCTTTTGCGTGCGGCCCCGCCCACGTCCCAACACAGGTTGCCTGGCTTCCTGTTCAAGCCGGGCCGCGGCGATGATCTTGGCAATTCCTTCCTGCGGCACAATATGGGATAGGCTCCTGTTATTTTTACATAAAGACCCTGGAGCAGTGGGCACCCGCTAGGGGTATTTAAAACAGCACAAGTCAGAGGCGCCAACACGGGGTGGGCTCCCACTTGTATTTTCTTAGTGCCGAGATGCAGGGTGGGCAGCTGCTTGATAATTAGCAATTGTGGGGGGAAATCCACACAGTGCAGCATCGTGCTGCAGAGCACCCGCCGTCCTCCACAGCGCTTCCCAGAACGAAGATCAAGCGCTTCCTTAGACTGCAAAAATAAAGCGCTCCCAGGTGCTGCAGCCCAAAGTCTCCAGGGCCACAGAGTGGAGCGCTCTTGCCAGCAAAGCGCTTCCCCAAAATAAAGGCAAGTAAAGCGCTCTCAAAGGTGCATTAGCACCAAGTCCCAAAGTCCAGGGGAAAAAGAATAAAAAAAAGGGGGGTGCAAAGGCTGGGCCCAGGTAGGCCAGCTCACAGGGCCCTCCAGCAGGGAGGCAGTCCCTAGTGGCGGTTCCTCCTGGCTCCCAGCAGCAACAGCAGGCCCCCCTCAAGTCAGGAACAACAGAGAGAACCCCTTCATGGGGTCACAGCCCCTTCTTTTATACACATTTTTCCTTTTGTCCCCCAGCACAGGGCTGGGGGAAAACCAGATACAACTGGTTTGTGGGAGCTTTGGAGCACTTTGTTATGCTCAGCTCCTCTCTCCATTTTCAGGTGGGGGCTAGGTGCTCAGACGCACCACAGGGGGCGGAGCCAGCATTGTGGAGGGAAGGCACAGCCCTATTCAGGTCCCAGGTGCAACTCCTCCCTCCAATCTACATGCAGATCTCCCTATTCACCACTGGGCAGACTCATCCTGGCTCCTGGAATTCCTCAGCCCTCTCAGCTCCTGTCAATCACAAGCCAGACATGCACTCCACATCAGGCGGCAGGTACAGAGCACACAGAAAGGCCAACTTCTAGAAGTGGCACTTCTCCTATAGTTATAATAAATCTGCGCACATCATTGTGCAGCATTTATTCTTACGAGTTCGCACATACTAAACTTGACCCTGCACTCCTCTCACATTAGGAATTACCATGGACACAGATATCTCCCATGCATTCCTATGGGAGGGCAGGTCAGTCTCACTAAAGGTAACACAGAGCGCACGCACTTTACACTGGGACACAGTGCTAAAGTGCCTAGGGGTCTAAAACCACTAACACTACATAGGGAAAAGGCTAGGATAAATGCAAAAAGTTTAGGGGTGATGCGGCCAAAAGGGCCAAGTCCAACACAACCCCCTTCCAGCCAAAACGCAGGGTAGACCAATCACCACTGTGATGGGCTTCCCTGCTTTGGGTGATAGAACACGGACGCGGGCCCGCAATGGCAGGGACACCCTCCGGTTCTACGCCACTCTGAACCCATGTGGTTCCCTTTGTAAAAGCTCTGCGGACCAACTGAGCTACCCCACTGGTACTCCATAGCTGTCCGCGGCCAGGACCAGGCCCTAGGCTACCCAGATGTCACTGGTCCTTGCCCATCCACAGAGTGGGGGGTAGTAATCCCTGGCACATAGTAACCATTCTCCACTCTACCCCTCATCAGGTCAGTTCTAAACTGCCTCTGATCCTCCAGCCTAGGGTCTGCACCCTCAAGCTGACCAAAAGTCACGGGAGAGGCTCTCCTCCCCCTACCTCTTCTTCTAGGGTTCCGCCCTCTCTTCTTCTGAGAGGCACCCTTATAACACAACTCTCCCACCAGTTCAGGACCTCTTTCCAAGAACTGGTCTCTCAACCTAGGGTTTAACCCCTCAGGTTGCACCAGGATCAGAGGCGAGGACTCCCTCCCTCTGCACCCCCTTCCAGAGTCCGGCACCCTCCCAACTGGAGTGGTGCCCCTAGCGGCTACATCGTACAGGACACTGCTTACAGTTGTCCTTCCCTCCAGGTCAGGCCGATCCTGAGCCTGGCCTCCCACCCTTGGGTCTAAACCCTTTGGCGGAGTACTTGCCTGGCACGCCAGGACTTCTGGGGACTCACACAGTATCCCCCTGAGGGTAACACCTGACTCATATGTTGCGTGACCGTCTGCCTGGCGCAGATCTCCCGTCTCCTGTCCACCTGACAGTGCGTGAAGAACCCCCAGAACAGAAGCGGTGTCACCATGGTCACTCCAAGGGAACTCAGCCCTACTGGCTGGTCCCTGACCCACTGGTTCTTCCACTGGGGAACACATCCCCCATTCACCCCTCAATTCGGACTTCTGTACCCTCCCTACTGGAGCGGCACCGCCAGACACTAGAACCACTGGGGCTCTATTTTCAGACGCTCCAGGTTCTCTAGACACTAGGAGATCCTCCTCAAATGGACTAACAGGACAGCCTAGGTCCCCAACCCTGTGTTCCCTGAAGAAACCATCCAGGTTCTGAGACTGGGTTTCAGGCACCTGGGAACACTCAGTCCCACACTCACTCCTACTCCACTGAGACAGGACGTGAGCCCCTACACCCCTCTCGCTACACTGGGACCTAGCTGGGCTACTCTGAACCTCTTCCACCACTCTGGGCTGGAAGATACCCGAGCCACTACTTTTGGGATCACTCCCCAATGCCTCTTCAAAACGTCGGGCCACCACCCAGAGGTCGGCTTCCCGTGCAAGCTCCCTGGGATCGGAGGACTCACACCCCAGCAGGTGTTGGTGCAACCCCGGAAAACAATGACTGAGCATGTGTTCTTTGATAATCAAATGGGCCAGCCCGTCATAATCAAAATCTTCTGCTGCGCTAGTCATGAACCACTCGTCCAGTGCATTACCACATTCTTCCACAACTCCCCCGAAGTCTAGTGAGACAGTTTCTTACTGCCCCTGAACTTCAACCGGTACTCCTCTCCTAGGGAACAAGGTACCATACTTTGGGATCTGGGAATGGGACTTCCTGCACTGGACTCTATATTGCTGCCACCACTGGACCCCACCCTCACTGGTGAATCCAGAAAACTACAACTGCGCTCAGGGGATAATCTACCCTCCAGAGCTAATTTCTCTCTGGTGAAGGCCCTCTCAGCCTCCGCTATCCTCTCCTGCGCTAAGACCCTCTCGGTCTCAAACTTTTTCTCCTCCACACTCAGCTGTGCTATCTCCTTGGCATGCTCTAACCTGAGCTTCTCCAAAGTCAGCTGATGCTCCCTTTCTTCCCTCCTATCTACCTCTTCCTCTGGGGACAGGAAAAGGGATGGGGCGCTGCCCCCGACACTGGACCCAGCAAGGGACTCCCTATCCATGGGGTCCTCACTATCTACTGGCGTCCCTGATCTGTCATTTTCTTCCTCCTCTTCAGACTCCTCAGGGCTCCCCTCAGACCCACCACCCTCTTGGCGTGCGGCCCGGACCCTCTCCTCCTCACTGTGCTGATGTTCCCATTCATCCTTCTGCCATTGGATCAGGTTTTCCCTAAGTATTGACTGGGAGTTGACCCACTCACTGCTATGTCTCTCTCCTCACAAAACTCAACCAACTCCCACATACTGTATCTAAACAGACCACAGAAATTAAAAGCAGGCTTCATTTTGGCAGGATGCTCAGAGATACGTGCAATACAAGGGACCTAGGTGTTTGAGCTGAAACAGGGTTACGTAATTCAAAAATGACACCTTTAGGAGATAGAATAAAATATAACTCAGAAACAATAATCCCCAAACACGTGATTATCTAAATGTAGAGTTTGTGGTGCAACCAGTTGTTGCTGTGGTACCGCGCAAAAGCAAGTCCTAATCCCACCGCTGCCACCAATGTTAGAAATGGGATCTCTGGTTGGCTAAGGCATGCGCCAAAGCCAGGCAGAGACCACCACTCTAGTCAGGGCAAGGAAGTTACACGCCAAAGATAACCTCTGCTCACCCCCTTGGTAGCTTGGCACGAGCAGTCAGGCTTATCCCGGAGGCAATGTGTAAAGCGTTTGCACATAAGAAACTCCACACAAGGTTATACATAAAAATAGCCTTTGTATTATAATAAACACATTAGATCATAATCACATAATATACACTGTGCCAACTGGCACTGGGCAGTATCTACAGGGGATTATATACACCTGACAGGGCCAATTGGGCCACGGTCAGAACCATCACAAAGGGAAATTAGCAAATGTAGAACATATACTAACTGTAGCATAAAATAATAAATGTAGTCAATCAGTAAAAACAACCAGTCGCTACTGGTAGAAGAAATGAACTTGGCATCATCCACTTAGCATAAATCCCATTATGCCTAACATCCTAAGCATAAATACACTACATATTAGGAATCAAGTACATACTGCCCAACCCTCAGGGGCATAAATACATTACGCATGAATCACATTAGGCATCATGTTAGGTATAAAACATCATGTAATCACCATCATAAACACAGTGTGCCCCATGCGGGGGCACAACACCTGAAAACTGCCCCCAGGCCAACTGGCCTCTCACAGGGGCTCAAATGCCCGATGTCCAGAATGTCTGGGCAGTCTGCGCACGTAGCAAAGCAAAAGATCAGGCCTAAACGTGGCAGTTGCCCACTACATGCTGGGCAGCTGTGTAATCACAAAGAGGGGCACAAGCACTCTGTGTGCCCTTTTGTGCCAACATGCGCAAAACGTTGCAGCTGCCTGCGCTCTTGCAGGGCAGCAGGGGTCAGGGAAAAGCGGGCCCTGGCACGACTGTGCCCTCTGGGCCTCTCTGGGGCTCTTAAAACAATATTGCCCCTGTGGGAGCCACACGGGCTCTAAAGTAATTATGCCCAAGCATTGGAGTCCCGATCTGGGACTCAGAATAACCAAATTGCCCGACGTAGCAGCTGCTGGGCAGCTGTGAAGAAGTGCACGGGGCACCAACACTGCGGCGCCACTCTTAGTAGCCAAATATGCCCCCAATGTTGGAGTGACACCCTATAAGGTGGGAGCCACTCAGGAATTGGCCGGGCTTGGACCGGCACCAACATTTATTTATTTATTTATTTTATTTATTTATTTATTTATTTATTTATTTATTTATTTTGAAAGTTTTATAGAGCGCGAACAAGACCCTTGCGGGTATCAGAGCGCTTAACAGTAAATAAAGCTCTTTATACATTAATAAAAGGCAAATTGAAGCATATATACAAAACATGTTGTAAAAGCAAAGCGGTAAGATACATCAAGACGCTATCCCCTTGCATCAGGAAACAGGAAGATGGAATGTCAAGATTGCTTAAATGGTCCCTTGTCATAGTAAGGGTAATAGCGACGGTATAGTAGTTCACGAAATATATTTGAACCGTACTCAGGTGAATTTGGCCATGAGAATCGATTTTACTTCCTTTTTGAAGGAGACAATAGAGGGGTTAAGTCTGGTTTCGGGTGGTAAAGCATTCCAAATTCTGGGCGCCATCCCTGAGAATGTTCGGTTATATGTTTTTTTTATTGTTGAATCTTTGTTGTTTTAGTAATTGGTTTTCCGCACTTCTTGAAGATCTGAGCCCACCAGAGATCGTCAGCTTCTGTGCTAGATAGCTGGGTGCTTTGTGGTGCATGGCTTTATGCGTCATACACGCTATCTTCAAATGAATTCTGGCTTCCAGGGGTAGCCAATTCAAGGATTTGAGGTCCGGGGAGATGTGGAAATTTATTTTAGAACCAGTGATGAGTCTCGCTGCGGCATTGATTGGGGCTCTTAGTGGTGCCGTTGTTGCTTTGGGTAGGCCGCAAAGAGAGACACTTCTGTACTCCACTCTGGGGATAACTAGTGCTTGTACTGCTTGCTTGAAGTCATTTATTGGCAGGAAGGGTTTCAGCTTCCTCAGTGTGTTTATCTGGAAATTAGCTCCCTTTGTAGCGTTGCTGATGTGTTTTTGCATATTGAGGTTACTGTCAAGAGTTATTCCCAGTGATTTTGCTGAGTCAACGATGATTGGTTGAACGTTGAATGCCGTAAGGTGTTTTATCCAATCTTGCATTATGGGGACTTGGGCGGGTGGAGCTATTAGCAGGAATTCGGTTTTTAGGGCATTTAATTTGAGATGGTTTTCTGCCAGCCATATCTGGGTATTCCTAAGCGTTGTGTTGAGCAGTTTGATGTCTTCTAAGGTGTGGATCTTGAGGTATAATTGTGTGTCGTCAGCGTACATGTGGTATTGCACGTTAGATGCTTGAAGAATTTCGGTGAGGTGTTCCATGAAGGGGTTAAACAATGTCAGGGATAAAGAGGACCCTTGCGGTACTCCTAACGTTACTGGGACGGGTTTGAACATGGTGTTGTTGACCATGAATTGTTGTGTTCGATTATGGAGAAATGAGGTAAACCAGTTTAGCACTGAACCTGATAATCCCATTCTATGCTTCAGAAGATCTAACAGGTTATCGTGTTTGACCGTATCAAAAGCTGAGAAGAGGTCTAGCAGGATGAATAGGCAGGATCCATTCTGATCAAGGATTTGTAGCGCGTCATCAATTATATGTGTCATGGCTGATTCAGTACTGTGACCTGCTCGGAAGCCTGATTGGTGTTTGTTAAGAAGGTCAAAGTGGTCAATATGCCTTGTCAGTTGGACGTGTACACATTTTTCCAATAGTTTGGCCAGGGTAGGGATGTTGGAAATAGGGCGATAGTTGTTTAGGTCCGTAGGGTCGGCTGTGGGTTTCTTTAGAATGGGTGAAACCTGTCCAACTTTGAGGGTGTGCGGGATGCAACCTTGTTGAAGTGAACTGTTTATGATCTTAGTCCAGAGAGGCAGAAGTAGTGGATTTAAGTCTTTAACAGCGTTAGCGGGTAGAGGATCGGAGAAGTGATTGGCAGGGTTCAGGGCACAAAGTATTTTGCATATGGCTTCTTCAGAGTATGTAGAAAAGGATGACCAGTCGGCGTCGTTTTTTAGGTTAAGCTTTGATGGGATATGGTATGGTGCAATTGGCATTACTGGGGAGGTCTTCGTGTGCGGTCCTGTTTCTAAGATTAGATCGTTGAGGAGGTCAGTCTTGATATTGACTGTCTTCAGAATGAAGAAGGCAGAGAATTCTTCACAGTTGGGTTGCGGGCAAGCTATGTGTTGTGGACGTTAAGATGCATCCTTAGATTGGGTTTTGATTAGTTCAAAGAGTTTTTTGGGACGATTTCTTGCTTGGTCTAGTTGGTGGCTGAAGAATTCTGCTTTAGTGCGCTTGATCTTTCTGAAGTAAGCGTTTCTCTTTTTCCTTAGAGTATTTAGGTGATTGGCTGAAGGAATTGACCTCCAGGTGCGTTCCGAAGCTCGGAGAGAGCGTCTGTCTTCGTTTAGTATTCCATTGTACCAAGGCTTAGAGTCCTTTATGGAGGCTCTCTTTAGTTGCAGGGGGGCTACCTCATTTATTATGCTGGTCATGGAATTAAGGTAGTGATTGGTAAGGTCATGGACTTCGGAAGATCCCGCAGGGGGCAGAAGTAAGTTGTAACTGGACGATGGAAAAGTGTTAGGGTTGATTTTTTTCATGTCTCTTTTCCAAACTTTAGGTCTTGTGGATTGAACCGAGTTCAGTTTCAATATTTCCTTGATAAAGAAGGTAATGATATGATGGTCTAACCAGTCACACGGTTGGATCGAGTCTAGCTGAATCCAATCTCTTTTAGAGATTATTATATCCAGTTTTGAACCTTTGTCGTGTGTGGGACTGTTGCAGATTTGGGTGAGGTCTAGGTCGTCTAGGAAATTTTTGAGGCTATTGACCACTGCATCCTTGTGGTCGTCCCAGTGGAGATTGAAGTCGTCACGGAATATTTGGGTATTTTGGCGCCCAGAGTTTGTTGATACCATGTCCATGAAGTGTTTGATGAAGGCTAGGTTGTCACCTGGTGGAAGATATATCGTGTGTAAAGAGCATAGTGGTTTGTCATTACTGGTGATGTTGAGGCATATGTATTCGCAGGAAGGGAATACCGGTGCAATGGATCTGTTAACTGAGATACTGCTCCTGTGTATACAGGTGATGCCTCCCCCTGTTTTATCAGTTCTATCCAATCTGATGATGTCGTAGTTAGGGGGTACTAGTATGTCAATGATAGGTGAGGAGGATTCATTTAGCCAGGTTTCGGTTAGCAGTATCAGGTCCGGTTCTTGTGTGAGAATGAGGTCGGCTATGTCCTCTGCATGTCTAGAGGCCTAAGAGGATGCATTTGAGACGGGGCATAATGAGGGATGATGTAGGTTCTTGAATGAGGGGGACTCTTCTTAGGTTGTTGTCAATGAAGCCTCTAATGTTATGTTTAGTGGTCCTGTGTGGGTTGGGGGGGATAGTTGGGATGGTCATTGAAGAGGGCGTGATAGGGTTCGCGAGGGCGGGTGCATATGAGTGAAGTAGAGATAGTAGATCAATCTCTGAAAGCGAATTGGTGCTTCGGAATGGGCGGGTTGAATTATTATGGGAGGGAACTGATTTCCAGCTGAGTAAGATCGGAATTGAGGTGTTTGTTAGGTGCATCAGGAGCCCGCTAGCATTGGGCTGTCTTGTAGCTCTAGAGAACCATGGTTATTTCGATATCAACTCATTAAATGCTTGGAGTTCTTCTTTTATTTGATGTAGTGAGATCATGATCTCATCAAGTCTGGGGTCTGTTGTGTTTAAGAGTAGGGTTGTAGGCTGTGATATGGATATGGATGGGTGCGTTGTGGTCTGGTCGGGTTTGTGGTCTAATGCAGGTATGAGTGGGGTGGGAGGTGGTGTAGCGGGTGCATGGATGAGTAGGGGATGTGGAAGGTTGATCTGTTGACGTGGATGGCTGGGATGAGGGTGTAGGAGGTGTACTTGGGTCCAAAAAGAGCTCAGGTGGTGGCATGTCATCAATGTGGTAATGGAGAGTCTTATTATGTTCTGACAACTGAACTGGATGTGGTGGGCTGGACTGGGGGCTCTATGTGCTTGGAGTCTCGGTGAGTAGCGGGGATGGAGTGGCTGGAGTGTTGGTTATGGAGGGGAGGATGTTGACAGGTGGGGCAGCTGTGCTCGTGAATAAGGGGGATTGATTATCTGTTAGTGGTGCGTATGCTACCACGGTAGTGCTGGGTTGGAGTATTGTGAGAGGGTCAGGCGGCATGGTAGTTGCCTGTGTCTCCAGTGTGCCTTACGGTCGGTGTGGTAGCGGAACAAGGTTGGGGGGAATGTTTGATAGAACGATGTGCTGCGTATTGTAGTAACAGGTAGTCTGGGTGGAAGTAGCGTCTAATTCGGATGGAAGTAGTGGTGGGGATAGTGATGGGGCATGGCTGGGGATGCTGGGGTATATTGTGTGGTGGTGGTGGGGATAGACTGGGTGACAATTTGGGATTTCGACACTTGTTCTTTAATAATGGGGAAGATGTTATCCAGGAGGTTTAAATTACGGTCAGTGGATTGCATGAGGATGGTGCCGTTATTGTAAATGGTGATGGTTGCTGTCGCGTGAAAGAGCTGGGAGATGTAAATAACTAGGCCATGTGCGGATTTCCTAGTGGAAGAGATCGCAAATAAGGTAAGGAAGGCTTTCCTCCATTGCGCTCTTCGTTTCGTATGAAAAATGATATCGGTAGTAGTGTGCCCGTTGTGCATTGAGAAGTAGGGATCATCGATGGGTGTTTCAGGGTGAAGTTTTATAAGATTGTGTTTAAAGCGTTTGGCTGATTTTTTTTGATAGGTTGGGAGGTAAATGATGGTGTAGGTATGTGTGCCTGTGAGCTCCATGATATGGCACAGTTTATGAGATGATATGGGGCTCAAAATGTGTATAGGGCTCGTGTTGGGGTCCATGTTGTGAGTTGTGGCGGGTATGTGGAGGCGGGTGGCTGTGGGAGGGGAAAGTAAACAGCTGTGTTTGGTATGTAGATTTGGGTCTGGGTGGGGAGAGGGTGTTGATTCTAGAGCCCTAATGAAATGAACCATGGGCGTTAAATGCGGGGTAGGATGGGGGGCTGGCTAGGCAGAGTATACCGTGGCCAAGGGATAGATTATAATAAGCAAGGTTTACAGAAAGAATCTGACCTGTAACGTGTAGGTAGGGCGGTCATTGGTCATAGGATATGTGTTGTACCCTTTTATTGGAGTCATTCTAAGATGGCCACTGTTGCACTTGGCCCTTCTGGCAGGTTCACCCCTGAAACTTTTTGCTGTTAATTGTGACCTGGTGTAAGTAATTTTTGGCTTCTGCGCACTTTACCGTTGTGTCCCAGGGTAAAGTGCGTGTGTGTAGTGAGGTTGGCCTGCCCTCCCATAGGAATGCATGGGGGAATGTATGTGTCCCTGGTAGTTCCTGATGCGTGGGGAGTGCAGGTGTGAGTTTGGTATGTGCGGACTCGTGTGATTAAATGCTGCGCGATGATGTGTTCGGCGTTACTGTAGCTAGTATGGACGTGCCACTTCTAGACGCTGGCATAAATGGGCAGTGACTGCCTGGCGCGTGATTGGCTGGCTGAGGTCATGTGATGGGCTAGGGAATCCCCAGAGTCAGGATGAGTCACCCAGTGGTGAATGGGGAGATCAGCAGCCAGATGGGTGGGAGGAGTACACCTAGGACCTGAATAGGGCTGGGCTTTCCCCACACAATGCTGGCTCCACCCCCTGTGGTGCGACTGATAACCCTGGCCTGCTCTCTGAATATGGAGAGGGGCTGAGCAAAACAAAGTGCTCAGGAACCAGTTGTAACTGGTTCGCCCCTCCCCTGCACCTTGAAACAAAGGTAAACCTATGTATAAAATGGGGCTGTGACCCCAAGTAAAATGTTCTCTTTCTGATCTTAACTTGAGGGGGGCCAGCTGCTGCTGGGCCCCAGGAGAGACCGCCACTGGGGACTGCCTCCCTGCTGGAGGGCCCTGTGAGCTGGGCCCTGGGCCCGGTCTTTGCCCCCCTGCTTCTGAAGACGTTTCCTGAGAGACTTTTCCCTGGACCTTGCCTTCCAGCGCCTGGGAAGTGCTAAACCTTGATTTACTGAAGAAGCACCTGCATTTGTGGCCAGCAGCGCGGCGCTACGATAATCTGCGAGGGAACCCCGATGTAGGGATTCCCCCGCTTTGACCGTGTTTAGTAGCGGGTGCCCACCCCGCATTGTGGTGCTCGTTGGCGGGTGCCCACCCCGCTTATACCGTGATTTTGGCGGGTGCCCACCCCACAACCATCTGCATCCTCCAAGCGGGTGCCCAACCCGCATCTGTTCTGTCTTCGACCGGGAGCCCACCCCGTGAAGAAAATCACCGCCGCAGCCGGGCTTCAGCAGGAAGTCAGGCAGCCCTTGCAGGACGTGGGCGGGGCATGAGCAGGAAGCGGACGGGAGCCTACCCCACGCTCCTGTAGCCGGAAGGAAGAAGAAGCACGAAGTCCGGAGCCCGGCCTGCTCCGATCCAAGTCCCGGGTCCCAGGAGGGGGCCCGGGTGAAGAGAGGTCCGCGCCGCCAGAGGAGACACCCGAGCGAGGAGACGCCGTCTCTGAAACCAAAGGTGAGTGCGGGCGTCCCCGTGGGTCTCTCCCCTGCAGCGCACGGAGTTCCCTGCGGCCTGGCCCGCAGCGGCAGCTCCACATACGGGACCGCATTGTCTTCCTGAGCCCGAGTGAGGCTCCAACGAAGGGGGCCTTCCTATCTTGCTGAGTCCCCCGAGCGGGACTCCAACGTTAACGGGGGCATTTCTTTGGTGTTTTGAGCCCCCGAGGCTCCAACGCGGGACATTGTTGATTCAAGAGCGCGAGGTCGCTCCAACGTTGAGGGCAGAATTTGGCGAGCCCTGAGAGGCTCTGGAGTGCCACCCTCGTTTCTGCGAGGCTCAGGGGGCATTTCTTGTTGTTTGAGCCCAGCGAGGCTCCAAGGGGCCAGTCCTTTGTTTAGAGCCCAGAGGGGCTCAGGGGACAGTCAGTTGGCCAGAGCCTGCAAAGCTCCAGCGTTGGCCCCCTCATTGTTCTACAGCTGCCCAGCACTTCGTGGGCAGCTGCTCCGTTTAGGCCCCTGACACTGGGACACAGGGCGTCCTAGCCCCAACAAGGCCAGTTGGCCTATGGACAGTCACAGGTGGTGACTTATGTGAGTTTGGCGCAATTGTGTTTTCCTGCACCTCTGAATGTGTTTTTATGCGTCATGTGCCTTGTTTTTACACCGCTGAATGTATGTTATGCATCATGTGTTTTCCTTCCCTACACCTCTGAATGTGTTGTGATGCATCATGTGTAATGTGCTTATACCCCTACAGGTATTGTGATACTTAGGTGGTTGTTTTTCTCCTAGTACAGGTGGTGCTAGTGAGGTCCTGATTCCCTCCGCAATATTCTCCTAAGGTGGTTAGGGTTGCGTAGGTGGTACTTAACATTTACCAGTAGTTACTGGTTGTGTGCTACAGTGATTTACATTCTATGTTCTAAGTGATATTCTGAGTGTTAGTTCTAAAAGTGCGTATTCCTGACAGTGGTCCATGAGGCCCTGTCCCCTGTAGATAATCCCCCCGTAAATTCTGCCCGTGCCAGTTGGCACAGTGTAAATTGTGCGAATATTATCTAATGTGTTTTGGTATAATACAAAGGCTATTTTTATATAATACCTTGTGTGGAGTTTCTTTTGTGGTGGGCCTTGGGTGTTGTTGCTGGGTGCGCGCGCAAACGCTTTAGACATTGCCTCCGGGATAAGCCTGACTGCTCGTGCCAAGCTACCAAGGGGGTGAGCAGGGGTTATCTTTGGCGTGTAACTCCCCAGCCCTGACTAGAGTGGTGGTTTCTGCCTGGCTTTGGCGCAAGCCCTAGCCAACCAGAAATCCCATTTCTAACATTGGTGATCAGCGGTGGGATAGGACTTGCGTTTGCACTGTACCGCAGCAGCCACTGGCTGCACTACAAAACTCTGCATTTTAGATAATCACATTTTGGGGATTATTGTTTTTGAGTTCCATTATTTCCTCTCCTAAAGGTGTCCTTTGTGAATTGTGTACTCCTGTTTTAGCTCAGACACCCAGGTTCCTTGTGTAGAACTTTTCTCGAGAACGTCCGCCAAAATGGAGCCAGCTTTTAATTTCTGTGGTCTGTTTAGATACAGTATGTTAGAGTTGGTCAGGTTCTGTGAAGAGAGAGACATAGAGGTGGGTGAGTCAGACACCCAGTCGAAACTGAGGGACAACCTGATCCTATGGCAAAAGGATGAATGGGAACTTGAGCGCAGTGAGGAAGATAGGGCCCGGGCCACACGCCAGGAGGGTGGTGGGTCTGAGGGGAGCCCTGAGGAATCTGAGGAGGAGGAAGAAAGTGACCTGACAGGGACGCCAGTAGATAGTGAAGACCCCATGGATAGGGAGTCCCTTGCTGGGTCCAGTGTCAGGAGCAGCACCCCACCCCTTTCCCTATCCCCAGAGGAGTGGGTAGATAGGAGGGAAGAAAGGGAGCATCAGCTGGCTTTGGAGAAGCTCAGGTTAGAGCATGCCAAGGCGATAGCGCAGCTGAATGTGGAGGAGAAAAAGTTTGAGACCGAGAGGGTCTTAGCTCAGAAACAGATGGCGGAGGCTGAGAGGGCCTTCACCAGGGAGAAATTAGCTCTGGAGGGTAGTTTGTCCCCTGAGCGCAGTTGTAGTTGTCTGGATTCCCCAGGGAGGGTAGAGTCCAGTGGTGGCAGCGAGATAAAGTCCAGTGCAGGAAGTCCCATTTCCAGTTCCCAAAGTATGGTACCTGTTTCTCAAGAAGAGGAGTCTAGGTTGAAATTCAGGGGCAGTAGGAAGCTGTCTCACCAGTCTTGGGAGGAGTTTGTGGATGCATGTGATGATGCACTGGATGATTGGATAAAGGTTAACACGAAACAGGATTTTGACGGACTGTATGATCTGGTTATCAAAGAGCAGCTAGTCAGTAGTTTTTATCCCGGGTTGCGCCAACACCTGTTGGGGTGTGACTCCTTGAGTCCTTGGGACCTTGCAGAGGAAGCAGACCATTGGGAAAGGGTCCAAGGTTCTGATGAGGAATGGGAGAGTACTTCCAACAGTAGTGGCTCAGATATCTTCCCGTCCAGTATTGGGGAAGAGGTTCAGAGTAGCCCAGCTAGGTCCCAGAGTAGTGAAGGGGGTGTAGGGGCTCACGTCCTATCTCAGTGGAGTAGGAGTGAGTGGGTGACTTCGAGTCCCCAGAGGCCCGAAACCCAGTCTCAGAGCCTGGATGGTTTCTTCAGGGAACACCAGGTTGGGGGCCTAGGCTGTGCTGTTAGTCCATTGGAGGAAGATCACCGAGGGTATGGAGAATCTGGAGCATCTGTAAGTAGAGCTCCAGTGGTTCTGATGTCTGGCAGTGCCGCTCCAGTAGGGAGGGTACAGAAGTTCAGCGAGAGGAGTGGCATGGGGCTGTGTTCCCCGGTGGAGGAGCCAGTGGGTCAGGGACCAGCCAGGAGGGCTGAGTCTCCTAGAGGTGACCATGGTGACCACACGTCTGTCCTGTGGGATCTTCGCGCACTGTCAGGTGGACAGGAGGCGGGAGATCTGCGCCAGGCAGACTGTCACGCAACATATGAGGCATATGTTACTCTCGGGGAGATGGTGTGTAAGTCCACAGAAGTCCTGGAGTGCCAGGCAAGTACTCAGCCAAAGGGTTTAGACCCCTGGTTGGGAAGCCAGGTTCAGGATCAGCCTGATCTGGAGGGAATGTCGACTGTAAGCAGTGTCCTGACCGATGTAGCTGTTAGGGGCACCACTCCAGTTGGGAGGGTGCCAGACTCTGGAAGGGGGTGCAGAGGGAGGGAGTCCTCGCCTCTGACCCCGGTGCAACCTGAGGGGTTAAACCCTAGGTTGGGAGACCAGTTCTCAGGAAGAGGTCCTGAGCTGGTGGGTGAATTGCGTTATGAGGTCGCCTCTCAGAGGAAGAGAGGGCGGAACCCCAGAAGAAGAGATAGGGGGAGGAGAGCCTCGCCCGTGACTTTTGGTCAGCTTGAGGGTACAGACCCTAGGCTGGAGGATCAGTGGCAGTTTAGAACTGCCCTAATGAGGGGTAGAGTGGAGAATGGTTGCTATGTGCCAGGAGTTACCACCCCCCACTCTGTGGTTAGGCAAGGACCAGTGGTATCTGGGTGGCCTAGGGCCTGGTCCTGGCCGCGGACAGCTGAGGAGTACCAGTGGGGTAGCCCAGTTGGTCCGCCGAGTTTTTTCAGAGGGAACCACGTGGGTTCAGAGTGGCATAAAACCGGAGAGTGTCCCTGCCGTTGCGGGCCTGCGTCCGTGTTTTATCGCCCCAAGCAGGGAAGACCATCACGGTGGTGATTGGTCTACCCTGCGTTTTGGCTGGAAGGGGGTTGTGTTGGACTTGGCCCTTCTGGCAGGTTCACCCCTGAAACTTTTTGCTGTTAATTGTGATCTGGTGTAAGTACTTTTTGGCTTCTGCGCACTTTACCGCTGTGTCCCAGGGTAAAGTGCGTGCGTGTAGTGAGGTTGGCCTGCCCTCCCATAGGAATGCATGGGGGAATGTATGTGTCCCTGGTAGTTCCTGATGCGTGGGGAGTGCAGGTGCGAGTTTGGTATGTGCGGACTCGTGTGATTAAATGCTGCGCGATGATGTGTGCGGCGTTACTGTAGCTAGTATGGACGTGCCATTTCTAGACACTGGCATAAATGGGCAGTGACTGCCTGGCGCGTGATTGGCTGGCTGAGGTCATGTGATGGGCTAGGGAATCCCCAGAGTCAGGATGAGTCACCCAGTGGTGAATGGGGAGATCAGCAGGCAGATGGGTGGGAGGAGTACACCTAGGACCTGAATAGGGCTGGGCTTTCCCCACACAATGCTAGCTCCGCCCCCTGTGGTGCGACTGATGACCCTGGCCTGCTCTCTGAATAGGGAGAGGGGCTGAGCAAAACAAAGTGCTCAGGAACCAGGTGTAACTGGTTCGCCCCTCTCCTGCACCTTGAAACAAAGGTAAACCTGTGTACAAAATGGGGCTGTGACCCCAAGTAAAATGTTCTCTTTCTGATCCTAACTTGAGGGGGGCCTGCTGCTGCTGGGCGCCAGGAGAGACCGCCACTGGGGACTGCCTCCCTGCTGGAGGGCCCTTCGAGCTGGCCCCTGGGCCCAGTCTTTGCCCCCCTGCTTCTGAAGACGTTTCCTGAGAGACTTTTCCCTGGACCTTGCCTTCCAGCGCCTGGGAAGCGCTAAACCTTGATTTACTGAAGAAGCACCTGCATTTGTGGCCAGTAGCGTGGCGCTACAATAATCTGTGAGGGAACCCCGACGTAGGGATTCCCACGCTTTGGCCGTGTTTACTAGCGGGTGCCCACCCCGCATTGTGGTGCTCGTTGGCGGGTGCCCACCCCGCTTATACCGTGATTTTGGCGGGTGCCCACCCCGCAACCATCTGTATCCTCCAAGCGGGTGCCCACCCCGCATCTGTTCTGTCTTCGACCGGGAGCCCACCCCGTGAAGAAAATCACCGCCGCAGCCAGGCTTCAGCAGGAAGTCAGGCAGCCCTTGCAGGACGTGGGCGGGGCGTGAGCAGGAAGCGGACGGGAGCCTACCCCGCGCTCCTGTAGCCGGAAGGAAGAAGAAGCACGAAGTCCGGAGCCCGGCCGGCTCCGATCCAAGTCCCGGGTCCCAGGAGGGGGCCCAGGTGAAGAGAGGTCCGCGCCGCCAGAGGAGACTCCCGAGCGAGGAGACGCCACCTCTGAAACCAAAGGGTGAGTGCGGGCGTCCCTGTGGGTCTCTCCCCTGCAGCGCACGGAGTTCCCTGCGGCCCGGCCCGCAGCGGCAGCTCCACATACGGGACCGCATTGTCTTCCTGAGCCCGAGTGAGGCTCCAACGAAGGGGGCCTTCCTATCTTGCTGAGTCCCCCGAGCGGGACTCCAACGTTAACGGGGGCATTTCTTTGGTGTTTTGAGCCCCTGAGGCTCCAACGCGGGACATTGTTGATTCAAGAGCGCGAGGTCGCTCCAACGTTGAGGGCAGAATTTGGCGAGCCCTGAGAGGCTCTGGAGTGCCACCCTCGTTTCTGCGAGGCTCAGGGGGCATTTCTTGTTGTTTGAGCCCAGCGAGGCTCCAAGGGGCCAGTCCTTTGTTTAGAGCCCAGAGGGGCTCAGGGGACAGTCAGTTGACCAGAGCCTGCAAGGCTCCAGCGTTGGCCCCCTCATTGTTCTACAGCTGGCCAGCACTTCGTGGGCAGCTGCTCCGTTTAGGCCCCTGACACTGGGACACAGGGCGTCCTAGCCCCAACAAGGCCAGTTGGCCTATGGACAGTCACAGGTGGTGACTTATGTGAGTTTGGCGCAATTGTGTTTTCCTGCACTTCTGAATGTGTTTTTATGCGTCATGTGCCTTGTTTTTACACCGCTGAATGTATGTTATGCATCATGTGTTTTCCTTCCCTACACCTCTGAATGTGTTGTGATGCATCATGTGTAATGTGCTTATACCCCTACAGGTATTGTGATACTTAGCTGGTTGTTTTTCTCCTAGTACAGGTGGTGCTAGTGAGGTCCTGATTCCCTGCGCAATATTCTCCTAAGGTGGTTAGGGTTGCGTAGGTGGTACTTAACATTTAACAGTAGTTACTGGTTGTGTGCTACAGTGATTTCCATTCTATGTTCTAAGTGATAATCTGAGTGTTAGTTCTAAAAGTGCGTATTCCTGAGAGTGGTCCATGAGGCCCTGTCCCCTGTAGATAATCCCCCCGTAAATTCTGCCCGTGCCAGTTGGCACAGTGTAAATTGTGTGAATATTATCTAATGTGTTTTGGTATAATACAAAGGCTATTTTTATATAATACCTTGTGTGGAGTTTCTTTTGTGGTGGGCCTTGGGTGTTGTTGCTGGGTGCGCGCGCAAACGCTTTAGACATTGCCTCCGGGATAAGCCTGACTGCTCGTGCCAAGCTACCAAGGGGGTGAGCAGGGGTTATCTTTGGCGTGTAACTCCCCAGCCCTGACTAGAGTGGTGGTTTCTGCCTGGCTTTGGCGCAAGCCCTAGCCAACCAGAAATCCCATTTCTAACATTGGTGATCAGCGGTGGGATAGGACTTGCGTTTGCGCTGTACCGCAGCAGCCACTGGCTGCACTACAAAACTCTGCATTTTAGATAGTCACATTTTGGGTATTATTGTTTTTGAGTTCCATTATTTCCTCTCCTAAAGGTGTCCTTTGTGAATTGTGTACTCCTGTTTTAGCTCAGACACCCAGGTTCCTTGTGTTGAATTTTTCTCGAGAACGTCCGCCAAAATGGAGCCAGCTTTTAATTTCTGTGGTCTGTTTAGATACAGTATGTTAGAGTTGGTCAGTTTCTGTGAAGAGAGAGACATAGAGGTGGGTGAGTCAGACACCCAGTCCAAACTGAGGGACAACCTGATCCTATGGCAAAAGGATGAATGGGAACGTGAGCGCAGTGAGGAAGATAGGGCCCGGGCCACACGCCATGAGGGTGGTGGGTCTGAGGGGAGCCCTGAGGAATCTGAGGAGGAGGAAGAAAGTGACCTGACAGGGATGCCAGTAGATAGTGAAGACCCCATAGATAGGGAGTCCCTTGCTGGGTCCAGTGTCAGGAGCAGCACCCCACCCCTTTCCCTATCCCCAGAGGAGTGGGTAGATAGGAGGGAAGAAAGGGAGCATCAGCTGGCTTTGGAGAAGCTCAGGTTAGAGCATGCCAAGGCGATAGTGCAGCTGAATGTGGAGGAGAAAAAGTTTGAGACCGAGAGGGTCTTAGCTCAGAAACAGATGGCGGAGGCTGAGAGGGCCTTCACCAGGGAGAAATTAGCTCTGGATTGTAGTTTGTCCCCTGAGCGCAGTTGTAGTTGTCTGGATTCCCCAGGGAGGGTAGAGTCCAGTGGTGGCAGCGAGATAAAGTCCAGTGCAGGAAGTCCCATTTCCAGTTCCCAAAGTATGGTACCTGTTTCTCAAGAAGAGGAGTCTAGGTTGAAATTCAGGGGCAGTAGGAAGCTGTCTCACCAGTCGTGGGAGGAGTTTGTGGATACATGTGATGATGCACTGGATGATTGGATAAAGGTTAATACGAAACGGGATTTTGACGGACTGTATGATCTGGTTATCAAAGAGCAGCTAGTCAGTAGTTTTTATCCCAGGTTGCGCCAACACCTGTTGGGGTGTGACTCCTTGAGTCCTTGGGACCTTGCAGAGGAAGCAGACCGTTGGGAAAGGGCCCAAGGTTCTGATGAGGAATGGGAGAGTACTTCCAACAGTAGTGGCTCAGGTATCTTCCCGTCCAGTATTGGGGAAGAGGTTCAGAGTAGCCCAGCTAGGTCCCAGAGTAGTGAAGGGGGTGTAGGGGCTCATGTCCTATCTCAGTGGAGTAGGAGTGAGTGGGTGACTTCGAGTCCCCAGAGGCCCGAAACCCAGTCTCAGAGCCTGGATGGTTTCTTCAGGGAACACCAGGTTGGGGGCCTAGGCTGTGCTGTTAGTCCATTTGAGGAAGATCACCGAGGGTATGGAGAACCTGGAGCATCTGTAAGTAGAGCTCCAGTGGTTCTGATGTCTGGCAGT
Organism: Triturus cristatus; assembly: GCF_964204655.1. Lineage (NCBI taxonomy): Eukaryota > Metazoa > Chordata > Amphibia > Caudata > Salamandridae > Triturus > Triturus cristatus. The sequence goes on from NC_140593.1 coordinate 427,353,978, forward strand.
GCCGCTCCAGTAGGGAGGGTACAGAAGTCCAGCGAGAGGAGTGGCATGGGGCTGTGTTCCCCGGTGGAGGAGCCAGTGGGTCAGGGACCAGCCGGGAGGGCTGAGTCTCCTAGAGCTGACCATGGTGACCACACGTCTGTCCTGTGGGATCTTCGCGCACTGTCAGGTGGACAGGAGGCGGGAGATCTGCGCCAGGCAGACTGTCACGCAACATATGAGGCATATGTTACTCTCCGGGAGATGGTGTGTAAGTCCCCAGAAGTCCTGGAGTGCCAGGCAAGTACTCAGCCAAAGGGTTTAGACCCCTGGTTGGGAAGCCAGGTTCAGGATCAGCCTGACCTGGAGGGAAGGTCGACTGTAAGCAGTGTCCTGACCGATGTAGCTGTTAGGGGCACCACTCCAGTTGGGAGGGTGCCAGACTCTGGAAGGGGGTGCAGAGGGAGGGAGTCCTCGCCTCTGACCCCGGTGCAACCTGAGGGGGTAAACCCTAGGTTGGGAGACCAGTTCTCAGGAAGAGGTCCTGAGCTGGTGGGTGAATTGCGTTATGAGGTCGCCTCTCAGAGGAAGAGAGGGCGGAACCCCAGAAGAAGAGATAGGGGGAGGAGAGCCTCGCCCGTGACTTTTGGTCAGCTTGAGGGTACAGACCCTAGGCTGGAGGATCAGTGGCAGTTTAGAACTGCCCTGATGAGGGGTAGAGTGGAGAATGGTTGCTATGTGCCAGGGGTTACCACCCTTCACTCTGTGGTTAGGAAAGGACCAGTGGTATCTGGGTGGCCTAGGGCCTGGTCCTGGCCGCTGACAGCTGAGGAGTACCAGTGGGGTAGCCCAGTTGGTCCGCCGAGTTTTTTCAGAGGGAACCACGTGGGTTCAGAGTGGCGTAAAACCGGAGAGTGTCCCTGCCGTTGCGGGCCTGCGTCCGTGTTTTATCGCCCCAAGCAGGGAAGACCATCACGGTGGTGATTGGTCTACCCTGTGTTTTGGCTGGAAGGGGGTTGTGTTGGACTTGGCCCTTCTGGCAGGTTCACCCCTGAAACGTTTTGCTGTTAATTGTGACCTGGTGTGAGTACTTTTTGGCTTCTGCGCACTTTACCGCTGTGTCCCAGGGTAAAGTGCGTGCGTGTAGTGAGGTTGGCCTGCCCTCCCATAGGAATGCATGGGGGAATGTATGTGTCCCTGGTAGTTCCTGATGCGTGGGGAGTGCAGGTGCGAGTTTGGTATGTGCGGACTCGTGTGATTAAATGCTGCGCGATGATGTGTGCGGCGTTACTGTAGCTAGTATGGACGTGCCATTTCTAGACACTGGCATAAATGGGCAGTGACTGTCTGGCGCGTGATTGGCTGGCTGAGGTCATGTGATGGGCTAGGGAATCCCCAGAGTCAGGATAAGTCACCCAGTGGTGAATGGGGAGATCAGCAGGCAGATGGGTGGGAGGAGTACACCTAGGACCTGAATAGGGCTGGGCTTTCCCCACACAATGCTAGCTCCACCCCCTGTGGTGCGACTGATGACCCTGGCCTGCTCTCTGAATAGGGAGAGGGGCTGAGCAAAACAAAGTGCTCAGGAACCAGGTGTAACTGGTTCGCCCCTCTCCTGCACCTCGAAACAAAGGTAAACCTGTGTACAAAATGGGGCTGTGACCCCAAGTAAAATGTTCTCTTTCTGATCCTAACTTGAGGGGGGCCTGCTGCTGCTGGGCGCCAGGAGAGACTGCCACTGGGGACTGCCTCCCTGCTGGAGGGCCCTGTGAGCTGGCCCCTGGGCCCAGTCTTTGCCCCCCTGCTTCTGAAGACGTTTCCTGAGAGACTTATCCCTGGACCTTGCCTTCCAGCGCCTGGGAAGCGCTAAACCTTGATTTACTGAAGAAGCGCCTGCATTTGTGGCCAATAGCGTGGCGCTACGATAATCTGCGAAGGAACCCCGACGTAGGGATTCCCCCGCTTTGGCCGTGTTTACTAGCGGGTGCCCACCCCGCATTGTGGTGCTCGTTGGCGGGTGCCCACCCCGCTTATACCGGGATTTTGGCGGGTGCCCACCCCACAACCATCTGCATCCTCCAAGTGGGTGCCCACCCCGCATCTGTTCTGTCTTCGACCGGGAGCCCACCCCGTGAAGAAAATCACCGCCGCAGCCAGGCTTCAGCAGGAAGTCAGGCAGCCCTTGCAGGACGTGGGCGGGGCGTGAGCAGGAAGCGGACGGGAGCCTACCCCGCGCTCCTGTAGCCGGAAGGAAGAAGAAGCACGAAGTCCGGAGCCCGGCCGGCTCCGATCCAAGTCCCGGGTCCCAGGAGGGGGCCCAGGTGAAGAGAGGTCCGCGCCGCCAGAGGAGACTCCCGAGCGAGGAGATGCCGTCTCTGAAACCAAAGGGTGAGTGCGGGCGTCCCCGTGGGTCTCTCCCCTGCAGCGCACGGAGTTCCCTGCGGCCCGGCCCGTAGCGGCAGCTCCACATACGGGACCGCATTGTCTTCCTGAGCCCGAGTGAGGCTCCAACGAAGGGGGCCTTCCTATCTTGCTGAGTCCCCCGAGCGGGACTCCAACGTTAACGGGGGCATTTCTTTGGTTTTTTGAGTCCCCGAGGCTCCAACGCGGGACATTGTTGATTCAAGAGCACGAGGTCGCTCCAACGTTGAGGGCAGAATTTGGCGAGCCCTGAGAGGCTCTGGAGTGCCACCCTCGTTTCTGCGAGGCTCAGGGGGCTGTCAAGAATTCCTGTCATGCGAGGGGAGGAAAACACGCCCTTATGTAAACAGGAGAGCTGTTACATAACTCAAGGAAAACACGCCCTTATGTAAACAGGAGAGCTGTTACATAACTCAAGGAAAACACGCCCTTATGTAAACAGGAGAGCTGTTACATAACTCAAGGAAAACACGCCCTTATGTAAACAGGAGAGCTGTTACATAACTCAAGGAAAACACGCCCTATAAAGGGAGGAACTGGGAGGTACAACGCTGTCGGATATTGTGTTTACACCGACGTACCTGCTTAGTGAAGAGCAGTGTTCCGGAGTGGTGCTCCAGTAAGGCAAGAACGGAGGTAGGTCGAGTCGTTACTCCCTGGGCCGTGTCTTGCCCCATCGTCACCTGTGAAGGACCCGGAAGCTCTACCGGATAACCATTGAGCTTCGCTTTTTGACTCGGCTGAGTCAAAGCGCAGTGGCGCTTTTGCTGGTTGGAGTCGTAACTCCCAGCCCGACCAGAGATACAGGGACTGCCAGCTGTAACGCACACCAGGAGGTGTTTGCCGCGTTACAGACTCGGAAGTCCACGGGATCGATCGAGCGGCTGCTCTCGGTTCAGTCTTCTTTGCTTGTGATTGGGGTATCGGTGACGCATCACCAGGAGGTGACTCCGCGTCCCGGTGCAGTCTGAGGAAGAGGTTGAGCGGCTGCTCCCTTCAGGTAGAGACCCCGGCTGGGTGTTTCCCTGACTCCTCGATTCTCCCCAACACTCTTCGTGCCCCTCACAGCCTACCGATTGGCATTGTCGGCCATTTCATTTCTGCCCTCTGTTGGCATACGCCGGGATCGGCGTATATGCAGAGGACGGTTAGGACCATCCGTGCTGTGGGCTGGTAACGTACTTAGCCTGGAGGATTCCAGTGACTATAACCTTTGTTTATTCCTTGTATTATTTTTGCCTTCATTAAAATAACTAAACCTTCACAAGTGGTTGCGTTCTCATTATCGTGTCTGTTAAACGATCCTGAGACGTTCAGGGCGTTACAAAATATCCGACCTTAATAAACACTAACTGTCTCCCGGTCGATAACAGACATGGCAACACTTGATGATGTGCTGGCTGCTTTAGCGACCGTGCAAATTGAATTGGCTGCCTCCAGGCAAGAAACAGCCGATGTAAAAGCCAGACTGGATGCTATCCAATTGGACCCGCTCACGCCCAGCACCTCCCTCACGAACCAGACCCCTGCGGTAGAAGTGGAAATGCCGGTAGCCGTCCCCTTGGCAACACCAGAGAGGTACAGTGGGGATCCTAACACAGTGCAGGTATTCCTCACACAAGTGGCGCTACATTTATCGTGCAAACCAAGGGCGTTTCCCACGAGTCAGGCTCGTGTGGCTTTCCTTATATCCTATTTGGCTGGAAACGCGGCACAATGGGCCGTACCTCTGGTGAGCAGGGACGACCCCATCTTATGTGATTGGGGTGCTTTTCGCGAGGAATTCCTGAAGGTCTTCGACAGAAGGGCTGACTCGTACACGGCGGACCGTGAAATGCTTGAGTTGAGACAGGGATCCAACGACCTGGTGCAGTATCTCAACGCGTTCCGAAGGCTGGTTGCGGAAACCAAGTGGCCTGTTGCTAAACAGACGGCGCTCTTCCATCACGGGCTGTGCGAGGAGCTCAAGGACGCCGTGGCTCATATTGACCCACAACCCAAGACATGTGAGGGCCTTATCAACCTGGTATTACGGCTGGAACATAGGCTAAGTGAAAGAAAGGGGGATCATGGGAGAAAAGGAAAATCCCTTCCATCCTATGTGACAGTGGGAAGTCCTGAAACTGCCACCGCATCCAAGGGAGAACCCATGGACATCGGCGCAATACGAGCGAGCCTCACAGCCACGGAGAAAGAGTCACGCCATAAACAAGGATTGTGCCTATATTGTGGCAAAAAAGGCCACTACGTACGTGAATGCCCTGCCAAACCGAAGACGTCACGTTATCGGGCCAACCGGTCGGTAACAGCCGTGGTGGACGTACCGGCGGAAAACTAGAGGACTCCCAGACCAAAGAAGGGGCATCTCGGAGTCACTCATCCATCCCTTCACTTTCCAACTCGGTCACTAAGGGACAACGACACCTGTTTCTCACGGTGCACGTGGGAGTGCATGACCAGTGGATACCCGTTGTGGCCATGGTGGATTCAGGGGCCACTGGCATGTTTATGGACCACAACGAGGCATGCAGGCTAGGGCTAGTGCTGTACCCGAAGACGTCTATGCTGTAGACGGAAGGCGATTGGTGACGGGGCCCATCGGGCAGCACACGGGGGTCCTTCCGATGAGATGTGGGAGGAACCATTTGGAACAAATCGATTTTAACATCATCCGAGCGCCCCAATATGGCGTCATATTGGGATTGCCGTGGCTACAGAAACACAACCCCTCTGTGGATTGGCCAACACATCGCATCGAACTGACGTCACCGTATTGCATCCTGCATTGTGGAATAAGAACGGAATCCCTTGACGCAGATGAGAGCGGGAGTCAGACGGTGGCTACAGCGGCAGAAAAAGATGTGGCTCTCCCCCAGGCTTATCACAGTTTTGAGGATGTATTTGATGAGGTGAAGGCGGAAGTGCTACCACCACATAGACAGTTTGACTGCCAGATCGACCTGGTGCCAGGGGCCAGCATTCCCAGCGGCAGGCTGTATGCCCTGACGGAGCCTGAAAACGTGCATCTCCGGGGGTACCTGGATAAACTCCTCAAGCTAGGATTCATCCGCCCGTCCAAGTCTCCGGCCGCCTCGCCACTCTTCTTCATCCCGAAGGATAATGGGGAGCTGAGAGCCTGTGTGGACTTTAGGGCATTGAATGCGATAACCGTAAAGAATCGGTACCCCTTGCCTCTCATCAGTGTACTTCTGGAACAGGTCAAGAAAGCTCGTATCTACACCAAGTTGGATTTGAAAGGGGCATACCATCTGGTGCGCATGAGGGACGGAGACGAGTGGAAGACCGCCTTTAAGACCAGGTTCGGCCTTTTTGAGTACCTCGTCATGCCGTTCGGTCTGTGCAACGCCCCGGCAGCCTTTCAGTACTTTTTGAATGAGGTATTCAGAGAGGAGTTGGATATCTACGTGGTCGTATATATCGACGACATCCTCATCTATTCGTCCAGTGTGGAGGAGCACGTACACCACGTCAAAGCTGTGCTCCAAAAGCTGAGGGAAAACATGCTGTTTTGTAAACTCAGCAAGTGTGACTTCCACGTCACATCCGTGGAATTCCTCGGAGTGATGCTGAGTCCAGAGGGACAGGAGATGGCAGAACGAAAGATCAAGGCGGTGAAAGAATGGCCGGTGCCCCAAAGCGTGAAGGACGTCCAAAGTTTCATTGGCTTCGCCAACTTTTACAGGCGGTTTATAGATGGATTTTCAGGATTGGTGGCCCCAATCACACAGCTACTGAGGAAGTCCAAGGAGTTTGTCTGGTCCCCTGAAGCGAACACAGCCTTTGAGGCCCTGAAAAGCGCCTTTGGTAAGGCGCCGGTGTTGGCTCACCCCGATCCGGATCTCCCCTACGTGGTGGAAGCGGACGCATCGGATGTGGCGCTGGGGGCTATCTTGTCCCAACGCAACCACGACACAGGGGTGCTTCATCCCGTTGCGTACATGTCCCGCAAACTCAACGACGCCGAACGCAACTACCATATTGCGGAGAAGGAGCTTCTCGCAATCAAGGACGCCTTCACCGAATGGAGGCATTGGTTGATGGGGGCAAGACATGTGGTATCGGTGTACACGGACCATCGGAACCTACAGTTCATGACGGCCACAAGACACCTTTCTCCCAGACAGCTGCGGTGGATGATCTTCTTTGCGGGGTTCAACTTCCGCATCACATATCGGCCGGGGACGGAAAACCGGAAGGCGGACGCCCTGTCCCGTCAATCTGCAGTTAAGGAACCATTGCCTGCGACCGAGCATTCCATCATTTCCCCGAGGATGGTATTGGGGGTTATCCAACCGGATACTTTCCTGAGGGGAATAAAGAGAGGGATCAGGTCATTCGCATGGCGGAGGTGGCTCCTCAGTCACAGAGAATGGCAGCTGAAGGACGGGATACCCCTGAAGGGCAGGTGCCTATTGATACCCACGCCTAGGCTAAGGAAACAAGCATTCATCTGGTGCCATGACTCTCCATGCGCAGGTCATTTGGGCTTTGAAAAAACGGTGGCTAGCATGGGACGGCATTTCTGGTGGCCAACCATGAGAGTGGATGTCAGGAGGTGGGGACAGGAGTGTCCTACGTGTGCTACCATGAAGGCCGACCATGGCCGAACCCAAGGGCTCTTACATCCACTTCCGACCCCGGATAGACCATGGGATAGCATATCTCTGGACTTCGTGGTGGGCCTACCGGTAGACCAGGGGATGACGGCAATACTGGTGGTGGTGGATTACTTGACGAAAATGGGGCACTTCATCCCCTGCAAGAGAGTCCCTACGGCCGGGGAATTGGCGTCACTACTCCTAAAGAATGTGGTACGACTGCATGGATTACCTGGGGTGATCGTGTCGGACCGGGGGTCGCAGTTTACTGCGCAATTCTGGAAGACTTGGTGCACTGCGCTGCATGTTAAGACCGCCCTGTCCACCAGCTACCACCCTCAAACGGACGGCCAAACCGAGCGCCTGAACCAAACGCTCAAACAGTATCTGCGATGTTTTGTGGACCAGGGCAGGGAAGAATGGGTCGACTTGCTATGGGTTGCAGAGATAGCCTATAACAACGCCACTCACAGCTCCACACAGTCATCTCCGTTCTATAGCAACTATGGCCAACATCCCAGGTTCTTGCCATTTCTACATCCGTTCAGAGAGGACAGGATTCCCGCCACAGCGGACAGGGTGGCACACATAAAAGACACGTTGATGCGCTCAAGGGCTGTCCTAATAGAGGCCAAGAGAAGATACAAGGCTGCGGCAGACAGGAAGAGAAGTCCCGGGCCACTGTACCGCACTGGAGACTACGTCTGGATATCCACAAGAAACATGAGGTTTCAAAAGAACAGTGTGTTCCATCCCAAGTACATGGGCCCCTATCGAATTACCAAGTGTATGGGTCCCATGAACGTGAAGGTGTGCTTGCCCCAGTCATTGCGGATACACCCTGTATTTCATGTATCATTGCTCAAACCAGCACCCTCCAAGCCGTCTGGGGCAACCAGGCCGGTATGCGTGGAGTCGGAGGTGGAGTATGAAGTGTCGGGCATACGGGCGTCCAAATGGCGCAGGGGGAAGCTGTGGTACCTGGTTGCGTGGAAAGGCTATGGCCCGGAGGAGCAGTCATGGGAACCGGCTGAAGGGGTTCATGCTCCGTGCTTGGTCTCCTTGTTCCATCGGCGTTTTCCTGCCAACGCTGGACCCGTGGGGAGCCGCTGAGAGGGAGGATGTACTGTCAAGAATTCCTGTCATGCGAGGGGAGGAAAACACGCCCTTATGTAAACAGGAGAGCTGTTACATAACTCAAGGAAAACACGCCCTTATGTAAACAGGAGAGCTGTTACATAACTCAAGGAAAACACGCCCTTATGTAAACAGGAGAGCTGTTACATAACTCAAGGAAAACACGCCCTTATGTAAACAGGAGAGCTGTTACATAACTCAAGGAAAACACGCCCTATAAAGGGAGGAACCGGGAGGTACAACGCTGTCGGATATTGTGTTTACACCGACGTACCTGCTTAGTGAAGAGCAGTGTTCCGGAGTGGTGCTCCAGTAAGGCAAGAACGGAGGTAGGTCGAGTCGTTACTCCCTGGGCCGTGTCTTGCCCCATCGTCACCTGTGAAGGACCCGGAAGCTCTACCGGATAACCATTGAGCTTCGCTTTTTGACTCGGCTGAGTCAAAGCGCAGTGGCGCTTTTGCTGGTTGGAGTCGTAACTCCCAGCCCGACCAGAGATACAGGGACTGCCAGCTGTAACGCACACCAGGAGGTGTTTGCCGCGTTACAGACTCGGAAGTCCACGGGATCGATCGAGCAGCTGCTCTCGGTTCAGTCTTCTTTGCTTGTGATTGGGGTATCGGTGACGCATCACCAGGAGGTGACTCCGCGTCCCGGTGCAGTCTGAGGAAGAGGTTGAGCGGCTGCTCCCTTCAGGTAGAGACCCCGGCTGGGTGTTTCCCTGACTCCTCGATTCTCCCCAACACTCTTCGTGCCCCTCACAGCCTACCGATTGGCATTGTCGGCCATTTCATTTCTGCCCTCTGTTGGCATACGCCGGGATCGGCGTATATGCAGAGGACGGTTAGGACCATCCGTGCTGTGGGCTGGTAACGTACTTAGCCTGGAGGATTCCAGTGACTATAACCTTTGTTTATTCCTTGTATTATTTTTGCCTTCATTAAAATAACTAAACCTTCACAAGTGGTTGCGTTCTCATTATCGTGTCTGTTAAACAATCCTGAGACGTTCAGGGCGTTACAGGGGCATTTCTTGTTGTTTGAGCCCAGCGAGGCTCCAAGGGGCCAGTCCTTTGTTTAGAGCCCAGAGGGGCTTAGGGGACAGTCAGTTGGCCAGAGCCTGCAAGGCTCCAGCGTTGGCCCCCTCATTGTTCTACAGCTGCCCAGCACTTCGTGGGCAGCTGCTCCGTTTAGGCCCCTGACACTGGGACACAGGGCGTCCTAGCCCCAACAAGGCCAGTTGGCCTATGGACAGTCACAGGTGGTGACTTATGTGAGTTTGGCGCAATTGTGTTTTCCTGCACCTCTGAATGTGTTTTTATGCGTCATATGCCTTGTTTTTACACAGCTGAATGTATGTTATGCATCATGTGTTTTCCTTCCCTACACCTCTGAAAGTGTTGTGATGCATCATGTGTAATGTGCTTATACCCCTACAGGTATTGTGATACTTAGCTGGTTGTTTTTCTCCTAGTACAGGTGGTGCTAGTGAGGTCCTGGTTCCCTGCGCAATATTCTCCTAAGGTGGTTAGGGTTGCGTAGGTGGTACTTAAAATTTACCAGTAGTAACTGGTTGTGTGCTACAGTGATTTACATTCTATGTTCTAAGTGATATTCTGAGTGTTAGTTCTAAAAGTGCGTATTCCTGACAGTGGTCCATGAGGCCCTGTCCTCTGTAGATAATCCCCCCGTAAATTCTGCCCATGCCAGTTGGCACAGTGTAAATTGTGTGAATAGTATCTAATGTGTTTTGGTATAATACAAAGGCTATTTTTATATAATACCTTGTGTGGAGTTTCTTTTGTGGTGGGCCTTGGGTGTTGTTGCTGGGTGCGCGCGCATACGCTTTACACATTGCCCCCGGGATAAGCCTGACTGCTCGTGCCAAGCTACCAAGGGGGTGAGCAGGGGTTATCTTTGGCGTGTAACTCCCCAGCCCTGACTAGAGTGGTGGTTTCTGCCTGGCTTTGGCGCAAGCCCTAGCCAACCAGAAATCCCATTTCTAACAGCCACCTCCATTGACAAGGAACCTCATGGATATCTGTGCAGTCCTGTGTCTATCTCTGTGGACTGTGAATTAGCTTGTTTCACTTTCCTTTCCTTTTTGTTGTTAATAGGCCTCTTTCAGTTGTTATGCTTAGGATGTTACTCTTTGGACAGGAGTAATCAGTGGCCGGAGGTGGACCCCTCGCCCTTGTTGTTTCTGTGGTCGGCCATTTTGCGAATATGTGACAGAAGGATATTGTCAGCTAGGCTAGTGCACAGTTAAAGATAAAGATAAAAGTTAAAATAGAGGTAGAATGAGTGACAATACCGTGAAGGCATCCATGATGTCACCTCTGCAACAGATGTGTACCCAGCCTGGTGGAGCTGCGAGCTACAGCAGGGCCAGTCTTTGACGACCGTGGGGTTCAGTTGAATCGGGGTCGCTGTGAGCTTATTCTATAACTCCAACAAATCCATAAGCAAAGGCAAAAATCCAATTTATGCGCACTCGTCGTCGTTGTGCGCTGAGACTTAGGGGCGGGGATAATTATCGACTGCTTCCGTCGCGTACCGAAGAGCAAGCAGAGCAGGCAGAAATGAACGGGCACGATAACTGTGCCTTTGTTAAAAAGGTTCTGCCTCATCCAGGGCAGCCTGCCGTCATGCCTGGGCGCTCCTGATTCCTTGGCCCGTGCAGACGGGGTGCGATATGTGCAGATTCGTGTATGGGCGCTCCTGCCTTCACGGTCCGTGCAGAGATCCGGGGCTATTCTTCCACAATGATGTGTGTCATAGGGGCCCTCAACCGCTGCATCCAGGGTCACCTGCAGTCTTTCCTCGTCAAATAGATTCATCCAGGGGTCCGGGGTTAGCCCTGTGCATCACACGCCCAACTGGCCCCTTCCTTCTTCAATCCGGGTCATGCGATCCAAGTCACGGCTCCTCCGGCTGCCATCAGCTTCTACTACATCACTGTGCGGATGGGAGGGCTCCACCGTCTTGCCGACCGAGCCTCGTTGAAGTCAGCTGGACACTCATCCGCTCCACAGGCTGTCTCAGGGTAAGCAACGTTGTTTTGGCCCCGATCCTTCTGATAATAGGTTTGTAAGATGAGTGAGTAAATCCTGTTACTCTAGTGTGTTCAGTTCCGTTCTGTTGCTGCCGCTAACCGGGATATTCCGATTTAGGGATCCCAAGCGCATGGAGCTCCTTCAGAGAGCTCCTACCAGTCGGCCATTTTTATATATAGTGATTATCACACGCGGACCCCCTAGCCCTTCTCAACTCACCAGGCTTCTCTCTGGGGACTCTGCTCCTTTCCTCTCCGGTCTGCCGGATCCAGCAGCTTCCTTCTCCGGTCTTGCGGTGGCTGTCCTATGCGGCGGGGGCAGGTGCCGACAATGCGCCTTGGGCCCCCCCTTCCGCCTTACTCTTTGTCAGCTGCGTGGACGGGGCTCTCTCCACTCATGGGAGCCCCACATCACCACCCAGCCGGGCTTCACCCGGTCCCCCTCCTCGGGACAGGGACTTCGTTCTGGAGCCCGCGAGGCTCTCGGACTACTTTCTGCTTCCGTCGTGAGGTCCCGCCTTCAGTCAGGCGGGGCTGTGCTTCACTTCGGGGCAGGCTCTTCCATCGGCTGCACTCTCCCTTACGTAAGCGCGGGGTGGGCTCCCGCCCTATGATTAAGCACAGTTGCGGGGTGGGCACCCGTGTATAGTACGGTAAATTGCGGGGTAGGCTCCCGTTGCGATGCACAAAACTGCGGGGTGGGCACCCGCTATTAATTAAATTCAAGAGGCGGTCATAACGCGGGGTGGGCTCCCACAAGATTTCAACAACGCGGGGGGATCCCTATGGTGGGATTCCCTCAGAATCGATCGCAGCTCAGCGCTGCAGGCCCAAGGATGGAAGCGCACCTCAGGACAGCAAAGCGCTCATCATCAATTAAAAATAAAGCGCTATCCAAAATAAAAGCAACACGCTCCCAAGGCCAGAAGTGAAGTCTCAAGTCCAGGTGAATCCTACTCTGTGCAGCTTCGCGCTGCAGGCCCCCAGCAGTCCTCCTGGGGAAGAAACACAGCGCTCCTCAGCACCAAAGTCAAGCGCTCCTTCAGAATGAGAAATAAAGCGCTCCCAGGTGCTGCAGCCCCAAAGTCCAGGGAAAGTCTTTCAGATTGAACGGGGGCAAAGGCTGGGCCCAGGCAGGCCAGCTCACAGGGCCCTCCAGCAGGGAGGCAGTCCCTTGTGGCGGTTCCTCCTGGAGCCCGGCAGCAGCAGGCCCCCCTCAAGTCAGGAGCAACAGAGAACATTTTTATGGGGTCACAGCCCCTTCTTTTATACACATTTTTCCTTTGGTCCCCCAGCACAGGGCTGGGGGAAAACCAGATGCAACTGGTTTGGGGGAGCTTTGGAGCACTATGTTGTGCTCAGCTCCTCTCTCCATTGTCAGGTGGGGGCTAGATGCTCAGACGCACCACAGGGGGTGGAGCCAGCATTGTGGAGGGAAGGCACAGCCCTATTCAGGTCCCAGGTGCAACTCCTCCCTCCCATCTACATGCAGATCTCCCTATTCACCACTGGGCAGACTCATCCGGGCTCCTGGAATTCCCCAGCCCTCTCAGCTCCTGTCAATCACAAGCCAGACATGCACTCCACAACAGGCGGCAGATACACAGCACACAGAAAAGCCAACTTCTAGAAGTGGCACTTCTCCTATAGTTATAATAAATCTGCGCACATCATTGTGCAGCATTTATTCTTACGAGTTCTCACATACTAAACTTGACCCTGCACTCCTCTCACATCAGGAATTACCATGGGCAGACATATCCCCCATGCATTCCTAAGGGAGGGCAGGTCAGTCTCACTAGATGTAACACAGAGCGCAAGCACTTTACACTGGGACACAGTGCTAAAGTGCCTAGGGGTCTAAAACAACTAACACTACATAGGGAAAAGGCTAGGATAAATACAAAAAGTTTAGGGGTGAACCTGCCAAAAGGGCCAAGTCCAACACAAGGGTACCCCAGTATCCAATCTGGAGTATACCTAAGTAGGTGTCATAAAATTTTAAGGCGAAAGCAGATAGACTGGGGTCAAAACAGTGTCACATCAAGCAAAAAGTTGGGGTAACCATAAGAAGCAGGTCCTACTTTCCCTCTGCCAACTAGAGAGCCCATTTCTAACAGTTGCTTTGCGTGGCTTAGTAAATATCACTTAAGCCCTTGTGTTGCCTTGTGTCAGCTTGCGTGACACAATGGCAGTACAAGGACTTGGTAAATCTGGGCCTATATGTCTGTCCTCTTCCCAAAAAGCCAATGTCACCCTGGGACTGCCACCATTTATCACACATTGGTGCCACAGCTCTCATGTTTTCTCATTGCATGTGTAAGTAGCTCATTTGGTGAACATATTTTGGCATTCAGATACATGCAATCCTGCATATTGCATTACAGTGTCATGGCTACGCATCCCAGAATGCAAAAAAAAGGAACATTTTGAGATGGATGAGATATACAAGCATAAAATGTGATAATTTGTTAGCTGTAAAGCTTGTTTCAGTTGACCTTCTGTTATATTTTGAAATCTGTCAGTCCATACTTTCATGTGTCAGTTGATTTGGACTAGAATAATTCAAAGTAAACTAAGGTATTGCCCAGAACCCAGCCACAAACTAGAATGTAATGTTTTACACCCATGTGAAATATAGTAAATCTAAGTATATATATAATCAAATCAGAAGCGGTTCCAGCTCTTGCCGTGCAAAAACCTTCAGGGCCCTTAAGTTTCCCAGTTCTGAGGACGAGTAGCTCAGTCTGTCCCGGCTCCTTTTGCAGTCTTTGCTGGCCTCTTGAATTCTGTGGCTGATATGGTGGTTTGGAGGGTCATATTTCAAACAAGGTGATCAAGTTATCAGCTAACCATGTTACTGACCGACCACTAAGATTTAGCGTCAAGTTTGCAGCACATTTTTGACTCAGCCTCAATGTAAAATCTACTTTGGGATTAACAAAGGTAAGCAAATCCTGATTTGCGTAGCTTTGTAAAAAAAGAAAGTCTTGCAAGGCAGCGCATAGTGCATCCTTGCCTTACCTTGAGTAAGCGTTACATGGGTGGTGTATGGGAGTTCCCGTGCCTCCACACGTGTATTTTAATGCACAGTCATATATTCGTTATCCCTTGGAAACATGGGTTTGTGCCAAAATGATGCCCCTACATGAGGCTGGCGTAACAAGGAGAAAATTCGTATTAAACCTTGTTTTGTTCCCTTTCCACGTGTGTTGGCTCTGCTGCACACCAAAACAGCCTCAAAGGACAGTGACTGTAGTGGGCATATGCTTAGTTTGCTAATGCACCAGGAACCTTCCCTCTAGAGCATGTACTACATCCATTCAGTTGTATCAAATAGTTTATAGTAGCTTGGAAGTATAATTTCATCTTGGAATGGTTCTATTTATTATCATTTATTTTACTTCTTTGCCAGAGATGTCCTTTCATTCCCTAGACCAGTCAAGAAAATGAGAATACTTCTTCTGAGGTGCAAATACAGTAGTCATATTTAACAGCGTGACAAAACCCTAACATGTAGTTTGCTGGACAATATCAGTAAGAAATATAACATTGTGGGATGGTATACCTACAGGGGAAATGTTTTATGGTGTTGATCCTCGCAGTCAGCACAATGCTCTTTTTGAGTACACCTCCAATTCTGCTTGTTGTTACAGAACAGAATATTTTTTGTCAGGCGAGGGAAGGGGTTGTGGATGAGGACTTCACAGTAGGAGACCTGTAAAAACAAAAGGCAGAGAACCTTCATCTTCTTTCTTTTCCCCTCAAACCTCCCATACTAGTAAACACCCCCTCTATCTTTAGTTAGTGATTACCTTGTGTTAGCCCCCAACCATGTTGTCGCTTGGGGACTCTGTTTCTTCCTAGTAGTTTCTCATGGAAGAAGAACTATGGACTATGTTTCTATATGGCACTATAACCAACCATTATTTTGGTTTTACAACACCTTATATCATCAAATATACAATAAAGTAATTGATTTTCATACTTAACAAATCACAAGGTTTATTCCAATTGACTTCGCAGGAGGATCTTCAAAGTAAATGGCTCTAATCGCACCCTGCTACAAATAAATCACATTGAGTATCACAGAGATATTTATGGTATGGTTCTGAATTATTCAGCATGAAATCCACATTCCCATTCTCCATATGCCTGTCTAGTGAATGCCTTCTAAGACTGTCTCTGATTATTTCCATCATAAGGTAATAGCAGTGGCATGTCAGGATTTTCTTTCTTTCAATTTTCTCATAAAGATTCCTCTTAACCTTTCCAATCATAGTCTCTAATGTGCCTTGAATTCCTGAATTATTTGTATTCGTGCTTGGGTTCTCAGCATGAATAATTTCCATACGTTCACTATTTTTACAGGGCTTCCACTTACTTTGTTATTAGGCAAAAGAAACATACCTGTAGACGTTGTTTTACTGTATGATGTGGACAGTTCTATTGTCTCAAGCAGAAGTCATTCTGTGTAAGAATTTGCGACACTGGTACAAGTGCACCCTTATCTTATGAATAGATCCATGTTCTCAGGGAGTGGCCTCTCTCAGGGTTACTGCCCAGAAAATCAGAGTTCACCAGAAGCTCTGCTACCTCTCATAAAGTTCTTCAAAATAACGAGCATGGGGCATTCGGCGAGCCCTCTTTTATAGCAGTACGCTACAGTAGCGGCTGCTACCAGTCGGGGGTGTGGGCTTGGGGGGGTCGAGAGATAAAAAAAGAAGAAAAAAAGACTTACCTGTGCCTCTCCTCCACCCTCTTACTTCATCTGGTCTCCAGTCCTGGCTACTAGCACGAAGCACCTGGCTTCCCTGAGCCAATCACAATGCTGCAAAGCAGTGTTGTGATTGGTCTGAGTGCCGTAGTTCGATGCTCAAACAGGGACTGGGAGGCTTTGCATGTTCCTCATCAGGCTGTGAAATGCAGCATAGTGGTGAAGATGCAGAGTGTGCATGACTGTTTGGCCGGTCCAAGATGGCCGGCTAAACAGTCATCTGCATTTAGGAAGTGTAAACCACTCCTCCCCCTGCTCTTGCCAGGCCCACCCAGCCACTAACTCCAATAGGAAAAATAAAATGTTAATAACAGTACGTTATTATCATTTTATTTTTTATTTTTATGCAGTGGGGCAACGCTCCTCCACCTCCGTGGAGGACCCTGCACTGGTATGCTTCCCAAAATGGCCACCCCCCGTGGCTTCTGAGACTTCGCGGACTTCTAGGACTTGTAGTCTCACTTGCTATTTGCTGACTGGCTACCTTTAGAATAATGATTGCAAATACCCAGAGCAACTCAAAATTGATCACAGACGTGACAATAATTCCTAACTTAAACATTAAGAGGGCAAGAACAACATATTATGAACCAGTACAAATATTAATTTTATTAAAGCAATGCAATAAATATTAATAGTAAAATGTCCACATACATACTCCTCTCGTATCAAACAATCACTCTAATATCATTCTATACTCTCAGGACAAAACATCCAAAGACAATATGCAATTACAGAAAGCAAGAAATGATCTGTTCTTTTCTCATTTACAATACATATTTCATCTTTAGAATTTACGTTGTCTATATGTTCATGAGACAATGTTCGATGACTGAGAGCCAAATTCTATGCAACGATTGAGAAGCTAAAGCATTACGACAACACTCAGTGGGTGAAAACCTTGTAGTATCAACGTGCGTATCGGCACAGGAGTACCTTCGTCAGGAAAAGCCACAAGTTACAATTTCATGATTCCACAGTATACAGGAATCTGTGAGATGGAATGTGGTAATGCGTCTGAAGCTCTATGGAGGGGATAATATCTTGAATAAAATGAGCCAAGGTAATAGGCAATCAGGTGTAGAGAATTTGCACTGCATAGCGGATCCAGCACAGCTGTACTTGTCAGCTACTGCAGGAAATATGACAGAAGAATAGTTTTTACATACAGTGATCACCATACGATGTGTCTGATATGTCGAAGTCAGCAGCCGAACGCCGTCTGAACTAAATCGTTTCAGGAAATTGGCACTACCCAAGCCTGGAACATTGCCTCGTCTGGCAATCAGGCGGTAGCATGGGCAGGGGCGTAGGAGACAATATATTTCTGGGGGGGACAGAGTCAGCCTTGGAGACTTCCCAGTGACCCTATAGAAATCACCTGTTGTTTGCGAACTGCAGGATCCGATAACATACACAATCATATCATTTTTAAGTGAAATAGGGAGAAAGGTAGGATGCTGTCACGGTTTGAAGGTATGTTTTATGGTTATTTTTATTCGCAAAGTAATTAAACTACATGTGAAAATACATGTTGATGAATCTTGTATCTTCATGCAGCAAGCAAATAAAGGTATGAGGGAAAAATAGGAAGAACAAACTAAATGTTCTTAGTGACATTCCAAAACCTCAAAATGCAACTGGACTAGTTAGAACCATTCTTTCTTGTTGCAGGCATCTATAATAAAATCATGAACTTTAAGTCGAAAAAACAAATATTTTCTAGCACCATTCAATGCAGAGGACAAATTATAATGCTATTGTCTGTGTGTCAAATGATTCCACCATCTCTATATGTATGTTGCACATGGCAACACGATTCAGTTGTTTCTGGGACATAGCTGATCTTAGCCAAGTTTACTGTTGGCGGAGACCACTGAAGCTTTACTCAGCATCCAAGAAGATACTAAAATAACTAAAATAATCATTCGTATCTTATCAACCTGTGTAAAGAAAGCTCTCTCTGTTGGAAGAATTTATCATAGTATGTCTATCAGTTCCAGGACTGAAGAGTGTTTCAATATACTTGGTAATGTAGCTAAATAAGCTGAAAGCAGCAAAGGGTCAATTTCTTCATACTGAGCAATAGTGTCAATGCCATTGCCTGCTTTTTCAAAATACTGTGGGTGATAGTAATCCCTGACAGGTGCAGCAATAAAGATTTCTGCTGCTCCATCGTTTATCACCACAGTCATGGCAGTTCAATGACATTAAGATGGTACTTAGCAGCATAAGTACTACACTGGTTATTGGAGTTGTGCAGACTTTGAAAGATCCATCACGGCAAAGCTTTAGAATTGCACTTTTCGCTACATTCACAGCAGCTAACAGTAACCCTAATATAGTTTGCTAGCGTCCTTGCATGGCAATATTAAAACATTCTAGAAGTTGAAGTACTTGGAGACCAATCTGAACACCTAGGAAGTTTGTTCTTTTCTAAACGTGTGCCAGCAAACTGCGAGCACAAGCAGACATATTGCCACTTATCTTGTAATTTGATATTTATTCTAGGGTTCCCAGAATAAGTTTGTATTTATCCATTACTTTCGTAACAGCAGACCATCCAGCACATTGGACACAATGGCTTTCTTTTCAATACATTTGCAGGGCCTTGAATACAAACACTTCAAACATTTTTAGTCTAATCTTTAGGAAGTGTTTGCAGATGTATGAAATGAGTGTAGAGTGCACTCAAACTGCATATCTTGCACACAAACATGAGAAGTCCTATGAGACAAATAAGAAATAAGAATAAGCCTCATATTTGAGATGTTTCCAAAAGTGAGATCAACAGTGTGTGTGTGGAAGGGAGATGCTTAAAATGTCAAAGAGCCTGCTGTGCGAGACATATACGCAAGAAGTGTTGTAAGTTATTTGCTCGCACTGAAGATAGGTATACTGAGAAATGCAGCAAGAGATGTGTGTTGACAAAGCTCAGAAGTGAGTGTTAGTGATGAACACAAATATGAGGACTAAGTGTAATACTTTTAAATGATGGAAAATAATGTTTGTGTGTGAAGTATACAAGTGAATACAGCAGGTGGAAGGTCACAAATGAGTAGAGTGTGGGATGCACAAAAGCACAAACACTTTGTATGTGAGATTCACACAAAAATGAACAGCATATTATATAAAATGCTCACTTTATGCGAGATGCCCGCAAATATGAGAAGCATGCCACATGTGATGCATGCAGACACGATAAGCCTAAGGTGTGAAAAGTGCACACACACATGTAGTCTAGCCATGTGACACAAGACACAGGCAAGCTGATAAGATCTCACCTTTCTGCTTTTTAGTGAGAAGTGTATCAGACAGAGTAAAAGGCATTTGCTTGGTGCCAGTGTTAGGATGGTATGACTGGCACTGTCGCAACAGGCATAACGTCTGGAGTGGGGGGTGCTGCAGCTAAGTTATCAGTGGACTGGTGCCCTCTCAATGGAAGCAAGCAGTGGTAAAACCACTTTTAAAAAATAACCAGCATTGACCCCCTCTGTTTGGGTAACTATAGGTCAATCTCCCTGCTGCCAGGAGTATCCAAGCTCCTGGAAAAGCACTTAAAAAAGCATCTCTCCAAATTCCTTGAATACAAAGAAGTCCTTGACCCCATCCAAATAGGGTTCATACCACAGCACAGAACAGAAACTGCTCTGCTGGTTGTGGTGGAGGAATTGAGACAGCTACTGGACCAAGGTGGCTCCAAAGCTATCATTCTCTTAGATCTCAGTGCGGCCTTCAAAACTGTTGATCACACCGTACTCATTGAGAAAATATATATTGCCGGCATCGGGGGAAGGGCACTGAAATGGCTCACCTCTTTCCTAGAAAATAGAATCTTCCAGGTACTTGACCAGTCCTGCTGTGCTGACAGTCTGTCTCTGAGTTGCAGCTTGCCACATGGCTCAGCCCTAAGCCCCACCCTCTTTAACTTATGTATGAGCCCCTGGCTGGAATTGTACATTCCTATGGGCTATTGTTGGCCTCCTATGTTGACAACACACAGTCATGTAAATTTCCCCTAAATCCAACTTGAATCACCTTCAATTGGCCCCTTGTCTTCAGGAAGTGATTGGCTGTAAGGGTAACTGTTGACTGAAGCTGAACTAAGACAAGACTGAGGTAATTTTGCTGGGCAACAGCAAAGGAAGCCAGGCTCCGACTGTCTGGGGAACTGGCCGAACACAAAAAACCCTATAAAGAGTTTGGGGATGTGGCTAGATGCCAAGCTCACCATGAACCACCAAGTAAAGAAGCATTCAGCTAGCTGCTATGGCGTTCCCTAGACTGCTAAGGAAGGTCCACAACCTCCTCCCACCTCATCTAGAAGATTGATTGTCCCGGCCCTGGTAAACTAACGACTTGACTATGATAACGCCTTGTACTTTGGCTCTCCCAGATATGTGATAAAGAGATCACAGGTCGTCCAAAATGAAACTGCTTGCTTACTCATGAACATTCCAGGTACCTGTCCAGTAAGAAGGTTTTGGTGGAACTTGGTAGAAATTGTCTACAACTAAAATCAGGGAAGATGGAGGTCATCTTATTTGGTAATCAGACCTCCCTGTGGTCACCAGCTTGGTGGCCAGAGGAATTAGTAACCCTGCGTATTCCTTTTAGTAAAGCCAGGAACCAGGAGTTGTAATGGAAAACAAACTCACCTTTGTTGAGCAGGTGAATGAGGTTATCTCACCCCCGTTCTACATCTTAAGGATGATAAAAAAAATCCTCCACTATATTCCCATAGATGCACAAGAAACGGTGGTAACAGCCCTGGTCCAATCAGAGATAGATTATTGCAACAGCTTGTGTCTAAACATGCAGCCCCAACATCTGAACAAATTACAAACTCTGCAGAATGCCAGCGCCAGATTGCTTGCAGGGATTCCCAAATTTAAGTCTGCTTGGTGAGCCATTTACAATTTGCATTGGTTCCCCATCAGGCAACTAATCAGATTTAAGGCTTTGTGCACAGTTCACAGAGCCCTACATGATGCTGGTCCAGACTGCTTGAAACAGAGTTTCAAGTGGTATGAGCCAACAGAAGTCTGCACTCCTTTGGAGACAAAAAACACATTGTCCCTAGGTTTAAATGCACTAACTGGGGTGGAAGAAGCTTTTCTACATGTTCTATCAAAGCATGGCACGAATTATGCCCTCACATTAGAACCATGTCCAATCTGCTATCCTTTAGGAAGGAATTAAAAACTTGCTTTTCTCTAATACTTTTCTGAGTCCATTAAAAAAGCCAGCACAAGACACCTCCGGGTATTTGTATGATCTAAAAGTTACTTTAACATAACATAACTACACTGGCTCCCGGTGGAGCAGCGGGTGCAGTTTGAGGCCCTTCGCATCTTGCACATAGCACTTCACAACAAAGGACCTTCACTGCTACAACCGTTTGCCTCCCCCTACACTCCTGTTTTGCCATTTAGATCATCCTCTGCCCACCTGGTGAATGTTCCCAAGATTCTCAGATCTAGATGGGGAGGTCCCTCTATGGCCTACTTGGCCCCCACACTGTGGAATACCCTACAGATGGAGTTACACCGACTAGAATATAAACTTCTTTTCCATGAGGCCCTAATGACTTGGCTATTCAAGAATTAGCCCTCCGAGCCATCTAACCCTCCACCTGTGACGGTTCCGCCGGTCGGTGTTGGTTCTAGCGCTGGAAGGCCTCTGGGTAGCCATGTGCTTTACATGAATGATAGAATAGAACAGAATAGTTCAAAATATCTCATGAGGTTAAAGGCACCGGCAGCAGAGTTCTTCATGTGGCCAGTGTTTTCACACAATAATAATGCCAAGATAACTCTGATGATTAATGTACTTGCTGGAGAGATCAGAGTTTTGTCTAGTGTCAGTTTTGCTTCATGATAAAGTAGCATAGAGGGTTAATGTGCCTGCTGCAAAGCACTTGTAACACGCAGATCATTGATTAGTATTTTACATAGATAGCCCAGTGGGTAACTGCTTTTGCACAGATGTACTTTTGTTATTTGCAGTTCAAGTTACAATCAGTCTTACAGAGCAGGGTGAGCTATGCACCCGTGGTTAGACAGAATATCGGAAACAAAAATATTGTGGGACAAAATATTGTGTCAAGAAATTCGAGGTAAAAAATATCATAAAGGTACGATTCTATAGGTAAGCAAAGTTTTAATATACATAACTTCACATATATGTAGGATGACAATATATATATATACATATATATATCAAACACACGCTGTTTCTTCTCGGAATAACAGCAACCGCGGACATCAAAGGCTTTCAAGCAGCAGTTTATTTTAAGCAGAGAACGGCAACTCGACGCGTTTCGGGACCAAGTCCCTTGTTCATGAGTACCGTGGCTTGATTTACATTGTATTTTTAAATAAACATGTGACTTACAAAAAATGATAAAACGTGAAGACAGACTATCATAAAGAAGTTACCTCACTTCTTTCAAACAACTATGCTTTCATATTGCTATTGCAATGCTAATTTCACTTTTTGTGACAAGCGCTAATTCATAATTTCAGATGACAGTTTTTGATAGAACAATTAAAACCTATTGGCTCATTAATATGTGCTGCACATGGACGTGAAAGAAAGACTATCATAAGTGGTAATGACAATGATGAAACGTTTTGTACACTTATTCATCAATAAAATTGCAACAAATGTTCTTAAAGGTTTTCAAATAATCAAATCAAGAAACATTAAAATATAACCCGAGTGGATTCTAAGCCCGCATAATATTTCAACGGGCTTACGATGGAAACACTCTCAAGAATCGTCCCTGCACAGTGCTTAATATCAATAATTGTGGCCCTTTATTCCGAGAAGAAACAGCGTGTGTTTGATGTTCTGTGGCTCGCCACCTCAGCGCGGACTGCCGCAAAAAGAGGAAGGGGAAAGGCGTCTTTAGTGCTCTGCACTGAATTTTTGTTGTGGATATTATTCAATTACCCCTACCCGCTAAGTGCATTACACGGTTTGAAGACTCACCGGAACAGACGGAGTGGATATTTCATTATCCGGAAGGATCAGAAACTGTCCGTGAAGAGTGAAGGTACCGTTCAAAAATGTTTACGCTTAGTTTGTTTTTGAAAGTTAAAACAGCATCACGCGTCAATCAGCGACGCGTTCATTGCGTTTTATTAAAGTTTGCAGGAAGAATGGCAAAGAATAGAAATAATAAACGCTCAGGAGTAGCCGGTAGAATGTTTGATAATTGCACATCTGACATTTCAATTGAGAATGATAGTACATCAGGCAACGGAATTACCGTACCAACTAAAAGAGCTTCATGGGATAAATTGTGGAAAGCTCTGAAAACCGAGCAGAATAAGTGATGGGAAGCGACCACCCTTCAGAAATATATCGATGTTGGTAGAATTCCGCGAGGATTGCATATCTTCATTACACCTACTTTTAATGACCCGGATCCAAAACTAGTCAGTGATTGGGCAAGCAAAAATCACCAGTGTTCAACCAACATGCTGACAATGTTAGTTAAACATGCTAGAAAAAATTGTGAAAAATTGAATGTAACTATTGAAGATATCACGCAACAACTAAAAACATTGTGTGGAGTTGAAGAATTCCAGAAAGAAATGGACAAGATGGAAAAGAGCTTAGATAAAGTTGAAGAAGAAATAAAAGAAAAGAAACAGTGCGAATTTTAACGTGATTTAGTTGACTACCAAAAAGGTCAGATCCTAACCTTCGCAAAGAAGTATGACCATTTACGATGTGGGGCAGGTTTAGCAGCCTCTAAAATCAGCAACCCTCCAGTTTCCACAAATAACCAAGAAGATGAGTCCAGTATTGAGAACCCAACGGACGGAAGCCTCACTAGTGGCAGTGAACTTTCGAACCCTGAGAACCATGAAGTGGTAAAAAACAGCATTTTAACAGAGGTCAGTTTAGTTACCCAGGGAAGACAGGGAGGCAACAGGCAAGCTGGTTTTCAAAATCGTGGAAGAGGAAACAGAGGCGGAAGAAGAGGAAACACATCAATGCTCGGAGAGCTTGGAAGCCCAGTGGGAAGGCGTACCAGGGGCCAAATGAAGACGAAATGATGGATAGAAGAACTGTTATTCACTTGTCTGAACGATCACTCAGCAATGTGGAGGTAGAACTTTTATCTTTGGGTCACACATTTTGTCCTTCAAGTGATTTTAATTTTACTCAAAGTCGCATAGATTTATTCTACTTTACACGTAAATTACATATCAAGAAGTGGTGTGCAACAAAAGTTGCAAAGGATACTGAGTTGCAAAGTGATGATCTGAGTAATGTCAAAATTGCTCATATTGAGATGCTCCATACCCTTAATGTTTTGGCTGATGTTGAAAATGTAGAGAGTGATCCCTTCGTGAATTTGATCAATGAAAATGTCCCCCTTGATCTTACCGCTCGAAGTAATTTTAAACTGAAGTCCATTTTCCTCCCACAAATTAAAAATGAAGCTATTGATGTGTTTGAGAATGGGGTAACCAAAGAATTGTTCAGATTATCAAATCATAACAACAAAAAATGGAATGGGTGGAGTAATGTGACTAAAGTGCAAAGAGAGGCTATTGAAAGTTTGAAAAATGACAACACGATTGTAATTAAAAAATCTGCCAAGGGAGGCAATGTAGTTGTCATGTCCAGACAGAAATATATTGACGAAGGGCTAAGACAACTATCAGACAGAGAGAAGTACAACAGGAGTAACAGAATGGAATAAGAATTTGCAATTAAGACCTTTCAAACACAGTTGGCAGAATGGAGAGATAAAGGATTACTCGAACAAGAAGAGTTTACATTTTTGGAGTGTAAACATCCTATACTTCCAGCACTGTATCTCTTGCCCAAAATCCATAAAAACCAACAGAATCCCCCGGGGAGACCTATTGTTTCTTCCCGGGGGAGCTGTTTGGAAAACACCTCCAGATATGTTGATTTTTTTCTGCAAACGTTGGTGAAAAGACTCCCATCCTATGTTAAAGACACGGGAGACTTTCTGAGATGCCTTGATAACTTTAAATGGAAAAACAGCTATTCATTGCTTTCTCTAGGTGTTGTGAGCTTATATATATGCATACCTCATGACTTAGGGTTGAAAGCTTGTAGATTTTTTCTCAGTGAAAGATCTCTTTCACACAGAGATGTTGATTGAGATGATGTCTATCTGTCTAAAACAGAACTACTTTCTCTTTGATAATAAAATCTTCAAACAGACCCTCTGAACATCTATGGGAACTTGCTTTGCTCCATTCTTTGCGGGTCTCTATCTAGGGTACTGGGAAGAGAAAGAATTGAGAGAATTACATTTGTTCAAAGACAAAGTAGCGTTATGGGTCCGCTACATCGCCGATATTTTCTGTGTATGGGAGGGAACTGAATGTCAAGCAAATGAGTTTGTTTGTATGTTGAATAACAACAGTTACAATCTACAATTCACCAGTCAGTGGTCAAAAGAATTGTTAGATTTTTTGTCTTAAACTAACAGTTCAGAATGATCGTTTAGAAAGTGCATTATTTAGGAAAGCCTCCTACATGCCCGAAGCTGTCACCCTGGCTCATTAATCAGCAGTATACCATTAGGAGAACTCTTAAGGGCGAAACGAAATTGTAGCACTACTGAGAGCTTTAACATCAAAGAGGAATTTATGACCAAAAGGTTCCTTGAAAGAGGGTACACACGGTCCGTTATTGATAAAGCTAGAATTAAAGTTGCCTAAACAACAAGAGCTTCCCTTCTAGTTGAGAAAGACAATGAAAAAGGAAAACCACAAGAGAAAATAAGATTCATAACCACCTATACCAGACAAGCACAGGAGATTCGAAAAAGGTTAAATACATTTTGGCCAGTCTTACAAACAGATAAAGATGTAGCCAGCAGTGTTGAAAGTTTCCCACAGATCAACTTCAAGAAAACTAAATACCTGAGAGACACCTATTGCAGAGCGGTAGAACCATCTGCTACAAGAACTTTAGGAATACAGGGATTTTTTACTTGCAGGAGTTGTAAAGCCTGTAAAAATAGTAAAAACAGAAAGGAGTGCACACTATCACCAAACTGCATGCCATTTAAAATCACGAAACATACATCTTGCAATACGGAGTTTGCAGTATATGCTCTTTTCTGTCCCTTTCAGAAAGCATATATAGGGAGTACCATTCATAAGGCGAAGAAAAGGGTGTTGGAACATCTGCGCGCAATAAAAAATGGGGACAAACAGTACCCAGTAGCGTGACATTTCCAAAGCCACCATGGTCAAAATAGTAATCTCCTGAGCTTTGTTGTAGTAGATACAGTTAAAATGAATGAGAGGGGAGGTAACAGAGTACAAAGTCTGCAACGTTTGGAGTCCAAACTGATTATTCAGTACAGAACGTTAGCACCAATAGGTCATAACTGCGATGAGGAACCAGCAGTTCATTTGGGTTAAATTTGATTTCTGAGAACATCCATCTGACACTGTACATCAAGCAGGCACTGTGAAGACATGTCATCAGTTTTCCATTCATATCTCTCTTATTTATATCTCTCTCTCCCCTGCTGCCCTGATCATCGTGTTTTACCTATTCTGTTTCTTGAGTTTCCAAACCGCTGTCCGTTACTGATGTATGTGAGTACATTAGCATATAAGCAATGATTTTTTCATTGATTTTTTAGACTGCCTATGCCAATGAGCAGTTTTGTTTTTTAATTTTAATTTCACTGTGGTTGATGGTAAAAAGGTATGATGTTTTAAACAGTTTCTTTTTTTTTTTCATTACAGATTTTGTCTATGCGGGCAAAATGAAGAAATGTTTAAGAGCGAAAGTATCTTTTGTTTTCAGTTGTATAGCCCACTTGGGCATGTGATACGGTAATAGTAGAGCATGTTGGCCACAATTATTGTTATTAAGCACTGTGCAGGGACGATTCTTGAGAGTGTTTCCATCGTAAGCCCGTTGAAATATTATGCGGGTTTAGAACCCACTCGGGTTATATTTTAATGTTTCTTGATTTAATTATTTGAAAAACCTTTAAGAACATTTGTTGCAATTTTATTGATGGATAAGTGTACAAAAGGTTTCATCATTGTCATTACCACTTATGATAGTCTTTCTTTCACGTCCATGTGCAGCACATAGTAATGAGCCAACAGGTTTTAATTGTTCTATCAAAAATTGTCATCTGAAATTATGAATTAGCGCTGGTCACAAAAAGTGAAAGTAGCATTGCGATAGCAATATGAAAGCATAGTTGTTAGAAAGAAGTGAGGTAACTTGTTTATGATAGTCTGTCTTCACGTTTTATCAGTTTTTGTAAGTCACATGTTTATTTAAAAATACAATGTAAATCAAGCCACGGTACTCGTGAACAAGGGACTTGGTTCCAAAAACGCGTCGAGTTGCTGTTCTCTGCTTAAAAAAAACTGCTGCTTGAATGCCTTTGATGTCCGCGATTGCTGTTATTCCGAGAAGAAACAGCGTGTGTTTGATGTTCTGTGGCTCGCAAACTCACTGCGGACCACCGCAAAAAGAGGAAGGGGAAAGGCATCTTCAGTGCTCCGCACTGAATTTTTGTTGTGGAGATATATATATGTATATATATATATACATTTGGTTCTCAATATTTTCGACACTATATTCTGTCCACACTATGGGCCTAATTTACGATGCCCCTAGCAGCACTTTTGCACCGCACGAGCGTCACTTTTGTGACGTTCCGGTGGCGCAATGTGCTGCAGCATATTTACAAGACCACGCAAAGCCACTTTGCATGGCTTTTCATGCCTTGTAAATATGAGCTCCTTTCATGCAGAACACGGCATGAAAGGAGCGTTCAATGGGTGTTGCTGTAGGTGTTCCCATGCAACACCCATGGAATCTGAAGCATTCCTAGATTTACGAGGAATCGTAAAACTGGGAATGCATCTGATTCTAATGACACCGGAGGGGTGGCATTATGGAGGCTCAGCAAGGAGAAATATCCTTATTTCCACTCGTCTTTTCCTCTTGCTATATGTGCTGCATTCTGCAGGACATATGGAAAGAGGAAAATACCTCTTGCCATCACCCCTAAACGCAGACACCTCGCACCATGATGCAAGGGTGCCTGTGTTGGTGCATGGCAGCCCATTGTGCGCCAGATACAACTCATTCCTGCCCTTTTCTTTTGATGCAGGACAGTGCAGCAAGATTCCTTGCAGCACTGCCCTGTGCCAAAACCTCGTAAATGAGGTCCCATATTTCTATTTTCAATATACTGTCCGTGATCCCTGTGCGCAAGCTACAAAGAGCTCCATGCAAACTGCAAGGAGTAGGTTTAGAACATTACAGGTTTTTATTACTGTAAAGTTGCTAAGGCGCCATTCTATGGGTAGTAATACATTCCTATTAGTGATAGACAACCCTACCCAGTGTGTTACATTTTAAACCCTGTGTTTATGTTTCTCCACACTAATTACTCTTAAGATACAATGAATGCCAAAATGGATTATATGTGAATCCTATACTGTGTAGTCCCAATTGTCTTCCATAGCATGTCGGTGCTTCTTTTTAGATCTTATTGTATCTCCTTTGCTTTTAGTTGGTAATCATCTTGTGTGTTCTTCTGAAAATTAGCAAGGCTTTTGCTTGAGCATGCAAACATATGCTTCTTTTTACATCTTATTGTAGCTGCACAGAAACAAATTATATAATTTTGAGCACTTCCCTGTTCTCCATGCAGGCTGCATTACAGCCTGCATGGAGAACATGCCCACCCCTTCAGCCCTTGGATGAGCGCCGTGTTATCGAGCTCAGACCAATCACAATGCTGCATTGCAGCGTTGTGATTGGCTTAGGGGAGGGAGCCTGGCTGCCTGCCTACTGTTCCTGTTGGAGGCAGGAGAGCAGGAGCAGAGAAGACGCGGGACCCGACCTCGAGGTACTTTTTTTTGTTTTTGTATTTCCGATCCCCCCCTCACCCCCTGTGCGACACCAGACCCCCCCATCCCCCGCACCCGCCACCTGCGAGCCATGCGGGCCGCGACTGAGCACCAGATATACTTACAATCATTTTTAGAATGTGCAAGTCGTACACTGACTGGTTTTAGAATGGGTGTGCTATTTTTGATCTGACCTATGTGTTGATAGGTCACATCATGAATTATCCAGTCGCAAGGGATCGTAAAATGACTTGTCCAATGAACATTAATGAAACAGGGCACAATTTGGCTGTGAATGCTGAATGGGGCCTGCAAAGGATAGTCGGCCACTATCGCTGCTTTTGCATTTCTAAATATGTGGGGAATGCAGAAAGCTGTGATGGGGGGCGGGGTGGGGGGCACACGTTCTGTAAGATCAAATAATTACAAGTCATATCTCTTTACTAGTACTGTCCATTTGAGAGATAACGTTTATGTTGCAGGAACTAAGACAGCTGTAACTTTCTCAATGGGCTATCTGTTGTGTGATGGGAGGGGATTAGAGGGCAGGTGTCCCCCATTGGTTTAATCTCCCTAACACCAACATCGCACACTCTACCCTTTTCGGTGCTACTGCCTATGGGAGGAAACTGCCATGTGCTTAAAATACCACTTTGAATGTTTTCCTGGCCTTTACATCTACATTTTAAGAATCTCGCCCATTCAATTTCCCCAGCAGGATAGCTTTACCAACTGTGCTCAGACCCCTTGGTTTATACAAGCCCACCAGATTTTTTTAAATGTGTTCCCTGTGTGAATTACATAGCTTTCAAAGGAACTGTACCAAAATCAACTGATAATGGTGGCTCAATATCAAACATATTAATAAGGTATTTTGGTTAAAGTTACTTATAAGGAACAGATTATGTTTATTGTTCCTGGTTTCTTTGTGAATTAGAAATCCCAAACAATTACATCAGAAGACTATAAGCTGGAATTCTACATGGCTAAATTTCTCGAGACACGTTAAAAAAAATATAACAAACTTTGGATTGGATAAGAATGCTGGACACAGATTAAGGCCATCTAGACTGCATGCTGTAGTACTGACTGAGCTTTGTTTATATAGTGAGAATTCTGTTGTGAGGGGTCCCTGATGTTGCCGACCCAGTGCCAAACAGGGCGAATGACACCTGGGGGGGCAGGCATACCCTGTTTTCCATTGTTTGTTGTTTTTGAGCCAGTCTATGACAACTTCTGGGAAGCATAATTCGGAGTCACATTGTGAACTAGACAGTGTGTGTTCCTTTTGCTTTCTTTTCCTCTGTGTGCTAAAGAGGTGTGGGGTTCACTTAGCTCACTCAAGTGTGAGACCTTGTTGGCTGTAAAAAATAAACAGGTCCTGGAAATAAAAGTGAACTTCACCCCATAGCCTTTTAGCAATATGGCAAAACTTTATAGTCTGGCTCTGGCTCAGCTTGAGCTCCTCTAGGACCCTTTAGCCCAAAGTCAGCTGATCCTTTAAAGGGCTCTAGTCTCAGGCACCAAGAATTACAAGACAAGCCATTAATCTTTGATGAATTACAAAGGAGAAGAAACCATATAGTGGCTGAATTGAACAATATAAAACTACAAAACCTGAGGTTAATCCCGGCTTCACCACTTGATCAGCCTGTCTGATCCCAAGCAGATGTCATTTCACTTCTTTTTTCTTCATTAACACATATGCCAGCACCTTCAAATTTGTGAGTTCAGAATGTGTGGTGTACAATTACTTTTTGTGAGTTCTTCAAAAGACTATACCTGCCTTCCAGCCTCTTTGTGCTCAGGAAAGATCACACCCCTTCCCTCAGCCCCATGTGCTCAGCACAGGTCATCCTCCTCTCTGAAGACCTAGGGCATATTTACAAGGAAGTGGCGGAGAGCAGAGTTAGCCTCCGTGCTCCACCACTTCTGAAACACAGGGCTGCACCGTTATTACAAGAATACGATGCAGCTTTGCGTTTTCTCCTATGCTGGCACAAATGTAGCTGTCTAGTGCTCAAGGGTGCTTACGTTGAGAGAAATTATGTTGAGGGGAACGATTGTTTATGTGCAGGAAGGAGTCCCTTCCTACACATAAACATTCTGAAATGGCTTTTTAAAACTTATATGTGTGCTGCTTAATGCAGCACACATACAAGTTGCAAAATGTAATTTCTTTTAATGATTGTTTATGTGCAGGAAGGGACATCCCAAGCCTTATGTAGAAATGTGACCGTTCATGACATCCAAACGCAGTTCCACTGCTGACTATGTGCCTCAAGTGACTTTACTGAAAAACAATGTTAAAAAAAGAGCTAGCCTGAAAAATGTCATCAGGTGCACATATAATATACGTGAGAAACAGAGAAGGTGTTTCAGAGCCAAAATATATGCAAAATGATAAGAGCAGGACCACAGTGACCTCATGTACTACTTTGTTTACTCTGATTAGAAAGATCTTGAGAGGAACTGGAGGACTCTCAATGCTGGGTCCATGCAGTACAACTCTCTTGTGTTTGCTTTCATAGTAGCCCGCAGCCCTCACAGCTTAGTTAAGAACTCCAAAAGTACTGAAACAACATGGAATCTACTACTGGTGTCCCCAGAGAGGATTGTGGTAAACAATATTATTGACAAAAATGTTATGTCAAAAATATTGTTTACCATAATATTGTGCTCCTATACATATAACAGCAAGTACAAACATATCATAGAAAAAAATCATCGACACTAATATTGTCAAAAAACTCAACAAAAATGTTGATTCTTTTAACAGAAATGGTTTAAAATAGTACATTTACATATTTTAATATACAAATATAATATAATGTAAATGAACTATATTTCACTATTATTTAATACTATATATAAATATATACTTATATAAACACACACATGTGTTTGTGTGTGTATATATATATACAGGCGGGGAGGTGTGCACCTGAGGGGCTTGCTTTTGACTCAAACCTCAAGAGGGCAGGTCCTATTACGGGTCACAATATAGAAACACGCACTGCAACCACACCATGTCTACCGCAGCGCTACGCAGTAGGGAATCGGCTGCAGAAGGGATGTTCACTGATACACCCTCGACATCACAGCCCCAAACAATCAGGGGGACTAACAAGCAAACAACTAACGAACAAGGAATAAGAGAGAAATATCGTGTTCTGGAGAAACTCATGCGGCAGGAACAGTCAAAATGGTGGGAATCAAAATCCCTGCAGGG
The DNA here is from genome assembly GCF_964204655.1 of Triturus cristatus. Taxonomy (NCBI): domain Eukaryota; kingdom Metazoa; phylum Chordata; class Amphibia; order Caudata; family Salamandridae; genus Triturus; species Triturus cristatus. The sequence continues at coordinate 427,386,096 of NC_140593.1, forward strand.
ATATTTGGACGTGGGGAGAATACCGAGGGGACTACGAATCATGATAGCCCCCAGTTATGATACCCCGAACCCCCTAATGATGGCTGAGTGGGCAGAAACCAACCTAGAATCATCAAGAAGGTTGGTCCAGATATTGGTCAAATATGCTGCCACAGACCGCGATGCTCTACAACTAAAAATAGATGCCCTGGAAGCAGAAATAAAGGCATTGGGTGATCCTCAACAAAACAAACTGCATGAGGAAATGGTCAACCGACTATTTAAAGAGGAGGAAAAAATCAAACACCGTAAGGCTTTTAAATTTCAAAGGGACAAGGAGGATTACGCGAGCGGGCAGATTTTTACTTTCTCCCGCAAATTCGATGTGTACAGATCAAAGGCTGGAGGTCAACAAGGGCAATCACACAAAACCGCCCCTGTATCCAATATGCAAGATGAAACAGCTTCTGATTTGAGCTCAGCATTGGAGAGCGAGTCAGAAGCGGAAGGAAGAATAGATCGTATACAATCGAATGCCATTAAACCAACTCTGGGGGAGGAACTTGATTACATGAGCAGGAGTAGACGTGAAACACTAAGACCCCGCAGTCAACCGGCAAAAAACGACGAACAATATCCAGAAGGCAAAGGAGAAAAGCAAGGCAACGCCGCCTACAACAAGCATCCAAACAGGGGGAGAGGACGGCGAGGAGCATGGAGGAACAGGCAGTAAATAATTCCCCTCCTACCTCATCAACAGCCAAAACTATAATCAATCTGGCAGATATCAACTTAACCCAGGCGGAAAAGCAGTTACTATCCCTAGGGTTGTCTTATTGTCCGCAATCTGACTTTGATTACCCGACGACCCGCGTGGATGTGTATAAATTTATTCGTAAGTTGAAACTTAAAAAATTCCATGAACTCAAATCCCGGTCCAGAACGGAAACCACAGATGTGGCAATCGACACCAACGAAACTTGTGGATTTTGGTCGCAGACTTAGAGACCCTTGAAAATCTGAGGGACTTGGCGAAGGAATCGAATATATCTGCGGGCACATCAAGCCAAAGCCTGTCTGCAGAATACCATGCAATGGATCGATCATTGGAAACCGACACTAATCTTAAACCTACTACTCCTTTCAAAGTAAAGTCTAAATTCATGCCCATTATGTCTCGTGATTCCATTGACGTCTTTAATGAACAGGTCGTGGCTCAAATCAAGAAATTGAACATTAACATCAATAAGCAAAAAAGGAAAATGACCAACCATGAACGACAATACAACAATCTTATGACAAAACTAAAAAAAGAAAACAAAATAGTTATCAGAAACTCCGATAAAGGGGGAAATATTGTACTTTGGCCTATGGATAAATATTTGGAAGAAGCTTATTCTCAGTTGAATGATGTGCAATGTTATCGTAGAAGTACAACGGCAAAATATAAGACTATGATAAATCAATTTCATTCAAAACTATTGGCCTGGAAAAGTGTGGGACTGCTATCCATGGAAAAGTTTAAATATTTAAAGACAGAACACCCACAGACTCCATCCATGTACTTTATTCCTAAGGTCCATAAGAATATTCAGAAGCCCCCCGGAAGACCAATAATATCAGCTATCAACGGGCCACTTGAACATATGTCCCGTTATATTGACTTTTTTCTCCAAGACCATGTTGAGGAAATATGAATTTTGTGATCAGTTATGTCCCCTATCGTAGACCCCAACGGCTCCATGTGCATGCTATAAGTACATGTATGTTCCCTCCAGTTCCAGTTATGAAGACGCAAATACATGTGCGTCCACCGTCAACATGTCCTCTTTCAGATCCGCCATGAATGGGTCAGATATTCCATTCCTAAGTATGAAAGGCCACCGACTTTATGTGGTTCACTTTCCACATTTTACAGATTCAGGCGAGTAGGCCCTGAATTCTGCCATCAAGCCTTTTTCTGCTTCCTGCCTCCGAGAGCTCCAGTCTGAGCCTGCATCTGTATCCATGAACTTTGTCCTACTCCCTGCGCGGCTAACGGTGCCTGATCCAGCCGGTTGCCTGCCAAAAAACTGTATTTCACCTTCAAGATTATCTGCTCCGCTCCTCATCTGATGCATTCCTGTCTAGTAGTTTAGGTAAACATTCCTCCAGCTACCGTGCAAGGGGCCAGGCCTCACTGTCCTCATGCAAGTAATTCATAGCCCCTGTTACCATGGAAGATTCCTGCCCCCTCGCATCTCATGTAGACACTTAGACGCTTGTACACGCACTAACAGCCAGTATAGAATAGATTCTGTCCGAGAGACCTTTCCTTTTGGATAATACAGTTCTTTAAACATAAGATATTAGATATGATTTGGGATTAGGTTGACATGACCCCCCAGACTTCTGTCTCCACATGTAGAGCTAAATGTCAAGTCCCCTTCACCCTCTAGTTGCACGTCAATCACACGTCATGCGGCTGCGCGCGCATCTCTGCCAAATATTTCTGCTGACATTGCAGGATTCTCTTATGGATCCACCCACTTGTGACATCATGTATAATGACGTTTTCTAAGTTACGCCTATATGTCCGCCTTTTTTAGTTACGTATGCATATTTTATCTGTCTTATCAACTGTTACGCCTCCTGCATCTGTTTCACTGTAATGCATTTCTTATAAAAATGATTACCTGTCAATAATGTATTGCCTTCCTTCCTGAACCCTCATGGTGATGGAATTTGAAGCCTGCAGTTCGAACTGTATTTCCTTTGTAGAGGAATAAAGCCCTTTAGAACCTCTAATACCACGGATTCTGCCTCTTATATTTACTGAGTTATTCTTACTAGACTTTACCGCATAAAAAATAGTATCGGTAATGAAATATTTACCACATAAATTGGCGCCCGAATAGGGACACTTTCTCATCTCACGCGCCGGAGGTGCGTTGCAGGCCCGGTCTCCTGCCACAGCTGAACGGACAAAAACGCGTACCTGCAGGATTTCCTGTATCTCCCTCCGGCCAAGCGGGGGCGACTGAGGCTGCGATCAACACCCAGACGAGGCGGTGAGAAGTGCGAAGTGTCCCGACCAGAGCCTAGCTGAGAGAGCAAGATCCGAGGTATACAGAGGCCCACCAGGTTCCGAAGTTCCGAGTCCAGTCGAGTCGAGTCCAGTCCGGTCCAGTTTCAGTTCAGTTCCGAGGCCTTCCGTTCCGAGCTACCCGGTGAGTACCATTGCCGGGGAGGCATTTAAACGTGCACATAGTCTGTGCCGGTCAAGACGGGTTTGGGTACACAAATCCGGTCTGCACTGTTTCAGCAGTGTATCTGTACTGTTTAGCAGTATATCTAGTATGTCTTGCATATAAATAAGTATTATCTAGTGTCAGTATTATGTCAGTAACTAGTTTTCTATTAGTTATCATCGTTCGTTAAACTGTTAAGTGTTAAATGTTTTAATACGTTCTATACATTGTGGTGTGAATGACTGTTCATTATTGTGTTTATTGTATTAAGTGTGTTCAAGATTAAGTAACCAGATCTAAAAATGCCGCTCTTTTCGAAATTAAGACAGATCAAAACTAGAAAAGGGGTACTCGAAGAAGCTGTTCCCATCCCACCTAGGGACACTCCAGGGTACTTTATGTATCATAAACATGGCTTAGATGCCGTATTATTTCTTGATTTATGGGTAGACTACACCAAGGATTTACCAGAAAGTCAGAGATGGCCCGCAGCGGGGACCTGGGATGCAGATTGCATCATGAGAGTAGAAGAAGAATTATGGAAAAAGAAAGCTAGACAGTCACAGAAAGATGCCATTGAATTATGGCGTAAAGAATCATATAGACGTACAGAAAAAGCGCTCAGACAGGAAGAGAAAGGTAGAGAGAATTCAAATAAAGCCCGAGAAAATCTATTAATTGAGGAAGGTACCCGAGTTAAATCAGAACAAGTAGATAGACAAAGAAACACTCTTATGAATGGTATGTATCCTCTTCTGGCCGAAGGATTACCTAAGGCTACCCCGGAAATACCAAAAGACTTGACTCCTCCATTGCTCCCGATAAAAGCACATCCTAAAACAGCAAAAGACGTTTTCCTTTCCTCCTATTTAGATGACGTAGCTCCCGAATATGCTAATTCCACCCCACACACACCGCTTGCCGATGGTGTTCATCGTCAAGATCATCCGTCTGTATCCCCGCAACAACAAACTCCTACGCCCATTCCCACAGGTCCGTCCGTTTCTACTGTTTTTCCCGCATCTACAATTTCTATCCTACGTCCAACGAATCCTTTCTTGCCCAGCACCTCAGATGGTGCTACAGGAGTTACGACAGACATGTTTGCCACACCGCCGCGAAATAAACAGACCCTTAGAGATTTAGCACTCCAACGTACACCCCAACTAGTGACATCCGACATGTTTAAAGAACATCTTGTGGATTGTAGATACGATCCAGTGCCAGGTAAACAGGACAGATTGCTAATATCATCACTACGTATACGACGAGCTACATTATATTTAATGACGATACCAGGAATGGTTGAACACCTAGACAATATATATCACTTTGTCCAAACAGGGCGAGGTCCAGAAAGTATTAACGAAGCTATGGAATACCAGAAAGTGGATGTCCAAAGACAACTACTACGTTTTTTCATAAACTGCGTGATTAGGAACCAAGACAGGCCTGGGGCAGATCATGATACCATGCAAAAACTTGCCAAATGGGGTCAGAACATATCAGACGAGAAACATGATAAACAGGCGTGTATAATCGCCATGTATCGAAAGATCCGCAAGGAGGTAGAACGAATACATAAAGAAAGACGAGAAGCAGACAGAATTGAATCAGAGGGAGAGGAGGAGCAAGAATCAGAACAATTAGAAACGATAGCTTACGTAGGTAGAGGAAGACCCCATAATAATACTAGAAGCTTTAATGATCCGATACGTCCGATACGTCCAGAATGTAATAGACATTTTCAAACCCCTATGTTAAATACAAGGTCCCCTGAACACCTATTCCAAGCCGCTGATAAATTACTCCGAGATCGAAGGGGGTACCATATACTCGATTCCATGGACGAACAAGAATTAGCCAGGTCAGCAGTACAATGGGCTGACAGTCCCAGCAAATACAGTGATGATGCACTAGCACACACGTTTCTGAATCTTGCCCCAGACGAACAGCGTTTAGCTAGTATATACATGATTCAACACCTCCTTATATTATATAAAAGCCAACACTCCGATCCTGGACCCTTACCTGACATATTGACGGAACTACTCACGAATAAATGGAGAGGGTCAGGTACTGATTTAATTAAAGAAATTCTAGAATTTCGAAACCAGTATATAGCTTTCGTGTGCCCAGAACACGTTCCAGTTCCCACTATGGGAAGAAAAATGTGTCACATAGATAGACAGAATCCGTTACGCGAAGTACACCCAATCAGAGGTGAAGGTAATAACTTTACACTCGTGTTTGTGTACACGCCTATAACTAAAATTGAATTATTAGAAATGAAGAAAGTAGTACCCAGCCATGACAAGGATCCAGCAGGTTTCCACCGTGAGATAAAAGACATGTTACTCATGGGAGAGTATACCTACCCCGACATTATGAAAATACTGAAAGTGTTAATGCCTGCCGGTGTTTACGAGAAACTAAAAGAAAAGGAATGGGAGGTGGGAGACCAAAAGATAGATTGGACAGCATTAGAAAACGAAGAAAAGGCCCGAGCTGCAGGAGCAGGGCTTGGGGAAACAGACCGTAGCACCACCACAAGCGCAGCCTATTGCTGCAACACAAGCAACGACACAACAGATGTACCAGTATGCACAAAATGACTATCCCGATTATCAGCGATACACATGAAATAGCCTAGAGAGGGAAGTTGGCTTACCCCTTATTGAGGTTCCTGTAGATCAAGAGGGACCTTATGTACATAGTGAACTATTAGGGGAAGACAGAAAGCTTTTACTTGATACAGGGGCAAGCAGAACAACTATACGACGCAGTGAAGTTCCAGGGGCACCCCTCTCAGGCTCACAGAATATTTCCCTTGGATTCTCAGGAAAACCTATAATTAATGAAGTAACGCAACCCCTTCCACTTACGATTGGTCCATTGACGCGTACTACAGATTTATTGCTTACTAAATCATGTCCGGAAAACTTGTTAGGTATAAAAACATTGAAAGCTCTAGGAGCTATAATATGTTGTTCTCCGGAAGGAGTACGACTATTTCTACGTGACTTTAAAGGTCACTATGTGTCCAGAGACATGGATCACCGGCTGCAGAGTTTACCTACACATTTATGGGCACAAGGCCCCACTGATGTTGGTTGCATGAACATTACACCATATCGAGTCACACTAAAAACAGGAGTAGTACTACCACGAATGCGACAATACAAGTTACCACCAGATGCTGTTGTGGCTTTGCTGCAAATCATTGACGAGCTCATTACACAAGGAGTGGTTGTCGAAACCGACTCCAATGTATGCAATTCCCCGATAATTCCGATTCTTAAAAGAACGGATCCAAAAGCACCACCAGTATATCGATTAGTTATTGATCTGCGCGAATTAAATAAATGTATTGTACCACAATACCCTGTGGTCCCAGATATCTCTTCATTACTAACTGCTATTGACTCAGAAGCAACGTTCTTCACGGTAATTGATCTCAAGAATGCTTTCTTTAGCGTCCCAATAGATCCGGAAAGTCAATATCTGTTCGGATTCAGTTTAAATGGACGAAGTTTTAAATTCACACGCGCACCTCAAGGATTTACAGAAAGCCCCAGCATCTATAGCCAAGCACTGAAACGAGAACTTGACAGTATCCACATGCCAGTTAACACTGCCTTGCTTCAATATGTCGATGATCTGCTGATCACCGCCTGAAGCGAACCTGAATGTGAAAAAGCGTCACTGACGGTTTTAAAATTTCTGGCCGACAAGGGGCACAAGGTGTCCCCTTCTAAGCTGCAATTCTGTGTCCAGCGAGTTGTTTACCTTGGGCACTCGCTGTCCAAGGAGGGAAGACAGCTTACACCTGATCGCATCCAGTTAATCGCTAACATGCCACCACCCAAGACACAAAAGGAGGTGCGGGCTTTTATAGGCCTCACCTCATACTGTAGGCAGTGGATCCCTCAATATGCATTTCTAGCAAAACCACTCATCCAGTTGACAACACAGGAGGCAGCCACATCGACTGTCCTCCCTTGGACTCAAGAACATACACATGCTTTTGAAAGCTTAAAGAAAGCTTTATGCCAAGCACCTGTTTTAGCAACACCATGTTACAGTAAACTGTTTACACTCTTTGTTACAGAACGCGAAGGTACTGCCTTGTCAGTACTCACTCAGGAACAAGCAGGATCACACAAACCATGTGCTTATTTCTCTAGTACATTAGATCCAGTAGCTCAGGCTCTTCCTGCGTGCCTGAAATCGGTGGCAGCAACAGCTTTAGCAATCAGACAAAGCGATGCCATAGTGTTAGGACATCAATTGACAGTACAAGTACCACACACAGTAGAGGTTCTCTTGAACCGCACACAAACACAACACTTGACTATAGCGAGACTCACCGGTTATGAATTAACATTGTTTCAGCCACACATAGAAATCAGACGTTGTAATACGTTAAATCCTGCCACACTTTTGCCAGTAAATGGAACAGATCCATTAGCACATGATTGTATTGAAGTCATTACTATCACGACAAAACCCAGACAAGACTTGACAGATATCCCTTTATCAGATCCAGACTTGACATTGTATGTAGATGGGTCATGTATGAGAACAAGTACAGGAGAGTTAGTGGCCGCTTACGCAGTCACAACAGACACTGAAGTCATTGAAACAAATTGTATTAACACTTTGTCAGCTCAAGCATCAGAGCTCATCGCTCTGACACAAGCCTGTATTCAAGCCACAAATAAGAAAGTCAACTTATACACAGATTCACGTTATGCATTCGGAGTCGTCCATGACTTCGGCGTACTGTGGCGAGAGAGAGGTTATTTAACTTCTCACGGTGCCCACATCCAACACGGACCCCTCATTCAAGCCCTATTAGACGCGATTCATCTACCTACTGCAATATCGATTATGAAATGCAAAGCTCATACAAAAGTTACCGATATCATTTCTCAGGGTAATGACCTAGCTGACAGAACAGCTAAACAGACTGCTCAGAACCAGACTCATACAACTGACGCGACAAAGACAATAGTTCCGACACCAACACATTGCATGACAGTTAAGGATCCCGCCCTTGATGTAATTGACATACAGACACATGCTACACCAGAAGAAATAAAGAAATGGACTGAATTAGGAGGGATCCAAACGGATCAAGGATGGATGACGAAGGAAAAATCTATATGGTTTCTTCCTGACTCCATGGTTCAAGTCATCATTAACACAATACATAGTCCAGCGCACCTAGGAGAAAAAGCTATGCTAGACAGTATTCAACACATTTGGTTCAACAAACACTTACGAGCAGCAGCCAAACAGAAAGTACGTACCTGTATGATATGTTGTCAGTTTAATCCAGGTAAAAGCATCCCCGTAGAGCAGGGTGGATTTCAACCTCCCGATCATGCTTTTGAAGTCCTCCAGATGGATTATATCCAGATGGAACGATGTCGAGGATTCAAATATGTTCTCGTAGTTGTCTGTGCTCTTTCCCGTTGGACAGAAGCCTACCCGGTTTCAGATTACACTGCCCCGACTACTGCCAAACAGTTAGTTCGAGAATTCTTCCCACGGTACGGTTTACCACGTGTTGTCTACTCAGATAACGGCCAGCCATTCTCATCCGAACTAATGAAACACGTTTCCCTTTTGTTAGGCTACCAATGGAAATTCCACTGTGTCCGACATCCCGAGGCAGCAGGTCTCGTGGAACGCCATAATCAGACTCTGAAAATTAGATTGTCCAAAATATGTAGAGAAAAAGGTGTCGATTGGATAGTAGCCTTACCAGTTGCGCTCTTTTACATGAGAATGGTAGCACATTCTCGAACAGGGCTATCCCCGTACGAGGTGATCTTCGGTAGACCACCAAATATGTGGGGGACGCCTATACCTCGCAAAATCACTGATGTTGACTGTAATATGCTGACAGATTACCTGGCTTCCTTGATGTCTGCACTACAATCTTGTCGTTCACAGGTAGCTGCAGCTTTTCCCGATAACACTGAGGTGAAGCCCCATGACGTGGTTCCAGGTGACCTGGTTCTGGTACGGAATTTCGACCGAAAGACCCAACTGGAGCCTAAGTGGAAATCGCCTAAACTCGTTCTACTAACAACAAGGACAGCCGTGAAGATCGAGGGACGTAAAGGGTGGTTGCACTCGAGTCATATCAAGAAATGTTATGGACTACCGTCCAGTGTGAACACTCAGCCCTGCATTCCCTCACAGACAGACTCAAAGCTCCCCTTGGTTGAACAGACAAAAACTGAACTTTATAAACTGAAATTAAGGTCTAGCAAGTCAGACAATTTGATTGTTTAAGTCCTCTCCAAGGTGAATCGGTTGAATTTGTCTCTGACATGTATCCTCTAGACCGGAATAGAGAAAGAAATCAACAGATGCAGCTTAAAAAGCATGCGTATTGTAAATCACTTCGTAGTCATTGCACAGTAACACTATTAATTTTGTTTTTTCTAAGTTTTCTGATCATCATAACTAGTGTACTGCTTCATATGTATTACCCTATTTCTAAACGTGCTTACAATGTTACTGCTGAACATTCTTTTAGCAAATTACCTCCGCATGAGTTGTCCTATAGATTTGCGCTGCGCAACAACACTTTTATTAGTATGTTACATCATTCCCATCAGACCAGCAATGCTACAAATTGTTGGATATGTGGCCGACTCCCTCCCTATCAGAACTATAAGGGAGTTTTGCCCCTCTTTCCATATCCGTTCACACACAATGGCTCCTGTGGAGCATGGTTTAGTTTGATTAATTCCCTAGATTCAAATTCAGTAGTTTATCAAGACAACTGGGTATGGGGAACCCTGAACCTAGTTTTGCTTAAAGTCTGCTACCCTAACAAGGAGGGACTTCCCAAAAGAACAGGAACTGATCTAGAAAATGAAGTATATGGATTAGGTAATTTTACACTTAACCTCATGATCCTGAATGTTGAATCCGAAGCCACACCACTCTTGCCCGCTATGTCAGTATTCCCAGTTAAAGGGGAATTATGTGTAAGAAAGAATGGTTCCATACACATGGGCCATAGTAAATGCACCACTGTGATAAAATTCAGTGATCAAGGCAAATCTACATTTAGAGCTTCCCGTCATTCCTACTTCATATGTGGCCAGACCGCATATATACGTCTACCTCTAGATTGGGATGGTACCTGTTACATAGCATTCCTTCTGCCACCTGTTTTCCTAGCTCCTCCTGATTATCACAGAAATACCCATTTAGTACACAATAGACAGCAGAGAGATCTCCCGATTGTCGATTACACTGAAACGGCATGGGAGCAATACACAGATTTCTTTCCTTATATAGGAACAGTCACTAATAGTAAACTGATACGTAGATTAACTAGAACCCTTGAAGCAATAGTAAACGAGACTACTTCCGCCTTAGGCAATTTAACAGAAGAGCAGTCTGCTATGCGGATTGTTGTGCTTCAAAATCGTCTTGTCCTTGACGTCATCCTGGCCGATAGGGGCGGAGCTTGTAGGGTCATCGGATCAAGTTGCTGTGTTTTCATACCAGAAAACTCGCCGTCAGTATATAAAGCCATAACTCGCCTTCATAAGATTGTGAGCCAGATACACCAGAGTCCAGGCACCTGGACTTGGTCCGGTTGGTTCTGGAGCGTGTTGTCAGCCTGGGGATGGAGGATCCTATCCTTCCTAGGTATTGGCTTTCTCATACTATTCAGTTGCTGCTTATGTCTACAATGTGGGCCAGCGATTTGCGGCCTGTGTGCCACATCGTGTATCCCGCATCCAAGTTTTCGTTCAAGATCCCGGAAGAAGAAAGAAGAACAAATGATGTTATATGAACAGATCGATGGATTGATGAAGATCGATATCTCCTGAGGGTCCGTAGGGGACAAGGAGGGAATGAGGAAATATGAATTTTGTGATCAGTTATGTCCCCTATCGTAGACCCCAACGGCTCCATGTGCATGCTATAAGTACATGTATGTTCCCTCCAGTTCCAGTTATGAAGACGCAAATACATGTGCGTCCACCGTCAACATGTCCTCTTTCAGATCCGCCATGAATGGGTCAGATATTCCATTCCTAAGTATGAAAGGCCACCGACTTTATGTGGTTCACTTTCCACATTTTACAGATTCAGGCGAGTAGGCCCTGAATTCTGCCATCAAGCCTTTTTCTGCTTCCTACCTCCGAGAGCTCCAGTCTGAGCCTGCATCTGTATCCATGAACTTTGTCCTACTCCCTGCGCGGCTAACGGTGCCTGATCCAGCCTGTTGCCTGCCAAAAAACTGTATTTCACCTTCAAGATTATCTGCTCCGCTCCTCATCTGATGCATTCCTGTCTAGTAGTTTAGATAAACATTCCTCCAGCTACCGTGCAAGGGGCCAGGCCTCACTGTCCTCATGCAAGTAATTCATAGCCCCTGTTACCATGGAAGATTCCTGCCCCCTCGCATCTCATGTAGACACTTAGACGCTTGTACACGCACTAACAGCCAGTATAGAATAGATTCTGTCCGAGAGACCTTTCCTTTTGGATAATACAGTTCTTTAAACATAAGATATTAGATATGATTTGGGATTAGGTTGACATGACCCCCCAGACTTCTGTCTCCACATGTAGAGCTAAATGTCAAGTCCCCTTCACCCTCTAGTTGCACGTCAATCACACGTCATGCGGCTGCGCGCGCATCTCTGCCAAATATTTCTGCTGACATTGCAGGATTCTCTTATGGATCCACCCACTTGTGACATCATGTATAATGACGTTTTCTAAGTTACGCCTATATGTCCGCCTTTTTTAGTTACGTATGCATATTTTATCTGTCTTATCAACTGTTACGCCTCCTGCATCTGTTTCACTGTAATGCATTTCTTATAAAAATGATTACCTGTCAATAATGTATTGCCTTCCTTCCTGAACCCTCATGGTGATGGAATTTGAAGCCTGCAGTTCGAACTGTATTTCCTTTGTAGAGGAATAAAGCCCTTTAGAACCTCTAATACCACGGATTCTGCCTCTTATATTTACTGAGTTATTCTTACTAGACTTTACCGCATAAAAAATAGTATCGGTAATGAAATATTTACCACAATGTGAAGAAACTAAAATCATTTGTGCAGGACACTGGGGATTTTATCAAGAAAATCGCTAACATCCAATGGCAGGAAGGGTATTTTCTTTTGGCCTTAGACGTATCCTCACTGTATACATGCATTAGGAATCAGGATGGGCTAAAAGCAGTTGATCATTTTCTGACTAACAGACCATTGCATTATGTACAACACAATAAGATGATAATGGATATGTTGGGGTTCTGCCTAGAGAATAATTTTTTTATGTTTAAACACCAAATGTTCCAGCAAATTCAAGGTGTGGCTATGGGGGCCAGCTTCTCCCCTAGCTACGCATGCCTGTTCATGGGCTGGTGGGAGGAGCTGGTCCTCATGAAAACATATGAGCAGACTTATAAAGAAAATATTGTATGCTGGTTACGTTATATAGACGATCTCTTTATTGTATGGAAGGGAACCCAGGACAAAGCAATTGAATTTGTTAAGTCATTGAATGACAACGATGTAAATTTGCAGTTTACATCCACTATAAGCAACAAAAATATAACTTTCCTAGATGTTCAAGTGAATATAACAAACAACAATATGAACACTTCATTACATCGTAAGGAAACAGCAGGGAATACTCTGCTTCATGCCTCTAGCGCCCATCCCCCGCATCTAATACATAGCATTCCCTATGGGGAAATGCTTCGAATACAGAGAATTTGTAGTGAGAAAGAAGACTGCTACATTAAGCAACAGGAATGTAGACAACGATTCCTTGATAGAGGATACACAAATGCATCAATTAAAAATGCGATTGATAAATCTAACAGGCTTGCTAGACATGAGCTCACACAAAGCGTGAAAGCAAGTAAGGAAGAAGAACAGACTCATGCTGAACCCACCAGACTTATTCTGACTTATTCAAAGCAAGAGCAGCAAATAAGAACTATAATAAGAAGGAATTGGCCAATAGTTCATGATGACCCCATAATTGGTACACTATTGCCTAAACAGCCTGCTATCACATATAGAAGAGCGGCTACAATGGCCAATGTTCTAGTTAAGAAAAACCCTGAGGAAAGTGAGAAAGTGGGATGGTTGGTGGCAAGGAAGGGCTTTTTTAAATGTTCTGTATGCAAAGCATGTAACTATGCTTTAAATAGAACCACCTATCAGACAGCATTTAGTGGTGCGACAAGAGAGATCAGACAACATTTGACTTGTCGCACTGAGTTTGCAGTATATGTGTTACAGTGCTCCTGCAACCTACTGTATATAGGTAGCACGAAGTTACAAGTCCATAAGCGCATATTGCAGCACATTAGAGCCATCACCAACAGTGACACAAGCTATCCTGTAGCTAGACATTTTAAGGCACATCATGAAAATAACTTAAAACATCTTCAATATTTTGTGATTGATGCGATACCCCCACTCGGCAGAGGGGGGGATCGGGAACAAAAACTTAGGCGCCTTGAAACACGCTACATTTTAGAGTTAGATACCAAATTTCCAGGGGGTCTGAATACTAGCGAGGATTTGCACACATACCTTGACTAGAAATTGCGCATTAATTTGATATTGGCTTTTTATTTGCTCCTGCAGGCAATGTCGAAAATGAATATTAACCGGTGGGCAGGTGGTGATATATGTTAGAATATGGATTTGTGGGTATGAACCAATAATTTTAAATATCATGTTTGTGTAATGGTTGGTATTAGTATTTAATATTTAATATTTAACATTTAATATTTAATATTTATCATATATTATTATATATTATTTAATATTTATATGAAAGAAGTTATTTTTAAATACCTACATTTTATGTTCTGCATATTTTACCACCATTATATGAATCTATGTCTCTCCATTTTACTTCACTGATTTTAGAGTTAATGTCTTACTGTTGGTTGATTGATTTGAATTGGTACAGACAATAATGATGGATTGACTATGCTGGTATTTTACCTACTATGCAAGGAGAGGGTTTGTTTTAACGGATCACATGTGTATATTTTAGAAATCATTTATTTATATTCATATTTATTTATTTATTTATTTATATACTTGTATATTTCTTAATTCCACACATGTATTTTTGACTGCCCTTTGTCAAAGTATACCCAAACAGAGATCTGATACATTTGGCAGTCATTCAATCTCCTACAGTACATACGTTGTCTGTTCATAATACCACACCGGTCTCAACCAGCAAATGCATGGCACATGAACATCTCCAGTCCACGATATAATCTATCATAAGATTCAGCTCAGACATCGAATAGTCTGTGACATAAGAAAACAAATCTTGTGACTATTATTTCAACCAAATGCTGAGGGAGGTTACATAGTCTCACAGTCCCTCAGCACAAGTTTTTAAGCACTTTTTGCACTTATTTGCACTTAAAATAAAAAAAATTTTAAACACCTGTTCCTTCACTAACTTTCAAAACATTTATTACACGGGTATATTTTAGTTTCACACAGGTCCCATGCAAAACAATCTATACAAGCAATCGGAAAACATATAGGTATTAGGCATTTAAGCCATTATTTAATCGTTTGATATGACTCTATGAATATGAAGTCATATGAGTTTACCAATAATTGACATGACAAGTGGGTAATTTTATAAAAGGCTTGTTAGCGATAAAAAATTGTAAAACCTATAGGTCTGTCTTTTAAAATTACACATTGTTGTAATGTTTTAATGTTTTCCATGTTTACTCACCATGTGACCATGTAATTTCACTTTAAAAATGTATCGTCCCCGTGCAAGCGCTGTCATGTGATCAAGGCAGAGGAGCTGCCGAAACGCGTCATGGTGGAAGGTGTGCTTGCATATTAAAATCTACTAAGCACCAAGTTGGGTCCATTCTCGCTTTTTCCAGCAGCTCAGCAAGGAGAAGTAGAGCGAGCGTTCTGCTGATATATATATATATATATATAAATATATATAGTGTAACATCTTTATATATAGTGTAACATAATTAATACAAATATTTATTTTACATTATATACATTTTCTTCATTTTCCTTTGAGTAATATGAAAAGATGTATATATATGTCACCAGGGGGCGAAAAACTCTTAAATAACGCAACTGTTTGCTGGTGTGTTGTAGAACCCACAGATGCCCTGGCCCTCCTTTGAGAAAGCTAAAGGTTACCGAAATGCATCAGGACAAAATCGCCAGCGCTGAAAAATAAATTCATTTCAAATTACCGTAAGTGTGCGGCTCATTCCTTTCCTAATGGAGAGGGTTTTGGAATATATATGTATATGTATACATATACATATTCACTTAAAAAACCATAGGTTTCACACATGTTATAGTTAGCTGGACATTTCCCTCGTAAAAAACCAATGAAATTCCCCCGTTATAGTTAGTGCAGGCAACTATAACTCACGCGACCGCAATCCTCTGCTGATGACGTCAGATATTACATCACTGTATTTAGACACCTATTTACCCATGTCTTCTTCCATTAATCTTTACCTATACATATATTACAAATATTTATTTTTCAGAAAGACACATATGTAATTAGTGATGTAATATCTGACTATTTTTTAAGTGAATTTGCAAGGTTTTTTAAATGCTAATTCCCAACTCTAACGTGTGTGAAACCTATGGTTTTTTAAGTGAATTTGTACGTTTTTTTAAATGCTAAGTTATGTATTTATTAATTATTTTTTTTTCAGGTTTTTCACCGTGTGCGCACCATGCGCGCGCTGTGGGCACTCGGTGCACTTCGCGCACCGAGCACCCACGATGCGTTGTGCATGCCGTGCGCGCACGGTGCGCGCACCCCGCGCTTTTTCGTCAAAAAAATAAATGTTTTTTTCGCCCTTGGGGGTCCTTCAGTGACCCCCTGACAAAGGCTTGGGGGTCAGGAACTGTCCACCCTGCCCCCTTTTCACGTTCTCCAACTTTGTTTTTCACTGCCTCAGACTGCGAGAGACAAAATGGCGGCCGATACTTCCTGATTTCGACCGATTCGAATGTTTACTGACATCTAACAACCAATCAGAATTGCGCTCGCGCACGTCACCGTGCGCGCACAGTGCGCGCACGGTGCGCGCTTATAGATATATATGTAATTTTAACTGAAATTTTCTCAGGAACTACTGAACAGATTGACTCCAGATATTCAAAAGGCACATCCCTGACCTGAGGACTACCTCTCTGCCAAATTTCAAGTAATTCTGTTCAGCCGTTCGGGCTGTACCTTGGACTAAAGATCCCTATGGAAAAATGCATGGGGAAAACGCGTTTTGGGACCCCCCTTTTTTCTCGGCCCCCGCTTGACTAATCACCCCGAGACTTTCAGGGTAGGAGCGGAGCGGAGCGCCCCACCTATTTTGAAAAATTCGTGAGGATTCGTCAACCGGCGCCAAAGTTATTCAAAATAGAATTTTCAGATTTCCTATGGTAAAACGGTCCTAACTATAACTATCTACTGGCGACCGCCAGTAGATAATATATATATGTACAGTTTCTAGATGTGGAAATCTATATCACAGATAATTGCATTAATACTAAATTGCACAGAAAAAGCACAGCAGGTAATGCAATACTGCATGCTAGTAGCTCTCATCCGCACCATCTGATTAAAAGCATCCCATATGGAGAATTCCTGAGGATCAAACGTATATGTAATACAGATCATGACCTCAAGGAATGCCAAAATGGGGCATTTCAGAGATTTATAGTGCGCGGATACAAAGAGAAAGATTTGTTGACAGCTATGAATAAAGCCAATGCCTTAGATATAGCAACAACTAGAACTGTTTGTCATGATAAAGAAATAAATGAATCAGGTAACAACATAAGACTAATCACAGCATATAGTCAGCAAGAAAAACAACTTAAAAGGATAATCTTTAAAAATTGGCCCATTGTCAAAACCGACCTTACCATGTCTCAACTGGTGCCGGAGTTACCTAGTATCACCTTTAGACGGGCACCATCTATGAGAGACGCTTTGGTCAGATCTAGTCCAGAAACTATAACGACATCTAATTGGCTAATGAAAAGAAAAGGTTTCTTTAAGTGCAGTTCATGTAGAGCCTGCAAATTTGGCATAATCACTAGTGAAGTAATAGGAATAGCTGACTCTAACCCCAATAAAATCTCTAAAGTATTGACTTGTCGTACTGAATTTGCAGTGTATGTTCTTGAATGTACCTACAAATTAAGATATGTGGGAAGCACAAAATTGCAGGCTTTCAATCGCATCTTACAACATCTTAGAGCGATAGTGAACTCGGACCCCAGTTACCCAGTAGCGAGACATTTTAAACACGTTCATAATAACAATCTAAATGATCTTAGCTATTTTGTGACTGATATGGTACCTAAGTCTATCAGAGGGGGAAACCGAGAAAAGAAACTTAGACAATTGGAGTCATATTACATACTGACACTGGATTCAAAAATGCCAAAGGGATTAAACAATGGAGAGGAAATGCACCATTTTTTATAGGAACATACTCTGTTATTTGTTACCTGTGACTATTTTTACTTCTCCTTAATACTGTCTGATATCATCATATGATATCAATTTATGATATCTTCTTGGTTTTTACTTATTGGACTTTTTACCTGGTTTTTAGTAGGTTTTAGTCATGGGTTTTTATCTGGTCTCCAGTTTTTTACCTCTGATTTTACCGCTTTTTACAGGTGAATTGCCAATAACTTATAGTGACAATAATGTTATTACTACAGTTTTTGTCTCAATGCCTAGGTTGTCTAGCTGTTTCCGCTAATAAGTTGTTTACATATGTAAGGATTGTCCATCAATGTAAATTTTACTGATTATATCTGAAAATTAAAAGCACTAGGCAATAATTCTGACTGAAAGTTATCGATAATACGCTTATATGATGAACCCACAGGGGATAAACTTTGTCCAATTCCATATAAGCATGGTATCTATTATTTGAGCTAAAAACTCTAAAACTATATCTCACAAGAGATTATTATGCTTCTCACTAACAAACATTTGTTTGATAAACTGTTTGTATATTTTATCAACAGTTATGCTGTTTTAAATAACTGGTGAAATTTTAATATGATTTGTTGCACTTGCACTTTTTCATGTCTAAATATTTATTTATTTAGTTATTTATTTATTAATTATTGCAATTGTGAACAATATGAAAGCTAATATTTGTGATGATAACATGAAGCAATATCACTGTTCTAAGTGTAGGCGCCTATGGATGACTTTTAAATGAGTCTTTCTTCACTGTCTATTCACCAGTATTTATATTCAGCTGGGCCGTTAGCATGTCATGTGATCATGACAGTGTTTCACTGTCGAAACGCGTAATGCTGATATATTAGGAAAAGCTGACAACTTTAATACAATAAACTGCACTTGAAGAAGAACACGCTGTGGTCCGTACCTGCTTCCTTGGGGGATCCCGGGCATAACAGGAATTTGGAATCTCATATACATTTCGGGAAAGTTTGGCCGTGTTCCCGCCTATGGACCATCTCATCGATAATTGGGCTGGTTGAATCCTACAGCGAACTCCTGTGGTTAAACTCGGAAGGAGTATTTTTGCGAGTCAGCCCCCCGCAGCACGGAGTGAGGAGACGAGCGAAACCCTGCGCAACCCTGTCTTCCCGGAATCAGCCGACAACTCGAAGGAAGTCGGAGGACGCCGACGAGTGGAGGAGTGACTCCGGTTGGGTAAGCGGCATTAGCTCTACCTCTAGCTTATCGTGGGTGATTGGGATTGTGTTCGTAACATCAGTCGCGCTCCGTAAGGATATAGTATCCAGCATAACGAGCGCCTTTGTGCAATAACCAAAACATATTGTATCATTCAGCAAGAACTGACAAACCATTATTAAAATGGCTACATCAGCAGACACGCTACGAGCCAGAGAAGCAACAGCTGATGCCTTGTTCTCGAATCTTTCAGTGAAGAGTACAACACATAGCGAAATGAAAGACAATGCAAATACCAATCCTGATGTCAAAAACATGCAAAAAAACTTAGAGAAACTACTAAAAACTGAACTCACGAAATGGTGGGAGAAAAAAAGCCTGGAAAAATACAAAGAAGTGGGTCGAGTACCACGTGGTCTCAGAGTACTGATTGCACCGTCCTTCGAAAATCCTAATCCGTTGATGTTAAAAGAATGGGCCAATAATAATTTAGAAGCATCTATGAATATGGTTTCGATCCTAATAAAATATGCAGAGATCGACAGACAAGAAATCATCAAAAAAATTGAACTATTGAATATCGCATTGGATGCCCATGAACAAAAGGACCTCATTAAAAAAAGTCGGGATGAAATCAACTTAAGACTAGTGAAACATGAAGAAACAATCAAAACAAGGAAAATATGGAAATTCACTAGGGACAAAACAGACTATGAAACAGGGAGGGTGTTTACATTTGCGAGAAAGTTTGATAACGCAAAAAGACAGGCTCTGACCACTAAAATAAGCAGCACTACTGCTACAACTCGAGATACGATTGACATGACAAGCTCAGATATAAGCTCTTTGAGTAGCAACTATGAATCTGATGAAAACAGTTCAAATAACCAACTCACGAAACTACCGACAGATTATACACCCTCAGAAGAGTTGGGGTTTCTTATAGACGATCGCCGCTATACTCCGCGCTCACACGATCCCGAGAAGAGAAATGTAGAAAAAACAACATCAAGAGAAAACAAAGGAGAAAAATCCAGAGGCAGAGGAAGAGGGGGCAGGGACAAGAAATGGTAACAACAGAAATGAGCAAAGTGGCCCCGGACAACACAGTGATCAATCTATCTAACATTGAACTAACAGTAGCAGAACTCCAACTATTATCACTGGGTTTATCATTTTGTCCAGGCAATAATTTCAAATACCCACAAACTCGAATAGATGTTTTCAAATTCATTAGAAAACTGAAACTTATGAAACATTTCAAACTCAACAAAATGACCGATAAAAGCAGTACATCTGAACCCACAAATGCAATGAATGAACTGGTCCAAGTATGTGATATTCCTCTACTCCGCTCCCTACATGCCTTAGCCCAAGGAGAAGTCATTACAAACAATTCGACACAAGAGGACTTGTCTGAAATGGGTATACAGAATAATTTAAGTATTCCGACACCGTTTCGACCACCCTCTACATTCATACCATTAATGCCTAAGGACGCAATTGATATTTTTAGTGATTGATTTACGGAAGATCTAAAAAAACTTAACCAAAAAACTTTAAGGAAACAAAAACATAGAAAATACAAAGAAATACAATACTCTAAACTAATGCATAAGTTACAATCACGAGAAGACCTAATTATCAATAAATCCGACAAAGGGGGCAACATAGTCCTGTGGCCACGAGAACTCTACATGGAAGAAGCAAAGAAACATCTAGGAGACGAGGACTGTTACAGCAAGGCCACGTTTAATGATTTGAAAAAAGTTAAAGAACTGGTATCCAAGCAACTGTCAAAATGGAAAAGAATGGGCTTATTGAGGAAAAAGGAGTTTGAATTCTTGAAAAATGACCACCCCATCACACCGGTACTATACTTTCTTCCTAAAGTACATAAACTAATATCCCCAGTACCAGGAAGACCCATCATATCAGCACAAAGGGGACTGCTTGAAAATATGTCGAAATATGTTGACTTTTTTCTCCGAGAACATGTGGAATCTTTATGTTCTTATATCCGTGACACTGGTGATTTTATAACTAAACTACAATCTGTAGAATGGAAACAGGAATACATCCTATTGGTTATGGATATAAGCTCTCTATACACCAGCATTTGCCATACGGATGGTATAAAAGCGAACAAATATTATCTACCCAAAAAATCTAGTGTATTTTATCAACATAATGAAATGATACTGGATATGATCAACATATGTTTGACTAATAATTTCTTTATTTTCAATAAGGAAGTGTTTCAGCAACTTCGCGGAGTGGCGATGGGGGCATGTTTTTCCCCCAGCTACGCGTGTTTACACGTTGGCTGGTGGGAGGAACATGTCCTCAGAACCACTCACAAGAAGATGTTTGACTTACATGTGATAAAATGGTGGCGTTTCATAGATGACGTGTTTGTCATCTGGGATGGTACTAAAGAATCAGCTCATGAATTTGTTAACAATATCAATATCAATGAATTAAATCTCAAGTTTACAGCAGAAATCAGTGAGGAGAATGTACAGTTTCTAGATGTAGAAATCTATATCACAGATAATTGCATTAATACTAAATTGCACAGAAAAAGCACAGCAGGTAATGCAATACTGCATGCTAGAAGCTCTCATCCGCACCATCTGATTAAAAGCATCCCATATGGAGAATTCCTGAGGATCAAACGTATATGTAATACAGATCATGACCTCAAGGAATGCGAAAATGGGGCATTTCAGAGATTTATAGTGCGCGGATACAAAGAGAAAGATCTGTTGACAGCTATGAATAAAGCCAATGCCTTAGATATAGCAACAACTAGAACTGTTTGTCATGATAAAGAAATAAATGAATCAGGTAACAACATAAGACTAATCACAGCATATAGTCAGCAAGAAAAACAACTTAAAAGGATAATCTTTAAAAATTGGCCCATTGTCAAAACCGACCTTACCATGTCTCAACTGGTGCCGGAGTTACCTAGTATCACCTTTAGACGGGCACCATCTATGAGAGACGCTTTGGTCAGATCTAGTCCAGAAACTATAACGACATCTAATTGGCTAATGAAAAGAAAAGGTTTCTTTAAGTGCAGTTCATGCAGAGCCTGCAAATTTGGCATAAACACTAGTGAAGTAATCGGAATAGCTGACTCTAACCCCTTTAAAATCTCGAAAGTATTGACTTGTCGTACTGAATTTGCAGTGTATGTTCTTGAATGTACCTGCAAATTAAGATATGTGGGAAGCACAAAATTGCAGGCTTTCAATCGCATCTTACAACATCTTAGAGCGATAGTGAACTCGGACCCCAGTTACCCAGTAGCGAGACATTTTAAACACGTTCATAATAACAATCTAAAGATCTTAGCTATTTTGTGATTGATATGGTACCTAAGTCTATCAGAGGGGGAAACCGAGAAAAGAAACTTAGACAATTGGAGTCATATTACATACTGACACTGGATTCAAAAATGCCAAAGGGATTAAACAATGGAGAGGAAATGCACCATTTTTTATAGGAACATACTCTGTTATTTGTTACCTGTGACTATTTTTACTTCTCCTTACTACTGTCTGATATCATCATATGATATCACTTTATGATATCTTCTTGGTTTTTACTTATTGGACTTTTTACCTGGTTTTTAGTAGGTTTTAGTCATGGGTTGTTATCTGGTCTCCAGTTTTTTACCCCTGATTTTACCGCTTTTTTACAGGTGAATTGCCAATAACTTATAGTGACAATAATGTTATTACAACAGTTTTTGTCTCAATGCCTAGGTTGTCTAGCTGTTTCCGCTAATAAGTTGTTTACATATGTAAGGATTGTCCATCAATGTAAATTTTACTTATTATATCTGAAAATGAAAAGCACTAGGCAATAATTCTGACTGAAAGTTATCGATAATACGCTTATATGATGAACCCACAGGGGATAAACTTTGTCCAATTCCATATAAGCATGGTATCTATTATTTGAGCTAAAAACTCTAAAACTATATCTCACAAGAGATTATTATGCGTCTCACTAACAAACATTTGTTTGATAAACTGTTTGCATATTTTATCAACAGTTATGCTGTTTTAAATAACTGGTGAAATTTTAATATGATTTGTTGCACTTGCACTTTTTCATGTCTAAATATGTATTTATTTATTAATTATTGCAATTGTGAACAATATGAAAGCTAATATTTGTGATGATAACATGAAGCAATATCACTGTTCTAAGTATAGGCGCCTATGGATGACTTTTAAATGAGTCTTTCTTCACTGTCTATTCACCAGTATTTATATTCAGCTGGGCCGTTAGCATGTCATGTGATCAAGACAGTGTTTCACTGTTGAAACGCGTAATGCTGATATATTAGGAAAAGCTGACAACTTTAATACAATAAACTGCACTTGAAGAAGAACACGCTGTGGTCCGTACCTGCTTCCTTGGGGGATCCCGGGCATAACAGGAATTTGGAACCTTATATATATATATATATATATATATATATATATATATATATATATATATATATATATATATATATATATATATATATATATATATATATATATATATATATATATATATATATATATATATATAATATATCATTTTCTTCTCCATATCCGGCAAAAATCCACACCGAGCAGATGGACACGGACCCAATGTGAGTGCTAAGGTGATTTGAAGATATATGGATAGATATTATGTTATGTTAAATCCTTTTATAACGCGCAATAGCTACTCCCAAGAGTGTCCCAGCGCGGAACCAAGAGGAGAGTCAACAAAAGTGAGTGACTACGGAAACAGATGTGTTTTTAGCAGTTTCTTGAAGCAGAACGGGTCTTGAGTATTACGCAGAAAAAATGGAAGAGCATTCCAAGCCTGGGAGGCTTTAACAGCAAGCGAACTGCCCCCCAACTTAGACCGGGAGAAGCGTGGCACTCTAGCCAACAGAAGAGCTGAAGAGCGCAGTACTCTAGACGGAACATAGAAGGAAAACCGCCTCTGCAGGTAAATGGGACCCAGATTGTAGAGGGCCCTGTGGGCAATTACCAAAGCTTTAAATTTGACCCTCTCCACCATGGGCAGCCAATGGAGGGCGCGAAGATGAACACGTACACTACTACTTCTGGCAATTCCAAGAAGCAGCCTTGCGGTCGCATTCTGGATGACTTGCAGTTTATTCATGGAGTAGCCAGGTAAGCCAACATAAAGGGCATTAGCATAGTCCAAACGAGACAAAACTAACGCCCAAATAACAGTTTCTTTGGCAGACCTTGGGAGGAGAGGGAGAAAACTCCTAAGTGTCTTAAGAAGACCAAAACAACACCCTGAGATCCTATTCACATGGACAGAGAATGAGAGATTATCCTCAAACCAAACTCCAAGGTTTTTGCGGATTTCCCATTGGATGAAGGAGGGGGAAAATCAGGGGGCCAGACCCTACTTCTAAAATCCAAGGGGAAGTTGCAGTACAAAAGGATCTCAGATTTGTCTTCGTTGCACTTGAGTTGAGCTCCAGCAAGCCACCCAAATACTGAAGACAAGCACTTTTGCACAGGCAAAACTGAATCTTCACCCTTGCCCCATGTAAAAAGGAGCTGGGTGTCATCAGCATACGCTATCACCTAGCCCCCAGCTCCTCAGCCAAAAAGACCAAAGGAGTAACATAGATGTTAAAGAGAAGGGGGCTAAGGGAAGAGCCCTGAGGAACACCTCCTGCCGGTGGCAGCCAAACCTGTTGGAATCGGCCCTCCAGCAAAGACCTCAGCCAGGCCAAGGCCAACCCGGAGACCCCAATCTCAAAGAGGCGGGTAAGCAGCTTGGAGTGCGGCACCGTGTCAAACGCCGCTGACAGATCAAGCATAATCAAAGCTGCTCTGCCACCAGCGTCTAAGCAATCCTGGATTGCTTCAGAGATCTCAACTAGTGCTGTCTCTGTGCTGTAGGAAGCCCGAAACCCAGACTGAGCTGGATGCAAAGCATCAGATTTTTCCACAAACTCAGAGAGTTGTCTGGTCACCACCTTCTCACAGACTTTGGCTAAGTTAGGAAGAAGAGAAATTGGTCGATAGTTCCCAGGGATCGAGGGGTCAAGAGTGGGCTACTTCAACAAAGGAAACATTTTGGCCTGCTTCTTCTCCAGCGGAACCCGAGCTTCACCAAGGGAGGCATTAATAATAGCGTTAACCTCAGGGTTGATGATCTCAGCTACTGCTGCCAGCAATCTAGCAGAGCAGGGATCGGAGGGAGAACCGGACTTTAGGCCCTTAAGTAATTTCAAAGAACTGGCAAGATCCACAGGGGAAAAAGCTGACATTACGTGTTAAGGAGTAATCTGTGGTGGCATAGTCGGCCCATCACCCACAAGAGAGTCCACACATGAAGTAAAAGTCAGCTGAATCAGACGGATTTTGTCACAGAAAAAACTAGAAAGGGTATTACACCAGCCCGCCGTGGCCGGGCAAATACAGGTTTGAGCAGCAGGAGACATCAAACTCTGGACTATATGGAAAATCTCCTTGGTGTTGTTGCGGGCCTGCTCGATACGGTCTGTAAAATATAGTTTTTTTGCCTGAAAAATGGCCGAATAGTAGATTTTTTGTCTACCCCTCAAGGCAGCCTTAGCCAGAGGACAATAGCCGCAGCGTCGCCAAATCCGCTCAAGCTTTTTACATTCCTGTTTGAGCAAGCGCAAATCAGATGAAAACCAGGGATTCGACGGCGAGGCTCTCGAAAATCTAGAAGAAGTGGGAGTAGCAAGCAAAGTCATCGACTTCGCTAACCAGTTAGTGAAACCCCCAAGACTCCCCTCAAGATCACCAGTGAGGGTTGGTCTGGATGCCGCCAAGGCCCCAGCCAAGGTTACGGGATCCACCTTTTTATATGCTGGTTTCCGAGAGATAGATTCCGCCCGACAGATCGGAGCTAGCTTCCAGGAGAAAAAGGTAATGAAATGGTCAGACCACACAAGGGGCAGAGGGTCCTCCACTAAAATGCTAAAGTTAGAACAGATAGGATCAAGGATATGACCGCCCTGGTGCGTTGGATGGACAACCCATTGCGACAGTTAGGCAAGCTGAAAAATATCCTGAAGGGCAGTGGCATCTCTACACGCCACCAAATCAAGGTGGATATTCAGATCGCCTAAAAACAAAAACTGCGAGAAGCGAAGAGCTCTGGTGGTCAGCGCATCGCCCCAAGACAACAGAGCGGAGCGAGCAGAACCAGGGGGACGATAGATCAGGGTCCCACCCAGCAGAGAATGGGGGAAGAACCTGATACTAAAGTCCAGTGCCTCCCCCGCCCCCAAGCATGAGTCTTGCCCCTAACAAAATCCCATTTCTCTCTGAATATGACTGCCACTCCACCGCCCATCCCCTCTAGACGATCGGCCCTAGCAACTTTGTATCCGAAAGGGATAGCCAAAGTGTCAAAAGGGTCAGAAGTAGCATCAAGCCACGTTTCAGTAAGGAACAAAAGGTCCAGCGGACGATCAGTAAGAAGCTTAAAGACCTCATGGTGATGTTTTTTCAGGGATCGTGCTGCAGATCGGCGCATATAAATTCTCCCTGCTTCCACGGACAGAGTAAATCTACAGTCACACACGCAATCACACATCATACGCTAGGGCTCATATCACTAAATTCACACTATTACTCTATCCACACTGAATATAGGAGAGAAAGCCTAAACCAATCTGCATCTACAATGAGGTCAATGCGACCTTAATGACATTGCCTTGAGTCATGATTTTGAACATAAGAAATACATTTGAAACTCAATAAATGACAAAGAATAAACACCCGACACTGGTATTCAAACAAATGCTTGTTTATCTAAATTAATTCAAATGAAAAGTCAATCATTAGCAAATCGTTATTCTCATAGTTACCTATTCTAGCTAAAAGGGTCAGGACAGGTCTCTCGGTAAAGTCTCTTGAGCCGTCGTCCTCAGCATAAGGAACGTCCAAACGCGATGAAAGAATGAACCAGCGAACGAACATGGACCCTCTCTAGTCTAACATACTTATAGTGTAAGTTGCAAATAAAAGTTACAAACAAATGTTAGATATCCGTTGAGCCACTGAGCAGAGCGAGCAGGAAAGGAAGTCTCTTGGTTACATTTAGAAAACCTCTGCTCAGGAAAAATCACAAAAAATAAAAAGACGGAAGAAGGAAACTCGAGTTTGCAAATGTTTCTTTCGTAAATGCTCTTCCTCGATATCTTAGCAGAGCCACCGCAGCATTGTTCATTGTGGCTTTATCCTTGTCCAAGGACAGTTGGATTCGTTCCCGGAGCTGCTGTCCTCACGGAAAACTTTCTAACCAGGCAAAGGCTGTGATCAGGTGACTCTCGACCATGTTCAGCAAGGCCTCTCATCAAAATTCAATCACTCGAGCGCAGGCTGTAAATAGCAGCCATCTTTATTTAGGCCAAAATGGACCATCTTAATTAAAAAGAGACAAAAACAACGTTACCACATCACAATGATTGTACAGTGTTAAACCCCTCTAATACCCTTATGTGTATGTACTTATCTAGCCTTCTGCAATGCAATAAAGCATTAGCACACATTATTTTAAACGCACAAACACAAAACAAATAGCATTTGTGAATAAAACCGCACATTATTATTAAGCAACATATATGCATCCCACGTGTAGTTTCTCTCATTAGTAATGTTGATTAATCCGGACAAAACAAACTATCAATTAGTCGTTACAAATTAGTGGTTTTAAATCATCACATATAGACGAAACTGGAGCTTAAAACTCGATAAATTTTCAACAGAAATCTCTGCTCCAGCAATCCCCCCTTTGGTGATATCTTATCACCACAAAAAACCACCCAAAAAGAAAAATTTAGTCCCAATTTTTAGGAGAAATTGAAAATGTCTTTATGACACAACATTAAACACCAGATTCTCTCACATCATCCCTCCTTGACTCTAAGTACACACTCTCCCTCAATTCTTCTAATTCTACTTCTTGTGGGTCTCTCCTTGACCTCTTTTGTTTCTTTTCAGCATTGCTTCTAATTATTCTCTTTTTCCCTCCCCTGTTTTTACAACACAAACACCCCAATCTTAGTATCAATAAAGCAACAATTATGCATGTCAAAGGAAACAATATTTTACCAATAATGGTACTACCTATCTTAGCAATAAAACTCTTAACAGCAACTATCTTATTAGCTATTTTAGTCCAGACACTTTCAGCTTCAAGTGGTACTAATTCTTCATGTAAATCAGTAATATTTTTGATATAGACCTTTAGGTCTCTGCTTTCGTCAGGAATGTAAGTGCAACAATGTTGAACTTTCAGCATTCCACAAACTCCACCCTCTTTGGCCAATAGAATATCAAGGGCAAGTCGATTTTGCATAGACATGGCACGTACGGCAATCATCTCCGTATTTACCAAAAGAAACCCTCCAGCGGTACTTGTCGATAAGCGATCCACCACTGTTGACAGTTTCCGAATCCCATATGCATTCAAAGAAATTCCCACTGCTGGAATTTAAGCACCAAAAATGTCACCCACTATCTCTGACCAAGTTTCTCTCTTAAAACGTGTTAGTAAATTAATGTGTTCTACATCTTCTATCCTATCTATATGAAAAATCTTTGGAAAGACCAGGCCCACATAACACGTGCCATACCAATGGTCAGGCAACTTGTAATAAGCCTTGTTCCCACAAACATACACTCCTGGGAAAACTGGATCTTCACCACCTTTAAAACCCCATCCTGTCGCAATGAAGTATGTATCATGACACTCACTAGTCCCAACAAAATATGTATCATATTGGGATTTATTCCTGGTAATGCATAGTTTACCCTTCTGTGGTGCATCTAAAGCCAAAGTCGGACTGGCCCCATTCTTCAACTCCTTTCCCATCTCAATGTCCCAAATTGTCTCACTCACTTTATATTTCTCATGCATGCTCATTCTCCTTTCCTCTACCATGTTTAGGAAAGCCTTCTCTTCTTCTTTCAGACTGCAAGTTAAATTGTTTCTAAAAATGTAATCTAAGGTTAATTCTTCTTTCTCAATAAAAATCTCACCAAAAATGTTAGCTTCTTTAGCCGGATTCAGCTTTTTATCCATAGGCAATTGCCCAAAAATGTTATCTTTGTTAGACATCTCATAATCTATTTTCCCTAACAAATAAAAAACACTACTTAGCACACTACATGAAATTCCATACGTAGCTGGTAAATGGTGATAAGTAACACCCTCTGAAACGTATGCAGGTAATGGCATACAAACGTAGCAATCCCTAACTTCCATTGTCTTTACGTATTCGTACAACAACTTTGAAAAAACATTGCTAGAAAAATCATTAATTGACCTATCTTTATGTACGTAAATGTTACTAATTCTAGTTGGAACTACTTTTTGTGAATTCTTTTCTACATTAGTCACATTCTCAGTATGTATTCCTAAAGCGTCTATTGTAACTCTAAAAGTAACTAATAAAGCTAAAACACCCCATAATAGCATTAATAATCCAGTACAGCAGCAGCACATTCTACACCATCTTTTCAAAAAGGCACATCTACTTTGATTATTCTCTGTGTTAGCCATTTTACTACTTTGTCAGTGTCTTTTGACTTAGCCTCTTTTACTCCACTACTGGAACACTAGAACACTAGATTATTTCACACAGCTAATTTCAGATTTTCTCTTTTCACTTTTCTCCAAGTGACTCCTTCAGTTCACTCAATTCGGATTTTCATCACTTTTCACTCCTTCTTCAGCAACATCAAATTGTATCAGATCATCAACAACATCCTGTGCATCCGACTCTTCTCCAATGTCAGTCAGGATAACTTTCAGGATTCCGACAGTTTTCTCCTCAACCACTTCACGTACGGTCCCCTCTGGATTTCCTTGACTTTCTGCCTCTTCACCTTCAGACAGTGCCACGTACGTCCATTCCGGTGACCTATACTTCTGGTTAGGTTTTCTGATTCTCTTGATCTCCTCTGGTTCTTTTGAGACCTTTTGTTTTTCACCTTTTGTTTGATTCTGACTCGACACCTCGTTCACCTGTTCAGCTTTTGATGAATTTGCTCGTGTCAGTCTGTATCGTAATCTCTTTATTCTGTTGGGCCAAAGATCTCCTCTTACAACCCATTTTTGTCTCACCTCCTTGTTATTTCTTTCTCCGATCCAAGTTCTCTTTCTCAGAACTCGACCTTCTGATTTTTCATTGTCACTCTCATCTGATTCTGTCTCATTTGCCTCTCGTTCTTCAACAATTTTCTTTTGCTCCACAGTCTTTTCCACCACTGATTGAGACTTCCCTAATTTTGTCCCTCCTCGGGTCTCCGACACGCAATCTTCTTGCTGTCTACTTGTCCCTTCACCTAGCTTATCAGGAATGTTCCCTACACCTCCTCGGGGGTCTTCCGCAATCTGTCCCTCTCTAACTTCTTCTGACCCTACTTCTTCAGGTATAATCTCAAGTGGATTTTCAACCTCTTCATCTGATTCAGGTGTAGTCTCTGTGGAATTGCTCCTTTCTCTTCTACTGCTTGTTGTTGGAACTTCAGGCACTCTTACAGAATCCGATCTCTCCTCTGAGACTCTCAATGTTTCTCTTGAAGCCTCTCTTGGGAAAGGAAAATAATCACTCAACTCTCTTTCACCTTCACCCCTTGCAGGATTTTTTCCCCTTCTCACTGGTTCAGTTTCTGCATCATCACTGGAATCTGATTCTTCAAAATACTCCTTACCAGTCCCATCCTTTGGATTTGGAACTCTCAGAGTATGACTCGCATGCACCCAATTTTTCACACCGGCACACTTTACTGCAGTTGTCGTAGTCAGAATGACTTGTCTTGGCCTTCCCCACCTTGGAACCAAGAAATTTCTTCTCCTGTGCACCTTAATCCTCACCCAGTCCCCTGGACTCAGATCATGGGCTTGCTTCTTCTCAAGTGTGGTAGCGTCTTCTCCAACCTGGTGAAACACAGAATGAACTGCGTCAGCCAGGCCTTTACAGTAATCCAAAATCATGTCATCAGTTATTGTCATCAACTTGTTGACAGGCACAAATGCATGTCTCATCACACGTCCCATTAAGATTTCGTGCGGACTCAAACCTGTGGTTCTATCTGGAGTAGACCTAATAGTCATCAGCACTAGAGGCAAGACATCAGGCCATTTCATTCCAGTGGCTAAACACATCTTACCAATTCGGTTTTTTATTGTGCCATTCATCTGCTCCACGACTCCAGAAGCCTCTGGTCTGTATGCACAATGTAGCTTCTGCTGTATGCTCAATGCTTCACAAATTAAACCCATGAGCTCATTATAGAAGTGTCCACCTCTATCAGACTCAATGGTCACTGGGAACCCGTACCTAGGAATCAACTCCCTTAACAGTAATTTTGCAACTGTTATTCCATCATTTCTCCTAGTCGGATATGCCTCCACCCATCTTGAGAACAAACAGACTACCACTAGAACATACCTCAATTTGTTCACTTGGGGCATTTCAATGAAATCTATTTGCATTCTGGTAAAAGGACCTCCTTCTCTGCCTATTGTTCCTAGGCTCACCACTGTCTTTTTCCCAGTATTGAACTGCTGACAAATCAAACATCTTTGACAGATGCTCTCTGCAATCAACCTGAACTTTGCATTGTACCAGGTTTGCTTAAAAGACCTAATCATTGCGTCCCTCCCCAGATGTCCTTGGCCATGATACATTCTTGCCATTGTCGACAGCATTGAGTTAGGCATGACTGGTCTACCATCTCTGTAGATCCAAACATGATCTGTTTCTCTTGGGGCACAACCTGCCTTGATCCAATCTCTCATTTCCTCATCTCCTGCCTCATCCTGCAACTGTTTCACTTCATCCCATGTTTCTAGGACATTAGTAAACATCACAGAACAAAAAGACATTTCCCTTTCTCGTGCCCTATTAATTGAATGATTGTTCTTAGCACAATATTGTGCTATGTCGTTGGCAAATCTATTACCAAGAGTAACAAAATTATCTCCTTGTCCGTGAGCAGCACATTTCACAACTGCTAACTCCTTAGGCAGCTGTATCGCCTCAAGCAATTTTCCAATCACCTCAGCATTCTTTATTGGAGTCCCACTCGATGTCAAGAAACCTCTCTGTAGCCAAAGCTGGCCGAAATCATGAACAACTCCAAATCCGTACTGACTATCAGTCATCACAGTCACTCTCAGATTCTTCCCAATCTTGCAAGCTTTTGTCAATGCCACCAATTCAGCCACTTGAGCAGATCTCACTCCTTTCAAAGGCGAAGCTTCCATAACTTCTGAAACCTTGCACACCGCATATGCTGCACTCAGCACACCATCATCAGTTCTCAGACAAGATCCATCCACAAACAACACATGATCACTCTCAGGCAACGGCAAATCTCTTATGTCTGGTCTTGGTTTCGTGCAGTAGTCAAGCACATCCAAACAATCATGATCAACATCATCTCCAACATTCACATTATCAGCATCTGGTAACAACGTTGCTGGATTCACATTCACACATCTCTCGAGAGTCACATTTGATGCTCCCAGAATGATTTTCTCATATTTAGTCAGCCGACTATGTGACATGTACTGAGTCCTGCTTCTTGTCCAAAGAATTGCTACATCATGAGGTACAAACACCCGTACAGGATATCCCATTATTATACCCTCACTCTGTTCCAAACTTCTGCATGTAGCAGCTACCGCTTTCAAGCAACCTGGCAAACCCACAGCTACGGGATCAAGTGTCGATGAGAAGTACGCAATCGGCCTTCTCAGTTGTCCGTGCTTCTGAATTAACACTGAAAGTGCACATCCATTTCTCTCACTACAGTACAACTCAAACTCTTTCTCATAGTCTGGCATTCCCAAAGCAGGGGCCTCACACATTCTACTCTTCAGCTCTTCAAATGCTGCCATTTGTTCCCCATCCAGTTCCAATGGGTCTCTCACCTCACTTTTAGTCAACTTAATCAGTGGCTTTGCTATCAGGGAGAAATTACTTATCCACTGACGACAATAACCCACCATCCCCAGAAACATCCTCACTTCTCTCTGGGTCATCGGGGCTCTCATTCTTCTGATAATTTTGATCCTGTCATCGGTCACCTTTCTCAGACCCTTTTCAATATTGTGTCCAAGATAATGCACCTCTTTCTTGCAAAATTGCAATTTGGCTGGAGATACCTTTAACCCTCCATCTGCCAGATGATTCAGTAAAGCTATGGTATCTACTTCACAAGCTTCACGTGTCTTCGATGCCACAAGTAAGTCATCGATATACTGCACTAGCACTGAGCTTTCAGGCATGATCAAACTCTCCAATGACTTTTTCAACAACTGATTGAATATCGAAGGACTCTCTGTATACCCCTGTGGGATACAACACCATGCTAAAATACGCTGGCCAAACCGGAATGCAAAAATCGGTTGGCTGTCATGATGCAATGGAATTGAAAATAAAGCATGACACAAATCAATCACTGTGTACCACTCAGCATCATGAGGAATCTGATACAAAATCACTGAAGGATTTGGCACAATAGGACAACATGCCACCACAATCTTGTTAACTTTTCTCAAATCTTGCACAATCCTGAACTTTCCATTAGGTTTCTTCAGCCCCATTATCGGTGAATTACACGGGCTACTCAATAACTCTCTCAAAACACCCTGTTGAATCATCTTGTCAATTATAGGGGTTATTCCCTCAATTATCTCTGGTGTCAGTTTGTACTGTGGGATATTAGGGTAAGTGATTCCCTCTTTCACTGAAATTTTCACTGGATCTACATTATTCATCAATCCCACATCTTCTCCAGTAAAATCCCAAACCGCTGTTTTCACTGTGTGTCTCAACTCCTGTGGCAAATCATCTGGATTAAATACAGCATATGTACCAACAATCTCACTCTCTCTATTATCTAGAGTCATCCGGTACAAAACATCCTCATCTGGTGTCACAAAAGCTATTCCATCTGGAGTACAAAAAATTGTACAATTCATTTTGCACAATAGATCCCTACCTAACAAGTTCACTGGACTGGTGTCACAGACTACAAATCTGTGCATGTCTGAAAATTTCCCTATTCTTACCCTTACTGGTTCGGTAAGACGAGTCTTAATCTGTGTATTGGCTACACCAACTACTTGGATTGCTTCGTCCGAGAGAGGAAGATTTCTAATATCTGCTGACCTGACAGTTGATCTCGTCGCTCCTGTGTCTACCAAAAAAGTAACACTCTCCCCATTTATTTTCCCATCTACAAATGGTCCTGCCTGGTCTATTTCTAGAGTTGCACCAAGTATGCACTCTTCCTCCTCTCTTCGGCACCGTCAATAGTCCCCTTCAGACTCACTCCCCTCATTCTTTAACCAGTACTGCTGTACCAGGTTAGAACGTCTCGGTTTGTTTACCTGCTCATCATTGTAGAATCCTGAATCCTGGTTATACTTTTGGGACCCTCTATTCTGCTGCAAGGGCGGTTTTGGCTCTTGACTCTGCTGTCTGACAACCTTCTGCTGTTGCTGCTGTTGATTACACCCCTCGTTTTGCACCTGTTGATTTAAGGGTTTATTTTCATTACTCACTAATGGTGGATTGGTACACTCGGATCTCCAATGCCCCAATTGTCCACAGTTGTGACAAGGGAACTTCTTTTTAGCCTCCTCTAAATTCCACTTTCCTTTTCCCGCATATCTGGGTCTAATTCCAGGATTATTTGCCTGTTCCATCAACTGGGCTTCTTGTCTCTCAGCAACTTTCACCTGTGCCCACATTGCTTTCTCTTTCAGCTTTCTCTGTTTTGCCTCAATCTCATCACTGAAGTACTTTGCATGTCTCAAGATTTCATCAATCTTCTTACTCTGCCAGTCAACTGTATGCTCACGTATTCTTTCACTGATTTCAGGTCTCAGGCCATATACAAATCTGTAAACAAAATGACTCAAATCCTTGTCACCCAGGTGTTCGTCTCCACTGAACTGTTTAAAATCCAGTATCAGCCTTTCGTAAAAAGCATGAACTGATTCTTTTGCTTCCTGATGTGTTCGATCTATCTTAACCCAGTCTGTCTCTTTCGGGGGTACTTTATTTTTCAGGAACACAATTACCTGTTCGTACTTCTTCATCACCTCTGGATCTGGTGCTCCTGTTTTCGGATCTCTTGGATACTCCTTAGCAGGCCAATCTACAACTATTTTACACTCAGCCCATAAGTCTGCTGGAACAATTATATCAAACAGACTATTCAGGTCAATCCACAGCACTTTTGACAACTTCACAAACCTGTCTACCTGCCTATACCACTCGACGGGCTTTTCTCTCAGTCGAGGGAAATCATTCGTAAATGATAAAATATCCTGTCTAGTCCATGGGACATGTACATATCCTCCTCCAGGAATCTCTCTCATAGGATAAGCATCCACTTTTTTCTCCTTTTCTCTCACAGGAAAAGCTGAGTAAGTCCTGTCCACTGAATCTTCCCTTTTCTTGTACCACCTATCCTTCCACTTTTCTACATCACCCCATTTTCGCAATAAGGCAATCATTTCCTTAATCTGTCCTGTTCTGCCAGCACCATTTAGATTTTCAATATCTTTGTCTGTAAAATCCACCCTGTAAGGTTTCTGCAAAGATTTCACCTTATCCATGTCAACTCCCTGTTCATTCGCTATTACCTTTAACCTGTCATGGGTACTCTTAGACCTCCAGGTGATGCTCTTACACATAAATAACAACTCTCCATCATGATGGGTTTTGAGTATATCTATAGGAATTGTCCCTGCAATAAGCTCCTCCAATTCTATGCGCAACCTGGCTACATCAATTGCCTGTGAATCTTTATCCTTCTTTTGAAGAACTTTCAACCAATCATTCAGATCTTCAGCTGTTATTTCAGTAGACTTTTTCACTGCACCCACTTGTTCTGCCATCCTCTGTGGTTCCAAAATTGTTCCTCCCAAACAACCAGTATTCAATCCTGAATTAGGCTACACATCTAATCCTCCACTACATGTGTCATGTCTCGACTGTCTTGAATCATTTCCTCCTGTTCTCACTCTTGATTCTTCCAAAGTACAAGTACCAACCAAACCATTCCCAACATAAGGAACTGTCAAATTATTCTCACCCATTCTTTGTTTATCAAAAATAGGCACAACCGGACCAATAGTTACAGGCACTGTAACTGCTTCAAGATTTTTCGTCAGCTCGCGGATTTTCTCAGTCAGTTCAGACGTTGTTCTGGCTAATTCTCTTGTTTTCTCTTCACTGACTCGATTCTCTCTCTCTCACTCTCTCTCTCTTTCCCTTTCCATGAAAGAGCTACCACTTTTCAGCTCAGGTGTCACAACTTCAGTTTTAATAATTCGCAAAGTATCTCTTACAGGAGTAGAAACTGGCGTACTCTCTTCTGGTTCTGGTCTATACGGAGGTGGTCTCTTGTAAATCATGTCATCCAAGACCTCATCCTCATAATCATTAGCCCCATACCTTCTCACTTCTGTATCAGGCACCTTTCCTGCACCTTTCCTCCCTTCCGCTTCTTCAATTGTCCTCATAGGATATAATCCCTCTGACATACTAGCATCTCGCCATCTCCTCATTCGATCATGATGAGTTTCACGATCATATTTCCTCCCAAAAAAGGACCTATAATTGCCTCCACTCCTCTGCTTTTCTCGCTCATGCACCTCATCTTCCCATTCCACCAACGCCTCAAACTGTGTCGGCCTTGGTCTAGGCTCTAGACACATCATCTTATCCCGTAAATTTCTCAACACGGCCAGATTAAATGAACCATGTTCTGGGAATGCTAAGACACCATCATCCTTAGTATACTTAGCCCAGTTATCCAACCATATACAGGTATGATACCCATATTTCGCAACCATAAAGGATGCAGGAGTTCTCATCGGAGGTAACAATTCACCCTCTCTAGTTATTACATTTTTATCTTTGTCGAACCACCTCTTTATTTTACCGAACAAAGATTTTTTCTTCTTTTCCTCCGGTTGGTAATACATTTTAACGTTTACCAATATTCTCTAGTCCCTTCCGCAACTGTGCAAATTTTTGTCCAATAGCAGGGCGACTCACACCAACGCACCAATCCTGGAGCGTCTACGTCACTCTGTACTCCTTCCAATCCCTGCGCGGCTCACACCAACGCACCAATCCTAGCGCGAGCACTGTTCTGATCCACTACCCAATCACAGCGCGGTCTGAATGACGTCAGCAGTCGCTGCAGATGCTTCTGCTCTGTCTCCGGTCACTCGTCTACCCCTCCTTTACAAAGCCTTTTCAGTAGACTTCGTTTCAGATTCTACAAATCTATTAGTTACAACATATAAACATCTCCATTGTCTGCTTCGCTAACCACAGAATAGTAAAGGAAATCTTACTCACAAGAATCCCGCTTCTCTCTAGAACAGCGCTTACCTCTGCTCCACTACGGAATTATTACTTTCGTTGACACAGTAGCACATCCCTCTACTCTGCCCTTCTAACATGCATCCATTAACTGTTTCCTCTAGGACTGCTCCAAAGAGTCTTACAATCAATTAAATGCTCATACATTCACGCACTTTCACACCAGGAAAATATAGAACATGCACACAGAATCCTGCCCTTCCCGAGAACAGCGAACAATCTGTCCTACTACAGAATTATAACACACGTTAACCAAGCAGCTTACCTCTGCCCAGTCCTTCAGACAAGCTTAGAGAATACCTATTACTACTCCAGCGATAAGCTTTAACGGCAAACCTTACGGATCCCTGGGACTTAAGACCAGAGTTTCACAGATAACCTTCGCTACCATACGCACTCTTTTTATACTGAAAATATGTCCCTAATAGTAACACACGACGATGTCACTGATTCCGAACCCAGACAATGTGACGCGCAACTTCAATTGTCACACGTTTTTCCCCGCATACGTACAGGACCAACAATCCCGTTTTTCCTGAGAGCAGCACTTACTTCCCTCCGCCCTACTACGGAACCGCCACCAGCTCCCAAATTCCAGAAGCCGTACACACTACATAGAACTCAACATGACGACCTCAACATATAGTATTAGTACATATACCAACATCAATCAATAATCAATAAATCAAAAAGCCTATGTACAAGCAATCTAATCAGATCAAGACAATGATCAAACCATCATACTGCTAGCAGGAAACTGCTGCAGATCGGCGCATATAAATTCTCCCTGCTTCCACGGACAGAGTAAATCTACAGTCACACACGCAATCACACATCATACGCTAGGGCCCATATCACTAAATTCACACTATTACTCTATCCACACTGAATATAAGAGAGAAAGCCTAAACCAATCTGCATCTACAATGAGGTCAATGCGACCTTAATGGCATTGCCTTGAGTCATGATTTTGAACATAAGAAATACATTTGAAACTCAATAAATGACAAAGAATAAACACCCGACACTGGTATTCAAACAAATGCTTGTTTATCTAAATTAATTCAAATGAAAAGTCAATCATTAGCAAATCGTTATTCTCATAGTTACCTATTCTAGCTAAAAGGGTCAGGACAGGTCTCTCGGTAAAGTCTCTCGAGCCGTCGTCCTCAGCATAAGGAACGTCCAAACGCGATGAAAGAATGAACCAGCGAACGAACATGGACCCTCTCTAGTCTAACATACTTATAGTGTAAGTTGCAAATAAAAGTTACAAACAAATGTTAGATATCCGTTGAGCCACTGAGCAGAGCGAGCAGGAAAGGAAGTCTCTTGGTTACATTTAGAAAACCTCTGCTCAGGAAAAATCACAAAAATAAAAAGACGGAAGAAGGAAACTCGAGTTTGCAAATGTTTCTTTCGTAAATGCTCTTCCTCGATATCTTAGCAGAGCCACTGCAGCATTGTTCATTGTGGCTTTATCCTTGTCCAAGGACAGTTGGATTCGTTCCCGGAGCTGCTGTCCTCACGGAAAACTTTCTAACCAGGCAAAGGCTGTGATCAGGTGACTCTCGACCATGTTCAGCAAGGCCTCTCATCAAAATTCAATCACTCGAGCGCAGGCTGTAAATAGCAGCCATCTTTATTTAGGCCAAAATGGACCATCTTAATTAAAAAGAGACAAAAACAACGTTACCACATCATAATGATTGTACAGTGTTAAACCCCTCTAATACCCTTATGTGTATGTACTTATCTAGCCTTCTGCAATGCAATAAAGCATTAACACACATTATTTTAAACGCACAAACACAAAACAAATAGCATTTGTGAATAAAACCGCACATTATTATTAAGCAACATATATGCATCCCACGTGTAGTTTCTCTCATTAGTAATGTTGATTAATCCGGACAAAACAAACTATCAATTAGTCGTTACAAATTAGTGGTTTTAAATCATCACATATAGACGAAACTGGAGCTTAAAACTCGATACATTTTCAACAGAAAACTCTGCTCCAGCAATCGCACATTGATCAGAGCAGCAGAAATGGACAGCGACGTAGCATGCTTAGGCCGGGGACCTAAAACGGGCGAGGCAACTTGAGGAGCAGCAGATAGACAGAAACCACAGGCAGCACAGACATGCTCCTGGGATGCCAACAGGTCAAACTGAGAATGGGGGAGACCTGAGGGCAGTCTCAAAGCTGCTAGCTCATCCCTACCATAGGTCAGCGCTGCCTGGGCGCCCCTAGGCCAATGGACAGAGTAACTGGCCCTGGCCTCTACCGGGACGCTGACGGGCGCAGACGGGCTTACTTTAGGCGCACCTTCGGTGCGCCAGCTGCGCGCCCGCTGCGCTCGTCCGCTGCACGTCCACCCCTCTGGCATCTTTATAAGCCGGCAGCCAAGAAAGACTAGAGAGTGCACTGCCAAGATGGCGCCTCTAGATGGCTGACCGGCGGAGCAGGAAGTAGGTGTAGCCCCCACAGAACAAACGAAGATAAATTCCCCCAGCTGGTTTCAACAGTATAAAATGTTTACGGCAGCTTCACACACAAACACATAATCAAAACGATTCCTAATTAGTTTGTTAAAAGTACATAAAAATTACACGAAGCACTAAAAAAATAAACACAGATCGAGAGTTAAGGCAGGTACGAGCTAAGTAAAGTTAAAACCCCTCAAGGCAAGCGCGTCCGCCCCTCTCGCATCTTTATAAGCCGGCAGCCAAGAAAGACTAGAGAGCGCACTGCCAAGATGGCGCCTCTAGATGGCTGATAGATAGATATGCGACTCATTTACTGACCCACTGGGATTTTATTATTGTTATTTTTGCTACGCACAAGCAACTCACTTGAGATGACGAAGAGCACTTCAGAGACCAGCAGGCAGTTGAACTGTCCACACCCACTGGGCCGAGTATCATGATGAAAATCAGGTGCTCAATGGCTTGGCGTTCGCAAGTGATTACTCCTTTGACAAAGTGCTAGGCAGAACTAAACTCGTCGGTGAAAGGAGATTTGAGTGATGTCCCGACAACTTTGCTGTAGCTTGCAAAAATAAAACGCTGAGATTAACCTACCTGTGTTGCGGCTCACAGGAAAGCATTCACTCCTTCAGGGAACCAGGAGACCCATGAGAGATGGCGTGTAAGCCGGCGGAGCTTCCGGCAGTATTGCACCCAAAAAAGTCGATAGTACACGCTCTCAGTAAGAACCAAAGGTGAACGTATGAGAAGATTTATTACTTCATAAATATATATATATATATTTGAGTAAATGCAGTCATATTATTTTGCTGATTATAATTTGCACTTAAGGTTAGAGACATGTGAATGAATGTAATAGTAATGGAATTGCACTGTGTCATGCAGTAACAATTTCAATTATTAACCAAGTTATTTATATTGCACAAATATAAATACGAAATTAGGATCACCAAAGAGGTGCAGCAAAATGAGTATTTATACAAATATCAAGTCTTACTTGCACAGTCCGAAAGTCTTTTGTCCATATCTACTAACCACATGTGGAGCACTTGTCACTTTAAAAGAGTCGATCACCAATTGTAGCGTTGTCATGTGATCAAGGCCTGTAATGGCAGAAATGCATCATGGTAGGTGGAAACTCATTAAAAAATAAGATTTGCACCAAAATTGTGGTCTGCACTCATTCTTCTCATGAAGGAGGAATATGCAACGAGAAATGTGGATATCGATAACCGGATTGATTTCCTCCGGTATTTGCGGCCCCACTCCCCACAAGTTGTCTCTGTGAACGGCAAGTCAAGGTCTCCGGCACACATGGTGGGTGGTGTCATTGTTGCGGCTGCTGCTACTGTTGTGAACCGGAAGAGAAAGTGGGTATTTCGGGTGATGGAAAATCACAGAAACCCTCTGAAGGCACGGATAACAGCGTGCCTTGGTGAAGTTTGGCGGTGCACATCAGGACCTGAGTGGGCTAACTGTGTTGGCTGACCAGAGATTGTGGTTGCAACACTGACTTACGGAAACGAGGTAGGAGGAATATGCGACGAGAATTGTGGATGTATATATATATATATATATTCACTGAAAAAACCATAGGTTTCACACACGTTATAGTTAGGAATTAGCATTTAAAAAACCTTGCAAATTCACTGAAAAAACCATAGGTTTCACACATGTTATAGTTAGCGGAAATTTTACTGATAAAAAACCAATGACATTCCCCCGTTATAGTTAGTGCAGGCAACTATAACTCACGCGACCGCAATCCTCTGCTGATGCTAATACTGTATTTAGACACTTATTTGCCCATGTCGTCTTCCATAAATTTTTAGCTATACATATATTACAAATATTTTTTTTTCATAAAGACACATATGTCATCAGCAGAAGATTGCGGTCGCGTGAGTTATAGTTGCCTATAACAGGTGTGAAACCTATGGTTTTTTCAGAGAATTTGCAAGGTTTTTTAAATGCTAATTCCTAACTATAACGTGTGTGAAACCTATGGTTTTTTCAGTGAATTTGTATGGTTTTTTAAATGCTAAGTTACTTTACGCCATTCGTGGCGTGCGCACCCACTTAACGCAGTTCGTTCCGTGCTTCGCGCACCGCGCGCCCACTTTACGCAGTTAGTGCCGTGCACGCACGGTGGGCGCGCGGTGCGCTACGCGCACCGCGTGCCCACGTTACGCTAGATGGGCCATGTACGCACGATGCGCTTCGCGCACCGTGCGCACATGGAGGACATATGATGCGCTTCGTTGGGAAAGGTAATATTTTAATTTTTCATATATGTAATATGCCATGCACAAATGGTGCCATTCGGGCACCATTTGCACATGGGGTGGGGAGAGTGTGGATAATTCTTTTTTATTTAAATTTTGTACCGTACGCGTACGGTAAGCGTAATCGGCAAAATTATCGAAAAAATTAAAATTCCGTTTTTGGCCTTGGGGGATCTTTGGGGACTCCCTCAACATGGCTAGGTGCTTTGGAGCTGTCTAAACAGCCCCTTTACATGTTTTTGTCCTTTGTTTTTTAATCCACACTCTGAGTGCAAGAGAGAAAATGGCGGCCGTCGCTTCCTGGTTTCGACTGATTCGTATGTTTACTAAGATCTAACAGCCAATCAGAATCGCGCTCGCGCACGTCACCGTACGCGTACGGTAAGCGCACCGTAAGCGCACCGTAAGCTGGCTCAGATATATATATTGATTTAAAGGCTATTTTCTCAGAATCTACGGAACAGATTTACACCAAACCTACAAAAGGCACTTCCTTGACCTGTAGACTACCTCTCTGCCAAATTCAAAGGAACTCTGTTCAGCCGTTCGGGCTGTAGCTGTGTCTAAAGGTCCTATGGAAAAATGCATGGGAAAAACGCGTTTTGGGACCCCCCTTTTATCTCAGCCCCCGCTTGACGAATCCCCCCGAGACTTTCAGGGTAGGAGCGGAGCGTAGCGCCCCACCTATTTTGAAATATTCGCGAGGATTCGTCGACCGGCGCCAAAGTTATTCAAAATAGAATGTTGCGGATTTCCTATGGAAACAGGGTCCTAACTATAACTACCTACTGGCGACCGCCAGTAGGTAATATATATATATATATATATATATATATATATATATATATATATATATATATATATATATATATAAATCGCAAAATTCCTTTCGCTACT
The DNA here is from genome assembly GCF_964204655.1 of Triturus cristatus. Taxonomy (NCBI): domain Eukaryota; kingdom Metazoa; phylum Chordata; class Amphibia; order Caudata; family Salamandridae; genus Triturus; species Triturus cristatus. The sequence goes on from NC_140593.1 coordinate 427,429,178, forward strand.
CCCTCGGTCTCCCAGAGGTCTTCGCAGGTATATTTTTTTAAACATACACTCTCCTGGCTTCCAGAAAAGTAGACGAGCCCACTAAGCGATGGTAAGTAATGTTGTTTATTTAAAAAATCCACAGGCATTAATCCATGAAGCATTTCAACCCTATCAGGGTCTTAATCATATGGAATGCTGGGTGGTTAGTTCATTCGCTTTTTAAACCCAAAATGCATAGATATCAAGAAAAGACTCCTAACGGATCAAGTCGGCATAAATAAATCATTGCATTCAAATTGCACATTCAGTTAATATGATGGTAATAAGTGACAACAACTCTATGTAATACCGAGATACATCTCCATTATCCAAGTTATTCACATTTTAATACCTCGGCAAACCCTGACCGCATTAATGCCTGTGATTTTTTAAATAAACAACATTACTTACCATCGCTTAGTGGGCTTGTCTACTTTGCTGGAAGCCAGGAGAGTGTGTCTTTTGAAATGTTAAGCAGTGACGTTTGCTAACGAGCCCCGACCCGAAAGGCATGGCGTCCTCTACGTCAAATGTCTTTTGGAAATATATATATATGTACATATTTTGTGGTAATAAAGTAACTATCCAAAATATAACAAACAAATTATTATTCCATTATTTATATCTTTAAAATAAATTAAACAATTAATTAACAATTAGTAATTAACTGTTAATTAGTTGTTGCTACATTAACTTCCCACCGTAGACTCCGATATACCCAGCATCCTAGTTCTAAAAAATAATAATTAAATATTACACAGTTTACATAGATAATATTCAATTAAATAATTAATTTGCAAATAATAATGTATAGTTAATTAATTATTACTTAATTAATGTCCCATCCAATAGCCCTTTAAATGTACCATCTCACAACTAAAATAGAAGTGAAATAAATCAATATTCCATATTTTACATAACTGAAACTCAATGAAATAATTAATTGGCAATAACAAATATGTTTTCATTAATTAATACTCGATTAACTTGACACACTGCACCCCTACAAACCTAGCAGACTGCAACTATAAGATAAGTAAAATAAATAAGCATTCCGTAAATTGCATTATAAAAATCCAATTAAATAATTTGCAATTGATCATGAATTATTACTTAATTAACTTACCACCATATACCCCGACAAATCTAACAAACCACAAAGAACGTACAATGAAAATAAATCAATATTATGTAAATTTCAGCAAATTTCAATCATATAATTAAATAACATTTATTAAATAATTCTTAATTATTTATTACATAATTAACATCTCACCCTATTCCCCTACAAACTCAACAAGCCGCCACAACACTATAAATTACTATTAACTATTAATAAAAAATTATAAATAACTCAAAATTACAAGCTATTTTTTTTAAAAAATAATAACATTTTTATGAGCAATATGAACACAGATAAATAATATGCCAATTAAAATATATTCAAATAATTAAAAAACAATATTTGTAACGACTTTCTTAGTGAAAATGATATGAAAATCATAGCTATTATTCACAACAATATTACTTATCTGAAAAAAAATGATGATTCTTGTCAACGATATTTCTTCATCACAATATTTGTGCCTCACAATCTTTCATTTCTAACATTTCTGTCTCCATATATTTTTATATCAATAATTTATCCAAACATCCACAGGGCAATGCCCATTTGCATTAAATAACCAATCCCTAAAATTAGAAAGGAGATTGAACAAGGGCTAGATAAATATAGAAGCAAATCATCCTAATTTCAAATAATGCAGTGTTGGCTATTTGTTGGCCTGCCCTTGTGATTAAATGCCTCTGGGCATTGGTATACATGCAGGGGGCACATGGTGTCCTCCCCTCTGTTCATAGACCTACTTTCCTGCATGGCATGGACTTCACAGTCCATGCCATGCAGGTAGGGGCTTTGGGGCTCCCTTTGCGGTGTCTTTCTAATAACCAACGCTGAGAGACCGCCACCAAAGACCGACCAGACCACAAGGAAACTCGTAATCTCGTGGGCGTGTGGTGGTCGAGTTTGGTGGTGTGGGGGCAGGGTGCTGGCATGGCGGCCCACTCTCACACCGCTAAAATCGTAATTAGGCCTTAAGTCTGATATACATATGCTTGATCTCTTTCTGGTGTGACATAGTGAGAAAAAAACTATGGACTGGAAGGTGGTCTAAATTATAGACAGTGACTGGCACTTTTGCAATTATTCCACTAATCACTTTGTGTTTCAGCCTAACTATAAATAACCAGATAATGGTCTTGGAGTTTTTTAGGCTGACATTTTGTCTGCCACTGTTGTAGAGGTGAACAACACTAGCAGATGGCCTATCATATTTCAAGATGATCGAGTGACTGTGAACGTTTTACTCTAAAATGACTGCCTCCACGATGTTGAGAAGTACATTGTGGGAAACGTTTATTGACATCAATTCCAACATGGTCCAAAGTTAGCAATTGCCACTTTACAGGTATCTCTGGTATAGTAAGCCGTCTGTGTTTACTTGGTATGTCTCTCCTGGCAGTTTACACCGGTATGAGGAGAGTTTTTTTCCCAGCACGTCAGGGACATTTGGGGGTGTGCTTGGTGAAATACCACCATAGTTTACATGACAATCTGACCTGAAGTAGGTGTTGGGAAAAACTGATTTTGTCATCAGGAAGAATGTCTTCCGACCGATCATTGTATGGTGGTGAAATGTCAATTATGAAAAGCAATATTTCTACTATTCCACTATTTTTTGCAAGTGTCTCAATTTAAACGCACAACTAGATTATACATTTCATTTTCCACGAAGAACACATCCAGAAATACAACCCTACAAATTAACTACAGACAAGATAAAAGAAATCATTTTCATTTATAAACAACTCACATACAAACTACAAAAACACTGCAGGGCACATTTACTACTATATCAACAACACAGCACAGCAAGAAAACTTGCTGCGCTGCATTGCATGAAAGGGAAACAGCAGAAATTATACATATTTACAAAGATATAGAGCAATTCTGTTCTCTCCCTGCTCTGGTGCACTTGCGGCTGCCTAGCACAAACGCAGGAACCCTTGCACCAAAGAGCAAGAGTGCCTGCATTATGGACAGCATTGTTTTTGTGCAGGAAAAGGCACATTCCTGCATAAAAACAATACTTAGAATCTTATTTCTTTCTTATTTCCTTTTCTATGTGTGCTGCAGAATACAGCACACACGGAAAGTGGATAGGTGCACCATTTTGGCTCAAACTGAGATTTGCAAGTATTTGTAAATGTGGGTGTGTGTCGAAATATATGGATAGATGCATGGAAATGCAAATGGTCCATCCATGTAAAGTCTACCTTAAGCAAAGGAACACAAGGCAGTTCTATGAGCTGCGTTGCTTTACACTGTATTTACTAAACCATGCAAAGTGGCTTTGCATGGCATAGTAAATGCCAAAAAGCATTTTGCATCAGAGCTGCACCACAAAAGTGACACAACGCTAACAACCAGAAATCTGAACCCAAGGAATTCATAACATATTCATTAAACTAATTCATATTATAACCACTAAACAATAGAGTAACCTGTGATCTCTACACATCCCTCCTCTAATTGCACTCCACCACCATTAACATCTCTTCACAAACCACTGTAAACATTGCCAGATAAATTAGACAATAAGAGATAGGTGTACAAGAAATTGGCAATAAAACCAAATAGAGCAGGTAATGTTCATATGCAAATAAGCATCTTATAAGAAACAAGCTAATGAAGTTATGCAAATGAAGAATTCATTTTTAGACATGGGAGCAGGAGTCTTTTAGCCAATTACAAATTTTGCCCAGTAGTGGATAAAATGTGCAATAGATGTATCCTGATTGGACGTTTTTAGCAGAGCTTATAGAGATGTGAACAAATACAGGAGCATGTTGTAATCAAAAAGAGAGTGAACACTATATAAATGTGCTAGAGTTCGACCTAAAAAGAAACTGAAAAATACCATCTGACTATAATATGTTGTTTAAAATATGGTGACTGCAAAAATTATAGTGAACCAAAATATCGAAGGTAAGTACATTGGGTCTAATTATGATGGCGAACGGACCTAAGTCCGTCTGCCATCTTCTCGGAATGGGGACCAACCGCCCACGAGGTGGCAAACCCACACTCCGAATTACAATGCAACCACCACCACGGTGGTCACATTGCCTATATTTTGTATGAGGTCAGCAGTCCCCACCACAATACAAAAAATATGGTGTTTACATATCCCTGCACTACATGGCAGACACCATGCGGTGCCTGCCACATGGTACAGGGATATGTAGGGGGGCACCATCGGTGCCCCCAGGGCCCTTATACCAGCCCCAAAGGGTAGGGGGGGGCCCGCTACGGGTCCCCAAATCCGTTTTTGCCATCTGTTTCACAGCAGGTTGACCGCCGCAGAACGACCGGCAGAAAGGGATATTGTAATACCCACAGCGGTGCCTGATAGGTACTGCCGCCATTCTGGGGATGCAGGGCTGTCTGCCAGGTGGTCAGAATGCTATGGCGGGTGGTAAACTTGGTTACGAAGGCGGGGAGACCGCCACCGACAGCCTGTCGGTGGCTGTCTCCCCGCCATCGTAATTAGGTCCATTGTAGTTTTTTAATGTTTTATTTGGTAATTATGTTTTACTTTTGTATTGTTACTTATTTGCTCAACAGTTTATTAATTGGTTTAATTATGTATTTGATTTTATTTCACATTTATTTTGAAATTTGGTGGGTAGACTTAGTTTTTAATTTTGTATGAATTAATGATAATTGGGTAAGTGGTTGATTATTTTACAATTTTTAAGGTCATTTACTTTTTTATTTTGTATTTGTGTGATCAATTTTAGCTAAAAGTTGTGCTTTATTGGGGTTTTGGAGGTTAGTTTTTGTTGTAATAATTTATTGCATGTTAATTGGTTAATAAGTAAATTTAAATTGTTTGAAATATTTAAGTTGGTATTTTTTTGTTTATATGTTTTCTATGTTGTTGAGTTATATATTAAAGTTTACATTTGGGTGCCGATTCCGATCCGTTAAAAAAAATTACCGTACGACTCGTATCCGTATTTTTTTACGTACGAATCGTACAAGTCCCGTGCAAACGGCGAAGTACGATACGTACGTGAAAAATACATACAAATCGCTTTGGGAAAAGTCTGTGAGACGTACCCGGACAGTTTTACATACAAATCGTAAAACTGAAGTCTGAGCGCGCAAGTACGATCCGTACCGGTGTTCCGAATACTCAAGCGCATGGAAAATGTCCCGTACGGAGCGAACTTTGTACGAACCCTACCCCGGGTACACTTGTGCCTGGGGTACGAGACGTACGGCCCCCCCAGACTCCCCCCCACCCACGTATGTCCGCACCGTACCCCCCACCCGCGTATGTCCACACCGTACCCCCACACCCGCGTATGTCCGCACCATACCCCAGGCGTACCCCAATTCTCGTGTATGTACGGACCGTACATACGTGAGGATTGGGGTACGCCTGGGGTACGGTGCAGACATACGCGGGTGTGGGGGGTACACCTGGGGTACGGTGCAGATATACGCGGATGTGGGGGTACGCCTGGGGTACAGTGCGGACATACGCGGGTGGGAGTGTACGCCTGGGGTACGGTGCGGACATACACGGGTGGGGGGGTATGCCTGGGGTACGGTGCTGACATACGCGGGTGGGGGGGTGTGCCTGGGGTACGGTGCGGACATACGCGGGTGGGGGGTACGCCTGGGGTACGGTGCGGACATATGCAGGTGGGGGGGTGCGCCTGGGGTACGGAGCGGACATATGCGGGTGGGGGGTACGGTGCGGACATACGCACTGTACATATGCACTGTTGGCCTATGTACGATGCATACCCCAACAGCGCGTATGTACGCACCGTACATATGCAATGTTGGGGTACGCACCGTACATGATGACACGTACGATGTGGTTGATGGCAGGTTGATGGCGTGTACGTCGCGTACCGGGCCCCCTTTTCATCGTGCATCGCAGCGTACTTCGCTTTTCCGGCACTTTTTGGCTCCCGTAAAAAAATTGCCGTGCGGAGTGCTGTAGGTACGAATCGTACTTGCTGGTCCGTAAAACGCTGCCTGAATCCATGCGGACGTCGCGTAAGCGCTGTCCAGGATCAGAATAGTAGGTATTTTTTATCCATACAATGTTTTTTACGATTCGTACGGAAATGGTATTTCTGTACGAATCGTACTTGCTGGTTTGTAAGGTGGATTTCCCGGGTACGAGTCGTACAGAGAATACGCTCCGTACGACCATTCGTACCCGGGTTTTACAGGATCGGAATCGGCACCTTGGTGTTTGATGTTTGCTTGGTTGAGTAGCTCAATAAATTACTTTAAAAGCCATTAATGAATTAATGTATTAATTATGTTAATTTTCAGATCTGCAAGTAATTAATTGAATTTTGTAATCAATTTGTAATTGAAAAATAGTACTGTACATAATTTTCAAAATAATTGTATTTTTTTTCATAGTTTGTGTGGTATTTTGTGGGTTTGACTGTGTTTTTGTTTAAAGCTATTTCATAATGAATGCAATCTTTGTACTTGTTACATTTTTATATATTTTTTATGTAATTAAATATTTGTTACGATATAGAGCTTTTTAATTTCTGTGTGTTAGTATTTTTATTAATTTGTACATCTTAAAACATATATATTTAAACGGAATATATTTTAATGATTGTCTTGCATTTTTTTAAGTATGTGTTAAGGGAAATTAATATATTTCGGTGTAGTGAATTTGACCTCCTCATATAACCTGACCTCCATAGCAGGTATGACCTTTGATCAACATTTGTTTGATTGATAGAATAGTATTTGAGCCGCAAATTATGTTTTTCACCCAACATCTGTGAGAAGGGGCCTAGAAAAGCAAACTTTGTTTGTATTTAATTAAAAAAGTAGTCAATGTTCAACTCTAAGATCACCTCAGTGCTAACCATTTCCTGTACGATTACAAGTCTGGCTTCAGATCCCACTGCAGCAGGACCACTGCTGCCTTACACATTGTAGATGATACCCTCTTGCCCCCTGACTCATTATATTGCTGGACCCTCATATGTACCCTAGAGTCTTGAATGGGATTCCCCAAGAGTGTCCTTCACTGATTCTCCTCCTACTTTACCCATCAACACGAGTGTTTTCATATTTGTACCTCCAGGTCTAAAGAGATAACTATGACTTATGGAGTCCACCAGGGTCACATACTGTCTCCTGTTGTCTTCAACCTTTACATGGAGCCGCTTGGTACCCAATTAATATAGAACAGCATCCAGATTTACTATATGCTGATGAGACACAACGTTACTTGAAACTTTTGTCTACTTAAGAGATCCACCACCTCAGACACTGCTTGCATATTATCCAGACTTGGATGTCCAGTGCCTACTTGAAGTTTTGCCTGATCAAAATAGAATTCCTGTTATTTTCCAAGAACAACAAACAAGAAACAAACCTGGCTAAATTATATAATCTTGAGGGCTTCGAAACCCAACTTTCACCAAATGTCAAATTTCTTGGATTCACGCTAGTCAACAACCTCACGCATAAGAAACACAGTGCCAAAAAAAACAAAGACAGTGTGGTACCATCTCTCTATTCTAAAGGCAGTGAAACAGTTTCCTCTAGAAAGCAACTTCAGAACTATTATTTAAAGCCTCATACTGTCTTTAAAAGAAGAATCCATGAAAGAGGACTTCAGTTCCCCTCATCCACCTGCACAGGAAGTGACATCACTGAATTTCCCATCAGACATCTGAACAGGAAGTGACTATAATAGTTATCCATCCAAAACTCTCTTTAAACGAAGAAGGCAAGCAAGAGGACTTCAGTTCCCTTCACCCACCAGCATAGGGAGTGACATCACTGGATCTTCCATCATCCACCTGCACAGAAAGTGACATCACATAATTTCTTATCATCCATCTGGGACAAGAAGTGACATTACTGGTTTTCTGACCAAAACCCCCTTTTAAAGAGCCGCCAAGCAAGAGGACTCTATGTCCCAGCACCCATCAGCATAGGAAATATAATCAAGGCACCCTAAACTCCTCCCCTTACCCAGGACCTAATTAATGGCAGCTGCAACATGGACATGCAGTGGACACGTGCAGCAGACGTGCCACAGTTGCTCCAAAGGAGAGTTAAAGGCAAACCCTTCTGTGCCTGTTCTCACCTGGGCTGCACCCAGCACCAGCAACCCTGGTTGGATCACCCCCATGGTAGAAGCTATCACCTGCGCCCACTGCCAGTTCTCCAGAAACCACCCACCCGCACTCCAATGCAAATTCTAACAACGCCCTCAACACCCACTTCTAACACAAACACCATACAAGCACCCACCATGTCAACAACCCCACCCTGCAGCACAAGCCACAGCAAACCTGTACGTCTACACCTACTCCCATGGATGCTTCTCAAAACATAATAACCCAGCAAACACACACTGAAATGTGGGACCTGCTGAGAAGCAATGCACCAAACATCTTCTTCATCAGAGAGACCTGGCTCAACACTCACATCAGATACGACATCGACATAGAAATCACAGTGGGCTAGAAGATTGCTCAACAGGACCGCCTTCACAAACCAGGAGGAGGACTCGCTATCCTCCCTATCATCTACAATGAATCCATCAAATGCACTACCTCCACAGAGAATGCTACCCCTTTCATGGAACACCAACACTTCAAGCTGCGAATCTCTGAAAACTTCACCCTGAACGGAACCCTTGCCTACAGACCATGAGCCACCTTTACCAGCGATTAGCACCAAAGTGAAGGAGAAGGGAAGGGGGGAAAGAGGGGGGAAGTTCCCCTGGCAGGACTAGAGCTCTCACATACCCATCGAACTAGGTGTCATGCTTCATCATATGTGCTTGCTCCTCGTCAGGTCGGCGCTGCAATACCTGACAGGCTCCCGAACTGGGGCTCTTTAGCGGGGATCTTCTGCTCCTGCCGGTTGGTGCAGTGGGGGTGAGAGGCTTAGTTTGTGTAGACGTGAGTGAAAGTGGATTAAAATGGGTCAGTTAGTCCTGGTCAATTTTTATTCATGAGGTAAACTGCCTGATTAAAATGGTGTGGAGTGGCTATGTACTAGAGATAAGGTGTCTAGTCGTGTAGCTCTACTCTAAGGATCAACATGTTTCGTGCCTCTATAGTCAGGAGGATCTGGGCACTTCTTCAGGATCAAAGAAACCTATCTACACTGTGTGGTTAAGTGTACTCTACGTACCACGTTCACAGGTCCGTGACCTGAAAGATAAGCATGACCTATTGTTAAGCACAATGTTATGTAATGGTTCAATCGTATCTCATCTGTCCTTAATTCTGAACAACATTATCGTGATGTAGGGTACTAAAAGGTGCTAACACAATCATGTAGTAGACTAGGGTCACCGTACCATATAAGATCAATTCCAAATCCTATAACCGTGTGGTGCCTTTTTAAGATGTGAGCAATTAAAATGGTGAAGATAAAAACCAGATAAAACTATTGTCATAGTAATTAACCAATAAAAGCTCATGGAAACGCTTAATACGAAGGGCGGGAGGGGGTTGATTAACTCACCTGGCCTGTCGCTTAAGATTTCTAGCAACAGTCCTGGCAGATAATAAAATGGACATCGATTGGGTCCTGTGAAACAAATAGTCAAAATCATTGCTGTACAACTGTCAACGAGAATTAGAGTGGTCCATGCTGGGTCCGCGGAGCGCCCGCCAAGGGATGAGCGAAAGTGCGAGGCGACTCGGGGATACAAACTCCCCCATGCTATTCGGATCAACAACTCCAAGCCAACAGCGACCGGGTGACAGCAGGTGGCGCAAAGCAAAGTGTGATCAGCTGCGTGTCAAGAGGTCACGGACGGGTCGGACTGGAGAGGGGCTCCACACGGGGGACAGACACTCGTGGGAGCTGCCAAGGTAGTGCTCTCCACGGAAGGGACCAAAACAGAGCCCGTATAGTCGAGGGCTTCAAAGCGGCCAGTACTTACCCACGTGAGGACACGCCAGGCTTTGTGACCTACCCTGCCACCAGGAACCGGGGTGGAATCTGGTTGCCGGTGCGGCGGGAGGATATAGTATGCATCTGTTAAGAGATGGGCGGAGCTACGTGGGAGGCGTTGTTCGCACATGACGCATAGCACTAGGAGCTCGCGCATGACATGACGCTTGGAGCTCCTTGCTAGAGCTAGTGGTAAACATAGCAGCCATCTTAGTATGGAATAGGTCATAGTAAATTGCTGTAGTAGCGTATTGCAGCGCCGACCTGACGAGGGGCAAGCTCATATGATGAAGCATGACACCTAGTTCGCTGGGTGTGTGAGAGCTCTAGTTCCACCAGGGGAACTTCCCCCCTCCTCCCCCCTTCCCTTCTCCTTCACTTTGGTACTAATCGGGAGTAAGTGCGGGATTACCTTTTCCCTCACTATTCAGTATCTCCCCCTTTACCATTTCTTTGTTTCAGAGGAACATTGTACCCTGTTTGCATACAGTCTCTTGGGGCTCGTACATTGGACCTCGTAAAACTAGCCCCTCTGTACCCCCCTTTTTTGAATTACAATACTAGCACGGGTTTTCACCCGCGGGACTCCTAAATAGGCTACCAGCGGATCAAAAATTGGATCCAGTTTGGCCCATTCATTCCACTTTTATCTGAACCAACCTCTAGAGTTCATTTCTCATGGATAACCAAGGCCTAAGCTTCGGTGATGAGGCAGTCTCTGACATACTAGATAGAACCCCGTCCCTTCTGGGGAATGATGGTAGTTCCGCATCAGGCTCACAATCAGAGGATTGGAATTCCCTAACATCATTGAAAAGAGAGTGGCTTAAAATACCTCTTCATGGCACTATCATGACAGAATATCTATGTGCAAATATTGCACCTACAGGACTGATTGTTAATAATTTCCCTAGATTATTCTTAGATGATGCCACCTTTAAGAAAGAAAGGTCCCTGGTTGCGTGGAAATGTACCAGGGACTTATTGGTACTCATCATTAACACAGCAAGAAGACTAGCGGATGCCCTTCTTGTTAGAATACAAATCGCAGAAGGAGCACTTAAAACAACCATTCAGATCACAGCATATAAAAACAAACTGGCCGAGATAAATGCTGAGATTACTGATAAGAAGGAATACCTCATGAAACAGAAAATAGCGAAACTTCAGAAAGACATTCTGAAATTCGATAAGGAAAAAGTGTATCCATATCTCAAGGCAGACTATACATCCACTAAAACCAGTTATTCCTCTGACGATAATTCAGATAGGAGAGACTCCACTGATAGCAACTCAAGTACAGGGAGCTGGGGCAGCCACCATACTCGGAGAAACCAACGTCCCAACCAAAACTACAACGCACCCATCTATCAGGGACCCCCTATGTTCCAAGGCCATCTACCACCCCCTTTTTGGCAGTATCCCCGTACCAACAGGGACCCCCTCAATTCTTTAACAACGGTCTCCCTTTTTTGGACAGAGGTTGGGGCAGAGGAAGAGGGCGCAACAGAAGAGGCTCTCAGAAACAGGTCCAATGGCAGAACCAGCCTACGGTAGGGATGGACACCAGAAGCAAAACTCAAAACAAGAGGAACTAGTGGTCAATTTGTCACAACGCATTCTCTCAGCCCCTGAAGTAGCGGTGTTACAGAAGGGTCTGGGATTTGTCCCTACCCCCAAAGTGGATATGTTTAGGGACCTCTGTGAGGTACAAAAACTATTCCGCAAAATACGACTGAAATCTTATTTTCAGGATAAACCATTCACTGAACAGGATGACTCGGGACTGAGGAACCCATCCACCTTCACTCCTAATAATGCTATGGTCCCAGTAGAAATTTTAACATTTGAAAAGGCAGTACTTAAAGATCTAGCACTACTACATGATCCCTCTCCCTTTCACAACCTTTCCAATACTGAGGCACTGACTGCGAGGAACCTCGCAGAAGACAAAACCCTAACCATCAAACAGGCTGACAAAGGTGGGGCTACTGTGATCCAATCCACAGTTGACTATGATGAGGAATGCAGATGCCAACTCACCAATGACAAATACTATACACCCATCACATTTGACCCAACCCCACGCCTCACTAACTCTATCTCCATGATAGTGCATGAGGCAGAGACCAATGGTTGGATAAGTCGCAACAAATCAGATTTCTTAATTGCCAAAGAACCAAGGATCCCCTACTTCTACACCTTACCCAAAATACATAAAGGCACGGCCCCGGCTCCTGGCTGACCTATTGTTTCAGGCATTGGCTCAGTACTTGAACCATTGTCTAAGTTCTGTGATCATTTCCTGCAGCCTTAAGTGAGAGCCACACCATCCTTTGTGAGAGACACAACAGACATCCTTAGAATCATTGAGGCAACAGAGGATACTGACGAGATTGACCTCCTAGTCACCCTTGACGTGGAGGCTCTATACACAAATATTCCCCAGGGAGCAACCCTCACAGTCATAGAGTCGGCTTTGAGCTCCTTGGACTGGCATTCCCCCACCCCAATCTCGTTTATCATGGAATGTGAGACCCTGGCCTTAACTGAATTTTTTTTTTAGTTTAAACAACAACTTTACCATCAATGCCAGGGTACTTCGATCGGGAGCACCTTTGCCCCTAGCCTAACCTGCTTGTACATGGCAGCTTTTGAGAAGGATGTCATCAACAATGACAACAATCCATACCACAATAATTTGAAACTTTGGAAACGTTTCATAGATGACATCCTAATTTTTTGGCATGGCAGCCTGGCCACATGCAATGCATTTGTGGAATGGATTAACCATCAAAACAACTATTTGAAATTCTCACACACTATCTCAGAAACCAATGTTGCATTTCTTGACTTGAACATCATTTTGTCGGAGGGGAACCTATCCACCTCCCTGTATAGGAAACCTACTGATCGTAACAGTTTACTCCTGTACCAAAGTCACCACCCTAAAGCCTTAAAGGACAATCTACCTTTCGGTTAGTTCCTGCGCATAAGACGCAACTGCACAACGACCACTGATTACAAAAAGGAATCAGCTACGTTAGCCACCAATCTCAAAGCTAGAGGTTACCCCTCCAGAATAGTCAATGACTTGATGAAGAGAGCAAGAAACAACCCCAGAGAGTAACTACTTGAGGTTCACCACAAACCCACCACTGACTTGATCACATGTGTAACCTCATTTACACCCAATTCAACTACTACCAAGAAGATCATTTTGAAACACTGGAGTATTTTAAACATAGGGGGTTTACAGATACCTAGGCCTAGATTTGCATACATGAGAACTTGCAGTCTAAGAGACATCCTTATCCATACGAGACCCAAGATGCACACTATCTCTACACAAAAGAATTTGTGGGGCCTACCTTCTGTTAAAGGACACTACCCCTGTAATTCATGCACAGTGTGCAAATACACGACAATAACCAAAGAGGTTAACCTACGGACAAACTTCAAATGGTCCATCCAAAAACACACCAATTGCAACACTAGACAGTGAATTTATTTGATTACCTGCCCCTGTGGCTGGCAATATATAGGAATGACCATGCGAACAGTTAAAACCAGAATAATCGAACATAGGAGTAACATACGCTGTCAGAGAGTTACAACCAGACTATACAGACATTATACAGAGGCACAACATCCTCCAGATTCAATACACTGGATTGTACTAGAATCTCACTCACAGATTTCCAAATCCTCTCTATTCAGGATTGAACAGAGATGGGTCCATAGACTATCATCTCACACAGAAGGACTCAATGACGATATCCCATGGGGTTCTCTTCCTTAATGATCACCTTATGTAACCTCTATACCTCTATGATCATTAAGTGAGTATGTCCAGAATATTTGGATCTAGCGACTTACTTTTGTCGCTCTCTTGTGTCCATTGATTGTTTAGGCTTACCTGGCAGCGACATGTGTATTGTTAGATGGTGCCCGCAACACTCAGTACTTTGGCGTCACATTACTTTCACATTGTTGTACCATTACCGCCAACAGTAACTGCTCGCGGTGGGATTTGGTACTGTTGACTTAGTGCCACCATGCCTCACATGGGTAACACGCACACTGACAATACTCATGCTTTCGCTACTACAGCAATTTACTACGACCTATTCCATACTAAGATGGCCGCTATGTTTACCACTAGCTTTAGCAAGGAGCTCCAAGCATCACATGTCATGTGCAAGCTCCTAGCGCCACGCGTCATGCGCGAATAACACCTCCCACGTAGCTCCGCCCATCTTTTAACAGACGCATACTATATCCTCCCGCCGCACCGGCAACCAGGTTCCACCCCGGTTCCTGGCGGCAGGGTAGGTTACAAAGCCTGGTGTGTCCTCACGCGGGTAAGTACTGGCCCCTTTGAAGCACTCAACTATGCGGGCTCCGTTTTGGTCCCTTCCATGGAGAGCACTACCTTGGCAGCTCCCACGGGTGTCTGCTCCCCCGTGTGGAGCCCCTCTCCGGTCCGACCCATCCATGACCTCTTGACACGCAGCTGAACACACTTTGCTTTGCGCCACCTGCTGTCACCCGGTCGCTGTTGGCTTGGAGTTGTTGATCCGAATAGCACGGGGGAGTTTGTATCCCCGGGTCGCCTCGCACTTTCGCTCATCCCTTGGCGGGCGCACAGTGGACCCAGCATGGACCACTCTAATTCACGTTGACAGTTGTATAGCAATGATTTTGACTATTTGTTTCACAGGACCCAATCGGTGTCCATTTTATTATCCGCCAGGACTGTTTCTAGAAATCCTAAGCGACAGGCCAGGTGAGTTAATCAAACCCCTCCCGCCCTTCGTATTAGGTGTTTCCATGAGCTTTCATTGGTTAATTACTATGACAATAGTTTTATCTGGTTTTTATCTTCACCATTTTGATTGAGCACATCTTAAAAAGGCACCACACGGTTATAGGATTTGGAATTGATCTTATATGGTACGGTGACCCTAGACTACTACATGATTGTGTTAGCACCTTTTAGCACCCTTCATCACGATAATGTTGTTCAGAATTAAGGACAGATGAGATACGATTGAACCATTACATAACATTGTGCTTAACAATAGTTCATGTTTTTCTTTCAGGTCACGGACTTGTGAACGTGGTACGTAGAGTACACTTAACCACACAGTGTAGATAGGTTTCTTTGATCCTGAAGAAGTGCCCAGATCCTCCTGACTATAGAGGCACGAAACATGTTGATCCTTAGAATAGAGCTACACGACTAGACACCTTATCTCTAGTACATAGCCACTCCACACCATTTTAATCATGCAGTTTACCTCATGAATAAAAATTGACCAGGACTAACTGACCCATTTTAATCCACTTTCACTCACGTCTACACAAACTAAGCCTCTCACCCCCACTGCACCAACCGGCAGGAGCAGAAGATCCCCGCTAAAGAGCCCCAGTTCGGGAGCCTGTCAGGTATTGCAGCGCCGACCTGACGAGGAGCAAGCACATATGATGAAGCATGACACCTAGTTCGATGGGTATGTGAGAGCTCTAGTCCTGCCAGGGGAACTTCCCCCCTCTTTCCCCCCTTCCCTTCTCCTTCACTTTGGTGCTAATCGCTGGTAAAGGTGGCTCATGGTCCCAGTGGTCTGTAGGCAAGGGTTCCGTTCAGGGTGAAGTTTTCAGAGATTCGCAGCTTGAAGTGTTGGTGTTCCATGAAAGGGGTAGCATTCTCTGTGGAGGTAGTGCATTTGATGGATTCATTGTAGATGATAGGGAGGATAGCGAGTCCTCCTCCTGGTTTGTGAAGGCGGTCCTGTTGAGCAATCTTCTAGCCCACTGTGATTTCTGTGTCGATGTCGGAGCTGATGTGAGTGTTGAGCCAGGTCTCTCTGATGAAGAAGATGTTTGGTGCATTGCTTCTCAGCAGGTCCCACATTTCAGTGTGTGTTTGCTGGGTTATTATGTTTTGAGAAGCATCCATGGGAGTAGGTGTAGACGTACAGGTTTGCTGTGGCTTGTGCTGCAGGGTGGGGTTGTTGACATGGTGGGTGCTTGTATAGTGTTTGTGTTAGAAGTGGGTGCTGAGGGCGTTGTTAGAATTTGCATTGGAGTGCGGGTGGGTGGTTTCTGGAGAACTGGCAGTGGGCGCAGGTGATAGCTTCTACAATGGGGGTGATCCAACCAGCCGTCAGGTATTGCAGCGCCGACCTGACGAGGGGCAAGCTCATATGATGAAGCATGACACCTAGTTCGCTGGGTGTGTGAGAGCTCTAGTTCCACCAGGGGAACTTCCCCCCACTTCCCCCCCTTCCCTTCTCCTTCACTTTGGTGCTAATCGGGAGTAAGTGTGGGATTACCTTTTCCCTCACTATTCAGTATCTCCCCCTTTACCCTTTCTTTGTTTCAGAGGAACATTGTACCCTGTTTGCATATAGTCTCTTGGGGCTCGTACATTGGACCTCATAAAACTAGCCCCTCTGTCCCCCCCTTTTTTGAATTACATACCACCTTTACCAACCTCATCAATGAATTTGTCACACCACACATCATCAACTCCAGAGCCTACATTCTCCTTGGTGACCTCAACCTTCACCTGGAAGACCAAAATGACCCTTGCTTCATGCCACACTTCTCACCTGGAGTACTTGTCCGTGGGGATGATACTGGAACTCCACTCACCCCTAGAGCAGCATCAGCTAGAGGAGAACGAAACCTTAAATCAGGCAGTGCTTCAAAAGGAAAGGGGGGTTGGGAAAAAATAACAAAGATTGAGACCTTTATCTTCAGGGTCTGCTAAAGGGTCTTTAAGGGAACTCTGTTGCCTGCTCTACTGGTTCTGCACAGACCTTGGGTTGCTTCTCTGTGAGGAGATGTGTAAATCTGCACTAAACAAGTAACAAAGAATGCATTACTGTAACATGAATTACATTCATCAAATACTCATACATTGTTCATAACAGGGGTTCCCTACTTACCCAAGATACATTTTATTACAGCATTGAATTCCCATATTTTCCAATTGCACAATATGTGCATGGGAGTTGTCTTGCTCCTAATCTGGGCCAGAAGTTGTGGGCACTCTTGAGGGCAACCTCAGCCTTAGTGAAAGAAGTCTCTGTCACTATTTGTGCCCCAATAGGGTACAATAGGCAATGTGCATGGTGTAAAGTGTCCAAAGTCCATTCGCACAATGTCAATGCATGCACAAGTCTTTACATCTCCAACAATACGGTTTTGTCCGTGATGGAATAATCACATATCAGTTAGTTTGTCAAAAATTCTTTATTTGACTGAAAGACATAACAGATATTATCACAGGCAAATTCATCCATAATAGTAAACAAGAATAAAGATAAAACTATACAATATAAAATTCATAAAATATTATTACTGACATAAATGCAAAGCATGATAACACTAAAATATCATAATTAGTCAAAAAAGACATCATCCTTCAATCCTTTTCCAGTCCAAAAGCTTGAGATACAAAGCTTATTACAACAAGGCAACACTGCTCGTTGGCTTGAAGCTGGAGATAGTGCAAACAATCTTTATAAGAACTGAAGCCAAGGGTGCGTATAAATAGTAATAAGTATTGCTGTCTAAAGTGGTTGTAAAATTGACAAAAAAACATAAAATGTGCCATGACATATCATGTACTGACTTTCTTTCTCTTTACATAGTTAGTGCAATAATCTATTTTGAGTAGTTCTTACTTTCTTAACTTGTTTTTTCCATTTTTGTAGGTTTCCAGTCTTGCATTGGTCCGACAAGCTCGACAGGAAGCAGGTAGGTGAAGAACTTCACTACTATTGCAGGTAAGCAGGATCCCGTGTGCTGTTTCCAATTCTGTGAAGAAATGCCGGCTTCCAGGGGAGCGGAGAGAGAAAGATAATTTCTCTCCCAAAAGGATGCGGAACCAAGCACTGCCTCATGGATTGGGCATGGTACTTATATCGCACTCAAAACCAAGATGGTCGCTGACACATATCATGCGAAATACCGCAAGATTTCGGATGATCCTGGGCACGGAAGGCTGCCAGTGAACGTAGGGCCCAGGCGGAAAGGACTTGTGAGAATGTCAAGAAAGGGCTCGGGGGACATGATAAAAGATAGGAGCTGGTTCTGGGGAATACCACATAAGTGGAGAAATAAGGTATCAAACATAATATCAGAAACAAGCTGAATGCGTGGCCCAGTCAATAACAATAAGGCCATGTATCATCATTACATCAGTTTCAAGCCTAACTTGGACCCCAGGGACCTGGTTGATGGCATGTTGCAGGGATTCTGCTCATGCACAGAACTATTCGCAGCAAACCAGGACCTCAGTGAATTGTGGTGTACCACAAAACTCACCTCAGTACCCAGAACCCCTATCCGACTAGCATCAGTGTCTCATTCGTTCTCCGTATCATCTCGAAGCTACCAATGATTAGACAACCCAGAACAAGCAACTTAGAATACTCTCAGGAATGGTGGGAATTAGAAACACCTTTTCATTATTATTCTCATATCAGTCCACAACAAGAGTAATCAGAGACACAAAATAGTTTAAAATGTTTATTTTTAACTACGTGCCCTACGATGCAGTATTTTGGCTAACATAAGCAGACAAATGATTAAAAATAAAACCATCAGCATTGTTACAATACCATATAAAATGAAGGGAGAAATCATGTTATAAATGATAGAGTATTATAGTCACCCTCCCTTCATGAGAAAGCTAGTATTATTAAACTATTAGAAGGTCTCTAGGTTTGAATGGGGAACCCCATACCGTAAAGATCAGCTTAGGTGAATCACATCACAGGATCAGCTCTGCTCAGTGTCTGGAAAAGGTCTTCAAAGGGCCTGAATCATGTATGCAAAATGGAATATTAAAGGCACTCGAGTTTCAGATATTTGCAGCTGTGTGCGTGTTATGGCTAGAGCGTGGGCCGATCAACATGAATGCAAAAGTATACATTGTTATTTGGCCCTGACTGCTTCTGAACACAGTGTCCAGACCAAGGTCGCGGTGCACGTCTAGGGATGTGAACAACAGACCGTTCTCATGTGAAGAAAAAGCAAGCAAGCAGTTTTTCTTATAACAGCTACCTGCAGTGTTGTGTGCAAAAGCAGCAAAAGTAGCAAGATGGCGTTTTAATTCTAAGATGCTTATGCTAACATAGCAATGTGTGTACCTGGAGCTCCGTCTCCACTACACCCTCCCTTGATCGGACCAAGAACAAATAGGGATGCAAATTATGAATGCAGAGTTAAAGTTCGACAGAGACAGACCCAAGTTCATGTATTGTCCAACCATATAATTGGTAGTGAAAGTTCGAAAAACCTGTTAGAAAAAGGAGGAAAACAATATATAACATCTCGCAAAGATGTGGAGATGTGGATGGACAACCTCCAAATTAATCCATCAACGTGTAAGCAAAATAAGTAGCAACAGCCTCCAAAAGGAAGTCATTATAATTTTCTGTAAAAGATTCCGCCACCCAGTCTAACAAAGTAAATGAACATACCTTTTCTTCGACAACTGGAGGCTCTAGCACAATCAGAGGACAATTTGCGTGGTCTTCAAGATAACTTCTCGCCAAGAAGTCATAAGCTGCCGTATAGATCTCCCAATTCCCTAGGACTCCATGTGCCGCTCCACAGGCCATAATCCCGATACCAGAACAGTCCAACTCATGAGCCACTAAGGGACTCATCCGTCGATCATAATCCGGGGCAGGAGACACCGAGTTCGACAGGCACAAATCCAGAGCCCATTCGAAAGGACAATCTAGGCAATGAAAAACAGGTTGCACGCAAGTAAAGAAGGAAAACCGGAAGGACAATCCATACACTACGCTTAAAGTGGCCAGTGGTAATGTTCCATAATATTCAAGCATCCGGTACGAAGTTGGAGCAGCCGGGGTCGGCTGTCTTGTGATACAAATTGTGCAGCCATTGCGCAGCAAGCAGACCAACAGGAGCACACCAGCCATGAGGGCGAAAATCAATGGGAGCCCGCCGAAGATGCTGCAAGAAATAGAATGACAAAATGCCGGTATCACACCAAAGATTGTCTGGAAGGAGGTCACGAGGCCGGAGCCCACAACTTTAAAAAAAATGCGTTAAGCCAGTTGTTGATGAGGCATTGAATATAGTATGAATCAGAGCACTGAAATGAAGGGGGAGATCAGTATTTAAAAGCGCATGCACCTCGGTGCGGGTGTTAGCTACGTGAAGGACAAATGTTTCACGGGAGGAAGTCAGTGCGACTTCTTTTTGAGACAATAGAGCCCTTATTCTGCTCATCTTGTTGAACTCTGCTTTCAAGGTTGGGATGGAAGGCCAGATGGATACATCCAGTCTCCCATGCGGGGCGGAACAAGGACATTTTTACAGCATACTACGAGTTGTGAGACAGTTACAATGTACGGGATTCCTATTAGCATCCCGCAGCATGCCTCATTATTTAAAAGCAAATAACTACCATTAGCTAATAATGTAAAAGTGGGCGTAATCGCTGGCACAGGATTTCCCTTTAGAACGCAAGCTAAATTCGGTGCCTGAATGTTGCATGCGCCATGCAATTGGATATGCCTACAGACTACTGAGTGATCAGGTGTGGAAGTGCATTCCTCTCCTTTCAAATAAACTTTTTTGCCCTCTCTCATGCACCTGTATGTAAATGGGAGTGACCAAATTTCATGCATGAAAGCAGTACCCAATGGTTCATATCTGCCTAGGGCATAATGTTTCATACACGAACTGAACTTAAACAATGGAAACGGCAAGGTGATCAAACCGTGGATAAGCCACACAGCTGAGTTCGATTCGGCCACATAGAAAGGTAAAGGTTCTATGCCGTAATGAGTATGTTGCATCTACCAGAACCTGAAGCGCAGCATCAGTCGCGGAGGGCAAGTGTTCCTTTGCAAGACCGTCTCTGGTCTCTTGTAGATTCTGTAATACAGCACAGTGATCATCTACGTCAAAGGGTGCGGCTGACGCCGCCATGTCTAGGCTATCAAGGTCCGGAACAAACATCTTTATGCCAAAGAGCATTTCGTATGGGGTCCGCCCACCCAGAGACCTTCTAGGGAGATTATTAAGTGCACGTTGAACGTTATACAGATGGGCTAACCAGTTCCTGCCAGTACCAAAAACCCTAGCTGTGAGGGATTGCTTTAAGTCATGGTTCATTCGCTCCACAACACTATTGCCCTTAGGCCGGTATGGAGACGAAAATTTGACTTGGACCCCCAAAGATCTCATGGCTTCTTTGTATGCCTTAGAGGCGAACGCAGGACCTTGGTCAGAATGAAGGGTACCACATGTGAAAATTCCCACAGAGACACGCAAATCCCTGATGACAGTTCGAGCATCAGCACTCCGTTGTAGCCATACCCAAAGAAAACATGTGCACAAATCCACTGCAACAGAGATGTATTTGTACGCAGTATCAGAGGAGAAAGGACCGCAGTGATCCAAATAAACACACCCAAGTGGTTTATTAGATATGTACAACTGTGTTTGTGGTGGGCGAGCAGCAGTCGAAGGTTTAATCTGCAGGCATATGTCACAATTAAGAACATAAGCTCTAGTCTGTTTATACAACCCGTGCCACCAGTAATGTTATTGTAAGAGAGTAACAGTCGCTGGAACGCCGGCATGCGCAGAAGCCATGCCTTCGTGAGCCGCTGTTATCAAGGAAAGTCTGCAGTCCGCGTTGGGAATCAATCTGTCACCAACGTCGTTAATTCTCACATAAGGAACTTTATCAGGACTTAAATGATAAGAGTATTTAGAAGGGAAACCTCTTGGGTAATTACTTCCCTTCTCTGTTGCAGCAATAGCTGCCAAGATGTCATCATCAATCTTACTTTTGGATCTTGGAACTGCTGCTACCAAATATGTTGCCACTGCTGTTTTTGCTGCCTCGTCAGCTAAGCTGTTTCCGACCGCGTGGGCACCAACTCGCTGGTGCCCAAGAGTATGAATTACCCTCACGAGAGGCAGATTCTGTTTAAGTTCTGCTACTCGAACCCAAAGCATTTTATGCTTGATTGTGCTACCCTTGGAATCACGATATTCATTTTGAGCCCAAAAGAATAAATTGTCGTTAAAAGACTGAACACAGTAAAATGAGTCACTCGCTATAAGAGTTGTAACTCGAGGATCAGCAAACTCCAGTGCGAGCACCAGAGCACGTAGCTCTGCCAACTGGGTGGTACAATCACCCAATGACTGCATATGCATGACACCAGACTTGAATTCACCATTCACGAAAGTACCAGCCACAATTGCGCAGGCTGCTGAATATGCATGCTTTAATTCCATCGCCTGTTGCGCCGAACCGTCAGTGTAAACGACAAAATGGTAATCCTCAATCAGGCGCAAAGACAGAGGGGCTGGATGAACGAATTCATACTGCAAATACTCCTGAGTCTGCAATGAGGCATCAAAGATGTAGGTGACATCCGGCGATGTCAAGGAAGTGGCCCATTGTATCCAACGTGAATGCAAAGCTTTAGAATTAGGTACACTGGCTTTCGTCACTGCCTCTAGAGCAGGATACGGTGTGTCAACCAACATGCGTTTCCCTTGCGACAGCGCTCTTTCTTTCAGAATCGCCATCTGCACTGCAGTCAAAACTTTCTCAACAGTGGAAAAAAGCATTTCAGCCGAAGTGTACAAGTGTGATTTGTATGCAATGGGGACTGTGTCGCCCTCATTGAACGTTAGGTACGTGAAACCCACTGCACCAGGCACAATTCTTATCACCAAGTTAGTGTGGTTATCACGTGTAAGTAAGTACTTTGAAGCAAGAAGATTAGCCTGCAAAGATTGCAAGGTAGCTGAATGCTCTGGCAGCCAGCTCGATTTGGAAAAAGTAGGTTGTACCAAGGCATATAGCGACTTGATAGGCTGGGCATAATCGGGATTGTAAGTACGCCCGAAATTTAGAAAACTCAGCAAAGATTGTAATTTTCTCAGTGTTGTCGGAGCACGCAAACATGCGCACTTCTCCAGGAAGTGAGGGGTTAATCCTCGACCTTCATTGTTGAGTTCATAGCCCAAAAACAACACTGTATACTCTGCAATGTGTGATTTTGCAATGTTGAATTTGTAACCGAAGTCCGCAAACATGACAATGATGCGGTCAATGCGACACAGATGCGGCCATAATTCGTCGTCTGTGAGATAGATATTATCAACATACGAGTACGCATCAGGGTCAATGCTCTCTAACAGAGAGACTACACGTGCGGCAAAGACGCCTGGACTATTTTTATAGCCCATGGCTTATCTTTTAAACTGTTTCTGTTTGCCGCCAGAAGTAAAGGCTGTCCATTGACTACTGATAGAGGACAGATTATGGCTATAAAAGCCATTGGATATGTCAAGTGTGGTCTTAAACTTCTTTCTCTTGAGACTGTCCACGAGGGCAGAACTGTGGGTATTCTGTACAGCACAGGTCCGACAATGAGAGTTCAAATGCCGGTAATCCAAAACTAGGCGGTACGACCCATCAGGTTTAGTTACAGTGAATAGAGGATTATTCATCGGTGACACACATGTTTCAATAACACCTTGATATTCCAATTGTTCAAGGATGTCTGTGACATGAGATCTAGCTTCGCGGCGCATGGGATATTGGGGTTGCGGCTGGGGCATAGACCGTAGGTATCGTGGTAAATAATTTAATTACCGGAACTTAATTTGATGCGGAAAATCTATAACAATAGCTCAGTAAAATAAGAGGCAGAATCCGTGGTATTAGAGGTTCGGAACGGGCTTTATTCCAAAATCAATTTAAATTGAGGAGCTCCATGTTCCATCACCACGAAGGTTCAGGAAGTGAAGACCCTACTTTATTGACAAGTAATCTTTTTTATACAATAGGCATTACAGTGAAGCAAATGCAGGAGGCGTAACAATTGATAGTAAAGATAAAACATACATGCGTAGCAAAAGTGGGTGTAACTGGGTGTAACTAAAGAACGTCATCAGGTATGATGTCATAATAGGGTGGTTCCATGAAAGAATTTCGCAATGTCAGCAGAAATACTTGGCAGAAATGCGCGCGCAGCAGCATGACGTGTGATTGACGTGCAACTAGGGGGTGAAGGGGACTTGACATTTAGCTCTACATGTGGCGACAGAAGTCTGGAGGGTCAAGTCAACCTAATCCCAAATCATATCTAACATCCTATGTTTAGAGAACTATGTTATCCAAAAGAGAGGTCTCTTAGAGTAGAATCTTATTCTATACTGACTATACTGACTGTTAGTGCGTGTACAAGCGTCTAGGTGTCTACACTAGATGCGGGGGCAGAAATCTTCCATGGTAACAGGGCTAGGAATTACTTGCGTAATGACAGAGAAGCCGGGCCTTTTGCTCGGTAGCTGGAAGAATGTTTACTTAAACTACTAGACAGGAATGCATTGGGTAGGGAGCGGAGCAGATAATTTCGAAGGTGAAATACAGTTTTTGGCAGGCAACAGGCTGATGTCAGGCACCGTTAGTCGCGCAGAGAATGAGACAAAGTTCATGGTCACAGATGCAGGCTCAGACTGGAGCTTTCAGAGGCAGAAGGCAAGAAAAGGCTTGATGGCAGAATCAGGGCCTACTCGCCTGGACTGTAAAATGGTATAAGTGAACCATATAAAGCCGGTGGCCTTTCATACTTAGGAATAGAATATCCGGCCCATTCATGGCGGATCTGAAAGAGGACATGTTGACGGTGGATGCACATGTGTTTGCGTCTTCATAACTGGAACTGGAGGGAACATACATGTACTTGTGATTTATACATGAAACCGTTGGGGTCCAAGATAGGGGACATAACTGATCAGAAAAATCCATATTTCCACAGTATCTCGAGGCTTGGTGACAATTTATCCCACCCAACCTGAGTACGGTACAAAGCCGGAGCAAGCACCTGAGCCCATTCTTCTGCAAAGTTCTAAGCCTGATCCTTCTGCACTGTGTGCGCGAAGGATGGGAGGATTACCTCCTCCCCTCTAAGAGCGGCCAAAACTAAAGCTGGGGGCCAGTCCACCTCTGCCCATAAAATGTCATATGTAGAGGTCAGATTCTCCCAAAAAATCCCTCTTATGGTACGTTGTATGTCACCTTCTATTAAAAGGACTATTTCATATAGTCTGTCAGGGGGAGCCACTCTAGTGTCCGCAGCTTCTACAGTAATGAACGTGTCAGTTGCTGTCGCCTCCAGATATTGACGCAGTGCTTGCTGCACTACTGTAACCTCTGCTGCGCTGTCGAGCAGCATTAGTGCCCATGTCAGGTTCCGAAGCTGCGTTCTCACTATCTGTGGCATACCTCGCTGTTAGTGCAGCAACTTTCTTCTTCTGAAACGGGGGACGTTGACGTGCAAACTCATCCTGCTTGCCTTTACCGTCAGGCTGACGAGGTTGCTCACATCCTTGTTGGGCACCCCGACCTTTGCCACGTTCTCCTCCACCGGACTGTGAGACCAATGTTTCCTGTGAAGAACGAGGAGAACGCTGTTCAGTAACCTGAAATCTATCAGGAGACCTAATCCTATTGCGATTGCGCAAGTCATATGTGCTCTCACCAGTCGGCAGTACAGGTGACGCCGGACGAGACCCCTGTTTCTGTTGCTGCTTACCTTGTTTCTTAGCTCTCCAATTTTGTTTAGGAAAAGCTGGACGATCGTCTTTGAAATACAAACCCATCTTAGTTTGCTGTTGCACAACTGTGGTCTGAACAGAAGGCTTAACCCCTAAACTACTGCAGCTTATTGTCCTATATGCCTCCGCAATCATTTTGGGCAACTCTCGGGGTTTATCAACGTCGTCTATGAGGGCTAGACCATTCAATATTTGAAAGTGGACCGCATCGCCCTTGAGGTTACCTAGGATGAGAGTGGCAACCATGTCAAACACACCGACAACCCTTATTCCCAACTCAACCGCCGCCTCCGGACCGTGTTGATCTTGAACACTCTTGATCACGGAGGGCAGTACGGCCATAGACGGGGTGCCGAAGCGAGTAGACCGTTGTAAAAACCTTACCCCAGTTCTCACAATCAGCCACTTCTGGGACTAAGTCTTTCTGAAAACTGATGGTCAGTATCCTGTGCTTCTCCACCGGAGTAGAGTTTGGAAATACTGCTTCCAGTTGGTCAAATTTCTCAGCAAGCCAATAAGGCAAATCGTCCTTATTCTGGGGGCGCTTGCCCATTACGAATTAACCATGACAGGACTAATAACAATCCCGGCCGGGCCAGCTGGTTGCCCCCCAACAACAGGTGCTCCTGCCTGCAAATTGCTTGAAACATATTGTACCAAAGCCCGATGAACAGTAATCAGGGCTGTATGGAGTTGACGTAACTCATCCACCGTGGCACGTAAATAACGAGGATGAGGTGTAAATCCGCCCAACACCGGCCAAGTGGCCCCTGTAATGGACAAAGGGCTCATTCAAACCGGTGTAACCGTGTGGGGGAGGGCGCCATGAAACCAAATGTGATGCTGCCAAACTGAAAGAGGAATCTCCTGCGTCCTATATGGAGTATAATCCGCTGGGACTGCCATAGGAGTGTAAGAGTGAAACGTTTTATCGTCCGCACTCACCGCCGGCAAGGTAACCCAAGAGTAAAACAACTCATAGGGATATGATGCATCGGCACTCACTACAAATATAATAGACATCCCGTCGTCAGTCATCCCGAACTGCATCAAATGACGCCGGGGAGGTGAGCGGCTATGTGCCGCAATAGCGACCTCAGCCATAAGGACACAGGGAAGAAAGACAATCTATATATACAGTAGCACAAAAAGTGTATAAAGTAAAAACCTTTTTAATTGACATATTCACTATTAGGTAGGTTTAAAGCCGTCACTCCCGTTATCCGGAAACAAGAGTGAGAGCGTTGTGGACATGATATAAGCGTTACTAAGGCGTCTCAAATCATACGACCAAACGTTAGGTGCGCCATGTTGCAGGGATTCTGCTCATGCACAGAACTATGCGCAGCAAACCAGGACCTCAGTGAATTGTGGTGTACCAAAAGACTCACCTCAGTACCCAGAACCCCTATCCGACTAGCATCAGTGTCTCATTCGTTCTCCATATCATCTCGAAGCTACCAATGATTAGACAACCCAGAACAAGCGACTTAGAGTACTCTCAGCAATGGTGAGAATCAGAAACACCTTTTCATTATTATTCTCATATTAGTCCACAACAAGAGTAATCAGAGACACAATATATTTGAGGCACAGGGTCAAGACTGATTTGCATATAGCTGGGTATGAACTGAGGTGGCGAAATGAGCTAAAGAATGATGACGGATTCAACCCAGATCTGTGACTGGAGGTGAGTGTCTGAAAGGTTTCAGCACTCCGTCCATCATCTCCTTTTGTTTGCTTTGTTTGCCCTAAGCTGGCAGGGTATGCCCAGACATGGGTCCCTTGCTCACTTTGCCACTGGATTCAAGCTAGCCTGGCTGATGAAAGGTGTTACCCAGAAACCGCTCCTAGGATGCTTGTTTCTGGTGTAGTGAAGACCTGGCTCGGCAGTTCGGGCTGGACTGTTCCCATGAGGCACAGGATCAAGACTGATTTGCATATAGCTGGGTCTGAACTGAGGTGGCAAAGTGAGCTAAAGAATGATAATGGATTCAACCCAGATCTGTGACTGGTGGTGAGTGTCTGAAAAGTTTCAGCACTCCATCCATCATCTCCTTGTGTTTGCTTTGTTTGCCCTAAGTTGGCAGGGTATGCCCAGACGTGGTCCCTTGCTCACTTTGCCTCTGGATTCCAGCTAGCCTGGCTGATGAAGGTTGTTACCCAGAAACTGGTCCCAGGATGCTTGTTTCTGGTGCAGTGAAGACCTGGCTTGGCAGGTCAGGCTGGACTTGCCCCATTAGGCACAGGGTCAAGACTGATTTGCATATAGCTGGATCTGAACTGAGGTGGTGAAGTGAGCTAAAGAATGATGGGCCATACTATCAAGGAACGGCGATAACATTATCGCCGCTTTAGCAGCGATAATGGGCTTCATAATATGCCCTTGTGAATTCCCATAGAAGCCCAGGTTCACACCAGAATTATCAAGCCCATTATCGCCGTTTTAGCAGCAGTTTCCTGACGCTAAAGCGGCGATAATGTTATCGCCATTCCTTGATAATATGGCCCCATGATGGATTCAACCCAGATCTGTGACTGGGGGTGAGTGTCTGAAAAGTTTCAGCGCTCCGTCCATCATCTCCTTGTGTTTGCTATACGTATAAAATTTCACATAACTTTAGGGCGCCTTCTAGTTTAATCTGGTGGTTAGTTCTGCACATCTGCGCAAATATGCCCAGGTTGTTAAATTGTACTATTTGAAGTTATCAGCCCTCCCCACATATGTTTTCTGCATAGCTTCAAGGAGGTGAGTGCCATTTACATAGTGGGTGAGAACTCAAACATATATTGATGGCTTATGATGGCTGGGTAGTGCCATGTCTCCAACACAACAGCTCTCAAACTAAGCACTAGAGCACACATTCTGCGCAGTACACACTTGTGGGGCTGAACTAAAAAATAACCAGGTCACAGAAAGCACTGAACACATGGCGTTGCACCACTGTCACAGGCAAGGAGGCAACACGTGCGGACCACCAAACAAAACTAGGGTGCAAAACTCCTGCCTACTCAACACAGACCTATGACACAGGCTCTAGCTTTACACCTCTTCTCCATCAGTTCTGCAGCACAGCTGCTTCATGCACATGCTGCTCTTAGATTAGATGATGATTATAGGTAGCCCCAAAACACGAGGGGGACTTTCCGAGCATACCGAGATTTGTAGGTCCACTGTTCACATTATAAACACGGGCCAAGGAGAAACCATGATTTCAGCTGGAAGTCAGCATTGAATCGAGTGCTGAGAGGACAGATATACCCCTTGATTATGAGGCTGCCAACGACTTAGATTTTAAGGCTGTTTGCTTACATTTTCTTTCAAAAACATAGCTTGGCTGAATGACTGTGAAATTCCAAAATATAAGGGCCAAAGTTCTAGGGCTTAGTTTGGAAGTAGGGTTAAATTCCTGTAGATTTATACCTTTTTCTTTTTCAAAATGCCTGTCTGCAAGGGAAAGCAAATGGGGACTACAAACAAACATCATGTGCAGTATAATACTACAATTACTATGCAAACAGTCCATAACTTTGACCCTAATGGTTGTTACCAGTTGATCCTTGTGCAATTCTCTCTCTGGCACTAGGGAATTCGATACTCAGGAGGGCCCATTAGAATCCTTCAGCCGTGCTGCAGGTCAGTCTTTTGAGTAATACCGCATGCCACTGATGTACAGCAAGAATACTATTCAGCATTGCCAGAATGGATTTTGGGAATCTTGTTAAGTTAAAACGCACCACACTGAATCTAGAAGATAGATGTAAGAGAGTAGTTTATTGAACACCCCAGCTGGCTTCCAGTAGCACTCCAACTGTCACCGGTCCCCATACATTCTCTCCAACATTCTTTATTTAGATTGCTCAGCTGGTGAACAGCCAAGGAAACACACATCATCACAAGAGAGACATAACACTACTCCCCCTGTTCACAATACTTGTCAACCATACACATCAACCTATCTACTTAAAATACATATTTCATAAAAACTAAACCATACCTCAAACACACACCAACACATGCCTAAACGTGATCTAAGCATTAAGCCTCATGCGGATACATCAGCAGTTTCCTTTTTTTATGAAATAGCTATAAAAAGAAACAAAACTTATTAGATAAAGGTAACATTTCTTATTAATCTGCAAAATCTTTTAGGTATTCTGGCAGTTTCTTTTTCCTCATACTTCTCCTTTGTACATTGTGCGTTCTTTCAATAGCACACACATCATGACCTCCTTTACCATTTGTCCTTGAATTTGCAAATTTCTTCTCTTTCTGTCAATTATATTTTCTTTTCCTCGGGATTTTACTTTCTCTATAGGTCTTAGAATCCACACTCTTCCATCATCCATTTCACTGCATTTCAAAACAATTTAGTGACTTTGTGTACCTTTATATATTTTGACCAAGGAGCACAAGCTACTGTTGCTTTTATTTTAGCACAATCAGCCACTTTAACCATCATCTCCTTTACATTCTATTTTTTTTATCATACCTTTGTTTTCTCTTCTTTTGTTTCACAATTTCACTTTCTCTCCACTCCCACACACTCATGTCCTTTACGCATTTACTCCACAGCATCCATATTGCGCAGAGCATTGTTTTAGGTGGCTTCCCTTTAAATCATTTGAAAGGAATTTTCCCTCTAGACAAATGAGGTGTCATCCTATATGCTGTGATCCGTTCCTGCAAAGTCTGTCACCAATCTAACCGATTAGCTTTCACCAATTTACTCCACACTTTCATGGACAACCCTCTCCACATAGCTCATCCATGCCAGGCAGCCAAATATTTGATCTCAGCCTTTCCTCGTTTTAACAATTCCCAGATGAGCCATTTCTATCACTCTGTTTCTAAATGAATTTGGGAGAATAGCCTCTCCTTCTTAACAAAATACCATTGTTAACTGCTAGTTCTTCCTTCCTTGACTCCTAAACTTTTCCTAGTGTACCCCAATTACCTTTTGTTCATTTCTTTAACAACTACGCTCAAAGTCTCATCATTCGAAAGAGACTACTTCCATTCCTCTTCTGTAATCCCCCCATCAGTCACCTCGCACACTTTAGTTTCTTCTAAAACTTCTGTCTCCTGTTCATTTCCACTTTCCACTTCCTCATTGACAGGTTCAACTAACCTTGATAAACAATCTACAGGCTGATTTTTATTACTGGAGCATACTCCACTACGTAGTCACAATCCGGCAATGAAACTGTACAACTCCTTATCTTTGAAGGTATCTAATCTAAAACTTTAAAAAAAAACTTTTCTCAGAGGTTTATGCTCTGTTCGTACTGTAACTGGCATTCCCCAAACTAAATTCCTGAATCAGTTTAAAGCCCTATAAATCGCTAGAGCTTCTCTCTTGATGACAGAATAGGTCTTCTCAGAACCCCTTAAACTCCTAGAGGCACAAGTAGTCAACTGTTCCTTCCCTTCTCTCTTCTGTACCATGATAGCTCCCAGACCTATTTAGCATGCTTGCATCAGTGATCACAAACATTTGATTTTCAGGTACGAAAGCCTGCAACTCAGGTGCTTTTTCCAAATCATTCTTTAAAGATTGAAATTCTCGCACACGCTTCATGTCACAAAAGCTTTGCTTTCTTTACAAGAAGATTTCTCAACTAAACTGACTTTTCAGCAAAACCTCTCATAAATTTAGTGTAATATTCCACCATTCCGATAAAGGAAACAAATTGATCCTTACCACTTGGTCCCTGCAACTTAAGAATAATGTCCACTAGATCCTTTTTAGGTGATAGAGCCAAAACTGATATACTATGTCCATGATAATTCTGTAATCCAAAATTGACACTTCTTTAATGTTAACCCCGCTTCGTTCAATCAATTAAACACCACCAGGACTCTGCCATCATGCCCTTTTTCGCTTGGTCCAAATACCAAAAAATTATCTTGGTGACAAAGCACCCCTCCTACTCCCTGCAACACCTTAACACTGTCTGGAAAACAGAGGCTGCGGACACAAGGCAGAAAGGCATTCACTTGTACTTAAATGCACCAAATGGTAGTATGAAAGCTGTTACGCTTTGGAAAGCTTCCTCTAACTCTATCTGGTGGTATGAAGATGCTAGATCTAATATTTTAAAATACTTTACTCCTTTTAGTGTCATGATCATCTCATTTCTATTGAGAATGTATCCACCACCACTTCACAATTTAATGTTCTTAGATCCACACATGGGCCAGATTACGAGCTCAGTTGTATGGCCTCCGACCTAAGGTCGGAGGCCTTGTGACCGAGGTCATCGGTTTCAATTCCGACCAGCTGATTACATTATAGCCGGTCGGAATTGAAACAGGCCAGTCATTCCGGCTGGCTTCCGACGGGCTCCAGGAGCCTGCCTGCCAGGCCCATAATCTAAATGGAAGGCGTTTCCGCCTTCTTGATTATGATGCATGGCATCCGGCAGGGTTTCCATGCCGGCCTTTCTGACATGGAAACTCTTTTCGAAAAGTGTATTTAGGGGCCCCTAGCAGGGCCCCCTTCTGGTTTCAGCCTCTGGTTGTGGACCAAAGGTGCGCCATAGGTGACCCCTTGTTGATCCCTGCACCTTGTGGCAGGCACCTTGAGGTGCCTGGCACGGGGTGCTGGGATGAACAGCACCTCACATTCCTCTATGGGAGTTTGTATTACAGCCTGTCTACTGCCGTAACACGAGCTCCCATAGAAGAATGGGAGCATGCGCCCGCACCATGTGCGGTCGCATCGTGATTAGGCGGTCGGGACAGCTGACCGGAGGTTGGTTGGTACCGTTTCCATGACGGCCTCTGCCTGACATCGAAATAAGCACCTTAGTCTTATGGCCCCACTTGCTTTCTTCGCACGGACTATAGGAGTCAGCCACTCTGTGGTCTCCACCGACTCAATCACACCCTTCAACCTCCTAATTTTTTCAACTCTTTGGTACCATTTTTGTAACATTCTTACTATTACAACATTTACTAAAATGCCCTTTCTTACAAGCATTACAACTCACATGCAAAAGCCGTCTAGCTGCTAGAATTAGCTCTGTGGCTTTTCCTGCCACATTTAAAGCATTCTCATGAAAATCTGTTCGCAAATTCTAAGTCTTCCATTTATTTTCTCTATCATACTGACATCGCTACCTAGTTTTTCTGCTTTTGTTCTACTTTTTTTGTAGCACTCAGCCCTTTAACACACTTTACACTGTTCTCCACCATCTTTGCTACACTAAGTACTTCATCAAGAGGTGGCTCATCCTTGAGCCACAATGCCTCATGTATCTTGTTGCTGCTACATTTTTACTAAAAAGGGTCTTCTATTCTTTCTTCTAATGCTGCTCCGAATTTACATGTAGAAGCAAGTTGTCGCAAACCGGTTACATATTCTTCTACTTTTTCTTCTTGACTTTGCGCCCTCGATTCAAAATTATATCTCTCCATTATGATACTGGTTTTTGAAAGATAATATTTATCAAGTTTACGGATACAAATGTCCTATTTGTTCAGGTTACATTCTTCCTCAGGGCTTAAATCTAGTATGTTTTCAAGTACCTCCAGACTCTCAACTCCTTGACAGTGTAGCAAAAGTGCATTCTTTCTGTCTGCACTTAAATTAGTGCCGCAACCTCTTGCAATAGTTCCCAAAGTTTTTCTTCCACTTGCTCCACTTAACTAGAGGTTCTCCGCACTATTTGAGAAAAATTGGGAAGGTGTGATATTCTGCATTTTGATGATTTAAGCTATCTTATTTCTACACACTACAATCTCCTAACAACTTATCACCAGATGATTAAAGAGAAATCAATACTTATGATACACAGAGTCACTCCTAGTGTCCTTTTTGTCATCCGGTGTGCCTATCATAGTTTATTCTCCACTCCTCCAATGACAGGCAAACTACCATGAACAAAGTGCACCCATCACTGCCAGTGTACATTCAACAGGTGCGCCTACTACAGTTGGATCTCCATTTTTATGACAGGCAAAGTACTGTAGACCAAGTGTGCCTATCACTGAATATAACAGACTACAAAGCTTGATTATTGCCTATTTTATGTACTTATTATATATATTTCCATTCAGTCTTAAAAGCACATATGGTGTGCCAGTCACTGTTTGCTCCAATGTTAAACAAGCATTAATTCTTGAAATACGAGAATGATGTGCTGCTTGCTCTCCTCATCTGAACTCTTTTCACACGTTTAGATTTTTTTTATACATAGGTGATAGCCTCCACACTGCTGATACGCCAATTCGCTTGTCAAGCAGTTTTTAATATTGAAAGTGGAAGTGTTTCACGCTCACTAACTTCAGCGTCAGGACAGCTGACACTGTGCACAACATTTTCTTGAAATGGTTTCCATTGGAACGCACAGTACCTGCGCTTCACCTTACGCATGTCCTCATTTGCCGCGTTACTCTCCAGAAACCAGCTCTGGGCTCCCGCAATGGCCTCCACTTGAAATGCAGGTACGTTTCACCACACAAATTCACCAGTGCTTAATTTATCCCACCTGCACAGATCTTACATCGATGAATAACAATGTAAGCTCAGAGCATTCCACAGCTACTCCGCTCCTTACTCACACCCGCACAACCTCCACAACTAGCAGGTCAAACAAAGTTGCACTTCATCATCTGAGAATCTCCCAAACGGATGATCTCTCACAGTCTGTTCAGGTGTTCTACTCTCAGATCAGGAAAATATCCCGACCTCCATCGCCAGTCTGAAGTCGAAGCGCACCACACTCAGGGGCTTATTCAGAAGGCCCTTGTACTGCTGGTGCGTAATTTTTAATATGGGAAAAAGTGATGTACCGGCAGCGCAAGGGAATTGTACATAAGCCCCTGAATCTTGAAGGTAGATGTAAGAGAGTAGTTTATTGAACACCCTAACTGGTTTCCAGTATGACTCCAAATGTCACCGGTCCCTGTACAATCTCTCCTAACATTCTTTATTTAGATTGTTCAGCTGGTGAACAGCCTGTGAAACACACATTATCATGAGCACAAGAGAAGCGACACAAATCTGGCCATAAAGGTTTGAAAAAACAGTTTCAGTTGATCTATAGTTTGTTGTCGTAATGCTTTGATTGTGTGTTTACAGCTGCTGTGTGTTTTTCTTTCCATTGCTATGCATGAACATTTAATCTGGAGAGAAGTGGAAGGATACATAAAATGTCAGGCAAAGTACTTAAAAATCTCTAATTAGAATCACATCCAGAATGTTTTTTGTCAGTAAAAGGAGTGTCCCCTGCCTGATGACTGGTTATCTAATGAAGGCACTGTCCGCTAGTCGCATTGAGCGCCTGCATAGGTCACTAGTACAGATGATCAATTCTCTTCTGTGATAGGTTTCAAGAATGCAAGCTCCCAGGAATAACTAGGCCATTTTTTCTGTATATTTCAAGATTCAGAAATGCCAGTCCCTGGAGAGACACTGACCATCACGATTGCAGCTCACTTTGAACTCCATTTGACCAGCCCTAGTAAATTATTGGATTTATGTTTGATTTGGAACAGCCTGTCTGGATAAATATATCAGTCAGCCATGCTACATTTACCACCTACTAAAAGGTTTTACCCTGCCTTGCAACGCAGCCAAAGTCACACATATGATGCCAAGCGCACCAATCATTTTGCCAGAGGAATGTTTTTCAGATGGCATGGCATTGTTTCTGCAGTCAGTGATGTGGCTCTGTTTGAGCATGCGCACTTGTGCTGGAATTAGCAATGCAGACAGCATTGGAATTCTCTAATACTCTAACCGCGTTCCTGATTCCATAAAAAATGAGGTAATTTTCCTATAGTAGCTACTTTCCAAATACCTTATTAATGTATGCAGTAACACAAATCCATAATTTATTAAGTTCTTCGTAAAGCACCAGACCAAATGTTTTACTTTAAATGTTAGAACTAGCTTCCACCTTTGTGCCAGCAAACCATCTGAACAAATTTACATTCATCTGTGCACTATATCTTTGTATTTCTTGGACACCTCTCCTGCATTAGTGACTAGTGTCTGGCATATTTCACGCTGCAGACCACAGAATTTCATATTTCTGGAACATTCTTCGCTCTAATGGACATTCCGTCAAGAAGACACCATTGGACATGTATGGACAGCATTCCTGAGAGACCGTTTGGCGTTTTTACTTGTTTTTCATGTGTTTCTCCTGCTGTTGGAAATATGACTTATAAAGGTGTGAAATGATCTTTTTTTCCTTTTCATAAAACCAAACTGCTGCTCTGGAGTGGAATCATAAAAACACATTAAATCTGTTTTATCTGCAGCACGGCAGAAGAAAGTGTCTGAACGTGGGACCACATGACTTTAATACACTTCGTGGAACATTTGCATTTCCTAAGAACACTTGATTGTAGACATTCTTAAGCTGTAAAATGATTTTCAAAGTTTGACAAGTTTTTCATGTTGCTTTTGATTGAGCATGAGGTCTACATTAGGTTGCACCACAGTGTCATAGTGAGTTGTGAGATTAATGCTGGACACAGATTCGAGGGCTTTACAAAAGTTATTTTGCTAACACAGGCTACAATTAAATATTCAACCACAACCCCGGGATGATATTAAATGCGATTTGTTTCCTTTTATGGTATAGCTAACCATTTACACTGTTAACGGATCAGCACACACATTTTTAAGAAGGAGCCCATTTCGGTGAGCTTTTCTTTTGACATTTTCGTAAAGATCTGTCAAACGCCACCAAAGTTATTAGCAAAACAAAAAAAATGTTCTTCCTGTGAAAACTCTGACTCGGGTATATGCACAGTTGTGATATACACCTACATATATAAAGATAAAGATCTTCACAAATTGCAAATAAAATTGCGCCACCCAAACTATCAAGGCACAATCAACATAAGAAAATTGCTCCTTGGGTTTCAGATGATCTAAATGTTCTTAAAACAAAAGTCAGACAAGCCAAACATAAATGGTGTATTAAATACAACCTAAATCTAAGAAAGAAATATAAAGAGAGCTAACGGAACATAAGAAGACCTGTAAAGCCTTCTATTTTAATCTCCTCTTGGTGGCTAATTCTAAATTAAAAGTGGTTTTTAAAGTCGTAAATTCACTATCTGTCATAGATAATCCTAAAATGATTGATCTCATCTTGCAGGGTTTTTGTGATCAACTTGGAGTTTTTTTTGCTAACAAAAATAAATAACATCAGAGCGAACATTGCTATAAATGCAACTTCTTCCTTTACAGAAGTTATTTCCCATTAAGATACTTGTCATCAGATGTCTCTCAAAGAATGTCATCTTCCTTTACCTGAAGCGATTATTCGAATCATTAAAAGCTGTAAGTCAGGTTATCCTCTTGACCCTCTTCGAATTGACATCCTCCATACAGAGTTCTCATGGTTAATCAGACTTTTGGCCCTATTACATTGTTGTCCTTGAAAAATTGTATTCTCCCAGACATGCTGAAACAAGGTACTATGAGACGTTTACTTCAAAAACCAAGTCTAGATTCGTGTGATGTGGGTGATTACCACCCAATGACCTTGTTCCATTTGTAGGTAAACTGGTGAAGAGAACCAAAGCTTGCCAGAACCTTTCAACAATCTACATGTCACCCAGTTGACTTCTGACCAATTAGAAGAAGTGAACTGGTCTAAGAGCAGTTCAAGATGACTTGTTGAAAGCTGCCCATAACAATTCTATTACTACTTTAACATTTCTATTACCACTTTCGATTTAAAAGCAGCTTTCCACCCAGTGGACCATGACTTGCTGCTAAACAGACTTAAGAATTGTGGTATCACTGATACAGTATATGAATGATTCTCTTTTCTCAAAAAACGTATGCAAAGTGTGATGATCAAAAATGTACTTCTTCTCTGATTCATGTGGCTACAGGTGCCCCTCAAAATTTAGGGCCTGATTACGAGTTTGACAATCCATCGGACAACCAAACCTGTGGTGGAGGTCCTGTGGAGGTCGGGGACACCGCAGCAGCAGTCTGACTGCCGTATTACAAGTTCAACAGTCAGACTGTTTTGGGACCACTGCAACTGCTGGGGATCCGCAATCCTTGAAGGTCTTGTGGCAGTCTGGGGACTCAATATGCTTGGCAGTGCCGCTGCAGCATTGGCAACCATATTACGAGTTTCCCCACCCCCAGCCTTTCATGGAGGTGAGCCCGCCATGAAAAGGCTGGTGGTGGGGAAACAAACTGTTGCCTCTGTGCATGGGGTTGCATGCAGTGGGACACATGTGGGCCCCTATCTGCATGCACCCCCTTTCCTGCACAGTATGGACTATACACTCGATGCCATGCAGGAATGGCCTTTGGTGCTTCAATTTCGGTGCCTTTTCAATAGGCACCACAATGGGGCCGCCATGCAGCCCATCTGCCAGACATTGAGGAAACTCGTAATCTGGGGGGGGGGGGGGGGGGGTCGGGCATCGGTCAAGTTTAGTGGTCTGGGTGTGGGGTGCCGGCATAGCAGCCAGCTCCTAGACCTCCAAAGTCTTAATAAGACCCTATGTTCTTTCTTCCCTACATTTTAATATTTATATAAGTCCCTTATGAAATACTGTAACAAAGTGTGACTGTATCTTTTAATACTGCATGGATAACACACAACTTATATTCAAAACAAATGGACCAGCTGATACTTTGGATCGTCTCCCTATATGTCTCCAAATTATCAAACACTCAATAGAACATCACCGGCTCAAAATTAATACAGACAATACAGAAGTTGTCATCCTCGTTCATAAACCAGTAAAATGGGACTCAATCCTTTGGCCAAACAACTTGAATGCTTGGCTTATCCCCAAAAACCAGGTGAGGCGCCTTGGTTTCATACTTTCCAATCAGGTAAAAACTGGAGGGGCAATTCTCAGGGGCAGTGGTCACGTCATTCTTTTTGTTAGAAAAGCTGAAACCTATTCTTAGAACTATCCCAGAACATGCCTGAAGATGAGCAGTTGGAACCACGATATTTGCTCGTTTGGATTATTTTAATTGGCATCTAAAAAGTCCTCAAACATCTACAAATGGTCCAAAATCAAGTGGCTCATTGAGGCTGCCAGGCCTCTCATTTTACGAAAGCTGGTACGTTGCTCTTCAAATTACATTGACTTCCAATCCACAAAATAGTGCCTGTTTGGTCTAGCCCCTGATTTTCACAAATCAAGAATCGCCCCTTACACCACAATTTGGACATTAAGGTCTTCCCAGTCAAATTTCCTTTAGGTCCCACATTTAAAAAAATGCTCAATGGGTGGGAGGGCATTTATATCACTTGCCCTTCAACTCTGGAATCACCCTGGCTGTGCAGAAGCAGAGGAGATCATTCTTGGTGATCAAAAAGAAGTTACGGTACAGGGGGGTGAAGTATGCAATGCTGTTCCAGGCCCGGCTCCGGGTGGAAATGGATGGTAGAGCCTGGTTTTTCGATCGACCTGAGGACGCCGTGGACTGGCTTGAGGGCAGGAGAAGGGCGGATGACCAGGGCGATCGTAGATGATCCCACTTGAGCTGCCTGGGACACTGGCAGCTGCAGAACTGTAGGATGCAGACTTGTGACTTTGGAGGGGGGGTCGGGCCTACACGGGGTTGCTCTTGCATTGATGCCATCTCAGTGTGAGATAGTTAACATAACGTGGGGAAATTTGTTGTTTATCGGTAGACTTGTAGACTGCAGTCTCGATTTCTAGAGCCTCACTGATGCTTCTTGAGGGGAGGAGTTCACGGGGGAGTGGCCGTCCACCCCCCCTAAGTTCAGCTACCGTTAGATGAGTTTGGGCGACAGGCACTCTGCAGAGTTTTTGATGGGCAGTTCTAGGTCCAGAGTGCAGGAGAGCAGGGAGGGGGGTTCTTGGGTGGTTTTTAGGAACATAGTTTCGTTATCCTTTTTTATTATTTGTTT
This sequence comes from Triturus cristatus, assembly GCF_964204655.1. Classification (NCBI taxonomy): domain Eukaryota; kingdom Metazoa; phylum Chordata; class Amphibia; order Caudata; family Salamandridae; genus Triturus; species Triturus cristatus. Next base: position 427,468,785 of record NC_140593.1, read on the forward strand.
TTTCATGTCGACTGTACTATTCTTCGAGCTGGGGCACTTGGGTGTGTACTGTGTCAGATACAATGGGGAACGGCTGTGACAGGCAGATTAGATTGTTAAGTTGGAATGTTAATGGCCTTGGGGATAAACTTAAATGCAGCATAGTTCTACAGCATATTCAATGTTACTCCCCTGAGTTGGTGCTACTCCAAGAGACGCACCTAGTCGGTAACACATGTAGGGCGCTCGACAGTTGGGGATACAAACTGGTGGCTCACTCTGGATTCACCTCCAGGTCCCGGGGTGTTGTTATGTTAGACTGATTTATAAAGTGCATGGCTGCCCCAGCAAAGGGGCATCCCGGCGCTGAAACCAGATGGGCGCAGCTATTAGCAACTGAACAGCTTATAGCGGAATAAAAAGGAACGTTTTAATAGCTTTACGGAAAAGCAGATAAAGCATTATGTGGCGAATGAAAATAGGAAGGGAATTCCAGAGTTTAGAAGCCAACACCCGGAAAGAGCGGCCTCCAGCACGAGCCCCCCTCACCCTGGGGACAACCACAAGATTCTGTCCCATGGAGCAAAGTTGGCGAGAGGGGGTGTAGAAAGAGTGCAGGTTGGACAGAATGCATGGCAATGAATCGTTGAGGATTTTAAAAGTAATGCAGAGGGCCTTGAATTCCACACGCTTGGCCACAGGCAGCCAGTGTAGGCGGTGTATTGCATTAGAGGTAGAACACCACCTTGGCAAGCCAAGGAGCGCTCGGGCCGCTGCGTTCTGGACCCTTTGCAGTCTGACAATCTCAGTCTGGTTAGCCCGAGATAAAGGGAGCTGGCATAGTCCAGTCTAGACAGAATCAAGGCCTGGACGACAACATGTCTGATTGAGGGGTCAAAGAAGCCCAGCAGAGGTTTAAGCCCCCGCAGTAGCCCGAAACCCGTCCCTGCCACCTTCTTAGTTTGGGTTCTAAAGTTAAGGGCAGTGTCAAACCAGACCCCTAGGTTTTTTCCCACCTGTTTAGGAGCGGGTGCCGACCCCAGTGCAGCGGGCCACCAGTGCTCACACCACATCTCCGAGTCTCTCCCCAGTAACAGAACCTCGGACTTGCTAGCATTGAGCTGGAGACAGTTGGCAGTCATCCACCCCGAGACAGCCTTAAGATCGCTACGGAACTTACAAGCGTCCCGAGTAGTGTCATCGGTGAGAGTGACTACCAGCTGGGTGTCGTCTGCATACAACACCACCCTGAGCCCTCTGTTTTTAGCCACCGTCGCCAAAGGTTGCACATACAGGTTGAACAGGGTAGGCTCAAAGCCGAGCCCTGAGGAACCCCCTGCTTGATGGCATAAACTCTGGACGAAAAAGGAGCGGCGGTCAGCTGGAAGGTCCCCCTAGAAAGAAAGGAGGCAAACCAATCCAGGGCGGCATCCGCTATGCCCACCTCCTCCTTGCGCCTCAGCAAGATCTGGTGGGAGACCATGTCGAACGCGGCACTAAGATCAAGCAAAATCAGTGCCGATGTACGACCGGCATCTAAGGCCCATCTCAAATGTTCAGTGACAGCAAGAAGAGAAGATTACGTGTTGTGACCAGAACGGAATCCATTCTGAGAAGAGTCTAGTAGGTTATTTGCCTCCAGATACTCAGTCAAGATGTTATTGACGTGAACCTCAGAAATTTTCGAGACCCAGGGCAGGAGGTAGATGGGGAGAAACTCTCCAGTTTTGTATCATTCAAGTTAGTTTTTTTTAGTAGGGAGACCACCTTAGCATATTTCAAAGTGCATGGCACAGTCACCGTAGAAAGAGATAGATTGATCACATGGTACAATGGGGGGATGAGCACAGGTAGAATTCTCACCGCATAGGCCGCCTTCAGTGGGTCGGACGGAGAGCCGGACTTGACCTTCCTACATAGCACCGATAGTCTCTCCTGGGAGATGGCAGGGAGAGTGGTCAGAGTGTAGTAAGTAGGACACTGTGCCATGGGGATGGAAATGGATGCAACCTGGGGGAAGGTTTTAATAGATCTTCTCCACCTTCTCCACAAAGAAGGAGGCCAGTGCATCGCATTGATCATCGGATGACAACGGGGTGGCAGACAGGGCTGTAGATGATTTCAGCACTTTCAGTATCGAGAAGATACTTTTAGATGGATTAGCGCTGCTCTTGATCTTCTCCACATAATAGGTGTCCCGTTCCGCCTGAATAGACCCATTGTATTGCTTAATTGCTACACCATATGGCTTTTTCAGGTTAGGGTCGTAGTTCCTTCTTCATGCTCTCTCCAACCTCTTACACTCTTTACGCATGGAAGCAAACTTAGTATTGTACCAGGGACTGGACCTAGTGCTGCGGCTTTTCGACCATTTTACTGGAACAAGAGAATCAAGCGCATCAGAGATCCAGACAGACACTGATTTATCGGCCGAATCACAGTCTGCTGGAAGACTAGGTAAAGTTGAAGAGAGAAGCTCTTGAAAATGCACAGCATCAAGTTTATACCAAGGACGCCTAAGAACGGACTTATGGGGCAACCTGCTGGTCAGTATCACCCCAGAGAGTGTCATCGTTATGAGATAATGATCCGACCAATACAACGGGGAGGGAGGGTGAACCGTCAAGAGGGCCAAGTTGGTAAAGGCAGGATCCAGCAAGTGGCCTGCAGAATGTATTGGAATAGCTGGCAGGCCTCCAGATCTGCCAGAAAGTTACCCATATCAACATCCAGAGGATTATCAAGATGCAAGTTCAGATCCCCAAAGATACTGAAGTTGTTAGTTTTCATGGCTAAAGGCCCTATAGCGTCAATGAGGGCCTTTCTAAACTCTCTGGAGGGTCCAGGCAGGCGATAGATCAATAGGCCTGACAAGGTGTGGTTAGCATTGAGGGAGATCCCAAAGCGCGTTGCTTCGCACCCTACAAGGGGTTCCCTCACAAAGGAACACAGGTAGGAAGCTTTAAAAACAACGGCAGTGCCGCCCCCCCCTGGACCCTCTGTTGAGGATCTTGATGCTAAATCCAGGAGGAAGAGTCAAGCCAGGTTTTGCCACATTATCTTCAGACAACAATGTCTCTGTTAGAAAAAAAGCGTCCGGAACTTCATCCAGCAACAAGTCATATACATCAGCATGATGTTTAACCAGGGAGCAGCAGTTCAAACTCAGCGGTTTTCCCCTGGGGCTGGAGCTAAAGGCAGAACCTGGGGGGGGGGGGGGGGGCAGGAGCAGGAAGCGCCCAGGAGGTAAACCTGTAGTGCCAACAGCAGAAAGGCCCCTCCGGTGTAACACCTGTGAGATGACTTCAGGGGTGTATGCCCACTCGAATGGCAACAAGATCTGCTGCAGAGTAGGAGATCCTTTCTCTACGGGAACCGGCAGCACTTCTGGCGATTGATGACTGTGGTGCACCAACAGCGCGCGCCCGCTGTGCGCTCGCCAGGGCATCGATTTTAATAAGTACCAGTACAACCCGGAAGTGCCACCAGCGAACGCACACCCAGCTGACCCTGCAAGCACGCCCTCTGCTCAATCGGCACACAGCCGTGACGGAACGGGGCAGAGCCAGGGAAAAGTTAGGATGACCCTCAGCGGAAACGGTAAAATCACAGCCCCAAAGAGAAAAGTCAGCCCATACAGACCCCCCGGACCCTCGTAGGTAGTCAGTAGCAAAAAGTGAACAAAAAGCTTTTTTTTAAAAGAAACAGAACATCACAATAAAAAGCTGCAAGTTGAAACCAACCTCAGCGCAATCAGTTGCTGACTACTACTGCTCCATGTACCGGTCGACATCCAGCTCCTCTGTGGCAGACTCGGAGCATCTCCTCCGGGATATCCGAATGCTGACCCTCAAGGCTGACGAATGGAAAGTGCTAGACAGTGCACTTACAGATGACGAACTGGCGCAAGTGATCCGTGGCCTTTGTACTGGCAAGGCCTCTGGTCCTAAAGGACTGCCGATTGAGCTATACAAATTGAAACCGGACGCTATTGCGCCCCACATGCGTAATATGTTCAACGAGAGCCGCGAAAAGGGACTCCTGCCTTACGACCAGCGAGTAGCCACGTTGGTGACGATACACAAGGACGGTAAGCCCAAGACTCACGCCTCTTTCTCTAGGCCAATTTCCCTGTTAAATGCTGAACCTAAAATCCTTGCCAAGGTGCTGGTGAAATGCCTGATATCAGTAATCTGCAACCTCATCCACCCTGACCAGTCGGGATTTATGCCCCACTGCAACACTGCGCTAAATCTACGGCGCATCCATGGCATTATGGGCAGACTTGACACTATTCGGGAGGCAGCAGTGGTGGTCTCGCTGGATGCCACAATGGGGTTCGAAACATTTGAGTGGTCTTATCTCTTTGCAGTCCTGACTAAGTTGGGCTTCGGCCCAGGCTTCATTGGCTGGGTGCGGCTCTTGTATTCGGAACCCCTGGCGCAAGTGGTAGTCAACAACAAAAAGTCAGTGACTTTTGGCCTGAGCCAGGGGACCCGCCAAGGGTGTCCTCTCTCGCCTCTCCTATTTGCCCTGTCCTTGGAGCCTCTAGTGGCATGGATCCATTGGAGTCCCTTAATTCGATGGCTCAAGTGGATGGAGGGATGGGAGGATCGCATTTCCCTTGTTGCGGATGACATCCTCCTATTTTTGGCCTCCCCAAGTCCTCCATACGAGTAGTCCTTGATATTTTCACTGTCTTTGGGAGGTATTCGGGTTACAGAATAAACTGGAGCAAGTCTCTACTATACGACCTCAGCGGGGACCCCCACCCCTGCCTCGCGACTGCCCGATGCAAGTGGCAAGCGAGGGATTTTGATACTTGGGCATATTTATCACAGCTGACCCTAGGGTTCTCTATGAGCATAACCTACTCCCCCTTTGATGAGGCTTAAACGTGATGTCGAGGTATAGAGGCAACTCCCGCTCTCCCTCCTGAGGAGGGCAGCATTATTCAAAATGATGTCATTACCGCGCTTCTTATACGCCCTGCAGAATTCCCTTGATCTTGTCCCGACCAGTTATTTTAAAGAAAGAGAAGCCCAGCAGAGAAACTTGCTGTGGGAGGGCAGGCCTCGGATAGCACTCCAAAAGCTTGTCCTGGGTTGGTGCGATGGGGGTACTGGTCTACCTGACATAAGTAAGTCTTATTAGGCCGCGCATCTGGCGGCCATAAATCATTGCGTATACAAACCTGAGGACGACCCTGCTTACAGGATGGATAAATGGTTACTTCCTCGGGGCACATACCACAGAGGACTATATTCACGACCTCGCTGATATCATCTTACGGGCCCGAACACTCGGTGGGCGTGTGGCACATGGCGAGCAAAAGTCTGGGGTGGGATGGAAAGCTCTCTCTGGCAACCCCCCTATGGGATTCGGAAAAGTCGGGCACACTCAGCACTTCCAAGGGATTCGACAAGTGGGATCTGATTGGGCTTTCAACTATACGTGACCTATGGAAGGGAGGGGGAGTGGTACTGTTTGCAGACTTGCAGCAAAGTCATGACCTCGTGGATTCAGAGCACTTCCATTATTTACAAGTCAGGCGTGCATTACAGTCAAACATACTTGTTGACGCCTCCCTACTGGACGCTTCGCTGCTAGAGGACAGACTATTGGATGACTACTTTCCAGATAGGGCCATATCTTTGACATACAAGAAGCTGGTCAACAGCACACCCAACCCCCTGCTACTCCTGAGACAGCACTGGGAAGGCAATGGGTGTGAGATAGATGATGAGGAATGGCAGGAGGCCCGGCCTCCCCTAAGAAGGTTGCCATCTCTTCTAGATTACGTCTCGTGCAGTTCAAGATCCTCCATAGGATATATATCTCTGGTCCAACTTTGGTAAAATGGGAAGGATGGATGGGGTGATTGTAGGCATGGATGTGGACAGATTGGCTCCTTCATGCACATAATCTGGGAGTGTCCCCTCGTCCAGTCCTACTGGTCAAGAGTGCTTGAATGTATGAGTCGGGTGACAGGGGTAGTCACACCACTGGAGGCAAAGAGGTGCCTCTTGAATATCTGGGAGCCCACAAACCTCAACAGCAGAGATAAGTTGTAGGTTACATTGAGCCAGATGATAGCCAAGCGAAACATAGCACAGTTGTGGGGGCGAGGGAGCCACCCGGGGTGATCTTCTGGAAAAACGACATGGACGGTGCATGTTCAGGGAAAAACTGTGTATATTTCCCATGGGTGCCCCAGGAAGTGGTCCTCCATCTGAGACAAATGGAATGACTATCAAGGAGGTATCTGTGCCCCCCCTCGGACCCTGGTTCCGATGACCAACTTACGCCTTAAACCCTGTTGTAGCATAAATGTATTCTGTATGTTTGTACCCGTGATTGCACTAAGACTCGAAGCATATATATCTGTATTTTTCAATGCCTTGTACTGTCAACTTTGTTGATAATTAATAAAACAAAAATAAAAATAAAAAAACTCTGGAATCAGCTACCCTAGACTGTAGGGTCAGCAGCACAGCTGATTTTATAAGCTAAATAAACATCCACACTGGGGATCTTGTGTGTGCCTCAGCTGCCATGTGGTTAAAGTCCCTCTAGGTAAACACCTCGCTAGCTTAATACCTGCCTCTAGCCTGATTGCAAAAGTTCATGTGAACTACATAGCATCATCAATGCTTCTGTAACATCTTAGCGCATGCCTTGACCCTGATTGCAAATGACCATGGGTAGTACTAGCAACCTTAAAGTCTGTGTATTCTCTTATATAGTCAGTGTGCCACAACTCACTTCTGCTGGAGACTGGAAGGTAATAATGGTCAGTCAGTCATACTGCTGCACCATAACTCCTGAAATGGGCATAAATTAGGGAGTCCTGTGGGACCCCTTGCAATGTATTTTTGCATCTCTAAGCACCAGCAATAAAGCACACAAGCAGCTATTTCACTTCTAAATGCATCATTCTTATGTCTATGGTATTTCGGTGGAAATGCAGCACCCAGTGTCTCAGTCAGTGCAGTATTATTTACCAATTCCAAGTTCCATTGGTTAGAAGGAGATGGAACATACCTTTTAAGAGTTAGCAAACTAGACTAATGTTTTCCCTCTTTTCTCCCATTTTTCGTCCGGCAAATGTCTCCACATTTTTCTGGCAAAACGCAACTAGGAGAAATAGTGGAGGTGCAGTAACTACAAATGCAAGCTTCCATTTTGAGTCTGAATTTGTTTTTTATGGCTGTTGGGTTGATAGCGTAAGGCAGAGAGAAAGGAAGCACAAACTTTGAATGCGCTGCCTGTTCTCTGCTGGGAGTTTCTTGCCTTTGTTCCACTTAAGCCACTCAAGCAGCCTCATGTTGGTAACAAAAGTGGCTTTAAGAAACAAGAGGTGGTCAGAAGTGGAATTCCTTTCACCATGCCAACACTCTGTCTTGAATATAGCACGTTACAATGTGTGGATTCACAGTGTGGCAGTTTGCAACGCGGTCGTTACAACAACTGCGTTGTTACCACGCATGACGCATGCCATTACATCACATGTCGACTTGTTGTAGGGGGTGCGCTGGACTTAGGAACAGTATGAATTACTATTCCTACTCCAGTTTGTGCAACAGCAGGGAAGGTGTTGGATTTGAAATCCAACACATTGCCTGGTGTTGCATTTTTTTGTTACGCAATTATAAAAAAGTTTATTTTGTTGGTCCAATCAACAATGGTGTCGACAACGTCTTGCCCTGAGTTTCCTATAGGGCCGTCATCAAGACAATAGGTTACTGAACAAATTTGGAACTCTGCAAACGTTAATTGTAATACATCAATTTAGCTTAGGACCAATTAATGGAAGGTTGTAAGACTTTAGAAAAAAAGGAAGTAACTATACTTACAATGTGGTCGAAAAGTCCTAAACAACTGGAATATAATAGAATATTCAAATGGATGGAGAATCCAATAAAAGGGTGATAAGTGGAATGCCAGTAAAGAAAAAACATACTGAAGAGAGTTGACGACTGTCAAAATGCATGGGCTCGCCGTCTTAATTTGGGATAGATATTGGTCAAGAATCAGGCTAACAAAAAAAGTAAACTACAAAAAGCACTGAACTGAAGTAAGAAATCAGGTTTAAGAGAGGCCATATAGGTTCTTAAAGGCTCCAGCATGCACTGATTACTAGAAGGTAAGGTGCAAATAATGATCAGCGGGCTCTAGCATTGGCATGGCTTCAGTATGCATCAATGGTCGTCAGCTAAAAAGTGGGATAGAGAAGTCAGATTGGTGTAGGCACCAAGTTAATTAGGGCAGCTCACAAATGAGTCTACCCAAACTGAGTAACTGGCAAAAAAAGGTCTGTCTTTACAAAGGTAAATTTACACGTTTTTGCTATTCACCATTTTGGGGTGTAGATTTACAGCTAAGTGTAGGCTTACAAGTAACATGGAATTTGAGACATCTAAGGCTGAATGTATGAGTGTGAAGCTACTACTAATACCTTTCCACATATAGGTGGCAATCTCCATCACCTAGGCTGGTTTCGCCAAGACTGGAGTAGAGATCTCCACCATCGGGCGGAGATCTCCAAATAGTAAAGTATAGGGAAAAGTGATACAGTTTATTATCAATTTTAAACCAATATATTAAAATATTTTAGTGTTAGATCAAATTGTAACTGTATTGTAAATGAGTATTATTAACAGAGCTAATCAAATAAAAGGTTACAGCCCATTAATTCATAAAAATATTTTTTTATTAAATATGTAAAAAAAAAAAAATCTAATGAATGAATTTAATGTTCGAATATTATTTAAAACAATTTCAAATGTCTCACCCTCTCTAGCTTTCTAATATCTAGTAAATTCATTTAAAATATGTGTTTAATTAAAATAAATTATTTTTTATTAAAATTTACAAAACATTTTTTTTTTTTTTTTTTTTTTTTAAAGATTTTATTGTGCATAAAAGGGTTACAAACACGGGCCTACAACCACCAGGGCCGGCCGCTAGTAGTCAAAGTGTTCCAGCATATCAGAAAACAATGGCTAGCCCACAGGGGCTCCGCACTATCACAGTAAATCAGACTGCACATAAAGGAAATCAGAATACACACTTTTAGTATAAATAACAACAAAAAAGAAAAATACAAAAATACAACAAACAAGGCGAAACGACTTATGAAGGGCGGCGAACACCAGCCGGGGGAGTCAACACCCAACCACCCAAGGGCGGTCAATAAAAGAAGACCTGAGAGGGAGGGGGGGGCAACGAGAGAACCAAATCTGTACTCCGAAGTACGAGATGCACAAGGAACCCTCAAGGATCAGGGGGACGAGGCAACCCCGGACGTATCTACCAAAGGGGGAGCACAGATAGACCCACGATACGTGTTCCACTGCCCCCAAATTTTACCCCAAGCCCCCGGTTTACCACGGGCCACATACACCGTTTTCTCCCTGAACATGCACCAGTCCATGTTTTCCTTCCAGACGGACACGGTGGGAGGCCGCTGGGAACCCCAAAGCTGCGCAATATCTCTCTTTGCAATCATGTTCCCTGTCTCCTGAGGCGCAAAGCCGGGAGCTGCTATTTTGATGCTTTTAAAACGTGTTTTTTTACTGTGTGTGTTGATTCTTGCACTCCAGCACTGGGGCGACGTGCAGCGGCCCTAGCGCTGTCACGTGACACCCTCTACCGGCTTCCATCGCCGCTGGCCACGCCCATTTCTTGGCCACGCCCCCCCTCCCGCCCTACTTATAGCGCTGACTTACGAGCGCTCGTTTGGTTCCCTGTCTCCTGAGGCGCAAAGCCGGGAGCTGCTATTTTGATGCTTTTAAAACGTGTTTTTTTACTGTGTGTGTTGATTCTTGCACTCCAGCACTGGGGCGACGTGCAGCGGCCCTAGCGCTGTCACGTGACACCCTCTACCGGCTTCCATCGCCGCTGGCCACGCCCACTTCTTGGCCACGCCCCCCTCCCGCCCTACTTATAGCGCTGACTTACGAGCGCTCGTTTGGTTCCCTGTCTCCTGAGGCGCAAAGCCGGGAGCTGCTATTTTGATGCTTTTAAAACGTGTTTTTTTACTGTGTGTTGATTCTTGCACTCCAGCACTGGGGCGACGTGCAGCGGCCCTAGCGCTGTCACGTGACACCCTCTACCGGCTTCCATCGCCGCTGGCCACGCCCACTTCTTGGGCACGCCCCCCTCCCGCCCTACTTATAGCGCTGACTTACGAGCGCTCGTTTGGTTCCCTGTCTCCTGAGGCGCAAAGCCGGGAGCTGCTATTTTGATGCTTTTAAAACGTGTTTTTTTACTGTGTGTGTTGATTCTTGCACTCCAGCACTGGGGCGACGTGCAGCGGCCCTAGCGCTGTCACGTGACACCCTCTACCGGCTTCCATCGCCGCTGGCCATGCCCACTTCTTGGCCACGCCCCCCTCCCGCCCTACTTATAGCGCTGACTTACGAGCGCTTGTTTGGTTCCCTGTCTCCTGAGGCGCAAAGCCGGGAGCTGCTATTTTGATGCTTTTAAAACGTGTTTTTTTACTGTGTGTGTTGATTCTTGCACTCCAGCACTGGGGTGACGTGCAGCGGCCCTAGCGCTGTCACGTGACACCCTCTACCGGCTTCCATCGCCGCTGGCCACGCCCACTTCTTGGCCACGCCCCCCTCCCGCCCCAACGGTCCACTACTTAAATGTGTATCCCCAGAACGCGCAGCGGACGTGCGCAGCGGGCGCGCCGTCTGCGCGCCGAAGGCGCGCTAAAGGCAAGCCCGTCTGCGCCCGTCCGCGACTGTCCGGGGCGAGGGGCACACCACTCTGCCCCGTTTATCACCTATACCCCGGACCAACTACGCAGTCACCAGGGACACTGGCCTATTACAGCCTCTATTCGTTCCCGTATTTCCTCCCTTGGCCTCTCCCCCGCCGCTCCCCCCCGCATCCTCCTCCCCACAGTCGGCCCTTCTTTCCCGCCTGGCAGCATTGCTCTTCCTGCAGCCCCCAAAGCTCTTACGGGGTTTTATCTCAACACCCGGTCTGCAGTCGCTCACGCGCATGAACTCTCGGTCTTGCTGGATCTTCATGCCCCGGATTTTCTTTTCCTAACGGAGACCTGGTTCTGCGAGGACTCCCTCCCCGCCCTATTATCCACCTTACCGTCCACTTACTATGCCCTTAGGGCTGACCGCCCTACTGGCAGAGCAGGGGGCGGTGTGGCTGTCCTCACACGTACCGATCTTCCCTTTCAAATCCTATCCCTGCCTGAGATCGCTACCACCGAATATCTGGTGATCCGCACCACTTCCACCTCTCCCCCTCTGACCTGTTTTCTCATTTACCGCCCCCCTCAATCCCCTCTCCAGTTTCTCTCTGACTTCTTGGATGTTTTAGCCACTATTACTGTTAATAATTCCTCTATTCTGCTTCTTGGCGATTTTAATTTTTGGCCCTCTGACCCCGCGGAATGTCCTTCCTCTAAGGAATTATCCGACACCCTCCAATCCCTCAACTTCACATCCTACGTTCACTCCTCCACCCACACCAAAGGTCATACGCTGGACCATATCTGGTCCCTGAACTGCCCTGTGGAATCTCTCTCCATCTCGCCCTGCTCCTGGTCTGACCACCACCTGATTTCATTCTCTCTTCCTATCCTTTCCCAAGCTAAGGCCCCCCCCCCCTAAAAACACCTGGGTCCGATCATGGGGCCGAGTCAATCCAGAAAATCTCTCCTCCCTTCTTACCTCCTCCCTCCCCTCCCTGCAGAGTCTTTCCAGTATTTCTCAGGTTAAGGCCATAGACCAGTGGCTCTCCTTCGGCCGCGATTCCGTCGCCCCGCTCAAGCGCATTTCCTCCAAGCGTGAGAAGGAGGCCAACAGGTGGTTCAATGAAGAGCTTAAGTCCACCAAACTAAAAGTACGCCGCGCGGAACGGGCCTGGAGGAGAAACTATTGCCCTTCCCTTAAACTGGAGTATACTACCATCCTTGCCCAGTATAAAAAAGACATCCTGGAGGCTAAAACTTCATATTTCTCCTCCAAAATCCTAGACGCGGAAAACCAGTCCAGGGAGATATTTACGATCGTCCACAACCTGGCGTTCTCGGACAGAACCACCCTCAAGCCTGCACCGTCCGAAGAACTCTGCCACTCCCTAAATAACTACTTCATTCAAAAAATCGCTACCATTAAGGCCAATATTCCCCCCCCTTCTCCCTCCTTTGTCGATCCCCAATGTCCCCCCCCCAAGGGTGAACTCATCTCCTTCCCCCCCATCACTAGGGAATCTCTGACTTCCCTAGTCCCCCTGGTCAAATCTGGATCTCCGCTTGACCTTTGTCCTGCCCACATTCTCCGCCATATCTTTGTTACCTGCCCAGACCCTCCACTGCATCTCCTCAACAGCTCTCTCGCTCAAGGTGTAGTTCCTAAACCCTTGAAGTCTGCGGTTATTGTGCCTATTTTGAAAAAACCCGGGGCAGACCCTTCTGTCCCTGCAAATTTCCGCCCCATCTCCCTCTTGCCATTCCTGGCTAAGGTGCTCGAGCGCCATGTCACCTGCGCCCTGAGCTCCTTTGTGGAGAGGCATGGAGTTCTTGCTCCCCGTCAGGCCGGCTTCCGCCCCGCACACTCCACGGAGTCCGTTGTTATCTCGGTCCTGGACAACCTCAGGGAGGGCATGGACACCAATCAGCGCCAGGCCCTAGTGCTCCTCGATCTCTCTGCCGCCTTCGATACGGTGAACCATACCATCTTGCTTTCCCGTGTCAGGGCGGCGGGGATCGGGGGGAGCGCTCTGGTCTGGCTCTCCTCCTTCCTGAGGGACCGCACCCAGGCTGTTCGCCTGGGTGACTTTACAGCGGACGTCCGGAAAGTTCAGTGCGGGGTCCCCCAAGGTTCTTCCCTTTCCCCCCTTTTGTTCAATTTGTATGTCGCCCCTCTTATCTTTTCCCTCCAACAGATGGAGGTCGCCGTTTTCAATTACGCGGATGACCTCCAGCTTGTTTTTAATCTTTCCTCTTCCCCCTCTTCTGTTCTCAATTTTCAATCTGTCATGCTCCATATCAGGGACTGGATGAACCACAATCATCTCAAACTTAACCCCGACAAGACCGAGCTGGTATTGACGGGTGGCTCATCCAGCCCCTGGTCTCCGCTTTTCTGGCCCCCCTCCCTTGGCCCCTCCCTTGGCCCCTCTCCTGTACCCTCTCCCTCTGTCACAACTTTAGGCATAAAAATCAATTCTCAACTCACCCTTCACTCCCAGGTCAGCTCTGTGGTATCCTCTTCCTTCCTTGCACTGCGCACCATACGCAGGGTGTCCCGCTTCTTCACTTTCTCCGCCCTCAAGCTTATTATTTTGGCCATGGTGGTGTCCCGCCTGGACTACGGCAACGCCCTATATGCTGGCATCCCCGCATATAGCCTGCGACGCCTACAACAGATACAAAACCAGGCGGCCCGCCTGGCCTTCAAACTCCCCAAATTTCATCACTCTACCCCTCTTCTAAAATCCCTACACTGGCTCCCGGTGCAAGCTAGGGTTCAATTCAAGCTCGCCTCCATCACCTTTCTGGCCCGACTTGGCCTGACACCAGCATTCATCTCGTCCGAGATCATTCCTTACGTTCCCACCAGGGAACTACGCTCGTCCTCCCAGTCCCTCCTCTCCATCCCACGCTATCGGAGAAAGAAGTGGGGAGGTTCAAAATTTGCCACCCTTGCCCCGACCCTCTGGAACTCCCTCCCCTATGAACTTCGCTCGATCACTCTGTACCCGCAATTCGGCAAACACCTCAAGACCTTCCTGTTCAGGAAGTCTTTTGAATAATACGTCAGCAGCCCCCCCCCCGGTCTTCTAGCCCGGGACCCTGTTAACCATAGCGCCAAGAAACCTCTGGTATACGTGCGCTTTACAAGTAATTTTAAATTCAAATTAAATTCAAATTCATGTTCCCCAAGGCCGCCCACCGAGCCTGAGCCGCATTGCAGTCATTGGGATCCCATACATTCAGCACACAACGACGCACCTCCGGCAGCAGAGCGACCCCGGTGACTCGTCTCATAATATCATGCACCTGGCGCCAGTATTCCGCCACCTCGCGGCATTCCCATAGGATATGGAGAAAAGTAGCACTGAGCCCGCAGCCACGCTTACAGAGTCCGTCGTCTGAAAACCCCATCGAGACCAGGCGGGGGCCCGTCACATATACACGATGGAGAATCTTAAGCTGGACCAGGCGGAGACGGGCCGGGATGGCCACCTCCTTAGGGGATGACAGTGCAGTCTGCCAGTCCTCATCGTCCAGCTCCACCCCATCTCCCGTCCATGCCTCCCGAAGACGCACCAAGAGGTCAGCCCGATTGTTTATCAGTTTTTTGTAAATCAGGGAAATAGTACTGTCGGGGACGTGACCGTCGAGTATGCGGTCCTCGAGAGGCGAAGAAGAAGGGACCGTGGTCCCCTCCCCAAAGACCGAAAGCAGGGCGTTCCGAACCTGTGCATAACGGTAGAACTCTCTGTCACTAAGCTCATACTCGCGCTGAAGCGCCGCGAAGGATTTAACCGCACCTTTAACCCACAGGTCCCCCACTCTGCTGATGCCGATCGTATCCCAGCGCTCGAAGCCTTTCGTTGTCCAGAGGTTTCCCAAGCGGTCTGAGTCGAATAGAGGAGTGGCGCATGTTAAACGCTCACTCCAGCCCATCGCAACGTTAGCCGCCTTCCATACACGGACCGCAATCCTGGTAGGGCCCGTAAGGGCCCTACCAGCAGACCGCGAGTAAAGCGCTCTGTTATAGTTACCGCCGGGGAGCAGGAATTTATCCATCTCATATGCCGGGTTCGAACCAGGAGCGTACGTAGCATGATTAATGGCAGACAGCTGGGAGGCCCAATAGTACCGTCTAATATCAGGAAGCGCGATGCCCCCGTCATACCAGGAAAGAGTCAGCTTGGCCAACGCGATACGCGATCGCCCGTCCCAAACCAGTCTCCTCTGCAAACTCTCCACCTCCCTAAAGTAGGCCGCAGGAATGACATCGAAGAAGTTCTGGAGTGCATAAAGGAATCTGGGAAGGGACATCATTTTAAACAGCGCCGCGCGACCAAGCGGAGACAAGGGCAGCTTACACCACCGAGCCGTATCTGCCCTCAAACGCCGGAGTGGAGACAGGAGATTCTGCTCATAGCGGACCGCCGGATCCAACGAAACGTACACCCCCAGGTATTTAAAACCGGACTGAGATATTTGGAGCGGAAGCCGAGGCGGCAAGAGAGGAAAACCACCAGAGATAGGATACACACAAGATTTGGACCAGTTGATTATCAGACCCGAGTTTTTCCCGAAGGAAGTAAGGACATCAAAGAGAACATTGAGCGACTTCCGCGGTGAGGTGAGATACAAGAGAATATCATCCGCGTACAATGAAACCCGATCCTCGAAGCCCGGGGCCCACCGGAGCCCTCTAATCGAGGGCTCCCAACGGAGCCAGGCAGCGAGCGGCTCCAGGGCGAGAGCAAAGAGCAGCGGGGACAACGGGGACCCCTGCCTAGTTCCCCTCCCGAGAGCGAAAGGCCGAGAAACCCGCCCATTGACAACCACCTGAGCCATTGGTCCAGCATAAAGGAGCTTCACCCAGCCAAGGAACCCCTCCCCAAACCCAAACTTCGCCAAGACGGCCCAAAGAAATGGCCATTCAATGGTATCAAAGGCCATCGTGGCGTCTAGGGAAACCAATATGGCCGGTTCAGCCAAGTACTCAGCCCTAGCAAGGACGCCGTGCAGACGCCGTAAGTTGAGAGCGGTATTACGATGTGGGATGAAGCCACATTGATCCGGATGTATCAAGTCACATATAACGCTCAGCAAGCGATTAGCGAGGACCTTAGCAAGGATTTTGGGTTCGGCATTCAGCAGGGAAATAGGCCTATAGGAGGCACAGCGGTCACGTGGCTTACCCTCCTTGGGAATCACTACTATAGTAGCCAGACGCTGGTCGTCAGGAAGGGAACCCCTCTCGAGCGATTCCTGAAACATATGACGGAGGAAAGGCGCGATTTTATCCGGGCGCAACTTATATAGTTCAATCGGCAGGCCGTTGGGGCCCATAGCCTTGCCCGAGCGGAGGGAGCGAATCGCAGTAGCTATCTCTTCGACAGACAAAGGGGCATCCATCAGCTCGCGGTCATCGACGGATAAGCCGGGCAGGGCAATATCCCGAAGCAGAAGACGAGAGTCGTCCTCATCTCTATCGGACACCGGGGAGTACACTGTACGGAGGTGGTCAGCAAAACACTCAACAATCTCACCAGGCTCAGTCACACACACTCCATCCGACACCCGAAGCTCCGGGACCACACGATTCACTCTCTCCTTCTTGTCCAACCAGGCAATCAGCTTACCCGCCTTGTCTCCGGCGTCATACAACCTGCCCTGCTGCTCCCTATATATAGTCTTGGCAGCATCAGTGACGAGAGACTTATATTCAAACTGCTTCAGGCTGAGGGCATGCAGCCCATCCGGGGTGACACCCGCCTCCAAGGCTGCCTCCAGCCCCGATATTTCAGTCTCCAGCGTCACAACCGCCTCTCTCTTGACCCTCTTGGCCTCCACTATCTGGGACAGGGCATGCCCGCGGAGCACTGCTTTGAAAGCTTCCCACAGGGACACCGAGGACACCACCGACCCCTCATTCTCAGAAAAATATTGATCAATCGACTTAATCAGGCTATCACGGATCTTGGGGTCTCGCAGGTACCAAGGGTTAATAGGAGCGATCCGCCCAGCGGACCGCGACCCGGTGTCAAAAAGCAACCACAGTGGGGAATGATCAGAAATACCCCTGGCCAGGTGTTTGACCTCTCGAATCCGAGCAGCCTGGGCCGCGGGCATAAGGAAATAGTCCAGTCTGGAGAGACTCCCATGGGCCCCAGAGTGAAAGGTGTACTGACACTGTGTCGGATTCATTAACCTCCAACAGTCCACCAGACCGAAGGTCTCCAGGAGCCCGCCCAGCCACGCCTGGGCAGCAGGGAGGGCCCTGGGCGGATGACGGTCCAGGTCACCCGAGACAACCGAATTAAAGTCCCCACCCATAAGCAAAAGACTGTCAGGAAGCCCAAGCAACATACGACCCAAGTCTGAGAAGGTGGAGTTCTGGAGGCCCGGGGGAACATAGACTGAGATCAAGGAAAGGGACTGCCCCTCCCACCTCCCAGTCAGAGCCACATAGCGCCCTCTATCGTCTGGGACCACCCTGGTGATCTCCAACGGAAGTGAAGCTCGCAAGAGAATGCCCACCCCTCTCGAACCAGTGGTGAAACCAGAGTGGGCCACAAGTCGATATCCCCCCCTGTTCATAGCCCGACAAACATTGCCAACCAGATGCGTCTCCTGTAAGAACACCACATCAGGAGTCAGACGACGCAGATATTGCAGCACAACACCCCGTTTGATACGGTCCCCCAATCCATTGACGTTCCAAGACATCAATCTCAACCCGTCCCCCCCATCCCATCCAGTAGATCAAAGGCCCCCTAGTAGCAAAGAGCTCAACACCCAAGGATGAACCATAGCCAATACTTCGCCTTGAAAACAAAAAACACAAATGCAAACAACCCCACCCACCCACCAACCCCCCCCCAACTCCAACACCCCCCACCCTGCACCCCTGCGGTCCAAAAAACCACCCCAACTTGCAGTGTGCCTGTCGCCCTACAAACCCCATTCTATGAAAAGACCCCGGAGGAGGGAAGGGACCCATCCCCGCCCGCTCCCCACACACAACATAGTGAAACAAAATGCACAAAAGAAGTAGAACCCAGCCGAACAGTACAACCTGGCAGAGTCCGGGACCATAAGTCACTCCAAAGGAGACCCACCACCCTCGGTACCGGCAGAGGGCCCAGTCCGGTCACCCCGGTCTGGCAGCGAATCCAGCCAGTCACTCACAGTCACAGGAGAGTCAAAAAAGGTAGTCCGATCTTCATGTTCCACTCGGAGCCTTGCAGGATAAAGCATAGAGTACTTGAGACCGAGGTCCCGGAGACGCCGCTTCACCCCCTGGAAGCCCATCCGCTGTTTCTGGACAAGTTGGGTGAAGTCCGGGAAAAAGTTAATGGACGAGTTCTCATGTCGGACCGGGCCATGAACCCGTGAGGCCTGCAGAATCGCGTCTCGGTCTCTGTAATGGAAAAGTCTCGCAACGATAGGCCTCGGGGGGGCACCCGGTCGCGGCCGGCCACCTGGGACTCGATGGGCCCGCTCCACAGCGAAAAACTTACTCAGGCCAGCGGGAGCAAGATGTTCGAGGATGAGCTCCTCGACCAGAAGATCAACCGGGCGGTTATCGGAGGTCTCCGGAACGCCTATGACGCGGATGTTATTGCGGCGGGCCCGTCCCTCGAAGTCTTCCAGCCGCCGGGCCATCAGATCATTGGCCGACTTGAGATCGCCGAGAGTGGCCTGCAGGTCCGACACGTCCGTCCCAAGGGAGGACGTCCGCACATCCAGCGATTGAACCCTCTCGTTGGTCTTAGAGAGATCCGCCCGGATTAGAGTAATGTCAATGGCCACCGTGTCGATTTTACGGGCCAAGGCCTCGTACTGTGTAGCGATGGTCTCTCTGATGCCCGTAATGGCGCCCATGATGTCCTGCAGGGACAGATCCGGAGAAACGGACGGGCCACCACTGGTGTCCTCCGGGGGGACATTGGCTGTCCCGGGGGATCCTTTACCCTGAGTGTAGCGGTCCATGTTGTTCGTCTGGACCGGTCCCCCACGTAGGGATGTCTTGGTCTTACGCCTCTCGGGGTCTCCCTTGCCTCCCATGAGAACCTCGATCGCCGAAGGGGACCACCGAGGAAGCGTCGAGGTGGCACAGGCCAGGCAGACGCGTGTCGCACCACAGGCCGCAATATGGCGGAGCGAAGGGACCACCGTCAATGAGCACACTGGCAGCAGACGAAGCCACCGGCATCAAGCGAAGGCAAAATGGAAGCCCAGTCGCACCAAGCAAGTCCACAGTCCAGCCCCTCAAAGACCAAAAGTGAAACCGAAAGTGATGTGACGGCCACTGGCACCGCTCCGCTGCCGTTGTTGTTCAACTACGCCCCGGCTCCACAGATCACCCTCGCATCGGGCACTGCCGTAGGGTGGGCCTCAAAAGTTCAAACCACCATAACTCCGGATTGCCAGGTCCGATTTGATTTCCGAAAGGAGTTTAGTGTTCAGCCAGCATTCGTCTCCCAGATTCCATCAACCGAGTCAGGATAGATTCAGGATAAATTCCGAGGAGCAGCGAGGGTCCGGGGAGCCCTGTGCTCACGCGACCATCTTGGATGCGCGCTAGGCTCCTCCTCCCATTTGTTATTTTTTAAATAAGTTAATTATTATTTTTTTACATTACAAATATTTCATTTTTAATTGAATATTACTTTTAACACTAAAACAATTGCCTTTTCTCCACTCCTGGGTTCCTGTAGCTACTGTCTGCTCCAGCAACACCAAAATGACAATCACTTGCCTGATGGTTTGCAGCTGGCTTTTATAGCTGCTCCTCAGTTAGTCCATTTCAGGTTTTTTTCTTCCTTGATTCCTAGCTGCTTTTCCCAATTCTTCAGGGGAGAGGATGTAGCCTTACGGCTAGAGCGGTCAACCTCAAAGCTGGGGAACTGGGTTCAAGTCTCGGCATCGATGCATAACGTCCTGTGATTCTGGACAAATCACTAAATCTCCGCATGCCTAACAAAACAATGAACGTGTCCATCTGTAACAAAACTGGTGCTGATGTAAAGCGTTCTGGTACCTGATATCTTCGGGTCTAGTTCACGCTACATAAAACTAAAAAATGTCATGCTGTGTTTGTTGTCACTTCCTTTTCGTGTTCTTTCACTATAAAAGCTTCAGTCAGATTAGAGGGTGCATCATAAAAAAGCTGTGTTCCTGCACCTATTTCCTTGTTCCCTCCACTTGCTAATCCTGACTCCTCTCTCCTGAACAATTCCTCTAAAGGATTCCAGATTCCTGGTTTTCTTCAGTCTTTTGAAGACTCTGTCCAGCAGGAAGGTTTTTACTCCTTTGGCTTTTCCTCCTGGGAAGGTGGTAGATTCTCAAAGGCATTTGCGGACAACATATTCCAGTGTGTGGTGACGTGGCTTAACATTTGCCCCTACATCTGACACTGGAATGCCTGGACCCCATTACAGGTAAGTGTCTAGATCTGAACATAGATGTATATCCCGAGCACAATTCCTCAACATAAGCTATGGAGAAATTATGCACTCTCAAGATGTTGAAAAAGTGACATGCTTTAATCTAAATCAGAGCATGGCATACAATCCCTGCGTATTTCAGCACATGCCTTGTTCATGGGTAAGGGAGAAAAGCGGGCATATACTCATATATAAAGTGCTATGTGCTGCATAGTGAAAATAGAAAACAGAGTACAACTAAAAGGTGAATTAATGAAATGTTGGCACCATATTGGAACATGGTCAATATTATATACAATCATTGAAAAGTTGCAGTAAATAAATTATTTCTAATCAAAATATTGTACTATACCCATATGTAAAAAACAATGACAATGACATTGCAGTGTACTCATTTGCAAATGATCTATAATAAAACAAGCCCCCAGGAGATGCTTGCACAGGAGATAAGCATACACATAAGATTAACAAACAATGGCTCAATTACAATACATCATTGATTTGTGGGCACTCAACATGAATTATAATAATGCATCGGAAACATAAGATGCTATTATAGAAAAAGTTGATTGGGCCCACCATTTTTAAATGTGCCTGTGTCTCAAACCCCTTACACGTGGGGCAGCAGTGTTTCAATGGGCCACATAAACTGTGGCCCTAAACAGAAGCTCTAAGATAAATGCTCTCACGCACACTCACTCCCAGTTAGAGGATGCCATGAATCAAGTGACAGAGAAAGCTGGAATCGAGATGTATTATTGATCTCGACACCATTGGCAAGATACAGTAAACTGAATGATGTGGTAATCCCGCCCCAAGCAATATCGCGCTAGAAGTACTGGGGCAAAATGGAACAATCAGTACAAATTTTCAATGTGGCAGTGACCTAGGCTACGAAGACAGCCCGGTGGATGTCCCCTTTGTGTATTGTAACTAGCACTCCAGTAGGCTGAAACAATGTCACTGCCACCCTGCATGAAAATAAAAATGGTGAATCCTAAAAATCACAGAACATTTCTCAAAGACAAAGGGTTGACCTGGCTGTTGTGGGACTTCCCAGATAGAAAACAAGATGTGCATAGCACAGAGAATAATAATCCAAAAATCATATAGCAAATCTTAACTGCAGAAGACTCTTCTTTTCTGTGACAAGAAGTGCACCACTTCCAGCAGTGTAAAAATAATATGTTTTTAAGACCTGGATAAAAAACATAATATAGCCCAACCCTTTTTTCCTGACTCTTTTCAGCATTTTGCTTCTCTTTGAATGTTGCTTCAGTACTGTATTTCCTTTTTTCCCATGGCAACTCCCCATGTGGTATATTGTGCATGAAACGTTATGGGTGACTGAAACTGGCATGAAGATGGCTATTCCCAGCTGAGGGTTTCCAAATAAATCAGGTACTTATTTTACCATCAGACACTGTGACTCTTAAGTCCAAAAACTTTACTGAATGTTTGATCATGGTGCTTGTAAACGTCAGATTGAGTTTATTAGAATTCAGAAGTAGAAGTGATAATATGACAAATTAATCTTCCTATGCACTGCCTTCAATAAGATTAAAAAATCAAGACTGAGTTTAACGTAAGAGGGAAGAGCTGTGGCAAAGGGCAGAGAAAGAAATTAATCTATCTTGCAGGTATTTTCTAGTATGGAGCCATGTGATAACACAGTTCGTCTCCCAGGGGCATACTTGTGTAGTTATAGAAGTAAGTGTAAGATTGGGATTCTGAGATGATCACATTTAAGATAAAGAAACTCATTCCAATGCAGCAGCCCCTGATCTCTGCATTCAGAAAGTAAATTGTCATAGTTTAGCTTAGCAGCTATGACGTTAGTTTTCGTAACCTTCTGATAACACATTTCATCACGGAGTTGTCTGTGATCTTCTGTGTGCTATATCTTTTTTGTAAGCTCCACGATGTTGCACCCTTTGTCACATGTCCTCTTAACAATTTCACTATCACCATCCAAAGTTTTAATGACCCTTCTTTGATGTCCAGGTAAATTGTGCCTATGTGCCCTGGCGTTTTAGTTGTTTTAGATCTCTAATAAAACCTTCATGAAAGGTGTCAATGACTTCTGCTAAAAGAGAGAGTAGGAAAGTAAGAAGGAGGGCTTTAATGTAAATCCGCTAGGGAGCTTGGAGCCCATCTGCTCAAAGTTTCAAACATGAAAAGGGCGAGGATGGGTGCGCGCTCATTTGGCTACTTGGCAGCCAAAGATTGGAACACACTTCTGCCTTTGCTGCGCGCAGAAGAATCTAAAAGTGTCTTCCGTAGAGACCTGAGAACCTGGCTCTGCTAGACAGAAGCCTCACCCTGCCTGACTTTGGATGTAGCTGTTTCTGTAGGGCGGGGACACACTAGTTGGTGTAGCGAGGCGCTTTATAAATTACTTAATATTTATTTATTATTATTATTATTATTATTTAGCATCAATTTTGATATCCCTTTCAGCCAAATTGAGAAAAGGATCTCTGGTGTTGGGAGTGTCAGGATCTTGCTCAGTTTAAGTGAATAACACATCGATCTCACTAATGTTGAGTTTGAGATTGAGGTCCTTCATCTTACACACCGACAACAAGATAGTATCAATGTTTTGGACAGTAAACCATTTTTTTCAATTTCAGGTTTTGTATAAAACCAAGTAAGTTAACCTCCATTGGGTGTAATCAAATTCCAGAGTAGGACAAAAGGATAAATCTAACAGTATTACATCAAGCGCATTAACATTTAGCTGCCTATGTGATATGTAGCCACATTACCTCCTCGTCAGCCCTCCCCGTCCCAGTCCTAACCAGATGAGCATAGCTCCTCCCACCAGACACTCCCAAGCAACTTGAAACCCATCCCTTCCCTCCAGGCCACACCCATACCCTGAGGCATATAAAACAGTGACCCGCCACTCCACATCCTGTTTGTTTTTTCTGCGGAATCACTTCTGGGCGGACTTCGACGGGACAGGAGGTGCTGGGACTGGCCTCCTGTCAGGTGAGTGCGAAACGGGATGTTTAGCGCCCGTTTAAACCCCTTATGTGCCGTTTTAAATTGAAGAGGCATTTACTTTGAGTCCCTGCTTTAGCGGGACCGTGGGGTTGGGGGTCAGGACTACCTGGTGTGGGGTGGTGACTCCCTGCTGCGGCCTCCTCTCTTCCGGGTTTGTTCCCTGCTCTAGCGGGATCGCCCGGGGGGGGAAGGGGAGGTGTGTGAGGCGCGTCTTGCCTTTCTGCGCGCCGAGGGCGTGGCGGTTTTGGCTTCTCTAATTTCGTCAGTGGGAGCATGTCTCCTGTTTGTTTGACGATGAGATGTAGGCAGATTGGTTTACTGATTGTCGTTTTTCTGCTAGGCTGTCCGCTTCGCGCTTCCTCGGATCTTTGAGTTGGGTGTTCTACTCCTGCTGATTGGGTGGTGCTGCGTTGTGGGAGCCCTGGGGAGGAGTTTCCCCTGTCCTCATGTCTGCTTCTCCTCTGTGGGGGTCGTATGGGGTTTTTCTTGGCTCTAATCTCCTACTGCTCTAACAGAGTCACTGTGGCCTGTTGGTTTATGTCTGTGGCTCTGACTCTCACGGTTACAGGTTCAATTCTCTTTGATTCTGTTCTGGCAGATTTCTTCAGTGGGCTTTGGGGGTGTTTCTTACCTTGTTCACTTGTTCCTGGTGCGGGGGCCTCTGGGTTTCTTAGTTTCCTTACGGTTGGGCCCTGTCCTGTCCTTTCCTTTTATGGGATGGGTGGAAGTCTCTGATTGGCCGGTTTTGGGCTGGCCTTCCGTCCTGTTGGGGATTGGCTGGGGATCGGTGGGGCTTTCCCTGGTTGGCCTTTGAAAATTTTGGGCTTGGTATTTCTTGGGGTCTGTTTCTCTGTTCTCATGTTCACAACATGGAGGGTAGAGGTGCGGAAGTACGTGAGCTCGGCTGTGTGGATGAGGTGGTGGTCGCTGGGTCTTCCACTGCTCCTTCCTTGGCGGATATTCAGAAAATGATCCCATTGGGCCTAAGAAACGGAAATTGGATGCCTCGGCGGAGGTCGATCCAGACATGGACTCTGATGAGGAGGTGAAGGGTCGTTTTGTCCAGGGGTCAGACCTTCGTTGTGTTCTGCAGCATGTTCGGGACAATATGGGGTTCCCTGGTCCCGTGACTGGTGGAGAGTCTGAATACTTCTTCGCTAATTACCTGAAGAAAGAACCTGAGAGCCTCCCCATTCATTCTTCTGTGCGGAGGGTGCTGGAGGGGGAATGGAAGGATGTGGACAAACATACCTTTCCCCGGTTTCTGGCTAGGAGGTATCCCTTACAGGGATTCACAGAGGAATTTCCAGCTGTGGTGAAGGTGGATTCCCTGCTTGCTGGTATGGCGTCTCAGAGCCTGGTAGTGTCTGAGGATGCGGTTCCTTCTGATCCTGGGGACAAGCGTGTTGAAGGGGCCTTGAAGCGGTCCTTTGCTGCCTCTAATCTTGCAGTTCGGTCTGCGGCTTATGCCAGCTATCTTGTTCAGTCGCTTCTTAAAGACTGTCAGGGTATTTCTGCGCAGCTCATGCAGGATGAGGATCCCTCGGAGTCTTTATCCATGTTGGAACAACAGTTGCGTTTCTTGGCGGATATGTCCTTTGACTCCCTTAGCGCTGCAGCGGCGGCTGCTGGTGCCTCGGTTGCTGCTAGGCGGCAGTTGTGGCTTAAGACTTGGAAGGTGGAGGCTGCTCAGAAGGCAGCCGTAATGAAGATTCCCTTCACGGGCTCTAAGCTGTTTGGGGAGCCGTTGGAGGCTTTGATTAAAAAGACTGCGGAGGACAAGAAATTGTTGGCTCTGGTCCGCTCTTCTCAGAAGGGGAAGTTTGCGGGTTATAAGCGGGCTTTTGGGCAGGCGTTTCAGTCTAAAATGGCGGCCCAGCCCTTTCGTGGTAGGGGACGTGGCCGGGGTGTCCCTTCCTTCCACAAGTCCCGGGGTCAACAGGGTGCTTCCTCTTCGGCAGGTCCCTCCAAGTCGTGACTGTGTGATGATGGAGATGCCGGTTGGGGGTCGCCTCACTTCTTTTTTTTCAGTCTGGGAGGAGTTCGTTCGGGACCAGTGGGTCCTGTAGGTGGTCCGGCTGGGCTATAGGATAGAATTTGGAGCTCCTCCGGTGGATGTGTTCAGGTCTACCCCTGTTCCAAGGTCTCCGGCGAGATGCCGTGCTCTGTTGGACGGAGTTCGGGACTTGGTGTCCAAGGGGGCTGTGGTAAAGGTGCCTGTGAGTCAAAGGGGTCGGGGGGTTTACTCAATCCTGTTCTTGATCCAGAAGCCGAATGGGGACTTCCGTCCTGTGCTGGATCTGAAGGCGATGAACTTATGTATCCCTCATCGGTCCTTCAAAATGGTGACTCTACAGTTGATTCTTCCCTTCCTGTCGGTGGGGGATTTCCTGACTTCTCTCGATCTCCGGGACGCTTATTTTCATGTGCCAGTGCACGCGGATTCGCAGAGGTTCTTGCGTTTCTGTGTGGGGGTGGATCATTTCCAGTTCCAGGTATTACCGTTTGGCCTGTCTGCCTCTCCAAGGGTGTTTACTAAGGTGTTGGCTCCCTTGGTGGGTTTGTTGCATGCTCGGGGTATACAGGTGTTCCCTTACTTGGACGATTGGTTGTTTTCTTCCTCTTCTTTCCTTCAGGCTCGAGCACATTCCCTGGAGGTTTGCAGTCTCCTTCAACAGTTCGGGTGGATTCTGAACTTGGAGAAGTCCCATCTTCACCCCACTCAGGATCTGCTGTTCATTGGGTGGGTGTTCAACACCAGGTTGGGAAAGGTCTTCCTGTCGGAACCACGCAGATTGACTCTTATGCACGAGCTGCGGAAGGTGTAGGGGGCTCAGTCTTCCACGGCTCGCCAGTGGTTGCGTGTTCAGGGGCTAATGTCAGCTACGGTTATGATTGTTCCTTGGGCCCGTTTACACTTGTACCCCCTAGTGAATCATGTTCTGGGGCATTGGGATCCTGCCTCTCTGAATTGCGAACGGTTGATACCGGGGGGTGTGTCCATCGCCCGAAAATTGTCCTGGTGGCTGGTGGATTGGAACCTCTTACAGGGCTCGCCCTTTGTGTCCCAGGAGAGGTTGGTCCTGACGACCGATGCCAACGAAATGGGTTGGGGTGCGGTCTTGGGTCAGGAGTCGGTACAGAGTCTCTGGTCTGTGCCGGAGGCGGGAATGTCCTCGAATTGGAGGGAGTTGAAGGCGGTTCAGTTGGCGTTGACTCATTTTCTGCCTTGGGTCCTCCAGAGGGATGTGATGGTACGGTCAGACAACACGGTGGTGGTGTGTTATATCAACCGCCAGGGGAGCGCGAAGGTGGCTTCCCTCAATTTGTTGGCACGAAGTATCGGCCTTTGGGCGGAGTCTCACTTGCTGTCTCTGAGGGCTTTATATCTACCGGGGATTTTGAACACGGAGGCGGATCGCCTGAGCAGGGTGTTTCCCTCCCTGTCGGACATGTGCCTGACGCTGGGTGTGTTTGGTTGCCTGATGGCTCGGTTCGGGATCCCGGTGGTGGACCTGTTTGCCGCTCCGGGGAACGCCTTGAGGGAGAGGTATTGTTCTCTGGTTCGCTCTGCGGCAGTTTGGAGGGTGGATGCCCTGTCCTTCCGGTGGGTATTGCTCTGCTTCCGCGGGTTCTCCTGAAGGTCAAGCTGGATCGGGCTCCAGTGATCCTGGTGGCTCCGGATTGGTCCAGGAGGCCTTGGTTCCCTCTGTTATTGAAATTGGCAGTGGGGCCTTGCTGGAGGTTGCCGGTAGTCCCTTGTCCCTTGTCATTTCCCCCTCTATCTCGGGAGTGTCTGGTCCGCCTGAGATTGGCGGGTTGGCTGTTGAGAGGATAAACCTGGTGGCTTTGGGGTGTTCTCTTTCTGTGGCGGAATTTATTCAGCAGTCCAGGCGCCCTTCGACTCTCAACTCCTATGCCCGGCATTGGGTTTCTTTTCAGTCTTGGTGTGAGGCGCGTGGGTGGTCTGCGTTGGAGGTGGACACGATGCGTGTCTTGGAGTTTTTGAAGGACGGGTTTGACTTGGGTCTCGCTGTGTCCTCCCTGAGGGCTCAGTGGGCTGCTGTCCGGGCCTTTCGGGGTTCGGTCTGTGACCCGGTGGTTCCCCTGGTGTCCCGCTTGCTGCGGAGTTGTGTCCTTCAGAAGCCTGTCATTCGGTCCTTTGCTCCTAGTTGGGATCTGCCTCTGGTTTTGGGGGCTTTGCAGGTGGCTCCCTTTGAGCCTCTGCATGAGGTTTCTTTGAGGTTTCTGACTATCAAGGTTCTGTTCCTTGTGGCTATTACCTCGGCTCGGCAGATTGGGGAGTTGGGCTCCTTGCTTTGTTCGGCCCCTTTTTAAAGTTTTTTTCCTGATCGGGTGGTTCTACGGCCTGATCCTTCCTTTGTTCCCAAGATCCCTTCCTCTTTTCACTGCTCTTCGGAACTGGTGTTGCCTGTTTTCTGTCCTGGTCCTCTTTCGGAGGTGGAGGTGCGGCTGCACTGTTTGGACGTTCGGAGGGCTCTGGAGGTCTATTTGCTGCGTACTGCGCCTTTTCGTAAGGTGGAATCCCTTTTTGTGACCTTTGGGCTGGCTGGTCAAGGTCTGAAGCCTTCTGGGGCTACCCTCAGTCGTTGGCTACGGTGGGCTGTGGGTGCTGCGTATGAGGCCTGTGGGGCGTTGGCTCCTGGTTCTGTTCGACTCGGGGGGTGGCGGCTTCCTGGGCTTGTTTTCAGGGGGCTTCCATGGCCGAGATCTGCAGAGCTGCTACCTGGAGTTCTCCTCACACGTTTATGTCCCATTATCGTTTGGTGGTAGGGGGGACTGATTCTGCTGGGTTTGGGGACGCTGTGTTGCGTTCTGCTCCGGTGGTGTGACTTTTCTATGCTTATTAAAGTCTGTTTTTTTTACTAAGTGAAGCCGATTGTTGCTTTGGTATCTGCTCATCTGGTTAGGACAGGGACGGGGAGGGCTGACGAGGAGGTAATGACCGGTTACTCACCGGTAATATTCATTACTCCGAGTCGTAGCCCTCCCCGTCCCAGTCCAGGTTCCCATCCCTCCCTCCCTGTTCGGCTTCTTGTGCTTGGTTGATACAGGATGTGGAGTGGCGGGTCACGGTGTTATATGCCTCAGGGTATGGGTGTGACCTGGAGGGAAGGGATGGGTTTCAAGTTGCTTGGGAGTGTCTGGTGGGAGGAGCTATGCTCATCTGGTTAGGACTGGAACGGGGAGGGCTACGACTCGGAGTAATGAATATCACCGGTGAGTAACCGGTCATTATTCTGTTCTTTCTTCATTGTCTTTTTTTTACCACTTAATTCTATTCCCATCTGGGTTCTGCTCTTTTTTCTTTGTTTAGCACCACCTCTTCCTCTCTATCCTGTTCTTCCTGTTCGTTCACTGACCTTATTTTGTTGCTACTGGCCCCTGTTAATGTGGCGGAACTCATCTAAAAAATTACATTTTATTGTGGATTTATCTGATACATTATATGGACTTCCTACTGAGGATTTCCGTCCTCACACAGTTCAGAGCCTGTGGCCAAGGTAACTCATTCTTGTCTGATTTGTTTATGACTCTGCTTCCCTTTCCCTCCTATGCTGGGATATTTTCTGCTGAAGGTAAAAATCCTACCCATTTGATTGTGCCTGAGCTCTCTAATAAATATTCTCAGCTTTTAAGTTCACCTTCTTCTTTGATTCTTTCTAGTCTCTCATTCACCTTCATTATGAGCTCATCAAGATTCTCCCCTTTCTCTAATATTTTTTTTTTTATGGCAAGGCACGGAGATCAATATTATGCATTACTCCATTAGTGCCCTCCTTTATTGCCCTCACACACAGCAGCAACAAAGAATTTAGAATTAGTTTAGAACATTCTTAAAGCTCTAGAACTCTAGTAAGAGCATGCAAAACATCTTAGAACATGCAGCCCACTTCCTTCTTTTGTTGCAACTCATACACAGATAAGTACTAATTTCCTATTATTATTGAGGTGTTGAGAGTACGTAGTAGTTGGTTTGAATGAAGGAGGTTTTGCTTATTATTGACTACAACTTAAGCGATGTTAAGTTTTTTCCTGGGAAAAGTTTTACTATGATTGAAATTTTTATTTTTAGTTGTTGAATTTGTATAATAGTTTGATTCCTGCATTTAATTGACTTAGAAGTGTAGTTAGGTCATGTATTCGATTTGGGGTTGATAACAAACGTTTTATGGCTTTACAGGTGTCATGCTTTACATTTGACAAAAAAAGAAGGTTAATAGATTCAGAGCAGGGTGATCATATTTTTTACATATACTTTTTATTTTTGTGTGTTAAGTAGTTTTTGGCAGGGAATAGGGTGTTCAGGGTGGAGATATGGCACAAGGAAATTTGTTATGTTGGTGGTGGCAATTAGGAGATAGGGAGTTGGTATTTGAAAGAGCTTACCATATCTCTTGTTTTCTGGAAGGCTCAAGAGAGAATGGTCGCATGCTCTCCGACGTCAGAAGGTTTTTGTAATGTGTCTGTCAATGGTTTCATGATGTTTAGTTAAGGTGGGGCCGCTGTTATTTTGAGAGATTTAGAAGATGCTTTGAAACAATGTGGAAACTATAGCAGCCATATTTTGTGCATTTATCAATAGCGATGTGAGGTGGCTAGAGGTATCGCAGGATTAATTTGAGTTCTATCAATTACCAAACAGTTATTGAGGCGAGGAAAGAGAACAAGGATTACTTTTGTGGTGTTTTTGGCGTAAAGGTTTAGCTATGGTGCAGGATTAGGGTGGTGCTTTTGAAGACAAAAGGAAAGAGTACATGGATAAAATGTTTGGAGAAGTAGCAGATACAATGGATAAGAGAATTGATAGTACTGTTGAGAAGCATCTGAAGGAGAGAGAGAATATGGTTAATAATGAAGAGGAGGTGTTTTTTTCAACTGGAGAAGTAGATCCAGTGGCTATTGGTTCGAGGTAGGTGAGTTTGAAAAAGACATTTAAGAGAAAACATACTGTACTATTGATGGAAACAAAAGGGGCTGAGGGTAAGGACCTAGAAGTAAGCAGTGCTATAAAGGTCAAAGGTGACACTATAAAGGCAAAAAGAAAGAGCCATAATGTGGTGGTTTGTAATGATTCATCTTCTAGTAAGGATGTTGTACTGACATGCTCACCTGATTTTGATGGGATGGAAGATGAGAGTGACAAAGGTAGGAATAGAAAGTATAGTAAGAGGATAAAATTGGAAATGGCTGAATTTGTTGATCCACAAGGTGAGGAGATGATCAATCCTCTATTAATTCAGCACCCTTTGTCACCTCAGTAGAGGCCTGCAGAGCATGTGACAAACTATGTCTCATATTGGATACATAAGGAGATCCCCAAAGAGGTTCATACGAGGTTACAATCAAAATACCCAAGACCAACATCACACTCAAAGGTGGCCTATACTCCTGAGTTGAATCCATAGATGGTAACCTTTTTTAACAAAAGTGGCAGAGGCCCTAGGAAAGGGTTAGACAAGGGACTGAAAGGGTGCCAAGACAGACTCTTAGACCTTTAACAAAGGTATTTGATTTGTGTGAAGATGCGCATTCCAATAAAACAGGTGTGGATTTATTTGAACTACGTCAGTGGATCCAAAGAGCAATCTGTTTGGTTAGGTAATACAAATGCAGCTTTGTGCGTGGAAAGGCGCAAAAGCTTATTGATGACAACAGGCCTAAAATTGGCGGAATTGGCAAATAAAGAATTTGGGGATGAGTTCAATGGCGTGTTGTTTGGGGATGAATTTGTTAAAGACATGTCCAGATACGTTGGGACATTCAATTCTTTGCAGAAGGTACAAAAAGATATCGATAAGGTTTTTGGAGGGGCCAGGAGAAATTTGGGGTTGATTTCTTATCGGTGGACAAGGATCACTCATGGTTCATTCAAACGAGATTTAGACCTTATGGATATGGTTATAGAGCAGATTAGGAAGGATTTTTTCCTCAAAGACAAAGAGGGAGGATGCGTGGATCTTGGAGTGGGAGGAGAATAAGAGGGTGAAACAGGTGAGTTGCCCAAGATTACTTCATTTTCCAAGGAATCAAGAGATTTTGGTATCTCAAGAGGTAGATGCGATTATCAAGAAAGGGGCCATAGAGAGGGTGGATCAAACTCCAGAGAGTTTTGAAAGCAATATTTTTTGGTGGAAAAAAAGACAAAGGAATGAGGCCAGTGGTAAATTTAAGAGAGCTAAATGATTGGG
Source organism: Triturus cristatus (assembly GCF_964204655.1). NCBI lineage: Eukaryota > Metazoa > Chordata > Amphibia > Caudata > Salamandridae > Triturus > Triturus cristatus. The sequence goes on from NC_140593.1 coordinate 427,500,161, forward strand.
TATTTTACAATCATTTCAAGATGGAAGGCATTCACATGTTAAGAGACTTATTAAGGATAGGGGACTGGTTAACAAGGCTGGATTTGAAGGATGCCTATCTTACAGTATGGTATGTGTAGAACACAGGGATTACCTTCAGTTCAGGTGAAAGGCGAAGCTTTGGATGTTCAAGAGTTTGCCATTCGGTCTGACATGAGAGCCATGGTGTTTTACAGAAACCGGTAATGGCTTGGTTGAGGTCGAGAGGGATCCGGTTCATAATATATTTGCAGGATGTGTTGATAATGGTGGGAGAAAGAATGATTGCTGTAGAACAGACAGGAGTTAGCAGTGAGAACCTTAGAGGACCTAGGGTTTGTTGTGAACAGGGAGAAGTCTTGGCAGCGCAGGAAATTAATTTTTTAAGTTTTCAGATTCAGACCTTGGAGGGTGTGTTGAGGTTACCTATGGAGAAATGAAGAAAATACGGAAGGAGTTGAGACGAGTGAGTAAGTCAGTTCGAATATTTTTGCTTAAGATTGAAAGATTGTTCGGGCTGTTATCAGCTTCTATTCAGGCACTTTTCCAGCACCTCTGTATTGCAGGGCACCTCAGCGATTGAAAGGGTATCATTTACAAATGGGAGAGAAATATTCACAGAAAGTGGAAATGAGCAGGGAAGCAATGCAGGAGGTGGATTTGTAGTTGTCAAACATGAAGGCTTCGAATGGCAGGGCCATTTTCGGTGAGGTTCAGAAGATGGTGATAGATTAGGATGCACGTCTGTATGGATGGGGAGCAAGACGCGGATCTGTGACAACAGGGAGGTGTTGGTCAGGGAAGGAGGAAGCGATACATACAAATTGATAGGAGTTACTAGCAGTGTTGTTCGCAGTGCGGAGTTTTGTGAAGGATCAGGTGAAGTGTGTTGCTAAGGATGGACAATATGTCGGCAGTTCAGTATGTCAACAGTTTGGGGGGACCTCATTTGAAGGGGTTAGAGGAATTGACAAAGGAGATTTGAAATTACTTCTTGGAGAGGGGGATCATGGTAAAGGCGCAGCATATACCAGGGAAGAGCAACGTGGAGGCTGATTGGGATTCAAGGAATCTGAGAGATGCCAGCAGAAGGGAAGTGTTTTTGAGATTAGGGAGGAGATGAGGAGATGAGGTCCACTGTAGGTGGATCTTATTGTGGACAGGCGGAATGCCCAGTTACAGAGATTTTTCAGTTGGGGACTGGATCTGGAAGCATTGGGGATACACGCTTTCCTTCAGGATTGGTCAAAAGGGAGAATGTAGGCATTCCCTCCTTTCTCTTTGATTCATAGAGTGCTCATGAACATAAGGAGGGAAAGAGTGGAGTTGGTATTGATAACTCCATTTTGGCAGTCTCAGGTGTGGTTCCCAGATGTGATGATTCTGTTGGTGGATGATCCGGTGTTTTGCTCTGTTTTCCAGATCTATTGGTGGATGCTCACGGGAATTATCGAAAGTTAATAACAGGAGGTCAGATGATTCTAATGGAATCATCTGACCTCCTGGACATCCTGGATTTCAGGAGAGTGTGGCAGGTGTCAGGATTATCGGAGGAGGCTTCGGAGCTTCTTAAGGAATCATGGGCTCCAAGAACTTCAAAAGCGTGCAGGTCACTATGGAGAAGATGGTCGTGTTGGTGTGCAGCAAGGACTTTGGATCCCGTATCAGTACCTGTAGTGGAGGTGGTAAATTATTTGCCAGAATTGTTTAAAAGAGGTTTGGTGTACAATATGGTGAATTTGAGCAGGTCTGCTATATCGGCAGGGCATACTTTGTTGGATGGGCATTCCGTTGGAAAACATCCATTATTTGAGAGAATTTATAAGGGAGTGCATATGGAGGTTCCTCTAAAGGCTAGATATGCAACGTTATGGGATGTGTCTTTGGTATTGAATGAGTTAGAGAGATGGGGAGAGAATAAGTTGATGTCCTCAAAGTTATTATGGAAGATGGCAGCTTTGTTGTTTAGTGTCCTTTCGGCGGGTGTCTGATATAAGAGCTTTTGAGGTAAATGCTAGAAGCTATCAGCAAGAGGGAGTGTGTTTTGTGTTGTGCAAATGCACAAACTATGTCAAGGATGATTTTCTATCCTAAAATGGAGAGGCATGATTTGTTGTGTGTTGTACGTTGTTTGAAAGAGTATGAGAATGGAACAAAGGGATTAAGAGAGCAGGGGATCTCACAGTTGTTAATTTCTTATAGACAACCATTTAGAGCAGTTTCTGCACCAACCATGGCAAGGTGGGTTAAGGAGGTGATGAAGATGGCAGGGATTGATGTGTCTGTATTTGGGGCACACTCAGAAAGAGAAGCAATGGAGAATTTTAAGTTCAATAATGAAGGCTGCTGATTTGTCCAGTGAGTCAACGTTTTAAAGATTTTACTTTAAACCTGTGGAAAATACTGTACAGAGGATTTTGGATGAGTTCTGAACATGCATAATAATGGCCTTTGTGACTTGCCATAAAATGCAGATGTTGCACAGTTTTAATGGGCAGAAAAGTATGATTTTGTTAAAGACACAGAGGCTAATATTATCCTTCCCTACAGGACCCAGCCCATTAAAGTTGTTAATTTGTATTTTTTCAAGTCAGCGTTAAAGGTATTACTTCAGTGGAGAGTCCAGGAAGAAGAAGCAATTTGATTGAAGGACGGTGGACAGACATGGTTCTTTTATGTTTTCATTTAGTGACTTGAAAATTTGCAGCAAGAAAAGAAGGAAATGGGCTGTGTGTTCTAAGATATTATGTATGCTCTTAATGTTCTAGAGTTATAAGAATGTTCTAAACTAATTCTACATTCTCTGTTGCTGCCGAGTGTGAGGGCAATAAAGGATTAATGCATAATATTAGCCTCCATGCCTTTAATAAAACCATGATTTTCTACTAATTAAAACTGTGGAAAATCTGCATTTTCTGAGGCAAGATTTTGATTTCCTGCTATATCTTCAGGCATATTTTACCAATATCTGCAGCATCACCTTGGAACAGTTATCGGAGTTTGCTGCCTATTCCTCTAACATGTCTGGATTGAGGTTATCATATGATGGAATTGTAGAAATGGTAGGACCCTGAGATACTCTACCACAGTCAATGCACTTTTGCAGCAACATTGCCTCCCACCACCTATTCACGTTCAGATAACTTCTCTAGCTTCTCATATTTTTTTGTTTGGTAGTGAGGCTGTCAACGTCTTGCAATTTTATCCGCTATTACATTAACAGTTTCAGAAAATAACATTTCTGCTTCCTTTTTCTTTTTGTCTCTTTTTCTGCTGCCAAATTTGAGCTTGTAATCATACGCATATTGTCTGTGTCAATCCGGATTTTGTCACAAAGATTCTAGTGCCACTATACCAACAGTCATTCAAATCCTAATTTGGGAAGTAGCTCAGTCTGCCCCATTATACCTACAGATAGCCCTCTTCAATTCCTAGAGGATGAATACCTCACACTCATTCTAGTCACATTTACTATGACCTTCTGTAGGCAGAGGCTGCTTTAAACCTTGCATGGTTCTTCTTCTGAAAATAAAAGTGCATCAAAGAATCTACAGACAGGCAGATACCATTCCAGGAGGGACCGGAATGACAGGAAAGTCTTCCTTTAGGGAATTCTTTGAAATGTGGCAGGTGGTCATCTCCCAAGGGAGGAACACACTAAGGGGCCGATTCCGATCTCGGTCGGAAGGGCACCGAATCGGGTTTGGGCGGAAAAACTACGAGCCGTATGCGTGTTTTCCGGCCAACTCGTACAGCTGTATGAGTGAGCAAGTACGATGCGAGCTACATGAAATTCACCGACCGAGTTGTATCCGGGTCCGAACCGCTCCGTACGTCCCAGTCGGAAGCTAACCGGGGCGTGCAATGGATGCGATTTACAACCGAGCCAGTACGATGCATGCGTCGGACAGCCTGTGTGAGCCGGAGTGTCCGGCTCGCAAAAGTTCCCGGAGTCGGACTTTGGGGGTCCGCGTCGGACCCCCTGACACCCGCAGCCCTACAACTCGGACACAGGGGGAGACCTATGGGTCTTCCCAACACAGGCATGTACGGTGCGGGTGGCATCGATGCGTACCCACTGTAGGGGGCGCACTTGTCCGCGACGTACCCATTCAGTCAATGGGAGCCCATGTATACGTCGTACGACCGGCTCCCATTGACTTTTATGGGAGTCCGACCGAACTGAGTCCGACAGCATACGTGCGCATCGTACTCGCTCGGTCGGACTGTAGGGGTCCGGCTCGGTCAGAAAACACTCCGGATCCGACTCGGTCGGAGTACTTTCCGACCCGGATCGGAATCGCCCCCTAAGCCTTGAACCCCAGGAGGCACATATAGAGAGATGAGATTATGCCACCAGTTCAGACTTGTAAAACTGTCAGGCACAATGTCATCACATTTCAAAGGGTTTTTTGCAGTGAAGACATAAAAACTATGTGTCAGTGTTTTTCATAATTACTTAATTGCAGCAAGAATGACATTCCTGAATATTTCCTAACAGAAGTTAGCAAAAATACCTTTCACATCTAAATTTCATATTTAAGTTACTACTTGCACGAATATGGCTAAAATGATCATGTTGCTGTTTGATTGCAATGAAAACAACCTTATCACTTTTCAGAGTTTCACATTAAGCAGCTATGTTTACTATTTACTTTTGAAATAAAGGTCTGGCCTGCTGTGCTACATGTCAATTTCATGGGTCCATGTTGCAAGTGTTGCTCCTAATGTGAGTGGTGATATCTTTCTCTGTGTACTTATATGTGAATTTCCACTTTAAGGGAGTCTGCGATCTGTGCACACATCACAGCTCATTTACATTGATGTCTACCATGCCAGTTACATTTTTACAAATCGGTTTTATGTGTAGGAAAGGACACCTGCAGTTGACAGCTTTATAGGAGACATCTGCTTCCTGGAGGACAAAATATCAGCAGTCAAGAGTCTGAAAATCAAATACATTCAGGATAACCATTGTAAAATATTGACTAACTACAGATAATCTTCTTTGTTGTAGTTGTTTGTCTAGCTTGATCCAAGTTATAAATAATAAAGCACTGGATATTAGAAGGAGCATGTAAAGGAGGACAGGGAGAAGTCAAGGAATAAGCATTAGGTGAGGATGAAAATGGAGGTTCTCCAGGATGGAGAGAATAGAGGAGGTTGTGGGAAAGAGAGATGAGGTGGTATAGGTTGCCTTGAGAGTTTTTATTCTCCTATGGTTAATGTGTACATCATATGGGTCTGGCAAGCTCCTGAATATGGTTGATTTCACTTCAGGATACCAGCATTTTCCCTGAACTTACAGTTTCAAGAAATGTTCACATCTGGGGGTCAGTTTCAGATCAAGGTAATTCTTTTCCCATGATAATGCTGTCTAAAGCTCTAGGTTAGACATCACTAAGGACACTTCCATAAAGTTGTTCAGGCATTCAAGGCTGCAAAGATTTATGTTGTTTATTCTGGCAATGCTGCCAAGATTGCATTGGTAATGTACCATCTCTGAAACCTAAAATGAAAGTTGTACTAGATTGACAGTATCCCAATACCCAGACAATTTTGGGGACATTTCTAGGCCAATCAGGGCAATAAAGAAAATTGGTGATAGGGCAAACAAGCATTGAGGCACATTTACTAGCAATGACTTCAAGGAAAAAAATTAAAGTTAAGGGGTGTGGCTCGGGAGCCAATGGCGTAGAATGCACCATTGCGGAGTTCCAGAAGCCGATACACTATCCGCACAGAGAGGGCAAGAGGGAGTGAGAAAACAGGTACAGGAGGAGTGTGGCACCCTTGGAAGAGCAGAAGACAGCAGTGGCTGACTGGCAATCCAAAATAACAATGCCAACTGCATCTGCCTGAGGGCTGCTCCCTAGACGTGGAGGCCTACAACAAGGGCCCACTGGACCAGGGCAACGCTGGGGACATGCGCTCTGCCCCCTCCTCCACTGGCACCACCTGGTACTTAATGTAGCACTGGCAAGTGTTGCTCTACGCCCCCACAGTGCACTGAGACTGACCCAACCAACAGGTGAGTAGAGGAATAACTGCTGCGGCAGTGGTAGACACGGGGCTTGGCTGCACCTGCGGAGAGGGAGCATGGAGCTCCCAATGATTAAAAAGCAGAGACTCTGACACCACCTCTTCTCCTTCATCCCTCTGGGACCTGCAGAAATTACGCTGACACCCCAGGCATCGCACAGTGGCGCAAGATTACAGCAGCCATCGAATGCTAATACCCATGGCACTGCGCATGAGCTCAGGCTTACACTGCCACTAATGCTAAAAGGAGAAGAGCGCTGGGGGAGCCACAGGCAGTGGTGGGGAACAGAAACTGTTGAGACTGATGGCCCATGCTTAGGGCCCAGGTACTGACCTAAGACAGATGGGCTGACATAATTGTATACCTGGCACTGACTGGATGGGGAACCGGCTGCCTGAACTGAGTGGTGACCCCATTGGGTACACCCCACAACTTTCTCTACATTATCTCCTCTCTGTGAGATGACCCGCAAGTGGACTCCTTGTGTGGTAATAAAGGGGGCAGATTGAGCTTCTCGCTTCCTCCCTCCCCTCTCCCTCTACTTGCAGTGACAAACCTTCTCTTGGTCCTTGCACAGCCTGGAATGGACATGGGAGGCACTACCAAACCCAAGGGATAGGAGGGACAGAGTGGTCCTTCCATGAGCTCCTCAGTGACCACCAGGGTGGACAGTATACCAGCTCTTGATGCACAACACACCGCGACCACACTAGATTACATTCTGGCCTCACAAAACAGATATCAGATGTACTGGACTGGATATGTATTTTGGAACACAGAGCCGAAGGTGCAGAGTGGAGAATGCGCTGAAACAATCTATGGCTGGTAGGGCGCCTAGAACGAATGGAAGGGCAAGATATGGTCTTCTTCCTGGAGGGCAGGCTCTGCTCAGAGGGCCTCTCCACATTTTTAACACTTGAGCGAGTGCATAGGGTGCAAACTTCATGTGGTCAATTTCATGACCACATTCTCAAAATGGAGAGAACGAAAGGGGGCATAAATGTGGACAACCATAAGGTGATGTTGTTCCAGACTTCACTGTGGCTCTCCAGTCACAGAGCTCTTGGTTCCTGGCGGCCAAGCTCAGGGAGATGGGGAACAAGTATGAAATGCTGTTTCCAGCCAAGCTGAAGATTATGGGGGCCAAATGAGTCCACTTTTTCTTGGATCCCAGGGAGACCTGGACATATTTTGAACCACACTTAAAATACTCAGCAGTGCCCTGAGCGTCTGGATCAGACTGGAAGCCGAGTTGGAGATGTTCTCAATGTGACTGGACACCTGCGAATGTCCTGCCCCAAGAGCAGGCTCTAGAGGGTCACATGAAAGCTGTGGATGCAGTGGCAAATCTTGGGAGGCCCAGCTCAGATTTGAGTTACATGGATGACAGAGTAGGCTCTCAGTAGCTGCAGTCCGAGGTGCTTTCCTTTTCCATGATACATTTGATCACTGACATCAAACTGCAAAATATTACCCCATGAGAAGCAGATGACCTGGGTTAAAGTTACTTATGGTCTGGTGCAGACTGTGAACCAGTACTGGATCAGTGGGGAGAAGGAAGCCTAGGTTCCTTGGGCTTGCTTTGCTTTTGCTGCCATCTCTTCCCTCACCACTGCGGGACACTGAATGGAAGGCATGGGCATGATACAAGCCTTAATTGTTAGATAGGCAGAGACTATCCTCTCCTGGCCAGGGTGGCGCCTGGTGAACAGTGGGGCTGCCCAGCATCAGAGATCGCCATAACCCCACACCTGTTCGCTGTGTGACCCGCACAGAGCATTGGCATAGTTTGCTACTTGTTTGGGGCTGTTGGTGTTTGGATGGTGGGACTGTTTTCTGTCTGTCCTGGGAAGGGGGAGGTTCGCTTAAGTCTAGGGTTCAATTAATTGCTCAGGGAGTGTGAGGGAGGCGGCCATGGGAGGACCAGCATCTGGGGCATGCCGCCTGAATTTGTTGAGCAGAATGGTTGATACGCTGGCTGACTGCAAAGTAATTAACTGGAATGTTTGGGGTAATAATAGCATGGCCAACAGGTACAAGGTGCAGGCCTACCTTACACAGAAGGGTGTTCTATTGCACTATCACAGAAGATGCAATCAACAGCTGCGAAGGGGGGGCCACTGCAAAAGAGGTGGCAGGGACATGTAACATATACCACATACTTGGCGTTCGCTCGGGGTGTGCTCATATGTGTGCGACTGGGAATGCCATTCGATTTCCTTGAGGAAAAAGTGGATTACTGAGTGGATGTCTGGGGGAATCATATATAACTGTGGTCAATATCTATGCCCCTAACACCGACCAACCAAAATTCATAGATCAGCTATAGAAGGTCCTGGCACCATACCTCACTAACATCATAGTAATTGGGGGGATTGTAAATGCTTAGCAGACCTCTTCCTGTACAGATCACACCCACTACTGTGGGACTCGCCGACTAAACAAACAACGCATCAAGTAGTAGACTTGGTACAAAAATGGGGACTGGTGGATACCTGGGGAATGGAATAACTCCTTTTATTCCCCAATGCATGATTTGCATGCCTGGCTGGACATGTTCCTTTACTCCCCAAGGGTACATGTGCAAATGCAACATATCTAGCAAAGACTTTATCAGACCATAACCCACTCTTCGTCCTCTTTGCCCGGGTACCGGCACATACATGCATACCCAACAGGCGTCTTAGATTTGAGACTTTAGAGGACCCAGTGTTCAGGGAGAGCATAGCAGAGGACATCCATAATTATTTCACTGACAATGAGGGTTTAACCATACTACACTAACTGAATGGGAAGCCGTTAACACAGGTAATCGGGGCACTATATTGCCTGAATGAGCCGAGTGTTGAGCTCCCGGAGGACAGAGGCAAAGGCAAAGGAAACTGAGTTGCACATGCTCGAATGCCAAAAACATACAGACCGATCAGTACAAGACACAGGATTGCAGGAAAGGGAAAACTTAGCGGCTATAGTGGAGTGACTGTGCTGCTTTGAATATATGGAGTATACAGTTAGGACACATTCTAAGCGGGATAAGGCTGTAGCACTGCTCGCATGCTGCTCAACCCACATAAGTGTGGCTTGCCCATATCCAAAATAATGGATAACGAGGAGCTCGGATTTTTGATCCGGTCCGCATTAATGACATATTCTGTTTGTATTTCACAACACTATGTGCTGGTCACCCCCATTCGACCCCACAGACCCTAGACCTATTCTTGGGGCCATTGCCGGTCTCACAGGGGGAGGGGAGAGAGAGTCAGGAATTGGGTGCAGATATCCCAACAGAAGAGATTACAGCTGCGATTCGAGCCATGACAAGAGGTAAAGTCCTGGGCTTAGACTTTTTCGCAGTGTATTTTTTTGCTGCCTATGCACCACAACTAGCTCCTCAGTTAACAAAGGTATAGAAAGTGGCATGAGATGCCCAGGTGTTGCTCCCCTTGGCGATGGAGACCTTAATCGTTCTCATGCTCAAACAGGGCTGGCCCAGACCAGAGCTGGCTTCCTACCAGCCCCTTTCCATGATTAATGTGGAAGCGCCTTCTACCCCTTGTGTGCAAACTCATCCCAGAGAGATGCACAGCATTCAACGTCTGTCGGATAATGACTCCACTGCTTGACACTGTATCTTTAGATGTGAGTGCACCTGTCATGACGGTTGACATTAAGAGGGCTTTTAACAGCCTAGGCTGGGACTATCTCTATGCAGAACTTGACTGCATGGGCCTGGGAGGGGGATTCCTGGTGTAGGTGCGATTACTATATGCAGCACTTACCGTGACAGTTTGAACAGGGGATGTTATGTCTGATTCATATGCTGTGCTCTATTAATGTCCATAACAGTAGAACCACTGGCAAGCAGAGTAAGAATGGGAGATTATTACCATGGGATATTGCACCGAGGCACAGTGCATCACGTAGTATTATAATTTATGCTGATGATATGTTGTTCTTCTTCCGGAACTACAAGACAGATGTCCCCGGTGTCACAAGGCTCCTTGAAGAATTGGGCGAACTGTCAGGCCTATATGTCAACTGGCGAAAGAACAGTCTATTCCCGCCATGGTAGACCCCAATAGTGTCCCCATTGATTGGTGGAACTGAGATGGAAAAGGACACTTTCCGATACCTGGGGGTACAGCTTTATGGCACCGAGGATGCATGGCTAGAGGGCAATCATAGGGGCATATTATCAAGACAGGCGATAAAATTATGGCCGCTTTAGCGGCAGAAAACTGCAGCTAAAACGGCGATAATGGGCTTGATAATATGCTTTATGGATTTCCAATTGAAGCCCATGTTAGATGTGAAGGACATCTAACATGGGCTTCAATTGGAATTCCATAGAGCATATTATCAAGCCCATTATCGCCGCTTTAGAGGCAGTTTTCTGCCGCTAAAGCGGCGATGATTTTATCGCCTGTCTTGATAATATGCCCCTAAGCAAGTGAATATCTGCGCTATGCGGCTCAGGTTGATTCTGGAAAACTCTCCCCATTTCAGTTGTATGATTCAGTGTGATCGCCAAGAGGTTTGCTTTGCCCCGCCTTCTGTACTTCTTTGCCACACTGCTGGTGGTAGTCCCTCGCTCCAAATTTAAGGAAGTACATTCTCTGCTGGTGGATCTCATCTGGGGATGCCATTGCAGGGTTGCCCTGGTGAAACTACAATGCCAAGTGTGGGATGGTGAATTAGCGGCCCTAGATTTTGAGGCCTATTATATAGGGGGACAGTTGCAGTGGGTAGCCAGTAGGTTGGAGACTGAATGAGGAATGGCCCACCTGTGGATAGGGGCACACCCCAACTGCCCTGGATGAAACAGCTCCTACTGGAGCCTCGGGGACTCAGGACGGAGCCTGCCACTCTACAGGCGCTGTATGTGATATCTGCAGAGAGTGGGGATGGCCGCTGTGCCCATCGTTTGGCTGACATGCTATCTGCCGGAGGGCATGGAGCAGAGACTGGAGACCTGGGCTAATCAAGGCCTGCTGACAATCAGGAATCTATATGACTCCGGGAATTTGTATCCCTTTGAGGACCTACAACTAGTATATGACCTACCGGCAGGCCACTTTCTGTTACATGGCATGCTCGCTGCACTCCAGCGAGGCTATAGGGGTGGGAGGAACCTGTAATTCTCCAGGGTTATCAGATACCATGCACAAACCCTGATACTCACAAAGCCAATGCGACCCTCTACACATCTGGGTGACCAATACAGGCACCCCTATCACCGATGCGGACTGGGGTTGGATATTTGAGGAAACGTCCCGGGTCTCCAGGAATGCACGGTTTAAACTGATTAACTTTTACTACTTGCACAGAGCATACCTAACACCTGCCAACATCAATAGATACTACCCTATGTCTGTCTCGTGTTGTCAAAGGTGCAAACTATTAGACACATACATGATTCATTGGTCCTGATATCAGAGATCACTGAGTGCACTCTCCCAGCAGACCCAGTACCCTGTCTCCTGGAGTTGCTTCTGGGGCCTGCTAAGCATAAGGTCACCACTAAGTTCATGGACCTTGATCTCATATTGGCAAAATGACAGATCACTATTCACTGGAAACACACAAAGGATCCACAGACATCTAGATGGAAATGGGAATTGCAGAAATGGGCTTATTATGAGGGAGCGAATCTGTTCCAAGAGAGGACAATACCTGATGAAAATGGCAAGCACATGGGATGCAGTAGTGGACGAATTGTGCACTGACACAGAAAGTTCAGAAATGGCCTCAGTTCCAGTCACCAAAATGGGCAGATGACACTTAAACACCTCATGGGCCTCGGTCTCATGTGCCTGTCCTTGGCGTGTGCTAACCCTTGGGGGGGACGTCCGTATGGAGGATCACACCTCCTCCGAGGGGCACCCTTGGGATTCTTAACCGCAAACCTAGTAAAGAGGAGGGGGAGAGGTTGTGTTGAGAGATAGTTACTTGTGATATTTGGTTGTACTACGAAATATGTTGATGGCTGCACTCACTTATTGCTGGGATCAATATTATGGCAGTTCCCCCTCCTTTACTGTTGAGAGGTTTACACATGCTACCCATTGGCATAACATGGTTATGTACAATATATGTGATCCAAATGTCAATAAAATATGGTGAAAAAAGGAATCAAAGTTTGTGACTTATTCTCTAGAGATGGAAAATAATTGTGATGTCTTAAAATGATGCCCTATGGTAGATTCCCACTTCTCAAAATGCATGACTAGAGCAAATGGTGTATTGTACAACATATGATTTGCACCATGACTGAGAGCTAGTGTCGTCTTAGGTTGGGCATGACCAAACTGTGGTATCCATTATTAGGTGTTTGCTATCAAGTAATCAGCTTTTGGTTATGACTGAGAAGGAGGTGTTTGCTGTTGTGTGATCTCTGAAGAATTTTGGGACTCAGTTCAATGCTCAGACAGGCCTAAACTGTAAGTTTGCTGATGCGAATGATAAGGAAAAATGGTTGATGTGGTTCATTCCCTTACAGTAGCTTGACTTTATTGAGAAACAGAGGGAAGGCAAAGTGCATGCCAATGCAGAAGGTCTGTACATGTCTTCTATGCCAAGTCTGTATTTTGTATGTAAAGGGCATGTGTAGGAATATACATTGAGGAACATGTGTCAATTTTTTGCTCAATATAATTTCCCAGGGGAACATTTTCTGTCCAGTGAGTCTCCAATGGTAAAAAGAAGTCTGCAAAATTGAGTACCATGCTATTCACAAATTTAATAGGTGAAAACATCCTCTCATCCCTAATCTGAGTTAAAACCGATCACATGAGCAGAGAAGCCATGTAACACTGAAGACCAGGCCTACAAGCTGAAATGAAAAATGAACCCATTTGTGCAACTGGAATCTTAAACTTACACAATGTAAGTCAGCCTTCTTGGCTCATATAAAAATTAGGTATAGCAGCATTGTGCTGAATTGGAAATGTAAGTTTAACACTCACAAATTTAAATGGGTATTATGGGTTTAAGTCCTGTGGCAGTATTACAAGCGAGGCTGAAGCCGTGCTATACACTATTAAGCACAGGTAGGCCCAGATTTACTCATATTTAATGCAAGCTGCACAGCAACTGAAGTTGCTGCGCAGGCTTTCATCAAAGGGCGAGAGAAAAAAAATGTGATATATCCAGTGCCCACCCATTTTGGCTGCCATGTACCAACACACACCTTTGTGCCTTAGTGCAAGGGTGTGTGCATTCTCTAAAACATAGGTTTGTACTGGAAGCGGACCCTTCCAGCACACATACTATCTTTTGAGACTGTCCCAATGTGTACGCGTGAAGTGCAAGGCAGCACACATGTAAAGTTGGAAAAATAAAGAGAAATAAAACAATTTCTCCTTGTTACACCTGCCTCGAGGATGCATATGGTTTTGGTGCAAATCTCTGTCTACGAATGATAATAGATATTGATGTGTGTCAAAACCCATAGATGGTTGCATGAGGATACTCATGTATCACATATGGAACACTCCTTTGATGCACGGTAGTGTAAAAGTCCCATTTTTGTCTAACTTTGGTTAGCAGAGGAGCAGAAAAGTCAGTCTAGGGTAACACATGTACTTGAAAGAAATTAGAATTATAAGCCAACATGGATTTTATATATTATTAGAACATTGGAATGTTGGAAGCTCCATTGAAAACTGGGCTTATAATGGCTGGTATAAGACCGGAGCTCCAACATTCCAATGCTTCTTTGTTCACAGGTGTGGCTGTGAACAAAGGCTTCAGGGAGCCTGATGGGATTTCAATCCCCTCGCACTCCCTAAAGCCTTTGTTTAATTTGTTAGAACATTCTGCCCTCTAGTGGCAGAATGTTCTAATAGCCTTATAGCCCTTTGTAGCTGGCTATACCGGCTAGTAAAGTTCCGCTCCCTTGTTAAAGTCCCTCGCACTTCGGCTCGGGCCTTTAACGCTGGAGCGGGCCTTTAATAGCCGGTATAGCCCGCTACAGCGGGCTATAAGGCCATATTATGTAAATGTAATTTAATGAGGATTTCATATTTCTGTTCTTTCAGTAACCAGTTTGTTCACAAGAGTTGTTTCACACCCATTGGCCCAAAGTTTATTTTTTCTAAAGGCTTCCTGCACTGTAGCCACCTTTATTTGGAAGTTATCTGTCAAGGGAAGCTCAACACTGATCAAAGACTGTCTAAAACAAAAGTCTATCTGCCTATTGGGGCTCCTTCTGTTTTGGCAGCAGACTAGGCTTTTTTTCTCAAGGGTTGTAAGTAGCCTGGTCTCCAAATTCTTAGGAATATGTACCTAGAAGGTGTGTTTTTGTAAATTAACTTAAGAGGGGTCCGATGTGGTTGGATTCGGAAAAGCTGGAAAGGATAGAGAAGCAGAAACCTAGATTAAGTTTAGCTCTGTGATTTTGAAAACCTAGGGAGCAAAGCATTGCAAGCCTACTTTTCCTGAAAGTCTTCCTCAGAACGAGGACCTAGAGGATAGTTCTAGGAAAGAAAAGGAAAGAAAAGGTCAGAAATGTTGAGGTGATTCATTTAGAGAAATTTGTGAATTACCGTTGAGTTAAACCTTATAAAAACTGCAATCACTGATGTCAAGGAAGAGAGTTTCTTGAGGAGGGAGAATAAAAGAAGATAGCATACTTGGAAAACTTCATAATGTCAGCAAAATGATTTTGCAGCGATTGACCCTAGTTTTTCGTAGAATCTCTGGACCTTTTAAAGATTCTATGAGTGCCAGGGAATTTGGCTTCCTACTGACCAACACAGCTAGGAGGATCCATATCTGTCCAGAAGAAGACTGTGGAGCTTCTTCTACAGTGGCTGGAGGAAGGGTGGAATGTCCAAAAGTCCTAGATTTACTTAAAGTTTGCCTTTGTGCAACCCAAAACGATACAAAGCTTCGAAAGGTGGTGTAAACAGCGAAACAGATTAATTTATAAATGCAAAAGGTTATTTTCTACTGCAAGTTTCCTTTCATGCTGCACCTAATCACCATTGCAACATTCCGCTTTTAATCTATGCAAGGGAGTGTGCTAGGGGCAGGCCGGTTAATCATGACAAAATAGCCAGATCTACTACTAACATGATCTCATTCTGCCCCAGATCCAAACCCCAAGTAAAGGAAGGTGTGAAGCAGTATATCGCTTGATGTACCTATTTATAACATGTATTCTTTTCTTTAAAACACGTCTTACATGTCTGACCCCGGGCTGTTGGCTGTACGTAGGATTTTGTACTGGAGTATATATCGCCAATCCAAAGTGTATGCTAGACCAAGTAGACTTGCCATCTCACCACATCGTGATACCGTGCATCATGCAAAGAAGCCATTTTTTAAATGAGCACAATGATTACATCATTGGCAGTCAACTCTTCGTGAATATGGTGCGGTGCTGATTTCTATCAGTCATGAATGATAGCAAATCTGGGTCAGAGTGAGCTGCATCCACAAGAAGGTAAATCTTCAAGACCAGTGAGGACTTGAATAGTTTTGACTGTGAACCTTAATGAAGTGAGGGATCAGGCATTTTTCACACTTGAACCCCTGGTTTGGGGTCCAAGCAGCCTCCCATGGATGTTGGAGCCTTTTTGAGCCCCAGGGAAAGACTGTGTGAACGTCTGAAACTGGAAACTATAGACTCAGGTCTGGAGAACGCTTTTGAAGATCTTCATCTGGAAATGTATTGATCATCTACTTTCTAATCTAGTGCATTTGCTGCAACTGAGTGAAACTTTGGGTTTAAAGGACTGTACTTCTCAAAACAATTTGCTTTGAAAGTGGGAGGCATTGCTTTGTGTAGTGGCAAATAATGATGCCCTGCTGTCAGTCATAACACCATAACAATCCGATGTAAGTTAATTTTGAATAAGAAAAACTGTTGTAAACTTAAAAATCACTCCAATCATGTTTTACTATGCCTACATAAGATTGTTTTTACTTTCCTTTTAATCAAAACTATGTTTTCTTTTCTAGTAAATTGATTTGTGAATTTTATCTTGTCTATTTCTGGGGACAGTCTTGCAGCTCAAGCCCAGCTACCAAAAGAGAGTCAAGTCTTTCCTTATCCTCTGTGGGATCCTCTGTCGGGGTGCTCAGCCACACCTCACATCAGTCCTCTGTCCTGTAGTCTGCTGGGGGATTTTCCTGAAATCCCAGCGATCTATTTCAATTATTTTAGGAAGCGTAGGGTGAAGAGTGGATAATGATTCTGTTCATTTAAACGTTGGTAAAATACATTGGTTTAAGATACAAATGTAAACGCATTTACCTGAATGAAGACACTTTAATATTTTAACAGCATTATTTAAATAGTGAGCGCACAGATGATTATTTTCACAATAACAATTTAGAAGTGGTAATTAATCTATTATTTTTTGTCACTGAGAAAAACAGACTGTCTGAAGTTAGTCTTGCATATTTCTCAGATGTGGGACTATGCTGTGTGAAAGCAGTGTGGGGCATATTTATCAATAAGTATGCAGCACAGCGCAGCAAGTCACCTTGCTGCACTGTGTTACAGAGAAAGGGCAGGAATATGCCGTATTTAACATAATACAGTGCATTCCAGCCTTTTCCCAGTGCTGGCGCACAATGGGCTGCGTAGCGCCAACGCAGTCACCCTTGAAACATGGTACAAGGATGCCAGCATTGCATGCAGGATAGTTTTTTTGCAGGTAGCGGCACCTACCTTGACAAAAGCAATCCCCTGAGGCATATTCCTCTTTCTATGTGTGCTGCAAAATGCACCACATATAGAAAGAGGAGAAACGAGGAGAAATAAACATATTTCTCCTCATTACGCCTCCCCTGGGAACGGGTAGCCGTTTTGGCACATTCCCAGGTTTCAAAGCAATGGTAAATCTGGGAATGAGTCAAAATCCATGGGTGCTGTGTAGGAACACCCACGGAACGCTTACCTGGGGCAGAGTAACGCAACACAGCTAGTTGCGCTGTGTTGCGTTACTCTGGGTTCATCAAGCCACTCAGGGCCAAGCAAAGTGGCCTTGCGTTGCTTGATAAATCAAATTTCCGGATTGCGTTGCACATAAGCGATGCAACCCCTTGATAAATATGGCCTGGTGTATTTAAAATCTAAAATAACGTGGATCTGATTTGCCAAGAACTTCATCTGGGATGTGTGTCAAGTGTGTGTCTAACGCACTGATAAATGTGACTGCCATCCACAAACGTGTCCATCTGCACCATGTACACGCTCTGCAAGGTGTAAAAATGAAAATGAGAATATTTGGAAATCATACAAATCCCTTTTATGAAATGAAAGCAAAATATTTTCTTTCCATTTTGTCTATTCAATTTCTGACTGATGCAAAAGTTAGACGAGGGTCTATCGACGAACAGGGCAAACAGGGGGAAGAAATGCTACAGCAGCAGCAACCACCTGTGTGAAATTAACTGAGTTTTATGTGTATTGCCAATTTTGCCCACTCCATTATTACCACTTGGCATGAGCTAATCTGGTAATTTTACAATGTCAATGCACCTTCCGTGAGCATGGGTAATTCATACGCACGCAGCATACCATATGCACATGCAGTATAAAGTATTATTGTATTGTGCTTGTATGCACAGTTTGCGTTCAATTTCAGGCACGGTTTTTGCTCGTGCAAATTGTCATGGTGCTCTGGGGAGTTATTTTGTTGAAGTTATGGATGACAAATCATTTCATGCATGATTGGGGTTAGGAGAAGTCCTTGCCGTTTAAAATTAAGACTCCTTAATGTTCTGTGCACTCCAACGAGCTATGTAAAGTTTTGAACAATGGCCTTCTTTATGGCCTTATTACAAAACATTGCACAGCGGGTTGGGAAAGTCTTCTTTTTCCTCCAGTGTAGGCAGATTGAGACGCTTTTCCCTAAAAGGGAAAATGCAATATGTAGACGGTCTTAGTTTCAGAAGCACGGGGAGGTCATGACTACTGCACATATATAGCTTCTGTCAACAGGGCTCTGGGCTATGGGGAGATAAGGAATTCCGCATTTTAGTATAACAAGCTTTGCCTTTGATGGAACACTTCAACCTTGTCCAAGGTTAAGCTCTGCGTTTGTTAATATAAGAAAAATGCTTGCATATGGCACATGGAAACAAAGGAGGGCAGGCAAGGAAAAGTACGTTTTTACAATAAAATAATGATATTCAATTTTACTTAAATTCTGGCACTCTATAATTCAGAATTCCTTTCAAAAGCAGTACTCTAGTGTTGCCAGAAAATGTTAAAGCACTGGATGGAAAAATAAATGAAATATAATTGCATAATGAGAAAATGCCAAGATGTGTGCTAACTGTAAAACTAAGTTTTTTTCACACACTGGGGACCTAACATAAATGTCTATTTCCACTCAGCGTCTAAAGGTTTTCCGAGCACCTACCGTACATTGCAGATGATGAATTCACATTCTATAGGACCAATGTATCATGCAACTTGAAATACAAACAAGAAATCAGATGATATTCAACTGATGTGTTTAGGAAAATCATAATTTATTGTGTCAAATATTTTAAGCCAGAATAATTTATCATAGTATAAACAGTGGTGAAATATTTGCTTTTAGTTTTCAATCTGAAAATCGCAAAACTGTCAAAATCCAGTATGAAAAATATTCGAAGTTCCTATTCTGGAATGTTAAACAAAAATAATACTAATTAATTAAAAGCAAATCTCATCTGCTCATACAGTCACAACACAACTCATAACACACTTACCACTTTTGTATGTCACTGGAATAAAAAAAATTAAAAAGTCTGAAATATATTTACAAAATATTATTTTCATATCCAACCAGTATCATATATTTAATAGAAGCATTATTAATTTACATCACTGCTCGCTGCACAACTTTGATTGAGCAAAAATATTAAGGCACTCTAATCAAGTTAC
The DNA here is from genome assembly GCF_964204655.1 of Triturus cristatus. Taxonomy (NCBI): domain Eukaryota; kingdom Metazoa; phylum Chordata; class Amphibia; order Caudata; family Salamandridae; genus Triturus; species Triturus cristatus. The sequence continues at coordinate 427,519,111 of NC_140593.1, forward strand.
TGGTACCATGTTGCTGTGTTTGTACAACTTTTATCCACATGTTTACATACTAGCTTTTTAACTTTGCAATAGAGGCATGGGAAAGTGGAAAGCTATAAACATATATATGTATAGTGCAAGGAACATGTGCGTGGGAAACAAAATAGCTAGTATGTAGCTTAGAGGGGAAGCAGGTAACTTTGACTCCAGGCCCAGTTTTTGAGTTGAAAAAAACTAATTAAGCACAACAAAATCTTTGGTAATGAGTCTTTAATTCTGTCAAATGTGAAGCTTATTTGGGAACATATTAATGGCAGAACCCAATTTATGGCTCTGTCAACTGGACAGGGGCATCAAAGGACACAAAGTGTCCCACTGTCAATATATATATATATATTCACTTAAAAAACCATAGGTTTCACACATGTTGTTAGGTGGACATTTCACTCGTAAAAAACCAATGAAATTCCACCGTTATAGTTAGTTCAGATAACTATAACTCGCGCGCCTGCAATCCAGTGCTCATGACGTCACATATTTCATCACTCATGACATGGTCAGTGGCATCACTCATGACATCACTGATGACATCATCCTTGTGATAGAGTGGCGGTCGTGCGAGTTATAGTTATCTGAACTAACTATAACGGTGGAATTTCATTGGTTTTTTACGAGTGAAATGTCCACCTAACTATAACATGTGTGAAATCTATGGTTTTTTAAGTGAATTTGCAAGTTTTTTTAAATGCCAATTCCTAACTATAACGTGTGTGAAACCTATGGTTTTTTTAAGTGAATTTGTACGGTTTTTTAAATGCTGTTTTTTTTTTTTTTACACCCTTCGGGGTCCTTTAGGGACCCCCTGACAAAGGCTAGGGGGTCAGGAACTCTCTACCCTGCCCCCTTCTCACGTTTGCCACCTCTCTTTTTCACTCTCGCACCCACAACAAACAAAATGGCGGCCGACGCTTCCTGATTTCGACCGATTCGAATGTTGACTGTCATGAATCCACCAATCAGAATTACGCTCGCACACGTTAGGGTGCGCGCATGGTGCGCGCACGTGCGCGGCTATAGATATGTATGTGCTTTTAAATGCTATTTTCTCAGAAACTACTGAACAGATTGACTCCATATATGCAAAAGGCACTTCCTTGACCTGAGGACTACCTCTCTGCCAAATTTCAAGTAATTCTATTCAGCCGTTCAGGCTGTACCTTTGACTAAAGGTCCTATGGGAAAATGCATGGGGAAAACGTGTTTTGGGACCCCCCTTTTTTCTCGGCCCCCGCTTGACGAATCACCCCGAGACTTTCAGGGTAGGAGCTGAACGGAGCACCCCATTAGTTGTGAAAATTTCGCGAAGATTCGTCAACCGGTGCCAAAGTTATTCAAAATAGAATCTTCAGATTTCCTATGGAAACACGGTCCTAACTATAACTATCTACTGGCGACCGCCAGTAGATAATATATGCCACAGGAGATTCTTGTAGTATATATTCACTGAAACATAGGTTTCAGGGACAATATAGTTAGTTGGACATTACACTCTTATAAAACCAAAGATATTGGACAGTTATAGTTAGTAGAGCTAACTATAACTCGTGTCCCCGCAATGCACTGCTGATGATGTCACATATTACATCACTCATGACATGCTCAATGACATCACTCATGACATCTCAAATGACATCACTGATGACATCATCCACTTGATCATCTGATGCACCTCCTCACACCCTAATAAAACCTTTCATACAGCCACTCTAAAATACAGACTACCAAGATCAAAACCATAGACAGACCAATAGCAGTTAGTACATACTGGCGCATTCTGGGTTGGGGGATTAAGTCCCCTTAAATCCTGAGGTTCCCTGGGGGCCAACTAGCCCGCCAGCTACCTCCAGTAAGCACCACAGAGCTGGATTGCAGAGAGGTGGTCCGAGGCCACGCCCCTTTTTACACCACTCTAGAAAACGCGACTCCTGGTGCACTGCTGGTGGGGTCCTTGTGGGACTCCCTGATCAGGCCTAGGGCATCAGGGTGTTTCTACCCTGCCCTCTTTCCTTGTTTTTCATCTTTTTTCCACCATTTTTCTTGTGACTCTGTTACCGAGTCACAAGATGGCCGCCAACACTTCTTGGTTTGGAGTGTTGACAGACAATCAGAGTGAAGCTCGTGCCCGGGAGGATTTGTGAATCCTCCTCGGTGCTCAGATATATATATATATTTTTTTTAATTTCTCAACAACTACTGAACAAATTTACACCATTTAAAAAAGCACGCTTTATGGACCAAGACCTACCTTTTTGCCAAATTTGGTGTAATTCCGTTCAGCAGTTCCAGCTGTAGCCTGTTTCAAAATCCCTATGGGAATTAACATGGGGAAAACGCGTTTTGGGCCCCCTTTTTTTCTCGGCCCCCGCTTAACGAGCCACCCCGAAACTTACGTTTTGAAAATTTTGTAAAGATTCGTCAAGCGGCGCCCCACAGATATTGGCAAATCAAAAAACGCTTTTCCTATGGATAATAGGTCCTAACAACCTACTGGTGACCGCCAGTAGGTAAAAAAAAAAATATATATATATATATATATATATATATATATATATATATATACACACACACACACATACATATATATTCTAAGTGACTTTGACTCACACAAGTGGGTCTGTAAATTTGACATATGGTCTAACATGGAAGAAGGCTTCATTTTACTGTATTTTTAATACAAAAAATGCCATTGTCTATCTACAAAGATAGCTTTCTCAAAATATTTTAAATTACAAGCTAGAAAAACAACTGTAAGCTAAAATTTTACAACATACAAAATAGTTATTATAAAGTTAACACTACATTCCAGCAGCACAAAACTTACAAATATTGCTGTTTGATTGAAAAATATCTTATATGTCTAAAATTGTTTCTGTGGTCATAGCGTTTATTCACAGGCAGTCCTACAAAGAAACCTAAACCCCATCTTGTGAAGCATGATTTAGCCAGGTTTTTTGGTCTAATCCCATGCTGCAGAGTTAAATATATAGAAAGGGAAAGGCTCATGTTCCATATGTTTCCAATTTAAGGATTACATATATTTGTATATATAACTTTCACCCTGGACAGAGAAGAGGCTTGCCAATTGGTTAGTCTAATTTGACACATGTAAACTTCAACGTATTTGAAGACACGCTGAACCAGAAACATTTTTAAAGCAGAAAATACACAGAGCTCTGGCACAAAATAATAAAAATAGATCGGCAGTGAGATCGTTTTTACAAAGTGTTTAAAGCACATAAATCTATCAAATTAATTTAAATAGATAGACCGTAGTGATCATTTCCTTCCCTACTTTTTAATATGCCCTTCAAACATTTTCTCTAGTTTTCTTTACTTTTATTTTTAATTATGTTTTGCCATTTCTTTTATTTGACTGTAAATCTAAGGGCTTTCTTTTCAAATGTAAACTCTTTTAACATTTAAGGACGGAGCTTCCTTGTGGATCTGATGTCATCCTCCTGGGGAGATGCCACTGTCTGTAGCCTCTACTATTACACTGTTATGGGCAGCTGACATCAGTCTAGCAGTAATACTTGTGCCCTCTCCATGTCTGTGGGAGTGGTAAATGTTTAATTACAGCAAGCACAACACAATGTAAGGCAGACATCTACATTAAACAGGGAATAATACCTACCACAACAGGAAATTAAATAATAAATAATTTATCCGAAGGATATGTTTGGAAATAAAACTAAGGGACCCATTTGGATGTCTGACACCGAAACAGGACTTAATCCGCCTGACTATTGGTTTGTGGGTTCACCCGCCGATTTAGAATGCAACCGCCCTATGCGAAGTCGGAAGCATTAATATTTCCATTGCAGCTTGTGCGGCAGCTGGAAAAGTCCGCAGCACAAGCTGCAATAAAAAAATTGATATTTACAAACATTTTTGCACTTTGTCACACTGTTCATGGATGTTTGGATGCATGGATGTTTGGGCAGGCCTTATAACGGAGGCTGCGGGGGGACAGAGGCCCTGCTAGGGGCCCCTACAGTCAGTTTCCGACAGCCTTTCTATGGCAGTCGGACTTCCATAGAACGACAGTGGGAAATGTGGATCATAATTTCCGCGGCGGTGCCTGAGGAGGCAACACCTCCATTTTGGGGATTATGATCTGCCCTCTAACCGGAAGCCGAGCGGAATTCCCCCACGGATTTGCCTCCGACCGGCAGCATCGTACTATGGCAGTCGGACAGAACCCCTGATGTAGGATGGAAAACCTCTTCCACCCAACATCATAATGAGACCCTAAATGGTAAGAATAACCTTTTAAGAAGTAGAAAGCGCAACCTCCAAAATAATTATTCAGCCAGTAATTATTGCTATTCAATCAGCCATCAGTAAAATGCATTCTGCAATAAAGTAGCAAAGCAAGGATTGTGATACTTAATTTATCTTTTAAGTGCAATAGCCAGTAAGAGAGTTCAGGAAGTACAGCACCTTCAGTGGAGAACTGCCAGATTTTAAGGCTATACACAAAAGATGGGTCTGAATGGAAACCACTACATCAGAGGTGATCCTGAAATTCTGCCACAAATTTCGCCCCAAATTCCCCACCCCGACCCTATGCAGATCGAGTCCTTGTTTAGATGAAGTGTGATAAAGCTTACATCTTCTAACTGACACAGAGAATAGAACTATTTTCAAAAAGGACATTTTAAGAACAGGAGTTGTGATTTTCATTTCCCCCTCAGATTGGAACCCACTGTGTAATTAATGCAAAATCAATTTAGCAATCGGTCAGGCTCTGATTATATGGGATTATTTTTTGGCATTCAATATCTTGACTAGGTCTAAGGACTCTATCTAGAGTTTGACAGGCAGGATACTCCATCAAAACGTGAGGGATATCCTATGTGCTTTATCATAAGTGCCATATGCTATAATACACTCTTAATACAGAGGACAGGACAACTGCCACGTTTGTCCACCAAACTCTAAATAAGGCATATGGTTCACAATCAGGTGCCTCTTTAGAGTTCAATGGAAAATGGCATGATAATGGCATGTCTGTCCTAGGCATACAAAATACACATAAAAACATACCCTTAAAAGGAAGAGTTGTAAACTATTGCACTTTTTAAATAACCCAACCATGTTTGTTTGAGTATTACATACAAAAGAAATACATTGACAACACCCTTAGTGTCATTTGCAACAACATTTAGAGATCCTAATAATACTGTAAAAAACATATAATTACATTTTGTTTTACATCAATCAGATTTGTAAAAGATGTGTTCATGTTTTATGACCTCATCCTTGGGCCGATTAAAGTTCGATGGAAACATAAAAAGAGCAAGCACTTTGGCAATTTCATTTGAGGCACAAATGCGGCATTTTATGCCCACGTTGTAGCTTATTTTTGTGAGGCAAAAGCACTTTCGGCAAAAGCATTGCAGGCACTATACTTAACAGTGTGAATAGCATACAATAAGTTAATATCACGATAAAAAAATGTCTCATCATTTACATTTTCTTTGAAGAAGATACTCTGCGCTTCAGTTCAATATTCAAAGTCTGGCGGAGCATTTCACTTCCGTATCAAATAAGGGAAGCCACTTCGTCATTTCCTTCACAGCTATTTTTCGGATTGTGAAAAATACTTGCATGGGGGAGATGCAGCCTTGAGAACTTGGTATCTATCCCCTTCCCCTCAATAGTTTTTTAATACTGTGGAATTAATGGCACTTTGACAGTCTTTACTTCAGATATATGTGAGGATTTCTGAATAATGCAGCTTGTTGTGCCCTGCAGTTGTTCTTCTCCTTGTGCCAGGTTGGTCAGGGCCATAGCTGCGTTGATTTCTTTCCAGTAGGTTGTTTCATCCTTGTTGGCGCCATGTTTATTGGCTGCACTACATTGAATGACATTGGGGGGAAAATATCACACATGTCAGCAAATGTATGCCTGTAGTTTTAGTTTCTTAAAGAAAAAAATAAAATGTAGTTCTCACCTGTCACTTTTTATCGGTCCTTTCTCTGGTGTTTCTGAAAATGCAAAGAAAGTCAGTCAGTTAACCATTCCACAGAACAGAAAGGTAAACATTTTACAAAGCCTCACCCTATATTGTCTCTGGAGATAAACAAGTGACTGGGAATAGGACAACTAGTGTACTGTTCCTCATGAAAGTTAATTGTATGCAAAGATGATCCCTCAAGTTTGAGCAGATACTGTTTGCGCCTGCTCTAATCATCACACATACTGATTTTGCACTGCAGCAATTATAATTTGATGGGTACTAATATAGATCACACCGTCCCCCACTAAAGTGCCCATGCCCATTCCACAGTTTGGAACTGAAACAGATATGAAACAAATTTGGTAGTGTTTATACTGACCTCAAGTGAGTGGTCAGTCACTTACTGATTTGAGTCACACTCCATCTTTATCCTGTTCACTGAACTCAATTTGCAACTGGTTGCAAATCTATTCCAGTCATGCAGAACCGTAAACTGTCATTAAATGTTTCTGTGTGTTTGGTATTAATGGGTCCTAAACACACACACACACGTGCACACATGCATGCACTCTATCTCTCTTTCTCTCTCTCTCTCCCTCTCTCACTTTCTGTTGGTCAGTCTCTCCACTAATTTTACCTGTGACCCCTTCTCTGTTCCAATGGCTAAAAAGCAATACTAGAAATTATTAGACCTGACATCCTAACCAGTGCTAAAGTGCTTGTGCTCTCACCTTCAAACATGGTAAAATTAGCCTACACCCAATTGGCACATTTAATTAATATTTATTTGTAAATCCCTAGTAAATGGTACTACATGTATCCACGGCTTGTAAATTAAATGCTACTATTAGGCCTGTAGCACTTATTATGCCACCCAATAAAGTAGCTCTAGAAAAACATGTTTACTACAGCCTGCAGTGCAGTTTTGCACTGCCATTTTGACCTGGCACATTAAACCTTGCACCAGGCCTAAACCTTTCTTTTTTATACTTATATAACTATAAGTTATTGCAAAGGTAGGGCTTAAGGCTCATTGGTCAGGGTGCATTGTACTTAAAAAAATAGATGAGTGTAGTTCTGTTTTCCATGTATTGGGAGTGAAAACTTCCTAAAGCCGTTTTACATTGTTCTAAGACCCATCTCTCCTATTGACTAAAAGTGGGGTACCTTATTACATATATTAAATGCTAACTTTAGATTGGGAGCAGATAGATATATGCTGTTTACACTCAAATGCACTCTAATTTAAAATCCTACGAAATTATAATGTCAAATTTTAAGTTAGAATTCTGAAAATATTACTTTTAGAAAGTTGGCATTTTCTTGTCGCAAACATCTGTGCCTTCTGACAGTATACTGGGTCACAAGACAGTGAATAGCTCTGCTGTTGGGGTTTGTGTATTGCTTCCAGACAGTGACGTAAAGGAGATGGACAGGATAGGCCTTTTTGGCAGATGACTGAAGAGGGGCTATATCCAGCCCGACTTACATTTCAAAGGGCTTTGCCTCCTGTACACACAAAGCAACCTGCCCCCAGGCCTGCCGTTCCTTTTGTCACCCCTAAATAGTTTGGACCCTTGACAGGGAAAGAACTTTCCAAAACCATAGGTGGGGGAAGGGGAGGGAGTCCCCCATCAAAGGCTGACACCAGGTATGACAATTGGTGCTCCAGAGCCATTCATCAGAACACTCCTGAATCTGTGGAAATTACAGAAGAAATACTGTCCTGCAGCCTGAGAAAAGCCATGCTGCTTGAATAACTGCTTTGATATCTAAGAATGAAGATTGGACCTGCTTGGCTTTATCTCAGGCTACCCCGTGTGACTCCAAGGGTCAGTAGGCTGACCTCCTGTGTGACTTACATAGACACAACAAGCTTCAAAGGCCTCCCCGCAACTGAATTGCCTGGATCTGCAACAGGACCAGCCTGAACCCAGCTGCTGGCCTCTGTTGTGAGTCCTGATCCTCAAGAAACCCCACAAGATCCTGGAACCTTGTCTGACATCAGTAAGAGTTCCTCCTGGGTGAAAAGGTGAAACTTCTGAAGATTGGGCTTATAGTGACTGCGAACGGGCCTGTTCACACCGATACTCTTCTGCCTGTGATGACTGTCAATGTGAAGCTCCTACAATGACCGACAATGCCAGACCTGCACTTAGCTCTACAGCAACAGAAGTCCACAATGCCCAACCTGCTCTTCTTGCTACAGTAATGATAGTCCACGATGCTCAGCCTCCTCCTTGTGGCCTCCTCCACCGAGAAAGAAACTCTTCACACCAGGCTTAGAAGATAACTTTTCAGTGGGACTGGTCCTTGTATTTGACCCACACTCCATCACAGTCAGCCTGAACTTGTGACTTTCCCCTGGTCTATCATGTCCATATGGTTGCGATTTGGGCTTTGTGATTCTAGGTGCTATTATCACTAAAAACATTGAAATTGAATATCCCCGACTCTACTGATTGAAATTTTGTCATTCTGATATTGTTTTATTTATTTTTCTAAATTGATTTGGGATTTTTCTTGTGTTGTGTTTTTACTTTATTACTGTCTGTTTGCTGCATAAATGCTTTACACATTGACTCTAAGATAAGCCTTATTGCTTTTGTGCCGGGTAACCAGGAGGTTAAGCACAGGAGGTTAAGCACAGGTTAATTAAGTGACTTTTTGCTGATCACCCTGATGAGGATTGTGGTTGTTGCTTGAGTGGTGCTTCTACACCCTCAACCGATAACCCACTTTCTCACAGAGATGCTTCTGATTTAAGGACAAGTTTGACCTACATAGAAATATCTAAAAATAATGAATAAATAAACTTTGAAGCCATAGTCACATAAGAGCATAGCAAAAGAGCAAGCCTTTTGAATAAACAATCCCGCTATTTTTTGTAAATGTCCATGCTTCTTTCATTAATTGATGCTTAAAATTGGTAATGTATCATACACACACATTAATTCAGTGTACTTTATATTTTCTGCACTTTAATCATCAATAGAATGCATGCAAATTCCAAAATTGCTAGTGAAAATGTTCTTAAAACTCGGAAGCCACAGAACGGGTAATGAAAGAACTGTGCTTATATGCTTCAAGTCCTGCTTGACAAATAGGTAACAGTGCATCAACATTTTGAAATTCCTTGTCCCATCCTGGTAACGCTCCTTTTGTGGTACCCAGCTGTTCGTTGTTCACCCCTTTAATCTTTTTGTTGAGCCATTGGGCGACATACTGATGAAACATTGCATCTTCTTTCCCCAGTATGCCACTTTCACCTAATTATGTCTCAAGATTAATTAATGAAGTCCAAGCCTAGATGACTAACATGAAGCTCTCAGAGAGCCCGCACAGGAGATGCTGTCTGCCCTTTTCCTAACAAAATTTAGAAATAGTCACAGTCTCAGTCACATATCTGAACAGGAAAACAAAGATTCTCTATTTTCTGTCTGTCATTTATTATTGTATTTATTTATTTTCTGTTTGTTGTTTTGGTTTGTGTTTCCAGAGTGCAGACCTACCCACAGTGGCAGTAGAGTGCTTTAGACATCACAACCATAGCACAATAGAGCTTACCAATGGTAAAGGTATCAACCAATAGCAAATGAGATACATTCGACCAGAAGGAGAGCATCATAATCAGCAGACAGCTGAGCAACTGAGGAAGAGTGAGGGATCAAATGTACTAAGAAGAGGAGGGAGGGAAAGAAAACGGGGAGGCAAACTGGTCTGGCAGATGAAGTTCGAGCTAGTGAGTCTTGAGGTATTTTTTGAAGAAGAGGAATACGCCTGATTGTTTCAATGCTCTTGTTTCATATTCGGGGGGGGGGGGGTTACATAATGGAAAGCTGAATTTGAGGTATTTATTTTTTTTGTTTTCAAGATCAGAAGGAGACAGGGGTTTCCTTAACCCTAACTACTTTAGGAAATACCAGACTGCAACTTAAACTCCATCAGAATCTCAGGCCTTTCCTCTCTAAGCAGGACCTTTAGATGGCTGTACAACCCCTAGTTATCTCACACTCAACTATGATACTGCCTTAAAGACTGGACTACTCAAATCTCACCAGGCATCCTCCAGAGTGATCGGCAGGGAGTGTTTCTGAAAAACGTTTGAGAACATGACGCCTCTCTTCGCATGCATCAGATCATTCCCACTGAAACTTCATCATGTCTATAGAATGGGCTATATTGTTTATGAAGTATACACAAAAGTGATGGATGGAATGCTTGAATTAACCTCAGCCACTGGTAATTACTCAGGGCTGCATCCCAGTCCCTTGTTATGTTGCACACTATGCCACCTCAGTTTGGACCCAGCCATATGCAAATCATTCTTGACCTTTCTGTAATGGGAACAGCCCAGCCGAAACTCTCCAGCCAAGTCCACCATGAACTGGAACACAAGCAACACAGGACAGGTATTGCCCTAAATATGGTTCATAAGCAGGATATAGCTTTAATCCAGTGGCACAGTTTGCAGAGGACCAACATCTGGAATGCTTGAATCAATTTCAGCCACTGGTAAAAACTTGGGGTCAAATCCAAGTCCATTGTTATTTTGCTCATATGCAACCTGTGTTTTGAACCCAGCCATATGCAAATCAGCCTTTACCATTCTCCATTGTGAACAGTCCACCTTAATAACCTTTAATACACATCTCAGAAACAGCAAGTCTCTGACATTAAATGGAGCCTTACGAAGTCATGCCCTGCTGAAGATCGATGTAGCAAAATTGCAAAATTCATTCATGCTAAAGTGCTTCATTTCAGGTAAAGACCCCAAAAGTTGGACTGTTCTGCAAGCATATATCAGAAATGTCTCCTCAATCCCTAGTTTCAAGAGAAGCTTCAAACAACCATTCCTAAATAAGCTTAATTGAGCTTTCATTCAGTAACTGGAATTATTTTTGACAGACCTTCAAATTGCTCTCCTCAATTCTATTGGATGACTTCAGAGATCAGCTTGTACAACGTAATTACCATTATCCCGATGGTATTCAGCTCCACTAGAACACACATGCTATTATTGCCTAGCTGATTGTAATGATTTGCCGTATATGACCTGAATTTGTACCTAAATATGAAAGTACTGCCATTAAAGTAATGAGGGCTTTGAAACTATCTAAAATTAAAGTGAGTAACCTTCGGATAAGTATAACTACTCAAAATAAATTGCTTCTATACCGTTCCTCTGTATTAAGTCACAAACTTGAATCTACAGTTATCTCGGATATGTCTCATATGCACATGGTATCATACACCAGTATGCATCTATTCTAACCACCTTTCAAGATACTCCGTTATGTGCTTTGACACCCTATGTTCAAAGTTTTGACCACCCTATATTAGGAAAAAGAAAGAAATTATAGATGGGACCATGGATTGTGTTACCTCATTTGACTTCTCCTTAGTTTTCCCTCACAGAACAGCATTGTCATACAGAGAATGGGGTGCAACATTATTTTGTAAACCTCCTTTCTGACGTGAGCTAACAGGGATTTTGCTCTAAGTGGATGGATCTCCATGTGGATTGCCGCCAATGCAACTTAGAAAACATACAAGGATCTCAATGGCCCTCCATGGGCTAAGTCACAGGGAACCGGTCAGCACTCAGACTGCACTGTGGACCTCCCAGGTTTGATTGGAGGTTAATGTATGCACACACTATACTCTGTATCTGAGAAGCAAATGACTAGCACAATTTCACAGTTAGCATTCTTTATTAAATTTTATTCTGGAGGATAAAGTATGACATGAAAGTATGGTATTAATGTGTTCACCAACAGCACAGGCAATTATGAGAAATGAAAGAATCCCTAACATATTAATAAGTATTTATAGGAAACGTTGTTATAATTTTCCTAATCCCTGGAAATGTATCTCAGCCCGATGTATAATACCTTTTCTCTTGTCTTACTGAAGTGAGCACAACCTTCAAGTAGGTAAAGTTAAGGTTCAAGGGTAGGGCACTCCCTAGTCTAACATAAACCACAAATTCTGATTGAAAGCAATGGTATCCAGGAACACTAGTCACTACATATACACAACACCTTTGCAAGCATTCTAAAACAATTCATTTGTAACATGACAAATTAGAGTTTGCAAACTATGGGTCTCATTTAGACTATTATGGATGCAGGATATCTATCAGAAAGTGTCAGATGACCCATTGACCGCACTTGTAATCCTGCCTTTCCCCTGTTTTATTTAGAGTCAGGGAACAGCCATGTTTCTGACAGCAGATCCCCACCTGGTAGAAACATTTGACCTAAGGGCAAGCACTCAATGTATAGCAGACTATCTGCCCCAGACAGGGCAGATATTTCAAAGTACATTTTTCCTGTTTGGGACCACCAGAAATAACATCCATGGTCATGGAAAAATCTCCCAGCATGTCATTGTCATTTGTGTTTTTTGTTTTGCAATAGCAACCTTCCACCTTGGTGTATGTTCAAACTAAGGGACATATGTATTATTCCAAATTGCGATCGCAAACGCTGAAATTCGGGGAATTTCGGCGTTTGCGATCGCAATTTGGCTCAGTGGTATGTATTAAAGAAAAACTGCCTTGCAAAATATGGAATCGCAAAATTTGCGATTCCTTATTTGGAAACTGCATTTAAGGAATCGCAAATTGCTATTCCTAACATGCAATGTAAGAAGCACAGAAAAAGTGCAATTTGGCCTTAAGGAATTGCAAATTACCACCAACTTCAAGTTGGTGGTAATTTGCGATTTCTCTGAAAAATTCACTTTTTTGCATTTTTCAAAGTGCCATGTGGCACACATACATGCCCTTAGGGCATGTATGTTTGCCACATGTGCACACATGCACATTTCAGGGATGCAACAGGGTGTCCTTTTGACACCCTGGCACCCTTGAAATTGCATTCTCAATTTGCGATTCTCTAATTGAGAATCGCAAATTGAGAATGTCTTCCCATTCATTCCTATGGGCCTCTAGGCCCAAAGGAATGAATGGGGAGGTATTACTTAATTGCAAATCGCAGTTTGTAATTCACAATTAAGGAATATGTAGGATTCGCAAAATTATTTGCAAATGCTACATACATAGCGTTCTGCGATTCTCAAATAGCGATTCACAAAAAATGGCTATTAGAGAATCGAAAAACCAAACTTTCATACATATGGCCCCACGTAGTTACTATGCAGTTTTTCACAGATTTTTCTCCAAGTAGTGAGCAGTCAAACAAAATAACTTCTTGACATGTGAGTATGTCATTGCTATGATGATAACTTGCATTGAATTGACTAGAATGACTCACTGTGGCTGTTTTTCTTTTTCTTTTTTATTGCCAGAAGGTGGATGAGACAGAGATGTAGAGAAGTCTGTGAATTAGCTGACAGAGGAGTTCAGAGACCTCTCTGCTGAACATCAAGCAGTGAAGAAAATGGCACTTAAAAAACTGTCTCTTGCCAAGAAAATGGACAGTGAAAAAAAGCAGTCTGTTGCCACCAGTAGCCACAAGCTCACAATGTGGCGTACCTTGCTGTACCCTATTCTGAGCAAGAAGACATTGGGTGGATAGCCCCTGGATCAAAACCAATACTGACACCTCCCATCAAAGAAGATGTCTATCAGTGCTGCTTGAATGCAGTCATGGCTGAGACCAGTCAGTCCAATATGGATTTTCCCAACAAATTGAATCTAGCACAGAAACCCAGGAGCAAGAAGACTCTACTTCACCTGACCTTCTAGAGGAACGATCAGAGCAAATATTTCAACTTGCTGCACAATAACAGGGTTTGACTGCTCTTACACATCCGACCCATCATCTTCACCATCTCTCTGTGGTAAAGAGAAACGATCACTCTGACATCTTCCCCAAATCTACCCTCAGGTGAAGGTGACATGGAGTGGACCATGAGTCCTGCCATGAGAGAAAAGGGAGAATGAAGGCTCCAGAAAGCCTGGCTGGCAGTAAGGAAAATGAAGCAGTGACTGTTTTTGTCCAGAGTGGCCATGAGGAAGTGCAGATCACATCTATTCGACCAACTCCTGTATCAGCGTCACCTGCTTCTGTCTTCTCAAAAAGCCAAACACCAGCATAAAGCCACCCAATCACATTCTGTCCTAAGGAAAAGGAAGGGCAGTCTTCAGTTACCAAATAAACATATACATATCTATTTATAGTGTCAATGAAAAGTCTGCTGGTTTGGCTTAGTCTATCTGGATATAAATCTCAGGGTGCAATAACAGATTGTGTCCTCTGAAGAGTACTTCTGTGCCTCTATAGTGGATTCACTGTACAAACAAGGCTATCAGGCTATTAACTTTCATTCCTTTATCAGTACTAGAAGTCTCCATTTATAAGAATTGGATTATCAAGAAAGCGATTGAACTAGAAGATGAAAGAATGCCACTTTGAGTGAAATGTATTGAAATGCTGTCTTCACTGAAGTCGAGAAACGATGTGGTGGCTCAGAATACAAAAGCAAGTCACAATTGCATGAGCAGAGGACCCATCAGTGTTAAAACAATCACCATTCCATGACACACCTGCTACTAAATCAGTAATAACAACAACATCACTTCAACCAACCTCTGCAATCATTGCTTGCTGCCAATTCCAGGACTTAACTCAAACTCAAAGGCACAGGAAACTCAAACAGCAAATTGCAACAAATGTGAAATTAAAGAAGAAGTACTTGAATGAAAAAACTGAATTATACATGGATCAAGAGCTAGTGATCTATCGGCATGGGAAAAGGGAACAATAAGAAGCTCTAAGCAGATAGCAATAAAATGTGCAGCATGTCCCTGTAACCAACTGTACTGTCTAAATATGATTTCAGTGCAGCTAGTCCAATTGTCATGGTCAGAAAGATCAGTCTTGAACCATGGATAGATTAACTACGATCAAGATAAATAACATTTCTGATTTAACTTTAGGGTCAACCTCACACTTTGCAATGAACAATGGTGTCTAAGTCTGCAAATGACATTTCCATTTCCTAAAAGGACAAGGTACCGCCTATGCATAACCTTTCACTTCTAAGCTGAGCTGTTAGTGAGAATTTATATGACTACATGACTTGTATGTGTGGCTTCCAGACAAAAAGAAAGTCTTAGATACCTTGATTGGCTGAAGCAGGCAAGTTGCATTAATTGATAAATGCCAAAAATGGTTATTGTGAAAGAAGGGAGGATCTTGGGAAAACTTGGTATTTTTAATGTTTCAGTGATCATTCTGAGTGTACTCCTCAATGTGACTCATCGAGTTTTACTTCACAGGCCTTTCATTAACTGCACAACAGTCACTCTCAGTTTACCTTAACACTGACTCAATTTATTTTATTTCCTTTTCTTGTTAAACAGGTCTGTCTCTATTTTCAAGAAAATAAAATCTGCCTGTCCCATTAACAACATTTGGAGATGGACCCATAATTATCTACCTCTATGGGTAAAGAAGCCTGAAAGAGACATACCCCTATGAACTAGAAGGACATGATGTATTTAGAATAATGCTGACTAGAGACTTGAGTGCCGAATCCTAAATGATTATTATTGTGGACATGAGGGGCATAGCTACATTTGAAATTTTTATTGCTTGGATGATCAGACATTGAGGGCACATGCAGCCAGTTGCCTGGTTGTCTGGAGAGCGATCTCAGTTAAGGCTACACCAGCTTATGCTCCTCATTTTGAGTCTTTGTGCACCATGTTTACCTTGACTCATAAATAATATTGACCTATTCTCATTCAACAAGTCTTCTCTTCTGCAAGGAATTCATGGTGCTCCTGTTCTGTGGTTCAGTCTGTTCTCAAGAAGAACAATGCCAGAAGGCAGTTGCACCATTTTCATGTTGTATCAATTTCAATCCTTGTACATATTTTTTAATTGTGTGTGTCCTTCCTATTTTACATTCCATTCTGGGTAGCTAACTTGGGAGTATGTGGGCAGCTAAACACAGTTCCTATAGGTTAATTTAACCATAGTGTTCATTCCATGAAAGCGTTGTTGTGCCCATGGCAGTAGGCTGTCTGTGTGTCTCTCGCTCTCAACTTTTCCCAAATTCTCCTTCCCATCCATTGAGTAATTTCATAACCATCTGCCCCTCGTTGTAAGATCCGTTGTGCTGTAATATACTTCAAACTTCAACAAATATTAAATTTGGTGAGGTGAATGCGGTGTAAGCAGCTGTGAGCAACCCAAAAACGTTAACAGCAAGAGGGAAATATTGCAGGCATCCACACCATCACCCGCCCTGCCCATGACCTGGAGCTGAATATATTGCTCAATGGTGGGATAAGGCTAGGGAGTGAGCACTTTTGTTTACAAGCTACTCCCCACAGAGAATTTAGTTGCTGAAGAAACCTTCCCATGAATCTTAATTTGTATGCAGATGTACTATAGAATAATGGATACTTTAACATAACGTATGCAACTTTGTTGTTATATTTCATAGATCACAATTGTATATGAAAAGATGCTTGATTTAGTAATAAATACCCTACATACTATAATCATTTGAGCTGGTGTCTGTTTTGGATTTATAGCTTACATCTTCTTTCATGCTGTAGGATAGTTTTTGCTGGTTCACCTGCTCCACTCGAGAAAATAAACCTTGTTTCTAATGACCTGTTCCATGGTAAAGCCTGACAGTGCTTTCAGCAGTTACTCCCCTCTGCGAAAGTCCGTGCATCAATGGCCACTCACAGGTAGGCCTGGGCAAAAATTTTGTTCCGTTCGCGGAAATTGCGATAATTTGACATTTTCGCGTTCCGCGGAGAGCGCGAAAATGTCAAAATTTCCGCTTTCCGCAGCTTGGCGATAATTTGTTTCTTGCTCGCGCTGTAAAATAATACATTCTCGCGCGATCGCCTTACCTGAATTCCTGCGTTCGCCGACAAGTTTTCTTGATCCGGTCGCGTTCTCCATGAGATGTTGGATTGTTTTTAGCCATTTGCGTTGTCTCGCGACAGTTCGCGCCCGCAGTGACGTCATGCGTCGCGCGATCACGTCTTTCTTCTCGCGATCATGCACCGCGAGAAAACTCAAAACAAGATGGCCGCGCCCGCGAGCAACCACATGGGTAAGTTGGCGACCCGCAACCATACAGAAAATCTCGCGAACATGTGGGAAAAAAAAATTCCGCATCTTCGCGATATTTCCGCTTGTTTGCGATAATTTTAAAGATTTTCACGATAATTTGCGAAAGTGGATTTCGCAAATTCCGCCCACCCCTACTCACAGGAGAGATGATTTGACTACAAATCCATATTCAGGTGAAAGGGAGAGGTTTGGGTTTTGGTGTGACTATAAAGTGCCTCAGTTCTATGCTTACTACTACTTAGCAGCAATTTCTGAGAGGAGAGCCACAGACATTAATGAAAAGAGGTTCAAGTTACAACTAAGCACAAAGGGAAGAAATGTGAATGGTCAGATTTCTGACACTGGCCGAAGGACAGAGCCCCTGGGGTAGCCTGGTAAGGGAGGTCAAGAAGAGAGATTTTCTTTTAAATGAAGAAGTCCTTATTTTCCAAGAAATATATTCTAATGGAAATATTACACACATTTCTAGTCCATAAAAAAAAGCTTTCAAAAGTACACAATTTAGTAATCGAAAACAACAGTGGATGATTGTAGAGATCAACACGACTACTTGTAGATTATGCAATTTCAACTATATAAACATTCAAACTTTCCCTACCCAGACCCAATACAAAATGCAGCCCAAGTCTCACATATATTTAAAACCTTTCACTAAAAATAATAGAAAAGTGATCAATATAAGAACAGTACATTCTGCCCCAATAGCATTTTAAAGTGCAATGGGCGTTTAACCAATAGCAAGCAAAACATTTTCCCCAATCAGGATTCTAAAGTGCAATATGCATAGCAGCTTTTCACAACTTTCCTATTTGGGGATCCACTAATTTACTTAACATTACACTGTTGAGTGTAATTACATCCATACAGACCTAGACCTTAACCCTATGGGGAAGATAATGCCAGATGAGACTATGATTTTTCACAAATTTTGACCAACGCAGTAGCTATATCTCAGAATCTAAGACTATAAATCAGCTTTAGCCCCGCATCCTTGGTTTAATTGCTGTATTTTTTAAACACACGCGGAAGTATCTTTTTCCTTGCCCCAGTGAAGAATACACAATCCAATAATAAATGGCTATGAATATTTCCTACCTCTCCTACAGGGCCACTGGCTGTCGTTCTTAATAACCTCTGTTTTTAATCCTTTAATACGCCACCTGGGGTCAATTCCCACCCTCAAGCACAAAACTTGATTCTACAAGCGCTTGTCTGTGTTTGTGCTCTCGTCTGAAATTAAGAAAGGAATGGCTGAGCTCTTAATTTAAAGATAATACAAATCTTCTGTCCAACTAGTTTCTATGGCATTTTACCTGAGTGTACTCTTTATCTGGTTAGTCAAAACCACTTCCTCTCCTTCTACACACTTCTCTGGAACATTCAAGAGCTTTTGCATTATTGTCAATGGATTCCTTTTTCCAGAAAAGGATATCATTATCTCCGATAAGGATTGCTCTGACAATTTGTTGCATGATGCCCACGTTTAAGAGATATATAAAAGCGTAAGGCTCTGGCATCTGCCAGCACACTCCAGGCTACAGTACTCACCTACCTCCTTACAGCTTGAATCATAGCATTTTTAGGAAGATCAAGCAGCAATTTTAAGGAATTATCTTTTAGCCCTTCTCCTATGACTCACCTGTCCAAGGTCCAAAACCTCTGCTCCATATAAGGCATCCGGAATTAGCTTACCCTGAAACTTCTGCTTAGTGGCTCCAAGGTGTGACAGCCAAATTTACGGTCACCCCTTTTCACACCATTCACTAATGCAGACCGGGCAAGCCTCCGAGTAGCCATTTGTTTATCCCACCTCAAATCACCTGAAAGGTTAGCTTAGATATTTATACTCTCTAACCTGCTCTAATCTTACATTACCAAGGAACCACGCAAATGGCCTTTTCCTCCTAGCAAAAAACGTTGTTTTTGTCTTATCAACATTCTTTGTTAGCTGGGGCGTGAGCTCCACGCCGAGCCCCGACACTAAGCTGCGGAAACAACGGGGAATGCAACGCCACTTTAAAAATCGAAATCGAGCGCGGCACTGAAGACGGAGGCATAGCGTTTCATCTGCCCACGCAGCAATACTGGGCGACACACTTTGGCGGTACCGGAGGGGAAGCGCCACGGCAACGATCGGAGATCTGCGGAAACGATAATAGCAGGCGGTGACTCCGCATCCTGTTTGTGCTGCCTGCGCTACAAGCAAGGAGACTTCGCTTGCCTTCAAGGACCGAACTGAAAGGAACGGAGTGAGCTGGGAGGAAAATCAAATTGGTGGGCGCGACTATGCCGAGATGCGCCGGAGCCCAGGCAGGCCGGTAAAGACCTCTGAGCCAGCTATATTGGAATAGACTGCGACGGCAAGTACGCCTGCTTGGCGAGAACGGCAGAACTATAAAATACACTGGGGGAATCTGTACAATTACGCTTAACCCCTCCTGACGTGGCTGAACTGCACCACTTGCACACTGGCTGATAGACCCCCATCGTGGACTCGGAGGAGCACATAACCGACTTCCTGGCCTCCCTTGCCTTTCTTGATGGCATAAAAGTCTGCACTGCTTTCTCCGCTACAGCGCTACTCTATCAGACACTATACTATGCACAAGCTGGATGGTGCACGGTGATCGTGGTGAGGGCTACATGGGCTGCTACGTAGCACATGCTGTACCGGACTTAGTGTAAGGTGACTGTTGATCACCTACGGACCCCCCCAGAGTGCAATAATGGGCCAATAGGCATGCAGGAGTGTCGCAGAATCATGTGCATGTCACACTGTTTCTCCTACCTAACAATCCACATGCAAGTGGTGCGGAGAGCAGCAGGGCAGTAAGTTCTAATATCAACTATACACCCTGGGCAGAGGGATAGCCAATATCAACACTGCTACACGGTGGAAAGGAACAGAATTTGATAGCAACAACGGGTGTGCTTTGCGGACAGAACAGGGAAGGGGGGAAGAAAGGAACACTAGCTATCCTGAAGTAACCTGGAGGTAACGTGTGCGAATACCCTAATCAAAATGGGGCAGCTTAAAACTAAACAGACGGACCCCCTGCCCTCTGACTTAATGGAACGCACAACTAATATCGACCAAACACAAACCTTGAACCTGGATGTGATACCGCCTACAAATACCGGAAAACCTACAGATAAGCTAGATCTGATTCTGCAGGAAATTAGGGAATCCCGTACAGCTATTGAGGCACAAATAGGTACACTGACCACTAGCTTTACCTTACTAAAGGCGGACCACACCAAGCTAGCGGAGAAGGTGAAAGCTAATAAGGTGATACTTGACGATCTGCTGCCTCAACAACAAACCCACGCGTCCCAAATAGAACAATTGCAATGTCAATTGGTGAGATTACAAGAACGGGTGGATAATGCGGAAAGGAGGTCCCGCCGCAACAATGTTCGAATTCTGGGCATACCGGAGTGCAGCGAAGGAACCAACCCCACCCACTTTAGAGAAACATGGCTACGAGATCTTGTTGCACTGACGGGACTTATGGACATATACAGTGTGGAACGTGCACAAGAGTACCGCCAAGACCTCTTCCTCCTGGTGCACCACCCAGACCAATCATAGCGCGCCTACTGAACTATAAAGACCGAGACACAATCCTACGTGCTGCCAGGGAAAATGCTCCAATTCACTTAAAAAGTAAACGTATTTCACTGTACCCAGACTTTACCATGGCAGTGCAAAAGGCTAGAGCTACGTTCCAAGCGGTTAAAAAGACGCTTCAAATTCATAATCTAAAGTATGCATTACTCTTCCCAGCCTGCTTAAAAGTTGTCCTATGGTCAGAAAGTCTTGTTTTTTGATAGCCCGGATGTAGCAATGGACTGGGTAGAAATTACATTGACACCCAATAAGACACAGGAATCGTCCCAAGCACATCAAAAGCGGCGGCCATTATCACAAAGAACACCAAGACCAAGAAGAACAAAAACGAACAACAGCTAGAAATTAAGAACTGTATCGGATCAGAATCCTACTCCGGAACAGATCTCGGTAAATCAAAGGATGCTATACGGACTGTGGCGGTAATTGTGGAGCAAGACAAGACATCTGTCATCGAATCAGTGGACTCTTTGGAAGACCACAATATCCATTCAGACTCTGAGTACAGGTTGGCGTTATTCCCCCTGGTCAGCCGCAGACCGCAAATGAATATATAGGGTGAACACTGCGCACACCCAATGTTGACCATACGCCTTCAACAGATGAGTATAAAATACAAAGTGGTATGATAATGGATGAACCCAATGTAAATTGTCTCCCCCTATAGATGGGGCCAGGGCTGGGGCACCGCAAATGTACATGTTGTGCGTATTCCTATGCACGTCAATCAGTGGGTAGTTACCATGTCCCCTGTGGCGATTGCACTATGTTACAAAGTTTACAAGTCATTGGTTGAACTTGTTGTCATTGTTTGGTCCTCTACTGTTCTAAAGGGGAACCTAGTATTGAGAGTTTCAAAGGGGCATGGGGGCACAGACCCAGACATTGTTCAGTTTATTCTGGTCAGCAGAACGGGTCCAGGGCCTGATATGTTACACTACATTATGCAAACTTAATTGGCTCAACCTGGTAAATATACCTACCCTATCCTGGAATGTTTGGGGTCTTGGCTCTGTGCACAAGAGACAGAGAGTACTTGCGCAACTCAATAGCAGAAGGGTACAAATTGTTTTTATTCAAGAATCCCATCTTACATGCGCAGAAGCCGCAAAGTTACAAAATAAATGGAGAGGGCAATTATATTTTACCTCTTATTCAGGGTTTGCCCGAAGGGCGGCAATATGGTTAACAAGTGGCGTCCCCTTCTCGCTACTTGAACAAAGAATAGACTTGAATGGCAGATATGTACTATTGCATGGTATTCTTGATGGGGAACATATAGCATTAGGCAGTGTTTATGCACTGAATTCAGAACAGGATACATTTCTAGGCATACTTACCAATGCACAAACGGGATGGGACACTTACCCTTGGATAATAGGAGGGGATTTTAACGCTGTTTTAGATCTAGGTCTCGACCGATCACACCCACCATTACAAGGTACTAATTGTTAAAAGCAGGCAGACGCACTAAAGGGATGGGCAGACGGCTGGCATATAACTGATGTCTGGCATCAGCGTAATCCTGACAGCAAGGAATACTCCATCTTCTCACCACCACACGGGTTGCACACACGTATCGACAGAATATTTTGTTCTACGCATTTACTTACTCATGTCACAGCCACTACATACTTAGGAAAAACACTATCGGACCACAACCCAATTGAAGTCACGGTAACTTGGGGGAAGATCCCCACACCAATACCTACCTGGAATTTACACCCTTCATTACTCGAAGACCCAGTATTTCATAGCTACCTTTCCACAGCAATTACTAAGTACTTTGCAGACAATGTAGGCACTGCTAGTATGCGACAGATGGAGTGGGACGCATCTAAAACTGTCATTAGGGGGGGCAGCTATAAGCATGCGAGTAGGGGCCCGCTCTCTTTTGATCAAAGAACTAACGGCAGTGGAAAATAGCCTCGGTGAATTAGAACATGAGACAGGCCCAAATGTCACTAATAGTGATAAATTGCAGGAAGCGCCAATAAAACATGCTGAACTACTGGAGGGACTTCGCATTATAGACCACCATGCATATACACAAAGGCAACATGCAGAGGCGGACAGGGCAGGTTCACTCCTAGCTCGGATTATTCAAGATAAACCGGGAGTAATACCTATTACTAAAATTAACATACAGGGGGAACCCCCGGCCCGCACCCAACTAGAAATAAATGCTGCATTTAAGAAATATTACGAGACACTATATGCAGCGCCAATAGAACCGGGCGAGGCTGACTATGAGTCCTTTTTTGGGGAGTTACGGTTTCCACAAATAACCGCAGATCAAAAGAAAGAACTAGAGGCACCAGTAACAACAGCAGAGATTAGGGGAGCAATTAAACAACTCCCTCGCAATGGGTCGCCAGGTACAGATGGGTTACCAATAGAGTTTTATGCAAAATACATACACATTCTGGCCCCTCACCTACAAAAGCTATACCAAGTCTCACTTGACACGGACTTTCTCCCACCCACTACAATGCAAGCAGTGGTGGTCTCGCTGCTGAAACCGGGCAGAGACAGTAGGGACATGGCAGGCTATCGCCTCCTCTCACTGTTAAACACGGATTATAAAATATTAAGTAAATTGTTGGCAAACTGAATTTTCCAATTTATACCTAAATTAATACTTACGGATCAGTGTGGGTTTGTACCCGGTAGATGCACAGCCCTTAATATTAGACGACTGCACCAAGTCCTGACGAGAGCAGTAATAACAGACAACAATCAGGGGTGTGAATCTTTAGATTTACGCCAAGCGTTTGTTTCATTACACTGGAGCTACATGTTACGTGCACTTTCGATATTTTCTATACCAGATGCTTCTGTTAGATGGGTTAGCCTCCTATATGCGAACCCAACGACCCGTGCTCGTACGGCCATTAGCTATTAAAATACGAACTGTGGCAGAACACAAAGGTATACGAATAGGAAATGACATGCACATTATCTCTGCATATGCAGATGATCTAATATTAGATCATCTGCATATGCAGATGATCTAATATTATACTTCAATGATCTTAAAGCAGGCCATGCACCAATTCCGGCCATGTTTTACGAATTTCAACTGTTGTCTGGGCTCACATTAAATGAGAACAAATCTTATGCATACTTCTTTACAGACACTGCACACGTCGATCCACTAAGGTTTGGCCGCTGGACGTTCCAGACAGCGCCAGTCACCTTCAGATAGCTTGGCATTCAAGTATATCGAGAATCTGCGAACATTCTAGATGGCAATTTATGCCGGGCAATTACTGCACTTAAAGCACAAATACAATTTTGGACATAATTACCAATATCGATAGCAGGGAGAGTGGCTATCACCAGAATGGTGATGCTCCCCAGATTGCTTTATTATTTTCCGAATCTCCCAATTGTGATCCCTGCTCACGTATTCAAAACGCTAGATACTCTACTGATTGAACTGATCTGGGGGAGCGTGCGCAGACAAATAGGGTTGCAAAAACTTAAATTGGGGACAAAAAATAGGGGGATGGGGGAATGAGGGTCCCTGATATGAAAGCATGTTGCTATGTCAGTCAACTGCAGTGGCTTGCGTAATGGATAGCAGGGCGCAACCTGCAGGAGATAGCTATGACTACACGCGAGTGGGAGAGGGGGAAACTGCATGAACTTCTATTACCAAACAGTAGAATCCCAACACCTGCACCCCCATTACTTACCACTGTATTGAGGTACCGGAAGAAAGCACTTCGCTATACAAAGGCATTAGCTCCATATGCCTCTAACATCCCATTAATGGGCCTTCCGCTGCCTCTAGGTACAGTAACGGCGCACCATATAACTAGCTGGACGAGTAAATACAGTGGGAATGTTATTCATGGATCATACATTAATGAATCATGATTAGGCCTGGGCTAAAATTCTGTTCACGGAAATAGTGATAATTTGATATTTTCGCGTTCCGCGGAGAGCGCGAAAATGTCAAAATTTCCGCAATCCACATTTTACCGGAAATTTTTTGTTTGCTCGCGCTGTAAAGTAATACATTCTCGCGTGCGCGCGATCGCCTTACCTGAATCCCTGCGTTCGCCGACAAATTTTCCCGATCCGGTCACGAGATGTTGGATTGTTGATAGCCATTTGCGCTGTCTCGCGACAGTTCGCGCCCGCAGTAACGTCATTCGTCGCGCGATCACGTCTTTCTTCTCGCGACCATGCACCGCGAGACAAGTGAAAACTAGATGGCCGCACCCGCGAGCAACCGCATGGGTAAGTTGGCGAGCCGCGACCACGCAGAAAATACCGCGAACGGGCGGGAAAAAAACTTCCGCATCTTCGCGATATTTCCGCGTGTTTGCGGAGATTTTTAACATTTTCCCAATAATTTGCGAAAGTGAATTTCGCAAATGCCGCCCACCCCTAATCATGATACAAATGCAAATATGCAAATATTAGTAGATATGTTAGGACCACATGGGCACCAGATGGGACAGACCCCCAATACACAAATTTGTCCACCTGCAATATTTAATGGGGAACGGTAGCCACCTGAACCGATGGTTGTACTTGGGAATCCGAGCGCATGCTGCCACGTCATTACAAACACTTTGTGACAAAAGGAATGCTGATATAGGCCACAAGCTCACAGACAAAGAATAGGGTTATGTATTGGAATATCCAAAGAAGATATCACGTAACCCAAAGTTTACATTTATACAACTCATGATAACACACAGAGCATATTTGACTCCTCGCAGGCTAAATTTGATGTTTCCAGATACAACAGACACATGTCCTAGATGTCATGCCTCAAATGCAAATTTGCTTCGTATGTTATGGTCATGCCCAAAACTAGCACATTATTGGACATCTGTACAAACCAGGCTAAATGCGGTTGCTCCTGGGGGAGGAGGAGATTCACAAGAGCGTTGTTTATTGGGATTAAACCCCAGATGTAAGAAAGGCAGCCCTATAACTAAATTTGCAATTATGGCAATAATATTGGCTAAAAGTACGATTACAATGCGTTGGAAAGCAGCGAAACCACCCACTATCCTAGAATGGTGTAATGAAGTAGTCCGATGGGGCAGAGCTGAAAGTACAGAACTCAAACGTTAAGAACTGAGAGGATTAAGGAAAAAACCTATCTCACTAGAATGGAATGTAAAGCTTGAAGAATTTATAACGACTGAATCACAGATAAATTAGGAAAGTCATAGATGTACATTTATTCAGAACGGGAATTCAATATAAAAGCTGTGCCAATACTACTATTTCATTGTATCGTATTGAAGGGACCTGATTATAGATTTGTGTCTAATGTATATAGTTGTACTGTAATATAATGCTGCCAAAATCAGATAACTGCAAAGAAGTGCTGTGCCTGGGGAACCGGGTGGGAGCGGGACATTGTTGGGTTGTAAAAGTTAAAAGAGTGGGGGGGGGAGAGATTAGATTATTATATTTCTTCTGTTATACTGTATAGACTATGACAATGGCAATTTCACAAACAATGTACGAAAAGATGAGAATGAAAGACCATATAAATCACTGAATATTATTACTGCTGAATCGTATTGCTCCTATATATGTATCTATGATTACTTAATTGAACCTCAATCTTGAAAGGATATAATATATACTGTAAAATGTTGAAACAGGTTATTATCAGAAAATCAATAAAATATGCTATAAAAAAAAAAATCATTGTTAGCTTATTTTCAAGGCAGTAAGCCTTTAGGGCATCTAGTTTCCGTTGCAGCCCAATAGGGGATCCATCACCACCAGATTACCTGCGTACATGAGGCAACTAATGTGCCTAACTCCAACCTTTGGCGAAAAACTGTGTGTAGCATGCAGTGTCTGGGGAAGGTCTGCAATAAACAGACTGAATAGCAGGGGTGCTAAAACGCACCCATGGTGCATGCCGTTGGCCACTGGAATTTTCCTAGTCAGATTCCCAAGCCCATCAAGATCAATCTGAACCCAATTACCACCATGAAGCTTTATCATCAGGCCCAACTAGGGTTTCTTCCACTGCTGTAATTTGTGCCAAAGTATATCTCGATCCACCTTGTCAAAAGCCGTTCGGAAGTCAACCAAGCAGCACCAAAGGCCACATACTTTTTTAATGTTTATGATGGCCCAGGTTAGGGCCTCTGTCAGTGGATAGGTGGACCGCTCCTGTTTTTCAAAAATTAATATCTGTATTGGCATTTCACATGACACAACCAAAATCGATGTGCAAGTAACATTACAAGCATGCCCATTGCTACAAGGATCTTCCCTGGTTAACTCTCCATGCTACCTATAACAGAAAATTACATTGCACCAATAAAGTCAGTGTTAGTCATATGAAACCAATATTTATTTGTAGAAAGAATCCCAGGCACCCAATCCACCCATAAAAGACACATCCCCTCCCTAAACCCGAAACAAAACACAATACTATTTATACCTTTCCCCGACTCATCACACCCACTCCACCCAGAACAGGCCCTGCTCAAACTCTAAACAGAACACTTATTTGTACGCCTTTCTCAAAACACCCCTTTCACACCTCCCACAACAGACCCATCCCCTCCCTAAACCATAAACAAAAGCCACTATCCTAATAATTTCCTACCCCAGGCCCTTCACCTACTTGCCCTGCCCACACCACCTGCAGCAAACCCACCCCCTCCCTAATAAAAAATGCCACTCTAAACTGTCAGGTCTTTCTTTAATTTCATCCTTCCCTTAGCCAGGGGGTCAATGATACCTATGACTGTATTGAGGAAGGCATCCATGGGTGTGGGGATTGGCTTTTGTGGGGAAGGGGCAGGGAAGTGTAGGAGCCTTCTGCATGCCCAGCTTCCTTACTGGCCACTGACGCATGTGGCCCTGCAAGGTCCCTAACCCCCAGCTGCCTCCTCCTCCTCTACCGCCAGCCTAATTTCAAAGGGTTGACCTCCAGGCCTCTCGAGGGATATGCAGGAAGGTCTAAAGAGAAAACAAAAAGACATGAATTGAAGTACCCACTGAAAGCACATGTTTTGTGTCCAATGCTGCTTATGTGGGCCACTGGAATTATGTGATTCTGCATCCCAGGAATTTATTTACTCATAATCACTATTTGCTGTACTTGACATTAATTACTCTACCACCACCACAGGTTTTCTTCAAACGGATAAAGAAAAGTTTTAAAAATTGATTTTATGAGGTGACACTTTTAGCAGACACCATTAATGCCTATTTAAAAGAAAAGTAACTGCAAAGTTATACTGCTTCAGGAAAATATGTTTAAATTAATTTAGAACGTTTAATTTATTGGACTTTCCATTCAGGAAATTTATTTGAGCTAATCTGGCTGAATGATTCTTGTACTGCTATTGCCACATAATACCAGTAGCCCAAGCATTCTCCAGTCCAACTCCCAAACCACACAAACCTACTGCATACCCCGCCCCTGAATAATAGCAAATATTTGTTCTGGTTTAGGGAGGGAGTGTTTTACTGTGTTAGGTAAGGTTGCTGTCATCCCTGGGCTAGGACTAGGTTTGGTTATGGATAGATTTAGTGATTAATGGAAGGTAGAAGATAGACTGGTGTAAGGGATGGCATTAGACGAAACCTTGAACTTAATTTACCACTTATCCCAGCAGTCACTTGTCCCTCCTGTACCCACCTCCTCTGGTCCTCTTTCTCCAATGCTGACTAACAGACTCTAAACAGTAATGTCACTATCATTCACAGTATTTCTTTGAGAGAGTGTGAGTGGCTGTATGGGTCTGTGACTGGATGTATGGGTGATTTTGTGGGTGTGAGTAGGTGTATGGGTCTGTGACTGGGTGTGTGAGTGTCTGAGTGGGTCTGTGAGATGGTGGTTGAGCATCTGAGTGGGTTTGTAGGTGTCTGAATGGGTGCCTGAGAGGGTACATGGGTGAGTATCTGAGTGGGTCTATGAGTGGGTGAGAGAGTGTCTGAGTGGGTTTGTGAGTGCCTCCGTGAGTGTGGGTCAGTCTGAGAGTGAGTGCATGAGTGTTTGAATGAGTATGAGTGGGTGCATGAGTCTCTGAGTTGGTGCGTGAATCTCTGAGTGGGTCTGTGAGTGGGTGTGTGAGTCTCTGAGTGGTCCTGTAAATTAGTGCATCTTTGTCAGAGTGGGTCTGTGAGTGGGTGCACGTACCTGAATGGGTCTGTGAAGTGGTACCTGCGGCCTGAGTGTGTTAGTGCGTAGCTGTGAGAGTGTCTAAGTGGGTGTGTGAGTGCCTGAGTGGGTACGTGAGTGGGTTTATCAGTGTCTCAGTGGGTCTGTCTGTGGGTGTGTGAGGGCTAAAGTGTGTGTGGGTGTCTAAGTGGCTGTGTAGGTGGTCAGTAGCTGTGTCAATGACTGGGCTACAAGAGAACTGCACCTTGCTCTTTATCCAACAAGAATCCATAGGTCTGTACAAAATATCTACTCAGGTGGAGTACTTCCTTTTGGTTAATTAGTTACTGCTACCTCGTTGGGAAATTGTCCAGTGTGTATTCTACACTACATCAGTACAATTGACCAAGAGGAAATGTCTCCAGTGACTGTGTGTATTTCAGCAATGTGATTGTTCCTTTCGCGTCTTTATCCAGAAATCTGTGATAACATGTATCCTCCTATACAGAGGACAATGGACTACAAAGAGGCAAAACTCCACCAAACAAAGGTAATTTCCCTTAGCTATATGAAGTACTTCTTTGTTTGGTGGAGATGTCCTAATTTTCCTCATCATCAAAATTGTGGGAAACTAGGGCCTTTTTGGTAATCCTGTCCATAATCCTAGAAAAAGGCGGGAAGACCTTGCACACTACTAAAGTGGGCGGGGAGCCCAACTCAATTATTAAAGGGGAGGATGGGGCCTCCCCGAACTGATTTCGGATGTGGGGACCCCATCCCCATGTACCCAGCCTTTTTTAATAGGCAAGGGGGGCCATGCGGCCCACCTCCCTGCGCCGATTTTGGCTCAAGGGACCCCATCCCCGAGGCCCAGCCATGAGTCTCTGGGTGCCCTGGTACCAGTTAGGGCACCCTGTGTGCATGAGGGGGACCGCATGGGGAGCCTCAAGGTGTCCACGCTCCCAGCCGACTCCCTGCCTCCTGCGAGAGCCAGCACTGCACAGAGGGGGCTGCTGGAAATGCAGCTCCCTGCGTGCAGGAGTAATAGTTTCATCTCTTTCCCTGCCCACATATCTGTGGGCAGGGAAAGAGATGAAAACTCCATTCCAGCAAGCAGGAGCCTTTTTACAGCTTCTGCCCTCTGAAACCAAAAGGCAGCCTTGCTTTTACTTGGCAGGAGCTGTCACCTCCTGTCAAGCAAAACCAAACAGCTATGTACCGGGGGTGGGCACAATGGGACATAGCAGGAGCTGGTCCTAAGGGGTGGTTGTCCCCAGGGCCATAATTGGCTCCAGGAGGGGGGTGCATGGCCCCCCTCCTTCTCTGAGCATGGGCCAGCCCCAGAGAGGTGGTGGTCCCCGGGCCGTACATGGTGGGGAGGTGAGCAACACATCCCTCTGCCCATTATTATTTAGTTCCCGGGAAGGTAGTGGTCCCCATGATTTGGGGGGGTCCATGCGCCTCCCCACCAATTCAGTTTGTTGCCCCATGGAGGTAGTTGTCCAAGGGCTTGTTAAAAGCCGAGGAGGGGTTCCACACGCCCACCTGGGGGCTTTATTCAAAAGAAGCGCTGAAGTCCGCATTTGTTTTTTTTTGTCATTTTTGTCATGGATTTGTGGCTCCGTCGTGTTTCCACAGCAAAAATGTTTTTAAAAAATGCCTTTTTTGCCCTGGCAGCATCCCTCTGGGACCCCATGACCAGAACTAAGGGGTCAGGGTATTCCTAACCTGCACCTCTTCTTTTTTTCTTTTCATCGTTTTTTGCGGGACTTGGCTGAAGCCAAATCCCAAGATAGCTGCCAATGCTTCCTGGTTGAAGTTTTGGCAGCCAATCAGATCTCAGCACGGGGATTCTTGGATCCATCAAAGATCCACATCCCTAGATATACGAATTTGGATTTCTTTTAATAAGTCAAAACCATGTTAATGGATTTACACCAAATAACAAAAAGGGTTCTTTCCGGACCAAGAGCTACCTTTCTGCCAAATTTGGTGTAATTCCTTTCAGAGGTTTGGGCTGTAGTCGTGTCTAAAATCTCTATAAAATTAACCTAGGAAAAACACTTTTATTGACCCCTTTTTTCTCTGTCCCTGCCTGACGGATCACCCCAAATCCGACATCGTAATACGTCGGTCGGAAACGTGGTCCATAGAGCTGTATGATTTGGTTTTGAAGGACTCAGAGTTACCAAATGCCAGTCGAAACTGATTCGAAATGACCGACGGGTTACCGAATGCCGGTCGGAACCGATTCGGAATGACCGACGGCTTACCTTTCCATCATAATCAGAATACAGCACTGGGGAATTTTTATAATTGGATTGAGAAGGTGGTGGTGCACCTTACCCCAAAGTTCCGGCCAAGGCAGTCAAAAAATTCAATTTCTAAGCCTTGGTACTCTATCTCCTTGAAAATGCAGGAACAACAATGTAAAAGGCTGGAACAGAAATGGAGGCAGGATTATTGTCCTGTGGCCAAAGCCTCCTTTAAAATGGAACAAAAGTCCTACTATTCCGCCATTGTTGGAGCTAAAAGGCAATAACGCCAAAGAAATTAATAATATCATACAAACTTTGTAATGCCTAAAGCA
The DNA here is from genome assembly GCF_964204655.1 of Triturus cristatus. Taxonomy (NCBI): domain Eukaryota; kingdom Metazoa; phylum Chordata; class Amphibia; order Caudata; family Salamandridae; genus Triturus; species Triturus cristatus. The sequence goes on from NC_140593.1 coordinate 427,550,518, forward strand.
GAGACTAACAGCCACACCCGTCTCTCTCATGGTGCGAGGAACTCTCCAATTTTTTTATTAACAAGGTTCGGGCGCAGCAATCCCACTTTGGTGACTGGGACAGCCGGTCTGCAGATGCAGCATCCCCCTGACTTGCATTCCCTTCAGCCCATGTCAAAATTACCACCTTTGAACCCATCTCTGTGGCGGATTCGCTTGCTGCCCTTACCACCCTTAAATCTGGCTCTCCCAACGCCTGTGTCCCGCCAAACTGCTGGCTAGTGCATTGGTTGTGATTAATCCATGCATGTATTCTCCTTAGAAGCAAGCAATGATTATCCCCCTACTAAAAAACCCATCACTGGATCCCAATCTTCCTGCCAGTTATCACCCTATTTCTCTGCTAACTGTTGTGGCTAAGGTGTGTGAGGAATTGGTCAACAAACAGTTGTCCACTTTTTTGGAACAGCATGACCTTCTGCACGGGGCTCAATCTGGTTTTAGAGCCTCTAACAGTACGGAATCGGCATTGGTGGAAATTTCAGAGTCTATATGTGAAACATTAAATGCTGGGGGCAGGGCGGCACTGGTCCTCTTGGACCTGTTGGCAGCGTTTGACACCATCCCTCATGCCCTGACCCTGGCTCATCTTCAGGAGCTTGGCATGACAGGTTCTGCATGGAAGTGGCTGAAATCCTTCCTTGAGGGTAGAACTTAGCAAGTCTGGATCCCCCCTCTTTGTGTCTAACACCCAGAATTTACTGACCAGGGGGGTTCCCCAGGGGTCAGTCTTGAGCCCCCAACATCTATATGTGACCCCTCTTCTGGATGGCAGAAGACTTGGGTGCCTAAGTCATTGCATATGCAAATGACACTCAGCTCCTTTTCACCTGGAAAAAACATGTGACGTCCTCTTCTCATGTCAAAACCTGTCTTACAGCAGTCTTTGATTGGCTCACTGCTGCCCAGCATAAATGAAATGAGGACAAAACCGAGATTTTATTCTTCGGTAACTTCCCTCCTCAGTATTGGCACGCCTTCTGGACAGATTAATCTCCCCGGCCTACACCACGGGGCCAACCTGTTAAGAACTTAGGGATCTGGTTCCATGCAAAGTTGAGTTTCGGTACTCAGATAAACAAACTGACAGGATTGTGCTTTGGGATACTGAAATCACTAATAAAGTTCCTGCCTTTACTCCCTCTAGCTGCAAGGGAAACGGTCACTCAAGCACTCATTACCTCTCTTATTAACTATGCCAATGCTTTGTATGCTGGGCTGCCCGGCTATCTAATAGATAAACTGCAGGTTGTTCAGAATGCTGGGGCCAGAACCCTTCTCAACCTCCCTAAGAGGATCAGCGTTAGGCAGCACCTTCATAACCCGCACTGGCTACCTATGAAAGTACAGGTTAAATTCAAGTCCCTGATAATGGCACATGCTGCTCTTTATGAGCTCGGTCCGGTGTCCTTAAGGAAACTCCTTCAGTTATATGCCCCTATCAGGCAACTGTGCTCTTCCACAATGCTGAGGGCATGCATCCTGAGATTCTGCCTTAAAAGGACAGGTGGCAGCTCCCTGGCCTATACAACGGCAGTGGCCTGGAACCAACTCCCGCTTGACTTACGCAGTCTTCAGGATCCCAAATATTTTAAATTTGTTTATCAACAGGCTTACAGCTTGCATATACAGAGCCCCATAAAAGGGGTGCATTACTACAATCCTCACATATATCGATGCCAGACAGTTTTACATGTTCCATAAGAGTACAACAAAGGAAACCAACTGCACACCACCCCCCACACCCCATCCAGCACTTGAACATTGAATTGTCGAATCCAATAAGCCATGTGAGCACATATAAAGGACGACTCAAGGGAAATATAGCCCGAATCCAAGAAGTCCTGGCCAAATACAGGGTATAAATCATGTAAAGATGTAGACACAAATCACACAACGGGGTGGCTCAATAAATATACAGTTAGTGGAGCCCAGAATTCTTTGGGTTGTGAGGTCTCCGGCAACTCCTCTGCGTATATCTCCATTTATTCCCTGCAATATATTAACTCTCTGATCCATTTCTTCACCGTAGGCGTAGATTTAGCGCCCCAGCATTGCACCACAGCACGCTTAGCAAGTAGGGTCGAGACCGCAACCAGCCGCCTGTTGCAGAGCTTGAGATACTTCACGCTACCCAGCAAGCACACCTCCGGCTCACACCGCACGCACTCCAACACCACATCTGATAGCACACTCGCAACCTGAGCCCAAAATGCAACTATCCCTGCGCACTGCCACACCAGGTGTAGGAAATCAGCGTCAGCCTGCCCGCACCGCACGCAATTAGCTGTATCCCGCAATCCAAATCTATGCAATTGCGCTGGCGTATAATACAACTGGTGCAAACATTTAAAATGAATAATATGCAAATTATAGTTCACCGTGAGGCGCCCAGTCAGATTGCAGCAAAATTGCCAATACTCGAGTGGTAGCTCAAAACCCAACGTAGTACTCCATTTGCAATAAGATGGGTGGACCCCCGGTTCCCCTTCCCGCTGAGACGCGTCATATAGTCTGGTAATCAGGCCTTTATGTTCTGTCCCAGCCAGCACCGACTGCAGTGCTCGTAATGTTTGTGGTTCATGAGGATAATTAGGGTACACGGCCCTAATCGCCTGCCACACTCGCACGTAGGTAAACCCCAGCATCAACCCGGAATCACGACCGGCCTGTACGTTCTGGAGTGAGTGGAACTGGCCATGCTCATATAGGTCACCCATTCATGTAACACCCACAGCTTTCAAAGCTGGCATCGTGGGGTTCTCCTGAGCTGCCGAAATGCCAGGATGAGCAGCAATAGAGAGTTTCGGGGAATACGGATAGTCTAGCTGATCCCTCTTAGCCAGAGTCCGTCATGCTCAAGCAGTGCACTGCACCAGGTTAATTTCCACCCTAGGGCCTCCACTCCACCCAGAGAGTGCTGCTGCCATTAGCGGCATAGGAAGTACCGCTTTGGCCTCAATCGCTGTGTGCGGCAAGAACCGCTGCGAAAAGAACCAATAATGGGCAAACTGCGCCTGTGCACATAGATAGTATAAGCGCATATCAGGTGCCTCAAAGCCGCCCCGGTCGAACGGCTGTACTAGAACACTCCAGCTGCACTGGGGCTTCTTGCCACCCCAAATGAAGGACAGAAGGGCCGATTACAGTGTCTTGGATAGAGTAATATTCAGCCTAATAGGAATATTTACGAACAAATATAACAATTTAGGCAGAATAGACATTTTCACAACAGCAATCCGATGAGCAAGCGACAGCGGCAGTCTAGACCAGCGCTCAGCCTTGTCAGTGATCTGTGTGACAACCCGTCCATAGTTCATGGAGATTACCTGTTCGGGGTCCCTATGCAACCAGATCCCTAAGTATTTCACTGGGTCACATGTCCAAGTCAGAGGAAAATCCAGCTCAACCTCACGCGTGACAGCATTAAGCGGGATCACCATAGACTTGGCCCAATTGATCCCTAACCCAGAATAACCCTCAAATTTCACATACTCGCGGAGTAACGCAGGGAGGTGAGTCTCTGGCTCACATACATAAAGTAACATGTCATCCCCATATAATGAGACAACTAGAGGTCGCTGTCTGAACCGTAACGTTGCTGACACATGCAATTGGCGCAATTTGCAAGCCAGGGGCTCCAGCGCTAGCGCAAAAAGCTTTGGCGACAGGGGGAATCCCTGTTGAGTGCCTCTGCCAATTGGGAAGGCCGAAGACACCCAGCCATTGACTCGCACTCTGGCAACGGGCTCCGTATATAAGACCCTGATCCATTGTAGGAAAAACTGAGGAAGGCCATTCTAGTCAAGACGGTAAACATGTAATCCCACTGAAGGGAGTCGAATGCCTTCGCAGCATCTAGCAGCACCGCAACTGCTTGAAAGTCGGGTGCAAAATAATGCAGAGTAGCGAAGACAGTGTGCAAGTTATAAGTGGTAGACCTAGCAGGGACGAACCCCGATTGGTCAGGGAGAACCAAGAGGGCAACCAGCGGCTGCAGTCGAATAGCAATCATCTTTGCGAGAATTTTAGCATCAATATCAATAATGGACAGCGGCCGATAAGAATCGCAGCGATTAGCAGCCTTATCAGGTTTTAACAGCATCACCAGAAGGGCTTCCTTCAGGGTGGGTGGGAAATGTCCAGCTTCATAGGCCTCTGCATAGACATCCAAAAGCATAGGGGCCAAATCATCTATGTAAGCTTTATAAAATTCGTAGGGAAGACCGTCTAGCCCAGCGGCCTTGCATGTAGGGAGGGACATAATAGTTAATTTGACATCCTCAACGTCAAATGGCTGTGTTAGATATTCTCTATGGTCTAGAGATAGCCAGCCGAGGGCAACATCATCGAGGTATGAGTGTATGTCCTCCTTGGGGACCAGAGACCTGCATCCATACAGTTTGGAATAAAAATCAAGGATAGCCTCGCTAATCTCGGGTGTAGTGTAGTGGGCCGCCCCCTCTGCATCCAACATCTCAGTAATATATTCTTGACTGTGTGGTGCTGCCAGCTTCTGCGCTAGCGAGCGACTAGGCCTTCCCCCTTCCCATAATAATGAGCAGTGCAACGCCTGGACCTATGAGCCATTTCTTGATCCGCGGTATCATTGTGTTCCATCACTAGCTTTCGTATCGCGGTTAGTGTCACAGGGGATGGATCTGTCTCGTATACCCGCTCAAGGGTAGATATTTCTGCTGTCAGTTTAGAATTCTGCACCTGAGATCCCGCAGCACCCCAGCCTGAGCCTTATACACACACCCCGGATAGTTACCTTGAACGTCTCCCTCAAGATACCAGCGCTATCTACTGAGCCTTCATTCTCACGGAAATAGGCACGGATGGCCTCCCCAACAGCATGTTTAAAAACAGAATCTGTCAATGAAGAGGGTTGCAGTCTACATGCAAACGGGGGTCTCTCACACGTAGGCACCTGGAGCTCCAAAAGTACTGGGGAGTGATCCGACAGAGTGCGAGTCATATGGTCAATCCCAAGTACCCAAGTACAAGCCACCTTGGTGGCAAGCCACATATCCAAGCGTGTACACGTCCCATGCACAAAGGAGACAAACGTACTTTCCCGCACTCCAGGGTGTCGCAGGCGCCATACATCATGCATCCCACCAGTTTCCAACAGCCCCAACAGGGCCTCAGCAGCGTTTTTAGGCCGTGCAAGTCCCTGACCTATACGATCCAACGCCGCTTCCAGGCACAAATTGAAATCACCACCACAGAGAATCTCCACGGACGGAAACCCCGAAATGCGGCGCCACACATCTACAAAAAAGGCTGGATCATCAATATTTGGGCCGTATACATTAACCAGGAGAACACTCACCCCACCCAACTAGCCATACACCAGAGCCACTCGCCCAAGTTCATCCGTGTCGGTCCTTGTAACGGTAAAGGGAACCCCCTCGTTTATCTAGAATCAACACCCAGCATGAGTAGGTGGAGTAGAAGGATGCCGCACGCACCCCAGCCCAACATGTACCCACAGACTTCTCAGAGTGTTTGGTAGGTGGATCTCTTGCAAAAAAGCACGTTCATTCTATCAAATTATGCGAATATAGATCTAATCTTTTTAGGAGTGTTAAGGCCACGGACATTCCATGTCAGGAACTTCACATTACCAATCATTAGGTCTTACTAGTATGACAGATATCCTAGCTAAATAATCAAAAACATGTGCCCACATATATGGATAAAAAGGTAGATACATCGACATCGTAGAATACCAGTGCCAGTCAACCCTGTCACAACCCCCTTACCCCGACCTTCCGCCCACTTCAGCCTCCCCAACTCGGCAAAGCCATCCCAACCCGGACCTACCCAACCCAACCAACCAAAAGAAACAAACAAATACAAATGGGGTACACCCACATAGAGGGGGCGTCAGAGCGCGTCTAGCCTACTAACTAATAGGTGGTGGCTGAGCAAAGACCTGGTAGCTGTGCCTATCACACTATGATAATGTGACCACCGGCCCAATGAGACTCAAAAAAACATAATGAGGCAATACAAGCAAAATGAGAAGACTTGAAAAGTCAAAGTGGACTGTTAGAAACATCATTGCGAGAATATATGAGAACCGTCTATATAACATTGGTACTGGATTCTCACTGTTCCTCATTGTCCTTTGGCACCAGAGACTCTTGGGGCTCCCGCTTGAGATGTTTGGCATGTTCCAGGGCAGCTTTAGGGTTCGTGAAGATTTTTGAGGCCCCATCTGAACCAATCCACAGGCGGGCTGGGTATAGCATAGCGTAAGGGACCCCTTCGGACTGCAGAAACTTTTTAACAGCACCAAACTCTCTCCTTACTGCCTGCACAGCGACTGCAAAATCGGGAAAGAACGAGAGAGAGTTACCCTGATGGTTAATGTTCCTCTTGTCATGGGCCATTCGTAGAATAACATCCCGGTCCCTATAGTTCAGCAGGCGCGCCATAATTGGGCGAGGTGGAGCCCCAGGAACAGGCCTCGCATGGGGGACAGCTGTTCAGTTCCAAAAATGTCCTTGATAAGATTTTCCACGAACGGTTCCATCTTACCAACATTCATGGATTCAGGAAGGCCCATGATCCTAATGTTAATCCGCCGGAACCAGGCCTCCAAATCCTCGTTCTTAGCCTGGATAAGGGACAGAACATTCTCCATAATTAGCGTTTTCCCGGTAACCTCACGCAGGCCATCCTCTGTTGCCGACACATGTTGTTCCACTTCCCCCATACAAGTATTTTGCTTCTCAAGCTGCGCCGACATGTGATCTAGGCGATGGTTAACAGCAGCCATCGTCCCCTATATTGTCTGCAGGCTGCGGTGCATAGCCAGCAGCGTTGTTTCGAGGGGGGGGCCCGCAGCCGGAGAATCAGCCTCAGAGTCCGATGCAGCCCTCTGACAAGATTTGGAGGATGTGCGCGCCTCAAAAGTGAGACGCGGTTGAGTCTTATTTGTCCTCCCCATATTAATTGCTGTAGAGGCAACGTCCACAGGCCCGGTATGCACAAAAAGGGCAAGCTACACAGTGCGAGGGCCTGAGAAAATGCAGGCTTCCGGCCAGGGAGCACTTGGAAGTTGAACCACAATAAATGAATTGGAGGCACTACAACAATGAAAGTGCGCCGAAACTAGTCTAGGCCGTAGTGGAGCCCGATGCGGGGGGGGCTCACAGGGGATGAGCAGTTCGCCACTAAGAGGATCGCTGACGCCGAGGCCTTCACATCAGGGGTTGGAGGTAATATAGAGAGAACTGCGCAACAGAGGTATGTCCCCAGCATAGTCAATAGGTGGGGGGGAGCCGCGATCACAGCAAACTCATCACAGTGGCCAATACTCCCTCCAATGGGACCAAGGGGGCCGGCAGCTGCTCTGCACCAAACACCACAGCAGCAGACACAGCACGGCCTCCAGTGCACCCCTCCAACGCCATCCGCTGCCACGTTGTCCCCCAGCCGGGTCGGGAAGTCGCTGCACAGTCCAGCCGGCTCGCAGCTCGCTATTCACCCTCGCACCCCGACATGCCGCACAGCTCGCAGGCCGTGGCCCAAGCCCCCACCTACACTGCCACAACCTACACCGGCAGGGGTCAGGCCACCCCCCACTTACTGCAGTGGGCGCCGAGCGCTCCAAATACTGCACAGCTTCTCCACCAATTCTGGTCAGGCGAATCCGGATACTATGGCCAGGGCTCCTCAGGGGCACCGCGCCGCCGTCTCCTCCAGCAGCAAGCGCCCGGCTCACGACACGAGTAGGCAGCCGGCGTGGGAGATCGACAGCCGGTTCCGGCCGTGCAGCGAGGCCAGGGCCAACTCCACAGCTAGAAGAGTGTTCACCTCAGGCGCAGGGAGCACCAGAGCGGCCGCGGCACTCCACCTTCAGGACCTCGCTGGAGGCTGCCGAGACCAGGATGCAACCTTCAGCGGACACATCGGCAGATGTGGGCGCCGGATGACAGCTCTATCTCAGGCAGGTACTTCCAGGGGTGAGGTGCACCCGTTCTTTAATGCTGGATTACAGCGTAATAGGCGGATAATGAGTGGATAAGGGCTCAGCCAGGCAGAGCCTCTCTAGGGAGCGGCCATCTTGCTGTGCGCTCAAGCCACGCCCCCGGGATCTTAAATATTTTAGACAGAGACTTAAAACTTTTCTTTTATTAATTAATTTTTTTTCCTTTTATAAGCTATTTCTCCTTCCTTTTTCTATTTACACTTTTGGCTCGCGCCGGGAAACTCTTTGAGTAGCTGTGTGCGCTATTGACCTCTATAACATAACATAACATAACATAACATTGGTGGGTCGGAAATGTTCTGAATGCCATTCGGAGCATTTCCGACTGTCCTAATGAGGCTGTGTTGTAATGCTGAAGAATTACACATAAAATATTTTAAAAAATATTTAAAAAATGTAAACATCACTTACATTTTGCTGCCAAGCAGGTTGTGCTCTTAATCCATCACTCTGCACAGCAGTAAATGCTGCTGGTTATGGACAATTCCATTGTTGAGGTGCATGCTGAACTACACTTGCTCCTAGAGCATTGTGCACTTAGCAAAGCTATTCCCCTACCTGGCCTGCCGCCATACACCAATTCAAGGGATAGGTGGCACTACATGTAAAATAATAATGGCATCACCACCACCTCCTCAGAAACAATGTACACAGTCATGCCAGAACGGTTTTGTTATATTTGGGGAGGGGGGGGGGGAGTGGAGGGGATAGTCTTAAAAAAAAATGAAAGAAACAGACAGGCTGAAATCTGAAGCGACACTTTTCAAAATGGTTGCTCAAGTGCTTTGTGCGAAATGCATTCTCTGATTTGAACACAAGGGGCCTGATTCACAAAGAGCCTCCGTACTCGTGGCCGAGGCCCCACAGTCGTGGGGGAGTCGCCACACTCTGTGCGGAATCTCCACAATGAGAATTCTCATTGCGGAGATTCTGCCCTCAGCCCCAAGGTGTCGGAATAGCATTTTGCATGATAATGCATGCCAATGCATAATCTTGCATAACTTGTGGGCATTGCGGAAATTTGCAACAATTCCGCGAATTTCGTCTGGGCCTAAACTAAACTCGCACATTAGTCACATAAAACTTTTAGAAACAGTAAGGGTACATTCTCTCAAGACACTGTGATAGAAAGGCATGTCAATCAATGGAGCATTGATGAGACAGAATTTCTACCACAAAAAACCGCCATGGACAAGCTTACATGTACATTTTAACAATGTCAATCTCAATATTTATCATCAATATTAAAAAATAGGAACGTGTTTCTAAAAGTGCTTCAAATAGCGATTCTTCAGTATCTAAGCACTGTAAATAATAGTTGGTACTACTACCAACTTTAACAACATGAAATTTACATCCACAGAAAGACTGAATGCTGATTTAGCCTCACAGTCACAGCGGATGTCAGCAGCGAGCATTTAGCACAACAAGCCAACTTGCAGACTGCTGTATGATCTATTACCCAAAAACTAGAGTATGGCATGGGTCTATGTACAATAGGCTTTAAACAGGCACTGGAAATGTTGGATCCACTTAAGGTGTTTCTAGACATAGTAAGACCGCGCTCTAGCCGCGGAGGTTATAAATCAGATATTCGGTTTACCTGCCTGCGCCATTGCATTCTCTGGTGATCAGGTCATTGTGTTCCACAACTCCATTTTGTTGGCCCCGTGAAATCGTTCCCAACTCTGCTGCCAGTTTTAGAGGTGGCAGCTGCAAGCTGTGTCATTGAATCATAATGGGAAGCAGATTCTGGTGGGGGATACCATACCTTAGACACAGTGTATTTGGAATCTGGCACCTACATGCGTTATTTAAAGCCTGAGATCAGACCAGAGCACGCAATGCTGCACAGCACCTACTGTTTTCAATAACACCGAATGAAGACACATATTAGTCTTCCACTGACAGTTTTGAGGTTACAGTCAGTAGAGGATAAGCGAAAGACAAAGGCAGAAGTGCTAAGCTGCAGGCTAAAGGCTTTTCCACTCATTGTAATGCCAGACTTTACTACCCATAACTTATTTTTATGAGTCACTTGATAACATGTCATTTGTTTTTCATTGTCATGTAAATAATAGGCGTTACTGTTACCACAAATCAATCTTACTGATGTTTAATGACTCGCAGAGGATGAAAGATTCGGTCCATCCGGCCAAGTTTCAAACCTGTGGCCTCCAAGTTGCACACAGATCTGTAAAGCAGCGACTAAACTCACTGACCTGTGTTACAAGCCACTGCGGGTCCTATTATGAGTGCTGCTGTCCCTAACTCTGGGAACGAAGAAGGGGGAGTAGCTCCTATAAGGAGCAAGGGCCCTCACATACCCTGAAAGGTGTCATGCTTCATCATAGGGCAGCTCCTCATTGGGCCAGTGCTGCATGCCCAACGGGCCCCGCAGAGGGGCTCTTTGCCGGGGATCTTTTCGTCTGTGGTCTTGGCCGTCGATGAAGAGGGTGTGTGTGGGATGTGTGGTGTATATACAAGGTGAGTAGGGTGTGGAAAATGTGTGGATTCAAAATAACTGTGGGATAGCAGTTGACATGTTTCATGGCATTGGATGTCAAAATGTGGCATTTCTTCAGGACCTAGAGACCCTACTTGCTACTTACGAGGGGCAGTTCACATCTATGTAGAAGAATAGGTAGCCATACCCTTGCCAAATACACCAACTGCTGCCAGGTTCCTCTTCAGTAGGGATCCGGAGCAGTAGAGAGAAGGAGCCAGAAAGCTTCGGAGCCACGGGGCGCTCATTGGCGTTTTATCCACCTCGTCCGTTCGGTGAAACCGACCTACTCTCAGTACACTTCATGGTTTATAGTTCATATATTGGGGCTTATGTGCTAGACCTTCATTGCCCTTGGTCCCCCACTGTTGGTGCATCCTATTATGAGTGCCCCAGCATTTTCGGAGGCCATTCCTCATCCAGTGACTATCATTAGGTACTAGATTTGCCAAGTAGACCATTTCTGCCCCATTCCATGTCCCATGCCTCACAGGGGGGAGTGGTTCAGTATTATTTCCTGGTTTGCCCTGTTACCAGCTATAAAACTTGTAATGGGTGCTATTTTCCCCAAATTCTACTATGTTTTGCTCAAACTTTGTGTGGGGGAAAACGGGGTAGTATTCCTTGATCTGGGTGAAGCTCCTGTTTGCGCCCAAATACGCATTAGCACAGGATTCAGAACGAGACACTATGTGCTGTGACGAGACAACAGTCCTTCGGGTTTTAAACTAGGCTTTGGAAAATTGTGAAAGTAGATTCTTTTGAAAATTATAGACTAGGCAGGGAACCTGATTTTTTTCATTACAATAAAGGCAAATATTGCCCAATGTAGAGGGTGGTAATGGGAAAGTGTGTCAAAAATGTGGGGGAATGGAAATTCCACTGTGCTACCTTCAACAGGTCTGATTTAATAGGCGGAAAAAGACAGAGGGTAATCTGCTGTATGAAGAGTGGCAAATCTGCTACAATTAGGCGTGGGTGTAACTGGCTTAAATCTCTCTAGTGTAATTACTCGTAATGACCACAAAATTGCTCAGAATTATGTGCAATTGTGTGAGAAGCGTAAACCAGCATTTAGGGCTATTTTCTTAGTGCAAACTGCACACTCACTTCCAAAATGGGTCTGGGGATGCATTTTGGGCTAAGAAAATAGCACAAAACGCTACAGGACACAAACAGAAGCGGCCCTTTACTCTCTCGTAGTGTATTGTTCCTGTGCTCCTGCAGTAGGATTTTTAGCCCAAATAACCCAAGATAACACAATTGCTTAATTTCTGTATTTTTGCATATAAGAGTAATGTGTAATGACTCAAATTTCTCCAATTACTCTGGCTTAATTAAAATGTTGCCCAGGCCTAGCTGCAGTATCATCAGCTAAGAGATCTCACCACTCCAACAATGGTGGAAACAGCAGGAACATGAATGTCAAGCACGACAAACCCTGGAGCACGTCCACAGGAAAGGTGTTGTGGACACTGATAATGTACCTCATCAGTAGAAGTCAACTTACAGTGCCTGCACATATGGACAGAAATCCTGTCAGTCATTGGTCATTTTCAGAATGTATGCCAGAAGATTTAATCTCAAGCTGTCCTTTTCCTGAAAGGTCTTCCATTTTCCTGAATATCCCACTGGCTGATTGATCTACGCCAACTCTTTGAGGCAGCTAACTCTTTACGGGGGGGATTGTCGACTGCTGGTCTGGCAGTAGTGCAAAATAAACCAGACAGAAATCTAATTTTCAGCTATTGCCGCCCTAAATGGGGCACCTTGTATGTTTCATACAAGGCATCAGTAATTACGGATGTCCTGTTCAATGTCATGGTTGTCATGGGAATGAGGTGCTAAAAGTAATGTGCCATGCAGTTGTGCATTTTAAAATGATCCCAGTGTGGCTTGAACTGGAGAAGGAGAGAAGTAGAAATGCTTTACTTGCCTTCAGTGGTGAAAGTTGAACAAGAAAAACCTTTGAAAACTTATCAGAATCGTTAAGTAATCCTGCATTCATGTAGAAGAACTGAAGGCCCAAGAACCGTTGGGTCATCATTTCATCACATAATGGTGGGTCACACTGGTGCCTTCAATACTAAGAACCAGTTTTCTGGATCTCAATTCACTCTTGTTCACATCAAAGCCTGAAAGATTTAACCAAAGATATATCTCAACTCCTGTAAAGCAAGTGGTGTTCATTTGCTGTCTGTCCACTGTCCTATGGCATTGTCCTTTGGGAACTGAAACATGACGCAGTCCCGTTTTCACTCAATCTATCTGCATCTGACAATTTCTGATCATATTAAAACATGTCATTTCCTTTGAAGACACCCGTGTTAGTGGTCATTCGTCTGATATGAAACCCTTGCATGAAACAATGCTTTGTCAGTGGAACAGACACTCGATAGCTACACTTTATACCAGTTGCACTCAGTCACCTGCCAAATGTTGGCCATGGTGAATTTGCCCTTAATTGGACGAGCGTTTCATAAGGATAGTACTCGGGTAGATCGCATTCCTTTTCTCACATTTGCCCGCAGGTCTCTTTCTGGTGACCAGTCTTGGCATCCTATGTGTCAACCTACAGTTCTCACAGATACCTGTTTTTAGAGTCATGTATGCCAGTGTCCCTTGGGTCCCGCTCTCCCTGGATGGGAGAAATGAGACACTGGTGACCAGGCAGACTGTGTTGCTAAATGGGGTCAGGTGGCTCAATGAAATGAAATTGGCTAGAGCCGAATTTGGAATAAAAACACTGTACTGGCATTGGGCGACAAGACGGGTTCTGAATCCTAGATTTCTGGCCATGCCTTTCAATTATTATTGTTCTTTTTTAAAAAGCGAAAGCTTATATCGAGCACACTAGAGAATCTAGTAAACAGATGTGATGTCTGCAACATAACTATCTCTAGAAAGTCCTCAAGGTTGTTGCATTACACCATAAGGCGTCTCATCGCGCAGCTCATGCCACTACAATTTCATATGTTTTTTGAGAACCTTCTTGCGAATTCCTGCAGGGATCTTCGCGAAGCCGCCCGATCTTTCATCTTCATATGATTCTTCGGGCAAACTTGAATATTTACTGTAGGCTATTTACTGTCCAAACCCGCGTTTGATGGAATTGTCGCTTTGAGCTCTGGTGTGCAGTTCGGGTTGTGCTGTTCAAGTGCACGCGCCTGATTCAAAACCGGCAGCCAGAATGCAGTGTGTGTGTTACTCTATATCCTCACTTTGAAATTAACTGGAGTGTTTTTCTGGTTTTCAAGTGTCTTGCGAATAAACTAAACATTTCAAGTCCTCATAGTTTACGCAAGTTATGTTCCACTACTCCAGACGCAAATGTGTGGCAGTGATCATAACACGTGGCGACCCTTAGAAATGGAGCGTTTCTGTGAAATGGTGTCCTTGTGGTCCTGCGGCTCCCTGGCTATGGACCTTGAACATACTAGTGCACGGGACCTCCAGCAACATGCTGTGCCATACCCATTTCCAAAAAAATATGAAAAACAAACTAACATTGTTTGCATGCACATTTTAGAATGAATTAAAAAATCAACAATATGAACTCTACCGTAGTGTGAGACAAACATTCTGTAGTGGTAGTCATTTTTGCAATCTTAAATTCTAAAATCAGAAGGCCCAAAGTCTTTAGGGCATCAGTCCAAAAATATTAAAAAGGGTTTCCTGTCTTCCACAGTATAGGTAAGTGAATGTAAACATGTCTTCTGTCTGATAGTCACCATGTGTTTTTGCAGTTTGATTGGTCGCGTGAGGCTGTGGTTCTTGTCTTTCTTATAGCTCTTGGCTTGTAGTCCCTCGTTTATCTTGTTACTGAATGCACGCAGTGATGGAATACAGCCTACACTCACTGGCTTAGATCCACTTGAATGTGTGAGAGGATGTGATACTTCAGTGCAATAAAAGAATATGTGCTAAATCCCATCAATACTGCACTAAATTAGGCTTCAGTGTGTTCACCAGTCACTCTTTCATGAGGTTCTGATAATTTTGGGAATATTGAAATGGTCTTATCTACTTTATGTTTCAAGTGTTGACATATGTTATAGAACTAGTGAGCCACACAGATGCCAGAAAGTATTTCAACAAAACTTCACAGGACGGCATCCAGAGTACACAAAAAAAAATATTAGACCCAGGTTTTGGCCACAGGATAACTTACTTTAATACTTGTACCTGAATAATGATAGGCAGTATATAATTTGGGCCAGTGGTTGGCAATAAGCACCACCGGCACTTAATTTTGGGCTCCCGCACTCTTTCTGAGGTCCTGCTAGCAGCAGTGCCGAACACTCAAAAAAACCTGTCCTGTCTGGTAAATGAAAAAATGCAGGGACTGCCTCATCTGCCAAGTATTTTAAAAATGTCAGTGTTGTTTGGCTGGAGTAGGTGGGGTAGGCTGGTCACATGCAGTGGTGGCCAGCATGGATTGGAGGTAGGTCGGTGGGGGGGGTGGGATGTGGGATGTAGGGGGGTGGGAGGGGGAAGGACATAGAGGAATCAGGAATAAAAATTAAAACTTATCTTCTCGCCACTTCCTCGCCTCCGCAGCCCTCCCTCGCTCGGCCTCAACAGAAAGCACATCCAGGCTCCCAGTTAGCCAATCACAATGTTGCCTTATCAGTGTTATGACTGGTCTGAGCGCCGTGTTTCAGCGCTCAGGCGATGACTGGGGGCCTGGGTATGTTCTCCACATAGGCCGGAATGCAGCCTGCATGGAGAACATGCAAAGTGTGCAAAACTGTTTTGAGTGGCACGAGAGGGTTGGCCAGGCAGTCACTGCACACTTACGAGGGTGCTACCACTCCTCCCCTGCCCCCGCCCCCTCACGCAAAGCAGCCGGCAGAAGTAGGAGAAAATAAAAATGATAATAACACAAGTTATTATCATTTTATTTTCCCTTTTTTTCACTGCAAAAAAAGCAGTTGAGCGACGCTCTCACGCCTTAGCAGAGGAGCCGCCATTGGTCACATGCACAGTACACGGTTCAGGACAAATGGTTCCTGCTTTTGGCTTTTGTTGTAGTCCTGCGCAACTCGCCAGCTCTCATACACATCCATTGGGGTCAGGTCAGTAGTAATATTCTCTAGAAAATTGGCAGGGAGACAAAGATGCTGCCTTGGTGGACCCAACGTGAGAACAATTGACTGACTCCACCATATTGATGGGACCAGGTCATTTTTAGTTAGAAGGAAAGACCAATTATTGGTGGCTCTGGAAACTAAAGTCACAGGTTCTGGGGGAATGCAATATGGGGCGGTGGTGTGGTCATAGACATCATTTTGCAGTCTCCAGGGGTCACTTGCCGCTTGTGATCCCTGGCACTGTCTTTGCGACCCCTGGTCTCATAGATGGCAAAATCAGTGCCAGGAACACAAGGGCAGCTCATCTGTACAGACGTTGGTTGTGGCTCGAATTTCCATGTTTTCTATCCACTTTTTTACAGTGATAGTGAATAATATTTTATTATTCACTTTTATTGTAATAAAGACTGCATTAAATTAGATAGAATAAGACCCTCAGTGGCAGCTAAGGTAAGTGAAAAATGGTTTTAAACATATGTTGTGTGCGTGAGTGGGCAAGAGTGTGTTCAAGTGACTGAGAGTGTGTGAATGTGTGTGAGTGAAAGTAAAGGTTAAATGGCATGTGATGTAATTTCCGCTACCCCAGGCATTTCTGATGAATTGACCTTCATGGGGGCAGTCTTGCATTACATGGCCACATGCAAACTGCTAGTGCTGGTATCAGGAGTAGGGGTGGGCAGAACTCACGGAGTTTTACTTTGGAGAATTCCACAGAGTAATAAAAACTCTGCAAGATTCCACGGAGTTCCGACCACCCCTGCTTCTCGTGCAGCAATTTCTCTGTACAAAGAATCTCTTGTTTATATTGCAGCCTCTGACACCCGATGTCAATTCATTACCCCAGCTCTTTAAACCCCGGCAAGGCAGGAGCACAATGATGATGCAGTAGAGTTCTCTGCCCTCTGTCTCCAACCAACCATGAAGCCAGCACACAAGAGTTAAGTCTAACTTTTGTGAGGTGCCTAGGAGCCATGCGAGGGGGTATTGTGAGCTTTGTCATTATTATTTCCACTTGGGCAGTACCGTAAAATAAATTGGTGTCCCTTTTCCCGCCCCCACGCAGAACAGAGTGAGTGGCCCCTGAGACACCCATATCTCAGAGATGTTCACAGTCTTTAGGCTGAATAGTGGGCGCTCTAAAGCGTGGTGCCCCATTCACTGCAGGGGCTACAGGGGCCCCATGTTACGCACCTGCATTCAGGTTTGGCCTCTTCGTGCCATTGAAGGCAGAGGCAGTGTTTCTATGCCTCAAAGGAAATTTCTGTAGAATTTGTTGCGAACGAGGATCGAGTGCTGCTGAGGGTGGAAAAATATTGATATTGAACAAAACTGAATTTTATGTTCGATGGGTTTTGGCCAATTAGCGCTTCGTTCCAATTCCTGAACATCAGGTAAATGGTAATGTTGCAGCGGCATTAAATCTTCACAGGGGTTTTAAAAAACATGACTGACAGAACACTATCACCAGTTTGAACGAGGCATGATGAATAAAACGGGCTAATAAAGAAATCCATAATGTTCTGTATTAGGAGAATTGTTACTGGGGAACTTTCAAGTGAACAAAAGCAAACAAGAGTATACAATTTGTTGTGGAATCGGCCTTGTAAAGAACTATTGACACTGACCATGGTCAATAAAATGAGTCGAAAGTTTAATCCGTTGCTTGTGTCAGTGAGAGTCTGTGATAAACATAGAAGAAAGACTGTAACTCGAGTACAGCTGGCTCCCATTCACTAGTGCTCAACTCAGAGTGGAGCAATACCTTTCATTTTACTACCACCTGAAATGTGCATTCCTCCATGCTGTGAGAAGACAGTCCTGTGTCACTTGAACATCAAGTTACCTATTCACCATACCACATTTCTCACTTCTAGAACCTTGCCTCGTCATGTAACTCACCTGATCAAACCCTGAATTTCATGTGACTATGACTACTTCAGATCCGTGGTACTGTTTAACATAAAAATCCATGCTGCCAAGAGCAGTAATTAAAGTAGGTCAATAAAAGGCATTAGAACAACGGAATGTTGGAAGCTCCATTGAAAACAATGGAGCGCTCCGGGCTTATAATGGCTGGTATAAGCCCGGAGCACCAACATTCCAAGGTGTCTTTGTTCACAGCTCTGGCTGTGAACAAAGACTTCAGGGAGCCTGAGGGGATTTGAATCCTCTCGCGCTCCCTGAAGGCTTTATTTGTTAGAACATTCTGCCTTCTAATAGCCTTATAGCCCTTCGTAGCAGGGCTATACCGGCTTTTAAAGTCCCTCTGCTTTGTTAAAGTCCCTCGCCTTCGGCTCGGGCCTTTAACGCTGCAGCGGGCCTTTAACAGCCGGTATAGCCCGCTATGGCGGGCTATAAGGCTATAATAAAGACTCTAACTTTCAGAATGTATTAGGTTGCTATAATGCAGCCAGGGACTCAAAACATTGTCAGTGAAAGCAGAAAGGTAGCTACCCTACCTAATTGCAACATTGTACTGAGAAAGGCAATATCAACCAGGAGCTTTGGCATCAGTTGTCCAAAAGCTGAACACACACTACAAATATATATGTATATCTTTTCCCCACAGTGGTACCACTTCAAAACTCACAGAGTTCTCATCGGCTCATCATCCTCCATGGTTTCCCTTTGACCAGTGAACATGTCTCTCAAACGAGAAAGCAAGCCCAGAGTAGAAAGTTGCTAGACCTTTCAGCAAAGGACGCAGGCTCTGCAGACTCAGGAGCCACAGTCAGGAGGAAACAAAATGCTGGCTGGCATCCAGTCAGGAAACCACCTACAGCTCAGGCTCAAGGCATCGGCGACTGACCTTTCCTGTTACCTAAACAATCTACATTCATAGAAACCAAAGATGGACAAGAAAGTCACTGTACGTGAGGTACTGACAGAACCGCAAAGAGGTGGCTGTCTTCAACAGGAAAAGAATGAGCAGGGTGGTGAGCAGTAAACTCCACCATATGGCAACTGGCAGAGTTTTTGCCAAACTCCACACTCCAAGTGGAATGCGAAGTGGCAAAACTCTGCAAACTTCGCCCACGGAGCAGAGTTTTTCCCCCACCCCAATCAGGAGCCCTCTCCCTCCCATGCTGCAGAGAGCTCAAGTTTCACAGGTTAGTCCGTTAGTAGCTCAACTACTCTAGTTTTTTTCCTTGCATTCTGGGACATTTAGTTCCAATCTTCCAATGGTAGAAACAGGATTATTAATACCAGAATGCAAAGGAAACATAACCTGCAGTGGCTGTGCTACTCACTCATGGCATTGAACTAGAGATTTCTGCTGCTGGAAGGCACAGACACGCTGTGGAATCTCTTTAACACTCCCCTCCAGGTAGAGGGCAGTGGGATTCAGTCCCAATCAACAGCTCTCAGGCCGTGCCAGATGTTCCAGCGTATCTGTGGTACCCGACCAAGAAAATGCTGAGCCTACACATGTGATAAAGGTTTTGTGTGGCAGTGACTGATATGACCAAGGAAGGGGTCTTGCACATATAAACTTTGGTGTCAGTTCTTTAAATCTCTCTTACTTCCTACCCCTGCTGTCCAGGGCCTCTTTTGAGACAACACTCACCATCACCACACTTTTAGAGTGGCTTACTGTGAAATGGATAGGGGTGTTTTGTACACTCCCTGCACTCTGGCAGACAGACCCAGCCATCTGGCTATTCCTGTGGGGAGTCTCATAAGGGAGACCAGGGATTGACAGGATTCAGGATGCGTGGTGATGTGGCCTGACCACCACCGGCAGTGGCAAGTACTTTGACAATGCAAGGATTCTAGTCTCTCAGGTCACTCTGTAGGTCAAGAAAAATCAGAGCAGGAAAATGAACAAAGAATTATAAAAACGATTAATTGTGACACAATTAGAAATTAAGATACCAATTATTTTTTTCTTACGTAATGCATGTTAATCCAGCATGAAGAGAAGGAGCAATTAGGATAACAATTATCTGAGTTGCTAACTAGTCAATATGGCAAAGCGATAATGTGGGTATCCATGTCTTTAATAAAATTTGGACCGTAACTGTATAGTTAAGAAAATCCAAATTTTTTCGCAAGAGGATAGGCTTTTGTTGCGTTACTTTAAACATTATCAAACATAGCCTTGGAAGCATAAGCGATTGTTTTACAGTACAATGTTCAAAAAGTTGAATCCATAGACTAATCTACGGATTGACATCCGTGCTCCATCCCTGAAGGTTAAGGGCACCCTGGTCCTTCCAGATGAACTGGCCAAGATTAGAGAAATATACACTGCAGAATCACCCTTATAGTTCACCGGGCCAAATCAGAAGAAACAGGTGATGATGTTTCCTGACATTCTGAGATATTTTATTTTAGACTTGTTTTCTAGAAGACACAGCTAAGCTTTGCCAGCTTACAAAGTTCTGGATCTTATTTAGCTACTGAATACCATTTTGTTCTTATGGAAAGCCTAAAAGAAACGTTTGAAGTAGAAAACTGCCCCGTGGGAACATCAAAAACACAAATTCACACACTGTGTAAAATATACCTATATTTTGAGTACATTTCCTAAGTAAAAGGGCATACAGTTTCGGGAGTACTCACAGGAATCTGCAAATGCGGCAGATTCCTAAGAGTACTCAAATGGACGTTTTCTCATACAACAAAGAAATTGTATGGTGCATTTACCTTCCCACTATCCACATCCTACTATCTCCATGAGTTTTGAGGGTGTTCGCTCCCTGGATGCTTTACTCCTTCCTTTGACAACAGTAACCACATTTTCAGTATTCTAGGAGAAACACGTGGCTGCAAAGACTTAAACCATCCAGTAATCTAGTATCCTTAAAAAAGTATTTAGACCACATTTTAGCCAAGTCATTCCTGCTCCAAAGTTTTCAGTTTCGGTCTCCCACTGTTGAAGCAGCTTCAGAGTTTAAAAGTCAAAAGATTTGCTGTCCAACATATATTTAGCATTGTGTAGGATTAAACCTATTTGGCAAATTATTAGCCACTAAATTCAGTTCCAAATCCTGGTTCTCATTTTAGGTTGTAAGTTTGGCCTCAATGCAAAAAACAAACTGTTTAATATTGAACTCTTTTGAATCGGCATCTCTGCTGGATTTCACATGGGAAATATCAAATTTGTGGTTTGAAGAATCTTGCTTACAGATTTTAATGAATACTGATCAAGTTGTTACTCGGATTGCTGCTGGTTTTTTAGTTAAACTTAGATCTATATTCTTAAAATGCAATCAAATAATATAGGTATTGCTTAGTGACAGGGCCCACTTGCCGCCAATACATTTATATTATCTTCTCCCCGTATTTAGGATGGTGATGAAGGTTGTGAACTTTTCAGATGAAGTCTTGCAAATTAACAGAAAAAGTCAAAGGACTGGGTGAATAACTCTGAGTGTGGCATCTGGGAGGATTACTTTAGACAGCAGGAGCTCAGAAGCAGGAAGAGGCAAACCTTGCTCACAGTTTCCGAGCTGTACTGTCTGAAACTCAAGATGTAATTCCAAGAAATATCGGGTTGATTGAACTCACTTAACATGCCGCAGGCACATAAAAGCAGGAGCTCTGATCTGCGCCGAGCCAGCAGAGCCCACCGTGATACAGCCCCTATAGTGTAACAAAACTTGAGGTGGCACCCCCTGCAAAGTATGTGCAGGTCCCCTCCACCCCAAACTCCAGACCCAGTCTAAAGCTCACAGGCCATGGACCTGCCAGTGGGGGCCCCCCGGAGCTTGCCCCCCCACACAGTGTCTGCAGGAGCTTTTGTTATACCGTGGATGGCCCCACATTACTACAAACAGCTTCGATCCATCCAACTTCAAATCAGAATAAATTATAATCAAGGCGATGTGGAAGCCAAATAAATATGTAAATAGCAACACAGCAGGTAAACACAACAACTAAACCAATTCTGGAAAGGGAAGCATTTGCTAAACCTCAAACAACCTCCTCGACACTCACGGACACTATTGATAGGCTTACTCTGGTTGTTTTATACAGCTCCACATTGCCATGGGTTGCTTCTTGTTAGCTCCCACTTCTAGCTGCTTTCTGTTTTCAAGGATTAGCTCTCGCCAAGTATTGGCATTTCCTCAAGTTCATTTTACTGAAGTTATGTGGTTATTCTTTCTATGGAGATGACATGCTAATGTATGACCAGAACCAATTACTATTGAATGACCTCTATGCAAAACAAATTAGGCATATGGATATGAAGTACATTAAACATTTAAAAGTGTGTATGGTGGGGCCCTGGGGGTCTCTACATTAGACCCAGCGCAGGTTAGAAGTGACAGAAAGCATATACTATGTTTGGGCTTTTCCCCAGCCAGTGTGAGAAAGCGTGGGCAACTCAATTCAATACCGAATCAGTAGGCACCAACTCCTTGAAACATACCACAATTTGTACCCTTGTTGGTAGTCTGACCAAGTATACCTTGGGGTTAAAAAAACAAGAAAACGGCATACTCCTAGTGAAATTATCAACATGACTTGAACGTTAAGGAACGCTTGCTTGGTTGTTACTCGTGTGTTACTTTTGCGGTGGACAACTGGAGGAGTTGCATTTTATGTGCTGCCCTCTCATGACCCACCGCTATATTACATGTCGTGAGCTTTCACAGAATGTGAAGGAAAGACCATGCTTTTGAGGGTGTACCTCATTAATGCCGTAGCTCACAATAGTATTACTGAGGGAGTTCTCTGAGTGGTCTTCAGTTAAAGGAAATGAATTGTGCGATCGATTCTTAGAGGGGAACTCGCACATTTTCATTGCTGTGCTGCTTTTAGAGTCACACATGTATGTAAACTGCTTCTAGCATGTGTGGTATGTGCAGGGACCACTGACACCGCACTGTGAAGGCAGCTAGGTGATATTTTCAAGTATCTGTATTCGATATACATTCCCTCCATAGGCAATGCCATTCGAACCTTACCCAAACCAACATGCTATGTTGAGGTAGCAGTTTTCAGCAGCAACATGTGTTATGAATAGTGTCACAAGCTGCCTAAATCACGTTAGTGATTCTTGAGGATGATGGTGCGTAGAAAATAAGTGCCTTGAATCTTACAGAGTGAGTAGTGTAGTTTGTTACCTAATTGCACTACAGTATAACCGTCTAACACTGCTCTTTGCAAATAAAAGAGCATATTATGGGTCAAGCTTCCCCTGCTGCAGAATACGAAAGGCCGCGCACCGCTGCTGAGCACTAAGCCTTAGTTACCACCTGGAGACAGTTACCTCCCATGATGCAATGCTGAGGTGGCATCAGTTGCATCATGACCACGGAGGCAGCTACCACTAGTGCAGCAGGTGCTGGGGCGTGAGCGGGCCACTGCATCCCAACTACGACTGTCTTTTACTGCCCAACCTGGGGCAAGAGGTGCCATTTGTCTTCCTTCCATTAGGGCAAGTGGCACCCTTGCAACGCAACTGATGAGGGCACACCAAACGCAATTGCTTTCCAGCAGCAGTTCCCACGGTGCGGTAACACTTTCTAGTATTCGCATGTTGGAGGAGACACCAGCAAAAATTCTTCCAGCATTTATGATGATTTTACGTTGGAGCATCTGTGCAGACATCACGGCAGGTCTAAGAGCAGTCTACAAGGACTGGATAGCAGGGATGCCCACAACCCCTCCAACCAGCTGAATAATGTCCACCCTGTGCTCTTACAGACTTAAAACAATAATTAGGTGTTGATTATAAGTGGACCAGATAGGGATGAGGTATTTACTGCAACCCATACATTTCGGTTTGTTTGACCAGCCGAAATTCACGAAGGAAAAATTCTGAGATATGGAAATAACCATAAAATACTGAGTTACTTTCTCTGCAAAGAGGGGTTTGCACATGGATCCACATTTAGTGTTGGAATCCTTTTGCATGCAGAAATCACAAGCGGATGATAATACATATTGACCAACCAGGCTGCTGATAAATCTTGTGTAGTACAGTCCAATATCACACTTCAGAAACGTACACAATTTTCAATCTTGTGAAAGATGCAAAAATGTTAAATCAGTATGGTTGTCTGCCATGGACAACTGTCACCTTGCACTAGTTATATATTTATGCTAAACACCGATTTCCGCTAAACATTTATCACAAAATTCAGCAACAAGGGTGGCGAGAGACTACAGACTAGGCTACAAAAAGATACTGTAAGATATGTAGAACAATGGACTGTTCGGAGCTCCGTTGAAGACAATAAAGGTTGGTCCAGTCCTTCTGTTCAAACATTCCATTGCCGTTCTGTCTCTCCCTGTTTAATTTAGAACACAACCCTTGGTTGGTGGAATGTTCTAAAAGCATAATAGTTCTTCTGCATTCGACAATACAGGCTGTTAAATGCCCTCTCCCTCATTATAGGCCATGCTAACTCATATTCAGGGCTTTTAACAACTACTATAGCCCTCGGCAGTGGGCTTGAATGATGTAAGAAAGTTTAGGTCCGCTATTGTTAATTCTTAGTCCTGAGTTATCTGAAGAAACAAAACGTTTGAAAAAGAGTTTTGTCAAAACCACCCGCTTTTTCGGTTATGATAACAATATAATAACAGACCTACTCAAATGAAAACAAGACTCTAATAACTCATAAGTTGAAAACCGAGCCAATGTAAACTTCATGTCTGACACAAAGCAACAGACAGGAGCAGCCCGCACTCAGCGGTTGAAACCGCAGGGGACCCCAAATGGCGGTAAAATGCGCCGCCCGAGCGCTCGAGCTCTTTCCTGCGATGCGACCGGAGCAGGGCTGCTATGTAACCGGAGCAGGGTCGCGCCTGGGTGTTTATGATTGTCTGCTGTGAGCCCTCAGCACTAAGTGCCCGAACTAAATCACGTCTGCGAGATTTAACTGACACAGCAAAACTAGGCACTGCAGCAAGAGACGGATGCAGTTGTCTTCTTGTCCAATAAACATACACGTTAGGACCGACATTGCAGGTTATATCAGGTGTAAGACGCATTCAACTGCCTCCCAGTATTCGCACTAACAAACAATATGTAAAACAAAAACCTTAAAAAATAAGGAAAAAAGGAAAATGACAAGCTTCTTAAAAGATATATTTGATATAGCAACTACTACTGCATTTCTGCAGTTCCTAAACACTAGAAGCAGCAGGGGTTGCCATCAGCTTACTGATACCAGAAGGATGAAAAGCTAACCCACAGAACTCCAAGCAGCAAAACAAAATTTAGAGGAATATCACCACCCAATTGCAAACGGTAATGGGTCATAACCTTGTGGGGCGAATCCAAAGTGGCTGCAAAGCAAATATCACAAATAGAAGCCCCTTTAAACGCTACCCAGGAGGCAGAAACACCCCAGGCAGGCCCCCCAGGGAAAGACACTGGGACTGGTTGGCCAGCCAAGGAATAAGAATGAGAAATAACCAACTTAATACAATGGGACAAGGCAGAGAGAGAAGACTTGATACCCTGCTTTGCCAGACCATGGGAGACAAACAAAGCACCAGCTTTGTGAACTGAAGCAGCGCGCTGCAAATACCGATGGACATCAAGAGAATGCAAACGCACCGCTTCATCAGACACAGGAGAGGGACAAAATGTAGGCAAAAAAATATCAGCATCCAAATGAAACGAGGAAACCACCTTAGGGACAAAGGCCAGAGTATGAATGAATAAATCTTTATTGTATAATATATATTCAAATATTCGTACAATAGAAAAAGACTTCAAAATCACAAGCATATCTACAAATATTCCATAAAAGAAGCATTTCGGTCACAATTCTTAAGACTACAATAGGCATAATCTACAAATGTAGTTACCTTCCAAATAAATAATCTGCAGTGGAAAAACAAGACACATCAGCCTCTGTGATGGATCTACAATTGATTGCACTAAATGTTTTTTTCTGGTAGTTCTTTTGTAGCTCTCATAGGTTAGGACATAGACAGTTTAAATGCTCAATCCACTCCTCTTTGTAGTTGCATAAGCACCAGGCCTTTTAGGGTAAGCATTCAGTATTCCAAGACCCCTCAATTTGAGCTATTGATATCAACAGCAAGTGAAATCTCATATTTCTGTTTGCATCCTGGATTCAAATTAGAGGCCAAGTACTCTTGTTTTAGTCTGGAATATGATTCCGTCATATAACGGGCATTTCGATATTTCTGCAGTCGGTAAACCTGCAGCTATTGCATTCTTCCAAAGAGCCTGTTTGATTCAATTGTTGTTTTTTTGTCCGTTTTGTTATGCATTTCAGATTTAGACTTCTGAGTAGTTAGTGAGTGACGTTATTTGTCTTTTTACATGTGTAGAATCTACTTCATAAAAGCAACAAATTAAAATGTAAACCATTTTGTAAAAGTTAAAGTGTATAATTTATAAAAAAGCATTTTTGGCTAGCATTGTTTGCTATAAAAAGATTGGAGTAGGACGTAATGCCACCATCCGGAAACAAATTAAGAAATGGAGGGGAGGACAACAAAGCCCCAATCTCCTCCACCCATCTCCCGGAAGAAATGGCCACCTAAAACACATCTTTGGCCGACAGAAACTTGAAGTCAGCGTACTCTAAAGGCTCGAACAAAGCCCTCTGCAAACCCAGCAGGATGAGAGGCAAGTCCCAAAAAGGGATTGGGAATGAACAACAAGAAGGCCTACTAAAACAACTGTGCAGCAAGCGAGTTGCCAGCGGGGCAACAGACAGAACACCAGCCCAACGAAAAGCTTGTACAGCCGTCCACTGACTATGGATGGTACATACTGCCAACTCAGCTGAAAACTGTTCTGAAGGAACTCCAATACTGCCATAGGATCACAAGAGGAAGCTGACAAACCCTTGTCCTGACACCAAATGGTAAAATTCCACCAATGATGGCCATGAGCCGTAAAGGTAGACAGCAGCAGGGACTGCTAGATCAGTGCTGCAACATCCAAAGAACACCGTTGCTCTAAGAGGGACTGCCTCTCATGTGCCAAACCGCAAGCCTCAACCTGTGACGCTTGTCCAGATGAAGATTTGACTGACGCAGCGGGGATGGATGGATCAATAAAACCCAATGAGGCCGGACTGGCAAAGAACAGAAGGGAACAAAGGGTGCTATGCTCAAGCCGAGCCAATCAACAGAAGCTCCTCCTGGTCCTGTATTATCTTCTGAACCACTCAAGAGAGCAGAGGGAGGAGGACAACAATAAACAAGACAACTGGGCCAGGGAAAAGAGTGGACAATCTGGTTGTCCGTCTGAACAGACACCGCTGTGGGCATGCAACAACAGGGGATGGAAACACAAAAAGGCCTTCAGAACTGCTTCCAGCTCTTTCTAATTAGAGGACTCATCAGATTCCACCTCCCTGTGCAGCAAAATCCACCAGAGTAGCACCTATCCCATCTCACTGGCATTGGTCATGAGAACCAGCACAGAAAGAAGAACCAAAGAAAACTCCCTGTTTCCAAAGAAGAAGGGTTCAGCCACCACTGGAGATCCCTGCAGATCTGAGTCATCACAGGAACCAGAGACTCATAGTCTCGAGACAACAGGTTGCAATGCCTCAGGAGATGGTGAACAAGGAAATGCAAGTGCATTCTCCCCCAAGGAACAAGGGCCAACGAAGAGGACAACTCCTGCTAACTGCAGAGCCAGGTCCTCGCAAAAGCCGAGGGACAAAGAAGGAGAGAGGACAAATGGGAGCAGACACTAACACAACGCTCCTCTGACCCAAAGACCTCCCCAAATCCATTCTGAAGTGGGCCCCAATGAAGACGAGATTGGGACGGCTGGACCTGGGACTTCTTCCAGTTGATCAATAAGCTGTGCTCCAGCAACAGCTTGGTCACATTGAGAACCTCCATCTGGGCCTTAAAAAAGAACAAGGGGCAATTAGCCAGTCATCCTGATAAGGTAAGAGCTGGATGCCTTCAGAATGTAAAATACTCACCAAGGGTACTAAAAGCTTGCTGAACACCCATGGTGCAGATACCAGCCTGAAGGGGAGGAACTGGCAGTGGTTGCCTTGGACAGTGAACCGGAGGAACTTCTGTAGAGACGGGACATGGAGGAAGGCATCGATGAGATCGATGGAGGTCAGGAACTCTCCCTTCCATAAGAGAGACAATATCAGCTGGAGAGAAACCATATTGAAAGACAAATGAGGGATACACTGAATGACCCACTTACGGTACAGAACCAGGAAGAACTCTCATGACACCTTCTGCACTGAAAAAAGCAGGGAATAATAACCATGGGAAATCTCAGCAGGATGACCCCCACCGGAAGAAACCTGGAGCAGTCAATCCTTGGGAGGGGTGGAAGAGGATGCAGCAGCTGAAGAGTACTGGGATTTGTCAGCATTAGCGGGTGCCCACGCTACGACCCCTGATTCAAAAGGGCTAGTGTTGCAAAGCCTTACCCCCAGAGGGAAACGTCCATTTGTAACCAAAACCTCTGCTCTTGGTGACTGGACTAACAGGAGTAAACACCTTCCTATTTTCTGCTGACTTCTTAATCAGCTCCTCCAAGTCACTGCCAAAAACTTTGGAACCTGTAAAAGGAAGCTTCAAGAGAGCTGCTTTCTGGGCAGCGTGCCTTCAAAGAGCGCATCCAGCTTTTGCAATGGGCTGCAATGGCAGTGCTCAAAGAAGCTGCTGATGCACCGAGATTGACAAACATGATGTCTGAGAGAAACTGCACCCTCCTGTACCTGTACCTTCTCTGACAAAGAATGGCAGTCATTAAGGAGGGACTAAATAGCATAAGTGGAGTAGGCATTAGCACAGATCGCAAAGTTAGAAGCTACACAGCCCGTTCACAGCCCATTCCACCTTCTTGTCAACAGCATCAGATGGCAGAGCATCCTCTGACACCACAGCCCTCTGGGTGACAACCCAGCCATAATGTTATCAATTTTCACAGAGGATGAGAACTCCTCTCCTATCTTATCCAGAGAGACATTTCAACAAGAAACCAAGGAAAGACTGCTTCTCAACATCCTCCCACTCATTCATAAGCACACGGTGAATGGAAGAGTGCAAGGGCGAAGATTTAGGCTCAGCACGCTAATATTGCAAGAAAAAGTAATCAGCCCGTGGTTGAGCAGAATCAGCAAAGCCCAAACTGTCCCAAACATGCTGCATAATTTCAGCCAAATCTGCGCCCTGCACAAAACGGCCCTTGAGGTCCTCATCATCCCCCGCCACGGAAGGCTCCATCCTAGGAACTTTTGCAGGAGGAGCCCCCTCCTGGGCATGAAACGCAGCTTTCACAGCAGCTGCAATAATGGCCTGGAGATATGGGGCCACAGGCACCCAGCAGATGGCCCGCCACTGGGGGAAGATCTTCTGAATCTCTCATAACAAAGATGTAACAAGCACCAGAAAACGACAGCCAGACAGCCACATCTGAATATGCTGCAATGAAAGCTACAAACAGCAACCAGCACAGCAGTGCACAGGAAAAGCAGTTCCTGCTGAAACCAGCTAGTTGCCTAGGAAACACTGCTCTTGGAGCACAGTCCCTGCCCGCATCAAGACAGGCGGAAGCATACGGAGGTGCCTATAGGGATGTGCAGAGGAACCATGTTAAAGTCAGGCAGACACACCGTGTCTGCTGAAAACACATCAAATGGCGGGCAAATGAAGCAAAAGCGCCCTGCACCAGTGCCCATCCAACAAGATGCACAAAGCAATGCCAGATTTGAGGAATATAAAATAAAAATGGAAAACAACAAAGAGCTCCTTGTGGCCGTCACAGGCTGCCTAGCAAGCCCCAGATGCCCCTGTGATCACATATGCCCACATACGGCATGCTCACAAAAATGAAAATATAAAGACTGCTAAAGCAGGCCCATAAAAAAAAATAGTAAAGCAAAACATACACACCTGTAGACAAGATGGTAATTGGCAGCACAAAAAGAAACAAGAAGTCTTTCCCAGGAGGTGAGGTATTTTTACTACCTTTGAATGGGGGCCATCTTGGATTGGGGAGGAAAAGTCAAGTTTGGTAATTATGTTCTGCATGAATGGAGATAAACTCATACATATGGACTGTGAGAGGAAGACGGACGAGGAGGTAATGCTCTCTCCCTTTCATGCAATGCAGCTTGCTGAGCTGCGTTGCATTACATTTTTTATCCCAGCCAGTGTTACTTTATTAATGAGCCAACAGAGATGGAGCATCAACTGCCTACTACATTTCAGTCTCATAGCATCACCATATGGCCAGTAACAAACAAGAAAAGACTGACAATGGAGCTCTGGTCGGAATTTAATGGCAGCTGCAAGATATTTCCTTCACATATTCCTTAATTGTCTGGACATGTTAGTAATGGTGTGGAATGAAATAAAATGAACAATATGACGATTACCTGCATCTTTTAACTACTGCACGATTAACGCTATATTTGGGATGAGGTGTGAGGCGGTAGCAAAGTAAATATTCTTCAATGGGAAGCAGATGTCTATTTCTCTACACAATTTTAGTACAATTTTTATGTTTGTTTAGAAAATGAACATGAAAGCAACATCGTAATGTAGTGCAGGTGTTACACTTTCTTTGTCCAACAGTTTGTGCCCGTGACTCAGAGGCCTCTCTCTGTACTATTAACAGAGAAACACTCCCTTTGTTCAAACTGATGGAGAGGAGGAGAGGTCTTCTGGTGTCTTCAATGATGGGGCCTGCGGAGAAGCGGCTGGCCACTAAACTTCAACAATGAAATAGGCCACGACCAATGAGACGCTAGAAAGGCAGAAAGCCTTTTCCTTTCGGCTGTTTGAAATATATGGGGGCAGATTTACAAGCCCCTTGACACTTCTGTTATTCAGCGGCGGCGTAAACCATGCGCCATGTTGCGCCTTATTTACAGCGGGATGCATCTAGGGAGATGCGTCACGTTGTAAAGCCCTGCGCCACATTAAACCTGCGTCAGGTTTAATGTGGCGAATGGTGGGCGTTCCGTCGGATAATGCCTCGGAAAAGTGATGCAGTGAAATCTACAAGATTCCACTGAGTCACTTTTCCGACGCCGCTGCGTCAAAACCCTGCGCCTGCTTGAAGCAGGCGTAAGGCATGACGCAGCATGTTAGATATGGGCAGCCCCTGAGCCTTGCTGGAGTTGCGTCGCTCTTACGACACGACTCCAGCAATGCGCCGCCCTTACGCCATCAGATGCATCACGCATCTGTTTATCCTTGTGCCACGATGCGCCGCATTGTAAATGCGGTGCATCTGTGGTGGCGCAAGGGTAAACTTGCGTGACGCATGTCACCTGGCACAGCCCTGCTGAAATTCAGATATGCGCCAGTCCTTGTAAAACTGCCTCTTAGTACAGATTAGTTTACAATTAGTGCAGTCTGGGTGCTCGTGGATCACTACGTGGCGCTTTGCAACACACACAGCTGCAAACAGCAGCACCCTTTCAATTCAGTTGGTGAGGAGGCAGCGCCAAATGCCTTTGCGTCATGAAGTGGCAAAACTCTGCTAATCTATGCACTGGGGGCGTAACGAGGTGCGCCCAGCGCAAGCACTCAGAGAATGTCGCACAAAGACAGATTTACTAAAGAAGCACGACCTGGCTCTGCACGGAATACTAATTCTATATTTAACTTGGAACAATCAACGGACAAGTGGAAAATAACGTATTATTTTCATGAGTTATGTAGAATGCTTTGCAAAATTACATATTTTAAAGAAGCCCACTCTTGAAATGTTGTCTACACATAAAACATTAATACTGGGGTGTGTGCCTCGAATTGCAGTTTGACCCAAGATTCTGCAAGTTTGCATTTGCAACATTACTGATGCAAGAATGGCCCAAGACATTATCGGAGTTTGACTTTGTAAATAAAGCTCAGCACATTTTTTTCAGTTTGAGCAATGCAGCACTACATATTTTCCAGCAAGCACTGCTGGGTTGACCAGATTATAGCAAATCAGGGCCATCACACCAGCACAATCCCCGACTGGTTCTTCCAGTGGCTTAAAACCAGAAGCAGGCAGCTATCCACATTTTCCGGACTATTAAAGATGAGCCTTCAAATTTACCTGCCCCTACCCTATTCCAAGAGAGAGAGGTGTCATGCTCAACAGTACTTGAAGAACTTTCAGGACAGGCTGAACTTGCCATCTGGGACCAGGCCAACAGGAACCATCTGGCCCCTTACAAATTAATGCTTTTGCACTTGCACAGAGGTGCCAGTTCATGCTAATGCCAATGGTTGGCACCTAAAGGGCACCAGAAGCTCTTTATG
Organism: Triturus cristatus; assembly: GCF_964204655.1. NCBI lineage: Eukaryota > Metazoa > Chordata > Amphibia > Caudata > Salamandridae > Triturus > Triturus cristatus. The sequence goes on from NC_140593.1 coordinate 427,582,361, forward strand.
AAGTGAGTGAAGGTCTATCAATTTAAGTTGTGGCCACTATAAAGGACTCCTCACAATGATTCCAGAATCAAACTTGCTTATCTGAAGACACTGTACCAGAAACACAGGGGCACTCTACTGGCACTAAAGCTTTTAGGACAAGTACACTAATGGATGTGTATGTTTGGCAGCACTTTAACCCAAAAAACTAAAAGTTAGAAAATTGATGACATCCAAAGTGGTAACTCGAAGCTTAACCGGTGACCAAGTGCCTTCATTGGAGTACCCACTCACTAGTTAAAATTCCGAGGCTCTTCAGGGCACAAGACAGGTCAAATTAGAAGAACCCATTAATTCAAGGATCAAGTATCCTCCTTTGACCACCAGCACCACATCCTTTGAAGCAAGCACATATATGTCTATAGTAACTACATCCAAAAAGGTCGCCCAAACACTCTTAATTGTTCTTCAGCTTGGACATGAAATATGTCCAGCACAACACATGGCCAACCACTGGAACTGCAACCCTCTTCCATAGAAAATAAATGAGGCAGGAATATACAATAAAACCCTACAAGAAATAATGTTAAAATAAATTAACATATTTATTTTAAAAAAATATACATTTTACTTAATATTAGAAAAATTATAAATAGTTAAACAATAAATATAATTTTATTAAAACATTTTAAATACACTTTTTTGAGAGTTTTTGCAAATAAATAGAACTTTTAATATTCAATCCAAAAAATCCAACTATTAGAATATATGCTATACATTACTTTAGGTACTTTTTAATACCGAGTGAGGGCCTGATTATGACAATGGCTGTCCAATAGACCGTCGTAGTCATGGTGCCGAAGCAAGAACTGCCGTACCGGTGGTCTGTTCGCCCTGTGACGAGTTTGGTGATCGGACCACCAAAGGACCACTGCAACCGCTGGGGATCTTGGCAGAGTTGCAGCAGTGTGAGGCTGCATCATGCTTGGCGATGCTGCTGTGGCACTACCAAGCTTATTATGAGTTTCCTGACCGCCTCACTTTCAATGGCAGTGAGCCTGCCATTACTAGTTTGGTGATGAGGAAACAATGGGGGCCCTAGAGGGCTCCTTGACTCTGGGCCAAGGGGTGCCTGCAGGGGGGCACATGTTGTGCCCCCTTTGTGCAGTAATCCCCTTTCCTGCACGGCATACACATTACAGTCCATGCCATGCAAGAATGGGCTTTGGTGTTCCCATTGCGGTGCCTTTTTAATAGGCACCACGGTGGGGACATCAAAGGACCGCCCACCAGACCACGCGATTACTCATAATCTGGTGGGCAGCCGGTGGTTAAGTTTGGCAGTCCTGGAGTGGGGCGCTGGTGTGGCGGCCCACTTCAGGACCACCAAACTCTTAATCAGGCCGTAAATTAAAATAAGCAGCTATTGGCAGAATATGTTGTTTCAAGATATCTTTACATAAATAATTATACATGAATTAAATATATTGAAATACATTTTTAATATGCTTTTAAGATACTTCTGTGCTTTTTTTAATTTGAGCTAGGTTTTAAAGAAAATTATAAAATTAGTTTGCAGTGGTATTTAATTGGGCCTGGACGGTGAACTCCACTCCGTTCGCGGAGTTTGCAGAGTTTTCTGTAATCCATGCTCCGGGGAGTTCGTGGAGTGCAGGAAACTGTACTTCACATAGTGCAGCAGAGTTTTTTCCCCACTCACACTCAGTAAGTTGGCGAGCACGACCTGCTGCTCGGGTAGAATTTCTACTGAAGCGGGAGGAAGATCAGCACGAACTGCAGTTCGCGTTGCACTCTGTCACTTGCGGAACTCCACTGAGATTTTTTGTCACTTCGCAAACTCCGCCGAGGCCTATAATTAATATTTAAATATTTGTATGGAATTTTTTTAATTGTATTAAACCTTTTTACTTTTCCCTAGATGTTACTCAGGGAGATCTTGTCCCTTGTGGCAGAGACCTCTGCCTACATGTGAAAAATTACAATTAGACAACCGCACCCATCTATATGGGCGAAGGAGCCACGCCCCCTCACCTTTTTGCAGAGAGGAAGAGTGTATATTAGGCTGAGCAAAGGTCAGCCTGACAGACACTTTTCTTGTTCAGGTCAGACTGCTTTGAGCCAGACAAGCGCTAAATGTGCCGGCTCCTGGCTGCCTGAGCTGAAGTTTTCCAGGCTGAGGATTTCACAGCCTGTGGGCATGCCTCCTCAGCCTGGCAAAAGTGCCTCAAGGCCCCCGCCCTCATGATGAGGAGGAGCGTCACCGATTGCCTCAGACCTGAGTGCTTCAGTTTTAAGCCCTGAAGTGCCCCGGGCCGAGTGTTAATCAGAGACACCTTGTCACAGAGTGGGGTGGGGTCAGCAACTCTCACTGAGCCAATCACATTTTATGATGAGTGTAGGACTGCTGCCATTCCTCATTGGCTGAAGGAAGGCAGCAGTCCCAACTCTCCTGGGACCTCTGAGTCTTTCCTTTCCCGGAGCTGCAGGACAAGTATGTTTTCTGTTTTAAATGCTGTTGTGCATGTGCATGTATGTATAAATGTACAAATCTATTGTGAGTGAGTGTTTTGAATGGGTTTATGTGTGTGTATTTGTGAATGCATGGGTGTGAGTGTTTGTGTGAGCTGCTTGCCCTCTTCCCTGTCAAAATGACCAGCCGCCACTGCAATTAGGAACTTTATACTCATAAATTTGGCTCCACCCCATGGTTTAAAAGGGTGGATACTTGTAAGCCATCAATTTGTCATAACTTTACACTCAGAAATTGTGAACAGACAAAAGTAGTAAAGTTACCACAAAGGTAAAATAGTATATTTACTTAAATAAATTTACTCATGCCTATCTAACTTTGATGATCAGACTCATAGTGTGCATAAATGATACAATTTCAAAAATGGAAAATGTAGAAAGTGGTGCATAAATCACAGGTGGGCAGTGGAAGGTGCATCACATAACATAAACTATAATTTAAATGTAAAGAAATTCAAATTCATCTCACTATTAATGCTTGGCATGCATGCTGTACAGTAAGCTCGCTAGCATTGGAAAAACGAACTGCATTTCTGTGAAAATCACATACACAGTTGAGCACATACTGACATACTTAATTTATTCATGAGCAATCAAACGAGGCTCCTGATGTGTGGAAGGTGAGAGCCCTGTTTCAGGGACACCTCCTACCCTCTTGGTGCACTTGTTGTGAACGTCAGTGAGATCAGCACAGCTCGTGACCAAACAGTAATGTGAGAAAGGAAAGTATAACACGCAAACCTGCAACTATTTCTTTTACTAACCCATGGCAGCTGGAAACATGTTCTCAGCTTTCATGGCATCTACTGAGTGTTCACTTGTGGCAAGTTGTGCTCAGTGATTCAAAGAACTAAGAAGAAACATGATGACTGATGATGAATATTCGATGACTTTCCATTACACCCAGCATTCCCCTCCATGTTGAGGTTTACTAAGCTTTATTCCACATAAGTAAGGCTGGAACACCACATTACTAGTCACAGGGAATCAGCACTTTCATCATTTAAGCTAGGAGACCCTTATACAGTGAATTTTAAATATCAATTGGAGACGGGACAATACACGTGCTGGGAGTTCATTTCATGACGGATTACTGCGTTACATGAAACGGTCATATTTGATATATGTAAATTGCGTCTTGCTCATGTTTTTTCCTATGATGATGTTACCAACTGGTTGGTTGGAAAATTTGATGCCAAGGAGACAGAAATGAAAAGTCATTCAACAAATTTGTGAAACATAAACAGCCAGAAGGCAGGGACCCAATCTATCTAAAGTTTCAGACACCGCTAGAGCGATTAAGCAGCAACATCTCACACTGGTTTCAGCAAGAGTAGCTGGAAGCTCAGTCAACATGGGATATGGATGCTGGTAATGTGAGAAAAGAATTGATGTTGCACAAGGTTTCATCTTTGCTACTCTGGATCCGAAAGCCAAATGGTTGAGCAGACCACAAAGCAAGCATAATCCCATGGCTGGGGAACGGGTGACTTGAAAGAAAACTATCGTGCTTGTTCAGAGAGCATCCTGTGCTGCGGGATTTTGCTAATGACTGAAATTGTATATCTACCTTTTCAGCTTTATGTAATGATAATTGTTGAAAATGTCACTTTGCCAGACAGGCAAAAAATCCCAAGGAAAGATGGCAGTGATCTCTGAGTTGTAACATTTTCATTAAATGCCCTATACAGTTCCTGACATACCAGCCAAGTGTTAAACAGCTATAATGAAGAATGAACGTGTACCATGTCGCTTTGTATGGTGCTATAGGTGGAGTAGTGTTTCCCATAACGCAATGTATGTGATCAGATGATACATTAAAGTGCCTGAGAGTGTGAGAAGATTTCTCATTTAGGACACTGAAAGTACTCCTTTAATGTACAGATTATCACTGGGGCATTGACATTATACATCTCTCAATTATTCCTTGCTGAGCATGAACACTGAACAACATATAATTAAAGGTCCTTAAAGAAGTAGAAGTCAGTATCAGGGACACCAAATCAAACATACAATTCAAAGAGAATGCTCAATGAACTTGTTTAGGGGGAAGTAAGTAATGATGTCAATGAGAAATGAAAAAAATCTTTGATCCAAAACAATGCCAAAGTGATAATTCACACTGCTCAAATCCCCATCTTAGATGGCTACAGGGCTTTCCACACCAATGACCGCAAAAACGTATGTCCAGACTGCATCTCGGAATGAAGGACGTGAGTTAGTGTGCAAGTTGATTCAGCCAAGATATTCATTAGTGGTGGTGATGATAACAACTATGGAGTGCCACTGGACCAGAATGGTCAGACAGTTTACTGGTAATGTTTATTATTCTAACACCTACTCTTCCTTTACTCAAACATTACAAGGCTGCTAGGCCATTAATTCTGGCTTGAGGAGTTCAGGAGGATGTTGGGTCTACCCGATCCCATTATAGCCACTTAAACTCTCAGAATGTGGTATTTAGAGTTGCGGTCTCAGAGGAATGGACACCTCATTGTTGATGACTAGGATGCGGAAGGGAGAAGTGGAAGTAGTGTTTCCTTGTTTTTAGCCTTGAGCAGGACTTGACTGGCAATTCTCCCACTCTGGCATTTCCTTGGTGGGCTGCAGGTGAGGGGGCTGCTTCCAGAGCAGGTTGGGATGCCATGACCCAACCATTGACCATGGGCCCTTTATTTTAACAATGAACTCTTTCAATGTGGGGCTGGTTTGAATATTTATGGCAGGGCTGATTTTGATTTCCATTGCGGCCCTGCTCAGTTCCTTACTATTCACTGAGAAACATCTCACTGTCACGAAAAACAGTTGCATGACTGTTCAGATTGCACTGAGCGATATGTGGCAATACAAAAAGTCATGCTTTACCTCAGTGTAAAACTCAGTTATCAACAAAAGTGAAATAAAGTTGTTGTGGAATGCGTTTCTACACAGAAATATTAGAATCATAAGCATTTGTGCCTCATTGATTTCTGTTGGCATTGTGATTATTAGGAAATGGTCATTGGAACATTTATTATAAAAAATATTGAACAGGAATACAGTATGCAGATATACAAACAACAATATATAAATAACTCCATCATATCACATCCTTATTTTCCATGTTTCTTAAAAAGATATTCAACAAGACAAAAAAATCCTCAAGCACTGCACTTGTTGCAAGCTACCCACACACTTCTATATGTATTAAAAATCTTCACTATGTGATACATATCCTTCTCATGTTAAAGTGAGTGCTATTAAATGTGAAAATGAACACTTGGCTAGCATTTCTATAACAATGTGAACAATACCGATTCTTCTACTATTGATGCCATAAAAACTTGCATACTATTATTTCCTTCTTTGCAATTACTACGACTATTGATATGCAAGTAGCGGTAGTAGAAGAATCACGGAAGATTCTGGATGCTGGAGGATCCTCAGCCATCATTCTTCTAGATCTAAGCGCCGCCTTTGATACGGTGAATCATCGTATTCTGATTCACCGTCTCAGAAATGTGGGAGTAACAGGTAAAGCCCTATCTTGGTTGGAGTCATTCCTGGAAGAAAGATTCTTTCAGGTATTTGAAGGGAACATCCGCTCCCAACCTGTTCCTCTCCAATGCGGGGTGCCCCAGGGTTCCTCCTTGAGCCCAACTGCATTATACACCAGTTTGAGATGCAAGATTGAAGAAGAGATGACAATGAGTAACAAGAATTGCTCACAAAGTGTAGCATGTGATTAGACACACACGTTGGGAAGGTGTGCGAGTCACGTTTGAGAAGCCACATGTTGACACAGTGTCTTATGCAATGTAATTTGTATTTACACATATAATCCAGAGTAGCAAATATTACACGGCCTGTGCATGATTTGAGTGAGTTTGCATGCCGCACAAAATCACATAAAAAAAGTCACTGGGGGAGTGCTAAAATACGAACCCACCATGACGAAAGTCCAGGACCTATAAAGGACATGAGTAGGGCTGAAACATGTTAGTGAAATTGGTGATTTTAAGGTTATAGGACCATTATATCCTAAAATCCTAATAGTACTTTTGTTTTAATCTTTCCCATCCACCCCACCAATATAGGGGAACATCAGGAGTGGATGAGAATTTTTTTATTTAAAGTTACACCCCCTAGTTAACATTCTTCAGAGAGCTTCCTGTAACATGGTTGCGCCCACCCTGGCCTTTAGGAGTCCAGGTGAACCAGATGAGGAAGAACGCCCAGTACTTAATTTGTAAAACTATAAGTGTCATTGCCTGCCTCAGGAGGCCACCGCAGCTTGCACCACCCTTTGTCCCTATTACCGCTGCCCATCACAGTATCAACACAACTACTAGCCATCACACTGCTACAAATGGGACAATTCAGACTGTTCAAGTCACCCAAAGCAATAGGAGTGGTTTAGCGGCAGGTATTCGTTGTTCTAAATGCATATTGAAATAATAATCAACTGTTATGTACATCTTTAAATCACTCAAACAGGGCCACCATGTGGCAGCTGTCATAAGTGCTGGTGTTTACAAATAAGTGCGGGTGCCGGGCACCGGAAACCACCGGCTCAAATTAAGCACTGAGCATGCCACTATTAGAGTGGGTGAGAGTTATATAAAAAATTATTTTTCTCCTTTTCCCACTTCCTTAAGAGTGGAGTTTAGGTGTGGCACATACCTTTTCCCCACTCGTAAGGTTCTCCTGCTCATGAGGGATACTGCAGTGTTAGTAGTACATTTTCATAGGGAGGATATTTCCCTCTGTCCTTGTTTAAAGGACCTCCCCACCCTTTAGGTTTGGTAGGTTTTTCAAACCTCCGGGCCATTGTTTTGAGTACTTATCACAACAACAACAATTTTAGAAAACAAAACACGTATATTCATATAAAAGCAGTCAAGATCATATGAAATATAAATACAGATTGTTTCAATTTAGAAGGAAAAAAGCACCTCCCAGTAATCCCTGGTGAGCACTATGTTTCAGCACTACATCTCTTTCTCAGCAATGCCCGCATATGCTAAGAATGTACTTCTTTCTTTAGATATACTTCTTCATGTGCCCACTGATTGGCAAGTGTTTTCTTCGTCAATTCACAAAAACATTCTATAATTTCATTCACATGTGTGCGGAATGTGGAGAAACCACAGATGTCTCACTGTGTAGGCCTCCCAACCAACCTCTGCCTACCGTAGAACTCATGACAGCTTCTAATCTTTGCAGTCCTTTGTGATACAATCACACATCTCATTCCAAGTCGAACCTCAGCTCAATGTGTTGCTGGAAAGTGGTTAGAAATATAAACTGCTGCACAGTAGAAACATTATGAACATATGTTAGGATGGTAATTACAGAGTGGTGTGCGGTCCATGTAACCACACAGTGCTCTACATTTTTTGTTGTAGATCCGGCTTACATCATTTTCTAAATATAAGATTTAAACGACTGCCAAGGAAAACTAGCATTGACAGAGGCATAGGATGACAAACTATTAGTTTATAATGTACAGTGTGTTTGGAACCATGTAACATGACTGTACATCACATGGAGGAATCCTCGTTTCCCATAACACAGCTTTTATGATCTCTAGAAAGTTAGTAGTCCCACCTTACTTTTTGTTGAAATAAACTGCCTTTTGTGGCAGGTGTAATGACGATCCACAAGGATTATGAGAAATGTGTTTATTGTATTTGTCCCAGACACAGGAAAAAAGCTTTCTTGTCTTCATTGTCCAGTACCTAGGCATCAAGGGCCCACAGAATCTGATAATGTCAAAGCACTTAGCCAAAAATCACTACACATATTATACTCCTTATAAAACAAAGGATAGAATATGATCATGGTCAAAACAATCTTACATATAAACACAAATAAGAGTACCTTCAAAATTTCAAACAAAAGCATTGCAATAATTTAACAATACAAACTATAAATTCCCTACAAAACTTCAAAGATAGATAAATATATTACTAATAAAACTATTGAAGTATACATAGTATAGAAATCACTTAAAAACAAACATATTCTGGCAAATTACAAGGTCTGTTAATTACTCTTCCAAACCTGCTTTTGCTTTCTCCAGTACCATCCATGTCATGTGCAACGTCCGTATTTGAAACCTCATTATTTCCACACACAGGACACTCTTCACTCTCCTTCTCAACTTAACACAGATCCTCCACTGCAATATACTCATCCCACCCTCCACACTTATCATCATGATAACCCACTCTGCTTCTACACTTTCAAAATTTGCCCATATGCCAACGCTTTCCATCATTCAATAGTAGTAGAATTGTAATGCATTGTTTCTACTTGCATAGGTTCTGAAAATGTACAACTATATTTCTTCAAAAAGCCACTTAACTTCTCTTAACTCTCAACCAATCTCCCACTACCAATTCAACATCGTTCCCTCCAAGTCTTACATTATATCCTTTTATATATTCATTTTGCTCCTTCTTCATATTCTATTCCACTATCTTGGTGTTATTCAACCAAAACATGTCCTTAGTGAAAGGTGTTCTTCCTCTCATTAGTGAAAAAGGACTGAAACCAGTCACATCACTACATGTAATCCTGTATTTCCATAATATATTTTGTACTTCATGTTCCCAATTCAAGTTGCCCCTCCCAGCCAACTGCACCATCCCTTTTACGACTCAATTAAATCTCTCAAAATTACCATTTCCAGCAGAGTGATAGTTAGAAGAAGTGTTGTGCGTGATACTATCCCTTTTAAAATATTTCTGAAATACATCTGAAACAAACTGTGCACCATTGTCACTTATAACTACCTTTTAGTAAGCCGTCATTCAAAACACCCTTGCCATAAACTTAACTACATTGCTAGCATCCACACTTTCCACAATCTCCAGTTCACACCACTTTATAAAAACATCCAACATAACTATCAAATACACATTTCCCTTCCTTTCATGCCACACTGTTCCCATTATTTCAATTTCAACTATCTCCCATGGCATGTTTGGACACTCAATACAGCACAAAGGTGGTCTAAGGATTACCAGTGATTTGTCCGATCTTTCACAATCAGTACAATTACTCAGTACTCTTTGAACCTCCATATCAATGACAGGCCACCAATACCTCTCTTTGACTCTCCTTTTAGTTTTTACTACACCCAGATGACCTTCAGGACATTTGTCCAACAACCTCTTCCTAAATATTTCTGGAGGTACTACATATGTGCCTCTAATTACACAATCATCACTGGAACTCAATTCATACTTCAACTCCCAAAACTGCCACCATATTTTTATCAACCTTTCTCTTCTCAGGCAATCATCCTTGACATACCTTTTCACCTGCAATAAGTCTGCATCATTCTCTAAACACACATGCTCTTCTTCTTTTTGGATAACACTGATCGATTAATACCAAACTTCTGCAACCTTGCGCTCTTCCCAAACATTATCTGGAACCATATTTGTAGCCACCCTCATGTGGCTAAGAAAATCTGCGACCCTATTCCTAACACCAGGTACATACTTAATAGAATTGTAGTCCAATAGTAGTACAGACATTCTTTCAATTCTTGGAGTGGCTTTGCTTTTGAGATAAGCACTTCAACAAGAGGTTTATGATCAATTCTTAATGTTATTCTGCAACCCCAAATGTATTGTCTACATTTCTCCAAGCACCAAGCGCAACCTAGGCTCTCTTTCTCTATTACAGAGTAATGTTCTTTGTTGGAGTCAATGATCTAGATGCAAAAGCTATATTGACTTCTGTACCGTTGGTTTTCTTTACAGTCAAAACTGCTCCTAAACCTCTGTTGCAATGGTAACATTTGGATCAAAACCCTGCAGCAAAGTTGCCTTACAATTATCTTCTTTGATGGCAACAAAATTGTGTTGGCATTCCCTTCTCCATTCAAGCACAGACTTGTTCTTAAGCAACTGCCTCATTACATAAGTCTTCTCAACAATTTCTTCAATGAATTTGGCATAAAGGTTAGCCAGACCCAAAAATGCTCTTACATCATCTTTATTTTTGAGTGTGTGTATATTTTTTAGGCCATCCACCAGTTCCTTTTTTGGTTTCATTCCCTCACCATCTACCTCATGTTCCAGACAACTTACACTATTTTGTGCAAGTTTATGTTTTGCTATTTCCATCATTTATTCCTTCAAAAATGTGTCCCTCCACACTGTTTCATTGATGATGGTATAAGAGAGATCCAGAGTCCTCTACAATATCCAACTTTATACCACCAAATGTCATCTTACACACAGGCTTTTTAGTGCTTACAGTACTCACCACACTCCCTCGAGTGAAGTCTTTCACACACAACAGGCATTAATCTTCTTCACTATCATCTGAATCTGAGGGAAGATTACCATTTACTTTAACATACTTTACCTTCTCCTTTTCCCATTTTTTTTCTTCATTACCTTTCCTTCTACAAACTCTGGCGAAGTGCCCTACAATGTTGCAGTGAGAACATCTTGGATTCACTGCAGGATAAGATTTACTTTGAGCATAATGCTCCAGTTCAAACTTCTACATCTATAACATTTACTCTTCAAATATTTTCTATTCCTTAAAGTAAAATTCTTCTTCTTATGTTCAGCAAATTTACCTGCACCTTTACCATTTTTCAACTTTCCAATCACCACACTTTCAATGTCATCCACCACTGCTTTAGCATAACGCCCCCTCAATTCAGCTTTTTGTACTTGTTGCAAAGTCATCCTGTGCCCTGAGCACCCCCAGATTTGTTTGCTGACTGGTACTGGTGGTAACTGACTCTGACTGCCTCTGGGCTCTCCTTAACCAGGCCCAGGGCAATGCTGAAAACACACTCAGAATACAATGAAAACACCTACATACACTAGGGTACACTATGAGTTGGGGTGCCCCTATAATTGGCATGACCTACCCTATAAGGCCCCAGTACGTAATAGGGCGGGGGTTAAAACTACCTTTAAGTCCCTAGTATATGATAGAGCATGGTAGGTGAGGCCAGCAGCCCTTTCTGCACTTGCATGTGTGCACTGCTAAGAGCCTGAGGTCAGTTTAAAAGCAGCCCTGTGGGTTGCAAGAAGGGTTTTGAAAATGTAAATTGTGCCCAAACTCGACTTTGGTGTTAGGGGTACTTAGAAATTAATAAACTACAATATATTGGCATATTAGGTATCCCCGTGGTCTCTCCTAGGTGTCCCAGGGGTGAGGGGTCAGGTACTTCTATTGAGGACCCTTAAAAAATAGTTTTTTATGCCTTGGGGATAGTAAAATTGCAAATTTCACTTCCCTCATTGTAGTAAAGTGCTTCCAAAAATCGACTGTTGTGCTAGGAGCACTGTAGAGTGAGGATCTACATAATTTTTGTATATTCAGAACCCCTAAAGTCTCCCCTCGGTGTCCCAGGGGTGGGGAGTCCTGTAGTCATAAGCAGGGTCCTTATAAAAGCGTTTGTATAGGCCCTGATGCTGGAGAAATTGGAAATTTAATTTCCCCCATTGTAGGTCCCCAGTCACATGGTTAACATTGCACTAAGCAATTAATTAATAACTATGGCAAGGGACCACAAAAAATACAATTAAAGCACTTAGGAGAATGGTATTGATAAATCCAACAAAATGCTGTTAAATGTATCCTAAAATGTACAGACAAGAAATTGTAAGACATTGTCTGTAAGCCAAAATTCAGCCTTCCAGTTGTCTGCCCTGATTGGTCAGAGTTAGGTGGCAGGCAGCTTTGATGAAGTGATAAGTGGCACCTGGGAGGAGAGGGTTCTGATGCACAATAATGTCAGAGCAAGGGGGAGGAGTCATAAACCATGAGCTTCAAAAGATGGGGATAGGCAGAGAAAGCCAGGTCAATTTATGCCCATCCCCTCTGAACCACACCAGATGGCAGGCTTAAGGAAGGAATGTGCAGATGCCAGGATGAGTGAGACTATGGAGATGAGCCATCCTGGAGGTTGGTTTACCCAGCTCTTGTCTCTCTGCTGAGACTTCAGTCACATTGAATTTTGGAGAAATAGTGCTTTCTGGGAGACCACTGTGCCACACTTTGGAGGAAATGGCACTCCCGGTTCGTCCAGCTAAAAAGCTCTGGAGGGCCGACTTCCAGAGTTTGATCGGGTGCTTGTCGAAACCCAAGCCAGTGAACCCATACCGAATCTGGCCTGGTAAAGAGCATCATGGGACCTCGGGAGAAAAAGTTCCATAAAAGTTTCTAAGTCCAATGGTAGAAGAGGTGACCGGGTCCAACCGCGAGAGACAAGCCGCCCAGCTTCAACCGCGAGCAGGCCTGGATCCTTGGTTCCTCCTGCTGAAAAGCTCCAGAGGTCTGACTTCCATAACTTTGACCGGGAGGCAAGCCGGTGAACCCTTACCGAATCCAGGCTGGTAGACAGCTTAGAGGGACCCTGGGAGAAAAAGCAACCAAAATGTTTCTAAGTCAGAAGATAAAAACTTCGACTGAGGCCTACCACGAGGGGTTGCCCCACATGGCTCCATCACGGTAGGCCTGAAACTTTGGCTTTGTCACAGTCTAGAGTGACCAGATGTGCTATATAGTGCTAAAGCTTTAGAAATTCATATCTCCGGTGGATTTTCTTCATTTTGGTTTCATTTTAAAGATAAAAATATTTCATATGTTTATAAATTGGTGTTGGATTTTTATCATGTGCAGTGTCTTAATTATTTACTGAATTGGTGTTTTTAAATACTGTACATACCTGTTGCTGGAGTTAAGCCTGCCTGCTCGCTGCCAAGCTTCCAAGGGTTGAGCATGGTAATCATTATTTTAGACCTATTCTGAGTCCTATAATGTGTTAAGTGGCCTTATTGCCGATGGTAGATATATATTTACCACTGTTAATAATTCACTTTCCAACAGTACTATAATGAAAATATCTTTCAGGGATGCATCACCATTAACTCATAGATGATCTTGAATGCTGGAGTAATTAGTGTGCATAATAATTTGGTCTCTAACAAGCTCATCATCTAGATCCCCAAACCTACATGACAAGGCTAACTAATTTAAAGAAGCTATATAATAGTTTATTCCTTCCTTTTACCTTTGCTTCCTCTGAGAAAATATGTAACGGTCTATAGCCACACACACTGTATTCGTGAACTATGCATCCAGAGCCTCAAGCTCATAATCAAATACATTTTCAACACCAGGCTGTCTAGGTTTTTTCTCAATCCTATTGTGGCCACGGACATTGTGGCACACGAATAGAGGCTGAGGACCGAGGGAGTCAAAGGGGCAGGGTCGCCTGCTGCCCTGACGCAGCTGCTTTAAGGAGGATTGACAGCCACTTCATTGTGCTAGGGGCCGGCGGGTAAGCCACCATCCCAACAAGCGTGGAGGACATCTGGCCATCACCTGCTCGGGGATCCCTTCAGGCCCAAGATCACCACCCATGGGTGCAACAACACCCGAAGGCCAGGCTGAAAGCAAGAACCCCAGCAATGGCGAGAAGATCATGCTGTGTAAATATGTAATATATATTTGTCCAACCCTAATCGGTTCGACTTTTCTTAAAATGTAACCTTGGGCGAATTTGCAACTTGTATATATGTAACTCTAACCGCTAGTATCTGTAGTAGACTTATGTACTTACTACCATTCTTATGTGAATTTAGAGTTTATCTTTTTGTATATTTTATGTAATTAATGTACTCTGAAGTCCCTATGTAATGTAACTGGTTCTATTGTAATGCACTCTGACATCTTCAGGTGGCGTTTCAGCTATATAAAAAAGCATAAATAAACCGTCTGGGTCCAAACAATATAGTAAATAAAAGTATTTTCATGTGTCTTGTCCTCATCCTCATTTTTTATATAAAATTCAGAAAATAATCCTTCCATTCTTCCTAGTTTACCATAAATTCTGCATCTGAATGGCTGAGGTGGAGTCAAATCCAGTTCTGTGTGGCACACATTGCAATACACAAATTAAGAAGCTTGTAAAACGTGGTGAAAATTGCCCTGAAAGGATTCCCAGACGTGAAAAGTTAAACATTAATCACAAAAAACAGGAATAAAATTACCCACTGGAGAATAACACAATTTTCTGTAATGCAAGAGTGAGTAACAATACCTTCAGTTGTGATCCAGGCAGTGAATACTTCACCAAGTACTTGCGGTAGACAAAATACCTTACTGTGTGGGCAAAACAAATTCCTTCACCCGCGACCTTCGTGGCAAACACGAAACCCAACCATGCAAAGAAATATGCAGAGAGGTCCCAATCAAAGATAGTGTCCATGGATGTGAAGATCAGAGTACAAGCTGAGGTATGCTCTAGCATGTAAATGGAGCCCTCGTGGAAGTAACGCCGTCAGACGCTTTTCCGAATGCAAGCAAAGTAATGGTCGCAGGAGAATATACTAAATGTTGACCGTGAGGAACTGCTGCTTTCTTTTCTATTTAAAAAAACCCATGCAGTTTGTAAAGACAGTTGCTCGTATTATTAGGTGCTTGCTCAATTTGTATAAATTTGGCTTGACATTTCAGTAAATGCACAGTAGCCTCCAAATTGTTCACCGGTCACATCGACTGCTAACGTCACTCCCTGCTCAATAAAGTACTCGCACTTAGATTCGTAACTAGTCACTGTATCATTAGCATGGTGGCTGGTAAAACCCGTTCCCTCTTAAAACCTTGTTTTATTAATGATGAGAGGATGCTTTATGTTTCAAATTTTTGTTAATTAGATGTCCCCTTTGATCAGAAAGGATCCTGGCATCACTTGAAAACTAGGGCAAGTAGCTTCAGCCAACATTTGGAGGCATTATTCGGGTTTGTGAGGAAACTAGGATCTAGACCAATTGATTCAATAATTAACATCTATAAGACCCGCTCTTGCTCTGTAACTTTGTATGGGGCAGGAGTTTGGGGCACCTGTAACCCATCACGCCTTCAGGTGGTAGAGAACACCTTTCTTAGACAATAACTAACAGTCCCTAGTAGTCTCCCGATTATCCTTTGCCATATGGAATTTGGTGTGACTCCTCTAACCCATCGCATACAAATTGCACCAATCTTGTTATGGCACTCAGTATTGGCAAAAGATGGGCCGGCTCTTAATCGTGCAATAATATTGGACTGCATGAGTCTTGATCATATGCAGAAAACACTATGCCTTAGCTACATAAAGAAGCAGCTGGAGCTAGTGGGGGAGGCGGATTGTTTCCATAACCCTGATCTCATTGTCAAAATTTCAAAAACCCAGCTGAAAGGGGATTTTTTAATCTGTTTTAAAGGAGTATAGGGAGTGCTTGGAGACTGGGAAAAGAGAGTTTTGGAATATTTTCCCCTAGTCTGTTCCACGTCTAGAGCCCTATCTCTCCTTTTTCTTTTGTCACTCGAAAAGGTTTTACTTCATAAGATTCTAGTTTGCATTGTACATTTGTTGGTTTCTTACACCCGCAAGGCTTATTGTGATGCTGAGCTCGATCTATGTCCATGCGATTCTAAGTCGGCTCAGAACATGTTGCATTTTCAATTTTTTTGTCAGCGTTACACTAAACTGAGGAGGGCTTTTATTATCCCCCTATTAAGGTTTTTAAATATTAGGAAATGTAGGCAGGCTTTACATCATCTTCAGCTTCTGAATGATGAATATATATGACTAATGGTGTATAGATACATCTCTACAGCAGTTTGCATACGAAAATCAGTTGGGAAATGGGGACTTTTTATGGATTTTGTCATGACTTTCTGAATTTTATGTGAGATCTACTTATTTATAATCGGTACATTTAATAAGTCTATTGAACCTATTATATTATGTAGTGGTCAATTGTTTTATGGCATCATGTGGACATGTGAGTTGTTTTTAGTATTTGTATCTTGTATGTCTGCATGTTGCCATATGATTAATGACATGGAATTTTACTATTTTAATATCTGATAATTCATGATTTGATGTCCTAGGGTCAAATATTATTTTATTACTTAGCTTACATTGTTGATAATGAATTTATTATATTGTCTGTCTTCTTATATTTGAAGTTCTCTTTTATGGTTGTGAATAAAGAATGTATGACTGACTGATATATGACATTGGCTTGGATTCCTCATGTCTGGGGCAAAACTTGGAGCCATTTCTGTAATGGTGATCCACAAGGATGTGAGAGAAATAAGTTTATTGTATTCGTCCCAGACACAGGGAAACGGCTTCCTTGTCTTCACTGCCCATAACACTTTGACAAGGATGAAAACCGATTAGTTTATAATGTAACGTGTGTTTGGAACCATGAAATATGACTATTATTAACAATAGGAATTTCTCGTTCCCATTAACACAGCGTTTATGATCTCCAGAAAGTTAGAAGTCCCACCTTACTCTTTATTGAAATAAACTGCCTTTTGTGGCAGGTATCAAAAATTATGTTTACAAAATAGATGCAATAAGTGGTAAGTAAGCTACTTAAATCAAACCTATCTGTCACACTTTGAACTGAACCTGAACAAATAAATCTTGAAACAAAAAATATTTTGCTGGTCCAATGATTCTTAACTTTAAGGGTTATATTAAAAAAACAGAATACTCAGAGTATGTTCATCATAAAAATGCATCTATAAATATGTGTGGAAGTTTCAAGAATGCAGATATTTACCCACAAAAATGTGTAATTAATTTATGTAAATGTTTTGTTGAGCGATGACTTGTGGCCACGTTTTAGCACTTTTAGCAGACAGTTAAGGGATGTGGCTAGCCCTGTCTTATCCCTCTGCTGGTGGGCCACCTGACTAGTCCATGAGGAGTCGCCAGCAGGCTTTTTCCAGTTGAGGATTTTTACTGCACTTAATTTTTGTGCTCTTCAGAGGGGCTGCCCCTTCAGACTGTGGATGTGAGGGTGGAAGGGTATTTGCTCTTAAATATAAAGCAAGGAGCGAAAGGGTCATACTTTT
Source organism: Triturus cristatus (assembly GCF_964204655.1). Taxonomy (NCBI): domain Eukaryota; kingdom Metazoa; phylum Chordata; class Amphibia; order Caudata; family Salamandridae; genus Triturus; species Triturus cristatus. The sequence continues at coordinate 427,599,779 of NC_140593.1, forward strand.
TGGAGAGCCTTTTCTTAACCACTGCCCGGCTGTACAGGTTTCCGGTGTTATGGCAATGCGGGTAACGAGGCTGAACATCACACACCAATGGATGTATGTCGTTACAACGCACACTTTTACAACGCATGCACTTACAACGCATTTTTTACAACGCACAATCCATTACAACGCAGACATTACAACGCATGACACTACAACGCATTTTTAAAAACTACCTTTACAACGCATTCCATTACAACGCATACTACCATTACAACGCATACCATTACAACGCATAATATTAAATTGCATTTAAGGTAAGTATTAGATAGTATAGGGGTAAAAATTACTTTTCTAACTCCAGGGGGTGCAACAGTAGGGTAAGTGTTGGATAGTATAGGGGTAAAAATTACTATTCTAACTCCAGGGGGTGCAACAGTAGGGAAAGTGTTGGATAGTATAGGGGTAAAAATTACTATTCTAACTCCAGGGGGTGCAACAGTAGGGTAAGTGTTGGATAGTATAGGGGTAAAAATTACTATTCTAACTCCAGGGGGTGCAACAGTAGGGAAAGTGTTGGATAGTATAGGGGTTAAAATTACTATTCTAACTCCAGGGGGTGCAACAGTAGGGAAAGTGTTGGATAGTATAGGGGTTAAAATTACTATTCTAACTCCAGGGGGTGCAACAGTAGGGAAAGTGTTGGATAGTATAGGGGTTAAAATTACTATTCTAACTCCAGGGGGTGCAACAGTAGGGTAAGTGTTGGATAGTATAGGGGTAAAAATTACTATTCTAACTCCAGGGGGTGCAACAGTAGGGAAAGTGTTGGATAGTATAGGGGTTAAAATTACTATTCTAACTCCAGGGGGTGCAACAGTAGGGTAAGTGTTGGATAGCATAGGGGTAAAAATTACTATTCTAACTCCAGGGGGTGCAACAGTAGGGAAAGTGTTGGATAGTATAGGGGTAAAAATTACTATTCTAACTCCAGGGGGTGCAACAGTAGGGAAAGTGTTGGAAAGTGTTTAATATTATGCGTTGTAATGGTATGCGTTGTAATGGTAGTATGCGTTGTAATGGAATGCGTTGTAAAGGTAGTTTTTAAAAATGCGTTGTAGTGTCATGCGTTGTAATGTCATGCGTTGTAATGGATTGTGCGTTGTAAAAAATGCGTTGTAAGTGCAGTGCGTTGTAAAAGTTGTTCCCCCACACCAATATCAGTCTACCTGCGTGTTTCTGCCCAGTGTACCGGAGGTGAAAAAATCAATTTAGTCTTTCTAAATCTCAGGTTTTGGTGGAGGTTAGAGGTTGCAAAGCATAGACATACAACATTAGTAAAGTATGTAGATCCCAATAGTCAACTACACCTGAAAAGTATTTTGAAAATCACAAAACAAATTCCATGGCCAAAACCCTGAGATGGAGCCAGGGAAAAGAGAAAAATACACGAATATGGCATATTCCTGTCAGTGCAAGTTCTGTGCTTGGTAGGTAATTACACAGACCTACAGGCAATAAATCCAGGAATACAAATAGAAATTACTGACAACCAAGTCCTTCTGAAGAAGCATTTCACAGTTAGATGATCCAAGACAGCAGCACCCATGCTACCTATTAAAGGCATGAAGTGGAAAATGAATTTCACAGATGAAGAAGCTGATATTCTCATCAAATATGTGGTTCAACACCATTATGATCTGCACAGTGGGGGTTCCAAAACCTTAGTGCAGCTGCCAGGTTGGCCATGTGGCAAAAGGTCATACAGACTGTGGCCTGCCTTGCAGACAATCATGCATTCCAGTTGCACAGAATATACACATACACAATTTACAGATTAGCACATCTAACAGCTGTCGCTACACGATTAATTCAACAGACAAAAAAAACATTCTATCCATTGACGACTGCAACGATAGGAATGACAGCAATGACAATATTTAGTTGACCGTGTATACGGATGGCACCCAGTGAACACAGGAATCCACACCCATAACTAAATGCACTAATCAATAAAAATCCTTAAAGGCCATCTGCTAATGCATTTCTGTTTTAATGATGAGTTCTGTGTGAGCCATTCATCTCACTCTGCTCCCATGTTCCTGTCTCAATTACTATACCTCTGTTGTCCTCCCAGCCTCTCTCCCAGTCTTTGTTGCTCTCCCTTCCTCTAGGCCCATCTCCATGTCCTTGTCTCCCTCTCACCTTCTCATTGTGCCTCAAAATATGTACAACTCCAAAGTAAACTACTGCCAATTAGGTAAAGAGAGTATTACAACCTAAATTAAGTAATCCAGTTAACAAGGGCATCTCAACAAATCAATGATTCTTTAACAAACATGTGTAGTAAGCCATCATTTGACTGACTAGTATATAAATAAAACATCTTAATGGTTTTTACCCTTTATGCAGCGCAGTACATACTCAAGTGCATACTCTCCTTAATACACAGTGAAGTAAAATGGTACAAAGACATACTAAATGGACAGATAAGAAATGAATTGAAAATGAATCAGGAAAACGAGACTCAAACTAAGAGAAGGGTGGGTTAAGCAGATACCTATAAAAAGTGTAAAAGAGATTCACAGAAAGAAATAGTAAAAGAGACCCACAGAAAACGAATGTGGAAAAGCCAGACTTATAGAAAAAGAAAGTGTAAGAAGCTGGCGCTTTATGTGGTATATAAAAAATCTGATACACCGTATAAACCCAAAGTGCTCTATTAGTGGGTAGTGTAGTCGAGCACCCTTACATTTAACACAGAGGAGTGCAGGACATTTGCAAATACACACAATGATTAATAAATGGCACACACGACTCAAGAAGGAGAGCTACACCAGTTGAAAAAAATAACAAGTGTCTTTATAAATGTTTAGGCATCAGAGAAAAATCATTCAGGTAAGTGAATTTTCAAATATCAATTATTTTCACTTTAAAAAGTGGACACTGCAATTCCTGAGATCTGCAATTTTATCCTTTGGAAGGAAGAACAAGTTCTGCAAACAGGTATAGTACAGTGACTCACAAGACCAATCTCCAGGAGTTAAGGTGAGTGGTGGGCAAGGTCCAAGGCAGCACCACAGTACACCACCATCGGCACGAGGGCAGGCAGGTACAGGGTGCAAAACAGCGTTGGGAGCCCAATGTATTTTGAATGAAGATCGGTCACTGCGTAGAGAGGCTTCAGGCTCTGGCCAGGAGGCCAGTCGGGGTGAACCGACAGGGCAGTTCAAGAGTTGCAATGCTCGGAGACTCATGGGCACATGGGGTCCTCTTCTTCAAGGCCCGGGTACGTCAGACGCAGAGGTGTCTTTTGGTGTCGGGTTTCCTTACCAGGAGCAGTCACTGTCAAGGGGGCCTGCGTGCAGAGGCTACAGGCAACGTCGGGGAGTCCATGAGGGGTGAAACAATGATGGACTCGAGCCCTGGAGGGCTGGGGCTTTGGTTGACACTGGTGGCCCACTTCAACTCAAGGCAGAGGCTATGGGTGCAGTGGTGGCTTCCGGTGTCTGGTTTTGGCATTTACGGAGGCCTCAGGGTCTTCTCTTTTGGAGTTTCTTCAGAACGGGTCTGCTATTCTTGGGAGGTCTTGAGCCCTTTTCAAAGGCAGGCAGTTTTCCCAGGTTTCTGAAGCCAACAGCCGCAGGACGAGTCGACTTTGGTGCAGTTTTCGGCAAGGGATGCAGACTGGTTGGCAGGGTTGGTACCAGGTCAGTTGCTTCTTCTCTCCTCTCTGCTTTTGTGGCTCCTCAGTGTCTTCTCTCTTCTTAGGTCTACAGGATCTGCTTCTCTGGGGCCAAGGACTCCCCTAAATACTAAATTTAGGAGTATTAGGGGAGTGGAGGGTAGTATTCAATGGGCTACTGACCCATGGGGTCACTATGACCCCTAAATGACCACTTCCTGTAGGAAATGGGCATGACCCTGCCCAGAATTCCTAAGTATGCCATCACAATGCTGCCTACTTCCGAAAAATCATGTCCACCTCACAGTAGCCCACCTTAGGGGTGGTACTAGTCTGGAGTGGCATGTCTACCTAACTAGCTAATTTTCCTGCCTGTCTAGGTGCCAATGGGCTCTGGACAGGGGGGTGAATTCCTCTCCTATGAGGGGAGCCAGATTTGCATTCCAAAGGCAGCAGCTTCTTTGAAACTTGCTGGCCCAAGTAGGCTAATCAGCACGTCATCCTGTGGAAGGGGGTGTTACACCCTCCTCCCGGACAGGCTTTTGTTCTGGGTCTCCTCAGAGCAGAAGGCTCTCACTGTAAGAGGTCAGAGCAGCATCCCTGTTTTCAGTGAAGCCATCATGTAGCGGGGGAACTCGTTTTCACCAGTTGCCAACACATGTTTTAAAATGGCTTCCCTGGTCACTTGTATGGGAAGTAATAGGACTGACCAGCACAGGGGCATATCTGCTCATGCAGGTATATCTTCACATGTAATATTAAGCACTCTACCTTAGGGCTGTCAGGCCTGATGTAGAGGTGACTACATGCAGAATTAGGGACATGGCACACAGGATTGTGTGACATGTCATGTTTTCAGTTTTGTTTGCGCCAAGACATGCAGCCTGCAATGGCAGTCATGCATGTGCTTCAGGAGGGGTACCTTAGGGTGGCACAAATAGAGCTGCAGCCCTTAGGGACCCTCTTTAGTACATCAGGCCCTAGGTACCAGGGTACCAATTACTAGGGACTCACAGAGGGTACTAAAGGTTTGGCAAATGGGGGAAACAATTGTACAGTTTGTAGGGTAAGAACACTGGTACTGGGGACCTGTTTAGCAAAAACCCAGTACACTTCAGTCAAAGTTGCATCAAATACCAGGCAACAAGTGGGGGGTACTGCAACTAAAAACCCAGCTTTCTATAGAAAAGATAAAAGATATATAGAAAGTGGAAGGGTGAAAAAGAAAGCGACAGAAAGGGAAGGAGTAAAAAAAGACTCACTAGAAGAAAACATATAACGAAAACCCAAAAAAGAAGACACTTAGGCCCCGAATACAAAGTCGGGGCGGAACGGTGATCTCCTGCCCACCCTAGTATAAGTCGGAGGTGAGACTGCCACAGCCACGCCGCAGCCACCGTTCCCTGGCAGTGTTGCAGCGGTCAGGAGGCAGTAATATGCTTGACGGTACCACCGCGGTCCTGCCAAGCATATTACAAGTTTTGTCTCCACTGCGGTTTTCATGGCAGTTCCATGGCCATGAGAACCATGGTGGAGGGGAAACAAAGGGGACCATACAGGGCCCCCAGGTGCCTCATGCCTTGTGGATGCACACAGGTTGGGCACAACATGTGGCCCCCTGTGTGCATGCACACCAGTTCCTCCACAGCATAGACTTTTGAGTCCATGCCATGCAGGAACTGTTTTTGGTATTCCCATTGCGGTGCCCATTTTCAAGGCATCGCCGTGGGAACATCAAAAACAAAGCCCGCCAGACTGGAGGAAACTCCTATTCTGGCGGGCGGTCTGACCATGGCTTTGGCAGTGGGGCGGCAGGGCAAACCCAGTGCTGCACCGTCAAAGTTGTAATCTGGCCCTTAGTCAAGCCATGTAGAAAGAAAATGAATAAAAGAGAGGCCCACATAAAGAAAGGGTTGGAGGACAAACTTAAAAAATAGACTGCAGAAAGGGAAAAGGACCCTAAGAAAATATAGTAAAGGAAGAGATGCACAGAAAGAAAAGAGATAAATGTGAAACTCAACCAAATAGGAGAGGAGAACCCCTAGAAAGGTAAAGCGTAATATGGACTTTCAGAAAGGGAAATACTAACAAACAGCCAAACCTGAAATGGAAGAATCAAATGAGAGTTATAGAAAGTGAATAGCTAAGGAGACCTAAACAAAGGAAACAAAAATTAAGAATAAACTAAAGAAAAAGGGCAGGGAAGGATAAAGGAGAAGTTCTGAGAGAGGAAAGGGCAGAACAGGGTTCACAGAAAGAGAAAGGTTTCCTGGGAGGTTCAAAGAGAGACACAGAAATACAGGAGGAAACAAAGAGAAATAGAGATGGTAAAAGAGAGACCCACAGTACCAGAAAAGATAATGGAGTGACTGATAAAAGTGTTGTTCTTGTAAAGGCAAAGGATAAAGGACACTGACAGAGAGGGTCAAAGAGAGCCATAGAATTTTCTAAATTATAGAGACCAATATAAAGGAAAATGACAACTAATATTCATAGAAAAAGAAAGATAAAACAAAAAATCCACAGAATAAAAATAAAAGAGATATTCAGAGAAAGAGAAAGGGCAAATGAAAAACACACAGAGAGGTCAATAGAAACCTACAAAAAAGAGAGAGATGGTTTAGAAGAGATCAATAGAATAAGAAAGGATAAAAAAGAGACTCAGCGAAAGACAGACGATAAAGAAGTACACAAAAAGGGTAAAAGAGACCTACAGAAAAAGAAAGAAAATCACAAACACACACAGAAAGAGGCCATATAAATTGGGGATGAACAGAAAGAAATTGGATAAAATGTTGATTGCAGAAAGGAAGAAAAATGGCAGCATCAAGTCTCACAAAGAACACTGAGAAACGGTAGTAGAGAATGGGCGACAGCATTGTCACAGTGAAAGGGTAAAAGAGAACTACAATAATGATCACTAAATGAGTGACCAAAAGTAATAGTAGCTGGGGAAAGATAATCCAGAAATTGCAGAAAACATATTGGGCAGTTTTGGCTTATGCAAACAACTTGGTAATCAAATTCCCTTTTTCAGTCACTGTGGAAAAAGTCCCTTTTTTTAATTTGTTTTGTTTGCTAACCTAATTTCTAAATCATTTTCATTGTGTCAGACCCTAGAGCGATGATACTCAAAGTACGGCCCTGGGGCCGCATGCGACCCTCCTGACCTTTACATGCACCTGGGCCGCAGCAGCACTGTACTGCTGTTTCCTTGACTGAGCAATAAAATTAAAAAAAGTTCAACAAACAGCAAGTACTAATTTAAAGGTTAATTGCAGTTAAAGAAAGGAAGTAACTAGACCCTTAACTTTAGGAGAGCCTTCATTTTTGAAGACAGCAAAAGTGTGAAAATATGATAGTCTTTTCATTAACCTGTAGAACCATTTCAGCTTAGTAAATCAGATTATAGCAGTGCATTCTAAAGTTTTTTTTTTTAAAGTGAGGGTTTGCAAACATGAATTTAGAAGCGTTCATGCTTCCACCCATCCCCCAATCCTGACAACAATGCCATTAGTGATTACATCCAAAACACAGGAGAAGAATTTGTATAGCACGCATCCTGAAGTCATGTATTTTGAGGTCCTCTTATATGTGATAATGAATAAAAAGGAGGGAAATTAAAATAAAATAATTGCCCTGGATTACACAATTTGGTCAAGTGGGGAAGTTGGGATTCATCCCAGGTTTTCTGGTTTCACATTGTGCAATTGAGTCGAAACACTAGATATACATGCTTCACTTCCCCTACACCCACTTTACGCCCCCTCCGCACTGGCCTTAGTGCAGCCCTCTGTCACATCAAAGACCAAACTGTTCGGCCCCCGGGAAAATGTTTGTGAGTACCCATGCCCTAGAGTATTTAAATATTTTAAGAGTTTCTCTTCAGAACTGGCTCCAAACCTATGTGTACCACCAAACCCTGCTGAGGACGAGCCGGGGTATTTGCTGTGCTCACTTGGTCCTTACTAAACTGCAGGTTTCAGCATTTCTATGAAGCGACCTCATTGAAGTGATCACAGCCGTCTAGGAACTAAGATGCTTATGCATCAATGCATTTCTCCGTAGAGAGTGAATAGTGAAAACCCTTTGATACATCAGGCCCTAAATTGTGGACAAAGACAGTTATTTTTTATCTGAAAATATCTTCCACGTTCTTCCTATTTCTTTGTGATGAATGTGAACACCAGTTCTGAGGCCATGTTATGTAAGGGGTGCATTTTCCCCATCTCTGCCACAGTGCACATTGAATTAAGTAGGAGGAGCATCGCCCCACTGCCTCGGAGCAGCAAAAGAAAGGAAAAAATAAAATGATAATAACTAATGTTATTATCAATTTATTTTGACCTCCTGCTGCGGCAGCTTGCATGAGGGAGCAGGGCTTAAGAGCAGGGCAGAAGGGTACAACCTTCCTAAGTGCACAATGACTTTGGTCTGCCCTCTCGGGCCGCCAAAACCAGTCATGCGCACTTCCCCGCTTCTACATGCAGGCTGCATTACAGCCTGCAAGGAGAACATGCCCACCCCTACAACCCATGGCTAAGCGCCATGTCACAGCGCTCAGACCAATCACAACTCTGCTTGCGGCATTGTGATTGGCTGCGGGGAGTGTGAGAGCCCTGGTGCTTCCTGTTTCTTACAAGAAGCCAGGAAGAAGATGCAGGAGAGGTGGTGGTGGGGGCTGGCGTGGCAGCTGGCCGCCCGAGAAGTAAGTGTTTTTTTTAATTGTAATTCATCCACCCCACCCGCCCCGCTGCTGCTTCCAGGCAGCAGCCACGACTGGAATTGTGTGCACCAGGCATAGACAGGTGGAGTTCAATTGATCACAGAAATAAGTGTGCCCCCCGTGCAATCACAAACTCCCACAGTTTACGCTTCCGCTAGTGAGAGTGCATCAGTCAAAGAGCCAAGTTTGAAACCGCCTCTCCGTCATTCACTGCCAGTGGACCAGGTCACCTCTTGAAGAGGGGATAGGGATTCTCCTGTAGGAGGATGTAGTCTGTAACTCTACCCACACACAGGGGGTGGGGCATTTGAGGGTGGTCCTTGGGACCCACATGTTCCCTCTCAAGAGGAATCCTTGCAGGGTTTTCCCCCATCTGTAATAATGAGTAGGTACAACGCTAAAGGGATTTCCGAAGCAATTGAGGGAATCCCCTTGGATAAGCTGAAGCAGATTTTATGGCAGCGCATTTCATGTCATGGAATGGGTGTTACAACCAACTGCACCCCCTTCCATGATGCCAAAGTGCCCCAGTGATGGGAAAAGCAGACATAAATGCCTGTTGCGCCCTGCGGTGCACTTTGTGTACTACAACCTTAGTGTTCCCTCACAAGTTACTGCTAATGCACCATGATATATTAAAATACCCCAACTAGACAGCTGCAAGACGTTTCAAAAAGATCTCCAAGTATCTGAACGAACTGAGATCTGTCAGAAATGGCAAGAGACAAAAAGAAAGGGCAACTGCATATAGACAGGTGCAGGTTTGTCCATCCCTTCAGGGGACATGAATAGACTCTCAGCTGGCGGACTCATTTTGAGCACTAACGGTCAAGGCACCATGAAGGGGCCTGACGTGGTGCATGAATGTTCGAATCGATAGGTCAGTGCGAAATACATTGCTTGACAAGTAGCAGTGTCATTGCAAATATTGACAGCTAAAGTCTAATACCAGAAGTGGGAGAGGTGTGGCGCAATGGCCAGAGCGCTTGACTCCGGAGCGCGGGCCCGCGGTTCGTTTCCTGGCGGCAGCTCATGCATTGACTCTGGGCAATAGCTCACTTAATCTCCCGCCGGCCCCTTGAAACCCTTGAGGGCTTTACAAATGCGAACTTATTTATACCAAGGGTACCAGTTATAGCAAACGTTGCGGATAATAGTCTAATTCATTGCAATGCAAACAGCAAAAATAGAAGGTTTCTTCAGTTTTGAGCAATATATATAATAGCATACATATTGACAACTGATTGTTTTGCAGTGGTGTTCTGGAAAATGTAAATTTCGTTTGAATTTAGCTGTTAATAAATTTCACTAAAGAAATATCTATCATACAGAGCCTGCTTAAAAGCTAATACCTCCATTTTGGATTGGGTTCCTACCTAGGCACACACATTCAAACCTTGGGATAAATGAAAGAAAACAATGCAGCTAGCGCTCTATCAGAAACACACATTCTCTCGCCCTCTTCACTTGTCCTATTTTACATTGTTACCGGTTTGGGATGCACTCCTCTTGTGAAACAATTTACATGACAAAAATGAACAAAATGTATCCTTCCCACCGAAGAGAAAATCAAATGTACTTTTGTGGTGCATAAACATTTTATTTAAAGACGTTTCTAATCAACACTTGCTACTCCGAAATGAAAACGACTTTCTTTTTCATTGAAACCAGATTGCGCGGAATATAAAAGCAGCAATTTCCAGGGTCATATGGTGCTGGCAGTGAAAAAACAAAGCCTTGTAGTCTGACTTGCTTTTATTCAGCTGTATTTACTTACCCATAACTCGACAAAGTCTGCGTCTGATTACGTCTAGTCCCCTTACGCCCACAGATAAATAGATATTACACAAAGTCTGGAGAGAAGGGCATTTCACTGATGTTTATATGTGCTTATGTGCCTGTATATGTGTATGTTTGTGTGTGCTCGCGCGCTTGAATTTTGTGTCTGTACTTGTATTTTGTGTGTGTGTCAGTGTGTATGTAGGCACACGAGAGCACATGTGAATGTGTGTGTGGATCTGTGTACGTGTGTTTGGGTACACAAGTGTGTGCGTGCACGTGTTTGTGCACATATATGTTAGTGTACAGAGGCGCACGTGTATTCAGTCATTGTGTGCGTGTATTTGTGTGTATGTGTGTACGCTTGCTCATATGCATGTGTTTTTTGCAGGGCTGGGGGGTCATTTATTCTGCATATTAAGGTTTCTTATTCTACAGTGATTCGGGTCCTTGTCTGCAAAATATTCGAATATTCTCATTTTGACACGGGCGGTGCTGTAATGTATTTGACCTCTAAAGGTCTTGCGCGCTGCATGCAGGAGGCTGATCTTCTAGTCGGTGCAAATATTTAACAAGTCCTTGGAAGCATTCATTTCCATCAAACCAAAGGCGAGCTGCCCAGGAGATGCTGAAGGTGCACCGCGTGCAGCAGTGAAGCAAGTTCAATACAACCTACCATTGAAGACATTGTAAAGAACATCTGTAACACATCACACCTGGAAATTCGAGAGAGACAGTACATTTCAGATCATGACAGGACCATAATAATGCGTTTGTGGCAATAGCACTAAAATCGTTTCTACGGTAGTGAATAAAAAATACATTATTTCAGTTCTCTTTTATCGTCCACTACAAAACGAGATGTTTAAAGAATTTCTGTGGGCCTAACTCAAAATATGTAATTTAGTAGAGACTGATGGGGTTAATCATACATCAGACATGGATACATTTATTCATGTCTTATGCATGCCATTCCCTGAGGGCCGCTATCATTAATACCAAATCTGGTTATTCACGCTAATGACGTAGAAACTGTGCAGTGCTGCCTCTAGCGTGGCTTTGGGAGGTGAGGGGGTGGGAAGGGCCAGAGGGTGGCAGAGGTGGGTGTTAGGTGGGCAGGTATTTTTTTAACATTTGGGGACAGGGAGGAAAGGCCATGTTATGGATGGCTGCCCCATTACTCCTCTGCCACTGCATTGCATTTGTAAGCAGGAACAAATGATTTTGGGGGGACATGCATAACATTACCTCATGTGGCCTGATTCACAAAGGTAACATACTTTTGAGAAAATTTGCCCTTTTGAGTAAGGTTACTACTTTGTAATATTCACAAACTCCACTTTTGTAATAATTTACACTTTTGTACTAAGTCCAGCACTACACATGGCCAGCTGCTGTAACACCCTCTCACAGAAAATAATAGAGACAGGGACTTACTACAAAAGTGTAAGTTACTACAAAAGTGTAAGTTACTACAAAAGTGCAGTTTGTAGATACCAAAAAGTTGGAATCTTACTCAAAAGTGTAAGGGCATTTTGTGAAAAGCACTTTGTAAGTACTACTGTAGTATTACAAAACTTACCACAAAGTGCAGTTAGTGAATCAGGCCAATCGATGCCTAACAAATGAATAATAGGGATGTTTTTTACCGCACAGTTGTGAGTAACATCAAAAGTACCTTGAGTTTCACTCTCGTTGGTAGAACCACTCGGTGCCCAGTCTTGTGCCAATTATTTTGCAGCACAGCAATATAAAAAGCCCGCCCCATGTGCCATCTACCAGTTGTACTCCTTTAGTCCACGTAGGAACTGACACTGAGTGTTTCACCCAGGTTTTTAGCATTTTGTACTAGCAGGGACTGCGATTAGAAAATATTTTTATCTGCCTATTTAATCTGTTTAAAACCTACCTGGTTAAGGAGTTGACTTCCCGGTCCACTGCCGGCTCGTCCGATTGAGCGGAGGAAGTCCCAGCAAGTATCCTCGCTTCCACCCACACGCCACCATCAGGGGGGTAGTGGTCTAGTTCGCTCAACCTCCTCACTTAAAACCAGATGACGGTCCGGGCGCGCAGCGGTCAGTCCAGGTAGGAACTGCCACTGAGTGCTTCGCCCAGGTTTTCAGTTTGTTATAATAGTGGGGACTGCCTATTTTTATCTCTTTAAAACCTACCAGTTTAATGAGTTGACTTCCCGGTGTGCTCCGGACTTGCCCGATTGAGCGGAGGAAGTCACAGCAAGTATTCTCACTTCCACCATCACGCCACTATCAGGGGGTAGCGGTCATGTTCGCGGTACCTCCTCGCTTAATACCAGATGACGTTCAGCGGGCACGCAGCTGGTACACCGAAGGCGCGCCAAAGGCAAGTACGTCTGCACCCGTTCACGCCCAAACGTTGCCAGGAGCCAAGACCCCTGCTCCTTCGTCCTTAAAGGTCAGTTTCCCCATGGCTACATATTCATCTAAAACCCTGCTAAACATGCAGTAAAGATGCCTGCCTCTAGCATTAATGAAACAAAGTTGTGCCATAACTTTCCTCTAATGTTAGAGCGTCCCATGAGCTGTCATGTGTAAATACAGTTGCAAACATGACGCTTGGCCTGACACATGGTCTACAGCCACAAAGTGTTCTAAGACCCTAATTCACTTTATAGGACAAACAGGCCATTCAAATCAGTCGCAATTTCTTTTGCCACCAGGTTCCCAGGTCATCAATAATCTTCTACGCAATGTAAGACCCATAACAAAACATGCCACCGAATGCTGGGAGCTTCTCTCTGCGCTCAGGCCTGAGATGGGTTTTCTGACGGAGTCCTGGCTAAATACTAGCTCTGTACCAGCTATAACGCAAACTCTCCTAGACAGCTATTGAATAGTTGAAGTAGATAGAGTAGGTAGACCAGGGGGAGGCATAGCCATTCTGTTTAAAGACACCATTAAAGTCTCTCTTATCAACTCCCTTAAACCAGAGTGGGCAGAAATGTGTGTCTTCAAAATAGAATTCTCAGCAACATACCACTGGAAAGGGCCAAAAACGACTTTAGTCACCATCCAATGGAAAGCATTGCCACCCATGACATATCTGTTCAAAGGTTTATACTATTAGGTGACTTTAATTATCATTTTGATGACCCTTTAGACAAGGACACGTCCCAGCTGTTAGCTGACTTGGGGGCCTTGGGCCTTCACCAAAAAACTCAGGCCCCACTCACACAGCCGAGAATTACGTAGACGTGATTTTTACAAATTCAAATAATATGCTCTGTAAACCACCACTCCCCCCTCACATGGACAGATCATGCCCTGATCTGTTTCCAGATTGCTAACTCTGGGAAATTAGGTGTGAGACAACATGGTAACAAAGATGCCACTAGATATTGGAATCATGTCTCTCCCAACTCCTTCTCAGAGGCTTTCATATCCCCTACCATCAGGCAAGTCCCTGAAGTCAACCAGACGAAAGTCTGCCTTGAATCTAGCCTTGGAAAAAATTGCACCATTAACAAAGCAGTCTAACACTCCGACCTTTGGTATCCTGGTTCATGGTTGAACTGAAAGCAGAGAAAGCACTATGTAAAAGATAGGAGAGACGCTGGCGTCGCAACCATGAGTTCAATGGCAAAACTGTCTTTAAGGAGGCACTCTCTGGTTACCTTCGCAACATTAAAAAGGTCCGCAAAAAATACATCTGCAACCAAATCGATCAAGCAGACAACTCCTCTAAGGAATTGTTTAAAATATACAAAGTATTTACTCATCCCTCTGCTTGCACACAGCCACTACAGGCAACGTAGGAATTATGTGACTCCATTCCGGACCACTTTGATAACAAGATCAATCTGATCTATCAACATTTACCAACAAGCAACTCCAATCCACTGAAGAACTAATCAGCACAACCTCTTCCATCACCAGGGGTTTCAGGCTGGACAATTTTCACACCTTTACTTTGGAACAAGTTCAACAAGGGCTCAAAAGGGAGAAATCTGGCTCACTCATGGACCCCTGTCCTCCCAGGATTATAGCATTACTGGCAAGACAAATCGCTCCTGCAGTCAGAGCGCTATTTAATTTATCTATTAAGTCATGACAAATGCCCTTAGCCTGGAAATGGGTCCAGATCGTAACAATATAAAAAAAGGGCAACATGGACACATCTATTCTCTCAAACTACAGACCCATTTCAGCCCTTCCATGTTTGGGCAAGCTGCTGGAAAGTCTTATCAATAAACAACTGACTGATTATCTTGAAGTGAACAAAATCTTGGATCTTTCACAATCAGGATTTAGAGCAGAGCACAGCACCGAATCAGCACTAGCGGCCGCGACAGACATCAGGTGCTGGCTGGATGGGGGTACGCCTACTATTATACTCGTGCTCTAAGACCTATACGCAGCAATCAATACGATGTTCCATGTTAAGCTACTTCAAAAACTTTAAGATGTCAGGATTGAAGGGCCTGCCCTTGGCTGGCTCCAGGATTACCTGAAAGACTGCAGTGTGTCTCTCTGGGATCCTTCAAAGCCAAGCCCAGCCAGGTAGCTAAAGGGTCCCTCAAGGGTCAAGGTTGAGCCCGATACAGTTTAACATTTATGAGGCTCCCCTCGCAAAAGTCATCAGAGCATACGAGTTTGAGATCATCATACGCAGATGACGCTCAGCTGGTCTTGTTCTTTGACAAGAACTTTGTCAAAGTAAAGGGTCGCTTCTCGAAGGGCATGAAAGTGATTGTTAAGTGGATGTCAGATAATTTCCTACAGCTTAACCCAGGGAAAACATACTGTGTTTGGGAAAGCTCATACACTGTGGACCCCAGACTGGCAGCCACCAGAATTTGGCAAGGTCCCCATTCCTAGCAAAGTAGTATAAAAAGCAAGGAATCAGGTTAGATCAGGAACTCAACATGAAAGATCACGTTCAATCTACAACGGGCACGTGCTTTTACATTCTGCATCTACTGAAGAAAGTCTTTCCATTCCTTCTATTATCTGCCAGAAAGACCCCGGTACAGGCTCTTGTCGGGAGTCAGATGGACTACGGCAATGGGTTGCTCACCTTTGCAAATGAGTCTTTATTGTCAAAACTACAGGTCATGCAAAAAACAGCAACGCAGTTGACCTGTAATATACCACCCAGATCAGTCTGTAATCCCCTCCGAAAATCCCTTCACTGGCTGCCAGTAAACAGGAAAATATTAAAAATGAGCTAATTAACCTAAAAAGCCCGGCTGAGCCAGGGCCCTGAGTATATCTGCCAGAGGATCCAACTATATCACCCTGCTAGGAACCTACACTCCAGTGAGAGGGAACTACTGGCAGTCCCCTGCATCTGACGATCCAGATGGGGTGGGAGATTTTTCTCCTATCTGGCTCTGACCCCTTCGAACAAACTGACATTTTATGTCAGAACCAGCCAGACTACAATTCATTCAGAAAAGCAGTAAAGACTGCGCTGTTTGAACACAATTCGTACTTGCTGTACTGAATGTGTGCCGAGATACCCATGTGGGGGTGATTTGTGCATGTTATCAAATACATTCATTCATTCATATGCCACAGGACAAAACAAGTGTGTTCAAATAGATACACATACACAAGGAAAGAGGCTTGCAAGTGGAAGCAAGCCATAAAACAGAGGTCCTAGGTCATCAGACCACTGTCTGCTGCTTCCTATGACAGTGGTGAGCACACAGAGAGGAAGATGTTAGGAGTTGACAGCATATACTTTGCAAACGGTCCCCACCTGCCAATGGTTGTAAGTAACCATTCGATGCTATGCGCCACTTTGACCTCTACCTGGTCATAAATGTGTGTATTGCAACTCACAACTGCAGATCCTAATGTCCATTTGTAAGGGGCAGCAGGTTTGGACAGTGGTGCATTTGTGAATACAATGCAAGTTGATACAAAAGGGCCATCTTATTATTTCAGTGCAACTTACCATTTGTTTACTGCTCTTTGAATCAATAGGGATACTTTTCAGTGAAATTCCACTCATGGTATGTTCTGCCAATGCTTCACTGCCAGCAATGTAATGCTGTGGTTGGTCAAGAGTGCCCTGCTTGTTTGTTGTGATTTGCACTATAGCAAATTAAAAACTCTTAGAGCATTGCATAATTTTGAGGTACATATTGCCATTAGTCATTTCTTCTGGTCATGACTGGTAGCTCAACAGAAGCAAATGATCCAAGGACATAGGTGGAGACAGGTGGAGATATCAGTTGGCTCATCAGTAGAAAAAAGGAAGTACAAAGTGGCAGAAAAGATTTTAAGCATTTGGTGAGAGAAAGAGGGATTATCATTGGCGAGCAGGTCAAGGTAGATAGACTGAGGAACCCACTCCCACAAAGTTGTGCCCAACGGAGTAATTTGTGCAAGAGAATAAACTGCTTTTCAACATTTTGCATCATAATTAACGGAAAACGCTAGGGCCAGGGAAAAGAAAGGGGGCATTATAGGGGAGGGAGGTAGTCATTTAAAATACATTAAGCACCCTGAAACTCATTTTGAAGGTAGGGTCAAACTGTGAAAGTACTTACAAGACTATTGAGGTTAAAGTGTCATTCTAGGCGAGGAAAGTGAAGAGACTATATATCCCATGTTTTATTTTGTGTGCAGGATACATTTTCTTTTTCAAAAGCTTATTTCCTCTAGAGAACTAAAAGCAAAATGGGCAAATGCACTTTTCCATATGATTTATTTGGCAACATGAGTATCCTGGGAATTCTCTGTGAATCCCTAAAATTCCAGGTTTTTCATCCAAATCTAAAACATTGTGTACAGGAGAACATTTCTCACTTTTGTTGGCAGGGCTTTGTAGGGCAAGAGAGCCTCCAAGAGACTATAAAAAAAGAGCCAGGCCTTTCCATAGACTAGGCAGTGAGACACAGGGAGCTTCATGGGGCAGATGGTGATATGGTAGCCTTAGTGCATATGAGCATAGTGCAACATTAGCAGACATATTGAATTCAGATGAAAGACATATTCCAACAGTCCCTTTGGTGTACATTTGTTTGAATGGACCCCTTTCAGATCCATATTGCAGAAAAACACCATAAAATGTGTGCTGTTGCATTACATTTCATTCCAGATCAGACCTGTTAAACTCCATCCCTTCTCCACTTCTAAAGGAACTGTAAACCTATTTCTTTTACATTATTTTGTCCCATTTTGACTGCCCAGTTACTGACCTGCTTGCGTTTGTTTTTCCCTCTCCTCTATGCTGCTCAGCACATGAATTAAAGCTGCACATCCCATCTAAGCTGTTGTACCACTCTCCGAGTTGTTTATGTCTTTCTATTGCCAAATACTACAATTACATAAATTGAATTAAGAAAATCATCTGATGAACATGTATTTATGCAAGAGGCAATATTTCTTCTAAATGAGGTGGCTTATACTTCATATTACAAGTGATAAAATATACATTGATTGTCATGTTAGTAGTGTGAAGCACAGGTAAAGCCAAAAGCTGAATTCAACAGATTCATGCTTAAATTGCATCATTGCTATATTTATGTATTCAGATACTAGGTGCTTATTATCAACATGTCATCAACTGAATTCCACATGAGTTCTGCTTTGAGTCTCAACACATTTTGCCTATTAGTAGTGAATTGGGCGGGCTTCATCAGGACAACGGGATGGACCTTTTAAGGTGTTAACTTTGCAAGCAATTACACATGAAAACACTAGCTCAGGGTGAAACAGTGGGGCAAGGATGGCGGGTGCCTAACAGTATCCTTAGGACATACCGGTAGAGATACTATAGAGAGCTTAGTTCACTCTTCTAAAAACAATTACAAAGTTTTGTTTCCAACTGTTACCTACCCCCTTTCAAGAAATGCAGGCCTCTTACTTGCCCTTTGTAAGACTAAGCATGTACTGATACATTATCTGGCATTGTCGGATTAACACGTTTTAGCCAATCACAATAAAGGAGATGCACCTGTATGTGGAAGAGGTCTGGTGCAGTGGCCAGGGTGCCTGATTCCGGACTATGGGGTTCACGGTTTGAACCCCGGTGCCGGTGGCAGGTTAGCCCAGCACCATGTGACTCTGGGCAACAGCTCGCTTAATCTTCCTGAGGGCCCCCAGCGCCGGGACACCACTTCGGAGGTAGCTGTGCGCTTTACGAATACTGGTATTTCATTTCATTTATGTGGGTTAAAGTTGCTGTAAGGGTAAACACATGTTTGCACCACTAAAATGGTGCTTGGTTTTATGTGTCGGTAGAAGAAAAATGAGAATCCTTGTCGGAATTCTAAATAATCTGCCAACACCATGTTTCAAAAATAATTTCTGCGTCAATGTAACTTCTTACTGAATGCTTTAAAGAAATCACATTCCTCTGAACCAGATGTTTAATAGACCACATTGAATTCAATTTCAGGAGAAAGAAGAGGCAGCACAGAAAACCCCACGCCAGCCAGCTATGTTTTTGAAGCCACAGATCTAGCTGCCTTCCAAATTAATAAATATGTTTGCTGGAAAAAATATCACCATCAGCTTCACAGCTTCGCTACGTCTCTCGAATAGCATCCCGACAAGCAAAAGACCAATGACGTGTCACAGTAATCAGAAGTTCACACCCTTACGACATCCATATTTTGGGCGATGTTATATATCGAAATACTTCTGGATGATTTGAGGGAGTTTTGGCTTTCTGCATAAAAGTTGTATCTCTAGACATCTGCAGAGAAGCATGGAAAATAATGATACCCAACTTTCTAAATGTTCGCTCCCACATTTACTTGACAATCTGTTTATCCACTTGCATTGGCCACAAAACAGTTTGGGCTCAAGCATAATTTAGAGAAGTCAACCTTCTTCATAGTGTGAAGAGTGTAAATGCCATGTGCATTTTGAGAAGCTTTACACACCTTATTTTCTTTCTTCCTTACTTTATTGCGTATTTGTTCAGGCTTTTTATAGTTACCTAGTTGCTATAAACTGAATCTAGTTAATACCTTGGTGGATATTTTGGAAATCTGTTTGAACTACTCCGCATTATAATTTGACCTGGGCTTAACTCACAAAAAAAAGAAACCTGTAAGATTCCACAGCGTTCCATGAACGGGCGCAAATAGGCACATTGCGCTGCTTGTGCTGTAATTTAGTGCCGGGAGCTCATTCTGCACTCAAAAATCAACACAAACAGTACCACGTGGCATGCCAGAGGGTGCAGCTTCTTGAGTTAATATTTCTGACTGCGAACGGTCACAACTGTCCGAAACAGCCCACGTTGGAGAAATCTTACCTAGCGACTGGAAATCATAATAGGGGACGCCGAATCACACTTGCGATTGTCAACGTACTGTTTTTTGAGCCACGAACAAGAAAAAACTTCGCTACACAGCGGTTGCAAGAATTTGGCCGGAACTCCACATTCAGCAAATTTTGCCTGGCGGGGCGGAATATATCACCCACCCCTAATTAAAATATTTTTATGGAAAAAAGTACAGTAATTGGGAGTAACAAATGCATGTAATCCCTTTTATTGAAGGCACTGATAAAAAAAATATAGGCCTGTGGCTATCACCCTCGTACAAATAACATATCTTGATATCACAGCTAGAATTGCAAACCAACAGTCTCATTTAGAGTTCAGCACTACATTTTGGGGGATATAATAAAGTGAATTATTGAGGTGAATGGTAGTTTACCACAAATAATAAAGTGCCTTGTTACTGGAACCTCTCCAGCTTCTCCTCCTTGGTGGATATGCATCACACTGTCTACTCCCAGCCCACCCTGCTACCATACCTACGCCAACATATCTGGTCTGGGAGTAGTTTCCACACCACATTAAGGTCAAGCATTGTCAGAGCAGCTGCTTACAGATTATTGCAAATTAGCCTCCAGGAGTTTCAGGCAGAAAAAGATAACTTTCTGAAAGTTACCTTTCCTAAATATTTATTAGAACTCTTACTTCACATTTAAAATGAATTTGTACTACAAATGTGATAATAGAGGTTAAATATTTTTTTTCAGTTGGTTCCAAACTTGACATAGCAGAATTAATACATGGGACAGCCAGAGCCTTCCACAGTGAAAACAGCTTTCAGCAGATTGTCACAGCAGGGACAGGGTAACATGAAATTTCTACCTGTCCCACTTTTAAAAACAAAACACCCTACCTTGTGGGCTACAAGGTCTATATAGGGGTGACTTATTAGTGTTTTAAATGAAGACTGTTCCCTATTAAAGGGCTGTTTTGACAGGTTGTGTTGCAGGTTTAAACTACAGCAGTGAGGCTACAATGTTAGTCCTGAAGTCATGTTTGCCTTTGTCATACTAGTTGATGCATATTAGTGCAACATTTGACAGGAGATATTTTACTTTCTGTGTCATGGATGCATTCTGGTACCATAGAGCATGACCCTATAGGAAAGTTAAATCTGCAAGTGAGGTATTATTCAATTTCATCAGTTTTTAGGTGTCAGAGTAAAACCACTGGGCCTGGGACTAGCAGTGTCCCAGTGTACAGAGTCAAAGAATCAGCAGTATCAGTCCAAAATAAATTGGGGTGATCACATCAAAAAAGACACTTTCACACACAGAGGGAATACATTAATATAATATGATAGAGTGTACACTTACTACACTGTATGTGCTATATTTCATGACAATTAGATTGCATCCCACTACATCCTCATACCACTACATTACAAGGTAAGTTTTACAGCTTACTATGTAAACGGTTCAGGACTATAAAGATAAAAATAATAATACGCATAAAATGCTGCAATGTTCTAGATGCAATGTAATTGTAGGCAGATATCACTGATTTCAATAAAGTGCAATTACACCTATGATTGTGTCCCTCAATTTAGTGTTTTTTGCTAATAACTTGATAATACTGTGTGGTGAACCATTGCAGCATGGTCTGCCAGCCTTTATTTGTAGTTTACTTTCCTCAGCATTTTTCTAGCAGAAATGATTGACAGTCATCATGCCACTAAAAAACAAGTTATTTTCCTCTGGTAATACTCTTTCTGATGGATATGCTCTCTAGCTACAGATTCCTCACCTTAGATTATTCCCCAGACATCAGACTGGATGCGGAAAGCTTTCACCAGCAATGCTCCCACGCACAACTAGGTTGCGCGGTGCGGCTCGGTTTTTCCCTGATACAGCCCCGGAAGTGAAAGAGTGGAGATGCATATAAGCGCCACCCCTGCTTGCTGACACCAGTTTCTTGCTTGTCGCTTTCCCGGTCCTCAGACATGAAGCGTGAACAATCAGTAGTATAACTGTGCACATTTCTAACTTGGAATCTTTCTGGATGTTAAAAAGAGGCCGCAAAACGGGGAGGTGGAGGGCAATGAGGAATCTGTGGTTAGATCCACCAGAAAGAAGGTTACCAAAGGTAAGTAACTAGTTATCTGGATGGATACTTCTAACTTCAGGCTACTCATCTTAGAATAGATACTAAAGCAGTAACTACCCAGGTGGATGGTCTGTGGAGTGGACTCGGACAAAAATGTCATGCAGGACAGAGTGGGTGAAAAGTAATTCTCAACATACCTGGCTGTCAAGGCAATAGTGCTTTGTGAAAGTATGCACTGAAACCATGTTGTTGCATGGCAGATTTCAAGGACAGGTGCTCTGCGTGCCAACACAGTAGCAGCTGCCTTAGCCCTGGTGAAATGGCTCTCATACCTTCTGGTAGCTGCTTCTTGGTAGGTGCGTAGCAGATCCTAATATTGCGGACTATCCACCTTCACAGAGTCTTCTGCACAGCTTTCCCTTTCTTTTCCCTTTTCCCATATATTCACCTATATGATGCAAACCTAGCTGAAATAAATGTGGTGATGCACAAGTAAATGTTGCGGGAGACAATAGTAGGGGAGTAGGCTCTCTTCATAGGATTTCGCAGAGGGGGTATGCAGCAGATATATACTAACAGGCAAGATAGTCCTTCAATATATATGAAGTATTTGCTAATGGTGCAGCAGAAGAGAAAATATAGTGGTTTGTACATCTGGTGTAGTTATAGGCCTTGCCTTTTTTATGAGTATATTCTAACAAAAACTAATTTTTAGCATGAAAAGTTCACTCCAAGTAGAGTTGGGTAAATTACACAAGCTTGGAACGTTCAACAAAGTGCAGAGGTTATGCTCTTGGTAGGCAAAATTATAATTCTCCCCCACACCTAAACATCAACTGTGTGGGCTGCATGTCATCATAAAGGCACATAGCAGGCTGAAATGAAGAGCACTTTCAACACTGAAATGTGCAGTGGCGACAACCGTGACGGAAAACTGGTGGGCTGCACAGGGGGCAGCACCGGGGAGAAAAATAGGAAAACAAAAAATAGAAATTAATTGCCAGATGCCTCCATGGTGGTCTTCTGCTCCTCTGCTCCGGTTGACTCCCAGCAGCCAATGCACGGGCTCTCAGACACTCAATGGCCAAGTCAGATGCTGCCCTCACGCTGGTAATAACATTACCAGCATGAGAGCAGTGCCAGGATTGGTCTGAGAGGCCTGGTTTGGCGTTCACTAAGGAGCCTGTGGCTGTTCTCCCCCCGGCTGTGCAGCACAGCTCGGGTAGGAGAGATGGAAGTGCACATGTCAGTTTGGCCATCCTAAGACGGCCGGCCAAACCGACACGCACATTTACAGTACCCACCACTCCTCCCTTCTTCAAGATGCTTTCCATCAGGATGGCCCCACCCCTCCCTAGACTCGACTCAGCTAGGAAAAGAAATTATAACCTTGTTTTATTATCATTTAATTTTCGTGTTTTCACTGCTGAGAGCAGTGGGGCAACGCTCCTCCGCCTTAACAGAGGAGCCGCCGCTGCATGTCTACGAACTTAAAAGCACAAAGTCTCAATTAATTTCAGAAAGGAGAGACAGTGTGTGATTGTTTTTAAATAAAGTCCATCTGTTAGACGAACTAATTTAAGCGCAGACGCTAGCCTAAAAATGCACCCGCAGAGGCTTCAATCAAAATGTTTCCTATTATTGTTTCCAAGTAAATTTTTTAAACATTCAAAGAAAGCATTGCCATCAATTAGGATTACAAAGAAAGTTTGGTTAACAAAAACCTCCGTAGCAGATGAGCTGCTAAATAACATTTTTAAATGTTGTGTTCACAACCATGGTTCATTTGCCATCACCAATGCGTAACTACTGTTTTGTATATGTGTGTTAAGTAAAACAACATGGTATGTTTGTGCCAATTATTGTGTCCAGTGTAACATCCTGCTGACAGGGTCGCTTCTATCATCATTGTTTCCCATAAACATTATCTGTAATTTCATTCAAAAGGACTGGCAGTATCTTAGATGCTATTACAGTCAAACTGCTACCACCTGGTGTGAGATTTATGTTCTCTTCTTCCACATAGGACACATCCATCACTCTACCTTTGAAAGGTGGAGGACTTTTCAGTGCATCTGTATTTTTTGTGCACGATACAACGTAAAACATGTATGCCCTCATTATAGTGGCCTAGTGTTTGGGAGGATAATTATCCCACCAGAAACAGACCCTGTTTTGTATGGAAGGCAAAACATGCAGATTTTATTATTTACTCACAATTATTTCACTCCCATCACCCACCACTCTAAAACACTTCTGCTGCGGCTGAAAAACGACGCTCGTTATTTTTATTTTTTTAGGAAAGAATAAACAATAAATTAATAAAACTACAAATAAAAGGAGTGCAGCTCTCTAAACCCGTGGAAAAAGGCCTGCTGGAAGAGATCAACATTCTTAACAAGTTCTTAAAATTGCTCCTTTCTTCTACTAGAATGGTTCTTATGCTGTTGAATTCACCAAAAGTCTGGACTCTGCCGGATGCAAGTGAAAACAACCAAACTGAAGGGCAACAATCAGGCAATACCATTTCAATTACAGACAGGACATTTGGTCACTTCCGTAATACCATGAAAAGCGTCAGGGACAAAGTCAATTTTGCACCTTTCTCATTTTATATAAAACGGCAAAGGATGTAGGTTTTAACTTATAGTTCTTTATTTGCATTTCTTTCTGAGTTAGTTCTCAATATGCACGTGAAGTTTTTTAATTTTTACATTTAGGCTAGTTGTAAGTATATTTACCTTTTGTTGTTTGATGATTTGTATCACTAGTTGAAGGACAAGAGGTAACACTTTTTGGGGGGGTAGGGGGGGGGGGGGGGGTTGAGGCTATTATCAATAGTCGCAACCCATGTTACCAGCAGAGAGGTGGCAGGGAGCAAAGTTAAATGAGAACGACCAAAGCTCATTCAAAATATATTTATTAAACTGAGAGCGATACTGACAACGAAAACATAACCATAGGGATGGCCTACGCCTGATGTTACAAAGCAAGACAACAGTTTATACTGTATATGGAACTGCGTGAGACAACTCTAAAGGAAGATTGACACTCTGTTCTACCTTGAAATAAATAGCAGAATTCCCACATAATACATTAAATATTATTCACGCTACTAAAAGTTATATTTTTTTACCGACCTCAGGTAAAACATTTTGGCATATATTCCAGGTTTGGTACCCGCACAGAAGGGAACATCTTGGATTGCAGCAGAATTTCTTTATTGAATTTAAAAACTGTGATATTTCATGGTTCTAGCCTTTAATGATCCTGGGCAGACATTTGTGGTAAATATTTTGGGGATATTTAAGAAGAGGGCATCGGACCATGAATGTAATACTGTAAGCTTTGTGACTGATCTGCTAATGAGTAATGCTCAAATAGTATATATATAATTGTCCAGTAGGTAATACGTATCACAGACATTTCCCACCAGGGGTTTCTTAGTAACATGATCAAATATAGTCAGTCGCGGCTCATCCGCTAAGGAGGGGGAGCATCGCCCCACTGAACAAAAGGAAAACAAATGCTAAAAACTTTTGTTATTATCATTTTAGTTTTCCTATTGCAGTCAGTGGCTCTGGGGGCAGGGCGGGGCTGGCCAGAGCAGAGGGAGGAGTGGTTTACACTCCCTAAATGCATACGACTGCTTGGCTGGCCCTCCTGGGTCAGCCAAACAATTATGTGCACTTTGCACCTTCCTCACTAGGATGCATTACACAGCCTGTTGACGAACATGCCCAGCCTCCCATTCTCTGTCTGAGCGTCGAACCACGGTGCTCAGACCAGTCACAACAATGAATTGCAGCATTGTGATTGGCTCAGGTGAGCCTGGGAGCCCATTAGCTTCTTGCTGCCGGCCGGGACTGCAGGAAGAAGGAAGATGACGGAGAATGGAGGAGAGACGTTACAGGCAAGTGTGTTTTTTCTTTTTTCGTCATCTTCCCTCTCCCCCCAACCACCCCCTCAACCAGGTCCGGTACAGCCGCTATTGAAGATAGTAACAGTTAGCCCCTTTCTACACACCATTGAGCTGTTTGTATGAACAAGCAAAGCTAGTGATGAAGAAATGTGTCAAATGTCAGCCTTAAAAACATGCACAGCCCGCTAATGTTTCCAACAAACGTATAAGTGGCCTCCATCAGTGTGCCTCTTTCTTTGTTAATGGAAAAAAGAACTCCTGCAGAACATAAACTCTCATAGCTTAGCCAGCCACAAACCCATCTGCATCACATTCACAGTGATGGAGTAGGAGTATTTATTTTCAGATAAGCAAACCTGCCTTTCTATTATGATCCTTTGCCTCTCTCACCCATCACTCACTCCAGTTGTATCCGCCTCATCTGCTGTCAGTCTTTGGTCAGCAGCAAGATAACATCCTGCAAAGAAACCTAACTGGATCCTAGTCACTCATCAATGGCCCTATATTTATATAGGTCACCACACCCCTCAGTGCTCCCTTACCCAGATACATGGCTAAACCGCTTCAGGCCATGAGAACAGGTATCATGCCATGCTAAGCACGAGGAGAGCCCTACCTAATACCTGAAAACAAAAGCTACATGGGACCTACAGCGGGGGATATGTCCTGCAGAGTATTCGGCCCTCAGCATCCAACCAGATCTGAGCAGATCTCAAGTGTCCCACATTCAAAACCAACACACTTGTCTCAGTATTCTTTAGTGACATCACAAGCCTTGACCTTCAGTTCTGATTTAATTCAGTGACGACAGTGAGAGTGCCAGAATGGTAGCTCCTGACACCTAATAGGAATGTCTCCCAAATGAAGTGCATCTCCCATTGAATGACATCTCAACAGTGGAACTGAATCTAAAGCAAAGTAATAGGATTACCCGTGGGTCTACAGGGACTGAGAGGAAGCCAGGGAGAGCAGCTGCAACTCTTGTGATCTCATGGCACTAGCCAGGAAATTTGGCTTTCTACTGATGTGATGTCACAGCAGTTCACCATAGCTACAAACAAAATCTTTGTTGTTTTTATCGGCTTTCTTCAGCTAGAGTCCCATAGATGGTGCTGTGACTTACTTTTGTAGTACTCCTGACTTACTCCTGAATTTCTGGAGTATGTAAGAGTATTGCTCGCACTGGTGTACCCCAGGAGTTGTGGTGTCAGTCAAGAGTACCAGAAGAGTGTATCACAGCTGCTCAAAGCAAACTCTTCATGAATTGGGCCCTACATTTCCTCACATCATTGGTACAAATGTTAAAGAAGCGCCTCTCCTCACTATGGTCACAATGGCATGAGGTACTAGTGTGGTTCCTTGTTCAGTTACCACATGTGCTGTGTCAGGTAGTACTGCTCCAAAGAAAACCACATTCTGCAGGCAATGCAAGTCTGTCAGTCATCTTGCCTCCATAGCAGCAGCAGCTCTGTAGAAAATGTAGCAACTATGGTTGTCAACCCTCCTTACTTATAAGGTTGTAAGCAATGTGATCTCAGGTTTTCTTCCTGAAATTGTGCCATCTCCTGCCTGGAACTGTATTCCACTAGATTCAATTCTTCCTCCACACACATTTCAGAACACAATGTCAAGATACTAGTCAAGAAATTGAAGATTTTTTATTAGGGGCCTTACATTTTCGTACAAACTTACACACTGCATAACTAATTATATAAAGCTGCTGACATTTGAATGAAAACATTCAAACAATTTTGAAACAAATATGCAATTGTTTCGGTTATTATAATATATTATTAAAAGATGTTACAACATTTAAGGACAGCCCTACAAAACATCAATAATATGGTGAAGATGTAGCTTAATTGGGTATTGGCAGCTGTAATCCTGAAAACAACTATGATTTGTTGTAGATGCAAGACACTAATAATTCCGGATTTTTCAAAATTTATGAGTGAAACATTAAACACATTGCATATGTTCAGCTGTTATGATACAAGAAGGCAGCAGCATATGTTTTCAATAAAACTGGGGGATAAAAAATGTTTCCCTATTTTATGTAATTTCTCCACATGAACGTTTTGTATTTTCCCTAATGATCAGTATTTGAAATGGATTGCTATGTATTTTCGCAATATTCTTTGGTTCAGTTACATAGAATCCACCTATATGATAAAGCATGGCAAAGTTTCAATTGAACTACAGCTAGGAATCGTCTCCTGAGCCCATATATAAAACTCACCAATCAGTAACACATACAATGTGTGTCAATAAAATACAGTGATAACTAAAACATATAACACAACGGTCAAAAACTGATGAGGAGGCTCTAATGTGTTGTGGGAGGTCGTATCATGGTTTTAGAGTGTTGTAAGAGAAGACACATCCTCCTGATCTGCTTTTGCTCTGCGTGAGACGTGTGCTAGTGAAAGACTGTAGGTGCCTGGAGTGTTGGTGGAACTGCATGCGACTGTTCAGGTAGGCTAGGCCTGTGCTGCGTTGTGGTTTGTATGCATGCATGAGAAGCTTGTTCTCTTTGAGCTTATTTTTAAGAAGCCAGTGCAGCTTCCTTGTGTTAAGACCTGGGCCCAGTGTGTGAGGTTGAGCATCAGTCTGGCAGCTGCACTCTGGATGGTCTGAAGTTTTTTTGTGAGTTGGCTGGTAAATCCCGCATAGAGGGTCTTCCCCTAGTCCAGTCTGCAGGTGATGAGGACTTGAAAGATGATTTTCCTTGTGTTGTTAGGTAGGCACTTAAATATCTTTTTCAGAATCCTTAGGGAGTGGAAGCAGGCTGTGGCCATGGGGTTGACCAGAGCGGACAAGTCGTGCTTGCTGTCAATACTTATCCTGAGGCTTCTTGCTTGTGTGCTGGCATGGGAATGGGTACAAGGTCTGTAGGCCACAAAGTGGAGTGCCACAGCAAAGAATCTTTTCTGAAGATCACCACTTCGGTCTTGTCTGTGTTTAGGCTGAGGCAGTTGGATTTCATCTAGGTCTCCATTGCGCTCATGTGCGAGTCGAAGTTGTTCCTTGTCTTGGGTGTTATGTCCAAGAAAGATAATGACAGTTGTGTATCATCAGTATGTCGTTGTCTGTGTGGATGACGTCTGCCAGCAGCTCAAGGAGATGTTGAAGAGGGTTGGGATAAACGTGGAACCCTGGGTGACTCTGCAAATGAGTTTCCGGGCTTCTGGGGAGTATGAAGACATGTTGACTGTTTGTGTTCTTCTGGTGAGAAAGGTATAGATTAATTATGGGGTGGGTGCTTGGATGCAGGAGTTTGCAATACCTTACAATTGGCTGTGAATGCAGAGATAAAGTCCTGCAATAGAAAGCAGACCTCCTCGCTGAATTTTCAGTCAGAAACAAGATAGCAGCTTGTGTCCATTAAAGGGACCAGTGGTGCTTTAAAAAAAAGGCTTCCAATTTAGAAAGATATTGTGGAGAGCAGGCAGTGGTACTCTGTAAAACTGCCTGAGTCTCCCAATGCTGTGATCACATTGCCCAAAGGGCTAATGTCCCATGAGGACAGCTTTCCCTTTATGAATTAGATATCACCCCCTTTGAGGAGTCCATGTTTGAACAATGGTCTGCAATTGCAGTTACCGTCCACTGATACATTACTTTCTGAATCTCATATAGGAAGCCCCTTTCACATCCACTCCAACTTGCAATTTGGACAGGATCTCAATCTAATTTTTATGAGTCTGAAAGCCTTTTCCAAGTTGTCAATGGGCTTTTGTCAAATGGTAAAAGGCTGTTCTGCAGTTGCAAAGCATATGATTTTGTGAATCCCAAGCTTTGAGACTGCAAAATACTTTTGTACATCAGGCCATGTTCTCTGCTCACCCTCCTCGATGCAACTAAAGAAGTCAGAGTCGGCACAGTTGGCAGGGACCTGCCTCAATGCTACTTTGATTGGTTCGAGAAATATAATTAATACAGGCAAGTCCCTGGCTTCCACATAGAAAATTGTTCCTAATGCTATCAACTAACTGCCAACTCTTCTTAGATCATTAATCACTATAACTTGCGGTTCATCTAATGTTTACAATAGCGCAATCCAATGTACAACTATGTACAGCAGTGAAGGAATAATTCAGTAACACACAGCATGCATCAACTGGATTCCTGTTTTTAACGATATGCTTCAGTGGAGGGCATCCACAGACCATTTAAGAGTAACTGAGTCAGTAAACCTTTACTTAGAGCTATAAGTGAAGGAGCGATACCATAAAGAGGTTATCCAGAACACATCGCTTGTCTCTCAACACGACACTTGGCAATTCAGAATCTTGGATCCATGGAAACCAGGTCTGCTCTGTGCTGGGAAAGGGCCAAAGAAGTTCAATTTCACAACTTGACACTGTAGTATTTATAGCCCTCTTTAGGCTTTAGTAAATCATTTTCACAGAAGTGGATATGCTGCTAACATAGGGGCACAAGGTTTTCATTTCCAATATGTCTCAAATATGAGTGCTTTGACATTGAGTGAAAGTGGGTCTTTCTGACCAGATCACTGTGAGAGAAGAGTAGGTGATAGCACTAGGCTATGTCTCCATTATAAACAGGCCTAGTGCCCACCATGTGGCTATGAAAGGCCTCACTATTGCTTTAGGCACTCTAGCAGTTTTTTCACCCACCACGCCCCCCTGATGAGCATTTGCCAATACTTTCCTCTAAATCAGTTAACTAGTATTCAAATGGAAAGTACCCATAGAATACAATAGTGTGGCATCATTACAAAAGGTTGTATATATCTGAAACATGTATATGACAAATGTTGAATAAAAGGTGAACAAACCTGCTGAAGAGTTGGGTTTTCCAGACCACACTAGAATCAGTTTGAAAGGCACAAAACCTGCATGATATTTTCAACATATTTGAGCTCTTCACCTGTCTAGCATGATTGATGAAACTTCGGTATCTGCATATATTCATGTAGTTAAACAATGATTGAACCTTTCAGGGACTGTGCAGGTATCTCCATGCAATAGTGTTAATGTATGTAAGCAATACCCTGAATAACTTTATGCATGTATTGATGTATTTGACCTTGCTGTTTTGTATACCGTAATGTAGGGTTACCAGGTGGTTCTATGTAATTGAGGCCTCTATCCTGCAATCCTGTCTTTCCTTACGCAATCTCCTGTAATTTAGAATGATAATCAAAAGAGAGTAAAGCATTACTTCATTTTCAATACTGTGCAGGGTAAATGAAGGCCCTGGTCTGGGAAAGTGTGCCACTGTTGACATGAAGATATCTGTCGATAACACTGCTCATCATGGTAAGTGTAGACTACTCTGACAGGGAGCAACACAAGAGTGGCACTCCACCAAGGCCTTAGCGCACAGGTCACATCTTGCTGTCTCTTGCCTTCTCTTTGTTTTCATATAGGAACAACAACAAACAATTTCCCCTTCGCAGCTCTTAGCTTGCGCTCGATGCTTGGATACGCTTATAGAGTAGGGTGGAGTTGTGCTTCATGTTAGCATATAGACTGGAAAAAACAGCAATGCCTTTTTCACCAAAGTGCAAGGACATTCTAGGAAGAGGGAATTGAGAAGGAACTCAGGTTTCGAGAAGGGTATGGCAGTTATCTGCCATAGGGGTTACCTTGGAGTGGTACCCTGAAGATTAATATTTCTTTTAGTGTTTGTAGTTTACTTTTGAAAATTAAACAAGGTATTATATTGGGCCAGTAGATGAATAGGAACTAAAATGCATTGAGCAAATCCATTATAATTAGGAACTAAAAGTTAAAATGTAAGTAGAAAAATTGAAATGATGGAGGGTGATTGCTTGGATTGAGAAATTAATACAGAACTGTGATTAGAAGACGATTAACTTCTAATAAAGAAGAAAAATAAATATTTGTTAAACGAATTCACCCAAAAGAGAAGCTAGTAGCACGTTAACGTTATAACAATTATGAAAGGGTGGGCACTGTTTTCAAGGCCAGGTTCTGAGTCCTTTAAGCGTTTGCAAAAAAATATATCAAACAGGAGATTTAACTGGAGTAAGTCAACAAGTGCAATTTGTGACAATATTTTTTACTGCATACATTTATTGCCGAATCACTGGCTGAACTTTCCCCGTTGCAAAAAATATGTTCACAATAGACAGTAATTTCCTTTTAAAAAGCGGTCCACTGCAAATGAAATTCTGCTGCTTACCAGTGGGAGAGAAAAGTGACAGGAGAAACCTACATGAAAAGGGTAAGAAAATATTCTACAAAGTGCTTAGTACTTGATGCCCCATTAATCGATGATTTGGCTTTTATAAAAAAAAGTTGGCAGAGAGCGGAATTCTTTTAGCTTCTTGTTTTGATTCAGAAATTCCCATCAGGACTTGCCTAAAGAAAGAACTATTTTCCACTGGAAAGACAAAGAAAAGCTAAGTCTACTATATCCTACCACATACTTAAGCGTGCAGTAAAATAGTATGTACTTGGATGCTAGTCACATTTTTTGAGTGTAATATCTATTAGCAATTCCATAGCCAAGTACCATTATTATCATAACTGCAATATATTTTTTTACTAAATAAATGATTTTATTAATTTTAGGGGTCAGAGTAAAGATAGATTTTTTGAAGTCTGGGCAGAAATATGAAATTGAGTGTCTTGTTCTGCCAAGTGTATATGGCCTGCACAATATCAAGAAACTACTGATTTTCATTGGCACTTCGTTCTTGTAATTCAGCAGAAACATAATATGACTCAAGTAAATGTGAAGTAGTTGACTTTCAAATTAAAAATGTCAGGTATCATCAAATGGTATCTGGGACCTAGGTACAAGCAGACAAGTATTTCCAGAGGTTTAAAAAACATTTCTGTGGTACGTGATACATTTCCAAACGAAATCTGCCAAGCTGGTCAAGGAGAAAATATATTCTTTGGATGTGCCAATCCCTTTTAATGCAACAAAGATAGTGATATGCAGATGGAAGAACAATAGGTAACTGCTTTGGAAGCCTTAAAGCATCCTTCTTCTAACTTGAGTCAGAAGAAGGGTCCTATGAAGACCCTATATATGGGATAAAGTAGCCCTGTCATACATTATAAACACATTGCAAGTCACATAGGAGTTTCGTGACCATATAGAGGACTTTACAAGGTCATGGAACTCCACGGTGACTTGCAATATTCCTATAATGCACAGCTGGGAGTACTTTATTCTTTATAATACATGGTAACACCTTCACATTTCCCACAAACCACTCAAATTCTTGGGCCCAGACTTACAAAAACTTTGCATCAGGTTTGCATTACTTTTTTAAAGCAAACCTGACGCAAAATGTTGTAGTGGGATTTACAACCCAACGCAAATGGTGACTTGCCCTGGAATGTAACCCCAAGTAATACAAGGTTGCACAATGTGATATCTTGCATTACTTTGCATTAAGGGGTTGATCCATGGGTGGTGCATGGTCATCCCCACACAACCACCTATGGGTTTTGACCCAAATCCCTATCTATGAATAATTGTAGACAGGGAATTGTGTCACAATCCTGTGACCTCCTCAAGGCAGGCGTAATGATTATAAATGTTTTAATTTCTCGTTGTTCTTCCCACTTTGCATGTCTGCTGCTTTGTACAGCACATGTACAAAGTGAGGGGAAATCCTTAAAGCATAGTTCTTTATTGGAAGGAACCTTTCGCCACAAAACCTATGTTTCCCTCAATGCAGACACACTTGCACTATGGCGCAACTGGGTCTGCATTGGTGCACGGCAGCCAAAAGTGCTCTAGTGCAGGAAGAGAACAGAACAGCTCCACATCTTTGCAGATATGGCACTGTTTAGCTCTCTTTCATTCACAAAAATCAGTGCACCAACTTTACTTGTTGCCCTGCGTTGCATGACTTCTATATAAGTCTAGACCTTGGTGCAGTGCGCTTTCATATGAAAGAGATAGCATGTTTGCAAACATGAAGAATAAACATAGAATTTCTAGTGCAGAATTAAACACACCAAAAAATCAATTAGCCATTTGCTGCAAAAAGATATTAGAATCAGCTTAACAGAAGTCAGATTTAAAACAAAGTGTTGTAGTTCAGAATGTGTAGAAACATGAAGAGAGATTCCATCCTTTCTATAATCACCTAAGACATGCAAAAATTAATCCTGTTGCCATAAAAATCTCCTTTCTGCTTACCAATGTTCATCCAGAAACATTGAGCAGAAAAAAGGAAGAGCCATGTTTCTTTTTCATTTAATAAACTACAGCTTTAATTATGCTTCATGAGCTGACTTTCTCCTTGACTGTTGGTAGCAGGCATTTTGATGTCCGAATTCTACAGTAAAAGGTTACTCCACTTGAGGAGCGGATACAGCATTTCTTTATTTAAGGCAACTAGGTGTAGCTGGGTCACAAGACACCTGTGATAAGGAAATTAGTGACAGGTACTCATATAGGGCTTTTAGGATCCTGTGAGAAATTGGGTTGTTGGTTGACAAAGGTGTGAGCACTGGTCAAGCAGCAACCACAATCCTTGTCAGGGTGAAGCACAAGTCAAGCCTAAATTAACCTCTGCTCAACCCTCTGGTAGGCTGGCATGAAGTAGTCAGGCTTAATTTAGAGGCAATGTGCAAAGTATCTTTGCATTATTTCAAACAGCAATAAAGTGAAAAACACCACAAAAATGTTAATGAATAAAACAAGACCAAAATGGCCATAATGCAATCAGTGGAACCGGAGATATGCAATTTTAAAGATTTTAATGAAAATAGCAGCTGGACCAGGACAAAGTCACAAGTTCAGGCCGACCCCGATGAAGGACCTGCTGGCTACAAGGACCCACTTAGGCCCACTGAACAGAGTACATTAAATCCTGGTTTGCGTAGCATTGCGAGGATCCACATAAAGATGTGACGCACAGTCGAAGCAATGCGTCGGTTCCGAGATGTGGCGAGGCTGCGATACGAGGGCCCATGTCTTTGTTGAGGCTCCTGTCGATGGAGCTTGTGATGTGAAGTCTGATGTCGAGTATGTGGCGCTCAGTCCGAGCGATGTTGTTGGTTTCCGGAGAGCTGCTAGACTGTGATGCAGAGTCCAGCATCGTTGTCGAGGCTGCCGTTGAGGGGGGATGCAGGGGACTCTTCCAATGATTTCTTATGCAGTAGGGGCTGATGCTACGGCTTGAGTGCTGCAATGCGGGTCTTTGCCACGGGTCTAATCCACGCAGCAGTGGCACTGCATCAGATCTGCTTGGGTTTGTGCCATGCAGCAGAATTGATGTGTCTGTCATGCTGTATCCACAGAGGCTGCATAACACCTTAAGCCCATTTGCAAGGGTCCAGGACGGGGGCATCAGAACTTGGCAGGGTACACTTACAAAAGGCAAAGTCCAGGTGCAGATGCAAGGTTGTTGGAAGCCTGTTGTGTCCCTGAGGCTTCAGATTAGGTGGACAGCCAACTAGCCCTTGGAGTAACTTTTGGTTTTGGGTTCTAGAGATGCACAGCCAGTCTCTCACCCAGGCAAGCGGCAGCAGGTCAGAACAGCAGGGCAACAGTTCCTTCAGAGCAGCAGTCCAGCAGAGTGGCAGTCCTTTCAGCAGCACAGCAGCTCTTCTTCCTGACAGAGTATCCACAGGTCTAGAAGTGTACTGAAGTGATGGTGTCTAAGTTTCAGAATATTTAACCAGTTGTGCCTTTGAAGTGGGAAATGGGAATAAGCTTCTAGAGGCATGTCTTTGAAGTGCATAGGTGCCCTGCCTTCCTGGCCATGGCTCCAGACTAACTACAGGGGGTATGCAGCCCTTTGTGTGGAGATAGAACACAGACCGTGTAAGTGGGGCTGGGCCAAGCTCCTCCCACCCATCCTGCCAGTGATGGCCAATCCAGTTATACCTAAGCTCCCCATTGTGTGACATTATCTAAGAGAAATACACAAAGCTTAACTGTCACCCACACCTTGTCATGAGTCCCAGAGGCAGGCTGCAGGCATCACATGGCTGAGACAAGAAAATGCCATCTTTCTAAAGTGGCTTTTTCAGGAGTGAAATTTAAAATCCGACTTCACCAAAAGATAGATTTTTAAATTGTGATTCCAGAGATAAGAAACATGAAGGGATTACCTGTTACCATTTAGCAATAACTCTTAATGTAATGGCATAAATTCAATGTTATCCTGTGAGAGAGACAGTCCTTGCAGCAGGTAACTCCAATGTTATCATCCTGTGAGATAGGTAGTCCTTGCAACAGTGAAAAATTAATTTAAGAGTTTTTCACCAACAGGACATGTAAAACTTAAAAATATATGTTGTACTTTTTAAATACATTGCACCCTGCAGTCTGAGCTGTCCAGCACCTACCCTAGGTGTGACTTATATCTATTAAAGGAAGGTTTGGTTCTGGCAAAAGGTTTAAGGTGCCAGGTCAAAATGGTAGTTTAAAACTGCACACACACAGGATGCAATGGCAGGCCTGAGACATGTTTAAAGTGCCACTTAAGAGGGTGGCATCATCCATGCTGTATACCCAATAGTCAAATTTTATTTACAGGCCCTGGACACATGCCACCATACTAGGGACGTAGCAAATTAAATATGACAATTGGGTATAAGCCAATTACATCATGTTTTAAGGGTAGACCACAAGCACTTTAGCACCGGTTAGCAGTGGTAAAGTGTGTATAGTCCTAAAGCTAGCAAAAACAAAGTCAGCAAAAACAGGATGTCTGAAGACAAAAATTTAGGGGAAAACCACACAAAGGATGCCAGGTCTATACATATAAATACATATACATATATTTACTGAAAAAGCAAAGGTTACAGGGACGATATTGTTAGGTTGACAGTTTTCCCACACAAAATCTTAGAAATTCAGCAATTATAGTTATACTCCTAGTTATACTTCTGTTACAAAACTATAACTCGTGGCCTGTAGTTACTTACCAGCACAAGTTATAGTTTGCTTCCGATAAGTATACCTATAGCTGCTGAATTTCTATGTTTAAGGTTGCGGCCAGACAATCAGGGCCTTGATTTTGCCCCCGATTCGCGGATCCTCCGTGGATGGATCTGTGAAGGATCCGCGTCCCTAAAATATACATATATCACTTTCTTTAATATCTCCAAAACTACTGAACAGATTTACACAAAATTACAAAAAGGCTCTTTCTAGAACGAGATTTACCTTACTGCACAATTTGGTGTAATTTTGTTCTGCGGGTCAGACTGTAGACGTGTTCAAAAAATGCGAAATCCCCAAAGACATTGCATGGGGAAAAAGGATTTTGGGACCCCCCCCTTTTTGGCTGCCTCTGCTTGAGGAATCACCCTGAAACTTTCCAGACAGCAGCTGAAATAACTGGTACACTGGTCTTTTAAAGTTTTGTGAAGATTCATCAAACTGCACCAAAGTTATTAGCAACACAAAAGACACTTTGTCTATGGGAAAAGTTAGTTGTCACCATAACTACCTACTGGCTATCATATACCAGTAGGTAGTTATAGCTAGGTCTGCTTTTCCATAGATTGACCATTTTTTGTTTGCTAATAACTTTGGCCCCGTTTGATGAATCTTGAAGGAGTTTTATAAAAAAAAGTTCATCCACCTCAGCTCCTTCCTGGAAAGTTTCAGGTTGATCCGTCTAATGGTCACCAAGGAAAAAGGGGGCGCCAAAACGCAAAAACAACATGCATTTTCTATAGACTTCTTTAGACACTGCTGCAGAAAAAAACAGCTGAATAGAATTACACCAAATTCAGCAGGAAGTTAGATCTTGGGCCGCTGATTGAGCTTCTTTTGGTTTGTGTAAATCTATGCAGTAGTTTCTGAGATATTAAGGCTTATAAATAATTGTATGTTTTGAAAGTTGGTCTCACAAGAATCCCGCGGGCATCCTGCGAGTGTGGAAAATCAAAAATGGATGCCTGTGATTGGTTGAGAGTCCAATTTTTCATTTGAACCTTCGCGTTCTTGGAGGAGCAAAAGGCTCCTATGAGTCTGTGAAAATGAAGTAAAAAAACATATTGTGAAAAGTAGGAAGGAGTAGGTGATGTCTAAGTACACTCTGCTATGAACACTTTTTACTGTATGAAGGAGATGTTGTTTATCAGATGCTAATATGTATGCTCATTGGTTTGAGAAGAGTTGTGAGCAGAGTTTAGGCTCATCCAAACACCCTACTACAAACACCCATCATCTGAGATAGAGGTCTCAAAGGAGAGCCCAGTCGCTCCCCACACCCTACCATGCACACCTATCGATGCAGAGAGGGGTCTCAGCAGAGAGGTCAATCCCTCCACAAACCCTACTACCACACCCATCATCTGAGAAAGAGGGCTGGAAGGAGAAAGCAGTCCCTCCACACACCCTACTATGCACTCCTGTCATTTAAGAGAGAGGTTGCAAGGAGACGGCAGTCCCTCTGCAAAACCTACTATACACAATCATCCTTACATATAGTGTTCTCACAAGAAAAGCAAGTCCCTCCACACACCCTACTTTGCACACCCATCATTTGAGAGACAAGTCTGAAATGAGAATCCAGTTCCACCCCACACCCAAATACGCACCTTTATCATTACAGAGAGAGGTCTCAGCAGAGAGGCTAGTATCTCCACACACCCAACAATGCACACTTGTGTTGTGAGGAAGGGTCTAAAAGAGGAGGGCAGTCCCTCCCCACACCCTGCTACGTACAGCTGTCATTACAGGGAGAGGTCTCAGTATATAGGCCAGTCCTTCTACACACCATACTACGCACATCCATCTTCTGAGAGACAGAAAGGAGAGCCCAGTCCCTCCCCACACCCTACTGCTCACACCTATCATTATAGGAAGAGGTCTGCTTACACACTCTACTACGCACAGCCATAATCTGGGAGAGAAGTCTAAAATGAGAGGGCAGTCCCTCCCCACACCTTACTAACCACACCCATGAGAGAGGGTTCTGAAAGGAGAGGCAAGTCCCTCTCCACACCATACTACGCTCACCCATCATTACAGCTAGCGGTCTCAGAAGAGGCCAGTCCCTCTACCCACCCTACTACACACACCTGTCATCAGAGAGGTCTAAAAGGAGAAACCAGTCCCTCCCCACACCCTACTAAGCACACCTATCATTACTGAATGGCCTCAGCAGCGAGGCTAGTCCATTGCCATTACCTAGTACACATATCTGTCACCTGAGAAAGGGGTCTAAACAGAGAGGGGGCAGTCTCTTCCCACACTCTACTATGCACACCTATCATTACAGAGAGAGGTTGCAAAGAGGAGGCATGTCCCTCCCCACACCCTACTACTCTCATCTGTCACCTGAGTAAGTGGTTTAAAAGAAGAAGTCAATCCGTCCGCAGACCATACTATGCACACCAGTCAGTTGAGAGAGAGGTATAAATGGAGAGGAGCTGCGTCCCCCCACCCACCCATGCACACCCATCATCAGAAATTGAGATCTGAAAGGAGAGGCCAGACCCCCACACACCGTAATACATGGGAAACAACCCTAACAACGCGGGCATCACATTGCGATGCCATTAAATTTCTAATGTCAGCGCACCATCTACTGCAAGTCGATGTAATGACTTGCGTAGTAATGGCTTTGCGTGGAAACAACGCAGTCATTGTAACAACCGCATTGTAATGGCATGCGGAGTAATGGTTCATGTTGTAACGAGTCATATTTTAATACACAAACCCATCATTACTGTGAGAGGTCTAAGCAGAGAGGCCAGTCCCTCTACCCCGAGCCCGGCATCTGAGAGAGAGGTCTGAAAGGAGAACAAAGACCCTCCCAACACTACTATGGGCACTTATCATAACAGAGTGAAGTCTCAGCAGAGATGCCAGTCCCTCCACACATCCTACTATGCACACCTGTCATCTCAGAGAAAGGTCTGAAAGGAGAGCACAGACCCTCCCCACACCCTTCTACGAATACCTATCATTAAAGAGAGAGGTCTAAGCAGAGAGGTTAGTCCCTCCCCAAAATCTACTACACACATCTGTCACCTGGGAGAGTGGTCAAAAAGTAGATGGCAGTCTATCCCCACACCCTACTATGCACACCTATTATTACAGAGAGGTCTCAGCAGAGGCCATACCTCCCCACACCCTACTCTACACACAAGTCATCTGAGAGAGAGATCTAAAAGGAGAGGGCAGTCCCTCCCCACACACTACTACTCACACCTGTCATGTGAGAGAAAGGTCTGAAAAGAGAGACCAGTCACTCTCTACACCCTACTCCACACACTCATCATTAAAGAGAGCAGTCTCAGCAGAGAGGCAATCCCTCTGCACATCCTACTACACACACCCGTCATGTGAGAGAGAGGTCTGAAAGGTGAGCCCAGTCCCTACCCAGTCCCTACTATGCACACCTATCACTGCAGATAGAGTTCAAAGCAGGAGTGCCCAGTCCCTCTACACACCCTACTGGGCACACCCATCATCTGTGAGTGAGGTCCTAAAGAAGAGGGCAGTACCTCCAAACACCCTACTGCATAAACCTATCATTATAGAGAGAGGTCTCGGCAGAGAGGCCAATCCCTCTACACACTCTACTATAGAAAGAGAAAGAGGTCTGAAATGGGAGCCCAGTCGCTCCCCATATCTACCATTACAGAGAGAGGTCACAGAAGAGAGGCAAGTCTCTGCCCACACCCTACTGCATACATCTGGCCTCTGAGAGAATGGTCTAAAAGGAGAGGGCAGTCTCTCTCCACAGTCTAATATGCACACCCATCATCAGAGAGGTCTAAAAGAAGAGGGCAGTCCCTCACACCCCAGTATGCACACCCATCATCTGAAAAAGAGGTCTGAAAGGAGAGACTAGTCCCTTTCCACACCCAAATAATCACACCCATCATTACAGAGAGGTCTCACCAGAGACGCTAGGCCCTCCCCATACTGTACAATGCACACCTTTCATCTGAGAGAGAAATCTGAAAGGAGGGCCCAGTCCCTCCCCACACCCTACTATGCACGCCCATCAGAGAGCAGTCTCAACAAAGGTCAGTCCCTCTACACATCCTGCTACGCACACCTGTCAACTGAGAGAGAGGTCTGAAAGGAGAGCCCAGTCCCTCCCCACACTCTACTATGCACACCTATAATTACAGAGAGAGGTCTTAGCAGAGAGGCCAGTCCTTCTACACACACTACTATGCACACCAGTATTTGCAAGAGTAATGATACATCCAAAAACTTGCTGGTGACATGTCTTGATATCAGAGTTACAATAACTGAGCAAATAAACAATTTTGATTGATTATTTATCTATTTAATATTAACACACATTTTACAAAGATTTTGCAAACTCTTAACCATATCCTGTTTGTTAAAATAAACAAAACATTATTTTAATAAAACAATGTCAGAATACAAAATATACATAAATATATTAAAGTCATTCTGCAATATAAACATTCACAAAAAGATACTTGAAAAAAAAAAATAGAAATTTACTATAAAAAATTAAAGGCTAAAGTAAGGTGTAATAAGAATATGTGTTTTAGTTTTAAGAAAACCTTCGAAATCTACGGGGAAGAACAAAGGTTAAAATAACATTATAAATAGCTGAATTTGTCAGTGTGAACATTAAAGTTTTGAACTAAAAATAATAAATAAATTCACCAGTTATAGTTAGCAGTGCTAACTATAATTTACAACACCTCCATGCACTGCTTATGACCTCTAACATGACATAATTCATGACATGTTCTATGACATCATGCCGTACAGCCCCACTTCCCTTCTAAATATCCGCTGTGCCCCTGGTAGATAGTGGCCCCTAGGACCAAAATCAGAGGAGGAGGGCCACGCGTTCTCCTTCGCCAATATTATTTCTAAAAACACCCCAAAGCCTGGACTTTCCGGGGGCATAAACAAAACCAGCGCAGGAGCCTAAGCTTGTTCGCTTTTTTAAAATGTTACAGTTATTTGAGAATCCTCCGCAAATTCTTGGTAATATTTTTAATAAAATGCTTTTGGCACCAGGCAGGGTCTCTGTAGGACACCACCCCCAGGCCTAGGGGGGCAGGGCATTCCTACACTTCTCCCTTCTGTGTTTTTTTAGCGGTTGTTTTTGGGACTCGGAGTGAGTCCCGACTCCCAAGTTGGCAGCCTACTGGTAGAAGTGGTGGCAGCCAATCAGATCTCATCATATTTATTGCGTCACCTAAGCTTTCCAACCTGGTGGCCTTCTTCACGGTGTGTAATGTGGAGTAAGGTATAGAAAATCTATAGAAATATACCTATCGACAATTTGTCTTTCAATCTTTTAGTCACTATACTGTGACCCTTCGATATTCAAACATCGATATTCCAACCCCACACCATCCTAAAGCAATAAAAAGACAAGGACCATTCACTATATCACCTTCTGTCAACAATACTATCATCCCTCCCGGGAGACAAGCGTCAATACTGAACTCTGTAAAATACATTGAAGAGGACAGCACAGCTTCTAAATCCAGTTCATTACAGACAGTGGGCACAACAAGAGCCTAAACAACTTGTTTTCTTAGTTGCTATCTTAATTTGCTCACATAAATGAATCCCGTTTTGTATTAACCACTTTTGTTCATTCATACAGTTTTTTGCACCTGGTGGGTGACGGCTGCAACTTTTTCATCCTTCCTCCTTCTAATATTCAGAGCACGTGGTGGAACACATCCAGTGAAGATCCTGCAGAGTTCCCCTCCTAATAACTATGAGTCAACAGAACCTTGACGTGCCTCCAGAAATGGATAGCATATGGGAGCCCTACTTAGGACCACAAACAATAGCAGCAGTCCAAAAGGTTGCTGACATTAAACCTGAGCGTCAGACACATTAGCAGTGTGCCACACATTGTCATTAAAACTAAGGAGACTAGCAGTGGACAGCTGCTGAGAAACCTGTAGACGTTACCACTGAGGGCACCTTGATAGCAGGTCACTTACGAGCAGATTATTTTTAAAGGAGAAAACTATAAATATATGAATGGACTGACAATAAAAACAGGAATGGGAGGACCCGTCACATCTGGAGTGGGACAACTTGAGATCTCTAAGGAAGCTTTGCATTGCCTCAATCTAGAGCTCACACTATACCCTATATTCATTTTAGGCATTGTTAAATAATTGGCTCATAATGTATTGCAGACACAGGAATGCTTTTATTTGGCTAAGATCACACAATGTTAAAAGGGAACACATAGCTATGAAAGTGCAAATGCAGATAATTTTGTATTTGTGTACGCTTGCTTCTTCAAAGATTGCTTTCTCTGATGCGCTCCTTATAAACAAGGGCCAATATTTATTGTTTTTTTCACACAGCACTATGCGGCAAGTTGCCTTACTGTGTTGTGTTGTGTGGAAGGACAGCAATGCGCTATATTTAACATTATATGGTGCATTCCTGTCCTTTCCTAGCACTGGCACACTTTTGCAGAGCGGCAGCACATCCCCCCTTACATCATGGTGCAAGGGAGCCTGCATTGTACGCAGGATTGTTTTGTGCAGCAAGTAATACCTTCCTGCACAAAAACAATTCTCAGAGGCATTTTCCTCTTTCTATGTGTGCTGCAGAGAGCAACATATGTACAAAAAGGAAAAATGAGGAGAAATAAGGATATTTCTCCCCATTACGCCTCACCTAGGGAGGCATAGCATTTTGATGCATTCC
Organism: Triturus cristatus; assembly: GCF_964204655.1. Classification (NCBI taxonomy): domain Eukaryota; kingdom Metazoa; phylum Chordata; class Amphibia; order Caudata; family Salamandridae; genus Triturus; species Triturus cristatus. The sequence goes on from NC_140593.1 coordinate 427,642,823, forward strand.
CAGCTGAACCACAAATGGTAAATCTGGGAATGCACCAAAATCCATTGGTGAATGCGTGGGAACACCCATGCTCCACCCATTATAATGAAACGCCTCCCTGGGGCAGAGTAACGTAAGACAGCAATTTGCAGTACCTTGCACTACTCCAAGTTTACCCGGCTATGCAGTGCCGATCAAGGTGGCCTTGTGTGGCTTTATAAACCTCACTAATGTTTTGTGTTGTCCTTGTGTCCCATTGCCTGGTGCAAGGGCAATGCAAAACCTGGATAAATCTGGCCTGAGATATCTTAAACCTCAAAATCATTCAAATATTGAGACCATATAGACCAAGGAAAGTGAAAATCTAAAATTATGTAGAAACACCATATCCTGTGAAGGGACAGATGCTGCTTTAAAAAAACAAAAGAATGTTCTCCAGGGAAGACATTGTGGGAGCATGCAGTGGTCTCGTGGACCACTCTCTGCTCCACAGAAGGCTTTTCACAACTTTGGGAACAGCTTCCCTGTTTCTCTTCAGAACATTCTTTGTAAACCCAACATGGGGGTCAGTAACTCATTAACAGCATTCTCAAGCCATTAAAAAATACTTTTACAACTTGTAAAGAGGAGGGAAGAAATCTTTTATGCTCCCTCCGATTTGCAATTTGGAAAGGGTCACAAAAGCCCTTTTATCAGTCGGAAACACTTTTGTTTCTGGTAAAAGGGTGTTTATGCATTGTTAAAAGTTTTTGGCACTCTCAGACTTTGAGGCCACAAGACACTTATGTACATGAGAGTAAAAATTCCTAGCAAGTGCTTCTGATTTATAGAGAATATATTTTGCATCGCTATAGGGAAAATTGCAGCAGATGAATAGTAGAATGAATTGGATTCAGATTTGTCCAAACTGTCTGCTGCAGGGACTTTCCTAGAGCATGCTCACTTTATTGCAGAGCACTATATATATCAAACTAGATCTCAGCAAAATACTCCCTCCTTCAAAGACTAGGTAGCACATAAGCTGTCACAGAATCTCCATGAAATGTGCCTCTGACACGTTCTGTCGGCGGCGATTTACTGAGCGGGGCTGCCAAGTGCCAATAGACCTTAGTCTGTAGTGGGATATGATGAATCTTTAACTTCTGTTGTTGAAGAGCCAAGTTCAATACCACAAAGGGTGTACTGCTGCCCTGAATCCCCTGGATTTGGTTTGGGACACCCTGTTCCCATGATGAGCAGTGTCAGTACAGATTTGAGCACAGATTTGCATAAGGCAGGCATTTGTCTAGAGTGTCATGATGGGTGAAAAACTATGGATTACATTGATCACCTTGTTGTTGTTGCCCTGTACCCCCTGGGGTAGACGTAACATAAAAAATTGTTAAGTGGCTTGGCAGGCCAAACTTTGCTACTTTTACTTTCTTCCACATACTCTGAAATAGGGGTGCTGTGTTTACTAAGTGCTAAGTAAATTGATTATGAAAATTGGAGTTGTCATTGCTCTCTGAGTGACAACTCAAAAGTGCTCATATACATAACTGCTTTCTAGCAATAGCTAACACAGGACACAGGCTCTAATCCAAGGGCCCGAAAGAACTAAGTACTGTTTTCTCGAAAACACAGTGACCTCTGATTTGCCCTTCAGCACACAAAGCAATTCAAAAGAAATCGCTGCTCTGTGCACCACACTAGAAACTCACAAAAATCAATGCAGCTTGTTAAGAATTTGACGGAATGAACAATTACGTGTTTTTGATTACAGCTTAGTCTCTCTAGGGTTACTGAAGCTATCCCTAAATACATGATCTAAGCACCACCTCACTATCTCACAGAACCCATTGAGGTTTCTGCTGGGCTATTGAGTCATGGCAACTCCTGTGCGCAACACTCCAATCCTACAGACATCACTATGACTCACTGAATTGTAGGGCCCCGATTACAAGTTTTCAAAATACTAATGGGGTGGTAACTCTGCATCTAAAAAACCCCACCAGTACTGTGAATTAATCCCCACAGTATTGGGAAGAATTGTGCAGTCCTAGATTTACAGATTGGATATTCCACATGGTATTCCCTTTTCAGCAGGGATTAATGCTCACGATTACCACCTGTGCTTGGAGGATGGTAAATGTGATTGGGGCTCATGTGGGGCAGGGTTAGAGGGAGAGGGGTGGGTTGGGTGAGTGAGGGTGAGGACATTCCTTACCAGGGGAGAGCATTACATTTCCTCCTGTGCCTTGAAAAGCGGTTTCGGGGGGCAAGGAGACAGGGGCCTGCACTAGGCAGACTAATGAGCCATTCCTAAGGCAATTTTATGAGCTGGATTTTCCATCTCATTAAATTAGGTCCTGCTCTAGGTCAATCTCAGTGCAGAACAATGCCCCACTCCTAACTGTGCAGAACAAAATTCCACACAGGAATTCCACTACTTTCAACTTGTTATCACGGAAATAATGCACCGTGCCTTTCATTAAATACTTACATTAAATAGTAATTGATCACAACTAGGTGTGCTACATACCTTTACATCACAACTCAGAGCTCACAACAGTGTGCTCTACCTATTGAGTTAGCACAGTGTTGCGGATTGAGTTACAGTTCCAAAGATCTCACTGAACTTTACCAGAAGACCTAATGATCAAAACTGTGCTCCAGATCGAGTCGCGTAGAGCTCACTATCAGGCACATGCATCTAGAAAAGCTTTTGCGAGTCCTTAATTGTGATTATTAAAGAATCGCAATTAAGGACTCTCAAAAGCCTATGCATGTAGGAATCGCTATTAACATAGCGATTCCTAAACATTCTTCAATTGCAACTCGCAATTTGCAAGTCGTAATTAAGGAATGCCTTCCCATTCATTCCTATGGGCCTACAGGCCCATAGGAATAAATGGGAGATTGCATGCGCAATTTGCGAGTACCGATAGTTACTCGCAAATTGCGCATGCAATTTCAAGGGTGCAAGGGTGTCCAAAGGACACCCTGTTGAACCGCTGAAATTGCTCTGTGCACACATGTTGCGCACACACATGCCCGTGTAACCTACAACTTTGAAAAATGAACATCAGTGCATTTCAAAGTTTTTGCAAATTACCATCAAGTTCAACTTCATGGTAATTTGTGCCCCCTAGTTGCGAAATTGCTATTTTAAAGTGGTTCTTGCATTGCATTTAAGGATTCGCAATTGCGATTCCTTAAATGCAATCGCAATTTCAGAAATCGCAATTAATTGCGAATTCTCAATTTGCGACTGCCTTGAACCTTGATGCTTCGCAAATGCATTTTTTGCGGGCGCAAGCGGCTGATTTTTGCGAATCGCACCGTTTGCGCTCGCAAAAATGGTTGATGCATGTGCCTTCTAGACTTTACTCTTTACCTGTTTTGTTAGCCCAGTCTGAAAGTTGATGAGGGCAACCATGAAACATGTATTTATTTTAGAATTGTATAAAGTAAACAATGAATTCAGGCATACTACCTAATAAAGCAATCTGTGAGTTGTAGGTTCAGAATTATAATTTGTATAGCTTTGGATGTTGGGCCTGTGGCCCCAGCCAGCCCCATGCCTGGTGCAGGAGCCAGAAACTCCCAAGATTTGATGCAAAACTCAATGGAAAATATAGATTTCCAAGCATATGCCAATTTCCCCTGTTGATAAATGTAACCTTACATCTAAGTCTTCACCTGTGAATTGCTAAAGGAGGACAATACACAGATCTAAAGTTAAAGGATGTTTTCTTACATGGAAAAACGTTTGCCCATGTTGACAAATATTTTCCAAAGCAGCCCCAGAAAGGTTGGGTATGTATGCAACACTTTCCAGCCCTATTTGCACACTTACACCATGTTTTTCGCTCATAGAATTAGGTGTTCAAATAGGACTGTGAAAGCCCTTGAGTATAGATGCGAAACCCAAACAAGCCAGGGCTTTTAGGTGTAGCCATTAATCCTATACATCCGTGGTGATGACCGTGGGAACTCTTTTTTCCCACCCATTTCCGGATTTTATTACTGCAGACCATCCAGCCACCAGTTTGATAGTCTGCTGTTATACATTTCATCTGTAGCTATAAATTTCTGCTGATCCTCTTTCTATGAATGAAGATTTGTCATTTGTGGTTGCAGATGAAAACGTTTCTGCACCTACTTGTAATGTAGAGGCTCGAGAAGTTCTGTGAACTTGTATCAATATAAATATACATTGTTTTTACGTCTAATCAATTTATTATGTAGATTAAAGTGTCCATAGACACCCTTTCCAAATGCATAATGCTACCCGACCTGGCACAAGAGACAAAAATAAAATTCTAATTCAACCTGTCATTCTCTAAACCTACCACAGAAATGGCTGCATAAACATCTGAGTAGCTTAGGTACAGGAAGAGAAGCATAAGGATGGCATGAAAGATCAATTTAGGATATCATCCAAAGTAATCTTCCCAGTAGCAAGAACTTCATGTTTCTAGATGAAAAAGATGAAAACTGAAAACTTCCTAAAGGCTGAAAGATCCAACACATAAATAACAATGAAAGTGACGGTATGGTTTCTGAGCATGTTCAAGTTACACATTTAGAAGGATTAGTTATGTACTAGTTCAGATCACTTATGTTTTTTTCTTCTATTTTTGGTGTACTTTTCTTACAATGCAAGTCTTCTTGTTGACTTCAGTTCACTTTTCTCTTGTCTACTGGTAATTCCTTTTAAATGTTAACTGGTCACATTTAGAAAAAAGTTAACTGAATATGGATACCTATTTTCCTTCTTCTAGGTAAGTGGTGGTAACAACTTTTTTGTGTGGCATAATCTTTTCATTTACCCTCATTTTTATTATTTTGTGATAGTTTCCATTTCTAGAAGGCAAAGCTATATTTAAACACATGACAACGTTCAGTGGTTTTACTTGTACCTATTGAAACAAAAGGGCACACTGCATTGAGAAAACTGGAATTAGCTCATCTTCTAAGTATACCTTGAACTGTGATGTAAACCAATGCTAAAGCAAACTAATGCTAAAGGAAAACCGAAGAGCATGAATAATCACTGGAAGGCACATTTTCTGTTATACTTCCCACTACTATTGCCATTGTATTCTGCGTGATATTATGACACTCTTTTCTCCTTTAACGTTCCAAGTGATACTGAGCTATAGTTCACAGATGTTGCCATCAGATTTTCAAAATATAATCTTGACATATAAATACAAATTGCATCACAAAGGTGGCATTCCTACATTTAGATCTGGCTTGGATACTTAACTAGGATGAATGTCTGCCTTTGGAAGACTAAGTTACATGCTATCCACCAAAAACTTGCAGTGACAACAGATAAAAGAAAAGACCTACTGCCTGCTATACTCTGACAATTGATATCAGAATCCACGCTTGAAGGGGGCTCATTAAATTTGTCTGTTGTTATACTGAATTTGGTTCTTAATGATGGGATGAATGAGAGAGAGCAATACATGTTTCTGGCCTGCAGAAAAGACACATGAGCAAAGATACATGAAGACATCAAAGAGGGGCTAGAAGCAGAGGGATGATCTGATGCCTAGGGAAGGATAAAGTGGTTAGAGCATAACATCTCTATATATGATAAATATGAAAAACAATAGAAGGCGAAATTCACTGACAGAGTAGGCTTTTTTACAGATATATGTGCAGAAAGAGTGCATTAGCATATGTTTGCAAAAGGGAAATAGGGAAAGGAGTTTGAAATACCAGCAAGCCAAATAAAAAAATGGAAACAGTTCTGATATAAGACATTTAATGGATAGGATTATACAGCTGCTAGATCATATATGCACATCAAGGCTAAATATGAAGGACAATAGGTGCTTTCTGCGTCAGGAATATGAAATACCAGCATTTGTAAAGCGCATAGCTACCTCCAGAGTGGTGTCCTGGCACTGGGGGCCGTCGGGAAGATTAAGCAAGCTATTGCCCAGAGTCACGTTGTGCTGGGCTAACCTGCCGCCGGCACTGGGAAACAAACCGTGAACCCTGTGGTCCAGAATCAGGCACCCTGGCCGCTGCGCCACACCTCTTCCAATATTGGTAATGTAACTCCACAGGCGGCAGCAAAATATCATTTATTTGCATATGCAATGTGTCCATGCAAATGAAGATGCTATCTTATATACTCAGCTGTACTTCAAGAGTATAGTTTTGTTTACCCAGAAGTACTGTGCAGCATCAGGTTTAACATAACTGTAAGTTGTTGCACAAAACCATCTCTAATGGAAGTCTTGTAGCACAGTATATCTGAAATAATAATAATATACATGCAATGTTACAAAGACCATAAAATACAATCATAGTAAACTGTGAAATATGGGAAATATTTCATGGTTCCCATAATCCATTATCCCTAACAGCCCTTACACCACTGTGCAGAGAATTACCATTATCCAGGCTGCTTGGATTATGCTGCATGGAGCACCAAATTATTAAACAAGGTTTCATAATTAGTTCTCCCTGTTTTCCGTTTTTAATGATTTTTACAGATAGATACAGACAGAAAACAATTATATATATATATATATATACATATATATATATATATCGCAAAGCACTCCTTCAAAGTCGCACCTTCTCACTGGTAGCACTGAATAGAGCACGGACCACAGGATTCATAAAAATACCGCTTCGTTTATTTGATCTCCTCACAAACACATAGCGGCAGCCATTACGCGTTTCGTCCCTCCCAGGGGACTTGATCACATGACACGCATCAACTATTGGCCTTTCATTTTTAAAGGTTACACTTTTTTTTCCTTTCTTTCTCTCTTTTTTTAACTGATATTCTCAGGTTTTTTTTAACCACGTGATTGCAAATTTAAAGTGCCCAGTGCTCATCACAACAACCAACATCATAAAATAAAGATAAGAACATACAATTCAATGACCAAATTACATCTAGTTCATACTGGCTTGTTATTTGCAGTAAGGTTAATTGTTAAATGTATATATATATATATATATATGACCCAACAATTGCACCAGCAAGAACGAGGCCGCACTCTGCTGCAGGTAAGGTCAACAACCTTTATTTTCTCGATAACAGGCAGCTTTTCATTCCGTTTGTATGTCTTCTAGGCTTTACGCGTTTCAAGGATTTTGTTCCTCTCTTCAGAAGCCATGCTTTCAAATCGGCATATTTTGTGCACTTCCCACGTTACTCTGCGTGCTTTGCATTTATAGTCCTGGCCTCAGGTGTGCCCAATTAACAACTTTCCACGTTGCACGCCGGTAACTGTAGTTCAAATTCCTGCACCATTTACACCCTCCAGTGGGTCCGATCTTACTCACATCAATATGAAGACCATTGACAGCCCCCATTGAGCTCCGGAATGGAACTCTGCCTGTTTAGTTTAAAGGAGACCTGCTGCGCCACATCCACGAAGAGACGATTCTCCTCGAGTGGCCCCCTGGATTGTTTTCATGGGCGGTGCGTCGCCTCCACGGCCTGGAGCGCGCCGTGTGAAATATGACCCAACAATTGCACCAGCAAGAACGAGGCCGCACTCTGCTGCAGGTAAGGTCAACAACCTTTATTTTCTCGATAACAGGCAGCTTTTCATTCCGTTTGTATGTCTTCTAGGCTTTACGCGTTTCAAGGATTTTGTTCCTCTCTTCAGAAGCCATGCTTTCAAATCGGCATATTTTGTGCACTTCCCACGTTACTCTGCGTGCTTTGCATTTATAGTCCTGGCCTCAGGTGTGCCCAATTAACAACTTTCCACGTTGCACGCCGGTAACTGTAGTTCAAATTCCTGCACCATTTACACCCTCCAGTGGGTCCGATCTTACTCACATCAATATGAAGACCATTGACAGCCCCCATTGAGCTCCGGAATGGAACTCTGCCTGTTTAGTTTAAAGGAGACCTGCTGCGCCACATCCACGAAGAGACGATTCTCCTCGAGTGGCCCCCTGGATTGTTTTCATGGGCGGTGCGTCGCCTCCACGGCCTGGAGCGCGCCGTGTGAAATATGACCCAACAATTGCACCAGCAAGAACGAGGCCGCACTCTGCTGCAGGTAAGGTCAACAACCTTTATTTTCTCGATAACAGGCAGCTTTTCATTCCGTTTGTATGTCTTCTAGGCTTTACGCGTTTCAAGGATTTTGTTCCTCTCTTCAGAAGCCATGCTTTCAAATCGGCATATTTTGTGCACTTCCCACGTTACTCTGCGTGCTTTGCATTTATAGTCCTGGCCTCAGGTGTGCCCAATTAACAACTTTCCACGTTGCACGCCGGTAACTGTAGTTCAAATTCCTGCACCATTTACACCCTCCAGTGGGTCCGATCTTACTCACATCAATATGAAGACCATTGACAGCCCCCATTGAGCTCCGGAATGGAACTCTGCCTGTTTAGTTTAAAGGAGACCTGCTGCGCCACATCCACGAAGAGACGATTCTCCTCGAGTGGCCCCCTGGATTGTTTTCATGGGCGGTGCGTCGCCTCCACGGCCTGGAGCGCGCCGTGTGAAATATGACCCAACAATTGCACCAGCAAGAACGAGGCCGCACTCTGCTGCAGGTAAGGTCAACAACCTTTATTTTCTCGATAACAGGCAGCTTTTCATTCCGTTTGTATGTCTTCTAGGCTTTACGCGTTTCAAGGATTTTGTTCCTCTCTTCAGAAGCCATGCTTTCAAATCGGCATATTTTGTGCACTTCCCACGTTACTCTGCGTGCTTTGCATTTATAGTCCTGGCCTCAGGTGTGCCCAATTAACAACTTTCCACGTTGCACGCCGGTAACTGTAGTTCAAATTCCTGCACCATTTACACCCTCCAGTGGGTCCGATCTTACTCACATCAATATGACTATAAATGCAAAGCTGCCTGTTATCGAGAAAATAAAGGTTGTTGACCTTACCTGCAGCAGAGTGCGGCCTCGTTCTTGCTGGTGCAATTGTTGGGTCATATATATATATATATATATACACATGTACATAAAAAATATACATGTAAATAAATACCCATGTATGCGTAAAAATCTCACCCCTAATGGGTTATCAGTTATTGCAATCAATTTAAATATTCATTATTTACATATGTAAAACGTATAAATATATAAATGAATAAATAAATAAATAAATGAATAAGAAAATAATAGGATAAATCCGTTCTGATGGTTCCTACAAACCATTAAATTTGTTCTTGAAAGATTATTATTAGATTGCCGGATCATTTTTTTTTAACCTGAGGTGATTCTTAAAAAGCCTGGACACGTTTGGTCTGTCATTTTCATCACCAAATCTCATGTTTTATAATTTATTGTGGGATAAATCCCTGTTTTTTATTAATGTCACAAAGGACATGGCTGGTTGTGCAAATAACTATGTGCAAAAAATAGTGCTTAATAAAGTGCTTAAAAAAGTGAATAGTGCCTAATAGATAAAAATGGTGATTAAAAATTCATAGGAGGGTATTTTGTTCTCTCTCATTTACAGTATAAATACTTAATGCAGATTAAGTAGCTATGATTAACGAGCTGACAACAATTAAAGCATAGAATATCCAATTTGATAAATTTTTGTAATTTCTGAATATTGTTGATGTTAATTAAATTTACTGGCAGGGTTGTTTCTGTGGAGTAGGCTAATGGTTATTGTCTGGAAAGACTGGCATGTAACTCCTCCGAGCTATTTAATCTGCTGGGATGCTTGGTATCGAGATGTAAAATATAATTCATTTCCAATGGCCGGAGGGTCTTCTCCCTGTCTCCTCCTCTTTTATTTCTAGGGACACAATCTATGAGGAAATATTTAAGATCCTTTGGGTTGTTATTATGCCGCTCATTGAAATGGCGAGCCACTGGGTAGGCAGAATAATTGTTTTTAATTGCGCGTATGTGCTGGAGTACCCGCTTATGTCCATGTAAAATTGTACTTCCAATATATCTGAGTTTACATGGGCACTCCAGCACATACACCACATGATCTGTTTTGCAGTTTAAATTTTTTTTGATTTGTCTATCCGGGCTGGCAAATGGGGTTGAATAACTGGTTGTTGACACCCCATGCTGCCAGGCCTTGCATGATTTGCATTTATGAAACCCCAATCTTTATATATATATACGTGAGGCCACTATCAGGTAAAGAGGCCTGTTCGACAGAGTTCTGCAATTTTCTGTAAGTTTGGTGTTATATGTAGACAAATATCTGAAGAAGAAATAGCCTTATTGAAACGCGGCATCAATTTTTGCCCTATACAAAAAATGGACATGGCACAAATGAGAATAGATTTATATCTATATATCCCAAAAATGTTACTGGCCAAATTCTTTATGGAAAATCAAAATAAACAAAGACAAGTGAGAACTACTGAACAACCAATATCTACCCTCCTAGCAAAAGAATCAGAGGATTTTTTAACGTTACTGAATCTAAATGCACAGGAAGGAGAGGATATCCCTCTACAAACAGCATACTCACAATTAGGAGCAGGCCTAAGTGAAAAGAGACAAAAATCGAAGTTCTACCCCCAACTGTCACCTGGTAATAAAGTGGATGTATTTCAAGAAGCTGTAATTCAAGATCTATACAAGTTAAAGTGCTCGAAATACATTGACAATCTAACAAAATCAGAAAGAGAAGCATTGGAAACCCTCATGCAGGATAGCCAGATAGATTGCAGACAAAGGCGGGAACATGGTGATCTGGGACCGGGCAGGATACACCACGGAAGCACACCGTCAATTGAGAGATCTAAAATACTACGAAAAATTTAAAAATAATCCAACATTGCAAATAAAAAGAGATCTGGAAGTAAAATTGGGTGAATGTACATCTTTGAACCTAATAGACGAGAAGGAACGTAAATACCTTACTGTGGGCTACGCAAAAACAGCAACGATTTATTTCCTACCAAAGTTACATAAAGACCAAAAGAAACCACCTGGTCGACCTATTCTATCTGCGAAAGGCTCCTTGTTAGAGCCAATGGCAAATTACATCTATCATTTTCTCAACCCATATGTTATGGAATTAAGCTCATACATAAAATATACCAGCGATTTATTGAGAGTGTTACAAAACACCCCATGGCAGGAAACGTATCACCTAATCACAATGGATGTATATCATTTGTATCGGATAACCGTTACCTCAGGATCGTGAACAAGGAATTTGTAATAATATAGATAAAAAATATATATATATATATATATATATATTCGCTCACAATCCTCCCAAACTGAAGGATAAACAGGTCGCACACTCGTAGATTGTGCAGTTTCTTACTTTTATTTCCTCATTCACCACACACGGGAAAAGGCGACTGATCAACGCATTTCGGAATTACAAATTCTTTGTTCACGATCCTGAGGTAACGGTTATCCGATACAAATGATATAAATTTTAAAATCATATATATATATGAACTCTGCTCACTTGTTGTAAGGAAGAGCCAGATGCCAAAACATATTGGGTCCACAAAATGTATTGCTTATGATGCCACCAATAACGCGTTTCAGCCTGCAATGGGCTTGCTAACATTAGAGGTAATGCCGTGAAAGACATTATTTATGTGCATATGTGCCCTACATAATAATAGACATAATAAACATATTATCATCCTGCATTGACCCAACTTCTTTTTTTAAATTCATTATTTGAAAAAAAATCTCTCTGTACTTCATTCGGCCTGCATTGATTAAATTGTTCTTGAAAACATCTATCATTGCAAAATATACAATTCTCATATCTATAAGATGAATGAATAACAAATCCATTTAATTTACATTTCCATACTTCTTACGCAATCGAGCCCAAGTGGGCAGTAAATAGTTGCCAGTAGACAATCACATCAACATGCTGCATTTACAAACAAATTGCTTGTTGCATTGAATTATTTAACATTTCTGTAATGCAGCGTCATCAATTATACTCAACTCCAAATAAAATGTATAAATACAATGATATGCTGCTGATTACTCTGACCGGTTTATGAACTTGTTATTAATATACCAGCAAAAAAAAGGAAATTATTTTCAACTTTACTGCAAGACCAATCGAAATTCTAAGTTCATTATAACCAACAACAATGATGCCCAAGTTACACCGACTACCATGCAACCTTACCAATAATCTGCAAGGATCATTCCATGAAAAACAAATTATAAAAAGCAAATGAAATTTACAAATAACTCTGCCTGTGCATTCTGTATAGCAAATAAACAAATCATTCTAAATCAGAACCAACTGCACTTTATCAATACATGGTGCATTGTCTATTAAAATAGGGGATTGGAACTTCTTCAAGCTCCCTTCCAGCGCTATTTGCACAATCATCATTGGAAATCCCCCCTAAAAACATGACAGTAGTGGATACTGGGAAACTCTAATTATAACTTATGATAGAACAGATAAGCTGAGCTGAATACAGTGAACACTATATACATTCTATAGCTGTGCATATAATTCTTCTTCTATATTGAGTCCTCCTGGAGATATGCTGTCTAGCCTGAGAATGTAACTATATTCCAGTTTTCAGAGATCCCTTTCCCCGTTTCCCCCTTTTTGGGACTGCATCTTTGACAAAATATTTACTCTATCTCTGTTGTTATGACAGTCCGCAAAGTGTCTGGCTACAGGGTAGGTTTTGTCTCTATGCATGATTGCTCTGACATGCTGCAGTATCCGCTTGTGTACCTGATGCTTAGTGCGTCCAATGAACTGCAGTCCACATGGGCACTTCAGCACATATACAGCATACTCAGTTTTATATGTATAGCCACCCCTGATGTTCTGTGGGGTTTCCTCCCATGGCATTTATAATGTGTATCCTACTCACTCCCTACTCACAGGCACTGCAGCTGCTACATTTTCGAGATCCTCGACTTCTCTGGAGCCAACTGCTCTTGCTATCACTGGAGTAGATTTTGACAAGTGTGTCCCTCATTGATCTCGCACACTTGAAGGTATACCCTAACCTCTGAGGGGGTGTTGGAACTATTACTTGGGCATTTTTAAGTCGTGGCCAGTATTTATTGAGAATTTTTCTGATGGATCCTTGTTCTGTTCTATACTGAGTTATAAATCAAAATTGTATTTGATTATGTTGTTCTGGCTTATGGGCCTTAAACAGAAAATCTTCTCTTTTTATATTCTTGGCCTTCTCTGGAGCTTTATAAATAACCTGTAACGTGTATACTCTTTCTTTAAACCTATCTGCCTGGTCTTTTATGGCTTTACCGCATTCATCCTGCTCCATGCGGTTTCTGCACACACGCTGTGCCTCATCATATGGCATGCTGATTTTTAAATTAGTTGGATGGAAACTGCTCACATGCAGCACAGCACAGTATTACCTCAGGTGTGTTCTTGTAAATTTTACTTTCCAATTTCTGATTTTCTACACAGATAATCAAATCCAAAAACAACATCTCAGTGCTGCTGATAGTACTGGTGAAGTGAAGGCTGAAATTGTTCTCATTAATGCCTATGGTGAAAACCCTTCTGACACCTTCCAGATGACACAAAGGTCATCTATGAACCTAGTCCACATAATTATATTGTTGTTCCACACCTCACTATATTCAGCCTGCAGCACCTGCTCCTCCTACCAGCCCATATGCAGACTTGCATAACTGGGATCAAAGCTGGTACCCATAGAAGTACCCCTCATATTGACAATATACTTGGTCATTGAACAACAAGTAGGCATTCTCTAGGCACGACTTGGCCATTTTCACCAATATATTTGTGTGCCGCACTGAGCAAATACTGCATGGCATTTAAGGCATCTCGATGGTTAATACTAGTCTACAGTGTGTTTACATACATAGAAATCAAAATATATCCATCCTCCCAGGGCATATCATCAACTCGTTTTAAAAAATCTCCTGAATCCTAAATATAATATATAAGGCTTTTTACATAGTCTTGTAGGAAGTTGTCCACGTATTTAGAAGTATTTTAAAACTGGCTTTCAATAGCCGAGATGATTGGACGTCCTAGATGTCCGAAAATGCACTATTGGTTAAAAAGTTAATTTCCATCTGCAATGTGTTTCCCAAATAAAGCATAATTACGTCCAAAACATTGCAGATGTATATTTCAAAGTTCATTATCTGTAATTGCACTCTTACCGATTCAAGTAAGAAGACAAGCCACTCTGATTGTGGATGCAAAATATTTGATTTATTTGGGCAAAAATATGTGTTTTGACCTCTCCAGGTCTTGGTCATGTGACAGCTCTTCCAACTACTTCCACCAGTTGGGGTCGGTGCCCGGCAGCGGGTGCAGGACTCCCCAATATGCTCCAATTTATTACATCAATGTAATAAATATTTTCAGATCATTAATCTCAGATTGCGGGCCTTTTACTGTGTTGGTTTCAGCTCGATTCCTTTGGAGCATAGGTGGGGATGTCATAGGCGAATATAATCCAGCCAACGGATACAGCATATACGCTAGGCACTCACGCAATTTTCCAAAATGTGAGCGGACGCTTTACGGGAAACGGAGGAGGCGGCTGAAAAGTTATTTAGCAATCTACTAAGTGCCACTAATAATGGTCAATCCTTAAATGTGGGCACTAACATGAAGGAGACTGATGCTAAATCATTGCTGAAATCATTAGAGAAATGCATGCGCAATGAACTTCGAAATGGTGGGAACAGAAATCCCTCCAAAAGTATGAGGAAGCATAAGAATTCCACGAGGACTTCCAGTATTACTGGTTCCTAGTTTCAACAATCCTAATCCCAACATGTTAAAGGAGTGGGCAGAGAACAACTTAATGGCATCTATGAACTTAGTAAAAAAAATAATCAAATATGCCCAAAGTGATCGGGAGGAGCTTTTGAAAGAGATAGACAAAATCAATGAACAATTGGCACAGCTTGAACAAACAGACTACATTATGAAAGTTAGAAAAGAAATTCAAGAAAGATTGAAAAAACAAGAGGACAGAATTAAAGTTAGAAAGGTTCACAAGTTTGCCAGGGACAAGGCTGATTATGAGCATGGACAGATCTTTACATTTGCTCGTAACTACGAAAGAGAGAAGAGGATGAGGCTTAAGAATACGCCGAAAACCAGCACAGCTTCTTTAAATCCAGAATTGATGGGCGCAGCTAATGCCGGGTTATCCACCTCAGATCTTAGCTCGTTAATTTGTGAAACCGAATCAGAAGATGGAGGAGCCAACTCAATTAACACAATAGGAGAAAGAAGTGAATTAAGTTTGGCCGATGAGCTAGATTTTTTATCCCTGGAATGCAGACAGACGCCGAGGTCACGGAATCCAAAGAGACAACAAGACAACGAAGGAACAAAAAGAGACGAGCCAGAGGCAAATGTCGGAGGTGCAAAGCCCAAGAAGCCTCAATAACGCAGAGATAGGGCAGGATGACAATACTATAGTCAATTTATCAACATTGTTTCTAACCAAGGCAGAAACCCAACTATTATCACTCGGGCTGTCCTACTGCAAGGAAAGTAACTTCAACTATGGGCGCACTAGAGTGGACATTTTCAACTTTATTAGAAAACTGAAACTAAAGAAGTTTTTTACTGTCAAAGAAGGCATTACTCAACAAAGAATGACATCAGACAATGAAAATACAACTATGGAAATCTCCAAGTTTCAGATGCGTGTACCCTTCTGACCTTCCAAGAATTAAACGATGAAACCAATAATGATCAATACAATAGTGCCAATCTGGGATCAACACAAGAAATATTACTAGGCCTGGGTGGTAAATTCCGTTCCCCTCACGGAATTTGGGTAATTTCACATTCTGCAGAGACCGCAGAATTGGCAAAAATTCCACGATCCGCAGCTTTGCAGAAATTTTTGCTTGCTCGCGCTTTCAAAATGTGTGTTCGTGATATATTTCTCCCCGAGCACACAAACAGCGTTTGCGTACAGGAAAAAAGCATCGCGAACGGGCGGAACAAGCAATTCCGCGTGTTTGCAGAACGTTTGCGTGCTCGCGGAGATTTTTTACCGTTTCATGGAGCTTTGCGTAGCGCGACTACGCAAATTCCGCCCACCCCTAAAGATTACTAGCTCTGAACATAAGTCAGTCAAGTGTGGGCAGTAGCCCCTTTAAACCAAAATCAACATTCCTTCCTATGATGCCCAAAGATGCCATTGATATTTATCATGAGCGGGTAATTGATGACCTTAAAAAACTCTATCGCAGAGTAAATCACAGGAATAAAAACATTAAATATCATGACCGCCAGTATGACAATCTAATTAAAAAACTCAAAAATAATCATGAAGTGGTAATTAACAAGTCCGATAAGGGCGGTAACATAGTTATTTGGCCAAGAACGGAATACATCCAGGAAGCACACCGTCAATTAAACAACATTGATTGTTATGAAAGAACCACCATGAATAAATATAAGAAATCAAAGGATGGGTTGAAAAAAGATCTACAACAATGGAAAAGACAAGGATTAATCTCTAATGAGGAATATAAATTCATACATACTGAATTTCCTGTACTTCCCATGATCTATTTCATACCAAAGGTTCACAAGAAAACAATCCCGGTCCCAGGCAGACCGATCATCTCTGCCATCGGAGGGATCAGGGAAAACATAACACAATATATAGGTTTCTTTCTCCAAGATAATGTACAGAACTTCCTACGTACATTAGAGACACTTGAGACTTTCTTGTCAAGCTGGGAAAAAATGCATGGATGGACGGTTTACTGCTGATAACGTTAGACATAGAGTTGTTATATACAAGTATAGATCATCACACATGTTTAACAGCAGTAAAGCATTTTCTGGACACTAGACTACTAACATGTTACAATCATAACACTATGTTACTAGATTTGATCATGTGGTGCCTGTTTAATAACTTCTTTCTATTTGGTAAGGACCTGTTCAGACAGAAGCGGGGAGTTGCTATGGGAGCCTGTTTCTCCCCAGCTATGCCTGCTTGCATGTTGGCTGGTGGGAGGAACAGGTTCTGAAGACAACACACTCAACCATGTATTATGCACATGTAATGCATTGGCTTTGATTTATGGATGATTTGTTCATTGTTTGGAAGGGTGATCATGTGAGTGCAGAAGAATTTATCCAGGCAATCAATATAAACACGGTTAATTTGAAGTTTACTTCAAATATCAGCAAAACAAATGTTGAGTTCCTGGATACGAAAGTATATGTAGCTGGAGGCGAATTGGAAACTACACTACACCGCAAAACGGCAGGCAACTCCACGCTACATGCTAGAAGCTCACACCTGAGACACCTAGTAAGCAGGTATCCCCATGGAGAATTTCTCAGGCTTAAAAGAATATGTAGCACAGAGACAGAATTAGAGAAGTGCATACATGAAGCCAAGGCAAGATTCAAGATGACGGGGAATAATGAGAAAATCTTAAATGAAGCCACCAAAAAAGCAAATGTTAGAACTAGAGAGTCCCTATTAGAACAAAGGCCATACCACACGGAAGTGGAAACTGCACCCCCATCTCAAACCTCATGCAGTATGAAAGATGACAGCACACCGAGGCTAATCACTACGTATAGCTGTCAAGAAAGGCAGTTGAGGTCATTAGTCAATACAAATTGGCCCATCATATTACAGATGGGGTATTGGTGTTTCAGGCTATCAAGTTCACCAACTGTTACCTTTAGACAGGCACTATCAATGAGATCCCAGCTAGCTAAAAGCAGCACAGAAATTGGTCCAAGCACCACGTGGCTTAAACCTAGGCAGGGATTCTACAAGTGTTCCTAGGACTATGACAGGATCGGTCCAAATTTTTTTAAAATAGCAACTGAAATTTAAGTCTGCTGCCCAGTGGGAATAAGTAATTTTTATTTTAAAAAAAGGAATGTAAATAGATGTTTTTTAGTAGTGTATAATTATTATATGTACTGTGAAGCACTTAGCACTTTATAGCATTATTTGCACCAATAAGGCACTTAGTTTGCAGAAAAGCCCTTTATTGCAATCGATTAAGCTCAATTTGCACATTTTTAGGTGGAAATGAAATTGATTTTAGAATTCATGAAAAATTATTCCTGTGTCATATATACATAATATGTTGAGTACATAAATACAAAGGGTCACAAGCAAGGGATTAAACATGGTGATAATAATGCATTTATGCCAAAAAGAAATAATGAATATGTTACGTCCCCAGTTTAAACACAATGTAGATATTAACAATATCTGGAGTAGGCTTTAATGCCTGCCAAATATAAAATAAGATAGCCCAATTATCACATTGTATATATTTGCCCAAGTATGAATTCATTCATTTATGTATTTATTGATTTTTTAAACAATTTTTAAACAATTTTAGAATTGTATAATTGAGAATTGGTTGTAAGCCAAAATGTATATTGAATTCTTACACATATTACCGGCTGGTAATGATGTTGCGATGAATAACGCCTTAAGTGACGAAACGAGTTATGACATGAAAAGGAATCTGTGAGCAACATAAAGAAAATCATAAGAGTTCGTGATCTCTTTTCTCGCCAGAAGGGAAGTGAAAAGGCACGCTTGTTTAATCGGATATATATATATTTCTCCACAATGGGGCAATAGGGCCACAAAGGGACGCACTCATGGGTTGATTCTTGATAGTTTCTTTATTGTGTGGACCCACCCCCGCACCAAGAGACACGTTTCGGCGTAGAAGCCTTTTTCAATGTCGGTGTTCTCAAACCATCCTCTGGTTTAAGTACAAACCCATTGGTGCATGTGATAACATAAATGAAAATAGAAAACGGTTTTCCTGGCCTTAATTCATGGCGGCCATCTTACAACAAGCAAAAAACGTTAGTGACTACTTAATAGTGATAAACAATAAAAAAAAAGGTATTTACAAAAACGGGGATAACCATATCTTTTGTGCAAATTAATATTACTCTTCTGATTGAAGAATATATGCATAATTTATCATTGCAAAAATGCACGAAAACAATACATACAAGAACGTAAAAATGTATATACCTCCCCTACAAATTGTGCCCTAAATGGGCCTTTTTTTTTACCATGTTCCTCTTCAATTTGTTGAAATGAAGATCTCAGTTTCAATCCCACATCATTACACAAAACCGTTTTCACATTGATCCATTGGTTTATAAAAATTAGCTACATATTTCCCTGTACAACCAGCATGTAATATCTCGAAATAGTAGCTACACAATATACCAAAATTAGCTATAGAAAATGCCTGGATCTAATGTTTAGGGTCCTTATTTTCAGGGTGTGAGATGGAACTAGAGGCAGCTGGAAAAATTGCGAGTTACAAAAGTTATATAATCCTCAAAATCCTGTAACAGTTTGCGATGACATGATTAAGATGGTTGGATATTTAGTCTAGATGAACCCACATCTCTTTGTCCCCATTCATACCCTCGGGGGCCATCGTTTGAAGTTTGATAATATATCTAGATTCCAAAATTTGTAGTTTTTTAGTCCTGTCTACCCCCTTCTCGTTCTTGTGTACTTGGTCTAAACAAAAGAAACTTAATAAGTCTCTATTGCTCTGATGGACTTCCTCAAATTGGCGGGCGATCGGGTATTTGTTATCCTTATGACTGATCGCCCGCATGTGTTCCAAAATCCGCTTATTTGCAGGATGGATTGCGCTGCCAATATATCGCCTATTGCAAGGACATACCACGCAATAAACGGTATATTCCGAATTACAGTTAAGGAACAAGTTGATCTTCCTCACCTTACTTGGGTAGTTGTTATTTATCCTGTAACTGGAGACTTTTTTGCTATATTTACATGCTTTGCAACGCATGCAGGGGAAAAATCCAGTAATCGTATCTTTTCTCGGGGGCATAGATTGGAAGAGGCTGTGCACTAGATGGTCACCCATAGATATGCCTCTTCTATAGGTGATCATAGATCTAGGTGGAAGATCTCTGTGCAGTACCTGATCCGTTTGTAAACTCTTCCAATTTTTCTTGAAGATCTGCATGATTTGGGCAGGTCTACTGTTAAATTGTGTGATCATCCAGACTGGTTCTTTTTTGTTTTCATGATCTCTGCTTTTCCTATTTTTTGCCACTAACAGTTGTACCCATTAATGGAATAGCCTCTTGCTGTGAAGTGTTCAAACGCCCCTGTCTTAGCCTGTTGGTATTCGGCTTCTTTTGTACAATTGTGTTTCATTCGCAATAGTTCCCCGTATGGGATGTTGCAGATTAAGCTCTTTGGGTGGTGACTCCCTGCATGGAGAATCGAATTCCCTGATGTGGGTTTCATGTACAGTCTTGTTAAAAGTCTGCTCTTTTTAACATACACCTCTAAATCCAAGTAGCAGACTGCCTCGCTACTGATCGTGGCTGTGAAAAATAAATTCAACTTGTTGTCATTCAGCGTTTTGACATACTACTCAGCCGAGGAGTGGTCGCCTCGCCAAATGACAAACAAGTTGTCTATGTACCGTCCCCATAGTGCAACTCTGTCAACCCATTTTTTATTACTCTAAGCCCAGGCCACGTGCTTCTCCCACCAGCCAACGAAAAGATTTGCATAACCACCAGAGGATGGTTTGAGAACACCGACATAGAAAAAGGCTTCTATGCCGAAACGCGTCTGTCGGTGCGGGGTCCTCACAATAAAGAAACTATCAAGAATCAACCCGTGAGTGCGTCCGTTTGTGGCCCTATTGCGACATTGAGGAGAAATATATGCAGCTCACCACCGCGGTGACAGCACCCAGGACGAGTGGTGCGGCGGCGGTGACCTCAGTGCCCACATATATATATATATTATTTTATGTATTTACCTCCTGGCGGTCTCCAGTAGGTTATTATAGTTAGGACCTAGTTTCCCTAGGCAAAGCGTTTTTTGTGTTGCTGCTAACTTTGGCGTAGTTTTATGAATCTTCACAAAAATTTTAAAACTAGTATGTCAGTAACTTCAGCTGCTGTCTGGATATTTGCAGGGTGATTCATCAACCGGATGCTGAGAAAAAGGGGTCCCAAAATGTGTTTTCCCCATTCAATTTCCAATATGGATTTTAGCCATGACTACAGGCCGAACCGCTGACGGAATTACACCAAATTTGGCAGAAAGCTGGATATTGGTCCAAAAATATCTCTTTCATGTGTGTGTGTGTGTGCGTGTGAAAACGGCCACAGCATAAGCCACCAGGTAAAGGAGCACTTCCTGCACCTCCATGCACCATGTGCCATGCACCATGTGGTGCATGGCACACGATGCATGGAGGTGCGTGGAGGTACTACATGTATGCCCTGGGCTTCTTTACAGTGGCTCATGGCAGAAGTGGGTCCTGTCTGGGGCCCCCAAAATCCATTTCTGACAGCCTTTCATGGCAGTCTTTCCAATATGAAAAGGCTATTGGAAACGGATATCGTAATCACGGCGGCGGTGTCTGCCTCGGCACCACCTCCCTTCAGGATTGCGATTCCGACTGCCACCATGCCGTGATCCCTGATCCTGCCAGAGGCTGCGGTCTTCCCCTGACCATTTAGGGTCCAACTTCCTAGACTGTAATTCAGCAGTCGGACCGAAGCACTTTCTGTCGGTTGGACCACCACCGATGGCCTGTCAGTGGCGGTTCAACGGAAATCGAAATGAGGCTCTAAATAAGGAGATCATAATTTTAAGGCACAGTCCTAATATGCCTATTTTTTTAGGTGTCGAGTTCTCAGTCCGTAAAAATTGCAGATTTTGTTAATACCGAAAAAGAGTAAACTTACATAAACGTGTACGTTTACCTTTCTAAATCATGCCATAAGCGATTTGCGCAAAATCACAGGATGCTGAGCTGATGCAGGGACACAAACATGGCTCCTCAGTTCCAATGTCAGTAGCTTTGGCTGTAACACCAGAGGCGATCGCCATAGCAAGTAAGAACAATATTGCATCCAGCCGCGGCCCGTGGAGGGAGTTCCGTGGGGCGGTAAGGCGGGGCGGGGGAGGGGCAGGGTGGGGGGTTCTAAAAACCGGAATATGGATAATTACAGGTAAGTAAACTATTAAATAAATAAAACGCATTTTGTAGCGTGTGCTGCATCGCATTCATTTTATTTATTTAATTGTTTACTTACCTGTAATTATCCATATTCCGGTTTTAAGAACCCCCCACCCTGCCCCTCCCCCACCCCGCCTTACCGCCCCACGGAACTCCCTCCACGGGCCGCGGCTGATTGCATCTTATCAGAGTATCACTGGGATAGATGCTGCTTCAGCATAGGGACACTATCACCACTGAGTCAATGCTATTGGTTAAGAATTGTCCATATCTTCAATGGTGCACACTTTTTTACACTCTTTGTACTTATGTCACTTTCAATATGTTTGCAAATGTAAGACGATTTTTAAATAGTGAAAGACACGATTCAAACTAGGGGGAGGTCCAAGGGAAACATTTTTTTTAGATAGACCTGCAGGTTGTGTTTCCCTCACTTATCAACACAATAACCACTAAAACAACCTGGGTCTGGTGCTGAATCAAAAGACTAAGCCAGGAGACAGTATATCTACCTATTCCGACATCTCTTTAAGAGCGAACCCTTCTAGGACAGGACCCATCAAACACAAAAGGTGGTGAAATATCATCATTTGGGTCTGTATATCTCAATGTGATGAACCAGGTCTTGACATAACGACTAGGTAACGTCCAGAGAGAATGCAACAAAGGAGGGTTGCTGTCAGATCTCAAACAATGTCAAAGCGACAGTATATCCTAAAGTTATAAAGGGGCAGCACTAAATAATAATGGTGAAAATAAAAATGGCTAGAGGAACTCAAATGTGCTTTATTCAGTAGAGTGCCCCTGTCATAATTAAAAAGCAATATGGCAATTTAGCACAAATATTTTGTCATTATGCTAATGTCCATAGCAGATGGCACTGATTTTTAAATAGTGCCATCTCCTAATAGAGCACATCTTGATTCAAATAAAAAAAATCATATTAAAGTTTTTAATTTGACAGACGAGATAATTAAGGCTGCCAAATGTTTCCAGTCCTAGACCAAGCCAAATCTGAGTAGTCATTTGGGCACTGCAAACAACTAATGTTGCCACCGTCATAGAGTTGGAAACTGTAGGCATGGCAAAATATCTATTCACAGAGTGAATACTCCTTCCCCTAGGCCTCCTACTGAAAAGGGATTAGAAAAATCTTTTGCTTTTTGTTCTAATTGGGAAAATAATATTTGCACTCAATGTGGATTCACGCAGAAAAAAATATTTTATTGCAATGTACGGAATTTCTGAGTGGAAGCAGGATTCTTAATCAAAAAGCTAATACACTCTTGGGAGGCGGTCAAACAACTTGGAACTCTGAATTCTGAATAAACCACAAATGATACAGTTTGGGGTCAAGAAATGAGATTTGAGTTTTAAAGCGAAAGGAACACCAATTATGGTGTCAAAAATACTTGAATTGCGGATTGGTTTTAAATGGGAATCAACCATTATTAGAAGGACAGAACTTCTAGAAACCTGCAAACAATCATTTTTGCTCAATTGCAAACTCCTGTGCCCATGGAGCAAGACATTCGATATGAACTCCCGCAGGAAAACATAAAATGTATCACCCGCAGCGATCAGATTGTGTGTTCAGAAGAGGGTCCAAATGCAGGAGTAACTTTAGCTTCCTGTTCAAAATTCAGTTACTTAAAAGAAAATGCGCATATAGAAACTGAGCGCCAATCATTTCCAAACATGTAGTTAAGGAAACTGACAAACTGATCTGCAGAGAGGTATAAACAGCTCATGTTCACTGAATTCCCATGGGCAACCTGTTGAACGTACGGTGGGTAATCTAGTTAGTGTGTTAAACTCAAAGTAACTACTAAGCAACTTCGAGTAAATGGGGTAACCGAATGTAGGTCCATAGTTTTCAGGTTTACATATTCCTGGATAGTTGCATTACGTTTCATATGCTCTCTATCCGAACACAGTGAAAGATTCATCTATAAAACAGAGCCCTCCTTCTCTTACACAATACTGTCTAGTCGACTGAACATGTGGCTCCCAGGGCGCTCATTTATATGATATATGTTTTGCTAGGAGCATAATACTTGGCCTCTACACACATGCTTGAACTTCTGCTCCCTTTCAGTGATAAAACTCTTCATTAATGTTGATGGATGCGGTGTCCTGTGTTACAAAACAGCTCTGGAAAGGGGACACACACAAGACTCTTCTTAGGGTGCATATAGTACAGCCATGGAACAAACGACTGAAAGGAATTTGCTACTGATAATCATGCTACTGATAATAACCCTTCACTCATGGGTAATTGGGGCGCGTGATTAGATTCTGAGGGAGCTTTCGCCTGAGGAAGATATTGCTACAAAGTTCCATAACAGAGCCATTGTTATTTGATGGCTGTAGCAGAGTTTCTTATGTGTATTATCCAACAAATCAAAAAAAGCACCCAAGCTGTATTTCAACCTCAGAAAAGATACCATCCGACACCCACCAAAAAGCCTCGCGCTTGCTCTCAATGGACAAAAAAGTCCATGGCAGCACTCACAGGCCTTCTGGGAAAAGGGTGACCGCTACTTACAAAGAATACAGCACCCTGATATCAATTCATCAACAACCTGAGATCAAGGAATTCCACTGTGATCCATCAAAAGCAGGCGAGAAAAGAGAAACACAAGGAAAGGCTCTGTGGTAGAAGACAACCAGCTCTGGAAAGAGCATACTGAACCACTCAAGGACCTACCAAACTTTGAAAGGTTCCGGACACAAATGAAAAACGTGCTTTTCAGGCGAGCCTCTAGCAAAGAACAAAACAAGAAGAAACATCTCATCTGCACCAATGGACTGGACCCCAGGAAATTCCTTTTGGAACAGTCAAACATACTTGCCACACCAGTACAGACCACTATCACATCATCACACAGGTTGAGATATCTCAAATACTTTACTGATGAGTGATGGGAGTGTATGTTTTGTGAAGCAATTGGTTGTTTTTGACATTTGTGTTGAATTATTTTTGTTTTTGTGAGCATTTTGTATTTTTCAGTGTTCATTATTTGAGCAAGATATTATCTGCTATGAAGAAACAGCTTATTTTGTTAGTTAATAAATACTACTATCTATTTTTATAATGGTGTGCAATTTGGATTATTACCTTTTTCACGTGACACATCACAATGACTGACTTCAATGACTGCTTTTGAAATAGTATACTTATTATATTTGTGTAAGGCGGCCATCAAAAGCCTGATACTTTACCTCTGAATATTGCTTAAGTGTTTTCGAAAACATGAATGGAACACACCTAATTTAGGAAATGAAATTTGTTAACAATAGATACAGGAGACCCTCTACCAGACTTGTAAACCTCTAGATCATCTGATGATTGGAGCCACACATCACCCAACAGGATCAATTACCTGAAGTCAAGGCTGGCTTTAGCGCTGGTGGCACCCGGTGCAACCACACAATAACCACCTCTGCCTCACCACCACCCTTTAACAGTGCCCCTCAAGTCTCCATAACCACTCTCTCTCAGATGCATTGAATCATTTTTTTAAAGCCGCTCATATCAGTATAGGGTGTCAGAGCACTTTACATCACACACATATTACACAGACACAATCAATCATACGTGTGTACATCAATGTATAGGAAACGTTACATAAGATAGAGGACTACAAGGTGTAGATGTCAAGTCATCCATACTTGTAGGCAGTATATTTAAGAGTGCTTGGTCTGGAGAAGCACAAACTTAGAATCTAAAACATAACACCATGTTTGGGGGTTCTCTTTAATAAGAATTTATTTCTACCCAAATGAACCCATTTTGCAACATAAGGATATTAAAAGACCGGGGAAAAAAATCCTAACGCTTTAACTTATGCATTAAATTTTTCATGCAGGTCTTTGATGACAGGTAATTGCTCACTATTCTACATTAGGATTTTAACTTCTAAACTGCAAGTAACAGTAGTATCTCTCTGACAAAAGCAGTAACCTACTGACCTATTTACATTATATGCTCTTTGTGAACTGCAAGGTACACGTTCTTTGCAGCAGACATATTAACTTTCTCTGCTACCCTATGATGAGTTAAAACTTCCAATAGACAAAATTCTGATCTCTCTCTCTCCTGAAAAAACATCAATCAACTGAGTTATTGTGATATTTTTGTTGTAGCCTGAAAACTTCTGGAGGTTAAGAATGCAGCAGCAATTGCTTTTAAAACCATAATAGACGGCGCCCCCACACAAAGTCAGCGTCCGGTGTGGTGGCCACCAGTCGCACCACCCTAGAGCTAGCAGTGCCTGAAGTTGTAAGGGTCTTTGAGTGAATGAAGGACTGCTGAAAAAACAAGTGACTAAGTACGTTGTAGGCTTGCATCCTCGCAATGTATTCTTTTGATTATTTTACCAATCAAACACATCCATGGCTGCAATTAACCTTGATCTGGGAACTTGAAAAACGTGATCACAAGCTTACACTAGTCAATGCCTGTTTTGTGATATCTTAGCTTTCATTCCATCTTCCAGGCAGAACATGCAACTGCATAAGAGAGACTGCGTCGAAAGTTGAGAATTAATTTCCTTATAAATCGATAAAAACCCTTGACCTTACAAGATGGCCTGTGGTTTCGCTCTAATAGAAGCTTCTCGATCTACATTGTATCCATCTTGCAAAAATGACGAGAGCAGGAGGCATATATGATTTATTGCTTTTTCATTCTTTACATGTTCATTCAATCTGATTATCCATTAAAAGCATTATTCATAATAACAAGTCCACAGCATCAGAATTATTGAAGAATGTTCCTGTAATACTGAGAAAGACTGAGTCGTGATATGGATGATTTGTGAAAGCATATACGTGTCACCCACTTGTGATACGATATTCACTTTTGCTTAGTTCACCTACACGAGAGAATATCGCTTATTCACAAAGCGGCCCCATTCAAAAAGCTTTTCCCTTGAGTAACTACCTTCCTCCTAGAAATTCAGGAGTAAATCCCCTCTCAAGTGGAATAAGACAACTATTCCCAGGAAAATCTTTGGAAATCAGACCGACAGGGAAATGGTCAAATCTGTAGGCTCCGAGGGCCTGTTTTGCCCAGGCACCTGGTTAGATGAGGTGCCCTGCCTGGGAAGGCAAGGGAACACTCAAATCTGAGAAGGTTCCAATTGGCACACAAAGCAAAAAAAAATACTTAACTTCGGCCTAGAGACATGGAAAACAAGCACTGGCAAAGCTGTGAGGTCTACCTTTGGTAAGCGGGTGGAATGGTTAATTAGAAAAAGAAAAAATATGTTCCCACCTAATGTGGCCAACAATATATATACCTGTAAAAAAATAGAAAAACGTTCACTGACGTGGACGCTTTTACTGGTGAAGTTTTTAAACAACAAGCCTTTTACCAAGGCCACAAATTTTTTTGTTATTCAAGGAGACCAGACTAAATTATGACCTAACCAAGCACTCAAATTGCAGACAACTAGAATGTTGCAATGTTACTTGTTCGTTTTATAACAGCAACTTTAAAAAGGAAGTGGAGAATACACCACCATCTAACTGGGCACCCGTGCAGGCAAAATAACTAGCCATTGTGTAAAGTAAAGATAATTAATACATTTAAAAAACACACTTTGAGCCAGATTTGTCACTTAAGAGAAAGGCACTATTTTTAGGTGGACGTGAACAACGTGTGCATGCTTTGTGCTGTGATGGGCAGAAACCAAATGCAAATTGCAATTGCACAGAACAATGGATGAAGCCCAATGACCAAAATGTTCACTGCCAATGTATATTATGTATAACTTTTTGGGACAAACAGCATTCTGGCAAAACAAAGGCCAAAAATAAAAAAAAGACTCCACTGTACAATGCGGTTTACACACTAAAGTTTGTTACACCACTACATATTTATTTACTTGGGTTTTTTGGCAAAAATAGGCAGCCCCAAAACATT
This sequence comes from Triturus cristatus, assembly GCF_964204655.1. Classification (NCBI taxonomy): domain Eukaryota; kingdom Metazoa; phylum Chordata; class Amphibia; order Caudata; family Salamandridae; genus Triturus; species Triturus cristatus. The sequence goes on from NC_140593.1 coordinate 427,670,699, forward strand.
GTACATGGTTTATTTTAGGTGTTAAATGTATTTGTGTATGATAGTCTGAATTACATCAGATCATATCAGTTTTTGCTGGGTGGATGCGAAGGCGCTCATGGCAGTCTACAATGCAAGCATTATCCCGGTTAGCCCGGGAGCTTTCATGGGTCTGACATATCACTAGAGCCACTTACATAGAGTTCCAAAAAACACTTTAAACACTTTCAATAAATTGGCTGACGAACCGACCACACACTTGAATGTGCTGCTCTCTCTTTCACTGTGCGGTCAGTGCCACGAGATACAGCTATTTACTGGCAGCCTGAGAGGAGGTAGGATTACAGAGGATTCCTTTCTTACAAGTCCCCAGCTCAGTGTGTGAGTCGGGAAGACCTGCAGTAGGCGTGAAAGCAGTGTGCACTGTTGGGCCAACTTTGCACTCTCAATTAGAAAACACAATTATGGTAAATGAATAAGACACCAGGCAGCCAGCTCAATGAAATATTATCTCTCTTGTCTCACTATCACTCGCAGCAAAAGGAGTCTGCCACACTTTTCACAATGGACTGCTTCTCCTGGCACGAAATTTATATTTCTTAAACCACTGTATTCTGGAGGACATTAGTTCATCTACCAAATTGTCATTAATGGAGTCTTAAATTGGTAAAATATGCTGATTGTTAGTACTGCTTCTGATCTAATACTCTGAACATATTTTTTTTTATACAAACGGGTACTTGTATGAGAAACAGTAATTCATAATTCAGAGTGTCAAGGGGTCTTTTGGGACAATAGTGAATGCATTCTTATTTATACAGTGCACAAACATTACAGCTGCCCAAACATCCATGGCGCCTTTCAGAACTGTTATAAACTCAGCCAGAAAACGGGTTCACTCTGCAGGTAGCTATGACTACCTTACCCCGTATCTCAAAACCTTCACTGACTACCCATTACAGCATGAATAAAAAATTAGCTAGCATTTGCGCCAAGAATTTTCAATTCTATTAAGGACATGGAGGCGAGGATTATGCTTCTCTTTCTTTTATTTGCTACTCACAGCAGCCAATGAAAATCGTTTTGGATGCAAATAAAACTACATTTCCCATGATGCTCGTCAATACATCACATCCTGTATGCCCCTATAAGAGCCAAAGTTTCTTGTTTCTACTCCTCTTTCTTTGCTGCTCATGCAGGAAGTTAAGTGCCAAAAACGTTCATTACTGATTACTGTGATTGACTGCATTTTTGATTTGAATAAGGTTTATATATGCCGCTTGTGTATGCACGCTGCTGCCTTCAATTGTTTGCCTTTGGTGTGTGCGCCTCGCGCTGCAGAGTTAATTTGCGCATTGTTGCATTTAACTGTCCACGCATTGTTGCCTTTCACTGTTGGCTTTTCATATGCGCGTCTCGTGCTGCAAGGTTAATCCCTTGACTCCAGCGCGTGCATCGCGCTGTGCGTTTAGAGCGCTAGCGCTCTCCTCACTCCCCGCGAGGCAGCAGGAATTTTCATCCATGCGAGCGGCCCGGTCGGGCTGAAGGTGCTTAATTGGTTATATATTGTTAATTTATAGGCTTTCTCATGCCTATTGAGGTCACGCGCTCCCGCTATGGATTGTTGGCCCGCTTGGGCATGATAATTGAGACACGCACACCAAAGGCAAACAATTGAAGGCAGCAGTGCGCATACACAAGCGGCATATATAAACCTTATTCAAATACAAAATGCAATCAATCACCGTAATCAGTAGTGAACGTTTTTGCCACTTAACTTCCTGAGTGAGCAGCAAAGAAAGAGGAGTAGAAACAGGATACGGTGGCTCTTATAGGGGCATACAGGATGTGATGTATTGACGAGCATCATGGGAAATGCAGTTTTATTTGCATACAAAACGATTTTCATCGGCTGCTGTGAGTAGCAAATAAAAGAAAGAGAAGCATAATCCGAAGCCTCCGGTCCTGTAATAGAATCACATTCAAAGTTTGCTGCCTTGTGCAAAAGCCAGTTGAATGACTGGACCACGCATGCCCTTACCACGCATGCCTTTAAAATAAATGCGTTTTTTACCACAAATGTCTTTCCCACTAATTTTGTATCACATATATGCCTTTACCACGAAAATGTAAGTATTTTCCAGATAAGTGTAAACCCTATATATATATATATATATATATATATATATATATATATATATATATAGGTTTATGCTTACCTGAAAAATACTTACATTTTCATGGTAAAGGCATGCATGGTAAAGGCATATTCGTAGTAAAACAAAAAACAATTTGTGGTAAAGACATTTGTGGTAAAGACGCATTCATTGAGATGGACTCGTTGTAAAGGCTATGCATGGTTCCGGCCTAGTAAAGGCAGTTCCCCCTAAGAGCCTTTCACAGAAATGCCCCTCCACATCAACTCAATCTATTCATCATCTCTGGGGGCATAAGGAGATTTACACGACAAAAATCGTTCTTGTAGAACCGCCTAAACTCAGAACACCTACAGCACATCTGGAGCAACAGCAGAAGCCTGGAACCTGCTGCCTCCCAACCTCAGCACACGGGTCCCTCTCGAAATCTTCTGCAAGCAGCTTAAATCTCACCTGATCAGATAATATCTCATCTACTTCCTACACAGAATCTACATACACATGTGGTAACCAAAAGCTCTGACTAAACCTATGTTTCCCAAAGTTATCTTATCTCTCCTGATCTTGTTGTAATCCTAAGACTTCTCGATTAATGTTGTGATGTTAAATATCCTAATAGCAACCAGTCAAGGTGCACTACAAAAATGGTTAAACAAACAAACAAACAAACAAACCAAATTGGGAAGTAACAGAGAGGGGTGTGGACATTCGGACATGATACAAGACCGTGGCCATCAAAGAGGGGTTTTGTATATTTAAATTACACATTTATAATTGCTTTTTGCCTTATTTCACATTTTAATCATTTTAGGCGCAGGAACTTAAGTGTCTCATTTAGAGTATGGGGAGCGGCTACCCGTCCATCAGTGTGGCAGGGGTCATTACCTCAGATGAGCCCCCGCTATGGCAGATTTCCTAAAGGCACTGAAAGATTGTGAACAGCTACCATGTTTCAGGTGGTCGTTCAGCAAGCTTTTTTTTTCAAAAACAATCTCCAAAAGCACAAGTTTGTCTTTTAAAAAACAAAAAAAACTAATGACCCTGACACACTGGGAGTTTTCTCCCAGAGTGTAAAGATTATTTAAAATGTTGTTCTGTTCAAGGTCTCCCAGGTTTACCTTAGCAGTCCTAAACTGGGATAAAAGTACATCAGTATACACTTTAAAAGTTCATTATTGGATATATTTTTTTGTTTTAATATTGGGGGGTGGAAGTGCTTCCTTTATTCTACCCTATGAAGTCCAGAGCCGCCTATTCCCCCTTTTAGTTTTAATCAGGCCACACACAACTGAGTCTGTACCCATAATAGAGGCCTAAGGTATCACTGCAATGGTAATGTTTAAAATGAAAACAGTTCCTGAAGAAGCAGATCATATTAAAACTCGTAGTTTTTTTCCAAGGAGATCACAGAGGCAATATAACTCAATATTGAAAAATAGAGGTTTTAATACAACTGTATTCATTAACTTTCAGTATCAATCTCATTGCCATCATTGAATATATATTCTAGTCTTAAAGGGGCCATCCAGTGTAGAAGAAAAGTTTCCGCTAGCTTGCCCTGCATAGCTAAATCACCAGCACTAGACATTCCAGAATATTGCTATGCTTGATGACGTCTGCTTAGGTTGTGGGACCTATTGAACATCACTCACTGGATAGGCCCTTTAAATAATATCAGCTTGAATATGTAGGTTTACCTGTGCGGTACACAAAGTTGCCCTCTGTCTCTGAGGACGATGGAGATACTAACTCTTCTTCAAACTCGTTGGAGCTGAAGGACCCCGAATGGTTTCTTTGCCGTGTCTTTTCCATCATGGCGGCGTTGGAGGCCATCACGTGCCTCAGAGAGTCATTGAGATAGCGGTGCAACAAACTGCTCTTGTACTTGGGCGGAGACACGTAATCCTCGTGCGCGCTGGTCTCCGGCCTCGCGCCCGCCTTAATCACCGAGCCTTCACTTTTAATGACAGTGTGGTGAACGGCTTTATTATATCCCCCGTCGTTTGGGTGGCTTCTTGCAGGATTGTCACCATCTGAAGAATAAAATAGATTCATTTATCAAACAATGTTACAAAGCCTTTCTTCACGGTGATTTATGGTGTGACGTAGATTGTTGCAAGACAGAATAACCACAACGAAGCAAACCGCGTGGTGCAAATGCATTAAAAACAGGGGGGAATTACCATCATTCCCAAAAGCATGGAAATGGTTAGCACCAAAATAAATTCCAATGAACGTGATTGCTTCCGCGGTTTTATCACTCGTGTCGCCTGCGTGCGACTCAAAGGCACATGAGTGACTGCACGGCAATCACATGCTTTGGAAACGCAGAGCTTTTACAAGAATATGTCTTTTCCTCGGTCTTAAATTACACAATTATGCTCCCGTTCTGAAGTGCTGATTTCCGTGGCACATAAAATATGTCTGACAGTATAGCATTAAAGACTGCTCGTCTGTTCTGGTTTCTCTCAGAAAAGAGACAGATATTAAATCATAGGCAAGCATATCTGTGTGACACTTAATGGGCAACCCGCACCCCAGCTCTGGATGTCACAGGCAAAAAACAACGAGGTGAGCCCGCTCAACAGTGACCTCACTTTTTTCCAATGTGTTCATAGTTCTACTAGTCAAATAATGTATTTATTTTGATCATTGCAACATTGACAATATAAATCTAAAAAACAACCTTTTAATAGATAATATCAAGCAGTTTTTGTTGATGATTCAGAGAAAAATAATGAGTCACAAAATTAAAGTTTCATAAATGAATAAAAAAAAATAACGAACATCGTTGTTATATTCATGTCATTAAAGGAATACACCAACCAAAACATCCAAATCTGGTTGCAGCACTACTTTTTGGAAGAAAATGTGCGGCCGAAAAAGGAACATTCATAATGTTTAACTATTTCGGCAAACAGACTTAAGATAATTCATATATTCATGAGAGTTTTGTATCCACTACATTCACAGCCTGGACCAATGTCTGAAATTTCATAAAACCCATCAACCATCAAGACAGCAGTCTCAACACTCGCCATTACCTTGTGTCACTGTTTTACCACTGTCTTGTGCGGTACTTTTTCCAAAGTATAAAATTACTCCTGACCCTCATGCGCTCTTAATGATCTTTTTGTTAACCTTTTTTGCAAACCTATGTTTAAAGTAGATAGGAATAAAGTGTCCTGACATGAGCCCACAGATTTACCACATCAGAATGTGCAGACATTTCTACTAACATATGGGAGGTGATACAAACTAAAATCTTCAGAGGAAGCAGATAGTCCATATTGCTAAGTTTAAAGGTAGGAGTTTCTTCTGGAGGGAGAAGAATGGCCATTGGTAAGACAGTGAACGCCTACAAATTCTTTACTCTGTGGATTTTTAAACCATTTCTGATGTTTTTCCATCCCATTAGCACGTAGAACCTCACATCATAAAAAAATGAAGCATTTGCAATGCAATAAGTCTCGTATTTATCAGTGTTAGAACTGTTCGGTGTTGTAAATGGTGCTATTCGTTGTTGTAAATGGTAATTTTTTTTATCTAGGGCTGGTATGTACGAACGAGAGCTCGGGTAAATATATAATTGCAATGTTTTTTTAAAATGATGGGAAAATGCAATAACATGCCAAAAAAGCTTCACCCTTGGTGTAAAACACCTTCATTAAGAGCTAACCCATGCTTCATTCTACACCTTCTTGTGGTCCGGCTCCCTGTTTCACTTTGGATAACCATGGTTCGCGTCATTTTAACCTGAAATGAATTTGGTAACATTAGACATTGTTTGAGGACTCGCCTGCACCATTAAAGACAGAGTGCATTCAGATTGCAAACGGCTGTGGTTCCTGCCACAAGGTGGCATGAAATTACAAGTTGAGAAAGCAAGGGCTTAGGTGCAAACCACTCCGGTAACAAGTTATAACTAAACCAATATTTGTACTTCCGTTTACTTCTTAGCTCGCCAATAGTCGAGATCTAACTTAAATTAGATGGCCCTGGAAACGCCTCCCCTCTATGCTATTTGTCTTATGTTTGCAGAGGGAGCGGTGGGAGAAGGGAGACCTGATGGACTGGCACGCCAAGGGAGCGTGCTACGGGGTGCAAATAATAAGAGGGAAAGAGGGTGCGGGCTCCTGACATACACTGAAGTGCGGCAGCCATGAATCGGGAGCTGCGCTCGCCAGGAAGGGGCTGGCTGTAAGGGAACCTCAAGTCATCACAAGGAAAGGGCTATCTCTAAGAGAGCCTGTTTTCTGTAAAATGTTAGCAGGCAGCAAAGGCACGTGGCCGCCAAAGATAAAGCGCAGCAGCAGTTGCGCTGATTTTAATAAAAAAATGCAAGCGCTGCGTCCATGAAGTGGATGCTTTGTCAGGGTGCTGGGCGTGGCATAATGCGCCTGCGATGTGGCGTAAAAATGAAAGTTGCCGACTATGAGCCTGGGGAAATGGGTTCAAGTCTTAGCATGGACTTCACCAGGTTCCCTCAGGAGCATTTGATGAGTCCTGTCGGGGAAGTTCATAGCTGTCGGGATTGCAACACCAGCTATAACGAAAAAGTAATTAACAAAAGAGTGCTTTGAAAATGTAAATAAAAGGTACAGAGCAACATTACAAATAAGAGGGGAAGTCCTTATGGAAGGTGACAACAGTAGAAAAAAGAGGGACGAAGGCGGGAATGCTAAAGAAATTAACCAGAGGAAAAAAAGCATTTCCCAAACACAGTCAAAGGAGTCAATTGAAAACATGGGCGGGAAATGGGTGGAGCTTAAAGCCCATATTCCGACCACAACATGTCTCGAAGAGACAGTGCAAGTGCTGCCTAGGCGAGACCTAAAAAAGATGAATAGGTATGCAGATGTCGTGGAACCGTTTCCAAACACTCCAGTTTTGCCGGTGGCTTCTGACAATGTTCAGGGCATGAGACTATGATTTCCAAAAAATCCTAAAAGTAAATCCCATATTTTGTTAATCCACAGAAAGTAAGAACTCTCTGAAAATCTAGATCTACGATGAGATTTACAACTTTAAAGGGACCATCCAGGGAGTGGTAATACAAACTGAAGCTCGAACAGATGTCACCAACAATGCAACAATCTAGATTGCCAATTGACTGATTAAAGAAAATACCTTTTTTTCCTCTACAGTGCCCTTAAAAAGTCGAATTTCACAGCAGTATATCTTGAGAAGGTGCTAAAACATACCACACACTTTAAAACTAGTAACACTCTTTGACCTTGGCCTTGTCTCTGATAAAAGCATAGGTAAGGCTCATACAGTCTCCATCAATAACATCATAATGCCACATTTCTAGCTGCCTTTGTGAAGACCATTGATTGAAACTCATGAAAATAAATAAAAGTCAGATATTCGTCACCCAACTGGTAGACAAAATCCCAAACAGGAATGTGTCAGGAGATAAGATATGCACAGATGCTTGATTAACCATAAGGTGCACAGGGCTGGAGACTGTGGAGAACACATCAGCACATCAGTAGAATGTAGAGGTGGGAAACATTAGACTGCTAACTGACATACATGTAGTCTTACTCATTTCCGGGTTGGGGTCACTTCTGAGAAATTAGGGGCAGGGGCGTAGCTTGGTCAGTAAGATTGGTGGGGGCGTGTAAGCTTCAGGTTTCCCAATAATCACTCTGGCATGTCTTTATAAAATACATTATGGGAAGCAAGACACAAGGGGGTTTAAGAGGCAGTAGAAAGAGAGGAGAGAGGATTGGTAAGGGTACTTAAAACACAATCGTTTTTCAACTAAACAAGCTTTAAGGCACAGATGTGAGAGAGAGTGTGTGTGTGTTTTGTAAGTGTGGGCACGTAAAAACCAAGGGTGAAATTCGACAGATACCTCACCATACCTGACTGAAAATACCTGTACGCAACCGGAGGTCTAACACCCCAAACACCCCCCACCCGCGAATCTATGCCCTGGATTATAGGCAGACCTGTATTTAAGACTATTCTTGACATACTGCCTGTGCCAGATAGTGAGTTGTAAGTTGTTGTGACTTTTTGCTTTTGTGCCAGTTTTCACCCTTTTTCCATCCCTCAAGTTTTTTGTTTTCTTCCCTCACGGTTTCCTATTGGTTGATTTATAATTAGCCCCCCCCTTTATCCCCTATGCTGTGATTGTTCGATACCCTTGGGTATCTATCTCTTGCTTACCTTCTCAGCTTCTACTCTCTTGGCCTGCAGCGGCGTCCTGAGGAAATCTGTTATTGTTGTTGTAAGAAAGTGGCTCTGTATATACTGCACCAAAGTAAGGTCCAGTGTGCACAGAGTCCACAGTCCCCAGAGGTTTGGCAGAGGTTAAAGTTAGATATAACCTTACTCTCTAAAGTGGTAGCTTGGTCGAGCAGTAAGGCAGTATCAGAGGACAGTGTAAAGCATTTGTTGTACACACTCAGTCAGCAAATGGTCTCACACACTCGAGAAATGAACTCTAGGCCAATTGTTTTCTATATAAAAATATATTGTTGTTTTATTTTAGAACCACAAGTAGGTATAAAAATACTTTCTCAAAATGAGATGCTCTAGTCGAATACTTTCAAATAGCAATAGACTTTTAAATGCAATAGTTACAGTTGTTGCAATAGGCAACACAAGTTAAACACAATTATAACATTGAGCTCAATGGGAATTTTTAAGTAAACGCAATATCAATTACTTTGCATAGGTTTTTCTTACTCAGGGCTGGATCCTGGATTCAGCCCTGGTGCATCTCCTGTAAACAGTTGAAAGAAATCATTTTTGTTACACAGGCGATTTGTTAAGGAATATTTGTATGTTTCAAAAATCGACAAGAATTTCTGGCAAAAACCAGGCAATGTTATCCTATGGAGGAAAGTTTGGTTATCGGAAAATCACAGTTGTAATTGCTTTGTAGGGTCAGTGCTGGGCACAAAGATCCAGCACTGGGATCTCTCCTGATAACAGGTGAGTAATTTCGTTTTCGTTGATCGGGTGATTTTTAGTGAATATTTCAAAGTTTCAAAACTCGACACTTAGAAGAATTTCCAAGTGAAAACCAGTCAATGTTACCCTATGGAGAAAATGCAAGTTATCCGCTTTCAGGTAAGTACTCGAATGGCAGAGTTAAGGTTCTGTGGTTAGACCCAGGGGTCTCCTATGGTTAGGTAGGTACAGTTGTTACACCCTCAGCGGCACAGGGGCAGCCGGGTGCAGAGAGAGTAGGCCCAATGTTAGCCTATAGCGGGCAGGGGGTCTTTGGTTGGTGGCTACTTGCAGGCAGGCCACGCGGCTGTGGGAGCTGAGCTCCTGGTCACTTACACAGGGCAAGTGGGGAAGTAGAATAGGACAGATGCTGCACTTCCAGGGGCACTCGAGCAGCTGGGTGCAGGGTGCTTTTGAGCCGTCTGGCACTCAATGTATTTCAATAGGAAAGCTGCAAGATGAACAAAGGCTGCAAGGTCGGGGACGGAGATTCTTCAGGTGCGACCACCACTTCGAGAGGTAAGTTGGGGAGCTGTAGGTTAGGTAGGCACCCAGGAGTTGGGAACTGGGGGCCGCAGGGCCCCGGGTACAGGGGTGTCTTTTGGCGTCTGGAAATCTTACCCTCTGCTGGTCGCGGTTGGGGGGGGTCCCTGGAGTTGAGGCTGCAGGCGTCGTCAGGAGCGTCGAGGAGGGTCCTTGGGTGCTGGATTCTTGGTCACAGTTGCCGGGGGGACGTCCTTGTGGCCTTTGTTCACTCAGGCACAGGCCGGGCTCGGCAGGTGCAGAGTGTGCTGGATTCGCAGTTCCTGGCTGGCACCAGGGGTTGTTTCTTGTTTTGAGCAGAACCACTGCTCGTGGGAGTCCCAGTCTTTTAGATGAACAAGTCAGTCAGGTCCTCTGGGGTTGTCGAGGTTGCTGACCACTGGAGATGCCGGGATTTAGCAGAAGGAGGTTCGAGGGTCGACAGGCCTGTGGGGCTGGGGCCAAGTCAGTTGGGTCGTCCTCTTGTTAGCAGCTGCACGGCAGGGGGTCTTTGGTTGGTGGCTACTTGCAGGCAGGCCACGCGGCTGTGGGAGCTGAGCTCCTGGTCACTTACACAGGGCAAGTGGGGAAGTAGAATAGGACAGATGCTGCACTTCCAGGGGCACTCGAGCAGCTGGGTGCAGGGTGCTTTTGAGCCGTCTGGCACTCAATGTATTTCAATAGGAAAGCTGCAAGATGAACAAAGGCTGCAAGCTCGGGGACGGAGATTCTTCAGGTGCGACCACCACTTCGAGAGGTAAGTTGGGGAGCTGTAGGTTAGGTAGGCACCCAGGAGTTGGGAACTGTGGGCCGCAGGGCCCCGGGTGCAGGGGTGTCTTTTGGCGTCTGGAAATCTTACCCTCTGCTGGTCGCGGTTGGGGGGGGTCCCTGGAGTTGAGGCTGCAGGCGTCGTCAGGAGCGTCGAGGAGGGTCCTTGGGTGCTGGATTCTTGGTCACAGTTGCCGGGGGGACGTCCTTGTGGCCTTTGTTCACTCAGGCACAGGCCGGGCTCGGCAGGTGCAGAGTGTGCTGGATTCGCAGTTCCTGGCTGGCACCAGGGGTTGTTTCTTGTTTTGAGCAGAACCACTGCTCGTGGAGTCCCAGTCTTTTAGATGAACAAGTCAGTCAGGTCCTCTGGGGTTGTCGAGGTTGCTGACCACTGGAGATGCCGGGATTTAGCAGAAGGAGGTTCGAGGGTCGACAGGCCTGTGGGGCTGGGGCCAAGTCAGTTGGTGTCGTCCTCTTGTTAGCAGCTGCACGGCAGGTCTTCTTTCTTCTTGTTATTCTTCTTGTTTCGGAATCGGGATCTGAGGAAGGAAGGTTTAGGGTGCCCCTAAATACTAAGTTTAGGGGCATTACAGGTAGGGAAAGGTCAGGGACCAATGGATCCCTTCCCTGGGGTGGGTACACCCCCTATCCTGCCACTCTCCAGTGGGAGGGGGGCAGGAGCCTAGTCCTGATTGGGTAGGGCTCCCCATCCTCAAGATGGCGAGAGCCCAGAGTTGGGCTTCACCTCGCCTCCCCCACCTGAGGGGTGGGGTTGGCAGAGGCTGGCACACCCCCTTTCCTCCCTTGGGTTTTACCGCCAGTCTTCCCGCCAGAGTGGGAGTCAGAACCGGTGGGGACCAGTTGCTGAGGACAGCAAGTGGTCTAGGGAGGCTCACAAAGGCGGCATGTCTTTGAAGCTTAGACTGCCCATCCTGGGGGAGGAGGCTTGGCACCTCGCCCCAGGATGTGCATTGTTGCAGGCTCACGAGAGCGGATGGCTCTCTACCCAGGGGGCCAGCAACCTGTCTGCTGGGTGGCAGCCTAGGCAGCCTCTCAGTCTGGACACGGGTTGTGGGTTAGTTTCAGGGGACAACTATAAGTTGCCCTCTGTCGTGCATTTTACATTAAATCCCACACTGGCATCAGTGTGGGTTTAATGTGCTGAGGAGTTTGATACCAAACTTCTCAGTCTTCAGTGTAGCCATCATGGTGCTGTGGAGTTCATGATGATGATTTCCCAGCACCATATACTCTTAATGGCAGCACTGCACTTACAGTGCCCAGGAATGGACCTAGGTACTGTAGGGGTACAGGGCTCATGTACCTGTACCCACACCACTGGCATAGGGCACCCAGCTAGAGGGGTGACTGAAGTATGCCAGGGCAGTGTGTTTGTGGGCATGGCACACAGGGATGTGTGCCATGTCGACTCTCTGTTTTGTTCTGCACCAAGACACTCAGCCTGCAAAGGCAGTGTGTGTGTGTCGGGGTACAGGGCCTCTAAGGGTGGCACAATAAGTGCTGCAGCCCTTAGGGGCCTTCTCTGGTCACAGGGCCCTAGGTACCTAGGGTACCATTTACCAGGGGCTGACATGTGGCCAGAGATGCCAATTGGGTTTAGGCTTCAATACAGTTTTAGGGAAGGAACACAGGCCCTGGGCACCTGAATGGCAGGAGCCCAGGGCACACTCAATCAAAGTACATCAGCAATTCAGCAAAAAGTGGGGGCATACCATGCAAGAAAGATGGCACTTTCTCACAGTTGTAGTCGAAGGAGTTTCTGCCCAGGGAAAAATATTTTCCCAGTAGTGAAAAAATGGAAATAAGTCCAACTGTGTAAATGGGAAGGTATTTGCCTACATGCAATTCCACACTATGCACAATTATATATGCGGAAATTCCTCTACATGGACGTATACGGAAATTCAAAAACAGTTTGCAGAAGTACACCTGGAAATTTGTATCTGTTGCAGGTTTTCCGATGTACTGTGGCCAACTTTTGTGAATTAAAAAAAAATTGTAAACCTGCACCCATGCGAATTTGTTAGCTAGAAAGGGAAGGTATGCAAATTCTTTAAAGAATTGGGCTTAGAGTTCCATAGCTTTTATACAAAAAGCAGAAATACAAGCTGTGGAAAAATATGACATTTATGTTTTAATAAAACAGAGTGATTCAGAAAAGTGAACAGTAGTAGGTAAATGTTTATTAATGTATTAAAATTAAAATAAAAACATAAAAAGCAGCATTTCGAGTCTTCGTACAGACCTCTAACGTTATGCAATACGGCCCTTTAGGCAGAAAATGAAAAGACGTTTTATACAAGTGCTCAAATGAGCCGACAAGTGCTTCTTTTAAGATCAATAAATGTTGGTACAATCCGATAACACAAACTCAGGATGTCACTATTAAAGTGAGCTACATGACTCAACCCCAATGCTGAATTCTTGGACAGGGCATATAATAATTGTTGCTAAAAATAATAATATAAAAAAACAAGTAAAAGCTCCTGCAATTGGAGCAATTACCGCCTTCACTCTTGTACAGTTTAGCCAATTAGTGTCAGTGTTTTCTCACTCAATCAATAAATAAGCACCTCCCTGAAGACTGTAATGTCAGATATTAGTTTCAGATTTTAGCCAGTAATTGTGTCCTGAAATTAAATCATTATGAACACAGAAAATAACAAAGGGGTTATTAACCTACACAAATGCAGACTGGGCTCTCGTTTCAGAATTATTTGCGAAATTTTGTAATTGCAACCAAATAAAAATTGATGAAACCTCCAGACAGTCTCATGTTCACATACCTAAAACCTTGATTTGTGAACAGGGGAACATGTTTTCAAGTTGTGAAATCATTGCTACTGGATAACTTGTTCTCACTAAATATAACTTTCCGCAAAGCTTTGTAAACAATCCCATATGCTTAAATGGTTCTTCTGTGATGGCATTTCTTGGATTTTATTAGGCTGAGTTTCACATTGTTTCTTGCTCTTCTTCTCATCTTTCCCTTCTGGCTGAACCAAATGTCCCTAAACAGAGCCAGCCGTTCCTCAGGCAGCGCCCCGAGCGAAACTAAATTTGTCACCCCACCTGATCCTCCTTACCCAATCTTTCCACAATTTCTCCCTCCCATTGGTTATCCAGGTTGAGCTCACTGGTCGGTCTCAGCGGATACCTCAGACCAGTGAACAGCCTGTCAACACACATTGCCCCTCGTCGCCTTACTTTAATCATCTATTCATTTGCTAAACTGGAGGTGAGGTGAGAGTCCAAGGGAGGTGGTGAGGGACAATGAAGGGGGAGAGGAGGATAGACAATCAGAGGGAGGATAACGAAATGTATAAAGCAGGGGTTTCAACCTTTTCGTGTAATAGGAGCAACTAATGTTGAACGAAAATCATCGCAAGCTGCTAATATTGTTCATGTTGTAACAGAGACCACATCATGCAAGATTACACTAGTGACCATCATGTCCAAGTTTACCAGCAGTGATAACCTCCGGCATCAAGAGAGTTGCCAGCAATAATTTAAAAAAAGTTTTTTTCAATGGATTGCCTTGCCTATAAGTAGGTAATATGACAGACAGTGCCTGTAGCACAAAAGTCATCATATTATTAAAAAGTCTCTGCACATGATTTATCACTCAAAATCTCCTTTGAATATATTTTGAAAATTCAACCATTTTTCTCCAACTATTAACTTACCAGTTCTGAAAATGCACACATTTTCATCTTGGAATACACAGTTGTGTCATACATATGTTAATTTAACCAAGCAGAAAGTTCCAATTTAGGGGCCGATTCTGATCCGGGTCGGAAAGGCACCGAATGCGATCCGGCCGGAAAAACTACGAGCCGTACGCGTATTTTCCACCCGACTCGTACAGCTGTACGAGCGAGCAAGTACGATGCGAGCTACGTGAAATTCACCGACCAAGTCGTTTCCGAGTCCGAACCGCTCCATATGTCTCGGTCGTAAGCTAACGGTGGCGTGCAATGGATGCGATTTACGATCGAGCCAGTACGATGCACACGTCGGACAGCCGGTGCGAGTCGGAGTGTCCGGCTCGCAAAACGTCCGGGAAGTTGCCTTTGGGGGTCCGCGTCGGACCCCCTGTCACCTGCAGCCCTACGACTCAGACGCAAGGGGAGACCCAAGGGTCCCCTACAACACAGGCATGTACGTTGCAGATGGCACCGTCGCGTACCCACTGTAGGAGGTGCCCTTGTGCAAGACGTACCCATTCAGTCAATGGGAGCCCATGTACGCATCGTACGACCGGCTCCCATTGACTTCTATGGGAGTCCGACCGAACCGAGTCCGGCAGCATACGGCTGCATCGTACTTGCTCGGTCGGACTGCAGGACTCCGGCTCGGTCGGAAAACACTCCGGATCCAGCTCAGTCAGAGAGCTTTCCGACCCAGATTGGAATCGTCCCCTTAGAAGGAAGGGATGCACACAAGAGAGCTACTGACTGGTAGCTGGAGAGCTACCAGTAGCTCACGATCTACTCATTGGAGATGCCTGGTCTCCTGCACTATTGAGGTAATGCACATATGGGTGGCCTGGAATGAAAGCATTGTTCATAGCAGCTCGGCAGGTGATTTACGTGTGTTGCCTCTCTAACAGTAGAAGCCTTATGGCCTGTGTCCAGCTGGCCCATGCCATAAGCCAGCTTTGTCCCTAATAAATATAAAGTGAAATATCCACTTCTCAAATTAATAAAACCAATCTGCCAACTCACATTTCTTTTAAGTTAAAAAATAATACGTTTTGCTTTAGATCTAAAGCAACACTAAATACTCTGGCATTGACAGCTGATTTTAATTTCCCAATTTAAACAGTTGATGTGTCATGTAAATTAACCCGTATAAACCTTTTAAATTATTCTTTAGTTCTGGGGGTACATATTTCTATATTTGTGTTTGCGTCACTAGAAATGTGAATCACTGTTAGCAAAGACAGCAGATGTGAATCAGATGTACACTCTTATACTTTATGAACTGTGACTTTTGGATATAATTGAGAACTGTGACCACAAAAGAGATGTTGCAATAAGATATTTTTATTACCAACATCAGTTTTACTTGCAATAAAATACCTTGCTGTTGTGAATTTAACCTAAAAAACTGTCTCCTTCAACCCATAAATAGTGAAAAAATGTAGTCAAAAGCATAAGAAAAAAGATTTTACATAACTAAGCTAAATGGAGTCAGATTTAGGGAGATGAAGGAGAGAGATGGATGAATGAGGAAGAAAAAAAAGTGCTTAAGGGGATATAGAGAAAGAGCTATTTCAATTTTCAGTGTGTGGCCTTACTGTTGTGTAAACAAGGTGAGGAAAATTATTATACAACAAGTAAGTCAAAAACAAAACACAGCAGAATAGATTTCTATATCTGGGTGGGCATATTTTATCCAACAATTACTTATAGATTTCTTGTCAACACACATTTCAATTGTGTCCTACAAAACTGTTTGCTAGAGTGGTGATATCTCACATGTTCTTGCGGCATACAGTGAGTTTTGTTTGCAAAAGCATTAAACTTGTTTTAAGCCACCAAACAATCAGGCTGTCTCTTGGGTGGTGACATTCCTAGTCCTTGCTCATACAAGTATTTTAGATTAACACTGAAGTGTGGTTTCCTGTGTGGTTGTCCAACACTTAGATTAAATGGATGTAATACATTAAGATTAAGCAACCAAAGAGGTTGATTTATGACTGGTGGTCTCTGTGATTTAAAAGTCTTACATTTTTTGTGCAATGGCTGAACCCATATGCTTCAAGTCTCAATCATCCAGGGCCAGATGTACAACCATTTGCTTTTGCGACTTGCAAATTGCAAGTCGCAATTTGCGAGTCGCAAAAGCAAATGTACAACAGTGTCAGAGACACTGTTAGTGATTCCCAATGGGTTCACAAAATGCGAGACACATGAATATTAATGAGCAACTCGCAATTTCCGACCCCATTGGGAATGGCTGGCCTTCCAAGGGATGGTGGCCTGCTGGGCTTAACAGACCTCCATGTCTGTGACTGCTTTTGAATAAAGCAGTTTTTTTATTTTAAATGCAGCCCATTTTCCTTAAAGGAAAACAGGATGCATTTTTTTTTTTAAATGAAACGTTTTCGTTGAATTTTTTAAGGGCAGGCAGTGGTCCCTGGGACCACTGCCTGCCCTTAAAAAATATTTTCCGTTGCATTCCCAAAGGGCATGGGGTCCCCTGGGGACCCCTTCCTGTTTCCGAATGCTTAGCCACCTACTTAAAGGTGCCAAATAGCGACTGTTTTGCGACCACAATTACGGTCGCAAAATAGTCATACATAGGGCTCAGACTCGCTATTAGGAAGGGACGCCCTTGAAACGCCCCTTTCTAATAGCGAGTTGCAAATCCTAATTAGCGAGTTGCCAATAAATTGTGACTCACTAATTAGGGTTTGTACATGGCCCTTAGGTATTTTTGCATGTGCAAACCGGTCGCAAACCCGTTTGCACATGCAAAAATACGTCGTACATCTAGCCCCCAGGGTGTTGTGGACAATTAAACAAGACATATTAGAAAGAGACAAGAGGGAGGACATTCTACTAACCTAAAGTGTTGCAAGTTTCTCATTGAACTTCAGAAATAGTGATACAACAAACTTTTGAAGGACTGACAGCTTGAAATTTACAAACGCTTTGTGACAACAGATGCGGGCACAGGGTATTTGAGCAAAACTCTCCAAGTCGGGAATGGGGAAAGATTCAAGAGTTTGAAATGTTTGCATTTTGATTCGCAATGTAAATTACAAATTATGGATTAATACTTTACATTCACAAACTCAGCTCTCCCGTTCTTGCTAATCCAAATAACATTTGTTAATCTGGCACAACAAAAAGAGACATTTTATAATCTTAATAGCCCCCCAAAATAATAAACAATGACTCTAGTAGCTTCTGTAAAATACATTCCTGTAATAGTTGAGAACACAGACCTGATAATAAAATGTAATCAGCTTGTAAGTAGTTATGTGGCTTTATATCCCACAATGGTACAGCAAGACCACAGTATTGTTATAGGCTTTGGGGGTGAAATCTCGTTGGATTTCTGAGGAGTGTTGGGAAACTAGAAGGAAAGCTGCTTGAACATCAAAATCATTGTTCACTCTAAAAGTCTTTCATAGAAAAGAAAATAAACCAAGCAACATTGCATCAATCTGGTAAATTGAAAACTGATAGATTGATTCCCTCAGGCCCCTCCCCTTTCTGTGCCTATCCTATTATTGAGTACTATGAATGAGAGCAGTGTTGAGGTCCTCCAAAATCAGTGTCCATGGATCCAGCAAAATAATTGCAGTCAAATTGAACCATGTAACGATAAATATTATTTTAGTATACTGCTTTTGAGAACACTGCATTTATCCCTACCCCCATTTGTTAAAATGCACACTTGCTTTGTTTAGCAATTTTAATGCCAACGATAATGGACAGCATGAGTTATGCTCAATGACTTTGAGATTATTGTGGTAAAAATGTACATGTAAGTTAAACCAAGTGGTTCAAAAAAAGCGAGAGAAAAATGTGACAAACCACGAAAAAGTGAATTAAGTGTAGCAAAACAGACAAAGCATTTTCTAACACAAAGCAAAATAACAGGAATTAGAGTAGAAACAGTGGCCTAACAAAGGATCTAAAAAGAGACGGGGTTGGGTGTACTATGTACAACGGAGACTCAGAGTGCACACCTGTAATGAAGGGAAAGGAAGTAACAGAGAAGAAGAAACATAGACAAGGAAAAGAGGAAAAGAGTAGGGCTGAAGGGCAAAATGAGGCTGTGAAAGGAGACGGAGGGGGAGAAACGGGTAGATTTTTGCAGAAAACCAAACAAATGATTAAAACAAATGTCTAGTTCTATGCAACTTGGCATTTTCAATCAACTGGCACTCCACAATTTTGATTGGTATAAAATATAATTCATATTAAAATATTCCTACAAACAAGTACTGTGTTTTCAAGGAGTAAAATACCAGCAGGTGTGTTCTGTTGCAGTGCATTTATGTGATGGGCGACGGTAAATGGGTGAACTAGGATGGAGAAGGAGGGAGCAGAGCTTTGGGATCAATGTGGCATTGATGTCATTGAGAGAACAGCCTAACCCTATCATTTTGCCATGGCCTACCAGGGCTAGCTGGCTTAAACTGTTGCTCATAGCTTTTGCAATGCACTACCTTTCTCCAAATATTTGACCCAGTCTTTAGAAGACATGTAAAATACGTTTCGTTTCGTTTCGTTTGTCTTTATTATCGATAAAATTACATCATAAAAGACACTTACATACAATTAAAATACAGAAGACAAATATGAAAAAGCACATAGTCCATAAAATCACGATACAATGATGGCCATTCAAGGACAGAGCATTACACATAAACACTATTGCCTCCTATTCCTAATGATCCATGACCAACCCAAAAATTTGGCCACTGCAACAACAACACATTCACTGGTATCAAATCTCAAAATAATAAGGGCTACAAACCCCTGTCTGGTACCCAGATTACGGCAGATAGGTTTAAGCCATTTGGCCCTAGGGGCAGAATAAGCCGGGCAAGCAAAAAATATGTGCCCTACTGAATCAACACAGTCTGGGCACCAGCTGCAAAACTCAGAGGACCCTCCCTTCCATTTTTTGGTAAATGATTTTGTTGGTAGAGTACCAACCCTAAATTGATGATAAAGTTTTCGATCACTGGGCCTGGAGATAATGTCCCAGTAGGCTTCAAGAAGAGGAACTGTTTTATAATCAAAAAACCTACCGGACAAGGACTCCGCATGGACCAGGGACAATTGTTTTTGAAAAACCATTGACCAGTAGAGATTTTTAAAATCTTTCTTAGATGGGAAAGGGTTGGCACCTGGGTCAGTCCAGAGTAAACCTAATCCCATAGATTCCAATAGTAATCTAACCTGCCTAAACCATATAATGTTGTCGGAACCCAAAATAGAACGGACATCTAAGAAAGCCCTGGCATAGGGACCTAATTCCGGAGTCGTCCAGAGTCTCCTCCAAAAAGCCAAGGGTTTAAATCTTGCTATATCATCAAAAGAATAACATCCTAGATCCAACAGAAGCGGTTTCAAGGGAGTGGAACAGGGGAGGCCCGTAAGTTTTCTTAAAAATTTATATTGAGCCTTGACCAGGGGAGAAAGATCAGCAAAGCCCCAAAGTTCGGCACCATAAAGGATAGCTGAATTTATCCTAGCATTATAAATTTTAATGGGGGGGGGGCAATCAATTTCGTCTGTGACTGTCTCTGATCTTTGACCAAACAACCGGAAAGTTTAGCAAATTTCAAGGAAAGAACATCTATTTGTGGCCTCCAACTAAGCTTATTTTCGATTACTACCCCCAAATAGGTCATGATGTTAGTTCGTTCCAGAGTGTCGTTGTTCATAGACACATGCCCTTTCACATGCTTCCCCTTGTTGAATACCATATATTTGGTTTTGGAAACATTGACTAGAAGGTCAAAGTCAGAGCAAAAATTGGCAAACACATTCAAAGCCGTCTGTAACCCAGACATTGTCTGGGATAAAAGTAGGGTGTCATCTGCAAACATAAGGAGGGGTATTTTAGAACCACCCACCGTGGGGGCGTCCGTAGAGATGGAAGAAAAATATTGCACAACTCTATTAATAAAGAGCAGAAATAGAGTAGGCGCAAGGACACACCCTTGCCTGACACCCCTACTTACTTTGAATCTTTCAGTGACCTGGCCTTGATTACCCCATCTAATTTGGGCGAAGTTGTTTTCGTGCAGTCTAATAATGAGGTTTAAAAGATCAGCAGGCATCCCAAGTACAGCTAGTACTTCCCAAAGTTTGGTCCTGTTCACTAGATCAAATGCAGACCGTAGATCTACAAATGCTGTATATATTGTTCCACCACAAAGATACACCGTCTTCCAGACAATCAATTGGAATTTAAATGCCTGGTCTATGGTACTAATATGGGACCTGAAGCCGGCCTGCAGAGGGGAAATAATATCGTCCTGCTCGATCCAAGACTGGATCCTTGCCAGGATCATTCTTGCAAATGTTTTTTGGATTGAGTCAATTAGACTAATGGGGCGATAATTCCCCGGGCAGGAACGGTCACCTTTTTTAAAAATCGGTAGAATCTCGGCACCCTTCCATGATTCTGGGATGGGAGCCCCCTTAGCTATAGCATTGGCCATGCGAGCAATGTAGGGCACCCAAGTGTCAAGATCAGATTTAAAAAGGTCCGCAGGGACGGTATCGATTCCTGGAGCCCTGCCACCAGGCACCTTGGAGAGGGTAGACAGGACCTCGACTTCCTCAAATAGAAAATTTGGAGAAATCGACAGATCCCTGCTGAGCGAAGAAATGGGGGCTTCAACCTGATTTGTGTCCGTAAACTGGGATTCATAATGTGCCACCCATAAGTCCGGGGCTACGTTATTAGAGGGAGTCTGCATACTCTGGTGTTTACCCCACTTCAAAACGTGCCAGAACAATGTTAAGTTCCTATGTTTACTTGCGGCCAAGAGTTCATTCCAGTGGTCGTTGTCCCAGTCTTGCTTTGCTTGTATTTTGGCCTTATTATAATTTTTCCTAGCAGATTTAATAATTGCCTGATTTTTGGTTTTAATGGCAATTTTCAATTGACTGTAGGACATCCGGCAAGCTTTAGTATACCAGGAGCTTGGTTTTGGAGTGTGGTGTACCTTAGCTTTGCAAGATTTTGAGAAATGGGACTTAAGGCCTGAGAATAGAGTTTCATGAATGTTAGTAGAATCACCAACAACATCCTCCAGGTCCCAAAGAGACTGCAGTTCTTCCAACGCACAGGAGACTTTACGACTGATCTCGGAAACTACTGAACTATCAAGGGCGACTTTCTCCCATCGCCCTCTCCGCTGGTTGTTGGCAAGGAGAGCGTCGGCTGTCACTAACTCAGTTTGTGGATTTCTATGGTCAGGGCAAAGCAGGAGTGACAAAACTAGGGGGTTGTGGTCACTCTCAGCGCGGTCAGTAACCATCATATCGCTTAGAGTAGGCCAGAACTCCACCTTAATTAAAGCTTAGTCAATTCTGCTACAACGGCCGCGGCTATCAGAGAAAGTCACCTTGCCGTTTTTATCCGAAGACGTACGTCCATTTGCAGCCCGAAAGCCACGTTCCATACATAAACTCATCCACTGAACAACGGACTCAGTCCACCTCTTGATGGGTGGGAGGTCGAGAGTGGGGATGTTCAGGATGGTATCCACCTCCAGAGTAAGGGATTCACAAGCGGGGTGCATTGGCTCAAAACAACAATTAAAGTCACCCACTATCACCACATTTAAACTTGGGTCGACAGTATCCAAAAACCCGTCCAATTGTGAAAAGGTGTTTGAACCACGCCCACCCGGTAAGCCCCTATTGTATATATTAATAAGCAAAATTTTGGGGTCATTATTGTGTTGCAGGGAGACAATCAATATATCGGGGTTGTCAATAGCCAATTCGGATAAGGTAAACCTAAGGGTTTGCCTGACCCATATGCAAAGTGACCCCGAAGGACGACCCCTAGTACCACTGGAAGCCCCTTTATGAAAATTCACATACCCAGGAAAATAGATGGGATCCACAGCCCAAGTTTCCTGAAAAGCAAGGATATCGTGGGAGGATGCCCAAACCAACCAATCTTCCGTAGAGATTTTGCTGCGGAGACCGGCGATGTTCCAAGAGACCAGGGTAAGGAGGGGGGAGCTAGAAGAATCGAGTGGTAACAAAGATGGTGGGGACCGAGGGGCTACTAAGTTGGAAACACTAATATCTGATGTCATACTAGCAATCGCTAAATCACAGGAAACAACGGACAAAGTTTGTGGGATGGCAATAGGCGCCACATCCACACAAGGTGTCCGCTCAATTCTTTGAGTGTTACCAGATATACAACTGGGGGGTGAGAGATTTTCATGACATACCAAAGCAAGAGGGTGAAGAGCCAAGTTACTAGCTGGGGCAGTGACGGGATCGTACACAGAATTCAAAGGCAAAGTACCCGGCCCCAAAGAAACCCTCCTAGGCCCACCCCAACTGGCAAACCCAGGAAAAGCTGAGTCAACAGAGTCCTTAAACACACTGCCCTGGGTGTGCCAGTTTGTGAGTGGTCAATCAACCCCATCCAGGTTGTTCAAGGGGGCGAAAGAGTTGAACAATGGGAGGTGGAAGTCTGGACCTGGGTGGCGAGAAGAACCCCTATTGACCCTATCCCAGCCAGAAGCCAGATCATCAGAGAAATCACACTGACCTAGGGGGAAAAAGTGCGACAAATCCAAAGTGATTATACCAGTGTTGATCGTGGAGTTGGAGTAGGAACATATGTGGGACACTACCTTAGGATCCCGAAAATTAATAATCACACAATCGCCCTCCACACCTTTGGCCCCCTTGCCCAACCAACACACCCTACGGACAGTGAGGATTTCGGCACAGAGTCTGGCCGGAAGTGGTCTGTGACGATTTAGCCAATAGATTACTTTGTTCTTCAATTCATTATGGGATTCTGTTTTAACCTGCAAAAGCCTAGGGACACCCGCCATGACGACTGTATATGGTTTCGACTCTGGGGGGAGATTTATACAAGGAAATTTGTGAAAACGACTGCCGTCGTCGGTGTTTGGATGGCCGGTTGCAGAGTTACTTAGATTGGGAGGAACATTACGGGGTGGGTCAACAGACGTGGCTATAGTAGATGGAATATGGGAAGCGTCCGCAACAAGTGTATTAGAAACAGGTAAGATGGAAGATGCACTAACCTGAGGGGTGGCACCCCTAAAAGCGACCCCGACATCGAGAGCGATATCGGGAGTTAATGATGTCGTGGGGACGGATTGAGATACCATGATCTTCTCCATTTGGGACGAATTAGACAACACCAAACTCTCTAACTTCTCAAGTGAGGTAGAAAGACGATTAACTCTTTCATAGAGGGGTAGAAAAAAAGATTTGAGTAGTTGCTCTAAGGGTTCAAGATGTCCGGGGAGCAGAGGGGTGTGAGATGGAGTAAAACACCCATCATTGGACGTCTTGGACACTTTAGCACGTTTACCCCTGGGATGCACTCCACCACATTTCCTTTTCCTATTAGTCAGCAGTGGTTTGCCACCCCGAGATAAAGTCTCAGTACCAGGCTGCTTGTTGATGGGCAGCGGGTGGGTAACACTAGTATTTAAGGACTGGCCACAAGGTTCAGAAGTACCGGCGATGACAGATGAACCATCCAGCGAACTCAGGGTTTGAGGGGCCACTGACCCGAGCTCGTTATTACCTGATTGGTGGATTAGTGTTTGAGGCGGCCTGGAATCATGGGAAGTAACTTCCATAATATTCCCAAGAGACGACCTCTTGGAAGAAATTTCTAAGGACAGTCGTTTTTCTGTCAAAATAATTTCCTGCTCGAGGACCCTGGTTGCTCTCGTGATAAAATTATCAAGGGTCCCCGTAACACGGCCCATAGAACTATCCTGCGTGAATTTTCTACCAGACCTAAGAGATGACATTTTTTGGGACAAACAGCACACAAATCAAAAAGAATGGCCAGAAATAGAAAACGAAGGAGAGAGCCTAGAGACAATTGGTAGGCAATGAAAAACAAATACCAACAACTGGTGCAATTGTCTAACAATCCACTAATATAAGTGAATCTCACTGGCACAACTGTTCGTATGGAGTATGGAGTAGGCAGTGTCGCCACCAGGGATATAGACCCGTCCCGTCCACGGCCGACCACGAACGGCCACAAACGGCCCGCTCTTTGCCCGGTCTTCGCCCCGGGCTGCGTCCCGCGCGCGTACCGCTAGCGCGCTAGGCCTGGTTCGATTTTAAGGTAGGGGCGGAGTCAAGGGCGTGAGCGGGAAGAGGAGCCAGGTGAGCACAATCAAGGAGCGCAGTGCTCCGTGGTCCTCGCAGTCCCGTGGGTGTAGGGTTCTGCAGCCTGCCCCCGATCAGCAGCGTAGCGTCCAGGAAGGAGGGGGAGCACCCAAGAGTCGCACACACGATGAACACCAGCCGAGATTTAAAGGTTCAGGCCGGCGAGCGGCTCCCGCGCAGCGGGGGCCGCGAGGTGCTGCGTGCAAAGATGAATCCAAGGCGGGAAGAGGAGCCAGGTGAGCACAATCAAGGAGCGCAGTGCTCCGTGGTCCTCGCAGTCCCGTGGGTGTAGGGTTCTGCAGCCTGCCCCCGATCAGCAGCGTAGCGTCCAGGAAGGAGGGGGAGCACCCAAGAGTTGTAAAATACATAGATGTAGCAAAAAAGTAAAATTGGCGCATGGCGACATGCAAACCGAACTCTTTGATTACACATACTCAGCTTTCATTTTTCTATTTACTGTTATTGTAATCATACTGGATATTCGATCTTTTGGCATTTGTAAAAGTGATAACTGCTGTGTACCACTCTGCCCAGGAAGTAGCTCTCCCGTGTGCAGCCCATAGAACTAAGTTCGAGGCCTTCACTGAAATAAATTAATACAGGTTTACCAAAATTGAAAAGCGTGCATTTGAAACATAAATCTGTGTAATTTCAAAATGTATAAGCTGATGCTCAAGGAAAAATTATTTTACTTCCAAATTAAAGATGATATATGAATGACAAAAATCCAACTGTGTTGGGTAGACTATTATTAACGTGTAGCTAAGAGCATTGCAGCTATGGCTGTTATGTATTAGGCGTGTAGAGCTATTCCACAGTGGCAAAGCATTTTTTGCATTATTGCCGGCAACCGTGCCTACAACACGAAGATGATCACTGCTAGGGATCTTCTGTATGGTGACCTCTAATGTAATCCTGTCTGATGTGATTACTACTACATCTTAAATAATATAAGATGATTTTCATTGAATGCAAGTAGCTCTTATTACAGAAATGTTTGAAGACCCTGTCCTACATCAAGGTAAACCTCAGCATCCTCATTAGGACAGACTTGCAGCTGAGAATCGGTGCATTAATCAGTGTAATGTGTGTGCTTGCAATAAAGATTTTTACTGGTGTAGCTAATGAGTTCATTATGATGTGTTGGTGCGAGTGCCTAATTTGCCTCCTCGGAGGTATTGTTAGATCACTCTCAGTCATCCAGGAAATATGTAAGTATGTCCAGTTGTGGTGTTTTGACACAATGTAGGAAAAAGAATATTGTGATAAAAAAATTTGTGTAAAGAATATCGAAAGTAAAAATAGAGGGCCTGATTTTGAGTTTGATTTAGATTGATTTTGAGCTTGCCTCAGGCACAGCTGCACCAAACCCACGCAAGAACCACCGACCGCATCACAAGTTGAACTTGTGTGTTACACAAGTTCAATTCGTGATACGGTCAGCGGTCCTTTGCCTTTCCCATGGCGGTGGCTGGACAACAGGCACCGCAATGGGAACGGCAAAAAAAGTTCCTGCACGACATGGAACGTTGTGGGAATACATGTTGTGACTCCCTGAATGTATCCCTATGGTGGGGGGGGGACATGTGGGGATATGTAGGCCCCCCTTTGTTACAACATAGCCAGCTTTTGCATGGCAGGGCTCAGCCATGAAAAGGCTGGTGGTCCAGGAACTCGTAATATGCTGAGTGGGACAGCGCCAGTCCCCGCTCAGCAAATTGTGTTGTGGCGCTCCTGCGCCACTGCCAGGGAACAACTGTTTCCTGGCGCAGCTGGTGGTCCACCATCCCTACAACTTTGACAGTCGTAATAGAGAGGATGGAGGACCGCCTACATGAGTCTGGCAGTCGCAAGACCACCAGACTCGTAATCAAGCTCATAATTTTTAGTGTTGTTTTTAATATTTTTGTAAACATCGATGTAGATAATATGCCTGTAATATCATTTGTAAGTGTTAATTAGTATGTTAATTATTGTAGTGTGTTTGATTGTATCTGTTTAATATTTTTAGAGGAGTTTTTGGTAAGATCGTTAAAATTAATATTCTTAGTTGGATTCATGTATATAAATAATTGATTAATACTTTTTTTAGTAGATGGATAGTGTTTTTTTTTAGGAGACTAATGGTCGGGAGATTTAGATTTTTTTTAAAATAGTTTATATTAGATTCTTTTTTTAATAATTTTGTAGGTATGCAACATAATGATTTTGACTATGCAAATACATTTTGTTACATTCATAATTTTAATACATTTTATTTCATATTAATTAAGATATACGTTAAAAAAATAGTTTAAAATGTTAAAATATCTAACATAAAGTAAAATATTTAGAAATATTTGTATGTAACATTTTAAAATTGTATACTTTTGGCAAAAATTGTTTTAAATTATAGAAATACTTTAATGTGTATTGCTTTAAAATTGTAATTTTATTTAACTTTTTTGAAATATACAATAATTTTTATATTCTATGATTTTTTAGTTTGGATTATTTGTGTATTGCTCATTTTATGGTTTAAAGTTTAGAAATAGTAGTAACTGTTTCACATATGTATTAATTATTAATAGTAATTAAAGATATTTTAAAAATATTTTAATATTTAAGTATGTATATATAGGTTAGGAGTTTTGGTTAGTGTGTTTTTATAATACATTTTATTTAATTTTATAGTAAAAGAAATGTGTATGAGTATCGAGTATTGGTTGTGTATTTAAAATGCTTAAGTTAAATTATCTTGTTTAAAAAATTTATATTGAAGGCTTTCCTGCTGTGCTGCCCTACGGCAAAAGAAAAGGACAGGAATACGCCGTTTCTATCAGATACGGCGCATTCCTGTCCTTTTCCCCTGCACTGGCGCACACTGACTCCAGTGCGCCAGAGCAGGCACCTTTGCACCATGGTGCTAGAGTGCCTGCATTGTGGGAATGATATTTTTTGTGCAGGAAGAGAAACATTCCTGCACAAAAAAGAATCACTAGAGGTTTTTTTCCTGGGGAGGTGTAAGTTTTTGGCGCTGCCTCAGAGTTACGATTTCTGATAAATCTGGGGCAGTGTCAAAAAGCCATGTATATTGCTGGGAATGCACCCAGCAACACCTATTCCACGGCCCTTTAACACAGAAAACTGTGTGAAAAGGAACTCATCATCTTCTTCAACCAGCTTCATAAAAATGTTAATGTCCCCATCAGAGAAATGTTTTAATTTTTTAATTCCTATAGTTGAAGGTATTTGCCTGAGGACCACAGTAATTTCCAGTGCTACAGCACATGACCAATATAGATTCATCTCAGCAAACCTTTTAAATTACTATATAATGGAAGTGGAAACATAATAATTTTACAAGAATTTCAAGAGAGAAGCTTGTTCGTACTTGGCACAAACTTTCTTCATTGAGTTACATTTGATGTTACTGCGAGCTAGTCTAGCTACTACAGTAGATTTTTTGTTAATCTCTTTTTAATAGGCCAATGCAACTAAAATGCTGAATGTCAAATCCGTATTTTCATGTAATGTGATAATTTGAGTCATAAGAATACTAAACCATAAAACTGTAGGCATTTTAATATATATTAAGCGCAAAACATACGAGCTGAAATCCTATATTTCACAAGGTTTACCCCTGACACAACAAAATCACACAGCCAGGCCAAATTGTCAGTTTTCATTTAAAAAACCAGAGTTAGCAGACTTTAGTGAATAGTACACTGTTTATTCGTGATTGATGCATTATTCTTTTTGACTTCATCTTCCAAATGTTTCTGATGTCTCCAGGACCCATGGTCAACATTATATGTGTCCAGGAACCACAATTCACATTTGATGCACATCAAACACTGCAGTAACTATTTCAGTTTGGAAATAAATAATTTACTTGAACAGAATTGAACCCATTTGCCTCATGTTAGACGTAATGTAATTGATTTTCAAATTCTGAGGTTTGATACAACTCTGTACTATTGTCCACTATGTAATAAAAAGCCCCACTCAGTACTCTCTGGCTTATATTTAAAAAAAATATAGATATGTATATTTTGTTCAAACTTTCAGTTAAATTTGAGACTTCTACCTGACTTTTGAGACTGATAAATTATAGTAATTAATAAGGTATAAAAACCTGCACTTTACCTAGAAATGTCTTCAACCAACAATATTTTCAAATACCTTCTTCGGCTTACAGAAAGCCTAACTCAATCAGAGACCAACCTAGCACTGCTTGGGAAAACTTTCCCTTCAATCATAAACAACAATGCCAGTTTGGGAGACAGGGTGATTGGAAGCTGGAGTATTTTAGTCAGGATATGGGATTATGAAGCCACAATATTTCTAGATCATATAACATGACCAGGTCACATGAAAGAAATCTTCCTATCACAGTGTGTCATCTGAGGGGTTGTGGGGAACTGATTATGTCCCTTTTCCAGAGGTGTGCAGGCGTGAAGTATACGCTGGGGATATAATTGAATTGATTGAGTCTAAGCTTTGATGAGATTGTGAGTGTATGTGTGGCCATTTTAACTTCTTGACAGCCACCTTCATCTAGGGGTAGACTCTGTGTCAGATGCTCGTCTTCTTTCAGTCTTCCTCCCAGAAGTATTACTTAAAAAGCAGCAGGACATCTGTAAATGTTGTTCTCTTCCAACTGACCCATTGTTAAATTTGCTTCTAGATGGCTGTATTATAGAATGCTCACCAGTACCTTTCTGTGACTATTCAATGCTTGTATCAACTGAAGATATTCATAACATTTAGTTTTATGCAGGTTGAATCAATCGGACAGTTCTAGGAAGGATTTATTACGGTAGCAATCCCATCTGTAGCCTGCTCTTGTAACACCAATGTTTTCCCAGTATGAGAATACACACAGATCATCGACCTATGTCAACCATATCCCATGCCAAAGAGGTGTGTCCTGGGTGACCAACTCATCCCATCCTGACCAGTTAAGTGTCTTACTCCGATATTATAAGACCATCTTGGTAGCCAGAGGTAGGGATGGTGGATACGATCCTTCACACAGTGCCTGGAGCATGAAGGGTTCTGTCAGTTCCCGTAGATCAATCCATATGTCTGGATCATTATGCATCTGAACAGCCAATCGTTAAATGTGGTCAGCTAGGCTACACACCTAGGATTTTGAATAGTTGGAAGGACACTCAGGGGTGTGTTCCCTAATTTTATATTTATTTCAGGGATTGGTGTGCCTTAGAATAGGCATTATGTCATTCCCTGATCTCGTGTTTTAATACAGTGACTTATCGCCAGGTTGAGTGGGTGTAAATGCAAAGACAAAATGAGTTATAAAGTATTAAATACTTGGGGGTGTGGCATGGTAGGCCAAGATGATGTATACTCTGCTCTGAGCTCCCGATCTGGCCAGTGGAACTACCTAAATCCATAATGCTGATGGGACCACAACCAGCTTGGGCTGGTCTGCTTTTTGTTCTGATGTCGTAGCACCCCTTTTCGATCATGGACAGACGACCTTGATTCAATGATATGGCCTTGTGGGTAACCGCAAGGGGAGCTCAGGTCGTGCCAAGATGTGCCATTGTTTTCCTAAAACAAAAACAAGATGGTGGGTGTGACATCTCTGGGTGGCTGACGAGGCAGCGAGAGCCTCTCAGACAACGTTGGGAGCCGAATGAAATCGGTAATCCCCTCTCTGACCACACAAGAGGACTCTTCTGCCCGAATCTGCTGGACCTGCCACCGTTGAGTGCCTTACCACAGGACACAGTGGACAAGACACCAGGTGAGTCTTCTGGTGAGTATCTGCTGACACTGTACAACTCCCATACCATGCTGCTCAGCTAAGGCCCAGCTTCATGAGCATCTCTCTGAGCAGATCCCCTGGATGCCGTGGGCCACTTGGCTGAGGCCTGGGAGTGTCCTTAGTGTATGCCACATTGCAGACTACAACAAAGGGGCCCTGCAAACCCCATCCTCTAGTTTGATCTATCTACGGTCCCTTGAACTAATGGGCTTGTATTCAATTTTGTAGGGGATTGACCTGCCACCCCCTGGTGCCTACAACAGACTGCGCCGACCACACCATGCGGAGCCACTCGGGGGAGACTCTGATTGACTAGCAGAAACTGCCGTTCCCGACCTCCCAGACAGTGGCTAAGGGCCATTGCCTTTTCGGGTCCCATCCAATATCTTTGGACCCCAATCTAAGGCCTGCACTTAGCTGCATGTGCTGCCCACCTTTGATGTTGGCCACACAAGCACTGCTGAGAATTGCCAAGCTTATTGGGCCCTATCTGACGCCTCTAGAGGGGCTGAGATAAGTTTGTCTCCTCTCTCATAGGCTCCTGCAGCGATATTTGCTTTGGCTGGCTGGCCTGAAGCTCCTGTGCTCCTCCTGCTCTCCTGACCATGGCCTCGGAACCCACAACGGTTCCGAATCAAGGGTCAAGCCAAACTAACTGATTCCAAGGGACAAAGCAAAGAATTAAATGTTGATATATGTGTGTCACACAGACAAAAGGTTATGAGATTGATGCAAATTTTCTAAACAAACTGAAATAATTTTGGGTAGCATTCCAACCCGTTGCTTTTCACCCACTGTACTACCCTTGACAGAGGTCCACCTTATGCAAATTAGTCCTGACCCTGCACATCCTGGGAACAGTCCATGCAGAACTGCCAGATGATGTCCCCTCCAGAATGGTACAACATGCAACCCCAGACTGTTTTTGCCTGATAAAATCCCATCACGGACGGGCAGCTTGGATCTCGTTGCACAGTGAGCAAGGGATCCAAGTCTGGTCAAATGCCTGGCCATTTAGGGCATAACATTGAACACATAAAGGGTGATGGAAAGAATGCTTGCAAATAGTCTAAACCACTCCAAATGTCTCTTGGTAGCATTCCAGACCATTGTTTTTCACCCAGTGTGCTGCTCTACATAGAGCCTGACACACAACTCAATACTGACCCTGCACCCTATGGAAATAGTTCATATGTATGCATCATAATATGCATACAAACAGAAATACTGTACATGCATCTGCTCAGCCACACACATACATACTCAAAAACAGACACACACACACAAGTAAATCAATAATACACCAACAAACTCACTACACAAGCATTCCCACAAAATCACGCACTCACACCTGCCCGTTCTGACTCAGAGTGGGATGTTAAGTGAATGAGTATTATGTATGATTGATGAGTGTGCCAGATAAGGGAATGACTTGATACTCACTATTTAGTATGAATGACTGTAGTGAGTCCATCTGCTGTTTGTGTATGGTTTGAAAAACAGAGATCATCACTATAATCAGTTTCAAGCACCAAGCGCACCAACAGAAAAAATAGTGAGATCTCACCATCCAGTAATTGCGTAGGCCATAGTGTACTTGAAAATTGACAAGGCCTAACCCGGTAGGTGCTTCGCCACAATCACCCTCTCACTCACCCCGCAAAAATATTGTGGAACAAGTAACATTGCCTTTAATCAGTGATGGAGTGTCCAATATTCGTTCAATGGCAACAATGTGACTTATAATCTCTTTGCTCATTTTTCCTAAATCATGAATGATAATTCAGTTCTTATCAAGTACTGTAAGGCAAGCCCCTTTCAAATGTAATTTGAAATAAGATCACAGACACAGTTGAAATAGTTCACCTAAATTTCCACCAAATGTGATGTGAATGTGTTTTTTGCTATCCAGTTGTGCATGATTTGGACTAGAAACCAGCTCTGGAAAATCATTTTTCCCTGTTCCATGATAATGATACTTACTTTTAGGATGTAGCCCAAAGAATTAACTCACCCTTAAAGTGTGTTTGACAAAACTACCGAATAATTAACTTGTTACTGTCCAGACCAGGATTGTGAATGGAGTGAAAGAGGAAAGGCATAATTCAAGGAACAATTCTTCACAATTACATTAGTGGACAGTGTCCTTCATTAAAGAGTGTCCACAGTACTAAGTTTAGGTACAGAAGCTGGAAAAGGGGTGTGATAATGTTGGCTATGTAAAACCCAAACGGCACCCAGAAACTCATATTTGTGTGTTTTCGCAAACCTGTAGCATGGTATTTTACCATACAGGCACTACACACTAATCTACTGCAGAAAACAACCATTTACAGTGTGGGAAAAGAAACACAGCACCCCCATGCTCCATGAGAGCATTGGGAGCTGAGGTTCCTCTACAGAGTAAAATACGATCCCTAGAAAAAAAGTGAGAGTTTGTTGCCTAACTGCAGAACCCAGAATTTACTCAAAGATCATCCATTCTGCAAACAAAGTGCAGGGGTATGTCTAGTTGGTCGAGGGATACACACAGACATCTGCAGATTGTGTATATGTCAAGAAGTAATCCTAAGGATTTTGAAAGCTATCTAAAAAAATGTTAATCTATGCAAATCAGTGTAGTAAATTTGTGATGGAGACTGTTTCAACGTTCTCCTAACTCTCTACAATTAGGGAATAAAGAAAACAAAAAATAACGGATATAGAAAAAAAAAAGAGTATAGTTGTAACTTAATACATTGCTAGGTTGATGAGATGGGGTATGGGAAACCACTGCATGAAATTTCAAGATATTTTCTTACAACTTGCCATCTTCTTATTGAAGTTCATTATGTTCGCTCACCATGTAGCATTTTACTAACATGGCATATCAGCGAACCGAAATAGGTAAATTAAAAATTAGGTAAAAAAAGACTGTTGTGTTCATATCCTAGCAGTTAATGTAGGATACAAACACTGCATGTCATTGTATTACTTTAGCTAGATTGTAAAGAGGGTAAAAATAGCAAATACGTGCTTGAGAACTAGTCTGATCCTGCAGGTGATATTGACAGAAAGGGAAAAAGAGTAAATCCGAACATGTATGTGACCATACCTTCAGAGCATGAATCTTCGCTGCTAACACTTAGCCTCTCAGCATTGCCCTGAACATATTTGTTGTACAACTTTATCCGCAAAGCCCAGCTCAGATCTGGTTGCCTGACAGTATTCTTAAGGCGACGTCTTGCATTGGCAAACCAGTTGGAAACCTGAATAATAAAACAGATAATTGTAATTAATCTTCAAAGAGTTCATATATTTGAGAACATGACTTCTTTCTATGTCCAGATTATCAAATAATTCATATCAGTAATTTTAACTCGAAAATGGCTCCCCAACATGTACTTCTTTAGTGTAATTTAATTTCAGGATCTCAGTGCAAAATCGAAATGAGGATCTCCCTTGAATGTTAGTTTCTTACCTTCTCAAATGTTTATATTCAAAATGTCAATGGATATTATAAATTTAAAGTTAAGCACATCACCTTTGGCAATGTCCCATTGTGATTAACAATATACCTTTCCTGTTGCATCTCTATATTTTCACATTATGCAATGCATGTTATCCTCCCGTAGCTGCTACACAACCATGATAAATATTAAGGTACTACCTACTGGTTCTGTGTACATCTTTTATTTTTAGGGGCATGTGCTCAAACGCAAAAAAAATCTTAGCTAAGATAAGTCAAAACAGTAGCATGAAAACTTTAAAGCTCACTGAACTAAGGAAAATAAGTAGCAAAATGAAACACAATGCCAAAAGGTTGAATGAATGTAATAATAATTAGCACTAATGCTACGATGGGTGTCAGGCTCCCCTGTGCAAGAGAGAACTGTACTATGTACTAAAATGTTTATAGACATATTTGTTGTTCATCTGTTATTTAACAATAAATCATCATGAAAAAATGTGTTACTGCACTTTTTGTAAGATGTAAGACCTCCATCTAAGTTTAAGGGAAGAGAAAGATAAGTCACATATCTCAAAATTTAGATGCTTCTCTTCATCACAGATGCTCATTGACCAAAATACTAAGGGACCAAATCCGATTTTTCAGCTGAGTAGTGGCACGACCGTGAAAACCACTGCACCACTGCTCAGCCAAAGATTGCCCTGTCCGCCCACCATATTACATTTTACAAGTAGTCTGGCAAGCGGGCGGAGTGGCGGTCCCATGGTGATGCCTCATTTAAAGGTGGCTGCGCAATTAAAAAAGGCACCGCAATGGGACCGCACTACAAGGTTCCTGCCAGGCATGGACTTGAAAGTCACAGGGGGGCACATGTTATGTCCCCCTGTGTGCATGCATTTGTGATTAAGGCAAAGGGGCGCCCTTAGGTCCCCCTTCGTTTCCTCTCCTTCAAGGTTTACATGGAGGAAGAACCACCATGTAAATCCTGGTGGAGAGGAAACGCATAATATTATTGGTGGTCCTGCAAAGCATACTGTGGCGGTTCCCTGGCGGGTCGACTGCCGAAGTCGTAACTGGACAGTCAGACCGCCAGTGCATCACCATGAGTCAGGCGGTCCTCGGACCGCCAGACTCGTAATAGGGCCCAATGAGTGCCAGAAGTGTTATCACACACATTTTGAGGACATCACAAGGCCACTTTCCCTCCCTCAGACGCTCAACAGACTCCTTTTCAATGATGAAAGGCTTAGGGAAGGAAAAGGTGTGTTAATTTCACAGTTTAATCAGGGTTCCCCCATTAACATGTTGTACCTGTCACTGCATGTATGCCCCATGAGAAAATAGTAGCAGGGGCAGTACTTTGGGCACCGAATGAACAGCTGTGGTAGTGACTTCTACCCCAAATTACCAATGTTCCAGTCTGCAAGAGACCTGGCCAAGCAGTTCGAACTGGACTGTTCCATCTGGAGCAGGGCCAATACTGATTTGAATATGACTGGTCTCTGACTACAGCATGACAGTGGACACTTTTTTAGTGTGGAAGTGGGCAAAAAATTATACACTGGAATGTGGCCCAAGCAGTAGCTGCAATTAATTCAAGTATTATTTCCATCACTTTTTAGTTTGTTGATAAGAGGAGCAGTATCAGCTCCTCCGCTAAGGCGGAGGAGCGTCGCCCTACTGCTGCAAAGCAGTGAAAGAAAGAACAAATAAAATGATAATAACTTGAGGTTATTATCATTGCATTTGTTCCTGCTGCGCAGCTTTGCGGGGCAAGCGGGGCAGGTTTGCTCTCAGAGAAGAGGAGGAGTGGTTTCCCCACTCCAAGTGCGCAATGACTGTTTGGCCGGCCCGCTCGGGCTGGCCAAACAGTCAAGCGCACTTCGCAAGTTCTCCATGCAGGCTGCATTACAGCCTGCGTGGAGAACATGCCGAGGCCCCCATTTCCTGGCTGAGCGCCGTGGATCACATTCAGTGGTGTAGCTAGGGCGGGGCGGTGGGGACAGTCCGCCCCAGGCGGCACTATTTTGGGGGCAGACAAAGGCATTCAGATAATGCTCGGCTTGCTTTCGTGGACGTTCGGGGACGGGCAGAGAAGGAATAGGACTCGGGCAATGTCCTCTTCTTTTTTGTGCTGGCAGCTGTCCCCCCCTCTCTTCCTATTATTTACTCTCTTTCTGTCTTGCTCCTCACTTACTGAAAACCGTAACTTGAAGAAACGGTTCACAACCTCTTTCCTTCTTTCATTTAGTTGCTTCCCTGTGAAATGGATCCAAAAAAGAAAAACACTCATGCGGGAAATGCCCTTTTTCTGACATTTTTCTATTCCCATGTGCAGCGGGATGGAGAGAAATAGAAGGTTTTAAATATGAAAAATAAATACATAACTAAATAAAGCAAGACAGAGTGGTTGCAAAGTGGCCAGATTGGTTTTATTCACATCCAAACACATCAGCCTCACTTTACAGACTTTGCAGTGAAGAGCTACTTTTGTTTTCTCGTCTTTCTTTGAACAGCATTGTTGTCCCCAGGTGGGGAAGTGCACTATTCCTGGAGGTACTGCAATACCTGGTTGAGGGGTGGATTAGAAAACAAAATGCGTACCATTGCTCTGTTTATGGATGTGGTCTTTTTAAACCATACTGCTTACGTTTATTAAGGATATAAGCAATGGACATTGAAACGGTTTCCTTCAGGGCCCTCTAGTCATGTCCTTAAATTTTCAGGTAAAACCACTCGCTGATTTCTGAATAGTGAGTGAGAGATCGTTAAGGTAACCATGTTGTTTCTGATTACATTTCACATGCTTTACTTAATCTTGCATTCCCTATGAGTGTTTGCTTTAACTTTTTTTTTTAAGCACCATATTACTCTTATCAAGTGCATAATTTGAATTGAGCCACATCCAAGTGTTTATAGCGGGCACAATTAGATTGTAGCTGAAGGCAGTGAGAGTTTCTCTTAGGGGGGCAGTATAGTGTTCAGTGGGGGGGGGGCACTATGGCCAGAGCTGTCGAATTTGGATCTGGGGAACTGGGTTCAGCCTTCATGACCAGTCCACCAGACCACTCTACTGAGGGAGCATATTCCCATGCTAGACCTTACAAGGCCCCACTAGACCTTAGAAGGCTTGATGTCTTAGCACAAGCAGGTGTACCCTAGTGGTGTCAATTGTGAGTTAACCTTGAAGGCCTGTCCACCACAATCCATACTGAAGTTCATCTCCAGTCTTGCGGGCAGGCCTACGAAGCAGCACACCCTAGAGCAACAGTGATCCAGTCACTGTGACTCTGTCACTGAGGTCACATGAACCTTGAGCAGGTTAGGGCGGTGGGAATGGTGTGACCGCACTGGGTACCTATTTCGGGTGGGTGCGTAGTGTTGTGCGAACGGTGTGACCGCACTGGGTACCTATTTCAGGTGGGTGCGTAGTGTTTGCAAGTATATTATAGTTTTAAAAAAACTTGCTGCCTCCTTCCTGGCCTCCAGCAATTTTCAGAAACAATAAAAATGTCATGATAACTTTGGTGATTAATGTTCTTCATAAAGAGAGATCCAAGTTTTGTCTAGTGGAAGGGTTGACTCCTGGAAAGGTAGCCCAGAGGGTTAATGTGCCTGCTGCAAAGAACATTTACCATGCAGATCACAAAGTGCACTGCTTTAATGGGGGGACCATGATGAATGGTCATTTAATGTCAGCTGTAGATGATGGATCCCTGAACAGTGTCATGTATGTGCATGTTTGCATTGTGTTGAGGGGATTACCAGGTAATTGTTCATGCAGCTCTCTGATGGATGTCACATGCGGTTTTTCTGAGTCCCCAGATAGATCATGCAGTCTGTGTGTTCTCTTTTGTACTGCCAGTCACTGCCAGTCACCGCTGTATTCAACTGTGTAGCCTTGGACCGTGTCATGTATGTGCATGTAATTTGCATGGTCGAGGTAACTATTAACAGCGATACTACGTGTCTCTCGGTCCTCTTTCAAGTGCTTGCCGTCCTTTTTCCCCAGCAACCCCCCCCCCCCCAAAAGGGGCGGCAATCTGAGGGATAGCCCCGGGCACCACAAGCTCTAGCTACGCCTCTGATCACATTGCAGCATTGTGATTGGCTTAGGGGAGGGAGCCTGGCTGCTTCCTGTTCTGGCCCCGGAACGACTAAGACGAAGAGGGAGAGAGTGGGAGAGTGGGAGAGCAGGGAGGAGATACTTTTTTTTCTTTTTCTTTTTCTTTTTATATCCCCACCCCAATCCATGCCAGCCGCTGCTGAAGAGGAAGCGCCTGTGTAACTGAGTGGTTGGCCCTGACAGTTCTAAGTGGGGGTGCGAGAAATCAGAGACTTTCCCAGAAACCATGTATTACTGGGTTTCTGATCTTTCCCAAAAACGATGAGCTTTGTATTACTGTAATCAACAAGCAAACTGCTTTTTTCATTATACATGTCTAAATACTTCAAAGATATAACTAATACAATGGGATCTATAAAGTCATCCACATATTCTACAATATGTATATATGGCTTCCCCAGTTTTGGTGGAAACGATCTGGTCCTTTGCATAGCCCTTACAAGGTCAGCTGTATAGAAACTGAAATGCATGTCCAGCAAGCCCCTCTGTTTCGACCACTTATTTGTTGGAATATGTTCTACAATATGGTGGCCATGGGCAAGCTTAATCTGGATCCATAGCCCTTCCTTAAGAAAGTTAATTGCTGTTAGACGAGGACTTGATATGTTCCATGAAGAGATATTTTCTCAAAAAAAGCCACAGTCTACGCTGTCAAATGCAGCACTGTAGTCAATTAAAGCACACATATAACAGCATTGGAGAGCTGTGGACATTAAGCTGAATCAAAAACAACGCTGTTGGAATATTGTCCATTGAACTACAAGGCCCTCATCTTCAACCTACTTTTTCTAATTCAGTCAGAAATATTTTGAATGTATATTTCTATCCACATCAAGAAGAGTGATAAACCTGTAATGAGATGATCACCCTTGATAAAAATTGGATGCAAAAAAGATTCGCTCCACATTTTTAGAATGGAGGCTTGTTGAAATGCTGCTGCACAAACTAGCAAGAACCTGTGGCTCACTATAGAATAACTGCTTTGAACAAGGTTGCTGGAAGGCGGCAGGACTGTTATTGGTCCCGTGGCATCACAAGCTCCTTTGGCCCTCAAGGCCTGCTCTACCATCGTCTTATCAAAGTCTGCTCCCTAGTCACGGCTGTTGTTTTAAAAGCAGGTGTACATTTGTGCTTGTGAAACTTATGTGAAGAGTGTCCGCAATCTTGAACCCAGACTGCACATTTAAAAGTCGCCTTCTCAAGGGTCTGCCACCACGGATGAGGAATAACATTGGAAAGGAATATGCTACTTACCAGTATGCATCTGTTCTTGGCATGTAGAGCTGCAGAGTCACACACTGAGGATAAGATCGCCATCTGGTGTTGGGCTCGGATGATTGCAGGTTGTTGTTGTCTTCGGAAGAAGCTTTGGTCACGAGGTTGGTGACTCCTCCCCTGGACAACAGTGCGCATGGGCATCCACTCCATCGTCAGATTGTTTTTTCGCCATGATGGGAAAAGATGGAGTGTATAGGAATGAAAGAAAGGATGTCCATGTGTAATGTCTAAGTAAGACGGATGCTGGAACAGATACAGGTCCCGGGGAGGCGGGCGGGCGTGTGTGACTCTGCAGCTCTACATGCCAAGAACAGATGCATACTGGTAAGTAGCATATTCCGTTCGAGGCATATGAGCTGCAGATCACACACTGAGGATAGATTATACAGCAGTGCTTCCCCTTAGCGGTGGTCGCCTGTATCTGTTGCAGCAGCTTGAAATAAAGTTTTTAGGACAGCCTGGCCCACTGAGGCCTGTTGTTTGGCCTGCACGTCAACACAGTAGTGTTTAGTGAAGGTATGCGTGGTAGACCACGTGGCTGCCTTGCAAATGTCTTCTAAGGGAATGTTACCTAAGAAGGCCATAGAAGCCCCTATTTTACACGTGGAGTGCGCCCTAGGGGGAACTGTAAGTGTACGTTTAGCCTTTAGGTAGCATATTTGGATGCATTTAACTATCCACCGGGCTATACCGGATTTGGAGATCGGATTGCCTTTATGTGGTGGTGCGAAAGCAACAAAGAGTTGTTTCGTCTTTCGAAAAGGTTTTGTCCTGTCGATGTAATAAAGCAAGGCTCTTTTGACATCTAAGGTATGTAGGGCCCTTTCAGCTACGGAGTCTGGGTTTGGGAAAAAGACTGGTAGCTCTACTGATTGGTTAAGGTGGAAAGGGGAAATCACTTTTGGAAGAAATTTAGGGTTTGTCCTAAGAACCACTTTGTTACGGTGTAGTTGTAAGAAAGGTTCCTCTAGTGTAAGGGCTTGTATTTCACTTACTCTGCGTAGGGAAGTGATTGCGATAAGGAAAGCTACCTTTCATGTTTGGAATTGTAATTCACATTTGTGCATTGGTTCAAATGGGGGACCCATGAGTCTTGTGAGAACCACATTGAGATTCCACACTGGGGCAGGTGGTAATCTTGGGGGAAGAATTCTTTTGAGACCTTCCATAAACGCTTTGATGGCTGGTAACTTAAAAAGGGACAGGTGTTGCCTGTTTTGCAAGTAGGCTGCCAAGGCTGCTAGGTGTAAACGTATAGAGGAATAGGCTAGATTGCATCTTTGCAAGTGTAGTAGATAGCAAATGATGTTTTGGATGGAAGCATCCAATGGATGTATGTCATTATTAGCGCAGTAGATGGCAAATCGTTTCCATTTAGCGGCATAACACGCTCTAGTAGTAGGGCGTCTGGCTTCCTTTATGATATTCATACAGTCTGGAGGGAGATTGAGGTAACCGAACTCTAAGACCTCAGGAGCCAGATCGCTAGGTTCAGTGTTTGAGGATCTGGGTGTCTGATTTCTCCATGGTTCTGGGTTAATAGATCCGGGGAGAGGCGTAGCCTTTGATGTGGAACTAAAGATAGTTCCAGAAGTGTGGTGAACCACGGTTGACGTGCCCAAGTAGGAGCCACTAGTATTAGTGTTAGTGACTGTTGTTTCAGTTTGCGTACCACAAATGGAACTAGTGGGAGAGGCGGAAAAGCGTACGCAAATCTGCCTGACCAGTTCATCCATAGGGCATTGCCCTTCGACTGTGGGTGTGGAAACCTGGCGGCGAAGGTTGGGCATTTTGTGTTTTCGGGAGTGGCGAACAGGTCTATGTCTGGTTGTCCCCACTTTTGGAAGAAGGGGAGTAGAACCTTGGGGTGTAGTTCCCATTCGTGGATCTGCTGTGTGTGGTGACTTAGGAGGTCGGCCACTTGATTGTGGATCCCTGGGAGCTGTTCTGCTAACAGGTAGATGTTTTGGGGAATTGCCCATCTCCAGATTTGCTGTGCCAGTTGGGACAGTTGGAGAGAATGTGTCCCTCCCTGTTTCTGTATATAATACATTGTCGTCATGTTGTCTGTGCGTATGAGGACAGTTTTGTTCTTTAGGTGAACTTGAAAGGATTTTAGTGCTAGGAACACTGCTAAGAGTTCCAGGTGGTTGATGTGGAGAAGTTTCGGTTGACTGGTCCATCTGCCCTGAGTGGTATGGTGAAGGAGGTGGGCTCCCCACCCTGTGAGAGATGCGTCGGTAGTTAGCACAACTTGTGGAAGAGGCTCTAAGAACGGTCGTCCTTTGGACAGGTTGATGGTGTTCCACCATTTCAGTGAGCGAAGTGAGCGACTGTCCACCAACACCAGATCGGTAAGTTGTCCGTGAGCTTGGTTCCACTGTTGAGCTAGACATTCCTGTAAGGGACGCATCTGAAGTCGTGCGTGTGGGACTATGGAGATGCAGGACGCCATCATGCCTAGGAGCTGCATGAACACTCTTGCTGGAAGAGATGGATGAGTTTGAAATTGAGAGATGAGATTTTGTATACTGGCTATCCTGTCAGTGCTGGGATAAGCAATGGCTTTGGATGTATCTATGGTTGCTCCTAGATACTGATGTAAGTGAGAAGGTTGTAGATGGGATTTGGGGTAGTTGATAGTGAACCCCAAATTGTGGAGAGTTTGAATGGTGCGATGAGTGTGGAGAACGCATTTTTGGTGAGTATTGGCTTTTATGAGCCAATCGTCCAGATAGGGGAAGACATGGATCTGTTGTCTTCTGAGGTGCACTGCCACGACTGCTAAGCACTTGGTGAACACTCTGGGTGCTGTTGTTACTCCGAATGGGAGAACTGTGAATTGATAGTGTTGCCCATCTACCACAAATCATAGATATTTTCTGTGAGCGGGATGCATAGGGATGTGAAAGTATGCGTCCTTGAGGTCCAATGTGGCAAGGAAGTCTCCCTGTTGTAACAGTGGGAGGACTTGTTGGAGGGTGGTCATATGAAAATGATCTGAATGTATATACTGGTTTAGCAGTCTGAGATCCAGTATGGGCCGTAATGTTTTGTCCTTTTTGGGAATGAGGAAGTATAGAGAATACACCCCTGTTCCCTGATGTTGAAGAGGGACTGGTTCTATCGCATGTTTTTGTAACAGGGATTGAACTTTTTGTTTGAGGAGAGAGAGATGATGTGAGGACATTGGACGTTGTTTGGGTGGTATGTTTGGGGGGGATTGTATGAGTTCTAGGCAGTAGCCAGACTGGATAATTTGTCTTACCCATCTGTCTGTGGTGATGGAAGTCCAGACAGGTAGGAATTGTAGGAGTCGCCTAAGGCCTCCAAAAGCTTAGACTCCTTGTCTGGGGGGGGCGTTTCTCCAGTTGTCTGTGAGTTAACGCGCTTCCTGGCATTTGATACGACCAAGGAGTCTAAAGGGAGCTGGGCTTTAATGTATGCAGGGTCCTGCGGGGCTGGTCGGTACTTTTTTTCGATGCGGGGGTTGAGAACCCTCGCTCGAACAGGGTCTTTAAAGACCTCAGTGGCATGCTTTATAACCCCTTTAATCATGGGAAGAATGTGAACAGTTTTTTGTGACTGCTCAAAAGTATCGAGGAGAAAATCCTCTTCAAGGGGGTCCGTGTGCATAGTGACACCATGGAATGTTGCTGCCCTATTTATTAGTTGGCCAAACCCCAAATTGTCATCAGGAGGGGAGGGCTTGGAGGGGTAGGTAGTGGGGTCAGGCATGTCAGGCATTGGATAAGACCAGTCATCTACTGGTGCTGTGTCTGGAAATGTAAACGGGTCGTTTGGATCAACAGGATCATTAAATAAATCAGGGTCCGCCCCTCCCCCTAAGTCATCATTATCATCCTGTGGAGGAGGTGAATGATAGGGAGATGGTAAAGGTAAAGGTAAAGGTAAAGGTAAAGGTAAAGGTAAAGGAGAAAGAGAAGGAGGAGGGGGGGGACGGGTTAGGAGGTAATACAGGAGAGGAAGGACGAAGTGGTGAAGTGGCACAGTCCTTTTTCCGTATGGGAGCTGGAGGAGGTGTAATGTCCAGCTTCCGCTTTTTATATGGGACGGCAGTCACATGTCCAGTGTCGGGATTGATGTAGATCCGCTTTTGAGTAGGATCTGGCCGAAAAAGTTAATCTGGTTCCGAAGGTGGTGGCGGCGACGGCCGCTTCGGGTCTTTATGAGCTTTTTTCGGTGTGGACGTAGTTTTCGGTGCCGATGATGTTTTCGGTGCCGAAGGATGTTTCGGGTCCGATGGATTTTTCGGAGCCGATGGGGTTTTCGGTGCCGATGTATGTTTCGGTGCCGATAGCTTCGGTGCCGAGGGACTTTTAGGCATCGATGTTGAAGAACGTTTCGGCGCCGGTGGAGACTTCGGTGCCGAGGAACGTTTCGGTGCCGAAGGAGATTTCGGTCTTGAAGCCTGTTTCGGTGCCGATAGTGGTTTTTTCGGTGCCGAGGGTGTTAAAGGCACAATCAGATGAGGTTTGCTCGAGCCCGAGCCACCTACAGGCTTAGATGTCTTCGGAGCCGGGCCCGAGGGCGGGGCTTCTGAAGAGGATTTTCGGTCGCGACTGAGCCCAGCTGGCGGAGTCTTGACCAATGCTTTTTTGGATGGGGCAGGGGCAGGGGGGGTGGTACTCACACGCTGCCCTGGAGTGATGAGGTCATCGGAATCG
The DNA here is from genome assembly GCF_964204655.1 of Triturus cristatus. Lineage (NCBI taxonomy): Eukaryota > Metazoa > Chordata > Amphibia > Caudata > Salamandridae > Triturus > Triturus cristatus. The sequence goes on from NC_140593.1 coordinate 427,714,340, forward strand.
TCGGCCTCGGACACGATCTCGAGATCTTCGGTGTCATCTTCGGGAACATCTTGAGCAAAGATGTCCTCCGGTTCTGGAGCTGGTTTGGCCATAATATGGCGTCGAGCTCTTCGGTCCCGGAGGGTCTTCTTCGAACGGAAAGCGGCACAAGCTGGACAGGTGGACTCGTTGTGTTCCGGCGACAGGCAGAGGTTACAAACCTCGTGGTGGTCACTGTGGGGGAACTTCGCTCCACACTGGGGGCATTTTTTGAAGGGTGTCCTGTCCATCAGCCGCTTCCGGAACCGGTCCGAGTTGATTTCGACGTTGATGGAATGAAGATTAAAGAGTTAAATCGATTGCTAGAAGTTTTCTGCTGGAGCGGAAAAAAGTTCATCCGAACCCAATGGCGGAAAAAAACAATCTGACGATGGAGTGGATGCCCATGCGCACTGTTGTCCAGGGGAGGAGTCACCAACCTCGTGACCAAAGCTTCTTCCGAAGACAATAACAACCTGCAATCATCCGAGCCCAACACCAGATGGCGATCTTATCCTCAGTGTGTGATCTGCAGCTCATATGCCTCGAACATATGGCTGTTCAAGGGGTGTGGAACATATCAACTGAAGGTAAGGTTATTTTAACCAACAATCACACCCATAAAATAAAAACTCAGCTCAGGGGAGGGCTGGAGCACAAAACCCGAGACCCACACCTAATTAAATACTAAATTGTCCACGTAAAGCAGGCATGGAACATGATTACTACCCATCTTTGGACTAAAGAAGGAGTTTTATTAAAACAGACAGCAGATCTTCTTAAAAGTAGGGGAACAATATTGGGGCCTAAACACAACCCCATCTCGGTCCATTTTGGATGGAGAATTTCTTTGCTAGGGTCCCCTCAATATCAGTCTCACCCCCAGCTCAATTAACTGTGTGGAGTTCCTACAAAATAATGATATCACAACGTAAGGTTAGAGGAGATTTAAAGACCACCAAGGGTTGACTCCCCTAATTCAAATGACAAACATAGAACCCTAGGTCTATGTGTACAGAAAGCCTCACTGAAAGCCTACCCACCAAAAGGGTGTCCCTTTTATAGGATGGTTTCCCTTATCCACCCTAGGTGGCATGCTTCATTATTTGGAACTTCCTCGTATAATGAGGCCTAGTCACGATACAGGCTACGACCCCCTCACTGAGAGGGTGGAGCAGAGGGATATTTTCTGCTAAGGGAGGTGTTTACTAAATACCCAATTGTAGAGTTATTGGTGGTGAGGGCAGCAGCGCAAATTAATTTGACCTTTGTGACACACAAGCGGGTCTAATAACCCCCACAGTGCCACGCTGTTTTTACCCTGGGCCCCATAATAAGAGTTCTTTAGCAGACCCTGTAGCTAGTTTTAATCACCCTTTTCTCTTTCATTTGCTTTGCTGCCCTCACCACCCCTAACCCTACTCACGCATAATCTTGGTTCAACCCCCTCCACCACTGCTTAGAACGATCCTCCAGCATCCGAAGAGCTATCTATTTGGATACTCAGCACTGCATCATGGTAAGTCTGGAGTCTACCAGCTGGGTGATCTTCTCCTGTAGCCCCAGATTCACTCTCACCTGATGCAGTCGACATTCCTGAACCACAGACCATTCATGCAGTCCACACACTAGGATTGGAATCTGGAAGCAACTGTGGAAAGCCAATTTATGGCTATTCATCTTGCTAAGCTAGAAGTAGCCCCAGGATTGCAACCTGTTCCACATTTTGTGAAGTTTGTTAGAATGGGGTATCAACATCAATAAGTGTTATTTGTCACCTCGAGCTGTAGTGCTGTCACCTACTAATCCGCTCCACCATATTGGTCCAATAACCCTTCAACTTGGTGCATGTCCAGGTCAAGTGGAGAAAGGGTCACAGGTCTTGCGCCACACCTCAGACAAGCCTCAGATCTGTTTGTAAAAATTCTATTGATTCTCTAGAGCGTGAGATAGGTGCAATGTGTATAATGAAAATGAAACAGTTTGAATCTGGTGTTACTGGCCACATCTTGTATCAGTGCACAGGCCACAGTCCATTCACTGTCTGTGAGCTGATCTGGTAGATCAGTATTCCACAGGCTGTGTGACTTAACTAGCTTATACTTTTAGTCCATTTTCATTTAACACTGCATACAAGTAAGAGATCTATTCCTACCTCAGGCGTGATCCTGCATCCAGGGCCGGCTCTAGTGCGGTGCAACCGGTGCCACCGCACCGGGTGCTGACCCCCCCTTTTGTACCGCTTTGTTCGCCATAAGTTGGCAGGGTATGCTCAGACGTGAGTCCCTTGATCACTTTGCCACTGGATTCAAGCAAGTCTGGCTGGAAACGGCTGAAATGCCAGAAACCGGTCCTAGGAAGCTTGTTTCCGGTCCAGGGAAGGCATGGCTTGGCAGTTCGGGCTGGACTGTTCCCATGAGGCACAGGGTCAGACTGATTTGCATATGGCCATGTCTGAACTGGGGTGTCAGAGTGGGCTAAAGAACGGTGATGGATCAAACCCAGATCTGTTGACTGGGTGTGAGTGTTTGATTGGTTCTGATGCTCCGTCCATCACCACCCCCTTTTGTACCGCTTTGTTCACCATAAGTTGGCAGGGTATGCTCAGACATGAGTCCCTTGCTCACTTTGCCACTGGATTCAAGCAAGTCTGGCTGAAGACGGCTGAAATGCCAGAAACCGGTCCTAGGAAGCTTGTTTCCGGTCCAGGGAAGGCATGGCTTGGCAGTTCAGGCTGGACTGTTCCCATGAGGCACAGGGTCAGACTGATTTGCATATGGCCATGTCTGAACTGGGGTGGCAGAGTGGGCTAAAGAACGGTGATGGATCAAACCCAGATCTGTTGACTGGGTGTGAGTGTTTGATTGGTTCTGATGCTCCGTCCATCACCACCCCCTTTTGTACCGCTTTGTTCGCCATAAGTTGGCAGGGTATGCTCAGACGTGAGTCCCTTGCTCACTTTGCCACTGGATTCAAGCAAGTCTGGCTGAAGACGGCTGAAATGCCAGAAACTGGTCCTAGGAAGCTTGTTTCCGGTCCAGGGAAGGCATGGCTTGGCAGTTCGGGCTGGACTGTTCCCATGAGGCACAGGGTCAGACTGATTTGCATATGGCCATGTCTGAACTGGGGTGGCAGAGTGGGCTAAAGAACGGCGATGGATCAAACCCAGATCTGTTGACTGGGTGTGAGTGTTTGATTGGTTCTGATGCTCCGTCCATCACCACCGTCTTTTGTACCGCTTTGTTCGCCATAAGTTGGCAGGGTATGCTCAGACGTGAGTCCCTTGCTCACTTTGCCACTGGATTCAAGCAAGTCTGGCTGAAGACGGCTGAAATGCCAGAAACCGGTCCTAGAAAGTTTGTTTCCGGTCCAGGGAAGGCATGGCTTGGCAGTTCGGGCTGGACTGTTCCCATGATGCACAGGGTCAGACTGATTTGCATATGGCCATGTCTGAACTGGGTTGGCAGAGTGGGCTAAAGAACGGTGATGGATCAAACCCAGATCTATTGACTGGGTGTGAGTGTTTGATTGGTTCTGATGCTCCATCCATCACCACCCCCTTTTGTACCGCTTTGTTCGCCATAAGTTGGCAGGGTATGCTCAGACGTGAGTCCCTTGCTCACTTTGCCACTGGATTCAAGCAAGTCTGGCTGAAGACGGCTGAAATGTCAGAAACCGGTCCTAGGAAGCTTGTTTCCGGTCCAGGGAAGGCATGGCTTGGCAGTTCGGCTGGACTGTTCCCATGAGGCACAGGGTCAGACTGATTTGCATATGGCCATGTCTGAACTGGGGTGGCAGAGTGGGCTAAAGAACGGTGATGGATCAAACCCAGATCTGTTGACTGGGTGTGAGTGTTTGATTGGTTCTGATGCTCCGTCCATCACCACCCCCTTTTGTACCGCTTTGTTCGCCATAAGTTGGCAGGGTATGCTCAGACATGAGTCCCTTGCTCACTTTGCCACTGGATTCAAGCAAGTCTGGCTGAAGACGGCTGAAATGCCAGAAACCGGTCCTAGGAAGCTTGTTTCCGGTCCAGGGAAGGCATGGCTTGGCAGTTCAGGCTGGACTGTTCCCATGAGGCACAGGGTCAGACTGATTTGCATATGGCCATGTCTGAACTGGGGTGGCAGAGTGGGCTAAAGAACGGTGATGGATCAAACCCAGATCTGTTGACTGGGTGTGAGTGTTTGATTGGTTCTGATGCTCCGTCCATCACCACCCCCTTTTGTACCGCTTTGTTCGCCATAAGTTGGCAGGGTATGCTCAGACGTGAGTCCCTTGCTCACTTTGCCACTGGATTCAAGCAAGTCTGGCTGAAGACGGCTGAAATGCCAGAAACTGGTCCTAGGAAGCTTGTTTCCGGTCCAGGGAAGGCATGGCTTGGCAGTTCGGGCTGGACTGTTCCCATGAGGCACAGGGTCAGACTGATTTGCATATGGCCATGTCTGAACTGGGGTGGCAGAGTGGGCTAAAGAACGGCGATGGATCAAACCCAGATCTGTTGACTGGGTGTGAGTGTTTGATTGGTTCTGATGCTCCGTCCATCACCACCGTCTTTTGTACCGCTTTGTTCGCCATAAGTTGGCAGGGTATGCTCAGACGTGAGTCCCTTGCTCACTTTGCCACTGGATTCAAGCAAGTCTGGCTGAAGACGGCTGAAATGCCAGAAACCGGTCCTAGAAAGTTTGTTTCCGGTCCAGGGAAGGCATGGCTTGGCAGTTCGGGCTGGACTGTTCCCATGATGCACAGGGTCAGACTGATTTGCATATGGCCATGTCTGAACTGGGTTGGCAGAGTGGGCTAAAGAACGGTGATGGATCAAACCCAGATCTATTGACTGGGTGTGAGTGTTTGATTGGTTCTGATGCTCCATCCATCACCACCCCCTTTTGTACCGCTTTGTTCGCCATAAGTTGGCAGGGTATGCTCAGACGTGAGTCCCTTGCTCACTTTGCCACTGGATTCAAGCAAGTCTGGCTGAAGACGGCTGAAATGTCAGAAACCGGTCCTAGGAAGCTTGTTTCCGGTCCAGGGAAGGCATGGCTTGGCAGTTCGGGCTGGACTGTTCCCATGAGGCACAGGGTCAGACTGATTTGCATATGGCCATGTCTGAACTGGGGTGGCAGAGTGGGCTAAAGAACGGTGATGGATCAAACCCAGATCTGTTGACTGGGTGTGAGTGTTTGATTGGTTCTGATGCTCCGTCCATCACCACCCCCTTTTGTACCGCTTTGTTCGCCATAAGTTGGCAGGGTATGCTCAGACGTGAGTCCCTTGCTCACTTTGCCACTGGATTCAAGCAAGTCTGGCTGAAGACGGCTGAAATGCCAGAAACCGGTCCGAGGAAGCTTGTTTCCGGTCCAGGGAAGGCATGGCTTGGCAGTTCGGCTGGACTGTTCCCATGAGGCACAGGGTCAGACTGATTTGCATATGGCCATGTCTGAACTGGGGTGGCAGAGTGAGCTAAAGAACAGTGATGGATCAAACCCAGATCTGTTGACTGGGTGTGAGTGTTTGATTGGTTCTGATGCTCCGTCCATCACCACCCCCTTTTTTACCGAATCTTCAAGGGGTGCCATCCTTGGAAGTATTTTATAGCTTTTAAAAGCACCTGCTGCTGCATTGCTGGCCTCCGGCAATTCTCATACAGCAATAAAAATGTCAAGATAACTACGGTGACTAATGTTCTTCCTGGAGAGAGAAGGAGTTTTGTCTAGTGGAAGTTTTAACTCATTGTATGGTAGCACAGAGGGTTTATATGCCTGCTGCCAAGAATGTGTACCATGCAGATCAGAAAGTGCATATATTTTAAATCAGTCAGTGCTTTTGTCAGAGAGATCCTTGTGTTACTGGCTGTGTAGATGTTAAAATCCTAACATGGAACAGTGAGCTAATAACTGTCAAAGAGCTGCATGCAAACTGCAAGATATAGATTAGAGCATTATAATTTTTCCTCTGTCTTTCATTATTCTAATGTTTCAAAAAGGGTTAATTTTGGTGAGAATAAAAAATCCCTATTATTAAATGTAACCCCAAACCATGGGGTTATGTTTTCAATTCTGAGTCTGTGCTTCTCCAGACCAAGCACTCTTAAACTAAAATGTCTACCAGTATGGATGTCATGTGACTCCTACACCTTGTAGTCTTCTGGCTTATGTAACATTTCCTATACACTGATTTACACACCTATGATTGATTTTCTCTGTGTTGTGTGTGTGTGATGTAAAGTGTTCTGACACCCTACACTGGTATAGGAGGTGCTATACAACTAATTAAATACATGTGCGAGAGTGTGATTATGGAGACTTGAGGCGACCCTGTGAAAGGGTGGTAGTGAGGGAGTCTGTGGGGGGCGCCAACAAACATTGTCGCACAGGGCGCCACCAGTGGTAAAGCCGGCCCTGCCTGCATCTAGTATCAGCTCCAATGTATACAACTCTGCGGTTCAGAGGGGGAGTAAGTTCAGATCTCTTGCGCTTTTCTGGACACTTTCCCAAACTGTGAAAACTGCCTCGGCCCTTACTGGAATGTCTGCCGTGCCTCTTCAAAAGTAATGAATGTACCATATTGGTGCAAGGCTCCTAATATCCAACGCCCCCCTTCAAGCCCCTGTCCTAAACCCTATACTCATTGCATTTTGCATCTGTTGGGTGGGTGTAAGCTACCACAAATTCAGTAACTTGGCATAGGGCGGGCATCACAGGACCTGCTTAATGGCCTCTTCCCAAACGCCCATGACCTGCCATTCTATGAATAGACATTTCATCACCCCAAGGGAGCTGCTAATAAGATACTTAGGGGTATATTCCCTTCCACTGTGCCTTCCAGTAACTTTGTTCCTTATTGTACCCCTCAGCACACCACAGTGCTTCCTATTGGTAGTCCAGCAATGTAATACAGTTGTAAATCTGGCAGTCCCAAACCATCCGATTGCCTATCCATTTTCAGGCTCTCGAGGCTGACCCTTCTTCTCCTGCCAGCCCACACTAAGAAAATCAGGAGGCTATTTAGCTCCAGGACGGTCGACTGAGATATCATGCACATAGAATTTGGCATGATATATAGGCAACATCAAATTTCGGGGCAGCTTATTGCCCCAAACCAGTGGCGACAGCCATTCTTTATTTCTACATTTGCATCTATTCTTTTAACTTAATGTTCTTTTCATCCTTTTGTAATCCATTATCATCTCTCTTTTTATAAACGTTCATGTCCTCCTGCAAGGTAGTGCAATTTTCCAAGTTTCTCATGTTATGGTGGGCCATCCGAACCTCTCTCCAAAAACACGTACTGAAGCAAAGTTCATCAAGAGCAGTTTATTGTAACCCAATGCATTTCAGACCCCACGGGTTCTTCGTCAGGGGTAACTGTAAATAACAATCAGACATACTTTAAAACCAAATACATCACCTCCTGGTCATATACTTTAACTGTGAATTACGCAATTTATTTGGCCCAACAATCACCGACATATTATCAAATGTTTTACAATGGATGACCCTCTCCTTTTATGAGGCAAAGCTCTCACCTCTTTCTCCTGCCTCCCCACTAACTCTGATTTACTACGTTACTCAATCGTTCATTTCCTCCCGCCTTTCAAAACTAAACATCACCTAATCCTTTGAAACCTCCTTCCTGCATTCCCTCTTATCCCTAACTCCATTTACCCCTCTTCAATGCTATTCACCACCGCATCGTCCCCATTCTGCCAACTAAACACGCATATGTTCATTTACCTCCTTCCCTGAATTCTCAACCCGTCACACTTAACTATCAGTACCCCCTCGCCTACCTGCTGTAACAAAATCATCTTCCTTTCTCTTACAGCGAAGGTTTCGCCCTCTTCAAAAACACCCACATTTAAACATATTTGTGCTGTTAACTCCTTCCTAAAATCCTCACCCCAACTCACTTAACTGTTGTTTTCCCCTCACATACCTGCTAAAACATAATCATCCTCGTCCCTCGTACAGTGTGTTTAACTTTCTCCAATGCCACCCGTATTTCAACGGATCTTCCACCCTCATTTCCTGTTCTCTCCCCCTTCTCCCACTTCCTCCGTTCCACCTGTGCCTCCCATGCCACCCTAAAACACTTCAACTCCCATAATGCATTGTAATATGCCATATGCAGTTGTAAGACGTTCTGTTGGACAAATGTTGTGCGTTTTTAAAAAAGGTTGTACTTTCAATTTACTGCTTATACATCGAATCATAAAAATTTTTGATGATATATAGGCATCTTGGCAAGAGTACCATTTTAATAAGTGTAATCCTCCCCATAACCAACACTGGTCATGTGTTCCAAACCTTTATAGGCTCCCTAAGCACCCTACCCATATTATATGTATACTGATCTTCTGGGGTATGTGTGACCTGAATGCCCAAGTATCGAAACTTACTATGGGTGTCTCCCATAGTAAGGCTACCTCAGGGAGGCTCGTCAAGAAAATCAGGCAAGGAGAAAAAGCATAGTTTTAGGTCTATTGATACAGAGTCCCAAGGTGGTGCCATATTTATCCAGTGCTTGTGACAGGAGAGGCACCGACATTTGTTTGTGCATACATTGAAATAATCTGTGCACTGTTAAGAAATCCGTATCCTCCATCCCATTGATTCATTCCATAGGTATATCACCAATGACCCAATTGCCAAGAAAAAGAGAATGGGAGATAGGTGGCAACCCTTTCTTGTGTCTCTCTCTTTGTCCCATTTCTCCGATTTACCTGTGTCACTGATTTAGAGCAAGAGTTTTACCCATCCCAAGTACTCCAGTCCCAATCCCATTCGTCCAAACACTGTCTATAAATATCCCCAATTAAGGGTATTTAATGTCTTCTCATTATCCAGCGCAATTTGGGCGCCTTCCATCTCCTCACCTTGGATTATATACATAACATGGGAGAGTCTCCACAGATTCATGTGGGTTCCTCTTCCTGGCATAAACCCACACCAGTGTTCACTAATCAATTGTGTTACCACTTGTCGTAAGAGTGTCATCAGCACCAGAGCCTTTGACAGTGCCTTCGCCTCCACATTCATCGACAGGGCCATATAAGATCCCAACTCTATTGGGTCCTTACCCGCTTTTGTTAGCATGGTTATTATTGCTTCTCTTAGGGGTGGCAGAAGTATGCTGACATTCAAGGCTTCATTTACCATTGCAAGAAGTCAGCAGCAAATTGAGCCGTGTAAGTTTGATAACACTCCGATACTAAGCCATTCCAAACGGGGCCTTGGATCATGGACAACCCTTAATAGCTTCTATCAATTCCTCCCCCTGCAATTCAGCTACCAACTCAGCATACTGCTAACCATTAAGCTTAGGAATAATCACTAGATTAAGGAAGTCGCATACCTGTGCCACAGTTCGGGTCACAGGTTCCTTACATAACACCAACAGGTGTGCACACAGCGTCTTTTTAATGCTGAGCTGTGTTGATACAACATGTCATCCAATATAGCCATGGCAGTATCAGGGAAGAGGGCTTTTTCCCTCTTTAGGAGCAATGCTAGGATTTGGCCCATTTTATTACCTTCTCTGTGGAGTTTATGTCTATAATCAACTGTCAAGTAAACCGATCCACCCTATCCCAAATGTTGTCCTGCTCTATGCCTAATGGCAGTCTTTTTGGCTCCTCCCTCGACCTGGTTTAGTGCAAGGCCCTGTAACTGTATCAGCTCGTCCTCACTGCCCCGTAGCTCTGTCTCAACATGTAACATACATTTTTGTGAGACAGTTCTCCCTCGTTACTACTAAAAGGGTCCCATGTGTTCGGATGGTGGTCCAAATATTTCAAGGAAGTTTGACAGAACTTCCCACAGTTCTGATTAGAAGACATTGTCCCATAGAACCTCTGGTCATAGCTTCCATAGGGGGATACCAGGTGTTTACCCTACTAATATCATATTATATCAACAATGGGAAATGGTTGGATGAAAACAGAACTAGATATCTCATAGCGCCAATCATATCTGCGTGTGTTAAAGTAATTAGTAATCGGTCCAGTCGATCGATATGTATCATAGACCAGAGTATGACAGATTCATCTGCAAGGTTAAGTACATCTGTCTGATAAGGAAGTAATATCTAGGGACAAATAAATCAGAGCACTTGACAGAATATGTACAGCAACATTTACAGACAATACACTAGGAAATGAATATAAACAATGGAGATACATGGTAATAATATGTAAACAATATGTAGACCGATTAGAGTAGACGGGTGATATAGTGTAGAGGTAGCGATGGAAGGTTATTTAAAAAGTTTTAGGAGTGCACAGTTATTTTCAGAGGTAGAATTGTTCAGGCTTTTTGCTGGTTTCTGGGGAAAGATCATTGGGGAATTCAGTTGTTTTAGGAGGGTGGGTTCAGGTATTTGGAGAGAAGTTTTTTCTGAAGTGTAGGAATGATTGATTGTCACGTGAATCCTGTGACAGGGCATTCCAAATTCTAGGTGCATTCCCAGAGAGAGAACATGTGAATGATCAATGTGAAGACATTATCTCATCAAATGTTTAATTAATAATTAAATAAAATATATGAATTTAGATTATATTAATTTAATGTATAACTATTATTCAAAATATCCTCAAATTGAGTGATTTGCAGGAGCATATCCTATTTACTACTGGGCAACATTCATCAAATAGTGACAATACAATGAATAGTGGATCAACTAAAAAAATATATTAAATATGTTACAGTTAGGTCAAAGAGATCATTAAATGTAGTAAGTTCCATTATATATGCCTAGTAGTCTTGTCCAGCTCGGTTTCTAAAATAGGAGATTAGTGAAAATCATAAATCCTTTCTTTCATGACGCACATTCCGTACTCACAGTACTATCTTACTTAGTCTCATAAATGCACATGCAATTCCTCATCTTGGTTGTGTCCAAGTGGATCCGAATTCCCAGGGACCACCACCTTCCCGGGAGCAGAGTAAGCGCTGTTATTCCTCTTTTATTTTAATATCCCTCAAGACCGTCATTGCCCCGGGGACAATAGTGAACCCCACGACACATCTTTTTATTTTAATCTATGCGGGGACCGCCACCATCCAGGGGAGAGCAAGGTTGCCATCATCCTCTCTTTTAACAACTACCCAGGGACTGCAGCTGCACAGGGAAAATGTGAGGTCCACCGCACTCACAAAACTGCCCCCAGAGAGGCCGAGAACACCAGGAGCACAGCCAGCCACCTCCCTCTCCCCTGTGCCTGGAGGGATTAGGATGCAGTAGAATTAAGACTCCCGCCCAGCTGTGTGTGTACAAGAAAATCGACCAGTGATGTTATGGTTTGGTTAGGTAATAAGATCCTAATGTATGTTAGAAAAAAAACATACAAATTCACTAGAAAAAAAGCAAAGGTCAAAGTAATGTTACAGTTAGGTGTTGAAATGAGACCAGAACTTACATAAAAAACCTAAAAGACGCTGAAATAGCCAGTCATAGTTCATTGAATTAACTATAACTTGAGCCCCTGTCAAGCACTGCTTCCGGCCTCTGATATTAAATCACTTGATGACATGTTAAATGACATGACTGATGAAATTCACGTTGGCATCTCAAATAACATAATTGATGACATCACAGATTACATAATCCTATTATTCACATCACTCCATAAATCATAACACCATTCTAAAAATTAAAATTGGAAGTGAAGGGTCTATGGTGATATACAGCATAAAATTACAGTGTGTGCATGTGTAGGTGTATTGAATTGACATGCACTGCAATCTGGCATCAAGTGTTATATGGTGCATGGTTTACCTAACAGTAAAGATTTCAGTGCAAACTGTACTGCTTGTTAAACAAAGGAAAGGCTGGGTGCACCTGGTGTGAGCTGCAGGTTTCAAAGTAGATTCTTGTTTAAAGAGAAAGCCTGTTCCCAAAAAACTGTTAGAATGGCTAAAGTTTTTGTTCACAATAGATTATACACCTGGGTATGACTGGGCATATGCAGATGTTCAATAGCTGTCACATAGTCTATAGACAAATTTTAAGAAAAGTGGAGATTTGTAAGATGCAGATGTTTAGTTGCTGAAGTTCCCAGATGACCTTTAAGCCACTGCACATTACTGAAGAATTTACAATGTTGGGGTGACCCACTTGTAGATGCTTTATGTTACAGTGTGGTTGAACGCAAGGCTCTATAGTTGTATGTCTTACTGCTCATCTCAGGCATGTTTGTAGTGTATTTTACTAAATAATTGAGAGGTGTCCATTGGGGATAGCTGAACGAGCCTTAGCAGTGGCTAATGCAAACCTGTGAATCTCTTGAGTCGAAATTGTGGGTCAGGTGAGGTGTTTAAGAAGATGATCCCATTAAGGGTAATAGACAAACACTTTTTTGTGGGTTTTCAATATTTATAAAGTGTCTGGCCCCAGTGGAATCTATAGAGTCAATTTCTTGGTTAGGTGGGTGGATAAAAGTTAAAAGAAGGTGACATCCACCAAATGTGGGTGAGGTGAGAGATAGGCGCGTCCTGCAAGTTGACAAAGGTTATGCTCATCATTGGTTGATTGTTTATAGGAGATTGGCACAGGTGTATCTTGTCGAGTTACTCCCAGTCGACAAAGTCTAAAGCATGCTGATTGGATGATATAATTTGAGATGCCATCAGTGATGTGAATAATGATGTAATTTTGCATGTCATGAGTAACGAAATAGCTGAAGCCGTAAGCCGTGCATGACAGAGGTGGAAGTTATAATCAATTCACTGAGCTATGACTGGCGAATCTCAGTGGTTTTTAGGTGTTTAAACATAAGTTAGGTCTCAGTTCAACACTTAACTACCATGGCACTTTATCCTTTGTGTTTCTGAGTGAAAACAAATACATATATATTTTTGACATCATTTTATATGGCCTGCAATTTCTCTGTCTTGGTTAATTTCTATGGGAGTGTGTTGCAGTGGTGAGAGGCCATGCATAGGTTTGTGGTTAGCATTTTGGAGTGTGTGAGTAGTACTAGTACAGCTTGTGAATAGTACCCTTAAATTTCGAGCACTGTTCCCGGTGTATCCGTGAACCTACTCTGGTCATGAGTTGAGTGAATTCCTTGTGAATTCAAGTTTCCATGGAACTTATGCACAGCATGGGTGCAAATGTAAACAGTGCGTTATTAGCCTGCAGATTTTTCACTACAAAAATTAAAACAGGTCTGCTGATATGTTGCTTCCCACAGGGACCATTGAGCATAATCAGAGCATGTTATGTGTGTTAAATACAGATGTTTTTAGAAAATAAGTATTTATTTTCGTAAAAGCATTTAGGGAATCAAGACCCAGTCAATATGTTTAGTAGGTGTTGACCAGAGAACGAAAGTCCCTTTACCCTCAGTACATGGGAAACCCCAAGTGAAAGGATCATACTTGCACATGACCAAAATGTACATATGAAATCTAAAATATCCTTTTTTCTGTATTGTTAATTACTTGGGCACCCTTCCCCAACGCGTGGGCTTTAGCAAATCCACAAAGGCTGCAATAAAAGAATCTGCCAACTTTGTGCATTCAGTTGGAGAGGTGTTTTCAAAACAAAAGTAATGGGCAGTTGTGCACAATTATTGCAGCCCTCCATAAAACCTGCCTTTTTTCATTAAAAGTGGAGATATATGCAAATTCACTGTGTATTTGTACGCTTGAGGATATGTCTTAATAGAGAGATGCTGGCATGTACACTGCCTCTCTGCTGTAATTACACGTTTACCTGTACCAGGGTCATCTGGGAACCAAGTGCTAAGAGAATCTTCTCAGTCTTGGTGGGGTAGGGATTATCCCGATGTTTGTACAGCCACTGTTTCAGGGGACGTGCCATGTCCTGAAGGGCCTGGCGCTTGTGCCTCACCTTCCCGCCGTTCCCACGAGAACTGCACAAAAATAAACAGGGAGACCAGCTTTCATTACACACGATTATACACACTGCTTTCCCAGAGACATGCCATGAATAGCTACGAAGCAAGGAAACGTTAGCAGTGTATATATTTACATTCATTTTATTGATCTGTTGAATTAATCCACTGAACATATGGATATTGGGGAATTTTTAAGAAAATAATTGTAAACATTTTAAAGGCCACATGTAATAAAAACAAAATTGGTCATAAATTTTACACCAACTTTTTGCAAATTGAATAGTCTTTTGTGAGCTAGCCCAGGAACTAATAGGTCAGACCATAAAATATGAAATCACCAGTAGCGGCTCGTGGAGGGAGTTCGGTGAGGCAGTGAGGCGGGGGAGGGGCAGGGTGGGGAAATGTAAATACCGGAATATGGATGAACGGAGGTAAGTACACATTTAAATTAATAAAACAAATTCCTTTGCGTGCGCTGCATCGCATTTTGCGATGCAGCGCACGCAACGAAATACCGCGACATCACAGGCCAAACAGCTCAAGACATGCTCCATATTCCTTGCCACAACTCCTCCAAGTGCTAGGGCTGGGTCTGAAAGCCTCCTGACCAACCTAAGGCCATCAGTAGATGCCTTCACATTACAAAGTCTAGTGTCTACTAGAAATGCCTCCCTAAATGGCAGGGTCAAAGCAGCTCTAAGTGGATTGTGATCGCTGAATTCAGAATTAATGATGGTACCATAAATGAGTAAATCTGCTACAGTATGGGAAATAAAGATATGGTCAATGACTGATGCACTGGACCGACCCTGAAAGTTGGGTAGCCGCAGGTCACTCGTACCAGCAGCATCCAGTACGTTATGCAAATCAGCTGCTGACAAAGAAACCCTTAACTCTTTACTCTCTGATCTGGCCCTCCACCTACTCGTATCCCCTCCACTTGACCCAGGTTTGGCAATTTTGCAATAAATTCTACTGCCAGACGCAAATGCAGTTGCGACCCTTGCTGGAAGCCGTCTTCACCCTAGAGTTAATAAACTCAATTAAAACAGGAAATCTCAAACTAGTGGCACTTACAAATTCATTATTATAAAAATGTACAAAATGTAAAGTCAAAGGCCACTTTAAGACAACCACGTGAAAGTCAGAACTAACGCCATTTACAGCTTCTGTATGGCTTCCCAACTCAATCCACACTCAGACCTCCGGGCGGGTTGGAGTGGCAGGGGCGCTCAAACACAGGAACCCATCCAGGGCAGTAATGTTTCTTGAATAGATTAATATTAAAGTTTTTCTCAAATGCTTGCCAGGTCAAGAGGTTTATCTCGTTATGGATGCCAGCAATGTTCCGACTCAATATGCTCAAGGAAAGTTTATTTCGGGGCGGGGACCAGTAAACCTGCGCTCGGTTGTGTGCACCTGCAGTCTGACATCGGGCCGAATGAATCAGTAATCCCAGTATTTAAATGAAACAGGGCTGGTTCAGCCGCCCATTCAGCAGAAACAGGAATCCTCGCTCGAGACCTGGGCACACCCAGAGTCAATTAATATTGTTAAGGCCTGAGAGAGGTGCATACCTCTTAGCCAACATGCTCTGACTCGGTTGGAAAGAATAATTGGTGGAGGGTGCGTGCAATAGCTGACTAAAAGGTTTATAAAAATTACCTAGAGGCAGGGCAGAAATACTTATGGGGGCAAATGACCTCTCCCCTCTGTACCTTTATAACCTTCTCGCTATACATTCCAAAATGAACAACTTTAAAAATATTTTTTTTTTTCTTAAAGCAGCGGTACCCCTTAAAGGAACCATTGCGAATCAGTTAAAATCCCAACATGTGGGTTGGCAACTTATCAATCGCTTGCTATTGCAATGGGGTGGTAAACCATCGACACATTCCTTACTGAACTGTAAATAGGAGGAGGATGGTTTACAAACCCCCTCCTCTTTGTGATTCCAAAAAGATCATGAGTTGAAAACAATTTTACGAATCGTAAAAGGGCTTTCCACAAAAAAAGCCCTTTTGCTGTTGCAAAGCCAATGGTTTGCAAATCACAGGGTTCGCGATCACAAGAAGGTATTATTCACGGGGCCCCAAGTTCTATAACCACTTTTTTCTCTGATAACTTTCTCAACAACAAACTCCAGCTCTCCTCACTATTACCTACTTAGCATGTTTTTACCCTTCTTGTCCCTGCTCTTGCTCCTCACTCTTAGTGGCACCTCTTTTACTGCCATTTTGATTCTTGTACTATTAGCTATCCAATTATTTGTTCATCCAATCCTGTTTTCCACTCCCCTCATTTCTCTTTTTTCGCTTACCCTCAACATTTAAAAATTCCCGAAGGGGCGAAGCTCGGTGGCAAACAACATGGCTGCTTCTGTTTAGAGCTCTAAAAGCGGAATGTGTCCAAATGTTTGTCCCCCTGTCGCAGTGTTGTGGATACATCACATGCAGCTTATCCCTGCTAGAGGATGTTCAGAAGCCCAGTGCTCACCAGAATGTTTGGCTCGGTGGCCACATCAAGGAAAATGAAGGAGGCTTTGCTCGTCAGCCCAAAATCAAGATAGCATGCTTAAAATTGGAATCACATTCTAGAAGCTGGCATGATTAGTGGGGCCAGGCGTCGCTTACCCTGTGGATCCACGGAGACAGCTAGTGTAAGAAGTGGAACGATCTCTTGGACGTATTGTGTGCATTGATGGTCGCACACAGGCATGCTGATTGGTGCCCGGTGGGAAACTGTCCTTAGTGAGTGGGTGCTGTGGGGTGGAGAGCCTGGAGATAGCAGGGCAATTGGGAGATTCGTTTACACCACTGCCATATGACAGTGGAGTAGGCTGAAGATACAAGATTTTTGGGAAGGTGCAGAACAGGGGAAACATGACTTCTTTCAAACAAGGAGACATCTCCTGGATATCTCCTGGGGGCTTTAGACACCAAGTAAAAGAAACTTGACAAGATGGACAAATTAGCTACTGCAATGGAGGTGGAAACTAGCACGATGAAGCACAATTTCTCAATATGGCGGCACCTATGAAAATGTGGGACAGAGACTATTATATTTAGACATTAGAGTGGGCACTCTTGATTCTCAGTGAGGTGTCAAATAGGGACTCCCATGCATCCACCCATATATTTTGACGCTAAAGTCAGTAAACCTGGGTTTTCGCCAAAATGGAGCGTGTACTCGACCTTGGCATAATGAGGAGAAATATCTTTATTTCTTTGTTACTTCCTCTTTGCATGGGTGCTGCATACTGTCTATGTTGGAGCTCTGCTCCCACAAGTGAGCCAGTGCAAGTGGAGACCAGAAGTGCACCATATCTTATTAAATATAGTGCATTTCTGCTCTCTCCCTCCACCTTTTTTGGGAGCAACTCCCAGTGGAGACACAATCCAGTTTTAACATAGCCACTCATTTTCTCTATTTCCTTTCCCTTCCTAGTTTTCTCATTTCCACTTTTAGCCACACCTTCGCCAACGTCAAGTTCTCCTTTCATCACCTCATCTGAGGACCCTTATAGCCAAACTTAAAACCAGTTGCAAACCCTCCTTACAATGTAAGAGTTGCCTCCTTTTCTCAATAATTATGAACCAGGGATATTTCTTTATTTTGTCATTTTTACACTTGTTAGCACAGTCTGGACATTGTTTACACCTCATTTAATACCCAAATAAGGTAATAAGCAATAGAAAGATTAACAGTTAACCT
Source organism: Triturus cristatus (assembly GCF_964204655.1). Taxonomy (NCBI): domain Eukaryota; kingdom Metazoa; phylum Chordata; class Amphibia; order Caudata; family Salamandridae; genus Triturus; species Triturus cristatus. The sequence continues at coordinate 427,731,936 of NC_140593.1, forward strand.
TTGCAAAGGGCCTTCCACTGCACGGTAACACGTGCTACTGCATTTTAGTAACTTTTGAACGGTTTGAGCTAGAAACTACATTTTTGAGGGGTAAAATCTACAGATAATGCAGCAGATGATGGATTGCGTGGCAAATGTGACATATCTATAACTATGCAAAGAATGCAGCATCTGCACAATTGCATAATTCCAGTGGCCCTGTATATAATGCACTTGTAATATGATGGATGGGATACCCACCACTTTTCAGGCGTAGTATCCCACCCGCCAAACTCGAAATCAGGATTTATCCCTGTTGATTTGTTAAGAGCGACTCGATAAGAATGATGGGACGAATATTGTTTTACTTTTTTTTCTTTTTACTTCAGTAAACATTGGTTCAAGGTTTACAAGAACCATTAAAAACATACATTGAGTGCAAAGTGTTTTTTACTCTGCCAGGGTTTGTGAACTTCCTTGTTTTTGCAACGCCATTAGTTTGAAAAGTTTCCCTTTTTTGCGTTCTGCAAGATAAATTTCACTACACACGCGAGCTGGATAAGTGTCACTTTCATGAAACCCAGCTTTATTGGAAAATCTGTGCAGAGTTTGTCTCTTTAAATTTACCTGGTGCGACATTAATGGTCCTTTATTTTCATGCAAATTAGGAGTAACATGACCCTTCACAACTTTGAAACGTTCTAAGTTTCCCATGGAGTTGAATTATATATATATGAGAAAACATCACTCTTCGCACACCCCTTGTAAACTTGCTAGTTGCTTATATCATAATCATACACTTTGAGGCGCATATTACAATGGAATGTGCAGATACAACAAAACATCATGAGAATTCTTATAAACGTTTATTCTTAATCAGCCCTCCTTCAGACCAGAATTCCACACATATGGACTTGAATCAATGTTGAAATGTGATGAGTCAATGTAACTTCAAAGAGTAGCCTCTAGACCAGTGATACTAAAAGTATGGCCCGGGTGCCGCTTGCTGCCCTCTTGACCTTCACATGCAGCTCACCTGGTGATCAGCAGCACAAGCTGCTGTTTAGTTGCTGAGCTCTAACATTCATAAACAAATGTTAAATGAACGGGCATTTATTAACCTGCAAATAAATGAGTGCCTGTTTATTGAACTTTTTTTTAGACCTCTTTACACAATCACTGACCCATCCAGACCCCATATGACTACCCGGTTGGCATCAGTGCTGGCCTCGGACCCACCACAGACTGCACTTTGTGGCCCCAGGGGCAAATGTTTGCGAGTACCCATGCTCTAGACAGAATATTGCACAAACACTGAAACCTTGTTTAGATATTCTATCTTGCTGGTTGTGGTCAGGTTCACCACCAAAAGCGTGCATACGCTACCTTAAAAGAGAACGCCAGAGACAGTAACTACCCTGAGCACACACCCAACACAAAAACTGGTTGTCAAGGCTCTCAACAGTGCTTCCTCCACCAGCCGCCTAGCACTCTACAATGACGGGCAGGGGTAATGCATGCTACTGGGAAGTCTCAATTTGGTGCAACCATTTGGCCTCACCTATCAGACTCAACTATTTAATGCTTGCATAGTCATGTAACAGAGATAGATCATCATTCAGTTTACTGGCCGTACATCTCCCCCTACGGACTGTGCTTGAAAGCTCGGTTCCACCTAGAAAGTCAACCCTGGACTACCAAAATGTTCTGCAAAGCCATCTGAATGGCAGATTCTGTGTTGTACTCATGCCAAAGAACAATAATGGAGTCACATAAAACTTGGTGTCACCTAAACCCCTAAGTGCTAAGGGTGTTCCCCTCTAGTACTAAGCCCATTTTTAGGTCTCGCCTGACCCAGAGCATGTGCTGGTCTGGCGAGACTTATTGAGAGGGCTCCAAAAAGTGCTACCAGGCCAGCCTAGAGCTACAGTGCATGTGCGCGGGCGCACGCATCGCGCTTTACCGCGATTACTTTCACTTTTGCGGCCGGGGGCCGGTTTGATGTTTGATCGTGATCGCGATCACTTTCACTTTCCCGGCCGCACGGCCGCTTTGCATGGCCAATAGGTCTCGCTTTTGGGACCTTATAAGTATTTAGTTATGCAACTGTTGCATGGCTTAACACTTATCAGGTCCCAAAGGCGAGACCTATTGGCTATGCCAATGCTTGTTGTTATTAGAGGATAAGCCTTCATAGCTTTTTTCCACATATCTTTTCCAAACTAAATCAATGGCCTTTTTTCCCCGAAATTGCAAACTGCATAGATTCCCAGAGTCTGTGCTTTTCTCTGCAGAGCTCTGAAAAAATGGACAAAATATAGCAATTTTGTTAAATAGAACAACCATCTGTTCAAGAAAGTGTGAGTTATCTTTTCCTAAAATGATAATGACAAAAGTTTGGCCAAAGTTTCCTGGAAGAGGAATAAAGATGAAAATATAGTGTTTTTTTACCACTGTGTTTGCAGTTTTGTAATAGTGGTCAATATTTCTACTTTTGGCTTGTCTATCCTGCATGTAATTAGAGTAGAACATAAATGTGAAACCCAGGGATGAATTCAGAAAGATATATGAAAACTAGATGCATTTTTAATTCAACAAGAGTTTGTGTACAATGTCAACGGTTTCTCAGACAGCTAATAATTCAAAGTGGTGCAAGCAAATGAGAAACAGGAGGCATTGGCAACAATGTTTTCATCTGAAGCGTATGTAGAGAACGACGATGAATAAACACTGCACACTTTTATGTTCCCCAAACCTTTTTAGAGCCAATAACAAAGCCATAGCTTACAGTGATGAATATTTGTATAGCTACCCTTTATCACTTGACAAAGAATAATACAATTAAACCATATTGGGTCTCGAGAAAAGCTATAGATTATTGGATTGTACCAAGAGTCTCAAATAACACACTTTTTATAAAATTGTTTTTTATTTAATTCAAAGAGTGTTTGAAGTTCCTGTAATTATTTCATATGCGACCCATGCCAAACATCACCCAAGTTTGTAATGCCTATTGTGGCGTATCATGTCCTACCTGCTAAATCCCTGCAATTGGGCAGTGTGTCTCATCCATCTCCCTTTCAAAAGCGGAGTCTGTTTCGTCAGTTCTAATTAGCACACTTATGGGGTTTTCCTGTTTTGTAAGATGGCCCTACCCACACATGCCATGTTTATCAGGCGGTGTTGGTATGCAGGATGGTAGCTTTGATCTTGGCTACATATTCCAGTGTTTTTGTGGGACCAGATTTGAGTGAGTTGCTTTTTAGCCACAGTTTGACTTTTGAAGGGCACAGAAATATGGGAGATCAATACAAGAAACTCTATGGTGCTCCAGTTTTCAGAAATGCAAGGGATAGCAAGGCATCCCCGATGGGAATTTTGAATAAATTGTTTTTTTAGATATAGTTTGACTGCTGCAGGGCAAACTAGGAATAAAAAACTAATGAAATCCGCAAAATCAAACCTCTATGGCTTCCCCATGGCTTCTTTTTTTCAGAAATGTTAGTTTTATTGATTTGCTTTGTATTTTTAAACAGTGCTATTCTACCAAACAAAAGTCAAGGTCTGTTTTACAGAGAGACCAATGGCCAATGTGCTCCTCCTTACACTTACATGAATTCAGAAAGTTGCAGCGTTCCATTCTTTATATCGAAGGCAACCACAAAGTTAAATACGTTCGCATATGCTTCCTATTACTACAGACAGGTCCTCACAGTAGCGTTACAGAATGCATAGTACCTATTTTTCAATATAGCCACTACTAGCGCAGACTCCCTTAATTCATGAAATTGTGAGATAGTGATGGGTTAAGAATGGTAGTGAGGGAGGAGGAGGGAAACTGGATTGATGGGTGGAGCACAGGAAGAGATGAGTACTTCTCTGCTACTAACAATGGACCAGGTTTGCTAAGCCTCTTCATTTACCTAGTGTCACGCAAGTCGATGCAAGGTAATGCAAGTGCTTAAGTGACATTTACAAATCCATATTTGTGTGGCTTTGCGTCACTTTCCATGCGCAAAGTAAAGGAAGGCAGCACTCTGAATTGCCTTGCGTTTCCCAGGTAATACACTGCTTGTTTTGGACAAAAGGTCAGTTGGCTAATCATGTCATTGCTAAAGAAGATAACTTGGTCAGATATGATACGATGTGGTTGGTCAAGAGTTGTGGAGGGAGACGCCGAAGTGGGGAAGTGCAACATCCAGTCCACGGAATTTAAGTACAGTTGTGGAGGGACTATTTGGAGATGCAGTTGAAGTTAGTAAAGGTGGCTTTGTGCATCAAGTGGTTGGAGCTGAGGAAGATGTTTGAACACTTGAATTTTGCATGCTGGATGGTACAGGACTGTAGGGCAGAGGTTTTACCCTACTACACGGTGAAGTTGAAGGAATCGGTGAAGGGGTTGTTGTTGATCTGGGTGACATGTCTGCCGCATTTCAATGGTGTTACTATGTGGGCATTAGAGGAATGAAGTGCAGTGCAGGCTTCAAATGTATCCACAAGCTGTGGGCGCAGGCAGCTTTGGATTGCATTGGCAATGAAGATGAGGTGTGCGGCATTGGCAGAGGCGTGGCTAAGCAGAGGACGCTGCACATACCTTCTAAAGTTGATTGTTGGTTAGAGCTTTGGTTTTGTAGAGATCGTAACTGGCAAACATGAAGATAAATGTCAGGGGCTATGACAGAGCTGGCAAATATGCAGACACCAAGGTGTCAGAGGGTATTGAGGATATTACAGGTGTTTCTTTAGGAACGTATTACTCCCAAAATTATTTTTTGGGCTTGCCATTAGCCATGTTTAGAGAATGAAATAGCTGAAACACTAGCTCTTTCCTAGTAAAAGAGGTAGAATGGTTTGTTGCCAGAGGCTGAGAAGATGAAGATAGTGAGGCCAGCAGAGTTGTGGGCACTAGGATAGTTAGGGTTCTGCATTTGAATGGAAGGGCATGGTCAACAGTGATTGCTTACAGGCAGGAATGTGGCACGCGCTTCTGGTGAGTGTGACAGGTGAAGAGGTGAAATGGGTAGAAGCCAGCAACTGTTGCATGGAAGATAGCAAGGGTTGCCATTTGTGGTAAGTCCTTCTTGGGTAATGAGCCAAGTGCAGGAGAGATGGGGCGTAGCTTGCTTGAGGGTTGAGCCAGGGAGAGGAGACTTAGTGCACGTTGAGGGATCTGCAACAATAGATATGTTGCATGTTTTGCTAGGGATGATGGGGAGTGTGTACTCTTCTGGTAGGGAGTCCACCTTTTGGTGTATGTATGGTTTGGTCATCTATCAAATTTACTCAGCAGGGCAGGGAGGTCTGCGAATGGGTCATCCAATGAGAGGGGAGCATTATCTAGTGATTAATTGTAGGAGACGTAAGGCAGATCAGAGGGGTGTAGCAATGATGTGGTTTTAGGAGTCAGGATGTAGAGGATATTTCTTGCAAGGCGTTTTAGCATGGAGATGCGAAGGGGCAGTTTTCAGGTATTTGAATGGGAATAGAGTGACTCATTTTCAGTTGCTAGAGGATCGAGAATGGGGTTTGGGGGGTTATGCTTATGGCAAGAAGAGTTTCCAGCACATTCATTTCAGTTGGCGCAGCAGCAGAGGTGTGGTAACTGTGTGGCGATGAGGTTTTAGGTGGGTCAACGTATGGCCATGTGATTCTGATTTCATTATGCAGTTTGTGTCTGGGGGCCAGAAAATGAGTGTTTGGGTTTACCGTCGTTCTTTTGTGAAGTGGCCAGAGCAACAGGCAGAGTAGATTGGTATGGTAAAGTGTATGTGCATTGGGGTCAGCTGCTACCCACATTTGAGTTGTAGAAAGTCAGGGGCTGTCTTGATCTATTAGGCTTGCATTTTAGGGACAATGACTGGGTGCAATTGCCAAGTGTAATGTTGCTTAAGGCAAAATATTTAAGCAGATTGAAAATGCATTGGACTGGTCAGGTGTTGTTTAGACAAACCTATTCCATTGTAGGATATGGCAAGGGTGGTAATGCCAGCAACCTTAGGCAGAGTGAGCAGAAAGGTCAGAAATGAAATGCGAGCTTTTTGTAGAGTGAAGCGGTTTCAGTTCACAATGCATAAAGACAATATGCATGAGGATTTTGAAATGTTCATTCATGACTGGGTGCTCTTCCCATGTTCTGTTCTGCTCTGGCTATATGTATAGGTCACTAATCACCCATGATGGCATCCAGGTGCATTAGCAGAGGGCAGGCGGCTGACACCTGGAGAGGTGACCTCTACGTGTTAGCTATAAGGGAGAATTATTGATGGAGAAACTGTGGGACTGAGTCTTGGTGTAATGTTAGGGTGAAAGGTGCAGGAAAAACAACTAATTAAGAGTTGACTTGTGCTGCTTTTTGGGCCAGATGTGGGGTGATAGAAGAGTTGGCTTGTTTTGTAGAGAAATGAGTCAACTTAAAGGGGTGGGCGAGAAGGGGGTTATCTGCAAAATGAGCGTTAAGGCTCTGAGAGATTAAGGAGATGAAGGTTTGGTGAAAATGTTGAGGATAGATAGAAAGAGAACTGTTAGGCGTTTGTCAGGTTTCATACTGTTAGGGGGGAAAGGGTGGTTTTAAGGGTGGATGTAGTTTGCAATGTTATTGACTAGTGATAACAGATTTTGAATAAGTAGCACAGCAATATGCCAAGTGATGTTTTCTAGGAGAAGTGACTTGTTCTCATTAAAGCAGCCTTTTGCACACTATGTCAGCATCTGCCATGAATGTGTCATTCATCCCAGTACGTATTGTAGAAAATGTTTCAAAATTCATCCTTTCGCAGATTTAAGGGTTCATTTCAAGTGGCCCAGTAACCGTCCCAATAACTTTGTGCCCCAGAGCGCTGATACTGGGGGCTCCGGAAACACTGGGTGAATGGGGGAGAGTGTTACCAAGTCATTAAATGTGGAACTCTGAGAATTCCCTTAGAAATGAGTAATTACTCAGCAAACTGTTGCCAAACTTTCTTGGTGAAATTAAAGCAATCTAAGGTGTTGCTGCAGGTCCCATAATTCCAATGGGGCCTGCACCTAGTTATGGATCTCATCAGAAGCCACTCATAAAGAGAGTCTAGGTATAACAGTAATGTAATAAGTTAGAGGAATACACCAACTCAAATGGTCTGGAAGTGAATTTGACAAAAACAAAAACAGTCGTCTATGGCAAGAGGGGAAAGAAAACAAGCATTGGCATAGCCAATAGGTCTCACCTTTGGGACCTTATAAGTGTTTAGCCATGCAACAGTTGCATAACTAAATACTTATAAGGTCCCAAAAGCGAGACCTATTGGCTATGCAAAGCAGCCGCAAAAGTGAAAGTGATCGCGATCACGATCAAACATCAAAGCGGCTGCGTGGCCGTGAAAGTGAAAGTAATCACGGTAAAGCGCGGCGCGCGTGCCCGCGCACATGCACTGTAGGTCTAGGCTTGCCTGGTAGCACTTTTTGGAGCCCTCTCAATAAGTCTCGCCAGACCAGCGCATGCGCTGGGTCAGGAGAGACCTAAAAAGAACCTGGTATTGGAGAAATAAGAGCCTTGAAAAAGTATCGGAGTGCAAGTATTTAGGAGTCTGGATTGACGCAAGAGGAAGCCAGTCACGGTCAGGGCTGGACTGAGAACCAAAACCGGCCCTGACAAAGTGCTCGGCTGGCAGAAGGGGGGGGGGGGCAGAAGGGGAGGGGCAGAAGGGGAGGGCCGATTTTGCAGCTATGCTGCAAAATCTGCCCTGTAACAAAAACGGCCCCCAGGGGCCCAAAACCAGCCCCCACAAGTGCAGCGCAACGGGGGATTGCCCGGTGCCACTACGGCCAGTCCGGCCCTGGTCACGGTCAACCAGAAACAAATCCTAGGCCCTGCAATGTGCTTGTACAACTTCTTCTAAACCCCTATGGGCCTCCAGCTTCGACCTCATGCTTCAGGTTATTAGGGCAAAGCTTCTGTCAACAATAACATACTGGAGTGAAGTCCTAATGGGGAAGGATGCTGGCCTCTTGAGCACTTTGGTGGCCAAGACATATAAATCTCTTTTTTGTCTTCCTAGGACAGCTTCTCCAGCACAAATACACCTGGAGTTTGGCCTGCCAAACCAAATAATAGGTAGAAAACATGCATTTCCCACTCTGTGCCAAAAACCAAGAGCCTAGAGCACCTTGAACAATCTTAACTGGCAAGAAATCGAATCCAGCCCGAGCAATTCACTGCACCGTCGGTTCCAGGAAACACCCTTAGACACTTTCCAGGCAAGGGATTTATGGAACCAGCAGGTGTTGCATGCAGCGTTTAAAGAAATGGGTCCCCATCAGCACTTAAAAGGCTAGCAAATTGAAGGATAAGAAAGTGCTAGCACGCGAAAAGCCACCAGGCATTTTTAAGCACAAATGATTGGAGCTATATCAAACAGAAGTGCATGCCTTATCGAAATGGGGCATTTCCAAAATCAAACTTCCTATCAAAGTGTTTACCCCAATCCACAGACCTCCTGTCGGCTGTGTGCAGCCGCTAAAGAAACACTTAAGCATATAGTCTGTTTGTGTCCAGCCAGCCTGCTTCGAGAGCATCTTGCGTAGAGCTTTCAGCTCTCTGAATGTGCAGTCTTGCAGACAGGCTATTATGGTGACGATGAATCCGGTCACCACCCAGTTGAACATAAGAATGGTAAAGCTATAATCAGTGAAATGCTCATACAGAATGGATATTTGTCTTAAATCATTTTTATGGTCGAAATTGAATTATACATTGCATTTTAATGACACCCAGTTATATAATTCTTTACAACTCACAGCGAACGTGATTTAGATTTGTAAAGTTTTAGAGCATTTCTAAGTATTGCATGAAAATTATGAACTACCCACTTCATCAGTTGTAATGCCCCCCTGTTATTTAGCCCCATATAGTAGCTACCTTCTGGCGTGGCGACTTGCGATTCTACACTCTCAACAAGAGAACTTTTTATGTAATGTTTGATATACATTTCCTGCAAGGATTCGCACTCCTCCACGCATTGTGATTTTAAGTATGTAGTAGTTCTAGTGAAGTTTTTATGTATTATGACTTTTGCAAAGATCTTAATCATGCAAATAAAGATTCATTCATTCAGCCTTATGATAAGGTTTTCTGCTTTTTTATGTTTGTCTCTTTTTCTGAATAAAAATATTTAAAATGCAGAAGTGTTTGGTTGAATCTGGAACTAACAAACTCTACTACTTGAAGTTGTAATTTAGGTACTTCGAAATATCTGCCTAGACACTGAAGCTGGGAATGTGTGCAATGTAAGACAGATGTATGGAGCCATGCAGGCCTGTGTGCTGGATTTAGCTGGATCTTGAAACGCTCAAGGACGCCTTCACTTAAGTAAATTTCCAACAGGTGTCAGTACAGGGCTACATGAGGACACTTTGCATACGTCCCTGTCTGATTTTCCAAAATTTTTATTCCTTTGCATGGCAAATATTTTATTTGAAATCCAATGCTGTTGAGTTTGGCTGGTAATGACACTTTGCTCAAAAACAATCTTTGTCCTACCAACCGGCGAGCTATTAAAAGTATAGACTGATGCAACCTCGAATGCGCCGCTGCTGAGCTGTACGGAGCTCGGCCTGAGAAGTCAGTGTGTATTTTGTTGGCCTGGCACGATTCTGTGTCTTTCCATGGGAGGCTTAAAATGAAACACTGAAAATGACTATATCTCCAACTTGCATGACAATTGCTTTCACACGGACAAACAGCCTATATGCAGATGTGCAGTATAGCAAACCCTACAGGAAAATGTCACAATAATTGTATGATGTCATCAGTAATGCCATCAATAATGCCATTTGAGGTGTCATCAGTTAAGTCATCTACGCTATCATGTAACATGACATGAGCGAAGTAATATGTGGGGTCATGAGCAGCGCACGGTGTGGGTCAAGTTATAATTAGCTCAGTAAATCATAACTGGTGAATTTCAGTGTTTTATTGTTTTTTAAAATGGAGTGCCTGTGCTGGTTCAACACCAAACTATAGTCACTTTTAGCTTTTTTTTTGAGTAAGCTAAAATTTACTATCATACCGAACAATAAAGTCACTTTAAAAGCAGCAAAAACACGAGTGCTCGGAATCATAGGAGTGCCCCCCCCCACCCCCCATCCATGTGTGAAAATAATAGAAATCCGCTCACAGCGTAAATGCAGAGAATGGGCACTCCGGGGGGTCAGATTTCACATGTTCACTAAAGGATTTTGCACATTGATGGCCCTTGAGACGTGATGGCGCCGGAGCGGGGGGGCGAGTCACTGGAGATGCTGCAAGACTCAGGAGTGGCCGTACTTAACCCCCAATCTCCCTAACTAATGTTGCCTGGCCTCCACATCTTAAGCACTTCCCCGCCTGGGACCCTTTTCAACCAATTTCAGGCAAGAATTGGGGCAGCAGACCTAGCAATTTGGCCGATGCCCAGTGGAGCTACCTGGGTAGCTATAGAGGAGATTGGCTGTGGATCACCCCCTCGGCCGTCACCTACCCAGCCGGACATTGGACAGACCTTCCTTCCTCTCTCTGCCGTGTCTTCTTCCTTTCCCTGCCTTCCAACAAAAATGCCGGCTTGTTTGACTTTCACTTTTCTTTTTGGTTCTCCTGAATTACTTTCCCCCTTGCCAGTCTTTCCTGACCTGATCTTCATTCCAACCCCATTTTACTCTTCCCCTCTTCCTTCTACACCCCATTGGATGTGTGTATATGTTAATCTATGCTCTAGTAATTCATGTTACTGTGTAACACTGTTTTTTTTTCTCTATGTTATACTAGGCCCCTGTAACTGATGTAATTTTGTAACTCGCTAATCCTCATCTGTGTGTGTGTGTATATATATACATCTATACATATATATATATATATATATATATCAAAGCTCTTGAGGTTTGCCACACGAGTAGGAATCACTCGAACAACAGGTAAGGTTCACCTCACAACCTTTAATCTTCGGTACAGACGGACTTTGCAGGCGAGCAAACAAACAGTCTCAACGCTTTGCCTGACGCGTTTCGAGTATCATCTCTTCTTCAGAGGCTGGACGTTGAAGTTTGCAGTTACGGACACTCTCCCTCCATTATATCGGCATTATGACACGCCCCTCGATGGGCCGCCCAAATGGGTTCTATGCTTGCTGCCTTATGGGAAAGAGAGTCCACTTATTTTGCCGTGAATCGGTGCTACTTATCTGTCGTTCTTAGAGGCTCTGGATGCGCCCTCCGCTTGCTAGTTCGTCCTAATCCACAGCCTGTTGCCCCACACGAGGACAGGTGAAGCCAAGTCCCCAGCGGCCCCTAATCTTCATAGGGTGGTGCATTCCCAGCGGCTGGACTGCCGCTTGTAAATCAAAGCTCTTGAGGTTTGCCACACGAGTAGGAATCACTCGAACAACAGGTAAGGTTCACCTCACAACCTTTAATCTTCGGTACAGACGGACTTTGCAGGCGAGCAAACAAACAGTCTCAACGCTTTGCCTGACGCGTTTCAAGTATCATCTCTTCTTCAGAGGCTGGACGTTGAAGTTTGCAGTTACGGACACTCTCCCTCCATTATATCGGCATTATGACACGCCCCTCGATGGGCCGCCCAAATGGGTTCTATGCTTGCTGCCTTATGGGAAAGAGAGTCCACTTATTTTGCCGTGAATCGGTGCTACTTATCTGTCGTTCTTAGAGGCTCTGGATGCGCCCTCCGCTTGCTAGTTCGTCCTAATCCACAGCCTGTTGCCCCACACGAGGACAGGTGAAGCCAAGTCCCCAGTGGCCCCTAATCTTCATAGGGTGGCGCATTCCCAGCGGCTGGACTGCCGCTTGTAAATCAAAGCTCTTGAGGTTTGCCACACGAGTAGGAATCACTCGAACAACAGGTAAGGTTCACCTCACAACCTTTAATCTTCGGTACAGACGGACTTTGCAGGCGAGCAAACAAACAGTCTCAACGCTTTGCCTGACGCGTTTCGAATATCATCTCTTCTTCAGAGGCTGGACGTTGAAGTTTGCAGTTACGGACACTCTCCCTCCATTATATCGGCATTATGACACGCCCCTCGATGGGCCGCCCAAATGGGTTCTATGCTTGCTGCCTTATGGGAAAGAGAGTCCACTTATTTTGCCGTGAATCGGTGCTACTTATCTGCCGTTCTTAGAGGCTCTGGATGCGCCCTCCGCTTGCTAGTTCGTCCTAATCCACAGCCTGTTGCCCCACACGAGGACAGGTGAAGCCAAGTCCCCAGCGGCCCCTAATCTTCATAGGGTGGTGCATTCCCAGCGGCTGGACTGCCGCTTGTAAATCAAAGCTCTTGAGGTTTGCCACACGAGTAGGAATCACTCGAACAACAAGTAAGGTTCACCTCACAACCTTTAATCTTCGGTACAGACGGACTTTGCAGGCGAGCAAACAAACAGTCTCAACGCTTTGCCTGACGCGTTTCGAGTATCATCTCTTCTTCAGAGGCTGGACGTTGAAGTTTGCAGTTACGGACACTCTCCCTCCATTATATCGGCATTATGACACGCCCCTCGATGGGCCGCCCAAATGGGTTCTATGCTTGCTGCCTTATGGGAAAGAGACAGTATAGGGAAAGGGGTCCCAGAGTATATGAAATATAGAGCACACTGAATAGAATAAATTTAAAAAATGAATCAACAAAAAGGAAGCGTGAGTGTTGTTTAATCACACTCTGCACTGGTATCAAGTCATTTCAGATACAACAACAATTCCAATTAAACAAAATGAGGTGCAAGAGAGTGCCCAGGGAGGGGGGGGGGGGAAAGGGGAACGTGTGGATAGTGATATTTTAGGAAGGAGGGGGTTAAGTGACACAACAATTCAGAACAATATCACAACTTAATTGTTTGGGCAAAATATTTCATGCCACATATTCAGACTGACATAAATTCGTTGAGACATGTGATCATTTGAAAACCCATGTACATAAAAGAGAACACAGTGTAAAATACACTATTGAGGTACTGGTATGGATGATAAGTCGACGTTTCGACCCCTTAAACCCAAAAGGGTGGATAGGTAATTGAATTCCTTATTGACGGGGTCTTCATCAGGACAGGGTCGCAGGGGTGAAGGGAGTGGGGAAGGGCACCTGTATAATGAAACAATAGTGATTAAAAACGACTCTGGGGTCCTAGAGAAAGCATAAATAGGATTGATGGGAGGAAATCACCATAGTTACCGTTAAATGAATTCTTGGCTGAATCGCGGATAACGGGGCAGTAGGGCTCCCAAGGTGGAGAACGAAGACACCTGAAAATAAAGTGTCAGGGTGAGGGGGAGGCTAATCACGTAGCTGAAAAAGCAGACTAAAAAGTTGATGACTCACTGAATGACGAAGTCTCAGGATAGCGAATTAGGAACTCAGTCTAAGCCGTGGAAGTGGACCATCGGTGAAAGGCGTGGAATAAATCGCATTCGATTATTACTTCTACAAAAGAACATATCAATAAAGTATTGAAAACGCTACTGAGGAAAAGGGTAACAGGTTCCAGGAACCAATTCACAACATCCGTGATGACTCATAATATAGGTTTAAATAGTCATGAGGCTCAGGTCATGTCAGGAGATGGATTACTGAAATTAGACCTGTATATCATACAGTTGACAGCCTCCAAAATCAAATCGCGCACTCTCAACTTGTGAACTAAATGCGGGGAAAAAATATTGTGAAAAACGGGATGGTCCTGCATTCAAGAAGGTTAACAGAAAGACAGAAGCCAACTCGTAGACAAAGGCGCTGAGGACCGAGGTTACCCAGCGCTAGTTCAACAAAAGAGGGAGGAGGGAGAGCCTTACCGAGCCACAAGGAGGAAGCGCTGAATCAACCCGTAGTGGATGGACCGGCGCCGCGTCTGGGGGTGATTATATGACGTGAAAAAGCACGCCGTCCGCCACGCTGCGTACCGGCGCGGGCAGCCGCTAGATGCTGGCAAAAGAGGGTAATAGAAAAAAGACATCCGAAAGGTGTCTCCGTTGTGGAGTTGAAGCGGCGTGGGAAACTAAATAAACACTAAAGATTAAAGGAGTAAGGGGTCGAAGCATCGGCACCAAAAACATAATTATTTCTTAGAACCAACAAATAGCCCTCGTATCGGAAAGAGAGTCCACTTATTTTGCCGTGAATCGGTGCTACTTATCTGTCGTATATATATATACACACACACACACACATACAAATCATGTGATCAAGGCCCGAACGGGCCAAAACGCATAGTGGCAGACTAAAATAAACTAGCTATACTGCACCTATTGTGTGGTCCGTGTCTGTTTTGTCGAAGGATGGCAGAAGAAAGCAGAGAAATCGGATATATATATATATTGCATTACACAGTGGCAGTGGGTGCTTCATGGAAAGTTTCAGGATGATCTGTCAACCAGGGGCCGCCAAAAACAAAGGATCCCAAACATGTCTTCCCCACGCAACTTCCCATATGAGTCTTTAACAGCGCTACAGCCAAAAAGGCTGAATGGAATTGCATCAAATTCAGGAGAAAGCTAGATCTTTATGGAGAAAGCATGATTTTTTGGTGTATAACCTTTCAGGAGGTTTTCAAAAATTAATGTTCAAAATATTCTATTCAGCAGTAGTACTGCCAGACCAGCAGATCAAAAGATAAGTTCTGATTGGCTGCCATTAACATTTATGAAGATGTCTGGCAGCTGTATTAGGACCCAGAGAGTTAGTCCCTGTGTCGTACTGCGGTCGTGCAGTATAATTTTGTTTTTTTTAAGGGCAGTACCCTGCCAATCTTTATTATAATCCCCCAAGGTTAGTGCATTTTTTTTTAAAGAAATCTTTTTTTTATAAAAGGAAGGAGGCGTACATGTGCCACCATCCCCTGGCAATGTATTGGCCACAGGAACCTTATCCTCCGGTGCCTAATGCTTTACCAATTAGAGGAGAGGGCTTGGGGCCTACCTCCCCAAGCCACGTAATGGCTCCAGAAACCCCATCCCCCAGGGCCTGATGCCAGGCAGTGTTCCGGGGAACCCATCTCCCTGGACACTGTGTTGTTTCCTGTCCATGAGAGCATGGCCATGGCCAAAAAAGCTAAATCACTCCCTACGCTCTCCTAGGCAGGGAACATAGGATTGCCCCCCCCCCCCCCCCACCATGGGAGGCCACACTCTCCTTCTAATAATTGAGACAGGCCTCTCTGCCCACCTCAGTTGTAGGCAAAGGTCTTCCTGCCTTTTCCCAGGATGATGGACAGCTTACCAAAAGGCCCCACTGTGCGTTTCCCGACGATTTTGGTGACATGTTCTTGATATCGAGGAATATGAGGACATCTCTAGAAAACAAAGAAGCACTTACTTCATATAGATAAGAGGAAGTACTATTGTTTGGTGGAGATTTACCTCTTTGTAGTCTTGTTGTCCTCTCTATGGGCCATATGGAGGCCCATAGGAATGAATGGGAAGCCAGTTGCCATTACCGAATCGGTAAATACCGAATCGGTAATGGGGGAGGCATCATCATGGGTGGCAGGGTGTCACATTGACACCCTGTTGCACCCCTGATTCGTCCATGTGTGCACATGTGGCGCACATACATGCCCTAAGTATGTCTGCCACATTGCACACTTAAACGTGCACAAAAATGCTTTTTTTCACCTATTCGTCATTTACCACCAACTTTTAGTTGGTGGTAATAACGAATCCCCACACCCACGACACACTCCCCCTACATCTCATTTCAGGATTCGGTATTTACCGAATCGGTAAAATTACCGATTCGGTAATTTTACCGATTCGGTAAATTACCGAATCCTGAAATGATCCCCCTACATAGCAAAAGCCTAAATACCGGTCGGTAACGGTATATTTACCGAAAATCGGCCGTTACCGACCGGTATTAGGCTTCTTATATATGGCCGTATGTGAGGATTCATGTTATCACAGATTTCTGGATAAAGATGCAAAAGGAACAATCACATTGCCAAATGCACACAAGGTCACTGGAGACATTTCCTTGTAGTACATTTCACAGATGTAATGTAGACTACACACTGGACATTTACCCAATGAGGTAGCAATTACTAATTAACCAGAAGAAAGTAATCCATTTGAGTAGATGTTATGTAAAACGGTGTACTCTTGTTGGATAAAAGGGCAGGAGCAGTTCCTTTGTGGCCGAGTAACTCACACAGCTACTGACACACCCACACTGACACTTAGACACACACTCATACACTCAAGCACTCACACACCCAATGCAGACACTTGCATACCCATTCACATATGCACTCACTCACTTAGACATTCATACACCCACCCACAGACCCATTCTGACACTTACACAGAGACCCACTCAGACATGCATGCACCCACTCACAGACCCATGCATCCAGTCACACAGCCACTCACAGACCGACTCAGAGATTACCACACTCACTCACTAGCCCACTCACTCACATTCGCAGACTGACTCACACACTTATGGAGAAATTTGCAAACCCACTGAGACACTCTCACACCTACTCACAGACCCACTGAGACACTCACTAATGCACCCACTCAGACACTCATGTACACACTCACAGATCCACTGAGACACTCACACACCCAGTGAGAGACTTATGAGGAGACTCCCAGACACATACAGACACTCACACACCCATTGAGGCACTTACACACTCCGTCACACACCCACTGACTCTCATGCCCTCACTCACACACTCTCAAAGGTTACAGCTAGGAATAAAAAAATAAAAACCTTAGAAATTCACTTAAAAACAAAAGGTTACAGGGATGTTATAGTTAGCTAATAAAATTAAAAACATTTGAAATTCACTGAAAAAAACAAAGGTTATGGGGTGCTATAGTTAGGCTTAGATTTCACTTGTACAAAACTGTAAAATTCAGTAGTTATAGTTACCTGAGCTAACTATAACTTATGCCCCTGCAAGGCACTGCATATGAACTCACATATTATATCACTCATGACATGATCAGTGCTATCACTGGTGGCATCTCTGATGATATCTCAAATGACATCACTCATGACATCATCCACAGAACCACTCATACACCTGCAAACACGCCCACACAACCACTCATATACCTATTCACAGACCCTTACAAGTACCCACACAACCATTCACTCATCCATAGAGCCTTTCACATGCCCACTCACTCATACAGCCACTCACATAACCATGCACTCAGCCATACAGCTACAAATACAACCAGTCAGCTACACATACAACCAGTCACCCATTTATACAGCCACTCACACAGACACACACTCGCCCATGCAGCTACTCACACACCCATGTATTCACCCACACAGCCACTCACACACCTACTCCCTCACCCATACAGCCTCTCAACACAGCCATTCATTCACCCACACAAGCACTTACATAAGCATTCACACATCCATACAAGCACTCACACATCTTCTCACTCATCCATTCAGCCATTCACATACTAACCCACAAACAGCCATTTACACACCCAGTCACTCACTCATACAGCCATTCAGACACCCACTCACTCACCCATATAGCCACTGACACACCCACTCACTCACCAATACAGCCACTCCCACAGCCACTCACTCTCCCACACAGCTACTCACACACCCACTCATACACCCATATAGCCACTCACAAACTCTCTATAGGTCTCGGGGGCGCAGCTCCTGGGGAGATAGAGAGACAGAATTGTGTGAGAAGAGCAATGTAGGCTCCTCTGGAGGCGGGGACCCGGCAGGGCCACAGGGGCCTTGAGGCTCCCCTGTGGCCCATAACAAGGAGATGGTGGGTGTCCTGTGTGAGCACCAGGGCAGCCACACTTTATTGGCTAAACCCCGAGCAATGGGGTCCCCGGAGCTGAAATCAGCCCAGGGAGTGGGGATCCATGCCCCCTCCCTGATTGGCTGCCTTTGGGGGTGTTGGCCATAACTATAAACTCACTATAACTCAAGCCCTAAGGTAACTATAACTCACGCCCTTGCCATACACCACTAATTATCCAACATCTCTCATGAAATCTTCTATGCCATCATTGATAATATCACTGTAACAGTTCCAATAAAATAAATGATGAGAAAACTGTGCATGGCGGTGCACAAGTTATTACTACCTTAGGGAATACGTTATTTCTATGGTTTTGTGTGTGTGTGTGTGTGTGTGTGTGTATATATAACTTGTTTTGCTGATGAATTTGAATTAAAACTAACTGCAACTAAACAAGTGGATTCCGTTTGAGTGCGTGTTCTCCTGACCTCTGGGCTCAGAGGACTCCTGCTGTTCAATTGTACCGGTTGCCCTACCGGGCGTACTACGCACCGCCCCAAAAAAAGAGTGCCGACCTTCGACAAAGGGCATTACAGGATTCATATATATATATATATATATATATATATATATGTCTCCAAAGGTGCCCAGAGCTCCAAGAACGCTACTCCACAGATGACGGTTTAACAAAACCTTTTATTTGAAACAGATGCTGACATCTCTGTTTAATTCCTTTCCCTGACGCGTTTCAGAGCAAACGTGCTCCTTCATCATAGGGGGAAGACTGGCAAGAACGGAAAGCACCCAACCAATATTTGCCGCTTTTACATGTGCTCCCAGGTGAGCAGCATGCCGGTAGTTGTAGTGTCCATTAACTCCCCGTAGTGGGGTCCGTAATCCTGTCAGATTAATTAATGCTTCCATTTTGTTATGGCATTTTCGCCCTCCAGTGGGCTTCAGAGATTCAGTACCTGTTTTAATTACAAAGTCCTCTGTGCTGCAGTTTGGCTCGGGGCAATTCCCAAACCCGCAGTCCTGTACTGTTTCTCGACAGGTGGTGCATCCTTACACGGCTGGGCTGCCGTGTCAAATATGTCTCCAAAGGTGCCCAGAGCTCCAAGAACGCTACTCCACAGATGACGGTTTAACAAAACCTTTTATTTGAAACAGATGCTGACATCTCTGTTTAATTCCTTTCCCTGACGCGTTTCAGAGCAAACGTGCTCCTTCATCATAGGGGGAAGACTGGCAAGAACGGAAAGCACCCAACCAATATTTGCCGCTTTTACATGTGCTCCCAGGTGAGCAGCATGCCGGTAGTTGTAGTGTCCATTAACTCCCCGTAGTGGGGTCCGTAATCCTGTCAGATTAATTAATGCTTCCATTTTGTTATGGCATTTTCGCCCTCCAGTGGGCTTCAGAGATTCAGTACCTGTTTTAATTACAAAGTCCTCTGTGCTGCAGTTTGGCTCGGGGCAATTCCCAAACCCGCAGTCCTGTACTGTTTCTCGACAGGTGGTGCATCCTTACACGGCTGGGCTGCCGTGTCAAATATGTCTCCAAAGGTGCCCAGAGCTCCAAGAACGCTACTCCACAGATGACGGTTTAACAAAACCTTTTATTTGAAACAGATGCTGACATCTCTGTTTAATTCCTTTCCCTGACGCGTTTCAGAGCAAACGTGCTCCTTCATCATAGGGGGAAGACTGGCAAGAACGGAAAGCACCCAACCAATATTTGCCGCTTTTACATGTGCTCCCAGGTGAGCAGCATGCCAGTAGTTGTAGTGTCCATTAACTCCCCGTAGTGGGGTCCGTAATCCTGTCAGATTAATTAATGCTTCCATTTTGTTATGGCATTTTCGCCCTCCAGTGGGCTTCAGAGATTCAGTACCTGTTTTAATTACAAAGTCCTCTGTGCTGCAGTTTGGCTCGGGGCAATTCCCAAACCCGCAGTCCTGTACTGTTTCTCGACAGGTGGTGCATCCTTACACGGCTGGGCTGCCGTGTCAAATATGTCTCCAAAGGTGCCCATAATATATAATGTTGTCATTTAAATAAATAAATCCAAGTGATTTTCACCCCCCTGGAGTGCTGGATGATCTTTGCTGCAAGCTGTGGTCTTATGCGAGATATATATATATATATATATATATATATACACACACACACACACACACACACACACACACAAAAACAAAGGTTACAGGGACGTTATAGTTGGATTCTGATTTTACACACACAAAGTCATCTAAACTCAGCAGTTATAGTTATACTTAGCTCAAGAAACTATAACTTATGCCTTATGGTAACTATAACCTTGCCATTCAAAAGAAACTCTGGCAAATATACATATTATACACACTAACTTTAGTTAGCTATACAGCCCCAAACCCCCCACCAAATGCATTGCTCATGTCACACACATCACTGACGACACCACAAATGCCGTCACATGCAACGCTGTGCTCCCCTTACATATGGAGCTCATCGAATGTTAGACGAGAACCATGACTTAGCTGATATTGCCAGGTGAGTGGTTGCCAATGTGTTTATGTGTTGTGTGTGCATAGGATATAGCAGAAGGCAATGTACTGTACAGTATGCCCTATATTACTGCACCTGCCACATATAGAACATAGTTGCTAGCCTTAACCTCCATGCCAAATTCCCAGGTATATAGTGGCCATAGGCCATGGCCACAGGCCAAGCCCTGTACAAGTTACATATAAAGTGTGGCAGAAGGCCAGCCCTTCTATCGTCTTTCACAAAAGAATTGAAAACTGGTTTCAATTATGTCTTTACATGTGCCTAAATTACAACTTTATGGTAATTCAGAAAAGTTTACCTCAAAACCTAGGGGCAGATTTACAAGGACTGGCGCATCCCTGCACATCAGCAGGGATGTGCCAGGTAAGATGCGTCACGCAAGTTTACCCTTGCGCCACCACAGATGCGCCGCATTTACAATGTGGAGCATAGTGGCGCAAGGATAAACAGATGCGTGACGCATCTGATGGCGTAAGGGCGGCACATTGCTGGAGTCGTGTCGCAAGCCCGACGCAACTCCAGCAATGTTCAGGGGCTGCCCATACCTAACATGCTGCGTCAAGCCTTACGCCTGCTTCAAGCAGGCGCAGGGTTTTGACGCAGCAGCGTCGGAAAAGTGACTCTGTGAAATCTTGTAGATTTCACTGCGTCACTTTTCCGAGGCTTTTTCCGACGGAACACCCACCCTGCATACATTAAACCTGACGCAGGTTTAATGTGGCGCAGGGCTTTACAACGTGACGCATCTCCCTAGATGCGTCACATTGTAAATAAGGCGCAACATGGCGCATGGTTTACGCCGCCGCTGCGTCACAGAAGTGACGCAACAGTGGTGTAAATGTGTCAAAAGGGTCTTGTAAATCTGCCCCTTAATTTTTACATGCATAGATTATAAACTACCTTAATACCCAGAGATATGGTGGCGACTGCAAGAAGACTTGAAAGTATTTCAGTGAGACCATCAAAGCCGAAGGCGGAGAATTCCAAAATGTTTACATTTCTTTCAGGTTCATTCTGCATACCTCCAAACCAAACTACTCTCCACAAACTGCCCTCCCCTTCTACACACATTTTGTTAATATCTACTTGTTCAGTGCATTTCAACCCACTTTCACCCAACTTATGCCCACAGCCCGAGACTGGCAGAAAGTGAGTGGCAGCTAGTATAAAGTGTGCCTTCTTAATGTAATGAATTTTTATGTTAACTTTAAATACCTAAATACAGAAGGGAGAGGGGTTTAGAAGTTGGGAGTGACTAAAGAAAGCGCGCTATAGAAGGCAGGGCAGTATAGAAGGCAGTGACCTATAGACGTGATGGTGATCTACAAGGGGGGCTTTATAAACAAGAGGCACAAAAAGGAGGTTTTAATGATGCAATGCATATAAAATGGAGGATTGCATAAATGTAATTTTGGTACAGAACAGGTGATTTAAAAAGGGGTGAATTACATAAGGGGGCTGTCAAAGAAGGAGAACATCAAATGCTTTGCTAAGGTTGTGTTGGTGAAATAGATGGTACTATAGAAACCGAACAGCCAGGTTCCCACATGTGCTCTGTATGGTGGGAGCAGTTGGAGCAGAACATCGGGGGACTCTGCTAAGGGTTGCTTTGTGGACAGGTTAGTGCACGGCTGGCAATTACCGGTGGTGTTAAGATAGGGGCAAACTGCCAGAGAGACTGCAGGCACTGCCATGCATGATGATGGGCAGTGGGTGCCAAGAGTGACCCCTTGTCTCCCTTGTGAGGGAGTTCGAGTCAGATCAGGTGGTAGTGCCAGTACACCCATACTAGTGGCCACTGTCAGCTCGAAATTATAATAGGCTGGGTACAAGGATTGGGCACTGCTGTGTGAGAGACACACCAGGATAGCCTCTGGCGATGCAGTCAGCGGTGGTAAGAGAATGGTGGACATTTTCCATGCTTCCATTATGGCAAGTGCTGGAAAGTAGGTGGGTCCCACTGGATCCCGGTTTCGGCAGGGAAACATGCTGAATTTGCCCTGGTGTCATTTTCCAACACCAGGACATGATTCAGCAGCACCCGCATGCTGTCGGCAATCTGTTTGGTATTATCAAATACAGGAGACAGCCGTAGTCACAGTAGAGACCTGGGTAAACGTAGTAACATACAATGACTCAACAGAAATCAATGAGGGGATGAGATTCAAGAAGTAAACTAATTACAATGCAAACATTAAAAAATGACAAACAGTCCCAGGAAAATGCTTGAATGCAATTATATTGACAGCAAAGACATACAAATTGAACTTCACACATCAAAATGCAGCATCACCCATGCTTTAAAGTTGTGTACTAAGTGAAAAGGTGAACACTTTGTGCTTGTGAAGAAATAATAAAAAGGCACAAGTGAAGCAAGTGAAAGAAATAAAGAATGCTACATCGTATCGGACACGTAATCAAAGTTTGGTTATGCATGAATCAATACATTTATGGAAGAATTTATAAAATCATGTCATAATTCAGAAGTCCAAATTTATCTGCAAGTGGACGACGTTTCGACCTTTATGACTGGAGGTCATCATCAGGGCATAAACACCACAATGTAGGGTGATAGCTGCCTAATGGGTGAAAAATGAAAATTGATATTGCTGACCCCCATGCTATGTCACTGGCTGCTTGTCTTCCTACATGGAGGGCATAGCACACGAGAGCCGGCTTTAGGGCGGTATAACTTGTGCAACCGCACCTGGTGCTGCCTTCGGGGGAGTGCTGTGTTTAAAAATAATTTATAGGTTTGAAAGCACTGCTGCAGAGTTCTTTGTGTGTCCAGCAGTTTTCAGACAACAATAAAAATGTCAAGATAGCTCTGATAATTAATGTTCCTGCTGGAGAGAGATCTTAGTTTTGTCTAGCAGTTTTGACCCATCATAGAGTAGTGTAGAGGGTCGATATGACTGCTGCAAAGAACATGTACCATACAGATCACAGATCTGTATTTTATGCGGATAGCTCAGAGGATTACTGATCTTGTCACCAACGTCCTTTTGTTACTTGCACTTCATAAGGTACAATCCTAATATAGCACAGTAACCTATGAACTGTCATCAAAGAGCTGCATGCAAACTGCATGGTATAGGTTAGAACGTTGTTTTCCCCCAGCCTTTCATTATCCTGATATTGCTAAAAGGGTTTGTTTGGGTAGAAATGCATTCTTATTTGTAAAGCCAACCTCAAATACTGTGGTACATTTTAAATTCTGAGTTTGTGCTTCTCTAGACCAAACACTCTTAAAATATACTGCTTACTAGCGTGGATGGCATGATTCCTACACCTTGTAATCGTCATTGTATATGTAACACTTCCTGTAGACTGATTTACCCGTGTATGGTTCGTTTTCGCTGTATACTGTGCTTGTGGTGTAAAGGGACCTGAAACCCTACACTTGTAGGAGCTGCACAATAAAATGAATGAATGCATGAGAGAATGGGTCTGTGGAGAGCTGAGGGGCATTATTGGGGGTGATAGCGAGGGAATCCGTGCAGAAGGGTCATTGGGGTAGGGGCGCCTATAAAGCCTGTGGCACCGGGTGCCACCGGCGCTTAAGCCGCCCTCAGCAGACTCCTCTTACCCGGGCCGCCGGTGCCTGCAGCTCTGGATGTCCTTCAGGGAGCTGCTGTCCGGGAGGCAGCCCTCGGGGTGGGAGCTCTCCATCGCCCCCAGGTAGGGCATGCCAAGACCGCTCCGCTCCCGGGGGGCCTCCTCTATCACTACCTGGCTGCTGAGCTTGTTGAAGACGATGGTGTTCATGGTCGGGGTCCCTCTTGGCGGTACGGAGCTGGGGGTCCCGGCTTCTCCTTCTGTAGCGGCAGGGGGCTCTCTATAGGTCTCGGGGGCGCAGCTCCTGGGGAGATAGAGAGAGAGAATAGTGTGAGAAGAGCAAACAAGGAATACGTCACCACAGGTGGTCCTTCTAAAGTGTAAACAGGACATTTCAGACACAATATTACACAATTATTGACCAGGTCGCGCTCTTTTCAGACCCTTGCGTCGAAAGTAAGCTGTACAACTTCCTGTCAGGCGGAAACTCTCTCCACAGGCTGGCGCGTGAGTGTGGTCGACATATGCAATAAAATGTGCCATGAAACGTCGTATTGGGAGCAGTGCCTTGTGCACGGCCCCTCGCCCTGTTTCTCTGTCACCACAGGTTCTTCCCACTCCTGGGTCCTGGGAGTCCCGTGTCAAGTCGCTGTAAGGCAGCATGGCCGGAATTGTGTTTCCGCATCAACTATGGCTTTTGGACTCGCAGTGGGAAGGATCATGGAGTCGATTTCTGCAATTACCTGGCACATATTTCCCTGCTTTTGATTGGCTACCCTTTGTCCCGGACGTACCACATCAAGTAAGTCCAGGTACAGTAAAACCTACCAAACTGCCATTACGGACAGAACTGAATCCCCACCCAACCTGATGAACCATCAATGATGCGGCGATAGAGCGAGCTTGTTACTGGTGTAACAGGAAAGTTTATTCCTGCAGCGACGTGGTATTATGTCCTAAGGATTCTGTCTTACACCCAGCCCTTCTGGACACACCTCTGCAGGCCCCTCTCTGGAGTATCAATGGACCACATATATCATGTACATTTTGCACCAGTTTGAATCCCTAGATCATGAGGAATGCGATTTTATTTTCTGCGAGCCGTAATACGCCCGGATTTTGCACCACGCCTGCCTTGCTTACTGTTTACACGGCCAGAAATGAATCATATTGGCTTTGCCTTCGTCTCCGGTGAATATTGAACGTTTGTCAGTAAACCAGAAAAATATTGCACGGCAAGTTTGCTCCTTTGTTTGCCGTAGTGCAAAACTTTATTTAACGGGCCTCCGACTGAGTGTGCAAATCACTTTTGCTTCAGTTGTTTTCCGTAAGTACGAAAAAGTTACTGATTGCATTTGCCAATTTATTTTAGCCAATGTGCAACATTTTACATTCAACCTCTCGGCGGGAATTCACAGATTCTGTTCTGCGAGAGTTTGCTCAAACAGGTCCGAGCCCTTCTCATCTTAAGTAGACCCTGCAGCACTGCGAATAACATGAAACACGTCCCGTTTGCTAAATCAGTGCTGCTTACGTAATAGAAAATGTAGCAAAACAGATTTGCTCTTTAGCCTGGACCATCATTTGTTCATCCAAGGGTAATGTAAATGGAGCAAATGGATTATTCACTTAGTTGTTCTTTATTCCCACATAAGACGAATGGAATTAGTGGAAATAGCCCTCATGACTTGGCTGTTAAAATATAGTTCTGTCTTTTAACTGGATCGCCTCACTTCCTAGCGCTGAGATAGCTTTGTGTGATCACACCAGGCGCTTTATGAATGTCATTCCATGCCATTTCATGCCATTTCCGGTTGTATAGCATGGAAGAGAGCACCACGGATATGTAGTTCCGCTTTTGAAATCTGAAATATTTGCCTAAACCTGAGACACAGACATGTACAGCATTGCTAAACCAGGAGCATGGGCAAAATATGTTTGCTCCATTTTCTTGCACTGGTGCAAATGTCTTCATGCACTTCACACAAAGCAACCCCTTTTTTGCACTAGCAGCAAAATGGTGCAAATTTGATGATTCCTATTTTCTGCACGGGTGCAAAACGTGCCTGGTATTCCCACACTGCGGCACTGTAATGAAATGGTTTATAGGCTATTAGGCAAACGTTTTATTTGTTTTGCACTGGTGCAAAATCACGCATGGTCCCCTGTCTATCACCTTCCTTGCTCCTTCAGTGTGTTGCCTTTTTCCCGGGACCACACGGTGAAAGTGCAGTAATAATTGAATGTTGCAGACAGATCTGGGGGAAAATCCAATAATTCGACCTGCGCTGGTCAAAGGATACCCGACTTCATGTTATCTCGAAAGCCCCCATCTGGAGCGCAGGAGACACGTGGTGGGTGCCCCTCAGCCACTGGAAAGCCCTTGTTTATTATCAAACAGGTCGAGATGCACGTGCGCAGCAGCCTGTCTCGCACCCTGTGGGAAGAGATGGACTTCCGGCGCGGAAGTTGTTACGTGACTTCCGAGAAGCGCTACATCTGTAGATTCACAGCTTCATGGCGCCGGCGGCTGATACCCCCACAAGGAATGGAGATATACAGTGAGCGCTATAGAGCAACAATTGTAAACATATGAATAAACACCGGGCAGCATGTGTCTGCACAGACGCGTCGCGGGCATTGATGCACCATGGGCAGACGCCGCCCACATATGAACGCCAGTGGAGCCACGCAAATAAAAGTGGCAGGTTTTTTGGATGAGCGTTTTAAGCGAGTCTGTCGCCTCGAGTCCGAGAAACCCTGATGCCAGGGGATTCCCCGATGGTGCCACCACCAGCTGTCCGTGAATGGGTTTAAATCACGCAGGAGAAAGATCTCATCGTCCAGGGGCGAGGCTTCTAATGGTGCAGCAGGTGCAGTGCACCGGGGCCCTGAGCCTTGACGACCCACTGAACTCTGACTATTGCTGTATTTTACCCTTCAAACAGCAGCCAGGGGGCACTATACCGGCCTCGCTACCTCCCCCTCCGACTCCAACCTGCCGCTGCCGCTGGCCAGGGGCACTCAGCCCCGCTCGGCATCTGTGTGCGGTTTGCCTGTTCGGTTACAGTGGGCTACAGTACACAGGCTGTAAATCCGGCCTCGGTCAATATTTACAAGGATGCCATTCAGACACGACTGGCTGCCGTGCCCCGTCAAGGCACGATGCATGAATCCGATGCCCGGGCATGCGTGGCACAGAGGCACCTTTATATTGCTGCCCCTGTGGCGTGTTCACGCCGTTCTCGTGCCGGTGCCTGTATTCCTTTTATTCGCATATTACTTGTTTTCTTTCCTTCGGTTTGTAGTGCATTCGACACGTTCGAATGTAAAATGTAACTTTGGAACTGGAATGAAAATATATACATTGAACCGCTGCAGTTCTGTTCCATTTCCAGATCACATCGTTTGCACCGGTGACGGCGGTCATTTGACTTGAGGGTCATGTCGGTACAAGTGTGAATCTGTTCTGGTGTCACTGTTTACTATGTAACCCGGATGTTGGTGCAAATTCACAGCAGTGTAATCTGTAAAATGTCTCAGCGGCGGTTCTTAAAAATGTCAAGCATTCTTTATGCATATACGTACAGGATTGCAAGAGAACCGCAGGTGACATCATTCACTTTGACAAAGATCACACCTAGCTTGGTGAGCGCTGTACCCTCCTGACTTAGGGTCCAGTAATAACTCCCTCAAGTGATCTAGGGAGACAAACCCGACATCACCGAACACCCACAAAACATCCACGTGTGGCACTGCTACATCACACAAAAAGATGTCACAGAAGGCACCCACATGCAACACGTAATAAACAAATATATGCATACGCTTACAATAAGCACACAATGGCAAATGTCCGTACACACGCCTCACACCACCCCCCAACACAAGAAAGTATATTAGGCAATACGCATAAGCACAACAACCAAACACGCAGGTTTGTAAATAACACGCACGCGTTTACTGACGTAAATTATTTACAAATACATGCACTTGAACACATGTAGACTGAGAACTATAATCACACACAAAACAATATGTGCGCACGCACGTATGTAAAGACAGTTAGGCTGAAGCACATACCGTTTTTTAAACTTTGATTATCATTGTAAGTGGTCGTTGTATGACTTTTACTTATATGTATTGCTTTCTTGCGCCTTGAAGCTGGTGTTCCCCGGCATTGTTTTATCTATAGAAATAACAGTCACATATATAAATATAGATTCCAAAGGGATGCAAAAGTTACCTACCAGCACATAGGGCGGTGCACCAAGCCTTGCTTCTCTCTTCATCACAGCTGTGAAATCATTTCCCCTACGTCTTACAGAAGATCCCGAAAGAGCCTCCCCGGAGCCCCCGACCAGTGCCCCCAGACCAGAGTGAGCGCGGTACCGATCGTTCGCCAGACTGAATTCGCAGACAGCCCCCCATCTCTCGACCCAGACATACAAGACAATGGAACCTTCCAGATGTGCCACCGGGATACACAATTCATGGCAAACGCTGTGAGGCATCTAGGAGCTGTGCGCAGCGGGAATCAGGTATGAATACTTATGCAAACAGTAGCACGTACGTGGTCGCACAGAGCTATAATGTAGAAACTACGTATGTAGATCTAAACATACATTTGTGCACATTAATGTAAACATATACATTTAAATAGACACATAGGTGTACACACATTGTTCCACTTCTAGACTGTGCCACATTTGTCCTGTGAGGGAATTAAATTGCACCTCAATTCTAACATCCAGCAACACATTTAAAAGAGATGAGTCGCACTTCAACTCCCTACCAAGTCCCATTGGAAGTTTTTCTGAAGTATGCAGAGGGCTGGTGACACTGATCTCGATGTGGGGGCGAATTGCCTGCCCACTGCCACCCTCTGAGCTATCGAGCTCCGAGCTCCACGGAGGGCAGCCTGCTGCGCTCCACGGGATAAAGCAACTTTCGACCCCTGGGCACTGACTCCAGGGGATGTTCCTCTCCCGGGCTTCTCCGGGCTGGGTATCTCTTTAAAGAGGACCTCAAACACAACAAGAGGATGGGAGGAATGCTAGCAATTTGTCTTACCACTGGCAGTCACTCGGGTAGCATCCCAAACCGTCCAACTTTTGTCACCAGGTCACCTCAGCTAAATGCAAACCAGGCTTGACGGGGGCAGTTCCGCTGGACTGTTCCCGGGATCAGCGGGTGCCAGTGGCTAGACAAACTGCAAGCATTCCGCCATCACCTTTTGTGTGTTTTGTCTAAAGAGGTCTGAATCCCTGAACGTGAATATAGGGGACCAAGTACCTTTGGGGTTGTGTATGAGGTAAGTGCTGCCCCCCCCCATGTATTCATCAAACTGTGCCGCAGTCGATTGGGTTTGACTGACAGCGCTTGTACAGGTGAGGTCATGACCCCCTGAAAGGTCAGGGTTCAACGTGCTGAGTGTCCGTGCGTGGTCCAGAACCAATGGACGCAAGCCCTCACGAGGTGATGTCCAGCACTTAGGAGGTGCATAGATCCCATCCCATCCCAGCCCGCTCCAGCCGAGTCAGTGTCGGGCCGTTCCGGAGGTCAGTCCCCAGAATCCGGACGGTGAAACAGTACCTGCTGCACAGCTCTGCGGCCAGGCGTCTGTGTGGGTCCCGCTGCTGCTGCTGCTACTGCCATCCCGCCAGCTCCCGGCAGCCGCACATGCTCCCCGCGCTCTGCATCCAGAGCTCTAACCGCACGAGCCGCGGCCGCCCGAGTCCCGCCTTTATTTACCCAGCCTGGGCCGCCGGGCCCCGGAACCTGCATGCAGAGCTCTGCTCATGTCGGCTCGCTGTGCACCGCCCCAGCGAACATTGCGACGTTGTGGCAAGCAGGTTCCGGGGCCCCGAGGTGGGGCGGCTGCTTAGGCGAGAGGATGTGAGTGAGTTGTGAGACATCCACTGCTCCAGCAGCATCTACTTGGCAGGGAGCTGAGGAAATACCTGCAGGAGGACCGACCCAGAGGGAAGTGTGTCATAATCACTGCTCCAGCGGCATCTGCTCACTGCTCCAGCGGCATCTGCGGGCAGGGAGTTTAATAAATACGCGCAGGACTGTCCCAAAGCGGAATTTGCCATAACCACTGCTCAGGCAGCATCTGCCTAGCAGCGAGCTGAGGAAATACCTGCAGGAGGACTGGCCCAAGAGGAAGTGTAAAAAGGAACAAATGATGGACGAAATGCTGAACAATGCAAACATTCACCCCCGTCATGAGATCTGGGTTTAATCCATACACCACACACCACAGTTTGTACCCAGCCATATGCAAATTAGTCTTGACCCTACTCCTCATGGGAACCGTCCAGTCTGACCTGCCAAGCCAGCATCAGCTTTAATTCATGAGAGACGAGTGAACGTCGGTCGTGCCGGTCACGTCCTGTGACTGCCACCAGGCGCGCAACACCCATTGGACTCAAAGCATCCTGGGACTGGTTTCAGGGTATCACCCCTCATCAGCCAGGCCTGCTTGAATCCAGTGGCGCAGTGAGCGTGGGACCCATCTGTGGGCACACCTGGCACACGTAGGTCAACAAATGCAAAAGGAACAAATCGTGGCTGGAATGCTGAACAATGCAAACATTCACTCCCAGTCACAACCATCTGGGTTTAATCCATCATTCTTTTGCTCACCAGGCCACCCCAGTTTGGACCCAGGCATATGCAAATCAGTCTTGACCCTGCCCCTCACAGGTGGAAAAGAGCTGAGGAAATACCTGCAGGAGGACTGGCCTAAGAGGAAGTGTGCCACATTCACTGATCCGTCAGAATTGGCCTGGCAAAGGGCTGAGAATAAACCCATTAAAGAGCAGGCCTAACGGGAGGGTGCCTTATAATCACTGCTCCAGGAGCATCTGCCTGCAGGGGGCCGAGAGGCATATGCAATACTTACTGCTCCAGCATCCAGAGGACTAAGCAAATATCCGCAGAAGGACTGCCTTGGAAGTGTGTATCGTTTACTATTCTAGCATCACGTTCCTGGAAGAAGGCTGTGGAAATACACCCAGAAGAGCGGGCCGACGGGGAAGTGTGTAAAGTAACTTCCTCGGCAGTATAAGCTTGACAGAAGGACCGGTCTAGGAGGAAGTGGGTAGCATTCACTGCCCCAGCAGTCTGAAGGCTGAGACAATAGTAAAATACCCGCAGAAGGGCTGCCCTATAATGAAGTGTGGAATATTCACTGCTCCACCAGCACCTGCCTGGCTAAGGAGACGTGCGGCGCAGGACTGACCACGAGGGCAGATTGTGACATATGCTTGGAGCAAACACGCCTACCTGGCTTGGAGCAGCAGAATAAGCTGCAGGTGAACTGGGCGAGAGACTTATGCCCCCCCCCCCCCCACACACACACACACACTGGTGTAAAAGTCCCCTGAGGGCCTACTTGTCTACAGGACAGTGAAGTGTCACACTTTCTAAGTGGACATTTGAGAGACCATGCATAGGGCCGGTGCACGCGGAGTCGCTTGTTAAGTAGGGGTGGCAGTCACAGCACGTGACCGGCACGACCGACGTCCACTCGTCCCTCATGAATTAAAGCTGATGCTTGCTTTATTTAATGCTTTCTCCAATCTCTTTAGTGTCGCACTCTCTGTATAGGTGGCTATTCCCTCTAATTTTAATCAAATATCTTTGTTTACCACCCCTACTATGTCCAATTCTGTAATGCAAGTAGATGATTACATAACTAAAAACCCCTTCTTTGTGCGGCAAATAGCTCCCCAGATGTTGACATGTGCGCAGCTGACCGTGGTATTTCTCTGTACAGACTGGAATCCCTCTACTCGGAAGCCCGGTGCCCTTCCTGGTACATTCCAGAGGCAGCGCTCTGGCTGCTCGTGAATCCTTTCCTGGAATTTCAGAACATGTGGAAACAGTTGAGCTTGAAGGCAGCGCTACTGTAGGAGCGGAGTGCGGTCTGAGCCACTGTGTGAGCGCCGCAGCCCGCCCTCCACACTGCTCTTCCTGGGGAGAGGTCTGGCGAGGATCCCGCAAATAGCGATATGTAGACAGTGCACTGCACGCGTGGCGCCTCTAGGCGCTCTGGCACCGGTAGTCCTGTGATAATGCATATAAGGACAGTTCTACAGCACACTGCATGTGTGGAGCCTCTAGGCGCTTTGCACCGGTAGTCCACTGATCCCACAAATAATGGCTTTTAAACAGTACGTGGCACGCGTGGCGCCTATAGGCGCTGTGCACCGGACGCCCTTCGATCCCGCACGTAAGGGCGTTATACGTTGCCCTGTATGCGTGGCGCCTCTGGATGCTGGCGCTGGGGTACCGGTGGTCCTTTAAAGGAGCAGGTACTGCCAGATACCAAATGCTGGCATGTCTTCATTTTGAAACGGACATCACCTGCATCTTTCAGCAGGGGCTCAATACTTACCATGGGAGAGTGTCAACGCCTCCTCGCCGGTGAACACGGACTCTGCAGAATGAGACCATTGGATGCACCAAGTACAGGATATGTTCATAGCGCCCTACACCGGCAGCGCCTCTTTGCGCTGTGGCGCTAACTGCTTCAAAGTTACCCCAAACGAGGAATTGTAAGAAGAAGGGGGTAAGAGGTGGTGAAATCTGTGACAGGTTTATAACATCAAAAGAAAGGGGTTGCAGAGAAAATCGGCATTTGTTAAACTTGAAACACCAACCAACACCAGTACAACCTCTTATCAGTTTTAATCTGCAACATGTAATCAAATGAAAAGTGCTTCGACGCATTTTGATTAGACGTCTAAGCCCATGTGCGAGGCACAGGGTCCACTAAAAACCTTTGCTAACTGCCCCGATGCGTACCCACAGGTGACAACGTCAGGTTTCTATCAATCTTAAAAGAAGAAGGGACAGTTTTTTTTTTATATCAGACTTAACTAAAGCCGTGGCAAAGTTTTCTTGAGCACACGTTCACCACAGGAATCCACGATTAAACACACCAGGCATTTTTTGAGCTGTCGAGTCTTTTTTGCTCATCAGAAACACCCAGTTGAAGATTATACCGTTCATCATCAATCTGTCAAATTCACAGCTGTTAGCAAAATTATCATCGTTTTCTAAACCTGTGCTAAACAGATGATATATCTAAGTACATTATAATGTTAGGACCATTTACAGCCAAATATGAAAACGGTTTGTTTGGTATTTCTTAAAAACACCTACAAACAGACTTACAAGTGCAAGAATTTGATACACTAGACTAGACGACTATTCACCACCAGCGGTATCACGCCCCCTGGTGGAGGAGCTAGTTAACTAGTTACAAATAGTTTAAATGCGTTTAAGTATAAAAGGGGTTTCTTGACGTAGGGCCAGGTGCTTCGTATTTAAAAAACGTCTCGCCGTGCCGGTCACAAATAAAATGCCTGTGGAAACCAATTGACATGATAAGAAATCAATAACCAATTCCAACTGGATTCAACTGGTTCAGTTCATTGTATGTAGAAAATCACTCAAGCTAGGAGCTGGAAGGAGCGTGCAGTCGAAGCAAATCAATTGTAATTTCCACCAAGTTAAAAAAAATCCTACAAGTTAACAGAACAGAGACGTTCTTTTATCTCCTCGTAGACCCTAGAATTGAACTCACAGTTCCAAAGTTTCAAACAGAGAATTCCTTTATAATCATCCTTTCAGCCTCCTCCCCATTCAGGCCAGCCCTTGCGCACATGTGTAAACATCTGCGCGTGCTGCCGAAGCGCCGGAGAGCCCCTCTTGTAATTAACCTGCGCGCGCTTCTCTCCTGCAGCTGGATCCAGGCACGTGCTGACGGGGCGCGCCCTGTAGACACACTCCGCACACTGAGGGGGGCTGTGCGGCCCGGCGAGGTCAGATTACACGTGACCTGAAAGTGTCGCGAGTCAACGGCACTGGGGATTTGAACACACCGGACTTTACCGGAAGCGGCGCGCGAGCTCAGAAACTTCTTCCTGGCCCCCTGTCTGAACACTGTATGGATTTGAGCGACTGGTCGAGTTGAGGGGATGTCCCTAGGCGTAGGCACCTGCAGCCGCTTCACACATCTGAAGTGGATCACGCAGGCCACGACGGCGTCTGGTGCACTGTGCTTGTTGCAATTGTGAACATTTCGAGTTTCACCAATCACAATCAATGATTAAAATTAGTCTAGGAAGGTGACGGGTAGTTGTCTTTTTAGACACTCCTTTATTGTCCTGGTAAAAATTCCAGGTGGAAGGGAGTAGAATGTAGATAGTTTCTAACCGGATTGAATTGCTTTGAGCAAATACATTTTTGCAGCAGTGAAATACACACGCTTTCTCTTGTTACCAGAAACTGTAGCTTTACTTAAACGGGCAGCGCCTGTTCATTTATCATTGGCTACAATATTTTTAATTGAGAAACAGCCACGAAGTGTAGCTTAATCCATTTTCGTGAAAACGTTTTCCCGTTATTCTGATTTTATTTTCCCTCGAGTCGCACCAGTTGATACGTGCGAAATTCCGAAAACGTGCCTATCATTTTTTCCTACTACGGTAAACGGAGTTTGCACTGATTACTTCAAAAATCGGCAGCAGACGCTTGTCACATTTGTCCAAGAATACGTTTCGTATTGGGAAGAATGTAAAGCGATGCAAATTTCGAGTTATTTATTGATAGGTAATACATAAATGTTTTTTACTCTGTTCTCTGGAACGTGTCCTGTGTTTATATGCAGCGTTTACACTTAAATATAGAACCGCGGACACTCGCTTAGTAAGCTGTTTGGTTCTCACCAAGAAGTGCCGGTACTCTCCCATTAAAAGTACTTAAGCGGTGCTGAGAAGTGGTGGTGCTCCCCATTTCATTTAAGAAGTGCGGATACTGATACCCGACAGTACCTGGCAATTGAAAGCATGCCGTAAAGATGAGGGGTGGTGAATCAAAACTACAAGCATCAGAAACCAACCAAAAAAAAACACCACTAGGGGCGCTCTTGCAAGGAGAACTTGCCATTTAGTAGAAGTGCTGCTATTGAGAGCTAGGAGAATTCTTGGTTACCGATTTTCTTCACCCAGTCTCTATTTGAATTGGTTTGACTCAACTGATTATTTTTTCTGTTTTTAGTCTCCTCGCAGAGCTTCTAGCACATTATTGGATGAAGGAGGCAGGACCTCACATGAGAGAAAACCATTAATTACTGCCTTGACCACTTAAACATATTCCCACGATAAGCCAGTGGATATTTGATATTTATTAGTTATAAAGCGCCTGAATCACCCCTCAAGGGGTATCTCCACGCTATTGAACTACTATTGTCGGCCAAAGAAGGGGAACAAATCAAAACAGTGCAGTCTTCAGGAGCCTTCGGAACTGCAAGTGAGCCGGGCATTGCCGCAGATGGATGGGGAGTTGGTTCCAATAGAAGGGGGCTAGGTGGAAGAAGGCTTTACCGCCTAGACGAGATTTTTTGCAATATGGAACCAGGAGTAGAGATTTGGTCCCAGAGCGTAGGGACCTGGAAGGCAGATATTTGGTAAATCTTTCTGCCAGGTAGCTAGGACCTTTGCCATTCAAGGATTTGTGCACAATGCAACAGATCTTGAAACTGATCTGCTTCCGCACTGGGAGCCAATGCAATTGCTGCAAGAGGGGCAGGGAGGCAGTTCGGGGGGGGGAGCATTGGAAACCAGGCAAGCTGCGGTGTTCTGGACTATTTGCAATCTGTTCAGTGAAGCTTTGTTAGCTGAGATCAGAAGAGCATTGCAGTAGTGCAGGCGGCTTAGCACCAGTGCCTGGATGAGGGTTTGCCGAGTGGACAGAGGAAGGAAGGGAAACACCCTACGGAGGTGCCTTAACACATGGCGCCGACGGTAGATGCGGCGTGCACCTTCATTATCAGTTTCTGGTCCAGGCGGAGGCCCAGGTTTTTGACCACAGTCTTGGGAGCCGGTGCGGTGCCCAGCTCCACTGGCCACCAGCTTGGGGACCACCTCATAGATGCATCTCCGAACAGCATGATCTCAGTTTTTCCCCGCATTAAGCTGGAGGAAATTATTCCTCATCCAGCTAGCAATAGCCGCCATGCCCTCTGAAAAGGTAGACTGAGTGTTGGGATAGTTTTTGTCAAAGGAAAGTAGGAGCTGAGTGTCATCAGCATATGAGATTGGTACATAACCTAAATTCCTGAGTAATCCCGCTAAGGGAGCAACATAAATGTTGAATAAGTTGAGACTTAAACAGGATCCCAGGGGTACTCCCTCAGTCCCATAGTCTTTGAGCGGAAAGGACTTAGGTTGAAAGTCTGAGTTCTATGAGAGACAAAACTCGACATCCATTGTGAGGGTGTCCCTTGGATTCCAATTTCCCTGCGTCTCCTGAGCAGAGTCTGATGTGAGACCGTGTCGAAGGCTGCCGACAAATCGAGCAGTACGAGAAGTACTGCTTGTCCTTTGTCCAGGGACTGTTTAATATTGTCAGTGACAGCGATCAAAGCTGACTCAGTGCTATGCCTGGGTCTGAAGCCCGACTGGGATGGATCAAGGCATCTTGAGGCTTCGAAAAAGTCAGACAGGTGTTTGTTAATGTGTTTTTCTAATATCTTGCTCAGGAAGGGTAGCAGTGAAATTGGACGGTAATTGGAAAGGTCATCCATAGGGGCCTTAAGGTTCTTACCGATGGGGATTATTTGTGCCGCCTTCCACTCAGGGGAGAGTTGACCCTCTTGCATCGAGAGATTAAGGATTGAGCAAATTGGGATGGCTAGCTGTTTGGAGAGCAATGAGGTGGTCTTAGCCGGGATAATATCCAGAGGGGAGCCTGATTTTACTGTGTTTGGTAAGGACTATACATCACAGGTGTGAGCGTGGGGAAATTTTCTAGCGTCTGCCCGTTAGACGGTGCAGAAGATCCAAGTTTTGAGGAAGCAAAAAGGTGTAGAAATAAATTGAGCAATTCTTGAGGGACACCCTCTTAAGCAGGGCCGGATTGGCTGTGGCGGGCACCGTGCGTTTCCCCGGTAGGCCGCCAGGGTGGAGGCCGGTTTTGGGCCCCTGGGGGGGCATTTTTGTTACGGGGGTCGGCAATATCGACCCCCTGTAACAAAATCGTCTGAAACCGGCTATCGCAAACAGCTCGACTGCACCCCCCAGCCCCAGGGGGGGCCAGCCGAGCAGTTTGCCAAGGCCGGTTTCGGTTTCCCGTCTGGCCCTGCTCTTAAGTAACAGAAGTTAAGTTACAGAAGCAGGGCAGCTACTTACTCCATGTGATTTGCAGCTCAACCTCACTTACTCACCCCAGACAAGCATGCATCCACTGTAGCATTCTCTGATCGTATTTTGAGTCCTAGTGTCTGTCTTCCATCTCTGCCTGCCTCCTTCTCTGTCTCCCTTTCTTTTCTCCCTTCTGTCACATTGTAGACATTTGTTATGTCCACAGAGTTGTAGTGAGGGATTTGTGTCTTTATTATGGGTACACTGCAACACTTCTTACTCTGGCAATAATGCTTTCGCCCTAGTCATGTATTTCAGCATATATAATTTATTTAAAAAGGCTGCGCATGTGCGCAGTGGAGACCAAAGGGGCCTTAGAGGGTGTGGGTGAGTTGCAGACCCTACCCGCATGGGCACTAAGGACGGGTGGTGTGGTCCGTGGACCCCGGGAGGGGGAGACAGGGAGTATGATTGGGCAGTAGGGCAGGTGGAGTTTGGGCTCAAAAGTTAGGGTCAGTTAGAGCTGACCTCTTGTTTTCATCTAGCTGGGTGGCACGCCGTCTTGCAACAGGGCTTTCCCATCCCATCCTTCCTTAAGTAGGAGCAAAGTTATAGTGGTGCAATATCTATTTTAAGCTCCTAGGCCTGTTTGGCGAGACAGTTGCAGTGCGTTGTTTATGACGGACGGTGAAAGGGTATTGTCACTGGAGACCAGGTGCTTAGGTGTTGGTGACAGTTTCCAAGAGGAATTTGCAGGTTTTGAACAAAGTTTTATTATGAGGAGACCAGGAAGACCGGCATGGGGGAGGCGGGGAGGGAGGGAGGGAGGGAGGGAAGGGAGGGAGGGAAGGAAGGGGGGGGGGGGGATTGCAAAGTGAAGAGTAGGTTGAACGTTTTGGAATAAAAGTTGTCATCTTACGAAAGGATCGAACCGGCGAGGGAGGGGTTGTCATAGAAGCTGGCATCTTACAGATGGATGGAACCTGGGAGTGATGCGAGCGTTGTAGTGTTCAGCCGAATGTTTAAGGGATTTTAATGGGAGAGAAGTGGTTAGGTTACTTAAATGTTTAGTGAGGCTGAGGTTTTTAATTTGTAAGGCAAATTGTCAGGTCAGTGCTATTCCAAAATGGCACCTGTCGCTTTAGGATCGCCTTTTCCACATACATTTGGTGTTATAACGGTTTATGTATGCGCCCCCCTCCCTAAACAAATGTCTGTGGGTATCATGCATTCTGCTGGCCTGGCATGTGCCACTTTCCTGGCGCTTATTTAAGGCAAAAATTGACCTGCAGAAAAATACACAGCACTGGTTTGAAACATTGTTTATCTACAGTCCTCTCTCCAGGGCATAGGCTAGCTACGTGGTGTAGGGAACCCCCTACTCTCACAGATTAAGCGGGGGATGCCTCTGGATCGATGAACTGGTGAACTGCATCTCCCTGGAACATTAATTTATTGTGTGTGGGAAGACGAAATCCCTATAAATGTCACTGTTAGGAAAACCACGACCGAGGGATGTGGGTTTTGAGCTGCTGCACAGTGAAGGAAATTAAAAAAGAAGAAAGATGAGAATAGGGAAAAACAAAGAGCGGGGGACAAATTGAGAAATTCAGCATGAAAAAAAGGTAAGCGGGAAAAAGTGCGGATTAAAAAAGGTGCAGTAGATAGAGGTAAAAAAGAATAGGAGGAGTAAGGAAGGATAGAAAGAAAGGGAACACGAAAAGGAAAAAGGAAAAAATAAAGTTATAATTGAAGGGTGCAAGGATGGATAAGTAGCAGGGGGAAAAGATGGAAGCTTGAAATGGAGAATAGATGGAAGTCTGAAAGTATGGATGGAAGAGGAAAGGATAGCTAGATTGAAGGATGCATGAATGGAAAGATTGGAAGATCAGTGAAATGATGGATGAAGGGATAGTGTAAGGACGGATGGATGGATGGCTGGATTAATGAATATATTGATGAGTGGAAGGTTGAAATGCAGAATGGATATATGAAAGGGTGAAAGGATGCATGGATGGAAAAAAGTATGTTTGGATGGGTGGATGAAAAGGTGAAGGGAAGAACAGGTGGATGAATAAATAGATATAAATTAGTAGATTGGGTTTGAAAGGATGCATGGATTGAAGTATGAAGGGACTCGTCGAGGAGGGTCAGGTTAGCCCACTTTACGTGCTTTATGGTTAGAGGAATCGTTTGTCGTTCAAGTGGATGGTATTTTAATTTTCTGGCTATTCCCTTGGGCTAACTCCCAATGTGCATGTGTTGGACAGCGTATTTCTTTTGGTGAATGAGTGCAAAACCCAGTTAACTCTAGGTATACTCAAAGACCAAAACCATAGAAGTGCCCCAGTAGAATACAGGCCACGTGTCTGTATTCAAGTGCACACATCATCAGCATAGGAACAACAGAGCTTTGACCTCTACTCACAAAAATATGCACACTCAGCTTCTCAAATGCTCACAGGGGCATTGCTTACTCAATGCAGATATTGGGCGGTGCCTGGCACTCATTTTTGGGGACCAGGGTTTATTTTTCATCATTAAACTTTGCCTCAGGAAGCGTGACTTGTGAAGCCAACAAGCCCGACGCTCTGAGCCTGCGCTCCACCACAGAATCGCTTAATCATTCTTTTATCCCTGCCTCAATTCACCATCTATTAGACCTGGCATCTTTGGCGTATTTTTCCCCTGACATCTTTGCTTCTAACCTCCTGTTTTTGACTGGGGGCTGCACATCGTTTTTACTGGTTTTAGGACTCTGGGCACTTTACCACTGCTGACCAGTGCTAAAGTGCAAGTGCTCCCTGTGTAAAATGTACCTGTAACTGGTTTATCCATGATTGGCATATTTGATTTACTAGTAAGTCCCAAGTAAAGTGCACGAGGTGTGCCCAGGGCCTGTAAATCAAAGGCTACTAGTAGGCCTGCAGCACTGGTTGTGCCACCCACTTGAGTAGCCCTGCAAACATTTCGCTCTCAGACCTGCCACTGCAGATTCTGTTCATGCAGTTTTAAACTGCCATGTCGACCTGGCAAGTACAACCACTTGTCAGGCCCTAACATTCCCTTTTCCAACATGTAAGGCACCCTTAAGGTAGCCCCATGGGCAGAGTGCAGTGTATGTGAAAGGTATGGCATGTGCTGGTGTGTTTTAAATGTCCTGATAGTGAAATACTGCTAATTACTTTTTTCACTATTGCAAAGGCTATCTCTCCCAAAGGTTATCATTGGAGATGCCTTGTAACATCTCACAAGTTTAACTTCCCATTGAGAAGAGATGGAGATTTGAAGTTTGGGCTCCGTCATCTCAACATTTTAAAATTCATCTTTTAGTGAAGTTGGTTTTTAAATTGCATGTTTGAAAATGCCACTTTTAGAAAGTTTGCATTTCCTTGCTTTACGGTTCTGTGCCTCTGCCTGCCTGTGGAATCCACATCTGAGGGAGGGTGACATTTGGGCTATTTGTGCATTCACTCTAGACCATGGGTATTCACTAAGATTTGCCCAGGGGCCACAAAGCAGGGTCTGTGGTGTGACTGAGGGCCGCACTGTTGCCAGCAGGGTGGCGGTAGGGGGCCTAGGTGGGTCAAGGATTGTGAAAGGAGAACAAAAAAAATGTTAAATAAACGGGCAAGTATTTATTTGCACGTTAACAAATGCTTGTCCGTTTATTTAACATTTTTTTCTGAATGTTAGTGCTCAGTAACTAAACAGCAGCTGGTGCTGCTGTTCACCAGGGGGCCGTATGTAAAGGTCAAGAGGGCCGCATGCTCTAGACAGTCACACAAAGGGAGCTGAGGTGTGTCTTGCATATCCTGATGGCCATTCGCAGGCTGATGGGTCTTCCTGAGCTAAAGTGGTGGGAGGAGTTGTCACGGGCAACAGAATAGGGCTGTTCTTATCCTCCACCCCCTTGAAGTGTGTCTGGAGTCAGCTCAGGGAAAGGCAGGGTCTTGTGCACTACAAAGACTTCCCTCTGCAGTTTGCCTACTTCAAAGGCAGACTCTCATATCAGAACACTTCTGGACTAAAGGACTTTCTCTCAGAAAGAAGACCTGGATGCTGTAGGAGGAATTGACACTCTGCTGGTTGCTTTGTTGTGCTGGCCTGCTGATTGCTGCTTCTGTCCTGTGAGTACAAGGATTGGACTTTGCTTTTTACATCCTGCTGCCAAGGTTCTCCAAGGGCTTGTGTGCGCTTGGTTCCTTTTAAGAAGTCTCAGTGCCATCAGACTTCACCTACCAGTGCCTGGGCTCTTCTGCTGAGAGGCCTGGCTTGCCAAGTGGTGCCAAATCTAGATCCTGGACCTTTGGATGTAGAATCTGGTAAGCCTAGGAAGAAAATCCATGCATCGACTCTCAGCGCCCGTTTTTCTGACACAGCACCACCACGCAGTTGAAAAATCAATGCAGCACTACTGTGCGGCCACAGGGAAGTCCGGTACTGCTACAGAGAGGTGGTAGGAGACTACAGGCCCCAGTAGCACTTGCGGCCGCTGCCACTACTACCACACGTCACCTTTGCGCCCAGAGGCGCGTTCTCAGCAGCTCGGGGCTCCAGCAGTGCGGGAAGCCTGGTACTTCTAAAGAGAAGGGGCAGGAGACTACAGACCCCAGTAGCGCTTGCGGCCGCTGCTGCCGCCACCGCCACCGCCACCGCCACAAGTCACCTTTGCACCTGGAGGCATTTTATCAGCAGCTCGGGGCTCCCACAGCGTGGGAAGCCCGGTACCACTACAGAGAGGGGGCAAGAGACTACAGGCCTGAGTAGTGCTTGCGGCCACAGCCGCCACTGCCACCTTTGCGCCCGGAGGCGCTTTATCAGAAGCTTGGGGCTCCTGCAGCGTGGGACGCGCAAGGGCATACCCGGGCTATGCCCGGGCAAAGCCTGGGCCAAGGGTGGGCACATCTGCGCCCGTCAGCGTCTGACCGAGGCTGGGCCGGGTCCTTTCTCTTGGCTGGAGTCGACCGGAGTTGGTATCTTAGATGTGCCACACCATTTTTCATCGGGGGAAGGGAATTTACATCGCCATTGGGGGAAAGTGGTGATATTGTATTGACAGCTGTTTCACAGTGAGTACTATTTTTACAGATCTCTGCTCGTTTTCATTTTAGTGGCCTGATTTCTTGTACTTTTGACACTTGGAAGACTCTCGCTAGCTGTCCATCATGGGTAAAAGGAAGGCAGCCCCCACGATAATATTCCCAATTGCAATAAGAAAGCCACTATTGACTCCTTTTTGGCAAAAGCAGTGGGGGCTATCTCAAAGGATATTGACAGAGCGGAGAAGAGATTATCTTTGGGATCTGTTGGCCCCTTATTACCCCTGTCTGGAGAAACCTCAGTTATTCAAGCCTTAAACTCTCAAATCTGAAGCCCTCAGCAAAATCAGAAAACCGTTACAGGTGTTTTATTACCTACATTACCTGCTGCAATTGTTGTGAGACCAAGTCTTCCCCCAGGGCCCCATTGGTAATGGCAGAAGGGTGACAATAGCCTCCAAACATGTAGTGGAACCGGGGGGCTCCCCCAGCACCCAAGAGGACATAAAGAACCAAGAAGCAAAACGAGCCCTAGTGCAGGGGGGAGGGGGTGGAACCCGTAACAACAAATAACTGAACAGATATGGGGAAATTTGGGGAATTTTTAAGGCAAAACATCACTGAGATGCTGATGGGTCTGCTATCTCAGTGGTGGGACAAATTGAATAAGGCACTATCAGACTCTCGAGATACACTTGTTAGAGTGTAAAGAATGTTGAATACTATCAATAAAGTCCCCCCACTCCCAGATCCCCAGGCACAGGCAGTATGATCTAGAATGCCCCCGTTAACCAACCCAAAGTCTATAGCACTACCTGATAACCATGTGAGGGGGAAAAAGCTTTGACACACAAAATGGATCTGGGGAGGGCTCCTCACAGTTCTTCTAATCCCGAAGCAAGTGGCGTGGCTAGGGGCTAGGGTGATAGGGGCTATGGTGACCAGCGCCCCTCGCTATGTATGGAAGACATCTAAGGAAAGCTCATTTATTACAAATAGCCCTGGCTTACCAGTAATTGATCTCCATCCAGCCTGCTGCCCCTATACTGTGGTTTTGACTGGGGTACCAGGTATGGGCACTCGCAGTGAGAAATCTACGGATAAATTAATCAATAAAGTGACGCATTGGTTAGACAAACATAGTAGGTTCAATGTGGCAGATCATAGCTACATTTTGATGTCCAGGAGGGTCTCTTGGATTGGTCGATCCAAGAAAACAATTAAGGGAGATAGTGTGATGGTCTCATTCAGATCCCCAGAGCTTGCACAAAATATACTCAGACATTCCTTCCAGTCTCATTTTATGCTTCTGACATTAAGCCACTCCTTTTGGGTTTTTTCTATAGACCTACTCCTAAGATCGTAAAAAGCAGCCATGTTTCAGGTCTGGGTGGGAGTGTCTGTGTCTTGGGGGGGGGATAGAGGCCACACCTAACCCCTTTGTCCCCTGTCGGAACTTAATGGCTTAGATTGACAAATTAAGGGCGATAATAATATAGCGCAGGTCACGCCCGATGTATTGCCAACACAGGAAAGTAAGCCTAGTGAGCCTCGGTCCTGCATAAAGGAAGGTCATCATTCTAGCTGCCCAAATTCCATCAGCACTATAGACTTCCATCCGGAAGCCACAGTCCGTAATACACCCTATAAATTGGAATATGGGAAGATTTAAATCTCATCTCCTGGAATGTGGCAGACCTAGCCTCCAAATTTGAAGACATCAGGTGGATTCAATTTATAAGATCGTTCAACATAATTTGTATTCAGGAGACCTGGGAGGTGGTAAATACATTCTTCATTGAAGGATATAAGCCATTCTTCCTTCCAGCAGAGGGTTCGACTTCGGGAAGAGCGAGGGGAGGATTAATTATTTTTATAGCCTTTGGGCTCGGTGGCTCTGCAAAGCAGTTGTATTGGGACTCTAAAGTGGCACAAGGCCTTCAAGTGGTAGGGAGAGCGTTGAGGCTAACAATTAATTTTTGAAACGCCAGAAGAAAAAAGAAGGGCTGCTCTAGTCTGATGGAGTTAAGTGGCCTCCTGGTAACGCTACAGGGCTACGATCTCCATCAGGAGAATCGTATATTGCTAGGGGACATTAATTGTCACTTATGCCCAGACATTGGCCACATCTCGCGAGACCTTCCTATATGCAGGGTCATAGAGGATTTGCACATGGAGCATTCTCCAGACAGCCGCAAAGGAAATGTACTTTTAAGTATCCATGGTCTAATATTCACGCTAGATAAGGTACTTAAACTCTCAAACTGTGACCAGCCGCCATCTTATAAATGGAGGGGATGTGCTACAATCATTGATTTTATTTTTGTCTCACCACCCTTGGATCGTCTCATATCCCTTTCTAAATTCCCACATAGTCCCTTTAGTTACCACAGCCCTCTG
This sequence comes from Triturus cristatus, assembly GCF_964204655.1. Taxonomy (NCBI): domain Eukaryota; kingdom Metazoa; phylum Chordata; class Amphibia; order Caudata; family Salamandridae; genus Triturus; species Triturus cristatus. Next base: position 427,776,378 of record NC_140593.1, read on the forward strand.
AATCTGGTGCTTGTGGTGCAGAGCATCCATACAGCACCTGGTGGTAGGAACATGGGCACACTATCAGCAAAAGATCAGGGGAGGCGCCTACAGTGGTCACAGGTGGATACTAGTGTTTTTAATCATTCTCTATTTAAATTGCGGCAACAAGAGATTTTAAAGTGTTTAGATACGTCATCCTCAGAAATCGCCCAGTCAGTTGCAAATTTGCTCCCCCATAGCATTTTTCTGCTCAGAAAACCCGAGATGGTTTGACAGTGAGTGTTCCAAGGTGCACAGGAACCTTAAATTGGCCCTGAAACAGACCCCACTTAATAGATCCTGGGTGGCTAGTTGTCGGAGTAATTATAAAAGGGCCATGAAGGAACGGAGGAGCCTGTTAAAAAAACAAGATTGGAATGAGTTGATAAAAGCAAGCCATCTAAAAGATAGCACTCTTTTCTGGAAGGTTATTAACAGTCCTTGTTTTTCGGAATCCGACAAGCCGAACTTATGTCATTGTATTATCTGTGACCAATGGAAGGCTCACTCCTTGGTGTGTGGGCGGGCTCGGGTCCTGACCCAGGTATTAAATGCTGCAGTATCGGCAGTTATGCCACATTCATGGTCCACCGCCACCATTCTCCCGATCTTCAAAAAGGGAGATAGGGATAATGCTTACTGCTATCACCCCATTTCCCTTATTGATTCCGCGGTTAAGGTTCTGGGTTGGGTTTTATTAAACAGGCTTTCTGAGTGGGAAGATAATAACCAAATAATTTTGGAGGTGCAATATGGCTTTCGTATAGGTAAATCTACAGTATACCAGTGCCTGAATCTCTATCTTTTAATTACTTAATATACGATCGCCAAAGAGGGATCCCTTTTCCTGGGTTTTATAGACCTTACTGCAGCATTCAATTGAGTGAATTGTAACAAATTGTGGCTGTTACTTGGTGAGTAAGGAGTTGAGCCAGCAATTATAAATGTTTTAATGACTCTCTACGCCTATACCCCAGCTGCAGTCAGATTCACCTAAGAAGGAGGACTTACTGATAATTTTAATTGCTTTAGAGGGGTGTGCCAAGGGTGTATTCTCGCCCCTTTTTTTTTTTACTTTATATATCAATGGATTAGAATCAGCCCTGACATCTTTACAGACCCATAGAACAAGAATAGGCAGGAGACCAATGCCCGTTCTGCTGTACGCAGATGACGCTGTCCTTATAGTGTGCACACCTTTGGCGCTGCAAGTCCTAATAGACAGGTTTGTCTCCTTTATGAATGGGTTGGAACTGTCCCCTAATTTCACTAAATCATTTGTGATGGAGTTAGGTAGTCGAGGGACTAGACAAAAAACCTACAAGGCAGGTACACACAGTCTATTTAAGGTTCCAGCTTTCTCATAACTTGACATTTTGTTCGATGCTAAATTAAATTGGAAAACCATGAAGGGGGGAAGCTAAGGGATATGAAAAAAATCCATGGGTGCAATTGCTAATCATGCACACAGAATAGGCACATGGTCTCCAGGTGTGATTTTAAAATTATACCAGTCTTTTTGTACCTCCAAGGTCCTGTATGGCAGTGAGGTTTGGGGGTACACGGTGGTTGAAAAATTACAGACGGCACCAAATAAATTTCTAAGACAGATGCTGAAAGTCCCCCAGAGTACCCACGCTTATTCTGTACATGAAGAATTAGGCATCAAGCACATATCTGACCAAGTTGCTGTTAAGCCCTTTTTGTGCTGGGTGAATGTTTGGTCCAATGAGGAGGCATCCTTTAATCGAGCAGTAATTTTGGATTACCTCTCACTTGACCAAGCGTTTATAATCCCATGGCTAAGGTATGTTAAGGAAACTTTCTCGGCCCTTGGAAGAGCAAATATTTTTAGGAGATACGATAAAGTTAGCCAACAGGACGACAATTTGGTCAAAGACCTGTTTTAAAAAAAATCCATGGAACAGTGTGAGGGCATGGAATTTAGTAACCCCATGGTAAGAGGACTTGCCCTAGTTAAATGAGTATAGGGCATCGAGACTTATATCTCTATTTTAACCAGTGCCCATGATAGATTTTTAATTAGCAGTTTTAGATTAAATATCTTTCACCATCTAGTGGCATTCCCAGCAGGCTTTGTTTTATGCACAGAAGATAGAGGTCCCTGTGGTTGCGATAATAGGTCTCCACAGAACACCCCACATTTTGTATTTTTATGTAAATCTTTTAGTTATCCTAGGTGATTGTATCTTAAACCTTATTTAAAAGAATTGGGATTCAGGCAGGCCCGTGTAGACTTTTGCACTTTCAATTCATGCCTAATGTTCGCACGCTTTTTATTGTCATGAACTTCTTAAGAGCAGTATTAAAATCAAGATATTCGAGACATGATTGATGTACAGATGGTTTTCCCATGATCTTGCACAATATATTGTTTTAGTGGATTTGTAATTGTTTTTTATTCTTTGTCTGTGTATCTTTTATGGCTGTGAATACCGATGAATAAAGACTATATTATTATTATTGTGCGGCTAAAGAATTGATACAGGGCCTGCTGTGCTGCTGAAAGATCACCGCAGCCCAAGTCCCGGGCACTGTGTCACCGACATCCGTGGCACCGGCTCCGACTCAGACGCAGGCCCAACTGTGCGACTGAAGAATCGACGCATCACCTGCTTCACAGCTGTGAAGAGCCTCTGCTCTGCCTCCGTCCCATCGACACAGCGCACCTGGATTTTCAACACATCGTCCATGGGTGCTGAGTTCTTCTTGACCTTTCAAGCAGTAAGGAACAACACATTACCTCCCCTGCGCTGTAGTAAGGGACCGACGCATCACCTCCACTTGCAGTAAGGAACCGATGCATCACCTCCCCTGGGAGTAAGGAACAGACGCATCGCTTTGCTTATGAGGTCCCTCACCTCCCCGGCACCTGTTTTCCTCTTTGATTTTGACTCATACCAGGTGCTTTGTGCTACAAGCGATGTATTCATAGATTCCTATGAACTGAACTGTTTTTTACCTTTTAAAAATGGTATCTTTACTTGTGTATGTTGGATTGTTGTCGTTTTGATCTTGTTTTATTCAGATAAATATTGGTTATTTTTCTAAACTGTTATGGTGTCCATTTGTAGTGTTTTCTCTGTGCTACTGTGTGTGTATGTACACATGCTGTACACCTTGCCTCTGAGTTAAGCCTGACTGCTCGTGCCAAGCTACCAAGAGGGTGTTTAGACTCTGACACACAGGTGGATGCAGAGTTTGAGCAAGCCTCGTTAAGAAATTTGTTTGGTCATCCTTGAAATGTTTAAATGTGCTGTATTTATACTGTTGCTCGTCTGCGGGAAAGTGGGTATGGGCTTGCTATTCTATGCAGTGCTTATGACTATTGATGAGTATCCCTTGGAAGAGAAGGATAAGTTACTTCCCTGTAATCCTTGTTCTCTTCTAGGGGTATACTCATCAAATTCATAAGCAACCCTCCCGCCTCCCCGGACGAGTATTGACAGTATAGTATTGTTTCTGCATTTTCTGCCATGATTCCTTTCTGTTTGTACACTGTAAAAATGAACTGACCTAACTGTCAACTGTGGTGCATGGTGGGAGCAGGGGGCTCCTGGAGGTCTTAAAGGCACGGTGTCCAGGTCTTGAAATCCTTAAAGCAAGGGTGCCAGTTTTTTGATACTGTGATGTTTTCTCTTCTATGCAGCCTATGAGCTAATTACCTACTATTACTTGCCTTTTTTCTGAAAATAAAGGGCTGTGTTGGAACACTATTACAGTGTTTGTTCTCTGCTGCAGTTTATATGAGAGATTATTTTCTCTTCCCAAAAAACCCATATCATTTTGGCATATTAGCCTATTTGAAGTACATTAGGCTGCATATTTATGTATGTATACATGTATATATGTATGTTTTGGAAGTACTCTGTACTTGTTTGTCTAAACAAACATATATATATATGTATTTTTATATATGCTCCGGGGTCCGGCACGTGGGCAGGGATTATTCAGTGCTTATGACCATTGATAAGTATCCCCTGGAAGAGAACAGGGACTGTCGATGATTGAGGTCCTTGGTATTTTACAGGATTTAATATTGATATGTTTTTATCTAACAATGTTTTATATTGTTTTATTGTATAAGATAGTATATTATCAACATCATTGTACAACAGATATGTATGCTGTAAATCAATTTGCAGAAACGAAACAACACTGTACCAGTAATTTTCTTTTGTATTCTGATTGTGTAGACCCAAAGTGCGAAGAAGCAAATTATTTTGCGCACACTGGTCGCTAAAAGGACATTGTTTATGGCAACTTATTTTACTACTGTGTATATCAATGGCATTTTATTGAGGATTTAACATTTTATGGTTTTAATGTATTTATCTGTGCCATTTAATGGTCGTATGACCGAATAAAGTTAAACTTAAACTTATTCTTAAACTGTTGCATATCAACATGGCCATGTGTCTGATGTCTTTGTGTTTCATGTTGCCTGGCAACATTACTGATTTGATAACCCACATTTTCTGCTACCAGATCAAGGCAGTATGACTTCCCTTGGGCACAATCCAATCTGAAATGTTACTCGCATCAACTTCAGGACACCAACCCATTCTGGTGCTGCAGTCTAAAATATTTTGAGTAGGAACGAAACAACTAGCCCTCTATGATCAGCTTACTAGGCATGTCAGATGTACCTGTGATGTAGAGAATTATATTGCCACATAAATCTACATGGTTTTCTCTAACTTATTGATTGTGGAATTGGCAAGAGAAAGAATCCGTCACATAGGGACAACTTGACAGGTACTGCTTCAGAAGAAATTGTTTTGTTTTGTTTCGCAAAACTTTATTCAGCTATCAAAAACAGCCATAAAAGTGCATATAGAATAGCACAGTTAAAACAATCAAAATCTTTTTGATATAATACATACAATGATAATTGTAAAATTAATTTGCTGCGCTATTTCCTAATACTTTTCCTCAGTTGATAGATTTCAAAATAAATAGGGCAACATTATAGCATACAAAAGGTTCACTTAGAGTCACCAGATATTTCATTGCTACTTTATGTGACCTAATATTCTGTGCAACAAGCATGGGTTTAGGTAAACATCATTTACCATGAATCCCTTTCCCCGCAGGGAATCACAACGCGGTAGTTACAACGACCGTGCTGTAACAACGCATACCATTACTCTGCAAGTCGGGACAAAGACTTGCAGACGGGGCAGAAGGTGTTGGATTTAACATCCAACACCTTCTCTACTGTTGCACATACTGGAGTTGGAATAGTAAATTATACTATTCAAACATCCAGCACCCCCCCTAGAGCAAGTCGTTACGATTTGCGGGGTAATGGTATGCATTGTTACAAGGCGGTCGTTGTAACAACTGCATTGTAATTTTCTGGTGGGAAAAAGCATGCGGAATAAAGGGCATATTCATGTGTTTAATATAAAAACCCCTAAAATGTTGATAACATTTACAGAACAATAGAAAGTGCAGTGTGCTTTGTTTGCTTTGGTGTTCACAAGGGCAAAGAGCAGTATCAGGTGGACAGGACTTCATAGTTGGAAAAATAACTAGATGGTGCACAATGCCACATCTCATTCTTATCAGCACAAAGCAATGCTGCATATTAGTTACATATGATAAATAGCTATTTCCTCCCTCCTCCAAGTTTAGAGACTTATAAAAGGCGATTGTTGATTCATTCCTATTGTCCATCGATCACTGATCCAGTCTATACTGAAGAAATATTTCATTAATCCTCCTCTTAGTTAGTGATATTACCTTTGTAAGATCCAACCAGATAGATAAATTTAACAGCCTAGCAAGGGAGGAGTTAATATACAGTAGCCAGGGCATACTTAGTTCATCATTCAAGGTTAAACAATCTGAAATAATTGTTCTAGTAAAACCAGTTTCTTCCTTGGCCCATAGTGAAGCCCACAATAACAATGGTCTGGCTAATAGAAGATCCTCTAAAAACTGTGGTCCAACCTCATGATGTCAAATAGTTTTCGATACAGAGGAAGGTAGGCATTATACACGTTTTTAAAAGCTGTTTTCTTCTACTTGAAAGGGCTGTGCTATTTGCATACCCCCAGAGAACTGCCCCATATAGGGCTATAGTCGCTCCTTTTGCTTTATAGATAGCTACCATTTCGTTAATGGCTCAGTTCCCTAATTTTGAGGAGAATTAAAAAAAACCTTGTGATGCCCTGCTCATTTTAGCTCTAATGTTTAAAACATGTTGTTACCATGAGCCATTACCCGCAAATAAAATACCCAAATAACAAAACGAGTTCACTAAAACAATTGGGGTATTATCAATAAAATATAATTTACAGGATTTATGCTTAGGCCCACAGACCATGGTAAAGATTTTAGATTTGTTAATTACCATTTTCTTTAAAGGTATAAAATCTGCGAAAGCAATCATCAGTCTCTAGAGGCCCACTGGGGTCAATGCTAATAATACTGCAACATCGGCATATAACGATACAGATATCGGGTGACCAGACGCCAAAGGGGCATCTGCTTGCACTGACTTCAGGCAATTATTGATAAAAAGCGAAAATAATATTGGCGCTAGAACACACCCTTGCCGACTACCTCGCCACACTTTGAATTTGGTCGAACATTCCCCCTGGGGGCCAGACCGGACTTGACTAGTTAGGTTCTCATAAAGACGGGAGAGTAACCCAATGATCGGCCTGGGTGCACCGAGGGAGAACAGAGTTGACCAGAGTAGGTTATGGTCGACCAGATCAAAGGAACTATTTAAATCGGCAAAGCATAAACAAAGTATGCCTGCCTTAGCCCAAGTATATTTATTAATTAATAACTCTAAATTGATACATTGTTCAATAGTTCCCCGCTGTTTTCTGAACCCAAACTGCACCGGGGATAAAATGGATTGCTCTTGCGCTCATTCCTCCAATCTTAACAAGTCTCTACTCATTACTTTCAAAGAGGAGTCCAGGAAGGAAATAGGGAGAAAGTTTTTTGGGTCTGTCTGATCCCCTTTTTAAATATGGGTACAATAGTATATTTGTCCCATGAAGATGGGATCGCATATATTGTGGCTGTATTAAACACCCTGGTTAGGTAAGACAGGCGCCACAGTTCAGGGGCACATTAAAAAAAATCTAGTGGCACCCCATCTGGGCCTGGGGCCCGACCCCTGGAACTGGCCTGTGTAGCCAGATCGACTTCTCCATTAATAAAATTCAGGGGAAGGCGGCACCCCACTCGCACAACAGCCCCCAGTCTTGCCCTGTGGCGTCCTCATTACTTTGTCTAAAGATTTCTGAGAAATGTGTCACCCGTCTATCGCAAGGGACAAAAGAACAGAACTCAGGGATGTCATAATTTGAAAAAAAGGGTGCATTTACTGTATCCCCCAAAAGTTTGATGTTCCTATTTTCTGCAGCAATGGCCAGATTTTCCCATGCTTCGGCTGGAGTATCTTTTTCCTAATGGCTATAGCTGATTTATACATGGGACATAATAGCCAGTATATCCCATGGGGAATTAGACAGGGCATATTTAAATGACTGTTAGGCTTTAGTGCAGGCACTATCGAACCATCGCCTTCTTTTGTTCCCTGATGTATTTGGGTACTGAGTCAAGAGTGATTTAATAGAAGTGATAATATGTCTGAAGTTTTCTATCATTATATTTGGTACACTTTCATCCCGAAGACAATAGGTTATTTCCCTAAAATTATTCACTACTATTTTCTGCAGAATACCACTAAGGTCAATACCCGTCAACTTAATTCTTACAGCATCTACCCTAGTGGGATTAATACTATTTACTATATGAAATGAGGCCTGCCTTTGACCCCCAAAAAACAAAGGGTAATGTAGGTAAATTGTGGTCACTAAAAATTGAAGGTCCAATACTGAGATTACCACACATATCATTAGCAGAGACAGACACCAATACGTTTCCAGGCAGGTCGCTCCCCACGCCATGCAGCTCCACCTGCCCGTGCTCTGTGCCCAGCTGCCGCTTCTGCTGACTGAAGTTCGAGGCCCGCCTCCACCCGCAGGCTATCACCTACGCCTCATCCTTGGTGGCCAGTGGTAGGCCGTAGGTTTGCTTCTGATATCTGCACTGTAATTTATTTGATTGTTTTTCTGTTCTTTTCGGCTAATTGCACTGTATTTTGGTAATTGGTTTCCATGATTGTTTTTTTCATTCCCCTTCCTTTGTGCCCCTTTGCCTTCTGTTTCCCTTTCCACACTGTATTTTTCTTTATTGTTTTTCAGTTCTTTTCTGATAACTGCACTGTATTTTGGTAATTGGTTTCTGTGATCGTTTTTTCATTCCCCTCCCTTTGTGCCCCTTTGCCTTCTGTTTCCCTTTCGCTGTTCCTCACTCCCGTTTTCCCGCTGCTGCATCCCCTGCGGTCATGCCTCCCCGCTCACCCATTCGCCCGCTCCCCCCTCCCAGCTGCTCCTCCCTCCCTCCTCCCCTTCTTATGGCGGCCGCTGCACAGTGAAGGGAGCAACCCTTGACCCTGTTTCCAGGCAGGTCGCTACCCACACCGCGCAGCTCCTCCTGTCTGTGCCCGTGCTCTGTGCCCAGCTGCTGCTCCTGCTGACTGAAGTTCGAGGCCCGCCTCCACCCGCACGCTACCACCTGCGCCTCATCCCTGGTGGCCAGTGGTAGCCCGTTGGTTTGCTTCTGATATCTGCACTGTATTTTATTGTTTTTCTGTTCTTTTCGGCTAATTGCACTGTATTTTGGTAATTGGTTTCCGTGGTCGTTTTTTTTCATTCCCCTTCCTTTGTGCCCCTTTGCCTTCTGTTTCCCTTTCCACACTGTATTTTGCTTTATTGTTTTTCTGTTCTTTTCTGCTAATTGCACTGTATTTTGGTAATTGGTTTCTGTGATCTTTTTTTCATTCCCCTCCCTTTGTGCCCCTTTGCCTTCTGTTTCCCTTTTGCTGTTCCTCACTCCCGTTTTCCCACTGCTGTGTCCCCAGCGGCCCTGCCCCCCCGCTCGCCCGCTCCCCCCTCCCAGCTGCTCCTCCCTCCCACCTCCGCTTCTTATGGCGGCCGCTGCGCAGCCGCGCGCAGTGAGTGCACCGCTGGCGCGCCTAAGGCAAGCCCGTTTGTGTCCGTCAGCGCCTGGACTGCCCCCAGCACCAGAACCCCTGGCCACCGCGAACGCCACAACGCCCGACTCCGCTACGATGCCAGCACCCTCCACGCACTCAACACCGGACGAGAACACACCTGCTTCCAGGCCACCCCAAAGCGCACCCATGGACCCTTCTCCTGCCGGAACTGCAGCTTCACTAGCACCAGAGCCGCCAATCCGCCCACCAGGAAAGAACCCAACCACCTCCGTTGCATACTCCTGTACACCCGCTCCGCACGCCGTCAAACTGTGGGACCTGCTCGACACATCCTCCCCAGACATCGCCTTCCTGCCAGAGACCTGGATGAACGACTCCTCGGCACCCGACATCGCCATAGCCATAGCCATCCCAGATGGCTACTAGATCACCCGCAAAGACCGCACCAATGGAGTGGGAGGAGGAATCGCCATTGTTCACAAGTCCATCCTCAAAGTCTCTACCAACTCCGACGACACCCTCAACACCGTCGAACACCTGCACTTCCAGATCCACACTGACCCCAACACCACCCTCAGAGGAACCCTGATCTACAGACCACCCGGACCCCGACGACAGTTCAGTGACTCCATCGCCGACTTCGTCAGTACACAAGCCCTGGCCTCCACTGACTACATCCTCTACGGGGACCTGAACTTCCACCTCGAAAACAACGACACCAACTCCACCACCCTGATCGACAACCTTGGACTCAGACAGCTTGTGACAAACCCTGGGTGTAGTTCGCGAAGTAGCGCTACGCGAAGCTAGGCAAAGGGCACTTCGCACTATGCGAGCTACGCGTAGCACTTCGCGAACTGCGTAGTACCCTGTTCGCACTGTGCAAGATGCCGTTTCCAATGATTGCACAGTGCAGACAAGCATCCGGCACTGTGCAATCATTGAAAACGGCATCTTGCACAGTGCGAGCTGTAGTTTTCTGCCGCTCGAGCAGATTTTTACTCGAGCGGCAGCTTTCTCAACGCAGGCTGGTAGTTTCTCATCGTGAGCGGTCGCGAGCATACGCGACCACTCGCAATGACGAACCTGACCTCCCCGCGTTGAGAATCTCGGCGGGAGGTTTATTTTCCACGCTCGCGGTCAGCAACTTGATGTTGCTGATCGCAAACGAGGAAAAAGTCTCGCCGGGATGTCATTTTGCTTGCTCGCGGTCGCCAACTTGATGTTGAGGACCGCGAGCAAGCAAAAAATGACCGCTGCACTACGCTACGCATGTTTGCACTGTGCTATGTGCAATTCGCGTAGTGCGAAGTAGCGCAAACTTCGCAAACTATGCGAGCGTAGCATAGTGCTTTGCCCAGGCTTACTTGTGACAATGCCTACCCACTCCGCTGACCACACACTGGATCCCATCCTCTCCGCAAGCTCCCACGTCTCCTTCAGCCACACCTCCGAACTCCACTGGACCGACCATCGCTGCATCCACTTCACCTTCCCCGAAACCCACCACACCCAACAGATCCCCCGCAGCTGCTGGAGCAAAGTCACCGAAGACCAACTAACCGCCACCCTTGCCCGGAGCCCACCCACCGACCCCACCAACCTGGATGCTGCAGCCAGCAACCTCAGACGCTGGATCGACGACTGCGCCAACACCCTCGCCCCGGTCAAGAACCCCTCCAACAGACGCTCCAACAGGAACGCCAGCTGGTTCCCCGCAGACCTCCAGACCTCCAAACAAAACTGCCGAAAATTGGAGAAGAAATGACGCCACAGACCGACACCGGTGAACCAAGCAGCCCACATGCGCCAACACCATCACCTCATCAGATCCATCAAAAAGACCTCCTTCAAAGACCGCCTCGACAACAACGCACACAACAGCAAAGAGGTCTTCAACATTGCAAAAGAACTCTCCAACCCCAGCTCCAACACCAACGACATCCCACCATCGCAAGACCTGTGCAACTCTCTTGCCTCCTTCCACCACAAGATCGCAGACATCCATGACAGCTTCGATATTCAGACCACTACGACAGCCTACGACACCTCGAACCCCACGACCACCACCCACAACGACCCTCTGCTCGCATGGACTAACATCAACAACGACAATACCATCAAAATCATGAGCACCATTCACTCCGGCTCCCCATCAGACCCATGCCCTCACCACATCTTCAACAAAGCCAGCGCCACCATCGCACCCCACCTCTGCAAGGCCATCAACATCTCCTTCGAGACTGCGACCTTCCCAGAGAGCTGGAAGCACACCGAAATCAACGCCCTGCTCAAGAAACCCAAGGCAGACCCAAGGGACCTCAAGAACTTCCGGCCCATCTCCCTGCTCCCGTTCCCGGCGAAGGTCATCGAGAAGACCGTCAACAAACAACTGACCCACTACCTCAGTGAGAACAACATCCTGGACCCGTCCCAGTCTGGGTTCCTCAGCGACATCCGGGTCCTGCTGGACAATGGCGATACCGCGGCCCTCATCCTCCTGGACCTCTCAGCTGCTTTCGACCCGGTCTGCCACCGCGCCCTACGCACTCGCCTCCACGACGCAGGAATCCGCGGCAAAGCAATGGACTGGACCACCTCCCTCCTTTCCGACAGAACACAGAGCGTCCGCCTTCCCCCTTTCCGATCTGAATCATCCAAAATCATCTGCGGCGTACCCCAAGATTCATCCCTCAGCCCGACCCTCTTCAACATCTACATGGCCCTGCTCGCATGCGTCGCCAGACTGCACGACCTCAACATCATCTCCTTAGCCGACAACACACAGCTGATCCTCTCCCTCACCAAAGACCCTCGCAATGCCAAAACCAACCTCTACGAAGGAATGCAAGTCATCGCTGAATGGATGAAGAACAGCCGTGTGAAACTGAAATCGGACAAGACGGGGGTCCTCATCCTTGGCTCCACCCCCTCAGCCTGGGATGACTCCTGGTGGCCGACTGCCCTGGGTGCAGCACCGACACCCACCGACCACGCACGCAACCTGGGATTCATCCTCGACTCAACACTCTCCATGACCAAGCAAGTCAAGGCTAGCTCCCCATTTATATCACAGCCACATCTAAGTAATTGAAGGTCTTATTTAGAGACCGTACTCATTGTGGCAAAAGTGATCATTACCCACCCTATCCTGATAAATATGACCGCATCCCTGAGTGGTAGACAATGTACATGCCTGAATATTCACCTGTGCAAAAACTAGACAATGTACATGCCTGAATATTCACCTGTGCAAAAACAACAGATGATGGATGGAATGCTGAGCCAATCAAACATTCACCCCCAGTCACAAATCTGGGTTAAATCCATTGGTTGTTTTGCACACCACACCATTCCAGTTTAGACCCAGCCATATGCAAATAAGTCTTGATCCTGCTCCCTATGGAAACAGTCCAGCCAAACTGCCAGGCCAGGTCCTTCCTGGACCAGAAACAGGCATCCTAGGACCGGTTTTGGAGTTTCACCCCTCATCAGCAAGGATAGCTCGAATCTGGTGGTGTGGTGAGCACGGGACCCACGTCAGGGCATACCCTTCCTACTTAGCAAGACAAATGCAAAAATAACAGATAATGGACGGAATGCTGAGCCAATCTAACATCCACCCCCAGTCACAGATCTTGGTTAAATCCATTGTTTTTTTGCATACCACACCATTCCAGTTTAGACCCTGCCATATGCAAATCAGTCTTGACCCTGCTCCCTATGGGAACAGTCCAGCCCGAACTGCCGGGCCAGGTCCTCCCTGGACCAGAAACAAGCATCCGGCTCGGTCCAAACTGGGGTGGTGTAGTGAGCAAAAGAATGATGGATTTAACCCCGATCCTTGTGACTGAGGGTGAATGTTTGCATTGTCCAGCATTCCGTCCATCAATTGTTTCTTTCACATATTTTGCCCTAAGTGGGAAGGGTATGCCCAGGCGTGGATCCCGTGCTCACTGCACCACTGGATTCAAGCTAGCCTGGCTGATGAAGGGTGATGCCCTGAAATCGGTCCCAGGATGCTTGTTTCTAGTTCAGGGAGGACCTGGCTTGTCAGTTCGGGCTGGAGTTTTCCCACAAGGAACAGGGTCAAGACTGATTTGCATATGGCTCGGTCCAAACTCCGGTGGTGTGGTGAGCAAAAGAATGATGGATTTAACCCAGATCCTTATGACTGGGGGTGAATGTTTGCATTGTCTAGCATTCCGTCCATCAATTGTTTCTTTTGCATATGTCGCCCTAAGTGGGAAAGGTATGCCCAGGTATGGGTCCCGTGCTCACTACATCACTGGATTCAAGCTACCCTGGCTGATGAAGGGTGATGCCATGAAACCGGTCCCAGGATGCTTGTTTCTAGTCCAAGGAGGACCTGGCTTGTCAGTTCAGGCTGGACTGTTCCCACAAGGAACAGGGTCAAGAATGATTTGTATATGGCTGGGTCCAAACTGGGGTGGTGTGGTAAGCAAAAGATCCTTGTGACTGGGGGTCAATGTTTGCATTGTCCAGCATTCTGTCCATCAATTGTTTCTTTTGCATATGAATAGTCGCCTGCCCATACTAATACAAAATCCGTATAAATGGAGCTTAAGAAGGCTTCGAGGCTGTGGTCAAGAGCTGTAGCCACACTGCTAAGTGTTGAATCAAATATATTGTTACAATAATTTACAATTACTAGATGACTCCCTCCCTTTTTGTTCAGCCACAATAATTAAGAATGGGGCCCACTGAGGAAATCCTCTTAACATTTACAGTAATTTTATTAGAGATAAGAATCTGTAGTACACCTTTCGCCCGCCCGGCTTGCGACGCTAGAACTTCTAGAAAATATGAGGAAACCCTTTTATGTGTACTGGGCTTGTGCACCAGGTTTCTTGTATACATACAATATCATATCAAGATATAGTGCTAATCCAACCAACATTTCCTATCTTATTCTTTAGCCCATTCACATTCCAAGTTACAAGCTTAAGGATACTGACTTACAGGATCCATATTTGAAGCACAGGTAGATGCGTTACAGGTGCTCGGATGTTCATTACAGGTTGCCTTTGCAGCCTTGGCTACAGCCAACCTACAATCTGGAGCCATCCCAGAAATAAGTATGTGATCTTTAGGGGGCAGATGGCTTACCTCGGCGGTAATAAGATCCCCCTCTACAATAATTTCCGGGTCCCCCGGCATGGTAACGTCCACAACCGAGTCATTCATTATCATCTAGGGTGCTCAATACCTGATCTCTATTGGACACTTCAAAATCGGAGCAATATGGCAGGTGCAAACTAAGCATCACCCTTGGTGCCTGCAAGTTCCATGCCCCATCGCAATATTGGCCTAAACTCCGTAGATGCCGATAAAACCTCCCAATGGGAGTATACCCATATCTCGAACAGCCGCTGTGGGTGGCCCTACCTTTGTATGAATGCCTCTGGCAACGCTAGGGTTCTGAAAATTAATAACTATGCAACATTTTTCTTTAGTGGTTTGATCCACCCCACTCTCCTTGTAAACAGAATTTGGTGTGCTCTAGCAGGTTAGAATGCGCGTTAGGAGCTAAGTCAATGGACAACCTTGTTCTTCAGGCATTCAGCAGTCTCCCTAACCCCTGGTTTCAATGGGGGGACATTAATCAATACTGCAACATATGGGCAGCAGGCAGGTGGAAGATTAATAGTAACTAGCTCTTGTTAAGACATATTGATATTAGAGAGGTGTTTGTTAGTTTGTCTCCGCAGGGATTGGCCCACAGCATGTATCATAGTAGCAGACTACCTTTTAGCCTCTTGCACATTACCATCCACATTACCCATTAGAGCTTGACTAGGATAAGCCATATCCTCTGCAGGGGGGAGAAAGCCACCTACTACATTATTCTGCCTCAGATCTGATGCTTGTGGCCCCTCCACGATTACTGAAATCACATTCGGCAATGTCTCACCAAAGGAAATTACGTTTTTCATTTCACTCTCCAGCCTCCCCAGTCTCTCTTTGAGGGGAATTAATAGGTAATTTGTAACGTTTGTTAGCTTCTCTCAGACTGGTGCCCAGGTTGGTTTGTCCATACAATTAGAGTGAGCAGCCAGCCCTTGCAAAAAAGGTATGTCTGAGGAGCTCAGATTAACAGTAGTATCATTCTGTGTCTTTCTTTTACGTTTAGCTGCGTGCGGGTGGGCTGTGGTTGAGGCTGTAGCAGCCTGGCATGGGGATATTGGAAGTGTTACCGTTTTGTAACACAGTGGGTACTTGACAGGCTGTAATGTTCTCTGGCCCCTTGATGCATCCAGTATTCTGACCATCTTGGTCATTACCCAGGGAAAACTGCCCTTTGGTAGATAATAGACACTCAGACCCATTTTGTCCAGTCGCACTCAGGGACATACGTCGTTCAGCTTGGTCTTTTTCTTTAGATATGGCTCCCATGGCGCGAGCAAGAAAGGTGTCTGTGGTGGATCGCGTAGGAGTAATAGTTGGTTCAGCTGATGAATTTATACCTCCGACCTTACGTTTGCCCATACTGCTGTTAAGTGCTAGTTAACAAAAGCACCACAGAGAAGGAACCATACACAGGAAGTGAGGAAGAACTTCTTACTTCTCGCTGGTCCCCTTAAAGTCTAGTGGCTGGCGTCTTCACCTGATAATGATGCCCTGACGATATTTATAAGGGCCCAAAAAAAGAAAAGCCAAAAGAAAAGCCAAGGGAGTGGGCCAACCTGGCCTGCGGGAGTGCTCCACCGCCTTTACAGCATGTCGGGAGTTCAGGCCCACCCCTTGTGACATGCTCAGTGCAGTGGGGGACCATGTCCCACCTCAACGAACCTGCAAAGGACAGCTGTGGGAAGAACAGCAGGTTGGTGGGGCCTCTGATGGTCCAAGGAAGTATCCAGCGCTGCAGGAGTGCTCGACCGCCTTTACGGCATGTCGGGAATTCAGGCCCACCCCCTTGTGACATGCTCAGTGCGCTGGGAGACTAACTATGTCCCACCCCAGCGAAACTGCAAAGGACAGCCACGGGAAGAACAGCAGGTCAGTGGGCCTCCGATGGCACACGGAAGAAATCATTTGTAAGGATTATTCACCAATGCAGGATACTATGGGAAAAGTCGTTTGCACAGAAAGTACATAGGTGCTTAAAAGACATCTTGGGAGTTCGTATGCTGTGCAACGCAAAGGCCATGCTCAGTGGAACACTTGTGCATAGCGTGAGAGCACAGTGGGTGAGCCTTGTGGCTGTTTCTTTTTAGCAGTTACATAATTTATTTCACTGTTTCAGTGGAGGGCGATTGAAGGGGTAGGAATATGTTCAGTGCACTATCCTGGACAACACTGATGTGTTTTTGAACAAAAGAGGGCTGTATTTATAATCAATGTGAAAGACAGGATTCGCCAGCAGTTTAGCGACAATCAGATGGAATTTATGTTACTACGTTACTAGGTTACTTTCTGGCTAGCAACAGCAATTATCTTTTATGTGGGGTAGTGCGTCATTATGCAAATGACTGTAAGAAGACACTGCATAGTAAAGTAAAGAGCTGTGTGTGAAGGCAGATCAGATGAGGACAGAAATATGAATGACGTGGTGCTACTTGTGCCTGAAAAGAAGGAATAGCTGCTGAGATGACGGAACTGATTCTGAGGTCTGGCAGAGACACAGTGGCGGCTCCCCCATTGGGCCGTTGCCTCACTGCTTTCTCGTGGTGCGAGAAGGCAGAAACATAAACGGTAAAAACTACCATTTATGTTTCTGCCTTCTCGAATTGCGAGAAAGCAGAAGTGCCTCTGTGCCTGGTTGGGGGCGGGGTTGGGCGGTCCTGCTCGATGGCAGAGGGGAGTGGCTTACCCACTGTTGTGGGTACTAACTATTTGGTCGGCTCAGGGCCGACCAAACAGTCAGTACCCACAACAGTGGGTAAGCCACTCCCCCCTGCCCTCGAGCAGGACCGCCCACTCTCTGTCTTTCTCTATGCAGAGAAAATGTCCCGGCTTGGGCGCTAGCCTGCTGCGCCTACCAGCATTGTGATTGGCTTCCCTTGTGTTGCGTAGGGGAGGGCTGCTTCCTGCTGGGACACGCGGACCCACCAGTACAGGCCGGCGCGGAGGCGGTGCAGTATCCCGGCACTCAGGTACGTTTACTTTTATTTTAATTATAATATTTGTATTCCCCACCTGCGGGCCGCGACCCCCCCTCCCTCCCTCGAGCATGCCAGCCGCCGCTGCCAGACAATCAGAAACTGAAACTGTAGCACCTCTGGGCCCCTCATGGGATCATAAGTGCATGGAGGGGTAGAGGATTATTAAAACTGGGAAAATAGCAAACTCCTGCTCCCATCTCCGTCAGCCATTCACATGACCTCTCTCAAGGTGCCTCGTGGATGATACTATGCCGGAGTACTGGTGTTGCTTATATTGGCCTTCTAGGCCGCCTAGTTGTATTGTGCGATGTGTGCAGTAATGGCAGTAATGGGCAGAGCAGAGCTGGTGAATTTCGAAGGGGTGTTGAGTCATCGACACCGATACTGGGACCTGGTTCACCTGGGGGAACCAGGTTCGAGTATTGGCGTCATCGACTCAGCATCCTGTGATTCTGGGCAAATCACTTAATCTCCCCGTGGTGCTTAACAAAAAAGCTTGTGGGATGGATTTCCTCCTTGTAACTAACTGGCGCTGCACGAGCTGATGTAAAGCTGCACTCTAATACCTTAGGATTGCGTTCCCGCCATATAAACACTCACGCACTTTGAAGTGCAGAGTTACGGCACTTAAAAGAGTGTGAGTGTTTATATAGCGGGAACGCAGAGTGCAGACATAAATGTTTGTGAAGCCCTCCTGGCACGTACCTCCGAGAAGCGTTGGGAGCAGCGTGTATGCTTCTCAGAGGTGCATGCCATGATGTCACGATAACTGAAGACCACCGGTCTACATAGAGTGCTGCAAAAAAAATATATTACATTCCTCCTTTTAACTCGATAACACAGAACACAATGCTGACATTAATAAATACATTTTTTATTGTTATCATTACACGTATTTAAACGATGAGAACACCTACAGCAGCACCATATTACTCCGTCCCTCCCCTAAATTGGAACACAGTGAAGCAAGGCAGCATAATAATCAAAATGTCATGCCTCATCTTTGATCTCGTTTTCCAGTAATTTAGTAATTTATTACTGTGTGCTTCACAGAAGTTAAATAGGTCATTATTGTTCTGGTGGATATGAGCTTGTGGATCACACAATGATGCTATCGCCTTGCCCCTCCTTTTAAAATAAAAAACCCTATTACCATGTTTTCTGCATTCTAGCAGAGCTCAACATGAACCATTAATGCATGCGGACACATAAACAAACGTGATCTTTACAGCGTTAGAACCACCTAGCCTTTTTCCTGCCCCTCACACATGTGATAAGAATATGCCTTCTGAGGTATTGTTGGTGGCGCAGCCTGTCTATAATGTGGGTCTGATGTAGTGCAGTCAGAAAAGACTGCCATGGATAGGGTCTCTCGCCTTGTTGAAATGTGGTTCCTCTGCTGGCTTCAAAGAATTTCTTGAATGAAGGCTCTCTGGTTATACAGAATAAGCAGCTAGCTACCTATGTTATTATATGACATCTCTTTTTCAATGTAATAACTGCACTTTCACAATTGCTTTATCAACCTTCTTGCTTTCTCAAATTGCTTGAAATAGCTTAATTTGCCCACTCTTTTTTCAAAATTTCCGTAGAGGTGAGAACCCCCCAAACTCCCCCTTAGCTTGCTCGCCATAGTGCACACATTTTCCGCCTCACCACTTTCAAAAGTCACCAGCCACCACTGCAGAGACATAGGTGCCAATTACGATCCTGTAAAAAAAATCCCCGTACGACTCGTATCCGGTCTTTTTCCAGTACGAATCGTACAAGTGCCGTACAAACTGCCAAGTACGATTCGCATGGGAAAAACTCCATACGATTCGCATTGGGAATAATTCCCCACACGTCCTCGGGTCGGAAAATGTGCCCGACACGTCTCCGGACGATTTACCGTACAAATGTGAAAAGTGAAGTCTTACCTCGCAAGTACGATCCTTCCCGTGCGTCCGATGTTACAACCGTATGGAAAAAACACCGTCCGCACCGAACTCCCATAGCAACCATGGAGACATGTTCCCGCATACGCGCCCAACACTCCCCCCAGCCCTCCTATGTACGAGTCGAATCCCCACCCGTGTATGTACACCCGTGTATGTACGAGACATACCCTCACCCGTGAATGTATGGAGCGTACCCCCACCCCAACCGTGTATGCACGACCCGTACCCTCACCCGCGTACGTATGGAGCGTACCCCCACCCCAACAGTGCATGTACAACCCGTACCATCACCCGCGTATGCATGGTGCGTACCCCCACCCCAACCGTGTATGTAAGGACCGTACCCCCACCCCAACCGTGTATGTACGACACGTACCCTCACCCGCGTATGCATGGAGCGTACCCCCACCCCAACCGTGTATGTACGGACCGTACCCCCACCCCAACCGTGTATGTACGACCCGTACCCTCACCCGCGTACGTATGGAGCGTACCCCCACCCCAACAGTGGATGTACGGACCGTACCCCCACCCCAACCATGTATGTACGACCCGTACCCTCACCCGAGTACGTATGGAGCACACCCCCACCCCAACCGTGTATGTATGGACCGTACCCCCACCCCAACCGTGTATGTACGACCCGTACCCTCACCCGCGTATGTATGGAGCGTACCCCCACCCCAACCGTGTATGTACGACCCGTACCCTCACCCGCGTATGTATGGAGCGCACCCCCACCCCAACCGTGTATGTACTGACCGTACCCCCACCCCAACCGTGTATGTACGACACGTACCCTCACCCGCGTACGTATGGAGCGTACCCCCACCCCAACCGTGTATGTACGGACCGTACCCCCACCCCAACCGTGTATGTACGACCCGTACCCTCACCCGCGTACATATGGAGTGTACCCCCACCCCAACAGTGTATGTACGACCCGTACCCTCACCCACGTACGTATGGAGCGTACCCCCACCCCAACAGTGGATGTATGGACCGTACCCCCACCCCAACCGTGTATGTACGACCCGTACCCTCATCCGCGTACGTATGGAGCGCACCCCCAACCGTGTATGTACGACCCGTACCCTCACCCACGTACGTATGGAGCGCACCCCCACCCCAACCGTGTATGTACGACCCGTACCCTCACCCGCGTACGTATGGAGCGTACCCCCACCCCAACAGTGTATGTACGACCCGTGCCCTCACCCGCGTATGTATGGAGCGTACCCCCACCCCAACCGTGTATGTACGACCCGTACCCTCACCCGCGTACGTATGGAGCGTACCCCTACCCCAACATTCTAAGTACGGAGCGCACCCCAGGCCCCAACACCAGCACCTTCACACAACATCGCGCATGTACGAGTCGTACCAAGCCAGACACAAGGACAGCACTGTACAACAAAATTGCCGAAGTACACACCGTACACACGCTAAAAACGCACGTACACAACCAGGACAAAGCAAAACAACACAAGAATACACCATTCGAATGGCACAAAGCCACAAGCACAAAAACAACACATTCACTGACCTGCAACTGCCAAAATCCCAAACAGAGGCCCAAAACACAACCACTCCTTATAACACACCCACCCAAACTTCAAACACAGCCACGCCCACCAATGGACCAATAAAAAGGGCCCACAGACACAAACCATGAGCCTTTGCAACAGACTCACTGCTGCCAGACCCCACAGACAACCTACAGCACCATACTTCAACCTTTACTACACCTTACACTTGCACACCTTCACACACACACCTTCACAAACACCCCCTCATCACATTCACACACACACCTGCACAACCACACCCACACACCCACAACCATCCACACACCCCCCCACCATCCACACCCACACCCCTCACCATGCCCACTAACAAGAATCCAAAGTTCACTAGCCGAGAGTTGGAGGTCCTTGTCGACGAAATCCTCAGAGTCGAGCCACACCTCTTTGGAACATTGGTCAGACAGACCTGCATGTCCGAAAAAACAGCCATGTGGCAGAGGATTGTCGATGCTGTGAATGCTGTTGCGGCCACCAGAAGGACCAGGCATGAATGCCAAGCCAGGTGGTACGATCTGTGGAGGAGGGTCCGAGCCAAAATGACCGACGACCACAACCAGGCCAACGTCACTGGAGGAGGGCCGCCCCGCAGACCAGTACACTACCATCCCTGGGAGGAGAGGGTGATGGCCATACTGCCGGTGGTGTCAGTGGACGGATTAGAAGGACTCCGAGACCCGGGTGAGTACACAAACAACTCACCTCACATGGGGGGAACGTCATCCACAACCAAACTCACAAACAGGCACGCAACCACCCCAAGCCATCGCATGACTCAACCACACTCCATGAACACGCACATGCCACTGGCGCCACCATGTCCCATGCATCCAGCTGGACAATGCAAAGTCACAGGCCACAGATAACACCAACATAAGACACGGTAAGCCGGATGGCGGGAGTGTGGGCCCCAAAAATCAGCATAGTGCAACTCAGAAGCAGACAACAATGCCCCCTGCCCATATGGCCTAGGTCACAGCCAGACAAACAGTGTGTCCCCACTCAGGAAAGACTTGCCAGCAAATGGCGGACACCTTGCAGTAACACATGGGGGTGACGGCACGTTTTTGCACATGACAGCAGCTAATGAACAGCCAACACTGTGAAAGAGTGGCAGCACACACCTCCACAGCAGCAGCGCAGACACAGACACTACACCCAATGGGTGCCTGGAGATCAGAAACAAACTCACATCAACAAGCCAAGGGCCATTCAAAGATCTGCAAAAAGTGTGTGCCTAGGAAGCTGGGCTGAGGTGACAGAGGGTGACACACAGAGGGAGGGAGAGGGGGAGAGAGAGGGAGGGAGACACAGGGAGACGGACTGAGGGAGGAGGCTGACACACAGAGGGGGGAGAGGGGGACAGAGAGGGAGTGAGAAAGGGACACACAGGGAGACCAATTCAGCCTTGGGGGGTCTGGGAATGTCTGCTCGTCAGCAGGTGGACAGCGTGCATGTAGAAAAGGGTGGCCAGTGCCTGAACCCCCCCTCTTCTCCATGGCAAAACACTGGGCCATGTCTCAACCTGTGCACGAGCACAACGCCAGCTACCTGCATTATATAAGTGTGTGGAACAACTCCATGTGCCCACGTACAGTGCAACACGGAAGGCGCCACTGCATGGCTCGCCACACCTGCTCACTCCACTGCTGACTGCAGTCACAATTGACGCAGCAAGTAAGACTGTGCCACACATAGGTAAAGTCGCAAAAGCTGTGGCCAAGGGACATACCCATGCACAAGTGCACTGTGAGTGGAATGCAAGACATATCCAAATTCCCAGAGGAAATGTGCCAACTTAGAAACGAATGAAACATGGATGTTGCATGGAACAAAATTAACATTGTCTCTCTCACACACAGGTCAACGTCGTGGATCACCCCCCAACACTGGGGGGGAAGACTCACAGGACCCGGCTCGGTGGGATGACGGACCCACCGGCAGCGACGACTCTCACCACTCTGTGGACAAACCCGACCCCGACCAACCTGGCCCCTCTGGTGTCCAACCACCTGCAGCACCTGCGTCAGGTACAACTGGGCCAACCACCACCCCCACTCCTGCCACATCCCAGGAGACACCCAGTATCCCTGCCCCACCACCACAATGCAGCCAGGCTGGCTAGGAGGGACACGGTGTACCGGGCACCCAGGAGGAGGCAGGCGACAACGCCAATGCCACCCCTCAGGGGTCCCGGAGACCCGATGTGCCCACAAGGGCAGGCCAGGTGCAAGTGGGCAGGGGTGGTGGGAGTGGAGGACGGCGGAGGCGCGAGCCTGACCGGTTGGCTGCGGAACCGGTATATTCCCATGTCAGTAACATCCTGGACACATACCGGCAGGACACCACGGGCATGGCCCAGGTTGTGTCCATCCTCGAGGAGATCAAGACCCAGCAGGCCCAGCAACATGCGGAGCAACATGCCTGTCTACTGCGACACCAAGGGCGGATGGAGGACAGACAGGCTGAGCTAGTGACGGTGTTCACGGGAATTCACAGTACACTCCGTCGGATAGCCGACAACATGGGCAACCCTCCCTGTGCCACCAGGCGTAGAACATCACCACCCACAGGGAGGGATGAGGAGGAGGAGGAGACATCCGACGGAGCATCCCAAACATCGCCACTGCCTGCTTCTGAGGGTCCCTGCAGGAGGGCGGGTCATCCATGGAAAAGACCGTGAGGGTCAGCGCAACAGCACCATCTCCCAGGACACCTGGCCTGGCACCTGGCCCACTGGACCAACAGCAGCACAGCAGCAAAAGACACTCTCTGCCACATGGACTTGCTGGTCACTGTCTGACCAATGTTGACAAAGACTGTGGCATGGACTCTGAGGATTTCAAATGGCAAGGACACCAACTCCCCTAGTGAACTTTGGATTCCACACACCCGGAAAGCCCCTCATGTCATACCCCCCCCCACGTACCCCATCCAAAATAAAAAGTTACCCCATAAAGAGAAGATGCCTACATTTTGCATTATTATCTTACATGTGTCTTGTAAAGTCTAACCATGCCTGAGTTCTCATTTGACTTCAACCATCCACACCCTGGGGCCTGAGTCTGGCACAGGATACACATGGGTCACATTGTATTAGGCAAGACAGACATGGAGCACCATACACACCCGTGATGGGCCCAACCAGCTGAGGGGGTGGCCGCACAACCGTGCCGACAGACATATTGAGTACAGCGACAGCCATGCGCAGAGGTCAGGGATCATGTGGAGTGTCCTGGGGGGCACCCAGGTATGTATGGACAGGTGGCAGAACCATGTCCTGCAAGCTTGAGTCAGGTGGATGCAGAGAATGGTGGCCTGGCCAACGTTGGATGCATGGGGATGGCACATGTCACAATACCCACACAGTCATGGACATCATGCACAATACACAGTCTAATCCCACACAAACAGCTTGCATCTTGCTACTCTACACATAGACACATAGCCACTATCACGGAAAACCATGCCAGACATGCCGGATGCACCGTGGCAACACACCAGCATTGACTGAGAAGAGGCACCTTGGAGGCATAGGGACACCTTTATTATTCATGTATTCGGGAATGCAGAGGCAACTCGGAGTACACATGAACGGATCATGTGGAGTAACATGTGGGTCCAACACTGGAACCCCCCTTCTGCAGCACAAATGCGTGATAGCCATGGAACTGGCACACAAGTGTCGGCTAACAGCTAAACACCCCCTGCTGCTCACGGAGAGGCTGCCATACACCATTGATCCTCTGATGTGGAAGTCCCACACCATGTCAAGCCAATGCAAACCGTATGTGTCCGAGGGCAGTGTAACACACATTGATGCCATCATCACAATCCACAATCCCATCACAGATGACTGTCTACAAGTCTGACCATCTATTCAGGTGTACCCAGCTGCATGTCATGTGTCCATGGTGATGCGACATGTCTGCAGAGGAACCAAACATCGACAGGGGCAGTGTGCACACATCGTAAACAACTGCCACACCCAATACACCCCTGATGCATCCCTTACCCTAAGGAGACTTCCAAACTTGTCCGTGCGTGTAACGCTGAGTCAGCACACGATGACGTGTCCATGAGGAATAGCAGTGCCACAACAATGCAACCAGCAGACGGCATGCACAAGTACCTGGGGATGAGAGACACACAAGAAGTCAGCCACAAAAAGCACAGCCACTTGCATGTGCATGTACTCGACACATGTAAGGATGACAACATGCTAGGTCACAATTGTGACTGGGGAAATACACTCATCACTGGCACCATCACTCCAGTGACACATCCACACACACCTCTGACTCACGTGCCATACATGCAGATGGACACACACATCGCAACACATGCCACACGGGGACCAATGCATGCACACACAGACACTGGTACTCACCACTAAGCAAAGAAGTCGCGTATGAGCCGACTCCGGATGTCCTCTTGCGGAACCACATCCTCCACATCACTAGCCCCATTGCCAAGACCTTGGACCTCCACGGGTGGATGGTCCTGATCATCTTGATCCAGGATGAGTGGCACAGCTTTCTCAACTGCCATGTTGTGCAGCATGCAGCAGACCATGAAGATTTTGCAGACCTTCGCCGGGGCATATGGGAGGGCGCCGCCGGTCTTGTGGAGGCATCTGAATCGGCTCTTCAGGAGGCCAAATGTCCTCTCTATCACTCGCCTTGTCCGGCCATGGGCGGTGTTGTAGCGGAGCTGGGCCGGCGTGATGGGGTTGCGGAGAGGTGTGATCAGCCATGGCATGTTGGGATAGCC
Organism: Triturus cristatus; assembly: GCF_964204655.1. Classification (NCBI taxonomy): domain Eukaryota; kingdom Metazoa; phylum Chordata; class Amphibia; order Caudata; family Salamandridae; genus Triturus; species Triturus cristatus. Next base: position 427,801,894 of record NC_140593.1, read on the forward strand.
AACGTCCCCTACATGGAAAGCACATGGACATAAGTAGGACAGGAGAAGCGGTCGTGCTGGAAGTCTACGCAAAATACAGGACAGACAGAGTGTACCCACCAACAACACATGCTCGTTCGTTGCGCAGCTCCGTCATCATTTCAGGCACCCTGCTACGCCTCATGATGTAGGCATCGTGTGCTGATCCTGGAAAACGAGCACAGACATGTGAAATCACCATGTTGGACAGACACACCACAAGGGCATTGATGGAGTGGTAGTACTTGCGATTCCTGTACGCTACCTCCTGTGCCTGTGGTGGTACCAAAGCCACATGTGTCCCATCTATTGACCCAATGACATGGGGCATCCCTCCCAGGGCATAGAATCCACGCTTGACCCCAGTCAACATTTCAGGGGTTGGGAAATGGATGAACTCATCCAGGTGAAGCAACATGGCCTCTAAGAAATCATGCAGCACACGGCTGAACATGCTCTGGGACATGCCACCAACATGAGCTATGGTATTTTTAAAGGTACCCGTGGCAAGAAAATGTAGGGCTGCCATTACCTTCAGCTTGGGTGTCAGTGCCGTAGGATACCTGTGTAGCGGTTGCAGGTGTGCTGCCAGCCTCGCCGTCAACTCCACAATCAACGGTTGGGGGAAGCGGTAGCACCGGATACAGTCATTCTCCCGCATGTCAGCCAAGTCCGGAATTGCTCGGGGAAGAGGCGGCGCTCTGCAGTAATTTGGAAGTGACAAGGAAGAGTGAGTGCACTACAACAACAATTTTTTGGTACTGAGCACATGTTAATCTGTCAATACACATATGCGACATATGGAGTCAGGTATGTGCCACATGCCCTGGACACGTATGGCTGCCAGGTGACACTCCTACCAAGACCCAGCTACACACGGAGATTGTGAACCTCCACATGCCATGGCATGGGATTAGCTGTGTCCCAGTGTAAGTGAACAGCCAGACGCAACACAGGAGTGACATACATCAACACATCAGCAGAAGTAGGATGTCGATTTCAGAGACTGGTAGCGGAACACTAGAGCCACAGGTCACACTAGGACAGCCCACACAACTTGCCAGTAAGGTATACATGTAATGACTCACCACACATTCATTGAGAGGATGCAGACATGTCCTTGTTACGCTACTCTGTGTCCCATGCATACATACGCACCTCACATCCGATACCACATGTGGCCTGGTGTGCGTAACAGTGTGCCATGTCCATCCTCACACTGACACATGTTGGTTGCTGCAACAGCTGATGCTTTTGAGGGAGCACAAACATCAAGCTAATGGGAACACCCCACACATACATGACATAGACACATCGTGCACCGTGGGTAGTCACATGTCTGGTGTGGTAACCCCTGTAGCAGGCATCAGGGGACACTTGCGTGTGTTGTTGACTGTGCCATGCCAGTGACGCTCATCCCAAGTGTGCAGTACGACATGCACACATGTCAAAGGAGTCAAGGGCATGCCTGGCACACATTGCACCGCCACACATAACATCTGTGCACATCTCATCATACATCAGGTGCCTTCTCGACTCAGGAGTGTGGTGCCACATCACAGCCTTTCACACCTGTGCCCCACACATGTAGTACTGCCCAGACAATGCCTTGATGTCCATCCATGGACAAGTATGTCACCCCTATTCCTTCCTGTGTGCTGCCTGTCACCACTGTGATGTGTGAAAGGCACCGTACATTCGCTCAGAGGGCCTGTGTACGTTCCCTATCACTATGGGAGTGCTGCCGTATGTGTACCCATAGTGATAGTGAGCGTACTCACGCGTGTACGGTCCGTATCACTATGGGTACGCATACGCGAGAACACCCATAGTGATAGTGAGCATACAGGCGTGTGTACGGTCCGTATCACTATGGGTGTCCTCGCGTATGCGTACCCATAGTGATAGTGAGCATACAGGCGTGTGTACGGTCCGTACCACTATGGGTACGCATACGCGAGAACACCCATAGTGATAGTGAGCGTACAGGCGTGTGTACGGTCCGTATCACTATGGGTGTTCTCGCGTATGCATACCCATAGTGATAGTGAGCGTACAGGCGTGTGTACGGTCCGTACCACTATGGGTACGCATATGCGAGAACACCCATAGTGATAGTGAGCGTACACACGCGTGTACGGTCCGTACGACTATGGGTACGCATACGTGAGAACACCCATAGTGATAGTGAGCGTACAGGCGTGTGTACGGTCCGTACCACTATGGGTACGCATACGCGAGAACACCCATAGTGATAGTGAGCGTATGCACGTGTGTACGGTCCCTACCACTATGGGTACGCATACGTGAGAACACCCATAGTGGTACGGACCGTACACACGCCTGTACGCTCACTATCACTATGGGTGTTCTCGCATATGCGTACCCATAGTGGTACGGACCGTACACACGCCTGTACGCTCACTATCACTATGGGTGTTCTCGCGTATGCGTACCCATAGTGGTATGGACCGTACACGCGTGCGTACGCTCACTATCACTATGGGTGTTCCCGCGTATGCGTACCCATAGTGGTACGGACCGTACACACGCCTGTACGGGCCGTTGCTATGCATTTGGGGTGCCCTAGGGCCCCGGTACGCACCGTACCTGTGTGTGAAACTCCAAATTACATAGGGGACACATGAGGGACAAGTATAAAGGCCTACATGCATGCTGGTTGTCATGGAGACCAAGTTTAAAGTTTGAATTTTTTTCTGCAGGTGCACAGCAGTAGTCAGTTTGAATGTATCTACTTTGTTGCAATGTGGTTCTGGAGTTGACATCATGCTCAGGAAAAAAACACAATAGGAACCCACTGACTGTGCTAGGTTTGAAGGGATTGGAGGAAACATAGGATGCAAATGTGATTGACCAATCACTCTGTACTCCTGTGCATGAAACAGGCCAGCAAGGCAGATATAAGGCAGCCAGGTCCCATGAGGGAGCACTTGCCTACACATCTTTGGATTCTAGGACCCAGCTGCTGCTACTGATTCCCTGGAACCATGTCAAGGTCTGTGGAGAGGGCACAGCCTTTCACCCTGGAGGAGAACCTGGCTTTGCTGTATGTGATCCTCCCACAGTACCCCCTGCTGTATGAGCGACCAGGGTATCAGGTGAGTGCAGAGTCTACTAGCACAGACTGTGTCCCTTGTTTGTGACTGTGACTTCTGGCATTGTGTCCAGGTGTGACACACATGCTATGTACTGTAGGGGGGGTCCCAGGGGGGGGAATGCCTGATGTCTCCCAGCCAGTGCATGCTGTGGTGCATGTCTGACATCCTCACTTGCATTGTGTTTACTGTGACAATCACTGCATGGTGCATGCCACATTCTGCCTGCCTTGTCCTCCTGGGAATGTAGCCTCTACAGTCCTCATTTGATTATGTGGTCAGCCCAGTGTGACAGGTGACTGTACCCACAGATGTGTGTTAGTTCTGTGTACCTGTGCTGAGAGTGTCCACATGATGTGTTCGTACCCTGGACATCGGTGTGTGTGTAAGTCCCCTGTCATGTGGGTGGGTGCATATGTGGAGTGTGGCACCCGGGTTGCATGAGGGATGGATATACCCGGCCCATTTGATGTGAGCAGGGAGCAGTGCTGTGTGTCTGACGTGCAGAGCCAGCCCCAAACCTGTGAGCCCCCCCCCTCTAGTGGCACATGTGCAGAGTGAGGTTTGTCGCTGCATTTGGCAATGGCAGGTGAATGTCCTGTGCCTGTGTGTGTCTGTGTACTCTGCTGCGGTAGCGTCAGTGGCCTGTGGCATGTGACTGCTTAGAGGTGCTGCACATTATCCTGGTGTAGCTTGTGATGCACAGTGTGAGCCTGGATCATTGATTGTGTCGTTGCCCTCATTCCACCTGTGTACTTTCAATGGCACGTACTGCTTTTGCCCTTCCCCAGAGGATCATGTCCCTATGACAAAGGTGCAATGCGTTGGCTGCATACTATGCCTTGTTGTAAACAGCTAATTTGTTCTAATATGTGTCTCTGTGACATGTGCCAGGTGTATTGATGTAGTGTCACTTGTTCATCCTCACAGGTAGGCGCCTCTGCCAAGAAGCAGATATGGATGAACGCCGTCAGTGCCGTGAGGAGGACGGAGGGTCGCAAGCGGCGCCTGGCCCAGGTGAGGAAACGCTGGCAGGATATCCGGTGCTGGACGCGGAGGATCGCACGGGTCCTGCTGGGGGACTCACCTGAGACCCATAAGAACCGCGGGCGCCGCCGTCTGACCCACATCCACAAGCGTGTGCTGGCGGTGGTATTTCCAGACTTGGACAGGCGCTTACAGGAGAAGCAGCAGCAGGAAGGGGGTAGGTACATGTGTGTTTGTTGTGTGTCACCAGCATTTGTAAGTGCACAGTTGCATGGATACACTGCCAGGGTTTAAAGGTGCTGTGCAGATCCAGTTACCCACAGTATAGCGGTGCTCTCCTGCCTCCCTTCCCCTCCTTGCAATGTGTTCCCTGGTCTGTGTGTAGTCACTCCTTCACAAGGTTATGTAGGCTGGGACTATCTCCACGTGAACTATGCCTGTAGCATCATGTGTGGGGGTGGTGTGTAACAGGTTTTGGGACCTTGCCTGTGCCCTGTCCAGTTCAGTACTTGTGGGTTCCATGTCAGTTGGCACTGATGCTGAGTCCAGACATGGGAGTTAGTCTCTCAAGTGTCATGCCTTACAGCACGCATGTCTTATGTTGTGGCCTGTGACATGATGTGCATGAGTGTGCGATACGCATAGTGCAGGGATGGTGGCGTGTGTTGCAGTCATTCCCATTCAGGACCATGGAGTTGTGTGGCCACTACTGTCCCCTGGGGCATATTTTCCTAGGTGTCATGTGTGTCATCACAAAACGTGGACACTCTCAGTGTCTACAGCATAGGTTGTGCTCTGTGCCATTGTCCCCTGGCACCATGTATATTGACGTAAAATGTAGTACAAGTGTCCACTGTACAGCCTGACCTGATTTTCCTTGTTCATACTCACGGTGGCCAGTGCCTGTGTGTCTTGTTACATTCATCTGATGTTGACCATATGTACATGATTATTTGGACAGGCGCACCTTGGGTATTTTGTGTCCAATCTTGCATGTATCCAGCCCATGTGTATTTCACCCAGACTAAGAGATGTAAGTGCTTCCTGTGTCTCAACAAATTGTCTCATGTAGGGGGTGGTTAGTGCGGGCAAAGCCTACATGTCAAAACCTGATATCTCCTTGCTAGGTCTGGCCAGTGTGTGATGTTTGTCTGCACATACACTCAAGGTGCAGTGAGCCAGTCATGGTGAGCATGTTTTCAGTATTACCTATGCAGCATGTGCCTCAAGTCCATGGATATGGTCCCTGCTCATCCCTATTTTCTGCAACGCTGTGTGGTGCAGATGCATTGCTGGATTGTTCCCAGGGCCTGGCTCCTCTGTCAAACTCCATTTCATGTCATTTGCTATTGTGTCATGCTCTCCATAGTTTTTCTGAGGCATGGTGGGTCAACCAACTGTGTGTTGCATGCCCTACATCTGTACTTTGTTTTGTAGATGTTACTGATCTTTCTTTTCAGGCTATGCACTGTAACCTATGTAGATTGGACTCATGTGACATATGTATACAGGTGTATGATTAATTGCTGTCTCTTCACCTTGCCCACAGCATCGTCGGGGGACACGGAGGGAGACATGAGCACAGACGGAGCGGAGGGACCGAGCACCAGTGCCAGCGGTGACATCGTGCCTGCCACATCAAGTGGAACTGAGGCGGAGGAGAGTGAGGCCGAGGACCTGTCCACTGGCACGACAGAATATGAAGCTGACGGGTCCGAGGATGATCTCTCCGAGTGGGCGGAGGCTGCACCAGCAGCTGACAGCGGCACGACATCTCTCCCCGCCCCCTCCATTGCCATCAGCCGCCTCCCACTTGCTCGTGTCCCTTCCCAGCGTGCCCGGTCACCACATGTCTCCTTCCTGCCAGGCACCGCACCCCCTGCCCCTGTCTCCACTGCTGCCGCCAATGCCGAGTCTGTGGACATCCAGCGGCAGTTGCAGGTTGGTCAGGCTGCGATGCTTAATGTCCTCCATGGCCACAGCCAAGTGCTGAACAACATGGAGGCATACTTGGAGGGCATTTTCTCATCGCAGGCTGACCAACGCAACTTGCTGAGGTCCATTGACTCGACACTGACTGCAGCAGTGGGTCTCCTGCAGCGCTACGTCCAACCCCCTACCCCTGACCCATCCACACTTCCCACTCCCATGCCTGTCCCATGTACACCCAGACGTCAGCATGCACCCACCACAACAGACACAGGCACCACACCAGCAGGGAAGGTCAAACGCACACCTCCTGGCACGCACACACAGGGTGAAGTAGGCACACCCACTGGGTCGGGGGGCAAACGTAAGCCACGCAGCCAGAGTGGGAGTCCGCATTCCACCAAATCCACTCCCTCCAAATCCCCTCCCCTCAGCTCTCCTGGCCACATATCCGGCAAAGACTCCTTCATGGCCGCTCTGTCCCTGAGCCCCACAGTGACACCACCCCGCAAGCGGTCAAGGGAGTCCCCGGTCAGGGTGGTTGAGTCCCCCCCCTGTCCACACCCTCCCCCAGTGGCGCTGCGACCCATCCCTCCGCCCCCCCCTCCTTGGGGCCTGTGGTTCCTTCGGGTGCAGGGGAATCGCTGGAGGACCTTGCTAAGGTGTGCAGCGCCATCCTGGCCTCCGCCTTTGGCCCTGCCCCACCCCCTGTGGTGGAGTCCTCCATCCCTGCACCCACTACGCCTACCCTTCGCCCTCATGTCCCTGCGGTGCCTGGTCCTTCCCCCCCACATGATGCCCTCCCCGCTCTGGAAGACGAAGGAGTCTGACTGTGCAGGCAAGCTAGGGGACACGCGTCCCACTGTGTCCCCCACCTGGATTTGAACTTTGGATTGCCCTATGGGCATTGAACATTTTGAACTTTCGAGGGACAAACATATGTTTTGAATGCTGATTAAAGCAATTTATTTTTCCTTAGTACACTACTGTCTGTCTGGTATTGCTGTTGGTCGACCTGCCCCATTATTTTGGGTGGTGATTATGTGTTGGGTGTGTGGGAATTGTCGTCTTGTGCTGGTCATAGGGTGGATCCTGGTATCTGTGTGCCATCACAAGCTGTTGGCTACATTACTTTGTTCATGTAAGCAGTTACTGCATGGTGACATCGTCCCAAGGTGTGTTCCTTCCTCTGTGTAACCTGACTTCTTCCCTGCAGGGTCTTTCCAATATGTGGTGCTGAGCTGTGTCTACATTGGCTGGGTGTGTGATGGACTCGTTAGACTTGGGCCATGCATGCTGAGCAATGTCTCCACCTTCATCATTCGTGTCGTCCTTGGTGGTCACTGTACTTGTGTATGTAGACTGTTGCCATGACTTCATGTGGACATGTTTTCTTTTTGGCGCTATGCATGTGTATACTCCCAGCCTCGCACACATGTGGTACATGTACTGCAGGATCTTTGTGCACCTGACTGACATTTGTGGGCATTGGATCTGTGGGTACTCCACCCTTTTCTTTGCAGGGGCACTGCTGTGAGTGTTAGGCACCCACCCTCCTGTCTCTGGGCACTGCTGGGAGGACTCTGCACACCCCCTCCTGTCTCTGGGCACTGCTGGGAGGACTCTGCCCACACCCCTCCTGTCTCTGGGCACTGCTGGGAGGACTCTGCACACCCCCTCCTGTCTCTGGGCACTGCTGGGAGGACTCTGCCCACACCCCTCCTGTCTCTGGGCTCTGCTGGGAGGACTCTGCACCCACCCCTCCTGTCTCTGGGCACTGCTGGGAGTACTCTGCACACACCCCTCCTGTCTCTGGGCACTGCTGGGAGGACTCTGCACACACCCCTCCTGTCTCTGGGCACTGCTGGGAGGACTCTGCACACACCCCCCCCTGTCTCTGGGCACTGCTGGGAGGACTCTGCACACACCCCTCCTGTCTCTGGGAACTGCTGGGAGTACTCTGCACACACCCCTCCTGTGTCTGGGCACTGCTGGGAGGACTCTACACCCACCCCTCCTGTGTCTGGGCACTGCTGGGAGGACTCTACACCCACCCCTCCTGTGTCTGGACACTGCTGGGAGGACTCTGCACACACCCCTGCTGTCTCTGGGCACTGCTGGGAGGACTCTGCACACACCCCTCCTGTCTCTGGGCACTGCTGTGAGGACTCTACACCCACCCCTCCTGTCTCTGGGCACTGCTGGGAGGACTCTGCACACACCCCTCCTGTCTCTGGGCACTGCTGTGAGTGATAGGCACCCACCCCTCCTGTGTCTGGGCACTGCTGGGTGGACTCTGCACACACCACTCTTGTGACTGGGCACTGCTGGGGGGACTCTGCACCCACCCCTCCTGTGTCTGGGCACTGCTGGGGGGACTCTGCACCCACCCCTCCTGTGTCTGGGCACTGCTGGGAGGACTCCACACCCACCCCTCCTGTCTCTGGGCACTGCTGGGAGGACTCTGCACACACCCCTCCTATTTCAGGATATGTACGCTTAGAACATACACGGGTGTGGGTTCACTCCATGCATACGAGGTGGGGGTACAGTCCGTACATACACGGTTGGGGTGGGGGTACGCTCCATACGTACGCGGGTGAGGGTACGGGTCGTACTTACACTGTTGGGGTGGGGGGGTACGCTCCATACGTACGCGGGTGAGGGTACGGGTCGTACTTACACTGTTGGGGTGGGGGGGTACGCTCCATACATACGCGGGTGAGGGTACGGGTCATACTTACACTGTTGGGGTGGGGGGTACGCTCCATACGTACGCGGGTGAGGGTACGGGTCGTACTTACACTGTTGGGGGGGGTACGCTCCATACGTATGCGTGTGAGGGTACGGGTCGTACATACACGGTTGGGGTGGGGGTACGCTCCATGCATACGCGGGTGAGGGTACGGGTCGTACTTACACTGTTGGGGTACGCTCCATACGTACGCGTGTGAGGGTACGGGTCGTACATACACGGTTGGGGTGGGGGTACGCTCCATGCATACGCGGGTGATGGTACAGGTCGTACATACACGGTTGGGGTGGGGGGTATGCTCCATGCATACGGGGTGGGGGTACGGTCCATACGTACACTGTTGGCATGGGGGTACGCTCCATACGTACGCTGGTGAGGGTACGGGTCGTACAAACACGGTTGGGGTGGGGGTACACTCCATACATACGCGGGTGAGGGTACGGGTCGTACTTACACCGTTGGGGTGGGGGGTACGCTCCATGCATACGGGGTGGGGGTACGGTCCATACGTATACTGTTGGCATGGGGGGTACGCTCCATACGTACGCGGGTGAGGGTACGGGTCGTACTTACACTGTTGGGGTGGGGGGTACGCTCCATACATACGGGGTGGGGGTACGGTCCGTACATATCCGTACCCACGCTGTGGAATGCTTGTGCGGGCCGTATCCAGGCCTTTGCCACGTGGGTACAGCCGTCCCGCCATTGTTGGGGTGACATAGGTGTGGGCGTGGTACGACTCGTACCCACGCTCTTAAGGCATGGGTACGGGACGTACCTGTATTGTTGTGTTGCCGGTTCGCGTCGTCAAGCACTTCCGTTGTGGCGGACGCTGGCTTTGCTGGACACGCCCCCACCCCCTCGTAGTGACCAGGGCCTGGGGGTCAGGTACGTCCAGGGCATGTGTGCTGTGTGACTTTGGTGGGTGTTTTGTGGCCTGCCCCTGCCCCCCCCTACCCCCCCTCCCTTTGTTGTTCTGACCTTCTGCGGCGTCTGCGTCGTAACCTGTAGAGGAGGTCGACTGCTATGAGGGCCGGGATGATACGTAGGTTCGGGTCCATGTCTGTCCGTCGCGTGCAGGTACTCCTTGTTCGCGTCGTCCTGATTTCCCGGCAGTTTTTGGCTGCCGGAAAATATTGTCCGTGCGGGATGACGTCGGTGCGAATCGTAATTCCTGGTTCGTGAATGGCAGGCTGCGTGCGTCCCGACGTCACGTCGGCGCTTTCCCGGATCACATTTGTATGTTTATTTTCGTCGGTCGGGGTTTTGTACGATTCGTACGGAAATGGGATTTCCGTGCGAATCGTACTTCCATGTTTGTATATTTTTTCGACCGGGTACGCGTCGGACGGAGAATATGCTCCGTCCGACGGTTCGTACCCGGTTTTTACCGGATCGTGATCGGCACCATAATGTGAAAGTTATGGTGGATTCTTCGTCATTTCAGTCTGTTGCGGAAAAACAATTGCAGTTAAATGTCTGCAGCAGAGGTAGGTCAGAGAGGTTTTTTGTTTCTAAAAAATGAAATGATTTGCACAGAATGTAGCATCAGGGTATTTTTAGAATGGAACAAAAAACAAACACAACCCATTGGGTTTCTGTGTTTGAAACCAGCAATAGTGTGGTGTAATAATTTTCAGACGTTTTCCATCACAAGGTCTGTAAAATGAAAATATTTGGCTATATCTTTCTCTGAGACTCTGGAATGCCAGTAGTACAAAAGTCACATAAATCACATAGCACATGAGTGGCTGAGGAAGTAGGCTCAGGAGGAACATGAAATGGAAGGAAGATGTTATCTAGACGGTATAAGCATACATGTGGCTAGCTTCATTTGTGGTAGCTAGCAAGGGAAATAGTGGCCTTAGAATACATGTTCATCTATATGACCTGAGCCATGGCATGTGGATTGAAAGACATTCATTTTCTAACCAATGTGTTTTTGAGGAAGGCTGGGGCAGTAGAAAGATTTAGCAAAGTTCTACAAATCACCAGATCATGCTGCATCCTTGTCACACCATTTGACCTTGTTAGAGGGCAATTGATTCCGTTGTGCACCTGTTCAATTGGTATCAGTCATGTTCAAGTAGGTGATGCAGAGGATGTTTCCGAGGCTCAGGATACGATAATGTAATTATTTACTTCTTGATATTGGGCAAGCTTAACCGACAGGATGAGGTATCGGTGTGCCTAAGGAAGCATCATGGGAAACAGAGATTTCAGTCATTAAACATCATTGTTCAAATTAAACGATATGTGTTCAAACGTTTTTGCAATTGATGTTTGAGAAAAGATACGTGGTTTGAACGTGAACAGACTCTATTGAGCAAGCTTATGATGGGTAGGAATGTTTGCTTGGTAGATGATGTTTTAGATTATGCTTGAATTCTGGGGTTTAAGGTGGCAAGTTTTACGAGAGAGCGTGGTGTAGGACATATATTATGGGCAAAAAAGAAAGAAGGATGACTGCTTCAAGAGGAGTGTCCTAGTATGTAGAAGAGAATGGCTTTTTAAGGCCTTATTAAAGCTGGAAAATTGTAGTTTCTGTGATAGCTAAATAGGGATGCTAATTTGCACTGTCTTCAGGTGATGCACAGTATTTTGTAAATGTGTGGAATTCAAGAAAAAAAGCAATCTTAGGAATGAGAATATGTGTTGTTAGATTTGGGGGTCTCTAGTTGGCCTAGGTAGGTACCTGTGACAAATAGGGACCCTTGCGTCTAGTCAGCGTAAGTGGCTACACTCCTAAAATAACCCCTGGTCACCCCCTTGGGAGCTTGACACGAGCAGGCAGGCTTATCTCAGAGGCAGTGTGTAAAGCATTTGTGAACACATACAGTAATACAGTGACAACACTACAAATGGACACCACACAGGTTGTATTTATAAAAATAAGTATTTTTATATAGGCTTAACACAAGACCAGACGACAAAAAATCCACAATACTGTACTCAAAAATAGTCTCTTAAATGTTATAAAATAGCTCAGTTCTCTCAAGTTGTAAATGCAACACATTACTCTCAATGTACCTTAGATGCGTAGCGCAAGGAAAACAAAAGGGTTGCAGGGAAGGTGATGTGTCGGTTCCTTACACGCAGGGGAGTTGATGCTCGCTTCCTTACTGTGTGGGGAGTTGATGCTTCGGTTTCTTACTGCTCTCCGGTGCGATGCGACACGCTGGCACCTCGATGCGATACTCTTCTCTGGTGCGATGCGACAAAATGGCATCTTGGTTGCGATGTTTAAAAAGGTTGAAGTGATGCGACATGCCCGACGGCCGTGCGGCGACTCGATGATCTTTGGAGCAGCGACAGGCCCTGCGACGCGCTTCTCCAGTGATGCGACGATGACCTCTGTGGCAGCATCTCGCTTCTTCGGCGATGCTCCGCGCTTCGGCGATGCGACGACAGCAGCTGCGGCGGCGACACGCTTCTCGTTGTTGCGCCGCACTTCCAGCTCCCAGCGACACGCAGTCTCTCAGAAGGCCCAGCACAACATCAGGCACTTCAGTTCCCAGTAAGGGAATTCAGGGGGGAGCTGGTTGGTGAAGTCTTGTATCCCTGAGACTACAGGCAGGTGGCAAGCTCTAGTTCAAGCCCTTGGAGATTCTTCTTCAAGTTGATAGAAAGCACACTCAGTCCTTTTCTCCTCTCTTTGGCAATGAAGCAACCACTGCAGGCCAACCCCCAAACACACAGCAAAGGGGTAGTCTCCTCCTTCAGCTTCCTGGTTCTGCTCCTCAGCAAAGGTGCATCTTGATTCCCAGAAGTGATCTAAAGTTCTTGGGTCTGGGTCCCAATATTTATACTCCTTTTCCCTTTGTTCTCTGAAGGCAGAGAGGCCTTTGCCTAGTCCAAACCAGTTCTGGTCAGTCCTGGAGCACTTTGTTGACATGTCTCCTTCCTTTCACTGTGCAGGGCAGGGACATCAGACACACCACAGGAGGTGGAGCCAGCATTGTGGAGGGAAGGCACAGCCCTATTCTGGTCCCAGGTGCTACTCCTCCCACCCATCTAGATGCAGATCTCTCTATTCACCACTGGGCCACCTCACCCTGTCTCCTGGAATTCCCCAGCCCTGTGACTCAAACTCCAGACAAGGAATACACAACCTAGCAGAGGCAGGTTTGGATGGTTAGACAAGAAAATGCCTACTTTCTAAAAGTGGCATTTTCAAACTCAGAATGTTAAAACCAACTTCACTAAAAGATATATTTTATCATTCTGAGTTCAGACATACTGAACTCGAATTTCTACCTTGTTCTCTGAGTCAGTTAGGATTATAAAATGTAATAACCAAATAGCCCATTCTGGCCTATGGAGAACAGGTAGCCTTGCAATAATGAAAAACGAAAATGGCTGTAATTCACTATTAGGGCATGCCACACACACCAGGGCATGTCCTACCTTTTACCAATAATGCACCCTGCCCTTGGGCCTACCATAGGGGTGACTAATATGTATAAAAGGGATGGTTTAGGGACTGGCAAGTGGGTACACTTGCCAAGTCAGCATGGCAGTACCAGACTGCACCCAGGTTCTGCAATGGCAGACCTGAGACACACTTTACAAGCTGCTCTGGTGGGTGGCACAATCAGTGCTGCAAGCCCACCAGCAGCATTGGTTACAAGCCCTGGGCACACGCAGTGCACTGTACTAGGGTCTGACAAGTAAACCAATCAAGCCATCATGGAGTCACTAATCCATATATCAATTTACCATAGGGAGCACTTGCACTGTGGCACTGAACAGCAGTGGCACAGTGCCCAAAGCATCTATAACCAGCAAAAACACATGAGGCAACAGCAAAAAAATGGAAGGGAGACCCACACCAATGGTGCCAGGTCTAACATGAGTGTAATATAGTCAAATGTTTAGGAATTTAAATAAAGCAGTTAAATATATATTATAAATGTGATCTTGGATCTGGCATAAGGGTGGGGCTATTTAATGAATTAAGGTTCCAAGATGAAAAATAGAAAAACAGTTTTTGCAAATGAAGGGCTAGACTGTGTAAAAGACTTCCGTTCCGAACAAAATAGCTGAGCTCAAGGTCCAAGACAATGAGATTGTCCACTGTAATCTCTCTATTTTCAAGTTACTTCTACTACTACAGAGCAGCACTAAGAACAACTTCATCATCAAACAACCCTGCTGCAGTACCGCATCTCAGATTGACCAATCGAAATGCTCAGATGCAGTGATGCCACATGTGGCATACTTACACACGGTTACATTGCATTTGGCATCAGCAATTGAGAACCTTAAGCCACAGGTCGTTTGGACTCAATTTATCAGGAAAGCAGAAACCATACTGTGAGGAAATGCTGCCAACTAATGGAAATATTCATCCTTAAACAATAAGCAAAGAAAACTCCAGCCAGTCACCACAATTCAATGTTCATTTATTTGAAGCTTGTTTTAAATTCGAGAATCTGCAGCTAAATGTCATGAGGTTTGAAAGTTATCAAAATGCTACCTACTAAAGAATTTGAGAAAAGTACAAACGCAACACAGTGAAGATACACATATATATATATCTTTATTACAATAATATCTCAATAAATATTTAATGTGGATCATAATTTCTTTTTCTAAATTCGTACTTTTATCACATGGCGATAAATCTTACTTAATCTTCAATTCGGAAGTTACATGTGTACACTGTAGTATTTTGTGTTGAACAGTTAAAAAATAGAGAAACCATTCTTCAGAATTCAACCAAATTTTGCCTTTTCACTAGCAAGAGCCAATCTGCGGATATTTGCTATACAACCGGCTGCGGCTTCTTGTAAGAGCTCATCCGTGGAACCCACCATGTCCAAAAGAAGCTAGCAAAAAGAAAAAGACAACATATTAAGAAAAGTGATTTTAAGACAAGAACAATCTGAAAGAAAGATCAATTAAATATTATGTTATAATTAAAAGCCAAGTTCTTGAAAATCAATGCCATTTGCCCATCAATCACAGCTTCAGCATGTTAGCATTCGCTCAGACAAATATTTGACTTTGGTTTGTAGAAAGACTCGTTTAAAAAAAAGTAGATTAGTATTGTAGTTGTTTATTCAACCAGATTACTGTTAGGTTGTTTTTTAATGCTAAGTCACATACGGATATTGGTCTAGCTACTGAAAGTTAGATACGATGTGCATACTTTGCACCTCAAACTCAACATTAATGCTCATGTATTGCCTACAATGTGTAGTGGCCTTGGACCAGGGCCGGGCCTAGGATTTTTGGGGCCCTGGGCAAAATGAAAGATACAAGGCCCCCTCTAATTTGCAGCTAATGTGTCATCACAGGAACTCCCCTCATAAGCAGTGACATCGCAGTGCAATTCATCTTCTTTTGCATCATTGACGTGACTTGCAAAACACAACTTCTTGGGAATAGATATCAGTATAATGGATAAGAACTCAAATAACCCAAATACATCAAGTCCATATATTTTAAATCTCTTTTAGTGGCGCACAGTAGTCCAGCTGGATGGAAATGCTTGGCGCAGCTCTCACGAAAACGGGTATCTTTACTCCAGTGTTCTTTGTTCAATGTTAACTGATTGCATGCCTTCTCTTTAGGCAATCTGAGGAGCACAGAGGTGACTTACACAAGAAAAAAGTACTTAAGTGCTTCAATGAAGTGGTAGTGGGCACTCGAGAATACACCAGACCTCAGCCAAGATCTCAGTGGGCGTGGCACACAACAAACGGCTTGGCACAGAGTTCTTTACTGCAGAACACCTTATAGTGGTTCTGTGTTTAAAAATAGACTCAACAGGCACATAAATGTGATGCTGAAGCGAGATATGGAAAAATATGAATCTTGGCTGGTACACGATGGAGCAGTCAAGAAGCTTGTAATTGTGTGGAGTAGGGAGGCAGCAAGAAGAGACTGTGAGATATAGGGATGGGGCAGGCACAGACTGGGTAGTGTAGAGACAGAGCTAAGGTTACTGAGGGGAGCAGATAGAAATGCACAGGAATGCACAAGGCAGGTAGTCTTGGGTTTTCTTGGTACTAGAGCATCAGGAAAGGGTGCCTCACTCTCCATGGCCTTGTAGCCACCAAGCAGTGCTGTGAAGCCCAAGTGAAGGACCCCATTTCCCAGACCTTCCTCCCATGATATTGCACTGTAAGGCCCAGTGGAGGGGGCCATCCCTGTCAAATATCACTCATCACAGGATAGATTAATGCATGTGTTAGTCTTCACTGCCTTTCTGCACTGAAATAGTTTGTTACACAATTCCCAAAGTCAATATAGCTCTACAGCAGTTCATGATTTTGCACCACAAATGAGCAGTTATTTGCCAGTTTGATCTTGGAGAAGAATGGCAGCATTTAACTGCTAATTTTGTGTGGAGCCCTACAGGATGGTCTCAAGTTGAGGAAAGGTGGGTGCTGTGTCACTTAGCTTATAAACAAGGAGGCATATAGTAGCTGAGAAACTCCATTTAAAGGAGATATGTTAGTGTACAGTTGAAGGGTTGAGCTGCAATCAATAGATCTGGCCAAGAGGAGGACACATCCCATAGAGCATGGGTACTCACAAACTTTCTGTCGGGGGCCAAAATTACAGTGTGGTTTGTGGCCGAGGGCCGCACCGGTAGGAGTGGGGGTCAGTGGAGGCGGAGTCAGTGGGAGGGGTGGGGCTAAAGTAAAAAAAAATCAAACCCGTTTGAAAACAGCCAGTGCGACAATGCTGTATTTTAGAGGATATGTAACTACAAAGAGCACATTTTGATAATACATTTGTATCAGCAAACAATAGCAATCTTAATAGGTATTGCTCTGGGGGACCATGGGTACATTACCTGAAAGGTCCGCGGGCCGCCAAGGAAGGCCTGCCGGGCCGCTGGCAGCCCGCGGGCTGTACTATGAGTACCACAGTACTACACTGAACTCCACATCCATCTGCCTTTACAATATGTATATGTGGAGTTCAGTATATGTATATTGTCAAGGTACTTACCAATATATAATTAACCCCACAATATTCTGGGAGTGTATATTTAGGGTGCAATATTTTTACACAATAATATTTCTTTTTAATATTCTGGTACTATATCCTGAGCTTAATTTGCAAAGGAATAAGTGCCGGGGCCCAAAGGTTATTTAAGAAGCCCACTGCCCGCACTTTCAGAGGTCGGCGTGCATAATACCAAAGCTGCAAAATTCCACCTCAAGCCTCTTTAATCTACTCCAGACAGTCCCTGCCGCTTTATCTCACTCTTGTAGGTTTTATTTCCAATGCTGCTTCCTCTCTCTGCTACTATTTTCCGTCTTTTTCTTCCTCCTCATTCTCTCCTTTTGTGCGTTTCTCCCTTGTTTGCATCAAAATCTGTTAAGGGAAAAGAAGTGCGGATGTCCCTCCTAATTGCGAGGTGTTGCTTTTCTGAACATGGTACTTACCAAATCTATTTCAAATGCCCCCGAAAATGACACACAGGAAGTGCCTGGGGGCTGCGGATTAACCGCAATACACACACCACAGGAGGCAGGCGAGCAGGGGCAGCTTCTGGAAGAGTCCATATGGAAAGGGGGCGAGGGTCAAAAGAGGGATTTAATTAACAGCTCAGCCTGGATCTGAGTTCATGCTGCTGCAACCGGCGGTGTTTGCTGACACCAAAACACCACCGGTACGATGTCTGCAAGGTCCGCGGGCCGCCAAGGAAGGCTTGCAGGGCCGCTGGCGGCCCGCGGGCCCTACTATGAGTACCCGTGCCATAGAGAAAGACTAGCTCGATCAATCCTCCTCGCCTCTTTGCATTCTGGTACTTTTAGTTCCGCATTTTAATAGCAGAGAGGGCTACAAGCCTCAGATGCAAAATAATACAGGTAGTGCCATTCATGGCTGATGGATTGTATCTTCAGAGCTTGAGATCTATTCACATCAACACACAGGATCATTTTCCTATCTTGTAGTTTAATCAATAAAGGTTTTACTCCGCAAAAATTTAAGTATTATTCTGGGTACTCCTGTGGTTGTTTCCTAGTTCACTGAGCAGCCCAAGCAGGTGCCAGGGTGTTGAGGTTGGCACGAGGGAGGGCTCATTACTGAAGAGGAAAAGCATATGTTTTGGGCAGATGCCCCACAGGCAACCAATCATAACCAGATAGTAGTGGGCTTGTACCACCCAAAAATAGATAGCAGACTGGTTTCTAGCAAGGCAAAGATTTCCTGTTCAATCGTCCGAAAAGTGAACATTTTCATGTGTTGATGCTTTCTAGACCTTTGCTTTAAAAAAAAGTATGTATCTTTTGAACTAGCAACAATACCAGAATCTAATTTGTAGAACCGCTCACAATAGTGTCCCTTTTAATGTCACTCATATGCTATAAACATATCATCCATAAAGCCGCTACAATCTTGCAAATGTAACACACATGCAGTTTGAAACCTGAGGTACACTTCTAAGCAAAGAAACCATGGTCCAGCGCTATGTGGCCCAGAAAAGGGCCCCCTTTCTTAGGCTTTCCAGCAATGATGTAGTGCTACAAGGCCAGAAGAGGGCTCGCTCCCAATGAGCACTGGACCATAGCTGCTAGGCTTAGTGATCCTATACTAGGATTGCCACTTGACCATTATTTTTATAGCATGGCCTTTATGTTTATGTCCATGCATGCAAATAACTTCGAAAAAGCAGAGATTCTTTTTTCTCCATTTTGTAATATAAACAGCAGCAAAAGAGGAAAACACATAAGATATTTGCAAGTCGTTTTAAGTTATTTGTAAATGATTATACAATCAAGTATATTAGTTATTTGCTTTGATACAGAGACATAACAATGATTTTACACATATTCTTTTCCACCTAGCAGAATCAAGTCCTTTCAGAGTCATGGAATGTAAACACATGACCGGTATATTTGTGAGAAATGAGGCTACTCTCTAGCGCTGTGTGGCGCTGGGTCATCGGGCCATCGTATAGAGTTACAAGGCCTAGCCAAGAGGCCCCCTCCCCTGGACATTGCAATGCTGGATCATGGCTGTGAGGCCAGATTGAGGAGGGCTCCCTCCACTGGCCATGTCGGATAGAGCTGCCAATTTTTAAAAAAAGAAACAAAAGAAAGTGGTAATTTGTTTACATTTTCATACTCTTTAGAGGACAAGAGCCTGATTTATATCTTGGCAGACGGGTTAATACATCACTTCAGTGACAGATTTTCCTTCTGTTGAAATATAAATCACATTATATCCTATAGGATTTATAGTGATGTAGTTACCCATCCGCTGAGAACTAAATCAGGCCTCAGGTTCGGCTAGGTATCCTTATGTTTAATCTAATAATCATGGAGCAACAACATACAACTCCTCTCAAATAATTTAAAAGTGATTCCTTCTTATGTTTGCTCTTTAATATTCATATTTCAAAATGGGGAAAATTCAGATTTCACAGAATTTCCTAATTCATTGATAGGCAAACATGATCCAGCACTGGGACGCCAAAGGTAAGGGTACCCTCTTCTAAGCCGTGTAACACTGGATCACTTCTGTGAGGCCTAGGGGATGGGGTCCCCCACCGTGGGCTTGAAACACATTACTCAGCACTGCGAGGCCCAGTGGAGAGAAGTGTTTGGGGGTCCTCTCCCACGCCTTACAGGTGGTATGCAATGCTGCAAAGTTTAGGGGAGGGGACCAAGACACCACAGAGAATGGCAGCACAGCCAAGACTGGACTCTGACTAGCCAAAGAGACATGGCAGGATTACATAGAGTCAGCACAGCCACGGTGAGAAAACAAGAAACAGACACACATTACTAGAGCAGTAAGGATTAGTGACATCCTGATATTGTACAGCCAAGAGCTACGTTAATGTGGTTTTACTGCATTCATGTCCCGGGGTGGTGATGGGGACTGGCAGGATTTTTTTATGAGGCTAGCCACTCACCTCTCCTGTTTTCTGGAGGTTCAATTCTCACACCAATTATCAAGTGCTGCTAGGCCCAGGAAAGTGGAGAGAGCCTCTAATGGGCATCCTGATGCTCGATCATGGCTGTGAGGCCTATTATAGGGGGGCCCTCCATATGAATTGGTGGGTAATGGATTACATTGGTTGACTGATGTGCAGATGGCTGGATTTTAATGGTCGAATTGCAGGTGGGTGGGTGGGTTTAAGAAACAGAATGGTAGATATGGAGTGAGATGAACAGATGTATGGACAGTGTACTGTACTTAACAACATTGACAATATGAACTATTTTGAGGTACAGGTGCTTGCTACCACAGAATGCAACTGGCTTTGATCCCTCTCAAGCAAGCACATTCTTTTAACAAAAAAAGCCAGTTGTCTGTCTTTATACCAGTATGAGTTCTCTTTTGCGAACCCTGGGTGACTGGCTGTGTAACAGAGAGGCTCCTTACCTGCACATCGCGGGAGCAGACGCTCTTCTCTCCGTGCTGGGGCGGACGCATTCTTTCTTTTCCCGCCGCCGCTGCTGCTGCTGCTAGTTTGGCTGCCACACGTTGGGAGTACAGGACTACGCCTCCCAGGATTCCTGACGACACCGCCCCCACCCGGCAGCACTTCCGCGCCCGGAGGCGCTAAATTCCAACAGCTCCCTCGGTGGAGCGGGAAACTTTGGCGAACCCTGGGTGACTGGCTGTGTAACAGAGAGGCTCCTTACCTGCACATCGCGGGAGCAGACGCTCTTCTCTCCGTGCTGGGGCGGACGCATTCTTTCTTTTCCCGCCGCCGCTGCTGCTGCTAGTTTGGCCGCCACACGTTGGGAGTACAGGACTACGCCTCCCAGGATTCCTGACGACACCGCCCCCACCCGGCAGCACTTCCGCGCCCGGAGGCGCTAAATTCGAACAGCTCCCTTGGTGGAGCGGGAAACTTTGGCGAACCCTGGGTGACTGGCTGTGTAACAGAGAGGCTCCTTACCTGCACATCGCGGGAGCAGACGCTCTTCTCTCCGTGCTGGGGCGGACGCATTCTGTCTTTTCCCGCCGCCGCTGCTGCTGCTAGTTTGGCCGCCACACGTTGGGAGTACAGGACTACGCCTCCCAGGATTCCTGACGACACCGCCCCCACCCGGCAGCACTTCCGCGCCCGGAGGGACTAAATTCGAACAGCTCCCTCGGTGGAGCGGGAAACTTTGGCGAACCCTGGGTGACTGGCTGTGTAACAGAGAGGCTCCTTACCTGCACATCGCGGGAGCAGACGCTCTTCTCTCCGTGCTGGGGCGGACGCATTCTTTCTTTTCCCGCCGCCGCTGCTGCTGCTAGTTTGGCCGCCACACGTTGGGAGTACAGGACTACGCCTCCCAGGATTCCTGACGACACCGCCCCCACCCGGCAGCACTTCCGCGCCTGGAGGCGCTAAATTCGAACAGCTCCCTCTGCGCCGCGGGACGCACGCGGGCAGCGCCGGGCTAAGCCCGGGCAAAGGGCGGGCCGTCTGTGGCTGTCCGGGGCAGGACGCGGCTGGGCTGGGCCACACCACTTGGTCGGACCTATGAATTCGTATGCCTAGATGTGATTAGTAAGTGACTTTGAGGACTTGGTTTATACCCATGTTACTGCCCCTGTTCTATTCGTAACGTTTCCTTTGTTGTCATAAATATGGGCAAATCCAAACCTGCCCCCGTACATAATGTCTCGCAATCTAATAGTACTGTTCATACTTCCATTCCCAGTTTGACAGCTATTGACCGGATGCTGCAAAAGACTATTGGGGTGGTTTCTTCAGCCATTGAAAGTACTGAGAGGCGCTTGTCGCTTCCTGCTGGTACGCTTCCTCCTCTCTCCACTAATAGCGTCTCGCTGCTAACATCTAATCTACAGGAGTCGTTATTAATTCCATCTTTTATTGGGCTCCCTGAAGTTCGCTCCTTGCAAATATCGGGGGACAATTCAAAATCTCTCCCGCTGGCACAATCAGAGCTCTTTCCCGCGGAATCCAGGTTATCTTTGTCCCATGCTATTTTTCCTAGCGAACAACTTTCTGACCATTCTTTTGAGAACTCTATGGCTAATATGGGAGTTGTACCACCTACAAGTCCTATTGTAATTTCTGGCTGTGAACAGACTACCAATAATGACTCGTCACGTATGACAACTAGGGGGTTAAAAGCGAAACGGAAGCAAAATCATTGTACCAAGGAAGGGAAATCCATAACTAATACAAAGGGGAAGGGTTCCCTTAAACCACGCAACACTACTAGTAAACCTATAGAAAAAGTGAAAAAGGTCACTAACAACACATTAGCTACCCCCCATACTACTAATACTAGTGACCCACTAATGGGGGAAGGTTTCTGGGTGAAAATGGAGAATTTGATAATGTCTTTTGTGGAACCCATTATGGTGAAATTGTCAAATATTGAGGGAAGGATTACCCACATAGAGGGATTAACTAAGGCAGAACTACCCCCGAACCGGCCAAATGATCCTGTATTTCTTGATCAGTTGCCCGTGGCGAAAGGTAACCTTCCTATTATCCCACAGCCGGAGGAAATTTGTGTACAGCAGGTTCCTGTCAGATTGGAAGTCTCCAATACGACGGGACAACAGATATTGGGACCTTCACCAGCTGTGCAAAACAATCTTCCATCTGTTTTAGGGGTAGATGTTGATGCTAGGGAGACCGCTTTTATTCCGACACCCAGGCTCCCAACCATAAATTTGCCCCCAGAAGCTCTACCATATACTGTGGTGCTAGTTAATGTCCCTCCCCTTCCCCTTAATGTTCAAGAGCATTGGTCAAATCTGAGAAATAAAGCCCTATATTTCTTATCAGTTAAATGTGGGTCAAATGGTGCATTATTCTCCAATTTCAAGATGGCCAGAAGAGTTGGTTGGATTGGTTCATCTACCAAAATATTCAGAGGGGATTGTGTGATACTTTCATTCCGGTCACCCCCTCTGGTTAATGACATCTTGGGGAGATGTTATTCTGGCCAACTTCTTACTGACCACGTAAATATTGTCCCACTTGCTTATTTTTACTCTTCTCCATGGCAGGAAAGGATGCGAGGTTTTCGCCCTTTATTCCCTAACCAGGGGTACCTTGAGGAAGGGAAATTTGCTGTTCCAACTTCTAACCGATATGATATTCTCAGTGGTCTGGATAATAATGATTGACAGCAAACCAGTGTTCCACCTAGCATTTGGATATCTGTATCGACCACTATCCCGCTTCCTGACCCCCTTGTTCCTATTAATGGCGAAATTAGTATAGTTAGCTCATGTCCTGGAACTGATGGTATATTGAATAGGGAGGAAATGCCGGCTGATTGTATCGATGATATGAGAGGGAATGGTTTATCTCCTCTGAGGACAGATCTCATTTTAGATCCTACCTTGGATCCTTCTATTTGTCCTGTGAGTAACTTTTTGGTTTGCAATATATGTTCTTGGAATATTGCTGGTATTAAATCTAAAATTGCTAACCCTTTGTGGCAAAATTTTATATACCAGCAAGAACTTATTTGCCTCCAAGAAACATGGTCAGAGGACCCAGTTCATATCAACGGGTTCATAACACTCCATACTCCAGCAGTGAACTCTGCACATGGCAGAGCTAAAGGAGGCTTGACAACCTATGTATCCAATAACCTGCTTTTATTAAAGATATTGGAGCCAGCTAAAGATCCCCATTTCCAACTTTTGATCTTGGTTTTTACCACAGCTTCCCCGATTGTTCTTATCAATTTCTATAATAATTTTGCCTTGGAGGACGCCTCAAATATACTTAATAAATTGGCCACATTGGTGGCTCAACAGGAAAAATATCTTGGAACCAATATGATGATCCTCCTACTGGGTGATTTTAACTGTACCCTGTGCCCTATGGCGATTGATAAGCGATGTATTGTGGGGCGTGAAGATGGAGTGAATTCCTTACATTTCAATCATGCCCACTTAGGAGATCTTTATAATGAACTCCTGGGTCATTTTGATCTGGGTTTCCTAAACGAAACTTCTACTAACCCCTTCCCTCTCCTACCAACTTTTAACGGCCGTGGTTGTTCCTCGACCATTGATTTTGCACTTTCAACCATTCGGCATGCCGAAAGGTTCACTAAATTTAGCGTCTCTGATATGGCGCTAAGTGATCACTTTCCTTTGTGCCTAACTATGTCCATCCCCAAGATGACGATTTTAAAAGATAGTGACAGGGACATATTGTGGGAGAATCTGACCATTGGTTGTATCAACGGTTATTCCCTTAAATGGGAGAATGTAGATCAACCTAAAGTATTAACTTCCGTTATAAATAAATGTGCTCCTGAGCTGTCGATTTGTCTATCGGAGGATGCTACCCCTGATAAAATTCTTACTTCTTTTTCCATAATTTGCGATCAAATTAAAGCTTCCCTGACGAGGAAATGTAAAAGTAACAGAGCACCGAGGGATGGTTGGTTCAACTCTAGTTGTACTAGAGCATATTCACATTTAAAGAAAACACTTGCTAGCCGCCCCAGGTGCATAGAGGATATACGCAGAGCAAGGTTAACATATAAATCAGCCCTAAAAGAGAGGAAAGATGAGCTAAGGAAAGAATCTTGGGAAGCGTTGCATCAGGCTTCGGTTGGCAATGACTGTGCAAGGTTCTGGAAAATTATTAGAAATCCCTTTCTCAGCGAAGCGGTCTGTCCCTCTATTGAGATAGCCATATCAGAGGACAAATGGATTGATCACTTTTCCAAAGTCTACGAGGGAGAGACCATACTCTATTCCCCATGTAAACCTACGGACCACCCTCCCATGGGCAATATGCAGTTCTCCTTAAAGGAGGTTGAAAAAGCCATATCTACGAGCAAGGGAGGTAAGGCTCCTGGTCCCGACGGCGTACCCATAGATGTGTTTAAGACTTTACCGTCCTTGTGGGCCCCTCTTTTGGTCCAGGTGTTAACCGCCAGTTGTAGGACGGACTTACTACCCTCTTGGGTGGTGTCGATAATAGTCCCAATTTTTAAAAAGGGGGATAGACATGACCCGGGTTGTTACAGACCCATCTCCCTTTTAGATTCCTATACAAAAATAGTTGGACGTGTAATCCTGGATCGCTTACTTTCATGGGTTGAAAATAATTCTGTCCTATCAGATTTACAATATGGATTTCGTTCTGGTTTAGGCACAGTGGAACAGGGTCTTAATTTATTGATGCTGATTGGGAAGTATACCAGAGCTAAGAGGGAGAATCTGTTTATGGCTTTTGTTGACCTCTCAGCCGCCTTTGATTGTGTGGTTCACTCCAAATTATGGACACTTTTGGATCAAATTGGGGTTGAAGATAATATAATTTATTTTCTTAAATGTTTTTACAGCGAGGCATTTGCCCGCGTTCGCTATGGGCGAAAGGGAGAACGCACGGGAAAAATTCTAATCAGGAGTGGTGTCAGGCAGGGTTGTGTATTGGCACCACTCCTTTTTAATTTATATATTAACGGATTAGAGAAGGCCCTGTGCAATTCAAGTTTTGATCCCCCGTACGTAGCGGGTCGACCAATACCGCTATTAATGTATGCGGATGACGCTGTTTTAATGTCTCGTACTCAAGTGGGTTTACAGCGTGTGGTGGAAAGTTTCGCCCTCTTCATGAAAGATCTGGGCTTACGAGTTAACATATCCAAAACCTTCATCATGCGCTGTGGCAGACGCCCTAAAATTAAAAAGCCTATAACCATTGAGGGTCAGCAATTATTGTCCACGAAGCAATTTTCTTACCTGGGTATTTTATTCACTGAGAAGGATGTCTGGGGTGAGGCCATATTAGCCAAAAAACTGACAATGAATCGTGTAATTGCCGCCCTTAGATCCTTTACGAGGAAATTAGGTACCAGACCCCCTACTGAATTAATCAAGATTTATAAAGCAAAATGCGTCTCTGGCGCAATGTACGGTAGTGGGATCTGGGGATTTGCTGATTCCTCACAGCTCCAGGTACTTGAAAATTGTTTCCTAAAATTTATACTTGCAGTTCCAAGGAGTTCCTCAAACCATATTTGTCATTCAGAATTGGGACTCCATTTTATATCCGATCTTATTAAATTGGAACCGATATTACTCTGGCATAGGGTATGGACAAATGAAGAATCTAAACTCAACAGAGACATACTGGCTGACGCTCTTAAACTAGATGGATACTTAAGGATACCGTGGCTGAATTATGTACGTAAATTCCTAAGTGATATTGGCAAATTGGATTATTTTTTAAAACCCCATACTATGCTTGCTATTTCCCGGAAAGAGTTTAAAAAAGAGGGTTTACTCTTTCTAGAATCCTTAAGAATTACTACAGAGATTTCAAAACCCACTGTTTTAAACCATCAAATAATTTTAACTTCTTTTAATATTCAACCCTATCTAATCCATGTCCCGGGTAACTATGATAGATTTTTATTAACCCGTTTAAGGTTGGGACTGTTCCACAGACTGGTCAGCTTCCCATCAGTTAACAATTGGTCTCATGTATTACCGCCCTGTCCGTGTGATGGAAGCTCTCCCCAAACCACAATACATGTTGTTTTATTCTGTAAATTTTATCATCAAATGAGGTCTGTGCACTTATTACCTTTTTTAAGAGAGCTCGGGCATCGGCAATGCCGCCCGGCCATGTACGATATCCAACGTTTGGATAATCATCTCTGCGTTGCAATAATTACCCTGTACCTAAAGAAAGTGATCTCTATTAGGAAAAGAATAATTGTATAAATGGTAGTCTTCTCTATTTATTGCGATCATGTGTTTTTCAAAGGTTATGACATTATTTATGTACTTTTTTAATGAATTGTAATGTTTTGTTATTTGTACACTTTTATGATTGTCTTTATATTACAATCGAATAAAGTTCTTTGACTTGACTTGACTTGAGTTCTCTTTTTGAAAATTCCTCTTACTTATGGTTGCACTTGAGCAGGCACCAAACCTGTTGCACCCAGCACAGATGGGAAGTGGTTTACTCTTTTCACACTTTTCAACTATGAATCTGTGTTTGAAATCACAAATAGTGTTTTTGTTCATAGAAGAGGGCCCCTCCCCTGGGCCTCGCAGCCATAGCATAGCACTACTAGGCCCAAGAGAGAAGCCCCCTCTCATGGGTCTCCCAACGCTGGATAATGTATCTGAGGCTCAGAAACGACCGTTCTATTCGTAACGTTTCCTTTGTTGTCATAAATATGGGCAAATCCAAACCTGCCCCCGTACATAATGTCTCGCAATCTAATAGTACTGTTCATACTTCCATTCCCAGTTTGACAGCTATTGACCGGATGCTGCAAAAGACTATTGGGGTGGTTTCTTCAGCCATTGAAAGTACTGAGAGGCGCTTGTCGCTTCCTGCTGGTACGCTTCCTCCTCTCTCCACTAATAGCGTCTCGCTGCTAACATCTAATCTACAGGAGTCGTTATTAATTCCATCTTTTATTGGGCTCCCTGAAGTTCGCTCCTTGCAAATATCGGGGGACAATTCAAAATCTCTCCCGCTGGCACAATCAGAGCTCTTTCCCGCGGAATCCAGGTTATCTTTGTCCCATGCTATTTTTCCTAGCGAACAACTTTCTGACCATTCTTTTGAGAACTCTATGGCTAATATGGGAGTTGTACCACCTACAAGTCCTATTGTAATTTCTGGCTGTGAACAGACTACCAATAATGACTCGTCACGTATGACAACTAGGGGGTTAAAAGCGAAACGGAAGCAAAATCATTGTACCAAGGAAGGGAAATCCATAACTAATACAAAGGGGAAGGGTTCCCTTAAACCACGCAACACTACTAGTAAACCTATAGAAAAAGTGAAAAAGGTCACTAACAACACATTAGCTACCCCCCATACTACTAATACTAGTGACCCACTAATGGGGGAAGGTTTCTGGGTGAAAATGGAGAATTTGATAATGTCTTTTGTGGAACCCATTATGGTGAAATTGTCAAATATTGAGGGAAGGATTACCCACATAGAGGGATTAACTAAGGCAGAACTACCCCCGAACCGGCCAAATGATCCTGTATTTCTTGATCAGTTGCCCGTGGCGAAAGGTAACCTTCCTATTATCCCACAGCCGGAGGAAATTTGTGTACAGCAGGTTCCTGTCAGATTGGAAGTCTCCAATACGACGGGACAACAGATATTGGGACCTTCACCAGCTGTGCAAAACAATCTTCCATCTGTTTTAGGGGTAGATGTTGATGCTAGGGAGACCGCTTTTATTCCGACACCCAGGCTCCCAACCATAAATTTGCCCCCAGAAGCTCTACCATATACTGTGGTGCTAGTTAATGTCCCTCCCCTTCCCCTTAATGTTCAAGAGCATTGGTCAAATCTGAGAAATAAAGCCCTATATTTCTTATCAGTTAAATGTGGGTCAAATGGTGCATTATTCTCCAATTTCCTAATAGAGATCACTTTCTTTAGGTACAGGGTAATTATTGCAACGCAGAGATGATTATCCAAACGTTGGATATCGTACATGGCCGGGCGGCATTGCCGATGCCCGAGCTCTCTTAAAAAAGGTAATAAGTGCACAGACCTCATTTGATGATAAAATTTACAGAATAAAACAACATGTATTGTGGTTTGGGGAGAGCTTCCATCACACGGACAGGGCGGTAATACATGAGACCAATTGTTAACTGATGGGAAGCTGACCAGTCTGTGGAACAGTCCCAACCTTAAACGGGTTAATAAAAATCTATCATAGTTACCCGGGACATGGAGAAGAGTAAAAATAAGCAAGTGGGACAATATTTACGTGGTCAGTAAGAAGTTGGCCAGAATAACATCTCCCCAAGATGTCATTAACCAGAGGGGGTGACCGGAATGAAAGTATCACACAATCCCCTCTGAATATTTTGGTAGATGAACCAATCCAACCAACTCTTCTGGCCATCTTGAAATTGGAGAAATGGGGCCCACCCCAGTGCCTCACAGGCGGGATTCAGCAACTAGAGGCTCATCGGAGATGAGCTCCCTACTAGGCCTTTCAAGGACATACACTGGAGCCCGCCTGTGCCAGCCTGATAAGGTGAACAGATTTTGAAAAACAAAAACCTGCACATTTAGCAAAAATAGAAAAACTACAAGGGGGTACAGATTGACTTAAATTACAATAGTTGTTACCATTGAAATACAGACAGGTACTACCGGACTAAATTTAATGCAATTTTTAAACCCAGGACACCTGCTCACCTTACGATCTGAACTAGCTTTTCCCTCCTCCACTCTCGTCTCCTTACTTGGTATGTTCTTGTGTCCTACTGATCGATTTGGGAAACAAAGGAATGCTTTGTTGCTAGGTAACTACAAATTGCCAATGCTCCGCACCCCCCCTCCCAACCCAAGAAATGCCACCACACCCTTGCAGTGCTGGCGACCAAGACATCTTGCTGTGAACACACCTCATGATGTGATTGACTGGGGGAGGGGGTGCAGGTGATGTGTGAGCCAAGTTCACTGTGTCTCAGGGAATCAGTGGACTGTGGTGCACTTCACTGGTGCCCCATGTTTTGGAGGTAAGTGCGGGGCCCTGGGCAGCTGCCTAGACTGCCCATGCCTAGCGCCGGCCCTGCCTAGGACAGTGCAATGTGTTGCTTTTATCTTATTTATTTTATATAGTTTCTATATAGCGTGAACCAGGCCCACAATAAGAGGTGACAGATAACTTTATATTCATTACAGAAAGCACAGCATACCCAAGAAGAGAAATTATAAAATATGTACAGAACTGAGTAACAGCACAGGAATTTTATGTTGCGGAGATAAGAGGAACCGCAGTAAATCTACAAGAGCAGTTCAAAGTAGGTGGTGCCAGAGAGTGGTATGATTCAGCATGTTCAAGAGATATATATTTACAGAGTAAAAAGGGGTGGCACAAAAAGGGGAGATCTTCACAATATGCCACATAGAGATACAAAATTACACTTCAGTGTAGCTGAAGAATAGTTGTAGAAATCAATGAGAAGAGAATGAAAATGGATCAATAATCAAAATAACAAATACAGAAGGTATGTAACCATGATAATATTTTCAGGCAGTTGGCAATATTAATTTGTGGCATTTAAGGATCTACTTTGCAAGTGATCTATGAAGCTTGTTTAGAATTAGGTAAAGCATGGTATGTGCTTAATGAGCAAGTAGGGCATTCAAAATTTTAGGATTCGATGAGGGTGGATTTCTGTCTTAAATATAGGACCACCTGGTGTAGACGTGTTTTGCGTCTCAGAATAATATTTCCTCCAGAGATGTTTAGCTTTTGACATTGCATGGTGTTCAGTCACTGACAGCTGTTAGTTATCCAGGTTATTTCCTACATACTGTGTAATTCATGGGGGGGATCTTCTGAAGGAGGTCAGTGGAGGAGGGTCATGTGATCAAGAATCATAGTGCCCGAGACAACCTGCAAATTCTATAGTAGAACAGACAGGTGAATTTTGTGGAAGCCATTGAGGAGAGACACTGCCATATTGCCCATGGTTTCTACATTTTGTCTGTGGTTCACCTTTGGAAAAAAGGTCCTCTATTTCAAAACAGATTAGCTGGTAGCAGGCGCTCTTATCCATTTTCTTCATAAGTGAATGCACAGCACAGTTCCTAACGTGAAGCTGAAAGACCTTAAAGAAGTGACAGTTTTGGGGGGAGAATACTAGGGGTTTCAATGGGATGAGTCAGTCAGTGGGAAGATCATGGTTGTGTTTATTGGAGAAGAGGTAGCACTCAACCTGTCGTTGATTTTGTTTCAGCAAAGTAATCCATTACTAAGTCTCAATGAGACAGTTGATCAGGGCGTCTAGGCTATTTGAGTAAATTATATTCATTTATACCTGTGTATCGTCTGCATTGTCACCTAGAGTTACAAAATATGAGCTCAAAAGTAGGGGACAAAGACTGAGTTTAAGGAACACAAAAAGGATATGGGGGAGTTAGGAGAAACAATTCCCAGTCTTTCCACAATGTAATCTGTTCCCTTTGTATAAAAACATTTGAAAACAACATGTTTAAGGTCTGTTCTCTTGTTTACGATATTCAAGAGGATGTGATAATCTGCAGTGCCAAATACAGTTGACATAGTGAGGATTACTAATACACAAAAGTAGGAGTTTGCACCATTGAGAATAAATATTTCTATTGAGTCATGGAGAGGAAAGAATGGCCTGTAATGGGTCAGTAGCATTTGGTCTGTTCAGGATCATCGTCCAAATATTTGAGAGGTTGGACATAACCAATTTGGAGAAGGGTCAGTAAAATAAACCACGTCCAGAGGTATCATTGCTAATTTGAAGAGTGTGTGGGATGATGCCTTTCATGTGTTTTTGGCAAGGGATGTATGAATGGGATCGTCTGAGTATGCTGTTGATTTAATATTATATATGCTTTCCCTATTATAATAACAACTCCCTATTACACTTTCAGAGCTTCCACCCTAGAGCTCTCAGGGAAAATCTGCCATTCGGCCAATTTCTCCGGATACGTCGGAACTGTTCCGACATTTCTAAATACCGAGAACATGCCTCCCACCTTTCTTCACAGCTTCTTGATAGACAATATCCCAAGAGAACCATTAAGACATCTATGAAAAGGGCTGCGAATAATCATAGAGAGGCTCTTCTAGAGAAGAAGATTTCCAATCCAACAGATGAAGATAGAAGAATTACATGTGTCAACACTTTTTGTTGTTACTCTAATGCATTAAAGAAGAGCATTTTGAAGAATTGGAAAGTGCTTAAAATTGAAGGGAGTGTTCTGCCTCCTCCTCTATTTGCCTTTAAGAGGAGTTCTAACATAAAAGACCAGTTAGTGCATACACGTCCCAGAGTAATGAAAAATCCTGGAAATACCACATTATGGGGCTTACCTCCGGTCACTGGCCATTTTCCCTGTGGGACTTGTTCAGTATGCCCCAAACATCACACACAACAGAGATAGACATTGGTACGAGTAAACCCTGGGTCCTGAGCAAACACACCAATTGTAACAGTGAGAGAGTTATTTATCTGATCAAATGCCCGTGTGGAAAAGATTATGTGGGTATGACATCTCGTAAGATTAAGTTGAGGATTTCAGAACATAAAAGCACCATACGGTGCAAGAAAAGTGCGACTAAACTCACTAATCACTTTATTGAAACAGGCCACAAAGAAAATGATTTACATTGGGTCATCTTAGAACAACCCCAGATTCCTCCACATGTAACAGATGTCCAACGGTTTCTGCTACGCAGAGAACAAAGATGGGTACACCGATTACACTCTGACATAGTGGGGTTGAATGACGACATTCCTTGTTTGTTGTTGTAGTTCAATGTCATCATAGTTCTATGTTCCACCTCGTAGGTATGCCAACCAGATGGAATCTTACCCTGTGTACCTAACTGCACCCTTTATTGATAAGGTTTTGAACATTTTATGATATAGAGCTAGCGCATATCAGGTCGTGTTCTTCTTCTTACACGGATGTGTTTTTCTTCTCACACAGATGCGCTTACCCTTTACTTTCTGTTTAAACACGAAGGTTTAATTGTCATAGCTGGTTAATGGCTGTGTGCCGTACATGCGCACAGGAACGAGGTTTTCCGTTATCAGTGGCTGTTTTCTTACACATGCGCATTGCGCTTGAGATCGGGACAGGCACTGACTTGGCCACCCTCTTGAATAATCGCACCTGCAACTAATTGGGCTTTTTCGGACTATAAAGAGAGCGAAGACCCTCTCGCCGGTACCTCCGGTCTTTACTCAAAGACCGCCCCGGGGTACCGACGGAGAGGTAGGTTTAGCGCTAGCTCTCTTGCTTTCCCATTGTTTTAAATGCTTTTTTTGATTTAATTTATTGGCATTTGAAAACGATATAGTTTGCCAGCGATAGTAAGGGTTTTACTCTTCACGCAACATCTTTCTAATGATCACTGCTAGTCTGTGATTGTTATTTAGTCTAAACAAACTGTCTCTTTGGTCTACCACGGAGCTTAGGAAAAGCAAATGCTTTGATTACACCACGCTGCCAGCATCCATCCCCCTTGGTTTTTTTAGACTAAGTAAACCGTCTCTTTGGTTTACTATAGAGCTTATGCAAGGCGAATGCTTTGAGTATGACCATGGTGCCACTATCCATCCCCCTTGGTGTAGTACATGGGCTATGTCTCGTTGTTTGTAGCCATGCTTAATGAGAGGATATAATTTAGGCATGTTAACTAGCTGCCTGAATTCTTTCTTCCTTTTAACTAGAGCGGGGCCCCTTTCCCTGAGTCAGGACCAGGTTGAGGTGAGGGCTTCACCCAATTTTCATGGGTAAGTGCAATTTGATTCATTAATTAAATGCTTTAAAGCATCATTGCATGCTACCTTGGTTGTCATTGAATTGTGATGACGTATGCTGAATCTATTAATATTAGGTTGATTGTAATCTCCAACCGTCCCTTTTTTTTTTTGTGTTCCTAGGTATCCGGTTTCGATATCTTTTGAATTGACCGGTGCGGTAGGATTTTCTTATCTAAGTATTTTTTTCACTTGAATTACTTTGTTACGTTTTTTCACCAAATCACAGCAGCATTTAAGGTCCTGAAGAAAGCCCTGATACTAATAGATCACAATGGGCAGAAACATGTCGACCACACTGCTATGGACATTAGCATAATGACAAAATATTTGTGCTGAATTGCCATATTGCTTTTTAATTATGACAGAGGCACTCTACTGAATAAAGAACATTTGAGTTCCTCTAGCCATTTTTACTTTTCACTTCTATTGTTTAGAGCTGCTGACCTTAGGACCCCCTTCACTAACTTATGGGTACAATGTCGTTTTGGACATTTTTTTGAGATCTGACAGCAACCCTCTTATGTTGCATTCTCTCTGCACGTCACCAGGTCGTTTACCTAAGATCTGGTCCGTCATACTGAGATGTACAGACCCAAATGATGACAAACTCACCACCTTCTGTGATTGATGGGTCCTGTCCTAAAAGGGTTCTCTCTTAAAATACATATACTTTCTCCTGGTTTTTATATTTGATTCAGCATGAGACCCGGGTTGCCTTAGTGTTTATTATTATACAAGTATAACATTTCCAGAATGTTGAAGTTTTATTTTTTGGTATAATGATTTTACCATTTTCAGAGAGAGATGGAAAAGTATCTCCTTTATAATGGGTTGGTGCAGTGCCTAGCTATTTGACGAAATCTTATTTTATATTATTCATTAGACGAGAGTTCAGATCATTGACTAAGAAAGATATTACAGATGAGTCATTTTTTAGCTTGTTTAATTTTTCTTTTGAAGAAAGAAGACTCAGCTTTGTAACAAATGATGTGTACAATTTCATTTTAGACATTAGTTAAGTGACACAAAGGGTTTCCCTTTTGTCATTTCTGAGAGTTTTGAACCTGTGGGCAGTTGATTTAAAATTTTTTCATAGTGGGTGGAGGCAGTTTGCCCAGGAATGTGGGGGAATGTGGGATAAGGTATCTTCATCAAAGTCATAAGCACTGAATATTCCCACACATGTGCGGGGACCCCGGGAATAATAATTAAAAAAATATATATACAAATATATATCATTTTTCTCATACCAATACAGCCCACATATAGGAGGCTAAACAATGCAATAATAAATCACTGCTTTTGTAAACATATAATGAATATATAGACCACAGGAGGGCAAGTGAAACTTTAACTCTTTTTAATGAGCAAGACTCATGAAAACTGCAAAAAGCAGGCATTGTTAGCCTACAGGATGCATTGTAAACCAATAGCATAAAAAATGAAAGCAATTGTACAAAAAACTGGCACCGTGCCTTTAAGGCAGCCATGACCCCTAGCTTCCCTTCATGCCTCAGGGGTGACAGTTAGGTCAGTTGTTCTCTGCGGAGACCTTAAGGTCAGGGCACGAAGAAATATTTTAACAACACAACAGTCTCATTTGCCTGGGGAGGCGGATGGGTTGCTTATGACTTTGATGAGGATACCCCTGGAAGAGAACTAGGATTACAGGTAAGTAACTTATCCTTCTCTTCCTGGGGATCCTCATCAATAGTCATAGGCACTGAATAGAATAGCAAGCCCATCCTCCACCTGCGGGCAAATGAGAAAGGATGACCCAAACCAACAAGCAGAATATATAAGTTGTGAAACAGATTCCTCTAGGAGTCCTGGCCTACTTGGGTCTCTGCTCTGGTATCAGAATCAAGACAATAATGCCTTGTAAATGTATGTATAGATCTCCACGTGGCTGCTTAACAGATCTCGGAAATCGGTACATTGTTAAGGAATGCAACAGTTGCTGCTTTTCCCCTAGTGGAATGCGCTTTTGGTCTAGACCAAGGAGGCTTCTGTGCTAGCTGATAAGCCAGTTTGATGCATGAAACTATCCACCTGGAGATCACCTGGAGATGGAACATTTAGAGGCTGGGAAACCTGTCCTGATCGAACCGTAACTGTAGAACAGTTGATCAGCTTTCCTAATTGATTTAGACCTGTCCAAGTAAAATTTAAAACCCTCTTCAAGTCTAATGAATGAACAGCCCTCTGCGAGCTGAGGTAATCGCCACAAGGAAAGCCACCTTCCATGTCAGGTGCTGTAGTATGGTCTTGTGGATCGGTTCAAAAGGGGGACCCATCAATTTAGAAAGAACCAGATTCAGTTCCCAGGGGGGTGAAGGAGGCAGAAGAGGAGGATAGACCTTCTTCAGACCCTGCATGAAATACTTTACGACCTGCAGTTGGAAAAATGAAGGCTGAGAAGGCTTATACGCTGTAATGGCAGCTAGGTGTACCTTAATGGAAGAGAATTTCAGGCCTGCCCTAGCTAAATGCAGCAGGTAAGGTAAAATTACTTCTTCCTGTCTCTTGGTAGGACTACAATTATTCTGAATACACCATACACCAAACATAAAAGCGTTTCAATTTACAAGCATAGGAGTGCCTCGTGGAAGGTCTCCTAGCCTCTTTCAGGATGGTCATACAGTCCTGAGGAAGTCCTAAATGACCATACTGGAGGTCCTTAGGAGCCATGCTGCCAAGTTCAGTGATGGAAGGTTGGGGTGATAGATGCTCTCATTCATCTTGGACAGCAGGTCCGGTCTGCACAGCAGTCTCCTGTGTGGACGTTCTGACAGGTGAAGACGGTCTGGATACCACCACTGCCTTGGCCAGACCGGAGCAATTAGGATCATTCTCGCCTACGAGTGGGAGAGCTTGGTCACGACCTTCAGAATGACTGGAAGGGGAGGAAAAGTGTACACAAATGCCCCTGACCAACTGATCAAAAGGGCATTCCCTTTTGACCCTGGCCGGTAGTACCTTGAGGCGAAGTCTCTGCATTTTTTGTTTGAGTCGTCTGCGAATAGGTCAATGGTTGGACGACCCCATTCTTGGAAGATGCTTTCGATGACCTCGTCGTTTAGAACCCAGTCCTGCTGGTCTTCGAACTGCCGGCTGAGAGCGTATGCTTGTGAATTCTGCTCTTCTGGTAGATGAATTGCCATTATGGAGAGATTCCTCGCCAGGAGCCAATGCCAGATAGCTTGCACTTCCAGAGACAGGGACCTTGATCGAGTACCTCTCTGCTTGTTCAGCTAGTACATGGAAGTCGTGTTGTCTGTCTGAACCAGGATGGAGTTGGTCTGAATCGAATGAAGGCAGGCTTTAAGAGCAAGATGCAACGCTCTCAGCTCTAACATGTTGATGTGGTACATCTGTTCTTTTGCTGACCAATGACCCTGAGTCTGAAGAGACCCCATGTGGGCTCCCCAACCCTGGAGGGAGGCATCTGTGATCAATGACTGAGAGGGAGGTGTCTGAAGGAACGGAATCCCTACCAGCAGATTCTCCTTCCACATCCACCATGGAATTGATGCTATGGCTGCCTCTGACAGCTGTATTCTGTCGTCCCACCGAGCAGAGCGTTGATCTCACTTGTCCTCTAGGTCTTGCTGTAGAGGACGCATTCTGAGCCTGGCATTGGGGACCATAAAAATACAGGATGCCATCGACCCCAGGAGGGAGGCAACCTGACAAACCGAAGGCAAGCCGTTGTGTAAAATCTGTTTGCCCTTCAGAATGATAGATAACAGTCTCTCGCAAGTAGGAAACACTTTTCCTATTGTGGAGTCTATTGTTGGCCCC
The DNA here is from genome assembly GCF_964204655.1 of Triturus cristatus. Lineage (NCBI taxonomy): Eukaryota > Metazoa > Chordata > Amphibia > Caudata > Salamandridae > Triturus > Triturus cristatus. The sequence continues at coordinate 427,838,761 of NC_140593.1, forward strand.
AGATACTGGATTCTTTGTGTGGGCTGCTGCGTCGATTTCTCGAAGTTGACTTGGAGACCTAGCTGCTGGCAGAGATTCAGACATTGTTGAAAATGGTTCCCCACGCTCTGGGGGGAGGGACCCTTCAGAAGCCAGTCATCGAGATAGGGGTACACAAAGATGCCTCTGCGATGTAGAGCGGCTGCCACTACTGCCATGCACTTCGTGAACACCTGAGGAGCTGACTTCAATCCGAAGGGTAGGACTTTGAACTGGTAATGGGACGATCCCACCAGAAAACGCAGGAACTTCCTGTGCAGTGGACTGACCGTGACATGGAAGTATGCATCTTGCTTTCACAGATGCGGATATATTTGATGGAGAGACAGCATGCAAAACCTTTCTCTTTTGATAGACTTGTTTAGGGCCCGAAGATCGAGAATGGGCCTATATTCTTCCTTCCAACCTTTCTTTCTCACTAGGAAGTATCTTGAATATACTCCTTGACCTTGTTGCGACATAGGAACCTCCTCGATGGCTGATTTTCACAGGTGGATGTCAACTTCCCGTCAAAGTATTTTCATCTGCTTAGACGTTGTTTTTACTGGAGGGATCGCAGGAGGTCGATGCCGGAAACGAAGCGAGTACCCATTCTGTAGTGCAGTCAACACCCACAGATCTTTTGTGATCGCACGCCACTCTTCTAGATGCTTTGCAACACTTCCCCCCACTGGAGTGGATAACGGCGATGGGGGAAGCAGAGACTCATTGTTTGGCAGGTGTTCTTGCTGAGGCAGTAGATTGCAGAGGGGTTCCTCTTTCTCTGGGGGTGTGACGACCCTGATAGTGTGACTTGGACTGGGTGTGTTGATGTTGCTGCCTCTGCCAATGAGGGGTTTGAACCCTCTGGTGAAAGGGCCGCTTATCATACGGCCTGTAATGGCGCTTAAATTATTTTCTTTCTTCAAGGCCAACTGCCTTCAAAGTATCCAGCTCTGTTTTCATCCTTGACATCTCTTCATCAGTGTGTGTTCCAAATAAAGATGTCCCTGAGAATGGCAAATTGAGGATGCGAGATTGCGCTTCTGGCTTTAGCACAGTTAACCGGAGCCATGATGATCTTCTGGCACATATTCCATGTGCATAGACATGTGCCGACAGCGTAGCTTCATCAGCTGCGGCGCTGATCACCTGATTTGCCACCAGGCTTCCCTCTTGTAACACCTCCTCAAAGTCTTTGCGGTCCTCCTTTGGGAGTTTTTCTGTGAACCTCTGAAGCAAATCCCACAGAGATCTATCTTAGAGCCCTAAAAGCGATGAGGCGCTGGGGACTTTCATCATGAAGGCTGACGTGCCACAGACCTTCCTGCCCCATGAATCCTGTGCCCTGCTGTCCTTATCTGGTGGGACAGATGATGAAGAGGCCACCGCATGGGTCTTTTTTGCAGCTGCTATAATCACCGAATCAGGTGGAGGATCACATCTGAGGAACAAAGGATCCTCCTGCGGGGGTCTATATTTCTTTAAGATCCTCCCTGGTGCAGTTTTGAGTGTTACAGGCGACAGGAAGACATCCATAACTGGTTGAAGAAGACCCGGCACCAAGGGCAACAGTGGTCTGGATGCTGATCTCTGCCACAGCATTTCGAATATCACAGAGGATGAAGTCTGTTGAGTGGGCATAACAATGTTCAACTTATTTGCCCCTCTGGCCAGAATGTCCTGAAAAATACTGACGTCATCCACCGGAGAGATCCTTGACGGAGGGTTGTCAGTCAAAGTCAGTGAATAATCCCTCTTCGAAGAATGAGTGAAAGAGGGCAAGTTTGTTGGAGATCTGTGCCTTCTCCTGCGCTGTCGAGAACTGGATCTTCTTCTGGAGGAGGATGCAGGAGCTTGAGTCCGCTCTCGACCCCTTGGTGAAGCAGTAAAGGAGAGATCCGCTGCTTGCACCAGCCGGGCCAGCGGAGAACTGTGCAAAGGGCTGGAATAGTCCTGATTGCCCCTTGCTTGTCCCGTACCAGATCTCTGCCAGTGATGTAGAGGTAGCATCCATCTAGGAGATAGATGAATTGATGGAGTCTTCTGCCTTTCCTTCCGTGCAGGAGATACAGCTGAGTGGGATCGCACTAGAGAAGTAGCTGGACTGCTCGATGTTGAGATCGCCTACTCCGGTGAGCCTGAGGGTAAAGCCGACGAGTGTCTTGAGATAGTATGATGGGTCGACGCCGAATGTCGAGAGTGTCTCGACATTGAGTGTCTCGACGTTCAACGCGGAGTCTCTCTATGACCCAGTGCTGGAGATTCTGCTCTTGGGGCCGGTGATGGTGAGGATGAAATGGTCACCGACCGAGATCTGTGTCTCGACATCGAACGATCTCTGTGTCTCGACGTCGAACGATCTCTGTGTGTTGTAGTCGATCGTCTCTTGCCTGGAGGCGGGAATAGTCTCGACATCGAACGCCTGCGTGGTGACGCCGACGGAGTCCTGTGCCCCGACGCCGGGTGATCACAAAAAGACGCCGGCGGGGACCTCTGCTTCGACGCTGATCGCCTCTTCATCAACGACCCATGTCTCGACGTCGACTTATGAGAGGCAGCTGATGGAGTTTTCTGCTTCGACGTCGATCTCCAGGCGATGACAGTAGGGTCTTTTGTCTCGACGTCGATCATCTCTGGGTATGCGAAGACGGAGACTTTTGCTTCGACGTCGACGATTGACCATGCATCGAAGTCGATCTCGACAGAGTCTTTTGCCTCGACGCCAACCGCTTGTGCGAGGGGGCAGACGAAGACCTGTGCTTCGACGTCGAACGCCTGCAAGAGGTCACCGACGGAGCATCATGTCTCAACGCCGAACGTTCCTCCAATGCTGGCGGAGACCTGTTCCTCGACATTGATCGTCGGGTTGACGTCAACGGAGGCTCCGATACTTGACTCGACGATGGGATGGTCTTTGGTCTTGAAGTCGATTGGTGCGCCTGCACCGTCAAAGACTTCAACGTCACCTTCTTCTTTACCGATGGTAGGTTTGACGCCAATCCCGACACCGAACAGTGTGGAATCTTGCTCCTCGACATTGGTCTAGCTCTCTTTTTCTTTTGTCTCTCTGGAGACCTACCTCTTCCAGAGAGCCCATAAACTCGGATTCTCTCCCTGTCCTTGATGGTTCTCCTGGACAGCTTTTCACAATGCTGACAGGTCTCTGGAGAGTGAGAGTCAGGGAGACAGAGAATACACACAAAATGTGTGTCAGTTCTAGCCTTCTTTTTGCAACAGGGAAGGCATGGGTCAAAAAGGGAAGGCATTCTGACAGAAATTAAAGCCTTTTCTGTCTAAAAAATGATAGTACTTCACTCTAAAGCCAAAAAGACGTCGAGTGAAGAGTAGATTTTGAAAACAATTATTTGACAAAAAAGTCAAAAATTCATAGCTGTGAATTCCAGGGTCCTGACTGAAGGAGCCGGAAAGAACAACTGACCTAACTGTTAACTCAGAGGCATGATGGAAAGCTACGGGTCATGGCTGCCTTAAAGGCACAGTGCCAGTTTTTTTTGTACAATTGCTTTCATTTTCTATGCTATTGGTTTACAATGCAGCCTGTAGGCTAACAATGCTTGCTTTTCTGCAGTTTTCATGAGTCTTGCTCATTAAAAAGAGTTCAAGTGTCACTTGCACTCCTGTGGTCTATATATTCATTATATGTTTACTAAATCAGTGATTTATTATTGCATTGTTTAGCCTCCTATATGTGGGCTGCATTGGTATGAGCAAAAATTCTATATGTATATATGTATATATAGATATAGAGAGAGAGCTGTATATATATGTCTTTCATATATATTTTTTATTATTTCCTGGGTCCCCGCACATGGGCGGGAATATTCAGTGCCTATGACTATTGATGAGGATCCCCTGGAAGAGAAATCATTATTATACTGGGTGCATAGGGCTGAAAGATTGACATTTTTCTGCTGTAAGAGGTTCACAGAGAGAGGAGACTAAAGGGCAAACAACTCTTAACTTGTTAGAGGTGCCTGATCATAATTATGCTCGTTTAGTTTTATATTAGGGCCTGTAGTATGATGCAGATATTAAATTCAAAGGAAAATACATATGGTCAGACCAGTCGATTAAATAGGGTTTAGAATCTACAGGCTGTTGTGTCCTGCAATGATGAGGTCTACGCAGTGTTAATAATGCTATTGTGTCTTAAATGATTGTAGCATTGTTGGCATTTCATTCCAAGTGAATGTTGAAATTGCCTTAAATAATATTCCCATAGGAGGGTAGGAGTTGGTCAGTAATGTGCTCAATGTGTAGTATACACTTATGTTAAGATTTGATGAGTTTGAATTTGTGGGTTCCTAAATATGGGAACAACTCCCACTCCATTCTAGAGGATTTGTCTCTCATTGCTTTTTTGTAGCCACCAGGAACTCATGGATCAATCAAAGGCCAGGATGAGGGAATTAATCAGGTTTTAGTGAGGGCTATTATATCAAGGTCTTGGTCATGCGATGTGAGCTACCTTGATTTTTCTGATCCACAGTTAGCAGTGAAACTCGAATATATTGATATTTATAACCCAGTGTTGTTTTGGGTGTATTTGAGAAAGCCTGGGTTATTGTAGCATGTTGATTTGGGTTTGTGTTCAGTGCATCTAGGTGTCTATGTAAAGCATCTAGGGAGAGTTGTAATCCATTAGCATTTTAAATACCGATATGTGCCAGGAAGAGGGCAATTGTTGAAATAGAATTGTCTGAAAAACTTTCTTTATTTTGGTATGGGTTGTTATGGGAATTAGTTCACAAGTATGGAAGGTCAGTATCAAATGTCAAGAGAAAGAAAGTTTTACTGTATCAGTTTCCAAACAGTAGTCCAGGACAGGGACTGTGCAAGCTAACAGTGGTCACATCCTTTGCTCTGGTGGACTGATCCTGAAAGCCCTCAGGGGTTGCTTCTTCGCCAATGAATAGCAGATCTTAATGCTGACCAGAATCCAGGTGGAGATGTCTGTTTCTGCAAGGTTTTCCCTTTCTTTGCACTGGCAAATAAACCCAATGAAGATTTGATCGTCCACGGGTGTTCTTCGGTATGATCAATGTAGAACCATAACGCTCTTTTGGGTCCAGGCGATGGAGTCTCTCCTCCTCTTTAGAAGGGTGAGGCAGACCAGAGAAGGTAAGTAGCATGATGTTCTGGTCAACGTAGAAAGGTGTTACCACCTTTGGTAGGAAAGGGGCATGGGTGCAGAGAACCAGTTTGTCTGGAAAGAAGCTGGTGTATGAAGAGTGCACACACACTACTTGAAGATCACTAACCCTCCTGGATGATGTAATGGCCACTAAAGACTGTTTTCATGGTCAAGAGACATAGAGGGCAACTGTGCATGGGCTCAAAAGGCAAACACATCAAAAATGGTAAAAACCAAATTAAGGTACAATTGGGGCATAATTAAGGACTTGAGTCACAACAGGTAACTAGAAAAGGTAAGGCTAATCCGGCAACCACAAGTAAGCCGATTTGGCTGAAAGATACTCTTTAACTGTACCCAAAGCAAAGCCTTGCCGGGCTAGTAATAAAACAAACAATACCTTGGCTAAGGGTGCAGAGATGGGACCAACATGTTTGTCAGTGCACTAAGCCACAAACCTGTCCCAACAACAGGCATGTATGGTCATAGTTGAGGGACACCTGGCTGCCAGAATGACTTCTCAGACTTCTGAAGGGAGGTCAACCACATGTCATCTGCAGCTGCGCAATCTCCATGCTTGGAAGCAGAGTGTGCATTGGTTTGGGTACTGTTACTGTGAGAGGAGATCCTCCCAGAGGGGTTGGCTGACCGGAGGATCGATGCTCGTGCTCAGGATTTTAGGGTACCATAGACTCTGTGCCCAATCTGGAGCCACAAGAAGGACTTGGGTCTGGTCGTTCCTTATCTTCTTGAGAACTCTGAGCAGGAGCTGTATAGGTAGGAAGGCACACAGGGGGCCTAAATTCCACTGAAAAAAAATGCGTCCCCAAGTGAGTGCTGCTTTGGAAACTCCAGCACATAGAAGTGCTGACCTTGCTTTTTCTTGGCAGTGGCGAACAGATCTAACCAAGGATCTCCCCAGTAACAGAAGCAACCTTGTACTACTTCCAGATGCAGATGCCATTTGTGATCCATAATGCGTCAACAGTTGAGTTTGTCTACTCTGGCGTTCAGAGAGCTCACCATGTGTTGTACGACCAGGAAACTGTCTTGATATTTCAGCCATGTCCCCAAATACCGAGCCAGTAAATATCAAACAGAAGAATATGCTCTACCTATTTAATTTAAGGAACGCAAATATGTTGTTTCATTAATATGTCACTCTTGCTAGACCATGCGCTCAAAAGCTTGCATAATCCAAATTACTGAAACATAATTTTATTTTTTATTTTTCTACTTTTCAAAATAGGTAAATATATACATCAATCATGTGTTTATACAATAAAATATGTACAAAAGTAGACTCCAACGGTTCCCATGGACAGCCTTTCATTAATTACATAAATACAAATTCATTCTCAAATATTCTCATTCAAACCACAAATATACACCTTACATCCATCACAAACCACAAACAGTATAATTCATACGATGATTCAAGTCCGAAACAGTCAAATAATATAATTATTGCGCATATGGATTATATTAAACTGTTTGATTAAAAAAAACAAATGTTTCTAAATAAACTAGACTGTATTTAATTTCTCCTTTCTACGATAGGTCCCATGGCCTTCGGACTTGAATCATCATATGCGCCCTGAAGAAGGTGATACCCCAAGAGAGGGTGTGACACCGAAACGCGCGTTGGCGCTGTGAACTTGTCTCCTACATATATGTCTTATTGATTTATTCGTACAAAGTTGAATAATTATCTATACACACCCAAAAAAGATTTTCTCTGCTTTTCTGATGTATAATGTGAACATCCTACACATTTTTAGAGTTATAAACTGCATATTTGAATTGGCATCATTAATCTGATTTGATTTATGAACAATACCTTTTGATGTTGCACATACATAGGGGATTTGAATTATACTGTTTATGGTTTGTAATGGATGTAAGGTGTATATTTGTGGTTTGAATGAGAATATTTGAGAATGAATTTGTATGTATGTAATGAATGAAAGGCTGTCCATGGGAACCGTTGGAGTCTACTTTTGTACATATTTTATTGTATAAACACATGATTGATGTATCCATTTACCTATTTTGAAAAGTAGAAAAATAAAAAATAAAAATATCTTCCAGTAATTTGGATTATGTAAGTTTTTGAGCGCATGGTCTAGCAAGAGTGGCATATTAATGAAACAACATATTTGCGTTCCTTAAAATAAATAGGTAGAGCATATTCTTCTGTTTGATATTTACTGTTTCCTCCCCTGCTGCTCTACCTACATTTACCTAAGGGGTCCCCCTATTACTTAGTGGTTATTCCTTCCCAGATACCGAGCCTCCTGACACAGGGTCCATCACCCCACCCTGCCCTGTGTGTTACAGTACCACATGGCAGTGGTGTTGTCCATTAACATCTGAACTAGCCTTCGATGGATGAAAGGAGGAAGGCCTTTAATTACAGGCTGATCGCTCTCAACTGTGATCTCCACCTCGTCCAGATTGACACCGCAAACCAGGGGTGATGCATCTGTCACCACCATGAGCTCCAGGTGGGGAAGCCAGAGGGGTTGGTCACGGACCCAATCATCGTTTGTCAGCCACCAATGCAGATCTTTTGCAGTTCTCTCAAATATCTGGACCAGGTTGGAGAGATTTCCCAGATACTGCATCTACTGGGACTTCAGGTCCCACTGCAGAGCCTGCATCTGCCAGCGGGAATGTGTTATCAGCAGGATGCAGGCGGCCATGAGGGCCTACAGCCCCAGAGTCAGCCATACCAAAATCCAGGATAAAGAATGAAACATCAGAATCATAGCCTGTATATCTTGGACTCGCCGTTCCAGAGGATAGGCCCGAACCTACACTGAGCCCACGTGGCTCGGATGAAAGACAGCATCTGAGAAGGAGTCAGGTGTAACTTCGGCACGTTGATAATGAACCTGCCCATCAGGACAGCAATCAATGGAGGCCACTGAGAGCTATCAGTGTCACGAGCCAGGCCCCAGGTTATCGGGTTTTCTGATCTCTGAGTGGGAGGCAACAGCCCTGGGTGTTAGGCAGCCTTCTTCCACTATCCTTCCCACCAGTCCAGGAGTGGTAGCCTGATACTGGTCACTCAGCCCAGGGTTTGTACCCTAAGGTAGAGCAGGGGTCAGAGGTGAGTTCTTCCTCCATCTGCCCCTGAATCTGGGTCTCAGTATCCTCTGTTTGGGAGCAGTATGTCCTGATATCTGAGTTCTCAGGGCACCCTGGGTGGCAGTCCCACCTACCTCTTCTATCACCTGTGGCAGCTCATTCCCCAGAATACAATCATGGGACTAACTATGACTATCCCCTGGGTCACCTTCCCACCCCATTCAAGAGATATCAGAGCCATTACGTGGAAAAAACCCCGCCCCTGGGCCGGAGCTAAGCTACATACGACAGGGGTATGACTCTGGGGAAACCAGCCTTTCCACTCCCATGGTCTGGCTGACCATGGTGTCCCTCAGAGCAGTGACGGGGACCCCATCAACATGGCCTGGTGGAAGTGACATATCCCACTCTCAGGGATCACAAGTCTACCCACTGAGTCCATCTCCCACCTAAGGGAGATTAGGGTGATATATCTTCTGACCCTGGGAACTACTTACCCCTAAGGTCATATTGGCCACCCTTGTAGAGGTTGCACCAGTGGGGGGTTTCTTAGGACAGACAGAGTCCCCCTGGTTGTGTCCTGGCTGAGAACAATTGAAGCATCGATTTGGGAATGGAGCGTCCCAAGCCACTCCCTCCAGTTCTCAGCAGTGGCCTGGGCACCCTTTCCCCCTTACGTGCTATGGGGCATGTCTGTGTTTCCCTTTACCTCCCCTTACTCTGCTGGGGAAACCTGAACTACCCTTCCTGGGGCTGTTCCCAGGTACCTTCTAGTGGACCATGTTGCTGATCTAGCTGTCTGCCTCTTTAGCAGGCTCCCTGGGGTCACAGAGCTTACTATCCAGAAGGTGTTGGTGCAGCTCTGCAGAATAAAGACTGACAATATGCTCTCTTGCTATCAAATTATAAAGCCCTTTGTAATCACTCACATCTCTGTTCTCCACCCAACCATCCAGTGCCTTAAAAAAATGATCCACACAACCCACCCAGGTCTGCGGGAGCTGCTTCTGGCTGTCCCTAAACGTCTGCCCATTTGTCTCTGGGTTGAGCCCATATTTCCTGGTCAGGGCCTCTTTCGTGAGGGGACACTTCACTGTGTCCCCTTTCCATAGGGCTACAAGGACATCCTTCCCTTCATTGGGAATATGCCTCTAGAGGCAGGCCCCTAAATCTTCCTCAGGGACTATGTGCATTTCTAGGGCAACTTCAAAGGCCTTTAAGCAGTTGCATATTTCATCTGGTGTAACTGCTTGACTCTGCCTGTTTGGCTCTGATGTCCAGCTCCTTTAGAATGATCACATGGGACATCCTCCTTTCCTCCATGGCCTGCCTCCCTTACCAAAGCTCTCTCAGCCAAGGCTTTCTCTTTGGGCAAGGCTCTCTGCCTCAGCCTTCCTCTCCTCTGCTTCCAGCTTCATCTTCGCCAGCTGCAGTTTAAGCTCCCTCTCTGCCTCCCTGTCATCCAGCTCCTCTGGGGACAGACCCCGGGCAGACACACTGCCGTTTCCTGCCCCAACCTAGGCATATGCTGTGGATGAGTCTTGATCATCCTGCTGCTCAGGACCCATGTTTGGGTCTCCCCCCTCATCACCATCCAAATGAGCTCCATCCTCCTCCTCATCATCACACTCTTGGGCGTACTACCACCTCTGTACTTTCTCATTGGCTCTGAGGGGTACCAGGACATCACACTCTAAACATTCCTGCTTGCCTTCAGCCCCTTGTCTTTGTAAAGCTTCAGCAGCTTATCCCTGCACTGAGTGTCAAAGTTGAGCTGCTCCATCTCCATGGTACAGGAAATGGAGGTAGGGCATAGACATTTAGTTTAAGGAGAAAACAGCCAATGGAAAACTAAGCAGAATTTAAAAAGAGGTCAATTCTGGTGTCAAATTTTTATATCAATGCACAAACACAAGCACTGGACCCTACCATTGAATACCAATGTGAGAAATTGGGTTGTTGGTTGACTGGGGTGTTAACTCTACTCGGGCAAAAGCTACAATGCCTGTCAGGGTGAACCACAAAAGTCACTAAATTAACCTGTGCTTAACCCTCTGGTAGCTTGGCACAAAGCAGTCAGGCTTAATTTAGAGGCAATGTGTAAATTATATATGCAGCACACAAACAGTATTAAACACAACACAAGAAAAATCCCACACCAATTTCGAAAAATGGAGTAAATTCTAATAAATTATCTGACACCAAAACAAAAAAATCCAATCAGTAGAATCCGAGTTATGAATTGGTAAAGTTTTTAGTCAAATCTAGTGGCTAAAAGATTAAAACACCAACATCTAGTTGTGCGAGTTTGGGTCAAAGTAAAAAAAATATGGCCGACCGTGATGGAGCGTGAGTGGGATACAAAAAGTGGATTGTGGCACTTACCTATGGACTTATAAGAAATTCCAAGAATTTTTTTGAGATGGTAAAGTTCAGCAGGGCAAGGCGGCAGGTGGTGTCCGAGGTGGGAACGTTGTCATCAGGGAGCTGCTGAATGAAGTTGCGGTGAAGATTTCTTCATTCAGACACAGTCAGTTTTTTTTTTTTGGAAGTCAGAAATCTCCAGCAGAACGGGGCTGGAGGCTGTAGCTGATGTGAGTTCCACGAGGCCAGATACCTCTTTGGCAAAGGACCACTGAACAGGATTTGCTGCTGTAGAGAAGAACATAACAGGAGTTGCTGCGAAGTCAGGCTGACCGGCGATGCACCTTGGGCGGATAGACAAGCAGGTTAGTCCTGGTCTTCTCTGCTTCTCACAGCAGTTTATAGCTATCAAGTGCTTAAAAGCGGTCCTGTACTCCAGCCGCTTGGGGGGCATGCAGCCTGGGCCTGGACCAAGGATGGGCCTCTCTGCACCCGTCAAAGCCTGGATAAGGCTGGGATGGAACAACTCCCTAACATCTGCCCATGGAGCATCCCTATTTACTGGCTTTAAGGGTGAGATTTTAGATAAGACTTTCTGAGCACATTCTTTCCCAATAACTTACATCACCCCATACTCAGCATTTATTTTCTGTGACCTGGCTCGATGGGTAAGTGTAGATCCGCAGAGTCGCTTGAAGGAAAAAGGAACTAGGACCAGATGTACTAACATTAGGAGTACCGATTTCCTATTTGTGAATCCTATGAATTGCAATTAAGAAATAGGTATTCTTAATGTAAGAAACTCTTTTGAGTTTCAATAACAATTTCTAGTGGGTCACAAATAGACCTACCTCATGCATATTAATGAAGTAGGTTGCCAGGTCCAGGGAGGACCTAGCTTGGCAGTTCGGGCTGGACTGTTCCCATGAGGAGCACGTTCTAGAGTGATTTGCATATGGCTGCATATGGCTGAGTCAAACTGAGGTGGCATGGTGAGCAAAAGAACGATGGAGTGCTACCTTGAGCTATTCACAGTGGTTAGACTTATTGCAACCAGCCTCCCATCACCTTTTGTGTTTTTCATGTACCGCCTGAAGTGGCATGGGTATGTCCAGACGTGGGGCCCATGCTCACTGTGTCACTGGAACCAAGTTGTACCTGGCTAGTAGCCCATAACTAGAGTGAAACCATTTCTGGTTTCATTATGTTCAAGTTCAGGGAGGACCTGGCTTGGCAGTTCGGGCCGGACTGTTCTCATGAGGAGCAGGGTCAAGACTTATTTGCATTTGTCGGGGTCCAAACTGAGGTGCTATGGCGAGCAAAAGAAAGATGGGTTGGATTGCTACCCAGAGCAATTGCCAGTTGTTACACTTATTGTGAGCATTTTCCCATCTCCTTTTGTGTGTTTTAACTATGAGCAGTCAGCATTAGGTGCACGGTGTGGCTAGAGGCAATTACCTGCACAAAGACCACATGCCTATGAGCCCACTATGCAAAGCTTAAATCCTACCCATCGATCTCTCCTATGCCCCAGAAACTGCAGCCCTAGGCCCCATGCCATATTTTTCCTCTCATTCTTCGCTGATTTAGCACATCAATATCTAGGCCTGACGATGGCTCTGCGAATATCAATGTCAGTATGGGTGTTGGTAACATCAAGGTAAGAACCACATTCTGATACTCTAGAAACTAAGCTCATTCTATACCATGAGAGATGGTGTGGTTTCATAGTGTGGTTTAAAAAAAAAGGATGCCAAACGATCTCAGGGACATTTTGCGATGACCTGAAGGCCAGTGACAGCAGTTGAATCTCACTCAGAGATATCATGCTCTTGCAAAATATACCTAACAGCTCCCTGCTGTGCCATAATCCTTGGTTTCTGCAAAAGTGGACCACTGATTAAGCACGCAGATCTTACACATATTAAGGAACTAGTACTAGAGGTGAGTGAGCCACTGCAAGCTTGAGCCACATTACTGGCTCTGGCTCAGTTCAAGGTCCTCTTGGAACCTCAAGAACAAAAAAAGCTGAGCTTTTGCATAAGTCAATGTGCCCTAGTGGCTACAGCTGCCGACCATGTAACATAGAATCTCAACCTTGGCACAGCATTCATTGAATCTGACCAAAGCTCCCTGTGCTAAAACAATGTGCAATGTAGTCTGTGTCTCTTGTGAAGCACTGTTATGTCCTTGGGCAAGGTTTGTGCAATGTAAAATTCCCTAAAAATGTGGATTCTGCCCGTCACCAACTCTCTGAAGTCAGTCTCAAAGAATTAAGGACAAAACATAAAGCTTTGATGTGAGAAAGAGATACCCATCTAGTGGCTGAATTGCACAGTGTGAAACTTGAAAATATGGGATTCAACCCAGCTTTCCTGCTCAGCCAGATTCTGTGATATTAGGCAGATACTTCCTTTAACCAAGCCTTCTTTATTGTCATCATCACATATGAGAGTACTTTCAAAGACGTGAGTTTAGCATGTGCGCTGTATAAAAATCTGGTGTTTAATTTAACAGACTATAATGTTGCTCCATATATAATAAGAATCTATGCACATGTATGGTAGACATGACACCTGACAAGGGTTGGCTCCTCCGCTATGGTGGAGGAGCGTCGCCCCATTGCTGCTACTTAGGGGAAGCAACAGTGAAAAATAAAATGATAATAAACTAATTTGATTATCATTTTATTTTTCACTGTTGCCTCTACTGGGTAACTGAGTCACAGGGTGGAGTTGGGCCGGGCCATCCTGAGCTTCAGGAGGAGGAGTTGTGGGCACTGCTAAGTGCGCATTTCATTTTGGCCGGTCGTTTTTGGATGGCCAAACCGACATGAGCACTTCGCATTTCTCAACCCAGCTGTGTTACACAGCCAGATGGAGAACAGACACAGGCTCCCAGGTCCTGTCTGAGCCACAAACCAGGCCACTTAGACAAATCCCAGCACTTCCCTCATGCTGGGTAATAGTATTCCCAGCTTAAGAGTATAGTCGGGACTGGCATCTGTGAGCCTCCGCAGAGTGCACTAGTCGAGGATCGGGGCAAGATGGCAGACGATTTATTTTTAAATGTTTTTCCTTGTTTCTGTATTTATGTGTTCACCCACGCTGCTGTCCTACCACATCACATCAAGAGCATCCGCCACTGCCCCTGGCTTGCCTCTTATTCACTAATAACATGTCATCTGGTTGGGGTAGGAATGTTTCTTACTTCATGTATAAAAAATCTATTTTGATAAATATTTCTCAAATAATCTGATGTCTTGAGGTGAACTACTTCCATATGTTAAATAACTACACTGGTATGAATTTTGAAGACACTTTATCATATTCTGACATGATATTTGCTGCATGATGTATAGGTCAAATATTTTTGGGGCTCAGCTCCTGCACCGGCTCTTAGAAACAGAGCTGATCATTGGGTCACCTATGACTTGGTTCTCCTTTCTAATTTGTTAGCTTGCTCACCTCTAACTTGTACTTCTTAAACCAAAAAGCAATAAATCAGCAATTAAAATGCCAGTGTGTCAGCAAAGTAAATACATCAAAAACCACATATTGGATCTCAATTGTAAGCTACTCCTCATATCGCATCTGTAGTCCAAGAAGAGGACTACTTGATGTCCCATCACTAAACCTAAAGGGAACGCAAATGGGATAACGTAACCAACCACAAAAGGTCACGGGATTGAGGGATATCCCATCAAGTAAAGGCAAAGCATGAAAAACAGATTAATGCTAAAGTCTAAAGGGTGCTGACCAAAGAGCTACTCTCAATCAATCAATCAAGGGTTTCTAAAGCGCAAGCTGCTCACCTGGAACGGGTCTCAAGGTGCTGGTGGGGAGGGGGGGTAAGGGGAGTACTGCAATGTCTGGAGGTTCATTGGGTTCCATCGAAGAGCCAGGTCTTGAGGGCCTTTAGGAACTTAGGGAGCGATGCAGTCTTTCGGAGGTAGAGAGGGAGGGGGTTCCATGCCTTGGCCACGAGGAGGGAGAAGGAGCACCCTCCTGATTTGCTTTTCTTGATCAGAGGTACAGTTGCGAGGGAGAGCTGTGCTGAGCAGAGAGAGCGCTGGGAGCATGGAACATGAGGCGGTGGTTCAGGTTGGCAGGTCCGGTGTTGTGGAGGGCCTTGCTTGCATGGGTGAGAAGCTTGAAGGCGATTCTTTTGTTGATGGGGAGCCAGTGAAGGGACTGTAGGTGTTGGCTGATGTGGCAGTGATGCGGTAGGTTGAGGACTAGTCTGATGGCGGCGTGCTGGAGTTTGCAAGTAAGGTTGTTGATGATCCCACCATATAGCGCATTGCCGTAATCCAGTCTGCTGCTGATGAGGACATGTGTGACAGTTTTCCTGTGTTCAGGGGGGGATTCACTTGAAGGTCTTGTGGAGCAGGAGGAGGGTGTGGTAGCAGGAGGAAGTGATGGTGTTGACCTGGCGGTCCATTTTGAGTTCGGAGTCCAGGATGATTCTGAGGCTGCGTGCGTGGTCTGGGGGTGGGGTGGGGGTCTCTGTGGGCGGAGGGCCACCAGCAGTCGTTCCAGGCGTCGGGGTGTGGGCCCATGATGAGTATCTTGGTTTTGTTATCGTTGAGTTGCAGGCAGCTGTTCTTCATCCATCTGGCGACTGCTTCCATTCCGTTGTGAAAGTTGCGATTGGTGATGTTGGGTACGTTGGATAGGGGGATGATGAGTTGGGTGTCGTCTGAGTACGATGAGATGTTGAGTCTGTGTGCTCTCCCTCTGTACCTTTTATTGTAACTTTTTGGAAAAGTTGAGAACATGAAAACCTAAATAAAAACGAACCCGGACATAAAGGAAAAACGAAGAAGTATTAAGCAACTGAGATGCAAATCTACTGAACATATGTAGGAGGACAGAGTTGTCAATTAGTGATACCAATGACATCAATTACTTCTTAAATAAGTAAAACGAATAAAGCTTCAAACGTTGTTTTGCTTCGCTTTAGTTAAATATTGCTTCGCCATAGTTTATGACGAAAGTCAGACATGGATTCGTTTGAAAGATTATAAGAAAATTACCTACGCGCACAACACATATTTTAATTTCAAAGAGTTTTAAAAACAAAATCCGCCTCTTACCATAACAACTCCATTTTCGTGCATGGTTATGCAATTATCGGCATCTTCTGAAAGCTCGTAGAGTGCTTGAGCAGTAGCTCGGTGAACATCAGCATCATTAGATCGCAGGTAATTCACTAAAGGGGCCACGGCATCTGCGTCTCCAAAAGCAATTTTATTACTGCCCCACTTACAGCAGTGAGAAATGGCCTCCGCAAGATGACGTCGCAATTTATCATCAGTCTGTAAAAACAAGCAGGCGATAACCTATTGATACTGAAGTTTAAGGTATTTGTCTAACAAACATGACAGCAAATGAAACATTAATTCCACTTCTTTTTTTCTCACAGATTATACAATAGGTGTTTATGTAATAACTTAAACCTTCACGTTTCTTTGTATACCATAGTCACATCTATACAAACGATACTCAATTATAAGAAATAAAACATATCCTATAATAGTCCACGTAATTCAACCACTTTTATGCATTTCCGAATTAGCGTTCATAAACAGTTAAAGTTGTAAAAAAATCAATATCCAACTAATGGCGTCATTATAGAAAAAAAGCATACGCTTACAAGCACACACTTTTTCGTCAGATCAAGGATCATAATTTGTTTTAAAAGGGGATCCATACAATCACTGTATCTCAAAAATAACCACTGTGCCTCAAAACTCGGGATTTCCCCAAATTATTACTCAGTGGTGGCTGCTGAACTCTGAAAGTTTGTGGGGGAAGCGCACCCGTCTCGTGTTGGACAAAGCATGTCTTATTTTCAACTGGTTGGTTCGGAAATTTATTTGGAAAAAATAGGTCAAATGGTGCATTTTACAGCACACTTTTCACATAAATTGGCTACAATTCGATAAATTCTTAAGGGGTACTTATGAAATATTCCAATATTTTCTTGGTGTGGCGGACGAGAATTACAATCCTCATATGTGTGTGTGGAGCTCACTGCTCCCATGTGAACTTGTAAAATGGTGGAAAAACACTGCATATTTTTAGCACAATTTCCCGCGAAATTGGGTAAAGAGTTACAGTGGAAAATCTGGGTTTACATTCTTATTTTTCAAAAAATGTATAGGCAGTGCTTTAAATGGGGGGAAAAGTAGTGCGGATCCAAACTCAATAGAAGTAAGCACGGATGACATGTTTCAATCTTAGTGAAATTGGCAGCTGCAGAGATGCGATTGAAATAAATTGCATGCTCTCAGGTTGCTAATGTGACTGCTGCAAGATCTGGTTTCCTCTAAAAATCACAGACTACATTGCCTGTAGTATAGCTCAGGGATTAAAAGCAAACACTAGCCAAATACAACAAGAAAGAGCATTTTGATAGGGTGTGCAGATTCAATACCAGGAGGAGAGTAAATGACAACCAAGAGAAGTTAACTGATTTTCACAATATTGATCAGAATCCTAACATTATTTTAAGTTGGGTGATAATAAAGCGGAGAAAGAGTTTCCATCATGTAATATCACTATTGAAGGGACTGTTTAGTCACTGTTTAGTTACTGTTTAGTTAACTCATGTGCGTGGTACATTATAATTGGACAAAACATTCTCAAAGAAAGATGGCCCAACAAAACCTTACTTCCGCCTGATGTATCACCTGGGTATTTT
The DNA here is from genome assembly GCF_964204655.1 of Triturus cristatus. Taxonomy (NCBI): domain Eukaryota; kingdom Metazoa; phylum Chordata; class Amphibia; order Caudata; family Salamandridae; genus Triturus; species Triturus cristatus. The sequence goes on from NC_140593.1 coordinate 427,856,102, forward strand.
GTAGGGCATAACATTGATTTACTGGGGTACTTTTGGGCAGATCTAGATTTCACAGGACCCCATACTCATGGGAATATGTATGCGGGAAGACATGGACAATCTTTGGTGGGGTGGCCTTAACAAGAAGAAATGGGCATCAGGCTGGATCCCAGATCAAATCCTCAAGTGTATATAATTTAAAAAGCGGGTAATTCAAACAATAGTAAAATTGGGCCACAACCGGATGATCTTATTGCAAGTTTACAGGGAAAGTATACAAATGTTTTCAGCAGTAAATTGGATGAATTTCACAAATTTAAGCATTGCATAATATTGAATGAAAATGCTGTACCTACATGGCACAGAGTCAGAAATAGCTTCTTTTCTGTAGAGAAAAAAAGGACATGTTGAGTGATTTACTTAAGGAGGGCATAGTTGAACCGGTGGAATCCTCTCCTTGGGTTTCATCAGTTGTTATTTCAGTGAAGTCTCCAGGTGAATTAAGACTGTGTTGATTTACGCAGCCACCTTTGCAACAAGGAACACTCCGCCTCTCCCATAAACGAAACCGGTTTGTTTTACATACTCATTTCAATATAGAAGCCCTCGTGCTACACTCACTCCAGGCAGACAGATACATCGGGGACCTCACAGCCAAATGTGGTACCCAGGAGCTGTGATCTGTCCTTGTCGCTAGAATGTGAAGCTGCTCCAGGTCGATGTCCAGTATAGAGGCCACTGCACACACCAGCTGCTGGACTGAGGACTGCCCGTGAATGTGCACAGCAAGGAATTGGGATAGGAGTTCCCATCGAGGCCCTACACTGGCTATGTCCCAACAGCTGCTTCCACACTCGCGCTTGCTGCTGGGTAGCGGACTGCCTATGACGGTAGCCAACATGCCACAGTGAGATCGAGAAAGCAGGTGAGTGCGCCTCTCTAGGCCCTGCCCTGGCTGCACCCTGATCGCCGTCCCGTGACCTTTCCCCAGGCCTGTGCATTTAGCAGGAGATGGCTGGCACTATACTTACCACTCTGTACCCCTCACCGACGCTCCGCTGACCCGTATGCATAACAGCGTCACCAGCCCCCAAAGCGGGGCTGATCCTTGTTGGTCCCAGGCTGGCCATCTGCCTGTGCATGGCAGTGGGTGCTTCTCTACGCCTCCAGCATGATGTTCGGGAAAGCCTCCAGTGCCAAACTCATGACTGTTGCGCCTTCAGCCCCACCCACATTGGTGGCAATCATGCTCCTTCTTGCCTCAACGCATAGGCACATGCCGCTCCTCTATGGTTGGGGTACTCGGACCTAGGGAGATTTCGCCCAATGGGAGTCTACCTTCCATTTTGAGCTGAATCCCCCCCTTCCCTGACATGAGGGCTCTCTCATGAGAAAGCACTGACATTGAAACTGATCTAGGCCTGATAACACAGTTTCAATGAAAGAAAAGAAGGACTTCTTACTCAGTCTGAAAGCTGGATCAACCAAGCATTGAATGGAACAGCCATCTTGCAATGGTTTGAGTAGTACACAAGCCAAACCTCCTTCACTTTTCTATGAGGGGTCCTCCCTATCAAAACTAATACAGGTCTGAACCACATACTCCTTACCCCCATCACAACCACCAAGCCAGTTTGCAAACATTTACCACAATTTCTTGATACCCTGGACGCCTGTGGTAAATGAATAACCTAACTTACTACAGTCTGCCCCGTCACCCCCGACCAAGCTTTGATTCCCTACTACTCAGCGCCATCACACTGCAGCCCCCCCCGTCGAAGCTCAGATGCCTTACCACACAACACTGCTGCACTGCACCTCCTTCCCTCCTGAATCCTCATGGTCTGAACACTTTCTCCATCACTCTCCCCCTCAACCTTTCTACTACAGCAGCCAAAACGTTCAAACATAAACTGATTAAGCAACACACTGAAGTACTCATCGTAGAATTCTACCACAATGGTTCAACAGGTGGAAATAGGACAGACCTCATCTATTTCCCTACGCTTCCTGAAAAATAGAACGCAAACCCGGCAAAATACCTTCACATTACTGAGGCCACTAACATCCAGCATGGCGACAAATTAACAATCTCTAACTCTCCTACGTTCAAAGGCAAGGCCTCTATAACTTTCTACAAAAACTGGACCATCATGATCCAGGCCAATGATGTGAACCTCCGCAGTTTTGAATCCATATACCACATGCTAAAGAACGCCATATGATGGCTGCAAAAATATTTTTCCCTCTAGCCAATCTCCCCCACAGAAACACACTAAACAAAATAAAACACACCACAGTCACAGCAATAACTCCACTCTCTCCCTTATCACTCACCCTTCCCTCATTGAAACACTCACCAGTCACACCACAAACTCAACTTACTTCCTCACAATGCACCTTACCCCCACCCCAGTCGGGACAGAACCCAATATAACAGGGAGGTCACTGATCCACATGACTACCCCTAGAGCACAAAATGTGGTTGACCCATCCACCAACAAACGCACTAGTCCATATCACAACACCAGCATAGGTCAGATCACCAACATCAATCTCACATCCCAACCCTTCAACTCTTCCATCACCCACCCACTCACAGTCCTCACTCCCTTCCCCTCCTTCCAGACCTCTTAGGATGTCGACAAAGCTAGTCATGACCCCAACCCCCCACTGCCTACCCTTTGTGCTCACCAATGCACTGAAGACATAATCCCAAAGGGACCGACACAACTCACCCACCAGTCCCACCAAAATTAACCAAGAACTAAGTGACACCACCAACTGCTCCCACACTGACTCCCTTGCTTTTTACTGCCTATTAGTAGTGATGAACAAGTTACTTACCTTTGGTAACACCTTATCTGGTAGAGACTATAAATAGCCGCAGATTCCTTGCCTTAGAATTTCCCCAGGTGTAACACTGGTTTCGAAAGATTTTTCATGAGCAGTACCCTTGCGTGCCAGTAGTTGACATCGATTGGATTCGCTTGCGTTATCTGTGCCAGAAGTGACATCAACAGCACTTATATAGGAGTCACCTCGGTGTGCTGACGTTAGCTACTTGTCATGACTTTCCATGCTAGAAGCACGGAGCCATGAAAAACACTGAAATTGGAGTGGATAGACTAGGGCCCTGAAAGGGCTCAATCCTGACTCTAGAAATGTGGCCACAGAGCAGGGAGGATGGGCGGGTTGGTAAGGAATCTGCGGCTAGTTATAGTCTTTACCAGATAAGGCATTAACAAAGGTAAGCAACTTGTTCAACTGATAGATAGCCGCAGGTTCATTACCTTAGAATAGATATCCAAGCAATATAATCCCCGGTAGTGGGTCTGCCGACTAATTTCACACGAGAAAGTCCTGCAGGATCAAACAGGTGAAGTGCCCATCCCTATGGACCTGACTGTCCAGACAGTAGTGTTTGGCGAAACGTATGCAGAGTTTTCCAAGTTGCTGCCTGGCAGATTTCCAGGATCGGAACTCTGTGTGCTAACGCAGTGGTCACAGCTTTAGCTCTGGTGGAATGAACTTGCAAGCCTTCAGGAGGTTGCTTCTTGGCTAATGCGTAGCAGATCTTAATGCAGAGGATGAGCCAGTGAGAGATGTTTCGATTCTGCACTGCTGAACCTTTCTTCACACCAACATACACCACGAAGAGTTGGTTGTCCACCTGGAACTCTTGTGTGCGGTCAAGATAGAACGACAATGCTCTTTTTGGGTTGCTCCTCTTCTGTAGAGGAATGTGGAGGAATGTATAGGTAGGCAGGGTGATCAACTGGTCTACACGGAATGGGGTAACTAAATTCTGCAGAAAGGAGGCCCTTGTGCGAAGCACTACTTTGTCAGGATAGACTGAGATGTAAGGCTACTTAGATGATAAATCCTGCATCTCAGTCAATCAAAATAACTTTATTTCAGCCAAGGCCATAAAAGTTCAGTAAAATCCAACAAATACTAAATAAATACTAAAACACAGTAAAACAGCTTATTACATGGCCTGCATCTCACTCACTATATGGGCAGATGTAATTGCCACCAAGAAGTAAAGGAAGCCTGCAGGGACAGTTGTGGAGAAGCTTGAAAGGAGCACACATCAAAAGTGAGAACTAAATTGAGGTCCCACTAAGGCATAATGAATGCTGAAGGGGGAAAGAGGTGGACAAGACTCTTCAAAAACCTACGTATAATAGGGGATTTAAACAACGAGGGTTGGTCAGGCAGCTGCCAGAAGTCCTACAGCGCAGAGAGATATCCTATAAGAGTGCTCAGAGCAGAGCCCTGCTGGGAAAGGGAAAGAATAAACAACAAGACTTCAGAAAGGGTTCAACTGATTTTTCTGCATACCATGCCACAAAGTTCTTCCAACGGTAGATGTACACAGTCTTTCTGGAGGAATTACTCGCTTTCAAAATTACATTACAGACTTCCGGAGGAAGGTGGTAAGCTGTCAACAGCCACCGCTCAATCTCCATGCAAGAAGGCGGAGAGTGGACAGGTTCGGGTGAAGGACCTCCCCCGCTGCTGCAACACAAGATCCTCCCAAAGGGGCAGCCTGATCAGAAGATCGATGGCCAAGCTCAGAAGCTCGGGATACCAGACTCTTCGTGCCCAGTCTGGAGCCACAAGGATGACTTAAGCATGGATTGTTCCTGATGTTCTTGAGAGCTCTGGAGTGTTATTGCTGGAAAGGCATACATGAGGCCTGAGCTCCACTCGAGAATAAAAGGCGTCTCGAGTGAGAGTCGCCTTGGAAAGCACAAAACTGCTGACATGGCACATTCTTGACAGAGGCGAACAGATCTAACCAAGGCTCTCCCCACTGCTGAAAGAGATCTTGCGCTACATCCCCTTGGAGAAGCCATTTGTTATCCATTAGGCATTGACGGCTGAGTTTGTCCTCTCTGGCGTTCAAAGAACCAATCATGTGTTGGACCACCAGGGATATGCCCTGCTGTTCTAGTCATGTCCAGAGGCACAGTGCCTCTTGACAAAGGGTCCACGATCCCACCCCGCCCTGTTTGTTGCAGTACCACATGGCGGTGGTGTTGTCTGTGAACACCTGCAAAAGCCTTTTCTTGATGGAGGGTAGAAAGGCTTTCAATGCCAGTCAGATCGCAGAGAGCTCCAGCAGGTTGATTGTAGGCCTGGGCTAAATTTCCGTTCCGCTCGCGGAAATTGCGATAATTTGACATTTTCGCGTTCCGCGGAGAGCGAGAAAATGTCAAAATTTCCGCATTCCGCAGCTTAGTGATAATTTGTTTCTTGCTCGCGCTGTAAAATAATACATTCTCGCGCGCGATCGCCTTACCTGAATCCCCGCGTTCGCCGGCAAGTTTTTCCGATCCGGTCGCGTTCTCCACGAGATGTTGGATTGTTGGTAGCCATTTGCGCTGTCTCACGACAGTTCGCGCCCGCAGTAATGTCATTGGTCGCGCGATCACGTCTTTCTTCTCGCGATCATGCACCGCGAGAAGAGTGAAAACAAGATGGCTGCGCCCGCGAGCAACCGCATGGGTAAGTTGGCGAGCCGCGACCACGCAGAAAATACTGCGAACGGGCGGGAAAAAAACTTCTGCATCTTCGTGATATTTCCGAGTGTTTGCGGAGATTCTTAACATTTTCGCGATAATTTGCGAAAGTCACTTTTTGTTTGATTGTGGAGTCCGGGTTCAGCCGGAGACTAGAGTCCTCTGACCTCCACTTCTCCCAGATAGGCGCCTCATCCCAGGAGTGATGCGTCTATCACTACTGTCAGCTCTGGTTGGGAGAGGGGTCTGCTGCTGAACCAATCGTGGTTCATAAGCCACCACTGCAGGTCCTTTCCAATTCTCTCAGAGATCTGGACCATGTCGGAGAGGTTCCTCCAATGCTGTGCCCATTAATACTTCATTTAAGTCCCACTGCAAAGCCTACATATGCCATTGCGCATGTGTCACAAGCATGATGCAGGAGGTCATGTGTCCCAACAGCCTCAGGGTCTGCCTCACCAAATTCCAGGATAAAGGCTGAAACATCTGTATCATAGTCTAAATATCCCACACTCTACGCTAGGGAGGATAAACCCGAAATTGCGCTGTGTCCAGAACAGCTCCAATGAAAGGGAGCGTCTGAGAGGGAGTCAGGTCATGACTTTGGCACATTGATAGTGAACCCCCAGCAAGTGCAGGAGGTTTGCAGTAGTCTGGAGGTGGGAGACAACAATCTGGGGTTAACACCTTCAACAGCCAGTCATCGAAATAGGGGAAGACTGACACCCCTAACCTCTGCAGAGAAGCTGCAGCCACCGGCATCACCTTGGTGAACACCCGAGGGGCGCTGGTAAGGCCAAAGAGGAGCATATTGAATTGAAAATGCTTGTAGCCTACGTAAAGCACAGATAGTGCCGTGGGCAGGCAAGACAGGAATGTGGAAATAGGCGTCCTGCAAGTCCAATGCTACCATCCAATCTCCTGGGTCTAGAGCAGACAAGACCTGAGCTAGAGTGACCATCTTGAATTTCTTCTTTTTGAGGAAGAAGTTGAGGGCCCGTAGATCGAGTAAAGGACGTAGGCCCTTGTCATTATTGGGGACCAGAAAGTAGTGGGAAGAGCAACCATGGCCTACTTCTAGCACCGGAACCCTCTGTGTGGCTCCCTTGGCCAAGAGAGCCATGATATCGTCATGGAGTAAGGCTAGATGACCCTCCTTCAGCCAGACATGAGATGGTGGCATGGAGGGAGGGGTAATCTTGAAGGGGAGATAGTAGCCACTTTGGAGGATCTGCAGACCCACCTGTCTGATGTTATGGGCTGCCAGTGGGGCAGGTGATGCTGAATCCTGCTGCCAACTGGATTCCAATCATCATAAAGGAGCAGGCTAGGAGGGCTTGGAGGCTGCAGCTGCTGGGGAGGGTGGCTGATGGACCAGATCGCTGGCTACCTGACCCACGAGGTCTGTGTGTACTGCACCCTCAACCACGCAGAGGCTGGGGAGGATGCGCGGCTCGGTGGCTGGGAGGAAATTGGTGCTGTTGGAAGCCCCTTTCGTAGCCACGTAAGGAGCGAAAAGCAGATTGGGGGTGACATGAGGCTGCTGAGAGGCCCAAGGTGGCCATAGCCCGGGAGTCCTTAATGTGCTCCAGTGTCGAATCTGCCTTGTTGCGGAAGAGAAGGGTACCATCGAAAGGCATGTCCATGAGGGAAGCTTGGACATCCCCGAAAAACCAGTCATCCTCAACCACGTGTGGCGCATCACAGCCACTGTTGATGAAACCGCTCTGCCCAGTGAGTCAGTCTTGGCCAATCTACAGCGAACTGTGAACTTTTCTGCGTCTCTCCCGGTGACAACTTGGGAGAGGATGGCCCGGGCCTCCTCCGGTACCTTTGGCAGCACTTGCGCAACATGTCCCACAGCGTGTGTGAATGACAGCTCAAAATGAATGCAGTGTTCACAGACCTCAATACTAGGTTGGTGGAAGAAAACATCTTCTTCCCCAAAGAGTCCAGCCTCTTGGATTCCCGGTCAGTGGGAGCAGAAGGGAATATGAGCTGGGAAGTTGAAGCTGGGTGAAAAAGTTTGTGTCCCATGGCACGGGGCAGGGGCAGTGGCAGTGGTGGCGGACAATCTTCTTATTCACAAGAGCCCCTGTGTTGGGTTTGGACCAGGTACCCAGCATCGTTGAACTAGAGTTAAGGTTCGGATGAGGAGATTTCCGGTAGCAGCACATTTGTCAAGATGTTGGTCTTGACTGCCACCAATGCCAATCTCTTGATTAAGGTTTAACTGCACCCTAGAAATATTCCTGCCACCTCAGAAAGACACTAACATCCCTCTTTAATCTCGTAGACATTTCACTCCTCAGTGGTATAAACAACATATGCCAGCAGATGTTATCTCTGGGCATTTAATATGGATTAAACACTCCTGACTCACCATCAGAGAACAAATCTACAAAGGCTTTGAAAATAATTTAAAAAACGAATAGCTTCACTTCCAACAGTGCTATTTGAATGGGCTATCCTGAAAAATAAGGATACAATCTTCCCTACTATTTCTAAACCACCCGTGTTTAATGTTTTAATGTACTAAAAAAGTAGTAGATCTTCCAGTGCCTGACGCTGGAGGCAAGATCATTGAACTGACTTGCTCTCCTCAAAGCTGCAATTTGTATTGCACCCTAATTTCCTGACCAAGAACTGTTACACACTCCAACAAAGAGAAATACTATAATGTCCTCAAATGCATCCCCTGCAATGACTTGCTAGTCACAGTCAGAGACCCTACATATCACGTCCCAAATGAAAGGTGCCATCTATGCCTTCTGTCAAAAAACAAGGGTAGCAGACGTGAGATCTGGCACCCTTTGACCCTGATGACTTTACAAACTTGACCCATTGTCCCACTCTTTGTAAATTAGCAGCCATCTACTTGCTTAAGACAAGCACGCCAAGTATTAACTACCGAAGGCTCCAAGAGATCCTTACTTTCTTTTTCCTCTACTGCCCTCATGAGACCAGACAAATAAAGACAGTGTCAGTGATGCCAAACGGCAATACTTGCAGTAAAAGGGAGCTTCCATCTTTATCTCGACAAGGTGGAGATCTTTGTGTAAGGGGCAAAGCTTCAGAACTTGGAAACTGGTAAGGGAACACCAGAGCACACCGTTCTTTATCTAAACTGTAATAAAATGCTATAGGCTGCTGCTGGTACTACCCCGCTGTAATAACAATGGCCTGGAAACTAGGAATTAGGACCTAGGAACACTAGAGAAGGGGATAGGGTAATGAGGCAGATAAAACTAGATGCTGGGGATCTGTGGTGTATACTGGACACCTCATAAAAGGTCAGACTGGGGAAAATGTAATGCTGCTCTAGTACTGAGCGAACACGATCCATGGAGCTGCAATCGTCCTCTATCGTTGCAGGCCATTTTGTTGTCTTCAGTCTCACAGGCTCTACTGCTCATCAACAACATGAGGGATGAAATGTTTTTGACCATGGTGGTGAGCCACAAACTATTTTGCTTTGCTCTAGTGAGGCATGCAGAGACACAAGTACGGCCCATATCGCGCTCAGCAAATAGATGACCTTAAATGCTACTCCAGTGCAAAGCACCATATTTGTTGCTGTAATCACCTTGGTGTGCAGAAGGACCTTTTAGTGCCTCCTGGCTTGCACCAGCCTCACACAGCAGTGCCTTGGAGTATCGTGCTGCTCAGCCATGGTAGAGATTCCATAGCTAGCTAGCTTCGCTTCTCAGTGCTCACTCCTCCTTATGAGGACACAGACTGTAAAGCCGAAACACACTATGCATTTCAACAAGTACCAATCCCAATTTCCCCAAATACTGTTTTGCTAGTTGATCCAAGATCTGAATGACTCTTGCCTAGTCTTTAAGTGTGCAAAGGTCAATTTGTTAGAAAAGGAAATCCTGGAAACAATGAAGCTTTTTAGCACTTGAAAACACTCACAGTAAAACTTTCTGCTAGTCAATATTCCGTTTTTTAAGTGAATTAACACAAAGGTGATTGCTACTTACAGTATATGTAAGTTTAGCCAACAGAGGGACAACACCATGATCTGTTATAACAGCCAAATTCTCCTCATCTTTGGCTACATTTGTGATAGCAGCACACACACTTGCTAGCACTTCTTTGTTGTGTGATTTCAACAAATTAACAATGAGTTCCAATCCTCCGACAAACGAACGAACCATTTCTCCAGCATCCTACAATAAAAGGAAAACAAGTTTTAATTTGCCAACTGCAAAACAGTTTTCTAAACACAACCCAATAATTACGTTTCAGCCTTTCAGGAAAAACTAATGCTGATTAATCGAAGGTGGTGCTTTTGGAATTAATCTACGAAGATATACATGTCCTCTCAATTGGTAGAGAGCCATCAACTTATTTGTACGCTAAGACGGTAACCCATGTTATGTCGTTACTTCTCTTCATTTTATTTTGCTGCATTATATAACCTTGAGGTATGTCTGCCTTCACCACATACGTATAAATCAATTGGTTTGATAATTGCATTTTACCTTCAACACAATTGTATTCATTATTCGTTTTCTCAGTGTAAACATATTTATAAGCATATTCTTTGTATATTTATACAGTCCTAATTTGTTATTTCAGAGCAGAACCACCCTAGTACGGTGTTTTAGTCTTAGGTGTCATTCTTTATTAATAATTTGTTTACAGCAACATCTTCCCATAAGGTTGTTGAAGTATTTCGACCATTTGTTTCCTCTCAGGACAGTGTAAAAGGACCTCTGTGATTGGTGTGTTTTGGCAGGGATGGTGCCTCTTTTTGTGCATATTTGGTATTAGAGTATTGACTCGTTCACCCTGTCTACTGTTGCTGGTGCTGTGCATACATGTCACCGTACTCTCCGGAGTTGGACACCACCAAATGACATGCGTCCAATTATCAATTACATAAGAGGACTAGATTACAGCAGACCACAGCCTATTATTGCGAATGCGGTTCAAACATGTCACCTTTGATGGATAACATGTCCTGGTTTGGAAAGTAGGGGGATGTATGCACTGTGCCTGTGCCATTTTCTTAGTATGATGGCACCCACCACCACTGCTGGAGCTGCCCATTTGCATTGCTGTATAGGGAGATGGTCCCAGAGTATATATATTTAAAGAACACGATAAAAAAAAAAACAATAAATAGAACAACAATAAAGAAGGACATGAGTGTTATTTAATCACACTCCGCAAAAGTATCATTTCTTTTTAGAAACATATCCACATTCATTAAGCGAACTACAATGCAAAATAGTGCCCAGGGGGAAGGGGGGGAATCGTGTTGAGCGTGATAAAAAGGGAAGGCAAGTGACATCAAATTTGAACAGTATCACAAGTTAATTGTTTAGGCATGGTATTTCATGCCACATAGTCAACCAGAAATGCATTCATTTAGATATACAATCATTTAAGCAACCATGTACATAGAAACAGACACAGTGCAAAGTACACTATTGAAGGTACTGTTATCGATGATAAGTCGACGTTTCGACCCCTTAAACCGAGGTAGGTAGATTAGGTCCTTACTGCCGGGGTCTTCATCAGGACAGGGTGACAGTGGGGGAGGGGGGAGGGCACCTATAGGATGAAAAAATAATTTAAAAGGGGGCTCGGGTCCTAAAGTGGCAATAAATAGGACTGACAGTGATAAATCACCATATTTACCCTTAGGGAAGCAAAATGAACCTCGAAAGGTCCTGGCTGGATATCAAGAACAGCAGGGCTGGTAAGCTCCCAAGGTGGAAGAGGTAAAAGACACCTGAAAACAAATAGGGTGTCATGGTAAGAGGGGTAATAAATCATGTAGATGATTAATCAAGCTGAAATCAAGGCAACTCACTGAATGAAGATATTTCATGAAGGCATGATTGGAACAAAATCGCAGCCGTGGAAATTAACCATCGGTAAGGAACGTGAAATGGATCACAATCAATTGTGGCCTCTGGAAATGAAAAGAAACATATCAAATGTGATTAAGTATAAAAACGCTACTGAGGAATTATCGGTTGTAGGACAGGGAGCCAAAATCTAAAGGCCAAAAAGACTACATTCGAAATAACGGGCTTAAAATAGTGTTAATCATACACCAAAATCGTAACCAAGATATAGAGAAACAGTACTGAGGCTGAAAACCCAAGTAAAGAGTAGTTAAACCGAAAGTAAATGGAACCAAAGGGTTCCTCAAGATAAGGGAAAGGAGGAATCAATCAGGTCGTGGCCATGCAATGTTATGCTTAGAAGCGGGCTGCAATAGATTAAAGTGTGTAAAACTATCACGTATACAGCCGTAGCGAGAGGGTACCTTACAGAATAGACAAAAGGCCCGACTGCCGGGAGTTAAATTCAGAGCAGAGATGTAAATATACCCAAAATGACAAGGGCTGAAACCGTACACCAACTACTAAATACCGGCCGCTCAGACCGGGGAATCCCCATAAATAAAGCGGCGGAGGGAGAGCAGAAAACTTACCGAAATTCGCAAGGGGAGCTTAAATCAACCCAAGGTGAAGGGAAAGGTGCCGCATCTGAAGGCTGATTTATAACGCGGGGAAAAAAAAAAAAAATGCCGGCCGCCACGGAGCGTCCCGAGAGGGGCAGCCGCTAGATGCTGGCAGTGAAGGTGTAATGGAAGAAAGACATCCAACGGGTGTCAGCAAAACGGAGTTGGAGAAAAAAACCCAGATGGGAATTAGAAAAATTAAATTAAGAGGCTTGGGCTACAAAATTGGAAAGGGTGTAAGAGGTCGAAGCGCTTAAGAAGAATACAATGTAATTTCTTGGCATAAATGTGAGACATAAATATCCATATAACAAAATTACAATTGATTAAGATGCAAAGACCACATCATCCTTAAAGCCCTGAAAAGTAATACCGTACTATATCCAAAATACATATATGAATAGCAAATCAAACGGTCACATAAAAAGTCAGGCGGGTAACAACCTGAATAAACATACGGTATTTCTTCAGCAATATAATACAATCCCCACCATTAAACATCACCAACCTTTGATAAACAAAGAGTTCATACGAGTAGCATGAGCATCATGGGTTTAAGAATGATTCTTAGTGCGATAAAGCAATAGATTGAGTACCCTATCAGCCCAATCTACTGGAGCAGGCTAAATGGCAAAATAGCATCTAGGGATGGCTGGGACAATGATGCTGTAATGTAGTTGTCTAAGAACAGAAAAATAGTAACTTAGATCTCCTAGGCGCCCTATCTGTTAAGACAGGCCAATTGTGCATTACTGGGATCCAGTTCATTCAGGCCGTTATTGATCGTGTCCAGACGGATCATAAGTTTAGATTCCCTCACAGTGAGGAGCGAGGTTATGTCGCCTCCTCGAGGGCCCAACTCAATTTTTTCAATAACAAGCCATTGCATTTGGTCTGGGCTGTGCCCCGATTGGTTATAGTGTTCGACCAGGGGAGCCCCTGCAACACGGCATCTGATCCTGCTTTGATGTTGTAGGACCCTCGCCTTAATTTTTTGCTGTGTTTGGCCAATGTACAAAAAGCCACAGGGACAAGTGATCCCGTAGATCACATTAGTGGAATTACAATTTGTGTGAGCATGCAACGTGATGGTATGGTGTTTATAGATAAATTCTTTAGTTTGTGTGGTTGTTGAACATGCTTTGCAAGATTCACATTTGTAGTGTCCTTTGATGGGAGGTAGATTCCAAAGTGACTGGATGGTTGGTTCCACTGGGTCCTCCAGGAAGGAATGTACTACGTGATCTTTAATGCTCATAGCCCTTTTGAAGGAATGCATGGGCAGGTTGGGTTGATCAATCTCGGTTGAAACCAAATTCCAATGCTTGTTTATGATCTTCTTAATGGCATTACTCCTCGTAGAGAAAGTGGTAACACAAATCATTCTCTTGGAAACGGAGTCATCATGATCTTTAGCCGCTAATAAGGTTTCTCTTGGGTTAAACCATGCCCTTTTCTGGGCTCTCTTGACCAACCGTTTGGGATAGCCCCTAGAGATCAATCTGGTGCTAAAATCCTCGGATTCCAACAGATAATCTGTGCGTTTAGTGCAATTCCTGCGAATCCTCAGAAATTGTCCTATCGGAAGGTTGTCACGCAGACCGCGTGGATGGTAACTGCTGTACCTTAAGAGCGAATTGCGTTCAGCAGGTTTCCTGTATAGTGTAGTGCATAGTTGGTTGTTTTCACTGAAAATCTTTAAATCAAGAAAAGGTATCTCCTGGGCGTCAGACTGGATAGTAAATTGGATGTCCAGATCACATTGGTTCAGCCACTCGTGGAACAACTTGAGTTGTGCTGCATCACCGTTCCAAATAAGTAAAATGTCATCGATATAGCGTTTCCATAAATCGATATGTTGATGGAAGGGATTGTTGTTCAGAACGTGTAGTTTTTCAAAACTGTCCATATAGAGGATAGCTAGATCCGGCGCGAAGGCAGCCCCCATCGCCACACCCTTCGTCTGAACATAGTGATTACCTTGAAAATAGAAGACATTTTTCTTCATGGCAATGGTCAAGAGCGCCAAAATAAATTCCGTAGGTACCTTCATCGGGGCAGGTCGTAGATTCAGGACTTCCCGCATGACACCCAGTGCCGGTTCTTGGGGAATACTTGTGTATAATGACACAATGTCGCAAGTAACAAGTAATTGTTCATTCGGATCAAACGGTCTCTGGTCAACCAGGGTGATAACTTGCATGGTGTCCCTCAAATATGTTTCAGTTTTTTCCGCAATCGGTTTCAAAAAGAAATCTATGTACTTGCAGAGTGGTTCTAGTAGTGAACCACATCCGGACACAATGGGGCGTCCCGGCGGATGGAGCATATTTTTATGGATCTTGGGTAAGGTGTAAATGGTGGGTAGTCGTGGGCATTTCTGATTTAGATAATCAAATTCCAGTTTACTCAAGAATCCCAGGTCCAGTGCTTCAGAGGTGATTAGATTTATCTCGTCAGCCAAATCTTTTGTAGGGTCGGATCTCGATAAGGAATAACTAACACTATCTTGCAGTTGCCTCATGATTTCTGACTTGTAAGTACTGGTGTCCTGTACTACTATGGCACCCCCCTTGTCTGCGGATTTGATCACAATATCCTTGTTGTTTTTGAGAGTCAACAGTGCGGCTTTCTCAGGTTTACTTGTGTTAGGTATAGTATGTTCATAAGTCAATAACAAAGTATTGACATCATTCAATACCATATTTATATAGGCCATAATTCTGTTGCTCATTGCGTTGGAAGGTGGCACAAACTTCGATGGAACCCGTAGACCAGTAAAGGATTTGGGCGAGTTATCTTCTGAGTTCTTAAAGAAGTATCTGAGGCGGATTTTCAGAAAAAAGCCATGCAGTTCTGTCTTGAGGTTAAATGAATTAGGGTGGGCCGTAGGGACAAAAGCCAGACCTTTGGAAAGAATTTGTTGTTCATCTGTGCTCAAGACATAGGAGGAGATATTGACCACAGGATTGTTGTTGACCATTACCATCTGTAAACCTTCCGTCTCGGATTGTCTGATTTGCATTGCTGGCCCTGCACACTACCACGGTGTGCGTCTCACCCCCCCTCCCCGTATTCAGTGTTTACACTAGACAGTGATGGTAGCAAGCAAAGATGTTTAGTGATTTTTAAACTGGGTGGCATAAATATCTGAGAGGACTATGTGGACAAATGAGATGACTTTCTCCGAGTGATTCATGGGGTTTCAGAAAAATGACAAAACAGCTCCAAATGGAGTTTCCTGGAAAAAAAAATCAGATAAATGGTCTAAAGAGCCAGAGGGTCTTATAGGCACCAGTGAATAGTCCTTTTATATTGCGTTGTGCCAAGCAACTCTCCAGACGTTCTTGAGGCTTATCCTCCCCAAGAAATCGTTGACCAAATAGTGGCAAAGTTATTTTCAGCAGGATTTCTTTAAAAACGTACTGCAGAGTTATACAGGCGGTTAAAAAACTTTGTTTGTGGCCAATCATTTATCAAAGTGTGTATAGCATCTTACATCTTTTTATATCACCTTCCTGCTCCTTTCCTTTAAATTCTGAGAATACACTTGTGAAGGACAGAGTGGAAAAATCTAAATGTACGAAAATCTCAAAATTGCCTGCCATACAGCAGCAGTGCTAGATGAAAAAGTACATACCTTTAGTAACGTTATTTCTGGGGATACATATACATCCTACAGATTCCTCCCATTATAAATAATCCTTTCCAAGTTTCAGACTGGTCTGGAAAGCTTGTCCCCAGCAATATATCTTCAATATCGTCAGGTGGCGCCAGGTGGCTTCAGCTACAGCTCTTCCACTGGACTAATAGCATCAGAGTATACTAAACTCAAAATGACACATTCATGTCAGTCCCTAAAACTTTTTCTGCACCCGACTGTGGTGTGCAGAGAGGAGCCAAAAGAGTATCAATACCAGCAACAAACACAGCACACATATGCTTGCATATCTTGGGATCTGGTTAATCACGGAAATAGCTGTACATTTGTAACACAAACACACCAAATAACGTGATACAAGTGTAACGCAAAACAACCAAAATTACTCTAGATTATGCCAGGGCAATGCTAATTTCGTCCCGGTGTGCTTCAAATCTCACTGAGAAGAAATACAAGAAGTGGGAGGAAAATCTTTCAAAAAACACTATTCCTGACGATCTTAACAGGGTAGTTGGTCGGGAAGACATGAAGACAGAAAGAGCAGTGAAAAGAACCTCAATAACAGCCACTCTCTGACCCTGCTTAGCAAGGACAATGTGAATGAAAGGACATCAGAACATCATGATATAAAAGGAACCAGGTCGTCCTACTCAAACCATTGAACAAATGCATTCCTGCTAACCACTTACACAGATGTTGTACTAGCTTTCTCTGGCCGCCAATACGACTTCTGTAACCTCTTCAAGATGGTTAAAAGATTCTAATTAGCATGCATCCAGTCATAGTGCTTAGGGTTTTAGGTGGAGGACATGATCGTCTTGCTGCGAGAGCAGGTCCACTCTGTGTGGGAGAGGAAGAGATGCCCTAAAGTTGAGTGCAAACAGATCAGCATACAAGATCCTTCTTAGCCCCTCTGGGATGCTCGGTATCTTCTGTGTCTGATTCTCCTGCACATTCCACAGGGCTTTCAACATAAGTGAAATCAGTGACAGCACGTAGAAGAGACCCTGAGAACAGCTGAACCTTAAGGCATCTCAGAGGAAATTATTTTAAAGCAAATGTATGGCCCAAAACTGAGAACAGTTTATCTTTTAGGCTGTGGTCAAGACTGCCAAGTACATAATTCCATTCATGAAGGAGATCACCTCGTTCACTTTAAGTCAAGTTTCCATTTGTAATCCTACAGCTAAAGAAGACCAAGACTGTCTGCTTTCATACAGAGAGCTGCAAGATAAGTTATCAATGGGAAAATCACCAGTTTCTGCACAAACTACCACTAGCACAATGCCTCCCAACGCAGGGTCCACGGCCCAAACTGCCTTGCCTTTTCCTGTAATGAATGTTCATGGTGTTGCTTGATAGAATCTGAGCATTGGCCACCGTGAAAGGGAGAAATACTTTCATGGCAAGGCAGGCCACCCACAACTCCAGCGTATTTACATGCATACATTGCTCTTTGGTGGCCTAAAAGGCCTTGCACAATCATGTCCAACAACTGGGCACCCCCGCCCAAACAGGAGGTGTCTATGGCCATGATAGCCTCTGCCTGTGGATGACTCAAAGAAGGACCCATCGCAAGATTGGATTTTTCCATCCACCAGTGCAGATTTGATAGCAAGGTCGGCACCTGAGCCTAAAGGCTCCCTTCATGTTGGAAACATTGTTGTAGCAGGCACCACAAAAGGGCCCTTCTGTTACGCACCGTGCCTCATGGATTGTACAGTGGCTTTTCACGTAGGCGACGGAAATGAAAGGCATTAACAGACAGGTTTGTATATCTGTTTTCCCTACCTCTGTGTCTCTGTGCTGGATTTCCCATACCGCACTAACCTCCCATTAGGCTGGAGGAAGTACGTAGAAGGAGGTGTGGTTTCAGTGGTTGGATGGGTGTGATAGATATTTAAGCCGTACCAGGGCAGGGCTAGGTGCTTGGCTTTGAGATTTCCATTCTCTACATTCACGCCCCCTTGTGGTCTTTCTGTACGTGGCTCAGCAGTTTGTGAGTCGCGGTCTAGTAGTTCCATCCACCCTTCCGGACTTCCTGTTTCTTTCTGTTGTGACGATGAACGTAACCCCACATCAGGTTCGTTTTTCGAATCACAAATTTGTGTTCCTGGCAGATATCCGCTTCAGCCAATTTGCCCAGTCTTTTTTCCCTTCCTGGCTATGGAAGGTGGGGTACAGTTGTCACCGCTTTCGCTGTTCTTTAGCCCATTTCGAAGTATTGCATCTGGCTGGATGGCATTCCCTTAGGTGGAGACACTCTTTCTGGCTTGTTTGTCGCCCACTTTGTTTTTGACGTTTCTCCATCGTTGAATCCCTGAAAAGCATTTATGAAAAAATCAGTGCACTGATGAAAGGACCTTAAGCTTATGCGATCTCTAATGTGACTATGCTCTATTTCTCTTTTTCATATTTGGAGTGACTTTTGGTAATTGATGCCATATTTGTTTTTAATGAACTATTAGAGGAGTTACTTTGATTGTGATCATATTCTGCACTCAAAGTCTATCCTGGTTGAGGCGAGTGAGGGTAACTAGTTTCCCTTTAACACCTTCAAGAGTTGTTATATGATTAGTGTACTGATGTGGATTCTGGCACAGAGACATAATTGTGAAATGGCTTTAAATGGTTCCTTTTGTATTTCGAGTACTAATGGGTGCTGCTGTCTATTCTTTCAGAAACAAACCACTTCCATGACACAAAGGGATATTTACTGAATAACGTGAGTTCAGTCTGAATGTGGCGATATCCTGTTCATCCATTGGTGTCCCCCTGTCTTACATCCTCCTCCTTTCTCCATGAGAGCGGCTACCAGGCACTAGTGGTGTAATTTGTAGTGCATGAGGGCGGGTGCTGGAGGAGATTGGTTGGGCCATCTTTGCTCCTGTGGATTTGAAACCCCAGGTCAGTGGAAACTTGATAGAAAAACAAGCCCATTAAATACCAAACTGCTTAAGTGAGGATGGCGCAAGGAGGCATGCCCCATTAAATATAGGCATCCCATGTCTCCTAGTAGGACCCAATCTATCCATGGAAGATTTGACTAAAGTCCTTTTGGAAATGCAGGTGGAGGTTCAGAATCTGAAAGTAGAAAATCATCATCTGAAGATAGAAGTAAAGCAGTATAAATCATAAAGAGACCAAGGGGGAGGGGGCCTGGGGTTTTTCCTAATGGTCGCAAGACATACATCCAACCCGGTTGTTTCAAAGGGATCACTGACAGAATTTCGACACCTAAAAATATCCCCATATCAAAATATTGAGTTATAAATATCGATGTCAAAAATATCGACATCCTATATTTATAATGGTAAGTACAAAAATATTGGTAAAAAAATATAATTGTCATAAATATAGTTGTACAAAATATATATATATTACCTACTGGCGGTCGCCAGTAGGTAGTTATATTTAGGACCCAGTTTCCAGAGGAGGAGCATTTTTTGTTTTGCTTTTAACTTTGGCGTCGTTTGATAAATCTTCATGAAATGTTCCAAACTACTTCTTTGTTCATAGCAGCTCCTATGTGGGAAGTTTGGGGGTGATTCATCAAGGGGGGGCTAGAAAAAAGGGGGGCCAAAATGTGTTTTCTCCATGTTAATTTCCATAGGAAACTTTAGGCAAGGCTACAGGTCGAACGGGTGAACGGAATTACCCCAAGTTTGGCAGGGAGAAGGCTCTTGGTCTTGGTATTTATGTGGTATAAATCCGTTCAGTAGTTTTGGAGAAATATCGAAATGTACAGATATAAATATTTGGGAATTCTGCCATCTGATTGGCTGAGGCGTTACAAGCACGAGCTTGCTGCATATTGGTTGTGAGCGCTGCGAGCGGTTGCAACTAGGAAGTGTTGGCCGCCATTTTGTGATTCCATTGAAGCGAGTAAGGGGGAAAAAGGGCGAAAAGAGTAGGGAACAGGAGGATAAGACCACTGTAACCTCTGTGGGGTGTGCGAAGCGAAGAAGTCACACCTACCGGTCTGAAAGTGCGGTGTTGCTCAGAGTGACATGGTGCTGAGATGAGATGGTGCTACAGTCGGGTATGAAACCTAGAGCCTAAACCGGGAGGTCATTGCTGTAAAGTGATGTGCTCTGGTGTTTGTAGGATACCTGTGGAAGTAGTGTTAGTAGGCGTTTATACCATACAGGGAGTGGGAAGCGAACTACTGTGCTCTACCGTGCGTTTATACTGTACCGGAAGTGGGAAGCGAAGACTCGGGGATCAAACCGAGCTGATTGTTGTAAAGTGATGGGCTGTGGGCGCTGTAGCATACTGGCCGCTGTAGTATAACTGTAAGTAGTGTTAGTATGCGTTTATACTATACAGAGAGTGGGAAGCTAACTACTCACCCCGACTGGTCTGAAGACTCGGGGATTAAACCGTTAGCTCATTGCTGTAAAGTGATGTGCTCTGTGTACTATTTCAATTTGGGGAGTTTGTACACGGTGCTAGAGAAGATGGATACCTTGGTGTCTGGTCCTGTTGGTGGCTGTTTAAGCTGTCTTCTTTTCCTGCAATAAATCTACTTATCGGATTTACTGCTGTCTTCCTGTTCACTACATAAATTTGGCGACGAGCGGGAGAAGGTGAAAAGAAGGCAGCACTCACCAAGATTTTGCGCTTGCTTGCATTGTGCTGAAGACCCGTTTTCTTGGTGAATCTGTTTCTACTCATCCCAGGGTCGTCGGCTGATCGAACTATGTGATCCTACCTCTGGAAGGATTTCTATTTTTTGATTTTGGTCTTCCTCTGGCTCTTCACTACACTCTGGTTGCTGTCCCACAAGTGTTAGTATGCGTTTATACCAATTCTGTAGTTATGCATTAAACAAAGCATCATGGTCTCATGGATCGCCACCTCCCAGGCGCAGGTCATACAATGTCCCGGGGTGTGCAAGCGCGGGAAATTTATGTTTGCAATTACAGGGCGGGAGCATTGCTTGCACCCTGTGATAGTAAATTCTTGTTTGCCTTGTTGAAGCGAGAGGAGGAAAACGTCTTATTGTTTCAATAAAGCTGAACCGGATGGTAAAAATGGAGAGAAAAAATGAAGCGGGGCTCACCCGTTCATTTAAATGAGCACACTGGTGGGTAATGTTCCGGGGCCAATCCTATTATTATATTGCGGGGTCTCTGCAGCACTAGGGATCTTAATCTCACATGTAAATTAGGCGTTGGAGGGCACGGAGACGTTTCACAGACTAGAGGATCGACACCTCCCCGGGTATTGTTTACGAATTGTTCGGGGGGCTTCGAGGCCAACTCAAGACCGGGGATCGGCAACCTCCGGGGCTTTATTTAAATATGGAGGGTGAGCCTCGCCAGTCCTTGAAGCCTCGGTGGCCCTAGGCAGTGGCTTATTGGTTCTGAAATCACATGGGCAGTACTCATGGTATTATAAAGTGATACACTCATAGAACTCTTGCTGTTGTACAATTACCCAGACTTCATTTATGTAATAGTCTGTTGGTTTATATTTGTTAGGTGCACCGGAAAATTAAACAAAATTTCCCTTATAACCTACTATCAACCGCCGATTTTCACAATAAACTACAGACAAGTGTTGTCAGAAAAAGAAGACCCATACACTCAGTTATTTATTGGTAAAAAAAAAATAACTTTTATTAACACAACACAAATAAATGGAAATGTAACTTTATTAGAACAACAGTAAAACATGAAAGAAGTGGGTGGGACTTCTCCGGAAACAGCGTACAAAACCCGCAAGACAAAAAAGAAACATAAGTATGTGTGCCATGTCTAAGAGAAAAAGAAAGGTAGTGGGAGTGAACGGAGGAAAGTGAGAATGGGACAGAGAGCGAGTGGGTGGAAGGGAGAAGGGGAGGGAGAGTGAAAAGAACAGAGGGAGGAGGAGACAGAGCGCCGGCCTACTGCACCCAGCCCTCACTGTTCACCTCTCGTCACCCTTGTGTCTGGGACGCTGGGGTCCAAGAGAAAGAGTGCGGTCCAGAAAGTCCTTAAAATGAAACACAGATATGAATGAGGCCAGAGATTACATTATTACCTATGGCAACATCGCTTGCCTGCACCTGTGCACCCAGGCTGCTGCACCCCAGCCCCTTTCTCTGCTCTGTGCTCAATTGCAGCTCCTGCGCGCCGAGGCTTGACTGCTCATCTGCCACAACCGGTGTGTCCAAGGACGTGGCTCTGGGGTGCCACTATCAGGGTGGCCCAGCAGGTCTCCGGTCGGGACGGTGTCTTGATACCTCGGTGGAAGGCGTGCACGAGAATACACAAGGTTAAATAATATGTTATGCCAATGTTTACATACAAAGGAACAGAGCGCATGGTAGAAGCATAATGTGTGGGTGAAATGCAGTGGCGCAAGCCTGTGTGCAAGTACACTTTTTAAAGCAAAAACCAAAGGAAATGATGGACGGAGTGTTGAACATTGCAAGCACTCACCCCCAGTCAACTGATCTGGGTTTAATCCATCACCGTTCTTTAGCCCACTCTGCCACCCCAGTTCAGACATGGCCATATGCAAATCAGTCTGACCCTGTGCCTCATGGGAACAGTCCAGCCCGATCTGCCAAGCCATGTCTTCCCTGGACCGGAAACAAGCTTCCTAGGACCGGTTTCTGGCATTTCAGCCGTCTTCAGCTCACTACAGTGCCCCAAAAGCCAACGCCACGTGTCTGTAGGGCAGCACTGCCCGTTGGCTCAGGCCTACAGTACGGTCCAGCAGGTCCTTAAAATGAGACAGATGTGACTGTATGAGGTCAGAGATCACATCGGTACGCAGGGTAACTTCGGTTGTTCGCACCTTTGCACACAGGCTGATGCACCCCATCCCTACCGCAGCACTGTGCTCAACACGTGTCTGTAGGGCAGCGCTGCCCGCTGGCTCAGGCCTACAGTACAGTCCAGCAGGTCCTTAAAATGAGACAGACATGTGACTGAATGAGGTCAGAGAACACATTATTAAGCAGGGCAATATCGCTTGTTTGTACCTGCGCACTCAGGCTGATGCACCCCACCCCTCCCGCAGCATGGTGCTCAATGTGCAGCCCCTGTGCACCCAGGCCCCACTGCTCACCTGCTGTCATTGTTGTGTGTCCAAACACGACGGGCAGCAGTGTTCACAATTCAGGTGCAGTGTTGATTGCGACGATGGTGTATGCCTTATGGATCCCTTTTTTTATTGCGCATTGTGATATGCGAGGTGGATGCGGCCATATCACCTGAGGCAGTGTAGAAGAACTGGGACATGTGGCATCGTCAATATCCTATTTATACGTACGCAAAGTGGGCTGGGCTTGCGTACGCCAGGCGAGCGTAGGGGTGTGAATAATAGTTCCGGGGACCTGGGCGTTGTTTAGTTCCTGCCTGGCCAGGAAGTGTACTTATGTGTGTTTCTGTTGCAGTTTTGACGTCGCAGAATGAGCAATTTACATTAATGTAACATGTACCGGGAGGGCGGCAACTATCGCTAATGAGATGCTGTTCGAAAACATTGAATGGCCAACATCACATGTCGTTGTCAAGGTTGTGGATATGCGCAGACACTCATGTCAATGGTGTGCGGTATTATTGAAAGTGTTGCTATCGCGAAGCGCACACATGTAAATGTGCTCAGATGGAGGGAGGATCAGCAGTGAGGCTACGTCATAAATAGTGATAACGTTCATTATAGTCAAGCAATGCATGCCAAAAGTCTCACATATGACACACTACTATACTGGTAAAGCCTGACAACTGAGAATACAGCAATACAAATGTACACATTGCTGTTTGTCACATGAGATCTAGGATGTGCAGGGCCCTAAACTGGCATGCCAAGCAGAGCGAACATTCAGGACTTACTCATGAACACATTGTGAGTATTCACAGCAGTGTTTTGGTACTCCAAGAGACAGAGTGAAGGTGTTCAGATTAGGCACTGCCACGCTCGCATTACCTTACCGTGCATAGCAGAAGGCAAAAGTGCTTCGGCACTGCACACTGCCACCACCACGCCACCAGTGCTGGAGGCCTGAAAGGGAGCAAAGGGGTCCTTGTATCATACCACAGTCAAGCTAAAAGCACCAGTGAAGGGATTACTGTAAACAGCAGGAGTCAATGGTGCTTCGGCACTGCACACCATGCACTACCCCCACCACGCCACCAGTGCTGGAGGCCTGGCAGGGAGCAAGGGGTCCTTGTATCATAATAAAAGCACCAATGAATGACTTATCGTGCGTAGCAGGAATCAATGGTGCTTCGGCACTACACACCAAAGAAAGAGAGAGAATGCATGTGTGTGTGAGTGCCTGTGTGTGTGCGCGAGAGAGAGGAAGAGAGAGAGAGAGAGAGAGAGAAAGAGCATGCGCGTGTGCATGGGTGTGCGTATGTGTGTGTGAGAGAGGGAGAGAGAGCCTGCATGTGTGCGTGCATGTGTGTGAGAGAGCGAGAGCACACATGTGTCTGTGCGTGGGTGTGTGTGAGAGAAAGAGAGAGAGAGTGCATGTGTTTGTGCGTGTGTGTGTGTGAGAGAGAGAGCATGCATGTGTGCGTGCATGTGTGTGAGAGAGGGGGAGAGAGAAAGAGAGCAGAGAGCCTGCATGTTTGAGTATGCGTGTGTGTGTGTGAGTGCGAGAGAGCGTGCATGTGTGCGTGTGTGTGTGAGAAAGAGAGAGAGAGCATGCATGTGTGCGTGTGTGTGTGCCTGTGTGTGTGTGAGAGAGAGGGGGAGAGGGAGAGAGAGCGTGCATGTGTGCGTGCATGTGTGCGTGAGAGAGGGAGAGAGAGAGCTTGTGTGCGGAAAGAGAGAGAGAGTTGATGCTGCATGGCAGAGCATGTTGGGGATCCCATAGCAACCATCGAACCCCTGTAGGCATGTGTTTCGTGGAAAACATGAATACGACTCCAACTTGAGGTTTGTAGGCGTGTGTAGGGCGCCCTGCCATCCCAGAACAGTAGACTGGGTGTTAACTCTGCTAATTACAAACACAATTAATACAATGCACACATTGAAGCACGGAGGTTTCGAATCAGATGAAGGTCTACGTTGGTTTTGATTAGATGAATCGGGTGGCTCTGTATCATAGGTTATTAGACTTGGATTCCTGTACTGGCTTGATATATTGAACTTTTATGAAGCTGTCTTGTTACGCATGATTTAATTACGAGATGTAAATATGCACACTAGTTAATTACAATCTTAACTTTAGTAATATTAAACTGTTTAGCACATTGGGGGTTGTCATGGCTTGACAAAGGGATTGGTTTCCGAGAAGAATCCGATCTGCACATAGTTATTATAAAATGTTTATTATTGCATAACATCAATGTTTATTATTGCATAATATCACTGAATTATACAACCGGTACCTGCAAGCCTTTAAATACAGGAGATGCCGTTGCTATTTAAGGCCACGGGGTGGCAGTGGTAGTCTCTCGAGTGGTGTGCGCGTGGTCGTCGCGCGACGTCAAAGTGAAAGTGATCGCGATCAACCGCGCGGCGAACGATGCGCTTAATGAGCATGAGGAATGCCATTTGGTGCCTCTGCTCAAGCACGCACCCGCGCATATGCACTGCAAGCTGTAGCCAGTGGTAGAATTTTTTGAAGCCCTTACTAAAAGTCTCGCCAGACCAGCGCAAGCGCTGGGTCAGGCGAGACTTAAAGAAGTATAATAGAATTCCAAAATTTTACAAAAAAAATAGAAAAAATATAGGTTTTATAAACATTAAAATATGAAATTAACATTTAAAAAACCTTCGAAATTCACTGAAAAAACCATAGGTTTTACAGACATTATAGTTAGGAATTAGCATTTAGAAATCATTGGAAATTCACTAAAAAAACCATAGGTTTCAGGGACGTTATAGTTAGTTTGACATTTGACTCATATAAAACCAGAGAAATTCGCCTGTAATAGTTAGTTGAGCTAACTATAACTTGCGCGCCCGCAATGCACTGCTGATGATGTCACATATTACATCACTCATGACATGGTCAGTGACATCACTGATGACATCACTGATGACATCACTGATGACATCTCAAATGACATCACTGATGACATCATCCACGTGATAATCTGATGCACATACTGATGCCCTAATATAACCTTTGATACACCCATTCTAAAATGCAGACTACAATTTTTGAAACTATACACACAACAATGCCATATACTACATATCACTCACTGTTTCCTAGGTCTGCACACACATCCAGTCACTTATATATGTAGTTACTCATCAATACAGTAGTATAATATGCACTCATACATCTATACATGCAGTCACACTCCGCCGCTCATCCATAGAGTTAGTCACACACCTAGTCAGTAATGCAAAGAATCAATCATATATCCATTTACTCATGTATACAGTTATACACGCCTAGTTTGTTATTTATAGACACACCATATCACTTATTTATAGAGATACTGACACTTATTTACTGTCTTATACAATTAGTGATACAAGCAGACACTCATTTATACATGAACTCTTCAAATAACTGACTCTCATGTATAGTCATTTATATACTCCAACACTCACATATAGTGCCTTAAAACATATGTAGTTAGTCACACATATACCACTGAGACATTCATTCACTCACCAACACACCCATACACACAGTAACTCATCCATACAGCCCTTCCCAGATGCGCTTTTGAATCCATACAACCAGTGAATCACCCACTCAGACATCTATGCACAGAGTCATACACCCCCCCCACCCACCCATACAGACACTCAGGGACGCATACAGATACTCAGACAACAAATCAATAACCCATATTGCTACTCATGTAGCTATTCAGCAACCCATACAGTTGCTTACACACCAACTGAGAGACTAATACAGACTTTCACACAGTGTAGTCACTAACCCATGCATCAGTAAGACATGTTTAATCACTCATTTATACAGTCAGTTACGCACCTACTAAATAATCCCTTCAGGCACTTGTAAATGCATTCATTCTTCAATACACCTTGGCATAGATATATATGAAAAATATTTAAACTTTACAGAAACATACATTCACTGGATGATGTCATCAGTGATGTCATTTGAGATGTCATCAGTGATGTCACTGACCATGTCATGAGTGATGTAATATGTGACATCATCAGCAATGCATTGCGGGCGAGCGAGTTATAGTTAGCTCAACTAACTATAACGGGTGAATTTCTCTGGTTTTATATGAGTCAAATGTCCAACTAACTATAACGTCCCTGAAACCTATGTTTTTTTTAGTGAATTTCAAAGGTTTTTTAAATGCTAATTCCTAACTATAACGTCTATGAAACTAATATTTTTTTCCAGTGAATATTTATATATATATGATACATAATAAATATATTAAATAATAAAAAAATTGATTTCATAAACATATTAGCAAATACACTTAATTACAAAGAGTTAAACACACACACACACATAAATATATATATATATATTATATTATCTACTGGCGGTCGCCAGTAGATAGTTATAGTTAGGACCGTGTTTCCATAGGAAATCTGAAAATTCTATTTTGAATAACTTTGGCGCCGGTTGACGAATCCTCGCGAAATTTTCAAAACTAATGGGGCGCTCCGCTCAGCTCCTACCCTGAAAGTCTCGGGGTGATTCGTCAAGCAGGGGCCGAGAAAAAAGGGGGGTCCCAAAACGTGTTTTCCCCATGCATTTTTCCATAGGACCTTTAGTCGAAGGTACAGCCCGAACGGCTGAACAGAATTACTTGAAATTTGGCAGAGAGGTAGTCCTCAGGTCAGGGAAGTGCCTTTTGCAGGTCTGGTGTCAATCTGTTCAGTATTTCCTGAGAAAATCGCATTTAAAAGCATATAAATATCTATACGCGCGCACCGTGCACGCACGGTGCCGTGCGCGAGCGAAATTCTGATTGCTTGTTAGATGTCAGTCAACATTCGAATCGGTCGAAATCAGGAAGTGTCGGCCGCCATGTTGTCTCTCGCACTGAAAAGGAAAGGGGGAAAAAAGGTGGAAAACATGAAAAGGGGGCAGGGAAGAGAGTTCCTGACCCCCTAGCCTTTGTCAGGGGGTCACAGAAGGACCCCCCAGGGGGAAAAAAACATTTTTTTTTTTTTTTTTTTAATCGCGGGGTGCGCGCACTGTAAAAAAATGAAAAAAATATATATATTAAGAAATACATAACTTAGCATTTAAAAAACCGTACAAATTCACTCAAAAAAACATAGGTTTCACACACGTTATAGTTAGGAATTAGCATTTAAAAAACCTTGCAAATTCACTTAAAAAAACCATAGGTTTCACACGTTATAGTTAGGTGGATTTTTCTCTCGTAAAAAACAAATGAAATTCCCCCGTTATAGTTAGTTCAGATAACTATAACTCGCGCGACCGCCACTCTATCACAAGGATGATGTCATCAGTGATGTCATGAGTGATGCCACTGACCATGTCATGAGTGATGTAATATGTGACGTCATGAGCAGTGGATTGCGGGCGCGCGAGTTATAGTTATCTGAACTAACTATAACGGGGGAATTTCATTGGTTTTTTACGAGAGAAAAATCCACCTAACTATAACCTGTGTGAAACCTATGGTTTTTTAAGTGAATTATATATATATATAGGATCTAAAATATATCTCATAAGGCTTAAACCGTTATTTTGCACAATATATTTTGCATTATGTGTTAATGACTTCAACTTTTAGGTTTTAAAATATATCTTATAAGGTTGTTGCACTTTATTCTATTATAACTTCCTTGTTCAAAAATTGAAAAATTGAAAATATGCCAAATAGGAATTAATGATAGATTGAATTGATATCTTGTTGATATGCAATTTGCACTTTGCACTTTGCACAGGTCACTTTCTCTTCTTTCTCCTTATTTTTAAGAACTAATTGAAATTGCTTGGGAATGAGCCATCTGAGGCCATGGTTTTTATTATTTATTGTAACTTTTTTGATTTTACTTTAATATCAATTACGTCTAGAGTTCGATTTATAATTCAGGTGGAGTCTAAACTCAATTGTTCTCTCTAATTTGAGTCTACATACAAATATGAGCATGACCTTGATGATCCTTAAGCATTTCATGTTTGATGTCTTTATGTGAATGGTTTCCAATTCTTTTAATCCCGATAAGAGGATGAGTACTTTACTGAAAATACCGCCAATATAGTTTGAATATGAAACATAAAATATAAAACAAAAAAGTGAAATTGAAAGAAAATGGCACTCATTATATGCCATATCAGTATAAGCTGAATGTGGGGTAACATTCTAGTCTATGGAAACAAACAAGGTAATCCCTTTTTTGCACTCTATCACTTTAAAAAGACTGTCTAGATGAGGGGACTCTATGGTCCAGTTGAAGGCATCTGCCGAAACGCGTCGACCGTCCCTGTTGTTTTTGCACCTGGTGTCAAAAGATAAAAATGAAATAAATATAAATTAAATTACTTGCCTTGCTGTGGATGCTCTGGTGGGGGACGCTGCCAAGTTGTTCCGAAGGTGTATGTATGTATATATATATATAGATATATATATATATATATATACACATATACCAATAACTTAAAATATATCAAAAAAGTTACTTACCTTCGGTAACGCTTTTTCTGGTGGAAACAGCATCTGCCTGTGGATTCCTCACCTTATGAATACCCCCTGCACCAGCATTCTTCAGAAATGTTTCGTAGCTCTCCACACTGACGAGGCTGTCACAATGCCATGGCTCCGCACGCGGCTCCACGTGACGCCACTGGAGCCATAAGAGGGCCACGTCAGCGAGATGATGTTAGTTCCACCCATTTTTTCCATGCCACCAAGGCGAAAACGGGCAGACCGTCCATATAGAAAATGCATACATAGTACACAGTATTCACACAAATACACACAGTGTAAAGTGAAAAAGGAATCAAAATAAAGCAAACATTTCCTTTAAGCCTACAGAAAGGCAAAACAGAGGCAATGCAGAATGACAATATGAAAAAACATATTAACGAATACCTCTTTTAAGGTATAACAGGGTGGACAACGGGGAGGCGGGTGGGTCAGTGAGGAATCCACAGGCAGATACTGTATCCACTAGAAAAGCATTACCGTAGGTAAGTAACTTGTTCTTCTGATGGGGACACCTGCCTGTGGATTCCTCACCTTATGAATAGAATCCCACAGCAGTCCATCTCCCGAAGGAGGGGGTCCAAAGTTCTATACCAAATAGTCCTGCAAAACAGAGCGCGCAAAATGGCCGTCCCTCCTCACTTCAGAATCTAAGCAGTAATGCTTTGCGAAAGTGTGGAGGAAGTCCCAAGTTGCCGCCTTACAGATGTCCAGTACAGGAACACCTCTGGACAAGGCAGAAGTAGATGACTTAGCCCTGGTGGAATGAGCTCTAATGTCTTCAGGAGGCTCCTTACCGGCCACAGCGTAGCAGATCTTGATGCACAAGATGATCCACCTGGATAGAGTGTGCTTGTGCACCGCCTTGCCGTTCATCTGTCCAACATAGCCCACAAAGAGCTGATCATCCTGACGAAAGTCCTTTGTTCTATCAAGGTAGAAACTTATCGCCCTCTTGGGGTCCAAACGGTGCAGCCTTTCCTCCTCCTTGGAAGGGTGACGGGGAGGATAGAAAGTAGGAAGGGTAATGGACTGTCCTAGATGGAAGGGAGTTACCACCTTAGGCAGAAAAGCAGCTCTGGTCCTGAGTACCATCTTTTTCAGCAAAAACGGAGGCTTTGAACTCAAAGCCTGAAGCTCACTCACCCTCCTAGCCAAAGTGATAGCCACCAGAAAGACGGTTTTGAAAGCTAGCAGACGCATAGGGCAGCTATGCATAGGTTCAAACGTGGAACCCATTAAAAAAGTTAACACTAAATTCAAATCCCACTGGGGCATAATAAAAGGAGTGGGCGGGAACATGTTAGTAAGCCCCTTAATGAACCTTAAAACTATTGGAGACTTAAAAAGAGACGGCTGATCGGGCAAACGAACAAGTTACTTACCTTCGGTAACGCTTTTTCTGGTGGATACAGTATCTGCCTGTGGATTCCTCACCTTGTGAATATCCCCTGCGCCAGCAACATTCGGAAACTTTTGTAGCAGTCCACGCCGATGCGGTCGAAGGCGACGTCACAGAGACACGGCTCCGCTCGCGACTCCGCTGACGTCACCGGCTCCATAAGAAGACCCCATCGGCGTGATGACGTCAGTTCCGCCCCTTTTTTCCGTGCCTTCGAGGCACACGGACGGACTGACAGCAATATGTACATAAACAGTATACACAGTACACAATATGCATATCAACACACACAGTGTGGAGAATAAACATCAAAGCACTAGAAATAACATAATGCCCTTGACAGTAAAAACACATTTGAATCCATCAATAGAATTACAGCCATAGAATTACTGGTATAGAAGGATGGACAACGGGGAGGCGGGTGGGTCAGTGAGGAATCCACAGGCAGATACTGTATCCACCAGAAAAAGCGTTACCGAAGGTAAGTAACTTGTTCTTCTGATGGATACATCTGCCAGTGGAGTCCTCACCTTGTGAATAGATTCCACAGCAGTCCCCACTCCCGGAGGAGGGTGTCCAACCTTCTACACCAGAAAATCCTGAAGAACAGAACGAGCAAAATGCCCGTCCCTCTTCACCTCAGTATCTAAGCAATAATGTTTTGCAAAGGTGTGAAGGGAGGCCCAAGTTGCCGCCCTACAAATATCCTCCACAGGAACCCCCCTAGACAAAGCAGAGGTGGAAGACTTTGCTCTAGTGGAATGAGCTCTCAAACCCTCCGGAGGCTCCTTACCGGCCAAAGAGTAACAAATCTTGATGCACAAGACAATCCACCTGGAAAGGGTGCGCTTGTGCACCGCTCGGCCCTTCCTGCAGCCAGCAAAGCCCACGAAGAGCTGATCATCAATTCTGATGTCCTTCGTCCTGTCCAGGTAAAAGCTCACCGCCCTCTTAGGGTCCAAACGGTGAAGCCTCTCCTCCTCCTTGGAAGGGTGAGGGGGAGGATAAAAAGAAGGAAGGGTAATGGATTGCCCAGATGGAAGGGAGTTACCACTTTAGGCAAAAATGCAGCCCTGGTCCGGAGCACCATTCGTTCAGCATGCACAGTCAAGAATGGGGGTTTTGAACTAAGAGCTTGAAGCTCACTTACCCTCCTTGCCGAGGTGATTGCAATGAGGAAAACCATTTTAAACGATAACAGTCTCAAGGGACACTTATGTAAGGGCTCAAAGGGAGAACCCATAAGATAAGTCAGTACAAGGTTTAAGTCCCATTGAGGTACAATAAAGGGAGTAGGAGGAAATTTATTTGTGAGGCCCTTGAGAAACCTAAGCACAATAGGTGATTTAAATAAGGACGGCTGATCCGGCAGGCATAGGAAAGCCGACAAAGCCGATAAGTATCCTTTTACAGTAGCCACAGCAAAGCCTTGCTGAGCAAGAGAAAGGGCAAACTGCAGAATGTTAGACAAACGAGCCTTCAAGGGATCAATTGACCTCTCTCCACACCAGAGAACAAATTTAGACCATCTATAGGAGTATATGGACTTGGTGGAGTGTCGCCTGGCCGATAAAATAACGTCCACCACATCTGGCGGGAGAGAAAAAGAATTCAGGTTGCCCCGTTCAATCTCCAGGCATGAAGGTGTAAGCTCTGGAGGTGGGGGTGTAGAACCTGTACCTCCGACTGCGAGAGGAGGTCTGCCCTGAGAGGGAGATGGAACGGAGGGCACGAGGAGAGGTGGAGAAGATCTGTATACCACACCCTTCTTGGCCAATCCGGGGCGATCAATATGACTTGGGCCCGGTCTTGGCGAATCTTCCTCAGAACCCGAGGAATCAAGGGAATGGGAGGAAACGCGTAAAGGAGTCGTGAGCCCCAACTCAACTCAAACGCGTCCCCCAACGCTCCCTGCATCGGATACTGGAGACTGCAGAATGACAGGCAGTGAGCATTCTCGTGAGTGGCGAACAGGTCCACCCGAGGAGCTCCCCACATCCGAAAGACATGAAGAACTACCTCCGGATGAAGCCTCCACTCGTGGTCGGCGGAGAACTGCCGACTGAGATTGTCCGCACGCACGTTCAGAACCCCGGCCAGATGATTTGCCATCAGACAAATCCGATGGTCCTGAGCCCAGGACCATAGACGCAGGGCCTCTCTGCAGAGACAAAGAGACCCCACTCCTCCCTGTTTGTTTATATACCACATCGCGGTAGTGTTGTCCGTCAGGACCTGAACAGACTGACCACGAAGGGAAGGGAGGAAGGCCTTGAGCGCCAAACGTATCGCCCGTAACTCCAGAAGGTTGATGTGAAGCAACCTTTCCTCTGGAGACCAAAGACCTTTGATCTCCAGATCCCCCAGATGAGCACCCCACCCTAGAGTGGATGCATCCGTTATCACTGTGGTCACCGATGGAGGTAGATGAAAGGGCTTTCCTTGGGACAGATTGCCCTCCACGCTCCACCAAGACAGATCCGCTGCAGCTTCTCTGGAGATCCTCACAGACTCCCTGAGATCTCCCCTGTGCTGATACCACTGCTTGCGGAGGCACCACTGGAGCGCCCTCATGTGCCAGCGTGCATGGTTGACCAACAGGATGCAGGAGGCGAACAGACCGAGCAGGCGAAGGACCTTCAGAACTGGAACGACCGCTCCGTTGAAAAATAAAGGAATCATCTCCTGAATGTCGAGAATCCTTTGAGGAGGAGGGAATGCTCGACACACAGTAGTGTCCAGTACCGCACCTATGAACAGGTTGCGCTGAGAGGGCACCAGGTGAGATTTGGGCACATTGATCGAAAAACCCAATTTGTACAACAGCCGAGTTGTATCCTGCAGATGGCGCAGCACCTTCCCTGGCGACTCCGCCTTGATCAGCCAGTCGTCTAAATAAGGGAAAACTGAAATCCCCGATCTTCTGAGATGGGCTGCCACCACCGCCATCACCTTTGTGAAGACTCGTGGTGCCGAAGTAAGACCAAACGGGAGGACCACAAACTGATAATGTTGCGACCCTACCGTAAACCGGAGATACTTCCTGTGCGACTTCAGAATGGGGATGTGAAAATACGCATCCTGCAAGTCGAGCGACACCATCCAGTCCTCCTGATTCAGCGCCTGAAGAACCTGCGCAAGGGTGAGTAGCATCCCTGACCCCTCTCCTGCTCTGGGACCACCTCTATCGCACCTTTCTGAAACAACTTCAGGACTTCCTCCTGCAGGAGAAGACGGTGGTCCTCCGAGCAAGCCCCTTGGCAAGGAGGGTAATTTGGGGGGAATTCCCGAAAGGGAAGGGCGTACCCATTTTCTACAAGATCCAGAACCCAGAGATCTGTAGTTACAGAATCCCAATCTTGTAGAAAATGGGTAAGCCGGCCCCCCACAGGACCAGCATGATCCGGAATGTCGAATCTAGGGCTGCTTTGCGGTGGTGGGAGGGGCTGAGGAAGAGGAAGAGGAGGAGGAGAGTTGCCGGCCACGTGAGCGACCCCTAAGTCTTCCTCTATATCCCTTGGAGCCTTGCTGCTGTTGCTGCTGCTGCTGCTGCTGGGTTGGTCTATAAGAACGAAAACTCGCCCTTCCAAATCCTCTGTACCTCTTGAAAGTACCTCTCGGCTGGGATTGAAGGCCCAACGACCTACCCGTAGCCTTACTCTCTTTGAAGCGCTCGAGAGCAGCATCAGCCTTCTTCCCGAACAGACCAGACCCATCAAAAGGTAAGTCCAATAAAGTTGACTGGACATCAGAAGAGAATTCGGAGGACTTAAGCCATGCACCCCTCCTGGTGGCAACTGAAGACCTCATGACCCTGGCAACTGAGTCTGCTGTATCCAGGCCACTCTGAATAACCTGGCGAGCAGCCGCCTGGGCATCCGATAGAACTTCATTGAAGCCTCCTCTATCCTCCTCTGACAGTTTTGGCGCCAACTTTTTAGCCAAGTCCATAAGCGCATGGATATAGCGCCCCAACAGACAAGTCGCATTTGAAGATTTTAATGCCATACTGGCTGATGAAAAGACCTTCTTGGCCGATTGGTCCACCTTTTTTGCCTCCCTGTCCCCTGGGACTTGAGGAAATGCCCCTTTCGACCGTCTAGAACAAGCCACCTGAACTACTAGGCTTTCAGGTGAAGGGTGTGAAGATAAAAATTCAGGATCCCCTGGAGCCACCCTATACCTTCTTGCGACTACCTTGGAGACTGCAGGAGCTGAGAAAGGCTTGCGCCATACATCCAGCACAGGTTCCAAAATTGCTTTGTTGAAAGGCAACAGAGGCTCTGAGACCGCAGTTGGAGAATGCAACACCTCAGTTAAAATATTGGACTTGAATTCGGTGGATGGCAATTGAAGGTCCAACAACTCCGCAGCCTTTCTAATTACTGCATGATAGGGTGCTGCGTCTTTAGAGGGTTCGTCTGATGGTGGAGTGATCTCCCACTCCGGAGACAAATCCAGACCACTTGCCTCCTTCAATTTGTCGAACACCTCATCGGATTCGACCAATTCCCCCTCTTCAGCCTCTTCCATCAGAAAGCGTCTCTCCTCTAGCACTCTCTGCGCCTCCCTTCTCGAACGGATCCGCACCTGCGGCGTCGGCGGCGCCGTGTTCGAATCCGACGGCGCCGGCAGTGGCGTCGAACGTGGATCAGCTGGAGCAGCGGGCGTCGAACGAAGTCGAGTCGGCGCCGGCGAAGAGGGAAGCGGCGTCGATGTTCTCGGCGCCGGCAGCTGCCAAGACGGCGTCGCTGGGAAGAACGGCATAAACGGTGCTTGAGGGTAAACCTGCGGCACTCCCAGATTGAAAGCCATCGGACCCATCGGACCCATAGGTGCACCAGAGGTATACATGGCCCGTGAGAACACCCCATACATTGCATTGAGATAATGTGAGGGGTCCTGACCTGGAGTAGGGAAAGCAGGATACTGGTCAGGTAGCACCGGACTCGGGCCTATCGGCGCCAACGGTGGAGCAAGCGGCGTCACAGACTCACCCGGAGCCTGACGATCCTCATCCTGGGCCGGAGTCGGAGACGGAGCCGGAGGACTTGCAGGATCTGGAGATGGAATCGGCGCTGGAGATGACACCGGCACCGGGGATTCAGCCGGAGCCGGCGAAGGCACCGGAGAAGATGGAACCGGAGGCGAAGTCGGGACAGGAGAGGGAGACACTGACTCTCTCCGACATCGAGCTGGCGATTTCGACTTTGACGTCGAAGCTTTATGATGCGACGAATGCCTCCTCTTTTTCTTATGCTTCTTGCTCTTTGAAGCATGTCCCGAAGTCGACTTGGAAGCCGACCTCGACCTCGACCTGGATCTTCTTCTTCCTCTTTTCTCCTTCTTCTTCATCCGGGCGATAAAGAGCTTTGCTCCTCTCTCCTTAAGAGCCTTCGAGCTCATTTTCCTGCAACTCGAACAACCTCCCACATCATGGTCCGAGGACAAACACCAAACGCAATCGTCGTGCGGGTCGGTGATGGACATGTGCTTGCCACATTCTCGGCAAGGCTTAAACCCAGACTTCCTTGTTGACATTTTTAGAAGATAGACAGAGAAATCCAGAAAACATACAAAGTAACCAGAACAGCTACCAGTAACGATTCCCGAAATCCGTTGGCGTCGTTGGCGCGGAAAAAAGGGAACTGACGTCATCACGCCGATGGGGTCTTCTTATGGAGCCGGTGACGTCAGCGGAGTCGCGAGCGGAGCCGTGTCTCTGTGATGTCGCCTTCGACCGCATCGGCGTGGACTGCTACAAAAGTTTCCGAATGTTGCTGGCACAGGGGATATTCACAAGGTGAGGAATCCACTGGCAGATGTATCCATCAGAAAAAGAATTGGCGATAAAGCCGACACATATCCTTTAACAGTGACCACAGCAAAACCTTGCTGGGACAAATTCAGCGAAAAACAAAGAACATCAGAAAGATGAGCTTTCAAGGGATCAATAGACTTCTCTGCACACCATTTAACTAATTTTGATCACATCTAGGAGTAGATTGACTTGGTGGAGTGTCGCCTGGCCGATAATATAACATCCACCACGTCAGGCGGGAGAGAAAAATAATTCAGGTTGCTCCGTTCAATCTCCAGGCATGAAGGTGCAAGCTCTGGAGGTGGGGGTGTAGAACCTGCCCCTCCGAGAGGATATCTACCCTGAGAGTGAGACGGAGCGGAGGGTGCGATGAGAGGTGAAGTAGGTCTGTGTACCACACCCTTCTTGGCCAATCCGGGGCGATCAATATGACTTGGGCCCAGTCTTGGCGAATCTTCCTCAGAACCTGAGGAATCAAGGGCATGGGAGGAAATGCGTAAAGGAGTTGTGAACTCCAACTCAACTGAAACGCGTCCCCCAACGCCCCCTGCATCAGAAACTGGAGACTGCAGAACGACGGGCAGTGCGCGTTCGCGATAGTGGCAAACAGGTCCACCCGAGGAGTTTCCCACATCCGAAAGATGTGTCAAACTACCACCGGATGAAGCCTCCACTCGTGGTCGGCGGAGAACTGTCGACTGAGACAGTCCGCACGCATATTCAGCACCCAGACCAGATGATTTGCCATCAAGCAGATCCGATGGTGCTGAGCCCAGGACCAAAGCCGCAATGCCTTCCTGCAGAGACGGTACAACCCTACTCCTCCCTGCTTGTTGACATACCACATCGCGGTAGTGTTGTCCGTCAGGACTTGAACCGACTGACCGCAAAGGGAAGGGAGAAAGGCCTTGAGCGCTAAACGTATTGCCCGCAATTCTAGAAGATTGATATGAGACAATCTTTCCTCTGGAGACCAAAGACCCTTGATCTCCATATCCCCCAGATGAGCACCCCACCCTAGAGAAGAGGCATCCGTTATCACTGTGGCCACAGATGGAGGAAGATGAAAGGGCTTTCCTTGAGACAGATTGCCCTCCATGCTCCACCAAGACAGATCCGCTGCAGCTTCTCTGGAGATCCTGACAGACTCCCTGAGATCTCCGTTGTGCTGATATCACTGCCTGCGGAGGCACCACTGGAGCGCCCTCATGAGTCAGCGTGTATTGTTGACCAACAGAATGCAGGAGGCAACCAGACCGAGCAGGCGAAGGACCTTCAGAACTGGAACAACTGCTCCATTGTGAAACAAAGAGATCATTTCCTGAATATCGAGAATCCTTTGCGGAGGAAGAAATGCTTGACACACAGTAGTGTCCAGTACCGCCCCTATGAACAGGTTGCGCTGAGAGGGCACCAGGTGAGATTTGGGCACATTGATTGAAAAACCCAAGTTGATTAACAGCTGAGATGTTACCTGCAGATGATGTTGCACCATTCCTGGCGACTCTGCTTTCAGAAGCCAGTCGTCCAAGTAGGGGAAAACCGGAATCCCCGACCTCCTGATATGGGCAGCCATCACGGCCATCACCTTGGTGAAGACTCGAGGTGCAGTAGTAAGACCAAACAGAATAACCGCAAACTGGTAGTGTTGCGACCCAACCGTAAAACGGAGATACTTCCTGTGCGACTTCAGGATTGGGATGTGGAAATACGCATCCTGCAAGTCGATCGACACCATCCAGTCTTCTTGCTGCAATGCCTGAAGAACCTGTGCAAGGGTTAGCATCTTGAATTTCTCCTTCTTCAGGTAAAAATTCAAGACTCTGAGGTCCAGGATCGTACGCAATCTGCCGTCCTTTTTGGGAATCAGGAAATACCGGGAGTAGCATCCGTGACCCCTTTCCTGCTCTGGAACCACCTCTATCGCACCTTTTTGTAGCAATGCAAGAACCTCATTCTGCAGAAGAAGCAGATGGTCCTCTGAGCGAAAACCTTGGCAAGGGGGTAAGGGGGAGCAAATTCCTGAGGGGGAGGAAATTCCCGAAAGGAAAGGGCGTACCCATTCTCCAAAAGGTTTAAAACCCAAAGGTCCTTCATGACCGATTTCCAACCTCGCAGAAAGTGGGACACCCGACCCCCAACAGGCCTCACATGATCCAGGATGGGGGATCTAGGGCTGCTTTCCTGTAGCCTCATTGGGAGCAGAGGAGGCTGAGGAGGAGGAGGGATTGCGGCCAGAACCATGCCGACCCCTTTGTCTTCCTCTATAGGATCTGTAGACAGGATTTTGCTGCTGCTGCTGCTGCTGCTGCTGCTGAGGTTGATGGAAGGAACGAAAGGATGACCTTCCAAATCCCCTATACCTCCTGAAGCCAAACCCTTTTGACTGCGTCTGCAAACCTAAAGATTTCGCAGTAGCTCTGCTATCCTTGAATCTTTTCAGGGCGGAATCCGCTTTTTCCCCAAAAAGCTTCTCCCCATCAAATGGTAAGTCGACCAGAGTGGCCTGAACATCCGCAGAGAAACCGGAAGAGTGAAGCCAAGCCTGCCTTCTAGTGGCTATAGCAGATCCCATAATTCTGGCCACGGAATCAGCCGTATCTAGGCCTGATTGAATAACTTGCCTAGCAGCAGCTTGAGTGTCTGCAACAACCGCCATAAAAGAGCCCTTCTCCTCATCAGGCAGTTTAGGAGCTAACTGCTTCACAGAGTCCATCAAAGCATGAACGTAGCGGCCCAATAGGCAAATGGCATTTGTTGATTTAAGCGCCATACTTCCAGAAGAGAAGACCTTTTTAGCCGACTGCTCAATCTTCTTTGAGTCCCTGTCAGCTGGAGCCTGTGGAAAAGCACCTGAAGATTGTTTTGAACAGGATGCCTGCACTACAAGACTCTCTGGAGAAGGGTGCGAGAAAAGGAAGCTCGGATCCCCCGGAGCCACTCTATATCCTCTCGCCACAGTTCTAGAAACCGCAGGTGAAGAAAGTGGCTTGCGCCAAACATCCATAACAGGCTCTAAGATAGCCTCATTAAAAGGCAACAGAGGCTCGACAATGGAAGAAGGAGAATGAAGGACTTCATTCAAAAGGTTTGGCTTATATTCTGCAGAAGGCAACTGTGTCTAACAGCTCTGCAGCCTTCCTGATAACCAAATGGTAAGGAGGCAACTCTTGAGGAGGAGAAGACCTGGAAGAAGAATGCTCCCATTCAGGAGTGGTGTCCAATCTACTTGCCTCCTGAATACCTTCAAATTCATCAGTGGAGTCACCCACTTCACCTTCCTCCACTTCCTCTGCCCGATATTGCTCTTCCTCTATAATCCTCTGTGCCTCTCTTCGAGAGCGGATCTGAGGACACAGCGTCGGCGGCACCGTACGCGGAGTCGGCGGCACCGTACGTGGAGTCGGCGGCGTCGGAGGAGTCGGAGACGGCAGACGCGGTGCAGCTGGAGTCGGCGCCGGCGTCGAGGGAGGCTCCGACGAAGGCATGCGATCCAGTTGAGGCCAGGAGGAAGGCTCTCCAGACGGTGCCGGGAACTGCCATGATGGAGCCATCGGCAAGAAGGGCATAAAAGGTGCCTGAGCGTAGTGTTGCGGCACGCCCAAACTGAACGCTATTGGACCTACGGGACCTGAAGGTGCACCGGATGGGAAGACTGCTCTCTGGAAAACACCATACATAGCATTAAGGAAATGCGTCGGATCCGCACCCGGAGTCGGGAAATGCGGGTATGGGTTCGAACCTGAATCCGGACGAGGAGTAGTTGGAGCCGGAGCCGAATAATCCTCTACTGGAGCCACAGGTTCACCTTCAGGCACAGGCAAAAGATCAACAACCTGATCCGGCTCGGCGTCGGAAGCTGGAGAATCCACCGGCGCTGGAGACCGCGCCGGAGTTAACTTGGACGAATGTGACTTCTCCGGAGAAACACGAGGAGAAGGGGAAGGCGAAGGAGAGACAAAGTCCTTACTTCGACGTCGAGGCGAAGGCGGCCTCGAAGCCTTACTCTTCGACGACTGGTGCCGAGAGCTATGCTTCCTCTTCTTCTTGTGTCTTCTCGACTTCGACGAGTGCGAAGTCGACGACTCCGGCTTCGACTTCTCTCTTTTTTTACCTCTGCCCTCCTTCTTCGCCTTAGCCATGGAAAGCTTCGCTTCTCTCTCTTTCGGTGCTTTAGGAATCATTTTCCTGCAGCAGGAACAGTCCTCCACGTCGTGGTCCGACGAAAGGCACCATAAGCAGTCTTCATGGGGGTCAGTAATGGACATGTGACCCCCACATTCCCTACACGGCTTGAATCCTGACTTCCTCAACGAAGACATGAGTATTCCAGAAACAGTAACTCACAAGGAGACTACAAAGTAACAGGAGAGTGCTGGAAAACCGTTAAGCATCGACGGTGCAGAAAAAAGGAAACTGACGTCATCACGCCGACGTGGCTCTCTTATGGCTCCGGTGACGTCATACGGAGTCGCGAGCGGAGCCGCGGTATTATGACGTCCACGTCGGCGTGGAGAGCTGGGGAAAAAATTCAGTAGAATGCTGGCGCAGGGGATATTCACAAGGTGAGGAATCCACTAGCAGATGTATCCATCAGAATTCCACCTTACGTAGCTGCGGGCCCTTACTGAACACTCTCTCTGGCCTACATTGTAGACAGCAGTGTTCACA
Source organism: Triturus cristatus (assembly GCF_964204655.1). Classification (NCBI taxonomy): domain Eukaryota; kingdom Metazoa; phylum Chordata; class Amphibia; order Caudata; family Salamandridae; genus Triturus; species Triturus cristatus. Next base: position 427,897,246 of record NC_140593.1, read on the forward strand.
ATTTAGATTTGCTATTGCTGATGATGTTCTGTTGATGGCAACATATATTACTTCAAGTACGGCCTGCCCGTCTACAGCACACATCATTGCTAGTTGTTGGCATGCTTAATTATTTTGATGTGGCTTTCTGAGTGCAGTAAAACTGATGGACCCTTTATGATAAAAGCTTTTTGTGTATTATTTCTGATCTATTAATTGTGTCTCAGTATACCATAAGTTGTGTTTCTTTTACAATAGAATATTTTTCTGTATTACTTTACATCTACTGTCCCTACCTTACTGCAGTACAAACTATTGATTCTTTTATTATTGAATGTCTATGTGTGATCCAATGATTACTGTTGTAGTAGATGATAGCAGCAACTATTCCTTGAGGAATGGTTTACACTGACTCCACACGCATCCACCACAGACGTTACTGGCTATGTGACCCTGGTGATAAAAAGGTGTCGAGCGCATGTGCTCATACCCACTTCCACTATCTATCTGTGTCCGTGTGTTCATTATCTATGCATGATAGTGCCCCTGGGCCGTATGATATTACATTGTGCTGTGGGCAGTGTATGTAACCATGTTACCTCTGGTAGTGGGGAAAACTTCGGTTATGTAACTTGTAGGTGTATGGCTATCACAGGTGGAAGGCTTCTTTACAGACCATGAATATTGATGAAGATGATGGTTGCATGTTGTGTGCAATGTAAAATATGTGTACATTGCAAAAAGTTTAGAAAAAAGCTCTCTAAGCAGAAGAGGTGTGTCTCATCAAATGCAGTACAGAGATTGATTAAAATGGGTGGCGTTTTCCAACTGTTATAATGGGAAATTTTATGAACTAATGAAGTGCTTTTTTTAAGGGTCACAAGGCAATTGCGCACCTAGTGCGCAAGGAGACCGCACCCGACGAGCAAGTTACTTACTTTCGGTAACAATATATCTGTAAGAAACATTAGTTAGTTAGATTCCTCCACTTAGAACATCCCCAGGCGTCAGGCTGGATCCGGAAAGATGTGTTCGTCAGCAATACCCTTGCACGTCACTAGGCATCGTCTGCGGCTCCGTGTCCGTCGTCGGTGTCGTGATCGCCGCGATGACGTAGTCGGAGTACTTAGACGCCGCCCTCGCGCGCTGATGTCAGTTCTTGTACATAGCTTTCCGCACCAGGAACCCAGAGCCATGCAAGAGACCGACACTGGTGCCAAAAATTCTAGGGCCCTGAAAGGGACGACCTCAACCCTAGATATCGGTTCGCAGAGCGGGGAGGATGGGTGGGGCGGTGAGGAATCTAACTAACTAATGTTTCTTTCAGATATATCGTTACCGACGGTAAGTAACTTGTTAATCTGAAAGAAACACGTTAGTTAGATTCCTCACCTTAGAATAGATACCCCAGCAATACTAACCCCGGTGGTGGGTCTGCGAACCAAAATCACACCAGAAAGTCCTGGAGAACAGAACGGCCAAAGAAGCAGTCTCTCCGGACTTGGCTGTCCAGGCAATAGTGTTTGGCAAACGTGTGCAGTGAGGCCCACGTTGCTGCCTGACAAATGTCCAGCAAGGGGACTCCCCGGCCCAGGGCAGTGGTCGCCGCTGTGGCCCGAGTGGAATGGGCCCTCAGCCCTACAGGAGGTTCCTTTTTAGCTAAGGAATAACAGGCCTTGATACACAAAACGACCCACTGAGAGATGGTTCACTTGTGTACCGCCCTCCCCTTCTTAGTGCCCACATAGCCAATAAAGAGTTTGTCGTCCAAGCGGAACTGTTTGGTGTGGTCCAGGTAGAAGGACAGCGCCCGTTTTGGGTCCAGACGGTGGAGCCTCTCTTCCTCTTTCGAGGGATGCGGAGGCGGAAAGAAGGTGGGCAGTGTAACAGACTGGCCGATGTGAAAGGCAGTTACCACCTTAGGGAGAAAGGAAGGACGAGTCCTTAGAACAACTTTGTGTTGCGCTAGTCCCAATAAAACGGAACTTTCTGTTCCGATTTTCCACAGGAGCGAAGATATTGCTCTCCACACTTTCAGAAGACAACCCTCAGAGTGAGACAGGAAAACTCTTTCGTGAGATCTTGTTTGCTAAAAGTGAGGGGAATAACCCAGGAGTGACCACCACTCTTCCCATAAGGTTTTTTGTGTGTCAGGCAATGATGGTAGTTGATCAGGGAAGACCTGGAAAGGAACACAGGAGAATTTAGATGGTCTGCCAACAAAACATGTCCACTCTCCTCATATGGCTCACTTACTTCTGGTGAGTCTTCTGTAAAATAGAATAATCAGATGTGCCTTTTGAAGTCAGGTAGACCAGTGATTAGGCTATGAGTCTCTCCAGGTCGCCTTGAGGTCTTAAAAGGAACAACTCCAAAAAGAGGGCACCTTCACATTCATACACACCAGTGTCATGGTTAGAATAAGGATTCTATAGCCAAAAAAAGGTTCTAAACTAGCAGGGTTATGTTATGGTGTGATTGAGAGAGGGGCTCAATGCTAAGGTAGTCTGGGGTTCAATCACACACTTCTAAACCCTGAGTGCAAAGACAAGTCCCACTGGCTGGCTCTATCAGTGTCTACGAAAGAGCGGAGCAGCCAAGACTTGTTGGAGCATGTCCGAGTGTCGTGTTGGCCGGCTCCTTTCAAGCGTCTACAGGAGCGGAGCAAACACGAACATCGATACTGCCCAAACGATCCGGACGTGAGCGGAGCAGACAAGGTTCCCCACCTCCCAGGAAACGCGCTGCTCTGACCGACTCAAAAACTAAAATGCGAGCGGAGCAGACAACAAACACGCTTACCTGAGAAGCGGGTGCACCTCACTGGCCGGCTCCGGTCGGGACTAGGCAGGCGCAGGGGTAACACTCCTAAGAGGTATGACACAGAACTTTTGGCCACTGTGAAGGTGTATACTCGTAGCGTGGCCAACTCTGATGAAAGAGTGGGGGAAAGTCTCCTTCAAAAGTCGCATGTCAGACCAAAAATGTGTAAAATATACAAAGCAGGAACAGGGAGGAACGAGGCTAGAGTAAGTTCATATGTCGGAGTAGCACACAACGACGAGCTGAACGTAGGAGGCGTGTCACCATTCGCAAGACGGATCAGTAAGCCAAGCACTGATTCGTGGAAGCGACTTCAGTTTAAAGAAGTTAGGGAGCGTCTCTAAATTACGTACTTTTATAGAGGTCTAGGGATCCTCTCAAAATTACATGCCCCTGTATAATGAACCAATGAGGGAGTGGAACATGCTTCAATGTTATGACTCATCGTACAATTCTGTGTGAGCTAACGGGGAACCCTAACACTTTTTTCGGATGGACAGAAAGGAAAGGAGACTTAAAAGAGAGAGCCTGGAGCTCACTCACCCTTCTAGCAGAGGTGATGGCAACCAGGAAAGCAGTCTTAAGCGTCAGCAGACGAAGGGGACAATTATGAAGTGGCTCAAAGGGAGCGCACATCAGATAGGTCAATACTAGATTCAAATCCCACTGAGGAATTACGAAAGGGACAGGAGGGAACATGTGGGTAATGCCCTTAAAGAATCGAGAAACAACAGGGGATTTAAAAAGAGAAGGCTGATCAGGAAGCCGTAAGAAAGCAGAAATAGCCGAAAGGTATCCTTTGAGGGTGCCCAGAGCAGAGCCCTGCTGGGCCAGGGAAAGAAGAAACAGGAGAACCTCAGAAAGAGGGGCAGAAAGGGGATCCACAGCCTTTGCTGTGCACCATGCCACAAATTTGTTCCACCTGCAGGCGTATACCGATTTTGTGGAGGGACGCCTGGCTGCCAGAATAATATTACAGACTTCAGGAGGCAAGTCAAATGGTATCAACTGCCGCCGTTCAATCTCCACGCATGGAGGTGGAGGACCATCCCCTGCTGCTGCGACAGAAGGTCCTCCTGAAGTGGCAGTCGGATCAGGGGATCGATCGATAGACTGAGTAGCTTGGGATACCAGTATCTTCGTGCCCAATCCGGAGCCACAAGGATGACTTGGGCCCGGTTGCGCCTGCTCTTCTTCAGCACTCTGGGCAGAAGTGGTATAGGCGGAAAGGTGTACAACAGACCGCAACTCCATTTGCGACGAAAAGCGTCTCCGAGCGAGTGCCGCCTTGGAAATTCCAACGTGCAGAACGGCTGACATTGCACGTTCTCTTCGGTGGTGAATAGATCTAACCAAGGCTGTTCCCACTGCAGAAAGAGGCCTTGCGCCACATCCGAGTTCAGACACCATTCGTGATCCATCATGCACCGGCGGCTGAGTTCGTCTGCTCTGGAGTTCAGAGAGCACGCCAGATATTGAACCACCAGGGTGATGCCCTGATGTTCCAGCCATGTCCAGAGACGCAGAACCTCCTGACAAAGGGTCCACGACCCCACCCCGCCCTGTTTGTTGCAATACCACATGGCGGTGGTGTTGTCTGTGAACACCTGCACTACACTTCCCTGGACAGAGATAAGGAATGCATTCAGAGCAAGTTGGATCGCCCGCAGCTCCAGAAGGTTGATATGGAGCCGGGACACTGCCGGAGACCAGAGGCCTCTGATCTCCACCTCTCCCATGTGGCCCATCCATCCCAGGAGGGACGCATCCGTCACTACTCCATGCTCCGGTTGGGGTAGGGAGAGGGATCTGCCACTGACCCAATCGCGGTCCGTGAGCCACCACTGCAACTGTCTGGCAGTGCCCTCTGAGATCAAGACATGGTCAGACAGGTTGCCCCGCTGCTGGGCCCACTGAAACTTCAGGTCCCACTGTAGAGCCCGCATCCGCCATCTGGCGTGATGCACCAACAGGATGCAGGAGGCCATCAGACCCAGAAGCTGCAGCACCAACCTGACCGAAACCCGGGATAGAGGCCGAAAGATTGGAATGAGAGCCTGAATATCCCGAACCCGCATTTCCGGAGGATAGACCCGGAACTGCGCCGAGTCCAGAACCGCTCCGATGAAGAGGAGCTTCTGGGAGGAACTCAGATGTGACTTCTGCACATTGATGGAGAACCCCAGTAAATGCAAGAGGTTGGCCGTAGTCTGGAGGTGGGAGACGACTGCCTGGGGCGAGCCCGCCTTCAACAACCAGTCGTCGAGATAGGGGAAGACTTAACCCCTAATCTGCGCAGGTGAGCTGCGACCACTGCCATCACTTTCGTGAACACCCGAGGGGGACTGGTGAGGCCGAAGGGGAGCACGGTAAACTGAAAGTGCTTGTGGCCTACCGTGAACTGCAGGTAACGCCGGTGAGCCGGCAGGACAGGGATGTGGAAATAAGCGTCCTGCAAGTCCAACGCTACCATCCAGTCTCCAGGGTCTAGGGCAACCAGAACCTGAGCTAAGGTGAGCATCTTGAACTTCTCCTTCCGGAGGAAGGCGTTGATGCTCCTGAGGTCCAAGATAGGGTGTAGGCCCCCTTTTCCCTTCTTGGGAACCAGAAAGTCGTGGGTGTAACAACCCCGACCTACTTCTGGGCCAGGAACGCGCTTGATGGCCCCCTTGGCCAAGAGGGCCGTAACTTCCTCCTGCAGAAGTTGCAAGTGATCCCCCGACATGCGGTGGTACTGCGGTGGCATGGCTGGAGGGGTCGCCTCGAAGGGGAGGGAGAAGCCCCTTCGGACGATTTGCAGCACCCACCTGTCCGATGTGATGGTACGCCAGTGGAGCAGGTGATGGTGAACTCTGCCTCCCACTGGTGTGGAATGGGCCTGAAAGTACGGACTAGGAGGGCTTTGAGGCGGGTGCTGCCGTGGTAGATGTGGATGGACCGGCTCGTTATCCCCCTGCTCTGCTTCGGCGGAATCCACGTCCGCGACCGAGGCAGGTTCTGCGGCCTGTGGCTAGACGGATGTGAGGGGGCGCCCCTTCCTTGGCCACGAAAGGGACGAAAAGTGGAAGTTTGCGGGGGCGGGCCGAGAGGTCCAAGGACTTAGCCGTAGCCCTGGAGTCCTTAAAGCGCTCCAGCGCACTGTCCACTTTGTCGCCAAAAAGGCGACTGCCATCGAAGGACATGTCCATGAGGGTGCTCTGGACATCCCCGGAGAAACTCGTGGACCTCAGCCAGGCGTGGCGACGAATCGCCACCGTGGTCGCCATTGCCCTGCCTAGCTAGTCCTTCGTGTCCAGTCCACATCGGATTGCATGCCGTGCCGCATCCCGCCCCTTGGCAAGACCCTGGGCGAGCCGTGTCTGGGCCTCCTCCGGACACTAGGGGTGCACGTCCTCCACCGTATCCCACAGGGAGTGGGAGTAACGATCCAAAAGGCACGCGGTATTGATAGACCGCAACCCCAAACTAAGGGAGGAGAACAGTTTCTTCCCAAACTGTTCCAACCTTTTAGAAAACTGGGGTCGCCCGGTGCAGGGCGGTAGCGCCGGGCCGCGTTCCGGTCCACAGGAGGAACTGTGGAGGGCTTCGACCAAGTGCCCCTCAGAACGTCAGTCAGTGCTTCATTGAACTGCAGCAGAGGCTCCGAGGAGCTTGCTGGCGGTTGAAGCACTTCAGTGAGGAGATTAGTCCTCACGGCCACAGCAGGCAGCTCCAGCCCGAGGGCTTCGGCCGCCTTGCGCAGCACCACAGAAAACGTAGCACCTTCCTCCGAAGCCACGGAGAGATGAAGCCAGTGTCAGGGGAGGTATCAAGACCACTGGCATCCCCCAGTTCGTCTGCTCAGTCCTGAGATAACTGGCACTGCCATGCCAGAGGGCCCTCAGACCCCTCCCAGTCGTCACAGGTGGAAGGATCGGAGCCGGGCGGAAGAGGAACCTGTCACCCATCGGCATTGGACACGGCACCGAACGGCGCCGCTCCGACGCCGGGCGCGGACCGGGATTAAACCGGGGAACGGCGTCGTCCGAAGGCGGCGCCGGGGATGGCACCAGAGGGGTCGGCGCCGGTGGAGGGGTCGTAAGGTCGACCGGCACCGACCGGGATCCGGGCCTGGATAGCGCGGGGGCCTGCGGCGTCGGGACCGGAGTCGGCGCTGGGGCCGGAGCCACCTGCTCGCAAGGCCTCCCAGTCGAGCCTGCGTGGCCCGAAGGCGCGTTGGCAGGCGTCGACGGTGGAGCCAGGCTCCTCATGGCCACGAGGAAGTCTCTGATCTCCGCCGGAGTCGCGTCAGACCCAGTGACTGACGTGACTATGGGTATGGGGTCAGACTGGAACCCTCAGCCGGAGCCAGAAGAGCGATGATGCCTCTTCGACTTCTTGCTGTGCTTCGACTTACCGGAGTGCAAAGACTTCAACCCCGACGAGCGGTGATGACTGCGGCTCCGCGACCGGTCCCTCGACCTCCTCCTCGACAGGGACCTTGAGCGGCGCGGAGCCGACTGCCGGATCTCGAGCAGCTTGCGGGACCGCTCCCGCCTAGCCTTTGAGGTCAAGACCCGGCAGTCGAGGCACGACTCGGCATTGTGGTCGGCCCCAAGGCAATAGAGGCACCGGCGGTGGTGATCCCCCCTCCACCGACCCACACAGACACTCAGGCACTCATACAGATACTCAGACAAGAAATCAATAACCCATATAGACACCTATGTAGATACTTACCAACGCATGCAGCCTCTTACACACCAACTGAGAGACTAATACAGACTTTCACACAGTTTAGTCACTAACCCATGCATTCAGTAAGATACGTTCAATCACTCACTTATACAGTCAGTCATGTGCCTACTAAATAATCCCTTCAGGCACTTGTAAATCCACTCATTCTTCAATACACCTTGGCATAGATATATATGACAAATATTTAAAGTTTAGAGAAACACACATTCACTGGATGATGTCATCAGTGATGTCATTTGAGATGTCCTCAGTGATGTCACTGACCATGTCATGAGTGATGTAATATGTGACATCATCAGCAGTGCATTGTGGGCGCGCGAGTTATAGTTAGCTCAACTAACTATAACTGGCGAATTTCTCTGGTTTTATATGAGTCAAATGTCCAACTAACTATAACGTACCTGAAGCCTATGGTTTTTTCAGTGAATTTCTAAGGTTTTTTAAATGCTAATTCCTAACTATAAGGTCTGTAAAACCTACGTTTTTTTCAGGGACTATATATATGTATATATATCTAGATCTATATGTGTATATATATGTCTATATATATATATATATATCCACAACACCTCCGATTCACAAGAAAAGAAGTGCGCCCAACCAGACTTCAGGCATTTACTGGTACTTTTTATTCGACAAACAACAGCCTTGTTCAAAGTCCTAACGCGTTTCAACTACGTAAGTAGTCTTGGTCACAGGTGAGCTGCATACAAGGATTTTGTGGCGTGGTTTACTTTATACGCCCTCTCGGACCATGCCCTCTTCGTGTGATCCTACTGTAATACAATTCCCAAAATGCACTTCAAGTGTTAAAGTATCCAGTTCATTTAGCATTTTTCTGTTAATCACTTTCCCATTGTTTCATTTCAGGGTGTTTTCACAGTGCAAAGGTTAAAATAACGAGTTCATTTAAAGTTGTATTCCTTGCTCGTGTTTATGGCTGTGATAAAAATTCTCAGTATTCGATAGTACCTGCATGCCTGAAATCCGTACTTGAAGAACAGTTGTGCTTCACCTTCCCACGCCTCACAGTGTTTACCACAAATAACTTGCTGGAATACTCCGTGCTTTTCACTTTGGAACAATGCGGGCGGGTACTGCTCCTTTTCAATACATCCAAGCCACATTTGTTCGCAGGGTGCATGGACAACTTCCGGGCGGTCAGGGTGCTGGGGGCGAACAACCTCCATTAAAATCCACAACACCTCCGATTCAAAAGAAAAGAAGTGCGCCCGACCAGACTTCAGGGATTTACTGGCACTTTTTATTCGACAAACAACAGCCTTGTTCAAAGTCCTAACACGTTTCAACTACGTAAGTAGTCTTGGTCACAGGTGAGCTGCATACAAGGATATATATATTTATTTACAGAAAAAAAACATAGGTTTCAGGGGTGTTATAGTTAGCTGGCCATTTCACTCGTACAAAACCATAGAAATTCCTCCGTTATAGTTAGTTCTGCTAACTATAACTCGCGCGCCCGCAATGCACTACTGATGATGTCACATACTGCATCATTTATGACATGGTCAGTGACATCACTGATGACATCTCAAATGACATCACTGATGACATCATCCAGTGAATGTAGTTTAGTTTGAAATTTAAATATATATTATATATATGTATATACCAATCTGTATTGAAGATTGAGTGGATATATAACTGTCTGGATGGAGCATTTAGTAGCTGTCTGACTGTCTGTTTAAGTGAGTAATTAAAAGTGTCTCACTTAATACAAGGATTAGTAACTAAACTATGTGAATGTGCGCATCACTGTCTCTGTTGTTGTATAACATGCTGCATCAGTTGGTTACTAACTACATGAGTATGTATATTAGTTATTGATTAGTTGGGTGAGTATTTGTATGGGACACTGAGTTTGTGTGTGGTTGGATGGGGTGTCGATGCATAGATGTGTGAATGGTTGATTGACTAGGTGTATAGGTTTAAGAGTGCATGTGGAAACAGTTGTTTGGGTAACTGAGTGTATTTATTTGTGTGTTGGTGAGCGAATATATGTGTTAGTTGTACATCTTCAACAAAGTAAAAAAATAAAAAGCATTGTATGTGAGAGTTGGTATATATAAATAAGTATGCATAAGAGTCAGTGATTGTGAGAGTAACTATATGAATGAGTGTATAATTGTAATGGTGATTTTTTAACATATTAACTATGAGTTACTATGTGTTTGAATAAATGGGGTGTTGTTGGATAATTGTGTAAGGGAGTAAATGTAAGTGTGATTAATTTTTTTCAGGAGTGAGTAGGATGACTGCATAACCGACTAAGATGACTGCTGATGTGTCAATGTCTATATATGTGTATATGTGCATTTGATAGTGTTCTATTAATTAGTGACTGCATGTATAAATGATTCTGTTGTTGAATGTGTAGTTGTGTGTGTAGACTTAGGTATCAGTGAGTGGGTATGTAGTAACTGGTATTGGTGTGTCAATGGTTTCAAATATGGTACTCTGTATTTTACGGTGAGTGATGAGAAGTTATACTAGTGTATGATGAGGTGTATCAGATTGCCACGGGATGATGTCATCAGTGATGTCATTTGAGATGTCATCAGTGATGTCATCAGTGATGTCACTGACCATGTCATGAATGATGCAATATGTGACACCATCAGCAGTGCATTGCGGGTGCGCGAGTTGTAGTTAGCAGAACTAACTATAATGGAGGAATTTCTATGGTTTTGTACGAGTGAAATGGCCAGCTAAATATAACACCCCTGAAACCTATGGTTTTTTCTGTGAATTTCTAAGGTTTTTTTAAATGCTAATTTCTAACTATAACGTCTCTGAAACCTATTGTTTTTTCACTGAATTTCAAAGCCTTTTTAAATGCTAATTTCTATCTATAACGTCTCTGAAACCTATGGTTTTTTTCAGTGAATTTGAAAGGTTTTTTGAATGCTAATTTTAAGTGTGATAGTAGTTATACCTATTTTTTTGTACTGATTTTCTAGAGTTTTTTAACTGTTAATTTATAAAAAAAATTATTCATTAAAGAACATTATATATTTTTCAGAAAATTGCAAAAAAAAACATTAAAAAATTATTTTAATATATTTATATGATTTTCTTTAATAAAAATGTATTTTCCTACATTTTTTCCGAGTCGCGCATTCAAAGCGTACACATCACGGTGGGTGCGCGGATTCTAGCAGCTATTTTATAAAAGTCAAGAAGGATCCGTGTACGGTGTGCGACGGCTGCGTGTCTTTCAGTTACAGCATATACATTTAGTATTACGTGATGTGCGTGATTGGTATGCGACCAGTCCGCGACTCCTGCTCCAGCGCATTCGCGACACATGCGCATTACGGTACGAGATGCTTGCACAGTGGCGGGTCCCGCGTGATGTCATATACGTGCTGGGGCACGCTGGGCGCGCAACTCCCGCAAAAAAATGTTATGTTCCAAAATTATATGTATGTGTCTTCAATATACATATTAGGGAAAGAGATTATCTAAGATAGTCATAAAAATAACATGTTTGTACTTATAATAAACTTATATTATTTTTAAATATATTTTTGCGAAGACGGGTGCGTGCATCGTGAGTGCAGAGAACCAGGTCAGCAGAGGTGCTGTAGAGCCAGGGAAACCAGGTCAGCAGAGCCGTTGTAGAGCCAGAGAACCAGGTCAGCAGAGCTGCTCTAGAGCCTAAGAAGCAGGTCAGCAGAGCTGCTCTAAAACCAGAGACCCAGGTCAGCAAAGCTGCTCCAGAGCCAGAGACCCAGGTCAGCAGAGCTGCTCTAGAGGCCGAGAACCAGGTCAGCAGAGTTGCTGTAGAGCCAGAGAAACCAGGTCAGCAGAGCTGCTTTAGAGGGAGAGAACCAGGTCAGCAGAACTGCTTTAGAGCCAGAGAACCAGGTCAGCAGAGCTGCTTTAGAGCCATAGAACCAGGTCAGCAGAGATGCTCTAGAGGCAGAGAACCAGGTCAGCAGAACTGCTTTAGAGCCAGAGAACCAGGTCAGCAGAGCTGCTTTAGAGCCAGAGAACTAGGTCAGCAGAGCTGCTCTAGAGGCAGAGAACCAGGTCAGCAGAGCTGCTCTAGAGGCAGAGAACCAGGTCAGCAGAGCTGCTCTAGAGCCAGAGAAGCAGGGCAGCAGAGCTGCTCTAGAGCCAGAGAAGCAGGTCAGCAGAGCTGCTCTAGAGGCAGAGAACCAGGTCAGCAGAGCTGCTCTAGAGCCAGAGAACCAGGTTAGTAGAGCTGATTTAGAGGGGGAGAACCAGGTCAGCAGAGCTGTTTTAGAGCCAGAGAATCAGGTCAGCAGAGCTGCTCTAGAGCCAGAGAACCAGGTCAGCAGAGCTGCTTTAGAGGGAGAGAACTAACCCTGGGCGTGACACTACGCTTCGCCCACGTAGTGTACGTAGCGCTGCCTGCTTCGCAGTTTTCGAAGTAGGCGAAGCAGGCAGCGCTACGCACACGCCAGGGTGAAGCGTAGCTGCCTGCCACCCACCACCCACCTCCCGCCCGCCCTCCTTTTAAAACATACCCTAATTGTAAATTAAATGAAAGTAAAGACACTTACCCTGAAGCGCGGCGTCTCCGGGGCTCCCTCTTCGTGGTTTCCAACTTCTTCTGACAAATGCGCATGCGCGGACGCCCGCGCATGCGCGGGCGTCCGCACATATATATATATATGGCTGTGTCGGACCCTTCTTTTACTCAGAGTGGGGATTTGGACTGTATGTTACGCCGGTATTGCAGGCACTGGCTTTTCCGACACGCCCTCTCGGTCAGGAAGCACCACGTTAGCCAGCAATTTAAATGGACTTGTGTTTGGTGATGCACAACGCGGTGCCCCCTCGCGCAGATTGAAGCACCACAGTGTGAAGGTAATACTGCGTGGGGAGAGAGGAGCAGTATTGACTGCAGGGAGCATCAAGGGGTTTTCAGTGAGGGCTTTCAATTCAACAGAAAGCTGCGGTTGGGTGCAGTCTGGAGGCCACATTGATGGGACGCCACTGGGTGTTTCGGATTTCCCACTTACTTAAGGGGGATCCGCATATGGACTGCGAATACCAGCATGCAGCAGTCTAGTTTTACAGCGCGAATTGTAGTATCTCTTTAAAGACAAAGGAGGAGCCTCGAGTAAGACTCTAGGAGTGGCCAAATGAATACCTAAATGGCCACCAGGTGCGAGGCTCCAACATCGTAACAGGCACTGAGGAAAGCTGAACTGCTGAAACGCGTCTGCCGCATGTTACCAAGTTTGCGCTGTAAACATACCCTGGAATAAATCCTCCTGCATGCATCCTGGCTGTGTCGGACCCTTCTTTTACTCAGAGTGGGGATTTGGACTGTATATATATATATATATATATATATATATATATATATATATATATATTCACTGAAAAAACCATAGGTTTCACACATGTTATAGTTAGTGGAAATTTTACTGATAAAAAACCAATGAAATTGCCCCGTTATAGTTAGCGCAGGCAACTATAACTCACGCGACCGCAATCCTCTGCTGATGCTAATACTGTATTTAGACACTTATTTGCCCATGTCTTCTTCCATACATTTTTAGCTATACATATATTACAAATATTTTTTTTTCATAAAGACACATATGTCATCAGCAGAGGATTGCGGTCGCGTGAGTTATATTTGCCTGCGCTAACTATAACGGGGCAATTTCATTGGTTTTTTATCAGTAAAATTTCCACTAACTATAACATGTGTGAAACCTATGGTTTTTTCAGTGAATTTGCAAGGTTTTTTAAATGCTAATTCCTAACTATAACGTGTGTGAAACCTATGGTTTTTTCAGTGAATTAGTACGGTTTTTTAAATGCTAAGTTTTTTTCCCTTATAATAAGCCCTGTACATTTGGTGGCCTACGGCCACCAAAAGCACAGGGGGTGGGGTAAGTGTGGATAGTGTTTTTTTCCATTGTAATAAGCCCAGCACATTTGGTGGCCTTCGGCCACCAAAAGCACAGGGGGTGGGGTAAGTGTGGATAGTGTTTTTTTTATTTTTATTTTTTTACCGTACGCTTACCGTAAGCGTACGGTAAGCGTACCCCGCGAAATTGCCGAAAAAAAAATAAAACCGTTTTTGCACTTGGGGGATGTTTGGGGACTCCCTCAACATGACTATGTGGGAGGGAGTTGTCAAAACAGCCCCTTTACATGTTTTTGGGCTTCCGATTTTAAAAATCTCTCTCAGTGCGAGAGACAAAATGGCGGCCGCCGCTTCCTGGTTTCGGCCGATTCGAATGTTTACTAAGATCTAAGAGCCAATCAGAATCGCGCTCGCGCACGCCACCGTACGCTTACCGTAAGCGTACGGTAAGCGTACCGTAAGCTGGCTCAGATATATATATTGATTTAAAGGCTATTTTCTCAGAATCTACTGAACAGATTTACACCAAACCTACAAAAGGCACTTCCTTGACCTAGGGACTACCTCTCTGCCAAATTTTGAGTAATTCTGTTCAGCCATTCGGGCTGTAGCTCGTTCTAAAGGTCCTATGGAAAAATGCATGGGAAAAACGCGTTTTGGGACCCCCCTTTTATCTCAGCCCCCGCTTGACGAATCCCCCCGAGACTTTCAGGGTAGGAGCGGAGCGTAGCGCCCCACCTATTTTGAGAAATTCGCGAGGATTCGTCGACCGGCGCCAAAGTTATTCAAAATAGAATGTTGAGGTTTTCCTATGGAAACGTGGTCCTAACTATAACTACCTACTGGCTATCGCCAGTAGGTAATATATATATATATATATATATATATATATATATATATATATATATATATATATATATATATATATATATATATATATATATTCACTGAAAAAACAATAGTATGTAGGGGTGTTATAGTTAGCTGGACATTTCACTCGAACAAAACCATTGAAATTCCTCCGATATAGTTAGTTGTACTAACTACATCTCGCGCGCCCGCAATCCACTGTTGATGATGTCACATATTACATCATTCATGACATGGTCAGTGACATCTCAAATGACATCACTGCTGACATTATTTTTAAGGAATATTATTGTATTTTAAAAGTTGACACTTAGAAAATTTTTCACATAGAATCACCAATGTTATCCTATGGCAGAAAATTCACTTAGCAGGTAAGTAGTGTTATCGTTACTTTTTCTTACTCAGTGGTGGATCCTGGATCCAGCACTGGCCAATCTCCTGTAAACAGTTGAAAGAATGTGTTTAAGTCATACAGACGATTTTTTAGGAATATTTGTAGTTTGTGAAAATAATCAATCAATCAATCATCGCATTTATATAGCGCGCTACTCACCCGGAGGGTCTCAAGGCGCTGGGGGGGTCCGCTACTGCTCGAACAGCCAGGTCTTGAGTTGCTTCCTGAAGGTGAGGTGGTCCTGGGTCAGGCGGAGGTGGGTGGGGAGGGAGTTCCATGTCTTGGCGGCGAGGTAGGAGAAGGACCGTCCCCCTGTGGTGGCTCTTCGGATGCGGGGGACGGCGGCGAGGGCGTGGCTGGTCGATCGAAGCCGGCGTTTGGGAGCGTAGAAGTTGAGGCGGCTGTTGAGGTAGCCTGGGCCTTGGTTGTGTAGGGCTTTGTGTGCGTGGGTGAGGAGACGGAAGGTAATTCTCTTGCTGACCGGGAGCCAGTGCATGTCTCTCAGGTGTCCGGAGATGTGGCTGCGACGGGGGATGTCCAGGATGAGTCGCGCTGAGGCGTTCTGGATCCGCTGGAGTCTCTTTTGGAGTTTGGCGGTGGTTCCGGCGTAGAGGGAGTTGCCGTAGTCCAGACGGCTGGTGACGAGGGCCTGGGTGACCGTCTTCCTGGTCTCGGTGGGGATCCACCGGAAGATCTTACGTAGCATGCGCAGTATGTTGAAGCACGACGAGGAGACGGCGTTGACTTGTCTGGTCATGGAGAGGGAGGAGTCCAGGATGAAGCCCAGGTTGCGTGCGTGGTCTGTTGGTTTGGGTGCGCTGCCTAGGGCGGGGGGCCACCATGAGTCGTCCCACGCGGCGGGTGAGGATCCCAGGATGAGGACTTCCGTCTTGTCTGAGTTCAGTTTCAGGCGGCTGTTCTTCATCCATTCGGCTACCTCTTTCATCCCTTCGTGAAGGTTGGCTCTGGCGGTGGCGGGGTCGTTGGTGAGGGAGAGGATCAGCTGGGTGTCGTCGGCGTAGGAGATGATGTTGAGGTTGTGCTGGCGTGCGATGTCTGCGAGGGGGCTCATGTAGACGTTGAAGAGGGTTGGACTGAGCGAGGAGCCTTGAGGGACGCCGCAGATGACATCGGTGGCCTCAGATCTGAACGGAGGGAGACGGACTCTCTGTGTCCTTCCGGCGAGGAAGGAGATGATCCACTCCAGTGCCTTCTCCTGGACTCCGATGTTGCTGAGGCGTTGTACTAGGGTACGGTGGCAGACAGTGTCGAAGGCCGCGGAGAGGTCGAGGAGGATGAGGGACGCTGTTTCTCCGTTGTCGAGTAGCGCTCGGATGTCATCGGTGGCTGCGATCAGGGCGGTCTCGGTGCTGTGGTTGGCTCGGAAGCCAGACTGCGAGGGGTCGAGGGATCCGTTTGTTTCGAGGAAGGCGGCCAGTTGCTTGTTGACGGTCTTCTCGATGACTTTTGCTGGAAACGGGAGCAGCGAGATGGGGCGGTAGTTCTTGAGGTCGGTTGGGTCGGCCGATGGCTTCTTGAGTAGGGCGCTGAGTTCGGCGTGCTTCCAGCTCTCCGGGAAGGTGGCGGTGTCGAAGGAGGTGTTGATGATGTCCCACAGGTGGGGTGCGATGACAGCGTCACCCTTGTTGAAGACGTGGTGAGGGCAGGGGTCGGTCGGAGATCCGGAGTGGATGGAGTTCATCGTGCGGACGGTGTCTTCGGTGCTGATCTGAGTCCAGGCGCGGAGGGTGGTGGTGGGGGGCGGTGGTTCGGTCGTGGCGTTCGTTGGTAGAGAGCTGAAGCTGTTGTGTATGTCCGCGATCTTGTTGTGGAAGTAGGAGGCGAGGGAGTTGCAGAGGTCTTGCGAAGGGGTGATGTCGTTGTTTCCGGCGTTGGGGTTGGAGAGCTCTTTGACGATGTTGAAGAGTTCCTTGCTGTTGTGTGCGTTGTTGTCCAGTCGTTCCTTGAATGCAGTTTTCTTGGTGGCGTGGATGAGTTGGTGGTGTTTTCGGGTGGCGAGCTTGAGGGCAGTCATGTTGTCCGGTGTTGGGTCTCTGCGCCAGGTTCTCTCCAGGGCTCGGCAGTTCTTCTTGGAGCTCTTGAGTTCGTCGGTGAACCATGGGGCTTTCTTGCTACCGGGTCTGCTGGGCGGGGTCCTCAGGGGGGCGAGCTCGTCTGCGCAGTCGCTGATCCACTTCGTGAGGTTGGTGGGCGCCTGGCTAGGGTTCGTTGTGCTGGTGGGAGGGTTCATGTTCAGGGAGGTCGTGAGCTGGTCGGCTGTGATCTTGTTCCAGCTCCTGCGTGCAACCTGTTGCTGGTGGTGGTGGATCGTGGTCCTACCGAAGCTGAAGTGGACGCAGCTGTGGTCCGTCCAGTGGAGTCCGGTGGCGTGGCTGAAGGCGATGTCCTTGCTGGATGAAAAGACGGGGTTGAGTGTGTGTCCGGCGTAGTGGGTGGGGGTGGTCACCAGTTGCTTGAGTCCCAGGTTGGCGAGGTTGTCCAGCAGGGTGGTGGTGTTGCGGTCGTTGTTGTTCTCCAGGTGGAAGTTGAGGTCCCCTAGGAGGATGTAGTCAGCGGAGCATAGGGCGTGCGGGCTGATGAAGTCGGCGATGTCTTCGCAGAATTGTGTGCGGGGTCCCGGGGGTCTGTAGATGAGGGTGCCTCTGAGGGTGGTCTTGGGGTTGATGTGGACCTGGAAGTGAAGGTGTTCGGCGGTTGTCAGGGCGTCGTCAGTGTTGGTCGTGATGCGGATGGTGTTCCTGTGGACGATGGCGATGCCTCCTCCGGTGTGGTTGATGCGGTCCTTTCGGATGATCTTGTAGCCGTCTGGGATGGCGATGGCGATGTCGGGCGCTGAAGAGGCGTTCATCCAGGTTTCCGTGAGGAAGGCAACGTCTGGTGACGTAGTGTCAAGCAGGTTCCAGAGCTCGACGGCGTGTCTGTGGACGGAGCGGGTGTTGAGCAGGATGCACTTCAGGTGGCTGCTGCTGTTGCTCGTCTTGGTCTTGGTTGGTGCAGGTGAACTTGCAGGAGTTGCAGCAGAAGGGTCCGTGGGTGCGTCTCGGGGTGGCTTGGTAGCAACCCGGGATTCTTCCGGCGTTGAGTGCGTAGAGATCGGTGGCGTCGTAAGTCCGGCGGGTGGGCTGGGGTCTGCGGGGGCCAGGGGTCCTGGCACTGGGCGCAGTCCAGGCGCGGACGGGCGCAGACGGGCTTACCTTTGGCGCACCTTCGGCGCTCAGTCGGTGCTCCCGCTGCATGCGTCCACTGGGCGGTCGCTGAGAGGGCGACATAAGAAGGGAGCCGGGAGGGCGGGTCAGCTGGGAGGCGGGGTCGCGTCCACCAGTGGACTGGCGAGGGGGCGGGGCCGCAGGCAGGAAGCGGCGGGAAAACAGGATCGGGTTGAGCGGGCGGCCCTGCGGCGGCTGGGGCGCCGCTCTCGGCGTCGGTGAAGAACTAGCACAGCAAGGGGCCCTGGAGCAGGATCGCAGAGGAGCGAGGGGGCAACCAGGCCAGAGGCGCAGTGGTCGCTATCCAGGTGCGTGCGGGGTCCCCTTAAGAGGGAAGCCGGGAGGGCGGGTCAGCTGGGAGGCGGGGTCGCGTCCACCAATGGACTGGCGAGGGGGCGGGGCCGCAGGCAGGAAGCGGCGGGAAAACGGGATCGGGTTGAGCGGGCGGCCCTGCGGCTGCTGGGGCGCCGCTCTCGGCATCGGTGAAGAACTAGCACAGCAAGGGGCCCTGGAGCAGGATCGCGGAGGAGCGAGGGGGCAACTAGGCCAGAGGCGCAGTGGTCGCTATCCAGGTGCGTGCGGGGTCCCCTTAAGAGGGGAGCCGGGAGGGCGGGTCAGCTGGGAGGCGGGGTCGCGTCCACCAATGGACTGGCGAGGGGGCGGGGCCGCAGGCAGGAAGCGGCGGGAAAACGGGATCGGGTAGAGCGGGCGGCCCTGCGGCGGCTGGGGCGCCGCTCTCGGCGTCGGTGAAGAACTAGCACAGCACGGGGCCCTGGAGCAGGATCGCGGAGGAGCGAGGGGGCAACCAGGCCAGAGGCGCAGTGGTCGCTATCCAGGTGCGTGCAGGGTCCCCTTAAGAGGGGAGCCGGGATGGCGGGTCAGCTGGGAGGCGGGGTCGCGTCCACCAATGGACTGGCGAGGGGGCGGGGCCGCAGGCAGGAAGCGGCGGGTAAACGGGATCGGGTTGAGCGGGCGGCCCTGCGGCGGCTGGGGCGCCGCTCTCGGCGTCGGTGAAGAACTAGCACAGCAAGGGGCCCTGGAGCAGGATCGCGGAGGAGCGAGGGGGCAACCAGGCCAGAGGCGCAGTGGTCGCTAACCAGGTGCGTGCGGGGTCCCCATAAGAGGGGAGCCGGGAGGGCGGGTCAGCTGGGAGGCGGGGTCGCGTCCACCAATGGACTGGCGAGGGGGCGGGGCCGCAGGCAGGAAGCAGCGGGAAAACGGGATCGGGTTGAGCGGGCGGCCCTGCGGCGGCTGGGGCGCCGCTCTCGGCGTCGGTGAAGAACTAGCACAGCAAGGGGCCCCGGAGCAGGATCGCGGAGGAGCGAGGGGGCAACCAGGCCAGAGGCGCAGTGTGATTAGAAACTTTTCTGCTGAAAACCACACAATGGATTCCTATGGAAGGAAATACAAGTTACTGGTAAGTAAGCTTAGACTTACTTTTCAGGGTCAGTGCTGGGTTAAAAGATGCAGCACTGGGTTCTCTCCTGATAACAGGTGAGTAAATCGGAATTCATAGTTCAGCTGATTTTAGAGGAATATTTGTAAGTTTCAAAAATGGACACCTAGAAACTTTTCTGGTGAAAACCACACAATGGATTCCTATGGAAGGAAATACAAGTTACTGGTAAATACGCTTAGAATTACTTTTCAGGGTCAGTGCTGGTCTAAAAGATGCAGCCCTGGGTTCTCTCCTGATAACAGGTGAGTAAATCCGAATTCGTAGTTTGGCTGATTTTAGAGGAATATTTGTACAATGGTGAAGGAAGGGGGCGGGGTCTGAGGTGACCTGTGCAAACGCGCCCTGTGGCGCTTTTTAAGTTGGGGAATTAATTCCGCTTCGATCCTGAGATCCCCTGGGCGCCAACTAGCCCACCAGGTACCTCCAGTATGCGCCACGGGGCTGCATTGCAGAGAGGTGTTCAGAGGCCACGCCCCTTTTTACAACACTCTGCAACGCAGCTCTGTGGCGCTTCCTGGAGGTACCTGGTGGGCTAGTTGGCCCCTAGGGGACCTCTGGATTGAAGAGGAATTAGTTCCCCAACTTAAAACGCGCCACAGTGCGTGTTTGCACACATATCACCTCAGGCCCATTACTCATTTCATCCCTACAAGGGGACTTGATTACAGTGAATATATATATATATATATATTCACTGAAAAAATCCATAGGTTTCAGGGGTGTTATAGTTAGCTGGATATTTCACTCATACAAAACCATAGAAATTCCCCCGTTATAGTTAGTTCAGCTAACTATAACTCGCGCCCCCGCGATGCACTGCTGATGACGTCACATATTACATCACTCATGACATGGTCAGTTGCATCACTGATGACATTACTGATGACATCTCAAATGACATCACTGATGACATCATCCAGTGTCAGTGTGTTTCTGTAAAGTTTAAATATGTTTGGCTTGGAAATTTTAGTCTCCTACATTCACGCCTCCTTGTGGCCTTTCTGTACATGGCTTGGCAGTTTGTGAAACACACAAGATGATGGACGGAATGCTGCACATTGGCAAAACATTCACCCCCAGTCACAGATCTGGGTTTAATCCATCGTTATTTTGCTCACCACGCCACCCAGTTCAGACATGACCATATGCAAATCAGTCTTGATGCTGTGCCTCCTGGGAACAGTCCAGCCCGAACTGCCAATCCATGTCTTCCCTGGATCGGAATCAAGCATCCTAGGACCGGTTTCGGGGTTTCACCCCTCTTCAGCCAGGATAGCTTGAGTCCAGTGGCGTAGTGAGCACGGGACCCACGTCTGGGCATACCCTTCCCACATAGGGCGAACAGCAAAACACACAAGATGATGGACGGAATGCTGCACATTGGCAAAACATTCACCCCCAGTCACAGATCTGGGTTTAATCCATTATTTTTTTGCTCACCACGCCACCCCAGTTCAGAGCCGCAGGTTAGTGGTTCCATCCACACTCCTGAACTTCCTGTTTTCTTCTGTTGTGATGATGGACTTAGCCCCACGTCGGGTTAGTTTTTCAAATACACAAACCTCTGTTCCTGTTGGTTATCCGCATCAACCAATTTGCCATGGCCTTTTTCCCTTCCCAGATACGGATGGTGGGGTACAGTTGCTGCCACTTTCTCTGTTCTTTTCTCCATTTCAGAGAATTGCATTCTATTTGGGGAAGAAACGCGTTCTGGTGTATCAGTCTACCACATTGTTTTTGATGTTTCTCCATCAGTGGACTGCAGCACTAGCAGAGAAGGATTCTTCTCTTGTTGTGGCTCATAAGAGGTGTGGGCAGCTATGCGCATGTGTGGATTTGAGGTCATTTAATAAAGAAATTTGGGTGGACTCAAATGCATTGTCCAAAATCAATGATTTGTTTGCCTGTGTAAGAGAGGCCAGGTTTTTTCTAAACATTGATTTGGCCAGTGTCTACCATATGGTAGAGTTACATCTGGACTCATGTAATTTGACTGTTTTTACTTCTGCACTTGGTAAATTCTAATACTGGCTCATGCCTTTTGACTTGGCATTGGCTGCCTCGGTTTTGCAAAGGGTAATGCACAACTTGCTTAAAGGTGTGGATGGAGTACTGGTGTTCCAGGACGATGTGCTGATTTTTGCCAAGGATGCTCAATCTCATGATGTCATTCTACATAGGGTACTTAATGTCTTAGAGAAACACGAGGTAGACCTCAAGATTGAGAAATGTAACTTTTTCTGCAATGAAGTAGAATACCTAGGTCACATGATCTAACCGGAGGAGATCCGACCTAGACCCAGTCTTTTGAAAGCCATTGTGAACACCCCTCCCCTCCCCCCAGTGATAAGATGGGGTATAAGTCTTTGCTGGGATTATGTGAGTACTACTCTCAGATCATTTCAGAATTTGCACCAAGGTGCGCCTTATCAGCAACTTACTTAAGAAGGGTGTCAAATTTGTGTGGTGTGAGGATTGTGTTTCTGCCTTTGAAAAACTCAAATCTACTTTGGGAAAGAGCAAGGCTCTCGGACCTTTTGATTGGTTTTTCCATGCGGTATTAAGGTGGATGCAAGCCAGATGGGGTTGGGAATTAATTTGACGCAAAGTGGTAGATATGGGGAAAACACTTTGGTGTTTGCATCCACTGAGTTCAGGGATGCTGAGTACCAGTACTTAGTTATTGAGAACGAATTGCTGGCATGTTTGTGGGCCATCAAGAAAATTCGTCCATACGTATGGGGAAGGCATTTCAAGCTACAGACGGGTCACAAGCTTTTAGTCACCATTCCGGGTAGTAGTGTAAGCAAATGTTGCACTCCCAGGATTTTGAGGATGGTCACAAAGTTATGACAGTACCAATTTTATATGACCCACATTTCAGGAAGTAAGAACGGGAGGGCTGACTTCCTTTGCCATTACCCTCACAAAAAGGATGAGCATGAAAATGTGGAATTTGATGAGCTGTTTGATGAGGATTCTGAGGATTGCCTGGCAGCAGCGTTGGAAATACCTGAATTGAAAATAGGTTCTGAAAAGGACTGGATGGGTGCATTGAGGAATGATGCGCTGCAACAGCAGGTGTGTGAACTGGTTAGGAAAGGCTATCCCAGAGTAAAGGTTTTATCCTCTTTATTACAACCTTACCGTTAGGTTGACAGGGAAATCTCGATCGAAGATGATAGGCTCTTAAGCCCTGATAAGCTCATTCCTCCCCATCTGGTCAGGCATATCATCATCAGAAAGGCCCATGACGGACATTTGGGAGCGAACCTCACCGAGTCGCATTCGGAAAACCTTTTGGAGGCCCAGCATGGGTGCAGAGATTGATGAGGAGGTGGAAAATTGTTGTGTGTGTGGAGCAGCTAATAAGAGCCTCAAGGTGGTAATGCCTCCCCTCATTTCTATCCAGTGCCTCTCTGGTCCATAGGTCAAACTGGGCATTGATGTGATGGGGCCCTATGATTTGTTGCCTGGTGGATCTAGGTAAATATTTGTACTTATGGACTATTGGTCAAAATTACCAGAAATGAAGATGATCAGGGAGCCTAATGCATCTAGGTTGGAAGTTTGCATGAGAGAACGGTTCTAGGAGGTTCTTGTCTCTGACAATGGAACTCAATTTGTAAGTAAGAATTGCAAGCTTTCTTTGCTTCATGTGGAATAAAGCATTTGAGGAGTTCTTTATACTACCTACAATCAAACAGTCTTGTGTAAAGAAAGAACAATGTGGTCGGGGAGTGAATTAAGTGGGCCAAATCGGGGAACCATGACATTACCAAATCCTTGAGCAGTATGTTATGGTTTTACAGAACAACACCACATTCTTTCACCAAAGTTTCGACTGTCAAGCTTTTGAGAGGAAGAAAAGCAGACACTAGTATTGGATCTGGATGGATGAACAAGTGGCTCAAATCAGACTCTGACGAATATTTGAAACTTTGGCATTATACTAAAAAAGGTGCTAAAATGGTTCCTCTTCTGGTGGGGGACATGGTCTGGATAAAGTCTCCTGAACATGTAAAAACAGGGAAAATAAAGTACGGTGAGCTGACTAGAGGGGATGAAGTTTGGTAGTAATGCGGTTCAAGATGAAGTGGGGAATTGGTGGAATCTTGCCAGAGTTGTCTAGGTGAGAGTTAGTCTGGGTGTTGATGGTGAGAGAGATGAAATTGGGAAGAAACATTTCTCCAATAAGAGATGTGAGATCTCTCAGTTGCATAGGAGTGAGATTCCTAAAAGAATCTCTAGGGTTATCATCACTCCGAGCAGGTTCCTTGTGTGATTCTGTGTTTTATCTGCTCTGTTGCTGTTTTGTATTTTTGCTGTTGTTTTGTTTGCCCAGTTTTTTTGTTTCTTGTTTGGGAAGAAGGGAAGATGTGTAGTTCTAGCAGAGAATGATTCTCTGTGTTTGCTCTCAGGATTCACTGTTAGTGTAATTATAGGTGATCATTATCTGCCAATGTTCTCAGGTTGCTATATGGGCCCACATAATGCTAGTCCTGAGAATGTCATGTTTAAAAAGATATTCTGTTTTGATTACGGTTGCTTGTGGAGTTAACACTGAATGTGCCTCTTCACAACTGTGTAGCCTGTACAATAAATCTTACCTGAGATTTTCCTGCGGCTCCAGTGTCAATACTACATGGACCCATGAAAAGTATTATTGAAAAGGCCAGTGCAATGATGAATGGACCTTACACTTAAGCGATTTCTAATGTGACTATGCTCTATTTCCCTCTTTATTTGGAGTGATTTTTGAATGTTGACACTATATTTCTTTTAAATTAACTATTGAAGGAGTTACTTTGATTGTGATTTTATTCTGCTCCTGAAGTCTATCCTGGTGGGGGCGAGTGAAGTTAACTTGTTTCCCTCTGACACCTACGAGAGTTGTTATATGGTGAGTGTATTTTTGTGGGGTCTGGCACAGAAAACTAGGGGTTAATTACGAAATTGGGCGAAGGTGCGGAATGGGAACTGCCCAACTTCAGGTCAGCAGTTCTGACCTTAATAATTGGATGCGACCGCCTATAGGGTAGTCAGAAACATCAATTTTTCAAAGGAAGCTTGTGTGGTGGGCAGAAAAGACCCGCAGCACAAGCTCCATTGAAAAATTTATGTTTTCAAACATCAGTGCACCATGTAGCAGGCACCTCCGTGTGCCTGCTACATGGTGCCTGCTACATGGTGCAGGGATGTTGCCAGGCCCCAGAGCAGAGGGCCAGTAGAGAAGGGGGCCATGCTAGGGCCCCCCAATGTCACTCAGCCTTTCCATGTTGGAGGGGCCGACATGGAATGGCTGTCGGAAACCAACATCATAATCCCTACTGCAGGGCGGCGTCATCAAGGGATTATGAAGTGTTTCCGACACATCAACAGCCGGACGATGCGTTGGATGGTTCCTTCGCCTGCTGCCTCCGACAGCACGCATTGTAATGTGTCGGTCGGAACACAGCAGCAAATGGTGGTCGGACCGCAATCAACTAGATGTTAGTTACGGTTGGACCACACTCGTAATCGACCCCATAGTTGTTTGGTTGCTCTAAGTGGTTCCTTTTGTATCTGGAGTACTAAT
This sequence comes from Triturus cristatus, assembly GCF_964204655.1. Classification (NCBI taxonomy): domain Eukaryota; kingdom Metazoa; phylum Chordata; class Amphibia; order Caudata; family Salamandridae; genus Triturus; species Triturus cristatus. The sequence continues at coordinate 427,922,191 of NC_140593.1, forward strand.
GGGTGCTGTCTTTTCTTTCAGAAAGTACTTCCACAATACAAAGGGTGATTTACTAGATAACATTGGTGCAGGGTGATTGTGGCAATATCCTGTTCATCCATTGGGTTCCCCCTGTCTTTACATCCTCTTTCTTTCTCAATGAGAGTGGCTATCAGGCACTAGTGGTGTAATTTGTAGTGTATGGGGGCAGGTTCTGGAGGAGATTGATTGAGTCAACTTCACTCTGCAGATCTGAAACCTCAGGTCAGTGGAAACCTGACACTCATCTGCCATCTGGTATGTGGCATCAAAAGATGCATGACGTATGGCCTGCAGAATCAGCAATACTGTTTGTATCAGAAATCTGGAAATTGCCTACCAAATATCAGCAATTCTCTCAGTAGGATGAAGAACCTTCACAAGTGTCAAGCCAATAGCGCTCCTATGAAGGTTAACTTCTGTGTTGGAGTCAGATGAGACTGTTGGGAGTTGACAGTAAAGCTCAAGTTGGGGAGGAGAGTCACTGAGCACTGAAGGTATCCCTCCACCAGCACTGGGGTTCCTGCTGTCACTGGCCTGTCAATAACTTATGAAAATACATGGTCTCCTGACTGTTGAAGTGAGGCTGCCACTGTCGTGGCATGCCATTGGTACGCACCCCAAGTCCCATCCACTTCTGGTCCTGGGGTATTGAGCAGGCCATTGCACCCCTTGCTCATTGTACTGTCACTCAGAATTTCATCTGTGCTGGTGAGGCAGGGACATGCCACTCAGTATTGCGGCTGCCACATGTGTGCTGCCCAGCTGTGTCCCCCCCTTCACTAGCACAGCCAATCCTGTCCTAAGAGGGCACTACACAGAATGCAATAGCATACCCTATCTGAGTAGAAGGCTACAGCGAGGTTTGAGGATTTACCACAGGATTTGAGTATCCTGTGATGCAAGGATCTAATACAGGATTCGAAGATATGCAGTCTATAAAAGCTTCACCTAGGGTGTGGCTTAAGATTAGGGCTCCCGGTTTTATGGTATTTATTCATTTGCCATTTCCGTCTGTATTGATCCATAGTTCTTTTTTGCAAATTTTATCTGTATTTATCCATATTTATTTTGGGTTTTGTGAAAAAGTAAGCTGAAATTAGTATATTTCCACATTCATTTAACCCATAAATATGCACTCATGCATGAATGTCTGCTAGGTTTCAGTGCTGTGAACACCTACAGAAGATAAATCAGTGCACTTATATGAAAATATGCAAATTTCAGTATCAACCTTGTGTAACTGCTATTAAAGCCTATTTACTAAAATTCCTTCCTTGTTCACCTCCTTATCTATAAATCCACACATCTATTGGTTTGGAAGTCATTGTTTATTTATTAAACACACAGCTGTCCCAGCAGACAGTATTTATAATTACTCAAAAAGCAATCCATTTTCCGTTTTTATACACATTTAAAAATAAATACAGGCAAGAAAATGAATGTTTTCTGTCAGTATTTATCTGTAAAAATCAGTAAAAATGGAAAACAGGGAGCCTTAATTAAGATCTACTCTTCACCTGTGTTCCTGATGCTCCAGGTAAGACACTCTTAAAGCAGAGTTCATCTTCTCAGAAGTTTCTGCTTGTGGCACATCTAAGAACAATTTCTACATTACCACTTCAAAGACATTCTTTGCATCCTTAGAACTCTTCAAATAATTTCCTTGCATATTCAGAACTCCTTGACCTCTTTCAGTGCTGTCTTTAAGGATCACAGGTTAGTGATTAGCTAGATAGAGTTAGATTTATTTTTTGGGATTGTGGAACTACTGTTGGAATCTGGAACTGTCTCTTGCACAAGTGTAATGGAACTCTGCCACACCTTCTGAGTTGTGCTATTACAACTGTCTCTTGGGCCATTGCAGAGTTATGTACAAATTATGCAAGACAGTTTGTTTCAGTTCCATGTTTTAAGTTGTGGAATTTTAACAGCTGTGTTGGACATCAGAATAGGAACAGTCACTTGACGACTCCCTTGGCTCTATCAAGATAAAGGTACTGATCCATGAATACACCTGTTCCTACAGTGATTCTTTAGTATTGGTCCAGTTTCTGTAGGCTGGTACCAGTCATGTGAAAGACAGTTGAATAAACAGTTGCCTTGTGTTCTGTTTGGTATAAAAGAGCTGTCACTCGTGAGAGACTGTATAACAAATGAGAGTCCCCATTTGATATGACGAGCTCTGTGAATGAATACAACTCAACAATGTCTCTTGTCTTCCTTCTCACATATTCTTATAACCCTTTTTGCAGTCAGTTTCTATCACCATCTTGAACGTGTTCAGCACTGTTGACATGGAAGGAGACTAGTGGGTTCACGCACTTTCCTGCAGCAATATTCTGATTTACAGTATAGTAGAATTTGAATCTGAGAGCCATACCTGCCAGCACTTTTGTGAAAACATGGGGTGCGATCATCTGCCTGAAGGACAAGACCAGGAACTGGTAGTGTTGGGATTTCATGGAGCACCTCTGCTAACACATGTGGGCATGTGGAATTGGAAGATCAAAATCATTCTTGAGATCCAGGAATGCAAACCAATCTCCCACATTCAAAGCCAGTAAGACTTGATCAGGAATGAGAAATAAGTTACTTATCTGTAACTGTAGTTCTCCAGTATTTGAAGCTTTCATAGATTCACATGCTTGAATCATTCCCCGTCATCATGATGGGAGTCCCCAGTACTTTAAATAGTAGCAGCGGTAAGGGAATAGACTAGAACAGGCCTAGGCCTTACAGTTTGTTTACCTATCATAGTCATTTTTAAAAAAGAGACCAAAGTCTTTCCCTTGTTTTTTGGAGTGCTTTCTCCTTGCTTTTCCCTCGTTTTGACTGCTTTCTCTTGATTTTCCCCTCCATTTTTGAGTGACTTCTCCTTGTTTTCCCTTGTTTTCACTGCTTTCTCCTTGCTTTTTCTACTGTTTTTTGAGTGCCTTCTCTTTGCTTTCACTTCGGTTTCATTGCTTTCTCCTTGTTTTTTCCCTCATTGCCACTCCTGCCTACCGCCTTTTTTCTGCCTTGCCTTGCCCACCACCTCCTAACCCCCTCCCTCCTCCCAAAACCTACTTAACGGAGGCCGTAGCGTGACCCCATTGAGCAGGCCCCAGGCCCAGCTTACCCCGTGCTGCTGTATCACTCTTGCTCCTGTCTTCTCCTTGCCTTTTCCTCTGTTTTTTAAGTGCTTTCTCCTTGCTTCTCCCTAATTTTCTCTGCTTTGTCCTAGCTTTTTTACCCATTTTGTGAGTGCCTCCTCCTTGCTTTCTATTCATTTTCATTGCTTTTTTGTTCCCAACCAATATTTTAGTGCCTTCTCCTTGCTTTCCCCTCATTTAAAAAAAAAAGAAAAAAAAAAGCAGTTAGCAACTCCAACACCTCGAGAATCTCATGGGTGATTTGCCACGCTTTATAAATCATTGATTGATCTCTTTGTCCCAGAATTGTAAACTTTACTTGAGTTTATTAATAATTAATATTTGGAAACTCGCTTACTATGCATACTTTAAATACAGCAAGACCCACACAAATGTTAGTGTGTTTTAATGTTTCAAATGTGTATCAAATGAGCATTTATTCAGAGAGTGTATCAGTGAGTACATTGTCCACACGCTGAAATTCAGTGATGAAGATATAATTCCATCCTCCTAGATGCAACCAAACACAAATATATCTAAGCCACTGTATATTTGCAGAAAGAAGTCACTTGAGGGAAATTAGCCCAAAGTATGGAATAGTGAGCTTGATCAACACAGAGCAATAGCCCAAAAGAGAAGAATTACATTCTGGAAGGAGATTCAACAGAAGGCAATAATGATTAAAATACTCTCTGAGGTGAACCAGAAACCCCATAAGGAGGACCTCCCAAAGCACCGAGAACGAAATAGGAAGCCCAGTTCATCTCGAACAAATTAAACACAAGTCCATCCTATCAGACTTCGTACAACGTAAATGTATAAAACAGTATAACTTTACAGTCAACTAGATGGAAGACAAACCAGCTCCGCTCCAATACAATTGATTAGAGGCTACAAATTAGCTATCAAAGAAAGCAAAAAAAAACTTTCAAGATGAACGTATGGCTAAGAGTGAGCATTGATTAAAAGGGCTCCTTAAATTAGACACTGCTGCGACTGCTCCATCTCACTGCTTATATGGCTATGAAACCCATAACCCACATATCCGAAGAGCTAAATCTTTTCTTTAAAGCAAAAAACAATATTGAGAAAAAACACCAGGGACTAGCCACAACTGCCAGCCCCTATGTCAGCTCACCCTCCTGAGCCAGGGAAAGGCTATTGGCATGTCAATTCAACCCAGCTGATATTGAATTACTTATGAAGTCTATAGGAGGCTGGTTCAGTACATAGTGTACACCTAAGGTGAGGAACTGATTCCAGGCAACCCTTAGTGATAAAAGCTGTCAAGGGGTAGCTGTGGAGAGCAACTAAGGCTTATCAAGGAGGGTGTAAAGCAGTTGCATGTACCACTATGTTGGTCAGTAAGCTTTTCACAGAAGAAAGAACCACACCAGGTGAGTAGCAGAATACATTATATGTATTACTACACACTAGACACTAACTTAGTATATTTCCTACCTGGAGATATCAATTAAACGCAGAGAATACTTAGTAAAATGTAAGTGGCATAGGAAACACATTGGGCCCCACCAGGGGGCAAAACCATATACTAAAATAGTGGAATGCGGAATGGTTACCAAAATGGGACCAGTACCCAAGGTTGGAGGACCCCGGGGGAAGCAAGGAACCACCCAAGGCGAGGAGCCAGGGACTCCAAGGTACCCATGTGCAGAGGGGTTACACCGGGTCAGATGTCCGTAGGATAACACAGGGTAAGTTGTGGATGTAAAATTAGAGTTAAAGTTCCCTTCACAAAGGAGCCCAAAGGAACTACCTGGATCAAGGAAGGTTCAAGAGCCTATCCCACCCGTGGACCCCCAGAAGATACAGACCCCTGCACCAGGGGGCACGGGTGCATAGGAGTGGAGTGGGGTGGCAAACATCCGTAGATGTCAATGGAGGGTCGTGAGAGTTCAGCAGTTACAGCGTATTGCGGACCAGGCCAGTGGAACCAGGACAAAGAATCCTGACGAGAAGAACCTGAAAGCAGGGGGGGCAGAGTCCAAACCACCTGAAGGTGACCAGGAGACACAGGAGCACAATACCTGCCCTGGGTGAAGTTTCTTGCTGTAGCATGGTGAAGAAGAGACAGCAGCTATGGAGACCAGCCTTTGTTGCAGATGTCCAGGAGCCTTTCTGGAGCTGTTCCATGGCAGTCGATGAGTGCATGAAGGTCAATTACCTTGGCAAACGCAAACAATGGTTCGCATGAGAAGATGCTTGGTTGCAGACCAGCAAAGTCTGTGAGACTAACCCAGCAAGGGTAGGTCAGGGCCAGCCCTCAGCATGCAGGAGAGCCAGCAGGAATCAATGAAGCCCACTAGAGGACGCTCTGGCAGCAGGCACAGAAGGTCGCAAGGATGCCCCGGCAGCACACAGGAGATGAGGGCCCACGATGCAGAGGAAGCAGGAAGGACAACTTGCTTGGAGCTGTGTAGTGCTGGCTGGAGGCAGGGGCTACTTCGAGCTTGAAGATCTTCAGTGGAAGGTGCCAATATGTCGTGGTAACGCTAAACAGATGCGGTGCTCAGGGAGGCGGTCTATCTTGGCTGGAGAGAGATTATAGTCTCCCAACATGCAGAGCTGACTGGTCAGGCCTCAAAAGAACCAACATACTACCACCTGTGTCGCAGAGCCATGCAAAGTCCGTGGTGCAGCAGGATCAGTAAACCGGTCATTGATGTCGAGGTGCCTGCAGATGCAGGGAAGTGACTCCTTCACTTCAAGGATGATTCCTTCAGGCTAGGATGCAGGCTTAGTCCTTGGTGACTCAGAGGATGCACAGCAATGGAGTTTCAGATCTATGGAGAAGCACATGGACGAAGATGAAGCAGGATGCTTCCTACCGGGAGCAGTCTTGTCGTGGGTCCTGTCTTAAAGAACAGCAGAGTTCCAGTGTCCACCAACAGAAGAGTCTTTGAACCATCTTTAGGGACAGGCAGTCAGTTCCAGAAGTTGTTGTTGGGATGAATCTAAGGACTCAGAAGGAAGCCCTTAAGTAACCCTAAAAAGGGAAAGGACCTCTTCTCTGCTGACCCACCTATCAGAGGGGGTCAGGAACACTACTCAGATGTCCTAGCCAGTCAGATGCTCTCAGGGGTCAAAATTCAACATGGCAGAATCAAGTGGCAATCTGGAGGAGCTCTAGGCACCTCGCTAGGGAGCAGTTGAACAGGTGGGTGGTCAGTCCCCTGCCCTTTGTGTAGTTTTGTGCACTACCGGGAGCCAAGGGCTCCTGAACTGGGCAAAACTGGTTTATGCATGGATGGCACCAAATGTGCCCTTCAATGCAGTCTGGTGGTGCTTGGAAGAGCCACCACCCTACCTAATTATAAAGGAGAGGTGGTCTCACTTTTCCTTTACAGGAAATCCTTTGTTAAGCTTCCCCTGCCAGAGTGAAGCTCAAACAGCAGGGGGGGGCAGCACTGTCTAGGATAGGCAGCAGCAATGGCTGGCAGTCAGACCCTGTAAGGCTACACAGGTAGGTATTGGAGGGTCCTTCAAGGAGCCCCCCAGTACATGGTATCATGCAACTAATACAGGAATAGGTGTAGTTGCATGATTCCAACATGCTTGATACCAACCATGTCCAGGTTTGGGGCAACCATTATGTAGTTAGACATTCCAATTTGCCATGGTCCACTACATACCTTATAATGGGTGTCCCGCACTTACAAAGCCCAGAAAATCTAGTCTAGGATTTGTAGGGGCACCTCAGCTCGTGCAGAGGTGGACTTAAGGGCCTACATTAGGGGGTGACTTATAGGCTTTAAGTGCAGTGACCGGGATATAAGGGAAATGTTTATCTGAAGTGAAGGGTGCACGTTCCCTGTTACGCACACTGCAATGACAACTCTGCAGACACAGTTTGCAAGGGCTCCTACGGGTGGCACAATACATGCTGCAGCCCATAGGAGACCCTGGTGTACCAATGCCCTGGTACCTCATACCAGGGACTTATAATGGTACCTCAGTATGGTACCTCAGTATGGCAATTGTGGGGTATGTATAGAACTTACCAGTAAATTTAAAGGAGAAAGGACTATCACTGGGATCCTGGTGAGCAGGATTTCCGTAAACTACAGTTAAAACACACTGACACCAAGGCAAAAAGTGAGGATATCTGTGCCAGAAAGATCCTACTTTCCTACAAGGTCATTCAAGTCTACTTTCCAGTAGGCTCTGCCCCAGCATGGTTACTCAGGGCGTTTGCACACTTGGTTGCTTGTCTTATTTGCTGCCTTATTAATCCATCCATTCAAGAAGGCTACATCCAAGAGCCACTACGAAAATAACTGTTAATTTCCTACCCCCATAGAAAACAAATTTGAATTCTACAATATTAACACAATTCAGACCAAGTACCACGGTAATAGTATTAGCTTAAGTCCAAGCAAAATGTGGTGTGGGTCACCTAGGAAACCGCAGAAGGCCAACAACAGCTCTTCTCCCTACAGTCTGACTTCCTGTCAAATCAAGGCACAGGAAGCAACCATTTACGTGTGCTGATGAGGACTCAGCTCACTTTTTGGTGATGCTGATCTTCCTGCAGTAGTTAAAAGTGGAGATCACTTTATTCTATTCAATAAATTGCCCATGGAAATTTGTGCAGCCTCCACCACAATTGGATGGTTGGATCCTTCATCTCACACCACATCCAGAATATGACATTAGATTTGTTTATGTCCAAGAAGCAGGACTGTCCTATAGTAAATGTCCAGTCACATGATTGCTGCCAGCTTCTACTTCTAGCTAGCTCTCTTATTTTATCACCTGAAATAATTATTTTCTATGTGCTCAATCCTAAAATGACAAGATCTTGGTACAGTATTGAACCTACAAAGAGTACTGAAAAACACAGAGACCTGGACAAATAACACTTTCTTAGAACCTACCAGCTCCAAAACAGAGACAATTCCTTTTGAGCTAATGGAAGATTCATCCTTCGGTCACTTCCTATTCCAGAGATCCTTAATCAAAAGTTTGGCATCTCTTACAAAGAAAAAAAAACAACGAGGCAATGCATTTCATGGCAACACGACCCTCAGAACTAGTAGAGGCACAGATGTGTGGAGTTGCTTCCACTACCTTGCAAAATTAAGACGCGTTTTGCCACTGCTGTCCATCAAGCATAAAACCCTGGAGGAGAGAGCAGCTGTTAATTTGATTCCACATGTGACATCCATGCCCTAGTGCTTCCTGAACACTGTCTGTTGTCACTGAAAGACTGCATATGCACTGGGCACTGAGACAGTGCTGCTGGATGCCACACCCAGGTCATTAATGGATGCCCTCATAGGTTGGGCAGTGCTGATTGCGCTTTGATCTCTGACAAAAGGTGGGTAGCTCTATAATCAGATGGAGAAAAAAGTCTGTACGGGCAGAGGTGGAGCTGCGCAATCCAGCAGAAGACAAGGAATATCACACTTTGTAGCATTTTATGAGTATTTAACCATCACTTGAACTGTGCACTACCTTTCCCAGGATGGTGACTGTCCAGAGAACTCTACTGAAAGCTCCTAATTCAAGATGAGGCATGAGCCTTTCCTATGATGCCAGTTCCCGTGTGAATTAAACATGAAATAGGCAATCATAGGAGAAAGATGTATTGCAACACGTGTTCCCTATTTTTTTTTCCCATTTCAATAATACAATACAAGCAAATCATAAGAATAAAATCATAACAAAAATAAAATCAATTTCCATACAATAAAATAATGTGGACAAAATAAAATCATAATCATCATAAACGTTCCTTCCAATCAAAGTTTAAATGATACTTCATCATGACGACAGGTCACAACAAACAATCAGGTCTTACAATACTTGTCTGCACAATTTGTGTTGTTTCCATAATACAGCAAGGCCATTCTTCCAATATCATCATTGCATTGAGCATTCGCGTCACTTTTGTCGGCTTATGCATACCAGCACCAGGTACGTCAGTTATGTCTATTATGTCTGCGGATTTCCCTCCGTCAATGGAGGTGTTACCGTTTGTTCTGGAGTTCGAGTCTCAATGTAAGTGGCATATAGGCTCCAAAGTTCTTCGGACGATTTCTAGGGGGGAGGAGCTCACTATAGGTTTCTGTTTGCGTGTTGCAATCCATCATATCCCTGGACCATTGTTTCAACATGGGGGGGGGCCCTCTGGACCAATGCATCGCCAATACATGTTTAATGAGTGCCATGTCTACCAGGCGTCAAATGGGTTTCTGTATCTTTTTTTAATAACCTAGAAGTGCTAGTATCGGGTCTGGGCTTAGATCTACCTGCGTTATCGCCTGGAGTTCCGCAAAGATCTGTATCCAGTAGTTTGCTATCGGTGGGCAGAGCCATGCTAAGTGTAGGAAATCAGCCTCTGGAGCGCCGCAGCGATCACAGACCGGCTCTTCGCGGAGCCCGTATTTGTGAAGGCGTGTTGGTGTATAATAAATGCGGTTCAAAATTTTAAACTGAATGAGCCTATGGCGTCCATTGAGCGAGTTACATTTAGTAGCCTCGCAGCAATACCTCCACATGGCGTCATCTATGTCCAGTTCCAAGTCCACTTGCCATTCTAGCCGGGCTTTATTGTGGCGATCTCTGTTCAGCTTCTGTGCCTGGTAGTATATCCTTGCGACCATGCGTTAAAGGGATGTTGCCTGAATCAATGCGGAAAATGAGTGCACTTCCGGAGATTCCAGCATTTCGTCACCTAGGATCTGTCTTATGGCACTCTGGGCTCTGAAATAATGGTATGTGGTTAAAGGCGTGGGTCTCGGCTCCCTCTCTAGGTGGTCTGTCCCTTCCCTTCCCCGTCCATCACTGAAAAAGTCTCCTATTGTGTTCAGTCCTAAAGTGTGTAGTGCTGCGAGCATCTCTGGGGAAGTTAAAGTTGGTAACCATTCACACCAGGCTATGGGCATCTTACGTGAGTATAGTATAGTTGCCGCTTGCCTATTTATAAGGTTGTGTCATGCATGAACCGTGGCGTTAATCGAGTCCACAATGGTGGTATTTCTACTGGACGGGTGGTGTAGAACTGGCGCGGGGCTGTTTATCAGCCCAGGCCAATTTAATTAACAGTGAACAGAGATGTTTGAAAAATTGGGCTGGCAGGACCATGGGTATGTTAATAAAAAGAAAAAGAAAGCGGGGTAAGACTACCATTTTCATTAATGATATTCTACCTAATAGGGAGAGGGGAGGCGAATCCAACGCACAATGTCATCTTCTAACCTAGCAACAGCGCGGCCATAGATCTCATGGAAAACAAGATCTAGGTCTGTATGTATGTGTATCCCCAAGTACCATACCCGGTCTTCAGACCACTGCAACGGGAAATCTAATTCTTCTGGGGCAGTCACTGGAGTTAAGGGAAATATCACTGACTTCGTACAATTTATCCTAAGGCCCAATAGTTCGCTGAAGCGTACTATTTCACGCATAAAAGGAGACACATTAGTGGCCGGGTCCCTAATACACAGGAGCGTATCATCTGCATATGAGGACACAATGAGGTTGTAATCTGGAAATCGTATCCCCCTATGGCTATGGTACTCTCGCAGTGCGCATGCTAATGGTTCGGCTACTAGTCCATATAGCAGTGGTGATAGGGGGCAGCCCTGTCTGGTGTCCCTGGATATTCCCAGCGGGGCAGTGACCACATCACCCACCTTTACTCTAGCTGTGGGGTTCTTATAGAGTGTGTTAATTAGGCTTAGATAAACACTGCCCAACCCCATGAGTTCCAAAGTCTGCATCATGAACTTCCATTCCACCGAATCAAATGCTTTTTCAGCATCTAAAAAGATTGCCGATGCTTTTGTGGCAGGGGCAGTGTGCTGTATAGCACCAAATACAGTGCGGAGAGTATATGTAAGAGTGCATCCTGGTATAAAACCCGTTTGTTCTGCCCCCACTAAGGTTGGCATTAATGGGGCAAGCCAGTTTGCTAGGACCTTGGCGAATATCTTTGTGTCAACATTTAAGAGGGAGAGCGGGCGATAGGAGGAACATCTATTTGGGGGTTTGCCGGGTTTCAGTATTACCACTAGGAGTGCCTCTCTCATTGTGGAGGGGAATCGTTCCCTCCTCGGCCATTTCTTCAAATAGAGTCAACAAGTGAGGTACCAGTAGGTCCTGGAATGCCTTATAGAACCCCATTGGGTCCTGGTGCACTACTTGCATGCATCGTAGCAATAGCAGCTTTAATTTCCCACGTCTCTAGCAGGCGCATTAAATATTCCCTATGGTTATCAAGTAGCCAGGGCAATTTAATATATTCCAGATATTCCAGAATATCAGTTTGTGGTATTGGACCTAGATTGGTAGAGTGTCGCATAATACTCCCTAAAACATCCCGCCACCGCTTCCGTATCTGCCAGTATCTCCCCGTTATCAGTTGTCAATTCTATGGGGTGTGAGACCGCTCGATGACCTTTCATAAGATTAGCTAGGGCGGCGCCTGGGCGCTCTCCCTCTCTATATACCCTGGCTATTGCATATTTACCCAGGAGCTTCACTTCCCAATCTGCCTCAGTGTGGTATTCTTCGAGTGTGGCTTTCAGTGTAGCTTGCAGTGTGGGATCGTCATTGGTCAGTGTCTCTCTTTCCAGATCTCCTAGGGTTTGTTCTAACTGCCTCAACTGGTCTCTAATCGATCTGAGCACACCAGAGTGTTTGGAAAACGCTACACCCCTTACATAAACCTTAAACATCTCCCAGACCGTGGTGAAGTGTGGGACAGACCCAATACTCATCTCAAAGAAGGTTTCCATAGCCTCCAGCATCTCGGCTCTAAATAGCTCATCCAATAGTGCATAGGGAAGAAATCGCCACGTAAACGGGGGTGGCCTTTTGGCTGTGGCGGTCAAAGCCAGGAGCACCGGGGAATGGTCAGAATAGGTTCGGGTGAACACCTCACATTCTCCAAGAGAACTTTGTAGTGACCTTGATAGGAACCAGTAATCTATTCTGGTGTGAAGGTTATGGGGTGCAGAGTAATGCGTGAAGCCCCCGGCTAGGGGAGATCGAAAACGCCATCCATCAAACATGCTTAATTCCATAAGAGCATCTAAAATGGCTTCTGCTGTCTGCGTGCGGCGCCTTGGCAGTCCTTCAGAGCGATCAAGGTCAGGTTGGACTGTGCAGTTAAAATCCCCCCCCCGCGAAATCTGAGGTGCGTCAGGAAACTGTCTGGCTATAGTCAGGAGTTCGGAATAAAATTGTGGGCAGTCGTGGTTAGGTCCGTATACATTTATCAATAAGTAGTCTGCACCCTGCCCCCTGCATCTAGACACCACATATCGACCATTAGCGTCTGTATGTAATTCTTCAAGTGCAAGTCTGGATGTGGGATTGATCCATGTTATTACCCCCTCGGGCGTGTGAGGTGAATCCTGCTGCGTGAAACGTGCCCCTTATTCTGCTCCTGAGCTGTGAGAGATCTGACATTGGGAGGTGTGTCTCCTGGAGGAGCACCACATCCACGCTGTGCCTTTTTAGATAGGACATAACCTTCCTTGTCTTATGTTGGTCATTGAGGCCTCTAACGTTCCACGTCAGGAGCCGCAGTTTAGTGCCCATTAGCTATAATAAATCAATAGTTGATTCCCAGATTAACATGTCTGATTCTTTTTGCTATGTGTCAGGGTCATGATGTATCCTGAGTGACGTGTAGAGTGTATCAACACATCTAAAATTCACAATTGCATGAAGAAACCCATATGGAGAACAGGTAAAATGAAAACAAAACCAAAACAAAATTACAATTACACATATACAACCCCACCTCCCTCTGCCCACACCATGCCATCCCCAACTGGACATCGTGAAATGTCTCCGCCCCCTCCCATATTGAAAACCATCCCATTGAGCCACTATGCAGCGTGTAACACGCAGGGGCGGATGTTACCCAAGCACCGCTATGAAACCTTCAACGATTCCACACATATAAAGCGAAATAATGGCATGTCAACTAACCATTCTGAAACATCGAGTGAACCGTTGCACATATATGTAGTATAACTAAAGAAAAAAAATAAGGAAACCACCCGCAGATACTATTCCAAGCTTCTTATTACAGGTCCCTCGCCACCCCTTTACATTAACTGACATTTTTATCAAACATTTCAAACCTGTTCCGTTTGACTTGCGATTAGTGATAGTGGGTTTGGTCCTCCGTACTCCATACAGCAGCATACCATGATCGGTGAGGGTGAAGGGCGTCAGGGTGCCTATTGCACCAGGTTTCCATTATGGCGGGAGTTAAACAGCACTAAGAAGCCGTCGGCGTACGGCAAAAAAAAAAAACAGTATCCAGTGGTCTAGTCATTGTTCTCAAGAGAGCTTCCACTTGCTTCTGCCTCCACCGCCGCTGCTCCGTCCTGCCTCGATTCCTTTCTCGCCTTTTTGAGTAAGTCCTTCAGTACTTTTTGCAACATCTTCGGGTCTGTGATTATACGTGCAGAGCCATTCATGTTGACGTTCAGCTTGGCTGAATAGAGCATGGCCTTTGTGATGTTGTGATCCCGGAGTTTCCGTTTGAGGGGGTTAAATTGGAGGTGTGCCTCTTGTACTTTTGCTGTGATGTCTGGGTAGAGGGAGATGGCGGAGCCCTCATATTTAAGTTCTCCCAGTTCTCTGGCGTGCCTCAGAGCTGAGTCAAGATCCCGGTAATTCAGGAGCTTAGCTATCACCGGCCGCGGTGGGGCACCCGGAGCAGGTCTCGGCCCCAGCGAGCAGTGAGCTCTTTCAACTACAAACATGTCCGAAAATGCTTCACAGCCCAGAAGAGAGATCAGGAGCTTTTCAACAAATTGCTCTACGTTTCCCATCGAGGTAGCCTCCCGCAGGCCAGTTATGGGTAAATTACTGCAACGTGAGTGGGCCTCTAAATCCTCCATCTTATCTTGTAGGTCCGAGATGGTTTTGGCCATTTGCCTCTGCATTTGGTCCGTTTCGGTTTGGGCTTCCTCAACCTCCATGATCCGTCTCTCTGCCATGTCTGTACGCTCCGCTTGCTTATCGAGCCTCTCAGTCATTCTATCCATACGATAGACTAGAGAATCTATTTTCCGGTCCATAGTCATCAGACTTTTTTGGATAGTGGCAAACATTTGTTTCACATCGCCAGCCTCCTCCTCTGACATCTCCGTTCTGGCGTCCGCAGATCAAGCCTGTCTCTTTGTGTCTGGTGGTTTTAGCATCAAAGGGTAGCTTGGTTTGTGTTTTGTCTAATCGTCCCAAGATTTTAGCTATCGTACCTGCTACACAGCAGTGCGTGGCCCTAGACCCAGGGGAAGTTGCCGCCGCGCTGATGCAAAATTTGAGGTAGATCCCACCAACAGGTAGACTGGTCACGCGTGATGCGCTCCCCGCACGCGGCGAGTATATAATTTTGTCAAAGTCCCCCTGCGACAGGTTCCAAAGTCAGCAGGGCCGGCGATTGAGTCAGTGATCAAGGACCTAGTCGCGTGTTTGCGGGAAACCTCAGCTAGGGGCCCAGCCCCCAAGGCTTTCACTCCCCCCTGGGCAGCGTTTTGATGGTGGATGGTTCAGCACACATCTGCTGGTGATGTTCAGTGCTCAGGGCCTTCACAGCGAGCGGATAGGCCGTGCTCGTCAATGGAAAAAGAAAAACTATTGATGGACAGAATGCAGAACAATGTCATACATTCACCCCGGTACAGAGATCTGGGCCTAAATCCATTGTTTTTTTGCTCACCATACCATTCCAGTTTGGACCCAGCCATATGCAAATCAGTCTTGACCCTGTGCCCAATGCGAACAGTCCAGCACGAACAGCCAGGCCAGGTCCTCCCTGGACCGGAACCAGCATCCTAGGACTGGTTTCGGGGTTTCACCCCTCTTCAGCCAGGATAGCTTGATTCCAGTGGCATGGAGAGCACAAGACTCACGTCTGAGCATACCCGTCCCACTCGGGGTGACAAATGCAAAAAGAAATATTGATGGACAGAATGCAGGACAATGTCATACATTCACCCCAGTACAGAGATCTGGGCCTAAATCCATCGTTTTTTTGCTCACCATGCCATTCCGGTTTGGACCCAGCCATATGCAAATCAGTCTTGACCCTGTGCTCAATGGGAACAGTCCAGCCTAAACTGCAAGGCCAGGTCCTGCCTGCACTGGAAACAAGCATCCTAGGACCGGTTTTGGAGTTTCACCCCTCTTCAGCCAGGATAGCTTGATTCCAGTGGCATGGAGAGCACGGGACTCACGTCTGAGCATACCCGTCCCACTCAGGGTGACAAATGCAAAAAGAACCAATGGGCACCTCTCTCCACGCTGCCCGGTAGTCGTGCCACAGACCGGGGTCCCCACGAGCCCACCAAGGCAGCAGCATGCTCTGCCTCCACCCAGAGGCACCCCGCAACCAGCAGTAGGCTCTGCAGCTGGACCGGTAGGTAGGCAATATACAGTCATTCAGGCACCAGGTCAGCACGGTAGGCCCCAGCCCGGGAACCCAGCACCAAGCGCGTCACCGTTCAATGGCGCCTCATCACTGGAGCGCGCCCGCGTTCTCCAGCCCAGGGTGATCCCAGCATCCCCGGGCGTCCACGGTCTTCAGAAAGCTGAGGGAACACATGCAAGGAGAGGGCAGCGCTCTGCGCCAAGCAGGGGGGTGGGGGGCCAGATCTTCCTTTCCACTCACCGCCTTCGCCCCGCAGCACGTGTAGACTGGGCCCCGCTAGCCTCACAATCGCAGCAACTCCAGGTTTGTGACGCACCCACCTTCCAGCAGTCTGCAGGGTAGATTCAAGACTCCAGTCGCGTCCACCCGCCGGCCCCAATGCCGTCCCTTCGCAGATCTGTTGTGCGCAGCCCCAGCCTCGGTACTAAAGAAGGGCTTCAGTGGGGAGCCGCAAGGCGCGCGATCACGTCTCTCTCCTCAGCGCGGCGGGTAGGCCTTACCTCCCGCTGCCGCCATTGAGTTATTTCCAGCCGGGCCCAGAGCTCATCAATCCGTGGCGCCGCTGCTCTGGAGTCTTTCTCCGCCGCTTTTGTTACCGGACAGTGGTTAGATGACGGATTGTCTGAATGTGGTGCCGATGGCTCGTGGAGCTCTCCTTCTACACGGCCATCTTGTTTTGCAGCAAGCACCCCACCCCCCCCCCTTCCCTATTTTTGTTACATTCATTCCCCACTTGTTCTCTTTTGTTATTGATTTGTGGTTCCTGCAGGTGGATTCCAAATAGATTCATCTTTGGGATTATTTGGTCTAACTCTTCTCTTCCTAATGTCAGGGGGAGTTTGGTGCCTGCTTTTCTACTCCAAAATAAATCCCCATCTCCAATCGAGTACTCCCAGATTGTCAAAGAGATGTTTTACCTTTGTGGTTCTCTCCTAACTGAGACCCTCTTAAGGAGGCATCTGACAACTTTCACATGTGTTATAGTGTGCAGGGTACACAGCACCTACGGGGAAGTGCTGCTTTTTCCCTGGGCAGTTAAGACGGAAACTGGAAAGAACCTGACTGCATCCAGTCCATAAAACTATTGTGTGTGATAATGTACAGGGTCTAATGCACCAACTGGGAGGAGTTGCCCTTTTCCTGAGCAATTAAGAAGAAAACTGAAAAGACATACTCTGCTTCCAATCCTCGACACTAGATAATTGTTAATAGCTACAGAGCTCAACCATTGACAAAAGACAGAGAATGCTGCCGTCAAAATGATTGCTGGTCTTAGAAGAAGGAATCACATCATGAAAGCTCCTCCACTAGCTACCAGTTAGAGATAGCATCCAGTTTGTGCTAAGGTGCTGGATGTGTAAATGCATCAATGATCTCTAACCCCCTCCTATATCTGGCTAAATGAATCTCCCCACACTGCCCAGTAAAATAGCTAGGGAGCCTACACAAAAACTGTTAAGTATTCCATAGGTCATATTTACATCAAAAGCACGTAAAGCCTTCTCAGTTCTGAACCCTTCTCACTGGAACTCCTTACCAGGGCCTACTGTATGTATCCAATTTGTCCATCTTGAGAAAAGCACCTAAAACCCAGCTATTTTAAGGTAATATTACAAGAATAGTGCCAATAGTTTTGCATGGTAATGCCAGAAACCAGCAAAGAAGAACTGCTGGTGTGAAATTACTTTATTGTAGCACATATGTCTTAAAACGCACACATGCCAAAAAGGATAAAAAAAGTTGCCAGTGTAAGTCCCCATAGAGAAAAAACTGGTGGCCATCAACCATTTGTTTTTAGATAGAAATTAAAGAGGCCATTGGCATCTTCATTTGTGAATATAGGAGTTGTCTGGATATTCTGCACCCCAGACATGACATAATTAGACAGGGTGATAAAACAGTATACTATAGTTTCAAAAATACCTAGGGCCATATGTAGGTAGCCCAATACCGGCCGGTAACGGCCGATTTTCGGTAAATATACCGTTACCGACCGGTATTTAGGCTTTTGAGATGTAGGGGGATCATTCCTGCATTCGGTAATTTACCGAATCGGTAAAATTACCGAATCGGTAATTTTACCGATTCGGTAAATACCGAATACAGAAATGAGATGTAGGGGGAGTGTGTGGTGGGTGTGGGGATTCGTTATTTACCACCAACTGAAAGTTGGTGGTAAATGACGAATGTCTCTGTGAATGCATGATTTGGCCCTTAGATGTGTGCAATGTGGCAGACACACATGCCCTCAGGGCATGTATGTGTGCCACATGTGCACACATGCAGGAATCAGGGGTGCAACAGGGTGTCAATGTGACACCCTGCCACCCTTGATTGAGCTCCCCCCATTACCGATTCGGTATTTACCGATTCGGTAATGGTAACTGGCTTCCCATTGATTCCTATGGGCCTCCTGGCCCATAGGAATCAATGAGATACAGGTTACCATTACCGAATCAGTAAATACCGATTCTAAAATACCGACACTTACCGAATCGGTATTTTTTTACCTACATTACATTTACCGATTCATAAATACCGAATCGGTAAAATTCGGTATTTAAGAATCGGTAAATGTAATTTACCTACATAAGGCCCCTAATGTATAGAAACGACTGCACAATTTAGGTTGCATTTTGCTTACCTTAGCATTTTCGATACAAGGACAGATAGCCCAGGCTGCACTTGCTTGAACATCTGTATTTGGATTTTTCAGCAAGGACCATAATAAGCGAACTCCATCCAGTCGGTCAATTAACCTATGGAAAGTCAGACATTAAAAATAATATTAACTTTAAAGTTAAGAATTGTAAGCCTAATACAATGTACACCTTCTGTAAAACAACTTGCCTGCTGATTTGATATAATATTAGTGTTTTAGTGAGTTGCAGCACCATTATTACATTTTCAGTTTACACTTGGTTTATTTGCATAGGGAGTTTAATTTAAGGAAAATCGCATAGGCTATAAAGAAGCGCATCTTCCTTTAATGTTCTTGCAGTTAGCAAAGTAAAGCATTTTAAGTAAATAATTATAATGCAATAAGAATCTACTATAGAAAGATAAGGCTAAAACACTACATATTCCACCTTTACTTTTTACTACTCTCTAGTCAGTTGATTACTTCTAGGTATGCTTCTTAGGAGTTGTCTTTTAATATATGCTGTCTCTTAAATCTTGCCCAGCCTTCTTTTTCTTATTAAGAACTTGATTTCTGTCAAGATGTCCCCCTTTTTTATGCTAGCAGCCCAGGTAAAAAGATAACGGTCATACCTATTTAACTTTGGTGGCGTGCCAGGCTTTGAAATCAATTATATTATTTTTTTAAACCAGAATTCGTAGTGTGGTAAGTTGTAGACAAGATCTCCATTTTATCCTCCTCCAGACTCTTCGGCCCAAATGTTAGTGTATGTGGCCTTAAGGGTTATGTTCCTCTTAGAGGATATTTGCCACCTCAGGTCAACATCTCCATACTTAAATGAAGTGCTTTATCCTTGAGTTCAACCTGGATGTAGTGACTTAAAAGGACACTTGTTTGGGTAAGGACCCTGGTAAGAATATGAATCTTGAACTAAAAGCCTGTCTGTGTCAAGACTGCGCCTTGCTCCAGGAACACTGTTGAATTTTTGCCAGAACAGACTGAACCAGCTACACCAGGGAGCAACTTCTGGGCTTATGGCAGGGCACAGCTCCTTGCCGCCATACTGTGGACCCGGAGATCCTAATTGTGAATCATTCCTTTGCCTGTCCCTCATGCAGTTTCTGCTTGGCACAGGTAGGCATTGGTTGTACCCCCACAGAAAAAAGTAAACCTACCTCACCTTCCCAAGAGCATATGCTCTTGGGGGAAACAACCTTTTCAACGCAGTCATTACATCGCACTACCTTTACATAGCAGTCATTACATCACAACATCCTTTACATCGCATGTCATTACAACGGAGCCATTACATCGCATGTCACTACACTGCATGTCATTACAACGCATGTCACTACAACGCAGGCATTACATGGCAAGTCATTACAACGCATACCACTACAACGCATAGTACCCCTACACTATCCAACACTTACCCTACTGTTGCACTCACTGGAGTTAGAATAGTATTTTTTACCCCTACACTATCCAACACTTACCCTACTGTTGCACTCACTGGAGTTAGTATAGTAATTATTACCCCTATACTATCCAAAACTTACCTTAAATGCGATGCAATGGTATGCATTGTAATGGTATGCATTGTAAAGGTATAATGCGATGTAATGGAATGCGTTGTAAAGGTAGTTTCTGAAAATGAGATGTAATGGCATGCGATGTAAAGAATGCGTTCTAAAGGATGTTGCGATGTAAAAACTGCGTTGTAAAGGCATGCGTTGTAAATGTATGCATTGTAACATCGTTCATTCCCTCTTAGGATATCTTATTAATGCCAGATCCCTGATTAAGAACAAGATTACTTTCAGGGACTTTGTCTCGCTTTGCAAACTGGATTGGATGTTTATTACTGAGACATAGGCAAGGGATTATTCTGGTCCTGATCTTGTGGAAGCAATCCCTTCCAGATATAGCTTAGCTAGACAGGATAGGGCACGCAGAGTGGGAGGGGGGCTGGGCATTCTTCATAGGGATGCCTATACCTGTCACACCGAGCCACTTACTACACCCTCTGACCGTTACCAGGCATTATATTTTTCTATAAATACTCTTCCCACTGAAAGTTTTTCAGGGGTTATATCTTACCGGCAACCTGGATCCAGATCTTCCTTTAGCCAAGACTTCAGTAATCTCTTGGAACCCTACCTGGCAAGACCTAATTTTACATTGTTGGGTGATTTTAACTTTGATTTAGACAAAACTCCATGTAAAGATAATCAAACCCTTCTGAAAGCTTAGGCTGCTGTGGATTTTCGCAGCTGGTTACTATCCCCACCCACGTTGCTGGACATATGTTAGATGGCATATTCTTCAACGATCTACGGATCAAGGTGGGAGTGCCTTTACCTCTCTCATGGTCAAATCATTATGCCACCCCCTTTAAACTTCAGACCTCAGCATCAAGCGCTGTCTTAGATGACAAAAGGATAAGGGAGGAAAAGAGAAATCTGAGCTGTAGCAGTAAGGAGGCTCTTACTAACTATTTTATGAACTTTCATTTTTCTGAGCACTTGGATGCTAATTTAGCAGCAGATGAACTTTCTAAATGGCTGTTAGGAGCCATGGATACTTTGGCACCCGTTACAAAACATTATGTAGCGAGGAAAAAACCCTCCTCCCCATGGTTTTCTGACAGACTCAGAGAGCTGAGGCAATCTTGCCGCAAACAGGAAAGGATATGGCATACATATCTGGCGCCGGTGGGCAGAGAGCTACATAAACAGCGCCTGAGGGAATATAAAGCGGCCATTACCAAGGAAAAAAGACTGTACTACTCTAAGGTTACTGAATCGATTATATCTTCTAGAGAACTTTTTAATGTTATCAACTATCTTATTTCCCCTCCTGTTGCTGACTCGCCAGATCTTTCTCAAGAACTTTGTGACAGAATGGCAGATTTGTTCCGCACCAAAATCACAGATATATATTCCACCTTGGAGGACCCCAATGCTGAAATTGCTATATCTGCTCCTCCTAAATTCCACTCTAATGTTTCGGTAACCATGGAGGATGAACCGAGGCTACTCACCTTCCCTCACATTTCACCTGAAATGACGGACCGCCTGCTAGAAGGAGTTACCTCTGGATCTCCCTTGGACGCTTGCCCCCTAAAGGTTTTAAAAATAGGAAGTGGAGTCATTGTTCCCCACCTCACCTCAGTACTAAATATAGCTATTTCTGAGGGGCAGCATCCCACCCCTTGGAAGACCGCTGCGGTCAAACCGCTTTAAAAAAAGCCTTCTCTGGATCCTACGCAGTTAAAAAACTATTGCCCCATTTCCTTGCTACCAGTCCCAGCCAAGATTTTCGAAAGATACTTGAACTCTCACCTTAGATCCTATCTAATGGACTACCAGTTGCTTGATGGCTCGCAGCATGGGTTTAGAGGCCATAATAGCACTGAGTCAGCATTAACAGCGTTTTTTGACAACATCCGGGTCCAGGTTGACGCAGAGTATACTATACCCTGCTAGTTCTTCTTGACCTTACCGCAGCTTTTGATACCCTGTCTCCTTTGAGGCTGGTGAAATGCCTCAAGGAGATAGGGATCGGAGACACAGCCCTTGGGCTTCTAGCCTCCTTCCTCAGTGAGCGGGCACAGATAGTAAAAATGGGCCAATTCTACTCGGCTTCTAATTCTTTGATATGTGGAGTTCAGCACGGCTCCTCCTTAAGCCCAACACTTTTTAATATCTATGTTGCCCCACTGGCTAAGGTTGTGAGATCCTTTGGGTTTGAGGTGTTGTCTTATGCTGACGACACACACATTATGGTGTCCATTACCAACAGAATTAGGGAATCTGCCGCAAATTTCAAAAACAGGCAGTCTCATCCGGGATGGTTGAAAACTATCTCAAACTTAACAGGCAAAAAAAACGAGATCTTGATTTTTGGTAACCAACACGACATCTGGTTGAATAACTGGTGGCCTGACACACTGGGTAGCTGCCCATCCCCTGTATCCCAAGGGGAAAATCTGGGGGTTATAGTGGACACATCTCTGTCCCTGAATTTACAGATTAGCAGAACAGTGTCCACCTGTTTTGGGAAAATCAGGCTCCTTAGAAAAATCTCCCAGTTCTTTTCGTTTGCATCATGAAAGCAGGCAGTTATTGCCTTAATAATGACCAGACTCGATTATTGTAATGCCCTCTATCTGGGCATTAATAAAGGTTTGGTGCGACGGTTACAGCTAGTGCAGAATGGAGCAGCAAGGCTAGTGATGGATTTGCCGAAGTACCACTCAGTTTCGGCTTCCCGCATATCGTTGCACTGGCTACCTCTGGATCGAAGAATTCTCTTTAAGACTCTATGCCTGACCCATAATGCCTTCTACGGTCTAGGCCCTGAGGCCATTAAAGCGATGTTCCAGCGCTATGCCCCGACCAAGCAGCTTAGGTCTGCTAGCAAGAATTTGCTGGTAGTTCCAAGATATAAAAAGGTTAGATGGGGAGGCAGGGCCTTTTCCACTGCCGCTGCTAGGTTGTAGAACTCTCTCCCTGATGGTCTATCTGGTCTTGTGTCACACTCTCTTTTCCGCAAGGCCTTGAAAACCTGGCTCTTTACACAGACTTCAGTATGGGTATTTTATTCAGTTTGCACATCAGTCCTCTGCAGTGCCTTGACGCCCTTGGGCTAAGTTAGCGCTTTATAAATTTAATATTCATTCATTCATTCATACTTGATGAGATTGGGCTCCTAACAGGTATGGTATCTTCGACAGAACAGAAGCTACTGATAAGTAAGTGACAGTGGACACAATCTTGCTTACAAGATTTTCTCAAAGAGCCCTTTTAAATACGAACCTCCCATTGCACTTTGTGAATTGTTACACAATTTTCAACACATCTGACATTTAAGGTCTTGCGCACTTTTTTAACATTGTCTCCTCCGGCCTTCTCACAGGCTTTCAAACTGTCTTTAGTCTAATACCAGACTTCATTCATTCAATCAGCTCTGGAATAACAGCAACGGTGCCCATAATTCTCGCTCTGTTTGCGGCTATCCTAGACCTGTGCCTTCTCAATCTCTTCTTGAAAAAGGAGATATTCTAAATGCTAATGCTATCCTGTCTGCTATGAACCTGGGAGACTGGATGGTTGTGTTGGACTTGCAGGATGCATATTTTCAGGTCCTCAGCCTGCCTGTCCACAGATGTTTCACATGGTTCATGGTGGGCCAAAGGCACTTTCAGTTTGCTGTGCTCCCATTTGGCCTTACCAGTGCCCCTCGGGAGCTCATGACAATGATGGCGTTGGTTGCAGCTCATCTGGAGGTCACGTGTTTCAATATTTCCCTTCCTCTATGATTGGCTCACCCCAGCCAGTCGTCTGCAACCTCCAGACTTCGGCAAACCTCCTGCACTCACTGGTGATTCACTATCAATGTGCCCAAGTCACACCAGATTCCTTCTTAGACGCTCCCCTACATCAGAGCTGTTCTGTACACAGGGCAGTTTCTGACCTATCCTCCCTAGCAGCGATTCCAGGTTTTTCGGGCTATGATACCAATGTTTTGGCCTCTATCCTGGATTTCTGTGAGGCTGACATTGAAGTTGTTGGGCCTAATAGCCTCCTGCATACTGCTAGTTACTCATGTCCATTGGCATACGCGGGTTCTGTAGTGAAACCTCAAGGCCCAGTGGGTGCAGCATCAGGGGAATCTCTCTGATATGGTTGAGAATTTGAAGGGAACTGTGAAAGATTTGCATTGGTGGCAGATGAACCACGATTGTGTCAGTGGCAGACCCCGCTTCCTTCCCACACCGGAGCTAACTGTAGTGACAGAAGCGTCACTCCTAGCCTGTGGTGGACATATGGTAAAGGTGGAGATCAGAGGACTCTGGTCTCGGGCGGTATCTGGGCTCAACATTAACCTGTTGGAGCTTTGGGCGATCCATTTGGCATTAAAAACCTTTCTTTCATTCAATCAGGGAAAGGTTAATACAAGTGTTTACGGACAACACCACTGCCATGGGGTATTGCAACAAATAGGGCGGATGAGGTCACTGACTCTTTGTGGCTGGAGCACCAGGGCATATTCCTAGTGGTTCAACACCAGGTGGGCTTTCTGAACGTCAGGGTGGATAGGCTCAGCTGTCAATGCCTAGCGGATCATGAATGGTGTCTCCATCCAGATGTGGCTTAAGGCCTCTTTGAAGAGTGGGGAAAGCCTTGGTTAGATATGTTTGGTGCTTCAGGTCCTTGATGAATGGAGTCACAGAGAAAGCACCTATTACTACTGAAGCAATAATGACAACCAGTTCTTGTGTGCACTGTCTTTTTGATATGCCTAATGATGAGCAGATTTCCATCCTAAAGATAATAAACAAGGAGTTGAGCCTATAAGAAAACTCTTGCTGGCCAACGTTGCTGCCAGAAATTGTATGCAACCTATTTCCTTGGTTTTCCCATCTCCAATTCAGCCTGCTCGAGTTGACCGCAAATCTCTTTATTCATCCCAGCCAGTGTGATGCATTGGATTCTGTCCCATCATCCTTGTAGATGTCTGAATATTGCTCATCATTTTAAGGGCTTTATTTTCTTAAACCCACCAAAGAAGATCATCCCCAGATTTGAAGCTCTTTATGACCTGCGGCACTCTGTATTATAGGGGGCTGTGGAAAATAACCTGAATGGTGGATGCCAAAACATCGTATTCTCGTACAAGGCCATTCAATAGAAAAAACAGGATCTCAAAGCTCCACCATTGTAGTGCTGACCATTTCTTAAGGAAGACCTTTAGTTTTCTAGTTTCATGACAAACTCCCAAAGGGCATTCTCTAGGTTGGCCAGTAAAACCCCTTCACTTTATGGAACGTAATGAATACAAACATGATCAGGCAAATGCCTAAATTTAAGAGAAGAAGCCACTCATCTTTACATTTTAGTGGTGCATTAATGAACCACTGACAGCATAAAAGAGAGGCATGAAAACTGCAACAGAAACCTGGCCCATTCAACTAAAGGTAGACCTTATGTTACGTACAAATTGGGTCAAAGAGAAGGCATCCTTCACAATTTAACTTACTAGTTCTTATGAAGGTTGTTTTCTTTGTTTTTTCAAAAAGCTTATATGTTAGCTGTTTGAGGTTCATAATTGATTGTGTTTGATGGTTTTTTTCAACCTTTTTTCCTTACTATAGACATATTGCTCAGAAAACAAATCTCCTAAAGCAGGTGTGACAGATTGCACTTTTGCAAAACATCTCTTCTACTTAATGTCTTACTAAACCCTCCTCCTTTTTCAAAATAAAAAAGTAAGGAAAGTGGTATAGTTTGTAGAATATATCAAAACATTGAGACAAAGCCAGCTACCATCTGTACACCCAATGATCTCTCATAGATATCTCACATTTAGCAGACTTTGAAAAGAAATGCCCAACCACGACAAATAGTAGTCAGTATTTTAGAGTGCGTGTATCAAAGTTTATATTAGGCCATCAGTATGTGCATCAGATTATCAGGTGGATGATGTCATCAGTGTTGTCATTTGAGATGTCATAAGTTATGTCATGAGTGATGTAATATGTTACATCATCACCATTGCATTGCGGGCGCGCGAGTTATAGTTAGCTCAACTAACTATAACAGGTGAATTTCTCTGGTTTTGTATGAGTCAAATGTCCAGCTAACTATAACGTCCCCGAAACGTATGTTTTTTTTCAGTGAATTTCTAAGGTTTTTTAAATACTAATTCCTAACTATAATGTCTGTATAACCTATGGTTTTTTTCAGTGAATATATATATATATATATATATATATATATATATATATACATACATACATATACATACATATATATACATACATACATATATCTACATACGTACATACACATACATACATAGATATACATACATATACTTACATACATATATATATATATAACATTTTAAAAAAGTGTATTTGTTATTTAAAGCCATCATAGTATTTATTACCTACTGGCAGTCGCCAGTAGGTAGTTATAGTTAGGACCATGTTTCCACAGCAAAAGCCTATATTGTTGGTGACGTATGATGAATCTTCACTAAATTTTCCCCAAAAAGTGCGCCGGTGATTTTTGTTCCACATTTAAATGTTCAGGGCGATGCGCCAAGCAGGAGGCCAAGAAAAAAGGGGATGGGGTCAAAAAAGTGCATTTCGCTTGTTAATTTCCATAGGAGCTTTGAACACGACTACAGTCCGAACCGCTGGACGGAACTACACCAAATTTGGCAGAAAGCTAGCTTTTCGTCCACAGATTGTGCTTTTTGTTATTAGGTGTAAATCTGTGTAGTAGTTGGTGAGAAATTTAAGGATATTCAAATTTGTATATCTGCAACCTCTGCTAACTCGCAGAGATCTAAGGAGCTCTGATTGGCTGCCAACACTTCAGCCAGGAAATGTTGGCAGCCATTATGGGAATCGGCTTCAGCAGAGTCCTACTAAAAAAGTTTTGAAAAAATTTGAAAAAGGTGTAGAGTGGGAATACCCTGACCCCCAAGCCTTGATCTTGAAGCATTTTTTTCTTTAAAAAACAAATTGCTGCGAAATTCGCAAATTCTCAGCAATTAAAACAAGAATGGTCTCCTGTGCTTGTTTTTAATCAAGCCCCTGGATGGGCCAGGTCCCGGGGGCATGATGAATTTATGAAATTAAAGGAGAGGCCACATGTGGCCCCCTCAAGGGGCTCTTTTATGTCCTGGGGACCATCACCTCTTTGGGGCTTATGTTTAATTTACTGCGGGGGCTGCATAGACTACCTCAGGCACCAGCACCTCCCTAGGGCTTTAAATAAAATTAATGGGTGGGCTGGGCTGACCTAGGGACTACCACCTCCCCAGGGCCTTTGGTAAATTAAACGCAGAGTGGCTGCGCGGACCTCCCTGTACCTCAGGGACCACCAACTCCCCGGGGTCAAATACAAGAAAGGAGGAGGGTCATGAGCGATTGACGGCCCTGGTTACTGCAAATCCCCAGGGGTGGCTTCCCGTGAGAAACAGCTGTCTGCTTTTGCTTACAGCTCCAGCTTGCTGGATATGGAATGTTTGCGTTTGCTTGACTGGAAGTGGGGGTTTCATCTCTTCCCCTCCCTGCCGACATGCGGGCAAGGAAAGAGATGAAAGTATTACTCCTGCATGCAGGGAGCCGCACTTCCAGAAGCTCCCTGCGTGCAGCAGCTGTCATGACTGTGAGTCCCTGTGCAAACCCATGTATCATTTGTGCATCAGCATGTCATGCCATAAGTCATGTCCTTCCCCTTGGGCTATATTTACTTAGGGAAGTGTGTGAGGGTCCAGCATCATCTCTGCAGACAAGCGCTCCAGAGGAGTGGTCTACCAGCAGCAATGTTGGCTTCTAGAGGAGGCAGGGAGCCAGCTGGGACTGTGAGAGCATTGAGGCTCCCCCCTGCATTCCTGGGAAACAGACAGAAGGGAGCAAAAAGAGGCAGAATTATTGACAGAAACATGCAAAAAGAAGCACGATAAAGGTGAGAAACGAACCAAAAGAGGCAGAATAAAGGTCATCAATGAGCAGATAGAGGCATGATAAAGGTAAGAAACGAGTAGAAAGAGGCAGAATGAGCAGAAAGAGGCAAGATAAATATGAGAAATGTCAAAAAGAGGCAGAATAGAGGTCAGTAACGAGCACAAAGAGGCAAAATAAAGGCCAGCAACAAGCAGAAAGAGGCAAAATAAAGGTGAGAAACTAGCGGAAAGAGGCAGCATGAAGGTCAGCAGTGAGCATCAAGAGGCAGAATAAAGGTGATAAACAAACAAAAAGAGGCAAAATAAAGTGAGAAACAAGCAGAAAGAGGCAAAATAAACATCAGCAACAAGCAGAACGAGGCATCAACTACTAACACACACTCTTAACCCAGCCACTAATACAACCAGTCACACATTTACTCACAGACCAATACAGTCACTCACATACCCACAAAACCACCCACACAGCTACTCACAAACCCATACAGCCACTCACACACCCATACAACCACTCACACAACAATACAGCTACTACCTGAGCTACTCACCCATACAGCCACTCATTCATCCACAAAAACACTTACATACCTATTCACACATCAATACAATCACTCATGCCCCCACTCGCTCATGTATACAGCCATTCACACAAATACTAAGGGCCTGATTACGACTTTGGACGTGAGGAGCCGGGTCTGCCCCGCCACTGCACTGCCAAAGCTGTGGTCAGACTGCCAGTCAGATTAGGAGTTTCGTCCTGGTTGGCAGGCTGGTTTTTGGCATTCCAACAGCGTTGCATCTAAAAATGGGCACCGCAATGGGAACACCAAAAACAGTTCCTGCATGGCATGGACTTAAAAGTCCATGCCATGCAGGTACTGGGACGCATGCACAGTGGGAGCCCATGTTGTGGCCCTCTGTGTGCATCCCCATGCGGAGGAGACCTTTGTTTTCTCTCTACCACAGTGTTTATGGAGGAGGAATCTCCATGACATTGCCGGCGGAAAGGAAACGTATAATATGATTGGTGGGCCCGCGGTGGTCACGCCAAGTATATTGCGGCTTCCTGACTGCCGCAACATACCAAATAATGTGTTTCCATGGCAGCGTGGCTGTGGCAGTCCAACTGCCTGACTCCTATTCGGTCAGTTATGAGACCGTCACGTCCCCATGAGTTAGACTCATAATCAGGGCTTTACTGTGCAAAACAGCAACTCACACAGCCTTTCACTTACCCATACACCCAGTCAAACAGCCACTCACCCATACATCCACTTACACACCCAGTCACTGACCCATAGAGCCATTCACATAGCCACTCAGTTACCCATACAGCCACTCACACACACACACAGTCATCCACCAGTCACTGATACAGCCACTCACACACACACTAACCCACCCATACAGCCACTCACACAGTCACTCACTCACCCATACAGCTACTCACACCCCCACTTATTCACCCATAAAGTACTCACACACCCATACAGCCACTCAGACACCCACTCCCACACTGATACAGACAGTCACAGTTCCACTCAAATAACATATATTAGATACAGTATCACTCATTAGTAGTACAAATAGAATAGTAATTTAACTTATGCAATAGCTTTGGATATATCTATAATTTTCGGAAACCTTTACGAAACACACTCACTGGATGATGTCATCAGTGAAGTCATTTAAGAGTTCATCAATGATGTAATCAGTGATTTCACTGAGCAGGTCATGAGTGAAGTAATACATGGGGTCATAAGCAGTGCAGCGTGGGGCGTAAGTTAGAGTTCGCATAGGTAACTATAATACTGAATTTAGCTGGTTTTGCATGAGTGAAATCTGACCCTAACTAGAATCTCCCTGTAACCTTTGCTTTTGTCAGTGAATGAATATATATATATATATATATATATATATATATATATATATATATATATATATATATATATATATATATATATATATATATATATATATATATATATATATATAATTACCCACTGGTGGTCGCCAGTAGGTAGTTATATATATATTACCTACTGGTGGTCGCCAGTAGGTAGTTATAGTTAGGACCTATTATCCATAGGAAATCCGCCACATTCTATTTGGAATAGCTTTGGCGCCGGTTGACGGACTTTTTAAAACTGGTGGGGCGCTCCAGTCTGCTCCTGTCCTGAAAGTCTCGGGGTGATTCGTCAACAGGGGCAGAGAAAAAAGGGGGGTCTCAAAACATGTTTTCCCTATGCAATTTTCCATAGGAACCTTTAATCGCAGCTACAGCCCAAATTGCTGAACAGAATTACACCAAATTTGGCAAAGAGGTAGCCCTTGGTTCACACTTGTGCCTTTTAGTTAAATGGTGTAAATCCGTTCAGTAGTTGCGCACCCTATGCGCAGCCAGCGCGCACCCTCCCGATCACGAGCTGCATCCTAATTGGCTGTCAACTGGCTATCAACACTCCAAACCAGGAAGTGTTGGCAGTCATTTTGTGCCTCGGTAGAAGCGAGGCTCAAGAAATCAGTGGATCAAGTGTGCAAAACCTATAAAGGGGGCAGGGTAGAAATACCCTGACCCTCTAGACCTGCTTAGGGGGTCCCACAAGGACCCCCAAAAATGTTTTGTTTTTTTTAAATTGCAAAATGCGTGCAGGGTGCGTGGATCCTGCCGTAAAAATAAAAATAAAACAAAGCGCGGGCTCCCGCGCTTCTTTAATATTTAGCCCCCGGGGGGCCAAATCCCAGGGGCACAATTTTTAAATTTGATGGGGGGCCCGGAGTGCCCCCCAGCCCCGGGACCGCCACCCCCCGGGGCTACAAAATAAATGGGTGGGGGGGGCTCAAAGACCCTTCTCAGCCCTGGGGACCGCTACCCCCCGGGGCTTTCAAAAAAATGGGGGGGCTCAAAGGCCACCCAAGCCCCGGGGACCACCACCCCCCGGGGCTTTTTATATTGTGGGAGAGGGGCCACGTGGCCCCCCTCCTGGAGCCATCGATGGCCCTGGGGACCGCCGCCCCCCAGGGCCAGCTCCTGCAGTGTTTTGGGGCGCCCACCCCCGGGACACTGCTGTTTGCTATGGCAGGGTGGGAGCCGAGGCTCCCGCCCTGTCATAGCAAATTTGGTTTGGATTTTGAAAGAGAGAGCAGGGAAATCTGCACTCTCTTTCAAAATGCAAACCATATTGCTTTTCCACACAGGGAGCTGCATGTTAGCAGCTCCCCGTGTGGAAAAGCAATGCCGGCTCCCGAAGGACGCGGGGAGCCGGCTGGGACCGTGGGGGCATTGGGGCTCCCCCCACGGTCCCCAACGTTGTATATAGGCCTCGGGGGATGGGGTCCCCGGGGAGTATAGAAATTAGTGATTGGTGCTTTTTTTTTTACGGGCAAATTAGGAGTCGTGCACCAAGTGCGGCGCTCAGCGCGGCCCCTGGTGTGCGCGCGCTGGGTGCGCGACTCCTAACGCGTCAAACACGTATATGACGTATATGACGTCACGCGCAAGCACGCGAGTGTCGCCTAAAGTAATACGTATGTGTCGCGTATGGCCTGGAGTCGCCTACCTGTCGCATAGCGATCGCGCACGAAAATACACACCTATCGAACATCCTACGCGGATCCTACACAACAATCCCCAAAATGGCAGCTAGGATCCACGCAGCGATCGAGAAAGGTACGCTTTGGGTGCGCGACTCCCCCAAAAAAATTTGAAGAAAAAAAAACAATAAAGAAAATAATATAAATATATTTAAAAAAAAATAAACAACAAAAAAAACAGTTTCAATATTTTTAAACAATATTTTTTTCCATTTATATTAAAAATATATTATGTAATTAAAAAAATAAAATATGTAAAAATAAATAGTTAAAAAATGTGGAAAATCAGTATCAAAAAAATAAATATAACTATTATTACATTTAAAAATTGTCTTTTAAGAAATCTTTGAAATTCACTGAAAAAACCATCCATAGGTTTCAGACTTGTTATAGTTAGGAATTAGCTGATGATGTCACATATTACATCATTCATGACATGGTCAGTGACATCACTGATGACATCACTGATGACATCATCCAGTAGATGTAATATGTGACGTCATCAGCAGTGGATTGCGGGCACGCGAGTTATAGTTAATAGAACTAACTATAACAGAGGAATTTCAATGGTTTTGTATGAGTAAAATGTCCAGCTAACTATAACACCCCTGAAACCTATGGTTTTTTCCGTGAATTTCTAAGGTTTTTTAAATGCTAATTCCTAGCTATAACATGTCTGAAACCTATGTTTTTTTCAGTGAATATACATATATCTATATATATATATTTATATATTTGTTTGGCGTTTGCCACTTTGTCATTATAGATAGGAGTCCCAGGATACGTATTCCTTGTATTTTTGATCATTAATAACTGTTTACCCATTTGACGAATCTTCACAAAACTATGCAGCCCAGTTCCTTTTTCTACATTGGTGGATGATGCAAACCATTTAGGTGATTAGTTAAGGGGGTTTAATAACAAAGGAGGGGTCCCATAACACATTTTTCCACCAATGCATTTTCCATAGACTATTTACAGAGCTGTAGAAGTAAAATGGCTGTACAGATTTTCATGAAATTTGGCAGGAACATTGATTATGGTTGCTATGTCACAAAAATCCATTCAGTACTTTTGCAGGTATAAGGCACAGAAACATAGTGATATCTGAGGCTGTGGTATATCATGGTAATTTCGCGGTATACCGCAGAACTTAATGATGACAAGGCAGTATATATTTGGCTAATGACTGCTTTTACAAAAGTTAAATGCAGCCATCTTGTTTAGTCCACATTTTGGCTGTGTTATGGGTTAGGACCTTAGATATAGGTAAGTAGTAGGTTTTATTGGTGTTCCCTGCCTACCACCACTTTAATAAAGTGGTAATAGATAAGGAATTGTTTTTATATTTTTCAATATATTTAAAAAAAAGGTAACTGTGATACTACCTACTGAGTACAGCAGCACTTTAAAAAAAAATGGAAAAAATGCAAAAGACACTACAGCATTACATTTGAGGGAAAATATAGTGTAGTACACAGTTTTTTGTATTTGTACATAATTTTTTTTACATTTTACACTGAGGGGATGATTACGATGCCGGTCGGACAGGTCGTCCAACTACCATCTTCGCGGGCCAATTCCGACCACCGAGGCCGCGAATGAATTTCCACCCTACTACGATACATGCAGTGCAAACCTCCACCGCTGTGGTCAGAAAGTTCTCAGCATGGGCCACAGCAGTTGGAAAGTTTGCTGATAGGAATTCCGGTTCCGACAGCACTGCGTTAGCACCGTCGAGCAGATTACGATTAAACCACTGTACTTGCGGTCTGGATTCTGCAGTCACATTACGGCGATCGACCGCCACACTACTGATGCCACCAAACGCCACAACTGTGTCAATTAGAAGTAAAAAAAAAAGGACCCAGCTAATGGACATTGCCTAGGTAGACACACCTACATTTCAAAGTATAAAACACATCCCATCCCAGACCATGATCCTTTGCAAAACACTGCAGTGCAGCCCCACAGACCATTTTGTTCCAGAGAGAGAGAAAAGGCAGTCATCACTACACAACACCATCACGCACACAGACCCCACCCACATTTGTTCACACACTGTTCGTTGTCACGCCTATTTAATAACCATTTTGCATCGCCTATACTACCACACTCACATTTCACAATTTCCTTTTTACATGTCTCTGGCAAAAAGTTTTACTGACACTGAGTTATCAGTGTTGGTGAAAGAAATCATTAGAGTAGCACCACATTTGTTTGTAGCCCAAGTCCAACAAACCTCCGTTGCTAGGAAGAATGTAATGTGGGACAGGGTTGTTAATAAGATCAAAAGTATCGGTACCATCCTGCGCACAAGGAAGGATATCAGGAAGAGGTGGCATGACCTGAAGATCAGGGACAAGCACCTCGTCAGCAGGTGCCATCTGGCAGCTCAGCAGACTGGTGGTGGGGCCCCCGGGTAATCATTACAACTCACAGCCTGAGAGGAGAAAGTGCTTGCCATCCTGCACACTGAGGGCTTGACTAGAATACCTGGGGGACTGGAGACTGGTAGGTAACACCTCACCAATTGGCACAACATATCAATGAACTGTTTGCACACATCTCACCTCTTCCTATTGTCCATCACATCCATTTTTCCCATATGCAGTACCTAAAGTATCAGAGATGTATCAGTTACAAACAGTAGTCCTGCACATGATTCCTTATATATCAGCCTCCATCACATCTCATTCATGGCACTGTTGTTTGTAAGTGTTTTCCCATCAAATCATCATCACAGTAACCATATATTGTACCAATTTACAACAGTATCTGGCAACACAACAGCATCTTGTCAATACGTATGTTACACAATGCAGTTTTGCTAGTGTTGCCAAATTGTAACTGACAAGACTACAACTCCCATCAGGCCCTGTTGCCTGAGCACCTCACAACATGTACTACTCTCCTTTCCCCATAGCCACTTGGCAGCCACGTTACTACTCAGGTTCACCTCACAGGTAGGTAGCCATTACTCAAGTGTGGGCTGGGAGAGGATGACAGGACTGCAACTCCCATCAGGCCCTGTTGCCTGAGCACCTAACAATGCCTACTACTCTCCTTTCTCCATAGCTACTTGGCAGCCATGTCAACACTGATCCCCATGTCCAATGGACCGTACACATTGCACACTATGCTCTGCTCTGGCACATGTTCAACTACTCATCCAGAAATCCACCAATTCTCCATAAATGAAAAGAAAGACAAGACGACAAACACCCAATGCAGTGTGAAACACAAATGTCAGTAATGCATGAAGGTAACACAACCCACACTACATTGCTAGTGAGCCATTGGCATTGCATTCATGATAACCAGTGCAAAAGTTCCAAAACATCTGCCAATAGGTCCGTATTGGAAACAGATAGGAGTTTGATGTCCACAATGTCTACCTCCACCCCTTTTATTCCTTCAGTGCCTCTACTCAGTGTGTACCAAAGGATGTGGAATGTACATATCATACCTATTACAATGTACAATGACACTCTACACTGACTGAACAGGTGGATCCCGCACTACATTTGGCGAGACACAAGACACTGACCAGAGTCCAGCTCTGCCCCAGGATCAAGCCAACAGTGATGCAAAATCTCCTACACATACAGATGTGGAGTGCCTACCTGGCCCTTCTGGACAGGCTGGGCAGACAGAACCAGTAAGTCACTGAGCCCATGACCACACATCCCGTCCTCGTGCATACATTGTAGTTGACCATGGCCCCAAAATGTGGACCTAACTCCAGCAGCAACATCACCTGCACCCCAGGCCCAGCTACGAAGGTGAGCATTGACACCACTCTCACTGAGGATGGAGGGGCCAGTGGGAGATGCCAGTGGGAGGGTGCAGCCTGGGCCATGGTCACAGGTCTGTGGGGGAAGGGGTGGTGGAGGGGGTGTGTGGACCAGCTTAGTGAGGCCACTGGTCCCACTGAAGCCCAGGCCAACATTTCCAGAGTAATAGGTGCATATGAGGACACTACATCGAGATCATATTAAGGAGATTCCTAATAGATGCGGTTATATTATGTTATATATTCTTTTAACAAAACGACCTCCACATCGTTCCAGTTAACAACAAGATCTTTATATTGGGCACCAATCATCGCGGGTAGCCTAGGACATATTTACTCCATTTGCTATAAAGCGCACAAAATCAATTTGGATACTGCAATCAGGAATTTGTTTTCAATATGTTTAACCTTGAGGAGTACATCGAGAGTATATAATTGTGTCTTTAAAAAGGTGGTATAAATTACAAACTCCATCGAAACTCGTCGACGCTTCTTCTACACAATTCGTCTATTTGACTGGAATCATAGATATCGAATGAAAGTGAGCGTATCAGGTCCTAGTCAATCTTTCATTCCTTTTCTTATGAATGTGTTCAACTAATTGAGAAAGTATACTGTCTTCTCTTCTCTCTCAAAAAATTGTGTGTATTGATATTTATTTATGGGGTTTTGCTTACACCCAACTAGTAAAAGTGGATAGTTGGAGCATAAATTGTATATGAATTCATTTTTTTATTATTTGTGTATTACAGTAAGTCATCTTTTGCACATTTCTTTTTTTTTTTTTTAGAGTTTGTATGAATTGATGTTATAAAGAATAATTGTATAAAGATTTTTTAATAAATATCATTGTACGAAATCTCTACTTTTGACAGTTTTTTGTGTTTACTGCTTGGGCTATGTTGTTTATTGCTTTGAACCTTGGGGTTGAATGTTATGGGTTATGAGTAAACTATGCATAAATAAGAAAGTTTGTAGTAACCAAAGGATAAACTTACTTCTAACTTGTCAATAGTACCCTATTCCTTTGGTGAGGCGAAGGGGTCCCTCTCTTTTTTTTCTGTCTTCTCCAGACTTGTCCAGAAATCGGACTCTGGCCTTCTGGAGCCCAAAAGCCAGCTCCACTGGCCGCTGTTCTACCATGGGCCTCATTGAAGCGGACTTCCCTTGGCGATGTTGGATTCCTCAGGGGGGCCAACAATCATGGCCAGTTGGGATACGCTGAGTCACCTAGATGGGACAAACACACAGTTGTGCATGTATGATGCCACCAGACTTCACACAGACAAAGGTTTGACACATCTCAATCACCAATAAGCTAGGACCTCTCCGGTTGTAGTTAAGACATTAAATGTGGTATAGTGCTGTTACTCATTATGTAGGAATCATGGCAGATCCTGGGAATTTTGCTCAGACATTTGAGATGTATAAATCCACTAGACGTGCCACTTGCCCACAGGTTGAATGGAAGTTCTTCCTGTTCCTATACACCTGCTTAAAGGCTTGTGTAGTTACTAGGGCAATATGTGTGCCATCAATAGCTCCAACTACATGTGGGATGTGATGGGAGGCATAAAAAGTCTGTCTCCCTTCACAGGGGTCAAATCTTGACGTTTGGGTAATGTAGCTGTCCATGTGTCTCATCTGTGCTGACAGCACATCACATAGAACCATACTAAACATTGGTTGGGACATTCCTCCTGATAGTGTACTTATATGTACCAGTGGCCAGGATGTGAAGTGTGGCCATCCCTTTCACTGTTGGTGTCAGAGCTGTGTGGTAGGTACGACAAGAACATAAGTGAGGCTCCTTCTGGCCACATAGATCCTGTATTTTCTGCCTATTTAGACTAAACTTCCTGATGATGTCTCTCTCTTCCATAGTCATTAGGTCTGGAAAAGGCCAGAATACTGGAGCCATTAATCTTCTCCCTCTGCCTGGAATACTATGTGTGTAATGGAAACACAAATTGATGGTGGTTACACAGTCCCACCAGCATGCAGCCAACAGTCATGTGATTTAACAGTAGTGCATTTGTGAGTAGTGTACCACATTATAAATCATATATGACAGTACATACATACATGATGTGTAATGCTGTGCACGCATACATACCATGTTCTAGTATGAGCAAAGTGGAAGTGATGTATGACAAATGAGTGGTTGACAAATTTGTAACATTGAGCACTTTTGTGTCAGAGCTCGTTACAACCGGCACACAGCATAAGGTACTACATACACATACCAGATATACATGGGAGTCATCCTGATGGATGGGATGCACTGCCATCATCACCAAATCCACCTATCTGCCCAAATCTGGACTACACATGAGTCTGTAACAGCACTGTGAAGAACAAGTTACTTACCTTTGGTAATGCATTATCTGGTAGAGACTATATCTAGCTGCAGATTCCTTACCTTTGAATTTCCCAGGCGTCAGGCTGGATCTGTAAACGTTTTCTGAGCAAGACCCCTTGTTTGCGGCGTTGGGTGGCTCCATTCGGCTCCAAGTGACGTCGTTGGTGTCGGTAGCATCGGTTATGAGGTTGTAGTGCCTATATAGGTGCCACCCAGGCACGCAGACATCAGTACTTTTCATTTTTTTCCACACCAGAAGCGCAGAACCACGAAGTAACTGACATAGTCATGTGCAAAACTAGGGCCCTGAAAAGGGGAGTGACCCTAGCTCTACAATATTAGTCCACAAAGCGGGGAGGCATGAGTGCGGCTGTAAGAAATCTGCATCTAGATAAAGTCTCTACCAGATAAGGCATTACTGCAGGTAATTAACTTGTTCATCTGATAGAGACTTCTAGCTGCCGATTTCTTACCTTTGAATCAGCTCCCCAAGCCATACCATCCCGGCAGTGTGCTGCGGACCAATATCCTATACTAGGAAGTCCTGCAGGTCCGAGCGGGCAAAGTGCCCGTCCTTGTAAACCTGACCGTTCAGACAGTAGTGTTTTGCAAACACGTGCAAAGATGCCCACGTTGCTGCCTGACAGATGTCTTGCACAGGGACACCCCGAGCCAAGGCCGTAGTCGCCGCCTTTCCCCTGGTGGAATGGGCCCTTAATCCCTCAGGGGGCTGCTTCTTTGCCAGGGCATAACAGATCTTGATGCAGCGAACGACCCAGCGAGAAATGGTCCTTTTCTGAACTGCCCTTCCCTTCTTCGCTCCCACATACCCAGCAAAGAGTTGGTCGTCCACCCGAAATTCTTTAGTTCAGTCAAGGTAGAATGACAATGCTCTTTTTGGGTCCAGTCAGTGGTGACGCTCATCTTCCTTAGAGGGATGCAGGGGAGCAAAGAAGATGGGCAACGTGATGGACTGACCCAGATAGAAAGGGGTCACAACTTTTGGTAAAAAGGATGCACGGGTGCGAAGCACCACTTTGTTCGGAAAGGACATAAGATAAGGAGGCGAGCAGGTTAATGCCTGCAGCTCACTCTCCCTTCGGGCTGATATAATCGCGACCAAGAAGACTTTTGATGGTCAACAGCCGGAGGGGACAATTGTATAAAGGCTCAAAGGGAGCGCACATCAGATAGGTGAGAACCAAATTAAGGTCCCACTGCGGCATACAAAGGGTGTAGGTGGAAACAAGTGAGCCAGCCCTATCATAAATCTATGTACAATGGGAGATTTAAAGAGAGAGGGTCAGTCTGGCAGCCGCAAAAAAGCAGACAGAGCAGAAAGGTAACCCTTGAGAGTTCCCAAAGCAGAGCCCTGTTGGGCAAAGGACAGAATGAACAAAAGGACAGTAGAAATAGAAGCAGAAAGAGGGTAAATCGATCTTTCTGTCCAATATAATACAAATTTCTGCCAACGGCAGGTGTATACCGTCTTAGTGGAGGGCGTGCCTGGCTGCCACAATAACATTACAGACTTCGAGAGGAACGGTCAAAAGCTATCAACTGTCGCCACTCAATCTCCACACATGGAGGCACAGAGATGAAAGGTTTGGGTGGAGAGGGGTCTGTCAATGACCCAATCGCGGTTCGTCAAGCACCACTGCAGATCTTTTGCAGTTCCTTCCAAGATCTGGACCATATCGGTGCGATTTCCCCGATGCTGTACCCATTGGAACTTCAGGTCCCACTGCAGAGCCTGCATACGCCACCTGGCATGCTTCACCAACAAGATGCAGGAGGACATGAGGCCCAAAAGCCTCAGAGTCATTATTACCAAAATTCAGGATAGAGGCTGAAACAACGAATCATAGCCTGAGTATCTTGGACTCGCTGCTCGGGAGCATAGGCCCGAAACTGCCCCAGAACTGCCCCAATGAAAGGGACCGTCTGAAAAGGCATCAGGTGTGACTTTGGCACGTTTATAGAGAATTCCAGTGAATGCAGGAGGTTCACCGTAGTCTGAAGGTGGGAGACGACTGCCTGAGGCGAGGGCACCTTCAACAGCCAGTCATCGAGGTGGGGGAAGACTGTCACCCCTAACCTGCGCAGATGAGCTGCAACCACCACCATCACCTTGGTGAACACTCGAAGGGCACTGGTAAGGCCAAAGGGAAGTACAGTAAACTGAAAATGCTTGTGGCCTACCCTGACCCGCAGGTAACGCCTGTGGCCCGGCAGGATTAGGATGTGAAAATATGCATCCTGCAGGTCCAACGAAACCATACAGTTTCCTTGGTCTAGGGCAGACAAGACCTGAACCAGAGTGAGCATCTTGAATCTTCTTGAGGAAGAGATTGACAGTCCTAGATCAAAATGGGCCGTAGCCCCTTGTTCTTCGTAGAAATCAGAAAGTAGCGGTAATAACAACCACGGCCTACTTCTGAAACCCGGACCCCTTCTATAGCTCCCTTGGCCAAGAGAGCTGTAACTTCCTCTAGGAGCAATCTTAATGATCCTCCGCCAGCCGTTCCGGATTTGGCAGAATTAGAGGAAAAGAGAGGAAAGACAGAGAATAGAACTCCTGGACTATCTGCAAGACCCACTTGTCCGATGTTATGGATCTCCAGTGGGGGAGATGATGACGAATTCTCCCACCAACTGGAGTAGTGTGGTCCTGCAGAATCAGCCTAGCAGTGCTTGGAGGCTGCGGCTGCTGGGGCAGTGTGGGAGATGACTTCTGGCCTCCATTCCTGGCTCAGAATGCACTACATCCACATCCTTAAATGGCTTGGGCAGTCTGTTTAGGACAGTGGCTGGGATAGTGCTGACGTGGCTGCAAACCCCTTCAGTTGCCACGAAAGGGGCGAAAGGATGACTGGCCATGAGGTGGGGAGAAAAGGCTCAAGGATTTGGCCGTAGCTTGAGAGTCCTTGAACCTGCCTAGGGCCGAGTCTGGCTTTTCCCCAAAAAGATGGGTTCCATCAAAGGGCATGTCCATCAGATTAGCCTGTTCCAACACAAAACAAAGCAATCCAAATGTCCTTGTGAACTGGATATTGCTATCCAAGCAGAAACAATGTTCACAAGTAACTCATTCAAACTCAACTGATAGACTTTCATGCAAGTGGTTAGATTTCTTGCATGATTTAAGCTAAGACAGCGTATAATTAAATATCAAACCATATATTACAATAGGTAGTATCAATTTGAAAATAACCCACAGGGAACACTATTTTAGCTGTACCCACTTCAGTTGAAGTGAGTGTTATTTATTTTTCATATACAGTATTATTGAGGTAAAAAAAGACATATAGTAGATTCTGATGTGTAGTTACACTATATACATTTCCATTTTCAGACGTGACTTTGTGACCCCAGTGAAGTGACCATAAACAAAGTGGTGCAATATTTGTAGTGCCAATACAGTAGAGAACAATTGGTTATTGGATTTAATTTAAAAGGGGGGCCCTTTAGATATCTGATACAATCATTTGTTACTAGACAATTTTTCTAGTTTGCTGGGGCTCTCCCTTTATAGTTGTCGACAACGTTTCAACCCTCTCGTGGTACGAGGTCTCTTCAGGACGGGGATCCTGGGGACCAAGGGCACTGTTAAAGTGCCAGGATGAATTCTGTCTTCTGGCACGGAAAGAAAAGAACTGAAATCCGTGCACCTGGGTGGCAACTTTATAGGTGACCGCGATGTCACATCCGGCGTCAACAACGCCACGTGGAGCCGAATGGAGCCACCCACCTGATGGCGTGCAGGGGTATTGCTCACAAAAACGTTTCCGGGTCCAGTCTGATGCCTGGAAAATTAAAAGGTAGGGAATCTTCAGCTATAAGTCTCTATCAGATATGCGTTTATATACAGATAGCTTGACACTCCTTTTGAAGGATAGAAAACAACATTTAAATAGGCACTACAGACTATCATAAAAGTTTCTTAGACAGCTGGTTATTGTATAAGTCATTCAAGACTGATTTAATTTTGGTCAAGGGCAGTGAAGCAGCAATTTCAGATGCCCTGAAAGATAAGGATATTAACTTTCAAAAGAAATCTAAATATCATAGTATAAACAAATAAAGGAATTAAATAATGTGTTTCACAGCACACTTTTATCATAAATATGGAATGTTAGCTCTTTAGTTGTTCATTAGACTGCCGCTGGTGTTGTAGGTACATGTTTCACTCTGCATGACAGAAATGGATGAGGAAGACATTTGAGATGCCAATAGAAAGTCTTCATTTTAGTGTTTTAGAGGCCTACCTATAATTTCTAAAAAGAACCCCTCCCCCATATTCTTTATTTTTGAAAGGGAATGCTTCAGATTTCACAGCTTTGATTCCATCAAGGTGGCTTCAGGTATGCCACAGTTTTGCCATGAATACAGAATGTTAGCACTCTAGTTGTTTGTTAAAACACTGTGGGGCGCTGTAGTATAACACTGGGGAATCAACTGACAGGCTGTTGCTCTACATTTAAAAAAAACACATATTTAATTAGATTTTGATAGTACCATGAGGGCGAAGGTCCAACAAAATCAACATACGGATACATAATTAAGAAAAATTCTTATCCATATCAGCAAGGAGTAAGGCGGCGGGATGTCTCAGCTCTGAAGCCATTGCCATGGCATTATGAACCCAACGAATATTATGACGGGTGGCCCGATGCGGCATATAACCGGACTGGTATAACCGGACTGGTTCGGGTGGATCAGGGCCTGAGTACATGCCCGTAGTCGATCCGCCAAGACCTTCCCCAGCACCTTAGATTCAAAGTTTATTAAAGACATAGGGCGATAGGAGGACGCCTCCTCCGGCGGTCGGCCAGGCTTTAGGAATAGGACAATCTCGGCCTGATTCCAATCTCTGGGCAGGGCCTCATGGATCATGGCCAGCAGATGTGGGCCCAGAGTAGCTACATGGGAACAAAGATATTCCATAGGGAACCCGTTCGGACCCGGAGCACGACCGGGCGCATCATATTCACTGCGGTTGTCGATTCATCAATGGTAATGGAAGCATCTAGTTGTTCTCTCATTTGGGTTGACAACCTCTGGGGAGGGATGTCCCTCAGGAACTCAGCGATAACCTCTCCGGATACCTGTTCCTGATGGGCGTAGAGCGCAGAGAAATGACATGCAGGGCTTACACAACACATGGACTGCAATAATCTTCTAGACCCTCACCAATCGGGGTTTAGAAAAGGATGCAGCACAGAGACAGCGATCCTGAACGTCATAGATGACATCCACAACTCTCTAGACAACAACCAATGCTGTCTACTCATACTCTTAGACCTATCAGCAGCCTTCGACATGGTTGATCACAAACTACTCATTAAAATACTACAAGAAAGGGTGGGAGCGGACGGGGTGGTCTTACAGTGGTTCACCTCCTTTCTACAGAAGCGCACCCAAAAGATACAAATCAACAACATCTTGTCGGACCTACGCCCCGTCAACACGAGTGTATCCCAAGGATCGGTCCTCTCCCCACAACTCTTCAACATCTACATGGAACCACTCACCACCATACTCAAAAAATCCAACATCCCCTTCCACCTCTATGCGGACGACACCCAGATCTATCTCAACCTCTTCCATGGACGACATCCTAAGACTAAATGACACTTTAAAAGAAGTCCAACACTGGCTATCACTCAATCACTTGAAACTCAACCAAGACAAAACAGAAATCCTCCTTATCTCCAACAAGGAACAGAACCCCCAAGTCATAGAATGGCTCAAAGCCATGGGTGCCCAAAATTAGACATGGCGAAACACATCAAAAAATCTGCCAAGAGCGCCTTCCTCAACCTTAAACTGCTCAACAAAATAAAGACCTTCATCCCTCCGAATGACCTCAAACAAGCTACTCAAGCCCTAGTGTTGTCCAGACTGGACTATGGGAATGCAACCCTCACAGGAGCAGCAAAATCCCACCTGGCTCCCCTCAGAACAACTCTGAATGCAGCAGCCAGAATGGTCACAGGAGTAAAGAAATTTGAACACATCTCGCCTGCGCTCAGAGAACTAAAATGGCTCCCAATAGAAATTCTTGCGAACTTCAGAACCGCCTGTCTCACGCACAAAGCCCTACACACCAGAAAACCCGCCTACCTGGCTGCGAAACTCAAAAAAGCAGGCCAGAC
The DNA here is from genome assembly GCF_964204655.1 of Triturus cristatus. Taxonomy (NCBI): domain Eukaryota; kingdom Metazoa; phylum Chordata; class Amphibia; order Caudata; family Salamandridae; genus Triturus; species Triturus cristatus. The sequence continues at coordinate 427,965,804 of NC_140593.1, forward strand.
AAGGAGCCTCAGGAGTTACAACACTCTACACCTCATCCCTCCTAGAACTCACAAACAAAAAACCGCATCTCGTTCCTTCTCGAGAAATGCGCCAAAAATCTGGAACTCCATCCCAGTCGATATCAGGACCTACCCCTCCTTTGTAAATTTCAAAAGACAACTCAAAGACCTCCTCCTCAACCGATCCCTTCTGAATGGATAGCCGCTGCTCGAATGCAAACTCCTGAACTCCGCAGCACTCAGCCACCTGAGCATCAAGACTTCTACCTCAACCACCATCCGAGCGGTACCTGGACCTCACCTCCAGAAATAGGTCCTCACTCAAATAAATTTTTTTTATGACTCCCATATAATGCGTTCTTATGCCAAGAATGTGACACTATATTCTCAGACTTTGGATTTGCAATGACTCAATTGTATTATTATGTTTTTCTTTGACTGATCTCACCATTATTTTTGTTGTAAAGCGCTACGATACCCTCGGGTCTGGCTAGCGCTATATAAAACTCCTAAATAAAATAAATAAATAATAAAATGTACAAATTCCTCCACCACAGCAACGGGCTCTGTGTTTAAAACTCTGTCACCACCCATAATAGAGGGGATTACAGCTGGGCCCTGCTGGGCCTGACATAGTCTATGTAGCATTTTATTGGACTTATCTCCCCATTGATATATCCGATGTTGGGACGCCAACCATATGTTCTACACCTCCTCCATCAGGTAGTGGCGTAGCTGCTGCTGTGCCAGGGCTAGATTCCTTCTAAGGGCCGGGGTAGGCCCACGTGAGCACTCCGCCTCCAAGGACACATACTGGGCTTCACAGCAGGACCTCTGGGCGGCACGCTTACGCTTATCATTAGTCCTATAGCTGATATCCACCCCTCTTATGGTGGGCTTCAGGTCCTCCCACAGGGTAGTGCCTGAGGAGACAGCACCCACATTCAAGGAGAAATAGTCCTGGATTGCCGTGGTTAGACCCCCAGGGAGCTCACCCCATAGCCGAGCCAGACATTTCACAAATGTAGCCCCGAGGGGCGGAGGAGCATACACGCTACCCAACGTGATTGATTCCCCATATAGCGTCCCAGTCTGGAAAACATACTTTCCCCACAGGGTCCACCCATTGTTTGGAGAGGAGGAAAGGGACACAGGCATAAATAAGGATGGCAGTCCCGCGGGAACCCTAGTGAACCCTGCATGGAAAACCTGTTGGAATCCGAATCTAGCCAGACATGGGGCTTTGTTGCCTAGGAGGTGAGTCTCCTGTAATAGAAGGATGTCTGCCCCATAACGCTTGGCTTGCCGATGGATAGCCCCCCGTTTGACTTTTTTGAGCAAGCCCCAAATATTCCATGACACCACCGTCAGTTTACCTACGTGGGAGGTTGTCGTTGCTGTATGAGCCATGTTTCTAGTCTGGGTTCAGGAACGACCATCTGCATATCGAGGAGTGGGATGTGTGACTACGTGTACAACCAACAATAAAACCAACCTTACCATTATGAGCCCCCCAACCCATCAACGACCCCCCTCCCCCACCCAATACTGCCAAAAACAAGGAGCATCTGTTGCGGTAAGGAGCACCTTGGAACCCAAACCACAGATTCCAAGGAACCCCCTCCAATGGATCCCGACCCCCCCTTCAAACATAAACCTTGGGGAACTGGTGGCCATGCAGATCAACCACCAATCATTACAACTAACTCTGGTTGGTATGAGCTAATCAGGGCAGGACCAACCCACAAACAGACCGTTACATATAACAAGTATATCACAAGCCGTGAGTCAGTCAAGAAGCTTTCACAGGACTTGGGGATCGACGTTCAGAGCCAGACCGACAGCCTTAAGCAGGTCCTGGCGTAGAAATGAGACCTAGGTGCCCACTGCGCCTATTTTTGCCTCCAGCGTGTCCTTTGCATCCGTGATGGCTGCCAGCAAGGCCGCATTATCCGGGCCAGGAAGAGGGGCCCCACTTGCAGATGTTGCGAATCGGTCCAGGGTGCTCTGTTTCGGTCCCGTGCCACTGGGTTTATCCTTCCCCATTGCAGATCTTCAGTGGACGGAGACTGCGACTCCCAGGCACTCCCACTCCAGTGAGATCTGTCAGGACACCGGTCCACCACTACAGAGAATCTTTCAGGGGGCCCCCGCGCCCGGTCCTCACAGATTCCATCCGCCCAGGCCGCAAGCCACACTGGATCTAATCCAGCCACTTCTGTGACCAATGGCTGACAGCCAAGCGGGCCCCTCTAGCGAAACCACGCTCACCGGACCACCAACACTCTAGGTGCCCCCTATCCCCTGCTGCCGAATGTGAAGCCCCACCTCGGCCCACTTGGCCGGGCACGATGGGTCGCAGGTCCTAGGATCAACACCCCGGTTCCGCCACTCAGCCAAGCCCCTCCTCGGGCATAATCAAAGGCGCAGAATGAGGGCCCATGCTGACCACACGCGGCCTATTTTCAGGGCCAGGAGCCTCCAAGATGTCAGCGAAGGTGCAGGTATAGTGATAGTGATAGGCCCGGGTCTCTGCCCCAGGGCAACCGCTGATGCACTGGTAGAAGGTGGGCCCCCTCCGCACTCCAATGTGTCTCGACACCCCCCACGGTCACACAGCAAGCCAACAGCCATGCACCAGTGTCCCCTGCCTGGGCAGTCTCCCCCCCTCGAGGGAAAATGGCCTATGGCACTAGCAGGGCCCAACAGACACAGAGCGGAATGCCGACCCCCCACCCCAAGCCCCACAGCAGGCATCCCTCCCTGCCGACCAGGCCGGGATCGGCCTCGTGACCACGCCAGCAAGCTGGCCTGGCCCACGAGGCCTCACCACAACCCAGGCCCCGCCCAGCAACAAGGTCCGCCGCCAGTAAAGGCCTCAGGGGCGAGAGCCCACGACCACCGGCTGCCCCCACCTAGCCCCCCAGCACCCCTTCCTATCTCAAGCAAGGGAGGCGATCTGCCCCGGCCCCGAACACGGCCACAGCCCCACAGAACCAGCAGCCAGCGCGGGGGCCGAGCTCAGGCCACAGTGCGCTGTTCCCGACCTCAGCCTTCGTCCTCATTTTGCCGATTGGCAGCGTTTCCAGGATCTGGGGGCACACCAGACAGTGCTGATGTCCTGCTGGCAAGGATTCGATGCACTCAAGTCAGGCAGAGTCGGATTATCGCCGGATTACGGTGGTGGGCGCAAGGTGCTCGCTCAAGCCGCAGCCGCCATGATTGCCGGGCAATTCACGTCCCCCTGCTCTACATTGTTGTCTCAGAATAATACCAGACCTTTTTCTCACATGTCTGAGAAAGACATTATGAACCAATAGAAAATGTGTTTTGTGAAAATTTGTTAAATGGTGCGAAACTTATTAGCAACGCAATAAATGGTTGCACTATGGAAATTTTGGCCTAACTACACAGTGATGACCGCCAGCGTGGAGAGAGAGAGAGGGGGAGACGGGGGGGGAGGGGGAGAGGGAGGGAGAGAGAGAGAGAGAGAGAGAGAGAGAGAGAGAGAGAGAGGGGGAGAGAGAGAGAGAGAGAGAGGGGGAGAGGGAGAGGGAGAGAGAGAGAGAGAGAGAAAGAGGGAGAGAGAGAGAGAGAGAGTGTGTGTGTGTGGTGGGGTGTGTGTGCGTGTGTGTATCCATATTTATGAAGACCAGAACATGTTTGCACACCAACGCTATGAGGACCAGTGCGCTATGAGGACCGAAAAGCCAGTCCTCATAACGTTTACAGGGGAGCTCTCTCAGCTGTCTGAGTGAAATTTTGAAGAGGGCTTCACAATTCCCATTTTTCAACAATATTTATTAAAAAACTGTAAATGTGTGTGGGGTTGTGTGGTTGTGGGTGTGTGTGGTTGTGGGTGTGGTTGTGTGTGTGTGTGTGTGTGTGTGTGTGTGTAAAGCGCATATCACCTTGCTGCGTATTTAAACAAAGTGAAATACGTGACAGCGTGGTCATGGCAACTGAATATATTCACTGAAAAACCCATAGGTTTCAGGGGTGTTATAGTTAGCTGGACATTTCCCTCGTACAAAACCCTAGAAATTCCCCTGTTATAGTTAGTTCAGCTAACTATAATTCGCGCCCCCGCAATGCACTGCTGATGACGTCACATATTACATCACTCATGACATGGTCAGTGACATCACTGATGACATCACTGATGACATCTCAAATGACATCACTGATGACATCATACATTTGAGAAACACTCCTGCTCCTGCGCCATCCACCTCATCGCAGCTGAGCACATCAAGAGTGCATCCATCAGCCCAAACCTTTGACATCCGTCCTCAATTTCAATTTTTAAAAGTGCTCTGCACTAAGTGCAGTAAGACTTTGTGCTATGGTGAGCAGTCTGCCGCCGGCAAGAAAGTCACATTTGATCTTTTTTTTTTCTTTTTTTTTATTGATCCCTGAAGTTCATTGTTTGGTTTCTCCTGTTTTTTTTTTTTTTTTGCAGAAAAACCCCCAAAATTTAAAAATTGTTCAGAAAACCCCCCAAAAATTATAAAAGAAGAAAGAAGAAAAAAAAAGTTCTTGTAAGAACTAACTTTCCTGGTTTAAAAAAAGAGCTACATTTCTTTGTTAGTGTTAGTTTAGATGAATGTATGTGTAGTACGTAATTGACTGAATGAATGCATTAGTAGCGTATGGTGAATGTATAAGTGCAGAACTATGAGGAAGTGCTGCAGCATCACACAGTGACCTCTTTAACTGCAGTGTGCTGTAGTACTTCCGAAGCACAGGGATGCAACATATGTACATAAATATGTTGCAAATCTATGCTTCTGTCTGCACGGCTGCTTAAACTGCAGCCATGTGGTAAGAAAGGCACCCTTGCACCATAGTGCAAGGATATCTGTGTCATGTGCTGTTTGTTTTTCTACAGGAAGACACACCTTCCTGCACATAAACAATGAGAAAATGCATTTTTCTCCTTCAATGTATGCTGAACATTTCAGCATGCATTGAAGATATAAAATGTGGAGAAATTAAAACAATTCTACTTGTTGTGCTTTCCTACACCAATTTTAGAATGGTGCACTATTCACACACATATCGAGATTTATGATTTATGATAAATCTAGACATGTGTCTTGTTCTATGAGTATTAAGTGCAATCATGCACAACAACACTTATAGAACACCCTTGCAACACAAAGTGGTCTGCATGATGAGGTTGTATTTACATGGAGTATAAAAAGTGCACAGAGTGCCCTTTCCTCTCTTTGTAAATATGAAAGAGTATCTTACACAATAACTATGTTACAAAAAGTGACATATTTCCATTTTTAAAATTCCTTGCGAATGATAAAAGGTAAGCACAGAGTTTTGTCTGCAAAGATGTTCAAAGAAGAATGATTGAAATAATTGCGGTCCTTCAACAGCTAAAATAGGAAATATTATGAACCCCTCAAATCTCTTTTTTTGCAGGTCACATGATATCTGATTATGGTCAGATTTCAAAACTACAAAGGTATAAACAGAGTGTTTTTAGAAACATGTTTCAACTTTGTAGCTTCTTGCAGACCTCCTCATTCTGCATATTGAGACTTAGTTAAACTTACCTTCACAGTAATAGGAATAAAAAATGGTACACATTTTTTTCACATTTTCATTCCAATCTAAATTCATAAAAATTGCTTTTTTTTAAATTTGGATCTGTGAAAGAAAAGGAAAAAAAAATTATAACATGTAATAATACATTTTTTACAACACAGCATAATTTCCACAAAGTAATTTTTTTGCTGTTCTCAGAATATGTTAAATTTCACTAAAAATAGTGATTTCAATCGTACTCATCACTTAACAGCGGGCAAAAAAAAACAATCTCAAAGATTGTTAAAAAAAAACCAACATGCTATTCTCAACAAAAAAAACAAGATACAAATCACAGATATATAAAATGCATACAGCTAACGAAATTTTATAAGTTTAACTTACAAAAACTGTAAATGTTGTCGCTTTAAAATATTCACCGAATCTAAGGATGAATTTTTGGAGGATGCACCACGCCCACAACGTTTTCCTTCAGTGATGTGGAAATTTTCTACTTTTCTCGAGGGGCAAACAAAGACCAATGCCACCTTCGTCACACGCAAGATTTGCAAAAGAGTTCTGTTACGAGGGGATCCTAACAAAAAATACTTGTGCGGCACAGCAAGTATGATGAAACACCTAACGACACTTCATCCAAACAATCTTGCACAAGAAGAGTGCAAACAGATGAGAAACACTCCTGTTCTGTATCTGTAACCACAAGTGTGACGATGGTTAAAACACTACATGCATAGTGCATACTATTTTGAAGCAGTTCATGCCCTAAAGCCTACCTCACTAAAAGACTACATGCTAACTGACTAAATGATTACAGTACTATAAGGAGACACACTGGGTGAGTGACAGGGTGTTTGCTAGAAGTGTATGAATACTAACTAGGGAATTGAAGGTGTGAAAGTCAACTGTGTAGGTGATTAGAGGACTGCATCCATACTGCATAGGCATTTAAAGCAGTCCATGTGCTAAGGCCTGGCTCACTGCATGACTACTTGGGTACTGACTGAATGATTAGAGTACAACAAGGAGAGTGCCTAGGTGAATTTATAAGTGGTAGGCTTTTCGCACAGGGAATGGATTAGTACTTGGTACTGAATGGGTCACTAGAGGAGTGCAAAGGGAGTGACAGGATGTTTGCTGGACTGTATGGATACTGACTAGGGAATTGAAAGTGTGAAAGACAAGTGTCTAGGTGGTTAGAAGACTGCATACATAGTGGATAGGGGTTTGAAGCAGTCCATGTGCTAAGGCCTGACTCAGTGCATGAATACTTAGGCACTGACTGAATGATTAGAGTACTCCAAAGATAGTATCTTGGTGAATTTATAAGTGTTTGGGTTTTGGCAGAGTGAATAGATTAGTACATGATGCTGAATGGGTCACTAGAGGTCTGCAAAGGGAGTTACAGGGTGTTTCCTGGAAGTGTATGGATACTGACTAGCGAATTGAAAATGTGAAAGACAAGTGTATAGTATGTTAGAAGACTGCATGCATACTGCATAGACATTTGAAACAATCTATGTGGTAATGTATGGTTTACAACATGAGTACTTGGAAACTGACTAAATCATCAGACTACTGCTCGGTTAGTGCCTGGGTAAAACTTTTAAATTTTCAGTTCTGGCACAGTGAAGAGAATAGTACATGGTACTGCACTTTAGTGTCAAACCCTGACTCATTTTATCAATGCATAAGCAAAGAATAGCTTCTAAAGCTACTAAAACTTGACAACATGACCGATTTTAAAACAGTTATCTGTCAGCAAATACACGATGTTACCAAATGCTTCTCTCACAATCCTTACCCAAATGCACAAAGGCTCACAGTGTGATTTTAGACAAGCAACACTATCCCTAGCAGTTTTCCAAAACTCATTCACTAGTCTAGAAGAGGTAATGGTACTGCACACAATCTACATATTTAAGTACAGCACATTAGTGTCAAAGCATGACTCATTTAATCAATGCATAAGCAAAGACTGGCTTCTAATGCTACTAAAACTTGACAACATGACAGGTTTAAAAAGAGTTATCTGCTAAAAAATACACGATGTTACAAATGCTTCTCTCACAGTGGTCCCCAAATGCACACAGACTCACAGTGTGATTCTAGACAACAACCACTATACCTAGGACTTTACCAAAAATCATTCACTACTGTGGAACTGATAAGGGAACTGCACACAATCTACATATTTCAGGACTGCACTTTTCTGTCAAAGCCTGACTCATTTAATAAAAGCATAATCAAAAACTGGCTTCTAATTCTACTAAAACTTGACAACATGACAGGTTTAAAAAAAGTTATCTGTCAGAAAATACACGATGTTACCAAATGCTTCTCTCACAGTGGTTCCCAAATACACACTAACTCACAGTGTGATTCTAGACAAGCACCACTATCCCTAGGAGTTTACCAAAACTCATTCACTACAGTGCAAGTGGTAAGGGAACTGCACACAATCTACATATTTCAGGACTGCACTTTTGTGTCAAAGCCTGACTCATTTAATCAAAGCATAAGCAAAAACTGCCTTCTGATGCTACTAAAACTTGACAACAAGACAGGTTTTAAAACAGTTATCTGTCAGCAAATACATGATATTACCACATACTTCTCTCAGAGTGGTTCCCAAATGCACACAGACTCACAGTGTGATTCTAGACAAGCAACACTATCCCTAGCAGCTTACCAAAACTCATTCACTACTGTGCAAGGGGTAAGGAGACTACACACAATCTACATATTAAAGTACAGCACATTAGTCTCAAAGCATGACTTATTTTATCAATACATAAGCAAAGACTGGCTTCTAATGCTACTAAAACTTGACAACATTACAGGTTTTAAAACAGTTATCTGTCAGCAAATACATGATGTTACCAAATGCTTTCTCACAGTGGTTCCCAAATGCACACATACTCACTGTGTGATTCTAGACAAACAACACTATCCCTTGCAATATACCAAAACACATTTCTTCATCTAGAAGACGTACTACATTTTAGTATAGAAACATAACATAACTCATTTCACAAATTCATAAACAATGACTGGTTTCTAATTCTACCAAAATATAAAAACAGCACAGTTATCTGTCTGCAAACACATGAAAAACACAAATGATTATCACACAATGGTTTTTACATGCACACACACTGTCAATAAGGTTGTAGAGAAAAAAAGTACTCCCTACACTTTAGCAGGAGAAATACATTAGTCTGATTAAAATCAAAATAGTCTACATACATCCCCTCACAATTAAATAACTCACCTTTCAAGTTGTTTTGTAGATTAAGAAGTATATCAGTCACTCACCATATTTTATTTTACAGAATCTCTGCACTGTGCACCTCTCAGCAAAAACAAAGAATGTGAAAGTTTCCCTTTCATTTTCCACACATATACATGTAAACATCAAATCACAATCCTTCACACATAAACTCAAAAGCAAACACACATTTCTATTGGTTAAACATTTCAACCCTTTCCAACTGAAATACATTTCAACCCTTCCCCCAATCTGCCTTCTACCTGTTACCATAGAAACAGCTCACGGAACACTGCACTGATCACACAGGTCACAAGTTCAGCACACAATGTTGCTAAACAAGACAGGAAGTGTGCTTGACTTTTCAATATATCAGCTTATCATATATAATGTTCCTTACAATCTGTTTTTGTCAACCAATAAGAATCATACCTTTAAAAAACAGAAATATACACCCTACCTTTCAGTGTAGAAACTAGTCATACAACCAATGATTTGTCGTCTTTTTAAAAAAAAACAATTCCGTGGATCCGCGCACCCAACGCGAGAGAATCCGTGCACCCAACGCAATAGGATGCGCGCACCGTGCGCACATTCCGCCGTTTTTTTTTTTTAAAAAAAGGGGACCTCTAGAGGGTCAGAGTATTTCCACTCTGCCCCCTCTATATATAAATATATATTACCTACAGTAGGTAGTTATAGTTAGGACCAATTTTCAATAGGGAGAGCAGTTGTTGTTTTGCTTATAACTTTGGTGTCGTTTGATGAATCTTCATCAAATTTACCAAACGAATTCTTTGTTCATATCAGCTCCTATGTGAGTTTGGGGGTGATTTGTCAAGGGGGTGGCGAGAAAAAAGGAGGGTCCCAAAATGTGTTTTCTCCCTGTTAATTTCCATAGGAAACTTTAGACAAGGCTACAGGTCGAACGGGTGAACGGAATTACCCCAAATTTGGCAGGGAGAAGGATCTTGGTCTAGAAAGCATGCTTTTGTTTATTTGGTGTAAATCTGTTCAGTAGTTTTTGAGAAATATCGAAATTTACAGATATCGATATTTGGGAATTCTGCCATCTGATTAGCTGAGGCGTTACGAGCACGAGCTTGCTGCTCATTGGTTGGGAGCGCTGCGAGCGGTTGCAACTAGGAAGTGTTGGCTGCCATTTTGTGATTTTGTCGAAGCGAGTAAAGGGAAAAAAGGGCCAAAAAAGTAGGAAAGAGGACGGTAGGAGCCCTGTAACCTTTGTGGGGGTGTTTAGGGTGTGCTATAGAGGGGGTGCGAAGCAAACTACTCATAGTTACCGGTCTGAAAGTGCTGGGTACGGAAATTAAGTGAGTTATTGCGTAGAGTCTGATGCTGCTAAGGTGAGCTGGTGCGGGAGTCGGGGATGAAAGCGTGAGCCTAAACTGTGTGTCTTATGGTGTGAAGTCATGTTCCCTAGCTGCTGTGCCACACCTGTCTAAGTAGTGTCAGTAATATTTTATACGTAGTAGGGGGAAGTTTTGTTTGGAACGCGGTAATTTGTATATGGTGCTTAGGTGGTGTTATACAGGGAGTGCGAAGGTGAATCAATACGGTATTTATAAAGTACAAACTACACAGAAAACGATAATTGATTGGAAGGTAAGAAGCATTGAGTACTAAAAACTAGGGTGAATATTAGATGCGTGAAAAAGCATGTTTGTCATTGGTTAATAGAGAGCAGTCTAAACCTGGAGTACATACGATAGGATGAAATGTGCAAAGCTCAACCAGACGTGCTACTTGCATTTGAAAGGTACATTTGTAACTTAAAGCAATGGTGAACTTTTAACTCGCAGGTGGTGTTAAATGTTCAAGAAAATGCTGAAAAAGAAAAGGTTATGTTTAAAAAAATCATGAACTTTTAACCTGCCGGTGTCGTAGAATGTTCCAGAAAGTGTGGTGATAAAATAGGTTGAACTTCTGACCTGTGTGTGGCGTGGAATATTAAGTAGCTTTTCAGATGCAAAATTCAAAAATAACCAATGGAGATAAGTTTTGGAATGTCGATGAATGAATGAAGTATTCTGATTTGTTGTTTACATGTATTTATATGTGGAGCGACAGAGAAATTGTGCCATTACTGGTTTCATTCTTGATTACAGCGGTGCATTACATGTACTGTGTGAGAAAGAAAGAATTGCATGTGTGTGTGACATTTGAAATCTGCATACCAACTACAAAGGTGAGGTAGAAATGAACAAGGTGTGTTATGTGTTTTGTAGTAGTGATTAAGTATTTGAGGTGATATTTTTAAGTTTGAAAGAATTTTTTATTTCAAAATAATATCCTGTTAGTAAAGTGTGGTGTTTCATATTGGTTATAAAATATGCATAAAGTTTGACCTGTTGTTATATAAGTACTTTATATATGTTTAGGAATTTTTCACAAGGAGGAAATGTAGTTTGTCACCTTTAAAGGACTGTATGGCTTTGAAAATGAGGTACAGCATTAATTTGGGTTTGTTAAAGTATTCAGGCGAGATAAACAAAATGTCCCATGTTTGCAAATTATACTTTTGGTAGAAGTAGTGGGGAAGGGAAGGGGGTAGGAGATGTATCTGTTATTAAGTTAAACGCGATAGAAACAAACCCAGAAATGTTATGTGGAGAGGTTGTGGTCTCATTTCTGACAGTGAGAGGTAGATTTGAATATAAGTCTAGTTAGGTTGTTGTGCTGTGAGGCCGTCTACAGTGTTTGGCGATTACATGGAGAGGAGATGGAGATAGTAAAAGTGACACATCCCTTTTATATGTATGCATAGTTTGAATCATTTGAATATAGGTTGAGATATAATATGAACATGGTTTCTGGTTTGCATTTGGGTATAGTTAATAGTTTTAGTAGTTTGTGACTAGTGAATAATAAAAAGGTAGATATACTAAAATATATGGTAGTAAACGTATTAATTATTGTCTGTTCTTATAAAATAGAAGTGGTTGGGGAGTGTTTCTTTAGAAGAGATGTTTTATAAATGTGTGAGAGATAAAAAAGAAATGAAAATGTTCGGTATATTTCTGTATGACTTTCTTGACATTAGTAAAGTACATGTCATTACAAGTGATAGTAATTGTCAGGCTGTGTTTCTGTGCTGAATATATGTAGGTGTTTAAGTGGTCCGGATTTTACCGGTGCTCAGTTTCACTATCTCTTTTGAGACACTCGTCAATTTTTTCATTCAATTTAATGTCCTTCATATACATACAGTAAAGTGACGGTATATCAAAAGTTTGGAAATTACAACTTTGTTTACTCTCCCCATCCTCTGCTATACACTCTACAGTGTGTTTAAACGACTTTATTAACATACAGATGTATAGCTTGTAAAGGTGGTGTAGTGTCACTGGGCCCATTTATAAACCGTGCTATGGGATGTTTTATGTTTTACCCGCCAATTTGCATGTTTGAATACATTTTGATGATAAGCGTTACGAAAGACACCTTTAAAAATTAAGCCCGAGTATGGGTATAGTGACGCTACTAGGAATGGTGGCGGTTTCTCTTTGATTTCGTACGGTTAAGCAATGGCGGGGGTGGGGGAGGTGGGTATGTTGGTGATTAAAACACAGACTTCAGTAACGTGCAGATGTCTAGCTACTAAAGGTGATGTAGTACCACTGGGACCATTTATAAAGCACCCTATGGCATGGTATATGTTTTACCCGACAATTTGCATGTTTTAATACGTTTTGCTGATGAGTGTTCCAGGAGATATCTGTTGAAATTAAGCCTCTGTATGGCTATAGTGGCGCTTCCAGGTTTGCTGGGGCTCTTTGTTTTATTGCATAAAGTTAAGCAAGGGCGGGTGTGGAGGTGGTGTAGTGGTACTGGGACTATTTATAAACCGCCTTATGGTTCTGGCCCCAACGGACAGAAGGATTTCTGTACGAGTCTTACCACTGATCTGAGCACTAGGACCTTATCATGGCTCCATAACTTGTGACTATACTGGATATTTGATGACTAAGACGAATACGACTATATATTGCTACATGAATACTTTTTAGCACTTTGGGGACTCGTTTATGGATCTTCATCCATTTCTGACTTGAGACTATATGAAACTACTATACTCCAAAAGTAGGATTGCTTTAGCTCAAATTTCGGAAGGCTAATCTGGGATTTTGCGATTATCCAGGACTACGGAGGGTCTAGGGGATTAGGCATATCAAAGACTTCCCCGCAATCTGAATACCACAAGCAGAGCCTTGAGGAAGTCACGGTAGTGACGAAATGAGCGTTGGCTGTTTCTGATGCTCCTCATGTCAAGAACTGGATTCCCAAGAATTTCACTAAACCAATTGTGTTTTTGTACACCTTTTGACATGGGATGTAATACTCGTGACTTATGTTTCTAATGATTTCTTTTACTAATAAATCAGTATTTGTATAATACACTTGTACGTTCCTGAATATTCTCTATGTCAGGGGTCATCTCTTTACATCATTGTGTGTTCTTAGCTCAAGAGATTAATTTCTAGAATTGTACTTATATATATACATAATCAGAGTGCCGGGGTTTCTATGTTTGCATATGGTATGGTGTATGTTTTACTTGGAAAATTGCAGGTTTCAATACCTTTGGCTGATGAGCGTTCCGGCAGACACTTGTTGAAATTAAGGCTATGTATGGCTATAGTGGCGCTAACGGGAGTGCTGGGGCTTGTTGTTTTGATTTTGTAAGGTTACGCAATGGAAGAGGTGGGGGTGGGGAGGTGGGTATGTTGCTGATTATAACACGGACATTTGTAACGTGTATATGTGTAGCTAGTAAAGGTGATGTAGTGCCACTGGGTCAATTTATAAAGTGCTCTATGGCATGGTATATGTTTTATCTGGAAATTTGCATCATTTAATACCTTTTGTTGCTGGGCGTTCCGGCAGAGACTTGTTCAAATAAAGTCCCTGTATTGCTATAGTGGATCTACCAGGTTTGCTGGGGTCTTTCGTTGATTTCGTAAGGTTAAGCAAGAATGGGGATGAGGGTGGTGTAGTGGCACTGGGCCTATATATGAAGCGGTTTATGGTATGGTATATGTTTTTCTCGCAAATTTGCATGTTTTAGTACCTTTTGGTGATGAGCAGACAGCTACGCAAATCATACAACATTTCTGTGGATAACAAATCTTCGTGCTGATAGACACTCTTGCACTGTGGTAGAAGGCTGCCAGCGTTAGCAAATTATGAAACTTGGTTCCATTGTACATTTAAATGGAAGCTTGGACCATTTCTTTGTTACTATGGTGCAGTGACGGCTTTAAGTGGGGAAAAAAACTAGGGGTGCTCTAAAAGAGGTGGGGCAAACCTGTTAAAGGGGTGTGGGCTATCCAAGTAGGGGCGTGATCTACATGAAGATAACTAGCATTGTGTGCTTAAGAAAATCCCCTCGAATTATCCTACATTCGGGAAACACGCTCTTTAAAGGATTGCCCTTCCTCCTACAATGTGGCTCACGTAGCATGATGTGCATACTCTGACTGCAGTCCAATAAAAAAAAAAAGAAAACTTGACTACCTTTGCAAGGGCCGAAAATAGAGCCCGATAGAGAACCGTTTCGAGTTTTTCTGAAAATAACTGCCGGTGCTCAGAGCCGGCCCACTTAAAGCCCTGCATCCATTCATCCTAAGCACTGCGCCATCCAACCATCTTTCAATTCATTCAGACATTCCTATCTACATACATTCATACATCTGTATCTGCAGCTATTCTAAGTATCTATCAGCCCACTTGCCTATGGTAAGCACTGTGCCATCCATCCTGTTATACGCCCATATATTCATACATACATCTGTCCCAGAACCAACCTTACGCATCTATCAGCCCACCCGTGTGTAAGTACTAGTCCATGCATCCATTTATCCTTCCATTCATCCATATATCCATACATCCATACATCTAGCTATCCATTCATCCATCTGGCCATCCATCCAGTTATTCAACTATCTGTCCTTATTTTCGTGCACTCTCCGCTGCCGATCCTAAATACTGAGTATTATACCCATCCACCCAGCCTCTTAAGGGGCCGAACAGGCTGGCGATAATCATTGAGAGGCAGATGAAGTTTCTGATAACGAACAAGAAAGCTTTGAGCTGCTCTTTGTGGACCAGAGTTCACCACCCTTCTATGGGGGTGTTTTAAACAAAGGTTGATGTAGGGAAAGAAATGCAAAGCAGCTTTTCAGTGTAAGATGTTAATTTAGAAAAATAATGGGGCATATTATCAAGAACAGCATTAACATTATTACCGCTTTAGCGGCAGGAAACTGGTGCTAAAGCGGCGATAATGGGCTTGATAATATGCCCTTGTCAATTCCCATAGCCGGCCAGGTTGTGGTGTGAAGCTGGGCTTCTATGGGAATTCACAAGGGCATATTATCAAGCTCATTATCGCCGCTTTAGCGCCAGTTTCCTGCCGCTAAAGTGGCGATAATTTTAACGCCGTTCTTGATAATATGCCCCTAAGGGAGCCAGGCAAAGCTTGTATTTTCGTAGCACTACAACAACACCCTGTGAAAGGTGAGAGCAGGGTTATGTTGGAGTTGGCTGCGTGTGGTCATCTACAAAGGCGCAACCAGAGCGAAATTTCAGGGGAGGCTAGTTCTTTCAGCAATAGGCAGAGTGGGGATGTAGGGGCTCTGAAGAGGGGTGGAAAAAAACAGAGCATCATTTACAAGCAAATGGTCTTTTAAAGACCTGTGAAGTACTCGGTGCGGCTCTGTGTGTGCCATTGGGAAGCTGTCTCAGGGAGTCCAAGGCAATGGGCGTTGTGCGCCTGGTGGTCTCTCTGCTAATCACGCCACGATGATATTGCTCCTGCGCTGCAAAAAGAGAAGGTAAATCGTAAGAGAAAATGGCTCTCTTTAAAGGATTTCTTTTCTCGTACAACGCGACTCACCTGGCATGAGGTCTCCACTTTTTAGTAGTGAGCAATGTGCATGGTCTCACTACAGTCCAAAAAAATAAATAAATAACGGACTACCTTTGCGAGGCCCGAAAATAGAGCCCCATAGAGATCTGTTTCGAGGCCCCCAAAAATAAACTGCCGGTGCTCAGACTCCCTCCCCTCCAATTAAAGCTTTTGGTGCAGTGTTATGTTTGCGAAGTTGTAGATAAAATTGTTAGGCTAATAATGGTAATTTTTCTGTGTGCCGTTTGGTTGATAATATCATCCTAAGTATATAGATTACAATTTTTAAAAATATTGTCTATAAACTAGTCTGCGGTGGGTTGCAGAGGAAGTGTGTGGGGCGGTGGAGAGGTGAAAAGTACGAGGTAGTGCAGTTACATGTAAATTGTAAAGGTGTATGTAAATAATTAAATAAATACTTGCTGTATGTTCTATGGCACTACCCGTCATCCTACTGCTCCCCTGCTGTGCTCCATCATGTTGCAGCACTGCCTCTGGAAGCTGTCAGTAGAATTTATGTATTTGTATGTTATTATTGTAATATATTGAACTGATGTAAAAAATTATTGAATCTATTTTTTTTTTCAGAAAATTATTTTGTTTGGATAAAAATTTGAAAATGCCTAGAAGAACTGAGAAAAATAGACAAGAAAAGAAGCATTTATATTTGCAGAAAAGAAAAGATTTTCAATTACAAAAATATGAGAGCACTACACAAACAGTTTCTTCTGGTAAAAACACTAGACAATTTCTGAAAAAAATATTATGAATATTTAATGAAAATAACATCACACAAAGGAAAAAGAAGAATTTTTCAAGTAAGGAGAATGAGACTTCAATTTCAAATACAAGGAAAAGAAAACATGATAAAGAAACAGTATTTGTTACCCAGAGACAAAAGCAATTTCAAGAAAATCGTCAGAGACTTTTTCGAACTAGAGTGATTCAGAATTTAATGAGCACATGCTGCAAATATAAAAAGAAAGTGCTGCAATTCAAACAAAAGCAGCGTATTGAAAGTATAGTGGATACTGCTTTTACTTTAAAACAGAAGTTATTCATTGGGATTTTGAAGAGGATCAAAGTATTAGATAAAGTAATCAAAGTGTTGAAAGAGAAAAGTAGAAGAAAAAGACTTCTGAACAGAACCAACTTTTGCAAAATCTTTAGTGGACATTGGAAACATACTTCTAGTAGTGAGCCTTTTTTTAATGAGGAAAGTTACTTCCAGGAAAATAGTTTACCATTTGCAGTTGATACTGGAGGTCGTTGCTACGAAGTTCAGGATGGTTGTCCCCTTCCAAAAGAGGAATTGGTTGGTAAAAGTGCAGAAGAGTTAATAGTTGAAAAAGTGCAAGGGAAACGTACACAAGCTCCTGTGTATAAGTGGGGTTGTAGCAGTATTTGTAGTATTCAACAGGAATCTATTGATATAATGTGAAATTTGTTACGAGAATATACACAGAAAAGTATTAAACAGAAGATTAAGTTGTTGCAAAGACCAGATCCATGTAATGTAAGAAAATATACTAAGAAACATGGGCATTCTCTGGCTTGTCTTTCAAGAAAAGTGTGTAAAAGTGTTTTTCATCACTTGAGGATGTTAGCAGTACACCATTCAGAAATGCGGAAGTTTGTAAGGAAACTGTACTATGTAAAAAGTCCTGCATTATGTTTAAGTGAACTGAATACAGCTCTTTTATATGGTTCTTTATTAGATGTTCAAAAAAAGTGTGATGATATTGAAATGCAATATTTTGGTTCAGAAGAGCAGTCAATAGAAAGTGAAAGTTTGACAATTACAGATGTTGAAGGAGATGGGAAAGTGATTAGCACTGATGAGTTTGAAGAAGAAATTGGAAGGTTTAATGTAGTGTGCTCTGAAATACCAAACTATATTTGTGTTTGCTGTCGACGTACTCATTATAAAAGTCAAACTAGGAATGTTGATTTGTATTTGAAAAGTGAAAAGGAGAACAATAGTAAGTGGGAAGAATTTGCAACTTACTTGTTGGTGGAAGGTCGATTTGAGTTAGGTAGTGATCAACGTATATGTAAATATTGTTACAACAAATTAGAAGAGAACAAATCGCCTGCTAGAGCAGAACATAATAAGTTAGAATTAGTAGCTATTCCGGAGGAACTGGCAGAATTGATTACATATGAGTCGGTTCTAATTCAATCTGTTCATCCTTTTCAAACTATAATTAGGATGGAGTCTAAAACAGGTAAACTGCCACCAACAGACTTGCAAAGAAGGCTGTAAGGAAGAGTGGTGTACTTACCTTTGGATTTTAAGAAAAATATTGAAACTATTGCTGGAGAGAAAGAGGAAAATGAGGCAGTAGTCATTCTAGTAAATGGTGTACCAACAAAGAGTCGGAAAATATGGCAAGAATTTGTGGATGTTAACAAAGTTGAAAAGGCTACCTTATATCTTATAGAGAACAATAGTTATTAAAAAACTGTAAATGTGGATGAACAGGTAATAAGTTTAGAAGATGAATGTGCAATTTCAAATGGTCAAATAGAGAAAGTGGACAAGTCAAGGATTGAAGAGATTTATAAACATTACACAATATGTCCTTTGCATTCAAAAGAAGTAATAGGAAGCAGCATTGAGTTATTTCAAATGAACAAAGCATAGGGAACTCCAATGAGTCTATGGGAGAAGAGCTTGGAAGCTCTTTGTTTTCCACAGCTGTTTCCTACTGGAGAAGGTGGACGATATGATGACCGACCTGTACGTATTCCAGCTTCAGAATATCGGTCAACAAGATTATATTCTGAAGATCCTAGATTTCGACAGTGCATTCCATACATATTTCACCTTTTGTTTGAAAGTTATTTATCTTCTCTGTCGTATGCAGTGAACCACTTACTTAAAACTGGTGTTCATCAATCACTTCTTTCTGCAAAAGAATTTGTGGAGAAAGTTGAAAAAACAGATGAAAATTTAGAAGCCCACTTAATCAATTTGATGGCATGCCAACGTGGAACACATGAGTATTGGTATCGTCATCATGGAAAACTCAAGTGTATGTTACGGAACTTAGGTACACCAACATGGTTTGTCACGCTTAGCTGTGCAGAGTATGCATGGGAAGATTCGCTTGAGTTTCTAAGAGAAGTGAATTTCAATATTAAAAATGTTGAAATAAAGACTCCTGGTGAACTGTGTTCATTGGATCCTGTAAATGTGTGCAGATATTTTAATCATAGGTTTCAAGATATGATGTCTTATCTGCAATAAAAAGAATCCACCTCTTGGAGAAGTTACCGATTTCTTTTGGAGAAAGGAGTACCAAGCAAGAGGTGCACCTCATATACATATGCTACTATGGGTCAAGGATGCACCTAAATTTGGAAATGATTCTGATGAAACCGTATTGTCTTTCATCGATCAGTATGTGACATGTGAGATTCCGAGAGAAGAAGGATGCAAGCTTGAGACAGCAAGTTTTACGTTTCCAAAGTCACCGTTGTGGAAAGTACTGCAGAAGAAAATACAAGGCTAAAGGAAAATTTTATACCAAATGTCGGTTTAGTTTTCCACGTCCAGTCATTTGTAAAGGAAGAGTAAATTATTTTTCTTCTTCTGTAAGACACACAATAACTTGGAAATCTCCAAAGAATACCTACCACTTAAAAAGAATAGAAGTGTCAAAGTATATCAATGACCACAATCCAGTCATTTTAAAAATCTGGAATGCGAACATGGACATCCAGTATGTTGCAGATAACTCAATTGCTGTTGCCCGTTATGTTACATCGTACATAACAAAATCAGAAAAAACAGAGATGAAACAAATGTGGGAAGAAATTGCCTAAGCGAAAAGCGTTATCAAAAAATTGTACAGCTTTACTTTGAAAATGCTTTGCCACTGAGAAATTGGATCCTATGAATGTTCAGACCGCTTGTGCTCTTCAAGTTTATATTTAAAGTCTTGAGGAATCATTTGGGTAAGTTTAGGTCTTGCCTGCTCACGGAATAGAGTGTTGAAATCATTAGAAGAAATTGAATACATAGCAGCAAATGAACCAGACAGTACAGACATTCATAAAACTAATATGTTGGACACATACTATCCGAAAAGGAGTCGACATCTGGAACAGCTATGTCTGTATGAAGTACTTCAACATTACAGCTTCAAAAGAAATGTTAAACAGAATTTAAAAGAAGGAAAATATGCAGTAGGTGGATGTCATGGTTGTTTAGTAAAAGATACAAAGGGTAATCTTATAAACCACAAGAAACTCAGTTGTGAAACTCCAGCTAAGCGAGAATTTTATTACTTAGCACTTCTCCAACTCTTTAAACCATGGCGTAGCAAAAGAGAATTACTTGGAGACTTTGACTGCTATGAAGATTCTTTTAATGTATGTAAAGATAGCATTGCATGCACAATTTTCCCTACATATTTAAAAACGTTGAATGATGAAGTTGAACAGGAAAAGACTATTACAGCTGAAATAGCTAATGAAAGTTCTCAAGATAGTCAAAGTAGTGGTCAATGTAGTCAAGATCCTCTTGGGCAACCAGTACTGGAAAATAAAGCAGGGATTGATATGCATGAAGTCGAAATTGCAATGCAACAAGCACACAAGGCGAATATTACATTGGAAAAGTTAGAAGAACAACTAAATGTTGAAGAAAAATAAATATATGTACAAGTGAGAGAACAGATAGAACATGGTTAGTTGCATGAAAAAAAAGAATGTGTGTGTTCATCTTTTAAACTTCTTCTGATGTACATCAGTGGTCAAGCTGGGACAGGTAAAAGTTTTTTAATTAAAGTTTTGACCAGTTATCTTAAAAAAACTACTGGTTCACATTTATGTTCTGTGGTAACAGCTCCAACTGGATTCGCTGCACACAATGTTAAAGGAATTTCTATCCATAGATTACTGATGTTACCAGTTGAGCATGATAGTAAATTACAATATCAGAAGTTGTCTGGAGAAGCTTCTAATGAAGTGTCAAGAGTGCTGAAGAAAATGAAACTATTAATTATTGATGAGGTGAGCATGGTCTCAAACTTAATGCTTGCTTTTGTACACTTAAGATTGCAACAGGTATTAAAAACAGATTATGACATTCTCTTTGGAGGAAAACATTTAATTGTATTTGGAGCTCTGCTTCAAATAACACCTGTAAAAGGAGAACCAGTGTTTAAAACTCTTCTACATGAAGACACAAAGAAATCTCTGGGAAATATTGGAAATGTGAATCTGTGGTTAAATTTTGAATATAAAGAACTCACTTAGAATATGCGACAAGCAAGAGATGAAGATTATGGAAATATTCTAAAAGATGTAAGAATTGGTATTCTAAGCAAACATGGTAAAGAAGATTTTCAATGTCGCCTACTAAAGAACTTGTTTACAAATGAAAACATACCAGCAGAAGTAATGTACAAGAAAATGAAAGAAAACAATTCTATAGTTTGCTTAATGCCTACAGTGAAAGAGTGTTATACATTTAATAGAGAGCTTATGAAATTGGAAAATTAAGAAATAGTTCACATTGAAGCTATTGATAAAATCGAGCATCAAAGAATAACAATTCTTCTTTCAGAAAAACTACAGACTAAATTGGACTCTTTGGAAAAGTCTGTATCAAACACTGCTGGCTTGGAAAATTTTTTAGATGCATGTTTAAACTGTCGGGTAATTTTGAGGCGTAATCTGAATGTAGAAGGTGGTTTAGTGAAAGGAGCAATGGGGAAAGTTGTTGATTTTGTGAAACATCAAAATTGAAATGGAATTGAATTCTTGAAAGTTAAATTTGATCAGATTACAGAGGTAAGACAGATTGCGCGTTGTGCTGTACGTTTTTTGCTTGTAAAATACTTGTATGTTCGTAGAAAACAGTTTCTCTTCTGTTTGGCATATGCCATAACTATTCAGAAATCTCAAGGTTTAAGTGTAGATAATGCTTTGATAAATGTAGTAAGAACTGTGTTTAAAGAGGGAATGGTATGTGTTGCATTATCTCGAGTTAGAACGTTGTCTGGATTGTATTTAATTGATTTTGATGAGAACAAGGTTAGTGCTGATGTTAATTGTGTAAGAGAATATAATCGTTTGAGAAGGCTTTATGCTCCAAGTTTAGGTGAATATCCTATTTATGAGAAACGTGTTGTGTGTTCAAAACGCAAACATGGTGAAGAATCAACTATGGTTGGAAAGCAGAAACAAAATCAAGAGAAAAGAAAAGATGTAAAGAAGCAGAAAATACAAACAAGTGATGATGTTGTCGGATTCCAATTAGAAAATGCTTCTGGTGTCAACTGCTATGGTAATGTTATTCTAAACGTTATATTTTATCTTGAAGATGTTTATGGTGAAATTATGGAAAGTCAGGAAAAAAGATTATGTTTAGCACTTTATATTTTATTTCAAGAATTGAGAACTGATAGAAGTAAGATCCCTTCTGCTTCTGGTATTCGCCAACTGTTGGATACATGTACTGGATCTTTAACGTTCAGTGCTAATATACAACAAGATGCACATGAATTTCTGATGGTTACGCTTGGAGTACCAAAAGATGAAGGAGTTCAAATTGAGAGTTTATTTGGACTCAGTTACAAATGGGAACATAAATGTGAACAGTGTTCGTTAACTTCAAGCACTATAGTTGACAGAGAACGATTTCTATATTTGACAATACCTGACTGCAAATCTGTACCATTTCCCAAATTACTAAAAGAAGCAGATCACAAAATGATCTGTTCTCGTTGTAAATCAACAATGCTATCTACATTATGCCTACAAAGATAAGGAAACTATTTGATTATAATGCTACAACGCTGTAGACCAACTGGAAGAAAAGTGGAAACCAAAATTAAAATTTTTGTTGCTAGTCAAGTATTTGTTTCTGGAAGAACTTTTGCAACAGTTGCTATTGTTTTCCATGCTGGAAGTACTACCACAAGTGGACATTATACAGTTTATTTAAAGTGTTATAATGGTTGGAGTCACTGCAACGATACACACTTGGAAATGAAACCGAGATTGCCTTATGAATTACCCAACTCATACTTGATATTTCACCATTCGGCTTTGTGGGAAGGTGTAAAGATACTTTAAGGAATTCATGCTGGATGGTTGCAAAGTGACATTTTTGATACATTATTTGGTGTATTGGGAAAATGTTCACAGAAACTACGAAGTAAAGGTAAGATTTGAAGATTGGAAATAGTATTGGATGTGTTATTTGTGTTGATTTTGTATTATATTTGTGAGAATTAGGGATTTGTTTTTTTTAACAATCTAGTTGATTTTGTTTTTCCCCTGCTGTTTATGATGAAACTACTCTGATATCACTGTGAATAGTGAAGTTAAGTAGTAGCTGATGACAGCAAAAAAAGGGAGAGAATTTTTTTCTGAATGTTAAATTATTTAGTATTATTTAAAAACTCACTGTAATTTGTGAAATATATTACATTACATAGTAGTTTTGCAGTTTATTTTATGTAGTTGAAAAGTTAGAAAAAACAGTAGTAGTTCGATATTTAAAAAACCTTTGAAATTCACAGAAAAAAACATAGGTTTTATAGACGTTATAGTTAGAAACTTGCATTTATAAAACCTTAGAAATTCACTGAAAAAAACATAGGTTTCAGGGACGTTATAGTTAGAAATTAGCATTTAAAAAACCTTAGAAATTCACTGAAAAAAGCATAGGTTTCAGAGACGTTATAGTTAGTTAGACATTTGACTCATATAAAACCAGAGATATTCGCCTGTTATAGTTAGTTGAGCTAACTATAACTAGCGCACTCACAATGCACTGCTGATGATGTCACATATTACATCACTCATGACATGGTCAGTGACATCACTCATGACATCACTCATGACATCTCAAATGACATCACTGATGACATCACTGATGACATCATCCACGTGATAATCTGATGCACATACTGATGCCCTAATATAAACTTTGATACACCCATTCTTAAATGCAGACTACAATTTTTGAAACTATACACACAACAATGCCATTTACTACATACCACTCACTGTTTCCTAGGTCTACACACACATCCAGTCACTTATACATGTAGTTACTCATCAATACAGTAGTATAATATGCACTCATACATCTATACATGCAGTCACACTCCGCCGCTGATCCATAGAGTTACTCACACACCTAGTCAGTAATGCAAAGAATCAATCACATATCCATTTACTCATGTATGCAGTTATACACACCAAGTCCGTTATTTATAGACACACCATATCACTTATTTATAGAGATACCAACACATATTTACTGTGTTATACAATTACTGATACAAGCAGACACTCATTTATAAACAAACTCTTCAAATAACTTACTCTCATGTATAGTCATTTATATACTCCAACACTCACATATAGTGCCTTAAAACATATGTAGTTAGTCACACATATACCACTGAGACATTCATTCACTCACCAACACACCCATACACACAGTAACTCATCCATACAGCCCTTCCCCGAGGCGCTTTTGAATCCATACAACCAGTGAATCACCCACTCAGACATCTATGCACAGAGTCATACACCCGCCCTCGCCCACCCATACAGACACTCAGGGACGCATTCAGATACTCAGACAACAAATCAATAACCCATATAGATACTCACGTAGCTATTCAGCAACCCATGCAGTTGCCTACACACCAACTGAGAGACTAATACAGACTTTCACACAGTGTAGTCACTAACCCATGCATTCAGTAAGACACGTTCAATCAGTCACTTATACAGTCAGTCACGCACCTACTAAATAATCCCTTCAGGCACTTGTAAATGCATTCATTCTTCAATACACCTTGGCATAGATATATATGAAAAATATTTATACTTTACAGAAACACACATTCACTGGATGATGTCATCAGTGATGTCATCAGTGATGTCCTTTGAGATGTCATCAGTGATGTCATCAGTGATATCACTGACCATGTCATGAGTGATGTAATATGTGACATCATCAGCAGTGCACTGCGGGCGCGCGAGTTATAGTTAGCTTAACTAACTATAACAGGCGAATTTCTCTCGTTTTATATGAGTCAAATGTCCAACTAACTATAACGTCCTTGAAACCTATGTTTTTTTTTGTGAATATATATATCTATATATCTCACCAGACAATGTCCACGCATTTGGATACGCAGATAAATGCACGGTGGGACCAGTCGTAGGATGGCGCACCACCCCTGGGAAAAATCGGAGGGGACCGTCTTACCTGAACTCTTTGGCTGAATATATGACGACGCAGCTGGTTCATAATTGTGGGGAACAGGATGTTTATTCAGAAGCCCACTGGAGGGCAGCTATTAGTCCTGGAAAAGGTTTGAAATGCACACGGAAGCCACTGGAGGCTAAAAAGCAAACTGAATTGAACTACAAGTTCTGACGTGCATTTGAAATACGATCTATCTAGAGAGGCACTCCTGAGGTCTAATTAAAATTTTAAAGCACGTAGGGAACTGTGGGAGCAGAGAAAACCTGAATGCAATCAAACTGCCTATGAGGAAAGAGCTCGAAAGCTCTGAAACGCGTCAGGCAGCAGGACAGAAATGAATAGATTTACAATGCCTGTTCCCTTGAATTAAAAGATTTTGACAAATCACCGGCTGGAGGAGTGTGTATCCAAATGCATGGACATTGTCTGGTGATATATATATATATTACCTACTGGCAGTCGCCAGTAGGTAGTTATAGTTAGGCTCTATTATCCATAGGAAATCCGCAACATTCTATTTAGAATAACTTTGGCGCCGGTTGACGAATCTTCGCGAAATTTTAAAAACTCGTGGCCCGCTCCGGTCCGCTCCTATCCAGAAAGTCTTGGAGTTATTCGTCAAGAGGGGGCCGAGAAAAAAGGGGGATCCCAAAACGTGTTTCCCCCATGCAATTTTCCATAGGGACCTTTAGTCGCAGCTACAGCCCGAACTGCTGAACGAAATTACACCAAATTTGGCAGAAAGGTAGACCTTGGTTCAGAGTCATGCCTTTTGCTTAAATGAAGTACATCCGTTCAGTAGTTCCTGAGAAAATCAAAAGTAAAATCACGTATATATCTGGGCGGAGCCTAACCACACATCTCATCGTGAGATCTGATTGGCTGTCAGCACTTCATCCAATAAGTGTTGGCAGCCATCTTGAGACCAATATACATGATAGCACCTCATTAAAAAGCATTGCAGTTAATAGAAGGTTTTAAGACTTTAGTTACATTATAAATCATTTGTTGATGGTACCATACTCATTTTAGGAATTGGGGTATGTTCTAAGGTGATTTTACCATGTGAAAAGGCCTTTTGATGGGATATCATGAATCATGTTTGAGAGAAAACTATTTTCTCATGCTTTTCCCACAGAGGTTTGGAAGGTGATCTATAAGCTAAACTGAGAGCATATTTTCTGTAAATTCACATTATCTTTCTCAGTCATGTGAGAATGAAGTCTGACATTCTCAGTAGAACATGTACATCCAACAAGGGCAGAGACTGTCAGTTGATTCCTTTGTATTCTACTGCAGCGTACCAGAGTGTTCCAAAGAACAACTAGAGCACTAACAGTCCTACTTATGACAAACGTATGGCACACCTGAAGCCATCTTGATTGGAATAAAGTGGTAACTCTTAAAACATTTATTTTAAAAAGAAACAAAATGAGGGGGTTCATGTTGCCATAGAAAGTATGATGAGTGCTGCAGAAAGAAAAATTAGGGCACATTTTGAGTGACTTCTCAAATCCTCTTCTATTTCATTAAAAGATTCTGACATGCAGACTGAAACATGCACTTTCAGTACCAGCAGCAGACTTCCCTGGTGAGCAGTAGCTTTACTACAGTGATCTAATGAACAACTAGAGTGCTAACATTCTGAATTGATGGCAAATTGTGACACATCTGGATGCCTTCTTGATGGAACTAAAGTAAACAAGCACTGAAAATGCAATAGGTCTCGCCCTCGTTTAAGTTAAAGCAATTCTGTTTGTAATTGGGTGGCTTTTTAGCTTTGCTTTTATTAGTGTTTTTCAAACTTTCATGTACATAACATGCATATGCATTCATATATGTATATGCATGCATGCATTTATATTTGTATTTATATAGATATGCAGATTATATATATGTTTATATATGTATGTATATATACACACACATACATATATATGCATATGTGCATATGTGTGCAGGTAGAGGTAGAGAGGTAGAGGTAGAGAGGTAGAGAGTAGTAGAGAGTAGCAGTGAGTAGTAGAGAAAGTGAGTAGTAGAGAGTAGTAGAGTGAGTAGTAGAGAGTGTGTAGTAGAGAGTGAGTAGTAGAGAGTAGTAGAGAGTGGGTAATAGAGATTGAGTAGTAGAGAGTAGTAGAGAGTGAGTAGTAGAGTGAGTAGTAGAGAGTGAGTAGTAGAGTAGTAGAGAGTGAGTAGTAGAGAGTGAGTAGTAGAGTGAGTAGTAGAGAATAGTAGAGAGAGAGTAGTAGAGAGTGAGTAGTAGAGAGTGAATAGTAGAGAATAGTAGAGAGTGAGTAGTAGAGAGTGAGTAGTTTAATTTAAAAGGAAGACAATGAGGGGGTTCATTTTGCCATGTATAAGTAAAAAACCTGAAAGTATTTCCTACTGAAGAGACTGTAGTAAATGAGGAAATTAGGAAAATTCATATTAAATAAGTCTCCCAAGATGGCCACCAGAGACAAAAGAGCCCAAATGTAGCACAAATATCACCCAGACGCAGCCCAAGTATAGCCCAATGACAGAATGTCCCAGTGTTCTAAAGAACAACTAGAGCGCTAACAGTCTTACTTATGACAAAAGTATGGCACACCTGAAGCCATCTTGATTGGAATTAAGTGGTAACACTTAAAACATTTAATTTGCAAAGGAACAAAATCAGGGGGTTCATTTTGCCATAGAAATTATAATTAGTGGTGCAGAAAGAAAAATTAGGGCACAGTTTGACTTCTCAAATCCTCTTCTATTTCATTAAAAAATTCTGATTTGCAGACTGAAACATGCACTTTGAATACCAGCAGCAGACTTCCCTGGTGAGCAGTAGGTTTACTACAGTGATCTAATGAGCAACTATAGTGCTACCATTCAGAATTTATGGCAAATGTGTGACACATCTGAATGCCTTCTTGATGGAACCAAAGTAAACAAGCATTGGAAATGCAATAGGTCTCGCCCTCGTATAAGTTAAAGCAATTCTGTTTGTAATTAGGTGGCTTTTTCGCTTTGCTTGGATTAGTGTTTTTCAAACTTTCATGTACATAACATGCATATGTATGCATATATGTAAATGTACATTTATATAGATATGCAGATTATATATATGTTTAATTTATGTATGTATATATATATATTCACTGAAAAAACCATAGGTTTCAGAGACGTCATAGTTAGAAAGTAGCATTTAAAAAACCTTAGAAATTCACAGAAAAAACCATAGGTTTCAGGGGTGTTATAGTTAGCTGGCCATTTCACTCGTACAAAACCATCAAAATTCCTCAGATATAGTTAGTTCTGCTAACTATAACTCGCGAGCCCGCCATGCACTGCTGATGATGTCACATATTGCATCATTCATGACATGGTCAGTGACATCACTGATGACATCTCAAATGACATCACTGATGACATCAGTTGATGATAAACAGTTGTATTCCCCTAATCCACACCAGTTCCAAGTCAGCTGCTAGGTGCCAGCCGAGGCAGAGCGCGCCCCCACATCCTGGGGAAGGGCCTGGCCAAGGGCAACCATCACAGCAGGGTGCGATCCACAGGAAGAAACCAGCTCGCATCTAGAGTCACCGCCACCTCGGAGGGCGGTGCCTCTCCCAGCCATGGCATGCGCCCAGCCCCACTTAGAGTTCCAGCCTGACTGACCCAGCCTTTAGAGCCAATCCTTATCCCGAAGTTACATATATGACTTGCCGAGTTCCCTCACCTACATTGTTTCAACATGTCAGAGGCTATTCACATTGGAGACATGCTGTGGATTTGGGTATGGCCCAGCAAATGATTTACACCATCTGCACCAGATTTTGAAGGACCAGCAAGAGCTCGCAAGACACCACTGCAACCACAATGCTTTCCAAGGCACGTGCCCCTCTCTCTGGTAAAACCCATTCCAAGACACCCTGCCCTTCAAAAAGAAAAGATAACTCCCCCCAGGGCTCCTGCCGGATTCTCCTTGATTGTTTGCATTACCTCTCTAGGCGCCGCCAGGGCGCCTGTCTCCGCCCACTCTGGTTCGGGGATATGAACCCGATTCCCTTTCGATCAGCCGAGGGCAATGAAGGCCATCCCCAGTCCCTTCCGAACGGCGCTTACCCATCTATTAGAACCAACTGACCCATGTTCAACTGCTGTTCACATGAAACCCTTCTCCACTTCTGCCTTCAAGGTTCTCATTTGAATATTTGCTACTACCACCAAGATCTGCACATGCGGGGGCTCCACCTGGGCCCTCGCCCCGGGTTTCCGTGCGCACCGCAGCTGCCCTCCTACTCGTCGTAGCTTAGCCCCTGCAGCTCGCCTAGCGATGGCCGAGTATGGACATGATGCTCCATGACCAGTTGGTGCAGTAAGTGAGTTGTTACACACTCTTTAGCTAAATTTCGACTTCCATGGCCACCGTCCTGCTGTCTATATCAACCAACACCTTCTCTGGGGTCTGATGAGCATCGGCATCGGGCGCCCTAACTGGCGTTCGGTTCATCCCACACACCAGTTCTGCTTAACAAAAGTGGGCCAATAAGCCCTCACATTTCATGCCCAGCTCCACCCCAGTGAGCTGGACTTCTTACTCATTTAAAGTTTGAGAAAAGGTTGAGAACATCTCGGCCCCAAGTCCTCTAATCTAAACTGGAGATTCCGAGTGCCAGCTATCCTGAGGGAAACTTCAGAGGGAACCAGCTACTAGATTGTTTGTTTAGTCTTTCTTCCCTATACCCAGGTCGGATGACCGATTTGCATATCAGGACCACTATAGACCTCCACCAGAGTTTCCTCTGGACTATCCAGGGTGGGCTGACTTGCATGGTTCTCAACATGTTTTATTACCCAGAATCCCTTGGAAACCTCAATCTTTGACTATAAAAACACATTTTCCTCTTATTTCTGTGATGGAAAGTTCTGGAATCTTCAGGGAGCTACAAACTTCCTTCCACCCGGAATTCTCCCAAGTCTCCTGATACAAATGGCACCTCAACTGTGTGGGTTGACCTAGTGCCTGCGAGAGTAAATGGCCCAAAACGCAACATGGATGCAGTTCTTTATTCCACCGAAAACTGACCCTTTTTTTCCAAATGGCTCATTTAATTTTCAATGATGATTTTTAATGATGTCAGCACTCCATGGGTGCCGATCGTCTTTAAACTAAAAACAAAATGCCTTCGGTGGCAGGGGAATGCACTGCTGATGATGTCACATATTTCACCATTCATGACATGGTCAGTGACATCACTGATGACATCACTGATGACATCTCAAATGACATCACTGATGACATCACTGATGACATCATACAGTGAATGTGGTTTAGTTTGACATTTAAATATGTATTATACATATATACCAATCTGTATTGAAGATTGAGTGGATATATAACTGTCTGGATGGAGGATTTAGTAGCTGTCTGACTGTCTGTGAGTAATTAAAAGTGTCTCACTTAATACATGGATTAGTACCTAAACTATGTGAATGTGTGCAGCACTGTCTCTGTTGTTGTATAACATGCTGCATCAGTTGGTCATTAAATACATGAGTGTGTATATTAGTTATTGATTAGTTGGGTGAGTATTTGTATGGGACACTGAACTTGTGTGTGGTTGGATGGGGTGTGTGTAACTATGCATAGATGTGTGAATGGTTGATTGACTAGGTGTATAGGTTTAAGAGTGCATGTGGAAACAGTTGTTTGGGTGACTAAGTGTATTTATTTGTGTGTTGGTAAGTTGTTATATGTTTTAGTTGTACATCTTCAACAAAGTTAAAAAATAAAAGGCATTGTATGTGAGAGTTGGTGTATATAAATAAGTATGTGTAAGAGTCAGTGATTGTGAGAGTAACTATATGAATGAGTGTATAATTGTAATGGTGATTTTTTAACATATTAACTATGAGATACTATGTGTTTGAGTAAATGAGGTGTTGTTGGATAATTGTGTAAGTGAGCAAATGTAAGTGTGATTAATTTTTTTCATGAGTGAGTAGGATGACTGCATAACCGACTAAGATGACTGCTGATGTGTCAATGTCTATATATGTGTATAAGTGCATTTGATAGTGTTCTATTAATTAGTGACTGCATGTATAAATGATTCTGTTGTTGAATGGGTAGTCGTGTGTGTAGACTTAGGAATCAGTGAGTGGCTACGTAGTAACTGGTATTGGTGTGTCAATGGTTTCAAATATGGTACTCTGTATTTTACAGTGAATGATGAAAGGTTATACTAGTGTATGATGAGGTGTATCAGATTGTCACGTGGATGATATCCTCAGTGATGTCATTTGAGATGTCATCAGTGATGTCATCAGTGATGTCACTGACCATGTCATGAATGATGCAATATGTGACATCATCAGCAGTGCATTGCGGGCACGCGAGTTATAGTTAGCAGAACTAACTATAACGGAGGAATTTCTATGGTTTTGTATGAGTGAAATGGCCAGCTAACTATAACACCCCTGAAACCTATTTTCTGTGAATATATATATATATATATATATTCACGTAAAAAACCATAGGTTTCACACATGTTATAGTTAGGTGGATATTTCACTCGTAAAAAACCAATGAAATTCCCCCGTTATAGTTAGTTCAGATAACTATAACTCGCGCGCCCGCAATCCACTGCTCATGACGTCACATATTACATCACTCATGACATGGTCAGTGGCATCACTCATGACATCACTGATGACATCATCCTTGTGATAGAGTGGTGGTCGTGCGATTTATAGTTATCTGAACTAACTATAACGGGGGAATTTCATTGGCTTTTAAAGAGTGAAATATCCACCTAACTATAACATGTGTGAAACCTATGGTTTTTTAAGTGAATTTGCTAGGTTTTTTAAAAGCTAATTCCTAACTATAACGTGTGTGAAACCTATGGTTTTTTCAGTGAATTTGTACGTTTTTTTAAATGCTAATTTATTTATGTATTATTATTTATTTTATATTTTTATTTTACAATAAACTACGTATTAAAAATGTGTTTGTTTTTTTTGGCTTTTCACCGTGCGCGCACGGTGTGCGCACCCCCGCGATTTTTGTAAAAAAAAAATGTAAAACATTTTTTCTGCCTTCGGGGTCCTTCAGGGACCCCCTGACAAAGGCTAGGGGGTCAGGAACTC
This sequence comes from Triturus cristatus, assembly GCF_964204655.1. Lineage (NCBI taxonomy): Eukaryota > Metazoa > Chordata > Amphibia > Caudata > Salamandridae > Triturus > Triturus cristatus. The sequence continues at coordinate 427,997,940 of NC_140593.1, forward strand.
TCTACCCTGCCCCCTTTTCACGTTCGCCACCTTCCTTTTTCACTCTCGCACTGAAAACAAACAAAATGGCGGCCGACACATCCTGATTTCGACCGATTCAAACGTTGACTAACATGTAACCACCAGAATTACGCTCGCGCACGTTAGGGTGCTCGCACGGTGCGCGCACGGTGCGCGCTTATAGATATTTATATGCTTTTAAATGCTATTTTCTCAGGAACTACTGAACAGATTGACACCAGACCTGCAAAAGGCACTTCCCTGACCTGAGGACTACCTCTCTGCCAAATTTCAAGTAATTCTGTTCAGCCGTTAGGGCTGTACCTTCGACTAAAGGTCCTATGGAAAAATGCATGGGGAAAACACGTTTTGGGACCCCCCTTTTTTCTCAGCCCCCGCTTGACGAATCACCCGGAGACTTTCAGGGTAGGAGCTGAACGGAGGACCCCATTAGTTTTGAAAATTTCGCGAGGATTCGTCAACCGGCGCCAAAGTTATTCAAAATAGAATTTTCAGATTTCCTATGGAAACTCGGTCCTAACTATAACTATCTACTGGCGACCGCCAGTAGATAATGTATATATATATATATATACACACATATACATATACATATACAAACATACATACTATACACATATACATATACATATACATACATACATACATACAAACACATGGAGCCGAAAGACGCTCCCTTATTTAAATAAGTGGTGTAGTAAAAAAGAAACCTGTCCAACCGTTGCATCCCTGCACTGTTTTGATTCCAGGTAATAATGCTGCATGAATTAAATGCACACTCGTCCAAGTTGCAGCAGGACATATCTTCTCCAGAGGCACAACAGCAAATAAAGTAGTTGAGGTGGAAACTGCGCTAGTTGAGTGCACCCTGGTTTGCCCTGTGAGGGGCTTGCCAGCCTTTGAGTGGTAGAACTGGATTGCAGCTGAAATTAATCGAGCAACGATTGCCATCATGACTGGATCACCCTTATGAGTTTGTCCATCTGAGTCCAACAGTTGGTCAGTTCTCATGTGTTGTTTAGAGTGATGAGAGTAGAATTTTAGATATCATCTGATCCCTAGCATATAAATAGACATCTCAGCTGGTGATGTTGGATTCGGGAAGAAAGTTCTAAATATTATAGGTTCATTGAGGCAAAATCCAAAGGAACCTTGGAAATAAATCTTTGGATTGGTTCTGATAAGTACTAAATTGCCAAGGCGCAAGAAGATTCTTGAGTTGAGAAAGCTTGCATCTCATCTACTCTCCTGGTCGGAGTGAGCGCTAGTAACAAAGCACCCTTCCATGTGAGAAATATGAGATGTGCTCTGTTAATGGGTCCAAATGAACTCTTCATGAGTTGAGATAGAACTATGTTCAGCTGCCAGTCCGGGGAAGAAGCCCTTACTGGAGGAAAACACTCTGAATAATTATTTCATGAACTGTTTGAAGATTCTGCAAGAGCAGAAAGAGAGGAAATGTGATGAGCATCTATATCTTGATATTGCTGCAAGCAGTAGATTAACAGACACATGTACCAACCGTAATTGAGCTATATGAAAGAGGGCAGTTATCTGCCAGATTATGCTAGTAGAGGATGTAGGTTTCATTTCTGGCGCCATTGGCCGAAACATTTCCATTACGGTTTACATGTCTTTATCAGTCCTGAGGAACATTGAGATGTTTGAATTCATGGAATTTAGGAGCCGTGCACATAAGAGGAGAGAAGTCAGGTCAGGATGAAGGGCCTGGCCTTAGTTCATCATCAAACATTTATGGGATGTTGGTAGGTGAATGTGGTTGCATTCCAATAGCAAGAGAGGCTCCATGAACCAATGCTGTGTGGGCCACCTGGGGGCTATTAAGATGAGATGACACCGCTCCACTTTCCTCTTGCTGAGAACTTTTGGTATTAAAGGCATCAGGAGGAAAAGGTAAGCATAGATCCCAGACCATCTGTCGGAAGGCATTCCCCAAAGATCCTGGATATGTAAGGCAACTTGCATAGAAGTGCCATTCATGGGTTTCAGTTTTTGCAAAGAGATCTAGAGCCGGTTTGCCCCAGAATGAGAAGATCATATTTAGCACCGACTGATGAAACTTCCATTCTGGCTGTTTCACTGCATGCTGGTGGTACTGTCCATGCGAACTAACACTGATGACTCTGCTATCATTGGCAGAAAAGCGTGGAGACTGAGTTAGATGGCTTTGAGCTCCAGGCAATTGATATGTATGCTATTTCGGCGCAGAGACAACTTTCCTTGAATATGCAGGTTCTGTAGATGACCACCCCAGGTCTCCAGGGAGGTATCTCTAGTCATTATGAAGTGAGGTTTTTGAGGTTAGAATGTTTGGTCCTCTGAGAAGTGGGAGGTCTGGGACCATCAGGCTAGAGCTTCCATCATACTTGTATGAAGATCACCAGGCCCTTGAATGATTCTTTTGTTTGAATCTATTTTTTGGGTGCTGTTCCTGCAAGGCTCTCATTTCCGGGTGTGCAAGAGGGAACATATTGATCGAAGAAGAATCTAACTGAACTGACGCACTGAATTATTATTATTTATAGTTCGTGAGTCAGTTCCTAGAGCCTTTGTTGCTTGTCTTGGGATAGAAAGTCTTTGTTTTGGACAGTATGTACTGTTGCGGCCCAGGAATGGTACCTTCTTGGATGGAGAAGTTGATGATCTTTGAAAATTCACAAGGAGACAAAGGGCCCGATTACGATGTCGGAAGGACCGCCACTGGCGGCCTGTCGGTGGTGGTCTGTCCGACATCTGGTGCTGTGGTCCGACCGCCACATTATGATGTGAGCGGTCAGAGGCAGAGGGCGGAGGGACCGACCAGCACTGGAGACAGGCTCAAAGAGCCCGCCAGACAGTCAGTTGGAGAGTAATACCCAACAACAGGGGAAGTGCCTGCTCAGGCACTGCCGTAGGGATTACGATGTCCCTTTCCGACAGCCTTTCCAGTCGGTTGGAGAGTAATACCCAACAATAAGGGAAGTGCCTGCTCAGGCACTGCCATAGGGATTACGATGTCCCTTTCCGACAGCCTTTCCATGCCGGTCTAACCACCATAGAACGGCTGTCGGAAAGGGACTTTGAGAGCCCCTAGCAGGGTCCCCGTCCTTCTATGGTGCAGAGAAATTTCCAAATATGCCTTTGTGCATTGAGGCTTGTGCTGTGGCCCTTTTCTGGGTACAACACAAGCCTCAATGCAAAATGGCATGATTCTGACCACCTACACGACGGTCGGATCGTAATTTGGATGTTGGAACTGCCGCCTACTTGTTGGGCAGTCCCGAAACAATGTCGACTAAACGCTCGTCCAGCCGGCTACGTAATAAGGGCCTTAGATTGTGAAACAACTTTAGGCAAGCCTTTGTGGCCATGTACACTTGAAATGCCGTTGGTGCTTTTATCAACCAGTTGTTGAAGTAGGGGAATACCTGATGGCCAAAAAAGCTGCCACAGTGCTTGGCAGTGCGTAAAAAGGCAGGAAGGTGATTTGAAGCCAAATGGGAGACGTTTGATACATGGGTGGGAGTGTGGAAGTATGAACTCTGTAAATTCAGAGCTGTCATTTGGTGTCGGAGAGGGTGACCACATTGAAACTATAGTTTCCGGAAATGTTTTTTTAATTTCCGGAGGTCTACTACGGATCGCCACTCTTTCTGTTTTCATGTCTATAAAGAAAAAACAAGAAAAGAAGCCTATTCCTTGCTGAGAATGTGGGCCTTTCTCTATTGAACCTTTGGTTCATGAGCTAGCACTCCCTTCGAAAGAAGAAAGAGATGTAGTGGGAGCCCTCATTTTGGTGGAGTAGTGAGCGAAATCTGGGTGAATTCTAATGTCTGACCATTTGTGATGAGATCCATGACTTACTTGTCCGATGCTATTTCCACCATAGATGACAACATTTTGGAATTGTTTCACCCACAGGATCACGTAAGCAGTACCAGAATGTTGCCACTGTAGGCAAACTCGCCTAAGGGCTACTGAGAGTGTTGCCAAGTTTGATTCCTACGGTATCCTCCTTGATACAGATAAGTGTTTCGTTCAGGGGTCCCCTTCCTTCGAAATTGTAATGCGCCAAAAGAACATGCGGTGTCAGAGTCAGCCTTGACTGCTTGCAAGGCGTCGTTGACATGCTTGCCAAACAGAAGCCATGGTAAGGTATAAATATTAGAGGTATTTGCACCTCAGGTTCTAAATGCTGTGGCCTTGAGCCAACCTTGGTGTCTAAGGACCACTGACCCTGCCAGTTGTGGGAAAACTATTGAAGCTATATCTATAGCTCAATCTATGATTTCTGATGAGGACGATACGCCTCCCTGCAGAATCTTTTTTGTTTCTGTCCTTTCTGTCTTCCAACAGAAATTCTATGTGTGTGGCAATGTCAGACCACATCTGGTGGTTATACCTGCCCCATACTGCCAGTGAATTGGCAGCCCGTTCAGTAGCACTGGTCATAGTTGAGAACATCTCCTTGCTGGTTAGGGCTGGCTATGAGTGACAGGATTTTCCATGATTGTAAATCCTCCTGCATTTATCAACAATCAGAATAGGTCTCACATCTTTTCCATTTAAAATCATAAAGAGAACAAGCTGATTGCTTATTTGCTATTGGAAGTTGGAAGCATTTGGCTGCTTGTTGCCTAAGGGTAAAGAAATCATCAAAAATCATCTGGTGGGGAATCCACCGGTTGTGGGCCTTCTCTCTATCATCACCAGATGTGAACGGGTCATTCCTGGAAAGCATGGTAATATTTGACAAGGGGATCATTCTTTAGGTGGCAGAAGCATCTATGGATGCTGACATATCAGACACGATGTGACCTTGCAGGCTCGGAAAGTGTTTTTAGTAATCCTGTAAAATGCCCTATTAGACTAGTACTATACCTACATGGACCTGACCATGCTCTGAAGTTGGAGGTGGAGCGAAGTGGCGAAATTGCTCCACATATTGCCTCTCCATATATTGCTTACTTTGTAGACATGCTCGTATTAGTCCCCTTAATTTTTTACATTAAGTTATTTGGATAATATGTCTTTTGTTCTTGTTGGTGACTATGGTGCTTTCGTAGTCGTTTGTATTGTGGTCGACAAGGTGGACGTAGACAACTAGGCTGACGTCAACAATGTTTGTCTTCAACAATGCCTTCATCGTAGACAAGGCCGTCATAGAGGTTGCAGTCATAGACGAGGCCTCGGAAGATGAGGCCATTGTAGACCATGCAGTCGTAGATGAGGCCATCATAAACGTGGTTATCATAGACAGGGTTATTGTGGATGAGGCCGTTATCGTAGACAACAGTCATAGATGATGCCTGTCGTATACGAGGCCATCGTAGATGAAGGAATCGTAGATGAGGTCATTCGTAGATGAGCCCATTCGCAGATGAAGCCATCGTAGATGAGGCTGTCATAGATGAGGCTGTCATAGATGAGGGATTCGTAGATGAGGCGGTCGTAGACAACCGTCGTAGACGACAATCATAGATGAGGCCGTCGTAGACGACCATCATAAATGAGGCTGTGGTAGTAAGGCAATTGTAGATGAGGTCATTCATAGATTAGATCATTCATAGATGAGGCCATTCGTAGATGAGGCGGTCACAGACGAGGCGGTCGTAGATGACCATCATAGATGAGGCTGTCTTAGACATCAGTCGTAGACGACAATTGTAGTTGAGACTGTCGTCGATGGCCGGTTGTCCATGATCGCCATAGATGAGGCCATTGTATGCAACCTTCATAGATGAGACCCTCATAGATGAGGCCGTCATAGATGACCATCCTAGACGATGCTATCGTAGATGAGGTAATCGTAGACGAGGCTAGCGCAGATAAGGTCGTCAGGGGTGAGGCAGTGAAGCAGTAATAGTTGAAATGTTTGTGGTCATCGACATTGTCATCGTAGAACAAGTTACTTACCTTCGGTAAGAGACACAGGTTAGTTATAGATTACTTACCTTAAAATTTCCCCCAGGCGTCAGACTGGACCCGGAGAATTTTTTGCTCAGCAGTACCCCTGCACGTCGGTAGGTGGCGTCAGTCAACTCTGTGTCTGTCGTCGGCGTCGTGGTCGCCAGAATGATGCCGCGGTGCCTACGTAGATGCTGCCCCTGCACACTGACGTCTGTTCTGACATGACTTTCCACCACAGACATGCAGAGCTATTCAAGACACTGACCACTGGTGTGCCACAACTAGGGCCCTGTAAGGGAGTCTCTATCCCTAGAAGTCAGTTCGCAGAGTGGGGAGGATGGGTGGGGCAGTAAGGAGTCTATAACTAACCTATGTCTCTTACAGATACATCGTTAATGAAGGTATGCAATTTGTACATCTGAAAAAGACAGTTAGTTATAGATTCCTTACTTTAGAATAGATACCCCAGCAATACAAACCCGGAGGAGGGTCTGCGAACCATGTTCACACCAGGAAGTCTTGGAGGACCGAACAGGCAAAATAGCTGTCCCTCCTGACTTGGCTGTCCAGGCAGTAATGTCTGGTAAACGTGTGCAAGGATGCCCACATGGCTGCCTGACAGATGTCAATGCATGGGACACCACGTGCCAGTGCACGGGCGGCCGCCGTAGCTCTAGTGGAGTGAGCCTGCAGCCCCACTGGAGGTTCCTTTTTTGCCAAAGCGTAACAGATTTTGATACAAAGGACAACCCATCTAGAGATGGTAGGCTTTTGAACAGTCCAATCTTTCTTGGCACCTGCATAGACAACTAAGAGTTGATCATCCACCCGGAAATCTTTTGTGCGCTCAAGGTAGAAGGACAGCACACGTTTAGGAGCCAGGCAGTAGAGTCTCTCCTCATCTTTGGAAGGGTGCGGAGGTGGGAAATAGGTGGGCAAAGTAATAGTTTGTCCAATGTGAAAAGGTGTAACCAATTTTGGAAGGAACGAGGGCCTCGTTCAAAGCACCACTTTGTCTGGATGCACAGAGAAGAAAGAGGGCTTGGAAGAAAGAGCTTGAAGATCACTCACCCAGCGAGCATAAGTGATGGCAACAAGGAAGGCAGTTTTCAAAGTGAGGAGCCTGAGATGACAGTTATGAAGAGGCTCGAAGTGAGCACACATGAGATAAGTAAGAACAAGATTCAAGTCCCACTGGGGCATTATGAAAGGAGATGGAGGAAAGAGATGAGTAATGCCCTTAAAAAATCTATTTACAATAAGGGACTTGTACAAGGAAGGCTGATTGCGCAGCCCAAGGAAGGCAGAGATAGCCGCAAGATAGCCTTTAAGAGTGCCCAGAGCAGAGTCCTGCTGGGCTAAAGAAATGCTAATATTCTCTCAAATAGTAAATGTATTCCCCAGCCAAATACTGAAGCGACACCCAATCCAATTCCGGGACCTAGTAATTGCGTGACTTGTAATAAGATTCGCACCTGTCTTGATGTGAGAAATATTAGGGATGCCAATAGCCCTTTGGACCGTGTTATTGAAATTTCAGATGGTAATGTATCAAATAACAAGTCACACACCATAAATGTACCCATAAACCAAATAAATAAAACCATACAAGAGGCCGATACTAACCCAAAGCCAACAACTAATCTTGTGGGCAACAAGGAGGTGTTAAACCTGCCCCCTGAGGCATGCCCATACGTCGTAATTTTAGCAGGTGTTCCCCCCTTAAGAGAAGATCAGTTTGAGTCCTGGGAGCAACTACGCTGCAAGTGCGTGGATTGGCTTACCAAACATAAGAGATTCAGGCCCTCATTGATCGGGAACATAATTATGGTACAACGAGTAGGCTGGTTGGGGACTTCACCCAAAGATATCGATGGTGACTGCATTATCATCAATTTTCGACGACAATCAGTGGCTAAAACTATTTTGACACCCCAGATGGAACAGATGGGTCAAGATACTAATATCTGGGCCCTACCTCTAGGTTATTTCTATAAACCTGTATTTGAAGTGCCACCCCGTAATATACATGATTACACTACAACTTATAACAGATTTACCCCGTTGTCGGGCTTGGACTGTCAAGATTGACTGCGTACTCAGTCAGTGAATGCTCCAAGAACTAACGCTACAATCCTAGTACCAACCCAAGATAGTCCCCATGCTCCCATATTGGATATATTAGACACCAGGGAAAATAATCAGACACTTAAAATCTTAAGTTGGAATATAGCTGGTTTGTCATCCAAGTTAAATTTAGTGGATTGGCAAGCATTAATTAATCAGCAGGATGTTGTTATGTTCCAGGAGACTTGGGCAACCCAGGATTTGTATATGGAGGGGTTTGAATGTTTTAATATCTTGTCCCCCATCCCCACATCAGGCAGACCTGCTGGAGGTCTGTCAATTTGGATTAATATTAAGGCAGGTGGTCGTTTCAGAATTATACCTACGAACAGCGACAAATTTCATGCAGTTCTTTATACTAGGGGAGTTTCAATTTATTTGATAAATTTTTACAATGATGATTTTAAAACTGTGCCCAATATGAACTTTTCATCTCTGTTTAATTTTGTTCTACAATTACAATCTAGTACGTGCGATGACCAAATTATGGGTATATGTTTGGGCGGTGATTTTAATGTTAAGATTCACAAAGACATTTTTTCTGCTATTCGACTTGACACACAAGTTCCTCTGAGTCAACGAGGGGAACAACTAGTGAATCTTTTAAGTTCCCATAATTTCCGGAATGTTATGCAGATTGCTGATCCCCCCCCCCCTGAAAGTAGCGCAATTCCTACCTATAGAAGCAGAGGCTCCACTTCTATTATTGACTACATATTTGTAACCGCCTCTTTAGAAAGTTATGTGTTAAAGGCAGAGGTGATTCAAACTATGCAAAGCGACCATAATCCGATTAGTACTACTCTAAGCTTTTCACGTCGCCCTGCGCATGATTTTGCGCTCGGTGCACGTGATCTGGTGGCATCAAATGACAAACTCAGAGTAGTTTGGCGCAATATTGACAACAACACTTTATTTGAAAAAATTATTAAACACCACTCAAATCTGGTGGACATTTGTTTAACGCCCTGCCTTTATAATATAAAGGTAGTTAACGCCTTTTCAGGGCTATGCTCTGGCATTAAAAATATACTGTCTAAACCAATAAGGGAGCCGAATTATGAGCTTGGTTGGTTTAATGCGGAATGCTCTGCGGCTAATAGAGCATTAAGAAAGGCCCTTGTAAGCAAACCCAGAGTGGCGTCCGCTATATCATCACTCAGGGCAAACTATAAAAAAGTTATAAAACGCAGAAAGGAAGAGCTTACTAATAACAACTGGGCAAATCTTGTGCAGGCTAATGTGTTAAAAAACAGCAAGAATTTTTGGAAGGCAGTTAAGGATATGAAATCTATGGGTAATATCCCCACACCAATTGCATGTAATATTATGAGTGAATCTTGGGAAGATCATTTTAGTAAGATTTATGCTGCCCCAAATTCCAATAATCCCAAAAAAGAATACATATACACTGGTGGGATATTGATTGAACTATATGAGGTCGAAGAAGCAATAACTCAAAGCCTGGGGGGCAAAGCCCCCGGACCAGACGGTCTCCCTATCGACCTTATTAAAAGTAAACCTGATTTTTGGGCGCCACTTCTTACGAATGTTTTTAACAATCTCACCAACTCATCTATCCCAGACACTTGGTCAGTTAGCACTATTGTCCCAATTTTTAAGAAAGGAGACCGATCCAACCCGAGCTGTTATAGGCCAATCTCATTGATTGATAACACCCTAAAAATCCTGGGACAGGTGTTATTTAACAGAATTAATTCATGGGCTGAGGATAACAAGGTCCTGCATCGGTCTCAATTGGGTTTTAGGAGTAGGGTCGGCACTGTTGAACAATGCCTGAATCTTCACCTGATTGTCAGTAAATACACCGTAGCTAAGAAAACACCAATGTATCTGACATTCATGGACCTTACCTCAGCCTTTGATTTTGTAAACAGATCCCAGCTGTGGAAAACCCTTTTAATTCTCGGCCTTGACGACTCAGTAGTCTCCTTTTTAGCATATATACACAGAGACCTGAAAGCCAGGGTTCGCATTGGAAGGAACGGTGAGGTCTCTAAGCCAATTGAAATTGGTAGGGGGGTCAGACAGGGCTGTGTCTTGGCCCCCCTCCTATTCATTTTATACATCAATGACCTATCTAAATCTCTACTGCCCCTAACTGAGGACGTCCCTAGCATCGACGGGAATAAAATCCCTGCGCTGCTTTATGCAGATGATGCTGTGCTAATGGGGCGTACCCCTAATGCCCTGAGAGCTTTGGTCAACGGTTTTGTGGAATTTATGGCAACACTAGATCTGTGTACTAATTTTAAGAAATCATTTTTAATGTCATGTGGGACTAAGAAGTATTTTAACCTTTCTATTGTATCTAACTTTTCCGTATCTGGGCCAGGTTTTTGCATCTAACGGTTTGTGGAATGATCACATTGCCCATTGCAATAGGAAATTTATTAATTCCATTAATACAATTCTCAGGCTACCCAAACCCAAAAACATAGAGGTAGTGCCTGCTATTGTCAAAATTTACAGACAACAATGCATTCCAACCGTTACGTACGGCGCAGAGGTATGGGGGAACACTGCCAGCTCACCTATCCAACGAGAAGAGAACAGGTTTTGTCGCAAAATATTGGGCGCCCCATTTTCCTCATCTACATATGCTTGCCACGGCGAGCTTCACTTATCCTATATAGAGGATTTTATTAAGGCACGCCCGACATTATTCTGGCTTAGGATTTGGAAAAACCTGGCCGCACAACTGACTAGGGAAATTATCCTGGATTGTTTAAAATGTGACAGAGGGCTGGTCATATCATGGTTGACCGGAGTCCACAAAAGCTTAGCCTGAATTTGGAACACCTTTTTATAAACCCTTTAGCCCACAACCCTCCAAGCATTAAAACTGTGGAAAAACTACTCTATGCATCGTATAAAGAAACTAGGCTAGCAGCTGAACGTAATAAAACCTCCGTTGCTAGATATATGCGAATAGAGCATGTATCCACAGTAATGCCTACATATCTCTTAAAACCTGTTGGCTGTTGGGAACGGGGTCTATTCTTCAGGCTAAGGACCGATACCATGAAATACTTACTGTCTTTTCCAACTGGCTATTCTCTGAACCTTGATCACACCCCCTGTCCATGTACCCACAATCTGAAACAATCAATGTTACATTTCTCATTCTTTTGTTCCTTTTATTTACCGCTTACGAAAAAATTTCTGATTCCGTACTTTAAATCCCGATGCGTAACTGATTATAAAATAGCCTATGAGTTGATGCTTGCAATTGATAATGATGAATTATGTTTCCGAGTTGGATCCTTTTTAAAAATGGCTGTACGTTTTCGTAATTCTATGATTTCGGACTAATTTCTTCTATGTCCAATTGTAAATAATGTTTTTTAACTGCACTTTTATGGATATGTTGTTTTTATCCGAATAAAGTTCATATTGATTGATTGATTGATTGAAAGAAAGTATATACAAGAGGAGCTCTGAAAGAGGGGCAGAAAAGGGGATCCACAGCCTTTTCTGTGCACCATGCCACAAACTTGTTCCATCGACAGGCATTTACCGTCTTAGTGGAAGGACGCCTGGCTGCCAAGATGACATTACAGACTCCTGGTGGAAAATCAAAACTGTTGCTACTCACTCTCCATGCAAGGAAGTGGAGGCTGGACAGATTCGGATGAAGGACCCTCCCCTGCTGCTGCAACAGAAGATCCTCCTGAAGGGGCAGTTTGAGTGGAGGATCGATAGCCAAGCTCAGGAGTTCTGGGTACCAGACTCTTCGTGTCTGGAGCCACAAGAATAACTTGGGCCCGGTTGAGCTTGATCTTCTTCAGCACTCTGGGCAGAAGTGGTAAAGGCGGAAAAGCGTACAGTAGGCCGCAGTTCCACTCGCGTCGAAAAGCGTCACCAAACGAGTACCACCTTGGAAACTCCAACATGCAGTATTGCTGACATTGCACATTTTCTTCGGTGGTGAACAGATCCAACCAAGGCTCTGCCCTCTCGTTCAGAGAACCTATCAGTTGTTGAACCACCAGGGTCATGCCCTGATGTTGAAGCCATGTTCAGAAGCATAGAGCCTCCTGACATAGGGTCCACAACCCCACCCTGCCCTGTTTGTTGCAGTATCGCATGGCGGTAATGTTGTCCATGAACACCTGCACCACCTTCCCTTTGAGAGAGGGAAGAAATGCTTTCAGTCAAGGTGGATCTCCGGGAGCTCCAGCAGGTTGATATGGAGCCCGGACTCCGCCAGAGACTAGACGCCTCTCATCTCAGCCGCTCCCAAATGGCCGCCCCATCCCAGAAGTTACACATCTGTCACTACAGTGAGGTATGGTTGGGAAAGGGAGAAGGATCTGACCTAAGCTTGGTTCTTTAACCACCACTGCAGCTATTGTGCAGTTTCCTCCGAGATCAGGATGTAGTCGGAAAGATTCCCCTGATGCTGCGCCCACTGGAACTTCAGGTCCCACTGCAGAGCCTGCATATGCCATCTGGTATGATCCACCAACAGAATGCAGGAGGCCATGAGGCCCAGCAGCCTCAGGGTCGTTCTCAATACAATCCGGAATAGTGGCTGAAACATCAGTATCATAGCCCGAATATCCCAGACTTGCTGCTCGGGAGGATAGGCCTGAAACTGCACCGTGTCCAGAATTGCCCCAATGAAAGGAAGCATCTGAGAGGGACTCAGGTGTGACTTTGGCATGTTGATAGTGCACTTCAGCGAATACAGGAGGTTTGCCGTAGTCTGGAGGTGGGAGACAACAGCCTGGGGTAAGCTTGCCTTCAACAGCCAGTCATTGAGATAGGAGAAAACTGGAACCCCTGATCTGTGCAGATGAGCTGCGATCACCGCCATCACTTTCGTGAACCCCCGAGGGGCACTGGTAAGGCCAAAGGGAAGCACGGTGAACTGAAAGTGCTTGTGGCCTACCGTGAACTGTAGGTAGTGTCTGTGGGCTGGCAGGATGGGGATGTGGAAATAGGCATCCTGCAAGTCCAGCGCCACAATCCAGTGTCCAGGGTCACTGGTAGACAGGCCCTGAGCCAATGTTAGCATTTTGAACTTCTCCTTCCTGAGGAAGCAATTGAGGTCCCTGAGGTCTAGAATAGTAAGTAAGTTAATTTTTTATTTGCATAGTTAATTAAAACCATTACAATTTATAAAAATATATATATTCAGTAAAAAATGTATCAAGTACATGCATAAAACTTGTTCCTTCATAATGCTTATGTCTTAAAACCATGCCGATAAACCTTGCTAGTTTTGAACAACTATAACAGCATAATGACTTATCAAGTTTTCCTCCTGAAATTAAAAATTAAAATATGTCTTCAAAGATGCCTTGCACATTAGCTTATACTTTATCTGGCTAAGTTCTTGATATTTCCATTTCTGGCATTTTGCTTCCGCACAGTCTCAGAAATTTTACTGCTCTACAATTCAGTTGTGGATCGCTAGGTGCAAAGCATGCCAACAGGGCTTGCCTCCTTGTTCGAATCCCTCGTAAATTAAACAATTGTTTCAATAATTTCTTTCGTTCTTTGAGGAGTTCTTTACAGGAGCATAATAGGTGCAGCAGGTCTTCCTGTGCTGTTCCACATAGTCGGCACACAGAGCCTGCTTTATTACGTAGCCAAGGTGGAAGATGCTGAGTGCAGGGGAGCAGGCCAAATCTATATTTCATAAATGCAATTTTTATATTTTTGTTGTATCCCAGGTTGAAGTAAGCTTGGGCACCCGGCTTTGTGTATCATCCATCCATGGGCTCTTTTTGAGAGTGCGGCCTTGTCCTCCACCCATGACAGTAGTTTCACCGTCTTCCACACTATTTTTTTAAAGGTTAGGGTGGATGTCGATGTTTCCCAAAGTTGATTTAGCCCTAATTTGTGTAGGCTGATGTGAAGATATTTTGCAGCTGATGATGTAGTGTGCGTTTGTAGCTCTCTCCATAGCTGTTCGTTTAACGTTCCTCGAGGAGTTTTTCGCACTTTATCCCATGCAGTGACAAAGGCCCCTTGTCTGGCAATTGTTTCAGGACGCCAAACTCAAGTCTGATTTGAGCGGGTGAAGTATATTTCGGCAGCCCAAAAATGACCCTGTATGCGATTGTTACTGTGGCATCAAGTATTTCCGCATCCCTGCCTTTCTCTGCTTCGCTGCCGTAGGTGATTGTTGGTAAGAGTTTTGCACAAACCACCTCTGCCAGTGGCAGGATCGATGGGCCAGATAATTTTGAGTTTAAGGTTTTTAAGGAAGTTGCTATTATTAAACCTTTTTGCCTTAAGCTGTTCTTCTGTGCCAGGAAGTGAATATCAGAGTCCAGCTTTACGCCGAGGTATTTACACACTATTGTGTCTTCTATTCTGGTCCCTCCCCAAAACCAGGCTGCAGTTTGTCGCCTTTTATTCCCTATTATCATTGTTCTTGTTTTGTCCAGGTTGATCGTTAGGTCGTTTGCTTGGGAGAAGTCCCGCGTTGTATTTAGGAAATGTTGTAGCCCTACTTTTGTTTTACTAATCAGGACTACATCATCTGCATAAAGGAGGCAGGGAAGTGCTGTGTCTCCTAATTTGGGGGCGTGTTAATTACAGCTGATTAGCAGCGGGACTAAATCAGCTATGTACAGATTAAAGAGAGTGGGTGCCAAAACACAACCCTGTTTCAGACCTTTTTCCGTGGGAATGTGTCTTGACAGGAAGGTTCCATTACCCAGCTTCACCTGTAGCCATGTGTTCGTGTGCAGGTTTATGATCAAGTTGAGTAGGGGCTGAGGGAGCCCCCACCAAAGTCTGATGCGATTAACATGATCAAAAGCGGCCCTGTAGTCGATAAAGGAGAGGTATAGAGACGATCGTGTGGCTGCAGCCTTGTCCATAAGCATAGCCATGCTTAATATGTTAGTTGTTGTCCCAACTGATTTTGTGAAACCGGTCTGTTGTAGAGGAATTGCGGATTTTTCCTTCACCCAAGCCTGAAGGTCCTCCAGTAACAAGCCAAGGTCTAGAATAGGACGCAGGCCTTTGTCCTTCTTGGGCACCAGAAAGTAGCGGGAACAGAAACCACAACCTACTTCTGGCACAGGAACCCTCTTGATTGCTCCCTTGACCGAGAGAGCTGAGACTTCCTGGTGGAGAAACGCCAAATGATCCTCCGACATGTGATAAAAAACCGTGGCATGGAGGGAGGGGTAGACTTGAAGGGGAGGGAGTAGCCCCATAAGGCCTATTTGCAAAACCTACCTGCCCGACGTGATGGTTTGCCAGTGGGGGAGGTGATGGCGAATCCTTCCACCCACTGGCCATTGGTGGCCCTGAAAGGTCAGGCTAGGATGGCTGCTGCAGGGAGGGAAAGGCTGGACTGTCCCACCCGCTGGGTCCCAGACCCACGAGGTTGCAGGGTCCCACATCCTCTGCCATGCAGAGACTGGGCAGCTTGCGTAAACTGGTGGCTGGACTGGGTCAAACCTGGCTGGGCGCCCCTTCCGTTGCCACGAAAGGAGCGAAAATCAGACTTAGGTGGACAGGAAGATGCAGCGAGGCCCAAGGATCTGGCCGTAGCCTGGGAATCCTTAAAGCGCACCAGCGCCAAGTCTGCTATGTGACCGAAAAGGTGACGTCCATCGAAGGGCATATCCAGCAAGGTGGACTGGACATCCCCTGAAAAGCCAGACCTCCTCAACCAGGCGTAGCTCCTAAGGGCTACCGACGTGGCAATCGTTCTACCTAGTGAGTCGGTGTTATCCAGTCCACAGTGAATCGTGAATTTAGCTGTGTCCCTCCCATCTGCCACTGCTTGGGAGAGAACGGCCCGGGCCTACTCCAGGCACTAAGGCAGCACTTGCTCATCCGTATCCCAGATAGTATGGGCGTATCGTCCCAAGAGGCACTCGGGATTTGCGGACCACAGTGCCAAGGTGCAGGAAGAGAAAGTGTGCTTCCCGAGATGATCCAGCTTCTTGGATTCCCTGTCTGGGGGAGCGGCTCTGGGTCCTGCATTAGTTCCGCCGACCGACGGGGAGAAGGCAAAGAGCACCGGTGCTTCTTCGCCTTCTTCTTGTGCTTCGACTTACGCGAGGACTTCGAAGACTTGGAATGGGATGAGGTGTGGGGGCTCCATGAGAGATCTTGAGAACTTCCTCGCGAGTGAGACCGAGAGTGACGTGAAGCCGACTGCCGGGCCTCCAAGAGCTTTCAGGACCACTCCCTCAAACACTTTGGATTCATGGCCCAGCAGTCGGAGCACGACTTCGAGTTGTTGTCGCGCTCCAGACAACAAAGGCATACAAGGTGCGAGTCCGTCACAGCAAACAACATGTGACAAGCCTCACAGGGTTTGAAGGTGCTCCGAAGGCGGGACATCCCTCGCACACCAGGAGTCCAAGATTCAATAAGAAGTCGACAAAACGTCAAAAAAAGCTTACTCAAAAAGGGACTAAAGGGGTAGCTCTTTCCGGATCTGCGCCAGGCTGGCACGGAAATAGAAAGAACTGACGTCAGCGCGCAGGGCGACGTCTAAGTAGGCACCGCAACATCATCCCGGTGACCACGATGCCGACGAGAGACGCTGAGTCGACCAATGCCACCTACTGACACGCAGGGGTACTGCTGAAAAAAATTCTCTAGATCTAGTCTGAGCCTGGGGGAAATTCTAAGGTAAGGAATCTATAAATAACTGTCTCTTTCAGATATTGTTGTTAATTATGACTTTGATGGCAGGTTTACCATAGACATCTCATTATCAGGTCATGAGGATTTCCCTGATGTAGTGTCGGGGCTAAAGAGGGAGTTGTAGGGTCTGCCTCTGAAGACAATTTTTCACGTTTCCTCTCTCACTGTGAGAAGTGCCTTATCAAGAATGATGACCAGTTTTTTTTTTACACCAGACCCTTAGCGCAATCTCTCCCTTTGACCTCTCCTGTGAGGTGAAGGATCCATCACTGGCTTCATCAGAAGTGACAGACTGTAGTCCAAATAATAGCCTAATCTCTCTGAAAGTGAGAGTTTTTGAGGAAAAGGGTAGACATATTGTGTAATCCATTACCTTGTATTCTGCTACTCTGACATATTAGTGCCAGGGTCAGAGGAATGAAATATGAAATATAATCTTGGATGATCTAAAAAGAAGTAATTGCTGAAGAAACTGAGCAGAGCTCAGGGAGACTCCTTCACATGACGCGCAGTAGCAAATCTGAGGGACTTAGACTCTGTTGGGAGTGCTCTAGAGCGTGTTGTCACCTGATTGGTCCTTTTTTTAAAAGGACATAGATAGGCTACTAAACTGACTGGTTTATTGGCATTATATCCTATGATAGTGATAAATACTGCTTTATGATGGTACTGTGAGACTCCCACTTCAACGATGGGAAATGATTCAAGCATGTAAATCTATTAAATTCCAATACTGAAGAATATGAAAATCAGGTACAGGCTATAGAGGCAGATATAAGACGATATCTTGGTACAGTCACAATGGCCTGGTTAGAGGACATTGAGTGTGCAGCCTATCTCTGCAACAGAAGTAAAAGAGACAGTATCCTTGTCTCCGAGTAAAGCTCTGGGAGGAGATCATCTCACATTGGGCATTCATAAGGAACATTTTGGTATATTAGTGCCCAACCTTCTAGATATGTTTGCAGTGGCTTGGGAAAGAGGTTCCCTCTCTCCATTATTATGCAAAGACACAGTCTTTATACTGTTCAAACCAGGGTAGCAACTAAGTGTTACAACTACGCCCTCTACCAGTTATCTATACAGACACCAACATCTTAGCGAAAAGTACAGCCACAAGACTGCAGCCGTACATGACTGGCATGGTTCTGCTTGATCTGGTAAGTTCGTACCTCAGTGTGCAGCATCGAATACTGTTAGTAAATTCTTTGATCTTCTCCAACAGACATACCTTGACCTTACTGCTGTTGTGGTCCTACCAGACAATGAAAAACCGTTTAATTTGGTGAAATGGGCATTCAGTTCACCACCGTTCATAGAATGGGCTTGGGCAAAGGCATCATTGGTTGTATATTTCTTTTGGATGCACCACCTGAGGCCCAAGAGCACATCACCACACTTTGAGATAACTAGGGGCACCAATCAGGGGTACCCACTTTTCCTATTCTTTCTTGCTTTTCCATTGAACCTTCAGCTAGCATTCTTAGACAGCATCGTCATATCAGAAGAGGTCAGGGTATGTGAGGCTATTGTTACTTGACTTCCCTCTATATAGATGACATTGTATTATATGTAAGGGTGCAAGACCACATTATTTCCCCTATCATTAGGGGGATCATTCGATTTATGGGACTAATGGGCTTGCTAAGGAAAGTCAGAAATACTCCTTTTGACACTAGCAACACCTGTCCCTGAGATAGAGTTCCCACTTTAGTAGCAGGAGGAATCCATGAGAGACCTGCCTGTTCCACAGAAAAGTGGAGACTATTGTTAGGGAGACGTATTGCATGGTAATCTCTGAGAATCAAGACATGATTGCAAAATAGGTAGACCTCCCTGTATCCCTGGCTAGAATAGCCCTCATAAAAATAATTATCCTACCCAATCTGCTATATTTATTTGTTAACATTACTATCACCTGCAACAGAGACTTTTTCTAATCTGTTTGTGGACCGTTGATTTGACTGGCGTAGCTGAGAGAACAGCTGCTACTGATGTGGGATACGTTAAATACTACTGTACAATAAAGAGGGCTATTCAGTCTCTGATATGAACAATACTTATGCACGGCTCAGGCTCAGTTTGCATACTGTTGGTATCCTCAGATGCCCCTGGTGGCACATCATGCAGTGAAAGGGTAATTACACTCCCTTGCCACTTTGAATACAATGTTGGCTTGTCCACTGCCTTAACTGATGGCTAAGGTGGGCTGGTCAGGATGCCGCATGTATATTCTGAGAGACCCTTTTGCTGAAAAGATTCTATCCATCCTTTCTAAAGAAAACTCGAGCATTCAGTGCACTACAGCATATCATCACTACCACCTTCCCTCATTATATCATAATCTATACAACACAGCACACAATGCAAGTCCTGAATTGCGCACATGCTCGGTGAAACTGGTACATAAATCTGAAATGGATCTCAGAGAAGTGTAGTATTACTGTTATCACAGTATATAAGCTTTGATTTGTACAGTAAGCACAGGTGAATACATTATAATCTGTACACCAAAAAGCATCCTATGTATTTATCGGGTAGACAGACCAAAATTACTTGCGAAGGGTTTATACCTTGACCCTAACCAGTGAGCCAATGATGAATCATGACACCAATGGAGTGTGTGATGGTTTAAAAAACAAAACAGAAATCATGTTGACTTGTTAGACTCAAACTATATAACCTTCATGAGTGATTTCGGTTTGCTTACCCTATAAATCCATAGGATAACTTTTAGTTGTAGCATCAGTATAGATGGGAGGACATATCCTATTTATTTGCTCTTATTAGCATTGGTTTGACCTTGTGGTGTCCCTCTGCTTTCATTGTTTTAACACATTATAAACCTCCATAGACGTCATTACATTCCAGTGAAGTTGGAGTTTTTTGCCTGGAGTTTGATATAGTGTTCTTGTTGCCATCAAGTATACACTGACTCTGTTAACCTGGGCTGGCTACCACTGTGGAAAATGATTGAAATAACTCTTGCCCTTCTCCCTTATTGGCAATATTAGATTTTGTTAAATATATACCAGCTTGGACTAGATACATTCTTGCTATAGCATTGTCGCTGGCTGAGAGATGTGATGCTATTAGCTGGGTGCAAGGGCCCCTATCTAACAGGAAAGACTAGCTTAGAGACTTTGTGCCTCTTTTAGACTTTGGCAGATGGTCACTCTGTCAGAAATGTGCCAGATATGTCTTCCTCCTCTGTACAACTGTCAAAGGATGCAATTGCCTTGCAATAAGGCATACAGGCAATCCATCACATTTGCGATGGAGTAACCCATCTGCCAAACTGTAAATCAGGTCCTTAGTGTGTAGTAACAATGCACAAGTCACATTCACCAGACTGCTACCCCATGTATCATGACCCAAAAATATGTGGTTCTCACTTTATACATTTCTAGAATGAGCAAATATCGCAGATGCTAATGGGTTGGAAGTGGAGAGTCATAACAACAGGCATGAGCTTGCTGGCACATGATAGCTAAAGATGTTGCTTCTGTTGCACTGAGATGTGCATTGAGGATGTATCTCACAATGTTTAAGAGAATATAAGGAAATAAGGTGATGCTGCTGCTACTTGCATCATTAGTAATGTAAAACTTCTTGATGGTATGGTGTTAGCGACTGAATCATGGTCTGTAGGTGATGGGAATGGACAATGTATAGGCAGACTACCAATTTGCAAACTTAGTGTAGGTTTGCTCTGGTGTTAGTCCATATAGCAAATTCATACATTGCTAGAGTACCTGATGTAGGAAGGTGGAGTATTATGTGGTGATGCTGGTTAGGCTTCACCATGCACTACTCTCACAATGCCTAAAGATGGTCCTTGGATTAACAATGATACATCCATAGCTCAATCCTGGTAGAATGGCAAAGAGCAGCCAGGCTTTACTAGAGGAATGTGGTAAACATTTCAGAGTAACAACATGGATGATAAGTAATTGACACAACTTGAGAGAAATCCAACACCAATTTATAAAAATAAAGCAGATTTGTATATAAATCTAGACACCAGAATGAAGTAAACCAGATACGTATACCTGAAGGTATGGATTTTAAAAGCAAACCTAAATCAGTGCATAACAATACTGCAAAACGTTGTCACTGTGGTCAATGGGGAAAAAGCACTAGTGACAATCAGCCGCTTACATGTTGAGTTGCCTGGAGCCAAAGAGGTTAAAAATGATGCAGTCCAAGGACCAAGCCTCGACAGTCAGTTAGATTTTACCTGGTTCGAAAAGTTAGGGTGCAGAGTTGTTGTAGTTGTCCTTGGTGCTGAAGAGGGAGTCACAGGAGAACTGGTTTTACCACTTGGTGCCGGTGAGAAACTGAGTACAAAACTTCGACAACAAAGTCACTGCTGACATCGGATGAAGGTTTTTTGGGGCTCCCTTGAGGTGCAGGGTCGAGTAAAGCTGCTGGTTACTGGACTGGTGACCAATAAGCCATGGCAGTGTGAAGGTCAGCAGAAAGTTATTTCAACATACGGAGGTCTGGGGGAAAATGGTAGCTGCCTGAAACTTGCTGGAAGTCAGGACTACATTGTCCACAATGCATTGCACTATCTAATTTTGGGTGCTCCCTCAGACAGCCCAAGGACCAGTGATTTTTTGGTTCTGCTACGTTGTTTTTACCTGTGGTGTGCAGGGGAATATTGCCACTTGTCCAGGGGAGTCTGGAGTTTTCTTTGGCTCTCAAAGGGGTCCCTCTGTCTTGACGAACTGGGCTTTGGACCAGGACGAGTCACAGTTTTGCCATTCCAGGAAGGTTGCCACAGGTGCTGAGTATCACGCTTTTGGTTTGTACAGCTCCTGTTGTCGCAGACTCAGTTCACTTCTTGGGTCCTTTGTTGCACGTCAGATCAGAACTGAGGTTCTGCTGTCAGGGGTAGCCCTTCAATCCTAGATTTAGGGGTGTGGGTGCAAGTGGCCAATGGGCTACGAGCCCAGTCGTTAATCCGCCCATGAGGCAACCATATCCGGGGGTGTGTGCCACATGTTCTACCCAGAACCCTTTATTCAGCAATGTATAAAAATAGCAGAAACCTTCCCTAGCTCCACAGGCCAGGTAGCCCACCCTAGAGGTGTTGCTAGCTTTCGTGGGGTGTACACTTCCTGAATACCTCATTTTCCCACCTGCCTGGTGCAAATGTGCCTGGGGGCAGATGGAAGGCTGTTTCCTCCTTTGAAAGGCAGCCTGGTTGCATACCACAGGCGGTGAAGGCTTTGAAGCTCACAGACTTGATGTGCCACTTCACTAGCCATCCTATTAGGGCGGAAGATGTTAGCTCCTTCCCATCCAGGCCATTGTTTCTGACTGCTGGAAGAGTTGACACTTCGGGTCAGATTCCTATCTTTATAGTAGCAGCTGCAGGCTGGTAGCCAGAGCAAAGGAAAGGCTGGGGCCTCCAGGTGGGCAACCTCTGAGGTAGCCACTTAGGTGCATGCCGCAACGTCCTCGACACAAAATCGTGTCAGGGGTGATGAGACACGTTGTTTTATACCAAACATGACATATTTCAGTGGTACCATAATGGAGCTGCCAACCTCAGGTTTGCCTAGGTGCCAGCCCATTATATCCTATGGACTGCTTATCACTTGTAGTATCCTTTAATTGAAAAGGCCAATATAGGGATTATATAAGCTTGCACTTATATGTGCACACCTTTTATACAATGCACCCTTCCTCCTGGGCTCTGGTGGATACCCTTAGGGGTGAGTGAATGGCATATATTAAAAATAGTCCAATGACTTTACCATATATGGTGCGGGCAAAGTCGAGTTTGAGCGGTTTGTACTGCTTTGTCAATCTATATTGCAGGACTGCTGTCATCTGTGTTTCTGGGTTACTAAGGTTGACACAAAAGGTGCTTCAGGTGCCGGTGACCCCTTTAACTCCTATGCCCCGGGCACCACTGGTACTTTATAAGGGGATTAAAGCCCTTGTCAATTGGGGTTGTCAATTCACATGCATCAGTTTTTGGAAGAGGGCACTGGCACGGGGACCTGGTTAGGCTTCAGTGCAGAGTCGAAAATCAGCATCTGGTAGTCCAAATCGGGAGAAAAAGTGACAACTGCAGTAAGACGTATTTTCTTATACCTGATAATTGCTGAATTTGAAAATGTTAATAAAAGCATATATTTTATTTTTATTATACACCAGTATAATCTTTACCCTAGATTATCAATGATGTCCATGTCCCATGTCTGTTTACAAAACAACAAGAAGGCTATGTTTCAAATCATTGGACCTACAAATCTTTGTGAGTGTTCACCAGTTACAAAGTAAAAAAATTAATTGGATGACAGATGTACCCATGATTGAATTTTAAAATATATATACCCCATTCATAGTGTTCAAACAAAGTTATTATGAGGCTGAGTGTATTTTGGGGTGTGATGGGTTGGGGAAAAAACAGGATCCAAAACTTACGTCATGTTTTCTGGATCAGCTGCACATGCTCCTACAGCTTTTGTGACATTTACAAGTAGTGCTTGATTTGTTCCTGTGAGTAAATTAACAAGAGGAGTGATGCCACCACTTTTCCGAATTATAGCTCGATTTGCTGGCTCTTGGCCAAATTCACCCAGCGCTCCAACAACATTAACTAGGACCTCCTCAGGTTGATCAGTAAGCAATCCAACCAATGTTTCCAGAGCTTTGTACTCCTGAAACCTAGGTATAAAAAAAATAGATACATTACTTAGATGTGTGTTCAATGTATGTATCTCAGAACTTTTTAATACTACATTCTTACAAAAAACATGACAATTGCAAGAGTTAATGGAGTTAAAAAGAGTCAGGACAACTTTAATTAAGTTTACTGTTAGTTGAGCCACTTAGAAGTCTAGTTACATATAGAGTCTCTGTAACCTCCTTATGGATATCATGTTAGCATCTTTGTAACTACTGCACAACGTGACTATACTGTGAAACAAATGAGTGACAGTCTGTGGAATTAAGGAACTTGTGAAACTTCTCATGCAAACGTGTTCTGGATACAGAACATACACCCTCTGCTTTGGCAAAATACAAGGAAAGCAAAGGTTAATAATGTATTCTTTGCATCAGAGGCAGCTACCAACAAGAAGCCGGTGAAGCTCCAGCATGACTCTGGGCCCCCCGCACCTAATAACAGAATGTAAACAAGTAACCTTGTTTGAGGGCCTACAATTAACTAAAACAGAAATGAGGAGGGTAGGAACACTGCTAAGAGAAGTCCATCTGCAAAACCCATAACAGCTACTTTCCCTTTTGCAGCATTGTTCATATCCTACATAGTCGCAGCAACTCTCCCAAGGTAAATGCAGTTAAACACTGGCTCTTAAGGTGCTATGACTTTCAGTACTCCTTCTTTCAAATGTGACTCCGAAGAATTCAAATCAGTATATCAAGTAAAATAAAATAAATTCAATAACTGATCCTCTTTTCACAGCCCCAGTAACCGTTTGTCTTCCAAGTGTAATATGACAAGCACCGGCAAAGCCAATAGGTAATGCCTTTAACAAGTTAGTGCTTACATAGTGGTTATTCCAAAGCTTTTACATTTTTTTAAGCCTGGCAGCCCATTTCTCTTTTTGCCTGAGTGCACTTTATGTTTATATGTGTATTTCACCCTTCAGATGTGACTGCAGGCTATGTTGGATTGGTTAAGTTAATTAAAAAAAAAAGTCAAAATGGCTGCCAGTGTATCACAATGCATGTGTTACACATGGTGGGCATCTTAGAATTGTTTAAATATCCCCAAAAATTATACTGTAATGCAAAAAAGAAAGTAGCACTTAGCAACTGCTATATCCTCGAAACACAAAAATATAAAAAAAATATGGAAATGAGCTAGGAGTGCACAGGAGAGCAATGGATGAGTCCTGTAGAGGGTGAAGGGAGAGAACAAGAAATGAACACATTTAAAAATCACTGGAGAGAAGGATCCTTGTTGGCAGGGTATGCCCAGACGTGGGTCCCGGGCTCACTGTGCCACTGGATTCAAGCTAGCCTGGCTAATGAAGGGTGATACCCCGAAACCAGTCCCAGGATGCTAGTTTCCGGTCCAGGGAGGACCTGACTTGGCAGTTTGGTCTGGACTGTTCCCATGAGGCACATGGTCAAGACTGATTTGCATATGGTTGGGTTCAAACTGGGGTGGCATGGTGAGAAAAAGTACGATGGATTTAACCCAAATCTATTGACTGGGGGTGAGTGGTTGAAAAGTTTCAGCACTCAGTCTGTCATCTTGTGTCAGCCTACAGCGAATACATAGGGGTTACCTACTCAGGTGAGGAGGATTTTCACTACCACCATGGATGTCTCCAGTTTGGCGGTAAGTAGCGGTCCCAGAGAAGGCACGACTGAACTACTCGGGCAATCCACTAAAATAAGTACCCAATCAAAGTTGGGCACCATGCCGTGTAGTTTCCACCCTATGGTAGGAACTGCATGTTTGTGGACAGCATAACCTCTGGGATTGTACCAGACTGATTCTATGCACCCCCTCAGGATATGTTGTCCTATAGGCCAGCTAGCTCACAGTGCCACAATGAGTATCCCTTAACTTAGGTGGGTAGCAAATGGTTCTGGCAACCACTGAACATGACAATCCTGATCCCCCAAGGATCATGGAAACAGATCTAGAACCCTTTTTCCCAGTCACTTGTGCTCTTGTACTCTAAGAGTAATATACAAGGAACACAATGGGATGTTTTCAATGTTTATTTAATCAATGTGATTCTAGTATAGATTACAGGTGCTGCAAAGATCAATAGACAGAAGCAGTTAAAGTTATTCGAAGTACTAAGACAGTGAACAGAATAAAGAGTTCCACCATTGTGCTGAGACAATGTATATATGCACAATATAACACAATATAGAAATCTGGCGTATTCTTACTATGCAGTCCCTAACCTAAGTGACTAGGGCATGTGTGTGTGTTCTGCCAAGAATTCCCATACTGTATGATCCAACTCCGGTTACCTCAAGGGAAAGAATGTAAAGAATGTAAGTCCCCATCTTGGTCACAAGCTGGACACCCTTTGCAGAGATATCAGCAAGCTCCTGAGCTAAAGCTCCAGTGTGTAGAGATTTCACCAATGACAGCAAAGCACTTCTCTAACTAAAAACCAGGACATGCTTGTTTATTTATATTGAAAAGCATCCTTGTGAGTCCTGGGCAAGCCAGCATTGTTATAGTCTGTAGATAGCCGTGTCGCGACAACATTTGCACAATGCGTGTCGAGGCCTTGTACATGGTGTTCAAGGAGTCATGATAATGTACTTGCAAAATTGAATCAGTAAGCACAGCAGTTTGAGAGTAACTAATGCAGTATTGTCCAGCACGCAAATGTGTGTAAAAGGTTATTGTGTGAAAGGGAAAGGCAATGTAAGAAATGTGTACATGGTGGATAATGGCAGTATTCCTTCATGGGCCTAACTAAGACACATGACACAGGTGGACATAATGTGCTTTACATTAATTTAAGTAAAGAAATTCTGTCAGAAGCAAAAATATATTTTTACCAATTATTAGGGGTTAGTATTTTCACTGTCAATTTATATTGAAAGTTTGAATCACTTTGCATGTGTAGGCACAGATGTTAAAACAAAATATTTCAAATTATTTAAAAGATGAAATATGTTTCTCGGTACTAAGCTATAACTCTGTCAATGTTCAGTTGCTAAAATACACTCAGGCATGCACATGAAAAATAAGAAATAGGTATAAAGATGTAAACACACTTTGTAACATTTTCTGGACTTAAGGAGCATTTCCATATGGCCCCAGTCACTGCTGCCAGTAGCTCTTTATTATCAGCATTGCTGAGAAGTGCAGCTAGTGGTTGCAAGCCACCATACTGCCTAACCAAATTACGGGTTTCTTCATCTTCGGCACACTGAAATAAATCCAAAATAGAAAAAAAAAATAGATCAGAACACAGTGAAAAGAAAACTCTGTTTGTAGTAGTCAACTCATTACTGATTTACATAAAAACACCAATATGTATAACAAGTGAGGGAACAAATAGTAACAATTGTATTGTCTGTTAGCACACAACAGCGATATTTGTGATCAAAAGAAGAGCAAAGTGCAAATACCTTTGAGTAAATGGCAGGGCAGATTACACTATACAATTAAATAAAATAAAAGCAGCATACATTAGGAAACCACTCAAACAGTTTAAATAGTAACACTGTTCTCCAATTCTTCATAATGGTAAGTTCACTGGATTTAGAACCATAGACAATCAGTGCAAGAGACTGGACCACTTTCTTTTGAAAGAGAAATATCTATTTTGCAAAAGTATCACAAACAAATGCCTCTCTAACATCACCTTTTATTGGGGCACATGCATCAAGGTAGGCAATTGCAATTCCCTAATTGCGAGTATTAAGGTATCGCAATTCTGGAATCGCAATTGCCTGTGCATGTAGGTTTCGCTAAAATATTAGCTATTCTTACATATTCCTTAATTGGGAATAGCAAATTATGATTTGCAATTAAGGAATAGCTTCCATTCATTCCGATGGGCCTAAAGGCCCATAGAAATGAATGGGAATTGCATGCGCTATTTTCGAGTACCAAATAGGTACTCGCAAATTGCGCATGCAATTTCAAGGGCGCAAGGGGGCCAAAAGGCCACCTTGACGCACCCCCGAAATTGGCATGTGTGCACATGTGGCGCACACACATGCCCTTTTGTGCATTTTTCAACGTTTTTGCAAATTACCATCAACTTGCAGTTGATGGTAATTAGCGTTTCCTAAATAGGAAGTCGAATTTAGGAAAGGCTTGTTGCATTCCAAATAGGGAATCACAATTTGTGATTCCCTAAATGCATTCGCAATTTGGGTAATTGCAAATTTTGCGATTACCTATTTTGCGAATTTGCATTAGGGTTGATGCATCCCAAATACCAAAATACCGGTCGCATGGGGCAGATTCTGCGAATCGCCCCGTTTGCGACTGGTATTATGATTAATGCATGTGCCCCAGTTTCTTTCTTTTTTTTTTTTTTTTGTCAATCAAAGTACTTTATTTCGGCCTATGAGGCCATAAAAGTAAAAAACAAATAAAATACAGTACATGCATAGGAATTTAAAAATACACTCATTCGTTGCTTGCTACAGCGCACCAGAGTACATCTGTTTTGTAAGGATTTACAATGGATTTAAATCAGGGTCTCGCATATCCAACAGGGTAGCCACAACAATCTGAAGGCTAACCTATTGTCATACTACTATGTAAAGTGCTTGTGCAATACGTGAGCAGCATGATGCTGTTTGTGTTATATCAAGCATTGATTTCTGTTAAAGTGTATATACAGTAGATGTGCAGTGGCACAGTTCTTACGATAGTCCATTACGCTCGAGCATCAGCATTAGTTAATTAAAGTGCCTATGCAAAAGTTGCAAAGGTTAATGTTGTTTACATGCACTTAAAAGTAAGCTCAATAAAATGCATATGTAAAGCAGGTCCTATCAATTCATAAGATCATCAAAGTATTGCTAATAATATAAGAGTTATGAAAATGCTTAACAGATAAAAATGTTTTGGTAATTACACAGAAACTGTCAGCTTCACTTTCAATACCATATGAACTTAAACAATAGCCTTTCCAGTGTTCCTACCCCACTAAAATAATTGTTCCGCCATCTTCAGTGCCTATCAAGTCAACCTTCTCCAAAGATACAGGGTTGTTATCTTCACTAAGTGATAGTACCAGGGCATCAGTATGGTGCATGGTTTGGGTGTCTCTTCCCCTTGAATATTTTAAATATGGACTGCTCATTCTCAATAATGCACCATAGCCACTAAGTACATGCTTCCGCCTGGCGTCCTGCTTATAGAATTAGAATTTTTGCCCTTTCTTTTTCCTTATAAAATTAATAGCCAATAGGAATCGGCTGAGCCCAAATACTATGAGGCGGGAGCTATCTGTTTTTAATATTCGCAGCATTTCATTCAGTTTCCTGACACTAAGGTACCTGCCTATTGGTTTTATCAACTTCCTGGGCTGGGCAAAAAAACAAAACGTGTGAAATATCCTCATCAACTCCCAGCTGGCATAAGCTACAGTGAGACTCGCCCTCCTTAGAGTGTGACGTTGTCCATTTGGAGATGAGCGTGTTTATCTGCAACATATCATATCTGAATTACAGATATAGACACTTTGCCAATTGTGGTTCTATTTCATCCATAAATGGCTCAAAACAGGGGGTCGTTTTAAACTGGAGGAATTGCATAGTGAGCCTACCCAATGTACTGTTTGAAGCTACCTTGTGCCTAATAAAATTCCAGAATATAAACTTGATCCTACGCTTTGATTCAGGAGTCAGCAGACTCAGATTCATCCAGTATCTGCTCAGTCCTAGATAAAAGAGCCATGTTCTAATATGGATCGACCAGGGGAAAGTAACTTGGGTGTCAAGTTCCAACAGTTCACTAAGTGATTCTCTGTATGTTGCTAGCTCCGGTGTTGTCCAAATTCTAATTCAGAATGATAAGTTCTCCAAATTGCTAGGTGCTCCAAGCGTTTGATACCCAAGTCATAAGTCAGGGGAATCAGTGGGGTGTGTTGAGGAAGTGCCACAAACATTCTCAAAATTGTATTCTCACCAGTGGTTAGGGATTTGAGAGTACCGCCTCCCCATATCTCTGCACCATACAAAGCAGCAATTTGGGCTCTGGCCTGGTATACTTCCAGAGCAGGACTAATGGATTTTGAGGACGTTGCAGCTTGGTTTTTTTACAATGGGAATAGAGTTTTGCATTAAAATGGTCTTTGATTTCTCTATTTGTGGGGCCCAGGAAAGTTTAGAATCTAGAGTGACTCCCAGGTATACCACGTTCGATACACGTTCCAAAGTTGTGCCATTCAGGACTATTTTGTTCTTAAAGCTTCTATGTGGCCTCATGGTCATATATTTTGTTTTAGTTTCTTAAAAACAGCAATTAGAATTTAAAGTACATCTAAGAACCATTTAGACAAAAACAAACACATTTTATGTTGGTTCTTTAAGAAGAAGAAAACAAGGCAGAAACTGAGGGTAAAAGTTAACTACCCCTTCAGAATGTCAGTGCCACTTTAGGCATCAGGCCTGATCTTAATCATTACTCTTCTAACCTGTTTCTTGGTTTAAAAGGGAGGTGAGAATGTTGTTTATAAATTCAATAAAGATTTCCATAATTGTGAATTAGGATTACAATAAGAAACTTTTCCTTCCCCATCATGTACTCTTCATTGATATTGAGACCCCTAAGTATAAAGAGCTATAGATCAGAAGAACAGTGAACACTAGTGAAATTGTGAAATTTGAGATTAGCCAAATGGTCTACCATAGAAGCTTGGGTCTGTATAAGAGTCCAACTCCTGGTAGCAGTGTTAGATAAAGATTGGTTTTCAGATGAAGGATCTGCAAGTTTCACTGAAATGGACATACAAAAGGCTATGTATTGCTCAATTGTAGGTAAACCACTGCTCTTAGATTAATTCTTAACAAAGATGCACATGCTATTTTTTTTGTTTTATCAAGATACCCCAGATTAGCTCTTTTTAGGTTATGCCTGCACAGCGCTTGCACTCTGCTTGTGAAACCCATTGAATTTAATATAAATCTTAAAAGAGGCTTACATCCTGACCTTCCTTTCAATTCGTTTCTGTGTTTGCCACTTACTTTTACTCCATATCTATTGGTTGTGGCATACCATTTCCTGTGTCTTCTTCTTATCAGTGTCCCCAAGCCGAAGTACTCCTTTCCATCCACTTGAACTTCTTTGTTGTTTTAATTACGAGTGAGCATGTCGCTTTTCCAAACTACGTCTTGGTGACTGTGCTGTAGGAGAGCAGGATATGCTTCTTATGGTTACCCCCACTTTTTGCTGATGTTTAACTGTTTTTCGACTTTAGTCTGGCTGGGGCCCTGCTATCCAGGACCCCAGCATAGCTGCTTCCTCTCTAAATGGATTCCATGTACCTTAGGTACACCACAGATTGGATTCTGGGGTGCCCTTATAAGTCCCTAGTATATGGTATACTATGTACCCAGGGCATAGGTACCCCAGAGGCTTACCAGGGGCTGCAGCATGTATTATGCCACACCAGGGAAGCCTTCCAAAATGACACCACAGGTCTGCTACTGCAGCCTGAGTAAGGTGGTGCATGCACCCATTACTGAGATATAGGTTCACTATATCTCATCCTATCACTACACATATAAACCTATCAGTCACCCCTATGGCAGGCCTTATCAATCCTGAAGGCAGGGTGCTTAGTTTTATGTGAGAGGGTGCCCATGCATGAGCAGAGCCCCTCTGCAGCCTTCAGAATCTGTTCTCCAGGGTTATCCGTGATGCAGCCTGACCATATACTCTTAAGTGCATTATAACCTCGCTGTAAATGCTAACTTTGGGGTGGCTGCACGGAAACATGTTGTGTTTGGTATCAAACACCTTGGAATCATACCCCCACACCAGTAACTGGTGTGGAAGTATGATCCCACCCTTCTAGAGGGAGAGACATGACAGCACCGTTATACCCGATACCAGCTAACAGAGCTCTAGCATCACAAAATTGATGCTGCTGACCTAAACTCCGCCAGGGGAGGCCTGGACAATAGGTTTCCTGTCACAGGGAGGCGTTATCACCTCCCAGACAGGCTTTTGTGGATTAGGGCTGGGTGGGAGCACTCCAGGAGTGCTTTGAAGTCTGCACTGGGGGCACATTTGGTGTCCCAGTGCATAGTCCAGCTCAAACCGGTTGCAGGGGCTACCAACCCCTGCTCTGGTGTGAAACTGGACAAAGGAAATGGGTGTAGCCACCCATCTTTCCTGACCCTCCCATAGGTGGGTCCCCAGAGTATGTCCAACCCCTTCCTTGGGTATAAGAAAGGAACGCCTGGCTACAGGACTTTAGTTTACACCTGGATGAAACTCTGATACAGAAGTCCCGGAACTTCGACGATCTACACGACTAGATGACTGAAGAATCTCCCTTGGAGTAAAGGAGTTACTTCCCAGCAAGGCAGGCACCAAAGATGCATCTGACTGGTTTGCATCTCCGAAGCTCCCGCTGGACTCCAAAGTATTTGCAATGCAGGAGGTGGGTTTCCAGACTTCCCAGAGGCTGACCCAAGTCCCCAGCAAAGCTGAGACCCGTAGCCCTCGTGGAAACTGTGGAACCGGAACCCCTGGACACCATGCACATTTGCAAGTGCATCAGCTTATCGACATCTCTTGAGGCTGTGCATTGGGTTACTTGTAGCCCAAACCCCGAGCACCTTTTCCACTGAAGATTGCTGGGCTACACACCATGAGTGTTCTGTGAGCCGCCCCTTTGTGCTTTCGCTCGAGGTACCTTTGCGATCCCTGGTCTGTTGACTGGTGGGTCCCTGTGAAGGCAACTCTAACTTTAATTAGGCTTCCCTGGTTGCTCCAGACGTGCCCTGACTCTCCATTGCTTGGGGAGTCCGCTGGACCTTGCTGGTCCGCACCAAAGCATCTTTCCTCTTCCTGCATGGGTTGCTGTTGCCAAGGCTTGTTGTGTCCAATCCAGGCACCGATGCTGCAGCACTTAACATCCTTCATAGGACAGCTCGAATCCAGCTCCTGGTCATCCTTGATGCCTCCTGGTTCTCTTGGCTGAAGAGTCAAGCTTCCCCTCCTCGCACCTGAAGCACCCGACATCGGTGGGCATTTGTCTATCGTGCCCCTGGTCACTGGCAAGTGACCCAGACTCTGTCCCCTCTGCTTTCAGGTTCTTTGCATCTTTGATCAAAGGCTTGGATCTCTTCGGACACTTCTCCTCTTCCCGGCAGCAGCACTTTGCAGCAACTCGCCATTGAAAACGACGACGCAACCCAACACCATTTGACACCTATGCACCGGGCTTCCCTGGGTGAGGTAACACGAGCACTCCGGTGCTCCCGGGGGTGATGGCCCTAGAACCATCTAAGTCCAAAAGGGTTTGTTCCTAGTCCACCTCTAAGTGTCCTTAAACTTTAAAATTCTATCTGCGACTTTCCCAATAGAAGCTAATGGAGCTCGATGCTGTGTTCTCACTCTGCACACGTCCCCCGTGGGTCCCCTGTGTCACTACCTTGGGTGGTTACTTGGGGTCCAGGCCTTGGCCTTGCGTCTAGTCCAGGCTCTAGGCCTTGTGTCTAGTCAAGTTGTGGTTCTTATACCACTTTCTTAATATATGGTTTGGTTCGCCACTAGGGCCTATCATATATATTGTGCTAATTTACTGTGATATATTAAGTGTAACATATGTGCTTTGACCTCTAGCCTCATAAAGAGACTAGCAGGGCGTGTTTAGTAATAAATACATATATTTTATATATATATATACCTGGTGTGGTTCTCCTTTCATTTAGTCATTCAAGAGAATATAGACTGGTAAAACAAGTTGATTTACACTCCTTCAAGACTTAGCCTGAAGGCTGCTCTCCATAACTACCACTAGGATAGCTTCAAAATAAGGTTGTCTTTAACCTATCATCAATAAGTTGTTTGGACTGGTGCAAGGTGCCCACTATAACTAGTGGACAGCATATACCAGGCCAACTTCCCACATGTGCCGTTTAAGGAACTAAAGAACAAGTTACTTACCTTCGGTAACGCATTATCTGGTAGAAACTCTTTCTAGCTGCAGATTCCTTACCATTGAATTCCCCAGGCATCCGGCTGGATCCAGAAACTTTTGCTGAGCAATTCCCTTTGCACGCGCCTTCTGGTGGCTCCAATTGGCTCCACGTGATGTTGATAGCGTTGGATATGACGTCGCAGTTGCCTATATAGATGCCACCCAGGCGCGCGGACGTCAGTGCTTTTCATTTTTCCACGCCAGAAGCACAGAGCCATGAAGTGACTGACGTAGTCCTGTGAAAAACTAGGGCCCTGAAAAGGGAAGTAACCATAGCGCTACAAAATCAGTCCGCAAAGTGGGGAGGCATGGGTGGGGCTGTAAGGACTCTGTAGCTAGATAGAGTCTCTAACAGATAATGCGTTACTGAAGGTAAGTAACTTGTACATCTGATAGAGACTTCTAGCTGCAGATTCCTTACCTTTGAATTAGATACCCAAGCCATACCATCCCGGCGGCGGGTTGCGGACCAATACCTTACACTAAGAAGTCCCGCAGGACCGAACAGGCAAAATGGCCATTCCTGCGGACCGGACTGTTCAGGCAGTAGTGCTTGGCCAACGTGTGCACAGCCTTTCCCCTGGTGGAATGGGCTCTTAATCCCTCAGGGTGCTGCTTCATAGCCAGGGCATAGCAGAGAATGACCCAGCAAAAGATGGTCCTTTTCTGCACTGAGCTTTCCTTCTTAGCTCCCACGTACCCCGCAAAGAGTTTATCATCCACCCAGAACACTTTTGTGCGGTCAAGATAGAAAAACAACCCTCTTTTTGAGTCCAGGAGGTGGATACACACCACTTCCTTATAGGGGTGTGGGGGAGCAAAGAAGGTGGGCAGCATGATAGATTGACCCAGGTAGTATGGGGTCACAACCTTTGGCAAAAATGAAGCACGGATGCGAAGCACTACTTTGTCTGGAAAAGACATCATGTGGAGAGGGGTGCAAGATAATACCTGCACTCACCCTCCGGACAGATGTAATCACCACTAAAAAGGCTTTCTTGATAGTAAGCAGCTGGAGGGGGCTGTTGTGTAAAGGCTCATAAGGAGCACACGTAAGATAAGTGACAACCAAATTAAGGGCCCATGCAGCATACCAAAGGGCGTGGGAGGAAACAAGTGAGCCAGCCCCTTCAGAAACCTATTTACAATTGGAGACCTAAAGAGAGCAGCTGCAAAAAAGCAAAGCAGAAAGATAACCATTGAGAGTTCCCAAAGCAGAGCCCTGTTGGGAATGGTTTAGAATGAATAGAAGGACCCAGGTAGGTTGCTCCCCCTCCGCACAGCACCGCCTGTGTGTCCCTGCCCCAGCTGCCGCTGCTGCTAAGGAAGTTCGAGGCCCTCCACCACCCGCAGGCTTCCACCTGTCATCCCTGGTGGCCAGTGGCAGGCCGTAGGTTTGTTCATCTTCCGCTCTATTGTTTTATTGTATTGCCTGTATTTCATTGTTGTGTCTGTGACTGCTGTTGTTCTGTCTTCCCCCGCTGCCTGTTCGTGGTCCGTGTCCGTTTTCTGCCCTCTGTTCCCCTCGCTGTCCCCGTGTCTCTCAGCCCGGTTTTTCCTTCTGTACCCCTCGCTGCCCCCGTGTCTCTGCCCGGTTTTTCCTTCTGTACCCCTCGCTGCCCCCGTGTCTCTGCCCGGATTTTCCTTCTGTACCCCTCGGTGCCCACGTGCCTCTCCACCCGTTTTTGCCTTCTGTTTCTCAGCTGCCCCTGTATTCTTGTGCCCTCTTGCCTTCTGTGACACTCGTTTTTCCTGTATTTCTGTGCCCTTTTTGCCTTCTGTGCCACTGGTTATTTTCCCTGTATTTCTGTGCCCTCTTGCCTTCTGTGACACTCGTTTTTCCTCGATTTCTGTGCCCTTTTTGCCTTCTGTGCCACTCGTTTTTTCCCTGTATTTCTGTGCCCTCTTGCCTTCTGTGACACTCATTTTTCCTGTATTTCTGTGCCCTTTTTGCCTTCTATGCCACTCGTTTTTTCCCCTGTATTTCTGTGCTCTCTTGCCTTCTGTGACACTCGTTTTTACTGTATTTCTGTGCCCTTTTGCCTTCTGGGTCACTCGTTTTCCCTCGTTTTGTGTGCCCTTTTGCCTTCTGTTCCCTTCATCGTCCCTCACCGCCCCACCGCTGCATCCCCTGCGGCCCCGCCCCCCTGACTGCCCACTGCCCATTCGCTGCCCCCGCCTCCCAGCTGCTCCTCCCTCCCACCTCCCCATATATGCCGGCCGCTGTGCGGTGAGGAGAGCGACCCTTGACCCCTCCAGGTAGGGCGCTCCCCCTCCGCACAGCACCGCCTGTGTGTCCCTGCCCCAGCTGCCGCTTCTGCTGCTGCTGAGGAAGTTCGAGGCGCCTCCACCACCTGCAGGCTACCACCTGCACCTCATCCCTGGTGGCCAGTGGTAGGCCGTAGGTTTGTTCACCTTCCGTTCTATTGTTTTATTGTATTGCCTGTATTTCATTGTTGTGTCTGTGAGTGCTATTGTTCTGTCTTCCACCGCTGCCTGTTCGTGGTCCGTGCCCGTTTTCTTCCCTCTGTTCTCCTCGCTGTCCCCGTGTCTCTCAGCCCGGTTTTTCCCTCTGTACCCCTCGCTGCCCCCCTGTCTCCGCCTAGTTTTTCCTTCTGTACCCCTCACCGCCCCTGCCGCTGCGTCCCCTGCGGCCCTGCCGCCCTAACTGCCCACTCGCTGCCCCCACCTCCCAGCTGCTCCTCCCTCCCACCTCCCCATATATGCCGGCCGCTGCGCGGCTGCGCAGTGGACGCATGCAGCGGGCGCACCACTGGCACGCCGAAGGAGTGCCTAAGGCAAGCCCGTCTGCACCCGCCCGCGCCTGGACCGCTCCCAGTGCCAGAACCCCTGGCCCCCGCACCCGCCACGACGACCGCCGCCACTACGACGGCAGCACTCAACTCCGGACGGACCCACACCTGCTTCAAGGCCGCCCTAAAATGCACACACGGTCCCTTCACCTGCCGGAACTGCAGCTAAACCAGCCTCAGAGCCGACGGACCACCCGCCAAGAAAGACCCCAACCATCTCCGATGCATACTACTGAACACCCGCTCCACACGTAAACACGCCGTCGAGCTCTGGGACCTGCTCAACACAACATCCCCGCACGACGCCTTCCTGACAGAGACCTGGCTGAATGACTCCTCGGCACCCGACATCGCCATAGCCATCCCAGACGGCTACAAGATCACCCGCAGAGACCGCACCAACGAAGTCGGAGGAAGAATCGCCATCGTCCACAAGAACAGCATCAGGGTCTCGACTAGCACCGACGATGCGCTCAGCACCGCCGAACACATGCACTTCCAGATCCACACAGACCCTAACTCCACCCTCAGAGGCACCCTCATCTACCGACCCCCCCGGACCCAGTCCCCAGTTCAGCGACTCCATCGCCGACTTCATCAGCACACACGCCCTGACCTCCACCCACTACATCCTCCTCGGAGACCTGAACTTTCACCTTGAGAACAACAATGACAACAACTCCACAACCCTGTTCAATAACCTCGCCAACCTCGGACTGAAGCAACTTGTCACAATGCCCACCCACTCCGCCGGCCACACGCTCGACCCCGTCTTCTCCTCAAGCCCACACGTCTCCGTCAGCCACACCACCAAACTCCTCTGGACCGACCACCGCTGCATACACTTCGCCTTCCAGAAACCCACCACACACCACCAACTACATGCAAACCTTGCTCTCAGCCCACCCACCGAACCCTCCAACACCGACGACACTGCCCACAGCCTCAGACGCTGGATCGAGGACTGTGCCAACACCCTCGCCCCACTGAAGAACCCCCCCACAGAGACACCATCAAGAGGGCCAGCTGGTTCACCCCAGAACTCCTTGCCTCCAAGCAAGCCTGCCAGAAACTAGAGAAGGAATGGCACAGTGAACAAACTCCGGACAGCCACGCAGCACACAAGGATGCCATCAGCAACCACCACCACCTCATCAGGGCGGCCAAGAGGACCTGCTTCAAAGACCGCCTCGACAACAACGCACACAATAGCAAGGAGCTCTTCAACATCGTGAAGGAACTCTCCAACACCAACGACATCCCGCCGTCGCAAGCCCTGTGCGATTCCCTCGCCACCTTCTTCCACCGCAAGATAGCAGACATCCACGACAGCTTCAAAACCCAGACAGCCCCAACAGACAGCAACACAACTGACCCTCCGCACACCATCGACCACGACCCCCTGCTAGACTGGGCCAGCGTGAGCATCGATGACACCATCAAGACCATGAACACAATCCACTCCGGCTCTCCGTCAGACCCATTCCCGCACCACGTCTTCAACAAAGCAAGCAGCTCCATCGCACCCCACTTGCGCAACGTCAACAACCTCTCCCTCGAGACCGCGACCTTCCCAGAGAGCTGGAAACACGCCGAGATAATCGCCCTACTCAAAAAACCTAAGGCAGGCCCAAGAGACCTCAAGAACTTCCGGCCCATCTCTCTGCTCCCCTTCCCAGCCAAGGTCATCAAGAAAATCATCAACAGACAGCTAACCCGATACCTCGAAGAAAACAGAATCCTGGACCCTTCCCAGTCAGGGTTCCACAGCAACCACTGCTTCGAGACTGCCCTAATCGCCGCCACTGACGACATCAGGACCCTGCTGGACAATGGTGAGATCGCAGCACTCATCCTCCTAGACCTCTCCGCCGCCTTCGACACCGTCTGCCACCACACACTACGCGCACGCCTCCACGCCGCAGGGATCCGAGACAAGGCTCTGGAATGGACCACCTCCTTCCTCTCCGGCAGAACCCAGAGCATCCGCCTCCCCCATTCCATTCCAAAGCCTCCAAGATCATCTGCGGCGTACCCCAGGGATCCTCCCTCAACCCGACACTGTTCAACATTTACATGGCCCGCTCGCACACGTCGCCCGACAGCACGACCTCAACATAATCTCCTACGCCGACGACACTCAACTGATCCTCTCCCTCACCAAAGACCCCATCACCGCCAAAGCCAACCTCCACGAAGGAATGAAGGCCATCACCGACTGGATGAAGATCAGCCATCTGAAGCTGAACTCGGACAAGACGGAGTTCCTCATCCTCTGCTTCAACCCTTCAGCCTGGGACGACTCCTGGTGGCCGACGGCACTGGGGGCAGCCCCGAAACCCACTGACCACGCACACAACCTGGGAATCATCCTCGACTCAACGCTCTCAATGACCAAGCAAGTCAACGCCATCTCCTCCTCCTGCTTCAACACCCTCCGCATGCTCCGCAAGATCTACAGATGGATCCCGACAGATACAAGAAAGACAGTCACCCAGGCCCTCGTCAGTAGCAGACTCGACTACAAAAACGCCCTCTACGCGGGAGCCCCGACCAAGCTCATCAAACGACTACAACGCATCCAAAACGCCTCAGCACGACTGATCCTCGACGTACCACGACACGGCCACATCACCTCCCACTTGAGAAACCTGCACTGGCTCCCCATCAACAAGAGTATATCCTTCAAGATCCTCATCCAAGCACACAAAGCACTCCACAAGACCGGCCCAGTCTGCCTCAACAGACGGCTCTCCTTCTACATCCCCAAACGCCAGCTACGCTACGCCGACCTCTCACTCGCCACCGTCTCGCGCGTCCGAAGAACAACCACCGGCGGGAGATCCTTCTCCCACCTCGCCGCCAAGACATGGAACACCCTCCCACTGAGCCTACGACAGACCCAAGACCTGCTGACCTTCAGGAGGATACTCAAGACCTGGCTGTTCGATCAGTAGCGGCCCCCCCAGCGCCTTGAGACCCTCTCAGGTATGTAGTGCACTTTACAAATGATTGATTGATTGATTGATTGATTGATTGATTGATTGAAGGATAGTGGAAAGAGAAGTAGAAAGAGAGTCAATAGACCTTTCTGTAGAGTATAATACAAATTTCTGCCAATGGCAGGCGTACACTATCTTAGTGGAGGGCAGCCAGGCCACCAAGATAATGTTGCATATCTCTGGAGAAAGGTCAAATGCCACCAACTGCCACCGCTCAATCTCTACATATGGAGGCGCAGAGTTGACGGGCTCGGGTGGAGGACCCTCCCCTGCTGCTGCGACAGAAGATCCTCCAGAAGGGGCAGCCTGATCAGAGCATTGATGCTCATTTTCAGAAGCTCTGGATACCAAACTCTCCTCGCCCAGTCTGAAGCCACAAGAATGACTTAGGCCCAGTGACTCCTGATCTTCCTCAAAACCCTGGGCAGGAGTGCTATGGGTGGAAAGGCATATAGCAAGCCTGAGCTCAACTCGAGACAAAAGGAGTCGCCGAGCGATAGCCGCCTTGGAAACGCCAACATGTAGTAATGCTGACACTGCGCGTTCTCTTTGGGGGCGGACAGATCTAACCAAGGTTCTCCCACTGCTGCAAGAGACCTTGCGTCACCCATGACTGGAGATGCCATTCGTCACCCGCTAGGCATTGACGGACGAGTTTGTCCACCCTGGCATTCAGAGAACCTGTCAGGTGTTGAACCACTAGGGTTATGCCCTGCTGTTCCAGCCATGTCCAGAGACGCGTGGCCTCTCGTCAAAGGGTCCACGGCCCCACCTCGTCCTGCTGGTTGCAGTACCACATGGTGGTTGTATTGTCCATGAACACCTGCACTAACTTCCCCTAGAAATGTCTTCAATGCCAACCGAATCGCCCGAAGCTCCAACAAGATGATGTGGAGCCCCGACTCCGCCGAAGATAAGTGTCCTCTGATCTCCACCTCTCCCAGATGGCCACACCATCCCAGAAGTGACGTATCTGTCACAACTGTGAGATCTGGTTGGGGAAGGGAGAGGGGTCTGCCGCTGACCCAATCAGGGTTTGCCAACCACCACTGTAGATCTCTTGCAGTTCCTTCTGAGATCAGGACCACGTTGGTGAGATTTCCCTGATGCTGTGCCCAATGTAACGACAAGCCCCATTGCAAAGCCCAGATACGCCACCTGGCATGCTTTACTAACAGGATGCACGAGGCCATGAGGCCCAACAGCCTCAGAGTCAGTCTCACCAAAATCCAGGATAGAGGCTAAAACATTGGAATCATAACCTCAGTATCCTGGACTTGCTGCTCGGGAGGATAGGCCTGAAATTGCACTGTGTCCAGAACTGCTCTGATAAAAGGGAGCATCTGAGAAGGAGTCAGGTGTGACTTCCGCACATTTATAGAAAAGCCAAGCAAATGCAGGAGGTCCGCCGTAGCCTGAAGGTGGGAGACGACAGCCTGGGGTGAGGGCGCCTTCAACAGTCTGTCATCGAGTTAGGGGAAGATGGACACCCATTTACTTCGCAGATGAGCCACAACCACAACCATCACCATCACCTTGGTGAAAGCCCGAGGGGCACTGGTTAGGCGGAAGGGGAGCACGATAAACTGAAAGTGCTCCTACCCTACTTTGAACAGCAGGAAACGCCTCTGGCCCGGCAGGATGGGGATGTGAAAATACACACCCTACAGGTCCAACGCTACCATCCGGTCTTTTTGGTCTAGGGCAGACAAGACCGGAGCTAAAGTAAGCATCTTGAACTTCTCCTTCTCGTGGAAGAGATTGACGGTCCAAAAATCTAAAATGGACCTCAACCCTGTGTCCTTTTTTGGAATCAGAAAGTAGCGGAAATAACAGTCACTGCCTACTTCTGAATTTGAGACCACCCCTATAGCTCCCTTGATAGGAGAACTGTATCTTCCTCTTGGAGAAATTTTAAGTCAGCCATTCTTGAGTTGGCAGAATGGGAGGTGGAAAAGAAAGGAAAGGCAGAGAATAGCCCCCCTGAATGATCTGCAAGACCCACTTGTCCGATGTTATGGACCTCAAGCGGGGGGGGGTGATGATGGATTCTCCCACCAGCTGGAGTGGTGTGGTCTTGCAGAGTCAAAATAGGAGTGCTTGGAGGCTGTGGCTGCCAAGGGCAGGGTGGCCGACGACTTCTGGCTTCCATTCCTTGGTCAGAATGAACAGTGTCCAAGTCCTCGCACAACTTGGGAAGTCTGTGCAGGATGGTAACTAGGATAGGGCTGACACAGCTGGAAACCCTTTCCATTGCCATGGAAGGGGCGAAAGCTAGACTAGCCATGAAGTGTAGTAGAGAGGCCCAAAGAGCTGGCTGTAGCTTGAGAGAGCTTGAACCTCACTAAGGCAGAGTCTGTGGCAGCACTTGCCCAACAGTCTCCCAAAGGGTGTGGGAGAAATGTCCCAATAAGCATGCAGTATTCACTGACCACAATGACAGGCTGAAGGAAGAAAACACCTTCTTCTCAATTGAATCCAGCCTCTTGGATTCCCTATCTAGAGGGGCGGAAGGGAATGAGCCCTGGGATGTGGAAGCCTACACTACCAAGCTTTCAGGAGTGGGGTGTTGGCTGAGGGACTTCGGGTCACCCGGAACCGGGTGATGGTGGCATGCGATTGTCCTGTTCACAGAAGCCCCTGTGCTAGGCTTGGAACACGTTGCCTAGAAGGACATCCGTTAGTGCCTCATTGAAGGGCAAAAGGGGTTCAGAGGTGGAAGCCCCAGGTTGAAGCACTTCATTCAGGAGATTAGTCTTGACCTGCACGGAGTGCAATTCCAGTCCTAGGATGTCAGCTGCCCTCCCTACCACCGGTAGAATGAGAGGAGCCAGATAATTTTCTAACTGCCTTCGCACGGCTGAAATGAAAGGAAACAGTCAGGATTATTGCAGAAGAAATTCACGGTGATGCGCCCAGGAGCTCTAACTACATTTCACGAGTCTCAAGATCCTGGACCGTTTTTAAATCATCATCAAGAGTTTCCACACGCCCAGAAAATGTAAGCCTCGATTAACACTATGAATTGAAGAACAGATAATGGACATCTGTCTGCAGCACAATTGAGAGCCCAAACCAAGTCCGAGTCCTGAAGAGAATCCCGGAATTGTTGGGCATTCGAAACGTGTTGGCTGTTGAGTGTGGGGGATGGTAGAACAGGGTGTGCCATGAGGGGACTGAATAGAAATTATTTCCCCCTTCTTCTAGGTTGTCAACACCCTCAAGTAGGATATGCATCCCCCCCCTCCCACAGTCAGGACACTAGACATGTGTCTTTGAATGAGCAATTGTCCGCCTTGTGTTTTCAGTGCAAATGCAGGACTGGTTTAATTTCAGGCTGGCACACATAATTTATCGATGTTTGTCTTGTGATCATTGGTTTGTTGTATATATTTTTGTCACAAATAACGTTTGGTATTATGTATGCATTGTATATATTGTCTCACAAAAGAAATGGTTCTAAATCACGCATACAAATGTGTTACTATTGTGTGATTTACTAATGTGGTGTTTCCTTTTAAAAGACATGTCCAATTGATTTATGAATGTCTTTTTGAATTATCAAAACTAAGCAGAATAAATGTTCAAAAACCTCAGAATTAGTGGTCTCAGGTTTATCACGAATATTGAAAATAAACCTCCCTTGACACCTTTCTGTGATTTCAATATTTGGGTGGTCCAGTCTGGGGAGTATAGGACCCAAGCCTTCCTTGTTTTCACTCTCTACCACCATGGCATAAGAAGCCCCCTCCTCCGTAGCCACAGTTGGTGAAGAGAGCATGCCAGTATCTGGGGAAGTGTCCAGTCCACTGGCCTCCCCAAGTTCCCCATACCAGTCCATCTGCTCTGCAGAGACATCCTGGTGCTCCAAAGGGTTCAAAGACCCCTCCCATTCCTCTTTGAGGCTAAAACATCCTCCAAATATTTAGGCAACAACATAGAATCCCTGGGTTCAATTGTCGTCGGAATCGATCAATGCCGTTCTGGCTCCATGTCGTCAGGGATAAAGATGGGGCTGGCACCAGTGGCACCAAAGGCACCGACTTCGGGACCAGCGCTGGGGGAGGTCGCAATGGCACAACCAGTATCGGCCGGATCTGGGATCAGATCCCTGAGGCCCCATTAGCATGCTGGCTGTAGCCGATGCCGTTGAATCCAATGGGGCCAACTCCAACCTTGCGGGGCATAAAGGGTCACCAGAGGGGGGGGGCTCTCTCAAAAATTCAGCGCATGGCTTTGTAAAATCCTTTTATTTGAGCGGGGGTCGCCCTGGTGCCCGGAAAGGGAGGGAGGCGCGAAGTCGGCCTTGGCTATGGCTCCGCAGAACTGTGCTTAGAGCGTCAGTGCTCCTTACCTTGTTCGTCGATGGACGACAGTTGAGGCGAAGGTGAAGTCCGCTTAGACTTCTTTTTCTTATGCCTCTTCCCTGAGGGTCCCAAAGACCTT
Source organism: Triturus cristatus (assembly GCF_964204655.1). NCBI lineage: Eukaryota > Metazoa > Chordata > Amphibia > Caudata > Salamandridae > Triturus > Triturus cristatus. The sequence goes on from NC_140593.1 coordinate 428,041,563, forward strand.
GAGTGGGACGAAGAGGACTTTGGGCTCCAGGAGCGGTCCAGCAACCTCCACTTCTTCGATCAGTACCAGTTCCACCGCAGAGTCTTGCTGGTGGCAACTGCTGGGCTGCAAGATGCTTCATAGCCTGCTCCCACAAGGCTCTCGGAGCCATAGCCCGACAGTCTGAGCATGACTTTGTATCGTGGTCGCGCTTTAGACACCACAGACAGACACGGTGGGGGTCGGTAACCAACATCATGAGGTGACAGGCACCACTCGGTTTGAACCCTGACTTCCTTGAAGACATCCTTGCACAGAAAGTTGGAAAAATCCTGAAGTCAACAAAAAGTAAAAAAAAGGCCTGTCAAAAAGTGACAGAAGGGTAGCTCTTCCCAGATTGGCGCTTAACTGGCGCAGAGAGAAAAGAACTGACGTCCAAGCGCCTGGGTGGATCGAATAGAGCGTCAATTGCTCTGTCGTTGTAGGGGTGCATTATAATCATGGGTAGTCCACACCCGCATGTAATCTTTTATTGTGTTAACATTTGTGCCATTAGGTCATGTAATGTAATAACGTGTAAAGTGAAGTGATCGGCATATTTCCATGGAGGAATCAGCATTTCAATTTTGTATGATTAGATGAAAACCTTAATGTAAAGAACCTTATATGTGACTAATGAACGTTATAATTTGGATGCTTATGTACCGTATTGACTTAAATGTGCCCAGTAACAATGATTATGTATATGCGTGTTTTATGAAAGTACATGCTGTTTCTTATGTTGGCTGAATTTTGTAAGCCTAATGTGTATTTTTCCTTGATGCTCTCAAGTCAGGGTTGCTAGTAGAATTCATGTGCGTGCAGAACTTGTTCTTTCTTACGTTTCCCATTGCAGGCAGAGAAATGCATATTTATTAGTTAGAATAATGTCTTTGTTTTAGGAGTTAGATTTAGGGAGGAGATGATACATTGAACAGCAATGCTGATAATGTAGGATGGTATTCTTTCTCACCAGAGAGAGCCTGGTAATCAAGGTCATCGAGCTAAGGCCTGGGAGCATTGCTGCAGAATGGAAAGTTACCTACGAGGAGGTGTCTTGCGTGGATGGGGTGATGTTGCACAGCACTATGGGAAGTATCGTATCAGTTTTGTGTTGGAGTTAGGGACAGAGTCTAGGGACTTCTGCCTTGCCTTGAGAGACAAGAGCATTTTAGAATGAGCTCTGTAGCTTTATGCTACTTGACCTATTCAGAGTAAATGATCTTCTTAGCAAGCCTTCGCAAACTGACACCTTTTTCAGAACTTGCCTGGAAAATGCTAGGTAGGGATGTCATTTTAGCGACAATGTAGGGACAGTCTAATGCTTTTTACCTACGAACCTCCGATGAGGAGGACTGTGGACATTGGAGCAGTCATATTCTGTGTCCTGATTTTGAAACTGGTTATTCTGTGCATGCTGCACCACCTTAACTTCACCTGTAGGTTTGGCTTTGTATTAGTTCCAATGTATTTCTGCACCCTCTTTTTCATGTGTCTGTATGTCCAGCCATACTTGGCTTTGTAATAAACGTACTAAAATTTGGATCAGAGACTGTGATCCTTCTGAGTCATGGTTCATTGGAACGGCAATGTATAATTGGCTAATGATATTTTTCCTCCCCTCCACACTTTCAAGCAGACAAAAAGAGACATCGGCCAGGGGTTCCAGAGTAAGTCTAGAACGTGGAACCTGGCTCCTTCAGAGCCACTATAGGTGACCGCGACGTCATAGCTAATTCTACCAACGTCACGCGGAACCGAATGGAGCCACCTGACGGCGCGTGCAAGGGGTATTGCTCAGCAAAAGTTTCCGGATCTAGCCTGACACCTGGGAAATTCAAAGGTAAGGAATCTGCAGCTAGAAGTCTCAATCAGATATGCAACATTTCTTTGGTGCGAGGTCTTTGCATATTTTTATATTTGTAGGCCTGGGAAAATTAAGTGATTTGCTTACAAGATGTTGAGCCGATGCCGAGACTTTAACCTGGATCTCCATTTGGCAGCTCTGGCCGCAATGCCACAGCCTCACCACTCCCTTCGAGCCTTGCTTTCTTCAGCTATCTGAATGGAGGGCGCTTTAAGCAAACCAAGCAGAGGCATAGCAAGAATGTCTTATTCCCGAAATACACTCCATTAGACTGATCATAGGACACCCATTCATTACAGTTGATTTGCAAATTACCAAATTGCCTAACAAGTAAACACTATTTTACTTTCACAATTACTATAAGACGTTAGTAACATTTATACTGAAGACAAGACTTCTACAATGGCTACAGCTAGCGACTTTTAGAACTTGAAAACAATTTGGAGTCATGTGAATTTGTGAAAATGAGTTTACAGCTTTGACCCCATTTGAAATGAACTTTGTGCAAGCAGCATCGATCAGCAGGGGCTTTTTCTTCTTGCTTCCCACGTCGTCTTTGCTTCCCTATCGTTGGTGCTTGCACTCCTCTCTCCCTGAACCCTCCATGGCCTCCGCTTCCCCTTCTCTAAGACGGAACTCAAACCATTAGGCAGATTTGCCTTCAGCAGCAGCAGGATCTTGCTGCGAATGCCAAGAAAGGCTGGTTTTACACCTTTATTAAACAGCACTCATTCAAATCAAATCACATTTCTTTCAAACTGTTACTGTTTGCCTAGTCCACCCGCGCTGGGACACAGTGCTAAACACCAATAGATACTGCTGAAAAACTCCACAAACTACCTGTCGTTGTTTAAAGAAACACAATTTACAGCCTTTACAGGTAATTGTTATGCATTTATATTGAGTTAAATTCTCATACTTGCAGTTTTGTAAAATGTACTTTGAGCTGTACATGAGCACTGTTTACATTACACCTTATTTTTTTGTAGTCGCTGGGAAATTAAATGATTTGCTAAGAATCAAATGATGTTGAGCTGACGAAGAGACTTGAAACATGGTCCTAAGGTCCAAAGTCAGCAGCTCTGACTGCTACACCACATCCTCTTCTCATCTCTTTAGTGTGTTTTCTGGGACAGAGCCAAGAGCACATAATTCAATAAATGTCCAGAAAAACAACAGCGGACCCCTGGTTCTGCACCTCACGCTAGTTCCAATTCGTAGTGTTCCTGCACAACCAACCCCAATGCCAGACGTTGCTTGACGCCTCTGTGCTTCAGATCCCAAATTGAAGTTAATGAAATGGGGGTGCGCCAGGTCATGAATTCCAGTAGTCGAATAGTAATGTAATTATAATTCTTTATTTTAAATTCATAAGTCAGCAGAACTACAGGCTCAGCCAACGTGTTTCATTCCCTCACTGGGAACTTCATCAGGGCAACAAAATAAAGGATGGCTAATAATATTCTGATGGCCCATGCGTAGATTTAAAAATGGCAAGTGCTGTGAGAATTCCACGATATATTTCCAGATTCTCAAAGCAAGTGTAAGGAACCTGTTGGGTAAACAGTATCAGTAATCATGCGTCCGGATAGTCAATTGTGTATTCTAGTCCAGTGTATTTCACTTGAAGAAACCAGAATAATTGCAGGTATGATAAATCCTGCATAGGACGACCATAACAGAAGTTCGTTTGGTCGTGACCTTCGTTAGCCTAGTAAAATGTACTTTGTGCTTTACATGAGCACCAGTTACATTACACCTTAATTTTTTGTAGTCGCTGGGAAATTAAATGATTTGCCAAGAATCACATGATGTTGAGCTGACGAAGAGACATGAACCGTGGTCCTTAGGTACAAAGTCAGCAGCTCTGACTGCTACACCACATCCTCTTCTCAACTCTTTAGTGTGTTTTCTGGGACAGAGCCAAGAGCACATAATTTACTCAAGAAGCTCACCTAGGGCAGAGAGGAGGAGCCAAGATGGCGACCGGGACGGCAGCGTAGACTCCCGGCTCCGTGAACCTCCGCATCCCGCACGGATATCCTGCCTGAGATCCTCAACCTGTGCTACGTGGTCGTGTTTCTGAAGGAGAGGGGCTCCCGACTGTGTGACTCCGAGGTTTCTAGCCGTGCTATCGCCGGAGAAAACTGCATCTGACCTTTGCGGCCTGTGCGGCCCTGGAGCCGGGGCATCGAGTGGACGCCGTGGCCGGGTGGCAGTGCGACAACAGCGGCCGGTGGTGACTGGGTGGAGTCGGCCCACCGGAGCGGTGCCAAACTCGGCCTACATTTCGGCGTGGTCACTTCTACTGCCCAGTGTAGCTGACCGAGTGCATGACCGGGGGTGCAAATCTTAGATCCTCCGGTGACTGCCCCTGCCTTGCTGGTGAGCTGCCCGGCCGCCGTCCGTATCCTGCCCCGATCATTGCGGGCCGCCCCCCGGATTTCTACGGGAGCTGGTCCGTGGTGGGGACGACTGTTGCCCGTGACCACGGATAGTTTTTGCTTGCCCCCGGAACCCGGTCACCCGCGACGTGGACATCGCGACGCTTGTCCCGGGGTCCCGGCCCCGGTGAGGGTCGGGCATACTTGGCGGCCATCTTGGGTCGATGAAGCCTACCATCCTGTCCGCTGGGCCGCAGCGGGCCTGTGAGCGTACGATTTTTGGGAGTGTGGCGGCGAGATCACAGAGAGCTGAGCTGGGGTACGGCGACCTCCTCGAGGCTCTTGGTACTCTTCACTCCTCCTTGATTCATGGTTTCGTGATCTTGGGGAGTAAACTCGATGGTGTGGCGTCGGAGTTGGGGCAGTGGCGGCCCGCCTGTCCGCACGAACACAGAGTCTACCCACACTGCGCGCAGGAGGACGGTGTGGCGGCCACCCCTGAGGTTAGTACACGACTGGACGCCCCGGCCAGTATGCTACAGTGTGTTCGACCTTCTGAGGGCTTGATCTGTCCCGGAGGCGTTGGACCTGAGTGGGATGTGGTGGCCTCGTCCCGTGCATGCCCTCCCGCGACCCAGAGACAACTCCAGCAACTAATGTCTGCTTTGGCTGCTTCTGCCTTCCTGAACCCTGCGTGCAGTGCAGATCCTAAGGCAGCACTGGGAAGCCTCTTTCCTCACGCGGCGGACTGTGTTGATGATCAGAGACTTCCACCCCACCTGTGTGCGTCGCTTCTCTGTCATTGTTGGACATTCCTCTGCCTAGGAACATTGGGTATGGTGCTGGGTCGAGGGGTTGGCATGGGCAGAATTCCACAGAGTGGTCAGGGATGAGGCTGGCCCCTCGGGGGTGGTCGCCTAGTGGACGGGCGGGCTTGGGGTGGTGTGCTCTCCTGACATGGCTACTGGCACAATAGGTGCATAATGCTCCCCATCGTGGTTTGAGAAGATTGTTTTTGTGCTGTTCCTTGTTCACTTTAGGGGAACCTTACCGTGCGGGAGGGAGAAGCCGGGGGTCTGTTATGAAGGCCCTCCTCCAGTCTATAAATAATTTCTCTACCCCCCCGTCTGGTGGGGGTCCTTTCCTACTTCTTTTTCCCTATTCTCCTACATTTCGGGTCTGGTTCCAGGGCGACAGGCACACTGCTGGGGGGGGGGGGGCCGTACTCATCTGCAGAGGTGCAGGGTGGGGGTTGGGGGAGGGGATTCTGTATTCTTTCATCTTTTTTCCATGGCCTCCTTTTTCTTCTCTGATTCTTTTTTTTTTTTTTTTTTCTTTTCTGGGATCAGCGTGATACACCTCCTTTTGCTATGCCTCGTTGCCGTTCCACGTGTTCACAACTTCCGGGGTGTTCTTGGGGAGCTCTGGCGGGGGACTGCGGGCGCAACTGTATACTATGTTTTTCCCCATCCTGATGTTCTTGTGTTTGCGCCATTGACCGAATAGATTGCTGTAAATCGCTAACGTTCATTACTCTGCATATCCGTGATAGTTGTTTTCAAATTGCTTGTCACCTGATCCTTCTGCCTTGTTTCATCATAAAATGAAAACCTCTTTCTCCTGGTGCCCTACTTACGCTGTTCACAGTATTAGCAGTACGATTTTGCTCCCCGAAGTGCTGCCTGTGTTTATACTTGTCGTTACTGCTCTGATTGCTTAGCGGCCGGCCCTGGGGGGTTGTAGGCCCATACTTGTTCTTATTGCACTGTCAATAAAGGTTTTCAAAAAAAAAAAAAAAAAAAGAAGCTCACCTAGCACTTAACCTCTTCACATGTGTTGCTTGTTTGCATTTCCTAACAAGCACTCCTTACGAGTGCATCTGCAGGTCATCTCTCTCCTCCCCGTGTCTTGCAGCCTCTTCTCGGGTCACACCTCATTGCTTACCCCCTCGTTTTATTTATTTATGTTTCCACAGATATAGCTCCCATCTTTTTGATATAATTCGCCAACATCCAATAAACTAGTCTCTGGGTCTTTTAAATCATTTCCCTTGCAGAGGCACAGCTGAAGAAGGCACACAAGGGACCCCCGTAGCACATCTCAGCATTTATCACTGCAAGATGTCTTTCCAGTCAGACTAAGGCACAGCTAGCAACAACACCGAGTAATCTCACCTAATCTCAGTCCCTGGCCTCATCTGCATTCACATTGTGCTTATCAGGTAAATGTTGTTTTTTCTTTGTCCTCCCCCATTTACATAATCTCCCCACTTTGTAATGCTACCAGGTACCACACAATATCTTTCTCAATATATACGTCATATCACTTTAACAGAGTTTCAGTACGTTATATTGAACAACTACTCACCAAGCTACAATTTACAACTAAAACAGCTTATAATTAATCAAATAGGCAAATCCTAGTGCATTTACCAATGCTCGTTAGATCTGGGTATATACAGCTTTAGGTATCTGGAGCCTAATGTCATCAATTCTTTGAAAACAAAATTACAATTACAATTAGAAGTAAAGAGGGAGAAAGTGGGTCTTAAATAAGCTCCCACCATTGGGGTTCATGTGTTTTCAGGAGTTGCCATTACCTGGAGGGACACGATATTCTGTGGGTGGTTACATTTTCCCATTTGCGTTCCTTTTCAATTCTGGGGATGTGGACATCAAGTAGTACTTGTGTCACACTGGAGCTAGAATGAGTTCTGTGATGCATTTAATTTCCTCACGCAATGACATTTTAATTGCTCATTTATGTCTGTTTAGGAAGTGCTTGCTGTTTGTATGCCTGGCCTGTGTTAAAGCAAAAGACACACAGTTGATGGACGGAATGCAGAACATGTGATAAAGGCACACTGTGATTCATAAATCACCCTTGTGCGTTCATTTGTTTTACTTTGCAGTCTCAATAACATGTTGTTTGATATATATTTTTTCTGCTTACATAATAAAGAAATATGAACACATAGGCTTTCAGAAAGTGCAATAAAAATTCTGGCTCTTTGTCAGAAGCATTTAATAGCCAATAATAATTTTTGTATGCCTTCTAAATTCATGACTCACAATTAAATGTCATCTTCTTACTTCCATATCACTCTTCTTTTTCTGAGTACAGCATATCTATACCTATGCAGTCTCTTCAACAGAGGAGGACAACTCCATATTTACTCTAGCTAAAGATATTGCTTCGACATGAGATTTGCTATCACGTATAGCTCGGGCAAATATACACACATTTGCCTAACTATTACCAAACACTATACTATGAAAAACAGTCATAAATAGGTTTTACCAGTGCTTGTTATATTTAGGGTCTCGAAGCAATCCTTCTGTTGTAGAGGGAGGAATACTGTAAACAAAAGAAGAGAAACGGTTTGATTTCTATGGAAGCCTCACACAACATTCAGGAAATATTCAGGAAACATGAGAGGTTCAACAAGACCCTTAAAGGCATTATCATTTGCCTGTTAGAGCCCCTAAGGCAGAAGTGACGTGTCCTCTTGCCATGCCTGTTATTTGCTTACTGGGAGGTGCCTCAGAAGGGAGTGGAGTTCAGCCCCTTTGAACTTCTGTATGGCCACCCTGTCAGAGGGCCTCTCAGCTTTGTGAAGGAGGTGTGTGAACTAAGCCACCAAGAAACTCCCTGGGATGTCGTCTGCTAGATGTTGGCCCTAAGAACCCAGATGAAGCGGTTCAGGAACACGCCACTAAAAACTTAGCAGTCAGCCAGGAAGTGACAAAACTCTGGTATGAAGCGAAGTTCACTGCTCACCCATAGTCGAGAGGCCCAAACACATCGATGCCCACTCTTTCTAATGGGATGCCAATGGCAGGAAGGGGTACCACTGAGACTTCTGCTTTACCCCTATCTTCCCACCAGCCTGGTAGGTAGGGTAGAACCTACAGAATGCATTTGAGGTCATTCTCATCCAGGGCAGAGAGGCCTTTCAACGGTCTTGGTCTGCTCCCAGATGGCCTGCCAGGAGATATCATGAGCCAGACCCAGTAGGAAGGCACTGTAGCACCAACCCAAGGCTCAGGAAACTCAGACTCGCTATACAGGAGATCAATTTCCCAGCAGGTGAGGTGAACACCAGAGGTATCTCCTTTTGCCTGGCCCTTAGCCTGGCACCGGACACCCTCGAGAGTGATACACTTTTTCTGCATTTGGCAGAATACCGCTCGGGCAGTGCCTCCTTCAGCTTGCCACCCGGCTGGCTCAGGTACGTCTCCCAGGGCAGCAATGACTTCCCCTGTGGGTTCCGGAGCATCACCCTTGGGCTCAGCTTCGTCCGGGATTGAGAGGATCTTTGGGGTAGGTTTCCCGCGCCACCTGCACCTCCTTTTCTTGCCAGGTGGTTAGGCCATTGTATCAGCCTCAAGGACCTTTCGACTCTTCTCTCTGACTGCCATGGAACGTATAATCAGGCACACCCACTCAGGTGAACCTAAAATCTCCAAGTGTGACTGGAGCTCCACCTACTTCGTGAAGGTGTGCTACATATTATTACCCAGTACACAATCCACAGGCATGGCTGGACTCACAGCTACCTTCAAGGAACCTGCCCCCTCCTTCAAAGGGAACCTGAGCCACAGGGTAGTGACTCTTGTGGTTGTCAGCAGTAATCAGCTGTAGGACTAGGTTGGGAAGCAGCTGCTTTGAGGACACCAGATGACATCTAATTGTAGTCATACTGGCTCCTGTGTCTCTCAGAGCCTCCACCCTCAGCCCATTATTGGTTACCCACTGTCTATACGTTTTAGTGTTATTAGGCATGTGAATCTTGGGCACCATCTCTCTCACCCAGAAACACTAGGGTACTCGCTGTAATACCCCATTCTAACTGGGACAATCACCTCCCCAAGCTCTACATTTACCATTTCCAGGGTCTACCCACCAGTGGAGGGCCACTGTCTTCTTGGGCAAGTGGGGTCACCCTTTGATTGCCTATACTTGTAATACTCAAAGTACTTAGGAATAAAATTACCAGAAAGTTTCTTCCCATGGAGCCCTCCATGGGAAGAAACTTCCCATGGAGGGCTCCATGGGAAGAAACTTCTCTGTTTAGGACTGGGCTGGGTCTTTTGAAAACTCAGATGTTTTATCTTTTTTGTCTCCCCCCTCTTTCTTTTATTGGAGACCCTACCCGCTCCTGGTGATCCCCCCATGTGCCTTTTGGACACTCTGTTGATGATCCAGAGGTATGCCTCCTGTGCAAGCTCTCTGGGTGAAGTAAGCATGCTATCAATTAGGTGCTGCTCTAGTTCTGTAAATCAAGTATTGGATATGACTTCTCCCAAAATCAGATAATACAGCCCCTCATAATCATTCACTTTTCTGCTCTTTATTCAACCATTCAGTGCCTTACTGGAGTAATCAGTGGACACCACCCGAGAGTGGTTTGATAGCATGTAGCTGTCCCTAACTCTCATGCAGTACTTTTCTGGTGTGAGCTCAAACTTGATGACAAGAATGGCTTTCATGAAGACATACTTCATCAGGTCAGTGACCAGTGATATCAGCGGAGTATCCCTCCCCAACTTAGGTATGTGTTTCCAGAGACTTGAACCCCCCCCATCCTACTCTGGGACCTTATGTTTCATCATGGCTACCTCATAGGCTGAAACTGTTTGTCAATATCATCCCTCACCACATAGCTAGGCACCAGGTCTTTAGGAATGTGGATTCTCTTATCCCCATTGGACACTGCAGTTATGCCCCCACCACTGTTGCTGGACCATGAGAGTTGTTTCAGCTTGTGATACAGGTCTCTTAGACTTCCTTTATTACCTAGGAGGATCGTCTTCTCTTCCACGGCTCTCTCAGACTCAGCTCTATTTTCTGTCACGGCTCTCTCAGCCCCCTTTTCTTCTGCCAAGGCCCTCTCAGCCCCAACCTTCTTCTTCACCAGGGCCAACTTTGGTTCCTTTATTGCCCTTCTGGCAGCTGCCTCCTCCTTGGTAGCCTCCACTATATGTTTGGTAAGCTGGATCTTGAACTCCCTTTTTGCACTGCTGTCCACCAACTCCTCTGGAGCTAGGGTGTGGGAGGAACACTAATCTCTGCCATGCCAGGGGATCTCATTCCTGTGGGCAAGGTGTTCTCCTCCTGTTGCAGCAGCTCAGGGCATGTGGCCATGCCATTTCCTTCCTCGTCTTCTTCCTTCAAGCTCACTTCCTCATCCTCAGTGTCATCCTCCTCCTGCTCCCATTATAGCCTACATCCCCCTGGTCTCCTCAAAGGCTATAAGGGCAATTTGAAAATCCACTTTGGTGGCCTTCTTCCCACAATCAGCCCTCTCTCCTTTTAGAGCTTCATCAGCTGTGCCATATTAGAGTTGTCAATGCTACTCATCTACAACTCCATTGTAGCAAGACAGATGTGAGGCAAGATTCACGTTTAGAAAAAGGAAAAAAATAACCCGGTCAGAAACTATGGACAATTTGGGAAAAATATTGAATTTGATTTCACCTTACAATGGGGATTTTTTGCCTGTACACAGATCACAGAGTGGCAGTGCAAAAACATAAGTAATGGATCCCTCCACTGAACACTAATTTAAGAAATTGTGTTATTGTTTGAGGATGGTGGAAGCCCCGCGCAGTCAGTATCCACAATCCTAGTCAGGGTAACTACAAAAGTAATTAAATTAACCTATGCTTTGCCCTCTAGTAGCCTGGCAAAAAACAGTCAGGCTTAGCTTGGAGGCAATGTGTAAAGTATTTATGCAGCAAACACACACAGTAATAAAGTGAAAACACAACACAAAAAAACTCCCAAACCAAAGTAGTAAAATAGAGTATACGTTGATAAATAAAATGGCACCAAAATGATTTCAATCCAATCAGTAGAACCGGGATGATGAATTTTTAGTGAAATTTAATGCAGGAAAGAATAAAGTGTCAATCATGAATATCTGGTCACGGGAGACCGTGTCAACATCAAAAGTTATGGCTGAACGAGATGGAGCATGGATCGGAAACAAGGGGTGGATTGAGCCTGATCTTGGCTTACTTTTGGACTTAGAAGAAATTTAAGAAAAGTCCTTGAGAAGGTATAGTCTCAGTAGGGCAAGACACCAGGCTGTGTCCGAGGACAAGTTGCTGACCACAGGGAGCAGCTGGATGAGGTTTCAGCGAAGCCATTGACAAAGGTGGGAAAAGCTTTGAGTGGAAGAAGTCCAGAATCCATTCCAAGGAGGTCATAGTCATTGATGGGGTGCTGCTCCTTGTTGATGCCAGTGAATATTTCTATCTTCGGACTTTGATGTTTTTCTGGAGCTTGAATTTCTCCAGCAGGACGAAGATGCAGGCTGTAGCTGAAGAGATATCAACAAGGCCAGATACCGTTGTTGAGCGGTCCTGCTGAAGAGGATTTGCTGCTGTGGGGAAGAACATGGGTATACAAATATGGGGAATGCCCAAATAACTCTCAAGAGTGTGGACTATAAAGTCAAACAAAGAAAAATAACTATAGTGAGGCAAATACACCTATGGTATTTAGTCAACAATAATACATCAATTATTATTAGACATTACTCAATTGTTTTTAATATAATGTGCAAAGTACTACCATAACAGTACCTCCTTTACAGGTCCCTAGGATAATCATACACATCTCTAAATCAGCACATGACATTTGAACTCATGCATTTTCATAGACAGTTTATTATGTATACTGAATAACTTAGAAGTTAGAAAATCCACACTGTCCTTATATCTGCTATGGATGAAACAATGAGAAAACAATTCCTGAACATACAGCAAGGTTCACCTGGAGATAGTCCACTGTTACACAGACCACCGAGTCTTGTAAGCGTAGTGAATCCTACTGGGTTTGCAGCTTCGGTCAGCAAGTAAATTATTCCTTTATCCTTATAAAATGGACTTCTCCTGTAAGGTGGTCAGCGCGTTTTGGCCTCATAATTTGTGGCCTCCTCAAGACAAGATATCTAGATAAGGGAGTATGTTCCCATGCAAGTAACAAAAAACACCACAGAAAACCGCTGCCCAAGCCGCTTATATAAGGTCGCTGACTGTCCTCAAAAAACCTTCTGTTAAGAAAGGCAAACTGATACCAATCAATCCTGGGCATCAATCTGGCTCTGTCAGAAACTTGTGCGCAGTGCAGAAGCAGGAACTACCAGCGGAAGGCAGGCAGGTTGCAGGATCTCTGGAGCTTGCTGTGTCTCTGTAGCTCACACAGGAGGCCAGTCAGCTAGCCTTGAAGTCCCTCTGGTGTTCCTTGGTTCAAGGAATAAGTCCAGTCTTTCTTCTCCATACAGCAGGGCAGTACTTTCAGTACCAGTGAAACAGGGCAGTCTTTCCAGCAACAGGGCAGCAGTTCAGTTCCTCCTCTGTGTCTTCCACAGGACCAGAAGTGATTTGATTTGGGGTCTGAGAGTGCTAACTTTTATCCCCAGTGCCAGCCTTTCAGTGGGGGATGCCCCCTGTATCTCCTCTTCCTCCTTCCTAAGCCAAGCTCCAAAATGTATCGGGTGAGAAAAGCAAGGGCAGGCCTGGTGTCAGGTTCTTTGTGTGAGCAGGAGGCAAAGCCCTTTGATGTGTACGTGGGGCTGGGTTCAGCTCTGCTCACAGCCATCCTGTCCACACTTAGTCCCCTTTATCCCACTGTCTGGCAGAAATCCACAGCAGCATAGTCATGTGACCAGACTAGTGGAGGAAAGGCACAGTGGATCTGGGGACAAACATAGCAACTGGGGCATTTTTACAATTGTAACTTGAAATCCAACTTCACCATTTAAGGGGAATTTAAATGACAATTCAAAGGAGACCAAGAAGGATTTTCTACATGCTCCCAATCCAAAGTTAGCACTTTATAAATCCATTGATGCAACCCAATTCAAATCTATGAGAGATAAAGGCCTTACAATAGTGAAAAACAACTTTTGATGTTTTGCACTACCAGGACATGTAAAACCTAAACCCCCATGCCCTATTTTTTAAATACCATGCACACTGCCCTAGGAGCTTTTGGGGCCTACCTTATGGATGACTTATAAGGAATAAAAAAGAAGGTTTAGGCCTGGCAAAATGTTTATTTAGCTTGGTCGAAATGGAAATTTAAAACTACATTACAGCTGCAGTGCCAGGCCTGAGGCATTTTTTTAAAGAGCTACATTAGTGGGTGGCACAATGATTGCTGCAGGCCTACTACTATCATTTAGTTTACAGGCCCTGGGTAAAGCAGTACCATTTAATAGGGTCTTATAGGTAAATTAAATGTGCCAATTAAGTGTAGGGCAGCTTCACCATGTTTTAGGGCAAGAGCACAAGCCCTTTAGCACTGGTTGGCTGTGGTAAGGTTCAGAGTCTTAAGGCCAATAAAAATAAAGTCCGCAAAACAGGAGGGGTTAAGGCAAAATGTTTGTGGAACTACCACCCATAGTGTAAGGTCTAACAAATGCCCATCAAGTTAGAAAGTACTACGGAGGAGGAGACACTACGGGAGGAGGAGGTGAAAGGGACCCGCAAACATCCTATCTCAATGGAATGGGCCATGATATTGTACCAGTTTGGGCAGCTCTCCCCAGGGGCGGACCCACCAGACGACGCATCTACACAACTAATCCAGGGCACACAGTTACAGGCCCTACCCCCCTGATTCCGTAGCCACCCAACCACGCGAGCTCTTGACAAGCCTTAGCTTCAGGCACACTATTGCACTTCTCGGTCGCACCGACTAGGATAGGCAAACATAAGTATCAGCGATGCCTCACCATCACGACGCTACATTCCCTCGCCAATGTAATTGGACATATTCCTCCATATCCATTCCCTAGTTTATGCCTATGTTAAACCCCAGTTCCTTTGCCATATATGGAACCCGAGATCGCAGGATCTAAACGTCAGGATAACTGTATGCATTATTTATGCTTCCTGGTGACGAATCATCAATCAGTACAGTTGTTAAACACCATTACAGGATGTATGATCGGATACGCTCACCTGAAGAATATGAATGATGTACAATGTATGAAATATGAAAATGGCAATAAAAATAAGTTAAAAAAAAAAAAAATCAAGTTAGAAAGTACTACTTTTAATTTTTGGTTTGAGAAGCTCTTCTAACTGAGAGGTAATTTTTACTTGCATCTACTACAAATACTTACATGCAAGGGAATTTAAGAAGGCATTTTTCATAGTCCGTGGTTATTATTAAAGTAATAGGCAAGCTAAATTAAGCCAAATGAGGCTACGGAGGCATAGGATTTTGATGTGTCTTTGGGTTTATCAGCTTCTATGAGCACCAAAAGTAAATATCCATCTGTGCGGAAAACTGCCCTTTTAGTCTGTGAACCCATTGTTTTTTTTCCTCACTCTGGTCCAACTCTGCTACACAGGCTTGGATTGCAAATATTTTTAGTTACACCAGTCTTAAACTTTCATCTTTCTTACAAATTAGTAAAAGTGACTGACCTTTCATGAGTGTGCCACCTGTACATTCAGCTGTCATGAGGACATAATAAGAACCGCAGCTGTACAATACACACTCATATCTCCCTTGAGATATGAGCATGATGATTCCTTTTACCTTGGAGCAGGTGCGATTTACAGAGTAGCTGTGTGCATTGGAATGTTGAATATGTCTTAAAAGTCATCAGTGTTTCTTTTTTGAAAGCACCTTCCCACCACATTATATCTGACCTCAGAAACCCTGCATAGATTGAAGCTTTGCTTCTTACTGAGATTGTATTAAGATTCATTGGAATCACTGTATAGTTGTTTGTAAAAAACTAATACAATTTTGTTTCCCCCCCCCAAAAAAATAGATTTAAGTTTTGCTTGCATTTTGGAGATTTAATCCTCCTAACTCTAAAGAGTACACAAAAAGGCTGCCAACAACTGAACGAGTAAACTCAGAAAAGACTGGAATCGTTCTGCCACTTCCCTCCATTTATCACCCTCCCGACTCCTTTGATTTGTGGGGACTGGAGGCACTGGTTGGTTTCCATTCCTCCCTTGCGTTCTTGTCACAAACACCTAAATACTAAAATAAATCCCTTGACAGGTACAGGGTGGCTGAGCTTCTTGTTGAAGGTTACTGGAGTGGGCACTGTACTGAGAAACCTTCATTTCACTATCTGCATTTTAGCTCCCTGAAAAGGATCTAGGAATACAATTTACCTGAAGAACAAGTTACTTACCTTCGTTAACGATATATCTGTAAGAGACATATATTAGTTATATATTCCTTACCTTAGAATTACCCCCAGGCGTCAGACTTGATCCGGATAATTTTTACTCAGGAGTACCCCTGTGCATTGGTAGGTGGCATCGTTCGACTGCGCGTTCGTCATCGGCGTCGTGATCGCCGGGATGACATTGCGGTATCTACTTAGACGCCGCCCCTGCGCACTGGCATCAGTTCTTTACATGACATTCCACGCCAGATGCGCAGAGCCATGCAAGACACGGACCACTGGTGCACAAAACTAGAGCCCTGAAAGGGAGTCCCTTACTCTGGAAGTCAGTTCGCAGAACGTGGAGGATGGGTGGGGCGGTAAAGAATCAATAACTTAGATATGTCTCTTACAGATATACTTGAGTATTCAGGCAATAATGTTTGGTGAACGTGTGCAGTGACGCCCACGTAGCTGCCTGGCAGATGTCATTGAGGGGGACTCCTCGTCCCAAAGCAGTAATGGCTGCCGTCGCCCTGGTGGAATGGATGCGCAGTCCTACTGGAGGCTCCTTTTTCGCCAAGGAATAACAGATCTTAATGCAATGAACGACCCAAATAGAAATGGTCCGTTTTTGCACGGCCCGACCTTTTGTGGCGGCCACATAGCCAACAAAGAGTTGATCGTCCACCCATAATTGTTTTGTGCAGTCCAAATAAAAGGATAACACACATTTTGGATCTGGACAGTGGAGCCTTTCCTCCTCCTTGGAAGGATGCGGGGACAGGAAGAAGGTGGGCAAAGTGATGGTCTGTCCTATGTGGAAAGAGGTAACCACTTTGGGAAGAAAAGAAGGTCGAGTTCAGAGGACAACCGTGTCCGGATGAACCGCAAGGAAAGGAGACTTAGAAGGAAGAGCCTGAAGCTCACTCACCCTGAGAGCACAGGTGATCGCTACCAGAAAAGCAGTCTTCAAGGTCAAGAGTTTGAGAGGACAATTAAGTAGCTGCTCAAAAGGAGCACACATCAGGTAAGTCAAGACCAGATTCAAATCCCACTGGGGCATTACGAAAGGAACAGGAGGAAAGAGATGAGTCTATTTACAATAGGGGACTTGAAAAGAAAAGACTGATCAGGTAGGCGAAGGAAGGCCGAAATGGTGGAAACAGATGCAAGATAGCCCTTAAGGGTGCCCAGAGCAGAGCCCTGCTGGGTCAGAGAAAGAAGAAAGAGGAGGACCTCTGAAATAGGGGTGTAAAGGGGATACACAGCCTTTGAGGTGCACCATACCACAAATGTATTCAATCTGCAGGCGAAGAGGCAGTCTGATTGGTGGATCGATGGCCATGTTCAAGAGCTCAGGATACCAGACACTTTGCGTCCAATTCAGAGGCACAAGAATGACTTAGGCCCGGTTGCGCTTGATCTTCTTCAGCACTCTGGGCAGAAGTGGATTAGACAGAAAGGTGTATAGAAGACCGCAACTCCACTCACGCTGAAAAGCGTCGCCGAGCGAGTGCCACCTTGGAAATTCCAATGCGCAGAATTGCTGACATTGCACGTTCTCTACGGTGGCAAGCAAATCTAACCAAGGCTCTCCCCACTGCTGAAAGAGACCATGTGCCACCTCTGAGAGAAGTCGCCACACGTGATCCATCATGCACTGGTGGATGAGTTTGTACGCCCTGGCATTCAGGAAACCTGCCAAGTGTTGAACCACCAGGGATATGCCCTGATGTTCCAGCCATGTCCAAAGGCGAAGAACCTCCTGACATAGGGTCCACAACCCTACCCCACCCTGTTTGTTGCAGTACCACATGGCGGTGGTGTTGTCAGTTAACACCTGCACTACTCTCCCCTTGACAGAGGAGAGGAATGCCTTTAGTGCAAGACCGATCGCCTAAAACTCAAGAAGATTGATGTGGAGTCCAGACTCCGCCCGAGACCAGAGGCCGCTGACCTCCGCCTTCCCCTTGTGGCCACCCCATCCCAGAAGTGACACATCTGTCACCACTGTGAAGTCTGGTTGGGGAAGGGAGAGGCATCTGCTGTTGATCCAATCCTGGTTCGTTAGCCACCACTGCAATTGGAGCGCAGTGCCCTCCGAGATCTGGACACAATCTGAAAGATTCCCCTGATGCTGTGCCCACTGGAACTTCAGGTCCCACTGCAGAGCCTGTTTATGCCACCTGGCATGATCCACCAGCAGCATTGTAGGAGACCATGAGGCCTTTCAGCCTCTCACCGAAATCCGGGATAGAGGCTGAAACAGCAGAATCATAGCCTGAATATCCCGGACTTGCTGCCCGGGAGGATAAGCCCGAAACTGCGCTGTGTCCAGAACCGCTCTGATGAAAAGAAGCTTCTGAGAGGGATTCAGGTGTGACTTCGACATGTTGATGGCGAACCCCAGCGAATGCAGGAGGTCCACCATAGTATGGAGGTGGGAGACGACAGCCTGGGGCGAGCCTGCCTTCAACAGCCAGTCGTCGAGATAGGTGAAGAGGACTGGAACCCCTGATATGCACAGATGAGATGCGACCACAGCCATCACTTTCGTGAACACCCGAGGGGTGCTGGTAAGACCAAAGGGGAGCATGGTGAATTGAAAATGCTTGTGGCCTTCCATGAACGGTAGGTAACGCCTACCCCACTGTGGGCAGGCAGGACAGGGATGTGGAAATAGGCATCCTGCAAGTCCAACGCTACCATCCAGTCTCCAGGGTCAAGGGCAGACAGGACCTGAGCCAACATCAACATTTTGAA
Source organism: Triturus cristatus (assembly GCF_964204655.1). Classification (NCBI taxonomy): domain Eukaryota; kingdom Metazoa; phylum Chordata; class Amphibia; order Caudata; family Salamandridae; genus Triturus; species Triturus cristatus. Next base: position 428,059,750 of record NC_140593.1, read on the forward strand.
ATGAAGCAGTTGACGTCCCTGAGATCCAAGATAGGATGCAGGCCTTTGTCCTTCTTGGGGACCAGAAAGTAGTTGGAGTAACAACCACAACCTACTTCTAGGGCATGGACTCGCTCGATAGCTCCCTTGGTCAAGAGCGCCGTAACTTCCTGGCAGAGAAGGGCCAAGTGATCCTCTAACATATGATGGAGCATAGGTGGCATATATGGAGGGGTAGTCTCGAAGTGTAGGGAGTAGCCCCTTCGGACTATCAGCAAAACCCACCTGTCCGACGTAATGGCATGCCAGTGGGGGAGGTGATGGAGGATCCTGCTGCCCACTGGCATCTGGTGGCCCTGAAAGGTTAGACTAGGAGGGTTTGGAGGCTACTGCAGAGGGGTCATTGGTGGACTGGCCCGCCCGCTGGCCCCCAGACCCACGGCGCTGGGTCCCACGTCCCCTGCCGGGCAGAGGCTAGGCAGCTTGCACAGGTCTGCGGCTCTGGGCAGAACATGGTGGGAAACCCCTTCCGTGGCCACGAAAGGGGCAAAAAGCAGACTGCGTGGGGGGAGAGCTGGTAGCGAGGCCCAAGGATCTGGCCGTAGCCCTAGAATCCTTGAATCACTCGAACGTGTTGTCCGCTTTGTCGCCAAACAAGCGATGGCCATCAAAGGGCATGTCCAAAGTATTGATTGGACATTACCCGAGAAGCCAGTGGACCTCAGCCAGGCGTAGCGTCGCAGGGCTATTGACGTTGCAATCGTCCTGTCTAGCACTTGGAAAACTTTGCTATGTATCTCCCTTCCTCAACCGCACGGGAGAGTATGGCCCAGGCCTCCTCCGGGCACTGTGGCAGCACCTGAGCAACCGTGTCCCACTCTGCAGATTCCACTTACCCATTTTTATAACGTTAACCCTTGGAATACTGATTGCTGACATCTCCAGAGTTTGTGCTAGAGGCCAATGCCAGATCACTTGAGCTTCCTTTGAAAGGGGTCTCTCCCTTGACTGTCTGTTCAGAGAGTAGAAAGTACCATGCCTTTGTTTTGTCTATTTTTTTGGTGCATCATTACAGTCTCTGAAAACATGAGCAGTAGTCAAGATGTGAGGGCTAGATAGAGGACACTCAACTGAAGCAGGCTGATATTCTAAAATTCATCCATTTGTGACCAGGGTACTAGAGGTGTCAAATTTTTCAGATGGGTGGTTAATACCAATATCAATGAATTGGATAAATTCTTCTAAGTGGAATAGTTTGAGAAAGTCACCAGCAAATCCCTCAATGTCAAACAAAGACAATGACTCTCAGGGCACTACTGAATCTCTAAATGTATACCAGTAGGTACTATTGAGGCCTATGGCTCCCCATTATCCTGCCACTGGATCGAGATCCCAGAGTTCATGGTTCAACATTTTTTTCACATTTTCATTAAAGGCCCAGCTAAGCCCACTGAACATTAGCCTCCTTCTCTCCTAAAAGACATTCTTTGATAAATATTCGGCTCATTGATAGGATAGTAGGGCAAGGGTGTATACAGCTGCTGTTTCACCATGTTTGTTCTCATCTGATAAGGGTTATTTGTTAAAGCTTCCTCCTGTGGCTCATTTACTTCGACAATTGCAGAATGCATTTCGTCCAAACTATTTTCTAGTTACAGATTTCAATTTGAGTTTGACTTTCTTAATGTGACAGGCTTGTGCGCCCCTTACATTACAGGTCTCTCATGAATTTTTCTTTAAAACTGCTTATTTGTTTTACTTGTGATCACGTCAACTCAGCTGTCCAACAAATTGTAAATGTAACATACTTCTGCAAATTTCTCTATGGAGAAAGTTGCTGTGAGTGTTAAACCTTCTTTCATGCCTAAGGTGGCTACTGAATTTCATATCTCACAGGTGATTTATTTACTGTTAGTTGGCCTTCCTCCTCCTCTATTTAAAGTGGAGAGGTTTCACACGTTAGACCGCAGAAGGTCTCTCAGTCACTATATACTTACGAGCCAATCCTTCAGATTGGATGATACCTTGTAGATCACTCATCAAGGTCATCAGCTTGGTAACACAGTTCGAAAAAGAGAGTTTCAAGAGGGGTGTCTTTCACAGTTAGGCATTTTAATTAACTGACTTGTAAGAAGGCTCCTGAAAGTTTCTGTGCTGGTTCTATTAAGAGTAATGTTGCAAGTTCAACAATCTTAATAATTTTTCTTTTGCATTCAATTCGTAAGGCGGCGACCTGGGCTTCGATGCATTTTTTTGCTAGAAAATATTGCTTGGTTTCTGTGGCTAGAAAACAGTCTCAGTTTGGTAGGTTGGTGTTACACAACTTCTTTTGCAATGATTCAGCATTTGTTTCTCAAACTTTTGTCTCCTTGTTGTTATGAGAATAGGTCAATCAAAAAAGCTACAAGAATAATCACCATTAGAGCAGGTTCCTTATCTTGAGTAACATACTTTCTGAGGGAAACAGGAGCTCCCACTGATTCCTTGTGAACCTTCTATCACCCCTTCAAGATGTTATTTTGTTCAGTATTTTCTTTTTCTTACTATGGCTCAGTCCTCTACATCCTTGCACTCTAGGGTGGGGTGGGTTAATGATGGAAAGCGTCCTTTTAATGTTTAAGAAGTCACTTTCAGTATGTGGCTTTGTTTTTGACATTATAGGATATCACATAGCATGTGTGACTTGTAAGGCTATAGAAATTGTTTAAGATCAAGGCTGGTGGTTGGGTGGGATCCAGTCAAGAAAGCGGTGAACATGAGTACTCTTAAAAATATTTTCCTGCAGATGGATGATTTTCTCTATGGTTATTGAATATTGCTTTGTCACAGTTAATAACCCGCCTTAAAACTGTGCATAAATCATACCTCCACAACTTGCCATGGAAAGTGATTTTTATAGTGGCTATTACTACTGCAAGCAGATTGAGCGAACCTGAAGCTTTTTGCACTGGTGAAGATAATACAATCTGCCACCAAGTAAAGAAACACATGAATTAGATCATGCTCACATTCAATAGATGTTATATATCTTTATTATGGTATTATAAACTTACAAACTGTAAGTTTGCACTTTGCCAGGCGCTTCCCAGAACGGAATACTAATAGCTAATCAATTCTACTGTTTTTTACTTATGCTATATGAAAACTGCATAACATTTGCACTACTACCATAAGGATATTTTGTTATTACTCTTCTAAAATATCTTCATATTCTACAGACGTCTTAAAAGACTAACTATTATACTTAAAAATGATGGCTGAGTTATTTATTTAATTATTTACCAAATTTCACTTTTCTTTGACAGTTATCATTTTTACACTTCTTAGACAAATTAAAAAGGTACTTACCTCTGGTAATGCTCTTTCTGTTGGATACTCTGGGTGAGAAGCTGGTTTAGTATATGTGCACACTTATGTAAGTGGGTACCTTGCACTGATCCAGATAACTCTTATGGTGATTTTAGTGGTCTTAGACAACCTTAGAAATCTCTCTACGTGGTAACTGTGGAGAGCAGCCTTCAGGCTTAGTCCAGAAGGAGTGTAAAGCAGCTTGTTTTACCAGAACATAATCTTATTGGTTTAGATTAAGTGAAAAAGAACCACACAGTATATTTATAAAAATATGTATTTATTATAAGATACTCACTAACACATTCAGATATCTCCTACCCGGAGATATACACAATACACACAATACTTTGCAATAGAAACAGGTAAGTAGCACAAATACACAGTGGTCGCCAGGGGGAAACCAAACCATGTACTAAATTGTGGTATGCGAACCACGACTCAAGTCAAGACTATACCCAGAAGATATAGAAATGCTGGGTACCCAAGGAACCACCCAAGGTAAGTACCCAGGAACCCCATGGAGGCTGTGTGCAGAGTGTGAACACAAACGCTTGCTCAATTCAAGTCGATGGGTAAGTCACTGGTGCAATTTTAAAGAAGAAGGACCCTTCCCAGTGGACCCTGAAGAAACCCCGTGGAAGACAGAAGGTTGGAGAGCTACCCCACCCATGGATACCCTAGGAACCAGGAAACCTACACCAGGGAAGCCGGGTACCTAAGAGTGAAATGGCGTCGGAAATATCAGTCGAACTCAATGGAGGACTTCAGGAAGATGCCGCTGCTGGAGTAGCTGAAAGTGTCCGGTGGAACACAAAGGTGGATTCAAGATAAGAAGTACCTGCAAGCAGAGGGGACAGAGTCTATGCCACTCCGGAGTCACCAGGAGGCACAAAAGACGATTGCCCACCGATGTCGAGTGTTGCAGGAGAGCTGACAATGACATTGGACCTGCAGCTGTGTACGGACCAGGCGATGCTGTGGAAGACCAGGAGCCGTTCACAAGCTGTCCCATGTCGGATGTCGAGAGTTGAGGGGTCGCTGTCCGTCGGAAGCACCAACAAGCCTTGGCAACTGCAACCAACGTGGTAAGCGAAAAAGGTGTAGTGTCGGGACCAGCAACGTCCAGGTGACTCACCACCAGTAGGGGAGTCAGAGGAGGCCCTGAGCAAATCAGGGGAGCCCACTGAAATCAAAGATGACCCTCAAGAGGGCCCAGAGGCCGCAGGCACTGGAGTCGCAAAAGTACCTTGAGCAGCTCAAAAAAGATGCAGGCCCGCGGTGGAAGTGATGCAGTGAGGACAGAGATCTTGGTCACAGGAGATGCTTGAGGTTGGGACTACATGGAGCCCGAAGATCTTGGATGAAGGAAGCCACCAAGCCTTTGCAACGGCAAGTCGATGTGGTGCACAGGGGTTTGGTTCCTGCCGCTCCGACATGGTATACTGGCCTCAAATTTGGTGAGAGAACAGGGCAGGTCTTGAGGGATGTGAAGAACCACCACTTGAGTTGCTGAGCGTTTTGGGGTTCGTGAGAGCTCAGGATCAGCAGACCAGTCAGCTTTGTTATGGTGCCTGCAGATGCAGGGAAGTGACTCCTTCACTTCAAAGGACATTCCTTCAGGTCTGTTGGGTGCCCACAGGCCTTGGAAGGCTCCTGTATGGAGCACAGGCATGGACGTTGCAGCAGACGAGCAGGGCGATGAGACCAGGAGCAGCAGGAGTCTTCCCAGTTGCAGTTTTGATGCCCAGAACGAAGTCCAGAGTGCCCAGATGGTCGAAGACGTGGTGTCTCGATATGAATCTTGTCCCACGATGAATCTAGGGACCCACCTACAGGTAAGCCCTTAAGTACTCTACGGAAAGGGTTGGGACGATTCAGGGTTTCCTCCCCGGGGAGCAGTCGGACAGTGGGGAAGCCCATGTTCTTTGTTCAGTTTTGTGCCAGAGCGGGAGACAGCAGCTCACTGAGCTGGTTTGAACTGGACTATGCAAGGAGGGAACCAATTGTGCCCTTCAAGCAGACTGAGTGGTGCTGGCAAGCACCCCCATCCGGCCCCAATACACTAAACCCTTTCTGGGAGGTGGTCACACCGCCCTGTGATAGGATACCAATTGTTCTGCCTTCCCATACTCAAACTTGGCTCAGCGGCAGGAGGGCAGAATCATGTCTCTGGTCGGCAGCAGCCATGTTGTTCTGTCCGGGTATAGAAGACTGGTACCAGGAGCACCGAGTGCCTCCCGGAGGAGCTTTACAGAGCATGGAATCATACCTCCCACAATGGTTATGGTGTGGCCTCTCACACCGTTTATGGTGTGGGGGTATGATTCCAACATGTTTGATACTAAACATGAAAGGGTTCATTACAGCCAGTTTAGAGATGGTCATCGTGTAATGAAGCATGGCCACTCAATGTATCATAATCGCTGATGCACTTACAACTCGGGAGTATGGACTCCGAAGGTTGTAGGGGTGTCCTGCTCATGCAGGGCACCCTCACACTTAAAACCAAGCATTCTGCCTTCAGGATTGAAAGGCTTGCTTTAAGGGTGACTTAAAGGTTTTAAGTGTAGTGACCTTTGATATAGGGAAACCTATATCTATCATAAGTGGTGCTAGCACCAGCTTACACAGGCTGGAATGGCAGGCCTTTAGTTACAGTTTGAGTGGTCTCCCATGGGTGGCATAATACATACTTCAGCCCATGGTGGACCCCCGGTTTACCTATGTCCTGGGTACCTCAGTACCATATACTAGGGACTTATAAGGGTACACCAGTATCCAATCTGGGAAGTACCTAAGTACTTATTATAACCAATTTAGGGGAGAAAGAATAGAGACTGGGGTCCTGATTAGCAGGATCCCAGTCAGGCTAGTCAGAAACTGCATTGCACCAGGCAAAAAGTGGGGGTAACCATAAAAGCAGATCTTACTTTCCTATACTCTTTCTCACCACAGATGTCCTTGCCTTGAGGAATCTGCAGTTAGATAGAGTATCCTATCCATCAGAAAGAGTGTTCCCTAAAGTAAGTAACTTGTTCTTCTGATAGATACTTCTAACAACAGATTTGTCACATTTAGAATAGATACCAAAGCAGTAGCTCCCAAAAGTGGAGGGTCTTTGTATTGAGCTCGGACCAAAAAGTCCTGCAAGACCAAACTGGTGAAACACCCTTCCTGTTAGACCTGGCCTTCAAAGCATTAGTGCTTTGTGAATGTGTGCACAGACACCCATGTTGAGGCCTGACAGATGTTGAGAAAAGGCACTCCACATGTCAATGCAGTGGGAGCAGCCTTAGCCTTGTTGGACTGAACCCTTAGCCCTTTCGCTGGCTGCTTCTTGGACAATGTGTAGCAGGTCTTAATGCAGAGCACTATCGGCTATGACAGAGTCTTTTTCTCCATCTCCTTGGTATTCTATGGTCCAGAGAAACCCACAAAAAAATGATTGTCCACCCAATAGTCTTTTGTGCAATCAGTATAACAGCTCAGAGCTCTCTTGGGATCCAGTCGATAGAGTCTCTCCTTCTCTTTGCCCAACGAAAAACGGAATCACAACTTTCGGCAATAAGGCTGCTCTATTTAACAACACCAGTTTATCTGGAAAAAAAGGTGGTGTAGGACAGCTGCCCATAGAAGGACTGGAGCTCACTACTGCAGCAATATACAATGATTACAATGAGAAAGACTGTTTTGATAGTGAGAAGGAACAGCATGAAGCTGTGCATGGGCTCAAAGGGGGTACACATAAGGAAAGTCAGGACCAAATTGATATCGTACTGTGGCATCACAAATAGTTTGGGAGAGAACATTTGTGTCAAACCTTCAATAAAATGCATCACAACAGGTGATTTAGACAATGATGGTTGGTCAAGGTAAACGTAGAAAGGATAAAGGACCAACAAATAACCTTTAAGATTGCCCATTGCAAGACATTGGTGGGTCAAGAACAAAACAAACTGTTACACAACTAACAGTTTGGCTGGTAAGGAATCTATATTTCAAACTCCCCACCAGGCCACAAATATGTCAGAGTGCCCAGCATAGACAGACACTTAAAAGGATGCCTGGATGCGAGGATGACATCCACAACCTCAGGTCGCAGATTGAATACAGTCAACTGCCGTGTTTGAATCTCCATGCGTGGAGGTGTAGATTGCGCAATGTTTGGTGCTTAACCCTGCTCAGCTGCTGCAACAGAAGGTTCTTCCACCGTGGTAGCCTGATTGGAGGACAAAGACTCATGGCCAGAAGTTCTGGGTACCTCACTCTCCTGGCCCAATCGGAAACCACCATGATGACTTGGACCCAGTCGTTTTTGATCTTCTTTAGAACTCAGGGCAGGAAAGTCATTGGCAGAAAGGCTTACAGAAGTCCCGTGCTCTACTCTAGCATGAATAAGTCTCCTAGAGAAAGCATTCTTGGGAACTCCAATGTTTTCTTGACAGTGGTGGAAGAATTCATCCAGGGTTCTCTCCACTGTTGTAAGTTGTCCTGCTCCACCTTTGGATGTAACTGCCATTAGTGATCCATCAGGCAGAGCCTTGGAATTCAATGATCCCACCAGGTGGTACAAAATCAGGGAAATGACCAGACGCTCTAACCACTCCAGAGGTGCAATGCCTCCTGGAACAGGGCCCAGGTTCCCACTCTACCCTTCTTGTTGCAGTACCACACGACTGTGGTGCTGTTCGTAAGAACCCACACCAGCTTTCCTTTGATAGACAATAGGAAGGCTCCAGCACCAAGCGAGTAGCCCGGAGCTCCAACAGATTTATGTGCCACTGAGTTTCCCCCAGAGCCTTAGTTTGTGTAATATGAAGTGGCAGGGCTCTCATCAGGAGACCACTGTAGCTTGCACCACACATTGCCACTGCCAGTGCTGCCAATGATAGTAACAACACAAGTACTAACCATCACACTCCTACAAGTGTGACCATTTGGACTATTCCAGGCCCCAAAGCTATTAGAATGGGTTGGGCGGCAGGTAATAGTTACTTTTAATGTATATTGAATTAACGATTAACTGTTGTTGTGGTCATCTCAAAATTAGCCAGGCAGCACCACCTTGTGGCAGACTGTCACAAGCATTTGTGTTGAAAATTAAGTGCTGTTATATTCCATATAGGTACCTTATATAGGCGCAGGTAATATCGTAACCTTTCACCTATATTCTTCCCTACATTACATACATAACAATTTTTAGGCACTGACCTTTTACCTAGATACGACACTGCATTCAGAACACAGGTATTTCCCTTGTTCGAATATCATACATTATGCATGAGGCTTCTTAGAAGCACTGCAGGACTAACAATAGGACTGAAATCTCCTGTATAATATCTCTGCATAAAGTTCAGGCCCGACGCCATCCTTTAGGCCGACACAGTAACACAGAAAGGTAGGACCCCTGGGGAGACCTGTGGGTATATCTACATCATGTCTTGCTTTAGAAAGACAGAGGAGACCGTGACTTCCCGGCTGACACACTGACCAGAGACACTGAGGTTCCTGCAAGCAGACACTCCAGCTCACAGTGGTCTAACAACCTTTGCGGGGTGTCGAACTCGAGACCAGGTCGGGGTCCCATATTCTTATTCTCAGGTAATGGGGTTCACTAGATCCTAGAGGGATTCTTGTCATAACATCTACACAGATGCTAGGTACATTTAGGTACATCTAGTTAGGAAGACATCGTAGGAGTACACACTTTGATCATGTGTTTTATATACTTGTATGTATTCATGATTATTGCAAAATGGTAGAACTGTACCATCCTTTCGTAGTACTGCTAATCATATATCTCTGCTACTGTCTAATGGTTGTTGCAGCTCATCTATCCTACGCTAGAATAACAACTGTTCAATAAATTCTTATTGAAACACCCAGTATGTTTATTCTGTGTATCTCTGAGACAAACGACGTGAGCACGAGTGACTGAGCGAAAAGTAGAATATTGTTTCCACGATCCAGGGGGATCAGGTTTGTCATGGTCTGAGGTTGCCAGAAACTATTCTCTCCCCGATAAGAGGAAATTCTAGTGGCACTGTGAGCTAGCTGATACAGACAGGCTAAGGAATCGGGTGGGGGTGCACGGAATCAGTAAGCAACCAATCCCACAGTTTATGTTATCTAAACGTGCAGATCCTGTATAGGTAATATAGAAATTACACGACATAGCGCCGCCAACATTGGGTGGGTACTTATTTAACAGTAGAATCTGAGTAGTTCAGTTGTGCTATTCTCAGAGACCCCTACTCACAAAACACCAGAGGCGTCTGGAGTGGGTGGGCACAAACTCCGCCACAGCTGAGTAGGTGAAAAATCCTTTTTATTAGCTGTTGGTTAATTAAGCTTGAAGGACACATTGTTCCTAAATTGTCCATAATTACAGTATCCTGGTTCCCTTAAAAAGTTATTTCGTTTTCTAAAAACAATGACTAACCCGGTCTTAGAACCACTGCAAGAAGCACTGCCCCTCTCTGAGGAGGAAGATACAAAAACAATAAAAATTGCACCAAATTTTAGAAATACAGTTACACTGAGACTGCGAGAAAATGGCTAATCATCTAGGGGTGGCTTAGTAGTTTTCGTGATTGAGGCACACAAATCAAACAAAACAGAGGTATTTTATTTGTGGGTTACATTCCCAGCAGCAAATGCAAGAACAAAACCATTTCACTCTTACACTGAAGGAGATGCACCAGAATATTGTCTGTGCGAGGACATTAAAGTTTCGCTCACGTACCAGGAACATTTATACTGGTTTAAAGGCGCCCTACCCCACATAAGAAGAAGAGTAAGGCTCAGCCCGCTCAGAGGAAAAGGGGCAACATGGCCGATATTTGCGGCCTACACACCACATCCTGACATTGACGCAATGCCACCAGGAGACTTACTCATACATCACAAAGAGTTAAATAAAATCTATAGAAACTTGACACAATTCGTCATGAAGACATTTATAGTCCAACCAGCAATAGTTGCAATAAATGGAACTCAAACTCAGGGTACAGCAACTAAAATCACACCACAAACATTACACGCAGTGATGGGTAAAATGCCCTCTAAACGTGAATAAATGTCATTCTGGGTAGCTCCGAAAACAACACAGCTCGAGGCAGTATTGCCAAATATTACCCTGTATGAAAAACACAGAATGCTAACAATCTGCTTGCCCATGGGGATAACACCACAAGTAGAGGATTGTACCACTTGGAGTACAGTCTTTGCTGCCATCTATACCAGGACTTATGGTATTCCATCATTAGCAGTGATAACAGATGTATTAAGACAAAAACAGAACGAGTGAGGAGCAGAGCCTGCTCTAAACTTAGGGCTGCAGTTACTAGGTAACTATGCCCAGGTATCAGCCATAATACTAGCTAATATTAAAGGGGAAGCAGCTTCAGTGGCAATCCGCCAACGCCTAAGGGAGTTCAGTCCTTTAGAACAGAAACATGAACTACCAAAAATAATTGAAACTGCATATGCAGAATTATTAGGCAGAGACAGTTTGGGTGGGAAAGCATTGAAACCACAACTGATGGGCAGTTCTGAAAAGGACACTTCAAAGCAGACACCTGCTTCAACTAAAAAGAAGTGGGATAATAAAAAACAACAAAACTTTATAGGAAACAGATCTCAAGCCCAAGGGAGATCTCCTCCACAGGGGCCCTCCGAAAAGAGATATAACCTTAGAAATAGAGATAATATTAGGAAACCTGACAGGTATCAGGATACTGATACATGTTCCTCTCGTGCCTTTCAGGGTTCATCGAAAAACTTAGAAAGGGAAGGACGGTCAGACAGTCCAGAGACAAACATCACACTCAAGATTATACTTCTAAAAAAGAAGAAAAGCCAAAGCAAAAGCCACAGTTACAAAAAACGGAAAGGTGCAGGTCTAAAGATCAGACACGCCTAGAATTCTGAGGACTCGACTACTGAACGAGGAATGGGATCTGACGATGCTTGACAGTGCGGCAGAAGTAACAATAGCTCGCCAAAACCTGACGGAGTTTCTGGTGACAGCAGACTTGAATGATTATATCGTGGTAGAAAAACCTGATACTAGGGTGAGTGTCCCACATAAGTTATATAAATAACGCTCCAAATGGAGGGGGACAAAAGTAGAAAAGTGAGAGGTCTCTTTTGGGAGAACCTTACGTAAGGCTATGACATTTTCTTAGCTGAACGAGATTGGCCGCCAGCCTTTGTCATGAATTGCCCTAAAGGGGAAACTGCAATTATGCCGGCATTCTCAGACCATATTTGCAGGCACTTACAACACTCGTATGCGCAGGAGTCGCGGTAGCCCCAGCTCCAGCATTATACAAAAACCATTTTGGATGGGATGAGGATGCAACCCACCACATAATTCCTTTAAATAATACTCCAACTGCACAGAGGCAGTATCCAATAATGCAAGAAGCTAAAAAACAGGTCAGGGAGATCTTAGATCAACTTGAATACCAAGGGATGACGAAACTTGCACCTCTCAAATGAACAATCCTTTGTTTCCTCTCATGAAACTGGACAACTCATATTGTCTAGTTTTAGATTACAGATATTGAAACACTTGCACTAAGACATTTGCAGTAAAAATGCACACAGTGCCGCATTAATAAAAAACATTATGCGGAAAAAATACAAAACAACACTTGATAGCTCAAATTGATTTTTTTGCCAAAATATAGTGCCTAAAAGCAGGTATCTAACAGCATTCTCAGCGCTAGGGTCACACCGGCAATTTTGTCGACTCCCCCAGGGGTATAAGAATAGCCCGGGTTTGTTTTCGGCCAGAGTAACAGAGGTACTACAAAAATTGGATGAAGTGGCATTGTCTTATGTGGATGATATTTATCTGATGGACGATGACCTAGAGGGGCACTTGAACAGAGTAAATACCATAATTTTGGGATTTGCATCTGAGGGCTACAAATTCAACATTAAAAAATCAAAAATTGCCCACCTCAGTGTCCTGTTTTTAGGATAAGAGCTTTCAAGTGAAGGGAAAAGCCTGGCAGCCAATTTTTTAGAAACACGCGCAAACGTACGCAACTTGGTGATCCGTATAATTGCGGGTCAATCTGGGTACACCTATCTAACATATTATGAAGGTGAAACAGTACCAATTGCATACAAATCACATTTGTACACAAATGCTGAGATGCGCTTTGCATCTACAGAAAAGATTCTAACAGCGGTGCAGACTACCGTAGTGAGAGAAAGAGCACTGGCTCTGGGGAAATTAATAATAGTAGTGACTCCAGTCTCAGCCTAAGAGGCTGTGACAAAGGCAAGCGCCCCTAACGTTAGAGCCTTACATCCAAGATGGATACCATGGGCTAATTCTCCCACTGCAACAGATGCAGAATACAGGTATGACCCAAATTTAAAGACACAAGCATTCCTGCAATGCGAACAAGAATATCCTGTACCAAATGAAATAATGCCTCTAGATCAGTATGAATATATAATTTATACTGATGGATCTGCTCAACCGGCCATAGGAAGTAGGCAACAATATAGCACAGGATGTGCAATCGGTAAAGGTTGCATGTGGGATGGAAAGTTCCATCCAAGTTGCACTAAAACGCAATCTCTAGGAGACTGCACGGCACAGTTGGCAGAGTTAAAAAAGCCTTGATACTGGCACTGGTAAATACGCATCGAGAATTCCCCACACTAATTGTGTGTGATTTCTTTTACTGTGTGCAGTTACATAATGAATACTTGCAATCCTGGGTTCAAAACGGGTTCAAAGATGCAAAAGGTGGCACAATTAAGCATAAAATGCTATGGGAACAGGTAGTGAAGTTGAAAAACGAACTACCGAGGGCTCACGTGATACATACACTGACTCATCAGCGTGATGGCGTTCACGTTGAAGGGAATTCATTGGCTGATGAAGCCGCAAAGGGGGCTGTACACACCGCTTTGGTAGCTGCAATCACTCGTTCTAAAACGAGAATAGAACGTGAGATTATGGTAGCTGTTATTGCTTCCCACAAAAACAGCAGAGCAGTACCAAAAAAGTTTCCACTCAAGTACTCCTACAAGTTAGATGCCAATAACATTCCATTTGCTCAGATTCCTGGAGTGGGGGATAGAGTAATTTCAAATATGGATCGTAGGTTAGGTTTAATTCTAGCAGCACACGAAGGGATAGGTTCTGCTCATGCAGGAGTTACGGCGACTGTTCTTTTGTTGAAACAATTCTATTAGTGGCCTGGGTTAACAAAGCAGACCGAAGACATCTTCTTACAGTGCGATATCTGTCAACAGATAAATGGGGCCACAATAGCACGCCAAGCGCAAATCCCATTATTAGACAGCATCAGACTGTCCGTTTGTGTGCGTCCTGCTCGAGATTCCTATTGGTGTGGCCTCAGCGCTGAGCTGATGCTCAAACTGTTATAAAAGATCTGTGAGTCTTCATAGGGACATATGCAATTAGCACATTACATTCTGATCAGGGCCATGCATTTAGCTCCCAGGCTTACAAGGAGGCCATGCGAGGACTGGGTGTAGCATTGCGGTACTCCTCTCCATACCATCCCGAGTGAAATTTCCGTCGTGGAAAGGAAAAACCGAGACTTAAACCAGTCTTTAACAGCTAGAGTATTAGGCACAGGTGAGAGCTGGGTAAAACATCTGTATGGAGTCCAGCGGGCCCTTAACAATATGCCAAGAAGATCTCTAGGGGGGGGATCACTCCATATGAGGTCCTATTTGGGACAAGAATGTGGGTACCTGACCTTGATTGTGAAGGCGCAGTGGCGGATGAAAAACCATTTGACATCCATGATTGTTTGGCTGTTTTACAGGATCTAAATGAATCCAGGACACAACAAAGTAATGTCCACCTGAAGCAGACCGCCACCGGGGAAGTCAAATCAGTCACAGCAAGACCTGTCTGGATCTCAAAATCAGGGATCTGGTCAGAGAGAAAATAGCAGACAAAAAAGAATTTGGGTCATCTTACAGAAAGCCTGTACCAGTCCTAGCAGTGGGAGGAAAGAGAACTGTACTTCTACCGCCTCTTGCCGGAAAAAAGGAGAAAAGATTTGTCTCAATCGACCTAATCAAACCACACTATGTGGCCGATACTAAGTAGTACGCCACGTGGGCTCCAAAGTAGCACACGCCCTCCTCTTGCTACAATTCAAGAAGTTCAAACGGAAAGACTCATCACGTTCGAAGAGCCTCCTGTACAGAATGATGGACTATGAAACAATGCTATGGAACTCGTTCACCTTGAACCTGAAGCTTAACTTTAAAATCAAACTCAACAAGAATGACAAATTGCTATAAGACCAAATACGATTTCAACAATCCTGATGCAATTCCAACAATTGATCGAACTGCTTCTGGCTACTTCATAAACTTCATAAACTTTGAAACGTTTTCTTTGGATCCAAGTGAACCAGAAATGACGCCAGCCCAAAAATCACGCAAGCAGCAAGTTAAAGACTTTCTGAACTTTTTTAAAAAGACTTACCTGGTATCACCGTGGATAGAGCTATGGATAATTACCGGGGTATATTTCTTTCTTTTCTGGCTAGGCTTAGTGATAATTTTTAACATGCTTATTAATGGACAATACATTCAGCAAAGCTCTGCAGCTCAAAATGTGAATTTAATTTTGAAACCACATTAATCATCTAATCGAGAACAAAGAGACTTGTCATCAATGAACATTACAGCAGTTCCTATACCAAATGGTATAGTTTAGGACAAGGTTGATTTCGACATATTCGGCCTGAACAAACTTTTAAAAATTCCACATTTATTTAAAATACAATTGAGTGATATCATTACCTCAAGTACATTTTCCGATGATTGGGATTTTGAAACTGTTAATAACATGTTGTCTGATTTGGAAATATCTGCTGTGTTTTCTTATAGTGAAACATTGGAATGCATGTTTGCACAAAAATGTCCTTATTTTTCAGGGTTCAATATGTCTGACCCAGCCTCATATTATTATAAGGTTGCACCAACATAAGCACAGAAAAATATATTAACAAACACCAAACAGATTTACTCTGCATCCTTTATTTTCCAGTTGTCTGAACAAGGTTACGACTTATGGAAAGACACCATAGACTTAAAATCATTCTGGGGTACTAGAAATTGGCAAGTGCAGGCGATAGAAGCTTTATTTAGAGCATGCCTCATCCCTCAACAATTCATGTTTTTGAACGAGACAGTGCAACAGATGTCTTGCCTTGGGCTAGCCAAGAATAAAGACTTGAACACACCTCGGCTGCCATCACCATCACTGACCGAGGGTAACGAAACGTCACAGAAGGGGATTACAATAGATGACATTATACAATGCAACAGATCAGACCCAGATTGGAAGAAATGGTTGATTTGGCCCACAGACACCAATGGTTGTCAGGAAAGATTCATGGGTAAAAACGAAGGATTCACAATCCATAGGCCAGATCTGCGCTATGTACAGAGACAACATACAGGGTTAGTGACATCATACAGTGTTGGGAAGTTGTGCCTCGATTGGCTAAAATCCTCAACACTCACACAGGCGAAACAACACTTATCCTTATTCACACAGTATATGGAACTTAGGGATTTTTTTATTAGGTCCCAGGAAACCACGTCAGAAATGTGCCAGAAATGCTGGCATTTATGCTGCCTACAATGAAATACGGAAAATATCCTAACAAGAGGCCACGGAGAGACTACGGGAAATGGACCATATAAATCTAGAAAAATCTCTAGCAGTGGTAGGCAATGGGTTAACAACATTGGCCTCCAAGATATATTCCTTAGGCAACATTATATCTTCTGCGAGAGACATACTAGAACAGGATTTGGCCATATTACAACACGGGCAATCTCAATTACGTTATACTGCTAAGCTGGATGCTGCAATCCTTGTGTGCAGGTGCCATGGCGTTTTAAAAACAGCACGTCTCTGTTTTCTGAATACAATCTAACAGATAGAAATGGCACAAAGGGGAGCAAAATATACAATGCTGCGTATTGAAAAACTGGATAGATTACCATTTACAGTGGCAGAATCCCCATCCACGGAATGGCTAATCCATGGCCACATAACTCTACCGGTCACTACTTTTCAGTTTCAATATTGCCTTGAACAAAAGCAGGCAGGCAGATATGAAAAATGGGTAAGGAATACATGAAGGAATCTTGGGAATTACCATACTGATTTCGATGCCGTAGTGGGGATCGAGAAGTGTTTCTTAGCAGTACAAACTGCAAAAATGCTTTAAGTGGATCACTCATATGTCAGGATATAATGCTGCACGGGGCTTGTAATGGCTCTGTAGTGAACTTGTCCTGTCATCTGAGGGATTCCCCAGCTGCAGTGATTACTCCAGTATTCGGGCTACTTTCAAATGGGAGTTACTTGATGCTGAACGATTAAGGCTGCTGTGGAATGCTTCCGGGCACTGCATATCTGGTAACAGTGAGCTCCAGGGTTACTTGTTGCATTGCATGCAAGTATTGTTTCCACCAACACATACAGTCAGGGAGGCGTCGTTATGGCCGTCACTGAAGGTTTCTTTAATACGGTTTGATACTCTGAGCAGAATGAAAGCCATGCTTTTACAGAAGTCTGTGCCCTTAACCTCTGCTCGAGATACTTTTGATCTCCAGATCGCAAGGTCTTCAGCAGAGATACAGACGCTTATTCATACGAACTGCCCATTCCATTTTGTAGAAATCATAAATCGTATCTTTAACATCTCTGATATGACTGGCATTGTCCACCTATTTAAGACGATAGGTTCTGGACTTCTAAGCACCTTTGAGACGGTACTTGGAGTTATACCAAACTTCATACACTCCGTATTTGGAAGCATCTTTGGAGGACTTCTGCTAATCCTGTTTCTAATAGCAAGTATCCTGATTGTCTTCTATCTGCTATGCGATGGATGTCCCAGTCACCAAGGAGATGGAAAAAGCACTCCTGGAGTGGGAATACCATCACCGCATGGTACAACATCAAGGCACGCCTCGCCTAAGGGAACTAAGTGCATCTTGGTTCCTGTCATTTCAACTAGTCTGGATGGACTGCATCTTACCTGTCCTCCGATGCCTGTTTTGCACAGAAGAATGCGTGTTAGACCTTTATTTGACACTCCCATCATGTGCGCAGCCGGACGTGAATGCTGTACTGGACCCGATAATGGCCCATGTTCTGAAATGTCCCCAGCGTATTCCAATGTTGAAGGCGGTATTCCTTGAGCCACCGCAGGTAGTAACTGCACCTGTTTGTATGGACATCGGCTCCTCCACTGACACCCAGGCTTTGGGCGGCACAAAGGCTGCCCCAGCACTGGCTGCGGATAGCATGGAACAGCATCTGTGCTCAATTGACGTACTCTGCGAGGTGCTACTGGGGCCGTCTACTGCGGAAGCAAGTAACGAAAATGTTGCGTCTATCAGCCAGGACACAAACAATTGACTCATTTTGACTTGTCGTGTGCTAGATAAATTCACCTTTTTTTAAACAATCTCAAAATTTGGAACTCGAAAACAAAATTAACATTCCTTTCATTTATTGGTCATAAATGGCTTTCTAATGCTTATAGTGGTTCGGTCTATAACTACGGACACTTTTAGAGCTATACTTTGCAAACAGTTTTTTTTTAACACCTTTTACGTTTTCTAGAATTGTTTTTAGAAGTTTTAAACATTTTAGCAAAATGAATGTTCTATGAACTTTGAGAATACCTATATCTAGTTAGGCTAGTAATACGCTAATACCTTACATATCTTGTCCAATCGGAAGAGGAGTGGGTGTTATATTCCAGATAGGTACCTTATATAGGCGCAGGTAATATCGCAACCTTTCACCTATATTCTTTCCCACATTACATACATAACGGTTTTTAGGCACTGACCTTTTACCTAGAAACAACACTGCATTCAGAACACAGGTTTTTCCCTAGTTCGAATATCATACATTATGCATGAGGCTTCTTGGAAGCACAACAGGGCTAACAGCAGGACTGACATCTCCTGTATAATATCTCTGTATAAAGTTCGGGCCCGACGTTATCCTTTAGGCCGACACAGTAACACAGCAAGGTAGGACCCCTGGGGAGACCTGTGGGTATATCTACATCATGTCTTGCTTTAGAAAGACAGAGGAGACCGTGACTTCCCGGCTGACACACTGACCAGAGACACTGAGGTTCCTGCAAGCAGACACTCCAGCTCACAGTGGTCTAACATCCTTCGCGGGGTGTCGAGCTCGAGACCAGGACGGGGTCCCATATTCTCATTCTCAGGTAATGGGGTTCACTAGATCCTAGAGGGATTCTTGGCATAACATCTACACAGATGCTAGGTACATTTAGGTACATCTAGTTAGGAAGACATCGTAGGAGTACATACTTTTATCATGTGTTTTATATACTTGTATGTATTCATGATTATTGCAAAATGGTAGATCTGTACCATCCTTTTACTTTTGTAGTACTGCTAATCATATATCTCTGCTACTGTCTAATGGTTGTTGCAGCTCATCTATTCTACGCTAGAATAACAACTGTTCAATAAATTCTTATTGAAACACCCAGTATGTTTATTCTGTTTATCTCTGAGACAAACTAAGTGAGCACGAGTGACTGAGCGAAAAGTAGTATACTGTTTCCACGATCCTGGGGGATCAGGGTTGTCATGTTCTGAGGTTGCCAGAAACCATTCTCTCCCCGATAAGAGGAGATTCTAGTGGCACTGTGAGCTAGTTGATACAGACAGGCTAACGTATCCGGTGGGGGTGCACGGAATCAGTCTGCCACCAATCCCACAGTTTGTTATCCAAATGCACAGATCCTGTATATCCTCATATTACAGATGACAGCCCCAGTAGGTTTGGCTCTATCATCATGTTCAGCTCTTGGTTGGGAATGGCGAGGGGTCTGCTTCTGGTCAGGGTTGGGTCGAACAGCTCCCACTGCAGATTTTGTGCAGTCTATCTTGCCTAGTATCGCTTATTGTCGGATACAATGGGGGGCGGGCAGTGAGTCTTGTTGTGTTAGATACAGGATTTGGTTGAGAAAGGTGTTGGTGACGAGACGACTGTTAAATTGTAATAGCCCCATTATTTAGATAATGTCTACAATTTTGTGACTGATTGGTGTGAAGCTCATGAAAATGTGGATTTCCAACCTCCTGCTGTTCTAGCCATTGCTATGCTTCTGCTAATGGTTCTTTCTGCTGCTCATTATTTTTCTGTCACTGATCTAAAATACATTCTTTGGCGGTACTATTTATTTCAATAATAGGTCTTTGTCCGGATTACCATTGACTAGTAGGAGTCATAGGCTCCGCTGCGCTTCTTAGGACTATGCAGAAAGACAGACCATCTGTAAAAATATTTTAAAAGGGTTGTTACTTGCTCATCATTTCAGACACACAGCAAAGTTGTAGGGACAGTGCAGTTAAATGGTGTTAGACCTGGCATCCTTGGTGTGGTTTTCCTTGACTTTTTGCCTCTACCGCCTATGTTTTTGATGCTGTGCTGGATTTTGTTTTTGCTGGCTTTGTGCACTTTGCCACTGCTGATCAGTGTCACACTGCAAGTGCTCCCTGTGTAACTTGATATTGTGCTTGGTTCTCCCTGATTGGCATTTTCTTTTACCAGTAGATCCCTAGTGAGGTGCACTGAGTGTGCCAGGGCTGGTAAATCAAATGCTACTAGTGAGCTTGCAGCGCTGATTGTGCCACCCGCATGAGTAGCCTGGAAAAGACGTCTCAGGCCTGCCACCGCAGTGCCTGTGCACAGTTTGTACATAGGACACCCCTATGTTAGGCCCAAGGTACACCCCTGGGCAGGGTGCAGTGTATGTGAAAAGTAGGACACGCCGACCAGCTGCTTACATCCTGATTACATCCTGAAAGCCGCGAGGGGAACGGCTGCTCCCTCGGGGGTCCGACCTTGTTTCCCTGTTCCACATCCATCGGGACTGCCGTGAGGGGAACGGTCTAGCCTACTACATCTCCCAGCGGCCCTGTTGGCGCAGGAGGACAGCGTCATCACACAGGCGCCCACGGCCCATATCTGCGCCTCTTGCCTCCAGCAGCGCGGGACGTGCCGACCAGCTGCTTACATCCTGATTACACCCTGAGAGCCGCGAGGGGAACGGCTGCTCCCTCGGGGGTCCGACCTTGTTTCCCTGTTCCATGTCCATCGGGACTGCCGTGAGGGGAACGGTCCAGCCTACTACATCTCCCAGCGGCCCTGTTGGCGCAGGAGGACAGCGTCATCACACAGGCGCCCACGGCCCATATCTGCGCCTCTTGCCTCCCGCAGCGCGGGACGCGCCGACCAGCTGCTTACATCCTGATTACATCCTGAGAGCCGCGAGGGGAACGGCTGCTCCCTCGGGGGTCCGACCTTGTTTCCCTGTTCCACGTCCATTGGGACTGCCGTGAGGGGAACGGTCTTGCCTACTACATCTCCCAGCGGCCCTGTTGGCGCAGGAGGACAGCGTCATCACACAGGCGCCCACGGCCCATATCTGCGCCTCTTGCCTCCTGCAGCGCGGGACGCGCGCGGGCAGCGCCCGGGCAAAGCCCGGGCCAAGGGCGGGCCCATCCTTGCCCGTTAGTGCCAGGAGGAGACAGGACTGGGCCCCCCCTCTAACCTCGATGATAAGGGCTCCAAGGTACATTGCCTTGATATCGCTATAAGACCTGCGAACACCCCGAATGATAATTGAGTCATTTTCATATCTAAGCCGTTGACGAACTAGGTCTACAAGCCCATTGTTTCATCTTTGTATTTCCGTTGAAGCTCTCTCTCAAGATAGTTATTGTTACTGAATGGGCAAGAGGAGAGCAATGGAGGGTGGGGGCACCGTGGGGAGTAAAAAGGGTAAAAAGACCAAAATAGCCAGACTTGCACCCAGCAATTGTGTCCTAGACAGAATTGAGAGTATTGTCACCGACTGCGAGGAAATATTGGGAGGTAACATCACGGTGATTGCTGTGGGTGACGAGGGAGGGTCGGGTAATAATTCTCACAAGGTCATTCCGAACATGTTAAAAAATTTTTTTTTAAAATCACACGCCCCAGTCCCATTTCCCACAGTTCACTAATGGATGACACGAGGTTTACCTCTGCACTGGACTCCCCTGCACCCCGGTCCAAACCTTCTGAGTCAGGGGCCTCCGGTCCTAAGAAAATCGGTGATGAGTTTCTGCAATCTATCCCATGTTCTAATCGATTCTTAGCGCTGGACTCTGTAGCGGAGGCAGTAGTTAGTCCATCTAGGAAAAGGTGTGATCTTGTTAAGGCAGTGGCCCCTTTGATTCCCTGCATCTGCAAAGTATCTTTTGAGGGTCTTATGGAGAAAGTTGAAATCCTTCAAAGTGAGGTAGTCTCACTTAGAAAGACAATTGAGACTTTAAACGTTAAACTAAGCCCTTCCCTGCCTTCCCCAACTCTCCAGTCCAAAGCTACTTCCGCTTCTGTGGCCATCCCAATCGACAGACCCCAGATTGTCTCCTCTGATAAGATATTCACTAGGGGACCACGAGGACGGTCTAATTGTGAAACCGCCCCACCTTCCCTGCCCTCTCTCCCTAATCCCAAGAGAAATTACGCGGAAAAACCAAGCTTATGCGGGCCCCATCGTAACATTGAAAATTCTAGGGGGGTTAATACTAGGGTTCCTCAAGGCCACCTACCTAACGAGCAGCATGTCCCGACCAATAACACCCGGACATCCGGACCACATTGTACAGATAGGGTGCCAATTAATAGGAAAACAGTATATATGGCGAAAGTCCCCAAACCCTCCCCCAATCAGGGGTATGAAGGTGGAGAATCACTTCGCAATAAGGTTATACATTGGCTGCGCCATGTTAGGGGCTGTAGATCCATCATTAGGGAGGACATCATCAGCGTAAGGAGGTTATCGGACCATAACTCCCAGCACGACTGCATCGAGTTGGAATTAGTAGATGCTGTTCTGGCTGAGAACCTAGTGGCCTTGGAATTCCGCATTTCCTCCCCAGAGCCCTCGTCTATACAAATCAGGAGCACACCCCTCTGGGTTCTGAGCTCTGGGGCTTTCAGAATGTTGGTGAACTTGTCATGTCCGAAAATAAGTTTATGAGAGACATGACTTCTCTACCTACCTCGACGCCTCTGAAGCCTTTATTCTTTGACCTGGGTAGGCATTCTATTCAAGATACAGCACGTCTGCGCCCTCTTCTTTTTTGGGCCCGCATCAGAAGGACTGCCGAATTGTCTAATTATGCGGCAGCTCTTGATGAATTGTTACTAGCCGACACAGGGAGTAAGATCAAATGGCTATCGGACCTTCGGAAACTTTTAACCACCATTGGTCTAAAAGAGGCATGGTGTAGTCAGATCCCACCGACAAAGCAGGTTCTAAAAATAATTTATTGGGAATGGGTGCAGACACAGGTCTTTCAAAATCCCAGACTAGGGAAATTAACTGAGGGATTCTTTCAGCACAAAACCATCTGTAAAATGGAACCCTATTTGGATTTTATCCAGACCCCCAGAGATAGGGCATTATACATGAAGATGAGATTTGGGACACTCCCTACCAACAGTGTAATTGCAAGCTGGAAAGGTATAAATATGACACTTACACCTTGCCCGGGATGTGCCTATCATAACGAGTCCATTGCACATCTCTTGTTTGCCTGTCCGGCGTACAGGTCTGCCAGAAACAGGTGGCTAAAGCCGGTTTGCCAACTACTAGGACCAATGAGCCATCGTAATGCACTCCGCATCCTATGTACAGATACTTCATCACTTACTTTGATATGCGGGGTGGCCAAATTCTTGGGCTGTGCTTGGCTAACAAGAAGCAAGATTTTGGCAAGGAAGGCAAATTGTCCCATTGGTCCAGACATGAATTGTGATTAGAGTCCAGTCAATTGGTGGTATTAATTCTGGGTCTCTCTTTCACACAGGTTTTTGGCTAACACTTATAGTTTTACACCTTTTATGGCTTTTAAAAACAAAAACAAAAAATCAAAAAACATGGATTGGAAATTGAATTCCATAAAGCTGTACTAGGTTATGATTTAATTGCTTTTTAAAAAACTCTGTATATATCTCTCTTTTTTTAATCTGAAATTGTACTGCTTTTATGATATTTTTTATATCGAATAAAGCTAAACCTGGAGTAACATGTCCTAAGAGTGAAGTACTGCCAATTTCGTTTTTTTACCATTGAAAGGCTATCTTGTCCATAGGACGGAATGGGGAATGCTTTGTAACATTTTACAAGCATATTTTCCCATAGGGATAAGATAGAAAATTGGTAGGAAATTGGGGTCTGGTATCCCTGAACTCAGTATTTAGCAAGGATGGTTTTTAAAGTCTGTGTTTGAAAATAGCACTTTTAGAAAGTGGCTATTTTCTTGTTCAACCTTTTTGTGTGCCTCTGCCTGTTTGTGGATTGACTGTCTGGTTTCAGTGTGACAGAGACCAAGGATGTGCATTTGGTGTGGTGTCCTTTTGTGGTGTTTTCACTGTGTTACTGTGAGTGTTGATACAAATACTTTAAACATTGCCTTTGGGATAAGCCTGTCTGCTCGTGCCAAGCTACCAAGGGGGTGAGTGGGGGTTATCTAAAGTGTGTATACCCCTTGCCCTGACTCGACAGAAGGGTCCCTATTTGGACAAAGGTACCTACCACTGCCAACTAGAGACCCCCATTTCTAACAAATTGTTATTGCATTTAGTTTTTAATGGCCAGGGAGTGTGCTTTCAAAGGGGTAAGTATTGTAGACAGGAGGTTTCCTACTTAGGTCACCTACTGTCAAAGGGAGGGGGTAGGAGATTAGCTCTTTGGCGAACTAACACATTAAATGAGGTGCATGGGGTGCATGAGCCTTTACCCTGAATGCCTGAAACAGTCTTTTGGGCAACTAACACTTGGGCAACTAACAAACTGCGCTTTCTTTAGCTTCTGTGCTTGTTGTGCGCTTTCTGTCTTTGATGCTACTGCAAGAGCCCTCCCAAGCTGTCTAGCGGTTGGTCATGACGGTGGCCGTCTTCATAAGACAATCGGTTGGACTTGTTTTAGCCACTGATCTTACAGTTATTGTACACCATGCTGTGAACATGCCCTTGAATAAACAGAGACACAGCACCTCACCAGTGCACATCTAACTGCCTATAAATTAGCTTTGTTTGCCAAAAATCTCATGATTAAAAAATTTGTCACCTTGAAGTCAGCCATGTTACTGCCCCTACTTTCTGCCAAATGATGGAATTGAAAAGGAGATGAAAGGACAGGTAGACTAGACTTATGTTCCCTTATCTGATCCTTAAGGAGAACTATAGGTTGATGGCTTGTAGTGAGGACATGGGATTAACTGCAGACATTGCTAAGTTGGCATACGCTAGTATATGCTTGGCCGTCATTTTGACGTCTTTGCACACGGTACTACATGCCTCTGTTCTCGTAAATATTCTGCTTGCACTTTTTCACATGAGAACTGTCTGCCTTTCACACATCTAGCTGTACACTGTGCTCCTCGTCAGCATAGCGTGTTCAAGGTCGAAAAACAATGTATGCTGTTGATTCACTTTGGTCAGTCCCACGCCTGTAGACATAACATAGAACACAGCTGCACTACTGAAACTCGGGTGCTTTTAATATGGCATTGTATGCGTGTAGAGGCACTTGGAGAAAATCATTCCAACGAAGAAGAGCTGTGCTTGTCCGGTGATGTAAATCCTTGCATCTAAACCTGGAGGTATGGGGTCCCCCTGACAAAGCCTAGAGGTCTTCTATAATTATGATAAACTAGCTCTTAGCACGGGGAGGGGGGTAAGGCGCTGTAGTTCTGTTTCCACTGTCATTATAATATGGTTTCCCCTTTTGTGCTTTATGGAATTGTAACAATGCTGATTATATTGTTCTTATGAACTTTGCTACTAGTATTGGCTCGTGTACTGCATTATAGAGCACATGAGTTAAAATAAACATTTTAAACTATACTGTGTCTCTGTATACTCACGTTTTTGGACAAGTATGAGTGTTTGGACGAAAAAGTGTTCTTGTTCCCACGATTCCTGAGAGGGACGGAGTGACGAGTTCTAGGATGTCTAATCATTGGTAGCTTCCCTGTAGTACGGAGAACGAATGAGACACTATATCTAGTCAGATTGGGGTTCTGGGCACCAAGGTGGGTTTTTTGGTATACCACTACACACCGAGGTCCTGGTTTCCTGCGCATAGTTCTGTGTATTTGCAGAATCCCTGGAACAGGCTCTTGTTTAAATTCCCAGGTGGCACCACCATTATTGCTCTTGTTACCACAACACTACATACAGTCGCAGAGACATCACAAGTCCCTTATTAGTTAGCCTGAGTAACTGGGTTGTGAATTGTGAGTAAGTGTAGTGTCCACCAGAAAGTAACTGATAATGTGGAAAGGAATAATTTGTTTGCAGATCAGACAGCTAAGGAAAATGGCCAAGAGGAAATGAAAAGAATGTTTGTAGCAGGCCCAGCTGGGTGGGTACCGAAAGTCACGATGTTTAAGTTGAAAGTAGAAACAGAAAGGACAGGGGAACCCTACTCACTAACGGAACCAGGGTAATGGTTATTTAAGGGGAAACAACGGTTCCTGTGGACTCATAAAAAATGATTCAAGCAATATATTTTGCACAATCGCAATAGAAAGAGGGTAGAATAATGTCAGAGGGCAAGGAACCACCAACACATTTGTACAATTATGACTTTGTTTTATAAACACAACAGACTTATTATATACATTGTTTAAATTTACAATAGAACAGATATTTGTGCACTGTGTCCCAAAGTGAAAAATGGAACCTAATCGTAAGTGACAGGGTGTATATATATATACAAGGTTTCCATAAATCTTAAAAGGCGACCATTCTTGTATAATTTCTTTGTAAACAGCAACTGTATATAATAATTCGCGCTGGGCAATAGTTCGCTCTTTCAGCTTGTCGACGGCGTTTCGACCCTCTATCAGTACAGGGTTTCCTCAGGACTAGTGATGCAGGGACATCTGGATTGCTTAATGTGCAGCCTTGTGAACTAGTGATGTGCCACAAGTGAGAAGTGAAAGGGTATTACTCACAAGAGTGAGGAAAGGCTGGCAGTCAGGGTACAGTTTGGCCGACTGGCTCTTTACAACAACTCGCTATAGCCATAGAGGTATGGTTAATCCCTGGTAAATTCTGGAAACAGTGACAATGCACTGTGTAGGTCTGGATGATATTCACAGCATGGTCATTGTACCGTCCTTGAAGCTGACTCACGCAGCTTGGGAATACAGATGCTGTGATTCTTCGAGCACAGAATATCATCCAGACCTGTCACTGTGATTCTAAAGAAAGAAATACCTGCCCTGCAACGTAGCATATGGATCCGAGCTGGATGAGCAGCTCCACTGCCGGTGCTCAACAGCGCCTACGCCCGATAAACAATAGGAGCCTGCCAGTGACAGCTCTCTGAAGGACACTGGAAAGAAGAGTTTTGCCCATCCTCTTGTTCCCTGGTCACCAATTCCATTGTGTTGCATTTCTCTCCCAATCAACATGTATCCTTTTGGTTTCCCCATTATTGAAAAAGAACAGCCATTTACAACACCGCATCTAGAGCGGGGCTGGTCCAAAAAGAGAAAATAGTCTGTTCATAATTTGGTTGGTGCAAAAATCTCACTGCCTGAACATGTTTTTGTGATGTAGAGCCTGCATAAGGCCATGTATTGATTATCCTATATTGAAAATGTTTTCTATCAGCTGAAATGTACAAAGGAACTAGAACATGGACATTATCGGGTGGGTTTAGATTTTGTTCGTGACATGGGGTTGGAAGATACTTCTTGGTTTAGTCGTACTTACTGACACTATTTTTCCATGCTGCTGCTGCATACACTGACTACCAGTTTGTTTGCCTGCTGTGTAAGTACTCTGACCCCTAAGCAAGGATATCCATACCATACAAAATATAGGACTATGCTTCAGAAAGATATTGAAGGGATAGGATTGCATCTGACATACACCAAGAAAATGGCACTTGGTCACTCACGGGTAGTTTTGGGGCCTATTTGTGTCTTGGGTTTTCCTAGTTGCCATAGCTGGCATCACTTTGACATGTTGTCTGTGCATACATTGCCTTCCTGCCGGTATAGCTTTGAACGGTGTCTGTTATATATTGTATGGACGTTCAGTCTTTGATGGTAGCCAATGAGTTACTAAATGTTGCCTGTTTCTGAACATTTCGTTTTCCCCTTTTCTTTTAGAATTGTTAAGACCCTTACCCGATGGCACCAATAAAGTTTAGCATGAATGCTAAAAGGAGGGTCTGTTAGATATGAAATGTTATTTCCATAATGCACAGAATCGAAATGCTCCCTTTGCTATGCTCAAACTCTATTCCGTGTTAAGTTAGCATCCATGGCGCCATCTTTATTGGCGCCATCTTGTTCTGTAATGAAAATCAATCTTCGGTCTCATAATGCTTGCCTCAGCAGAAAGGCTGCACCTGCGCCTCCAGCTTGTACTTCTCAAGGTTGAAGCTTTGCTGCACTAATGAATGTACTATCTATTGTTGCATACCTTTGCTGTTAGATAGACTTGTTCCCACATCTTTGAATGGTAGACACAAGCTGGGCGGCCTTGGGGTCGAGATAGCATGTACCCAGCCCTGTGCCATGATTTTTCCCACAGTGCCTTCTTAGTTCAGTCTTCTGTACTAGCTGTATTTTTCCACCAGGGGCGGGGTTTTGAGAGGAGTTGGAAGGCTTACTTTGTGTTACCAAGTGTTCTGAAGTCACTTCCTCAACAGCCATCCCATAGGGCTGGTCAGACTGGACTCCACTGCAGTGTATTTACTAATAAAGTAGCTAGTTGGTGTTCTCTACTGCGTCATCGACTCTTCATTTCTTGGAAGGCTAGAGGAGGTCGTGAGTGACCCGGGTGACCCTATTTGGGTCACTTCCTTCATTTCGGTGCAGCCAATATATAGTTAAACATCTCGTATTTGACTTGATGTTCACTATATGTAACAAATGGCTGACCACTCTTAAAATGCCTGGATAATCATCTCCTGGGTTTGTAGGAGGTGTTCTGCTCATGTAGGGCACCCTCACACTTAGAACCAAGCGCCCTGCATTCAGGATTGAAAGGCCTACCTTAGGGGTGACTTCCAGGTTTTAAGTGCAGTGACCTCGTATAATAAGGAAAAATATCTGTGGTGAATAGAGCTAGCATCAGCTCACACAGGCTGCAATGGCAGGCCTGTATCCAACGTTTGATCGGCCTCCCATGGGTGGCATAGTACATGCTCAGCCCAAAGGAGACCCCTGGTGTACCTATGCCCTGGGTACTTTAGTACCATATACTAGGGACTTAGGAGGGTATACCAGTAGCCTATTAGGAAGGTACTAAAGTACTTACTATAGTCCAACCATATTGCCTAATTGGAAGTGGAAGTTGAAGTGGAAGTTAAGTCCTATTCAGGGCTCCTAATACGTGTGGTTGGAGAAATAGGTACTGGAAGAACACTGGAGTCATCTGTGATGGTATAAATAGCCCCAACAGGATCTTTTATAAAGTCAAATTGATGTGGAATGTTTATAGACTTTTCAAGCATACAGGTGATGGGAGAGATTAAAGACTGATTCTTCCAGAGCGAATTAGACTTGCTATTTTTTGTTGCTGCACAGGATTGCAATTTCTTCTTTCTCCTTATGGATTTTTGAAGAACAGAGTTTTTCCTGACTGCATGTTAGCAGCCTCTCACGAGAGCCACAGAGAAGCGAGGACAAAATGGGGGCTGAATGCAGGCACACAAGCATGCACGAGCCACACTTACCTGATGCCAGCTGCTTCCGGGCACTACCTTTGTCTGTTCCTCAATTGCTGAACAACTGCATCCCCTGCCTGTTGAGAAAGTTAGCCTTTATCAGTTCTCTCCGAGTACCCCTGATAATACCACTGCAAGGAAGTGGAATTTATACCTTTTATATCCAACGATCTGAAAAATCCAGGGCCTATATAACAGCTGATGTAACAGCTCTGAGGCTGCCTGTTGCGCTGAGTGGTAGCAAGGCAGTGGGTGAGGAGGAGCACAGAGTGTGTGACTAAGCTGAGTGATGTCTCACCGAGCAGGGAGCAGCTGAATGGGGCGTCACTCCACTCGGCTTGCTATTGCAGGTTTTTATTTAGTAGCTGAGGAGTACTAGAACGGTGGTATGGTAGGGTGGTAGTAACGGTGGCAGTAATGGCCCCCAGTGTGGGGTGTGGAGTATAGGTGGGGTCCGAGCGGTAGATCACCAGGCTACAACACAAGCCGCACCCAGACCTGGCTGGGCCGCTTCTTCAGGGGCCTGGGCTCATACACTGCGACAGGGGACTACTCCTGCTGTGCTCGGATGCACCCCTGGCCTGAAAACTGTGGCTAGCGCCACACACACCTCGGTCCTTGTAGTCACACCTCCGACACAGGGCACAGGGGTCTGGTCAGGTCAGGAAATGCAAGTACACTCCTCTCTACTCTCCTCAGCGGGCTCCGGCTCCAATACATGCTGCGTGCTGCTTACTGCATCAGTGAGAATCTGTACTGCACAGCTTGGGTTGATATTGAATCAGAGTTGGTTTGCACTCTCACTTATTAATACTCTGTCATTTAAACAAGTTAACTTTCAAATTAAAGACAGAATCTCAGCTATTAAACATTTAGATAGATGCTTTCTTCATAAAATTAAGCGGTCAAAGCTCATGTCTTTGTGGTTTAGTACAGCTAATAATCTAAATCCTGTCTTATCTTTCTGGAAACATTGGTCTTTTGTGGAAGTTCTCTATGTTAGAGATTTTATTCAACCTGACAATCTCATTTCATTTGCTATGCTATTTGAAAGGTTCAATCTTCAACCTTTGGACTTGTACCATTTCGTAACACTAAAAGTGGCACTAAGAAGCATTTAAAGGCTGCATAAGGCTGATTCTTTAATCTTTCTTCAGAATCTTGTTTCCAAAACACATATGGCATCAATAATCTATAAAACTTAACAAAAGATCTCTAAACCAGAGACCGATAAGATTCAATAAACATGGGCCAACTCATGTTCTAAATATAATTTTGAATTCCTTCCTTCCAATAAATGGGACAGTTTATGGGGCTCTCTGCTGAGATATAAAATTTTCCCTCATTTATCACAGTGTAAATTATGGACTGCCTATAGATCATACCGGACTCCAGAACGTTTACACAAACAGGGATTTTTGCCCTCGGCTGCTTGTTGGCATTACATTATAACTTTTGGGTGACCTAGAACATTTACTATTTTACTACAGACATATTTGTCTTTTTGGAAAGTCATCGAAACCACAATATCTAATATTTTTAATGCCAACCTGTCCTTAACTCATACTTTAGTCACTTTGAGCATACATGCTTGTTCTGATACCCATTTGATCAACTATTTAACTACATGGGACTGCTTTCTAATTGACATTCTGCTAACTATAGGTGTTACAACTATACTTTCCAACTGGAAGAATTACAATAACATTTCATTCCATACACTCTGGGCGAGGGTATGTTTTAAAGGAAGTGTAGTTCATATATTACACACCGCTATTTTTAATTGGAAATCCTTTCTACTACTATGGTGCAAACTGGATCTTTATCTGCAAAAAACCAACCGTCCTTGAATGTACAAGCGCTGTGTTTTTAATAGTACTTAATATTTGCTTTTTCCTCTCCTCTTATTCTTTCTTTCGTCTTTCATTCCTTCTCTTTTACTCTTTTTTACTTTGCAAAAATGTATAAATAATTATGCTACATCTTAATTTCTACCCAATAATTGTTTTCATGGAATCTTTCCTATGTGGATCATCTATGATATTTACTATTGTCATTGTACTGTATCATTATGAATTATTTCATAAAATAAAAATTACTTGAAATCAAATAATAATGCATGCTCTTACAGATGTGAAAACTTGTTTTATTATTTTAGCATTCTCAAGGTTGATGAAGTAAGGTGTGATTTAGGCAATCCCACTAAAACTAAAAAATCTTTGAGATTGAGGAGAGTTTGGGTAACAGCATTCAAGTTAATGGGAAGCATGCAACATATTGGTTGAGGGAAAATTATTCTAAAGAAAGTAACATCTTTCAAATTAGTGTAAATTAAGAGGAGTACTTTTAGGCAAAAATGAATTACACAAATGGCCAACTAATAGAAAAAAAAACAGATTAGTAGATTTCAGTCACTTCGAACCTGAACACATTTTGCCATGATTCACAGACATTTTTAATCTCAATGGTGTAATCTACAAGAAAAAAAACACAAACGACCATGTGGAAACACATTTTACTCATTCCAGTTGGACTTTTCATTGTGTATGGAGGGTGAAATATGGAGAGGAATAGAGAGAGGCAAAGGAAGTGATCATGGAAATGTTTTGTTATCATGGGAATATTGTGCACACCCACAAGTTTATACTTTGAGGTTATTTAATGGTAATTTATTATTCAGGATACATATTTACACCTAGAAATCCTAGGTATAAGTGTATATTTCAACAAGGAACTGGCAACCATCCTGTTGTCAGTGTGGATGGTATTTGATCTCACCATAAGCAAAAATATTTGTCTGTGATGAAATAATTGATAAAGTGATCAACTGCATTTAACGCTAATCTTAATCCCGCCACAGTGATTCAAATGGATAATCCACGAGAAGTAGGGGTTGTGTCATACTTTTCTTAGCATAATGTTTTTACCTGTGAACACCCAAAAAATAAATTTCCTCATTCATCCACATGCAAGGATAATATTCATGCATTCTGAGCCTGCCATTTGTGTAAACTCAGGGCATAACTATTTCCTTGATTCTGTGTGCATATGGTATGAAATTAACACATTTCTACAAATAAATCTTAATTGTTCTTCTAATGTGCTGCGAAACATTAAGTGCATTAATGCACTTGGTAGGGAAACTGAAATAATATGTTAATAAATACATTGCAAAAAAGATCACATAATAGGGTTATGGGGTGTAAACATTACCTTAAATATTGCACTGGCACAATGCATCTGAAGTTCAGGGTTCTCACTATTAAGATTTTTCACAAGATCTTCAATCATCCGTTCAGTTTTGATAGCAAGCCTATAGCTTTCCTAGAATATATTGAGAAATTAAAGAAAGTAAACAGATTTTAGATTAGAGATTTGCAGCAGGCAGCATTGATCTACAGAATTAGAAATGTGCTTATTAGTGTCCAGATATTATAACTTTATCCATAGTTTGATATGGTTAAAGAGCTGGGTCATGTATTTCAATAGACAGAGTATAACTTTTGTATAACTCTTGCTATAGTCCAGCCTAAAACAAGCTGATCATAGGGGTGAAAATAAAGCATGGCTTTGAGATAAGCAGCCACTGGCCTCACTACAAGTAACCTGTACCCGCACCCACTAAGTCGGCACACCTGGAGTTAGCGTGACCAGGGTGACTAGAGTTCTGTTAACTCTGAGAGTGCACAATATTGGCTATTCTGAGTGGTACCCTCAGATTTCAACCTTAAATGGGGAATTGCCAATTGAATTGGTTATTCTGAGACCGATTCCTCCAGCAGTTTTGAACAGCCAAGGGCTCGGAGTTAACAGGACCAGTCTGTGGTGTTTCTGTGGACATTATAATTGTGACAAGCCCAATAAGGAACAGTTTCTTACCTGTAACTCCAGTTCCTTCGTAAGGGTATTACCATGATAAGTCATAAGCACTGAATAGTCCCACCCATGTGCAGGGACCAAAAAGCACTTCTTCTAGATATATCTTCTTAAGTGGATATTCTTCGCCTTTCTTCAGGAAGGCCAGTTAAGACACTTAAGAGATAGAGAGACAAATAATGCAGCCTAAGTATATAGGCTGACTGGCCAAAGTCTTCACCATAAAGTGAAAAAAGTACCAGTACACTATATTTGAGAGGAATCTAAAATGTTTTACACACTGAATGAATCTCCTTCACAAAACCCTTTTTCATGATAGATATGAATGAGAGCAGGACTGAGTAGGCTCATGGGCTGCCATTACATGGCTTGAAAATAGAGGCTGTGCCATTAATAATTAATTGACCACCAGTATCCCATCATGCACAGATGGTGGCAGTTATTTCAGTTCTTTTTGAAGGCGATGTGAGATCTATGAAGATTGTGTGGATTCCTCTGTCTAATCCATCGGGGAGGCGGGAGTGTTGCTTATGACATATCATGGAAATACCCCTATGAGAGAACTGAGTTGTAGGTAAGAAAGTGTCCCTTCTCTCGTAGGGGATTTCCATGTATAGTCATAAGCACTGAATAGTTTAGCAAGCCCATCCCCACACAGTGCGGCGCAGGAGACAGATGCTCATTGGAAAAAAGTTAAGCAAATAGGTTCCTTAGGGAAACCACCCCTACTTAAGCATCTGACCTAGCATCAGAATCTAGGCAGTAGTGTCTAGTGAATGCATGAACTGACTTCCAGTTCACTGCTTTGCTACCGGAGTGGGTAACAGAAGAGGGGTAAGAAAAGATTTAGGGTTTCGATCCTGTGGGTTGCTTGCCTCATGGTGCATGCTGCTGGCTTGATCGTCCTCTAGTCTACCTCTTTTGATAAGGCTGATAGAATCGTTGGTACTGCTGTTGTGGACCCATCGGGTGATCCTGATACCAACAAGGGATTTGAACCCTCTGTGATGAATAACGGCATTGGAATGACCTGAATGATTTTTGTTTTTCTTTAGGCTTCTCTAAGCCAACGGCCTCCATCTCCGCCTTCATCTTGCCCATCTCCTTGTCAGTGTGAGTGCAAAAGAGAGTTGTTCCAGAGAACAAGAGATTGAGAATCAGTTGTGGTGATTCTGGCTTCAGAGATGTAAGATGAAGCCAAGAGTGCCGTGGGAGGGCAACCCCATGACAGTATTGGTGTGCTGCCAGGAGAAATGAATCTGCTGCTGCACTAATAATTTGGTTAGAATCCATGAGACCTTCTGTGAGAATTTCATTAAAATCATCTCGCTTGTCGCTAGGGAGGCTGTCCACGAACTGTTGGAGTGATTCCCACAGCACTCGATCATATCTAACTAGCTGGACGCTTTCATTTTAGTTGCTGCTGTGTTGCAGACTTTCCTACCCACAGAGTCAAGTTGAGGTAGGAACTGTGGTGTGTTGTTTTTTTCGCAGCCACCACTATGACAAAGTCCAGTGTTGGGTCTGTGCGAAGAAAGACAAGGTCCTGCTCTGAATGACGGTACTTTTCTTCTGGTTCTAAGAGACCTGGAACCAGAGGAAGCAAAGGGCATGAAGCTGCTTGATGCTGAATGGTCTAAAAAATAACTTATGTTGTAGATGTCAGTGTGGACACTGGAATGTTCAATTTTGAAGCATCTCTCACCAAAACCTTCTAAAGGTAGAGATGTTGTCCACAGGTAAAATTCGTGGGGCGGGGGGGCCAAGAGAGTTGGAGTATATCTCCCCGTGCTTGAAGAGGAAGTGTCCCCGGTGTGTCATGAACAAGACCTACCTTCATGGTGGCGATGATGGGAGCGTCTGGAAGATATAGCGGAGCATATTGGACTGTGCCTGTAAGAATGATGACGAGATTGAGACCGGGATCTAGGCTTTGGTGGTGGAACAAGTGACACTGGTGGAGGAGGAGTAGGAGGATGAGCAGGAGGGGGCGTTGGAAGTCTTGGTTCCGTAGCCAGTGCAGGATGAGAAGACCTCGGAAGTGAAAGCGCTGATCTTGGAGATGGTGCATCCACTGAAGAAGAATATGTACAGGAGTACTCTGAATCCGGCGATGTATAGATTTCTCTCCTCTTTTGGCTCTTCTTGAAACCTGGAGGACCCTGAATGAGTGATGGAAGGTAACCTTCCTCTCCCCCTCAACATCAATCTGCTCAGCAACAGCGTCGTCTTGATGTTGGACCCTGTCTCGATGTTGATCGCCGGTGGCATGTAGATTTCGATCAATCGTGGTGTCTCAACATCGATCGACGGTGGTGTGTCAACTGGCGGTGATATGTCAATGCCGATAACTATCGCGACAGTGACCTGCAGGATGACGTTGATAATACCGGGCTTCTCGAAGTAGACCTGGGTCCATGCTTTGATGTTGATCTCCTCTGCCTCGACGTATATCGGCGGTGTTTCGCTGACATCGATCTGTGGGCTGACTGAGAACAGGTCGGCACCATACCTCCTCTCGACGTCATTGTCCTCGACATTGTCTGGGACCAGCAGTGTTTTTCAGCCCTCTTCTTTCTTGAAAGTCCACCAGAGGCTGATGATAGAGCACTGGAAGAGGACCGACCCTCTCCTTGCCCTCAGGTCCCACTTTCCTTCTGCTTTCACTGCTCATCTGCTCCCTTGGCAAATCTTCTCTCTATTGCAAAGAGTGTGCCTGGTGA
The DNA here is from genome assembly GCF_964204655.1 of Triturus cristatus. Taxonomy (NCBI): domain Eukaryota; kingdom Metazoa; phylum Chordata; class Amphibia; order Caudata; family Salamandridae; genus Triturus; species Triturus cristatus. Next base: position 428,095,529 of record NC_140593.1, read on the forward strand.
ATGTTTTACAAATTGATGTGATCGCTCAGCGGGGGCTGGGGGTCCTTTGCACACACACATAGTGCTTCCTTCTCCTGTGTGTATGTGGCTATGTTTGGTGGGAGATTGGTGCCGCCATCTTGCAATTGGCGCCCAAGGAACTATGTGTCCCATAATCCCTTGCGGCGCAGGAGAGGACTGAGGAAAAAGCCCCACCTGGAAGTCCGGTGCTATAAAGCCCCTCCCCTGCCTGGGGTCGGGGCTTGACAATTTTGCCTGTTTACCGGAGTTCCTGTTCAGCGGAAGTGTGTTCCCCGCTGGAGTTCATGCTCAGTAAAGAGTATTTCCCCCACTGTAGACCGTAGTCTCGGAGGTGTTTCCCAGCTGGAGTTCACATCGCCGAAGGATTTGTTTCCGCTGGGATTTCGGAGTCCTCACAGCTTCCGACGGTCTCTCCTGATTCCGGAGGGAATTTCAAGCCTGCAGGAGTCTCGTGTATATTGCCGCGTGGGACTGCCAGGTATCGTAGCCCAATGTCGGGCGCGAAGCGCAGGAGCGCTCCTCCTGCATCAGTGACATTTGTTTATTAAGACTCAGCTCCGTTTCAATTCAACGGGAGAGTGGGGTGAATTTCAATGCACTCATAACGCTGTATCTGGAACAGCGGACGGGTGCAATTATACTGTGCCATATTTACCTATGTGTATTATTAACAGTGATCTTTGCCTATAACGCTGCGAAGGAGCAGTAGCATGGCTCATGATTCTTTTAGGAATCATTACCTTTGTTTTCGGATTGTGACAGTATAACAAGAAGACGCTACCGTTGCTTATTCAATGTGATTCTATACAAGACATTTGTTTGGTCTTCATAGGCACCTTTTCAGTTGCTACTACTTTCATATTCCTGAGTTTCCTATTATCTCTCTAATGCTTGTGATTTCCCAAAATGGATTATTGTTCATGTTGCTCTATCAGAGTATTGCTGCATAGCATTTTTGAGTATATGAAACAGTTGTGTTGATATAAGTGCTAGCCTCTGTATTACCCCTCATACCTCTCTCTTCTCTTTTGTGTGCAGCACTTACCTTTGGGGTGGCTTCTGAAGACGTACCGAAATTCTAGACCAGACTGGGGTATAAGAAGACACCATCCTAGCAGCAGTGTTTATTGTTTTATCCATTTCCCTTTTCCCCAGGGTGTTCCCTTGCATAGCAGTGTATTACTACTCTGTGTGGGGTTATCCTCAGGGGAGTATGGGGGCTTCTCTACACACTGTCGTCCCGGCTGGTAGTTTTAAAGGTTAGTGGCATTACTTGTTTTGTGCTGCTGACAGATCCCGACACAAATCTGGCAAGAGTCAGGAACATGACATTCAGGTAAATAGAGGATACATACTCTGTCAGGATCAGCCTTGGCCTTTTTTCTGCCACACTGTGGACACTTATCAAAAGGAGATGCCATTTTTGAAGTGAAAATCCAATATTTCCTTCAGAAAAGGACAGAAAAAGAATAAAGATGTCAAGTAAATCAGCTATAAGTGAAATTCAGGAATGAATTTTGAACAGAAAAAATCTAAAATTGGCCAAGCTCAATGTTCCAGGGTCCTGTCAGCAGGAGCCACAAAAAAGAACTGAAGTAACTTCCACCAGCTGGGCATGAAGGGATACTGCTGGTCTATGGATTCTTAAAGGGACAGCCTCTATTTTTTAGCCATAAAATGGCAGCCTAAGGGGCTACTCTGTCCTGCTCTCATTCATCTCGATCATGAAAAAGGGTTTTGTGAAGAAGATTCATTCTGTGTGTAAAACATTTCAAATTCCTCTCAAATATAGTGTACTGGCACCTTTTTCACTTCATGATGAAGCCTTTGGCCAGTGTAGCCTATGTACTTAGGCTGCATTATTTGTCTATCTATCTTTTACGTGTCTTTACAGGGCTTCCTGAAGAAAAGAAAAGAATATCCACTTGAGAAGATATATCTAGAAGAAGTGCTCCAGGGTATCGCACATGGGCGGGACTATTCAGTGCTTATGACTATACATGGAAATCCCCTACGAGAGAACTCCTGTTACCAGGCCCCACTGGATTAACGGGGCATCCCTAATGAAGGCTGTAGGTTTAACTATTTATCCATGTGTTGGTTTCAAACCTCGCACTTGTAATTGTAGCAGTAATATCTCAAAATGGAGGCAACTAAGTGATTTCCTTGACAAGCGACATGAAAATAAGAAGTTACTTACCTGTAACTACGGTTATCCAGTATTTAACCCCTTCCATGCGGGGCGGATTCCCCCGCTGTGCTGAGCGCTGCTTGCGCGGGCGTGGTCATGACGGAACGGTTCCGTCATGAGCACAGCTCAACCGACGCTCATGACGGAACCGTTCCGTCATGAGCGCCGAAGGGGTTAATAGAATCACATGCTTTCAACAGTCCCCGTTGTTGAGATGGTACTCCCACAGTAAAATAATCAAGCAGTGGTTAACAAATACTATAGGCTATAATGGCTCTAGGCCATGCCTTTGATATCCTATCTATGATCAAATGTTAAGTCTAGCCATTCAGCCGTCAGACCGTTCTAGAACACTCCCAGCAGAGGCAGTTTCCCTCAGATTTTCAAAGCTCAAGTGGGAAGTAAGTATCCCATAAAACAACAGAGGGAAACCTCTGCGAGTAGGAGGGTGGCATGCATGTGAATCTATGAAAGATACCAATACTGGATAACCGTAGTTACAGGTAAGTAACTTATTTTCATATCCAGTATTAGGGTATCTTTCATAGATTCACATGCTTGAATCAGAATAGCAAGCAGTAGCACCAAAGATCATGTTGTCTGTAGCGGATGGTGGGAAACATCTAAAGTAGGCATGCATAGCCTATAAAAACATAAACGATACACTTGTAGATGTCCGTATGCCCTTCTATTGTTGTAAAAAGTGAAAGGGAGGCCATCTGCTGTTGAGGTCTCCTGTGAAAGGGGGGTAGGTTAACCTACTTGGTAATTGTTCAATTAGAAACTTGAATCCCTGATTGCGGGCTTCATCGGGCAGTGAGAGAGCCGTGTCTCTGTGGCAGTTCAGCACAACTTGTGCTGGCTCTTCCTCTAGTGACCCGGTTGCATTTAAGTAGAGAAGCTGAGTGGATCACAAATCCTTCTTTCTCCCTCCTTGTTGATTATAATTGCCCTGTATTTTTAGTCAATCCAAGAAAGTACTGGCAATATAGTAGCCGATGTTTTCATAATTTTCACTCCCTCCTGCCAGATGTAATCTATCATGGGACTTGAGCGAACAGATTTTCTTGTTTCCTCTTTGAAGTCTTACAGGAAGACGACTGTATGCTTAACCGTCATTGGCAGATGGAATTTGGTGGTTGCCCTCTTCATTAAGTTATGAAACTCTCTAATATGTTTGGAAGGCGAGTCCGCTGGGTAATGGGGAGGAGGAGAGGAAGTGAGAATAATATAGTCATCCCAAGGATCTGTCGGTAATAGCAGATCCGGGATCTCCCCTTCTTCTCTATGCTCATCTGAGGAAGAAGGACCTTCTGTGGGAGGTGCCGCTATTAGCAGGCAAGGTGTGATCCTAGGTGTCACCGGTGGTGGTAAAGTCGGTGTCTTCGAGGTTCCGACTGAGGAGGTGGTGTTTCTGGTTGGTCACCTTGAGGTGGAAACCTCTGTCTGTAATCGAAAAGCATCGCTTGACGGTCCTGGATGAGAGAAGGTGGCAGGTGTGACACGTCTCTAGGAAGAGGCTCAGGAAGTAAGCCATAGGGGTGGTAATGATGTGGCAGGGCTATATATGGCTGATAATATTGCTTCTCATCCTCATAATTATCATCTTCCCCCTGAGATCTGACATGTAACTCAGATGGGCTATGAAATACAACATATATTCCATCATCCTCAGAGTCTTCTAAGTTGCAAATGCGAATGAGGCAAAGGTGATACCTTACTAAGTGAAGTTACCTCTGGCCTTAGAAAGGTGTTTGCCACTTCAGTAATATTTACCATCGTCGACGGCAGTGTATTCATCAGAAATTCCTTTTTTCAACGGTATTGGCGTAGACGGCATCGGCGTCGACAGATCAACCGTCAACAGGGTCTTCATTGAGGAGGTCTTCATCGATGGAACCGCGGTCGTCGGCACTGTGATAGTCGACGGTGCCGTCAGCGGTGGTAGCTACCATTATCGTTGTTCCTGCCGTCAACTGCATTGACAATGAGACTGTGGTACTCTTAGTAGTCGACAAGATGGTTTCATTATTGTCATCTATGATGTCGTCAATGGTTTTTTTGTCAGTTCTGTGCCTCATAGGTTCTGAGGAAGAGGCTAGAGGATGGTCTTTCTCCTTACTTGAAGGCGTGGTAGGGAAAGATTATGCAAGCTATGAGGAGACTTTAGGAGCTTTCTTCTTTTTTGAACTTTTACTCTCATGGGAGGGCTTGAGAAGTTTCCTGCCCTCTTCAGAGGTATCATCGTGGGATCTACCCCTTTTGTGAAGTCTAGAAGATCCATCGCTCTCTTCATCCGACAAAGTTTTCTGCTGTTTAGTCATCTGGAGCCATAGAAGCAACCTCCATTCTCTATCCCGCAGAGTCTTTGAGGAGAAAGTGCGATAAATCTTGCACTGTCTAACCTCATGGTGAGTGTTAGACCTGGCATTTTTGGGATTGTTTCCCCTGTCTATTTGCTTTCTGACCTCTAGGAATTGACTCTTTCTCACTACTGTCCAGTGTTAAAGTGCAAGTGCTCCTATTGTAAATTGGATTATGGATTGGTGTTTCCATGATTGTCATATTTGATTTACTGGTAAGTCCCTAGTAAAGTGCAATGAGAGTTCCACAGCCTGTAAATCAAATGCTGCTAGAGGACTTGCAGCACTGATTGTGCCACCCACACGAGCAGCCTTTCAAAGGGTTCTCAGGCCTGCGACTGCAGTGCCTGTGCACAGTTTTTACTGCAGTCTTTACTGAGCAAGTGCACCCACTTGCCAAGCCCTAACCTTCACTTTTAATACATGAGTCACCCCTAGGGTAGGCACAACGTACCACTACTGGCAGGGTGCAGTGTATGTGAAAGATAGGACATGCCCTTGTATGTGTGACATGTCCTGATGGTGAACTACAGTGTAATTTATTTTTGACTGTTGAAAGGTTATCTGTCTCATAGGATAGAATAGGGAATACTTGGTAGCATTTTGCGAGTATATCTTCCCATTGGGACAAGATCGAGAAATGGAGTTTAGTATGCCTGAACTCAGAATGTAGAAATGCATCTTTTAGTAAAGATGATTTTTATATTCTGTGTTTGAAAATACCACTTTTAGAAAGTCTGTATTTTCCTGCTTAGCCATCCTGTGTGCCTCTGCTGGGTTGTGGATTGACTGTCTGGCATTTTAGGTATGTGTTGTGGTGTTTAGAGGTGTAAAGAGTGGGGAGTAATTTATTTTTAATTGATGAATTAATAATTGGTTGTTAATTAATTTTAATTAATTAATTGGTAATTAAAAAACAAGTTACTTACCTGTACACTGTGGTTCTCCAGTATTGATATCTTTCATAGATTCACATGCTTGAATGTTCCCCGTCGTCATGGTGGAAGTCTCACCGTAATACAAATATAGCAGTATAAAAGAAAAAACTGCATGAAAACCAAGACAAATGCATCATACTTTGGTAACCCATTACCATTATTATATGGCTCAAAAGTCAGCCAATGAGACGCCAGCACTGAGATCACAATACCCAGCAGAGCCACCATACCTCAGGTTTCCAGCACCAGTGTGAGCCAAGGATAGTATCATGAGGCAAAAGTGGTCTACCTTAGAAAACGGAGAGGTGGGCGGGCCGCATGTGAACCTATGAAAGATATCAATACTGGAGAACGACAGTGTACAGGTGAGTTTTTTCTCCAGCATTGAATCTTTCATAGATTCACATGCTTAAATCAGAATAGAAAGCAGTATTGTATCCATGAAAAGCGTTTGAAGGTTAAGACCTCTTTTTCCTTATAGTCCAGATAGAGCTTTTTCAAAAACTACAAGATCTTCTACCTTACATAGTGGATTGTGTGTTTCAGAATGTCTATAATAACCAAGACTACATATATACATATTAAATATCATGAGAAAAAAGCAAACGTATCATGTATCACTTCACAAACAAAAGCAATCTTTTAAAATAGAAAATACCTTAAAGAAACAGTTGGCATAGCACAGCTTGTCCCACCGCTGAATCTCCTTTTCATGCTGTGTCCAGACAGTAGTGCCTGGTGAATGTATGGACATTTGACCACTTTGCTGCTCTGCAAATGTCTGAGAGCAATACTCCCACGAATAATGCAGCAGAGGTAGCCATCTTTCTTGTCGAATGTGCTCTAAATTTTGTACCTAGAGGCCTTCCAGCTTTGTCATGACAGAATGCAATTGCTGAAGTTATCCACCTGGAAATACTATTTCTGGATAATGCCAACCCCTTCCTGGGAGTGGTGAAAGCTATTAACAGTTGATTTGACTTTCTGAAAGATTTTGTTCTGTCAATATAAAATCTTAAGCATCTTCTGACATCCAACGTGTGAAGAGACCTTTCAGCCATAGATGTTGGATTTTGAAAATATGTAGGTAGCATGATAGGTTGGTTCAGATGGAATGACGTTGTAACTTTCTGAATGAATTTCGGATTCGTTCTGAGTACTACTTTATCCTTTTGAACTGCATAAAAGGTTCGGATATGGAGAAAGCTTGAATCTCAACTACTCTTCTGGCTGATGTCAGAGCCAGGAGTGGAGCCACCTTCCATGATACAAATTTCAGATCAGCTTTATGAATGGGTTCGAAGGGAGGCTTCAGCAACTGTGCAAGGACTGTGTTAAGTTGCCAAGGTACTGACGGACGTTTTACTGGTGGGAACACTCTGAGGAGACCCTTCATGAACTCCTCTATTACTTTATGAGACCAAAGAGAAGGTTGGCTCGGCTTTCTGCAATATCTTGAAATTGCCGCAAGATGCACCTTCAAAGATGAATGTGATAATCCTGCTTTTGCTAAATGCAATAGATAAGGAAGAATTTGTTCTGGCGTTGAAAGCAAAGGGTGTAGAGAGTGTTCCAAACACCACTGGCAAAACCTTTTCCACTTTGCCGCATATGTCTTATTAGTGGAAATTACTCTGGAGTGAGTCAAAATATTCCGACATTCTTGAGGAATATTCAGGGATTGGAATTCGTGGTCATGAGGTTCCAAGCTAATAAATTTAGTGAGCCTAACTGGGGATGTACCACTTGCCTTCCGGAACTGCACTCGAGGAGAAATGGACATTCGTAGAAGCTCCGTGAACCAGAACTGTCTCGGCCATGCCGGCGCAATTAGTATCAAGTGACACGGTTCCAAAGTCAACTTCCTCAACACCTTCGGAATCCGAGGGAATGGAGGAAACGTGAAAGCAAACATTCCCATCCATCGAAGGTGAAAAGCATTCCCCCATGATCCTCTTTGAGGGAGTCTGCTTGCAAACTGTTTGCATTTCTTGTTGTTTCGAGTGGCAAACAGATCCAATCCTGGAGTGCCCCACAGTTGGAATATATGAAGAAGCTGATGCTGATCCAGTTCCCATTTGTGGCATAGGCTTTTTGATCTGCTTAGAGAATCTGCCCACGTGTTGTGAATTCCTGGGACATGTTGAACTTGCAGAGTGATATTGTGCTTCAGAAGCCACTGCCATATTTCCTGTGCTTGGGTTGACAAGGTTTTTGACCTTGTTCCCCCTTGCTTTAGAAGATAAAACATAGTTGTTGTGTTGTCCGTTCTGACCAGGTCTGGGGAATCGTGAATTCTTGGAAGAAACACCTGGAGACCTAAGAACACTGCTTTTAGTTCTAACAAATCGATGTGCATCTTTGTTTCTTGCACATTCCAATGACCTTGTATTTCTAAGTCTTGCAAATGTGCTCCCCATCCCTGCAAAGATGCGTCCGTTGTCATTATGTAACTGGGAGATTGAGGTGTGAAGAGTAGGCCTGCAGATAATTTTTTTCTTATCCCCCACCATGACAATGCTTTCTTTATTAGTGGAGTGATAAGGACCAGATCCTAGAAAGACCCTTGAGCTTGAACCCATTGAAGGTTAAGGAGTTCCTGTAGTGGCCTCATGTGAAGCCGGCAATTTGGGACTAACGGAATGCAGGATGAAAGCATTCCCAGCATGGACTTGAACATCTTCACTGAAACTGACTTTATTTTTCGCATCTGAGAACTCAGCTTTTAAATCTTTGTGTTCTTCCGATGGATATGCCTTTGCTTATTTTGTGTTCAACACTGCCCCTAAAATCTGTAGAGTCTGGAACGGAATCAGAGAGGATTTTTTCACATTTATCTTTAGACCAAAGGACGTGAAGCGATTCCTGCAAGTTTTTAATGAGTCCTGAGTGTCTTGAAATGTCGGACCTTTTATCAGCCAGTCATCCAGATACGGATAGACTTGGTGACCTTGTTGTCTTAAATGTGCTGCCACTGGCGCCATGCACTTTGTGAACACACTTGGCACGGAACGGAGACCAAAGGGCAATACTTTGAATTGATAGTGGCGCCCGCCACCTCGAACCTGAGATACCGTCTTTGTTTAACATGTATTGGAACATGGAAGTATGCATCTAATAAATCTAAAGATGTCATATAGTCTCCTCTGTTCAGCATCAGCAGAATTTCTTGCAGGGATAACATTCTGAAGAGCTACTTTCTGATGTACTTGTTTAAGCCTCTTAGATCCATCACCTGCCTCCACTTGGCACTTTACTTTTTCCGTATTAGGAAAAAATGTGAGTAGAATCGATGTTGATGAGGGACTTCCCCTATTGCTCCTTTTATAAGGAGATTCAAAATCTCTTTCTTTAGAACGGATAGATGTTGATGTATTCTGGGAATGGGAGGTCGGGCTGGTGGGTTTTAAATGAATTCTAGGGTGTGACCCTGATGTATTATGTCCAACACCCATCTTTCTGATATTATTGACAACCATTGCTGGTAAAACTGAGAGAGGTAGTGGTTCCGATGAGGTTTGATGGTTGACGAGGTGGTTGACGCCCTGAGAATGTCACTGTGTCCTACCATTGTCCTGAGATTTTCCTCTGGTAGATGACTTCCTTCTATTCGTCTGCTGCTGTTAAGGTGTATTGGACGACTGAAACTGCTGTTGGTTGGAAAATTGTCGATACCCTTGTTGCTGGTAGGGCTGGTATCTATAAGATTGAAGTGACGGCCTTTGTTGATAATGGCCTCTTGATCCTCTGCCTTGAAAGGACTGAAACCTTTGTTGTTGAAGAGTCCTTAAAGCACGTGCTGTGTCTGTATCGGTTTTAATCCCCTGAAGGGCATCATCCACATGCTTGCCAAAGAGATTTTGTCTATCGAATGGCATATCAATAACGTTGGATTGGATTTCCGGATGGAACGAGGTGGCCTTAAGCCATCCCTGCCTGCGAAGCGTGACAGCCCCTGCCATCTGTCTAAAAGCCACCGCAGAGATGTCCATGGCTATGTTGATCATTTCAGATGCTGCCCTGGCTCCATCCTGAAGAATTTGCGTGGCCTCTTCCTTCTTATCCTCAGGTAGATGAGATAATAAAGGCACTAAATCAGACCACATTTGTCTGTCATACCTGCTAACTATGGCCAAAGCATTTGAGGCTTTAATGGATGCGGCCGCCATCACAGCAAAATGTTTTCCTGCGCCATCCAGTTTTCTCCCCTCTTTGTCTGGTGGAGCTAAACATGAAGCTGCTGAGTTCCTCGAGCGCCTCTGCGCCGCTTGCATGGCCACTGATTCTGCTCTGGGGTGACCTATCAGACATGCCGGAGACGATTTTGGAGCTTTATATTTCTTTCCTATTCTCTGGACGGATGCCGAAATAGAAGCTGGACTTCTCATGATTTTTAAGCCTTCCTCCCATATATAGTTCACTGTAGGGATAGTCCGGATCGACTTTCTAGCTGTATCTTTGAAGTCGTATAAAAAACAGTCCGCCTGTTTCACCGGAAGAGGAAGATCAACCTTTTTTAGGCTTTCTCCATTAGTTTGTGGAATCCTCCAATATCTTCGGGCGGAGAATTTCCCGATGAAGGCGAAGGAGATGACTGAGCAATATATTGATCCCACTCATCACCCATAGGCTCATCCTGTGTCAATTCTCCTTCTTCTGGTTGTTCTTTTACATCGCTCTCAATATAGTCATCTTTGATGGCTATTACTGGTGGAGGGCGCGATTTCTGTGAGGCCTGCTGTGGTGCTATCTTCTCAGGGGTGGGTGCACTTTGCGTTTTGCTTGGGGTGTCAGGAAAAGAGACATTAGCTTCTGGAAAGCACCTATAGTAGTCCGCTATCATGTGCCTTAGATCCGTGACTAAGGAAAGTGGCACTGACATCGACTCTTTCATGGCTATTGGAGGGTTGTCTTCCTCCTCCTCATAGTCATAGGTGTCTTGAAAAGATTCATATCTTTGTGAACCAGAAAGAGGACGGTCTTTAAAGGAGAATTCCTCCTATACAAATTTGAATTTGTCCTGGTACTCTTCCTCATCCGTGTCCTGACTTTTTAGCTGAAGCTGAGAGGGACTGTACGCAACTCCAAAGGAACCTTCCTCCTATGATTCCTGCATTTCCAAAAGATGGGATGGAGGAAGCGGTGACACTTTGCTCCAAGATGTCAATTCAGATAAAAACCTTCCTGCATCAGGTACAATCAAGGATCTTTTCCTTTCTGTCGACGGTGGAAACCTCTTTATAGAAACAGTCATCAATGATCTTGTGAAATTGATGACTTGAATGCCGTTGTCGACGGAACCATCGTCGACGAGGTCGATGTCGTCGGCGAAATCGTCGACAAGGTCGTTGTCGTGCCTGCCGTCGACAAAGCTGTCGTCCTCATTAGTGTTGCCGTCGTAGACAACGCTGCCGTCGTCATCTTCGTTGGCGTAACCGTCGACGGTACCGTCACTCTCATCGATGGAGTTGTCGTCGACGTGTCCGTCGATGGAGTCTTTTTCTCCGTAGCCTTCTTGTGAGGAGTGTGAGGCACTGAAGAAGAAGCCTTCTTAGAAATACTTTCTGGAGGTTGTAGCTCCAGTCCCTTGTCCTTTGACTTCCTGACCTTCAGTTTTTTAGAGTCAGTTTAAGAAACAGAAGGCTCTAATGTTCTTTTTGGGGTGGAATGAGCCTCTTCTTCCTCAGCACCAGATTCAGATTTTGATTTATTTTTTTGAAGCCAAAGAAGCAAACGCGCCTATCTGTCCTTAAGAGTTTTGGCAGAGAAAGTCCTGCAATACTTACACTCCTTAGGGACATGTTTAGGATGTAAGCAATGGGGATCCTCAGAGAAGAGTCAGGCCTTCACACAAGATCTACAGGGTCTGAAAAGCCTCTTTTTAGAGCCTTCAGACATTTTGGTAAATGAAGGAAATCACAATACCTCTATTCCAGAGACAGAAAGAAATGAAAGCCAGGTCAAAAGTTCACCAGAGAGAGAAAAACTGAACAGAGCTCAGGGAGACAACTGAACAGAGCTCAGGGAGACTCCTTCTCACACGACATGCGGTTGGAAATCTGAGATATGGTGGCTCAGCTGGGGATTGTGATCTCAGGGCTGGCGTCTCATTGGCTGACTTTTGGACCATATAATAATGGTAATGGGTTACCAAGGTATGATGCATTCGTATTGGTTTTCATGCCGTTTTTTCGTTTATACGGCTATATTTGTATTACCGTGAGACTCCCACCATGACGACGGGGAAGATTTAAGCATGTGAATATATGAAAGATTCAATGCTGGAGAATTATGGTAATTGTGTAATTAACGTTTGGTGTGTGTTGTGGTGTTTAAAGGTGTAAATGGTGTTAAGAAGTTTATGTTTTATTAATTATTTGTTCATTGATATTAATAAATTAATACATGTTAATTATTTGATATTTATTTTGGGTAATTGTTTATTTTTGTGTGTGTTGTTTTTACTTTTAAAGATGTAAAGGTGGGTATTAAATAAATTTGAATTACTTTATAATTAGTTTTTAATAGTAATAGTTTGTAATTTATAAATAAGTTGTAATTGTGTTTTATTATTTGATAGTTTAATTTAGGTGTGAGTTGTGGATATTATAGTGTTAATTAGTCAATCAATGTTTATTAGCTTTTTTATTAATATTTTTTAATTGATTATTAATTATGTTAATTATGGAAGTTAATTTAATTTAAAATGTCAATGTGTTGTTATTGGTGCGGTGTTACAGGGTAGGAGATAAAAGAAATACATGTATGTCTTAATTAATGTTTTGTTTGTAAATATTTTCAAGTTTAAAAGATTTTTTTTAAATGTATATATTATTTTATATAATATTTGTCGTGTTTTTATATGTAATTAATATTTTGATATGTTTTCTTTTTATATATTGAATATATTTGATTTAAAATATATATATTGTTTATTTATTTTCATATATATATATTTTTTAATATATATATATATATATTTTTTTTTTTAACTGTTTGAGTGTGAATGTGAATAGTACATTTTACCCCTTTGCTATCCAACACTTTCACTACTGTTAAACTCTTTGGAGTGGGAATAGTAATTTGTGCCCCTCGCTATCCAATACTTACCCTGCTGTTGCCCTCACTGGAGTGGGAATAGTTATTTTTACCCGTCCGCTATCCAACACTTTTCTTACTGTTGCACTGATTGTATTGTGAAATATAAGTTCAAATATTTTTTAATAATTTCATGTTTTGATTTATTAAAGATTTTTTTTATATTTTAAATCCTTAATATAGATTTTTATGTTATATAATTTTACACTTTAACATAAATTGAAAAGAATAGTTTATTAATTGTTGTAAAGTAAATTTATATGTCTAAATTATTATGTTTGTGTGTTTTTTATTAAGTTTATTTGTTATATTCTATTAAATGTATATTAAATTTATTTTATTTTGTTAGAATTATATTTAATATTTAATATATATTATTTTATTTTATATTTATATAAAAGTCGATATTTTATATGTCTATATTTTTTACATCGATACTTTTTTAGTCTATATTTTTGTACTTATCTGTTAAAGTATAAGAGTCGATATTTTTGTTGTCTATATTTTTTACTCAATATTTTTTACATCGATATTTATTAAATCTATGTGTCAGTGAACCGTGAGGGTTGTCACAGCTATTTGTTTTTGACAGTCCCTGCATGGTTTCGGTCCTGTGGTTTTAGGAGGTGACATTTCCCCTGAACACTAGATAAATATAGTCAAGAAATGCATGGTCAAACATCAGGGGGAAGTTCCAGATCCACATAAGAAGGTGTGGAAAGGAAGGGGAGGAGCTTGCCTCGCACCAAGATGGCCGCGCAGAAGGAGAGCTCCGCGAGCCATCGGCGCCACAATCCAACAAGCTGGCCATTTCACCGCCATTGATTAATGAAATCGCCCGGGAAATGCTTCTGAGCGGCTGCGCCACTGATAGATAAGCCCTGAGCCCGGTTACGAGCGCTGAAGAAGTGGCGGCGGAGTCTGCAGCCTACTGGCGGCGTTGCGGGGAGAAGAGCCCCTGCCGACTCTGAGCGGTGGCCCTGCCTGGGGGCCGCGTCTGGTGCAGCGCACGCGGAAACAGCTGACGGTCGGCGCAGGCACTAGCGGAGAGACCCGACTGAAGCCCTGATACATAACTATGGCCCCTCAGGAGGTTGGTTCTTGGCGGGGCTGCTACTGCGGGACTGGCGCGACCTGATCGGCGGCGAGCGGAGGTGGGAGAGCGAAGCAGTGTGATGCTGACCGGGATCTCCCGCTTCCCCACTGGGCACGAGACGCGGCTCAGTGCGCTGAGTCCTGTCTTGGTGGCTGGGTATCTATGTCTGTCTGACGACGAGGAGATCATGCTGGGCTGAGAGCTGTGAGCATGCTGTGGAGCTGCATAGCACTGGGAGCTGGGCCCTCGAGCTGGAGCCAGCAGAAAGGCACGGACATTTGCACAGTCATACAATGCCTGCAGACCGGTATGCCTAGTGGGACTGCTCCTGATTGTAGACGACCTTCTGAGATGCAGTGGTGTGCGTGGTGGCCTTGATAGACTCATACTAACTCCCACTTGCGACAGGGCGAGCGGTGTGGGGTGTGCTGCCCCGATAGCAGGGGTCTCCCTGAGCGCAAGTTGACTCTAGCACTTTACCATCCGCCAGTGCCACATAGCTTAGAAGAACTGGTACGCATTGGGGACTGCGCCCTTGGCCGCACTCGCTGGCGGGCGCACTTCTAACACCCTGACCGCTGCCTCGTCTACAGGCTTTGCGGCTACATGCGCTCTGCTGTGCGGGGACTCTGGTGCAGCTGGACATTCACCGCGTAAGAGATCAACCACACGTACGACTGGGTACCTAGTAGATTCCCTGCACCTGGAACCTTTGATCCGACCGGTGGCAAATTCCTCTCCACCGGAAGCCACACACTCCTGAACTGTGAACATAATAGCTCAAATCATGGGCCGGTTGGACAAAACACAAACCAAAGTTGCCTTTCGACGCTAAAGCCACTCGGCATAAGGAACCTGATCGGGCTCGATCCGCGGACGCTAGAACGGAGGAGGAGGCTGGAGATGTGAGGCAAGTGTTCGCCACAATTCAGAAAAGTCTAACGAATATGGATGGGAAAATAGATTCATTAGTCTATCGTATGGATCGAATGACAGAGAGGTTAGACAAACAGGCAGAGCATACCGATATGGCGGAAAGACGCATCACGGAGGTCGAAGAAGCCCAAACTACATCAGATCAGGTGCAGAGACAAATGGCAAAAACCATATCGGACTAGCAGGACAAAACGGAGGATTTGGAGGCCCGCTCCCGTCGGAGTAACTTGCGCATAATGGGCCTGCCGGAGGCGACCTCAATGGGAAACGTAGAGCAATTCATTGAAAAGCTCCTGATTGCTCTGTTAGGCCGTGAGGCGTTCCCAGACATGTTTGTGGTTGAGCGGGCACATCGCTCACTGGGCCCGAGACCTGCGCCGGGTGCCTCGCCGTGCCCGATAATAGCTAAGTTCCTAAATTACCGAGACTCAGCTTTGCGGCGAGCTAGGGAACTTGGGGAACTCAAATATGAGGGCTCGACCATCTCCCTCTACCCAGACTTCACAGCAAGAGTACAGGAGGCGCGCCGTCAATGTAATCCCCTCAAACGCCAACTCCGGGACCACAACATCTCCTATTCCATGCTGTATCCTGCCAAGCTGAAAGTCAATGTGGATGGCTCTGGGCGCATCTTCACGCACCCGAAGCTGCTACCGAAAGCACTGAAGGACTTACTCAAGACTGCGAGAAAAGAACCAAAACAGGACGGAGCTACGGCGGCAGGGATGGCAGAAAGAGACAACTCTCTAGAGAACAATGACTAGAAATATGCTGTTGGTCTCTTTTTTGATTCACTAATGAATTACATGTATTGTACTATCCCCGCGACAATGGTTACCCCAGACAATAGACGCCTCGATGCCTTTCGCTCTTGCTGATGTTGAGCAGCAACTGATCGGAGAAAGAAGGACTTCACCTGCTACCACTAACCGCAAGTTAATAGTAATGGCCAGGACTGTTGGTTAAATATCTGATTATTGTTATGGCGTAAAGTAGGCCCTGTAGCGAAACTTTATACCAGGGTGATGGGTGATTTCTTCAACCCACTCTTTCTTCTTCTTTTATTCTGGGTTACAGTTATGCACAATACTGCTTTTAGGTGGTTAAATGACATGCTATTATTTAGTTCGATATATGTGGCATTGCTAAGGCATCACAATGGAGCTGGGGTAACATCCGCCCCTGAGTGTTACCCACTGGATAGTTATGCAATGGGATGTTTTCAGTTGGGGGGGGCGGAGCAACTTCACGATGCACAGTTGGGGGATGCATGGTGTGGGCGGTGGGTGGGGGATTATATGTGTGTGTTTATTTTTTTCCTTGGACTGCGTTTCTAATTGTCTTTGTTGCACTCCACATTTGTTTCCACTTACACATGCATACATTGAGCATGATGCTTCACCCCACGCGACACAATAGGACACAAAGTGCCTACATACTTGTTGCGGGATGGAATAAGGAACACGTACGCTGACTCGAGGCAATGAAGGTTTTATTTCCCCTAATACACGCCTTCTATGGGAAGCCAGGGTTAAAGGTCAAGAGTCCACTCCGAGAACTTCTTCCTTCGTTAGGGGGTCTCTCGGCTCCTGGTCTTTACGCTGTCCTCCCGTCCTGATATCGTCTGTAGGGGAATAGCTTCAGCTCTGTCTCATGAAAGGAAGGGGAAAAGAGTTGTAAGTGTTGTCAAGCAGTGTAAACTTTGCAAGGGAAAGAGAGTGAGGAAGGCACTCGTGAATCACTTCTACTGTAATAGTGAGGGTGCACGGTGGTAGGAGTGGAGTGAGAGTGCAAGGGGAAGGACACACGCAGGTTTTACTATCAAAAGGGGTCCCAGGCTATTTCGCCAGGTTCTCCCTCCTCCCAACCCAGCCCGCGAGACACGCTCGTACCTGGGTAAACCACGCTTGGCTGAGCGGTGCCGTTGGCCTCCTGGCTCTCCCGGGGCGTCCGATGTTCCGACAGCACGGCTCCAAACGTCTCTCTGTACGGGTCTGCTCTCCTCGTTCTTGGCGTCTTCCGCTTTCCTCTCTCCGGTGTAGCCACACACCAGCGGTGGGGAACTCCAACCCCTTATTGGCCTGAGCAGGATGACGTCACTGGGTGGGGGAGTGTCTATGTCTTCTGGGCAATCAAAGTTAAAGGGCCCGCCATATCCTTCTGTGTGATGAAACTTCGTATTGCGGGTTGATGAGGTCCAGTCTTCCGGCTGCAGGGGAAAAAGAGGGGAAGATAGGGGTGTCGGGCTCCACCAGTCCACAATTGTTCTTTCTTCATCCCGTTCCGACCCCCCCTTGTCATATTCTCTCCCCCTTGGATTCTCCCGATCGGGGAGAGGGAACACCCGGGATAGAAAATCAGCATTCCCATTGTCCTTCCCTTTTCTATGTAACACTTTAAAGGAAAAGGGTTGTATAAAAACCAACGGAGGACCCTAGGGTTCTGAGCCTTGTTCCGGGCCATCCATTGTAGAGGGGCATGGTCCGTGTACAAGGTGAATGGTCAGCCCTCGAGGTAATAGCAAAGTTTGTCTATTGCCCACTTAATAGCCAGACAGTCCCGTTCAATGGTGGGGTACTTGGTCTCCTTAGGAAACAACAACCTGCTTATGTACAATAATGGGTGTTCAATCCCATCATCTGCTACCTGGGACAGTACGGCACCCAGGTCATAGTTTGATGTATCCGTGAGCAAGATGAAGGGTTTGTTGAAGTTGGGAGCAGATAGGATTGGACTGGATGTGATGGAGTGTTTCAGAGCATGGAAGGCGTCTATCATTTGGGTGGTTGGGTTTGCTAGGCAACGGGGGCTTGTTTCTTTCCTTAGGGTGTCTGTTAGGGGTGCCGCTATTTCTGAGAACTGTGGGATGAAGCAGAGGCAGTACCCTACTAGACCTAAAAAGGCTCTCATTTCTCTTCTGGTAGTGGGGAATGGTGTTTCCGGGATGGCTCTAATTTTTTCTTTCTGAGGCGCTATTGCCCCCTCTCCTAGCAAGTAGCCTAGGTAACATACTTTTTGGAATGCTATTCTGGATTTCTTGGAGTTGACATGCAGCCCAGCTCGTTCGAGGGCACGAAGGATGGTCTGGAGGTGCCTTAGGTGCGTCTCCCATGTATCGCTGAAAACCACAATGTCATCCAAGTAGGCTGAACAGAACGACTGGTGGTCATGTAAGACGGTATTCATTAATCGCTGAAATGTAGCTGGCGCTCCATGAAGCCCAAAGGGGGGCACATTAAACTCATATAGGCCGTCTGGAGTGGAAAAGGCTGTCTTGTGGTGGTCTTCTTCCCCTAGGGGTACCTGCCAATATCCCTTGGTCAGGTCAATGGTAGTGATGTACTTAGCATCCCCAGCTTTTCGGTCAATTCATCGACCCTAGGGATCGGATATGCGTCAAAAGTGGAGATGTCGTTCAAGGCGCAGAAATCCATACAGAACCGGGTGGATCCGTCGTGTTTCGGTACCATTACTATTGGGGAGGACCAGTTGCTTCTGGAGGGTCTTATGACGCCCAAGCGCAGCATGTCTTGTACCTCTTTTAGTATCATGTCCCTTTTGGCTGCAGGTATTCGGTATGGACGTTGCTTGACGATCTTCCCCGGGATCGTTTCTATACAATGCTCGGCCAGATCTGTTTTTCCTGGGATGTTAGAAAATGTGGAAGCAAAAGGCTGTAGGGTTGTGAGCAATTCGTCCTGTTCTTTCCCAGTGAGCTCCTCATTGATGACCAGCTCCCCCAATGTGTTTCCTAGGGGTTCGTGGGTCGGTAGGGTCAGGTGGGCATTTTTGGGTATGGGGCCCAACCATTTTTTTTAGTAAGTTAATGTGATAGGTCTGCCTTTTCGTCTGGGTTATCTGTAGCTGATATGTCGTCTTCCTTATAATTTTTATTACTTTATAGGGGCCTAGCCACTCGGAGTGAAACCTCCTAGTAGAAGAAGGGAGGAGAACTAGTGCCCAATAATCTAAGGTTACTTTTCTCCATTTTTTTCCAGTGTCGTAGAAGGCCTTCTGCTGTTTCTTACGGTGTTTTAGGTGCGAGTACGCTATTTCACGGAGTTTTCCTATTTTGTTTTTAGCTGTTGGGTGTATTCTACAACCGTTCGAGTCTCTGTGGTTTCTTCCTGTTCCCACGCGTCTTTCGTCATATCCAATAAGGACCGTGGCTGCCTTCCATAGAGGTGCTCGAAGGACGAGCAGCCCAAGCTGCTCTGGACTTGTGCTCGGATTACGTATAAGGCCAGGGGTAGCAGGCGATCCCACTCTCTACCTTGCACTGAGAGCATCTTCTTCAATGTTGTCTTCAATGTCCTGTTATATCGTTCTATGAGTCCGTCTGTCTCAGGATGATAGACGGACGTCCAGATTTGATTTAAACCCAAGGAGCGACATACCTCCCTCATCAGGCGGGATACAAAGGGTGTACCTTGGTCCATGAGGATCTCTTTTGGAAATCCCACCCTCGATTAGAGCTCTACCATCCTATCCGTGATGTTTCGGGTGGTAGGTGCCATTAGAGGAAAGGCCTCTGGGGAACGGGTCGCGTAGTCCACTAATGAGGGCGTACTGGTTCCCTTTTTGGGTTTTCGGTAGGGGTCCAATGAGGTCCATTCCAACCCTCTCGAATGGAGTCCCTACAATCGGCAAAGGCTGCAAGGGAACGGCGGGTGGACGTTGTAGGTTCTTCTTTTGACAGACCCCACACTGCTGGCAATGGGTTTGGATGTCTTTGTAGATGCCTGGCCAGAAGAAGTTCCTTAGTATGTTTTGCGTAGTTTTTTCGGTTCCCGTATGCCCTGCTGTAAGATGTGATTGAGCGAAAAAGAGTATTTGGTCCCTAAAGGTCTTGGGGACCAGAAGTTGTGGCTGATCGTCGGTATTTCCCTGTCGATATAACAGTCCTTCCTGTATGAGAAACCAGGGCTAGGTTGGAGAGGGGTTACTCTGGTTTACGTGGGCAGATTCCCAGGCATTGAACAAAGTAGCGTCATTGGCTTGGGCAAACTTAAAGCTTCGGTCCATTATCCATGGTTCTGGAGTAAGTAGGGCGCTTTGGGGTTTAGAGGAACACTACAAAAACCAACAGAAGGTGCACAGTCCGTTCAGAACAGAATAGCTAACCAATAGTTATTGTGGAGAAATGCATGAGATCCTACAAGTAGTTGAGACACCGCCTCGCAGGAGGTAAGAGTCCATCAGCCCACCCTTATTGGCGGAGCATCGTCATTTGGAACTCTAAGGAATCACTGTCTGAGCCCGGGGTCGCAGATCACCAAGGACTCTACCTGGTGCGCAGGCCAGTGATACCCAGAAAGAAAATGAACTCCTGCCAGGGTGTGTACCCAAAAAATCGAGGGCTCAAGTGATGTGCAGTGCTAGTGAGTGATGTGAAGTTAAAAATGAATACTTGATCAGAAAATGTGTTTAAAATGGATCAACCAAGTTTCATATCTAAAAGAACCTATAGTCTGATTTTAATTTTTAGAGGCTAATTCTTGGTTCGTATTAAAGTGTGGTCGACATGTTTCAGCCGGAATGGTGACTTGACCCGGCTTTCTTCAGGACCGAAAAACACAATAAAAATGCTACTGCCAAACTAATCATAAAGTGAAAAAATCAAAACCCATGCAAACCAAATGTGAGTGTTGGGTACGATAGTGGCGACTGCCACCCTACCAGACAAAAAGTCTCGTGCTTGAGCGTGAGGACAATGTCTTCATTCCTGGAAAAAAGATTTAAACATAAATCATAGGAAATGGACATCATGCACATCAGAACAGAACTACTAGTCGCCATTCGGCAGAGCTATTTCAGCATCGCCCTTATTACAAAAGAAACTCTTAACGATGTTTGTAAACACAATGGTATGTAACTGAAAAAGTGAAGAGACTCACCCAGCTTTATGTGGGAGAACCGCCTCACCTCACCCGGCTGACTGCTCGGAGAAGGAGGCACCGCTCTGTTTAAACGTGGAGAAAGAAGCCAGACAGATTGCGAATTGATACCCATCTGCTCAAGACTCAACACACATGCTTTAAACATTTCAAAAAAACCTACCCTATTAAAAAGTCCAAGACCTCGAGACTACCTAGGTGTATCATATGTTATTTGATGATATCTATTTACAATCCCCTGTCAAACATCTGGTATAACCAGATCAAAAGTAAAACTACGAATAATTATTACCTATGTGATTAGGGGAGATGTTGTAAATTGGTAAATGGCTTACTAAAACAGAGCTTAGGCCAGATTAAAAGGAAACCATCCTGCAATGAACTGGCTGCTTGCTCCGTTTAGTGGCAGAATGTGTCCACATTTCTTAAAAGACTCAGTCAATAGTGAAATTACATCAAAAAAAGGAAATTGAACTGTGGCCCAAAACCCTCCAACCTTACCTGTCCGTCGATACCTCTGACTGGCTCACGAGCTGTCTGGGAGGTACCGGCAGGAAGGGGAGGATTCTCTTTATAGCGGTCGCGATTGACGTGATCGCCTGCAATCAAGGTCAGGTGTGAGTATTAATTGGAAAACACACCGCGAGCGTTTGGACAAAAAAGCGCATGCGCCTTGCTGAGACGCATTACGTCAAAGACTAACAAATATCTCATGCCTAATGCGCAGGCGTCAGTAGTGAACACTACGAGGTTGCGCCGTGTACAAAAAAGCATCTTTTGCTTTGCACGTTGTAATGAAGATAAAGATAAAAGCCTAGATCTAAACCGATCCCTATTCCAGGTGACCATGTGGTGAGAGCAAAGGCGTATGCGATATATACACAAGGACACAACATGTGTCACGCCTCATGTAAACACTTCGTAAACCTAACGCGCAAGCGCCAATTAGCAGTGTAGTCAAACCACGCATGCGCGATGCAACACGGCATTGTAGTAAGGAATAGGCAGCTTAACCCTTAATGCGGGTCACCATAGCGGGAGGCAGCAACCGTAATGAGGCACTCGAGTTAAAAGTCAGGGGAGGATGAAGTAATGATGACTAAAGTTGGCACGATCCAACCCCTAATTAAGTGCTAATAGGTGGCGCAGTCTTGCATTGGTAATTACAGACTCCCTATCGGGACTGAATCGGTTGGCCTTCTTAGATATCTCTATCTTCGTTCACGAGAATTCATTATGCTCTGAACTGTACAAAAAAGCTATGTCCAAAAATTCCCTGTTGTCCTTCAACAGCCATCATCCAAAGGCACTCCGGGAAAATCTTCCAGTTGGTCAGTTTCTGCGGATTCGCAGAAACTGTTCCACTAGACAGTTGTTTGACAAACATGCTGAAGTACTAGCCACACAATTACAATCACGACAATATCCTAAACGTCTAGTGCGACAAGCCTGGAAACGGGCATCAAATAACAATCGTGATGCTCTACTGGACACCAACATGCCCAAGACCACCAATGAGAGACTCACATTTGTTACTACCTTCTGTACTTTGTCTAATCACATACAAAAAACAGTACGGAACCATTGGCAGATACTAAATATAGCGGCTGACAACATATTGCCTTCTCTATTTGCATTTAAGAGGGGTCCAAGTTTGCGCGACAGCCTGGTCCACACAAGACCGCCGTCACTTCCCACTCGTGAGACCAACACCTTGTGGTCACTACCTCCAGTTCGAGGCCATTTTCCGTGTGGCACGTGTAGCGTCTGTCCACAGACCACCAAGACCACTTCAGTGGACATAGGCACAGAACGTCCCTGGATATTACGTAACCACACGAATTGTAATTCGGAATGCGTAATTTACAGAATCACATGTCCATGTACCCTACATTATATAGGATACACTACACGCAAAGTTAAGCTCCGTATCAGCGAGCATAAAAGCACCATCCGCTGCATGAAACAATCCACCTGTCTGACTGAGCACTTCCTAGCCAAGAAACACAAGGCTGAGGACCTCAGGTGGCTCGTACTAGAACACCCGTTTATTCCCCAGCATATAACGGACGTCTCTAAGTTCTTATTTTCCAAAGAACAAAGATGGATTTTTAAGTTGAAGACTGACACCAAAGGACTGAATGACAACATACCGTGGGCTTCCGTTCATACTTAAGTCAGCGAAACTGCTTTCTTGAAGGTCGGTCGAATCTGAATGAACCCTGGGAGTTGACTTATTCCTGTTGCTTCTGATCATCACGAGATGTATTTCTCATATTGAGTGATTAGATATTCAATCCCAAGTGGGAACCCCTGGGTATAGTTATCACATTTTTTTCAAAAGACACCTCACACAGAATCTTAGGTGTTTTTACCACAGCACCTACCTTGTGCTGACATATAAGGCTCTATATTCACCTGTTTTTGTACGGGGCCTATTGTTGTCCTTAGATATTTTCTGGATTACGACAGGTAGTCTCATAATGAGAATACACTGACTGGCATGTAATCTGGGCATGGGGCCTATTAATGTTAGTCATCACTACTTCACCCCCCGCTGTCATAACCAACATGTCAGTATTGTATTAGACTTGAATTAGAGGGGACAAATTGAAATATTTCCCAGTAGCACTTTAAGCAGGTTCTCCCCGCCACTATCTACACTGATGAGGTTGCTACATCTTTCTGACATGACACCTGTTTTCAAAGTCTCAGGTTTTTGGACATAGCAGGACTATATGTTTCTCGACTGACCTGCTTCCGTGTGTGGTCATTTTTTGTCTTTGGATCATCTTTAATAATTCAGTCCCGATAGGGAGTCTGTAATTACCAATGCAAGACTACGCCACCTATTAGCACTTAATTAGGGGTTGGATCGTGCCAACTTTAGTCATCATTACTTCATCCTCCCCTGACTTTTAACTCGAGTGCCTCATTACGGTTGCTGCCTCCCGCTATGGTGACCCCCATTAAGGGTTAAGCTGCCTATTCCTTACTACAATGCCGTGTTGCATCGGGCATGCGTGGTTTGACTACACTGCTAATTGGCGCTTGCGCGTTAGGTTTACGAAGTGTTTACATGAGGCGTGACACATGTTGTGTCCTTGTGTATATATCGCATACGCCTTTGCTCTCACCACATTGTCACCTGGAATAGGGATCGGTTTAGATCTAGGCTTTTATCTTTATCTTCATTACAACGTGCAAAGCAAAAGATGCTTTTTTGTACACGGCGCAACCTCGTAGTGTTCACTACTGACGCCTGCGCATTAGGCATGAGATATTTGTTAGTCTTTGACGTAATGCGTCTCAGCAAGGCGCATGCGCTTTTTTGTCCAAACGCTCGCGGTGTGTTTTCCAATTAATACTCACACCTGACCTTGATTGCAGGCGATCACGTCAATCGCGACCGCTATAAAGAGAATCCTCCCCTTCCTGCCGGTACCTCCCAGACAGCTCGTGAGCCAGTCAGAGGTATCGACGGACAGGTAAGGTTGGAGGGTTTTGGGCCACAGTTGAATTTCCTTTTTTTGATGTAATTTCACTCTTGACTGAGTCTTTTAAGAAATGTGGACACATTCTGCCACTAAACGGAGCAAGCAGCCAGTTCATTGCAGGATGGTTTCCTTTAAATCTGGCCTAAGCTCTGTTTTAGTAAGCCATTTACCAATTTACAACATCTCCCCTAATCACATAGGTAATAATTATTCGTAGTTTTACTTTTGATCTGGTTATACCAGATGTTTGACAGGGGATTGTAAATAGATATCATCAAATAACATATGATACACCTAGGTAGTCTCGAGGTCTTGGACTTTTTAATAGTGTAGGTTTTTTTGAAATGTTTAAAGCATGTGTGTTGAGTCTTGAGCAGATGGGTATCAATTCGCAATCTGTCTGGCTTCTTTCTCCACGTTTAAACAGAGCGGTGCCTCCTTCTCCGAGCAGTCAGCCGGGTGAGGTGAGGCGGTTCTCCCACATAAAGCTGGGTGAGTCTCTTCATTTTTTCAGTTACATACCATTGTGTTTACAAACATCGTTAAGAGTTTCTTTTGTAATAAGGGCGATGCTGAAATAGCTCTGCCGAATGGCGACTAGTAGTTCTGTTCTGATGTGCATGATGTCCATTTCCTATGATTTATGTTTAAATCTTTTTTCCAGGAATGAAGACATTGTCCTCACGCTCAAGCACGAGACTTTTTGTCTGGTAGGGTGGCAGTCGCCACTATCGTACCCAACACTCACATTTGGTTTGCATGGGTTTTGATTTTTTCACTTTATGATTAGTTTGGCAGTAGCATTTTTATTGTGTTTTTCGGTCCTGAAGAAAGCCGGGTCAAGTCACCATTCCGGCTGAAACATGTCGACCACACTTTAATACGAACCAAGAATTAGCCTCTAAAAATTAAAATCAGACTATAGGTTCTTTTAGATATGAAACTTGGTTGATCCATATTAAACACATTTTCTGATCAAGTATTCATTTTTAACTTCACATCACTCACTAGCACTGCACAACAGTTGAGCCCTCGATTTTTTGGGTACACACCCTGGCAGGAGTTCATTTTCTTTCTGGGTATCACTGGCCTGCGCACCAGGTAGAGTCCTTGGTGATCTGCGACCCCGGGCTCAGACAGTGATTCCTTAGAGTTCCAAATGACGATGCTCCGCCAATAAGGGTGGGCTGATGGACTCTTACCTCCTGCGAGGCGGTGTCTCAACTACTTGTAGGATCTCATGCATTTCTCCACAATAACTATTGGTTAGCTATTCTGTTCTGAACGGACTGTGCACCTTCTGTTGGTTTTTGTAATGTCTAGTTGGGATTGGAGGTGTATTAGTCCTTAAACCAAGTCCCCCTTTTCTTGACCCTCTTATAAAATTGATTTTTGGTTTAGAGGAACACGCCTGATGTGTGGACAAAGTGTGCAGAAAGAGGGTCAGGAATTCAGGGTTGTCTGTGCCTATGATCAGGTCTTCAGGTAAGGTCCCTAGCACCCCTAGCTGAACTCTACAGGGGGAGGCCAGTTTAGGATACGAAACCACAGAAGCCAAAGGATAAGGTCTAACATCCCCATGCACGCATTTAGGGCCTCATGTAGGAAGCCAAATACCGGTCGGTAACGGACGATTTTCGGTAATTATACCGTTACCGACCGGTATTTTGGCTTTTGGTATGTAGGGGGCTCATTTCTGTATTCGGTAATTTACCGAATCGGTAAAATTACCGAATCGGTAATTTTACCGATTCGGTAAATTCCGAATACAGAAATGAGATGTAGGGGGAGTGTGTGGGTGTTTTTAGGAGTCGGTATTTACCACCAACTAATAGTTGGTGGTAAATAATTAATGGATGTGTGTAAGCATTTTTAAGCGCTTAGCAGTGTGCAATGTGGCAGACATACATGCCCTTAGGGCATGTATGTGTGCCACATGTGCACACATGGCCGAATCAGGGGTGCAACAGGGTGTCAATGTGACACCCTGCCACCCTTGCATGTGTTCCCCCCATTACCGAATCGGTATTTACCGATTCGGTAATGAGGCATACCTTCCCATCAATGGGAAGGTATGCCTCATTACCGATTCGGTAATTACCGAATTTTAACGAATCGGTAAAAATTACCGACACTTTACCTACATACGAGTTACCACTTCTTAAATACCGATTCGGTAACGTTCGGTATTTAAGAAGTGGTAACTGGTATGCTACCTACATGAGGCCCTTAATGTGTACCAGAGTGTGGGGTATAACTTGACTGGGATGTACGAGAGCCTGTAATATAACGGATTGTTTACACCCGGAATCTAGGAGTGCTTTTACCTCCCTCCCATTCACCTGTACACTTACATGGAACGCGCCTCCCATCTCATCAGTATATAAGATGGCTTTAGGGATATATCCCACTTCCATGGGCTCCTCCTCTGGTTTACACTGGGGACAGAGGCGGGCGATATGGCCCCATTCCCCACAGTCGAAACACTAGGGGCCCCGGAACATGGGGATCTCGGTCTTGGCAGGTTTGGGTTTAGCAGGTTCGAGCGAAGATCGTGTTTTCCTATCGGCCTTCAAGGGGAAAGGGCGTGGATGTTTCTCTGCTTCCCAAACGGTGTTACGGGGTTGGGCCCTCGAGTATGTTGTAGCCATGTCAATTGCTTGTTCAGGGGTAAGATGGGAGTGCTGTCTTAGCCATCTCTGTGTGTTGTAAGGTAGTGCTTCAAGAAACTGTTCAAAATATATGCGGTTCATGATTTCCTCCTTAGTACTCGTGGAGGGGCGAAGCCATTTATTTGCGGCCATCTCGAGGCGGGAGTACAGAGTTTTGGGGTTTTCTCCCACCAGTCCCTTTTCCTTTCTAAAACGTACTCGATATGCTTCAACGTCAAGACCAAGGTGGTCTAAGATAACGTATTTGATTTCCGCATATGAGGTATCGCCAGTGGCGTTTGCCACTTGATATGCGGCCTGTGCTTCTCCGGTTAATAATGGGGCTAGTAAGAAAGGACATTTTTCCTCAGGCCAGCCCGATGCACGGGCGGCGCGCTCAAAGTTTACCAAAAAGGCGTCGGGGTCCTCCCTGTGTACGTACTTCGATTTGCCAGAAGGTCCAGGAGGGGTACCCCGATAGTCTCTGGACACGGGGGAGGGTGCTTCTGACACCATTTTCTATATCCCCTCCATTTGTGCTGACATGGTATTTTTGAAGACATCGCGGTCGGCCTGCGCTGACGTCATCTGTCTTTCGACTGCCCATTCTAGCTTCTCTTGTCCCTTTACTAGGTGCTGTATCAGGGCGTCCATCAAGGGGTTACTGATGGGTGATGTTATAGTGGCCGCATTCTCCACCACTTGTTGCGGGATGGACTAAGGAACACCTACGCTGACTCGAGGCAATGAAGGTTTTATTTTCCCTAATACACACCTTCTATGGGAAGCCAGGGTTAAAGGTCAAGAGTCCACTCCGAGAACTTCTTCCTTCGTTAGGAGCTCTCTCTTCTCCTGGTCTTTAAGCTGTCCTCCCGGCCTGACGTCGTCTGTAGGGGAATAGCTTCAGCTCCGTCTCATGAGTTGTAAGTGTTGTGAAGTAGTGTATACTTTGTAAGGGAAAGGGAGTGAGGAAGGCACTCGTGAATCACTTCTACTGTAATAGTGAGGGTGCACGGTGGTAGGAGTGGAGTGAGAGTGCAAGGGGAAGGACACACACAGGTTTTACTATCGGAAGGGGCCCCAGGCTATTTCACCGGGTTCTCCCTCCTCCCGACCCAGCCCGCGAGACGCGCTCATACCTGGATAAGCCACGCTCCTCTTGGAGCGTGGCTGGGTGAAGAGCGGTGCCGTTGGCCTCCTGGCTCTCCCGGGGCATCCAATGTTCCAACAGCATGGCTCCAAACGTCTCTCTGTACGGGTCTGCTCTCCTCGTTCTTGGCGTCTTCTTTGTCTTCCGCTTTCCTCTCTCCGGTGTAGCCACACACCAGCGATGGGAAACTCCAACCCCTGATGACGTCACTGGGTGGGGGAGTGTATCTCTTCCGGGCAATCCCAGTTAAAGGGCCCGCCGTATCCTTCTGTGTGATGAAACTTCGTATCGCGGGTTGATGAGGTCCAGTCATCCGGCTGCAGGGAACAAGAGGGGAAGATAGGGGTGTCGGGCTCCACCAGTCCACAATTGTTCTTTCTTCATCCCGTTCCGACCCGCCCTTGTTACAATACTACATGTGTAATCAGGCCCGCTACACTTACTGCCAATACTCGCAGATCACTATGTAGCCATTCTAGCTAAAGGCCACTAACCTGCGGCTCCTGACGTGGCATGTCAGAGGCCATAACGATCAGCGTAAAACCAGGAAGGTGATGTCCTACCTCAAAAGGCACAATGTGGATGTGGCGCTTCGCCAGGAGACTCACCTCCCAGTGTCGGACCTCTCACTACTTCAAAGCAGAGTATGGGGCACGTTTCACACAGCAGGATTCACCTCACACGCTCGAGGGGTACTGACATGGATCAATCCTGTGTCCAAACTCACACTTGGAGAATTACACACAGACGCGAATTGCCGTTATGTGGTATCTAGATGCAGAGAGCAGAGCATAGACTATCTACTGACTAATGTTTAAGGTCCTAACTTTGATTGCCCGCAATTTTACTCTAACCTCCTGAGGATAGCTAGACTGCTCCCTGATGCAACGCAGATCTGGGGGGGGGGGGGGGACTTTAATTGTACGATACACCCTGACTTCGATCGCTCTGGAGGTCCACCAAGACACCTATCGCAAGCAGCAGAAGTTATATTGGACACACTAACAGAGCTAAACATGTTCGATGGGTGGCGTTATCGCTCACCGCTACCTGGAGGTTTTACACACTACTCTGCACCTCACATCTTGCACTCCAGAATAGATTATTGGTTTCTATCACGGACACTACAGAATTCTCTTAAAGACCGTGAGGTTTTGCCCCGAACTTACTCAGATCACTCTCCGGTGCTCCTGATCATAACTGCTCCGATCAAAAGGCCACCCCAGTTTACATGGCGGTTTCCCCCCTATGCACAGTTAGACAAACTATTTCGAGTAGAGTTGCAGGAGGCTATGGAAACCTTTTTGGATCTGTCCCTCACTTCACCACAGTTTGGGAAATGTTCAAGGTATACATACATCAAATCGATTAGAGATTGACTGAAGCACTTAGAAAAAACATTAGCGGATCTGGAGAGAGCGACACAGACCTAGGATGATCCCACACTACACAACACGCTAAAAGCTACACTACACCGAGGCGGATAGGGAAGTGAAACCCCTTGGTAAATAAGCCATGGCTAGAGTGTATGGAGAGGGAGAGCGTCCAGGTGCCACCCTCGCTAATCCTCCAAAAGGTCATAGAGCTACCACACATCCCATAGAACTGTATATGGATGATGTAATGGCGCTAACAGACCCAGAAAAGGTAGCGGATTGTTTCAGAGAATATTGCACAACCCTCTATCAAACTAGATCCAATCTGAAATCCTAGAATATTTGGAATATATCAAATTACCATGGCTATTGGATGGTCATAGAGAATTTCTGATGCGCCCACTAGAGACGTGGGAAATTAAAGCGGCTATTTCTGCGATGCGAGCAGGTGGTGCGCCAGGGCAGGATGAACTCACGGTGGGGTTCTATAAAGCGTTTCAGGACCTCCTGGCACCGCATCTGTTATCTTTGTTTGAAGAAATGGCTAAGGAGGGCATAATGCCCCCCACAATGAGAGAGGTGCTTCTAGTAGTTATATTGAAACCAGGTAAACCTCCAAATTGTTGCTCGTCCTATCATCCGCTCTCTTTACTGAATGCTGACACCAAAATATTTGCCAAGGTCTTAGCAAATAGGCTAGTCCCATTAATGCCAACCTTGGTGGGAATATAACAATAAGGCTTTATCCCAGAACGCACTCTTATATACAACCTCCACACAGTATTCGGCGCTATACACCACACTGCCCCGGATAAAAAAGCAGGAACAATATTTTTGATGCTGAAAAAGCATTTGATTCAGTGGAATGGAAGTTCATGATGCTGACCCTGGAGCGTATGGGGCTGAGAAGCGTTTACATAAGCCTAATTAGCACACTTTACAGAAACCCAGCAGCTAGAGTAAAGGTGGGCGAGGTGGTCACTACCCCGCTGGAAATAACCAGAGGCACCAGGCAGGGTTGCCCTCTGTCGCCGTTATTGTATGCATTGGTGGCTGAACCACTGACGTGTGCACTGTGAGAGTACCATAATCATAGGGGGATACGGTTACCGAACTACAATCTTATTGTCTCCACATACGCTGATGACACTCTCCTGTATATCAGAGACCCAGCCACCAATGTGTCTCCTGTGCTACGTGAAATAGTACGCTTTGGCGAACTATCCAGCCTTAAAATAAACTGGTCGAAATCGGTGATATTCCCTCTGACTCCATCAACTATCCCAGAGGAATTGGATTTCCCGCTGCAGTGATCTGAGGACCCGGTACGGTATCTGGGGATACAAACACACACAGATCCAGACCTTGTGTTCCGAGAGAACTATGGTCGCGCCGTAGCTAAGCTAAAAGACAACATTGCGTGCTGGATCAGTCTTCCCCTTTCCCTACTAAGAAGAATATCATTAATGAAAATGGTTGTTTTCCCCCGCTTTCTCTTTTTATTTATTAACATACCTATGGTCTTACCTGCCCAATTCTTCAAACATATCCGCTCATTGCTCATTAAATTGGCATGGGCCGGTAAACAACCCCGAGCCTCCTTGGAACTGATGGTCTTACCTTATTCAATTGGTGGATTGGGAGCACCAGATCTGGATCTATATTATAGGGCGGCACAAGCCTCACATGCCTATTTCTGGCTGCACCAGCAGACTACCCCTCCGCACCTGTATATAGAGCGCGTAATGCAGGCACCAGTGCATTTAGCGACCACCCGCATAACAGAACTACCACTACTCTGGACTCAATAAATGCAACAGTTCATGCATGGCACAATCTTATAAACAGACAGGCGGCAACTGTATTATACTCACCTCATATTCCCATTGCCTGGTGTGAATGGTTACCGACGTTAACTTCCCCGGAGACGGTAGAAGCACTGCACACTTTGGGGCTGAACACGATAGGTGACTTTTTCAGAGATGGCCGGGGAAGGGAGGTGACCAACTTACTAGAGATGGAACCGAGGACCAAGCTTTTAACTACATTCCATTACTTCAGAACCCGGAGTGCGCTAAGACGAATGCTGGGCGATGAAATGCTGGAACTCCCGGAGGTGTGTATTTATACTGCAATGATTCAAGCAACATTTCCTAAACGACTAGTAACTAGGATATACTCCCAGACGCAGGAACTATATAGAGATCACCATAATAAAGCCCGACTTGACTGGCAAATGGACTTAGAAATGACCATAGATGATGGCATGTGGAAATACTGCTGTGAGGCTACTAAACGTATCTCGCTTAATGGGCGACATAGACTTATCCAGTTCAATTTTTTGAACCACATTTATTACACACCAAAACGTCTCCACAAATATGGGCTACGTGCCACGACTAGCTGCGATCGTTGCGGAGCTCCAGTGGCCGACTTTCTACACCTAGCATGGCTCTGCCCGCAAATTGCTAGCTACTGGACACAAATCTTTGCTGAAATCCAGGTGATAACGCAGGTAGAACTTAGCCCAGACCCGCTACTAGCACTGCTAGCCTACTCTAAGAAGATGGTGGACATGGCGCTCCTAGTTGCCAAACGAGTTTTGGCAATGCGCTGGTCCAGAGGCCCCCCCACGCTGAAACAATGGTCTAGAGATATGCTATATTGCAACACACAGGCAGAAACATACAGCGAGCTCCTCCCCCCTAGGAATCAACCGAAGAACTTTTGTAGCCTATATGCTACTTGCGCTGCAACTAAAAACATGGAACAAATCATACCACCTCCAATGGTTGAGGAAAATTTGCTGCAGTTACAGACATAGCTAATGTATCGAGAGTTGAGAGTTCTGTGCTATTACGATAACAGCCCAAGTGTTACCCGCAAAACATCCCATACCTAGAATAGCCACACATTCCCCCATATCACTAGTACCATAATGCATTGGGATGGTTAGTGTAATTGTGTGTGGTCTCATGATGCCTGACAATGAATCAAATCACTCGTGTCCTTTGAATAGAGAACCGCCCCTCTCATTCATTGCTTGGCTTCTCCAATCCGTTGGAAATCCTGCCTGTCCTGATTGCTACGATTCTTTTGTTGGAGATATTCGAGTTTTGGATCCCTGCACGCCACTTGCGGCGTTCTCCTGAAGTATCCTGTTACACCTGAAAGAGAACTAAACATCTATATCCTTGTTGGACTCCGGTTGGAATCTTCCCGTATCTACAAAGAGTCCCCCGAGTGATTTTGTTCATCACGCCGGTTCCCCTTTCTCGACCGGAACAAGAATGAATTCTTGATTTATTTGTGCAACCGTTCTGAAGACTGCTACGAACAAACTTGCGGTTCTTAGAACAAGAGAGCTTTAATTTACCTTCGTATCCTCACGGCGGTAAGCGGAAGATTAATTGCTTGGGTGGATTCGTTACTCGCCTCAATAAAAAAAAAACACCACATTCGCGAATGAATCGAACATTGTGGCAAAGGTTAAACTAAACCGGGAGCGATACTATTCCCTGCTGAGATTTGGTCTCGTAATACGGAAAACTATATTGCAATTCATTTGTCTTCTTCACGGAACTTCCACTTCCTGAGAACTTTCAAAGGCATTTATTTTGTGACACAGCGTTTATCCCGAACTCAGCGTTTCGAAGATTGCACAAGAGTATCCTTTACCCTTAACTACACGAGCAGCAAACCAAATTTGCATTTAGACTATTAGTGCACAATTTTCTCCTGGAGGACTACGCTCTTACCTTTTTATTTGCCTTTGGTTCGAGTTGCATATACAAAGGGTGAGTTGAGACCATACACAATTCTACTGTTCTGTAAAAACAAGCATTGACACCTCACCTTTTGTAATATATACTGTTTGAGGTTACTAATGTTGGATGTCCCTTTCTCGTTCACAGTATCTACTAGTTGCTTCCTCGCCCATTGGTTATTCCTGCACTGTGTCTCCTTCGTGGAAGTTCCAAGTCTGCTAATCGCTCCCTGGGGGTACCTGTAGGCTTCCTGTTATATCTACATCGGAAGCTTACAGTATTCTCGGGGAAGGTGAGACCTAGCTTCGCTCCTGAGGATCATAGGTGGTCGACACCCTCTAGCAGTGACACCAAGGCACCTAGAATGCTAAACCTCTGACTTGGGTGTTCCATGTGGGGTATATGCATTGAGTTACACACTCCCGCAGGATCTGATAGCTGGTTGTGATCTGACAATGTGGAGGAGCATCATATGAACTATGACCAAATGGAATCATTATGTGGATTGGATTATTATCATGTATGTGATATGTTGCAAAGTGGAAAAAAAAAAAAAGGTGTGTGGAAATAGAGGAACTTATGCCAGTGCTTATGGGTGGCACTTAGGTGCTGCTTCGCTCATCACTTCTGGAGCAGAGTGACATTGGCGAGAAGCCGCATGATGCCACTTACCAGCGTGCAGGAAACTTGCTCTAAATATTTCCAGTCTTTTCCCTAAGAATGATCCACAATGTGAGGATTCTGCATTTAGATGTAGCCATCAGAATAAAACCTATTCTACAGACTTGGGCATGGAAAACTTATCCAGGGCTTCAATGTGTAAGATCATTAGGTACAGTAATAGACTGCTTCAAAATTACCAATAAAGCTCTATGCTCAAACCCTCCCTCCTAGACAATCTGCCTCTGGCAATGTTTTTCAGGGCTCCAAGGATCTGTTGCTTTCAAATGTCACCATCGAAACCTCTGGAGACATCCCATTTCAGCCGTAAGGTCACACCCAACGAGGGCTCAGAGCATATGTCCTTCACCCTTAACTGTGTTGGCAGCATATAGTACAGGGTAGAAGTCATGGAATTAGTTCTTAAATCCCACCTTGTCTGTTAAAAAAGTTAACAAATGTGGGAATTTCCCACTCTTTGATTGTCTTACACACCAAGAATATGCTTGTTTTGTCCTCCCGAAGATACATTCAAAGTATGTATCTCCCATAATTATTTTTCCATAATGTAAGGAAAGACATTTTTTGCATGATCAGCCCCTCCTCCCATTTTTGGAATGATTCTGCTGGTTTCTGACTCTGTTGCACTGGGCCCCTGCTAACCAGCCCAGGTTCATGTGTTCTGACCCATTAAATATGTGTACAACCTGCTAATTCATGATTGGCATACTTAACTTACCTGCAAGTCTCTAGTGTATGATTAAATGTCACTAGTGAACTGCAGCACCTATTGTGCCACCCCTAAAGTTACTAAGTAAAGCATGTCTTCAGGCCTGCCCATCAGCCAGAGTGTGTAGTTGTATAACTGCAAATTCAACCTGGCAAAATTAACCTTCTGCCAGACCAAAATATTCCCTTTAAATACTGATAAGTACCTCTAAGGTAGGTCCTAAATAGGGCCGGGAGTATAGTCATTGAAAAGTAGGACGTGTGTTCTTAAGTTATACATGTCAGGTCACTGAAAAATGTTCAAAGTAGTTTTTACTGTGGCAAGGCTGCTACTCCTATACAAAAGCAATGGATTGCATTATAACACCTTATAATGCATAAATTCATTATGGAAATAGCTGGAACCATGTAACATGGAGTCGAATTAATAGGAATTGTAAATCCAATCTGATGGTCAAGTTAAATTCCTATTTTGAAATTTCCACTTTTAGAAGGCTGGCCTTTTCCTGCCTAAAGAACAAGTTACTTACCTTCGGTAACGCTTTTTCTGGTGGATACAGTATCTGCCTGTGGATTCCTCACCTTGTGAATATCCCCTGCGCCAGCAACATTCGGGAACTTTTGTAGCAGTCCACGCCGATGAGGTCGAAGATGACGTCACAGAGGCACGACTCCGCTCGCGACTCCGCTGATGTCACCGGCTCCATAAGAAGACCACGTCGGCATGATGACGTCAGTTCCGCCCTTTTTTCCGTGCCCTTGAGGCACACAGACGGACTGACAGAAATATATACACAGCATACACAGAACATAATATACAATGCAACACACACAGTGTGGAGAATAAATAGAAAGGCAAAAGAAATAACACACTGCCTTTGATAGCAACAAATACATTTTGAAACACCATCATATACTGAAGGTATACAAGGGTGGACAACGGGGAGGCGGGTGGGTCAGTGAGGAATCCACAGGCAGATACTGTATCCACCAGAAAAAGCGCTACCGAAGGTAAGTAACTTGTTCCTCTGATGGATACATCTGCCAGTGGATTCCTCACCTTGTGAATAGATTCCCACAGCAGTCCCACTCCCGGAGGAGGGTGTCCACCCTTCTATACCAGAAAGTCCTGAAGGACGGAACGAGCAAAATGTCCGTCCCTCCTCACCTCGGTGTCTAAACAATAATGTTTTGCAAAAGTGTGGAGGGAGGCCCAAGTTGCCGCCCTACAACAGGAACACCCCTAGACAAAGCAGAAGTGGAAGACTTAGCTCTAGTGGAATGGGCTCTTAAACCCTCTGGAGGTTCCTTACCAGCCAAAGAGTAGCATATCTTGATGCACGAGACAATCCATCTGGAAAGGGTGCGCTTGTGCACCGCTCTGCCTTTCCTGCAGCCAACAAAGCCCACGAAGAGCTGGTCATCAACTCGAAAGTCCTTTGTCCTGTCAAGGTAGAAGCTCACCGCCCTCTTAGGGTCCAAGCGGTGAAGTCTCTCCTCCTCCTTGGATGGGTGAGGGGGAGGATAGAAGGTAGGAAGGGTAATGGACTGCCCCAGATGGAAGGGAGTTGCCACTTTGGGCAGAAACGCAGCCCTGGTCCTGAGTACCATTCTTTCAGCATAAATGGTCAAAAAAGGGGGTTTTGAACTTAGAGCTTGAAGCTCACTTACCCTCCTTGCCGAAGTGATTGCAATGAGAAAAAACATCTTAAAAGACAACAGTCTCAAACACTTGTGTAAGGGCTCAAAGGGAGAACCCATAAGATAAGTTAAGACAAGGTTTAAGTACAATTGAGGCACAATAAAGGGAGTAGGAGGAAATCTGTTTGTAAGACCCTTTAGAAATCGTAGAACAATAGGTGATTTGAACAATGACGGCTGATCCGGCAAGCAAAGGAAAGCCGACAAAGCCGATAAGTATCCCTTAACAGTAGCCACAGCAAATCCTTGCTGAGCAAGAGAAAGGGCAAACTGCAGAATGTCAGATAAACTAGCCCTCAAAGGATCAATTGACTTCTCTCCACACCAGAGTACTAATTTAGACCACCTATAGGAATAGATAGATTTGGTGGAATGACGTCTGGCAGACAAAATTACATCTACCACATCAGGCGGGAGAGAAAA
The DNA here is from genome assembly GCF_964204655.1 of Triturus cristatus. Taxonomy (NCBI): domain Eukaryota; kingdom Metazoa; phylum Chordata; class Amphibia; order Caudata; family Salamandridae; genus Triturus; species Triturus cristatus. Next base: position 428,132,023 of record NC_140593.1, read on the forward strand.
AGAATTCAGGTTGCCCCGTTCAATCTCCATGCATGAAGGTGTAAGCTCTGGAGGTGGGGGTGTAGAACCTGCCCCTCTGATTGCGAGAGGAGGTCTGCCCTGAGAGGGAGATGGAGCGGAGGGCACGAGGAGAGGTGGAGAAGATCTGTGTACCACACCCTTCTTGGCCAATCCGGGGCGATCAATATAACTTGGGCCCGGTCTTGGCGAATCTTCCTCAGAACCCGAGGAATCAAGGGTATGGGAGGAAACGCGTTAAAGAGTTGTGAGCTCCAACTCAACTGAAACGCGTTCCCCAATGCACCCTGCATCGGATACTGGAGACTGCAGAATGACGGGCAATGAGCGTTCTCATGAGTGGCAACAGGTCCACCCAAGGAGTCCTCCACGCCCGAAAGACATGACGAACCACCTCCGGATGGAGCCTCCACTCGTGGTCGGCGGAGAACTGCCAACTGAGACTGTCTGCACGTACGTTCAGAAGCTCGGCCAGATGATTTGCCATCAGACAAATCTGATGGTCCTGAGCCCAGGACCAGGGACTCAGAGCCTCTCTGCAGAGACAAAGAGACCCCACTCCTCCCTGCTTGTTCACATACCACATCGCGGTAGTGTTCTCCGTCAGGACTTGATCCAACTGACAGTGAAGTGAAGGGAGGAAGGCCTTGAGTGCCAAACGAATCGCCCGCAATTCCAGAAGGTTGATGTGAAGCAACCTTTCCTCTGGAGACCAAAGACCTTTGATCTCCAGATCCCCCAGATGCGCACCCCACCCTAAAGTGGATACATCCGTTATCACTGTGGCCACCGATGGAGGTAGATGGAAGGGCTTTCCTTGAGACAGATTGCCCTCCACACTCCACCAAGATAGATCCGCCGCAGCTTCTCTGGAGATCCTTACAGAGTCCATGAGATCTCCTTTGTGTTGATACCACTGCCTACGGAGGCACCACTGGAGCGCCCTCACGTGCCAGCGTGCATGGTTGACCAACAGAATGCAAGAAGCAAACAGACCGAGCAGGCGAAGGACCTTCATGACTGGAACGACCGCTCCATTGTAAAATAAAGGAATTAATTCCTGTATGTCGAGGATCCTCTGTGGAGGTGGGAATGCCCGACACACAGTAGTGTCCAGTACCGCACCTATGAACAGGTTGCACTGAGAGGGCTCCAGGTGCAATTTGGGCACATTTATCGAGAAACCCAATTTGTACAACAGCTGAGTTGTTACATGCAGATGATGTAGCACCTTCTCCGGCGACTCCGCTTTGATCAGCCAGTCGTCCAGATAGGGGAAAACTGAAATCCCCGACCTTCTGAGATGGGCTGCCACCACTGCCATCACCTTCGGGAAGACTCGGGGTGCAGTAGTAAGACCAAATGGAAGGACCGCAAACTGTTAATGTTGCGATCCTACCGTAAACCGGAGATACTTCCTGTGTGACTTCAGGATGGGGATGTGGAAATACGCATCCTGCAAGTCGATCGACACCATCCAGTCCTCCTGATTCAGTGCCTGAAGAACCTGCGCAAGGGTGAGCATCTTGAACTTCTCTTGCTTCAGATAAAGATTCAAGATCCTGAGGTCCAATATCGGACGCAATCTGCCGTCCTTTTTCGGAATCAGGAAATACCGGGAGTAGCATCCCTGACCCCTCTCCTGCTCTGGAACCACCTCTATTGCACCTTTCTGTAGTAACTTCAGGACTTCCTCCTGTAGGAGAAGATGGTGATTCTCTGAGCAAGCCCCTTGACAAGGAGGGTAATTTGGAGGGAAGTCCCGAAAGGGAAGGGCGTACCCATTTTCTACAAGATCTAGAACCCAAAGATTTGTAGTAACAGATTTCCAATCTTGTAGAAAATGGGTAAGCCGGCCCCCCACAGGACCAGCATGATCCAGAATGGCGGATCTAGGGCTGCTTTGCGGTGGCGGGAGGGGCTGAGGAAGAGGAGGAGGAGGAGAGCTGACGGTCACGTGTGCGACCCCTGATTCTGCCTCTGTATCCCTTATACAGAGAGCTCTGCTGTTGTTGCTGCTGTTGCTGCTGGGTCTGCCTGTAGGAACGAAAGGTTGCCCTTCCGAAACCCCTATTTCTTTTAAACGACCCCCTTGACTGGGATTGAAGGCCCAAAGACTTAGCCGTAGCCTTGCTTTCTTTAAAACGTTCATGTGCAGCATCTGCCTTTTTGCCAAAGAGACCAGAGCCATCAAAAGGCAAGTCCAACAGTGTTGATTGTACATCAGGGGAAAACTCTGAAGACTTAAGCCACACACTCCTCCTAGTGGCAACAGAAGACCCCATGACTCTTGCTACTGAGTCAGCTGTGTCCAGTCCACTCTGTATCACCTGACTCGCTGCTGCCTGGGCATCCGCCAGGACCTCATTAAAACCAACCCTGTCCTTCTCTGATAGTTTTGGAGATAATTTCTTTGCAGAATCCATGAGCGCATGAAAATAGCGTCCCAAAAGGCAAGTGGCATTCGTAGACTTAAGAGCCATGCTGGCTGATGAAAAAACCTTTTTGGCTGATTGATCTAATTTCTTGGCCTCTCTGTCACTTGGAACCTGGGGAAAAGCACCTTTAGATTTCCCTGAACAAGCAGCCTGCACCACCAGGCTCTCAGGCGACGGATGAGAAGTTAAAAACTCAGGGTCCCCCGGAGCTTCCCTATACCTTCTGGCAACTGTTTTCGAAACTGCGGGAGCAGAAAAAGGCTTACGCCACACTTCCATTACAGGATCTATGATGGCCTCATTAAAGGGCAACAAGTGTTCTGAAACAGTGGTGGGAGAATGCAGCACCTCTGTCAAAATGTTTGACTTGAATTCAGTTGAAGGCAACTGCAGATCTAACAGCTCAGCTGCCTTCCTTATGACTGCACGATATGGTGCCACATCCTTTGAGGGTTCATCAGAAGGTGGAGTAATTTCCCATTCAGGAGATAAATCCAAACCACTAGCCTCCTTTAGCTCTTCAAAAACGTCATCAGACTCCACAAACTCTCTTTCTTCTGCCTCTTCCTAAAGGTACCTTTGCTCATCAGGCACCCTTTGAGCCTCGCTCCTAGACCGGATTCTTACAACCGGCGTCGGCGGAGCCGTATTCGAATCCGACGGCGCCGGTGCCGGCGTCGAACGTGGATCCACAGGAGCAGCCGGCGTCGAACGAGGTCGAGCCGGCACCGGTGAAGAAGGGAGCGGTGTCGATGTCCTCGGCGCCGGTAGATGCCAAGCCGACGTCACCGGAAAAAATGGCATGAAGGGGGCCTGTGGATAGGCTTGAGGCACCCCCAAACTGAAGGCCATTGGACCCATCAGACCCGAAGGTGCACCAGTGGAGTACATGGCTCTTGAAAATACCCCGTACATTGCAATTAGGTAATGCGTGGGGTCCTGACCTGGTCCAGGGAATGCAGGGTACTGATCAGGCATCACCAGACTTGGGCCAACCGGCGCCGACGGTGGAATCTGCGGGGTCGAAGGCTCACCCGGTACTGGAAGCTCCTCAACCGGAGCCGGAGACGGAACTGGCGTCGGAGATGGAACCAGCGCCGGAGATGGAGCCGGTGAATGAACCGGTGAAGCCACTGGAGAAGAAGGACCAACAGGTGAATCCGGAACGGGCGAGGGAGACACCGAGTCCTTACGGCGTCGAGAAGGTGACTTCGACTTCGGAGCCGTACCCTTGTCAGAGTCACGTCGAGAAGAATGGCTCCTCTTCTTTTTGTGCTTCTTAGATCTTGAGGCATGCCCCGAAGTCGACTTCGACGCCGACCTCGACCTTGACCTCGTCCTGGATTTTCTCCTACCTCTCTTCTCTTTTTCCATCCTCGTGATGAAAAGCTTTGCTTCTCTCTCCTTTAGAGCCTTGGTGCTCATCTTGCGACAGCAAGAGCATCCATCCACATCATGGTCCGAAGATAGGCACCATACGCAGTCGTCATGTGGATCCGTGATGGACATATGCTTTCCACATTCGCGACACGGCTTGAACCCCGACTTCTTTGTTGACATTTTCACAAAAAAAAGACAGAGAAATCCAGTAGAAATACAAAGTAACAGTGAAGCTACAGATAGAGATTCCCGAAATCCGTTGGCGTCGACGGCGCGGAAAAAAGGGAACTGACGTAATCACGCCGACGAGGTCTTGTGGATCCGGTGACGTCAGCGGAGTTGTGAGCGGAGTCGCGCCTCTGTGACGTCGTCTTCGACCTCATCGGCGTGGACTGCTACAAAAGTTTACGAATGTTGCTGGCGCAGGGGATATTCACAAGGTGAGGAATCCACTGGCAGATGTATCCATCAGAAGCCTCTAGTAGACTTTCAGAGTTAATTCCCAACTGTCACCTGGCAGCCGTTTGGGAGGGGTGAATGGCTCCCAAGAGAGGAACAAATGGCCTTAGCTAAAAGGAGGTGTGACCTTCTCCTGACATGATGGCCTAGTGGCTATGCCCACCAATGCACAAACTTCAAAGGGGCATTACCCCTCACAGGCAGATGTAGCTCAAACCGAGGCCTGTCCTTGTTCAAGTAGCCAGAATGGCACCCATCCCAGTGGGGGGAAACACTGTTCAAGAGCTGGTTTGCCATGGGAGTTCCTCATTTCCCTAGCCACATCACACAGTTATGTCCAGAGCTCTGACCAAGGGAAGAAAGATTTTGCTATGTTGGATTTTGGCAGCGCAGGGCACTGGGGGATTGTTTAGGACCAAACCCCCAGGATGTGATGTCAATGTGGGTAGGATTACCCCTTTGAATGTTTTCCCTAATAGACAGGGAGCCTTGCTTATTCACTAGCTAGTGCCAAGCATACAAGTGGCATTGCTTTGTACTTAGCAAACACAAAGAGATGATGGACGGAGTGCTGAACCATTTCAAACACTCACCCCCAGTCACAGATCTGGGTTGAATCCATCATTCTTTAGCTCACTTTGCCACCCCAGTTTAGACACAGCTATATGCAAATCAGTCATGACCCTGTGCCTCATGAGAACAGTCCAGCCCGAACTGCCAAGCCGTGTCTTCCCTGCACCAGAAACCGGTCCCAGGATGCTTGTTTCCGGTCCAGGGAAGACATGGCTTGGCAGTTCGGGCTGGACTGTTCTCATGAGGCACAGGGTCAAGACTGATTTGCATATAGCTGTGTCTGAACTGGGGTGGCAAAGTGAGCTAAAGAATGATGATGGATTCAACCCAGATCTGTGACTGGGGGTGAGTGTTTGAAAAGTTTCAGCACTCCGTCCATCATCTCTTTCTGTTTGCTTTGTTCGCCCTAAGTTGTCAGGATATGCCCAGACATGCGTCCTTTGCTCACTTTGCCACTGGATTCAAGCTAGCCTGGCTGATGAGGGCTGTTAGCCCGAAACCGGTCCCAGGATGCTTGTTTCCGGTCCAGGGAAGATATGGCTTGGCAGTTCAGGCTGGACTGTTCCCATGAGGCACAGGGTCAAGACTGATTTGTATATAGCTGTGTCTGAAATGGGGTGGCAAAGTGAGCTAAAGAATGATGATGGATGATTCAACCCAGATCTGTAACTGGGGGGGAGTGTTTGAGAATTTCAGCACTCCGTCCATCATCTTTGTGTTTGCTTTGTTCGCCCTAAGTTGGCAGGGTATGCCCAGACGTGGGTCCCTTGCTCATTTTGCCACTGGATTCAAGCAAGCCTGGCTGATGAGGGCTTTTAGCCCGAAACCGGTCGCAGGATGTTTGTTTCCGGTCCAGGGAAGACATGGCTTGGCAGTTCGGGCTGGACTGTTCCCGTAAGGCACAGGGTCAAGACTGATTTGCATATAGCTGTGTCTGAACTGGGGTGGCAAAGTGAGCTAAAGAATGATGATGAATGATTCAACCTAGATCTGTGACTGGGGGTGAGTGTTTGAGAATTTCAGCACTCCGTCCATCATCTCTTTGTGTTTGCATTGCTTTGTACTTCCCTGCATACCTTCTTTAGAACACTGTTGGACCAGAGGAAGACATATGAAGGAGTCCTGACCTCCCACGTGATGTCCCTGAGGTCCTGGTGCCCTTTGATAAGGGTCAAAGTGTACTCCTCCTGTCTAATCCTAAAAACTGGCCCCAAAAAACTTTTCAAGGATTTTTCGTCAAAAGAACCAAAGGCTACTACTGGACCGCTGCTGAGCCACAGTCACCGACATCGTACTGCAGGTTGGACTCATCTTGCTTATTACTAAAACATTAAATTACATTTTTTAACTTTAAAAATATTCATATTAAGTAAACATAACTTCAAATTAAATGTACTAAATAGTAATTAAAATAAACATACTAATGAGGGTGGTTTTATTTTGTTTAACAGTTAATATTTATAAAACCAAATTCATATATTTTCTGTTATTATTTAAAAACATTTAATTTGAGTAGTTAATGTGTTTTATTTTAACTTTTTATTTTATTAGTTCTAGGTAAAAAATAATTATTTTAATGTATTTTATATGTATATTTTATCAAAGATATATGTTTTTTTTTACATTTTTTATTAATAAACGTTATTAGTTTAACTAGACTTTCCTATAGGGAGATCTCTGCCACAGTGGCTGAGATCCTCAACTATGTGTGAAGAATTACTAGTGGTAACTTTACACTTGTAAATCTGGCCTTAGATGTCTCCATTCCGTGAGCTGATGGGGATATGTAAGTCCACCCTTAGGTGTAAATTTACACTCAGAAATGGAGATTCTGCAAAAAGTGCAGATTTACATAACTTAGGAGTAGATTTACATCTGAGTAAATTTACACCTGTAAATGTACCTTTGTGAATAGGCCCCATAGTGCCCAGTCTACAGTGTTCGCATCTAGACAATGTGTTCTTTGCAAGTATAATTTTTTAGCATCCTCCCATTTAGGAAACAAAAGTATGAAGTCTTTTGACAAAAGAAAGTCTCTCTGACAGCGCATCCAAGCAAGAATCATTCTTTCTCGGACGCACTGGTTGAGAGATTCAGTCTCTTATGCTTTGCCAGGAGGATTCGCTGAAGGAAAGATTCGGTCGTCCACGCACCGCCGAAGGAATGAATTTATTATGACCCACTATCATTGTCTAGTCCATTACCAATGTTCAGCTGCGAGCTGGCTCCCCTTTTGACTCATTCAATCCTCGTAAACTGCAAGCACTGAATACTGGTTTTTCTGTACTTCCCTGAATCTAGGGCCCTGCCAGTGGCGTAGCTAGGGGGGGGGGGGGGGCTATTTTGGGGGCGGACAAAGGCATTCAGATAAGGTTCGGCTTGATTCGTGGACGTTCGGGGACGGGCAGAGGAGGAATAGGCCTCGGGCAATGTCCTCTTCTTTTTTGTGCTGGCAGCTGTCCCCCCTCTCTTCTTATTATTCCCTCTCTTTCCGTCCTACTCCTCACTTACTGAAAACCGTGACTTGGAGAAACTGTTCACAACCTCTCTTTCCTTCTTTCATTTAGTTGCTTCCCTGTGAAATGGATACAAGAAAGAAAAACACTCTTGCGGGAAATGCCCTTTTTCTGACATTTTTCTATTCCAAAGTGCAGCGGCATGGAGAGAAATAGAAGGTTTTAAATATGAAAAATAAATACATAACTAAAAGCAAGACAGAGTGGTTGCAAAGTGGCCAGATTGGTTTTATTCACATCCAAACACATCAGCCTCACTTTACAGACTTTGCAGTGAAGCCTACTTTTGTTTTCTCGTCTTTCTTTGAACAGCATTGTTGTCCCCAGGTGGGTAAGTGCACCATTCCTGGAGGTACTGCAATACCTGGTTGATGGGTGGATTGGAGAAAAAAAATGCGTACCATGGCTCTGTTTATGAATTTGGTCTTTTTAAACCCTACTGCTTACGTTTATTAAGGATATAAGCAATGGACATTAAAACGGTTCCCTTCAGGGCCCTGTAGTCATGTCCTTAACTTTTCAGGTAAAACCACTTGCTAATTTCTGAATAGTGAGTGAGAGATCGTTAAGGTAACCATGTTGTTTCTGCTTACATTTCACATGCTTTACTTAATCTTGCATTCCCTATGAGTGTTTGCTTCTACTTTTTTTAGGCAGCATATTACTCTTATCAAGTGCATAGTTTGAATTGAGCCACATCCAAGTATTTATAGCGGCACAATTAGGTTGTAGCTGAAGGCAGTGCGAGTTTCTCTCAGTGGGGCAGTATGGTGTTCATTGGGGGAGAGGATGTGGCACTATGGCCAGAGCTGTCGAATTTGGAACTGGGGAACTGGGTTCAGCCTTCATGACCAGTCCACCAGACCACTCTACTGAGGGAGCATATTCCCATGCTAGACCTTACAAGGCCCCACTAGACCTTAGAAGCCTTGATGTCTTAGCACAAGCAGGTGTACCCTAGTGGTGTCAATTGTGAGTTAACCTTGAAGGCCTGTCCACCACAATCCATACAGAAGTTCATCTACAGTCTTGCGGGCAGGCCTACAAAGCAGCACACCCTAGAGTAACAGTGATCCAGTCGCTGTGACTCTGTCACTGAGGTCACATGAACCTTGAGCAGGTTAGGGCGGTGCGAACGGTGTGACCGCAATGGGTACCTATTTCGGGTGGGTGCGTAGTGTTTGCAAGTATATTATAGTTTTAAAAAAAACTTGCTGCCTCCTTCCTGGCCTCCAGCAATTTTTAGAAACAATAAAAATGTCATGATAACTTCGGTGATTAATGTTCTTCCTAGAGAGAGATCGAGTTTTGTCTAGTGGAAGGGTTGACTCCTGGAAAGGTAGCACAGAGGGTTAATGTGCCTGCTGCAAAGAACATGTACCATGCAGATCACAAAGTGCACTGCTTTAATCGGGGGACCATGATGAATGGTCATTTAATGTCAGCTGTAGATGATGGATCCCTGAACAGTGTCATGTATGTGCATGTTTGCATTGTGCTGAGGGGATTACCAGGTGATTGTTCACGCAGCTCTCTGATGGATGTCACATGCGGTTTTTCTGAGTCCCTAGATAGATCATGCAGTCTGTGTGTTCTCTTTTGTACTGCCAGTCACCGGTGTATTCAACTGTGTAGCCTTGGACCGTGTCATGTATGTGCATGTAACTTGCATGATCGAGGTAACTATTAGCGGCGATACTACGTGTCTCTCGGTCCTCTTTCAAGTGCTTGCCGTCCTTTTTCCCCAGCAACCCCCCGCCCCCCCCCCCCCCCAGGGGCGGCAATCTGAGCGATAGCCCCGGGCGCCACAAGCTCTAGCTACGCCTCTGGGCCCTGCCACTTCAGCCCTGAGGACCTTGCTTTACAAGTGAATTGGTATCTACTTTTGCTCGGAAAAATGTTTCATGCCCGACGATGACCCATAAATTCCCTGAAGGGTTGGAACGTTGTCAACACTAGCAGGCATAAAAACATGTTATCACAAAATTGGTCAATCAGGAGCCATTGAATAAATAATGGATTCTTCCCTTATTATGTTTATCTGATGTATTAGCCCTGTAATTGAACATCTTATTTTCTGCTGCCTTGCTATGATCACTCAAGCTCTTTTTTTTCAATGTACTCACCTTCACCATGTGATCACATTACTTCACAGAGTGCCATTGCTATTCGTTGTAGATCTTTTTATGTGAATTTTGATTTTGAGTTTCTTAATATATCTTTGAACATAAAAGATTACTGTGCAAATTTCAGATCTCTAAACATTGACATCATATTGTATTTGATTGGATTATTGGACAATCAAACATTGTTATTGATTGTTCTCTATGAAAAAACCTAGAAGGAATCTTGTTGCTTTTGATTATTACGTACCCTATTTTTCCTAGGTTCAGGGGTAGCTTCTACGGTTCTCACAACAAACTTAGTAAAGAAAAAGTATCACAACAAAAAGGATGCTCAGATGCTAGAATGATTTACTTGAAGCATCACTTTTTGAACCCCCACCCACGTGATCCATCCTCAATTTGTAATTAAATACCAAATCTTCACATACAAAGAAACTACAAATTTGAACACGTCTCCCAACATAGAACAATGCTGAATAGCTAATGTAACATCCAAAACCACATCTACTTGTAGGATGGTGGCAGGAGGGTACATATGTAATCCATGTAGCCTATAGATGCTTATTCAATTCAACATATCCATTTTACAGACCTGCCTAGTTTCAGGTGAAAGAAGCTGGACAATTGGTCACCCTGAAGCTTGAGCTCTCTGGCCTCCCCGGCCACCAAAAAGATGTATTTCGTCTTTCTCATTTTTACACATAAATGCAGACAGAGAGCAATGAGAATCCATGGCTGTATCTGTTTTTTAAAATAGAAAAATATAGAAAGTAGGTCTTCTTTGTGTGATTGCAGGTGGGTTTAGTCATGACTGCCAAGCCAGTATCTGTACAGAATAATAGCTGGCCTAGTAAGACAAACATTGGCAAAGCCAATAGGTATCCCCTATTGGCAATCAAGTGGGACTGAATGGAGGGGCCGGGGGTGGATAAAGAGACAGTTTAAAAAAGCTCTATGAAGTGATCAGCACTGATATATTCATAGTGCTTTTTAGGTCTCGCCTACGCAGCACGCATGCGCTGCTTAGGAGAAAGACCTTTAGACATCGATGCGCCTTTTCAGCCAAAAACGTGCAAGTGTTGCATTGCTTTTAATGGCAACGCGTGCACGTCTGGCGATTCCCTTGCGGGAGTGAGCTTTGGCACCATATGTTTGTAATTAACTTGCAAACATATGGTGCTGCTCGTTCCCGGAGAGGAAACAGGCGCAGGCCCCCTCCTGTCTTCCCTCCCCCTGCTGCCTCCTTCTTTAGCGCGAGTCGCGAGCGTGTTTATTTTCTTTCATAGCAGTGAAAGAAACTAGCCAACTTTCGTCCCAAAGCTAACATTGTGTAATATATGTTAGAAAGTGCAGATATGGTCTCAGCATTACCGGGAGCCGCGATTGTAATATCCCAGTATTTTAATAGTAAGCTAACATTGTGTAATATCTGTTCGAAAGTGCAGATTTGGTATCAGCATTACCGGGAGCCGCAATTGTAATATCCCAGTATTTTAATAGTGTACCCTCCAGAAGGGGGTTTCAGAAACTGTGTTTCGAGAAGTGGGTTTCGATACAACCATCACCCCACTCTACCGAATGTTGAAATTCATCATTGGCGGCATTGACTTGGAGCGGCCTCACTCCAAAGTCCGCGTTTTTGTGGTGGACCTTCTCCACAAAGAGGGACAAAATATGCTCTGGCACGCTTCAGAGCCATATCTCCACAACTCTCTCTCCTGTTGTGTGTGCCAGCCCGGGCCGAGACAGCTTCCTGGGCTGGCGATCGTCTGATTGCAGCCGCACCCGAGTACTTCAAAGGTCGGTGAAAGACGATTTAGTTGTTAACGAGGCTTCGCAGTGTTGTCACCCCTTCTTAGAGCCCATGCATCTCCATTCTGATGGGAGCGGGGAGCCACGTTCGAGTCTCGGCCCCCAGGGCCAACATTCTCGGGGCTGTCTGTGCAAGGGGGCTTGCACCTGAAAAAGCACCCAAGTGCCGCCTGCACTCCTAAAGGCAGTGTCCCAAAGCTTACATTGTGTAGTATCTGTTAGAAAGTGCAGATATGGTCTCAGCATTACCGGAGAGCCGCGATTGTAATATCCCAGTATTTTAATAGTAAGCTAACATTGTGTAATATCTGTTAGAAAGTGCACATTTGGTCTCAGCATTACCGGGAGCCGCGATTGTAATAGCCCAGTATTTTAATACTAAGCTAACATTGTGTAATATCTGTTAGAAAGTGCAGATTTGGTCTCAGCATTACAAGAGCCGCGATTGTGATATCCCAGTATTTTAATAGTGTACCAAGTCTTACCCTCCAGAAGGGGGTTTCAGGAACTGTGTTTCGAGAAGTGGGTTTTGATACAACCATTACCCCACTCTACCATATGTTGAAATTCAGCATTGGCGGCATTGACTTGGAGCGGCCTCACTCCAAAGTCCGCGTTTTTGTGGTGGACTTTCTCCAAAAAGAGGGACAAAATATGCGCTGGCACGCGTCAGAGCCATATCTCCACCACTCTCTCTCCCATTGTGTGTGCGTGCCCGGGCCGAGACAGCTTCCCGGGCTGGCGACCGTCTCATTGCAGCCGCACCCAAGTACTTCAAAGGTCGGTGAAAGACCATTTAGTTGTTAACGAGGCTTCGCAGTGTTGTCACCCCTTCTTAGAGCCCCTGCATCTCTGTTCTGAGGGGGCCGGGGAGCCGCGCTAGAGTCTCGGCCCCTGGGGCCAACATTTTCGGGGCTGTCTGTGTACGGGGGCTTGCCCCTGAAAAAGCACCCAAGTGCCGCCCGCACTCCTAAAGGCAGTGTCCCAAAGCTAACATTGTGTAATATCTGTTAGAAAGTGCAGATTTGGTCTCAGCATTACCGGGAGCCGCGATTGTAATATCCCAGTATTTTAATAGTAAGCTAACATTGTGTAATATCTGTTAGAAAGTGCAGATTTGGTCTCAGCATTACCGGGAGCCGTGATTGTAATATCCCAGTATTTTAATAGTAAGCTATCATTGTGTAATATCTGTTAGAAAGTGCAGATTTGGTCTCAGCATTACCGGGAGCTGTGTTTGTAATATCCCAGTATTTTAATAGTGTACCAAGTATTACCCTCCAGAAGGGGGTTTCAGGAACTGTGTTTTGAGAAGTGGGTTTCGATACAACCATCACCCCACTCTACCGAATGTTGAAATTCAGCATTGGCGGCATTGACTTGGAGCGGCCTCACTCCAAAGTCCGCATTTTTGTAGTGGACTTTCTCCACAAAGAGGAACAAAATATGCGCTGGCACACGTTAGAGCCATATCTCCACCACTCTCTTTCCCGTTGTGAGTCCCAGCCCGGGCCGAGACATCTTCCTGGGCTGGCGACTGTCTGAGCGAGGAGCCGCGTTCGAGTCTCGGCCACTGGGGCCAACATTCTCGAGGCTCTCGTCAGGAGCAGGTACACCTACTTAATGCATATGGAAATTCCTCTTACAAATTTTATATAGCGCGAACTTGACCTGAAGGTAGCTTTGGCAACTATTTTATTAAGGCATCACATGCACTCTGCTTAATTTAAACCACAAAAATACCAGTAAAAAAAAAATGCTTTGCATTGCTTCAAAAATTAACCTGAAGGCTGCTGTCCATAGCTAACACTACAGTAGCTTTCAATAAAGGTTGTATAGAACCTATCACCTACATTCAGCTACCCCTCTACTACCACTCTTCAACCCCTCCACTAACCCTCTTCTACCCCTCTACTACCCCTATACTACCTCAATTCTACACATCTTCTACACCTCTACTCCTTTACTACCCCTCTACCACTCTACTACACCTCCTCTAACACTCTATCGCTCTACCCCTCTTATACCCCTCTTCTACCGTTCTACCCCTATATCCGTCTACTACTCCTCTACCTCTTTACTACCCTGCTAGCCCTCTTCTACCCCTCTACTAACGCTCTAATCCTCTACTCTTCTACCCTCTTCTACCCCTCTACTACCCCTCTACCACAACCATATAATTACATAACACATAATAACAAAACAATAAATACAACATACACCCCACATAATACCACTCACTGCAACAAAATTACTTCTAAAAAATCACTTAAGGTCCCAAAAGCGAGACCTATTGGTTATGCCAATGCTTGTTTTCCTTTTGTTGGTGATTGGGAGAAGAAACGGAGATGGGAGATCGTCTTAGCTTGGACAAACAAGCAACGATGGTGGGGAGATGACAATAATAAAAGGAGGGGGGTGATGGAGGCACAGGAAGTGAGGTGCTCCTGAAAAAAAGTACAAGCCAGATGGTGCTAGTCAGCAGATTGAAGCACAAATGATGGTAAAAGAGGCAAAGTCCAGACAACTGACCACAGTCGACGTCATCAAACTCTCCTACTGCTATAGCTGCCAAGAAGTGTTATAATTTTAATTTTTTTAATATATTTTGGAAACCTGTAAAATGGGAGTTAAGATGTGGCATCAGAGAGGGAGGTGTCACACGTTTCAGCGCAATTAGCAATGTTCATAGGCGACATCCAGATCTTTCGGCAAGCAACAGAAAGGAAGCAACACAGGCAAAACAACCACACGTGCAAAACAGTAAAAACGATTAAAAAAACCTTCAATCACAGTTCGATCAGTGGCTGGACAATGAGTGGCAGCAACATGGATAAGTGGTGGGTGGGGTGGGGTGGGGAAAGAAGAAACACAGGCTGAAAAGCAAAAAGAAGTACTTGAATCACAGGGCGAGCAGTGGAGAGACACAAATTAAGAATCAATATGTGATTAGTCTGTGCAGAAGAAACAGGAAGTGATGCCTGGTCTGCGCTTTTCAATTAGGAGGCAGCAATGAAGAAGTGACACTGCAGCCAACGAATGGTAATCAATGGGCAGGCTCTAAGCCCTTTTTAGGTCTCGCCTGCGAACGCAGCGCGAAGCGCTGCTGTCCGCCAGCGAGATCTATTGTTGCTGACTTGCCTCGGAAGTGGGACAGGAGATGGGCACGCGCAAGGCTTTTGGCGGATTTGAGCCGGTGTACGCGCATGTGAACACGCACGTGCACACACGCGATGTGCACATCTCCTGTCCCGCTTCCGATAACATGCTAGCCCCGTTGGAGGCTCCGTGTGGGCTATTGTTGGCGCAAAGTGTACTTTTGCAATTTTGAGCAACAATAGCCCACATGGAGCCCCCCCAGCCCTTCTTTACTCACCGGGCTGCTCTTCTGGGGGGCTCCTCCTCGCAGCTGCAGCACTTCTGTTGCGGGGCTTCCCTGCACTCCTGGGAGCTCCGCGCTGCTGTGGTCATCCTCGGCCGCTGCATTCTTCACCCGAGCCCCCTCCTGGGACCCGGGGCTTCTCTTCACTCCGGCCGCCACCGCGGGGCTCTCCTTTCAACATGGGAGCCCCGCGTTAGCACGGCACGCCGGTTTCTGTTTTTGCTGTAGCAGGCCCCGCCCACGTCCCGGGCAAGGGCGCCTGACTTCCGGCTTGAAAACTAGAAGTTAACAAGCAATTGCAATGCCATAGTTCTCGCATTGACGCGAGTTTGAACTATTGACATTTGCAAATAATAATGCCTTTTATTTTTGCTTTCTTTTTAAAAACCTAAATAAAAGGCATTGTTATTTACAATGTCAATAGCTCAAACTCGCATCAATGCGAGACCTATTGCATTGCAAATGCTTGTTCTAAATAACAGGGTCTCGTAAGTGAGAAGCATGCGCTTGTGCATGCTCTCTCGGTATCGACCCTAAAAAGGGATGGAATTTTACTTAATGACCTGTAGATGTGCATATCTAAGAGTGAAATTAAATTCACTGCTTAAAGTAATATCGAAACATGCTAGTTGCTACTTATTTTTTTCACAGAACATAACATGAATAAGTAAGGGAAAAGCCAGATAAGACTGTCAAAATATAAAAATGGATTAAAGCAGACGAAAATGTTTATGCTTAAGTCAAACTTTTTGTTTTGTGTAGATTTACGAGGACAGATACCAGTGGCTGCTTGGAGTGTTGTGCAGAAGCATTATGTGAAAATAGGTCTTACGGTTCATAATATGGGACAGTGTTATTGAGCAGATCAGTTACAAAATTTGTCTGGTTGATTCAATACACCACATTATCCAGCCTCATAATATTTTTATAAACTTATTTCCCCTGACATCTGATGACCTGAATACGCAAACATTGCCTCATTGATGGGGCACAGAATTTGCACTGAATATTTATTTAGCATGGCAGAAGCACAGCTTTGCCTTTACGAGAAGATCATTATCCCACTGAGGCCAGCTTCTCTCTGCACTTTCACATTCTGACAGGTAGAAATGGAAATAGCGTTGGGGTGTGATATCAATTCCCCCTCGGCCTAGTCAAAAAGGCGGGAAAAATGCATACTTTCCCTACCCTCAACTTTACAGTCTTGCAGAAGTGCTGGGGAATGTTTGATTAACACATTGTGCATTGCAAAAGTACTCCAGTCTCTTCATATATCACAATTCACACCACACTATTCTAGGGAAACCTATGTGGTACACAGGACCACAAAAACAGAGTTGTTCTTAATACACCGTCCAATTATGGTATGTTGCAAAAAGGAGAACATTATTTATGTAAAATGAGGAACTGTAGCACTTTAAGAAATGTAAACGCATCATTGGTTGAGGGAGTACATAATGAATGCATTTTAAATTCTAACAGACCTTTTTACATAAGTTGCGAGATACAAAAAAATTAAAGGTACCAAAGATTTTTTTTTAAAAAACCTTTTTGCAAAATCGTGATTGACCAATCTATATTGGTCGGACCACTTTGGAGCCATCCTTCGTAATAATAGCATGTCTATGTTATAAATATCATTAAAGATGGAGACGCCATTTTCAAAAATTACCTCAGAAGCACATTCCTGTAATGTTCCTACTACTGGAATAAGAATGCTTGCATTCGAGGACTTCAGCAGCCTAGCAAGAAGAGGAATGCCTCCAGCCTTCCGTATCGCATCTTTATTCCTTCTGCTTTTACTGCAGCTCCAGAGTGCCAGAGCGCCAGCGCGGGCCACCTCAAGGTCTTTTTCCTGTTCAGGACTAAGGACACCTGTACTCATTGGGGCACAGTCCAGCAATCCAACCTGCAAGACAAGAGACAAAATAACCATCTTGAAAAGAAATATATTTTAACAGTCACTCACAAATAAAACAATTGTATCAGGGTAATTTTTTGGGAGCTGGCTTCCCATTTGCAACTCGTGCCCAAAAATTCCATGATTGTTTGGGAAGTTGATGTTTGTGGCATACACGCCGACTATTTTGTCTCAAATTATCTTGCCTGAAGCACATACCATGGTCCTCGTCTAAAGCCTCTTATGATCAGAGACAGAAGAATAGAACATGGTTTTGATGATAGATGATTGTCATGGGGCTATGGTACAACCTGTAACATCTTCAGAAAGGGCAATGTAAAGGTACATAGACTTTATCAGTTAATAACTACAATGATTAATTATGGAGAAACGTTTATGTATAGAATGCTTTTGTGGTTGTAAATTACATACCGAATAAAGCTTGATTGAATTGAATTGACTTTGTCAGTAACGATGCCTTCTGTTGGACCCAAATGTGGGTATTCAGGAGTGTTGCATATCGTTACTGATGATGAAATAACATGGAAGCAAGGTGTCAATTCTTTGGTTCCCTAAACAGCTTTGTGAAAGAAAGCTGGCAGCATGACAATGAATACATGTTTTATATTGACACATTAATTCATATTTAATGTTGCGGTAAATGCTCCACACCACAGAACATATACCCTAGGATAGAAGCTTTACGAATTCACTTTTTTTGGCTTTTAAAAATAAACGGGGGTGGTTTAAAATTAACCAACTAGAAGATGAAGTTTCTACTTTACGTTTTGTCTGATATTAGCTTTTATTTTAGTTCTGAAATTCTGTATTAGGGTTTTCAGCTTTTGTTTTTTAAACACATAAGTTCATAGGCACACACCACTTCTATGCTTATTAATAAAAAGGCCACAGAACCGCCATAAAAGGGGAATGCCTGCAATGTTGGAGACATAGGCCAAAAACTTGTTACCTCCTCATACCAGCACTTACGTTTGTGCAGTAGCGGCTCCTGGAGGGAGTACTGCGGGGCGGTGCGGCGGGGGAACGGCAGGGTGGGGGTAGTAAACTCCGGCATACGGCCGAACGGAGGTAAGTACATAAATAAATGAATAAATAAAACAAATGACATTGCACATGCTGCAGCGCCAAATGGCGATGCAGCGTGAGCAATGTAATTTTTTAAATTTATTTATTTATGTACTTACCTCCGTTCGGCCGGACGCCGCAGTTTACTACCCCACACCCTGGCCCTCTCCCGCACAGCCTCACCTCCCTGCAGCACTCCCTCCAGGAGCCACTACTGCGTTTGTGGTGTCCCAAATCCCATCCATGAACAACTTGTGGGGGGTAGAGCCAATCAAAATAAACTATTTTCCCCATTTCCCACCTGTAGTGACCTGGGTCAAAGGGCCCTAGGACATTGCACACGAGCATAGGGAGGGGACAGGAACCGGACAGCACATCCGGTCAGGGAGTGGGGAGGGCATTACTAGACACGGGGGCAGTGAAAATGGATGTGCATGTGGGCACAGCAAAGGAGCCAAATAAACAAGCATATAATCACTGACCTGTCTCGGCATGCATTAATTGAAGACACGACAACGGGCGACGAGGAGGTGGGTCAAGAATAGCCACCAGAAGTGTGTGAGGAGCGTGTGCCACATTCAAACGGAGCCAGGAGCCCACCCTGGTCCCCCGACCCAGGAACCAAACAGCAACATCGGGCGTTCGCTAAACTGCAGGAGAAAAAAGCCAGGAGCCTACCCTGGTCCGTCGTGTTCATCGGAAAGAAACCGCAAAGTCGGGAGCCCAACCCGATCACTAGGAAAACCGAGCCAGGAGCCCACTCTGGTCCGTGTATGAGACTGCCTCATCACGTTCAAGATTGCCGGCATCAGGAGCCTACCCCGACCGCCTTAAGCAGAGGTGAGGAGAACAAAAGTAAAAGCCCCCCAAGCGTGAAGAGAGCCGACCGCCGACTGCCTGGAGAACCTCGAGCATCCCGCGCACAGATTTCAAGCCGTAATCTTGTGAGAGCTCGGCGGCAATCTTGGAGTCAGGCAGGACAGCAAATGAGAGGCTGAAGAAGTCCTGGTGGCCATTTTGAGGTCAGGAAATACAAAGTATGGCAAATATCGCCCACCAAATCTCAACGGCCATCTTAAGGTCAGGTGGGAGAGCCAATAAGCAGCAATGAATAGGAAGAGGCCATTTTGAGTTCAGGCTAACACCAAAAAGGCAATAAAAAGAAAATACAACGGAAGAAAAGGAAATACCACTGCAATAAAAGGAAAATACAGAGGAACAAAAGGAAATAACACCAAATAAAGGTGGAAATAAAGGACGTAAAAGAAAGTGTCGCACAAAAGTGATTACAAGGAAAAAGGAAGTACGCACGAAAAAGACCTGCACAAGACATGCACGTCAAGAAAATGACTGAGCCCGCAAGTGACAAGAACAGCGCACAAGCCATATTTCGCAGACCACTACCATTCAGCCACAGACATCGCAGAGGCCAAACACCTTGATCTTTTTCTAAATTTCGTAGGGGATGAAGTGGAAGACCTGCTCATAACATTTCCCAGCGATCAAACAGCAACCTACAAGGGACTGTTAAAGTGCCTCACAGATAAATTCGACCCGCAAAGAAACATTGACTTCAAGAGGTACACATTTAACACCGCGTGTCAAAGAGCAGAGGAGTCCCTTGGCGATTTCGCAAAAAGACTGCGAAAACTGGTCACATATTGCAAGTGCGACCAGTTTGACAATGAACAAGCAATACGACTGCGCATCATTGAAGGCTGCCAGACTGTGGAGTTCTGCGCACGTGTTCTGAAGGAACCAACGACGCTGGAGAAAATACTAACCATGGGCAGAGTTGAAGCAAAAGCAACGACACATGCCAAACAGGTGGAGCTGGGAAAAGAAAGAAGAGTGGAGCAAGCGAACCGTGTTACTGGAAACAGCAATAGAAAAGACAGTACACCGCCAACAAAGAAGCACGAAAGAAGGTGCTATTGATGCGGACCTGAATTTCCACACGTCGGTGCATGCCCGGCAATGGCTAGAAATGCAAGAAATGTAACAGAGACAACCACTTTGCAAGCACCTGCATGAGTAGACTGTTTAAAAGTGAGCGAGGTAGACCAGCGAGACCACGGACAGCAACGAGCAGCTATGCCAGGCACATGGAAATTGCAAATCGCAGTTCCACAGATGAATCGGAAGGAACAGTAGCGCCACAGAGTGTGGAACGACTGTATTTGATGTCAGATGCACCTACGGAAGACCAAAGGCCAAAGCACATTCATCTCGTGGAGAAGCATCAGATCAAGAAAACAGCAACAGTGGACATTGAAGTAGGGATACACAATACACGTTTCGTGCTTGATAGTGGGGCCGCATGAAACATAATGTGCATGTCAGAGTATGAGAAAATGAAAGTGAGACCGCCACTATCACCGTCCACTGTCGATGTGTTCACCTAGGGCTCGAAGAAGCCAGTAGAAAACATGGGGAAATTCACAGAGACACTAACGTGCAAGGACAGGTCATGCAAAGAGGAGATACATGTGCTACGGGGAGATATCCCAGCACCATGCCTGCTAAGCAACGTCACGGCGCAGGTGACATACCACATGTCAGAGAAACAGAACATTTTACATGAACATCCAGCCATACTACAAGGCCTAGGCAAACTAAAAGGGAAACAAATCACACTGCACATCAACGAGGCGATCAAACCTGTAGCTCAGCACCACCGCCGAGTGTCCATGCACCTACAACCACAGGTCAAAGAGGAAATACAAAGTCTACTGGCCCAGGACATCATTGAGCCTTCAGAAGAGCCGACGCCCTGGGTGTCTGCAATAGTGGTGGATCCGAAAAAAGACACCCTGGGCCACAACTCAATGACATGATCAGCTGTTTCACGGGCGCATGCCGATTCTCGAAGCTGGACCTGTGCAAAGGGTACCATCAACTGGAACTTGACCAGCAGTCAAGGTACATTACCACATTCTCCACGCACATGGGTCTGTTTCGATACAAGCGACTGAGTTTTGGTATATCATCGGCTGCGGAGTTATTTCAGGAGACCATCAGACAGGTAATAAGGCCGGTGAAGAACAGTTTAAACTACAGTGACGACATCCCGGTGTTTGGTTGGTCAGATGAAGAACATGACAGTGCCCTGCGTGAAGTGTGCCTGCAACTGGAACAAGCAGGACTAACACTGAACACAGACAAGTGAGAGCTGAGGAGAAGAGAACTGGTATTCTTCGGACACACTTTCTCCAAGAAAGGCATGAGGCCGGACCCCAGAAAGGTAGAGACATTGAAAAAGTCAAGTCCTCCAACAGATGTCGCAGAAGTGAGGTCATTTCTTGGGCTTGCAAGCTACTGTGCTCGCTACATAAAAGACTTCGCCACGGTGAGCACACCGCTTCGGACCTAACAAAGCAGGGTCAGAAGTTCATCTGGTCACAGGAATGCAGTCGGGCATTTGAGGCCATCAGATATGTGGTGATGGCTGTGGATCATCTTGCCTATTTCGATCAATTGCTATGCACTGAGCTGACTGTGGACACCAGCCCGGTGGGACTAGGTGCAATACCAGCACAACATCTGCCGGGTCGAGACTCACCAAGAAAAAATGTTGCATATGCAAGCAAAAGTCTGTCTGATATTGAAAGGGCATACTCCCAACCAGAAAAGGAAAGCCTAGCAGTGGTATGGGCATGTGAACACTATCACATGTTCATCTATGGGAAACCGTTCACCATCGTAACTGACCATCAGGCCCTGGTGACAATATATGGCAATCCGACTGCAAAGATGCCGCCGAGCATTGAGTGCTGGGGTATACGATTGACGGACTACAATTTCTAGATCATGCTCAAGCCAGGCAAAGAACACAACCCGGCTGACTACATGTCACGGCACCCCCTACCGCAGGCACCAGAGAATACATCAATGGCAGAAGAATATCTCAACTTTGTGCTAGGACAGAACACTCCGTCGCCAATAACAATAGCGGGACTAGAGCAGGATACAGCGAGGGATGCCACAATGCAAGCGGCTAAAGTAACGACAAGACAGCAGAGATGGAGACATATCAACATCAACTGCACAATGGGAGAAGGAATAAACAAGGAGGAGATATTAGCGCTCAAAAAGATACATGAAGAACTATCAGAGACTGAAAACGGAATAATAATGTGAGGAACAAGGATAGTAATACCAAGTGCACTCCATCGACAGACTGTTAATTTGGCATATGAGTCGCACAGAGTCATGGTCGCAACAAAAAAGATGTTACGGGAGAAAGTATGGTTCCCTGGCCTAGATAGAATGGTGGAGGACACCGTCCTAAATTGTCACATCTGCGAAACAACAGGACAGCCAGCAAAGCCTGAACCGTTACAAATGTCGGAACTTCCAGGGGCAGTATGGACAACGTTGGCAGCAGAATTCTATGGGCCTTTGGACAATGGGCAACTACTTGCTTGGGATCATGGATGAATACTCAAGATTTACCATAGTGCACCACACTTTATCGACATCAGCAACTGCACCACTGCCAATACTGGATGACATATTTGTGGCCTGGGGCTCCCCAGAAACATTAAAGACAGACAACGGTCCCCCGTTCTCAGGGGAGGAGTTCCAAAAATTCATGAACTACCTAGGCATTCATCACAGGAAGATAATGCCTCTGTGGCCACAAGCGAATAGCATGGTGGAGAGGCTCATGGGGAACATAAAGAAGGCTGTTCAAAGAGCAAAACTGGCACAGATCTCCATAGGACAAGCACTCGGTCAAGTACTACGAGATTATAGAAACACCCCCCACAGCTCCACAGGATGATGTCCCGCTGAATTAGTGCTGGGGAGGACAAGCAGGATGAGGTTACCACAGTTGGAAGCAAAGATGCCACCAGAGCACAGCAGCGGTCAAAGACCGAGAGGCAAAAGAGAAGGTGAAAGCGTACGCAGACGCCAGGCGACATGCCACTCCGTCGCACCTCAAGCAAGGGGACTCAGTGGTGGTGCGTCAGCGGCAACAGAGAAAGTCTGACAGCCCATTCTCAAAGGACCCGCTAACGATAACAAATGTCAAGGGGCCAATGATAATGGCGGAGTCGGGCCACTACAGAATACCAAGGAACAGTTCTCACTTCAAAGGACTGAAGACCATGGATGAAGACGGAGAGGACACGGCAGTAGAGAACATCGGCTCACAGGAGAAAAATGGAGCGATGGATAACAAAGGAAGGAGAACGGACAACGGTGAAGGACAAGAAGAGGGATCACAGAAAGGAACGGAGGGGACTTGTCCAAGAAGAGTGAGCAAAAGGCCAAAAAGACTGATTGAAGAAATGTAGTGATGGGGATGTATAAATAACTCTACATCTTCTTTCTGTTTATCTCTCTTTCTTTTTCCCTCTCTATAAATATATCTCACTCTCTCTCTCTCTCTTTCTTGTCTCTTCTCTCGTTCTTTCTTTCTTGTGACAAAGGGGGAGATGTAGTGACCTGGGTCAAGGAGCGCTAGGACCCTGCACCCGAGCATGGGGAGGAGACAGGAACCGGACACCACATCCGGTCAGAGAGTGGGGAGGGCATTACTAGACACTGCGGCTGTGAGAACGGATGTGCATGTGGGCACAGCAAAGGAGCCAAATAAACAAGCATATAGACACGGACCTGTCTCCGTGTGCATTCATTGAAGACACAACACCACCAATGCACCTATTACTCAGGTAATCAAGAGGGAGGAGGTCCACAGCAACAACTGTTCCCTCCTGTCTGCCTCTTCGGACTTATGACAAGAAGATCCAGAATTGTTTGGGGCCTGTGTAACTTACCGTAAGCTCTGGGGTTTCTGGACTCTATGGGATAACTTCCAGTCACACTCTGTTGCTCCATGGTAACTCGGACAATATGCACAGCATTCTCTCTGCATTAAATATAGAGATCACTCTGGGATCTCTTTAGATTGAAGGATACATTCTAATTGTTGTTTAATATCCCAGCTGAGTTGCTCCTGGTTTTAGGCTTGGGTGGGGGGCTTCTTTGCCACTTTAGGAGTCGGACATGTACCTTTGTGACTCACTTTGTGCAGAACCACAAATACATTAAGCATAGGCAGCTTCTGTTTTGAGTGGGCTAATTGTTTTACTACAGTTGCCCTTATTCCTTTCAGTCTGAATTGTTTGCCGTCTGGAAAGAACAGTCACAGCATTAATTTGATGCACCACATTCCTTTTACTGCCTAGTTTTTTGGCTTCGAGTCGACATTCTCCAAGCCCTGAAAGCCAGTAGAGTGGTATATGTATCGTCATTGTAGAGAGAGAAGGAATCACGCTGCAGTTCAATGTTAAAAAAACACCGGCAGTCGGAATGAGAGAGGGTTTTTATGGTCTGGGTTTACAGCAGAGCTGCCGCCATAAAATTATGTGAGCACCACTAGAGCTGAGCTTTGGTTCGGCTCACAAGTTGGGAGCCAGGAGTACACATTTTGATTGGGCAGAAGCTGTGTGCTTCCATTTTAAAAAAGTGTTTGCCCTCCAGCAGCTGTGATCATTTTGTTTATTTATCAAGCTGCCTGAGCTTAAACTTTTAATGTCTTACATGCCTTACCTGAATAAGATGAGGAAGAATCTCAGGTGCTTTATCCCACTACAAATAGTAAGTCCATTCAGAAATCTGAGCTTACCTGGCTTTCCAGGTATTTGGGGAGTCATTTGCAGATTCCTATGGAGGATAAGTTGCTTAGTACCAGTTTAGGACTGTTTCAGAACTACAGTTTAATCCCCCTACTTCTATGTCAATCAATAAGAAGATAATGGATCTGCTCCTTAGAGAATGGAAAAAGGCATTCCTTCCACATTTTTCACACATGTGTATCCTAAGGCTAAGGGCAAATGGAGTTGCCATAGAATGTCAAGAATGATCCGATCTTGGCAAATCTGGCTGGCCAATCTACTATTACCACTGATGATGCATTGGTGGACGCCCCAGTGGACCCCAAAGTAGAGGTTTCTTTAAAGAAGGGGGTTGCATGTCTAGATCTCGCTGTGAGGGCAGCTCTTTATGCAGTGTGTGCATTCCAGTCCCATGTACATGACTTTCAGATCATTATGGCAGCCATTCTGGAAAGTGTGGATTGTTCACAATTATTTTAAAATATGGAAATGCAAGCAATATTCTTATCAGATGTCTCCTGTGACATGTTAAAGGCCTCAGCCATCCCTACTGTATCTAATATTGCAGCCCATCACCATATTTACCATAGGGATTGGAGGTGAAAGAAGCTCAGAAGGCTGGACTACTTCACATGTCTTTTTCCGATAACAGGTTGTTTGGGCATCCGCTTGAGTATTTGCCTCACAGAGCTTCTATGAATCAGAAGAATGCTCAGTTGTTCAAGATTCAGATCAAACCAGATCCAACATGCAGGGCACCCAAGAAAAGTAACAGTGGGGATTTCATTTTCAAGTTGGTAAAAACAAATTGTCATCAAATATTTTTATTTAGAGGTCAAAACGCCTCCTACTCCTCATCCAAAGCCTAAGAAGCTTTCCTGACTATGCCAAAATAGGGGTAGGGGCTCACCTTTCATTGTTTCAACCGCTATGACACGAGCACGTTTCAGATGCTCGGATCACGTAAATAACAGAAAAGGTGTACTCTCTGGAATCTCCCCACATTGCGGTCTGATACATCTCACCTATTCTTACTATCTTGCACAGTATCTGACTTTGGTTCATACCTGTTGACAAAGAGCTCCATTTGTCCTGTTCCAAAGCCTCAACAAGGACAACTTTGTATTTCAATATGTTTGTGGTGCAAAAATCATCCAAAAATTTCAGATTGAAAATCAGTCTACAGAGTCTGAGCCAGCTCCTAAATAAGAGTTGATTCACAATGAAGAGCTTGCAGTTTATAAGTCCAATAGTCTATCAAGGAGAATGGGTGACAGCATTGGACCTCAAAGGTGCTTACCATCAGGTCCCAATTCTTCCTTCTCCTCCAAAATATGGTGATTTTGTTGCAAGGGTCAACTTTGGCAATTCTGCGCTCTCCTTTCTGCCTGACAGCCTTTATGAGGGTGTTCACAAAAGGGTTGGCAGCAGCTGTAGCTCTCCTTTACAGCAAAGGGATATTGATTCATCCCTCACCAGCTGATTTGCTAATTCTCATTTTAAAGAGCCATAGTCCAGAAGCATACATAACTGGTTTGCCAGACCCTGATGAGTCATGGGTTCCTAATCAATCACAAGACATCTCTATTAATTCTAACACAAGGCCTAATATATATAGGAACCTGTTTCCCGAGGCATTTGGGGCTAGTGATCCTGCAACAGACAAGAGAACACACAATTCTACTTTTGCTGCACATCCTAGGAAAACAGAAGACAGCTTCTATAAGTGAATTGCTCCATATTCAAGGTCATATGAATGGTACCGGGGCTTTTGTATGGAACAAGGAACATCTCTGTAAGGTTCTACAAAGTCCCTTTTTAGTTCTGTTTGTCTTGTGTGTCTTTGAGGTACTTTGGGCTTGTCTCCATTTGTCTACTTTAGCACACCATGCATTGAAGAACTGGATCAAGCCTTGCAGAACCTGGAGGACTTGGTACTAGTGAAGAACGTTTTTTGGAAAGAATTACAGTGGTGGATGAAACCTTCAAGGTTAGTCAGAGGAATTCCCTTAGCCATGCAGTCTTCATTTCTTCTAACTACAGACACAAGTAACACAGTGTGGATTCTACCTTGGGGCCTCAGGTGGTACAGGGGAGATGGCTTCTAAAGGAGTCAGGCATTACTCAAATTGCAAGGAGAAGAGGGCAGTGTTCCATCCACTTCTCCTCTTCTTCAGAATCAAGTGATAATGATGAGGACGGACAAAACTACAACAAAATCTTTCCTCAACAAACAGTCAGGAACAGGTGCTTGAACCCAAGACGCCTTAATTTTAGCATTAGGGGGAAAGACAATATTCTAGCGAACAGATTAAGAAGGCTGTTTTTCCTTTCAATTAATTCAGTCTGGTATCTCATAGTTTCAAGCAAATATGTCAAAGGGTCGAGAATTGTCAATTGGACCTTTTTGCCACTGCAGAGAATAATTTGCCCACCAAATTCCAATCCAGATTCCATGAAAAGGGTTGTTGGGGGACAGATGTTCCAACCTTTCTGTGGCCTCCTCTACTTCTGTACGCCTTCCCTCCCTATACATTAATCACCAGGCTATTAGAACACCTTTGGAGGGAGAAGGTGGATCTGATTCTGGTAGCCCTCTTTTGGCAGAGGATGTCTAGGTTCCTGTTGCTCAGAGTGACCAGATGAGCAAGTTATTTACTTTTGGCAACAATTTTTCTGGTGGTTATTCTATCTAGCCACTGATTCGTTAACTTGCAAATATTCTCCAGGTGTCAGAATGGATCCAGAAACTTAAAAGTAGTACTTCTGCATTTGATAGGCAGTGTTGTGTAGCTCAGCATTGATGCTGTTCCACACTGTATATAAGTGCTACCCATGCCAGCTGATGTCAGTTGCTTTCTAGGCTGTCCATGCCCTTGGACGCAGATTCCTATCGGCAGATTGGCATAGCCAGTGTTTTCTAGATTGGATGCTTTTTAAATGGAAAAGAGTCCAGCTCACAAAATGGGGAGGCAGGAGGGTGAGTGAGGAATTTATGACAGAGTATCTACCAGAAAGATGGTTGACAAAGGTAACTTGTTTTTCTGATGGATACATCTAACTGCAGATTCCTCATCTTGTGATAGACACCATAGCAGTACCTCTCAAGGTGGTGGGTCTGTGAATTGGCTTAGACCAAATAACCCAGAAGGACCGAGCAGGCAAAATAACCGTAAGCCTTCTAGAGGCAGCTTTTTATCCAGTGTATAGCAGATCTTTATGCAGAAAACAATACAACAAGAGATAGTTCATTTTGTGCACTGCCTTACCTTTCCTTGCTACTGCAAAGCATGTCCTATGGTGCTTACAATATAAAAGCTAAGTGTGCTTTGATATTTGATATTTATTTATTTATAAAGCACCCGAATCACCCCAAAGGGGTATCTCCACGCTATGAAGGAGCTGCAGTAGGCCATAGAGAGAGAAATTATTTAGAACAGTGCAGCTTTGAGGAGCCTTCTGAATAGAAGGTGATCAGGGCATTGCCAAAGATGAATGGGGAAACACGGAACAAGGAGTAAAGATTTAGCTCCTGAACTTAAGGGTCTGGGTGGCTGGTGTTGATTGAATTTTCCTGCAAGACAGCCAGGACGTTTGCCGTTTAGTGCTTCATGCACAATACAGCATATCTTAAATTTGATCTGTTTGCGTATTGGGAGACAGTGAAGCTGTTGTAGAAGGGGGAGAGAGGCTGTTCTGGCAGGGGCATTCGAGGCAAGGCAGGCCGCGGTGTTTTGGACTACTTGGAGTCTACTCAACGAGGATTTATTTGCTGAGATCAGAAGGGCTGTAGTGGAGACGGAGTTCCATGTACACACATAGCATAAGCGCCTTAGATGTAAAACGCCATCTTGCCACTTTTGCTGCTTTTGCACACGACACTGCAGGTAGCTGTTATTATAAGAAAAACTGCTTGCTTGCTTTTTCTTCACATGAGAACGGTCTGTTGTTCACATCCCTAGTTGTGCACTGCGACCTTAGTCTGAACACTGTGTGCAGAAGCCGTCAAGGTCAAATAACAATGTATGCTTTTGAATTCAGGTTGATCGGCCCACGCTCTAGCCATAACACGCACACAGCTGCAAATATCTGAAACTCGGGTGCCTTTTAATATTGCAATTGCATGCATGATTCAGACACTTGGGTGCCGATTCCAATCCGTTAAAAATATTGCCGTACGAATCGTATCCGGATTTTTTTACGTACGAATCGTACAAGTCCCGTACAAACTGGCAACTACGATTCCTATGTAAAAAAATCCATATGAATCACATTGGGAAAATTCCCCGACACGTCCTCGGGTCGGAAAAAGTGTCCGACACGTCCCCGGACATTTTTACGTACGAATCGGGAAAATGAAGTCCGAGCGCGCAAGTGCGATCCGTCCCGTCCGTCCGAATGCACAACCGTATGGAAAAAACACCGTACGGAGCGAACTCCCATAGCAGCCATGGAGATGTCCAAACATGTGCCGCATACGCGCCGAACACCCCCCCAGCCCACCCCCCCAAGTACGCGCTGTACCCCCAGCCCCCCCATGTACGCGCCGTACCCCGAGCCCCCCGTATGTAGGCGCCGTACCCTCACCCCACCCCCGTATGTACAGAGCGTACCCCCACCCCACCCCGTAGGTACGGAGCGTACCCCCACCCCCATATGTATGGTGTGTACCCCTCATATGTACGGTGCGTACCCCCACCCCCCGTATGTACGGTGCGTACCCCCAGCGCGTAGCGCTGGGGGTACGCACCATACATACGGGAGGTGGGGGTACGCACCGTACATACGGGGGGTGGGGGTACGGCACGGACATGGGGGGGTGCTGGGGTATGGCGCAGACATGGGGGGGCTGGGGGTACGGTGCGGACGTGTAGGGATGGGGGTACGGTGCGTACCGGGCCCCCTTTTCGCCATGCATCGTGGCGTACTTAGCTTTTCCGGCACTTTTTGGGTCCCGTAAAAATATTGCCGTGCGAAGTGCTGTGGGTACGAATCGTACTTGCTGGTCCGTAAAACGCTGCCTGAATCGCGTACGCAGTGTCCCGGATCGGAATTGCGGGTATATTTTAGCCTTGGGTGTTTTTTACGATTCGTACGGAAATGGTGTTTCCGTACGAATCGTACTTGCATGTTTGTAAGGTATTTTTCCCGTGTACGAATCGGACGGAGAAAACGCTCCGTCCGACGATTTGTACCCGGTTTTTCCAGGATCGGAATCGGCCCCTTGGAGAAAACCTTTTCCCGACACAGAGCAGAGCTGATCCTGTGATGTGATTCACCTAAGCTGATATTTACGGTATGGGGTTCCCCATTCAAGCCTAGAGACCTTCTATTAGTTTTTATAAAACTAGCTTACTAGCGAAGCGAAGGTGGCTATATTCCACTATCATTTGTAACATGAGTTCTCCCTTCATTTTCTATGGTATTGTAACAATGCTGATGGATTTGTTTTTAATCATTTGTCTGCTTATGTTAGCCAAAGTACTGCTCCTTAGGGCACGTAGTTCGAAAATAAACATTTTAAACTTTACAGTGTCTCTGAGGATCACTGACGAAATATCGAGAAGAAGAATATCGAATTGCCAAAATATCGAAGGAAAAATATAGAATGCCAAAATATCGAAGCCCTATCTCCAAAATATCGTTGTAAAAAATATAGTTAGTCACAATATCGAATTATTGTAAATGTCTTAAAATTAATGTAAAATTAATGACATAAAACATGTAATTAACTGAAACATACTTAAATTACTTTAAAATGAATAAATAATTAATGTAAGTAAAAAAAAATAATAATACATATATATCTTAACGTAATATTAATTAAAAAAATGCAATATTTTTTGCGTAGGATAGCGGGTGGGTAAAATTTACTATTACCACTCCAGTAAGTGCAACAGTAGGGAAAATGTTGGATAGCGGGAGGGTAAAAATTACTATTCCCACTCCAGAGAGTGCAACAGTAGGGAAAGCGTTGGATAGCGGGAGGGTAAAAATTAGTATTCCCACTCCAGACAGTGCAATAATAGGGAAAGCATTGGATAGCGTAGGGGTAAAAATTAATATTCACACTCCAGAGAGTGCAACAGTAGGGAAAGCGTTGGATAGCGGGAGGGTAAAATTTACTATTCCCACTCCAGTGAGTTCAACAGTAGGGAAAGCATTGGATAGCATAGGGGTAAAAATTACTATTCCCACTTCAAAGAGTGCAACAGTAGGGAAAGTGTTGGATAGAGTAGGGATAAAAATTACTATTCCCACTCCAGAGAGTGCAACAGTAGGGAAAGCGTTGGAGAGCGTAAGGGTAAAAATTACTATTCCCACTCCAGAGAGTGCAACATTAGGGAAAGCGTTGGAGAGCGTAAGGGTAAAAATTACTATTCCCACTCCAGAGAGTGCAACATTAGGGAAAGCTTTGGATAGCGTAGGGGTAAAAATTACTATTCCCACTCCAGTGAGTGCAACTGTAGGGTAAGCGTTGGATAGGGTAGGGGTAAAAATTACTATTCCCACTCCAGAGAGTACAACAGTAGGGAAAGCGTTGGATAGCGGGAGGGTAAAAATTACTATTCCCACTCCAAAGAGTGCAACAGTAGGGAAAGCGTTGGATAGCGTAGGGGTAAAAATGACTATTCCCA
The DNA here is from genome assembly GCF_964204655.1 of Triturus cristatus. Lineage (NCBI taxonomy): Eukaryota > Metazoa > Chordata > Amphibia > Caudata > Salamandridae > Triturus > Triturus cristatus. The sequence goes on from NC_140593.1 coordinate 428,162,977, forward strand.
CTCCAAAGAGTGCAACAGTAGGGAAAGCGTTGGATAGCGTAGGGGTAAAAATTACTATTCCCACTCCAGAGAGTGCAACAGTAGGGAAAGCGTTGGATAGCGGGAGGGTACAATTTACTATTCCCACTCCAGTGAGTGCAATAGTAGGGAAAATAATAATTTAATATTTTATTAAAAATAAATAAATTATTAATACAAAATAAAAATATTAACATTGATTACCAATCAAACAATATTTAATAATTACCAATTAATTTTCAATACCAAAAATTAATAAATAAAATTAATACCAATTAAAAATTAATTAAGAATAAATTAATTAGCAATATGCAAAAATTATTTCAATAATTATTATTTACAATTAAATTAATTCCCACCATATTCCCCTATAAACCCACAACCCGCTACAAATAATAAATTAATACAATTAACATAATTATCAATTAAACAATTAATACTAATTAATTACCAATTAATTCTAATTATTTACCAATTAATAATTAATCAACAACCAATTAATTTTCAATACCAATTAATAATTACCTAATAACAATTAAATTACTTCCCACCCTATTCCCCTATAAACCCACAATCCGCTACAGAAGTAAAACGCAAAATTAAATTAAAAATAATTATTAATTACTAAAAATTATTATTTAATGTACTATAATTAAATTTCTTCCCACCCTAAACCCCTATAAACCCACAACCCGCAACGGAATTAAATTACACAAAAATGAAATAACATAAAATTCATTACTTTAAAAATATTCAAACATACATTCCAAAATGTATACATACTTTTAACACATATACTAACACTTAAAACACTATAAAAAAATTCAATATTTTTACAACTATATTATGACTGTCGATATTACTTACTTCTATATTATTTAAGTCGATATTTTATTTCTTACCTGATTTTCAATATTCTTCACCACTATATTTTGTCAATTCGATATTCTGTCCATTCTATATTAAAAACTCGATATTCTGTCCTGTCGATATTTTGAATTCGATATTATGTCTGTTTACCGTCTCTGATTACTCTTGTTGTGGACTGATATGAGAATAATAACAAAAAGGTGTTTCTGATTCCCACCATTCCTGAGAGTACTCCAAGTCGCTTGTTCTGGGTTCTCTAATCATTGGTAGCTTCGAGATGATACGGAGAACGAATGAGACACTGATGCTAGTCGGATAAGGGGTTCTGGGTACTGAGGTGAATATTTTGGTACACCACAATTCACTGAGGTCCTGGTTTCCTGCACATAGTTCTGTGCATGAGCAGAATCCCTGCAACATGGCGCACCTAACGTTTGGTCTTATGATTGAGACGCCTTAGTAGTGCTTATATTAGTCCACAATACCCTCACTCTTGTTTCCGGATAACGGGAGTGACGGTTTTAACCTACCTAAATAGTTAATGTATAGGGTCTATCTATCAAGCTTGACAATTAAAAAGGTTTAATTTTATCTTATACCCTTTTTGTGCTACGGTTAATATAGATTGTTTTTCTTCTCTATGTCCTTATGGCTGAAGTCGCTATTGCAGTGCATAGTCGCGCGCCTCTCCGGCGTCATTTGACGCAGTTCGGGGTGCCGGATGATGGGATGTCTATTATCTTTGTAGTGAGTGCCGATGCATCGCATCCCTATGAGCTATTTTACTCTTGGGTTACCTTGCCGGAGGTGGATGCGGACGATGGTACGTTTCACTCATACACTCCTACGGCAAATTACAAACCATATAGGACACAGGAAATTCCAATTTCCGCTTGGCAGCATCATATTTGGTTCAATGGCGCCCTCCCCCATACGGTTACACCGGTTCATTTGGGTCCCTTGTCCATTCCAGGGGCCACTTGGCCAGTATTGGCCGGGTTTACACCACATCCACGTTATTTGCAAGACACGGTGGATGAGTTACGTCAACTTCATACTGCCCTGATTACGGTACATCGGGATTTAGTGCAATATGTTTCACGCAATGTCCAGGTAGGGGCACTTGTGGTTGCAGGGCAACCAGCTGGCCCGGCCGGGATTACTATTAGTCCCGCCATGGTTAATTCGGTAATGGGCAAGTGCCTCCAAAATAAGGACGATATGCCTTATTGACTTGCTGAGAAATTTGACCAGCTGGAAGCAGTTTTTCCGAATTCTACTCCTGTGGAAAACACAGGATTCTCACCATTAGAGTGCAGAAAGTCTTGGTCCCAGAGGTAGCTGATTGTGATAACTGGGGTAAAGTATTTGCAGCAGTCTACTCAAAGTGCTCTGGCTGTACTGCCCTCTGTGATCAAACGTGTTCAAGATCAACACGGTCCGGAGGTGGCGGTCGAGTTAGGAATGAGATTTGTCGGCGTGTTCAACGTAGTTGCCACGCTCATCCTTGCTAACGTCAAGGGAGATGCGGTTAACTTTCAAGTGTCGAATGAGCTGCGCCTCGTCGCGAAGCTCGATAAACCCTGGCAGTTACCAAAGATTATTGCGGAGGCATATAAGACCATTGGCCGCAATAGTTTAGAGGTTAAGCCTTTTGTTCAGACAACAACTAGACAACCGCAAACTAAAACGGGGACACCTTCTAAAAACGACCGTCCAGCTTTTCCAAAACAAAATTGGAAAGCTAAAAAACAGGGGAAGCAGCAACAGAAACAGGGGTCTCGTCCTGCGTTGCCAGTCTAAACAACTACTGAACGCACATATGATTTGCGCAATCACACTAGGATTAGGTCTCCTGATAGATTTCAGGTTCCTGAATAACGTTCTCCTTGTTCTTCACATGAAACATCTGTGTCACAGTCCGGTGGAGGAGAACGTGGAAAAGGTCGGAGTGCCCAACAAGGACGTGAGCAGCCCCGCCCGACTGACGGCAAAGGCAAGCAGGACGAATTTGCACGACAACGACCCCCATTTCAAAAGAAGAAAGTTGCTGCACTAACAGTAGTCCAAGCGGCTCAACACCAGTGCCTGAATGAAAGTTTTCCATGTGGTCAAAGGTAGGGAATGCCCTCAGTAGAAGGCTTAGCACATGGCAGCAAGAGCCTACGGTTGCTACAACGTGCTCCTTCATTGCCAGTTTCTGGTCCAACCGTATGCCAAGGTTCTTGACCACAGTCTTGGGAACTGGGTTGGCGCCTAGATCAACTGACCACCATTCTGGGGACCACAGCAGTGGTGCATCTGCAAACAGCATAATCTTGGTTTTCCCCGCATTAAGTTGGAGGAAATTATTCCTCATCCAGATAGCGATAGCGATCATGCCTTCCGAAAAGGTGGACTGGGCATTGGGAGTGTGTTTGTCAAATGAAAGTAGTAGCTGAGTATCATCAGCATACCAAATTGGTGTGAAGCCCTGAGGTACTCCCTTAGTCAGTCCCATGGTCTTTGAACGGAAGGGGCCCAGATTAATAGTCTGAGTTCGGAGGGAGAGAAACTCGATATCCACTGAAAGGCTTGTCCTTGGATTCCAATTTCTTTAAGTCTCCTGAGCAGAATCTGGTGAGAGACCGTGTCGAAGGCTGTCGACACATCGAGCAACACTAGTAGTACTGCTTGTCCGTTGTCCAGAGACTGCCTAATGTTGTGGTTAACAGCAATCAATGCTGACTCAGTGCTGTACCTTGGTCTAAATCCAGACTGAGATGGGTCAAGGCATCCTGTGGATTAAACATGGTCAGATAGATGTTTGTTGATATTTTTTTCCAATATCTTACTCAGGAGAGGTAAAAGGGAAATTGGACAATAGTTAGATAAGTCCTCCATGGGGGCCTTGATATTCTCCCAGATGGGAAATAATTTGTGCCGCCTTCCATTCAGAGGGAAGTTGGTCCTCTCTAATTGAGAGATTGAGGATAGAGCAAATTGGGGGGGATAACTGTTTGGAGAGTAACGAGGACGTTTGGGCTGGAATAATATCCAAAGGGGAGCCTGATTTAAACTGTATTCAACAGTGACTCCACGTCACCAACTGTGAGAATAGGGAAGTTTTCTAACGTGTGCACATTAGTCAGGGCTGGGGGGCAGCTGGATGCATTATCAAGGAGGGGGCATGGGGCCGATATACGAGGGCGCTTTTCCAGGTATGATGGGGTAGCAAATCAATTCTAAAGACTAAAATTTGAATTTTGTTGTTGCAGCATTGCTAGAGTATAGATACTTTGATGATGTCTTTATGGATAATGACTATACCTCCACCCAAATTAGGTTGTCTATCCAACCTTTGAATACAGTAGCCCTCCAGGAGTGCTACTGAATTAGCGGGGATGGAGCTGGGTTTAAGCCAGGTTTCAGTCAAGAATCCAATAACGGGATTCTTGGAGGCAAGCAGATCCCAAATTGCAACAGCATGCTTGGGCAGAGATCTGACAATGCTCAAAAATTAATTCCAGCCCTGAGCAGATTTGCCAGTATAATTTCCTGGTGATGTCAGGGAATGTTAGCTACATTGGCGTTGTGTTTAACCTTGCCTGGGTCAGATATCAAAGGGCATATGTGCTTCTGTTCCAGCTCCAGACTTTCAGGGTCAAAACGATGAAGTGTTCCTTACTCCACAGAGGGGAGGGCTGGATCACAGAATTCCAGAAGAGTGATAACCTGCCTGGCGTGAAGATGTGACCACTTTTTAGTAGAAAAGAATCTCCGGTCCTCAACACAAAATTATCAAGGAAGAACGTTATATACAGTGGGCTGACAGGAAGAGCCTGCAAATCGCTCACATGCCTAGCTGAGGTTATGGTGAAGAGAAAGAGTTTCTTCAACATTAGAATTTTCAATGGACAATTGTGCAGCATCTCAAATGAGGGAAAATCAAAAGGTGAGGACTAAGTTAAAATCCCACTGTCGCCTCCCAAAGGATAGTGATGGAAATGAATGTTGAAGACCTTTCAAAAATATCACAACTGGTGATGTAAAAAAAAGAGGACTGTTGCAGCAACCATAAAAAAGTCAAAAGAGCTGATAAGGAGCCCTTAACAGTGCCTAAAGCAACTCCTTACTGGACCATGGATAGAACAAACAACAAAACTTCACAAAACTTCATTTGTCACATGCTGCATTAATACACAAGTTTGCCCCAATGACCACAGTACACTGATTTTATGAAAGGATACTTTGCTGCCAAAAGGATATCAATGACATCTGGAAGCAGGTTGCATGAGGTCAACAGCCAATGCTCAATCTTGAAGCATGGAGATGCAATTTGTGACAGCCCGGGTTTAATGACCTGTCCTACTACTGCAACGGAAGAGCCTCCCCAAGCAACAGTTTCATTAAAGGACAGATGCTTATGCACAGGAGTTCTGGGTATCACACTTTTCTGGCCCAATCTGGTGCTACCAGCATGATTTGAGTCAGGAAGACTGGGTCACCTGGAACTTGCAGATGTGTTGAGCTGTCTGTTCACCGCGGCCACAGCATGGCTTTGCTTGTGCCCCAAGTAGGGTATTTGTCAAGGCTTCAGTGAAAGGCAGAAGAAGCTCTGTATTTATCTATCCTGGTTGTAGGATCTCTGGGAGTACATAGATGTTTACCTCCAAGGTTGGAAATTAGAGTTACAGGACTTTCTCCATCCTCTGCCACACCACTGCGAATGAGGTGCTGACATCAGTGGCAGGAATGGGGGAAGTGGGGAGGAACTAACAGACTCTGAAGAAGCAGCCAAGCTACTGACATCCTGTAACTTCTCATAGTAGTTGTCATATGTGTATTGGGGCAATAGTTCTTCCCCTTCATCATATTGGTCAATGTCCGAATTCGTACAAAAAATAGGTCGCGGAGGACCTGTGCACTTCCTTGAGGCAAGGGCAATGTGTGAAAATCAGATGGTTTGTAGAAAGGTTGCTGACCGGTGGAATCAGGGTACAGTCCCATCTGAGGTCTAAGGGAGGTCGGTTTAGAGTCAGAGACCTCTAATGTTGTGCTTCATATTCCAGAGTCAACAGCGTCAGAATAGGCCTCATAGCTCGACAGTCTGACACAGGTTGTGACACTAGCGTGAAAGTCATCCCCACAGGTGGTGTCGTCCAGTGGTTCCAACTAGTACAGAGGGCAGACCTGCCAGCGGTGTGCCAGGTAGAGGACCTTGCGATTCCTTGGGGACCATAGGTGGTGCCAGAGGGAGCTGATAGTATGCCAAAAAGACACAGCATGGCCATGAAAAATTCTTGGATTTGTGGCGGTGTCACCGATAGACCCTGGTCACACTGTGGGGTCTTCTGCTGCTTGGTAACATATAGATTCACATTGAATTCCCAGATGGCATTCAGACTCTTTTGGGTGCTTTCACTACAGGCCTTGGAGTCATTCTGGAAACCCAAGCATCATAGGCATACCTGATGGGGCTAGGTCACAGACATTTGCTTGCGACAGTCCCTACAAGGTTTGAACCCTATACTTTTAGGTAGTGACATTTCCCTTGCACACTGGTATTTTATGTGAAGAGACAAAGGTTAGCTCCAGATCTGGGTCTGGTGGGACAGACAGAAAGGAACTGACATCAACATGCATGAGAGGTGCATATATGTGGTTCCATACGTTATTTCGGAAGTGTAACGCTGTCGATGCTGAGGCGCACAATGACACCTATAGGCGTGCAAGGATACTGCTTGAAAATTTCTGGATCCAGCTAGACACCCGAGAAATCTGCAGTTAGAAATATCCAGAAGAATTTATTGTCTTGATTTAGATTCCAGAGCTGATTTCCACTTGGACCAACCTTTCTTAAGGAATGTTTTTGGTTGGAGTGTTTTTCGTTCACCTGTTTTATTCTACACATTTATAAGGGATAAGCCTGCTGTTCGATTCAGTGCTGATAACTATTAATGAATATCTCCTGGACAAGAAGGAAAAGTTACTTTGCTGTAAACTTAATTCCCGTCCAGAGGAACCTTCAATTAAGCCATACAGCCATAACCAAAACGTGCTCCAGACAGGGACATTAAGAATTATTCTCCTGTGGTTCCTTGATCCCATAAAAGGTGTACTGACTGGATGAGTGCTATTTCTTAAGGGAGCACTGCCATTGCTACAACAGATTGTTTCTGCAGCCTATCCTGCCACATAGTCTATTATGGGAACTTTTTCTTCTAGAAAGGTTTGTGAAGATTTTTTTCAAGTATATTCTAAAATGAAAACTACATTTTTAGAATACAATCAGCTTAGTGACTGAACAATCTCCTGGTAAATAAATACTGCACAAGAAGAAAACTGGATAATTCTGGGTTTTGTGTTCAAACTTAAAAGCTGGCATCTGAAATGACAAGCACTGAAAACAGAAAACAAGAAACATTGCAAGCCACTAGTGCATATATAACCACAAAACTTTTAAAGCTGAAACATTTTTGAGCATATGATAAAATGTAGGTAACTATCAGTGATCTTTCAGGATGATGAAGAAGCTCTATGTTCCCAGAAAAGGTCTGCTTGCTTAGCTGTAATTTTGATACCAAGACTTCTAATACTTTTAAGATATGGAAGAATCTTACAAGGGAAACAGCATTCTTCTAGTTCTACTGTTCTGATAGCACAGATAATCCTGGTGAAAGATTCTAAAGATGACACAAAAAGACTTCCAAACTAGTTGGAGATAAACACCCAGACACCTGACATACTAGAGAGGGTGTGTTAACTTCATGCAGCACATTTTAAAGGCAGCTGCCCTCTCCCCACCAACAGAAAATCAAACATTTTAAAATACAAAACAATGTACACATTGAACATAAACTGTAAATGGAAAATAAATGCATAAACAAATATTTACTAACCAGTCTTTTAATGCCGCCATGCTGTCTGACGGTTCGTCTGGCTCTTCGGAATTTAGCAATATTTGCGATTGTTTCTGCTGCCAAGCATTTTAAATCCTTATCTGCTGAGTCTAATATTTTTACCATTGTTTGTAAGCCACCAAAGTCAGCAATGGAACGCCTAATTTGGGGATTCCGACTGATTTCCTTCAGAATTTTTAGTGAACCAATCTACAGCCAAGGAAAAAGAAATTAAAAGTTGATAAGAATATAGTTAAGTGTAACCATGCCATATGACTCAATCAAGTACAACTGCATACATCTACCCATGATTTAAATTAAACAGGAAATAGTCCATCAAATAATGTAAAAATAGTAAAGTGAGTCCATGTTTGCTCTCATCCAAGTAAGAAGCCTAGCAATATACCAAGGTGTATCTCTCATTTGGGCTTTTTCTAACCACTAAGAATTCTGAAACAAGTTTGGGCAACAGCAGGACCTCATAAATTATATGAAATTACTATACTGCATTCTCCACTGAGGGAAGGGTGCATTACAACTAAATTACACATAATATACATGGGCTAATATACCCCCTGCGACATACTATAAGAATATTTGTAAGTCACTGAGGAGTACCACAAACTGAATTCCTTTTTAAAATCATGGAACTCGAGGTGACTTCCAATATCCTTTAGGCGTATAGCAGAGAGAGTTTTATTACTTCTGATAGATGATAGCACCATCACTCATCTCACTAACAGCTCAACTATGCGGAGCCTTGTTCTCTCAAATTAATGAGATAGTATAGTTTCAGATGAAGACAAAAAACAGAATCTTGTAGTGTGAAAATAAAATTGGTAGTATGTTGCAAAAACATATTTGAATCACTTTCATGTAGATCAGATTTTTAGAAAAGGCTATAGCTCAGAAGGAGTAATAACCTGCAAAGAGATTATTTCTTGTAATGGACTGTTTGGTGCAAAAAATAAACATGCTGGGAATTAAACTCTCCTTTGTGCTGAATACTGTTAATTTTAGAAAAATTGATCATAGTAGCGAATCAAACTTAAAAAACAGTTCTGATGCTCTGTGACGTTCTTATCACCTTAGCTGCAGGCTCTGGGAGCACCTATTATGACATCACAACTCAACTGTAATAAATAATTTAGAAACAGGTTCTTAAAATGGGATAGCTTGCTCCCATGTATTGTAGTGAAGACTGCTATTTATATACGTACAATGCTAAGTTAGCACAACCGCGTTAGATGTTAGAAAGACATTTTGCCACTTTTGCTGCTTTTGCACACGACACTGTAGTTACATGTTATTAATTAAGAAATGCTTTCTCGCCTTTGCTTCACATGAGAACTGTCTGTTGTTCACATCCCTAACAGTGAGCAGCGACCTTGGTCTGAACATTGTGTAAAGAAACAGTCTGGGTCGCTAGACGGTGCATGTTGTTGGGTTCAGGTTGATCGGCCCACTATTTAGCCATAACACGCACGCAGCTGCAAATACCTGAAAGTCGAGTGCTTTTAATATTGCAGGCTGCATGCTTTAGACACATTCGAAAGAAGAGCTTTCCCAGGAGCAGAGTCTAGCTGATCCTGTGATGTGATTCCACCAAGCTGATCTTTACGGTATGGGGTTCCCCATTCAAGCCTAGAGACCTTTTATTAATAATAATAATATTAGTCTACTAGCGAAAGGAAGGTGGTTGTCATCCACTGTCATTTTATTATGATTACTCCTTTCATTTTCTATGGTATTGTAACTATGCTGATGGTTTTGATTTTAATCATTTGTCTGCTTATGTTAGCCAAAGTACTGCATCTTAGGACACGAGGTTTATAAAATAAACTCTTTAAACGTTACCGTGTCACTGTTTATTCTGTTGTGGACTGATATGAGAATAATTATGAACAGGTATTTCTGCTTCCCACCATTCCTGAGAATACACTAAGTCGCTTGTTCTGGGTTGTCTATACATTGGGACCGCCGAGATAAAACTCGGATAACGAATGGGACACTGATGCTGGTCGGATAAGGGGTTCTGGGTTCTGAGGTGAGTTTTTGGTACACCACAATTCACTGAGGTCCTGGTTTCCTGTGCATAGTTCTGTGCATAAGCAGAATCCCTGCAACAGTATTACATATAGAATTATAAATGGGGGACAGTGAATGATGGGGCTGGTTTTCACTAGGGGTTCTGAGTAACATCAATAGACAACAGGAAGGATCAAGCTGTATACAATGTCGCTCCGAGGTGAATAATACCCCAGTTATTCACATTTTATCCAGCTGTCATCTTTTGTTGTATATGATTCCACAAATCCCCTGTCCCTGCTCTCAACATTTATGATGGGGCAGAGGAATATTGGGTCGCCATATACAACATTTGCACCACATAATCTGTCATTGTGCCTGCCCCGTACGCTTCCTGCATAGCTTCCACTCTCTCCAGCACTAACTTGCAGTAATACCTTCCCCTTTCACACTTATCCATCCACGAAGGCACACAATAGTGGCAGGTTTTCCTCCGTGCAACAAAACAAATGGTGATGATTCTCCTGTGATAGAATATAGGGTGGTCCTATAAGCACATAACATCTTACTTCACCATCCAGGCCAACCCACTCCATTCAACTAACTGCATCTAATTGCTCAGAACCCAAATAAAACTTTCTAGAAGACCATTCTCTGTTGATTGATACAAAGTGGCCTTATGATTAGTTATACCACGGGCCTTTAAAAATCCAGCACCCCCTCCAATTACCACTGAGGGACAAAGTCAGTCACCGCATTTTCTCAAATTCTTTCCCTCCTGACAACTTCCTTAGGAAAAAAAAACGATAGTCTCTGGCTGCACATCATTCACCACTTTCACTTCAGGCCACTTGCCTTCCATACCTCCAAAGCTGAATGGTCCACAGATGCCCAAATATAGTCAATCAATCAATCAAGGCATTTATATAGCGCACTACTCACCCAGAGGGTCTCAAGGCGCTAGGGGAGGGGGGTCTGCTACTGCTCGAACAGCCAGGTCTTGAGTTGTTTCCTGAAGGCGAGGTGGTCCTGGGTCAGGCGGAGGTGGGTTGGGAGGGAGTTCCATGTCTTGGCGGCGAGGTAGGAGAAGGACCGTCCCCCTGTGGTGGCTCTTCGGATGCGGGGGACGGTGGCGAGGGCGTGGCCGGTCGATCGAAGCTGGCGTTTGGGAGCGTAGAAGTTGAGGCGGCTGTTGAGGTATCCTGGGCCTTGGTTGTGTAGGGCTTTGTGTGCGTGGGTGAGGAGACGGAAGGTGATTCTCTTGTTGACCGGGAGCCAGTGCAGGTTTCTCAGGTGTCCGGAGATGTGGCTGTGACGGGGGATGTCCAGGATGAGTCGTGCTGAGGCGTTCTGGATCCGCTGGAGTCTCTTCTGGAGTTTGGCGGTGGTTCCGGCGTAAAGGGAGTTGCCGTAGTCCAGACGGCTGGTGACGAGGGCCTGGGTGACCGTCTTCCTGGTCTCGGTGGGGATCCACCGGAAGATCTTACGTAGCATGCGCAGGATGTTGAAGCACGACGAGGAGACGGCATTGACTTGTCTGGTCATGGAGAGGGAGGAGTCCAGGATGAAGCCCAGGTTGCGTGCGTGGTCTGTTGGTTGGGGTGCGCTGCCTAGGGCGGGGGGCCACCAGGAGTCGTCCCAGGCGGAGGGTGAGGATCCCAGGATGAGGACTTCCGTCTTGTCCGAGTTCAGTTTCAGGCGACTGTTCTTCATCCATTCGGCTACCTCTTTCATCCCTTCGTGAAGGTTGGCTCTGGCGGTGGCGGGGTCGTTGGTGAGGGAGAGGATCAGCTGGGTATCGTCGGCGTAGGAGATGATGTTGAGGTTGTGCTGGCATGCGATGTCTGCGAGGGGGCTCATGTAGACGTTGAAGAGGGTTGGACTGAGCGAGGACCCTTGAGGAACGCCGCAGATGACTTCGGTGGCTTCAGATCTGAACGGGGGGAGGCGGACTCTCTGTGTCCTTCCGGCGAGGAAGGAGATGATCCATTCCAGTGCCTTCTCCTGGATTCCGACGTTGCTGAGTCGCTGCACTAGTGTACGGTGGCAGACAGTGTCGAAGGCCGCGGAGAGGTCTAGGAGGATGAGGGCCGCTGTTTCTCCGTTGTCAAGCAGTGCTCGGATGTCATCGGTGGCTGCGATCAGGGCGGTCTCGGTGCTGTGGTTGGCTCGGAAGCCAGACTGCGAGAGGTCGAGGGATCCGTTTGTCTCGAGGAAGGCGGCCTGCTGCTTGTTGACGGTCTTCTCGATGACTTTTGCAGGGAACGGGAGCAGCGAGATGGGGCGGTAGTTCTTGAGGTCGGTGGGGTCGGCTGATGGCTTCTTTAGTAGAGCGCTGAGTTCGGCGTGCTTCCAGCTCTCCGGGAAGGTCGCGGTGTCGAAGGAGGTGTTGATGATGTCCCGCAGGTGGGGTGCGATGACAGCGTCGGCCTTGTTGAAGACGTGGTGAGGGCAGGGGTCGGTCGGAGATCCGGAGTGGATGGAGTTCATCGTGCGGACGGTATCTTCGGCGCTGATCGGGGTCCAGGCGCGGAGGGTGGTGGTGGGGGGCGGTGGTTCGGTCGTGGCGTGCGTCGGTTGAGTGCTGAAGCTGTTGTGTATGTCCGCGATCTTGTTGTGGAAGTAGGAGGCGAGGGAGTTGCAGAGGTCTTGCGAAGGGGTGATGTCGTTGTTTCCGGCGTTGGGGTTGGAGAGCTCTTTGACGATGTTGAAGAGTTCCTTGCTGTTGTGTTAATTTTTGTCCAGTCGTTCCTTGAATGCAGTTTTCTTGGTTGCGTGGATGAGTTGGTGGTGTTTTCGGGTGGCGAGCTTGAGGGCAGTCATGTTGTCCGGTGTTGGGTCTCTGCGCCAGGTTCTCTCGAGGGCTCGGCAGTCCTTCTTGGAGCTCTTGAGTTCGTCGGTGAACCATGGGGCTTTCTTGCTGCCGGGTCTGCTAGGCGGGGTCCTCAGGGGGGCGAGGTCATCTGCGCAGTCGCTGATCCATTTTGTGAGGTTGGTGGCCGCTTGGCTGGGGTTCGTTGCGCTGGTGGGTGGGTTCTTGCTCAGGGAAGTCGCGAGCTGGTCGGCTGTGATCTTGTTCCAGCTTCTGCGTGCAACCTGTTGCTGTTGGTAGTGGATCGTGGTCCTTTTGAAGCTGAAGTGGACGCAGCTGTGGTCCGTCCAGTGGAGTCCGGTGGCGTGGCTGAAGGCGATGTTCTTGCTGGATGAGAAGACTGGGTCGAGTGTGTGTCCGGCGTAGTGGGTGGGGGTGGTCACCAGCTGCTTGAGTCCGAGGTTTGCGAGGTTGTCCAGCAGGGTGGTGGTGTTGCGGTCGTTGTTGTTCTCCAGGTGGAAGTTGAGGTCCCCGAGGAGGATGTAGTCAGTGGAGGGGAGGGCGTGCGGGCTGATGAAATCGGCGATGTCTTCGCTGAATTGTGTGCGTGGTCTCGGGGGTCTGTAGATGAGGGTGCCTCTAAGGGTGGTCTTGGGGTTGGTGTGGACCTGGAAGTGCAGGTGCTCGGCGGGTGCGAGGGTGTCGTCGGTGTTGGTCGTGATGCGGATGGTGTTCCTGTGGATGATGGCGATGCCTCCTCCGGTCTGGTTGATGCGGTCCCTTCGGATGATCTTATAGCCGTCTGGGATGGCGATGGCGATGTCGGGCGCTGAAGAGGCGTTCATCCAGGTTTCCGTGAGGAAGGCGACGTCTGGTGAAGTAGTGTCGAGCAGGTTCCAGAGCTCGATGGCGTGTCTGTGGACGGAGCGGGTGCTGAGTAGGATGCACTTTAGGTGGCTGCTGCTGTTGCTCGTCTTGGTCTTGGTCGGTGCAGGAGTAGTGCAGGTCCGGATGCAGGTGAACTTGCAGGAGTGGCAGCAGAAGGGTCCGTGGGTGCGTCTCGGGGTGGCTCGGTAGCAACCCGGGGTTCGGCCGGCGTTGAGTGCGTAGAATTCGGTGGCGTCGTAGGTCCGGCGGGAGGGCTGGAGTCTGCGGGGGCCAGGGGTCCTGGCACTGGGCGCGGTCCAGGCGCGGACGGGCGCAGACGGGCTTACCTTTGGCGCACCTTCGGCGCTCAGTCGGTGCTCCCGCTGCGCGCGTCCGCTGCGCGGTCGCTGAGGGGGCGTCATAAGAAGGGAGCCGGGAGGGCGGGTCAGCTGGGAGGCGGGATCGTGGTAGCCAATCGTCTGGCGTGGGGGCGGGGCCGCAGGCAGGCAGCGGCGAGAAAAAACGGGTGCAGGCTAAGCGGGCGGCCCAGCGGCGGCTGGGGCGTTGCAATCGGCGTCGGCTCGCAGCGGCGATGTGCTCAGGCAGCAGGAGGCTCAGGAGCAGGAGAGGTGAGGAGCGTGGGGGCGACCAGGCCGGAGGCCATAGCCTCAAATATTCCACTGTGACCTTTGTGGGTAAATATGTTATTATTTGCCGAAGAGCTACTGGTAGCACTAACTTTTCCTCGATGAGCACCACTCCATTAACTGTTGGCAACTCCAACCAAATTATCTTCAACTTACATAACTAACCAGGCCTCATTCTCCTGCATTCTTTACCATCGTTGATAAATATTAATGCGTATCTGTTTCAATTCCTCGTCACTATTCACTTAATACTTTTACTCAACCTCACTCATCAGCCCTCTAGATTGTATTTCTTTGCTGGCAAACACCCAAAAGTCATACTCTATCTCAGTTTCCTCTGATAATGACAATTTGGATAAAGAACCAGCATTAACATTTTATACACTGGGTGCATATTTCATTTCAACTAATTACTTTTACAATCTGTATAACCACATTTTCATATGCAAGTGGGTTTCATTGCCACCTTGGTGATAAAAATATCTATAAACAGTCCATGGCCAATGGGCAATTCAGTCATCTTGCCCCCATATCAGGTGTGCAACGACCATTGGGCTAAGAGGGCTTTAACTCCCCCGTCAGCTGCTGGTGACCTAGCTGACTGGGCTGGGACTGCTGGCCTGGATGTCTACAACAAATCTTTCTTCTCTCAGCCTGTCTCTCCCTGCCCAATCGTTCCACTTACAAAAGGACTATCAGCAACATGTGCTACTTAACATGTCCAGATGGAGATTAGGCAGGAATGAAAGTGCAATTAACACTTTGTAGTAATGAAGTCCAGTACCAAGATGCAGTTCCAGTTGATTTATTAAGTCTTAGTTGCAAGATGTTATGTTCATGTGAAGCAGCCCCAACAGGATCAGCCTGCCTGCTGCTCAGCCCACACTCCAACTATCACCCCTCACCTCACAGGCATCCAAACATTCCATTCATGTCATCACACCAACATTCCATGCAGCACATTTACATTAGCTGAGCAGCTAGGGATAAAGTACCAAGGTAAATACATAAACAGGATACTACACACTTCCCCCTCCTTGCCCACAAATACACTACAGGGAACCCCGGTGACGCCAGTGGCGTAGCTAGGGGGGGGGGGGTGGTGGGGGCGGTCCGCACTAGGCGACACTATTTTGGGGACGGACAAAGGCATTCAGATAAGGCTCGGCTTGCTTTCGTAGACGTTCGGGGACGGGCAGAGGAGGAATAGGCCTCGGGCAATGTCCTCTTCTTTTTTGTGCTGGCAGCTGTCCCCCCCTCTCTTCCTATTATTCCCTCTCTTTCTGTCTTGCTCCTCACTTACTGAAAACCGTGACTTGGAGAAACTGTTCACAACCTCTCTTTCCTTCTTTCATTTAGTTGCTTCCCTGTGAAATGGATCCAAGAAAGAAAAGCACTCTTGCGGGAAATGCCCTTTTTCTGACATTTTTCTATTACAAAGTGCAGTGGCATGGAGAGAAATAGAAGGTTTTAAATATGAAAAATAAATACATAACTACATAAAGCAAGAAAGAGTGGTTGCAAAGTGGCCAGATTGGTTTTATTCACATCCATCAGCCTCACTTTACAGACTTTGCAGTGAATTGCTACTTTTGTTTCCTCGTGTTTCTTTGAAGAGCATTGTTTTCTCCAGGTGGGGAAGTGCACCATTCCTGGAGGTACTGCAATACCTGGTTGATGGGTGGATTGGAAAACAAAATGCGTACCATGGCTCTGTTTATGGATGTGGTCTTTTTAAACCATATTGCTTACGTTTATTAAGGATATAAGCAATGGACATTGAAACAGTTCCCTTCAGGGCCCTGTAGTCATGTCCTTAACTTTTCAGGTAAAACCAATCGCTAATTTCTGAATAGTGAGTGAGAGATCATTAAGGTAACCATGTTGTTTCTGCTTACATTTCACATGCTTTACTTAATCTTGCATTCCCTATGAGTGTTTGCTTTTACTTTTTTTTTAGGTAGCATATTACTCTTATCAAGTGCATAATTTGAATTGAGCCACATCCAAGTGTTTATAGCGGGCACAATTAGGTTGTAGCTGAAGGCAGTGCGAGTTTCTCTCAGTGGGGCAGTATGGTCTTAATTGGGGGAGAGGATGTGGCACTGTGGCCAGAGCTGTCGAATTTGGAACTGGGTTCAGCCTTCATGACCAGCCCACCAGACCACTCTACTGAGGGAGCATATTTCCATGCTAGACCTTACAAGGCCCCACTAGACCTTAGAAGCCTGTCCACCACAATCCATACTGAAGTTCATCTACAGTCTTGCGGGCAGGCCTACAAAGCAGCACACCCTAGAGTAACAGTGATCCAGTCACTGTGACTCTGTCACTGAGGTCACAAGAACCTTGAACAGGTCAGGGCGATGCGAACGGTGTGACCGCACTGGGTACCTACTTCGGGTGGGTGTGTAGTGTTTGCAAGTATATTATGGTTTTTAAAAAACTTGCTGCCTCCTTCCTGGCCTCCAGCAATTTTTAGAAACAATAAAAATGTCATGATAACTTCGGTGATTAATGTTCTTCCTAGAGAGAGATCGAGTTTTGTCTAGTGGAAGGGTTGACTCCTGGAAAGGTAGCACAGAGGGTTAATGTGCCTGCTGCAAAGAACATGTACCATGCAGATCACAAAGTGCACTGCTTTAATGGGGGGACCATGATGAATGGTCATTTAATGTCAGCTGTAGATGATGGATCCCTGAACAGTGTCATGTATGTGCATGTTTGCATTGTGCTGAGGGCATTACCAGGTAATTATTCACGCAGCTCTCTGATGGATGTCACATGCGGTTTTTCTGAGTCCCCAGATACATCATGCAGTCTGTGTGTTCTCTTTTGTACTGCCAGTCACCGGTGTATTCAACTGTGTAGCCTTGGACCGTGTCATGTATGTGCATGTAACTTGCATGATCAAGGTAACTATTAGCGGCGATACTACGTGTCTCTCGGTCCTCTTTCAAGTGCTTGCCGTCCTTTTTCCCCAGCAACCACCCCCCCCAGGGGCGGCATTCTGAGCGATAGCCCCGGGCGCCACAAGCTCTAGCTACGCCTCTGGGTGGCGCTCTAACTGCAACAAAAGACCAATATAGGCTGTAATCAGAATACAAATACGGGAGCGAGATAGGGTAAGACAAAAACTTTTTGAGAAGCATTTTTAATTTGAAAGAAAAAGTATAAAAGTGTATAAAATGTTTTAGGTTGTCTTGAAATTGCATTTATACATGTAAGACACAGCAAAATGCATTACACAAAGAAACGGGCCAAAGACTCCCCCAAATCGGGGGAGCTGCAGGTATGGCGGTCTCACCTGGGACAGCGTGGGAGGTTGGGAGGGGGCGGAAGCATGTGACATCACCACTGCCACCTCTCAATATGGAATGTGACAATTGGTATGTTGGGGGCGCGGCCCGAGGCGGTCATATCGCTTCCAGGGTCGTGTAGGAGAATTTACCTTGCCCATAAAAGGGATTGCGGAGTGGCGAGCGTGTCTCTCTTTCTTACTCACTGCTCCGACTTCCATATAAAAACGCTGCCTCCACTACCCCATTTGGGGACCTGGATTTTGTTGTCTTCTTGTTTGTCCTGCAGGTCTCGTCTTCGGGATCGTTCGCTGCATGCGCTGCATTCCTGACATACCTGAGTGTTGCTGCATGGCCCATCTCATGGCTGGAGGATGTATGGGCTCAAGATTATCTTACCTGACCTGGTGTGCAATGGCACTCAGTTGCGACTTCGGCTGGGGGAGGCAAGGTGAGGGGGGCGCTTTTTTACTGTGGAGAGCATCATTCTTTGGGTTTTTACGGGATTCATGGGAAGTGGCTTGGGAAGTGTTTACGGTTTTGGGGCCGCACTGATGGCTGAATTTGGTGTATCAGGCCAGATTGCAGGGTAGTGCTGTTATTGGAAGGCTTGAGTGTCAATCCTCGGGGCTTTTCAGTGACTGCCTGTGCCCATTTACTCCTTCATTCTATGAAACAATCATCAGGCTGATTCTGTGACTGTATTTTGGGGGGTCCTCTGTTGGTGTTCTGGCCAACTTGCTGTGTTATTCTGCTACTCAAAATATTGTGTGATTAATGTGAGACCTTAATGGTGCCATAATTGACTATTTTGCATTTCAAACCATCAGCTTGTTTGGCACAATTTAATGTTTGCAGGCCAGGGTTCAAGGCACATCAATTCTTTCATGAAGTGTGTTTTTCTGGTACTGGTTTCTTGAGAGTAGGCAGATGTTTAGACATGTGATTTTTCTTGTCATGAAGTGTAGTGGGCATTAATGGTCTGTCTGTTGGATAGTACTACTTCTCATCTTGCAGGGATGACTGATGAGGTGCAGCGGGGTATCAAGTGCTTGCGCACTGAGGTGCTTTTGGAGACTCTGGTGCATCGGATAGACGCTATGGACGAGACCGTGGCGTCAATGAGAAAGGCCCCTGCAGAGAGGACAGTGAGGACAGAGGAGTGAGGGGAGAGGCCTATGCAATCAGGGTTGGCCCTGGGGCAGCATTCTCTCCAGTCCCAAAGAGCGCTAAAAGTCAGGCTTCAAAGAAAGGTGTGGAGGGCTACCGGTGGGTTTTGCACTATCTGGATGATTTTCTTTTGTTGGGGCCACATGGTTAACGGGAATGCAGCACTGTGGTGTGGCCCAGCCCCACCAGATCTAGTGAAGAACTCATTCTCTTCATGGATGCTGCGGACATCAATGGATCAGGTGCCATCCTGGGCCTGGCCTAGTGCACGCAACTCTGGCCCAGTGCCTGGGTGGAGTTTGGGCTGGTTTCGAACATTGGTTTCCTTGAGCTTTTTCCCATCCTGGTGGCACTGTTCATTTGATCAGACCAGTTCCGCAACCAGTCAGTCATTTTTTGGTCAGACAATATGACGGTAGTGGAGTGCATTCAACAGCAGGCGTCTAAGTGTAAGATGATCCTCAGATTGTTGAAAGAGATAGTATTGCAGTGCTTGAAGCTTAATGAGTTGTTTAGTCCCAGGTGTGTTGAACAATGCTGCTGATGATCCCTCTCATTTCAAGATGCAGTTTTTCAGGTGCTACCACCCAAGAGCAGCGGAATACCTAACACACTTTCCAGACCATCTGTGGTGGCTTGGTGCCCAAGTCTACTGGACCTTTTGGCAGCCAGTTTAGCACTCAAGATGAGGCTTGCCTATGAGGGGGCATTCAACGCATATTGCAGCTCTGTGGGGGTGGGGAGGGCAAGTTCTTGCACTCTTTTTTCCAGTCATTTCTGGGGCATCTGAGGGGTCAGGGTCACTCGGTTGCCTGCACTAGATGCCAAGTTGCAGCAATTTCCTTTTCCACAAAAATGCTTGCCCACGCTGATGTCACTAGATCGTTCCTCATGCAGGGTGCTGTGGTGTTGGCAGTGTTTGGAAAGAACCAGGCCAGACACTAGGCACCCCATTGATATGGGCAAGCTGGCAGCAATCCTGGGCTCTCTGGGAGATATATGCAAGTCATAGGAAATGCCCACTTGTTCAGGGCGGCCTTTACCCTAGCCTTCTATGGTGTCTTCAGGGTGAGTGAATTGGTGGCCAAGACTAAGAAGGTTATTGAAGGGGGCTGTAGCTGGCGCATATGCAATGGCTGGAGGGTTCCGAGGCAATTACTATCCCATGCTCGAAGACTGATCAGGGCGGCAGGGGCGACCACATTCTATTGCATAGGGCCTGGGGTATTCCTGCTGTCATTTGAACAACTTGGAAGTGTTTATGGCAGATAGGTCGCGTATAACATGAGTCCCCTTCCTGGTGCATGCTGATGGGTCGCTTTTGATGAGGCACCAGTTCTCCAAGGTGCTAGGGCTGGTACTGAGGGCAGCGGGATTCGACCCTGCAGAATTCGGTTATCACTCGTTTACAATTGAGGCGGCCATCGCAGCGACAGCAATGGAGCTTTCTGGACATGTAGTGCAGAGGATCGGCAGATGGTTCTCCGCTAGTTACACGCGTTATGTGAGGTTGCACATGCTGTAGGCTTGCCTTCTGATCACAGTTTTTCTTCTTTCCTCTATTTTCTTTCCTGTGGAGGCAGGTGGAATGTCCTAAGATGTGAGGCAGAGACTGGATATGTTTGTGATCCCTGTGCATGCAGAGGTGGAAGAAATGACAAATGTGTGGGCAATTAGCCATTCATATGTGTAGCGTGCTAAAGACGTTTATTTGGCAGGTAATTTCAGTGACCAAGCCTGCCAGGCGGGCTACCTTGTGTCCTTTCATTGGCAAGGAGGGCTGCGTTTCACACACTGGAGGCCTGCAGTGGATGCATGGTTGCTAAGGGCGTATCTGCACCCTTGGATTGTGGTAATGCATCTTGGTGGCAATGAACTGTCTCACAGTGGCAGTAGGGAGCTCTTCGAGTTGTAAATTAATGAGATAGGCTGGTTGGCAAAGAGGCTCCCTAAAGGCAATCATAGCACGGTCTCACATCATTCCTAGGTTGAAATGGCAAAAGGATGAGTTGGTGAGGGACTCAATTACACCGTCAAGTGGATTAATAATAAGGTGGATAAACTGTTCAGGTCAACGTGGCTGCAAGTCATCCTGCACGGCTGTTATGTTATGTTAAAATAATTTTATAATGCGCACAGCTACCCAAAAAGGGTTTCCCAGCTCAGGATTAAAGGGCAAAGGAAGAGAAAAATCAAAAGTTTATTGATTAAATAACCAGGTTTTTAGTAATTTGCGAAAATTTGTGTATAATGTTTCTCTGCGAATCAGTATGGGGAGAGAATTCCATAAGAGTGGGCCGAGATAGGAAAAGGAACGACCACCCATTCTTGCAAGCTTGACCCTAGGGACCACAAATTTTTCCTGAGTGGTGGATCGTAACAAGCGAGAAGGTTGATAAGGACGGACTATCTTTTGCAGGTAGTGGGGGGCAGTGCCTGTCTCGATCTAGAACATATAGTTCAGAGCTTTAAATTTAGTTCGATTTTCCACTCTGAGCCAATGAAGATCTCTCAAGGCTGTAATGGTGGAAGTCATTTTAGGAAGTTTGCAAAGCAATCTTGCGGCCGAATTCTGAACCACCTGAAGCTTGCGTAGTACATCCCTATTTGCACCCAAGAAAATAAAATTTCCGTAATCCAGTCTAGATGTTACAAGTGCCTGGACAACTGTCTTTTGGGTAGCACTAGGAAGCATCCAAATGAATTTCTTGAGCTATTTCAATATGGTGAAGCAGGTGGCTGCCGTTTTTACCGCATGTTGTTTCATAGAAAGATTACTATCCATGATAAATCCTAGGTTGCGGACTTGAAAGGAGGGCACAGGATGAGGACCCATTACAGTGGGCCAGTGTTGGGGGCCCCATAGGTCTTTGTTTTTCCCTAAAATAAGGACCTCGGTTTTTTCGCCATTAAGCTTGAGTAGATTGCTTTGCATCCAGGATGCAATCTTGCTCAAGCCAGTTTGAAGAGTATAAGGGCCTGACAGCTTTTCTGCTGAGAGGGAAAAGATTATTTGGGTGTCATCAGCGTACGAAAAGAGAGACAGCCCAGCCTTGTCTGCAATTGCTTCTAAAGGTTGCACATAAATATTGAACAGAAGAGGACTAAGGATGGATCCCCTGAGGCACACCATACGGCGAAGAATTGGTTTTAGAGGTGGCTCTAGAGGAAAAAACTTGAAAAGTCCGCCTGGATAGAAAAGAGGACAACCAGCCAAGTGCCATACCAGTAACACCAAGAGACTGCAAAGATTTTATTAACACGGTATGAGAGACTGTTTCAAAAGCAGCACTCAAGTCCAACAATACGAGGGCTGCTGTGTTACCTTTATCTAAGTGTTGCCGCAACATTTCAGTAACACCAAGAAGAGTCGTTTCAGTCGAAAAGCCTGCACGAAAGCCAGACTGGGATGAATGTAAAAAATTTGAAGATTCGACAAACTCAGTAAGCTGTAGATTAACGTGTTTCTCTAAAATCTTGGAAAAGATAGGGAGTAAAGAGATGGGCCTAAAATTACAAGGCTGAGAAGGGTAAGCATTGACCTTTTTCAGGAGTGGTAGGACCATGGCATGTTTCCAATCAGGCGGAACCATGGCTTCTTGGAGCGATGCATTAAGTAGCCTCATAATAATTGCCAAAGATGGCAACTCAAATTGTTGAAGTACAAAAGCCGGAAGGAGATCACAAGGGGACCCTGACTTAAGACTGTTTAAAATCTTTATTAGATAATCAATATTGAGAGGAGACCACGTTTCGAGTTTAGTTGTCAGTTTGTCCGAAGAAATAGGCTCAGACTCGGGGGCTAACTGGGTAGGCACTAGTGGCCAAGTTTTATCTAATGTTAAATATATTTGCTCCACTTTATTTATAAAAAAATTAGCAAGACTGTTGCATTGTGACTCATCTACAGTAGGCGGGATGGGCTGTGTATCTGAGCCAGCTAACTTTTTAACCATGGCAAATAATGTAAGTGGACAATTCTTTGCATTGGAAATAGCGGAGGAAACATATTCCGCTCTAGCCAGTTTACATGAAGCTTGGTATTTTTTTTAAGCGGTTCTATATATGGTTTTAGATTCTGGAGAATAATTTTTTCTCCAACATCTTTCCAGTGCTTTACATTTACTTTTTTCAGTTTTTAATTGTTCAGTGAACCATGGGGCAGGGGGACCATGATTATATCATGTTTTAACAGAGGTAGGAAGACATTCATCAATTGCGTTAGAGATCCAACTATAAATGGTCTCTAAAGAAGACATAGATATAGAGTCCATGGTTGGGGCACTGTTGAGCAGGGTTTGATTAAATGTATCAATGTCCATTTTTCCCCAGTTCCTGGGTTGGAGTTGTGATCCAGATAATGAAGTTAATAACTTCCCAGGGACTGAGAAATAGAACTTGACAGCAAAATGATCTGACCAACACAGGGGAGGGCTGGAGGGCATTGAATGTCAGGTAAATTAGAAAAAATAGGATCCAATAAGTGGCCCGCTGCATGCGTCGGGCCGCTATTGCAGAGTGGAAGGTTCAGAGCAGCCAGATCCGAAATCAATAAGCCACTAGTAGTACATTCAGTATTATCAAGGTGAAGATTTAAATCACCCAAAATGGTGAAATTAGCCATTTTAAGTAGATATGGGGCAATCAGATCTGAGAAAGACGACACCCAAGGTGTAGCCGGTCCTGGGGGCTGATAAACCAACATTCCAGAGAAAGTAAACTGAGAGGTCAAAGTACATTTAAATAAAGCTGTTTCGTAATCGGAGAAAGGCAAGTCCTCAAATTTGCAGGAGTAGCATTTTTTTAAAGATTATTGCATTGCCACCTCCTACCCTTAGATTTCTATCTTTTCTAACTAAGGCGTAGTTGGCTGGTAAAGCCATGGCCACATCAGGTCCAGAACTAGTGTGCAGCCATGTTTCACTGAGAAAAATAGCATCCGGTTGTTCGCTGCTCAGTAAATAGAAAATGTCTTCCTTATGTTTAGGAAGAGAACGGCAGTTAATATTCCAGAAATTGAACACTTTGTTGGAGGAGGGACAGGGATATTGTTGGGCCGGAGCACTGCCTATATTTGTGTCATTTGCTTCACAAGAAAATATAGTGCGAAGGGTAAAATCACAGTGTGAGCAGATGATGACATAGTCTGTGTGGTGAAATAACCTGCAGTCAGGATGCGGCTTACCGCGTAATCTCAGCAGTTCATCAGATGAATATTTGGTGATCATAGGGGAACGTTTATTAATGCGTGATGCTGTTCACTTGTCCAAACTTGACTATGAGATCTTTCTGGAGAATTGTCTGGAGTGGTTAATCCATTGACCGCGTTGATGTGACCGTTTTGGGGGGAGGTGTACTATGCTGGCCTGTGGCAGATCAGGTCATGATTGGTGGGTCAGTTCGGGTCCGTAGAAGACATCCTTTTCCTTGTGACAAGCGGGACAGTGGTCCCACAAGGCCCTCCAGAGGTGCTTGCAGCTAGTCCGCTAGAGGCTTCAAGGGGCGGGTGTGGAAGTGCTTGCTGCCAATAGGCCCTTCTGGCCAATCCCCTGCCCTTGGGAGGATAGTGAAAAGTGTTCGTAGGTACCCGAGGAAGTTATCCTAGCAAGCAAATGGGCCCCTGAACAAGCTAAGCTTACCCCGGGGGGAGGGGGGGGGGTTTGCAGACTGGTGGGGTCCCTCCTATATGGAGGGACCCACTCAGGTTCCGTTGGTAGTGAAGGAAACTTTTAGTGGAGGGGGATGCTGCCAGGACCAGTCATGATTTCACTCGAAGGCCCAAAGTTGGATACACAGGAATGGAAACTATATATTGGTTAAGAATTTCAATGTATTAGTGTCTATGTTAAGGTGAGTCATCAAACAATATATAAATAATGATGTAAAAATTGTATATGGGTTTCTGCATATAATTATTTTTGATATGTAGTTGTGTAATTTTACTTTCAAGTGCTGTCTGTCTTTTCATAATAAATACGGCCGGGTATTTAAGACCCCTAGTCCAAAAATATATCTAAGTGTTAGTTCATTCTTTAACAAGGTGTGATGTTAGGGGGAGGTTTGGCATTACTGGGGCTGGCCCTTGGCGATACCTGGCCACATGCCAACGAGTCTTCCAACTCAGGGGAGCCGCATGTATGGTGGTCTCCGCAGGGGCAGCATGGGTATTGGGAGGAGGCAGAGGCATCTGACATTGCCTCCGCCACCTCACAAAATGGCGTGCGGCGATTGGCATGTCAGGGGCGTGACCCGGGAGGCAGTTGTTGAACTACCAGGGTCGCGACTGAGAATTCGTGCCTCAATCCATAAAAGGGGTCGCAAAGAGGCAAGTGTGTCTCTCTTTCCTGCTCGCCGCTCCAACATCGATAGAAGAACACTGCTGACACTAGCCCATTGGGGGATCCGGATTTTGTTTTCCCGCCCACTATCCCCTTAGAAAGCAATTCATTGCGATGTTCACCTCTCTGCTTGGGCTGGTAACTTTCTCTTGCAGCTGCGGTACGACCTGCTATTTATTGTTTTCAATGGTCTTTGCGGGTGAGGTCATGACTAGTGGGTAGGTTTGGGTCCATAAAAGGCATCCTTTCCTTGTGATAAGCGGGACAGTGGTTCCACGGAGCCCTCCAGTGGGTGCTTGCAGCTTGTCTGCTAGAGGGTGCGGGGGTGGGTGTGCTCGCTGCCAATAGACCCTTTTGGCTAATTCCCGCATGGGCGCCAAGTTGGCACAGGTCCTTGGGTGGGATAATGAAGGGTGTATGGGGTGCTAGAGGTAGGTATCCTGTTCGGCAGACAGGCCCCCTGCACAAGCTAAGCTTACCCCTTTGGCGGCTGCAGGCTGGTGGGAGTACTACCATAAGGAGGGACCCACTCAGGTTCCTTTGACAGTGAAGGAAACTGTTAGTGTAGAAGGATGCCGCCGGAACCAGTCATGACCTCACTCAAAAGGCCCTGTGTTGGATACACAGGAACAGAAACTAGATATTGGTTAGGAATTTTAATGTATTAGCGTCTATGTTAAGGTGAGGCAGCATGGAGGTTTGGGAGAGGCCATTTGACTTAAAAGTGGAAAGAGAGAGGCAGACCAAGGCACCAAAGTCTTATTTCACTACACTCAAATACATACATGCATATTTATTTTATATGGGCACCTTTACTGAAAACAAACCTTATTTTATCTAAAGTAGCAATGAGCACACAAGCACCTTAATCATTAATCTTCACGCTTTTTACAGGGGGCAGCATATAAGTACACAGGAGTGTGCTAGCTATTATCGAGAGAGGTACAGAGCTCCTCAATCTTGTTTCCAGGTTTATTTTGCAGTGTGATAAGATACAGCATAAAAATATACTTTTTGAGAAGATTATTTCCATCATCCCATCTCCCATACTACTGCTATTAGGCCTCTCTGCACTGGTGCAGATTCCTGTTCCTGGCACTTGCAAAATCAACCTGTGATCATGATTGATCAGAGCAGCAGTGAGTGGTGGTTATGCATGGCTAATTGACTGGGTCTTTCAAGGAAACATTTACTTGCTTTTTGTAAAGTCCACATGCAACCTGAATAACCTTCAGGCACTATCAATTTAGGTAGGAAATGGGCAACAAGAAGTTAAAGTAATTTACCCTGGATTAAAAAATGTTGTCACTTCCGGATGTCATGATTAAACGCCTGCTCATACATTAGTCTTTCAGCAAAACTACCACCTTACTGTCTCGATATATACAAGTTTAGTGTCAAACCATGACACTGCTAGGTGGAATTTACCCCACAACCTTCCCTAGGTCTTAAATCGCTCGATATAGCACCCCATATTAAATGCAACAGTGAGGCATTGCCAACAAATAAATATCTGTTTTATTAAATGCATTTATTGGCATATAAAAAACAAAATCACAGGTCAAAATGGAACATTTCAGGACATATTCAAACTCAATGCAAAAGAGTCTGTCTTACAAAATGAAGAAAATGTAAGTAGACATTTACAAAGTAATTATAAGCGAACATGTCTTGAGAAGGTAGGTCACCACAGTCTTCAGTGTGGCTCATGCAAGCATGTTCAAGAGAAGGGGAGAGCAGGGAGATAGAAGACATAAAATAGACATCGTCTCTCATCTTTCTAAGATGTATCCCCTGGACTTTTGCGAGAACCAAGTAACTACCCAAGTCTAGGGCACAAGCAAGACATGAAAGCACCCTCAACGTACCTGGACATGGACCACAATTTTCAGCTGCAGTGAGAAACATAAAGTCATCAAGTCACTGACCATAAGTTCTCTAGAAATGTATTTGCAGAGTCAAGCTGTGAAAAGATAAACCACTTTTCCCTGTGATCAATACCTAGGCAGACAGCGAAGACAGCTGAAGCTGCAAATCTTCCAGATATCATGCATTATAATAGGGCCCTCTTCCTGGTGAGTGTAGTAGGATGCAAGTTCTTAAAAAAAAGAAAAAAGGCTTTTCCACTTGCAGAATCGTTTTCTTTAGGATTACCTCACACACACTCCTATAGCTCAATCATTTCACTACTACTAACACAGCTCCTCTACCCATCTCTGATTTTCTTGGTTTACGGAAATGTATATTTGCCTTTCAGATCATTTTATGAATCTCAGTAGGTGACAGGTTCAACAAATTTAGTATCATCCGCATTTCTCCAGGGAGGGTTTTTGCCACAATCTCAGTCGGAATTCCTAGCCGGGGGCAGCGCCTTCATTAGGCAGAGAAGCATCACCTCACTCATTAATTTGCCCCCAGGGATGAAAAATGAAATGGTAATAAAGATAATTTATTACCATTTTATTTTTCAATAACCCCGTCCATAGCTGAGCGTGCTGACTGGCTGACAGACTGACTTGCGATAGCCAGACACATATGCACATTTTAAACCTCTCTAATTCAGCTGTCGTAGCCAGCTGGGTTAGAGTAAGCACAAGCCTCCAGTGCTCTTAGCATGAGACCAGCACCAGGATTTGTTAAGGGAGTCTACTGGAGCCTCAAGGAGAGAAGATGATCGGAGTAGGAGGACGTGTCGTTGTGAATGCTGCAGCATGCAAGGTAAGCTAATTGTTTTTTTATTTCCTAGGTGCCTTGCATCTAGTGCTCGTGAATGCTCCCAAACCCCACCCATTTGCCCGCCCTAACCTCTCTGAGTTGCCAGCCGCCACTGTTCCTAGCACTCCTAAAATGGTTCCCCTCATTATATTATTGAGAACCTCCACTTTCTCCAAATTCACCAAGACTGCTCACAGTCCTGTCCTGCCTATTGCATTTCCAATGTTGTCAATTTTCTTTACGTCTTCTCTACCTTCTGTTCCACAGAGAGCAAATCAGACCTTCGATTTTCTCCTCAATGCCCTGAAAACTGTTTTTGTCAACCTAGTTTTATCTTGCAGCTATGAGTGCAGGACTTTTATGGACTTGGGCTAAGCACAGTCTGTGATCATCATTTCAAATTATTCACGGAGCTCCTAAGAAAGATTCTTCATCCCTTTTTAGATCAAATATTCTCTGGTGTAACAAGTCTTCCTTATCCTCTTTCCCAGCAATCATACCACCGAGAGGTGACAGGAAAGAGGATGATAAAATCACCAAACTTCTGGCCACACTCCACAAGGTGATATCCATCCTTGTTCATTGTACAGATGCCGGTGCCAGAGTCAAAGACAACCTATATCTGGGGGTTACAGATGACACAAGATAATCGAGGCAATCAATGATGCTTATTGCCGAAGTTCTAGAGAGTATGGAGACATGGCCATGAACATTAGGGAAACTGCCACCTCTCATATCTGTGCCTCCTTGCATACCCATGTGGAGCACTTCAGAGCTAGGCCACTGTCACATTTAAACCTTGACCCTGGTATAATATGCAGTCTCCTCAGCACTCTTTAGCTGAGAGTGATCTTGATACTTCTCCAACAGCCTCAACTTACATTACAGTATCATGTACTTAGGGATGAGCAGCATTGACAGATTCAGCTAGTGCTGCAATCTGGGACATAAAGGTGTGAGCACTGAATGATATGGCAATGGAAGTGCCAAATATCCCCCCTAAAAATAGTGCAGCCAATGTCCAGACACGCGTGCCCTCCACAGTAATCACAAGCTTTTCTGAGGGCATGCACTACCAAGAAAACAGAGAGCAAATTGGAGTGCCTACTGAAGGTGACCATCCTGGTCCACAGCCAGCCCATCCCCCTTTTGCTTTTTTTGGGGGGGAACAATTTTTTGGATTATGCATGGCAATAGCAGTCAAAGTACTCTATTATTTTGGTATTTTTTTAAATGATGGACATATGCACAGCTCGAAATATGTAGGGTAGTAACGGTTATGTTTGCACTGGTGGCTCAGTAAGTTAGTGCATTCACTCCAGGGATTAGTGTTAGAACCCCATGTTCACGGTTATAATGTGTCCCCTCAGCCTTACATCCTTCAGAGATTGATAAAATGAGTTCCATTGAGTTGCGTAAGAATTAACAGCCGTCATCTCTCAATAGCAAACATACTATGGGTGATCTGGCACTTGACAAATATGTGTATTATAGGTATATTGTAGCACAAAAAAGAGAAATTCTCAAACGTACTGAAGTACAAGCTTCCTTGACAAACAGAAACTCTAGCATTCATGATGCGTTCCTCACTATAGACAGAACAAACACATCAAAGGGCACCAAGCAAACAGCGTTGCTATAGAGGTACCTAGTACACTGGGAGATACCACAGGACTGGGGGCACTATCACTGAACTATACAGCTTCAAACTGACTACTGACAGGAGGTGCCACTGTCTCTGAGATCACAGAGAGCCACATTAACTCTGATCTGCTTTGTGGTGGGGCTTTAGTGACAATCTGACTACTGATACCCTTTCCATTTAGATTAGCTACATTTCCGACCCTGCACATTGTGTCAGATGCAAAAGCAATGTGCAGTCCACTTAAAGGTCCGCTATCCTGGGAATAATTTATGAAATTGTAAATGTAGAATAATTGCAGAGAATCAGTGCCCAGTAATATTAAGAGAGAACGAGCTGATAGGAGAATGGTGAAGAAAGAATGAAGTGGAAGTGCTGGAGTGGAAGATAGGGGGGTTTGTTTTATGAGGGAAGGACAAGGAGAGAAAAGGTGGAGGGGAAATTGATGAGTAGCAGTCTAAGGGCTGATGTAGAAAAAAATGGTAATGTGCAGTACTTATTTTGTTAAAATAAATAAACGTAGGTACCCAAAGATTTTATCAGCCAGCCATAGCATTGCCAAATGCCAGGATCGATGAATACCAGGGCTGCCTAGCCTTGGCTCCATCTCATGCCTCTTTTCTTCACCACCCTACACTCCCTGCCTCTTTATAGCATTCTTGTAGCTTCTTTTATAATCCTGCTTTCACTCTTTGTCACTATTTTCCTTTTTCCCTTCTTTCTCCCATTTCTGCCTTCCTTTCTCTTAATCTGTGTCAAAGCCTGATGATAATGTAATGTAAGGTGGATTTGTAGAGCACTGCTTATCACCAGTGAGGGTATCCAGGCACTAGAAAATATCCCTGTCTCCAACAGGGGGTGCCAGTGTCCCTACACTGACACCACCTACACAAATAAAGCACTGGTTATATTGAGAGTTATGACCCGAAGAAGAACAATAGGATTGGAATTGCTAAGAGATGTAGCTGAAGAAGGAAGGGCTATATGGGTGTAGGATTAGGAGCAGTGAAGGAAATAGTGAGTGATGTAGGACAAGGGATATTGGTCAGTATGACAGAGGTGGGGGACATAAAAATGGAGTGATGAAAATGTAAGATAAATTAATCTCTCTAAATGAACTAGCAGTCTAGCTTGCTACTATGCACAGACCACAAGGGGGCAGAAGAGAGCCCAGGATAGAGGTCCAGAGAGAGAAAGTGACAGAAAGAGACTGAAGACCTTGAGTGATAGCAAGTGAGAGAAACCTAGCACTAGTTAAAGTAAATAACTTAGAATGTCAATGCAAAGGGACTTTGGTTGTTCATTGTGGCTGTTCCAAGAGGTTATGGCTCCTATTTTTATAGATCTTTACACAACCTTAAGGTCACCTAAAAACTCTGAGGATAGGAAGAGAGAACAGGAGAAATAAAAAACAAGTGACCAAGCAAGAGGAAAGGAGAAGAAACACTCAAAAGGAATGAGAAAGGCGCCTTGCTGATGGAGTGGCCTTCCGCAAACCAGAAGAAATAGTGCTTCATGAGTAGCTAGCCAAACAAGTCTGACCAAATAAACATAGAGGGAATGAAATGGAGCAATATTGGGGAGTAGGAGAGTGCAGGAAGAACAGGAGCGGGGAAGTAGTGTATGTGTTGAATAACTGAAAATGATCAAGAAATTACACAGATTTAGGAATTGAGAGCCATGAAAGAGTTTACCTGCTCTACTATGTTAACAGTAAGAGCTCACATGACTCTCCTTATGACCTACATTGTGCTGCGTGTCCACATCAGAACTGGAAATGCCACCTCTAATTATAATTCCAAAAGGCCATTGGGAGAACGTAAGGTAAACAAAAGGGCAATGCTTCAAATAGAATATACTATGTGTGGGTGTTTACTGTCTTGAGTACTTGCTCTCTGCTCTGAAAAGCCATTACTCCACCTCTGAAATTCAGATTATATTGAGATTTGGATTGTTGGACCTATTTCTAGTGCCCGGGGCCCAATAGCACCAAGGGAAGGGGGCCACACAGCCACCTTTCCTAAATGAGAAAAAAATATTGGAACCGGCAACTCGCCGGAGGCCTCGCCCTGTTTCTCCACTACTCTGCAAATGCGCCTCCTTGCGTGTTCTTGGTTGGGGGATGAGGTCCCCATCGCTGCTGAGGGTCCTTAGGGGCCAACCGGTACCTCCAGTAAGCCCCACATAGTGGAATTGCCGAGAGATGGTCAAAGGCCATGCCCCTTTTTACAACACTCTGCAAACGCGCCTCTTGGTGCACTGCTGGTGGGGGGATGAGGTCCCCTTGTGTCCTGAGGGCCTCAGGACTAAAGTGGACATCATCCCCCAAGCGGCAGTGCGCCAGGAAGCGCGCTTGCAGAGTGGTGGAAAAAGGGGCGTGGCCTCGGACCATCCCTCAGGAATTCAGCTGTGTGGGGCTCACTGGAGGTAACAGGAGGGGTAGTTTGCCCCCAGGGACTCTCAAGAGGCAAGGGGACTTCATACCCCAACCAAGAGCTTACCAAGAGGTGCGTTTTCAGAGTGGTTTATAAAGGGGGCGTGGCCTGCGACCACCTCCCAGCAATCTCACTGTGTGAGGCTTACTGGGAGGTAGCAGGTAGGCTAGTTGGCCCCTAAGGATCCCTAGCAGCAAAGGGGACTTCATCCCCCAACCAAGAGCATGCCAGGGAGCGCGTTTGCAGCATGGTGGACAAAGGGGACGTGGCCTGCTATCAGAACTCAGCAACTCTGCTGTGTGGGACTTTCTGGAAATAATAGGAGGAGTAATTGCCCCCCCAAGGATGTCCTTGGGGTTCAACTAGCCCTCCAGTTACCTCCAGTAAGTCCCACACAGTGGGATTGCTAATAGGTCTTCAGAGGACACGGCCCCTTTCTCCACCTCTCTGCAAACGAGCCTCCTGGCGCGCTACTGGTTGGGGGAAGCCCTCCTGGTAGCTCCTGTAAGTCCTACGCAGCGGAATTCCGGAGCGCTGGTTGGATGCCCAGCCCCCTTTCTCCACCACTCTGCAAATGTGACTTCTAATTAAAAACCCTTAGAAATTCACTGAAAAAAACACAGGTTTCAGGGACATTATAGTTAGCAATTAGCATTTAAAAAAACCTTTGAAATTCACTGAAAAACTCACAGGTTTCAGGGACTTTAAAGTTAAAATCAGCATTTTAAAAACCTTAGATATTCACGGAAAAAACAAAGGTTAGAGGGACATTATAGTTAGTCTGACATTTCACTTGTACAAAACCAGAGAAATTCAGCCTTTATAGTTAGCTGCGCTAACTATAACTCGCGCCCCCGCAATGCACTGCTTATGACCTCATAATATATCACTCATGACATAGTCAGTGACATTACTGATGACATCACTGAGTACATCTTAAATGTCAACATTAATGTCCAATCTATGAAAGATACCAATACTGGATAACTGTAGTTACAATTAAGTTGCATATTTTCCTATCCAGTATCACATGCCTGAATCAGAGTAGCATGCAGTCACATCCAATATTATCTTGTCTGTTGTGGATGGTGGGTGACTTCTAAAACATATTGAACCCCAAACATTTGAGGTGATACAAAAGGTACCTTAAAGGCCACACCCGTGCCTACTGCTTTTTAGGTCTCGCTGAGCTAGCGAGACATTTAGTAAAGGAGTTTTCAAAGTGCTACCGCTGGCATAGAGCTACAGTGCACGAGGCGTGCACGCGCGCGCAAAGCAGCCATATGGCTTTACGTCGCTCTCCCTCAGAGCCTCCTCTCCGCCCCCTTTCCTGCTGCTATTTCACACCAGTTTTCTTATCCAATTAAAGAAGGGGCCCAGTGCACGCACAGAACTCTTGCTTCTCCCCCCTACCCCCACAGATCACATCTCGCGGCCGCTCGCACAGCCAATGCTTGTTGCTTTTATTTCGCGAAGATTGTGCGCGATATGTTCTACGGCTTTTTTCTTTCGTTTTCCTGAAGTGGTGTGTTTCTTATTTTGCTCATTTGCCACGCCTGCAGCTTACACCTTCATCTAGTCGCCTCCCTGGACGACGTGGCTAGAGGCATTACCCCGGTCCCACCGGGAACAATAAATGCTGCATATATGTTGGGAACTTACATTCACATTTCTTTTTTCTGATAAGGAGGCGGGTGATTACTTCCCAACTTAGCCATGCTGGTTTCCGGTCCTTCGGTGCCCGACCCTGGCTTCTAAAGAGTTCACCAAGCGGCCCAACTGTGTGCCACTGAATCATACCAAGCACGGGCCACTTGCACTCTCTTGGCAATTACTAATGATGCGTTTGGTAATTCGCAAGTGTTTAGTGCTTGGGTTATGTAACCTGGCGTCCTTTCCTTTAGGATTTATGTGAGTAAACAACTCCTTTCTTAATAAAAGTATCGCTGTGTGAATTTCTGCACGGTGCTTCAAAGTCCTGTCTTTAAAACCCGTTAGAAATACAATACATCTCTGTTTTGTTAAGTGTGGCACATTTTACAAATGCATTGTAAGAGCGGAGCAGTTCTGCTGCGTAAAGTGTACAATAATTGCAGATGCTTTCTGTACGGAGGTGGTAGTTAAACAAATCCGGTCTATTGGAGATTAGCACAGCACACCTTTAAGATGAAATGTTTTTATACACCAATTCCACGGTTGGATCCTTTAATTATTTTTATTAACTATATTTCCAAATCAATAGATATGTAATCGGATCCTATTTATGTTATTTATTATGTTTTTATCGTCATTATAATGTCATCCAATCCAAAGAAGAGTACAGAGTATCCTTAGTCTGAGAGTTATATACCAACAAGTGTTTCCCACAGGATGAAGTTATCCATGAGCTTCGTAAAGCCAACTCTTGTAAATGCATTATACATCATTAGAACTATGCGAGTCTATTATTCACCGGCTACAGTCGAACCAACGCTTTGAGATTGTGTATAAACTGTGGTTTGTGGATAAGATTTGAGTCAGATCACTATTAGGAAGATATTGTTTTATTTTATTTTATTTTATTTTATTTGACCCAAATAAATTGGAATTCTCTCATGAAACACACTGGGATCTTCCATAAGCTTGTGACTACACTGGGGAATTCTGTAAGGATTCTAGGCCTCAGAAAAGGTAAACTTAACCCCTACACCATCCTCTATGAAGCCTTAGCCAATACTGTACACCCTTACCCGTCCCAAACCGTCCCTTGAAGAAAGACAAAACCGGTTCTTTAGATACTGTCTAACGTGGACAGTGGTGAGTGGGACAATGTTTAAATATCTGGATGAGTTTTTATCACTATACAAAGTGAAAGTTCGCATTTGAATGAATGTATATTCTGTATTTGTTTTATGCACATGCATGTGCTATTTCTAAAGTGATGGTCGTGTTCTTCTCAGACTCTGCCATGGAAGACTACACTGTACATCTTTCTGAGCTTTGCAGAGATAGGGATTTTCCCACTGTCAGAACTCCCATTGTGATGAAAGAGAGGCAGAGGCTGTGTCCACGATCTGTTTTTGGGATGCAGCATCCTAATTCTCATTTTTAGCAGATATAATGTTAATGCAGGTAACTTAATTCTGAGATTTTAACATTTTTGTTGGTTGTTTATGTGCACTGGACATTTTTAAGTCGTTCTGACAGTCTTTATGTGGAAGGTTTGAACAGCAGACCTCTATAGAAACCTCTACTCCTCTCTGCCCTATTCTATCCACCAGCATCAGCGTCCCTCTTTTGCGCTGTTTCCTCATCAATACCTCTCTCCATTCACTGCTGTTCTGTCTGTCTGTCTCTCTTTCCCTCTGTTCCTGTCTGTTCTTTGTCTGTTCTCACTCTGCCTGTCTATAACCCCCTCACTATCAGCATGTGCGTGTGCCTCTCTAACTTTTAGCCTGTTTAGGTCTCGCCTAGGCAGCGTGCATGCGCTACCCTAGGTGATGACCTTTAGAAATCAGTCAGCTCTTTTCAAGCACTCGTGCTTGTGCTGGCATCCACCTTGCGGGAGCAAGCAGCGGCGCACTTGCTAATTGAAAACCCATGGCCCGCGCTCCGCTGCTCGCTCCCGCAAGGCGTATGCCAGCACAAGCATGAGTGCTTGAAAACAGCTGCTGCTTGTTTTAGGTTTCTTTCTGTATGCCTCTCAGCGCCCCTCGTTCATCCACCCTCTCTTGTTTGAGGTTTCTTTCTGTTTGCCTCTCAGCGCGGCTCATTCGTCCGCCCTCTCTCTTTTTTCATCCTTTGCTTAGATGCTCCCCTGTGCATGTCTTTCTAAGTCTGTGTCTCCGCCCGTCTCTCTCTTGTTTTCCTGCTCTTTCACTCTCCCTCCGTCTCTCCGAGTCTCTCTCTACTCCTGCAGCCCTCGCTTCCCTTTGTCGCTCTCCATCATCCTCACACTTTCTTCCTCTCTCTCTGTCGTTGGATGTCTCTGCAACTCTCTGTGACTTTCAGATGCTGCATCCGCGTGTTTGCTGCTGCTTGTTTTAGGTTTCTTTCTGTTTGCCTCTCAGCGCCGTTCGTTCGTCCGCCCTCTCTTGTTTTAGGTTTCTTTCTGTTTGCCTCTAAGCGCTGCTCGTTCGTCCGCCCTCTTTCTTTTTCATCCTTTGCTTAGATGGTCCCTTGTGCACATCATTCCAAGTCTGTGTCTCCACTTGTCTCTCTCTTGTTTTCCCGCTCTTTCACTCTCCCTCCGTCTCTCCGACTCTCTCTCTACCCCTAAAGCCCTCGTTTCCCTTTGTCGTCTGTCATCCTCGCACTTTATTCCTCTCTCTCTATCTCTGTCGTTGGATGTCTCTGCAACTCTCTGTTTGTGACTTTTCAGATGCTGCATTCGTGTGTTTGCTTGTCCTTTTATTGCTTTTCCTGACCTCATATATTTCAATGTAACCCCGTCTTTCTTGTTCTCGCTCTCTTTCTCTTTCTCTCTCTCTCTCTCTGTTTGACTGTCCCTGTCTCATCCAGTCTCTATCTCCCTCTCCCTCCCTCTTTCGTTGATGTCTCTGTAGCTGTCGGACTATAGCTCTCCGCATGCCTCTTGACTCTTCTATTACTCCTTCTGACGCTCTTGTGACCTGTGAGTCTGTGGTTATGTTTTGTGTGTGTGTTCTCTCGCAGTATTTCAAGGCGCCTGCCTCTCTGTCTTTCTGTAGATGTTTTTCTATCTCTCTCTCTTACTCTTTTTCACTCTCTATCTTCCAAAATCTCTTTCTCCCTCTTTCAAATTCTCGGAGTTCGTGACTACCTGGCTATTCTTGGACATATTTCATCTTCAACTGTTGATTTGTTTGCATATTTCGGGTCAATAGAGCTTCGACTCTGTGATGTCCGCTATATAAATGACAGCGCTCACCACCTTACTCAAAGTTTCTTTATTTACATTCGCTCTGTTTCTTGTGAACTCTAATCGCGCACCCACTACCTACTTCTCGTTCGCAGTGTCTCTTTTTCCCTCTGCCATTTCTCACTTACACTCTTTCTCCTCTTTGTCATTGTTTCCTGGTCTTCCTCTATTCCAAAGGATCTGTCTCTATGCCCTTCCCTCCGTCGCTCACTGACTTTCCCTTTGTACAGGTCTGTGCCTATCTTCATTCCCTGTTTGTCTGTGTCTCTTCCTATCGTGACCCCTTCCCCGCATCAACCTTTCACCTCTATTTGTCATTCTTTAACTTCCCCACCTCATTTTGATCTCATCTTCTCACTCCATTCGTCTATACTCCTTTTTTCTGTGTCGGATTCACCTGTTACCTCTATCTCAGTGGCACTCTCTTGGTCTCTTTTCTTTTTCTGTACCTCTGTCGCTGCACTTTCTTTGTCTCCCTCAGTTCTTCCCACCCTCTTTCACCCCACGGATGTATGGTGCTCTATCTTGGCGGCGCTTTCTTTTTCTCCCTCTGTTCTACTTTCTCTGTCTGTCTCTTTCTTTCTCCCCCTCGCTCCTCCTGACTATCTGTCTCTTTCTCAATCCACGTGACTCTGCGAGAATCTCCTTTCTCTACATCTCTCCCATTGCCTCTCTTTCTGTGTGGCTGACTGTCACACTTGCTCTCTCACTGTCCCGTACCTGCCTTTCTGTGTCCCCCTCACCGTCTCTTCTCTGACCTGCTCTCCCTTCTCCATCGGTTGATCTTTTTTGCTCCTCTAGGAATGTGGCCATTCTTGTTTATTATAACTTTTCAACATGCTGCACAGCAGCCATGCTGCTCTACTACATAGCTTAAAAACAAATGCCAAGCCAAAACCTCTGGCTAAGCAATTATAAGGTCCCAAGGCGAGATCTACTGGCTATGCCAATGCTTGTCTATTATGTTGAATACGGCTTTACCCTGCTGAGCATTAATATAAAAACCTTCTAACAACTCCACTGAGTTCCTTTGTCGGCTTTCAGACCTCCTTGGCCAACTTTATATACTGCATTCTAATTTATTGGTTTTGGGTGATTTTAATCTGTACATTGATGAACCGAGTTAGCCTACTCCTAAGCAGTTTGTGAGCACGCTGTAGGGCTTCAATCTGGAACAATGCGTAAATTTCCCCACTCATATGGCTGGTCATACATTGGACCTTATCTATTCGCATTCATTGAATGTTCTAATGAAGTCGGCTTTTTTTGTTTGTGTTTATTGATTACTCCCTTGCGGCCCTTCCTGATGCCCCCACAGCAGGTCGTTATACCTCGGAGTGCACGTCAGGCTTCCTCCACCTGCCACAGTCCCCGGGCTGCCTGCCGCTCATAGTATCTGCCTTTCTCGGAGTGATGCAGGCTCTCGGCACTGGCTACCCGCTCTTTTCCAACCCTTTCCCTCCTCTTCGCGTCGGGACACCGTTTGCACCGTAGCCCTCCCCCTCCTGTAACTTCCTGCACTCATTCACCCTGGACTGTTACTGTCATTACAATGCCCATCTCCCTTGCTACTCCCTACATCATTATCAATAAGTGTTCCCAGGGCACACGGATCGCATACTGCATGTGTGATCTGCTACCACAGCTTGTATAGAACAACAGTAGTAACATTGCGATTAAGCTCTGGAACTGCGGTGGTACAGGCCTTTACAATGATTGAAAAATCACCAGACACGTTTTGTTTGTTTATTACTCCCTACGCGTTTTACTTAAAACACACTAGGGCTTATTTACAAGGTCCTTGTGCTACCGGTACATCCCTTATGCACATATAAAAACAGAAGTACCAGTAATACAAGGGGCCAGGAAATAAACTCTATGGTTTACTGCCTTGTAAATAAACACCATGGTTGCTACAGTAGTTATTACAGTAAATATATAAGAACACATTGCTCTATAACATACCTTAAAAAAATTGCCAATACCTCTTGCTAAACACTTATAACGTCCCAAAGGGGAGACCTATTGGCTATGCCAATGCTTGTTTTTTTTAGGGGGGGATAAAGGGATGGAAGAAAAGAAATACACGGAACATAATCATAAGAAAAAACTTAAGTTATTGTTTATATACTCGCATTTTCATATACAAAGCAGTAGCGAGAGGCAAGGAAAAGAAAACCAGCGTAACTTATAATGCACATTACCTAGTTATGTTTTACATCATTAAGAACATGTAAGCATATATGAAATCACCATGAGAATAAGAGACTTTTTCTAAGGGTTAGAAAGAGGCTTACCTTAAGGAAGAGATGGCCAAACACTGCCTGGCCTACCGCTGCGTCTTCATCGTGTGTGGACTCCAGGCAGTAGTGCTGTGTGAAGGTTTGAGTGGTCCTCCAGGTTGTGATGTGACAGATTTTTTCCAGAGTCACTCCCACAAAGAGGGCAGCTGACATGGCAACTGCTCTGGTGGAGTCAGCCTTCGTTGCCCTTTCCAAAGGTTTGCTAACTTTGACATGACAGAACTGTATCGCCGCCGATATCCATCTAGCGATAGTGGTTTTTGTTATTGCAGTCTCTTCCCTGCTTTAGCCATAGGCCACCAATAACTGATCAGTTTTTCAAATGACCTTCATTCTCTGAAGGTAGAACTTAAGGTAACGTTTGACATCCAGCATATGCAGTGTTTGCTCTGCAGGCGTTGATGCTTGCGGAAAGTAGGACTAGAGTATGACCAGCTCATTGAAGTGGAATTGTGACAGCACTTTAGGAATAAATGTAGGATTAGTCCTAAAAATCCCAGTGTCTTCTTTAAATAGTAAAAAGGGTTTCTTAACGGTGAAAGTTTGAATTTTGCTCACCCTTCTGGCTGAGGTGAGGGCCAGCAGAAGAGAGATTTTCCATGTTAGGAATTTCAACTCAGCTTTATGAATGGGTTTGAATGGTCATTTCATGAGTTTTGCAAGGACCACTTTGAGGTTCCATTCTGGTGGAGGTGCTCACACTGGAGGAAAAGTACAGAAATGTCCCTTCATATATTGTTTGATCAGGTTTGAGGCACAAAGAGAAGTGGCGCTGGAAGCTCTTCTATAGCAAGAGATAGAAGCTAGATGCACTTTAACTGAGGCGAAAGCTAAACCAGATTTTGCCAAGGAGAGGAGATATGGTAAAATCTGTTTTGGAGACGCTTGAAATGGCTGCAGGCCATTTCGTTGGCACCAAAACCAGAATCTTTTCTATTTCAGCTTGCACATTTTGTTGGTACTTTCTGCTCTAGATTCAAGAGGCTGTTACTACATTCCTGCAAAATGTTCATGTCCCAAAATTCCAGGAACTCAGGAGACAGGCAGGCAAGTGTGGAGACCTTGGATTCGGATGGCACACCTGTCCGTTGTCCATGGTCAGAAGAGAGGGGGTCTGGTTTCTGAAAGATGAAGAAGTTCCGGGAACCAATGTAGCCTGGGCCATCTGTTCCCAATGAGAATTTGACAACATCTCTCCAACTTCATCTTGGTCAGCACTCTGGGGATCAATGGGATGGTAAAAATGTGTAGGCATATATCCCTGTCCATCGCTTCAAAAGGGCATTGCCCTCAGACCCCGGGAGGGGGAAACTGCTGGCATAGGACCAGCATTTGGCATTGACGTCTGTAGCAAACCTGTCCAGCGCTGGTTTTCCCCATAGTGCAAATACTCAATCCAGCTGGGATTGGCTGAGTTCCCATTCATGGCAATTGTCTGTAGCTATGCTGAGAGCATCTGCCTGTGTGTTGTGCAGGCTTGGAATGAGCCCAGCCCTGGAAGAGAACCCATGCTCTGTTGCCCAGCTCCATAGTTCTTGCACTTCTAGTGAAAGCGTAAGAGATTTGGTTCTCCCTTGTTTGTTTATGTAGAACATACTGGTCGTATTGTCTGAACGGACCACTACATAGGCACCTGCTATTCTCAATAGAAAAGCTTGTAGAGAGAGGAATATAGCCTTCAACTCCAGGGTGCTGATATGACTTTATTTTTTTCAGAATTGGACCAATTGCAGTGGATTTGGAGATCCCGTAAGTTACCTCCCCCACCTTCCATGGAGGCGGGATGTAGTCTGGGATCTCTTGCAAGAAAGTGAGGCCGTTGGGAAGATGTGGTCTGTGACACCAACATTGCATTACTGCTTTCATTGCTGGGTTATTTGAATGGTGTTATCGAAGGATACTGATGTTGGCAGCCATTGTTTCTGAAACTTTTCCTGCAGAGGTCTCATCTGGAGCCTGGCTAAGGGTACTAGGTCGATTTCTGATGAGCACATCCCTAGGAGTGACTTGTACCTTCTCACTGAAATGGACTTTCTTCTTGAGATGGTCATAGCAAGCTGCTGTAGACGTGCCTGTCGCTCATTCGATGGGAAGGCCCTGCATTGGATTGTATCCAAGGTGGCTCCCAAAAATGGTGTTATTTGACTGGGAAGAAATGAAGACTTTTTGATGTTCACTATTAGCCTTAGTCTGTTGAATAGCTGTAGACAAGCATCTGTGATTCTGGCCACTTGATGTGCTGTTGGTGCCTTCAGGAGCCAATAGTCCAATTAGGGGAATACTTGGTGACCTTGAGAGTGTAAGGCCACGGCCACTGGTGCGAGCCATTTTGTAAATATTTTAGATGCTGACTTGAGGCCGAAAGGAAGAGCCTTGAATTGGTAGTGGATACCAGTTACTGTAAACTTAATGAATACTCAGTGTTTGCAATGGATGGGAATGTAGAAATATGCGTCTTCTAGATCGAGTGAGTTCATAAAGTCTTCTTTGTTGAGGTGATGCAGAAACTCTGCTAATGTTACCATCCTGAATGTTTGTTTTCTCAGGTACTTGTTGAGCTTCCTGAGATCCAGTATTGGTCTCCACTCCCCTGATTTCTTCATTATTAAGAACAAATGGGAGTAGAAACCCTGACCCCTTTGTAGAGGTGGAACTGCCTCAATTTCATCTTTTGAGAGCATGATCTTTACTTCTTTGTGCAATAAGTGAAGACGAGGGGGAGGGGTTCCCTTGGGTGGAGTGGGTGGAGTAGTTGGAGGTTTGCTTGTCAACTCCAGAGTATGACCAAAGGCAATCAGATTCAATACCCATCGGGCTGATGTTATGCTCTCCCATTGCTGGTAGAAATAGCAAATCTTCGTACCCACAGGAGGGATAAAGGGGGGGGGGGGCGGTATCCATCATTGATTATTGCTTCATTCCATTGTCCCGCCCCAGGGACGGTGTTCTCTTGCGGCCCCCTTAAAGAGAAACACCAGCGGTAGCAGACCTTTGATAGGTGTAAGGCTGATAGGTCGGTCTGTATTGAGCTAGTATTGCTGTTGCCACTGAAAACCACCTCTGTATGTGGGAAACACACATCCTTTTGCTTCTCTGAAGGGCATTTTTATATATTGGAGGGTAGTTAATGACTTTGGTGCATCCATGTCCGTTTTTATGGAGAGCAGTGCCTCATCGATGTGTTTGCCGAATAAAGAATCTCTATCAAACGCAATGTCCAAGATTTTGGTTTTGGACTTCCTGTCTGAAGTTGGTGGCCTTCAACCATCACTGGCATCTCCAAATCTGCTGTGCTTGCCAGTTGCCAGAAACCTGATTTTGCTATATCCATCCCCTTTGGTTTTGCTTTGTTCGCCCTAAGTTAGCAGGGTATGCCCAGACGTGGGTCTCTTGCTCACTTTGCCACTGGATTCAAGCTAGCCTGGCTGATGTCGGCTGACTAGCCAGAAACCGGTCCAGGATGCTTGTTTCCAGTCCAGGGAAGACATGGCTTGGCAGTTCGGGCTGGACTGTTCCCATGAGGCACAGGGCCAGACTGATTTGCATATGGCCATCTCTGAACTGGGGTGGCGGAGTGAGCTAAAGAATGATGATGGATTAAACCCAGATCAGTTGACTGGGGGTGAGTGCTTGCAATGTTCAACACTCCGTCCATCATCCCCTTTGGTTTTGCTTT
The DNA here is from genome assembly GCF_964204655.1 of Triturus cristatus. NCBI lineage: Eukaryota > Metazoa > Chordata > Amphibia > Caudata > Salamandridae > Triturus > Triturus cristatus. The sequence goes on from NC_140593.1 coordinate 428,205,557, forward strand.
GTTCGCCCTAAGTTGGCAGGGTATGCCCAGAGGTGGGTCCCTTGCTCACTTTGCCACTGGATTCAAGCTAGCCTGGCTGATGACAGCTGATTAGCCAGAAACCGGCCCCAGGATGCTTGTTTCCGGTCCAGGGAAGACATGGCTTGGCAGTTCGGGCTGGACTGTTCCCATGAGGCACAGGGTCAGACTGATTTGCATATGGCCATGTTTGAACTGGGGTGGCGGAGTAAGCTAAAGAATGATGATGGATTAAACCCAGATTAGTTGACTGGGGTGAGTGCTTACAATATTCAACACTCTGTCCATCATCCCATTTGGTTTTGCTTTGTTCGCCCTAAGTTGGCAGGGTATGCCCAGAGGTGGTCCCTTGCTCACTTTGCCACTGGATTCAAGCTAGCCTGGCTGATGACGGCTGATTAGCCAGAAACCGGTCCCAGGATGCTTGTTTCCGGTCCAGGGAAGACATGGCTTGGCAGTTCGGGCTGGACTTTTCCCATGAGGCACAGGGTCAGACTGATTTGCATATGGCCATGTCTGAACTGGGTTGGCGGAGAGAGCTAAAGAATGATGATGGATTAAACCCAGATCAGTTGACTGGGGGTGAGTGCTTGCAATGTTTAACACTCTGTCCATCATCCCCTTTGGTTTTTCTCTTTCTTTAGAGCAGTGGTTCTTAACCTTTTGACTTCTGTGGAACCCCTCTTCTGGAAGCTGGGGACCCCAGCCTTAGGTATTTCTATGATTTGGACTTCAAAAAATTGCACATTAATAAGGAACTATGCAGCACACAAATTATGAAATAGTTGATTTCATTTATAAATATAATATATGCAAAAAAATAAGTTTGAATTCTCATGGGAAGGATGGAGTCTTTAAAAAATGTGGTTTTATTTCTAAAAGGCACCACAGTGTGATAGAATATAGCACATCCCTTTGTCTTATTTGCTCCTGATGCATGTTTTCCTTTTGCTGATGAATATCAGTCCTTCAAATCAGCCCGACAACCCTCCATACTAGATTATTATTGCTGTACTTGTACTCTTCCCTTAAATCAGCTAAAGATGGCAAATTCATTTTCAGCCTCAAATATCAATTTCCTTCACATTCACATGGCATTTTACTTTTCCTCCATTAATCTACTATTATTATTTACATTTCTAATCAATCACAGACCCCATGTATGGTTTTTGATTCCAGCTTAAGAGCCACTGCTCTAAAGAATTTCAGTAGGTAGAACCTGCACCATCATATATCTTCTTTGCAGCAGCGACCACCAGAGAATGGTATGTTGCAGTGTCTTTCATGAACTGTGTATTGGCATTCGCAGAACTGATTTTTTATACAGCTGCTCTTTCACTGGACATACAGTGAAAGAATTAGCAAGAGGGCCTATCATATGTTTCAGCAGGCCCAGTATCCAAAGAACTACTAGCTGTGCTTGAGGTTTCACCTGGATGTTTTGAAAAAAATAACCAAAGTGGTAACTTCAGGAGTTACAACTTGAGTGTTGAACGTTCTAACAGCTCTAGTGGATTTCGCATGAAAGGAGATAAGATCATCAATCCGACATGCCCTAGATGAAATGGATTGAGGAGGCAGGATGTATGTATGTTCGGGTGTCTGTATGTGTATCACATTTGTATATCACAAACCTAGCCAAAAGGCAAAGGATCACTATACAGGGTCAAAGACATGCATAAAGTCAGCGAGTGATAAGAAAGGTAGCCGGGTTGTTGATAGTTAATGCACTGTGATGTCGTGTTCTTTAAAGGTGCATGTCATTGAGCCATGTTTGTACTGTTATTTGATTGTTATTCTTGGTGAATAACAGGAACTCTGTCTTTTGTGGGCATGATCTTAAGGTTGATGCTGGACATCCAGGTCTGGATGATGTGCAGACAGTGTTTGAGGTGTTGTATTTCTGAAGTAGAGGAGACTTTCAAGTAGAGTTGCGTGTCATCAGCATATCGGTAAATCTTGATGCTGCTATCTGTGAATATAGCACCAAGCAACTCCATGTAGAGCTTGAAGATGACATGAGACAGTATGGAGTATGGAACCTGGTGGAACTCTGCAGATCATAGGGATCTTTTGTGACCTTGAGGTGCCCATGTGAACAAACTGCAAACTGGTGTTTCGAACCAGTGAAGAACATTGCCTGTGAATCCCATTTAGGACTCGAGGATGCATATGAGGGTGGGATGGTTGGCTGTGTCAATGCAGCAGAGAGGTCCAACAATTTCAGAAGGCATGAGTCATCTTCATCTGCTGTCAAGAAGGCATTGTCTATAATGTGTAAGGTAGTGGTTGCTTTGCTGCAGCATGATCTGAAGCCAGACTTTTAGTTGGAGATGGTCATCACAGATCTCACAAAGGAGTCAAAATCTGAATCAGAATGCTAAGGAGTTAGCCTATGCCTTCTACCACTGTGGGATTCACATCTCTTGTGCCTTTTGAAATGGGACCCTCTGTCCAATTAAAACGGCTCAGTTCTCTTCCAAGAATGGCTTGCAAAGAAGCTTATCCTTAACCGGTTTTTATTTTCAAAAACAAAATCCCCTCACTTCAGCATTTTCTTCTTGAAAATAAAAAAGGAAATTGAATGTGTGGCACACGGCATCATTATGTTGACGAAGCCGTATGTCACACTTTCAGTGCATTAACAGGAAGTTCTGTGACGGCAGTTCCTTCTAATGCAGGATGTGTCCACTGGGGCAGTGGACATCTTAAAACTTGGAGTACGGTTACTCCATCAGGGCGATGTAGTGAAATACTCCACTCTAAATCAGGCCTTAAATAAGGCAAGCAGACCTTCAGTTTGGCGGAGAGGGAACTCCGTTGCTATTGGGCTGGAGTACCCTCTTCGCCAAACTCCAAATCAGGCCACATGACATTTCAAAAATGTTTTTCTCCCTTTCAGATTTTTATACTAACCTATCAGAAAAGGGTGGCAGCTCGGACACTGCAGGCTCAGATAATGACTCGCTCTCTGATGGAATTTCTGGCTACCCAGATCATACAGTAAGGAAAGAGAATAACGCTCTAGCCATGGAGTTTGAAAGCACTGATCCAATGTTGCTGAAGTGAAAATTTGGAGCCACCCATCTTATTTACCATGTATCCAACAAGACCAGGACTCAACAACATCAGCTCTTGGTGCTAGTCTATATGGATGGTCTGAGCCTACACGTAATGCAATTTACCAGCTGAAATTAGCAAACAGAGAAAAAACATTCAATAACAGTGCAGGTTGCAACTTGGAAAGTACCAGGTGCAGCTCACAAAAAGTAAACAATTTGTACTAGTATGGGTAAAAGGATGAAAGTGCTTCAACAAACAAATAGATGGCTGGTCAGGAAAGTTAGCAATTAGACACAGTGGAAAATAGGAGAGTGTGAGAAACAGCAGAGCTGCATCAAGTTTAGAGTTTTGGGTATTCTTAAAGATATGGAAAGCTCAGATTCTACAGCTCTTTTTATTTGTCTGTATAAAGTAGTATTTCTGGAGTTGAAAGATTGAGATTGACAGATTCAAGGGGCATACTTATTTCCCCTGAACCGCAAACAAGCTTCATCCACTGCAGCTGACTCGCACCAAAACCACAGAGCTGTACTTTGGGATTTATTTAACTTAGACAACAGATTTTTGTGAAAGCCAGAACCAAATCAAAAGCTAATGCAGATGGACATGATGAAATCTTCTTAAGTACCAATTTTCGCCACACTGTGGGGGAGAGAAGATAACACACCTTTGCCAGCACCTAAAAACACTCCAAAATAAGAATCTTCAGGCCTTTTTTACTGCGCACAAGACTTAAATTAAATAAGGGATATTGAACATTCAAATTTTGCTCAGGGATTAAATCAAAAGAGTTTCTAGATTTGTAACAATAAGATGGGGCACAGTTTTGGGCAAAGTAATCTGCTAGGGGAGGACTGGAACAGTTAAGAATGCTTAGGCTTTCTGGTGATAGCTATATTTGAGTCAATTTCCCTAGAGAGGAATAGTCCCATCTACTCAGGGAGACTGGGACACGAGGGCAAGGTCCATTGGGGTGAGGCTTTGGGAGACTGTGGAGGTGGTGAGATCAACAGTGGCACAGGAAGGTTTGCAGGTAGAAGGGGGAAATAAGGAGAAAAATATGACAGTGGAAAAAACTATTGGCGAAAATATATTGTGTGATGCCAGTAGTGTTGTTAAGAAAAGTTATACTTAATTAACCCGTTCCGTGCCCATGACGGAACCACTCCGTCATGAGCCACGGGTGCGCTGTGCTCATGACGGAGTGGTTCCGTCATGCTGCGGCCGTTGGCGGCCGCTCCGCCCACGCGGTGCTAATTCCCCGCCTGTGCGGGCGATTAGCGCAGTGGGCGGAGTCGTGACGGAACCACTCCGTCATGAGCACAGCTCGCCCGTGACTCATGACGGAGTGGTTCCGTCACGAGCACGGCGGCACCGCAACTGCCCCCAAACCCCCCCAGCGCCGCGCCGGAATTCCTGCCACGGCGAAGGGGTTAATTATGAATAATCGTAGACTATTATCAAGGAAATCGATTTTCTAAAAAGATATGGTAAATAGAAAAACTGAAGCTTCATAAAAGGACCTATCTGTATTCATGAGACAAACATTTCGTATAAGGTTAGGAAACAACTGGAGAAACTTAGCTCTCATCTTCTGGTTTCTACAGTACAAATAGCTTCTATCTGTGGTCTTGCAATATTATACTGCCCAAATAAGTTTAAGGTAGCAATGAAATTAGCCAATTCAAAAGGTAGATGGACAATAGTACAAATTTTAAAAAGATTAATGAGTCTTACACTTTATTATGTGTATTGTCCAAATGTAGATGGCTCAGCATTTTTTGATTTCTTGGAAACTGAGTTTATGCATTTGGGCAACTCATTAATAGTAAGTGGTGCTTTAAAATCTTCTTGGATGGAGAAATAGTAGAGACAGTTAAAGGGTTTCAAGGAATAGGGATTCAATTCAAAGATGATTAGAAATATATGGTTTGGTTGACTGCTTGTGTGCCCTAAATCCCAATGATCCTGGCTTTACTTTTTATTCTTATCCTCATAATAAATATACCCTTACTGACGTATTGACTTATTTTAGTTTACAAACAAACCATATATAAAGCTCACATTCAGAAAACATTATTGGAACATAATCAACTTGTGCTCAAACTTAAACTAACAAACATGCAGACAGCAACTTCTAAATAGGTTTTAGAGAGAGACCTGCTGTTAGATCCATAGCATGGTAAAGTAATGCAGAAGTGAACTTCCAATTTTAAACACGTCAATATTGGATTGGCCAATCCACAAGTTGCATGGAATGCATTTAAATCAGGTATTCAATGGGCTAACTTGAGTATTGGCAAGGAGAAACCTATCCATGGACATACACAAAAGAATATGGATTTTTAGGGTATTTCAAAGCCAGGCATATGTTGGCAATTTAAACAATGATCCATCTGCAGTAAGGTTGCAGAAACAGATCACCATGATAAAAAGTTATGTATAGTATAGCGAATCAAAAGGTAGAACACTTTCAATAAAAAAGAGATAGATGGTGCCACAAATTCAGGTAGAAGCAATTCAAAATAAGCAAGGGGATTTGATCCAAGAAGCAGATGGTGTTTTGCAGATTTTTCAAGAGTACTATGTAAAACTGCGTCAGGAAGAATCTTACCCTCTAGACAGTAATGTCTGATCATACTTAGATTTTGTTAATTTGGATACAATATGAAAAGACAAATGTTCAATTTCATAATCACCCCTCACACTTGAGGAAAAAGAAAATTCTATTATAGCACTTCCGTTGGGGAAAACAGTGGGATAAGATGGACCCCAATTGGAGTTTACAAAAAATCCTTTTCCCTCTTTTAGTCATCTCTGTTATCGCTTTTTTCAGGATACAACTTGCTGCTCTATTCCAAATCCTGGGCCGTCATGAGAATTATGCTACTTTTGAAGAAACAGAAGCCATCTGTAGATCCAGGATTGCATAGACATATGTAGTTATACAGTGGAATACCAAAATGCACTATAAAATCATGGCCATACCATTAAGTTGAATCATTGGCAGTGTGGTTTCAGTATACGTTTATTCCTGGAAGAGGTATGATAGACCATGTCAATGGGGTAATTATACTTTTTGATATTGCTTGCACACCCCCTGGCAATGATCCTGCTCGATGTTTAAAAAAGCTTTTGCTGGGGTAAAATGGTAGTATCTTTGGGAGGTCCCAAGAAAGGTTGCTTTTGGGTCCAATTTTATTAAGTCATTAAAGACTTTGTAGGCTAAGATTCGAGTTATGGAAGAAAGAGGCAGGTAATGCATGTATAAAATGTGGCATGAGAGAGGGATGTCCCTGCTCTTTACTTTTATTTGCATTGAATTTAGAGGCCTTTTTATGAAAATATTTATATTCTGTTGCAAATAAGCCAGCAATAGATTTTTAAGCAACAGAAGGGGGAACTACCGACCCAAATTTCAGAGTCAACCGAGGGGAATGTGTCCAGACGCAGAACCGCCACAACAGCATCTCCAGACCAGAAGACCGCAATACTGGAGAAATTAGACACTATCCCCATTTTTAATCTGTAGATACTGATTCCACTACAAATGAGCTTCTGACAAAAGGGCTCTCTTTTGTCCCCTCTACGTCTATTGACAAGCTTGAACTTATGAGGGATCATTTTGCTTTCTTTAGACGCATTAGACTTGAGAAATACTTTATGACTCAAAACTATCCCTGGGGGTAGTTCGCAAAGTAGCACTTCGCGAAGCTACGCAAAGTGCAGTTCGCACTACGCGAGCTACGCGTAGCACTTCGCGAACTGCGTAGTACCTTGTTCGCACTGTGCCAGATGTCGTTTTCAATGATTGCACAGTGCGGACAAGCAACCGGCACTGTGCAATCATTGAAAATGGCATCTTGCACAGTGCGAGCTGTAGTTTTCTGCTGCTCGAGTAGATTTTTACTCGAGCGGCAGCTTTCTCAACGCGAACTGGTAGTTTCTCATCGCGAGCAGTCGTGAGCAAACGCGACCACTCGCAATGAGAAACCTGACCTCCTCGCGTTGGGAATCTCGCCGGGAGGTTTATTTTCCATGCTCGCGATCGCCAACTTGATGTTGCTGATCGCGAACAAGGAAAAAGTCTCCCCGGGATGTCATTTTGCTTGCGCGCGGTCGCCAACTTGACGTTGAGGAGCGCGAGCAAGCAAAAAATGACCGCAGCACTACGCAACACTACGCTACGCGTGTTCGCACTGTGCTACGTGCAGTTCGCGTAGTGCGAAGTAGCGCGAACTTCGCAAACTACGCGAGCATAGCGTAGTGCTTTGCCCAGGCTTACTCAAAACGCTGTTACAGATCACAACTGCTCAGGCCTCAAACCTCCCTCCAACTTTATCCTGAGCTTGGATAAGCTGGGACCAGAGGTATAAATCTTTGAGATAGCAGTACTCTCTAAGATCCAGCAGGCGCCTAAATGCATTCCAAAATTTCCCCACTACCTATCACAACAACAGAACATGGGCATCAACAAAACCTGAAAGATAACTACCTCATTGCTATCAAACCCTGTGAAAAAGGGGGTGGGATTGAACTCTGTAATACTCAAGACTGCAAAGATAAAATGAAAAGGATCTTGGAGGTACCCAAACATTACAGATAAGTTAGCTGGGACCCCGAAACTAAAGTAAGGATCTGGATACAGACCATCAGAGAAAGGGAGGCCTGGAAAGTCGTCATTTGCAAACAAAAGAACTTGAATTTCTCAATCCCCCCCAATACCCACATTCCTCAGATCCCTAAAACACACCAAAATGGATTGGACCCCCTTTTACACCCTATTGTGTCCACGACTGGTGCGGCTAGTAAACCACTGTCTAAATACACTGTGTGTTTCCCAAACCGCCAATATGCCAGCTACCGCAACACATCATAGACACGGACCACCTCATTTCCAAACTTTAGGGCACTCCATTTAATCCTCAGTAGAGGGAACTCCTGGTCAGTATGGATATAGAGGTCCTTTATACCAATTTACTGCAGTCAAAGCGATTGAGGTAATCAAGGACAAACTCAGGAGAGAAGACCTTAATGTACCTCACAAGTCCATTCTACAGTGTCTAGAAATTGTCCTCAGTGGAAACTTCTTCAAATTTGATGGAGAGATCTATCAGCAAACCAAAGCAGTTAGCATGGAAGCAGCTTGCACTCTCAGTGTAGACTCCCTGTATATGGCCAATTTTGAAGAAAAATACATCTACAAAGAAATGGCCTCATTTTTTTAGAACATACACTACTGGTGCCAGTAATTAGATACAAAAACACAAGAGAGTCACCCTTATTTAGAGAAAAGGGACAGGGTAATATAAAGTCTAACACAAAACAGTGTCCAAATAAATGTTTTTGTGATCTTTACATGCAATTCTAGCCTTTTGGGCAACTTTTTTCTGAAGAGGAATCCATTCTTTAAAAAGAAATTATCCTTTGTTATATATTGGTTGTCCTGAAGAAGGTGACAAATTAATCCTTTTTCACCGAAACCTGCGTCAACAGTTTTGAAATTTTTTCAAATATTGCTATTGTCTTGCGACAAATTTGTATGTCTTTTTAACATAACTTGTGATACTCAATATCAAACTGCTATGATTTATTTTTCATTGATAAGGTGAAAATGCATACAATTCACTTATGTACATGATTTTAATCTTTTTTATGCATTTTATTGTATTAAACTGTAGCCAATAGAATTTGATTATAAGAGCTTTAACATTGTTGATAGCTAATAAAAACATATGCCTATATACTTTAAAAAAATGATTCATGTTTTATGCTTTTTTATCATTATAATTTTGTTATATGGTAATGCTAATTTGCTCCCCAATATATGTATCAGGAGTGGTTATTAATTGTTTTGCCCTCTCCTTGCCCTATTCACTAATACATTTACAAACATAATACATATTTAGGAGTGAAAAGGGAATTTGTTTTGTGTTAGATGGTATATAATGACATATTCTTTATCTGGAGGGAAGAGGAGTAGGGGCTACATGAATTCTGTATGTGGATCGATCTCTGTGATTCCAATCTTAAGCTCACCCCCAAAGTCAGTAAAGAGACTGCGGAATTTTTAGATATCTGTATTGAGCATCACAGTCAACTACTCCAGGAGTCCCTTATTCACTTCAACAGCTTTCAGCCCCGCTGGTAGAAGCATAGGATTCCTTAAGTCAATTCCTGCACTTGCGCAGAAACTTTACCAATCTTTCTGATTTTCTAAAACATGCTGAGGCACTCAAAACCAAGCTACTTAACTGTGAGTATCCTAGACACTTTGTTTGTGAATCCTTCAAAAGAACAAAATAGGGGTGTGGCCAAGACCTGGAGCGTAATGGCCACTTGATATAGCTGCCCCATGAGCCCTATCCTTCCCCCAGACATCCTGATTCCCCATAGCGGGAAAACACACCCGCTCACGAGCGGAGGCGCCACGGCGGACTCCCGCTGCCAACAACCTCTCGAGCCCGGAGTTATCGGTCCCGGAGGCGGTGGGCCTACACAGGTGGTGGAACCGGGGACTTGATTTCAACACCTCGCAGCAGAGGGAGGACAGGGGCGCAGCCTATGATCCCGGCGAGCGCCAGGTGTGCATATTCCTGTGGGCGGAAGCCCAGAATCCAGAGCTCCGTTTGTGCCCCCGAGACCGCACTTGCCCAGCTGCTGATCTCATTGCGCCACCTTCACAATCGGAGCCAGCGCGCGGACGCCGGCCCGACTGCTGCACGCCAGAAGAGGCTTCCAGTGCCCTTGGCTGGATTCGGGACAATAGACGGTGAGGTGGAATCCAGGGGGGGGCCCTGAAGTGTAGCGAAAGCGGAGTGAATCGGCCACGGAAGCCCAACCTCACCCACCCAGTCGCATAATCACGGTGGGCGCTCCGGGGACCCCCACAGGGGCCCTACATGACTCGGTGACACAGTCCCTTCCTGTAAAGTTTGCTGAGACCCGGTGGCAGACGGTGAGGGGATGCAGCAATGATATGCTCCAGTACTCCATAAGCCTGCCTGTGGGGTCATGGACCGCCCATTACCTTGGGCCTCGCCCAGCCTTCCAGTAGGCTATACCAATGCTGAGAGAGGGGGTGTGACACCCGGGCGTTCCGAAGGTGCCTGGACTCATCTATCTTGGCCACCACCTACCCACCAGCCTAGCTATCCGGGGGAGATGTGCCAGTGCCACTGATCCACACTGCACTTCTGCCCAAACCCATTTGGTGACTAACAGACAGAGATTTGCCCCTGCTGATACACCGCGTGTGCTTGAATACACTACCAGATGCTGGGGTGCGTAGTCTAAGGAACTTTCGGCAAACAGCCCAAATGGCAACGGAGAAGAGTAAAGCTGCTGGTGCAAAGGGACAAAGGGCGGTGCAAACAAAGAGACTCCCTAAAGATATGCTCCATAACCAACAATCAGGGGGTGGCCCCACCGGCGAACTAGGAGGGGAAGACCAGGAACTGTCCTTGAAAGACGTAATGAAGACAATCACCACTGGCCAAACCGCATTGGAGCATAAAATGGACACCATTGATATTGAGGTCAACCAGATCCGATCCGATCTCACCAAGCTTAATGGGAAAGTCAAACCATTGGAACTCACCACCGCCAGTCTCGTGGATGACGTCGCCCAGCTTCAGGGTCAAATCCAAGACATGCAAAATTTCCGTAAAACCACTGAACTCAAGCTAGATGATTATGAAGGGCACCTACGCCGCTATAATCTGCACATTTTAGGCGTGCTGGAGAAAGCCGCGGGGCAGGCCCCGGACGTTTTTGTTTAAGACCTTGTTCTACAGCACCTGAAACCCAAGGGCCTCAGTAACTTTTTTGTTATTGAAAGGGTGCACAGGGTCCCAGCTGGTCGTCCCAAACCGGGTGCCCCCCCACGCCCGATGCTGGCAAAAGTGCTACATTTCCGGAACAGAGATGTGATCCTCCAAAATACCAGAATGGGAGCACCACTTTTCCCTGACTTCACGCAATGAGTACAGCGTCAAAGACGATCCTTCACAGCGGTGAAACAGAAACTCAGGGACAAGGGTCTGAAGTACTCCATGTTGTTCCCAGCACGTCTTCGAGTGGAATCTGGCAGGAAAATCTGGTTTTTCGAACAACTGGAGGAAGCAGCTGCTTGGCTTGAGTATCAAACTGAGCGTGCCCCACAAGATCGTAACAATGGGGGTGAGGCCACCTTACAGGCCTATGGCTGACGAGGAAGACCTGGACATTAGGCATCTCCTATGTTGGCTAACTATCGGGTTTGGCTGGACAGGTAACGGGTGGTGGCGGGATCTGGTCCCGGAGAGATACCTCCCTATTCCAAGACTGACTTTTGGAACTTTGGTGTGTGATCTACGTTGGGGACTCTTTATCTGTAACTCCGGGGGTTGGGGGGGAATACAGGAAGCCACGCCCTAACATTTTTCTACTAATAGTTCTTCTTCAGGGCCCAGGCACTCTGCAAGTTTCTTATGGGCAGTTTTGAGCCCAGAGTGCAGGGCATCAGGGTGGGGGGCTGTTGGGCTATGGGGGAAGGGGGTAGTTGGGTTGGGGGATTGTATTTATGCAGCATTATGGTTCGCACATTGATAATTCACTTTACTATTATTGCAGAGGCACCAGCCAATAGAAACCTGAGCTACAAGCAGCATGGGGGACAAAAATGTTAACATTTTAAGCTGGAACGTCAACGGGCTTGGGGATAAGATCAAGCGTAGTGTGGTTCTCCAGTATATCAAACGGCAGGCCCAGATATCGTTCTCCTACAGGAGACGCACCTGGTTGGAAACCTCTGTAAAGCAATGCACAGGGGAGGGTACAAAATGGTTGCGCATGCAGGATTTACATTTGGCTCCAGAGGTGTCGGTATTATGATCAAAAACTCACTCCCACTTGAGGTGGGCTCCGTCTGGACGGATGAGAGAGGCAGATACACTGGTATTTCGGGCACATGGGAGGGTCGTACGATCACGTTCATGTCAATCTATGTACCTCCGGGTCTGCAGGGCTCTACCTTCACTGATCTAGGTTAATTCCTACTCACTGTACCAGACGGCCTCTTGGTCCTCGGCGGTGATTTTAACACAGTAGTTTTGGGAACACTAGGCCGCTATCCCCTAGGGAAATAGGACCCTCTGCAAGCTGGCTACCTGAATTCTTTGACACTATGGGCTGGTGGGCACTTGGAGGGTTTACCATCCAAACCAGGTACACCACACCTTTCACTCGGGCGCCCACCATAGTCTATCCTGTCTGGATTATTGCCTGGTCCCGGGAGCCCAAATTACTTACATAAATGACATCAGACATCTTGCCAGGGGCATCTCTGATCACTCTCTGGTATGGACACACATAGTACTCAGTCAAGCCACGGTGGGTAGGCTGTCTCCTTTCAACCCCTGGTACCTTAGAGATCTGAAACTTCGTACAAACCTTCTCAAGGCCACAGACAATTACTTCACTGAAAATGTGGGGTCAGTATCCTCATCCTAGTCCCTATGGGAAGCTTTCAAGACTGTGATTCGAGGTTAGGCTCTGTCCTTGATCGCTGGGGCAAACAAAAAGGAATCATAGACTTAGAGGCCGACATTTATCGGCTTGAGGACAACCTAGAAGTGGATGTGGCACCAGAGAAGCTTCACCTCCTGAGCCTTAAACAACATGACTATAAAGCCTTGGTCACGGACAGAGCCAAATTCCTGAGCAGGGAACGTCAAGGTAGAATATACGAACTGGGCGACAAAGCAGGGAAACTTATAGCCTGGTTAGACAAAAAAGACTGGGCGAGCAGATTGGTCCCGGAGCTCAAAGACGACGAAAGCTCCTCTCTCACTGAACCCCAAGACATAGTAGACAGATTCGCCACTCATTTTCAAAAGGTATATTTGACAGTGACTCCACACACTAAGGAAGACTCACAAGACCTCCTTCGCGACATCCGGCTCCATTGCCTCTCCACAGCTGATCACGACTTCACGGATAGTGACTTGACCACAGATGAAATTGCGCAAGCAATACGTGCACTGAAACCGGGCAAAGCTCTTGGACCAAACGGCATTCCCATTGAGCTATATAAACTACTGCCCGATAAACTCGCACCGCACCTAAAATCGATGTTTGAGGAATCCTTGGAACTTGGGGCGTTACCGAGGGAACAGAGAATTGCCACTATCGTCACCATACATAAAGAAGGGAAATCCCGGACTGACTATGCCTCGTATAGACCTATTTCCCTCCTAAATGCTGCACCTAAAATCCTAGCCAAACTTCTGGCTACCCATCTGCTTAAGGTAATAGGCACCCTGGTGCACCCGGACCAATCTGGCTTTATGCCAAACAGAAACACGGCCCTGAACTTACGCAGGATTCACAGTGTGCTGGGCAGAGCTTCAACCATTCAGAAGTCGGCTGTGATAGTGTCCCTGGACGTGACCATGGCATTCAACACAGTTGAATGGCCCTAGCTTTGGGCTGTACTGGCAAAACTGGGATTTGGGCCAAAATACACTCAGTGGGTACGTCTTCTGTATCAAGAACCCCTGGCCCAGGTAGTTGTCAACAACAAACTGTCAGCCACGTTCCCACTCAGTCGTGGGACCCGTCAGGGCTGCCCACTCTCTCCCCTTCTGTTTGCCCTTGCCCTGAGGCCACTGGCTGCCTGGATCCGACAGGACCAGATGATATGAGGGCTGAGATGGTCCCCTGGATGGGAGGACGGCATTTCACTCTACGCGGACGACATTTTACTCTATCTGGCCTCCCCGTCGAAATCCTTAATAGTAGTTCTAGATATCTTGGCAGTGTTCAGTAGATTCTCTGGATTTACGGTCAATTGGGGGTAAATCCTTATTATTCGCCCTTAGGGGAGATCCTCCTACCCCCCCTGGAAATTGCCCAATCCAGATCAATACAGCGGGCTTTAAATACATAGGCATTTTTATTTCTCATGATTCCTCTCTCCGGTATGCCCAAAATCTCCTCCAGCCCCTTCATAGACTCAAAAAAGATAAAAGTTGGAAGTCGCTTCCCCTCTCCCTATTGGGAAGAGCAGCCCTGTTTAAAATGATGTCCTTGCCCCGCTTTCTCTATGCATTGCAAAATGCTCTTGACCTGGTACTCACACAATATTTTAAAGAAATAGAGGGTCTTCAGTAAGAATTGCTTTGGGACGGTAAACCATGTATCGCCCTAAATGAATTGACCCTAAACTGGTACGATGGTGGCATAAGCCTTCCGGACATTAAAAAATATTATTTGGCTGCCATCAACCACGGCGCTTATGGACGAGGCAACGACCCTGGCTACGCCATGGACAAATGGCTCCTCCCCGGAGGTAACTATAACAGGGCACTCTATTCGCGGCCCAATAAATGTCTTTTGATGGGCCCCACCAAGCGCTCGGTCCAGATTTGGCATGACGCAACCAATTCTCTTGGGTGGGGAGGTAAACTGACATTGGCGACCCCCCTTTGGGATTCTGAATCTCTGGGCAGCTTATGGAGATCAAAAGGCTTTGACAGATGGGATCTCATTGGCATTACACAAATCACAGTCCTTTGGGGGAAGGGGGAGTTAAATCCTTCAACACACTACAGGCTGAATATGACCTATCAGCCACGGAATACTTCCGCTATGCCCAAATCCAACACTTACTACGAACGCTCTTACCTACAGGCACAACCCCTCCTAAAGCCTCACCTTTAGAGGACAGAATCCTAGATGGCCACCTTCCCTAAAAGACGATTTCCCTAATAAACAAAAAACTGATAAACAATATGACCGATCCCCTATATGCATTAAGGGAGAATTGGATGGGAGACGGGATTGAGATAGATGATGAAGACTGGCAAGATGCGGTGTCTTCCCCTAGAGTGGTCGCCATACCGGTGCACCTTAGACTGGTACAGCTAAAAATCCTTCACCGTGTGTACATCACCGGGCCACGCTTTATTCATATGTGGGTCACTGACAAAGGGGATTGCAGGAGAGGAAGCGGTCAACTAGGGACCTTTCTACACATTATCTGGGAATGTAAGTTTGTCAGCTCTTTTTGGCATGAGGTACACGAGGCAATATTCGCTGTACTACACACCCGTCTTTCACCGAAGGCGAGGCGTTGCCTCCTCAACATATGGTATCCCACAGATCTTAACACTCACAAGACACATGGGCCACCCCGGGATTCATGATAGCCAAGAGAAACATCGCACAATTATGGGGAGCTTCAAAACCACCTACATTGGAGACCTGGGAGAGAGACCTTGACTGGTGTATGTTTAGGGAGAAGACGGTATATGTCGCTAGGGGTTGCCCCAAAAAATGGGCGCGTGTCTTGAGCCCGTGGAATAGTTATCGGGGTGAAATCTGTACGCCTCCTTATTACTCTGAACCAAATATCCCCCTTATCCCATGATGTTCCCCTCTTATGTTGAAATGTAATCCTCCTCCTCCGTAAGTTGTTATTATTTATCCATTTTCTGTGTCCTCAGTATTGTTTATTTGAACTGATGCTTGTTTCAATAAAAAGAATTATAAAAAAAAAAGAACAAAATATTTCAACAGGGACAGCAAGTTCAAGAATAGAGTTAAAAAACAGGAGAAAAACTATCATGTTTCACCCCTCACTCGAACCTTGACCAAAAGATCAAACAAGTTGTCAATTCTCAATGGCATCTCAAGAATATTGACACTAATGAAAACAGACTACCCAGGCCTACCTTTGCATTTAAGAGAAACCAGACCTTAAGGAACACTCTGGTTAAAGCCAAGTTTACAAAACAAGACAATTTCTGGCAAAAGTCTAACACAGGACCCAATCCTATCAAAGGCAACCACCAGTCCGGCACATGCCACGCCTGTAAAGAAGCTATCATATCTGATAAAATCACCATTGGAGACAAAACTACCTTTCTAAGAGAGATGTCGAAGTGTAGAACCTCCAATATTATATACCTGATCCAGTGTCCCTGTGAAATAGGATATGTAGGGGAGACTGGACGTAAATACAGAGTCAAAATTGGTGAGCACAAATCTGCTATCTGCAACCAAAGGACCACAGCTCCACTGGTCCAACATTGGCAACAACTGGGCCACTCTGTAAAAGAACTAAAGTGGACAGTGATAAAAAAAAAATCCATCCTCTTAGAGGAAAAGATAATGTGACATACAGGAAAAAAAGAGAAGCATTTTGGATTAACAACCTTGATACTCAAAAGCAAGGTCTCAATAAGCCAACCCCGTGGGAGAACATTATTTAGATCTTTCCATTGCCTTTCTCTCCTTATCTCCTTGGGTATTCATCTTTACCCATAATTCTCTTGTGGCTTTGTGGGGACTTGGCATGCTTTGTTTCATAGTCCCTCTGGTCTGCTGGGTGTATTTCCATCCTTTACACAATAAAAAGAGTTTAATCTCCTACATGAGTCCGCTCTCTCCCAAAAGTAAATTCAGTGCCCACTTTTCTATTTAGACCAATGTCCCACTGGATTGTTTTCCTACATGGACATTCTCATCCTCTTTTCTCAGTTTCAATTGACCCTTTAAAGATTGGAATCCTTTGTTTTATGGACCATTTCAATATGGCACCCATACATTTTGTATCTCTGTCAGGCGGAGTGGTCACTTTTCTTTTATTCTCACTATTTTTTCCTCGTGTGTGTGGTTGCTCAATCCCATCACTTGCACAATATCTTTAATCCGGCACTCCATAGTGGAGGCCTTCTGCCTTGAAACGTCATAATGGTCGCATCTGGACCTCTCCATTTCTGGATTGCTGTCCGCTATCTCCTCTTGTGCCCCCGTTCCTGCTTGCTGTATATCGGCTTTTCCCTTGTTCCCTACCTCTGACGGAGGGTCCTGGTCATGCTATGTCTCCTCTCCTCTTAACTGTATTATTATTCACGAAGAGTCTGCTACATATTGGCGTCTTCCGCCTTTTGCGCTACGACTTGTAGTTATCCTTGTTATTCCGATTTGAGGTTATCCTTGTTGTTCTTTTTCATGCATACAGATTACTTACCTGCACACTGTGGTTCTCCAGTATTGATATCTTTTATAGATTCAAATGCCTGAATCTTTCCCATCGTCATGGTGAAAGTCCCACGGTACCAGTAGAAATAGCAGTACTGAATACATTACCGTAGACCTCAATAGAAAAGAAAAGTCAATTTAGCAACCTTTTAACCGCCTTTAATAACATCCAAAGTCCAGCCAATTACAGCAGAGACCTTAGAGTAACCCTCATCACAGTCACCACACCTCAGATTTCGAGCACAAGTGTATATATATTTATATATTTTCACCAAATGCCACCTGTGCTGCTGAACTCCTTCCGTGACGGGTGCCTCCTTCGTGCAGGTAGCATGCACGTTAAAATGAGCCAACAAAATGCCCCTACTTCAAGGAACATACAAGGAGCACTCTTGGTCTGCAAGCCTTTATTTCACTTCACATGACGCGTTTCGTCAAGGCTGACTTTTTCAAATGCTGTTTGATGTGAAAAAGGGTTTTTTGGCTTGTCAATGTCTTTTAATGCACAGCGGTTGACGAATGGGCTGGTACAAAGAACAATGGGACTCCCGGATGTAATTTGCAGTGGCTAAGCGTGATCTTTGATGCACCTTTCATTTCCCATCATTAGATGGAAGTTTACAACAAAAGAGCAATTACCCTGATAACATTACTACGAGGGTACAATGACAACGATATTCACACTCAATCGGCATCTCCGGCTCAGATCAGGCTCGAGTTTGGCCTTCTGAACCATGAGGGTGTCGGAGCCAGTGCATTCATTAGGTTGTGTCACAAACTGCGTAATTCAAGGGAAGGAAGCCTGGAGGCCAAGTTGTGGCAAGAACCATAAATATATATATAGTTATTTATTTCACACCACTGTATCTTTTTAACAATGTTAACTACTTTTTGTTGCATTTAAGATTAAATGTATTTTTTTGCCTGTTTTATTCTAAATTGTCATGATTTTAAGTAATCGAACAATAAACTACTATATATCCCTGTGTGTAGTTGTTATGCCAAGAATACCTCTAGGATCTAGTCCACCCCAATACCTGAGAATTCGAGAATGTGGGACCCCATCCTGGTCTTGAGTTGGACACCCTGCTAGGGATGTTAGACCACTGCTAGCTGGAGCATCTGCATGCAGGAACCTCAGCGTCTCTGGTCAGTGTGTCAGCCGGGAAGTCACGGTCTCCTCTGTCTCTCTAAGCAAAACATGATGCATCTATACCCACAGGTCTCCCCAGGGGTCCTACCTTGCTATGTTACTGAGTCGGCCTAAAGGATGACGTATGGCTTGAACTTTAACATAGATATTATACAGGAGATGTTCACCCAGCTGTGAGTCCTGCTGTGCTTCCAAGAAGCTTCATGCATAATGTATGAGTATCGAACCAGGGAAAAACCCGTGTTCTGAATGCAGTATTGTATCTAGGTAAAAGGTCAGTGCCTAAGAACCGTTATGTATGCAATGTAGGGAAGAATATAGGTGAAAGGTTGTGATGTTTACCTGCACCTCTTCCGACTACAAGCCTAACTAAATATAGGTATGCTCAAAGTTCATAAAACATTCATTTTGTTAAAATGTTTAAAACTTCAAAAAACTGTTTTTTGTTTTTTTTTGCAAACTATTGCTCTAAAAAGTGTCCAAACTACTATAACCACTAGAAAGCTATTATGCCCACTAAATGAAAGGAATGTCAATTTTGTTTCTGAGTTTCAAATTGAGCTTGTTTAAAAAGGGCAAATTTCTTCCCAGCACACGACGAGCCAAAAATTAGTCAAATGTCTGTGTCCTGGCTGGTAGACGCAACATTTTCATTGCTTGCTTCCGCAGTAGACGGCCCCTGTAGCACCTCGCAAAGCACGTCAATTGAGCACAGATGATGTTCCACGCTGTCCATAGCCTTTGCTAGGGCAGCCTGTGCACCGTTCAAAGCTTGGGTGTCAATGGAGGAGCTGGTGTTCATACCAACAGGTGCAGGTACAGCCTGTGGTGGCTCAAGGAATGCCGCCAACAACATTGGAATGCGCTGAGGACACTGCAGAACATAAGCTGTTATAAGGTCCAGTAGAGTATTCACGTCCATTTGCGCACATGATGGGATGTCAAACAAAGGTCTAACATGCAGTCTTCTCCGCAAAACAGGCATCGGAGGACAGGTAAGATGAGATCCATCTAGACTGGTTGAAATGAGAGGTACCAAGATGCACTTAGTTCTCTCAGGTGAGGGGTGCCTAGATGTTGTACCATTTGGTCACGGTATTTATGCTCCAGGAGCGCTTTTTCCATCTCCTTGGTGACTGGGGCGTCCATTGTGTAGCAGATAGAAGACAATCAGGATACCTGTTATTAGAAACAAGATCAGCGGAACACCTCCAAAGATGCTTCCGAATACGGAGTGTATGGAGTTTGGTATAACTCCAAGTACCGTCTGAAGAGCGTATTTGGAGATCAGATTATAGCATAGAACATAAAAAGGACTATAATATATTGCTAGAGGAATATAAGTCAGCCATAAAATCGGCCAAAACAGTACACTTTACTGCTAAAATCAGGCAGCCAAGAACTCCTCTAAGGAGCTGTTTAAAACGGTGACAGCCCTATCAAAGTGTCCACAAGATAGCACATTCTCGCCTGACCAAAGCTTTGTAAACACAATGGCCTCCTTCTTTCAAAACAAAGTCCAAACAGACTATGAGGAACTTCATAACATAGCACTTGATCCCGTAGGGAACAGCGAGGAGCTATCAGAGGACACCACAACTCAGTGTAGTCTGGCATGCTTTTCTGTTTTAGCGGCAGAACAAGTTGCAGACTTACTGTTACAAACCAAGTCAGGGTCTCCCTTGGACCCGTATCCTCCCGTTCATACTGCATCTGGTTCCTGAGGAAGTCAGTACTATCTTGACTCCCCTATTAAATCAGATTACTAGCTCCGAGGTCTTCTCACATTTTTGGAAAAAGACCTGTATTAGACCTATTGAGTCCCTTGCTCACTTTGCCACTGGATTCAAGCACGCCTGGCTGAAGACGGCTGAAATGCCAGAAACCGGTCCTAGGAAGCTTGTTTCCGGTCCAAGGAAGGCATGGCTTGGCAGTTCGGGCTGGACTGTTCCCATGAGGCACAGGGTCAGACTGATTTGCATATGGCCATGTCTGAACTGGGGTGGCAGAGTGGGCTAAAGAACGGTGATGGATCAAACCCAGATCTGTTGACTGGGTGTGAGTGTTTGATTGGTTCTGATGCTCCGTCCATCACCACCCCCTTTTGTACCGCTTTGTTCGCCATAAGTTGGCAGGGTATGCTCAGACGTGAGTCCCTTGCTCACTTTGCCACTGGATTCAAGCAAGCCTGGCTGAAGACGGCTGAAATGCCAGAAACCGGTCCTAGGAAGCTTGTTTCCTGTCCAGGGAAGGCATGGCTTGGCAGTTCGGGCTGGACTGTTCCCATGAGGCACAGGGTCAGACTGATTTTCATATGTCTGAACTGGGGTGGCAGAGTGGGCTAAAAAACGGTGATGGATTAAACCCAAATCTCTTGACTGGGTGTGAGTGTTTGATTGGTTCTGATGCTCCATCCATCACCACCCCCTTTTGTACCGCGTTGGTGCCTTCCAAGGCACGGTGCCAGTGCCTTTTTATTCTGAGCAGACCTGCCAGAGATCGGGCCGCTCCAACGCAAGCCACATTGCTCCTATAGCCCCCGTGGGGGTCTAGAGGGCCCAGGGGTGCCCGTGCTTCTTCTGTGTGTGTGTGTGGCTATTTTCCCCAGGTGCCCCACTGGCTAGAGGGCAGCTGCATCTTGGGGTATATTTGTTGTTAGAGGTCCCAGAGGGGCCTGTGCGTTCCCCAATTTGGCTTTGTGTTCAAAGTTGCCCCGCAGTGGGCAACGAAGGGGGCAAAATTGTTTAGAGAACCCCCATGGGGCCACGAGGGCACAGTCGTGCCAGGACACACGTTCTGTTCCACAGCTGCACAGCAATTAGCGGCAGCTGCACGGTTTAGGCGGACATTTCTTTGGGGGCATTTTTTCGTGAGTGAGATACACTCCTCTGCCCCTTTGAGAAGGCCAGTTGGCCAGGGGGACTGTTAGGTTACGCCCCTAATGTGAGTTATACTTAGGATGGTATGGTCTAATATGTTTAGCCTTATGAGGTTGGCGCAGAATGTATTTCATGCCTAATGTGATACTGTGCATAATATGGTTTATGTTGCAGGATAATGCGGAGTACAGTATTTGCCAGTAATTACTGGTTGTGTTCTATGTTTATTATATGTTCTACATTTATTATTTTCACTCTGTGATGGTTTTTGATAGTGGCCCAATTGGCCCTGTGATGTGTATATAATCCCCTGTAAATATTGCCTAGTGCCATGTGGCACAATGTATATTGTGTGATTACTATTTTAATGTGTTTTATGATAATACAAAGGCTATTTTCGAAATAACCTTGTGTGGAGTTCCTTTTGTGGTGTGCCTAGTATGTTGTTGCTGTGTGTGTGTTGTGCAAACGCTTTGCACATTGCCTCCGGGATAAGCCTGACAGCTCGTGCCAAGCTACCAAGCGGGTGAGCAGGGGTTATCTTTGGCGTGTAACTCCCTTGCCCTGACTAGAGTGGTGGTTTCTGCCTGGCTCTGGCGCAAGTCTTAGCCAACCAGAAATCCCATTTCTAACAGTGATCAAAAAATGAATTGACTTTGTCTGCTTTAGGAAAAGATGCTCTTACCACTAAACTGCAGAGTGCCAATACTATTGGCTTCAAAGAGCTGACCAAATCTGCCACCCATTAGTGTTTTAAACAAATCATCCTCCCGGTGGGCGAAGATGGCACCCCCACTTCGTTGATTGATATAGTTATTGTAAATGACTATTTCCCTGGCAGCACAAACCTTCATTTGAAAAAGAGCAGAACAACTTGTTAAGAAAAATAAATACGATTGCTGGCAAAGGAGTAGGTTTGTCACTGCACCAAATCTGCAAATGCATGCATTCATTTCACTTTTATTCCACTGCAGATGTTAATCATGCGCTTGAAATAGCAAAGATTGCCCTCTAGTTAAAACGAAGTCTAAAAAAATACCCGAAGGGAAAAATGAAAACAACGACAGAGCTTTTTACTAGTGAAAGGCATAAAACTACTACTTCACAGGGTAGCACCACGTAGTGATGAAACATATAAACACCTAATGTATTTATTTTAGGGAGCCATACTGAATTCATCTACAATGGAATGAAAGAGAAACAATGATGGTTCCCAGAGAAGAAAATATTAGCATTATTTGAGGTTTTCACCGAGTGACACAGGTGCTCTCTCTATTGCAGATGTTCAGCCTCGACCCGCAGACAGACCGAGACACAGAAGTGTCACCCTCAGGCCGGAAGCCACACGAAATATCCTGCCAGCCTTCTAATCTGAACCACGGCATGTCTGTTGCATGTTTACAGCGTTGCGAATTTGAAAGGCTTTGTGGACCGCACATGTAGTCCGCATTTGCATTTGTTATACATGTGGCTGCGGTGCCGCTTATGTGTTCTGTGCCTCAGCTTACTACCTCCTTACTCATCCAGGTGACTGAATACTCAGCTCCCAACACGCACAGGGCAAGCATCAGCTTCTATGTCATACTTGCAGAGCATAATTTTCTGCAGTTTGATATTGCGCGAATTTGGCCCATGGACATCAGAGCGCCTTAAATGACATTCATAACAGTTGCATTAAAGCTTAGTTTTTTAAAACACCGTTGGTGAAGTGATTTTCCCAGAATCACAGGATGATGATCCAACACACTCCATGTGAAAGGATCAATTTCAGTACTGTTTGCGTTGCATGTACCTGTACTTCAGGGCATCGCGCAATAACCACTCCACGCAATTAGTTAGCGTAAAAGGCGATTTATTAGGACAGGGTTGAACAACTAACAAAACATCAATCAAACCCCGCAACAATCCCCAACGACATATCTCTCATCCTTCCATTCTCTCCCATACTCCAAATACTCACTCTCGCATCACACAGCAACCTCTTCACTTATCCCATTCGCTTCATCACATCTCTTCCAACCTCCTCCATCGTCTCCATCCATTGCACTCCTGTATGATGCACCCCCACCTTGCACCAGTATCCCCCTCCCCGGAAGGGTGAGTATGCCCGTCATGGACTCCCCCCCCTCCCAAGTACGCCCACACACACCCTCAACCCGTCCTAAACTGGCACGCTCTATAACTTACACCTGATCCTTCCACCAAACTTGTAGGGTGGGCGGGTGGCCAAACAAAAAACACCTAATCCACCCTGGGGCGCTGGGGACAGGAAGAGGAAGAACTTCCTCCCCCAGCCCCTTTTATCCCTAACCTAGCCCCACCCCTTATCCCACCTCTAATCCCCTGTCCTCTTATTGCGCGAACACCCCAGGGGAAGACTGGTCTGTCGACCCTACTTCCCCTGGGGGCCGCATATGCACTGCTGCTTTTGGGAGTACCGGTACTCTCCTTGCCCAAAAAGAAGTTCTGGTACTCTGGGAGAGAAAACGGAGAAGTGACAGTACTCAGTACTGGTGAGTACCGGCCCATTTAAAGCACTGCCATAGATGGTATATGCTGTGACTAGTTGGTCCTCGGCAACACCCAGTTGGACAATCAGATGGAGAGGCCTTTGAGAGAGAACGTCATGAACGTAATGGCATGACAGCCTAGACAGCTCATCTTCAGTAGCGGCCATTTTAGACCTGAGTCAGCTTTATTCCTGATAAGTAGGTGGAAACTCGCCCATTGATAAACAATTTTAAATATATTGTTGGGAATGTTATGCAGCATTTTTTAAAGATACTTTGGTTTGGGGATCTCACTAAATGCATTGAGTGTACGTACCTCGGTTTGTTGTTAGGTGTGCAGCTCGGCTGAGGCAAAAGCAGCGGGAGCGTCAGGGAGATTTAATCTGTTAGGTTAGATTGGGGGAAGCGGCGAGGGGTGGGAGGAGTTGGGGGGTCGGAAGCACGGGGTGATTCAGTAAACTGAAAGCAGCACTGTGCTGGCGAGCACAGGCCTAAAACAAGAAGTTTCGAGGGGTGGGAAAAGTTGTGGGGGATGGGAGGAAGGGGAGATTAAGTGAAGTTAAACCAGCACCATGCGCCCGCGAGCAGAAGGTTAAGAAAAGAAGCTGCAAGGGTGGGGGGTGTTGTGGGGGGAGGCACTAGGAGATTAAATTAACTGAAAGCAGAGTTGTGCCCCAGCAAGCAGCGAGGAGAGTGCTAAAGATAAAGTAGTGCTCTCAAGCAAAACATATGGCTTCTAATGAAAGAATCCCTGTAGCAGGGCCAGTAGCCAGGGCGGGAACAAAACAACCAGAAGGCGGGAAAAATGTACACTATTTAACAATGAGAGCAATGCAATTAGTAAAGGCAGACGAAGCAACCAATAAAAAGCGGTGGGCATGTGTGGGCGTTGTTCAATCTTCACATAAGGAATACAGCAAGTCCAGCAGAGCAGCAGATGCGTGCTGACTGTATGCTGGACCTAAAAAGTCAATTTTAAGGCAGTGCAATCTGCAAAAGTATTTGGAGAGTCTAGACCAAACTTTTTAAAATTAAACAATTTAACAATTGCATGCCTCTCATGCAGTCAGGTATTTTTAATGATCATTATTGTTGAGTGTAAGCAGCTCGGTCAGATTTGGTCCGATGGAATATTACACACTTTTACTCAGATACAAGACAATTTCAAGCTATCTAAGGAGCCATTCTTTAAATGTCTTCAAATTTGTTTTTTAGAGGTTGGAAAAAGTTCAACTTAATCTAAAACAAAATTTTTATGAGCGAATATTATCAACCTAATGCATATTATTCAAGCCTTATTGAGAACAATACAGATGATTTAGACTCCTAAATAAATTGCCAAGTTGAACACAAAAATAAATTTGATATCATACCAACAATCAATAAAATTTGGTTATAAGCTTTTGCTTTCAGCTAATCTTAAAATCACACATCATTACACTATAACCATTTTTTGACTATATTACACACCACAAAGACTGCTTAAGTGTGGTAGGAGCAGCAGTGCTGTGTGTCAATATGAATATGCAGATATTAATGTGTCCGTGTCATGTCAACAGCTATTAGAGAATTGGAGGAAGATATTTCAGTTACAAGTTCCGTTCTCCGCCCAGAGTATTATGTTCAGCACTAATAATGGTATAAATATTTTAATTTACGATTTAAAACTAGTTTTGTGGCCATTATCGGAGAACAGGAGCAGGCACGTGAGCTAGCCCTGATTGCTTCCACACAATTCTGCACCAGTATCCCTTGAGGGCATTGGCTACAGCTCCCATAAAAAGTAGTGTCTCAACCTAGGTCTCAGAATGTTAAATAAGGTACCTGTAGAAGATTCACACACTTGGCTTAGCCTCCACAGTTCCTATATGGTGAAAGAGAATTAATGGCCTCCCATAACTTTGAGTCAACAGATAACAAACTTCACATCGACAGGCATCTGCTGGTTCAGCACAACAAATACCTTGCTGGTGACTGAAAAAAGTTGTATATCAATAAATAAAAGGGATTTAAACAATATTTGTTGATTTTCCAAGGATACTACTTATACTCTGGCAACTTTGCTGGCTCCCTTGCAACTCCAGAACAACCAGACCGTATACACTATTATATTTCCAGTCTAACAGACATCACACAACAATGTAACCTATCTTGACCACAAAATAGTCATGCCAAGTGGTATAGTCCAGCAGTATTGTTTACCGAGGTCCCTGAAAGACAAGAAATACTAAATATGTTGGCGCTATTCTCCAGGTTTCCATTTTGTAAATGAATACATCTGGTAAATCAATAATAATTGTAGTTTAAGATTATAGTCGGGGAGAAGGAGCGGACCTGCATAGGTGTACGGCAAGGGATGCACCTTGAGGCAATTGTAACTACAGGGGTCCCTGAACCCTCCTTCCATGGGGCACTAAAGACCCTACGCTGGGGTATCGCAGAACTACATTGTTATGTTAGAGACAGACACTGGTCACCCTAACAAAGGGACAATATCTAGTGTCATAATGAATAGACAGGAGCCCGTCTTTCATCCGCAAGAATGCCGCAGACTCAATGAGCCATAGGCAGAAACATGTCGATGTCGATCATAGTGGTGACGGGGTAATAGTTCTCCTAATCCCCACATTCCAGCTTTTTAATAACAAGTAGTACACCCTACGATTAAATGTGATTTGGGGTACAACATTGGTTTTTAATTCACTATTCCCATGGGCCCCCACTCGAATGAATAGAAGTGCCTTCCTGTCTTCAGGTATAGGCCAGCTCTCTGTCAAACTGGGTTTTAGAGAGCGGGGGTTGCCTATCATAAAGTATGACACGTGGTGGTGTGTGAGGGCAGCCCTTCACAATTTTTTATGTGTCCAACACTCCCATTAGAGAGTGGTTGTAGGGACACAGTTACGCGATGTAAGTAACAACAACTGTAGGGTAGCTTCTACAGTGTGTACACTACCTATGAAAATAGTGCATGCTAGAAACCCCAAAACATTACGTTTCTCCAAATTTCAAAATTTAGAGTGCTGGTAAACAAAGAATAACTTCTCAGGAATGAGGGAATGGGAAATGGGTACTACATTTACATTTTTTTTATTTTTAAGTATATTTCTGTGGAATGTACTTCATGTACTTCGAAGCATGCCCGACAATCAGAAAGGTTCGAATATAAGAAAAGCCGTATGTATTTTTGGGAAAATGCATTCGTACAAGCTTTATTTTTTAAGACAAATCATTTTTTACAAAAACATACATACCATGCATTTGATGTCGTCAGTATCAAGCAGATTGATGAGCACTTCAAGACCCCCAACATCTCTGATGGCTAGCTGGCATGTTTCCAGAGCCAAGTTGAAATCTCTCATTGAGCACAGTGCTATTACAGTAGCTGTCGGATTGCCACCCTAAAAACAATAAGATGATGTGCTTAATTATTCAAGAGAGAAAGTTACACTCACATTAATGATTGGATCAACACTTCCGAAGTTTGCAAAGAACCGTGACCAGACTTTTGGCGTTACTGACCATTCTTGGCTGCATTTAAGTAAAGCAGTCGAATATTTCAGTTTTTTAGTTGAAAGTTGTTTATCATCCTAATTAGATTCTCCCTTTGGCACTGTTCAGCACAAAGAAATGTTGGATATATTGTAATATATTCCTACAACCTAAATCCTCCAAAACACTAAGGGCCATATGTAGGTAGCTAAATACCGGCCGGTAACGGCCGAAAATCGGTAATTTTCCCGTTACCGACCGGTATTTAGCCCTTTCTAATGTAGGAGGCAGGTTTTAAGGATTCGGTAATTTACCAAATCCTTATTTTAAGGAATCGGTAAAATACCGAATTCTTAAAAGCTATGTAGGAGGCACTCAAGTGAGTGCAATTTTGCATTCAGGATTCGTTATTTACCACCAACTACAAGTTGGTGGTAAATACCGAATACCTTTAAGAAAGCAATAATTTGCTTTTCTCAAGGTGCCATGTGGCAGACATACATGCCCTTGGGGCATGTATGTGCACCACATGTGCACACATGCACGATTCAGGGGTGCAACAGGGTGTCAATGTGACACCCTGCCACCCTTGAATATGTTCCACCTATTACCGATTCGGTATTTACCGAATCGGTAATAGTGAATGGCTTCCCATTCATTCCTATGGGCCTCCAGGCCCATAGGAATGAATGGGAAGGTGATTCCTTATTACCGAATCGGTATTACCGATTCAGTAATAACGTATATTACCGATTTGGTAATTTTTACCAAATTATTAGCTACATATGAAATACCGATTCCTAAATACCGAATCGGTAAAATTCGGTATTTAGGAATTGGTATTTCATAATTACCTACATCGGGCCCTAAATTCCCTTTAACTGAATAAAATAGTAAAAAATTACCTTTAAAAGGAAATGTTTGCCCCTTTTAAGGCACACAAATCAAGCAGTTTGCTTTTGAAATAAAAAAGGTTGTCACTTTCACAATTCATTGTATGATTACATGGAGACAGCCCTCCTGTGTTTGAAACAGAATGTATGTTTTCTGATTCGCAAGAACTCATAAATCAACTAAATACGCAGCCTTCATTTAGCATGAAGCAGTACAAAAAGGACTGTGTCTTCTGTCTGAAGCCTGCTGACAACTACAGAAGTTAATAAAAAAAGTTGCTCCTTCCTTCGGCAGAAATTAACAAGCATTTGCAATGCAATAGGTCTAGCATTTGTGAGAGTTTGTGCTATTGGCATTGTGAATGACAATGTCTTTTATTTAAGTCTTTTGAAAACCTGCAAGCGGTGCATAAACACACACTTTGTACTTCTAGTGCTTGCTTACGAGAATCAAGGCTGGCTGTAAAAGAGGCGCAGTTACTGCCAGCCTTGCTTGTTGTATCCAACGACTATAAGTGCAAAGTGCTTGTTTATGCACCACTTGCGGGTTTTCAAAACACATAATCGAAAGCTTATCATGCCTTCGCTGTCATTCTCAATTGCCCATTTCTCCTGTTAGCACTGCCTGACACAGAACCAACACACCCTACAAGTGGGGAGGGGATGTGGCGTAACTGCCAGAGCAGCTGACTTCAGAGCTGGGGACCTAGGTTCGAGTCTTGGCCTCGGCTCAACATCCTGTGATTCTGGGTGAATCCCTTAATCTCCTTGTGCCCACCATAAGTGAATGTGCACTTAACTGCTGCTCAAATCCCGGTGTTAATTAAATGCTAGTGCTGGGCACCGGAAACCACTGAATCAAATTAAGTACTGCATGCCACATAATTCCACTACACAAATCCAATCCTCAGCACACAACTAACTAATCTAATCCAACAAACATAATTCCACTACACACCATATACATTCCATAACACATAGGTATAAACATTGTCATTTACCATGCCAAGAGCTCTAACTCAAACAAATGCGAGACGATTGCATTTTCAATGCTTGTTTTTTTTTTTGCTACCGCTTCTTTTGGTTCCTTTGTCAGGCCCGCCTCTCCTCCAAAAATCGTAAATTGAATGGTTCTGCAAACGCATTAGTGTCTTGTGAAGCGATGGCACCTTATTAGTTCCTGATGTCTAACGTTAAACAGCAGTGAAAGCATAGATGCTGGCTGCTTCAAAACGTGAGCGCAGACCCTCATATACTTTAGACAAGAGTCCATGTCTGCTATCAGGCAACCGCTCGGCACTGTACCCTGCGATACACCAGGCAGCGCCCGCACTGAGGGGGCTTGGGTGCACATTCCATTTACGAAGCTGCATGGCAGATGGCACAAACCATGACCCGCTTTGCATTTTAACTATGTGTATGTACGATAGTCCCAAACAAGATACATTTCCATGGGGTAATCGGGTGGTAAAAACAAACTACAGCAATGGTCTTTAGCATGCTGGTGTGTTCCTTAGATAGATTTTCGGAGTGCTCTACTGTTCAACTGCTATAACTGCCAATAAAACATAAGCACCAGGGTGTGTGTGTGTGTTGGGGATGCATATGGGAGTTGGGGATTCATCTGTTTAACAGCTAATCAATTTGCCCAGACACAAAACCCGGAGCCTTTGTTTTTGCCTGCTCCTGGAGGAGGTAATCTTCCTGGAGGAAGCACACATCCCATTTTAAATGCATCTCTCCTACTGCAGAGAGTTAGGAGATATTACATATGTGACATTACTGTGATGCTGCTGAAAACCAAATATCTAACTACCGCCGAGATGCTACGTCACTCAAGGGCCATTTCCACTTGCTTATGGTTACTGCGTCCATGTCCAAGAGGACTAATAAGTAACTAATTTACACCTACCCTCATGGAAAGTACATAGTAATTAAGGATGCAGTAACAGTCTAACCATTTTTTATTAAGAGTTAAATGCTACTATCTCAAAACTGCTACCCACACATCCTGGGCAGGCAGGGTTAGGCGAAGCAACACAGGGGGAAAATACAAAACAACACCTTGTGGGGGGAGGCGAAGCAACACCCGTTTTGTATTATTACTGTGGCAGAATAGCATGTTATTTTCTGTTAGTTGCGTTTTAGGAGATATGTACTGGGGGCTAGAACACAACTTACAGAAATAACAACAAGCAATTATGACATAGTAATAAAGGGAGCCTGCACAACAATACAAAATCCACAATAAGTGCTTCCATACTTTGGGTTCGAGCTCACAGTACAACAGTAGGTCCGCAAAATGAAGCTGAATACCCAGGGAGGGTGGGCTTTAGTTCAAATAGGATGTACATTTTTACATGAAAGAAACAGCTACCTTGTAGTGGTGGTGGGGGCGGGCAAGTAGTGTTGTGGGAGGGATAAGGGGCTGGGATAGGGGGCACAGCCAATCAGTGAGCCCGTTGCCACTGTTACCTGCCTGCAAGCTTGATGGCGGCTCCATACTTTGAAATATTTTTTACATTTTTGGAAATCACTTATTGTCCCCTCTGCCCCTGCTATATAAATGCACAAATGTAATAGAAAAAAAGCAGCGATTGCAGCTAACTTAAATTTACAAATGCAATTGAAAACAAAAAAGCAGCAATCTCGTCGGAGTGGTGGGGGAGCGCTGGTACTGTTGTGGGAAGAATGATGGGGTGCGGAGAGGGTGCACAGGGAGATAAAGCACAAGAATTATATAATTTAAACTAAACCAAAAAAACTGAGATCTTGGAGGAGTGGTGGGGGGTGAGCAAGCAGTGTTGTTGAACGGACGGCACAGCAACATTAGGAGAAAACAGCTGCTGAAGCTAAGTGAACAACGCTTAATAGCAGAGGCAGGCTAATAAAGAACAAGCATTGGCATAGCCAATAGGTCTCGCTTTTGGGACCATATAAGTGTTTAACTATGCAACAGTTGCATAACTAAATACTTATAAGGTCCCAAAAGCGAGACCAATTGGCTATGCCAATGCTTGTTTTTTGGTAGGCACGAAGAGCCACCCTCCCCCGTGTAATGCCAGCTGCTGCAACAGGGGGAGGGACGGACTCTGAGGAGAGAGAGCAGAGGAGGAAAGAGCAACAGAGAACCAGTCTGCCAAGTAGGTGCGAACGTTAAAGTGAAAGTAATCATTTCGCTGGCGCTTTGATCTTCGCAGTGGCCGCGCGGCTCACTGAGAACATCAAAGCGCCCGCGAAATGTACACGCAGGCTGCCAAATGGTGCGCGCGCCCGGCGCACATGCACTGTAGTTGGGGGCCTGAAAAGCACCCGTTTGCACTTCCAAATCCCCGTATTCTATAGCTCTCGCCAGAGCAGCGCTAAAGCGCTGGCTCAGGCGAGACCTAAAAAAGAGTTCTCTTGTAGCTCTCTAAGTAGGGTCACGAATTACAACACATGGGCAGTCCAAATGGAAGGATGCAACAGAAGACAGGGAGGTACTAAGGAGGGACTAGTAAGCCTATTAACCTATCAAAAGCAATCATTTAGAAAGGGCAGTAACAGGAGCCAATTGAAAAGATGGGTGGGAAGTGGGCGGAGCTTCTATTCCCTACCTCAATACAGCATGTCTAAAAGAGATAGCACAAGCGCTGCCTAGGCAAAACCTAAAAATGCGTAGTTGTTTCCTGTGACAAACTGTTAAATATGCACACACAGATGGTGTCATGACTAGCATATCTATTTATGGCTGATGAACTGCACCAAGAGCAAGTATTTTTCCTGGTCCCCAAGAACCTTAGGCAGATAAATACATCTTTAAAAAAAAAAAAGAGTTTCTTCACAATTTAAATGTTTCTTCCAACGAGTTTCAGTGTCAATTTATTTCTCCATTGATATCAATGCATCAGCATAGCCATGGTGCTTTAAACAGCCATCTTGGTTAAATCGCATAACTAAATCCTACCTATCTCAATGGTGAGCTTGCTTAAATTCTGAATACAAATATATAGGTTTACAGTTTATTTTGTAGGGTAGATTGAATTTTAGATCTTATTTAAGGTAGGGTCAGCCACGCTAGACACATTTCTAAACATCGACCAAAATTATGAAATGAGCAATTTGAGTATATCTTAACCTGGGCGGGCCCTAGATCTCAAATTGTACTGACACTTTTTAGGTCTCTGCTCTAGACCGCGCATGTACTATCTCAAAAGAGAAATGTTATATCTTCTTTGTGAGCTTCAGCCCACTCATAGGCTTCCCATTTGCTGGCTCTATCATCGCACTTCTATTCTTTCTCCTGATTTGTCCATGGCATGAATGCCTCATGCCTCTTCTTTTATTTAGAGCTGACCGAGAGCAGGGACCAATTACTACTATCCATCCAGGTCTCCCATTTAATGACCATTTTAGGAACTTCTTTTTTTCTTTGTTTAACAGCCCTTTTCAGCAGCGCATGTGTTTTCACTTGCTTCGAGCGCCGTTGTAAACGGCTGTAAATCATGTCAGTATCTCGTCACATTGCTAGGCATTCAAAGACTGAGATCAAATGTCAGACGCTGTTTTCATAGGGCACCTGTTCCATGCCACAACCCCCTATGGCTTCGCTACTTGGTCTAAAATTAGAAAACATCTTGGCTTGCAGGCGAGAAGCCCGCTGGCTCTCCTTTTCCTCCTGCTGTTGCTTCTCCTCCCATGAGCACTTAAAGTAGGGCTACCAATTGCGCTTCATCTTCGAAGGCCAGCACCGTGCTTCTTTTTCTGAACTTTTCGCTGCTACGAAGTACAGCAGGCACGCTGCCATCACACCTACCATTGCAAGGGGGTGCACCCTCACCCTTGCATGCCCCAGATTTTAGACAGCGCTGCAAGAATACTATGCCTCTCATCATCACTAGGCGGCTTTGATTGCTTCCCTGGTCCCCTACCCACCTATTGAATGCCCACACCCCACCATGTTGAGATTGGCTCAGAAGGCTCTGCCCACAAACCAATCCCTCTATTGCAGTCTCGCTCTTGCCACCTGCCTCACCTGCACCTTCGCCGGCCTCCACACACCGAACCTACCGACCGCACAAACCTAAAGAACCGAACATCGCCAACTCAAATGTATCCTACTCAACACCCTTTCCCTCAAAAGACACTCCGTGGCGATCTGGGACCTGCTCGATTCCACCTTCCCAGATGTTGCCTTCTTCACAGAAACCTGGATGAACTCCTGCTCAGCCCCGGACATCGCAACCATCATCCCCGAAGGATACAAATTCATCCACAGGTACCACGTCAACTGATCGGTAAGAGGAATCGCCGTTGTAAACAAAGACAGTCTCCGCCTCACAACCAGCTCAGATGACCACTCACCCTACATGGAGCACGTGGCACCCTCGTCTACAGACCTCCTGGACCCCGCCCACCCCTTCAGGGAAGCCATAGTCGACTTCATCGCTCACCACACTGTTGCCTCAACGGACTGAATCCTCCTCTGCAACTTCAATTTTCAACTTGACAACCTTGAAGACCGCAACACCTGATCTCTACAGGAGACCCTCGCCACTACCACACTCAAACAACTGATATTGATGCCAAGCCACTCAGTAGGACACACGCCCGACCTCATCTTCTCCACAAGCTACAACATCTCCCTCAACCACATCTCTGAACCACTCTGGACCGACCACCACTAGGCCACGTCCACCTCAATCCTCGCAGAAGCTCAAACAAGGTCACCGTAGACCAGTTCACCACCTCCCTCACCAAGACCCCACCACAGAAATTCACAGACGCCAACACCTTAGCACGCAACCTCCACTGCTTGATCTCCAACTGCACCAACACACTGGCATCTCTCAAGAAACACTCAGGCAAGCAGACCTCTAAGAAAGCCAGCTGGTTCTCCTCTGCACTCCAAGAGTCCAGGCGCACCAACAGACAACTCGAGAAAAGATGCTGGAGCAGCAAGATCACTCAGACCATACAGCCTTCAATCTGTTGTCACCGCACACCACTGCCTCATCAGAACAACAAAGAAAGTAGACATCGAGGAACACATCAACACCAATGCTCACAACAACAAAAAACTCTTCGCCATAGTCAAAGAATTAGCCAAACCTTGCACAGAGAAAGCAAACATCTCCCCCGTCCAAATACCTCTGCAACAACCTCTCCACCTTCTTTCACCGCAAAATCATGGGGATCTACGACAGCTTTGCATCCCTCGACTCACCTACCCCACCTGCAACTACCATAACCAATGGCTCCGGCCCCCAGCAGACCTTGACCAACTGCACTACCTTCACCTCTTATGACACTTACAGCATCATGAAGAGTATTCACTCCGGTGCACCCTCGGATCCCTGCCCTCAGCACATCTTCAACAGAGCCGGCACCACCATTGCACCCGAACTCTGCCGCACCTTTGAGTCCACAACTTTCCCGGAAGACTAGAAGCACGCA
Organism: Triturus cristatus; assembly: GCF_964204655.1. NCBI lineage: Eukaryota > Metazoa > Chordata > Amphibia > Caudata > Salamandridae > Triturus > Triturus cristatus. The sequence goes on from NC_140593.1 coordinate 428,240,028, forward strand.
GAGATCAAGTCCCTGCTGAAGGAAAAAAAATATCCTGGACCTCTCCCAATCGGGCTTCAGAAGCAACCACAACACTGAGACCGCTCTCCTCACTGCTACAGAGGACATCCACACCCTCCTCAACTGATTTGAGACTGCAGCCCTCATCCTCCTGGACCTCTCAGATGCCTTCAACACTACCTCCCACCACACCCTCTGCACAAGACTCCACGACTACGGCATCCGCAACAAAGCCCTTGATTGGATCTACTGCTTCCTCACCGGCGAGAGTCAGACTTCCACCATTCAAATCAGAACCCACAGAGATCAGCTGCGGAGTGCCTAAGGGATCCTACCTGAGACCCACCCTATTCAAAATCTACATGGCCCCGCTTGCAGCCATCGTCTGAAGCCACGGACTCAACCTAGTCTCCTATGCTGACGATGCCCATCTGTTTCTCTCCCTCACAGACAAAACCACAGCCGCCAGGACCAACTTCCACAAAGAGATGAAGGCAGTCGTCACATAGATGAAGGAATCTGCCTCAAACTTAACTCAGGCAAGACCGAAGTCCCCCTCCACCTGGGACGAATCTTGGTGGCCTGCAGCACTCGTAATACCCCCACACCCACAGGCCAAGCACAAAACCTCTGCATCATCCTGGGCTCCTTGCTCTCATTGAACCGCTAAATCATTGCAGTCCTCCTGCTTCCACACGCTCTTCTTGCCTTATAAGATCTTCAACTGGATCCCCACCAAAATCCAGGAAAATTGCTACCCATGCACTCGTTTGCAGCAGACTCGACTACGGCCAGGTACTCTATGTCGGCACCACCCAAAAACAAAAACAAATTGCAGAACGTCCAGAACGCCTCTGCCAGACTCATCCTGAACATCCCATGACACAACCACAACACCGGCCACCTGAGAGGCCTTCACTGAGTACCTGCCAACAAGGGAATCACCTCCAAGCTTCTCATTCATGTCTACAAAGCCCACCACAACGCTGGAACGGCATACATCAACCACCACCTCTCCTTCTACACTCCCACCAGACATCTCCGCTTCGTCCAACTGGCCCTCGCCACCGTTCCATGGATCCGCAATTCCACAGCTGGAGGAAGATCTTCTCCTACCTCACTGCCTCTGCACCTCAGGCAATCACGATCACTGCATTAATTCAGGAAATACCTCAAGACCTGGCTCTTCGACTGGGGGCCAGGTCGCAGACCCGGGGATCCCCCCACACACCCAGTGCCTTTAGACCCTTACAGTTGAGAAGTCGCGCATTATAAGATTCCGATTGATTGATAGTGCGGGGAGTATTATCATAACTACACCTACAGGCACATGCCCCGTTGGGGAGAAAAGGAGTTTACTCCAAAAATGGATGGAGAATTTAATTGTAAAGACAGCTTTCCTAAAGAATCCTGATACAAGGCAGCCATCATAAAGTTATATTTGGACTCCTAAATACGTAAAGGTGTCCGATTCCTACTTTCACAGGATGCCTAAAACTGCCCAGAATAGGAATGGCGAAAATTAGGAATAAGCATGACCTTTCCCAATGAATGTGTAGCCCAGACTGTGCCCTGAATGCACCCAGCATTCTCAGGAAAGATCGGTTGGGGGCCTCGTAAAAAATAAAAAAAACGGGAAAGGACAATAGTGCAAGTATATAGTAATATACTTAAGTTTTCATTCACAAAATGTTGCTACAGTCTTATGTTGATGATAATAGATGAGAAGCCCCCTCTTTATTATGGGAAACACTGGCGAGGGGAGTAGAGGCTCATTTTCTATAAAATTGCATTTGCGAACTTCCAAATGTTAGGTTCTTGCTGTCGCTGGCAGATGATGTTCTTTCCACCTGTTCCAACATTCAAAGTTGCTACCAGCCACCTCCCTTTTCACCCCGTGGGCCCTCTTCAAGGGGGATAATTTCACCAGGAGCGATAACTCCAGGTGAAATTCCAGCATATACAATTCTGAGTGCCTCTAGGCCTCGAATTATTAGGTGTGCAAACTGAACTTGGGACCTGATAATTTCAGGCCTGATCACGAGACTGGGTTAGTGCAGCAGGGTACGGGTAAAAACATACATTAGTGGGCATTACAAATGCTTGCCACGCCACTCTGTGAGGGATAGTTAGCAATAAGGTATCACAGTCGAAATATGAAATCTCCTACCCACGATTTTGGTCTACACCTAGAATAGTTTTTCCAAGCTGGATTTCAATAATCACCAAAGGCTTTGAAAAAGCTCTAGGCACACAGGCACCGGCCGGAACTTTGAATATTGGAAGAATTGGAAAACACACCCTCTACCAGATACAAGAACCTCAAATCTTCAAGCACCGACCTAGCCTTTTAAAAACAATGTATTACGCTTAGAATCTAACATCTTGTTACTATTTTTGCACCAGGTATGTATGTGGGTCTGAGAGCATTAACATATTATTTTCTGTCTAACACAATACGGGACTAATAGTAACGTGTAGTGAAGATTTTTGTATGTAAGGTTCGATTCAAGAATGGGTTATGCGCAGACAAAATGAAAGTAATTTTATGTAATAGTTATACACGAAGAAATGGTAAATAGTAGCTGTATCTTCTTTAGATATTTTCTTTTTGTCCATATGTCTTGTAATATTTAATCACCGGAAGCAAAAGATTATTCACAGCCCAGGTGACAAGCATTTCATCCACAGAAGAGGTATTTATTAAAACTTGATTGGCGTATTTAAAAGTACAACTACCAAATAAATATTCCAAAAGTCTGTTGGGCAACATTTAAAGAAAATACCGTCAATATATACACCCACCGAGATGTCTTTTCTTTGGAGTGTGGACTGATACACTTACCTGCTCCCTGCTGACGAGTTGCAACTACCTCGAAACACGTGTCCAGGGATGGCTAATGCGACACATACTTTTTTGTAAACACTGTGGCACAGGCGTACTCGCCGTCGCCACTACATTGACCACAGTTCCTTGGGGCAACTTGCTGGTGTGACGAGCAGGGTGCGGCCTATTGGATTTGAGCATACTAAAGGTGCTCTGCTTTCTTTGTGGCTTTCAGACACTTGAAAGGTTTATCAAGTCGACAATACACATGTGACATGCAGATAATCGTCTGTGAACTACTGCTGCAGTAAATATTTACTACATATGGTAAGATGGCAACTAGTTGATAGCGCAGTTCCAACTTATGACTGCGTGCACACGCACACAAACACATTTCCGCTGCATCATCCTCATTGTGAATCAAAATTGAACGCTAAAATAAGAAAATAATGTAACTGCAATGATTACTTAGATCTCTGATATGTGCCATGGGGGGCTCTAACACTTCGACTTTGGCTAGACTCTTTGGAGGGTATGGTATAAGCAGCTGCAGCTCTACCAACTTTATGGATATTGTTACTGGGATTGGAACAGAAAGAGAAATTGCATCCAGCCTTCCACGTGTGAACTAACACATTGAAGCGTGCAGAGAGCGACGTGGACTACAGACTTGCTCCCTAAACAGCAGAAGAGAATAACAAATGGAAAGCTGCGAGGGGTGGGTTAAATTCTACAAATAAACAATGCCTCACCCAAACACCCTCTGACTTTATGGAATGTTGTGGTTGGAATTGGGTGATATTATCATCTCCCCATACCATTTATGCAGAAGTTCAGTTTGAGTCACAAGTGCAATAGGCACGTAGATGGAACTAGAGAAGCAAGAGACCAGAGAAATGTTGGTGTCTGGTTCCGGGAGGTTGGGGAGTTAAATAAAAAAACTCAAGCTATGAAGGATGAGGCTCCAGCCTCAAAGGAGAATTTTGATAAGGCACTCCCACCCCACATTAATAACTGAACAACATACAACCTTATACCCAGACAAGCTGATTTGTGTCTTAGATGAAATTCTCTGTAATTAAATAATCCAAAGAAGGGGCAAGCAGATAAAAATGGAAGATGGGGGAGTTCATGATCTATTACAAGATGTCTGTACACTCATTCTGGGTAGCCAACGTCTCCAACCTCTCTGTTGAAGTGGTTATGGTACTGGTTGAAATAAATGAATTATGGAAATTCCTACTTGTGGCCCTAAGGGAGGGGCTGTGAAATGGCAATGCATTCTGGCAAAATAAAGATACAGAAGTTGGAGCAAGACCTGAGGGATGCCAACACGTTGAATGGTATGAGGGAGGATATTAGGGTGAAATTTAGAAGTCAGGATAAAATCAGCAAGAGATTAAAGATTCATATTCGAAAATGAACCAATAGCTGCAGTCATTAACTTAAGGTCTGAAGATCCTAAACTAGCTAGAGACAAACTGCCCAAGATAAGATACAATTTAATTTTGGGGCAATTCGGGAACTACTGAGGGGGTGAGCAAGCTTTTAATTAGCTATATGAAGCTTCGTTAATCATTCCAGGTGAAAACATTTAAGGCTGCTTGCTGTGCCCTGCGGCTGAGATGAGCAAAGACATATCAATGTGATTGCATAATTAAAAGCTATGCTTTCAAAGACATAGTGATTGAACTTGCTCAATAGACCCTTTAATACTCAATCTTTAAAGGGCCTTAGCAAAAGGCCAGCAGCATCAAAGTAAGCCCAGAGGAGGCAAAAAGCATACTGAGTATCACGAAGGAGAACAACTCAGATGGCAATGGAGACCAGACAACGTGAAGCCGATCTTAGAGGTCAAAAAGAGAAATATGCAGGAAATGTACAGGAAAAGCAATGAAACTTGACAATTCACTAGCAATTAAGGCCAGAAAGAAAAAAAAACGTAGAGAGAGGCAGGGAGCGGTGCTGTCCACACAACAAGAATCGGAGACGTTGAAAGATGAGAACAAATGAATGAAAAGAAAAGACAGCAGGTAGGACTTCCGGGCCACACCTAATACGTGCTGGTAGATGAGTTGAGGGGAGATAAATGGAGGAGAAAACTTTGGCATTGGCACTTTTCGCCAAGGATTAGGATTGTGTGCCTACAGGGAAAAAAGTAATGATTAGAAGATCTTACAGGAAAGTCCAAAAGTTTGGCTTAGTGATGGAGGGGACCTGTAACTTGTCATACCGGTTTACTTATGAAGATCATTCGAGTTGGGGAAAAGGGATTAAATGGGGCCATAAAAGGGTTTGAGGGGGGGGGGGGGGGTGTAGGTATCAAACATCGACAAGGGAAAGAAGAAAGTGAAATACCAATAAGTTCCATGACCCAGGACAGTGTACATGCAGCACTCGAGCATAGAGGTCTAATTGTGAGAGGGCTTAAATTCCCCAGTAACACTTGGCGATATTCAAAATGCTCCATGCCAAGGCAGGAGATGCCAGTTAACTGTAAAAGATCACCTTCTTAAAAGTGACTGGGCTAGGATGCTTTCCAAGTTGTTTCCTAGACAATATTTCTCATCAGGCAAGTGTAAAAATGTAGGTGTGGGAGTACTCCTCAGGTGGGATTTTACAGAAGAGGTGATATCCACATGGCAAAATCAGGCAAGGACAGTGTTATTACCGGTGATCAGAAAGAGATTGGAGCAATACACAATAGGATGCATATATGCTTCTATCAGGTCAAGAATGATTTTTGAGGGAAGCTATCTGATTTTAATGAACAGGACGGAGAGGTGGATACATATATGGCGTAAACTAAACTTGGTGATCGACTGTTAGTGGGATAGGTTAGTTGAGAGAATCAGTCAAACAGGCATTTTGTCAGAGGACAGACAACATGGCTCAGGTAGGCTGGCTGAAGTATGTTTGCTGTGCACAACATCTTTCAAACATAGATTTTACCTTCTATTTAGTCACCCATCAGTTATAAGCAACACTGGACCACTTTTAGAGCTCAACCTCTTTATATATCTCCGCCATCAAAACATATCTCTATTCTGACCATGTGCTGATCAAGATAACCCTGAAAAACAACAGAGAAGTACAGAAGGGCGGAGATGGGGACTTGCTTCAAGTGAGTAGGTGGTGGAATAGATATGTAAATGCAATATACACTGTCTAGCAGAAAACATTAAGGTTGAGGATAAAACATAATGAGATGCAAGAAATGCAGTAGTTAGGTAATGCATCCTGTTGATCTTTGTGAGGCTAAACTGAGAATGGAAAGGAAAAAAAAGCAACTTGAGTCTCAACTGAGAGAGTTGGAAGTCATATGATGTAGAGGAAACCGCATTTTGTTTGCAGGGGTGCATTATAATCACACGTGTAGAGCGCACCTGCATATAAACTGTTGTTGTGTTAACATGAAGTGCTAGGATCTTGAAATGTAGTAACGTGAACCGTGAGGTGTTCAGGCCCTTGAATGGTAACATGTAGAATGAACTTTGGAAAGTAAATGTAACTAGCAGAAAACACTAACATGAAGAACTTGTGTTGTGCAACTTACAACCATTCATTTATTTAATGTGTTTATTACTGTGTCATTTTACATATAGATAGAAATATTAACTGAAAGTGCCTTAATTTTCTATGCAATTCCATAAAGCTCACATGCCATTTTCTTATGTTAGTTGAATCTTGTAGGCCTGAAATTCAATTACCCTGGAAGCTCTCGCTTTAGACTTAAGAGTTTGAATTTCATGTGTGCTGTGGATTTCATTCTTTCACATGTTTTGTGTTGCATGTGGAAGAAGCGCCCTTGTTAGCATAGAATAATGTCTTTGTTTATAAGTAAGGCAAGGAGAGAAGGAGATACATTGAAAGCTCAAGCCAAAAAAGGGAAGTTGTTGTGTTTCACAACGGAGAACGTCTGGGGATCAAGGTGAACATGTTGCAGTTCAGGAACACCGCTATCCCATGGAAACTTACCTATGAGATCGTGTTCAGAGTGGATGGCGTGACCTGCAAGGACTCTTGGGAAAAATACCTGTAATAATGCGATGTTAGAGTAGGGAAAGGGCCCGCTTCCTCTCTGCCTACGGAGAGAGAGCATCCCAGAACGAGCTCTGTGTCAATAGCTTTATGCTATCTGACCCATCGATGATGGAGAGACTTCTTAGGAAGACTCCACGTGCCGACACCTTTTATTCCTTTTCCTGAGAATGCATAAGTAGGGATGCCATTTTAGCGCTAACGTAGGGATAGATTAATGCTTTATTCTCATCAACTCTCAATGCAGGGAAATTTGGACTTATGCATTTTGATCCTCTGCATCCTATTTCTTGAGTTAATTGTTTTGTACATGTTGCATTGCCGCAACTTTATTCACAGATTTTGCTTTATGCTGATTCCCATGTATTTTTACCCTCTTATTTTGAGGTGTCTTTAGGTCCAGTTATTGTTGGCTTTGTAATAAATGTAACTAATCTAACGTAGTTGTCTGTGGTTACTTTGTGTTCAGAGATAGTCCGGTTGAATTGGTTGACATTAATAACATCTCTCTCCCCTCTACGCTTGCATGCTGCTAAAAAGAACCATTGGATTGTGATTCCAGAATAGGTCCAGAACTTATGGGCACAGCCCTTTCACATATATAATTGTACAAACTTCACAAGTTCAAAGTCTGGCACAAGCTTATCTGGCTTAGAGCGCACCTCAAGAAGATTGGAACAGACAGAGAACAGAAGTGCTCCTCAGAGGTAAGGAGACATATTACATTTGAGGCAACAAGGATGGAATACTATTGGAAAGTAGACTAAAAGCTAAGATAACAGAGAGGATCTCAAGGATTCAACACCAAGAGCACCAACATCATAGGATGAACAAGGCATAGTTGGATTTTTCCTTGAGTTCAATATAGAGAGCTGTTTATGACTGTACAATGCCGACAGATGGTACAGAGAAGTATCTAGCAGGTATACAAGAACAGAAAATTATAGAGGACCAAAGAAAGGACCTAGACAGACCAATGCAGATATAGGAGTTTGTCACAGATATTCTAACGCTCAAAACAAAGAAAGCCTGGATAGATAAAGGCTCACATTGATGTTCTACAAGCTGATCTGTGGCAACTCGCCCTACTACTGACATATCTATCCCACTCCGTCAATAAAGATGGGAAGACCAACAATACAACTGTGGTATTGGTGTGTAGCTCACACAAGCCAATATCACTGTTGAATTTCAACACACAGTTTTCAGATCTTTTGGTGGTGAGATTGGGAGGGATAATTCCTGGGCTCATAAAACCAGATGAAGCAGGCTTCATCCTGGGCTGAGGATTTGAAGATAACAGAAAGAAATTGCTCTGCTTTGTAGGCAATATACACAGAACAGGTAAAATGCTGGATGAGAGAAGGAGTTTGACCGGGTGCACTGGGGCTTCCTAGATAAGAAAATAACTATGTTCAGTATGGGCAATAGATTTAGAAGTAAGGTCCTTAGATGATACAGCTGTGGTTAGGGTACATAACTACATCTCAGAGATGTTTCAGATAGAGAGAAAACAGGCAGGCAGGACTATTCTCTCTCTCGGAAACCATTTGCACTCATGGGGAATTCGCTTGCAGAGAAGATTTGTAAGAATCCCAAAATACAAGGGGTGCATTTGAGGGGGGAAGGAGGAGGTTAGACATAATTTTTTTATGTACATAGATGATAATGTGGTAATATTTACAAGCCAAATAATTGGATGGTAGCTGTTCCTAAGGAAAAAGTAATATAAACCAACCAATTCTGGTTGGATATAATGTGTCCAGATATTATATAGGTTGGATCAGTGAAAGTTAGGGGAATTCCTCCTTATAGAATTAGTGCCCTCACACACCCTTGCTGGTGTCATGCTTCATCATCGGGCTATGCTCCTCGTGGGGGTGGTGCTGCAGTCCCCCACGGGCCCCGCAAGTGGGCTCTTTAGCGGAGATCTTTTTAGGAGGTGCCGCAGTTGTGCATGGGGGTGTGTGGGCCAAGTGAAAATGAATGTGTATGTGATCTTAATAATATCTCACCAGATCCCCAAAGTAAGTTTATTCCGGAGTCTGGAAGATAAATTAAAACATTAAGGACTGGAGTAAATCCTACACAACAAATAAGTAAGGGGGGTTAAGTATGCTCCCTCTGCTCTCAGTCCGTGAAAGTGGAGTGCACGTGATGTGGGGTCAAAATGTTTCGCGCAAGTGGTGGGTCCATAGTGGATCCTCTCTGCGCTTCATCAGGACTGCGAATAAGGTGATGTAAAATGATAAGACCGTGGTAGTCAGGAAAAGACACCCTGTACTACTACCATAACTATATGAAGGTCAGCATGCGTCTCAGCGCTAAGAAATACGTATTATTCGTATTCATGTTATCCCAACCTGCTGGAGGCATGAAAAAACAAATCAACAAGGAAATACTATAGTACGAGAAAGAACAGTATCATCAACCACGAAGGGATGGTAATCTCATAGTGGATCATTTGTCACACTAAACCTTAGTTGCAAATGCAACAGTGACTAATAATGATAAAAGAAAACAGATATAAGAAAAGGCACTACTTTGTTAAAATACACAGCGTAAAGGTGTGTTAGCAAGGTGGAACCACATCAGACGTGTTTCCACCTAAAAAACAGCCCGGCTAGTGGTAGCATAGTATATCATGATGATGGTTCAGACGAGACTGCACAGTGCAGAGATACGTGGTCAACATGGCCAGAATACATCAATGAAAGTGGTGACAGTGGTGGTTATTGTTAACATAAATTCAATAAAGTTCGTATCTTACTCTCAGTCAACCCATAGTGCTTGCATAAAATGATCTCATCAGATATATGCCCCACAGACAGTACGCTAAGACATGTCCAATTAGTGATAGGTGCATTACAAGCATTGTAGCGGCGCAGTGTGGTAGAGTAATGAAGCGAAATATACAGCCCTACCCTTCTGTCAGTAAGGGATGGCCGCGCCGGCGAATACTGCGGGTGAAAGATGAGACCAAAACTGAAAGAAAAAGAAGGAGATGGCTCCGTAAACATAGAGTTAGCCAAAACCAAAGGTGTAACTAGGCAAAGAGCAGCTGAAGCCTACTTACTGTGTTCTCCGCTTATGACCGCCCCTGAACCTGCCCGTTCCAATCAGGCTTGCCGGTAATAGTTGTGAAAAGCCGTGCACTTGATAAAGCCGGCTGGTTTCCGGAACCGATCGTGAAGGGGAGGGAGTGGTTTCTGACGCATGCTCAGTCAGGCGGAGTAACTGGGAGATGGGGCAGCCATGATTGAATGGTGTCTCGGCCCTTAAATGGACTATGTGTAGGCGAAGTCACTGTGGGTATATCTTCAAAAACGGGTGACAAATACCAAAGTACATTTTTAGAGTAAGATACCAAGTTATGGAAATTAAAGCGTCAAGTTGTGAGAGGATAGAGTGTAATTTTGAAATAATAATGTGTAAAGCACAATGTCAGTAATCAAAGTATGGCAAAAACGACCATCTCTGAAAAGCCAGTGGCATGGGAGACAGCGCATCCTGCAAGACTGGGAATGCAGATACCAGTGAGAGTGGAATCAACACACATTACATAATGGGTTATACTATTGGTCACGGGTGCCAAAAAATGAATTATGGAGCCAGTAGAATGTTATAGAAACCTGGATCTCATTCATATCTATTGTAATAGCTGTGGGAATAGTTGTTAGCCCAGTTCTACCCATGGTATATCTTCGTTCAGTCAATCCCTGTTACTTTTCAGACGGAAAACCCATTGTTGTGTCGTGAGGGTTTTGGGGTGCCAGCGGACGTTGCTAAGTTAGCATTAGTTTGTACGTTGCATCACCGCCATTTTACTGCTTATGCACACAACACTACATGCCTTGGTTCCCGTAAACACTTTTGCTCGTGCTGCTTCACATGGGAACTTTCTGTCTTTCACTATTTTTGTTGTGCTCTGAGTTCTCATCTGTACTTTGTGTTCAAGGCCAGAAAACAACTCCACTGGTTAATTAGCTTTGGTCCGTCCCACACACATATAGACATAACATGGAACACAGCTGCGCTTCTGACTTTCTGGGTGCTTTTAATATGGCACAAGATGCAAATTAACAACACTTGGAGAAACCCTTTCCAGAGGAAGAGCTGTGTTTGTCCAGAGATGTAAATCCTATCATCTAAGACTTGAGGTAGGGGGTTCCGCTGTCCGAGTCCAGAGGTCTTCCACTGATATAATAAACATAGCTTGTAGCACGGGGAGGGTGGTTAAGCGCTATAAGGCTTAATCCACTGTCATTATAATATGCTATCCCCGTTCGTATTATATGGAATTGTAACCATGCTGATCATATTGTTTTTATGCATTTTTTTTCCTAGTGTTAGCAAGTGTACTACATTATAGAGCATGTTAGTTGAAATAAACGTTTTAAACTATTCAGTGTCTCTGGTTACTCACATTGTGAACAGGTATGAGTATCTAAGCGACAGAGTGTCTTGTTCCCACGAATTCTGAGAGGTCCTGAGTCGCATGTTCTAGGATATCCAATCATTGGTAGCTCCGCTGTCGTACGGAGAACGAATGGGATACTATAGCTAGCCGCTAGCCGGATAGGGGTTCTGGGCACTGAGGCGTGTTTTTGGTACACCACAATACACCGAAGTCCTGGTTTCCTGTGCATAGTTCTGTATATGTGCAGAATCCCTGCAACATGATGCACCTAACGTTTGGTCTGGTACTTATTTACGAGGCACTTTAGTAGTTCTCAGTACTTGTTCACAATCCCGTCGCCTCTGTTTCCGGAAAACATTGGTGACGGTTTACCTGCCTATATTGTCGCTTTTATAGGTGATTCAAGCTTGAAATTTACAAAAGGTATCATTCATATTTTGAATTACGACCAGACGAACAAGTTACTTACCTTCGGTAACGATGTATCTGTAAGAAACATTAGTTAGTTAGATTCCTCACCTTAGAATATCCCCAGGCGTCAGACTGGATCCGGAAGATTTTTCGTCAGCAATACCCCTTGCGCGTCGCTAGGCGTCGTCTGCGGCTCCGCGTCCGTCGTCGGCGTCGTGCGCCGGGATGACGTCGTCGGAGTACTTAGACGCCGCCCTCGCGCGCTGACGTCAGTTCTTGTACATAGCCTTCCGCGCCAGGAACGCAGAGCCATGCAAAGACCGACACTGGTGCCAAAAATAAAATCTAGGGGCCTGAAAGGACAACCTTAACCCTAGATGTCAGTTCGCAGAACGGGGAGGATGGGAGGGTCGGTGAGGAATCTAACTAACTAATGTTTCTTACAGATACATCGTTACCGAAGGTAAGTAACTTGTTCATCTGAAAGAAACACGTTAGTTAGATTCCTCACCTTAGAATAGATACCCAAGCAATACCATCCCCGGTGGTGGGTCTGCGAACCAAGATCACACCAGAAAGTCCTGGAGGACAGAACGGCCAAAGAAGCCATCCCTCCGGACTTGGCTGTCAAGGCAATAATGCCTGGCAAACGTGTGTAGCGAAGCCCACGTCGCCGCCTGACAGATGTCCTGCAAAGGGACTCCCCGTCCCAAGGCAGTAGTAGCCGCCGTGGCCCGAGTAGAATGGGCGCGCAGCCCAACAGGAGGGTCCTTTTTAGCCAAGGAATAGCAAATTTTTATACACAAAACGACCCACCGAGAGATGGTTCGTTTGTGCACAGCTTTCCCCTTCTTAGCGCCCACGTACCCAACAAAAAGCTGGTCGTCCACCCGGAACTGTTTTGTGCGGTCCAGATAAAAGGAGAGCGCACGTTTTGGGTCCAGACGGTGGAGCCTCTCTTCCTCTTTGGAAGGATGCGGAGGCGGAAAGAAGGTGGGCAAGGTGACAGACTGCCCAAGGTGAAATGGAGTCACCACTTTAGGAAGAAAGGAGGGACGAGGCCGAAGGACAACCTTGTCCGGATGAACAGATAGAAAAGGAGGCTTTGAAGATAAAGCCTGGAGCTCACTCACCCGTCTAGCCGAGGTGATGGCTACCAGAAAAGCAGCCTTTAGAGTTAGAAGACGAAGAGGGCAATTGTGAAGAGGCTCGAAGGGAGCGCACATCAGGAATGTCAATACCAGATTCAAGTCCCACTGAGGCATTACAAAAGGGACAGGAGGGAACGTGTGTGTAATGCCTTTGAGAAAGCGTGTAACCACAGGGGACTTGAAAAGAGAAGGCTGATCAGGAAGCCGCAAGAAGGCGGAGATGGCAGCAAGATAACCTTTCAGGGTGCCCAGGGCAGAGCCCTGCCGGGCCAGAGAAAGAAGGAAGAGGAGAACCTCAGAAAGAGGGGCGGAAAGGGGATCCACAGCCTTTGCTGTGCACCATGCCACAAATTTGTTCCACCGGCAGGCGTATACCGACTGTGTGGAGGGACGCCTGGCTGCCAGAATGATATCACAGACTTCAGGAGGCAAGTCAAATGGCATCAACTGCCGCCGCTCAATCTCCACGCATGGAGGTGGAGGCTGGACAGGTTCGGGTGGAGGACCGTCCCCTGCTGCTGCGACAGAAGATCCTCCCGAAGGGGCAGACGTATCGGGGGATCGGTCAACAGACTGAGTAGCTCGGGATACCAGTATCTTCGTGCCCAATCCGGAGCCACCAAGATGACTTGGGCCCGGTCGTGCCTGATCTTCTTCAGCACTCTGGGCAGAAGTGGTATAGGCGGAAAGGCGTACAACAGACCGCAACTCCACTCGTGACGAAAAGCGTCGCCGAGCGAGTGCCGCCTTGGAAATTCCAACGCGCAGAACTGCTGACATTGCGCGTTCTCTTCGGTGGCGAATAGATCTAACCAAGGCTCTCCCCACTGCTGAAAGAGGCCTTGCGCCACTTCGGAGTTCAGACGCCATTCGTGATCCATCATGCACCGGCGGCTGAGTTCGTCTGCTCTGGCGTTCAGAGAGCCCGCCAGATGTTGAACCACCAGGGTGACGCCCTGGTGTTCCAGCCATGTCCAGAGGCGCAGAGCCTCCTGACAAAGGGTCCACGACCCCACCCCGCCCTGTTTGTTGCAATACCACATGGCGGTGGTGTTGTCCGTGAACACCTGCACGACACTTCCCCTGACAGAGGGAAGGAAGGCTTTCAGTGCAAGCCGGATCGCTCTCAACTCCAACAGGTTGATGTGGAGACGAGACTCCGCCGGAGACCAGAGGCCTCTGATCTCCGCCTCTCCCATATGGCCACCCCATCCCAGGAGGGACGCATCCGTCACTACGACATGCTCTGGTTGGGGAAGGGAGAGGCTCTTGCCCTTGACCCACTCGCGGTCCGTGAGCCACCACTGCAACTGTTGTGCAGTGCCCTCCGAGATCAAGACATGGTCGGACAGGTTGCCGTGATGCTGGGCCCACTGAAACTTCAGGTCCCTCTGCAGAGCCCGCATGCGCCGCCTGGCGTGATGCACTAGTAGGATGCAGGAGGCCATCAGCCCCAGAAGCCGCAACACTAGCCTGACCGAAACCCGGGATAGAGGCCGAAAGATGGGAATCAGGGCCCGTATATCCCGGACCCGCTGTTCCGGTGGATGGACCCGGAACTGCGCCGAATCGAGAACCGCTCCGATGAAGAGGAGCTTCTGAGAGGGACTCAGGTGTGACTTCGGCACGTTGATGGAAAACCCCAGCAAATGCAGGAGATCCGCCGTAGTCTGGAGGTGGGAGACGACTGCCTGGGGCGAGCCCGCCTTCAACAACCAGTCGTCGAGATAGGGGAAGACTGGAACCCCTGATCTGCGCAGATGAGCTGCGACCACCGCCATCACTTTCGTGAACACCCGAGGGGCACTGGTGAGGCCGAAGGGGAGCACGGTAAACTGAAAGTGCTCTTGGCCCACCGTGAATCGCAGGTAACGCCGGTGGGCCGGCAGGACGGGGATGTGGAAATAAGCGTCCTGCAAGTCCAACGCTACCATCCAGTCTCCAGGGTCTAGGGCAGCTAAAACCTGAGCCAACGTTAGCATCTTGAACCTTTCCTTTCGGAGGAAGGCATTGACGTTCCGGAGGTCCAAGATAGGGCGTAGGCCCCCCTTGCCCTTCTTGGGAACCAGAAAGTAGTGGGAATAACAACCACGACCTACTTCTGGACTCGGAACGCGCTCGACGGCCCCCTTGGCCAAGAGAGCCGAAACTTCCTCGCGGAGAAGATCCAAATGATCCCCCGAGATACGGTGGTGCTGCGGTGGCATGGCTGGAGGGGTCGTCTCGAAGGGGAGGGAGTAGCCCCTTCGGACGATTTGCAGCACCCACCTGTCCGATGTTATGGACCGCCAGTGGAGCAGGTGATGGCGAACTCTGCCGCCCACTGGCGTGGTATGGGCCTGAAAGCTCGGACTAGGAGGGTTTTGAGGCGGATGCTGCAGGGGTGGAAGTGGGCTGACCACGTCGGCCTCCATTTCCGCCACGGCGGAAGCCACGTCCGCGACCGCGCGCAGGTTGGTTCTGCGGCTGGTGGCTTTGCGGACGTGAGGAGGCGCCCCTTCCTTGGCCATGAAAGGGGCGAAAAGCGGAGGTGTGCGCCCGCGGAGCCGCGAGGCCCAAGGACTTGGCCGTAGCCCGGGAGTCCTTAAAGCGGTTCAGCGCACTGTCCGCCTTCTCACCAAACATGCGAGTGCCATCAAAGGGCATGTCCATGAGGGTTGTCTGGACATCCCCGGAAAATGACGTGGACCGCATCCAGGTGTGGCGGCGGAGCGCCACCGTGGTTGAAATCGCCCGACCCAGCGAGTCCGTGGTGTCAAGCCCACATCGTATGGCGTGCCGTGCTGCATCCCTCCCATCGGCCAAAGCCTGGGTAAGATGCGGCCGGACCTCCTCCGGACACAGGGGCAGCACGTCCTCCACCGTATCCCACAGGGAATGGGAATAACGGTCCAAGAGACAGGCGGTATTTAAGGACCGCAGGCCCAAACTAAGGGACGAAAACAGTTTCTTGCCAAACTGCTCGAGCCTCTTGGAATCCCGGTCCGGCGGAGCGGTCGGG
Source organism: Triturus cristatus (assembly GCF_964204655.1). NCBI lineage: Eukaryota > Metazoa > Chordata > Amphibia > Caudata > Salamandridae > Triturus > Triturus cristatus. Next base: position 428,255,879 of record NC_140593.1, read on the forward strand.
AAGGAGGATTGGGAGGTAGAGGCCTGGATAACCAGACTCTCGGGGGTGGGGTGTTGGGACAGGAAACTGGGGTCGCCCGGAGCAGGGCGGTGGCGCCTGGCAACGTTCCTATCCACAGGAGGAACTGTGGAGGGCTTGGACCAGGTGCCCTGCAGAACGTCAGTGAGGGCCTCGTTGAACGGCAGCAGAGGCTCAGTGGAGCTTGCTGAGGTTTGAAGCACCTCAGTGAGGATGTTAGTCCTCACAGCCACGGCAGGCAACTCGAGCCCAAGGGCCTCGGCCGCCTTGCGCAGCACCACAGAAAATGCTGCACCCTCCTCCGAAGCCACGGTCGGAGGAGAAGTGAATCCAGTGTCTGGCGAGGTGTCCAGCCCACTGGCCTCCCCCAGTTCATCTGCCCAGTCCTGAGAAAGCTGTGACTGAACAGCCAGAGGGTCCTCGAACCCCTCCCAGTCGCCCCCTTCTTCCGATTCCTGATAAACAGGAGGAATGATCGGAACCGGACTGTAGAGATGGTAGGACTCAAGCGGCGTCGGATGCGGCGTCGGTTGACGCCGTGCCGGCGTCGGGTCCGGATGAGGGCTAAACTGGGGTGTCGGCGTCAAAGGCGTCGGCGGCGCCGGTGACGGCGTCGGTGGTTCAGGCGTCGGCGCCGGTGGAGGAGTGACTAGGTCAACCGGCGTCGACTGGGGCCCAGGCATGGGCCCCGCGGGGACCTGCGGCGTCGAGACCGGAGTCGTCGACGGCGCCGGGGCCGGAGCCGCCGGCACGCGAGGTCGCCCAGTCGAGTCCGCGGGGCCCGAAGGCGCGCCAGCGGGCGTCGACGGCGGGGCCAGGCTCCTCATGGCCGAGAGGAAGGCACTGATCTCCGCCGGCGCCGCGTCAGCCCCAGGGACCGGAAGGTATGGGGGCGGACGCGGCACCTGCGGCTCCGCCGGAGCCGCGGGGGTGGAACCACCCTGACCCTCGGCCGAGTCGCGCGACCGGCGAGGGGAGTCCGAAGAGCGATGTCGCCTCTTGGACTTCTTTGAGCGTTTGGACTTACCCGACGACTTGGAGCCGGACGATCGATGGCGTCGGCTAGGGCTCCGCGAGCGATCCTTGGACCTCCTCCTGGACCGGGATCGCGCACGACGCGGAGCCGAGTGGCGAAGCTCGAGAAGCTTGCGGGACCGCTCCCGCCTAGCCTTCGAAGTCAGGGCCTGACAGTCGTTGCACGACTCCGCGTCGTGGTCGGGGCCTAAGCAGTAGAGGCACCGGCGGTGGTGATCGGTCACCGACATCAGTCGATGACAATCCTCGCAAGCCTTGAACCCAGGCATCCTACCGGCACCAGATGTCGACAGACAAGGATCAAAAATGATCAAAAAGATTTAGTCAAAAAAGACTAAAAGGGGTAGCTCTCCCGGATCTGCGCTTACTGGCGCGGAAAAAAGAAGAACTGACGTCAGCGCGCGAGGGCGGCGTCTAAGTACTCCGACGACGTCATCCCGGCGCACGACGCCGACGATGGACGCGGAGCCGCAGACGACGCCTAGCGACGCGCAAGGGGTATTGCTGACGAAAAATCTTCCGGATCCAGTCTGACGCCTGGGGATATTCTAAGGTGAGGAATCTAACTAACGTGTTTCTTTCAGATATTGTCTTACCACCTTTTTCCTTAGTGTTTTCTTTTTTGAGTTTCTATATGAAAGTTGACATCGCGGTGCACTGCCGCTTGGCGGTCCGGCAGCATTTGCAAGCATGTGGAGTGCCAGATGCTGGTGTCAGTCTGATCTTTGTGGTCCAAGCCGACCCAGTCTACACATATGAAATGTTTTATTCCTGGGTGACATCTCCAGCAATTGAGGGGGCAGATAATTTATGGCATAAATACAGACATTCTGCTCTTCCTGCTGTGTATCGGCCATATAGAACTCTAGAAGTTCAGTTTACGGCATGGCAGCATTGTATTTGGTTTGATGGCGCCCTTCCCATACCCCTGACACCTGTCACGTCTGGCCCGTTGTCGATTGATAGAGCCACTTGGCCCGTGTTGGCGGGTTTTATGCCGCATCCACGGCATTTAACGTGCGATGTAGCGGCCCTCCGTCTCGTGCATGCTTATCCATGTGTATAGAGCGTTGGTTCATTATGTGAACTGCAATATCCAGATGGGAGCACCTGGAGTTGCACAGCAACCAGCTGGTGCTGGCGGTGTTACTATTAGCCCCGTAATGGTTAATTTGGTTATGGGCAAGCCCCCCTGCCCCAAATAAGGAAGATTTACCTTATTGGCTTGCTGAGAAATTTGACCAGCTGGAAGCGGTGTTTCCACATACCACATCTGTGGAGAAGCATCAAATTTTTTGATGATTAGTTTGCAAAAGGACCTAGTACCCGAAGTCACTGATTGTGAGAGTTGGGGTAAAATATTCGTGGCAGTTTATGCAAAGTGTTTTGGCACACCATCCATGACAGTACTCCCCTCTGTAATAAAACGTGATCAAGATGAACACGGACCGGAGGCAGCAGTCGAATTGGGGATGAGGTTAGTTGGAGCGTATGACGTGGTTGCTGATCTAATCCTTGCTAATGTTAAGGGTGATGCAGTCAAGTTTCAGGTGTCTAATGTTTTGGCGCTTGTCCCAGAAGTGTACAAACCCCGCAAATTACCTAAAATTATTGCCCAGGCATATAAAACAGGTGGGCGTAATAGTTTGGGTGTTAAGCCTTTTGCTAAAGTGCCTGCACAACCACAGGCACAGCAGACATCTCAAAATGATCAAGGAGGCTGTCCACAATTCCCTAAAAAGGATTGGAAGAATAACAAACAGGGGAAAACACAACAAAAGCACGGGGGACGGGCACTGTCCCCTACGCCTTTGGTCTCAAGATGCACTTATGAACTACATGACCGCGCGAGAATGAAATCTCCTTATCGATTTCAGGTTCCTGATATGCGTTTTCCTCGTTCTTCACAGGAAGCATCAGGCTCATATGCCAGTGGAGGTGATCGCCAGGAGCGCGGACGAGGTTGAGGTGCCCTGCAGGTATATGAGCTGCCACGATCTGGTGATGGAAAGGGAAAACAAGAAGACTTTCTTCGTCAGCGCCCCCCTTTTCAAATGAAAAAAATGTCCGCTTTAACTGCGAGGTATGCCACGGATGGTGACGAACCAGCTCTGGAATCAAACATGGGCAGTAACGCTGCTAGACAGCGCAGCAGAGGTTACAGTAGTGCAGCAAGCCCTGCGTCCATTTCTGGAGGCGACAGCAACTGATACTTTCATCACAGTTGAAACTGCTGACACCAGAGTGCCTCCCCCTGACAGATTATATGACATTAGTATTCTCATTGAAGGTGACATAAAACGCATTACCAAAGGTTTTTTTTGGGAAAATCTGACTTCTTCATATGACATCCTGTTAGCAGAGGCAGACTGGCCCCCGCCTTTTTGTTCTAGCAGCTTCGAGAGGGGAAGAGGTAAACCTCCTTCACACAGTATCCCGAAGGAGCATGCGCAACATTTTGCATAACAGTGGGCATCGGCGCTTGCATCAGCTTTATACCATACTCAGGTGGGTTGGGATTCAACATTTCCCCATCACCAGATTCCATTGCTGTCCATGCCACAGGCACAACCCCAATATCCCATCCGTAGGGAAGCAAAGGCTCCTGTAGCGGAACTACTAGACCAATTGGAGTATCATGGGGTAATTGAGACATGTGTGTCAGCGATGAATAACCCTCTTCGTACTGTGACCAAGCCAGACGGGTCGTAACGCATAATTTTGGATTACCGACATTTGAACTCTCATTGTCGGACAAATGTAGTACAGAATACCCATAGTTAAGCCCTAGTGGACAGGCTAGTTCAAAAAATATATAAAACGACACTAGATATATCCAATGGCTTTTTTAGCCACAACCTGTCCCCCTTGTCAAGTCAGTGGACAGCCTTTACACACGGTAGTAAACAAAAACATTTTACAAGATTGGCGATGGGCTATAAGAACAGCCCGGGTGTTTTCACCGCACGTGTAGTCTCATTGTTAGACACAATCGACCCTGATGCATATTCGTATGTAAATTACATTTATTTTACGGACGATTAATTATATCCGCATCTTTGTCGCGTGGACCGCATCATTGTGGAGTTTGCGGACTATGGTTACAAATTTAATTTTGAAAAATCACACATTGTTGAATTCGCAGTGTTGTTCTTCGGCTACGAGCTCAATAATGAAGGACGCAGTTTAGCACCGCACTTCCTAGAGAAGTGCGCACGTTTGACTCCTCCTACAACCCTGAAAAAATTACAATCTTTGCTGGGTTTCTTGAACTTTGGTCGTACTTACGTACCAGAGTATGCCCAGCATATCAAGCCTCTTTATGCTTTGATACAACCAACATTTGCGAAAGCATGCTGGCTTCCGGAACATACAAATATACTGCAGTCTTTTCAGTCTGATTTTTTGACTCTAAACTCTTGTTAACCTGTGACAACCATACTAACCTGGTGATATGAATCGTCCCAGGCAAGTTGTGTTTCACATACTTGACGTTTAACGAAGGAGACAGTCCCTATTGCTTACAAGTCGCACTTGTACACTTCAGCAGAACTGAGGTTTTCCTCTGTCGAAAAAGTCTTCACGGCGGTCCAGATGGCGATTCCAAAAGAACGCGCCCTGGTGCAAGTAAAATGCTTGTTGGTGGTGACACCATATCCTGCTCTAGAAGCAGTGACAAAGGCGACTGTTCCTAATTCCAAAGCTTTAAATCCACGGTGGATACAATAGGCTAAATCGTTGACATCCCCGTATGTCACATTTATCTAGGATTCCTCGTGACAGACTCAGGAGTCGCTACAATATGAATTTGTTCATCCAGCTCCTCTGTCTATGCGCCCGCTCGAGGAATCCCGTTGTATCATTTACACTGACGGTTTGCGCCAACCGGCTATTGGTCGAAACATTCTTATTCTGCAGCCTCTGCGATTGTGGCTGGTTCCATAGTGAACGGTGAGTTTAAGTCCAGTGTGGTTCACACACAGGCGCTCGGCGACTGTACCGCCCAATTGGGTGAGTTGCGTGCTTTGGTGCTCGCACTAGAGTTTGCAGATCCTAACGTGACTACTTTGATTGTAAGCAATTCCTATTACAGTGTGCAATCTTTCAATGAAAATGTGTTCTTTTGGTCTCAAAATGACTACCATGATTCCAAGGGCAAGACAATTAAGCATAAAAATGCTATGGGTTTGAGTGGCAGAGCTAAAGGAACACCTGCCGCTCACACAGGTAATTCATACTCTTGGCCACCAACGTGTAGGAGTACACGTGGTTGGTAACAGCTTAGCGGATGAAGCAGCTAAGACAGCAGTGGACACGGGCTTATTAGCAGCGGTTACAAGATCCATGAGTATGATTGATGATGACATCTTGGCAGCTATAACAGGTACAGAGAAGAGAGGTAATTATCCAAAAGGATTCCTTTCCAAATACTCTTATCATGTAAACCCTGATAACGTTCCCTATGTGACAATTAATAATGTTGGTGAGAGGTTGATTCCCAACGCGGACTGCAGGCTTACACTGATAATCGCAGCACATGAGGGCATGACCTCGGCGCATGCTGGTGTGTCTGCTACAGTCAGTATCTTGCAACAACTTTACCGGTGGCGTGGCTTTTATAAACAAACACGTACTTATGTACTTTCTTCTGGCATTTGTCAGCAAATCAAGCCATCTACTGTGACCCGGCCACCACAAACACCGTTATGCATATCAAATAGACCATTTGCATGTGTTTATTTGGATCACTGCGGTCCATTTTCTTCTGATACTGCATATAAATACATTTTAGTTGCAGTTGATTCGTGCACACGTTTTCTATGGGTCTGGCCACAACGCAGCACTGACGCTCGAACTGTAGTCATGGATTTGCGCATCATTGTGGGAATTTTTGGAGTGAGCACCTTACATTCGAACCGCATCTAAGGCGTACAAAGAATCCATGAAGTCTTTGGGGGTGCAGGTTAAATTTTCGCCTCCATACCGGCCTGAGGGCAATTCCGTTGTGGAGCGAATGAACTGTGACTTAAAGCAATCCTTAACAGCTAGAGGCCTAGGCAATGGCAGGAACTGGTTCGCCCATTTCTGTAGCGTACAACGTACACTTAATAATGTCCCTAGAAGACCTCTGGGTGGGCGGACCCCTAACGAATTGCTCTTTGGCATGAAAATGTTTGTGCCAGACCTTGATGGTCTAGACTTGGTGGCTGCTGCCATCCCTTTTGACGTAGTTAAACATTGTGCTGTATTACAGACCCTACAAGACACAAGAGACAGTCCAGCAAAAGACCATTTACCTGCCACCGCGGATGATACACTGCAGATTCCAGTGATCAGCTGCTGCCTAAAGTTGGAGAACTGGTCAGAGAGAAGGTGGAGACCAAAAAAGAATTTGGTCCATCCTATCGAGCTCCGGTTCCAGTGCTGGGTGTGCAGGGAACTCGTACAGTTATTTTACCTCCACTTACAGGACAAAAAGACAACAGATATGTCTCAATTGACAATGTCAAGCTACACCATCTGGCAGATTCTGAATAGTTTGCCTCCAGCTTCATTGTATGCCACTATTCCGGGAAATCCTGACACTGCCATAGAGATGGACTCTGTTGCTAATCCTTTGCTGGTCCAACAATCCTCAGCTGCTAATGAGGAACCAGAATATACTTACCCTACCAGTGAATCTTTGCCTGGGTTGAAAGCTGCAGCCAGGAACGAGTCGCGTTTTTCCGTTGACTCTCATTCAACATCGACTTTGACCCCATCAAAATTTGCTATTTTTATCTCCTGGTTTAAACACACTTATTTGGTTCCCCCTTGGATATATATTTGGCTGGTGCTCATCCTTATTTTCCTATTCATGTCCATTGGATTTGTGACAGTATTTTTTCTTTTGATCAATGGACACTACCTTAAAGAACGCTCTGCTGTAGAACTGGTAGATGGAATTTTGGCCCCGCATTCTTCATCGCACATCATGAAGAGGGACCTGACTTTCGTCAACATTACAGCCTGGCCAGTTACGGATGGAATAGTTTGGGATGCAGTCCCATTTCAAATTCATGGTCCGACAGATTGTTAATGTTCCAAATGTACTTCGTGTCTCCATGGGTGATGTGGTTAAAAATATAACATACGTTTAGATGACTGGGATGTGCGAGCAATAAATCTCTGTTTTCAGATTTAAAATTCTATGCAGCATTTGATGTTGAAGACTTGTATTTGAATTCTGCAAATTATGCTGACTTATTTTGCTATCTGCATTATGGCTACCATTATTTGCATAAAGCAACTACTTTTCGAGCTGTATTCAATTACACACAATGGGAACATTGTCCCGCCCCACCAATAGGGAGTTCAAAGACCTTGTTGAATAAATGTACATATTTTACGAGTTTTGATAACTCAAACCCTGAATCTCACTATTTTAAATTAAATTCTAAATCAAATACAAAAGTTATGCTTACCCACACTAAATTGTTATACTCTGATTCCTTCATCCTTAAATTGGCGGTGGGTGGCTATGATCATTGGAAAAATACAGTTATTTTAAAATCAGTTTGGGGTTCCAAAACCTGGCAGGTGCAGGGCACAGAAGCATTGTATCGTGCATGTCTTATACCAACACAAATACTGTTCTTGAACGATTCCATCTATCAGACTACTTGTCTGGGTTTAGCTACGGCTAAACAACTGAAGGCTCCTGCTTTTCCTTCCCTTGCAGAATATCCAGACTGGAATGTTACTACCAATTACACATTTGAGGAGTTGCAGTCTCTATTTACAAATGCAACATTTAATATCTCTAATATTGACTCTATGGGGTGGTTGGTTTGGCAGACCAGTGCAGATGCATGTCAAATGCGTTTCCATGACAGGGCTCCAGGTTACAGGACAGGCCTGATCCACGATTTTTGACTACACATTCTGTTACAACGTATTCTGTTGGTAAATTATGTCAAAATTGGTTGCAACACTCTACCTTGTCTTCTGTTAAACAGCATTTGTCAATGTTATCGAATGATATGGAGTTAGCAGATTTCATAAAAGGCCCGATTGGCCCTAGGCCTAAACGAAGAATATATGCTGTTTACAATGAAATTTGGAAATTGTCTCAAATTGAAGCCGCTTCACGTTTAAGGGCTATAGACCAATCTAATCTTGAAAAAGTTCTTGCTGTAGTAGACAACAGTATTCATACCGTTCTTCCAGGATATACACATTGGACAATATTGTTTCTTCTTCTGTTGATATTGTACAGGATGATGCATCTGTGTTAGATCATGGTCAGAACCATTTGCGCTCTATTATGCAGTTAGCATGGACCTTGCAGACGGTTAAAATGGGTCGCGTGCCATGGGACTATGTAAACTCGTCATCTTTGTTTTTACCTTTTAATTTGACTGACAGACAACAGTCTATGTCCATGAAAGATGCAACCTATACCCTTTTACAAATAGAAAAATTAGACCCTTTACCATTCTCAGTAGCGGAAACAAACTCTGCTGTTTGGCTCATTCATAGGGTTTTAACACTGTCGTTCTCCTTATTTAAATTTACATCATGCATGAAACATTTTCTCATAGGTCGCTATGAACCATGTGCTGTTTCCTCCACCTTGTGGGAGTCCCGATATCTCAATTTGGCCTTCCATTCCGACCTTGAAGGAAGAGTTCAACAAGCTGAGCCGAATAAGAGCTTTATTGGCCCAGAAAGAAGTTTCTCTCACTTCTGCCCGTGAGACCTATGTCCTGCAGGTGGCTAATACAAGAACAGAAGTTCAAGCACTTTTAAACACTGACCTCCCACAACATTTTGGTGAGCTAATTCATTCTATCTTCAATGCTTCACATACAACGGGGCTGGCTCATTTTTTTTTAAACTGTGGGCTCTGGCCTTGCAACATCTTTTCAAACTATTTTTGGTGTGATCCCAGCTTTCATTCATTCTATTTTTTCCAGCATCTTCGGCGGGTTGCCACTAATACTCACTTTAACAGCCGGGGTCTTCCTAGCGATTTGCCTGCTCCGAAATAGCTGCCCCTCTTGTGGTCGTACACAACCCAGCCCGGCTGCAGCTGTCTTTCCGATTTCCATGGTACACTTGCGTGCAACCAGTTTTCTCCTGCTTGCATTGTCCTTTTCAATGGGCTTTGGATCTCTGCCTCACAAATACAGCGTCTCCTGACCCAGACTTTGCCTTACTGATGAGCCCACTAGTGTCTCACGAGCAGGACTGTTCCGGTATTGGTTTGATGGCATGTGCGGCTGCGCTAGGGGTACTAGCTCAGTGGGACATCGGTGCAGCAGCACATGATTTCCAGCAACAAAGTTACATCGAGTACCACGCAAGTTGCCCACCGATGGTGCTGGAAGCACCCATCGTTAATGAGCATATTTGCTCCTTTGAATTACTTAACTGGATGGCGTCTACATCTTCAGACGATGACAATGATTTCCTGTTGGAAGCTGTTGTCACTTTTTGCGCTTACACGCTAATGGATTACCAGGCCACCCATACATTTTTGTAAAATATATTTTTTTCCTTTCTATTACTTTTTTAATCTCCTACCAGAAGGATTTTTTTTAACAAACAGAACTATACCATATTTCTCACGCTATTGACATTCTTCACTTCCAAGTCGCATAAGCTCTTGTTGCTCAGACTTTTTGAACTTTGTGTTCTGTGTCGATCACTGTGCATAGGACTGCCCAAGGGGAGGGTGTCGTGAGGGTTTGGGGGTGCCAGCGGACGTTGCTAAGTTAGCATTAGTTTGTGCGTTGCATCACCGCCATCTTGCCGCTTATGCACACAACACTACATGCCTTGGTTCCCGTAAACACTTTTGCTCGTGCTGCTTTACATGGGAAATGTCTGTCTTTCACTATTTCTGTTGTGCTCTGAGTTCTCGTCTGTACTTTGTGTTCAAGGCCAGAAAACAACTCCACTGGTTAATCGACTTTGATCTGTCCCACACACATATAGACATAACATGGAACACAGCTGCACATCTGACTTTCTGGGTGCTTTTAATATGGCACGGGATGCAAGTTAACAACACTTGGAGAAAACCTTTCCAGAGGAAGAGCTGTGCTTGTCCAGAGATGTAAATCCTATCATCTAAGATTTGAGGTAGGGGGTTCCTCTGTCCAAGCCCAGAAGTCTTCCACTGATATAATAAACTTAGCTTGTAGCACAGGGAGGGTGTTAAAGTGCTATAAGGCTTAATCCACTGTCATTATAATATGCTATCCCCGTTCGTATTATATGGAATTGTAATCATGCTGATTATATTGTTTTTATGCATTTATTTTCCTAGTGTTAGCAAGTGTACTGCATTACAGAGCATGTTAGTTTAAATAAACGTTTTAAACTATACAGTGTCTCTGGTTACTCACATTGTGAACAGGTATGAGTATCTAAGCGAAAGAGTGTCTTGTTCCCACGAATTCTGAGAGGCCCTGAGTCGCATGTTCTAGGATATCCAATCATTGGTAGCTCCGCTGTAGTACGGAGAACGAATGGGATACTATAGCTAGCCGGATAGGGGTTCTGGGCACTGAGTCGTGTTTTTGGAATACACCACAATACACCGAAGTCCTGGTTTCCTGTGCATAGTTCTGTAGATGTGCAGAATCCCTGCAACAGTTGTTCCTGTCTAAATAATGTTTGTGTGGAACAAAAGGGATTGGATTCAATTATAGTACAGTGTAGACTGTTAGGTGAGTGATTCTGCACTAGGCAATGATTCTGAAGCCTAGTATTAGTCTTTTTACATCGAATTACACTCTTGTGTTCCCCACTTAACTGGGCGGGTCGTCATGCCCACATACCTCATAGAGCATGGGCAAATAATGAGGTATATACAATTCTTTGTATTACAGTTAGTATGGCGTTTCTGAAGCCACGGTCTGTCAAGTCCAAGATAGAGTTGTTTGGAGGCTGAGGTTTGCGGACATACTACACATGTCCCACACGGGAAATGTCCCTCTACTGCGGGAAGTGACCATAATGTGGTTTGTCTTTGTATTGTAGTTTAAGGTCGAGTATGGACCAAAATGTCTCTGAAATTCTGTGTCCGTTTAAATGTAAAAAGTGGTGGCAGACCTGGTCTGCTAAAACTGCCTGTGTGAAGGATCTTCCAGTGTCTTTTGACAATTTTTTTAATTTTATTTGAACTGGGTGTGAACGTCGTGACACATGTTAATGATTCTGATTCATATTTCTCTCTGACTTCTAAAAGGACCTCCCTATGGTTGTTCCTTGCTCTTGTATGGGCCTCTCGTATGATCTTCTTTGGGTAGTGTTGTGCTGATAAAATATTTGTAGGTATCTCAGCCTGAGTCTCAAACTCAGTGAGTGTGTTGCAGTTCCCCTGAAGTCGCACAAATTGACCAACAGGTAAGTTATTTATCAGTGCCTTAGGGTGGTGGCTTTCATACAAGAGCAGACTGTTTCTGTCTGTTGGTTTTCTGTAGTTGGTGGTCTTAAGTGCGCCATCCTGTAGAGATATCAGGAGGTCTAGAAATGGGACTTTTCACAGGACTTAAGGCAGGTAACTTTAAGGAAGGGATCAAGAGTGTTGATCCATTCGAAGAAAAGGCCACATTGTTCATCATCCCCTTGCCAGAACATGATGATATTGTCGATATAGCGACGCCACGTGAGGATGTTACTCTTGTATGGGTTATTTGCTGACAGGATGAATCTGTCTTCAAAGTTAGCCATGTATAAACAATCCAGACTTGGCGCGAAGGTGCTTTCCATGCTGGTGCCTGGAATTTGATGGTACAGTTGTCTCCGGAAATAGAAGAAATTCTCTTTGAGAGCAAGGGAAGCACAATCACAGATAAATACTATGGGAGGTTCATATGGCCATGAGTCAACCTTCTGTAGGGCACTTTCAAGCATTTTGAGTGTCGAGTCCTGAGGAATGTTTGTGTAAAGTGCCTCTACCTCTAGAGTCACAATGTAGTTGATGGATGCTGGTTCTGCAATGTTTTCTATCATATTTAAAACCTCCATGGTATCTCTGAGGTATGTAGGTGTCTTTTCCACTAAGGGACGTAGATAAAAGTCGCAATACTTGCCAAGCGGTTCCAGCAGGGAATCAATGCCGGACACAATTGGTCGGCCTGGTGGTGGTGTAGTTCCATTGTGGATCTTAGGAAGCGTGTAGAAATAGGAAACACGTGGGTCATTGCCACCCCCACGAGGAGCATAGCCCGGTGAGGAAGCATGAAACCCGCAAGGGTGTGTGAGGGCACTAATTGTATAAGGAGGAATTCCCCTAATTTTCACTGATCCAACCTATATAATATCTGGACACATTATATATCCAACCAGAATTGGTTGGTTAATATTACGTTTTCCTTAGGAACAGCTACCATCCAATTATTTGACATTTAACCTTGGAAGCATTGGTGCTGAACCTTAGTTCTTTCTATAAACCGCTCCCTGTCACCCCCCCCTCCTGACATTTTGAACAATATTGAGAAGCCCTCTGGATTCAATGCCACCCTTCTTAGAGAGATAGCAGAATGTAGTACAGTGTCTGGCTTCAAAATGTATCTTTCTAAGTTACAGATTTGAATATTCCAGTCCTGGCTGAAGAGCCAGAGAAGATTAAATGCCATTCTCCCTTTCAATGGGCATATGGCTCTCTCTCTCTCTTTGAGGTATCCAGATGCCCCCTACCCTTGAACAAATAATACATGCAAACTGTGATCGAACAAGTTACTTACCTTCGGTAACGATGTATCTGTAAGAAACATTAGTTAGTTAGATTCCTCACATTAGAATATCCCCAGGCGTCAGGCTGGATCCGGAAAGATTTTTCGTCAGCAATACCTCTTGCGCGTCGCTAGGCGTCGTCTGCGGCTCCGCGTCCGTCGTCGGCGTCGTGCGCCGGAATGACGTCGTCGGAGTACTTAGACGCCGCCCTCGTGCGCTGACGTCAGTTCTTGTACATAGCTTTCCGCACCAGGAACGCTGAGCCATGCAAGAGACTGACACTGGTGCCAAAAAAGTCTAGGGGCCTGAAAAGGATAACCTTAACCCTAGATGTCAGTTCGCAGAACGGGGAGGATCGGTGGTTCGGTGAGGAATCTAACTAACTAATGTTTCTTACAGATACATCGTTACCGAAAGTAAGTAACTTGTTCATCTGAAAGAAACACGTTAGTTAGATTCCTCACCTTAGAATAGATACCCCAGCAATACCAACCCCGATGGTGGGTCTGCGAACCAAGATCACACCAGAAAGTCCTGGAGAACAGAACGGCCAAAGAAGCCGTCTCTCCGGACTTGGCTGTCCAGGCAATAATGCTTGGCAAACGTGTACAGTGAGGCCCACGTTACTGCCTGACAGATGTCCTGCGAGGGGACTCCCCGACCCAAGGCCGTCGTCGCCGCCGTGGCCCGAGTGGAATGGGCCCTCAATCCAACAGGAGGTTCCTTTTTAGCTAAGGAGTAACAAGCTTTGATGCATAAAACGACCCACCGAGAGATGATTCGCTTGTGCACCGCCCGCCCCTTCTTAGCGCCCACGTAGCCAACGAAGAGTTGGTCGTCCACCCGGAACTGTTTTGTGCGATCCAGATAGAAGGAGAGCGCATGTTTTGGGTCCAGACGGTGGAGCCGTTCTTCCTCTTTCGAGGGATGCAGAGGCAGAAAGAAGGTGGGCAGCGTAACAGACTGCCCGATGTGAAAGGCAGTCACAACCTTAGGAAGGAAGAAAGGGCAAGTGCGGAGCAAAACCTTGTCCGGATGAATAGAAAGGAAGGAGGCTTAGAAGAGAGAGCCTGGAGCTCACTCACCCTTCTGGCAGAGGTGATGGCTACCAGGAAAGCAGTCTTAAGCGTCAAGAGACGAAAAGGACAATTATGAAGTGGCTCAAAGGGTGCACACATCAGATAAGTCAAAACAAGATTCAAATCCCACTGAGGCATTACGAAAGGGACAGGAGGAAACATGTGAGTAATGCCCTTAAGGAACCAAGAAACAACAGGGGATTTGAAGAGAGAAGGCTGATCAGGAAGCCGAAGGAAGGCAGAGATAGCAGAAAGATAACCTTTAAGAGTGCCCAGAGCAGAGCCCTGCTGGGCCAAAGAAAGAAGGAAGAGGAGAACCTCAGAAAGAGGGGCGGAAAGGAGATCCACAGCCTTTGCTGTGCACCATGCCACAAATTTGTTCCACCTACAGGCGTATACCGTTTTAGTGGAGGGGCGCCTGGCTGCCAGAATCACATTGCAGACTTCAGGAGGCAAGTCAAATGGCATCAACTGTCGCCGCTCAATCTCCACGCATGAAGGTGGAGACTGGACAGGTTCGGGTGGAGGACCGTCCACTGCTGCTGCGACAGAAGGTCCTCCTGAAGAGGCAGTCGTATCGGGGGATCGATTGACAGACTGAGTTGCTCGGGATACCAGTACCTTCGTGCCCAATCCGGAGCCACCAAGATGACTTGTGCCCGGTCGCGCCTGATCTTCTTCAGCAATCTGGGCAGAAGTGGTATAGGCAGAAAGGCGTACAACAGACCGCAACTCCACTCGCAACAAAAAGGGTCGCCGAGCGAGTGCCGCCTTGGAAAGTCCAACGCGCAGAACTGTTGACATTGCGCGTTCTCTTCGGTGGCGAATAGATCTAACCAAGGCTCTCCCCACTGCCGAAAGAGGCCTTGCGCCACGTCCGAGTTGAGACGCCATTCGTGATCCATTATGCACCGGCGGCTGAGTTCGTCTGCTCTGGCGTTCAGCGAGTCCGCCAGATGTTGAACCACCAGGGTGATGCCCTGATGTTCCAGCCATGTCCAGAGGCGCAGAGCCTCCTGACAAAGGGTCCATGACCTAACCTGCCTTGTTTGTTGCTATACCACATGGCGGTGGTGTTGTCCGTGAACACCTGCACTACACTTCCCCGGACAACGGGAAGGAATGCCTTCAGTGCAAGTCGGATCGCTCTCAGCTCCAAAAGGTTGATATGGAGCCGAGACTCCGCCGGAGACCAGAGTCCTCTGATCTCCACCTCCCCCATGTGGCCCCCCCATCCCAGGAGGGACGCATTCATCACCACTACGCGCTCCGGCTGTGGTAGGGAGAGGGATCTACCGCTGACCCAATCGCGGTTCGTGAGCCACCACTGCAACTGTTTTGCAGTGGCCTCTGAGATCAAGACATGGTCGGACAGGTTGCCCCGATGCTGGGCCCCCTGAAACTTCAGGTCCCACTGCAGAGCCCGCATTCGCCACCTGGCGTGATGCACTAACAGGATGCAGGAGGCCATCAGACCCAGAAGCCGCAGCACCAACCTGACCGAAACCCGGGATAGAGGCTGAAAGATGGGAATCAGAGCCTGAATATCCCGGACCCGCTGCTCCGGAGGATAAGCCCGGAACTGCGCCGAGTCCAGAAGCGCCCCGATGAAAAGGAGCTTCTGGGAGGGACTCAGATGCGACTTCGGCACGTTGATGGAGAACCCCAGCAAATGCAGGAGGTCGGCCGTAGTCTGGAGGTGGGAGACAACCTGCTGGGGCGAGCCCGCCTTCAACAGCCAGTCGTCGAGATAGGGGAAGACTAGAAACCCTGATCTGCGCAGATGAGCTGCGACCACCGCCATCACTTTCGTGAACACCCGACGGGCACTGGTGAGGCCGAAGGGGAGCACCGTGAACTGGAAATGCTTCTGACCCACCGTGAACCGCAGGTAACGCCGGTGGGCCGGCAGGACGGGAATGTGAAAATAGGCGTCCTGCAAGTCCAACGCTACCATCCAGTCTCCTGGATCCAGGGCAGCCAGAACCTGAGCTAGGGTAAGCATCTTGAACCTCTCCTTCCGGAGGAAGGCGTTGACGCTCCTGAGGTCCAAGATAGGGCGTTGGCCCCCTTTGCCCTTCTTGGGAACCAGAAAGTAGTGGGAATAACAACCATGACCTACTTCTGGACCAGGAACGCGCTCAATAGCCCCCTTGGCCAAGAGGGCTGCAACTTCCTCCCGTAGAAGATTCAAGTGATTCCCCGACATGCGGTGGCACTACGGTGGCATGGCTGGAGGGGTCGTCTCGAAGGGGAGGGAGTAGCCCCTTCGTACGATTTGCAGCACCACCTGTCCGACGTGATGGAACGCCAGTGGAGCAGGTGATGGCGAACTCTGCTGCCCACTGGCGTGGAATGGGCCTGAAGGCACGGACTAGGAGGGCTTTGAGGCGGATGCTGCCGGGGTGGATGTGGACTGACCGGCACGTTGACCCCCGGTACCGCCTCAGGGGAATCCACGTCCGCTACCACGTGCAGGTTGGATCTGCGGCCTGTGGCTAGGCAGACGTGAGGGGGTGCCCCTTCCTTGGCCACGAATGGAACGAAAGGCGGAAGTTTGCGGTCGCGGTCCCGAGAGGCCCAAGGACACTATCCGCCTTCTCGCCATGGCGAGTGCCATCAGAGGGCATATCCGTGAGGGTGCTCTGGACATCCCCTGACAAAGACGTGGACCGCAGCCAGGCGTGGCGGCGGAGCGCCACTGTGGTTAACATCGCCCTACCCAGAGAGTCCGTAGTGTCTAGTCCACATCGAATAGCATGTCGTGCTGCATCCCGCCCGTCGGCAAGAGCCTGGGCGAGCCGCGTCCGGGCCTCCTACGGACACTGGGGCAGCATGTCCTCCACCGTATCCCACAGAGAGTGGGAATAACGGTCCAAGAGGCAAGCGGTGTTCAAGGACCGCAGTCCCAAACTAAGGGAAGTGAACAGCTTCTTACCAAACTGCTCTAGCCTCTTGGATTCCCGATCCGGGGGAGCGGACGGGAAGGAGGATTGGGAAGTAGAGGCCTGGATAACCAGGCTCTCGGGCGTGGGGTGTTGGGACAGAAAACTGGGGTCGCCCGGAGCAGGGCGGTGGCGCCGGGCCACGTTCCGATCCACAGGAGGTACTGTGGAGGGCTTGGACCAGGGGCCCTTCAGAACGTCCACTAGTGCCTCATTGAACTGCAGCAGAGGCTCCGAGGAGCTTGCTGATGGTTGAAGCACTTCAGTTTATACGTTAGTCCTCACGGCCACAGCAGGCAGCTCCAGCCCAAGGGCTTCGGCCGCCTTGCACAGCACCACTGAAAATGCAGCACCTTCCTCCAAAACCACAGTCGGAGGAGAGATGAAACCAGTGTCCGGGGAGGTGTCCAGACCACTGGCATCCCCCAGCTCATCTGCCCAGTCCTGAGATAAGTTGTCCTGCACGGCCAGAGGGTCCTCAGATCCCTCCCAGTCGCCCCCGTCATCTGATTCCTGATAAACAGGGGGAATAATCGGAGCCAGACGGTAGATGAAATTGTCATCCATCGGCGTCGGCTGCAGCGCCGGACGGCGCCGCACTGGCGCCGGGCCCGGACGGGGGCTGAACCGGGAAACGGCGTTGTCTGGAGACGGCGCCGGGGGTGGAACCGGTGTCGGCGCTGGCGGAGGAGGCGTCGTGAGGTCGACCGGCACCGACTGAGATCCAGGCCTGGATCCCACGGGGACCTGCGGCGGGACCGAAGTCGACGACAGCTAATATTACGTTTTCCTTAGGAACAGCTACCATCCAATTATTTGACATTTAACCTTGGAAGCATTGGTGCTGAACCTTAGTTCTTTCTATAAACCGCTCCCTGTCCCCCCCCCCCCTCCTGACATTTTGAACAATATTGAGAAGCCCTCTGGATTCAATGCCACCCTTCTTAGAGAGATAGCAGAATGTAGTACAGTGTCTGGCTTCAAAATGTATCTTTCTAAATTACAGATTTGAATATTCCAGTCCTGGCTGAAGAGCCAGAGAAGATTAAATGCCATTCCCCCTTTCAATGGGCATAGGGCTCTCTCTCTCTCTTTGAGGTATCCAGATGCCCCCTACCCTTGAACAAATAATACATGCAAACTGTGATCGAACAAGTTACTTACCTTCGGTACCGATGTATCTGTAAGAAACATTAGTTAGTTAGATTCCTCACCTTAGAATATCCCCAGGCGTCAGGCTGGATCCGGAAAGATTTTTCGTCAGCAATACCCCTTGCGCGTCGCTAGGCGTCGTCTGCGGCTCCGCGTCCGTCGTCGGCGTCGTGCGCCGGAATGACGTCATCGGAGTACTTAAGACGCCGCCCTCGTGCGCTGACGTCAGTTCTTGTACATAGCTTTCCGCACCAGGAACGCAGAACCATGCAAGAGACTGACACTGGTGCCAAAAAAGTCTAGGGGCCTGAAAAGGATAACCTTAACCCTAGATGTCGGTTCGCAGAACGGGGAGGATCGGTGGTTCGGTGAGGAATCTTAACTAACTAATGTTTCTTACAGATACATCGTTACCGAAAGTAAGTAACTTGTTCATCTGAAAGAAACACGTTAGTTAGATTCCTCACCTTAGAATAGATACCCCAGCAATACCAACCCCGGTGGTGGGTCTGCGAACCAAGATCACACCAGAAAGTCCTGGAGAACAGAACGGCCAAAGAAGCCGTCTCTCCGGACTTGGCTGTCCAGGCAATAATGCTTGGCAAACGTGTACAGTGAGGCCCACGTTACTGCCTGACAGATGTCCTGCAAGGGGACTCCCCGACCCAAGGCCGTCGTCGCCGCCGTGGCCCGAGTGGAATGGGCCCTCAACCCAACAGGAGGTTCCTTTTTAGCTAAGGAGTAACAAGCTTTGATGCATAAAACGACCCACCTAGAGATGATTCGCTTGTGCACCGCCCGCCCCTTCTTAGCGCCCACGTAGCCAACGAAGAGTTGGTCGTCCACCCGGAACTGTTTTGTGTGATCCAGATAGAAGGAGAGCGCATGTTTTGGGTCCAGACGGTGGAGCCGCTCTTCCTCTTTCGAGGGATGCGGAGGCGGAAAGAAGGTGGGCAGCGTAACAGACTGCCTGATGTGAAAGGCAGTCACAACCTTAGGAAGGAAGAAAGGGCAAGTACGGAGCAAAACCTTGTCCAGATGAATAGAAAGGAAGGAGGCTTAGAAGAGAGAGCCTGGAGCTCACTCACCCTTCTGGCAGAGGTGATGGCTACCAGGAAAGCAGTCTTAAGCGTCAAGAGACGAAGAGGACAATTATGAAGTGGCTCAAAGGGAGCACACATCAGATAAGTCAAAACAAGATTCAAATCCCACTGAGGCATTACGAAAGGGACAGGAGGAAACATGTGAGTAATGCCCTTAAGGAACCAAGAAACAACAGGGGATTTGAAGAGAGAAGGCTGATCAGGAAGCCGAAGGAAGGCAGAGATAGCAGAAAGATAACCTTTAAGAGTGCCCAGAGCAGAGCCCTGCTGGGCCAAAGAAAGAAGGAAGAGGAGAACCTCAGAAAGAGGGGCGGAAAGGAGATCCACAGCCTTTGCTGTGCACCATGCCACAAATTTGTTCCACCTACAGGCGTATACCGTTTTAGTGGAGGGGCGCCTGGCTGCCAGAATCACATTGCAGACTTCAGCAGGCAAGTCAAATGGCATCAACTGTCGCCGCTCAATCTCCACGCATGAAGGTGGAGACTGGACAGATTCGGGTGGAGGACCGTCCCCTGCTGCTGCGACAGAAGGTCCTCCTGAAGAGGCAGTCGTATCGGGGGATCGATTGACAGACTGAGTAGCTCAGGATACCAGTACCTTCGTGCCCAATCCGGAGCCACCAAGATGACTTGGGCCCGGTCGCGCCTGATCTTCTTCAGCAATCTGGGCAGAAGTGGTATAGGCAGAAAGGCGTACAACAGACCGCAACTCCACTCGCAACAAAAAGCGTCGCCGAGCGAGTGCCGCCTTGGAAACTCCAACGCGTAGAACTGCTGACATTGCGCGTTCTCTTCGGTGGCGAATAGATCTAACCAAGGCTCTCCCCACTGCCGAAAGAGGCCTTGCGCCACGTCCGAGTTGAGACGCCATTCGTGATCCATTATGCACCGGCGGCTGAGTTCGTCTGCTCTGGCGTTCAGCGAGCCCGCCAGATGTTGAACCACCAGGGTGATGCCCTGATGTTCCAGCCATGTCCAGAGGCGCAGAGCCTCCTGACAAAGGGTCCATGACCTAACCCGCCTTGTTTGTTGCTATACCACATGGCGGTGGTGTTGTCCGTGAACACCTGCACTACACTTCCCCGGACAATGGGAAGGAATGCCTTCAGTGCATGTCGGATCGCTCTCAGCTCCAAAAGGTTGATATGGAGCCGAGACTCCGCCGGAGACCAGAGTCCTCTGATCTCCACCTCCCCCATGTGGCCCCCCCATCCCAGGAGGGACGCATTCATCACCACTACGCGTTCCGGCTGTGGTAGGGAGAGGGATCTGCCGCTGACCCAATCGCGGTTCGTGAGCCACCACTGCAACTGTTTTGCAGTGCCCTCTGAGATCAAGACATGGTCGGACAGGTTGCCCAGATGCTGGGCCCCCTGAAACTTCAGGTCCCACTGCAGAGCCCGCATTCGCCACCTGGCGTGATGCACTAACAGGATGCAGGAGGCCATCAGACCCCGAAGCCGCAGCACCAACCTGACCGAAACCCGGGATAGAGGCTGAAAGATGGGAATCAGAGCCTGAATATCCCGGACCCGCTGCTCCGGAGGATAAGCCCGGAACTGCGCCGAGTCCAGAAGCGCCCCGATGAAAAGGAGCTTCTGGGAGGGACTCAGATGCGACTTCGGCACGTTGATGGAGAACCCCAGCAAATGCAGGAGGTCGGCCGTAGTCTGGAGGTGGGAGACAACCTGCTGGGGCGAGCCCGCCTTCAACAGCCAGTCGTCGAGATAGGGGAAGACTAGAAACCCTGATCTGCGCAGATGAGCTGCGACCACCGCCATCACTTTCGTGAACACCCGAGGGGCACTGGTGAGGCCGAAGGGGAGCACCGTGAACTGGAAATGCTTCTGACCCACCGTGAACCGCAGGTAACGCCGGTGGGCCGGCAGGACGGGAATGTGAAAATAGGCGTCCTGCAAGTCCAACGCTACCATCCAGTCTCCTGGATCCAGGGCAGCCAGAACCTGAGCTAGGGTAAGCATCTTGAACCTCTCCTTCCGGAGGAAGGCGTTGACGCTACTGAGGTCCAAGATAGGGCGTTGGCCCCCTTTGCCCTTCTTGGGAACCAGAAAGTAGTGGGAATAACAACCATGACCTACTTCTGGACCAGGAACGCGCTCAATAGCCCCCTTGGCCAAGAGGGCTGCAACTTCCTCCCGTAGAAGATTCAAGTGATTCCCCGACATGCGGTGGCACTACGGTGGCATGGCTGGAGGGGTCGTCTCGAAGGGGAGGGAGTAGCCCCTTCGGACGATTTGCAGCACCACCTGTCCGACGTGATGGAACGCCAGTGGAGCAGGTGATGGCGAACTCTGCTGCCCACTGGCGTGGAATGGGCCTGAAGGCACGGACTAGGAGGGCTTTGAGGCGGATGCTGCCGGGGTGGATGTGGACTGACCGGCACGTTGACCCCCGGTACCGCCTCAGGGGAATCCACGTCCGCTACCACATGCAGGTTGGATCTGTGGCCTGTGGCTAGGCAGACGTGAGGGGGTGCCCCTTCCTTGGCCACGAAAGGACCGAAAGGCGGAAGTTTGCAGTCGCAGTCCCGAGAGGCCCAAGGACACTATCCGCCTTCTCGCCATAGCGAGTGCCATCAAAGGGCATATCCATGAGGGTGCTCTGGACATCCCCTGACAAAGACGTGGACCGCAGCCAGGCGTGGCGGCGGAGCGCCACTGTGGTTAACATCGCCCTACCCAGCGAGTCCGTAGTGTCTAGTCCACATCGAATAGCATGTCGTGCTGCATCCCGCCCGTCGGCAAGAGCCTGGGCGAGCCGCGTCCGGGCCTCCTACGGACACTGGGGCAGCATGTCCTCCACCGTATCCCACAGAGAGTGGGAATAACGGTCCAAGAGGCAAGCAGTGTTCAAGGACCGCAGTCCCAAACTAAGGGAAGTGAACAGCTTCTTACCAAACTGCTCTAGCCTCTTGGATTCCCGATCCGGGGGAGCGGACGGGAAGGAGGATTGGGAAGTAGAGGCCTGGATAACCAGGCTCTCGGGCGTGGGGTGTTGGGACAGAAAACTGGGGTCGCCCGGAGCAGGGCGGTGGCGCCGGGCCACGTTCCGATCCACAGGAGGTACTGTGGAGGGCTTGGACCAGGGGCCCTTCAGAACGTCCACTAGTGCCTCATTGAACTGCAGCAGAGGCTCCGAGGAGCTTGCTGATGGTTGAAGCACTTCAGTTTATACGTTAGTCCTCACGGCCACAGCAGGCAGCTCCAGTCCAAGGGCTTCGGCCGCCTTGCACAGCACCACTGAAAATGCAGCACCTTCCTCCAAAACCACAGTCGGAGGAGAGATGAAACCAGTGTCCGGGGAGGTGTCCAGACCACTGGCATCCCCCAGCTCATCTGCCCAGTCCTGAGATAAGTTGTCCTGCACGGCCAGAGGGTCCTCAGATCCCTCCCAGTCGCCCCCGTCATCCGATTCCTGATAAACAGGGGGAATAATCGGAGCCAGACGGTAGATGAAATTGTCATCCATCGGCGTCGGCTGCAGCGCCGGACGGCGCCGCACCGGCGCCGGGCCCGGACGGGGGCTGAACCGGGGAACGGCGTTGTCCGGAGACGGCGCCGGGGGTGGAACCGGTGTCGGCGCTGGCGGAGGAGGCGTCGTGAGGTCGACCGGCACCGACTGAGATCCAGGCCTGGATCCCACGGGGACCTGCGGCGGGACCGAAGTCGACGACGGCGTCGGGGCCGGAGGTCGCCCAGTCGAGCCCGCGGGGCCCGAAGGCGTGCCGGCAGGCGTCGACAACGGAGCCAGGCCCCTCATGGCCAAGAGGAAGGCACTGATCTCTGCCGGAGTCGCGTCAGTCCCAGGGATAGGAGGGTATGGGGACGGACGCGGCTCCTGCGGCTCCAATGGAGCCACGGGGGTGGTATCACCCGGACCCTCGACCGAGTCGTACGAACGGCGAGGGGAGTCCGAAGAGCGATGTCGCCTCTTGGACTTCTTAGCATGCTTCGACTTACCCGAAGACTTCGACCCCGACGAGCGGTGGTGGTGGCTGCGGCTCCGCGACCGGTCCTTCGACCTCCTCCTGGACCGGGACCGTGAACGGCGCGGAGCCGAGTGTCGGAGCTCAAGAAGCTTATGGGACCGCTCCCGCCTAGCCTTCGAGGTCAAAGCCTGGCAGTCGATGCACGACTCCGCATCGTGGTCGGCCCCCAGGCAGTAAAGGCACCGGTGGTGGTGGTCCGTCACCAACATCAGTCGATGACAGGAGTCACAGGTTTTAAACCCGGGCATCCTACTGGCACCAGTTCGAATCGAGTAGACAAAAGAGTCCGAAAGGTTTCAGTCAAAAAGTGACTAATGGGGTAAGCTCTTCCCGGATCGGCGCTGTCTGGCGCAGAAAAAAGAAGAACTGACGTCAGCGCGTGAGGGCGGCGTCTAAGTAATCCGACGACGGACGCGGAGCCGCAGACGACGCCTAGCGACGTGTAAGGGGTATTGCTAACGAAAAAGCTTTCCGGATCCAGCCTGATGCCTGGGGATATTCTAAGGTGAGGAATCTAACTAACGTGTTTCTTTCAGATCACAGCTACAGGCCTTGAAAGTTACAGTTCTGGTATTTGGTAGAGCTTTCCTGGTATGGGAGAATAGCAGTAAACTAACAAGTTTCCTATAAATGTGCATGTTGTTAAAAAATTTCCCCTGCACTGCATAGACTCCAAGCTATGATACATGATTTTATCTGGGTGGGTTAAAAAAAAACACTTAGCTAGGAAATTGATAAAGCAACCAACCAGGAAAGGGGGTCCATGGATTTCCAAAATCAGACACTATTATCAGGTATACAGTTAAGTAGGAGCACCGGGAGTACGAGAAGCAGTGGTGCTGAAGAGTTCAGACAATCGTGGCCACACCCACTGGGGAAGTAGTATTAGTTACTTACCTGTAATCCTAGTTCTCTTCCAGGGGTATCCTCATCAAAGTCATAAGCACCTGAATATTCCCGCCGGTGCGCGGGACCCCGGAAACACAATCATATATGTGAAAAACATATATGTATGTATCTATATATATGTTATCTACTGGCGGTCGCCAGTAGATGGTTATAGTTAGGATCGTGTTTCCATAGGAAATCTCAAAATTCTATTTTGAATAACTTTGGCGCCGGTTGACGAATCTTCGCGAACTTTTCAAAACTAATGGGGCGCTCCGCTCAGCTCCTACCCTGAAAGTCTCGGGGTGATTCGTCAAGCGAGGGCCGAGAAAAAAGGGGGGTCCCAAAACGCGTTTTCCCCATGCATTTTTCCATAGGACATTTAGTCGAAGGTACAGCCCGAACGGCCGAACAGAATTACTTGAAATTTGGCAGAGAGGTAGTCCTCAGGTCAGGGAAGTGCCTTTTGCAGGTCGGGTGTCAATCTGTTCAGTATTTCCTGAGAAAATAGCATTTAAAAGCATATAAATATCTATATGCGCGCACCGTGCGCGCACGGTGCCGTGCGCGAGCGAAATTCTGATTGGTTGTTAGATGTCAGTCAATATTCGAATCGGTCGAAATAAGGAAGTGTTGGCCGCCATTTTGTCTCTCGCACTGAAAAGGAAAGGGGGAAAAAAGGTGGAAAACGTGAAAAGGGGGTAGGGAAGAGAGTTCCTGACCCCTAGCCTTTGTCAGGGGATCACAGTAGGACCCCCATGGGTGAAATAAACATTTTATATTTTTTTATAAAAATCGCGGGGTGCGCGCACGGTGCACGCCCAAAGCACGCGCACGGAGCGCGCACAGTGAAAAACCTTAAAAAAAAATATATATATTAATAAATACATAACTTAGCATTTAAAAAACTGTACAAATTTACTTAAAAAACCATAGTTTTCACACACGTTATAGTTAGGAATTAGCAATTAAAAAACCTTGCAAATTCACTTAAAAAACCATAGGTTTCACACAGGTTATAGTTAGGTGGACATTTCACTCGTAAAAACCAATGAAATTCCCCCGTTATAGTTAGTTCAGATAACTATAACTCGCGCGACCGCCACTCTATCACAAGGATGATGTCATCAGTGATGTCATGAGTGATGCCACTGACCATGTCATGAGTGATGTAATATGTGACGTCATGAGCAGTGGATTGCGGGCGCGCGAGTTATAGTTATCTGAACTAACTTTAACGGGGGAATTTCATTGGTTTTTTACGAGTGAAATGTCCACCTAACTATAACCTGTGTGAAACCTTGGTTTTTTAAGTGAATATATATATATATATATATATATATATATATATATATATATATATATATATATATATGAACAAAGTTCGCCGCCAACAATAGCCTCACACGGACCAAAGGACGAAAAGCGGAACGCAAATTGTAAGTGCAAATCCAATGTTATTTCGTGCCAAGCAAGTCCGCCATTACGCGTTTCGACCCCCACTCGGGTCTCGATCACATGACGCGTTGCGTAATCAAAAAGCGACATTTAAAGTGATAAGTGCAAGGAAGTGACGACAAAAAGTCAAAGTGCAAGTGCATGGTAACTGAAAAGTTACTAGAAGCAGCATATAACATTCAATTGCATGTGCAAACTTAACGCATTTAAAATACAGTCAATAAATATATAAAATATATAAATATATGAATATATACTGTCAAATGCTAAAACAAATGTTATCAAACACACAGTGTGTAAAAAAGCAACTATTGTGGTTGATCCTGAGGTTTACAAACTTAATCCATATTTACAATAGAAAAAGAGAACCCTCATCTTATAAGCATGTCAAAAGACAACATGGCAATTCAAATCATGTCTGATGTACCAATTGGTTCTACATACAGCTATAAATGCCTACTCATATCTCGTATATGTGTCTATCCATTTCGTTTTTGCTATCAACCACAATGATTTTTTTATAAATGCTGTTCAATGCGTAAATTCCTTTGTGCTGCTTTATATGCTGTGAAATATACACATAAGAAAACGCAATTGCATCCTTTCATACATCAATAGCTGAATAATACTGTAAGGACTTCCCCTGTATACCAGAAACAATACATTAAAACCAGGGGAAAAAAAACAGCAAAGCATGTTTGAAAACTGTTTTAAAGCTTAGCATTTAGCGCAATCCTGTAAAAAGGACGGAAAGCATTGACAGCTCACAGGCTGCATTGTAGAAACATAGCATAGAAAAGCTGAAAAGCTAACCCATATCAACATAGAAATAAACTGGCACAGTGCCTTTAAGGCAGCCATGACCCCTAGCTTCCCATCATGCCTCAGGGGTGAGAGTTAGGTCAGTTGTTCTTTGCGGTGACCCGAAGGCCAGAGCACAAAGAGTTGACATTTAAAGCGTTCCTTTGCCCGGGGAGGCGGGTGGGTAGCTTATGACTTTGATGAGGATACCCCTGGAAGAGAACTAGGATTACAGGTAAGTAACTAATCCTTCTCTTCCAGGGGATCCTCATCAATAGTCATAAGCACCTGAATAGAATAGCAAGCTTCATCCCTTCCACCTGCGGGCAAAAAGGAAAAAAGGAACTACAAATCAAGCTCATATAAAAAACTTGAAAGCACAGATATCGTATCATCTGAACAGATTTTTCAAGGAGGCTTGGCCTACTTGGGTATCCGCTCTGGATTGGGAGTCGAGACAGTGATGCCTCGTGAAGGTGTGCACCGATCTCGAGGATGCTGCCTTGCAAATCTCATCCATGGGAACGTTATGCAAGAAAGCTATCGTAGCTGCTTTCCCCCTAGTGGAATGTGCTTTAGGAGACAACAAAAGGGGTTGGTTTGCCAATTGGTATGCCAATCTAATGCAGGACACTATCCATCTTGAAATGGACCATTTGGAAGCTGGAAAGCCCGTCCTAATGGCACCATAATTTAAAAACAAGTGGTCTGATTTCCTTATGGTCTTTGTTCTCTCCAAATAGAATTTGAGCACCCTCTTAAGGTCTAAGGAATGGAGTGACCTTTCTGCTGGAGTCGCAGGATTGGGAAAGAAAGAGGGGAGAGAAATAGTCTGGTTAACATGAAAATCAGACACAACCTTTGGCAAATAAGAAGGGTGTGTTCTCAATACCACTCTGTTGTGATGGAACACAGTATATGGTTCCTTGGAACATAGCGCTTGGATCTCACTTATGGAGAAGTGTGGCTCAATGATTAGAGCGGCAGACCCTGATGCAGAGGTCTAGCCCGGGACCAGGGTTCAATTCCCCGCCTCGGCGGGTCTTGGGCTAAAAAATTCCACGGACCTGATAATTCTCGCCTCGGTGCCTATTCCAATCATGGAGTCCCACTCTGCAACTCTGGGCAATAGCTTGCTTAATCTCCACAACGGCCCCCACAACGCTAAGGATGTTGGCCTCCACCTTGGGGGTGCCCAGGAGTGGATGCCTCACAGGGAAAGCCAGGATGGGTTCCACAGCGGTATTCGTACAAGCGCCTTGAGACCCTTGCGGGTGAGTAGTGCGCTATACAAGTATCAAATTTATCCTGCGGGCTGATGTTATTGCCACTAGAAAAGCAGCCTTCCATGTTAAGTGCTGCAGCGTGGCTTTATGAATGGGCTCAAAGGGGGGCCCATTAATCTTGAAAGGACTAGATTCAACTCCCAAGGAGGAGAAGGAGAGCGAACAGGGGGATACACCTTCTTCAAAGCCTGTAGGAAATCCTTAACTACCTGCAGTTGAAAAAATGAAGGTTGGTTGGGTGACCTTCTGTAGGGCGTAATGGCCGCCAAGTGCACCCTGATTGATGAATACTTCAAACCTGCCTTTGTCAAGTAAAGGAGATAAGGAAGAATTACCTCTTCCTGCCCAGTCGTAGGATTAAAATGATTATGTGCACACCACAAATAGGATCGCTTCCACATAAAAGCATACGATGCTCTCGTGGATGGCCTCTTTGCCTCTTTCAAAATATGCATGCAATCCTCAGGTAGATTCAGGTGTCCGTACTGCAGGATCTCAGGAGCCATGCTGTCAAGTTCAGTGAGGGAAGGCTGGGGTGAAGAATCTTCCCGTCCATCTTGGTCAGGAGGTCCGATCTGCATGGCAGCCACTTGTGGGGGCGTAGTGACAGCTGTAATAGGTCTGGATACCACCACTGGCGAGGGCAGTCTGGTGCTCTCAATATCATCGTCATTATCGGGTGAGCTTGGACACCACCTTCGGGATGAGAGGTAGGGGAGCAAAAGCGTTTGTAAATGCTCCGGACCAATCCATCAAAAGAGCATTCCCTCTCGTCCCTAGTCGGTAGAATCTGGACGTGAAGGTGTGGCATTTTTTGTTTTGGTCGTATGCAAACAAGTCTATTGATGGCTGACCCCACTGATGAAAAATGTCTGCCACCATCTCGTCGTTGAGCACCCAGTCTGGCTGATCTTCGAAGTGGCGACTGAGTACGTCTGCTCGCACGTTTTGCTCTCCTGGAAGGTGCACTTCTGTGATGGAGAGGTCTCGAGCCAGAAGCCAGTGCCAAATCGCTTGAGATTCCAGGGAGAGTGAGCAAGATCGTGTACCACCCTGTTTGTTGAGGTAATACATTGTGGTCATGTTGTCTGTTTGTATTAGAATCAAGTTGGATTTTATCGGTGGCTGAAAAGCTTTTAGAGCTAGATGGACTGCTCGCAGCTCTAACATGTTTATATGGTAGGACTGCTCCTTGCTGGACCACCGGCCTTGTGTCGGCAGGCCACCCATGTGCGCCCCCCATCCTTGCAGGGATGCATCCATGATCAAGGACTGCTCCGGAACTGGTTGATGGAAAGGGGAGGTTCTTCCCAGTGACTTGACGACTGATCCCATTTGTCCTCCAGATCCTGTTGCAAAGGTCTCATTCTCAGTCTGGAGTTGGGAATGAGAAATATGCAAGACGCCATCGACCCCAGCAGAGATGCTACTTTCCGGACCGTTGGCTGATCTGTATGGAGGAGAGTACTGCATTTCTGTTTCGTCGATAAAAGTCTTTCCTCCGAAGGAAACGCTTTTCCTATGTTTGAGTTCAGAGTGGAGCCCAAATAATGGATCGTCTGAGTAGGCCGATGAACTGATTTCTCCATGTTCACATGAAGGCCCAACCGGTGGAGCAGATTCAAACAAATTTGGAAATCGTTCCTTACCACCCGAGGGGATGGGCCCTTCTAGAGCCATTCGTCTAAGTACGGGTAAACAAACAGACCCATTCGATGCAAAGCTGCCGCTACCACTGCCATGCATTTGGTAAAGACTCGCGGTGCGGATTTCAGACCGAAGGGTAAGACCTTGAATTGGTAATGTTTGTTGCCGACCAAGAATCGCAGGTACTTGCAATGACATGGACCGATGGGTATGTGGAAGTACGCATCTTGTAGATCTATCGAACACATCCAATCTCCTTTTTGTAGATGTGGAAATATTTGATGAAGTGCCAACATGCGAAACTTCTCCTTTAAGATGACTTTGTTCAGCGATCGAAGGTCCAGGATAGGCCTGAATTTGTGCTCTTGATTTTTTTCGGCATAAGGAAGTATCTGGAATATACTCCCTTCCCTCGTTGAGCCATGGGGACCTCTTCTACTGCCTTTTTTATTAGAAGAGTTGACACCTCTTGAACCAGCAACTTTAGCTGGTGAGGACGTCTTCTTTTTGGAGGAATGTCCTTTGCAGGTACCCGAAAACGTAGTGCATATCCATTGCGCAGTTTACTGAGCACCCACCGATCTTTTGTTATGTTGCACCACTCTTTTAGATGATTTGATACACTTCCTCCCACTGGAGTGCGCAACGGTGCTAGAGGAAGTTCGCACTCATTGCTTCCCTGCGGATCTGGCCGTGTTGGAGGATTGTTGTTGATGACCTCCTCTGCTTCTGGATGATTTACGGCTGTGGTACTGCGACTTGCTTTGATTCTTGCTTTGAGACCAATGAGGGGTTTGAACCCTCTGCTGGTAGTTTTTGCGCTGATTGGGCCTGTATCTTCGCTTGAATAATTTTTTCTTTTCCAAGCCCACCGCTTTGAGAGTGTCTAATTCTGTTTACATTCTTGCCATCTCCTCATCAGCGTGGCTACCAAACAGAGAGGAGCCAGAGAATGGCAAATTAAGGATTCGTTGCTGGGCATCTGGTTTTAGCCCCGTTAATCTCAACCAAGCAGATCTTCTTGCGCAAATCCCATGTGCATAGGAATGCGCCGACAGCATAGCACCATCTGCCGCTGTGCTGATCACCTGGTTGGCTACCAGAGATCCTTCTTTGATTTTTTCCTCAAAGTCTCTTTGGTCCTCCTTCGGGAGCTTTTCTCTGAAACGGTCCAGGGAGTCCTCTAAAGCCCTGTCATAGCGACCTAAGAAGGCTGCAGCACTCAAGACCTTCAGCGAGGACGCCGCAGATCCGCATACCTTCCTTCCCCAGGAGTCTTGGGCTCTACTTTTCTTGTCCGGTGGGACTGAGGAAGATGCGGTTACTGCATGTGTTTTTCTTGCCGCCGCTACGATCACAGAGACCGCAGGTGGATCTACTTTCAAGAAAGGAGGGTCCTTTTCTGACAGCTTATATTTCTTTTGGATTCTGGCCAGTGCAGCCTTAATTGAAGATGGAGCAAGAAAAATGTCCATCACAGGTTCCAAAAGTCCAGGAACTAGGGGTAGCAGAGGTCGTGACGCTGATCTTTGATGGAGTGTCTCAAAAATAACTGTTGTTGCGACGTAAGGAGCCGACATTTCAATGTTCAACTTCTGTGCTCCCCTTTGAAGAACGTCTTGATAGGTATTGATGTCGTCAATTGGAGATACCCTTGATTGAGGGCTATCTGTCTGCGATCTTGAGATCTGCCTGTGCGGTCCCTATGCCTGGTAGATGAAGACTTATCCACCTCTCGCACCAATCGTTGCAGAGGAGATCTGTCAAGCGGACTGGAATACTCCTCTTCTCGCCTCACTGCTCCCGTGGGATTTTTGCTCCAGTGATGTAAAGGAAGGAGCCATCTCAGTGATAAATGCACAGATGGAGAGTCACCCCTACTCTGTGAAGGATACCTTCGTTGCGACCTGTCGGAATGTCTCTCTGGGGACATTGAGGGTGAGTGCTCTGATGAATGACGGCTTGAGGAGTGGTGAGATGAATGTCTCGACGCTGACTCCGTCACCAACACCCAGAGCCTTCTCCAGATCTCACCGATTCAGGCCTCGACGTCGGGCGTATGATTTGTGCTGACGAAGCTCCTCTCGACTTCAAATGAGAACGCCTTCTCAACGCCGACCTCAAAGGGTCTGGTCTCGACGTTGGTTCTTTATTTTTTGACGCCGATCGTCGATGCGTTGACAACGGCGAATTGCCTCTGTTCCTCGACGCCGATCGTCTTGGAACAGACGACGGCGGAGGACTTCCGCTCCTCAACGCCGATCATCGTCGAGCTGATGATGGCGGAGGGCTTTTGTTCCTCTACGCCGATCGTCGCCGGGTTGACGACGGCGGAGGGCTTCTGATCCTCGATGCCTATTGTCACCGGGTTGACGACAGCGGAGGGCTTCTGATCCTCGAAGCCGATCGTCATCAGGTTGACGACGGTGGAGGGCTCCTGCTTCTCAAAGCCGATCGTCGCCGGGTTGACGATGGCGAAGGGCTTGCAACTCTCGACGCCAATCATCGCCGGGTTGACGACAGCGAATGATGTGATGCACCTGAATGTCTCGACGACCGGTGTTCTTTCGACAGCGAGCCCACCGTTGATAGTCTTCTTGTAGGTGTATGCCCTGCCGGTGGAAGTTTTTTCAGTGCCGAGCCCGACGCTGAAGGAGAGCGAAGTGGGATCTTGTTTCTGGAAGAAGATCTGGCCCTCTTAGAGCTCTTTCTCACCGGAGACCTGCCTCTGGAAGATGTTCTATCTCTTTCAGCCAATCCATAGAGACAAATTATTTCTCCGTCCTTTTAGACAAAGACTGGCAATGCTGGCAAGTCTTGGGGACATGATCTTGAGGAAGACAAAGTATACAGACTGAATGAGAGTCTGATTGGCCTTCTTTTTTGCCACAAGAAGGGCAAGAGTCAAATAGAGATGGCATTTCTGAGGTGAAAAAATGCCAAATTCTGTAAAAAAAGATAGCACCTTACTTCTAAAGTTGAAAAACGTCGAAGTAAGTAGAGGTTTTCAAAAAAATTAGAGATTATTTCTGACAAAAAGCCAGAAAAAGAAGAGCTTTGTAACCAGGGTCCTGAACTGAAGGAGCTGGAAAGAACAACTGACCTAACTGTCACCCCTGAGGCATAATGGGAAGCTAGGGGTCATGGCTGCCTTAAAGGCACGGTGCCAGTTTATTTCTATGTTGCTATGGGTTAGCTTTTCAGCTTTTCTATGGTATGTTTCTACAATGCAGCCTGTGAGCTGTCAATGCTTTCAGTCCTTTTTACAGGATTGCGCTAAATGCTAAGCATTAAAACAGTTTTCAAACATACTTTGCTGTTTGTTTTTTTCCCTGTTTTGTTTCTGGTATACAGGGGAAGTCCTTACAGCATTATTCAGCTCTTGATGTATGAAAGGCTGCATTTGCGTTTTATTATGTATATATATATATGTATATATATATATATATATATATATATATATATATATATATATATATAGAGAGAGAGAGAGAGAGAGAGAGAGAGAGACAGAGAGAGAGACAGAGAGAGAGAGAGAGAGAGAGAGAGAGAGAGAGAGAGAGAGAGAGAGAGAGAGAGAGAGAGAGAGAGAGAGAGAGAGAGAGAGAGAGAGAGAGAGAGATACATATATGTTTTTCACATATATGAGTGTCATTATTGTTCTTTATAACGTCTGTAGTCTGTTTTCTGTGCTTATTATCTTTATTGGTTGGTTGATTTTGCAGGAGGGGTTTTGTTTACCACTGTGTCACTCTCTATATAAACTATCAATGGTTCTGGGCGTGTCATGTGATCAAGGTCGTGGCAACACAACCGAAACGCGTCATGCCAAATTGAAACCGAAATAAATCTGCAATGATACCAGCACGTTGTGGTCTGTACCTGTGTTCTTGGAATTCAGAACGAAAGGATTTGTGACTTATATATATATATATATATATGGCGATACATATATGTTTTTCACATATATGATTGTGTTTCCGGGGTCCCGCGCATGGGTGGGAAGATTCAGGTGCTTATGACTATTGATGAGGATTCCCTGGAAGAGAACCATGTTTACTGAAGGGGCACAGAGCATAGAGACTATTTTACTCCTGTCGCAAGAGTCACCCTTGTGGTGTGGTACAAAGTGGCAGTGGCATATGACATTCCCTTCACCACTGATCCTCCCTCTCATCCAGTGGAACCCTGATTTAACCCTCCAGCTTACAAGCAGATGCTAATGTAGAATAGAGAAGTATGGGCTGCAAAAGAGAAGAAGAGCTGTTTGGCATGGAAGGGATAAAATAGTTGAAAGCTTAAAACATGACTTCTCCCTGCCAGAAACAGAATGTTTCAGATACACGTAATTAAAACAATGGGTTCTGCATCCATAAAATGGAAAGATCATTGGCAAAACAAGAAAAATGATTTCTCAATAAAGAAGATGATTTAAAAAAATCCAATTTATGAAGAGTAGGGAAAACAGCAGGAATGCAGCAATGGGAGGCTGAACTAGGTCACCCTCTATCAGGTGCAGAGTGGATAGAGATCCCACTAGGACTCAAAATACAGCATGTTCTGGGCTGCTAGAGAGACCACAATTAAATTACTATCTACAGGAACTTCACCGTGGCTATGCTTTGGAAATGGGGCAAATGCAGAACTGAGAAATGCTAGAGAGGTTCTGCAGAAAAGGTTACACTGATACAACTGTTATGGCTCCATCCCAAGCTGTAGACAGGCTGGATGTCAGTACTAGATTCTATGCACTAAATGTTTCACCCATTGCAAGGCTCCCAACACATGTGATTCTGGGTGATACTCTGGAAGAAAGGTCTGTCCACACACTTGACATGACAAGAGTGTTAAAGTTTTATCTAGACAACTCTGTTGCTCGAATCAGATTTTCCTAAAAAACAGAAGACAAGAGGTGTTTGGCAAAACAGGAACAATTTGTTTAATTAAAACAGTTCAGCCAGGAGAACAGT
This sequence comes from Triturus cristatus, assembly GCF_964204655.1. Taxonomy (NCBI): domain Eukaryota; kingdom Metazoa; phylum Chordata; class Amphibia; order Caudata; family Salamandridae; genus Triturus; species Triturus cristatus. The sequence continues at coordinate 428,290,002 of NC_140593.1, forward strand.
TCCAGGCACTAAGTCTGGGGACTGTGTCAGTTTACATTGAGTTTATCCTCTTCTTACATGCAAAATTACAACAAGCAATAAAAGGTTTCCGGTGTACCATTTATGGTGAGGAATGTTGGTTTTTACCTTTAGAGTCATAAATTAATGGTCAATGGTTACTAAAGGTGGATCTTGACCTCGCATGGACACAGTTTGGCCAGTGGTAAATGTGTCCATATGTCCGGCATGGGGGGTGTGTGATCCCTTTGTGTACTAGGTAACCCTGGGCGGTGAAATCCGCTCCGTTCGCTGAGTTTTCTGAGTTTTCTGCACTTGCGGAGCCAAGTGGTTTTTTTCCCGCTCGCGCTCATCAACGTCAAGTTGGGGAGCACGATCAAGGAAAATCCACCTCCCTGCGATATTTTTCTTTGCTCACGCTTGCCAAGGGCTTGTTTGGCAGAGTGGGGAAAATCAACCTCCTGGCGAGATTTCTAAACGCGGGTGGTCGGATTTCTCAAAGCGAGTGGTCGCGTTTAGAAACCCGTTCGCTGAGAAAGCTGCCCTCGAGTAGAAAATCTACTTGAGCAGCAGAAAGGAAGCTGCCCCTCTTGTGCTGCGCATGGTGCTGTTCGCAATGATTTTACAGTGCTGGACAAACACTCGGCACTCGAAATCACTTCGAACGGCATGACCCTAATGCACAATGCGTGCTTGTGGAACTCCACATAGCACAGCTGAGTTTTTTTGTCACTTTGCAGAGTTCCGCGTAGCAGAACTCCGCGAACTGAGCCCAGACTTAGTGCCTGGTCCTGATTGGCTATGTGTTCCTAAATCATGAGGCATCTGACTTTATGGGGTTTTTAGGAGTGTGCGTACCCCCTTCGCCCATGTGTGCTTTACTGGGGCAATCTCCTCTGATCATTGTAATCTTGCTGCACCTTTCTGTGGAATTAATCAAAAGTTTCCTGGCTGACTGTTTGCCTGCCAGCTATGCACCCTCCCACCTCTGACACATTAATCAGTAATCGGGGTCTAGGTCGCAGGGCCTGCCTGACTATATACATGCGAGTTGAGGTAGATGTGCAGTTCAGAACAGGCAATTCTATTAATAGAAACAATAGTTCATTTTTATCGATAAATGCATCGATATTCATATCAACAAAACCACAGACTTAAAGCCCAAACAGCTGTTTGCCAACTAAGGTGCAATACAGACAGGGCTTGCTACATCTAAACAATCCCTGTCTAGTTGTATAGTCTTTTGAATCTTCCTGTGCTATCAGAACGTTAACAAAACTTTACCTTGTAGACAGTGCTTAATTTGAGCTGGTGGTTTCGGGTGCTCGGCACGGCACTTAATTATCCACATCAGCACTTATTACAATTTGACACATGGTAGCGCAGTTTGTCTCATTCAGAGATGAGCTCAACAACAATGGTTTATTAATTCTAACGAATAATGCCTGCAGCCCAAACCATTTTATAGCTTTGGGGGCCTGGAATAATCTGAATAGTCACACTAGTAGGAGTGTGATGGTTAGTGGTTGTATTGGTACTGTCACTGGCAGTGCTGGTGGGGTCAATGGGGGGTGCAAAATTGAGTAGCCTCCAGACGAGGGCCCTGGGCACTTATTTTTGCATTTTAGTTTTTTTTTTACAAAAATCACTGCTTGTAGACCAAAAGACCTTTCAAACAGAAGTAAAAGAAGTATTGCAGCATTACTGGAAAATATTGCAGTCTCTGAAATCTGCAACGCATCAACCTGTAGATCTCTTCAGACCTTTACAAGACACTATTTTCCTGATTCAGATTCTAAAGCCGATGCCCAGCTAAGGCAACCCTCTTTAAGAAATCTCTTTGCTTAGGCCTATTGCTTTTGCCTCTACCCGTGTGGATTAAGGATGAGCTAGCCACTCATTTGGGTGCTTACGATGATCAGTGGAGATGCCCATAAGAAGGAGGGATGGTTTGTGAAGCATGTTTTTAAAATGTCACTTTTCTTCCTTTCTTGTGACACTTCAGGCTTTATGTATTTTGCTACTTTTAAAGTAAAGTAATAGAACTGGAAATACAGCCTTTTTAGGCTGCTAAATTATACATTTGCGTCACATGTACTTCCTGGACTTTCAAAAGTAAGTCGAAAATGTTACACAAAATGTGACTTTGGAAAAAGGTTTTGAGATCACCACATGTGGGCGAGACTATTCAGTGCTTAAGATTATCAATGGAAATGCCATGAAGGAGAACCTATTCTATATGACAAGGGCAAAATAAAGTTTTTGAAGAAACCAGGGGTCTGCTAGAGTGATTTGATGTGACCACTTTACAATAGCTGGAGAAATGCAATGTTGTAATCAATACCAAATTATTTTTATAACATTTTATTGAGTTTGTTACATTAGACATAACATTCATAACAAAACATTTATTTATTTAAAGCAGCATCGCACAGAATCTTCAGCCACAACATAAGCTGGCTGCATTTCAACAGTTTGTGTCTACAGCACATTGATTTTGTATAACATCTGTATTTCTCTTTATGTTACAATTACTTGATACTTTCCACTTACATTATCCAAATCTAAGCCCCCATACCACTACTTTTAACATCTTTGAATCTCCTCTGAGTAACGTTATGGAAAACTCCATATTTTTTATTTTTAGGGATATCCATTTTCTGTATAGACCACTCTTTTGGCAGCCATGCCCCAATCTATGTTTACAGTCCATTCTTTATGCGTTGGGGGAATTCTCACTTTGGTGTTATTATTCCTTGATTTCCAAATAATATCTAGTAGCAGTTGATGGTTTGGTATCCCCGTGTCCCCATTGAGATTGTGGGAGTGTCTACCCTCAGCATCTCTCCTACGGCCTAAAAAGTTGATTTTAGCATTGTAGTCCAGTATACTTTCAAAATTGGGTATTTTCAGTGTATATGCATACAAGTGTAAGTTTGATATTAGCTGAAATATGATGTAGGTGTTTTAGTTGTACCTCAGAGAAGCATACCGCATGTACTACTTTCAGCTCGACCAGATAGAATCCCGATCACACCAATGCATCCCTGGCGTACAGTGTGACATCCTCCTAGTCACCTTCCTCTACATGTCCCACTTCGGCCTCTCATCTGGATTTCAGGCTTTTAAATACAAACATTTACAATACCTTCACCTGCTACCAGAATAATGAATGCATGGCAAATCGGAATGACCAGTATGATCATAAATTAGGGGATATTTGGAGATTCAAATATAGTACAGACTGGAGTATTGCATACTATTTTGGTAACTAAAGTATTCACACTAGAACAGATCATCACTTGGTGTTTAAATCATGAGTAGAGAGGCTAGTACTATCCAAATATCTCCATAACATCTATCAGGGTGGGTCTGTAAGGAATCTGCAGCTAGATATTGTCTCTACCAGACAATGCATTACCAAAGGTAATTAACTTGTTCAACAGATAGAGACTTCTAGCTGCAGATTCCTTACCTTTGACTAGATACCCAAGCCATACCATCCTGGCGGTGGACTGCGGACAAGTCACTAGACTAAAAAGTCCTGCAGGACCGAATGGGTGCAATGTCTCTCCATGCAGAACTGCCTGTCCAGGCAGTAGTGCTTGATAAATGTGTGCAGAGCTGTCCATGGTGGTGGTTGGCAGATATCCAGGACTGGAACACCACAAGCCTACGCCGTTGTTGCAGCTTTTTCCCCGGTGGAATGGGCCTGTAAGCCGGCAGGAAGCTGCTTTTTAGCTAGGACATAGCAGATATTCATACAGAGAACAACCCAGCACCAAAGGGTTCATTTCTGAACTGCCTGACCTTCTTTAGCTCCCACATATCCCACGAAGAGTTGGTCATCCACAAGAACTCTTTTGTGCAGTCAAGGTAGAACGACAATGCTCTTTTCGGGTCCAGATGATGGAGTCACCCTTATCCCTTAAAAGGATGTGGAGGAGCACAAAAGCTGGGTAGTGTGATCGACTGACGCAAATGGAATGAGGTCACCACTTTAGGAAAGAAAGATGATCGAGTGCGAGGCACCACCTTATTCAGAAATATCATAAGATCGAGAGGCTCAGATGATAAAGCCTGCAGCTCACTCACTTCTGGGCAGATGATATTGCAACTAGAAATGCTGTCTTGATGGCAAGCAACCGGAGGGGACAATTATGTAGCTGCTCACGTAGAGCCCACACGAGGTAAGTGAGAAGTAGGTTCGATCAAAGTAGGGCATAATGAAGGGCATAGGGGGAAACATATGTACAAGCCGTTGCAGAAACCTACTAACAATAGGGGACTTGTACAAAGAGGGTTGGTTAGGCAACCGCAGGAAAGCAGACAGAGCAGAAAGATACCCCTTGTGAGTGCCCAGAGCAAAGCCCTGTTGGGCAAGGGTAAGAATGAAGAGAAGAATATTAGAAAGAGAGGCAAAAGAGAGTCAACAGACATTTCTGTACAATATATATTTTTTTTAATTCCAAAGGCAGGCGCATACTATGTTGGTGGAGGGATGCCTGGCCGTCCAAATAACTTTACAGACTTTGGTAGGAAGGTCAAAAGCTCTCAACTGTCACCACACAATCATCACGGAAGGAGGTGTAGAGCTGACAGGTTCGGGTGGCAGACCCTCCCCTGTTGCTGCAACAGAAGATCCTCCTGAAGGGGCAGGGGGATCAGAGGATCAATTCTTATTTGAAGACACTCGAGATACCACACTCTCTGTGCCCAGTCCGAAGCCAGAAGAATGACTTGGGCTGGGTAGTTCCTGATCTTCTTGAGAATTGTCGGCAAGATTGGTATGGGCAGGAAGGCGTACAGGAGGCCTGAGCTCCACTAGCGACGAAAACCGTCGCTGAGCAATAGCTACCTTGGAAACTCGAACGTGCAATACTACTGGAACTGCAGATTCTCTTTAGAGGCGAACAGATCTAACCAAGGCTCTCCCCACAGCTGAAAGAGAACTTGCGCCACCTCCGGCTGGAGATGGCATTTGTGATCCGCTAGGCAGCGACGGTTGAGTTCATCTGCCTTGGCATTAAAAGAAGCTGGCAGGTGTTGAACCACCAGGGTTATGCCCTGCTGTTCCAGCCATGTCCAGAAACACAGGGCCTCCCAACAAATGGTTCACAACCATACCCCACCTTGCTTGTTGCAGTACCCCATGGCGGTGGAGTTGTCCATGAACATTTGTACTAACGTCCCCTTGACAGAGGGAAGAAATGCTTTCAATGCTAATCAGATCACCCAGAAGCTCAAACAAGTTGATGTAGAGCCCTGATTTCACCGGACACTAAAGTCCTCTGATCTCCACCTCTCCAAAATGGCTGCTCCATCCCAGGAATGACGCATCTGTCACTACTGTGTGCTCTGGTTGGGAAAGGGAGAGGGGTCTTCTTCTGACCCAATCACGGCTGGTCGGCCACCACTGCAAATCCTTTGCAGTTTCCTCCGAGATCTGAACCACATTGAAGAGATTCCCCTGATGCTGTCCACACGAGAACTTTAGGTCCAACTGCAGGTCCCGCATACACTACCTTGTATGCTTTACCACAGGATGCAGGAGGCCATGTGGCCCAGCAACCTCAGAGCCCTTCTCACCAAAATCCAGGATAGAGGCTGAAACATTGGTATCATAACCTGAATATTCTGGACACGCTGCTCTGGAGGATAAGCTGGAAACTACACTGTGTCCAGAACAGCTCCGATGAAAGAGAGCATCTGAGAAGGAGTCAGGTTTGACTTCGGCACGCTTATTGTGAACCCCAGTGAATGCAGGAGATCTGCTGAAGTCTGGAGGTAGGAGACAACTGTATGGGGTGAAGATGCTTTCAACAACCAGTCGTTGAGGTAGGGGAAGACTGAAACCCCTAACCTGCGCAGAAGAGCAGTGAACATCGCCATCACCTTGGTGAGCACCCGAGGTGCGCTGGTAAGGTCAAATGGTAGTACAGTGAACTGAAAGTGCTCATGGCCTACCTTGAACCACAGGTAATGCAGGAGGCAGGATGGGGATGTGAAAATACTCATCCAGCAAGTCCAACGCTACCAGCCAGTCTCATTGGTCTCGGGCCAACAAGACCTGTGCCAACGTGAGCACCTTGAATTTCTCCTTTTTGAGGAAGAGATTAACGGTCCAGAGGTCTAGAAAAGGGCGGAGACCTTTGCTTTTTTGGGTATCAGACAGTAGAGAGAATAACATTCACTGTCTACTTCTGAAATCAGAACACTTTCTATAGCCCCTTTGAGGGGGGGGGGCTGTATCTTCCTCTCAAAGCAAGAAAAGATGATCCTCCACCAGTCGTTTTTGAGATGGCAGTAAAGGAGGAGGGAAACATTTGAAAGGCAGGGAGAAACCATTTCAAATGATCTGCAAAACTCATTTGACTGATGTTATAGACTGCGAATGGAAGAGATGATGTTGTATTCTCCCTGCAAGACCATGGCCTTGCAGAACCAAACTAGGACTTAGAGCCTACAGCTGCCATGGGGTTGTGGCATATGACTTCTGGGTACCATTCCCACGAGGTCAGAGTGCACTGCGTCCAGGTCCTCTCAAAATGTGGGAAGTCTGTGCAGGACGGTGGCTGGGAGATGGCTGACGTGGTTGAAAGTTCCTTCCATTGCCACAAAAGGGGCAAAAGGCAGATGGGAGATGAGGTGTGACTGAGAGGCCCATGGACCTGCCCATAGCCCGAGACTCCTCGAAGTACTCCGGCACTGAGTCTGCCTTCTCTCAGCCAGGTGTGATGCCACAAAGCCACTGTTGACGAAACCACTCTGCCCAGCGAGTCAGTTGTATCCAGACCACACCTAATGGTGAACTTTGCTGCATCCCTCCTTTCTCTCACTGCTTTGGAGAGCACAGCCTGGGCCTCCTACGGGACTCGTTGCAGCACTTGCACAACCATTTCCCATAAGGTATGCGAGAAATGGTCCAAGAGGCATGTGCTGTTTATGAACCGCAATGCTAGGCTGGCGGAAGAAAATATCTTCTTCCTAAGTATGTCCAGCCTTTTGGATTCCCTATCCGGGGGAGTGGAAGGGAAGGTGCCATGGGATGTTGAGGCTTGGACCACCAATCTGTCATGGGTAGGATGTTGGCTGATGAAATCTGGATCACCCGGGGCAGGAAGATGGTGGCGTGCTATTGTTTTGTTCACAGGAGCGCCTGTGCTAAGATTGGACTACATGCCTAGAAGGACATCCTTCAGTGCATCATTAAACGGCAAAAGGAGTTCAGATGAAGAAGCCCCAGACTGAAGCTCTTCAGTCAAGAAATTAGTATTGACCTGCACCAAGAGCATCTCCAGGCCAAGGACCTCTGCTGCCCTCTTTACCACCATAGGACAAGAACCTCCCTCTTCCATAGCCACAGTAGGTGCAGAGAGCATACCGGTATCTGGAGAGGTGTCCAGTCCACTGGCTTCCACAAGCTCCACATACCAGTCCAATTCTTTGCCATGAGTGCCCAACTGGTGTTCTATAGGGTCCAGTTACCCTTCCCACTCCTCTCCTATGCCTGAAACCTCCTCAAAATGTTCAGGCAACTACCTAGAGCTCCTGGGCTCCATCAGCGGCGCATTCAATGTCAATCTAAGCTGATCTGAGTCATCGGTAATCAGAATGGGGCTGGCGCCGCTGATGGGTTTCGGGAGCATAAACTATGGGCTCGGCACCGGGAAAGGTCGTGTTGGACTTGACTGTTGTCAATCCGGATGCAGAACCAGATCCATGAGACCCCACCCGCACCAAAACCACAGCCGTCGGCATAGAACTTGATGGGGCCTCTTCCGACCCGAAGGGGGGTCGGCCCGCTCAAATACTCACCACATAGCCTTGGTAAAACTCTTCTATTTGAGCAGGGTTTGCTCCGGCTCCTGGAATCAGGAGGAGGAGCGGAGTCAGACCCGGTAACAGCTCTGCGAACCGTGTCTGGAACGTCTATGTTCCCCACTCATCTCGTCAACGGGCGACAGACGAGTTGAAGTCGAGGTCCGTTTGGACTTCTTCCTCTTGTGCCTCTTCCCTGAGTGTCCCTAGGACCTCGAACGCGAAGAAGAGGACTTGGGACTCCTGGAGCGGTTCCCTAACCTTCTCCTAATCGGGACCGGGACCGCCAAGGAGTCATGCTCAATGGTGTCAACTGCCATGCCGCAAGCAGACTTAGGGACCGCTCCCATTTAAGCATTCAGCACCATGGCCCGTCAGTCTGATGCATGACTTCAAGTCACGTTCGCCTCACCATAAGCATACGAGGTGGGGGTCGGTAAACAACATGGTGCAGTGACAGGCACCACATGGCCTTTCTAGAGGTGATCCTCGACAGACGATGAACAAAATCTTTGACAAAACATTTAAAAAAGTTAAGAGACAGAAAGTTTGCTCTTCTCCAGATCAGCGCTAACTGGTGCAGAAAGAAAAGAAAAGAACTGACGTCCGCGCGCCTGGGTGCCTATAAAGGCGACCGCAACATCATATCCGGCATCAACGACGCCAATGATTACCATGCAGAGCTGAACAGAGGTACCTGATGCCACCCAGGCGTACTGCTCACACAAAAGTTTCTGGATCCAGTCTGATGCCTGGGAAATTCAAATATAAGAAATCTGCAGCTAGAAGTCTCTTTTGAATGTAATGAATTACTATCTGTGATAAAGCTTCCAATGTCCAGTTCCAATATAATTGGTCTAAATAAAACAGGGTGGCTGTCAAAGTGTTTTTTTTTCTTTAAAGAAAAACACTCATTGGTTAAGGAAAGTGTCAAGAAACGTCTTTCAGAAACTTTTTTAAACTGGAAAGAAGAAATGAAAAAGGGTAATGCAGCTAAATAGGCTGCGGCAGAAAAAACTGGTATAACTGGTACAACTCCTTCAAGGAAAGCACTATAACACTATCACATAGTGCCCTGTGAGTGGCAGTTAGATCATTTCTCTCTGTGTGGAAATTAAAGAATTTGAGAGAATAGTAGTTAAAGTTTCTTTACATAAATTCCAGCAAGGTAGGAGGATTGCTTATGACTAAAATGAAGACTCTCAAGGACGAGGGTTACAAGTAATTAACTATACTCCCTCTTTGAATGGATCCTTATTCATAGAAGGACTGAAGAGAGTAGCAAGCCCATCCCTATAAAATGTGGAAAAAAAGACAAAGAACCATGTTGAACCACTACTGATATCTCTATTCCAGTGCAATCAGAATCTTCTGACCTTATCTTTTGTCAGTTTGATGATGACGGATATAATCTGGGGCAATGGAGTATATGCGTACGCAAACTTCTTTTAACAGTCTATCAAAAGCATATTCCCCAAGGCACCAGGTTAGTAAAACCTGAATGTGTAATGTGGATGAGATCATGGATGGCAAGCAATACAGGCATAATAAGCGTCTTTTTGAGCCTTCGTTTCTTCCACTGGCAGAATGATTCACAAAAAGGGAGGGACTTTATAAAGAAAATGTTGGTTGAGTATCTAATCTGGTTATTTTTGGACGGTTTGGAAAGATTTCCAAAACTAAAAAGCCAATAAAGACTTAGTTCAGTTTTGCAAGTGACAGAAATAAAGGACTTATATAACTCCAACTGGCAGGGCTTGATAGAATACTGGTAGGGTGCCATTCCTTAAAGGTGCAGTGGCACAATTCCAGCCTCCTGTGGAGGAGTAACATTGCTTCAATCTGTTCTTAAATTGTATTCTGCTGGTTTGAATACAGAATTTTAGGACGTACAATCAAGTACCAATTTTTCATGTAGTAAGGATGCATTCCCTTTCTAAATTCCTTCCACCATGTCAATGGGTGCACTTTCAGCAAATGTTCCCAGCTAACACAGTGGAGAACTAAATCTTGGCAAGTGGTTGGGCGCTAAGCCTGTAGAGAGTGCAGCCACATGGAGCTGAAGAGAGCGTCTCTAAAGTTTCTAAAGGGAAGAACCTTGTCTTGATTTCCTACAAAAAGTCCTGTAATTCCAAGTACCTTGGATGGAGGCTGCTGGTAAAACTGAAGAGCATAGCAAACCTCCACTACTCAGAGGATCCATACATCAATGGTGATTTAGGTCAAATAATGGTAGTGGAAGAAAACCCTACCTCCACCAAGTGATCCTCTTGAAAGAGGGAAGGCTTGATTCTTTTTTATGAAGTGCTTCCTCATAAACCAAGAGGTGAAGGATACAAAAGAAGTGGTTTTAGTAGAGTCACTGTCCTTGAAACACTGATAAGCATTCACCCATTGGAAACGAGATGGAGTTCAGCTGGTACCAGGTGGATTAGGCCATGAACATACCTGCTTAGATTTCCTGAGTTAAAGATCTCCATGCTGATATGTCTTGAAAAAGGACTGAAAATATTTTAGGTTTTTGACCATGTCATGTGATAGGCTGTCATTTTGTCTTTCAGAGAAGCTGCCATGCCCATACCAGAATGAGAAATGTGTCCCACAACAGTGATGGGAATGTGTTGTCCTAAACTTGCTGCACGGAGACTTTGAAATCGCTGATTCAGTGAGTGTTGTCTTTTAGGCGTCCTGAGTCTGCTTTAGGACTTGAGACTTCATAATTAGCAGTGGCTTCAGTTGGTTGGCCAACGACACTGCTGGCACATAGATATTTTAATTTTCTATCTCAAGGGCTGGCTTCTTGATGGACTAAGCCTCAAGAGCCTTCGTCTGGTGTACGACTGGGTGCTACTCTTCACACTCACTGGTATTGTATCACAACTGTACATCTTCAAATGTAGTTCTTACAAGAGAAGGGGCTCAAATATGTATTTGTTAGATCCTCAGCCATTTCTGATTGTCTTGCATGGTTACCTGGGAATTGGGATCAGAAGTTGCTGGATTGATTTTGGCAGTGCAAGAAAAGACAGAGGGGTGCATGTTGGATGGGAAGGAAATACATTGGAAATCACTGGGAGATAAGGGCCTCCAGTATCTGGAGCTGCATCAGTACCACATGGCCTTGATGACAGTCAAATATGAAGAAGCCAGAATAACCTCCTGGACTACAGATTAGAACAAAAAGTTCCAGAAAATGGTCTAACCTCATGTGGGAAAATTGCATTTTGGCTGGTTTCAAGAATGCAGTGAGGCAGGCTGTTCCAGCTCTTAGTCCAGCTGTTCCTACGTCCCTTGGTCAGAGATGTGAGACCTACATGTGCCATATACGGAGTTCCTCAAAGGGGAACTCTTAAGCAATGGAGTGATGAGATGATGACCCAAATTGTCTGCAATACTGAATGGTCTAGAAATGGGAATTGGAACCTGCTAACGTAACTGGGGACTATGGAATGAAGTCCAGTCCATCTAGAATCTGCAGCAGGAGTGAAGAAGGTGGTCTGGTTCTGCTTCAGTGTTAGAGCTTCCTTTCTACAAGATGTTTGCTGCCATCAGTTTAAAAAGAAAGGTTCACAGGTGCTGGTGCATCCTGAAGGTTGCACTTCTTCTTGTGCTTTCTGTGCCTCGGGGTGAAGAATGGGCAGGATCATGTCATGAAGCAAGGCAGGAGGTATGACTTACCCCTTATGGTGCAGTAGGCATGGGAGGGGTGAACCTACCAACTTTATTTTGGGGAGTCCTTCTCAGGGAGGAAAAGGCTGGCATCCCTTGCAAAGTGTTGGAGCTGTCTGGAAAATGTCTGTGCATCTGTCAGAAATGCAGTATGTTGCGGTGCCTTGAAATGAACTACTTTTCCCAGCAGGCCAAGAACTCTCCTGTAGTTTGGAGATGCAGCGACCATCTTGGATATTTGGGTATATCTTGCCTCGGATATGGATACATCTTCTCAAATATTCTTTCATACATCCGATTGGTCTGGAAATTTCCCCCCAGCAATAGAACTCTGGCATCATCAGGTGGTGTCATGCAACGACTCCATCCACTGGATGTGCTGACACAGGAGAACATTTTGTGCTAACTAGCATGGTGGCATTGGTTCCTGTTTTTCCATGCCTCATCGGCATGGGTCCAGAGTTCTGTTGGAGCTTCCCCAATGAAATCCAAAGGCAATTTGACAATGAAAGTGTGAAATGTCTCCTAAGATTCTGGGGATTAACCCTGTCACAAAATGCCACAAGAAAATGTAAATGTCTGACCCACATAAAAGTTACATTTTGTGTCTGGGATCAGAACATGATGCTACAGCCTGCTACTGCTCTCCTTCAATGCACATGAAAGCCATCGTGGAGCGGGAAGCCAGGATTTTTTTGCCCAAGGTCCACATAAGTAGGCCAAAGCATTTCCTCCACCCCTGACTGATGGAACAATTTCTTATAATATCTTCCCACAAAAAGTCCTACATTGAGGTGAAATTCACTTGTTTCCGGGTCCATTCGGAGCTCAACTTCAGACTCTCTCATCATTGGACAAGATTCTAATGATGAAATATGTGTTTCAAAATATTTTTATTGAAATTGTACTCAGGGAGTTCATCCAAAAAACATTACAAATGCGACCAATTTCAAAAGCATCGTCCGCCCAGGTATACAAATAAACATAAGAGCTAGAGTTTACCCCCTACTTCCAAACGGGTGAAGTTTAATATATGACACAGTTTCATCAGGACAAGTCGCAAACCCAACAGTATAAGCTTATAACTATCTACCCTCCCTTGAGAGTAACATGAAAAGGAAACTTAAGTATACCTAAGAAGGAAAAAAACAAAAAGGGGAAAAATAGGAGTAACTCGAACTAAGATGTCTTGGTGCCAATGAAAAGAAAAAAAGAGATGGATGCGGGGGTTGGATAGTTGAAGTTCATACCCCGATGATCAGCGCATCAGACCTGGCGCTTTGTGATGGTGGGTATCTAGATTAGGAATAGATGGAGTGCCCAAAGCCGTGGGTTGCAAGCTGTCAGTGGGAGCCCCTCCGAGAGGTATCTTACCAGTGGAGACCAAATGTAATCAAAACCCTTCCTGGCGTCCTCAACAATATCAGTCATTCGCTCCAGAGCCAGAGCCCGCCACAATTGTGCATGCCACTGGGTTAGGGATGGGGCCTCCGGCTTCCAATCCGCAGCTACTGCCATTTTCGCGGCCCCCAAGCAGAGCCATATGATGGATTTGTCACTCTGTGTCTGTCTTTTCAGAAGTGGATCCCGAGCCCCCAGTGAGACATGTTCCACAGAGTCGGGAATGGGGTAGCCCAAGATAAGTTTTATTTGAGACAGGATCTCCTTCCAAAAAGGCTTGATGACAGGGCAGTCCCACCAAATGTGTCTGAAATCGCCTATGAGTCCACACCTCCTCCAACACCTATCAGAGGATCCCGGAAATATCGTATGTAGCTTCTGAGGGTACAGGTACCAATCATACATGATTTTGTAGTGTGCCTCCCTGAGATACATAGAGCGATTGAATTGCGCTATATCCCTACCCAAGTGTTCCCACTGTTTGTCTTCCATAGGGGCCTCTAACATAGCATTCCAAAACTGTTTGAATCGTGGTGTTGCTCTGTGGCTCAGCGCTTGGAAAAGAGCATACAAGAAGGAGATACACCCCTTGGAAGAGGACCCAGACTGCGCAAACCTCTCAATAGGGAGCAATTCCCTGGTTGCGGCCTGCCGCACCAGGGGTTGTTGCACCCAATGTTTCAGCTGCAAGTAATGGTGTTCTTCCTTGTTAGTTAATGCGAACTGTGCCTTGCAATCCTGGAACGTGAGGAGTTCCCCCTTATCAAACAAGTGGGAGATCTTGAGGCATCCCCCCTCCCGCCAAGCATCAAAGGGGCCGTCCATTAGAGCAGGGGGGAACGCAGCATTAAAATGTATAGGCGTGTGGGGGGATGGAAAGGTCGTAAGTTGAAGTGTGGAGGTAAGAGTGTCCCAAACCTTCAGTGTGGTGGAGGTAGGAGTGCTAATATAAGCATTGAGTGGCCTATCTTGTTTAGGTTTCCAGAGGAGATCCCAGATAGTGCGCCCAGTTATCTGTCGATCTATGTGAAGCCAGTGCTTCTCCGATTCCCTCAAAGACCACTCTGTGACTACCTGTATTTGTGCTGCTCTGTAATAGGATTGAAAGTCTGGTAGCGCGAGGCCGCCCTCCTTGCGTGGCCTGATTAGCAGCTTATATGGAAGCCTAGCCCTCTTCCCCTGCCAGATAAATCTGCTCAACATGGTTCTCAGGTCCCGAAAGAGTCCCCTTTCAACCGGTATAGGGAGCGCCTGGAAGAGATAAAGTAGACTGGGGAGCACATTCATCTTAATGGTATGAATCCTGCCTAACCAGGTGATGTACGCCACACTCCATTTTCCCAAGTCGCTCTTTAATTGGCGCAGAAGAGGAGGAAAATTAGCCTGGTATAGGTCCTGCACCCGCGGGGTAAGCTTAACTCCCAAGTAGGTAATTTCCCTAGAGGTACAGCGAAAAGGTGACAACCCTTCGATCCGCCGCCATTCATCCTTGGGAATTGTTAGGTTCAGTAGAAAGGATTTTGTTAGGTTAACCTTAAAGCCTGCCACCTCTTCAAACGCTTTCAACTCAGATTGGAGGGCCGGGAGAGAAACCTGGGGATCCGTCACCGGAAGGAGCACTTCGTCGGCAAATAACAATATCTTATGGGCATCTGTGCCAAAAGTTAACCCTCGAATCTCCTCATTACCCCTGATCCTATTCGCCAGAGGTTCAATGCTCAAGGCAAAGAGGAGGGGGGAAAGGGGACATCCCTGCCTCGTCCCACATGTCAGGGGTAATGGGGAGGACGCCACTCCGTTGACAAGGACCCGAGAACGAGGAGAGTGATAGTTAGCGCGAATCATCCCAATGAAGGTGTCGCTGAAGCCAAAGCGCTGAAGTACTTTAAATAAGAAGGGCCATTCCACGCGGTCGAAAGCTTTCTCCGCATCTAGCGAGAGAAGCGCTGCAGGAATATTTTTCTTGTTGGCCTTTTCGATGATATGAACAATATGCCTCAAGTTGTCATCAGTTTGCCTCCCCTTAATAAATCCAGATTGATCCGGATCCACGAGCGCAGGTAAGATAGAATCCAAACGTGTAGCCAGGATTTTGGAATACATTTTGGCATCAAGGTTCAACAAAGCGATCGGGCGATAGGAGGAGCAGTGTGCTGGATCCTTACCAGATTTAGGAATTACAATCACTATCGCCTCTCCCATGGAAGGAGTAACCTTGTGAGTAGAAGCGATGGAATGAAACAGAGTAGTTAGGAAGGGGACAAGCTCCGGTGCAAAGGTACGATAGAAGTAGGCTGAAAAACCATCCGGTCCGGGAGCTTTTGGGAGTTTAAGGGAGTCTATCGCCCTTTGCACTTCTTCAACAGAGATAGGCTGCAACAGCTCTTCATTGGTTCGCGCCCCTACCTGAGGGAGGTCTAGTGCATCTTAGTAGCCCGAGGGGTCTCTCGACCCAGAGGCCTCTGAGGTATACAGGGCTCTATAAAAATCTTCAAAGGCTCCAGCCTTACCCTCC
Source organism: Triturus cristatus (assembly GCF_964204655.1). Classification (NCBI taxonomy): domain Eukaryota; kingdom Metazoa; phylum Chordata; class Amphibia; order Caudata; family Salamandridae; genus Triturus; species Triturus cristatus. The sequence continues at coordinate 428,305,405 of NC_140593.1, forward strand.
TCCGATCTGTGAGAGATGCCATTGCCATCTATTATGTGTTTGATGTACTCACGTTCCTGTTTGGCCCGTAATTGGCGCGCCAATAAGGTGCCCACCTTATTCCCACTCTCATAGCCCCTGGCTTGCAACTGTAAGATAGATTTTTCGGCTCTATTAGTGTAACTGGCCTGTAGTTTCCCCTTTATCGACATAACCTTCCGAAGAGTCAGACTTGAGGGTTGGGTCTGATGTACCTGTTCAGCGGACTTAAGTTCGATTTCGAGCTGGAGGTGCTCCGCACATTGTTGGGAACGCAAGGTAGTGGCCATTTCAATGCGCTTGCCCCGAATTACTGCCTTAAGTGCATCCCAAGTGTTAGAGTGAGAGGTGTCCCCAGGGTCGTTTATCTCGAGGTACTCCTTAATAGTCTTCCTAAGTTCATCTCTGAGGAGTCTGTCTCTGCATAAAAAGTTGGGAAAGTACCATCGGGCATGCTTAGGGCGTGGGTTTGGCCATGTGATCGTCATTTCTAAGGGGGCATGGTCCGAGAGGCAAATTGGGTGAAATTGTGATTGTAAAACAGATGGTAGCAGGGACTGGCTCAGAAAGATGTAATCAATACGGGAGTACGTTCTGTGGGAGTGCGAGAGGAAAGAGAAGTCTCTCGTCGTGGGATTGACATCCCTCCAAACATCTACCAACCCCAAGCGTTGAAGTTGTGAGCGCAGCGCCGATCCAAATGCCTCCCCGGAGCCCTGTGTCAATGTGATGTATCTCTGTCCAAATCCCAGACTAAATTGAAGTCCCCCAAGAGCAGTATATCCCCCCGGGCAAAGTTTTCTAGAGTCATAAGGAAGGAAAGAATAAAATCTTGTTGACCCGTGTTAGGTGCATGGAGCGCTGCAAAGGTACATGTGCGACCTCGAAGATCTCCCCTAACCATGATGTATCTCCCGTTTCTGTCTGTTTTAGTGTCCTGAGCCGGAAAAGGAACCCCATCATGAAACACCAGTGCCACCCCGTTTTGTTTTGAAGAGTGTGAGGACCTAAATATGTGGGGGTAAGCCTTATGGCGCAATCTCTGATCTTCGGATTTTTTTAGGTGTGTTTCTTGAAGAGCTATAATTTGAACATTGTGATCAACCATGTATTTCCAGAATCGCTGGCGCTTGTTTGGGGAATTCATCCCCCTAGCGTTCCATGAAACTACTCTAACTGCCATGAGCACGTGAGGAAGACAGTTGCCCTAGAAACGGCATCTCCCCCCACCTCAACCCCATGTGGACCCCCCTCTCCCCCTCCACCCTAAGCAAATTAAAAAAAAGCACCAAGACATCAAAACAAATTTTAAAAATGCAACAAACTTGTAAAATGAGTGTGGTGACCCCCGCCTAGAGGGGAATCCCAAACCTAAACTACACTCTAGGGACATTACCATTTCCCGTCCCCCAACCCTTATCAAAGCAAAAAAACAAGGCAATCCTGCATAGTGAAACAAGTCCCGCCTCCCATACTGAGTACTCTTGAACTAAGACATTTTGAACTGAGCAGTGAATAAACATGACACTTTCTCTAGAGAACAGCTCCATCTCACGATTTGAGCAGGTCCCGGTACCCTAGATCCTTCCCCTCGAGACCCCCCCCTCCTTGTGTATAGAAGTCATCTTCTGACCTGACTTCACCCTGCCATTGTGCTCCCGTATGGACCATGTCAGGTGTCAGAAGTAAGGACACTGGTGGCCTCGGGGCACCCAGAACCCGGCCACATGCGGAAGATGCAAGTCCCCTGCTCCATCCAAGTCCCCAGGGTTCCCCGCCTGACCCCTTCTGCGGGGGCAGGAAAGAGGTGAGTGGGTACAACCGTCTCAAGATGGCCGGAATTCCCTTCAAAAGGGTGCCCATTCAGTCATCAGACCAGCCATACAATGAGCTGGGGATCACTCTGCGCTCTCAATCCTTGGACTCATTCTGGAGCTTTTGCGTTTCTTCTTCCCACTCTGCGCCATTGCCCGCCATTACGACAATCCGATCGGCCACCTCCTTCCTGCACCGACGAGGTATTGGGAAGCTCCAAACCGAGCAAGGTTGCCGCCTCCGAAAAATCGACACAGTGTTGCTGTTTATTTTGCCATAGGAAGGCACTCCCAAAAGGGTATGTCCAGCGGTACCTGACGTTCTTTTCCTTTAGGTGCTCCGTGACCGGTCGGAACTGCTGTCGACGCTGGAGAGTGGCTTGGGCTACATCTTGATAGAGGGTGCACGTTGTGTTCTGAAAAGAGATGGACTCAGAGGCCCTAGCCTTTTGTAGGACTAGTTCTTTTATCTTAAAAGAGCTGAACTTGGCCAGAACATCCCATGGTCGGCAGTTCTCCCCCGAAAGGCGTGGGCCCACTCTATGGACCCTCTCCAGTCGAACCTCCGGACCATCCTCTCCGAGGGTAGAGGAGAAGAGGCCCACCATGAAAGTCTCTAAGTCTGATCCTTCGCAACCCTCCTCCAGGCCCCGGACTCTTATGTTGTCACGACGAGAGCGATTTTCCAAATCTTCGCACTTGAGTAAGGAGCCGCGAAGTTGCTTGTGGAGGTCGGCCGTGCTTTCTTCCAGAGTTGAGATCTTGCCCACCACTTCCTGATGTTGCGCTTCCAAGTCGAGCGTGCGAGTGCCCACGGAATCTATATCGACTTGGACAGTCACTAATTTCTCGCGCCCCTCCGCGCGGAAGGTTTCGAAGGAGGCTTCCATGTCTGCTTTGATATCTGCCCGTAATTCGGTGCGTAGTTCGTGTTTAAAGTCACGTAGGGAGGCGAGGAGGTCTTCACGTGTCAACGCCATGGTAGCTCCCTCTTCTATTGACCCCCTTCCAGCCGAAGTGAAGTAGTTGGAGATCTTATTATTGGGGTTCTTCTTGGGTGGCATAAGGGGCCCTCCACTCGGTCAGCTCTCGGCCGCCTCTCAGGTACGTAGAAACTGTGCCTTCCCAATAATCTCTAGTAGGGATTCCCTCGCCGCTCTCGGAGGCTCACTGCTCCACCCCCTCAGGGCCAAGAAGAGTCCGTCTTCACAGCGCCCCTCATGGCAACTCACAAGAGACAGTATGCTCAAGCGTGTAAAGCACCCAGTCCTCACATCTGCACGCTCCGTCAGCTCTGCCACCTAGACGATTTTCCTTGTCATCGCCTTGCGCCAACCAGGGATCACACTTCAGTGAGAGAGGACCTTCCGTCCGCCACATCGGGTTCAGGCACTCCACTCATGTGCATCCCACTGGGAACATCTGACCCCCTCATAGAGTGTCCTTGACTCCCTCAAGCCCGTTTGAGACGCAGCTCCGGTTAGATAGGAGCTTGCAGCTGCCTGAAAAGCACCCCTGGGGCACCACCATTCACCCCCAATCACCCGAGGGGTTAAATAACTCACACAGTTCGTGGTAGGTCGGACACGGCAGGCCTCAGCTCCATCCAGCAGTCTGGAGCCGATGGTGCAGGATGGGTTTCACTGTTGGGGACAGGGCGGCCGCAACCGCAGATGTCGTAAGCTGCCAAATGCGCTGTGTGGGTCGGCGCCGTCCGCCATTTTGCACGCTGCTCCGTGGCAGGACTAGGGCATGTCCGCCCACCTCCGCGTATGTTCACTGGGGGCTCCCAGGAGTCCAAGGACCGCAGAAGCGCTCCCCTCCCTAGCACTTGCGGTAAGGCTTTTCGGGAGCAGAGCGTCGCGGGAGATCTTCAGCCGCGCGCTCCCGTCATTTGCGTTCAGGCGGCCAGCATTTCCTCTGACGCTTGTGTGCTTCCTGCCTCTTCTTGAGCTGCAATCAAACGCCCTCCAGGTCCCCGGACGTCGCAGGCAATGCCTCCTGGTGCAGCGCTACTCTGGCATCTCGGAGCGCCCCCCACCAAGTCGGTAAGGTGCCTCGCTACTTTCGATTTCGTAGGGCCTGGGAGGGAGCCGATCGGATTCACGTCCGAATGGCCATGTTGGTTGGCCACGCCCCCATGATAAAATATTTGAAGCTGGAGTTCCCAACCCAAAACTAGTTGAGGCCTTCCAGCTGGCAATTCTGGAATTGTTTAAGATGTCTCTGGTACCCTCTGGGCCACTCCTCAAGGATATGCACAATCCTAGGGGCTTGGTGAACCTGAGTTCTCTGGCTCCAATACCGCCAAACTCTTTGCCTCCAGGGGTCACAGATCTGGCACTTAAAATGAAGTCTAATTCAGTCAGGCCCTCCTTTAACATGGTCTTAAACACCACCTTGAAAGGCAACAGTGCTGGTGCCTTTCAGGTAAGCTTAGATTATTGGAAATGAAATTAAATGTATGAGACCTGAAGGCATGTTTTGAGACAAAGCTTGGTGGTACACCTACATAGGGGTGTGACAATTACCCCAATAGAAGAAAATGTTTGGCTATGACTATATGCTATGAAGTGCTTAATAAGGATTGAACAGAGGATGTTAACTCACAGGATGATAATCTCCTTTCCTTGTGTAATACTGATGTCGGCTTAACTCATGATTACCAAAATACAAGTTGTCTAGATCCTTCCCAAGAAGGGGATAAAGCTTGTCCCTCAGTCCTCTGTCAGCCTGCTTATTCCCTACTGTACCACTGTAGTAGAAGATTTGTAGTTGACCCTGCTGCCAGCAGAGGTAGGTATAACATTTTGATGGAAAATCTGCAACTATCTTATGCTGCTTTAGAGTCCTTGCTCTAATTTATTGAGGATCTTGTAGAACCTGTCCTAGCAGCATGAGAGAATCCCTTCTTGGGCCTACCAGCCCACAAATTGCAAGAGGACATAAACCTAGGTCACATGAGGCTCAATATCTTTTGTCTCATCAAGCAGTCTAGTGGTTCGTTCTTCCTCGAAATGGAACCTAAAAACCTTTCACCCATGGTTCATCCATGAAACTGGACATTACGAGTCAAATAGTCTTTGCCTCTGACTGTCTGACTCTTGGAAAAGTGAACATCACCTGCATCTTGGTCGCTATGTCTACTCCCAACACGAACTGGCAAAACTTACAGTCATCAACGTACTAGACTAGATGAAAAAGTAATTTTCTAACCTAGTCAATAACAATTTAGATGCCTCTAAACAGATCCTGAAAACAGGCCAGGACTTTGCAGACATCGTGGCCTGATTCAAATATACTTCGAAGCATTTCACTGGTTTCTGGGGGTATGTCCAGGGGGTATGTCCAGGCAACCTTCATGGACTTGCAAACACAACAAGATACAGACAGAGTGCTGAAACTTTTCAACCACTCACCCCAGTCAAGAGATCTGGGTTTAATCCATTGTTATTTTGCTGACTATGCCACCCATGTTTGGACCCAGCCATATGCAAATCAATCTTGACCTTGCTCCTTCATGGACTTGACATTTGTTGGCAAGCGACTGTTTGGAAGAAAGACAGATTCCTCCTTATAATGCATTGAGAACAGCAGATCTATGGATTCCTTGCCAAGCATAGCCTCCCCAGTGAGGTAGTTCTCCCAACAGGACAAGAGATTTCAAGTCTGGTAGAGACAACTTTCTCAAATGATATAGGCCCCAACAAATGTACCCCTCTTTTCAGGGCAATGGTGAATCTAGGGTATGCCATCACTATCAATTCACGGCTATCCTCTGACCACTCTGCTGTTTCAAAATTTCTCTAAGTATCAACCCTCCTTTTTTCACCACCAACTTGCAGTCAGGGGAGGTTGTCCCATTTTTCCACCATTTGGGAAGCGACAATTACGGACTTGGGAGTCATCCAGGTATTCTGAAAAGGACTAAACCTTACCCTTTCTTTTCTCTCTTCCAGACTACCATCCATCCACCAGGAGGTGCTATCTGGCAAACAGCTCTACTTTAGAGGCTGAAATCCTCACCCTATTGTACAAAGGGACCATTTAGGTGACATCTCCTGTAGAACGATGCACAATATTGTACTACTTTTATTTCATAGTTCCCAAGAAGGATGAAAGTCTGAGACACATCCTTGACCTTCACCTCTTGAACCTGTTCATTCGGCAGGACAGGATCAAGATGATGTCCCTGAGCCAAGTTCTGCTAGCCCTAAATGCACAGGATTGGGTGGCATCTCTGCATATCCACAACACATATTTCTATTTGACACTTCACCCTGCTGATAGGTGTTTTCTGAGAGTCACTCTGAGGCCCCAGAATAATCAGATAACACTCCTGCCATTCGGACTGATGACCATGCATCTTTACAAAAGCACTTGCTGTTGTGGCAACTTTACTTTAATAGTCAGTTCATATAGTTCCATACTTTCAAGACTGGGTGGTCACGTATGAGGCCCCGGCACTGGACAAAGAATTTCTTAATTGCACAATAACTCTCTTCCATAACTTGGGCTTTACAATCAGTTCCCAGAAATCACTCCTCACTCCCATGCAGAGGCTGACCTTCAGAGGAGTAGTAATAGACCCACCTGCATGAAGACTTGTCTACCTCCTCTGGAAAATTGTGGTTATTTGAGAGATGAGTCTGATATATCTTGTTCAGAATTACTCATCATTATGCATGCCTTACTAGGCTTCATGGCCTCCTGCATACTGTTGGTGCCACACACCATCTGGTGGTTGAGCAACTTTCAGTGGGGTGTGCGTTAACATTGCTCCAATATCAAAGAAATCTTTTGGCTTTTTGGTAATCTTCGCACACGTCCATTTAGTTCTGTTTGGTGAAGGGATCACTCCATTTGACAAGTCCACCCCTCAACCCTCTGCAATTACAGGCTACTGTGGTCATGGACACCCTTTGGCGGAGTGGCAGTGCCAACTGGGTGACATGATGGTGCAAGGTGTTTGGTCGTCTTTGGAATAGTGTCTGCAGATAAACATGCTGAAGCTGCACATGGTACACCTTCCCAAAGGGCATTCCTCCCTTTCATCAAAGAGAGCAATTCTCATATTTACATCAGCACCACAAGGGAATTATTTCAGTAGACAGGGCAGTGTGGACCATTGACGCTGGGATGTGAGTCCTCTGTTGCAGAGAGGGATAATTTTCCCAATAGCGGTTCACCTTGCAGGTTTAGTCTCTTCAACTTGACAGTGACTGCTCTGTATAATCTCTCACTGGAGGCTCTACATCCCAAAGTGATGGAAGTAATCTTCATCAGATTGGAGTGCCAATACGTGGTTCCCTTCTCCACAGCCCAGAGATTAAAGTGTCCACCATTTTGTGCTACACACTTCCCTTTGAATAGTTCCTTGGGTGGGTGGTTTGCATAACTTCCTTAGTTAAACAGCACTGCTCAATCTATCCTTTCAGGAAAGTATTCCTTTGGGATTCATTCAGAAGGTGAGAAATCTGCAGGAAGATGCATACATTAGTGGAAAAGTTACTTCCCTTTGGCAACTATATTTCTGGTAAATACATAATCTTCCTGCTGATTTCTCACCTCCTTTCCTCCTTCTCTGACGAGTTTGTGGCATGCATAATAAGATTCCAAAGTACGCAAATATAGCATGTGCTGTCAGTGATGCTCTCTCATTTGCTCTCTGCATTCCGTGATGGAAAAGTCGCCCTTCCGAAGCCTCTATACTTCTTGAAAGATCACCTTGTCTGGGATTGAAGACCCAACGACCTTGCCGTAGCCTTGCTCTCCTTGAAGCATTCCAGAGCGGCATCCGCCATCTTGCCGAACAACCCAGACCCATCAAATGGTAGGTCCAACAAAGCCGACTGCACATCTTGGGAGAATTCAGAGGACTTTAGCCACGCACCCCTCCTGGTGGCAACAGAAGACCCCATAACTCTGGCAACTGAGTCTGCTGTGTCCAGTCCACTTTGAATTACTTGTCGTGCAGCTGCCTAAGCATCAGTCAAAACTTCATTGAAGCCGGCCCTATCCTCCTCCGACAACTTTGGTGCCAATTTTTTCGCTGAGTCCATAAGCGCATGGATATAGCGCCCCAACAGACAAGTCGCATTTGTTTACTTTAGGGCCATGCTGGCCGAAGAAAAGACCTTTTTGGCCGACTGGTCCATCTTTTTGGCCTCTCTGTCTCCTGGAACCTGAGGGAAGGCACCCTTGGATCTTCCCGAACAAGCAGCCTAAACCACCAGGCTCTCAGGCGATGGGTGCGATGTTAAAAACTCAGGATCCCCTGGAGCCGCCCTATACCTCCTTGCAACGGTCCTAGAGACCGCGGGAGCTGAAAAAGGTTTACGCCATACCTCTAATACTTGGTCGATAATGGCCTCATTAAAGGGCAACAAAGGCTCCGAGACTGCAGTAGGCGAATGCAGCACCTCAGTAAGAATATTAGACCTGAACTCCGTGGTTGGTAACTGGAGGTCTAACAACTCAGCAGCCTTCCTGATGACTGCATGATACGGCGCTGCATCCTTTGAGGGCTCATCTGATGGCGGAGTGATTTCCCACTCAGGAGACAAATACAGCCCACTTGCCTCCTTTAGCTCCTCAAACATTTCATCAGAGTCAACCAACTCTCCCTTTTCAGCTTCAGCTTCCTGCAAAAGATACCTCCTTTCATCCACCACTCTCTGCGCCTCCCTTCTGGATCGAATCCGCACCAGCGGCATCGGCGGCGCCGTGTTCGAATCCGCCGGCGCCGGCCGCGGCTTCGAACGTGGATCCGCTGGAGCAGCCGGCTTCGAACGAGGTCGAGCCGGTGAAGAGGGAAGAGGCGTCGACGTCCTCGATGCCGGTAGATGCCAAGACGGCGCCGCTTGAAAGAACGGCATGAATGGAGCTTGAGGATAGACCTGCGGCACTCCCAGGTTAAAAGCCATCGGACCAATCGGACCCGCAGGTGCACCAGTGGTATACATGGCCCTCGAAAACACCCCATACATCGCATTTAGATAATGCGAGGGGTCCTGACCCGGTCCAGGGAATACAGGGTACTGGTCAGGCATCACCGGACTCGGGCCTGACGGCACAGACGGTGGTATTAGCGGCGTCACAGGCTCACCCGGGACTGGAAGATCCTCAACCGGGGCCGGAGACGGAGCCAGAGATGAATCCGGGGCCGGAGATGGAGCCGGCGTCGGGGATATCACCGGAACCGGAGATGAAGCCAGAGCCAACAAAGCCACTAGAGAAGAAGGAACTGGAGGTGAGGCCGGGACTGGAGAAGGAGACACGGATTCCCTCCGACGCCGAGCCGGCGACTTCGACTTCGGAGCCGAACTCTTATTGGAGTGATGACTAGAAGAATGCCTCCTCTTCTTCTTATGCTTCTTGCCTCTCGAAGCATGCCCCGAAGTCGATTTAGACGCCGACCTCGACCTCGATCTGGACTTCCTCCTACCGCTCTTCTCTTTCTTCATCCTGGTGATGAAGAACTTTGACTCCCTTTCTTTTAGAGCTTTGGAGCTCATCTTGCGGCAGCAGAAACAACCATCCACATCGTGGTCGGATGAGAGACACCAAACACAGTCTTCATGTGGGTCTGTAATCGACATGTGCTTGCCACATTCCCGACAGGGCTTAAAACCCGACTTCCTTGTCGACATCTTCTCGAAGAGAAACAGAAGGAAAACCAGAAGAATACACAAAGTATCAGAAAAGCTACTATCAACGATTCCCGAAATCCGTTGGCGTCGACGGCGCAGAAAAAAGGGAACTGACGTCATCACGCCGACGAGGTCTTCTTATGGAGCTGGTGACGTCAGCGGAGTCGCGTGCGGAGCCGTGTCTCTGTGACATCGTCTTCGACCTCATCGGCGTGGACTGCTACAAAAGTTTCCGAATGTTGCTGGCACAGGGGATATTCACAAGGTGAGGAATACACTGGCAGATGTATCCATCAGAAACTCCTTTACAATGTTCAGGTTCAGTTGTTGTCAGGACCTGCTGTACACATTACCACTGATTCTATTTATGCTGAAAATCTTACTAAGGAGTGGGATGATCAAGCTCAGCTGATTCTTATCTCCCCAGATTAGAAAAGGAGAATACAATTTGGTAGGCCAATCTGTTGCCACTCAGCACTTAACCACCTATTCCTCTCCTGCATAGGTTGGACTTCCTTTCGCCAGCAGGATGGTCAGGTCCTCCACATCAGTAAGATTATGCATCCACCAGAAATATAGTTACCAAAGTGTAGTAACTTTTCTTCTGATTTATGCATCTTCGTGCAGATTCCTCACATTAAGAATGAGTCCCAAATGAAAACCTCCCTCGAAGGAAGGATTAAGCAATGCTGTCTAAGGAAGTTATGCCAATCAGCTCTTGCAAGGTACATGTCACTATGTGCTTAGGGTGTTAGGCAGTATTGTTTGGCAAAGTATGGATGCCAATGTGGCCACCCAGCAGATATCAGCCACTGGAATGCTTCTGGTGAGAGCTGTGGAATTCACACCTCCCTTCCTCCTCCTCTGATAAGTTGGATAGTATCAAGATTCCAAGGTATGCAAGCATGGCATGTACTGTATTTGTCACTGTCAGGTATGCTCTTAGTTACTCTCTGCATGCCTCGTTGGGGTGAGGAAATTGTATCCGAAACTGACACCAGAGCGCCAATCCTAGTAGCTTCCCTTGTCATTGAATCAGCAGGCAGAGGCACACCTTATGCTGCAGGATGTCACCTCAACGATGCTGATGAGTAATTACTGGGGAAAAGTTTCCAGGTCAGTTTCCTGCCTGGTAGCATATTCATAAGGTGCGGAATCTGCTTGAAGATTACATATCGGCCAGAAATATTGTTACCAAAGGCAAGCAATCTTTTCACTGTAAATATTACTTTACAAACTTCAAGTTTCTAATTCAATATGTTTGATACTCACCTTTAGATACTTGACCAATTTTTGAATTTGCCAGTATTCAGATGGTAAATCAGTGGTTCCCTCCTGACGCCTGTCTGGTAGATCTTCATCTTCCTCACTCTCAGTAGAACTTTCACTAAAGTCTTCTGATTTAATTGCAGGAGTTTTACTAATAATAGAAATATGACAAATAAACTAATGAATATGTAGGACAGACATCGACTTAATTCTGATACTCTTACATGGCTATTTTTAGCAACAAACTTAAACTTGAAAATGTTGATACAGGTAAAAACAATTGATTAAACAAGTCCATCAAAGTGAGTCTCTGACCTCTCACATTTTATTGTCATCATTATCATATTCAAGAACACACCATAAGGTAAAAAAGACACCTCTATAGCAACAAGCATTGCAAAACCAAAAATTCACGGCAATTCTAAACCTAATGGTGTTGTCAATGTCTTTTAGCCATGTGTTATGGAGTGGATATATGTGGTGTGGGTTGGAATAATGTGGGTTGGACTGGAATTGTTTGTTGTGAAATTGTGTGGCATGGAATTGTATGGTGTTGAGTGGAGTTAAATGTAGTGGAATTATGTGGCATGGTGTGTAGTGGAATTACGTGAAGAACAAGTTACTTACCTTCTGGAATGATATAACATTAGTTAGTTATAGATTCCTTACCTTAGAATTACCCCCAGGCATCAGACTGGATCCGGAACGTTTTTCGGCAGCAGTACCTCTGCGTGTCGGAAGGTGGCGTCGGTTGGCCCTGTGTTTGTCGTTGCCGTTGTTTCGCCGGGATGACATTACGGCAGCTACTTAGACTCTGACCTCGTGTGCTGACGTTAGTTCTATACATGACTTTCCGTGCCACAAAACGCAGAGCCTTGCCAGACACGGACCACTGGTGCACAAAACCACGGACCTGAAAGGATGTCCTTAACCCTAGAAATCAGTTTGCAGAACAGGGAGGATGGGTGGGACAGTAAGGAATCTATAACTAACTAATGTTTCTTACAGATATATCGTTACCGAAGGTAAGTAACTTGTTCATCTGAAAGAACACGTTAGTTATAGATTCCTTACCTTAGAATAGATACCCCAGCAATACCAACCCCAGAGGTGGGTCTGCGAACCAAGATCACAACAGAAAGTCCTGGAGACCAGAATGGCCAAAGAAGCTATCTCTCCGTACTTGACTGTCAAGACAGTAGTACCTCGTAAAAGTGTGCAACGAAGCCCACGTAGCTGCTTGACAGATGCCATTCAGAGGAACGCCTCATCCCAGAGCAGTGGTTGCCGCCGTCGCCCTGGTGGAATGGGCGCCCAGCCCAACTGGAGGCTCCTTCTTTGCCAAAGAATAGCAGGCTTTGATACACAAAATGACCCATCGGGAGATAGTTTGTTTGTGTATGGCCCGGCCTTTCTTGGTGCCCACATACCCAACAAAGAGCTGGTCATCCACCCGGAACTGTTTGGTGCAACCCAAATAAAAGGTAAGCGCATGTTTTGGGTCCAGACGGTGGAGCCTCTCTTCCTCCTTTGAAGGATGCGGAGGCGGAAAGAAGGTGGGCAAAGTGCTCGTCTGCCCGATGTGGAAGGCAGTGACTACCTTGGGCAGGAAGGATGGACGAGTCTTGAGGACAACTTTGTACGGATGCACAGATAGAAAAGGCGGCTTAGAAGAAAGCGACTGGAGCTCACTCACCAGTCTGGCAGAGGTGATGGCCACCAGGAAAGCAGTTTTGAGAGTTAAGAGCCTCAGAGGACAGTTGTGAAGTGGCTCAAAGGGAGCGCACATTAAATAAGTTAAAACTAGGTTCAGGCTTCACTGAGGCATAATGAAAGGAATAGGAAGAAAGAGATGAGTTATGCCTAACAAGAGACGATTTACCACCGGGGACTTGAAAAGGGAAGGCTGATCTGGGAGCCGAAGGAAGGCAGAGATGGCTGAGAGATAGTCCTTGATAGTGCCCAGAGCAGAACCCTCCTGGGCCAAAGACCTCCGACCCTTGGTCTAGGCCCACTCTCTCCCCGCAGCTCCGCTGTGCCGTCTCTCTTGCCTCCCGACCTCAACCTCTTCTTTGGGAGGTTCGAACCTGCTGCCCACTCCTGCGCCTGCTGCCCGCTCCAACTGGGACCAGACTGCCTGCAACCACCGTAACCTTTCTCAGCCGTTTTTTTTCTTAATTTATTCCCTGTTGTGCCACTGTTATTGTGCCCATCTGCGTCTTTCTCTAATTCCACCACTGTTTTTATTTTCTCGTTCCTGCCTGTTCCTTTCGCCGCTGCTGTCCCTGCGGCCCCTCCACCCCGGAATTCTCCTGCTCCTGCCTCCCAGCCTCTCATCCCTCCCACCTCCCCTGTTTAATGGTGGCCGTCTGCGACCCGACCGCGGCCAGCGCCAGGAATCCTGGACCTCCCACTACCCATCGCTACGACACCACCACCCTCCTCGCACTCAACCCTGGAAGACTTAGAGAAAGCCAACTGGCCTTGCCGAACACAACCTACAGTAAGTTCTCCTGCCTCCACTGCTGCCAGACCCTCACCGCCACCCCTACCTCCAACACCACCGACACCAGCACCGGCGACACCCTAAAATGCATCCTCCTCAACTTACGCTCCATACACAAACAAGCCATGGAAATCTGGAACCTACTTGACTCTCTCTCGCCCGACATCACCTTCTTCACAGAGACCTGGACCAACGCATCCTCCACCCCGACATCAGCACCGCCATCCCAGACGGATACAAGATCCAGAGGAAAGACTGCCCCAACCACCCAGGAGGGGGCCTCGCCATAACCCACAAGAGCACCCTCTGCCTCACCACCTACAGCGAAACCTTCCCCTGCACTGAACACCTGCACTTCCACATCCAGACCACCCCCAAAGCCACACTCCGAGGAACCCTCATCTACAGACCCCCCAAACACCCTTCGCCACCACCATCACCGACATCATCAAACCCCACGCTGTCGCCTCAACAAACTATATACTCATTGGAGACCTGAACTTCCACCTCAACAACCCCAGCAACCTCAACTCCACTCTCCTTCTTGACAACCTCGCCAGCATCGGACTTAAACAACTCGTCAACACACCGACCCACAGAGCAGGATACACCCTTGACCCCATCTTTGCGGCAGGAAAGAGCCTCAAATTCAGCCACACAACGCAGCCGCTATGGACCAACCACCACTGCGTACACTTCGCCATCAACAAACCCAAGGCACCCAAAACAGCCCCACGCCCACCACGAAGGAACTGGAGCAAGGTTACCGACGAGCAAGTAAACTCCACCCTCACACAAGACAACCACACCTGGGCACCCAACGCAAACAACGCAGCCAGAAAACTCCACGCCTGAATCTCCAACTGCGCAGACGAGCTCACCCCGCTACGCAACCCCGACCGACAATGCCCCAGGAAAGCCGCCTGGTTCACCACCGCTCTCCAAGAAGCCAGACGCACCTGCAGACACCTGGAGAAGGACTGGAGAAACACCAAGACAACCGAACACCACACCACCTACAAGGATGCCATGACGGACTACCACAACCAGATCAGGGCCAACTCTACCATCTCCAAGGAACTTTTCAGTGTCATTCAAGAATTCACCAACCCAAGCAGCGAAGCCACAGACATCACCCCATCCCAAGACCTCTGCGACAAGCTTGGAACCTATTTCCACCTCAAGATCAAAAACCTCTACGACAACATCATCGACCATCCACCAGGTGCCACAGACGGCCCCCCGCCCCCCAGAAACACCAGCCAGCTGAGCATCTTTAACTGGACACCGATCACGGCCGAAGACACCACCTCGTCCATGAAAAGCATCCACTTAGGGGCCCCCACTGACCCCTGACCCCTGCCCCCTCACATCTCCCACAGAGCTGTGGCCACCATCGCACCCAAACTACAACGCACCATCAAAACCACATTCAAAACAGGCACCTTCCCAGATGACTGGAAGTGCGCAGAAGTCAGACCACTACTCAAGAAGCCCACAGCTGACCCCACCGACCTCAAGAACGATCGGCCCATCTCGCTCCTCCCCTTTGCAGCCAAAGTTGTAGAGAAAACAGTCAACAGGAAACTGACACGGTTCATTGAAGAGAACGCCGTCCTCCACCCGTTCCAATCCGGATTCTGAAAAACCACAGCACAGAGACCGCCCTACTCGCCGCCACAGACGACACCCGCAACCTCCTGGACCAAGGCCACTCTGCAGCCCCATCCTACTTGACCTATCAGCAGCCTTCGACACCGTCTCCCACCGCACACTAGTCGCCAGACTACATGACGCAGGCATACAAGGAATAGCCCTGGACTGGGTCTGATCATTCCTCACCGGATGAAGCCAAAGGATCAGACTTCCACCCTTCCTCTCCAACCCCATGAAAATCACCTGTGGAGTCCCACGGGGTTCATCACTGAGCCCCACCCTCTTCAACATTTACATGGCCCCCCTCGCAGCCATCGTCCGACAACACGGCCTCAACATCGTATCCTGCGTCGACACCCAGCGCATCCTCTCCCTCACCAAAGACCCCACCACTGCCAAACTCAACTTCCAGAAAGGAATGCAAGATGTCGCAGTCTGGATGACCAATAGCTGCCTGAAGCTCAATGCTGAGAAGACAGAAGTCCTCATCGTCAGTACCACCCCTTCTGCATAGGACAGCACTTGGTGGCTGACCGCCCTCGGAAGCCCACGTACCCACTCAGACTGCGCCAAGAACCTCGGCATCGTACTCGACTTGTCACTCACCATGAACCGACAAGTCGATGCCATCACCTCCAGCTGCTTCAACACCCTCTGCAAGACCTTCAAGTGGATCCCCCCTGAGTCAAGGAAGACAGTCACCCACACACTCATCACCAGCAGACTGGACTATGGAAACACACTCTACGCCGGCATCAACAAGTCCCTACTCCGCAAACTCCAGACAATACAGAACTCCGCCACCAGAGTCGTCCTCGGCATCCCCCGACACTAACACATCAGCCAAAACCTACGAAGTCTCCACTGGCTCCCCGTGGAGAAAAGAGTCACTTTCAAAATCCTCCCTCACGCCTACAAATGCCTACACAACATCGGACCCAAATACCTCAACGATAGAATCAACTTCCACATACCCAAAAGAAACCACCGATCTTCCAACCTCGCACTGGCCGAAACTCCGCACAGAGCCAGAGCAGGCGGAAGATCCTTCCCTCACATTGCAGTCAAGACCTGTAACGAGCTACCGGCAGACATCAGATGTGCCCCCTCCCTGAACACCTTCAGGAAGACCCTCAAGACCTGGCTCTAAAAATCTTCGGACCCCCCCCTCAGCACCTTGAGACTCTAACGGGTGAGTAGGACGCTTACAATTCCCTGATTAATTGATTGAACAAAATAACCTCAGAAAGAGGTGCAGAGAAGGGATCCACAGCCATTGCTGTGCACCATGCCACAAATTTGTTCCACCGGCAGGCGTATACTGTCTTAGTGGAGGGATGCCTGGCTGCCAGAATTACATCGCAGACTTCGAGAGGCAGGTTGAATGACCTCAACTGCCGCCACTCAATCTCCACGCAAGGAGGTGGAGGCTAGACAGGTTCGGGTGGAGGACCGACCCCTGCTGCTGCGACAGAAGATCCTCCCAAAGAGGCAGTCTGATCGGAGGATCGATGGCCATGTTGAGCAGCTTGGGATACCAGACTCGTCATGCCCAATCCAGAGCCACGAGAATGACTTGGGCCCGGTCGCACTTGATCTTCTTCAGTACTCTGGGCAGAAGTGGTATAGGCGGAAAGGCGTATAAAACTCCACTTGCGATGAAAAGCGTCGCCTAGCGAGTGCTGCCTTGGAAATTACAATGTGCAGAATTGCTGACATTGCGCATTCTCTTCGGTGGTGAATAGATCTAACCAAGGCTCTCCTCCGAGTGAAGACGCCATTTGTGATCCATCATGCACCTGCAGCTGAGTTTGTCGACTCCGGCGTTCAGTGACCCTGCCAGGTATTGAACCACCAGGGATATGCCCTGATGTTCCAGCCATGTCCAGAGGCGGAGGGTCCCACCCCGCCCTGTTTGTTGCAGTACCACATGGCGGTGGTGTTGTCCATGAACACCTGCACTACTCTTCTCTGGACAGAGGAAAGGAATGCTTTGAGTGCAAGACTAATCACCTAAAGCTCCAGAAGGTTGATGTGGAGCCCGGACTATGCTAGAGACCAGCAGCCTCTGATCTCCACCTCCCCAATATGAAAGATCGGACTTATAGCATGAATATCCCAAACTCACTGTTCGGGAGGATAGACCCGAAACCGCGTCGTGTCCAGAACTGCTCCGATGAAGAGGAGCTTCTGAGAGGGAATCAGGTGTGACTGTGGCACATTAATGGAGAACCCCAGGGAAGGCAGAAAGTCGGCCGTAGTCTAGAGGTGGGAGACGACTGCCTGGGGCGAGCCCACCTTCAACAGCCAGTCGTCGAGATAGGGGAAGACTGAAACCCCTGATCTGCGCAGATTAGCTGCGACCACCACCATCACTTTTGTGAACACCCGAGAGGCACTGGTAAGGTCAAAGGGGAGCACGGTAAACTGAAAAGGCTTGTGGCCTACCGTGAACAGCAGGAAACGCCGGTGGGCCGGAAGGACGGGAATGTGAAATTAAGCTTCTGCAAGTCCAATGCTACCATCCAGTCTTCTGTGTCAAGGGCAGACAAGACCTGAACAAGTGTCAACATCTTGAACTTCTCCTTCCGTAGGAAGCGGTTGACGTGCCTGAGAACCAAGATAGGACGCAGGCCTTTGTCTTTCTTGGGAACCAGAAAGTAGTAAGAATAACAAACACGACCTACTTCTGGGACAGGAACGCACTTGATCGCTCCCTTGGCCAAAAGTAACTTCCTGCTGGAGAAGGGCAGGTGATCCTCTGACATGCGGTGATATTGCGGTGGCATGGCTGGAGGGGTAGCCTCGAAGGGGAAGGAGTAGACCCCTCGGACTATCTGCAAAACCCACCTGTCCGATGTAATGGTGCATCAGTGGGGAGGTGATGGCGAATCCTGCCGCCCACTGGTGTTTGATGGGCCTGAAATGTCGGACTAGGAAGGTTTGGAGGCTGCTGCAGAGGGGGGGTTGGTGGACTGGCCCGCCCGCTGGCTCCAGACCACAACAGTTGTTCCCACGTCCCCGGCCGCACGAAGGTTGGATAACTTGTTGCAGCCTGTGGCTCTGGGCAGGACGTGGCGGCACCCCATCTGTAGCCAGGAAAAGGGCAAAAAGCAGACTGCGCAAGGCGGGTGGAGAGGCCCAAGGACTTGGCCGTAGACCTTGAGTCCCTGAAACGCTCTACAGCTTTGTCTACTTTGTCGCCAAAAAGGCGACGGCCATCAAAGGGCATGTCCATCAAGGTTTTCTGGACATCCCCCAAAAAGCCAGTCGATCTCATCCAGGCGTAGCGACGAAGTGCTACTGATGTTGAAATGGTCCTGCCCAGAGAGTTGGCGGTGTCCAGCCCACAACGGATGGTAAACTTCGCCGCATCCCTCCTGGCGGCGACAGCCTGGGAGAGCACTGCCCAGGCCTCCTCCGGACACTGAGGCAGCACCTGCGCACCCGTATCCCACACAGAGTGGGAATAATGGCCCAAAAGACATGCTGTGTTTACTGACTGCAGTCCTAAGCTGGCAGAAGAGAAAATCTTCTTCCCAAGATGGTCCAGCTTCTTGGATTTCCTTTCCGGTGGAGCGGTAGGGAATGCGCTCTTGGAAGTGGAGGCTTGGACCACCAAGCTCTCCGGGGTGGGATGTTGGGAGAGGAAAGTGGGGCCGCTCTGAGCCGGGTGGTGGCTTTAGGCAATCATCCTGTCCACGGGAGCCCCCTGTTGGGCCTAGACCACGTGCCCAAAAGGATGTCGGTGAGGGCCTCATTAAACAGCAGCAGGGGCTTCGAAGAGCTCGCAGCTGGTTGAAGCACCTCTGTCAGGAGGTTAGTCCTGACCACCACTGTAGGAAGCTCAAGGTTGAGAGCCTCCGCCGCCCTACGCAACACCACTGCGTACAACGCTCCCTTCTCCAAAGCCACGGTAGAAGGAGACAACTTGCCAAGGTCCAGCTCCGGGTCCACGTTGGGATGGAGGCCAGGGTCGATGCCGGCCAGGGGGCCGACCGGCGTCGAATACAGTATTGGTGCCAGAGGAAGCAGTGCCGTTGCAGGTGTAATCAGGTCAACCAGCGCCGATCCCGATCCAGGCCTGGATCCAAGGGGGGGCCTGCGGCATCGAGGCCATCGGCGGAAAAGGCCTAGGCCCCCCAATCGAGTACATGGGGCCTGAAGGTTCACTGACGGGTTCGGGCCACTCAAAGATGACATGCATCGCCTCATAGCACGTACAAAGCTGAGCGGGAGTCGCTCCGTGTCCCGGGAAGGGAGGGAAATGCGGAGTCGCCTCTTCAGGCTCCGCGCGTGGAGCCACGTGAAGGGCACCACCCGCATCCCTCGTCGGGTCGGCCAACCGACACGTAGAAGTCAAAGAGCGACGATGCTTCTTGAGCTTCTTCTTATGCTTCGACTTACCCGACCCCGAGTACGAAGACTTCGATGACTTGGACGAATGGTGGTGGCTCCGCGACCGGTCCCTCGACCTCTCTCGCGACCGAGACCTCGAACGGCATGGAGCTGACTGCCAGCGCTCAAGCAGCTTTCGGGACAACTCCTGCAAAGCCTTCGGCCCCATCGACCAGCAGTCGGAGCACGACTTGGGGTCATGGTCGCACTCCAGACAAAAGAGGCACACGCTATGCGGATCCATCACCGACATCAGTCGGTTACAAGAACCGCACGACTTGCAGCAGGGCATCCCTCGTTCACCAGGAGTCGAAGACTCGAAAAAGAAGTCAAGAGAAAAGTCAGTCAAAAAGTGACTGGAGGTACCGCTCTTCCCGAATCTGCGCTGGCTGGTGCGGAAAAAGAAAGAACTGACGTCAGCGCACGAGGGCGGCGTCCAAGTAGCTGCTGCAACGTCATCCTGGTAACAAGACGCCAATGACGAACGCGGAGCGTCCAACGCCACCTTCCCATGTGCAGAGGTTCTGCTGACGAAAAACTTTCCGGATACAGTCTGACGCCTGGGGTTAATTCTAAGGTAAGGAATCTATATCAAGTGTACTGGGATTATGCGGAGTGGGATTGTGTGTCATGGAGTGGTATTATGTGAAGTGGTATTCTGTCATGGAGTGGCATGTAGTGAAGTGGAATTATGTGGTGTGATGTTGTTTTGTGGCATGATGTGGAATTTTTTATCTTGGATTAGATTTATGTGGTGTGTAGTGGAATTCTATTGTGGAGAGCAATTATGTGGTTTGGTGTGGAATTATGTGGTGTGGAATAGAACTGTGTGGAGTTGAGTTATGTGGCATGGAACTGTGTGGCATTGAGTGAAATTATGTTGAGTGGAATTATATGGCATGGTGTGGAGTGTATTGATATGGATTGCTGTTATGTGGCATAGAGTTGATTTATGCTGGGTGTATTTATGTGGTTTTGAGTAGAGTGTATTTTATTTTAGTTTGAAAGTTTTCTATAGTGCGAACATGACCCCCACGGGTATCAGAGTGCTTTACAGTTTATACATCAAGAGGGATACAGATACAAGCAATCAAAAACAGAACCAACAAAGCAAAAAAAAATACACAATCATGTAGAGTCAAGGGATTCACATGACCATTGCAGCAGGGCCGCAGATCTGTATCAGAGATGTCAGTAACCACTGAACTAGCCAGTCAGAGGCAGAAATGTCTTCATCAAGCGAACTTTGAGTTTCTTTTTGAAGAGGACGATGGAAGGATTCACTATGACCTCAGTGGGGAGGGCGTTCCAAATCCTCGGTGCTGTACCTGAGAAGGCTCGATTGTAGTTTTTTTTCTTCTTTAATGTTTGTGGTTTGAGCAGTAGGGTGCTGGCGCTTCTGGAGTTTCTCGAACCACATGAGAGTTCCAGTTCTGAGCAAGGTACAGAGGGGTATTTAAGTGAATGGCTTTGTGTGCCATGCATGCAATATTTAATTGTATCCGAGCTTCGTATGGCAACCAGTTCAAGGACAAAAGGTCTGGGGTGATATGGTTGTATTTTTTGGCGCCAGTTACGTGCCTAGCAGCATAGTTGCGTGCAGCCCTAAGAGGAGCAATCTACACTCTAGGTAGGAGGCCGCAGAGGGTTGCGCTACCATAGTCAAGCTTTGATATCACCTTTAGGTCGAGAGCAGGGAGGTAAGGTTTGAGTTTCCTTAGAATGCGGAGTTAGAAGTTCGCTCCTTTGGTGAGGGAGCTGATGTGCTTCTGCATGTTCAGACTTTTGTCTAACATAATTCCCAGAGAGGAATCAACAAGGTGTGGCATACAGTTAAGAGCAGTGAGATGATTCAACCATTGTTCGATGACCGGAGATTGCTTGTGTGGTGCGATTAGGAGGAATTCTGTTTTGAGAGAGTTTAACTTCAAGGGGTTGCGTGTCAGCCAACTTTGAGTTTCCAGTAGGACTGAGTTGAGGGACCAGATGTCCTCAAGGGAGGTGATCTTCAGGTATAGTTGGGTGTCATCCGCATACATGTGATAGTGAATGCTGGATGATTTCTGTGAAAGGCTCATGAACAGGTTGAAGAGCGTGAGTGAGAGCGCTGAACCCTGTGGGACCCCAAGCGTGACCAGCGAAGGCTGAGAGAGGGACTGGTTCACATTGAAGCTTTGGGATCTTTTATGAAGGAATGAGGAGATCCAGTTTAATACAGGCCCAGACAACACCATTCTGTGTTCCAGGAGGTCAATTAGGTTATCATGTTTGACTGTATCAAATGCTGACAAAAGGTCGAGAAGAGTCAGTAGGCAAAATTAATTTTGATCCAACATTCTTAGCGCATTATCGACAATGTGAGATAACACAGTTTCTGTATTATGGCCCAGGCAAAAACAAGATTGACACTGGTCCAGGAGTTGGAAGTGATCGATGTGGTTACAGAGTTGGGTGAGAACACATTTATCCAGGAGCTTTGCCAACGTGGGGATGTTAGAGATTGGGCAAAAGTTATGAAGGTCCGTGTGATCTGCAGATGTTTTTTCTAGGATCGGGGTAACTTGACCCGATTTTAGGCAATCCGGAATAGCACCTTGCCGAAGTGATGCATTGACGATCTGAGTCCAAAGTGGGAGTAAGGAGGTTCTAACTTCGGAGAAGAGGTTCGATGGCAGGGTGTCATTATAGTGATTAGATGGATTCAGAGTAGCCAGCGTTTTGCGTATAGTGCTGTTGTGTTTCGATTTAGATACCCGTACATAGGTTTCCCTGAATCATGTCCTTATATAGGCACAATTCGCATTGCCCTTATTTAGACATAGAATCCCAGTCCTTATTTAGGCATTAGCCATGCTATCCAAATACAGGCATGGTCACCTACATCTGTCCATCCCACGTCACAACGAGTTCTTAGAAACCAGACCCTTAAGACCATCGGGACTTTCCCTACCTAGGATTATTGATTTCTCCAAGAACTCATCTATTATGCATGAACTACTATTCCTTAGGGGTTCATTCATGAAGTCTTCCTCTGCCCGACTTCACGTCACTGCTAACATTCCTAAGCACCTTTCAGGTATAAATATACCTTCCCTTACCATGGCAAGCACGGCATGGCTCAGCACGATACAGCTCGCCACGGAAAGTTCGGAAGGAATTCGAGTCCCCGCCTGACGCACTGACCAGACGCTGTCATCCCTGCTCGCCGAGAATCCAGCTTCCAGTGTTCTGACTCCCTTCGCGGGGTGTTGGAGTTTGAGATTCTGAAAGAGATTCCCACCTCTCTCGTTCTAAGGTATGGAGCTGACTAGAACCTAGAGGGACTCTTGGCATATAAACTTAGTATATACCATACTATAGAAAAAAGCACCGACTTCTTACCTTGTACTACACGTTAGGTACACTGGGGTAGAACTATTTAGAAGCATCAGACGAGTATTCACTTTTTAGCTTGTGTTATTTATGTATGTATGTATATATGAATATATGTCATAGCTAAAAGACAATGCTATTGCAGTATTTTTTCTTCTTACTGCTTACGCTGTGCATATTATATCTTGCTTACTGTCTAATGATTGTAACAGCTCATATCTCTTACATGAGAAACACGACTGTTCAATAAATCCTTTTACTGAAACGCCCATCTATCTATTTCTGTGTAACTCTGATGAAACTAAGCATGCACAATTGACTGAGTGAAACTGTTATCTATTGTTTCCACGATTCTGAGACACATTCCGATTCTGAGGGAAACAAAGTTGTCATGTTTATGCGGTTGTCAGAAACTACTCCCTTCTTGTTTATTCGAGAAGTTTCTAGCGACCTCTGAGTTAGCTGGTACACAAGTAATTAAGTTTAATGTACTCGATAGAGGCATACTGACCTTAGTCCTATGCAAAAACTATAGTGTATATTATTCCAATGCGCAGAGCCTATAAGGGAAATAGGAACTACACTACAGTGCTTTCGTCCAAGGTTTGGAAAAGGCTCGAGGATGCATTGTTTTTGATGAGGTAAGGACGCACAGGGACCGATACTACCAACCCTGTGGGCAGGAGGGTGTTCAGCGGGCTGATCGACAGTTGTTCAAGGGCAGACCATATTTCAGTTTTGATCTTAGTGGTCTTATCTATAAAGAAGTCAGCAAATTCATCACAGTTCGGCAGTGGCACTAGACACTGTGGCGATAGATTAGGTTGACTGTTTACTTGGGACTTGATGAGTTCAAACAGTTTTTTGGGATTGTTTTTGCTTGCTCTAGTTGATTACGGAAGAAGGTGGCCTTTGAGCATCTGATGCGTTTGTTGTAGATGCTTCTTAGGGATCTCAGATGGTAGAGATGTTCAAGGGAGGGATATGATCGATCGCCACAATCTTTCCGCAAGTCTTAGATTCCTTCTTTCCGAATTAAGACTTTCATTGAATAAAGGTTTGGAGAGCTTGGAGGACAGTCTTTTAAGCTGTAGGAGCAAAACCAAGTCTAAAACCATGGTCATTGAGCGGTTATAATGGGCCGTAAGGTCATGGACATCCGACATGTTCATAGGAGGGGGCAGGATGTTGTCGCAGAGCGCATTCAGATCGTGCTAGTTGATGTTTGGCTGGGCTCTACTAGCTCTTACTGACGCAAGGATGAGGAAAGTGATGCAATAATGGTCTGTCCAAGCACATGGGCAGATCGAATCCAGAAGGATGGAGTTGGGTTTACCAATAACGAGACCTAAGGTAGCTCCTTTAATATGAGTAGGGCTGTCACAGATTTGGATTAGGCTGAAGTCCAGTAGGAAGGTTTTAAGGCTATTGACCACCACATCATTCACATCATTCCAATGCAGGTTGAAATCTCCCAGGAAGATCTGAGTGCCATGGAAATCTGCGTTAGCCGAGATAATGTCCATGATATGTTCAGTGAAGGGAAGGTTGTCTCGAGGTGGGTGGTAGAACGTGTGCAGTTTGCAAGGGTGATTGTTGCTACCAGCCACTTCAATGCATAGGTATTCACAGGACGACAGGAGGACAGATTGTAGTGCCTTCACTGCTAGGTCACTACGATGCAAGCAGGCGATGCCGCCACCCTGACTGCTTGCTCTGCCTAACCTAATGATATCATAGTTGGGAGGAACTAAAATGTCCAGGATGGGAGCAGCTGAGATATCTAACCATGTTTCAGTCAACATTACATGTAATTAGGTGGTATTGAATTATGTGGTGTTGAGTGGTATAATATGGAGTGTAAAAATGTTGTGTGGTGTGGAACTGTGTGACGTTCAATTGTGTGGTGTGGAATTGTGTGGAATTATGTGGCATAGTGTGGAGAGGAATTATGTGGAGTAGACTTATGTGGCATGTTGTGGAGTGGAATTTTGTGAGAAAGGTCATATTACAGCAAAGAACAGGCACCAAGCATTCTCTATACAAAGTCAAATGCCCAGATGTTAACAATGCTCCTATGAGGGAGGCGGGTGTCACAGAAACCCAAGCATTATTTTGGGTACAGACGGAAAAGGCATAGAAAGCCTTTCAAGCCCCAGCAGAAATACAAGGCAATCCTGTTACTGCCACCAAAGTGTTGAATGTACCGTAGACAGCCACAGCGATATAGAGGAGACAGGTGGGAATACACTGGGTGACAAACACACTTAAAAACGGTACAGATTAGAGGGAAGAAGAGACCATGTATAGCATCGGAGAGCAATACAGTAAATAAGGCACATACCAATAGATCATACACATGTAGTGAAGATATGAAGAAGAGGAGGAAACTCACCAAACTACAAAATGATATGCAGTACAGGGTGGTAAACACACACAACCATAGAACACACAAGTACTGTACATGTGGGAAGTGTAAAGAATCCGGACCTGGACTCCCAGACCCGGAGGACCGTTGGTCAGTGTCAAGTGTGCCAGCACAGGCATGGTAGACTATAGCCCTTCCACAACCGTCAACCCATAGAAAACTACTGTCCAAAATATTTATCATGAACATTAAAATATTAGTGAGTCACTTACTAGTCCATGACAACCCTTGGACTACATGATGATAAATCAACAATACTGCAGACAATATAATGAATTAGACACCAGTAACAAAAATAAATTAAAAACCCATTAGTGCTCATGACTTCTGTGGAGTTAGCTTTCCACAGAGCTCACCGTTGTAGAGCTAAGCAGAAATATAGTACTCAAAAAATGAGAAAGTGCCAATACTGATGCGACTTATACACTCAAATCTACCAATCACTCGTACCACTCAAAGTCATTGAAATTATTTTAATTAGAAATGTATTATATTTTATTTTTGTTTAGTATTTTAAATATACTTATAGGGAACTTTAAACATTTTTAAAGATGCAATGGAAACAATTTTTCAATGGACCAGACAATAATATTTACAATTCATAAATGATAACATACATATACAATTACACAAAACATTCAGAAATATAGTACACACCCTTGAATCCAAAAAGGAGAGACAGTTTCTAATACAGAGCATTAATGAAACACACCAGGGCACACATACAATGTAATGGGGATGGAAAAAAACTTGGTCCCTCCAACACCGAGCAGAAACACAATTCAAAAGGGTACACATTTTCAGCAGAGATGGAAAGCACTAACAACCCCGCATGAGAGTTGCATGAGAGAATGCGAGGCTCGATGCTGCTGCTTGTGCATGAGACAGTGTTTAAGACAAACACAGTTTCTCACTTTTCCGGACTCCTGGTGGAGCATTTCTTTTCTGTTCTTCGTTGCAGTTTCAAAGGTAGAAATGCACAACCCAAATTGTAAATGGGCAACAGTTAGAGAGGCGAAATTATGTCACATGAACACCATGACAGAGAAGCTAAAGCGTAGCAATGACCTCCTCCTTCTTAGAAAAAAAAAACATGACGGTTGGAGAAGCACAGGGAAAGCAGCCCCTGGGGTGTGGGAGGGAGCAAGCAACAGCGGGAGGAGGGTGATTGGGGGACAGGATAAGAAAAAGATGTGGAGTGGGTGAGAGCAATTTCTCAATGGTCTGAGAGGCACAGGGCAAGCAGTCATGGACAAAAGTTGCATCTTCAGCGAAGAACGCCGGAGCACTCACAAAAACTACTGCGTCTTGGTGGAATAGAATTCATAGAATATCAACAGAGAATGTCTGTATATTACTGTCACTGTGTCTGCTGAAGCAACACAACCACATGTTGCATGTGAGCAAACAATAACAACTGGGTCACAAATGTAAATGTAAAGTTATATCTGGCGAAAATACAATAATATTAAAAGACATAACTTTCAAATACAGAGATCTAAAGCACTGTATTGAACTACATACAGCACAGGTCTGTCTGCAGAAGGGCATTTCTGCCTTCCATCGTCTCCACACATTTACCTGCATGGCCCATTGCTCAGGTCGTCATTCAGAGTTATTGTTGTATGCCCCACTCACCAAACTCATGGTTTCCTTCCCCCATTTAGAGGAGGAAGATCATTGGGTTTCCACAGGTGGAACCTTGGCAGGCTCTGTCGGTAGAAACCTTTGACCTGGCTGCACATCTGCCTGCCAGCGGGATCTCAGGTCACAGTAGTAAGCATCATTGTTTTTACTTTCCCTGGACTGATATTTGAGTCATGGTGGTCCAACGAAAATGTTCAAATATCCCAGGCACAGAATATAAACTCTCTGCCTGTTACAGAAAGACATTTTTCACCAGCATTACAGCAACATCCCCATATTTTTTTGGGGGGGGGTTGCTATGAAGCAAAACGGAATGCTGCGTGTGGGACTTGAACATGGTGGCCTGTTTGATATTAACCAGTAATGAAATTGCATCTAGCCTACCAGCCAGTGCACTTTCATTAGAGATCCTCACCTGCAAGATGGGATCTCCAAATATGTGGGCGGGCTTCAGCAAGGGGAGTAAAGGCCACAACGCTGGTGTGCCACTGCCATAGTCTAAACGACCCCCTCAGTCTAACATGCAGCATAACAAAATCCATAGCTATGACTGAATGCAGGCTGCTAATGATAATTGACAGCAGCAAACAGCTGATTTGAGAAAGGCGAAATCTCCTAGATCCGAAGATATGCTACCTCAGACTGAAATACCACCCCCTATGTATCCCAAGATTTACTTCAAAGAATGGGGCACAGATTCTGCCAGCAATCTATTGTATGCGCTTTATCTCTCAGCACCTTTCAAAAACTAGTACGGTTTTCAGTAGTGTGAAGGGGAGAAAGCAAATCACATAGAGGGAATCACGAAAAGTCAAAGAAAGATCGCTTAAGCGCACTGTACAAACATTTGGTGGAATCAACAATATCTAATCTATCCATCTAATCTGTCTAGGATGTTAGTTGTGTTTAGGTACAAATTGCTGAGACATGATGGAAGATGCAGAGAATGGGTTGAGGTTCACTCACTGTGTTATGCTGCAATGACAGGGCACTACAACAAACAAATGATGGACGGAATGCTGACAATGCATACATTCTCCCCCAGTCAAGAGATCTGGGTTAAATCCATCGTTCTTTTGCCCACTACACCACCCCAGTTTAGACATGGCCATATGCAAATCAGTCTTGACCCTGTGCCTCATGGGAACAGACCAGCCCGAACTGCCAAGCCATGTCTTCCCTGGACCGGAATCAAGCATCCTAGGACCGGTTTCTGGCTATGAGCCGTCATCAGCCAGGATAGCTTGACTCCAGTGGCGTAGTGAGCACGGGTCCCACGTCTGGGAATACCCATCCCACTTAGGGCGAAAAGCGTTACAACAAACAAATGATGGACGGAATGCTGACAATGCATACATTCTCCCCCAGTCAAGAGATCTGGGTTAAATCCATCGTTCTTTTGCCCACTACACCACCCCAGTTTAGACATGGCCATATGCAAATCAGTCTTGACCCTGTGCCTCATGGGAACAGTCCAGCCCGAACTGCCAAGCCATGTCTTCCCTGGACCGGAATCAAGCATCCTAGGACCGGTTTCTGGCTATCAGCCGTCATCAGCCAGGATAGCTTGACTCCAGTGGCGTAGTGAGCACGGGTCCCACGTCTGGGAATACCCATCCCACTTAGGGCGAAAAGCGTTACAACAAACAAATGATGGACGGAATGCAGACAATGCATACATTCTCCCCCAGTCAAGAGATCTGGGTTAAATCCATCGTTCTTTTGCCCACTACACCACCCCAGTTTAGACATGGCCATATGCAAATCAGTCTTGACCCTGTGCCTCATGGGAACAGTCCAGCCCGAACTGCCAAGCCATGTCTTCCCTGGACCGGAATCAAGCATCCTAGGACCGGTTTCTGGCTATCAGCCGTCATCAGCCAGGATAGCTTGACTCCAGTGGCGTAGTGAGCACGGGTCCCACGTCTGGGAATACCCATCCCACTTAGGGCGAAAAGCGTTACAACAAACAAATGATGGACGGAATGCTGACAATGCAGACATTCTCCCCCAGTCAAGAGATCTGGGTTAAATCCATCGTTCTTTTGCCCACTACGCCATCCCAGTTTAGACATGGCCATATGCAAATCAGTCTTGACCCTGTGCCTCATGGGAACAGTCCAGCCCAAACTGCCAAGCCATGTCTTCCCTGGACCGGAATCAAGCATCCTAGGACCGGTTTCTGGCTATCAGCCGTCATCAGCCAGGATAGCTTGACTCCAGTGGCGTAGTGAGCACGGGTCCCACGTCTGGGAATACCCATCCCACTTAGGGCGAAAAGCGTTACAACAAACAAATGATGGACGGAATGCTGACAATGCAGACATTCTCCCCCAGTCAAGAGATCTGGGTTAAATCCATCGTTCTTTTGCCCACTACGCCACCCCAGTTTAGACATGGCCATATGCAAATCAGTCTTGACCCTGTGCCTCATGGGAACAGTCCAGCCCGAACTGCCAAGCCATGTCTTCCCTGGACCAGAATCAAGCATCCTAGGACCAGTTTCTGGCTATCAGCCGTCATCAGCCAGGATAGCTTGACTCCAGTGGCGTAGTGAGCACGGGTCCCACGTCTGGGAATACCTATCCCACTTAGGGCGAAAAGCGTTACAACAAACAAATGATGGACGGAATGCTGACAATGCAGACATTCTCCCCCAGTCAAGAGATCTGGGTTAAATCCATCGTTCTTTTGCCCACTACGCCACCCCAGTTTAGACATGGCCATATGCAAATCAGTCTTGACCCTGTGCCTCATGGGAACAGTCCAGCCCGAACTGCCAAGCCATGTCTTCCCTGGACCGGAATCAAGCATCCTAGGACCGGTTTCAGGGTTTCACCCCTCTTCAGCCAGGATAGCTTGATTCCAGTGGCACAGTGAGCCCAGGATAAATGTCTGGGCATACCTGGCGCACTAAGGGCAAGAAAGCAAAATACACACAATTGATGGATGGAATGCAGAACAAATCAAAACATTCACACCCAGTCAAGAGATCTGGGTTAAATCAATCATTCTTTTGCTCACCATGCCACCCCAGTTTAGACCTGGCCATATGCAAATCAGTCTTGACCCTGTGCCTCATGGGAACAGTCCAGCCCGAACTGCCAAGCCATGTCTTCCCTGGACCGAATGTCTGCATTGTCAGCATTCCGTCCATCATTTGTTTGTTGTAACGCTTTTCGCCCTAAGTGGGATGGGTATTCCCAGACGTGGGACCCGTGCTCACTACGCCACTGGAGTCTAGCTATCCTGGCTGATGACGGCTGATAGCCAGAAACCGGTCCTAGGATGCTTGATCCTGGGGCCCCCTGGATTTAGATCTCTTTGCAAGCAGACTAACTTCCCAACTAAAGAACTACTACAGCTGGATGCCAGACCCGGGTGCTCTAGCAGTAAATGCCTTTCTTCAACCCTGGATCGGGACCAACGGTTATGCCTTCCCACCTTTTTCCATGATTCAGAGAGTACTCCAGAAAATCAGACAAGAACGTTGTTCCATCGTCCTAATTACTCCCTTCTGGCCCTCCCAGGCCTGGTTTCCCACAACTCTGGAGCTTGCTTACGACCTTCCCTTCCTAATTCCTCCCCTCGAGGACCTTCTTACAGACGTAGACGGTCGAATTCATCCCCTGGTCCATTCAGGGAACCTGAACCTTCTTGCCTGGAGAGTGTCAGGCGATCCAACCTTCTCACAGGACTTTCGTCAACAGCTTCTACTCTCCTCGGAGAATCCTGGGCCCCCGGTACTCACTACCGGTATAATAACATCTGGAAATTATGGGTTCGTTGGTGCCTGGAGAGGAACCTGGATTCCGTGGAAGCACCTATTGTTGACATAGTTAACTTCCTCGTGGAACAATTCGAAAGGGGGCTTAGTTATAGATCTATCAATTGTTATAGATCTGCTATCTCCGCTGGACACGCACTTGTTAATGGTAAAACCATTGGTAAAAATAATATCATTTGTAGAGTTCTCAAAAGTATTAGACTTAGGAGACCTCCTAAACCCAGATATCAATCTCTATGGGATGTGAATTTGATTCTCAATCTCTTCTCCAACTGGCCTGATAATACACTCCTGGATAATAAGAATCTTTCTATTAAACTTGCAACCCTTCTTTGTCTAGTTTCTTGCCGTAGAGTCTCTGATGTTAAAGCCCTTGAAATCTCCAACAGATCCTACAACATGTTTGGTGTCAATTTTGATATATTTAGAAGAACCAAGACTATGTCTGACTCTATTTTTTATCCGCGTTTTGACTCATGCCCAAAACTTTGTGTTGTAGATTGTTTGAAAGTGTATGACCGCAGAATGAACCCTCTTCGCCCTCCTGATGTAAATCAGCTCCTTATCTCCTTCATTGAACCTCACAAAGAGTGACCAGCGGAGATGGCAGATCTATAACAATTGATAGATCTATAACTAAGGCCTCTTTCAAATTGTTCGACCAGAAAATTGACTATGTCAACGATAGGAGCCTGTACGGAATCCAGATTCCTTTCCAAGCACCAACGAACCCAAGATTTCCAAATGTTGTTGTATCGGTAGTGTGTGCCAGGGGCCCAAGATTCGCCGAGGAGAGTTGAAGCTGTTGACGAAAGTCCTGAGAGGTCATTGGATCTCCTGACACTCTCCAGGCAAGAAGGTTCAGTTTCCCTGATTGAACCATGGGGTGAAGATGACCGTCTAGGTCTGTAAGAAGGTCCGCAAGGAAGGGAATTAGGAATGGGAAGTCGTAACTCATCTCTAGGGCCGTTGGGAACCAGGCTTGAGAGGGCCAGAAGGGAGTGATTAACACGATTGAGCATTGGTGGAGTCTGACTTTCTGAAGCACTCTTTGAATCATAGAAAAGGGGGGAAAGGCGTAGCTGTTTCTGCCTTGCCAAGGTTGGAGGAAGGCATTCACTGCCAGAGCACCCGGGTCTGGCATCCAACTGTAATAATTCACGATTTGGAAGGTTAGTCTGCTGGCAAAGAGGTCTAAATCTAGAGGTCCCCAGTAGAAGTTGAGGGAATTGAAAACGGAGACGTTGAGTTTCCAATCGCTGAAATCCAAAAGGAATCTTGAGTTCCAGTCTGCCGATACATTGGATTTGCCTGGGAGATATTCGGCTCTTAAGGCGATTTTGTGTTCCAAGCAGAACATCCAAAGTTTCTTGGCAAGATTGGATAGGTCGGCAGATTTGGTTCCACCTAGCCGATTTATGTAGGCGACGGCGGAGATATTGTCCATTTTTAGGATGATAGACCTGCCCTGGATGAATTGTTTGAAGCTCATCAGGGCGTAAAGACCAGCTGTCAATTCCAGAAAATTTATATGATGTAAGGATTCTTCCAGAGACCAAATTCCACCAGTGTTCTGGCCTTGAAAGCATGCTCCCCAGCCATGAAGGCTGGCATCTGATTCTAAAACGAATTCGGGAGTTGATCCAAAAATTGCTTTTCCATTCCATGCCTCTAGGTTGTCTAACCACCAGGTCAGTTCTACCTTGGCCTCCTGGTCTAGCGAGATAAGGTCTCCGTACCAGAGGCCCGATTGAAGGGCCCTCGCTTTCACCCTCTGAAGTGCACGATAATTTAGAGGGCCTGGGAAGATGGCTTGAATCGAAGAGGAAAGGAGACCTAGTAATCGGGCTAGTTCCCTTAGGGAAAAACTCTGAAGTTTTAGGATATGTCTTATTTCTTTTTTTATTTTGGATATCTTTTTTGGAGGAAGAAGTAGAAGACAACTTGTGGTATCTACTGAAAAACCAAGGAATTCCATTTTTTTTGAAGGTGAAAGGATGGATTTTTCTCTGTTTATAATAAACCCCAGGTTTTCCAAAAGGTCCATCACAGTATTTAGATCTTGGAGAATTTGACAATGGTCCTGAGAGAGGATGAGGATATCGTCTAGATAAAGTATCATGCGAATACCTTTTTTCCTTAAGTATGAAGCGATTGATCTCATTACCTTGGTGAAACACCAGGGGGGCTGAAGAAAGTCCGAAGGGGAGAGCTTTGAATTGGAAAAGACTGTTTTTCCAAAGAAATTGAAGGAAGGGTTGGTGGGTTTTGGCCATAGGAATCGTGAAGTAGGCGTCTTTTAGGTCTAACTTTACAAGCCAGTCGTCTTTTAGAAGTAAATCCCTGAGAAGATGAATGCCCTCCATCTTGAAATGTCTGTAAACAAGGAATTTGTTGAGGGCTCTTAGATTTATGACGGGTCTCCACCCTTTGTCTTTCTTCTTGACCAGGAAAAGGGTGCTGATGAATTTTAGCATTCCTAAGGGGACTTCTACTATAGCACCTTTCTGAAGCATGGAAGAGATCTCCTCTTCTATAATCTTTTCCTGATCTAGGGAAAGAGGCATTTCTTTTGGGAAAGAAGATTGGTAAGGGGTTTGTGTAAAATCTATCATGAAACCCCTGACGGTATTTAAAACCCATGGGTCCTGTGTTATCAACTTCCAGTTGTTGAAAAAGAGTTTGAGTCTCCCACCCACTTTGGGGAAAGGGGTGGAAGGAGAAGAAAGAGAAATTGTACTCACTCTGGTTGTTGTTGTCAGTAGGCGCTCCGCGGGATCTGAAGCTTCTAGAGCGAAAACCTCTTCCTCTTTGCGGGAAGAATTGGGGAGTGTTTGGGTTGAAGAAGCCCCTTCCGCCATATCCTCTTCCTCTAGGATAGGGCCTTCTGTTGAATCGGCCGGAAGACTGGCCCCGTCTACCGGCCCTTCCGCAAAGGTTATTAGAATTAAACACTCTCTTCATATTTTGATGCGCTTTATCTAGGGCTGTGAATGTAGAAACGTATTTCCCTAGAGTCTTAATCAGGTCTTCTCCGAAAAGCAAGCCCTTAGGGTTGGCAGAAGGTTCTTTGTCAGCTAGATCACGGAGTTTGGGGCTAATTTTGGTGAGGACCACTCTTCTCCTCTCAGAATTTAGGCTGGCATTTGCGTTACCTAAGAGGACGAGGGCTCTTTGACTAAGACCTCTAATGAGTTCTGTGTCGAGGGGAATTCCATTAATATGGCTTTCTTCTGAAATATCAATGATTCTTGCCAGGGGGCCCAAGATGTCAAGGACCCTATCTTGGCAGCCTTTTAGAGATCTCTCCATACCCTTCCTAGGGTCTCTTCCCAGCTTGAAAAGGTACTTTATAAGTTCTGGGTCGAGATTTGGGGTCTGAGAAGCTCTATCTCCAATGTTGGGTCGGCAACATTCTGCCCTTAGCAGGTTTCTAGCGTCCCTGTCAAGCGGGTTTCTAAGCCACTTAATGATGAATTTACTCACATGGTCGTGAGGGGTCCATTCAGAGCTCCTCGGATGCTTGATGTTAAGGGGAGAGAACATTTCTTGTCCTAAAGGGTCAAGGATGGCATCCTTGGAAGAGTGAGCGAGGTCGTCGTCAAGAGAGCTAAATTCTAAATCATCATGGTCTAAGTCTAGGACATATTCGTCAGGTGAATTAGAGGCATCATCATCAAAGTAAAGATCATCATCATCATTATTATTAGTATCATTGAGGTCATTTTGAGCACTTAGATATTTTGTGCCGCGATGGACACCTTGATATTGTGTGCCGCTTAGGACACCTTTATGCGTTGTGCCGCTGGGGACACCCTTATATGTTGTGCCGCTAGGGACACCCATGGAAAAGGAGGTATGGTGGCCTCTTGTAAAAGTAGAGGTACTAGGACCTCCAGTGCTCTTCGGGAAAAACTCTATGTTATTACATTTTTTTGCTCTTTTTCCCTTTATATTAGTGAGATCTTCGCTAGTATGTTGTTCCGTGGAATTGTCCTCGTCAGATGGGAAAGATCTTTTAGCAGTGATAACTTTGGACAGGGTTTCCAACATACAGGATCTCATCTCCTCGTGGATGATGTCTTTAAAGGCCTCATTATTAAATTTGGGGGTAGGGGCGCTAGCCTCAGCTTCGTCTGAATCAAAGTCAGACATGGTAAAATTAAATTATTATATACCCCTTTTTTTTTTTTTTATAATATAAATTAACAAATAAATCTAATCTCACTCTCTCTTCCCCCTTTTTTTTTTTTTTTTTTAATACTTAGAATAAAGGTAAAGGGTTGGAATAATTAATTGGAGAATGAAAGTAATTATTCCTATATTCCTAATAGTCTTTTGCTAAAAGCAGGTAAGAGAACATGAAAAAACTGTGCCAGCGAGTCAACCGTCGTCCTCCGGTGATTAAAATGCGCTCGAGCGCGATCACCGAAGGATATTTGCTTGATGGTTGCCATGGAAGTCAAACGCGTAAGCAGGAACAGCCGGAGGCATAGAGGAATGTTCCTTGGCAACGCGACGACGCTAGCGGCGCGTTGCCAAGGTTCATTCCTTTGAATTCAGTGCGACGGTCGAAATGCGAAGGAAAACGCACTTAACTTAAAATTAAACGAATCGGGAACGATCGGAAAGACGCGCGATCATCATCCCATCTCCATAAATTGGAGAAAGGAAGACCGAAACGAAGGGAAGGGAAATGGGGGTGAGTCCCAAAAACGTTAGTTTAAGATGAGGGAAAGCATCTGTAGAATGTGTTAAAATGAAAATAAAACCAGAACAATCAATAATACGAAGAGAGTGTTTAATTCGTCGAAAAAACTTGAAGATTAAGAAAGATTATCTGTAAAAAGAGAGAGAGATGCAAGTAAATCTGGAATAAAAAGGATGAGGTGAGGAAGAAAAAACAATTTTGGTTAGGCATAGATAAAACAAAGCACAGTCATCAAAATAAATCACAATACATTGACTGCAAAATATTACAAATGTATGTATGTAAATAACATAAAAGCAAGAACTTAAGATACAATTTAAAGATAAAGAATCAAAGGGAAGCGGAGGGGGGGATAATGTTAGCCTCCGTGTCTTTAATGAAATCCAGATTCTCTAGTCATGGTAATAGGAGAATCGCAATTTCATTACAAGACCGGAGGCTACCATTATGCATGTTGGTAGCCTTGTAAGACTACATCAGACATATGAGAAACTGGTTTGCAATAATGGTGAGCAAAGGTACTAGCATTGGACCAATCAGCAGCTTTGAGGATATCGTCCAACTTACCTCCGGACCAGAAGGACTTACTGGCCATGGCACCTCGGATGGAATGAGGTTTGAATAAATCTAAATTTATACCTGCTAAGCTCATAGCGATTTTAACCCATCTAGCGATAGAAGCAGAGGAGATAGCTTTGTGAGGTTTAATGAAGGAGATAAGGAGCTGATTTACATCAGGAGGGCGAAGAGGGTTCATTCTGCGGTCATACACTTTCAAACAATCTACAACACAAAGTTTTGGGCATGAGTCAAAACGCGGATAAAAAATAGAGTCAGACATAGTCTTGGTTCTTCTAAATATATCAAAATTGACACCAAACATGTTGTAGGATCTGTTGGAGATTTCAAGGGCTTTAACATCAGAGACTCTACGGCAAGAAACTAGACAAAGAAGGGTTGCAAGTTTAATAGAAAGATTCTTATTATCCAGGAGTGTATTATCAGGCCAGTTGGAGAAGAGATTGAGAATCAAATTCACATCCCATAGAGATTGATATCTGGGTTTAGGAGGTCTCCTAAGTCTAATACTTTTGAGAACTCTACAAATGATATTATTTTTACCAATGGTTTTACCATTAACAAGTGCGTGTCCAGCGGAGATAGCAGATCTATAACAATTGATAGATCTATAACTAAGCCCCCTTTCGAATTGTTCCACGAGGAAGTTAACTATGTCAACAATAGGTGCTTCCACGGAATCCAGGTTCCTCTCCAGGCACCAACGAACCCATAATTTCCAGATGTTATTATACCGGTAGTGAGTACCGGGGGCCCAGGATTCTCCGAGGAGAGTAGAAGCTGTTGACGAAAGTCCTGTGAGAAGGTTGGATCGCCTGACACTCTCCAGGCAAGAAGGTTCAGGTTCCCTGAATGGACCAGGGGATGAATTCGACCGTCTACGTCTGTAAGAAGGTCCTCGAGGGGAGGAATTAGGAAGGGAAGGTCGTAAGCAAGCTCCAGAGTTGTGGGAAACCAGGCCTGGGAGGGCCAGAAGGGAGTAATTAGGACGATGGAACAACGTTCTTGTCTGATTTTCTGGAGTACTCTCTGAATCATGGAAAAAGGTGGGAAGGCATAACCGTTGGTCCCGATCCAGGGTTGAAGAAAGGCATTTACTGCTAGAGCACCCGGGTCTGGCATCCAGCTGTAGTAGTTCTTTAGTTGGGAAGTTAGTCTGCTTGCAAAGAGATCTAAATCCAGGGGGCCCCAGGTGATGTTGAGGGAATTGAAAACAGAGGGATTGAGTTTCCAATCGGTGTGGTCCATGAGAAACCTTGAGTTCCAATCCGCCGAGGTGTTTGTTTTCCCTGGGAGGTATTCGGCTCTCAGAGATATCTTGTGTTCTAGACAAAACATCCAAAGTTTCCTGGCTAGGTTTGAAAGATCTGCAGATTTCGTTCCACCTAGGCGATTTATATATGCAACTGCGGACATATTGTCCATCTTTAGAATGACAGATCTCCCTTGAAGCGAATGTTTGAAGCTCATTAAGGCATACAGTCCCGCACCATGGTGCTGAAGAAAGGCCGAAGGGGAGAGCTTGGAATTGAAAGAGATGGTTTTTCCACAGGAATTGTAGGAAGGGTTGATGACACTCGGCCATAGGGATGGTAAAGTAAGCATCTTTTAGATCTAATTTGACTAGCCAATCTCCCTCTAGCAGTAGATCTCTGAGAAGGTGAATACCCTCCATCTTGAAATGCCTGTAGACAAGGTATCTGTTGAGATCCCTTAAGTTTATGACAGGTCTCCATCCCTTGTCTTTTTTCTTCACAAGAAAAAGTGTGCTTATGAATCTTAACATTTCTAAGGGTACTTCTCTGATGGCGCCTTTCTGGAGCATTGAGGAGATCTCCTCTTCTATTATTTTCTCCTGATCTATGGTGAGGGGGATATCTCTCGGGAAAGAAGTTTGACAAGGAACTTGAGTAAAGTCGATCATAAATCCTTTCACGGTACTTAAGACCCATGGGTCCTGGGTTATTAATTTCCAATTCTGAAGGAAGAATCTGAGTCTCCCTCCCACTTTGGTAGGGAGGGGAGCGGAAGGGGAAGAGTGTAAAATTATACTTACTTTGAGGGGTGCTGTCGTTGGAGGGGCCGCGTGATCTGAAGCTTCTGGATCGAAATCCTCTTCCTCTTTGTGGAAAGAACTGAGGCATGTTGGAGGGTTGGTAACCTCTTCCGCCATATCCTCCTCTGGATCTAGGGTAGGGCCTTCTGTTGAACCGGCCGGAAGGGAGGCCCCTTCTTCCGGCCCTTCCAAAAAGGTTGTTGGAGTTAAAAACCCTTTTCATGTTTTGTTGGGCCTTATCTAAGGCTGTGAAAGTAGACACGTACTTGCCAAGAGTTTTAATAAGGTCTTCACCAAAAAGAAGCCCTTTAGGATTGAGAGAGGGTTCTTTATCAGCTAGGTCGCTTAGTTTAGGGGAGATCTTATTAAGGACTACTCTCCTTCTTTCTGAGTTAAGGCTGGCATTGGCGTTACCCAATAAAATCAAGGCTCTCTGGCTTAAGCCTCTAATTAGCTCGGTATTAAGGGGTGTCCCATTAATGTGGCTGACTTCTGATATATCGATAATCCTGGCTAGAGGGCCAAGGATATCAAGCACTTTGTCTTGGCATCCCTTTAGGGATCTTTCCATACCTTTCCTCGGATCCCTTCCGAGTTTAAAAAGATATTTGATAAGTTCAGGATCCAAGTTTGGAGTTTGGCAGGTTTTGTCGTTTATTGCAGGTCTTGAGCATTCAGCTCTTAATAAATTACGGGTATTTCTTTCTAAAGGGAATCTCAGCCATTTTTGAATGAACTTACTAACGTGTTCTTGGGGAAACCATTCGGAACTCCTAGGGTGTTTTAGGTTGAGGGGAGAAAACATCTCTTCACCAAGAGGGTCAACAATGTTGTCGTTAGAAGTAGAGGGTATCTCCTCCTCAAAGGGTTGAGAATTAAATTCTTGGTCATCTTCGTCGAGGTCCAGGATATATTCGTCTGGGGGGTCAGAAGAATCGTTGTCAGTATCCTGAAACTCCTCATCTCCAAAGTGGAGATCATTTTCATGAGCACTTCGATAGTTTGTGCCGCGAGGGACACCTTGATAATTTGTGCCGCTGAGGACACCTTTAAGATTTGTGCCGCTAAGGACACCCATTGACTTTGAGGTGCGATGACCTCCTGTAAAGGTTGAGGTGCTGAGACCTTCCATAGTGCTCTTGGGGGTTGCATGATCGATATTGTTATATTTCTTAAGTCTTTTCCCCCTTGATTCACTGAGATCTTGATTAGGTAAGGTTAGGTCCATCTCAGTAGTATTATATTCATGAGATCTTTTCGAGGATATGGCTTTAGAAAGGGTTTGAAACATACAGGATCTCATTTCTTGATGGATCATGCTTTTAATTTTGTCGTTGTCCATGACAGGTATGGAGTTACCTTCGTCAGATTCGACATCAGACATAATGAAGATGACCAGGAGTATTGATATTGTAAAAAAAACCCTTTTTTTTTTTTTTTTTTTTTTATATATATATATTTTTTTTTTTATTACTACTATTTTATATAAAATTATTTGATGACATAAATCTAAGTTATTCTTAATATTTTAAATAAATTTGGCTAAATAATGTTAGTAAAGGATCTCCTTAGCAATAAATAAATGCAGGGTTAAAAACAAATAAGGAGGCAAGGGTTAAGCAGTACGATCGATAATCTCCGTGTAAACTGAGGCCCAAAGACGAGTGGAGAAGGAGGAAACGTCAGTTGAATGATTTCCCAGATCGGGGCTCAACTGCCAGACGGAGAAAATAGGGGAGGAATGCACCTTAGCGGAGTGGCTGCGCAACGCGTGCGTTGCCAAGGTGCATTCCTCAGACCTCGGAGCGGCCTTAGGCGAGTAAAGGAATCTGCGCTCAAAGGTGGGCGCTTACGGAGGATTGCGGGTGTCGAAGACGCACAATAGCGGGTAAGGAGACGAGGGGGAGAGCCATCGTTGGGGTGAGGCTCTCCCCCTGGAATAAAATTAAATAAACGCGGTTATATTTCGCAAACAGGAGACAGAAGACAGATAAAGCCGGTAAAGGCGATAAAGCTGATAAAGCCGATCTCCGTAAATTGGAGATCGGATGAAGGAAGAGTATAGATAGGTATAGATGGCCAGAAAGAGGTAGCGAAGAATATCAAGGAAACGAGAGCATGTAGAAATAATCACATTTAGAAATAATCACATTAAAAAAGTAAGAAAAGGCAGTATTATAAACAGAATTTAGTACTAAGCATTATGGCAGAAACAAAAAACAGTTTTAAATGCTATCAAACTGAATAAGAGTAGCGAGAAAATATAAAGGACTTATCTGCTTGGAGCCGCATTTAAAAGAGGCAGATTGCTATGGTCTCATGACTCTTATTATTGTTAATGTTCTGGAACTTTTGCTTTATGATGTATGCGGCTTGGAGTTCTGCATTAAAAGAAATATGCATAATGTTAGCCTCCGTGTCTTTAATGAAATCCAGATTCTCTAGTCATGGTAATAGGAGAATCGCAATTCTGGTCCAGGGAAGACATGGCTTGGCAGTTCGGGCTGGACTGTTCCCATGAGGCACAGGGTCAAGACTGATTTGCATATGGCCATGTCTAAACTGGGGTGGTGTAGTGGGCAAATAAACGATGGATTAAACCCAGATCTCTTGACTGGGGGAGAATGTCTGCATTGTCAGCATTCCGTCCATCATTTGTTTGTTGTAACGCTTTTCGCCCTAAGTGGGATGGGTATTCCCAGACGTGGGACCCGTGCTCACTACGCCACTGGAGTCAAGCTATCCTGGCTGATGACGGCTGATAGCCAGAAATCGGTCCTAGGATGCTTGATTCCGGTCCAGGGAAGACATGGCTTGGCAGTTCGGGCTGGACTGTTCCCATGAGGCACAGGGTCAAGACTGATTTGCATATGGCCATGTCTAAACTGGGGTGGCGTAGTGGGCAAAAGAACGATGGATTTAACCCAGATCTCTTGACTGGGGGAGAATGTCTGCATTGTCAGCATTCCGTCCATCATTTGTTTGTTGTAACGCTTTTCGCCCTAAATGGGATGGGTATTCCCAGACGTGGGACCCGTGCTCACTACGCCACTGGAGTCAAGCTATCCTGGCTGATGACGGCTGATAGCCAGAAACCGGTCCTAGGATGCTTGATTCTGGTCCAGGGAAGACATGGCTTGGCAGTTCGGGCTGGACTGTTCCCATGAGGCACAGGGTCAAGACTGATTTGCATATGGCCATGTCTAAACTGGGGTGGTGTAGTGGGCAAAAAAACGATGGATTTAACCCAGATCTCTTGACTGGGGGAGAATGTCTGCATTGTCAGCATTCCGTCCATCATTTGTTTGTTGTAACGCTTTTCGCCCTAAGTGGGATGGGTATTCCCAGACGTGGGACCCGTGCTCACTACGCCACTGGAGTCAAGCTATCCTGGCTGATGACGGCTGATAGCCAGAAACCGGTCCTAGGATGCTTGATTCTGGTCCAGGGAAGACATGGCTTGGCAGTTCGGGCTGGACTGTTCCCATGAGGCACAGGGTCAAGACTGATTTGCAAATGGCCATGTCTAAACTGGGGTGGTGTAGTGGGCAAAAAAACGATGGATTTAACCCAGATCTCTTGACTGGGGGAGAATGTCTGCATTGTCAGCATTCCGTCCATCATTTGTTTGTTGTAACGCTTTTCGCCCTAAGTGGGATGGGTATTCCCAGACGTGGGACCCGTGCTCACTACGCCACTGGAGTCAAGCTATCCTGGCTGATGACGGCTGATAGCCAGAAACCGGTCCTAGGATGCTTGATTCTGGTCCAGGGAAGACATGGCTTGGCAGTTCGGGCTGGACTGTTCCCATGAGGCACAGGGTCAAGACTGATTTGCATATGGCCATGTCTAAACTGGGGTGGTGTAGTGGGCAAAAAAACGATGGATTTAACCCAGATCTCTTGACTGGGGGAGAATGTCTGCATTGTCAGCATTCCGTCCATCATTTGTTTGTTGTAACGCTTTTCGCCCTAAGTGGGATGGGTATTCCCAGACGTGGGACCCGTGCTCACTACGCCACTGGAGTCAAGCTATCCTGGCTGATGACGGCTGATAGCCAGAAACCGGTCCTAGGATGCTTGATTCTGGTCCAGGGAAGACATGGCTTGGCAGTTCGGGCTGGACTGTTCCCATGAGGCACAGGGTCAAGACTGATTTGCATATGGCCATGTCTAAACTGGGGTGGTGTAGTGGGCAAAAAAACGATGGATTTAACCCAGATCTCTTGACTGGGGGAGAATGTCTGCATTGTCAGCATTCCGTCCATCATTTGTTTGTTGTAACGCAATGACAGGGCACAGCACTATACTGGCTAGTGTTCATTCTATCATAGCTTCGAAAGAAGAGGTGGCAGAATGCATGCAGCAATCGTTTACACACTGGGGTACTTTGTGTCTAAGTGGCCTAACTGCTTATTTTGTAGTTTTATATACTGTAAACTCAACACGTAAAGCCTTTACATGCGCACCAGTTGCATTACACAACATCACATTCATTAGGTCTCGCCAGAGCCAGTACATGCACTGCCCGGCGAGGCTTCAAGTAGGGACTTCCAGCTAACATATCTTTTCCTCATGTTTTTTTCTTTTCGTCCCGAGTTTGATTGGCCATTTGCATAAGGCTTTCACAAAAGAAAGCACGCAAATGGTCAAAGGCTCGGGTATGTCCCTCCTTATCTATAAATATCCCCTCCCATGGCCTACGGGTCTCGGGAGCGCGCAGGGTGCCATCTGTCCTGGCAGCTGCATTCCTTACAGCATGCACTCCCGGGCTGGTCTAATGAGCTTCCACTTGTTTTTAAATTGTTTCCTGCTCATCGCCCCATTCTTTGCAGTGGCTCACAGTGGGTGACCGCTGAACTTTGAGTTGCCTCGTTTCATTACACTTTCTTTAACGTTGTATCGGAATTCTGTCTGCTGCACCAATTTAAAAGGAGCATCTTTAACCCCTTGTGTGCCCCGCCCTTTCCCCGCCCTGTGCCGGCCCTTTCATTAGCGGGCGGGGTTCATGACGAGATAGTCTCGTCATGGGCACAGCGCAACCGCGGCCCATGACGAGACCATCTCGTCATGGGCACTCAAGAGGCTACAGAATGTACCATGTACCTCTTTGAAATAGAATCGCTGTAACCAATTGTAAAGAGTTACAGAATAGTGACGCAAGAGCTGGCACAGAGGGGACCAGCTTTGCTTAGGTCGTGGCTTTCATGCTGCTTTTTAGCTGTAAAAAGCCAAATGCAACAAATAAACAGCAAAGTAACGCCGCTCAAACACTAATAAAAAGCACTGTGTTTGTTTGCTAGGTGTGCCGGTGTGGCAGACGTGTTCGCTGCTCCTTTTGTTCCGTGTTCAGTTGTTCAGGATTTCTTTTTCAGCTTTTTCCTTCTTAATCATTACCCACCACAAATGGCTTTGGAGTACTGTCTTTATGTTTGTTATGTGAAAGTTTCATGCTCCAAACTCAGCTCCTTATTATTTCATTTATCTGCTTGCCATTTGGTTATGTTTATTTAGGGAGCTTTTTTTGTGTTTAATTTGCTTATAAGAACATGTATGTGACATGCCTTTCTTATGTGATAATGTACGCTGACTGCTGCACTGGTGTTGTGATACAGTCCTTAGACCATAAGACTTGTAGTAAGACGTTCCATAGTCCAAAACTCCAACACCTCGTCTGACGTTATGTGTTGTGGTGGCCAGATTATTATTCTTTCTGTTGGCACAATTTATAAATGTTTTTGTTGTTCTTTTTTCCAACTGAGTTTGTGGGCCTGTTGCCAAATCGAAAATTCTCATCCCGGGGGATTCACTCAGCCTTTCATCCTTTTGAAGTTGATAAGACTCAATGCAACATACACTCCAAATACCACTCAGTGCCACATAATTACACACCACATAATTACACTCTACTGAATGCAACATACACTCCACACAATACCACTAAGTGCCACATAATTATATGCTACATAATTATACTGCACTCAATGCAACATATACTCCAAATACCACTCAGTGCCACATAATTACCCGCCAGATAATTACACTCTACTGAATGCAACAAACACTCCACACAATATCACTCAGTGACACATAATTATTTGCTACATAACTACACTGCACTCAATGCAACATACACTCCACATAATACCACTCAGTGCCACATAATTACTTGCCACATAATTACACTCTACTGAATACAACATACACTCCCCATAATACCACTCAGTGCCACATAATAACATACCACATAATTACACTCTACTCAATGCAACATACACTCCTCATAATACCACTCAGTGCCATATAATTACACGCCACATACTTACAATCTACTCAATGCAACATAAGTA
The DNA here is from genome assembly GCF_964204655.1 of Triturus cristatus. Lineage (NCBI taxonomy): Eukaryota > Metazoa > Chordata > Amphibia > Caudata > Salamandridae > Triturus > Triturus cristatus. Next base: position 428,349,647 of record NC_140593.1, read on the forward strand.
CACTCTACATAATACCACACAGTGCCACATGATTCTATGCTACATAATTACACTGCACTCAATGCAACATACACTCCACATAATACCACTCAGTGCCACATAATTACACTCTACTGAATACAACATACACTCCCCATAATACCACTCAGTGTCACATAATTACACGCCACATAATTACACTCTACTCAATGCAACATAAATACACTCCAGATACCACTCAGTACCACATAATTACATGCCACATAATTACACTCTACTCAATGCAACATAAATACACTCCACATAAGTGCACTCTATACCACATACCACCAATCAACATAAATGCACTCCACACCATGACACAATTTCACTAAACATAATTATAAGCTACATAATTGCACTGCACTCAATGCAACATACACTCCAAATAATACCACTCAGTGCCACATAATTACACTCTACTGAATACAACATACACTCCCCATAATACCACTCAGTGTCACATAATTACACGCCACATAATTACACTCTACTCAATGCAACATAAATACACTCCAGATACCACTCAGTACCACATAATTACATGCCACATAATTACACTCTACTCAATGCAACATAAATACACTCCACATAAATGCACTCTATACCACATACCACCAATCAACATAAATGCACTCCACACCATGACACAATTTCACTAAACATAATTATAAGCTACATAATTGCACTGCACTCAATGCAACATACACTCCAAATAATACCACTCAGTGCCACATAATTACACGCAACATAATTACACTCTACTGAATGCAACATACGCTCCACACAATAACACTCAGTGCCACATAATTATATGCTACATAATTACACTGCAGTCAATGCAACCTACACTCCAAATAATACCACTCAGTGCCACATTTCTTTTTTTTCCAGAGTCTTATATAGCGCAAACTTGACCCGGTATCGGATATCAGAGCGCTTTACATAGCACCAGTTGTGTTACACGAGGACACTTTTTTTTTTTTTAGGCACGGAGAGATTACGTGATTTGCCCACAATCACAGGATGTTCAGCGTCATTGCCGAGACTCGAACCCGGTTCCCCAGATTCGAGGTCGACCGCCTTAGCCGTTAGGCCAACTCCTCTCCCCTAATTACATCTCCCCACATAACTACACCACATAATTACACTCTACTGAATACAACATACACTCCCCATATTACCACTCAGTGCCACATAATTTCATGCCACATAATTACACTCTACTCAATGCAACATAAATACACTCCACATAACACCACTCAGTGCCATATAATTACACACCACATAGTTACACTCTACTCAATGCAACATAAATACACTCCACATAATACCACACAGTTCCACATAATTATATGCTACATAATTACACTGCACTCAATTCAACATACACTCCGAATACCACTCAGTGCCACATAATTACCCGCCACATAATTACATTCTACTGAATGCAACATACACTCCACACAATACTACTCAGTGCCACATAACTATTTGCTACATAATTACACTGCACTCAATGCAATATACACTCCACATAATACCACTCAGTGCCACATAATTACACACCACATAATTACACTCTACTGAATACAACATACACTCCCCATAATACCACTCAGTCCCACATAATTACACGCCACATAATTACACTCTACTCAATGCAACATAAATACACTCCAGATACCACTCAGTACCACATAATTACATGCCACATAATTACACTCTACTCAATGCAACATAATTACACTCCACATAAATGCACTCTATACCACATACCACCAATCAACATAAATGCACTCCACACCATGACACAATTTCACTAAACATAATTTCACTCAACACCACAGTTCCAGGCCACACAATCCAACTCCACACATTTCCAATACACACCACATAATTACACACCAAACAACATATTTCAACTCCACAATCCACAACGTACCTCCAATCCACACCATATAGTGTCAACACCTGAGCACCAAATATCATTCACCACCACCATTTTGCATTAGCGCACCACCGAAGCATCACGTCAGTGTGCCTTTGGAATCTGGCATCTTTTAATTCTCCCCTAGTGTCCGTCCGCTGCTCGTGTTCTAATTAAATTACTGTCTACCAACCTCCACTCCCCCGTTATTTATGTCCCGCTCCCCCATAACAAAAAAAATTATAACAAAAAAGCATGAGAACAGGCAGGAAGAAGTTGCCAGTAGTGCAAGTACAAAAAAACTAGAAGACATTCTTTATGGTAAAATCTTTTTTTAATCAGGTTTTTCAGTTGTATATAATGTCGTCTTCATTTGTATAAAGGTAACAAAAATGCTTAACACTTTTTATTATAACTTTTCAACATAATGCACAGCTGCCACAATGCTCTACAACATAGCCAAAAGTTCTGGCTAAATATATAGGGTCCTAAAGGCGAGACCTATTGGTTATGCCAATGCTTGTTTTTTTAGGCATTGGAAGATTTAGGCACGTTGTTGAACCAGCGCAGAGACTCGAACCTCATTCCACAGTTCCAAAGTCGGCAGCTCTATCTACAACATCTCTACTACCGCCTGAAACCCTTCCCTCCATAGAAAGAGCAAAGGAAAAAAACAGGGACTACGAGAAATGTAGAGGAGAAGAATGTGGCTTTACTTCCTAGGAACAGGGGAATAAAACGGATTGAAGCTGCTCATGTTGCTGGTTCGTGTCCCTGCTCCTTCTCTCTATTGCAGAATGCTTCGCCAGTGTCTTGACAGCTACTGTAAAACCCATGTGCCAAACAAACAGACAAGAACTGGCACACTGGGCCTCTGGACTGTTGAATGTACTCTATATTTTGTCTATGTCTCTTTTGTGGCCAAGTGTGATATATTTCAAAACGTGCATCTATCTAACTGGCATTTTTCCTGGAAGTACTATGTAATATTGTTGGGAATAGTGATACCTTTACTAATGTACAAAACCGAAGACTGTTAAGTCATTGTTTCCATGTTGTACGTAGTGTCCCATTTGTTTTTTATCGTTATTGAAAAGAACATACCAAAGCGGGAAACCTCTATGAAAGTTGACTCCTGCCGATACATTCTCTGAACAAGTAACGGGAAAGCCGTGTATCCAAATTGCTGCACTTGTCTTGTTTTAACTTAGCGTTCACTGCAGATTTCGCAAACAATCAATATTCATTAATAGCGGCTTTGATTTAGCATGCTGTTACTTTTAACGCTGCTGTTAGCTACTTCAGGCTTAAAAACATCTGAACATAAACATCCAATGTATTCCATAGTAGCAGCCTCTCTCATGGTTCTGATAATGTGGTTTAGGTAGTAGGAAGTATGTGCTGAACCCCAATATGTTTTTTATTGTTGCTAAAATTGCTGATTTCCAGAGTAATGAATATGCAGCAATAGGGTCTTGATAATTTGAGCTCGAACGCAATGTTTTAATGCTTTTAAAAAGCAGTGTTGAAGCGCTCAGTTTGCATTTCTCGGGTGGAACACTGTGTTTTATGTATTATTTTGAACTTAGCCTTTATATTCCATCTTAACTCGAAGAATAATTCATGAAGTAAATGCTTTGCTTCTAATGGTGTATATTTTAGCAGTCTCCCCCTTGCTGCATCAATAATAACATGGGCTAAAGTGGAATGAAACTAATGATGCCTGTTAGCCAACACATGCTGACAGTGCAGGTGAGTGTATGACGATTATCAAATTCCTTCAATTGCCACACAAAGAAATATCGTTTAAATCCGAGCAAATACAACCATAACACCACTGGCGTAACGAAACTTGAGGGGGCCTCCGTGCAAGGCACGTGGAGGGGCCCCCTCCAGGCTCAATCAGGAGCTCTGCAGTCAGAGTGCTGTGCTGAGGGGGCCCCCTGGAGCTTGGGGGCCTCCCTGCACCGTAGGGGCTGCGGTGGCCTGTGTTACGCCCCTGGCTCTCATGCTATGAGAGCAGTGTGGGGATTGGCCTGAGCTGACTGAAAAGACGCTCGCTTGGGCACAGGGAGTCTGTGCTGTTTCTCTAACCAGACTGTTCAATACAGCCGGGTTAGAGAAACCTAACTGCACATGTGTGTTTGGCCAGCCTGAGACGGCTGGCCTAACACACATGCACACTGCACATAGCACTCCTCATCCCCCTCCATGCCCCTGACCCACCCCTCTCTGCAGATGCTGGCTGAGCCAGCTGCTTAAAAATAAAACAATAATGAATTATCGTTTTATTTTGTTTAGCTGCTGGCTCTGAGCCAGTGGGGTGACGCTTCTCCGCCTTTGCAGAGGAGCTACCCCTGCTGCTATGATTTGACAAACCACAATCTCAAAAGTGTAAGTGAGTCTGCATGTGTGTGCGTGAATTATTATCACTAAATGCACTGTGTAGCACCTTATACTGTAAGTGGATGATATTGTCATATAGAAGAAATGATGTCATTGTAATCACCCTTTAGGACTAGATTTGTGTTATACTTGTATTTGATTAGGTTAAACGAGGCAAAATGTAGTTAGAATAACATACCCTATGTGAAATGGCTCAGTGTATAATTTTAAAGTACAAATAAATGAGTATTCGCATCCTTTTCAAGATGTCTTTTGTCTGTGCCGAATTTGGTAATTTCTGAGTGCTCTGAAAATCAGCAACCAGGCCAGTGTACACCAGGCCTAATTTGGTTTCTAAGTTGACTGAGCACAAGATAACTATGCCGACAAAGTCAAGCCCTATGGCAAATCGAGCGCCTAGTGGCAAGGAGCTATAGTAACGTTTTGGATCACATCTAGAATCTTGTAGGTAGATCCTTTTAGTTTTGTGTATATCTTGGTTCTAGCTGTTTTAGTTTACTTAACCTATTAATATAGTAATTTTATTTTAATAAATTAAAGCACTGACTGCACATTGATGTTATTGAGTGTGATATACTGTGTTTATCCTTTTAATTGCTCGTCCTCACAGACTTGTAGGGGTTGGGGGGCCAGGAGCTAAATGAGCACCTCAGATGTCCAATAGGAGCACACCAGTAGTAAACAGCAGAACCTATACCGGATACTGCCCAGGGGCATAGCAAGGGTGCCATGGACCCTAACGCAAGAAGGAAACATATGTCCTATGTGCCTGGCATGTACTAAACGGCAGCCTTAACTGAAGTGCAGTGAGTCCCTCACAGTCTGGGGGCCCCTTTGCTACTGCACCAGCCCCTGCCCAGGAAACACTGATGGACTAAGAACTGCAAGAGTAAACCTCACAGTGGACTCAGGAGTTTTTTTTTAATTGCCCCTGTGAGCCTGGTGGGCCTTCTGTCTTTTCCAGCGCTCACCAGCAGCTGTGCAGGGCCACAGCTAGGAGACCACTGCATCACTGGCATAACAAAAATTGAGGGGGCCTCCCTGCAAGAAATGTGAAGGGGCCCCCTCTGAGCCCAATCAAAAGCTCTCCGGCAAGAGTGCTGTGCTGAGGGGGCCCCCTGGAGCTTGGGGCCCCCCCGCACCGCGGGGGCTGCGGGGGCCTGTGTTACGCCCCTGCATAACACAGTAGTCCATGTGTACACCTGATATGGGGCAAGAAGGGCACACAGTGGTGCTGCTGGAGCGGAATGCTGGCTGTGGGAGACCGAGGCACCACTGATCCGGTAACATAGGGCGGCATGCAACACTAACGGAGCCTCAGGGATCCCACGTGGCGGTGGGCCCTGAGCTGTGCGCTATGTTTCTCAGCCCCTTGCCGAGCATCTTGCTGCGGGCGGTGAGCAGCTATGAAGAACGGCATGATCCCCTGGAGATAATTGAATGCGGATGGACCCCCTGCAGCTGTGACGGTAAGAAGGTGATGCGAGATGCAGGCATTGGTGCCATTGTCCTGCCGCACCTGGCACGCGCGACTGGTTCTGCGGGGGAATAAGTGGAACTCTTTTCAGCTCGGGGACCCCCTGTGTGACCTCCAGTTGTCCAAAAAAAACAATAGAGAGAGTGAGGGTAATGAGGATCCCAAACCCCCGGTCTGGATATGAGTATAAAACAAAGGAGGGAGAGAGATGCAGTCGAAAAAGATTCAATCGAAAAGAAGGGGGAGAGATAGAGAAAGGAATAATTCAGGGCAAAAGAATTTCCTATTTGGAAAAAGACCCATCACTCACCAACCTGGTTGGTGACATGCTTCATCATCTGGGTCCCACCCTGACCGCCGAATGCCGTCAGGGTGTGCTTCGACGCCTGGAATTCCAGCGGAGCAGGTTTTCGTGTGTGTAGGTGAGTGAAAACGTGAATGATGAAAAATAAAAGTGATATATTAAAAGTGTCAGCGGTGTGCTTCCTAATAATTTAATATGAAGCCACTTGGCATGATTAAAACCTGTGAATAGATATCGTAACTGGTATTAATGGCCAGTGAAATCAGTGTTGGTATGTGTGTGTGGTCAACATGTTTCAACCTTTCTAGTAATTCTTAGGTTTTCGTCAGGACCAGGAATTTGAGGAACGGGGGGTCTGCACTCGCTAAGGTGCACCCACACCCTGAACCTCTGTGTACTACACCTTTTTTAGAGAGTAGTTTGTTGTGCCTTCAAGCTGTTCTTGAAGGATGATTGGGATGTTAAAAAGGCTAAATATAAAGCCTCATGGTTCCCGTGGGGAGCGTGGGCTCTGAACCATTGGTTCTCTCACCGGTACGCCCGTTTACACACCTACTTCGGGGTCCCACAGTTACTGAATGTTGACCTCCAGTTGTGCCTGCTGGTGCCTGCTATCGTGGGGAAAGGTGCACGCTGTCTGGCACGGGCAGAGCGCTCCGGACGGGCTGCCGCCATCTTCACTACGCTGAGGGCGACTTGGGGGGGTCTCTAACGAGATGTAGACCGCATTCTGCTAGCAAACCTGCACCTGACACGGTGTCTCCGTCCTGTGCCTGCCTGCCCCTCCAATACTGCTGTGTGGCTGGCAATTGCTGCTGCTGGGCTGGGCCCCGGGTGTAACGGCCTGCATCTGATTTGCACGCAATTGTCACAACTGACTGGGGCCTATTACTGACTGCACAGGCGTTGAAGAGCAGTGACCATCGGAGACTGCCTGGAAACCCCTTGAGGATACGTGAGGGATTGGAGGGGTGCGTCCGTGGTGCAGGCTTTGACGTGTCCGCCCAACTGGTGAGCTGACAGAGACTGGTCTCACTCCACAGTACGACGACTCCTACTTCTGCTCTATCGCCTTAGGTACTGTGGTAAATAAAAATTCCTTTACCGGGACTGAATTTGATACAGGAACATAGTAAAATAGCTCAGTAAAATGAGAGGCAGAATCCGTGGTATTAGAGGTTCGGAATGGGCTTTATTCCAATAAACGATTATAATCGGATGCCTCAAGTTCCATCACCACGGGGGTTCAGGAAGTGAAGTACATACTTTATTGACAAGAAGTAACTTTTATAGTCCATACATTATAATGAAGTGAATACAGTAGGCGTAACAATTGATAAAGAAATTGACGTGTGGGCTGCGTAACCGAAAATGGGTGTAATAATGAGTAAAAAGGAACATAATTGGTTGTGATGTCATGTATAGGTGGATCTATAAGATAATACTTGGCATGGATGCGCGCGCAGCAGTATGACGTGTAATTGACGTGTAACTAGGGGGTGACGGGGATTTGACATTTAGCTCTACATGTGGAGACAAGAAGTCTGGGGGGTCAAGTCAACCTAATCCCAAATCATATCTAACATCCTATGTTTAAAGAACTATGTTATCCATAAAAGAAGGACTCTCGGACAGAATCTATTCTATACTGACTGTGCGTGCGTGTACAAGCGTCTAAGTGTCTACACTGAATGCGAGGGGGTAGGAATATTCCATGGTAACAGGGCTATGAATTACTTGCATGAGGACAGAGAAGATGGGCCTTTTTGCTTGGTAACTGGAGGGATGTTTACTTAAACTACTAGGCAGGAATGCATCGGCTGAGGGGGAAGCAGATAATTCGAAGGTGAAATACAGTTCTTGGCAGAGAATAGGCTGATGTCAGGCTTCGTGAGCCGCGCAGAGAATGAGACAAAGTTCATGGTCACAGATGCAGGCTCGGACTGGAGCTTTCAGAGGCAGAAGGCAAGAGGAGTTTTGATGACAGAATCAGGGCCTACTTGCCTGGACTGTAAAGTGGCATAAGTGAACCATATAAAGCCGGTGGCCTTTCATATTTAAGAATGGAATATCCGGCCTATTCATGGCGGATCTGGCAGAGGACATGTTGACGGTGGGCATACATGTATTTGCGTCTTCATAACTGGAACTGGAGGGAACATACATGTACTTGTGACATGCACATAGAACCGTTGGGGTCCAAGATAGGGGACATAACTGACCAGAAAAATCCACATTTCCACATTCCCTCCTTGTCCCCTCCTTGCCCTTCAAGAGATATCAATCTTCATCAATCCATTGATCTGTTCATATAGCATCATTTGTTCTTCTTTCTTCTTCCGGAATCTTGAATGAAAATCTTGATGTGGAATACATGATGTGGCACACAGACCACAAATCGCTGGTCCACATTGCAGACATAGACAGCAACTGAATAGTATGAGAAGGCCAATACCTAGGAAGGATAGAACTCTCCATCCCCAGGCTGATACCGCATTCCAAAACCAACTGGACCAAGTCCAAGTGCCTGGGTTCTGGTGTATCTGGCTTACAATCTTATGAAGGCGAGTGATGGCTTTATATACAGATGGCGAATTTTCTGGTATGAATACGCAGCAACTTGATCCGATGACCCTACAAGCTCCGCCCCTATCAGCCAGGATGACGTCAAGGACAAGACGATTTTGAAGCACAACAATCCGCATAGCAGACTGCTCTTCCGTTAAATTGCCTAAGGCGGAAATAGTCTCATTCACTACTGCTTCAAGGGTTCTAGTTAATCTACGTATCAGCTTACTATTAGTAACAGTACCTATATAGGGAAAGATGCCTTTATTAAAATCTACATACTTGTCCCATGCCGTCTCAGTGTAATCGACAATGGGGAGATCTCTCCGTTCTCTGTTGTGTACTAAATGAATATTTCTGTAATAATCAGGAGGAGCTAGGAAAACAGGTGGCAAAAGGAATGCTATGTAGCAGGTACCATCCCAATCTAGAGGTAGACGCATATATGCAGTCTGACCACATATAAAGTAGGAGTGGCGAGAAGCTCTGAATGAAGATTTTCCTTGATCACTGAATTCTACTATAGTAGTGCATTTACTATGGCCCATATGTATGGAACCAACCTTTCTTACACACAATTCACCTTTTGCTGGGAATACTGACATGGTGGGTAAGACTAGTTCAACTTCGGATACGACATTTAGAATCATGAGATTAGGTGTAAAATTACCTAATCCATACACTTCATTTTCTAGATCAGTTCCTGTTCCTTTGGGGCGACCCTCCTTGTCAGGGTAGCAGACTTCGAGTAAAACTAGGTTCAGGTTTCCCCATATCCAATGATCTTGGTAAACTGCTGTGTCTGAGTCTATGGAATTGATTAAACTGAACCATGCTCCACAGGAGCCATTATGTGTGAATGGATGTGGAAAGAAAGGCAGGACTCCTTCATAATTCTGATAGGGAGGGAGTCGGCCACACACCCAACAATTAGTAGCATTACTAGTCTGATGGGAATGATGTAACATACTAATGAAAGTGTTATTGCGCAGCGCAAGTCTATAAGACAATTCATGCGGAGGTAAGTCACTAAAAGAATGTTCTGCAATAACATTGTGAACATTTCTGGCAATAGGGTAATATATGTGCAACAACATACTGGTAATAATTATTAAAAGACTTAAGGAAAACAAAATTAATAAGGTCCCTATACAATGGCTACGCAGTGATTTACAATACGCCTGTCGTTTCATCATTTTTCGCGACTGTTCATGATTCAGGTCTAGAGGATACATGTCAGAGACAGATTCAACCGCTTCACCTAGGGGAGGACTTAAACAATCAAACCGTCTGACGTCCTAGGCCTTAACTTAACTTTGTAAAGTTCGCTTTCAGTTTTTTCCACCAAAGGAAGTTTTGAATCAGTCTGTGAGGGAGTGCAGGGCACAATGTCTATATCCGAGGATAGTCCACGAAATTTCTTGATGTGGCTTGAATGAATCCAGCCCTTGCGGCCCTCGATCTTCACGGCTGTTCTTGTGGTCAACAGGACCAACTTGGGTGCTTTCCACCTGGGCTCCAGCTGAGTCTTTCGGTCGAAATTCCTCACAAAGACAAGATTACCCGGAACAACGTCATGGGGTTTCACCTCAGTGTTGTCGGGAAAAGCTGCAGCTACCTGTGAACGAGAAGATTGTAGTGCAGACATCAAGGAAGCCAAGTAATCTGTCAGCATATTACAGTCAACATCAGTTATTTTGCGTGGTATAGGCGTCCCCCACATATTTGGTGGTCTACCGAAGATCACCTCATACGGGGATAGCCCTGTTCGTGAATGTGCTACCATTCTCATGTAAAAGAGTGCAACTGGTAACGCTACTACCCAGTCGACACCTTTCTCTCTGCATATTTTGGACATTCTAATTTTCAGTATCTGGTTATGTCTTTCTACGAGACCTGCTGCCTCGGGGTGTCGGACACAGTGGAATTTCCACTGATATCCTAACAGAAGTGAAACGTGTTTCATTAATTCGGATGAGAACGGCTGGCCGTTATCTGAGTAAACAGCACGTGGTAAACCGTATCGTGGGAAGAATTCTCGAACCAACTGTTTGGCAGTAGTCGGGGCAGTGTAATCTGAAACCGGGTATGCCTCCGTCCAACGGGACAGAGCGCAGACAACTACGAGAACATATTTGAATCCTCTGCATCGTTCCATCTGGATATAATCCATCTGGAGTACTTCAAAAGGATGATTAGGAGTATGAAATCCACCCTGTTCTACGGGAACGCTTTTTCCTGGGTTGAACTGACAACAGATCATACAGGTACGAACCTTTTGTTTTGCTGCTGCTCGTAAATGTTTATTGAACCAAATGTGTTGAATGCTGTCTAGCATAGCTTTTTCTCCTAGATGTGCTGGACTATGTATAGTGTTAATTATAACTTGGACCATTGAATCAGGAAGGAACCATACAGACTTTTCCTTCATCATCCATCCTTGGTCCGTTTGGATCCCTCCTAATTCAGTCCATTTCTTTATTTCGTCTGGTGTAGCATGTGTCTGTATGTCAATTACGTCAAGAGTAGGATCTTTAACTGTCATACAACGTGTCGGTGTCGGGACTATTGTCTTTGTCATGTCGGGGGTTTGAGTTTGAGCAGTCAGTTTAGCTGTTCTGTCGGCTAGATCATTGCCTTGGGAAATGATATCAGTAACCTTCGTATGAGCCTTACATTTCATAATTGATATTTCAGTGGGTAGATGTATTGCATCTAATAATGCATGAATGAGGGGTCCGTGCTGAATGTGGGCACCGTGGGAAGTTAAATAACCTCTCTCTCGCCACAGCACGCCGAAGTCGTGTACAACTCCGAATGCATAACGTGAGTCAGTGTATATGTTGACTTTTTTATTCATGGCTTGAATACAGGCTTGTGTCAGAGCGATAAGTTCTGCGGCTTGAGCTGACAAAGTGTTTATGCGATTAGTTTCAATGACTTCAGTATCTGTTGTGACTGCGTAAGCGGCTACTAACTCTCCTGTACTTGTTCTCATGCATGAACCATCTACATACAAGGTCAGGTCTGGATCTGGCAATGGGACATCGGTTAAGTCTTGTCTGGGTTTTGTTGTTATTGTAATAACTTCAATACAGTCATGGGCTAGTGGGTCTGTTCCGATTACAGGTAGAAGTGTGGCAGGATTCAATGTGTTACAGCGTCTGATTTCTATATGTGGCTGAAACAATGTAAGTTCATATCCTGTAAGTCGCGCTATAGTCAAGTGTTGTGTTTGCGTTCTATTTACAAGAACCTCTACTGCGTGTGGTACTTGAACTGTCAATGGATGTCCTAACACTATGGCATCGCTTTGTCTGATTGCTAAAGCTGTCGCTGCTACTGATTTCAGGCACGCAGGCAAAGCCTGAGCTACGGGATCTAATGTACTAGAGAAATAGGCACATGGTTTGTGTGCTCCTGCTTGATCCTGTGTGAGTACTGACAAGGCAGTACCTTCGCGTTCTGTAACAAAGAGTGTAAACTGTTTACTGTAACATGGCGTTGCTAAAACAGGTGCTTGACATAAAGCTTTCTTTAGGCTTTCAAAAGCTTGTGTGTGTTCCTGAGTCCAAGGGAGAACAGTCGATGTGGCTGCCTCCTGGGTTGTCAACTGAATGAGTGGTTTTGCTAGAAATGCATATTGCGGGATCCACTGTCTACAGTATGAAGTGAGGCCTATGAAAGCCCGCACCTCCTTTTGTGTCTTGGGTATTGGCATGTTAGCTATCAACTGAATGCGGTCTGGTGTAAGCTGCCTTCCCTCCTTGGACAGCGAGTGTCCAAGATAAATAACTCGCTGGACACAGAATTGCAGCTTAGAAGGGGACACCTTGTGCCCTTTTTCGGCTAGAAATTGTAAAACTGTCAGTGATGCTTTTTCACATTCAAGTTCGCTTCTAGCGGTGATCAGCAGATCATCGACGTATTGAAGCAGAGCAGTGTTAACTGGCATGTGTATACTGTCAAGTTCTCGTTTCAGTGCTTGGCTATAGATGCTGGGGCTTTCTGTAAATCCTTGAGGTGCGCGGGAGAATTTAAAGCTACGCCCATTTAAACTAAATCCGAACAAATATTGGCTTTCCGGATCTATTGGGACGCTGAAGAAGGCATTCTTGAGGTCAATTACAGTAAAGAATGTTGCTTCGGAATCAATAGCTGTCAATAATGACGAGATATCTGGAACCACAGGGAATTGTGGCACAATGCATTTGTTTAACTCGCGCAGATCAATAACCAATCGGTATACTGGCGGAGCTGTAGGATCTGTTCGTTTAAGAATCGGAATTATTGGTGAATTACATACATTGGAGTCTGTTTCTACAACTACTCCTTGGGCAATAAGCTCTTCAATGATTTGTAGTAAAACCACTACAGCATCTGGTGGTAACTTGTATTGTCGCATTCGTGGTAGCACCACTCCTGCCTTTAGTGTGACTCGATATGGTGTAATACTCATGCAACCAACATCAGTAGGGCCTTGTGCCCATAGATGTGTAGGTAAAGTCTGCAGTCGGGGATCCATGTCTCTAGATACATAGTGACCTTTAAAATCACGTAAAAACAATCTTACTCCTTCCGGAGAACAACATATTATGGCTCCTAGGGCTTTCAACGTTTTTATTCCTAACAAGTTTTCTGGACATGATTTAGTAAGCAATAAATCTGTAGTTCGGGTCAAAGGTCCTATCGTAAGTGGAAGAGGCTGTGACACTTCATTAACAATAGGTTTTCCTGAAAAACCAAGGGAAATATTCTGTGAGCCTGAGAGGGGTGCCCCTGGAACTTCACTACGTTTTATGGTCGTTCGACTTGCCCCTGTATCGAGTAGAAATTTTCTATCTTGGCCTAATAATTCACTATGTACATAAGGTCCTTCTTGGTCTACTGGGATTTCAATAAGGGGTAAGTCAACTTCCCTCTCTAGGCTTGTTCATGCGTAACGCTGATACTCGGGATAATCATACTGTGCGGTCTGATACATTTGTCGTGTTGTTGTCTGTGTGGCAGCAGCAGGCAACGGTGGTGCAGCTGGCACAAACTGTATTGGCTGTTGTGCGGCTGGCATGGCCTGGGCATGCTGCGTAGCTCCTTGTTCATTCTGATCTTGTCTTAGTGGCCGTGATCTTTCTTGTGTTTTACCTATGGCGATATTATGTTTTAGCACTGGACAATCGTGTACGTAATGACCTGGCTTTTTACAATAATTGCATGTCCCTTTTACAGGTCCTGCTGAATCGGAATGTGTCATACCCTTTTTATGTCCTTCAGCTGGAACTGTCTGGGAAACTAGCATTTTCATTTTCGTGTCTTTCATGCGTCTGTGTTCATGTTCTTGTTCCTCTTTAATTCTATTGTGGTGGTACTGTAACATTTGTAACATTTGTGTTGGAGTGTTACCTTGCCAGGTACTCTCGAATTTTAATACTCTATTCTTTACTGGGGGCAGGGCATTTTCCACTAATTTTGTTACAAACAGATGCGGGTATGATTCGCTACTTGCTTTTATGCCACTATTTATACCAAAACATTTCTCGAATCGGGCATAGTAATCGCTAGTGTCTTCATCTTGCTTCTGTTTACAGGCTGAAATTGTACCCCAATCTTCCTTTTTCGTAGTTAATAAACGTGGCAGTACCTGTACTAGTAGACCTGGTAGTGCTTTAGTTTTGTCCCCAAGCCCCGAACCTGGACCTCGGGCCCTTTCTTCTGCTTCTAATGCTGACCATTCTATCTTTTGGTCACCTACCTCCCACTCTTTTTCCTTGAGTTTCTCATAAATGCCAGCAGGCATCAATACCTTTAATATTGTCATAATGTCGGGGTAGGTATACTCTCCCATGAGTAACATGTCTTTAATTTCTCGGTGAAAACCCGCTGGGTCTTTGTCATGACTGGGTACCACTTTCTTCATTTCTAACAATTCTATTTTTGATATGGGCGTATATACAAATACACGTTTAAACTGATCGTCCTCGCCTTTTATTGGGTGCACTTCTCGTAAGGGATTCAGTCTATCCATGTGATATGTAGTTCTTTCCTTGACAGGCAATGAGACATGCTCTGAGCATACAAAAAGAATATACTGCTTTCTTGATACCAGAATTTCTTTAATTAATTTAGTACCTGGACCTCTCCATTTATTCATAAGTAATTCAGTTAATATGTCAGGTAAAGGACCAGGGTCCGAATGCTGACTCTGATATAGTATAATGAGTTGTTGAATCATATAAATCCCAGCTAACCTCTGCTCATCTGGGGTTAGATTCAAAAATGTGCGTACTACTGTCTCATCACTATATTTTCCGGGACTGTCCACCCAGTGGACAGCTGCCCTTGCTAAATCTTGTTCATCCATAGAATCGAGAAAATGATAACCCTTTCGTTCTCGGAGTAGTTTGTCGGCGGTTTGGAACGAATGCTCGTTAGACCTTATATTAATTATAGGTATTTGAAAATTCCTGTTATTATCTGGACATATCGGATGTATTGAGTCAGTATGATATCTAGTCTGATTCCTATTACAAGATCTTCCTTTACCTACATAGGCTATGGTGTCCGACTGTCCTGTGGGCAGTCCTGACCCTTCTTCCTCGTTTTGTTCGAACTCGTCTACCTCTAATCGCTCTTCGTGTAGGCGTTCTATTTCTTTACGGATCTTTCGGCACATGGCTATTATACAGTTTTGTTTATCATGTCTCCCTTCCGATATATTCTGGCTCCATCTTGTAAGAATTTTCATTGCTTCCGGGTCTACCCCCGGTCGGTCTTGATTTCTGATCACACAGTTTATGAGGAAACGTAACAGTTCCCCCTGTATCTCTACTTTCTGGTATTCCATGGCTCTGTAAATACATTCTGGATCTCGCCCCGTTTGGACAAAATGATATATATTATCTAGATGCGCAGTCATTTCTGGTAACTTCGCTAAATACACTGCGGCTCGTCTGATACGCAATGATGCTAGGGTCATTTCGTCCTCTTTTCCAGGCACCGGGTCATATCTACAATCTATAAGAAGTTCCTTAAGCGCACGGGTACTAAGGAGTTTGGGTGTACGTGAATGCGCTGACTCTTGAAAGGTAAGTTTATTTATTCTGGGTGGCGTAAAAAAAATATTGGTAGCACCTCCCGTGGCCCCGTCTGGGGCGTCGGGTGTGAAAGGATTCGTCGAACGTGACACAGCAACTATAGGTGTGGACTCAGCTATAGAAGTACTTGTAGGAACAGATGCAGAAACAGATGTGCTTGCCGGAACTTGTGACTCGATTTGTTGCTGCAGGGATACGGGTGCTGGATCTTGGTGTTGGACCTCCCTGGTATGCGGTCTACGTGGGGCGGAATTAGCATACTCGGGTGCTGCGTCATCTAAATATGAGGAAAGAAAAACATCTTCTGCGGTTCTAGGATGCCCCTTAGGATGTACCTTGATTGGGAATAATGGGGTTGGCAAGTCTTTTAGTATTTCTGGAGTAGCCTTAGGTAATCCTTCGGCCAGAAGGGGATACATACCATTCATAAGGGCATTTCTTTGTCTGTCTACTTGTTCTGATTTTACTCGGATACCTTCCTCAATTAATAGATTCTCTCGAACTTTATTGGAATTCTCTTTACTCTTCTCTTCCTGTCTACGTGCTTTTTCTGTTCGTCTATGTGATTCTTTACGCCATAATTCAACGGCGTCTTTCTGTGACTGTCTGACTTTCCTTTTCCATAACTCTTCCTCGACTTTCATGATGCACTCTGCATCCCAGGTCCCCGCTGTGGGCCACCTCTGACTTTCTGGTAATCCCTTGGTATAGTCTACCCATAAATCAAGAAATAATATAGCGTCTAAGCCATGTTTGTGATACATAAAGTGCCCTGGAGTGTCCCTAAGAGGAATAGGGACTGCTTCTTCGAGAACCCCTTTTCTGGTAGTGATCTGTCTTAATTTCGAAAAGAGCGGCATATTGAGAACTGACCTTATACTTGATTTTGACCTGATACTTGAATTTGAACAGACTTAATACAATAAACACGATAATGAACAGTCATTCATACCACGATATTCAGAACATACTTAAACACTTTAAACATTTAACATTAAACCATTAACTGAAACAACAATGATGATCGTCTGCATAACTAATCACCAAGCTTAATTCTCGACAATAACTAGACAATAACTAGACACTTCGGAATACTTCGGAATACTTGATATACTGCTAAACAGTACAGATACACTGCTAAAACAGTGCAGACCGGATTTGTGTACCCAAACCCGTCTTGACCGGCACAACCTATGTGCACGTCAGAAATGCCTCCCCAGCAATGGTACTCACCGGGTAGCTTCGGAAACGGAAGGCCTCAGTAACTTGAACTTGAACCGGACTGGACTCGACTCAACTCGACTCGTCGGACACTGGGCTTGACTTCGGACTGGTGGGTCTCTGTATACCTCGGATCTTGCTCTCTCAGCTAGGCTCTGGTCGGGATACTTCGCACTTCTCACCGCCTCGTCTGGGTGTTGATCGCAGTCTCAGTCGCCCCCGCTTGACCGGAGGGAGATACAGGAAATCCTGCTGGTACGCGTTATTGTCCGTCCAGCTGTGGCAGGAGACCGGGCCTGCAACGCACCGCCGGCGCGTGAGATGAGAAAGTGTCCCTGTTCGGGCGCCATCATGTGGTAAATAAAAATTCCTTTACCGGGACTGAATTTGATACAGGAACATAGTAAAATAGCTCAGTAAAATGAGAGGCAGAATCCGTGGTATTAGAGGTTCGGAATGGGCTTTATTCCAATAAACGATTATAATCGGATGCCTCAAGTTCCATCACCACGGGGGTTCAGGAAGTGAAGTACATACTTTATTGACAAGAAGTAACTTTTATAGTCCATACATTATAATGAAGTGAATACAGTAGGCGTAACAATTGATAAAGAAATTGACGTGTGGGCTGCGTAACCGAAAATGGGTGTAATAATGAGTAAAAAGGAACATAATTGGTTGTGATGTCATGTATAGGTGGATCTATAAGATAATACTTGGCATGGATGCGCGCGCAGCAGTATGACGTGTAATTGACGTGTAACTAGGGGGTGACGGGGATTTGACATTTAGCTCTACATGTGGAGACAAGAAGTCTGGGGGGTCAAGTCAACCTAATCCCAAATCATATCTAACATCCTATGTTTAAAGAACTATGTTATCCATAAAAGAAGGACTCTCGGACAGAATCTATTCTATACTGACTGTGCGTGCGTGTACAAGCGTCTAAGTGTCTACACTGAATGCGAGGGGGTAGGAATATTCCATGGTAACAGGGCTATGAATTACTTGCATGAGGACAGAGAAGATGGGCCTTTTTGCTTGGTAACTGGAGGGATGTTTACTTAAACTACTAGGCAGGAATGCATCGGCTGAGGGGGAAGCAGATAATTCGAAGGTGAAATACAGTTCTTGGCAGAGAATAGGCTGATGTCAGGCTTCGTGAGCCGCGCAGAGAATGAGACAAAGTTCATGGTCACAGATGCAGGCTCGGACTGGAGCTTTCAGAGGCAGAAGGCAAGAGGAGTTTTGATGACAGAATCAGGGCCTACTTGCCTGGACTGTAAAGTGGCATAAGTGAACCATATAAAGCCGGTGGCCTTTCATATTTAAGAATGGAATATCCGGCCTATTCATGGCGGATCAGGCAGAGGACATGTTGACGGTGGGCATACATGTATTTGCGTCTTCATAACTGGAACTGGAGGGAACATACATGTACTTGTGACATGCACATAGAACCGTTGGGGTCCAAGATAGGGGACATAACTGACCAGAAAAATCCACATTTCCACAGTACTGTACTGGTGTGGCCTAGTGCTTTGCTGACAGGCTCCACGGGAGTAGGCCCACCAGCTTGGCGGGGTCTGTTGAGGGGGCATCTTCCAGAGTCACATCACCACATTGACCTCACAGTATTGCAGGTTTTTTGATCCGAACGGCCTGCTCCCCGCTTCAAGAACCAGCTGCCATACCTACACATGGCATACTCATGCATCCCTGTTACTGCTGGCACACGAGCCTCACAGGGTCAACCTGGTACCACACGTAATCATCCCTGGGTGTTTCACTGCAAGATCCCTTCCTCCCTGAACTGGATCTATCTATATACCCGGCTTTTCACTGGGCACCTCGCACTGCCCTGCTACTCATCACAGACTACGAGAATAAGGCTGGAAATTCAACAGGGCTGACAGAAAAACAACGAGGAGAAAGCAGGAAAAAGTAAGGAAAGGAAGAAGGGGGGGAAGTAAAAGAAACGACAAAAGAAGAGGAAGAACAGCAACCTCAACACCACAACCATAATGGGGAAGCCTGATGGCTGCCAATCCCGACTCACCTTTGAAAGCAAAAAAGCCTCTACTAGATCCACATCGGTGGACTCTGGACAGACCAGCACGGAGTAGTCTCATACCCCCTCGCCGACCCCCAGAAGGTGATGTTAAAACGTTGCTCCTGGCTATGAAACATAGCCTCAGTGACCTTTCAGGGAAAATGGACACTATGAACAACAGACTGGATTTTCTTGTGCAGAAAGTCGACAAACATGATGGGCAATTAAAAGAGGCAGAACGACGGATATCCGATTATGAGGATGCCACATCCCAGATGCGGAAGCAAATGTCGCAGATGGATAAAGTACTGAAAGTCATTGCTGCCAAAAATGAAGATTTAGAGGCTCGAAGCCGTCGCAACAACATCCAAATTATTGGCATACCAGAAAGCACCAACACTGGGCGCATGGAGGACTATATAGAGCGCCTGCTGACCACTACCTACGGAGCAGAAGCCATCTCAGTGCATATGGTGGTGGAGCGGGCACATCGCTCCCTGGGCCCCCGGCCCCCTCCGGGAGGAACTCCACGCCCCATAATAGCTCAGCTTTTAAACTATCGGGATCAGGATGAGGCCCTCAGGAAAGCTCGTGAAATAAAGGACCTGCACTTTGAGGGAAATGAGTTTACCATCTACCCTGACTTTATTCTGGCGGTGCAGGAGGCGCGCCGGAAATTCCTCCCAGTAAAGCTCAAACTTTGGAAGGCTCAGGTCGAATATGCCCTCCTGTACCCTGCACGACTCCGGATTATGCATCATGGCAAACACATCTTCTGCAGTACCCCGCAGCAAGTAGACGACGTAGATCACCACGACAGGAACGTATCTCCAGATCTCCGTCTCCAACTTTGGATTAAGTTGAGTTCAAATTGTTCTCCCTACCAGCCATGGTTGTGAGGTCCCCTGCTTCCTCTGCGAGGAGATAGATGGATGAAGCAACCGGGCTGAGGAGCTCCACGCGCCTTGTCTCCACTGGGCGGAGACTGGGTTTGCCCCTCATGCTGCATTGCCTCGCCTACAAGTTGGACACGGACAGCTTAGTGCCCTTAAGGGCTTTACACACTGTATATGCTGCATGTTTGAGGAGCGAGGGCTCTCCCTCTAATTTTTCTTATATGCTATTCTTGTTCATGTAATGGTAGGACAGCAATAAACTTCGCCAAGCACCCTTCCCTTACCGCTCTGTCCCCCCCTTACAACGGGAAACAAGGGAACTGCAATGCAGTGGAGGTGGAACATGGGAAGGGTTGTCATAGCCCAATGGTGCCCCCCCCCCCTTATGGGAGATCCCCTTTTCTGTTTATCATCTACTCTTTCGTTGTGATATACCCTACTGGGTGGAAATTACTAGTTTTTGAATTGTACGGTTCTGAAATTTGGGGAATATGGGAGGGCACTTGAGTACCGTCATGACTGGGGTGCTGTTGTGGGTGGGGGAGGAATGGGATTTGATAGTCGACTCATTGCCGAAATGCAAGGGGAAATGTTAAGGGGAGGGTTAGGGGTGGGAATGTTACTGTATGCATTAATGCTTAAGAGACAGCAACTGATAACCATTTTCGCTTTTTGTGGGCCATTTACACACTTTGTGTACACAGCCACACACACTACCACACAGCCCTACCTTCTGATCGCAAATCTAACTGGTAATGTCCTCAAACACTGAGCCTTTATGAATCAAATTGATTACGTGGAATGTAAGAGGCCCTGGGGACCCCCGCAAACGCTGACAAATATTGGCGTATTTGGACAGACATAATATACAGATAGCAATGCTTCAGGAAATGCATACAGACCCAGGATGGGACGAGATTCATGTTTTGGCAGTAAATGGGCTTCCGCTCCGGTGTTCTCTTCTTATTCCATATACTCACGGGCACACTTATATTGGTCAAAAAGACCACACCCTTAATAACTGGAGGAACTCACAGTGATCCCAGCTGCTAACTTTGAGGTACATTGGGCACACAATCGGTTATTCTCGCCTGCTGCTATGGGCCAAATACTCATAACCCAAATTATTTCACTGCGTTATGCGGACAGATAATTAAGGTGGGATCCACTCACGTCATATGGGGTGGAGATTTTAACATTGCCCTACCTCCCTCCCTAGACAGATCCAATCCTCTTCCACTGCACTATAACAACACACAGGATGTTCTTTCTCAATTATTTCTCGACCACGAGCTTATAGATGCGTGGCGATATGTCCACCCATCTACAAGAGAGGGCACCTTTTACATGGCTGGACACCTAACCTGGTCACGCTTGGATTATTGGGTGTGTTCTAGAGGGGTTAGCACTTGGATACATTCGGTTCAGCATATGGCTAGAACGTACTCTGACCATGCACCTGTGTGCCTAGTGATCACGCCACCTAATTTAATTTCAACCCCACGATGTTTTAGACTTGTACCAGAGGCACTATTGGATGCGTTTTTTCAGACGGAGATAGGTGAAGAGATAGCTGACTTTTTTGCTAGAAATAAGGGCTCTGTTACGAATGTGGGTACGGTCAGGGAGGCTTTTAAAGTCACTATGCGTGGCACATGCATTTCCAAAAGCTTCGAGGTGTTACAGGATTAACAATGAAATCTGCGTGCTCTAGAAATTGAGATTAAGAAACTAGAACTCAGCATGCAGAACGAGACGTCGGGTGCCCAAAGGGCACTTCTTCGAGAAAAAATAACAGACTACACCACTACAGCGGATCGGGAAGCCAAATTCAGGGGCAAGTGTTTTATGGCCCGAAGGTATGGTGAGGGGGAGAGACCTGGAAAAGCGCCGGCGACTGAAATTAGACCACCCCGTTTTTCTAACTATATCCTAGAAGTGGTGGGAGGTGATGGGGTGCGACAAAGATAGTCGGGATATTCTCCATGCCTTCACTGATTTTTATGCAGCTCTGTATAGTTCACGCCATACTGCCCCCCCCGGACTTATCACATTATCTAGAAGATGTAGCGCTGGGATGGCTGGGAGTTCACCAACGGGAATTTTTGAAGGCGCCATTCGAGGATAATGAGCTTCGTGAAGCCATCCTGCAGATGACATCGGGGAAGGCTCCTGGGCCCGATGGCCTTCCTATAGATTTTTACAAAATGTATATCGATCAGATCCTCCCAGTTTTAAAAGAGGTCTTACTGGAAGCCCAGGAAAATCAGACTCTACCTGCGACGATGAGGAAGTGCTCATTATCTCATTAATAAAGCCCGGTAAGCCCGCAGATCGATGTGAGTCTTATCACCCCCTCTCGCTAATTAATGCGGATGCCATGATACTTGCCAAGCTAATAGCCAACCGGCTTAAGCTCCTTATGGAGAAAATAGTCTTACCGGACCAGGCCGGCTTCATCCCTGGCAGGGCGACCTCCCATAACCTACGGACACTCTTTTCTATACTTCAAAATGTAGATCCAAAGCTGGCACTTGTGGCGGTCTTTCTTGACGCCACAAAGGCCTTTGATTCGGTCGAATGGGACTACCTCTTCACCATACTCCAATGTATGGGGCTCCCCAATGGCTTCATGGCCTATATCAGACTCCTATACACGGCACCGACTGCGAAGGTCCAAATAAATGGCCACGTCTCTTCCCCGATCTCCCTGTTGCGGGGCACTCATCAGGGATGCCCATTATCTCTCCTATTATTCGCCCTTGCAATGGAGCCATTAGCAGCTAAAATTCGGCAACATCATCAGGAGAAAGGGCTCCGATGTCTATTGTGCCCCATACTCATATCTCTTTCTGCATGTGATGTTACACTTTATGTAAAGGAGCCGCACCAAAACCTAAACCCACTTCTCAGGGAATTTGTCAAGTTCGGTGGCCACTCAGGTATTCATATTAAATTGACTAAATCCCAAATTTTCCCACTAACTGCTGCTGCTACACCCTTTAATACGGACTTCCCCATTGCGTGGAGTTCGGACGAGGTGCGATACCTAGGGATCACTGTTGCGATGGATCGTGAGGAGTTGATGCGTCTAAATTATGGGTGTACACTGGATCATGTCGCTGGCTGTGTGACTCGTTGGAATGCCCTTCCACTAACCATGGCAGGACGCATCTCCCTCAGTAAAATGGTTGTCCTACCGAAAGTTTTGTATTTATTCTTAAGCAATCCATATGACCCAGGGCGACATTTTTTCTCCAGCCTCCGTGCGGAAATGATCAGGCTGGTCTGGAGAGACAAAAAGCCCCGGTTAAAATGGAACACACTTATGCGACCGTACTCACAGGGGGGATTCGATATCCCTAATTTCGAATTGTATTACATATGCGCTCAGGCACACTTTGCCCATTTTTGGTTCACCCCCCACCCGGTATACACTTCATATGGCTACCGAGCAATGGCTTGCAGATCCTATCTGATTAGAGGGGGTTATGCTCTCATCGATCAAGCCTCAGGAGCCTCGCACCACTTCTGTGGAATGCACGCTCCAGGCCTGGCACCGCACTGCTGATCGATCACAGACACCATGACTATATTCGCCATTGCTTCCACTAGTATATCATCCACAGATGCCTTTACTACAGGAAGGGGTGTTTAGAAGGGTCGCTAGGACCCGGAAACTCTGCTCCTGGGGCGACTTATACATGAGTGGTAAATTCCGCACCCTACACCAGCTCTTTTCGAACCCCCCACCCACTAATATGGAAACATTTCTATTCACTCGCTTACGGCATGGGATGAGGGACTGCACCCCAGATTATCTAATGGAGCCTGCGGTGCTCACACCGCTGCATCATGTACTGCGCACATCCACAGCCTCACATCTAGTGTCCACCTTATACCGCACCATGTACACAGATCCTGCATACCCCACATGCGCTGCCCGGGACAGGTGGTCGGCTGAACTGGAGCATCCTATCACTGACACGCAATGGGGATTCTGTAAACAAACAGAACAAATCTCTTCAAGCAGCCGCCTGCGCATCACCCACTACAAATTTCTCCAGCGTAGTTACTACACTCCAGTGAAGCTACATACGTATGGGTTGCGAGACACAAGTAGATGTGACAGATGTAGGGCAGAGGCTGCGGACTTCCTCCACCTCGCCTCGGGCTGCCCGGGTGTGTACGCATACTGGAACACGATATTCACAACATTAGACCACATGGTTTCTATATCACTCCTAAGATCTCCTCTGGTGGCTCTACTCGGCTATACTGAGCAGATCCTGGCAAAACATCGCCAGTTTGTGGCCTTTGGCCTTATGTTGGCTAAAAGATGGGTTGCCTGCAAATGGGGACGTGGGAGGGCACCTAAATTCAAGGACTGGATTGGTGACATGATCTTATGGCAGGATCAAACGTGTATGTATGCCGAATTGGTCCCAATTTCCTCACGTCCTAGGGACATATGGGGCCCACTGCAGACATACTTACTGGAACACCCAACCACCAGCGAACAGGAAACCGGCTACTCACTAGTACGAGTGTGGGAGCCAGCCATTACATCCCATGTTTCTGTATGTCCTTGATGTAAAAGATGCCCACCTCCTGCGGAGGACCCCCAACCACTGATCTTTATAGCATTATATGACATTCCTGATGTAAGTTGTTCACCTACGAACTTAAGGCGAGGACTCACGAGAAAAGAAATGTGTATCTATGCATGAACAATTCTGTTTTAAGTGAATATATTTATCAACTGCTGTGATTTAGTCCTGTATACATTGCTGACTGTCTCTTCCATATAATGTGATTGCTGTTATACTACTTTAATAATATTAAATAAAATAAAAAAAGGCCCACCTGCACACAACAGCACAGTGTGTTTGTGTGTCTGTTGACTTGGGGCCTGATTTGGAGTTAAGGAGACAGGTTATTCATCACAATCGTGACGGATATTCTGTCTGCCGTATTACAAGTGCTATTGGATATAATGCACTTGTCATGCGGATGAAGGGATATTTGTCACGTTTCTGACAGAGTAACCCGTCCGAAAGACTCCACTCTAGATAAAGCCCATAGGCTCATATTGAACATTCACCCATCAACACAACCACACACACAAACTTGACCTTAAATGAAGAGTGTCTTTTCTAATAAAATAGCCCGACCTATCGACTTTGCCTGTGCTTGTTTACGTACGAGGATGGCACCCTGTTCCACCTCAACCTAAATAAGGAGGATAAGGGTACAACTACCGACCTTCCACAAGTTTCAGCTCTGTTCAGATTTGGATATCCTGCAATTTTTGAATCTGAATCACTCAAAAACTGAGCTAAGGCTAATTAGCAGCAAACTTAGACTTGGGACCCCAAACTATGATCTCAGTCCATGAATCACAGCCCTTCCCTAATCAATGCAGAGAGACACCCGAGTATCTCGACAGATTGAGAGATGAACCTTGAATTGAAAACTACCTCGTCACCAGTTCGTTTTGTTCACCTTTGCATTTTGCGTCGTTTGTTATTTTCTGTCTTTTCTTCAGAAAGTCATAACTGTCAATTATTTTCTACAGTCCCACCTTGGCTTTGGCAACCCAGTCTACTTTGCATTTCCTAAGAAAACTATTTAAAATGTCTGCACATTCAGAATGTGGCTGAGAGTCCGGTATTTAACCTAAAACGTACAACTATGATTCTACGGTCTTTCGCGAATAACACTGGCTTACAGTCAACCACCAGTGCATTCTATTCAATTCCACTTGCATTACGAACGGAAATACCAATGCACAAACCCACAGTTGCGGAGTAAATTTGTCATGTGTAAATGCACCTTTGTGAATAGGTCCCACTATCTCCATTTTGCCTCCAGTGAGAACAGGTTTGCTCTCTTGTTTGCAACAATAAGTTTAATTTAGACAGGTCTTAAGGCATCCCTTAGTTTTGTTTGCCTCATTAAGCTGAATTTACATTTGCCCATCTTCTTTGAAGAGTTGGAAATTCAGCTAATGAGTCCTAACCACTCCTGCTATGAGTTGCATTCATTCTTTAAACATAAGGGTGGCAAAGGACAGTCCTTAAGGGACCCCACAGCTAAACTCCCAGGCTTCAGAGTAATACCTGCAGAGATTAACCTGCTGGAACGCATGGCCAAAAAGGACTTAATCCAAAACTATTCTACCTCTTTACCTAATATCTTTTAAACAACATTTTACATAGTCCTGACCTATCGTCTTCCATTGTGAGGAAATGGACCCAACCAAGCATACCTTTTCCCACACATCCTTCTGTAAAGCCGGACTGTTTTCCAAGTTAAAACCGACGAGCAGAGAAATCATATATAATACTCATGCTTCCTACTCTCTGGTAACATAGTGATTCTCCTTTCTAGCTACAAGCTAAAACATGGGTTTTTAGGTCTCGCCTGACCCAGCGCATGCGCTGGTCTGGCGAGACTTATTGAGAGGGCTCCAAAAAGTGCTACCAGGCCAGCCTAGAGCTGCAGTGCATGTGCGCGGGCGCGCGCGACGCGCTTTGCCGCACTTTACCGCGCTTTACCGTGATTACTTTCATGGCCGCACGGCCGCTTTGATGTTTGATCGCGATCACTTTCGCGGCCGCACAGCCGCTTGGCAACCCCAATAGGTCTCGCTTTTGGGACCTTATAAGTATTTAGTTATGCAACTGTTGCATGGCTAAACACTTATAAGGTCCCAAAGGCGAGACCTATTGGCTATGACAATGCTTGTTATTCTGTGGTGTACTAAATAAAAATGTACAAACAGTACAACTAAACAACATGTGAACAGACAATACTTGCTCCCAATATTTTTATGAGAAGGGGACGTGGGATTTGCACATATCTAAGGCACAATGCTAGCAATAACACTTCAGTTTCCCAAACTGCCTATACTATTGCAAAACAAAGCATTAATAAAAATACATAAAAATCATCAAATAATAACCCAATTATCACTACCCTACATTTTTCAGAAGAAAAATAAATAATTTAATAAAACCCATATTATATTATCCAACAAAAAGTAAAGGCCAAAAGTCACAAACCAGAGTATAAAATGCAAGTAAGCAAAATGAAAGATTTATAAGGTGAGAGATGGACAGGACAGTAATATAGCTTTGAAGGTGCACACCTAACATCATGATGGTATGGAGAAAAATAAAGAATGTATTGAAACCCTCTCCGACTGCTGCGACAGAAGATCCTCCAGAAGGGGAAGGCTAATCGGAGGACCCATGGCCATACTCTACAGCTCGAGATACCAAACTCTCCGAGCCCAGTCCAGAGCCACAAGAATGGCTTGGACCAGGTACTTCCTGATCTTCCTGAGAACTCTGGGCAGGAGTCGCATGGGTGGAAAGGGTCAGTCAGTCAACAATAGCTTTATTCGGTTAATAATTAAAACCATCAAAGCATACACAAAATTTCATTTGCAAATAGTTACACTTGAGAATAATTTACAAAGGAATTTCAAACAATACACAATTTACAATTATACATAAAACATGTTTGGCGAACATTAACATTAAAAAGTAAGACAAGCCAGAAATTATAAAACTATTTTATAGTTTCAAAAAAGAAAGAAAAAAAGGCCCAGTCTCAGACTATCAAACGTACTAAAAATGGGGGTAAGATATATTAAACTACATTCGGTTTCTACTTCTAATAGCCCCAGTAAGGTAGCTGGCAACTCCAAAACAGACAAAAGGAGAACCCAGCATTTGCAAGTATACCAACGCGGGCCTCACTTGCTCAAAGTGACAGTTCTTAAAAATGGGGCGAATAAATTTTTTACGTTGCAAAATGTAAAATTTACAGAAAAAAATCATATGCAGCGTATTTTGTTCAGAGGCATTATCACAAGGACAAAGGCCCAAGGTGCCCTCTTTAAAAAAGCCCTTCGGGTGAGCTAGGAGCCAAGGTAACATGCCATGTTTAAACCTAATCAATAAAAACAAGTGAAATGGATTATTTATATAGGTCAAGTATGGCTGAATCACATTGCCCATACTTAACATGACAAATCTCCTAACAGATGGTTTGCACACTTCCTCGCCTTCTCTCAACAACTTTGCCCTGCACATGAACTGAGACTTAAAATCTTTTATTTCTGATTTAGACAACTCGCATGGTCTATCAAATAATTCTAAATAGCCAAGAGTCTCCAGTTTAGATTTAATATAACGCAGCCAAGGAATACACAAGGCTTTGTCAAGAACCAGACAATCTTGTATAATGAGCTGGTTTAGGCTTGGAGGGTGCTGCGCCCAAACCCTTAACCAACCCATTAATGGGGCAACAGAAATCTGATCCATTAAGTACTCAGCCCCCAAGTTTTCATGGATATTAAAAATTGAAGTAGAAACGGGTAATGACAATAGTTTCCGATAAAAGGCATTCTCAATTAATTGAATCTCAACTGGCGACGTATAGCCCCAGACCTCACTGCCATACAGGGCCATAGGCACGCACTTAGCATTATATAGCTTCAAAAATGCGGGCAAGGGTTTGCAGCCCAACCGTTTTGCAAAACCCAACAAGGCTCCGGTTGCTCTAGCGAGAATGTTCTGTTTCTGAGCATGTTGCGTGACCCATGATCCTCTGTCATCAAAGGTGACCCCCAAATATGGAAAGGTCTGCACTTTGGTAAGCTCCTGCGCGTTGCAGAAAAATTTGACCTTTTTTGCAGCTCCATCTCCTATTGTCATTGAATGTGATTTTTTAAAATTTGGTACTAAGTCCAAGGAGACCATAAAATCGTTAAAACCATTTAAAAGGGCTTGAAGGCCTCTCGCAGTTCTTGCCAGCAAGACCGTGTCATCCGCATACAACAAAGCGGGAATCAACTTAGTACCTGCTCTTGGTATGTCTTTACTAGATGAGGACAAAACTTCCCCCAGGTTGTTAATATAAAGCGAGAAAAGCAGGGGCGCAAGAATGCACCCCTGTCTTACCCCACGCTTCACCTGCCAGGCTTCAGATAGATTCCCGTCCTTATTATAACGGACCGCCGCAGTAGTATCTTCGTGTATGAGTGCTAAAAAGGAAATCAGCACAGGGTCAAGACCCATAAGTGCCAGGGAAGCCCATAATTTTTGGCGATTAACCAAATCAAAAGCAGTAGACAGGTCCATAAATGCTAAATGTAAGACCCCCTGCTTCGCAATCGTGTACTTCCCAATAATAAGATGCAAATTAAGGCATTGACCCACCGTGCTCCTTCCCTTTCTGAACCCATATTGGAGGTCCGAAATAATGGAGTTGTCCTCCAACCAAGTTGTTAACCTTGCTAGGACAACTTTGCCCATTATTTTCATGGCAGAATCTAGAAGAGAAATAGGCCGATAGCAAACCGGATCCTCTCTAGCACCTTTTTTAAATATTGGTACTATCACGGCCTTACCCCAAGAACGGGGAACACCCTCCTTTGCTGCCGCATTAAAAACTGAGGTTAAAAGTTTCGCCCAGTACTTTGAATCTGCCTTGTACAAATCTGCGGGAACGCCATCGGGGCCAGGTGCTTTGCCCTTTGCCATTGACTCGATGGCGTCCCGAACTTCAGCCTCATTGAAATTAATTTTCGATGACTGATTAATATCCCCAAAATTTACTGGATTCTGTTCTGGAATTTCAGAATAAAGCCCACTAAAATGAGACACCCATTTGTCTGGGGAAATAAGACAATCATTAATAGTATTTTCCAATTCATTAAAAAGTGGGCTATTAATTACTTTCCAGAATTGGGAACTACTTTTTAAGACACTAGCGTCTGACAATTCTTCCCACGCCATGTTTTTTAGACAAATTTTCCTTGCCTTTAGGTTTTTTTTTGAAGGATCTTCTTGCCTCCGCAATCCTGCTGGTATCTTTCGCACCATCTTTTAAGGCCAGTAAAAGAGCGGAGTGCGCACTACTACATGCCTGATCAAACCAGTTTTTATGCTTCTTAGGTCTTGGTTTCCCGATGAGGGTTAGATTATCCATAATCTGGCTGGTTATTCTCTCAAAGGCACCAAGAATATCCCCTGGTTTAGATTCTGTTGCTATGCAGATATTAAAATCCTCCAAATTACTGTGATATAATTTATCTAGCAAATCAATCGGAGTGATAACATCCCATCTCAGGCGTGTTCCCTGTTTAATAGGGACTATGTTTGAATTAGAAATTATAGTCCTATAATTAGGCCTAATCACCGCATTAATATTTAATTCCAAAGATAGGGGATTGTGATCACTTAGGGCATTTGGAATGACACAAAAAGGACCTATCCGATCCTTCAAAGTACAGGAAATTAATATATGATCAATAATACTGTTGTGGCCCTGACCAGTAAATGTGGGAACAGGAAATAATAAATTCTGCATTGGCACAAATAAATTGAAGGCAGATACAATACTGTCTAGAAACGTCCCCCCCCCCTTTGAATGATCAAAATGGGCTTCCTCCTGCGGGCAATAGACCTGATTAAAATTTCCAGAACAATTAGATTGGCTTATGTGAATATTAAAATCGCCAAACAATAACAAATAATAAGGTGTAACATTGTTTGCATCAAAATCATCCAAAAAGGAGGATAAGGCCTTTAAATGCTTCAATTCCTCCGTCCTCGTATATGAGTTATAAAAATTCACAACCAATATTGACGGAAGATTATCACCTGCAACTTTAACCGCCAATATATTGGGTGAACTAGTCTCAACAAGTTCAGTGCTATACATCAACTTAAGACTGAATAACAACAAGAGACCACCCTAGGTCTCCCCGAGGATGAGGACACAGCATATTTAATAAATGACTCAAACCCGTCCAAATAAAAAGAATCTCTAGCCTCCCACGTCTCTTGCAGTGCAATTATGTGAAAGGTAGAGAGAAATGACTTCCAACATATATCCTCTCTTTTTGCTCTCAACCCAGCTATATTCCATGACAAAGTTGTGACCTTATTTACTGATAAGTTTGCCCCCTCAGGACCATTAACTTGTACCACACTATTTCCCAAGGACAATGGTTGGGAAAAGGGGTCCACTACCTCCTCGCTGACAAGGGGCCCAACAGGCACATGATTGAATATGCCAGCGGGAACCTTGGCCTGATCATCTTGAGTGCACTTAATTATCGGCCGGATAGTACCGTTATCCCGATAAGTTTTTCGGGTAGCGGGACAATAAAGAACCGTATTATAATTAACAGGCATCACGTTTCCCTCTTCTTCCATACACAACCCACTGGATTCAATATCCAGAGACTGGGTATGAACTATATAGAGTCAGTCATTTATATCCAGAGAGCTAAGGGCCTCGTATCTGTTACTAAGGGCCAAAGTCCTAGTCGCAGGGACAGGTTGAACAATAGAACCACTGTTCCCACTCCATCTCTGTAAATAAGGTGGATAAAAAAACCCAACTGGGAGGATGTTCACATAATCCTCATGTAATCTAGACGTCCCTGCCTGTCTAAAAATGTTGGCTACCAATTCAGGGGAGCTGAAACTCACCACAACACAGTCACCCTTAAGTGTCTTATTTAACTTCCCAACCCAGGGGACCCTTCTTACCATTTTAAAACACTCAAAAAGGTGACTCCCCAAAACAGTCTTTCCAGCTAAAAAATGTAGGGCTTTGTTCCTCAAGGAGCACCAATTCTCTTCCTTCCCATCAGTGGGAGCTGGAACGTTTGCCAGGATGACAGTATAAGGACAAGCCTCTGGTGGCAAATGCAGGGGAAATTCCTTGATTACCTGTGTAGGGGCCAAACTTACTCTCCTTAACATATCCCGAGGTCTCGCAATAACACCCCCAGATGGTTCAGCGACCACTGCGGGTGGATTAGTAGCACCTACAACAGTGGATATCATAGAATCGGCTAGGTCGGATACTCTGGAAATAGCTCCAGATAAGATGGGTCTCTCCAGTAGATTACGGTTTGATAATGATGTTTCCTGACCAGCTATATGCCGCTCAATCAAAGTAAGTCTATCGTCAATTTTATCAAGTCTATTCAAAACCGGCGACAGAGAAACCTTCAATTGCTCATCCATAAGCTTTAAAATTTCAATCAAATTAAAACCAGCAGAAATAACAGAAACCTGAGCAGTATTAGCATTTAACCCAAGAGTCTTATTCCCCTGTGCCAGGGGGGCCAACGTACAATCCTGGGGAACTAGGTCAATAGCAGGCTTTTCATTCCGGCATTGTTTTACTTTTTGACGAGTTCCATTAGGGCCCTTAGTCGCTTTTCTTTTACCCTTGTTTAAGTTAGTAGTGGAGCCCAGTGATACTCGAGATTGGCCAGAGCGAGTAGCTCGAGGTGAGAGAAGAGAGCCACCAGTATGATCTAATACAGGTGGAGCAACAGCATCAGTAACTTCTGATGCGGGCTCTACAACAGATGGACAACTAGCCAGCCTCACGTCAATGTCAGCAGCAAGTACATCCAATTGTGATCCAGAATTAGGCAATAAAACTGGTTCCAAAGAAAGTCTCCTCTCTACAATTTCGATTTCTCTGGCAACAACAGATTCCGCTTTCTTCAGGAAAGCTTCCAAGGTCCCCGAGCCCCCTTTACCTGCAACTTTGATGTTATTTTTTGCCATAACGAGAGTAAGAGATCATAAAAATGAGTACAAGCGTGCCAGACCAAAAATTAAATGGGAACAACCTATGTAAACACCAGTGCACACAAAATACTGCAACAATTATAGTCAGCCTCCTTAGTTGCTATACGAGCGTGGCAATGCTCCCAATTACCATCAACATAGAGGTAATATTGTACCTTAACTCAACAGGAGGACCGAACGATGGTACTCTCACACACGAAGTTAGAGGGATAGCCCAGCCCGGCCTCCTCCGGCCCCGGACGGCCACAGGCAGTCCCGCCCTTGTCCCGGGCTTTTCCCGGCGCGTCCCGCGCGCGTCCTCGCGGGGCGAGGGACCGGGCCGCCGTTTATGCGCCTCCCGGCACGTGGTGACCTCACTCCCTGGCGCCCACGCACAGGGAATCCTGGGGCTTGTGGTTTCCTGGCTCCGTTGAGCGAAGTCCGGTAAGTCCTTCTCCCCCCTCGGCTATCAGGCAGGTACAATGGCGTAGGGACTGCAGCGTCAGCGGGATACCAGCCGTAGAGAGCTGGAAGAGAACAGGGGGCTCAGCACCGGGCCGCCGTTTATGCGCCTCCCGGCGCATGGTGACCTCACTCCCTGGCGCCCACGCACAGGGAATCCTGGGGCTTGTGGTTTCCTGGCTCCGTTGAGCGAAGTCCGGTAAGTCCTTCTCCCCCCTCGGCTATCAGGCAGGTACAATGGCGTAGGGACTGCAGCGTCAGCGGGATACCAGCGGTAGAGAGCTGGAAGAGAACAGAGGGCTCAGCACCGGGCCGCCGTTTATGCGCCTCCCGGCGCGTGGTGACCTCACTCCCTGGCGCCCACGCACAGGGAATCCTGGGGCTTGTGGTTTCCTGGCTCCGTTGAGCGAAGTCCGGTAAGTCCTTCTCCTCCCTCGGCTATCAGGCAGGTACAATGGCGTAGGGACTGCAGCGTCAGCGGGATACCAGCGGTAGAGAGCTGTAAGAGAACAGGGGGCTCAGCACCGGGCCGCCGTTTATGCGCCTCCCGGCGCGTGGTGACCTCACTCCCTGGTGCCCACGCACAGGGAATCCTGGGGCTTGTGGTTTCCTGGCTCCGTTGACCGAAGTCCGGTAAGTCCTTCTCCCCCCTCGGCTATCAGGCAGGTACAATGGCGTAGGGACTGCAGCGTCAGCGGGATACCAGCGGTAGAGAGCTGGAAGAGAACAGGGGGCTCAGCACCGGGCCGCCGTTTATGCGCCTCCCGGCGCGTGGTGACCTCACTCCCTGGCGCCCACGCACAGGGAATCCTGGGGCTTGTGGTTTCCTGGCTCCGTTGAGCGAAGTCCGGTAAGTCCTTCTCCCCCCTCGGCTATCAGGCAGGTACAATGGCGTAGGGACTGCAGCGTCAGCGGGATACCAGCGGTAGAGAGCTGGAAGAGAATGGGTGGAAAGGGATACAGGAGGCCTGAGCTCCACTCAAGAGAAAAATCATCTCCAAGCGAGCGCTACCTTTGAAACTCCAGTGTGCAGAACTGCTGACATTGCACATTCTCAGCAGTGGCGAACAGATCTAACCAGAGCTCTCCCCACTGCTGTAAGAGACCTTGCATCGCCTTCGGATGGAGATGCCATTTGTGATCCACTAGGCATCTTCGGCTGAGTTTGTCTGCCCTGCAGTTCAAAGAGCCTGACAGGTGCTGAACCACCAGGGTTATGCCCTGATGTTCTAGCCATGTCCAGAGGCACAGAGGGTCCATGAACCCACCCCACCCTGTTTGTTGCAGTACCACATGCAGTAGTGTTGTCCAGGAACACCTGCACTAGCCTTCCCTTGATGGAGGATAGAAAGGCTTTCAATGCCAGCCAGATCGCCTGGAGGTGCAGTAGGTTAATGTGGAGTCAGGATTTTGCTGGAGACCAGAGGCCTTTGATTATCACATCTCCCAGGTGGCTACCCCATCCAAGAAGTGAGGCATCAGTCACCACTGTGAGATCTGGTTGGGGAAAGGAGAGGGGTCTGCAGCTTACCCAATCACGGTTCGTTAACCACCACTGCAGATCTTTTGCAGTTCCCTCCGAGATCCAGACCATGTCGGACAGATTCCCCTGATACTGTACCCACTGGAATTTCAGGTCCCGCAGCAGAGACTGCATATGCCCTCAGACATCTGTCACACGCAGGATGCAGGAGGCCCTGAGGCCCAGCTGCCTCAGAATCAGTGTCACTGAAAAGCAGGGTAGAGGCTGAAAGATCTGTATCATAGCCTGAATATCCTGGACTCACTGTTCGGGAGGATAAGCCCCAAATTGCACTATGTCTAGAACAGCCCGATGAAAGGTAACATCTGAAAGGGAGTCAGGTGTGACTTCGGCATGTGGATAGTGAACATCAGTCAGTGTAGGAGGTCCGCCGTAGTCTGGAGGTGAGAGTCGACTGCCTGGGGTGAGTCCGCCTTCCACAGCCAGTCATCGAAATAGGGAAAGACTGGTACCCTTGGTCTTCGCAGATGAGGTGTTACCACTGCCATCACTTTGGTGAACACCTGAGGGGCACTGATAAGGCCAAAAGGGAGCATGGTGAACTGAAAGTGTTCGGGCCCACCATGAACTGCAGATAGAGTCTGCAGGCAGGCAGTAGAGGAATGTGGAAATATGCATCGTGCAAGTGCAACACCACCATTCAGTCTTCAGGGTTCTGGGCAGACAGTCTTTGAGCGAGCGTAAGTATTCTAAATTTTTCCTTTGTGAAGAAGAAGTTGAGAGGGCACAGTCCTAGCCCATAGAAATAGAGCTCTGGCTCCAGTCTGTAGGGTATGACACCAGTCGATGCTGGAGGCATACAATGCCCCTCTGGCTCCATGCCGGAGGTGTGAATGAGAATGGAGACAGCACTGCCAGAGGTGCTCGGAGCATCAACATTGCGACCGGCATCAGAAAAGGTCGAGATGGTATGACTGGTGCTGGTCCTGGAGTGTTGCCAGGGGCGTTCCAGCCAGCAGGGAACAAGTAGAGGCTCCTCTTTACCCTGTGGCTTCTGAAGGAGCACCAGCAAGGACATGCAGGCCAAATTTGAGGTCCATGGCCTCATGAAATTTGCAGAGTTAGGCGGTGTTGCTCTGGCTCCAGGAGTCTCTGGGAGGTGCAGAGCTGGCCCAGGTTAAACCACAGAGCCAGGCATCGAATGACAGCGAGCCGTCATCTCGTTAGATGACTTCAACAGACAGGATGAAGTTGAAGACCTCTTCAAGTTCTTTTCTTTTTGTGGGACTTACCAGAACGCCAGGATGCATTGGACTGCGAAAAAGATCGATGGCTTCGCAACGGATCCAGAGACGTTTCAACCAAGATCGAGACGGTCATGGCCTTGAATGTTGAGTGACAAGAAGCTTGAGGGTTTGCCCTTTCAAGGCCTTGGGGTGCATGGCAGTTGACGCAGGTCTTCGTGTCGTGGTAGCACTCGAGGCACCAGAGGCAAACAAGATATGGGTCCTTCATTGACATCTGTTAGTGACAGGTGCTGCAGAGCTTGAAGCCAACTTTCCTTTTGGACATCCCTGCCACATTAGATGATAATGTCTCAAACATTTTCATCAAAAGGGTTGAAAAAAGGTCAGTTAAAAAGTGACTGGGGGTAGCGCTCTGTGGATCTGTGCTGCCTGGCATGGAAAGAAATTAACTTGCATCGGCACATTGGGTGGCACCTATAGAGGCTCATTTCACGTTACTTCCAGCACAGGCAGCACCGCCACGCGGAGCCAAACGATGACACCTACCAGCGCATAGGGCTACTGCTCATGAAAAAAGTACAGACCCAATCAAACTCTTAGGGATAATTTTAAGGTAAGGAATTTGTGGCTAGAAGTCACTATCAGATCAGATCATATAATTTGCTGAGTTATATAATTTAAAGGTATGAAATTATGTGGGTTCATGCATACAGGAAACAGTGCTTCTGTTCCTTGCTAAAATTAAACCCTAAGCACTGCTAAATTGAATAATGACATTCCAAAATGTCTAAGTAAAGGAAGTTACTTACCTGTAAACATAGTTCTTCTCCAGGGAAATCCTCATCAAAGTCGTAAAAACACTGAATTGTCCGACCCAGATGCGGGATGACAGGAATAACAACGTCTTTCTGCCCTTTTCCCAGGATGATGAACAGCTTACTAAAAGAACTCCCAGCATGTTTCCCACCTATTTTGGAGATGCGTTTCTCATGCCTAGCAATACAATTGCATCTCCCCAAAACAAAGAAGGAAGAGGATGTAGCCTTACGGCTAGAGTGGTCGACCTTGAAGCTGGGGAACTGGGTTCGAGTCTCGGCAACGACGCTCAACCTCCTGAGATTCTGGGCAAATCACGTAATCTCCCCGTGCCTAACAAAAATGAATGTGTCCATCTGTAACGAAATTGGTGCTCATGTAAAGCGCTCTGACACCTGATTTCTCGGGTCTAGTTTGCACTATATAAAACGCTAAAAAAAAAAAAAAAAGAAGCACTTACTTCTGCAAAGTACAAATCATCCACATGTGTTTTCTCTGCAGTTCCACTTTCTACAGATATCTTTAGACGCTTGAGGAAATTTCACATTGGCAATGTTACAGACACACAAGGTCACTAGAGACATTTTCTCTGCGTCCTTTAGGCAGTTGTAATGTAGGGGGTGCACTATACATTTACCCAATGAGGTAACACTTACTAATTAGCCAGCAGAAAGTACTCCAGTTGGGTAGAGGTGTTGCACAAAACGGTTGTCTCTTGGATAAATATGCAGGGCAGGATTCATTCTGGCACAATGCTCATTTCACAGAAATTAAACACCAACAGGTTACAGTTAGGCAATCAAATTTAAAAAAAAAACCAGTGAAATCCCCTGAAAAAACCAAAAGGTTACAGGGACGTCATAGTTAGGAAATAGAATTTAAAAACCTAAGAAATTCGCTGAAAAGTATAAAGGTTACAGGGACATTATTGTTAGGAAATAAAATTTAAAAAACGTAAAAAATCACTGGAAAAAAACAAATGTTAGAAGGATGTTTTAGTTAGGCTCACATTTCACTTGTACAAAACCAGAGACATTCAGCAGTTTAAACTTACGCCCCGCATTGCACTACTTATGACCTCACATATTATATCAGTCATGACATGGTCAATGACATCACTGATGACATCTCAAAGGACCTCTGGTAGGGAGTATTCAATAACTTACTCTGCTTGTAGAGGGAGCCTGAAGTTGCTTTATCATACACTCCATCACCTTGGAGTCTTACTATGCTTTTATCAAGTACCTCCAATCTTTCTGTTGCCTTTGACTTCACCACATCTGCCAAAGCCACCAGTGGTCTCTCAGGTATTCCCTCCATCTGCTCCTGCTGAACCATAATAGAAAAAAGCCTGAGCAAGAGTACAAGATCATGCACTAGGATTCTCTCTAGAAAAATTGTCCAGTTCTCTTTGCAGGAGAACAAAACATTCCAACAGGAGGTTTCAGTCTTGTAGGTGGTCCCAAAGGCACTCTTACTCCTGATCATCATTTGATTCTTTGGACGGTTCCTCCTTACCCATTTCCAATTCTCAATACAAGATTAAGCTGAAAACTGGGGAGAATTGAGGGTCAGCTGAATTTAATCAACCACATGGAGATGCTAACATCAGTCAAAAGAAATATGACAATTCTTCTTTGAACCGGTAGTAGTGGCAGGATCACTGTGTACGTGTCTTTTAACTCTATTACTATCATGAGGAAAGATGGCGTCTCTCTGCTAAGCTGCTTCACTAGCCCTCCCAACATGGCCGAAGTCCCACAGAATTATGCATAGGTTTGATGCCTTAACCTCTCTGTACCTCCTCATGAAAGATTACCAAGAAGTGAGAGGAGGAAATCGGATTATTTCATTCCCTCAAGTGTCATTATATGACTTATAGCATCCCAGACAGCTCTCACTACATATTCAGGAACCAAGATTGCCATGACTGCCGCTGGTGCCTACCAGATATCAACATGGAGATTGCCCACTAACTGCCTGGGAAAAATAGGAGTTATCATCCTGAGACCCTCTCCCACCGGCCTTTGCTTTAGCTGGCTCCTCAACAGGCTCTTTATTGCAGAGGGGATAAATATCAGTACCCTAAGAGACCTTCAATGCTCTGGAAATCACCCAGAGAAGTAGCCTCATAAGAGCTGAAACTGATGAGGAAACTGTTGTGCAGGAGTAGAAAGACCCAAGAGTCTGAGGGCAAAATCAACCTTTTCCCCAAACAGTTTGTATCCAGCACAAGGCACATCCATAAGGGATGCCAGCATATCTTGACAAAAGCTAGTGGATTGCATCCATGCATGCCACCAGAGGACCACAGATGTGGCCACTGTTTGCCACAAGCAGTCAGTAGTATCCAGGCCGGCCCCAAGCACATATTTGGCTACATTCTGGCCATCCCGAATAGTTTGAGCCAAAGAGGCTTAAGTCTCCTCCTGGACCACCGGCAAGGTCTTCTAGCTATCTCCCTGAGGGCATAAATATAACAGCCTAATAGGCAGAACACACTGATTGACCTCAATACCAAGCTGGCAAAGGAGAACTTTTGCTTCCTGAACACCTCAATCCATTTTGACTCTCTGTCAGGAGGAATCATGGGGAATACACTAGGATTTTGTTTGCTGGTGGAAGCCTTGGACCAACAAACGTTTAGATGTAGGAGGCTGTGTAAGAAACTCCAGGTCAACAGATATTAGTGCTCACAAGGGAATCAGTCAGACCTTGATTAAACAGAAATAAGGGCTCAGACTAGGACGGCCGAGAATGCAAAATCTCAGGAAGGCTATTTGTCTTGACTTCCACAGGAGGCATCTATATGACCAGGACCTCAGCATCACATCTGATGACTATGGCAGATTAAGCACTCGCCTCCATTGGAGGTACAAGGGGCAAAACCAACACTTTATCAGGGCTCATTATGTGGGGGTAAATCATTTCCATCATCATTATCAGGTGTTGGCAAAGTCTAGTCAGAATCCAAGCTAAAAAGATAATGGGGCCCCTGAGGATGGCTCTGTGATAGACAGAGTGTTTTCCATGAATTCGAACAGACTGGAATCGGGTGCAAAGGAGTGAAGTCAATGTGTCACCCTGGCCGGGGTTGAGATGGATTCGGCTAGGAGTTCGACTCTGGAGTCAGTATGGGCCCACACTCCAGCACCGATGATGTCTGGGCCATTGGTGATGAAGAAGGGACCAGCATGGGACTTGGAGTCAGAATGGAAGTCAGCACCAGAGTTGGTACGGAATTCTAGGCCGGTTCTAGGGGCTCAGAAAGCATTGAGGACAGATCCGCCAATGGTAACCCAACTGGAAGCCCCGGAAAATCAGCAAATCAAAAGAATGCCAAAAATATGCATCATTGGATGCTTAAAGGTTTCAACCTGCTGCAGCGAAACGGATGGCTAGGGAAATACAGGGTGCATTGCCATGAGTTTTGGAATCTGCTCAATGATCAGGAGCAAGATCGATTGACACAGACTTCTCTTTGAACAAAGAGTGGCGGGACGGGGTCAATACCACTTTGATTTCTCATGCTTCTCTTTCGACTTTCATTTTCACTTACTGGTCGACAGCGATTGAGAGAAAGACCTGTCATAGGAACATGCTTTGAGAGCTGGAATGGGTCTGTGCTCTTGACTTGGATCAAGAGTGGGATTTACACAAGGTCCGTGACTTCTTTTGATGCTTGTTTGGCTTCTTTTCACAGCCTCAGGTCATCATCAGGTGCACCGGGACACATTTTTCTCATGAATTTCAGTTGTGCCCTGAGCCCAAACACCAGAGGCACAACTCATACAGGTCCGTCACCGACATCTGTTTCCAACATTCACTGTACAATTTGAACAACCCTGTAATCTTTAGTGGGGATATCATTCTCTTGCACACTGGAAAAGAATTGAGAACATTTGTCAACTGAAAGAAAGGGAATGTAGCTCCAGATCCATGTTTTAAGGTGTGGGATGAAAAGAACTGGTGTGGACACACAAGCATGACATTTATGTGAGGCTCCACTCAGTCGCTTCTGTAGCAGGACTAGGCCTGCACACAGTCCCACCTAGTGGCATGTAAAAGCACTGCTGTGAAAACCTTGGGATCCAGTTTGGAGGTTGTAGAATATTTTACAATTGAGGAATCTGCAGTTAGAAGTGCCCATACACTCACCCGGATGAACTAAGGGGGATTTAAACAACAGAAGTGGCGGAGTGAGGTGCCAGCCGTCATGGCTTAACGCTTCACTCCGGCACAAGGCAGCACTCATGGAAAAAGCAAACACGAGGAGAAATATAGCATTTCTTCTTGTTTCGCCAACTTAAGGCCAGGTTTTCCCTGGTCTTAATTTTGGTGCTACCTCCTATTTACTGCTGCCCTTGTAAATAGGGTTACAACAAACAAATGATGGACGGAATGCTGACAATGAAGACATCCTCCCCCAGTCAAGAGATCTGGGTTAAATCCATCGTTCTTTTGCCCACTACGCCACCCCAGTTTAGACATGGCCATATGCAAATCAGTCTTGACCCTGTGCCTCATGGGAACAGTCCAGCCCGAACTGCCAAGCCATGTCTTCCCTGGACCGGAATCAAGCATCCTAGGACCGGTTTCTGGCTATCAGCCGTCATCAGCCAGGATAGCTTGACTCCAGTGGCGTAGTGAGCACGGGTCCCACGTCTGGGAATACCCATCCCACTTAGGGCGAAAAGCGTTACAACAAACAAATGATGGACGGAATGCTGACAATGCAGACATTCTCCCCCAGTCAAGAGATCTGGGTTAAATCCATCGTTCTTTTGCCCACTACGCCACCCCAGTTTAGACATGGCCATATGCAAATCAGTCTTGACCCTGTGCCTCATGGGAACAGTCCAGCCCAAACTGCCAAGCCATGTCTTCC
This sequence comes from Triturus cristatus, assembly GCF_964204655.1. Classification (NCBI taxonomy): domain Eukaryota; kingdom Metazoa; phylum Chordata; class Amphibia; order Caudata; family Salamandridae; genus Triturus; species Triturus cristatus. The sequence continues at coordinate 428,391,124 of NC_140593.1, forward strand.
CTGGACCGGAATCAAGCATCCTAGGACCGGTTTCTGGCTATCAGCCGTCATCAGCCAGGATAGCTTGACTCCAGTGGCGTAGTGAGCACGGGTCCCACGTCTGGGAATACCCATCGCACTTAGGGCGAAAAGCGTTACAACAAACAAATGATGGACGGAATGCTGACAATGCAGACATTCTCCCCCAGTCAAGAGATCTGGGTTAAATCCATCGTTTTTTTGCCCACTACACCACCCCAGTTTAGACATGGCCATATGCAAATCAGTCTTGACCCTGTGCCTCATGGGAACAGTCCAGCCCGAACTGCCAAGCCATGTCTTCCCTGGACCAGAATCAAGCATCCTAGGACCGGTTTCTGGCTATCAGCCGTCATCAGCCAGGATAGCTTGACTCCAGTGGCGTAGTGAGCACGGGTCCCACGTCTGGGAATACCCATCCCACTTAGGGCGAAAAGCGTTACAACAAACAAATGATGGACGGAATGCTGACAATGCAGACATTCTCCCCCAGTCAAGAGATCTGGGTTAAATCCATCGTTTTTTTGCCCACTACACCACCCCAGTTTAGACATGGCCATTTGCAAATCAGTCTTGACCCTGTGCCTCATGGGAACAGTCCAGCCCGAACTGCCAAGCCATGTCTTCCCTGGACCAGAATCAAGCATCCTAGGACCGGTTTCTGGCTATCAGCCGTCATCAGCCAGGATAGCTTGACTCCAGTGGCGTAGTGAGCACGGGTCCCACGTCTGGGAATACCCATCCCACTTAGGGCGAAAAGCGTTACAACAAACAAATGATGGACGGAATGCTGACAATGCAGACATTCTCCCCCAGTCAAGAGATCTGGGTTAAATCCATCGTTTTTTTGCCCACTACACCACCCCAGTTTAGACATGGCCATATGCAAATCAGTCTTGACCCTGTGCCTCATGGGAACAGTCCAGCCCGAACTGCCAAGCCATGTCTTCCCTGGACCGGAATCAAGCATCCTAGGACCGGTTTCTGGCTATCAGCCGTCATCAGCCAAGATAGCTTGACTCCAGTGGCGTAGTGAGCACGGGTCCCACGTCTGGGAATACCCATCCCACTTAGGGCGAAAAGCGTTACAACAAACAAATGATGGACGGAATGCTGACAATGCAGACATTCTCCCCCAGTCAAGAGATCTGGGTTAAATCCATCGTTCTTTTGCCCACTACGCCACCCCAGTTTAGACATGGCCATATGCAAATCAGTCTTGACCCTGTGCCTCATGGGAACAGTCCAGCCCGAACTGCCAAGCCATGTCTTCCCTGGACCGGAATCAAGCATCCTAGGACCGGTTTCTGGCTATCAGCCGTCATCAGCCAGGATAGCTTGACTCCAGTGGCGTAGTGAGCACGGGTCCCACGTCTGGGAATACCCATCCCACTTAGGGCGAAAAGCGTTACAACAAACAAATGATGGACGGAATGCTGACAATGCAGACATTCTCCCCCAGTCAAGAGATCTGGGTTAAATCCATCGTTCTTTTGCCCACTACGCCACCCCAGTTTAGACATGGCCATATGCAAATCAGTCTTGACCCTGTGCCTCATGGGAACAGTCCAGCCCGAACTGCCAAGCCACGTCTTCCCTGGACCGGAATCAAGCATCCTAGGACCGATTTCTGGCTATCAGCCGTCATCAGCCAGGATAGCTTGACTCCAGTGGCGTAGTGAGCACGGGTCCCACGTCTGGGAATACCCATCCCACTTAGGGCGAAAAGTCCAGGGAGGACCTGGCTTGGCAGTTCGGGCTGGACTGTTCCCATGGGGCACAGGGTCAAGACTGATTTGCATATGGCTGGGTTCAAACTGGAATGGCATGGTGAGCAAAAAAACGATGGATTTAGGCCCAGATCTCTGTACTGGGGTGAATGTATGACATTGTTCTGCATTATGTCCATCAATTGTTGTTTTTGCATTTGTCACCCCGAGTGGGAAGGGTATGCTCAGACGTGAGTCCCTTGCTCTCCATGCCACTGGAATCAAGCTATCCTGGCTGGCGAGGGCTGAAAGCCCGAAACCGGTCCTAGGATGCTTGTTTCCAGTCCAGGGAGGACCTGGCTTGGCAGTTCGGGCTGGACTGTTCCCATGGGGCACAGGGTCAAGACTGATTTGCATATGGCTGGGTTCAAACTGGAATGGCATGGTGAGCAAAAAAACGATGGATTTAGGCCCAGATCTCTGTACTGGGGTGAATGTATGACATTGTTCTGCATTCTGTCCATCAATTGTTGTTTTTGCATTTGTCACCCCGAGTGGGAAGGGTATGCTCAGACGTGAGTCCCTTGCTCTCCATGCCACTGGAATCAAGCTATCCTGGCTGGCGAGGGCTGAAAGCCCGAAACCGGTCCTAGGATGCTTGTTTCCAGTCCAGGGAGGACCTGGCTTGGCAGTTCGGGCTGGACTGTTCCCATGGGGCACAGGGTCAAGACTGATTTGCATATGGCTGGGTTCAAACTGGAATGGCATGGTGAGCAAAAAAACGATGGATTTAGGCCCAGATCTCTGTACTGGGGTGAATGTATGACATTGTTCTGCATTCTGTCCATCAATTGTTGTTTTTGCATTTGTCACCCCGAGTGGGAAGGGTATGCTCAGACGTGAGTCCCTTGCTCTCCATGCCACTGGAATCAAGCTATCCTGGCTGACGAGGGCTGAAAGCCCGAAACCGGTCCTAGGATGCTTGTTTCCAGTCCAGGGAGGACCTGGCTTGGCAGTTCGGGCTGGACTGTTCCCATGGGGCACAGGGTCAAGACTGATTTGCATATGGCTGGGTTCAAACTGGAATGGCATGGTGAGCAAAAAAACGATGGATTTAGGCCCAGATCTCTGTACTGGGGTGAATGTATGACATTGTTCTGCATTCTGTCCATCAATTGTTGTTTTTGCATTTGTCACCCCGAGTGGGAAGGGTATGCTCAGACGTGAGTCCCTTGCTCTCCATGCCACTGGAATCAAGCTATCCTGGCTGACGAGGGCTGAAAGCCCGAAACCGGTCCTAGTATGCTTGTTTCCAGTCCAGGGAGGACCTGGCTTGGCAGTTCGGGCTGGACTGTTCCCATGGGGCACAGGGTCAAGACTGATTTGCATATGGCTGGGTTCAAACTGGAATGGCATGGTGAGCAAAAAAACGATGGATTTAGGCCCAGATCTCTGTACTGGGGTGAATGTATGACATTGTCCTGCATTCTGTCCATCAATTGTTGTTTTTGCATTTGTCACCCCGAGTGGGAAGGGTATGCTCATACGTGAGTCCCTTGCTCTCCATGCCACTGGAATCAAGCTAACCTGGCTGACGAGGGCTGAAAGCCCGAAACCGGTCCTAGGATGCTTGTTTCCAGTCCAGGGAGGACCTGGCTTGGCAGTTCGGGCTGGACTGTTCCCATGGGGCACAGGGTCAAGACTGATTTGCATACGGCTGGGTTCAAACTGGAATGGCATGGTGAGCAAAAGAACGATGGATTTAGGCCCAGATCTCTGTACTGGGGTGAATGTATGACATTGTTCTGCATTCTGTCCATCAATTGTTGTTTTTGCATTTGTCACCCCGAGTGGGAAGGGTATGCTCAGACATGAGTCCCTTGCTCTCCATGCCACTGGAATCAAGCTATCCTGGCTGACGAGGGCTGAAAGCCCGAAACCGGTCCTAGGATGCTTGTTTCCAGTCCAGGGAGGACCTGGCTTGGCAGTTCGGGCTGGACTGTTCCCATGGGGCACAGAGTCAAGACTGGTTTGCATATGGCTGGGTTCAAACTGGAATGGCATGGTGAGCAAAAAAACGATGGATTTAGGCCCAGATCTCTATACTGGGGTGAATGTATGACATTGTTCTGCATTCTGTCCATCAATTGTTGTTTTTGCATTTGTCACCCCGAGTGGGAAGGGTATGCTCAGACGTGAGTCCCTTGCTCTCCATGCCACTGGAATCAAGCTATCCTGGCTGACGAGGGCTGAAAGCCCGAAACCGGTCCTAGGATGCTTGTTTCCAGTCCAGGGAGGACCTGGCTTGGCAGTTCGGGCTGGACTGTTCCCATGGGGCACAGGGTCAAGACTGATTTGCATATGGCTGGGTTCAAACTGGAATGGCATGGTGAGCAAAAAAACAATGGATTTAGGTCCAGATCTCTGTACTGGGGTGAATGTATGACATTGTTCTGCATTCTCTCCATCAATTGTTGTTTTTGCATTTGTCACCCCGAGTGGGAAGGGTATGCTCAGACGTGAGTCCCTTGCTCTCCATGCCACTGGAATCAAGCTATCCTGGCTGACGAGGGCTGAAAGCCCGAAACCGGTCCTAGGATGCTTGTTTCCAGTCCAGGGAGGACCTGGCTTGGCAGTTCGGGCTTGACTGTTCCCATGGGGCACAGGGTCAAGACTGATTTGCATATGGCTGGGTTCAAACTGGAATGGCATGGTGAGCAAAAAAACGATGGATTTAGGCCCAGATCTCTGTACTGGGGTGAATGTATGACATTGTTCTGCATTCTGTCCATCAATTGTTGTTTTTGCATTTGTCACCCCGAGTGGGAAGGGTATGCTCAGACGTGAGTCCCTTGCTCTCCATGCCACTGGAATCAAGCTATCCTGGCTGACGAGGGCTGAAAGCCCGAAACCGGTCCTAGGATGCTTGTTTCCAGTCCAGGGAGGACCTGGCTTGGCAGTTCGGCCTGGACTGTTCCCATGGGGCACAGGGTCAAGACTGATTTCCATATGGCTGGGTTCAAACTGGAATGGCATGTTGAGCAAAAAAACGATGGATTTAGGCCCAGATCTCTGTACTGGGGTGAATGTATGACATTGTTCTGCATTCTGTCCATCAATTGTTGTTTTTGCATTTGTCACCCCGAGTGGGAAGGGTATGCTCAGACGTGAGTCCCTTGCTCTCCATGCCACTGGAATCAAGCTATCCTGGCTGACGAGGGCTGAAAGCCCGAAACCGGTCCTAGGATGCTTGTTTCCAGTCCAGGGAGGACCTGGCTTGGCAGTTCGGGCTGGACTGTTCCCATGGGGCACAGGGTCAAGACTGATTTGCATATGGCTGGGTTCAAACTGGAATGGCATGGTGAGCAAAAAAACGATGGATTTGGGCCCAGATCTCTGTACTGGGGTGAATGTATGACATTGTTCTGCATTCTGTCCATCAATTGTTGTTTTTGCATTTGTCACCCCGAGTGGGAAGGGTATGCTCAGACGTGAGTCCCTTGCTCTCCATGCCACTGGAATCAAGCTATCCTGGCTGACGAGGGCTGAAAGCCCGAAACCGGTCCTAGGATGCTTGTTTCCAGTCCAGGGAGGACCTGGCTTGGCAGTTCGGGCTGGACTGTTCCCATGGGGCACAGGGTCAAGACTGATTTGCATATGGCTGGGTTCAAACTGGAATGGCATGGTGAGCAAAACAACGATGGATTTAGGCCCAGATCTCTGTACTGGGGTGAATGTATGACATTGTTCTGCATTCTGTCCATCAATTGTTGTTTTTGCATTTGTCACCCCGAGTGGGAAGGGTATGCTCAGACGTGAGTCCCTTGCTCTCCATGCCACTGGAATCAAGCTATCCTGGCTGACGAGGGCTGAAAGCCCGAAACCGGTCCTAGGATGCTTGTTTCCAGTCCAGGGAGGACCTGGCTTGGCAGTTCGGGCTGGACTGTTCCCATGGGGCACAGGGTCAAGACTGATTTGCATATGGCTGGGTTCAAACTGGAATGGCATGGTGAGCAAAAAAACGATGGATTTGGGCCCAGATCTCTGTACTGGGGTGAATGTATGACATTGTTCTGCATTCTGTCCATCAATTGTTGTTTTTGCATTTGTCACCCCGTGTGGGAAGGGTATGCTCAGACGTGAGTCCCTTGCTCTCCATGCCACTGGAATCAAGCTATCCTGGCTGACGAGGGCTGAAAGCCCGAAACCGGTCCTAGGATGCTTGTTTCCAGTCCAGGGAGGACCTGGCTTGGCAGTTCGGGCTGGACTGTTCCCATGGGGCACAGGATCAAGACTGATTTGCATATGGCTGGGTTCAAACTGGAATGGCATGGTGAGCAAAACAACGATGGATTTAGGCCCAGATCTCTGTACTGGGGTGAATGTATGACATTGTTCTGCATTCTGTCCATCAATTGTTGTTTTTGCATTTGTCACCCCGAGTGGGAAGGGTATGCTCAGACGTGAGTCCCTTGCTCTCCATGCCACTGGAATCAAGCTATCCTGGCTGACGAGGGCTGAAAGCCCGAAACCGGTCCTAGGATGCTTGTTTCCAGTCCAGGGAGGACCTGGCTTGGCAGTTCGGGCTGGACTGTTCCCATGGGGCAAAGGGTCAAGACTGATCTGCATATGGCTGGGTTCAAACTGGAATGGCATGGTGAGCAAAAAAACGATGGATTTAGGCCCAGATCTCTGTACTGGGGTGAATGTATGACATTGTTCTGCATTCTGTCCATCAATTGTTGTTTTTGCATTTGTCACCCCGAGTGGGAAGGGTATGCTCAGACGTGAGTCCCTTGCTCTCCATGCCACTGGAATCAAGCTATCCTGGCTGACGAGGGCTGAAAGCCCGAAACCGGTCCTAGGATGCTTGTTTCCAGTCCAGGGAGGACCTGGCTTGGCAGTTCGGGCTGGACTGTTCCCATGGGGCACAGGGTCAAGACTGATTTGCATATGGCTGGGTTCAAACTGGAATGGCATGGTGAGCAAAAAAACGATGGATTTAGGCCCAGATCTCTGTACTGGGGTGAATGTATGACATTGTTCTGCATTCTGTCCATCAATTGTTGTTTTTGCATTTGTCACCCCGAGTGGGAAGGGTATGCTCAGACGTGAGTCCCTTGCTCTCCATGCCACTGGAATCAAGCTATCCTGGCTGACGAGGGCTGAAAGCCCGAAACCGGTCCTAGGATGCTTGTTTCCAGTCGGGAGGACCTGGCTTGGCAGTTCGGTCTGGACTGTTCCCATGGGGCACAGGGTCAAGACTGATTTGCATATGGCTGGGTTCAAACTGGAATGGCATGGTGAGCAAAAAAACGATGGATTTAGGCCCAGATCTCTGTACTGGGGTGAATGTATCACATTGGTCTGCATTCTGTCCATCAATTGTTGCTTTTGCATTTGTCACCCCGAGTGGGAAGGGTATGCTCAGACGTGAGTCCCTTGCTCTCCATGCCACTGGAATCAAGCTATCCTGGCTGACGAGGGCTGAAAGCCCGAAACCGGTCCTAGGATGCTTGTTTCCAGTCCAGGGAGGACCTGGCTTGGCAGTTCGGGCTGGACTGTTCCCATGGGGCACAGGGTCAAGACTGATTTGCATATGGCTGGGTTCAAACTGGAATGGCATGGTGAGCAAAAAAACGATGGATTTAGGCCCAGATCTCTGTACTGGGGTGAATGTATGACATTGTTCTGCATTCTGTCCATCAATTGTTGTTTTTGCATTTGTCACCCCGAGTGGGAAGGGTATGCTCAGACGTGAGTCCCTTGCTCTCCATGCCACTGGAATCAAGCTATCCTGGCTGACGAGGGCTGAAAGCCCGAAACCGGTCCTAGGATGCTTGTTTCCAGTCCAGGGAGGACCTGGCTTGGCAGTTCGGGCTGGACTGTTCCCATGGGGCACAGGGTCAAGACTGATTTGCATATGGCTGGGTTCAAACTGGAATGGCATGGTGAGCAAAAAAACGATGGATTTAGGCCCAGATCTCTGTACTGGGGTGAATGTATGACATTGTTCTGCATTCTGTCCATCAATTGTTGTTTTTGCATTTGTCACCCCGAGTGGGAAGGGTATGCTCAGACGTGAGTCCCTTGCTCTCCATGCCACTGGAATCAAGCTATCCTGGCTGACGAGGGCTGAAAGCCCGAAACCGGTCCTAGGATGCTTGTTTCCAGTCCAGGGAGGACCTGGCTTGGCAGTTCGGGCTGGACTGTTCCCATGGGGCACAGGGTCAAGACTGATTTGCATATGGCTGGGTTCAAACTGGAATGGCATGGTGAGCAAAAAAACGATGGATTTAGGCCCAGATCTCTGTACTGGGGTGAATGTATGACATTGTTCTGCATTCTGTCCATCAATTGTTGTTTTTGCATTTGTCACCCCGAGTGGGAAGGGTATGCTCAGACGTGAGTCCCTTGCTCTCCATGCCACTGGAATCAAGCTATCCTGGCTGACGAGGGCTGAAAGCCCGAAACCGGTCCTAGGATGCTTGTTTCCAGTCGGGAGGACCTGGCTTGGCAGTTCGGTCTGGACTGTTCCCATGGGGCACAGGGTCAAGACTGATTTGCATATGGCTGGGTTCAAACTGGAATGGCATGGTGAGCAAAAAAACGATAGATTTAGGCCCAGATCTCTGTACTGGGGTGAATGTATGACATTGTTCTGCATTCTGTCCATCAATTGTTGTTTTTGCATTTGTCACCCCGAGTGGGAAGGGTATGCTCAGACGTGAGTCCCTTGCTCTCCATGCCACTGGAATCAAGCTATCCTGGCTGACGAGGGCTGAAAGCCCGAAACCGGTCCTAGGATGCTTGTTTCCAGTCCAGGGAGGACCTGGCTTGGCAGTTCGGGCTGGACTGTTCCCATGGGGCACAGGGTCAAGACTGATTTGCATATGGCTGGGTTCAAACTGGAATGGCATGGTGAGCAAAAAAACGATGGATTTAGGCCCAGATCTCTGTACTGGGGTGAATGTATGACATTGTTCTGCATTCTGTCCATCAATTGTTGTTTTTGGATTTGTCACCCCGAGTGGGAAGGGTATGCTCAGACGTGAGTCCCTTGCTCTCCATGCCACTGGAATCAAGCTATCCTGGCTGACAAGGGCTGAAAGCCCGAAACCGGTCCTAGGATGCTTGTTTCCAGTCCAGGGAGGACCTGGCTTGGCAGTTCGGGCTGGACTGTTCCCATGGGGCACAGGGTCAAGACTGATTTGCATATGGCTGGGTTCAAACTGGAATGGCATGGTGAGCAAAAAAACGATGGATTTAGGCCCAGATCTCTGTACTGGGGTGAATGTATGACATTGTTCTGCATTCTGTCCATCAATTGTTGTTTTTGCATTTGTCACCCCGAGTGGGAAGGGTATGCTCAGACGTGAGTCCCTTGCTCTCCATGCCACTGGAATCAAGCTATCCTGGCTGACGAGGGCTGAAAGCCCGAAACCGGTCCTAGGATGCTTGTTTCCAGTCCAGGGAGGACCTGGCTTGGCAGTTCGGGCTGGACTGTTTCCATGGGGCACAGGGTCAAGACTGATTTGCATATGGCTGGGTTCAAACTGGAATGGCATGGTGAGCAAAAAAACGATGGATTTAGGCCCAGATCTCTGTACTGGGGTGAATGTATGACATTGTTCTGCATTCTGTCCATCAATTGTTGTTTTTGCACTTGTAAATAGGGGGCAGCGTAAAAATCAATGGGTGTTGTGGTGGAAAAAAACAAGTTACTTACCTGTAACTACAATTATCCAGTATTAGTATCTTTCATAGATTCACATGCCTGAATCATTCCCCGTCGCCGAGATGGGAGTCCCATGGTAAAATACAAAAGTAGTGCCATAAGTAATAAAAGGCCATATCTTAGTAGCCTATCTATGTCCTTTTTCAAAAAAGGACCAACAGTTGGCTCCAGCCAATAAGCTGCTAGCACCCTCTAGAACACTCCCAGCAGAGGCAAGTTCTCCTCAGTCTTTCCAAGCACAAGTAATAAGTAAGTATACCCAAAATCAAAGAGAACTGACTCCACAGGGGGAAGGGTGAGTTGCATGTGAATCTATGAAAGATGCCAATACTGGATAACTGTAGTTACAGGTAAGTAACTTGTTTTCTTATCCAGTATTGGGGTATCTTTCATAGATAGACATGCCTGCATCAGAATAGCAAGCAGTACCCTAATTGTACTGTCGTTAGTGGAAGGTGGGAGACGTGTAATTTCAAACTCCCAATAGTTATCCACTACCTTTACACAACCATGTACTAAGCATTATACTCTATGGCAATGTTGAAAAAGATAACATCAATATAACCATTAATGTATTCATATAGATACACATAGCTCATAAATCAGAGTAAGAAATCACTCATTTAATACATTTGTACCATCACTGAATGCACTAAAATTAGACAAAGCAAACAACAAAAGAGTGTTCCTTATGAAACTTAAAGAAATCTGACCTTAGTTAAGCAGATGACGCAACATAGCCTGTCCAACCACTGCATCTTCCTTTTGCGCAGACTGGAGGCAGTAGCATCTTGTAAACATGTGGACATTCTTCCATGTTGCAGCACGGCATATCTTGTCCAATGTCACTCCAGCAAACAAGCAGTAGACCCAGCAACAGTTCATGTGGAGTGAGCTATAGCTTTCACTGGTAGAGGTTTATTTGCATTTTCGTGGCAGAATTGTATAGCAGAAGCCAACCATCTGGCGATCAGGGCCTTCGTTACTGCAGTTCCAAGTTTCCCTTGACTGTAGGCCACCAGAAGTTGATCTGTTTTCCTTATCTCCTTTGGTTTGTGAAGATAAAATTTCAAACATCTTTTGATATCCAATGTATGTAGAGCCCATTCGGCTGGGCTAGATGGGTTTGGAAAGAAAGTTTGCAATATTACCAGTTCATTTAGTTGAAATTATGATGGCACTTCCGGAATAAACCTTGGATTGCTATGTAGTTTTCTGTAAATTGTAAGAAAGGTTATTTTATTGTAAACTCTTGTAATTCACTCACTCTTCTCGCCAAAGTGAGAGCCAACAATAGAGAAACCTTCCATGTAAGAAATTTAAGCTCTGCTTTATGAATTGGTTCAAATGGCCATCTCATGAATTGCATTAGAACCACATTGAGCTTCCACTCTGGAGGAGGTGCGCATACCGGAGGAAAGGCGCGGAAAAGAGCCCTCATGAATTGCTTTATGAAAGTAGATGAACAGAGAGAAGGAGCGTGATGAGATTTCCTGTACCGGGAAATTGCTGCCAGGTGAACCTTATCTGAAGAGAAAGTGAGGCCCGACTTGGCTAGCGACAGCAAGTAAGCAAAATCTCAGCAGGGGTTTGTACTGGATGAACTTTGTTCCTCTCGCACCAGCAACAGAATCTCTTCCACTTCAGACAATATGTCTTGATAGTGCTTTCAGCACGTGACTTGGCCAGTATTTCTCTACAGTCTTGTGAAATATTGAGATCCTTAAACTCTAGGAATTCAGGAGCCATGCGTGTAAATGCAGAGAATGTGGATCCGGATGGATCACTTGCCCCTTGTTCCTCGATAACATCGTTGGTGATGGAAGAAGACGTATGGGCTTGTCCTGCGACAACAGAAGTAGTTCCGGGAACCAATACTGTATTGGCCAACGTGGAGCAATCAAGATTAGGCGACAGCCTTCTGACTTCATCTTGACAAGAACCCTGGGGATCAATGGGAAGGGAGCAAAGGCGTAGGAATAAATCCATGACCATCGCATTAAAAGGGCATTCCCCCTTGACCCCGGTTGTGAGAACATGCTGGCGTAAAACTGGCATTTTGTGTCCTCTCCCATTGCAAACAGGTCCATAGTTGGCTTCGCCCATTTGCGAAAGATCCTGTTCACCTGTGCCTGTTCTAGCTCCCACTCATGGCAGCTGGACTGGGACCTGCTTAGTGTATCTGCCAGAGTATTGTGCAGACCTCTGACACGCTCTGCCCTCAAAGAGATTCCGTGTAACGTTGTCCAGTTCCATAATTCCTGGGCCTCTTGAGATAGCGTTATGGATTTCTTTCCTCCTTGTTTGTTTATGTAGTACATGCTGGTCATATTGTTCATACGGACCAGCACTGAGGAACCTTTTATCCTTTGAAGGAACACCTGGAGAGATAAGAAAATCGCCTTGAGTTCCAAGCTGTTGATGTTTTGTCTTTTCTGCATCAACGACCACTCCCCTGGATTTGTAAATCCTGCAGATGACCTCCCCATTCCTCCTTGGAGGCGTCTGTCGTCAAAATGAAATCCGGGATATTTTGAGCAAGGTTCGCCATCTGAGATCACCATTGAAGTGAGTCCACCATTCTTGTTGTGATTTGAATTACATCCTCAAAGGATCCTACAGTCTGTTGCCACTGTTTCTGCAGTTCCTCCTGCAAAGGTCTCATCTTTAGCGTCGCTAAAGGTACTAAGTTTATCGCTGACGAGCACATCCCTAGCGGCGATTTGAATATTCAAACAGAAACTGACCTTCTTTTTGAAATGGACATTGCCAGCCTTTGGAGTCTTATCTGTCTCTCTTGAGACAAGAATGCTTTGCATTGGACGGTGTCCAGTGATGCTCTCAGAAACAAAATTACTTGGGTTGGATGCAATTTTGATTTTTCCCTGTTTAAAGTGAGCCCCAATGTATTGAAAAGGTGGAGACAAGCTGCCGTTGTCTGATCGGTGTCCTGCTTTGATGTGGCTTTGAGCACCCAATCATCGAAGTATGGAAAAACTTGACACCCCTGAGATCACAAGGCTGCAGCTACTGGTGTTAGGCACTTGGTGAAGATCCGTGGTGCTGACTTTAAGCCGAACAGGAGCACCTTGACTTGATAGTGGGTAACAGCCACTGTGAACCGTAGATATTTCTGGTGTTTCGGGTGAATTGGGATATGAAAGTATGCGTCCTCCATATCGAGAGAAGTCATGAAGTCTCCTTTGTTTAAGCATCCCAAAATATCGGAAAGTGTCACCATCCTAAACGTCTGTTTTTTTAGAAACTTGTCCAGAATTGGTCGCCATTCTCCTGACTTTTTTTTTTATTTATTAGGAAGAAACGAGAATAGAATCCTCTACCTTTCTGATTGGAGGGTACTTCCTCTATAGCTTCCTTGAGGAGCATGATGAAGACTTCCTTTCGTAGTAAGTGAAGACGAGGAGGACCCTTGGGCAGAGTAATAGGTGATTTTTGAATAAATTCTAGGGTGTGACCCTTGGTGACTAGGTCCAATACCCAGCGGTCTGAAGTGATCTTGCGCCACCGCTGTGCAAAAGTAGACATTTTTGCGCCCATGGGTTGACAGGTACCGTACTGCACTCATTGCTTTCTGCCAGAGTCACGGCTCTGTTGAGGTGTTCGCTTGGGACCCCCCATGCGAGAGAAACCAGCTGTTGAGGATTGGCGGTACGCTGGTGGGTTATAAGATTGACGATACTGAGGTTGATATTGGTATTGCTGATTTCTTTGATAACCTCCCTTGTATGTGGTGAATCCTCACCCTCTGGTGCCTCTAAATGGTACTCTTCTATACTGTAAAGCCACTAATGACTTTGCGGTATCTCTATCATTCTTTATAGCCAGAAGAGAGTCATCAATATGCTTACCAAAAAGCGACTCTCCATCATATGCCACGTCTAGGATTTTTACCTCAACCTCAGGTCTGAAAGTAGTGGCTTTCAGCCACCCCTGGCGTCGAAGTACTGCCGCTCCTGCCAGCTGCCTAAAACTTGTTTTAGCTATGTCCAAGGCACAATCAATAGTCTCAGACGCAGCCCTTTCACCTTCCAATAAAATCTTTCGAGCGTCCTGCTTGTTTCCTTCCGTGATGAGGTCTACCATACCCGCCATATCGGACCACATTTGACGGTCATTATGGCTGATAATGGCTAAGGCATTTGCTGTCCAAATTGATGCCGCTGCCATTGCCGAGAATTTCTTCCCCATGCGGTCCATCTTACGTCCCTCTCAGACCGGAGGAGTAGTAATTGGTGTTGCCGAATTCTTTGACTGTCTCTGTGTGGCCTGGGATAGCACAGAATCTGGCCTTGGATGCCCAACAAGGCAATATGGACCATCTTCAGGAGTTTTATATTTTTTCTCAACACGGGGCAGCACCGCTGGTATAGATGCTGGTGTCTTCATGATCTTCACACCCTCCTGCCAAATATAATCGATGATCGGAATCAACCGTACAAACCTTCTTGTGTCTTCTTTAAAATCATGTAGAAAACAATCCGTCTGTTTCACCGTGATAGGTAAGTGGAACCTATTGGCTGCCCTCTGCATCAAATTATGAAACCCCCCCGATGTCCTCTGGGGGAAAATCTGAAGGTAGGTGTGGAGGAGGTGATGGCATCGCAATTATATAACATCCCAAGGATCCAGAACAGCAGATGGATCCGGTAATTCTCCTTCTTCCACTTTTTCTTCCGAAGAGGAAGTGTTGTGAACTTCAGGGTCAGCTGGGATTGGACTTGTTGCATTCACCGCTGTACTGGGTATTTGTGGCTCTGGTACGGTCACCGGTACCTCCTGAGGAACTGGAGCTTGTGGTGTAATTTGTTGAGGAGGGAACCTCTGCCGATAATCTGCCAACATAGCCTGCAGATCCTGAATCAGCGATGGAGGTAGATGAGCCATCTATCTATGCCGTGCTTCCTGTCGCGGATTAAACTGATAAGCATGATGAGGAGCCATGTATTGCTTCTGATAATAATGCGCCTCATGATAATCATCCTCATCATCATCGTCATCTTGGCATTTCACATGTAGCTCTGATGGACTATGAGCTACTCCATATAGACCATCCTCATCGTCCTCTTCATCATCATCATCCTCCTCCTCAATATAGCCATCCAAAAGTTGACATGGAAGCATAGGTGAAACCTTGCTATAGTCTTGCAAAAGCGGAGAAAGAAAAGCCTTTGAAACAGTCATGGTATGAGAAATCCTACTGAAGGAATTCCCATAGTCGACGGAACTGTCGTTGTTGGTGTAGCAATAGACAACTGAGATGATGTAGTCGATGGTGTCGTCGTGGACGGTGCCTTAGTCGTCGACGGTGTCTTTGTCGTTGACGGTACCCTTGTTGTCGATGGAGTCTTTGTCGTCAACGGTTCCTTTGTCGACGATTTCTTTTCTGAGGTTTTCTTCGTCGATGAGTCGTCGATGGGTGAAATTAATGGGGGTCTCATCACAATAGAAATCTTAGTCAACGAAATAGGGGAGTGAATCGCAGTCGTCCTGACGGTTGCCATCGACGATGGTGTCGACGAAGTCACACATATCGTCGACGATGACAGAGAAATCGTCGTTGACACAGATGTCTTTACAAGTTTTCTACTCACAGAGTCAGTAGAAGACGATCTTGGACATTCTTTTTTGTTTTTGACAGGCGTAGAGGTGATAGATAGAGAAGGCTCTGAGGAGTGTTTGGAGCTCCTCTCTTTACTCACCGGTTTCTCTTGGAAAGACTTGAGATGTTTCCTTTCCTCACCTGAAGATCGTTCCTGTGATCTAGCCCTCTTGTGAGAAGTTGAAGGCAATCCTTCTTCTTCATATGAAGAGCGAGTCTTTTCTTTTGTGTATTGAAGCTACAAGATCAATCTTCCCTCTCTGTCCTTGAGGGTCTTAAATACAATCTTTATGTAAATCATCTACATGGACCCTCTTCTTCCCACAGGTCTTGCAAGGGCAGAAGAGGCCTTTCTTATCTGACATTTTATTCAGAAGAGTTGAATAGAAGGAAAACACTGAGTAGCACTCAGGAAGACTCCCTTCCATACGACGTGCGGTGTAAATCTGAGGAGAACTTGCATCTGCTGGGAGTGTTCTAGAGGGTGCTAGCAGCTTATTGGCTGGAGCCAACTTTTGGTCCTTTTTTGAAAAAGGACATTGATAGGCTACTGAGATATGGCCTATTTATTACTTATGGCACTACTTTTGTATTTTACCGTGGGACTCCCATCTCGGCGACAGGGAATGATTCAGGCATGTGAATCTATGGAAGATACCCCAATACTGGATAACGCCCAATGCAACATCCACTGCCCACCCCATTTATGCTGAACATAGCGTGAAAGGGGGCCTTATTAACAAGGCAGCATTAAGCCACGTTAAGTGGCTTAACGCTGCCTTGTAAATAAGATGAAGCTCCTATTGCCACGGAAACGTCACAAAAAGTGGTATTCTCGTGGCAATAGGGACTTGTACATATGCCCCAAAGTCTCCTAACTCTGTGAACATACCAGAAATCTTCATTGAATGCAACACAAACCTGTATGTATCTAACACAACAGCGACGCTTCATGATAGAATTGCACATGTCAATGAAATAGCATTAGCATGGTTCACAGACGCACACTGTGAAACTCCCTTGAGTCCAATCACTGTTGAAGAAATCCTCATTATCATCCATGGCACACCGGGCAGCACAGTCCCGGGCTGTCATGAGCTGACAATAGAATTCTACAAAGAATATGCAACCACTGTTGCACCTCACTTAATCAATACCTACCAAGAAGCATTTTCAAAAGTCAACTTCCCACCACCCTATGCAAAGAAATGTTGACAGCATCAAATCGGGAAAAGCCCCTACAAAGTGCAGATCATATTAAGGCTCATCATTCATCAACATCAATAATAAAATATTGGGCAAACTATTAGCAAACAGATTATTCCCTCAAGTGCCTGGTATAGTCCTTTCTGAACATTCAGGTTTTATACGTGTATGGCCAAACACCATAATATTTGCACTGTGTTTTCAATGTTACATAACTGCAATCCTGAGATCGAGGGAAGGCTGTATTTGTTGATACAGTTACAGTATTCAGCTCGAATGAGTGGACCTATCTATTCATAATCTTTAGCCGCATTGACCGTAGCTCAATATTTGTTAGGTGGGCAATGTTACTCTACACTAAACCCACTGCTTGCCTCAGTTTGAATAACCTAACATTTCACCCCATTAACATATGTGGTGCAAAATAGAGATGCCCACTATCCCCTTCTTTGCTATCGGTACAGAACACTCAGCAGGTATGCTGTGCCAGTATGATTCAGAGAGAGACCTCAGCTTCCCCTTACGGTGAAAACTTATATCCCTATGAGCTCATGATACTGCATTCTTTGTTAAAAATCTAGCTACTAACTTAACCACTATTATTGTAATGTATTTATATAGTGCTTACTAGTTCTGAAGAGGCGTCAAATCCCTTTTTTTTTGCGAGTAGCACACTACTCCGAAACCCATAAAGGATTAGTGGTGGATTAGTATAGGTAAATATTTATTAATTTGAGCGGTGGACATGTGAGTCTGTTAGCTGAACTCAATAGGATAATGGAGGTATAAAAGAGGAAAGAGTGTAGAAAGCATTATTTGGGAGGTCATAGTAGTAAGATGAGGTTTGGGATGAGTCAAAGAAAGGAATACATGAGGGAAGAATTTAAAAGGGTTGTTTGGGAGATCATAGTATTAAAAGGAGGTTTGCGGTGAGCCAAGGAAGGTAGAGGAGGGAAGAGTCTAGAAAGGGTTTGTGGTTGGGGCCTCCGGGACTATCTCCTTGCCCCCCCCCTTTAGTGGGAAATTACTACAACACTAAAAGCGGTTTACTCTTCTTTTTATTACTCGCTGTATGTTAATGTCACATAGGGCAAGAGGTCTTCTAGTGCGCGAACAGAGGGAACAACTGGTTTGTCGCTTTTTAGGGTCCACTACTGAGGGCTTCTTTGGTTCTCCTGGTCCCAGGTTCCTCCTCACAGTCAGGCAAGCGTTGCCCCAGAAAGCAAAAACAAAGAAAAGAGGGCTCAGGCTACTGTTTTCTATCACAGGCCTAAAACGTAGGGGAAGGGGAAAAACGTGCACCGTCAAAAGAGCCGAATGTGTGTGGTGTGTTTAGTGCTCAGGGAACAATAGTGCTCTCTCACTGGTGCCACTTTAGGCATGCCCACAGCCCCTTAACCAGCCCAGAACATGCACCCGGCACTTGCCTGCTCCCACGACCCTCCTGGGCCGAGGTGATGGGAGACCCAGCCTCCTTGCCACTGGGGAGGACAGTGGTTCCGAGGGCAGTGCTCCTTGAGCGGTCGTGTTCTTTCCTTTCTTCCACCCGACCAGTGTATGGGTCCCGCGTTGTCCGTCCTCCGCTGACGAAGCCGACGTCTTCCTCCTTGGGATGCGTGCTCCTTGCTCTCCGTTCGTCCTCTCCTTCGGGTTGCTCGGCATCCTCCTCTCCCGCAAACCATTCCACAACACCTGACGACTCTTTCAGACGCCACCAGTCCTCTTCAACGGCCGCGTCCACCTGGCTTTCATCCACTAGACCGCTAACCGCACTTCCGGGTTTCTCGGCGGCAGCCATGTTGGGTTGGTCGGCATCGTCCAAGGGTGGCAAACCATCACACTGCCTTCCCCTCCGGAATGGACAGTCGGGCCATTCCAGGACCGGAAACCTGGAGAGGTAGTCCACATTCGCTTGGAGTTTTCCTGGTATGTGTATGGCCTCAAAGGTGAAGTGCTGTAATGCAAGAAACCATCATAAGACCTTGGGGTTAGAGTCCTTATGTAGCGACAGCCACGTAAGAGGAGCATGGTTGGTTAATAAAAGAAATGAACGCCCAAAAGATAATATTGCAGACCTTCCATAGCCCACTGGAGGGCAAGACACTCTTTCTCAATCGTTGCGTATCTAGCCTCTCTGGGGAACAGTTTTCTACTGAGATATAGGATGGGGCGTAGGTCTCCGGTGTCGTCTGGTTGGGACAGTATGGCCCCAAGGCCTCTGCCTGAGGCATCAGTTTGGAGAACAAAGGTCTTCTTGAAATCAGGACAGGTAAGGACAGGGGAGGAACACAAGGCTCTTTTTAACCTTTGGAAGCTTTCCTCTTGGGGACATAACCAAGGGAGGTGTTTTCCTGTGTGAATTTTTGTAAGCAAATCAGTGAGGGGACTGGCGATGTCAGAGAAATTTGGTATGAATCTCCTATAATAGCCAACCACCCGAGGAAGAAGCAAATTTCCTTCTTACAGGAGGGTCGGGGTATTTTGGAGATGGCCTCTATTTTGTTGACTTGGGGTCTTATGCACCCTCCCCAAATGTCGTGGGATTGAGGGTAAGGCCTGCTTGTTCCAGTGCTTTTAAAACAGTTCCTAGATGCAACATGTGTGTGTTCCAATCGGGACTATAGACTACAATGTCATCTAGATAAGCAACCGCGAATGCTTGGTGTGGAGCTAATATGGCATCCATCAATCGCTGAAAAGTAGAGGGAGCCCCATGGAGACCAAAGGGCAGAACCTTAAATTGATACAGACCCGAGGGCGTTGAAAAGGCTGTTTTTTCTTTGGCTGCCGGGGTCAAAGGGATTTGCCAATAGCCTTTCGTTAAGTCTATGGTAGACATCGCTCTGGCTCCTCCTAAGCGTTCAATTAATTTGTCTTCTCTTGGCATAGGGTAGGCATCGAATTTTGATACAGAATTTACCCGGCGGAAATCTATGGAAAAACGCATACTACCATCAGGTTTTGGTACAAGGACAACTGGAGACGACCAAGCACTATGAGAAGGCTCGATTATGTCGGCTTCCAACATGGCTTGTATTTCCTGGTCCACTGCCTGCCTCCTGGCCTCAGGAATATAGTAGGATTTTAATTTAACTGGTTGGGCTGTCTTTGTTATAATGTCGTGTTCCACTAAAGTTGTCCGCCCAGGGGTCCCAGATAAGACAGGGGAGTATTTCTCACAAAGGGACACCATTTGTCACCTTTGTTCTTCCGTCACTTGTGGTCCTACTTGTATGAGGGTCCCTTCTCCAAGTCCTTGAGGGGTGAAGGCTTCTTCCAGAGGTTTGTCTACAGTTATGTGGTGTATGGAGGTGTCTGGGGTTGGGTTTACAGAAACAGGTTCCTCCCAGGCCTTAAGTAGGTTCACGTGGTAGATTTGACCTTTATCCTGTTTATATGGGACGTCTACTCAGTATGTTACAGGGGTTACTTGGCTCAGTATCTTGTAAGGACCTTGCCATGTGGCTAGGAGTTTTTTTTAGGAGCTAGGTAGAAGAATAAGTACCCGATCCCCGGTATTGAATCCCCTGAGCCTAGTGTTCCTGTTGTACTGACGTTTTTGCCTGTTTTGAGCACTTTCCATGTTGACGTGTACTTCCTCCCACAGGGAGGACAAGGTGTCCTTTAAGGAGGTGGAATATTGGAGTAGGGGTTTGCCCTCATCCTCTTCCTCCGTCCATTGTTCTACAGCCTTGTCTAGGAGCGTTCTGGGTCTTCTCCCGAAAAGGAGTTCGAAAGGTGAAAACCCTGTTGACCTCTGTTCATGTGTCCTGATTGCAAACATGAAAAGGGGTAGTTGTCTGTCCCAATCCCTCCCTGCCTTGTCTATGCTTTTCCTTAAGATGGTCTTTATTGTGCGGTTGTACCGTTCCACCAACCCGTCTGTTTGGGGATGGTAGACTGAGGTGCGTATTTGCTTTACCTTGAGTATAGCACACACCTGTTTCATTAAGCGGGACATGAACGAGGTTCCCTGGTCCGTTAATAATTCATGAGGAAACCCCACCCGAGAAAAGAAGGTGACCAGGGCATGGGAAACTGCTGTGGTAGTGGTGGAGGATAGGGGTATGGCCTCTGGGTATCTCGTTGCATAATCAACTAGTACCAGAATGTACTGATGTCCCCGGGCAGAATGAATTAGCGGCCCCACCAGATCCATCCCTACTCTTTTGAAAGGAATATCTATGATAGGAAGGGGCTGGAGTGGTGCTTTGGGAATAGCGGGTGTGTTGACCAATTGACAACGGGAGCAGGTAGCACAATACCTGGCTACCTCCTGGTACACCCTTGGCCAATGAAACCTGGGCAGTAAATATTTCAGGGTATGTTCTTTACCATAATGTCCACCCCCAGTCTGGCTGTGGGCTAGACACAATACCTGCTCTCTAAAAGATCGTGGGACCAGTAATTGTTCTTTCCTGTTACCCCCTTCTTGCGATATCCTATATAAGAGTACCTTTTTGACACAAAAGAAGGGGCCTACCTTGTCTGGTTGGTCTTCCTGAACCTGTTCCCATGCATTTTGTACATTAGTGTCATCTCTTTGGGCCGCCCAGAAGCTCTGTCCTGCTTCTTGTGATGTCCCTGAGGACGCAAAGATATGAGTGGATAAGACCAGCTCAGTCTGTAGGTACATGGCCTGCTCTTTCCTTTTCTCCCTACAAGTTTGTTGTACTTTAGGGGTATTTCTCTCTATCTCCTCATCATGGAAGGGGGCACTACTCAACCAGGTCACTGGAGTAGGGGAGGAAGTATAAGCCTGCAAGTACTCGTGGAATCTGGGGAGCTCTGTTCCTAACAAGACTGCCTCAGGAAGGTCTGGTACCACACCCACCTTCCTCAACTGTGACTCTCCCTCTATATCCAATAGGACCTCAGCCAAGGGGTATAGTTTCTTTTCTCCATGAACACGTCACCTGTATACATTCATCTTCCACTATTTGGGAGTCACGTATTAGGGTCTTGTCGACTACAGTATGATGACACCCTGTGTCTAGAAAAGCCAGAACTGGTTTTCCATTCACATGTATTTGTTTTCGGTACCTTTCTGGGGGTTTTCCTGTCACCAATACCCGCAACGGATGTACCCCACCTCCATAGGCTCCTAAGGGGGAAGGCGGGAAGGGCAGTGCCGGGCTATGTGTCCCCACTCTGCGCAGTGGAAACACTGTGGTCCTGGTAGGGCGGGACCTGACATGGGTGGCCTGGGTGGGGTTTTTGAGAAGGCCTGGCCTCTCGGCTCTACGGGGGTTGTGGCTGGTTTGTTCGGCATCCTTAGGGGTCCCGCTGGGGTTCTATGGGAAGGAGCTTTGAACTCAGAGGATCGGTGGTATGCACAAGCAAGGTCCACTGCTACCGTAACTGATAGATTAGGGTGTTGTTTAATCCAAGCCCTTGTATTAAAAGGTAGTGCTTCCAAGTACTGTTCTAAATATACTTTCTCTGTGAGCTCATCCACAGAGGAGGTGGTAGGCTGCAACCAACGATTCCCCAAGTCCCTTATTCTGTAGTATAGGGCCCTCGGGTTATCTCCCACAGTACATTTTTCCTTTCTGAAACGAGAACGATAGTATTCCTGGTCACAGCCTAAACGCTCCAGAATGGCCCTTTTTATGTCAGCATAACTAGTGACACCTGCCGGGTTGGCGGCTTGATAGGCGGCCTGTAGTTCTCCTGCCAATAATGGCGCAATATACTGACCCCATCTTTCTGGTGGCCATGTGGCTGTGGAGGCTACCCTTTCGAAGTTGACAAAAAAATAGTCCGGGTCACCCCCTTGTTGAAATTTCTGGAGTACTGAACCTGGTACATTTGCATGTACCCGGGCACTTGAAATGGCATCTGTGAGGCGCATAACAGCAGTGTCTTGCACCTGTTGATTTACGGTCAGGAGAGCAGCTTGATCCTTGAGAGCGGTCTGTAGAGCCTCTCTTTCCTTTTGTGCCTGTTTGGATTGCTCTTCAAAGACCAGCTGCAGATGGCATTGCCCTTCCGCTAATTGGGTGATAATCGCCTCCATGGTGGGGTTCTGTCCTTTTCCAGACTGTGAATACCACTTCTGACGCCACTGTGGTTGGGGCCTCCTGGACTATCCCTTGCCCCCCCCTTTAGTGGGAAATTACTACAACACTAAAAGCGGTTTACTCTTCTTTTTATTAATTTCAGTATGTTAATGTCACATAGGGCAAGAGGTCTTATAGTACACGAACAGAGTGAACTGGTTTGTCGCTTTTTAGGGTCCACAACTGAGGGCTTCTTTGGTTCTCCTGGTCCCAGGTTCCTCCTCACAGTCAGGCAAGCATTGACTCAGAAATCAAAAACAAAGAAAAGAGGGCTCAGGCTACTGTTTTCTATCACAGGCCTAAAACGTAGGGGAAGGGGAAAAACGTGCACCGTCACCAGAGCCGAATGTGTGTGGCGTGTTTAGTGCTCAGGGAACAATAGTGCTCTCACTGGTTCCCCTTTAGGCATGCCCACAGCCCCTTAACCAGCCTAGAACATGCACCCGGCATTTGCCTGCTCCCACGACCCTCCTGGGCCGTGGTGATGGGAGACCCAGCCTCCTCGCCATTGGGGAGAATAGTGGTCCCGATGGCAGTGCTCCTTAAGTGGTCGTGCTCTTTCCTTTCTTCCACCAGACCGGTGTATGGGTCCCGTGTTGTCCGTCCTCCGCTGACAAAGCCGACGTCTTCCTCCTTCGGATGCGCGTTCCTCGCTCTCTGTTCGTCCTCTCCTTCGGGTTGCTCGGCATCCTCCTCTCCCGCAAACCACTCTGCAACACCTGACGACTCTTTCGGACGCCACCAGTCCTCTTCAACAGCCGCGTCCACCCAGCTTTCATCCACTAGACCGCTAACCGCACTTCCGGGTTTCTCGGAGGTGGCGGCGGCCATGTTGGGTTGGTCGGCATCGTCCGATGGTGGCAAACCATCACAGGGTTATTTTGGAGATCAAAGTAGTAGACTGAAGTTCGGGATGAGTCAGAGAGTGGAGTTAGAGGATATATTGAGAGAGGTATACTGTGAGACGGAGAAGTGCATTGGAGAGAATCAAAGGTTTATTTTGTTGTTTTTTTCTTCTACTACAGTAGGAGTAAAGTTATCAATACATAGATACATAGCTACATAGAACTGGCATAGGTGTATAAGGAAGATTATATATCAAGATTTAAAGTTGTATTGTATAAACTCAGATTTTCAAGTGTTTCTGGACTTGAAGCTAATTTGGGCCTTTTTATAACTAATTTTGTTTAAATATTATTTTATTTAAATTTTATATTTTCCTCAATATTTCAAAAGTGAAGCACTTGTAGATACAATAGTTGTGATAATATTTACATATTGTGATAGATAAATAAAACAGAGACCCATAAGCATCTAATAAAATAACGTATATGCAGTGACCTTTATACATGTTAAGCATAGAATAAGGTATATATAATATATAAATATTTAACCATAAGTAATTTATACATTAGTTAAGCATACCTAAAGAATATCTATATATTTAAAAAAAACAGATGTTATACATATGTACAAATAAATACACAAATCTAGATACTTTCATATAATCAAATTATAAATGTTTAACTTTACAGAGATATGCTGTACATCAGTGTTTGAGTATTGCAGTTATGTAAGAAAGATGCAAAAACAACAGTTGATGGACAGAATGCAGAACAATGTCATACATTCACCCCAGTACAGAGATCTGGGCCTAAATCCATCGTTTTTTTGCTCGCGAAGCCATTTCAGTTTGAACCCAGCAATATGCAAATCAGTCTTGACCCTGTGACTCATGGGAACAGTCCAGCCCGAACTGCAAAGTCAGGTCCTCCTTGGACTGGAAACAAGCATCCTAGGACCAGTTTCGGGGTTTCACCCCTCTTCAGCCAGGATAGCTCGATTCCAGTGGCATGGAGAGCACGGGACTCACGTCTGAGCATACCCGTCCCACTCGGGGTCACAAATACAAAAACAACAGTTGATGGACAGAATGCAGAACAATGTCACACATTCCCCCCAGTACAGAGATCTGGGCATAAATCCATTGTTTTTTTGCTCGCCATGTCATCCCAGTTTGAACCCAGCCATATGCAAATCAGTCTTGACCCTGTGCCTCATGGGAACAGTCGAGCCCGAACTGCCAAGTCAGGTCCTCCCTCGACTGTAAACAAGCATCCTAGGACCTGTTTCGGGGTTTCACCCCTCTTCAGCCAGGATAGCTTGATTCCAGTGGCATGGAGAGCACGGGACTCACGTCTGAGCATACCCGTCCCACTCGGGGTGACAAATGCAAAAACAACAGTTGATGGACAGAATGCAGAACAATGTCATACATTTAACCCAGATCTCTTGACTGGGGGAGAATATTTTGACTTGTTCTGCATTTCGTCCATCAACTGTGTGTCTTTTGCTTTCTCGCCCTATGTGCGCCGGGTATGCCCAGACGTAGGTCCCGGGCTCACTGTGCCACTGGAATCAAGCTATCCTGGCTGAAGAGGGGTGAAACCCCGAAACCGGTCCTAGGATGCTTGTTTCCGGTCCAGGGAGGACCTGGCTTGGCTGTTCGGGCTGGACTGTTCCCATGAGGCACAGGGTCAAGACTGAATTGCATATGGCCAGGTCTAAACTGGGGTGGCATGGTGAGCAAAAGAATGATGGATTTACCCCAGATCTCTTGACTGGGGGAGAATGTTTTGACTTGTTCTGCATTCCGTCCATCAACTGTGTGTCTTTTGCTTTCTCGCCCTAAGTGCGCCGCGTATGCCTAGAAGTAGGTCCCGGGCTCACTGTGCCACTGGAATCAAGCTTTCCTGGCTGAAGACGGGTGAAACCCCGAAAATGGTCCTAGGATGCTTGTTTCCGGTCCAGGGAGGACCTGGCTTGGCAGTTCGGGCTGGACTGTTCCCATGAGGCACAGGGTCAAGACTGAATTGCATATGGCCAGGTCTAAACTGGGGTGGCATGGTAAGCAAAAGAATGATGGATTTAACCCAGATCTCTTGACTGGGGGGGAATGTTTTGACTTGTTCTGCATTGCGTCCATCAACTGTGTGTCTTTAGCTTTCTCGCCCTAAGTGCGCCGGGTATGCCTAGACATAGGTCCCGGGCTCACTGTGCCACTGGAATCAAGCTATCCTGGCGGAAGAGGGGTGAAACCCTGAAACCGGTCCTAGGATGCTTGTTTCCGGTCCAGGGAGGACCTGGCTTGGCAGTTCAGGCTGGACTGTTCCCATGAGGCACAGGGTCAAGACTGAATTGCATATGGCCAGGTCTAAACTGGGGTGGCATGGTGAGCAAAAGAATGATGGATTTAACCCAGATCTCTTGCCTGGGGGGGAATGTTTTGACTTGTTCTGCATTGCGTCCATCAACTGTGTGTATTTTGCTTTCTCGCCCTAAGTGCGCCGGGTATGCCTAGACGTAGGTCCCGGGCTCACTGTGCCACTGGAATCAAGCTATCCTGGCTGAAGAGGGGTGATACCCCGAAACCGGTCCTGGGATGCTTGTTTCCGGTCCAGGGAGGACCAGGCTTGGCAGTTCAGGCTGGACTGTTCCCATGAGGCACAGGGTCAAGACTGAATTGCATATGGCCAGGTCTAAACTTGGGTGGCATGGTGAGCAAAAGAATGATGGATTTAACCCAGAGCTCTTGACTGGGGGAGAATGTTTTGACTTGTTCGGCATTCCGTCCATTAACTGTGTGTCTTTTGCTTTCTCGCCCTAAGTGCGCCGGGTATGCCTAGACGTAGGTCCCCGGCTCACTGTGCCACTGGAATCAAGCTATCCTGGCTGAAGAGGGGTGAAACCCCGAAACCGGTCCTAGGATGCTTGTTTCCAGTCCAGGGAGGACCTGGCTTGGCAGTTCGGGCTGGACTGTTCCCATGAGGCACAGGGTCAAGACTGAATTGCATATGGCCAGGTCTGAACTGGGGTGGCATGATGTGCAAAAGAATGATGGATTTAACCCAGATCTCTTGACTGGGGGAGAATGTTTTGACTTGTTCTGCATTCCGTCCATCAACTGTGTGTCTTTTGTTATGTAAGAAAAGTCAACTTTTGAGTAGTCTTCTGAAGAAAGATAGTTATCCAGTGATCTTATGCTTGGGGGTAAGGAATTCCATAGTTTGGCATCCTGAACAGAGAAAGATGTACCATGTATGTTTTTAGGTCGAGACTGCTGTAGTAGAGTATGGGAGAGAAGCTGCGCCCACTCTCCTCCCATCTTTTTCATTGGCTTGTGTCATTGTCTTTCGTAAATGCTGCCTTCGGATACGTTAATAGGCTTGTTAGTCCCTCCTTAGTACGACCTTGTCTTCTGTTGTAACCTCCCATGGTTACTGGCCCCTTTACTTCGGTTGTAACACGGGATCTGTTATTTAGTCTGTAAACACAATATTTACCTTATTGAGTTTCTCTTACTTCGGGCCGGACATGCGCTACTTCAGCTGAAACCGCTTGTGTTGTTTTAAGCAGCATGGTCGCCCTGTAACACGGGCACGCGCTTTCAATCACTTTAACCCGGCATTTTCTCGTGTCTGTTTCCACCCCCCCCCCTCCCCCCAGTAAAATGGTTTTAGAAATGATTAGCGAATAAAGTCGTGTGAATTCCAGGTTGCACATAATCCTGTGCTAATGAGCTCAAGCTGACAACAGCACATCTGTGTTACATGTCATCTGCACTAAAGCCACCTGATGGGTTGTTTTCAAAAGCCTGTTTATTAACAAAAACACCACCAATACCACCACCACCATCAATGCCACCACCAGCAATACCACCACCACCAATACCACCACCTCTACCCCCACCAATACCACCACCATGACCAATACCACCACTACCAACACAACCACCAACACCACCAATATCATCACCAATACCACCACCACCAATAAAACCACCACCAATACCACCACCACCACTAACCCCACCAGCACCACCACCACCAATACCACCACCACCAATACCACTAACACCAATACCACCACCACCAATCCAATACCACCACCAATACCACACCACAAATACCACAAATACCACCAATACCACCTCCAATACCATCACCATTAACACCAATACCACCACCACCACCAATACCACCACCAATACCACCATCATCACCACCACCACCAATACTACCACCACCAATACCATCACCAATACCACCATCACCACCAATACCACCCCTAATACCACCACCACCAATACCACCATCTCCAATATTACCACCACCATCTCCAATATCACCGCCACCAATACCATCCCCACCACCACCACCACCACCAATACCACCACCACCAATAGCACCACTATCAATACCACCACCACAAATAGCACCACTATCAATACCACCACCACCAATACCACCACCACCACCACCAATACCACCACCAATACCACACCAATACCACCACCACCAATACCACCACCATGAATACCAATATCAATACCACCACCACCACCATCAATACCACCATCACCAATACCACCACCATGAATACCAATATCAACTGTCGCAGAAATTCTGAGAGCACCCTGCCTCTTAGCAATGGATGGGAGCATTGCCTCAGGCAGCAAGAATGATGATTGGAAATCTCTCCAAACAAAACTCCAGATCAAAACAGCCTTACACGGAACAGTTATGACTGAATATCTGAGGGCAAATATTGCTCCCAATGGCCTTCTTGTAACATTAGCACCCAGAATATTCTTGGAAGAGCTTACCTTTCGTCATGAATGGTCGAAAATAGCCTGGAAGTGCACAAGAGACTGGCTTGTGTTAATCATTAACACAGCAAAACGCCTATCCGATGAACTTCTCATAAAAATCACCATAGCAGAAAATGGGTTAAAAACAGGAACATCCATCACCGCTTTCAAAATCCCGTCTTGCCGAAATTAACGAAGAGATGAATGATCACAAAGAATATCTCACAAAACAAAAAGTGAACAAATTTCAAAAGGATTTGAAACGCTTTGACAAAGAGAAAATGTATCCTTACACTAAAGACGATTATGTGTTTCAATACAGCGAGACCACGTCAGTAGAAGGAAGTAGTACTCACTCTGGAAGATCAGATTCAACCAGCAGTGACTCAAGCTATGAAAACAACCAACGAAAACAAGGGGGCAATTACAGACAACAGCAACCCCCACTATTTCAAGGATTCCCATAGCTACCATTTCACCAACAGATGTACCAAGGCCCATGGATGGGTCCCCCTCCGATGTGGAATGGACCACCAGGACACCATCCCCTGGCGCCCCAATACCAACAGTTCCCGAACTCCTCTTTTTTCAACAGAGGGAGGGGCAGAGGAAGAGGCAAAAGAAGAGGGGGGGCGAAGAATGTCCACTGGCAAGACGAAGAACAGATGGTACTCAGGAGCAAAACAACCAGACCCTAGTAGTGAATCTCTCATCAAGATCTCTGGTTGAGGGCGAATACAGACTTTTGGAGAAGGGTCTAGGCTTCTTCCCCACCCCTAAGGAGGACGACTTTAAACTCCATCAGGAACTTCACCAATTTTTTCGGAAAGTGCGATTGAAAGCATTTTTTCAAGACAAACCTGAACGTCCAGTTACTGGCACTGGATTCAAGAGAAAGTCTAAATTTACACCGACCGCTGCTGTGACACCCAACGAAATTCTAACATTTGAACAAGCCATTCTCAAAGACATCAAAGAGATTCAGAAGAAAGAACATTTTGATAATCTCACAAGGGAAGAAAGAAGGCTACTGCAAAACATCACGGCCGACCCCACCATCATCATTAAACGAGCCGATAACGGCAGAGCAATTGTTATCCAAGACAAAGTTGATTATGACGTAGAATGCCTCCGACAACTCTCAGACACCAGATACTACCAGATGATCGAGGAAGATCCAACAAGACGCCTCACAATCCGGATTCAAAACCTCATCAATGAGGCTGAAACCGAGAGAAGAATCACCCAGGATGAAGCATCCTTTCTGATAAACGAAGATCCACGCATTCCCTACTTTTACAACCTCCCCAAGATACACAAAGGCCTCAATCCCCCACCAGGATGCCCCATTGTGTCCGGGATTGACTCTCTCTTGGAACCTCTCAGTAAATTCTGAGATTTCTTCCTTCGACCCCTCGTTGTGAAGATGCCCACCTACCTGAAAGAAACGACAGAGGTTGTGAACTTGATACAGAATTTTGAAGACCCCGGCACAAACAACCTCCTGGTCACCCTGGAAGTGGAGGCCCTATACACAAATATACCCCAGGACTCCACCATCAGGGTTCTCAAACGAGCTCTCCAAGATCTGGACCCTTGGCCTTATGACACATCCATCAGTTTCATCTGTGACTGCGCCACCATTGCCCTCAAAGAATATTTCTTTGCTTATGAAAAGAAACTCTACCACCAGGTGCAAGGCACCAGCATGGAAGCACGTTCACACCGAGCTTGGCCTGCCTTTACATGGCCGATTTTGAGTCTAACTATATCTTAAGAAGTACCAACCCATACAATGGTAACATCCTGCTATGGCGTCAGTACATCAATGACGTCCTGGTCTTCTGGAAAGGCACCGAAGAAGAATGTCAGAACTTTTTCAGTTGGGTCAACACACTGGACCCTTTCCTCAAATTCACAGGATCCCTGGCTACGGATAAAATCCCATTCCTAGATCTGTTGATTTCCCTACGGGACGGCAATCTGCTAACCACCAACTACAAAAAACCCACGGACAGGAATAGTCTTCTCATGTACCAAAGCCACCACCCGAAGGCATTAAGAGACAATCTCCCAGTTGGGCAGTTCCTTCGCCTCCGAAGAAACTGTAACACATTGACCGAATTTGAAAACCAGGCCCAAATTCTATCAAACAATCTAACAGCACGACAATACCCCAAGAAAATCATAAGACAAGCACACAAAAGAGCAAAAAACAATCATAGAGAAGCTCTGCTGGAAACACAAGAAAAAGAAAAAGCAGATATTATGACACGTGTGACCACATTCACACCCAATTCTAATACCATCCAGAAAATTATCAGAAGACACTGGAAGATTTTAGAAACAGGAGTTTTCACTCCGGGTCCCACGCCCCTTTTTGCTTTCAAGCGCACGCAGAACCTCAGAGATATTCTAGTGCACACACGTCCGATCAGACCACCTCTAACACAACCTACACTGTGGGCCTTACCCCCAGTAAGCGGACACTATCCGTGCGGATCATGCTCTGTCTGCCCACAGACCACACCAATAAAAGAAATAGACCTGGGTCTCACCAGACCATGGCAGCAAAAACGCCATACAAACTGCAACACAAAAAACTGCGTTTACCTAATAACATGTCCGTGCGCCTTTAAATATGTAGGGATGACCACCAGAGCAGTCAAAACACGCAACAGTGAGCACAAAAGTACAATACAATGCCGCAAAACAACTACCAAACTGCAGACTCACTGCATTGAAAAGAATCATGCACCTGACAATCTGAGATGGACTATCATTGACTCCAATCCACAGTGGAACACCTCCACATTGTTCAGACACAAACAACAATGGGTGTTCAAGCTCAAGAGCAATGATACGGGACTCAACGATGACATCCCATGGGTAGAACTTTTACCTTAAGTCATGTTACCATCATGACCACCCCTAGTCCCACCTATAACAATCATGCTATCATGATTTTGGGCAGCACCAACACCTTCCGCATTAACACACATCCACCACTCTACGTTGCCCACACAACCGTGCACTACCGTACCAACCAGTGCCTTTCCATACAGCCCAGGCTTATCTCTTCCTTAAGATTCAGCGTGGAACATTCCCATACTGTCTTCCCTATCTTCCCGACATACATTTACATAGGTATGTCTATTTCCTCTTTAATACTTTATTATTTGTCTTCCTTCAAGTATCCTCGCCATTTCAACTCGGGTACTCCTTTTGCTTTGCATATCTATACCATCTCACACATCCAGAGTCGTCATACAATATACTTTATTTTTTGCACCCTCAGGTACCTGCACCAACCTGCAATCCTCTAACTCCAGATTAGCGCCCCTTTGTTTCACACGACCTACACAGAGGTCCGTTCCATGCATCTAACTGCAGTTTATCTACTCATCCGGTACTTTTCCGCATAGCCTTCCCCCTTCCAATATGGCCAACAACCCGGCTCTCCAGTCTTTCTCGCGTGATGCTTTCACACACGTTGGTTCCACATGACATCATGTCCGCCAACACGCTAGCGCTTTCCCCTTTTTAATCCCACTCCCAGCTTTTCAGACCACCGGCGTATCCTGATCAGCTGACAGGTGTACAGGCACATCGCTGAGGATGACACGGTGAGTTACCCTGCTGTCCCCCTTTTTCTTTTTCCGCATCCACGTCCGGATCAGCTGCACCAACCACTACGCCTCTGCTGCGGACGCCCTGTAACCATGCTGTGTTTTTCTCCCCTGTTCAGCATACACTCTCGGCAGTCTGACTTTACGCTGATGCGGCCCTCCGCACCATTAGGGGAGGGTATGACTTTTTTATTTATGTAGTTGTCAATGTTTTACATGCCTTATCTGCAGCTTTATCTTGTACTTTGGTCTTAATCCCACCTCCCCTACTTAATGGTTCCCGTGCCGCCTACCGATACTACCCCGTGTTTAGCGGCACTTTCCACACTACGAGAGTAGTCGTACTATCAGGCCCATACAGTCCTCATGTCAGTGGCATTGTACAGCCTGCTTCGATGCTTAGCTAGCACTCTAAGCCACTCACGGATGTCATTCCCCTGCTCGCCCGCACCATTAGACACTCTCTCCACTACGAGTACTTTGGTGTCTCCATTCCCACAGAGCTACCACGGCATTATGTTTTCACATTGACACATTGCGCTTTGCGAGTATGCCACCTACCATTTTTACATACCGAAATCTGTTGGAGAATATGCATTACATATGCCCCTGCTGTCATCCACCTCTGACGGCCCCCCTTTTATTGTTAGCTCTTTAACCCACTGGCTGTTCCTCTCGTCACATTACATTTCAGGGCTGTAACAACACTGCCCCCTCCAGGGTGCCTGCACGTACGACGCTACCTCTTTACCACGTACTGCGCAGCACCTCACAGTCTTTAGTAATCTCCACTGTGTAACACCTTACTATGGCCTCATCACTGTGTTGCCATTTTCTGTTTACCTGTTTACTTTCTGTTGTGCACCTCGCCTACGGCGTTGCTACCAGTTACCTCCCTTTTTTATATCCTTCGATGCAATACCTATATGTACATGCTAGTACCATATACTTTGTGGTTCTATACAGTATTTTTATCTTTCTTTCTAGCTATGTCAATGTTACATACAGCTCCACTTTATCCCCTTTCTTTTCCTTATTATGTCTCCACCAGGTTCCGTTTTTTTGAGACAACGAAAACTACGTGTCTCCGATGCAGAGACGTCACCTCCTACTTGACTATGGGTGAAGTGGAAGTATAGGGTGTCTTTCCCTGACTACCACTGATATTACTTTGGTTTTCACACATTAGGTCCTGAAGGAGCGCACAGGGATCCATTAGGGACCAGAGGCTTGCGTGAAACATGTCAACCATCATTCACTTTTAGTTCACCTGACACTTTTGCTTATGGTTTGAGAGAAGATGGGAACATACTAATCCCTCCCCTTATCTAGTCTGAAGGAGAGTCTCCAAACCTTATTACTTTTAACTTACCTCATGGACCCCTAATTAAACTCCTTTGGGTACCTAGAGGTAATTTTAACCCCACTTTCACTTACTTTCTTTACCCACACACCCACATGCACAAGTACGGCACCTCCTGAAAAGATCTCCAACAAAGAGCTCTCTTTGAGAGCCCGTGAGGGACTGCAGCGCCACCCCCACGAGGAGCAACGCCCAATGATGATGCTTTACACTCGCAAGAGTGTGTGAGGGCAAAAAGTTATTAGGAGTTCTCACACTCACGAGCACACTCAGCCATCCTTTGGAGACACTTATACCTTACTCCTAACCATACTAGGGTTACAGAGTTTCTTCCTTTTTTCCTTTAGGAACTGTACCATTTTGCTATATACCAATATCAATATCACCACCACCACCAATACCACCACCAATACCAGCACCACCAATACCAATACCAGCACCAATAGCAATACCACCACCACCAATATCACCACCACCACCAATACCACCACCAATACCAACCACACCACCACCAATACACCCCCAAAACCACCACCACCAATACCACCACCACCAATACCACCACCATCACCAATACCACCAACACCAATGGAATACCATCACCTCCAATACCACCACCACCAATACCAATACCACGACCAATCCCAATCCCACCACCACCAATAGCACCACCACCAATACCACCACCAATACCAATACCACCACCAATGCCACCACCACCACCAATACCAATCCCAATACCACCACCAATACCACCCCCACCAATACCACCACCACCAATACCACAATCACCACCAATACCACCACCAATACCAATAGCACCACCACCACCACCGATACCACCACCAATACCGATACCACCACCAATACCACCATCACCAAGACTGCCACCAATACCACCACCACCAATACCAGCACCACCAATACTAGTGCCACCAATACCACCACCACCAATACCATCACCACCAATACCACCACCTCAGTGCCTCTCGCTCACTAGTAATGGCAGGGGCACTGTCGAGGCTGGAGCTGCAGCTGAGATCATCCATCCCTCCTTCCATGCCTGCCATAAAGCACAGCCCGCCCTGCACCAGGAGGTGATGCCAGGGCCCTACTATAGCTGGAGTGTTTTTATTAGGTCAAAGATAGCAATTACATTACGCAATGCCACACTGCACACTCAAATCATGGAGAGGGCAGGAAATAGCCCCCTCTCCCACTCTTCATCCTGAGCCACAACAGTGTAATCACAGAGCGAAAGGTATTGGAGGGCTTTGTTAGTGATTATAGCTCGGATCACATGTAACTCTCACTTCACACTTTGTGTCTGTGTAATTTACAACACTTACATATCTTCTTCACTGCACTATTTAGCACTAATTTGAAGACGTTGCAGGTCGGTCTCATCCTCTGATATTTACAATCTAATAAGCGGTTGAGAAGGACTTAGGTCTCGCATTTGCAGGAGTTTGAGCTATTAGTATTGTAAATTACAATGCCTTTTATTTATGTTTTAAAACCCAAAACATAAATGAAAGGCATTGTCATTTACAATGCCAATAGCTCAAACTCGCGTGAATGCGAGACCTATTGCATTGCAAATGCTTGTTCTTTTGTATGGTGGGGTTTGAGGCAAAGTGCCAATCTGGAGCAGAGGTTCCTTTGTTGAAAGTATTTGGTGATTTTATTCCTGATGAAAAGCAACCCTGTTCCACGTATTGCTTCGTGGGTGATACAAAGCACCTTGAAGGTGGATATTCTGGCAACCGGTAACCAATGAAGGGCCCTCAAGGCAGTGGAGATGCGGGCTTGTGGCTTTCCACGTAAGAGTAGTCTGGTAGCAGAATTCTGAATCTGTTGCAATCTTTTCATAGTTGATAAAGATGATCCGTGGTAGAGGCCATTGGCCTAATCAAGTGTAGACTGTACACGAGAGATAGTAGCCTGGGCCTTGTGTGGAAATCCTAGGTCGGGAAAGATGTGTCAGAGAGTTTTCATGGTAATGAACCTTGATCTTGCTAATTTGTTCACTTGGGTATTCATTGATAAGTTGGAGCCCATGGTAATTCCAGGTTTCTTACTTCCTTATATACTTTAGGAGGTGATCCCAGATATTCAGGCAGGCGCAGAGTGGATCATAATTTTCCAATTGCCACATGAGAGAATTTCAGATTTGAAAGCACTCAATTTGAGATAGCTCCATGTCATCCAGTAATCTACGGCTCTGGGGACAACTGAAGATTTCTTCGTTTCCACTGTCTTTGGGACTTTCCAGTTTAAGGAGTATTTGGGTGTCATCTGCATAGTTATAGCATGTGAGCTGTAATTCATTGATCATTGCTGGTAATGACTTCATGTAGATATTGAAAAGCATGGGTGAGATGATAGAGCCTTGAGGGACCCCTGATTTTGTGAAGTACGGTTTGCATGAGAAAGGGGGAGTATGGATGACATTTGTTTTAGCATGTGAGCAGTTCCCTCTATACCGGTTTTGTAGAGTCTTTGTATTACAGTGACAAAGAGAAGTAGTACAGTACAGTACAGTAGTATTACAGCAACCCCATTCCAGTGTACTGTGTTTTTAAGTTCATCCAAGATTTTGATGATAGCAGATTCTGTGCCTCTTCTTGGGTAGAATCTTGTTTGGTAGTCTGAAAGTATGGAATTATCTTCACTGAACTGTGACATCTGGACGAATGCTGCTCTTTCTACCAGTTTTCTTAGGAAAGGTCCCTTTCTAATTGGTCTGTAGTTGTTGGGGTCATGTGGGTCCAGGTTTGTTTTCCTTAATAAGGGGTGTATTTATGTCTTTTTTAGATCTTCTGGAAAGATTCAAGGAGTTAAAGAATTATTGATGATTCTTCTTACTGGTGTTGCAGCAGAGGTAGTTGAAAGAATGTTCTTGAAGATTTGTTGTGGACAAGGGTTGGAAGGGCAGCTGGCTGGCCTGCTTGCTTTGACCAGATCCATAAATTCACTTTGTGATATTTGTTTGAAGGAATACAGAGGCTGGGGTACCCTACTCTTGGAGGGGAGTTCTTTAAATGGGTTGGTGTTTGTCAATCAATCAATCAGGGTTTGATGTAGCACGGCTACCCACCCGTAAGAGTCTCAAGTTGCTGAGGGGGGCTGATGGTCTGTCTGGGCGCAGGGGTTTAGTCAAAGAGCCAGGTCTTACGATCCTTCCTGAATTGGGTCAGCGATGGGGATTGACTGAGGTGGAGAGGCAGGGTGTTCCAGGTCTTGGCAGCGAGGTGGGAGAAGGATCTTCCTCCGGCTCTGATCTTGTGGATCTGTGGGACGGTGGCCAGGGCCAGTTGGGTGCAGCAAAGGTTGTCTGGCGGGTAGATGAAAAGAGAGGCTGTGGTTCAGATATGGAGAGCTTTGTAGGCATGTGTGAGGAGCTTGGAGGTGATTATTTTGTTGACTGCGAGCCAGTGGAGTTCTCGAAGGGGCTTGGTAATGTCGCTGCAGCAGGGGATGTTGAGGACCAGTCTGGCTGGTGTGTTTGGAAAGTTCTGCTGGTGCTTTGCCTTTGTTTAAAATAGGAGTCCAATGTGTTTGCTTCGGTTCTGTAATGATTTGCTAGATTGTCAGTGAATGTTTTAGTCATGGGATGAGTCCCTTCTGTGCATTTAGGTTTCAGAAATTCAGTGAACGTTTTAAAATATTCTTTATTTGCACATTTAGCATTATGGATTCTGTCTGAATAGTACTTTTCTAGCTTTTATGAATGTTGACTTGTATATGTGTAGGGGAAGTTTGTCTTAATTACTGTTTGTTTTGAGACAGGTGCATTGCCGCTTTCAAAGTCATTGTTTTATCTTTCTTAGCTCTGTATTTCTCCAATATGCTTGGTTCATTTTGTCCTGTTTTGTTGTTTTTAGTGGTATTAGAATATAAAAAGCTTCCTGTAGCCACTCAAAGTTTTAGAATGGAATTTATTGTGTCTAGATCTGTGTTGGATGTTAGTTGTGTTTCTAAGTATTCAAAATTGAGTTCGGCCTGGGTGGATAGATGGATGCATGTAAGGTGATCTTAGGTGTGTTTATTTGTCATGTTTTGTGTTAGAAAGCTACCAAATTGTGGTCTGAGCATGTGACTGGAGTGACTGGAGTAATCCTTTGAAAGCTAACTAGTGCTGAATTTCCAAAGTGATATCTTCGATGTGTGTGGGTTTGTGTATGATCTGATGTAGGTTCAGTGTGACTAGGTCAGTGATTATAGTTTTGGATGGGGCATATTGGGTTTGTCAAACCAAATGTATAGGTCACCAAGATTGCATAGGTTGGAGTGTAATACTATAAGGTTTGAAACTGTGTCTAGAAATGTGTCTGGGAATGTTGGATTGCTAGGTTGTGGTCTGCAAAGGAGGAATAAGTTGGTGTAGGGTTGCATCTGGTGATTAGGGCCTCACAACCTTCTATGGAAATATCATCAGATTTGGTGAGATTTATTGTTTGCTTCAAAATAACAGCTAGTCCACCTCCTCTTTTGCCTCTATGATTTTGTGTGATAGTTTGACAACCTGGAGGAATGGCTTCATGCAATACTGGAGACATGTCATCTCCCGACCATGATTCAGTTATGAAGAGTCAGGTTGTGTATCAGTGAGTAGGTCATAGATGTGCTGCTTGTTTTTGGAGAGATCGAGCATTTATTAGTAGGCAGTTTAGACATCATGTTTTGGTGGTGGTGGGGCTTTGTTTTCTAGAAGAGTGAGCAGTATTTTTTTAAACTTTTAGCAGGTGTGCCATTAGTACTGGTCTTAACTGTGTGAGCATGGCAATAGTAGGATTTTCTACATCATTTTCTTCATCCAACATGCTTAGAACTCCTTAAATGTGGAGCTATTTGCAGACTAGGCATCAACTGGGAGACAACTACTCTTTTCCCATTAACTTGCAACATGCATTAATGTTACATAGAATACCAAACTGACATGGTGTACTACCTCAGTATGATACCTAGAGATACAAAACCAACCTGATATTGATGCGGTGATAAGAGAGAAGTACAGCAGAGCCAAGATAACACTCAGTAGCCAAACTGATTGTTGGATGAAGCTATCATTGGAAATAAAAATTGTTATGGTACCTTATTTATCTACCTATTTGTGAATAATATCCCCATACATGCCACAAGATACATATTTGCTACATTGAAATCACACCTGATCACAGTAATATGGATAGGTAAGCATCCTAGGATCAAAAGGTCCATCTTGATAAGAATATACCAGGAGGTGGGATTGGAGGAACCATACCCTGAGGTATATTATAATTGCACACAAGCCAACTTTGCATACTATTGACACCAAGTAAATCAAATGCTACTCCACGTGACGCTTGAGACAGACATTGCTTAAGCAGTGCTTCTCCATTTCTAACTGGACAAATCAATGCCAAGGCAGCTAAAAGATAATTACCCCATCATGTGCACGATTAATGCATGGCGTAGCCTAGCTAAGCACTCTGAAAAATCTCATATATACTGTTGTCACCCCATACATAATCCAAGGACTCCTCCTTCTCACCTTCCCCTCATACATAATCCCCAAATTCCTTCTGTGACCGAAATCACGGAATTCCACCAACTTAAGGAGCAAGATATATGCACAATTAGCAAGCTGACAAAAAGATTTTAACAACAAATGAATTTACTGATCCTCTTTCTGGAGTATCACTAGATGCATTTCTATATTACAGACTCACGGCAAAACTTAAAAATAAATGTAATACTTTCTATCTTGAACCCATAGTACTAACAAAGCTATTTTAGCTAATATTAGCTCCCAGTCATAAACGAATATGTTATAAATCAAAGTAGTCCATCCAAGTAGATTGTCCAGGTACATTTATTCAGGTGGGATGTTACATAAGAGAGCCCCACCAGGAGCAACCTCACTGCTGCTCTGCCCATCCACCAACTGACTCTCACACACATGAACATTCCATTCACAAACATTCTCTCACACAGTCACCCAGGCTGAGCAGCAGGATAACACATCTCCTTCCTTTATAAGGAAATACAAAAACTCTCAAAACTGTATCAGAACAAATGCAAGAAATAAATAACATAAAACAGTTCTGAAAAGTAGCATGAAAATTAAAGGTGGCAAATTCATGCAGAAAGAATGAAGTAGATAGAAAGAGACACGGGAAGACCAGTACAAAACACTAATGCACAATTTCCCTACTTGTTATCACAACACAACCCACGCACCCACATCAAAACTACCAACAAACCAAAGTACCAGAATCATGCAAGCTGGCCAGGCAAACACAAAAAAAGTACAAGGGTGCCAACAAAAAAAGTGTGAAGGAGAACCATCCGATAAGGAAAAACAAAACAGTATGCACGCGTGGAGGATATCCACACAGAACATAATAACATGACATCACCACAATAATTGTAAAACTTCCCCCAACAGCACAAGTTGTGGTGAGATGTGTGGGTAAAGGACCACACGGAGCATATGCACTTTCCCCAACAACAAGTTGGGGTGTGATGTGTGGAAGGGACTCCACACGGAACAAAACACTCCCAACGCAAACCTTGACGTGCGAAGAAAACCACTCCCAACGCAAACCTTGTCGTGCAAGAGAAGAAAAATACAGGCGAAAATAAGAAATAACCTGGAAATACGATAAGTAAATGCACATAAGGTAAGAACATATGCACTTCCCCCCAGCAAGTTGGGATGTGATATGTGGAAGGGAATCCACATGGAACAAAAACACTCCTAACGCAAACCTTGACGTGCGAAACAAAACACTCCGAATGCAAACCTTGACGTGCAAAACAAAACACACCAAATGCAAACCTTGACGTGCAAGGGAAACCACTCCCAAAACAAACATTGACGTGTGAGGGAAAGAAAGTAAAGCGCACCAAAATCACAGCAATCAACCTGAAAAGCAGTAAGAATTTCAATGTGAACCACCCACCAGAACTCACGAACCTCCTAAAAGTAGCATAAATGTGGCAACATGAAACTATGATAGAAAAGAACATCAAGACATTACAAGTGCTTCATGAATGCCCTGTAATATTTTAAAACATGTAGCTCACACAGTATACAACAGAAACTTTGTACACAAAACACACTTAAAATCTCTTGCGAAATATAAACACGCCCACAGAAAAGCATTGAATCATAAATAATCGTGCATTAAAGAAACAGAAAAAACCCAATGAACACTTGCACTACACAGTAAAATATGTCATTAGAACACAGGAAATATGCAACACTGAGCAAGTACACATGGGAAATCTCCGATGAGCGACTCCTCACCCGAAGTGCCAAACAGCTGCCAAAAGGTGCTTTCCAGATCAAAGAGTCAAAGTTTACAAGGATGAGTGTAAACACAGGTGAAAAGCTTCCAGAGTGCCAAACAGTCACTAGGCACAGGGTAGACATCATGGCAAAAGAAAAGTGCAAGAATAATAATACTTACACAGTCAGCAGACAGTCTGGCAAAAGTAAACTGCCTTTGTGTTTGCCTCAAGTATGAAAGAACAGGCAGATGAAAAACATTAACAGAAGTACCTTGAGTTTAAAAGTGTATTTAGCCGGAAATTCACAGGTGAAAGAAACATGAGGAATAATGAACAATCCATGCGCCGAAAGGAAAGTGAATCACACAGCACTACACTCAGACTGGATGCAACGTATGTTTTCCTGGAGGTAGTAACGCACAATGGATGGCATGCCAGGTGCTACCGCCAAACCTAAAATGGCGGCACGTACTGCACGCTGTGCCAGATGGCTCACGGCACGTTGAAGGAGCTGCGCGTCCATCAGCAGCAGAGCAGCGTGGAAAAAACGGGGTAGGAAGGAATCCCAAGAAGACGCGAGAGGATTACATGAACACGGACAAATTCGAGGAGAAGGCTCGTGAAGGTAGGAGCGTGCGAGTGGCACGCGGGCCCTTTTCAAACCGCAACACTGCGGTTAAACTGTCAGAGGTAAAGAGGCCTGCCGTGGCAACATTTAATTAAAAAAAAACATGGCTCACCTTGCACGTCAACCAGGTAAAGTAGCAAACCATGAATGCTCTATGTAAGCTACCATTAGGAACAGTGCCAAAACACCAAAGCTAGGAAAAATGAAACCCACTTGTTCCAGCATAAACGCAATTTGGCATCAGGTGCTGAGCTCAAACCTTCCTCGTAGGCACACCTGTAGCTGGCGTTCTCAGCACACCTTAGGTTCTTTACAAGAGCTCCTCAGGTTGTTCCTAGTGTGCACAGACAGTCCGAATCCACAGCTGGTAGAAAGGAACACAGCAGGGAGAAAACAGGGAGTGCAGCAGGAACTAGGGTTGGATCACAGCAAAGGAGGGTGGAGGAGGAGAAAGTCCAACATAAACTGGCACTCACGGGTTTGAGTCATACCAGGTAGAATCCTTAGAACTCAACTCCTCTTGAAGGACACCTCTTCTTGGGTCACAGCAGTGAGGAGGTAGAAAGTCCAGCAAGAACTGGCAGGCAGCAGAACAGGGAGAGCGAAAATGTAGCAGGAACTGGCAGGCAGCAGGACAGGCAGGGTGAAAATGCAGCAGGGACAGGCAGGCCCGAGTTGGGGCTGACCGGTCTTGTCGTCACTGGTGGGGCTGGGGCTGCCAGCGTCTTCAAGAACATCCAGTTACTTAGCGCTTGTAAGTTACAGTGCAACAGGTGGCACACGCAGGTTCTTCCTTCTCAACTCGTCGCCAAAATATGTTGTAAATAAAAGTAGTCCATCCAAGTAGATTCTTCAGGTATATTTATTCAGGTAGGATGTTACATAGGAGAGGCCTACCAGGAGCAGCCTCACTGCTGCTCAGCCCATCCGGCAACTGACTCTCACACACATGAACATTCCATTCACCAACATTCTCTCACACAGTCACCCAGGCTGAGCAGCAGTATAACAAAATGCTATCCAAATTATATAGCTTGACAATCAAACCGAAGACCAAAGCAGCCCTTTGCATCACAGCGAAATGGGAGAAGGACTTGGGCACGGGAATAACAGGTGCACAATGGGAGTTCTGTGTTCCGCAATCTAAAAAAGTGTCCACAAAGTGACGTACATAGGGCTATTCATAATATATTCCTAAATAGAAGATACCATACTACCGCCAGCTTTAAAACACCATGCTAGTGAACTGACCCTAACTGCCCACACTGCAACTGTTTGAACACTGATTCCTACTCCTAGCATGGGCTTGTCCCTCTAGTGAATCGTACTGGACGCAAATATCTTCAGTGATAATAGAAAATATAAGAGAGCCCAACCTATTTGGGTTGTTTTAGGGTCATGTGCATGAAATACCGAAAGTTGTCAACAAATGCCCTGCTCTTGCCTTACCACTCGCCAAAAGAAGGGTATTCATCCGAAGCACCAAACATTGGCATAAAGGTTTAATATGCATAGCGAAAACAGTGAACTCTATTCCAATCTCCAACCTCTCACCTCATTGCCCAGAAGCATATGGGATACCCTGCATACATTTAGAGATTTAACACAAATACATAGGAGTCACCCCACATCCATCAAAAAACTATTACAAGGCAACACTAGTCTAACAATATTTGCCTCACCATAATGTATAAATTCAAGACCCCCTTGAAAAGGACCATACTCAAATACATTAATGTACTATGAAGCCACCTCTAAAAATACTTTTGTAATCCAGATGCTAAGGGTAATGTTATACCAAGTAAAGCTGGATGACGTGACTACTGCGATGTGATGTATACTTCAATGGTATCAATCTTCAGGTTTCTGTTTAAAATGTGGTACTACCTATATTACAGCAATACTTAAATATAGTTATTAAAAAAGAAAGCCAGAGGTTTCAGTCTAGCCTTAAACCGAACAAAGGCCTACAGCTCACTCATCTAAAGGCATTTAAAATGGATGCCATCCATTTGCTGTAAGTGAACTCTTGGTGCGATAATGATGAATGATTTAAAGGGGACAGTAAGGGGAAACCAAACTAAAAAATCCATTGTAAATCAACCTATGACATGCTAAGTTGTTTTTCCCCTTATTAGGTATCCAAATATATATGGTTTTTCGTATTAAAACAAAAACCTCACGCTTATACTTCTTTGCTAAATTATTTTACTTTGGTTTTCTTTTTCATGTGATATATATATATATATATATATATATACAGGTTGTGGTGATTAAATAAACATGTCACAAATGACATTTAATAAAGACAATTGATTAAAAAAAATATTTTGTACAGTAATCAAGACTACATAAAATATACACAACTTGATAAACAATTAGTTGATGTACACAAAGTACTTGTATATAGGTATTAATTGATAGAGACAAGTGTACTGAGTTCCTACTGGTTCAATCTGAAAAGAAGCCTATATGTGACTTTTTTTAATCAGTCCTTAATTCACATAAACCTTGTAGCTAGGTTCTTATGTACATCGCTATATAGAAAATGGGCTTAATTTACACAATGTTGATGCGTTTTGACCCCCTTCATTCTTTTGTATGAACCTCATCAGGACAAAACAAGAACTTGTAATGGTAATGTAAAGGTCTGGCACTGAACAGAAATCAACCTATATACATAAAGTATGAGGGGGATGAGACATTGGCAACTTCTAAAATCAGTGAACAAAGTTCACCTAGTACTGAAGCCCTGGGGAGATACTCATACTTGACAAAGTGCAAGTGGTGGAAAAGAGAAGTATTAAGATCCCACATGCTTTCCCAAGCTTATAAATGCCTATGGTAGACCTCCAATCAATGTTTCGGGAGCAGCGCAATTTAGGCTCCGCCCTTATTCTGTCAAATGTTTTTTGTAACATTTTGTATCTTTATACTGATCATACATTTGTATATATGCATCTTATTTGTTTCATAAA
This sequence comes from Triturus cristatus, assembly GCF_964204655.1. NCBI lineage: Eukaryota > Metazoa > Chordata > Amphibia > Caudata > Salamandridae > Triturus > Triturus cristatus. The sequence continues at coordinate 428,435,006 of NC_140593.1, forward strand.
TTTAATACATTTCTTCACACATTGTTTAGATTTGCAACAATTCCATTGGGGTAATACTTGCCCAGTGTGAGGTATGAATTTCTATGTGCGTCTAACCGTGTTATTGTATGCTCTATTGCATCTTGAGATGTACATCCTTCCTATAGGTTCTGGCTCGGTAACTACCGGTGTGATTTCTCAACTGTTAACTGGGGGTCTAACTGGGGTTGCCTGTAGGGGGCTTAGGGTTGTGTTCAGGTGGGAGCATTGTACATGTGGGTCATCATGCCATCAGCGATATACGGTTACATACGTCTGGGGGGGCTACGGCGGTTTCTATGGGTTTACCCGGGTGCCTGGCATTCATATGGGCTGCTATGGGGTGTTACGGGTTTGTGGCTGTTTGGGATCTCAAGCTTGTGTCTTCGGGTGGGGTCCAGGTCACTGGAGCCGTAGGGGTCTGGGGCGTCGCGATGGGTTCGTCGTATGCTGTCTGTTGCTTAAATTGGTGTAGGAGTAGAGCCCATTCCATGGATATGTGGTGTTTGCGTGTTCCCCTCACTTCTTCATTTCTAATCGCTTCCTCTTCTGCTGCTCCCCACTTATTCACTGCTCCCACCCAAGCCGCCATTGGGGGCCCTGTCGGGGCGCGCCAGTGCATAGCAATTCCTCTCTTAGCTAACAGCACTGCCAGTGACGCAAAGCGTGTCTGCACCTTATGTTGTTTCCATCGCCGGAATACTCCTAGTGCATTAGCCTCCCATGTGTCCATGTCTGGTAGGCCTGTGAGTTCCCGTAATGTCTCATGTCTGGAGCTCCAGTAGGGTTGTATTGTAGGACAGTTCCAAAACATGTGCTGGAAATCTGCGTCGGGGGTCTGGCAGTGGAGGCATAGGAACTGAAAGGATACTTTCTTTGGATACTCTCTTGCACACTGACAATCTGTCGTGTAATGGACGTCTTATTTCTTCCTCCCATGTCTGTTGTAGTGTGTTTAATGATTTGGTTCCGAGTTCCCGAATGGCTTTGTATAGCCAAGTGACTAAGTGTCGGCCCGCTCCCATGTGGAGGATTGTTAGCTTTTGTGTGATTGTGTTGCGGGTTCCCCTTTGGTTCGGTCCCAATATTGGCGGTAGCTGGCCACAATTTGTCTATGGAGCAAGAATTGCCCTGGGAGAAGGTCATGTTCTTCCATTATTTGGCGAAACAGGCGCAATTGTCCATCCTCAAATAGGGATTCCATCTCGAATAGTGAGTGGTCTGTCCACACCTGCAGCATACGGGTTGTGTAATATTACTCATATTTGGGCAGTCCTATCAGAGGTAGCAGTGGGGAGTAGAGAGGGTTCCCTGTGGTAGGCTCCACCCTCATATGTCACATTTTTACATTTATATACTCTAATTTGACATTTTATTCACCGTGTGTCTTCACTTCATTAACGCGTGTGAAGCATTGAAACATATTAATGAAATAGAATCATTTCAGAGAGTAGTGATTTATACACGTTTGCACTAATGTTCAGTTGGATATGTAATCATGTACTCTTTTATGTACGTTTCACACTTATTCTTGAGGTTGCACGGGTGTATGTATAACCATGTATTCGATTTTCATATTAATTGCTAACTTAACCTGACTACAGGCATCAGTTGAAATGCATTTAGATCTGCCAGTATATTCTTTCCATATTTTCGCAGGTATATTATCATGATTTTTGTTAGTTAGAGAAAGGCTTATTGTTTGTAATAGAATGCCGATAGTGAGGCCTGGAGAGAAGAATCTGGCAGTGAATGTGGAGTATTCATGGTTGAAAGAGGCCTTCTGTGCATCATGTACCATGACAGAGAGATGTTTAAGGTTGAGAATTACAGTCCAAGTTTCAATGCAATGGGAAACTGAAGGGATGTTCCAGATGCACTCTCGAGTACCTACTGAACCTATTCTTAGTTTGCTTATATACTGGATTGATTGGCAATCTAAAATAAAATCCCTTTAACTGTATTTGGTGTTTCATGGTCCTTATTGTGGCGTTACATTGGCTTTACAATTTCAAAATGTATTGTTGATGTTTAATGTTAATCATTGCTTCATGGTCAACCAACAAAGGCTCATACAACCAATGGAGTAAAATTGACGATGTCACTAAAAGATTGTGGTGCAAGTACCAGCATTCTTTCATCCCTACCATGGCAATAGATCGAGGAAAGGGGTCTAATGTGTGAAACAACCATTCCTGTACCCTTGGTATCAGAGAGTTGCCCACTTACAAGTATTTCTGCTTAGAAAGGATCTGAATCCAGAAATTCTGCACCCCAAGTCTCTTAGAAAATTCATAAAAAACCTAATATGCGCCCATATATATTTCTACGCTTTGGATACAAATATTTTTGTATTCGGAAAGTGCCTGGCTTACCCCATTCAAGAATATACATGGGAGAAAATACATGTTAAGTGGATTGGAGGACACTATTCAAATCTTTTGGTCCCGATATCATGCTTCTGTATAGTATTTAAATGCTGCACCTGGTGAAACCAGTTGGGGCCGGAGCCAGTGTGCTTGCCTGAAACAACCATACCTGTCAGTTCACTGTGAATGGGCGACATAATGATATATCTATGTTTTAATATAACTGGTCTAGGAGCCGCCATCTTGAAATGCTGTGAATGTATTTTGTGAATGGGTGCCATATCTGTGTGCCTACATACTTATGTCCCCGGATACATCATCGTGGAATGGTGTGGATGTATTATTATGTAAAGTGATTCCCGTGTCAGATTTACATGCCTAAGGGTGATGATGGGGTCCCCTGTGTCCCAAATGCAGTTCATTTACTACATATATGTGTATACAGAAGGAAAATCCAATATATATTACATTATATATATATATATATATATATATATTATCTACTGGCGGTCGCCAGTAGATAGTTATAGTTAGGACCGAGTTCCCATAGGAAATCTGAAAATTCTATTTTGAATAACTTTGGCGCCGGTTGACGAATCCTCACAAAATTTTCTAAACTAATGGGGCGCTCCGCTCAGCTCCTACCCTGAAAGTCTCGGGGTGATTCATCAAGCGGGGGCTGAGAAAAAGGGGGATCCCAAAACGTGTTTTCCCCATGCATTTTCCCATAGGACCTTTAGTCGAAGGTACAGCCCGAACGGCTGAACAGAATTACTTGAAATTTGGCAAAGAGGTAGTCCTCAGGTCAGGCATGTGCCTTTTGCATATATGGTGTCAATCTGTTCAGTAGTTCCTGAGAAAATTGCAGTTAAAAGTACATAAATATCTATATGCGCGCACCGTGAGCGCACCAAATGTCTGCGAGCGTAATTCTGGTTGGTGGTTAGATGTCAGTCAACATTCCAATCAGTCGAAATCAGGAAGTGTCGAACGCCATTTTGTGTGTGACAGTGAAAAAGAAAGGTGGAGAACGTGAAAAGGGGGCAGGGTAGAGAGTTCCTGACCCCCTAGCCTTTGTCAGGGGGTCCCTGAAGGACCCCGAAGGGTGAAAAATCATTTGATTTTTTTTCAAAAAATCGCGGGGTGCGCGCACGGTGTGTGCACCGTGAAAAACCATTGAAATAAAAAAAAAACATTTTAAACTGTTTATAAGTTTATAGAAGATATTAACTATGCTGTTCAACTTTATCCAAATTAAAAAAAAAAGAGCTGAGCCATTCCATATTACAGGACACAGTCAATCTATAACTATATACATAGGTGGTTTATTGTAAAATAAATACATAAAAAATATAATAATACATACATAAATTAGCATTTAAAAAAACCTTACAAATTCACTAAAAAAAATGTAGGTTTCACACACGTTATAGTTAGAAATTAGCATTTACAAAACCTTGCAAATTCACTTAAAAAACCATAGGTTTCACACACGTTATAGTTAGGAATTAGCATTTAAAAAACCTTGCAAATTCACTGAAAAAAACATAGGTTTCACACATGTTATAGTTAGCTGGACATTTCACTCATAAAAAACCATTGAAATTCCCCCGTTATAGTTAGTTCAGCTAACTATAACTCGCATGACCGCAATCCACTGCTGATGACGTCACATATTACATCACTGTATTCACTAAGATACTGTTAATAAGTCAGATATAAAATTAATTTTACAAAAAAAACCATCCATTTAGACACTTATTTACCCATTTATTCTTCCATTAACCTTTAGATATACATATATAAAAAATATTTATTTTTCAGAAAGACACATATTCACTGGATGATGTCATCAGTGATGTCATTTGAGATGTCATCAGTGATGTCATGTGTGATGTCACTGTCCATTTTGTGAGTGATGTAATATGTGACGTCATCAGCAGTGGATTGCGGTCGCGCGAGTTATAGTTAGCTGAACTAACTATAACGGGGGAATTTCAATGTTTTTTTACGAGTGACATGTCCAGCTAACTATAACATATGTGAAACCTATGGTTTTTTCAGTGAATATATATATATATATATATATTATCTACTGGCAGTCGCCAGTAGATAGTTATAGTTAGGACCTATTTTCCATAGGAAATCCGCAATATTCTATTCCCGATAAGTCTGGCGCCGGTTGACGAATCTTCGCGAAAATTTCAAAACTTTTGGCCAGCTCCGCTCCGCTCCTACCCTGAAAGTTTCGTGGTGATTCGTCAAGCGGGGGCCGAGAAAAAAGGGGGGTCCCAAAACGTGTTTTCCCCTTGCAATTTCCCATAGGATCTGTTGTCGCAGCTACAGCCCGAACTGCTGAACGGAATTACACCAAATTTGGCAAAGAAGTAGTCCTCAGTTCAGACTTGTGCCTTTTGCATAAATGGTGTGAATCTGTTCAGTATTCCTGAGAAAATTAGGGTAAAAAAGTTAGTGATATCTATGGCCGGGGAGGATCCGCGCACCCTACCCGCACCGTAAGCGAACATTCCCCGAACCGAGCACGCACCCTGACGATCACGCGCTGAATGCTAATTGACTGTCTACATTCGAAACCAGGAACTGTTGGCGGCCATTTTCTGCCTCGGTAGAAGCGAGGCTGAAGAAGCAAGGGGAATAAGTGTGTAAAACATATAAAGGGGGCAGGGTGGAAATACTCTGACCCTCTAGATCTGCTTAGGGGGTCCCAGAAGGACCCCCTGGGGCCCCCTTTAAAAAACAAAAACGGCGAAATGTGCGCAGGGTGCGCGCATCCTAACGCGCTGGGTGCACGGATTCTCTTGCGTTGGGTGAGCGGTTCCTAACGCATTGGGTGCGCGGATCCAAGGAAAAAAAGATTGACAGTTTTGGAAGGTAAACATCAAGTTTAAGTGTTTTGTTCTTGAGTGGCTCTAAAAAGAGCCGTTGTGTTCATTGCAAGTTTTTGGTACTTATAAGTAAGTACCTATACAGAGTCTAAAGTTGCTGAGGAAGACTCTGTTTCCTTCATCAGTAAAGTGTACTCCATCTCTCCTATACATCTCTTGCATATGAAAGCGCAGATTGTTATTGAAAGTGGACCCCATTCTATAGTCTCGGAGAAAAGCAGAAACAGATTTATTCACATGTTTCCTAGCTTTCTCAATCTGTGGACAAAAATGATCGGACCAGTTCCATTTCTGCCTTTGGCATATGTTAGAATACACAAAGGCAGTTTTGGGGAAAAGTGAAATCAGTTCTGCAAAGGTGTCCTTCATGAGCATTTCCAGACCTACCCCAGTCAAAGTGCCCAGGTCATTGCCACCACAGTGCACTATTATGAGGTCAGGGTGTTGGATATGCTTGAAGGATTTCACCAATGGCATCAATTGGTGCCACTTTAACCCTCTCTGTCCAATCCATTTAATGTCTACATTTGGCAAACCTAGGTCTTTGTGAATGCCTTTGTTTTCTGCATACCTTTGGCTCCAGAAAATATAGCTGTGTCCCACAATCCACACTCTAAGCATCTTGAAAGGAGGTCTGGATGCACTCAGATGGTCTCTGTAAATGAAATGGCAGTTTGGAAAGTAAGATTTTTCTAAAATGATGGCTAAGATGCAGTTTTGAAAAAAGACAAGAAATCATTGGTTGTTTGAGAACCTTCTACACTGAAAGGTAGGGTGTATGTTTCTGTTTCTTAAACGCATGATTCTTATTGGTTGACAAAAAGTGCGTGAAAGGAACATTATATATGATAAGCTGATATGTTGAAAAGTCAAGCACACTTGCTGTTTTGATTAGCAACATTGTGTGCTGAACTTGTGACCTGTGTGCTCAGTACAGTGTTCCATGACCTGTTTCTATGGTAACAGGCAGAAGGCAGATTGGGGGAAGGGTTCAAATTTATGTCATTTGGAAAGGGTTGAAATGTTTAACCAATAGAAATGTGTGTTTGCTTTTGAATTTATGTGGGAAGGAATGTGATTTGATGTTTACATGTATATGTGTGGAAAATGAGAGGGAAACTTTGCCATTCTTTGGTTTTGCTGAGAGGTGCACAGTGCAGAGATTCTGTATAAGAAAATCTGGTGTGTGACTGATATCTGGTGTGTGACTGATATACTTCTTAATCTACAAAACATCTTGAAAGGTGAGTAATTTAATTGTGAGGGGATGTATGTGGTCTATTTTGATTTCAATCTGACTAATGTATTTCTCCTGCTAAAGTGTAGGGAGTACTTTTTTGTCTACAATCTAATTGACAGTGTGTGTGTATGTAAAACCATTCTGTGATAAGCATTTGTGTTTTTCATGTGTTTGCAGACAGATAACTGTGCTGTTTTTATATTTAGATTTATATTAGAAACCAGTCATTGTTTATGAATTTGTGAAATGAGTTATGTTTCTACACTAAAATGTAGCACTCCTTCTAGATAAAGAAATGTGTTTTGGTATAGTGCAAGGAATAGTGTTGTTTGTCTAGAATCACACAGTGAGTCTGTGTGCATTTGGGAACCACTGTGAGAGAAGCATTTGGTAACAACGTGTATTTGCTGACAGATAACTGTTTTAAAACCTGTCTTGTTGTCAAGTTTTAGTAGCATTAGAAGCCAGTCTTTGCTTATGCATTGATAAAATGAGTCCTGCTTTGACACTAATGTGCTGTACTTTAATATGTAGATTGTGTGTAGTCCCCTTACCCCTTGCACAGTAGTGAATGAGTTTTGGTAAGCTGCTAGGGATAGTGTTGCTTGTCTAGAATCACACTGTGAGTCTGTGTGCATTTGAGTAAGGATTGTGAGAGAACCATTTGGTAACATCATGTATTTGCTGACAGATTACTGTTTTAAAATCTGTCTTGTTGTGAAGTTTTAATAGCATTAGAAGGCAGTTTTTGCTTATGCTTTGATTAAATGAGTCAGGCTTTGACAGTAAAGTGCAGTTCTGAAATATGTAGTTTGTGTGCAGTCCCCTTATCTCTTCCACTGTAGTGAAGAAGTTTTGGTAAACTCCTTTGGATAGTGGTGCTTGTCTAGAATCACACTGAGTGTGTGTGGTTTTGGGAACCACTGTGAGAGAAGCATTTGGTAACATCATGTATTTTCTGACAGATAACTCTTTTAAAACCTGTCATGTTGTCAAGTTTTAGTAGAATTAGAAACCAGTCTTTGCTTATGCATTGATAAAATGAGTCATGTTTTGACACTAATGTGCTGTACTTTAATATGTAGATTGTGTGCAGTCCCCTTATGCCTTCCACAGTAGTGAATGAGGTTTGGTAAGCTGCTAGGGATAGTGTTGCTTGTCTAGAATCACACTGTGAGTCTGTGTGCATTTGGGTAAGGATTGAGAGAGAACCATTTGGTAACATCATATATTTGCTGACAGATTACTGTTTTAAAATTTGTCTTGTTGTGAAGTTTTAGTAGCATTAGAAGGCTGTTTTTGCTTATGCTTTGATTAAATGAGTCAGGCTTTGACACTAAAGTGCAGTTCTGAAATATGTAGTTTGTGTGCAGTCCCCTTATCTCTTCCACTGAAGTGAATGAGTTTTGGTAAACTCCTTGGGATAGTGGTGCTTGTCTAGAATCACACTGTGTGTGTGGTTTTGGGAACCACTGTGTGAGAAGCATTTGGTAACATCATGTATTTTCTGACAGATAACTCTTTTAAAACCTGTCATGTTCTCAAGTTTTAGTAGAATTAGAAACCAGTCTTTGCTTATGCATTGATAAAATGAGTCATGTTTTGACACTAATGTGCTGTACTTTAATATGTAGATTGTGTGCAGTCCCCTTACGCCTTCCACAGTAGTGAATGAGGTTTGGTAAGCTGCTAGGGATAGTGTTGCTTGTCTAGAATCACACTGTGAGTCTGTGTGCATTTGGGAACCACTGTGAGAGTAGCATTTTGCAACATCATGTATTTGTTGACAGATAACTGTTTTAAAACCTGTCTTGTTGTCAAATTTTAGTAGCATTAGAAGGCAGTTTTTGTTTATGCTTTGATTAAATGAGTCAGGTTTTGACACTAAAGTGCAGTTCTGAAATATGTAGTTTGTGTGCAGTCCCCTTACCTCTTCCACTGTAGTGAATGAGTTTTGGTAAACTCCTAGGGATAGTGGCTGTTGTCTAGAATCACACTGTGAGTCTGTGTGCATTTGGGAACCACTGTGAGAGAAGCATTTGGTAACATCGTGTATTTGCTGACAGATAACTGTTTTAAAACCTGTCTTGTTGTCAAGTTTTAGTAGCATTAGAAGGCAGTTTTTGCTTATGCTTTGATTAAATGAGTCAGGTTTTGACACAAAAGAGCAGTCCTGAAATATGTAGATTGTGTGCAGTTCCCTTACCACTTCCACAGTAGTGAATGAGTTTTGGTAAACTCCTAGGGATAGTGGTTGTTGTCTAGAATCACACTGAGTCTGTGTGCATTTGTGTAACCACTGTGAGAGAAGCATTTGAGTAGTTCATTTATTTGAATATGCATAACTGCTTAAATTTCCTGTTCTCAAGTTTAGGTAGAATTAAAAGGTAGTCATGCCTTATGTATTCACCGAGGAACTGTCCTTGCAATACTGTAAACATTCAGTTAATGTTCAAGTAGTAATGGAGTGAGGCAGGCTTTTGCATATGCATTGATTCAAATGCTTATCTAGTATGCATGCAGTTCTCTAACCATCTACATAGTTCTCTTTCATACCTTTAATTCCACAGTCAGTATCCATACACTTCAAGCAAACACCCTGTCACTCCCCATGTACTCCTCTAGTGACCCGTTTAGCAGCATGTACTAATCCATTCACTGAGCAAAAACCCAAACACATATAAATTTTCCTAGGCACTTTCTTTGCAGTAGTTTAATCATTCAGTCAGTGTCTAAGTACTCATGGTGTGAGCCAGGCCTTTCAACATGGACTGCTTTAAACCATATACAGTATGCATACAGGCTTCTAGTCACCTACAAACTTGTCTTTCACTTATTTAATTAACCAGTCAGTATCTATATATTTCAATAAACATCTTGTCAGTCATCTTGCACTCATCCAGTGACTGATTCAGTACCATGTACTATTCTTCTCACTGCGCCAGAACTGAAAATGTAAAAGATGATTTAGTTAGTTTCCAAGTACTCATGTTGTGAGCCATGCATTACCACATAGACTGCTTCAAATGTCTGTGCAGTATGCTTGCAGTCTTGTAACATACTATACACTTGTCTTTAACAGCTTCAATTCCCCAGTCAGTATCCATGTACTTCCAGCAAACATTCTGTCACTCCCCTTGCACTGTTCCAGTGACCCATTCAGCACCATGTAGTAATGCATTCAGTGCGCCAAAACTGAAATACTTATAAATTCACCCAGGCACTCTTCTTGCAATAGTATAATCATTTAGTCATTACCCAAGTATTAATGGAGTGAGACAGGCCTTTGCACATTGATTGATTCAAACGTGTTTCCACTATGCATGGAGGCCTCTAACTACCAACACAATTGTCTTTCACACCTTCAATTCCCCAGTCAGTATATATACACTCCAGTAAACACCCTGTCACTCCACTTGCACTTCTCTAGTGACCCATTCAGTACCATGTACTAATCCATTCACTGCGCCAAAACCCAAACACTTATAAATTCACCCATGCACTCTCCTTGCAGTACTGTAATCATTCAGTCACTACCCAAGTACTCATTCAGCGACCCAGGCCTTAGCACATGGACTGCTTCAAGCCCCTATCCACTATGCATGCAGTCCTCTAACCACTTACACACTTGTCTTTCACACCTTCAATTCCCTAGTCAGTATCCATACAGTTCAGCAAACATCCTGTCACTCCCTTTGCACTCCTCTAGTGACCCATTCAGCACCATGTACTAATCCATTCACTGTGCCAAAAGCCAACCACTTATAAATTCACTCAGGCACTCTCCTTGCTGTACTCTAATCATTCAGTCAGTATCCAAGAAGTCATGCAGAGACACAGACCTTAGCACATAGACTGCTTCAAATGCCTATTCACTATGCATGAAGTCCTTTAACCACCTACACAGTTGTTTTTCACACCTTCAATTCCCCAGTCAGTATTCATTCACTTCCAGCCATCACTGTGCCAAACCCCAAACACTTATAAATTCACCAAGGCACTCTCCTTGCAGTACTCTAATCATTCTGTCAGTGCCCAAGTATTCATGCACTGAGCCAGGTCTTAGCACATGGACTGCTTCAAATTCCTATCCAATATGCATGCAGTCTTCTAATCACCTACATACTTGTCTTTCACACCTTCAATTCCACAGTGAGTATATATACACTCCAGCAAACACCCTGTCACTCCCCTTGCACTTCTCTAGTGACCCATTCAGTACCATGTACTAATCCATTCACTGCGCCAAAAGCCAACCACTTATAAATTCACCCAGACACTCTCCGTGGTGTACTCTAATCATTCGGTCAGTATCCAAGTACTCATACAGTGAGCCAGGCCTTAGCACATGGACTGCTTCAAACGCCTATCCACTATGCATGCAGTCCTCTAACCACCTACACACTTGTGTTTTACACCTTCAATTCCCCAGTCAGTATTCATACACTTCTAGCAAACACCCTGTCACTCACCCAGTGTGTCTCCTTATAGTACTGTAATCATTCAGTCAGTTAGCATGTAGTCTTTTAGTGAGGTAGGCTTTAGGGCATGAACTGCTTCAAAGTAGTATGCACTATGCATGTAGTGTTTTAACGATCGTCATACTTGTGCTTCAGGGCTATAGTTTCTTAGTCAGTCTTTATATAAAATGTGTTTCTACAGTAATAGAATTGTACACATTTGAAAGTTATTAATATACATTTATTTGTGATTATTTTTTACAGATACTGTTTTTCAGCGTTAAAATAGAGAAATCATGCCAGAAAAAAAAAGAAAAAGAAAAGAACAGAGACAGGAGGATTACTTGAAGAAACATCAACCACAAGTATTGAATGTACAAGATAATGTGGCTTAAAGGAAAAAATCTTCTGGTAAGATCACAAAGCAATTTATTAAAAATGTTTGTAGGACCAAACAGAATGTACATAATGCTGGAACTACTGAGAATTATTCAACTAAGGAAAAACTTCAAAATAAGAGGAAAAGCAAAAAAGCAAATGGTCAGTCAAAGGAGATAAAGTATGGTAAAAGAAGGCAAAATCAGTATAAGGAATTACGCCCAAATTTTTTTTACAAGAGTATAGTGCATAATTTGCTGAAAGATGTGAAGAAATATAAAAAGAGAGCTTTATATTATAAAAGGAAGAAGCATATTGAAAACATTGTGGAAAAGGCTTTTGAAGTAAAAAGGAAAATATTAATTTTAGTGTTAAACAGAATTCGATCACTAGATAAACCAATCCATGTAATGAAGGCCAAAAGTAGGAGGAAAAGAGTTATTAATAAAAAAATAAATTTGTGATGTTTTTTTGGGAGAATGGAAACACAGTTCCAGTTCAGAGCCTTTTTTTAACGAAGAGAGTTATTCACTGAGCAAAAAATTATTGTATGCAGTTGACACCAGTGGTAGAGGTTATGAGGTTAGCAACGGTTGTCCAATTGAGAAAGAGAAAATGGTTGAAAGAAATGCAGAAGAAGTGATAGCTGATGAAGTTTTATGGAGATGTGCTAAAAACCCTGTGTACACTTGGGATTGCAGTAGTATTTGCAGTGTACGACAGGAATCTATTGAAAAATTATGTAGTTTTTACGAGCCTATACTAAAAAAAAGTGTAAAATAAGAGATTAATTTAAAAAAATATATTTTTTTAGACTCATCTCATATGACCTCCGCAGCTATGGCACCCATTCGATCCGGACCCTCTTATGCCAATAGCTTGGTAAATCCACTCTCAGCTGTTGTTCTTTATGAGGAGTGAACCCATAACACACCACTTGAGCTGACCAGAGGTTTTTAATCATTGGGTCATTGTCAATCATTGGGTCATTGTCAATCATTGGGTCATTGTCATCATTGGGTCATTAAAAAATAAAATAAAAAATAAATAAAAAAACAAGCGATTAAGCTGTTGCAAGGACTAGACCCTTGCAGAGTGAGAAAACATACTGGTTTGCAAGGTCATTCTCTGGCTTGTCTTTCTAGGAAAGTTTGTCAAAGTGTTTTTCACCACTTCAGAATGCTGGCAGTACATCATACTCAAATGTGGAAGTTAGTGAGAAGGTTGTATTATGCAAAAAGTCCAGCACTAAAGTTAAGTGAGTTGAACAGTGCTCTTTTGCGTGGGTCAGTATCAGATGTGAAGCAGGTCTGTGATAATATTGAGTTTTGTTACTTTGGTCCTCAGCAAGAGAGTGAAGAAACTGACACATTAGAAGAACAAAATGTTGAAGACAATGTACAACCCGTAATTACAGAAACATTTGAGGAAGAAATCACAAAGTTTAAGGTAATTTCAGGTGAAAGACCAAATGTTTCTTGTATTTGTTGTCGGCGAAGTCACTATAAAAATCAGACTAGGGGTGTCAATCTGTATTTAAAAAGTGAAATAGAAGATAATGATAAGTGGATGGAATTTGCAACTTATTTGTTGGTAGAGGATTGTTTTGATTTGGGATCTGAGCAGCGTATTTGCAAATATTGTTATAACAAATTAGATGAGAATAAAATGCCAGCTAGAGCTGTTCATAATAATCTAGAGTTGGTTGCTATTCCACCAGAGCTGATAGATTTCAATACGTATGAGTCTATTCTCATACAATGTGTTCACCCGTTTCAGGCTATTGTTCGTATGGAGCCCAAAACAGGTAAATTACCTCCATCAGAGTTGCAAAGAGGATTGAAAGGAAGAGTTGTGTATTTACCGTTAGATTTAAGGAAAAATATTGAAACTATTGGTGTAGACCATGCAGAAAATGAGCCACTAGTCATTCTAGTTAATGGTGTTCCTACTAAGAATAAGAAAATTTGGCAAGAGTGTGGATGTTAGTAAAGTGCAAAAGGCATCATTGTATCTGTTAAAAAATAATGAGTACTATAGAAATGTGTTTGTAGGAGAAGAAGAAATAGATTTAGCAGGAGATACTAAAACATTAAGTGGACAAATAGAAAAAGTGGACATGTCCAGATGTGAAGAAATCTATGAACATTACAGTGTACATCCACTTCATTCCAAAGAGGTGATGGTGAATACAATTGAGTTGTTTCAAATGAAAAAAGCAACAGGAAGTCCCATGAGTGTATGGGAAGAGAGCTTGGAAGCTCATTGTTTCCCGCAGTTGTTTCCAACTGGAAAAGGTGGACGATATTATGAACGTCCTGTGCAGATTCCTGCATCTGAATATCGGACAACAAGATTATATGCAGAAGATCCAAGATTTCGACAATATATCCCTTATATGTTTCATCTTCTGTTTCAAAGTGACTTGTCTGGACTTTCATATGCACTAAATCACATTTTATAAACTGGAATGCATCTTCAAAATGTAACTGCAAAGGATTTTATGGATAAAGTGCATCAGAGAGATGATCATGTAGAATCTCAGTTGATTAATCTGATGGCATGTCAGCGTGGGACTAATGAATATTGGTACCGTCGACATGGAGAACTGAAATGTATGCTACGGAACTTGGGAACTCCTACATGGTTTGTTACACTAAGCTGTGCTGAGTATGCTTGGGATGATTTACTTGAATTTCTTCGAGAGGCAAATTCCAATATAAAAAATATTTCAATACAAGACACCTGGAGAATTGTGCTCTTTGAATCCTGTCAATGTATGCAGATATTTCAAGCATAGATTTGAAGCTATGATGTCTTTCATCTGCAATAAAAAGAATCCTCCTCTTGGAGAAGTTGTAGATTTCTTTTGGAGAAAGGAGTATCAAGCAAGAGGTGCTCCTCACATACATATGTTGTTATGGATCAAGGACGCCCCCAAATTTGGAACAGATTCAGATGAAACTGTTTTGTCTTTCATTGAAGATTATGCTACATGTGCTCTTCCCAATAGCAGAGAAGATAAAAACTTAAAACAACAAGTCTTACGATTTCAAAGCCACAGGTGTGGAAAATACTGTCGACGAAAGTACAAGTCAAAGGAGAAGTTCTATACCAAATCTCGTTTTGGATTTCCACGTCCTCTATTATCCAAAGGAAGAGTGAACAGTTTTATGTCAGCTATGCGACATACTATCACAAGAAAGTGTCTGAAAAAACACCTACAACTTAAGAAGAAGCGAAGAATCGAAATACATAAATGACTACAATCCAGTTATTTTATCCATGTGGAACGCTAACATGGATATTCAGTATGTTGCGGACAATCCCATTGCTGTTGCTCGATATGTAACGTCTTACATTACTAAATCAGAAAAGACTGAATTGAAAGAAATGTGGGAAGAGATTTCTCACGGGAAGACTCTAAGTAAGAAATTATACAGTTTCAGTTTGAAGATGTTATCGCATCGTGAAATTGGAGCATATGAATGTTCAGATTGGTTATCATCTGCAAGTCTATATTCCAGAAGTAGAAGAATCATTTGGGTGAGTCTAGGTCTTTCAGGGATGCGAAATCGGGTACTGAAATCTGTTCAAGAAATTGAATATTTAGCAGAAAATGAACCAGAAAGTACAGATATTTTGAAAACGAATATGTTGGACACATACTACCCAAATAGAAGTCATCATCTTGAGAACATGTGTCTCTATAAAGTGCTGCAAAACTTCACTTTTAAACGGAATACTACAGAGAACATCAACGATGGAAAATATGCAGTGATTGGTTCCGAAGGATGTCTGGTGAAACAAAGGAAAGGACATTTAATTAATCACAGGAAACTGAGTTGCGACACTGCTGACAAAAGGGAATTTTACTATTTAGCCCTTTTGCAAATGTTCAAACCAAGGCGTTCAGAACTGGAATTACTTGGAGATTTTCCCAGCTATGAAGATTCATTTAATGCTTCTATAGATAGCATACAATGCAGTGCTTTCACAAATTATGTCAAAATGTTGAATGATGAAATTGATCAAGAAGCTACAATTGCAGCTGAGATTGCTAGAGACAGTTCTCAAGACAGTCAAAGTTCTGCTGCACTGAGTCAAGATCCACTAGGACAACCAATTGTTGAAAATGAAGAGGCGATTGCAATGAATGAGGTGGAAACAGCAATGTATCAAGCTCAAGAAGATGCAATACAGATAGGAAACTTGGAAGAACAACTAAATGTTGAACAGAAACAAATATATCAGCAAGTGAAAGAGCAGATTGATCATGGATTACTTCATGAAAAGAGAGGGTGCTCATGTACACCATTTCAACCTATCCGAATGTATGTGAGTGGTCAAGCTGGAACAGGAAAAAGTTTCTTAATTAAAGTAATTACAAGTTATCTGCAGAAAACAACTGATTCGCGTTTGTCTTGTGTTGTCACTGCTCCAACTGGGTTGGCAGCACATAATATTAAAGGAATTACTTTACATTGTTTACTAATGCTGCCAGTAGAGCATGAGAACAAATTGGAATACCACAAGCTATCTGCAGAAGCTTGTTGTGAAGTTTCAAGAGTCCTGAAGAAAATGAAACTTCTCATTATTGATGAGGTGAGCATGGTCTCAGACTTGATGCTTGCCTTTGTGCATTTAAGAATGCAGCAAATTCTTAAAACAGAGTATGACGTGTTATTTGGAGGAAAACACGTCATAGTTTTTGGAGATCTACTGCAACTGACTCCGGTAAAAGGACAACCGGTATTTAAAACACTAGCCCATGAAGATACCAGAAACTCTCTAGGCAGTGTTGGTAATGTGAACATTTGGACTCATTTTGAATACAAAGAACTGACAACAAATAAGCGACAGGCAAATGATGCTGAATATGGAAGTATTCTTCAAGATATAAGAATTGGAATTCTTTCAAAACAAGGCAAACAAGCTTTGGAGAGTCGATTGCTTTGCAATGTCTTTCCAAATGAAAATGCAGTTCCTACAAAAGTGTACGTGGAAATTGCTAAAAATGAACCAGTGATTTGCTTAATGCCAACACTGCGCGAGTGTTCCATATTCAACGAAGAACTATTGAAACTGGAAAATGAAGAAATTGTAAAAATGGAAGCCATCGATAAAATACAGCATGAAGGAATCACTATTATTTTGACGGGAAAGATGAGATCAAAACTGGATTGTTTAGAAAAAACAATATCTAATACTGCTGGTTTAGAAAAGACACTATATGCGTGTGTAAACTGTCGGGTAATTTTAAGGCATAATTTGGATGTAGAGAAAGATTTAGTTAATGGTGCAATGGGTAAAGTGGTGGATTTGGTCAATTATCAGAAAAAAGAAGGAATTGAATTTTTAAAAATTAAATCTGATCAGATTGAAGAAGTTAAAGAAAGTGGTCGTTGTTCAGTTCGTTTTTTGCTTGTTAAAGATTTATATGTCCGTAGGAAACAATTTCCATTTTCTCTGGCATATGCAGTGACTATTCATAAATCTCAAGGATTAAGTGTAAACAGTGCATTGGTGAACATTGGATCTACCGTGTTTAAAGAGGGTATGGCATATGTTGCTTTGTCGCGAGTCAGAACATTATCTGGTTTGTTTTTGATTGATTTTGATGAGATGAAGGTTACTGCAGATGCAAACTGTGTAAAAGAGTATAATAGGTTAAGAAGGGTGTATGCTCCCAATTTAGGTCAATATCCTGTATTTGAAAAGCGTGTGGTTGGTCGAAAAAGAAGGTTTGAGAATATCTGTACTGAAGATGTCAATAAGGGAAAAGAACAAGATAATGTTGTGATTGCAGGTAAAAAGAAATTGGACACTGTTGAAGAGATTGTTGGTTATCAGTTTGAAAATAGTTCAGGTGTCAACTGCTATGCTAATGTAGTGGTCAATGTTGTTTTTTATCTGGAAGGTTTGCGAGAACAAATTATGCAGAATCGGCAAAAAAGATTTTGTTCTCTGTTGCATTCTGTTTATGAAAAATTGACAACAGATACAAGTAAAATTCAATCTGTTTCAGATGTTCGTAATCTTTTGGATGTATGTTCTGGTTCTACACAATTTACGCAAAATATCCAACAAGATGCTCAGGAATTTTTAATGTATATGCTTACCCTTTTTGAAAATGAAGGTGTAGAAATAGAAAATATTTTTGGCCTTTCTTACAAATGTGAACATGATTGTGAAAATTGCATGTATACATGTAGCACCAATGTAGACACTGAGAGATTTCTGTATTTAACATTACCAGACTGTAAATCAGTGTCTTTCAATAAATTAGTTAAAGGTGCAAATCAAAACATGGAGTGTAGCCAATGTAAATCAGAAATGTTATCCACATTATTCTTAACAAAATATGGAAAATACATAATTTTAATGATGCAACGTCGTACAGCTGACAGAAGAAAATTGGATATTTTAATAAAGCAATTTGTAGCAGCACAACTATCAATATCAGGAAGGACTTTTGTAGCAATTGCTATAATTTTCCATGATGGTCCTTCCACCACATCTGGACATCTAAAATGTGACAAAGGCTGGACTCTTTGTAATGATTCTCAGTTGGTTTTTAAACAACGTTTACCTAGGGAATTACAAAATTCCTACCTAATATTTTTAAAGTCAAAGTTTTAGGAAGATAATTCATTCTCTGAGGAATGTATTATTATAATTTTATAGGACTACCATTGGACAATTTACATAAAGAAGGAGTGCAAAAATACCATTTGGCCTCAAGGAAAGGTATATTTTTGAATTATGGACTTTTTGGTGGTCATTGATCCTGTGAAGATTTTAAAGCGGCAACATTTACAGTTTTTATAAGTTAAAGTTATAAAATTTTGTAAGCCGTAAGCATTTCATATATGTGTGATTTGTATTTTCTGGTATTTTACTGAGAATAGCATGTTGTTTTTTTTTTAACAATCTTTCTGATTGTTTTTTTTTTGTCCGCTGTTAAGTGATGAGTACAATTGAAATCACTATTTCTAGTGAAATTCAATATATTCTGAGAACAGCAAAAAAGACAAACAAATTACTTTGTGGAAATTATGCTGTGTTGTAAAAAATGTATTATTACATGCTATAATTTTTTATTTCTTTTCTTTCACAGATCCAAATTTTAAAATAGGCAATTTATATCAATTTAGATTGCAATGAAAATCTGGAAAAAATGTATACCATTTTTTATTCCTATTACTGTGAAGGTAAGTTTAACTAAGTCTCAATATGCAGATTGAGGAGGTCTGCAACAAGCTACAAAGTTGAAAAACGTTTCTAAAAACACTTTGTTTATACCTATGTAGTTTTAAAATCTGACCATAATCAGATATCATGTGACCTGCAAAAAAAGAGATTTGAGGGGTTCATAATATTTCCCATTGTACCTATTGAAGGACCGCAATCATTTGAATCATTCTTCTTTGAACATATTTGCAGACAAAACTCTGTGCTTACCTTCTATCATTCGCAAGCAATTTTAAAAACAGAAATATGTCACTTTTTGTAACATAGTTATTGCGCAAGACAGTCTTTCAAATTTACAAAGAGAGGCAAAGGCACTCTGTGCACTTTTTCTACTCCGTGTAAATACAACGTCATCATACACACCACTTTGCGTTGAAAGGGTGTTCTATAAGTGTTGTTGTGCATGATTACACTGAATACTCATAGAACAAGACACATCTCTAGATTTATCATAAATCATAAATCTCAATATGTGTGTGAATGCTGCACCATTCTAAAATTGGTATAGGAAAGCACAACAAGGAGAATTATTTTCATTTCTCCACATTTTTACATCTTCAACGCATGCTAAAATGTTCAGCATACATTGAACGAGAAAAATGCACTTTCTCATTGTTTTTGTGCAGGAAGGTGTGTCTTCCTGCAGAAAAACAAACAGCACATGACACAGATATCCTTGCACTATGGTGCAAGGGTGCCTGTGTCTCCACATGGCTGCAGTTTAGGCAGCCGTGCAGAGAGAAGCATAGATTTGCAACATATTTATGTACATATGTTGCATCCCTGTGCTTCGGAAGTACTACAGCACACTGCAGTTAAAGAGGTTACTGTGTGATGCTGCAGCACTTCCTCATAGTTCTGCACTTATACATTCACCATACGCTACTAATGCATTAATTCAGTCAATTACGTACTACACATACATTCATCTAAACTTTTACACACTAACAAAGAAATGTAGCTCTTTTTTCAAACCAGGAAAGTTAGTTCTTATAAGAACTTTTTTTTTCTTCTTTCTCTTTTTATACATATATTTTTTTTTTCCAACAATTTTGTGATTTTTTGGGTTTTTCTTGAAGAAAAAAAAACAGGAGGAACCAAACAATGAACTTCAGGAAACCCCCAAAAAACCTTGCAATTGTGACTTTCTTGCCGGCGGCAGATCAGATCGATCGACTGATCACCGTAGCACAAAGTCGCATTGCACTTAGTGCAGAGCACTTTCAAAAATTGAAATTGAGCACGGATGTCCAAGTTTTGGGCTGACGGATGCACTCTTGAAGTGCTCGGCTGCGATGAGGTGGAAGGCACAGGAGCAGGAGTGTCTCTCATCCGTCGGCATTCTTCTCGTGCACGATTGTTAGGATGAAGGGTCCTTAGGTGCTTCATCATACTAGCCGTCCCGCACGAGTATTTCTTGTCAGGATCGCCTCGAGACAGGACTCTTTTGCAAATCTTGCACGTGACCAAGGTGGCATTGGTCTTCGTTTGCCCCTCTGGAAAAGTAAAAAATGTCCACACCACTGAAGAAAAACGTGGTGTGCATGGTGTCTCCTCCAAAAATTCATCCTCAGATGTATGAGGAGATGCAGGTGATGCCTGCTGCCCTGAAGCCATTTTTAGTTGAAAAAAGTTAGAGCTAAGTGTAAACTTAGTCTAAAAAATCTTCTTCTCTGCAAAGAGATGCTCCTCCAAAGAAGGTAAAAGAAGAATGATTGAATTGGGTGGGGTCTTTCAATAGTTAGAACAGGAAGTGTAATGAACCAATCAAATCTCTTTTTTTGCAGGTCACATGGGATCCGCGTAACCTGCGCATTGGCAGCACGCACCCAGCGCGCATCCGCAAAATTTAATAAAAAAGAAATATAGGATTAGATGTAAAAATATATTACTTGTAAGACTAGTTTAGAGTTTGTCTTCAATTAATATTCACATGAAATACATATATAAGTTTTTTTAAATGTTAAATATTTCGCGGGATCCGCGCACCTACCGCGTCATAGACGCACATGATGCATCGCGGAAGCGCGTAAATGTCGCGTTACATACATCGTACGTGTCGCGTATAGGCTTGGAGTCGCGTACCGGTCGCATTGGAATCGCGCATCAAACATGTACCCAACGCATACCGTGCGTGGATGCTTTCGCGTAGGGATCAAGAACGGTGCACATAGGGTGCGCGGATCCAAAAAACATGGAAAAAAATATTAAATAAAGTTTTGAACATGTATTTAAAAAAACATTTTTAAAAATATATATGAATATGTTTGAAAGACCCAATAAAAACAAATAATATTTTTTAATTTTGAAATGATTTAAATGAAAAAATAGGTTAAAAGGTAGTGTTAAAAAAGAATTTCAAAAAAACATAATTAATGAAATTGACACACTAAAATTGAAAAAACATGATATCTTTAGAGATAAGTTATAGATGGGAATTAGCATTTAAAAAACGTTTGAAATTCACTGAAAAAACCATAGGTTTCATGCACGTTATAGTTAGGATTTGGCATTTAAAAAACCTTTGAAATTCACTGAAAAAACCAAAGGTTTGAGGGGCGTTATAGTTAGGAATTGGCATTTAAAAAACGTTAGACGTTCACTGAAAAAAACATAGGTTTCAGGGGCGTTATAGTTAGCTGGACATTTCCCTCATACAAAACCCTAGAAATTCCCCCGTTATAGTTAGTTCAGCTAACTATAAATCGCGCCCCCGCAATGCACTGCTGATGACGTCACATATTACATCACTCATGACATGGTCAGTGACATCACTGATGACCTCACTGATGACATCTGAAATAACATCACTGATGACATCACTGATGACGTCATCCATGTGATAAATTAGTGCATCTTCTCACATCCTTTGATATACTCAATCAAAATTTCAGACCTCCATTCTCAAAACCATAGATACTCCAATACCAATAACTACATACCCACTCATTGACTCTTAGATCTACACACACATCCACTCACTCACCTGTACAGTCACTCATACTTACAGTCACTCAGTACAGGACTATCATATGCATTTATACACCTACATAGACACTCACACACCACCAATCATCCATAGAGGTACTCTCACACCTAGTCAGTCATGCAAATAATTAATCACACTCCCATTTACTCACCTATGCAGTTATACACACACAAGTTCACTTACTCATAAAAATAGTACCACATTCTTACGCTCTTATACAATCACTGATACAAGCATACACTCATCCATACAGCCACTCTCACAATCACACACTCTCACATATACCCACTTATATACTCTTACACACATATATACTGCCTTTCACATATGTAGTTAGTCACACATGTACCACTGAGATATACATTCAATCCCTAACACACCCATACATACACTCACCCAACCATACAGTCCATCACAGATGCACTCTTAAAACCATGCACCCATAGAATCACCCACGCACACATGTATGCACAGAGTCACACACACCCCACCCACACAAATACTCAGGCACCCATACAGATACTCAGACAACCAATCAATAACCCATAGAGACACTTATATAGCTATTCACAAAACCACGCAGCCGCTTATAAACCAACAGACAGACAGATACAGACATTCACACAGTTTAGTCACTAGTCTGCAGTAAGATACGTTTAATGACTCACTTATATAGTCAGTCACGCACCTACTAAATCATCCATTCACACACTTATACACACACTCATTCTTCCATAGGTTTTTCCCTATATATATATTAAACATATTTAAAATTTACAGAAACACACACTCACTGGATGATGTCATCAGTGATGTCATTTCAGATGTCCTGAGTGATGTCATCAGTGATGTTACTGACCATGTCATGAGTGATGTAATATGTGACGTCATCGGCAGTGCATTGCAGGGGTGCGAGTTATAGTTAGCTGAACTAACTATAACGGGGGAATTTCTAGGGTTTTGTACAAGGGAAATGTCCAGCTAACTATAACGCCCCTGATACCTATGGTTTTTTCAGTGAATTTCTAAGGTTTTTTAAATGCAGATTCCTAACTATAACGCCCCTCAAACCTTTGGTTTTTTCAGTGAATATATATATATATATATATATATATATATATATATATATATATTATCTACTGGTGGTCGCCAGTAGATAGTTATAGTTAGGACCGAGTTCCCATAGGAAATCTGAAAATTCTATTTTGAATAACTTTGGCGCCGGTTGATGAATCCTCACGAAATTTTCAAAACTAATGGGGCGCTTCGCTCAGCTCCTACCCTGAAAGTCTCGGGGTGATTCGTCAAGCGGGGGCTGAGAAAAAAGGGGGGTCCCAAAACGCGTTTTCCCCATGCATTTTCCCATAGGACCTTTAGTCGAAGGTACAGCCCGAACGGCAGAACAGAATTACTTGAAATTTGGCAAAGAGGTAGTCCTCAGGTCAGGCATGTGCCTTTTGCATATATGGTGTCAATCTGTTCAGTAGTTCCTGAGAAAATTGCAGTTAAAAGTACATAAATATCTATATGCGCGCACCGTGCGCGCACGGTGCGCGCACCAAATGTCTGCGAGCGTAATTCTGATTGGTGGTTAGATGTCAGTCAACATTCGAATATTGGTGGTTAGATGTCAGTCAACATTCGAATCGGTCGAAATCAGGAAGTGTCTGACGCCATTTTGTGTGTGACAGTGAAAAAGAAAGGTGGAGAACGTTAAAAGGGGGCAGGGTAGAGAGTTTCTGACCCCCTAGCCTTTCTCAGGGGGTCCCTGAAGGACCCCGAAGGGTGAACATTTTTTTTTTTTTTATTTAAATCGCAGGGTGCGCACAGTGAAAAACCCTTAAAAAAACATTTTAAACTGTTTATAAGTTTATAGAAGATATCAACTATGCTGTTCAACTTTATCCAAATTCAAAATAAAAGAGCTGAGCCATTCCATATTAAAGGATACAGTCAATCTATAACTATATACATAGGTAGTTTATTGTAAAATAAATATATAAAAAATATTATCATACGTAAATAAATTAGCATTAAATTAGCATTTAAAAAACCTTCCAAATTCACTAAAAAAAACATAGGTTTCACACACGTTAGAGTTAGGAATTAGAATTTAAAAAACCTTGCAAATTCAATGAAAAAACCATAGGTTTCACACATGTTATAGTTAGCTGGACATTTCACTCGTAAAAAACCATTAAAATTACCCCGTTATAGTTAGTTCAGCTACTATAACTCGCACGCCCGCAATCCACTGCTGATGACAGTTGCTCAATGTTTTTTTACGAGTAAAATGTCCAGCTAACTATAACATGTGTGAAACCTATGGTTCTTTCAGTGAATATATATATATATATATATATATATATATATATATATATATATATATATATATCCAAAAAACAGCTGCTCCCAGCATTGAGGCGCCTCACACTTCGTGTTTGAATACCTTTTATTGGAGCTTTCATAGGGATAAAAACAGCGTGCAGCCAAACTTGTACTTCAGCCTTTTTCTTTTCCATACGCGTTTCGGGAGCAATCTCCCTTGATCACTGGTACAGGCAGCATTGAGGCACGGCAGCAATGTTCACAGCGCAGCTGCGCTGATTTAAATGTTTCCGCCCAGTGGGCGTGAGCAACAAGTGCATGATGGTAGTTGGAGTTCTCTCTTCGTGAAGTTGCCGTGAGTCCCCATAAGTCATTAAAATTCCACAGTGGGTAGTTAGAGCTTGCACCCCATTCACACCCTGAAATTTCAAACTCCAACTGGACACGGAGTTCCAACAGCGTCTCTTCATCTTTTGCGTTGTGGACCGGCTCTTCCGCCGTGCGGCACCTCTCGGTCCGAGCAAGACTGAAATATATCCAAAAAACAGCTGCTCCCAGCATTGAGGCGCCTCACACTTCGTGTTTGAATACCTTTTATTGGAGCTTTCACAGGGATAAAAACAGCGTGCAGCCAAACTTGTACTTCAGCCTTTTTCTTTTCCATACGCGTTTCGGGAGCAATCTCCCTTGATCACTGGTACAGGCAGCATTGAGGCACGGCAGCAATGTTCACAGCGCAGCTGCGCTGATTTAAATGTTTCCGCCCAGTGGGCGTGAGCAACAAGTGCATGATGGTAGTTGGAGTTCTCTCTTCGTGAAGTTGCCGTGAGTCCCCATAAGTCATTAAAATTCCACAGTGGGTAGTTAGAGCTTGCACCCCATTCACACCCTGAAATTTCAAACTCCAACTGGACACGGAGTTCCAACAGCGTCTCTTCATCTTTTGCGTTGTGGACCGGCTCTTCCACCGTGCGGCACCTCTCGGTCCGAGCAAGACCGAAATATATCCAAAAAACAGCTGCTCCCAGCATTGAGGCGCCTCACACTTCGTGTTTGAATACCTTTTATTGGAGCTTTCACAGGGATAAAAACAGCGTGCAGCCAAACTTGTACTTCAGCCTTTTTCTTTTCCATACGCGTTTCGGGAGCAATCTCCCTTGATCACTGGTACAGGCAGCATTGAGGCACGGCAGCAATGTTCACAGCGCAGCTGCGCTGATTTAAATGTTTCCGCCCAGTGGGCGTGAGCAACAAGTGCATGATGGTAGTTGGAGTTCTCTCTTCGTGAAGTTGCCGTGAGTCCCCATAAGTCATTAAAATTCCACAGTGGGTAGTTAGAGCTTGCACCCCATTCACACCCTGAAATTTCAAACTCCAACTGGACACGGAGTTCCAACAGCGTCTCTTCATCTTTTGCGTTGTGGACCGGCTCTTCCGCCGTGCGGCACCTCTCGGTCCAAGCAAGACCGAAATATATCCAAAAAACAGCTGCTCCCAGCATTGAGGCGCCTCACACTTCGTGTTTGAATACCTTTTTATTGGAGCTTTCACAGGGATAAAAACAGCGTGCAGCCAAACTTGTACTTCAGCCTTTTTCTTTTCCATACGCGTTTCGGGAGCAATCTCCCTTGATCACTGGTACAGGCAGCATTGAGGCACGGCAGCAATGTTCACAGCGCAGCTGCGCTGATTTAAATGTTTCCGCCCAGTGGGCGTGAGCAACAAGTGCATGATGGTAGTTGGAGTTCTCTCTTCGTGAAGTTGCCGTGAGTCCCCATAAATCATTAAAATTCCACAGTGGGTAGTTAGAGCTTGCACCCCATTCACACCCTGAAATTTCAAACTCCAACTGGACACGGAGTTCCAACAGCGTCTCTTCATCTTTTGCGTTGTGGACCGGCTCTTCCGCCGTGGGGCACCTCTCGGTCCGAGCAAGACCGAAATATATCCAAAAAACAGCTGCTCCCAGCATTGAGGCGCCTCACACTTCGTGTTTGAATACCTTTTATTGGAGCTTTCACAGGGATAAAAACAGCGTGCAGCCAAACTTGTACTTCAGCCTTTTTCTTTTCCATACGCGTTTCGGGAGCAATCTCCCTTGATCACTGGTACAGGCAGCATTGAGGCACGGCAGCAATGGTCACAGCGCAGCTGCGCTGATTTAAATGTTTCCGCCCAGTGGGCGTGAGCAACAAGTGCATGATGGTAGTTGGAGTTCTCTCTTCGTGAAGTTGCCGTGAGTCCCCATAAGTCATTAAAATTCCACAGTGGGTAGTTAGAGCTTGCACCCCATTCACACCCTGAAATTTCAAACTCCAACTGGACACGGAGTTCCAACAGCGTCTCTTCATCTTTTGCGTTGTGGACCGGCTCTTCCGCCGTGGGGCACCTCTCGGTCCGAGCAAGACCGAAATATATCCAAAAAACAGCTGCTCCCAGCATTGAGGCGCCTCACACTTCGTGTTTGAATACCTTTTATTGGAGCTTTCACAGGGATAAAAACAGCGTGCAGCCAAACTTGTACTTCAGCCTTTTTCTTTTCCATACGCGTTTCGGGAGCAATCTCCCTTGATCACTGGTACAGGCAGCATTGAGGTACGGCAGCAATGTTCACAGCGCAGCTGCGCTGATTTAAATGTTTCCGCCCAGTGGGCGTGAGCAACAAGTGCATGATGGTAGTTGGAGTTCTCTCTTCGTGAAGTTGCCGTGAGTCCCCATAAGTCATTAAAATTCCACAGTGGGTAGTTAGAGCTTGCACCCCATTCACACCCTGAAATTTCAAACTCCAACTGGACACGGCGTTCCAACAGCGTCTCTTCATCTTTTGCGTTGTGGACCGGCTCTTCCGCCGTGGGGCACCTCTCGGTCCGAGCAAGACTGAAATATATCCAAAAAACAGCTGCTCCCAGCATTGAGGCGCCTCACACTTCGTGTTTGAATACCTTTTATTGGAGCTTTCACAGGGATAAAAACAGCGTGCAGCCAAACTTGTACTTCAGCCTTTTTCTTTTCCATACGCGTTTCGGGAGCAATCTCCCTTGATCACTGGTACAGGCAGCATTGAGGCACGGCAGCAATGTTCACAGCGCAGCTGCGCTGATTTAAATGTTTCCGCCCAGTGGGCGTGAGCAACAAGTGCATGATGGTAGTTGGAGTTCTCTCTTCGTGAAGTTGCCGTGAGTCCCCATAAGTCATTAAAATTCCACAGTGGGTAGTTAGAGCTTGCACCCCATTCACACCCTGAAATTTCAAACTCCAACTGGACACGGAGTTCCAACAGCGTCTCTTCATCTTTTGCGTTGTGGACCGGCTCTTCCGCCGTGGGGCACCTCTCGGTCCGAGCAAGACCGAAATATATCCAAAAAACAGCTGCTCCCAGCATTGAGGCGCCTCACACTTCGTGTTTGAATACCTTTTATTGGAGCTTTCACAGGGATAAAAACAGCGTGCAGCCAAACTTGTACTTCAGCCTTTTTCTTTTCCATACGCGTTTCGGGAGCAATCTCCCTTGATCACTGGTACAGGCAGCATTGAGGCACGGCAGCAATGTTCACAGCGCAGCTGCGCTGATTTAAATGTTTCCGCCCAGTGGGCGTGAGCAACAAGTGCATGGTGGTAGTTGGAGTTCTCTCTTCGTGAAGTTGCCGTGAGTCCCCATAAGTCATTAAAATTCCACAGTGGGTAGTTAGAGCTTGCACCCCATTCACACCCTGAAATTTCAAACTCCAACTGGACACGGAGTTCCAACAGCGTCTCTTCATCTTTTGCGTTGTGGACCAGCTCTTCCGCCGTGGGGCACCTCTCGGTCCGAGCAAGACCGAAATATATCCAAAAAACAGCTGCTCCCAGCATTGAGGCGCCTCACACTTCGTGTTTGAATACCTTTTATTGGAGATTTCACAGGGATAAAAACAGCGTGCAGCCAAACTTGTACTTCAGCCTTTTTCTTTTCCATACGCGTTTCGGGAGCAATCTCCCTTGATCACTGGTACAGGCAGCATTGAGGCACGGCAGCAATGTTCACAGCGCAGCTGCGCTGATTTAAATGTTTCCGCCCAGTGGGCGTGAGCAACAAGTGCATGATGGTAGTTGGAGTTCTCTCTTCGTGAAGTTGCCGTGAGTCCCCATAAGTCATTAAAATTCCTCAGTGGGTAGTTAGAGCTTGCACCCCATTCACACCCTGAAATTTCAAACTCCAACTGGACACGGAGTTCCAACAGCATCTCTTCATTTTTTGCTCTACACGCTGTTTTTATCCCTGTGAAAGCTCCAATAAAAGGTATTCAAACACGCTGCGCTGTGAACATTGCTGCCGTGCCTCAATGCTGCCTGTACCAGTGATCAAGGGAGATTGCTCCCGAAACGCGTATGGGAAAGAAAAAGGCTGAAGTACAAGTTTGGCTGCACGCTGTTTTTATCCCTGTGAAAGCTCCAATAAAAGGTATTCAAACACGAAGTGTGAGGCGCCTCAATGCTGGGAGCAGCTGTTTTTTGGATATATTTCGGTCTTGCTCGGACCGAGAGGTGCCCCACGGCGGAAGAGCCGGTCCACAACGCAAAAGATGAAGAGACGCTGTTGGAACTCCGTGTCCAGTTGGAGTTTGAAATTTCAGGGTGTGAATGGGGTGCAAGCTCTAACTACCCACTGTGGAATTTTAATGACTTATGGGGACTCACGGCAACTTCACGAAGAGAGAACTCCAACTACCATCATGCACTTGTTGCTCACGCCCACTGGGCGGAAACATTTAAATCAGCGCAGCTGCGCTGTGAACATTGCTGCCGTGCCTCAATGCTGTCTGTACCAGTGATCAAGGGAGATTGCTCCCGAAACGCGTATGGAAAAGAAAAAGGCTGAAGTACAAGTTTGGCTGCACGCTGTTTTTATCCCTGTGAAAGCTCCAATACAAGGTATTCAAACACGAAGTGTGAGGCGCCTCAATGCTGGGAGCAGCTGTTTTTTGGATATATATATATATATATATATACATATATATAACCCACCTTGAGTTGTTCCAACACATTAGAATACACATGTCCAGATGTAGATGACTAACAATGCCTATCACAGTCCCGTAATCTCAAAGGGAACTTAAAGGCAGAATCAAGGCAAATATTTTGTCCTCCATATTAAGGCCTATGTAGACAGTGTTAAAAACCTGAATATATCTTGCTTCCAAACTCTGCAACAAGGCTTCCACCTCACTCCCTCTTTTGTCCAGTCTATCCATAGCAATTATAGTCCAGTGTATGTCACTTGGCCTATGGCCGTTCTCTATGTAGTGTTGCATTAATAGTGCTGTAGTCACTTTGCTAGTCAAACGTGACCTTTGTTGGATGATATTTTTTTATCTGTTGTGTGGTCGTTCCTATGTATGATTTCTGCCAGGAGCATGTTATAGTGTAAACCACATGATCACTTTTTCAGTTGCTGAAATATTTTTGTGTATGCCTAATTTCATTAACAGTGATTTCTTTGCTGTCACTTGTGTATTGGCATAGTGAACAAGAGCCACATTTGAAATTACCTGTGACCTCTGTGAGATTCCATAATATCCCTTGGGTTATCTTCTTCTCTGAAACATTAGCTCTAATGTAGGAATGCATTAGATTTTTACCTTTCTTAAATAAAGACCTTGGTTCAGGGAGTTCTATTTGTCCGAAGACTGCCCAGAGTTTCCTTAAACATTTTGTTGGGAATGGGGCTGTATGTCATTATGCATGTAAGTTTTCGATCCTTGCTCTCATCTTTGGGAAGAAGAGTGTTTCTTTAGGAGTGAAAGAGGCATGTTTGGGAGCTCGTATCACCAATTTACACAGATATTCCCTGTGGATGAGTTTGTTGCTCAACGAAAGGCATTCACAAAGAAGTCAGTTTTTTGTAACAATGTCTCCTTAGCCTCAAGAACTGTCTGCATGGTAAATTCTCTATTAGCGGTGTAGGATGCAAACTTGAAAAGTACAGTAAAGAATTTCTGTCTGTTGGGTTAACAAAGAGAGTAGAAGATATCCTACCTTCTTCATAGAAGACCTCGAGGTTGAGGAAAGCAATACATGTAAAATTAAAGTCCACTGATCTGTGGTTTATCCACACAGAAAACTCATTGAGTTCATACTCTGGTCCCTACCATATTACAAAAATATCATCCAAGTAGACTGAAATATCTTCCTTATGAAAATTGATTTTATTATAGATTAATTTCTTTTCAAGGTACGACATATAGATATTTGCCAGTTCTGGGGCAAAAGCACCTCCCTTTGCCACCACCTTAGTTTGTGGGAAGAAATCTTCCCCAAACTAGAAAAATAAAATGGAGAGTGTGATATTGTCATGTAGCTCCTATAAATCTATATAGGATTTGCGCGTTTCAACAACATAAACTAAGAGATTGGTGTCCAGACTGATTTCGGACACCCCCAAAGGATATGTTAGACTGTAGACCAGCTAGCTCACAGTGCCACTATAAGCCCTCCAAATTACCAAGGAGCAAAAAGTTTCTGGCAACTATCGAACATAACAACCCTGACCCCTCATTACTTAGCTCACTTTAATTACTTTAAAGTACATTACTTTTCGCTCAGTCACTTAGCTCACTTCTTTTCAGAGAGATACACAGAACAGGAGAGGAACGTGTATCTGTATCCTGATACCTGTCAGGTTTTTTAATATTGTCACAGTTTCTAAGGTTATATTTCCAGTAAGAGGGCTCATGTTGAGGAGACCCACCCCACAATTGTGATGTATTCTGCTTGTTTTTTTATTGTTTACTATCCCGTTTTTTTTTTTTAGAAGAATCGAGTGCTTGCTTGGAGTTGTCCTTTTCAGGATTACCAATTAATTGTGGTTTCACAGGTCTAGCTCCCTAATTATCTCTTCCAGCGAAGCATAGGTCTCTTTTTAGGTAACTCCTGCTCCTGTTGTGCAGGAGTGTATTCCCTCTGGCATTGGCGTATAGCCACCACTGCTGCCTCCCCATTTATGTTTGCTAATATAATTGTAGATACCTGGGAAAATTGCCTATCAATTTCATCCCTAAGTCCAGGGCAGGTTTCGCCTGTACTCATTCTGTATTTGTTTTAATACTTCTGGTATGACTGCTAATAAATTGGTACTGTTGCACTTTCACTATGACTTACTTGTGTCAGATTAGTGCCATACCAGTATCCAAGGGAGCGAAGAGCAAGCCCCAAGTCTCCCCAAGGGTAAGACCATCTCCAGGAAGAGAAGAATCTCCTGAACAATGAATAATACCCCCCGGAAGAGCAAGGACAATCAAGGGACCACCGGGAAGCCCACCAGCAAGGCCAACGAATCCCGGAAGGGAGGTGCAAGAGGATTAATTCCAGTACTGTAGAAAAGGAAAATAACAAACAGGAAGAGAGGCGAGAATTCTAGGGTTAGTCACAGAGCAGTAGTTAAAGACTAGTGTTGTTCAATAAAGTTTTTGATGTAGTCCATAAAAAAGCACTGCTCAGTTTTCATGGTTCGTGAGTTTCGTAAAACAAAAAGTATCCATGCGGTGCAAGTTGATTTTCTCTTATGATTGCCCTGAGAGGAAAAGAAAAACGGAGTCCGTTAAATTCACGAGTGACGAAAACAATTCTTCGAGGCGCCTTGTTACACTCTGCCCCCCAGGTAGACGGAGGACGCGCTACGAGCGCGATGGAAGAGTCAGGGTGATGGTTGCTGATGAAAAGAAGAACGCGCGAGCAGTGTGTAGGAACGTGCTGGGTCCATGAGCGTGATAAGCCTCGGCGCTCCGATTTTTATTGAAGGTACGAATAAGGAAGTAACGGCGCGGGTCTGTGCAAGGTCAGCGGTAGGGAAATCTTCGGTGTTTCGCTGTCAAGCGAAGGAAAAGAGCGCGCACTCAAGCGTGTGTATTTCCAGGGTTCGAGGGGGTGAAGGAAACGGCTGAGAACCAAAAGTCGTCAAAAGGTACTCCAGGGGTTCTCTTGCAACGATGATCTTCCTCAATTCTCAGCCAGCATGAACACAGAGTCTAATACGTATTTCAAGGGGCCAGAACACGGATTGCAGGTACACATAAGACTCAGGAAACTCAGGTCAGGCAGAACGGCATGGTCCACTAGAGCTCAGTAAGCCAAGCAAAGAACTCAGGGAGGGGCTTCATTTAAAAAGATCTCATCTACCAATGAGCTCTTCCCAGTGCACTATGGGACGGTACACAACCCTTCTCTCAGTAATGGTGCATTATGGGAGTGGTAGTGTGTTTACAGGAAAAAAGGATAAAGCACCGGTAGACTGACGTGTAACAGGTACCATGAGTCCTGGTATAGATGACAGCGAAGACTGTTCCCCAAGTGGTACAATCCTCTATCAGGGGAGCTATCCCCATTGGCAAGCAAATTGTCAGTATTCTGTGGAAACACTACCTCAAGCTGTGCTATTTTCTGTGCTATCCAGAATGGCATTTGCTCACGTTTAGTGGGCATTCTTCCCATAATCGAGTTCAGCGTTTGTGGGGTGATTTTAGATCCGGTCCTTTGTAGTTGACCTGTTTGAGTAACCTTTGTAGGTTTAAGTGTGAGTGTTCGCATTACGAAGATTTCTGTAAAGTTTTATTATTTCTCTGTGTAGTGGGCGTAAGTCTGCAGCTGGCAATGTGTCAATTTCTGGATGTGGTGTGTAAGCAACTAGAACCAGCCAGGTTGCTCCATCTCTGCTGAGCGGACCAAGTCTTACTTTATCTGTGGTATGGGTGGCACCTTTAAACAAATTTATATGTTCTTGGTAAGTTAACAGGACTTCTATGTCCTCATACAGAGAGTATTCAGCTGGTATTTCATCTGGATTGTAAGAATGAAATGTATGTGTGCATGCATCTGCAGGTAGGAATTTGACACAAGAATAGAACACCTCTGTTCTGTATGCCTCGTGTGCCTCAATCACAAAGGTAACAGTCCCACCTAAAGCTGGGACCCCAAAGTCTGCTAATTTTAAAGTAAGTGCATTTTCCGAAATGCTAATAGCACGTTCCTGCTCTCCTTCCTGCGTTTGCATTTAATCCTGGACAGACATTTTTCAAGGAAGTTTTTAGTACCGGAAAGAGATATGGTTTGCACAATGTGGTACTATAATCCTTCACGCTTGAATATACCTACAGCCAATACATAGGATATACCTACTCAGCTGCGGCGGATTTTCCCTCTCCACTCCAGACGTCTTTGGGTAAATGTGAGTAGGAGTCTCTGAGAAAAACACTACTGAACTACTCAGATTTGACCGTTAAATAAGAAGCAAACCAACATTAGCAGCGCCACGTTGTGTAGCTCCTATAAATCTATACAGGATCTGTGCGTTTCAACAACATAACCTAAGGGATTGGTGTCCAGACTGACTCCGGACACCCCCAGAGGATATGTTAGCCTGTCGACAAGCTAGCTCACAGTGCCACTATAAGCCC
Organism: Triturus cristatus; assembly: GCF_964204655.1. Classification (NCBI taxonomy): domain Eukaryota; kingdom Metazoa; phylum Chordata; class Amphibia; order Caudata; family Salamandridae; genus Triturus; species Triturus cristatus. The sequence goes on from NC_140593.1 coordinate 428,468,376, forward strand.
CCAACCTTACTAAGGAGAGAATAGTTTCTGGCAAATATCAAACATGACAACCCTGACCCCTCAGGGATCGTGGAAACAGTACAGTACTTTTCGCTCAGTCACTTGGGTTCACTTCTTCTGAGAGAGATACACAGAATAAACGGTGGGGGCGTTTCAATAAGTATTTATCTAACCAGCTTCATTCTAGTATAAAATATGTGTGCTGCAACAACCCTTAGACAGAAACATATATATACGATTATAAGCACCAACAGAGTAAGTAAAAGGTAGATTTCTACCATGGCGCTAAAACAGTGAATATAGGCAGGCATATAGAAACATGCCAGTAATCATGAGTACTCTGATGATGCAAAACCTAACTAGAAGTACCTAAGTGTACCTTGCATGTATATAGGAGTATAGCCAAGAATCCCCCTAGGAAAGAGCCAACTCCATTACCCGTGTTTGTCTCAATTGGGCACCCCGCAAAGGATGTCATACCACTGTGAGCTGGAGTGTCTGCGTGCAGGGACTTAAGCGTCTCGTGTCAGCATGGACGCTTCTCCTCTGGTTTGCCCAGCGAAGATGTAGTACTTATATACCCGAAAGGTACCCTCAGGGGCTCTACCTAGATGTGTCATGGTACTGTGGGCCTCTCGGCCAACGTTGACGATAGTACTGACTTTTGTACGGCGTTATTATGCAGAAGACGGTAATCCTTCTGTGATACTAAGAATCCTTATGCATAATAAATTAGGCTAGTTTTCTAATAAAACCACACAACATTTATTCAGCACCAAACTAGGTCAAATGTCAGCGCCAGAGCTGTTATGTAGAGCAAGGTAGGAAAAATGTAGGTAAAGGGTCGTTCAACTACCTAGGCCTATCTTGGGGTACATTGGGGCTCATAACAATAGGGACCCACTCTATTATAGAATCAGATGCACATTATTTGTCTGTCCTGGTATCAAGTACTGCCAATGTTTCTCCCTGGGGAATGATGGCGTATAGTGATTCAACGTCAAAACTCACCAGGATATCTTGTTCTGTGTTAAATTATGTACTCTCAATTAGGTTGATAAAATGCACTGAGTCTCTTACATATGAGTTCAAGTAGGGCAGAAAAGTTTTCAAGAAGCAATCCATGTTTTGGTAGATTGATTTTAATAAGGAACCAGATTCTGAAACTATCAGTCTTCTTGTGGGACATTTAGAATTTTGATTCACCTTTTGTGATATATAAACTACTAGTTTCATTGCTCCCTTGTTATTAAGGAATTCATATTCCTTGTTCAAAATCAATCCTTCATATTCCCCTTTCTGTGTGATTGCCTTTATCTTCACCATTATGTTTGGGTAGGCTCCCCTGAGAGTATCCTGTAACATTGTCTCATTACTTACTTTTTGAGATCAGACATGTTCCATACCACAAAACCACCGCTTTATCAGCTTGCTTGATTTTCAGTTGGTCAATGGACAAAAAGGAGTTAATGGCCTCGAATTCCTCTTATGTGAGGTTGAGAATAATCCATTCTTTACATCCAAAGATTTTCTCTAGCTGCTTTAAAAAACATTTTTTAAAGACCTCTACCTCTGGAAGCAAGCTGGACAATTTTGGGTAGAATGTTGACTGATTTCTCAGTCTTGTGGCATTCTCCATTTGAACCATTTCACTACCATCAAAAAGTAAATGTAATATTTTTTTCTGAGGAACCTCAGGATCTCACATCTTGTTTCAATAAAGTCTCTGGATCTTGTGAGTACAAAAGAAAATCCCTTACTCAAAAGGGATATCTCCCATTTTGAAAGGGTATGATTGTACTAATTATAAATAGGGATGTTGTCTCCCATCATCTCTGGTATGTTTCATGTCTGATATTGAGGTAATGTGTTACCCCTGTTGGAGGCTTTTGTTCCTCCCTCACTCTGTCCCTGTTGCCTCTTCCTACAAAAGGCTGTTGGTATCTTCTGAATCTAAAGGTATGCAATCCAACATTTTCTAGATCAGATTTCCCTTGAATTCTTTTATTGATGTTCGTAGGGTGTTTTTGTGGTAAAGGTAGGTAATCTAGTTAACTTCATCCTTAATATATTTTTTCAATTTAGTAGTCTTCTGTTTGATAGTACATGTTTTGATTCCTCAATTTGTTTATCTACTTCTCCTATTAGTGTTTTCATATCCCTGATTGTTGTGTCTTCCAGCATGTTTTTTTAAAATAACAACTTCTTTTAGTTCAAATTCATCAAGAGCAGAAAACCTTTTGATAGCAATCAAGTTTCCCATAAGTAACTCATCTGAATAATAAGCATTTTAGCTTCCTCCACCAAGGTCATCTTTCCAGAACCACTGCATTATATGACCTTCTAAAAACTGAAGATCATAAAACTTTGTAGAGGCCTGACGTAGGAAGAGATAGTGAGAATACATAAAATAGCATTGTGTGTGGATACTAAAGGATCAGGGATACCAAATATGCATTACTGTTCAGTTAAACTAATTTAAAATGGAAAAATATCCCTTTGCATAAAATGGACACATACTTGCTTCAAACACCTTTTAACTATCTTGAATGTTCTGTTTGAAATGGATATTGCATTGGAGAAGATGTGTTAGTGACATTTTAAGTAGGAGATTTGTATGAACTCTATATATTCTATTTTACAACTAAAACATGGCTTTCCAACACCACTACCGCAAGAAAAAACAATGAAGATACATTTTGTATCATTAAATTAATGAAGAGATCTTAAAATGTGCACACTCGTAGTTAGAATATGCATTTATTGTATTTTCTTCTCCAGAATTATAATAGCAAACCTGACCAGTTGATAAAATATAACTGTTCAGTACCCTTTAAAAGATGAATGCCTTGATTGCTCAATTCTTTTCCCAGATGTTTTAGTTTTCCCATCAGCTTCAGATATGTCTTCTTTTTTTCTATGCCTTTCCATTCTGCTTTCTTTCTTTTCCAGGAGTTTACTGTAAAAATAAATACGTAATACATATGTGTTCGAGCTCTGAAGTAAAAACTGATAACAAACATTCCTTATGAGTTTTTACAACATAATTACATCACAAACAAATGAATGCAACAGAAGCAGCATTTGAGAAACATAGTAACAAATGTTGACTATATCAGTCAGTCAATCAAGTTTTATTCGATTTTAATAAGTCATAAATGCACATAAAACAACAATTCATCTCAAAACACATTAAAACAAAGAATCGTCAAAATTTGTTTTAATTATTAACCCCTACTGTTATTTTAAGCCAAGCCAGATATGGCACGACACCTACCCCAGCATCCATATTTCTTTCCAATTACAATTGATCATTTTATAAAATTTAAAACTGCACAGCAAATGGCTATTGAATCCAAAGAAACTAAAAACCTGTATCCTTTACTAAAATAACAGGGCCGTAAAGGCTTTAAAATTGGAAATAGGTATTTATCTGTAACAGTTTTATACAATGGACAAAAAAGTATAAAGTGCAAAGAAGTGCTCTGTGCTGTAATGTTGTCACATGGGCAGGGACATAAATTATTCACCCAAATACATTGCTGTGGAAAAACCACCAAGAAGTGGACCAGGGAAAGGCGAAGTCTTGTGAGATAAAATCTATTTTGAGGATTCATCAAATAAAGAAGATAAAAACAAGGATGTTGGGACCTAATAGATAAATCTTAATGGCTCACTCATTTGAACCGATTCAGTGCCTGTAAACGAAACGTGTGTTTGCCCAAGAACCATAAGCATTTTTTATGACAGCTTTAGTTTGATGAGGCATGTTTGTAGAGTTATTGAATAATTCACTCAAACCCAGCTTCAAAAACAGCTCTTGAGCCAATTAAACCATGAAATACTTTGAACATTGGAGTGGGCAGGACAATCCAATATGATGGATCTAGACAAATTCAATCCCAGAATGTTCCAGATCGTAGCCCATAACAATAGGGGGGCAAAACCTACTTGTTCTTCTACTAGCTCTAGCCCAAGTTCCAGATGACAAAAGTGTGTTGAAGCTCTTTTTGGGGTGATCAAGAGTTTTTAAATACAATCATTCTCATCTCTTTGGAGCCTAGCACAATTAGAATGCCCCCACACTCCTGCTCCGTAAGTGGCTATTGCTAAACACTTAACCCTATACAGAGTTAATAGCTCTTTAACTGGCTTCTGGCCAAGCTGTGCTGCAAATCTAAACAGTGCGTCCGTCTACTACTCTCGTTGTTTGTAGCACTCTTAAGGTTAATAGTGAAGCCCCTGATAGTTGGTTAAAAACGTTTCCAAAATAAGAGAAATTTGACCTTCTCCCTGAAACATAAAAACTTTAGATTTTGTTCTTTTCGGGTCTCACACCATTATAAATTAATTTTTATGATTTAGTCTAAGATCCAGAGAGGCCATAAAACCTACAAAAGCATCCAAAGATTTCTGGAGACTATTTGCTGTCCTTCCAATAAGGACAGCATCATCTGCATATAAAAGTGAAGCAATAAAATTTTCTTCCAATCTTGGCAAAATCAAGGTTTTTCCCCAGCAGGTAAGCCTCCAACCCATTAACGTGAACAAGAAATAGAAAAGGGGCAAGAATACACCCTTGTCGGATGCTTTCTGTGGATGATATAGAGCGAGTCTTCTCCCCATTGTTGCAATGTCGGACATTCAGTATAGTATTTGAGTGGAGCCTACATAATAGACGAACCAAGAGTGGCTCTACACCCGTCTCTCAACATGGACCACAATTTTTCCGAGTTAACAGAATCAAATGCGCAAGATAAGTCCATGAAGGCAAGATGGACTGAGCACTTCATGGACTTAGTATATTTGCTAACAATCAGTGACAAAGTGAGACACTGTTCTACTGTGCCCATACCTTGTCTGAAACCATACTGGGATTTTGATAATATATTGTTCTCTGAGGCCCAATCTTTTAACGGAGCTAAAAGAACCCTCCCCAATATCTTAACCATTGAGTCGATTAATGATATGGACCTATAACACCCCAGGTTATTTTTGTCCCCTTTTTTAAAGACGGGAAACACTTTTGCCTCTCGCCACAACATTGGAAGGGGGCCAACAATGGCAGCTCTTATTATTTTTTGCTATGAGAGGTGCCGACAAGTGTATATCATCTTTGAAAAGATCCACAGGGATCTCGTCAGGACCCGGGGCTTTAAGACAGGAACCCTGTACAATAGCTGCCTTCACCTCTTCAACTAAAATTGATTCACTACATTTAATATCTTGGTCCAAAAATATGGTTCCACTATTCCTGGTCCCAATTGAATACTCTCTTTATTAAAAGGATTAAAAATATGGCTAAAATGTTCCACCCATGTCTCCTAAAATTACTGTCCAATTTTTGAGAAGGGCTTTTAATTACATTCTAGAACTTTTTGGAATCCTTTAGAGCACTTGCTAACTCTAACTCTTTCCATGCTTCGGTCCTCAATTCAGCCTTAATCCCTTTTAATGTTATTTTATCATCCTTATGCACAGCCTACACTAGATTTTAATCTCGAGTCAGGCATGAAGAGAGCTTTTTTAAATGTTTAATAGCTTAAGTACAGGCTTTACTGAACCATTGTGCTACACGCTTCTCCTTTGGTTGGGCAATTTTCATCATCAGTTCAGTAGAAATGACTGCGAATAAGGCCTGGAAATTCTGAATAATATCCTCCACCGGAGACTTAAAATTTAAACAGCTAAGTATGAGGCTCAAGTTTTCCCATATTAGTTTATGCTCAAAAGCCTTCAAATTAACTTGATCCCATTTCAAACTAATTCCCTGTTTTGATTCATATTTAGTTGGGAACTCAGTCAGCTTGGTTCTCTTTATAATCCAATTTAAAAGACGCCACCAGGGGATCATGATCACTAGAACAATGTGGGATGACCCTATGATATTCCAGTAGGTTAAGAAAGTGTCTGGATAATAGCATTTAATCAATAACATTAGAGCACCCACCCCCTATAAAAGTCGGGAGCTGCTCATTACCTTTGCTAAAGCACTAATTTAAAAAGAATACATCATTTGCAACCTTGATTCTGTTTAAAACATCTCCATATATTGAGTGAGTGAAGTGAGTAAAAGGATGACCCTCAGTGTTTTCTAACCCACACACTCACATACCATGATAATTGCACATAGTGCAATTAAAATCACTATTCCACATAATGCACAGCAGGTATGTCATGGAGGTTATTTTACTAATTTCCTCTAGCAGACTCTCAGCTACATGGGGGTTACTATGATCAAATACATTATAATAAAAATGTATAATTTAAAAATCTATAGAAGATAATTTACTCACTAAGAATGTCTGATACCAAGGTGAGGAACTGATTGTTTTAATCTTTAATACTGTGTGCATAACAAAAACTAACAATGCCAATCCACCCTTGGCTCTTCCTGAGGTCACTGGGATTGCTGGTTCAGAAAGAGCAAAAGCCATTTATAAGAAAATCTGCTACTACCCAAGACTGCTGAAAACATAATAAGCCAAATCTAGAAACAAATGCTACCCAATCATCATTACTCAACTAGGAAAGTATGCCCACTACATTCCATAATAAAATAGAATAACAGGGATCTGAGTGAGCAAATGCTAACAGGATTGCTTCTGTCAATGCTAACCCTGGGAACAATTTAGCGCATTGGGAATCAATTTAGTCCCAGTCATTATAGCTTACATCCCAACTTGCGAGTCAGTACGCCTGAGAAGAGTATCCTCCATCCCTACTGATTCGCCCTTCCGTTGGGTCCCGCTGGGGTTGTCAATCAATATCAGCTAGGCCCCTTAATGGTTAGAATCTATTCACATGGGCAAAAGAATCCCAAGATGACTGTCTAGGTACTAAACCATGCATACCCCAATCCCTGTTCCCATAAATAAGGGGGGGGTAAAAATAGATAGTCCAAAAATCTGTCCTGGATACTACCCTGCTTTGCATTATGCAAACGCATCAACGGAAATCTTGCAAACCCAGGTGTCCCAAAAGCTATCACCACACAGTCACCCTCAAGGTTCTTCAAGGATGGTCCCACCCATTCCACTCTTTGGGCCATAGGAATTTCATCAAAGATGGGTCTCGGGGAATGGCGTACATCGGGCACTATTATGCCGTTTTATTAATAGGACTGTGACAAACCTCCCTAACCCCCTCTGACAGTATATTATTTCTTATTGATAAACATATTTGGTTTAAATGTTTTGCTAATCCTAGAGACTCTAGGTTCAATTCACAAAGGGAAATCTACATTTGGAGTTCTCTGCACAGGTACATTTCCACCTCCACATAGGCAAAGCTCTTTGCCCAACAGTATTCACTAATTATTGGGGGAAATCTCCACCTAACAATAGGATTTATGAGTCTCCATCCCCCTAAATTAGGGGTGGAGCCTGATGCTAGAGAAGTTATGATCATAAACTTACCACTAGTAACTTTAACAGTCGTAATTGTATCACACATCTTTCCTGCAAGTTGTTGCTTGGAGGCATAGAACTCCTCTGCCTGGGAGGGAAGAGAATCCCAAATGGAAGGGAAGAACAAGGTACTTCCCTTCGGTAACGCTTTTTCTAGTGGATACAGTATCTGCCTGTGGATTCCTAACCTTTTTAATTACCCCATGCGTAGCATTCCACTGAAACCTTTCTCCATTGCTCTCCCACGTCGATGAGGATGTCACAATGGAACGGCTCCACACGCGACTCTGCGTGACGTAATCAGAGCCGTAAGAAGACCTCGTCGGCATCCTGACGTCAGTACCACCCATCTTTTCCGTGCCTTTGAGGCAACCGTGTAAACCGACAACATTTCAACAAGTATACACAGCACACAAAACAAAGACAAAACTGGAAATTCTAAAACATAGACATTTCCTAGTGACAAGTATCACATCATTTCAAATATTCGACAATAAAATACATAAATCACATGTAAATTTTTTTCAGGTCTAAACAGGCAGGCAACAGGGAGGTGGGTGGGTCAGTGAGAAATCCACAGGCAATTACTGTATCCACCAGAAAAAGCATTACAGAAGGTAAGTAACTTGTTCTTCTGATAGATACATCTGCCTGTGGATTCCTCACCTTTTGATTTGAATCCCCAAGCAGAGGAGGGTGCCTGCCTACCAATACCAAAAAATCTGGTAGCACAAAACGTACAAAATGGCTGTCCCTCCCCACCTCAGAGTCTAAGCAATAATGCTTCGCAAAAGTGTGGTGGTAGGCCCAAATTGCTGCCTTACAGATGTCTACAACCGGGACACCTCTAGCTAAAGCCAAAGAAAAAGACTTAGCTCTGGTGGAATGTGCTTGAATACCTTCAGGAGGCTCCTTCTTGGCCAAGGTGTAGCAGATCTTGATGCAGAGGATGATCCACCTGGACAGCATTCTTTTGCCCTTCATCTTGCCCACATATTCAATGAAGAGTTGGTCGTCCAACCTGAAGTCTTTAGTCTTGTCCAGGTAGAAGCTGACCGCCCTCTTAGGGTCCAGGCGGTGAAGTCTCTTCTCCTCCTTAGAAGGGTGAGGATAGAAAGTGGGTAAAGTGATGGATTGCCCTAGGTGTAAGGGAGTGACCACCTTAGGCATGAAAGCAGCTCTGGTCCTACGAACCATCGTATCTGCATGAAATGAGGTAAATGAGGGTTTGGAGCTAAGAGCCTGCAGCTCACTAACCATCCTAGTGAAAGTGATTGCAATCAGAAATATTGTCTTAAACGCTAAGAATCTCAAGGGACAACTATGCACGGGCTCAAAGGGAGACCCCATCAAGAAAGCAAGAACTAAATTCAAATCCCACTGATGCATGATAAAGGGAGTGGGAGGAAACCTATTGGTAAGACCCTTAATGAATTTCATGACTATGGGAGATTTAAATAAGGAGGGTTGGTCTGGTAAACAGAGAAAAGCTGACAAGGCAGACAAGTCGCCTTTAACCTTAGCTACTGCACAACCCTGTTGTGCTAGGGAAAGAGAGAAACTCAGAATATCAGACAACGGACGTGAAAAGGATCAACGGATCTCTCTCCACACCATTTTACAAATTTGGCCCACCTACCAGAATAGACAGATTTGGTGGAGTGTATTCTGCCTGAAAAATAACATCCACCACATCCAGCAGGAGAGAGAAAGAGCTCAGGTTTCCCCATTCAATCTCCAGGCATAAAGGTGCAGGCTCTGGAGGTGGGAGTGTAGAGGGGAACAACCTTTACAACGCAACTTTTACAACGCACTACCATTACAACGCATTTTTTACAACGCATAATCCATTACAACGCATGATATTACAACGCATGACACTACAACGCATTTTTAAAAACTACCTTTACAACGCATTCCATTACAACGCATACTACCATTACAACGCATACCATTACAACGCATAATATTACACTATACTATCCAACACTTACCCTACTGATGCACCCCCTGGAGTTAGAATAGTAATTTTTACCCCTATACTATCCAACACTTACCCTACTGATGCACCCCCTGGAGTTAGAATAGTAATTTTTACCCCTATACTATCCACCACTTACCCTACTGATGCACCCCCTGGAGTTAGAATAGTAATTTTTACCCCTATACTATCCAACACTTACCCTACTGATGCACCCCCTGGAGTTAGAATAGTAATTTTTACCCCTATACTATCCAACACTTACCCTACTGATGCACCCCCTGGAGTTAGAATAGTAATTTTTACCCCTATACTATCCAACACTTACCCTACTGATGCACCCCCTGGAGTTAGAATAGTAATTTTTACCCCTATACTATCCAACACTTACCCTACTGATGCACCCCCTGGAGTTAGAATAGTAATTTTTACCCCTATACTATCCAACAGTTACCCTACTGTTGCACCCCCTGGAGTTAGAATAGTAATTTTTACCCCTATACTATCCAACACTTACCCTACTGTTGCACCCCCTGGAGTTAGAATAGTAATTTTTACCCCTATACTATCTAATACTTACCTTAAATGTAATTTAATATTATGCGTTGTAATGGTATGCGTTGTAAAGGTAGTATGCGTTGTAATGGTAGTGCGTTGTAAAGGTATTTTTTAAAAATGCGTTGTAGTGTCATGCGTTGTAATGTCATGCGTTGTAATGGATTATGCGTTGTAAAAAATGTGTTGTAAGTGCATGCGTTGTAAAAGTGTGCGTTGTAACGTCATACATCCGAGTGTAGAACCTGCCCCTGCGACTGCCAGAGGAGGTCTGCCCTGAGAGGGCAACGGAGCGAGGATGCGATGAGAGGTAAATGAGGCCTGTGTACCACACCCTGCTTGGCCAATCTGTGGCGATCAATATGACTTGGACCCTGTCTTGGCAAATCTTTCTCAGATCCTGAGGAATCAAGTGTATGGGAGGAAATGCATACAGAAGCTCTGAGCCCCAATCTAACTGAAATGCGTCCCCCAGTACTCCCCGCATCGGATACTGGAGACTGCAGAACAACGGGCAGTTTGTGTTCACGTAAGAGGCAAACAGGTCCAACCGAGGAAACCTCCACATCCTGAAAATGTGATGGACCGCCTCTAGATGTAGACGCCACTCGTGATTGATTGGCCGAGTACTGTTGATTGAGATTGTCCATATGCACATTCCGCACTCCAGCCAGATGATTCGTAATCACGTATATCTGATGGTCCAGAGCCTCTCTGCAGAGACGATACAACCCTACTCGTCCCTGTTTGTTGATGTACCACATCACAGTAGTCCATCAAGACTTGAATCGAATGACCGTGAAAGGAGGGAAGAAAGACCTTGAGAGCCAAACGTATCGCCAGCAATTCTAAAAGATTGAAGTGAAAATCTTTCCTCTGGAGACCAAAGGCCTTTGACCTCCAGATCCCCCAGATGAGCCCCCCACCCTAGAGTGGAGGCATCCGTTATCACCGTGGCCACCAGAGGAGGAGGTTGAAATGGCTTCTCTTGAGACAGGTTGTCCGAGACACTCCACCATAACAGCTCCACTGCAGTTTCTCTGGAGATTTTTACTGACTCCTTGAGATCTCCATTGTGTTGAAACCACTGCCTGTGGAGGCACCACTGGTGGGCTCTCATGTGCAAGAGTACATGGTTAACCAACGGTATGGAGGAAGCAAACAGACCTAGCAGGAGCAAGACATTCAGGACTGGAACCACCGCTTAATTGTGAAAAAGAGGAAGCATAGCCTGGATGTCTTGGATCCTCTGCAGAGGCAGGAAGGCTAGACTCACAGTAGGGTCCAGTACTGACCCTATGAACAGGTTGCGCTGAGAGGGCACCAGGTGAGATTTGGGTAAGTTTATTGAAAAACCCAAGTCGAACAAAGTTACTTGCAAATGATGCAGCACCATGTTCTGGTGACTTTGCTTTGAGCAGCCAGTCCTCCAGATGGGGAAAAATAGGAATCCCCGATATTCTGAGATGTGCTGCTACCACCACCCGAGGTGCTGAAGTAAGACCAAATGGAAGGACCATAGTGTTGAGACCCCACCTTAAAACAGAGATACTTCTGATGCAACTCCAGGATGGGAATGTGAAAATATGCATCTTGCAAATCGATTGACCTCATCCAGTCTTCCTACTGCAATGCCAGAAGAACCTGAGCTAGGGTCAACTTCTTGAACTTCTCCAGCTTGAGGTAAAAATTCAAGATCCTGAAGTCTAGGATCGGCCTCAACCGACCGTCAGGATCTTGAATCAGGAAGTACCGAGAGTAGCATCCCTGACCCCTTTCCTGCTCCGGAACCCCCTCTATCGCACCTTTCTCCAGTAAAGATAGAACCCTCCTGTTGTAGTAGCAACAGGTGGTCCTCTGAGCACCAACCCTGGGGAGGGGGAAACTCCTGGAAGGGAAGGGCATACCCATTTTCTATGACATCCAATACAAAGAGATCTGAAGTAAATGACCTCCAATTTTGTAGAAAAAGGGACACACTGCCTCCCATGAGACCAACATGCTCTAGGATGGAAGATCTAGAGCTGCTTCCCTGCGGTGCCAGTTGGAGGGACTGGAGAGGATGAGGAGGAGACTTGCTGGTGTGCTGTGCCTCACAGACGACCTATACCTTTACCTCTGTAGGACCTATACAGAGGATTCGCCTGTTGCTGCTGTTGTGACTGCTGCTGTTGATTGGCACGAAAGGCTGAAGTCCTGTCAAACCCACAAAATCCGCGGTACCCAAAACCTCTGGGCTGGGACTGAAGACCCAACGATCTTGCTGTGGCTCTACTATCTTTAAAGCGATGTAGTGTTGAGTCTGCTTTGGCACCAAAAAGATGAGAGTCATCAAAAGACAAGTCCAATAGGGTGGCCTGTACATCAGATGAAAACCCAGACCCCTTAGCCAAGTGTGCCTCCTGGTTGCAACTGAGGAACCCATTACTCTAGCGACAGAGTGTGCAGTATTAAGTCCTGATTGAATGACCTGATGGGCCACACCTTGGTTGTCAGACAGAACTTCCGCAAAATGGCCCTGAACCTCCCCCGGAAGCTTGAGGAGCACCTCTCTTGCTGATTCAATCAGAGCGTGGATCTAGCGACCCAGCAGACATATCGCATTTATTGATTACAGTGCCATACTGGCCGAAGAAAACACTTTCTTTGCAGACTGCTCCATCCTCTTGGATTCTCTATCTGCAAGCGTGGATGGGATAGAGCCTGCAGACTTTTTAGTGGAGCATGATGTCTGGACTACTAAACTCTCAGGAGATGGGTGTGTTGAAAAAAAAGCAGGATCTCCCGGAGCCACCTTATACCTCCTTGCTACCGATCTGCACACCGCAGGGGCAGTCATTGGTTTCTGCCACACCTCTAAGATAGGTTCAGTAAAAGCTTCATTAAAAGCCAGCAGAGGCTTTGATACAGAAGAAGGAGAATTAAGTACTTCTGTTAAAATGTTTGATTTAAGCTCTGCAGTAGGTAATAGCAAATCCAGCAGATCCACTGCCTTCCTTATTACAGAGTGATATGAGGAAAGCTCCTGCGAGGGAAGACCTTTTGGTGAAGAGAGCTCACATTCCGAAGATGTGTCCAGTCCACTAGCCACCTGTATTCCCTCAAACTCCAACACAGGGTCAACAATCTCACCCTCTCCTGCTTCCTCCTGCTGCTCCTGATATCCTTTCTCCTCCAGCAGCTTTTGTGCTTCCCTTCTGGAGCTCACCCTTGGGACCGGTGGCGGTGGTGGCGCCAGACGTGGCGCTGGTGATTTCAGGTTCGGCGTCCATGGAAGCTCCACAGGAATAGTCGAAGACGCAGGACAAGGCCGACTTGGTGCTGGACTGGAGCCAGATGGCACCGGAGAAGACCGATCCAACGGCACTCTTCCCTCCAGGGATTGCACCGGCGTCAAGAACCTCGGTGGTGGTAGAGGTCAACTCCCATGAGCCATTGGCATGAAAGGCATGAAAGGAGCTTGTGAGAAATTAGATGGCAAACTTCTGAGGGAGTAGGAAAGCGGTCCCATGGGGCCAACAGGTGCACCAGGAGGGTTAGCCACTCTGGCAAACATGCCAAACATCGCATTCAGGAAATGAGAAGGATCCGTACCTGGAGTCAGAAAGGCTGGATATCCTGAATCAGGTATCGCCGGTTCAGAGACTGCTCGAGGAGGCATTCCAATTGGTTCCGGTTGAGGCACCGGAGACACAGGAGCCGGGGGTGGAGTGACCGGAGGCAAAGAGGTCACTGCTCTGGGCACCCATGAGACTCTTGGAGCCGGAGACTGTGCCGGAGTCACGTGAAGTGAAGGGGAAGGAGAGACTTCAACCTTACGGCAACTAAGTACCGGAGATCCTGACTTCGGTGTTCCATCCTTCGATGACTGACGTCGGGATCCATGGCGCGGTCAGTAATCGACATATGACCTCCACATTCCCTGCAAGGATTAAACCGGACTTCTTCTGGGTCGCCATGATAACTGCTACAATTACAGGCAGAACATGCAACAAAGAAACTCCCAGAAATGGAGAGCCCGAGAAAAAAACGTTACCAGTCGGCGGTGCGGAAAAAAGGGAACTGACTTCAGCACGAGATGAGGTCTTCTTATGGCTCCAATGACATCACACGGAGTCGTCTACGGAGCCGTTCCATTGTGACGTCCTGGTCGGCGTGGGGGAGCTATGGAGAAAGGTTTCTGTGGAATACTGCGCATGGGGTAATTCAAAAGGTGAGGAAACCACAGGCAGATGTGTCCATCAGAAAAAGGAAACATAGATGGCCCACTACTCACACACCTGACACACATTAACCTTGCACTCGTATGAATACACCCTACACCTTAGGGTCTGTCTTCTTTTCCTTGGACTACCTCATGTACAGGGTACCACACAACAGGTACAGGTTCTGAGATAAAGCCAGTCCCACTAAAGAGGAAGGGAAACATCACTAAGGAGTAGACAGACCTTGTAGCTTTGTGGTTGATTAATACAAGGAACTATATAGTCTGCCTTTGTACATCCTCAGTACATCCGAGAAGGCAGCCATGGGGTAGGACATGACAGACTAGGCCAATAAATTGGTGGTGAAGGGATGCACCATACGGGGCCTAAAAATAGTTTCAAGATGAGAGGAGTAGGGTAAAGGTGTTGTCCAGGACACCGGCGGAAAATGCTCTTTCTGAAGGCAGACCAAGGTGCCCTCTATTTCTCATGCCCCGAGAAGAGCATATTCTCATAACCATGCACCCTGAGACTTGCTTAATGGCCTACCTGCTCCAGAGGCCTTCAGCATAAGGCCAAGTAAGCTCTCAACATCCCTCTCTCTCAACAAGTTCTTCTATCACCACTTATGTCATTCATTCTATTCTGTCCTCCATCCTTCACAGATAGTAAAATGTCACAAACATAACCATCCTACACAGTCTCTAACACCCCCTTCTTTCCAGCAAATAAACTTAAAATTGTTTTGAATACACTCTAACTTTCTGACATACAGTCCCAATCTGTACTGTTTTATTAGCAATAGCTGGAGCAGGAGTATTTGCGACTCTGGAAGGGTGATTATATACTGAATTTGGCTGAGGGTTTATCTCTGTACCTGCCACAGGCATTATAGTTAGCTTTACTCTAAGATAGCAACAGTGTCTCCATCGATCCTCTGGAAAGATCCAGTGGCCAGGCAGTAGGGTGCAGCCATTACTTTGACGTATATAATTATAGAATGAGAGCAGGCCATAGGTTCATTGAGCTGTTACTAGTCTGCAATCATTTCAAGGATCACATTAGGTGAGAAAAAATATCTAGCAATAAATGATTCCTTAGGAATGCCAAAAATTTTGTGTCTCTGCCTGTTAATCCTTTCTCTCCTCCTCAAATAACTGTTCCTCAAAATGAGGGGCAAGGCAAAAAAGATATTCACTGACATGCTGAAACAAATGTTTTTGTCTGTATCTTGCTTTTTTATGTATACAGGCTATGTGTGATTGGTTGATGCTGTAGTGAGTTTCACTTGTTGATATTTGTGGCACAATCCTGATTTTTCACTCTTTCTCACCTTACAATAGCTGGTCAGTTGAACATGTTTGAACCTATATTGTAATATATATTTGAGCCTAAAAATGCCAATATGTTTTTTGTTTAAAAAGAAATACATTTAAAAAAGTCTACGAACATAATTCATAGACATTATTTTTTTTTAACTTCTTTTTCTAATTCTCCCTATGTGATGTTAGTGTTATTCCTTGGCTCAACTCATTTCTATTAGAGTGTGTTGCAGTACCAAAGATTGACCATGTTTGGTGCTTGATTTACTCCAAAGCTTGATGGAGTAGATTTGCTTGGTCCAATAGTAGTCAAGAGGGATATAAAACTGGGACACCTTCCACTCAATTACATGCTTATACATAAAAACCCTAGTTTGACACACATCTTAGTTTACAGTGTTAACTAACACTTGAATGCTTGTGACTTTACCCAATTACGGTGTAATAACTCTGCTTCTGTGGCTATTTATACAGGACCAATGTTGTTAACTCTGTAAAGTGGAAAGAGGCTCCTCAGGTTAGAAACCAGTGGGTACACAAATATGGCATTTACTGTGGCTTGGGCTTCTCATCCTTGGTATGCGCCTCAATGAGTGAGGCTAGAGTTCTGTCAATAAGTGCACCTGTCAGTTATTGTAAATGGCAATGTATTGATTAGAGATAATGGAAGCAAGTCTCCAATACACAGTCTGCTTTTGGGGATAAATGGTAACCTTGAGGGTATGTGTCCTCTACCAATATTGTATGCAAACTACAATTGAAGTATCAAAAATGTGCCTGCAGGCGAATCATGACAATGTTATTTTATGTGCCCCACAGTACATGTTAAAACCAATAGAACATGTTGAACCTAGTTAAGGAATTACACTAAGATCTGTGTGAAACTGTGTGAATATGGAGTATATTTGAAGTTATTTTGTCCGTAGTATAACTGTTGTAGATGTAGGTACAACTTTTGTGAATAGCAATTGTCTTTCTCTTTTGTGGGTGTATTTAAGTATATACAGCAGTGTCCCTAAACCCCACATTACATTTCTCATAACCCCATCCTTTTAGTAGTAGATTTCCCCCATTTTCCAACCCCTTCCCAATGTCCCTCTTATAATTCCGAAAAAAGCATATTTCTATATGTGGGCAGATCTCCGCTCTCACACCAAAGAACTCTGCACTTAAGTGACACGACAGGCACAGTCAGAGATCTTCAGCCAGACATTTGAGAATAATAGTAGGTAAAGTAGTACTACTGGAGTACAACTTCCCGTACGAAAAATGCTTTTGTTGGTTATAGTACCTTACTGTTTAGATTGTTATTTTGTGCCATTATGTTTTTCTTTCAATTTGATGTTATTTAAATTTTTTACATTTATATATTAAGTTGAGTTGAACTAGATAGTGGAGATTAGGTGGCTGGCGGAAGACAAACGTCATTGACTTCTTGAGGAATCCTGCAATTTTCCTCGTCCTGCAGGCTTGCGTCTAGCTGATTGCTGATTGTATGACAGATTGGAGGCACAAAATTGTTGCTGTTGCTGTCCTCCATATTGTGGTCTGTAACTCTGTTGACCATATGGTTGATATCTGTATGACTGGTAAGACGGTCTTTGGTGGAACTGACCTCTACCTCCACGAAAGGACTGAAAACACCTTTGTTGCAGCGTGCTCAAGGAACGTGAGGTCTCAGTATCCTTTTTGATGCCCTGTGCCTCTTTGTCTACGGGTTTTCCAAAAAGATTTTCCCCATCGAAGGGCATGTCCAGAACTTTCGATTGAACTTCAGGGCGGAAAGACGTTGCCATAAGCCCGCCCTGTCTATGAAGGACTGCAGCACCTGCCATTTGCCTGAAAGCGATAGAAGACAAATCCATTGCGGAGTCAACCACCTCCGAAAACACTCTAGCACCCTCCTGCAGGAGGTCCTTCGCTTCTTTCTTTTTATCCTTAGGAAGAAATTCGAGAAGAGGAGTCAGATCTGACCATAACTGACAGCCATATCTTCCCAAAATTGCTAAGCCGTTAGAGGCCTTGATAGCAGTAGCCGCCATAGTAGCGAAGCGCTTGCCGATGCTGTCAAGGTGTTTGCCTTCCCTGTCTGGAGGCACCGAACAAGGAGATTGCGGATTCCTGGAACGCCTCTGGGCAGTCAGCGATAGTACTGAATCCGGACAAGGATGGCCAATTAAACATGCTGGAGCAGAATCAGGTGTCTTGCATTTCTTTTCCATCTTTGGTAACACAGCAGGAATGGAGGCTGGGTTATTCATTATTTTCAAACCTTCACTCCAAATGTAATTCACAATCGGAATGGATCAAACCGATTTCTTTGTTGCACCTTTAAAATCATAAAGAAAACATACAGGTTGCACCACAGGCAAAGGCAAATCAAATCTTCTAGATGCTCTCTCAAGCACTTCATGGAAGCCCCCGATATCTCCCAGGGGGGAAGTCGCAAGAGGAGGGGACGGCGACGACGAAGGAGCCACATAATCATCCCATTCTTGAGCAAGTAGGTCCGGATCCTGAGTGAGCTCACCTTCCTCGGGTTGATCGTCTGCTTCACTCTCGATGTAATCATCCTGGATTGTAATGCATCGAGGAGCCTGTCTCTCAACCTGCGCAATAGGTGACGGAGTAACCACTGGTGAAGGCAGGGCAACTTGAATATTTGGACCGCCGGGTGTCAAAGGAACCAGAGCGTGAGAGTCCGTAAATCTTTTATAATCGTCATTCAAAATATGTCTAAGGTCCATGACCAGGTAGGCTGGCACCAGCATGGAATCTCTCTGAACCTCCTGATAGTCTTCATAAGCCTCATAAGGATAGTGCTCTTGAAAAGAGTCGTAACGTTGGGCCTGAGAGCAACCCGTAAATGAATAATCCACTTGTATATATTCTGATTGTCCTTGCGCTTCCTCTTCCTCATCAGTGTCCTGGCATTTAACTCTGAGCTGTGAAGGGCTGTAAGTGGGACCAAAATGACTTTCATCCCCTGATTCCTCATCAAGAAGGTGAGAGGGAAGCAATGGTGAAATCTTGGTTAAAGGTGACAATCCTGGAGATTTTGGAACCAAATGGAGACTTTTAGTATCCTATTTTTTATCCGTTGACGATGCCGTCAACGACGGTAGACGCCTGATAGGGATCTTTGTCGATACTGGCTGAGAGGGTGATTTGAACACTGTAGTAGACGGAACGCTCGGCGAAGTCGTAGACACAATCGTCGACAGTGTACGTCATCGTCGACGTCGCCAAAGCCGTAGACAATAGCGTTGACGATGAAATCGTCATCACTGTGTTCGTTGACAATGCCGTCACCAGGGCCATCGATGAAGCAGTCGTCACCACAGAAGTCGGAGATTTAGATGAAGCTCTCGACGACAGGTCTGTCAACTGAGCTTTCTTCGTCAACGAAGCCTGTTTGAGAGTTGTGACAGGCAGAGAGGCAGTGGAAGATTTCTTCAGGCCTAAATCCTCAGCCTTAAACGCTGTCTTTTCAGCAGAGGAGGATTGCTCTGCCTTTAATTTCTTTAAATCAGCCGTTAATGAGGGAGAACCCTCCTTTTTATGCTTCCTCTCAACTGAGGATAGCCCAGGGCTCTCTTCAACATCAGATCCAAATTCTGATTTTGATTTCTTTTTCTGGAGCCATAACAACAATCTGGCCTCTCTATCCTTTAGAGATTTTGCTGAAAAGGTTCTACAGTTTTACAGTCTTTGGCTGTATGTTTAGGATAAAGGCAATAAAGGCAGTCTTTATGTGGATCTTCAGAAAAAAACCTTGTCTTTCCACAGGATCCACAGGGCCTGAAAAACCTCTTCTTAGAACCCTTAGACATCTTCAAATTAAACTAGGTAGAAAAACAATACCTTGAGGTGAATTCAAGCAGGGTTAAAGTTCACTCACTGACAAACTGAGCAGAGCTCAGGGAGACTCCCTAACACATGACGAGTGGTTAGAAATCTGAGGTCTGATGGCTCTGACTGGGGAGTTGAGGTCTAGAGTTGGTCTCTAATTGGTCGAAGTTTGGACCTACATAAAGATGATGACGAATATCAAAGTTTTTCTTTCCTTTTGGTGGTTTCTATGTACTTCTATGGTACTTCTTTTCTAACTACTGCGAGACTCCCACCATGACGATGGGGAAGATACAAGCATGTGAATCTATGAAAGAGTCAATACTGGAGGATAAAAGTTAACAGTCTTGCTCTTTCTCTTCTAAGAGGTCCTCTCCAATACAAAACGGTTGACTCTCCCTTGGCCAGATTCACACTAAAGTATGGATTAACCAAAGAATCTGAATAAAGACATAAATGACTCGTAATTGTAGCTTTAGGTGCCTGCTTTGTGAATAGGAGCTTTACCTGTAGCAAGGCAAGCTTCCAGTCTCCCAGTCAAATATTTATTAAATTTCAGTTTACAATAGACTAGTCATCTGGAAATGGATGTTCCTGAAGTGGCTAAATCTGTGACAAAAAGCCCAAAAATGACAATGCTTAGCTTCCCTAAGACATTTTATTTTGTCTGGGTAAAAGACTAACGCTCTCCTTACGTCCAGCATACATGGGAAACTTTCTGATAGAGTGGAAGGGCTCCGTAAAAAAAAAAAAAGTGGCATTGAACTGGACAACTTTAGGAACAAAATCAGGATGGGTCCTTGTGAAAAATGTGCTCTTATGGAACACCAAGTATGGTTCATAAGCATAAAGCTTGACTCTCATTGAACCATTAGGCAGAACAGGCTGTGACAAGAAAAGAAGCTTACAAGTGAGATTCTGAAACAAAGATTTCTTATAGGCTTGAATGGATCACCAATAAGCTTCAAGAGGATAATGATAAATTATCAGGGATAAGGGGTTCTCCTGATTGAAGGAAAAACGTTAAAACATCCTCAAAGGGACTCCTCGATTACAGAATTTGTATTCATTTTACGGAGTTTTATATAGCGCGAACTTGACCCAAATCGGGTAGCAGAGCGCTTTACATAGCACCAGTTGCATTACATAAGGACACATTCATTTTTGGTAGGCACAGGGAGATTAAGTAATTTGCCCAGAATCACAGGATGTTCAGCGTCAATGCCGAGACTTGAACCCAGTTCCCCAGATTCGAGGTCAACCGCCCTAGCCGTTAGGCCAACTTCACTCCTCTCATCTGTAGCGATGACTGAAAAATGTACCCTAATGGAAAAAAACTACAGACTCAATTTGACCAAGTAGAAAATGTATGAAAGTACAGTTTCTTCTAGTCATTTGTCAAGGTCCAAATTATTCTATGTGCACCAGATGCAGTATATCTTTGATTTGAAGGCTGAGAATGTCCATACAGTTAATGTGGTGGATTCAGATGGACATGGTATATTGAGTACAAGAGTCAAATCACCAAGTTCAACAATTAAAGACTAGGGTGCTAATTCACACCACTGCTCCTGTCTCAAAATTCCAATGTTTCTTCTCTGACTTTCCCTGCTTGAATTAGAACCTTCTATCCTGAAACAAAGAATTGCTGCAATTTCCATTAAACCATGAGTAACACTGGCAATATACACGGGCAATGTAATCTTCCCCACAAAGTTCCATAATTGATTTTCTTATTACAAGCAAGTCCAGCAGTTGAAACATTTGAGTAATAAAGAAAGGAAAAGTTACTTGCTTTTAATCATAGTTATCCTCCAGGTGAATACTAATCAAAGTCATAAGCAGTGAATTGATATATATATATATATATATATATATTCAGAAATACCTATATGTATATATTCATAAATACCTATATATATATATTCATAAATACCTATATATATTCATAAATACCTATATATATACATAAATACCTATATATATAAATATATATATATATATATATATATATATGTATATACCTTAAATCTCCTCCAAAAGAAAGAGCAGAGGCCGCACTGGGGAAACCAAGGAAACATCATTTATTCAGCGGTAACATCGGCGAATGCATTTCGGCTTCATCAGCCTTCATCAGCGCCAGGGATGTTTGGGAGGCATTTTCAAAAAACATCACTGTATGAAGGTCCCGCCTCATGCTGATTGGCTTGGCTCCGCTCCACCCCAATTACGTTGGATCACCTGTTGCAGGTCGCGGGTTTCTTGTGGCCTGCAAGTTCCAGGATGCATTGCACAACCAGGTAGGTAGTGCGGGGGTGTTGATAAAACCTTGTGGCTATGCGGGCTTTAGCGGGACAGTCTGTGATGCTGAAAGTTGCTGTACTCCTGTTTTTCTGTTGTTGAATGAATGCGCCTCCTCGTCTCCCCAAACTGCACCAACCCACGGGTTCAAAAGTCCAATCGGCGGGGACAGAAATGGAAATCCACATCGCCCAGAGTGAGGTTAATAACCTCAACACCGCCCCTTCTCCTTCCGAACACTGGGGTGGATTCAAGTCGCTCCAATACCTCGGAGAACACAGGGAACGCTGCCGTAGCAGCAGCCAGTGAAGACAAGGACATCTTGTGATGCAGGGACCTCTGGAAAGCGTCTCTGGCTGATGCTTGAAAATCACCATAAATCTCCTCCAAAAGAAAGAGCAGAGGCCGCACTGGGGAAACCAAGGAAACATCATTTATTCAGCGGTAACATCGGCGAATGCATTTCGGCTTCATCAGCCTTCATCAGCGCCAGGGATGTTATATATATGATAACCAAGTATCCTGAAACGGTTCCCGATAGAACCCAAAAAGCAGGTACATATATATATATATATATATATTACCTACTGGCGGTCGCCAGTAGGTAGTTATAGTTAGGACCCCTTTTCCATAGGAAAACCTCAACATTCTATTTTGAATAACTTTGGCGCCGGTCGATGAATCCTCGCGAATTTCTCAAAATAGGTGGGGCGCTACGCTACGCTCCTACCCTGAAAGTCTCGGGGGGATTCGTCAAGCGGGGGCTGAGATAAAAGGGGGGTCCCAAAACGCGTTTTTCCCATGCATTTTTCCATAGGACCTTTAGAACGAGCTACAGCCCGAACGGCTGAACAGAATTACTAGAAATTTGGCAGCGAGGTAGTCCCTAGGTCAAGGAAGTGCCTTTTGTAGGTTTGGTGTAAATCTGTTCAGTAGATTCTGAGAAAATAGCCTTTAAATCAATATATATATCTGAGCCCGCTTACGGTACGCTTACCGTACGCTTACCGTAAGCGTACGGTGGCGTGCGCGAGCGCGATTCTGATTGGCTCTTAGATCTTAGTAAACATTCGAATCGGCCGAAACCAGGAAGCGGCGGCCGCCATTTTGTCTCTCGCACTGAGTGTTGTTTATCAAACAAGATGGCCAAAAACATGTTACGGGGCTGTTTTGACAACTCCCTCCCACATAGTCATGTTGAGGGAGTCCCCAAACATCCCTCAAGAGCAAAAACGGTTTTATTTTTTTTTCGGCAATTTCGCCGAGTACGCTTACCGTACGCTTTCCGTAAGCGTACGGTAAAAAAAAAAAAAAAAAAAAAACACTATCCACACTTACCCCACCCCCTGTGCTTTTGGTGGCCGTAGGCCACCAAATGTACAGGGCTTATTAATAGGTAAAAAAAACTAAATTTTGGCAACATGAAATTATAAAATCGAAATAAAAAAAACACTATCCACATTGACCCCACCCCCTGTGCTTTTGGTGGCCGAAGGCCACCAAATGTACAGGGCTTATTAAAGTTGATAAAAACCGTGCACGGAACGAACTGCGTTAAGTGGGCGCGCACGCCTCGAATGGCGTAAAGTAACTTAGCATTTAAAAAACCGTACAAATTCACTGAAAAAACCATAGGTTTCACACACGTTATAGTTAGGAATTAGCATTTAAAAAACCTTGCAAATTCACTGAAAAAACCATAGGTTTCACACATGTTATAGTTAGCGGAAATTTTACTGATAAAAAACCAGTGAAATTGCCCCGTTATAGTTAGTGCTGGCAACTATAACTCACGCGACCGCAATCTTCTGCTGATGACATATGTGTCTTTATGAAAAAAAAATATTTGTAATATATGTATAGCTAAAAATGTATGGAAGAAGACATGGGCAAATAAGTGTCTAAATACAGTATTAGCATCAGCAGAGGATTGCGGTCGCGTGAGTTATAGTTGCCAGCACTAACTATAACGGGGCAATTTAACTGTTTTTTTATCAGTAAAATTTCCGCTAACTATAACATGTGTGAAACCTATGGTTTTTTCAGTGAATATATATATATATATATATATTATCTACTGGCGGTCGCCAGTAGATAGTTATAGTTAGGACCGTGTTTCCATAGGAAATCCGCAACATTCTATTTGGAATAACTTTGGCTCCGCTCGTACCCTGAAAGTCTCGGGGGGGATTCGTCAAGCGGGGGCTGAGAAAAAAGGGGGGTCCCAAAACGCGTTTTTCCCATGCAATTTTCCAGAGGGACCTTTAGTCCAAGGTACAGCCCAAACGGCTGAACAGAATTATTTGAAATTTGGCAAAGAGGTAGTCCTCAGGTCAGGGATGTGCCTTTTGCATATCTGGAGACAATCTGTTCAGTAGTTCCTGAGAAAATAGCATTTAAAAGCATATACATATCTATAGCCGCGCACCGTGCGCGCACCGTGCGAGCACCCTAACGTGCGCGAGTGTAATTCTGATTGGTGGTTACATGTTAGTCAACGTTCGAATCGGTCGAAATCAGGAAGCGTCGGCCGCCATTTTGTTTGTTTTCAGTGCGAGAGTGAAAAAGGAAGGTGGCGAACGTGAAAAGGGGGCAGGGTAGAGAGTTCCTAACCCCCTAGCCTTTGTCAGGGGGTCCCTGAAGGACCCCGAAGGCAGAACATTTTAAAAAAATTATTTTTTTTTAAATCGCGGGGGTGCGCGCACTGTGCGCGCACGGTGAAACCCCCCCCCAAAAAAAAATATATAAAAAAAATAATACATACATAACTTAGCATTTAAAAAAACGTACAAATTCACTGAAAAAACCATAGGTTTCACACACGTTATAGTTAGGAATTAGCATTTAAAAAACCTTGCAAATTCACTTAAAAAATCATAGGTTTCACACATCTTATAGTTAGGTGGATATTTCACTCGTAAAAAACCAATGAAATTCCCCCGTTATAGTTAGTTGAGATAACTATAACTCGCGCGACCGCCACTCTATCACAAGGATGATGTCATCAGTGATGTCATGAGTGATGCCACTGACCATGTCATGAGTGATGTAATATGTGACGTCATGAGCAGAGGATTGCGGGCACGAGAGTTATATGTTCCCTTCTACAAACTTCAAGAACGTCCAATGTTTTGTTACTATAGGAAAGAGAAAGTTGGCATCCTTAAGGTCCATGCCACACATCCAATCCTCTTGATGTAATTGTAGGTAAGTTTTGTGTAAATGCCAACATTCAGAATTTCTCTTTCAATAACTATTTGATTGTTGCTCAGAGGTTGAGTATAGGACTGAATTCTTGTTTTGGACATTTTCTTGGAATCAGAAAGTAACAAGAAGAAATTCTCATTTATTTTTGGTGATAAGGGACCCTCTATTATTATTATTATTATTATTATAATTTAATTTATATGGCGCAACAGCTACCCAGAGGTGTCCCGGCGCCTACAGACACATGAATAAAAGAGGGAAGCAGCGGGTCAAAGCTCAGACATTGAATAACCATGTTTTTATGCTTTTCCGAAATTTAACATAATTTTGTTCAAAACGCAGTGATGGTGGAGGCGAATTCCATAGAGACGGGGCCAAGTAGGCAAAAGACCGTCCGCCCATGCGGCTAAGTCTAAACCTAGGGACTACAAACTTTGCCTGACTAGATGATCTGAGAAGGCGAGAAGGGGTGTACAGTTGAACTAGTGCATTAAGGTAACAGGGGGCAGTACCGGCATTGATTCTGTGCATACAGCAAAGGGTTTTGAATTTAGACCGGTTTTCAATCTTTAGCCAGTGTAAATCCCTGAGAGACCCTGTAATGGGAGTCATTCGAGGTAGCTGACAAAGAAGTCTGGCCGCTGAGTTTTGGACCATTCGAAGCCTCCTGATTACATCCTTGTTGGCACCTAGATATAAAACATTACTGTAGTCCAATCTGGATACGATTAAGGCTTGAACCACCGTCTTTTGAATCATAATTGGCAGCATCCATAGGATTTTTTTAAGCCACTTCAAAATTCCAAAGCAAGTAGATGCAACCTTGACCGCTTGTTGTTGCATGGACAATTGTTCGTCAACAATAATGCCAAGGTTGCGAACAGATTGCGAAGGTAGGGGAAGCGCACCCATTTGCAGAGGCCAGTGCTGCGGGCCCCAGAGAGCTTGGTTTCCACCGAAAATTAAAAGCTCTGTTTTTCCTCCATTCAACTTTAATTTATTAGTATGCATCCAACCAGCAATTTCTTGTAGACCTGATTGAAGGGAAGGTGACTTCAAGGAATCTTTGGTAGATAAAGAAAAGATAAGCTGGGTGTCATCAGCATAGGAATAAATAGTTAGGCCAGCTTCTTCTGCTAGGAACGCTAGAGGGCTGATGTAGATATTGAACAGCAACGGGCTTAAGATAGAGCCCTGGGGCACTCCATAAGGAGAGGAATGGGATCTGGAGCTGGCTGTTGGGGAAAAAACCTGAAAGGTTCGGTTAGTGAGGAAACTCGCCAGCCAGTTCAAAGCAGAGCCAGCAATGCCCTTAGATTGTTAAACTTGAAGAAGGGTCTCATGGGATACAGTATCGAAAGCGGCACTCAAACCACTGTTTCTTTCACCAGTAAAGTGATCATTTTTTTTTTAGTTGCTCTCAATGGTACTGAGGCGATGGTCTCAGTAGGACACATGACGAGGAGATTTTAAACTCTGCGAATATATATTCTCAACAATGCTCAAGGACCATCTTTCTTTTATTATCTTTTGACACACTTCCAGCTGGTTTGGAATGCTTCTCCCTACTGGAGTGGCTAAGGGTGAGAGAGGATGGAGAGAGTCACTGTTTTGGAAGTGGTTTCCCAGAGGAAACCACTGCACTCATAGATTTTTACAAGCTGCCTCTTCCCTTTGAATGCTTGCATGGGTGGTAAGATTGTCTCTGCAAAGGTTGCTGAGAAAATTGCAGGGTTGGAACCCTAGGAGGGAAGTAACACCTGCTGTCATAGGGTATAAAAACCTCTAGCATTCCTTTCTTTTTTCTAATCCCAAAACTCCTAAACTCTCCATCTCAGCCTTCATTTTAACAATCTTATCACTGGCGGGAGATGCCAAATAGAGAATTCCCAGAGAAAAGTAGATTAAGAATTCACTATTGCACTTCTAGTTTTCCAGTAAGGCGAAGCCAGGAACTTCGTTTTACAGCACCTCCTGGAAATCCTGTTTGTTCTTCATTGACTGTTTCCCAGTGGAGTGCTGAAGGGATCCCTTCTAGGGATCTGTCATAGTGCCCAAACAAGACAGTGGCAGTTGCAGACTTCCTACTATAGCTGATCTTCCACACATTGGAGGTAAGAGTTACAGCATGCAACTCCCTGGCTTCTGTATTTAATTTTCCTAGACGCTGAAATAACTTCACTTAAAAATAATAATGCTGCTAGATTGATAGAGATAGCGAATGGGGTGGCTACGTTTTTCAAAAAAAGTATCAGAAAGTTTACCAGCGATTCTTAAGATAGCAAGTGAACAAGAAAAAGAGACTGATTTTACTGCCGTACACAAGTGCCTTTTTTAGGTCTCGCTGAGGCCAGCGCATGCGCTGGCTCGGAGAGACATTTTATAGTTGGGATTTTTAAAGTGCTGCCTGTGGCCTAAAGCTTGAGTGCACGTGAGCGTGCACGCGCGCAGCCGCCAGTCACTGCTGCGCGTGCACCACTCGCGTGCTTGCCACACAGCGCTCCCGTCCAAGCGATCGCGATCAATTTCGCTTTGATCGCGATCGTTATTACTTTCGTTTTTACGGCCTCGCGGCCGAATGCTTGTTTACTTTTAGCGCGAGGCGCGCGCGCTTGTACTTTAGCTGTCTGACCCCGCTCCTTACTCTTCCCTCAGTTTCCTGCTCTCCCCACTCTTATCTTTCAATTTCTCACTCCTCTTTCTATCTCCGTCTTCACCATCGCCATTCCGCCGAGATGCACTGGTGACATTTCTTTATTTCCAAAGAGTCGGAAGTCGAGTCTTTGTCTGCCGAGTGTGGAGACTTTCTGTGCACAGCGAAGCATTTCAGCCGATCTCAGGTCTGATAAACAATGTCGGAGTCCTAATTAAGGGACATGCGCAGGTTTGCCGACATTTGCTATTTTATTTTTATATAGCCAACTCTGATGCTGCGAACGAAGTGACAGGTGAGGCTGTAGTATGCGGCGCTCCGTTCAGTCACACACCATTGAGGTGCACGCGCTTGTACTTTAGCTGTCTGACCCCGCTCCTCACTCTTCCCTCAGATTCCTGCTCTCCCCACTCTTATCTTTCCATTTCTCACTCCTCTTTCTATCTCCGTCTTCACCCTCGCCATTCCTCCACCTCTCTCCAGCCGCTCTTCCCCTGTAGCCCTCTGTCTCCCAGGCTCTCTTAGAGTGTCCCCTGTACTCAGTTAGAATGACTGACCTTAAGCTGCCGACACCCCAGAAAGGCATCTAAGATCAGAAGAAATTGAGGTCTCCTCGCCGCAGGACCCGCGCAGTGGAGACACCGAGATGCACTGGTGACATTTCTTTATTTCCCCGCGCAGAGCTCTGAAATCCTCTCCTGAGCTGCCGATTAATGTGATGGTGGAAATTGAAGAGTCCGAAGTCGAGTCTTTGTCTGCCGAGTGTGGAGACTTTCTGTGCACAGCGAAGCATTTCAGCCGATCTCAGGTCTGGTAAACAATGTCGGAGTCCTAATTAAGGGACATGCGCAGGTTTGCCGACATTTGCTATTGTATTTTTATATAGCCAACTCTGATGCTGCGAACGAAGTGACAGGTGAGGCTGTAATATGCGGAGCTCCGTTCAGTCACACACCATTCTCCAAGAGTCTCGCTGCAGTCCAGCTCCAGCCACCGCTTTCAAGCAACGAAGTTAAAGCAGATATTTCTAAGAAATAAGGTCTGCTGCTTGGGAATCTCTCGCTATGCAGCTTTACAAAGGGTAAGAAGTCTGTCATTGCAGAAGAAATGCAATGGTATGTATTCGTGTATTTAAGCCCAACTGGTGTCTCCTAGTTAGATGAAACATTTCTTGCTGTCTCATAGAGGAAACATGTCAGAAATTCAATAAAAAGAACATTTGTCCGGAATCCAGTTAACCAACCACAATCTTCAGCAATCTTAACCAATCCAAAAAGATGGTCTAAGAAAGTAAATAAATAAATATACATATTCACTTCAGGTGAGGAGAAGTCATGGTTCAAACTAATAGATGAATGCAACTAAAACTGTCCAACTGTGATTAGCGATGCAGGGTTAACTCGCTTTCAGATGCACTGCTCATGACCTAACAGACGGCACTAGTTACATCATTGTAGTGGGCTGGGCCCACATGTTCAGGTGATGAAGTAGACGTAGCACTACTATCATCCATAATATTAGTGCTGCCATCACATTTGATCTCACCATATACTTCTCTATGGATACACAATTGTTTGTATATGTGCCCTTATTTACTGATTTTGCCTTGCTATATGCTATTATTGTTATCGCATATCACCTATACCCAGGTGTGGACAAAACCCCACTTCAGGGGTTGATCACAGGCCCTGCCCAGTGACCTGATCATGCAACTTCCTACCTAAACCCGGTTGATAAAATGCCCAACACACCACCATCAAATGTACAGAGTGGGGGGTTAGCACAGGTCCTTACCTTTGACCAGGGCATGTGCTGTAACCTGTGAGCTGGTGTGATTCTTAAAGATTTTAAACAATTCTGTACTTTGGCCATGTATATTTACAGTTACTGATTTACAAGGCTCTTAACTATTCAGTATGGGGCACTTGATAGCCTTGTATGATGTCATTTTTGTCTTATATTGCTCATGAATAGTTTTTTTTTATAGTCGTAGGATGTGTATTTATTGTTTTATTATTATGATAGTATAAATTGTTGTTTATTGTTTTACGAGCTGGTGACTTAAATAAACAAACATTTTGGATATCTACTGGTTACCTGGTTTTGAGATATATGAAACATCTCTAAGAGCGTCTTAGAAAGCCTGTTAATTGTAAACAATGTTGCAGTTGTCTAATCATGCAATCAACAAAGATCCAATGAGATTTACCCAGCAGTCAGCTCAGAGGTATGTTGGAATGCTCTTGGGAAGGTAATGCTGCAAGCTGATGCCTTTACTGACTTAGGATGACTCTAAGATGAAGAAGATGACAATATTCCGTATTTTCTGTGAC
The DNA here is from genome assembly GCF_964204655.1 of Triturus cristatus. NCBI lineage: Eukaryota > Metazoa > Chordata > Amphibia > Caudata > Salamandridae > Triturus > Triturus cristatus. The sequence goes on from NC_140593.1 coordinate 428,498,194, forward strand.
GTGGGTGGTGGCGCATTTGGGCTTAGGCTGAGTGGCCCCTCAAAGGTTGGTGTGTTGGTTCTGTTGCTCCCAACAGGAGGATTTTAGACAGTGTCAATTTCAGACATAGAAAGTTCTCCTTCATCCAGTGGAGCACGTGTCCCAGACAAAATTAATTTTGACGCATGTCATTTATAATTTTTCTAGCTGGAAATAGATTTGTGTATCATTTTACATTTGAAAATTTGCCAATGCTTTTCTATGAGATGGTTCTGAAGGCATACATACAAATCGAACATCAGACAGGATAAAAAACAAGCATTGGCATAGCCAATAGGTCTCGCTTTTGGGACCTTATAAGTATTTACTTATACAGCACAATATCCTTGGTGCAACAACATCAACTGTTGCATGGTTAAACACTTATAAGATCCCAAAGGCGAGACCTATTGGCTATGCCAATGCTTGTTTGTTTTTGGAACATGTGTTAGAGAAGCAAGTGATACCAGTTGCGCGATTTACACTTTGAATTTTGATTCTGTAGAATTCTTACACTTCATATTTTTCACATCAGAAAAATATTTTTCCATTTCCACAGTATTGTTTTAATATAACCGATACAGCTGCCTTTAATGATTTTTAATGTTTAATAGATGTCACGATGACTGCCATTGCATGCAGCATTTAATAGACATGCACGGAGAACTATTACATTTTTTAGATTTCACCAGTTAAAAATTAAAGCGGTATTTGAGTCATCAGGTATTAAGAGAAATAAATACACCCAAATCTATGTAATGAGGATATCGCAACTCATCTCAGAGTTGCTTGAACATAGGGAGACAGTTGGCTTGCAGTCTTGTGCCTCGCTCTATACAGTCACGGAGTGATTGATGTCTTCAATTTGTTGGTTATATGCAGGAGGTAGACGTTGTGAAGAGGACTGGGAGAGCCTTGCTGTTCTTGAGTCTGCTGCACCACTGGGGGACTACAAACCCCATCTTCCCCCTGTGCTGAATTTTCACTCAGGCGCATAAAACCACGACGCAGCCCCACGGCCCGTCAGAGCCCTGAAGAGGCTGGGCTGGGCCACCTTTCTAACGTTAAGGGGCTGAAGACAACACCTGTCCTCCATGGGAAAAAAGAAGCTGAAGCAGCCAGAGTAAGGCGGGGAAATAATTACGACTTTTGACTCATTTCTGGTACGGGCAACTAATGTCTTATCTAAAGAAATTGAACTTAGAGAACGCAGGGTAACCATGGGGGATATGAAAGTGGTGAAGCTAATGGCGAAATCCCCTTGAGATCAGTAGCTAACGATTTGCCGGAGGCCTCACCCGTTGAAGTACCTGTTATTCAGGTCAGGCAAAATAAAAATATTTCTTTTTCACTGGTGGAGCCACCTGTCAAAAGGAAAAGAGGCGGCCCTAGGCAACAGCAGGCCCTTAAAGCTAGGAAATCGAAAAAGGGGCATGTGATTGAACTTTCTTCCCGGTCCGAGACACAGGGATCGAACATTATAAATTTGGACGATTTATATATAAGGCTGGAAAGTGTTTTGCTAACTCAGATTCACCCTCTGAAAATTCGACTAGAGCTGATAGAGCAATATTTAGTGCAACTAATTGAGTAGGGTGGGGTAATACAGAAAAATTCTCTAACTGCCACTACTAGTACTGCTCGGAGTGCTTTGAACATTATTCAACCATTTGAACCAATGCAGGGTGAAGGACTCAAGAGGGGGAGAAACGGGGGTGGAATGGTGGAATCACACCAATCATTTCAACAAATACCTACACAGTTACCTTCGCCTCAAAGATTAGAGGCACACCATCAAGATAGTACTCTAACAGTTGGAGGAGGAAGTAATATAGGGAAGTCTGTAGGTATGATTACTAAAGATAAGTCGTCCATCTTGCAGCATTCAGGCCCATTGGCAGTGCAAACACTGAACCCGACTCCACTATCAAGGGTACCACTCCCACTATCCAGGGTACAACTCACACCATCCAACCACCCTACCACATACAGGGATGTAAGAAGGATGCCAATAAGGAAGGCAGGTGCTAGTGAAGAATGTGCCATGGGGGAGGTGGTGAAAACAAGGGGCCAGACGTTATGCCTCCTGCGAGCAGAATGCCCATATGTGTTAATTTTGTTCAACGTCCCTGTGCTAAGAAAGTCACAATCTGAATCCGCAGAGCAACTCATGGATAAATCATTTCATTGGTTGACCAACTTTGCTAGAATGAGCGCATTTGTACACAGACATATCCTTGTGACAAAGAGTTTCATGGGTAGGACCAGCTTTAAAAGTCTTTGGGGACTGCATGGCCTTACATTTTGATACTCCAGGGTTAGTGAGCGACCTGCTAGGTCAACTACATAGTTTACAATCAGAGGGTTCTCAGTTATATATGCTTTACCCTAAGATTTTTTTTTAACAAACCTCAGGATTTGCGCAGAATTGCAGAAAGGGCAAATAACATTATGGTAACTACAAGTTTCTGCCTCACTTTTAATGAATTGCTGAATTCTGTACTCGAAATAGGTTTCTCGCACTGGAGAGTTTAGAGGGCTGTGACTGACTCCCAGGGAGGGGCATTACGATAGAGAAGGATGGGGACCAGGGGACACCTTCTGAAGGGGTGTGTCATAAGGAGGTGTTGGGGCAAGGAAACATCAAGGTGATAAGTTGGAATATTGCAGAACTCAGCCGTAAAAGAGATGATATAAACTGGATAAGAGAGATAGCCAAATATGATATCATATGCCTCCAGGAAACATTGGAGGTGGCTCCAATCTCCTTGGATGGATATAGATCTTACCAGACCCCAGCAGTTCCATCTAGAGCCGGAAGAGCAAGAGGGGGCATCTTGACATTAATAGCGAATACTCTCATCCTTAAAGTTTTTTTTTTAATGACTTTCCCTATTTTCATTATTTGATATGCGAAGGGCGAGGGGATTGGGATTTGATTACTATAAAGTATTACAGTAATAATTTTGAGGGTAAAATGGAATCTGTGGTAGATAAAGTGGAGTGCTTGATTAATGGAGCAAACTCCCAACATCATAAACCACTGAATCTTATTATATTGGGAGATTTTTATATTAGAATTTGTCATTTAGTTGGGAAATTGTGCGGGTTTATGGATTGTGATGGAGACCTGATTGTTCATTTTAACGATTGTATGTATGGGAACACATTCAATTGGATCCTAGTCATATGGAATCTGATGATAAATCATAAACTAAACCCATTGACAGGAGCTATGGATAAGACGTTTGAGAGTGCTGAGAAAGGGGTCCAAACATGATTATATAATAATTTCTGAAATTTTAACAGATAGTTTTAGTAACATGCAGTGTACTTTCACAGAATTTAGTGACCATGCTTTTCTTCCATGTGATCTGAAATGGGAGATAACTTCCAATAAGAGTGCAGAGCGAGCCCCAAAACCTGTTCTAGCAAGGAAAAATTGATATATTTTAAAATGGGACAAAGTGGATAAGATAGATATACTGTCAACAGTAATAACAGATAAGAATCCAGAGGTTATGACTTGTCTTAATGACAGCGATAGCTTGGAGCAGGTGGTTGAAGCCTTTGAAGAGGTCCTAAAAAAGAATAAAAAGCAGCTAATATGACCGTGCAGAAGCAGAGAGCCTCCGCAAGTACAATGGTTTGATGCAATGTGCACTAAAACCTCTTCTAACCTCCATAGAGGATTGCGAGAGGTACCCAGGGATGTTTTGTTAATTCAGGGCCTACGTGCTAGCTAAAAGGAGGTGAGGCAGACTCGATTAAGAAGCCTGAAAGAAAAAGCATGGAAAGACCTAAGGCAGGCAGTAGAGATGAGGGAGATCCCTCGCTAGATGTCCACATAGAGGAGGACGGGTGGGTCAAGGATATTTGAAATATTTTTTCAAATGCGAATGAGACAGCGATTGATAATTATAATATGCAGGAGCAGAATAATACTTTTCTTGAATTTTGAAGTAGGAGAAGTAGAGCAAGCCTTGACTTGATGTGTCTGATCAAATAAATATTTTATTAACTGTTTTAAAAATGGTATTTTAGATATTTATTGTGATATATATGTATGATACATTGTGATGTTTATGTGTTTTTATGCATTAAAATAATGCAAAATAAAGGATTGATTGATTGCAGGAGGGTATGTTATCGCACATATGAGGTGTGTTCCATTTTCTCCTCTTTGGAGGTTCTTGGCAGCATTTGAGACTTGCAAACAGGGCCTTTAATGACCAGTATGTCTACATGAATTAACAAACATTTATTTATGACATAACAAAATATTTCGAAGATTAGAGAGAGAAAAATACAGAAAATAAGAAAGGAAATGAAAACTAGAAAGTGAGGAAAAATAAAATGTAGGATTTAAAGAAAAAGAATAAGAAAAACTATGGAACAAATACATAAGAAATAAAGAAGACAGAACAAAAACCAAAAAACTAAAGTGAGTTACATTAGAATGACAAAAGTCAGAAAAAATAAAGAAAGCAAAATGAAGAATGACAATGGTTCTTTATTGCTGTAGGTATGTGGCATCTTCTCAACTGGAACCCACTCTTAATAACAAATGGGGATTGGGAGTACTGGTTGGAATCTGAACAAAAAATACCAGCATACTTCTGAAATATGATATACTTCTTTGTTTTCATAGAAATCCATAAGACTATTACACTTCACAGTAATTATACTGTTATACTGGAACTTGCCAGTAAATATGGGCTACATTTCTAAGGTCCTTTTCTACTTATCCTCAATATACAATATCCTACTGTACACACCAACTCAAGATTTAAAAATAGAACATGGGAAGAACAGGTCGTATGTCTCCCTATTTTGTCCGTAAATGTATATTCTTGTGCTTTTCAGGTGCAGATGTGCTGTTCAACAGAAAGAAGGAGACGGTGATGATCTAACATTTCTGAACTCATGCCTGGAATTGACATAACATTCAAAATAACAGGCACCCTAAACGAAAGATGCGTACACTTCAGTTACACTGTTATTTTATTGTTATAAATGTGTTTTATTTTAATAAAATTATACAATAATTGGAATTATTAAAAAATAGACCTAAATGATTAAAAGTGTGACATACTCAGTGAGGCCAAGGTTCTTCCATTTCTCAGATGGTTCATATTTTTGTTTGCCCGGAAGTCTGCTTCTTGCAAGAAACTGCTTTGCCTTTTCGCTCTCCAGTTTCTGTAAATACTCAATGGATCTCTCAGTTTTGCTAGGTTCCTCCACATCAATTGCTTCTGTGTACGGTGTATCTTCAGATATCTCTGGTTCTTCATGGAATATAAAATCCTAAAAGAAAATATAATTGAAATATTGACAAATGCACAGTTTATAAAGAACGATTATGTCAGGGTTATACCATTACACATATGAAATTGCACTTCCATTTAATATAATCAATTTCTATAAACAGCTGTATGCATTTAATATAGTATCCCAAACATTCTTCCAATAAATATATCATCACTAATGTGAATCAGTTCCATTCAACGAGGAAAAACACTGTAAATATATTTCAATTCTGCTACCGACCTACAATGCATCTGTCTATTGCCTCAAGCCACATAACGTAACATCTGCAATGGCGACCAACATCTGTTAACCTGATCGACCACAATTAACCGCCTGCCGTAAGCAAGTGAATTGAAATTTGGGAATCTATGAATATACAACAACATAGTTATAGGCTTTCAGTCATGCTGTAGTAAAAATACTGTAAGGTTAAGTTTGCATTTTTTCAATTAATGTATATAAAAGAGCTGTGCAGGGCGATACCAATGTTCCAAAAGCAATTGAGTAATGGTGCCAGCTCCAGACCAAACATTTTATCGAACTATTTAAGATTAAGAATCCTGTGCAAAGCGGTTGTTTTTCCTGCCTAGAGAGAGGCAAAGTGCTCACGAACCAAATGTATTTTTATATTTACCTCTGAAACTCTTATTTCCACTGTGAAGGTGACTAATGCAGTGAGTCAATGTAGTAATTAATTTAGGAGCTAGGTGGGTTCAATTCACACGCATACAGTCTCTCATCCTTCTGAGGTCGATAAAATAGGTACCATTGAGTTGCGTAGCAATAAACATCTATTATTCAGCGCCAATATACCCTTAGGTGAACGTGCGCTTTACAAATACTCGTTAGGTTATGTTATGTTTAACAGGTACGATGCAGAAACAGAAATAAAAAAATAGAAAACAGTAATGTAAAATCTGAGCTGAAACCCATCACGCAAACTCATTCGATATTACCACTCGCTGTATACAACCATGCCTGAAATGGTACTGCTTAACAGTGTGCCAGTGTTTTTATCCCAGACTATTCTGAAATTATTCGTGTTTTTTTTAGCTTTCACAAGATCTTACGAAATGCTGTTCTATGCACCCACTACTGTAATGCAGAATTTGTTTTTTTTCCTGTTTCCTCATTGTCCTATTAAGACCTCACCTCTGATTCAAGAAAATATCTTCCACTGCAAAATCTCTGCCTCCAACAATGTTTTTTCTCGTTAAGATTTTGAACTTTACTATCACATCACAACACCCTGCCCATCCTCTAGTGTACACTGAGTCCTAACCCTCCCCTGCAACAGGCTATGTAGTTTACAATGTACATCAGTTTGGTTAGCCACTGTCTACACACTATTTATCTTTCTGGAGATAAAGCCTCTAAAAGTGGATGTGATCCATACCCTTGTCCTTTTTAGCCTGCATTGACACCGGGAATGCGACTTCCTATGTCTTAAATGCAACATAGTAAACACAGCTAGCAGCAATTACGATCACATGAGCGCATTTAATTTTAGAATGTGCCATGTACCTGTGCTAGATGTTTGCATGATCACAATTGCCTTTGTTTGCCACAAGCCACAGCTGCCGACACCAATGACTTACGGCACATATGTTTTTTTTGCCTTTGTTAACGCGCATTGTTCAACGCTCACTGGATACGGAACTCTAGTGTCAGCAGCAATTACGTTCATTAAACGCATTCGACTACAGACTCTGCCTGAGCTGTGGAGGTGGCAAGCATATGCCATGGAGTACTTTTTGTTTAAATGAGCATTTATTCATTTACAGGTACCGTTCGGCAGTGATAAATATCAAATTAGCATTCCAGTGAGAATAAACTCACACACAATATGGGGACCGTTAAATCTCAACAATCACTTAAGATCAGAATTTGATTATAAAATAAAGGCACAATTAAAAACACATTAGACCCTACCATATGTCTCTAACCATTGCCTACACAAGAATATTGATCTACGCAGCAAGACTATGTTGGTATCTTAAAATAAAAGGACATCCTCTATGCTCCTCTGCTTTCTTGTACCCTACTTAATTTAATTCTTACCTGATGAATTATAACAGCTAAAGATGACCCTGCCTTCATAATTTTGACTTAAACATGACATACCAAATACAAATTATAATGTTTTAGGTTACAAAGAATGACAACTACTTGTTATTTTTTCTACAAATATATTGTGAGACTACAAAAGCAGCCCTCCTCCATTTGAGACATGTGGGACCTGAATCCCTATATCATAGGGTAAGTGACTGCACACAATAGACGTGCCCACATTTGTAACATGTGTGTAGTCTGTTTTGTTTGTCATGTTTGTATACTGGAATAGCACTATCCAATGAGAATGTGATGACATAAAAATGAACTGGGTTCGAAATGACGGAAAAGTATAAGACCTATCTATTAATTCTCTCTACTAGTTGACTCCGTTGTACTGAACTGATTGGTAAGGTGAGACTTATTCTTACCTAAGCATGGACTTAAGAAAAACATTGATATATTAGGGATCCTAGTTACCCTGCAGAAGACCCAGGAGCCTTTCCAAGCTATGAAAGGAGCCGAAACAAGTTGGTAAGAGAGATGACCAAGTCATGATATCTCCAGACACATCCAAACTATTGTTTTTAACCCTGCCCGACATACCCATTAAATAAAGAGATACTCTTGGGTTTACATTTGGCGGACTTACTGTACTATCAATTCTGTCTAGGACACTGGCACTCTTCAAGTACACATAATGCTTTTGCTACTACCTTATTTCTGGTGTGTATTGATATTGTTTGGAGGCCGTGTGCTAGGATTTGAATTCCTCTCTCTTAATGTGATAGTGATATTCCCACTAAAGCTCCTCACCTTTTAAGTTTGCAAGTTAATACAATCTCTGAATCACCGCTTTACTATCTATCTATCTATCTATCTATCTATCTATCTATCTATCTATCTATATCGATATATATATATATATATATATATATTCACTGAAAAAACCTTAGGTTTCACACATGTTATAGTTAGCTGGACATTTCACTCGTAAAAAACCATTGAAATTCCCCCGTTATAGTTAGTGCAGGCAACTATAACTCACGCGACCGCAATCCTCTGCTGATGCTAATGCTGTATTTAGACACTTATTTGCCCATGTCTTCTTCCATTAAATTTTAGCTATACATATATTACAAATATTTTTTTTTCATAAAGACACATATGTCATCAGCAGAGGATTGCGGTCGCGTGAGTTATAGTTGCCTGCACTAACTATAACGGGGGAATTTCAATGGTTTTTTACGAGTGAAATGTCCAGCTAACTGTAACATGTGTGAAACCTATGGTTTTTTCAGTGAATTTGCAAGGTTTTTTAAATGCTAATTCCTAACTATAACGTGTGTGAAACCTATGTTTTTTTCAGTGAATTTGTACGGTTTTTTAAATGCTAAGTTACTTTACGCCGTTCGTGGCGTGCGCGCCCACTTCACGCAGTTCGTTTCGTGCGCGCACGGTGCACTTCGCGCACCGTGCGCGCACAGTGAGCACGCGGTGCGCTTCGCGCACCGCGCGCCCACTTTATGCAGTTAGTGTCGTGCACGCACGGTGGGCACGCGGTGTGCTACGCGCACCGCGTGCCCACGTTACGCTGGATGGGCCATGTACGCACAATGCGCTTCGCGCACCGTCCGCACACGGAGGACATATTATGCGCTTCGTTGTGAAAGGTTATCTGTTAAATGTTCAATACATACATAAGCCATGCCCTAAAGGTGCCCTACGGGCACCTTTTGCACACAGGGTGGGGAAAATGTGGATAATGTTTTGTTTTTTATTTATTTTTGACTGTACGCGTACGGTATGCGCAATCGGCGTTTAAAAAAAAAATAAATAAATGAATTTTTGGCCTTGGGGTTTCTTTTGGGACACCCTAACCATGGCTAGGTGGTTAGGAGCTGTCTAGCCTGCCCCTTTTCATGTTATCCAACTTTGTTTTTCCTCCCCCCCTCAGAGTGCGAGAGAGAAAATGGTGTCCGACACTTCCTGGTTTCGACCGATTCGAATGTTTACTAAGATCTAACAGCCAATCAGAATCGCGCTCGCGCACGGCACTGTACGCGTACGGTAAGCTTACCGTAAGCGCACGGTAAGCGCACGGAGCGCGCTTACAGATATATATATTGATTTAAATGCTATTTTCTCAGGACCTACTGAACAGATTTACACCAGACCTACAAAAGGCACTTCCTTGACCTGTAGACTACCTCTCTGCCAAATTTCAAGTAACTCTGTTCAGCCGTTCGGGCTGTAGCTGTGTCTAAAGGTCCTATGGAAAAATGCATGGGGAAAACGCGTTTTGGGACCCCCCTTTTTTCTCAGCCCGCGCTTGACGAATCCCCCCGAGACTTTCAGGGTAGGAGCGTAGCGTAGCGCCCCATTAGTTTTGAAAATTTTGCGAGGATTCGACGACCGGCGCCAAAGTTATTTCAAATAGAATGTTGCGGATTTCCTATGGAAACAGGGTCCTAACTATAACTATCTACTGGCGACCGCCAGTAGATAATATATATATATATATATATATATATATATATATATATATTTATATATTATCTACTGGCGGTCACCAGTTGTAACAGCTCTCCTGTTTACATAAGGGCGTGTTTTCCTTGAGTTATGTAACAGCTCTCCTGTTTACATAACCTCTCAACCGCTAAGCATCCTGGGAGATGTAGTCCGTTTTCGCTGGTTACCGTTTTCCTCCCCTCGCATGACAGGAATTCTTGACAGTACATCCTCCCTCTCAGCGGCTCCCCACGGGTCCAGCGCTGGCAGGAAAACGCCGATGGAACAAGGAGACCAAGCGCGGAGCATGAACCCCTTCAGCCGGTTCCCATGATTGCTCCTCCGGGCCATAGCCTTTCCATGCAACCAGGTACCACAGCTTCCCCCTGTGCCATTTGGACGCCCGTATGCCCGACACTTCATACTCCACCTCCGACTCCACGCATACCGGCCTAGGTGTCTCAGACGGCTTGGAGGGTGCTGGTTTGAGCAATGATACATGAAAGACAGGGTGTATCCGCAATGACTGGGGCAAGCACACCTTCACGTTCACGGGACCCATACATTTGGTAATTCGATAGGGGCCCATGTACTTGGGATGGAACACACTGTTCTTTCGAAACCTCATGTTTCTTGTGGATATCCAGACGTAGTCTCCAGTGCGGTACAGTGGCCCGGGCCTTCTCTTCCTGTCTGCCGCAGCCTTGTATCTTCTCTTGGCCTCTATTAGGACAGCCCTTGAGCGCATCAACGTGTCTTTTATGTGTGCCACCCTGTCCGCTGTGGCGGGAATCCTGTCCTCTCTGAACGGATGTAGAAATGGCAAGAACCTGGGATGTTGGCCATAGTTGTTATAGAACGGAGATGACTGTGTGGAGCTGTGAGTGGCGTTGTTATAGGCTATCTCTGCAACCCATAGCAAGTCGACCCATTCTTCCCTGCCTTGGTCCACAAAACATCGCAGATACTGTTTGAGCGTTTGGTTCAGGAGCTCGGTTTGGCCGTCCGTTTGAGGGTGGTAGCTGGTGGACAGGGCGGTCTTAACATGCAGCGCAGTGCACCAAGTCTTCCAGAATTGCGCAGTAAACTGCGACCCCCGGTCCGACACGATCACCCCAGGTAATCCATGCAGTCGTACCACATTCTTTAGGAGTAGTGACGCCAATTCCCCGGCCGTAGGGACTCTCTTGCAGGGGATGAAGTGCCCCATTTTCGTCAAGTAATCCACCACCACCAGTATTGCCGTCATCCCCTGGTCTACCGGTAGGCCCACCACGAAGTCCAGTGATATGCTATCCCATGGTCTATCCGGGGTCGGAAGTGGATGTAAGAGCCCTTGGGTTCGGCCATGGTCGGCCTTCATGGTAGCACACGTAGGACACGCCTGTCCCCACCTCCTGACATCCACTCTCATGGTTGGCCACCAGAAATGCCGTCCCATGCTAGCCACCGTTTTTTCAAAGCCCAAATGACCTGCGCATGGAGAGTCATGGCACCAGATGAATGCTTGTTTCCTTAGCCTAGGCATGGGTATCAATAGGCACCTGCCCTTCAGGGGTATCCCGTCCGTCAGCTGCCATTCTCTGTGACTGAGGAGCCACCTCCGCCATGCGAATGACCTGATCCCTCTCTTTATTCCCCTCAGGAAAGTATCCGGTTGGATAACCCCCAATACCATCCTCGGGGAAATGATGGAACGCTCGGTCGCAGGCAATGGTTCCTTAACTGCAGATTGACGGGACAGGGCGTCCGCCTTCCGGTTTTCCGTCCCCGGCCGATATGTGATGCGGAAGTTGAACCCCGCAAAGAAGATCATCCACCGCAGCTGCCTGGGAGAAAGGTGTCTTGTGGCCGTCATGAACTGTAGGTTCCGATGGTCCGTGTACACCGATACCACATGTCTTGCCCCCATCAACCAATGCCTCCATTCGGTGAAGGTGTCCTTGATTGCGAGAAGCTCCTTCTCCGCAATATGGTAGTTGCGTTCGGCGTCGTTGAGTTTGCGGGACATGTACGCAACGGGATGAAGCACCCCTGTGTCGTGGTTGCGTTGGGACAAGATAGCCCCCAGCGCCACATCCGATGCGTCCGCTTCCACCACGTAGGGGAGATCCGGATCGGGGTGAGCCAACACCGGCGCCTTACCAAAGGCGCTTTTCAGGGCCTCAAAGGCTTTGTTCGCTTCAGGGGACCAGACAAACTCCTTGGACTTCCTCAGTAGCTGTGTGATTGGGGCCACCAATCCTGAAAATCCATCTATAAACCGCCTGTAAAAGTTGGCGAAGCCAATGAAACTTTGGACGTCCTTCACGCTTTGGGGCACCGGCCATTCTTTCACCGCCTTGATCTTTCGTTCTGCCATCTCCTGTCCCTCTGGACTCAGCATCACTCCGAGGAATTCCACGGATGTGACGTGGAAGTCACACTTGCTGAATTTACAAAACAGCATGTTTTCCCTCAGCTTTTGGAGCACAGCTTTGACGTGGTGTACGTGCTCCTCCACACTGGACGAATAGATGAGGATGTCGTCGATATATACGACCACGTAGATATCCAACTCCTCTCTGAATACCTCATTCAAAAAGTACTGAAAGGCTGCCGGGGCGTTGCACAGACCGAACAGCATGACGAGGTACTCAAAAAGGCCGAACCTGGTCTTAAAGGCGGTCTTCCACTCGTCTCCGTCCCTCATGCGCACCAGATGGTATGCCCCTTTCAAATCCAACTTGGTGTAGATACGAGCTTTCTTGACCTGTTCCAGAAGTACACTGATGAGAGGCAAGGGGTACCGATTTTTTATGGTTATCGCATTCAATGCCCTAAAGTCCACACAGGCTCTCAGCTCCCCATTAGCCTTCGGGATGAAGAAGAGTGGCGAGGCGGCCGGAGACTTGGACGGGCGGATGAATCCTAGCTTGAGGAGTTTATCCAGGTACCCCCGGAGATGCACGTTTTCAGGGTCCGTCAGGGCATACAGCCTGCCGCTGGGAACGCTGGCCCCTGGCACCAGGTCGATCTGGCAGTCAAACTGTCTATGTGGTGGTAGCACTTCCGCCTTCACCTCATCAAATACATCCTCAAAACTGTGATAAGCCTGGGGGAGAGCCACATCTTTTTCTGCCGCTGTAGCCACTGTCTGACTCCCGCTCTCATCTGCGTCAAGGGATTCCGTTCTTATTCCACAATGCAGGATGCAATACGGTGACGTCATTTCGATGCGATGTGTTGGCCAATCCACAGAGGGGTTGTGTTTCTGTAGCCACGGCAATCCCAATATGACGCCATATTGGGGCGCTCGGATGATGTTAAAATCGATTTGTTCCAAATGGTTCCTCCCATATCTCATCGGAAGGACCCCCGTGTGCTGCCCGATGGGCCCCGTCACCAATCGCCTTCCGTCTACAGCATAGACGTCTTCGGGTACAGCTTTGGGAAGAAGCACTAGCCCTAGCCTGCATGCCTCGTTGTGGTCCATAAACATGCCAGTGGCCCCTGAATCCACCATGGCCACAACGGGAATCCACTGGTCATGCACTCCCACGTGCACCGTGAGAAACAGGTGTCGTTGTCCCTTAGTGACCGAGTTGGAAAGTGAAGGGATGGATGAGTGACTCCGAGATGCCCCTTCTTTGGTCTGGGAGTCCTCTATTTTTCCGCCGGTATGTCCACCACGGCTGTTACCGACCGGTTGGCCCGATAACGTGACGTCTTCGGTTTGGCAGGGCATTCACGTACGTAGTGGCCTTTTTTGCCACAATGTATGCACAATCCTTGTTTACGGCGTGACTCTTTCTCCGTGGCTGTGAGGCTCGCTCGTATTGCGCCAATGTCCATGGGTTCTCCCTTGGATGCGGTGGAAGTTTCAGGACTTCCCACCGTCACATAGGATGGAAGGGATTTTCCTTTTCTCCCATGATCCCCCTTTCTTTCACTTAGCCTATGTTCCAGCCATAATACCAGGTTGATAAGGCCCTCACATGTCTTGGGTTGAGGGTCAATATGAGCCACGGCGTCCTTGAGCTCATCGCACAGCCCTTGATGGAAGAGCGCCGTCTGTTTAGCAACAGGCCACTTGGTTTCCGCAACCAGCCTTCGAAACGCGTTGAGATACTGCACCAGGTCGTTGGATCCCTGTCTCAACTCAAGCATTTCACGGTCCGCCGTGTACGAGTCAGCCCTTCTGTCGAATACCTTCAGGAATTCCTCGCGAAAAGCACCCCAATCACATAAGATGGGGTCGTCCCTGCTCACCAGAGGTACGGCCCATTGTGCCGCGTTTCCAGCAAAATAGGAAATAAGGAAAGCCACACGAGCCTGACTCGTGGGGAACGCCTTTGGTTTGCACGATAAATGTAGCACCACTTGTGTGAGGAATACCTGCACTGTGTTAGGATCCCCACTGTACCTCTCTGGTGTTGCCAAGGGGATGGCTACCGGCATTTCCACTACTACCGCAGGGGTCTGGTTCGTGAGGGAGGTGCTGGGCGTGAGCGGGTCCAATTGGATAGCATCCAGTCTGGCTTTTACATCGGCTGTTTCTTGCCTAGAGGCAGCCACTTCAACTTGCACGGTCGCTAAAGCAGCCAGCACATCATCAAGTGTTGCCATGTCTGTTATCGACCGGGAAACAGTTAGTGTTATTAAGGTCGGATATTTTGTAACGCCCTGAACGTCTCAGGATCGTTTAACAGACACGATAATGAGGACGCAACCACTTGTGAAGGGTTAGTTATTTTAATGAAGGCAAAAATAATACAAAGAATAAACAAAAGTTATAGTCACTGGAATCCTCCAGGCTAAGTACGTTACCAGCCCACAGCACGGATGGTCCTAACCGTCCTCTGCATATACGCCGATCCCGGCGTATGCCAACAGAGGGCAGAAATGAAATGGCCGACAATGCCAATCGGTAGGCTGTGAGGGGCACGAAGAGTGTTGGGGAGAATCGAGGAGTCAGGGAAACACCCAGCCGGGGTCTCTACCTGAAGGGAGCAGCCGCTCAACCTCTTCCTCAGACTGCACCGGGACGCGGAGTCACCTCCTGGTGATGCGTCACCGATACCCCAATCAAAAAGCAAGAAGACTGAACCGAGAGCAGCCGCTCGATCGATCCTGTGGACTTCCGAGTCTGTAACGCGGCAAACACCTCCTGGTGTGCGTTACAGCTGGCAGTCCCTGTATCTCTGGTCGGGCTGGGAGTTACGACTCCAACCAGCAAAAGCGCCACTGCGCTTTGACTCAGCCGAGTCAAAAAGCGAAGCTCAATGGTTGACCGGTAGAGCTTCCGGGTCCTTCACAGGTGACGATGGGGCAAGACACGGCCCAGGGAGTAACGACTCGACCTACCTCCGTTCTTGCCTTACTGGAGCACCACTCCGGAACACTGCTCTTCACGAAGCAGGTACGTCGGTGTAAACACAATATCCGACAGCGTTGTACCTCCCGGTTCCTCCCTTTATAGGGCGTGTTTTCCTTGAGTTATGTAACAGCTCTCCTGTTTACATAAGGGCGTGTTTTCCTTGAGTTATGTAACAGCTCTCCTGTTTACATAACCTCTCAACCGCTAAGCATCCTGGGAGATGTAGTCCGTTTTCGCTGGTTACCGTTTTCCTCCCCTCGCATGACAGGAATTCTTGACACCAGTAGATAGTTATAGTTAGGACCGAGTTCCCATAGGAAATCTGAAAATTCTATTTTGAATAACTTTGGCGCCGGATGACGAATCCTCGTGAAATTTTCAAAACTAATGGGGCGCTCGGCTCAGCTCCTACCCTGAAAGTCTCGGGGTGATTCGTCAAGCGGGGGCTGAGAAAAAAGGGGGTCCCAAAACGCGTTTTCCCCATGCATTTTCCCATAGGACCTTTAGTCGAAGGTACAGCCTGAACGGCTGAACAGAATTACTTGAAATTTGGCAAAGAGGTAGTCCTCAGGTCAGGCATGTGCCTTTTGCATATATGGTGTCAATCTGTTCAGTAGTTCCTGAGAAAATTGCAGTTAAAAGTACATAAATATCTATATTGGTGCCGTGCGCGAGCGTAATTCTGATTGGTGGTTAGATGTCAGTCAACATTCGAATCGGTCGAAATCAGGAAGTGTCGGATGCCATTTTGTGTGTGGCAGTGAAAAACAAAGGTGGAGAACGGGAAAAGGGGGCAGGGTAGAGAGTTCCTGACCCCCTAGCCTTTGTCAGGGGGTCCCTGAAGGACCCCGAAGGGTGAAAAAAAAATTTTTTTTTTTTTTCAAAAAATCGCGGGGTGCGCGCACGGCGGCAAAAAATTCATTAAAAAAATAGAATTAAAAATCAAGTTTAAGTGTTTAGATGTTGGTTGGCTCTAAAAAGAGCCGTTGTGTTCATTGAGTGTTTTTTGGTACCTAGAAGTAAGTACCGATGCAGAGTCTTTAGTTCAAGAGGAAGACTCTGTTCCATTCATCTGTGAAATGTACACCGTCTCCTCTATAAATGCTTTGCCACTCCCCTCACTATTTCTTCTTATTTCCTGGGAAAAGGAGCTGAACAGGTTTCAATTTTGCTTGAAAATGGCAGAACAGCAGTCTACTTCAGGGAGTGAGGAGGAGATCTGGATGCACTCAGAAGCATTGGTTCATAGTAGTTTCTGTTCCAAAATCTTCAAACACCACACCCACTCCCCTCACTATTTCTTCTTATTTCCTGGGACAAGGAGCTGAACAGCTATCAATTTTACTTGAAAATGGCAGAACAGCAGTCTACTTCAGGGAGTGAGGAGGAGACCTGGATGCACTCAGAAGGTGTCTTTCAGTAGAATGGCAATATGAAAAGAAAGATAGTTGTAAAATGGAGGCTTACATACTTTTTTTTAATAAAAAGAACTCATTGGCTGTTTCAGACCATTCAACACTAAAAACTAGGCTGTATGTTTACATTTTTAAAAGCATGTGTTGTATTGGTTCAGAAAAATGTGTTCCCACAGAACATTACCTTGGATTTTCTGTTAGGTTTGAAAAGTCAAGCACTCTTGCTCTTTGGATTAGAAACATTGTAAGCTGAACTTCTGACCTCTCTGCTCACACCAGTGTTCCATGATCTGTTGCTATGCTAGCAGGCAGAAGTCATGTTGGGGGTAGGAATCATTTGGAAAGGGTTGAAATTTGCAAGCAATAGAAATGTGTGTTTCCATTTAAAAGAAAGGTGGAGAACGTGAAAAGGGGGCAGGGTAGAGAGTTCCTGACCCTCTAGCCTTCGTCAGGGGGTCTCTGAAGGATCCCAAAGGGTGAAAAAAACATTTTATTTTTCTTTCAAAAATTCGCGGGGTGTGTGCACGGTGCGCGCACGGTGCGCGCACGGCAGCAAGAAATTCGTAAAAAAAAAAGAATTAAAAATCAAGTGTAATAGTTTAGATGTTGGTTGGCTCTAAAAAGAGCCGTTGTGTTCATTGAGGGTTTTTTGGTACCTACAAGTAAGTACCGATGCACAGTCTAAAGTTCAAGAGGAAGACTCTGTTCCCTTCATCTGTGAAATGTACACCGTCTCCTATATAAATGCCTTGCATGTTGTAACGCAAGTTGTTGTGGTATATAGAACCCATACCATAGTCTCTGAGGAAAGCAGAAACAGACTTATTGACGTGCTTTCTTGCTTTCTCAATCTGAGGACAATATTGGTTGGACCAGTTCCACTTTTGCCTTTGGCATATATTAGAATATACAAAGGTAGTTTGTGGAAATAGTGACATCAATTGCACAAAGGTGTCCTTAACAAGCATTTCCAGACCTACCCCAGTTAAAGTGCCTAGGTCATTTCCACCACAGTGCACAATTATAAGGTTAGGCTGTGGGAGATGTAGAAAGGATTTCACCAAAGGCATTAATTGGTGCCACTTTAACCCTCTCTGACCAATCCATTTAATGTTTACATTTGGCAAAGCAAGGTCTTTCACAATACCTCTTTGTTCTGCATACTTTTCACTCCAGAAGACATAGCTATGACCTACAATCCACACTGTGAACATCTCTCAAGGAGATCTGGATGCACTCAGAAGGTGTCTTTCAGTAGAATGGCAATATGAAAAGAAAGATAGTTGTAAAATGGAGGCTTACATACTTTTTTTTTAATAAAAAGAACCCATTGGCTGTTTCACACCATTCTACACTAAAAACTAGGCTGTATGTTTACATTTTTACAAGCATGTTTTGTATTGGTTCAGAAAAATGTGTTCCCACAGAACATTACTTTGGATTTGCTGTTAGGTTTGAAAAGTCAAGCACTCTTGCTCTTTGGATTAGAAACATTGTGTGCTGAACTTCTGACCTCTCTGCTCACACCAGTGTTCCATGACCTGTTGCTATGCTAGCAGGCAGAAGTCATGTTGGGGGTAGGAAACATTTGGAAAGGGTTGAAATTTGCAACCAATGGAAATGTGTGTTTCCATTTGAAAAAATGTGGGAAGCAATGTGATTTGAAGTTAACATGTATATGTGTGAAAAAAGAGAGGGAAAGTTTGCCATTTACTGGTTCTGGTGAGAGGTGTACAGCTCAGAGATTCTGGCTCTGAAAATCTGCTGTGTGAGTGCCACATTTCTTTCTCAACTAACTGCTTTTAAAGGTGAGTTATGAATTTGAGAGGGGATGTATGTGGTGCATTTTGATATAAATAATAGAAATGTGTTTCTTCTTTTAAAGCTGTGTTTTACATTTTATGTTTTGGAAGATATTTAACTGCCTTGAACTTGTAAGATATTATGGAGTATGTCTTCACCATAAGTTATGGTGTACTGGTATCACTCAGGAATACTGTGTTGTGCCTAGAATCACATCATGAGTCTGTGTGCACACAGGAATTGTTGTCAGAGATTTAATTCGTGTTGCTCTTGTTCTGTAAGACTTGCACTCGCAGGAAAGGGGCGGCTTGTTTTCTTGAACTGTGATGGTTAGCATTCAGCACAAATCAATATCTCACAAATGAGAGGCAAATGCTAACACATTTGAAATCAACATGGTGGATTTTCCTTCCACTCCTGCAATGGGTGAGGTAGTTCCTACATGTTCAAAACTCCAATTAACCCTTACCACACATGTACTCTTACATACATCTCTGCAGTCTTCATGCAGTTGTGCAAGCGTCCATGCAGATCTCTCTTGCACCTGACAATACACAGTCTCCAGAAGCACACTCTTAGCACACAGGCAGCTGATTTTCCTGCACTCCCATGCTTACTATTCAGCACTGTGTGGTATTTCAGATAGCACAGATAGCAGTGTGTAACGCTAACACATTCAACGTCACCAAGGCTCATTTCCTTTGCTCTAGTCTAATCACTCACCCAGGTTCCACATGCTCATGGTCTCAAGTAGCTGTTAGGACATGTGCTCTTTTCTGCCTCTCTAAACTATAAGGAAAATGTGTCAGGCTGTTACAGTAATTATCACTTGCTCTACCACAGTAGTAAATGTGCTTTCAAATTGCCAATCAAATATCGTTTTCTGCCTAGAATCACACCATGAGTCTGTCTGCACACAGGAATTGTTGTCAGAGATTTAATTCGTGTTGGTCAGGTAAGTTTAAAATATCTGTATTTCTCACCCCTTCACTTTCATGCTCCCTTTTCTTCACTTCTGCTCACTCTGCTTTTCTCATTCCCCTTCCCTCTCTCTTCTTCCTTTACTGCTCTTTCGTAACTCCCTCACTCCTTCTCTACTACTCCCCTAGGTTTACTGCCTCCATCACTATTTTTTCAACCATGTTTCTCTCCCTGTCTCCATATGTCTCAGTCATTCTAACTGCCTTACTCCTTCTCAGTTCCTTGCTCTCTGTCTCTGTTTCTGTCTCTCTCCCTTTGTCTGTCTTACCCTTAATTTCCTTAACATCTCTGGGGCAGATTTACAAGCCCCCTGCGCCACCACTACGTCACTTTTCATGACGTACTGGTGGCGCAGGGGGCTCCTCCATATTTACAAGGAGAGGAAAAGCCACCCTGCGTGACTTTTCCTCTCCTCGTAAATACAGCCACTTCACACGCAGCACTGTGCGTTGAAGGGGCGTTCCATGGGTGTTGTTGTGGGTGTTCCCACGCAACACCCATAGAACTAGACACATCTCCAGATTTACGAGAAATCGTAACTCTGGAGATGCGTGTGAATGCTACGCCACCCTAGAGGTGGCGTAGCGAGGCACAACGAGGAGAAATGTTTTCATTTCTCCTCATTTTTTCCTCTTTCAGTGCGTGCTGCATGCTACAGCACTCATTGAAAGAGGAAAAAGCCTCTTGTGATTGTTTTTGTGCAGGAAGGTGTCCCTTCCTGCAGAAGAACAATCTCCCCACCACGCAGGCATCCTTGCAGCATGGTGCAAGGGAGCCTGCGCCGGCGCATGGCTGCAGTTTGTGCGCCAGTGCAGGGGAAGCATAGAGATGCGACATATTCTTGTAAATATGTCGCATCTCTGTGCTTCGAAACTAACGCAGCACGGCGCAGCAAAATAACTTGCTGCACCGTGCTGCGTTAGTTTGTTATAAATCTGCCCCTCTGTTTCTACCACTCCTCCTCTCTCCATCACTCATTTTCCATCTATGTTAAGTTTTTTAACCTTCTCCGTCATTCTCCTTCCCTCACCTTCCCTAACTGTCACTATCCTTTACTCATAGTCACTCCTATTCTCCTACTTCACTTCCTCCTGTCTGTATCTCACACCCCTTCACCTTTTCGCATTCTTTCCTTCACTCTCCCTCACTCTGCTTTGCTCATTGAAATCCTGACTCCCTTTCTCTCACTCCAGTTTCCTAAATCCCTCCATCCCCTCACTCCCCATGTCTCACTTTCTCTTACCCCCTTTTTTAATTCTCATACCTGTTATCTCACCATCACTCCACTTCTCTTACTTTCAAGCCCTTTACCCTGCTGTACTTCATCTGCTTCGTCTGTTACTCCCTTTTCCTATCTCCGTCCCTTACTCCCCTTTTCTCACTCCCCCCTCCCTCTGTCTCCATTACTCACTGCCATTCCCTTACTCATTCACTCTTCTTACCTGTATCCTCTACCCTTAGTCCTTCTGTTGCAGTCAGTCTTTCACTTCCCTTTCATGACTGATTATACTTTCCTTTTCTCACTCATTCTGTCAGTCCTTTCCACCTCTTCACTCAGTCATTTCAATAATTTCAATCATTCATGTATACACTACACATTCATTCAATAAAATTACAACACAGTATATTAGGAATATAGCTCTTCTTGGAGAAGTGAAGTGAGTTCTGAAAAGAACTGTTTTTTTTGTCTTTTTTGTTTTGTATTTTTTTTTAGTTTTTTAACAATTTTTTTAATTTTTTTAGAGCAGCAAAAAAAAACAGGGAATGAGAAACTGTTCAACAGGAACAAAAACAAAAAATGAAAAAAATTATGGGGTGGAGCATGTGTGCTGCTGTATTTTGTTCTCTATGAAGTTAATGCTGCTCTCACCATAACAGAGAACAACATTGCACACATTGCACCGTAAATGAACCTTCTGGAACAGAGGGTGGATATCCAGAGGTCTTGAAGCAGGTGAATCTGCGGCCGCAGATGATGTGCTCGGCTGAGCAGCTGGAGGGTTGTCTCTTGTGGCTCTTCTAGACTCACGAGCATAAGCCACAGGATGCACTGTTTGGAAGTGCCTCAATATAGAATGAATACTAAAGGAGTATTTTTTTTTGGATCTCCTCTAGATAAGACAACTCCACAAACAGTGCATGTGACTTTTGGGGCATTCACCTTCTTCTGGCCCTCTGGAAAAGTAAAGAACTTCCATATGAATGAGTCCTTTTGTTTTCTCTGCCTTGGTGGCACAAAGGTCTCCTCTTCACTCCCTGAAGAAGACTGCTGTTCTGCCATTTTCACGTACTGGAAAAGCTGTTCAGCTCCTTCTCCCAGGAAATAAGAAGAAATAATGAGGGGAGTGGGTGTGGTGTTTGAAGATTCTGGAACTGAAACTACTATGAACCAATGAAAAGTGTTGTTTCGTAATCACATGACATGCGCACACGGAGCACGCACGGAGCACGCATGCATGCGCACACGGAGCACGCACGGAGCACGCACGCATGCGCACACGGAGACGGTGCGCGCACCGCGAAAAACCCTAAAAAAAAAAAAAAAACTGTTTCTAAGTTTATGGAAGATATTAACTATGCTGTTCAACTTTATCCAAATAAAAAAAAAAAGAGCTGAACCATTCCATATTACAGGATACAGTCAATCTATAACTATATATATAGGTAGTTTATTGTAAAATAAATATATATAAAATATAATAATACATACATAACTTCGCATTTAAAAAAACTTGCAAATTCAGTAAAAAAACCATAGGTTTCACACACGTTATAGTTAGGAATTAGCATTTAAAAAACCTTTGAAATTCACTGAAAAAACCATAGGTTTCACACACGTTATAGTTAGGAATTAGCATTTAAAAAACCTTGCAAATTCACTGAAAAAACCATAGGTTTCACACACGTTACAGTTAGGAATTAGCATTTAAAAAACCTTGGAAATTCACTGAAAAAACCATAGGTTTCACACATGGACATTTCACTCGTACAAAACCATTGAAATTCCCCCGTTAAAGTTAGTTCAGCTAACTATAACTCGCGCGCCCGCAATCCACTGCTGATGATGTCACATATTACATCACTCATGACATGGTCAGTGACATCACTCATGACATCACTGATGACTATCTTCTCTGCAAGCACCAACATCTCATTTAACCACACTTCCAAACTACAGTGGACCGACCCGCGCTGCGTCCATTTCTCTTTCACTAAACCTACTGTTTAACAAAACGCCCACCGCCACCCATGCAGAAGCTGGAACACAGAAGACCAACTCACCACCACCCCCACTACAACCCCACCACCAACATCCACAGATGTCAAAGCCTCTGCAAGCAACCTCCACTCATGGATCTCCAACTAAGCCACCACATTGGCCTCTGTCAGTAAACCCTCAGGCAAGCAACTCTCCAAGAAAGCCAGCTGGTTCTCTCCAAGAGTCCAGGTGCACCTGCAGACGGCTCAAAAAAAGATGGAGAAGAAGCAAGGCCTTGGCAGACCACAAAAACTTTAAAACTGCAGTCACCAAACACCACCACCTCTTCAAATCGACCAAGAAAACTGCCATACAAGAAAGCGTCAACGCCAACACACACAACAGCAAACTACTCTTCATCGTGGCCAAAGAGTTCGCCAAACTGGCCACGGAGATGACAGACATCCACCCTCCCAAGACCTCTGCGACACCTTCACCACCTTCTTCCACCGCAAGATCAAGGCGATCTACACCAGGTCCACTAACCAAAACCCACCAACCCCAAGCAGGACCACTTCACCCAAAAGACCCAGACCCCAGCTCACCCTACTCAACTGGACCTCCCTCACCACCGATGTTATCCTCAAGTTCATGAAGAGCACCCACTCTAGAGCCCCCTCAAATCTCTGCCCCCACCACATATTCAACAGAGCCAGCACCTTCATCGCATCCGAACTCTGCCACAAAATCAACTGCTCCATCGAATCCGCCACTTTCGCTGAAGACTGTAAACACACTGAGAACAACCCCCTACTGAGGAATCATCTGCCGAACCAACGGAACTCAAGAACTACAGATCCATCTCCCTGCTCCCTTTCGTAGCCAAAGTCGTCGAGAAGGCCATCAACACCAAACTCTCTGAGTTCCTTGTCTCAAACAACATCCTGGACCTTTCCCAATCTGGGTCCAGAAGCAACTACAGCACTAAGACTGCTCTCCTCACCACAACAGACATCTGCATCCTCCTCCACAGAGGCAAAACCGCCGCCCTCATCATCCAGACCATCTGGTGGCAAATTCGTGAGCTAATCCAGAGTTATCTGGCTTTTTATGAAGACATTTATCCACATAGTTAAACTATATGTGGATTTCTTATTGATTCTGACTCCTCTATGTTATAAAGCAAACACAAGGAGATGATGGACAGAGATCCAAAACTTTTCAGACACTCACCCCCAGTCACAGATCTGGGTTTATTCCATCATCGTTCTTTAGCTCACTTCGCCACCTCAGTTCAGACCCTGTGCCTCATGAGAACACTCCAGCCCGAACTGCCAAGCCAGGTCTTCCCTGAACCGGAAACAAGCATCCTGGTACCGGTTTCAGGGTAAGACCCCTCATCAGACAGGCTAGCTTGAATCCAGTGACAAAGTGAGTAAGGGACCCATGTCTTGGCATACCCTGCCAATTTGGGGGCAAACAAAGCAAACACAAGGAGATGATGGATGGAGCACCAAAACTTTTCAGACACTCACCCTCAGTCTGAGATTATTCCATCATCGTTCTTTAGCTCACTGTGCCATCTCAGTTCAGACCCAACTATACGCAAATCAGTCTTCACAGGATGCATCAGTTTCTCCGTGGTCAACGCCCGCCAGGGCCAGCTGCCAGGGAGTCTACCTGATGGCCCATCTTGCAACGCAGGGCTCCTGTAGGGTGTGGGTACCGCGCCACCACAGACATCACCGAGGTAGAAAGACACCACTGGGCCCAGGAGTAGGGAGAGGAAGCCGCCGCTGGAGATATCCCCCAAGGCTGGGGGGTTGCCAAGTCACAATGGTGTGTGCGGCCCCACTGTCCCCCACCTCCAGGCCCCCTCCAGTCCCAAGGCAGTACCTTTTCACATGTCAAAGGACTCATATTTCATCTAAGCGTAGGAAGGGAGGTGTTGGTGGGTGGATTAGGGTGCCCTATTTTCAACCCCAGTGAGGGAACAAGCCGGGGGACCTGGTCTGTAGCAAGAGGCCATCAACTGATGGGAGCACCACAATGTCAGGGGAGCAGGGTAGGGTGGCTGCCCAAGGCACCCTACAAGTTCTATTTTATGGTGGCACCACTCCACAGCAGAGGGTACAGAGGCCCAGATAGAGAGGAAGGAGATGTAAATAGTCCACAGTGGAAGCACCAGTGGATCAGGGGTTGCCGGCTCTGTAGACAGAGCACCCCAAGACTGACCCTGGTAAGGCCACTTCTGACCTTGGGTTATCCCTGCGCTGTCACAGAGACTGAGGGCTGGTGACCTGTGCCAGACAGCCCCCTTCAGTGTGTGTCACCCTCAAGTGGGGGTGGTGGTTACCCTTTGAAAGTCCTGGCTCCCCAGGCAAATATTAAGTCTCAAGGTACAGACACTGAGCTGAGTGGCCAGTCTCAGGCCAACACCCCATAATTGATGAGAGGTACAGTGGAAGAAGTGTGAAAGCCAACCGGGGGTTACTGCCACCCACTCTGAGAAACCTCAGAGGTCATAAAACCTTGGATGGCCTGGGTCCTGGCTCTTGACACTGACAGCTGTCAGTGGCCTCTGATGGTTACTGTCCTTATGGGCAGAACTTTCCTTGGGTTGGGGACAGAAGTCTGATCCAAGGGGAGGAGTGGACCACATCACTTTGTTGGCATTGTGGTAATGTCTGTCAAGTGGAATGCATTTATGAGATAGTTAAGAAGGGTTCCCCATGGGTCCGTTCAGTGGCTCAGCAGAGTATAGACAGAGGGATCCAAATGAGTTCAGAGAGGCGTAGAACTGACACATGCTCCTGCATAACAGGGCCTTCATCCATGTTCTATCACCTAAGCAGGGAAGCCCATCAAGGTATTGATTAGTCTCCCCTGGCTTTTGGCTGAAGGGGGATTATGTTGGACTTGGCCCTTTCTGCAGCGGCATCCCCAAAATATTTGCCATCACTCCTCCATTTTTGTTGAGTCCGTTTTTGGTGGCCTTAGGACTCTGTGCACTTTACTTATAAGTCCCCATTAAAGTGGTACTACATGAACCCAGGGCCTGTAAATTAAATGCTACTAGTGGGCCTGCAGCCCTGATTGGGCCACCTACTTAAGAAGTCCTTTAAACATTTCTCAGGCCTGCCATTGCAACCTATGTGTGCACTTTAACTGCCATGTCAACGTGGAAAAATAAACCTTTTACTAGACCCAAACCTTCCTTTATTTTATACATATAAGTCACTTCAAGGGTAGGCTATGGACATCCCAGAGAGCAGGATGCAATGTATGTAGAAAGTAGGACATGTACTTTTAAGGTTTACATGGCCTGGTAGTGAAAAAGGAACAGTTTCTTACCTGTAACTCCAGATCTCTTTGGAGTATTTCCATGACAAGCCATAAGCACTGAATAGTCCCGCCCATGCGCGGGGACCCCAAGGCACTTCTTTTAGATATCTTCTTAAGTGGATATTTTTTCACCTTTCTTCAGTAAGGCCTTTAAAGACATTTAAAAGATAGAGAGACAGATAATGCAGCCAAAATATATAGGCTACGTGGCCAAAGTCTTCATCATGAAGTGAAAAGGGGGCAGTACATTATATTTGAGAGGAATTTGAGATGTTTTATAATATACTACAATAAATCTCCTTCACAAAAACCTTTTTCATGATAGAGATGGCTGAGAGTAGGACAGAGTAGACTTATAGGCTGCCTTTATATGGCTCGCTCAAAAATAGAGGCTGTGCCTTTAAGAACCCAGAGAACACCAGTATCCCATCATGCAAGGCTGGTTGCAGTTGCTTCAGTTCTTTCTGAAGGTGATGTGAAACCTATGCAGACTGTCCAGATACCTCTGTCTATTGTACCGGGGAGGAGTGAGAGTTGCTTATGGCTCACTATGGAAATACCCTTACAAGAGAACTGGAGTTACAAGTAAGAAACAGTTCCTTCTCTCATAGTCACAACCAATGAATAGATTAGCAAGCCCATCCACACAGAGCATGGTGGAGGAGATAGAAGATCCTTGGAAAAAAGATTAACCAAATAGGTTTCTTAGGGAAGCCTACCCTACTTGAGCATCTGCCCTAGTGTCAAGGCAGTAGTGTTTAGTGAATGTATGAACTGATTTCCAGGTCTCGCGCACTGAAAATCTCTGGAATAGGAATACTGCAGAGCAAGGCGGTAGTAGCTGCTTTACCCCTGGTACAGTGTGCTTTAGGTCTAACAGAGAGAGTTTTGTTAGCCTTTTGATGAAAGTAAAATACATGATACAATCCATCGGGAAATGGATTTCTTACAGGTGGCTAAGCCTATACGGAGGGATCCATATTTGATAAACAATTGGCCCGATTTCTGTATATCTTTTGTTTTGTTGAGATAGAATTTGAAAACCCGTCTAACATCAAGGGAATGGGGGGGATCTCTGTGCTGGAGTAGAATGATTCTGAAAAAATGCAGGTAAGGAGATTGTTTGGTTAACATGGAAATCAAAAACCACATTAGGGAGGGATTGAGTCATCATGAATGAAATATAGTGTATGGCTCATGAGAGCAGAGAGCTTGGATTTCACTAACCCTGCGGGCAGATGTGATAACCACAAGGAAAGCTGTTTTTCAAGACAGATGTTGAAGAGAGGCTGAAGAGTTCCTGCATAAAGTGTAAAAGGACCACATTAAGCTCCCAAGGAGGAGAAGGACGTCTAATTTGAGGGGATACTTTCTTCAAACCTTCCAGAAAATCTTTGATGACAGGGATTCTGAAACAGGAAGTTTGTGAAGCACAATTATTTTCTGTAGGCAGTAGGAGCTGTCAGGTGAAACTTAATGGAAGAAAATGGCAAGCCAGATTGCCCAAATTGAGTAAGTATGGAAGGATGGTATATTACTGGCAAGAGGTAGGGTCCACGTTCTTAGATGAACACCATATGCGGAATATCTTCCATTTGAGGACATAAGCAGAACATGTAGAGAGCTGCTTTGCTTCTCTGAGAATCTACATGCAGTTGTGTGGCAGATTAAAGTGTCCGCACTGCACTAGCTCAGAAGCCATGCTGCCAAACTCAAAGAGGAGAGGTTGGGGTGTACCATCTGACCTCCAAATTTAGTTACTAGATCTTTCTTGCATGGCAACCTGAGATGTTGACGGATGGTCCGGTGAAGGAGATCCATGAACCACCATTGATGTGGCCACTCCGGAGCTATGAGTATTATCTTGGTCCTCAAATAAGACAGCTTGATGAGGACTGCTGGGATCAAGGGAACTGCTGGAAGGGCGTAGAGAAATTTGCCGGACCAGTTGATCCATAGGGCATTCTCCAGTGTTCCTGGATGGAAGTACCTCAATGCAAAGCTTTGACATTTGCTGTTTTCTGTGGTGGTGAACAAGTCAAAGTTCAGAGTGACCCACCTTCGGAAGATGTCTTGGACAGCGTTGTTGTTTAAGACCCACGCATGATTTTCATGGAGGAGCCTGCTGAGGGAGTCAGCCTGAGCATTTGGAACACCTGGGAGGTGAGTCACAGTGATTGTGAGGTTGCTGGCCAGAAGCCACTTCCAGATTGCCTGGGCTTCCTGAGATAAGGGCCTGGACCTCATCACTCCCTGCTTGTTGCGGTTGTACATTGTTGCTGCACTGTCAGTCTGAACAAGCAGGGAGGTGGAGCTGAACGATGCCTGAAAGGCGTTCAGCGCCAGATGGACTGCATGTAGCTCCAGGAGACTGATATGGTATGTGGACTCCCTTTGTAACCACGTGCCCTGGATTTGAAGGTGGTCCATATGTGCTCTCCGTCCTGGTGCGGAGTCATCCGTGGCCATGGTCTGAGGAGGTATCTCCCTGTGAAACGGAATTCCTATAGGAGATTGGCTAGAGAGCACTGCCATCTCAGGGATAGCTGGGCATGCTGAGACAGATGTATCCTGTCATCCAAATTGCCAGTTTGTTGGTCCCACGGGTCTTCAAGGCACTCCTGTAGGGATTTCATATGGAGGCAAACATTTGGCATGAAAAAGATGCAGGAAGCCATCGAGCCAAGGAGAGAGGAGATTTTCCTCATGGTGGGATGAGAGATTGTCATGAGATTCTGAGCCTTCCAAAGGATCAAAAAGCATCTCTTTTCCGAAGGACACATGCTTGAGCAGAGGGCATCGATGGAGGCCCCCTGATAGTGTAACAATTGCACTGGGACAGAGGTTGACTTTGCATGTTTGACATGAAGGCTCAGCCGGTATAGGAGATCACAAGCCTAATGGTAGTGAAGATAGATGGGCCTCCCGAGACTTGAACGCCTTGATCAGCCAGTCATCTAATTACAGGTAGTCGAACACTTTGAGTTTCCAGAGATGGGCAGCATCCACTGCAATGCATTTGGGGAAAGTCCTGGGTGCGGATTTCAGGGTAAATTGAAGCACTCGGTACTGATAGTGGCTGTGCCCTACTATGAACCTCAAGAACTTGCAATGCTTTATGGTGATGGGTATGTGAAAGTACGCGTCTTGAAGGTCAATGGCACAAAGCCAATGTCCCTGGTGTAACTGAGGGTAAATCTGGTATAATGCCAGCATCCGGAACTTCTCTCACTGAAACCACTAGTTGGCTGTTTTGAGGTCGAGAATGGGTCTGAACTTGTTCTCGTCTTTCTTTTTGACAAGAAAGAACCTTGAATACAACCCTGTGCCTCGTTGGGGAAGAGGTACAGGCTCCACTGCCCACTTCTGTACGAGGATGCTGGCCTCCGAATGTAATAGTTGAAGTTGGTATCTGCATGGTTTCGGAGGTATGGACAGTGGAGGGCTGGGGAACCTGAAACAGTATCCATTGTGAACAATATTCAGCACTCAGGCATCTTGTGTGATGTTTTTTCACTCTCCCAGGTAATGCTGGATGCTTCCCCCTACCAGAGTGGGCAACGGAAGAGGGTTGAGAAAAGATCCATGGTTTTGATCCTGTTTGTTGCTTTCCCCCTTGTGCATGCTGCTGGTTTGATCGTCCTCGAGTCTGTCTTATTTGATAAGGCTGATAGGATCGCTGGTACTGTTGTTGTATACTCATCTGGTGACTCTGATACCAATGAGGGGTTTGAACCCTCTGAGAGGAATAACCGAGTTGGAACAGCCTGAAATATTTGCGTTGGTCCTTAGATTTTTCTGAGTCGACTGCTTTCAGCTTCTCCATCTCTGGTTTCATCCTGGCGTTCAGAGGATGAAGCCAGAGAACTAGAGACTGAGAACCCGATGCTGTGATTCTGGCTTAAGAGAGGTAAGACAAAGCCAGAAGTGTCATCGGAGAGCAACCGCAGTTTCATGTGCTGCCAGGAGAGATGAATTTGCTGCCACACTAATGATTTGGTTAGAAACCATGAGACCTTCTATGACTATGCCGTTAATGGCTTCTCACTTGTCTCTAGGGAGACAGTCCACAAACTGTTGGAGTGATTCCCACAGCGCTCTACCATATCTGCCGAGCAAGGCTGTGGCACTGGTGGCCTTTATTTTAGTTGATGCCATATTGCAGACTTTCTTATTCACAGAGTCTAGTTTGTGGCTCTCCTTGTGAGGTGGGACTGTTGAGGTAGGAGCAGTGGCATGTTTTTTTTTCAGCCACCGCAATGACAGTCTGGTGTTGGGTCTGTTTGAAGGAAAGCAGGGTCCTGCTAATGAGGACGGTATTTTTTCTGAAGTCTGGATGGAGCTGACTTGGCAAAAAATGTCATAAGGAAGAAGTCCTTAGCTGGTTCTAAGAAACCTGGAACCAGAGGAAGCAAAGGTTGTGAGGCTACCCTTGCTGGAGGGTCTAAAAAATAAACAATGCTGTAGGAGTCGGTGTTGACATTGGAATGTTCCATTTTGAAGCACCGCTCACCAAAATCTCCTGAAATTAGAGAAGTCATCCACCGGTGAAATGTGTGGGGGGGGAGGGAGTCTGAGAGAGTCGGAGTATACCTCCCAGTGCTTGAGGAGGAAGTGTCTCTGGTGTGCCCGTAACAAGACCTTTCTGCATGGTGCAGATGATGGGAATGCCTGGAAGATGTAGAAGAGCGTCTTGGACTGTTCCTGTGAGTACGATGATGAAACCGAGACTGGGATCTAAGTCTTGGCGGTGGAGACGGAGGAGGGGGAGGAGGAAGAATGGGTGTTGGAAATCATGTTTCCGTAGCAGGTAGAGGAGGAGAAAGCTGTGGAAGAGGTACTACTGGCCGTGGTGGAGATGATGCATCCTGTGAAGCAGAATAGGTACGGAAGTACTCGGACAGGTAACGTGTAGATTTGTCGCCTCTTTATGCGCATTTCCTGAAGCCTGGAGGAGGCAGAAAGAGTAATTGATGATGACCTTTCTCTACCCTCAACGTTGATCTGCTTGTCAATGGTGAACGACGGCGACATCTCAACATTGGATCATGTCTCAACGCCGATCGACGGTGGTGTGTCGACGGTGACAGATAGTGGTGTGTAAACATTGATCGACAGGGATGGGTGGACGCCAAACAGCGGGAACCTGTAAAGCGGTGCTGTTTGCACTGGGCTCCTCGATTTAGACCGGGGTCCATGCATCGGCGTTGTTATCGACATCGATACTTTCTGCTTCAACATAAATCAACGGCTTTTCTTCGACATCGATTCATGAGCTGACAGTGAACAGGTCGGCGCCATACCTCCTCTCGATGTCATAGTCCTCAATGCCATACAGGACTGGCAGTGTTTTTCAGCCCTCTTTCTTCTGGAAAGCTCACCATAGGCTGATGACAGGGTCCTGGTAGAGGACTGACCTTCTCCTCGCCCTGAGGTCCCACCTGAAGATTGTGTCTTCCACTTTCGCAGGAGTATCATTGGTGCTCCATTAAGGCAAATCTCCCTCTCGCTAAGAGTGTATTTGGACAATGCCTTACAAATATTACAAGAGGCAAGAACCTGACTTTCTGCTAAACAGAGTATACATACTCTGAGAGGATCAGTCTTGGCCTTCTTTCTGCCTCAGTCTGGACACTTATCAAACTTCAAAAGACGTCAAGTGAACAAGTTTTAGATGAAATTCAAAAGTACATTTTGAAGAGAAAAAACAAAAAATGTCCGAGCTCAATGCTCCAGGGTCCTGTCAGCAGGAGCCGGGGAAAGGCACTGAAGAAACTGCCACCAGCTGTGCATTATGGGATACGGGTGGTCTGTGGGTTCTTAAAGGCACAGCCTCTATTTTCGAGCCATATAATGGCAGCCTATGAAGCTACTCTGTCCTTTCATTAATCTCTATCATGAAAATAGGTTTTGTGAAGGAGATTTATTCTGTGTATAACACTTCTCAAATTCCTCTCAAATATAATATACTGGTTCTTTCCTCACTTCATGATGAAGACTTTGGCCAGTGTAGCCTATGTACATAGGCTACATTATCTGTCTCAATATCTCTTAAGTTTCTTTACAGGCCTTACTGAAGAAAGACGAAAAATATCCACTTAAGAAGATATATATCAAAGAAGTGCTCCGGGGTCCCCGCACATGGGCGGGACTATTCAGTGCTTATGACTATACATGGAAATCTCCTATGAGAGAACTCAAATTCTTTTTTCACCACTGCAAGGACTACATCTCTCATTGGATAACATTAGAATTACCTTATTGTATGTTATAAGTGTCATTTCCAAATGGGAATAGGTAACCAGTTCTTGTCTTGTGTCTCAAGAATCCTCATTTAAAATCCTGACTTATGGTAAAGTCAAATTTTAAATTGCAATTCCGAAAATGTCACTTTTTATAAAGTTGAAAGTTTCTTGCCTTCACCATTTAGTGCATGTAGCCTGTCTCTGGTCACATGACTGGGAGTAGCTGACAGTTGAGCTTAGTGTATTTCTCCTAGACAACCACACACAATAGTGAGCTTAGATGTGCCTGGATGGGCCATCACTGGCAGGATAGGAGGGAGGAGTGGGGCACACTCCCAGTAACGCTTAAATAGGCTGTGTCCTACCTCCACACAAAGAGCTGCATACCCCTTGTAGTTCGTATGGAGCCACGATAGGGGAGGCAGGATGTCTGGGGACTTCAAAGGGAAGCCTCTAGAAGGTTGTCACCCATTTCAAAGGCAGAGCTGGGTATAAATATTGGACCTCAGACACTAATGCTTCAGTACACTTCTGGACCTGTGGATACTGGTCCAGGTAGAAGTACTGCTGTGCTGCTACAAGGACTGGTGCTCTGCTGGACTGCTGTTCTAAAGGAACTGTTGACCTTATGTGCTGACCAGCTGCCCTCTTGCCTGGAGAAGACGATCAGGACCTGCAACTTCGTCTTGAACCCAGGATCCCACAGTGACTCAAAGAGCTAGTCTGCTGGTTTCCTGATCTGAACGTCAGCTCCCGGACCCGACTTCAGCAAATTCCTGAACCCCAAGTGAACCCTCTCAGGTCCTGGACCCTTGGTGTGGCTCTCGAGCTATTGAAATCAAGCTTTTGCGTTCTGCACGACTGCCAACGGGCCGGTTTGAATGGAGCTGCGCTGCTCGCTCCAAAAATCAGTGCAAGCCACCAGCAACCCATCTCTTCGAACAGCAAGCATTTATAGTCCACAGAGGACTGCCACCACAAAGCTCTGGCTGGTCCGTCTACGACGCCAGGCCTCCTCTTAGTGCCACGCTGACCACTGCCTGTGCCGCTCTCTTTGCTCCCTGCAAACCTCTCAAACACAAACGGGACTCTTGGCACAAAACTTGAGAAGGAAAATCTTCAGTGGGACTAATCTGAGACTGTTTCGGACCCATACTCTATTGTGTTCTGCCTGAATTTTTGAATTTGAGCCGGTCGACAAGATAACTGCAGTTGGCGCTTACTTCTTTTAGGCGCTATATTGCAACTTTCTATATAAATTCATAACTCCGGTTCTACTGACTGGATTTTTGTCATTTTAGTCTTATTTATTAAATTAAGCTCTATTTTTCTAACCTGGTATGGGATCTTTTTCTGTGGGTTTTTCACCGTTTTACTCTTTGACATTGCCTTTAAGTTAAGAATGACTGCTCTGTGCCAATTTACCATGGGATGAACACAGGTTAATTTGGGGTTTTCTTGTGCCTTGCCCAAACTAGGATTGTAGCTGCTGCTTGACCTGTGCTCACACCCCAGTCAACCAGCTACCCAATTTCTAACATCAGTCAATTTGTGATCTAAGAATGGCTCTTGCTATGGATGCCCCATCTTCCCGAGGCAGCAGATGATATGACTTTCTAAGCAATGTAAGGAGAAAGTTAGATGATTGTATAATATGATTTTTTTTCTTATCCACTGACATCCTCCCATCTAAATCAACTTCTAAATATGTCACACTCTTCTGAACATCAACCTTAGCCTTACTCACCATGAAGAAAAAATAACTCACAGTCTCTTTTCAACCACTCCCTTGTAGTTTCTCAGTTCTAGGACAAATTATAGCACAATAAGTATGAGTAGGATCTCAAACTTTGGACTATATAAAGCAACCAGGAATGGTTGATGAAGACAGAACTATGGGCTGCTGCCTTGTTTCTTAAATTGTCAAATTTTACCGGTCTTAAATACTAATGATAATGTTTTACTAATTATTCATCACACACATATTATCAAACAACCAAGATAACTAGTCACTTTATATACTGATGCTGATATACCCTAATTACAAATCCCTCCCACATTGTTGCAGGGATTCTGCTTATACACAGAACTATGCGTAGAACCCCAGGACCTCAGTGAGTTGTGGTGTACCAGAAACTCACCTCAGAACCCAGAACCCAGTATCCGGCTAGCATAAGTGTCCCATTCGTTATCCGAGATTTAGCTCGGAGGTCCCAATGAAAAGACAACCCAGAACACGCGACTCAGTACATACTCAGGAATGGTGGGAATCGGAAATACCTGTTCGTATATTATTCTCACATCAGTCCACAACAAGAATCAACAGAGACACGGTGAAAATAAAAAGAGTTTATTTTTATAGACCACGTGTCCTAATATGCAGTACTTTGGCTAATACAAGCAGACAAATGATTAAAATCAAAACCATCAACATAGTTACAATTCCATAGAATATAAAGGGGGTGATCATGTTATAATGACAGTGGATACTACCACTTTCCCTTTACTAAGAGGCTAATATTATTATTAGACTAACAGAAGGTCTCTCAGGCTTGAATAGGGGACCCCATACCTCAAAGATCAGCTTAGTGAAATCACATCACAGGAGCATCAGGAGACTTCTCGCAGGAAGGCTCGTCTTCGGTCTGAATAATAAACATGATGTCCGTGATATTAAAAGCACCAACTTTCAGGTATGTGCAGCTGCTCGTGTGTTATGACTAAATAGTGGGTCGATCAACCTAGAGTGGAAAACATGCATTGTCTAACAACTCAGACTGTTTGTCACATCGTGTGCAGACCAAGGTCGCTTCACAGAGCTCGGGATGGTAACAACAGATTGCTCTCGTGTGAGGCAAAACTCGAGTCAGCAGTTCGTTTAAGCAATAACATGTAAATGCAGTGTCGTGTGCAAAAGCAGCAAGATGGCTTTCTAACTTCTAACGTGGTTATGCTAACTTAACAATGTATGTACGTATTAAGGGAGTCCTTACTACATGCCCCCTTGATCGAAGCACTACTTAGTATGCAAGAAAAGAGAGAACGCAGAGTTCAAGCGCGACAGAGCAGAACAAGGCGTATCCAATTGAAAAAGGAACTGGTCAGTTCAGGCAAAGTTCGAACAGGAAAAAACCTCAAAAATAGAGAGAAAAAACAAAAAAACTCAAACTTGACGTGGGAGGTGAAAAAAAAATGAAAAAACGCCTCATCGGGCAGAAGTGCAGACGTACAGGGACAGTTCAAGACACGTGAGGAAAACACTGTGGACGAAAGTTCACTTAATCCATAAAAGTATATGCAGCATATGTGGCCACTGCTTCCAGCAGAAAATCATTGGCACGGCCACTGAAGGTTTCAGCCATCCAGTTAAGTAAAGAAAAGGAACATACGTGTTCTATCAGCGGAGCCTCTAGCACCATCAGAGGGCAACCAGCGTGTACTTCCAAGTAACTCATATTCAAGAAGTCATACGCCGCTCTCACGATGTCCCAATTACCCAGGATACCATGTGCCGCACCGCAGGCCATAATCCGAACACCAGAACAGGCAGACTCGTGAGACACTAAGGGCCTCATCAGTCGATCAAAATCCGGGTCCGGAGACACCATGTTGGTTAAACACAAATCCATAGGCCATTCAAAGGGACAATCTAGGCAGTGGAAGACAGGTTGCACGCAGGTGAAGTAGGAATACCGGAAGGATAATCCATATGCCAGGCTCAAAGTCGCCAACGGCAGGACACCATAGTAATCAAGCATCCTGTCACGAAGAAGCTGCAGACGGGACAGGCTGACGTGTGGCACAGAAAGAGCAGCCATTCCGCAAGATGAAAAGTAAAAGTAGCACACCTGCCACTAGAGCCAGAATTAACGGGACACCTCCAAAGACGCTGGAGAAAATAGAATGAAAAAATGCCGGAATCACACCAAAAATAGTTTGGAAAGAGGTCACGAGGCCTGAGCCCACAAGTTTAAAAAAATGAGCCAGGCCAGTCGTAGACGAGGCATTGAAAATTGTTTGGATCAAAGCACCAAAATGCAGGGGGAGGTCAGTATTCAAAAGCGCCTGTACCTCGGTGCGCGTATTTGCTACGTGAAGGACAAATGTTTCCCGGGAGGAAGTCAATGGCACCTCCTTTTGGGATAATAGCGCTCTTATTCTGATCATTTTGTCGAACTCTGCTTTCAAGGTTGGGATTGAAGGCCAGATAGAAGCATCCAGCCTCCCATGTGGGGGTGGAAACAGGACGTTATTGCAGCAGACAACCCTCTGTGTTACAGTTACTATATACGGGATCCCTACTAACATCCCGCAGCAAACTTCATTGTTTAAAATCAAATAACTACCGTTTGCAAGCAGCGTGAAAGATGGCGTAATCACTGGTACCGGGATACCTTTGAGGACGCAGGCCAAATTCGGAGCGTGTACATTACAAGCACCGTGTAATTGAATGTGCCGACATACAACAGAATGATCAGGTGACGTTGTACATTCTTCACCCTTCAGATAAACCTCAGTACCGTCCCTTGTACATCTATACGTAAAGGGGAGGGACCAGACTTCATGTATGAAAGCGGTACCCAGCTGTTCATATCTACCCAGAGCATAGTGTTTCATACAAGAGGTAAACTTAAAAAGCGCAAACGGAAGACTTATCAATCCGTGTAGGAGCCACACAGCGGAATCGACTTCCGCAACAGAAAAAGGTAACGGCTCCAATTTCTCAATATGGAGCAGGGAATATGTAGCATCTTTCATGGACATGAACTGCTGTTTGTCAGTAAGGTTAAAGGGAAGAAATAACGATGTTGTATTCAGATAGTCCCAAGGGACCTTCCCTGCCTTCAAAGTTTGTAATGTCCATGCAAACTGCATAACAGAACGCAACTGGTTCTGACCATGATACAAAACAGACATATCATCCTGCACAATATCAACAATTGAAGATACAATATTATCTAATGTATAAATGCGAGAAGAAAGAGTGTTAATGCTGTTATCAATAACTGCTAATACTTTTTCCATATTAGCCTGATCAATAGCTCTCAATCTCGAAGCTGCCTCAATTTGCGACAGTTTCCATACTTCGTTGTAAATAGCATACGCCCATCTCTTGGATCTGCCACCCACAGGACCTTTAACAAAATCATTCAAATCTATTTTGTCATGTAACTTTGATAAATGAACTTTGACAGATGCCAAGGTGGAATGTCGCAGCCAGGACTGACATAATTTCCCTACTGAGTATGTAGTTACTGTATGTGACGACTCAAACCGGGGGTCCACTCGAACTTGAGTATACCCCGGTTTCAGTCCTAGAAAACGACGTTGACAGGTATCAGAGCTGCTTTGCCAAATTAACCATCCCTCACTATTAAATTTCGAAATGTTGAAAGATGAATTGGAAACCAATAACTGCAACGCAGGAAGGGACAGATCTGTGTGATTATTCCAATGTGGGTAAGCACCCAGATCCGGCACAGAAGGCGAATTTAGTTTTTTAGAAGTGGCCAATCCGAAACAGGTGGTTTGGAAGATGGTTGCATTTAAAAACAACATATGATTTGGTACTAGACAGGCACGGTGTAAAGCTTCAGTTCCCTGAACCTGCCACGGTTTGGAACCCCAAACCGACTTAAGATCAATAGTAGCCTTCCATAGATCATAACCTTTGATTGACAACTCATCCATAAAGGACTTAGAATATAGCAATTTGGTGTGTGTCAGTCTAACCTTGGAGGTAGACTCAGGCTTAACTTTAAAATAAAAGGAAGCCGGGGCTGAAACACTGAAATCAGTAAGATAAGTAAACTTATCAACTAATGTGTGTGAACTGCCAAACGAGGGGGTGGGACAATGTTCCCACTGGGTAAAATTTACAAAATTTCTAAACGAATTTGATTTATGCAAGAAATGATTGCCATAATGTTGAAAACAATACTGTTCCGCATAATTAGCCGCATTTTCATACAAATCCTCAGCATCAAAGGCGGCATAATATTTCAAATCTGAAAACAGTGCTTCAATGGCGTGTACATCCCAATCATCAGAACGTATGTTCTGTTTAACTACATCACCCATAGAAACACGAAATACATTAGGCACATTAATGACCTCTGTAGGCCCATGAATTTGAAATTTAACAGCATCCCATGCGATTCCATCCATGACGGGCCAGGCAGTAATATTCACAAAAGTCTGGTCCCTTTTCATGATGTGGGATGAGGAGTGGGGGGCCAAAGTTCCATTGATAAGTCTAATTGTCGATCTCTCTTTGAGATAATGTCCATCCACCAAACGGAAGAACACTATAACAAATCCAATGGACATAAACAAAAAAATACCAAAAAGCATCAACCAGATGTATGTCCAAGGAGCTATCAAAAAATGCTTCTTAAACCAGCTCACAAAAACAACAATGTTTGATGGGGGAGGTGAGGGCAAAGAGTTAGTGTCAAAGGAAAAACGGGACTGGCCAAGTGCTGTAGATTGTAAAACAGGCGAAGGTCCACGTGTAGGATAAGCATACTCAGTCTCAACGGACAAACCACCAGCCGGTGGTATCAGCAAGGGATCAGTAACTGAATGCATCTCGATTGCAACATCAGACAAGGTGGTAGAAGCAGGAACCATCATTGAATTTCTTTGTATTGTCTGGCATGAAACTGCCGGAGTCATACTAAGAAGTATCGGCCACTCGCTGAAGTTTGACATTGTCAATAGAGATGTACCTGCTTTCTTTGCGACCAGGAAGTGGAGGTAAAATGACTGTTCTTGTACCCTGCACTCCAAGCACTGGAACTGGTGCACGATAAGAGGGGCCGAACTCCTTCTTGTTCTCCACCTTCTCACGGACCAGATCCCCAACTCGGGGTAGCCAGCCGACTACCGGAATCCGAACCTCAGCTTCAGACGTGGAGGGCAAATGTTCTTTCGAAAGAGAGTCTCTGGCTTCTTTTAGAGTCTGCAAAACAGCACAGTGATCATCTACGTCAAAGGGTGCGGTCGACGCCGCAATGTCTAGACCATCAAGGTCTGGAACAAACATTCTGATTCCGAAGAGCATCATGTACGGGGTCCGCCCACCCAGAGACCTTCTAGAAAGATTATTTAGTGCACGTTGAACGTTATACAAATGGGCTAGCCAGTTCCGGCCTGTGCCTAAAACACGTGCTGTCAATGATTGCTTTAAGTCACGGTTCATTCGCTCCACCACACTATTACCCTCAGGTCGGCAGGGAGACGAAAATTTGACAAGGACCCCCAAATTTTTCATAGCCTCCTTGTAAGCCTTAGAGGCGAACGCAGGGCCCTGGTCAGAATGGAAGGTACCACACGCAAAAGTTCCCACAAAGACACGCAAATCCCTGATGACAGTCCGCGAGTCAGCACTCCTTTGTGGCCACACCCATAGAAAACGTGTGCACGAATCCACTGCAACCAAGATGTACTTGTACGCAGTATCAGAAGAAAAAGGACCGCAGTGATCTAAATAAACACAACCAAATGGCTTATTAGAGATGTACAGCTGTGTCTGTGGTGGGCGCGCAACAGTAGAAGGTTTAATCTGTTGGCAAATGTCACAATCAAGAACATAAGCGCGCGCTTGTTTATATAAACCAAACCACCAGTAACGTTGTTGTAGCAGAGATATTGTAGCTGACACACCGGTGTGGGCAGACGCCAACCCCTCATGTGCAGCCAAGATCAGTGCTGGTCTGCAGTCCGCGTTGGGAATTATTCTATCACCAACGTCGTTAATCCTCACTAACGGGACGTTATCAGGACTTAAATGGTAAATATACCGGGAGGGAAAACCCTTCGGGTAATCTCCTCCCTTCTCTGTAGCAGCAATAGCTGCCAAGATGTCATCATCAATCTTACTTTTGGATCTTGTAACTGCTGCCACTAAGTATGTAGCCACTGCTGTTTTCGCTGCCTCGTCAGCTAAGCTGTTGCCGACAGCATGGACACCAAGCCGCTGGTGACCAAGAGTGTGTATAACACTTACGAGTGGGAGACGTTCTTTAAAGTCTGCCACTCGAACCCAAAGCGTTTTATGCTTAATTGTGCTACCTTTAGTGTCACGGTAATCATTCTGAGACCAGAAGTGTAAATTGTCATTGTAGGACTGGACACAGTAGAAGGAGTCACTCACTATAAGAGTAGTGACTCGGGGATCAGCAAACTCCAGTGCAAGCACTAGAGCCCGGAGCTCCGCCAATTGCGCGGTACAATCACCCAATGACTGCGTATGCACTGCATCAGATTGGAATTCACCATTTACGAATGTACCTACGACAATTGCGCAAGCCGCTGAATAAGCGTGCTTCGATCCAATTGCGGGTTGCGCAGACCCGTCAGTGTATATGACACAATGGTATTCTTCGAGCGGGCGCAAAGACAGAGGTGCCGGATGAACGAATTCATACTGCAAGTACTCTTGAGTCTGTAATGAGGCATCAAAGATGTAAGTGACGTCTGGCGACGTCAGTGTTGTAGCCCATTGTATCCACCGTGGATGCAAAGCTTTAGAATTTGGTACACTTGCTTTTGTCACTGCCTCTAAAGCAGGATATGGTGTTACAACCAGAATCTGTTTCCCATGCGACAGTGCGCGTTCCTTGAGGATCGCCATCTGCACAGCAGTCAGAACTTTTTCGACCGTGGAAAAACGTAATTCAGCAGAGGTGTACAAGTGGGATTTGTACGCAATGGGGACTGTGTCGCCCTCATTAAACGTCAAATACGTGAACCCCACGGCGCCTGGTACTATTCTTATCACCAGGTTAGTGCGGTTATCACGTGTCAGCAAGTATTGTGAAGCAAGAAGGTCAGCCTGTAAAGACTGTAAAATAGCAGAGTGTTCTAGCTGCCAGCTAGACTTCGAAAATGAAGGCTGTACCAAGGCGTAAAGCGGCTTGATACGCTGGGCATAATCAGGAATATACGTACGGCCGAAATTCAGAAAACCCAGCAGAGATTGTAATTTCTTCAGTGTCGTAGGAGCACTCAAGCGTGCACACTTTTCCAGAAAGTGGGGGGCTAACCCCTTACCTTCATTGTTGAGCTCGTAACCCAAAAACAACACTGTATATTCTGCGATGTGAGACTTCGCAAAATTGAATTTGTAGCCATAGTCTGCAAAACTCACGATAATATTGTCAACGCGAGACAGGTGTGGCATCAGCTCATCATCCGTAAGATAGATATCGTCAACATATGAGTATGCTTTGGGGTCTATTCTTTCTAAAAGAGAAACCACGCGAGCAGAAAAGACGCCAGGGCTATTTTTGTACCCCATGGCTAATCTGGTAAACTGTTTTTGTTTTCCGCCCGAAGTAAACGCTGTCCACTGGCTACTCAGTGTGGACAGTTTATGGCTAAAAAAGCCATTGGAAATGTCAAGTGTCGTTTTAAATCTTTTACGCACGAGAGTGTCGACCAAAGCCGAACTATGTGTATTTTGTACCGCGCAGGTCCGGCAGTGGGAGTTTAGGTGCCGGTAATCCAAAACTAAACGGTACGAGCCGTCAGGCTTCGTTACAGTGAATAAAGGGTTATTCATAGGGGACAGACATGTTTCAATAACACCCTGATATTCCAATTGTTCAAGGATTGCCGCGACGTGAGGTCTCGCTTCACGACGCATAGGATATTGGGGTTGAGGCTGGGGCATAGACCGCAATGGAATCTCATGGCAGGGGGACAACCTGTCCCATCCCACCTGAGTGCGATACACCGCCGGCGCAAGCGCAAGCGCCCACTCCCCAGCATACACTTCAGCTTGGTCCTTAGGCACTGTGTGTGCAAAGGACGGGTGGATTACTTCCTCCCCTCTAGGAGCCTCTAAAATGAAAGCCGGGGGCCAATCTGCCTCCGCTAGGAGGATATCATAGGTGGTGGTCAGATTATCCCAAAAAATTCCTTTTATTGTACGTTGTATGTCACCCTCAATTAATAAGACTATTTCATAAAGTCTATCAGGGGGAGCCACTCTGGTGTCAGCTGTTTCCACAGTAAACGATATATCAGTTGCTGTCACCGCCAGAAATGGACGCAGAGCTTGACGGACTATGGTAATTTCCGCTGCACTGTCCAGGAGCGTCAGCGCCCATGTCCGGTTCCGAAGCTGTGTCCGCACTATCTGAGGCATACCTTGCCGTCAGAGCCACCACTTTCTTCTTCTGAAACGGGGGTCTTTGTCGTGCAAATTCGTCCTGCTTGCCTTTACCCTCAGTCTGTCGGGGCTGGTCACGCTGTTGTGGAGCACCCCGACCTTTGCCACCGCCTCCGCCACCGGACTGTGTAGCCGATGTTTCCTGTGAAGAACGAGGAGAGCGCTGTTCAGAAACCTGAAATCTATCAGGAGACTTTATAGCAGCACGATCGCGCAGATCATAAGTGCGTTCACTACTAGACTGTACGGGAGAGGCAGGCCGAGAGCCCTGTTTCTGCTGCTGCTGCTTCCCCTGTTGTTTAACCTGCCATTTTTGTTTAGGAAAAAAGGGCCGGTCGTCCTTACCAGACGTTTCTGCCTTACCCTGCTGCTTTAGATCGGGATTCTTTATGACAGGCTTAACTCCTAAAGAGCTACGACCCAAATCCCGATATGCCTCCGCGATTATTTTCGCAAATTCCTGCGGTTTGTCCTCCTCAGGAACTCGTTTCAGTTCATTACGAACCTGGAAATGCAAAGCATCACCCTTCAGGTTACCAATTATCATGGTAGCCACCAGGTCAAATTGCCCGAGGAGCCGCATCCCTAACTCTATCGCAGACTCCGCACCATGGTTCTCTTGAACTCTTTTGATTACGGAG
The DNA here is from genome assembly GCF_964204655.1 of Triturus cristatus. Lineage (NCBI taxonomy): Eukaryota > Metazoa > Chordata > Amphibia > Caudata > Salamandridae > Triturus > Triturus cristatus. Next base: position 428,541,253 of record NC_140593.1, read on the forward strand.
GGCAGCTGCAACATAGACGGAGTGCCATAGCACTGCGCGTACGTCGCTGCAAAGACCTTGCCCCAATTTGTACAATCGTCAATGTGTGGGACCAAGTCCTTAGGCAAACTAATGGTGAGGATCCTGTGTTTCTCCACAGGTGAAGTATTCGGGTAAACCGCTTCTATTTGGTCAAATTTCTCAGCAAGCCAAAAGGGGAAATCATCCCTAGTAAGGGGGCGCTTGCCCATAACAGAATTGACCATAACAGGACTAATGACCACCGCGTGATGATCAGTAGGCTGTCCCGTAACAGCAGGCGCCCCCGCCTGCATATTGCGCGACACATACTGCACCAACGCCCTATATACCGTAATTAGGGCAGTGTGTAGTACACACAGCTCAGCCACCGTCACCGTGAGGTAACGGGGATGAGGCGTAAATCCGGCTAGTACCGGCCAAGTGGCCCCTGCAATTGATAAAGGGCCCATTCTCGGCGGTATAACCACATGGGGAAGGGCGCCATTAAACCAAATAAGATGCTGCCAAGCAGATATTGGTATTTCCTGTGTCCTATACGGCGTATAGTTCGCCGGCACTGCAGCGGCAGTGTAAGAATGAAAGGTGTCATCATCCCCCACCGCTGGAATCGTCACCCAAGAGTAGAACAACTCATAGGGATGAGCCGCATCGGCTCCCACCACAAAGATGACGTTCATACCAGTGTCCGGTACCCCATACTGCGTCAAATGACGTTTTTAGAGCCTCTCGGCTATGCGCCGCAATATCCACCGACATTAGGACAACACACGTGAAACTATCAGTAGCAGAAGGGTTCACTAACCTTTTTAATTATCAAGCTTGAAAGAACCTATATCAATAGACCTAGGTAGGTTTAAATCCGTCAGACTTGTTATCCGGAAACAAGAATGAGGGTGTTGTGGACAAACGCGAGCACCACTAAGGCGTTTCAACTCATAGACCAAACGTTAGGTGCGCCATGTTGCAGGGATTCTGCTTATACACAGAACTATGCGTAGAACCCCAGGACCTCAGTGAGTTGTGGTGTACCAGAAACTCACCTCAGAACCCAGAACCCAGTATCCGGCTAGCATAAGTGTCCCATTCGTTATCCGAGATTTAGCTCGGAGGTCCCAATGAAAAGACAACCCAGAACACGCGACTCAGTACATACTCAGGAATGGTGGGAATCGGAAATACCTGTTCGTATATTATTCTCACATCAGTCCACAACAAGAATCAACAGAGACACGGTGAAAATAAAAAGAGTTTATTTTTATAGACCACGTGTCCTAATATGCAGTACTTTGGCTAATACAAGCAGACAAATGATTAAAATCAAAACCATCAACATAGTTACAATTCCATAGAATATAAAAGGGGTGATCATGTTATAATGACAGTGGATACTACCACTTTCCCTTTACTAAGAGGCTAATATTATTATTAGACTAACAGAAGGTCTCTCAGGCTTGAATAGGGGACCCCATACCTCAAAGATCAGCTTAGTGAAATCACATCACAGGAGCATCAGGAGACTTCTCGCAGGAAGGCTCGTCTTCGGTCTGAATAATAAACATGATGTCCGTGATATTAAAAGCACCAACTTTCAGGTATGTGCAGCTGCTCGTGTGTTATGACTAAATAGTGGGTCGATCAACCTAGAGTGGAAAACATGCATTGTCTAACAACTCAGACTGTTTGTCACATCGTGTGCAGACCAAGGTCGCTTCGCAGAGCTCGGGATGGTAACAACAGATTGCTCTCGTGTGAGGCAAAACTCGAGTCAGCAGTTCGTTTAAGCAATAACTTGTAAATGCAGTGTCGTGTGCAAAAGCAGCAAGATGGCTTTCTAACTTCTAACGTGGTTATGCTAACTTAACAATGTATGTACGTATTAAGGGAGTCCTTACTACAACATGTTTGCAGTATGTGCTTGTGAGAAAGTAGGTTGTTGGTTGACTGGGATGTGAGCCCTGATCAAGTGACAACCACAGTCCCTGGCAGGGTGAACCACAAAAAGTCACTAAATTAACTTTTGCTTAATCCTGGGTAGCTTTGCACAAACAGCAGTCAGGCTTAAATTAGAGGCAATGTGTAAAGTACTTATGCGGCACACAAACAGTAATGAAGTGAAAACACAACACAAGAAAAATCCCATACTAATTTAGAAGGGAGTCCCTTTTTAAGATACTTCACCAGGAGTTTACTGCAAGTTGTTTCACCGCATGCTAGCACTATAGGTGTGTGATGATATAAGGCAACTTTGCTTTTTTAATGGGTCACTATTATCAATGTTATAATTTTTAAAGATGTTGAGAGAGCCTTTACTGTTACTTCACCTGTACAGCTATTGACGAATTGTTTTACCCTCTTTTCAGGTCGTCCTCCATATCTGTGGGTACTTATCCCCGCAGTTCAATTATATGGTAGGTAGTAGACTCCACCCTACCATGGTGTGTGGATAGTTTTAATTAGGTCCTGAAGAATTGCCATTGATCCCCCTGACAACCAGGCAAGAAACAAGTTGACCCAAAAAGTAAAATTAGAGCGCGATGTCTTGATTCATTATAGTCAGATAGCCGCCGCTTCTTTTCTATTTTTAATCAGGTAGGGAGCCTACCAGAATAAAGGTTTCTTATTGGACTTCCGCACCTGTTTTAGTTTTAGCACTTACAAGCACATCACATCCACACATATTAGGCCCCTCACCCCCACGGCACCATACGGTGAGGAACAAAAGATCTCCGCTAAAGAGCCACTCATTGGGTGCCCGTCGGGTATTGCAGCGCCGACCCGACGAGGAGCAGGCCCAATGATGAAGCATGACACCTAGGGGGCTGGGTGTGTGAGGGCCCTAGTTCCAAAGGGAGGAATTATCCTCGCTTTTTTATAGGACGACCCTTCACCACAGCGGATGTTTCACTAAGCTCTCTCACCTCTTTTTTAGACCCTCAAAAAGGAACTACGTACCCTTTCTTTTTATGACTGTTGGGCATGTACGTTGGATCTTTTTAAAGCCCTTTGTCCCTCTCACTTGATATATTGAATGCACGGGTAACCCCCGTGGGACTTTATCCTCAGGTTACCAGAAACGCAAATTGCTTTCCCTGGCTCACACGTTTTTATTTTTAAATGATTTTTCTGCTGTTGCTTACTAATACTCATATAGCACCCATCTGGGACTCCTGGTCACTATGGAAAATTACTACGGACCATTGGGACACCGGTGTGACATCTGCAATAAACTACAGAATGAGTTTTATTTCCTGACGATATGGCCAACATGGCTAGTCCACCGCGGGTGAGACTCCTAATTAGCTTGCGCTATCCCGTGGATTATTTATATCACTGCCATCCTACATATTGGTTTACTCGGGGAAGCTTATACATATTTAATATATTGGATGCATATTATACACTGCCAAGCACAGGCGTCTGTATTACTATCCTCTCACAAAGTGTTCACGGGCCTCTTTGCACTTTCTAAGATGGCCGACACAACAACTTCACTGTTGTCTCCTAGATACACGTCGCTGGAAGTAATACGTCACACTTTACCATGTGGATGTTTGCCCCGCCCTCTAACAGGAACCGGTGGGTTTATCAGCGCCTTCACGTAGCATCTGCCACCACCCGGTTCCGGCGACGTAGGGACAGGTTCACAATTAGGATTCAGTGGATACCAGGTATGAAGGAAATTACGAGCGGTCATTGCCCGATTTGGAGGTGAGCTAGGTGATTGATTATTACATCGCGTTCTCAGTATGTTGACGCCTATTCCATAGAGCCACTCATTAAGCGGATTGTGAATATGGGGACACAATCCTCCGATATTCTGAAGGTCTACATCTTATGCTCCGGGTGTCTTTTTAAACGGGCACTTCGAGGTGTCTGGCGCTTGCCGACCTTTCTGCTTATAGTGGGTTGCATGTGTTTATTAATTTAATATGGAAAGACGTGTGATGCATTAGATACACAGCCTCCACCCACTAGCTGCATATATTATGTCATTAGTAGCAGGTGTTTTGATGACTCTATTTGTGAACTCGTTTACCTAATATTTCCTTATTACTTTGTCCTGATAGGACAATGCACTATGTGTGTCCTTAAACCGCCAGAAACTGTTGAGGCATGCCTTTTACATATTTTCGGTGAGTCCCATTTCCTGTTCTTCAGGGATCATTGGGAGTCCCTTTTTTAGATACTTCACCCTGAGTTTGCTGCAAGTTGTTTCACCACATGCTAGCACTATAGGTGTGTGATAATATAAGGCAACTTTGCTTTTTTAATGGGTCACTATTATCAATGTTATAATTTTTAAAGATGTTGAGAGAGCCTTTACTGTTACTTCACATGTACAGCTATTGATGAATTGTTTTCCCCTCTTTTCAGGTCGTCCTCCATATCTGTGGGTACTTATCCCCGCAGTTCAATTATATGGTAGGAAGTAGACTCCACCCTACCATGGTGTGTGGATAGTTTTAATTAGGCCCCGAAGAATTGCCATTGATTCCCCTGACAACCAGGCAAGAAACATGTTGACCCGAAAAGTAAAAGTAGAGCGCGATGTCTTGATTCATTATAGTCAGATAGCCGCCACTTCTTTTCTATTTTTAATCAGGTAGGGAGCCTACCAAAATAAAGGTTTCTTATTGGACTTCCGCACCTGTTTCAGTTTTAGCACTCTCCAGCACATCACGTCCACACCTATTAGGCCCCTCACACCCACAGCACCATACGGCGAGGAACAAAAGATCTCCGCTAAAGAGCCCCTCATTGGGTGCCCGTCGGGTAGTGCAGCGCTGACCCGATGAGGAGCAGGCCCAATGATGAAGCATGATACCTAGCGGGTTGGGTGTGTGAGGGCCCTAGTTCCAAAGGGAGGAATTCTCCTCCCTTTTTCATAGGACAACCCTTCACCACAGTGGATGTTTCACTAAGCTCTCTCACCTCTTTTTTAGACCCTCAATAAGGAACTACGTACCCTTTCTTTGTATGATTGTTGGGCATGTACGTTGGACCTTTTAAAGTCTTTTGTCCCTCTCAATTGCTATATATCCTCTCATCTAAATCAACTTCTAAATATGTCACACTCTTCTGAACACCAACCTTAGCCTTTCTCACCATGAAGGAAAAATAGCTTGCAGTCTCTTTTCAACCACTCCCATGTAGTTTCTCAGTTCTAGGACAAATTATAGCACAATAATTATGAGTGGGATCTCTAACTTTGGACTATATAAAGCAACCAGGAATGGTTGATGAAGACAGAACTATGGGCTGCTGCCTTGTTTCTTAAATTGTCAAATTTTACTGGTCTTAAATACTAATGATAATGTTTTACTAATTATTCATCACACACATATTATTATCAAACAACCAAGATATCTAGTCACTTTATATACTGATGCTGATATACCCTAATTGCAAATCCCTCCCACATGTTTGCATTATGTGCTTGTGAGAAAGTAGGTTGTTGGTTGACTAGGATGTGAGCCCTGATCAAGCGACAGCCACAGTCCCTGGTAGGGTGAACCACAAAAAGTCACTAAATTAACTTGTGCTTAATCCTGGGTAGCTTTGCACAAACAGCAGTCAGGCTTAAATTAGAGGCAATGTGTAAGGTACTTATGCGGCACACAAACAGTAATAAAGTGAAAACACAAAGCAAGAAAAATCGCGTACTAATTTAGAAAAATAGAGTAAATTGTAATAACTTATTTAACACCAAAACAACCAAAATCCGATGTAGAACTGGAGATATGATTTAAAAAAATGTTTAGTAAAAAATAGTGCCTAAAAGATCAAAGCGTTAACTGTGGACATCTAGTCGCGCGAGACTGGGTCAAAGTAAAAAAATATGGCCAACAGCGATAAAGTGAGGCTCAGATAGAAGAAAGGGATTGGGCCTGGTCTGCAAGAATTTTCCAAGAAAAATGTCCTGAGAAGCTAAGGTTTAGCAAAACAAGGCCGCAGGGATGTCCAAGGTGGGAGCATTATCATCGGGGAGCCTCTGGACGAAGTCACAGTGAAGTTTTCTACGTTCGGACTTAATCACTTTTTTGAAGTTGAAAATCTCCAGAGGGATGAGGCAGGAGACTGTAGCTGAAGATCACTCTAGGAGGTCAGATACCCCTTTGTCAAAGGACCCCTGAACAGGATTTGCTTCTGCAGAGAAGAACGTAGTGGAGCTGCCGCGAAGTCAGGACAGCAGGCAATGCACCTTGGAGGATCAATGAGCAGTTGGTCCCGGTATTCCCTCGGTACTCAGAGCAGTTTTTAGCCCAAAATGTTTAAGCCCTGAGTTTTTGATTTCGGCTATCTGGGCACCTTTAGCACCACAAACAAGGATCCAGGACTGGAGGAACACGATGTGGGGGTTCAGGACTCATTTAGTCCGTGTCCAGGTGTGGGTGCAAGATGGTGGGAGCCTTTGGTGTCCCTGTGGCTATGAACAAGAGACCAGCAAACTAGCCCTTTGAGCTACTCTGGTTATCCTAGGATTGGGTGAAAAAGAATGGCTCAAACAGCAGGCCTGGCCTCTGAGGGTACAAGTCAGGCTCCAGGCAGCAAAGCCTTCCTTCCAGATGCAGCAAATCAGTCTTGTGGAATACATAGCAGCCAACAGTCCTCCAAGATTCCTTCCTCAGGTCCAGAAAGTGAACTGAAGAGTAGGTTAAGGGCCCTATTTTTATACCTGGTACTTACTTTGAAGTCGGGAGAAGTATCTAGAGGTTTCTCTTTGAAGTGCTTGGAATTTCCTGACTCCCCTACCTGGCTCCACAGGGCTGCAGAGACAATGTGGAGATGACAAGCCCTTTGTGTGAAGGCAGAGAACAGCCTATTCAGTTCCAAGTGGGGCTGTGCCCAACTCCACCCATCCATCCTGCCAGCAGATTACCCATTCAGACATACCTAATCCCTCTAGTGTGACTGACTGGGAGAAAATCACAAAGTCTAGCTGCCAGTTACCCCCAGTCTTGTGACCCAGGGGAGGATGCAAGCACCAAATGGATAAGGGCATGAAAATGCCAACTTTCTAAAAGGATAAGTTACTTACCTGGAATCCTAGTTATATTCCTCATCAAAGTCATAAGCATTGAATATATATAATATATATATATAATAGTAATATATAATTTTACATAATTATATATATAATTTTTCCACAAACCAAACCAATGCAGCATCTAAGAAAATAAGGCTAACCAATGCTCTGATAAACTGCTTTAGCAGCAAAAGACAAAACAAATTTGGAGGACAAGGAGACACTTAAACTCTCTTTAATGAACAGCAGAACATTGTCTTGTCACAAAGCAGGCATTGTTAGCCCATAGGCTGCATTGGAATCTTAACAGCACAGAAAATTAAAGCAATAGCAAAAACTGGCAATGTGCCTTTAAGGCAGCAATGACCCCCAGCTTCCCATCATGCCTCAGGGGTGACAGTTAGGTCAGTTGGTCTTTGCGGAGACCCGAAGGTCAGGGCACAAAGAAGTGAATCAATGAAGGATCATTTGCCAAGGGCAGAGGGTGGGTTGCTTATGACTTTGATGAGGATACCCCTGGAAGAGAATTAGGATTACAGGTAAGCAACGTATTCTTCTCTTCCAGGGGATCCTCATCAATAGTCATAAGCACTGAATCTAATAGCATGCCCATCCTCTACAGTTGCGGACAAATGAGAAGATTCAATGGCAGCTGAGCTCAGCATTTGAACACATTTCTCAAGGCGGCCTGGCCTACTTGAGTGTCTGCTCTCGTATCCAAATTGAGACAACAGTGTCTCGTGAATGTATGTTACCGACCTCCACATGGTTGCTTTGCAGATCTCAGCAATGGGTACATTGTGTAAAAAAGCTATAATAGCCACCTCCCCCCTTGTGCAATGAGCCTTGGGAAAAGCCATCAGAGTTTTATTTGACAACTGGTAAGCCAGTTTGATACATAACACTATCCATCTGGAGATGGAGTGTTTAGAGGCTGGAAAACCTGTTCTGATGGAGCCGTAATTTACGAACAAGTGCTCGGACTTCCTAATAGCCTTGGGCTTGTCTAGGTAGAATTTAAGTCTCTTTACAGGTCTAAAGAGTGTAGAGACCTTTCAGCTGGGGTGGAGGGATTGGAAAAGAAAGTGGGAAATGAAATAGACTGGTTAACATGAAAATTGGACACCACCTTCGGTAAGAATGACGGGTGGGTCCTCATCACTACTCTGCTGTTGTGGAAAACTGTGTATGGTTCTTTTGAGCAGAGGGCCTGAATCTTACTCACCCTACGAGCTGAAGTGATTGCCACCAGGAAGGCAATTTTCCATGTGAGGTGTTGCAGGGTCGCCTTGTGAATTGGCTCAAAGGGGGAACCAATGAGTTTGGAGAAAACCAGATTGAGCTGCCAGGGAGGAGAAGGAGGTCGAATTGGGGGAACAACTTTCTTTAGCCCTTGTAAATAATCTTTAACCACCTGAAGCTGGAAGAAGGACAGTTGGGAAGGTGACTTTCTGTATGCTGTAATGGTAGCAAGATGTACCGTAATGGAGGCAAATTTCAAACCTGAGTTAGCCAAGTGTAAGAGGCATGGAAGGATTACCTCCTCCTGCTCATGGGTCGGTTGGAAACCCTTTTGCACACACCACATGTAGAATCTTTTCCATTTAAATGCATAAGAACACCTCGTGGAAGGCCTTCTAGATTCTTTCAAAATGTTCATGCAGTCCTGAGGAAGTCCTAGATGGCCATACTGGAGGACCTCAGGAGCTATGCAACTAAGTTCAGCAAGGGAAGTTTGGGATGATGTATTCTCCCGTTCAGCTTGAAAAGCAGGTCCGGTCTATACGGAAGCCTCCTGTGTGGATGCTCCGAGAGATGTAGAAGATCTGGGTACCACCACTGTCATGGCCAGTCTGGTGCTATCAGTATCATCTTCTCTCTAGAGTGGGAAAGTTTGGTTATGACTCTCAGGATGAGAGGAAGAGGAGGAAAGTGTACAAAAAGCCCCCTGACCAATTGATCAAAAGGGTATTCCCTTTCGACACTGGCCGGTAATACCTTGACGCGAAGTCTTGGAATTTTTTGTTTGTGTCGTCCGCAAAGAGGTCGATGCTTGGATGACTCCATTCTTGGAAGATGTCCATCTCCACCTCGTCATGCAGAACCCAGTCTTGTTGATCTTCGAAGTGGCGACTTAGGAAATCTGCCTGAGCGTTTTGGTTTCCTGGCAGATGGACTGCTGTAATTGACAGTTGTCTGGCCAGAAGCCAATGCCAGATCGCCTGAGCCTCCAAGGAGAGAGGGCGAGAGCGTGTCTCTCCCTGCTTGTTCAGATAGTACGTAGTGGTCAAGTTGTCTGTATGGACCAATATGGAGCTGGTCTGAATGGAGGGATAGAAGGCCTTGAGGGCTAGATGCACTGCCCGTAGCTCTAGCATATTGATGTGGTACGGTTGTTCCTTGATCAACCACAAACCTTGAGTCTGAAGTGGGCCCATGTGAGCTCCCCAACCTTGAAGGGAGGCATCTGTAATCAGAGATTGTGTTGGCCTGATTTGATGGAAGGGAATCCCCACCAAAAGATTTATCTGATGAGTCCACCATGAGATGGATGATTTCGTAGCTTGGGAGAGTAGAATCCTGTCGTCCCATCAAGCGGTTATCTGATCCCATTTGTCCTCCAGATCCTGCTGCAGTGGTTGCATCCTCAGTCTGGCATCGGGGACTAGGAAGATGCAAGAAGCCATCGACCCCCAGAAGTGAGGCAACCTGTCAGGCCGGGGGATGAGGAGAGTGAAGAAGTTGAGTGCACTTCAGAGTGATAGATGATAGTCTCTCCTCCGAAGGATACACTCTTCCTGTGATAGAGTCTAGAGTAGCACCCAGATAGTGTATTCTTTGAGTAGGGTGGTGAACTGTTTTCACCAAATTGACCTGAAGGCCCAGCTGTTGTAACAAAACTAGGCAGATCAGATAGTGATCTCTCACACCCCACCCTGAGGTGATGAACTCTTTAGGAGCCAGTCATCGAGGTGCAGATAAATGGAAAGTCCCTGGCGACGTAGAGCAGCCGCTACTATGACCATGCATTTGGTGAACACTCGTGGGGCTAACTTCAATCAGAACGGAAGAACTTTGTACTGCTAATGTTTGGTCCCTACCATAAAGTGCAGAAATTTCCGGTGGCATACAGTGACTGGTACATGAAAATATGCATCCTGAAGATCTATCGAACACATCCAGCCTGCTTGCTGGAGATGACGATATAGCTGATGGAGAGCAAGCATACAAACCTGTTCTCTTCAAATGAATATGGTTAGAATACGAAGGTCCATTATGGGTCTGGATTCTGCTTTGTGACCTTTCTTTCATACTAGGAAGTACCTTGAGTAGACCCCTTTTCCTCTTTGGGGGGAGGGGTGGCACTTCTATTGTGTTTTTTGGGAAGAAAGCGGCTACTTCTTGCTGTAGCAGTAACAGCTGGTGACACCTTGCTTTTACTGAAGGAATTGCCTGGGGTGTAAGACGGAAAGGTAGAGAGTATCCATTTTGCAGTATATCAAGGAACCATTGATCCTTTGTGATGCTGCACCACTCTTGCACATGGTAGGCGATACTTCCCCACACTGGAGTGGGTAAGGGTGACAGGGAAGCAGCTGCTCATTGTTTGGTTGCATTCTTGGCAGTGGATGCCTCTACCACGGGAGGGGTGACGCCTCTGGTAGTGCGTTTTGGTCTGGTGTTCCTGCCTCTGAGACCATTGAGGGTTTGAACCCTCTGATGAAAAGGCCTACGATCGTATGGTCTGTATCGTCGACGGAATTCCTTTGTCTTCTCCGGACCTACCACTTTTAGTGTGTCCAGTTCTGTTTTAATCGTGGCCATCTCATCCATGTGAGAGCCAGAGAGAGAGTTCCCAGAAAAAGGAAGGTTTAGAATGCGTTGTTGGGCTGCCGGTTTCAACGTAGTGAGACATAACCAGGATGACCTTCTTGCACAGATGCTGTGCGAGTAAGAGTGTGCAGCTAGAGATGCTCCATCTGCTGATGCACTATTCAACTGGTTAGCCACCAGACCCCCCTCCTAAAGAATTTCTTTGAAATCTTGGAAATCTTCCTTGGGTAGTTTGTCTTTGAAGCATTCTAAGGAGTTCCAAAGGGCCCTATCATAGCGCCCTAGCAGTGCTGAAGCGCAGGATACCTGTAAGGATGAAGCTGCGGTGCCCCAAACTTTCCTTGCTCAAGAGTCCTGTGTTCTACTCTCTTTGTACGGAGGCACCGTTAAAGAAGAGGCTACTGCGCGAGTCTTCTTTGCAGCAGCAATGATGACAGAATCAGGAAGAGGATCCGTTCTCAGGAATAGAGGGTCTTGCTCTGGAGGTCTATACTTCTTTATGATCCTCGCTGGAGCTGTTTTAAGAGATGCTGGAGTGAGGAAGGTATCCATGACCGGTTGCAAGAGTCCCAGTACCAAAGGTAGCAAAGGTCTTACTGCCAATCTTTGGTGCAAAGTCTCAAAGATGACCGAAGATGATGTTTGAGGAGTGCGCATCTCAATATTTAACTTATGTGCTCCCCTCATGTCTCCCACCTTAACTGTCCGTTAATGTGGGAGAATAGTCCCTCTTGGAGGAATGTGCAGAAGAGGAGGACCATGGCGGTGACCTATGTCTCCTGCGGTGGCTACGTGAAGTAGACCTCCGTCATGGTGATGGAGTTGGAGTTTGATCACGTTGTCGAGCTCTGGGGGCAGTAGTAGAAGAGGAATCCACTGCCTGTACCAGGTGAGCTAGAGGAGATCTATGCAGAGAACTAAATTGTGCAGAGGTTGCTGAGTTTGCATAGTGGAAGATTTCTGCCAGTGGTGCACTGGAGGGAGCTATCTGGGAGATAGGTGAACAGAAGGTGATCTCTGCACTTTTTCTTGCAGTGCAGGAGGAAAAGCCGCATGTGGTGTGTCTTTCTGTGCTCGCCCCTCAAGAGACGGAGAAAGGGAGCTCCTCGACGTCGAGAGTGACACCTGTGGAAAATAGGAGATTGATGACACTTAACCCCTTTGAAGCTGAGCGGGAAGCCTGTGAACGTCTTTCTGATTCGGTGTGTCACCATCGAGTGATGAGAGTGCCTCGACGTCGAACGGCTATGTGCCACCAAACCCTCTGGCTGAGAAGGCACTGATGGAGTTTGCATTCTCGACATTGGAACATGCCGACGCACTCTGAAGTCTTGGTGTTGAGTGTTTGGGCTTCGACGTCGAGTGAAGACCCATCGCTGGAGAAGGAAGTCTTGACGCAGAGTGTGATTTCGGCTTCGGCATCGAACCATGACCCGCCAACAAAGACTGGTGCCTCGACGTTGAGAGTGCACAGGCCAACGGAGACCAATGTCTCGACGTCGTACGGGGAGGTCAGGGTGAATGTCTTCTGGACATTGAGCCTCTTCGGGAGAGCGTCAACGTTGATCGTGGCCTCGATGTTGACTGTCGCTGGGTTGACGGCAATCGAGGACTTCGCCTCGACGTTGAGCACCTAGGAAACAGTGGCAACGGAGAGCGACATCTCAACATTCAGCGTTGTGAAGATCCCAACGGAGATCTGCTCCTCGACATTGACCATCGCAGAGTTGACGGCAATGGAAGGGGTTGAACCGTTGTCGGTGGATGTCGTAGATGTGAAGATATACCTCTCTTTTCATGAGAAGTCTTCCAAGACGAGCGGTGTTCCGATACTTTCGACGGCGGTCTCGACGATGGAGAGACACTTGAAGTAATTTTCTTCACCGTTAGAGACATTTCTGATGCTAAGCCTGACGGCGAAGCAGAACAGATAGGTACCTTACTTCTGGAAGTTGACCTGGGTCTCTTCTTCTTCTTCTTGTGCCTCACTGGGGATCTGTCTCTAGAAGCAGTAGATTTCTTCTTTTCTAAGAGGCCATAGAGACAAATCCTTTCTCTCTCCTTGAGAATGCGTCTAGAAAGATTCTTTAAGCGTTGACAGGTCTCAAAAGTGTGGGACTCAGGAAAACAGAGAATGCACACAGAATGTATGTCTGTCTTAGCCTTCTGTTTTACCACAGAAGGGGCAAGGGTTAAAAAGACAAGGCCTGATTTTGAGTGGAAAAAACAATTGTCAGAAAAAGGTAACTATTTGCTCCAACAGGTGAAAGACGTCGAATGAACAGAAGTTACTGAGTAATAAAGGAAGCTTTTTTGACAAAAAGCCAAAAAAATACAGAGCTGAAAATCCAGGGTCCAGACTGAAGGAGCCGAAAGAACAACTGACCTAACTGTCACCACTGAGGCTAGGGGTCATGGCTGCCTTAAAGGCACGGTGCTAGTTTTTGCTATCATTTTCTATGCTGTTTTCTATGCTGTTAAGATTCCAAAGCAGTGTATGGGCTAACACTGCCTGCTCCATGACATGACAATTTTCTGCTGTTCATTAAAGTAAGTTCAAGTGTCTCCTTGTCCTTCTAATTTGTTTTGTCTTTTGCTGCTAAAGCAGTTTATCAGAGCATTGGTTAGCCTTATTTTATTGGATGCTGCATTGGTTTGTGGAAAAATGATATATGTGTGTGTATATATGTGTATATATATTACCTACTGGCGGTCGCCAGTAGGTAATTATAGTTAGGACCTATTTTCCATAGGAAATCCGCAACATTCTATTCCCAATAAGTCTGGCGCCGGTTGATGAATCCTCGCGATATTTTCCAAACTTTTGGCCAGCTCTGTTCCGCTCCTACCCTGAAAGTTTCGTGGTGATTCGTCAAGCGGGGGCCGAGAAAAAAGGGGGGTCCCAAAATGCGTTTTCCCCATGCAATTTCCCATAGGATCTGTTGTTGCAGCTACAGCCCGAACCGCTGAACGGAATAACACCAAATTTGGCAAAGAGGTAATCCTCAGTTCAGACTCGTGCCGTTTGCTTAAATGGTGTAAATCCGTTCAGTAGTTCCTGAGAAAATTTGAGTTAAAAGTACATATATATCTACAGCCGGGGAGGATCCGCGGACCCTACCCGCACCGTGAGCGCACCCTCCCCGAACCAAGCGCGCACCCTCCCGATCGCGTGCTGAATGCTAATTGGCTGTCAAGTGTCTGTCTACATTCGAAACCAGGAACTGTTGGGGGCCATTTTTTGCCTCGGTAGAAGCGAGGCTGAAGAAGCAAGGGGAATAAGTGTGTAAAACATATAAAGGGGGCTGAGTGGAAATACTCTGACCCTCTAGAGGTGCTTAGGGGGTCCCAGAAGGACCCCTGGGGCCCCCTTTTTTTTTCTTTAAACGGCGAATGCGCACACGGTGCGTGCATCCTATCGCGTTGGGTGCATGGATTCTCCCGCGTTGGGTGCGCGGATCCAAGGAAAAAAAATTTGAAAAAAGAAAAGAAATCATTGGTTGTATGACTACTTTCTACACTGAAAGGTAGGGGTATATTTCTGTTTTTTAAATGTATGAGTCTTATTGGTTAACAAAAACAGATTGTAAGGAACATTATACATGATAAGCTGATATGTTGAAAAGTCAAGCACACTTGCTGTCTTGTTTAGCAACATTGTGTGCTGAACTTGTGACCTGTGTGCTCAGTGCAGTGTTCCATGACCTGTTTCTATGGTAACAGGCAAAAGGCAGATTGGGGGAAGGGTTGAAATTTATTTCAGTTGGAAAGGGTTGAAATGTTTAACCAATAGAAATGTGTGTTTGCTTTTGAATTTATGTGTGAAGGATTGTGATTTGATGTTTACATGTATATGTGTGGAAAATGAAAGGAGAACTTTTCCATTCTTTGTTTTTGCTGAGAGGTGCACAGTGCAGAGATTCTGTAAAAGAAAATCTGGTGTGTGACTGATATACTTCTTAATCTACAAAACAACTTGAAAGGTGAGTTATTTAATTGTGAGGGGATGTATGTAGACTCATTTGATTTTAATCAGACTAATGTATTTCTCCTGCTAAAGTGTAGGGAGTACTTTTTTTCTCTACAATCTTATTGACAGTGTGTGTGCATGTATAAACCATTCTGTGATCAGCATTTGTGTTTTTCATGTGTTTGCAGACAGATAACTGTGCTGTTTTTTATATTTTGGTAGAATTAGAAACCAGTCATTGTTTATGAATTTGTGAAATGAGTTATGTTTCTATATTAAAATGCAGTACTCCTTATAGATGAAGAAATGTGTTTTGGTATAGGGCAAGGGATAGTGTTGTTTGTTTAGAATCACACAGTGAGTATGTGTGCATTTGGGAACCACTGTGAGAGAAGCATTTGGTAACATTGTGTATTTGCTGACAGATAACTCTTTTAAAACCTGTCATGTCAAGTTTTTGTAGCATTAGAAGCCAGTCTTTGGTTATGCATTGATAAAATGATTCATGCTTTGACAGTAAAGTGCAGTACTGAAATATGTAGATTGTGTGCAGTCCCCTTACCCCTTCCACAGTAGTGAATGAGTTTTGGTAAGCTGCTAGGGATAGTGTTGCTTGTCTAGAATCACACTGTGAGTCTGTGTGCATTTGGGAACCACTGTGAGAGAAGTATTTGGTAACGTCGTGTATTTGCTGACAGATAATTGTTTTAAAACCTGTCATGTTGTCAAGTTTTAGTAGAATTAGAAGCCAGTTTTTGCTTATGCTTTGATTAAATGAGTCAGGCTTTGACACAATAGTGCAGTCCTGAAATATGTAGATTGTGTGCAGTTCCCTTATCAGTTCCACAGTAGTGAATGATTTTTGGTAAACTCCTAGGTATAGTGGTTGTTGTCTAAAATCACACTGTGAGTCTGTATGCATTTGGGAACCACTGTGAGAGAAGCATTTGGTAACATCGTGTTTTTTTTTACAATTAACTCTTTTAAAACCTGTCATGTTGTCAAGTTTTAGTAGCATTAGAAACAAGTCTTTGCTTATGCGTTGATTAAATGAGTCATGCTTTGACACTAATGTGCTGTACTTAAATATGTAGATTGTGTGCAGTACCATTACCCCTTCTAGACTAGTGAATGAGTTTTGGTAAACTGCTAGGGATAGTGTTGCTTGTCTAAAATCACAATGTGAGTCTGTGTACATTTGGGTAAGGATTGTGAGAGAAGCATTTGGTAACATCGTGTATTTGCTGACAGATAACTGTTTTAAAATCGGTCAAGTTGTCAAGTTTTAGTAGCTTTAGAAGCTATTCTTTGCTTATGCATTGATAAAATGAGTCAGGGTTTGACACTAAAGTGCAGTACCATGTACTATTCTCTTCACTGTGCCAGAACTGAAAATTTTAAAGTTTTAGTCAGGCACTAACCTAGCAGTAGTCTGATGATTTAGTCATTTTCCAAGTACTCATGTTGTGAACCATACATTACCACATAGATTGCTTCAAATGTCTATGCAGTATGCATGCAGTCTTCTAACATACTATAAACTTGTCTGTCACATATTCAATTCCCTAGTCAGTATCCATACAGTCCAGCAAACATCCTGTCACTCCCTTTGCACTCCTCTAGTGACCCATTCAGTGCCAAGTACTAATCCATTCACTGTGTCAAAAGCCAACCACTTATAAATTCACTCAGGCACTCTCTTTGCTGTACTCTAATCATTCCATCAGTTCCCAAGTACTCATGCAGTGAGCCAGGCCTTAGCACATAGGACTGCTTCAAATGCATATTCACTATGCATGCAGGTCTCTAATCACCTACACAGTTGTGTTCACACCTTCAATTCCCTAGTTGGTATTCATACACTTCTAGCAAACACCCTGTCACTCACCCAGTGTGTCTCCTTATAGCACTGTAATCATTCAGTCAGTTAGCATGTAGTCTTTTAGTGAGGTAGGCTTTAGGGCATGAACTGCTTCAAAGTAGTATGCACTATGCATTTAGTGTTTTAACGATCGTCACACTTGTGGTTCAGGGCTATAGTTTCTTAGTCAGTTTTTATATAAAATGTGTTTGTACAGTAATGGAATAGTATAAATTTGAAAGTTATTAATATACATTTATTTGTGATTCTTTTTTACAGATACAGAACAGGAGTGTTTCTCATCTGTTTGCACTCTTCTCATGCAAGATTGTTTGGATGAAGGGTCCTTCTGTGTTTCATCATACTCTCCGTGCCGTACAAGTATTTCTTGTTAGGATCCCCTTGCAACAGAACTCTTTTGCAAATCTTGCACGTGACCAAAGTGGCATTGGTCTTTGTTAGCCCCTCGGGAAAAGTAAAACAATTCCACACCACTGAAGGAAAACGTTGTGGGCGTGGTGCGTCCTCCAAAAGTTCATCCTTAGATTCAATGAATATTTTAAAGCGACAACATTTACAGTTTTTGTAAGTTAAACTTATAAAATGTTGTTAGCTGTAAGCATTTTATATATCTGTGATTTGTATCTTGTGGTATTTTGTTGAGAATAGCATGTTGTTGTTTTTTTAACAATCTTTGTGATTGTTTTTTTTTTGCCAGCTGTTAAGTGATGAGTTTGATTGAAATCACTATTTTTAGTGACATTTAATATATTCCGAGAACAGCAAAAAAGGCAAACAAATTACTTTGTGGAAATTATGCTGTGTTGTAAAAAATGCATTATTACATGTTATAACTTTTTTTTCCTTTTCTTTCACAGATCCAAATTTTAAAATAAGCAATTTATATGAATTTAGATTGGAATGAAAATCTGAAAAAAATGTATACCATTTTTTATTCCTATTACTGTGAAGGTAAGTTTAACTAAGTCTCAATATGCAGAATGAGGAGGGCTGCAAGAAGCTACAAAGTTGAAACACGTTTCTAAAAACACTCTGTTTATACATATGTAGTTTTGAAATCTGACCATAATCAGATATCATGTGATCTGCAAAATAAGAGGTTTGAGGGGTTCATAATATTTCCCATTGTACCTATTGAAGGACCGCAATTATTTCAATCATTCTTCTTTGAACATCTTTGCAGACAAAACTCTGTGCTTACCTTCTATCATTCACAAGGAATTTTAAAAACGGAAATATGTCACTTTTTGTAACATAGTTATTGTGCAAGATACTCTTTCATATTTATAAAGAGAGGAAAAGGCACTCTGTGCACTTTTTATATTCCATGTAAATACAACCTCATCATGCACACCACTTTGTGTTGAAAAGGTGTTCTATAAGTGTTGTTGTGCATGATTGCACTGAATACTCATAGAACAAGACACATGTCTAGATTTATCAGAAATCATAAATCTCTATATGTGTGTGAATGCTGCACCATTCTAAAATTGGTGTAGGAAAGCACATCAAGGAGAATTGTTTTAATTTCTCCACATTTTTATATCTTCAATGCATGCTGAAATGTTCAGCATACATTGAAGGAGAAAAATGTATTTTCTCATTGTTTTTGTGCAGGAAGGTGTGTCTTCCTGTAGAAAAACAAAGAGCACATGACACAGATATCCTTGCACTATGGTGCAAGGGTACCTGTGTCACCACATGGTTGCAGTTTAAGCAGCCGTGCAGAGAGAAGCATAATTTGCAACATATTTATGTACATATGTTGCATCCCTGTGCTTCGGAAGTACTACAGCACACTGCAGTTAAAGAGGTTACTGTGTGATGCTGCAGCACATCCTCATAGTTCTGCACTTATACATTCACCATACGCTACTAATGCATTCATTCAGTCAATTACGTAATACACATACATTCATCTAAACTTCAACACACTAACAAAGAAATGTAGCTCTTTTTTTAAACCAGGAAAGTTAGTTCTTACAAGTACTTTTTTTTTCTTCTTTCTTCTTTTATATATTTTTGGGGGTTTTCTGAACAATTTTGAATTTTTTGGGGTTTTTCTGCAAAAAAACCCAAAAAACAAAACAGGAGGAACCAAACAATGAACTTCAGGGAACAATAAAAAAAAATAAAAAAAACCTAGCAAATGTGACTTTCTTGCCGGCAGCAGATCAGATCGATCGACTGCTCACCGTAGCACAAAGTCGCATTGCACTTAGTGCAAAGTATTTTTAAATATTGAAATTGAGGACGGATGTCCACATTTTGGGCTGATGGATTCACTCTTGAGGTGCCTGGCTGCGATGAGGTGGAAGGCGCAGGAGCAGGAGTGTTTCTCATCCGTTTGCACTCTTGTCGTGCAAGATTGTTTGGATGAAGGGTCCTCAGGTGCTTCATCATACTTGCCGCACGAGTATTTCTTGTTAGGATCCCCTCGTGACAGCACTCTTTTGCAAATCTTGCACGTGACCAAGGTGGCATTGGTCTTATTCTGCCCCTTGGGAAAAGTAAAAAATGTCCACACCACTGAAGAAAAACGTTCTTTGGGTGGTGCCTCCACCAAAAGTTCATCCTCAGATGTATGAGGAGATGCAGGTGATGCCTGCTGCCCTGAAGCCATTTTTAGGTGAAAAAAGTTAGACCTAAGTGTAAACTTAGTCTAAAAATTCTTCTTCTCTGCAAAGAGATGCTCCTCCAAAGAAGGTCAAAGAAGAATGATTGAATTGGGTGGGGGTCTTTCAATAGTTAGAAGAGGAAGTGTAATGAAACAATCAAACCGCTTTTTTTGCAGGTCACATGGGATCCGCGCACACTGCGCTTACACAGCACGCACCCAGCGCGCATCCGCGAAATTGAATCATGAAAAATTATAGGATTAGATGTAAAAATATATTAGTTTGAAAACTACTTTAGAGTGTGTCTTCAATTAATATTCACATGAAATACATATATATATGTTTTTTAAAATGTTAAATATTTCGCGGGAACCTACCGCGTCATAGACGCATCGCAGAAGCGCGTAAACGTCGTGTTACGTACATCGAATGTGTTGCGTATAGGCTGGGAGTCGCATACCGGTCGCATTGCAATCGCGCACTAAACACGTACCCGACGCATACCATGCGCAGATGCGATCGCGTAGGGATCGGGAGCGGTGCGCTTAGGGTGCGCGGATCCAAAAACATGGAAAAAAATATATAAAATAAAGTTTTGAACATATAGTTAAAAAAATATTTTGAAAAATATAAAAAAATATGTTTGAAAAACCCATTAAATTCAAATAATATTTTTTAATTTTTAATAGAATTAATTGAAAAAATAAGTTTAAAAATGTATTTAAAAATAAAAAAAATAATGAAATTGACACACTGAATTTGAAAAATATAGAAATCCAATCAAAATCATTAAACATGATATCTTCAGAGATAAGTTAAAGATTGGAACTAGCATTTAAAAAACCTTTGAAATTCACTGAAAAAACCATAGGTTTCATGCATGTTATAGTTAGGAATTGGCATTTAAAAAACCTTTAAAATTCACTGAAAAAACCAAAGGTTTCAGGGGCGTTATAGTTAGGAATTGGCATTTAAAAAACCTTAGAAATTCACAGAAAAAAACATAGGTTTCAGGGGCGTTATAGTCAGCTGGACATTTCCCTCGTACAAAACCCTAGAAATTCCTCCGTTATAGTTAGTTCAGCTAACTATAACTCGCGCCCCCGCAATGCACTGCTGATGACGTCACATATTACATCACTCATGACATGGTCAGTGACATCACTGATGACATCACTGATGACATCTCAAATGACATCACTGATGACATCACTTATGAAGTCATCCTACTCACTTATGCAAACAATGGATCATACTTACTTTTACTTATCTGCACACTTATACAAACACCACTTCATCTATTCATATAGATAGTAACTCATACTTAGTGTGTTATAAAATCACTATTACAAGTATACAGTTATCCATACAGTCACTCATACAATCACTGAGTCTTATGTATACTTATTTATATACAACAACTGACACATACACTGGCTTTTATTTTTCTAGTTTGTTGGATATGTACCATTGAGACATATATTTGCTCATCACCACACACATAAAGATTTTCACTCACCCAAACAACTGTTATAACATGTAGTTTTATCTTCATATACCTACTGAATAAACTATTCACACATCTTTGGGCTGTCACACCCCCCCACCGAACCACACACACATTCACTCCGCCATACAAATACTCAGTTAACTAATCAATAACTAATATAGACTTTCACGTAGCTAGTAATTAACTGGTGCAGCAGTTTACACAACAACTGACAAAGTGATACAGATATTCACACGAACCAAACCACATTCACTGGATGATGTAAACAGTGATGTCACTGACCATGCCAAGCTACTAAATCCTCCATCCAGACAGTTATATATCCACTCAATCTTCAATACAGATTGGTATATATATAATACATATTTAAATTTCAAACTAAACCACATTCAGTGGATGATGTCATCAGTGATGTCATTTGAGATGACATCAGTGATGTCATCAGTGATGTCACTGACCATGTCATGAATGATGCAATATGTGACATCATCAGCAGTGCATTGCTGGCGCGTGAGTTATAGTTAGCAGAACTAACTATAACGGAGGAATTTCTATGGTATTGTACGAGTGAAATGGGCAGCTAACTATAACACCCCTGAAACCTATGTTTTTTTCTGTGAATTTCTAAGGTTTTTTAAATGCAAATTTCTAACTATAACGTCTCTGAAACCTATGTTTTTTTTCAGTGAATTTCAAAGGTTTTTTAAATGCTAACTTTTAAGTGTGATAGTAGTTATATGTATTTTTTTGTACTGATTTTCTACAGTTTTTTAACTGTTTATTTATAAATATTTTATTCATTAAATAACATTATATATTTTTCTGAAAATTGCAAAAAAACATTTTTTAATTAAAACTTAAATATTTATTAATTTTCTTGTTTTCATTTTTTATTTTAATATATTTATATCATTTTCTTTAAAAAAAATATTCAATTTTTTTTCGCAGTCGCGCACTCAAAGTGTACACATCATGGTGGGTGCGCGCATTCTAGCCGCCATTTTAGAAAAGTCATGAAGGATCCGCGTATGGTGTGCGACGGCTGCGTGTTTTTCAGTTACATCATATACATTTAATATCACGTGATATGCGCGATTGGTATGCGACCAGTCTGCGACTCCTGCTCACGCGCATTCGCGACACATGTGCATTGCAGTACGAGATGTTTGCGCGCTTGCGGGTCCCGCGTGACCTCATATACATGCTGGGGCGCACTGGGTGCGCGACTCCCGCAAAAAAAATTTATGTTCCAAAATTATATGTATCTGTCTTTAATATACATATTAAGGCAAGAGATTATGTAAGATATTCATCAAAATAATATATTTGTACTTATAAGAAACTTATATTATTTTTAAATATATTTTCGCGAAGTCGGGTGCGTGCGTCGTGAGTGCAGAAAACCAGGTCAGCAGAGCTGCTGTAGAGCCAGAAAACCAGGTCAGCAGAGCTGCTCTAGAGCCTAAGAACTAGGTCAGCAGAGCTGCTCTAGAGTCAGAGAACCAGGTCAGCAGAGCTGCTGTAGAGCCAGAGAAACCAGGTCAGCAGAGCTGCTTTAGAGGGAGAGAACCAGGTCAGCAGAGCTGCTTTAGAGCCAAATAACCAGGCCAGCAGAGTTGCTTTAGAGCCAGAGAACCAGGTTAGCAGAGCTGCTTTAGAGCCAGAGAACCAGGTCAGCAGAGCTACTCTAGAGCCAGAGAACCAAATCAGCAGAGCTGCTTTAGAGCCATAGAACCAGGTCAGTAGAGCTGCTTTAGAGCCAGAGAACCAGGTCAGTAGAGCTGCTCTAGCGCCTAAGAACCAGGTCAACAGAGCTGCTCTAGAGCCAGAGAACCAGGTCAGCAGAGCTGCTGCAGATCCAGAGAAACCAGGTCAGTAGAGCTGCTTTAGAGGGAGAGAACCAGGTCAGCAGAGTTTCTATAGAGCCAGAGAACCATGTCAGCAGAACTGCGTCAGAGCCATAGAACTGGGTCAACAGAGCTGCTTTAGAGCCAGAGAACCAGGTCTGCAGAGCTGTTGTAGAGCCAGAGAACTAGATCAGCAGAGCTGCTCTGTAGCATAAGAAATAGGTCAGCAGAGCTGCTCTAGAACCAGAGAACCAGGTCAGCAGACCTGCTGTAGCGCCAGAGAAACCAGGTCAGCAGAGCTGCTTTAGAGAGAGAGAACCAGGTCAGCAGAGCTGCTTTAGAGCCAGAGAACCAGGTCAGCAGAGCTGCTCTAGCTGACACTGACTGACAGACACTGACTGACTGACACTGACTGGCACTGATTGACTGACACTGACTGACTGACACTGACTGACTGACACTGATTGACTGACACTGACTGACTGACACTGATTGACTGACACTGACTGACACTGATTGACTGACACTGACAGACTGACAGACACTGACTGACTGACACTGACTGGCACTGATTGATACTGACTGACACTGATTGACTGACACTGACTGACTGACACTGACTGACTGACACTGATTGACTGACACTGACTGACTGACACTGATTGACTGACACTGACAAACTGACTGACCCTGACTGACTGACATTGACTGACACTGACTGACTACTCTCTACTACTCTCTCTCTTCTACTCACTCTCTACTACTCACTCTCTACTACTCTCTACTACTCACTCTCTACTACTCTACTACTCTCTACTACTCACTCTCTACTACTCACTGTTAACTACTCACTCTCTACTACTCTACTACTCACTCTCTACTACTCACTCGCTACTACTCTCTACTACTCACTCTCTACTACTCACTCTCTACTACTCATGCTCTACTACTCTCTACTACTCACTCTCTACTATTCTCTACTATTCACTCTCTACTACTCACTCTACTACGTTCTACTACTCTCTACCACTCACTCTCTACTACTCTACTACTCACTCTCTACTACTCTCTACTACTCACTCGCTACTACTCTCTACTATTCACTCTCTACTACACTCTCTACTACTCTCTCTCTCTACTACTCTCTACTACTACTCTCTACTATTCACTCTCTACTACTCACTCTCTACTACTCTCTACTACTCACTCTCTACTACTCACTCTCTACTACTCACTCTCTACTACTCATGCTCTACTACTCTCTACTACTCACTCTCTACTATTCTCTACTATTCACTCTCTACTACTCACTCTACTACGTTCTACTACTCTCTACCACTCACTCTCTACTACTCTACTACTCTACTACTCACTCTCTACTACTCTCTACTACTCACTCGCTACTACTCTCTACTATTCACTCTCTACTACACTCTCTACTACTCTCTCTCTCTACTACTCTCTACTACTACTCTCTACTATTCACTCTCTACTACTCACTCTCTACTACTCTCTACTACTCACTCTACTACTCTCTGCTGCTCTCTAGCACTCACTCTCTACTACTCTACTACTCTCTCTCTACTACTCTCTACTACTCACTCTCTACTACTCACTATACTACTCTCTACTACTCACTCTCTACTACTCTCTCTGTACTACTCACTCTCTACTATTCATTCTCTACTACTCGCTCTCTACTACTCACTCTCTACTACTCACTCTCTACTACTCACTCTCCACTACTCGCTCTCTACTACTCGCTCTCTACTACTCGCTCTCTACTACTCACTCTCTACTACTCACTCTCTACTACTCACTCTCTACTACTCACTCTCTACTACTCTCTCTGCTACTCACTCTCTACTACTCACTCTCTACTACTCACTCTCTACTACTCACTCTCTACTACTCACTCTCTACTACTCTACTACTCTACTACTCTCTACTACTCGCTCTACTACTCACTCTACTAATCTCTCCTACTCTCTAGCACTCAGTCTCTACTACTCTACTACTCACTCTCTACTACTCTCTCTACTACTCACTCTCTACTACTCACTCTACTACTCTCTACTACTCACTCTACTACTCTCTACTACTCACTCTGTACTACTCTCTACTACTCACTCTGTACTACTCACTCTCTACTACTCACTCTCTACTGCTCACTCTCCACTACTGATTCTCTACTACTCGCTCTCAACTACTCTCTACTACTCACTCTACTACTCACTCTCTACTACTCTACTACTCTCTCTACTTCTCACTCTCTACTACTCTCTCTACTACTCACTCTCTACTACACACTCTCTACTACTTGCTCTCTGCTACTCGCTCTCTACTACTCCACTACTCTCTACTACTCACTCTCTACTACTCACGCTCTACTACTCTACTACTCACTCTCTACTATTCACTCTCTACTACTCACTCTCTACTACTCTCTACTACTCAATCTCTACTACTCTACTACTCTCTACTACTCACTCTCTACTACTCACTGTTAACTACTCACTCTCTACTACTCTACTACTCACTCTCTACTACTCACTCGCTACTACTCTCTACTACTCACTCTCTACTTCTCACTCTCTACTACTCATGCTCTACTACTCTCTACTACTCACTCTCTACTACTCTCTACTATTCACTCTCTACTACTCACTCTCTACTACTCACTCTACTACTTTCTACTACTCTCTACCACTCACTCTCTACTACTCTACTACTCACTCTCTACTACTCTCTACTACTCACTCGCTACTACTCTCTACTACTCACTCTCTACTACACTCTCTACTACTCTCTCTCTACTACTCTCTCTCTACTATTCAGTCTCTACTACTCACTCTCTACTACTCTCTACTACTCACTCTACTACTCTCTGCTGCTCTTTAGCACTCACTCTCTACTACTCTACTACTCTCTCTACTACTCTCTACTACTCACTATACTACTCTCTACTACTCACTCTCTACTACTCTCTCTCTACTACTCACTCTCTACTATTCACTCTCTACTACTCGCTCTCTACTACTCGCTCTCTACTACTCGCTCTCCACTACTCGCTCTCCACTACTCGCTCTCTACTACTCACTCTCTACTACTCACTCTCTACTACTCACTCTCTACTACTCACTCTCTACTACTCTACTACTCTCTACTACTCGCTCTACTAATATTCTCTACTACTCACTCTACTACTCTCTCCTACTCTATACCACTCACTCTCTACTACTCTACTACTCACTCTCTACTACTCTCTCTCTACTACTCTCTACTACTCACTCTGTACTACTCTCTAC
Organism: Triturus cristatus; assembly: GCF_964204655.1. Taxonomy (NCBI): domain Eukaryota; kingdom Metazoa; phylum Chordata; class Amphibia; order Caudata; family Salamandridae; genus Triturus; species Triturus cristatus. The sequence continues at coordinate 428,567,270 of NC_140593.1, forward strand.
TACTCACTCTGTACTACTCACTCTCTACTACTCACTCTCTACTGCTCACTCTCCACTACTGATTCTCTACTACTCGCTCTCAACTACTCTCTACTACTCACTCTACTACTCACTCTCTACTACTCTACTACTCTCTCTACTTCTCACTCTCTACTACTCTCTCTACTACTCACTCTCTACTACACACTCTCTACTACTTGCTCTCTGCTACTCGCTCTCTACTACTCCACTACTCTCTACTACTCACTCTCTACTACTCACGCTCTACTACTCTACTACTCACTCTCTACTATTCACTCTCTACTACTCACTCTCTACTACTCTCTACTACTCAATCTCTACTACTCTACTACTCTCTACTACTCACTCTCTACTACTCACTGTTAACTACTCACTCTCTACTACTCTACTACTCACTCTCTACTACTCACTCGCTACTACTCTCTACTACTCACTCTCTACTACTCACTCTCTACTACTCATGCTCTACTACTCTCTACTACTCACTCTCTACTATTCTCTACTATTCACTCTCTACTACTCACTCTACTACGTTCTACTACTCTCTACCACTCACTCTCTACTACTCTACTACTCACTCTCTACTACTCTCTACTACTCACTCGCTACTACTCTCTACTATTCACTCTCTACTACACTCTCTACTACTCTCTCTCTCTACTACTCTCTACTACTACTCTCTACTATTCACTCTCTACTACTCACTCTCTACTACTCTCTACTACTCACTCTCTACTACTCACTCTCTACTACTCACTCTCTACTACTCATGCTCTACTACTCTCTACTACTCACTCTCTACTATTCTCTACTATTCACTCTCTACTACTCACTCTACTACGTTCTACTACTCTCTACCACTCACTCTCTACTACTCTACTACTCTACTACTCACTCTCTACTACTCTCTACTACTCACTCGCTACTACTCTCTACTATTCACTCTCTACTACACTCTCTACTACTCTCTCTCTCTACTACTCTCTACTACTACTCTCTACTATTCACTCTCTACTACTCACTCTCTACTACTCTCTACTACTCACTCTACTACTCTCTGCTGCTCTCTAGCACTCACTCTCTACTACTCTACTACTCTCTCTCTCTACTACTCTCTACTACTCACTCTCTACTACTCACTATACTACTCTCTACTACTCACTCTCTACTACTCTCTCTGTACTACTCACTCTCTACTATTCATTCTCTACTACTCGCTCTCTACTACTCGCTCTCTACTACTCACTCTCTACTACTCACTCTCTACTACTCACTCTCCACTACTCGCTCTCTACTACTCGCTCTCTACTACTCGCTCTCTACTACTCACTCTCTACTACTCACTCTCTACTACTCACTCTCTACTACTCACTCTCTACTACTCACTCTCTACTACTCTCTCTGCTACTCACTCTCTACTACTCACTCTCTACTACTCACTCTCTACTACTCACTCTCTACTACTCTACTACTCTACTACTCTCTACTACTCGCTCTACTACTCACTCTACTACTCTCTCCTACTCTCTAGCACTCAGTCTCTACTACTCTACTACTCACTCTCTACTACTCTCTCTACTACTCACTCTCTACTACTCACTCTACTACTCTCTACTACTCACTCTGTACTACTCTCTACTACTCACTCTGTACTACTCACTCTCTACTACTCACTCTCTACTGCTCACTCTCCACTACTGATTCTCTACTACTCGCTCTCAACTACTCTCTACTACTCACTCTACTACTCACTCTCTACTACTCTACTACTCTCTCTACTTCTCACTCTCTACTACTCTCTCTACTACTCACTCTCTACTACACACTCTCTACTACTTGCTCTCTGCTACTCGCTCTCTACTACTCCACTACTCTCTACTACTCACTCTCTACTACTCACGCTCTACTACTCTACTACTCACTCTCTACTATTCACTCTCTACTACTCACTCTCTACTACTCTCTACTACTCAATCTCTACTACTCTACTACTCTCTACTACTCACTCTCTACTACTCACTGTTAACTACTCACTCTCTACTACTCTACTACTCACTCTCTACTACTCACTCGCTACTACTCTCTACTACTCACTCTCTACTTCTCACTCTCTACTACTCATGCTCTACTACTCTCTACTACTCACTCTCTACTACTCTCTACTATTCACTCTCTACTACTCACTCTCTACTACTCACTCTACTACTTTCTACTACTCTCTACCACTCACTCTCTACTACTCTACTACTCACTCTCTACTACTCTCTACTACTCACTCGCTACTACTCTCTACTACTCACTCTCTACTACACTCTCTACTACTCTCTCTCTACTACTCTCTCTCTACTACTCTCTACTATTCAGTCTCTACTACTCACTCTCTACTACTCTCTACTACTCACTCTACTACTCTCTGCTGCTCTTTAGCACTCACTCTCTACTACTCTACTACTCTCTCTACTACTCTCTACTACTCACTATACTACTCTCTACTACTCACTCTCTACTACTCTCTCTCTACTACTCACTCTCTACTATTCACTCTCTACTACTCGCTCTCTACTACTCGCTCTCTACTACTCGCTCTCCACTACTCGCTCTCTACTACTCGCTCTCTACTACTCACTCTCTACTACTCACTCTCTACTACTCACTCTCTACTACTCACTCTCTACTACTCTACTACTCTCTACTACTCGCTCTACTAATATTCTCTACTACTCACTCTACTACTCTCTCCTACTCTATACCACTCACTCTCTACTACTCTACTACTCACTCTCTACTACTCTCTCTCTACTACTCACTCTCTACTACTCACTCTCTACTACTCACTCTCTACTACTCACTCTCTACTACTCACTCTACTACTCTCTACTACTCACTCTGTACTACTCTCTACTACTCACTCTGTACTACTCACTCTCTACTACTCACTCTCTACCTCTCACTCTCCACTACTGATTCTCTACTACTCGCTGTCAACTACTCTCTACTACTCACTCTACTACTCACTCTCTACTACTCTCTCTACTTCTCACTCTCTACTACTCTCTCTACTACTCACTCTCTACTACACACTCTCTACTACTTGCTCTCTGCTACTCGCTCTCTACTACTCCACTACTCTCTACTACTCACTCTCTACTACTCACGCTCTACTACTCTACTACTCTCTCTCTACTAGTCACTCTCTACTACTCACTCTCTACTACTCTCTACTACTCACTCTCTACTACTCTCTACTACTCACTCTCGACTACTCTCTACTACTCACTCTCTACTACTCTCTACTACTCTCTACTACTCACTCTCTACCACTCTCTACTACTCACTCTCTACTACTCTCTACTACTCACTCTCTACTACTCTCTACTACTCACTCTGCTACTCACTCTCTACTACTCTCTACTACTCACTCTCTACTACTCACTCTCTACTACTCTCTACTACTTTCTACTACTCACTCTACTACTCACTCTCTACTACTCTCTAATACTCACTCTCTACTACTCTACTACTCTCTACTACTCACTCTCTACTACTCACGCTCTACTACTCTACTACTCTCTCTCTACTATTCACTCTCTACTACTCACTCTCGACTACTCTCTACTACTCACTCTCTACTACTCTCTACTACTCACTCTCTACTACTCTCTCTACCACTCTCTACTACTCACTCTCTACTACTCTCTACTACTCACTCTCTACTTCTCTCTACTACTCACTCTGCTACTCACTCTCTACTACTCTCTACTACTCTCTACTACTCACTCTACTACTCACTCTACTACTCACTCTCTACTACTCTCTATTACTCACTCTCTACTACTCACTCTCTACTACTCACTCTCTACTACTCACTCTCTACTACTCACTCTCTACTACTCCACTACTCTACTACTCACCCTCTACTACTCTACTACTCTCTCTCTACTACTCACTCTCTACTACTCACTCTCTACTACTCACTCTCTACTACTCACTCTCTACTACTCCACTACTCTACTACTCACGCTCTACTACTCTACTACTCTCTCTCTACTACTCACTCTCTACTACTCACTCTCTACTACTCACTCTCTACTACTCGCTCTCTACTACTCACTCTCTACTACTCGCTCTCTACTACTCTCCACTACTCGCTCTCTACTACTCTCTACTACTCACTCTCTACTACTCACTCTCTACTACTCTCTACTACTCACTCTCTACTACTCGCTCTCTACTACTCACTCTCCACTACTCACTCTCCACTACTCGCTTTCTACTACTCTCTACTACTCGCTCTCTACTACTCTCTACTACTCACTCTCTACTACTTTCTCTGCTACTCACTCTCTACTACTCACTCTCTACTACTCACTCTCTACTACTCTCTACTACTTTCTACTACTCACTCTACTACTCACTCTCTACTACTCTCTATTACTCACTCTCTAATACTCACTCTCTACTACTCACTCTCTACTACTCACTCTACTACTCTCTACTACTCTCTACTACTCTCTGATACTTTCTCTACTACTCTCTACTGCTCTCTACTACTCACTCTCTACTCTCTATTACTCGCTCTCTACTCTCTACCTCTCTACCTTTCTCTCTACTACTCTCTACCTCTCTACCTCTACACCTCTACCTATACACCTTCTTCCTCTCTACCTCTCTGTACATGCACACATATGCACATATATATATGCATATATATGCATATGCATTTATATGTATGTATGTGTAGATATATATATACATATATAAACATATAAATATAATCTGCATATCTATATAAATATAAATTCATGCAAACATATACATATACATGTATGCATACATATGCATGGTATATACATGAAAGTTTGAAAAACTCTAATACAAGCAAAGCTAAAAAGCCACCTAATTACAAACAGAATTGCTTTAACTTAAACGAGGGCAAGACCTATTGCATTTTCAATGCTTGTTTACTTTGATTCCATCAAGAAGGCATTCAGATGTGTCACCCATTTTCCATAAATTCTGAATGGTAGCACTCTAGTTGCTCATTAGATCACTGTAGTAAAGCTACTGCTCACCAGGGAAGTCTGCTGCTGGTATTGAAAGTGCATGTTTCAGTCTGCATGTCAGAATTTTTTAATGAAATAGAAGAGGATTTGAGAAGTCACTCAAAATGTGCCCTAATTTTTCTTTTTTCCTCACTAATCATAATTTCTATGGCAAAATGAACCTCCTCATTGTGTTCCTTTTAAATTAAACGACTCACTCTCTACTACTCACTTGCTACTACTTTCTACTACTCACTCTCTACTACTCACTTTCTACTACTCTCTATCACTCACTCTCTACTACTCTACTACTCACTCTCTACTACTCACTCTCTACTACTCTCTTCTACTCTCTCTCTACTACTGCCTCTCTACTACTCACTCTACTACTCTCTACTACTCACTCTCTACTACTCACTCTCTACTACTCTACTACTCTCTACTACTCACTCTCTACTACTCACTCTCAACTACTCACTCTACTACTCTCTCTACTAATCACTCTCTACTACTCTCTACTTCTCTCTACCACTCACTCTCTAGTACTCTCTCTCTCTACTACTCACTCTCTACTACTCACTCTACTACTCTCTACTACTCTCTACTACTTTCTACTACTCACTCTTCTACTCACTCTTCTACTATTCTCTACTACTCACTCTCTAATACTCACTCTCTACTACTCACTCTCTACTACTCACTCTACTATCTACTACTCTCTGATACTTTCTCTACTACTCTCTATTACTCTCTACTACTCACTCTCTACTCTCTATTACTCGCTCTCTACTCTCTACCTCTCGCTCTACTACTCTCTACCTCTCTACCTCTACCTCTCTACCTCTACCTCTCTACCTTTACACCTTCTTCCTCTCTACCTCTCTGTACATGCACACATATGCACATATATATATGCAGATATATGCATATGCATTTATATATATGTATGTGTATATATATATATACATATATAAACATATAAATATAATCTGCATATCTATATAAATATAAATTCATGCAAACATATACATATACATATATGCATACATATGCATGGTATGTACATGAAAGTTTGAAAAACTCTAATACAAGCAAAGCTAAAAAGCCCCCTAATTACAAACAGAATTGCTTTAACTTAAACGAGGGCGAGACCTATTGCATTTTCAATGCTTTGTTTACTTTGATTCCATCAAGAAGGCATTCAGATGTGTCACACATTTTCCATAAATTCTGAATGGTAGCACTCTAGTTGCTCATCAGATCACTGTAGTAAAGCTACTGCACACCAGGGAAGTCTGCTGCTGGTATTGAAAGTGCATGTTCCAGTCTGAATGTCAGAATTTTTTAATGAAATAGAAGAGGATTTGAGAAGTCACTCAAAATGTGCCCTAATTTTTCTTTTTTCCTCACTAATCATAATTTCTATGTCAAAATGAACCTCCTCATTGTGTTCCTTTTAAATTAAATTACTCACTCTCTACTACTCACTCGCTACTACTTTCTACTACTTACTCTCTACTACTCATTTTCTACTACTCTCTACTACTCTCTACCACTCACTCTCTACTACTCTACTACTCACTCTCTACTACTCTCTCTCTACTACTCTCTCTCTACTACTCCCTCTCTACTACTCCCTCTCTACTACTCACTCTCAACTACTCACTCTCAACTACTCACTCTCAACTACTCACTCTACTACTCTCTCTACTACTCACTCTCTACTACTCACTCTCTACTACTCACTCTCTACTACTCACTCTACTACTCTCTACCACTCACTCTCTACTACTCTCTCTCTCTACTACTCACTCTACTACTCTGTACTACTCTCTCTGCTACTCACTCTCTACTACTCACTCTCTACTACTCACTCTCTACTACTCACTCTCTAATACTCTACTACTCTCTACTACTCTCTCTACTACTCTCTACTACTCACTCTCTACTACTCACTCTCTACTACTCTCTACTACTCTCTACTACTTTCTACTACTCACTCTCTACTACTCACTCTACTACTCTCTGATACTTTCTCTACTACTCTCTACTACTCACTCTCTACTCTCTATTACTCGCTCTCTACTCTCTACCTCTCTACCTCTCTCTCTACTACCCTCTACCTCTCTACCTCTACCTCTCCACCTCTACACCTCTACCTATACCTATACACCTTCTTCCTCCCTACCTCTCTGTACATGCACACATATGCACATATATATATGCATATGCATTTATATATATGTATGTGTATATATATATATACGTATATAAACATATAAATATAATCTGCATATCTATATAAATCTAAATTCATGCAAACATATACATATACATATATGCATACATATGCATGGTATGTACATGAAAGTTTGAAAAACACTAATAAAAGCAAAGCTAAAAGGCTACCTAATTACAAACAGAATTGCTTTAACTTAAACGAGGGCGAGACCTATTGCATTTTCAATGCTTGTTTACTTTGGTTCCATCAAGAAAGCATTCAGATGTGACACATTTGCCATAAATTCTGAATGGTAGCACTCTAGTTCCTCATTAGATCACTGTAGTAAAGCTACTGCTCACCAGGGAAGTCTGCTGCTGGTATTCAAAGTGCATGTTTCAGTCTGCATGTCAGAACTTTTTAATGGAATAGAAGAGGATTTGAGAAGTCAAAATGTGCCCTAATTTTTCTTTCTGCAGCACTAATCATAATTTCTATGGCAAAATGAACCCCCTCATTTTGTTCCTTTGCAAATTGAATGTTTTAAGTGTTACCACTTTATTCCAATCAAGATGGTTTCAGGTGTGCCATACTTTTGTCATAAGTAAGACTGTTAGCGCTCTAGTTGTTCTTTAAAACACTCTGGAATTTCTGTCATTGGGCTATACTTGGGCTACATCTCGGTGATATTTGTGCTACATTTGGGCTCTTTTGTCTCAGGTGGCCATCTTGGGAGACTTGTTATGAAGTTTCCTAATTTCCTCATTTACTACAGTCTCCTCAGTAGGCATACTGTCAGTTTTTTACTTTGATTCAATGAAGAAGGCATTCAGATGTGTCACACATTTGCCATAAATTCAGAATGCTAGCACTCTAGTTGCTCATTAGATCACTGTAGTAAAGCTACTGCTCACCAGGGAAGTCTGCTGCTGGTATTGAAAGTGCATGTTTCAGTCTGCATGTCAGAATTCTTTAATGAAATAGAAGAGGATTTGAGAAGTCGCTCAAAATGTGCCCTCATTTTTCTTTCTGCAGCACTAATCATACATTCTATGGCAAAATGAACCCTCTCATTTTGTTCCTTTTTAAATTAAATGTTTTAAGAGTTACCACTTTACTCCAATCAAGATGGCTTCAGGTGTGCCATACATTTATCATAAGTAGGAGTGGTAGCGCTCTAGTTGTTCTTTGAAACACTCTGGGAAGCTGCAGTAGAACACAAAGGAATCAACTGACAGTCTCTGCCCTTGTTGGATGTACATGTTTTACTGAGAATGTCAGACTTCATTCTCACATGACTGAGAAAGATAATGTGAACTTACAGAAAATATGCTCTCAGTTTAGCTTATAGATCACCTTCCAAACCTCTGTGGGAAAAGCATGAGAAAATAGTTTTCTCTCAAACATGATTCATGATATCCCAGCAGAAGGCTTTTTCACATGGTAAAATCACCTTAGAACATACCACAATTCCTAAAATGAGTATGGTACCATCAACAAATTATTTATAATGTAACTAAAGTCTTAAAACCTTCTATTAACTGCAATGCTTTTTAATGAGGTGCTATCATGTATATTGGTCCCAAGATGGCTGCCAACACTTCTTGGATGAAGTGCTGACAGCCAATCAGATCTCACAATGAGATGTGTGGTTAGGCTCCGCCCAGATATATATGTGATTTTACTTTTGATTTTCTCAGGAACTACTAAACGTATTTACACCATATATGCAAAAGGCACATGCCTGACCTGAGGACTACCTCTTTGCCAAATTTCAAGTAATTCTGTTCAGCCGTTCGGGCTGTACCTTCGACTAAAGGTCCAATGGGAAAATGCATGGGGAAAACGCGTTTTGGGACCCCCTTTTTTTCTCAGCCCCCACTTGACGAATCACCCCTAGACTTTCAGGGTAGGAGCTGAGCGGAGCGCCCCATTAGTTTTGAAAATTTCGCGAGTATTCGTCAACTGGCGCCAAAGTTATTAAAAAATAGAATTTTCAGATTTCCTATGGAAACTCGGTCCTAACTATAACTATCTACTGGCGACCGCCAGTAGATAATATTATCTACTGGCGGTCGCCAGTAGATAGTTATAGTTAGGACCCTGTTTCCATAGGAAATCCGCAACATTCTATTTGGAATAACTTTGGCGCCGGTCGATGAATCCTCGCGAAATTTTCAAAATAGGTGGGGCGCTACGCTCCGCTCCTACCCTGAAAGTCTCGGGGGGATTCGTCAAGCGGGGGCTGAGAAAAAAGGGGGGTCCCAAAACGCGTTTTTCCCATGCATTTTTCCATAGGACCTTTAGACACAGCTACAGCCCGAACGGCTGAACAGAGTTACTTGAAATTTGGCAGAGAGGTAGTCCTCAGGTCAAGGAAGTGCCTTTTGTAGGTCTGGTGTAAATCTGTTCAGTAGTTCCTGAGAAAATAGCATTTAAATCAATATATATATGTGGGCGGAGCCTAACCACACATCTCATCCTGAGATCTGATTGGCTGTCAGCACTTCATCCAAGAAGTGTTGGCAGCCATCTTGGGACCAATATACATGATAGCACCTCATTAAAAAGCATTGCAGTTAATAGAAGATTTTAAGACTTTAGTTACATTATAAATCATTTGTTGATGGTACCATACTCATTTTAGGAATTGTGGTATGTTCTAAGGTGATTTCACCATGTGAAAAAGCCTTCTGCTGGGATATCATGATTGAGAGAAAAATATTTTCTCATGCTTTTACCACAGAGGTTTGGAAGGTGATCTATAAGCTAAACTGAGAGCTTATTTTCTGTAAATTCACATTATCTTTCTCAGTCATGTGAGAATGAAGTCTGACATTCTCAGTAAAACATGTACATCCAACAAGGGCAGAGACTGTCAGTTGATTCCTTTGTGTTCTACTGCAGCTTTCCAGAGTGTTCCAAAGAACTACTAGAGCGCTAACCGTCCTACTTATGATAAATGTATGGCACACCTGAAGCCATCTTGCTTGGATTAAAGTGGTAACTCTTAAAAGATTTAATTTAAAAAGGAACAAAATGAGGGTGTTCATTTTTCCATAAAAAGTATGATTAGTGCTGCAGAAAGAAAAATTAGGGCACATTTTGAGTGACTTCTCAAATCCTGACATGCAGACTGAAACATGCACTTTCAATACCAGCAGCAGTTTTCCCTGGTGAGCAGTAGCTTTACTACAGTGATCTAATGAGCAAAAAGAGTGCTAACATTCTGATTTTATGGCAAATGTGTGACACATTTGAATGCCTTCTTGATGGAATCAAAGTAAAAAACTGAAAGTATTTCCTACTGAGGAGACTGCAGTAAATGAGGAAATTAGTAAACTTCATAACAAATAAGTCTCCCAAGAGGGCCACCAGAGACAAAAGAGCCCAAATGTAGCCCAAATATCACCCAGATGTAGCCCAAGTATAGCCCAATGACAGAATGTCCAAGAATGTTCTTAAAAACAACTAGAGCACTTACTGTCTTCATTATGACAAAAGTATGGCACACCTGAAGCCATCTTGATTGGAATAAACTGGTAACACTTAAAACATTTAATTTAAAAAGGAACACAATGAGGGGGTTCATTATGCCATAGAAATTATGATTAATGCTGAAGAAAGAAAATGAGGGCACATTTTGAGTGACTTCTCAAATCCTCTTCTATTTCATTAAAAAATTCTGACATGCAGACTGAAACATGCACTTTTAATACCAGGAGCAGACTTCCATGGTGAACAGTAGTTTTACTACAGTGATCTAATGAGCAACTAGACTGCTAACATTCAGAATTCATGGCAAATGTGTGACATATCTGAATACCTTCATGATGGAATCAAAGTAAAAAACTGAAAGCATTTCCGACTGAGGAGGCTGCAGTACATGAGGAAATTAGGAAACTTCATAACAAATAAATCTCCCAAGATGGCCACCGGAGACAAAAGAGCCCAAATGTAGCCCAAAATCACCCAGATATAGCCCAAATATAGCCCAATGACAGAAGTGTGCAAAACACTTATTATTTTGTGTTTTTGCAGTGTTATATAGTGCAGACTTGTCAGGTATTGGAGTGCTTTACATGAGCATTGGTTACATCACACAAGAACAAATTCATTTTGGTTGTAGACATGGGGAGACTAAGTGATTTGACCAGAATCACAGAATGTCGAGCTGAAGCAGAAACTTCAACCTGGTTCCCCAGTTGCAAAGTCTGCAGTTCTGGAAGTAACACCACATCCTCTCCCCTAAGTGCAACATTTAATCAAGTTGTCAACTAGATAAAAAAACATAAAGATAACAAATAATTTAAAAGTGCTTTGTCGCTATTTGAAAACTCAGAAAATATGTCCTTATTTTAGTCTTTTAGAGCACTAACCATAATTTTGATGCCAATAAGACCCTCTCATATATGTAATTTCTAAAGGAATGCTCTAGGTATTACAGTTTTGATTACATCAAGATGATGTCAGGCGTTCCACACTTTTGTAATAAATATAGAATGTTAGCAATCTAGTTGTTCATTAGGATACTGTTGAGAGGCAGAGGCCAGGGGCACGGACTCTGAAAATTGAAGGCAGGTAGGAGGGTGCAAAGGCAACAATTTAACCACACTGAGCAGGCAGGAAGGGCCGTGGAAGCACAACAGACTATGGAGGGCAGTGGAAAGGGGGGCAGGGGCAACAAACCAACAATACAGGACTTGCTAGAGAGGCTGTTGGAGGGAAGATCTATTACGGGTCAAGGAAGCTAGGGGCGGTCCCCAGAGCCCCGGGAGCCACCACAGAACTGAGCAGGAGAGTGAGTCAGGGACAAAAGGGGCACCTTAATTTGAGCCGGGGTGCCTAGGAACGCTTGCTCCAAAAATGAAGAAAACAGACATATGAGACATGGAATTGGAGGCAGAATACGATGGCAGTTTAATGAGAAGATGCAACTTCAAAGAAACCGCAGAATAGAGACATAAAGTACAAAATACAGAATCCAGATAATCATACAGCTGTCATGATATTCTCTGTATCTCAATTAATGGACTGACAGAGAGAGAGAGAAAACACATCTATAAATGCATCATGAGAAACAAGTTACACCAAGGAAAATGTTACCTAGGGACACTCACATTTACTCTTAGAGCAAGCATTCCTGCAATTACAATACAACATCTTTTAAATGCAAAAGTAAAGAGAACAATGGTTAAACATAACATGACATTTCATATAGGTAAAATAGAATAAGATACTTCAAGCAAAGCAGAGCAAGACATTTTAAGCAAAGGAAGACAAGAGCTCCCAATTCTTGGGGAAAACCTGCACAGCCTGTTAACCTACATACAGACGGCGAGGTTGTCCGTCGATATCTGTGGGTGCTCCCTTTTTATATCATTTTGTGGGCTCCTTTGCACGCTACATCTACCTACGTATGCTACCCAAAAGCTTCGTCTGCAGATTTTACCAGAAATTTCGTCATTTACCCACTTAATGCTGACAATGGACTGGGTGAAAAGGTCAGTCTCTAAGGCCAATCGCTTATCGTAAGTTCCATAGAGCAAGCAGAAAATAATGGGTATTGTACAGGAATTCAATATATTCATGTATAAAATCTCCTCAGTTCTCCTAACTTGACGCTCTGCGGTTGCCACTTCCTTAAAAGCGGGAAACCTGCCCAGGAAGCAAGTACCAGTCCAGGATGCAGCCTACTGTATGTCGACAGCTTCAGGGGGATGTTGAACTTTGATACCGAGCACGGAGCACTCGGGTAGGGTGGGGGCTACTAGTTTGGAGCAGAAGGCCTCGCAGACCTGCCTTCAGACTGCTATACACTAAAATTGCAGAGCTATGGTCAATTTAACAAAGAGGCCTACATATTGAACAGAAGGGCCTACACAGGGGTTTTATGCTGGCTGAGTGGTAAGGATGTCTCAGGATAATTATATAGCAACACAGGACCCGCTGGTCAATTTAATACGGCCTACAAATGCGGCTGGCAAGGCAAGGACAAGGGTCTCATACTTCAGGTGTGGACAGAACGGGCCAGGGGCCCCCTGTGATACAAAATCTACCCTCCTTCAAGGCTGTGGCAATGTAATAGACCATTGTGGGCAGAAGGAAGAGGCAATGGTAGTACAACCATACATGCCAACAGACCCGATTCAGCCAGGAAACGTCCAATGTTTTTAAGCTCAAATGGGCTTTATTTGATCTGTCTCCTGTCTACAATATCCTCTTTTTCAATGTAACTCAAAGGGGAAAATCAATACCCCAGTTTCTTTTCAAAATCTCCCTCTTACCAAGTTCAAAATGTTCGCAAGTATGGTACTTTGGATCATGGAAGGAAATGGGATAGGGACATGGACTTGGATAACAGAGGACAGGAGAGACATGGAGAGGTGCACCAAACTGACCCTGCAGGGCAGGCATCAGGGTTTGCAGCAGCACAATACACCACACAGGGCATGCAGGACGGGAGTGCAGCACAACAATCCATAGAAAGCAAGAGGGAGGGGACAGGACCATGCACATGGACAACAGAGAACAGAGGGGCAAGAGGCAATGGTAGCTAGCTGACCATAATGGACAGACAGGAGAGAAGGCTGCAGCATAACAGACCATAAAGGGCAGGAGGGACGGATCAGGGGCATTACAATGGAACAGACAAGCCAGGAGGGAGGGAGTAGGGGTCTGCACATGTAAACAGAGGGCTGGGGGAAAGGGGGCAGGGCAGGAGCAGCAAGATAGCCATGGAGGTCAGGCAGGATGGGCACTAGAAGCAAGACACAACATGAAGAGCAACAGTGAGACTGTGATGGCATACACACAGACCATGGAGGGAAGGTGGGAGGGGGTCAGGGGCAGCTAACTGACCACACAGGGAAGGTGGGAGGGGCCATGGCAGCACAGAAGACCATGCATGGCAAGTGGGAGGGTTCAGTGGCAGCACAATGGCTATGATGGGCAAGAAGGAGAGTGCAGGGGCATGCACAAAGGACGATGGAGGATAGAAGGGAGGGTCAGGACCTGTGCACAGACAAGAAAGTTCAGGGGAAGGGGCCTCACAACAGACCACACGGGGCAGGCAGGAGGAGCAGTTGCAGCACAACAGACCAGGGAGGGCAGAAGGGTGTGGCAGTACAATGGACCATGTAGGACAGGAGGAAGAGGATAGAGGCATGGCATGTGGACAGGCATGGTGGAGGTGGCAGGGACAGGTTACAGTCATCTGACAATGCTAGGCAGGTGGAAGGGGAGTGGCAGCTCAACAGAACACTCAGAGTAGATAGGAGTGGCAGGTCCATGGGACATGGTGGGCAAAAAGGATGGAGCAGGGGCATGCACAAAGACATCGGAGGGCAGGGGGAAGGAGAATAGGGGCAGCAAGCTAAGCACAGAGTTTAAGCAGGAGGTCAATGATGGGGCATAGAATTGGGCAATGGAGGGCAGGAGGAGTGGACTGGTACATCATACTAAATTGAGGGCAGTGGCAGCACATCAGACCATGCATGGCAGGAGGGAGGAGGCTAGTCCATGGATTCACACAACAGAGGATAGGGAGGAGGGGGATGGGGCTGCAAGCTAACTGTTCAGAGAAGGCGGGTATTAGAAACTTTATTGTTTTTAAAACATTTTGTCTGTGCAAACTACTTAAAATATGAACAAGTATGCAGCATAATCTCACTTTTATTCAGGAAGAAGAAGACGTTAGTGACTGTGACTCCGGGCTCACTTGGCAAAAACACCCCCTGACCCTCCACCCCCTATCGCAAAATGTAATGCCCGTGAAAAGGGTAGGTGAACACAGTGTTATATAGAACATAGTCCTGAGAGCACAATTGAAAATGAAAACTAGATATAGTGTATGGTATAAACTATGCACCAAAAAGTGTGATATAAGATGAACCAGGCGTGAAATATAATATGCAATACATTGTGCGCAATGACAGATTCATTGGAGAGCGCGAGATAGCACAGGCACTAGCGCGTGCTATGCGATATGCGCCTTGGAGTGTAATATGCACAGGGCAGTGTTGTGTAACCTAACTAGTCTCTAAAGTTGTAATATAAAATATGTGCTGGGGAGTGTAACGTTGCATATGCACTGTGACAAAGATATGGATCCCAAATTGTAATATGTATGGCATAGCACTGTGCGTTATAACATAGGCATCGAGGAAGGCACGTTAGATGGGGAAATATAACCCGTGCGAAGACAAGTGTGGCATGACATTTTCACGGGGTGGTGTTACAGTGCACATGGGCTAGAGAGTGTCATAGCATATGCACTAGCTAGTGGAATACAATACAGAGGTGTGTGGCACTCGGCAGGCAATGGTGGGTGTAACACAGCATTGGGCTCTGTCAGGAGCGCGCTGTGACTCGCAAGTGATGTTCGTCCCCTTTCCAGAGAGTAAAATAAAAAGTATTACACATCCGGCAGTGGATGTGTGTTTTATTAACTGTGAGGGGGGTTTCTTGCATAGTTTTGGTCGAATTTTTGTCGAATCCCCTTTGAATGGCTTGGTGTGCATGTGTATTAAATGTGCCCGTCAATAGCTACCCATGTTTGTATAAATAAACGACAAGGGTGTCTAACGGCATTAGGCACGGTAGAGCATCAGACATGTCAGAGCTTCACTAGTGGTGTAAATACATTCCACGTGGATTAATTGCATGCATAGTCGCCTTTTAATGAATATCACGCAAATCGTCATGGTGATAGGTACGTACGGTTTGTCCAGCATGTCCTAGGTGTGTCTATAAATATATATTTTTTTAAAATAATAAAAAACAGTGGCCGGCCCTGGGGATTGGGGTCAAAAAAATATAATTAGGAGACAGGCCCTGGGGGATGGGGTCATCAGGGCCAATAAATTAGAATAAGAAGGGGAACCACACAGCCCCCCTTCTTAAAAAAATAAAATAAATAAAAGACTGGCATCGTGCCGGAGGCCATGCCCCCTCCATGCAGCACTCTGCAAACGCGCCCCCAACAGGCATCTCCAGTATGCGCCAGGGAGCTGCGCTGCAGACAGGTGTTCTGAGGCCAAGCCCCTTTTTACACCTCTCTGCAACGCAGCTCTGTGGCGCTTACTGGAGGTACCTAGTGGTCTAGTGTGACCCTAGGGACCCTTAGGATTCAAGGGGACTTAATCTCTCAACTTAGAACAGCCACAGGGCGCGTTTACACAGTGGTGAAGGGAGGGGACGGGGCCTGAGGTGACGTGTGCAAACACGCACCATGGCACGTTTTAAATTGGGGATATAATTTCCCTTCAATACTGAGGGCCCCTGGGGGCTAACTAGCCCACCAAGTGCTTCTAGTAAGCGCTACTGAGCTGCATTGCAGAGAGGTGGTCCAGGCCGTGCCACTTTTTACACCTCTCTGCAATGCAGCTCTGTGGCACTTACTGGAGGTACCTAGTGGGCTAGTTGGACCCTAGGGACCCTCAGGACTCAAATGAACTTAATCTCCCAACTAAAAACGGACACAGGGTGTGTTTACACAATGGTGAAAGGAGGGGACGGGGCCTGAGTTAACGTGTGCAAAAACGCCCTGTGGCCTGTTTTAAGAGGTAGTTTTAATCCCCATGCCCTATTATATACTAGGGGCTTATAGAGGAGGTAAGGCTAATCACAGGGGGACCCCAACGCATAATGTTCCCTAGTGTATGTAGGTGTTTTCACTGTATTCTAAGTGTCTTTTAACATAGCACTGGCTCTAGGACTGGTTAGTCAGACTCAGTTACCACCAGTATCCGTCTGAAAAAGTTGAGGGTACAGGATGATTTCTGCTCTTCTTTTTGTTCTTTCTGCACGTTATCCTTCTTCCTGCACTTATCTTCGTATTTGAGGACTTCTGTTGCTTCTTTCTGCACTTCTTTTGTTTCTTTCTGTGCATTTTTTCTTCTTTCTTCACATGTCCTATCTCTGTAGGCATAGTTAGAAATTAGCATTTAAAAAACCTTTGAAATTAACAGAAAAAACCATAGGTTTCAGGCACGTTATAGTTAGGAATTAGCATTTAAAAAACCTCAGAAATTCACTGAAAAAACCATAGGTTTCAGGGGTGTTATAGTTAGCTGGACTTTTCACTTGTACAAAACCATTGAAATTCCCCCGTTATAGTTAGTTCAGCTAACTATAACTCGCGCGCCCGCAATGCACTGCTGATGACGTCACATATTACATCACTCATGACATGGTCAGTGACATCACTCATGACATCACTGATGACATCTCAAATGACATCACTGATGACATCACTGATGACATCATCCTTGTGATAGAGTGGCAGACCTCCTCTCACCCTAATATAACCTTTGATACACACATTCAAAAATAGAGACTAAAATTTTCAAAACAATGGACATACCAATACCAGTTACAACAACCTCTTCAGTAATTCTAAGATCCACATACACATCCACTCATTCACCAACAGTCCAATACAGTCACTCATACATGTACTCACTCATCATATGTACTCATACACCTATACATCCTGTTACACAATGCCACTCATCCATAGAGTTACTCACACACATAGTCACTCATGCTAATAAAGAATCAAACATACATTTACTTGCATATACAGTTATACACACACCACCACACTTACTTCTACGGAAACTTACACATACTTAGTCTTTTAAACAATCACTTATAGAAACACATACTTATTCATACAGGAACTCTTTCAATCTCTCACTCTCACATATACTCACATATATACACCAATAGTCACATATACCAGTTTAAAACATATGTAGTTACTCATAAAGACACTATTGAGACAGTCATTCACTCACTAACACACCCATACACACACTCATCCACCCATACAGTCCTGCACACATACTGTGTTCAACACATACAAACAGTGAGTCACTCATTCATGCACCTATGCACTACGTAATACCCCCACCGAACCATGCAGACACTCAGACTGATACTCAAAAAACCAACTAATAACCTATATAGACACCCATGTAGCTACTCACCAACCCATGCAGCCACTTATACACAAAATGAGAGACTGATACAGATATTTACATATTTAAACATTACTCACTAAGCCATGTATTCACTATGATACACTTAATCAGTCAGTTACACAATCAATTTTTCAAAAACAAATCATCCATTTAGACACTTATATACCCATTTATTCTTCCATCGACCTTGAGATATACATATATAAAACATATTTAATTTTCAGAATAACACACATTCACTGGATGATGTCATCAGTGATGTCATCAGTGATGTCATTTGAGATGTCATCAGTGATGTCATGAGTGATGTCACTGACCATGTCATGAGTGATGTAATATGTGACGTCATCAGCAGTGCATTGCGGGCGCGCGAGTTATAGTTAGCTGAACTAACTATAACGGGGGAATTTCAATGGTTTTGTACAAGTGAAAAGTCCAGCTAACTATAACACCCCTGAAACCTATGGTTTTTTCAGTGAATATATATATATATATATCGGCTATATATATGTTTTTATATATTGTTTTTAATGTATTCCGGGCGAGAATATTCAGTGCTTATGACTATTGATGAGAATCCCCTGGAAGAGAATTGGCCTTTTGAGGATTGTAATTTAAAATCTGACTTTATCATTGAAGAAGATTTTTAATTATAATTTCATAGATACCACACATGAAATGTTTATCTGTCTTCAATCAAAAGTTGGCACTTATTAGATGTAATGAGACAACTCAATGTAATATTATGAGACAGACAGGGCTCACAGTAATGGGAAAAAAAATTAAAGAGTTTTTCACTATCAGGGCAAGTATAACTTAAAAGTATATGTCCAATCTTTAAATTACAATGCACCCTGCCCTATGAGCTACCTAGGCCCTAACTTACATGTGACTTATATGATATAAAAGGGGAGTTTAAGGCTTGGCAAGGAGGATATATTGCCAATTCCAATGGGCAATTTAAAACTGCATTCAGGCTGCAATGGCAAAGCCAGGGACATGTTTTAAGGGGCTACTTAAGTAGGTGGGACAATAAGTGCTGCAGGCTCACAAGTAGCATGTAAGTTTCAGGCCCTGGCTATATCGTATACCACACTAGAAAGGAATTATATGTAAATTAAATATGCCAAAAAGGTGTGAACACGTTAAATAATGTTTAGGGCAGTGAGCACAATTACTTTAGCAGTGATTAGCATTGGTAAAGTGCACAAAGTCCTACTGCCAACAAAAACAAATTCAGCAAAAAAAACTGGAGGATAAAGGAAAACGTTTGGGGTGACCCTGCAGAGTGGGCCAAGTCCAACACGACTATTGTTTCTAAGTATGGCATGCAGATATGTTTGCATGCAAGTTAATTATGCAAATATGGCAATTACACTAAAGAAATATATATGGTGCCTGTTTAGTGTTAACCAAGTGATTTTAGTGTACTCGGGGCTGATTCAGTATTTTGAGATACTAACTGCTGCTGTTTTTAAAATGATGATTGTGAAGTAGTGAAAAGCCCATTAATAGTAACCGGTTAAATGAAACCCCTAGGGTGGCATTGATAGAAATCATTAGAGGACCTATTTACAAATTCCATTTTGTCATACATTTAGGAATACTACAATAGTACTAACCATGCACTACAAATGGCTATTCACTAAGCTATTGGCGGGGTTCTCTGTCTCATCATCCCCTATATTTTATGTTTGGAGATCGCCACCACAACCGTAGATTCTCTGCACGCAACACTTTTTGAAGTAAATGTGGGAAATATAGAGTTGGAAAATGTGGCACACTTCTGACTAAATGGGAGGGCTTTAGGGAGGAGTGAGGAGGGGTTAAGGGACGGTTAGGGAGGGGTTTAGGAAGGGATTTGCACCCACAAACAAAAGAGTAACCCCATTCCTATTCACAAACTCCAGCCTTGAGGACACCTTGATGATAGAGGAAGTATCTTGCAATCAGCAGTCTCATAACATGGGCAATATTTATTACAATTTCTATTGGAACTAAACTACTTTGATACAAAAAATGTATGTATTTTATCACATATAACTCATACAAAGTACAGAAAACAAGAAAATGTACCTGCTCTGCAAGATTCTTTGCGAATATCGGTGATTTTTCTTTTAACAATGTCATCAGATCTTTATAAATGTCACTCTTTCTCTCATAGTTGATATCATCTTTGTCCTTCTGGCGCCCCTTTAAAACAACATTTTTAAATGATTACATATAAATACATATATATATATATATATATATAGCGTTGTCATCTTCTTATACATGCGAAGGGGTTAAATGCAAATTACATTATTACTATTCTGGCCTCTGATGACAGCCCAACTGGAATTACCTCGCCAACTCCAAGTCATCCACTTCGTCCAATCCTTATTAACGAGACATTAAATAACTCAGGCTTTCAAGACAACATTGTTCAATCCATGACCACTAAGTCTGATTTCATTTGAGCAGAATAAACAAGAATCACTAACTGAAAAACGCAGCACTCCAGTGACATGAGAAGAAGGGGAAATATACTGAAAATTAGAAGGGGTGCTGAAGAAGGGAATATAATTTGAAACAGAGGTCGGCATTTTATACAGCAGATACAAACAGCAGCCTAGCAAAGGTTCGAATTTCCTAATTTTGTTTGCGTTACTTTAAAATACACTCAGATTAATACAAAAAGTAATTCAAAACCAACACTGCAGTACCAAAAATTTACTTCGATGAAATGGAAAACAATGAGACAGAGAGAAATGCAGCTTGAGCGGTATTGGCAGTGAAAGTCAGTAATTTGACCTCCTTTTTTTACTAGAAAAAAACAACATCTTTCATATATGTCATGCATAGGGGTGGGCGGAATTTGCGAAATTAACTTTCGCAAATTATCGCGAAAATGTTTAAAATTATCACAAACAAGCGGAAATATCGCGAAGATGCGGAAGTTTTTTTCCCGCATGTTCGCGAGATTTTCTGCATGGTTGAGGGTCGCCAACTTACCCAAGTGGTTGCTTGCGGGCGCGGCCATCTTGTTTTGAGTAAGGGCGCGAACTGTCGCGAGACAGCGCAAATGGCTAAAAACAATACAGCATCTCATGGAGAACGCGACCGGATCAAGAAAACTTGTCGGCGAACGCAGGGATTCAGGTAAGGCGATCGCGCGCACGCGAGAATGTATTATTTTACAGCGCGAGCAAGAAACAAATTATCGCCAAGCTGCGGAAACTGGAAATTTTGACATTTTTGCGCTCTCCGCGGAACGCAAAAATGTCAAATTATTGCAATTTCCGCGAACGGAACGAAATTTTCGGCCAGGCCTAGTCATGCATCGCAGTAGCTTAGAGTTTAGTAAGGGTTAGAAGGAATCCTCTCTTTTTCAAAACTTTTACCACCCTAAAGCCGTCAATGCTGCAGCTTACTGCACTACATAAGGGAAGCCCCAAACACAGAAGAGCTGTGAATATTTAGTGATCTATGAAATATTTGTAGTTCTCGAAGTATATATTTTATACCACCTATTTCACCAAAGTTGGCACCCCACAAATAAATTACTTTTATTAAGTTTGGTCCATACTGCTTGAGATTCCAGGGAGAATGAGTTTTTATTTTAGTATTCTTTAGATGG
This sequence comes from Triturus cristatus, assembly GCF_964204655.1. Lineage (NCBI taxonomy): Eukaryota > Metazoa > Chordata > Amphibia > Caudata > Salamandridae > Triturus > Triturus cristatus. Next base: position 428,589,161 of record NC_140593.1, read on the forward strand.
TACATAGTGGTGAAATTCTGTCTCCTTTTTGGACCGGATGCCTTGAATAGTTAGCATACAGAGAAGAGCTCCCCAGCCTGACAGATGTACAGTTGTGACCATCGTTTGTGTGGAACAACACTCAGGTGAGATATAAGACAATAAGTTACTTACCTGTCACTGTAGTTCTCCAGTATTGGAATCTTTCATAGATTCACATGCTTGAATCATTCCCCGTTGTTGAGATGGGAGTCCCCGGTATATCAAAATAGCAATGCAAAGCCAACACAAACCAGAAACAAAATCTAGGCCCATTTCCGTTTTGAAACTTATCTCTATTGTTTTGTAAAAGAGGCCAAAAATTAAGCCTGAACCAACCAGGATCTCTCACATCTAGAACACCTCTGAGAGAACCTTAGACCCTCAGATTTTCACAGCCAGCGTGCAAAAAGATACACCTCCAAAAATCCGAAAGATGAGGCTCTCAGGGGAGGAGGGTGGGTCACATGTGAATCTATGAAAGATTCCAATTCTGGAGAACTACAGTTACAGGTAAGAAACTTATTTTCATACTCCAGTATTGGAACTGTCATAGATTCACATGCTTGAATCAAAGTACCTAGCAGTTAGCAGCACTCTTTTTCTTTTCTTTTTATATTTTTAAAACACAATGTGTCAAATCTACATTACAAAGACTTAAAACCATAAGATATACTTTAAGCTATTATTCTTAAAATCGACCCTTATTGCATTTAGAAAACATTTGCAAAACATATACATAATATAAGAAAGACGTCATGAGAGGAAAAGAGAAACTATATATATATATATATTCCACTCGCACTCACTGGTATATCGGTGTTGCAAATTCAGTTTTAATTACGGCAACAGCATTCCTTGACAAGTCCAAAACCCAACGCGTTTCAGTCTGCCCACAGACCTTGCTCACGGGTAGCAAAACGTCTCAACCATTGTTTCTTTTACATTAGTCACGTGATGTTACATCACATCCTGGTTGTGTGTCACCACCTTGCATTCTGGTTTTAGTAGTGTAATAAAAGAAAAGAAAAAGTGTTTATTGTACAATTGTGTATAATTATCTCCACCATGGCGTTCGTGGCTATGCCATTATTTATGGTGATAGTGCAATGTGTTTTGGTGTTATTATATGTTTTTGGGGTACACTGTTGAAATTACAATGTTTGTAATGTAAACAATGGGCGTATTTGTTTCTATTGCGAATTCTCGCATTTCATATGCCTTCAATGACTATTGTTCGCAAATTATATGGTGTTATTTTATGAGGGTTTTCCCTTTTTAAATTACACAATCATGCCCACTAGTGGGCCGTTTTAGTTTACCACCCTGCCCATACCCAGGTTTCCCTGTGTTATTTCTTTTATATTACTCCCATTGTTACTTTAAATTATCACCCTCTGTTGGGTATTGTTTTTTAATCTCGAGGATATCATGGACTAGGTTATGCTCTTTTTACTTCTAATTATGCCCTCCAGTGGGCCATTTTATTTACGATACAAAACCTATGTCATATTGAACCTAACTCTTAGTGTGCCCCCATAAAATCGTGAAGTGTGTGATCTAAAAATTACATTTCGAGAATACACTTAGGTCTTTCCGTGTAATTACCAGATTCCAGTCTGGATAGAGAGATTATTTTACAAAGGCTATTTCTGACTGTGGTATACTATACAGAATATGAAATATCAATTCCCTATTAACATGATTTTTTTTCCCCAGTTAATAAAAAAGCGAACTTCTTTATAAATGTGAGTACATCTTCTCGTCCTTATTGAGGCCATGAGGCGCCAGAGTTCTGAATGACAAAATATGATGTGATTCTTTCTGTCTCAAAGTTTTTTCTCGACCATTTTTACAGCGTAAAATCTCAATTTCTTCCAGTCACTTTCATGGTATTTCTCCATATGTTCTGCAACACCATAACTGCGATCTTTGTTTACTGTTGCCCTCACGTGCTCAAGGATGCGCTTTTTGAGTTCACACACCGTGCTCCCCACATACTTCAATTTGCACGTGCATTCGATTATATAGACCACATATTGGCTTTTACAATTGATTAATTGATATATTTTCCACTTCTTTTGATTCGCCATTGTGATCTCTTTTGTATTATGCGCGATTTGACAAACTTTGCAAGTGGAACATTTGTAAAACCCATTTATTTGTAACCATGTCTTCTGTTTTTGTGTTTCGAAATGACTGTGTACAAATTCATCTTTGAGGTTTTTTGCTCTCCTGTAAGTGATTTTAGGATGGTTTCCCACTATTTTGACCATAGTGGGATCCAAACAGAAACTATTCCAATGTTTTCGTAGAATTTGCTCAATTTGTTTCGATTGTGTAGAAAATGTTGTGATTAATCGGATTGTGTCCCCCTCTTCATCTTGCTGTAGTTTATTGTTCATAATGATGTCAACTCTTGCTTGTTTTTCAGTTTTTTCCAGGCATGATGTAAAAACCTTTTTGTTATATTCTCTTTTTATGAATCTCATCAATGATTGTTTGCTATGCTTGCGCCATTCCTGTTCCTCCGAACATATTCGTCGTATCCTCAATAGTTCTCCATATGGAATGTTTTTCACAAGGGTAGCTTGATGGAAACTCTCCGCATTCAGTGTGGCGTTGCTCGCTGTACTCTTTCGGTGCAATGTTGTATGCACTTTCTTCTCCATGTCCAGAAATACCACTCTGTTGTTGCTGATGTTATACGTGAAATGTATGTTGGTGTCGGTGTTATTTAAGATGTTAAAATATGAGTCAAATTCTTCTTATGACCCATCCCAGATTATGAGGAGACCATCTATGTATCTCATCCATGATATTATTTTCTCCACATATCGGTCATAAATTTGTAGGAGGTAATCCCCAAATCACCTTTGAAAATGCAGGGCATTAAGTGATGTATTGTGTAACAGTACTCCACCCACTGATACAGTTTTGAATCCTATACAAGGATTCTACATCTGTGGAGCATGCAAGGCTTGTAAAGTTAGCACCAACCGTAAAGATATACAACTATCTGTAATACAAAAACCTTTTCACATTTCTAAACACTTAACATGTAAATCTGACTACTGTGTGTATGCTTTATGTTGTCCATGCTCCCTAGTGTATATTGGTAGCACAGTACATCAAGTCAAGAAACGTGTTTTGGAACACATGCGAGCCATCAATAATGAAGACAAAAACTATCCTGTCGCAAGACATTTTAAGGAGTTCCACAACAAAAATAGTGGTCTCCTACAGTTTTGTGCACTAGATAGAGTTCCAGTAACTGAAAGAGGAGGCAATCGAGTGAGGGAACTTAGACGGCTTGAGTCTAAAATGATTATAAAATTTGGAACAGGGTTTCCTTTAGGACTGAATAAAGACGAAGAGCTATCAGTTCATCTAGGATAAAATTTGTATTACACAGGTTCTTGTCCATTTTCAAAAATTTATTAAAATCATATCAGTATCAACCATGTTTGATTTTAATCATCACTAAGTTCGCTATTGACTCTGTTTTTATCTTGTTGTAGGAGACGAAGATATCAGCCTGCTCTGTGGAGAAAAACAAAAGAGCTAAAATATCGAATTATGGACTATTGATTGTAATGATTGTTTTCTATTGTGATGAATGAAAAACATTGGGAAGTCAGGTTTGGCTTTAAATTCATGAGTTATAAGTTGGAGTATTAGCCCACAGGGGCAGAATAGCAGATTAATTGGTTAATCACTTTGGGACATCAAAATTGTGGTATTAAATTGAAATTAGGATTGTTTGTATAGCCAAATACAAGTTTTGGTAGGTTTATAAAGTCGCCCACTGAGGCATGATTGTAAATAACTTGTTAACTACAATGTTGAGGTGATAGTGGCCCACTTGGGCGAAATTATTAACTAATTGGTTGCCATATGATGACTCGTTTAATCAGCATGGATATTCCAATGATATTCTGTATAAAAACTGCACTCATAGTAACATTGTTATACTAATCTAGTATAAACAAAGCAATTTGTGTGTATTTGTGTCCATTACAATATGGCCGACAGTTCTGTCTCCACTGAAATAGAGCATTTGGGATATGTAGTCCTACTTCTATTTTTTTATGTCAATTTGTAAAGTGCACTATATAAATGAGATTTATCAAACTAACCTTTGACCCGTGACCAAGGTGCGGCTGCACCGAAACGCATCGGGCGTTTGACTTGCCACATGCCAGAATAAAATTTCTTTGCGTATATGGATTTGGGCTGGAACGTCTCTCTGTGTCAGCATCGACGAGAAACTGTCAGATATATATATATATATATATATCACCCAAAGTTTGCCCAGAAGCTTGAGGCCGCACACGTAGCAGGTAAGGTTTCAGCCTTTATTTATGAACATGCTGACAGCTTCGTATCGTAATTTCAAAGTCCTGGCCTGACGCGTTTCAAAGCAATTTCCGCTTCTCCTCAGAAGCCGTGACAGCGGAAGGTAATTTAAGGCTTAGACCACGCCTCCCCTGCGTGTTTGCAATCGCTGTTAGCTCCAGGTGTACCTTCTTAAAAGTTCCTGCTTTTGTACTGCACGCTGGGATTTGTAGTTTGTTTCAAGCCCATTTCGACCCTCCAGTGGGTTCCGTCCGCTGCACACACACTTTAGGACACAGTTCAGATAAGATTCGTTCAGCATTGATTTTTTCGACCCGCTGCGCTCATATGAAAGGGGATGTTGCCCCCCTCATGGACACTCTCTGGGTCAGAGTGGTGCGATCCCTCTGCGGCCTGGCATCGCCGCATTATATATATATTAATACTCCTTCCTTCGTGTCCACAAAGAAATACAGAACGAACTCCACTTAGTACATGCTTGAATATATTTTTATTTTGTGCTTCTGGCCGCCATGATGCGTTTCAGGCTACCCAGAGACCTTGATCACATGACATACTCTCGTTTTTTTCCCATTTTAAAGTGACACAGTGCATTACGTGAAAATAAATATAAAAGACAGACTATCCATTCGATCTCTGTTCATAAGCTATGCTTTTAACATAGTTCACCGTTTATAGAGTACATCATTTTCATAAAAACATGTGTAAAAATATCAATAAATATTGCAGTATAAATACATATATAAAATATTAAACACATGTTTAAAATGATAGGTGGCAACTGGGCAGGTAAATTCATCTTATATCTGCATAATGCATGAAAATAATTTTTCCTCATCAATTTCATTTTCTTTTGAGAAGCCTTTCTGTGCAAATTTGCAATTTTTAAAGACAATAGCTGTATAAATACATTTTGTTAAAACAAATTACACACAATAAAAATCAGGTCAAATTATGATACCAATTTTTGATGTTGGTCTACCTTTTCTTGAGGGCTGATCAAATCTACTCCAATGTCCATCCTTGCATATCTCGATTTTAATCCTATTAGAGCCCAAACATTTTCTGTAATTGGATTCTTATATTCTATATACAGTACAAAGTTGGTGCAAAGCATGTTCTCAACGTGCTAAAGTGCTATTGTGATAATTACTAATCATTGAATAAAGTGACACCGTGCTTTATGTATTTGTTGTTTTCCAGTGTGCTATGAGCCCATATGCACCACTGGCAAAAAAAACAGGATTTTGTTAAGGTAAGAGGAGACAGACTTAATATCATTTAGTATATTCTAAATGGATATGTTGTCAGTCTAAGTTATTCATATTATAGCCAGGTATACAGATCTTCTGTCGTGTTTAATCTGCGTGGACTCTTACTATCTAAATCTAAGATGTATTTTGTCTCTAGTCTTCGAGTCTTCTGAGTATTGCATCTCTATTACACATTATATATATATATATATATATATATTCAAACCATGGTTCGCGGTTAGTCTCTGCCTCCTTCGTGGTGGCGGGCTACCGGCAGGGTCGCGACCCCTCAATATCCAAGCAAATCAATCCTTTCTTCATTCAAAGATTGCGCCGAGCCCCAATTTTCTTTCAAAAGCGTGCTTTATTGATTAAAGCAAGGACAAACAATATCCCCGACGCGTTTCAGAACCTCAGTTCCTTGGTCACGGTTCGTCAGACATTCTACGTGCATCATGTGATATAGTGCAAATCATAATGGCAATACAAACAAAGGACTACGGTGTGGCCTTAAGATTGTAGTCAAATACGCCACCATATTGGAATGGTTGATAAATCACATTTGAAAATATGATAATGTAATTGTTTGAAGCTTTATCACATTGATAAACAAAAATTGCCAACCAAAAACATGATTTAAGCATTCTTATGTGAATATAATTCAATAAATCAAATATTTTACCAAAGTATAGATCATTTCTGAACAAACAATGGAATTGAAACGTAGTTTCCTATTTTACCAAAAACTATAACCCCAGTGGGTAAAATGAATGCAATGTGGTGCCCTCTTTCTAACCACCCTCAACTGTATTCGAATGCAATGAATTGTAAACTGGCAATCTGTTTGACTGTGAATCCAATGTGTTCAGAACTCATTCAAGTGATAACACGGTATTACCCCAGTGGGTCTACATGATAACAATAGAATACATGCCCAAGTGGGCTGATCTTTCAATATATAATTGCTACAATAATATCAATTAATGGAGTATAACGCTGCAATTCATCACCATCAGGCATACACTCCGTCTCCTATAAAAAATAAACCAAAATGCACTAATCAATACAATGGTTCTTATTAACCTGTTAAAAGCACAACAAACATCATACAAACAGGATGACACAGCGAGGTTCAAGAGTTAAAAAATTACTTAAAATTAGCAACAAAGATGATCAGATCAAAGCTGCTTATTCGATATTTCTCAATTGCAATACAGATGTTGAAATCTAATGTTATTCTAACCAAGATGGACTGATAATTCTTCGTCTTTATTAATCCCTCCTGGGGACGTTGTTCCATATTTGATTATCAGTCGTGATTCTAATCTACGCAATTCTTGCGTTCTATTTCCTCCTCTTTCAGAAATGCCAATTCTGTCCAGAGCACAATATCTCAATAGACTGATATCCTTTGTTTGTATTGCCATTATGATTTGCACTATATCACATGATGCACGTAGAATGTCTGATGACCCGTGACCAAGGAACTGAGGTTCTGAAACGCGTCGGGGATATTGTTTGTCCTTGCTTTAATCAATAAAGCACGCTTTTGAAAGAAAATTGGGGCTCGGTGCAATCTTTGAATGAAGAAAGGATTGATTTGCTTCGATATATATATATATGTATATATATATCACTGAAAAAACCATAGGTTTCACACATGTTATAGTTAGCGGAAATTTTACTGATAAAAAACCAGTGAAATTCCCCCGTTATAGTTAGTGCAGGCAACTATAACTCACGCGACCGCAATCTTCTGCTGATGCTAATACTGTATTTAGACACTTATTTGCCCATGTCTTCTTCCATACATTTTTAGCTATACATATATTACAAATATTTTTTTTTCATAAAGACACATATGTCATCAGCAGAAGATTGATGTGAAAATGCCGGTGTTGCTGTTGCCAACGGCCACTGACCTGGAGCTCTTGCTGAAAGGCTCTCCATCCTTCCAGGGAGGCATCAGTGGTGATTATGAATGGCGCTACTGTAGCGAGAAAGGAGAGACCGGTCAAAATATTTCGACGCGAGGTCCACCAAGAGATGGCATTGACCATACCTGGCGTGACGGTAATGATGTCCTTAAAATAACCTACTGCCTGATGCCAAAGGGCATATTTGTAATCCGCAGAAAGGAATAAGAGGGATGCAAGATGACATTGGTCCCAGGAGAGACTTATAGCGACAAACTGAAAGTGACCTTTTTTCTTGCGAATGACTGAGCCAGCGATATTAACTTCGCTTGTTTTTCTAGAGAAGCAAATGCCTTGTTTAGTGTGATTTCCAGTATTGCTCCTAAAAAGGTGATATTTGTGGAAAGCGTAAGGCTGATTTCACATTGTTCAGGGTAAGGCCTAGCTTGGCAAACAGTCTTGTACATGCCTCCGTAGATGACTGAGCTGCTAACTTCGATGATGCTTTGATCAGCCATTCGTCCAAGAAGGTAAACACTGATGTTGTTGTTTCCTTAGAAAGGCTGCCACTGGAGCCAGGCATTTGGTGAATATTCTCTGAGCCGATTTCAGGCCAAAAGGCAGCACCTTGAATTGATAATGGCTAATCAAATGTACTGTCCGTGGGAGGAATGGATGGCAACATGAAAATATGCATCTTGTAACTCAATGGTAGTCATGTGATCCCCTGGGTTTAGAAGTAAAAAAATTTCCTGTAAGTGCACATGGGGAAGGACTGTTTGATGAGGTAGGCGTTGAGAGTTCTCAAATCCAGGATCGGACGCCATCACCTGAAATGTTTCCGTACCAAACAGAAACAGGAATAGAACACTTTCCCTCTCTGGGACCTTGGAAGTGGTTCTATTGCTCCCTTTCAGAGCATTGCAAGAATTTCTAAACGTGGAGATGTAGGTGTTTTACTTCTTGCCAACCTGGCGAGTGCAAGGTGGACTGTGAAGGGTCTCCAGGGTATGGCGAAATTGTATAAGTTTGAGGACCCACAGGTTCGTTGTTACTTCTTGCCACTGATGAAGATGTGACGAAATGTGCCCCCCCAAGAAAATCTGTGGATGAAGCAGAATATCGATAGCCGGAGCCTGGAACTCATCATTGGCGACGTGACAAATCCTTTCCTTGCTGCCCTGCTCTCCCTCTGGGGGTAGAGCTAGAATATGTTCCCGATTGTGGTTGACGCTAGGCATACTGCTGTCGATTTGGCTGGGAAGAGGTAGTGTAGGAGGGAAACCTATATTGTTGGTATCCACCTCTGTAGAATGGAAAAATCCTTCCTCTCGCTCCTCTAAATGGTACCTTTCGGTACTGAAGTGTCTCAACGACCTAGCAGTGTTGGTGTCTTTCTGTATATCCTGCAGCGCATCATCGCTATGCTTTCCAAATAATGCCTCTCCATCGAATGGGAGGTCAAAGATCTTGTTCTGTACTTCTGGCCTAAACGGCATGGCTCTGAGCCATTCTTGACGGTACAATACTGCTGCACCTTCCAGTGATCTGAATGTTGTAGTAGCATATCCATTGCACTATCTATCACCTCCGCGGATGCCCTTTCTCCTTTCCTGTAGGATCTTCCCTGCTTCTGGTTTACTGTCCTCAGGAAGCTGATCTCCATACGGTGCTAGGTCGCAACACATTTGTCAATCATATCGACTCAGAATGGTGAGAGCATTGGCTGCTCTGACTACCAGAGCAAACATTGAAGAGAAATGCTTACCAGCGTAATCAAGGCACCTGCATTCTTTATCTGGAAGTGTGGTAATGGGAGCAGAAGTGTTCTTAGATATTCTCTGCACTGCCTAAGAAATTATTGAGTGGCTTTGGATGATCCACAAGGCAGGCAGGAGCATCTTCTGGAGCTTTGTATTTTTTCTCCAATCTGGATAACACTAGCGTCACTGTGGCTGGCGTTTTAATTCCTTTTAGTCCTTCCTTCCATATGTGACTTACAATCAGGAAAGCTCTTATTGATTTTCTATAGGGCTCTTTAAAATCGCATAAAAAACAGTCAGTTTGAGACATCGGCATCTGGAGCTCACACCTTTTGGCAGCCATTTCAAGTAAGCTGTGAAAACCACCAATGTCCTCTGGGGCGAGTCAATGGGTATAGGAAAGGGAGAAGGTGGCGTGGGTATGAGGTAGTGGTCCCAATCCTGGTGTTGATCCCTAAATTCTCCCTCTTCTTGGACATCATCTGTAGTTCCTGGATCTTGTTGAGGACCAGTGGTGGTGATTTCGGAGGAAGTACCAACTGTAAATCTAGAACTGTCTGGGGAGTAGATTGAAAAGAATGGGTCTGAGGGGACAATATAGACTGTTCAGGAGGAACAGATGTTGGTGGAAACCTCTTCCTATAGTCCGCCAGCATGAACTGCAGGTCTGTTAGCAACAATGATAGCATGCAGACCACCTCCTCCTGATAGTCACAATGGTATTCCTGTTGAGGAATATAATACTGATGCTCCCCATGTTCTTCATCAAAATCATCTTTCTGCTACTTGATGTGCAATTGCGATGGGCTATTTGCATAAACAAAAGGACCATCATCCTCAGAATCTTGCTCTTCCAAAAAATGAGAAGGCAAAAAAGGTGTAACTTTGTTAGGTGAGGTTTTTCTGGCGTATTCTGTTTTGCTGTAGGTTCTTCTCTCTTTTCAAGTGTTTTTCTCTCAGCGATGATCTTGTCGACAGTACCGTCAATGAAGTGACTGTTGGTGATGTGGATACCGGTGGCAATTCACAAACCATAGTCGTCGTCGTCACCGTAGATATCATTATTGTCATCATCACTGTTGATGACGTCGTTGTCAGTGTCGGTGACGTCTTTATTGTCACTGCTAGTGTCATCGATGTGGTCTCGTCGACGATGATGGCGAAGCGGGATAACCGACGGCGAAGAACATAAAGGTTTCACTGATGACTGTTTCACTGCCAATGGTAGAGATGGCGGTGCGGCACTTGTCTTCTGTTTAGAAGCTGAAGACTGGCGGGCCTCCATACTCATCGACAACGATGAGGGGTTCTTCATCAATGGCTTTGTCGACGATTAAATTTTCGTCTGCGGTTTGTCTTCAGGAAGTATAGAGGAAGGCTTTAAAAAGTGTGCCTCCCTTGAGGGGGTGTAGAAGAAGGCTCAGAGATGGCCTTTTTTGATTTACTGTCTCCCAATGAATGTCCCTTTTTAGGTCTCGCCTGAGCCAGCGCTTTAGCGCTGCTCTGGCGAGAGCTTTAGTAAGCCAGGTTTTGGAAGTGCAAACTTGTACCTTTTCAGGCCTCCAGCCACAGTGCATGTGCGCCAGACGCGAACACCATTTGTCCGCCTGCGTGATCACTTTCGCAGCCGCTTTATGTTCTCAGTGAGCAGCGCGGCCACTGAGAACATCAAAGCGGCCGCGAAAGTGATCACCATTTGCCAGCCTGCGTGCCTCTCTCCCCTACCCCCCCTCCCTTATCCCACTATCCTGCTTGTTTACCTTGCAGCCTTTTGTTTTTAGGAAAGATCTTCTTACAATGCCGTTTGCATTTTTCCATCTTGCTCACAATACTACGTAATCACATCAGCAGTTTCGCATTGAAAGCAAGGTGAGCGATAACCAGTCACCATTTGCGGTTTTCTAAGAGCTTCATGCCGAAACCGCCCGCCTCCGACCTGTGTCACTTTATGCTTCTCCGAATGTGAAAAAAATCACACGTTTAGCGTCATCACTTTGAGAGGCTCCGCTGAATATTTTCAGCTTTGATTACCACCTCCTATGAACCCTACTTCGAGTTGTGGGATTGCTATTTTACTGCTCATTTTCACATGGTAAAATGGACCGAATGTGATGATATTACTGCATGCTGAAAAAATAAAATAAATATGATGTGTCTTCATGCGATTTTACAACAATGAGTAAACTTGGCGTCCTAGCACAAGTCCATTAAGGTAAACCCAAACATGGGGATTACCCCTAAAAATCCAATCCACCTCAAAGTATGTTGTAAATCATAGCAACTAACCTGAAAATAAATTCAGAATTAGATAAAGGTTGCATGAGTGTCATGAACTGCAACAATAATCCTTAAGTAAACACAAAAAAACCCACTGTCCATTCCCTCAAAAATACTGCGAGGATATACGCGGTGAAATGTGCACTAAAAAAAGGGCATGCCTGCCAATATCGGTAAGAAAGCTCCAGGTCTTTGTGGCAGTTCTCCAATTCTCGAAGACATAGCGGCATGGTAATCCTGCTTCTCTGAACATCTTTGATATTCTTATGTGCACTGGCTTTGTAATGGTATTATGTTCTTTGATGCAAGCAAGAAAAAAGCATTGGCAAAGCCAATAGGCCTCGCTTATGCAGTATCTATTGGCTTTGTCATGTTTTTAGCCATGTTGAACAGCAGCTCAGCGAAAAGTAAAACAAAAGTGACATGACGAGGGCAATGCTGAGTGCTTTGTAGTGCTTTTTAAAAACCTTTCAACCACGTTGTGCAGCAGCCACGCGGTTATACAACATGGCAAAAAAAATTGACAAAGCAAAATAGCTCTACCATTTGGGTTTTTAATGTTTTTAAGCCATGTTGTACAGCTGTGTGGCTGCTGTGCAGCATGGTCAAAAGTAAAACAAACAAGCATTTGCAATGCAAAAGGTCTCGCATTTGCGAGTGTTTAAGCTATTGGCATTGTAAATGGCAATGCCTTTTATTTATGTTTTAAAAACCAACACGTAAATAAAAGGCATTGTCATTTACAATGCCAACAGCTCAAACTCTTGCAAATGCGAGACCTATTCCATTGCAAATGCTTGTTCTCCTTTGCAGATTTGTGAGGAGATTTAGAGGGACTGAGTCCATGAGACCTAAGAGAGGTCTTCTTGAGGGCTTTCTTTGGACGCTCGCTGGAAGAATGAGCTTGAGGTGATCTCTCCCTCTTATGCGACCTCCTAGATGATTAAGAGGACGCCTCATCACTATCCTCACTCAAAAGCAATTCCTTCCTGGCCTTTAGTTTTTGAAGCCATATTAGAAGGCGCCCCTCACGATCTCTCAAAGTTTTGTTTGGAAAGGTACGACATACCTTACACTCCTTTGCCTTATGGTTGGGAGACAGGCAATAAATGCAGTCACTGTGAGGGTCATCTGTATGAAGTCTTTTTTTAGAGCAGGTAGCACAGGTTCTAAAAGACTCTTTTTCTCTTTTTGTAACATGGCTATGCCAGAAAAAGGTAACTCAGTACTGAAGAAGATGATATTGCAGTAGAAGATGTTGAATGAAGCAAAAAATCTGGTCTAAAACCACTGAAGTAGTTGAACAAGTTGAGCAGATTTTAGCGGAGACTCCCAAGCATGAAGTGCGGTAGGAAATCTGAGGGATCTAAGGTTCTCTCAGGAGTGTTCTAGAGAGTGAAAGATCCTGATTGGTTCAGGCTTAATTTTTGGTCTCTTTTACAAAACAATAGAGATGAGTTACAAAACTGAAATGGGCCTAGTCCTGGTTTATGTTGACTTTGCATTGCTATTTTGATATACTGGGGCTCCCAACTCGACAACGGCGAATGATTGAAGCATGAAAATCGATGAAAGTTCCAATACTGGAGTAACTCTTGTCATCAGGCTACTTAGAAGGACCCACTGTGACATAGACTGCATAGCTGCTTGAGATAGTTTGTTGTCCAAGTTGCCTCTACCAGGTATTATTGATCCTTCACCTGTTCCTGAACTGGTTTCATAGTTTGGATTTTGGGTCAATGACAATGTACATTATGGATCTCAGAACAGAGCAGATCAGAGATACTGTTGTAAAAGGGATTGTCTGGGGTTTGTAACACTTTTGCTGTACTTATATTACCCTTTACTGTGAAGAAAACACGTTTCTCTGAAATTACATACAGTACAATTCACATTATCTATAACAATTGTAAGAAATTTTGAATGTGACCCATGCTGCATCTGTGACTCTGGATCAAGTTCTGTAGCTAGATTTTATTTCACCAAATTCTGTCTAGTAAATTTGATTATTAACAGACTAATTGGCATTAACTTGGGAGAAAATGCAAAGTCACAAAGGTTGTTAGGATATATTCCATCTGCCAATTATACGTTTACATTAATACGTAGCATCAGCAGCAACTCAAAACATCCCCCTCCCATTGCCCTAGAATAAATCAGCACTGCTCTTGTGCTCTTTCTCTTCAGTCTATCTTCACACCGGCTCATTTAAAGTTTGTTAGACCCATTACTTGTGACAGCCATTGGCTGCTTGGTTTTACGTTTCCATTCCCCTGCCTTAATGTCTGATGTTCCCTTAGCTCTAACAGGGTTCTACAATCAACATCTTCCCACCTATGGAAAGCTCTTTGCCCCATAGAGCTGTGGAGGCTGGGTTGTGATGTAAGGCAATGGGAATGTTGTTAGTTCACCTTTTCCATCTACTTGGTCTCATACCTCTAGTGGTGAACTAAATAGAAAAGCCATATATGCATTTCAGGGGAAACTTGCTTTGTCTAGCTGCACTAAGTAGCAAGGGGATATACCAGCTACTGTCTCTTGTCCTGACCATCCATTTTTCTCAGCTTCCCTCGCTGCCATTCTGCTATTGTCCGCAGTTGGCATCCCTGCAATACTTTAGTAAATTGCAAGACAGGCCTCCCCAACCCAGGGAGATAGCAAGAGTCTCTTCTGGATGTGAGACTTAATTACCAGTCACACAAATTGCAAAAACGTTTTTCAGTGCTAAGATTTCTCCCATTGGAAAGTTCATGAAAATGTTTGAAATAGGAAATAAGTGAGGCAAAATGTTGATTTTTAGGATGTTTATACCCAACCATGTGATGTACAGTGGCCCAGTGTTTCAAATCTTATTGGATTTATTGGAGACAATTGTGTTTCTCCATTCTGCAAATGTCCTTGTCATAAGAAAACCGAGCTATTTAACTAAGTGTTTTTCCCATCTGATGGAGTTCAAGAAATGCAGTGTGGTCACCACACTCTGTGAAAGCATTAGAGTTAAGATGACAGATTGCTAATAATGTCTATATGATGAGCAGCACCATTCAAAAACCTGTCCAAGACAAAGAATTTCCTCAATGTAGAGTGCTTGAAGCCCAGGAGACAATATAGCAAGATGTTAAAAGCCTGTCTACCGCTAAGGAAACAGTGCAGCCTGACATGTTTACATTGTGAAACTGTGAAAATAGACTCATGTAGCTTTAAGGCTTTAGGAGCTTCCACTATCCAAGATGCTGTGTACTGGCAGTTACCTCCCAGAGTTAGTTTGTCTTTGAAGAAATATAGAGAAAGACTGCTGAGAGGGTAGTAGTTGCTGTTTCGAATGCCCAAGATAACCCAGCTGGGAAAACAGGGTGGGTTGATTGTGTCTTCAATTAAGATTCCTACAATGCTGAACCAGAACTATAAGTAACGTTTTTGTCTTCATCCTAGGATTTTCATGGCAATTATAAATGTCGGAATAGGATAGCAAGCTATAAGCCAATTTTTCATTGCATCTCCTGAGCAGAAACAACAGACACTATCTGAGCTCTTGGTTTCCAAGGAGGGGTTTCTCTTAGCTAATCAGTAACATAAATAAATGTATGCCACAATCCAAAGGAAGAAATAAGTTACTTACCTGCTACTGCAGTTATCAAGTATTGGCATCTTTCACAGAGTCACATGCTTGAATCATCGAAGTAGGAGTCCCACGGTAATATAAATAAAGCCGTAATTAAAGAACTTCCATAGGCTATCATGGAGGCAACCATGCATTTAATAGCCTATCTACCGCCTTTTCTAAAAAAGGACCAAACTATAATACAACCAGTGAGTAACCAGCACCCCCTAGAACCTTCCCCAAGAGAGGCTGAGTCCCTCAGATTTTCCATCACAAGTATGGATAGTAATACGAGAGCCTCTCCGGGAGGAGGGTGGGTTGTATGTGAATCTATGAAAGATACCAATGCTGGATAACTGAAGTTACAGGGAAGTAACTTATTTCTTATCCAGTATTGGGGTATATTTCATAGCTTCACATGCTTGAATCAGAATAGCATTACATATAATGGGGTTACCCTTTGTCCTTCATAACCTGGGTATGCATTAATGAGCTACAAACGGTTCAGTCGGGTGAACGAAATCCTCCAGGAGGACAGCAGACAAGACAGGTGGTGCTTCTGTATATTTTAATTGAAGCCATGATTGGACCAAGAGGACTACAGTTGAAGGAGGGTGATAATAACACCATCCCCATATCGAGTGAACCCTGGCTGGGTGCCTGGGATGCCATGTTACATAGCTAATGGATACCGTTTTGGACACGCCATATGTGTCTTTCTTTGAATACATTTAAGGCTGCCCTTTGGTCTGTTTTAGTCCTGAGGAAGACCTGCCATGATGTATAGTGAATAACACTTGATCACAGGGTCGAAACGTTAACGACATTACGTTATGTCCTATATCAGCTATCCTTGGAATATGTAAAGAAGATATAAGGATACACTGAACAAAACATTTTTGGGACATTTTGATTATTTGGGGTTCTGAGCCTGAGGTCTCATGTTTGTGTATGTGATCACAGGGAGATTTGTGCTTTTGACTATGTATATGTTATTGTGATGCATTGTTATTTAAGTTCTCTGGACAGCCGTCAAAAAGAGAAATGTGAAAAAAGATAGATATATATGTTTTGATATATGAAAAATAATAATATATTTTAAAACAAGTAAATGGTTGTGTTGTGTCAGTGATTTTCAGAAATAATATTTGACCTTGTCCATAGGCTACGAACAATTGATCTGTCTTGCGGATAGACTTAGTCTTTTGCAGGTAGAATTTAAAACACCTCTTAATGTCTAGAGTGTTTAGTGTTTGTTCCGCAGGTGTAGAAGTATCCGGGAAGAAAGTCCTGAGAGAGACATGTTCGTTACAGTGGAACTGTGAAGGAACCTTAGGGATGAATTTGGGATTCGTCCTGAGGATAATCATTTCATCTGTAAAACAAAGGAAATGATGTTTAATGGTGAAAGCTTGTATTTTGCTAACCCTTCTAGTTGATGTTAGGGTGAGCAAGAGAGCTAACTTCCACGTTAGGTACTTGATATCCGCCCTATAGATGTTTTGGGGAGCATCTATATCGAGAGATAGCTGCGAAGTGAACCTTAATTGAAGAGTATACCAGCCCAGTTTTAGACAAAGACAGTAAGTATGATAGGATTTGCTCTGGATCAGAGAGGTACGGATGTACTTTGCAGACACCAAAGGCACAACCGTTTCCATTGCAGTCTGTACGTCTTGTTGGTGCTGTCTGCACGAGATCTGGCAATAATGTCTTTACACTCTTGCGCAATTGACAAATCCTTAAATTCAAAGAATTCAGGAGCCACGCATGCAATCAAAGAGATGCTGGCTCCGGGTGACACATCTGACCTTGGTTCCTGGTCAACAGGGTTGGTGTCGGTAACAGACGGATGGGCTGGGCTTTCGAGAGGAAAAGAAGCTCCGTGAACCAGTGCTGCCTGGGCCATCGGGGGGCCATCAGAAGAAGGCGGCAGTGTTCCATTTTCATTTTCGTCAGGACCTTGGGTATCAGTGGAATGGGAGGAAAGGAGTAAGCATATATCCTGACCAATGCATAGAAAGGGCATTGCTCCGAGAGTTTGGGAGAGGGAATCTGCTTGCGAAGAACCGGCATTTGGAGTTGGTGTGGGTTGCAAAGAGGTCCAGCGCTGGTTTCCCCCAATGTGAAAAAATGCTGTCACGCTAGTCTTGTTCGAGCTCCCACTCGTGGCAGTTGTCTTTGGCCCTGCTGAGGGGGTCTGCCAGGGTATTCCGAAGCCCTAGAATATGTTCTGCTTTTAGGGATATTCCGTGAAATGCAAGCCAGCTCCAGAGCTGTTGGGTGCCCTAAGAGAGAGTCAGAGATTTAGCTCCTCCTTGTTTGTTGACATAAAACATGCTTGTGATGTTGTCCGTATGGACCAACACCGATTACCCTTTTATCCGAGGGAGGAAAGCTTGCAGGGAGAGCAAAATGGCCTTCAACTCTAGCCTGTTGATATGCATCCGACGCACCAGCTAGTTGTTTAAAACCTGTTGTGGCTTTGTCCAAGACAAAGTCAAAATTTCAGCCGCTGTGCGCTCTTCCTCAGGCAGGATCTTACAAAATTCCTGTTTATTTTCCTCCGGTATAAACTCCAGCATGGCTCCAATCTCCAACCTCATTTGCTGATCGTAGGGACCCAGAATGGCTAGAGAATTAGCAGCCCTGATAAAAATTGCAGTCGTGGACGAGAATCTCTTCCAAATGAAATCCAAACGGCATCCTTCCTTGTCCAGAGGAGACGTGATGGGGTGGAAGGATTTTTTGATCTTCTCTGAGCCGCTTGGGAAATCACAGAGTCCGGTTTGGGATGACCCTTAAGGCATACGAGGGAAACCTCGGGCGCCCTGTATTTTTTATCTAATCTTGGCAGCACTGGCACTTCAGTGGCCGGTGATTTCATTACTTTAGGTCCTTCCTAACAGATATGGTCTACAATGGGTATATATCTTACCAATTTCCTTGATTCTTCTTTAAAGTCATGAAGGAAACAATTTGATTGCTAGACTATTATGGGCAGATGAAACCTGGACGTAGCCATGCCCATCAGATTATGAAAACCTACAATGTCATCTGGAGGTGAGTCAGAAGGACGACAAGGAGGAGGAGCTGGTGTAGGTATAATAAAGTTATCCCATTCATCAGTGGGTGGAGGAGGGTTGTGAATTTCTCCCTCTTCAGGCTCTTCTTCAGAAGAGGATGGATCCTCTCTAGGATGAACGGGATGATGTGACATGGCATCATTCTAGGGGTAGGAGGCAGTATTGGTGTAAGCGGTGCTACAGGTGGTGCTGATGGAGGTGGCAGCACAGCAATGTGTTCCTCTTGGGGTGGGAACCTTTTTCTGTAGTCCGTGAGCATGGCCTGTAAGTCTTGTATTAAAGAAGAAGGTAATTGAGCAGGTTCTTGCCTTGGTGGATCAACATAATATCTAAAATGCTTATATTTTGTAGGAGGAACTGGATAG
This sequence comes from Triturus cristatus, assembly GCF_964204655.1. NCBI lineage: Eukaryota > Metazoa > Chordata > Amphibia > Caudata > Salamandridae > Triturus > Triturus cristatus. The sequence goes on from NC_140593.1 coordinate 428,607,799, forward strand.
TGCTGGTAGTACTGCTCCTCGTCATAATAGTCCTCATCCTCCTCCTGACACTAGACACTAAGTTCAGAAGGACTATGCGCAGTCCCAAATGGACCATCATCATCCGTTTCCTCTGTGTTTAGAAGGTGACTTGGGAGTAAAGGCAAAATTTTGACTGGCAATTGGAATCCAGGTCGTAGCGATGTTCTGGACAATCTGGATGGTGTGGACTTCATTTGCAGTGACTGACTTTGTCGATGGGAGAGACGTCAACGGGACCTTCAGCGACACTGATTTTCTTGTCGATGGCAAAATCATCGTTGATGTCTTCATCGAAGCAGTCAACGGTGTGCTCATCGATGGTATGCTCATCGACGGTGGAGCCTTCGTCGATCGTGGAGCATTTGTCCATGGTGGAGCCATTGTCGGCAGTGATGGTGTTGTCGTCACCACCGGCGTCGATGATGGCACCCTTGTCGCTGAGGTCTTCGCCGACGGTAAGGATAGTATCAACGGTATTGGGGCGTTGATGCTTGCCGTTGATGTCGTAGGTGCTGTTGACGGTCTCGACGATGAGAGAGTAGTCGTCACCGGCATTGCTGAAGAAACAGACATAAATTGTCCAGTAAGAAAAATTAGACTTATCTGAGAGAAAAGTTGAAGAACTGAGCAGAACTCAGGGAGACCCTTCACACACGACATGTGCTGAAAATCTGAGACACTCAACCTCTCTTGGGAAAGGTTCTAGAGGGTGCTGGTTACTGATTGGTTGTATTTAAGTTTGGTTCTTTTTTTTTAGAAAAGGAGGTAGATAAGCTATTAAATGCATGGTTGCCTCCATGATAGCCTATGGAATTTCTTTAATTACTGCTTTATTTATATTTCCATGGGATTCCGACTTCAACGACAGGGAATGATTCAGTGATGTGAATCTATGTAAGATACAACAATACTGGATAAATAGATTGGTTTGAAATGCCAAAACACTCTCAGATATGGCATAGTTATCAAATACCTGGCTGGGCCTTCTAAGGAACTTTGTTTTATTGAAGCAGAACCAAAGTACTCTTCCCATATCTAATAAATGCAGGGAGAGTTTTACTGGAGTTGATGGATTTTGAAAGAAGATAGGTAATGTGATGGCTTGCTAAAGATGAAATCCGGCAATATCTTTGGAAGAAAGGATGAATGTGTCTTCATTACCAACATATTTAGATGAAAACCTGTGTATGATCCCATAGCTGAAAGGGCGTGAATTCCACTCAACCCTTGAGCAGTTGTTATTGCTATTTAGGTAGAACTCATTCTCATTGTTAATCTTTATTTCGGTCACCAGGACCATAAAAGAATGCATCATAAAAACATTTTGAAACACAAATAGTACAATAATAATTTACAGACAATTGACCAGAGTAAAAAGCTGTCATTCAGTTAATAATAGCTTAATGCAGTGACTACGGCTGTGCCACATTGCCGTTAAAAATTTTGAGACCGCAAATACAATTGGGGCCGAAAGATCAGTTTTTAAAATCCTGTATGCAGAAAGGTGACCACTAAAGCCCATATTTTTGAGAATTGGAACAAGCCAGTACTGTCTCGCTCGTCTGTATGCAGGGCAAAAGAATATTATGTGCAGGTCACACTCCTTAGGATGCGCACAAGCTGGGCATTGCGGTGAAGTCTCAGAGTTTGTCCAGCTAGCAGTGTGCGCTTTTAGAGGAAGGGTGCCATACCTCCATTGCATAAAGAGCTTCCTGGTGAGCGGAGGGCCCATATTATCAAATACTAGCTCTTGGCAGTATAGGTCTTTAGACTCCAGAAATTTACCTGTTAAGGACCTCTCCTGTGTGTTTTTAATTTGGACACGTAAGTGGCGTTCATAGTAGACTTGGGAGAGGGACTTCCTTGAAATTCTGGGGCAGGTGATTTCCGGATGAGACCATAAATTCTGTCTGCCTAGTGCCTCACATGTTTGTTTGATATGTCTGAGCCAGGGGAACCGTGCAGGATTGCAAAGTCTCAAGATTTCCTGGAGCTCAGATCTATAATCAGACAATTCAGGTGTAGACCATAACTTCCGCCAATACAATAGGGGTTTGAGAGCCAATTCGTCCGTGATTGGTCTGAGGCCTAGGTCGAGTCTCAGTGGTAGGAGAGGGGTGCTTGGAGGGAGACCTGTTAAATGTCTGAGAAAATTGTTCTCGGTCACCTGGAAGGTCTGAGTAGCAGTGTGACCCCATACTTCAGCCCCATAAATCGCTGCCCCTTTTGCCTGAGTCTTGTAAATTTGTAGGCGGGGGGAGAACGGCTCATAGGTCAAACCTCGAGACATCCTTGCCAGACCTCCTGTCATTTGAGTTAGTTTCAAATTTGCTCTGGTACAGTGTGAATCCCAAGACAGGGACTGATTTAATGTTATCCCGAGGTACTCAAATGTGTAGACCCTCTCTAGTCTAGAGGGCCCAAGAGTAGGATTGGGACGAGTGTTCGATGGGGGGTTGAAGATCATGTACTTTGTTTTGGACGCGTTGATCTCCAACCCCCGAGTCGCACAAAAAGCTGCGAACCCATCAAGAATCCGTTGGATGCCCATAGGAGACTTGGAGAGCAACAGGGTGTCGTCCGCAAAAAGGATAGCGGGTACCCTCATGCCTCCAAGCCTCGGAGCATCGATGTCTTTCAGCGCGTTCAAGTGGGTAATCACCCCGTTGACAAAGAGGCAGAAAAGAGTCGGTGCCAGCACACAGCCCTGTCTGACCCCTCTGGAAACGGACCGTGAGGGAGCCCCCTCTCCCGCACCTCACCCTTGCGAAATTCCCCAGGTGCAGTCTTCTCAGAATGGTAAGGATATCATTTGGGATACCAAGATCTTCAAGAACTGCCCACAATTTTTCCCTTGGCACTAGATCGAATGCGGCGCGTAGATCAACAAAGACCGTATACAGAGTGCCGCCCTCAACTAAAACGGTCTTCCAATGAATAAGATTTAAACGAAAAATCTGATCAATGGTCGATACTTTCCTTCTACAACCAGCTTGATATGTGCTCATAATATTTGAATCCTCAATCCAGTCCTGCAGGTGATTGAGAATAATTCTACCAAAACGTTTTTGGGAGACATCAATAAGGCTAATTGGTCTATAATTGGCTGGGAGCAGAGGAGAGCCCTTTTTGAAAATTGGGACAATCTCTGCGCCCAGCCAAGTGTCTGGTAGTTCCATGCCCTCCAGGATGGAATTAAATAAAAGCGTAAGATAGGGTGCCCAGACTTCAGGTTCTTGCTTGTAGAGGTCGCCCGGCAAACCATCCAAACCTGGCGCCTTTCCTGTCGCAAGACCCATAATAGCCACTCTAACTTCTTTTAGGGAAAAGGAGAGACCCGACGGGATAGTAGCTTCCGTCGAAGCAGGGTCAGCTCCAGTCCCCTCGGGGGGTGTTGGAGGGAGGACCACCGGGGCGTCGGAGAGACTACTCCGGGGCACCTTCCTACCGCAAAGTTATAGCCGAGCGCCGCTGAGAAGCCCCCTAGGGGAGGTCCTTCTCCTATGTTCATACTAGGCCCAGTAATACCACCACACAGGACTCCGTATCAGTTGCTTAACTTGGTTCTTTATCAACAGTAGTACGTTCAATATTTACAGTGGGATCGAGGGATCCAATAAGAGTCTCAATGTCTTCAGAGGGATAAGGTAGCAGGACAGTCTTAGTACCAGCCAGGTACGGGAAGGCTCTGCGCCAGACCTTGAGTGCTGGTCTCGGAGCGGCTCGGACGTGGGGAGCCGCGACGGCGTCTGCAGGGCTCGGGTGGTAGTTCCGCTTCGTCGAGCCGCGACACAGTCAGCAGGGCTCCGGTGGTAGGTCCGCTTCGGTCGAGCCGCGACGAGGTCAGCTGGGCTCTGATGGTAAAGTTCAACAAGGTCAGGCCGCGACAGCGTCAGCAGGGTCCCAAAGGTTCGTGAAGGTCTTTAAGCACGATGGAGCCGCGACGTCGTCAGCAGGGCTCAGAGGGTGGGTTTCAGAATGAGTCTTCTTCCGTAGGGTCAGCCGCGATCCGATCAGCAGGGCTCTTGACTCCAGGATACAACTACTGTCCTGCTGTCGGGTCGCCCCAGATATAGGACTGGAGCCCTTTGATGTCCGGACCCTTGCGCCCGGAGGGGGCGGAGAGGCCGGGTAGGGAGCGGCCAGACGCCCAGCAGGAGAGGCGCCAGGCCCCAGAGAGCTGTGGGGTGATCGCACCTAGGTGTGGAAGGACGGTTGGGGGTCCCATCGATACTGCTCTCCGCCGGTAGTGGGAAGGGTTCACGTGGTATGCCCCGGGCCAGGGGTTGGCGCCTTGATGTCGGGCCTCGCTGGGACAGAGGCCAGGTGAAGCGGGGTCACGCAGGTGGTAACGTGGAGTGACGTGTAGTCCAAAATGGAGGAGCCCCGAGGTGCATGGGACCTCGTGCGGCTTGGCGAGGGGGAACAGGACCACGCCACGAGGCCGGCTCCCACAGGGGGCATATATAGGGACTGGAAATGGTCCCGCCAGGACTTGGCTGAAATGTTAGGTTCAACCGCGGGGGCCAGTTCCTCTGAACCTGTGTTTACACAGCGCCAAAAGTTCCTGGAATCCCCTTGTGCCAAGAATTTCGTTAGTTTCGCCCATTTATCGTGTTCCCATTCAAGTTTTGCATTCTTGATTAAGGATTTATATACTGATCTTCTTTCCCTGATTTCTATCCGACTTTGGCCTGTCTTGATTAAGGACAGAAGATTGCTCTTAGCCTTCCTGCAAGCAGAGTTATACCAAGAGGGGCAAGAAGTATGAACACAAGCCCTTTTGGGATTGCTAGTAAGAGTCTCTGATGTGCAAATCGTGAGATCTACATGTAGCTGCCTCAACTTGTTGAGTGATCCCGGGGTACTAGGCTGCAGATTAAGAGCTTGAGCCTTCTCCAAAATTGGGATGAGTAGGACATATAAATTTGGTAGCATCCCTTTTTTAGCTAGTAGGCTTTCCCATTTTATTCTACATCTGTTAGTTGAGAGGAGTAATCCCGAATCAGGTGGTTCCTGATCATTCTCCTTTGGTTCAAGGCCAGAGTAATGTAGCTCGAGCTGCAGGGCGTTATGGTCACTATCTTCTCTTTGTAATACCCGGAAGTCACTTATTTGTGACCAGAGGGCAAGTGGGACCAGAATGTAATCAAGTCTTGATGTTTTGCCCTCTCTATGAAAGGTACAATTGGGAGGAATATCTGATGGCAGCCTTCCATTGCAGGCCCTAAGCCCGTGTTTGACAGTGAGCGATGTAATTTGCACCGCTAGAGGGGACCACATTCTTGGGGCTGGTAGATGGGACGGTGGTATGGACCAGATATGGTCTTCCTCCTTGGTCAAGCCATCCATTGAACCCATAAGAGGTTCAAAGTGACAGTTCAAATCTCCACCTACTATGTAGGGGGTGCCCAAGGGAATTGCATTTAGGACAAGATCAAGCTCAGCAATAGTAGTGGATTCTTGCGAGTTACTGACTGGCCTTGAGTAAACATTTATTACCAGGAGGCTTTGCGAACCTGGCCACTCCAGTCGAACGGCCAAAATATCCTCCAAATTTACTAGCATAGGGGAAGCCCTGCATCCCAAGTGTGAGGCTATCCAAGTTACAAGCCCACCAGAGGGGCGGCCTTTGCCACTCCATTTGGCATTCTTGGAGAAGGCAGCAAAGCCAGTGCGGGTGATGTCCTCCCTCATCCACGTTTCTTGGAATAGGCATATGTCCTTGTTTGCTATAAAGCTGTTCCAGAGCTGACAGTTTAATTTGTTGGACAAGCCCGCAACATTCCAAGAAAGAATATTTAAGAGGGGGGTTTGGTGTCTAGCAGGCTTGGGGGGTAAGGGAGATATATCCATAGAGAGGGCCTTCGGGTCAGTGGGCGCCGCATCCAGTGCTGGAGCATCTATGATAAGTGTGGTAGTATCCAACACACTAGATTCCGTGTTGGTTTGTGTCTGCTTGAATCCAACACCCTGTGTAAAAATGTCTGACTGTGGGTCGTTTGGTGGAGGCCTTTTCAGACCCAGCACATCACCCGTCCCTTTCTCACTCAGTCAGTCCACCCAGTCAAGATAGCTATACCTGTTGTATGTAGGAAAATGATTAACCGCAGTAATTCTAGAGATGGGGTATTCTGGGCTTGCATTTAGTCTCCCCCTACGATCCCTTCTAGTTACCAATTCCCATCTCTCTCCAACCATTTCACGCCCTAGCAGAGGATAAAAGAAAGACAGGGGGAGGGTGTGGATAGGTGATCCGTACGTGTTTCTGGGCCAACTACAAATGTACTTCACAGTGGCGGGGTCCCTAAAATTAATCACAGCGCAGTCGCCCTGGATGGACTTGTTGGTATTACCCACCCAATGGACTCTTCTGACCGTGAGGACCTCGCTGTGTGTTCCCTCAGGCAAGGGTCTATTATTTGACAACCAGTGAATGATTTTATTTTTTAGTGCGCCCTCTGGTTCTCTAGCAGGGAAATTCAATTCAGGAATGCCAGCTAGGATCACTACATATGGGTTAGCCTGTGGTGGAAGATTGATTGTTATGGCCTGTATTGCTTTCAGCTGTGACTCAACTGGAGGCGCAGCGGAAGCATCTTGAACATTTGTATTTGTATTTGCACGCATTGGCTTGGCTGATGGTAGATGCTCTGTTGGGCGTAGAGAGAGTTCACATGTTAGAGTAGGGTGGGGTTGAATTGGACCTTTCCTAAGTGGAGGCGAAGATTTGCTCTTGCTTTCTTCGCTTATCTTAGTGGGTGATGGCTGCTTCCCCTCTGCCCTGTGGGAGAGACCCTTGCAAATTTCTGATCGTGTTGTTTCTATCTTGGAGATGCGATCCTCCAAAGGACTTAAGATTTCCTTGAGGAGGGTTCGGATATCCAAGAGATTAAGGGGCTCGTTTACAGGTGGGACATTTTGGTTAGGAAGCGGCTGAAGCATGTTAGACAAGGATAGTGGCCTATTTTTCCCAGTGTGGTTCAATGGCTTAGTTTTAGAAGTGTGGTGAGTATGGTCATTTGTTGAGTTTTGTTTAGTAACAGTCACTTTGCGACCTCCTGTGAAGCCGGCCGTCGTCTTTCTTTTAGGGATCGCTCCTTCCCTCGCCCTCCGTGCAGGCTCAGGGTTTGAAGTGAGTTTCTTGCTAATTACGTCGTCAGTGGGCGGAGTGGCACTCAAGGGGGGTGGGGGGAACCTAACCCAGGGAAGAGGCAGAATGCTTAATTCCGTGATAGCAGTCATATCGCAGTCACTAGTGGTTACAACAGGGCTAGAGAAGTCAGGCAAAGCAGGAGTGCCAGTTAGCCCCCCAGATTTTGGTGCATCGGTTTGTTTGGGCGTAGTGGCGAGTGCAAGGGGACCTAGTGAGGATCGTCTGACCCAGTCAATCTCTTGCGATATTCGCCTTTCAAGAATGGATATTTCGACGATTAGCAGCGAACCGGCTTTAGCAAAGTAAGTGTCTAAGGTACCTTTAGCCGGTCCTGCAGCACGTGTAGATCTGCTTCTTGTTTCTATGGCCGACATAGTCCAGTGCTTCTTGAACAGCCGTAGGGTACAAGTGGTGTAGATGCGAGGCTTGGCTCTGCCTCGCCCGTCCTCGAACGGCCTCAAACGGCCCGCTCTTTGCCCGGTCTTCGCTCCGCGCCTCATTCCGCGCGCGTTCCGCTAGCGCGAATGCAGGGGCCAGTATATATACGGGAGGGGTCTATAGGGGGAGTGGCTGGGAAGAGGACCCAGCTGCGCCGATGGTGCTCCGGGCGCTTGGAAAGCTGGTCCTCGCAGTCCCGCCCTCCTCAGTAGTCAGTGGCTGTGTGAGGCGTAGCGCCGGTAAACAGGAATCAGGACACACAGAGTTCTGATGGAGTTGTGAGCTTTTATCTCCGAGCGGCTCCCGCGAAGCGGGGGCCGTGAGTCGCTGCGATAATCAGGGGGAGTGGCTGGGAAGAGGACCCAGCTGCGCCGATGGTGCTCCGGGCGCTTGGAAAGCTGGTCCTCACAGTCCCGCCCTCCTCAGTAGTCAGTGGCTGTGTGAGGCGTAGCGCCGGTAAACAGGAATCAGGACACACAGAGTTCTGATGGAGTTGTGAGCTTTTATCTCCGAGCGGCTCCCGCGAAGCGGGGGCCGCGAATCGCTGCGATAATCAGGGGGAGCGGCTGGGAAGAGGACCCAGCTGCGCCGATGGTGCTCCGGGCGCTTGGAAAGCTGGTCCTCGCAGTCCCACCCTCCTCAGTAGTCAGTGGCTGTGTGAGGCGTAGCGCCGGTAAACAGGAATCAGGACACACAGAGTTCTGATGGAGTTGTGAGCTTTTATCTCCGAGCGGCTCCCGCGAAGCGGGGGCCGCGAGTCGCTGCGATAATCAGGGGGAGTGGCTGGGAAGAGGACCCAGCTGCGCCGATGGTGCTCCGGGCGCTTGGAAAGCTGGTCCTCACAGTCCCGCCCTCCTCAGTAATCAGTGGCTGTGTGAGGCGTAGCGCCGGTAAACAGGAATCAGGACACACAGAGTTCAGATGGAGTTGTGAGCTTTTATCTCCGAGCGGCTCCCGCGAAGCGGGGGCCGCGAGTCGCTGCGATAATCAGGGGGAGTGGCTGGGAAGAGGACCCAGCTGCGCCGATGGTGCTCCGGGCGCTTGGAAAGCTGGTCCTCGCAGTCCCGCCCTCCTCAGTAGTCAGTGGCTGTGTGAGGCGTAGCGCCGGTAAACAGGAATCAGGACACACAGAGTTCTGATGGAGTTGTGAGCTTTTATCTCCGAGCGGCTCCCGCGAAGCGGGGGCCGCGAGTCGCTGCGATAATCAGGGGGAGTGGCTGGGAAGAGGACCCAGCTGCGCCGATGGTGCTCCGGGCGCTTGGAAAGCTGGTCCTCACAGTCCCGCCCTCCTCAGTAGTCAGTGGCTGTGTGAGGGGTAGCGCCGGTAAACAGGAATCAGGACACACAGAGTTCTGATGGAGTTGTGAGCTTTTATCTCCGAGCGGCTCCCGCGAAGCAGGGGCCGCGAGTCGCTGCGATAATCAGGGGGAGTGGCTGGGAAGAGGACCCAGCTGCGCCGATGGTGCTCCGGGTGCTTGGAAAGCTGGTCCTCGCAGTCCCGCCCTCCTCAGTAGTCAGTGGCTGTGTGAGGCGTAGCGCCGGTAAACAGGAATCAGGACACACAGAGTTCTGATGGAGTTGTGAGCTTTTATCTCCGAGCGGCTCCCGCGAAGCGGGGGCCGCGAGTCGCTGCGATAATCAGGGGGAGTGGCTGGGAAGAGGACCCAGCTGCGCCGATGGTGCTCCGGGCGCTTGGAAAGCTGGTCCTCACAGTCCCGCCCTCCTCAGTAGTCAGTGGCTGTGTGAGGCGTAGCGCCGGTAAACAGGAATCAGGACACACAGAGTTCTGATGGAGTTGTGAGCTTTTATCTCCGAGCGGCTCCTGCGAAGCGGGGGCCGCGAGTCGCTGCGATAATCAGGGGGAGTGGCTGGGAAGAGGACCCAGCTGCGCCGATGGTGCTCCGGGCGCTTGGAAAGCTGGTCCTCACAGTCCCGCCCTCCTCAGTAGTCAGTGGCTGTGTGAGGCATAGCGCCGGTAAACAGGAATCAGGACACACAGAGTTCAGATGGAGTTGTGAGCTTTTATCTCCGAGCGGCTCCCGCGAAGCGGGGGCCGCGAGTCGCTGCGATAATCAGGGGGAGTGGCTGGGAAGAGGACCCAGCTGCGCCGATGGTGCTCCGGGCGCTTGGAAAGCTGGTCCTCGCAGTCCCGCCCTCCTCAGTAGTCAGTGGCTGTGCGAGGCGTAGCGCCGGTAAACAGGAATCAGGTAGAACTAATTTCAGTTCCCATAGAGTAGATGGTTTGCTGCTCAGAAGGACAACTCCTTTAGTTAAGAAAAACCTTGAATTAACTGATCTTAAAAAAGGACCCTTAATTTGAAGTTGTTCTGCAGGTGTAATTGCAAGAGTTATAGGCTGATAATGTCCTCTTGACATGAGAGTTGTAATGGGCATTAAATAGCACAGAATAATTTCAATTTCAGTGAGTATCATGCTCTCGCGAATAGACACTTTGCTTCCTCCAGAATTTTCATGCATTCTGGTGGTAAGTTCAAATGTCCATACAGTCTGCTTCCAAAAGCCATGCTGCCATATTCAGGGATGTCAAATTTGGATGCCGGATGTGCCCCTGAATTATGTTTAAGAGATTTGGATGACAGTAGCCTCATTTGCTCCCTGATGGACATCTGAAGCAGGTATGGGTACTAATATTGCCTTGACAGTTACAACAGCATAGTAAGAATTAGTAGGACTGGAGGAAAGCCCTTGAGCAACTCATCAATAAGGTAATGCCACTGATCTGGGATCCAGAGCTCTTGATGCAAAGTCTTACTATTTTGTTTTGAGCAATTAGAAAGAGGTCTAATGAAGGTGATTCCCACTCTTCAAAGATGTTTTGAACAGCTTCATCATCCAGAACCAATTTGTGATTTTGCTCTAGAAGAGACTGAGGAAGTCTGCCTGTTGGTTTAGAGTGTCCAAAATGTGTGCTGACTTCAGCCAAAGTCCTTTGGTTATTGCCCACAACCGGATATTTACATTTCCAGCAAGAGTATTCTCGCCCTTGAACCTCCCTCTTTGTTTAGTGCATAGCTGTGTAGTTTTATTTCATCAAAGATGGACGGAAAGGTGGACCACTTTAAATTTCAGATAATGTATGTGGTAGGAGCTTTCTTTGTTCGTCCACCAACCTTGCACTTACAAATATCCAAGATGTGTTCCTTGTCCCATAAGAGATGCATCTGTGACAATTGTCTGAAGCAGTGTCTCCTGCTGGGAGGTATAACATTGAAGGCGATTTTGTCATCAGCACTACTGTGTGAGACAATGCATCACTGGGAAAATCAGTTGCAATTGGTTAACCCTATTGGCCTGTCTTTGAGCTCATAGATATTCTACGCATTTCTGCCTAGCTCTCAAATGCAGCCTTGTATTCAGGACAATGTAGATACAAGAAGCTTTAGAACTTATTAAGGAGGAGATCTTTTGAGCTGTCAGACCACTGTTGACCAGTGGGAGATGACATGTTTCTCAAATAGAAGATGCCGTTTTCTCCAAAGGAAACACTTTATCTTCCACAGTGTCTATCATAGTTACTAGATAAGATAGTTGCTACACCAGTGTGGATACTGACTTTTGTAGATTGATCTGGGGACCCAATTTGTTCAGCAACATGGTTGTTCTCGTCGGTCCTTTGACGGCCCGTGATCATTGGTTAGCCAGTCACCCAGATCAGGGTATATGAATATTTCTCACCTTCAAAGGTTTGCAGTCACTAAAGAAATGTACCTGGACAACATGCATGGGACTGACTTAAGGCCAAATGGTAGTACTTTGTCTGGATATTGTGGATATTTTGAGCTTCAGCCGCAAACCAGGCAAGGAGCAGCAGAGATCGCTCCGTTGCACGAGTTACACTCTAGCGCATCTAACGAAATGAACAGACGCTGCCAGTAAGTCATGTGGTAGAGGATACCCATACAATCAATCGATAAAGCCATTCAATACAAATGAAAAAAAAGGAAAAAAATAGAATAGCGAACTGCATTAGCCCCCGCATTGGAATGGCCAGAGCTCATCCAACTTGTATATAAAATCAGAGCTTCTCAATTTGAAATCAAAAGGATGTACTTAGAATGTTGTACTAGTTCTTGACAGCAGATACCCAGAATGACTTCCTAGGGCTGAAGGGTCACTAACACTCCTGCTGGAGTATATTGATATTACAGCAAGAAATAACAGATTCCCCACGTTTTACCTTTAAAGAAAAAAGAGATAACAAAAGAACTCATAGGTCCTGAAGAAGATGGAGCTAATGTTTTATATCCATTGAAACGTACGTCGACCTGAGAGTATGATGTCCCAGCCATCAGCATAGCATTCGAGGGTTATTGATCTTACCCCGAGTATTTTTTCATCTGTGTTTGCGATGCTGTACTGGGCAGGATGAGTGTGTGTAGTATGAGTCAGTGATATGAGTGTTGATTATATGAATGAGCGCGTAAATGTGGGGTTAGTATTTTTGGATAGCAAAATTGATGTTTGTTCCTTGAAGAGGAAAGACTTAAAGAATTTGTGTACAAATCATGAGTGTTTTTTCTTTGCACAGACTGAGATCATCTTAAGAAAATGTACTATTGAAACTTGTTGAGATATGGCCAAGAAACAGCATTGTTTAAAGAAAATATGATAATATAAATTAAGATTGTTATTTGATTGCCTTTTTATATAAGTGAATAATGAAATAAAAATAAATAAAAGCTTTTTTATGAAACTTAGAATTGTGTGTGGAGAAATCATGAGTCAATGACCTGCTCCTATGCTATATATTAGCAAGCATTAAAGTAGGTAAGGTCATGTGGGAGGTTGTTTATTCATTTTGGTTTATTTCCCCCTTACTCCCAGACCGCATGAGTTTAGTTCTATAGGGGGATGCTTTGCTCAAATAGAGTAGCTCTCAAATGCCGCCTTGTATTCAGGACAATGTAGATACAAGAAGCTTTAGAACTTATTAAGGAGGAGATCTGTTGAGCTGTCAGATCGCTGTTGACCAGTGGGAGATGACACTTTTCTCAAAAAGAAGATGCCGTTTTCTCCGAAGGAAACACTTTATATTCAACAGTGTCTATCATAGTTACTAGATAAGTTAGTTGCTACACCAGTGTGGATACTGACTTTTGTAGATTGATCTTGAGACCCAATGTGTTCAGCAACATGGCTGTTCTCTTCGGTCCTTTGACGGCCTGTGATCATTGGTTAGCCAGTCATCCAGATCTGGGTATATGAATATTTCTCACCTTCAAAGGTTTGCAGTCACTAAAGAAATGTACCTGGACAACATGCATGGGACTATCTTAAGGCCAAATGGTAGTACTTTGTATGGATATTTTGAGATTCAACCGCAAACCTTAAGTACTTTCTATGATGCATTGCTTTGGGAATGTGGAATATGCAGCTTACAGGTCTATCGCACACATTTTTTGCTTTAAATGTGGATACATTTGATGGAGAGCCAGCACGTGAAATGTTGTTTTTCTGATTTACTTGTTATTACAATGCAGATCAAGTATCATACTGCACTCCAACTTCATATCTTTCTTTGAATTAAGAAGTACCTGGAGTAAACTCCATGCCTTTTTTTTTGAGGTGGCACCAGGTTGATTTCACGTTTCAATAGGACCCAGATGTTTCCTTTCTCAAGATTGCAGATCAGTGCTCTGATGTTGGTTTTGGAGGAACTGGCAAATGTAGAGAGTATCCATGACTCACAATATTTATCACACACATTTCCATTATGATTGGTTCCAACACTTCATTGTGTTGAGATACCAATCTTCCTACTGCAGTAGCAAATGGAGGGTGGGATATAAGGTTTTCACTGTCTGTCTCCAGAGGAGAGCCTTTTTTCTGAGTTTGAAGGTCTTGAGGGTTTGACCTAGCCCTGGATGAATTTTGATGGTAATGGTACCGCAAGCTTTGCTGCTGACAGTATTGTGGTTGGTATGGCCAGCAAGTGGATTCAATCCTCAGAGTACAGTACTGTTTCCCTTTAGCTTTGTTCTGGTGCCTGAAAAACATTATATTTGTCTCCATGCCTGCAGCTTTTAGGGTTTCAAAAGCAAAAGGAATAAATGTTGGGCAGAATGCTGAACAAAGCAAACATTCACCCCCAGTCACTAAGATCTGGGTTTAATCCATTGTTCTTTTGCTCACCACACCACCCTATTTGGACCCAGCCATATGCAAATCAGTCTTGACCCTGCTCCTCATGTGAACAGTCCAGCCCGAACTGCCAAGCCAGGTTCTGCCTGGATCAGAAACAAGCATCCTGGGACCAGTTTCAAGTGATCACCCCTCATCAGCTAGGCTAGCTTGAATCCAGTAGTGCAGTGAGCATGGGACCCACATCTGGGCATACCCTTCCCACTTGGGGCAACAAAAGCAAAAGGAACAAATGATGGACAGAATGGTAGACAATGCAAACCTTCACCCCCAGTCATAGTTCTTCCTATTAATCATCTCCTCTTCTGCATGTTAGCCAAATACGACTCAACCTCAAAAAGGGAGATTCATTATCTTTTGTTGGGCATCTGGTTTTAGAGTCATCAACCTAAGCAAAGATTATCTGCGAATGGAGACTCCAGGACAGAACCCTGTTGCTGCAAGATCTGCCCCATTCACAGCATCACTGATAATCCGATTTTCCATTAGTTATCCTTCCTTCACCCCAAAATCCTACTGTTTGAGGTCGGTAGGTCATCCAAAAATCATCTCATCCCATCCTCGATTTCTCCATCAATTGTATTCTTTTTTTTTCTAAAGTAATTTCACAGCCAAGTTGTGACAAAGCAGCAGAGGAGCTGAAGAGCTAAGTTGGAAGATGGGACCCTGGAATACTAGGGCTCCTTTTAGGGGACGTTGTTGTATGTGTTCCTTCTGTTAGCAAAGAAATCGCCTCTGGCAGCAGCTTAGAATAGAGTGCTGATCATTTGTTACAATGATAACCAAGAAGTGAAACTTGGAGATGAGCTACACATATTTTGGAGTTATACAATGTGATGAAATTGCCTCTTCCTGTAGTGTTTAAAATAAGATTATGGTCGAGAGGAGAAGGTTCGCACGTGTGTTAGTATATTCTTTTCAAGAACATAATGATGAAACAAACAACCATTTGCCCCCTAAAAACAATTTTTTGTCTTGTGTTTTAGTCTAACTTTTGGAACCATTCTAAAGCCATTATTGTCCCAGGTGATACGAGTAACGCATATCAGGAAAGAACCCACAGTACAAGTGTTGTTCATAGTACATTTTCATAACACCGAGAAATGTAATATATATTTTTTGTAAAGTATAACCTAATAACATTATATGCATACCCCATTCAAAAATACTCCAGCAGTACTACAGGTGATGTATAAGGCATCAATGTCATGTGGCTTTACCACCAAATAACAAATTTCACCATGAGCTTGTCTCCAGGGAGGAGCGCGGCATCCATTTGAAAACTCGTAATCTGTAACAAAAAAAACAAAAACACTTTTTAAAACTAGTCTATGCTTAGATCAATTATACCAACTGATTTGACCACGTTATTCCGTGTATGCTGTTTAGAGTGCATTGCGAAACACAATGGGTTACATTCACGTAAAAAAGCAGTAAATCTGTACCCGTAAATATAGTCTTCAAGATTGGGAGCAGATTTACTACTCTTTGATATACACAATCATGTCCTGTACATCGTCTGGAAATCTGTCAAGGCGCAGGCCATACTCCCTGTGCGCCCTCTTTTCACCAATGTGTGAATCTATCTATGTAGGATAAAATCACACATTGTGAAATGAGGCCTGGTGTGCAAATGCACTTTTCCTCCATTGATCAAACATTTTTCCCAGGGAGAAATCCTTTCCATCTACTCCGAGTCTGTAGGAGACACGTTGCCCTTCCATTCGTTGAGGGGGATTTATTCTAGCCCTTTGGAGAAGTAAATCTCTAACCATTTCCAGGTCTTATCGAACCGTTTTGAAAACATACTCGTTTATGGGCCCTTCACGCCTCGTTCCTCCCGCTTTGCACCACTTACATGAGACTTGCTTCTGTGCATTTCTCCACACTAATGGGGCAACATTCTGCAATAGTAAAACCATTTACGCCCGCCAAGACTCCTTTTGTGAATTCTTGGGAGGAGTGCATGAAGGTATACATAACTGTAAACATACATTTGAAGCCAAAATTGCCGTAGCGAATTGCGCCAAGTGAATTTCTGCTTCTAAAACTAAAGAGTGAAATCAACCCCCATTCATAAACATAAAAAAAAAAAAAAGATTAATGCGTGAATAAGGTATGAAACGCTAACCGCATAGACCATCATAGTGTGTGGTAGATCATTGAATTATTGACACCAGCATAACAGAACCGTAACAGGACACACCCACTTGAGGGGAAAAGCCATGAGCTTATTTATTGTTAGACACATTTTCTAGAGTAGGGGTCATTCTCATGTGCTCCACCAGTTGTCAACGTTTAGTATACAGTTTTGCAAAATCTCTGATTGTGATTTGCATGCTGATGTCAATTGCTTCAATCGGACAACAACACCTATATGTCGTGTTTTATTTCGTCGCCAATTGGGAACTTGCCTATATTTATTCTTCACGTTTAGGACTGTCAATTAACACGGTCCGTTGCAGAAGCCACATTTTGGCATACAATTTGGAATTGCGCCGTGGACTTTGGTGCAATTCATTTTGAATTGACATAGGCGTTTGATGCATTTACTGCTCTGAAGAAGTCCAATTTTAAATGGACGACTCGCGTTGGCTGATGTTTTTTATGAATTGAACGCAATGAAATAAAGGCAGAACCACAACCTAAGTACTGTATAGACACTGCTATTCAAAAAGAAGTGTCATATTACACTGTTTTCTGACATTGGCTGAGCTAATTTGTTTGTCTGCATGTGGTGCAGCTCCAACTGTGTATTGTTGTTCTATACTCCTTGTTTAAGAGAGGCATCGCTGGACAGGGGGTGCATGTGGAGATTTGCACACAGGGACATCCTTTTGGGTCACAAATGACATAGGTGACTAACAATTTGGTGCTGCATGTATCTTTTGGTCCACTGCCCACATCTTGAGTAATTGGCCTTTGACTCAATTCCACGTAACATCCTAAGGCAGAAGCTAGCAGCAAGAACATCCCACCTTCATTACTGAAAAGTATGATCAACTTTTACTCAAATATTTGGCTGCATGTAAAATTGGGGGATGGCACCTCCTTGACACAGAAAATACAAACCTTGATAGGTTTAAAATAAGGATGTGTCTTAGCCCTCCTCCTTTTCAACATATTTTTGGTGGATCCCCTAGTAGCCCCAGGCGAAGTGAACACACTTATGAAGGCAAATCAATCTGCTGCCTTCTTTACGCAGATGATGCACTTTTAATATCCAAAACCGGAGTGAGACTACAACGTCTTTTGGAGAAACTGTACAATTACACGAAACTCAACGGGGCTTCCTTCAACCCTGAGAAAACATGGATAAGAATAATGGGTAGAACAAAAAAGAAACCAGGCTTATGGTACCTGAATGTCCTCCAAGTTAAAACCAGTGTGGACTTTAAATACTTGGGCGTGATCACTGATACTTGTAGAACTTTCCTCCCTCACCAGGGGGCCTTAAAGTAAAAAGCATCTACCTTACTACACATGTCTTTTTTAAAGCTTTAGAAAATTCTCTCTGGTCCCCTTCTTGATTTGTTAATGAAAGTGATTTGCGCTAAACTACTGCTCACTGAAGCCTATGAATCAAAGGTCATGCTTGGAAGTGGTTCCAATCTGCTGGATAAACTTTTAGTGAGCACCAACAGAAGGGTTTTTTACCTTACAAAACACACCTTCCAAGCACAAATTTGTCTGGAATTTGGCCTTTTTTTTTATCAAAGCCTGGAAAGACAAGGCACCTTTTTGGAACTATGCACTAAGCTGCTCACCGCAAGGGCTGACATGGTGGAAAACCAACTATGGTTAGAAATAACTAAACCAGATAGCCAATCTGCAGCCCGAGTCTAGCTGGACCACCCATTACAGAACCTACAGGCAGCTGCGCTGTGGGCAACACCCCGTTACTTTTGCAATTTTTAAAAGGTCTTCGTGGCGAGCAGATAAACAAACTTTGGCTTCATGTACGCATTTCTGGTCAGTCTTAAATAACTATGTCAAACTGGGACCGCAACGTATTATCAACATTTGCATGTCAAAACATGACAAACAAAACTAATTCAATATGGGTTAGGTGAGCTGGCAAATTTTGACTGCATACCCGCGAGGACAAGGAAAAACATCAGTTTACTGTGTAGGCTTTGTTAATCCCACATCAAAACAATTGTGCATTTGTCTGCATTTGGTCGGTTCTGTTGAAAGAAGAAGGTGCACTTTTAAAATCTCAGTTTCAGTTACTGGGCATGCGCTCCTGTAGACCCGCTGTAATTGCTTGTCTTAAAGCAGAGCATCCAATTTTGGCAGCGAGATTTGTGGAATTCATGCAGGCATTCAAGATGTTATTGACCACTCTAGCACCTGTACATAATATACTAGTCAGGCACTTTAGGACCTATTTTCAGTCGCCCCTTTACTCACTCGCTGAGAGAAATAATTGTCTTATGCTGAAACCTAGAGATGATTGCTTAAAAACCATGTTTCCAGGGATGTACTTGAGTGGATCATATTATTCTTATTTATAAAATGCTAAATGTAATAGTATAATAGAGCTGACACAGCGTCAAAAGTATGAGATTCCGCTTGTCTGATGGCCAATAGAACAAGCATTGGCATAGCCACTAGGTCTCACCTTTGGGGCCTTATAAGTGTTTATCCAGAGATATTGACTTTGCCAATGTGTTTAAGCTGTGCTGTAGAGAAGTGTGGCTGCTGTGCAGCATGCTGAAAAGTTATAATAAAAAAGTGTCAGAAGCATTTTTGTTACCTTATATATGACCAAGAAGTCATTACGTACAACTGAACGACCATATTAACCTCTTCGGTGCCCGTGACGAGCTGGACTCATCATGGGCCGCGGTGGCGCTGTGCCCATGACGAGTCCAGCTCGTCACAAACCCCGCCCGCTAATGTAACGGCCGGCACAGGGCGGGGAAAGGGGCGGGCACCGAAGGGGTTAACAAAAGTATTTACAATAAAAAATATCCTCAGTTTTCTTTTGTTCTTGCAATGCTGGCAACTTGTTTGTGCCTATTCCAATGGTTGTTTGTTAAACCTTTTTTTTGAGGGGGCCTAAACAATCAGAGGGTGAAGGTTGGGAACTAGTACCTGTATTATAACACTAGCAGCGTCCAGACGCTAGGGGAGAATCAACAGATGCCAGATTCCGAGAGCAGGCTGTGGGTGGTGGTGACTGGTACAGAGACGATGCTGAGGTGATGCTGAATGATATTCAGGTCTTGCTGAGGGATGATGATGTGGTAGTGTACTAGTGCAAAGGCGATGCTGAGTGATACTGATGTGGTGCTGAGTGATGCTGTGGTGGTGCTGAGTGATGCTGTGGTGGCGCTGAGTGATGCTGTGGTGGGGCTGAGTGATTCTGTGGTGGGACTCATTGATGATGTGGTGGCGCTGAGTGATGCTGTGGTGGCGCTGAGGTGGTGGCCCTGAGTGATGCTGTGGTAGCCCTGAGTGATGCTGTGGTAGCGCTGAGTGATGCTGTGGTGGTGCTGAGTGATGCTGTGGTGGTGCTGAGTGATGTTGTGGTGGCGCTGAGTGATGTTGTGGTGGCGCTGAGTGATGCTGTCGTGGCGCTGAGTGATGCTGTGGTAGCGCTGAGTGATGCTGTGGTGGTGCTGAGTGATGCTGTTGTGGCGCTGAGTGATGCTGTGGTGGTGCTGAGTGATGCTGTGGTGGCCCTGAGTGATGCTGTGGTGGCCCTGAGTGATATTGTTGTGGCCCTGAGTGATGCTGTGGTGGCCCTGAGTGAAGCTGTGGTGGTGCTGAGTGATTCTGTGGTGGCACTGAGTGATGCTGAGTTGGCCCTGAGTGATGCTGTGGTGGCCCTGAGTGATGCTGTGGTGGTGCTGAGTGATGCTGCTAATTCCATACAATGCATTCTGCAAGGTAACGGACATACCAGAAGCAGCCCTCGGTAACTTCAGACAAACTGCACTGTGTCCGAGGTGGCCTCTCCTAACCCACTGACAGTCCTCCGTCACTCACCATTTTGAAGCACTTCGTGCAGCAGGAAGAGGCTGAGAAGGAGCCAGAGCTTTATGGTGGGGGGGATCTGTCAGCCCACACGCTATAATGCCCGCTCCGGCTGCAAACTCCACTCCTCGGAAGCCAACACGATCGATGCGGGAAAGATTCCCCTGCCCGCTTCCAAAGGATGCTGCAAAGGAGACCTGCAAGGAATGTGGTTGGCTGGTTTGTATTTTCCATAGAATGGAGAGAGACTGTTGCCAAGATCAAGTTTCAGAGAAAACTGGGAAAGCCTTGAAAGGCAAGCGCGCGTGCCTCGTTCTGAAAGTAAAAAAAAAGGCGTGCAGGCTGCAGCGAGAAAGAGAGGCGGAGGGGTACATCTGCGAGTGGTGCGCGTGCGCTGGGGAGAGCAGTCTGCTCTTTTTCGAAGCACTTACTCATGCTTGTGGCGCGCCCCTGCATGCTCCCGCAAGGTGTATGCTGCCACAAGCTATGTGCTTCGAAAAAGAGCTGAATGACGGCTAAAGGTCTCCTAACAGCGCATGCGTGTTGCGTAGACGAGACCTAAAAACATAGGGTAGTCATTATCATCATAATACTTTATTCGGCACACAAATAGCCATAAAAGATACATACATAAACAAAACGTATGCAAGATACAAGAGAAAAGGTACAATAAACATATCTAAGACCTACCAAGTAATTGGAAATAATAGATCAACCACTACGCTTTATCACAGTTTGCAATCCGCTCTTAGCACCTCTCCTGACCAAGATCGTAAGTCCATTTGCCCATGCCCAAGGAAATTAAATCTGATTCAGCCCTTAACCTTCCATAGTTTTCGTAGATCTCACCACTGCTTTTAAGAAAGCACAGAAAGTAGCAAATATCATAGGTACTCATGAGTTGAAGAAGGATAGTCTGAAACGCAGCAAATTAGGTTTGCACTTTAAGGTCCTGTAATATATTCAATGTGTAAAACGGCTGCATTGTGATTTATCTGTTTAATAATAAGAAGGGGCCTATGGATTGGTTTTATCTTCAACCATGACTCGAAAGTGTGCAATAATGAAATGTGGTTGTGGTCTGAGATGTAGCAATCCGGATAGCCCTTTATATACACTATGCACTTTCTGGGAATCAACAGTTTTTATTGTCTCTTTAATTATGTGGAAGTGGAAATGTATTATGTCGCGATGATTTCATGTTTTATCTGATCAGTATGATAGAAATTGTATTACAGTATTTTTAATACGTGAATTTAATGAATTTGTGTAACGGTTTTTATTAATCATACAAATAAAGTTAATTGATATTGAAAAAAATTGCAATGGGGTTTCACCTAGACCATACACTCGTACATGATTTCACATACATGATTATTTTGTTACATGCTCAAAAGTTCTTCAAATATAATTTCTCTGTGTCCATTGGTTCCAGAATGAAGTAGTCCAACAATAATTATTCATGCATATTAACCGTTTTTATATTTAGATTTCACATATCCATGTGGATCATGGATATGTGAAATCTAAATTTAAAAAACGGTTAATATTTCATTCCTAACATTGGAGGTTCTTCAAGGCTATTTAAATCACCAATGCCAGCTAACGTCATAATCTTTCCCCAGAGCACCAAATGTCTATGCTATTGTAGTTTTTCAGTTCCATCAGGTGCTGCAATGTTAAAGATCACAAGTACAAATGTCTAAATTAATTTCAATATCTTGATTGCCTAACAGGGAATGCCCTAAAACACGAGGATCACTTACTTTATGGAGCTAAGATGGCTGCGACGGCTGAAAAGCTTGAGAGAGTCTCGTTGTGCTCCTGGACATGTAGCTCACCTTGACTCCACTTGAATATTTTGTGCAGTACAAGTGTTGCAGCCGCAAAGTCTCACAGCACGGAGTGCGTCTCCGTATATGCACGGCATACACAGGTGAGAGCAAGAGTTAACTGGTTGAGACTGATGTGACAGGTTAATCGATCCTAAACTCTGGTAGGGAAAGTATGTTTTCCCTGCTGATGTTGTGGCTGCTACTGTTGCTCCTGCAAGCGCAACCAGAGGATTCAACACTCTGGTGAGAATAATAGCAGTGGTCTCTCTGCCTGTAATGGGATTTGAAGAACAACTTCTACTTCAGACCCCACAGCATGTAAGGTCTCTACTTTGTTTTTCATCCTTGCAGTACTTTCCTCTGTGTGTTAAAGCCAGAAAATGGGAGGTTGAAAATCCTAAGCAGAGCGTCTGGTTTAAGAAAAGTGAAGCATAACCAGAAATAACATTGAAAGGTGATACTTTGGCAGTAGCCAGATACTACCAATTCTACCAAGTCAATCACCATTATGATGACTTGGTTCAAACTGATGGATCCTTCCTAAACCATGTCTTCAAAATCCTTCCTCCAATGCCTTTGATGTTTATCGGCAAATGGGTTAAGGCCCACCCAGATTTTTCCCCGTAACAGCCTATAAATGCAGTGCAAATAGCTGTCTTCAGTTGTGTAGCAGCCGCCCCACATATTTATTGCTTCCACATCTATCATCTTACTTTTCCCTGCTAGTAAGTGCTCAAGGTTCAGGCGCCGATGCATGTGTTCTTCTTACCTGCCAAGGCTTTCATAGCATGTGGCTTAGACTCTGCTTTTCTGAATTTGGGAAGGTGACTTGTACTTCTACCTACTCTAGTAAGCATGGTAACAGACGTCTTGGTGATGCTCGCAAAAGATGTATCATTTGCTTTTGCAAGAACAGTGTTCAGTTCCCAAGGTGTAGTAGGTATTCTAGTAGGAGGAATTATCTTCTTAATACCCTCTAAGAAACCATTCCTACAGCATTCTAAAGAAAGAGGTTTGTAAAGGAGATTTACTATATGCAGTGATTGCTGCACGTAATACTGTGATTGATGTAAAATGAAGCCTAGAAACTGTAAGATGTAGGAGGTATCGAATCACTACATCTTGTGGGCATCTGGATTGATCATAGTTATTTTGCACAACAGATTGAGAACCTCTTCAACTGCAATGCATATGATAGTGAAAGGACATTTTGCCTCTCCCAGAATCTCTCTACAGTCTTGTGGAAGATTTAAATAACCATTTTGTAAGAATTCAGGAGCCAGACAGCTCAGTTTTACAATGGTAGATTGGGATGCAGGATCAGGCCCTGAACATTTACATTGGCAGCCTTCAGTGCCTTAACTTGATGATATGCAAATGAATGACATAGTGCCTCAATGCATCCTGGTCACAGCAGTCCACAAAGTACAATCATAACCCTCCATTGGGTATATTTTAATGTGATGTGTGCGTTGGATTCTACGCAATTCCGGAGGCCAGCTTGTCCCATCAACAGGCCCAAAATCTGTTGGCCCGGACAGGCCCTGAACACGGTAATCCGCGATGGTGCGAGCAGCCTGTTTTTGAGTACAGCAGGCAGCCCGACATCCTATAATCCAGAGCCACATCTGAAGACCAACACATGTCATAGACCTACTGATGAAGCAGCTCCGACACCCAAGAATGCCACAACACCCACCACCACCCCCAGGACCCCCCCTCTACCACCGAGGCAGCGCAGAACAAGACAGCAAACTTTCCGAAAACGGCATGGCCCCTCAGTCACACAATAGCTGAATATTGGGACAGGTGTGAACAAACTATATGTGAAGGAAGCAATTCACCCATGAATAACAATGTATTTATTTATTTTTAGCATTTATAAAGCGCACTATCACCTATCAGGCATCCTGGCGCTAACATGCAAGTGCACAGAGAGACTACTGCTCCGGAGAGATGTCAGAATAACCATATTATGCACTAGGGAAGAGCCAGGTTTTTAGTCTCTTCCTAAATGGAAGGAGATCCACCAGTCATCTCACTTTCAACGGGAGCTTATTCCATAATCGGGCGGCAGAGATACTAAAAGCTCTGCCTCCTGATTTTATTTTTTTTAACTTGGCACCTTCACCAGTCTGGCTGACTAGGAGTGAACACTTCTCTCAGGTACATACCAGGCACATTTCCTCTGCATAAGTTCTGGTCCAGATCCATGCAAGGCCTTAAAGACTATGCAGAGGGAATTAAGCTGGATTCTCTGCAATATCGGGAGCCAATGCAGCTCTGCCAAGGCCGAGGAGGTAGAGAACCGTCTTGACTTCCCCAAAGCAAGTTTAGCTGCAATTGCTTGAATCCTCTGGAGCCTATCTATTAGAAATCTCGGGGAGCCCAACAGCAAAGCATTACAATAATCTAATCGACTTAAGATGGTGCTTTGAACTACCAATGCTCGAGCATGAATTGGCAAGAGCGGGAGAATTTTGCGAAGGACTCTAATAATAGCAAAACAGCTCCCCACGGTTTTATTAACCTGTGATTCGAGCGTCAGCTTATTATTAAGCATGATACCCAAATTCCGAACCTTGTCGACAGGCATCGGTGGCCATTCCGTGGTTAACGGCCAAAAGTTCGAGGGCAGCATGGGAGGTGCCTTCCCTGCTAGGCAATAGAGAACTTCGGTTTTGTCAGCATTAAATTGCAATGAATTTTCCTTTAGCCAGTGAGCTGTATCTCGCATGCACTCATGAAACACTTCACGAGATGTAGACTGTTCTCCCTCTAAAGAGAGGATCAGTTGAGTTTTGACCGCATAATTAACAATATTAATGTTATGCGCCCTTATGACGGCGATCAGAGGTTTCATATATATGTTAAATAAGATCTGGCTGATCGCAGAGCCCTGAGGAACACCATGCGAAGTGTTAATAAATTCAGATTGATAGGGAGGAATCGCCACTGCCTGACTCCTATCAGAGAGGAAAGATTGAAACCACTTCAAGGCGATGCCTGATATTCCCACCTCTCTCAATCTCGTCAGAAGAATGGCATGGTTAACTGTGTCGAACGAGGCAGAGAGGTCAAGCAGGATAAGAACCACCGCTTGACCTCTATCTGCCCGCATACGAAGCTCATCCA
Organism: Triturus cristatus; assembly: GCF_964204655.1. NCBI lineage: Eukaryota > Metazoa > Chordata > Amphibia > Caudata > Salamandridae > Triturus > Triturus cristatus. The sequence continues at coordinate 428,632,531 of NC_140593.1, forward strand.
TTACTGTCACCAGGGCGGTCTCTGTGCCATGGGCGGGACAGAACCCGAATTGCACATCTCCTAAGATCCTATTAGTTTCCAAATATTTTGATAATGATCTACTAACTATCCGTTCTACGATTTTTGCTGGATAAGGCAGCAGGGAGATAGGCCTATAGTTTTTAGGACAGGCAGGGTCCAGAGTTGCCTTTTTTAAAAGAGGTGTCACCAGTGCCTGTTTCCAGCTAGTCGGTACTACTCCACTACGAAGAGATTGATTGCAAATAAGGCGGAGTATAGGGAACAATTCTGCTCCCAACTCCTTCCAAATTTTATGTGGCAAAGGGTCCAACGGTGAACCCAAGGAGATACCTAAAGCCACAATACCGAATTCCTCCACAGTAGGCATCTCAAAATCCACTAGGGTATTCGTGCTCTCTGTCTCTTCGCCTCCAGCCTTTTGATCTTTTCTTATGCCGGTAAAATCCCTACTCATCTGATCATTTAACTCTGAGCCTTCTCCCTCCTCTTGCAAAATATCCCTACCGAGGCCATCAATGATAGTTTTAATTTTATCATTGAAAAACATAGCAAGGTTATAGCAGAGGTCTTGGGTAGGAGGTATCGGATTTTTGGCACAGTTAGGGCTGATCAAATTATTCACTATTTTGAAAATGCTTCTGGCATTATTAGGAGCATTTAAAATAGAATTGGAGAAGTACTCAGCTTTTACAAAATGTATTTCTTTTTTATAGCTAATAATTGCTGTTTTCCATGCAAACTTATTCTTATCTTCATACATCCTTCTCCACTTCCTCTCTGCCTGTTTACATTCAAGTTTCAAATCTTTTAATCTATCGTTAAACCATGGGGCAGAAGGTCTACCCACTCTCCTATGATTTTTTAGTGGAGCAGCCCGGTCCAATGTGGATGTGATCTGTGTACATAGAGTCGCATAGTTCTCCTCCACATGTCTGTCCGTCAAAAAACAGCCATCCAGATCAAACACCGGAGGGATACAACCCTTTCTTAGAAGGGACTTCCAATCTCTACTAACATAGTTTTTTGTTTCTCAGGTTCCGTGACTGTTACACTTCAGGTCGTATGCCTGGAATTTAATCAAGTAATGGTCGGACCAGACCACGTGCGAAATATCCAAGATTCCTAGTACGTGTTCCTCTGAAAAAATTAAATCAAGGGTATGTCCTCCCTTATGTGTTGGTTCAGAGACCCACTGATGTAGGTTGAAACCTTCACACGACTGAAGTAAATTACTATAACCAGAGTCTAGTGATCCATTTAACCAAAGATTGAAATCACCCAAAATCACCAACCTGGCGTGTGTAGCCGCCATATTGCTGATAGTCTCAATCAGTGACTGCTGTTGCTGCACACAAATAGCCCCTGGAGGTCTATAACAAACAATCCCAGTCATTACATGACCATTAGAATCTTTTATAGCAAATCCAAGCATTTCAAGTCCCTTTATCACGTCAATATCTATAGTAACCAAATTCCATGATTCTTTAAAGATCACACCTACTCCTCCTCCCCTCCCACTCGTTCTGGGTTTATGACAAACTTTATACCCCGGCGGACATGCCAATCCTAGTTCTAAATCACTTTCTAAATATGTCCATGTTTCTGTCATGAATAGGACATCCAATTCGTGGGATTCCAGCATCAGCTGAATCTCCACACAATGCTTAGGCAGAGACCTTACATTTGATAGCCCACAGAAGAGGTGATCTTGTTTTACGAAATCTGAGATGGGGCCCGCAGTCTCCTCAATTTTAAATTTCCCCCTCCCCTTTCCCAACACACCTATCTTACACAGTTCAATACCTGTATAGCTAATACAGCATACTCCATCATTAACCTGCTGCGGTCTCAAACGGGCAGCCTGGCTGGTGCTGTGCACATTCGGTGCGCGGACGGGCGCAGACAGGCTTGCCTTTGGTGCGCCAGCGGCGCACCCGCTGCGCGCGTCCGCCACAAGCCCACGCCAGCATGTCCCTTTATAGTTGTGGGCCCAAAAAGACTAGACCGCACACCTCCCAAAATGGCGGGTCCGTTCTAACAGACGGACATCGCTAGCTAAATTCAGGGCTAGGCCTGGGCTAAATTTCCGTTCCGCTCGCGGAAATTGCGATAATTTGACATTTTCGCGTTCCGCGGAGAGCGCGAAAAGGTCAAAATTTCCGCATTCCGCAGCTTAGCGATAATTTGTTTCTTGCTCGCGCTGTAAAATAATACATTCTCGCGCGCGCGAATGCCTTACCTGAATCCCCGCGTTCGCCGACAAGTTTTCCCGATCCGGTCGCGTTCTCCATGAGATGTTGGATTGTTGGTAGCCATTTGCGCTGTCTCGTGACAGTTCGCACCCTCAGTAATGTCATTGGTCGCGCGAGCACGTCTTTCTTCTCGCGATCATGCACCGCGAGAAGAGTGAAAACAAGATGGCCGCGCCCGCGAGCAACCGCATGGGTAAGTTGGCGAGCTGCGACCATGCAGAAAATACCGCGAACGGGCGGAAAAAAAACTTCCGCATCTTCGCGATATTTCCGCGTGTTTGCGGAGATTTGTAACATTTTCGCGATAATTTGCGAAAGTCACTTTCGCAAATTCCGCCCACCCCTATTCAGGGCACACTCGAAGTCTGGTGATAAGTGGCACACTGATAAAACAGAAATTACAATTTTGCACACAATGCAAAGTGTAGCAGTGTAGTGCTGGACACATCTCAGTATGCAGAACACACATCTCTCCATGTGCATAAAGACTACTGGTGCTTGTAGTTTTGTGGACAGTGGACCCAACCATGTTACGTCAAACACTAGGGATGATCTTAGTCATGTAGCGTTATCGTCTCCGCCTGTAAGCATAAGGGTAACCGGAGTGGGCTGGTCCGACATACACCACTTCAGCGTAGGAGTGTGAATAAATAGACCGGGGCTCTGGGCGTGGTTCACTTGTGAATTGTGAAGACCAACGACTGTGCCGGAGCGGCGGGCTTCACCCTGCGACGAGGCTGCCACAATGACCGCTGCTCTCCTCGACACAGGCCCCCTGCGAACCCAGCGGCACAGCACAGCAGACTTATGTCTGTACAGACTACTGTCTTTGATCTACACTGCGGCCAGCAGGCCTCACAATTCAGACGGAGTAGCGATTGCAGATGACGCAGTGCAGTACGCAAGATACATTGCTCCCAGTGCGGCCCTCTCGAACCACGCATCACCGCAGGGTGCTCCCATGCAGAGTACTTCAGATGCCACTAACTCAGTGCACCACAAGTAATCACCACGTGGCCTTACCGGGGCAGAATTCAATAGACAAAAGACATTGGTTCGAGTGTGGCCCCCCCCGGACAACGCATCATCGCATGGTACGTACACGCTGAGCGCCAAAGGTACTACTAACTCAGTGCACCACAAGACATCGACATGTCGCCTTACTGAGGCAGAATTCAATAGACAAAAGACATTGCTTCGAATGCGGCCCTCCAGGACAACGCATCATCGCAGGGTATGTTCCCGCTCAGTGCCAAAGGTACTAGTAACTCAGTGCAACACAAGACATCGACACGTCGCCTTACTGAGGCAGAATGCAATAGACAAAAGACATTGCTCCGAATGCGGCACTCTCGGACAATGCATCATCGCAGGGTACGTACACGCTGAGCGCCAAAGGAGCTATTAAGTCACTGCACCATAAGTCATCACAAGGAAGAGTGAACAGTTTTATGTCAGCAGTGAGGCATATTATCACTTGAAAATCACCCAAAATACTTATAATATAAAAAGAACAGAAGAATCAAAGTACATTAATGATTACAATCCAGTAATTTTGAAGATGTGGAATGCAAATATGGACATACAATATGTTGCAGATACTCAATTCCTGTTCCTCGCATGCTATCCAAATAGAAGTCCATACCTGGAAAACATATGTCTATATGAAATACTGCAACATTATAGTTTTAGAAAAAATGTTACAGAGCAAATAAATAAAGGGAAATATGCTGTAATTGGATCTGAGAGATGTTTCTTAAAGAATGCCAAAGGAAATGTGATTATTCACAGGAAATTAAGTTGTGATACTCCAGATAAGAGAGAGTTTTTCTATTTAGCTCTTCTCCAACTATTCAAACCTTGGAGGACTGAAATGGAATTACTTGTAGATTTTGACTGCTATGAAGATTCTTTCAAAGCATGTAAAGACATTGCTACCAGTGAGACCCGCCCGGACCACGCATCATCGCAGGGTGCGCACATGCTGAGTGCTTCAGGTGCCACTAACTCACTGCACCACAAGTCATCACCACATGGACTTATTCAAGCAGAATTCAACCCAAGCCGCAACATATGGTGCCACAAACCCTGTTCAACAAAAGCCAGCGACACTTGGTGCCACTAACCCTGTTTAACACAAGCCAAACGATCCCACATGTGTAACTGTGTCCTGAGTCCTGAATGGCAGTGACCCCAAGTCCATGGCAGCGACCACAGCACCAGACTCCCTCTGATTAGTTAGGCATGTTTCCATATGCAAGGCCGGCGACACGTGGTGCCACTAACCCTGTACAACACAAGGTGCGACACGTGGTGCCACTAACCCTGTTCAACACAAGCCGATCCCACATGTGTAACTGTGTCCTGAGTCCTGAATGGAAGTGACCCCAAGTCTGTGGCAGCGACCACAGCAGCATACTCCCTTTGATCAGTTTTGCATATTTCCATATGCAAGGCTGGCGACACGTGGTGCCACTAGCCCAGTTCAACACAAGCTGATCCCACATGTGTAACTGTGTCCTGAGTCCTGAATGGCAGTGACCCCAAGTCCGTGGCAGCGACCACAGCAGCATACTCCCTTTGATCAGTTAGGCATATTTCCATATGCAAGGCCGGCGACACGTGGTGCCATTAACCCTGTTCAACACAAGCCGATCCCACATGTGTAACTGTGTCCTGAGTCCTGAAAGGAAGTGACCCCAAGTCTGTGGCAGCGACCACAGGAGCATACTCCCTTTGATCAATTAGGTATATTTCCATATGCAAGGCCGGCGGCACGTGGTGCCACTAACCCTGTTCAACACAAGCCGATTCCACATGTGTAACTGTGTCCTGAGTACTGAACGGCAGTGACCCCAAGTCCGTGGCAGAAACCACAGCAGCATACTCCCTTTGATTAGTTAGGTATATTTCCATATGCAAGGCCGGCGGCATGTGGTGCCACTAACCTTGTTCAAAACAAGCCAATCCCACATGTGTAACTGTGTCCTGAGTACTGAACGGCAGTGACCCCAAGTCCGTGGCAGCGACCACAGCAGCATACTCCCTTTGCTCAGTTAGGCATATTTCCATATGCAAGGCCGGCGACACGTGGTGCCACTAACCCTGTTAAACCCAAGCCGATCCCACATGTGTAACTGTGTTCTGAGTCCTAAATGGCAGTGACTCCAAGTCCGTGCAGAGACCACAGCAGCATACTCCCTTTGATCAGTTAGGCATATTTCCATATGCAAGGCCGGCAACTCGTGGTACCACTAACCCTGTTTAACACAAGCCGATCCCACATGTTTAACTGTGTCCTGAGTCCTGAATGGCAGTGACCCCAAGTCCGTGGCAGCGACCACAGCAGTATAATCCCTTTGATCAGTTAGGTATATTTCCATATACAAGGCCGGCGACACGTGGTGCCACTAACCCTGTTCAACACAAGCCGATTCCACATATGGAACTGTGTCCTGAATCCTGAATGGCAGTGACCCCAAGTCCGTGGCAGCGACCACCAACCTATGCATGTGGCTGTGGGCCCTTGCTCAGCGCTACCTCTGGCCTACACTGCGGTCAGCAAGACTCACAATTCAGATACAGTAACAATTGCAGATGACGCAGTAGGCAAAAGACATAGCTCCCACTGCGGTCCATCCGCACCAAGCAGCATCACAGGCTCATACACTTCGACAGTGTATTCTGTACATATTTCATCTTTTCATGATACGCTTACACTGCAGTCAGTAGGGCTCACAATTCAAATTAAATCTTGATTCATTAATTACAGAGTCCACTAGGCAAGTATCTATCACAGGCCTAAAACCTACATAATATCCTTTTAGTATCCTTGCTTCAAGAACTTTTTTTATATCAGTTATACCTTTAGTACAATCAACAAATTCATCTTCAAGTGCAAACAAACACTCAACAACAGTGTACACTGCGGGCAACAGAGCTCGCAATTTGAAATTTTGACACGTGGTGCCACTAACTCTGTTCAACACAAGCCGCGTCACGTGGTGCCACTAACCCTGTTCAACACAAGCCAATCCCACATGTGCAACTTTGTCCTGAGTCCTGAATGGCAGTGACCCCAAGTCTGTGGCAGCGACCACAGCACCAGACTCCCATCGATCTGTTTGGCATATTTCCATATGCAAGGCCGGCGACATGAGGTGCCACTAACCCTGTTCAATACAAGCCGGTGACTCGTGGTGCCACTAACCCTGTTCAACACAAGCCGATCCCACATGTTTAACTGTGTCCTGAGTCCTGAATGGCAGTGACCCCAAGTCTGTGGCAGCGACCACAGCAGCATACTCCCTTTGATCAGTTAGGCATATTTCAATATACAAGGCCGGCGACACATGGTGCCACTAACCCTCTTCAACACAAGCCAATCTCACATGTGGAACTGTGTCCCGAGTCCTGAATGGCAGTGACCCCAACTTTGTAGCAGCGACCACAGCACCAGACTCCCTTCAGTTTTATTTGTTGTTGTTTTCTTTAAATAAAATGTTTCATATGTAAACCTATACAAGACTAAGATTCTTATTTGTCCAACTGCACAGGGACACTTCTGGGCCCAAGAAGGTTGTTGGGGGTATGTTGGTAATGTGGGAAGAGGGTGCGTTACCTGCTGATGTGGGGAGAGGCAGTGTGAAATGGGTATCTCTCACAGAAAGAACTCCGATATGTTTTCAGAAATGCCTCAGACAGATGCCAGCTGACGGACTGAATCACAAAATGGTTTTTCAATGCTTATGTAGTGTGAGTTATGAACAGTTCGCATCCAGACTCGCAGAGGGACAACTACGGCCCATCCGCTCGACTCACAGACACAGTACTACGAGCCGTCCACTCCCAAAGGGACAGCACCGTAGTAGTTTGCAGAGGTACAGGCACAGTAGCGTAAAAGCTCGCAAAGGTAGAGAGCTACGAGCAGACAGACTGGCTTCTTACAGCATAGCTGCGAAGTAGTGATGTTGGGCAGAGGCAGCGTGAAAGAGTTCTCTTGTAGATACAGAACTCCAATATATTAAATTGTCCCCAAGACCTTTCTTTTATATTTTCACTCGATGCGAGAAAGCCTGCTTTCTGGACCAAGACCTTGCTCCCTGCCAAATTTGTCGTAATTCCGTTCAGCAGTTTGACCTGTAGCCTTGTCTAAAGTTTCCTAAGGAAAATCCATTGAGAAAACACGTTTTCACACCCCCACATAGCTACCTGACGCAGGCGTACTCGCTGTTGGTGTGCAGGTCAGTGCTTTAGTTGTCAACATGTCACAGCCACTCCCTGAGGGCAGGTTTGCACACACCACACCAATCCAGCACATGCGTCACAGGCCATGTGACCACGCAAATATAATGCATCGACAACGTAACATTCTTTATTGCCGGTGGTGACTGAATGGCGGACGCTCCATGGGTCTGAATCATAAAGAGTCCATGAAGACTTGCGCAGAGGGTTAGTTGCACCCTGAGCTGCTTGGCCATCAGGGGCCTACTACCACGTGGCACGGACTTGACTTGCACAGGGTTAGTGCCACCCGAAGCTGATGTGGCCGTCAGGGGCCTACCACCACGTGGCACTGACTTGTGTTGCACAGGGTTAGTCGCACCCTAAGTTGTATGGCCATCAGCGGCCTACCAGCACGTGGCGCTAACTTGCGTTGCACATGGTTAGCGGCCCCAAAAGCTGATGTGGTCTCTGCCATTGATGACTCAGGACTCAGCGACATGTGTGAGATCTGCCGGGCCGCGGAGAAGTTGATGTGGTCTCCGTCATTTATGACTCAGGACTCAGCGACATCTGTGAGATATGCTGGGCCGCTGAGCTTTGACGGGCATGTGGAGTGCCCACTGGTACACACTCCGGTGGCAGCAGGTAATTATTTGGACATGGCTGCACAGGGGGGGGGGGCAGTGTCTCTCTCTCTCACTTCCCTCTCTTCACTCTCTCTCTCACTCTCTTCCTTCCTTTCCTTCTATCTCTCTCTCTCTCTCTCCCTTCTCCCTTTCTTTCCTTACCTCTCTTTTTCTCTCTGGCTTTTTTTTCCTTCTCTCTTTCTTTGTGTCTCACTCCTCTGATATGCACATTACACACATCCTTATTTTGTGCTTTATTTTCCAGGCTGTGTCGTCGACATTGATGGACCCGACAGGAGTCTTCCACTTTGTTGTTTTGTGTTGAGTTTGTTAAATTTCAATAAAGTTTTTGGTTGTTACTTAAGTGCTGTGTCACTCTTTCTCGTTCTTATTACTGTTATTTGGTGGTGTCCACCATGGTGTTAAATTTTGGGGCAGTTATCGCAGGAATACAGGTGATGTCTGCAGTTTGCACCAGCTTCTGAATAGTGTGTTAGATTTATCTCAACTTTAGTTGCATTAAAGTGCTGATAAGGAGATGCAGAGTAGGCGTTCCGGTGCAAAATCACACGAGGTGCACCTTTGCGATCTATTCTAATTACTAAAATCCTGTATTGAATTCCACTGTGTTAGTGGGTGCATTTACAGTGTACACACAAAATCAATAAAGAAATCTCATTGTATTTATATTGTTTGGGAATAGTGGATCAGGTGCTGGATCTTGACGGGATACACTGCCCAGTTTGTTTATTTTACTGTACACGGAAAAACCACATGACAACTTTCACAATGAAAGCCAAAAAGTACGAAGCGAAACAAATTCCGGCGATAAGCCGCGTTAGCACCAGAGATTTTACACCTGCTTTCTGCTGGTGTTAAGCAGGACGACTACCTGCAGCATGAAAAGGAACACAGCCAAGAGCCACACCTGAACACCCACAGGTGCCATAGAGTCAATGAGCATGATACACGGATACCCATGAGGGCCATAACACTCCTCGCAACAACCCCAGGACCGCCAATGCCCCCCGAACCCGCATCTGAGCAAGTATGTCCATGTGGTCATTGTGTTAGCATGATAGGCACTGGCCCTGCAACATCACAGTGTGCTGTCTTCAGCGGACGTTACTATGAACCTCAGTATTGGCAGTGAGCCTGGAGATGTAGCTATGCACGCATCCTCATGCACAAGCGGCAAAGGGAACAGGGTGTCTCACACATGTCCGTGTGCAAAAAGTGTGTTAAGTGTGTCTCTGTGTTTAGCTGTGGCCGCAGCAGTCGATGTTGTAAAGTGGCATGCACCACCTCCAAACGTGAGTGTCACGGTGTGATTGGAATGCCGCTGGACATGCGCCAATAGGCATTACAAAGGTGTGCCGTAGGAGTGCACGGGATACAAAAGCGCAGCGCACAAAAGTGTGGGGGCTCGTTGGAGGGAGGAGCAGCTGTTTGGCAACGTAACACACAGTGAACCCACCCATGTTCCACGTGCTGGGCATCTCTTCCATGATGACCAGGGTCGCAGACATCCCACAACACCCACGACTGACCTTTGTACACATCCTGTATGAGTGCCCCTGGAGAAGTTATTGTAAGGATGAAAGGTTCTTTGTCTGAGCTATCTTGTGCTAACACATCTACAACCACTTGTGCAAACGTGGGAAACCTATGTCAAGTACACGACAGATTGTCTCTTGAAACTAGAAACTATACAACATCATTTCGAGGACGACATTGTACTATGCACCATAGATGTAGTTGCCTTATACACATCTATTGCTCATAATGAAGGACTTGAGGCGGTGGAATGGAGACTTTTACAATCTCCTATAGCACATGACATGGGTGCATTTCTACTGGAGCTACTGCATTTATCATTGTACCATAGTTATTTTCTTTGGAAGGACCGTTATTATTTGTAGAAAACAGGTACATCCATGGGATTTCCCGGGGGAACCATCTTATGCCAACACTTTCATGGCATATTTTGAGCACGAATATATCCTTCAGAACCCAACATGGCGTGAAAATGCAATTATCTTTTTACGTTATATCGACGACATTCTAGTGATTTGGAGAGGGTCTAGAACAACATTGGAAGCATGTATTCATGAACTCAATTTGTGCAATCCCAGGATACAATTTACACATGACATTCAGTCTGAAACCATTCATTTTTTAGATATTGAAATTAAAAAAACGGCAGTGTACAGAAAGCCCACAGATGTGAACAACGCGTTACATTACACCAGTGCACACCCATTCTCACTTAAGAAACATTTACCAGTATCACAATTCATCAGGATTAAAAGAATAACCTCTGATCATACTTTGAGTACACTTCTCATCGAGGAACAAAAAAACAGATACATCGAGCAAGGTTATCCCAAGGATGTTTTGACACAAGCAGCAAGGACAGTTGCCCTAAAAAAATGTGAAGATCTTTTACTTCAATCGAAGAAATCCTCAGGCAACCGTGAAGTATTTGTTTTAAAACATTCCACACAATCGTCACAAATCAAAACCATTATCAGGAAACGTTGGGAGATTATTGCACAAGAGGTAGACTTTGTAGATCTGTTTCAAGATCAACCACTTTTTGCACATAACAGATCTAAGAATCTAAGGGAACATCTTAAACCAAAACATCTCTCCATAAAACAAAGTTATAAAGGAATGAGAAAATGTCACAACTGTGGACAATGTGGTAATGTTATTCTTGGTAACACTTTTGCACATCCACATACCGGTAAAAAGATTACACTCAGACACTCTTCTGACTGCAACACCGATGGTGTAGTTTACGCCATTTAATGCCCCTGCGGGCTTGTTTATGTAGGCGGGACCTCTAGCAAAATTAAAACATGAATTGTGGAACATAAAAGCACGATATGGAACAAGAATCCAAAGTCGTGCCTAGGAGTACATTGGGTCAACACTTTACACACAATACCTCAGTTGCGGTTCACTATTTTAGAAAAAATAGATGTAACCCCAGGTATAGATCAACACACAGCCCTAGCCTGCATAGAGACCTTTTGGATCAAATATCTAGGCACGGTGATCCCCGGGGGCTGAATGATCATTATTAACTTTTATGTTTTTTAAAATACGATTTACAGAATTCATGTAATGAACATGTCTCTCAATTTCATTGTTCATGTACATCAGTATTTCACCATCATGTTTTAGAGCACATTTACTTGTACAGGATTTGCACTCATCTTCTCTCTTGTTTATTTTTTGTTCACTCTTTTTTTTCTCACTACATTAGTTCACTCTCATGACTTGTATAGGTACTTATCAACACTCCTTTTCACTGGTATATTGCACGTATTTTACTTAGGACTAAACTTAGCACACATTATTCATATTATCCGCATGAATCACCATCACGTGAATATGCAGATTCTGTTACACAGTGATTTCACCAGTAACCATGTTTCATACTCATTTCGTTGTTCCGCGGTTAGATTCTCAATAAAGTTTTGCCCAAGCTCTCATTTGAACGTTTACCTCCGCCCCTTTAAAACACGCCGTGCACACGCACACGTCAACACGACGCAGCTGGCAGCAACTAAGAATAGGAAAGGCAACACACCATTTTAGCAGCAGAGGTGAGCTGTCAGAAAACGTTTTGTGATTAGTTTATGTTGATATACGAGACAGACGTAGTGACAACCTCATTTATTTCTCCAGCCTCTCCGTTCACAGGCAAACATATTTCAACCCTAGAATCTCGGGTAAGCTTTTATATCGGAATCACGGGAGTCCGGTCTCATCTTTGGTATCGGGCACGGGTTTCTGTGAGGTCTTTTTAGACAACTCTGGCTGAATATCAACAGTCCTTTTTGCTCTGCTTTTTCAGAAGAACCTGGTTACCCGTAAACTGTTACATTCGGGTAAGCTTAGAAGCCCATTCTAGTTTGTTTATTTTCACATACATTGTCTTGTAGTGTGCACGATCCCTTTACTCCTTTCTTCTTTCTAAAACTGGTGCACTACCACTAACTTTGTCTAGGTGCTTCGTACCTATATGTCTTAGTTAAAGACCCCACACACACTGATTTTTCAGCTCTTTATTTTCGTCGGTTAAGCACGACTATACGCACTTCGCTATCTCAGTATCGTTTCACTTTCACGATCTCAGTCCTTTTTCGCTGGTTACTTAGGTCATGCATGACTGAATTTAAGTGGCACTGAGCACATTTTCACATAATTTTGCAGACGCACGGGGTTAAGTGGAATAATTATGTATTTCGAGTGCAAATCCTAATTTAGATAATTGAAGTGTACCATAGAGGAACTCTCATGGACAATTCTCATTCTTGTTGTAGTTCTAAACGTTGGATTCATTCCAAATCAACTTCTCTTCGATGATGTCAAACCCCTGAAGAAGGGTTTAGAATAACCTGAAATGCATTGGGACTTTTTTTAAATGGAGTTTATGTTGAAATGTGGACTTTATCCTTTTGCATCATTTAAACAATGAACTTTGTATGGCAATATGACATTAACCTATGAGGATGGAACTATGTTCGAATAATGTCATTTGCATCTATGTGAAATATAAGCCTTTTACTTTCATTTTCACCAATATTGTGGTTTAGTTTGTTTGCATATATTTTTATATTGAATTGCCTTAAGAGAATTTTGTAAAACTTTTGGGACCTCAGAGTCCATAGCTGTGCATCACGCAGGTTTGAGTCACCCCAAACCTCGAGTCTTTTTTCATGATTGTATAGGGGTCAGAGCTTAAAACCCCACTACGTGATAGCACGCTTTACAAGAGATACATGATCCATTGATATTGCATTTACAGTATATTAAATTCTTATACGAGGTGTGCAGGCCCATCTATTTATAGTATACCAAGAAAACATGTTTAAGAGTAAGGAATTTGCGATTTCATTTCTATAAAAAGACACCAGGCACCAGACAATAGAGAACATCTTAGAAGAGGTGGAACTGGTCAATTCTTGGGAGCAGGACGTCTCATAGCCTTAAAGCTCTGTTAAAAGAAGCTTATTTCAATCTACACTCATGGCAGAAATGTAAGAAAATATTTTGTTTATAGCAAGATACACGCTGAACTATTTTCTCGCACCTCATGTATCTCTTATAAGGATAAAATATTTGCTCCTCTAATTTGGACTTTTTCATGTAGGAAAAATCACACAATTTTGGAAAACTAAGAGGGCATCATCAGTGTGTAGGTTATAAGGTTACCAGAAAGAATGTCTAGCCCACATAATATACTGCTGCCCTGCACTAGGCACTTTTCCCCAAAAGCTGTTATGCATACATTTTAAGGACCTGGGAATAAGAGATCATGTTAAAATGCATTATTGTGCGCCTTCAATTCCAAGGATTCTTAATTTGATTTCAAAATTTGTAAAGTTCATGGATCTTGCTAAATTAGAATTAGAAAAACGAAATCAATAAGGTGTAAGTTTTAATCGTTGAAACAACTATTTTAAAATGCTCTCGATAGATTAGATTATTCTTGACCTCAGCTTCGCCAAAAATAAAAAAAATAAATTGAACTTTTCATATTGATTTGCAATTTCTTTTTAGATTCTGCTAAATTGGAATGGGTAAAACCAAATCAAAGAGGTGCAACTTCGAATTGGTGAATTAATTGAAGTAACAAATTAAATATGTGCTGTTAATGTCCAGAATGTGTTATAAAACTCAGAAATGCCCCTTTCTTTCTTTTCCATTTCATTTTTCAGAATATATTATTCTTGATTTTAGTTTTGTCTAAATTTAAAAATGAATTTGAACTTTACTTATGTATTTCTAGTTTTATCAGGGTATTATTTTAAAGATTTTAATTAATCAGACCTTAAAATAATATTCTACCTTCTGAAAAGCTTTGCAGGGGTGTATATTTTTTAAAATATGAGCAACAATATGTTCAGAGATCCCACATGTGAGTGGAAATATTCTGTGCCCATCACTTCTGTTGAACATTCCCTACAATAGAACAATATGAATTTAGTTACTTACCTGGTACTCCTACATTAGAATCTTTTATATGCTCACGTGCCTGAATAATTCCCAATTATCAGGCTGGGAATCTCCAGTTCCTTCAAATAGCAGTAAACAGTGTTAAAATAGCCATAGGCATAAACAATGTTTGTTTAGCAGCACATCCACCTCATTTGAAACAAAGCAAACTTCAGCCAATGAGACAGAAGCACCAGCTCTCCTACTCCCCCTAAAGGCCACCATAGCTCAAATTGTGAGAAGAGTAAATAGGGCCTAGGCCACTGATTGGACAAGAGGGAGGTTCAGATTTGAATATATATAAAAGATTCCAGTGTTGGAGAACTAGAGTTACAGATAACTAAGTTCTTCTCCATCACTGTGGGCCATATGTAGGTAGCCTAATACCGGTCGGTAACGGCCGATTTTCGGTAAAAATCCCGTTACCGACCGGTATTCAGGCTTTTGGTATGTAGGGGGGACATTTCAGGATTCGGTAATTTACCGAATCGGTAAAATTACCGATTCGGTAATTTTACCGATTCGGTAAATACCGAATCCTGAAATGAGATGTAGGGGGAGTGTGTGGGTGTTGTGTGGATTCGTTATTTACCACCAACTACAAGTTGGTGGTAAATGACGAATGGCTTTGAAAAAGCATTTTTTGGCACTTAGAAGTGTGCAATGTGGCAGACATACATGCCCTTAGGGCATGTAGTGTGCCACATGTGCACACATGCAGGAATCAGGGGTGCAACAGGGTGTCACTGTGACACCCTGCCACCCTTGATTGTGCTCTCCCATTACCGAATCGGTATTTACCGATTCGGTAATGGTAACTGGCTTCCCATTGATTCCTATGGGCCTCCTGGCCCATAGGAATCAATGGGAAGCCAGTTACCATTACCGAATCGGTAAATACCGATTCTAAAATACCGACCCATTCCGAATCGGTAAATATTACCAATGGATTACCTACATAGCATTTACCACTTCATAAATACCGAATCGGTAAAATTCGGTATTTATGAAGTGGTAAATGTTAGGCCACCTACATATGGCCCTGTATCTTTTAAATATACTCATGTTTGAATTAGAATTGTAAGATGCACACAATATAATACATAAGAGCAGGAAGCAGCCTGACCTTTGTTGCATCTGGTTTTGGATAACTTCCTGTCTCACTGCCGTATCAGCTTCTGCCTCCAAATCAAGGCAGTAGTACTTTGCGAATGTGTTCCTGCTCTGCCAGGTGGCTACACTATATATGTATTGAAAGGACACATCAGCATAGAGTGCTGCAGTTGACACCATGCTCCTGGAGGAATGCACCCTCACTTTTCACTGGAGAGAACACTTGGTCTTGGTGTGACAGAAGGCATTGCAGACTGGCAGTCAACATGCTATGCCCTCTGTGGAAAGGGAATGACCTCTTCCTGGCTGACCAAAAGACACAAACAACTTATCCGATGAGCGTAGTTATTTTGTCTTATCAATGTAGAACCTGAGGCATCTCCATAAGTCCAATGAATGTGGTGATCTTTCTGCTGGTGAAGTTTATTTGGAAAGAAAAATCATAGAATGATAGACTTATTCAAATGAAAGTCAGTGGGAAATTTGGGTATGAACTTGCATTGTTTCTCAGGATGGCTCTGTCTTTTGTGAACCGGAGTAAAGGTTCCTTGACAGTTAATGTTTGTTTCTCTCCTAATCTGCTTGCAGATGTTAATGCTAGGAAAAGCATGTCTTCCATAAGACAAATTTTAAGTGTGCCTTGTGTATTTTTTGAAAAGGAGGTTGCATTACCTGGCTGAGGACAGTTTTGAGCTCCCAAACTGGAAGGTGTCATTTAGGTGGAAATGCTCGCAAAATCCCTTTTCATAAATTGTTTATTGGCTCACTAGGAAAACAGAGGAGATGATGATAGCTTTGCTCTTATAAATCTTGAAATTGCAGTCAATTGTCTCTGACTGAAGAATATTTAAATCCACTCTTGGCCAGATCCAACAAGTATGGAAGTATTTGATCAGGTCTTATTTGCAGAAGGTGGAAGCCTTTACTCCTGCACCAGATACATAAGAACTCTGAAATGACCAGAATCTCAGTGGTCCAGTACCATGCTGTCAAGTTCAGAATCTCTCCATCGTGTCTGGAAATGTAAGTGGATTGTAATTTAGATAAATGGCTGAATGTGCCAATAGTTTTAGGAGATCTTTGTACCAGCATTAGAGTAACCACGCCAGAGTAATGAGGATTAGTGTGCAACAAGCCAGCTTTGCCTTCTTCAGGACCCAAGGGATCAAGGGAAACAGAGGAAAGAACGTAAGCAAAGAACTGATTGAAAGGACATTGCCCATTATCTCTGGATGTCAAAATCTGCTTCTGAAGTATTGACATTTCATGTTGTCCGGTGTGGGAAAGAGATCAATCATGGGTTGACCCTATTGTCGGAAGACGTAATCCCTCTGGTCCTGGTGTAGCTCCCACGCATGGCAGTCTGAAGTTTGTTCACTTAGTGTATGCTCCTGATCATTTTGGCATCCTGGCAGGTGTTTCATGGTGTGTCGATCTTGTGAGAAATGGCCCAGTCCCATATCAGATGAAAGAGGTCGGGACTGCATTCCCCCTTGTTTAGCTATGTAGAACATCAAGGCTGTACTGTCCATTCTGCTTAGAACTGCTTGGCCTGTTAATCACAGGAGCAATGCTGGTAGGCTCAAACTTATCGCCCAGAGCTCTAGCACATTGATATGAAGTATCCTTTCTGCATCTGACCAGAGGCCTCTGGTTGAGAATTCTTGCAGATGAGCTTCCCATCCAGCCATGGATGCATCTACTGTCAATACAAGTATTTCTGTGAGAGATTAAAAAGAGAGGGCTGCCTTTAGGTTTGCTGGGAATCTCCTCCACAATTATTCCGGTTTCAGTTGTTTCGTGAGTTGGACTGTTTTATCCCATGATCCTTCAACTGGCTTCCATTGCATGTCCAGTTCTTGCTGGACAGGTCTCATCCAAAGTTTTTGAAGAAGAGACCTCTCTAAATGACTAAAGGTAAATCTCTTGTCGGGGGAGCAGAATCAAAAATACAACTAATATCTGAGAATGTGCCTATCTAAACAAACTCCATAGTAGAAGATACAAAAAAAAAATATTTTATTCAAGATGTAACAATTTCAGAATATTTTATACAATTTTTTTTATATTTACATGTGTATTAGAGCAAAACAATTAACATAGTAACATAAATATATTCTGTCCAATTGAATCCATAAGAAAACAAATAGTAATATAGCTCATAGCGTGTCCCCCAAAATGGATAAATTGGGGCAAAACGATTAAAACATCCTCATACCAGTTGCATCCTAACACAATCTTAACAGTCAAGCATACCGTAATCACATCCACACTAATATATCACTAACCCAGTCGCACATTAAAACAATTGCATATATAGAGACAGGAACCTCGAATGAAGGAAACAGTGGTAACGTGCACAGTTTTTAAAACTGAATCAAAAAAGAGCAACTGAATGAGACAATGAAAATCCAGAAGATATTTGGAATATCATGATCCAACCACTATTGCTCGGAAAATGTCATATACATTTTATAGTCGGTTTAGAGACATTAATTTTGCAATGTTGCTGAAGTGGTGAAAGAAAGGCACATTGGACCCCTTGTTCTTTATAGTTCTTTTACCTATACCACTGTGTAGTTCCTGTCAAGCACGGTGCCGACGCGTGTTTTGGTGTAGGGCTAAGGTCTAATCCAAGGTGTAAGCCGTGTTGGTCAGGGGGAAAAACGAAAATGTATGTATATCTGAGAAGAAATGGGGTCCAGGGCTCCGTTGAGAGATAGCTCTCAGCGTTAGATAATCAGTCCGTACTGACTCCAATTGTCAGTATCTGGTGTGAATTCACATCAATGAATGAACTCAAGGGAGGAATACAGTCTCCGCATGCAAGTGGGGGAAGGAAACCCTATGGCCGGTGGGAATTCAGCTCAGGGCAAGGAGGATGTTCGGCCCGGCAGATTAGAATAACAGGGGTCCAGAAGCAGGACACGTGGCGTGTCTAGATGAGGCACCTTGCCCTCCAGAATAAATCTGGGGTAGGGCCCCTCCTGCGGCACTGCGGAGCCTGAAGGTCTAGTACGTCTGGTGGTATAGATGAGAAAGATAGTCTCAATGGAATCAACTGAGCACGGAGTGTCTCATTCCTCGGCGTTTCTTCACAGGAGTTGGTGGATGCGATCAGCTTTGGAAAAGTCACATCCAAAGTTTGTAAAAGAGAATGAGAACTATAAACAATGACATTAGGCCTAACAAGGACCTGTACTGTCTGACTGTAATAGAATGTTTTGTCAATAGACTCTTTTCCAACGTTCAGAGCTTTATGACTCTGCAGATGGAAACCCCTTTCACAGCGGTGAGTCTAGTATAGAATCTAGGAAGCATATTTTTGTCCGTGATTTTAAAAATTATTTCGAACTGTTCACCAGGAGACCCAGGTTCAGCAAGAAATTAAGGAAGGCTGTCATGGAAGACTTTCCCTCTTCCCTTGAATGGCACTTTGACAAGTCACTCATCCAAGAATAAGTACAGTTGGTAACGTCGTCTGAACAAGGCGGTGAGCGGAGCATGGCATTTTGTAAATATTGCACTGATTTTTGTCTGAAAGGAAGGTCTAGTGGAGGCCAAAAGGTCCTCAGGTAGCCTGGGCTACTAATGAAACCTTGTGTCCCGCCTGGACTTCTTTGTTTTGCTTCATCTGACTAAATACTGCTCTTAAATCATTAGTAGTCCAGGCTACCTGAGGACCTTTTGGCCTCCACTAGACCTTTGTTCTACACACCGCCTAATACTACCCCTGGTCTCACTACTGGGGTCCCCTTGTTCTTTAAACTTAGTCTGAAAGGAAGCACTTTGAACTGGTGGATATGTCCTGCTACCGATAAGTGAAGATAGTTCCTGTGCTTTCGGTGAACAGTATGCATCTTGATAATCCAAGGTCGTCATGAAGGCACCTTCTTGGGTCATCAGAAGGGACCCCCTGAAGTGTAATCATCTGCATTGTTAGTTTTTATAAAAGTTTTTCAGCTGTCTTAGGTCCAGAATTGGTCTTCACTGTCCCGACCTTTTTCTTACCTAAATGAATCTCTGGTTAAATCCCTGGTTTCTCTGGGATTTGGGGACAGTTTACATTGTTCCCTGGGGTAGGATGAGAATTTCCTATTTTAACTCCTTCAGATAGAGGTGATATTCTTTATTGGGTAGGCATACAGTTGGTTATTTAACCAATTCTAAAGTGTTGCCTATGAAAACAATTTGTCTCATCCATTTGTCCAATGATCTATATCTTTCCAAGAAGGAGCAACAAAGGAAATTCTCCACACCAATTTCCAAGTATTATATGGAAAGGGAAGCACAGGTAGAAAGTTAAGACTTCTGGTTGTTGTTGATGAGTGATTGGGAAGAGCTTTTTTTTCTTCCTGAAGATCTTCCCTAACTTTGTCTTTTGTTACGGTTGTAGGTATATCCTTAGGTGCATCTGGAATGCCTTTAAGGAAAGTATGACAGTCCTTGACCTCCCTATTGATTGAAGCCTTCCCTGTAATTTTAGAATCTTGGTGAGCCACAAAAAAATTGACAATCCAGCTCTAACGTACTGTAAAAGACCTAGTGCCTTTGCAGTCCCCGTTGCCATCTTGAGACCCTGGAGAGCTTCGTCTACATGTTTCCCAAATAGAGTGAGGCCATTGTAAGGCATGTTTAGGGTATTTAATTGGACTCCAGAACAGAAGGCTGTAGATCTTAAGCAGCAATGCCTTCTCAAGACAGCTCTTCTTGCAAGCTGACAAAAGCCTGCATTTGAGGTGTCTATTGCTGCATCAGTGACAGTTGCTGAAATAAGTGCGTCCTCCTTGACTATAGTTCTAGCAGTCTCCTTTTTATCCTCTTGGACAAGATCAAGCAATAATGCAATGTCATACCGCATTTGAGAATCGTAGCATCATAAGATAGCCAGAGCATTGGCTACTTTCACTGAAGTTGCTGTCATAGAAGAAAATAAGTTACTTACCTATAACTTTAGTTCTCCAGTATTGGAATCTTTCATAGATTCACACGCTTGAATCATTCCCCCTCGTTGAAATGGGAGTCCCCGGTATATCAAAACAGCAAGGCAAAGCTAGCACAAACTAGAAAAATAGGCCTAGGCTCATTTCAGTTTTGTAACATATCCATCTCTTTTTTAAAAGAGACCAAAAGAAGTCCTTAGTCAATCAGAACACCCCACCTTCTAGAACCCTCCTGAGAGAACTTCAGACCTTTAGATTTTTGCAGCACTAGTGCCATAACCATATCTATAAATGTCTAAAAGTGTGAGCTTTCTCAGGGGAGGAGGGTAGGTCGCATGTGAACCAATGAAAGATTCCAATACTGGAGAACTAAAGTTACAGGTAAGTAACTTATTTTCTTACTCCAGTATTGGAACTTTCATAGATTCACATGCTTGAATCAGAGTAGTTAGCAGTTAGGAGCACATTGTTGCTCTAATTGTCTCAGAAACAAATATGCATGAAAAGGGATAAAAGGAAAAGGCAAATTTTCCAGTCTTAAACTCTTAATTCATGCCTTAACAAAGCATTTAACGATGGGCATCGAAATACAGATAGATACATAGATATACAAATATATAAATAAATAAGCATATAAAATACACATAAAGTGGAAATGAGAAAAGAAAAGAATGTGTGAGGTTCCTAGAAAGTAGAGGAAGGAGGGATGAGATAGAAAGCTCACCGTCATTGAAACAGGTACCTCAGGACCGCTTAGCCCACTGCTGTGTCACTGCAAACCGAAGAATCGAAGCAGTAGTGCTTGGTAAAGGTGTGGATACTCTTTCAAGTCGCTGCCCTGCAGATATCCTGGATAGGTACCCCGGCAAATAGGGCTGTCGAGGCAGAGACCACTCTAGTAGAATGTGCATGGACTCCCCCCTGGAGGGGCTTTCCAGCTGCTTGATGACAGTATTGGATGGCACTAGAAATCTAACGTGCAATGTCTCGTTTGGAGAGGGGATAGCCCTTATGAGGAGCAGTATATGCCACAAAGTTGGGGTGACTTTCGGAAGGATTTAGTTCTGTGGAGATAGAATTATTTTAAACAACGCTGAATGCATAGGGGATGAAGGGTTCTCTCAGCTAGTGTTGTAGGTTGCGGGAAAAAAGTTTTAAGAACCAGTTGTTCATTTAAATGAAAGTCCAATGGAACTTTAGGGATGAACTTGGGGTTGGTAGGTAACATCACTCTGTCATCCTTGAATTGAATAAAAGGCTCCTGGCTAGTGAGAGCCTGCATTTCACTAACCCTCCTAGCAGAGGTCAAGGCCAGAAGTATCCCCACCTTCCCTGACAGATATTTAATCTCTGCTTTGTGGATAGGTTTGAAAGGATGCTTCATGAGTTGAGACAATACCACATTAAGGTGCCAGAGTGGTGGAGGAGGCTTGACCGGAGGAAAGACCCTATAAAAGTCCCTTCATGAACTGTTTGATTATTCTCACTGACCATAAAGAGGGTCCTGAAGAGGTTCTTCTAAAACGTGAAATAGCCATGAGATGAACCTTAATCGATGCAGGAGCGAGGCCAACTTTCGCCAATGAAATGATATAAGGAAGAATCTCATGAGCCGAAGAAGAGAAAGGGTGAATGCCCAATTCCTGGCCCCAGATACAAAACCTCTTCCATTTCATCTGATATGTTTTGTTAGTTATCTGTACCCGGGCGTGAGAAAGAATGTATTTATACTACGTGGACAGGTTCAGCTGATCGAACTCTCTGTGTTCAGGAGCCATGCCGCTAATCGAAGAGATTTGAGATCAGGATGCAGCACTTGACCCAGGGACATCATCAGTAGCAATAGGATAGGATCCAAGAGAATTGGCTGTCTCTCTGAGAGAAGAAGGAGCTCTGTGTACCAATACTGGCATGGCCAAGATGGACCTATGAGGATCATCCTGCAGAGCTCTGTGCTCATCTCCATGAGAAGTCTTGGCAGGAGGGCAATGGGAGGAAAAGTGTAGGCAAAGGTGCCTGACCAAGTCATCGAAAGTGCATTCCCCCAGGATCCCGGGATCCCGGATGGTGATGCCAACTTGCAAAGTACTGGCATTTCCTATTTTCTGACGTCATGAATAGGTGTATGGATGGCTTGCCCCAGAGCCGAAAAATGTTGTCCAGTGTTTTCAGGTGCAGTTCCCATTCGTGGCATGCAGGCCTGAGCCTTGTGAGAGTGTCCGCTGTTACGTTGAGATTCCCTGGAAGATGTTCTGCTCTTAGTCAAACCCCCTTCTGGATATCCCAACTCCCAGATGCATTGAGCTTCCAGTGACAACAGCGGGGACCTTGTGCCACCCTGCTTGTTTACATAATGCATCGCCGTTGAATTGTCCATCCTGATGAGAACTGATGAGTTTCTTATCCTTGGACGGAATGCTTGTAGGGATAAGCGAATTGCTCTTAGTTCCAGCAAATTGATGTGGAGAAGACGATGATGTTGCTGCCAACAGCCACTGATTTGAAGGTCTTGTAGGAATGCATCTGTGGTTATTACTCACGGAGCAGGGGATGCCAGAAATGAGAGACCTTTAGAGATGTTTTTCTGCTGGGTCCACCAAGAGATGGTTTGGAGCATAAGTGGAGTTACCTTGATGATAGCTTCAAAAGATCCGCTCACCTGATGCCATTGTAAGTCCAGTTGTTCCTGAAGGGGGTGCATCCGCAGGCGGATAGAAGGGAATCAGGGGGATGCAGGATGACATTGACC
Organism: Triturus cristatus; assembly: GCF_964204655.1. NCBI lineage: Eukaryota > Metazoa > Chordata > Amphibia > Caudata > Salamandridae > Triturus > Triturus cristatus. Next base: position 428,655,473 of record NC_140593.1, read on the forward strand.
CCAGGAGGGACTTGTAACAGCGAACTGTAAGAGACCTTTTTCTTAGGAAGAGTTGAGCCATAGACATTAGTTTGGTTTGTCTTCCTGGCGATTGAAAGTCTTTGTTCAGAGACGCGTCCAATATGGCTCCCAGCAAAGTAGTGCTTTTGGACGGGTGTAGGTTTGATTGCTCCCTGTTTAAGGTAAGCCCCAGAGTTTCGAACAGAGTTTACAAGCTGACACGGAAGCCTGTGCTGTTGCCATGGAATGTGTTTTAATCAACCAAACGTCCAAGTAAGGAAACACCTGGTGATGTTGCCTTCTGAGGAAAGCTGTCACCGGGGCCATGTGTTTACCAAAACGGCCCTCTCCATCAAAGGGGAGATCCAATATTTTATTCTGAACCTCCGGCCGAAAAGATGTTGCTCTGAGCCAACCTTGTTGGCATAAGACTGCTGATCCTGCCAGAGACTAAAAAAAGTCATTGTAGCGATGTCCATCACAAAGTCTATGACCTCCGAGGAAGCCCTATCAGCCTCCTGGAGGATTTTCTTGGCATCTGACTTACTTCCATCCAGGAGCTGATCAATGTAAGGGGCTGGGTCTCACCACATCTGGCGATCAAAATGACCTAAGATCGCTAGAGCATTAACTACCCTGACCATCAGCCCTGACATTGAAGAGAACCGTTTGCCTGCATTGTCCAGGCATTTGCCTTGCTTGTCTGCAGGTGTAGTGACTGGAGCAGCCGGGTTCTTGGATTTCCTTGGAGCTGCTTGTGATATTACTGAGTCTGGCTTTGGGTGACCCACCAGGCACGCCAGACTTCTGGGGCCTTATACTTCTTCTCTAATCTAGAAAGAACAGGAATCTCTGTGGCTGGGGTCTTAATAACTTTAAGGCCCTCCTCCCATATGTAACCAACAATGGAGATGGCTAGCACTAAATGGTTCTTTTAAGTCAAACAGAAAGCACTCCATCTGCAAAGTTGGCATTGGCAAATCGATTCTTTTGGATGCTCTTTCCCGAAGATGATGAAAACCACCAATGTCCTCAGGTGGAGAGTCTAAAGGAACCGGTGAGGGTGAAGACGGGATGGAAATTATCTAGTTGTACCATTCCCTGTGTGGATCTGGAAGCTCCCTCTCCTCCTGGTCATCATTAGAGGTGAAGGATGCTGGTTAGGAGGTAGTGTTGATGGGGGAGCAGTGACTGTGTGCAATGTTGTTGCTACCTGAGGTGTGGAAGGTACTGAAAGATGTTTAGTAGGCATCACAGTATGTTCCAGAACAGTAGAAGGTGCTGAAAATATTTTCTTATAATCTGATAGCCTAAACTGTAGATCAGAAAGTAACGAGGATGGCATACAAACCATCTCTTCCTGATACTGTTGGTGGTACTCCTGAGGAGGCACGTAATAATGTTCCTTCTCATAGCCTTCCTCGAAATCTGTCCTCGAAGGACTGTGGGCATAACCAAAGGGGCAATCATCATCCTCCAAGTCCTCCATGAGATGTGAAGGAATCAGATGGGTCACTTTACTAGGTGATGTGATTTCTGGAGTTAAGTACCTGATTCTCAATTTCTCTGCAGGAATTTTCTCTCTCGTCGACGAGGTCTTTGACGATGTCGTCAATGAGGACATCTGTGAAGCCACTGTCACTGTCGACAGGGTTGAAGGTAAACTAAACAACGTTGTTGATGCCGTCGACGGCGCCTCCATAGTCATCATTGTCATCGTCGCTGTCGTCATCATTGACATCATCACTGCCATTGTCGCTGTCGTCGTCATTGATGTAACCGTCGACAAGAAAGATGTCGGCGGAACTGTAACCAGTGAGGTCTGAAGAGTCCTCAACGACAATCCCGTCTTCGGTGCCATCATTGGAGGAGGTATCGATGATGACGTACCTTTGACTGTGGATACCTGGAAAGGATCGCTCCACTCTGCGTCGACGACGATGATTTTGTCGACGGTAAAGCCTTCGTTAACGGTTTCTCCTCAGGAGGGACAGAAGAAGGCTTCTTGAAGGCTTTCCTGACCTCAGGAGATGTTGAAGGTGGCACAGAACTTGCCGTTTTAACCCTGCTGTCCACTTACAGATGTCCTTTCCTCCCCTTTTCACCTCAGTGAGGAGATTTTGTAGGACTAAGCATGTACGACCCATGGGTAGTCTTTTTTTTAGGCTTTACGAGGGTGCTCCTCAGATAAGAGGGATTCACATCTTTCCCCCTTGTGAGACCTTCTGGAAAAGGAAGACAAAGAGGCCTCATCACTCTCCTTACTATAAATTGGATCTTTTCTGGATTTCAGCTTATGGAGCCAAATGAGAAGTTGCCCCTCACGATCCCTCAAGCATCTTGGTGGAGAAGGTATGGCCTTGTGGCCAGGGTACAGGCATTATATACAGTCCTAATGAGGGTCATCCACATGAAGTCTTTTCTTACAGCAGGTGGCACAGGCTCTAGAAAGACCCTTCTTCTCTTTGTCCGACATCAGGAAAGTAGATTAACTAAGTTCAATAAGTATAAATCTAAAGAAAAGGTTAGGATAAACCTCACAAGAGGGTAAGTAAGGAAAAAAAACTAAGCAGAGCTCAGTGGAGACTCCCTAGCACAGCATGAGGTAGAAAATCGGAAGGTCTCAGGAGGGTTCTAGAAGGTGTGGTGTTCTGATTGGCTAAGGACTTCTTTTGGTCTCTTTTACAAAAAGAGATGGATATGTTACAAAACTGAAACGGGCCTAGGCCATTTTTTCTAGTTTTTGCTAGCTTTGCATTGCTGTTTTGATATACTGGGACTCCTATCTAGACGAAGAGGAATAAGTCAAGCATGTGAATCTATGAAAGTTCCAATACTGGAGTAACTAATTCTTTGGCCCAGATTGTCTATAGAACAGCTATCCCCGTCTGGAGCAGAGAATAGCATAACAGGATTTTAGATGTCTTTTGAGCGACCAAAGTTATCAGGGAATGCAGTTTCAAATGACCAGTGAGGCAAGCAGGGGCTGAATCAGGGGCTGTACATTTTTTCTCCAGAGATGGTATTAAAGCTGTAGCTGTAGCAGCTGTTCATCTATTTTAGATCTTCAGACCAGACAAAATCCAGGATTGGAATGGATCTTGTAGACTTATGTGGCTGTTTCTTAAAGTCATAAATGAGACTTTGCTATTTCACTGATGTCATTGGCAGGTTGAATTTTTTACATGCGCTTTACATTAATGAATACAAATGGGTAGGCTATTATCTTCTTTAGTTAGGTTAAAATCCTCTCCATCATTATTGTCACCATCTCCTTGTTGAAGTTCTCCATCCTCCTCTACATCAGAATATATAGAGACAGATGATTCATTGTCCTCATCCATGTCTTCGGGCGCCGGTGGTACCAGAGGCTCATAGACTTGTCTGGGAGACAGTTTTCTTGGAGGGGAGAAGACGTTATAGTTGGCAGGGATATGCAGATGGCAAAGGGACAGTTGGAGGAAGTGGTGTTATGGGTACTGCAAGTAACACTGGTGCAAGAGGCTGAATTATTGGTGTTGTGGTAGGAGGGCTTCGGAAAATGTCCATCATTTGCTGCAATGTAGACAAAAAAGGCCATGGGTACTTGGACCACTTCTGGCTCCCTATTGTATCAAGGAGCTAACTAGGAACGTGAGTTGTGTGAAACAATCTTGCTGATAACCATAATCATTGTAAAAGTCATCCTCTTCAATTCCATCTTCAAAATCTGGTACATAGCATACATCTAATTGCTTTGGACTGTATGCAGTCTGTAATGCAAGGTCGCTAGCACCTTCTTCTTGTTCAAACTCCAGAATTTGGGATGGAAGATAATGGGACACCTCTAAAACAAAGGTTTAGTGAATACTCGTCATTGGTATCAACGTCGACAATGCTGTGGTCATGTTTGTAGTCATCTGCAGTACGAACGCCAATGGTATCATCGACAGTGTTGTCGTTTATGTCTCTCTCGAAGGGCTTGGATGTCAAGGGTATCATCACGGCCGTCAAAAAATCCATTAGTGCAGGAGATGTCTGTAGAGGAAACGTGCATGGTGCTGTTGTCAATAGTCTCTGGTCTTGTCATCGACAAAGTGTTTTATTGTAGTCGTCTAATAAGAGATTTCTGAGAATTTCCTTTTCATTTCTGGCTGTTCATTCCAAGAAACATTTTTTGCACAGACAGACTCTTTGCTGGAATATTTCTCTGTTCCTTCATTAGTGTGCGAGTAGGTGGCTACAAGCGCTGTAGAGAATAAATCAAGTTCAGGAAACTTAATAAGTCTCCTTTCTTGTGCTGCCTTCATGGAAGTGTTTGATTGGGCACTTTTCACTCAATCTTCCCCTGGAGAATTGGCATCCCCCTCAGAAGGGGGGTAAATTCTCCTTTCCCATCAGATATAATGCCAACTTCCTCTCTCGGTCCATGAGGGTTTTTGTAGTAAAGGTTTTACAAATGTCACATATTAACGTTTTATGAACAGGAAAAAGGCAATAATACAATGGGAAAGAGGCTCAAATGTTCTTATGTCCACATGATGAACAGGGTTTGAAGATAGATCTCTTCTCTCTATCAGCCATGGTGACAGTTGGAGATAGTTGACTGGCAAGTAAATGGTCTCTCATGCCCATAAAATAACAGAATTTCCCTTAAAAAATACATATGCTCACAGTGCTCCGGTAGCTGAAGATAAGGCTGGTTTTTTTGTCAGGGCAGGCCAAGAAAAGTAACAGTATTGAGTTAATTGAAGGTTAGAACAGAGTTCAGCCTGGCGACTCCCTCAGACACAATGTACGGTAGAAATCTGAGCTCTGATGGCCTCTGGGAGTAGGAGAGCTGGTGCTTCCACCTCCACCTCATTGGCTGAAGTTTGGGTTGTTACTGATATTTGAATGTACTGGGGAATTCAAGTCTGACAACGGAGAATGATTCAAGCATGTGAATAAATACAAAATCCAAGGGAAACAGCGTTTACAACGCTGGTAATACCACGCAGGTAGGTTACAACGCGGACGTTACATCCTCTGCGTTGTTACCACGCATGGCATTACATCGCAAGTCGTTTTAACGACTTGCGCTAGATGGCGCGCAACACCAGGGAATGTGTTGGATTTCAAATCCAACACATTCCCTGCTGTTGCGGTAACTGGAGTAGGAATAGTAATTTATGCTATTCCTAAGTCCAGCACGCCATCCAGCGCAAGTCGCAGAAATGAATTGCGATGTAAAGCCATGCGTGGTAACAACGCGGACGATGTAACGTACGCGGTGTAACCTACTGTGGGGTAATGGATGGCATAGTAACGTCATACATTCAAAATCCAATATTGGAGAAATTCCATATTTACAAATTACCCTATCATAGCATAGGGTGAAATCAACTTCCTAGAAACAGTTCCAGAGGTCTTGGAAAGTGTATCCCTACTTTCTACCCATACATTAGATGAAAATAATTTTTCCCGCCCAAGGCATCCATATCCCAATGTATTGAAGGCTCCTTTGATGGCAAGAGCACCTATTAATCCACTTCCACTCAGTGAGTGGGCCAATAGTAGATGTGGGTCAAAGGATGAAATTGAGTCATCATATATATTTCTCCACAATGTAAATGGTGATATTTGTGGTATCCCACTATGCCACAGAGGATTCTGCAGGTATCTCATCAACTTTTTGAAACAACTCTTTCAGTAGTGTGAGTTTCTGCAGCATGTAGAAAGATATGGTCAGGACCATCATCTTAAATAGTGATGTTCTGTATAACAGTGAGTGGTGGAGCCATCTCCAGTGTCTGATGCCCTCCTCAATCTAGTTAGAGTGTTTTGAATACAGCATTCTAAAAACTTCTCCTGGTTTCAGAAATATCTATGCAGAATTTAAAAAAAAACACCTTGGCAACTCTCAGAGAGAATTTTATCAAGTGTCTTATGCTCCAGTACTGGACTAGGTGCGGTATGGATTTACTGTAATTTGTCCAAAAGCCAGAGCTCACCTTATAGTGGTTAATATTATGCAGCGGCCTGGTGACTGCAAACCACGGGTCAGTGACACTCAATAATATTACCTTATACAAAGAGATGTAATCATTCACTGTTTCTCTCCACTGAAAATAATTCACCAATTTCATATATAATCCAGCATGTCAGCAGTTTCAGCACCAAAATGTATGCAATGAGGGAAATCAGGCACTCTCTCCAGATTCCATTGAGCGGTGTACCATTCCACTTATTGGTACCTTGGTAGATGATTTGATAGAGAGGCCCACCATCCATTTTAGAAACCATGGCGAAGAGCATCTTCACTAGTACTAGACATGAACAATTCAATATCAATGGGGCTACTCTAGCACAAATGGCTGCTTCAATTTGTCTTCCCCACTTAGGCATTTGTAAACTCTCCTAATATCAAGATCATTGTGTGAGGCAAGAATGTAAAATGGGTGAAGGTAGCACTTTTAGTATGCTGCTGGCCAGTACCCTAGCTACAAACTTTACTCCAATGTTGAGCAAAGACATGGGAGGATTTAAGGTGTTTTTTTCTCTAGGATTCATTTCCTTAAGTACAAGGCTAACAATGTCAATGTAACAGATCGTTGGCCAGTCTTGCTTTGGATCTGGCTCCTTTGAATATGGCTAACGTCTGTTCCACAGACAATTAAGGAGCCTCTTAAAGAACTCTACATGGAGGTGGTGTGGGCCTGGTGTTTTCATAGTTTGCATTTGGCCTATGGCTCTTCCTATCCTAAACTCAATCTAGAAGCCCATAAACTACTTAACTGGAATCCCTCCTGAATTTGACAGTTATTTTGGTGTGCTGTATCTGGCAATAGACTGTGAATATTGGTTCTATGGCTATATCACTTGTCACCTGCTTTTTGTGAGTCTCTCTCTCTAACTACCAGATTTATTTTTCTTAATTACTCAATCATGCTAGCACCTGACCCACCATGTTCCCTACATCATGTAGACATTGTTCAAAAGTCCCACTCAAACAAGCCAGAAATAAATGCAAGTAAACTGCCAGCACAAGGTAAAATGAATTTCTAAGAGTCTCCTTCCTTATTTAACTATTCTAATGTTAAGAATAGTAGGTCTCTTTTTTAGGTCTGGCATTAAACAAGACCTTTTGATTTTAGTAAAATTATATGTATAACAGAATTTCAGCCACCTCTCTTCATCCATTGATCTGTTCTTTTGTCATTCACATTTTTCTTTCACTCAGTACAGCATACAGTATGGGGCAATGGGGCAACCTACTTTAGCCACTCACTAACTTGTTGTACATCCTGAGCTGACAGCAGGACACTTTCTACCAGATGCGAGCACAGGGCACCTTTTAGCCGTATCAGTTCATGTCTCCTGCCAATGCTGTTGCAAATTCCATTAGAAGTGGCCTTTGTTTCTTTGAAAGCAGTTCCATGAACTCTGAATATAAGCTCATGAGGGTGCTCTATCTTTGGAACTTTTCCTGTCATTCCTTCTTTTTGTTCTTTCTTTCTTCCTTCCTTTTTTACTTCCTTCTTTCTTTCCTTTTTCACTTTTCCTTCCTATTTCTTTCTTTCACTCCTTTTCGTCCTTCTTTCTTTTTTCCTTCTTTCTTCCCTTATTTTCCTTCATTCTTTCCTTCTTTCCATCAATCTTCCTTCTTTCCATCAATCTTCCTTCTTTCCTTCCCCTTTTCCTTTCTATTCTTCATTTTCCTTCTTTCATTCCTTCCTTGTTTCATTCTTTCCTTCATTCTGTCCTTTCTTCTTTCCTTCTTTATTTTTCCAAAGGCAAGAGGCTGGTAGCCAATGCCAGACAGATTGGCTTTTTTAAGTATTGGCTCTCAAAGGCAAGAGGCTGGCAGCCAATGCTAGATTGGTTGACTTTTTAAAGTTTGTGCTGGCCAATACCTTTTGATTTTAATAAATTGTGTTTATAACATAGCGACCTATAGGTGTTTTCAGCCAGACTTCGTCCATTACTCTGTGGTTCTGTCATTCACATTTTTCTTCCACCTACTCCAGTATGAATCAAGGGGCAATGTGTCAGCCTCTTCAGCCATTGGCTGACTTCACAATGAGATATGGCTGACTGCCATTTCATAAGGAGTATATGAGCACAGAAAACAGTCCCCTTCAGTGCCAGGGAATACTATGGCAACATGTGTTTTTGTTTTTTTAAACCAAAACAACATTTTGGCCTTAGCCAATGTTGTTCTTTAATTTTCTTATGGCCCTAAGCTTCCCAAACAATAAAGTTTTACAAAAACCAGGACAATGCAAGACCTATTAGTTTTGCCAATGCCTGTTACGCGTTTGCAGACAGGGTCCGGCAATAATATAGATTTTAAGGGTGACGCTATATAGTCTTTATTAAAAGGGGTGCGAATTTCGGTAATATGAAATGCTGAAAAAAATTACCTTTGAAAGGCTTTGTCGGGTATTCTACTGTATGAGACATGTTAGACTCCTCACCCTCTCTACAATATATATTTGGATGTAGATTGTTCTGGGGTTGCCGTACGCTGAGAGACATTATTCTAACATTGATGACAGTCAATAAAGATCCTAAAGTGCAGAAATGTGTTTTAACGAGAACATTGTGTATGTATTCACAAGGGTTTGTTTGTTGCAGTCTTAATACAGGCTTAGTTTATCGCTTCACTATTGACTTAGTTGGTTTTACAGCTCAGATTTGTGACTAGTAACCACCATGCAGAGATACGAGACGAGAAATCCATATTGCCTTTTTTAGGGCTCGCAGACCTGTGTTGCAGCGCGCATGCGCTGCTCACTCTGCGAGGCTTTTTGTATTCGAGTAGATTTCAGAAGGGGACCTGAAGCCCCGCCCATCATTCCTTTTGGCTGGCATCATCGTTTATGCTAAACATTGGCTTCCCATTAAAAACAAGGCTTCTTTGTTACCGCACTGTCTCCTTCTCGGACAGCCCATCCGGACAGGATCTTTTCCTTGCAGCTTTACACAGTGGGCTTTATCTGGTGGGTGAGCACTATTTTCCAGCTTGTTTACAATGGCGTTGGGCTGCTGGCTGGCGCTCTCCCTCTTACTTTATAGGTCAGCACAAACACATTACTCCTCGAGCTGCAGATTTGTTCTCTAACTGCTTTTTTGCGTCTCCCCCTATAATACCGAATGTTTTACAGTTTTTTATAAACCCGCAGTTATGCTGAAGGAAAACCTTGGGTGCCAATATTGGAGGAAAGGGGCTTTTTACGACCCTTCCATGCAACTTACATAATTGGATACATTGTTTGTCTTGCCTGCTGTTGTTGTAAACAACATTATGAACAGGGTATGCAGGAGATCTCGGGGCTGTGCGCTGCTTGTTGTTCCTTGCTGTGACCAGCAGCATGTCTTCAGACAGAGACATTGAGTCTAGCGGACAGGATGGAGGGCTTGGAAACCCCGCCCTCCCCTCACCCCCCCACCCCTCCCCCCCACCAGCCAGAGCCGGCCGTAAAAATAATGGGTGCACTCTTCTACCACGCCTGGTTTAAACCCTCCGCCCCCGTAATGAGGCCGAGCGAGGCTGCCCGCACACCGTGTTTACGCAGAGATGCGGCCGCTCCAGCAGTAGGGTATTCTGGCCACCTCTCTGATGCCATTAGCCTTTATTCTTTGGGGAGTCCTTAAAACGGATGCCAGCCATCTCTCCCTCACATACACACGCCCACATACATCCTCCTCCTGCAAGGAGGTCACGCGAACGCAGGGTGCAGCACCGTGACTCCTCTCAGAGGACGAGATAAGATCTCACCAAAGGCTGCCCCACAAACTCCTCCCTTTTAACAAGATCCCCCTCTGAAAACAAGCAAGCAGAACAATTCATCCGCTCGGCAGACTTCCCCACCCGCTTCCTTCTGCCCGCACTTGATTTCTCCACTCAGAGACTTTTAAAGTTTGCTCACATTTTAGACTGGATTGCACTGATCCATTTTAAAACAGCTATTGTTTTACTTCACTTGTCCCCGTCCCAGTACTTCGGCACCTCGCTTAGCCGGCTATATTTACAAACACCCCTGCCGGTCCCCACTGCGAAACCTCAAATATGCAAACACATCTTTTGTGTTCATTTCTCCTGTTTAGTAAAGTACTCCCGAATCAAGCATTCCAACTGCTCCTATGCAGCCCAGGCATGACGCACAAACCCACATCACATTTGAGAAATGGAGATTTTTCCAGGAGACACTTGCAGGAAAGTTCATAATTTTATTAATGACAGGGGCGTTTGATTAGATGCACGTCATATTGTAAGTCTCTGCAGAGTGCTGGGAAACACATGGTGTTTACCGGTAACAGAAGAAATAAACCGCGAACGGCATGCAGTCCTCCATGTGCGCTGCTGCTTGGCCCGCAAGGTGGTACCTGGGCTAAGCCTTGGGTGCAGCTGAGTGCTGTATCCACTCTTCACCCCAAAGACCCCGCACCACATCCCTGCGTGTACTCAATACTGGGAGGGGGGGCCGAACCAAGGGGCATTCTGTTGTGTTTTTCCCCTCTCTCCCCCATTCCGCCATAGACCTGATGCTATTGGAACATTTTACACGAGCACCAGGTACATTATAAGGATATGTTACACCACTGTCTTTCAGACTGGCCGACAGTGTGAGGAGGGTGGCGAGAGGTGAGGGGTGGAGGGAGGCTGGTGCAGACGGTTTGTAGGCTCGGCATCACAATTTAAGTAAACGACCCCTTCCTGGTTCACAGGGCATCCTCAGTGAGAATTTAGCAGAGCCCGTCTTAAATTACACTAAAAAAAATGGTCTGCACTGTGGGCATCAAAGTTCACAGCTGTCACCATTCATCCTAATCCAAACTTCCGCAGTTGACTGACGTTGTGTGATTCTGTGCAAAGCACTTTATTTCACTATGGCTTCAAGTGTAAAAAAAAAAAAGAATAAGGTAATGGGGAATTCAAGTACGTAACGTCTCTTCATTATAAAAAAAAATCTTTTGTCGTCACCAAACATTCTATTTAATGTACATTTCTCCGCTGCTTCCCAGCTGTTTGTGCACTACACAAATGTCAATACAGTCATACAACAAATGGAGAAGCAAGTTTGATAGCGTTACAGTTAGCGCTCTAGCCTCCGGCTAGAGCGCGGTGACATTTGCGCAACCTGCGCTCACGTCGACAGACGTGAGCGCGTATGTATAAAAATAAAGGGGCGGGCGAACTGAGTTAGTTTGCGCCCAACCATCAAACGGGTCGGCTCCTCATTTCAGCTTTACGCGCTAGAGGCAGAGTGCGCAGCGTGACCCCCGGCCCCCCCCGCTGGGTCAGAATAGAACACTGGCGACGAGGGTGGGCCCCTGCCCCTCCTTTTGTGCAGAGCAGTACCTAAGCAGCACATACACCGGCTACAGGAGCAGGAAGGCCCACGCTACCATCTCGAGGACCCGCGCCAGCAGTCACCGTGCAGAGCACCCTGCAGGTAGAGTCACCTGGCAGCGGGGCGGGGTGCAGCAGCCTGCAAAGTGGCCCTGAGGACCAGTAGCACACAATACGCCTCTACAGCCGCAGCAGGCACGTGGCTTCCGCGCCACCATGAGCGACGATGACCAGGCTGGCCCAGCAAGGGGCCTACCTCATCACCCCCCTTCAGGGGTGCAACCCCCATTCAGTGAAGCCGCTGACCCCACGACTGCTGCACCGCGATGGCAGACCTGGCTGGGCAGGTTGGATGACTACTTCATCGGATCCAGGGAGACGGATGGGGCGGTGAAAAGGTCCCTCCTCCTACACTACGCAGGTGAAGAAGTGTACCTACTTTTCAAACACCTGCCGAACACGGGGAACCCAGACGACTACGGAGCGGCGGTGGCGGCCCTGAACGCGCACTTTGACCCCCAGGACAATCCAGATTATGAGCATTTCAAGTTCCGCCAAGCCAAGCAGCGCGAAGGTGAGTCAGTGGATGCCTTCCACACGAGACTAAGGGCTCTCGCAGACACTCACCTCGTAGGGGACAGGGCCAAGGAAGAAATCAGGGCACAGCTCATACTAGGAATCCGGAGCAAGACATTACGGGGGTTAATACTCTATCAACCTAATATCCAGATGAATGATATCCTCGTCCTGGCCAGGACACATGACCTATCCGCGGCGAGAGCAGAAGAAATGGACCAGGCCCTGGTGAAAGGGACAGACAAGAGCGCGGAAGTGAAAACGGAGAAAGCGGATGCGGCGCGAGCGAAAGAAAGACCACAGCGACCCCGTGACCGGCGACCACCAGCCCACGCCAGGCTGTGTGGCTACTGCGGGTATGAAGATCACCCCCTCAAGGCATGCCCAGCGAGAGGGAAGACGTGCACTAACTGTGGCATTGAGAACCATTTTGCGTCTCTCTGTCGGAGGAAGACGCAGAAAAGTGGGAACAGGCGGGACGGACCGCTGAGGAAAATAGTGCGTGCAACTATCGCACACGTCACTATCGTTACAGCCAAAATCAGGACGCGAGAGGACCAAGGGCTTCCAAGACTCGGATACAGACTCTGACGATGAAGGGGAAACATACCTAGTGTCATTCACCAAAGCCCTAAAGAGTACCAGGCGCCCGCAGCCTCGCTGTGACATACTGATCGCTGGGTCTGAAGTCAACGCAGTGATTGACACAGGTGCATCCGTCACAGTGATGGGCATACAACAATATAACCATCTCAGACCAAAACCTGAGCTCCGACAATCCAAGGCCAAGATCTACGCGTATGGTAGCGACACGCCGCTACCGCTGAAAGGCAAGATGACGGTGGCAGTGCGGTCAGAAAAGTCGGAAATTGTCATCGACATCCACGTCATTGACCAAGAAGTGGACACACTACTCAGCGGACACGCTGCGGAGGATCTAGGACTGATTGCGTTCCTCTGGAAAGTCCAGGACAAACAAGTTGAAGACCTGCTGGAGACATTCAAAAGCCTATTCTCAGGGCTGGGGAAGATCAAAAGGCCGCCTATACGCCTCCACATTGACCCCTCAGTAACACCAACAGCTCTCCGACACCGGCGGATACCGTTCCACCTACGCCCGCTAGTCGAGGAAGAACTCCAGAGGCTAGAGGAGCAGGGAGTCATCGAGAAGGTCACAGGGCCCACACCGTGGGTATCGCCCATGGTAATCGCCGAGAAACCCCGTCAGCCCGGGAAGATCCAGCTGTGCATTGATATGCGCCTCCCAAACAAGGCCATCAAACGAGAGAGGCATATCACACCTACCATGGACGACATCGTGTCTGATTTAAACGGAGCCCGATGGTTCTCAAAATTGGACCTAAACGCCGGATACCACCAGCTCACCCTAGCGAAAGAGAGCCGGTACATTACCACGTTCAGTACGCATCTAGGACTGAGACGATACAAACGGTTAAATTTCGGAATATCCTCGGCAGGAGAGATTTTCCAAAATACTATCAAAGACATTCTGCTCGGCCTGCCTGGTGTCTTAAACGTGAGTGACGATATCCTCATATATTCCAAGACAGTCGATGAGCATTACAAGCACGTCCGAGCCATGTTGTCGCGCCTGCAGGAGCATGGCGTCACCCTACACCGAGACAAGTGCCAGCTGTTCTAGCAAACCATCGAGTTCTTCGGCTACGTCTTCACCAAGGAAGGCATCCAAGTGGACCCCCGGAAGTCACACGCCATCAAAGCGGCCGCAGCCCCAACATCAGTGGCGGAGGTCTGCAGCTTTCTGGGTATGGCCACTTACTGTGGACGATTTATTCCGAATCTGGCCACCCTCGCCGAACCCCTCAGGCACCTAACCAAGACAGATGTGATGTGGCAGTGGACAGTCGCAGAAGAGACAGCGTTCCAAACGATCAAGGAAGCTCTCTTAGACCAGACCACACTGGTCTACTTTGACCCGAGCAAGAAAACGGAGATTCTAGTGGACGCCAGCCCCGTAGGGCTAGGAGCAGTCCTGACGCAAGAACAAGAACCAGGGCAGTTTTCAGCTTTAGCATACGCCAGCAAAGCCCTAACGGACACGGAGAAACGGTACTCACAAATTGAGCGCTAAGCCCTGGCGATCCGGTGGAGTTGCCGTCATTTCCATCTGTATGTGTGCGGACACCCATTCACAGTGGTGACAGACCATCAACCGTTAGTGCCCCTCTTCCGAGGAACGGCGCCACACCCGCCTCCAAGGATAGAACAATGGGCCATCAACCTCCAGCAATACCACCTCAGCGTAATCTACAGGCCAGGATCCCGAAATCCAGCGGACTTTCTATCCCGGCACCCCGAGACCGGTAGCAGGCCCACGCCGATGGATGAAGAAGAAGAGGCAGAAGGTCACTTGGACATGGTGGCTGCCCTGACGTGCCCCCAGGCATTGACATTGGAGGAGATCTTGGAAACAGCCGAACAAGACCCCGTGATGGTTAAGGTTAAAAACACAATCCTAGAGGGAACCTGGCAGCATTTCCTACAAACAGCCAACTCATGGACTAGTGAAGAGAGGAATGACCTCCAACACATGTGGAGGATACGACATGAGCTAAGTGTGACCAGAGGAGGACTCATCCTACGAGGCTCCAGAATCGTCATTCCAGCCGCCCTCAGGACCCGAGCAACACAGCTTGCACACAAAGGACATCAAGGGACGGAAAAGATGAAGGCTCGCATGCGGGAGAAAGTCTGGTTCCCGAGCATGGATGAGTTCGTAGATGACGCCGTTCACAGCTGCCAGCCATGCCAGATGACCAGCGGAGCCCAGCCACCAGCCCCCATCATAACCGAGGAACACGACCGATGCCCGTGGGAGAAAATCAGTGTGGACTTCGGGAGCCTGCCCGACGGGCGAGACACGCTAGTAATCATCGACAGCTACTCGAAATACCCGATAGCCGAAGCAGTGCCCTCCACCGCTTTCACACACGTAGGCCCAGCACTGGAAAAAGTGTTCGGAATGTTCGGGTGCCCAGAGGAACTGCAAAGTGACAATGGACCCCCATTCCAAGGACACGAGTTCGAAGAGTTTTTGAAATCGCACGGCATCCGCCATCGGCAAATCACCCCCCAGTGGCCACAAGCCAATGGAGAGGTAGAGCGGCTCATGCGCACCCTCAATAAAGCACTGCGCATCGCGGTGGCCGAACAACTAGACCCGGAGCGAGAATTGCAGCGGTTTCTGGGAGAATATCGCAGCGCCCCCCACTGCTCAACCCGCCAAGCACCGTGGGCCTTGATGTTCAACCGGGCTCGTAGAGACGGGCTACCAGTTGCCCCAGGCTGGACAGCCACGCCCTTCGACGAGAAGAGGGCGTTCCAGAGGCGCCAAGAGCGAAACGCCAAAGTCAGTGAGGCGCAGAGAGCCGCGCCCAGAGAGGTCCAAGCTGGAGATCTAGTGCTTCTCAGAGAACGACGGCCCGGAGGGAAATTCAAGATGAGGTATGAGAAGGGCTACTGGAGAGTGGTCGACAGGCAAGGAACCATGGTGACTGCACGACGAGGAGGAGAACTGGTCACCAGGAACATATCGTGGTTCAAAGTGGTGAGGAACCCCTCTGACACCTATGGGAATACTGAGGTCGGGGAAGGACACGACCCAGGGGTTCCCCCTGCCAGCCCGCCCAGCCCCAACCCCCAGGGCGGCCCTGGGTCGAACCCGAATAACACTGAGAGCCCTGATGGTGAGAGCCCTGATGGTGAGAGCCCTGATGGTGAGTCCGGGAAAAGGGCATCACCAACAACCCAAACCCCGGCCCATCAGGGGAACTCGAGGTATGTGCTGAGAGAAAACCCCAGGCCCAGCAGCCGGCTACGAGACTTTGCGTGCCAAGTAAGTGACGCTGCTGAGTAATGTTTGAACTGTTGTCAAGAACCGAGTTGTAGATGGATGTTACAGTTAGCGCTCTAGCCTCTGGCTAGAGCGCGGTGACATTTGCATAACCTGCGCTCACGTCGACGGACGTGAGCGAGTATGTATAAAAATAAAGGGGCGGGCGAACTGAGTTAGTTCGTGCCCAACCATCAAACGGGTCGGCTCCTCATTTCAGCGCTACGCGCTAGCGGCAGAGTGCGCAGCGCGACCTCCGGCCCCCCCTACTGGGTCAGAATAGAACAGATAGGATGATTTATCGCAGATCTTCAGTCCACAAAGATTGTGTGATTCCCATGAGCTCCATGAGGATAGAAGTGAACGTTTACAAAAATACTAACAATGTACCAGGATAAACATACCACCATGCACAGACTATCTATATTATGACTTTGCTGACACTAAAGTTCGATATGTAGGTATCTAGTGGACCCATAATATGAGAGCGAATTTCAGCTTGCCGCAGAAAGCATTCTGGGGCTTGTAGTTGTCATTTCTCTATTGTCAGTGTGTCACTGCAGGTCCTGGCATGCATAGAGCTGTTGGCTGAAAACCCAGCACTGGGAAAGAGTCAGACCTGTGAGACAGGCTCCGCGTATGCTCATATATCAAGCACATTTGTTCAGCCATCATGTTTGCAGCCACGCAAAGATATTTACAATTCAGAAGCTGACTGATGGGACAATTGTAACACAATTCTCATCATGTGACATAGTATTGCAACTAGAAACGCGTGTCTCAAAGACATCAAGCAAGAAATGGTGAAAGCATGCTCAAATTAAACCGCTGCTTTTTCTGCTCCATTTGCAGACGGAAGGGCCGGTCATATTAGCTAACAAGGCTTACATAAAGCAGAGGTCTCAGGTTTCCCATATCCATGCATGAGCAGCTCTTCCAGTCCAGGTTTTTTGGCGTTCTGGGGCTTGGAGGCCTGTCTTATGATGTTATAAACAGGATTACAAATCCTGTTTTACAAAAAAAAAAAAAAGCTGGAATTGATAGACTGCTCGCAAATTGAACTTGGAAACTCAAGGGCTCCACAGAAGAGATTTTAAGGTAATGAAATCTGAAACAACCCTTTGCAATGCAATAGGTCTCGCATTTATTGTAAATGACAATGCCTTTTATTTATGTTTTAGTTTTTAAAACATAAATAAAAAGCATTGTCGTTTACAATGCCAATTGCTCAAACTGGCGTAAATGCGAGACCTATTGCATTGCAAATGCTTGTTTTCTTGGTGAGTGTGTAATAGAAAGATAATCCGGAGATGGACAATGCCAGACATTCATCTTGGTAGAGCGTAAATGTATTTAGGTATACAGTTTATTGCATCGATTTAATAAGAAAGCGTTTTTTTGGAATTTTGAATGGAAAACAGCGTGTTGGGTAAATACATATTGAAACACGAATAAAAATAGTTTGTGGGAAAGCAATGACATTGTACAGGTTATCAGAGGACTGTAGAGTTATAATTACCTGAAGTATATTCAATACTTTTTAGCACAGTGTTTTCTCCATCACCAGAGAAACGCCAGAGTAAATCCACATCATTCTTCACAGCAGCAGGTGTTACTCGTACATCTCTATAACACAGGAGAGATCTCTTTTGAAAAACTGCTCTAAAAATGTAGCTATACATTACATACATTATATATACAACAAAAGTATTTTTTTAAAGTTTTGACTGCTCATAAACAATAAACACCTTTGCTATGAAGTGAAAATAAATTATTGTTTTATAAATCTAAATATTTTCAACATATTTCAGTTGTCAGTTGATCCGCTGTTATCCTTCTTGCAAACATCTCAATCAACCCAAACACAGTCATATGCATTTCTTTTGACCAACACATTATTTTTGTTTACTTACGTACAAAGACGGATTCTAATCATATTAAATTCCCCTGTGTAAAGCATATCTTTATTACCATAAGTATCAATTATGCAGTTGCTGACAAACAGGTATATATGTTTGTTTTTAGAAAGTCAATCACATCAATTGTGCATGTGTACATCTTATAGACGACAAACCATTTTGGGCGAAGTAAAACCACCAATACTGATTAAGTCACTGTCATTATTTGTTTTCTACAAACAGGTTTATGTTTTAACATTCAGAGTCATGAAAATTCATGTTCTGACCTAGTTGTATTTTTTATTCATATATGTACAGTGATTATAGATATGCAAAAACATTACAATCAATTTAGTGCTAATGGCATTAGAATGGGGATATCACCGCACCTAGGTACTTTAATGCTCTATAGGTACCACTGAATTGTTTTTCTTCCTCCATCGTAGAAAATTTGATAATATTCAGAACTGGAATTATTTTGTCTAAAGCCATTCAAACTGAGCAAAAGCTCCAGTCACCCCACTAAACAGCAAATATTGCTATGTTTTATTCCTAAACAGGCAACCACAGGTGCCGTTGCCTTGTAGACAACAGGGTCTTGATTAGAATGGTGCAGCAGGTGCAGTACCACCGGGCCCACAAGTTGTCAGAACTCCTCTAAACATAACATCGCTATATTTGACTACTAAACAGGCAGTCACAATTGCAGTTAAAAGAAACTTGATTTTATTGGTGCAGCAGGTGCAGTGGCTCTAACGCCAAAAGCTCTAGGGACCCTACTAAACCCAGATTATTGATAACTTTTACTGAACAAGACAGTGACACGTGCATTTATCTAGCAGGTAATAGGGTCATGATTTGAATGGTGCAGCAGATGCAGTAGTAACAACACCAAAAGCTCTAGGCACCCCACTAAACACCTAATATTGCTATATTTTATTACCAAACAGGCAGTCACAAGTGCAGTTACCTTGCAGACAACAGGGTCATGACTTGAATAGTGCAGCATGTGTAGTGGCACCGGGACCAAAAGCTCCAGTCACCCAACAAAACACCTAATATTGCAAAATGTTATCCCCAGACAGGCAACCACAAGTGCAGTTACTTTGCAGACAACAGGGTCATGATTTGAATGGTGCATAAGGGGCAGTGGCACTGGGTCCAAAAGTTGTCAGAATGCCTCTAAACACCTAATATTGCTATATTTTATGACTAAACAAGCAGTAACAATTGTAGTTACCTTGCAGTTAAAGGGGGCTTGATTTGAATGGTGCAGCAGGTGCAGTAGCTCTGGGGCTAAAAGCTCTAGGGTCCCAACGAAATGCACAAGTTACTTACCTTCGGTAACAAAATATCTGTAAGAAACATTAGTTAGTTATAGATTCCTTACCTCAGATTACTTACCTTAGAATTACCCCAGGCGTCTGGATCCAGAAAGTTTTTTCGTCAGCAGTACCTCTGTGCGTCAGAAAGTGGCGTCGGTCGGCTCCACGTCCGTCGTTGGCGTCGTGGTCGCCGGGATTACGTTGCGCCAGCTACTTAGACGCTGTTGTCAGTTCTGTACACGACTTTCCGCGCCCGAAATGCAGAGCCATGCAAGACACTGACCACTGTTGCACAAAACTAGGGCCCTGAAAGGATCTCCTTAACCCTAGAAATCAGTTCGCAGAACGGGGAGGACGGGTGGGGTGGCAAGGAATCTATAACTAACTAATGTTTCTTACAGATATATTGTTACCGAAGGTAAGTAACTTGTGCATCTGAAAGAAACACGTTAGGTATAGATTCCTTACCTTAGAATAGATACCCCAGCAATACCAACCCCGGTGGTGGGTCTGCGAACCAAGATCACACCAGAAAGTCCTGGAGAACAGAACGGCCAAAGACGTCGTCTCTCCGACTTGGCTGTCCAGACAGTAGTGTTTGGTGAACGTGTGCAACGATGCCCACATGGCTGCCTGACAGATGTTATTCAGAGGAACTCCTCTTCCTAAGGCAGTAGTGGCTGCCGTCTCCCTGGTGGAATGGGCGCGCAGCCTGACTGGAGGCTCCTTTTTAGCCAGAGAGTAACAAGCCTTAATACACAACACGACCCATCGAGAAATGGTGCGTTTGTGTACGGCCGACCCTTTTTTGCACCCACGTAACCAACAAAAAGTTGATCATCCACCCGGAAATGTTTTGTGCGATCCAGATAGAAGGAGAGCGCACGCTTTGGGTACAGACGGTGGAGCCTCTCTTCCTCCTTCGAAGGATGCGGAGGCGGAAAGAAGGTGGGCAAAGTAATGGTCTGCCCGATGTGGAAGGCAGTGACCACCTTAGGAAGGAAGGATGGATGGGTTCGGAGAACCACCTTGTCTGGATGAACAGACAGGAAATGAGGCTTTGAAGAAAGAGCCTGAGGCTCACTCACCCTTCAAGCAGAAGTGATGACTACCAGGAAAGCATTCTTAAGAGTTAAGAGACGTAAAGGGACAGTTATGACGCGGTTCAAAGGGAGAGCACATTAAATAAGTCAGTACAAGAGGCATAACGAAGGGGACGGAAGGAAAAAGATGTGTTAAGCTAAGAAACGGTTAACTACCAGGGTCTTGAAAAGAGACGGCTGATCTGGCAGCCGAAAAAAGGCAGAGATGGCTGAAAGACAGCCCTTGATAGTGCCCAGAGCAGATCCCTGCTGGGATAAAGAGAGAAGGAACAGGAGTACTTCAGAAAGGGGGGCAGAAAGGGGATCCACAGCCTTTGCAGTGCACCATGCCACAAATTTGTTCCACCGGCAGGCATATACCTTCTTAGTGGAGGGACGCCTGGCAGCCAAGATTACGTCACAGACTTCTGGAGGCAGGTCGAAAGACGTCAACTGCCGCCGCTAAATCTCCACGCAAGGAGGTGGAGACTGGACAGGTTCGGGTGGAGGACAGTCCCCTGCTACTGCGACAGAAGATCCTCCTGAAGAGGCAGTCAGATCGGAGGATGGATGGCCAGCTCGGGATACCAGACTCTTCGTGCTCAATCCGGAGCCACAAGAATGACTTTGGCCTGGTCGCGCCTGATCTTCTTCAGCACTCTGGGCAGAAGTGGTATAGGCAGCAAGGCATACGACAGACTGCAACTCCACTCGCGACGAAAAGCGTCCCCAAACGAGTGCCACCTTGGAAATACCAATGCGCAGAATTGATGACATTGCGCGTTCTCTTCGGTGGCGAATAGATCTAATCAACGCTCTCCCCACTGTTGAAAGAGACCTTGCACCACCTCCGAGTGAAGACGCCATTCGTGATCCATCATGCACCTGCGGCTGAGTTAGTTGGCCCTGGCGTTCAGGGAACCTGCCAGGTGTTGAACTACCAGGGATATGCCCTGATGTTCCAGCCATGTCCAGAGGCAGAGGGCCTCCTGACATAGGGTCCACAACTCTACCCGCCCTGTTTGTCACAGTACCACGTGGCGGTGGTGTTGTCCGTGAACATCTGCACCCCTCTTCCCCGGACAGAGGGAAGGAATGCTTTCAGTGCAAGACGAATCGCCCAGAGCTCCAGAAGGTTGATGTGACGCCCGGACTCCACCGGGGACCAGAGGCCTCTGATCTCCACCTCTCCCATGTGGCCGCCCCATCCCAGAAGAGATGCATCCGTCACCCCAGTGTGGTCGGGTTGGCCAAGGGAGAGGGATCTGCCATTGACTCAATCCTGGTTTGTGAGTCACCACTCCAAGATCTAGACGCAATCGGACAGATTACCCTG
This sequence comes from Triturus cristatus, assembly GCF_964204655.1. Lineage (NCBI taxonomy): Eukaryota > Metazoa > Chordata > Amphibia > Caudata > Salamandridae > Triturus > Triturus cristatus. The sequence goes on from NC_140593.1 coordinate 428,676,881, forward strand.
ATGCTGCGCCCACTGGAACTTCAGGTCCCACTGCAGAGCCCGCATATGTCACCTGGCATGATCGACCAGCAGGATGCAGGAGGCCATAAGGCCCAGCAGACTCAGGGTCATTCTGACTGAAACCTGGGATATAGGCTGAAAGATCGAAATCATAGCCCGAATATCCCAGACTCGGGAGGATAGACCCGAAACCGCGTTGTGACCAGAATCGCTCCGATTTAGAGTAGCTTCTGAGAGGAAATCAGGTGCGACTTCGGCACATTGATGGAGAACTCCAGTGAATGCAGGAGGTCGGCTGTAGTCTGGAGGTGGGAGACGACTGCCTGGGGCGAGCTCGCCTTCAACAGCCAGTCGTCGAGATAGGAGAAGACTGAAACCCCTGTTCTGCACAAATGAGCTGCGAAAACCGCCATCACTTTCGTGAACACCCGAGGGGCGCTGGTAAGGCCAAAGGGGAGCACAGTAAACTGAAAGTGCTCGTGGCCTACCGTGAATCATAGGTAACGCCATTGGGCCGGCAGGACGGGGATGTGAAAATAAGCATCCTGCAAGTCCAACGCTACCATCCAGTCTTGCGGGTCGAGGGCAGACAAGACCTGAGTAAGCGTCAACATCTTGAACTTCTCCTTCCGGAGGAAGCGATTGACGTCCTTGAGGGTCGAAGACAGGACGCAGGCCCTTGTCCTTCTAGGGAACCAGAAAGTAGTGTGAGCAACAACCACAACCTACTTCTGGGACAGGAACATGCTCAATTCCTCCCTTGGCCAAGAGAGCCGTAACTTCCTGCTGGAGAAGGGCCAGATGATCCTCCGACATGCGGTGGTATCGAGGTGGCATGGCTGGAGGGGTAGTCTCGAAGGGGATGGAGTAGCCCCTTCGGACTATTTGCAAAACCCACCTGTCCGACGTGATGGTGTGCCAGTGGGGGAGGTGATGGTGAATCCTGATGCCCACTGGTGTTTGATGGGCCTGAAAGGTCAGACTAGGAGGGTTTGGAGGCTGCTGCAGAGGGGGGTTGGTGGACTGGCCCACCAGATGGGCCCCAGAACCACGACGGTTGTTTCCACGTCCTCAGCCGTGCAAAGGTTGGGTAACTTGCTCTTGGTGGGACGTAGTGGGGCACCCCTTCCGTAGCCATGAAGGGGGCTAAAGCAGACTGTGCAGGGCAGGTGGAGAGGCCCAAGTACTTGGCCGTAGCCCGTGAGTCCTTGAAGCGCTCTAGGGCGTTGTCTGCTTTGTCGCCAAAAAGGCGACAGCCATCAAAGGGCATGTCCATCAAGGTGTTCTGGACATCCCCTGAAAAGCCAGTGGACCTCATCCAGGCGTGACAGAGCGCTACAGATGTTGAAATAGTCCTGCCCAGAGAGTCAGCGATGTCCAGCCCACAACGTATTGTAAACTTTGCTGCATCCCTCCTGGCGGTAACAGCCTGGGAGAGCACTGCCCGGGCCTCCTCCGGACACTTAGGCAGCACTTGCGCCACCGTATCCCACACTGAGTGCAAATAACGGGCCAAGAAACATGAGGTGTTTTACGGACTGCAGTCCTAAGCTGGCGGAAGAGAACATTTTCTTGCTACGGTGGTCCAGCTTCTTGGATTCCCTTTGCGGTGGAGCAGTAGGGAAGGATCATTGACAGAATATCGACGGACAGAATATCGAGCTACAGGAATATCGAGTCTACAACATCGATGCACAGACTATCGACAGCCTATCTCTACAATGCTAAGTACAAAAATATCAAAACCAAAATACCGCTGTTTAAAATATCGTTTTTTTAAATGTCTTAAAAATAATATAAAAATAATTAAATAATAAATATAATTAATAAAAACAAAGTTAGAATTATTTTAAAATGTTAAAAAATGGATAAATGATAAATGTAATATAATTTTTTTAACATATATTTAAAATATATATATATATTAACTTAATAATATTAATAAATAATTATTTTATTTAATTATAAAATGTTAGAAATATAAGAAAAGTTATACATACATATATATATAACCCTGTACTGTAATATAAATATTACCTACTGGCGGTCGCCAGTAGGTAGTTATAGTTAGGACCACGTTTCCATAGGAAATCCGCAACATTCTATTTTGAATAACTTTGGCGCCGGTCGACGAATCCTCGCGAATTTTTCAAAATAGGTGGGGCGCTACGCTCCGCTCCTACCCTGAAAGTCTCGGGGGGATTCGTCAAGCGGGGGCTGAGATAAAAGGGGGGTCCCAAAACGCGTTTTTCCCATGCATTTTTCCATAGGACCTTTAGACAGGGCTACAGCCCGAACGGCTGAACAGAATTTAATGAAATTTGGCAGAGAGGTAGTCCCCAGGTCAAGGAAGTGCCTTTTGTACGTTTGGTGTAAATCTGTTCAGTAGATTCTGAGAAAATAGCCTTTAAATCAATATATATCTGTGGCAGCTTACGGTGCGCTTACCGTGCGCTTACCGTAAGCTTACCGTACGCGTACGGTGGCGTGCGCGAGCGCGATTCTGATTGGCTCTTAGATCTTAGTAAACATTCGAGTCGGTCGAAACCAGGAAGCGGCGGCCGCCATTTTCTCTCTCGCTTCCTGAGTTGGGCAGCAAAAACGTACCCCAAATATATGTAAAGAGGCAGTTTCATGAGATCCTAACCACCCAGCATTGATACAGGGGTCCCCAAACCACCCCCAAGCCCAAAAAAAAAAAAAATTTTTTTTCGAAAAATCGCCGATTACGCTTACCGTACGCGCACGGTAAAAAATTATAAAAAAAAAAAACTATCCACATTCTCCCCACCCCGTGTGCAAATGGTGCCCGAAGAATACATTTCTTAAAGATGCGCAAAATATGTCCTCCATGTGCGCACGGTGCGCGAAGCGCATCGTGCGTACATGGCCCATCCCGCTTAATGTGGGCACGCGGTGCGCGCAGCGCACCGCGTGACCACTGTGCGTGCACGGCACTAACTGCGTAAAGTGGGCGCGCGGTGCGCGAAGCGCACCGCGTGCTCACTGTGCGCGCACGGAACGAACTGCGTTAACTGGGCGCGCACGCCACGAATGGCGTAAAGTAACTTAGCATTTAAAAAACCTTGCAAATTCACTGAAAAAACCATAGGTTTCACACATGTTATAGTTAGCTGGACATTTTACTGATAAAAAACCAATGAAATTCCCCCGTTATAGTTACTGCAGGCAACTATAACTCACGCGACCGCAATCTTCTGCTGATGACATATGTGTCTTTATGAAAAAAAAATATTTGTAATATATGTAAAGCTAAAATTTAATGGAAGAAGACTTGGGCAAATAAGTGTCTAAATACAGTATTAGCATCAGCAGAGGATTGCGGTCGCGTGAGTTATAGTTGCCTGCAGTAACTATAACGGGGGAATTTCATTGGTTTTTTTATCAGTAAAATGTCCAGCTAACTATAACATGTGTGAAACCTATGGTTTTTTCAGTGAATATATATATATATATATATATATATATATATATATATATATATATATATATATATATATATATAAATTAAAATATTAAAATTAACATTTATTTAAAAAAACATATTTTACACTACGTTAACTATAAAAGTAGGGAAATGTTGGATAGCGTAGGGGATACAATTACTATTCCCACTACAGAAAGTGCAACAGTAGGGAAAGAGTTGGATAGCAGAGGGGAATAATTTACTATCCCCACTACAGCAAATGCAACAGTAGGGAAAGTGTTGGGTAGCGGAGGGGGATAATTTACTATTCCCACTCCACCAAGTGTAACAGTAGGGAAAGTGTTGGATAGCGGAGGGGAATAATTTATTATTCCCACTCCTGCAAAATATTTTACTATTCCATCTCCAGTGAGTGCAACAGTAGGAAAAGTGTTGGATAGCGGGTGGGTAAAAATTACTATTCCAACTCTAGTGAGTGCAACAGTAGGGAAAGTGTTGGATAGCAGGAGGTTAAATTTACTATTTCCACTCCAGTGAGTGCAACAGTAGGAAAAGTGTAGGATAGCAGGTATGTAAAAATTACTATTCCAACTCTAGTGAGTGCAACAGTAGGGAAAGTGTTGGATAGCGGGTGAGTAAAAATTACTATTCCCACTCCAGTGAGTGCAACAGTAGGGAAAGTGTTGGATAGCGGGTGGGTAAAAATTACTATTCCCACTCCAGAGAGTGCAACAGTAGGGAAAGTGTTGGATAGCAGGTGGGAATAATTTACTATTCCCACTCCACCAAGTGTAACAGTAGGGAAAGTGTTGGATCGGAGGGGAATAATTTATAATTCCCACTCCTGCAAAATAATTGACATTAATTAACAAATAATTTTTCAAAAATAATTTTCCCCCACTATATTCCCCTATAAACCTAACCACCAATATTGTAAAATATTACTCAATTAACATAATTATTTAACAATTAATTAATTAACTAATAACAATTAACAAGCAAATTAAAAACAATCAAAATTAAATTAGTTCACACAATTAACACTATAAAATAACTTTAAATAAATATTATATATGAAAAAATAATAAAAAATGTATTAAAATTAAATTACTTCCCACCCTACTCCCCTATCAACCCACAACCAACTCATAACAAAATGACACAATTAACATATTTACCAATTATTTATTAATAATTATTATCCAATTGATAACTAATTAATAACATGTTTTAACCCAATTAACAATATAAAATATTAATTACATAAATAATCAATAACATTATTAATTAATTTTAAGTAAATTACTTCCCACCCTATTCCCCTATAAACCCACAACCAACTCATAAAAAATTACAATGAACATATGTGCCAATTATATTTTAATAATTAATATCCAATTAATAACTAATTAATAAAACTTTTAACAATTAGCAGTATAAACTATTAATTACATAAATATTAATACATTTAATAGTGAATTAATTATAATTAAATTACTTCCCACCCTATTCCCCTATAAACCCATAATCCGCTACGTAACTAAAACGCAATATTTATGTTTTAAAAAACAAATACATTCTAAAAAATTATTAATAGATATATCATAATTAAATTACTTCCCACCCTATTCTCCTATAAACCCACAACCCGCTACGGAACTAAAATACGCAAAAATTAATTAACATAAAATTAATTACTGGTAAAAAATTCAAACATACATCACAAAAATAAGCTATACTTTTAACACATACTAACATACAAAACACACGATATTATTAACAACTATATTTTTAATAACGATACTACTAACATCGATATTAATTAGAACGATATTTCTTACCTGCATGTCGATATTTTCGTCGCCGATATTCTTGATGGTCGATATTCTGTCATATCGATATTTAAACATCGATATAATGGTATATCGATATTCATACATCGATATTATGTCTGCATACCAGTAGGGAAGGCGCTTTTGGAGGTGGTAGCTTGAACTACCAAGCTCTCAGGGGTGGGATGTTGGGAGAGGAAAGTGGGGTCGCCCGGAGCCCGGCGGTGGCGTCGGGCAATCATCCTGTCCACGGGAGCCCCAGTGTTAGGCCTGGATCAAGTGCCCAAAAGGACGTCTGTGAGGCCTGATTAAACAGCAGCAGTGGCTCCGAAGAGCTTGCCGCTGGTTGAAGCACCTCAGTCAGGAGGTTAGTCCTGACCACCACTGTAGGAAGCTCGAGGTTGAAAGCCTTGAGCGCCCTACGCAGCACCACTGTGTATGATGCTCCCTGCTCCGTAGCCACAGTAGGAGGAGGCAACATGCCAAGGTCAGGAGAGGAGTCCAGACCACAGGCATCCCCCAGTTCCTCTCCCCAGTCCTGTTTACTGTCCAACTGGTCAGTTGAAGGGTCGCCTGACCCATCCAAGTACTCCTCATCATACTCTGGGTGCCATTGTGGTTGAAAAAAGACGCCAGGAGTGAACAGGGGCATTAAAACCCGAACCCAGTGCCAGATCCGGTGTTGGACGACACCGATCTAGCTCCGTGTCCACGTCGGGATGGAGGCCGGGGTCGATGCTGGCCAGAGGGCTGACCGGCATCGAACACAGTAGTGGTGCTGTCGAAATCGGCGCCGGTGGAGGCGTAACAAGGTCAACCGGTGCCAAACCGTATCCAGGCCTGGATCCAAGGTGGGCCTGTGGCACCGGGGCCGGAGCCGCCGGCAGTTAAGACCTAGGCCCCCCAACCGAATCCGCGGTGCCCGATGGCGCGCCGACGGGTTCAGTCCGCCCAAAGATGGTGTGCATCACCTCATAGAATGTATGACCGGTCACTCAACCTCCCTCGCGACCGGGACCTCTAACGGCGCGGAGCCGACTGCCGGTGTTCAAGCAGCTTTCAGGACCGCTCCCGCAAAGCCTTCGGCGCCATCGACTGGCAGTCGGAGCACGACTTGGGGTCGTGGTCACGCTCCACGCAAAAAAGACACAGCGGTGCATATCTGTCACCAACATTATGCGATGACAGGCCTTGAAACCGGGCATCCCTTGTGCACCTTTTCAGAGTCAGAGACTCGAAGAAAGAAGTCGAGAAAAAGTTAGTCAAAAAATTACTGAGGTACCGCTCTTCCCGGATCTGCGCTGGCTGGCACGGAAAAAAAAAAGAACTGACGTCAGCACGCGAGGGCGGCGTCTAAGCAGCTGCCACGACATCATCCCGGCGACCACGATACCGACGACGGACGCGGAGCCGACCGACACTACCTTCCGACTCGCAGAGGTACTGCAGACAAAAAAACTTTATGCATCCAGTCTGACGCCTGGGGGTAATTCTAAGGTAAGGAATCTATGGTAAGTAATCTATAACTAACATGTTTCTTTCAGGTCCAGATTATTGCTAACTTTTACTACTATACAAGACAGTGACAAGTGCATTTATCTAGCAGGCAATAGGGTCCTGATATGAATGATGCAGCAGGTGCAGTAGCACCAGACCCAAAAGCTCTAGGCACCTCACCACAGACCTAATATTGCTTTATTTTACTACCAAACAGGCAGTCACAAGTGCAGTTACCTTGCAGACAACAGGATTCCGAGTTGGATGGTGCAGCAGGTGCAGTGGCACGGGGCCAAAGGTTGCCAGAACTCCTCTAAACACCAAATATTGCTATATTTTATTACTATACAGGCAGACACAATTGCAGTTATATAGCAGTTAAAAGGGGCTTGATTTGAATGCTGCAGCAGGTGCAGTGGCACCAGGGCCAAAAGCTCTAGTGACTCCACTAAACGCAGAATATTGCTAAATGCTACTACTAAACAGACAGTCCCAAGTGCAGCTATCTAGCAGCCACTAGGGCCATGATTTCAATGGTGCTGCTGGTGCCGTGGCACTGGGACCCAAAAAAAGTCCCAGAACTCCTCTAAACACCAAATGTTGCTATATTTAACCCCTTCTACGCTCATGACGGACCGGTTCTGTCATGAGCCACGGTGGGCGTGTGCTCATAACAAAACTGTTCCGTCATGGCACCCACCCATGGGGAAACGCCAAACAGGGATGGCCGAGGCCCCTCGGCAATCCTGTGATGTCAGCGTGTACAGCGTGACCCTACGTCATCAGGAGGGGCTGGAAGCCATTTGCTTCCAGGTATCGGAGAGAACACATAGGTGTTTCCTGTTCCGGGCGGGGGGCGGGGGGGTTCTCCATCCTTCGAGGCATTGGGGGCAAGGAAATAGTTTTTCCTCTCCCCTGATGTCTCTTTGCAGGACATTCCTGCTGCATGATCACACATGGGGTTGCGATCGAGCAGCAGGAATGCCCCCACTAGGCACCAGGGATTTTTTTCGTTTAAATGGAAGTGAGCAATGGGGGTAATATAAGTTTATCTATTTTCTGCCTCCCCCCTCCCAGAGACAGATCAGCCCATTTTTTTGTCCTTTCTGCCTTTGCTTTTTGGGGGCAGAAAATCCCACCAGGGATTGTATTTTTTACAGATGGAAGTGACACCTCGGGCAAGGGTCACTTCCAGAGGGGGCACATTTCTGTCTGCTATTCTCTGCCCCCACCCCCTCCCAGGGGACAGATAGGGCTGTTTTTTTGGCCTTTCTGCAAGAAAACCCCACTAGACCCAGGGATTCTTTTAAAGTGCATGGGGGCGATCCCTTGGGCAAAAATCACCCCCTAACTTTTTTTTATACTTGTGCCTGTATTCTGCCCCACCCGGGGGTGGATCGGCCCCTTTTGAAGGCCCATATGTCCCCCTACAGGGAGGGGGGGTGGAAATCCCACTAGAACCAGGGATTTTTTTATTGTTCTAAATGGAAGTGACCCGTTGGGCAAGGGTCACTTCCAATGGGGGTAATTTAATTTTATCTATTTTTGGCTTATGTGGATCCCCCAGTGTTTTCCTACCCAGTATCCCCTGCAAACCTTAAATTTAGCTAAAAAATCACATTTTCCTCACATTTCTGTGTGGGATCATGGCACCGGGACAAACGTACTACCACCCAGCATTCCCCTCTGTCTCCACAGTAAAATGATACCTCACTTGTGTGGGTGGGCGAAGGGCCTGAAACTGATAAAGGCCACAAACATAGGGACTAAGGGGATAGCACAGCGAGTTCTAAGCACAATTTTCTTTATATATGCATTTTTAGGCTAACTCTGCATTGGAGACCTACACAAATGAGGTATAATTTTTATTAGGAGATCATGGAGCACCCTGGGTGGTAGGACATTTGTGCCGGCGTGGTGATCCCATTCAGAAATGTAATGAAAATGTATTTTTTTAGCTAAATTTGAGGTTTGCAGGGGATTCTGGGTAGTAAAACGTTGGAGGATCCAAGCAAGCCATACCTCCCTGGACTCCCCTGGCTGTCTAGTTTTCCAAAATGCCTGGGTTAGGTAGGCTTTCCTAGATGGCCGCCAAGCCCGGGACCAAAACCGCAGGTTACCCCTTTTCAAAACCAGGTTGTTTTGTAATGGATAATTTTGATGTCTCCACAATAGGTTTTGGGCCCTTTCCTGCTGGGGGTACTAGGGCCACCCACACAAGTGAGGTACCATTTTTATCGGGAGACCTGGTGGAATGCTGGGTGGTAGGAAATTTGTGTTAGCCTTGTGATTCCACAAACTTGAGATTTTTTCAGCTACATTTGAGGTATGCAGGGGATTCTGGGTGGGAAAAGGTTGAGGGATCCGCACAAGCCATACCCCCCTGTACTTCCCTGGCTGTCAAGTTTTCAGGAATGTCTAGGTTAAGTAGGTTTCCCTAGAAGGCTGCTGAGCTCGAGAACAAAAACGCAGGTGACCCCCTTGCAAAACCAGGTTGTTTTGCAGTGGGCAATTTTCCACAATGAGTTTTGGGCCCTTTCCTCCCGCGGGTAGTTGGCCTACTCACACAAGTGAGGTACCATTTTTATTGGAAGACTTGGGGGAATGATGGGTGGGTAGAATTTTGTGGCTCCATGCAGATTCCAGAACTTTCCATCACAGAAATATAAGGAAAATGTGTTTGTTTTTGATTACAAAGTTTGAGGTTTGCAAAGGATTCTGGGTAATAGAACCTGGGGAGAGTCACACAAGTACCCCCATGCTGGATTTCCCTGGATGTCTAGTTTTCAAAACCGTATAGGTTTGCTAGATTTCCTTAGGTGCCGGCAGAGCTAGGGTCGAAAATGCACAGCTAGGTACATTGTGAAAAAAGGGTCCGTTTTCACTGGAAAACTTTGATGTGTCCATGTTAGGTTTTGGGCCATTTTCTGCTGCGGGCACTAGGCCTACCCACATAGGTGAGGCACCATCTTTATTGGGACACTTGGGGGAAGTTGTGGCTCCCTGCAGATTCCAGAACTATCTGTCACAGAAATGTGAGGAACATTTTTTTTTTTTTTTAATTTGAGGTTTGCAAGGGATTCTGGGTAACAGAACCTGGTGGAAGCCACACAAGTAACCCCATGCTGGATTCCCCTGGGTGTCTAGTTTTCAAAAATGTATAGGTTTTGTAGGTTTCCATAGGTGCCGGCTGAGCTAGGGTTCAAAATCCACAGCTAGGCACATTGTAAAAAAAAGGGTCCGTTTTCACTGGAAAAATGTGATGTGTCCATGTTGTGTTTTGGGACGTTTCCTGTCACGGGCACAAGGCCTACCCATACAAGTGAGGTACCATTTTTATTGGAAGACACTGGGGAATGCTGGGTGGGTGGAAGTTTGTGGATCTACACAGATTCCAGAACTTCCCATCACAGAAATGTGAGGAAAATGTAGTGTTTTTGATAATGTTTGAGGTTTGCAGGGGATTCTGGGTAAGAGAACCTGGTTAGAGCCACTCAAGTCTCCCCATCCTGGAGTCCCCTGGATGTTTTGTTTTGAAAAATGTATAGGTTTGCTTGGTTTCCCTAGATGCCGGCTGAGCTAGGGTCCAAAATCCACAGCTAGGCACACTGCAAAAAAAAGGATCCGTTTTTATTGGAAAAATGTGATGTGTCCATGTTGCGTGTTGGGTCGTTTCCTGTCGCAGGCACTAGGCTTACTCACACAAGTGAGATACAATTTTTATTGGGAGACTTAGGGGAACACAAAATTTTAGAACAAGTGTTATTACCAAATGACTTTCTTTGCATTTCTGCCATCCAAACGTAAGACAATTTGTAAAAAAGATGTGATTTTGAAAAATGACCTCTGACTAACATGCTTGTATGGGTACCCATACTTTTGGAGATGTGCAAATAACCACTGCTTCTAAACTTTATATTTTGTTTCCATTTCGGAAAATTATAGGTTTTCTTGGTAGCTATTTTTCACTCTTTATATTTTACCAAATAAATTGCTATATACCCGGTACAGAATGAAAAACCATTGCAAGATGCAGCTCAGTTATTGGTGCTGGGATCCTCGGATTCTTGGAAAACCTACAAGCCCTATATATCCTCGCACTCAGAAGGGGCCAGCAGATGTAACAGAATATTTCTATCAAAGATCTTCCATACTTAGAAGATGTTACATTTGAAAACATTGGCACAAATTGCTGTTATTTTTAACAAAATTTCAATTTTTTTTATTTCCAACAGTTAGTTTCTATAAAAAAAAAACCTTGAAGGATCTACACAAATGACCCCTTGCTGAATTAAGAAGGTTATCAACTTTTCAGAAAGGTATAGCTTTCCGGGATCCATTATTGCTTTCACACCCATTTCTACCACTAACTGAAAGGAGGTTGAAAGCACAAAAAATTGCAAAAATAGGCTATGTCCCAGTAAAATGCCAAACCTATGTAGAAAAAGTTGGTTTTCTGACAAAAGTTTGCCAGTCCCTGAAAAATGTGAAGATGGTGATTTCAGCACCACAAACCCTTTGTTGATACCATTTTCAGGCAAAACACAGATGCTTTCTTCTGCAGCACTTGTTTCCCATTTAAAAAATAAAAAAAAGCTGTATTTTGGCACATTTTCAGGTCCCCTCCAATAAAACCCACAAATCCTGGGTACCTTTAGAATCCTCATGGTGTTGAAAAAAAGGCTCAAATTTGACATGGATACCTTATGTGGGCAAAAAGTTACAGAGGCCTAAACTCAAACTACCCCAAATAGCCAAAAAAGGCTTAGCACGGGGGAGGCCTAGCAGAGAACTAGTAAATAATCTGTGACAAGTGCAGTTACCTTGCACGCACTAGGGTCATGATTTCAATGGTGCAGTAGATGCGGAGACACTGGGTCACAAAGTTCTAGGAACCCCTCTAAACACGAAATATTGCAATTTTTACTAGTAAACAGGAAGTTACGAGTGCAGTTACCTTACAGGCAAAAGGGTCATAATATGAATGATGCATCAGGTGTAGGGTCACCAGGGGCAAAAGTTGTCATAACTCCTCTAAACACCAAATATTGCTATATTTTGCTACTAAACAGGCAGTCAGAAATGCAGTTATCTTGCAGGCACTAGGGGCATGATATGAATGGTGCAGCAGGTGCAGTGTCTCCGGGCCCAAAAGTATTCAGAACTCCTATAAACACATTTTATTGATATTACATCAATTAATTCTATTATTTTCCTCTTGCGTTTCATTTTTCAAAATTCTGATATTACTTACCTGCACTATACCACTAGTAACAGCACAATATGGAAAATTGACATACCTGTAGGCATAGTTCTGAATAGTAGGTATTTTCATTGAAGTCATAAATTGAATAATTCCGTGCTGCCTATATGGACCCCGGAACACCTTATTTCATATATGTAGAATATCCAGCAAAAAAGTCTTTATAGCGTTCATCACTGAAAGCTTACAACACTTTTCATAGGAAAAGGGGCTGTGTCAGAAAGTCTAGAAGGTAAGGAAAAAACTGTCCGATAGGCAAACACTAAAAGCACAAAAGGAGACCTGTACCTTTAAGAATCCCAGAGAAACCCTATCCCACAATGCACTGTAATGGCAGTTTGCCTGACACAGTCAGTTCTTTTTTACGGGAAGAACAGGATAATAATAATAATAATAATATTAAAACCTGACAGACGGGGAGGAGGGAGGGCGTTTATGACTTCAATGAGGATACCTACAATGCAAAATACCTACCTGTATGTAACTTTTCCTTCTGCATTGTAGGATCTTCGTTGATAGTCACAAACCTTGAATAGAATAGGTAATCAAACTCTGTACAGCGACTGTCAGATATATATATATATATATATGTATGCATGTATGTATGTTATCGTATGAGACCATGAAAATTGTAATAAGGGAAGCTGTCCTGAGCCATCAGCAGAGTAGAACAGAAGGACAAGAAAACCTACCTGAAGACGTTTTCTAATGTCTCTTGTCTAAACTTAGAGTCGGCTAGAGTTACCGATTCTAAACAGAAATGATTTGTAAATAAGTGCAGAGAGCTCCAAGTTGTTGCCTTATAAATGTCCTGAACAGGAATCTGCTTCACTCAAGCTGTGGTTGCAGCTTTTCCTCTTGTTGAAAGAGCCCTAGTTTTTCCTGGCAAAGGCTTATTGGTAATCTGGTAACGTAGTGTAATGCATGAACCATTTACCTAGCTATAGAATGTTTTGAGGCAGGTAAACTCTATGTCATGGGCCCATAATTTATAAACAGCTGGGAAGATTTACTAATAGATTTTGATCTGTCTAGGTAAAAATGAAGGACTCTTTAGTTCAAGGGAGTGCAATGTTCTTTCCGCTGCAGAAGATCGTTTGGAAAGAAGGTAGGTAGATTGATAGACTGATTGAGATGGACATCTGAGACTACCTTAGGCAAAAAGGAAGGGTGTGTACGCAAAACAACCCTATCGTGGTGGAAGACTGTAAAGGGTTCTACAGAATATAGAGCTTGCAACTCACTGACTCTAAGATCCAAGGTGATTGCAACCAAAAAAGCCATTTTTCATGACAAGTGTTGCAGCAATGATTTATGGATCGGTTCAAATCGCGGACCCATTAATTTAGCTGTGTTCAACTCCCAAAGAGGAGGTGGGTTTCTACAAGGAGGAAAATTGTTGAGGCCTTCCAGAAAGTCTGTAACCACTGGGATTTGGAAAAAGGGCTGTTGCGTAGGAGATTTACGATATGCAGTAATCGCTGCTAGTGACTCTTCTTGAGGACAGCTGTAGACAAGATTTGGCTAGATGTAATAAATAGGGTAGTATGATAATTTCTTGTACAGTAATAGAATCGTAGTTATTTGAACGACACCAAATTCAGAAGCAGTTCCATTTAAAAGCATAACAAGCCCCTGTGGAAGGGCGCTTTGCTTCTTTCGGAATAATCATGCAATCTTCTGGGAGATTTAATTGTCCATATTGGATGACCAGAGGAGCCATGCTGCCAAATTCAGTGACTGTATCGAGGGGTGGAGAATTCTGCCCTGAAGCATGTATAGAAGGTCTGATCTGAGGGTACGACGCTTGTGGTGGATTATCGATAAGTAGAGCAGGTCCGTGTACCACCTCTGCCTTGGCCAGCCAGTTATGAGGATCAATGTTGTGCGGAATCTCAGTAGCTTCTGTATTACCCGCGCAATTATCGGGATTGGTGGAAAAGCATAAACAAATGGAATTGACCAGTCTATCTAAAGGGCACTGTCCAGAGACTTAGGTTCAGGAGCCCTGGATGCAAAGTGTTAGCATTTTGAGTTTTGGTTGGTAGCAAATAGATCTAAAGTTCTTGGAAGATGGTGGCTACGACTTCATCGTTGAGGACCAATTTGTGGTTTCCTTTGGAGAAGCAGCTGAGGAAATCTGCATTCATGTTTAGAACTCCTGGAATGTGAAAAGAAGTAATGGGGAGGCCTCTCGCCAGAGCAAAAGGCCATAGAGTTTGTGCCCAGTGAAACAACTGCATGGACTTTGTTCCACCCTGTTTGTTGATGTAAAACATCGTGATGGTGTTGTCTGTCTGATGATGTTCTTCGATTGCAGCGATGGAAGTAACGATTTGAGGGCCAGAAAAAATACTTACATTTCTAGATTTATATGGTATTTCTTTTCTTTTTGGGCCCACAGGCCTTGTATGGACAGATCGTCCATGTGGGCAACCCATCCTGTTAGGGATGCATCTGTAATAATGGTCTGGGATGGGACTGGTTTCTGAATAGGAATTCCTTTCAGTAGATTTTCCGAGTTGGCTATGATAGGAACTGGCGTGCATTGAGTGTCAGGAGAATCCGATCCTCCCAAAGGCCTGTTCTCTGAGACCATTAATCCTCGAGGTATGTCTGTAGAGGACTCATAAACAAGCAAGCGTTCGGTACAATGTTGATGCAGGAAGCCATCGAACTGTTGATTGTTGGCGAAGAATAAGGGAACATTTCACTTGAATCGAGGACACTCTCTCATGCGAAGGATACATGCTTTCTTTTGGAGTGTTTAGAATATCTCCCAGAAATTGTAGGCACTGAACTGGATTTGCAATGGTCTTCTGTGAATTGACCTGGAGACCTAGGTTTGCCACAAGAGATGTTGTGGCATCGAAGTCTTCCTTTGCTTTTTAAAAAGTCTGCTCTGATGAGCCAGTTGTCCAGGTAAGGATATACAAAATTGCCTTATTTGGGCCATAACCACTGCCATGCATTTGGAAAAGGTTTGTGGTACTTATTTTAGACCAAAGGGGAGCACTATGTATTGATAATGATGAGAGCCCACTCAAAGTCTGAGAAATTGTATGTGATGAGGTAGAATGGGAATAGGAAAATATGCGTACTGTAGATCTACAGCACAGAGCCAATCGTTCTTTCTCAAATGTGGACAAAATGTGTTGCAGTGAAAGCATTCCGAACCTCTCTCTTTTTGTAAATTTGTTGAGGAGTCTATGGCCTAGAATTGGCCGAAATTGACGGAGGTGATCTTTCTTTCTGATCAAGAAATATATCAAATTGATCCCTCTGCCCCCTCTGATGTAGTGGGACTACCTCTATGGCTCTCTTGCGCAGTAAGATATTTGTTTCTTGCTTGAGGTTGTGCAAATGGGCCTGTCTGTTGTGGATAGGTTTACGGTGGAGGGCTGATATAGCGCAGAGCGTAGCCATTTTGAATGATATTTAGGACCCATTTGTCTGTTTTAATCCTTGTCCACTCTCAAATGTAACTGTACCGCTCCCCCCACCAGAGCAGGCAACTGTGGTGGGGTATGTGATCATCATTTACCCTTGGTTTGCAAGGGCTTGTGTGGCAATGATCTCCATCTTTGGTTCCTGTTTTGAAAGTTACACAGAGTTTGCCTATTTTGTTGCTGGTATTGGTAAGGCCACCTTGGGGTTTGAACCCTATGGTTAAAACGTTAAAACGTATATTGTCCTTGGGTTTGAACTGTTTGTAGAACTTTTTCTGTTTGTCCAAACCCACCACCTTGAGCGTTTCTGCTTCATTTTTCATGTGCAGCATTTCATCTTACAGGTGCTGTCCAAAAAGGAAGATTCAGAGAAAGGCAGAATAGCTTTTTTCAACTGAGCATCTGTTTTTCATAGATGAGAGTCTTAGCCAGGATGTACGCCTTAATGAAATGCCATGGAAAAAAGCAGTAGTGGACAGATCAACTGTATCAACTGCAGCGCTCATGGATTGATTTCAAATCAGAGAGCCCTCTCTGATCATTTTCTACAAAATCCTGTTGTCTGTGAGCTGGCAGATCAGAGATAAAAGATGTCATCTCCTCCCAAATTGCTCTATGATATCTGCCCAGTAATGCCGCCGAATTAGCCCTGAACAAATGTGTAGACTCTGTACCACACATCTTCTTTCCAATAACATCCCATTCTTTTACTTTCTATATCAGGTTGAGCTGTGGTCTCTGGCGCAGAAGCATGCTTCCTGCATACTGCTGTCACAATTACTGAATCCAGTTTAGGATTAGCCTTGATGAAGTCTGGATCCTGAGGTGGAGGCTTGTATTTCTTTGAAAGCCTTAGGGAGGCAGATTTTCCCATAGGTGGTGTAAGGAACTTATCCTGCACAATGTCTATGAGACCTGGAAGGAGAGGCAGAAGAGACCTTGGCATAGCTCTTGGTTGCAGGGTTTTTAAAATAATGAGACTATTGGTTGAGGAGCATCAACTTGTATATTGAGCTGAGAAGCTCCTCAAAGGGCATCTTGAAAAGTGACAATGTCATCAACAGGAGAAGAAGAAGATGGAGGTCGAGGCGGCGATTTGGGTGTATACAAAGAGGAGTCTGCAGATCCTGTTTGTGATGGAGTAGACAACGTTAGTGGATGACTGGGAGTTTTATGCCTTTCAGGAGATTTTAATGGGAGAAGGAGCTTTCCACTTATGAATTGATATCGCTCTAGAATGCCGTTAAACCAGAGAGATATTCAAAGGCTATAAAGGAACCTGAATAGGACCAGAATGAGGAATGACAGGATGAATTGGTGGCAGACTTGTATTCTGTTCTGGTGACAAAGGGTCTATACACTGAAATGAACCAGAACAGTGTGAAGAAGAGGAAGAGATTTCCATTTGAATGATGTTCAACGTCGAGAATGGAGTGTTCAACGTCGTACACTGCCTCTTAGATGACACCGGAGATTTTGATGAAGATACCTGTATTTTCGACGTGGACAGTTTTAACGTCGAAATGTGGTGTGATTTTGACGTTGAATGACGGGATTGTGGTGTCGAGTGGTGAGAGTGTGACGTTGAGTGATGAGAATGGGACGCTGATCTAATCCTGTGTGACTGAAGAGACGACAACGCTGAGAAAGATCTCGATGGAAGTGGCGTACCTGTTTTCGGTGTTGAAGAAGGCACTGGAGTCAATCGAGACGACGAACAGTGATGTTGAGCCGTCCTTTGAAGGCGAACACGACGACAACAGGCTTCTAAGCATTGATGTCAAATGCTTTGACGTCAATGCATGAAGGTGCTGAGAGTGAGTTTTTTCTGATTTAGATCTCCTTTTCAGTGAGTCTTTATCCAATTTATGTCTCTTTTCCGAAGGATGAAGAGAGGGAGACCTCTCAAATCTTCTCCTTTTACTTCGTTCCTTGTCAGCCTTCCAATTCTGCATCCATCCATGAAGTCAGACGCCTTCTCAGTTTTTAAGTTTCCTTTTTGACATTTTCTTGCATCCTTTAGAGAGGTGTTGAGGAGATGGACATACCACACAATTCTTGTAGGCATCAGGGGAAGCTTTCTTTCTGCCACAAGAAGGGCAGTTTGTGAAGAGAGCAGGCATTTTTCTCTTTAGAAAAAAATTAAAGACAACCTATTTGGCAGAAGAGATGTCACACTGGCAAGAAATAGCTTTGAAAAGCACTTAGAAATGTTTTTGAAGAGTAATAAGGGTGAAAAGATTCACCAGAGGTGTTCTGAGATCCTGCCAGAAAAAAGAACTGACTCTCTCAGGCAAACTGCCACTGCAGTGCACTGGGGGATGGAGTAACTCAGTGATTCTTAAAGGTACAGATCTCCTTTTGTATTTTTAGTGTTAGGCTATTTTCTCCTTACATTCTAGACTTTCTGACACAGTCCCTTTTCCTTTGAAAAGTGTTGTAAGCTTTGCAGTTCCTGCCTCCTGCAGCCTCTATCAGCTTGTTTCAGGAAAATACAACCCTGCCAGTCTATAGTTCAAATGAATGGAAAAGGTCTTTCAGTATTGAACACTATATAGACTTTTTTCCTGGATATTTTACATATATGAAATAAGGTGTTCCGGGGTCTGTGCAGGCAGCACAGAATCATTTAATTTTTATGACTATTAATAAAGATCCTACGATGCAGAAATTGCCTTTTTGTACATAAAGAAGTCATAACACTTTAACAGACTTTCTGTAACTTATATTGTATAACTCATCAGAAAGCTACAACTTACAATAAAAAACAGCGTATTATTAATCACATAGGCGAAACCTTGTTTATCAGCCTACAAAGACTGACCCAGTTTTGTCACCCTCAGGGGGAGCCGATTTACCCTCATCCAGTAAGAAGTCCTAGTCATACGTGTGGAGAAGAGGTCCGGATTACCATTAAGACTCAAGATCAACTGAGATTCCTCTGCATAGGCAAAAAAGCTGTCACCATAACCCATAATGACATAATGACATACAGGGTAAATAGCGCAGGACTGACAGCAGAGCCCTGTGGGACACCCCCTACAGTTGATCTAACTGGAGATTGGAAGTTGCCAAAATGTCTGCCCACGATCCCTCAGAGAAGAAGAGAACCGTATAAAACATGGTACCCGCCACCCCATGACCTGCCAGCCTTTCCAGCAAAATGTAATACAAGATGATATCAATGCCAGCTGGCATGTCGAGGAGAATAAGGGTCGCTGCATTGCCCATGTTCAGAATACTAAGAATAGTATTCATAGCCCTCAACAAGGCAGATTCAGTCACATTAACATGTAATACGACAATGTATTAAGTGACTATTTTTTACATTTAGATTGACTATAGCTAATGTAGGCCTGTATTCTAAAACGGCTAACATCTGGTGGCCAGCTTGCATTGTTTCATTTGTTTTTTATTTTTCCAGGAGAAGCTGACTCCACTTTACCAATTCGATGTGCCCTATTTTCCTATTCTCAAGAGAAATGTTCTCATGCCTCATTATTTTAAGGACTCTCATAGTGAAATAGCTTGAGAAAACAATGATCTTTTTATCGGCTTGTACCTTAACCTGATTGGTCCGTTATATATGGGAACCATGTGCAGATGTATTGAATGTTAGAACCGTATGATTTAAGCGGATGCAATGTACATGAGAACTCAGAAGATTCTCTGCCAGCTTATTTGCCTGGCTGTTAGCGATATTACTTTTTTCCCGATTTAATAGATAGTGATTTTGTATGTAAGAAAACAGTGCTGGTCGGGTGGCATTGTAAATGATGCAGCTGGCTTTGAAGATGGCATGGGCGGGCACGAGGAGTCAATATAGTTCAATCAGGATTGGGGTTATGTGATCATATTGCTTTAGGTCTTGGGTGAGACATGCTGTGGCATGTAGGATGCCATTGAGGGTTGCCTTGGTGGAATCTGGGAGGTCATGTAGCAGGGAGTTATCACCACCCAAATGCAAGAGTATGAGGGCTTGAACAGCAGTCCTGAATACTTTTCTGGAAGACGCAGTTTCACTTTCTTTAGATGAGAAAGCTGGTCCCAGGCAGTGTTTGTTTATTTGGCAATGGATTTCTTGACGTTCAGGCCGGTGTCCTTCATGAATCCGAGTGACTTGGCAATTGGTTAAAGTGGAGGTTCGAAGCCATGAAGGTTCATGTCACTGAGCCAGGCTTGTACTGTCTTGTTTGTTGTTTTTGGAAAATAACAGGAATTCTGTCTTTGTTGGGTTCACCTTACAGGTAATTGTTGGACATCCAGATCTGGAGGGTGTGCAGGCAGTGTTTGAGGTGCTAGCTGTCTGAAACAGACACGACTTCCAAATAGAGTTGTGTATCATCTTTGTATTGGCGAATCTTGATGCTGTTATCCATGATTAGAGCACCAAGCAGCTCCATGTAGAGGTTGAAGATGACAGGGGACAGCATGGAACACCGAATGGTGGTACTCTACATGAATGATTTAGGCCCTAGAGGTGCCCAATTGAAGAAACTGGTATTGGTTGGAAAGGTAGGCGGAGAACCAGTGGAGGACATTTCCAGTGAATCCCATTTGAGACTCCAGGGTGAGCATGAAGGTGGAATGGTCGATTGTGCTGGAGACAGCGGAGAGGTCCTGCAATATGATGAGGTAGGAATCCTCCTTCATCTGTGGTCAAGAGGGCTATGTCTACATTATGTAATGTAGCAGTCTCAATGCTGCAGTGTGATCTGAAGCAAGACTGGTAGTTATGAAGGAGACATATAGTATTAATGGAATTTTGGAGTTCACCATAGACTGCTTTTTCAAAGGCCTTGTCAATGATTGGCAGGTGAGTGAAGGGCTGGAAGATGGCAAGGTCAACAGGGTCTAGTGTAGGGTTCTTTAGGAGTGGGGGGATCAAGACTGTCTTGAGAGCTCAGAGAGAACTTTGACAAAGGACAAGGTTAAAAGAGCTTCATAATAAGTGGCTTTGAAGGAGTAGAGTATGTTGATGAGATCTGCAAGAGATAGGGCCTTGAAAGATGACCATAGTAGTATTCCACAGAAAAGAGTGTGCATAAGAGATGAAGCAGGGTTGGTGTTGTTGATGTGCTGTCCGATCTTCTGTATTTTTTCGTTCAATTATAGGTTGATGGCATTGCACTTTTCTGTAGTGAGGAAGAAAATAAGTTACTTACCTGTTACTGTAGTTCTCCAGTATTGGAAACTTTCATAGATTTACATGCTTGAATCATTCCCCGTCATTGAGATGGGAGTCCCCGGTAGATCAAAAAAGTAATGCTAAATCAATACAAAGCAGAAACCAGGCCTAGGCCCATTTCAGTTTTGTATCCCATATCTCTTGTCATGTAAAAGAGACCAAAAGTAATTCATGAACCAATCAGGATCCTTCACCTTCTAGAACCCTCCTGAAAGAACCTTGGACCTTCAGATTTTCAGAGCACTTGTGCCAAGGATAACCCTGGAAAAATCCAAAGGTGAGTCTCTCAGGAGAGGAGGGCGGGTCGCATGTGAATCTATGAAATTTTCCAATACTGGAGAACTACAGTTACAGGTAAGTAACTTATTTTCTTACTCCAGTATTGAAACTTTCATAGATCCATCTACTTGAATCAGAGTAGCTAGCAGTCAGTAGCACATTGTTTTCCCACTTAAATAAAAGAAAAAGTGTGCTTTGAATTGTCAATCTATAGGGAAGAAATGGTTTCATTGAAAAAACCATCGTCCCCAAACTGATAAATATTCCATGTTTAACATGTACAAATTTAACACATAATATTATAAACATTTGCACAATGAGAAATTCATATGAAAACAAATGTGCGTAACCTTACAATAGAAAGGAAGCAGGGATGAAGGAGAGAGCTCACCGTCACTGGAAAAGGTTCCTCAGCACCGCCTGTCCTACTGCCACATCATTGTTAGCGGCCTCATCCAGGCAGTAATGTCTGGCAAAGGTGTGGGTACTCTTCCAGATAGCAGCCCCGCATATCTCCTGGATAGGTACCCCAGTGAACAAAGCAGCGAATGTAGAGATCGCTCTCGTAGAGTGAGCACATACCTGTGCTCGCAGAGGTTTTCCTGCTGCTTGATGGCAATATTGGATTGCATTTGATATACATTGAGCAATCCCCCTCTTGGAAAGAGGATAGCCCTTTCTGGGCACGCTGAAGGATACAAAAAGCTGTCACGATTTTCAAAAAGCTTTTGTTCTTTCCAGATAAAATTTTAGACAGCGTTGAATATCCAGTGAATGAAAAGCTTTTTCCACTGCAGTAGTTGGTAGAGGAAAGAATGTCTTAAGGATAAGCAGCTCATTCAAATGAAAGTCCGATGGTACTTTAGGGATGAACTTGGGATTAGTATGAAGGACCACCCGATCATCCCTAAACTGTAGAAACGTTTCCTGTATTGTCAGTGCCTGAATTTCTTCCACTCCCCTGGCTGATGTCAGGGCCAAGAGAAGAGCAACCTTCCAAGAAAGGAACTTTATGAATGGGTTCGAAGGGATGCCTCATGAGTTGTGATAGTACTATATTAAGATGTCAGAGAGGTGGTGGAGGCTTAAGTGGCGGAAAAGTATGGAATAGCCCTTTCATAAACTGCTTTATGATACTTTCCATCCATAGCGATGGTCCTGACGATGTCCTCCTAAAGCGAGATATAGCCGCTAGGTGGACTTTAATTGATGCATGCGCTAATCCAGCTTTTGCCAATGACAGAATATAAAGTAGGATCTCATGAGATGAGGATCTTAAAGGATGAACATTAGAATCCCAGCACCATATACAGAATCTCTTCCATTTCATCCTGTACGTCATATTCGTACTCTGTGCCCGGGCATTAGAAAGAACATCTCTGCATTCAGATGGGATTTCTTGATGTTGAAATTCACGGTGTTCAGGAGCCATGCTGCTAAGTGAAGAGATTTGGGATCTGGATGTAGTACTTGTCCCTGCAACATCATCAGAAGAGATGGAATAGGATGAAGGAGAATAGGTTTTGTCTCTGAAATAAGGAGAAGTTCTGTGAACCACTGTTGTCTGGGCCACGATGGGGCTATTAAGATCATCCTGCATGGTTCCGCCCTGATCTTCATTAGGGGACGTAGTAGGAGGGAAATCAGCAGAAAAGCGTCGGCAAAGATGCCAGACCATGGCATCAAAATGCATTACCCCAGGATCTCGGTTGGTGATCCCCAACTTGCGAAGTTTCGGCATTTCTTGTTCTGAGCTGTCGCAAAGAGATCCACTGTTGGTTTACCCCATTTCTGAAAAATGATGTCTAGGGTTTTCTGGTGGATTTTCCACTCGTGGCAGGTAGACTTGAGTCTGCTTAACGTGTCTGCCGTGACATTTTGATCCCCTGGAAGGTGTTCTGCCTTCTGCGAAATCCTGTTCTGCAAAGCCCATATCCAGATGCACTGGGCCTCTTGAGATAGGGGAAAGGATCTCATGCCGCCCTGCTTGTTGAGATAATGCATTACCATTGTGTTGTCGGTCCTGATCAGCACAGTTGAGTTCCTTATTTTCGGCAGAAATGCTTGCAATGCTAATCTCACTGCTCTGAGTTTCAGTAGATTGATGTGAAGCTGCTGGTCTTGAGGCTGCCAACGTCCACTGACCTGGATTTCTTGAAGGAAGACTCCCCAACCTTACAGGGAAGCGTCGGTGTTGATCACATGTGGAGCCGGCATGGTGAGAAAGGAAAGACCAACGGAAATATTTTGACGTCGGGTCCACCAAGACACGGCGTGGATCATACCTGGTGTGACCGTGATGATATCCTCAAAGGAAACCTTGGTTTGGTGCCATTGCCAATCCAGCTCCTCTTGCAATGGACGCATCTTTAACAGGCAGAAGGGAATGAGAGGGATGCAAGATTACATAGTTCCCAGGTGTGACTTGTAGCAGCAAACTCAAATTGACTTTCTTTTTGCGAAAGATTGGGCCAGTGAAATTAGTTTCACTTGTCTCTCAGGAAAAGGAAACGCCTTGTTTATAGTGTTGTCCAAATTGCCCCTAAGAAGGTGATGTTCTTGGAGGGGTGCAGAGATGACTTTTCCTCGTTCAGAGTCAGGCCCAAATCGGTAAACAGCCTTGTACATGCCACCGTAGACGACTGGACAGCAAAGTGAGAAGGTGCTTTGATTAGCCAATCATCTAGGTAAGGAAACACCTGATGTCTTCGCTTCCTTAAAAAAGCTGCCCCTGGAGCCAGGCATTTGGCGAAAATTCTTGGAGCTGACTTAAGGCGAAATGGTAGTACCTTGAACTGGTAGTGGCTTCCAGCTATGGCAAATCGAAGGTACTGTCTGTGGGAGGGATGGATGGGGATGCGCAAACATGCATCTTATAAGTCTAAGGTGGTCATATGATCCCCTGGGTTTAGAAGTAATAGAATGTCCTGCAGAGAGACCATGCGTGAGGACTGTTTTTTGAGATAAGTGTTTAGAGTTCTCAAGTCCAGGATCGGACACCATTGCCGTAAGTTCTAGCGTACAAGTGGAGTGGTGGGGTGCACACCTTTTATTTTCGAATTTCTCTATACTTGTCCATAATTGTCCAAGAATGCGTGCTCGTCGGTGAGGTACCATGCCCAATAGGTACCTAAGTTACTAACAGCATGATTGAGTGGAGCATTCTCTTGCCCCAGACCGACCGCACAGCTGCATTGCGCCGCATTGGCAAATAGTTCATTTTTTCTCCATTATGATCCATTTTTAAACATCTATTCAATTCTTCTTATATCTCCATATTTTGCGACTGATATTCCGAATCCACACACGGGATGTTATGCCATTTTCAAGTTTCTAATGTTAAAGCTGTGCCCATCCGGACCTCTGGCTAAAACACGACAAAAGCAGAAGTTCGTCCAAAGCAGCGTTTATTTAAAACCCAATGCATTTCGGGCTAAGAGCGCCCTTCGTCAGGGGACACTGTAAATAGCAATAAAACAAATATCAATCATTACAATAACCATAGATCAACATCTTATGTAATCACCAAAACAATCAAAACATGTCAAAAAATGTCTGAACCCCTTATACCCATTCACCCCATCCTCATTATGAGCAATATGTATTACCACAAGTACCCCTCTGTTCTCATGGTGAACCAAGTTCTCTGTTCAGCCAATTTCCTTTGTTTCACCCCCTATATTCTGCAAAACAAACATCCGCCCTTTCTCTATGTAAATTTAGCTTTATATCACATCCTTGTTCACCCCTCACTTATCTACCCCTCCACTTACATACTACTTACTCCTCATCCATTAATTAAATTCACCCCCCTTGAACCTCTTGCTTCTCACACTTTCACACTACATACTCCTCCATACGTTAAACCCACCCTCTCGTGAACCCTTTCATCTTTCCCACTTCACATTCATCCCACTACTTCTAATCAGTTTCCATCTCTACTAATATACTCAACGTTGCTCTTTGAAACAATACCCGTTTTTATGCTCACCTCTGCCTGCTGACAACTTCCATCCGCTCAATCATTCACACTTTTAACCAAAACACGCACTCCACATGCACCTTTAACCAAAAAGACACGAAGACCGAAAGTTACACATACCTGCTTGAAACTTTCAAACTAATCCATCAGCGTCTCCGTTTCAGCAAATGTTTGTACCACTCACAATCACACCCTTATTTAACCACTACCTCCATGAGCAGTGCCTCCTAATTGGCCCACTAATTAACATTCTCCCGCCATGAAAACGATAGTCAAATTACTTTCAAATGAAATCAACTACATTGCCCATAATGCAGTGTGCTCATACTCTTGAGTTAAATCCCCGGTTTCCTCCTTAGTCCTTTGGAAACATTTAGTTAAAAACCCAAATGATAAAAGCATGCTGATCATTAATTAAATATAAGTTGTTTTAATGTCCATCATTTAAACACCGCTCCTTTTCAAACCCAGATTTTGCTCCGTTCGTGTGGATGGTTGCAATCTAATCCGCTTCTGCTACGTTTCTCCTTTTCATCCTGATGGGTGCTACCCCAATGTAGGGCATTAATTTGAACATACAAGTGGAGTGGTGGGGTGCACACCTTTTATTTTCGAATTTCTCTATACTTGTCCATAATTGTCCAAGAATGCGTGCTCGTCGGTGAGGTACCATGCCCAATAGGTACCTAAGTTACTAACAGCATGATTGAGTGGAGCATTCTCTTGCCCCAGACCGACCGCACAGCTGCATTGCGCCGCATTGGCAAATAGTTCATTTTTTCTCCATTATGATCCATTTTTAATGTTCAGACATTTTTTGACATGTTTTGATTGTTTTGGTGATTACATAAGATGTTGATCTATGGTTATTGTAATGATTGATATTTGTTTTATTGCTATTTACAGTGTCCCCTGACGAAGGGCGCTCTTAGCCCGAAATGCATTGGGTTTTAAATAAACGCTGCTTTGGACGAACTTCTGCTTTTGTCGTGTTTTAGCCAGAGGTCCGGATGGGCACAGCTTTAACATTAGAAACTTGAAAATGGCATAACATCCCGTGTGTGGATTCGGAATATCAGTCGCAAAATATGGAGATATAAGAAGAATTGAATAGATGTTTAAAAATGGATCATAATGGAGAAAAAATGAACTATTTGCCAATGCGGCGCAATGCAGCTGTGCGGTCGGTCTGGGGCAAGAGAATGCTCCACTCAATCATGCTGTTAGTAACTTAGGTACCTATTGGGCATGGTACCTCACCGACGAGCACGCATTCTTGGACAATTATGGACAAGTATAGAGAAATTCGAAAATAAAAGGTGTGCACCCCACCACTCCACTTGTATGTTCAAATTAATGCCCTACATTGGGGTAGCACCCATCAGGATGAAAAGGAGAAACGTAGCAGAAGCGGATTAGATTGCAACCATCCACACGAACGGAGCAAAATCTGGGTTTGAAAAGGAGCGGTGTTTAAATGATGGACATTAAAACAACTTATATTTAATTAATGATCAGCATGCTTTTATCATTTGGGTTTTTAACTAAATGTTTCCAAAGGACTAAGGAGGAAACCGGGGATTTAACTCAAGAGTATGAGCACACTGCATTATGGGCAATGTAGTTGATTTCATTTGAAAGTAATTTGACTATCGTTTTCATGGCGGGAGAATGTTAATTAGTGGGCCAATTAGGAGGCACTGCTCATGGAGGCAGTGGTTAAATAAGGGTGTGATTGTGAGTGGTACAAACATTTGCTGAAACGGAGACGCTGATGGATTAGTTTGAAAGTTTCAAGCAGGTATGTGTAACTTTCGGTCTTCGTGTCTTTTTGGTTAAAGGTGCATGTGGAGTGCGTGTTTTGGTTAAAAGTGTGAATGATTGAGCGGATGGAAGTTGTCAGCAGGCAGAGGTGAGCATAAAAACGGGTATTGTTTCAAAGAGCAACGTTGAGTATATTAGTAGAGATGGAAACTGATTAGAAGTAGTGGGATGAATGTGAAGTGGGAAAGATGAAAGGGTTCACGAGAGGGTGGGTTTAACGTATGGAGGAGTATGTAGTGTGAAAGTGTGAGAAGCAAGAGGTTCAAGGGGGGTGAATTTAATTAATGGATGAGGAGTAAGTAGTATGTAAGTGGAGGGGTAGATAAGTGAGGGGTGAACAAGGATGTGATATAAAGCTAAATTTACATAGAGAAAGGGCGGATGTTTGTTTTGCAGAATATAGGGGGTGAAACAAAGGAAATTGGCTGAACAGAGAACTTGGTTCACCATGAGAACAGAGGGGTACTTGTGGTAATACATATTGCTCATAATGAGGATGGGGTGAATGGGTATAAGGGGTTCAGACATTTTTTGACATGTTTTGATTGTTTTGGTGATTACATAAGATGTTGATCTATGGTTATTGTAATGATTGATATTTGTTTTATTGCTATTTACAGTGTCCCCTGACGAAGGGCGCTCTTAGCCCGAAATGCATTGGGTTTTAAATAAACGCTGCTTTGGACGAACTTCTGCTTTTGTCGTGTTTTAGCCAGAGGTCCGGATGGGCACAGCTTTAACATTAGAAACTTGAAAATGGCATAACATCCCGTGTGTGGATTCGGAATATCAGTCGCAAAATATGGAGATATAAGAAGAATTGAATAGATGTTTAAAAATGGATCATAATGGAGAAAAAATGAACTATTTGCCAATGCGGCGCAATGCAGCTGTGCGGTCGGTCTGGGGCAAGAGAATGCTCCACTCAATCATGCTGTAAGTTCTAGCGTACCAGAATGAAACAGGAATAGAATCACTTCCCTCTCTGGGTGTTTGGCACCGGTTCGATTGCTCCTTTTCGGAGCATTGTAAGAACTTCCAAACGTATGAGATGAAGGTGTTTTACCTCTTGTCGTGCTGGAGGGGTACAATGAGGAAAATGGAGAAACTCTAACGTATGGCTGAATTGTATTAGATTGAGGACCCATTGGTCCGTGGTTATCTTCTGCCACTGTTGAAGGTGAAAAGAAATTTCCCCCCTAGGGGAATTTGTGGAAAGGTGGGAATAAAAATAGCCGGAGCCTGAAGTTCATCATTGACGTCGTGAGGTGTCTTTTCCCTGACGTCCTGCTCTTCCTCTGGGGGAAGATCCAGAATATGCCCCCAACTGTGTCTGTCGTTGAACATACTGTTGTTTGTCTGTATGTCTGAGAGGATGTAGAGTATGAGAGGTATCTGTACTGCTGAAATCCTCCTCTGTAGGAAGGAAGGCCTCTTCCTTGAGCTCCCCTAAAGGGCACTTTCTGATACTGTCGAGTCCCTAGAGCTTTCGTTGTGTCCGTATCTTTAGTAATGTCTTGTAGCGCATCATCGATGTGCTTACCAAAGAAAGCTTCCCCATCGAATGGGAGGTCTAGGATCTTGTTTTGAACTTCTGGTCCAAACTAAGTAGCTTGGAGCCATCCTTGGCAGCGCAAAGCTACTGCACCCCCCAGCAATCTGAATGCTGTAGTTGCGATAGCCATCTCACAATCTATCACCTCAGCAGATGCTCTCTCACCCACCTGAAGTATCTTCTTAACTTCTGGTTTGCTTTCCTCTGGAAACTGATCCACATACGAAGCCAGGTCACACCACATTTGTCTATCATATCTACCCAGTATGGCAAGGACATTAGCTGCTCTGACCAACAGAGCTGACATTGATGAAAAAGGCTTACCAGCGTTATCCAGGCGCCTACCTTCCCTACCAGGAGCAGTAGTAATGGGTGCCAATGATTTTTTTGATTTCGGCTGAGCTGCCTGCAAAATAACCGAATCCGGTTTGGAATGGCCCACCAAACAGGCTGGAGCATCCTCTGGGGCCTTGTATTTCTTCTCCAACCTGGATAGTACTGGTGTCACAGTTGCTGGTATTTTCATAACCTTGAGTCCTTCTTCTCATACATGACCTATAATGGAATAGCCCTCACTAACTTTCTAAAGGGCTCCTTAAAAGCATATAAAAAAGAGTCTGTTTGGGGAGCCGACATAGGCAATTTAAATCTCTTTGTAGCTCTCTCTAACAGGTTATGGAACCCATCAATATCCTCTGGTGGCGAGTCAACGGGCACCGGAGACGGAAAAGAAAGTGTGGGGATGAGGTAGTCGTCCCACTCTGTATGTGGATCTCTAAGCTCTCCCTCTTCCTGATCATCATCCGTCGTACCCGGATCCTGTAGAGGGACTGATGTAGGTAATTTTTGTAGAGGTTCAGCTGGTATAACTTTAATCCTCTTTTGAATAGATGGAACATAACGCGGACCAGGAGCTACTGACGGTATTTCCTGGTGAACAAGAGTGAGGGGAAATCTCTTCCAGTAGTCAGCCAACATGAATTGTAGGTCCGTTAATAAAGAAGAAGTAATGCAAACACCTTTTTCCTGATAATCCTGATGGTATTGTTGTTATTGAGAAGTATATTCTTGATATTCTACATATTCCTCCTCAAAATCGTCCTCCTGACACTAAACGGGCCTGTCGACGAGTTCGACGACGAGATCACAGACAATACGGTCATCGGAGAAATAGTTGTTGGTGGTGATTTAGAAACTATCGGTGATGGTATAACCGCCGTCGAAGTCGTTGTCACTGTCGATGTCATTGCCGACCTTGCCGTCGGTGCTGCTGTCATCGCTGTTGTCGACGTCCTCACCATCGTCGTCATCGTCGATACTGGTGTCGACATCATACTCAAGGGCATCAAAATCTTTGACGAAGGAGCCCCCAACGCTTCCATCGACGCAGGCGCTTTCTTTGACGACAGGCGAACTTCAATCTTTGTCGGCGACGACAGAGCTGGATTCTTCGTCGACGTTACTGTCAACTATGGAGTTTTCGCTGACGCTTTTTTCCGCAGGAGGCACTGAAGAAGGTTTTTTGAATGAGTGCCTGTCTTGAGGGGGTGTATTAGGCAGTTCAGACCTAGCCTTTTTCTGTTGTTTCTCCATGGATGATTGTCCCTTCCTCTCCTTTTCCTGTTTGTGAGGAGATTTTGAGGGACTGCGCCCATGAGACCCATGAGAGGTATTTTTAAGGGCCTTTCCTGGACGCTCACCAGACGAATGAGCCTGAGGTGATCTTCTCCTCTTATGGGATCACCTGGAGGAAGACGAAGAGAATGCCTCATCACTGTCCTTACTTGAAATCATTTCCTTTCTGGCTTTGAGTTTCTGAAGCCATATAAGAAGCCGCCCCTCACGATCCCTTAAGGTTTTATTAGAAAAGGTATGACATACCTTGCATTCCTTTGCCTTATGGTTGGGATATAGACAATAAATACAGTCCTCATGAGGGTCATCAGTATAAAGCCTTTTCTTCGAGCAGGAAGCACAGGCTCTAAAAAGACCGTTTTTTCCCATTTCTAGGTCCTGATTGGTTTAAGAATTAATTTTGGTCTCTTTTACATAACAAGAGATGTGGGTTACAAAACTGAACAGGTCTCGGCCTGGTTTCTGCTTTGTATTGAATTAGCATTGCTTTTTTGATGTACCGGGAACTCCCATCTCAACGATGGGGAATGATTCAAGCATGTGAATCTATGAAAGTTCCATTACTGGAGTAACAGGTTTGTTTCGCAAGGGGTTGATGCAGTGCTGGATTGTCTTAAAAAAGCGTATACCTCTGTTGGTGGTTTTACTGATTTTGTTAGCATAGTACTTTGCTTTGGCTAAAGTGATGAGCTGTCTGTGTGTTATACAGATTGAATTTATTATCGTGAGTTCCTCAAGAGTTCTGTTTTTCTTCCATTTTCTTTCCTGTTTCAGCATGGACTGTTTGTCAGCAAGGTTTTTAGAGTACCAGGGTGCTGAAGGTTTTGGCTTGCACTTGTGTGTTTTAATTGGGGTGTGGATAGTCATATCGTTTTCCAAAACATGTTTTAGTTGTTTAAAAAGGTGCTGGCTTTGGACTTGGATTTGATAGGCTGAGAGATGAGCTCAAGCATTAGGTTGTCCAAGGAGAAGCCTTTGATGGATCTGATGTTTTGGTCTTGTCTTTTGAGTTGACTTTAGTTTTTGGTAGTATGCGGAGTAGGGAGATAAGGATGTGGAAGTGATTAGTCCAATCCGGTAGTATGGGTAGCTTGCACTCAATTACTGGTGATGCTAAGAAGATAAGGTTAAGGATGTGGCCTATTGTGTGTGTGGGTTATATGACATGCTGTACCCCATTGAGTGTGTTAATAATGTTGAGGATAGTGTTGCTTGCTTTTTTGAGCTTGTGCTTTTTTGGGACGTTGAAGTCAACCTAGAAAGTGGTTTGGGCATGTTGATGGACGAGGTGGCAAGGAGATCTAAGAATTCATCAATGAAGTCCTTGTTCTGCCCAGGGGGCCTATAGATGAGATGGAGGGTGGCAATTTCAGTTGCTGAGTGTGGGAAATGGCATTTCAGCAGCTCCACAGAGTTGAACGTTACATGGTTCCTAGGGTGCTGGACCAGGATGACTTTAGGATGATAGCAAGGCCTCCTCCCTTCTTATTTATGCAGTCTACACAATGGATACTGGAGGAAACAGTACATCTAGGATGTGGGGGTGAATTTGGTTTCTGTGATGATGAGAGCATCAAGGTTGTGAAACTGATGAGGTCTGAAGTGTCTGGTGGGTGAAGTACTGCAGAGCGAGTGTTAATGAGCATGAGTTGGAATGTGTATTCTGTAGTGTGAGGGTGTATTTTAGTTAGCGGAATGTGTACAAGGTGAGGTCTGTTACTATGCAATTTATATGTGACTGTTTGGGTTGCTTAGGTCTGGATGCATATGTGGTGATTGGCAGTATTCAGTGCTCGGCGAGAGATTACTATAGCTTAACTTGCAAGTTTCAGGTAAACAGGGGTTCTGGCCCCAGGCCCTTCTGGGCTCTTCCAAGTAGTGCCCTTGTCTGGGTCTACCCTTTGTTTGGGACATCCAGGTGATAAGACACCCTGAAGAGTTGACTGAAGTAGGGTGAAGGAAGTGATGTCACTTCCTGTGCAGATGGATGATGGGAAATCCAGTGACATCACTTCCTTTGCAAATGGATGTTGGGAAAATTCCAAAAGGCCACTTCCCTTGCAGACACATGATGGGAAATCCAGTGATGTTACTTCCTGTGCAGATGGATGACAGAAAATAAGGTGATGTCATTTCCTGTGCTGATGGAAGATGGGAAATGAAGACCTCTGGTCTGGCTTCTTATTTTAAATATGATTTTGGCAATAAGCTATTGATGCTGATGTTTATGCAGATGGATGATGGGATATCCAGTGATGTCCCTTCCTTTACAGATGGATGATAGGAAGTTGTTTATCAAAAGTACCAGTAATATATTTAATTTCCTTTCTGGCATGAAGAAACTAGTTTTGCTGTCTAGTTCTGTCACAAGGTGTTGATTTCTGTGTGCAATTTTGTAGGTGCAGTCCATTGGGAAGCTGTCGCTCCATGGTGGCTACTTCAATTCCAAAGTGGGCCTCAATATCAAATGGATCTGTGGTAGCAATGGTTGTATCAGACAATGTGATGTCAGTCAAGCTGCTGGTGATACTTTCTTCAACTTCAAATGGAATAGTATGCCCCCAGATGGTGAGAATGACTTCCCAGTACACATTAGAGGGCTGTGACATTGGGCCATCTTTTGATGTTCAATGCCTTCTTCCAGTTTGCAACACTGCATGATACCCTCATGACTGTTGAGAGTACGGCTTGACATTGTTAAGTAAAATTGCCCTCCCCTTCACCCCGCGTGACTCAGGGAGATACATTACACAGTGTGAAGAAGACATTCCATAATATGGTTCACCCACAGCAAGGGCATTGCACACATACGAAAAAAGCCAGCCAAATGAATATCACTCATCTTTGTGATCATGAATACTCAAAGATATTTTAGTTGTATACCGAATACCTGAAAAAATCGAAATGCTTTCCAGCTCACCTAAAAAGATTACATGAGTTTCAACTGCCACTGCTGGCACTTATGGGTCAGGGAATCGGCTGCATCCCTCAAATGAACAGTGTTTATTGTTCAGCTGTTTGCTTCTACTGCTTGTCAGGCCCAATTGTCTTACATTTACGTCTGCTTCCATTTCAGAAAATAATATTAGGGCTAAACCAGCCATTTTCATCTATTTATTTACAAACTCCAACAGATTACTTTTTAAAGAAAAACAAATCTATTAAACTTACATTGTTATCAAATTGGCAGCTTAAACTTTAATTGTTGTAAAACCTCTTTTTTAAACATTACTTGGGAGTTGATATTCAATTGCTATGGTTATCCATATATAGCCACAGATTGAAATAAAAACAGCAGAGCATGTTTTACTTAAAATGTTATGATGAACTGACAGAATCTCTTAGCGGCAATGGTCCCAAGGAAGTATCAACTAAAATCTGGAGTCATTCTTGCATCTTGTTTAGAATGAGGATGAGAGAGCTGACCCACATCTTCTTAGGCGTAGCAATATTGAATGGCATCTAATACTCACAGTTCTAACAATGAGCAGTGACCTTGGTCTACCTATACTGAATTGCGCTTACTTAATACATTGCCTTTTTAAGTATACTGAGCGGAAGTGTACAATCTACAAGTAAATGATCAGCGTTGCATTAACACTTACTTCGAAATGTGTTTTAAAGAACTGTTAAGCAGTTGCATATCCAGCTGTTGGAGAAGTAAAAATATTTTCATTTTCATTTCTGCTTCTTGGTCTTTGTCTTCCTTCAATGTATCCAATAGGCGCAACATAGACATATCGTCCCCTTCAACTGTAGCAAACGCTGGCCCAATCATTTTTGCAATGGGATCTCTATTGGCTGTTAGAAAAAATATACTGCTTAATTTCAGCGCAAAAGCAATTAGTTTATTAATAAGAAACAAAGGAAGTTGGCTGTACTCCATATAAATACATTGTATAAACTGACATACATAGCTGTGCTCCCCAGGAATCTCAGTGATACAATTCTCTTTAATGTAATTTTTGAAAAACTGTATTGCATGATAGACATCAGTGAGCTAGAATCTTAATTAGGACATTGGAATGTTGAGAGCTCTATTGAAGACATTGGAGTGGCTCATGTCTTAATGGCTGGTAAAAGCCTGGAACTCCAACATTACAATGTTTGTGATTCACAGGTGTTGCTATGAACAAAGGCCTCATGGAGCCGGAGAGGATTCAAATCCCTTCGGGCTCACTGAGGAATTTGTTTTATTTGTTAGAACATTCTGCCAACATTCTGCCCTCTAGGGGCAGAATGTTCTAATAGCAGTATAGCCCACCGTAGAAGGGCTATACCAGCCATTAAAGACCTGCTCCTTTGTTAAACGCTGCAGCACCCCTTTAATGGCGGGCTATAAAGCTATTTTATAACACTGGATTGCTGAGAGCTCCATTGAAGACAATGGAGTGGCTCATTTCTTATAATGGTTAGCACATGCCTTCTGCTCCAACATTCCAATGTTTGCCTTTCTGGTTCTCCCTTTTTAATTTAGAACATTCTACCCTCAGTGGGTGGAATGTTCTAATGGCTTTATAGCCCTTCTGCCTCTGGCTATATCTGTTGTTAAAGGTCCCCACCCCGGTATAGGACCATGCCAGTGGCCCAGGCCTATAACTTGGTTTCAGGCCCTTTAACAACCGGCATAGCCCTCGGCAGCAGAATATAGGGCTATAGTAAATTTCAGAAATCTATTTTGTGCAAGAAACAGGGACGCAACATAAAATATACCCCTACAAACTAAAAAATTCCACCTTTTTGTTTGAAATCCACAAGGACAGCATGGGTGTAGGAGGAAATGTGAGGGACAACATATTACATCCCTGAACAAGACATCTAAAGTATGGCAGTTACTGACTGGGAAATCGAAGGTGCATGTGACTCTTATTAGTGCAGTGGTACAAGTCGATGCCCATGTAGTTTCAGTAAACGAACAGAGCTGGCAAAACCAAACCTAAGGGGGCCCCTGTGCATGGTATAATGGAGGTCCCCTCTCAACACACCTCGCTCCCATATGGCCTCCTAAATTCGTGTTGTCATGAGACCTCACAGATCCAAGCCATCCCACCGATTAGACTGTCCCTAAAGATCTGGATTAAAACTGCAGTGTTGCATCAAACACACAAAAAGTGATGGAAGAAATGCTTGCAATACATATAACCAAATGCACTCACTCTGGGTAGCATCCCAACCCATTCTTCTTTTGCCTACCATGCCACCTCAGCTTAGACCCAGTCATATGCAATAGGAACAGCCGAGCCCAAACTGCCAGGCCAGGTCCTCCCTAAAGCAATACACAAGTAACCCAAGATCGGATTCGCACCTGAAGGATAAGTCCCAATGAGGGCAAAACCAGTCAGGACTGGCTTGTGTTTTGGTTCACAGAGGACCTGGTTTGGCAGTTAGGGTTGGACTGTTCCTATTGGACCAGGACCAAGACTTATTTGTCTATGAATGGGTCTCAGCTTTTAGAAAGAGCAGCAGGAATTTCCTTAAAACCTTTAGTAAATGGAAGCAGGTAGCAGATACTTTAACAATGTCTGGAGAAAAGTAAAGATTCTCAATAAAGCTTTGAACATTCAATCTCAGAATGATTTGGGTGTCATCCGCATAGCACATGCATGATATCTGGAAATCTAGGATCAACTTTGCCAATCGACATTTGTATGTTTTACTTTAATTTAAACCATCATAAAAAGGGAATACAGTATAATAATATCTGCGTTATGTGCCCCGGTGTACATTCGTCCCACCCTTTTTCGATGTGAAGTAGGTGTGGTGAATTTTGTTAAACTAGGGGTAGAGCAGTGTAGCATTTATGGATACCTTTTTTACTGATTCCCATGCAGTCAGTCCTAGTTCCCGTCTTGATCTCTTTCCCCAGTAGATATTTAATTGTTCTCTCGCCTGTAACATCGGGCTCCGCAGTCCCCTGTATATCTGTGACCGCCTTTTGCTGACTTCCGCATGTTAACAGTACTGTCAAGCCCAATTCTGGTTCGGGCACAGTGTGTGGATTCCTTCCGGTCTGCCTCTTTACTATAGTCAGTGCCTCCAAATAGCAGGAAGTGCACCGGACTCAACTCATACAATTCTCTTAAATCAGTGAAAATGCGTAATTTCCCGTTCATGGACAAGTCTCACCTTTGTGTCACTCTTGCTTCTGTCCACTTGTTCGTATTCGTATTTCAGGCATGGATCAAATAAGCAGTTCTGTAAAATATGGTAACTGTCCTACCCATGCAGGGGTATATTTTTTTCCAGCATACCCTAAAAACTCTTAGTAAAATATTCTCTTGTCTGGTCTCCCGCGACAGATAGTTTGAAAACACCCCACTCTCCCTTCTCGGCCAACACCTTCTCACACTCCCACGTGCTGGCCTCTGCCAGCCAACATTCTGTCCACTGTATTTGGCCTGCAGTGTAGTATAATTGATAATTTGGTGCCCCCAACCAACCATCATCTGGAGGAGCCTACAGTTACGGCAGCAACACTCTGCGTCTGCTGGTCCCCCATGTCAAGTATGTAAGTACCCCCTGTAGCTCCCTGTGGAAAGTGAAGGGCAGCACCACCGGCATGGCAGAAAAGAAGTACAACAACCAGGGTTGCATCAATATTTTGGAGATCGCAATACTCCCCATGGATGCCAATGGCAACTATGTCCTAAATTGTAAGGAATGTCAAGTCATCGTTACGAGTCTCACTAGATTTCCATTTGTAAGGCCATGCTCATCATGATACACAGTGACACCTAGGTATTCAAATGCATCGAATTTCCTCAAAGGGGGAAGGGATGGTGAGGGAGAGTGGCAATTCCACAGGGATTTTCAGTGAAGTGAAAAGGCACAATTTGTCCCAATTGATCTTGAGACCCGAAATGACTCCATATTTGTTGAGGTGCTCAATTAGCTGTGGGACATGGGAGCTGTTGGTCGGTAGATAAATTAGGGCATCCTAAGAGTATAAAAATATATTATGAGTCTGCTGACCAATGGTTATTCCCCTGTCAGGGCAATTAGATTGCACTATGCTTGCAAGGGGTTCCAGGCCAATGCAAAAGTTATAGGGGAGAGAGGGCAGCCCTGCCTGGTACCTCTCTTTAAGGTTATGAAGTTGGAAATCTCTGTGCCTGTGCGCATACGCGCTAACAAGCCCTTTACAGTCTGGAATTCCCGACCCCTCTCATTCTGCAGAACACCGTGAACAGGAATAGCCAACTCAGTGTGTCAAATGCTTTTTTGATATCGAGAAATGCTATCCAACATTGAACATTATTTCGCTTGGCCCAGTCCATAATGCAGAATAGCCGTCGACGGTTGAGGAATGTCTTCCTTCCTGGAACAAAACCGTTTCGATTGGAGTGTATTGTTCGTTGTGCTTGTCTCTGGACCTGAGAGGGTCAGTAGGGCCAGCTGGTCTGAATACTGTATTAATGTATCCTGGGAGACCCCTGGGAAGGCCTCATAGAGCTTGTTATAGTAAGAGTGGAATACCGTGTTAATGCTCTTCTGCGCATTAACTATCGTTCCATCATGGGTGTGTATGGCACTTATTGGCGTTCAGGGTGTCTCCCATCTTACTCAGCTATACGACCATGGCACCAGCTTTTTCGCCTGAAGCATGCTGGTGTGCAGTGTATTCCTTGTTATGCAGGCAGCATAGTCAAAATAGCATCTCATTGTACTCTTTTCTCAGGTCCACAAGGGCCGTCCATACTCCTGCATCCATCCCACTCTGGTTTTCTAAGTTCCTAATACATGTTTCTGTGTGTGAGCACCCTGTGGAGCGCTTTATTTTTGCCAACCACCTCTGATATGCATATCTCCCTTAGGAGAACATAAAACATGGGCTACTCCACAGAAGCATCTGCGGCCGTACCTAGATTGTCAGTAAAGTATTGCTCTATTGCCGTCTCTATCAGGTTATGTAGTGTCTGTTGGCTGGCACCAATTAGGGATTTTGTGGTGCGGTCTCTCCGACTACAGAGCTAACAATGTCCAGCCCGGGTATTCTTCAGCTGCTAGCCCAGCACACATCTCCGCTGTCCCAAAGGCCATGCCTATTCTGGTATGTAATGTGTGCACCCCAGAATAATGGGAGAATTCTCTGGTGGTGGCTATGATGCCCTCCATAATATCATAGCTTGAGTGTGGGTAGTCCATTTCCTTAACATTCGGGCACTGGTTAATGCCTGTGCTCCCAACACTGGTGGATGGGATGTATCCAGATTCAGATCTTGGACACAGTTAAAATCCTCAAACCAAATGGTAGGGTACTTCACAGTTGCCAGAAGCGCAGGGTGAGTCGCAGATAAAAAGTGGTCTGAGTGGCATTTGAGGCATAGAGAGCCACTATCCCATCTAAATCAACTTCAACCACCATATATTGTCCCTCCTAGTCTAAAATAGGGTTTCATGTGGCAAATGGCACTCCAGGAGCTACCTATATAAATACCCCCCTGGCAGAACTGGAGTAGGAGGTACCTTATATACTGCCTCTCCATCTCATAGTCAATCTCCACAGTTCACCGGCCACCAGGCGAGTCTCCGGCTGACAAGCAAAATGCACCTGTCTACATTTGAGGTATATGTGTATCTTATGTGTTACACACACGGCATTGCCACACACGTTCCACGTCAGAAAAGTGAATCTGTCAAGCGCCATCTCGTTGTGTTATGCACAACTTCTCAGAGTGTTCACTGTTTCCTCCACATCGCTCTGCTGCAATCTTCATGACACTACTCATGTACCTATATAGCTTCAAGTGCTGTGTCTTGAGAACTAATCCCCAAAACTAACTCCCGAAGTCAAGTTCTGAAACTTTCTCAGCCAAACGAACTGCACATACAGCGTGTGCAAACTGTTCTGTTTGGTTTGCGGGATATCGTGGCTACTGCCAGTGTGTAAAGTCTCACCAGCACTTCTAAGTGCATGTCTCCTGGATTTCATGTTGGTACCCCACCCTTGGGCAGCAGTATCTGAATAACAGGTCACTTGATGAGAGGCCTCGCCGCAGGCTTGACACTTTCCCCCAATGGGGGGTGTCTGGTGGGGAGGTTTCTATCTTTATTGCCATGTCAGGACTCAAGGTCTGCAGTCATTGGTGTGATGTTTGGCCCAGTACACAGGCACTCCACCACTTTATCAATAGAGTCTCGTTCAGGAGGCATGAATATCTCTGATCTCAAATCTATGCCCTCTGTTCCCTTGTCTCCATCTCTACCACCACCTGTGCTCTCTCTTGTGCAGCCTATTCCATGGATGGTTTATGGCTTGTCTTCCTGGTTGCTTTTCGACATGTCCTTGCAGGTGGTCACCCCCCGTCCTTTGTTCCCTACCCCGGTTGTCGGATGCACTACTCCTCTGGTCTCCAAACAGTTGCACACCTCTGATGGCGTCTGAAAGAAGATTACATTCTCACCATCCTGTATTCTGAGGCACGTCAGCAACAATAGGGCATATTTGATATTTAATTGACATAGTTGACGCTTGATCTCTCTACACAATTCCCATTTCCTTTGCACTTGCGCAGTATAGTTGAAAAAAATCATTTCTCTTGCTGTTCTCAACTTGTCAGGGTCCCTTGGCATGATCACGCTGCAGTATATTCTCTCCAACTCTGTAGTTAAACATGCGCACCTTGACAGAGTGGGGTGGGGTGGGTCATCAGGTGGAGGTCGGCGGCTGGGGACTCTATATAACCTCTCCACTGAGAAGAATGTGGATATTTGTTCCCAAGGACCGAGTTGGCTAGCCAGTTTTTCAAAAAATAGTTCCACACTGGGGCCCTCTATCTTATCTGGCACACCCACCACTCCAAAATTGTTGTGGCGTATATGGCACTTCAAGTCCTCTTCGATCAGTTGTAGCAGCCAGACTTCCTCTTTTAATGTTGTAATCTGAGCCTTGGCCCCAGTTTGTGTTGGCAGCAACATGGCCAGCGTTGATTCCACAGTGTCCATACGGTCACTCAGTTTGTGGTCTTCGAGGAGGAAGTCCACTTTCTACCACCAATGTGTCGATCTACCGACCCAGGGAGAATTTAATGTCCACTCCTGCCTGCAACAATTCAGAAAATTTCTCTGAGTGTTTTGGCAGTTTTTTTCTCCACCATGGTGGCAGGGGGTATTGATACAGCCTTGGGCACTGGGGCGATCGGCCGCTGGTTCTCCCCTGTCTAATGGTATTTGATTTAACCATCTCTCCCTTGTCTCTTGAGTGTCAGCACACAGGTTTCCAGTACCCAGTGTGGGAGGGCCCCACACTTCGCCCCCACACCACCGCTGACTTTCTGGGTATTTGGTGTCTGTGGGAATCTGGTGGCACATTCCCCCCTGTGGATTCCTCTGTTCAGTTTATATGGGCCTGTAACAATGCAGTTGGTAATGGTGTTGACGGGTCAATGGGTTACTGTGCATACTCCACCCCAGCCAGACAAGGGGCCACTACTGTGGGGGCTCATGGCTCAGGCCACCGCTGCTGTGCCTCACTCTTGGCACACGAAAGGGCAATGCAGTTCCTGTACTTCTAGGCAGCTCCTGGTTGTCAAGGCAGGAGGGTCCTGATAATCTTATCGCCCTCAGTGTCTCCCGGCTCAGCAAGGCAGCTCATGCCCCAAAGCGGGGTGAGGAAGATCTGTTCTGGTTGCCGTACTTGCCCCCGCACTCCATTCTCTCAGTCCCTTAGCATCCTCTTCCTACGTGCAGTTGTCTTGTCTCAGGCCCAGGGGAGGAATAGCCAATTTGCTCCCCATGCACAGCACGGGTCTCCGCCCCCAAAATACACCTCACCATGCAGTTGCAGGCTTCTGCCCTCTGCACGCAGTAGGGAAAGAGACACATGCTCTGCACCACTATTCGGCTTTCAGGATTTGAATGTCTGCTGTCTGCATCAGGTTTGCAGAACTCACACCATGATCCAACACTGATGCCCGCTTTCGGGCAGAGGAAGAGAGGATTTTGTAGGATAAAACTGGGGGGGAGGGGGTGCACACAGAACTCTGCTTGGCCACATGCCCACATGCTTGGCTCCTTCCTCTTAGATATGAGCACAACCCCTCCAGTGCAACTCCACCATCCCCAAAACTTTCCAGCTTGTCGAACAGAACAAAGTGGCTAACAGTGGTAAAGGTAGCACAGAGGTCCAGGAGGATGAGGGCTGCCAACCCCCCTTGGTCTGAGATCATTCTCAAGATAATTAAGACTGCTATGAGAGCAACCTATGTGCTGTGAGATAAAAGGAAGCCAGATTACCTGGACAGGAGTAAAGCACTGTTAGAAGTACTGAGATAGTTGCTTGTTTACTGACTTCTTAGCCCCAGAGTTGGAACTACACATGCATGTTTCAATCTTCCAACAGCATTCTGGACCTATTGGATGAATTCATTAGATGACAGAGGATCTGTCACGATTCCGGCTCCACCGTCTCCCTGAATGAATGCGGGAGGTTGATTCGGTTCCTGGTGAACGGCGCAAGGTCAGCGGTCTAGCTTCAAGAGACCGGAAGCTGACGTCACCTTGATCACAGCGCATCCGGGGAATCCGCATAACCAACGCAGTTCCCATTGCGTCCGTGCTTTGGATTAATGCCTTCGCCGCACAGGACACCTCGAACCTCAGCTCCCGTGACTTTTCCTGACAGAGAGATTCGAGCTTGGCGTGTCTCTGATTTTTAAGGTACGCTTCTGGTTCTTGTCACATCTTGCCACTCGCTGTAAACTGATCCTGTGACCACTGAGCACAACGCAGGACCACTTGGTTTATTCCTGGCTTCCACGCACTGGAGCGTTTGCTGGGGTCAGGGATTTCCATGCGCAGGATCGCTAATTACTTTTGGGAGTATTTCCATGCGCAGGAGCGCTAATTACTTTTGGGTTTATCTACGCGCAGGAGCGCTTGCTGGGGTCAGGGATTTCCATGCGCAGGAGCGCTAAATTGCTTTGGGGGCTTTTCTATGCGCAGGAGCGCTTGCTTGTTTTCTGGTTATTCTAGGCGCAGGAGCACTAAGTTACTGTTGGGTTTTTCTACGCGCAGGAGCGCTTGCTTGTTTTTCTGGTTGTCCTATGCACAGAAGTGCTAATATGCTTTGCAGCCTACGTTGATGACCTGTAGACCTTGCTAATGATATTTCCTAGTACCTTCCACAAGGTGATTATGCTGATGAATCTGTAAGATTGCTTTCAGGAAGAGAGTGGAAGTGTGCATGTTTCATTGGTAGTAATCCTTCCCTGCTCTCCATTTCCAGGTGGCATCTCTCAAGGGGTCAGAAAGAACAAGAGGTCACCATCCCATTCATTCCACAACCCATCCTTTGTTTCCCTGGCATCTTCCCCCGGTCCCATCTACATCTTTGTTAGTCTCAGCTTCTACTAGGGGTAGGTGGAGACGGTGGTGGATGCTCATGTCATCTCTGCGAGATCGCCCCGCCAGATTACAGTAAGGCGAGCAGGGTCCTGACAGTATCCAAAGCCCAAGTTGATTATCTTGCCCAGGTGACATGAGCGATCCCGAGATCACCTTCCAGGACATAGCGGCTATGCTTACCAGCATGCAGGCAGAAAACTTTAGCCTACGACAGGACATAACAACGTTACAAAATCAGGTGGCAGGCGGTCTCACAGGGCCTTGGGGTCCGTCTCCTTCCACGAGGGTTAGGCAGGAAGGGCTATTGAGACCACCTTTGTTCAATCCAGAGGGTTTTGCCTCACATGCGTCCCATGACACAACCATACAGGTGATAGCCCCTCACACAGTACAGTTAGCACCACCAGAGCGCTTTTATGGGGATAGCACCAAATACAGTGTCTTCCTGCATCAGTGTCACTTGCACTTCATGGCCCGAGCCTCAGCCTTTCCAGACGATGCATCCAAGGTCGCGTTCATACTGTCCTACTTAGGTGATGATGCTTCCCAGTGGTCCATATCCTTGGTGGAGAATGATGACCCCATGCTGTATAACCTGTCAGTGTTCAAGGAGACCATGCGAAGGATGTTCGCCTGTCATACCTTCATGCAAGCAGCAGACAACGAGCTCTTTGGTTTGAAACAGGGCAACTCAGACCTGCAACACTACATCACCGTGTTTAGTAGGTTGGTCATCGAAGCACGTTGGCCCGAAACCAAAAAAGTGTCCGTGTTCTATCAAGGCCTACGTGATGAACTCAAGGACCTACTTTCCCAGATACCGGAACCCCCAGAAGAAATAGGTACCTTTATCAATCTGGTGGTCAAGCTTAATTTCCAGGTGCAGGAGCATAAGACCG
The DNA here is from genome assembly GCF_964204655.1 of Triturus cristatus. Taxonomy (NCBI): domain Eukaryota; kingdom Metazoa; phylum Chordata; class Amphibia; order Caudata; family Salamandridae; genus Triturus; species Triturus cristatus. The sequence goes on from NC_140593.1 coordinate 428,720,077, forward strand.
AAAAAACCAAGGGAAGCGACTCCAGATTCCTTTTTTTTTTTTTTGAATAATTTTTATTGTTTGCAGTTTGAATACATCGATAGAAAAGGCATCAGCATATATACATGAAAAAATACATGAAGAAATCAGCACAGAGTACAAAAGGATAAAATACCAACCAATAAGACTTATAAAAGCAGATTTTTTAAGATTTATGAGTCTAATTCGAAGAGCTACCCGTCATCTCCCTCCATGTTGTAATCGGGGCCCACAATTTCCTACCAAAATCTCTCTTTCTCTTGCCTTTCTGCTCATATAAACGACTCTCTATATTATGGATACTCAGCAGTCTTGCGAGCCACATTTGGAAGGAGGGGGCCAAAGTATCTTTCCAACCTGACGAGATTAAAATCCGTAAAACCGCCACCGAAATAAAAACCAGCGCTTCCTCACTTTGAACCAGTTTCTGCTTATGATCACAGCCCAGTAACATCAAGGTAGGAGATAGATCGATCTTATGACCTAGCAGCCCCTCCCAAAACTTACAGATTTCTCTCTGTATTAGAGACAATGAGCTGCAATAGAAAAACATATGCAGCAGGTCAGCTTGCCCAGCATTACATCTGGGGCATCTATCGTCCCCCCTAACCCCCCATGCGAATAGTTTTGCAGGGGAATAATAAAGATTGAATACTGTTTTATAATGTTGGGCCCTCAAATTGGTGGATCTAAAAACTTCTTTATTCAGGGATATGGCTAGGTCTAGATCAACATCCGGATCTCCCAGTTTCCGAGCTAGGCCTACCTCCATTTTTTCTAGATCGTCTTGTAATTCCGATACAAATTGCTTATAAAGCCCTTTAATTTTTATACACCCGGCCAATAACAGTTCTAATAATGGGGCCTCCTCCATTAACAAAGGCTTTGGTCTCAATGCCTTTAAGCACCGAGCGACTTGACCATACAAAAACCAATGCGTGACCGGAATGCCAAACCTTTGTTGAATGGCTTCAAAACTCAATGGTTCGTAAACACCCCATATATCCCCGAGGGTCCTAATGCCATAATTCTTCCAGATCGATAAATTCCTGTCGACTCCGACATACGGAAGTAAACTTGAGTTATACAGGTGGAGATAACGGTTGACTTTTGGGATTTTGCAAAATTTGGAGGCAGCCTTCCAAACCTCCCAGACCCCTTCCAGAATCTTCAAGCGGGGCCTTTTATAATACCTACGGTCCACTTCCCGCCACATCAACCCCCTTGCCTTTTCCCCGATTAACACCTCAAAAATGGACGGTAAATCCTGAGCTGGTGAAGTAATGACGCCAGAATCACTCTCTTGTTGAAACAAAATAGACATTTGTGTCATGAGACATGACCAATGATATAATCTCAGATTAGGGAGAGCCAAACCTCCCCTTGCGACTCCCGATTCCTGGCGTACAAAGAAATAAATAAATACTGAGGAAGCGGCTTCATCCCCTGAGACTCCTGACAGAGAGATTCGAGCTCGGCGTGTCTCTGATTTTTAAGGTACGCTTCTGGTTCTTGTCACATCTTGCCACTCGCTGTAAACTGATCCTGTGACCACTGAGCACAACGCAGGACCACTTGGTTTATTCCTGGCTTCCACGCACTGGAGCGTTTGCTGGGGTCAGGGATTTCCATGCGCAGGATCGCTAATTACTTTTGGGAGCATTTCCATGCGCAGGAGCGCTAATTACTTTTGGGTTTATCTACGCGCAGGAGCGCTTGCTGGGGTCAGGGATTTCCATGCGCAGGAGCGCTAAATTGCTTTGGGGGCTTTTCTATGCGCAGGAGCGCTTGCTTGTTTTCTGGTTATTCTAGGCGCAGGAGCACTAAGTTACTGTTGGGTTTTTCTACGCGCAGGAGCGCTTGCTTGTTTTTCTGGTTGTCCTATGCACAGAAGTGCTAATATGCTTTGCAGCCTACGTTGATGACCTGTAGACCTTGCTAATGATATTCCCTAGTACCTTCCACAAGGTGATTATGCTGATGAATCTGTAAGATTGCTTTCAGGAAGAGAGTGGAAGTGGGCATGTTTCATTGGTAGTAATCCTTCCCTGCTCTCCATTTCCAGGTGGCATCTCTCAAGGGGTCAGAAGGAACAAGAGGTCACCATCCCGTTCATTCCACAACCCATCCTTTGTTTCCCTGCCATCTTCCCCCGGTCCCATCTACATCTTTGTTAGTCTCAGCTTCTACTAGGGGTAGGTGGAGACGGTGGTGGATGCTCATGTCATCTCTGCGAGATCGCCCCGCCAGATTACGGTAAGGCGAGCAGGGTCCTGACAGTATCCAAAGCCCAAGTTGATTATCTCGCCCAGGTGACATGAGCGATCCCGAGATCACCTTCCAGGACATAGCGGCTATGCTTACCAGCATGCAGGCAGAAAACTTTAGCCTACGGCAGGACATAACAACGTTACAAAATCAGGTGGCAGGCGGTCTCACAGGGCCTTGGGGTTCGTCTCCTTCCACGAGGGTTAGGCAGGAAGGGCTATTGAGACCACCTTTGTTCAATCCAGAGGGTTTTGCCTCACATGCGTCCCATGACACAACCATACAGGTGATAGCCCCTCACACAGTACAGTTAGCACCACCAGAGCGCTTTTATGGGGATAGCACCAAATACAGTGTCTTCCTGCATCAGTGTCACTTGCACTTCATGGCCCGAGCCTCAGCCTTTCCAGACGATGCATCCAAGGTCGCGTTCATACTGTCCTACTTAGGTGATGATGCTTCCCAGTGGTCCATATCCTTGGTGGAGAATGATGACCCCATGCTGTATAACCTGTCAGTGTTCAAGGAGACCATGCGAAGGATGTTCGCCTGTCATACCTTCATGCAAGCAGCAGACAACGAGCTCTTTGGTTTGAAACAGGGCAACTCAGACCTGCAACACTACATCACCGTGTTTAGTAGGTTGGTCATCGAAGCACGTTGGCCCGAAACCAAAAAAGTGTCCGTGTTCTATCAAGGCCTACGTGATGAACTCAAGGACCTACTTTCCCAGATACCGGAACCCCCAGAAGAAATAGGTACCTTTATCAATCTGGTGGTCAAGCTTAATTTCCAGGTGCAGGAGCATAAGACCGAAAAAACCAAGGGAAGCGACTCCAGATTCCTTTTTTTTTTTTTTAAATAATTTTTATTGTTTGCAGTTTGAATACATCGATAGAAAAGGCATCAGCATATATACATGAAAAAATACATGAAGAAATCAGCACAGAGTACAAAAGGATAAAATACCAACCAATAAGACTTATAAAAGCAGATTTTTTAAGATTTATGAGTCTAATTCGAAGAGCTAATTCGAAGAGCTACCCGTCATCTCCCTCCATGTTGTAATCGGGGCCCACAATTTCCTACCAAAATCTCTCTTTCTCTTGCCTTTCTGCTCATATAAACGACTCTCTATATTATGGATACTCAGCAGTCTTGCGAGCCACATTTGGAAGGAGGGGGCCAAAGTATCTTTCCAACCTGACGAGATTAAAATCCGTAAAACCGCCACCGAAATAAAAACCAGCGCTTCCTCACTTTGAACCAGTTTCTGCTTATGATCACAGCCCAGTAACATCAAGGTAGGAGATAGATCGATCTTATGACCTAGCAGCCCCTCCCAAAACTTACAGATTTCTCTCTGTATTAGAGACAATGAGCTGCAATAGAAAAACATATGCAGCAGGTCAGCTTGCCCAGCATTACATCTGGGGCATCTATCGTCCCCCCTAACCCCCCATGCGAATAGTTTTGCAGGGGAATAATAAAGATTGAATACTGTTTTATAATGTTGGGCCCTCAAATTGGTGGATCTTAAAACTTCTTTATTCAGGGATATGGCTAGGTCTAGATCAACATCCGGATCTCTCAGTTTCCGAGCTAGGCCTACCTCCATTTTTTCTAGATCGTCTTGTAATTCCGATACAAATTGCTTATAAAGCCCTTTAATTTTTATACACCCGGCCAATAACAGTTCTAATAATGGGGCCTCCTCCATTAACAAAGGCTTTGGTCTCAATGCCTTTAAGCACCGAGCGACTTGACCATACAAAAACCAATGCGTGACCGGAATGCCAAACCTTTGTTGAATGGCTTCAAAACTCAATGGTTCGTAAACACCCCATATATCCCCGAGGGTCCTAATGCCATCATTCTTCCAGATCGATAAATTCCTGTCGACTCCGACATACGGAAGTAAACTTGAGTTATACAGGTGGAGATAACGGTTGACTTTTGGGATTTTGCAAAATTTGGAGGCAGCCTTCCAAACCTCCCAGACCCCTTCCAGAATCTTCAAGCGGGGCCTTTTATAATACCTACGGTCCACTTCCCGCCACATCAACCCCCTTGCCTTTTCCCCGATTAACACCTCAAAAATGGACGGTAAATCCTGAGCTGGTGAAGTAATGACGCCAGAATCACTCTCTTGTTGAAACAAAATAGACATTTGTGTCATGAGACATGACCAATGATATAATCTCAGATTAGGGAGAGCCAAACCTCCCCTTGCGACTCCCGATTCCTGGCGTACAAAGAAATAAATAAATACTGAGGAAGCGGCTTCGTCCCCTGAGACTCCTGACAGAGAGATTCGAGCTCGGCGTGTCTCTGATTTTTAAGGTACGCTTCTGGTTCTTGTCACATCTTGCCACTCGCTGTAAACTGATCCTGTGACCACTGAGCACAACGCAGGACCACTTGGTTTATTCCTGGCTTCCACGCACTGGAGCGTTTGCTGGGGTCAGGGATTTCCATGCGCAGGATCGCTAATTACTTTTGGGAGCATTTCCATGCGCAGGAGCGCTAATTACTTTTGGGTTTATCTACGCGCAGGAGCGCTTGCTGGGGTCAGGGATTTCCATGCGCAGGAGCGCTAAATTGCTTTGGGGGCTTTTCTATGCGCAGGAGCGCTTGCTTGTTTTCTGGTTATTCTAGGCGCAGGAGCACTAAGTTACTGTTGGGTTTTTCTACGCGCAGGAGCGCTTGCTTGTTTTTCTGGTTGTCCTATGCACAGAAGTGCTAATATGCTTTGCAGCCTACGTTGATGACCTGTAGACCTTGCTAATGATATTCCCTAGTACCTTCCACAAGGTGATTATGCTGATGAATCTGTAAGATTGCTTTCAGGAAGAGAGTGGAAGTGGGCATGTTTCATTGGTAGTAATCCTTCCCTGCTCTCCATTTCCAGGTGGCATCTCTCAAGGGGTCAGAAGGAACAAGAGGTCACCATCCCGTTCATTCCACAACCCATCCTTTGTTTCCCTGCCATCTTCCCCCGGTCCCATCTACATCTTTGTTAGTCTCAGCTTCTACTAGGGGTAGGTGGAGACGGTGGTGGATGCTCATGTCATCTCTGCGAGATCGCCCCGCCAGATTACGGTAAGGCGAGCAGGGTCCTGACAGTATCCAAAGCCCAAGTTGATTATCTCGCCCAGGTGACATGAGCGATCCCGAGATCACCTTCCAGGACATAGCGGCTATGCTTACCAGCATGCAGGCAGAAAACTTTAGCCTACGGCAGGACATAACAACGTTACAAAATCAGGTGGCAGGCGGTCTCACAGGGCCTTGGGGTTCGTCTCCTTCCACGAGGGTTAGGCAGGAAGGGCTATTGAGACCACCTTTGTTCAATCCAGAGGGTTTTGCCTCACATGCGTCCCATGACACAACCATACAGGTGATAGCCCCTCACACAGTACAGTTAGCACCACCAGAGCGCTTTTATGGGGATAGCACCAAATACAGTGTCTTCCTGCATCAGTGTCACTTGCACTTCATGGCCCGAGCCTCAGCCTTTCCAGACGATGCATCCAAGGTCGCGTTCATACTGTCCTACTTAGGTGATGATGCTTCCCAGTGGTCCATATCCTTGGTGGAGAATGATGACCCCATGCTGTATAACCTGTCAGTGTTCAAGGAGACCATGCGAAGGATGTTCGCCTGTCATACCTTCATGCAAGCAGCAGACAACGAGCTCTTTGGTTTGAAACAGGGCAACTCAGACCTGCAACACTACATCACCGTGTTTAGTAGGTTGGTCATCGAAGCACGTTGGCCCGAAACCAAAAAAGTGTCCGTGTTCTATCAAGGCCTACGAGATGAACTCAAGGACCTACTTTCCCAGATACCGGAACCCCCAGAAGAAATAGGTACCTTTATCAATCTGGTGGTCAAGCTTAATTTCCGGGTGCAGGAGCATAAGACCGAAAAAACCAAGGGAAGCGACTCCCGATTCCTGGCGTACAAAGAAATAAATAAATACTGAGGAAGCGGCTTCGTCCCCTGAGACTCCTGACAGAGAGATTCGAGCTCGGCGTGTGTCTGATTTTTAAGGTACGCTTCTGGTTCTTGTCACATCTTGCCACTCGCTGTAAACTGATCCTGTGACCACTGAGCACAACGCAGGACCACTTGGTTTATTCCTGGCTTCCACGCACTGGAGCGTTTGCTGGGGTCAGGGATTTCCATGCGCAGGATCGCTAATTACTTTTGGGAGCATTTCCATGCGCAGGAGCGCTAATTACTTTTGGGTTTATCTACGCGCAGGAGCGCTTGCTGGGGTCAGGTATTTCCATGCGCAGGAGCGCTAAATTGCTTTGGGGGCTTTTCTATGCGCAGGAGCGCTTGCTTGTTTTCTGGTTATTCTAGGCGCAGGAGCACTAAGTTACTGTTGGGTTTTTCTACGCGCAGGAGCGCTTGCTTGTTTTTCTGGTTGTCCTATGCACAGAAGTGCTAATATGCTTTGCAGCCTACGTTGATGACCTGCAGACCTTGCTAATGATATTCCCTAGTACCTTCCACAAGGTGATTATGCTGATGAATCTGTAAGATTGCTTTCAGGAAGAGAGTGGAAGTGTGCATGTTTCATTGGTAGTAATCCTTCCCTGCTCTCCATTTCCAGGTGGCATCTCTCAAGGGGTCAGAAGGAACAAGAGGTCACCATCCCGTTCATTCCACAACCCATCCTTTGTTTCCCTGGCATCTTCACCCGGTCCCATCTACATCTTTGTTAGTCTCAGCTTCTACTAGGGGTAGGTGGAGACGGTGGTGGATGCTCATGTCATCTCTGTGAGATCGCCCCGCCAGATTACGGTAAGGCGAGCAGGGTCCTGACAGTATCCAAAGCCCAAGTTGATTATCTCGCCCAGGTGACATGAGCGATCCCGAGATCACCTTCCAGGACATAGCAGCTATGCTTACCAGCATGCAGGCAGAAAACTTTAGCCTACGGCAGGACATAACAACGTTACAAAATCAGGTGGCAGGCGGTCTCACAGGGCCTTGGGGTCCGTCTCCTTCCACGAGGGTTAGGCAGGAAGGGCTATTGAGACCACCTTTGTTCAATCCAGAGGGTTTTGCCTCACATGCGTCCCATGACACAACCATACAGGTGATAGCCCCTCACACAGTACAGTTAGCACCACCAGAGCGCTTTTATGGGGATAGCACCAAATACAGTGTCTTCCTGCATCAGTGTCACTTGCACTTCATGGCCCGAGCCTCAGCCTTTCCAGACGATGCATCCAAGGTCGCGTTCATACTGTCCTACTTAGGTGATGATGCTTCCCAGTGGTCCATATCCTTGGTGGAGAATGATGACCCCATGCTGTATAACATGTCAGTGTTCAAGGAGACCATGCGAAGGATGTTCGCCTGTCATACCTTCATGCAAGCAGCAGACAACGAGCTCTTTGGTTTGAAACAGGGCAACTCAGACCTGCAACACTACATCACCGTGTTTAGTAGGTTGGTCATCGAAGCACGTTGGCCCGAAACCAAAAAAGTGTCCATGTTCTATCAAGGCCTACGAGATGAACTCAAGGACCTACTTTCCCAGATACCGGAACCCCCAGAAGAAATAGGTACCTTTATCAATCTGGTGGTCAAGCTTAATTTCCGGGTGCAGGAGCATAAGACCGAAAAAACCAAGGGAAGCGACTCCCGATTCCTGGCGTACAAAGAAAGAAATAAATACTGAGGAAGCGGCTTCGTCCCCTGAGACTCCTGAACTGATGCAGATCGGTGGTATCCGGGGGCCTCTTTCCAGGGAAGAACGTGAAAAGAGGAGGAAACAGAACCAGTGCCTGTATTGTGGCTAAAGCGGATACTTCGTTCGGGAATGCCTAGTAAAGCCAAGCAGACCAAGAGGGAAGAAACCGTTTGCGCTTCCGATCACCAAAGGAGACATACCGGGAAACGAGGAAACCCGGTAGACCGTGGGGTCCGCCTACAGGGTTCTTCGCATTCCACAACCCCAACCCCTTCCTTGTGTGTCAACAACCATCCTTTGGGTGTGAGTGTCACACTACAGAATCTGTCAGGCCAGAGATGGCAGGTGACAGCCCTTATCGATTCAGCAGCCACCGGAAACTTCATCGACACTCGATACATGACGGAGCTGGGTATGGCCACGGTACACAAGGAGAAACCCGAAACGGTAAAAGAAGTTGATGGCACTGACCTTACCTCTGGTCTTATCCACTTTCAGACTGAGGACATGAGGATGACGTTTGATAACAACCACACGGAAACTATTGTATTTGACGTGATCGATGCACCCCAGTTCCTGTTGATATTAGGCCTTCCTTGGTTGGTGTACCACAACCCCGTATTGATTGGGCATCCAGGGTTGTGTCACTGGATTCGGCCCACTGTTCTGCATCTTGTTACCCGCAGACAAACTCTCCGAGCACCATGGAGGTACAGGCCCATGCCTTACCCCGGACTGGAATGGGTATGGTCTCCCAAGGAGGAGTGCCCGAAGACTACTCGAGCCTTGCTACCGTGTTCGATAAAAAGGGAGCAAACACACTTCTTCCGCATTGCAGCTTTGACTGCTGGATCGATCTAATACCAGGCTCCACGCTTCCTTGTAGCCGTATTTATTCCCTTACGGAAAAGGAAAACGAGCACCTACACAACTACCTAGACGAATATCTGCTTAACGGGTTTATACGCCATTCCAGATCGCCTGTGTCATCTCCTCTCTTCTTCGTGGCAAAGAAGGAGGGTGATCTACAAACGTGCATCGATTTTAGGGCCATGAACGCTATTACGGTAAAAAAACGATACCCCTTCCCCTTGATATCCAATCTGCTGGACCAGGTAAAGGACGCCAACATATACACCAAGCTGGACCTGCGCAGAGCTTACCCCTCATCAGAGTCCGGAAGGGTGACGAATGGAAGACCGCGTTCAGAACCAAATATGGCCTCTTCAAGTACGAAGTCATGCCTTTCAGACTCTGCAACGCTCCTGCTGCTTTCCAGTACTTCATCGATGAAGTGCTGAGGGAATTCCCTGATCTGTTTTGCGTTGTCTACATAGAAGACATCTTGATTTTTTCCAACAACATACCAGAGCACGTTCATCATGTATGCACCATCTTACAGCGGCTGCAGCAGCATGGCTTGTACGTGAAATTAGAGAAGAGCGTTTTCCACACCACTTCCGTTGAATTCCTGGGACACATCATAACCCCTGCAGGTATTCAAATGGATAACAAGAAGGTTGAGGCTATACTGTAATGGCCATCCCCCAGCTCTGTGAAACACGTCCAGAGGTTCCTGGGATTCACGAATTACTATCGCCGCTTCATTGTGGGTTTCTCCACATTGGTGACTCCCATCACCCGGTTGTTAAGGAAAGGAGCCCAGTTCCAATGGGACCACAAGGCCGAACAAGGCTTCAGAGAACTGAAAACAAGGTTCACCACGGCTCCCATCTTGGTACATCCCGACGCCGAGCAGCCTTACATAGTGGAGGCAGATGCCTCACAAGATGCCCTGGGGGGTGTGCTCTCTCAGAGAAACGCTGAAACGGGCCTGTTGCACCCTGTGGCTTTCTACTCCAGGAAACTGCTACCAGCCGAACGTAATTACACTATATCAGACCATGAACTGTTAGTCATCAAAGCCACGTTCGAGGAATGGCGTCATTATCTGAAGGACGCTAAGCAGCCAGTGACCTTCTACACTGATCACAGGAACCTGCAGTTCCTTCGTTCAGCTCGATCCCTTACCTCCAGGCAGTTGCGTTGGACTCTGTTCCTCAACGAATACTCATTTCTCATCACTTACCGACCTGGCAGAGAAAACGCCAAAGCCCACGCGTTGTCCCGGCTTGAGGAAACCGATGAGACCACGCCGGTAGCTGGGTCCGCGCCCATCATTCCTGAACACTGTTGTCAAGGGGTGGTACCTACTTCGGCCTTTCTCTCTCATCTCCACAACGTCTTGGAACAGAAAGACACCGCATCATGGATAGGGGAGCTCAAAGGTATCACCGCACAGAACAGATACCTGTACAAAGGAGACCGCTTCCATCTACCGACGATGGAACACAGACAACAAGCACTATACATGTGTCATGACCATGTGCTGTCCGATCATCCAGGACATGCTAAAACCCTAGACCTACTACAACAACATTTCTGGTGGCCCTCAATGGGTACTGATGTTTACACCTACATAAACCGTTGTGCCGTTTACGCTCATGGGAAAAACACATCTCAGCCTTCGATAGGACTGCTACACCCTATTCCAGTACCACCGTATCCCTGGCACACTGTCTCCATGGACTTTGTTGTTGAGTTGCCTAGGACCCATGAGGAATACACCACTATCCTCACCATTGTGGATCACCTTACCAAAATGGCACATTTCGTACCCTTGAAGAAACTACCCTCAGCGGCTGAGTTGGCTGTGGTCTTCATGCATAACGTAGTCAGGTTGCACGGCATTCCATCTGTGGTGATCACGAACAGATGCTCCCAATTCGTGTCTAGGTTCTGGAACGAGGTCTGTGACACTATGGACATGGAAATGCGCTTATCATCGGCTTACCACCCCCAGGCCGACGGAAAGGCGGAGAGAACGAACCAGACCATGGAGCAATACCTTCGCTGCTTGTTGTTGTCCTTAGAGAAAGAATGGTCGGAGGTACTGTGGATGGTGGAATACGCCTACAAAAACAGCAAGCATTCCGCCATAGGCATGTCACCTTTTTTTTGTCTCCTTGGACGCCATCCTCATACAGTTCCCTGGGAGAAGCCTCAAGAGAGCCCTTTCCCTTCAGTGCAAGCCTATCATGCCCTCCTTTGTAATCTCTGGCAGCAAGCGCGTTTTGAGTTGGCAAAAGCGAAGGAGACCTAAAAACAAAAGGCGGATAGCCGCAGACAGGCCAAACCCTGCTATAAGGTAGGGAATAGGGTGTGGGTGTCCATCAGCAATCTCAATGTACACGGCCCCAAGAAACTGTTACCGCACTTCATAGGGCCTTATGGTATCACAAAGGTGATAAATCGTGTTTCCATGAAGCTCTCCTTGCATTCCCGGATGAGGGTTCATCCGGTTTTTCATGTGTCCCTTCTGCAGCCTGCTTACCCGGAGTGTGCCGTTGCCTCCCCACCTCCTCCTGTTTTCCTGGGCGACCACGAGGAGTACGAGGTTAGGGCTATTCTGGATTCCCACAGGACCCGGGGTAGGCTCTTTTACCTGGTGGACTGAAAGGGTTATGGTCCAGAGGAGAGGTCCTGGGAGACCCTGAGCCATGTCCATCAGGCCTCCCGGTTGGTTTGGGCCTTCCATTCTAGTCATCCCCTGTGTCCTCGGCATGTAGGCCCTGTGTGATCTGCGTGGTTGGATGGGGGGTCTGTTTTGTGGGGGTGCTGTCACGATTCCAGATCCACCGTCTCCCTGAATTAATGCAGGAGTCTGAATCCATTCCTGGTGTACAGCGCAAGGTCAGCGGTCTAGCTTCAAGAGACTGGAAGCGGACGTCACACTGATCACGACGCATCCAGGGAATCCGCATAACCAACGCAGTTCCCGTTGCGTCCGTGTTTTGGATTAACGCCTTAGCCGCACAGGATGCCTCGAACCTCAGCTCCCGTGACTTTTCCTGACTGATTTTTAAGGTACGCTTCTGGTTCTTGTCACATCTTGCCACTCACTGTAAACGGATCCTGTGACCACTGAGCACAGCGCAGGACCACTTGGTTAATTCCTAGCTTCCACGCACCGGAGCGTTTGGTGGGGTCAGGGATTTCCATGCGCAGGAGCGCTAATTACTTTGGGGGGCATTTCCATGCGCAGGAGCGCTAATTACTTTTGGGGTCATTTCCATGCGCAGGAGGGCTAATTACTTTTGGGTTTATCTACGCGCAGGAGCGCTTCCTGGGGTCAGGGATTTCCATGCGCAGGAGCGCTAAATTGCTTTGGGGGCTTTACTATGCGCAGGAGCGCTTTCTTGTTTTCTGGTTATTCTAGGCACAGGAGCGCCAAGTTACTTTTGGGTTTTTGTACGCGCAGGAGCGCTTGCTTGTTTTTCTGGTTGTCCTATGCGCAGGAGTGCTAGTATACTTTTCAGCCTACGTGGACGACCTGTTGACCTTGCTGATGATATTCCCTAGTACCTTCCACAAGGTGATTATGCTGATGAATCTGTAAGATTGTGTTCAGGAAGAGAGTGGGGGTGTGCATGTTTCATTGGTAGTAATCCTTCCCTGCTCTCCATTTCCAGGTGGCGTCTCTCAAGGGGTCATAAGGAACAAGTGGTCACCATCCCGTTCATTCCACCACCCATCCTTTGTTTCCCTGGCATCTTCCCCCGGTCCCATCTACATCCTTGTTAGTCTCAGCTTCTACTAGGGGCAGGTGGAGACGGTGGTGGATGCTCATGTCATCTCTGCGAGATCGCCCCATCAGATTACGGAAAGACGAGCGGGGTCCTGACAAGATCATATAGAATTGGTGCCAACAGATGGAAAAAAGGAGCTGGCTAGGGAACGTCTGGTGATCAAGGGATAAGGGTTTGCATAATTTGAGAAGCAGCCCCAGGGGAGATGGACCTTAGAGTCAAAATGTGAGGGTAACATGCCTTTGTCATTTTGTGAGCGGCAGCATGCACATATAAGACACACATTAATACTGCCCTATGTATCTCCGACTTTCTTATTGGGTTACTGATTTCTGCTTAAAACTCAACCACTAGTGGCTATTCTCTTCATTTTGGACTTTGAAACAATCTGAACTACATCATCAGGGAGGGTGAAAGAATTATAGGTGCCGTGAGAGGTTTCCCACAGCATCCGTTCTACTCTAGCAAAAGCCCTGTGTTTGTAGTTTTCAGATGCAATATGGCTCTCTTTGCTGGCACTTTTAGAGATGGTTCCCTCAGCAAGCGGCATTATTTCACCTTATAAAGCATGACAGCCATGAATATCAATGTTATCAAAACTGCAATACTAAATACCTAAAAAGACAAGGCGGGAGAGCCTGTGGAGACCAACAATGCCAACGGCTGGTTGCAGTATTGTTTTCCCAAGGTACTTGAAGTCACAAAACCTTTCAGAGATGGTCGGTCTATGTACAGCTGGGTCTTGTATCAGGTGAAGCCTCCTCAAAAGCAAATTAATTTTTAAAAGCTTTTATGGGTGGCAGTCTTAGAGATCTGCTTGGGTCAAAATTTTGATATGGAGGTGGTGTAAAAATATCATATTTTTCCAAAAGAGAATGTGCATAGCAGTGGAGCCCACATAAATTCTATGGTGACAAACATCCTCCTAGAAACAAACCCGGTCTGCCCTTATGCTACCAACAAAATGAAACCTCTTAATTGAAGTACACTTTGAAAAACATGCAAGTACATCGTAATACCCCAAAAATGTAAAGATGGCATTGAAACTGCCAAGGAAGATGCCAACTATTCTTTAAAAAAGTATGATTTAGTTCTCTCTCGTTCTCACTCTCTCCCTCTATCTCTGGAATACATACACACACAGCTGTCTCTTTCTTAGCTTACTATTTTCAAACCTTTTGACCAGTAATGCTATGTATATTTTTAAAGAGTACTATCACCAAGAGGTTATCCTAGTGCTCAGTAGGTGTGTGTGCCTAGTTCTGCCTGTGGTAGGTTTATTAATTGAAAAGCCAGGTTCCCAGCTTCTTGTGGAATTCAAGAAGAGAGGAGGTGGTTCTTGTGTGGAGTGGGAAGATGTTTCATGATTTAGGAGCGATGTAAGAGAACGCACATCCTCCGGATCTACTTCTGTGCATGGATTGGTTGCATGCGCATGGGTTCTGGGTGTGGCTCCACGTTCAGCTGGCCACCATTTGGAGTCCGATGATGAGTTGTTTCTGCCACAGATCACTACTTCTGCCTTGTCTGTATTGAGCTTGAGACCGTTGGCTTTCATCCAGCTAGCAACTTTGGCCATGCAGGCGGTGAACTTGTTTCTTGTGTTGGGGGTCTTCTTTGAGAAGGAGAGTATGATTTCGTGTCGTCTGTGTAAGAGAGGATGTTGATGTTGTGTTTGTGGATGTCATTGGGGTAATATATGCATTTAAAAGATAATGGGGCTGAGCGGTGGTCACTGATTGCTAACCGCTGCTCCAGGGACTGGATGATCCTTATAATAGAAACTGCCAGAGAGGTTATGGCGGTGTTGAATCAAGAAATATTAACCTAAGAAGATAAACTTAAGACTTCAACTGCGTTGGATGATGCTAAGGCAAGACTTGAGAAAGTCAATTCTGAAATGAAAGATTTTGACATCTATCTTACAAATAAAAAAACTGAAAAACTAAAAAAGGACATCAGATGGTATACAGAAGAAAAAGCATACCCTTACCTCAATGCCACATATTATCAAGATTGGAACCAAAACCAAGACCATCAAGGGTATAATAACTATAACCCTAGAAGAAGAATAGTAAACTTCTCAGACACATACTCATCAGATTCGGACAATGATAATGGACAGGACGCGCCAGGTGGACAGTATGGTTCATTTAGGGGCAGACAGATGGCACAACAATCGTTCCGTGGCCAATCTCCTTTTTTATCGAGAGGCCAATTCAGAGGCAGGAACAGGAGGTGGGCGTCGAACAGAGAGGATTCTCAATCAATGGCCCCTCAACATCAAAATCAGCAACCGTATCTGAAGACCCGGAATCAGCAGTATTGGCGCTAGAAGGTGAGAGTAGTAGATTGGGAGGTGATGACACACTGCCTATTTTTAATCTCTCCTCCACCACCCTCAAAGATGATGAACGTGCTGTGTTGAGTCGGGGTTTATCGTTTGTTCCCTGCACTCGCCCTAATTTGTTCAAATTGCATGAAGATCTCTTTTCTTTTTTTAGAAAAGTAAGATTAAAAAAATTCTTTCTTGACCGTCCCCCTACTGATTATACAGACAATCAATCTAGATGTAAACCTCCGTCACAATTTACTCCCACCCTTGATATGGTGGGCCCTGAGGTTAACATCTTTGAACAGAATGTCCTTAAGGAAATAGGACGTGTCACCAAAAAGCCACCGTTTGTACATAACAACCTTACTCTTTCAGAAAATAATGCACTATGTAGCATTAAGACCAACAAAGATTTAGTGATAAAGCCTTGTGATAAAGGCGGTGGGATAGTCATAATGGACAAGAGTCAGTATTGTGACAAAATGTCCAAAATGTTGGCCATCCCTCAACATTATATGAAATCCCATCCTAAGGAATTATCCAAACTCAAGGGGATCATCTTAGACATCACGAGTGGTGATATATGTCAGGATGAGTACAATTTTCTGAATAGATCTTGCCCTATAACTCCAGCCTTGTATGGACTACCAAAAACCCATAAAGATATAGTGGATCCTCCAATGCGCCCTATTATCTCTACAATTGGCTCGAGTACTGAGCCCCTGTCTAAATTTGTGGATTCTTAC
This sequence comes from Triturus cristatus, assembly GCF_964204655.1. Classification (NCBI taxonomy): domain Eukaryota; kingdom Metazoa; phylum Chordata; class Amphibia; order Caudata; family Salamandridae; genus Triturus; species Triturus cristatus. The sequence goes on from NC_140593.1 coordinate 428,735,806, forward strand.
CTCTGTCCTTTAACACAGAACTATGCCTCATTTATTCGCGACACAGGGGATATGATCAACAAGATTGAGGGTATGCCATTCAATTGCAATCTACACATATTAATAACGCTTGATATTGAGGCCTTGTACACCAACATCCCTCAATATCAGGCGTTACAGTCTGTTTCTGCCTTGCTACTTAGAACTCCAGGTGAAAGACCAGATGCATTTATTTTGGAATGCTTAGAGGTGGTACTCATGAATAATTTCTTTGAGTTTAAAGGTTCTACATACAAACAAATCAAGGGCACCAGTATGGGAGCCTCTTGTGCTCCCAGTGTGGCTAACATATACATGGGTGAATGGGAGCTCAAGAATGTCTTTAATGAGGCTGCTCCCTTTTCTGACAATGTCATCGGCTGGAGACGCTTCATTGATGATATTTTTTTTATCTGGTCAGGAACAAATGAATCTTTGAACGAATTTATACTCTGGCTTAACGCGAGTGATTGCAATCTAAAGTTTACTGCTAAAAGTAGTGCCCATCAAGTGGAATTTCTGGATATCCTTATCTCGGGGTCGAACAATGTCATTGAGGTAAGCCTATTCAGGAAACCTACTGCAAAGAATACCATATTACACTACCAAAGCTTTCATCCCACAAGTCAGAGAGATGCCATTCCTTTTGGTGAATTCCTGCGTATCAGGCGCAACTGCACTGATATGCGGGAGTTCCATAAACATGGAGATGCCCTGCGGGTACGACTTCTGGCTAGAGGCTACCCACATAGGCTGATAAGACATGCCTACAAAAGGGCGAAATATTACGATCGAGAAGCATTATTGGCAGGCACCACCCGTACATCTAAAGACCAGGTGGTATGTGTCATAAACCATTCTCCATTGAATCACAAGATCAGAAATATCATTATGAAGAATTGGAAAATTTTGAATAGTGATGATAACAACATTCAGTTGGAACAACCGTTGGTAGCGTACCGTAGAAATCGCAATTTACGCGATCTCTTAGTACATACAAGACCGATTCAATCCAATACAGTACGTCAACTTACCATATCAGGTTTGCCCTTGATCTTAGGCAATCACAAGTGTGGTTCCTGTCATGCTTGCGATAGTGCCATGGTTACAGACTCCATACAATATGAGGGAAAATCTGTGAAATTAAGATCTTTAACTAATTGCAGGAGTCACAACATTGTATATATGCTATTTTGCCCTTGTGGACTAGCATATATCGGAGAAACTGCACGAGAATTTTGCATTAGATATAGCCAGCATAAATCAGCTATACGCAACAAGAAGATCACAGCTCCGCTTGTGCAACACTGCATTGATAAAGACCATTTGGAAAGTGATCTCAAATGGCTTATTCTGGAAAAAATTCAGAGTAAAGCAGGGACACCTATGGAAATTATTCGCAAACAACGCGAAACTTTTTGGATTTATACTTTCAATAGTGTTAAGAGAGGCTTGAATCTGGATATACAGTGGTAGGTGACTCAGTCTTGGTGAGGCACTCAGATATCCTGGGTATCTTGATTATCTAATACATGGGGGAAAGTCTATCTAAATCGATTAGTCTGTTTTTATAGGTATCGTAGACATACCTGGATGACCTACATTTGGCCCTCATTTTTGTTGTGACATAGCAATGATAAATATTATAGATCATGTCACACCATCTTAACATTTATTCCAGTATTAACGATCTTGGTGACTTATGTGAGTCCTTTTGGTATTTTAATATGACTCTTATATAGAAGTCAAAATTACTCTTTATTTATCATGAGAGATATATCTTGTGAGACACTTGCTTTGCAGTGTCCCCCTATGGATCTTCTATGTATACACATTATTCTTATTGTGACACTTGCTTTGCAGTGTCCCCCTTTGGATCTTCTATGTATACGCATTATTCTTATTGTATCACGAGTGATAATAAATCCCTGTTGAGAGACATTCCTTGAGATACATCTGCACTGTGATAGTCTTTGGTATAGTTTGTATAGCAATTTCGTTGTTATCACATCTCGAATAACGTACTTTACTGTGGGCTTACATCGTTTATTTGATGCGCATCAATTGAAATTGTTATAAATATCTCGCTGCGGATTCCGTTGCAAGTCCTTTTTCATTCTATGAGATTTGTATGTGGTGGCGATCACATTGACCACTCCTTATTTTATAATTCGTAAAAAGAGAAATGTCTTTTGTCAGCCAACGTGGGACAATAAAGTTTTGTATATCTCTAGTCTTCGTTTTATAATCATCTATGTAGGGACCATCATCACTGGTCAACTTTGCAGTGTCCCCCTATGGATCTTCTATGTATACGCATTATTCTTATTGTATCACGAGTGATAATAAATCCCTGTTGAGAGACATTCCTTGAGATACATCTGCACTGTGGTAGTCTTTGGTATAGTTTGTATAGCAATTTCGTTGTTATCACATCTCGAATAACGTACTTTACTGTGCGCCTACTTTGTTTATTAGATACGCATCAATTGAAATTGCTATACAAATCTCGCTGCGGATTCGGTTGCAGGTTTTTTTTTTTTTCATTCTATGAGAATTGTATGTGGTGGTGATTACATCGACCACTCTTTATTTTACAAATAGAAAAAAGAGAAATGTCTTTTTTCAGTTAATGTAGGACAATAAAGTTTTGTATACTTTTAGCCTCTGTTTTATAATCGCCTATGTAGAGACTACCATTACTGGTTAACTAAGTGGCACCCGTTTCAAAATGGTGTTGACTAACCTTGGAAGGTAGTCTTCTTTTGTTGTTTTTGATCGGTTTAGTTAAGCCACGCCCATTTGTTCCATGTGTTGGTCCCATTGGCTAGGTACTAATATATTAGGTCGAGGTTGACGATGCAAATGCGTGCTGCCGCTCCGTTGTTGCTGGTTCACCCGAACGTTCGTTCGGTTGGAAAACGCTGGATGCTAAAGGAACTTCAAAAAGAAGTAAGCCCCTAAGCGTGCACATCACTTATGAAGAGGTATCTAATATTAGAACTTCTCCTTCCGTTTAGTATGGTTCGTTGTAGAACTTGCGATAGCGCTTTTTAATTTATCCTGACGTTCTTAGATATCAAGACCCAGCGGTTGCAACTACGGGAATATAGATCTTTGTTGAAAATTTGTCTTGAAGCCGACCTTCTGCTCAACTTAACAAAAGGTCAGCCTTTATATATTTGGACCATATCAATTAGAACGAGTTCATCCTTAGTTACAAATATGTCACTCATAGGATTACAACGGCAGCCATTTTCAGTTTTGCCATTAAAATCTAGCGATATTTTGTCATCACAACCTAGTAAAAATGTTGTTTTAAATCTATACATTTATTCATAACTTGTCTTTAAGACACACGTACAGACTTATTGTCCTTTTCACTTAGTATTAAGTACTTGGTGGTACCATCACTAAAGAGTAGGTACTCTTTCTAAATAGGAATCACCTGTTAAGTAACTGTCAAACATTTTGGTGGTATTTCCTTTTTTTTAAAAGTAACTCTCTAGAAAATATTATATGAGGTTTTACTCATACAAAAATAGTAGACTGTTAACTTTCGATTAGCTTGTCATCTTTAGTGACACAAGAAAGGGGATTCCATATTGGCCTTTGGCTCTCCAGAAAATATTCGGACATTAACATTTTACCGAGACTGTGATCTCGTTCCTAATAACAGGTAACGGAATATATTTGCCTTTTATTCATCAGATTCGGCCTCTCATGACATGGGAAATCTAACAATAGTCCTTTGTATTCTCTCGATAAAGATGTTCCAAATCATTATAATCCAATACGGGATGGCTCATCCTTGACGGGAATTATATTTATAAACAAGTAAGCCCTTTTCCCCTCTGCAACATTTGGGCATAGGCATTGCACAGAAGACGATTATATTGGCTTTACACTTGGTGTTTTATGTTTCATTGGTGGTGGGTACTTCATTTTTATTTTTATTTTCCCTTTCTGAGTAGCTGCTCTTAGTTTGAGAAAGGTCTCAGAAAAAATTCTTCTTTCTTTCTTCTTATGTTTATGTAGAGTAAATACCTGGGTATGTTGGAGGAAAAAATAGTAGAGTTACAACAGCAATATCCTTTTATGATGACTCTCTCTCCTCGACTTCTTTCTTTCTAGTAAAATCTTGTTCTTATTGAGTGATCACCTAACATGTGAAGAAATCTTTTTTCTGTAATTTTAATAGGGAAGATTGGGCCGTCTATTCATTATATTTTATGTATATGTTGTTTCAGGTTTTCCCTGGGCTTTGTCGTTGTTGAATATACCTCTGGTCCTGATGAAGGTGGCGCCTATGCCATCGAAACGCGTCGACCACTGACCATTGACATTACCATCCTGCTTTTGCAGTTGTCTTGTTAGTCATAGGAGATCATTATGTGCTTTTTGTCTCCAATGTTCAGTACACGATAAATTCCTTTTTTTCTTTATTGTGATAGGTGTATGAATGTGGAATGATTTGGTATGTATGCAGATGAAATTGTATGAAGATATAGTTTTTTTGTGATTTATATTAGTGTGCCCTAGGGATTACTATTTGATGTTTATTGATATGATGCATTATCACTGTAATGAATATAGTCAGTGATTATCAAATACTCCAAAAAAGGAAATGCAAAATAGAATAATTTTTTGATAGCGTAAAGAAATGTATTGAGTCTTTCTAAGAAAAATAGAAAAAGGTTAAAAAATAAAATATTAAAAATTATTAATCTCTGTGTGGTGCATCACTGTTTTTAGGCCCTTTTTCCCTTATCACAATTAAATTGTATAATTAAAAATAGAGGTCGCGAGGGAAGTTTCATTACAGAATTGTCTTTATTTCCCCTTTTTCCCTGACCTTAAGTATATTTCAAGGGGGTCCCATATTTTTTGCTGGGGCTGAGCGATGAACCTTGAGGGACTCCGCAGATAAGTTTGCAGGCTTCCCTGGAGTAAGGTGCCAGACTGACAGCTCTTCTATCCTTTAAGAAGGAGCAGATCCAGAGGAGCGCAGGTCCTTGAATGCCAATGCCATGCAGCTGCCTGATGATGATGGGGTGTGTAGCTGTGTAAAAGGCTGCAGAGAGGTCCAGGAGAATGATGGCTGCCATTTTGCCTATCACAGATCCTGCAGATGTAATTTGTGGTAGTGATGTTTTTATATTATGGCTGGGCCTGAAACCAGACTGCGTGACGTCGAGGAGCTTGTGGTTGCTGGGGTGGTTCATGAAACGTCAGTTGATGAGTTTCTCTAAGATCTCTGCCTGGTATGGTAGGAGTGAGATAGGTCTGTAGTTGAAAAGCGTGGATGGGTCAGAGGATGTTTTATTGAGTGGAGGCATAACAGTGGCATGTTTCCTGGTGTCCGTGAATGTGGCTGAGTCAATGGAGGCATTTAGCATGAGTGTTAGTGCCTCGGTGGTTGTTAGAAGTCCTTTGTTGAAGGCGTGGTGGGGGAGAGGGTCAGATGGAGCCACCGAGTGGATGGTGTTCATGGTAGCAGTGATTTCAACTGTGGTGATGGCAGGTCAGAGTTCATTCATCGACCGTGATAGGAAGTTGAGTTGCAATGGAGACCGGGTCCAGTTGAGGGTCAAAGTTGCTGTATATGGAGGTGATCTTGTTACAGCAGAATTCTGAGAACTTGTTTCAAAGCTCTTGTGAGGGGGTCATGTTGCTGGAAGTGGCAAGAAGTGCAGTGAAATCTTTGATGATGGCGAAGATTTACTTGACTTGTTCTCCATTTGCGCTCCAGTTGCCTGTTTTGTCAACATAAGTTCCTCTGTGTAAAAGCTGGCTTTTGGTCGGGCACTTGCCATTGGATTGCACCTGAGAGGAGTGTTGGCGCATGCGGTGATACAGTCATTTCGATGGCTTTAAGCAAGTCGCTGGTTTGCTCCAGCCAGTGCTCGGAAAGGGCAGAGGCAGGCAGTTCTAGTGATGGCAAGTCTGTGATGATGCAGGATGGACATGGTGAAACTGAGAAGGGCGTGATCTGTTCAGGTCATAGTTTCTGGCTTGTCAACTGGTGCTTCTGATTGAGGAGAAAATCAGGTCAAACAGGTGTCCAGTGGTGTGGTGAGTGAGGCTAAGATTTCCAAGGCTTTTTTTTAGAAGAGTTGTAAAGTTTGGGTCGGTGTGGTGTTTTTAGGCAAAAGTTAGAGTATCCAAGGGGGATGATGGTGCTGGCATTGATGAGGAGTGCAACGAAGTCTGTGATGCTGCTGGCAAAATTGGGGTGGGAACCTGGTAGTCTGTTTAAGATGGTTGCACCCAGGGAGAAGATGGCTGGAATGTGTATCTTGAATGTGAGGGGTTCCATGTAGCTGGTGGGCGTGTCCATGTAGGTGGTGCACCTGATGGTATCTTTGATAACACAACTCCACATTTGGGCTTGGGCTTAGGATCTCACCCAACAATCTTTTAGCCAGAAGGGATGGCTGTAGTGATGTCAAGTGCAGAGGTTGGGTTTAGCCATGTTTCCGTGAGAAAGAGCAGGGACAGAGCATGGTCATGCAGTAGGTCCCATATTTCTGTGTTTGGGGCAGGTGTGAAGGAGCATGCATGCAAGTGTGGCAAGTTTTTTGGGTGGTGCTTGGTACATGTGAGTGTGAGCAGGTGGCTGATTTGTGTGAGTGTGATCGAGTGGTGCGCTCAGAGCTGTTGCTGTGGGAGTGATGGGTGCAGGGTGTGGGGCAGTGTATGAGGTTTGCAGGAGGCATTTTTGAATGCTTCTTCTGTGGTGAGTGGAGCAGTATGGCAGAAGTGTGGTGAACAGTGGCTGGAGTTAAGCGCATGGAGAAGCGTAGCAGCGTATCAGTCGGTAGGGGGAGAACCAGGGTTCCTGGTGCTGAGCAAGGTCCAGGCAGAGAACGGCACAGATGGGTATGTCTATGGTGCCCTTCGGCGCACACACTGTGCATGTCCGCTGCTCGTTCTTGCTGCAGTAACCATTAAATAAGCCCTGGGAGGAGCGCAGGGTACCATGAACCATAACCAGCAAGCCAGTGATGTAACTTTCTGTACAAACTAATGATGGGAGGTCCAGTGATGTCACTTCCTTTGCAGAGGGGAAGTGGGAAATTAGGCCCTTTTTCTTGGCTTCCCCTTTTAAAGATGGTTTTGGTGGGAAACTTGGATGTCACTTTATGTAACTTTAGGGAAATTCATTTGCCACTTCCTGTGGGTGACGGGAAATCCAGTGATGTCATTTTCTGTGCAGATGGGTAAGGGAAACGTTTTCTCTTTTTCTTACATGCACACAAACAGATGCACGCATACACACTACACACATGGCTTTCTCTTTCTCACTTGCCTATTTAGAAGCCATTTCTATTGTCTCTGCAGTAGCTTCCTCTTATTCTCTCTCTCCTTCTGCCTCACTTCTCTCTCCCACACATGCACACAGCTGTCTTCCCACTTATTATTCTCTTTAGAAGGAACAGTTTCTTACCTGTAGCTACTGTTTTCCATTAGGGGTGTTAGACCTGTCAGCCCTCTGGCTGTTCCCTCCCTATTTTATATTTTTTTCCCTTTACCCCCTCATTTTTTTCTGTCCGCTAACTTCTTTTTGGTGTTGGTGTAGAGGCTCCGGGCGCCCCATTCTCACTATCTGAGGGAGAGGCGCAAGCTGCTTCACTGAAGAAATGGAGGAAGGGGGAGTGTGGTGTCACAAAATGGTGGCCCCAACTGTCGCCTCAGAACCTGGGCCATAGACTGCCATGAGAGGTTCCTGAACCTTCTGGACCACTCTGGCCAGTCAGGCCCCAGGTTATAAATAGAGGTGAGGGGGGGGCGGCCATTTTAGGAGGTAGATGAGCTGTGAGGTAGTCAGGAGTAAGGCACCTGAGTGGGGAGGTGGCTGCGCTAGATAGGGAATTGACAGGTCTTAGGGTCTGCGTGACTTCCCTCATCAGTGACACCACCCTCAACCTCTTGACCTGTCCCTGATCACAGCCAATGACTTTGGGGGTCATCGTTACCTTGGGGGCCTCCGTGTAGTCAGACTCCCCGAAGGAGGACCAGGGGAGGAAACGCCGTGCAAGACTACCTTTCCCTCATCCCGGTTGTTACCTGGGATTTGGAATCAACCTGACCCTAGCGACTGTCCACCGTCCCTGACTAAAGGGGAGGTGTCCGGGCCCAGGAATTAAGAGATTGGTTGGCCTACTCATCTGCTCCAGTGGGATCCTGGTACCCTTAATTTCAGCCCCCCCCCCACCTCTCTTTCCGCGAGTCCCTACCTGGAACATTCACCGCCGTCACCCGGAGGTCGGGAGGTCGCCTGTTGTCCTCCAGAGGTTGTCCGCTGTCACCGTGAGTTCCGTGGGAAGGATCGGGTCTCATGGGTGTGACGGGCGAGCAGGCGAAGCAGCCGTCAGGGTGAGGAGAATTGAACTCCGGAAGAAAGGGACGGGACCGGCCTTGAAGCCGCCGTCCTGGTGTCACGTGTGTGGGGCGGATGCCGAAGCACCGCCCCACGGCTGCCAGTCGAGGGTGTAGGCCGCGCCCCCGCAAGCCGCGCTGCTACTGGCGGCTGCGGGCGCACTTCCCTGAGGAAACGGAGTGGAATTGAGCCTGCGCCTGGCCTAGGAGTCCGCTAAAGAGTGGGAACAGCAGCGGTGAGATAGCGATAGAGCGAGGCCTCCGCCAACTGAGGAGACCACACTAGGGAAGCCCCTGGGGAGGTGGTCGATGGGTATGCACTGACCTCGCCCCCCCTAGAGAAGTCTCCCTTTTGCCAGCAAGTGAGCTCCGCTTCATGAGGAGAGGGAACGCACCTCCTTGCACCGCCAAACTTTCTGTGAGGAGGATTCCAGGTGTACACAGTAAGCTGGGCATAATAAAAGGGGGAAGGTACTGGAGAGTACACTTTTAAGGCCAGATGATGACCTGTTAGACCCAGTTGCTGGTCCCTTGGAGAAATACAGGTTCAAATTATTAATACCGGCACCTTGGTAAAATCCCCACGTGTGACTGAAGTCAACGTATTAACAATTTTCAAGCATAGCGCAGGAGGTAGCAGATTGAATTCTAGAAACAGCAAAAGTTTATATGTACTGCTTAACTGTAATTGATCCGACTTGGTGAAAAAGTAACCTATAAGTAAATGCCTAGATGTGACTAATTGACTGCCAGCAGCATTGTTGATCTCCAGCCTAGTACCCCAATATGTAAAGGGCTGATTATTAATGACAGTATAAGATTCAAAAAGTATAGCAATTAGGGAAACCATCTGTCAGAAAAGCACCGTGTAGACTAAATGATCATTTGAAATCGTGTAATATGTAAAAGTTATATGGAGCGTTGTCTGGGGGGATTGGAATTTGCACTCCAGAGTCAAGGCGCAGGGTGGAAACCTCAGAAGGTGTCTAAGTATCTGCTGTACGAAAGTAAAACTAAAAGAGGGAATGGTACTGTCATGTTAAATGCAATGAAATGTTTTACCCTGAAATGTGCTGGATAAAAAAGAAACTGGTTAGCCACGTTTGAGAAAGAAGGATAAAGACTTCTTCTAAACTTATAAATAATCGGTGTAGCGTCATTTTTAAGTGGTGTTGCGCTAGGGTGTGAGTTGGGTGTGATGCAAGCACGACATGCAATTCTGGAGTAAAAGCCTTTCTACCTGAGCCAAGCTACCCAAGGACTCTAGGTCCAACAAGTTGGTGGCAGCGGTAGGATACTGAGTCTGTGCTTGCATCCATTCATTAGCGGTTTAGCGTGCGCCACACCCTACACCTGATTGTTGTTTTTTATTGGAGTTTTCTCCAGGTTGTCTCCCTGATTGGAATTTTTCGAAATTGTTCTGTCCTGTGGTGTAACTTCCTGTTAAAGGAAGGTGTCTCCTAACGTGAAGTTCTTTGCTGCAGTGTTGGGGCCCACCTGGCAGGATGGAGTTTGAGTTGGGTAGGCTGGAAGAGTGTACCATAACCCAGCTAAAGGAATTCTGCCAGGAGAGGGGGGTATTTTTCAAGCAGGGGGCAAAGAAAATAGAACTCCAAACTAGCTTGAGAGCCTGGGTTATGGCCCACCCTAGCGGAAAACGGGAGGAGGAGGGGGCAGGACCGGACACCACGGAAGGGACAGAATCACTTTTCCCCCCTGAGAGCGGCAATATGGATGTAGGACCTAGTGCCCCTTCAAGAGCGGGTAGTAGCGCTTCGGGGGGAAGCCTGTCTTCAGCTGATTTAGTCGACAGGAGGGAAGAGAGGCAATTCAAAATGGATTTAGTCCACTTGGAAAAAGAGAGGGAGGAGCGGAGGTTCCTCCATGAGCTCCATTTGAAGGAATTGGATCTCAAGGCCCTACAGCTTGGAACCCCCAGCAGTCCCAATGGTGGCAGCGAACATAGAGAGATTACCAGGGAGCCCAGACCCTATCTACCCAAGGACGTAGTCGCCAGCTACGGTGTCGGGGATGACATTGCTAAGTGGTTGGCTGCCTATGAGGTCTCCTTACGAGCCCATGGGATCCCCGAAGCTCAGTGGGGGGGTGGTCTATATAGGTATATGCCTCCAGTGAGGAGGGACGCCCTTTTAGCTCTGGAACAACGAGAGCAGACCAATTACCCCACCATGAAGGTCGCCTTGATTAGAAAGTTTGGGCTGACCCCTGAGAAATATAGGCAGAGATTTCGGGGTAGTCAAAAGCTGGCCACCCAAAATTGGGTGGACTTCTTGGACTACGCCAAGAAGGCCTTGGAGGGCTGGGTACAGGGCAGTGAGGTGAAAGACTACGAGGGGTTGTATAACCTGGTTTTACGGAAGCACCTCCTCGAGAAAAGTTTTCCGGAGCTGCGTCAACACCTGGTGGACAGCAAGCTAACTAATCCTAGGAAGCTTGCAGAGGAGGCGGATATCTGGGCAAGTATCCTGGTATCCTCAAAAGGGACTGGAGGGAATTTCCAAGGGTCTGGTCAGGGCGCCCCCAAGAAGAAAGAGGGGGGGAGACAAAAAGAAGGAGTTCCCTAAAGGCCCCCAAAAGAGTTCGCAAGGAAAGGGATTAGGATTCCCTGCTAAGGTTGGCCCCCACAAACCCCCTTATCCTGACCGTGGTCAGCAGCCTAGGGTTGTCCGATGTTATGAGTGTGGCGAGATTGGGCATTACAAGGGGGATGCCAAGTGTCCCAAGAGACCACACCCTCCCATTGGAGGAAAGACCCCTGGGGTGGCGAGCGTATTGCTCGGGGAGGAGTTGCCCCTAGATAAGGGAGGTGAGTGGGCAGGGCTAACCTTAGTGTCCCTAGGGGATTGTGAGATGGTTCCTAAGACCCATGTGCCCTCGAATACTACTAAGTACAGGCAATGGGTCACCATCAATGCCCAGAGGGTGGAGGCTCTGAGGGACACGGGAGCCAGCATGACTATGGTACGGAGTCAGCTGGTGTCCCCGGAGCAGGTAGTTCCCAACGTAGTCCACCCGGTTGTGATGGCTGACAACCGAGAGGGTCACTATCCGGTGGCCCATATTCCCTTTGAGTGGGGAGGGGTTGCGGGTCCTCTACGAGTTGCGGTAAGCCCTGCCAGTTCAAGGCTCACATGGAGATGTTGGGGACACCCGAGTGGACTTGTGCCAACACGCGGTCCGTGACTGCCCGAAGAGGGAGTTCACAGAGGTTGGAGCTTGGGACAAAGGCCCAACCAGCTGCCAAAAAGGGTAAACGGGGACAGGGGAAGCCTGCCCCGGCATCTGCACATCAGAAGGTGGATGGGGCGACTGAAGCTCTCCCGGAGTCCACAGAGGGGGATGTGACTTCCCTGGAGGGCTTACCTACCCCTGCAGAATGGCAGGTGGAGGGAGGACCTACTAGGGAGGAGCTTTGTCGGGCCCAGAAGGAGTGCCCTACCCTTGAGGGTTTGCGGCGACAGTCCGAAGCCCAGGCAGCGGGTAACGATTCGGGGAACTTCCACATATATTGGGAAGATGGTCTCCTCTATAGCGAACCCAAGGCTCCGGTGCATGGGTCATCCCGGCCCTTGGTAGTTCCCCAGCATTACCGAGCCTTCCTGTTGGGATTGGCTCACAAAATACCCTTGGCAGGACACTTGGGACAGGACAAGACTTTTGCTCGGCTTGTCCCTCATTTCTACTGGCCTCAGATGAGGATTACGTCCGACATTTTGTAGGACGTGTGTAACCTGCCAAGCTAGTGGGAAAACGGGGGTGAAGCTGAAGGCTCCCCTGGAACCACTGCCGGTCGTTGGCATCCCCTTTGAAAGGGTGGGCATCGACATTGTTGGGCCGTTAGATCCACCAACGTCCGCCGGTCACAGGTTCATCCTGGTTCTGGTGGATCATGCCACCCGGTACCCAGAGGCTATCCCTCTGAGGACCATTACTGCACCTGCGGTGGCACGGGATCTGATGGGGATTTTCACCCGGATGGGGTTCCCCAAGGAAGTTGTGTCGGACAGAGGTATCAACTTCATGTCGGCATACATGCGGGCTATGTGGAAAGAGTGTGGAGTCACTTACCGGTTCTCCACCCCTTATCACCCCCAGACCAATGGTCTGGTGGAAAGGTTTAACAAAACCTTAAAGTGCATGATCAGGAGTCTGCCCGAGAGCCTGCGGAGGAAATGGGACGTCCTCCTACCTTGTTTGCTGTTTTCCTACAGGGAGGTACCACAGAAGGGAGTGGGCTTCAGCCCCTTCGAGCTGTTGTACGGACACCCTGTTCGTGGACCCCTCAGCCTGGTGAAGGATGGATGGGAAAGGACTCCCAGAAAACTTCCCCCGGATGTGGTGAGCTGTATGCTGGCCTTTCGTAGCCAAATGGCTCGGTTGTGGAAGCAGGCTTCCGAAAATCTAGAAGCCAGCCAGACAGTCATGAAGGAATGGTATGACCGAAATGCTCACCCGGTGGAGCTGGAGCGTGGCCAGAAGGTGTGGGTTATGGAGCCTGGAGAGCTTAGCGCCCTCCAGGATCGCTGGTCAGGCCCCTTTGAGGTGATTGAGAAGAAGGGCAAGGTCACTTATGTGGTGGACCTTAAGACCCCCAGGCAGCCCCATCGAGTGCTCCATGTCAACCGCCTCAAACCCCACCAAGAGAGACCAGAGGTCACTTTGATGATGGTGACTGATGGAACAGAGGAAGAGGAAAGTGAACCTCTTCCTGATCTTTTTGCGTCCCAGGAAAAGGATGGGTCGGTGGAGGGAGTGATCCTCTCACCATCCCTAACTCCCGAACAGCGGAACGACTGCCGCCAGGTTTTGGAGCAGTATGCTTCCTTGTTCTCACTTATCCCGTGGAGGACTCATCTGTGTACCCATGATGTGGACACAGGGGACAGCCCACCTGTGAAGTCCAAGTCCTACCGTTTATCGGATAAGGTGAAGGCTAGCATCCATGGAGAAGTCACCAAGATGCTAGAGCTGGGGGTGATTGAACCTTCAAGCAGTCCCTGGGCCAGTCCGGTGGTACTGGTACCCAAAGCTGCCCCGCTGGGCACTACCCCAGAACTCCGGTACTGTGTGGATTACAGGGGACTGAATTCTGTGACAAAGACCGATGCTCATCTTATCCCGAGGGAGGATGAGCTCATTGACCGGTTGGGAGCTGCCCAATATCCGAGTACCTTTGACCTTCCATCTGGGTACTGGCAGATCTCCCTGACAGATGGAGCAAAGGAAAGGTCAGCCTTCTCCAAACCTGAGGGTCACTACCAGTTCTGTGTAATGCCCTTTGGGCTCAAGAATGCCCCTGCCACTTTTCAGCGGCTGGTGAACCAGGTCCTCTCCGGGATGGAGGCCTTTTCGGTTGCTTACCTGGATGACATCGCTGTCTTCAGCAGCAGCTGGGAGGACCATTTGTGTCACCTTCAGGCTGTCCTTCAGGCTTTGCAGCAGGCGGGTCTGACGATCAAGGCCAGTAAGTGCCAGATCGGGCAGGGGTCGGTAGTGTACCTCGGTCACTTGGTGGGTCTGGGCAAGGTGCAACCCCTCCAGGCCAAGATTGAAACTATCATAGCTTGGGAACCCCCCCAAGACTCAGAAAGAGGTCCGAGCCTTTCTGGGCCTCACCGGTTATTACCGACGCTTCATCAAGGGGTATGGTACTATCGTGGCTCCCTTGACTGAGCTCACTTCCAAAAAGCACCCTCGCCGGGTAATCTGGACCGAGGGGTGTCAGCAAGCCTTTGACACCTTTAAAAAGGCAATGTGTGCGGCACCTGTCCTCAGGGCCCCTGACTTCTCCAAGGAATTCATTGTCCAAACGGATGCGTCGGAGCATGGCATCGGGGCAGTGCTGTCGCAACTCAATGAGGAGGGTCTGGACCAACCTGTGGTTTTCCTGTCTAGGAGACTACTCCCCCGGGAACAGAGGTGGAGTGCGATTGAGAGGGAGGCTTTTGCGGTGGTGTGGGCTCTGAAGAAGCTGCGGCCATACCTGTTTGGCTCGCACTTCCTGGTTCAGACCGACCACCGGCCCCTCAGGTGGCTGATGCAAATGAGGGGCGAGAATCCCAAGTTATTGAGGTGGTCCATCTCCCTACAGGGAATGGACTTTAGGGTGGAACATCGCCCAGGAGTGGACCATGCCAATGCTGACGGTCTCTCCAGGTATTTCCGCCTTAGTGAAGAGAACTCCCAAGGGATTGGGTAGCTCTCCCCACTTTCAGCTAAGGGGGACACGTGTTAGACCTGTCAGCCCTCTGGCTGTTCCCTCCTTATTTTTATTTTTTTTCCCTTTACCCCCTCATTTTTTTCTGTCCGCTAACTTCTTTTTGGTGTTGGTGTAGAGGCTCCGGGCGCCCCATTCTCACTATCTGAGGGAGAGGCGCAAGGTGCTTCACTGAAGAAATGGAGGAAGGGGGAGTGTGGTTTCACAAAATGGTGGCCCCAACTGTCGCCTCTGAACCTGGGCCATAGACTGCCATGCGAGGTTCCTGAACCTTCTGGACCACTCTGGCCAGTCAGGCCCCAGGTTATAAATAGAGGTGAGGGGGGGTGGCCATTTTAGGAGGTAGATGAGCTGTGAGGTAGTCAGGAGTAAGGCACCTGAGTGGGGAGGTGGCTGCGCTAGATAGGGAATTGACAGGTCTTAGGGTCTGCGTGACTTCCCTCATCAGTGACACCACCCTCAACCTCTTGACCTGTCCCTGATCACAGCCAATGACTTTGGGGGTCATCGTTACCTT
Source organism: Triturus cristatus (assembly GCF_964204655.1). Lineage (NCBI taxonomy): Eukaryota > Metazoa > Chordata > Amphibia > Caudata > Salamandridae > Triturus > Triturus cristatus. The sequence goes on from NC_140593.1 coordinate 428,750,961, forward strand.
GGGGGCCTCCGTGTAGTCAGACTCCCCAAAGGAGGACCAGGGGAGGAAACACCGTGCAAGACTACCTTTCCCTCATCCCGGTTGTTACCTGGGATTTGGAATCAACCTGACCCTAGCGACTGTCCACCGTCCCGGACTAAAGGGGAGGTGTCCAGGCCCAGGAATTAAGAGATTGGTTGGCCTACTCATCTGCTCCTGCGGGATCCTGGTACCCTTAATTTCAGGCCCCCCCACCTCTCTTTCCGCGAGTCCCTACCTGGAACATTCACCGCCGTCACCCGGAGGTCGGGAGGTCGCCTGTTGTCCTCCAGAGGTTGTCCGCTGTCACCGTGAGTTCCGTGGGAAGGATCGGGTCTCATGGGTGTGACGGGTGAGCAGGCGAAGCAGCCGTCAGGGTGAGGAGAATTGAACTCCGGAAGAAAGGGACGGGACCGGCCTTGAAGCCGCCGTCCTGGTGTCACGTGTGTGGGGCAGACGCCGAAGCGCCGCCCCACGGCTGCCAGTCGAGGGTGTAGGCCGCGACCCCGCAAGCCGCGCTGCTACTGGCGGCTGCGGGCGCACTTCCCTGAGGAAACGGAGTGGAATTGAGCCTGCGCCTGGCCTAGGAGTCCGCTAAAGAGTGGGAATAGCAGCGGTGAGATAGCGATAGAGCGAGGCCTCCGCCAACTGAGGAGACCACACTAGGGAAGCCCCTGGGGAGGTGGTCGATGGGTGTGCACTGACCTCGCCCCCCCTAGAGAAGTCTCCCTTTTGCCAGCAAGTGAGCTCCGCTTCACGAGGAGAGGGAATGCACCTCCTTGCACCGCCAAACTTTCCGTGAGGAGGATTCCAGGTGTACACAGTAAGCTGGGCATAATAAAAGGGGGAAGGTACTGGAGAGTACACTTTTAAGGCCAGATGATGACCTGTTAGACCCAGTTGCTGGTCCCTTGGAGAAATACAGGTTCAAATTATTAATACCGGCACCTTGGTAAAATCCCCACGTGTGACTGAAGTCAACGTATTAACAATTTTCAAGCATAGCGCAGGAGGTAGCAGATTGAATTCTAGAAACAGCAAAAGTTTATATGTACTGCTTAACTGTAATGGATCCGACTTGGTGAAAAAGTAACCTATAAGTAAATGCCTAGATGTGACTAATTGACTGCCAGCAGCATTGTTGATCTCCAGCCTAGTACCCCAATATGTAAAGGGCTGATTATTAATGACAGTATAAGATTCAAAAAGTATAGCAATTAGGGAAACCATCTGTCAGAAAAGCACCGTGTAGACTAAATGATCATTTGAAATCGTGTAATATGTAAAAGTTATATGGAGCGCTGTCTGGGGGGATTGGAATTTGCACTCCAGAGTCAAGGCGCAGGGTGGAAACCTCAGAAGGTGTCTAAGTATCTGCTGTAGGAAAGTAAAACTAAAAGAGGGAATGGTACTGTCATGTTAAATGCAATGAAATGTTTTACCCTGAAATGTGCTGGATAAAAAAGAAACTGGTTAGCCACGTTTGAGAAAGAAGGATAAAGACTTCTTCTAAACTTATAAATAATCGGTGTAGCGTCATTTTTAAGTGGTGTTGCGCTAGGGTGTGAGTTGGGTGTGATGCAAGCACGACATGCAATTCTGGAGTAAAAGCCTTTCTACCTGAGCCAAGCTACCCAAGGACTCTAGGTCCAACAGGGGAATTTCCATTATAGTCATAAACATTGAATAATCCCACCCACATGTGGGCCCCTAGAGCTTTTTTTCTCAATATATCTTCTTAAGTGGAGATGTACGCCTTTCTTCTGGATGGCCTGCAGAGTCACTAAAGAAAGAAAAATGTATGCAGCCTATGGGAGTAGGCTTGAATGTCCCAATTCTTCCTCTTGTACTTAAAAAGGGGGCTAGGAGAATTATATACGAGTATAATTTCATGAAAAATCTCTTTTACAAACCCTTTTAATTAATAGAGTATAGAGAGGAAGGACAACAGGACTGTATAGCTCCATAGGCTTTCATTATACGAGTTAAAAATAGAGGCTGTGCCAGTAAGAACCCAGGGTCCACCAGTATCCTATCATGCTCAGGAGGTGGCAGTTGATTTCAGTTCTTTTTCAGACAATCCATGATTATATTTAGGTCTCATGGTTACCTCTGTCCTCTCCATCTGAAAGGAAGGAGGAGTGCTTATGACTATAATGGAAATTCCCCTACGAGAGAATAAGAGTTACAGGTAAGAAACTATTCCTTCTCTCATATGGGAATTCCATTGATATTCATAAACATGGAATAGAGTAGCAAGCCCATTCCTAATAGGAGCAGTGGAGAAGACAGAGGATCAACTAAGGTGGCCATTTAAGCAAATAGATTTCTGAGGGAGTCCTGTCCTACTTGAGCATCTGCTCTAGCACCCAAGTCTAGGCAATAGTGCTTGATGAATGTCTGAAAAGATCTCCACGCGGCTACTTTGCAAATATCTGGTATGGGGATATTCCTCAATAAAACAGCAGTAGCCACTTTACATCTAGTGGAATGCACTTTAGGTTTAGCTGATAGTGACTTGTTAGCTTTTTTGATAGCACAATAGGATACAGGAAACTATCCATTGGGAAATGGCTTGCTTGGAAGTGGCTAAACCCGTACAGACCAGACCATAGTTGATAAACAATTGGTTCGATCTGCAGATGTCCCATGTCTTATCAAGATAAGACTCTTCTCACATCTAGAGAATTAGGAGATCTTTCAGCTGAAGTAGAGGGAGTCTGATAGAACGTTGGTAATATTATGGTTTGATTAACATGAAAATCTGAAATAACCTTAGGGAGGAATTTCAGGCGAGTTCTCATGACCAGTTTGCTAGAGTGAAAAACTGTGTACGGTTCATGACAGCATAATGCTTGGATCTCGCTAATCCTGCAGGCTGATGTGATCGCCACAAGGAAAGCAGTTTTTCATGACATATGTTGTAGATACCTTGTGAATGGACTCAAAAGGGTCCTGCATAAGTCGTAAAAGGACTACATTGAGTTACCAGGGAGGAGAAGGTCTTCTAATGGGAGGGAAAACCTTCTGCAACCTTCCTTTAAAATCATTGATGGTGGGCATTTTGAAAAAAGAGGTTTGTGAAGGACATTTTTTGTAGGCAGTAAGAGCTGCCAAGTTAACTTTTATAGAAGGGACCTGCAAACCAGAGTTTGCAAAATGTAGTAAGTATGGAAGAATTGCATCTTCCAGGCAAGTTGTAGGGTCCACGTTCTTATAGGAAAACCACAATCAAAATCTTTTCCCTTGGAAGGCTTATGCGGAATGTGTTGAAGGCTGCTTACCATCTTTGAAGATGTCATGCAGTCTTGTGGCAGATTCAAGTGTCCGGACTGCACTAGCTCAGGAGCCATTCCACTAAATTCAAGGAGGATAGATTGGGGAGGGTCATCTGGCCTGCGAACTTTGTTAGCAGGTATGGACTGCATGCCAGCTTGAGATGTGGATGTTCTGACTGGTGAAGAAGGTCTGTGAACAACCACTCATGTGGCCACCCTGGAGATATTAGGATCATCTTGGCTCTCAAATGGGACAGCTTGATGAGGACTGATGGGATCAGGGCAATAGACGGAAAGGCGTAGAGATATTTGCAGGACCAGTTGATCAATAGAGCATTCCCCAGTGTCCCTGGCTAAAAGTACCTTGAGGAAAAGCTTCGGCATTTTCTGTTTTCTGCAGTGGCAAACAAGTCAATGGTTGGAGTGCCCCACAGTTTCAAGATGTTTTCTACGATGTCGTCGTGTGAGACCCACTTGTGGTTTTCTTGCAGAACTCTGCTGAGAGAGTCTGCCTGAGCATTTTGAGCATGTGGAAGGTGAGATGCCGTGTTCGTCAGGTACTTGGCTATGAGTCATTTCCTGTTTGTTTCAGCCTCATGTGACAAGGGCCTGTACCTAATTCCTCACTGCTTGTTGAGGTAGTACATGCCGGTTGTATTGTTCATCTGAACAAGCAGGGACTGGGATCTGAACAATGGGCCTTCAGCCCCGGATGGATTGCACATAGTTCGAGGAGATTGATAGGATATGTAATCTCTCTCTTTCTCTGAGCACTTTCCCTGAATTTGGAGGTGATCCATGTGGGCTCCCCATACCAATAGTGATGCATCTGTAACTATTTTTTGATGAGGAACCTCCTGATGAAATGGCATTCCCTGAAGCAGGTTGGCAGGGGAGCACCACTATTTCAGGGACAGTTTCACATGAAGGGATAGTTTTATCCTGTCTCCCCAATTACCTGCCAGTTGGTCCCACTGTTCCTCGAGACATTTCTGGAGAGGTCGCATGTGGAGACAGGCAATTAGTGTGAGGAAGATGTAGGAGGCAATTGAGAAGAAACAATATAGTTTTCACCATTGGATGAGAGGCTTTCACAAGAGAATGACATTTCTGAAGGATTGATAAACGTATCTCCTCCAAATGACACACTCTTGCCTGCATTGTGTCAATGGAGGCTTCTAGATAATGCAAGGTTTGAACCTGGGCTTCCAGAGACATTGACGCCATTATCAGCCAGTCACCTAGGTATGGGTAGACGAATATTCTGTGCTTCCTGAGATGGGCAGCTACTACTGCCATGCACTTGGGAAATTTTTCTGGATGCTGAGTTCAGGTCCATCGCTTTTTTGCTCACCATGCCATTCCAGATTGAACCCAGCCATATGCAAATCAGTCTTGACCCTGTGCCTCATGGAACAGTCCAGCCTGAACTGCCAAGCCAGGTCCTCCCTGGACTGGAAACAAGCATCCTACGACCGGTTTCTGGGTTTCACCCCTCTTCAGCCAGGATAGCTTGACTCCAGTGGCATGGAGAGCACGGGATCCACGTCTGGGCATATGCATAAGTATGCCCAAACGTGGGTTCCTTGCTCACTGTGCCACTGGATTCAAGCTAGCCTGGCTGAAGAAGGGTGACATACCCCGAAACCGGTCCCAGGATGCTTGGTTCCGGTCCAGGGAGGACCTGGCCTGGCAGTTCAAACTGGACTGTTCAATTGGGGCACAGGTTCAAGACTGATTTGCATATGGCTGGGCGCAAATTGGGGTGGCATAGTGGGCAAAAGAACGATGGATTTAACCCAGATCTTTTGACTGGGGTAGAATGTTTGCATTGTGAGCATTCCATCCATCATTTGTTTGCTGTAACAGTTTTATAAAAAACATCATGAAATTATACTCATACTATTCTTCTGCCCACTTTTTTAAGTACACGATGAAGAATCGGGCCATTGTAGCCTATTCCTACAGGCAGCACTTTTTTTTAAGTGACTCTGCAGGCCTTACTGAAGAAAGGCAAACATCTACACTTAAGAAGATATATTGTGAAAAAGTGCTCCGGAGTCCCTGTATGTGGGCGGGACTATTTAGTGCTTATAACTATCAATGGAAATCTCCTACGGGAGAACCCATGTTTCTTGTCTCATCTGTAGCTCTGTCTCAATATTTCCCTCTCCTTCTCTCACAGACACACACAGGTGCACATGCAGCAGTCTCTTTTTCACTTGTCTTTTTAGAACCCGTATCTTTCATCTCAGCTGAAGCTCCATCTCATTTTCTCACTTACACAATTGCACTGCTGTCTCTTTCCCATTTGTCTCTTTAGAATCCTTCTCTCTTCCTTTCTTTTGCACACACAGCACAGATACAGCTGCCACTCACCTTTTCTTCATAACCTGTCTCTCTGAAGGAGTCTTTTCCTCTGACATTCCACCTTCTCCCTAGGACCCCTCCTCATACCCTCATCACTTCTTTCTCCACTTATATGCTCTTTTTCAGAGAGACAATGGGGTGCCTTTCTACCCGGGCCTCTCTACACCATCAACAACAGAACGTACAATTTACCGCTTTCTTTTTCCCCTGGGGAACTTCTCATTGCTTGAACAGCAGGCTGCCGCTAGGCAGCAACTGCTGCTCTTTATTTGGACCACCTTTGATAGTCTCACAGTGGCACTCCTGCTACAGAACGGATTGAGGAACTCCCACTAGTATGGGGAAACTCGAGCATTGCACCCCGCACTGCGTGGGCTACACCGCCTGTGTTAGGCGCCTGTTTTTTTGTTACCGAAATTCACCTCATCTAGGTGTACCTGGCATCTTTTGGGTTACAAACACATGCTAGGTACACCTACAAAATTGGCTGTTTGTACATAAAAATGACACACTGGCTACTTCCACTGTGAAAGTAAGGAGAAAACGTCTGTTGTTGGCGCTCCGAAATTCACCTTTTACAATGTCCAGTATTCGAGAATGACCACAGCACAACTTAGTCCTTCTTAGGTTGTGTTCAGAAAATCTGGAACTCTGTCTCCTAAAATATCCAAAAATCACTCCTCACTCGAACTTCAAGAAAGATCTAAAACATTGGCTCTCTGAGTGTCAACTTCAAACTTTACCCTCTACCAAGCAAAAAGCTCAGACTTGCCACAATAACCCTCTTACTTCGAAGCAACATTGACAACATAGTGTAGTAACATATACATCCTCATATCCTCAGTGATAAATTGGTACTTGCAAATTGGTTCAGTTTCATTTGTTAAAGCGGTAGCTGGAAATGCTTCTGTGTTTATAAGACTCTCTGATTCTCATTCAATTTGTTATATATTGTACTGTATACTAGGGGTGGGCGGAATTTGCAAAATTCACTTTCGCAAATTATCGCTAAAATGTTAAAAATCTCCGCAAACACGCGGAAATATCGCGAAGATGCGGAAGTTTTTTTCCTGCCCGTTCGCGGTATTTTCTGCGTGGTCGCGGCTCGCCAACATACCCATGCGGTTGCTCACGGGCGCGGCCATCTTGTTTTCACTTGTCTCGCGGTGCATGATCGCGAGAAGAAAGACGTGATCGCGCGACGCATGACGTTACTGCGGGCGCGAACTGTCGCGAGACAGCGCAAATGGCTACCAACAATCCAACATCTTGTGGAGAACGCGACCGGATCGGGAAAACTTGTCGGCGACCGCGGGGATTCAGGTAAGGCGATCGCGCGCACGCGAGAATGTATTATTTTACAGCGCGAGCAAGAAACAAATTATCGCTAAGCTGCGGAATGCGGAAATTGACATTTTTGTGCTTTCCGTGGAACGCGAAAATGCCAAATTATCGCAATTTCCGCTAACGGAACGGAATTTTGGCCCAGGCCTACTGTATACAAAGTTTATCGTTGGCTTCAACGAAATGCGCTCTAACACTCTGAGGGACTGCTCTGCACTTTATTAAACAAAATAAATATAAGACGAAATAACGTTTGAGACAGATGTTCAGTACAAGCATGTGAAAGCCAAGATATAACAGAACCACAGGCATAGTGTCACAAAAAAGCTAGAAATAGCAGAAGCCAGGCCACACACCCTTTGACCCTTTATGACCTCACAAGTTTACCCGTGTCCCACTCCTCTGCCCTCAACACCCTTGTATTTGGTATTGAGGGGCAAAAGGAAGGGCAAGAAAGAGAAACTACAGAAAGGAAAATAGTTTGAAGCCCTGCTCACTTTGTGTTTCTGCTACTACCTTAAATACACGTGTGATCAGGGCAACAAGGGCATTGCCACAGGTACAAGAATGCAGGCTTTGAGTTCTAGACGCTATTCACCACAACATTAATTTACGTCCATAAAAAAAAAAACTTTTCATTCAACCTAGTGTGGAATTTCTATCTGCAAGTAGAGATGATTTGGATAAGGTAGCTATGCTGACCACTTAAAGGTATATCTTGCGCTTTCAGAATAGTGGAAGTAGTTGTCTATTTGAAATATCATCAGCAACAGAAAACATCCAAAGACTGCTGAACAGTATAATGTTTTGCTACAAAATTATAAAAAGGGAGCTCTCGGTAATGGACTTCGTGTTGGCTTTAGGACTCTTCAATGAAGTATGCAAAACAAGCATTATCAAACTTGTGGTGATTAAGGGCACTTTTCCGACTATGGAAGCATGGTTGTTACTTCTCCAGACTTATCTTATTAGATATTTGTCGTCTATATTATGTTACTGGCAAAATTAGACTGCTGCAAAGGCTGTTGTGAGGGTATTAAAAGTAATTAAACAGGAAACCAATAAACCTGTAAAATTCAGAAAAACTGTTGATCTTGGTGTCAGGAAAAGAATAACATATTTCTGTGTGGAAGTCTGTATCTTAAACCAGTCAGAGAGCATAAATAGATTAAGTCAATCCATTCGCATGTTTTGTTTACTAAATGTAAGTCAATAAAGCATTTTGGTCCACTGCAGCTAGAGAAAAGTGACAGACAAGTCTAGTGTAAGCCAGGATAAAACCAACGCTTTCAAACAGATCTCAAAACTCAGTAATTTATCAACGGGGCCATTCTAATCTAAAACACTTTCGAAGCTCCAGGTCAATAGCAAAGTAACAAGAGATCAAGCAAGTTTCCCAAAGTTCTTGGAGGGAGGTAGGACACGTTTTGTACACCAGAAGGCAGTGGGGAATAGTTACACACATGTACTTCAAACAACAGTACTGCCCTTTGGTTGTTGCAAAGAATGAAGCAAAAACATTTTTAAGGAAGAGGGCTTTTCACTACTCCCCTCCCTCTTCTGCACTACAAGAACAAGCTTGCAACTCACTAGGATACAGTGGCTCTGATTACGAGCTGGTGGTAATTTTTTGATCCCTACATAAAACATCTCATGTGCAGGGATCGAAATTTCGTTTGCGTGGTATATACCGCATCCAGTAATTGCTGGGTATGATAAACATCTCAGCGTTCATTAAGTTTTGGCTAGTCAAACCTGCTGTAATATCGCAGTGGAAAAGTGTTCAGTATTTACTGTACCATGAAAATGTTGGTGTGGTAAGCACCATATTCCGTATGTTATTACCCACAAACTCCTAATTGGTGCTATTTATTGCACCCAATAAACATTGTATCCCAGGGTATCATTATTTATACTGAGTGATAAAAAGCACTTTAAATTCTGACAAAATCAGAATGAAGGCTATTGTGACGTCCCTTGCATTAATATAAAATATGTTGGCCACGAAAACCAACACTCCACCATTTTTTCACGAAGCCAACTCCACATGGAGAAATGTAGTTTAGATGGTGCACTACTGGAAAAAAATCTGCATCGCTATTGCCCGCTTACTTTATTCATGGGTAGTCTGCGATGTCACTGCTGTTTGTGATGTCGGGAGCGAGAACCCTGTGATGTTGTGTGTTTATTAGTGCCTAATTAGAGCCAGTGGCTTCCGGCGCTCGTCACCAGCACTTAATTGTCAACACCTGCATTTATTACAGGCTGCCACATAGTGGCAATTAAGAACTACTCACAATGACCATCCAGGGTATGCTCAGTCAGGAATGGAATCTGTTCAATAAAATCCATTTTGAAAGAAAAGGTCAATAGGTTCGTCCGAGTTTCGGTGGAGGAGAGTTCCTTATATTGGGGCGTGCCAGAGAAAGCACATGCTTTGGTTAGTGATTTCCAGAATCTCGCTGGCTCTAGTATAAGGGAGCTTGCATGTCTTAGCAAAAATGGCATTTTGTGGTCTAGGTACTCTGGTGTAGCATAGTGCAGGGCTTTGTGAGTAAGGTATGCTATATTAACAAGCATTGAAAATGCAATAGGTCTCGCCTTTGATTAAGTTAAAGCCATTTGCTTTGCCTAAGGTATTGTTTAGCAAAGCAAATGGCTTTAACTTAATCAAAGGCGAGACCTATTGTATTTTCAATGCTTGTTTATTTTGAAATCTGGGAGCCTTCTAGTGACCACACTTAGATTTGCTCAGACCCGATAATCTCCGAAGCCCAAAATTATGGTCAATTGCATCTGCCCAGCCTGGCTCAGCTCCACTCTGCTTAGGTCTTAAGGCTTGGGGCGCTGACTTCTCTCCCACTGGCCCCTTAGATTGTTTCTGTGGCTCCAAGCACCACGAAACCGGAAACAGTTAGACCAATCAGCACAAAGTCAATCACAATAAAAAAAAATTAAAAAAGGGAACGAGAGCCAGGACTCCTATGGTCGGCCTCCCCACACAGTCAATAAGCAGCCATCCCTCGCGGCTGCCAGCACTCCAGTTATCGCCATGAAATAAAAACGCCAGGCTCACCTTTTCAATTGAACTCGCCACCGCTGAGCACCTTTCTTTCCATTTCCCTCGCGCTCAGCCATCAGTCCCATGCCGCCTTCTGCCCTCCGCACACCCGCAAAACCAGCCAAGAGGGCTGCAGCCGAAAGAACTCCAATTTGATGCACAAAGAAAGCCGGCTCCCAATATTAACGCTTCTTAGCATGTGCTGTCGCTGCATTGATTCCCCCGGCCGCGGCGTCCTTATGCCGTACGTGGATCTGATGGTTGGGCGGAGTAGCTCTAGTCACTAGCGACTGCTCGCGATCATCCCGCCTCGAGATTACAAGATTTCTTGTATCCTAGCCGCAAACTTCCACCTCAAAAAAGTAATTAGGATTTTCATTGCTCTGCCCAGACTTCACTATGCAGCAGACTTATTTTAGCTAATCCTACATTTAATTTCTCTTCAGAATCTACGATCAGTGGCCTTCCGGAAATATGCTTTTAGAGGGATCGAGGCGGTTTTGATGGCAAAGAGGTAGTCTCCCGTTTATAATAACTGAATGGCTGCTAGATTCTGTTTAATGTACTAAAACGTTCATCTGTGGCTTCGAAGCATTTTAACTTGCACAGGTCATTTAAAAACGGAGCATCTATGTTAAAATTAATTTTGGAAGTGGCTGTGGAAGTCAGAATAGAGCTCTGTCGATTGATGAGAAGTGAATACCAAGGCAGCAGGATAAAAAGATGACATGAAAGTATACGATCGTAAAGAAAAACTGGTTGTTTCAAACAGCTCTGCAACCTATTTATTCTGATTGAGTTTGTGAGGAAAAAGTCTGACAGATACAGATGCCATGGATTTTTGTGACCTCAGGAAGCGAGTGGTTTGACGCAATAAGGAATAGACCGTGAGCTCGAAATAATTTATAGGAAGAGCTGCGCACCTTTTCTTGTGGAACAGAGATTTAATGTCTTTGAAGCTGTAGAAAAAAGCTTTCTTGTCTTTATGGGGCCATGTGTTTGAAACACATGGCCCCAAAAAGATAAGAAAGCTTTCACGGTAGAACGAAGGCAGACGAGCCTGTCCAAATGGGACGGCTCAAAAAGCCAAACAAATACGTCATTAACAGCTCTGTTCCAATGGCTGGCCACTGTTTAACATAAACGGTGATGCCAGCCAATGGAAAAGAGGGGCGGGGCTTAAAGCCTTTTCCCAAAAAGACCTCAAAACGTTAAATCTCGCCAGCGAGACTGCGCATGTGCGCAGCCTACGCTAGCCGAGACCTAAAAAGGATTATTGCTTCAACTGGGAGCCATTGTAGTGACTTAAGTGAGGGGGTGATATGATCAAAATGCCTCAATCCCATTATCAGTATTGCTGCGGCGCTGAGGGTTACATTTAATGGCGTCAAATGTGTTTTGGGGAATCCCATTAGAGCCACTTTTCCAAAGTCCTGTCTGGTTATGACTAGGGATTTGTACTATTTTGAGGTGATTGTCTGGATAAAAGGGTTTATCTTCTTTAGGAGTCTAAGTATGAGGGCTGCACCACATTTGGATGCGCTAATATCGTCTTGCATGTTGAGATTTTTGTTGAGAGCTGAACTCAGGAATTTTGTTGATTCGACGATTATAGGATTGCAGTCAAGAGCATCTAGGTGATTGAGCCATTCTTGTAGAGGAGGGGAGCTGTGGGGGTGGGGGGGAGAGGGGAGGAGGAATTCAATCTTTAGAGAATTAAGTTTGAGGTGGTTTTGTGCTTTTTGGGGATCTCCATTAGCAGTTCTATGTAGATTGTGGAACTTTGGGAGACTCCCAGTCGGAGCAGTGATATCGCACCCCTTTGATTGATTTTGCACCTTAATATCTGTGCCATTATTTGTGCTTCTAAATGTTGATTTGTGCCTCAAGCATGTGTTGCTCTGAGGGTGATTTTGCACCTTAATATGGCAATACATTTAAATTGAGAATATTCTCATTTTTGAGAATAATTTTTCAAAGAACACATGATTATCTGACAGTAATATGTGCAGATGGCCAACAGCCACTTTGAGGCACAGACTCAGAATGTAGTAAAGAGTCAACTAGGGAAATTCATTCTGAGAGCAATGTCAGAGTAAGTATCATCAAGCTAGATGTAGTATGAGTCTTATCACTAATAATGGTCATAAATTGCACACTGATATTTTGAAATGGACTCTGACTTTAAAAAGCAACCTAAGTAGTAATAGAGCTTGTCGCAAAATCAACATACACAGGGGGTTCCTGAATGACCCGCCTAATTAATTTTAATTGGGTAGGTCAGAATTTGCGACCCCCTGGGATGGACTCCAAACAACCAAGATGGGGGCCTGCAAGGGACAGCAGACCACCATTACTGTGTTTGCATTTCCAAATGGAAAACCTTATTTAAAAGCAGCCTGTATTCCTTAAAGGAACCAATGTTGTTTTTAAAAAACAAAAATGTTTCCGTCTGAGAAGACATCAGTAGAAGCAGGCAGTGGTCCTGTGGACCCTGCCTCCTGCCCTTGAGGTTTCCAAAACAATTCCAAAAGGGGAAAGGGTCCTCTGTGGATTCATTCCCCTTATCAAACTGGTATCACCCCCTCTGAAGTGTTGGTAACTGTTCAATAGTTTGTGACTGGAGCAGCAGTTGCAAATAATTGATACCCTGCATACCAAATCACAATTTGAAAGGAACGCCCTTTTTTATGCCCCTCTAAATTGCAATTCGGTATGGGTTGCAAAAATTATTTTCCCAAGTTGGGAAAACTTGTTTGCATGAAAAACACAAGCAGTATGGTAAATATTATTTAAGTACACTGGTGCACAGGGAGGTCCAGCCTAATATGATGCTTGTGCTAAGGCCAGAATCTAGGTGATAATGGTTTACAAAATCTGTGTTCGAAGTTCGAGGTTGTCTTTAGGCAAATTTTACTGATAGGGACCTATATCTAATGACATGGGTCCTTGAATGCAGATTGAGTCTCCTAGCTTTTTGACAAAATCTGTAATACAAGATATGCTTTATCTGATTATAGATTGTCGACAATGAGCCAGGACAGTACAAACAGCTCTACAGTTAACACATACCTGGTTAACTTCACTTACATGTGTGGTGTCATCAAAGCAGTATTTGAGGCCTCTCATAACTTTGTCATTTATGCCGCCATTTGTGGTTGTCTCTGACTTCTTAGAGCAAAGTAGGGCTTATACTTATTTAAATGCCCTGTTGGGCCTCTGGCAGTTCAGAGCTATTCTCCATTGAGCATCATCCTTTCAGACTACTCTTGAAGTTGCTCAGATCCATTTTCTCCAGCTAGATATATGGCAGTAAAATGAAATCTAACCAAAGGATGTAATGTTTTTGCTCAAGTCAATGTCTAGAGTAGGAAAATACCTCTATGCTAAGTATGATTGATCAAGAAACAAAACTGGTAGCAAATTAGTCATACCTTAATGGACCTATGTAATGATCATCAGAAGCATGGACATATAAGTGTTCAAAAAATGTCTTTATATTCTAAAACAATATATGATTAATGAGCTTAAGATTTGTATCTCACTCATCATCTTCACTGATGTAATTGATAACAGGAAAGCCACCTTTTATGAAAGGTAATGAAGATCAGACTTAGGACCATGCTCAAAATGAGGACCAATACATTTTGAAATAACTGGAGAGAATTCCCAGTCAAGTGAAGATTTCTAACTGGAAAGCTATCTCTGTAAAACATCTTCAACACTGGAATAAAGAAAATGGATGCCTGGGAAGGACAGTTTACCAAGCAAACCAATTATATCTTATGTAGTAATACTGCAGATTAGATTCAGCCAACTGAATAAGGTATGGTAGCACTGTCTCTTCCTGCCACGTCCTTAAATTGATTTGCTTCTCCAAGCACAAATGCAACATATCTTTGACTCAGACACATATATAAGGCCCTGGCAATCACATATTTAGCCTCTCTCAAGCACTACCTCCAGATTCACATTTACTAAAGTGTTGTTGTGCACTTAAACACCACTACACAAAAGATGTGTTTACTTTTAAAACCATTTTAAAGACCCACAATGCAGCCTTAAATTGTGTTTCATGAGTGCACATCCAAACATAAATAAATGTGTGCCTTGATATCTTGGAAGATCACGGTGGCTGTACTTAAGTGCTCAGTACCTGAGCATTAAGTTCCATGATTAAAGACTGTGATGTAGGATCTTGCCTGACATTCTGGATAGGAGATCCAGTTTGTACAGAAGTCTCTTGGGTGATTCATGTAAAAGGAGAAGAAAGTCTGGTTATGACTCATTGAACACAATTTTTCAGTTGAAATATAGAACTGCAGATATATCATAACTAAACCTGGGCGGAACTAGCGGAGTTTTACTCCACGGAATCTCGTGAAGTTACAAAAAAACTCTGCGAAATTCCATGGAATTCTACAAACAGGAGGAAATAGGAACATCACACTGCAATTTAAAATACTGGAAGCTCGTTCTGTGCTGAAAAATCAGCACAAATGGCACCACACGGCACACAAGAGGTCACAGCTTCTCGACTTGACTTATGCAGCGGATCGAGTAGATTTTCTACTCAAGAGGCATCTTTCTGACTGCGAACAGTTGCAAGCTGTCACAACTGCCCTTGTTGGAGAAATGTTGCCAGATGCCCTCCTAGCGATCAACAATCATGCCAGGGGACGCCAAATCTTACTTGTACTCACAAACTTACCATTGGTGAGCCACGCATGAGAAAAAACTCCACCATGCAGTGGTTAGTGGAATTTGGGCAGAACTTGTAATGCAGAGTGGCCAAAACTCCACCAACTCAGCCGGCGGAGCCACCCCTAACCATGACCATAGTATTGATTACAAAGTTACAGTCAAGTTAACTTTAGATTTACTATCTTTACCACCACTGTGATGATAATTTGGATATTTTGACCACATCCACAAATTTGCTCACATCCACAATTGAGCCAAATTAAACTAATTTATGGGCATGTAGCATTCCTAGGTCATCTCTCCAACAAGATGCACAAGACTCAATGCAGGACATTAAGCCTAATTTTTAAACAACCGAAAGCAGTAACTAAAGTTTAAATTAGGTTAGAATGTGGGCAAAGTCACTAGCTCTGCCTTACCTAAAATAACACCCCTTATATTCTGGCCCTGCACGCCAATTGGGTTTGAGTACCAGGTTCTGCATCCAACCCCTTACACTGCATGGGGGTGTTGGGCACTAGGCCTGGTCAACGACCAACCTCACATCGCAAAGGGTCAAAGACAGTATGAAGCATGGGGTTGGCTGCCTGCACAGGGTTGGACACAGGGCCCGGTCACAGGTCAGGCACTGCTGCCAACCCCACAGCAGTCACCGCTAAAGGCCCTATACAGTGTGGGGTTGTTTCTCTACGAAGGGTTAGATGAAGGGCCTAATTGCAGGCCAGGCCTACAGCCAACCCCACGCAGTGCACGGACAAAGGCTGTGCATGGCATGGGATTGGATGTCTGCAGGAGGATTGATGTAGGGCCTGGTCACACACGACGGGAAGTTGGCATTACATGTGGTAATAAAATACTACTTTATGTTTAAAAAAATGCTGAAAATTCACTGACAAAACCAAAGTTTAAGTAACGTTATAGGTACTTATGGTATTAATGTCTTACTTTGCAATTAAAACCTTAGAAGTACACTTAAAAAAAAAAAAGATGAAGAACAAATCCTCACGTCCACTGCTAACTACCTCACACATTACATCACTGATGACATGTTCTAGGACATCATTGATAACACCACTGCAACATTTGAAATTACATCATTGATGACCAAACTGTGGCATGTGTATATGTTTTAACTGACATTTTTACTTAACTATAACGTCCATTTAATATTTGTTTTTTTCAGCAAATATATATAGTAATAGTTCGTGTTTACATAGGAAATGCAGTTTTGTGTTGCGAATAACTTTGGCGCCATTTGACGAATCTCCACAAAACATCCAGAAAAGTGCTACATATTGACTACCTTGAGCATGGAAAGTTTTGGGGTGATCTGTCAAGCAGAGGTAAAGAAAAAAGATGGGGTCCCTAAACGCGTTTTCCTCATTCATTTTTCCATAGGAACTTTCAAAACAGCTACAGCCCAAATCGCTAAACGGATTTACATCAAATGTGGCAGAAAGCTAGATTGTAGTCCATAAAGAGTGCTTTTTGTGCTTTGGTGTAAATTTGCTCAGTAGTTTTTTAGTGATTAATGCTGAAAAAGTTTGCATACCCAGGGACGTGGAGCCTCCATGGATCCCGACAAATCTCAAGCAGCCGTCTGATTGGCTGCCACCATCTCAACCAGGAAGTAGTGGCAGCCATCTTAGGACTCAGTTTAACGTCCTAATTTAAAAAAAGACATAAGGGACTGGGTAAGGATACCCTGTCTCTCTATGCCTAGTGGTGGGGCCCCAGAGGGAAACCTGCTGGGGCCAAAAATGTTTTCTCTAAATTTAATTTTGCTGCAAATTAGTGAAAGATCCACAAATCTGTGGGAAAATTCCTCCCCCCAAAAAAGAGCAAGCATGGTTTCCTTTGCTTGTTTTTTTTTTTTTTTAAGCGGGGGTGGGCTGGGGTCCGGGAGAACACGTGGTTTATTTAATTGGGTTGAAGGGAGCACGTGTGGCCCCCCTACCCAGGCTGATTTTAGCCCAGGAACTCCATCCCTTGAGGCCTGAAATCTTATTTAGGGGAAGGGGACACATGGCCATGCTCCCCGGGCTGTTTTTGGCCTTGGGACCCCATCCCCACAGCCTGATGTCTGTTTGAGGCGGAGGGGGGCATGTAGTCCCTCTCCTTGGGATGCTTTTAGCCCATTGGACCCCATTCCCCTGGGCACAATGTATTTTGGAAGGGTAGGGGCTTCACGACCCGCCTCACTCAGCCATTAATTGCCCCGGGATCACATGCCCTGGGGCTGTCTCACTAGCTGTGTCCCAGGAAGCCCACACCCGGACATAGTGGTTTTCTGTCCGCACCGGCTTAGGTAGAAAAATCTGTGTTTGCTCCAGCTTGGAGGGGTCATTTTCAAAATTCCTGCCATGCGGGATCAAACACAAAGTCTGCTCCCAGCCACAGGAGCTTTAAAAATGCTCCCAGTGACAGGGAGCAAACTTTTGACCTGTTTCCCTGTTCACACTGGAGCAGGCAGGGAAACAAATCAAAATATTGCTCCTGGCCTGACAGAGCAGCATTTGTAGCTGCTCTCTCCGGGTGGAGCTAGTGCTGCAGGGGCTTTGGAGTTCTCCCCATAGCCCCATTGAGTATATAGTGGGCACCAAGGGCCTTACCTTTAAGTAATGAGGGTCCCAGAGAATGGGGTACTCGGGGCCTAACAAGGCTCGGCTAGGAGCGTTATGTAGCCCCCTCCCCTTAATTTTAACGAGAGGCCCTGGGTGATGGGGTCCTCAGGGGTCTCATATGGCTCAGGGAGGGTAGCCACAGAGTCCCCCTCCACTTTATTTTAATCAATAGCCATGGGGGATGTGGTCCCCAGGTCCTAATGGGCTCAAGGGGGGTATGTGGCCCCCTCCCATTTAAAATAAATAAGGTCTTGGGTGATGGGGGACCGAGGGCCAAAGAAGGCTCGGGAGGGTGGCCACGTGCCCCCTCCCCTTTAAAATAGATATGGCCCTGGGGATTGATCCCGAAGCCATAATATGTTTGGGAAAGGGGGACTATATGACCCCTCCCCTTTAAAAAAAAAGGTTCTTGGGGATGGGATCCCCAGGGCCAGGCCTTGCTGCCAACCCCCTGGTTTGGGTGCCTTTGGGGGATTTGCCAAAAGCTGTGTGCAGAGTGGAGATGGCTGCAAGCCAGGCCCCGCAGCCAACCCCCCACCGTGAATGACCGTAGGACTTGCACAGTATGGGGTTCCCTGCCTTTATTGGGGTTGGCAACAGAGTCTGGATGCAGGCTAGGCCTTGTGGCCAATCCCCCACTGCGCACTGCCTAAGGCAGCAGAGTGGGGTTGGTTGCATGCAGGAGGTGGGCCGCAGGGTCTGATGTGCAAAGAAAGGCCCTGCAGCCAACCCCCACTGTGCACAGGTTTCGGCCTTCATTGGGTTTACGTATGGTAATTGTTATTTCACGTTTAAAAAACCCTAGAAATGCAATGAAAAAAACCATAGGTTAAAGTAATGTTATAGTTAGGTGAAATGTTCAGCGACAACGTAACATTCTAAACTTTACAAACCACTGAAATTCATCAGTTCTAGTTATCTCAACTATAACTCATTCCCTAAGGTAACTATAACTCACGCCCTCCCCATGTACTGCAAACTAGCCCCCCATATTACTTTGCTCATGTAATCTTCTATGACATCATTGATAATATCACTGCAACATTTGCAGAGAAGTTATTAATGAGAAATCTGTGCATGGCAGGGGCACAAGTTATAGTTGCCTTAGGGCACAAGTTCTAGTTAGTCGTAATACCTAGAACTGGTGAATTTCAGTGGTTTTATAGTTTAAAATCATTACATTGTTACTGAACATTTCATCTAACTATCACGTTACTTTAACCTTTGTTTTTTCCACAAAATATATATATATATATATTTTTTTTTTGGGGGGGGGGGACAAAGGTTAAAGTAACGTGATAGTTAGGTGAAATGCTCAGTAACAATGTAATGATTTTAAACCACTGAGATTATATATATATATATATTTTCACTGAAAAAACCATAGGTTTCATGTACGTTATAGTTAGGAATAGGCATTTAAAAAACCTTTGAAATTCACTGAAAAAACCATAGGTTTCATGCACGTTATAGTTAGGAATTGGCATTTAATAAACCTTTGAAATCCACTGAAAAAACCAAAGGTTTCAGGGGCGTTATAGTTAGGAATTGGCATTTAAAAAACCTTTGAAATTCACTGAAAAAACCATAGGTTTCAGAGGAGTTATAGTTAGCTGGGCATTTCCCTCATACAAAACCCTAGAAATTCCCCTGTTATAGTTAGTTCAGCTAACTATGACCCGCGCCCCCGCAATGCACTGCTGATGACGTCACATATTACATCACTCATGACATGGTCAGTGACATCACTGATGACATCTCAAATGACATCACTGATGTCATCAGTGATGTCATCAGTTATGTCATTTGAGATGTCATCAGTGATGTCATCAGTGATGTCACTGACCATGTCATGAGTGATATAATATGTGATGTCATCAGCAGTGCATTGCGGGGGCGCGAGTTATAGTTAGCTGAACTAACTATAACGGGGGAATTTCTAGGGTTTTGTATGAGGGAAATGTCCAGCTAACTATAACGCCCCTGAAACCTATGGTTTTTTCAGTGAATTTCAAAGGTTTTTTAAATGCCAATTCCTAACTATAACGCCCCTGAAACCTTTGGTTTTTTCAGTGGATTTCAAAGGTTTATTAAATGCCAATTCCTAACTATAACGTGCATGAAACCTATGGTTTTTTCAGTGAATTTCAAAGGTTTTTTAAATGCTAATTTCTATCTATAACTTATCTTTAAAGATATCATGTTTAATGATTTTCATTGGATTTCTATATTTTTCAATTTGACTTTAAAAATATTAGGTAGGAATTTTGTAATTCCCTAGGCAAACGTTTAAAAACCAACTGAGAATCATTACAAATTGTCCAGCTTTTGTCACATTTTAGATAGGCAGTGTAGTGTCCAGATGTGGTGGAAGGACCATCATGGAAAATTATAGCAATTGCTACAAAAGTCCTTCCTGATATTGATAGTTGTGCTGCTACAAATTGCTTTATTAAAGTATCCAATTTTCTTCCGTCAGCTGTACAACGTTGCATCATTAAAATGATGTATTTTCCATATTTTGTTAAGAATAATGTGGATAACATTTCTGATTTACATTGGATACACTCCATGTTTTGATTTGCACCTTTAACTAATTTATTGAAAGACACTGATTTACAGTCTGGTAATGTTAAATACAGAAATCTCTCAGTGTCTACATTGGTGCTACATATATACATGCAATTTTCACAATGATGTTCCCATTTGTAAGAAAGGCCAAAAATATTTTCTATTTCTACACCTTCATTTTCAAAAATGGTAAGCATATACATAAAAAATTCCTGAGCATCTTGTTGGATATTTTGTGAAAATTGTGTAGAACCAGAACACACATCCAAAACACTACGAACATCTGAAACAGATTGTATTTTACTTGTATCTGTTGTCAACTTTTCATAAACAGAATGCAACAGAGAACAAAATCTTTTTTGCCAATTCTGCATAATTTGTTCTCCCAAACCTTCCAGATAAAAAACAACATTGACCACTACATTAGCATAGCAGTTGACACCTGAACTATTTTCAAACTGATAACCAACAATCTCTTCAATCTCAACATTATCTTGTTCTTTTCTCTTCTTGACATCTTCAGTACAGATATTCTCAAACTTTCTTTTTCAACCAACCACACGCTTTTCAAATACAGGATATTGACCTAAATTGGGAGCATACACCCTTCTTAACCTATTATACTCTTTTACACAGTTTGCATCTGCAGTAACCATCGTCTCATCAAAATCAATCAAAAACAAACCAGATAATGTTCTGACTCGTGACAAAGCAACATATGCCATGCCCTCTTTAAATACGGTAGATCCAATGTTCACCAATGCACTGTCTACACTTAATCCTTGAGATTTATGAATAGTCACTGCATATGCCGGAGAAAATGGAAATTGTTTCCTACGGACATATAAATCTTTAACAAGCAAAAAACGAACTGAACAACAACCAATTTCTTTAACTTCATCAATCTGATCAAATTAAATTTTTAAAAATTCAATTCCTTCTTTTTTCTGATAATTCACAAAATCCACCACTTTACCCATTGCACCATTAACTAAACCTTTCTCTACATCCAAATTACGCCTTAAAATTACCCGACAGTTTACACACGCATATAGTGTCTTTTCTAAGCCAGCAGTTTTAGATATTTTTTTTTCTAAAGAATCCAGTTTTGATCTCAGCTTTCCTGTCAAAATAATAGTGATTCCTTCATGCTGTATTTTATCAATGGCTTCCATCTACTCGCGCAGTGTTGGCATTAAACAAATCACTGATTTATTTTTAGCAATTTCCACGTACACTTTTGCAGGAACTGCATTTTCATTTGGAAAGACATTGCAAAGTAATTAACAACAAAAAAGAGGTGCACCACACGAGGAGCTCAAAGTCACACAGTTCATACGTGGTTATGAATTGTCTTCAAGAATCAATTTTTATATATTCATTTTATTTTCGTTTTTCTACAGAAAGACCAGCCGACGCGTTTCGTCCTGAACAAGGACTTCGTCAGGGCACAGGGATATGGCAACGTTCAAAGAAGGAAATATCTTCCAGTGTGTTTCACCAATCCTAAATAGTTTCAAAGTGAGCGGCAACGTTCCCTCCAATCAGTTAGATTCACGCCAGAGTTTCATTGTGATCCAGTAAGTGAACTATACAAAGATTCCACGTTCACAGGAATCATGCACCCTCTGGTTCTACAGATGTGGGCAGAGTAATCGACTCTCCAAAGCTTGTTTGCCTTGGTTTGAAAGAATTCCAATTCTTATATCTTGAAGAATACTTCCATATTCAGCATCATTTGCCTGTCGCATATTTGTTGTCAGTTCTTTGTATTCAAAATGAGTCCAAATGTTCACATTACCAACACTGACAAGAGACTTTCTGGTATCTTCATGGGCTAGTGTTTTAAATACCGGTTGTCCTTTTACCAGAGTCAGTTGCAGTAGATCTCCAAAAACAATGACGCGTTTTCCTCCAAATAACACATCATACTCTGTTTTAAGAATTTGCTGCATTCTTAAATGCACAAAGGCAAGCATCAAGTTTGGGACCATGCTCAGCCCATCAATAATGAGAAGTTTCATTTTCTTCAGGACTCTTGAAACTACACAACAAGCTTCTCCAGATAGCTTGTGGTATTCCAATTTGTTCTCATGCTCTACTGGCAGCATTAGTAACAATGTAAAGTAATTCCTTTAATGTTATGTGCTGCCAACCCAGTTGGAGCAGTGACAACACAAGACAAATGCGAATCAGTTGTTTTCTGCAGATAACTTGTAATTACTTTAATTAAGAAACTTTTTCCTATTCCAGCTTGACCACTCACATACATTCGGATAGGTTGAAATGATGTACATGAGCACCCTCTCTTTTCATGAAGTAATCCATGGTCAATCTGCTCTTTCACTTGCTGATATATTTGTTTCTGTTCAACATTTAGTTGTTCTTCCAAGCTTCCTAACTGTATTGCATCTTCTTGAGCTTGATACATTGCTGTTTCCACCTCATTCATTGCAATCGCTGCTTCATTTTCAACAATTGGTTGTCCTAGTGGATCTTGACTCAGTGCAGCAGAACTTTGACTGTCTTGAGAACTGTCTCTAGCAATCTCAGCTGCAATTGTAGCTTCTTGATCAATTTCATCATTCAACATTTTCACATAATTTGCAAAAGCACTTAATTGTATGCTATCTTTAGAAGCATTAAATGAATCTTCATAGCTGGGAAAATCTCCAAGTAATTCCAGTTCTGAACGCCATGGTTTGAACATTTGCAAAAGGGCTAAATAGTAAAATTCCCTTTTGTCAGCAGTGTCGCAACTCAGTTTCCTGTGATTAATTAAATTTCCTTTCCTTTGTTTCACCAGACAACCTTCGGAACCAATCACTGCATATTTTCCATCGTTGATGTTCTCTGTAGTATTCCGTTTAAAAGTGTAGTTTTGCAGCACTTCATAGAGACACATGTTCTCAAGATGATGACTTCTATTTGGGTAGTATGTGTCCAACATATTCGTTTTCAAAATATCTGTACTTTCTGGTTCATTTTCTGCTAAATATTTAATTTCTTGAACAGATTTCAGTACCCGATTTCGCATTCCTGCAAGACCTAGACTCACCCAAATGATTCTTCTACTTTTGGAATATAGACTTGCAGATGATAACCGATCTGAACATTCATATGCTCCAATTTCACGATGCGATAACATCTTCAAACTGAAACTGTATAATTTCTTACTTAGAGTCTTCTTGTGAGAAATCTCTTCTCACATTTCTTTCAATTCAGTCTTTTCTGATTTAGTAATGTAAGACGTTACATATCGAGCAACAGCAATGGAATTGTCCGCAACATATTGAATATCCATGTTAGCGTTCCACATGGATAAAATAACTGGATTGTAGTCATTTATGTATTTCGATTCTTTGCTTCTTCTTAAGTTGTAGGTGTTTTTCGGAGACTTTCTTGTGATGGTATGTCGCATAGCTGACATAAAACTGTTCACTCTTCCTTTGGATAATACAGGACGTGGAAATCCAAAACGACATTTGGTATAGAACTTATCCTTTGACTTATACGTTCGTCGACAGTATTTTCCACACCTGTGGCTTTGAAATCGTAAGACTTGTTGTTTTAAGTTTTTATCTTCTCTGCTATTGGGAAGAGCACATGTAGCATAATCTTAATGAAAGACAAAACAGTTTCATCTGAATCTGTTCCAAATTTGGGGGCGTCCTTGATCCATAACAACATATGTATGTGAGGAGCACCTCTTGCTTGATACTCCTTTCTCCAAAAGAAATCCACAACTTCTCCAAGAGGAGGATTCTTTTTATTGCAGATGAAAGACATCATAGCTTCAAATCTATGATTGAAATATCTGCATACATTGACAGGATCCAAAAAGCACAATTCTCCAGGTGTCTTGTATTCAATATTTTTTATATTGGAATTTGCATCTCGAAGAAATTCAAGTAAATCATCCCAAGCATACTCAGCACAGCTTAGTGTAACAAACCATGTAGGAGTTCCCAAGTTCCGTAGCATACATTTCAGTTCTCCATGTCGACGGTACCAATATTCATTAGTCCCACGCTGACATGCCATCAGATTAATCAACTGAGATTCTAAATGATCATCTCTCTGATGCACTTTATCCATAAAATCCTTTGCAGTTACATTTTGAAGATGCATTCAAGTTTTTAAAATGTGATTCACTGCATATGACAGTCCAGACAAGTCACTTTCAAACAGAAGATGAAACATATAAGGGATACATTGTCGAAATCTTGGATCTTCTGCATATAATCTTGTTGTCCGATATTCAGATGCAGGAAACTGCACAGGACGTTCATCATATCGTCCACCTTTTCCTGTTGGAAACAACTGCGGGAAACAACGAGCTTCCAAGCTCTCTTCCCATACACTCATGGGACTTCCTGTTGCTTTTTTCATTTGAAACAACTCAATTGTATTCCCCATCACCTCTTTGGAATGAAGAGGATGTACACTGTAATGTTCATAGATCTCTTCACATCTGGACATGTCCACTTTTTCTATTTGTCCACTTATTGTTTCAGTATCTTCTGCTAAATCTATTTCTTCTTTTCCAAAAAACACATTTCTATAGTACTCATTATTTTTTAACAGATACAATGACGCCTTTTGCACTTTTCTAACATCCACTAACTCTTGCCAAATTTTCTTATTCTTAGTAGGAACACCATTAACTAGAATGACTAATGGCTCATTTTCTGCATGGTCTACACCAATAGTTTCAATATTTTTCCTTAAATCTAACAGTAAATACACAACTCTTCCTTTCAATCCTCTTTGCAACTCTGATGGAGGTAATTTACCTGTGTTGGGCTCTATACGAACAATAGCCTGAAACGGATGAACACATTGTATGAGAATAGACTCATACGTATTTAAATCTATCAGCTCTGGTGGAATAGCAACCAACTCTAGATTATTATGAACAGCTCTAGCAGGCATTTTATTCTCATTTAATTTGTTATAACAATATTTGCAAATACGCTGCTCAGATCCCAAATCAAAACAATCCTCTGCCAACAAATAAGTTGCAAATTCCATCCGCTTATCATTATCTTCTATTTCACTTTTTAAATACAGATTGACACCCAAGTCTGATTTTCATAATGACTTCGCCGACAACAAATACAAGAAACATTTGGTCTTTCACCTGAAATTACCTTAAACTTTGTGATTTCAAACTCAAATTTTTCTGTAATTACGGGTTGTACATTGTCTTCAACATTTTGTTCTACTGATGTGTCAGATTCTTCACTCTCTTGCTGAGGACCAAAGTAACAAAACTCAATATCATCACAGACCTGCTTCACATCTGATACTGACCTACGCAAAAGAGCACTGTTCAACTCACTTAACTTTAGTGCTGGAGTTTTTGCATAATACAACCTTCTCACTAACTTCCGCATTTGAGTATGATGTACTGCCAACATTCTGAAATGGTGAAAAAAACTTTGATAAACTTTCCTAGAAAGACAAGCCAGAGAATGACCTTGCAAACCAGTATATGTTCTCACTCTGCAATGGTCTAGTCCTTGCAACAGCTTAACCTTTTGTTTTACACTTTTTTTAGTATAGGCTCGTAAGAAACTACATAATTTTTCAATAGATTCCTGTAGTACACTGCAAATACTAATGCAATCCCAAGTGTACACAGGGTTTTTAGCACGTCTCCCTAAAACTTCATCAGCTATCACTTCTTCTGCATTTCTTTCAACCATTTTCTCTTTTTCAATTGGACAACCGTCTCTAACCTCATAACCTCTACCACTGGTGTCAACTGCATACAATAATTTTTCGCTCTGTGAATAACTCTCCTCGTTAAAAAAAGGCTCTGAACTGGAACTGTGTTTCCATTCTCCCAAAAAAAATCACAATTTTTTTTTAATTAATAACTCTTTTCCTCCTACTTTTGGCCTTCATTACATGGATTGGTTTATCTAGTGATCGAATTCTGTTTAATACTAAAATAAATAGTTTCCTTTTTATTTCAAAAGCCTTTTCTACAATATTTTCAATATACTTCTTTTTATAAAATAAAGCTCTCTTTTTATATTTCTTCACATCTTTCAGCAAATTATGCACTACTCTCTAGTAAAATATTTTTTTGTGTAATTCCTTATACTGATTTTGCCTTCTTTTACCATTCTTTATCTCCTTTGACTGACCATTTGCTTTTTTGCTTTTCCTCTTATTTTGAATTTTTTTCTTAGTTGAAGCATTCTCAGTAGTTCCAGCAATATCTACATTATGTTTGGTCCTACAAACATTTTTAATAAATTGCTTTGTGATCTTACCAGAAGATTTTTTCCTTTTAGCCACATTATCTTGTACATTCAATACTTGTGGTTGACGTTTCTTCAAGTAATCCTCCTGTCTCCGTTCTTTTCTTTTTTTTTTTTCTGGCATGATTTCTCCATTTTAAAGTTGAAAAACAGTATCTGTAAAAAAAGAATCACAAATAAATGTATATTAATAACTTTCAAATGTATACTATTCTATTACTGTAGAAACACATTTTATATAAAAACTGACTAAGAAACTAAAACCCTGAAGCACAAGTGTGACAAAGGTTAAAACACTACATGCATAGTGCATACTACTTTGAAGCAGTTCATGCCCTAAAGCCTACCTCACAAAAAGACTACATGCTAACTGACTGAATGATTACAGTACTATAAGGAGACAGACTGGGTGAGTGACAGGGTGTTTGTTATAAGTGTATGAATACTGACTGGGGAATTGAAGGTGTGAAAGACAAGTGTGTAGGTGGTTAGAGGACTGCATGCATAGTGGATAGGTGTTTGAAGCAGTCCATGTGCTAAGGCCTGGCTCACTGCATGAGTACTTGGGTACTGACTGAATGATTAGAGTACTGCAAGGAGAGTGCCTGGGTGAGTTTATTAGTGGTTGGCGCAGTGAATGGATTAGTACTTGGTACTGAATGAGTCACTAGAAGAGTGCAAAGGGAGTGACAGGGTGTTAGCTGGAGTGTATGGATACTGACTAGGGAATTGAAGGTGTGAAAGACAAGTGTGTAGGTGGTTAGACGACTGCATGCATAGTGGATAGGGGTTTGAAGCAGTCCATGTGCTAAGGCTTGGGTCGCTGAATGAGTACTTGGGTACTGACTGAATGATTACAGTACTGCAAGGAGAGTGCATGGGTGAATTTATAGGTGTTTGGGTTTTGGCGCAGTGAATGGATTAGTACATGGTACTGAATGGGTCACTAGAGAAGTGCAAGGGGAGTGACAGGGTGTTTGCTGGAGTGTATATATACTGGCTGGGGAATTGAATGTGTGAAAGACAAGTATGTAGGTGGTTAGAGGACTGCATGCATAGTGAATAGGCGTTTGAAGCAGTCTATGTACTAAGGCCTGACTCAATGCATGAATACTTGGGTACTGACAGAATGATTAGAGTACTGCAAGGAGAGTGCCTGGGTGAATTTATAAGTGGTTGGCTTTTGGTGTAGTAAATACATTAGTACATGGTGCTGAATGGGTCACTGGAGGAGTGCAAGGGGAGTGATAAGGTGTTTGCTGGAGTGTATCTATACTGACTGGGGAATTGAAGGTGTGAAAGAGAAGTGTGTAGATGGTTAGAGAACTGCATGCATAGTGCATAGGCGTTTAAAGTAGTCCATGTGCTAAGGCCTGGCTCACTGCATGAGTACTTGGGTACTGACTGAATGATTAGAGTACTGCAAGGAGAGTGCCTGGGTGAATTTATAAGTGTTTAGAATTTGGCACAGTGAATGGATTAGTACATGGTGCTGAATGGGTCACTGGAGAAGTATAAGGAGAGTGACAGAGTGTTTGTGGGAACTGTAGGAATACTGTCTGTAATATTGAAGGTGTGAAAGACAAGTATGTAGGTGGCTAGAGACCTACATGCATAGTAGATAGATATTTAAAACAGTCCATAGAGTAACACTTGGATCACTGCAAAACTACATGAGTACTGACTGAATCATTACAGTACTACAAAAAGAGTGACTGAGTGTATCTTTTTTATTTTTTGGGTTTTGGTGCAGTGAATAGATTAGTACTTAGTGCCGTATGAGCCAGTGGATGTGTGCAATTTAAGTGACAGAGTGTTTATTGGAGTTTATACATACTGACTGGGAAATTGAAGGTCTAAAAGACAATTGTGTTAGTACTTAGAGGCCTCCATGCATAGTGGAAACACTTTTGAATCAATCTATGTGCAAAGGCCTGTCTCACTCCATTAGTACTTGGGTACTGACTGAATGATTATACTATTGCAAGAAGAGTGCCTGGGTGAATTTATAAGTGTTTCAGTTTTGGCGCAGTGAATGCATTACTACATGGTGCTGAATGGGTCACTGGAACAGTGCAAGGGGAGTGACAGAATGTTTGCTGGAAGTACATGGATACTGACTGGGGAATTGAAGCTGTTAAAGACAAGTGTATAGTATGTTAGAAGACTGCATGCATACTGCACAGACATTTGAAGCAGTCTATGTGGTAATGCATGGTTCACAACGTGAGTACTTGGAAACTGACTAAATCATTAGACTACTGCTAGGACAGTGACTGGGTAAAACCTTTAAATTTTCAGTTCTGGCGCAGTGAAGAGAATAGTACATGGTACTGAATCAGTCACTGGATGAGTGCAATATGACTGACAAGATGTTTATTGAAATATATAGATACTGACTAGTTAATTAAAGAAGTGAAAGACAAGTGTGTAGGTGACTAGAAGCCTGTATGCATACTGTATAGGGTTTAAAGCAGTCCATGTTCAAAGGCCTGGCTCACACCATGAGTACGTAGACACTGACTGAATGATTAAAGTGCTGCAAAGAGAGTGTCTGGGAGAATTTATAAGTTTTGGGGTTTTTGCGCAGTGAATGGATTAATACATGGTGCTGAATGGGTCACTAGAGGAGTACATGGGGAGTGACAGGGTGTTTGCTTGAAGTGTATGGATACTGACTGTGGAATTAAAGGTATGAAAGAAAACTATGTAGATGGTTAGAGAACTGCATGCATAGTAGATAAGCATTTGAATCAATGCATGTGCAAAGGCCTGCCTCACTCCATTACTACTTGAATATTAACTGAATATTTACAGTATTGCAAGGACAGTTCCTCGGTGAATACATAAGGGATGACTACCTTTTAATTCTACCTAAACTTGAGAACAGGAATTTTTTTAAGCAATTATGCATATTCAAAGAAATTAACTTCTCAAATGCTTCTCTCACAGTGGTTACACAAATGCACACAGACTCACAGTGTGATTCTAGACAAGCACCACTATCCCTAGGAGTTGACCAAAACTCATTCACTACAGTGGAAGAGGTAAGGGGACTGCACACAAACTACATATTTCAGAACTGCACTTTAGTGTCAAAACATGACTCATTTTATCAATGCATAAGCAAAGACTGGTTTCTAATGCTACTAAAACTTCACAACATGACAGGTTTTAAAACAGTTATCTGTCAGCAAATACATAATGTTACCAAATGCTTCTCTCACAGTGACTCCCAAATGCACACAGACTCACTGTGTGATTCCAGACAAACAACACTATCCCTTGCACTATACCAAAACACATTTCTTCATCTAGAAGGAGTACTACATTTTAGTGTAAAAACATAACTCATTTCACAAATTCATTCTGGGAGGCTAGACAGGTCAACCACCCAGTAACCTATCATGATAGATGGGAGGCCCCATATGGGTTGTATCATTATCGTGATTACCCCCAACCAAAATACCCTAACACCCACTACAATGTACCTATTTCAAATAGGTTTGATGTTTTTCATGAGCAGGAAGGATTGGAGGGGGTTGACTGACTATATGCTGCTCCAGGCCTACCAACATATACCGGTTATATACAAAATAACTTTGGGCATGGGGAAATTAGGTCTACACAAGTAGCAATTGATTCCCTTTTAACTGATGAATTAGTTATCAATAACCAGATAGAACCAGATGCAGACTCTCTAACGGATAGTTCCGTATCACACGAGCACATTAATATATTGCATGATCTGCCCGAGGCCCTTATTCTTCCATCAGTCCATATAGAACCAAGCTCTTCTACACTAGTATACATGGGAGACACAGACGTAGAACAAATTTGGCTTCCAAAACCTATAACTATAGAAGCCGTCACTGGAATTGACCACGGTGATGTTTGTAATGCAAGTTTAGTGTCCTGGAATGTAGCGGGTTTGGTTGATAAAATATGTGATTCTGTCTGGTTGGCATTTGTCAAGAAATATGCAGTTATATGCCTCCAAGAGACATGGATGGAAGATAATAATGTTTTCATTGAGGGCTACCAAAGTTTTTTTAGTCAAGCAGCCCCCTCAACTAGTGGAAGAGCTAAGGGGGGCCTGGCTATTTTTATTAATCTGGCACTTCCCTGCCAAATAAGTAACCGGCATCATGTAAATCGGAATATCCTAGTGCTTGAATTTAAGAGAGGGAAACATGCCCTGACATTAATTAATTTTTATAATGCTATAAACAGTCAAGGGGAATGTAATATACTGCCTTTGAAAGAGATGCTGAGAGAAGGTGCAGGTACACTGTCACGTAACTTATTGATTGTAGGTGATTTCAATGTACACCCATGTGGTAACCCACGAGTTACCTCTATGGGATCGCTGGGGTGTAATAGTATAAATGGTTTCCATTTTGACCACTCTAGGCGTGGACTCTGTCTTAACGATCTGCTGAATGAAAATAACTTATCTGTAGCCATGTCCATGGTGCCTGAGTCCAAGGTCTTTGATGTTCCAACATTTAAAGGATCAGGTCAGGGATCTTTTATAGACCATTTATTGTTATCTGCCGACCTTGCAAATCAGGCTTCTGGATTCACCATCCAAATGAATATCTACAGTGACCATAATCCCCTAACCATTAGTTGGGTGGAGGGGTTTTTGAACAGCGAACGAATTGTGAAGACCGAGGAATTTTAAAATGTATAAATGGCAAACGCCGATTGAAATGGCATTTGGTAAATCACGAAAACCTATACACTGAAATCAATAAGTCATGTGGTGAGGAACTTGCGGTTTGTGTGTCACCACTTACGTCACCTGAGCATATTTTAGCTATCTTTGAGGTTGTGGTGTCTTCAGTAGGAACCATGCTACTAGTTCCAGTGAAGGGACACGCTAGAAATAACCCTAAATGGTTTGACCATACATGTTCTAAAGCAAGCAGAGATCTGAAAAAGGCGTTAAAAATTAAACCTAGAGATCCAGGTCAAATTAAAAACTTGCGATTGATTTATAAGAAATCACTTGCTAAGAGGAAAAATGAAATTAAGGCTTGTACCTGGGAGTCTCTGCTTGACCCTTCAATCCTGGGCGATAGCAGTAAATTCTGGGAAATCGTTAATAAACCCCTGTTCGATATTCCCAGCGATACTGCACTTGGCACAAATATTCCTGAGGAGGATTGGGTCACTCACTTCAGCGTAATTTTTAAAAGCAATGAACAACAGGCAGAAAATGATTTTTTAACTTCTAAGGAGAATTCTCTGTGTTTTTCAGTAAATGAAGTAGAAAAGGGCATTCAAGGCTTTACCGAAAATAAGGCTCCAGGTCCGGACGGCTTGCCCCCGGATCTTTTTAAATCTTGTACCTCATTATGGGCCCCTGTACTTAGGGCTGTAATAAATGCAGCTGTGGCCCACGGATGTCCAAAGTCGTGGGGGCTCTCTACTATTGTCCCCGTGTTCAAAAAGGGCGATCGTAGCAGCCCGTTATGCTATAGGCCAATATCTTTAATTAACTCTGTAGCCAAAGTGGTAGGGGGTGTAATTCTGAATAGGTTAACAACATGGGCAAACGAGAACAAAGTTATATCCCCAATACAATACGGTTTAAGACCTGGTCACTCGACAGTGACTCAGTGTCTGAACTTGTATTTGATTATAGGTAAATACACCCTGGCTCGACAGGGAACCATCCATATGGCTTTTATGGACTTATCGTCCGCATTCGATTGTGTGGACAGAGGCAAATTGTGGGACATTTTGTCAAAGATGGGCTTTGAGCAGAATTTAATTAACCTACTGGCTGACTTACACTCCGACACAAGAGCAAATGTCCGATATACCCAAGACCTGAAAGTGACGGGGGATATCAGAATTAATCGGGGTGTTCGACAGGGGTGTATCCTGGCTCCTTTCCTCTTCAACCTGTATATTAACGAGTTGGAGGAATACTTGTTAAGAACTGGAGCGGATTACCCCTTTGTAGGCCGAAAAGGCTTTCCAGTTCTGCTATACGCGGACGATGCTGTCCTTATTTCAAGGACAGCAATCAGCCTCCAAACACTTTTAAATTCTTTCTTTGATTTTATGGAGTCTCGAGGCCTAAGTATTAACAATTCTAAGTCCTATGTTATGAAGATAGGCCTAGGGTCGCGAAAACCTAATCTCTTCAACATAAATGGGGAAAAAATTCCAACCACCAAAACCTTTTCATACCTTGGGGTTCTTCTTGATTACCAATTATCTTGGGGCCCTGCTGTTCTCAAGAAGAAGGGTGAGGTAACCCGCGTAAACGCAGCCATACTTGGCTTCGCGAGAAAAATGGGCAATAGTCCGGTGGCTGCCTTACTTAAACTATATCAGGCTAAAAGTGTTGCCGTTGCTTGCTATGGAAGCGAGCTTTGGGGCTACTGCCAGACGCGTGACCTGGAAGTTACAGAAAATAACTTCCTGAAGAAGATACTGAGGCTCCCAAGGGGAATCGGAAACTTCTCGGTACACGAGGAGTTAGGTGTGCCCCACCTTAGCGACAGAATAGCAGTAAACCCCCTATTATGCTGGCTGAATTGCTGGTTAAATAATGATATACCTCTCACCCATGACATACTAAAAGAAGCTTTAACATGGGATGGTAGGTTCAAGGTTCCGTGGATAAAGTACATTAAAGACTGTTTTACTGAAATAGGTCGGCCAGACCTGTTTCCAACCCCAAATTCCATCACTAAAACAGATCCCCTTTTTGTGAAAAATATATTTATGATAACCAGGAATTTTGCTCGGGAAGAGGTTGAGTTCCAGAAAGACAGTGTTAAGAAACATGTCTTACTTAAAACCTGTCTACAAATGGAACCATACTTATCATGGCCTATGTCTAGCTACGAACGTTACCTATTAACAAGGTTCCGTTTTGACTTGTTCCATTATTTACTAGCGGTTCCGAGCGGGGCTCATCGAGGCCAAGTGTTGCCAGCTTGCGGCTGCGACGGGAAGTCTCCGCAAGATCTGGCACACTTTTTATTTATTTGTCCTTATTATATAGTACCTCGGAGGCTATTTTTAAAACCATGCCTGAAAGAACTGAAATTTACACAGATCAAACCAGCACTTTATTACCTTCAACTCCTGAATAGTGACTGCACCTTATTTGTATGCAGCTTTCTGAAATTAGCAATTACCTTCAGGAAAAGTATGGAGGGTTAATAATTATGCTGTTATTGTTGTTATGTACTTTTAATCTTTTTTAACCATGTCATAATTATTTATATTCTTAAAAATGCTTTGTTCTGCCTGTTATTCTTGTCTTATATTGATTATGTAAACTCCTGCTGTATAAATGAAATGGATGGTCTGATTTTAATTGTATGTTTATGAAATGTGCTTTTATGATTGTAAGGATTACAATCGAATAAAGTTATTTGAACTTGAACTACTTGAATATTAACTGAATATTTACAGTATTGCAAGGACAGTTCCTCGGTGAATACATAAGGGATGACTACCTTTTAATTCTACCTAAACTTGAGAACAGGAAATTTTTCAAGCAATTATGCATATTCAAAGAAATTAACTACTCAAATGCTTCTCTCACAGTGGTTACACAAATGCACACAGACTCACAGTGTGATTCTAGACAAGCACCACTATCCCTAGGAGTTTACCAAAACTCATTCACTACAGTGGAAGAGGTAAGGGGACTGCACACAAACTACATATTTCAGAACTGCACTTTAGTGTCAAAACATGACTCATTTTATCAATGCATAAGCAAAGACTGGTTTCTAATGCTACTAAAACTTCACAACATGACAGGTTTTAAAACAGTTATCTGTCAGCAAATACATAATGTTACCAAATGCTTCTCTCACAGTGACTCCCAAATGCACACAGACTCACTGTGTGATTCCAGACAAACAACACTATCCCTTGCACTATACCAAAATACATTTCTTCATCTAGAAGGAGTACTACATTTTAGTGTAGAAACATAACTCATTTCACAAATTCATAAACAATCACTGATTTCTAATTGTACCAAAATATAAAAACTGCATAGTTATCTCCCTGCAAACACATGAAAAACACAAATGCTTATCACAAAATACCTCCTCTCAATTAAATAACTCACCTTTCAAGTAGTTTTGTAGATTAAGAAGTATATCAGTCACACACCAGATTTTCTTATACAGAATCTCTGCATTGTGCACCTGTCAGCAAAACCAAAGAATGGCAATGTTTCCCTCTCATTTTCCCCACATATACATGAAACATCAAATCACATTCCTTCCCACATAAATTCAAAACCAAACACACATTTCCATTGGTTAAACATTTCAACCCTTTCCAAATGACATAAATTTGAACCCTTCCCCCAATCTGCCTTCTGCCTGTTACCATAGAAACAGGTCATGGAACACTGTACTGAGCACACAGGTCACAAGTTCAGCACACAATGTTGCTAATCAAGACAGCAAGTGTGCTTGACTTTTCAAGATATCAGCTAATCATATATAATGTTCCTTACAATCAGTTTTTGTTAACCAATAAGAATCATGCACCCTACCTTTCAGTGTAGAAGGTTGTCAAACAACCAATGATTTCTTGTCTTTTTTCTAAACTGCATCTTAGCAACCATTTTAGAAAAATCTTACTTTCCAAACTGCCATTTCATTTACAGAGACCATCTGAGTGCATCCAGACCTCCTCTTAAGATGCTTAGAGTGTAGATTGTGGGACACAGCTATATTTTCTGGAGCCAAAGGTATGTAGAAAACAAAGGCATTCAAAAAGACCTAGGTTTGCCAAATGTAGACATTAAATGGATTGGACAGAGAGGGTTAAAGTGGCACCAATTGATGCCATTGGTGAAATCCTTCCTGCATATCCAAAACCCTGACCTCATAATAGTGCACTGTGGTGGCAATGACCTAGGCACTTTGACTGGGGTAGGTCTGGAAATGCTTATGAAGGACACCTTTGCAGAACTGATTTAACTTTTCCCCCAAACTGCCTTTGTTTATTCTAACATATGCCAAAGGCAGAAATGGAACTGGTCCGATCATTTTTGTCCACAAATTGAGAAAGCTAGGAAACATGTGAATAAATCTGTTTCTGTTTTTCTCCGAGACTATAGAATGGGGTCCATTTACAATAACAATCTGCGCTT
Source organism: Triturus cristatus (assembly GCF_964204655.1). NCBI lineage: Eukaryota > Metazoa > Chordata > Amphibia > Caudata > Salamandridae > Triturus > Triturus cristatus. The sequence goes on from NC_140593.1 coordinate 428,786,360, forward strand.
TCATATGCAAGAAATGTATAGGAGAGATGGAGTACACTTTACTGATTAAGGAAACAGAGTCTTCCTCAACAACTTTAGACTCTGTATAGGTACTTACTTATAAGTACCAAAAACTCTCAATGAACACAACAGCTCTTTTTAGAGCCACTCAAGAACAAAACACTTAAGCTTGATGTTTATCTCCCAAAAATGTCATTTTTTTTTCCTTGGATCCACGCACCCAACGCGATAGGAACGGCTCACCCAACGCGAGAGAATCCGTGCACCCAATGTGTTTGGATGCGCGCACCCTGCGCGCATTTCCCATTAATTTTTTTAAAAAAGGGGGCCCCAGGAGGTCCTTCTGGGCCCCCCTAAGCAGATCTAGAGGGTCAGAGTATTTCCATTCTGCCCCCTTTATATGTTTTACACACTTATTCCCCTTGCTTCTTCAGCCTTGCTTCTACCGAGGCAGAAAATGGCCGCCAACAGTTCCTGGTTTCGAATGTAGACAGACACTCGACAGCCAATTAGCATTCAGTGCGTGATCGTCAGGGTGCGTGCTCGGTTCGGGGAGGGTGCGCGCTGGGTGCGGGTAGGGTGCGCGGATCCTCCCCGACCATGGATATCACTAACTTTTTTACCCTAATTTACTCAGGAACTGCTGAACAGATTCACACCATTTATGCAAAAGGCACAAGTCTGAACTGAGGACTACCTGTTTGCCAAATTTGGTGTAATTCCGTTCAGCAGTTCGGGCTGTAGCTGCGACAACAGATCCTATGGGAAATTGCATGGGGAAAACTTGTTTTGGGACCCCCCTTTTTTCTCGGCCCCCGCTTGACGAATCAATCGGCGCCAGACTTATTGGGAATAAAATGTTGCGGATTTCCTATGGAAAATAGGTCCTAACTATAACTACCTACTGGCGACCACCAGTAGGTAATATAATTTATTTATATTGTAAAAGGAAAGAGAGAATGCCCGGCACTACTGACATTATGGCGTTTTCACTGACGGGAGGCTACTGCCTGTGCTTGTTATCGCAAGAATCCTTCGATTGAAATATCGGATCATGACGAAATTTGGGAACTGGAAATCAGGAGCACGCCTTTAGTGTATTTGGAATCTATTTCTCTAAGCCTCGAAGAACCGAAGTATTTTCGCGAAACACGTGTTGGTTGTTTCACACTATTACATGTATAAGAAGTCAATTACCGTGCTATCTGTTGAGTTGTAATACCTGTAATCATATCAACTAATGAAGAATGGCCTCAAGTGTCCAAAAGAAGGACTTGCAATACAGATGAATTTATATGGACATTTAATTTGGAATTTGTGTTTTTCTCAGTTCATGACCAGATAGATAGATAGATAGATAGATAGATAGATAGATAGATAGATAGATAGATAGATAGATAGATAGATAGATAGATAGATAGATAGATAGATAGATAGATAGATAGATAGATAGATAGATAGATAGATAGATAGATAGATAGATAGATAGATAGATAGATAGATAGATAGATAGATAGATATTCTGTTGACATCACTGATGCCATCTCAAATGACATCACTGGTGACATCACTGATGACATCACTGATGGCATCATCCACAGAATCTCTGGCGTACCTACTCATACCCCATATAAACTTTCATACACCCACTCCAACTTCCACACTACATTCTAAAAACCATTGACATACCCATCCCAGTACTTACATACCAACTCTCTGATTCATAGGTCTACACACACACATCCACTCAGACACCCATATAGCCTCTTGCACACTCTCAGTCACTCATAGAGCTTCTTACACACCTACTCACTCACCTAGAGTATCACTCACACAGCCATTTACTCACCTTTACAGTTATACACACTCACACACTTATTCATACAGGTACTAACATACTCACTCACCTATACAGTCACTGACACAAGCACACACTCACCCATACAGCCACTATCACAATCCCTCGATCACACATACAGTCACTCATATACTCCAACACTCAACGATACTCACTTTCAAATATCCTGTTACTCACCCATATACCAAAGACACATCCTTTCACTCACTTTCACACCTATACAAACACTCAATCACCTATACAGCCCCTCACTTACACACTCCTTAACCCATACAGCCACTGACTCACCCACTCACTCATCCATGCATGCAGTCACAAGTCACACAGAAGAACCGACAAGGCACACTGAGAAAAGCAATAACATCAGGGAGATAATTGAAACAGCATCAACTTCAGATCTCAGCTCATTGATGAGGGAGATGGGATGAGAAGATGGAGGAACAATGCCCAACAGTTTAATAATCAACAAGGGAAGGCTAACTCTGGCTGAGGAACAATTTTTTAAGCCAGGAATGAAGGCAAACCCTGAGGCTGCAGAACCCCCCAAGAGAACCAGCAAAAGGAGGAATCAAAGAAGGAGGGCCAGAAGGAAACTCAACAAAACCAAAAACAAAAGGCAACAATGGCGGAAGAAGAAACGCAGACTGAGAACATGGTCATTAACCTGACGGATTTGACACTAAGCAAAGCAGAGATCCAACTTCTATCTTTAGGATTATCCTACTGTCCTGAAAGTAATTTTAATTACGGACAAACATGAGTTGATATTTTCAAGTTTATTCGAAAATTAAAGCTAAATTTTTCACTATTGAGGAGGGATTAGACCAAAGGAGTACAGAATCACAGAGTATAAATCACAACCAACACAATCTACAAGTATCGGATGTTAATACTCTACTAACCATGCATGAGTTGGCTAATGATAAGCCAACCAACAATGACAATCTCAATTCCACTCAAGTGAGACTACAGGATTTAGGCATATACGTACTTCGGCAACAGCCAGTAGTCCTTTTAGACCCAACTATCCCTTTATGCCTATGATGCCTAAGAATGCCATTGATATATTCCATGAGAGGGTAGTAGATGATTTGGAAAAAATGCATCATAAAAACAAACAGCGTGAAGAAACGAAGATTTCAGCAACAACATTTTGACAAGCTAATGAAAAAATTGATGGACCATAACGATATTGTCATTAACAATTCTGACAAAGGCGGAAACATAGTGCTGTGGCCCAAGCAGCAATACATCACGGAGGCCTACAGACAGCTTGACAATACAGCATGTTATGACCACTCAAGTATCAAACAGTATAATACAACAAAGGAAAGATTGACAAAATATCTGCTTCAGTGGAAAAGGGAAGGTCTAATCACGAATGATGAGTTTGCTTTTATGCACAATGAACATCCGGTATTGCCAATCATATATTTTATTTCCAAGATAAACAAGGAAGTCCTGCCGACTCCTCGAAGACCAATCATCACTGCCAAAATAGGTCTTTTTGTATGCATATCACAATATGTTGATTTCTTCCTTCAGGAACATGTACAACAATTGCCCTCATATATTGAAGACACTTGTGACTTGTTAATGAAACTCCAGAAAATACATTGGACAAATGAATATATCCTCATTACGCTTGATATAAAATCCCTTTATACAAGCATAGACCACCAAATAGGTTTAAATGCAGTACAACATTTTTTAAACAAAAGACCTATTGAGATGTTTACTCATAACAAAATGCTATTGGAGTTAATCAGGTGGTGCCTTCAATAACTTATTTTTGTTTGGGAAGGAAGTATTTAGACAAGTCAGAGGGGTGGCGATGGGGGCCTGCTTCTCTCCAAGCTATGCATGTGTTCATGTAGGCTGGTGGGAGGAGCAGGTCCTCAGAAAGGTATATGGCAAAATATTTGATATGCATGTTATTAATTGGATGAGGTTCATCGATGACATTTGTATAGTGTGGCATGGTACCAAAGAGAGTGCAGTTAGCTTCATTGAAGCTATTAATGAAAATCAATACAATCTGGAATTTAATGCACACATTGATGAACACACAACCTATTTCCTCGATGTCAAAGTACATACTACTGAAAACAAACTAGAAACAGCACTACATCGAAAGGGGACTATAAGTAATTCAACATTGCATGCCAAGAGCTTCCATCCCAGGCACCTTATCAATAGCATTCCCTACGGTGAGTGTTTAAGACTCCGGAGAAAATGTAGTTTGGAGAAAGATTTAGAAAATGCCAACAGGAAACCAGGGCAAGATTTTTTTTTTAAATATTACAATGAAAAGATAATGGACCAAGCAATTGTGAAAGCTAATTCCATCACAAGAGAAAGCATGTTGGCTAAAAATATTAACAATTCAACCACTCAGGAAAGGGGGACTGAAGGCCCTAAAATCAAGATTATAACAACATATATCCAGCAGGAAAACAAACTTAGGCAAATAATGACCAAGAATTGGCCTACAGTTTTAACAGACATCATTATGGCACAGAAATCCCCTAATAAACCCGCTCTAACATTTAGGAGAGCTTCCTCTATGAGAACTACACTAGTTCGGAACAGCCCAGAATTATATCTTCTACTACCTGGCTAGTTTCTAGAAAAGGCTTTCACAGGTGCAGCTCTTGCAGGGCTTGCAAGTTTGGAGTGAACACCACTCATTACTCCATACCCAGTAGTTCAGTCCAGGTACCTATCAAGGCAAATTACAACTGCCGAACAGATCACGCAGTATACATACTTGAATATACCTGCAAGTTACAATATGTAGGTCGCACAAAACTCCAGGTTTATGTGAGAATACTCCAACACTTAAGGGCCATTGTCAATTCAGATCCCTCACATCCTGTAGCAAGGCATTTTAAGGAGAACACAACAATGATCTCAAATGTCTCACCTATGTTGTCATCTGAGCCATACCACCGCTCCGACGAGGGGGAAACAGAGAAAAAATGTTTAGGAGACTGGAGTCCAGAATGATTTTAGAACTGGATACGAAGTTCCCTTCAGGCTTAAACAACAGTGAAGACTTGTACAATTTTCTAGGAATTAGAATTTATGACTGTATTATTATATATATTTATGTAATTGTTTTAATCAATTTTAAGATATATATGGCTATATATATTTATATGCGGGTATTTATTATTGTTAATGTGCAATAAGTATAATATTATATGGTTAGTATTTGTGGTACATTATCGTGCAGGAGCATGTTGCAATTTGCTCTTGAGTACCATTAATAACAGGCACCAGTTGACTACAGTCCAAAAACAAGGGTGTAGCATACATCTTGTATACACCATGGACAAACACAGGATGTATGATGGCCTTCTGCGCCACAATATTGATATTTACTTCCATTTCATAATTATGATTCATGGCATTATGTGCACTGAGAGCAATTGCAAAATTACAAGGTTCCTTTTCAAGCCAATTAACTGCTGAAACCTTTTTGTATCTGTTTACCTTTGGTAAAAAAACACTTTGGTTTTATACATTATTAAATAGCACTTTGTGATTAGGCACTCAGCACTTTATGGTAGCACAAGCACTTTTATTGGTCTATATACATACACGCACAGCACTTTACTACTTGTATATTGAAATCTATTTATGAACTAATGCCTGTCCAACTAAATGCATTTAAGCAGTAATATGAAATATAGCAGAGGCCCGATGAGATGATTAGTGTGAACAAACGCAAAGAGAAAATTTTGTATTTGCCTTAATCAACATATTTTTATGGTAATGTTATTTATATATGCTTTTAGCAGTTATTAGTATTATGGTCACACCACGATTATGAGGTGTCAAATATAAGGTACTTTGCAGTAAAATAACAAAGCGAATTACCTCAAAGCTTATATTGTAAATATTGTTTAAATGTTTGTTCAGGCAATGCTTAGTTGTTCACAACACATTGATGAAATTGAAGTCTGTTTTTTATGCCTATCAGCTAACACACCATGTGACACTAGGGGTTTAAATCACTGATTTGCAGAGCGTTTACCATGTGATCAAGGTCACGTGTGGTGACCGAAACGCACAAAAGCAATTACATAAATGCTACCGGAGTCCGTGCCCATTTGTCTTTGACGAGTGGATGCGTGTTGGGATTAATCATGAAAAATATAAATATGTGCATATGCATAAAACTTAATTGGCCGTGCAGCAAAACGTATATAAAATATCTCCAATTATAGGTAAATATTTACTACGCCTAAAGGGACTAGAAGTATCACTCACAAACAGAAAAATAAAGAAAATATAGGGCAATGCTAGCAGGTAGGCTGTACAAGCAAAGCAGAAATTGGGCATTGGTTCTTTAGGAGCCTAACCCTTCCCTCCAGTGCCCCATCAAGCTCCATCAATGCCCGGAGGTGACAATTAGGTCAGTTCATTTTCACAGAGATAATAAGATCCGGGGTAAAGAAAATCTGCGTTTTAACATCTTGTCAGGGGGTTACTAATGACTTTGCAGAGAATTCTACTCGAGTAGAACTAGGATTACTAATAAGAAATGTTTCCTTCTCCATGAGGGAATACTTATCAATAGTCATAAGCATTGAATAGAATAGCAAGCCCATTCCAATAATTTCCATGGGCCTGACAAAAAAACAAACCGCTTTCAATATCACCCAAATAGATTTGTCAAAGAAGCTTGGCTCACCTGGGTATCAGCTTGACTTTAACTATTTTATACTTGGTATCGCCGATATGGAAAACAAATCAGAAACACAGAGAAGGCAGAAAGCTAATGCCATGCCATGTAACCCCGGGCGTAGTGGGTGTAGCAGGCTTATGTGGAAGTCCACGGAGTTGCAAACAAACTCCGTGCAACTCCGCTACGCCACCCGCCTCCACCACCCCTATATTATCAAGTAAATCTACATTACGTAATAGTAAATTAAAACCACTTACCTGGCATGCAGCGTCCTTGGGCTGCCCTCCTCCTCTTCCTCGCAGTATCGGTAATCTCAAAAGAAATGCACGGGCAGGCGCGCATGCGCAGTTTTCCCAAGGATGACTGATACTGCGAGGAAGAGGATTTGGGCAGCCTGGGGACGTGGCATGCCAGGTAGGTGGTTTTAATTTAAGTAATGTAGATTTACTTGATAATATAGGAGAGGTGGAGGGGGGGCTGGCCAACTCTGATCTGCTGCGGAGTGTGCAGAGATTTGCCTTCTCCGTGTTCTCCACGGAATGTGGGAGGAGGCAAATCTCTGCACAATCCGTGGGCGGAGCGGAAGTCTCCGCCCGGGGTTAATGCCAGGTCCACTAATGTGAACAACCTGATCCCTTTATCCAATGGCACTGTTGCTTAAATTTCAGTGAGCAAGAAATATTACAAATTGGAGAAATTAATCACAAAGGAAACATTCAAGTGATGAGAGGCTATCACTCTTGAAAAATATTTAAAACAAGGAAGAGTTCAGAGAGGCTCGGGAATTTTAATTGCTCCCTCATATGAGCAACCAGAACCTGAACTAACCAAGGAATGGGCCACCAATTTAAAGGACTGCTCTACCGCATGATGTCAATACTCATAAAATCTGCATCGAAGGAACATAAAGCTCTTCTAAAATGGATTGAACAACTCAAAGAAGAAATCTAGGAAGAAGATAGTAAGGAATCATATGAAGCTAAATTGGAAGAAATAACAAAAAGAATAGGCAAACATGAAGAAAAAATCATTGAGAAAAAGAAGAGGAAATTCTCAAGAGACTAACAGGATTACCAGGCGGACAGAATTTTCACCTTCAGTCGCAAAAAGATGCTATAAGAAGTAATGTGAAACCCTTACACATCTCGACAACTCCATCAACTGGTGAACTTCGTGACTCTAAAAGTGACATCAGTGAGAGTGATGTTTCAGAGGATGGTATGCTGGCAATAGATAAAGACACAACATACTCGACGAATTTTGGGGAGGTATTTCGCTTTGTGAACCAAGGCAACAACTAACAAATGTAGTAGATGTAGGGCACTGTACATACAGTACATACAGTGCAGAAGTGTGGCTCAATGATTGGAGCGGCAGACCCTGATGCAGAGGTCTAGCCCGGGACCAGGGTTCAATTCCCCGCCTCGGTGGGTCTTGGGCTCAAAAATTCCACGGACCTGATAATTCTCGCCTCGGTGCCTAGTCCAATCATGGAGTTCCACTCTGCAACTCTGGGCAATGGCTTGCTTAATCTCCACAAGGGCCCCCACAACGCTAAGGATGCCTGGCCTCCACCTTGGGGGTGCCCAGGAGTGGACGCCTCACAGGGAAAGCCAGGATGGGTTCCACAGCGGTATTCGTACAAGCGCCTTGAGACCCTTGCGGGTGAGTAGTGCGCTATACAAGTATCATATTTACATTTATTTTACATTTTACATAGATGACATTTTTATTGTCTTGAGGGGTAGTCATGTGTAGGCTAAGTGAAACCCAGGTAGAGTTTCTTGACACACAAATAATGGTGGTGAATACCAAACTGCCATCTAAATTGTATCACAAAAAAACTGCAGGGAACACCCTGTTACTTGCTGAAAGTAGCCATCTAAGAAACCTAATAAATAGCGTCCCATATGGAGAGTTCCTGCTGGCTCATAGGAACTGTAGCTCTGAACATGATTTTATGGAAGAAAGTAAGTTTATGATAGCGAGGTTTAAAGAACGAGGCTACAAAGGGGCCGTTATCACCAACGCATTAAAGAAAGCGACTAGTATGAGTTGGGAAGCAGTCCTAACTCCCAAAGTGTAGCTGGCATCCAAGATAATGCCACCCTGAGATTCATCACCCCTTAAGATCACAAGAGGTAAGAAAATGCCTTAAAAAACGGTGGGGCATTTTGAAAACTGAGATAACCCTCAATGATGTAGTTGTGGATCGCCCGAGTAGCACTAACAGGAAAGGGAACTCCCCAAGTGACAGATCATGTAAAAATGAAATAACAAATGTCAAACCAGTGGTATTTAATATACAGTTTTCTTTTACCTGTACTTCATATATAGCTTGTAAATTTAGTATCAAGGTCATGAACCTTTTCCCCCTGTCACAAATACTTACAGAAATATCGAAAAACATCTAACATGCCTATCAGATTTTTGCGTTTATCTACTCACCCTGTAACAAATCCTATGTGGGCAGTACCATGTTCCCGGCTAGGAAAAATATTTTGGAACATATGCGGGCAATCCAAATCAAAGACAAATAGTAGCCTGACACTTTGAGGAGGCCCATAAGAGTAATAGAAACCTTCTTCGCTTCTGTTATTGATCATATCTTTAAATCCACCAGAGGGGGTGATAAAATAGGAATACTCAGTCAACTGGAGTGAAGATACCAACTAGAGCTGGACACTAAAGTACCCCAGGGTCTAAACTGTGATGAAGAAATGTCTAGCCTTTTAGGGGAATAACTGTGCCCGTTATGTAGTGATTTCCAGCAGGGACTTGAGGTCTTTTTTCAGTAATGCTGGGCTTTCAGTAATATGTTTTTTCACGAATGTAAGTATGTCATTAATATGTTTCCCTTCCATGCCTCCCCTCACTCCATTTTAATTCCTTTCCTTTCCTCTAAGTATCTTGCCTCACAATGTTTTCTTTTCTTTTATATGTAATATACCATTTATGTTCCACAGTACTATATGAATTTGCCTTCTGTGAAATATTTAGCAGTTTTTAATTGTAACTAGGTTTTTTAACAAGTACTTTTTGTTGTTTTCTCTATTCTTTACATAGGACCTATTGAGAGATTACACGTGAAGATCTGTACATGTAGTGAGTGTAGAAGCCACCATTGGGCTGAGACGTATGTCCCCTTGCTGGAATGTGGTACTCTTCAGTACCATAGCTTATATAATAATGAACACCATAGACCCCTATATTAACGGCAAAGGTTGAGTCTAAGTTTTTGTAATTTAACATGAAATAGGCAGGATTCCTAAGGGTCAGTGGGTATGTAATGTACTGCATATTTACATTAGGTTTCTGCCGCCTACTTGGGCATAATTTATTTATGGAATATTTACCATAATTCTCTTGCCCTTCTCCTGTTCTTACTTTTACTTTCGACTTTTTCACTTTTCTCCTTTTCCCACTTTCATTACTATGCATGCTTTCTCATTTGAATAGGTCAACTTGTGACCACAAGTACTACAGCACATTAACCTAAGTAAGTTACATTAGTTTGTATAATGAGGTACATTACATTAATTGAATACTTGCCTACTGGGGCACAATTGTGTTAGAAGCAATTTGGCTGAATATGCATGTACCTACATGTGAGATGTCACTGTTATGTGTTATACTACTTTTTAAAACTTGTATTTACTAGTGCACTTATGGCAAATTATTTATAATATCTATATGGTCACAGGATCATTTTAATATTGATAAATGCAACTATGTTTGTAATTGTAATTTTGTTATGTTAAGTAATATGATAAAATATGGCAATATGGGATGATTTGTATTTATAGCAATGCTTTTTGAGTGCATTCCAAGATGGCCGAAACACTCACTAGTTTTATCATTCCCTCAGTAGGACTAGTCTGTTTTCTATGTTGTCATTTGCTTTCATGTTTTGTTTAAAGATGTGCCGGTAACATTTCGTTCCTCCCCGGGATCAGGGAGATGTCAAGCCAAAACTCAGTGTTTTTTTTGTGGCGATGCCAGAATAAATTCATCACAACAATCTTTGGCTGCGACTATTCGTGGAAAATTTACACAACCATTGGTTTTGCCCTAATCCTTCTCTCACATCTGGGCAATAAACATGGAACAAACTTAAATTGATCCCTAATTATAGGTACACAGTCCCTTCATATTTATTTGCATTAATTGCTCTAGTCACATATCACCTCCAAATCCAACTATAAAATACGTTTTTAAATAACAACATAAAAACACATCAAACCCCTTCTGTGCTTCTTTAATTCAGCAAACCCAATGGACTTTGCTGTCCATAACAGGGGAGCGTTTTCTTCAAGCTCCGTTCAATGTAGAGAACAGGTGGAGATACACCGAATGTGTTCCTTTTTAAAGGTATTTATTGGTGTCCGCACTGCATGCCACTGCGGTTTAATGCCCGAGTGTGTGGAAGTGTTTGTAAGTTGTTTCCTTTTCCACAGACCTTCAGTGGTGACAACTTGGAAGTCCTATTAGTAGTGAATATTGAATCCAGTTTCCTTTTTTGGCCTGTGCTGCGTGACGCAAGTTGACTCCATGTATACATTAGACACAAGAGCTTTGGTAGTCTTCTTTTTGCCTGCACTCTAACTTTAAAACTGGGGTAGACACACTCTTTTTGTGTGCACTTTCTTCAGAGATCCGATCAGTGTGGTGTTGGAAACATTAGCCGGAATCATTGGATCTATGGCACTCTGTTTTTAGTTACGTTGTGGATTTTTTTTGCACTTGGGAGTTTCTTACTCATTAGGCACATCTTTGTTTAGAGTTATAGGGAACAGCTATGTATTGTGTTTTGATAATACTGTTATTTTGTAGGTGTTTTCCCTGTACCCATGTCCTGATGAGGCCCTAAAGAAAGGGCCGAAACACATCGATCACACAGAATAGAGGAGTCAGGCGGAATAATAGCATCAAATAAAGAAGAGGATACACATACCTTGAACTGATTGCGAGGGTTGACCTTTCCCCTTGTGTGTGTATTTGACTACCCCATTAGGGATTGCTTATAATTATGTAGCAACCTTTTGTTTCAAAGTATGGGTAGGAAGGATTGAGAAGTTAATTGTAAAGAATTTTTTGTTTCTTTATGTTTATTTAAATGGGAATGGTTTAAATCCCCTTTTGTGTTTGATGTATTTTTATGTTAGTATTTAAAAACGTATTTGTTGAGTTGGATTTGGAGGTGATATGTGACTAGAGCAATTAATGCAAATAAAAATGAAGGGACTGAGTACCTATAAGTAGGAATCAATTTAAGTTATAACTACGGTAAAGTGTGCAGCATCGATTCCTCCACATCACTTTGTTTGTTCCGTGACTATTTGTGAAGGCAAGTGCACGATACTGAGCGTTTGTCACGCTCCTTGCTCCTTCTGTTGAACTTTATATGTAATTTATGACGACGAGCTCTTCAATGACGAGGTAGGTGAAATGTGTTCAGATGGTGATTTTTGTGTCAACGTGGGGCCAGTAGGTAACACAGTCGACGATATAAGCTTCCTAGAGAATGTAATCTTCATGGATGGTTTTGAAGATTGTTTTTCATGTTTATGCTGATGGCTTTTCTCTTCAGTAGGAAATTAATGCTTTCCTTTTTGTGAGGTGCCTGTTTCTTTCTGACGAGACTTTTTAGAAGCCTTTTTCTTGGAAACTTCAAGAGATTCATGAGATCTTTCTCTCCTTTTAGATGTTTCCTGAGAAGCCTGTGAGGTAGCGCTCTCTTCATCCTCGGAGACGACATCAGATTTGCTTTTCAGTCTCTGAAGCCAAATCAACAACCCACCCTCTCCGTCCTTAAGGGTTTTGGTTGAAAAAGTCCTACAAATCTTGCAGTCTTTTACCTTATGTTGAGGGTAGAGACAGTAGATACAGAAGAAATATGGAAAATTGAAGAAGTAACTGACCAGAGCTCAGGGAGACTCCCGTTCACACGACGTGCAGTAGAAAATCTGAGCAACCTAGCCTCTCTTGAAATTGTTCTAGAGGGTGCCGTCTCCTGATTGGCTGCTATTTAAGTTTGGTTCTTTTTTGCAAAAGAAAATGTATAGGCTATTGCAGTGACTGTTCATTGCATTTGAGCCTAAGGTAGTATTATCTACTTACTGCTTTTAAAAGTATACCGTGGGACTTCTACTACTACAACAGGGATGATTCAAGCATGTGAACCTATGAAAGATCGAATAGTGGAGAAGCATAAAACCTCATTGACTGTGCAGCAAAACGTATATGGAATAGCTCCAATTATAGGAAAACAGTTACTTCACCTAAAGTGACTAGAAATATCACTCACAAACCTATTTTGAAAACGGAAAAATAAAAGTAATGCAGGGCAATGCTAGCAGGTAGACTGTACAAGCAAAGCAGAAACCTGGCATGGTTTCTTTAGGAGCCTAACTCTTCCCTCCAGTGTCCAATCAAGCCCCATCAATGCCCGGAGGTGACAATTAGGTGAGTTCATTTTCACAGAGATAATAAGATCCTGGGTGAAGAGAATCTGCATTTAACATCTTGTCAGGGGGTAGGGGGTTGCTAATGACTTTTCAGAGAATTCCACTAGAGTAGAACTAACTAGGATTACTAAAAAGAAATGTTTCCTTCTCCATGAGGGAATGCTTATCAATATTCATAAGCATTAAATAGAATAGCAAGCCCATTCCAAAAGTTTCCGTGAACGAGAAGAAAAAACATCCAGCTTTCAATATCACCCAAAAAGATTTGTTAAAGAAGCTTGGCTCACATGAGGATCCACTAATAAATCTGAATCTAAACTATATTGTCTGGTAAAGGTATGTTTAGAACTCCTCGTAAAAAGCTTTTCTAATCTCTGAAATGGGTGCATTCCTTAACAGAACCATTGTACCTGTCTTTCTCCTAGTTGAATGTGCCTTTTGCTTAGCACGTGGAGCCTTATTTGCAAACTGGTAACATAATTTAATGCAAGAAATTATCCATTTAGAAATGGTCTGCTTTGATGTTGAAACACCAGTCTTCACTAAGCCACAGATGATCAGATTGTCTGTAATCTTTTGTTTTGTCTAGAAAGAATATCCGAACACTTTTGACATCTTCTGAGTAAAAAATCCATTCCACTGGATTGGAAGGCTTTGTTAAGAAGGATTGCATTCAAATGATTAGATTTGAATGGATTGGAAGAATGGAAGAATGGAAGAATGGATTCCACTGGATTGGAAGGTGTTAGAGTCGGGGATCTCTGGTTGCCGCAAGGTTGCCCTTGTGTCAAGCAGGAACCCTCTCCTCCACGTCAGGGCGCAGGATAACCCCTCGCGAATGACCCTTGCTCACCCTCTAGGTGCGTGGCGTGAGCAGCCAAGGCGATTCCTCAGGCGTTGTTGGTTAAGCACTTGCAATCATACACCCAGTAAATACATCAATCCCCCCAGAAACGGACACCAGACTTGGATATATATAAAAATACGCTTCTTTATGTAAAAATAGGTATATATATCTCAGCAGACTTATCACAAGACCAATAACGTTTTCGCTATGCCACCAGGTTATAAAGCAGGCAAATGTTCTTTGTTCGTAGTTTCAAATAGATACTTTGCAGTCTCTTGCAAATGTTACTTGTGGGTCCAGTACTCACAGAGATCGGCTCCTGCGAACGGGGAAATAAGGCGTTGCGGGCCCCGGGCCCGATACTGGAACTTCCTTAGTGATGTGGAGAGTCGGCACAGGTCGGTGCGACTCTCAGCTTAAGAAGTGTTCTTGGGTCCTCAATCAGCAGGTGTGGGCAAGTAGGCAGGCGCGGCCAGCGACCCTTTAGCACGGCGGTGCAGGAGGGTCTCCACAGCGGGGGCGGCGCGGCCTGAGATGTCCGGGGATAGCGAAGCGGGGTCGCAGGGCACGGTCAGTGCAGCTGGATGACCCGGCGTAGATCACAGTCGTCGGACGGCTTCCGGCGGGAGGGGTGATAGCGCGGTCAGCGCGCTCCAGTAGCAGGCGGTGACAGGGATGCAGGCGGCCTGGCCCGGGGACAGAGAGCGGCTCTGGACGGAGCGGGGCTCTCACGGGTTTGAGGCAGGCAAGCTTCTGAGTGTCACGGCCCTAGGAGGGGCGATCAGGGGCGCAGTCTCTTTCCAGCGGGATGCACACACGGCTCGAATTGGAGGACGAGCAAAAGCACAGAGAACCCACTGGTCCTGGGGTTCAGTTCAGGGGGCAAGCTCAGATCAAGCCCTTGGAGAATGTTCAAGCACAAAGTAGCAAAGTCTTTTCAGTAGTCTCTTCCTCTCCTTTCTCAGCAAGGCAAGCAGCAGGCCAGCTCCTCCAGCGTCTTCTTCTGCTTCTAGTCGGGCAGAGGTTCTTTGTGGTAAACAGGATTCTGATTTCTTAGGAGCCAGGCTCCTACTTTTATACCATGATTCTTTTGTTCTTTAGCGCCAGGGGGCCTGGGCCTGGCTCAGTCCAGTTCTGGAGCACTTTGTTATGGTGACTCTGCTCTTTCCTTTCAGCAGCAGGGCAGAGACATCAGCCGCTCCACAGGGGGCGGCGCCGGCTTTGTGGTGGCAGAGCACAGGTCTATTCAAGAGTCAAGGTGTACTCCTCCCACCCATCCAGGTGTCACCTCTCTACCCACCACCTGGCAGCCAACCTGTCTCTGGGGATTCCCCAACCCTGCTCCTTACTGTTGCTAGGCAGAACACACACACACACACCAGAGGCGGACTGAAATGGTCAGGTCAGTAAATACTAACTTTCTAAAAGTAGTATTTACAAACCCAGGATATTAAAATAAACTTGACTACAAGAAGTATTTTATTATTCTGAGTTCAGGCATACTAAACTTGACACTCTACCATGCTCTCGGAGTCCACTGGGGTCACAGCGCCGGCGTGATCCCAGCAGCCCATTCTGGCCTATGGAGAGCAGGTAGCCTTCAATAGTGAAAAACGACAAGGGCTGTAATTCACTACTAAGACATGCCACACACATCAGGGCATGTCCTACCTTATGCCTACAATGCACCCTGCCCGTGGGCCTACCAGAGGGGTGGCTAATATGTAGGTAAGGGAAGGTTTAGGGACTGGCAAGTGGGGGCACTTGCGCAGTCAGCGCGACAGTCCCAGACTGCATGCAGGGTCTGCGGTGGCAGACCCTAGACACATTTTACAAAGCTGCTTTCTGTGGGTGGCGCAACCAGCGCTGCAAGCCCACCAGCAGCATTGGCATTCACAAGCCCTGGCACCCCTGGTGCACTTTACTGGGGACTGACAGTGAACCCAATAAACCAATCAGGGACATCAATTACAGGTACACTTTACCTAGGGAGCACTTGCACTGCGGCACGGATTAGCCGTGGCACAGTGCCCTGAGCGGACAACACCAGCAAAACAGTCGAGGCACACCATCAAAAAGTGGAAGGGAAACTCACGCCAAGGTGCCAGGTCTAACATGTGTCCCCTCCAGCTGAAATGTGGGGAGAACTACCCTTGCCCAGGGGGTTCCTCGTCACTAAGGCGGAAATACCTGGACAGACCGTCAGCGTTGGCGTGATCTGTACCAGGACGGTGTTCCACCGTAAAGTCCATACCCTGTAGGGAGATGGACCACCTCAACAGCTTCGGGTTCTCACCCCTCATTTGCATCAACCATCTGAGGGGCCTGTGGTCCGTCTGAACCCGGAAGTGAGACCCAAACAAGTAGGGTCTTAGCTTCTTCAGCGCCCAGACCACAGCAAATGCTTCTCGCTCAATTGCACTCCACCTACTTTCCCGTGGAAGTAACCTCCTACTGATGAAGGCTACGGGTTGGTCCCAGCCCTCCTCAGTCATCTGTGAGAGAACAGCCCCTACACCATGCTCTGAAGCGTCTGTCTGTACTAGGAATTCCTTGGAGAAGTCAGGGGCCAAGAGCACGGGCGCCGTGCACATGGCAGTCTTCAGGGTGTCGAAAGCTTTCTGACAGGTGTCAGTCCAGATCACGTTCCTGGGCTGCTTCTTAGAAGTCAGCTCTGTCAAGGGGGCAACGATTGTTCCATAGCCCTTGACAAACCTCCTGTAGTACCCAGTGAGCCCCAGGAAGGCCCTCACTGCGGTCTGCGTCTTGGGGGGTTCCCAAGCCAGGATGGTCTCAATTTTGGGTTGCAAGGGTGCCACCTTGCCACTCCCCACTTGGTGTCCCAAGTACACCACGGAACCCTGCCCGATCTGGTACTTGCTTGCCTTGATCGTGAGGCCTGCTCGGCGCAGAGCCATCAACACTTCCCAGAGGTGGCGCAGGTGTTCGGGCCAGGTGGCACTGAACACTGCGATGCCATCCAGGTAGGCGGCACTGAACGCATCCAGCCCAACCAGTACCTGGTTGACCAACCTCTGGAAGGTGGCAGGGGCATTCTTCATTCCAAATGGCATGACTCGGAACTGGAAGTGCCCATCTGGTGTAGAGAATGCGGACCTCTCTTTGGCCCCATCGGTCAAGGCGATCTGCCAGTACCCAGACGTTAAATCAAACGTGCTGAGGAACCGGGCAGCCCCCAGCCGATCAATGAGCTCATCAGCTCTGGGGATGGGGTGCGCGTCAGTCTTCGTTACTGAATTGAGTCCTCTGTAGTCCACACAGAACCGGAGTTCAGGTGTGGCTCCCGGCGCAGCAGCTTTGGGGACCAAGACCACGGGGCTGGACCAAGGACTGCTGGAGGACTCAACCACCCCTAGCGCAAGCATCTTGGAGACCTCCTCCTTGATGCAAGCTCTGACCCTGTCAGTTACCCTGTAAGCCTTGTGCTTCACGGGTAAGCTGTCTCCTGTGTCCACATCATGGACGCACCAATCTGTGACACCAGGAACCAGGGAGAACCTATCGGAAAACTGCCCCAGCAAGTGGCGGCAATCTTCCTGTTGTTCGGGCGTCAGGGTGGGTGAGAGGTTAACTCCATCCACTGACCCATCTTTCTCAGAGGCCACTAAGAGGTCAGGAAGAGGCTCGGTCTCCTCTTCTATTCCATCATCAGTGGCCAGCAGCATGCCCACTTCGGTCCTCTCTAAGTGGGGCTTAAGGCGGTTAACATGTAGGACCCTCAAAGGGTTCCTGGGAGACTGCATGTCCACCAAGTAGGTGATAGGACTTTTGCGCTCCACAACCTCAAATGGACCTGTCCACTTATCCTGAAGTGCACAAGGCTCCACTGGGGCCAAGACCCACACCTTTTGTCCAGGTTGAAGCTCTACCAGAGTGGCATTCCGGTCGTACCACCGCTTCATCTCCTCCTGGCTGGCTTCCAGATTTGCCTCAGCAAGTTGCCTGAAACGCCTAGTCTGGTTTCGGAAGGCCAGCATGTAACTATATACATTCTGGGGAGGTTTCCTGGGAGATTGCTCCCAGCCTTCCTTTACCAAACTTAGAGGTCCTCTTACCGGGTGACCATACAGAAGCTCAAAGGGGCTGAACCCTAGAGACTTCTGTGGCACCTCTCGGTAAGCGAAGAGCAGGCATGGCAAGAGGACGTCCCACTTACGCCTCATTGGACCGTCCAGGCCCATGATCATGCCTTTGAGGGTTCGGTTGAATCTCTCAACCAACCCATTTCCTTGGGGGTGGTAAGGAGTGGTGAACTTGTAAGTTACCCCACACTCCTTCCACAGGGATTTCATATATGTGGATATGAAATTGGTCCCCCTGTCGCTCACCACCTCTAGAGGGAATCCCACTCGGGAGAAAATTCCCATCAGTGCCCGTCCCACCACGGGGGCCGTCACTGTCCTCAGAGGGATGGCTTCAGGGTACCGGGTGGCATGGTCCACCAAGACCAGGATGAACCTGTTGCCCAGGGCTGTCTTGGGGTCCAGAGGCCCCACAATATCAATACCCACTCGTTGGAATGGCGTACCGACCACAGGGAAAGGTTGCAGAGGAGCCTTGTGCTTCCCTCCACTCTTACCACTTGCCTGGCAAGTCTGACAGGTTCGGCAGTAGGAATCTGAATTCTTGTGCATTTGGGGCCAGTAAAAGTGGGTGACAAGCCTGTCATAGGTCTTGTCCATCCCCAAATGTCCTGCTAACGGCACATCGTGAGCCAGCCCCAGTAGGAAGGTTCTGAACTTCTGGGGTACCACCAGCACACGGGCTGACCCAGGTTCAGCAGCCTTAGGCTCGGAATACAGGAGGTCACTCTCCCAGTACACGTAATGTGTTTTGGCCTGAACACCATTGGCCTGGTCTGCAGCCTGCTGCCGCATACCCACGAGAGAAGGGCATTCTTTCTGCTCCCTGCAGAATTCCTCCCTGGAGGGACCTCCTTCTTGCTGCCAATGGGTCAGCTCAGGCAAGTCTCCCAGTTCGGCGATCTGTTCCCCGGTAGGCTCCAGAGCATCCCCCTCCGGGTCTGCTTCCTCCTGGGCCGTGGGAACTTCGGGGGCCGGCTTCCCGCGCCTCCTGCGCCTTCTCCCTAAAGCCGGTTCCTGGACCTCTCCCTCAGGCTCCAGGACCCTCTCAACACCCCTACTGGCTGCCATGGACCGGGTGGTCATGCACGCCCAGTCGGGTAGACCCACCATCCTCAGATGCGTGGTCTTCTCCACCTTTTCCCAAGGGGAGCTCTCCAGGTCGTTCCCTAGCAGACAGTCTACAGGCATGTCAGTTCTCACAGCGACTTGTAGAGTACCAGAGACCTCCCCCCACTCAAAGGGAACTTGAGCCATTGGACAACGACTCTCTATGTTGTCAGCATTGACAACCCTACAGTAGGCATTGGGTACAATCTGCTCTTGAGACACCAGGTGTTGCCTCACCGAGGTCACGCTGGCTCCTGTATCTCTAAGAGCCTCCACCTTCTTTCCATTGATGGTCACTACTTGCCCATATTTCTTAGTGTTAGAGGGTAAGTAGGTTTCAGGGACCATCTCACTGTCTCCTAGCGAGACTAGGGTCATCTGCCCGGGACCCCCACCCTCCTGGACTGCTACCTCCTCCCCAAAGTTAATATTAGCTACTTGCCGGGGTGGAGCACCAGTGGGTGCAGTCTTACCAAACAGGCGACACTTAGGATCAGAGGCAATGTGACCCGGGTCACCACACCTGTAACAATTGAAGGGCCCCTTTGGAACAGGTCTACCTGTCGGGGCCCCGTTCTGCTGCGGGGGTGGGGGAGGCTGAGAACCCTTCTGCTGGTTCCCTTGGGGATTACTTTGGGGGCCTTTTTGGAACCCCTTCTGTTTACCCCTGTCCCCCCCACTCTTCTGCTGGGGACCCTGCCCACCTTTGGCGGAGTCTCCCACTTGACCCTTGTGGACCCTGGTGCTGAGCCAGCGGTCCGCCTCCTCAGCAAGCTTCCTCGGGTTGGACAGCTTGCTATCAATTAGGTGCTGGCGTAGCTCAGGAAAACATTGACTGGACAAGTGCTCCCATGCAATTAAATCAAGCAGCCCTTGATAATCATTCACTTTGCTACCCTTCACCCAACCATCCAGCGCTCTGCAGAAAAAGGTCACATACTCCACATACGTACTCTCAGGGATCTTCTTGGTCTCCCTGAACCTCTGTCTATATAGCTCAGGAGTTAACCCATACCTTGTCATTAAAGCTTCCTTCATATGGGGGTATGAGGCTTGGAGATCTAAGGGCAAATCTAACAGTGTGTCACGCCCTTCAGCAAGGAACCTTCCCCACAACCCCGCTCCCCAGTCTTTCTCAGGGACCCGGTGTGAAGACATGGCCACCTCGTAGGCTCTAAACCACTGCCCTATGTCATCCTTTCTAAAATACTCCTTTACTACATCTTTGGGGATGTACACCTTGGACTCTACCTGCGCTGGTGGAGTGCTGCCACCAGAAGGAGCGGTATCCAAACTTTTCGCCTTCAGCTCCAACTCCTTCAACCTGATATCATGATCCATTTGGCGTTGTTGTGCCTCCAGGGCCAACTTCTGCTTTTCCATTTCCATTTGTCCTGCCAACTTTGCCATCTCCATTGCATGCGCCCTGTCTGCTACCCTGTCTGCCAGCTTCTCTGGCGACCGGACTCTGCTCGGCTCCTCAAGGTTGTCGGGTGGAACGATGTCCCCCGCATTCCGTGGGTCTCGTGACTCCTTCCAGGCTCTCAACGCCTTGGTGTACTGGGTCTTCCTCTTGAATCCAGCATGGGGGACTCTGAATTTTACACTGTAGCCTTTCAATTGCTCCATCGTGTAGCCTCCCAGTCTCTCCCAATCCACCTCATCTATTCCAGAAATCACAGAGAGTGCTCTTCCAGCGGAGAGTGAGCTAGGCATGATTGCAGTAATGGCAGATGTCTCAACAAAGTTCCAAAAATGAAAACCTGTGGCTGCGTTATTTGGTCTGCTCTCACTATCTGGTGATTAATAATTCACTGTATGCAAATTACAAGTGCAAATCCGAAATCCCACCCGCTGCCAACAATGTTAGAGTCGGGGATCTCTGGTTGCCGCAAGGTTGCCCTTGTGTCAAGCAGGAACCCTCTCCTCCACGTCAGGGCACAGGATAACCCCTCGCGAATGACCCTTGCTCACCCTCTAGGTGCGTGGCGTGAGCAGCCAAGGCGATTCCTCAGGCGTTGTTGGTTAAGCACTTGCAATCATACACCCAGTAAATACATCAATCCCCCCAGAAACGGACACCAGACTTGGATATATATAAAAATACGCTTCTTTATGTAAAAATAGGTATATATATCTCAGCAGACTTATCACAAGACCAATAACGTTTTCGCTATGCCACCAGGTTATAAAGCAGGCAAATGTTCTTTGTTCGTAGTTTCAAATAGATACTTTGCAGTCTCTTGCAAATGTTACTTGTGGTTCCAGTACTCACAGAGATCGGCTCCTGCGAACGGGGAAATAAGGCGTTGCGGGCCCCGGGCCCGATACTGGAACTTCCTTAGTGATGTGGAGAGCCGGCACAGGTCGGTGCGACTCTCAGCTTAAGAAGTGTTCTTGGGTCCTCAATCAGCAGGTGTGGGCAAGTAGGCAGGCGCGGCCAGCGACCCTTTAGCACGGCGGTGCAGGAGGGTCTCCACAGCGGGGGCGGCGCGGCCTGAGATGTCCGGGGATAGCGAAGCGGGGTCGCAGGGCACGGTCAGTGCAGCTGGATGACCCGGCGTAGATCACAGTCGTCGGACGGCTTCCGGCGGGAGGGGTGATAGCGCGGTCAGCGCGCTCCAGTAGCAGGCGGTGACAGGGATGCAGGCGGCCTGGCCCGGGGACAGAGAGCGGCTCTGGACGGAGCGGGGCTCTCACGGGTTTGAGGCAGGCAAGCTTCTGAGTGTCACGGCCCTAGGAGGGGCGATGAGGGGCGCAGTCTCTTTCCAGCGGGATGCACACACGGCTCGAATTGGAGGACGAGCAAAAGCACAGAGAACCCACTGGTCCTGGGGTTCAGTTCAGGGGGCAAGCTCAGATCAAGCCCTTGGAGAATGTTCAAGCACAAAGTAGCAAAGTCTTTTCAGTAGTCTCTTCCTCTCCTTTCTCAGCAAGGCAAGCAGCAGGCCAGCTCCTCCAGCGTCTTCTTCTGCTTCTAGTCGGGCAGAGGTTCTTTGTGGTAAACAGGATTCTGATTTCTTAGGAGCCAGGCTCCTACTTTTATACCATGATTCTTTTGTTCTTTAGCGCCAGGGGGCCTGGGCCTGGCTCAGTCCAGTTCTGGAGCACTTTGTTATGGTGACTCTGCTCTTTCCTTTCAGCAGCAGGGCAGAGACATCAGCCGCTCCACAGGGGGCGGCGCCGGCTTTGTGGTGGCAGAGCACAGGTCTATTCAAGAGTCAAGGTGTACTCCTCCCACCCATCCAGGTGTCACCTCTCTACCCACCACCTGGCAGCCAACCTGTCTCTGGGGATTCCCCAACCCTGCTCCTTACTGTTGCTAGGCAGAACACACACACACACACCAGAGGCGGACTGAAATGGTCAGGTCAGTAAATACTAACTTTCTAAAAGTAGTATTTACAAACCCAGGATATTAAAATAAACTTGACTACAAGAAGTATTTTATTATTCTGAGTTCAGGCATACTAAACTTGACACTCTACCATGCTCTCTGAGTCCACTGGGGTCACAGCGCTGGCGTGATCCCAGCAGCCCATTCTGGCCTATGGAGAGCAGGTAGCCTTCAATAGTGAAAAACGACAAGGGCTGTAATTCACTACTAAGACATGCCACACACATCAGGGCATGTCCTACCTTATGCCTACAATGCACCCTGCCCGTGGGCCTACCAGAGGGGTGGCTAATATGTAGGTAAGGGAAGGTTTAGGGACTGGCAAGTGGGGGCACTTGCGCAGTCAGCGCGACAGTCCCAGACTGCACGCAGGGTCTGCGGTGGCAGACCCTAGACACATTTTACAAAGCCGCTTTCTGTGGGTGGCGCAACCAGCGCTGCAAGCCCACCAGCAGCATTGGCATTCACAAGCCCTGGCACCCCTGGTGCACTTTACTGGGGACTGACAGTGAACCCAATAAACCAATCAGGGACATCAATTACAGGTACACTTTACCTAGGGAGCACTTGCACTGCGGCACGGATTAGCCGTGGCGCAGTGCCCTGAGCGGACAACACCAGCAAAACAGTTGAGGCACACCATCAAAAAGTGGAAGGGAAACTCACGCCAAGGTGCCAGGTCTAACAGAAGGCTTTGTTAAGAAGGATTGCATTCAAATGATTAGATTCACATGAAAATCAGACATCACCTTTGGAAGAAAGGTAGAGCAGGTTTTCATTATCTTATCCGTCTCTATGAAAACCTGTATAATGCTTGTGAACACAGGGCCTGGATTTCCCTGACTGTGCACAGGCCTAATAGCGACTGGTAATGCTGTCTTCCCTGATAAATGTTGCAGAATCACCATGTGTAAATGTTCAAAAGGCGTACACATCAACTTTGAAAGCACAATATTTAATTCCCATGGTATAGAAGGGATCCAAATAGGAGAAAAAACTGTTTGATACACTTTAGGCAATGCTTCACCTTTGGTATTGAAAAACGTGGTTTGAGAAGGACATTTACTATATGCACTAATCGCTGCAAGGTGTAACTTTATAGATGTACAAAAAAAGTCCAGATATGGAAGAACCGCCTCCTCTTGTCATCTAATAGGATAATAGTTATTCTGCATACACCAGATGCAGATTTTCTTCCCCATAATCATTTCCAAATGGTCCAGGCATTCAGGGACAATGGTCTTGAGTGAATTGCTCCTGCTTGCTCATACAATATATTGTGGTTGAATTATCCACATAAGCAAGAAAAGTACTCGCCCTGAACGGAGGGAAGAATAATTTCAGATCTAAATGGACAGCTCTTAGCTCCAACACTCAGAAGGCCAATCATCACTCACCTGACCCATGCTGGAGGCTGTAGAAATGAAGACTAGGCCACCAATACCGCAGGCTAGTTACCTTAACACACAGGTTTCGAGACTTGTGTAATGGCAGCGACCTTCAATGTAATGGGGGCTGGGCCCCAATGATTCTGGGCAAGTAACATGAGACTACATGGTTTATTAAGAGAAAATGTAAAGGACTAAGTAACAAGCTCTGCTTTGTACAATGGAATTTGGGTTTTAATGGCAGCATAAGAGAACATTCATTTGTTCGAGGAAGATGGAGTAGGGTAGTGAGACAAAGCAAATGTTTAAAATTGCCCTACTGGTGTCCTTCCACAGAGGGAAATCATTCAAGACAAAGACAACCTGCATAGTCAATACAATGACAGCAATCATTGTAATCAATAGTATGTAACAATAAAATTGTTTAGCAGAAATCTCTAATAATAGAAACAACAATGAGCCTAACTTAAAAAAGTGTTTCTGTTTGCACAAGGCTGTTTAACTGTGAAATCTGTGATGTATAAACAAATTACTTTTCTATATTAACCCTCAGAAGGCAAAATAAACCCACCTTCAAGACAAGCTTGAGTTTCCTTTAATTGCTTGTCCTTGGCAAGCTGCAGCAGGCGGGACAGCTGGCCAAAGCTGTAGACTTTGATCATAGATGAAGAAAGATAGAGCAATGGATTTCCATCTTTGTCTTTTTCCTCTGATTTCACAGTTCCTTCACTAGAGCAAATAGACATTATACAAATTAGTATGTTTCTAAGGAGTGAAGGGCTAAATAAATTAATAAGACATCTTGGCGTTTTCTACATTATTTAGGGTAGTTGTAGTTCTCAGTCAGCAGAACAGCTTGAAATAAATACATTTGACCATCCAATGGCCCGATGCGTATAAAAAAGGATCTTACACAACATATACTGACTATTGTTTTGGCAACTCTATCTTGCAAGCAGGCTGCAAAAAATGAGAAGAAATGTAATAAGCAGGTGGGAAGTTTATCACCAGGTCCTGATCCTAGACAGGGTTATTAAGGGTCTCTGGAGTGCCTGTGTGCAATCACAACGGATTACATTTCATGGTAGGTTGCCTGTTAGAAGGCCTGTAGGAGGCCAGAACACCAATGGGTCAGGGAGCAGAGAGGTCACCCATCCCAAGAAGGTGAGTCCTTCAGTCCACGGGCAGGCCCCTAAATGCTGAGGCCTAAGGAAGGTGAGAATTAAAAAGAAACAGCAGCTGGCATAAGGCAGGGTAAGGCAATGAGGTACGGGATAAGATTCTGGAGACGATGAGTGAAACTGAGACAGTTTACAGCCATCTACCAGTATGAACAGGTTAACCAGTGCAAGATGCATGCATTTTTTTTTTTTTTTTTTTTTTGAAACCGTTTATTGCAATCTCAAATAGTTACAAGTATGGGCCTACAACCGTCTGGCCGGCCGCTAGAGTGGCAGTAGCATATGACATACATACAGAAAAATCTCTAGGCGGTGCAAAAAGGGTAAATCAGGAGATATCAGTAGTGCAGGCCACATAACTCCGAACCAACAATGCGGTTTCCTTTTGTCAAAACACAACACAAAAACAACCACACCCGCAAGGCAACCCGCAATCCCAAGTGACAGCACGTGCTCCGTAAGTGGGGGACCCCAACCAATCGCCAAACTCTGAAGAGGGGAATGAGAACAGATCAGGGACTGGGGAACCACGGGCCCATGGCTGGGGGAGGGGGTCGGCTAGGGGGACGGAGATGGTGAGGCAGCCGGCAGCAGTGGCGGCTCGCAAATACCCCCGCGGTAGGCGTTCCAGGGGCCCCAGATTTTCACCCACGCCCCAGGCTTACCCCTCGCAACATACACCACCTTTTCACGAAACATACACCAGTCCATGTGTTCTTTCCAGGCCGACACCACCGGAGGCCTCTGGGATCCCCACAATTGAGCAATGTCACGCTTAGCTATCATGTATCCTAGAGTCACCCACCGCGTCTGCGGAACCGAGTAGTCAGTTGGCTCCCACACATTCAGCAAGCATCTCCTCGCTTCAGGCAACAGCACGACACGCGTAACCACTCGCAGGACCTCGTGCACACCACGCCAGAATCGCTCCACCTTTGGGCATTCCCACAGAATATGCAAGAAAGTTGCCAAAGCACCACAGCCACGCTTACACAGTCCATCCTCAGCAAAGCCCATACGTAGAAGCCTTGGCCCCGTCACATAAACCCGGTGGAGGATCTTAAGCTGGACGAAGCGAAGGCGAGCCGGGATGGCCACCTCCTTCGGAGAGGCCACCGCGGACATCCAGTCCTCGTCGTCCAACTCCAGCCCATCGGCAACCCAGGCCTCGCGGAGGCCAGTCAGCAGGCCCGATCGGTCGTTGATCAGTTTTTTATATATAAGGGAGATCGTGCTGTCTGGGACATGGCCATCCAGTACTCTGTCCTCCAGGGGGGAAGACTCCGGAATGGATGCGACATCCGGGAAGACGGAGCCCAGCGCGTGGCGGACTTGTAAGTACCGGAAGTACTCACTGCCTTGCAACTGAAACTCCGTCTGCAGCATCTCGAAAGTTTTGAATCCCCCCCTCGTCCAGAGATCTCCCACTGTGCTGATGCCGATCGTGTCCCACTTCTCGAAGCCCTTCGAGGTCCACAAGGAGCCCAACCTCGCCGATGCATATAGCGGTGACGCCCGGGTCAAACGGTCCTTCCACCCCATAGCTGCGTTAGCCGCGTGCCACACACGCACCATGACACGCGTCGGTCCCGTCAGGCGAGGGTCCGGCGCGCCAGAGTAGAGCGCCCGATTGTAGTCGCCACCGGGCAGGAGCATCTTGTCCATTTCAAATGCCGGGTTCAGGGCGGGCCCGTAAAGGCCATGATTAATCGCAGCTAGCTGGGAGGCCCAGTAATACCGTTTAATATCCGGGAGGGCAACCCCCCCATCATACCACGGGAGCGTCAATTTAGCCAAGGCGATACGTGGCCTCCCGTCCCAGAACAGGCGACGCTGCAAACTCTCCACCTCTCGGAAGTAGCGCGCCGGAACCAAATCCATAGTGTTCTGGAGAGCGTACAGAAAGCGCGGCAACGACATCATCTTAAACAAGGCCGCTCGGCCAAGCGGCGAGAGCGGCAGACGCCGCCAACGCACCACGTCCTCCTTCAAGCGCTGGAGGGGGGGCAACAAATTCCGCTCGTAGCGGGCCTCCGGGTCCAGAGTAATATATATACCCAGGTACCAA
Organism: Triturus cristatus; assembly: GCF_964204655.1. Lineage (NCBI taxonomy): Eukaryota > Metazoa > Chordata > Amphibia > Caudata > Salamandridae > Triturus > Triturus cristatus. The sequence continues at coordinate 428,813,475 of NC_140593.1, forward strand.
AACCCCTGGGAGGCAATCTGGATCGGACAGTCCCGTGGTAGGACCGGAGCCTCCCCGGCAAGCACATATACACAGGATTTCGCCCAGTTGATGACGAGGCCTGAGTTGCGACCGAATGAGCGCAAAACATCAACTAGGACGATCAGTGATTTACGCGGGGAGGCGAGATATAGAAGGATATCATCAGCGTAGAGGGACACACGGTCCTCATGCTCGGGGGTCCAACGGAGACCACGGATGGAAGGGTGCCACCGCAGCCACTCCGCCAGGGGCTCCAGGGCCAATGCAAACAGGAGAGGCGACAGGGGGCAACCCTGTCGCGTGCCCCGTCCCAGTGCGAATGGGGCCGAAACTCGTCCATTCACCACCACCTGCGCCAATGGGCTGGAATACAGCAACTTGACCCAGCTGATGAAGCCCGGTCCAAAGCCAAACTTCGCCAGCATCGCCCAAATGTATGGCCACTCAAGCGTATCAAACGCCATGGTGGCGTCCAAAGACGCCAAGATGGCCGGCTCCCGCACGAACGGGACACGCGCGAGCACCCCGTGCAAGCGTCGCAGATTAAGGGCGTGTTACGATGGGGTATGAAGCCGGACTGGTCTTGGTGGACCAAGTCGCCCACCACGCCGACCAGCCGGTTGGCCAGCACCTTGGCGAGGATTTTGGGCTCCGCGTTCAAGAGCGAGATAGGCCTATAGGATGTGACCCGCTCACGGGGTCTCCCCTCCTTGTGGATCACCACAATCGTGGCCAGACGCTGGTCCGGCGGAAGGGAACCCCGCGAGCGGGCCGCCAGGAACATCGCGCGCAGGTGGGGCGCCAGCACATCCGGTCGCAGCTTGTACAGCTCAATAGGAATGTCATTGGGGCCCATGGCCTTGCCAGATGCGACCGAGCGGATAGCAAGGGCAATTTCGTCCGAGGTGGGAGGAGCATCCAGCGAATCCCTGTCCTCCACCGAAAGGGAGGGCAGCGCGATGTCCCGAAGCAGGGCATGGGAATCCTCCTCCGAGCATGGAGAAACCGGAGAATACACCTCGCGGAAATAATCCGCGAAGCAGGAGACAATGGCGTTCGGCTCGGTAACACACACACCATCCATCCTCTCGATCAACGGAACCACACGACTCGCTCTCTCCTTTTTGTCCAACCACGCAATCAATTTACCCGCCTTATCACCCACATCATACAGTCGCCCCTGTTGCTCTCTACTGAGGCCCCTGGCCGCCTCCGTGACGAGGGCTCTATAAGCCGCCTGCTTGAGGTGTAGAACATGCAATGTGGCATCCGTCACCCCGCTCCCCAGGTCACCCTCTAGTTCAGTAATTTCGGCCTCCACCCGGGTTACCTCCTCCCGCTCGCGCCTCGGGGCATGGGAGATAAAGGAGAGGGCCTCCCCCCTAAGAACTACCTTAAAAGCCTCCCAAAGGGAGATGGCAGACGGGACAGACCCCACATTCTCTTCAAAGTACCGCTGCAAGGATTTGATCAATTCGGCTCGAATAGTGGGGTCGCGCAGGTACCAGGCATTGATTGGGGCTACCCTGCCCTCCCCCCTCGGGAAGACATCAAGATGCAGCAGTAGTGGGGAGTGATCTGAAATACCCCGCGCCAAATGGCGCACCTCTCCCACCCTCCCAGCATAGGCCGCAGGAACAAGGATATAATCAAGCCGCGAGAGGCTACCATGGGCACCCGAGAGGAAGGTGTATTGCAGCTGCGCGGGATGCTGTAGTCGCCAGCAATCCACCAACCCTAGTGTATCTAAGAGGCCGGACAGCCACGCCTGTGCCCGGGGGAGGTCCCTGGGGGGATGACGATCCATAGACCCAGAAGCCACCGCATTGAAGTCCCCCCCAACTACCAGAAGCCCATCCGGGAGGTCAAGGAGAAGGCGCCCCAGGTCCGCAAACGTGGTTGATTGCAACCCCGGCGGGACGTACACTGATACAAAAACGACCACCCTGCCCTCCATTCTACCCACCAAGACAGTGTAACGTTCCCTCTCATCATGGCGCACCCCATCAATCTCCAATGGGAGCGAGTTCTTAATCATGATGCCCACCCCCCGCGAGCCCGAGGTGAAGCCCGAATGGGCCACCAAGCGATAGCCTCTCCGATTCATGGCATGAAAGGAGTTACCTATAAGGTGTGTCTCCTGCAGGAAGATCACATCTGGTGAAATTCGTTTCAGATACTGCAGGACCACACCACGCTTAATCCTATCCCCCAGTCCGTTAACGTTCCATGATAACACAGTCAGATCCCTACCCCCATCATACATGAAAGCCATCAATCGTCCCCCATAGAGCCTCTCGAAAACAACAATACAGTAAAGGGTTCGCCTTGCGGTGCAAACAAACAACACTCCACCCCCACCCACCCATCCCAACAGAACTCCCCCCTCCCTGCACCCCTGCATGAGCCCAGACAGCCCCCCCAAAGTGCAGTGTGCCTGTCGCCCCATAGATGAAAAACTAACTAGTCCCCCAGAGGAGGAGGGAAAGCCCCCAACGGACCCCGTACTACCTCCATAGGAGGGGAACATACACGATCAGTGAATGGTAACCAAAATATTGTCCAGAGCAAGGCCTACTATGCACCCCTCAGTTCTGATCCGGCGAGCCCTCCCCGCCAACCGCACCCCCCCACCCCCCCGGCCCCGATCCCCAGGCAGAGTATCCAACCAGTCCCCAGCCGCCTCGGGACGGTCAAAGAAGTGCGTGCGACCATCCACCTCCACCCTCAGTTTAGCTGGAAAAAGCATTGAGTACTTAAGGTTCATGTCCCGTAGGCGACGTTTAACTCCGAGAAAACTCAGTCTCTGCTTTTGGACCATCGGAGTAAAGTCAGGGTAGAAATTCACGTCCATATTATCGAGCTTGACCGGTCCCTGTAGCCTGGAAGTCTGCAAGATAGCGTCTCTGTCCCGAAAGTTAAAAATCCGGGCAATGAGAGGCCGCGGCGGGGCTCCGACCTTAGGTCTTCCTCCGGGGACCCTGTGAGCACGTTCCACCGCAAAAAGTTTTCTCAGCCCCCGGGGCTGGAGATGGGTGAGGATCAGGTCTTCCACAAACAAATCTGCCGCCTCCTCCTCCCGTCCCTCCGGCACCCCGACAATACGAACGTTGTTCCTCCGGGCCCGACCCTCGGCGTCCTCCAATCGACGGTCCATCATGGCGCTCGCCTGGCCAAGCCGGTGCACCTCCTTTTGAAGGGCCGCCACGTCTGTAGTGAGACTCGAGGTGGTGTGGGCCAGGGAATCGACCCGGTCATTTGTTTTAGACAAGTCGGCTCTCACCAGGCCCACCTCAACCAGGGCCGAGTCTATCTTCTGCGCCAGAGTATCAAAGCGCTGGTCCACCGAGGCCTTCATCTCGGCAATGGCGCCCATGACGTCCCGGAGGGTCAGATCCGCGGGTTGAGCGGACGCCTCAGCCGGGCCCGCGGGGGATGTACGCTGTGCCTCTGGGGAACCCTTCTGGAGGGTGTAGCGGTCCATACTGTTTGACTGAGGTGCCGGGCCGCGGCGGGTCGATTTCACCTTGGCCCGGTCGCCATCTTGCTTTGTGGACATGTCGCACTCCCAAAGTCGTGCCAATCTCTTCGAAAGGGTCGATAAACCAGTTCACGGGTTCCGGGGGGGGGGTGACCACTGGACCGGAGGACAACTCACAGCCGGCGGGTCAGCCGGGCACAGGGACAAGGCCACACCACCGCACCCTGCTCCGCAACCCTACCTCGCTGGAGGGCAAGGAGGGCGCAAAAGCGAAAGTGAAAGCGCGGGGTACGCGAGTCACCCAGCCCTGCCCGCCGCTGTTGTTCGCTTTGTCCCCGGATCGCCCCACAACTCCAATCCGGGGGGCCGGCGCGGAGAAGGCCGCAATCTTCGATCGGTGCTCCCTCCCGTGTCCGGGGTCCGATTCGAAAACGGAAAACGGGTGCCGCCTCAGCTCGGGTACACAGACACAGTCCCCTCATCAAATACAGGATATAATCAGGATTAATTCAGGAGGTCGCAGAGGTCCTCGGGAGCTTCGCACCTACGCGGCCATCTTGGTTGCGCGCTAGGCTCCTCGATGCATGCATTTTTAAAATGAAATAGACTAGATGTATTCACTGTAGTGCAAATACTGCTCCTTGCTTTGTGCTCACATTTGCGCATGTTAAATCATGAGGGTGCTTATCTGTTCTAGGCCATCATTTGGAGCGAGAGACTCTGTGTATCTGGAATGACCACTTTGTCTGTGTAGTGAATAGTTACAGGAAACTACAAATAGGCACCTGCTTCAGTAGCATATGGCCACTAAGAACTTGCTGTGGGCATATATGTAAAATCTGCTGGTCCGAGTTTTGAGTCTTAATAAAATAGTCAGAAATGTTAAAAACAGAAGAGAATCAAAGTTCTGAACAGTGGAGGAACGTAAGCGAGTAGATTCAACTGTAACTTCAGCTCTTCACCCAGAAATTGCAGAATCTGCACTACCAGCAAATTCTAAATCAGGCACTTGGACTTTACAATGCAAATTTCGGCATTTACTTTGAAATCCATCCCTAATACTTTATCATCAATTTCTTTTTGTTAAAGGAAATGTTTCTGAGGATAGGCTTGATTAATTGATTGAGGCATTTGTAAAAAGAACAAGTAGCCAGAAAAATGGTGTACTGGCACTGATTGGGATGAAGTGAGGAGGAGCTCTAATTAGGAAGTGAATATTTATGTTTTAACAGATTCCTGAACTTAATAATAAATGTGGGAGAGCAACGACTGAACAGGAGTAGGAGTGTGTTTCAATCATTAGCAGTGACAGTTAACATGAAGGGAAAGAGCTACAGTTTGGGCAAAGTCATTTAAACCTGGGAACATTTCAGGAGGAATGCAGAACTGGAACGAAGAGTCCTAACAGGTTTATCCCCACTGACATTTGAGCTCAGATATAAAGGCGATGAAGTATAGGGTGCTTTGTAGCATAGTCACAAAGCCTTAAACTATCAGTATTTTTGTATTGAGAGGCAATGAAGGGTGACCCGGTGGGACAGATTCTAGAACGCCTGTTTAAAATATAAAAGAAGAGAGCAGCCACATCTTGTGTTAGTTGTTGTTTCGCCATCACATGTATGTCTTCATAAAGAGAATTGCAGTAGTCAAGCCTGGATAATATAAGTTCTTGAATTACAGCTTTGCTAAAATGTTTAGGCAGAATTGGTTGGAATAATCTTTTTGATGATGCACATAAATGAAAAGCAAGAGGACAATTTCTCAATATTTGTATAAAAATAAGTTGACAGACAAAAATGATGCAGAGGGTGCTGGAATGGTAGGATGACTGAGTTACTTGGGCCACTCTCCGGTAGACCAGTGGCGGGACTGCCAAACATAAGGATCTCTGTTTTACACGAGTCAAGGTAGAGAAAAGTCTGGTCCATCCAGTTGGCGACTGAATGCACATCGTTTTTAAACTTTGATTGTAGAAAAGAGTGAATGTCAATCTTTCCTTAGCATAGTTGCCAACATTTGGAGAAAAAAAACCCAGAGGCAGTTTGCAGCACAGCTATCAATTACTTACTTGAATATTTACAACACAGATATCCCCAAAGCTCTGCCCACTCCACCCAACCCACATAATTAGAATCATTTAACTCCACCCACTTATCATAGTGTAGATTATAGGGCCTACTCAATAAAGAGACAATTGCAGGGAATTGAGACGGGCATTTCAAACTTAAGGCCAAAGTAGCGGAGTTGGAAAAATTCTCTTGTTCAGCTGCATCCCATCACAATTACTAAGACACTTAGCAGGGCTGGAAGTGCAATTGCCAGGACTGTCCCAGGATAGTGAATTACCCACGACAGTCTCCAACTTGCCGGCACTGTCTCAGCAACAACAAGACAATTGGCAGCTATGTCTTAGACTAGGTCAGGTATCATTCGTATAATTGTAAACATTTTAGTGAAAATTATTGTGTAAGGGACAAAAGAGGAGAGACATAGATGCTGATCTAGACTGGCTCAGGCTAAGATCGGACAGACACATCAGCAGTTATCTCAGAAAGGATCGATAGGATGAGACAGCCTAAGAACTAATATGTAAAAAAGACTTAAGCCACTCTAGTACATAGTACAGAACCTGACACTCATGAAAGTTTAGTAGGATTATGCAAAACACCGTGTCAATGATGCTGTGGGATACAGGAGGATTAGGGCACTTCTCTTTCTGTGTTCAGCAAGCCAATAATGCCGTTAGCTGCTGAGAGCATACTTACTGAACAGAGAGTAAAACTGGGTTGCTGTGGGTTCAGAATATTATGACTTTCTACATAGGAAAACAGTTGTTGATTTACTATGTGTTCAGTATTTCTGGGAGGAAATGGTAGGAGTGAAATCGTTCTTTTTATCAATGACATTAGGGTTTGCATTGGGCTTTTTCAGCAGAGCTTTATGCACCTTTTCCATGTGTGTTAGGCACTGATTCTCCAGGCAGAATTGAGTTATTCAGGTTGTTGAGGACAGGCACAAGGGAGATGAGGATGGGGAATGAGGTAAATGTTTATAAAATTCTTTTGTCTGAAGAAAGTACGATAGTTTGCAGCCTAGGACACGAGAGGACTATTTCTGGGTTGAATACTATTGTATTGGGGAAGCTGAAATATTGTATATTTAGAACTGTTGTTTTGTGTGGTTGCTCATATTTTAAAGACAAGTTTGATAGTGGCTGGTTTGATAGTGGCCGCCCCATTGGTCTTAATCCGACAGCATGGCTTTATTCTAGGAAGAAACACTGCTAATCATATGAGTGGGGTAGTGACTTTGTTTCATCTGGCTAATGTACACCATGCTATAATGGGGCTGGTATCATTGGACACCGAAAAAGGCATATGACCGGGTCTCTTGAGAGTTCTTGTAGATGGTTCTTTGATGGCTTGAGTTTGGGATAGGTTTTATTAAATCCATAAGGGCTATGTATAGAACCCCTCCCTATAGCTCGAATTTTCATGATGGACTTAGAATCAGAGCCAGTTACTAACTCTAGAGGGATGAGGCAGTGATGCCCCTGCTCCCCTTTACTATTTAATCTTTACATCAACCCATTTTTGACTATGTTGGAGGATAGTGTGATCATCAAATCCGTCCAATATTGGCAGGAAAGTTACCGGGTGTTTGCCTATGCGAACAATTTTGCCATTGTCACTCCCGATCCAACTATAGCTATCCTGGAGATAGAGCGACTAGCTTTTGTATTTGGGCCAATATCTGGATGTAAATTAAAAACAACTAAGATTCACATTATTTGTACCAATCAAGCTTGTACTGGTGGCCATAGGGTCATGAGTGAATTTACTTACCTTGGTATTAAAATTAGAGCATGCCTGAATGAGCTGGTAGAGGCTAACTGGGGTTATTTGCTAGCTGGGATTAAAAACAGATGGATAGGATTGAATGCCTTCATCTTTTACTGGTAGGAAGGTGAAATGTGCTTAAAGTGAACATACTATCTAAGGTGCTATATTATTTTAGATCAGTACCATTAGAACAGAGCCGCACTCAGCTCCAGAACTTGCAGTCGATATGCAGCAGGTTTATGTGGGGCCAGAGGAAACCTCATAGGGCAATGAAATGTATGACTCTACCCCGAAAGCGGGGAGGCTGGGCAGTCTCTACTTTTGCATTTTACTATTACCGGTTTAGTTGACTCAGCAGAATGTCAAGGGTGGCTGAGCGAGAAGGAGGCTTCCTTCCTCATCAAGAAAGAACCCAGGACCCCCTATTTCTATATTCTACCCAAAATTCACAAGGGGGTCACACCGGTGCCAGGGCGCCCTATAGTGTCAGGTATCGATTCAATTCTTGAACCTCTATCGCAATTCTGCGATCATTTCTTAAAACCACTGGTAAGGTGTACACCATCATACATACAAGATACCACCGATGTGTCACGCCTGCTAGACCAGGTCCAGGATACCAATGACATCAACTTCCTCATCACTCTAGATGTTGAAGCCCTCTATACGAACATCCCACAGAGGGCTACTCTAGAAGTGATTGAGGAAGTTTTGAGTCGATCTCCTTGGGAGTCACCTACTCCACCTTCATTCATCATAGACTGTGCCACGCTAGCCCTCACTGAAAACTACTTTGAATTCAGAGGCCAACTCTACCACCAGACCCAAGGTACTTCCATGGGGAGTACCTTTGCTCCCAGTGTCGCCTGTCTCTATATGGCATCATTTGAGGGAGAACATATCTTCTGTGACACAAACCCATACCGCCACAATATTCGCCTATGGAAACGTTTCATAGATGATATCCTGATCTTTTGGACAGGAGACTGTGAAAGCTACAATACTTTTTTCACATGGATTAACAATCTCAATCCTCACCTCAATTTTACTATAACAGCATCCAACTCCCAGATTGCCTTCTTGGACTTAACCATTAGGCTCACTCAAGGCAATTTCTCCACTACTCTATACAGGAAAGCTACTGATCGTAACAGCCTGTTACATTTCAACAGTTACCATCCAAGATCACTAAAAGAAAATGTACCCTTTGGGCAGTTTCTAATAGTAAGAAGGAATTGCAGTACATTGGATGAATATAAAAATGAGTCAGCGATTCTTGCCCGCAACCTGAGGGAGAGACGATACCCGGTGAGGAGTATCACCCAGTCAAGAAAACGGGCTCGGAATAACAACAGAGAAGCTCTGTTGGACCCCAAAGAAGAAAAAACTGATCCCCAAATTTTGACTTGTGTCACGACTTTCACACCGGCCACCAACCAAGTGACCAAGGTTTTGAAAAAACATTGGAATATCCTCAACACGGGGACGATGAGTCTTGAACTGCCTCGATTTGCATACAAGCGTTCTAAGAATATTAAGGATATGGTTGTACAAACCAGACCAAAACTTATAATCAAGTCCTCTCAGAAAACGCTTTGGCAATTACCCACGGTTAAAGGACACTATCCATGTGGTATGTGTAGTGCATGCACCTTTACATCTGTACACAAGACTGTTACACTCAACACTACCTTCACTTGGGAATTGAGGTCACACACAAACTGTAACACAGCTAACTGTATTTATCTCATAACATGCCCCTGCGACTTATATTATGTGAGGATGACGACTCGACCCATCAAATTGCGCATCTCAGAACACCGCAGCAATTTTCGTTGTAACAAGAACAACACCAAGATTTGTGTACATTTTCTGGAAAAAAGACACTCGCCAGACTCGGTGAAATGGCTGATTTTAGAAGCCAACCCCCATTTTTCCAAGCAGAGTCTCTTTGCGAAAGAACAGAGATGGATACACCGCTTGTCCTCCGACATTGATGTGAAGTGACCTGGTTCCATGACTTGATGTGACACACCAGACGTAGCCAGTATATATCTTTAGGTTATTTATTAAGATGTAAAGTCCATAGTATATCCCCACCAGGAGCAGCCTGCTAGCTGCTCAGCCCATCCTCTCAACTGTCTCACACCACACCAACATTCCAGTCACGTCATCATTCTACATGGAACACTCACACTGGCTGAGCAGCTAGTTACAAGATGCAGGAGAACAGTTAACCTTATATGAAGATACTACAATATCTCCCTTCTTTCCAATTGACAGTAAAACAAGGAATACAAAAAGTACATAGCAACTAGACACAAAATATAAACAAGAGATAAATAGTCCAAATCCCAAGGGTAAGATGAATAAAATATACCACGAAAGGGAACCAGACTATAAAACGGAAGGAAAAGGATAAGAAAAGGATGAAAATAAGAATGAACTATCACCATCCTCCTCTTATAATAAGACATAAACGAGAACATTAAACTCACACACTATCACCAACCTCCTCCTTCAATGAGACACAACAAACAATAAACTACCCAACGGAGATTGCAAAGACACCACATAAGATACATGTGAAAGAAAACACAGAGAATCACAATAGAGTTCGACAAAAAATACTCTAGAAATTGTAGAAACATACAGGAAGAATCACTCCCAAACAAAAACACAATGGGTGGATATCAACGTAGGTGGGACAAACACCCCCTAAACTCTGAGTATGAGAGACTAACACCCAAACGTACAGAATACAGAAATAGGACTAAAACCCACAGACTAGTGCAGCAAGAATAACAGAATTGCAGCACAGTGAGGCATCACAAGACAGATACCCACACACACAACAGCTAATATTTCAATGAAGGGACTAAAACCCAACACAAACATGAAAAAGGTGGGACTCACACCCCCTTAAAATTTAGTAAAAAGACAAATACCCATTACTAATAACATAGGAGGGACTAGGACCCCCTGTACACAGGGTAGATGGGACTAACACCCATTGCCAATAACGTAGGTGGGACTAACACCCCCTGAACACTAAGTATATGGGACTTAACCCATAAACCATGACCTAGGTGGGACTAACACCCCCTAAACACTATAGGATTAACACCCATAACTAATTTAATAAGTGGAACACTCACCCCCCATAACTGGGTAAAAGGGACAGACACCCAACTTCAAAAGTCACACCTGAGTAACTGAACAGTGACTTGCGACATGGAAATAGGGCTAAAACCCATTCCAAATAACTAAATTTGGAGCACAACCTTCAGAATGACCAATGTGCAGCATAACGTGACAAAACAAATACACTAGTGAACCAAAATGCAGCACAAAACAGAACGACAACACAAACTAGAGTGATTATACTAGCGCTTAAAAAACTCTATCACATAGCTATTGTGAAACAAGCGCCGGTGAGCGACCTCTCACCCGAGCAGTAGGTACGCTCCCAACTAGTGTGCACCATATAACTCCAATGAAGGACAGCATGGTCCGTAGACATAACTTCACCGTGTGTAAATAAATATGTGCATGTGTACCAAAATCGCGTCACCATAATGCACATGTACCTCCTGTGTATCACCAGCTTCCACGGGTGTATTTACTGCAGAGCGTCTGACCTGAAATCGTCCTTTACAGACATATTGTAGATCAACCAGTGCTGTAACAACAGTCCGGTGCTATTAATGCTGGTCCTGCTGCATTACTCTTCATGACAAAAGACTTGTCTCCACACACAGCGTTCCTGAAGACGATGTGACACAACCCCGAGAAACTTTATTGAAAATGCCACGCACGTAAGAAAAAAAACGTGGTTGGCAAAATGACAATGAGCGCGTTATGGCTTGTGAATCGATACCATCCTGTAAAGAAAGTGCAAACCGCAAGATGGCGGCACGTACAGAAAACGCAATGCCGAGTGGTTCACAGCGCGCTCCTGCACCAAAACGTCCTTAAGCAGCATGGAAGACCGGGACGGAAAGAAAACGTCATGGGAGACTCCTGAGCTGCTCCGCGTGACTCCACTAACCAGGTAAGGCGCGAGCAGTATTTCAAATTCAAATTAGAAAGTAACTATTGCTCTAAAAACCACAACGTATGAAATACCCCGTTTTTCTCTCTGTAATCAGGCAAAAATGGGGTGAACAAGCACTATTTGAAGTCTTCAAATCCTGCACTCACACGGAGGCAAATTACTTTTAAAAATGTCACTCAAAAACGAGGCAAGATGCAGAACGGCAACATGACACAGTGCTCTCATGAGGCATCGCTTTAGATATAACACGGTTCGCTTGTAGCGCTAACACAGGGGAGCACTGAAAAAAATTGACTCACATCCAAAACCAAATGAAGGGAAGACTTGAACTGAACCGCTCGCTTCCTTAAAACTTGATAGCTTGCATTTTACCGCATCCCTTAGGCTGTCACTTGTTACTTTTAGAACACTCTACTTTGGTTGAGGCACAGTAGACGTTATTGTGGTGCTGCAAAACACCATACTTTAACACCGGAGCTCGATTTTTGCCCCCGAACATATTTTCCCAACACAACATCACGCACTCGGTGATTAGCCATTTCAGTTGTGGGTCGACTGGGGAACTCCTCTCGATGGAGACACTCTCCCAAAACAGTAAAACAGCACAGACAGTCACAATTACCTTGACTACAGGGGCACGTTGTCCTTTAGTACTGGAGGCTTGAAGTTGGTTGTTGTACTGACCCTCCACAGACCAGCAGGTATGTCTACACAACTGTCACAGGGGCCAACAGTGATCATAAGACAGCCAACTTGGTCGCGAAAACATCCAGAAGACAACTCAGGGAGACAACAAGCTGTAGTTGAAACAGAACTGAAGCAAACTTCTGTGCTGCACTAGGGAACAACTTGCAGCTCCACTCCTTGCAGCTCCACTCCTCGCTCCACCTGGCACACAGAGGTATGGGCGACCGGTGTTGTGGTCACTGGTGGGGCTCACGGTGCCAGGAGGTTCCGCCACATGAGGAGTTTCTTTACTTTATATCAACATCTTCAAGTCACACTGGATCAGTTACAGACCAGTCTGTTCAGGTAACACGCACGGTTTCTTTAGTCCAACTCGTCACCAATTGAAGTGACCTGGTTCCATGACTTGATGTGACACACCAGACGTAGCCAGTATATATCTTTAGGTTATTTATTAAGATGTAAAGTCCATAGTATAGCCCCACCAGGAGCAGCCTGCCAGCTGCTCAGCCCATCCTCTCAACTGTCTCACACCACACCAACATTCCAGTCACATCATCATTCTACATGGAACACTCACACTGGCTGAGCAGCTAGTTACAAGATGCAGGAGAACAGTTAACCTTATATGAAGATACTACATGATGGTCTTAACGATGACATCCCTTGGGGGACAATCAAACTTTAATTAGTCTGTATCCTATAAGAAACCATATAGGGCTTCAGTCCTGTATAGTGTCCGACAACTAGATGACCCACTGCCCTGATTTACTCTCCAGTGCTGAACTTCATCTGAGCTCATATTCGATCCGTTTGGGACCACTTATCCCTCCTGTCGACACCTATCCAATGATGAATGTTTTAGATTAAACCATGCACTCGTTTCATTCTAGCAAAAACAACAATTGATGGACAGAATGCAGAACAATGTCATACATTCACCCCAGTACAGAGATCTGGGCCTAAATCCATCGTTTTTTTGCTCACCATGCCATTCCAGTTTGAACCCAGCCATATGCAAATCAGTCTTGACCCTGTGCCTCATGGGAACAGTCCAGCCCGAACTGCCAAGCCAGGTCCTCCCTGGACTGGAAACAAGCATCCTAGGACCGGTTTCGGGCTTTCAGCCCTCGTCAGCCAGGATAGCTTGATTCCAGTGGCATGGAGAGCAAGGGACTAACGTCTGAGCATACCCTTCCCACTCGGGGTGACAAATGCAAAAACAACAATTGATGGACAGAATGCAGAACAATGTCATACATTCACCCCAGTACAGAGATCTGGGCCTAAATCCATCGTTTTTTTGCTCACCATGCCATTCCAGTTTGAACCCAGCCATATGCAAATCAGTCTTGACCCTGTGCCTCATGGGAACAGTCCAGCCCGAACTGCCAAGCCAGGTCCTCCCTGGACTGGAAACAAGCATCCTAGGACCGGTTTCGGGCTTTCAGCCCTCGTCAGCCAGGATAGCTTGATTCCAGTGGCATGGAGAGCAAGGGACTCACGTCTGAGCATACCCTTCCCACTCGGGGTGACAAATGCAAAAACAACAATTGATGGACAGAATGCAGAACAATGTCATACATTCACCCCAGTACAGAGATCTGGGCCTAAATCCATCGTTTTTTTGCTCACCATGCCATTCCAGTTTGAACCCAGCCATATGCAAATCAGTCTTGACCCTGTGCCTCATGGGAACAGTCCAGCCCGAACTGCCAAGCCAGGTCCTCCCTGGACTGGAAACAAGCATCCTAGGACCGGTTTCGGGCTTTCAGCCCTCGTCAGCCAGGATAGCTTGATTCCAGTGGCATGGAGAGCAAGGGACTCACGTCTGAGCATACCCTTCCCACTCGGGGTGACAAATGCAAAAACAACAATTGATGGACAGAATGCAGAACAATGTCATACATTCACCCCAGTACAGAGATCTGGGCCTAAATCCATCGTTTTTTTGCTCACCATGCCATTCCAGTTTGAACCCAGCCATATGCAAATCAGTCTTGACCCTGTGCCTCATGGGAACAGTCCAGCCCGAACTGCCAAGCCAGGTCCTCCCTGGACTGGAAACAAGCATCCTAGGACCGGTTTCGGGCTTTCAGCCCTCGTCAGCCAGGATAGCTTGATTCCAGTGGCATGGAGAGCAAGGGACTCACGTCTGAGCATACCCTTCCCACTCGGGGTGACAAATGCAAAAACAACAATTGATGGACAGAATGCAGAACAATGTCATACATTCACCCCAGTACAGAGATCTGGGCCTAAATCCATCGTTTTTTTGCTCACCATGCCATTCCAGTTTGAACCCAGCCATATGCAAATCAGTCTTGACCCTGTGCCTCATGGGAACAGTCCAGCCCGAACTGCCAAGCCAGGTCCTCCCTGGACTGGAAACAAGCATCCTAGGACCGGTTTCGGGCTTTCAGCCCTCGTCAGCCAGGATAGCTTGATTCCAGTGGCATGGAGAGCAAGGGACTCACGTCTGAGCATACCCTTCCCACTCGGGGTGACAAATGCAAAAACAACAATTGATGGACAGAATGCAGAACAATGTCATACATTCACCCCAGTACAGAGATCTGGGCCTAAATCCATTGTTTTTTTGCTCACCATGCCATTCCAGTTTGAACCCAGCCATATGCAAATCAGTCTTGACCCTGTGCCTCATGGGAACAGTCCAGCCCGAACTGCCAAGCCAGGTCCTCCCTGGACTGGAAACAAGCATCCTAGGACCGGTTTCGGGCTTTCAGCCCTCGTCAGCCAGGATAGCTTGATTCCAGTGGCATGGAGAGCAAGGGACTCACGTCTGAGCATACCCTTCCCACTCGGGGTGACAAATGCAAAAACAACAATTGATGGACAGAATGCAGAACAATGTCATACATTCACCCCAGTACAGAGATCTGGGCCTAAATCCATCGTTTGTTTGCTCACCATGCCATTCCAGTTTGAACCCAGCCATATGCAAATCAGTCTTGACCCTGTGCCTCATGGGAACAGTCCAGCCCGAACTGCCAAGCCAGGTCCCTCCCCTCGTTTCATTCTAGACCTTTACAGGCCATATATTATTTCAATGTTTCCGAGATCCCATTCCAAAATGGCCGACACATTTTTCGATATTACAAAGCAAACAGACGTTAACATTACGTCAGTTACAATACGGGGATTTAATAATAATTCTTTTCCCACGCACTATTTTAACATGTATAGTGCGTTTTTCCCATCCGATGATGTCTGTCACCTTTAAGTCAGAACGCTCACGCTGTACTGACGAAATTCAACCCTATGTCACGTGACACGGCCGGATGCATAAGTCCTTCCTCTGTGCCATTGACGCTACCTTCCGGACTTGGTGGTAAGGGTAGGTCAAGGCGCACGGCATGAGCGAGGCAAAATGTAAGGACCACGGCTAACCACCTCCCCCTTTTGGTTTTGGTTTTTGGCCGCAATATTTTATTTACACACTTACGTAGGGAAGTTATCCCTAGCGTCCTTATCAAGCCGCATACCGGCGTTATTTCTACAGAGAACTGCCTAGCATTCACATTGGGAGTTAATCATACTGCATCACGGCATACACTGTGCTTTCATTACTGTTAAACAGACTCAGGACCTAGCGGATGCTGACGCTTAGCCGGCGCCTTGGAGCAATGCCTCAGAGTGATACGCATTGTGTGCTGTGTTAATCGGTCTCTCTCCATTCACGGGGTAACCAGAGACCAACAAGCCTTGGTTGTTTTCATATTGTGCGTGTACATACAGCGCCTACTACGTTTCATGATTTCACCTCAATGCATGTTTTCTCAGACAACTTCACTTCGTATTATTTCCTTAATGGCCACGTGTACCAACTCAGAGGCTCACTTTCATAGGAGATATACTAGACAGCTGATTAACTACTGCTTCGATGTTTTAGACATGTCTCATACCACATGTTTATTTAATTTATCTCTATTTTCATTTGTTGTCTCATCATTGCACGATTCATTCTACTACCAATGTTCGGTTTAGTCCTACTTTTAGAGGATCCTATGCTCATGCTCAACCCACCAAGTATTGATGTGGTCTGAAGTTCTACTGAATAGGGTGAGTCACTTGAGTCTATTTCTTGCTGCTGCTATTTTTAACGTACTCCACATAGGCGATTAGTCACTATAGTTCACTGTGGGGTTACACCACTTATTAAACTGTGCTCTGTTGCGCCCAGACCCATCAGAAGTCACCACCGGTTCATGCTAACTAGGATTCATTAGTCACTTTGAAGGCTGTTTTTTAATTGTCATGTCCATTGAATTTCAGTACGTGATCAGTATAACCTACCTTCATTTTTTTACAGGTAGTACCAGACCATGACAGGTATTTTAGTTAAGAGATACTGACTCACATTAAAACCTACTTTCACTTAGAGGATTAATATCACTTAGTTCTCTCCTTTTGTAGATAGTTTTTTTAGGTCCTGAAGAATCGCGAGTGTAATAGCTCCATGCGAGAAACATGTTGACCATTAAACACTAACATAGATCACTCTCACAAGAGACATTATACTCTGTTGAGTGCTATATACACATTTTTAATCAGGGAAGGAGGCCTTCAGAATAAAATCGAATTCCCAACCGGCACTTCAAACCCTGTTCTAAATCACTTCTTTACATCTACATTAGTCAGACCCCCATACCCGCACTTCACCATACGGCAGTTGGATTGAAGATCTCCGACAAAGTGCCCCTTTTTAGGGAGCCCGTTAGGCATTGCACCGCCGGCCCGACGAGGAGCAGCCCATATGATGAAGCATGACACCTGAAAGGGTGTGTGAGGGCATTATTATCCAACAAATGGATTACCAACTATATGCACATTGTGTATTTAGTCATATCCAGCCTTCTTGTTGACTCCTTCTTTCTTGACTTGAGGAACGGCAGGTATACTCCTTTTTGATAGTCTTCACCCTTGGGGCAACTTGCCTTGCTGGACCTCCCACTCCCCTGTGAGCGGAAATAGCCCCTTCTGTCCCTCTCTTTGTAGTTCATTTTACTATTATGCCTGCCTCTTGCAGAATATGCAGATATTACTTACTGGTGAAGGCATTGTCAATGTGACAGAGGCTCCATCTATCTACCAAATGTTACTTAGTTTAGAGGCCGAGAGATAGTTGAACCAAGCTACAATAAGAAGACTCGCTTTAAGGTCCTGCTGGCAGCCTTTAAAGTCTGGAAACATGTTCATAGATTATACTTTCTCACACACAAGAAGGGGGGAGGCACAGAACAACCACTACTCCAGCCTCCCCTGTCACAACTGGAGCACACACAGAGAGGAGTAGTGTGTATAAATCTGTTCAAAAGAGGTGGCACGTGCTCAGTGAAAAAATACTTCCCTCACTCACAGGATTGTGACATGCTTCATCATTGGACTTGCTTCAATACACCCCTGCGCAGACCAACGCCTGGGGTGGAGCTAAAGGGAGGGGAAGACAATACAAACATATAAAAATAATAATATAAGTAATGGATCCTGGGATCACCGAAAGAAAAAGTGCAGTGAAGATGAAAACTAGTTCAGTGGTATCGTTTATAAGTAATTTATTCCTAGAGCCACTGACTAGGATTAAAAACATGAAAGATGGTGGTGACAGGAAAGTATTAGGAGTTCCTTTACCCCTCCTTACTGCCAGGTTGTTGACATGTTTCAACTGCCTAACTTGTGCCTACAATTTCAGGTCCCCACAGCATTCATCAGGACCTTCCTGATCCCATATTTTTAATCAGTCCCTCAGTACAGCATGTGCCACCTGTGCATGCAGACGCAACGGCATGCAAATGTTCATTTTCAACTTGTCCTTACTCAGACCTATCACACATGCTTAACCATATAATATGGTCATCCGGAACTGTACTTTGCTTGGGCAAGATGACCCTTACGCTCTCTTTCCCCTCCTACGTCCAAGGACATGAACGGACTCAACTCACCGAGTTTTAAATATGCCTTGCTTAAACTGGCAAGTAAGAGGAGGAGACCCCTGAAGTCACACTCTGGGGGAACAAATAGAAAAAACAGATAAAAACATTTTGAAGCAGTAGTTAAACATTTAGGGGCCGATTCCGATCCGGGTCGGAAGGGCACCGAACGCGATCCGGCTGGAAAAACTGCGAGCCGTACGCGTGTTTTCCGCCCGACTCATACAGCTGTACGAGCGAGCAAGTACGATGCGAGCTACGTGAAATTCACCAACCGAGTCGTTCCCAGGTCCGAACCGCTCCGTACGTGACGGTCGTAAGCTAACCGCGGCGTGCAATGGATGCGATCCTCGACCGAGCCAGTACGATGCACGTGTCAAACAGCTGGTGCGAGCCAGAGTGTCCGGCTAGTAAAATGTCCGGGTGGTTGCCTTTGGGGGTCCGCGGACCCCCTGTCACCCGCAGCCCTACGACTCGGACACAGGGGGAGGCCCAAGGGTCCCCCCAACACAGGCATGTACGGTGCGGATGGCACCGACGCGTACCCACTGCAGGGGGCGCCCTTGTGCAAGACGTACCCATTCAGTCAATGGGAGCCCGTGTACGCGTCATACGACCGGCTCCCATTGACTTCTATGGGAGCCCGACCGAACCGAGTTCGGCAGCATACGGCTGCATCGTACTCGCTCGGTCGGACTGCCGGACTCCGGGTCGGTCGGAAAACACTCCGGATCCAGCTCGGTCGGAGTGCTTTCCGACCCGGATCGGAATCAGCACCCAAATAGTAACCCACTCTTAACTGTGTCTGGGTTATCCACATTGTTATCTGCCCAACTGGATTTACTGTGTGGCAAATTTTGATGCAGATAGTTAAAACTTTTTTTGTCTCGATGTTCAAAGGGAACCGTGTTCCAATCCCCGTATGTTTACACCATCTCGGAACATGAATGGCCCCGGTACTCTTGGCTATGATCATTCTCGATGCACCTTGATTTCATGAGCTATGTGTGATCATGCTGAATTTACAACAAATTAAACCCCCGTTGGACGTATACACTTTGTTATTTGTAAAACATACATGGGGCAGCGGCGCGTAAAGGCATACAACCTTGGTAATCATATAGCCCCCCCCCCGGATAAAATGCCCCTGCTGCTCCTTACTACTCCAAGGGTGGTGCTTCACTGCACTTTTTCTCTGTGTGTGCTACAGTTTATTATACACCTACTGCTGCATCTATGTTATTGCCCGCTTTCTTTTGGGATACTACAATGGCTAGATGGAAACAAGAAAGGATAATGATGGTAGGGGATTTTCTCAATAATGATGGTATTCTCCAATTTTCAGCACTGGATGAAAAATATTTGCTCCCTAAAACTGATTTTTTAAAGTTTCTACAGATTTGAGATTTCCTACAGAGAAAATGTAAACAGGTGGGAGTAACAAAAATGTTTCTTGTTGAGGCAATCAGTCAGAGGGATAAGATTGGTAACTTATATAATTGTTTGGTGGATGGTTCACTGACACAACATCGATGTAAAAAATATTGATGTTAAAAATATCGACAAAAAAACAGACAACAAAAATATCGCCTCCTGTACTTAAACAGGTAAGTGCAAAAATATCAACCAAAAAATATCTATGTAAAAAAATATGAATGTATAAAATATCAACTTTTATATAAATATAAAATACAATTTTAACAAAATAAAATTTATATAAAAAAAACACACAAACATAATATTTTATACATATATTTACTAACAATTAATAAACTATTATTTTTAATTTATTTTAAGTTTAAAATAATATTAAAAACATATATTAATGACTTAAAATATAAAAAAACTAAAATCTCTAATAAATTAAAACATTAAACTATTAGAAAAATATGTAAACTTACATTACACAATACAATCAGTGTAACAGTAGGTGAAGTGTTGGATATCAAAAGGGGTAAAAATTACTATTCTCATTTCAGTGAATGCAAAAGTAGGGAAAATGTTGGATAGCGGAGGAATTAAATTTACTATTCCAACTCCAATGAGTGCAACAGTAGGGAAAGTGTTGGATAGCGGACGGGTAAAAATTACTATTCCCACTCCAGGAAGAGCAACAGTAGGTAAAGTGTTGGATAGCGGAGGGGAAACGATTACTATTCCTACTCCACTGAGTGCAACAGTAGCATAAGTGCTGGATAGCGGAGAGGTAAAAATTACTATTCCAACTGTAGTGAGTACAACATAGGGAAAGTGCTGGATAGTAGAGGGGTAAAAGTTACTGTTCCCTCTCCAGTGAGTACAACAGTAGGGAGAGTGCTGGATAGCGGAGGGGTAAAAATTACTATTCCAACTCCAGTGAGAACACCAGTAGGGAAAGTGTTGGATAGCGGAGAAACAGAAATTACTATTCACACTCAAACAGTAAAAAAATTAATAAATAAATAAATAAACATGTACAAATAAATAAACAATAGTTAAAAAATAGAAAATCTAATATATTATACATATAAAAATAACACGTATTATACTATTACATATAACAAAAACTTACACATATTATATGAAATAAATTAATAAATACATTTATAAATAATTATTTTTTTAAACTAGAAAACATTTACAAACAAAAAAATGTATTAAACATAAATGAATTTATTGTATTTCCCACCCTATAACACCACACCAATAACAAAACACTTCAACATTTTTAATTACATGTATGTCCATAATTAACACAATTAATAATCAATTAAAAAATTACTAATAAAAAACAAACATTAATTGATTACACACACTTTAACACTATAATATCCACAACACACACCTAAATTAAACTATAAAATAATAATATTTCAAACTTATTTTAAATTAAAAACTATTACTATTAACAACTAATAATTAAATAATTAAAATGTATTTAATACCCACCGTTTACCCCATTAAAAGTAAAAACAACACACACAAAAATAAACAATTACCCAAAATAAATATAAAATAATTAACATTAATTAACAACTATATATTAATTAAAGACAAATTACTTTCCTCCCTTTACTAAGATAAACACAACACACAACTAAAATTATTTACAGAATTACCATAATTAACAACCAATTATTAATTCATTTGTTAAAAATAAATTACTTCCCACCCTTTCCACCTATAAACACCACAACACACACCTCAAATTAATTACACAACTACCATAATTAATTACTAATTAATTAAAATTAATGAACAGCCAATTATTAATTCATAAATTAAAAATAAATTACTTCCCACCCTTTACATCTATAAACACCACAACACACACCTAAAAGTAATTGCACAATTACCATAATTAATTACCAATTAACTAAAATTAATAAGCAATTATTAATATATATATTAAAAATACATTACTTACCATCCTTTACACTTATAAACACCACAAAACATACCTAAAATAATTGCACAATTACCATAATTAATTACCAATTATTAATTAACTAATAACAAATTACTTTACACATTTAACACTATAACATCTCAATGCAACAAATATTATTCAATAAAAAATAATTAAAAATGTAATATAATTAGATTACTTCCCAACCTGTTGCCCTATAAACCCTCAACCTGCTACAGAACTAAAAATGAAAAATTCAAATAAAAAAAGAATAACTACTAAAAATGTAACACATATAATAAAAATACAAACAATTCTTAGCCATAAAGAATACATCACATACATAAAAAATATATACTAAAATACATTACATTAATAAAAAAATTATATTTTTAACAACTATATTTTTGCAAACGATATTAAACACTTAGGAGTCTATTGCGATGGCGGGCGACCGCAACGGCTAAAGGGACCACCCGCCATAGGAGCGGTGGTCCCGCCATTGGCATTAGGATGCGCCCGCCACACTGGTGGGCGCATTCCATATTTTTTATATTGCGCGGGCGGTGCTGTAAGCAGCACCCGCCACAAGGTAAAAAAACTTCATGTTGTGCATTTGAATGCACAACATGACAGGCACCGCACGGTGCCTGCCACCTTGTGCATGCAAATGCCGGGGGGTACCATAGGTACCCCCATGTGCACCCCCCACCCCCAACACCCTGGGGGCCCGCAACGGGCCCCAAATGCAGGATCCGCGTTGCCGCCATGGAAAGGCTGATCTCCGCAGTCATCTTAAAATGGATGGCGATGTCTTGCAGACACCGCCACCATATTAAACACTTTTTCCGCCCAGTCGGACGACGAAAACTGGTGGACAGTCTTTCCGTCCGCTGGGGTCCCCCCTGCCATCGTAATGTGGTGCGGGAAATGGGCGGCGGGCGGTGTATGTTGGCGGGCGGATCACCAACGGTGCCAGCAGTGGCGATCCACCCGCCAAGATAATCGACCCCTTAGATAGTTTTAAAATCGATATTACTTACCTAAAGTCGATATTCTTGACCACGATATTCATGCTGTCGACATTTCTGACCCACGAAATTAATGACTCGATATTTGTACAATTCGATATTTTTTACTCAATATTCTGTTTCTGCACCTTGGTGGATACCCAACAGTATTATTTGGGGGCTCAAAATCTTAAATGGAACAATCTACTGGGTCAAGATGGGGAAATTCTGAAGGAGATGGCGGAGAAAATGTTGATCTCTTCTCATTTAAAAGCGCAGCACTTGAATACTGTTTTTAATCTTTATTATACTCCCGCTAAAATGCTTAATGGGGGGGTGAATGGTGGCAAATGTTTCCACTGCGGGGCTGAACAGGCAGGCATTCTCCATATGTTTTTTACCTGTGTTCAATTAAGACAACTGTTGGGGTGAATGGAGGCTTTTTTAACAGAGGTGGCTAGTATAGAATGAATATTGTATCTATACCGATGTTGCTGGGCATAGGGGAAGGGCCGACAACTAGACGGGCTACACAGCAATTTAGATATCTGATATTTATGGCTACTGCGGTTGCCCAACTCTGCATAGCCTTCTCTTGGCTACAGAAGGAACCCCCAACTTTTGAGATGTGGAGAGGTAGATTTTATGCCATTTTTAATCTTGAGTATAGTCTCTTTTCGTTTAAAGGGCCACGGAAAATGAGCTTAAGGTTTTGGGGTCCAATGATAGATCACATGAAAGATTAATGAAATGTGTATGCAGTTGTTTTTTTACTGTTTATTTATTTCCTTACTACATGGACTATCTTCTTTATGCACTTTATGAATATGATGAAACTGTGATTTATAGTGTATTTCTTCTGTTGTGGATATCTATTTGCCCATATGAATTGTAACTGGCTTAACTATGACATGGATTGGCAATAAAAAAAAGGAAAAGGGAAAAATTACTGTAATTTCTCTGGACTGTCATATGCTGTTAACCATATTCTTAAGGCAGTGGTTAATGTACAAAATATGTCTCCATAAGCCTTTGTTGTACAAATGTGTGGAAAAGATGAAAACCTTGAGTACAATTTGATAAATTTCATGGCATGCCAATGTGGGACCAATGAATATTAGTATCATCGTCATGATGAGCTAAAGTGTATGTTGAGGAAGTTAGGTGCACCAACGTTGTTTGTAACACAGAGTTAAGCAGAGTATACATGGGATGATTTACATGCGTTTTTGAGAGAAGCCAACTTAAAGGTATAGAAGTGAAGTCACCAGGAGAACTTTGCTCTTTGGATCCTGCAAATGTTTTCAGGTACTTTAGCCACAGTTTTCAAGGTATGTCGTCCTTCATCTGTGACAACACAAATCCACCTCTTGGAGAAATTACTGATTTCATTTGTAAAAAAGAGTACCAAGCAAGAGGTACTCCTGATATTCATATGCTGTTGCAGGTAAAAGATGCACCTAAATTTGGAACAGACACAGATGAGTCTGTACATTCATTCATAGAACAGTATATTAAATGTAGCATCCCAAAAGACACTGAGAAAAAAAGCATAACGCAACAAGTACTGTATTTCCAATCACATAGATGTGGAAAGTACTGTCGGCAGAAATACAGAGCAAAATGACACTTTTACACAAAATGTTTTGGATTTCCAAGACTTCTTATTTCAAAAGGAAATGTGAACAGTTTTATGGCTGCAGTGAGACATACACTTACTTGTAAATCACCAAAAACACCTACAACCTCAGGAGAACAAGAGCTTTAAAATATATTAATGACTGCAAAACTGTAATTTTGAAAATGTGGAATACCAATATGGATATTCGATTTGTAGCAGACACTCTATAGCTGATGCTTGTTATGATACTTCATACATAACAAAATCTGAGAAGACAGAGATGAACGATGTGTGGGAAGAGATCTCAGCTGAAAAGTCTTTAACAAAACAATTGTACAGTTTCAGTTTGAAGATGCTTTCACACAGGGAAATTGAATCCTATGAATGTTGCAATTGACTGAGTTCTGCTAGTTTATATTCTAAGTTGAAAGGAATTATTTGGGCAAGTCTAGGCCTAGTATCAACTCAAAACAGAATTTTGAAATCTTTTCCAGAAATTCAATACCTTGCCAAATTTGAGCCCAATACTACAGACACTGTAAAAACAAACGTGTTGGAAACATACTATCCAAAAAGGAGTGTACATCTTAAAAATGTTAGTCGCTATGAAGTACCCCAGTACTACACTTACAGAAACAATGTGAAAGAAAATGTTTATGGTGGTAAATTTGCTGCTGTCGGTTGCAATGAGTGTTTGGTGTGACATAGCAAATGCATTCTAATTAACCATATAAAACTGAGTTTGCAGACTGCTGAAATAAGAGACTTTCTATATTTGGCACTTTTGCTGCTGCTTAAACCTTGGTGTTGTGAAACAGAATTATTGGGAGAGGATGACTGCTATGGAGACTCTTTCAATGCTGCAAAGGATGGCATTGAGTGCTCATTGTTTGAAAACTTCTTGAAAATGTTGAATGATGAATTTCAACAGAAAGATACCATTTCTGCTGAGGTGGCTAAGGAGAGTTCGCAAACTAGCCAAAGTTAAGCTCCTCAAAGTCAGGACCCACTTGGACAGTCAATAATTTTGCAACTGAGGGCAACAGATAAAATGGAACACTAGGGTGCCACTGTATTTCTAAATGGTAAGTTACAAGCAAAACTGAATTCATTAGAAAAATGTGTTTCACAAACTGCAGGATTGGAGAAATGTTTAAGCCTATGCAAAAACTGTAGGATGATTTTGTGCCAACATTTCAATGCTGAAGAAGGTTTGGTTAATGGTGTTATAGGTAAAGTTGTGGACTTTATTAAGTGTGCCTTTTGAGAGATTAGTGATGAAAGCTTCACAAAATAATGTATGCCAAATTTGTCAAACAGATCTACTGTCGACTTTACAAGTAGCAAGACCTGGCAAGTATGTCATGTTAATGCTACAGAGTAGATGGCAGTAAATTAGATACTGAGATTATTAACTTTTAAAGCATTACAAATATCTATTTCTGGTAAAACATACTCTATTATCAGTATCATTTTGTTTTCATGAAGGAGTTTGTATTAGATCTGGTCATTACACTGTCTATGTAAAATGTAGAAGATGATGGAAAGTATGTAATGATAGCAGCCTTAAATTCAGGCCAAAGATTGCCCTAGAAATCACCAAATTCCTATCTTTTGTTTTTGGAAATGCGGAGAGGGACAGTTGTATAAATGGAATAGTCTAGTTATTGCAGATGCATTATCAGAATGTATGGTATCCTGTGGCCTTCCAAGGGCAGTGTCTTTATAAGGCTTTGCCTATGCTAGTATGCCTTATTTATCTAGTAGTGCTACTGTAGCACTTCTAATGATGAAGTTCTCATTTTCAGCATATGTATATATATGTCCTTTGTTTCTTTGGATTAGTACTGCAAGTTTAGATAAAAGGATCATTTAAAAAAATTGTAGTATATGCAATGATTGTGCTGCTTATTTGCTGTGGCATACTGTACAATTGTGTTTATTTTATACAGTCCATATGATTGTTTTTTTCCTCAGTGTTCAAGGATGTTTGTTTATACGGCACATCATTTATGCTGCGTATGTATAAAGTGTGAGAACAGTAAAAAAGGGAAAATAAAATGTTGTTTTTTATTATAACATTGTGCATGGTAAATGTGTAGTCATTTATTGCTATTAAAGTTAATTTATTGTTTTATATATTGCAATACTAATTCGTATTTGTTTGATTTTCTTTTTTATACAGAGGAATGGCACCATCTATTGGAGTAATGTAGTTTACAAATTAGTTCTTCCAGCGTTGTTCCATTAAATTACATTGTGAGTAAGGCGCCCACTTGCAGTCCCATACAGCCACTCATACACCCACTCACACACCTATACAGACACTAACTTCTCACATACCCACACAATCATTCAGAGGCCCACTTGCACACCCATGTAGATAATCACAGCTACTCACAAAACCCACACACTCACTTGTACACCCACTAAAATCCCCACACAGGCACTGTTGGACTTGGCCATTTTTGCAGGGTCATCCCTAAACTTTTTGCCTTTCTCCTGGCTTTTTTTCTGACATGGTGTTGGTGGTTTTAGGCCTCTGGGCACTTTAGCACTGCTGTCCAGTGTAAATTGTGTGCGCTCTGTGTGTTAAATATGGTAAGATTGGTCTACACCAGTTTTGGCCTATTTAATTTACCTGTCAGTCCCTTGTAAAGTGGTATCTCAAATACCCAGGGCTGGTAAATTAAATGCTACTGGTGGGCTTGTAGCGGTGATTGCGCCACCCACCAAAGTAGCCTTGCACATCTATCTCAGGCCTCTGCCATTGCAGGGCCTGTGCGCGCAGTGTTACTGCCGCTGTGATGTGGCACCTAAAGTGTGTGCCATGTCCGTGACCCCCCTTTTTACTGCCTGTCAGTCACCCCTAAGGTAGGCCCTAGCTACTCCTTTGGACAGGGTGCATTGTAGGTAAAAGATAGGACATGTACCTTAAGTGTGACATGTCCTGGTAGTGACAAACCGTCATTTTGGTTTCTCACTACTGTGGGGCTGCCCTCCCATAGGAATGCATTGGGGATTCCCTGATAACTGTTTCAGTGGTAATTCCTGATATGAGAGGCGCAGCGTGGTCAAGTTTGGTATGTTTGGAATAGTGATAATAGATGCTACGCAACGAAGTGCGCAGATTTATTATAACTATTTTAGAAATGCCACTTTTAGAAGTTGGCATTTCTGTGTGCTATGTGTCTGCCTGCCTAATGTGAATTGCATGTCTGGCTTTTAAGTGACAGGGGCTGGTGAGGTGTGTGTGGCTCCAGGAGGGGCAGGGTGAGTCAGCGCTAGGCTGAATGGGACATCTACAGTTTGAGTAGTGGGAGAAGAAGTCCCTGGTCCCTAAATAGGATGGTGTTTGCCCTAGTAAATGCTGGCCCCACCCCCCTGTGGTGTGTCTGATGGCAAACCCCCACCTAACAATAGGGAAGAGGAGCCTGGTAAACAGAGTGCTCCAGAACCAGTTGGAACTGGTTTCCCCAAGCCTTGTACTCTACAGACAAAGGAAAATGAAGTATAAATATAGGGGCTGTGACCCCATGAAGGGGTGCTGTTCTGTGCTTGCTTGGGGGGACCCTCTGCCAGGAGGAACCACCGCAGGAACCAGCTGCTGTCTCCTGGGGGTCCCTGTATGCTGGTCTGCCTGGCTGCGCTGTGGTCTCCCCAGCCCCAATGACTTGTTATTCATGCCTGCTGGATTCTTGGAGGAGCTTAGCACCTCGAGGGTGCTATATCTTGTTTCCTGGAGCCCCAGAGGCAGGGACTCCAAGACTGCCCAGGAGAAAGGAGCATGTAGCGTGGCAGCGCGGGGCTGGGACGTGCCCCGAGAGAATCCCGGCATGTGGGATTCCCCCTGCGCTGTTTCCTAGAGCGGGAGCCCAACCCGCTTGTGTGTGTGCCTTCGGGTGTTCAGCGGGAGCCTTCCCCTCATTTTGCTGATTTCAGCAGGAGCCCACCCCGCATTGCTGTACAACGAGCGGGTGCCCACCCCGCAAGTATCTTCAAATTGAGCGGGTGCCCACCCCGTGGTTTCACCAGAGAGAGCGGGTGCCCACCCCGCTTTTGTATTTCTTTTTTTTAATACGGGCGCTCACCCCGCTTTTGTATTTATTGAAAACGGGAGCCTACCCCGTATTGCCTCCGCATTGAAGAAAACACCGCCGCGCAGCCCGCTTTGACACAGAAGTCAGGCAACAGCCACCTGACCGGGGGTGGAGCTACGTGCCCTCTGGGGCGGAAGCTGCACTACGGGACTGGCGGGGCTCCCATGCCCGAGGGAGAGCCCCACGGCATCAGCTGAGGAGAAGGAGGAAGTCCTGAGACCCGCCTGGACCAGAGGAGTCTGGCCCGGTGAGAGGCGCCACGAGGAGGGAGCTTCACCCACCAGGAAATGGAGCGGAGAAGCGCGTGGGGCTGATCGGGCCATAGTGTTTGTTAAAAAGCCCAGTAGGGCTCAAGCAGGCAGTGTTGGTGCCGATCACGGGCACTAGGAGCGAGCCCCAGTGAGTGAGGCTGAAGTTTGTTGGAGCACAGAGGTGCTCCAAGAGGAATCCAAGGCCCCAGTGGGTGGGGTTGTAACAGGGGCATTTGTTGGTGCTCCCAGAGCACAATTGGTGCTTGTGCTTCCGGATCCTTCACAGCTGCGCAGCAGTTGCAGGCAGCTGCACCATGGGGGTGATTTTGTGTTCCAGAGCCCCAGAGGGGGGCTCCCACGTGCTCTGAGTGCCAGTGTTGTGCTACACAGCTGCACTGCCGTTGCGGGCAGCTGTACCGAGGGGCCTAATTGTTTATAGAAGCTCCAGTGGGAGGACCCAAGAGGTACAGTGGTCCCACAGCTCATTTTCACAGCTGCCCCGCAGAACAGTGGGCAGCTGCAACGGTTGGGGGCCAGTTCTGTTGCCAGAAAGGAGTGAGTTGCACCCTACTCACCCAGCGCATTTGCGCACCCAGGGCTTTGGGGCACATTGCTTTTTGCTGCATTGGCAGCCAGAGAACCAGTGGACGGTCCTGTATATAGTCCCGTGAATATTGCCCGTGCCAGTTGGCATAGTGTAAATGTGTGATTATGTTTCTAATGTGTTTATGACAATACAAAGGCTATTTTTTTAAATAACCTTGTGTGGAGTTCCTTTTGTGGTGTGCCTAGTGTGTTGCTGCTGTGTGTGTGTATGTTGCGCAAATGCTTTACACATTGCCTCTGGGATAAGCCTGACTGTTCGTGCCAAGCTACCAAGGGGGTGAGTAGGGGTTATCTTCAGCGTGTAACTCCCTTGCCCGGACTAGAGTGGTGGTTCTGCCTGGCTTTGGCGCAAGCCTTAGCCAACTAAAAATCCCATTTCTATCAGGCACTCACACACCCACATAGTCACTCAGACACCCACTCACATACCCATAAAGCCACTCTCACACCCACTCACAGACCCATTTATACACCCAGACATTTACATTTCCACTAACATACCCAGTCACTCACACAGGTACTGACATGCCCACACAGCTCCTCAGACATCCACTCACATACCCATAAAGCCACTCTCACACCCACCCACAGATCCACACAACCACTTACAAGTCCACTTGCACAGCCACACAGACATTTACATTCCCACTACCAAACCCATAGAGTCACTCCCATTTACACATCCACACACCTACTCACGTAGATTCATATACCCATACTTAGATGCAAAGCAAGACACTGTGCCAGGAGACAGAGGGAGCACAGCTTGTTTGAACATTTTTGCCAGGCCTTTTTTTGGTTCTTAAGTCCGGCCATGGCAAATGCATTTAAATTAAAAATTCCGGACATGTACATCCCGTATGCAAATATCATATAAGAAAAAGTTCAAATATAACTTTAGGTAGCACTCACCTTGTTTCATAACCTAAACCGAAGACCGAAGGTTCTAACTGTGTTTTCCATTCGAGTGGCTCTCTAAATACGAATGAGGTTTCTTGAACATGTCTTGTACTGAAATTCTCCACGAAAACAATAATGTGAGTTAAAATAGATTCATTTAAAGGGGTAATTTCCAGCCTGCCAGTTCCAGAACCTGCAGAAGTCCATTGAGCTGCTCTTGTCAGTGCCACTCCCATGGTATCAAATTTCCACAATGTCAGATTTAGCAGCAAAACCTGTTGAGAGATCAAAAAAAGTGTACTATATTCAAAATGGTTACATTATAAACATAAATATGGGCAACAAGTATTGCGTCGCACTTTGAATCTCACATAAACTAGTTTCCTGTCATATATCCTTCTGGCGTATAAGAGTGCAAAATTAAAAAAATACACTGCAAAGTTAATAAACTTTGCAACTTACTTAACTTGCAAACAAAGCTTACTGCAACAAAGTAGACGGAAAGGGGACAGGGTGTTTTCCCACTAAAGCGTTTTGCAACCTGAGCTCAAGAAATTCCACACAAAGGAAACAGATACAAGGGCAAACAATGGATTAGCAATGTAAATATCATGCCTGCATGTTGTTCTTGTTAGTGATATATTTTAGTACTAGTTACAGGTATGTCTTCACAAACAGTTACACAATTGGAGCAACTCATTCAAACAAGAATTGCCATTTGTTTAAACTACGTTAACTATATTGCCATTATTGATCTATAAACCTTAATTGCCGCTAGGTTCAACATTTTTATACAAAATGATACTGCTTTTTACCAATAAACACATTAGCAAAACAAGATGGAAAGATGACTGATCGGTCTCCATTACAAGTAGATAGGAACACTGTGGGGGTCATTAGTATGGCGGGCGGACTTTGTCCGCCCGACATACCCCCGGGAAATGGGACTGCCTGCAATGCATGCAGCGGTCCCGCATCTACAATTAGGATGCGCCCGCCACACTGGCAGGCGCATCCCGCATTCATGACATTGCGGCGGGCGGTGCTTTCAGCACCACCTGCAGCAATGCCACAAAAGCAAGTTGTGCCTTTCAATGCACAACGTGACAGGCACTGCGCGGTGCCTGCCACGTTGTACATTGAAATGCAGTACACCCCCCACCTCCCAGAATCCCTTGGGGCCCGCTACGGGCCCCCAATGTGGAAGACCGCCTGCCTTTCCGTGGCGGCGTTGCCACCATGGAAAGGCAACACCCCGCTGGCATCATAATATGGATGATGGCGGTGTCTACCAGACACCGCCACAATATTAACTGCTTTTCCGCCCGGCAGGAAGTCGGTCGGATTGCAGCGGGTGGGAGGAAATGTCGGGCGGATCGTCACCACCATGTGGCGATCCGCCCGACATCCTAATGGGCCTCATAGTTAGGACAGCCACATGTATGAGAAGCACACTCTAGCATGAATATTCCACACATCTGTAGTTATGAACATCAATTTCAACTACTCTGAACCACAATGGTCATTTAAAAACCCTTTGCTGACACAGCGATCAATCAAGAGTCTCCAGAGATGACGGTCAATCACTTCTATAGCTAACACGCAGGGATGGCCCATAATACAGTTAATAGTCTATCAGGTTAGGCAGAAAGATTCCACAAATTTATCTGCATACGTATAAAGCACCTCCTTAGAGAATCTTTGACCTAACGAACCACATCGTCATGCACATGTATAGGAGGCAAGGATGGTTGTTTAATCCAAGCATGGAGCCTCATCATTAGGTAACGTCATAGTCACAGACAACAACATAAATAAAGCACTAAGAAGCTAAGAAATTGGAAAGCTCTGCGCTATATATGTGAAAAGGGATCTAAAAGATCACAGCATAATATGTAAATGTAAATAGGAAGTTTAACAGTAATATCAGAACATGATTCTATTTAAAGTGTATTGAATATTTATTACATCCTCCTAACACGAATGTCAGAAAAAGAGTGAGTGAGATATTTTCAAAAAGTGGAGGCATGAAACAACACAACTAAGGAAGAAAAGATGAAAAGTCTGTGTGCCATCAACATGCAGGAAATGAGCAGACGAAATAGTACTGGCATTACTTAAATGTAACACAAGTGTAATATAAAGAACTATGCACAATACTTAGCGTTCACAAGGTCAGTGAGGGAGCCGAACCCCAATAAATAATCTGAACCCCAATCTTTAGATATCCCAAAATGTTATTTAAATATTTCGGCTCCACCATCGTCTGTCGATCTACTATCAGATACTACATTCTTCATCAGAATTACACAATTTAGCAAGATTTATAAATAAATAAATAAGTATTGGTAGCATAAAGAAGGGAGTTCTAGGTCAAAAATAAGGCAAAAAGTGGATTTTTAATACAGGAAAAGTTAAATGTGGTACAGAGAAAATATGTATGAAAAGCCAGAGAGGCTCAAAATACAGAAATCACAATATAAACGTTAAGCCATAGCACAAGCCAATCCCTACTTAACAGAAATCAAGTAACTTTTGTAAGTGTCAACCTCATAAAGAATATAGATACATCCCATAAAGAATCTAAGTCAAAGGACATAGAAAAATTAAGTCTCCAGAATCAGTAGTTTGAATGACATGCAAAATCCAACAAAAGGATCTGCCTGTTTAAGCTAAGAATAAACTTTGAACCTGACTCAAACTCAACTTAAACAGCTAAAGTCCAAGAAAGTTTATACTCAAATCACACTTTTTAAAAATAGATTCTTCAAATTTAAACATTTACATAATTTAAAAGATATTAGCACTAAACTATTTTTCAAGGTAATAGAACTCTTCCATCTTCTCCTTCAGACACCACCCTCAGTAGATGATCAACACAATATGAAACATCCCACTAACAACAGCTCACAAAATCTGCATGTCTACATCAACACTTCAAGCAAAATCGCTCTTATGAATATTTTTTTTAATTCTGTACCTTGTTATTTAATTGTTTCAATAAAGCTCTTTAAACTAAAAAAAAAGTGCTTGAAATTGATATTTTGGGTATATAGTGGAAGCTTCATTCACAATACAGTCTTTCTAATAGCATTGTACATTACTGTTAAATTTACGTAATTCATTTAATGTTCTATGGACACCAGGGGAGGAATGCCTTTGCAGCAGGATAATGATGAGAGGGGGGATGAGCAGGAGCAGGTTGAACACAACATCAGAAATTACATCCATATTAGAAATAATGGCGTGTACAAGGAAATGTGGCATAACTATAAATCTCATTATCTACCCTTCTAAATGACATAGGTCATTCATTTTAGTTGAAAAATCATAGTTCTTCGGTTCTGATTATGCATTATTAAAAAGTTTGATTTTGAGAAAAAATTTTCACACGTTAGCACATTTTTCTTATTTTGGAAAACACTACCACAAATACCCCCTCTGCTTATTTTTTAATCAACATGAAAAACCCCAAATAACTTTATTAATTAGCCATTAACTTTTCAAAGTCCTCATCTTCTTGGTTAGTTGAACTTTCTCCTCTATCTGCTTTATCTCCTGGAATATTCGATAGCCGTCAAGTTCATAATAATCCTCTGATCTCTTTCTTTTCCAGAGTCTCAAACAAAACGGTTTCTCTCCTTTTTTATTATCATATCTATTGATCATACACTGCATCAATTTGAATAGACTCAACAAAGAAATTGCACAAATCATCATTATTATCACTGGTGTTTGAATAGATGCCGAACTCCACGGCCAACACTTCTTAACCGCTCACGCACTTTCTTAAAACAACTCTCTTTTCCCTTTATCCTGGATCCTACAACCTCCCAGGCACCTGACACTTCTAAGAATTAAGGGCCAGATGTATGAATATAGCATTTTGCAATTCCCTAATTGCGAATCACAAGGATTTGCAATTAGGGAATCGCAAAATGCAATGTATGAAGGTGTATAGTACACCTTTTGGGATTCCTACAAGGTCGCAAATCGCTCCACCTCATGTATATTAATGAGGTTGGTCGCAATTTCCGACCCCCTAGGAATTACAAAAATGACAGAAATGGTGGCCTGCTGAGGAGGACTGCTTACTTTGAGTAGTTCAAGAATTAGACCAAAGAGGCCCATATATTGATAGAGAGGTCAATGCTCATGCCATTTCATTTCTGATTGATACAGGGGCTATCCAATGGAGAATTGTACAAGACCTCGGAAAGATTAATAAAATAGTGGTTCCTTGCTGTTCAGTGTTACTGAATCCAGTTGTAATACTGTTTCACATCCTGGCAGGGACAGAATGATGCACAGTGATTGACTTGTGTCGAGCATTATTTTCAGTTCCATTGCATTAGTTTTTGAATAAAGTATTTGTTTGGTGTTCGACCCCAAAGGATAAACAGAGAGTCCTTCAATTTTCTCCTAGATCCCTAAAAAGGATTTTGAAGGTTTAAAATTATCTTTTAATTCAGTTCTACTGTAATACAAAGACAACCTCTTGTTGCCATCTAAAACAAAAGAAGATTGTAAGTTTGATTCTATTGTTCTGTTGACTCATTTGTCAGAAAATAGACATAAAGCTTACCCAACAAAAATGCAATATTGTGAGAAGGAAGTTATCAATCTTGGACATTATGTAGAAAAAGGGGTACAAATGGTGTCAAAAGAATGAATTTCTGCAATCTGAAATTGAGTCCCTCTACTACTCAAAGAGAATTTCCGTTGTTTTTAGTAACGATAACATGTAATGATATTTAAGATTCGGTACCGTTCGATAACAAGAGCCTTGAATCGTGCAATAAACTAAAAGAGAGTTAGGGCCAGTTGTACAAAGGAAAATTACATGCAATTTTCCTCTGGGCCATGTACTAACACTATTTTGCGAGTCACAAATAATTTGTGATTTGCAAAATAGTGTTTTGCGACTCACTATTAGGAAGGGGTGTTTCCCTCCTAATAGCGACTCACAAGCCACTCACAATTTACCATCCACTTCAAGAGGTTGGTAATGCAGTCGCAAATGGGAAGGGGTCCCCATGGGACCCCTTCCCTTTTGCAAATGCAGGGGAAAATATTTTTTAGGGGCAGGCAGTGGTCCCAGGGACCACTACCTGCCCTTACAAAGTGAAATGAAAATATTTCTTTTTTTTTTTTAATGCATCCCGTTTTCCTTTAAGGAAAACGGGTTGCATTTAAAAACATAAACTGCTTTATTGAAAAGCAGTTTCCCAGACATAGAGGTCTGCTGAGCCCAGCAGGCCACCATCCCTGGGAGAGCCAGCCATTCCCAATTGGGTCGCAAATTGCGAGTGCCTCATTAATATTCACGAGGCTCGCATTTTTCAACCCCATTGGGAATCTCAATCAGTGTCTCTGACACTGCTGTACATTGCAAATTGCGACTCGCAATTGTTACTTGCAATCGAGTGCAAATTGCGAGCCACAATTTACACTGGTTGTACATCTGGCCCCAGGTGTCTCACACACACACACACACACACGCACACACACACACACACACACTGGGATGCCTGATTACAATATGATTTCTTTACCTAGTTTGCCATGACAAAAATGGTTGTGCACTATCTATACTTGCACAGAAACATGGAGGACTCATGCATCCAATTGACTGTCTCTCAAGAGTGTTGGATTCAGTTGCTGTAAGGATGTGTAAAATCAGTTGCAGCAGTTGGTTTGCCAATGGAACATAGGGGCCCATTATGATGGCAGGCGGACACTGTAACGGTACATGGGACCGACTGCCAGTGGTGTGATGGTCCCTCTGTGCCCATTAGGATGCCGGTCGCATCCTGCATTGTGGCGGGCAGTGCTATAAGCAGCACCCGCCACAATGTCAAAAATGCATGTTGTGCATTGGCATGCACAAAATGCCAGGCACCGCGTGGTGCCTGCCACCTTGTGAATGCCAATGTAGAGGGGTAATGATATTTAAGATTCGGTACCGTTTGATAACAAGAGCCTTGAATCGTTCAAGAAACTAAAAGAGAGTTAGGGCCAGTTGTACAACGGAAAATGACATGCAATTTTCCTCTGGGCCATGTACTAACACTATTTTGTGAGTCACAAATAATTTGTGACTCGCCAAATAGTGTTTTGCTACTCACTATTAGGAAGGGGTGTTCCCCTCCTAATAGCGACTCACAAGCCATGTACGGATGTTTTGCGACTGCAAATACGGTCGCAAAACACTCACAATTTACCACCCTCTTCGAGAGGGTGGTAATGCAGTCGGAAATCGGAAAGGGGTCCCCATGGGGCCCCTTCCCTTTTGCAAATGCAGGTGAAAATATTTTTTAGGGGCAGGAAGTGGTCCCAGGGACCACTACCTGCCCTTACAAAGTTAAACGAAAATGTTTCGTTTTTTTTTAAATGCATCAAAAAAACTGCTTTATTGGAAAGCAGTTTCCCAGACATGGAGGTCTGCTGAGCGCAGCAGGCAACCATCCTTGGGAGGGCCAGCCATTCCCAATGGGGTCGCAAATTGCGAGTGCCTCATTAATATTCATGAGGCTCACATTTTTTGACCCCATTGGGAATCTCAATCAGTGTCTCTGACACTGTACATTGCAAATTGTGACTCGCAATTTGTGACTTGCAATCGAGTGCAAATTGCAAGCCACAATTTACACTGGTTGTACATCTGGCCCCAGGTGTCTTACACACACACTTGGGATGCCGGATTACAGTATGATTTCTTTACCTATTGTGCACTATCTATACTTGCACAGAAACATGGAGGACTCATGCATCCAATTGCCTGTCTCTCAAGAGTGTTGGGTTCAGTTGCTGTAAGGATGTGTAAAATCAGTTGCAGCAGTTGGTTTGGCAATGAAACATAGGGGCCCATTACGATGGTGGGTGGACACTGTTACGGTAAATGGGACCGACCGCCAGAGGTGCGCCGGTCCCGCTGTGCCCATTACGGTACGACCGCCACCCTGGCGGTCGAATCCCGCAAATTTAACATTGTGGCGGGCAGTGCTATATGCAGCACCCGCCACAATGTCAAAAATGCATGTTGTGCATTGGCATGCACAACGTGCCAGGCACCGAGTGGTGCCTGCCACCTTGTGAAAGCCAATGTAGAGGGGTACCATGGGTACCCCCAAGTGCAGCCCCCTATCTCCCCACAACCTGGGGGCCCGCAACGGGCCCCAAAAGTAAACTCCGCATGCCTTTCCATGGCCGATTCTCCACCATGGAAATGCATGCACACTGCACACATCATAATATGGATGGCGGTGCCTGCAAGGGACCTCCACCATATAATGGGCCTTTTCCGCCCGGCAGAATCGCGACGATTGCCTGCCAGCGGAAAAGCGGAGGACGGTCTTTCCGTCTGCCGCGGTACCCCCGCCATGTTAATGTGGTGGGGGTAAATGGTGTCCGGCAGGGAGTTTTGGCGGGCGGACTGCCACCGCCGGTTGGGCGGTGGCGATCCGCCCGCCATGATAATAGGCCCCAAAGTGAAGGAAGTGTCATGGGTCATACTTTGTTTATGTTCCACACATAAACAAACAAATAAACTAAATAAAATAAAATAAAATAAACTAAAACTCAGCTGACATGTTAGGAACAAGACATACTTGGAGCAGAGATTTTTTTCAGTTCAAAGATGTAATATTCTGAACCCAGCAACACTGCATCCGATTTCAGACAAATATGAGGACAGGGAAAATATTATTGATAACGAGTTGGACCAAGGTGACCGAGTTATGCATAAAACCAAGACCAGATATTAAAGAAGTCTGACATGAGCACTCAGATTTGACATTGTTTTTTGATGGTTCATGTCAGAGGGATCTATATGGTGGATTGAGAGCTGCAATACTCGGTATGCTCGGATTCGGAGTCAATAAA
This sequence comes from Triturus cristatus, assembly GCF_964204655.1. Taxonomy (NCBI): domain Eukaryota; kingdom Metazoa; phylum Chordata; class Amphibia; order Caudata; family Salamandridae; genus Triturus; species Triturus cristatus. Next base: position 428,851,274 of record NC_140593.1, read on the forward strand.
GGCATCTTCTTTGCCTAATGTGACATCGGCACATGCAGCAAGATTGAGTGCTGTAACGAGAGCCTGTTGCTAATCGGAGTACTTGAAAGTGACAATATATGCAGATAGTCAGTAAGGATTTGATGTTGTGCATGACCATGGTCAGCTCTGTTTGCAGCAAAGGTATATGACCTCTTCAGGTACTGTTATAAAAATTGTGTGTACATATTGGATTTGTTGAATGAAATTCAGAAACCAAAAAGAAGTGACAGTTGTAAAGTGTAAAGCTCATAAGGCCGGCAAGGATTTCTCCCCATTAGGAAAGAAACATGCTCACCAAATGGCAAGGAATTGCACCTTGCAGGAAGGAACAGTGATTCAAGAAATGAAAGTTCTGTGAAATCAATGTGAATTATTTTTATGGACTCATTGCAAACTTCGTTAAGCGAGTTGAGGCACTTGCAAGAAGATTCTTCGGAGAACAAAATTTGAAATGGATAAAATGAGGTTATAAAAAGAATTGCCAGGATTTGTATGTACATGAAGATCAGAAATATGTTGTTCCCGATGCCAAGTTGCATCCCATGTGTACATATATGCACAAACAGAAACATGCAGGTAGAGATCATCTAGTCAGGGTGTTTAAGAATGATTGGAAAGATGCAGGAAGTTGCCATGCTGCTGAGGATGTATGTGAATGGTGCCATCTGAACAATCCAGGTAAAAGAACCATCACTGTAATGAAACTCATTGGCAAATAAGAAGACCCAATAATGAGATTGCAAGCTGATTTTATTGAGATGCCACTTTGCAATGGATTAAAATACATCTTGGTAGTGGGCTGCTTGTTCTGTAAATGGTTCAAAGCATTTCCCACACGGAGATCGGCTAGCCTTACAGTAGCCAAATTGTTGTTGAGGGAGTTCATTCTGCGTTTTGGTCTCCCAACTTCTCTTGCAACTAATTGTGGCACTCATTTTATAAATAAGGTACTCCAGATAATTTGTACAGCCTTTAATGTCAAACAGAAGTTCCACTGCAGTTACTGACCACAATTCTCTGGTGTGGTGGAAAGGATGAATGGAACTCTCAAAAACAAACTGGCAAACAACTGTGTCTCAACAGGTCTAAGGTGGCCTCATGCATCTCCTTTTGTGTTGATGAATGAGAAGTATACCAAACAAGAAAACAGGACTGTCTCTCCATGAGATTATTATGGAAAGAACAATGAGATTTGCAAATGTACCTTCAGCTGTTTCAATAACTGATGATATTGTTTTAGATCACTGCAAAGGTCTGGCTGATGTAAAATCTGTCTTTTGCCAGGTGGATGCAGCTACAGATTATAAGGATTCACCATGCCATTACCTGAAGGCAGGAGACTTTGTTGTAATTCAGAGATGAAAGATGGGGTGGCCCTCACAGAGTCATTTTAACTCACATTCAAGCATGCGGTGGTGTGTAATTGGATACACCATGCTCATACAAAGAGAGTTAGAGCAGTTGAAACAGTGGGATAGGCAGAAGATGATGATCAAGATTCACAGACTGCTGAACATAGTTTGAATGAAATTTGCAATGTGTATCCAAGGGGGAGACGATTTTGTAACTGATCAACTCGAAAATCAAACTGGAAATCAAGTGTAAAACTCAAGAATAAACCTAAAAAGACAGATTTGAGTGAGTGATAATTCAGTTGAAGAGCTTGAAACTCCAGAAGTCCTGTTACAAGGTGATCAGAGTAAAGAGCTGATACCTTGCAGAAAAAGAAGCGCATGAGTGGCAGCAAGAAGAAGTAGACTCTGGTCAAAACAAAAGGTGTTTTGAGTTGCAACTCATAATCAGAAATGAAAATACTCTCTCTGGAAGAAAGTAATTTGTTGTGGAAAGAGCAGACAAGAAAAAATGAGAATAAGAGAAAGCGAGAACCAGAGGTTTCAGAAGATCTGAAAGTTGTTACTGAAGACCTGAACAAGTTCCCACAAAGAAAACTTGCAAGAAAAAGCACTGTGAGCCAGTGTCAGAGACAAGTAAGCAACTAGTCTGGGGAACTAATGAGACTGAAGCATTGACTTAAAAAAGATCAGCCAAAAGGGGAGTTACATCAAATGTATGCTTCACTGGAATAGGTGTAATTAGCTACAGTGTCGAGAGAAGAAAAAGAGACTGATGAAGACAACTATCACAAATTGAATGAGTATCATAATATTTTTGAGAGGGATTCAAATGTATAGACTGACTCAGAAGAAGAACCAACTTGAGGATAAAAACAGACTTTGAGATTGTAAATGAATATCACAATATAAGTTGTTTAAAGTCTGAGAAAGAAATGAGAGATTTTGAAAAAAAGAAGAAGGCATAAAGATTGCTGATTTCCCTCCACTTTGTGATGAACTTGATCTTGAAATCTGATTCAGAAAATTCTTATCAGAACTGAAAAGCGATTACTAATTTTGTTATAAGCTGTAGACATTATTATTTATTTTTTGCAACAATTATTTTTGTTTTAGGTTCTTTCATGAAGTCAGCGTACAGCAGGCCACCAGTGCCCCTCTCAGGCACTGTGATGATTATGGCATTCTGTTGATAGCCTGCATTATATGACATTTAATTGCTCATGTTTTGTTGTATTACTTGAGCTGGGGGAACTGGCATTCGAAATGTCTTCTGATTCTATAAATTCTACATATTTGACAGTACTTTATTTCTCTGTACCTGCTGATTTTGCTTAATCTTATCTTGAATTCTCTCAGGATTCTGTATATATTCCCTTTTCCAATGTCCAATCTCCCTGCCAAAATGGCAGGCTCTAGTCTTGTTTAACATTTCAGCAATTCCAATCATTCCATTCAAATGATCTCCTTGTACCATCCTAAACATTCCATTCATTCTATTTCTCATAACATTTGTATTTGAACACATCTGCCTTCTCTCAAATTGCTTTGTTTGAGCAATCTTCTCCTTCTCTTTGTGCTTTTGCTGCTTCGTTTCAAGATAATCGCTATTTTTCTTGGCCAATCTCAAAATCTTATCAACACTGTTAGTGGACCAACACAATTCACTATGCTGAATATGATTACTATTCTGTGATTTTAATCCATTCATGAAAGCAGAAACAAAACCTTCAACAGACAGCATCTTTATCTGGGTTTTTGACTCCGCTATCCTTTTTATATGTATATGTATTAATCTCCCATAAAAAGAGTGCAATGAGACTAATTCAGATCTTGCATTGTTCTAAAAACAATTCCCAAGCAATATTCTTCCCTGGATTTTGTTTCTTCAAATGCTCACTAACTGCCTTATATTCTTCAGCTACATCCGGTGATGATGCACTATTAGAAATGGTGGTTCCTATGTTGGCCACCCTTCTGCCAACCCTAAATCTCCTGGTACAACAATCTGAAACAATGAATTCAAATCTGACAACAGCATCAGGGAAAGACGATCAACTTATGAATTTCATTTACCATATTGCAGGGTCTTCTCTCAAATTTGGGAAAATTATGTGTAAAAGCAAACAATTCTGCCTATGTCCAGGGAACATGTACAAAATTCCCTGTAAGAACGTCTCTCAAAGGAAACTTTGTCAGTGTGCTTGTCCCCCCCTCCTCTGAATTACTTAATTCACCTTTTCCTAATGTTACTTAACTGCTTTTCATCTTTTGCCTATTTAGTGTTACTTTTTCAAATGTTTCCTCAAAATTGTTTTCAAATCCCACCAGTCCCGTGTTTCTCAATCTAATCTTTAATATGGGCTGGCTCTCAATGAATAAGATCCCATCTCCTAAATTTCATCATGTGTGAAATCCATTTTGCAATTTCGTTTGACATTCTTCATTTTGCTTATATCAACATCTAATTCATAAGCCTGTGCTTCTAATTTATTATGCGTTTCATTAACTTGTACTGCCATAGCATTGCCCCTTCCACCAAGTCCAACAGAATTTTGCGTCAATTCTGCCGCACTGTCTGTATACGGAAAAGGTCTCGAAATAAATTATCTATTAAAGAACTTCTCATCAGGGGCGGGGCTTCAGCTTGGACGAAATGGCCACCCAGTCCGGCTGCTCCGCTGCAACAGAAGGGGGATCAGAAAAGAATGACATTCTGATCCACCTTTCTTGCCCTCTTGATTAGTGGACTCACATACTGAGGGAGTGTAGATTCAACAGCACCTTAGATGGTGCATCCTTTTCACCTGGTGCTAAGCACTGCTTCAACCCGCAGATCAGCCCTGGAACAATATGGCAGCAACCCAACCCCATTAATGATTGCCACCGGAATACCGTCCAGAGCTTCCGCATCTCGAACTGACTTCATGGCTCGGTCACTCTTGAAACCGAGCCATAACCTCTGCCTGCCAGGAATAAGCAACCTACTGCCCTCTGCCAACCCTCCAACAGCACATACCCAACCATATGCAGGTAGATGGAGATAAGGATTTTGTGCAGCATGGAGCCTACCAGATTAACCAGATTGGCAGGACTGTTAAACTTAGGGAGGTCGTCCCCCAAACATTATGCCTTCCTCCATAATTGTCACTGATCTTGTTTTTGCTGGTCTTAGGACTCTGTGCCCTTCTGCTAACCAGTGCGTAACTACTCACGCTTGCTCTTTACAACATGGCAACATTGGCTTATCCCAAGTTGGCATATTTACTTTACTTATAAGTCCCCAGTAAAGTGTACCCAGGGCCTGTAAATTAAATGCTACTAGTGGGGCTGCAACACGTATTGTGCCACACACTAATGTAGTCTTTAAACATGTCTCAGGCCTGCCATTGCAGCCTGTGTGTGCAGTTTTAAACTGCCATTTCGACCTGGCAAAATAAACCTTTTGCTAGGCCCAAATCTTTCTTTTTAATAATATAAGTCACCCCTAGGGTAGGCCCTGGACAGACCAGAGGACAGGGTGCAGTGTATTTAAAAGGTTGGACACTTCCTTTTAAGTTTTTAATATCCTGCTTGTGAAAAACTCAAATTCATTTTTCACTCCTGCAAGGCCTACCTCTCTCATACGATAACACTTGAGTTACCTTATTACAATTAATAAATGGTAACTTCCAATTGGAAAAAGGTAACCAGTTCGTGTTTGGTATCTTTGGAATTGTCATGAACAAATCCCCTCTTATGTTAAACTCAGATTTGAAATGACTATTCTGAATATGCCGCTTTTAGAAAGTTACCACCACTGGAGGGGTTAGACCCAAAGGACAGGGGTCAGGTAGGGCCGTAATAATTATCAAGTACAAGAAAGGGACCTGACTCCTTTGCAACACTCAAACAATTACCTTTTCTGTTTGAATGGGTTTTTATTTAGCCATTCCTTTTCACATTATTTTTGTATATTTTTCACAGATTTCAAATGCAACAGAAAAGAAAACACTAATTTTCAAATCACAGCTACACAGAATAGATTTAAACAATTCACGAAAAACATTCATGGACAAACGGTAAAGTGCGACATCATTAGGTGCAGTAATTCAAAAGCATCATTTTATATGCACCAAATCAATCAAACAGGCAAATATTTGAACTATCTATTGTTCCAAACCAAAGAAATGCCTAACACAGGGAACAAATTTGTGCGTGCAAGCTAGGGATAATTTTTCAGTCCATCTCCCTCAGACAATGACGTTTATTTCATTAACAGTTCCTCCGTGTTTGCAGATGCCAACGCGTTTCGTGACCCAGGAAAAAGGTCCTGGGGCTCTCATCAGGGATTCATCTTAATGGGTGTCAAATTATTCTAAAAATTAATGATGTGAAAACGGGTGTCAGACAATTAAACTTAACATTAAAAAGGCACTAAAAAAGCACTCCTATTCTCCAAAGGAGTCAAACACTAAGGGCAGCGAAATTACCTGATGAATTATTTGGTTATCACATCAGTCAATGTCTCAAATTACTCGTGGGACAAGTTCAAATCGTTATTGAAAAGTAGAAGCATGACTTGTGGCTTTAAAGGCTGATGAATTCATGCCCGTGGTTGTCTGAGAAACGTGAACAAAATGGGAGTAGAATTGCCGCTTATAGATCATTCAATCTTACAACCAATTTGTTATAGGTTGTGGAAAAAGTAGAGAAATACCTTAGTTCAACCAGGGGTATTGCTCACAGGGCGTGTATTTCATCAATGGCATCCAAGTTTCCTAAAACGAATTACACATACAGTTGTAAAAAAACAGCTAAGCCCTTAACGTGGGCAGACAACTCAGGCCAGTGCTGGGGCTACACTTACTTTCTGAGGTTCATGTCAGTTTCCATCCTCTTCCGATCAGCGAGGGTATACAGTAAGAAACTGAGGGCATTTCAGGTTAGAACTATATTGCGCAGGCTCATGCGCAAGTGTACATGGGACTTGTGGTTCAAAGAGGCACATCCAATCACGAGGCAGTTCAGGACAACAGTTTCCGACTGCCAGACTGGGGCATTCTGGAACATGTCGTTTATGATGCTAGGTTTGGTCAGTTCTGTCGTGCCATTAAGACCTGTGACTGTGCAATTGTATTTTAATATACGGTAGGCTTCCTTCTGTAATAAGACTGCATCAATGTCCATTAGACGTTTAGTTGTATCTAGAACAGACAATACTGTCCACTTGAAGTCCTTTTCACTGTGAGATTTTTCTATGAAGTGTTCAACCATCGGGGCTGCCACTACTCTCTTTTTTACTTTTAGAAAGTTGGCATTTTCCTGCCTTAGCCAATTAATGCCTGCAGCATGTCACTGGGTTGCATGATTGGGTGTAGCTGACAGACAGGCTTTGTGTATTCCTCCTAAACAGCCACACACAATAGAGAGCTTAGGTGTGCCTGGGTGGTTCATCACTAGCTGGATGGGAAGGCAGAGCCAGGCACAACCCTACTTACACTTGAATAGGTTGTGTCCTGCCTCCACACAAAGGGTTGCATATCCCCTACAGTTCGTCTGGAGTCAGGGCAGGCAGGAAAGCTGTGCACTTCAAAGGGAAACCAATATAAGCTTTTCCCACTTCAAAGGAGGCACCTGGTATAAATCTTGGACAAACTCTTCAGTACACTTTTGGACTCCGCCAGGAAGAAAGACTGCTGTGATGCTGGACAGCTGCCCTGCTGAACTTCTGCCTTGCTGGATTGATGCCATGCTGCACTTTACCTTAGTCAGAGGGACTGGACATACACCAGAAACCAGGACTCCCAGAGTGATTATAAGGCTAGGCTGCTAGCCTCCTGTTCAGAGCCACAGGGACATAATATGCTAACAAGCACCTGAATCAGCACCCGGCTCCAGCTAGAGCAAACCCTTGACTCCTGGACCCATGGTGTGGCCTCAGAAAGGCTGAATTGGAATGTTTGGACTCTTCGTGATCGTGAACTGGCCCTTTGGCAAAAAAACCTTGTTGCCCACACAGCTCAGCAAAGTGAAGTTCCGTCAACTTAACTCTTCACATGACAGCAACGACTGCTCACGGGGACAGCACTGACTGACTGCTACACCAGGTTTGCTCCTTGCGCTACATCAGCAACCGTCTGTGATGCTTCCATGGTACTCATGGCTCTCTCCACCAAGAATGGGACTGTTTGTGCTTCTCTGAGAAGGAAACTTTAGAGCTGGACTAACCTGGTCCTTGTACCTGACACACACTCCATTGCGGTCGGCCTGAACTTGTGACTTTCTCTTGGTCTCGCGTGAACAGGTAGCCATGATGACGCTTTGGGCTTTTTGGAGCTATTTTCAATTACATCTTTAAAACTGCATATGGTCGGACCTACTGATTGAATTTGTATCCTTTTGGTCTTGTTTAATCTATTAAAAGCTACTCTATTTTTCTAATTTGGTGTGGAACCCATTTTGTGCAGTGTTTTTTATTGTGTTACTGTTTAAAGTGTTGCACAAATATTTTACACATTGCCTTTAAGCTAAGCCTTACTGCTCTGTGCGAAGCTACTAGAAGGTTAAGCACAGGTTAATTTGGGGTTTGCTAGTGATTTCATCCTGACAAGGATTGTGGTTGCTGCTTCAATAGGGTTTTATCCCCCTCAAACAGTAAACCAATTTCTTATTTAGATGAACTAAAAATAAATAGGCAGTAAATGCAGTAATTCAGAAAGAGTTTTAAAATGGCTCATGAGCTACCCAGCTAGTCAGCTAAAAGCAGAAATAATGACTCACACTATTGTTAAGTTATTTGAAGCCAATCTGTGACCTGATCTCATCTGCCAATGCACAACTAGAAGCCTGATACTCACACCCATACAGGGCAATGTATATAAAAACCTAACACCATCATTTAAGTGAAAATCCCAACAATGAACTAACTGACTTTAATGTACTGATTACCCTATTAAGTAATATTAAAATAGCAAAGATAACAGAGCGCTTCCTGCCTTCATCACTGAATTCATCAACAATGCCAACAGCTTGACAACACAAGAGCCTATCTTCGATCTGGCTAGTTTACTCATGGGTAGCCCCCACGCATAGCGTCATAAGATATCAGTGTCTCCCTTCCAAACTGGTTTCTGCAGTTGACAAGCTTTTCAAAGAAAAATAGATTAGGGACTACACTGCCCTCTGGGGACACCTGGTTGTACAAATGCACCTTATGTATATATAGGGGTTCCGGTTGATTGAGTTTTGTGGTCTGCAAAGTATATATACTGAGGCATTAGACCCCTGCTTGGTGTCAATAATTGCCAGAGCAGGCCAGTGTATTTGCTAAAACAGTACCACAAAGTGAAACCATCAAGACAACATATTCTTATATTGGTATCCTGAAAAGTTAACTTGACAAAATCGACACCCTGTACATCCAAAATTGGTCACAACTATGCTCACACATCAAGAAATCGCTAACCCAAAAGGTTAAGAATGAGACACTAAGAGACTGTTAGACCTGTCAGCCCTTTGGGTGGTCCCTCCTCATCATTATTTATTTTGTCCCACTTTTGCCTCAAACCCTGTTTGAATTTTTCCTTTTTGGGAACCACCAGACTTTTTCGTGTTGCTGCAGATTCAGGGAGCCATTTTACCTACCCCTGAAACTTCTGTCTGAGGGCCTGAAGCACAAAATGGTGGCCACCTGTGACATCACCAGCATCCACTGGAACCTACTAGCACCTTCCAGAACATTCCAGAACCCTTTGACCGTTGGAGGTGGTTTAGAATGTTGGGGAGTTAAGACAGAGAGTTGGCAGTTGGAGCGGGCAGTTGGCACCTGACTGGTGAAGAGTGAGCAGCACAAACGTGAAGGAGGAAGGAGTGAAGCAGCAGGGGTGGAAACTTGTGCCTGGAGTGGGGTTCATAAACCCACCCTTGATACTAGTCCCTACTGACGGAGCCCAGCCTAGAGCCCTGTGTGGGAAGAAGTCAGAAAAACCATCCTGAGGACCTGGACAGCAGGAACAGGCCTTAGAAACAAGAGAACAGCAAGAACCTGACCTGGAAGCTGGTTTCCCTGAAGTCCGACGTCGAGTAGCCTAAGACCTGGAGCCCGAGGTGGAGAAGCGGCGCTGACTGGAAAAGCAGACGTCGTACCCGGAGCCGCCAGAGGTCGAGAGAGGGCGCCGTCAGAGGTCATGAGGAATACCAGAGGTCGAGGAGGAAGTCACCCGAGGTCGAGTGAGCGGCGTCATCGGAGGAGTGGAGTCCGCCCTCCGGAGTCGTCGGAGACCGAGGTGAAGGGTAACGGAGGTCGGGAGTGAGGATCGCACTCCGGAGTCGCCGGAACCTGTGAGAATCGTGCCGGAGGTCGGGAGTGGAGGTCGCACTCCGGAGTCGCCGGAAACCTGTGAGGAGCACCGGAGGTCGGGAGTGAGGATCGCACTCCGGAGCCGCCGGAAGTCGACATCGAGGCAAGGCCGGCCGACGTCATCGAAGCCGAGGTCGCCATCGGACCGGAGCCGCCCGAAGTCGACATCGAGTAAGACTGCCCGACGCCATCGAATCGGAGGTCGAGATCGAACCGAGGCCGCTGACATCGAGACCGGATCCGCCTGCCGGCGTCGTCAAAGAACTGACATTGTGCCGAGGCCGCCGACATCGAACCGGAACCGCCTCACGGCATCGATACGACTCCAGCGGCGTCGGAGCATCAGAAAAAGGGCAGTAAGTGGAGTAGAGGGCGCCTAAGGCCCTGTGGAGACCTGAGAGACTGCTCTAAGGGGCTAGGGAGGTGCTGGAACCAACCTGACTGTGCCAGGGGTGAACTGGGACTAATCTAGAGAAGTTGTGTGGAGAGAGAGAGCCAGGTCTCTGGTATTTTCCCCCTTTATCTACCTCAGTTTAGGCCTCAGCCTTGACCAAGCCAGGGAGTAGACACCCCCAAGCCTTCCACATCCCCACAAGCTGTGCCTGGGCCAAATCAGCCCTTAGGAATTCAAAAGTGATTCCATGAGTGTCACTGTCAGCTTTTAAGTATGTATTAGGGGCACTGTATTTATTGTATTTAACCTATTTATTGTTCCACTGTATTTATTGGTCCACAGTATTTATTGATGCACAATATTTATTGGTTACAGTATTTATTGCCTCAGAATATTTAATTGCCTGTCTGTATTGCACTTTTATTTATGCCTTCAGTATTTATGATCACCCCTATTTATTGAATCATTAAGCCAGTATTTATTTGTCCTGCACTTTCTAAAAAGTTTGTATATTGTGATTGTTATTTATTTTCTCCAATCAGCAACTAAGAGAAAAAGCAGATAAAGAAAGTTATTTTCATAATTTTTACGGTGTAGAGTCGTTTTTGGAACGGATGCACGCATGGTTATTGTTTGGGTATGTTGTATGCTTAGCACGGAGCCTGATTCCTGACCACTCGAGCCAAGCTACCACAGTGTGTCCGGAAGACCACCACCACCCCTTCTAGCGTGGGAGTGGGTTTCCAACATAGACCAAGGAGCACAAATTAGGCAAAAAGAGAACAACATCGGAGCCTCCTGTCCCTGACTCTCCAATCAAGGACAGATCAGATTCTTCAACCAACCTAGACCTGACCTACTACAGTTACCAATGCAAGGTCTCAGAAAAGAGTCTCAAAATATGCCAACCAGAATGGAAGAAGCTGAATATAGAATAAGCAAAGCCAAAGACTAACTTATTATCCAGCTAAAATGCTAAACACAAATCGCCAAGAAAATGGCAAGGATAGAGAAATAAATTACGGATCTTGAGAACAGGAACAGAAAAGGGAACCTTAGAATCTTTGGACTTCCTGAGAATGCTAGGAAAGAAGTAGGCGCCAGCAAATCCTTCCTAGAACACCGGGTTTCCATTGCTTTAAATACTGTCTTTAAGAAAACCTTTGAAATCGAGGAGCCCATAGAATACTAACAAGAATGATGGATCACACAAAATCCCCCAGGCCAATGATCTTCAGACCCCTCCATTACCCTCATACAGAAATGATCCTGGACCAAATGAGAAAAGTGAAATCTATGGTATTGAAAGGACATAAAATAGAGCTATCACAGGACTGCGCTAAAGAAACTGTCACACACAGTAGAGGATTCTTAGCCCTATGAAATAAAATGAAAACACCAAACGTTTGCTCCTCTTTTGTAGGCCCTTCGAAAATGAGAATCATCTCCAGTGGGAAAACATCATTTATGACGAACCGGACGATCTTGATTCATTTCTTGATGACTTGCAACAAACTGATATGGATTTGTAAAGTATAACCTCCCCCATGTGGTCATGCTGGGCAGAAACAGCCTTTTATACATTCAAGACTTAGGATCTCCTAAAATGCCAAACACCTTTGCAGAACTACAAAGTCCACACAAGCTAAGCAGCTTGAATTTTTACTACTAAAGTAATTGAATACACAAATCTAACCTGCTCAATGCTAGCATTGATAAAATCTTCCAATGTCAAATAGGAAACTTACCTCAGGAATTCAAAGTAAATAGCAAGTAATTCCCCTGTCAACTTCCTCCCCAAGCTTATCCAAAGAATCTTGGAAAAGTATTTGGAAATTCTACTTAAAAAAAATAAGATTTTCCCTATCTTATCCCAAAGCAAAATGTGGACACTCTGTAAAACATACTGGACTCACAGAAAAACTCTTTAAATAATGGCCACATTGAATCGGACCAATGCTGGAACTGCCACAACGCACCTGGCTCCCCTGCACAAATGATTTTTGATTGCAAGATGCTTGGTAAATTCTGGGCAGAAATCACAACCATCATAATGTTAATATTTCATACCGCTATAAGTCTTAACTATTATGTGGTGACCTAGCCCCTTGGTCCCTTACACCTCTTCTAGAGCTAAATGCAAGCAATCTGTGCCTCCTCCACTTGTTGTTAACTAGGCCTCGAAAAATCTACTCACTCTCACGCAATGGGAGTCAAAGCGATCTATTTTTAGCTGCTACTAGTCCACTGGCAAGTGACCTTAAGCTGGAAAGGAACAGGTGTTCTGCATTCAGAAAGTGAATGTGCAATATAGATGCTATTAAATCTTGTTTTTATCTTGACACATTTGCTGTCTGTTGAAGGAAAGAGGTCAGATGTCAGTTTGCCTTTTTACTAATTGCTGCTTGGAAAATGGAGTTTGTTTTTCTTTCTCTCACTGCAATTGGAGGTTTTTGTCAAGTGAGCTGCCTGACAATCATTGTAACAACAAAAATACATTTAAGTAGCTGGTAAATTATTAGTACAAGTATTTAAAAATATATCAGGAATTACGAAAGCAAATTTTTTTGCACTTCAGAAATGTGATGCAAACAATGATTTTAATAGGATCAAAACAAATCAGAATACTTTACTTGGTTATGTGCAAATGACACATATTTGCAGAAACTCGAATTACAAACATTATGATTTGTACATTATATAGTTTTATCAGTAAAACCGCATGTCAGTGGAAAATTTGTGGCGATTTCACTGTAAAATCTGCTGATTGCAAAAAACAGCGAGCTACCTTTTTATGCTTTTGTTATTTATTTAATAATTGATAGTTTTTAAGCATGTTTTGAGAAACATTCCTGCCACGCTCTGATGACAATGTTGTTAATTAACTGAGTGGCAAATCAAGGGTCACGTGTATTCTACATGTGGCTAGGTTTGTATTGTATATGGAGCAAATGTTTAGTCTATTAAATCAAACAAAGTAGTTTTTTTATACAGCACACATTCTGAGCTCGCATATTTGAAGGTGTTCTCATATGTGATAATGAAGAAAATGGGAGCTCAGTGAACTAAAATATGTGCCCATGATCACATCATTTGAAACCAGTTAATGGGCCAAAAGCATTACAATTAGGCCAAGCAGATTATTTATGTCACCAGATCTGCAAATATAGTAACATTTTTATGATTTTTAAAGGACTGCTAACTGTAGCCCCTAAAAATATTCCTTGTGAATGGAAATCATCTCAGAATCTCACACTATACATGGTGGGCCTGGGTCTGCTGCAACAGAAGTGCAGACAACTCAGTAACCAACAAAAATGTTAACTAAATTTCCTCGCACAGACTATGGAAAAACCTTGCAGAGTTTTTTTTTTATATAGTGTGAACTTGACCCGAATCCGAATCGGGTATCAGAGCGCTTTACATAGCACCAGTTACGTTACATGAGGACACACATTCTTTTTTGTTAGGCACAGGGAGATTCAGTGATTTGCCTAGAATCACAGGATGTTTAGCGTCATTACCGAGACTCGAACCCAGATCCCCAGGTCCGAGGTCGAGTGCCCTAGCCTAGACCTATATATCCAAAATATAAAACCTCCATGAATAAAACTAATATGCAAAATTCACACAAAGATTATGCTCAGTTAGAACTCAAATTGACAGACATTAATATTCCTCTACATCTACATTAATCGCGGCATAGACTCGCTATCTTTGCCCTCTCTCCCTATCTTTCCTTCTCTCTCTATCTTTTCCCCTTCTGACAGAGCCATTAACAATGCTTTATAGATGTTCATTAAGCTCTTAATAGTTCATTTTTTATTATATCAACTTGTTAAAGTTTGTTATACAACAGTAAACAAGATAATTGAATTGTATCCACTATGTGTACATGCCCCTTTTTTTCCCTAAAACACCAATAAAATCTTTTGAACAAAAACAACTTTTCACCATCATATCTCTGTAGAAATGAAGCAAAGTCACGGTAAGTTGATAGTTTTATTGTTAGAGAGGCTACACAGCTGGCAGCTCCATTCATCACCAAGTCCAGCAGTAACTGACTCAACAACCAACACTACTGGAACCTAAACATTTTCAGAACACACAGCTCCTATGACAGAGTAGAACTTCACAGGGAAGAAGTAGAACTACTAGGCATCATGTAGAGCACCTCATGACAGGACATTCTGAAAGTGCAACATACATTCCCTTCTTCTGCATAGTGAAACAAAAGCACAAAAAAATAGAAAGGTCATTAACGGAATCTTTTAGGAGTGACTAGAAAGATCACTCACTGAATCTTTTAGTAGTGACTATGACTCTGGAACTTCTCCTAAGTTTGGTAAATCAGACATCCGACTACCCGCAGAGCCAACAGGCAAACACCCACATCCATAATCTTTGGTCCTCACTTTGACAATTTTGGAAAGATTCCACCAATGACCAACCTCCACTTGAACAGCATTACCTCCAATCCTCACAACCTTGGTGGGTGCACCATATTTACCTTTCCCTTTCCTGACGTGAACAGGAGACATGATGCGAACAATATCCCCCACATCCGTTTTAACACCTTTCTTTTTATCATACCAAATTCTCTGCTTATTAGCGGTCAGTTGTATATTCTCCTTGACTATGTCAATAGGTTTCACCACATTAGACTCTGATTTGAGCCTTTTACTCATCCATCCGGGCCTGAAACTAGTATTTGCCCTTCTTCCTCTTAAGAGTTCAAATGGTAAAACTTTGGTAGTGGAATGTGGCATGATCCTGTAAAACCATAACATACTTTCCAAAGATTTTACAACATCATGGTTTCCAGCCACTGCCCATCTGATGCACTCACCCACCACATGATTCATTCTTTCCACAAGTCCATTTGTTTGTGGATGATATAAGAGCTCTTTAAGTTCTTCACGCCACACAAAACTAGAAATGCCTCGAAATCATTGCTCATAAACTGAGTTCTATTATCCGAAATGAGGAATTCAGGGAACCCCTCTCTCATGCACACTTCTCTCAGAAACTCGACCACGCTCACATTATTGGCTTCTCTGACCATCTTTATCTCTGGCCATTTAGATGCATAGTCTATAAGGACTAAAACATACCTGCACCCAATAGGTAAAGACTCAAATGGGCCCATCACGTCAATTCCCAATTTGACCCATGGACCAACGGGACACTCAGCAGGTAACAAGGGTGGTGTCACCACTCCAAAAATTTTCACGGATTCGACGTTTGGTGAGTGTTGCAACCAAGTGCCCCTCATGAGCTTTCCTGATGATAACTTGTTTAATAGAATGAGCCATCCTCTACGGAAATTTAAGATTCAACCTTGCAGTACGGTAAGAGGAGACAACACCTTTTCTCTAGACCAACCTTCCCTAACCAGCTCACACACTAGTTGAAGAGGAGAATATTTTCTCAAGGTCCCCATCCAGTCTTCTTCAGAACCCACATCAAGATCAGGAATACCCATAGGAGCCACAAAACAATCTTCTGCATCCTCATCACACGACTCGAAATCTATCTCTTCACTCTCATCTCTGTTTTGTGGAAAACGATAAAGAAAGTCTGCCCTTCCGTTCTTTCCCCCTGAAATATGAGACACATCAAACTGGTATTACAACAGCTTGCTGACCATCCTTGGTATTCTAGGGGTATAACACTTACTGGTGCCAGAACCCAGATTGGAAACTAACAGTTTATGGTCAGTAAGGAGCTTGAACCGTCTGCCCCAAACATATGCGCGATAATTCTCTATTGCCCACAGACAATACAACAACCCCATCTCAATAACTGAGTATTAACACCCTTGATGCAAATGCTACAGTATTCTCTTCATTGCCACAACTTTATGTAAGAATCGCTCCTAACCCCACCTGGCTGGAGTCAACATCAATACAGCATGGTGAGTGAGGATCAAAAGGTTTGAGAGCCTCGCTGTTCCTTAAGTAGATTTAACTTTATCAAAAGCATCATTACACTCCTCAGACCAATGAAATTTGATTACCCTCTTAAGTAAGTTGCTGATGGAATGAACAACAGTTGGGAAATTGGGAATAAACCTTGAGTAATACTCACACAGGCCAAGCAAGTACTTAACACCATTCTTGTACTTAGGTTCAGAAGCAGTCGTAATAGCTTCAATAAGTCCATGTCTAGGCCCTGTTCCCTCCTGTGAAATCACATGACCAAGATATTCTATTTCTTTACATAGAAATCTACACTTTTCAGGACTGAGAACAACAAAGCCATTCTTTTAAAAAATATTGTGCACCTTACTAAGAACCGCATTGTGTGAAGAATTATCCTTGGCATGACTCAACACATCGTCTTGAAAAACAAGCACCCCTTTAACATCCCTCAAGAGATTTTGCATCACCCTTTGAAATACTGATACAAAGGCATCCGACAATATTGAAATGTCCCAAGGGAAGACACAAAAGCTGTAAGGTAACGCGAGTCAGGATGTAATCTATCTGGTGATAGGCGCTGGCCAAGTCAAGCTTGGAAAATACTTGGACACCTTTAACACATGCAAACAGGTAATTGATTTCAGGCAAAGGGTGCAAATCAACCCAGATCTCCTTGTCTAGCGACCTCAGGTCCACACATCCCCACAACTGTCCACATCTCTTGTGAGCATCTACCAAGGGAGACACCCACAAAGATGATTCAGTGGCTCCTATAATGCCCTTGTTGCATAAACTCCTGAGTTCTTTGTTGAGATCTTCCTTTACACTGACGGGAACACCTCTCAGCTTTTGTTTGACCGGGATGGCACCGTCCCTAACAATAATCTTATGTTTGAAACCAGATATCTTGCCAAGCATATCACTGAAAACAGAAGGGAAATCCTCTTTCTCCTTCGCACCCTCTTCTTCACAAGTAACCAACAACACTTGCTCTTTGACACCTGGTATAAGCACCATCCTAAACAAATCCTGATGGAACCATTCAAGGATGTTAAGCCCCTTGACAGCAACATAAATTTTACCTCTGATCCTTCTGCCTTTGAAAATCATTACATCCTCAATGAAGCCCAGAAGTTCTATCTTGCGCCCTTCATATGAGACAGGAGACCGATCAGGTGTCCTCAATTCCCTGTCACCCCTTGTCTCAAAAAACAATTTCTGGGTTATCATGGTGATTTGACCCCAGAATCCACCAATAAATTGAGTACTTTGTCCCCAACACTCACTTCAACAATAGGACCAACACAGGAAGAGGGATCCCCTGCAACAGGTTCATCCATTATGCTTTTGGATAGATTGCCCTCATCCCTGACCATGTAAATGACTTCTGAATCAGACTCATCTTCAGACTCTACCACACGCGCAATGTTTTTTTTGTGATCTCCTTTTAAGACACACCTTTGCAAAATGTCCCATTTTTTGTGAAGAAGTTACACATGATATTTGTCGCAGGACATCTACTTCCTTTGGGGTGAGGAGAATTTCCACATCGGAGGCACATATTGTTGAGACAGATATTGTCTACCTTATACTTAGTGCTTGTGGAACCATTATTTCTGAAAAATCTTTGTTTCGATTTACTAGCTCCCACATACACATTTACACTCTCACAAGGCTTGTCATCGAGTTCTTTCAACGAGACTTGCGAGATCTCAATGCTCTTGGCTACTTTGATAGTCTCATCAAGGATTACCCATAGCAAGACGTTTCTGTCTAATCTGCATATCTTTGCATTGACAAACTAATTGGTCCCTAATAAGTTCATCAGTAAAGTTTCCAAATATACAGACTGATGCAAATCTCCTTAAAACAGACACATATGTATCTAAGTCTTCTCTTTCAGATTGTTTCCTCTTGAAGAACTTTTGTCTTAGAACCATAGACTGGGTTGTTTAACGAACCTGGCTTTACATTTGCGTACAGTTTCATGATATTCGTCAACATTTTCACCATCAACATGCAGGATGTCAGATAAATGACATACCTAAAGAATAGAGTAATGCAAACTTCTTCCTTTCAGCACTAAATCTTAGAGCACCAATGGCCCCTAAATAGGTTCCAAAAGCATCAAACCATACTTCCCACTTAACAGATGGTTCACCAGGAGTGTCTAGGAATGCTGTAGGAGGTGTGACTACTTGCATCGTACACATGTCAATAAATCAATTGATATAGAATAGTAATAATGCACACTGTAAAACACAGGTTAAATTAAGTATACAATATGGTAAAATGGTTAATTTGTAGAGCGATGTGAGCAAACAAATATGTGCAGCTAAAAGTCACTATGTCCAAAGAAATATGCGAATTTGCTTAAGTTGTATAATAATCAAACAGTGTTATAAAGAAGAAGAAAATCTTAAGTGTGTGAATCACTGTGATCCACCAGGTAGATATAAAGCTGAGTCAAAAGGGTGTGAATCGCCGAGATCCATGTTTAAAATAAAGACAAGTATCCAAAGGATATGTGAATGGAGGTGTGCGAATCTCCGGGACTCACAATACTCACGACCTTGAGCTGAAACGGACAGCAGAGTGATTCACGTAGAGAAGGTAGCACTTTCCCATGTGAGTCAAAACATGCTGCCAGCAACAGTAACTATGGGTGCATTGTGCGCCCGCAGCGTTAGATACAGAAGGGCTGCGCAGCATTCCGTTGTTCAGAGATAAGTGCATGTGCCGAGAGTAAGGGCTGGTCTCAGGCACGAGGCGAGGGGCTAGAGTGCGAGGTGAATGGCCCGGCTTTAAAATGGATAGTCCTCATTGAATTGGAGCAGCTGGCCTCTGGGCATCGTACTCGTTCGGAACAAGGTCGGGCAGGAATGCAGAAATGTAAAAGGCTCGAAAAGCCAATGTCCATTGAGCTGAAGCAAAACAATGCATGTGAAGTGGAGCAAAACAACGCGTGTGAGGCAAACCAGAGGATCTCACAAAGGATAGTCAGGGTAGCGGCTCCTGAGTGTTGAACGAAGGTAAGAGGCAAACAGCTGTTCACAGCGCATCTGTTACAATGGGGGCTTGTCACGCTTGAAGGTTCACGACTGGTTGGGAAATGACATGAAAACTAGGAGTAATATCCACGCTGAGGGTTCTGCTGTGTAGCCAAATTGTCACCATAAAGTTTATAGTAATGATGCCAAGTCACGGTAAGTTGAAAGGTTTATTGTTAGAGACTACACAGCTGGAAGGTTCATCCATCACCAAGTCCAGCAGTAACTGACTCAACAACCAACACTACTTGAACCTAAACATTCTCAGAACACACAGCTCCTATGACAGAGTAGAACTTCACAGGGAAGAAGTAGAAACACTAGACATCATGTAGAGCACTTCATGACAGGATATTCTGAAAGTACAAGAATTTCATCTCCTTTTTTTTCTTTTGTCTTATCTGTTTTTGGCTGCTGAGTCTCTGTTATTATAGCAGGAAATGTTTAACACTTTCTATTTTACGTGTTCTCCATGCCTTCTCCTCTCTTTCTATTTTAGCTTCTAACCAACCCCTGAAGGACTTCTTCATTAGTCTATCTTTATTTTCTCTTGCTTTCTCCATAGCCATGCAATCCCACTTATTGACAGCTTCTAACTGTGTAGTGTAGGCCTTGGTTTCATATCGTGCATAGTCTGTCTGAAGAAAGCTAACTTCTCATAAATAAAGGTGCCCTCCTTAGGAAATTGTAATTTCTCATTGTGTGCTGTATACTTATTCCATTTTGGAATCCAGATGCACATGCAATACCCAATCTCTTCTACCATTTCAAATGCTATGGTGCCTATTTTCAGCATTTATGCATTTTCTGACAATCCTTAAGCGTATCCTCTTTCTTGGATTTAAGTTTTGTCACTACTCCACCCACATTTGTGCTGTCTTACACTTTAAACAATCTCAAAAAACAAAACAACAGTGAAAACGAATTAAGCGAACCACAACCAATACCAGCGCAGCTCTGTTAAAGGTCACTCTATACCAGCGCAGCAAAACTGATGAACAACCAATCAGAGCACTCCTAGTAATGACAATGCCCCAATCCCAGGGTGGCTCCCCTAACTGATCAGCACAGTTTCTCCTTGAACAGGGAAAAATATACAGAACATTAAACCTTAACATTTATCAAAATCCCTTTTCTGTTTTACACTAGAAAGGAAAATTAAAACAGTCCTTATGAATGAAATACACTCTCAAATGTAAAAACTCGATTTCAGAAAAAAAATCAAAGAAAAAAATGAATCAGAAAACAAGTGTAAAAACTCCACACAACCTTTAAAGTTCACGCCAGGCAAATCTCTGTCCAGCAGAAATCTCCCTCTAGGTTAATGTTCTATACCCTGTGCACTCAGTGTAAACACACTACCTCAAGTTAATCTCCCAAATTTAGGAAATTGAAAATCCGTTAATACAGATCCCTTCTGATGCCTATGAGGCACCTTACTCTATACACCACAACACATACAAAGCAATTATAATAATGTCTAAAAATCTTGGATTTCCAAAATAACATCAAATGGGTTCACAAATATGAATAATACAACACCAAAATGGTAATTAACCCACAAATTGAAGGCACAATCATCATTACATATCCAAACAACTCCCCACAAAAACAAACAGAAATCCATCATGACAGACACGAATCTCACACTTTCAAAGTTTCCCTACTCATACTTATAGTCTAATTCACTCAGGACCACACACTAGAACAGCTTGCCACCCCACTGAAGTATCCAGCACCAGAAAAGTTGTCACAAATCCAACACTAATTTCTCCTCTGTTTTCAGCACCCAAGTTAAAAAAAAAAAAAAAAAGGTTTTTGGGGAGCCTTAAAGAAGAGGTGTTCTAAAGCTAACCATCCTCTGCTACCAAAACCATGGGAGCTGAATTTTACCTAAATAGTTTAGCTCCAGTGTCTCTAGTCATTCTAGTGGTTATAGATTACACTCATCATCAGAATAACACAATTCAGCAGAGTTATACAGAAATAAATATTCGAAGCATAAAGCACTGAGTTGTAGGACAAAAATAAGGCAAAAAGAGGATTGTTACTACAGAAAAAGTTAAGAAGTACAGAGAAAATATGCATGAAATGCCATAAATGCTCAAAATACAGAAGATACAATATACATGTAAAGTCATAGAACACATTAATCCCTAGCTAACAGATATCAAGTAATTATTCAAAATTTCAGACTCCAAGAATAAATACACAACCCATAAATAATAGAGTCTAATGGACAAAGAAAAATAAGGTCTCCAGCATCAGCAGTCTTAATGACAGCTCCAAAATCCAACAAAACCCCAAAACAATCAGCTTCCTGAAGATTTCGAACCCGACTCAAACTGAACTTGAGCAGCTAAAGTGCAAGATTTTTTACACCAATCACACTTTCTAAAAATATGTTCTGCAAATTAAGTATGACATGATAATGGATAGGGTCACATTGGTAAATCAAAAACATTTACATAATTAAAAATACATTAGCACTACCCAATTTCCGAAGGTAATATAAATCTTCCATCTTCTCCCTCAGCAATCACCCTCAAGAGATGATCAACAAATAATTAAACATCACACCAACAATAGCTCATAGATTTTGCATGTCTCCATCAACACTTCCAGTGGAAGTCCTTGAAGATGATATCTTAGGTACATGGTGGAAGCTTCATTGACAATACAATCTTTCTTATAATGTTGTACATCACAATTACGTTTACATCATTCACTTGGTATTCTAAGGAGACAAGGGTGGAGATGGCTTTGCAGCAGGACGATGATGGGAAGGGGATTTGAACAGGTTGAGGAGAACATCAGAAAGTAAATCCATATTAGAAATAATGGCATCTTACACGGAAATGTGACATGAATGCTAGTCTTATTATCTACCCTTCTAAATGTCTTAAGAAATTCATTTTAGTTGCAACATCATTAGTTCCTTGGTTACAACTCTAAGCATTATAAAAAACACAAATGATCAGAAATCATTTTCATGTGAGTTTTGCAAATTTTTCATATTTTTGGAAAATGCTACACCGGTGAGAATTTCATTTAGAACCGCAACACACAACCTGCACAGCACATCCCAATTGCAAAGACATTAGCATAACATGCCCCCTTCTTCCTTTTCTACATGAACAGGTTGGTGGTAAACTAAAACCAGAAGCTGTCCCTCAGGGATAGAAGAAGGCACATGAATCATGAAAACACAAGACCTACTTATAGAGCCTCAAAAATAGTTGCAGAAAAATACCCATAGGCAATAGTGGCAAGTGCAATCAGACAGAGCTTAATTCAGAGTAAAAACTCATAGACAAGTTTGGAGACTGAGGGCTGCAAAATCTCATTCTTATTGGAGGATCCTTCCCCTTCCGACCCCGCCACCACCAGGCTATTAACATCTAAAAAGCTTTAAGGGGGTTTTGTCTCATCCAGTTTTAATTATCCCGGAATACATTATCTGTGAATTGGAACTTGCTTAGTGACCAAAACCCCTTATTTGCTAGTTTTCACTGGGATATGAAGCAGGCAGATTAGCAGTTTCTCTTTAAAACCCTAATCATCGCTAAAGATCGTGGACGAAGACTGAAATGTGACATGGTAACCCTGGAGGTTATTAATGGCAAGCTGATCTCAACCTGCTAATCTGAGTTTCATATCTGTTTGGATGTAGAGTTCTCCCAGGATAGTATTTTAAGGGCTTTTGACATGCAATGTGCCCATATCAACTCTGCTCTTACCAAGCGGGGATGCCAAGTACTCCAACACCTGGGGGTTGGTTCGATAGGAACTGCACAGGAACACACAACGCGATCTTAGAAGTTCTACAAAAAACTCCACAAGATAGATGTGAGGTGCAATGACATAGGACCACATACAGAGACGCTAAAAAAATGGGAAGCTTGAGCTGAAAAAAAGAGTTGTGGGAGAACCTTATGGCAGCTAATGCTTTGATGGATAGTGCCATGTTCTGGAGGGTAGTAACCACCTGTTTTTTAAAATGGGTCAGGTATGAAATCAGACAACTGTCCTGGTCCAGGATTGGGTGAATCATTTTACCATTTTATACCATGGTGAGGACTTAGAACTGTCAAACCCAGTTGTAGCTGAGGGTGCAAAGTTGAAATATCACTGGGAAGAGGTAAGAGATGCAACCATGTCCCTCCCCTTAGGTAATCCTCCAGACATGAATGGGGTTCCGAGGGACTTGCTTAAATTCCAAGTAAACCTGTGGGCCCCTCTTCTCACTCTTTATATTAATGCATCCATTAGTAGCTCTTCACCAGAGGCCTGGCATTAATCGGTGATAGTGCCTGTTTTTAAAAGGGGGTACAGGAAGTACCCAGCATGTTACACACCTATTGAGTTAATTGACACGGAGGTCAAAATCATTGGTTGAATTATCTTGGAGAGACTCACACTTTAGGCAGATGAGCACAGTATACTTTCTGACCTCCAGTATGACTTTAGGCTTGACAGGGGAATGGAGGAGCAGAACCTTAACCTGCATCTTTTAATTAACAAATACACCTCGGCTAAAAAAAAGGGTTGATACATCTTGATTTCATGGACCTCAGCTCTACCTTTGATATGATTAACAGAGAAAAGCTCTTGGCAGAGCTGGGGCACATGGGGAACCCAGGCTGACTGCCTTTCTGAGGGACAGCCCTGTGGTTTGACGGGCTCAGTTAGATTTGGGAATAATGGGAAATGCACCAAGCACCCTAACCTAAGGAGGGGTGTCCGTAGGGATGTATTTTGGTGCCCATCCTGTTTATTATGTACATTAATTGTGTAGAGGAGGTGCTTTCCGCTCAGAATGTAGATGTTGCTAGAGCAGGAGGGAGATTGATTCCTGCCCTTTTATACGCAAATGATCGTGAGCACCGCCAGAAGCCTCCAGTGGCTCTTAGACCTTTTTATTGATTTTATGGATACCTTGGACCTTCTAATCAATTTTAAGAAATCTCCTGTTATAAGCCCTAAAAGAACTAAAACTTTAAGCTTTCCGGCACAGGGTCAAGTTTTATCCAAGGTGGATACTTTTACTTACTTGGTGACTTTAATAGATTATGGTCTCAACTGGCAGCCCTTAAGGACAAAAATATTGGTTCCTTTAAGAAGGGCTACTGCTATCTTACATGTAATCCCCAGTCCATACCCATGTCCACCTTTGGTTGTGATGTATGCGGTTTCGCCAACATTGACCAAATCTTAGTGGAGGAAAATAAATTTGTGTGGGGGCTCTTAAGTGTCGACCAAGGAATGCCCTCAGAGATTGAACACAAAGAGCTTGGTATGAGTGACATCTCAGATTTATTCATCAGTGCCCAATTTTACTGTGGTGTGCAATCTGGCTTAAGGAGGAGTTATGCCTTGATAGGTTGGTCATTAGAGACTGTTTGAAACTGGAACATATGTCACATATACCCTGGCTGCACTATCTGAGAGAACATTTTAAAGCTCTTGGAAGAGCAGATTTATTTGTTAACCCCAAGATCATCATGAAAAACCACATCATTTGGTTAAAGCAGGCCTTTTGTCTTAGGGTAATAGCCGAAAGGGAGGCCTTTGGTCTTTCAAAACAAATGTGTCATCAGTATGTTTTGGTAAAGTCTGTGATGGGGATGGAACCATATCTTCTTTTAGAGATGTCTAATCATCAGCGTCCTTTACTGACATATGTCAGGCTGGGTATCTTCCATCACTTGCTGTTTACAAAAGACACCTGGAATAAAATAACTTATCCACTGCCCTGTACCTGTGACTGACGGCCTGATTATAATGACGGTAGGACTGCCACCGACAGCCCGTCGGTGGCGGTCCCACCACCAATGTAATGAAGACTCCCGCCTGCCATATTAGGATGGGGGGGCGGATGGGTGGCACAGATCCGAGTTGCTCAAGTAGTCTGTTGGACCGTCGGAGGGATCTGTATTCCTCACAATGGTGGCGGTCCCTGCCAGGCACCGTCATAGGGATTACAATGTCCCTTTCCGCCCACCGTTTCATGGTGGTTAACCCGCCATAAAATGGCAGGCAGATAGGGACTTTGAGGGCCCGTAGCGGGCTCCTTTTCCCCCTGGCCCTCAGCTGTAGCTTTTGAGGGGCACCTATGATGCCCCCCTACATATCCCTGCACCATGTGGCAGGCACAGCATGGTGCCTGTCACGTAGAGCAGGGATATGTGTGGTGTCCCCTTTTTGTACAGTGGTGTGTACTGCATCCAGCAGCACCAGCCACAATACAGAATATAGGCATTCTTATATATAGCAGCTCTTCTTACTGGGGCCCGCAGTTCTGGCCTTCTGAACTGGGCTCTCTCCCGGTCCCGCTTAATTCAGTGAAGAGTCTCGGCGTGATAATTGATGCAGAACTCTCACTAAAAGCCCAAGTGGGGGCTGTTATCTACTCCTCCATGTACCAGCTTAGGAAGATCCATAAGATCAGCCATTTACTATCATCATCTGCATTAATTCAGGTTGTCATCTCCCTGGTTTTATCCCGCCTGGATTTCTCTAATTCTATTTATCATGGACTCCCTCAGCGTCTGTTGCATCGTCTTCAGGTCGTTCAGAACCAGGCGGCTCGTCTTTTTTACAAACTCCCCAGGTGGCAGTCGGCAAAATCACTATTACAGCAACTTCACTGGCTGCCAATTGGACAAAGGGCAGCTTTTAAGGTGGCGTGTATCATCTACAAAGCCCTCCATAGCACTAGCCCTGTTTTTTTGCAATCTCTAGTCACGGTCCATCGGCCTTTGCGTAACTTACGCTCTGCTCATCTTCACCTTTTGACTGTTCCTAGAGTTAAAACCAAGAAGTTCGGAGGCCGCTGCTTTGCTTCTTTGGCCCCGTCCCTTTGGAATTCATTGTCTCTTTCTACCAAGTCGAGTCCTTCATTACTCAACTTTAGGAAACTGCTAAAAACCTCCCTTTTTCCTCCCCCTTATTAGTCAGCTCACTGTTAATTTTTGTCTTGTTGCTGTTATCACTCTTTCTGGGTTAAGCGCAAGGAAAGCTCTGGTGTCAGTGCGCTATATAAATATCATCTAACATAACATAACATTGTAACCACCGTGGTGGCAGTCGCATCCTAATGCCTATGCCAGCACTGCTTACAGCCTGTTGAGGGGTCCCATTTGCGAAAGGATGGCGGGCGGTCAAAAATCGGACCGCCATCCTAATCAGCCCCAAAGTTTCACAATGTGGCACAATGCATTTAGTACTTATTTGTCCCAAATATAGCACTCTACGCCATAACTTTCTACAGCCATTTTTCTATTTACAGACATTAGACAGGCCAGACCAGCTTTTTTTAATTGATTATGTATTGCTTGTTTTATATGGGTTTATATAAAATGGGTCCTGGATTTTAGATGTTTATGACGAACTGTAATGGTACGTGTATACATGTCTTGACTTGTTCCCACCTGTAAACTTTAATGATTTTATACATAAATTGAATAAAGTTATGAACTGAACTAGTGCAAATTCATAGCACGTGTGAGGGACGATTTAGGCAAAATGTGTTTTGTGTTTGTTAACAATTGGCCAACATTATGTTTGGATGAATGGTCTCTGATGTATAATACAGTGGGCACATTGTAATGTGAAGGTGTAATGTTGCAGGGAGTAAAATGTGTACAGTCAGTAGGTAGACATAAGGGGCTTTTGTAGGCATTGTGGGAAACCAAGTTTGGTTACAAATTATATCAATATCTGAGAATAACAGCAGCAGTACAGGGCTTTAAGGGATTTGCATAATTTTTGCAGCTTTGGATTAATTAGTGTGGCATGGTGCTTTATGAATGTTGCGAGTTACAGTAGAAGTGGCATAATTCAGTGGCAAGATATCCATCCTGAATTTAAGATACAGAGTTTTTAAAACTGGGGTAACATCATGTAAAAATGGCTCAAATTTAGGCATGCATTTATGTAGTAAGAATGCCTTGGTCAGGCTGCCATGACGGCTACTGAACAACTGCCTTTCCTCGAACCACAGTTTATATGCTGAATTTACGCCTATAGCACTATCAAGTGTAATCTTAATGGGGCAGTCAAAGAACTTTTAAAGACCTATTTGCCATAGCATGCCCCAAACATACATGAACGAGCCCAAGCGTATACTGTCTCCATAACTCAGTACATCACCAAGTGAATCCTTGAGGTGCCTAAGCTCAGGTGTGCCCCAGAATCTTAATCTATATAAGAGAGTCTAACTTTGGCACAGGCGGTGATATCAGTTGTCCCCATATCTAAATAAAAGGAAGTATTGGGGAACCTGAGGGGGTCTAAGCACACTTTTTAGAAACACTCTTTCACAGTTAGACAAATCTGCAAGGTTTGTATGGCACCAAAATTCTGCTCCATAAAGAGAGGTGCTTTTTTTCTTCCAAAACAGGTGACACAAAGTGTCAGAACATTCCTCATTCTGGAGACAGGTGGCTCCTTTAATCATTGTTCTTTATCCACAAGCATCAGTTAATCTAATGATTATTCCTAACTGCAGTGATAATGATAGATAAAGAACCAATGCTAATCATGCAGCAGGAGCAATCTAAAATGTTTAATAGCCAGGTTACATGTTTCCGAGTTATTGCAAGCATAGAGGGAGAACAAAATCCATATTTAAATGTAAACTAATGAACAGAGGTGTTTTCACACCTGCCTGCTGACCACAACGTTAAAACGTTACATTTAAAGCAATAGTTGGCACCTGTAGCTCTCCCAGCCTTTCACCGGTTTGTCATCAGAGCCGGGGTCATTTACAAGAAACTGTTCGGAGGGCTATTTTCACCATTTGTAAAAAAGAAAAAACTTGGCAATATGTCCCACGCCTTCCTTGAATTTGGTCAATCTAAGTTTACAGTTTACCTGTCATTGATAAAGGCAGTGCACAAGAAGTTTTGCTATCACTCCGCTAATCCCTCACCTTTGGAACCAACAGCTATTTAAAAACGTACTTAACAACAGGATCTTCTAGATCCACTTCGCTCTCTAATCTCTATTGCTCAGTTTATTTGTTCTGAAAATCACTATAACATTTTCTATTCCTCAGAGGAAGTCACAGAAATACTGGCCCCTCCTAGCCCTCCAAATTTCACAATAAAGAACTGAATGTAGGAAAAAGACACAAGCCCACCAGGTTGTCTTCTCACAACTCCCTTAGATGCAATATTCCAGGGAGAGAAATCTCTGATAATTTTGTTAAAGCACCAACTACTCTAGCCAATAGCTCTCTAGGATTAAGTTGTAACTGTTATAATCCAAAAGCTACAGAATCTCTCCACTTCATGTAAGCCTAACAATTAAAAAAGTGTCTCCTATTGATGTCATAGCTCTCTCTTTTGGAAGCCCTTTACCATACTCTATGTAAATTCCCTAATAGATCCACGATAAGTGAAGAACTAGAACAACATTTGGGTGTTTTACCGTTTAACTCATAATTTACAAATGGGCTCTCCTTTGAAGATCTCTTGCTTGAAAACTCCTCTGAAAAATACTCTCTTTCACAGCATCCAATTTACTTCAGATGATGGGTGGGAGCAACAATACATTTTAAACCACACCACCATGTACAGAGGTCAACCAGGTTACCAACTCCAAGGTGCAGAATGCTGCTATCGATCTAGTCATTGGCTTTGAGAACTGGAAACCTGGATCCAAACCGTGACACTAACTTCAGGTTGACAGATAAGGCTATAATTAGATTCAAACTTTCACTTTTGACATGTAGAAGTATACATGAATTTAGCCACAATGTATGTCAAATGAGATTTCAATGGTTCAGCCAACTAAGTCACTTAATTCCAAAGACAAGTTGCTTCTGGTAGTTCAAATGGTCAAATCTCAAGAGGGGACCAGCTGATAGATGTCCCTTACCTATGGCTTAGGGATAAACTTTCCATCAGCGTGAGACAGGTATCATCTCTGCTTTCTTTAAAGAAAGTTAATAAAACAGTCATGGTTTATAAAGAGGGTAATTTTCTGATACCCTCTGTTCTCTACTGTTCTATACGTAGATGGACTTCAGACCATGTTGTTTGTGATAAAATCTAATTAAAAAATAGATTAGATGTTTTCAGAAATATTTGCAATACCTATCGCACAGTCTTTGCACTTCTAAATCCACAACCTTGATGAAGCAAACATAGGTGATACAGAAAGCACTGCAAAATGTACACAATACCCATGTCTTTCAAGGGTGTATAAGAGAAACCCCTGACAAGGGAACATCCTGGGAGGAGTTTAAAAAAAAACCTGTGACATTTCATACATTTTCTATCATTATGTATACATTTTTTTATTTCATAACAGAAGGAACGGATTTATTACCCCATATTTCCTACTGTGAACATATTTAGCATTTTACTCTGTTAGAATTTTACAGCAATAAACACAGAACATTCATTGGAAAACCAAAGTTAGGAGAACAGTCACATGAAGAAGACTGTTAACTACCATATATTTTATAATATTTTAAATAAAGTACCTATATCAACTTCACAATGTAAGTTAAAGACATAAGCGGAGATAGAAATTATATGTTTCACTGATTTTATTTTATGTATTTGAAATATTTTATAGAACGCGAACAAGACCCAAAAGGGTATCAGAGCGCTGTACAGAGTTAGCACCAGCAAGTATACAAAACATAATCCAGGTAAGTGAAGTTACAATCTGTGGGAAAACATTCAAAATTAAAGAGTATAGTGTTTCGGAGGTGCCATAGAGCGCTCCTAGTAAAACA
This sequence comes from Triturus cristatus, assembly GCF_964204655.1. Lineage (NCBI taxonomy): Eukaryota > Metazoa > Chordata > Amphibia > Caudata > Salamandridae > Triturus > Triturus cristatus. The sequence goes on from NC_140593.1 coordinate 428,881,109, forward strand.
TCATACAATAGAAATGACCCAAGATGTGCGATGTGCTACAAACAATATAAGCAGAAAGAAGGAACAGTCCAATGCAGTTAGAGGAGCTATCTAGGAGTTGAAAAAAAAGAGGGCAAACACATATAATTGAATATCAGTGAAAATAATTCAAGGTTTTTGTTCTTGACAAAACACACAAGCATGATCAATGTGTTAACATTTGTTTATTAGTAGCCTTTTGACCAGTTTTTTGAAGGAGGTCGTGGATGGACTGGATCTGATTTCGGATGGCAGGGAGTTCCAGATTCTCAGAGCAAGACCAGTGAATGTACGGTTGTATGATTTTTAATTTTTGAATCTTGGAGGTTTCAAAAGAAGGGTGGATGTACTTCTGAGGTTCCGGCTGGAGGCTGATAGCTCAAGTTTATTTGCAAGGTAGTATGGGGTTTTGTGGTGAATGGCTTTATGCATCAGACAAGCTATCTTGAGTCGGATTCTCGCTTCAATGGATAACCAATTTAGCTGCAGCAAGTCGGGTGAAATGTGATCAAATTTCTTCGAGCCCATTAAAAGTCTGGCTGATGCATTCAAGGTAGCTCTGAGTGGGGCCAAGCTAGCTTTGGGAAGTCCTGCTAGGGTCATCATCCCATATTCCAGTCTAGGGATAATCAGAGATTGAACCGCCGGCCCGAGATCTTCGGGGGGGTAGGAATGGTTTGATATTCTTCAGTGTGTTGAGTGGGAAATTGGCACCCCTAGTAGTAGCATTGATGTGTGCTTGCATATTTAGGTGTTCATCCAAGGTGATTTCCAAAGATTTGGCAGGGTCTACAACATGAGGTGTACAGTTCAGAGCAGTTAGGTGTTTAATCCAGTCAAGGGTAGGAGCGGAGTGATTAGGTGGGGTGATCAAAAGAAATTCAGTTTTGCACTTATTTAGTAGGAGATGGTTCCGAGCTAACCGTTGTTGAGTTTGGGTAAGTGCAGCATTTAAAGTTTTTATGTCCTCTTACACAGAGATCTTAAGGTACAATTGCGTATCGTCCGCATACAAGTGGTGTTGAATGTTCGCTGTGTTCAGAATGACTGCCAGAGGCTCCATAAACAGGTTAAAGAGAGTGGGTACCAGCGTAGAACCTTGGGGCATTCCAATCAGGACCCTTTGCGTGCGGTTGTGAAGGAAGGAGGCAAACCAGTTTAGGACCGGGCCCGAAAATCCCATCCTATGTTGTAGGAGATTGATCAGGTTTTCATGTTTTATGGTATCGAAGGCTGAGGACAAGTCTAGAAGGATCAGGAGACAAGGGACATTTTGGTCAAGGGCTCTCGCGGACTCATCAACAATGTGAGTTAGTGCTGTTTCAGTGCTGTGCCCTGCTCTGAATCCTGATTGATGAGGATCTAGGAGTTGATATTTCTCAATGTGTTTGCAGAGCTGCGAATGTACAAATTTTTCAAGCACTTTAGCTAGAGTCATACTGCTGGTGATAGGTCGAAAATTGTTTGGATCGGATAGGTCAGCGTTGGGCTTTTTAGGAATGGGAGTAACTTACCCAACTTTTAGGCAGTCCGGAATCTTTCCCTGTAAGAGGGATTCATGAATGATCCTAGACCAAAGAGGGAGAAAGGCTGGGATTAAATCTTTATAGAGCATGGAGGGTAGAGGATCACCAAAGTGGTTGGAGGGTTTGATGGATGCCATGTTGCGCAGTATCTCAGAGCGGTCTGGTAGGAGAAAACTGCTCCAAGAGGCGTTGTTTTTGAGAGCAGCCCAAAGGAGAGTAGATTGTCATGGATTCTGCCACCTCCCCTGATCCTGCAGGCGGTATCATGGATAACAAGGTTGGAGTGGCAGGTAATAGCTCCAGCTCTATTTTCCTTGTTTTGTCAGCGAAGTGAGCTGTGAAATCATCAAAACTAGGGAGCAGGGGTAGCGGAGTAGAGCTTTGGTTAGAAGATTGGTTAGATTGTTCCTTAATGATTTCGAAGAGTTTTTTCGGTCTATTTTTGGCTTCATCCAGCTGAGTTCTGAAGTGTTCCATTTTAGCCAAGCAAATGTATTTATTGTAGACTTTCCTCAATTGAGATAACTTAGTGGTGGAAGGAGAGTTTCTGCAGATTCTCTCAGGGAATCTTAGATTGCGCCGTTTCTCGTTTAGGGCACCATTAAACCATGGTTTTGAATGTTTGACAGGGATCCTTTTGAGCTGTGTCGGAGCAATAGAGTCAAGAATGTTAGCGAAAGTAATAATATAAAGTTCAGAAAGGTCGTCAGGGTTGATCAAATTTGGGGGGGGGGTTGAAGTCTATTTTTGGTGATAGAAGTTATCATGTTAATGTCGAGATTTCTCATGTTGCGAGTCAGTTGTTTCGCTTTTAGGGGTTGACTCTGTCGAGCTGGTCCCTTGTCTAGGACAAGGAAGGGGATTTGAAAATGATCAGACCAGTCACAATGTAGTATTTTACCTATTTGTATGAAGTTGTCTTTGGCAATGATGAGGTCGAGAGTGGCTCCATTTTTGTGAGTAGGGCCTTTACATAGCTGTGAGAAATTGAGGTCAGAGAGGAAAGACTTAAAAGAACCGACAATTGGATCATTTGTGTCATTCCAATGCAATTTGAAATCTCCGAGGAATATGTGGGAGAGTTGATCCGAGCTCGAGCTAATGATCTCCATGATTTGCTCAATGAAGACTAGATTGTCACCAGGAGGGTGTTAGATCGAATGCTGCACGCAAATCTTCTTGCCTTTGTTCCAAATATCAGAGACTGATAAATGAGCTAGCAAGAGAACAATGGAAAACAAGTTTGAAGATCACAAAGCTCTGATGAAGATGACAGTAACTACTAGAATAAAGATAAAAGCAATGCCTGATAATCAAAGATCTAAATCTACAGGTGATTCAACTAATTTAAGTGAGTCACAAGGACCACTCTTATGCTTATGACAGACTGTATGTCAGAATATCAATAAAAAAAATATCCTTTGATATAAATATTTTGGCCTAAACATCATTTGAAAAAATATCCATCTGCTTGTGTAGATTTTCTCTTTTAAATTCCAAAGAGAAATACGGTCATAAACATTATTTAGTACTCAATATTTTTATCATACAATAATTAGGGCACAATATAATGGTATCAAAACTCATTACAAAGGCCATCAACAATGTGGTTGCCGTTGTCTCTTGTTCAGCCCACAAATTCCAAACAGGAGTTGAAAACTCTAGCAGTAACTGTGTCATAGTCAAACACTAAATCTAAACATGCTTTAAATAATTTGGCTGTTGTTCATCCGCAGTTCATTCAGAGGGTGAATTGTCCCAGAGCTTCAGTTGCCCAATTAGTTTTTGGGCCTTTTTGCAAACAATGAGACAGAATAGGACAAACTCGGCCACGCTTTAGGTAAGAATGTAGTAAACAGAGAAGGCAGAAACAAATCAAATGAGCAAATTAAGTGTCAAAGCAATATCATCCATGTAACCCATGCACATTCATGCTGCAAATTAGTGATTATGATGGGCACACTATTACTATTCAAAATTAATGTATGATATTGAAATGCAGGAGATATGTATTACTATGAGTTGCAGTGGACTGATATCATTAATAGAATCCTGCAATCCTATTTAGACACCTGTCTCCAATTTCCTTATAATCGGCGATTTGTGACACACCCAATCACCAATTATAAAAACCAATGTCAGAACTCAACTGTAAAAAGTTAATGCAGTCGAATTCTGACGTCACTATGTCTGCTGCCAGCAGCCAATGGAAAAGGCAGGTCAGGCCATAGAACAGCTGTATAAAACAAGTAAAAAAGAAACATTGCATTTCTTTTTTCTGCTCTATTTGTTGTTTTAGTTTGCAGTGACTAGCAGAAAGAACACAATTATATTTCGCATTCCTTGGATATTTATAGAAAAGTTCGAATCTTTCTGCATATTTCGACACATTCTGAGCTAAAAAAAAATGACTTGTATTGAACTGTTTCTAATATCTTCTTACAACAAATATCAAACAGGTTTTTGATTTGTTTATTTTGCACTGGAGGTTCTATTTTCATTCTTCGTGTTTGCAAACATGCTCTCTCTTTCATATGAAAGGGCTACGCACCAAGGTTTTAATTGGTTTGTGGGAAAGGTGATGGTGTAACCATGTATTATGTGGGATAAAGTACTCTCTGCCGTACATAAGGAGATTGGAAGTAACCTCAGAGTTCCATAACCTTACAAAGGAACTCACATTTGGCCTCGTTCCTCTATATGATTATGGAACTCCTCGGTCACTTGCAACATCCTAATAATGTATAGCAGGCGGTACTTTAGCCTATGTAGTTCATGTGTAAATTCAATAATTATTTAATTTGGTGATTTTAAAATATATATTCTAGTTCATCTGGTACACCAAGATGAATGGGAATGTGTGGAGTTTATTGTCCGAGGTAAATCAGAGAGTTGTGCAGAACTGCTGAATTATTCCTTTGTTTAACTAGGTTCCTGAGGTAAATTGCCAAATGTATGTGCCCTACTAATCTTGTAAACACTATGGACCCAATTAGGAGTTTGATGTTGCGGCGGTGGGACCGCCCCGATGCCGCACTGCCAAACACACGTGAGAACCACCCATCTAGGAAAGCATTCGCATCAAGGAACAGGCCTAGGGCTCTGCACACATACTAAAGTTTCATGATGCTGGGACCAAAATCCAGGATATCAAATACTTGCAGTTGGGCACACATGGGAGGAGACATGATTAGACACCATGCTGGGGACATTACTGTCCTAACAAGCAGGATCATATTTGTAGGTTGTTCCTCCATGAGCCCAACAGATAAAAGTCCTTATAAACTGAAAGGCCCTGGTAGAGATTCTTTACTATCATCTTGACACTCACTAGTTTTTCACACCGTACACCATGTTTCCACAGAACGTTGTGGAGCATTTTGAAAGGGCACCAAAATCAGCAACTGCATGGTATATAATGTCTACATATTCATAAGCAAAACCATAATCTTTATGTGCAATGTCGGTTTATGTACAATGTTGCGTGCCAAAATCATCAATGTCAACATGTTATTTAACTCCATCAGGGCATGTCAGTGTATGAATACATACTGCCATGTTACTATATTAAAAACTGTGCTACATTCATGCTTTTGTTCAACATAAAAAGGTTATATTCACTGAACTACTTGCTGAACTTCTTGCCAGACTCTTGGAGTTATCTATTGCTGACTAAACATGATCTTATGCCTAGCACTTTTTGGGAGCACTTAATGGCCCAAAATACAAAATACTAGAATGATCCAGTCATTTTATATTTTCAGATCTAACTTCTAGCACTTTTTGTAATTTAACCATTAGGGGTTATGCATTGGCATTATTACTCTAGGTAAAGCAACAAAGAACATGTGCCTCTCTTCCTTTGAAATATGTCAAGGAGTAAAGATGGTGCCTACAAGGTGCTAATTTTCAGCAATTAAAGTTAAAAAAAGAGGGACAGAATAAAATATAAAGTAAGTGTGTGTCTGGGCTTTTGCACTATGGGGCATTTCATGGGCAAAGAATAAATGTTGGGATTAACTTCACTTTCAATGTTGCAAAATCTTAATTCACCAGACCAAAGTCATCAGTCTCTAATACCACTGTCAGGGACGTAGTTTCAAAGAGGATGTATGGTGGTGGAACACTCCCTAATAATTTACAATGACAGTCGGATCAGCCAAGAAAATAGCTGCCAAGTAAACAAAGCAACACACATCATGCAACAATATGATAAAGTTGCTTTCAATTTTGAAAAGTATATTTCTTTAACACGCAGAAGTATTTCACCCTGGTATTTCACATTATATCAAAGCATTGAGATGCATTTATTAAAATGATAGTTTTGAAAGATGAATTTAGAACTATTCGTGCATTCTCTCGTCCTTATGACAATGCCACTTGCGAAATCAGGGGCAAGTCAGTTGTCACACATAACCAGTATGTGTCAAAGATTCATATTATAAATGGAGCAAAATTAAAGTGGTTTAAATTAAACACAAGTTTTTTGTAGAGCACACTCCCTGAACTCACTTATTTGAAAGTTCTCTTATGTGATGATAAAGAAAAGGGAGGCTCTGTGAAATCAACTATTTGCCTAGGAGAACACAAATTCTTAAAGCGGGGAAGCTGAGATTGAGCCCAGATTTTCAGCATTTTCTCCTGTGTTTCACATTTAAGGTTTCGTCTTTGTTGTTAATTCCGGGGACATACTTAATAGGTGGGACAGGCAGATGCCACTTGAAAATTCATCTCGGTTTGGGATTGAGAGCCCAAAAGGACCTTGAGATGAGCCAGAGTCAGACATCTGGCTTGAGCTTTTGATGGGTCGCCGACTTTTAGGACTGGGCCTTGTATAGCACAGCGACATACGAAGATGTGTGATATGCGCAGGCAGAGCAGAGGGCAAGGATCTGAATGGACCCTGCTCGTCACTCACTCCACCACATGGTGCCAACTGCAGGATTTTCAAAGGGTCGTGTCTTGCCATGTCTCACATGCAAAGCACACAAGATGATGGGCGGAATGTTGCACATTGCCAAAACATTCACCCCAGTCACAGATCTGGGTTTAATCCATCGTTATTTTGCTCACCACGCCACCCCAGTTCAGACATGGCCATATGCAAATCAGTCTTGACCCTGTACCTCATGGGAACAGTCCAGCCCGAACTGCCAAGCCATGTCTTCCCTGGACCGGAATCAAGCATCCTAGGACCAGTTTCGGGGTTTCAATACGATTATGAGGAGGGCCAGGAGGGCCATGTATCTAAGGAGGAAATCTGTTTAAATAAAATATGGTGAAGACTAAAATATATTCATAAACTCTCTATACACACTGTTTCATTCTTCGGATAAAAAAGAAATTACATTTTTGATGCAATTCTGTATAAACATTGGTCGAAGCCATCGATGACGAAATGAAACCAAAGCTGGGCAAACAAATAAAATATGATCAAGATTTCGAGTGCCCAGATTACACAGGTTACAAGTTTTCCCAATTTTCATAGAGTGGGACTAATTTGCTGTTAGGTCATTTAATGGCAAAAGATTCATGCAGCATAAAGTAAGCCAACGTTGAATACCATGTTCTAAGTTCCAAGATAAATATCTCTGCGGAACTCTCGGCATATTTAACATGGCTATTATCTTTAGTCTTTCTTTCTTTTGATCTGCAAAATTTGACATTTCTATGGTAACTAACCATACAACGTGATTTTTAAAAAGGATTTAAGTTCTAGAAGCGGGAGAGAAGTCATTGACTCCTCCTGTGCGCAGAAGAAATTCAGTGCCAAGGAGAAGTCTCGGGAAAAAGATTTTTTTGTCTATGGTTCCTCAGAAAAACCCCTTAGTGTGTATGACTCACTATTCTTTAACTGATATCCCCAACGTAATATCCTGGCTAAGCCTTGAGTAAAAGAACTTATCAACCCGAATTCCAATCTAATAACAGCTATTGGGACCAGAGTATTGAAATTACATAATTTGCATAAAATCTGGCCTTCAATCTTATCTAGGAAACTCCAGTGCTTTACTGGGATAGATTCAATAGAATACAGCAAAGTAGGAGGAAGTTTTGCATTAAAAACTGTAAGCAAATGTAAGAAGTGTCTTTGGCCCATTGAGCCATAAAAAAATACGCAAGCCATTTGCCTTTTCGATATGTGGCTTATTTTTTGTATTGCCCGTTATTACCTCCCATAAATAGAGGAAAGAATCTACCATCTCCAGCTTTTCAAGACCAATTTTCTAATTAAAATCACTTAATTTTCTGCTTCTGCTGCATTTCATAATTAGGACTTTACTTTTAGAAACATTGATCTTCAAAAACTGTGCGGTCGTATATTTCTGTAATGATGTAAACTTTTTATTCAACCCATTGGGGGTTAGGCCCGTAATTGCAACATCATCTGCATACATGAGACATGCAAAAGGACGGCCGCTTATCTTCGGTGCATCTCCTTCTAAAGGAGAAAAGCATTCAGGTAAATCTCCTACATACAAAGAAAAGAGTAGCGGGGCTAATAGACAGCCTTGCTTCAGGCCATTTTCTGTGCGTATTACTTTTGATAAGCCTTGATTCCCTTTTATTAGCACCTGGCACCATGTTCGTGAGTACAGGGCAATAATTAATGATAACAGGGGCATAAGCACTCCCATTTTATGCAGTTTTTTTCCACAGTAAGGCCGGTCTGCCTTATCAAAGGCGGCTGAGAAGTCTATAAAGGCCACATTTACATTTGACCTACCAAAAATTGTGTACTTCTCCTCTATTTATTTCAGCATAGAGATATTGTATGCTCAAAAGGGAAGAACCCTCTCCTCCACCACCCATTCAGTAAGATGGTCAAGAAAACTGTGAGCAAATGGTTTCCCGTCTAGTGAAGCTATCTACCTGTAGTTACCCGGATGATGTCTGTGGCCCTTTTTACATAGAGGGATTAGGATTCTGCTGGACCAAGATGGAGGCGTCTTCCCTTGCAAATAGAAATAATCAAACATTAGAGTAAGGTACAGAGCCCACAGCAGAGGTTCTTTTTCAATTACTGTCATAGGGATTTCACCAGTACCCATTGCTCCTGAAGCCCTCGTTTTTCAGATAAGTCCTACCACTTCACACTTTGACGGCGCATAGCTGGATTCAAAGATATTAATAGAATAGAATAAGGTGGAGGCAGAACAAGAAGAATTAGGATTTGCAGAATAAGTTTCTGCCAGATGTAATTTCCAGTCTTCTTATTTTATAGGAATAGGAGTGATTTTACTTTTGTAACACAACAGTCTGTGATTATTTCCCAATACCTTTTCGAGTTATTTTTTGAAGCCGCTTCTATTAACTGTGCCCATTTAAAATCTTCCTTTTTTCTCTTAGGGAACTTTTTTCCTCTGCCTTCTCCTCTTTAAAAGATTTATTAATTTACTTCGTTTAAGAGAAAAATTCAGGAACTGGGCCCTCACTATTTTTTTAATTTCCCTATTTATAGGAAGCAATGGGCTAAGAGGTGGTCTCCATTTAGCTGGTAAATGCATAGGTTTACATAATGAAACCAAGGTACTTGTATTGCAACCAAAAGCTTCAAACAAATCGGTATGGGAAGAATGATGATCTAACATTATTATATGCTGCTGATGTATCAAAACTTTAAGTTCTCTTTAAGTTTAGAAACAGTTAGGGTATTCCAATGGATTTTACCGTTGGTTATATTAAAACCTACTGAGCTATCCTTAAAATCCCAAGAACCTACCTTGGCACAGGTCATCTCGAATTTAGAGCAGATCACAAAGTGATCGCTAAGTGCATTTTCCAAGACTTCCATATATGAGAGCTTACAAAAAAAATCTGCGGAAACAATTAAATAATCAATATTATTTCCCCCAGTAGGCGATTTATGCGTGTAGTTTGTTGGTTTACCATTTTCTAACCTCCCTTTGCCAATTAATAGGTTTAAACTTCTCAGGCCTTCATGTAATAGTGTGCCTCTTTTATCAGTCTGAATGTAATTTGGGAACTGAGCAGAAAGAATGTTTAATGCATCATTTTTTGTGGCGTTAGCAAATACCCTTATACTGTGTGTAGAAACTTTAGCTTCAAATCACCAACCAGTATTAGATGCCTACAATCTTCACTTTCCATAATAGTGGAGATAAAAACAAATAGGGATTTTAATAAATTTAGAGATAGATGCATCAGGAGGTATATACTCATTTACAATTAGCAGGGAATCTAGGTTATCTTGTTCTTCCTTAAGATCTAGCTTAATCGCCTGGATTAACTTAGAGGCATGGGGAATTACTTTATAAATCCATCTAAAATGTGTTCTAAGCAATATAGCAATACCTCATTTTGCATGTCCTCTGTTCACTGTGAGCACTGGACTGCTCAGCAAAATATAATCTTCAATAGACCAGTTCTTTGTGATCCAAGACTCTTGTATGCAGATTATGTCAGCATTCTGTTCTTTCAAGAATAACTATTTGTTTTTATTCATGCTTAAGCCGGCTGTGTTCCAAGAGATCAATTTAGGACCCTTGCTAGGAAGAATTCCCAAATCTCAGACCTGAAGATCTGTTTATGTTTAGAGCCCCTGCTACGCAACTCCATTTCTTATCTTCCTCATCTGCAGACAGTACTTGATTATTCTTTTTTTCTGCAAGGAGGGAAACTCTCCGTCCCCCTTTCGAAGGGAGACCTGCAATATACTTTCTCTCTCCAGATGAGACAAGTTGCGTGGGGAGAGATCTGGATGGGCGGTAGTCTGCCCATTATAAATCACCTTTTTAGAGGCTATCTCCTCTTCAGGTAGAAGAACACTGATACCATGGGATCATAATTTATCACTATTTGACATTATCGGATAGGAAATCACTTTAGAAACAAACGTCACTCTAGCTCCCCCATAATTGCTATGTTCTGGAATCTGAACCAGGGCAAAATCACTACTCTGGATCATTAGGAGGTCGGGAACTTCAGCAAATCAGCTCGCTAGAAAGGATCTATTCATAGAAGGCTCATGATCAAAAATAAAAGAAAAATCTAGAGTAAAGGGTACGGAAGGTAAATGACTGACATGGCAAACTACCTCAGGTGCACTTCCCATAGGTTTATAAATAACGTTACTGCCTAAAGAGGAGGTGAATAGCGCAGCATGAGGATTCAAGTTACATTGTGACAGCGATGTAGAGCTTAGATCTAGTGTATTAACTTCTTGTGAAGTTGGGGCTGGAGCACTGGGATTCAATAATCGTAATTGAGTTCCCCTTGAGATGATTTCAACTTGTCCTTCTTCCTTCTTTATAGCATTTGAATCAGAATTCAGTGACAAATTTAAAACTAAATTAGGGTCAAAGCTTAGTAATTTTGCTCTTTTTTTATTTATCCTTCAACGTTTTTCCGTTTGTTCCTTCTTCTTGCAGACAATATTACTTTTAATTTTGATTTCCTTTTCTTCAGATGAAGAATGTTCAGCTTTTGATTCCTCCGTTATAGAATGTTCTGATTTTTTAACCCCACTTTTTAGGAAAATGGGGAAAACATTTCATACTGTATTTGTTTTTTCCTTCTCAGAGCACTGAAAGGACAGGGATGCAGGTGTAGGAACAAAGTCCCCAGATTCAAAGAGCTGCTGTAGCGAAGAAGGTTGTATAAATATGTCTGCATTTTCTTTGCAATTATGCTTTCTACTAAAAAAAAAAAGAAAAAGGAACAATTACAAGAGTGAACCCGTTAACCCAGGTGAGACCCGGTAAAGTTTGTAACAATACAAGAATGTCTCAGTTGGAAATAATTTGAATAGGGCATTCAAAATAGTCGTGTACATTACAAAAGGCGAGAGAAACCGAAGGGAGACCACAACGGGAAAGGTAAAGTGAAACAATTATTATTTGTAGGTAGTTGTAACAGCACTACAGTACAGTTCAATATATATTGAACTGTACTGTAATGTACACAACTATTTTAATTGCCCTGTTCAAATGATATCCAGCCCAGACATTGTTTTTTTTGTCTACTACAAAAAGGCATGCCGGTCTGAGTGCCAAACTCCCGCCAATTAGCGTAAGAAACAGAACACGTTTTGATAGAGTTGGACTAACTGGAGTTATGCTCCAAAAGAGGTAAAGAAAAAATCTCCTTACCAGAGTTGAATTTATGAGAAGGAGATAGGCTAGCTTTACCAGTCGGGGGCCTTTGGTCAGAGATTATAAATATGGTCAAAGACAAAAGTGAATCCAAGATATAATCAGAATTACTTACAGATTTCTCCATTAGGGCTAAAATAGATGACAGGACACTTTCCAAACAAAGTAAACATTAAGACATCGGCATTTTTTTTCCTCTGGATTATTGTTGTGTAATAGATGAAAACTTGAGGACAAGTCAGGAGTGACAGATGCCCTTGAGTTTACCATACATATTCTGCTGGGTGTGCTACTAAACAGCTGCATCTTAATGGAAGGACCCAGGGGAAAATCCAGTGAATTTGGGAAAGGCGAAATATCAGGAATATGAGACCTAGACGACTGAGCGACCTTTGAAACCGGATTCAAATTAATATTAAGGTCTGGGAGAGTAAAATCTTCCATCGGAGGGCATACCACTTTAGGGTCGGGGCAAATTCCAGCTTTGGACTTCGTGGCTCTGTTTCCTAGAGAGTGGACGGTGATATTTGCCAGCAGAGAATCTTCTACTCTAGATTTAGAACATAATTCATCCCCTTACGAGTCACTCTGATTCCAGAAGACAGGTTGGTAGATTTTGCTGGAAGTGATTTTCCAAGTTCTGCTTCAGCCTATTTATCTGTATTGAGTTATTCTTTAAATGATTAGCTTTCGTTTTTTTACAAGCTCTTATGTAGATCAATTTTCCTGAGTGCATTTCTTTGCGGTCATAACTCTGTCTTGATAATTCTCCTACCTCCGGCTTCCTGTGGCCTCCTGTGGCCTAGCAATGCTTATCCTGAACCCTGGGACCCCAGTCCCAGATCCCGATGCCCTTAAGTCACTGACCTGAGCCTCAGGCATACATTTGCCCTCCTTAAGTGGATCGCCAGACCTGACGAAGGACCTGAGCTATGGGGCAAATTACCTCTGCTCCTCCTGGTTCCAGGCTTAGTCAAACTTCAACAGGCCGGGGGGGGGGGGCTCCAACCCCTCTGGACTGTGCTCCTTGGCTCTTCGGTGCCCGACACAAACTCACACCTCCCGCAGCCTCCATGGCCGCCCTCTGCACTCCAGGGTTGATCCCCAATCTGGTACAGGCAGAACAGAGACCAGCCAAAGAGACAGGACTGGCTCAGATCCGCTGACCAACAACAGCAAACAGCAATGCTCCCCAGGGGCAGCATATGAGATCAGACAAATCAAGCAATATAAAGTAGGCACTGTTGAATCTGTGGGCAGCCTGATTGGCTGGTGGAAGGTAGAAGGAATAGCTGCTGCAAGTTTGCGAGCTGCTCTGGCTTAATCGCTGAGGCTATGGACAAGTGGGGAGCAGAATGCCACCACAAGCTGCACCCAAACCTGGTCGGGCCACCACTGCTACTCACTCTCTGTAACCGCCAACTACTGGTGGCTGCACTTGTCCACCCACCCGCTCCCGCACTCACTCCACCGATGAAACCGTCTCTGCAAATTTGCAGAAATGCAGTGCCGTGGGAGTGCAGGAGCGTGGGAACACAAACAGTCCAATTCGGCCCCGGGCCGGGGGAGCTCGAACAAATCAAAGGAGAGAGGGGAACAGGCAAAAGAACCGAACGGCCGTTACTCGGCTCACACACCCTTCTCCTCCCCCTCTCATCACACTGTCTCTCGTCACGCCATCACGTGGTACGCTGAAGGCTGCCAATATTCTCTAAACTTTGCATACATCCAATTATCAGGAAAAAAGGAAAACATGGTTACTTACACTTAGTGCATATTTCTAAAATGTCAGTGTAATAAGGAGTAAAGAAAAATGCTAATGCAGTCCTACACGACCAAGGTCAACAATGTTAATTCTGGCTACAGACAGCTTTAGCTGTGTGCCAGACTCTTTTAACAAATTATTTAATTATACATAAAGCGAAATTTAGCTCTGATGAGTTTTTCTCTCTGAACCCATGTTATTGGCTGTTTGGTATAGCATTTTGCTTCCTATTGAGTGCATGCACTGTGATTGGGAATATTTTAAATTGAAATGGTACCCTCAGTGATCACACATTGAAATGTCTTCTATACAGAAAGCAGTCATTTTCTGGCATTATTTTCATTGCCTCTTTGAAATTATCTTTCAATGTTCTGTGGCTGCTCATGACCAGTGCTTAAGGTCTTCTCTAAGCATGCACTGGTAATTAGGGATTCTTATCTTAGCATGTATTTCTTTTTCATCATTCAGCAGATAATGCATTGCTTTCACGGTCATTGATACATGCCAGGAGTAAATAAGTATGAACTTGAGACAGACACTTGTCACATGCAACAATTAGTCTTAATTCGTATGAGTCCACCTATGGAGAGCTTTGATTCCCACTGATTCAGGCCAGGAATTAATATGCATGAAAAGGAAATGAACACATAATACAAGATGTCTCATAAAAGAACATGCCCGCAATACACAATACATTATCAGTAAATGCTCAGAGGCAGCTCATGGCTGAACATCTTATTTGTGCATGAATTGAGGCAAGGGTTTCTCTTCCGAATAAGTGAGTAACAGGTTTACACTTTTATGCATGCTCCGATTGTGCAGTCTGCTGCTATTCTGGCCTGTTCAGAGTTGCAAATTAGGAGCACAGGTCGATGATTAGTATTTATTCAATGAGCATGCAGTAATGACCTTTTGTTATTGCCGTTGTTTCTACTGCATAGGCTCTATTGTTATACTGGCGACTGAATTAGGACATCAGTGAACATGCAGTGACTAATGTTTCTAATTGTAGGAGCCTGTTAAAAGAGTGCTGTCACTGCCGCTGATTCTTGACAGGAGCTTAGAAGCATGAACCAGAGACAGACACTGGCTACAGTATTTCAGCTGACAAAGTAATAAGAACTTCTGCTCAGTGAACAGGTGCTGACCATTGTCTCTACTACAAAATAGGATTCAGTTCATAATGAGCATATGCAGATTAGAGCGTTTGTAATGAAGAAGTTGGTTTTAATTCACACGAACCACATGCCAGTGAGCTTGCAGTTTACTGTCGCACTTAAGGATACTTTTCATCTAAGCATGCCTTCTTGAGCAGTGTCTTATCTTTCAACAGCAAAGTCTTATTTTGTTTTGCTGCTTCATAGGTCCTTTTAGGTTTGACACAGCCAGACCTTTACTCATGAATATCAAAGCACAAAAACATGCATTACTGACTTGCAGGATTGTGGATGGATGAATAGTAGAGGGACTGGCTGCATGGAGGAATGAATAGGTTAGAAGCAGTGGTGAAAGGTTTCCTGCAACCAAAATGATTTTAGTTGTTCATGAACTCATCCATCACCTTACCATTCATCTATCCATGCTCTCATCCCTTTGTCCATCCATGCACTCATCTATTGCTACAGCCACGTCTCCATAAATTCACTCACCTATTTATCTAAACTCAGTTTCACTCATTCATATATACACTTGATCATCTATTCATCCATCCAATCACTAATCCATCCAATCATCTACACTTTGACTCCTTTTAACTTCCACCCATTCATCCACACAAAAGTACTGCCAATCAATGAAGAATCAATTTAATTTCAAAAGGCTATTAGCTTTAGGGATACTTGTATTAACACACATTTGTAGTCTACTCCTTGGTTTCCTATACTATGTGAACATTCAGAGAAAATGAAATATTAAAGTTTTGTAATTTGGAAAGGAAAATGCCAACTTTCTAAAAAATAATTTTAAAATTACAATCTAAAATCTGACTTTACCATTAAAGCGAATTTTACAATGCAATTCATTTGAATGTAAATATATATTTTTCTATCTGCTCCCAATCTGAAGTTAGCACTTATTAATTGAAATAAGGTAACCTAGTTTTTGCATATGGGAGGGATAGGCATTACCACAGAAAAACTACTTCGGATTTTCACTGTCAGGACATGTAAAACTTAAACACGCACACCCTACTTTTTTAAAATACCATACACTCTGCCCTGCAAAATGTTTGAGCAGGGTTCTCCAAAATCGGTCCTGGAGGGCTGGATCCTTGCTAGATTTCTAAGGTTACTAAATTAATATAATTGAGGAACTGAAAAAAATCTGGCATGTATCCAGTCCTCCAGAACAGAATTTGGAGAACTCTGTTTTAGAGCCTACATTAGGGGTGACTTATGAGTAATAAAAAAGAATGTTTAGGCCTAGCAAACAATTTATTGTGCCAGGTCGAAATGCAATTCAAATCTGCACCACAGGCTGCATTGGCACTAGTAGCATTTCATTCCCAAGCCCTGGTTACAGGCAATGCCATTTACTTGGGACTTACAAGTAAATAAAATGTGCCAAATAGTTGTAGGCCAACTGTACCATATTTTAAGGAGAGATGACTTTACTACTGGTTAGCATGGAAAAAGTACACGAAGTCCTAAAATCCAACAAAACGGGTTCAACAGTGGAAGGGAAAACTCTGGAGTGACCCTGCGGAAAGGTCCAGGTCCAACAGCATGGTATTGCCTGTGATGCTGTATTAGTAGCTGTAGCATTTGAAGTGATAGTGTGGTACTGGTGGTGTGATAAACAAAAAGCAATTAGGATGCACTTTAGGATCAGGCTCGTACTTGAGGTATAACCAAAGCATTTACGGGCATATTATCAAGGACAGCGTTAAAATGATCGCCGCTTTAGTGTCAGGAAACTGCCGCTATAGCGGCGATAATGGGCTTGATAATATGCCACAGAGAATTCCAATAGAAGCCCATGTTCACACCAGAACATGGGCTTCTATTGGAATTCTCAAGGGCATATTATCAAGCCCATCATCGCCGCTTTTAGCGGCAGTTTCCTGCCACTAAAGTGGCGATAATTTTAACACCGTCCTTGATAATATATGCCCCTTAAAAAGTTGGCTGCTGCAGGAATTTATTTTTGCTTTCTATATAAAATGCATGTGTGAGATAATGAATTTAATTGGATTAAAGGGATGTTTGGTTTATCGAAAAAGCTAGTTGCATGACGGTTGGAAAAATACTCCAATCTAACAAGTAACTGACTATTCCGCAAGCCAATGGCTGAAAGATCCTGATAGAATAGCTAATGGTTGAATGTCGGTGACACAAAGCCCACTCTATGTTCAGTGCAAACAATAGCTCTAGCAGATAGCTGTGCTGTCATCCTAGTTGTATGAAAGAGGCATGGATGGGCAAACCACATGTGCCTCATGGGTCTTAACCACACATTCCTTGACAACGCATGTCTTTACCATGCAATTTTATTGTAAGGAAATGTTTGGCAAGGGAATATGCGGGGTTAAGATTGCCACTACCCGGACCGCCCCTCCCGTCCTAAACCCTAAAATTCTATCTCCTATCTCACCCCCCGCCCCTTCACTCTGAGCCCCAAAACCTACCCTCACCCCTAAACCACACCAAACCCAACCTCAGCCATTAAATCTACCCAAACAACCTCCCCCCGCACTGAGCCCTAATACCAAAAACTCTCCCCCTTCCAAACATTACCCTGACCACCCCACCCTGAGCCCTAAAATCGACCATCAACCATTTAAAACTGACCTAGCTCTACTTACCTGTCCGTGTTCCTGTCTGCTTCCCATTCCAGCGCTTCCTCTCTCAACGCATCCTCTCAGTCTCCCCATCCATCCAGACAGCTAGAACGTGCATTTCCTTAACCACGCATATGCATGGTTAAGGCATATGCGTGGTTAAGGTAAGCATGGTTTAGCTTGCGGGGAAATGGTACGCATGGCTCAGTTCACATAGTAAAGGCCGTTTCCCATCATCCCAGACCTAAGAACTTGTCCGTTTATAAAAGGTGTCAGTGTCAAAAACAGAAATGACACAGCAGGCTTACATTTACTAAGGGTGGTGTGTTTGTTTCTAAATGAATGAAGAACCTACTCTTTGCTTATTTATACCGGGTAAAAAGTATTCCTACTTCCTATTTCCTATTCCCCCACACAGCAACAGAGTGTTAACATAAAGTAACAAATCCTATCATGACAGCTATTTTAGGTAACCAGGAGGGGGGATGTCGATCGAACCTTGCTTTATGAGTACCCTATCACAAACCATAATAGAAGCAGAAAGGTGTGGCTCTGTCTGTCAAACGTAGACTGAGGTGCAAAGGAAAGAAGTAAATTCTAATGGCTCCGACCAGCGGAGTATCGAATTCCCATAGGTGAATACTGCAAACACGATGGTGCGTGTATCTTAATGTTCAGAGCCGATATTTTCCAGATTCCAATAAACAGGACGGACACGGAGGTCCATGGATCTGTATATCGATTTGCCTGCAGAGACAAGAACGCGTGCAGCTGCTACGTGTGTGTGCAGAACTGCATGAGTCAATCTACACTTGTCTAAAATACCGGCTCTGAACATTCAGATACATGCACCGTCGTGTTTGAAACATTCACCTATGGGAATATGATACTTCACTGGTCGGAGCCATTAGATTTTACTTCTGCCGTGAGACCACAAGGAACATACGGAATCCAGTGCCATTGCGCACCAACACTTCCATCTTACACGCTATTACCCTGCGTTTTTCTTCCCACTGTCAGCCTCCCTCCCCTCACACTGGGTGCCCGGCCGGGTCCCATGTGAGTAACCTTGTATACTTTCACTTCCTTGGGGTGCACGTCCTTCACTCTTACAGACTACCTTCGCCTTAGATGTCCCTATACTATTAGGTCCTGAAGAGACCCCTCATTACATAAGGGGTTGAAACGCTGTCGACAACAACAAAAGCGAACCATTTATCAGCACTTATTATTTTATAAGGGCGCTGTTTTCATTCCCTAACATTTATGATGGTAGACTTTATAAAATATTGGAAACCTGGTGTATATGTCACAAATATGTCACTAATGTTATAGGTTCCATGCTCACTGGGGGCACTACGCACTATTTTCTTTTTCTTCTTTTTTGTAAATAATCTGCATTATTATTGTAGACATGAACTACAATTATTATTACCAGAAATCAAGGTGTGCATGGTTTCTTCTCCTTTGGACACCGACCTAACCCTGTTTATTGCGTTTGCACACATAAAGTACTATAATTATTCACTGTACCATTCCACAGGAACCGTTGTTTCTGTTTACACTTATACTACCCTGGTTCCTCGTGAGTAGGGTCTCCCTTGTCTCTTGTTCTCGATAGTACATAAGGGGGTCGGCAGGGTCATGGGACAAGAATGGCTGCTGTTGCAGTGCAAGTCCATAGTGATTTTACCAGTCATTTTTTTCCCTGGTACAATCAAGTTCGATGTTCACCCTTAAAAACAGGATGGGGAAATATCGAGCAAGCCCAGATCGGGTGAAGTGGTATCCCACTATGGGATACTACTTAGTCTGAATTGTTATTGGGCCCTCAGTGTGGTAGAAGGAAATGCAGGAGAAGCATATGACATTGGTGAATGCGTACAGTTTAGTTGTAGCTCAATGTTAATGTGGAATATGCTGTTAAAATTATTTATGCAGAAAAAATCCTGAGTTCTGTCACTGGCTATAGTAGAAAGCCCATATATCACATCAGTTTCATTGTGGCATAGCTGGTCTTGCCGCCTTCACATCCCATTAAAATAATTTGTTGCAGGAGACACATATCCTACAGGGACACAAACAATGACTAAGTAAAAGGTATGAGAAAATTGCAGGCTGAAACAATTTATGTAGCAAGTTTGCTTTCAGCCATTTATAACAGGAAACAATTCATTTAACAACACATTAATAGAAATAAGACATATGTTTAAATCAAAAGCATCAAATTAAAGTGTTGTGCTACAAAATAAACCTGGTTAAGTGAATACATGATTGCTATTTCACTGCATGTAAGCCAAATGATACATTTTAGTTCTGGCCATTCACTTGACAAAATGACCTATTCTTGGGGCTATAGTGTTATAACTAGACTATAACAACTTATTATAATGATTTCAAAAGGATAGCCATGGACCGCATCCATACATACTGTTTGATAGCAGCCATGTTTCAAATGTTAGCTCAATCAGGGCCTGATTACGAGTCTGGCGGTCCAAGGATTGTCAGGCTCGCAAGGGCGTGGTGGTGGCAGTCCAGCCACCGTGACACAAGTCGTCTAACCACCGCACCGGTGGTCGACCGCTGTATTACAACTTTGGCAGTCGGACCACCATTGCACCACTGCAACCACTAGGTAATCATGTTCCCTGGTGGTCCAGTGGCAGTCAGGGACTCACAATATGCTGGCGGTGCCACTGTGGCACAGCCATGCATATTGCAAGTTTCAGGAAAACCAGCGGTGTAATGGAGCTTCTTCCTCATGAAACTGCTGGCAGTCATGAAACAAAGCAGACCCTACATGGCCCCCTCATGCCCCATGCATGTGGGTACCTGCAGGGGGCAGCATGCACCCCCAGTTCTAGCACGGCATGGAGTTCAGAATCCATGCTGTGCTGGAACATGCTGTGGCGGTGCCTTTTTAAGGCATACATAGGTGCCTTTGCAAGGCACCACTGCAGGACTGCCACGCCAACTGCCTGCAAGACTATGAAAAACTTGTAATCTGGTGAGCAGGTGGCAGCCTTGTTTGGTGGTCCTGGATTGGGCGGTGGTGTGGAGGCCTGCTCCAGGACCGCCAAACTTGTAATCGGGTCCTTAGTTCTTCCTTGCTTCCTCAACAGCCAACTGTTTATTCTTTTGAAAAATAAAATAGCCCCTCCCCCAACAATCACCCTGTGAGTTCCAAGCACACTGCATATCTGTGTTTACTGTTGTCCTGGACACTCAGGCGAGAAGGGAGGGGCATAAGTAAGTTAAGTGAGAAAAAACCTCTACGTCCTCCTCAATTTCCTTACTTACATGGTGAGATGTACCAAGTAAGCAAGCCCAGGACAACTGAAAAAAGTGTAATCAGAGCTATAACAAATCAAAGAACAACTTTATTACTTCATAGTAACCAGCACCAAGCATCTTGTCCAGATCCAATTCTCGTGAGATCCAATAATGATTAATAAAAGTAGACGGTGAGAACCAGGTGGCTGCCATCCAAATTTCTGAAATTGATGCCCCTTGGAGTTCTGTCACAGAGGCTGACATAATATGTGTAGATCTACCTTGCACCCTCCCAGACTCCACCCTCACCCATCCCCCTGGGAGATACTGACCTCTTGAACCATAAGCCATTGAGATCAAGGTCCTGGCCCAGTTACTTAAGGATGCAGCAACGATTATCAACTCGTAAGTGAGAGACCAAAATAAACAAAAAGGACTCTAAGGTTCTAAAGGAGGTAACCCTATCCATATAAATTAGAAGGGCTCTCCTAACATCCAATGTATGAAGATTTTCCACTTTCTTGGAGGCCAGAGAAGGAAAGAACTGTGGAAGAACCATCTCATGCTCCTGACGAAAAGGTGAATTAATCATTGAGCAAAAAGAAGGGAGGGGACGTAAAACTACTCTGGCCTCAAACATCTTGTAAAACGGGTGTTTGTATAAGAGAGCAACCAATTTACCCAGCCTCTTTGCTGATGTAATTGCTACTAAAAAAACTATTTGTGTCAACATTTTGAGAGGGACTTGTTCTAACGGCTCAAAGGAGGGAAATTATAGTGCCTCCAATAACAAAAGAAGATCCCATGAAGGAAACGGATGCTGTGGATGGATGGTTTTGATGGATATTGAACTAAACTTTAATATCCAAATGAACCGTACCATCTCTACAGGCTCCTGGCTCATGAGGATGTTAAAAAAAAAAATCCCTCTTATACAACAACCACCAGCACGAAAGCAGGTAGCACTGGCCTTGGTAATGTCCAGACTCGATAACTGCAACTCACTATACCTGGTCGCCAATATGAGTATGCAGTATAAACTCCAGGTGCTACAGAATGCACTGGCATGACTTGTTCTGGACATTCCCAGGAAACAATCCGCCAGGAAGGGACTAGAATCCCTGCACTGGCTTCTTATCAAAAAATGCATTAGCTTCAAATCACTCTGCATGGTACACAAGTCACTGCATCTTCCTTACCCGTCAAGATTAAAAACAATGTTCAGCCGGCACTCCCCCAGTAGACCCCTGCGATCTTCGCTCCAAATGCAACTGGTGGTACCAAGAACCAAAAAGCTTTCTCGGTGGCAGCGAGTAAACTTTGGAACTCCCTTCCCCTTAGGTCTATTCCTCTTCTGCTTCCGTTCAGAAAGGCTCTTAAGACCTGGCTTTTTCTCGACCAAGCATCTATCTGGATTTTTTTTCTTCTTTCTATCCCTCTTCTGGACAGTCGGTCTCTAGCGCCTTGATGGCTTAGGGTAAATGCCGCGCTCTACAAATTACAAATAAAATCAATTCTGGATGGAGATGTAACAGCCCTTTAAAAAACTGGAAAGATCAAGGATTTTTCCCCATGATGCCCTAAATGCTCTAATAGATGCCCACTGAAATCTAAGAGTAGAACTTCTCAGCCCCAATGTCACCCCGTCCTGCCAGAAAGATATAACTTGAAACAGTCTACCTGAAATTTTTTTAACCCTACATTAGTTACTACAAGAAGCCCAGTGTCTGTAATACCCTTCAAAGGTAATGAACGTCTAGATGCTTGCAAAGTGCCCACCAAAACCTCAGGAATGTCATTCATTCTTAACTCAAACTTCCCAGTTTCCTGACCACTAGTCTGAGCCTCAGAAGGACCTCCCAATGTAGAACAGGAAAAGCCAAGTGGGATGGACTAACCGGGAGCCACTATTCCTCCTTCATCTTCAGTGATGTCAGGAGAGGAAACCGACATGATTGGGCCCATGTTGCCACAATCAGAAGTACTATAACTCCTCTCCCTTCTGACTTGACGCAGAAACCCCCAAAGAGTAGGAAAAGGCAGCATGGCAAAAAGAAGATCCGGGGGCCACCTGCAGGTCAGAGTATCTGCTGCCCAAAGCCAGCCCCCAACTGGACATAAAAAATACTGACGTTTCTTTATAGTTAGGATATCTTTTTAGAAGATCACAAGGGGCCATTTTTATTGCTTTTGGCTAGAATCCTTTGCTGAGAAGATTTGTAGTCTTTAGGGGGAGATCAGCGCAACAGGCCCCAAGCTTTTTGAGAGAAGGTGGATGAAGAAGCGTTATATAGAAGGACTTGTTTCCTATCCCAGCTGATCTCCAAGCAGTATCCAGCCATCAAAAGGAATTTTCTATAAAAAAAGGCTTTTCTGCTGGATATGTTTTCCAATCCCACATCCAAAGACTCTGTGGAGCTGCTACCAGAGCCCCAATACCAACAGAGGATGCCCATAGAATGTGGGAAGAACTGTCCGCAATGTACATTGCCTGTTGTTCCATAGCCAAAAAGAGAGCAGAACAGTCTGAGCCATATTGAATAGCAGTCAGCAACCCATCAAAATCTTTCACCAATGACTGTGCTGAATAGGTGTTTGGACAGAATATAGGGAAAAAAATACCATGATACAAAAATATCATGTCAAGAATATAGGGATGTCATAAATATCAATGATAAAAATGTCATTTTTTGTGTTCTTTTAAATATTGATTAAAACAAATATTGATATAGTAAATATTGTATGGAAAAACGTTTGTAAGTGTTAATTAGTATGTAATTTACTGTAGTGTGTTTGATTGTCTCTGTTTATTATTTTTGTGTGTTTTTACTAAGATCATTTCCTAGTTATGCAATTGTTGAGATTTGTATTTTTAGTTGTATTAATGTATATAAATAATTATTTAATGCTTTGTTTTAGAAGCAGAATATTAGGTTTTTAGAGGCTAAGGGTGGAGAGAAATTTAAAAAAAATATATTATAAATTAAATGTTATGTTAATGATTTTGAACATATGCAATGTTTAAATTTACTTTGTTACATTAATAATTTAATTACAGCTTCATTTAATATCAATTAACGTATAATTTAACGGAATTAACATTTTCAAAATATTTGAAATTTGAAATTACATAAACTTTTTAATAAAGTAAAATATTTTGAAATATTTCGATGTAAAAGGCTATATTTTTTGTAAAAACATTTTAAATTGTAGAAATATTTTACAATTCTTTTGTTCCAAAATTGTAATTTTATTAAAAAAATAAATTATTATTTTTAAATATAAATATATTTAATTTTAATTATTTTTAGATTTTATGACGCTTAATTACAAATTATTCATTTATTTGCCATTTTATGGTTTGAAGTTTAGGAATGATAGTAAAAAGTTATAAAAACTTTAAGGGCCTGATAATGACAGGCTGTCGGTAGCGGTCTCCCCGCCATCGTAGCTTCACCACTGGCCATATTATAATGGTGGGCGGATGTGTGGCAGTCATAAACACCGACCGATACACATCCGACGGGCTTCTTGAGACCGCCACTGCGGCGGAGGGGCTCATAGTCCCTACAATAGTGGTAGTGCCTATCAGGCTCCCCCGTAGGGATTACGATGTCCCTTTTCGCCTGCCTGTTCATGGCGGTTAACCTGCCATGAACAGGCAGGCGGAAAGGGACTTTGGGGGCCCATAGTGCCCCCCCCTTGCCCCCTGTGCCCCAGACACGGGACCTGGGTGGCACCTATGGTGCCCCCTACATATCGCAGCACCATACGGCAGGCACCAGTTGGTGCCTTCCACTTAGTGCAGGGATATGTAAATTGCCCTCTTTTTGCATTGCGACGGGTGCTGCAGCCAGCAGCACTCGCCAAAATGCAAAACATAGGCAATATGACCACCTCGGCGGCGGTCGCATCGTTATCAGCACAGTGGGACTGCCGCCTTGTAGGCGAGCGGTCCCAAATACGAAATGATGGCAGACGGACTGATGTCAATCCGCCATTGTAATCGACCCCTAAATATCAATAGTAATTGAGATTTAAATATATTTCAATATTAAAATATGTATATATAGATTTGTAGTTTTGGTTAGTGTGTTTTTTAGTTTAAAACGAATGTAAGTTTTATACAAAAAAATGTGTATAAGTATGGAGCATTGACTATATTTTAAAAATGTGTATTTTGTATTACCTTGTTTGAAATGTTTTTTATTCGAGTGGATATTATAAATTTAACCTCTTTAGCATGCAAAGCCATTTTTTAAAAGCCTGAGATCGGATTGGGAATGTTATCTCCTTTAGTGTCCAACACCTTCCACCAATATGATTAGATTTAAGTATGAATAGTAAATGTTACCCCTTTTTGTGACCAACATCTTCCCCCAAATTGGATTAGATTGGAATGGTAATAGTAAATGCCATCCCTTTGGTGTCCAACACCTACGGCAAATTTGTTATAGTAAATGTCACCCCTTCAGTGTTTAACTTTTTTTTAATGATTTATGTTGGAGTGTGATTATTTAAAATATAGATTGCTACTTTTAAATCTTTTATTTTACTTTTATCTGTATGTAGTAGAAATATTGTATTAGTATTGTCGATGATTAGAAATACAATAAAAAATATAGTTGGTTGTTTGTAACCCATTGTATTATTAATTAATTTTTTTGGTATAATACAGACACGTCACACATTTTTTTCTTCTTTTATGTTTTCAAAGTTTATTTATTGGACTTTGTAACATTTTAAACATATATATTTCAGCTTCAAAATAAACATTGTTATAAAATGAAGAGAATAAAACTTATTTTTCTTACAAAAAAATTTAAATTCTATTTCTACACTGTTGTATGTTCTACATTATTAACTTTTATTTTCCATAGTTTAACTGATTAAACAGTCTATAAATTGGTTTATATACATATTTTCAACCTCATTTTAACATCTTTTTTCAGTATATATCAAATCACTGTACATATTTTATACTAATATTTAATTTAAGCTTTATTTTTTTTAAACATTTTATCACAAAAACATTTGACATGTTTTACATGTTTCCTAATTGTTTTTACATTTTTTTATACATTGATTCAACACTTTTACAATTTTTGCCATTCATTTCCATGTGGAGTTACTCTTTTTTTAGTTTTATTTAGCGTCCATTTCTTGTTACTACAACCTTCTATTTTGTAATCTATTTGTGATATTTTTAGTCTAATTTTCCAGAACCAGGTTGTGATAGTGCGCTGCTGTTCGTCAGAACAGGCAAGTCCTTTTTGAAGACAATTGAAACAGTTTTGAGAGGTTGGGGGTTTGGTGAGGTCTAGAAGTTAGTTATAGGGCCTTAATATGACTTTGGCAGTCCTCCAGGTGTGCCACCACCATTCCATCCAACAGAGGAATGACAAGGCTGTGGTCCACCCACCCGCAGGATTACAATTCTAATCTATGGCAGGTGAGCAGGCAGCGGCGATCTGACGGCGGTGATCTGTTGGGATCATGGGAAAGCCTAACATGCAGACTGCTGCTGTCGTGAGAGCGACAACTGCTTGTTCCTGTAAGATGTGGCATGCATGCCACACCGTGCAGGAACTGGGGGTGCAAATCCAGGAGGGTACTCCTTTGTTTGCTAAATTTAGGTGCAATTTGACTAACAGATTACTTCATTCTTCGATCTTGGTAGTGTTGCTCTTTTTGTAGAGTGTAGGCTGGGTTCTGCCTAGTGTGAATTGGAAAGCATTGCGCCATCCTTCCACTACGTTGTTTGTTTTGGCTTCCTGTGCCAAGGTGCTGTCAAAGATATTCCACCACGGAATTTGGAATTTGGATTGGCGTCTGTGTCCGGAGCGATGCAGTCTGCCATTGCAAGTGTCATCGTAATAGTCCATTACGTGGCTAAGTTTGTCTTAATTTTGTTGGCAGAAAGGGCTTTCTATTAATACATTGTAGTGGTTGGCTACCTTTGTGACAGGGACATATATATGCTAGTGCTGGCATTTTTTTTATTTCAAAAGCAAATTGGTTGTTTGTAAAATATTCTACACTTAGGGCAGATTTTGGGAGGTGTTTCTGTATACTTTGATTAAAATGATAGTAACAGCCTTGTATGGCTGTGTGAGGATAAATCTTTAGAATGGTTTGAATCATGGTGTGTTCTACGTTTAGGATTACTATTTGGGGGTAGTAGTTATTTTTTTATGTTTGATATGGTGTAAGGGGACATAGTAAGTTCTGCTTTCTTTTTTTGGAAGTAGGGCATAAATTAATAGGATATTTGTATTGTAATATTCCCCAGGTATGTATGTATGTATGTATGTATATATATGAGTGAATAGTTTGGGACACATTTTGAAGGTTCCATCCATCATCCACATTTCACATTGGCTAAGGTTTAGTACATTATTTGTTGAACAGAATATCAGGATTTGTTTTTCATTATTTAGGTTGTCATGTAAAAGGAAAGGCTCCTCATTATGTGTAATTGTTAAATGTTCAGGTATGTATATGTATTGGTATCTTCTAGGGACAGGTGGGTATTGCTTGCGGCTTTTTTAGTTCATGAAATTAAACGTTTTCAAGTGGGAATATGTGGTAGTAAGCCTGTTATGTTTTTGGAGACTTTAGGGAGTATATGTTTAAGTATTTTGGTTTTGGGTTCATATCCTGCAATATTTTCCTTACTTATTTTTCTGTCACATTAGGGGGTGGTTGTGCCCTCTTACATGAATTACAACATCATCTTTTGGAGTTCCCATGCCATAGCATGCATTAGGATATTTTTTAGTGCATTTCCAGTTTGTATTTCCTGTAGATGCACTTTCTGGGTTGTAGGTGTAGCTCATGTGATTTAGTAATTGCTTCACTTTCTGTGAAGTGATAGTATAATAGTATAAATATTTAAAATATTGGAAAGTTAATATATTTGTTATTTACATGTTAAAATATGCACCTACTTTTTTTGTATACTTATATTTATGTTCTATTTAGGGGCCGATTCCGGTCGGAAGGGCTCCGACCGATGGTCGGAGCCCTTCCGACCGATTCGGATCATGTCGGCCGGATTCCTGTCTGACCGAGCCATTCCGATGGGCTCGGTCGGAAAGGAATCCAACACGGATTTCCGGATTGCAGACGACAGGCTCGGAGAGCCCGTCCACCGTCCGGAAATCTCCCAGTACTCCCCCGGCCGCCTCTTTGCGACCGAGGAAGTACAATGGCAGTTTTTCACTGCCTTTTTGTGCGGGTTTTTCCGGCACGAGAAGGCAGTCGGAAACTGTCTTTGGGGGCCCCCAGTACGGCCCCCATGTGTGCGAGGCTGCCAAATGGCAGCCTGGGGGCACCTATGGTGCCCCTCTGTGGATCCCTGCACCCGGTGGCAGGCACCTTGGGGTGCCACCCACAGGGTGCAGGGATGAACTACACCCCTGCTTTCAAGGATGTAGGCATGCATTCCGCTCGGAATTGCATTGACTTGTATAAGAGTGCGACCGAACCCTGTTTGGTTGCATCGTACTAGCAGGGCCAGAACCGACGACAGCAGGTCGGTCAGTTACGGCTCCTGACCGATGTCGGACGGACCTGAGTCCGTCCGAAATCGGTATCGGCCCAAGAGATGCCAAAGAGAGGTGCTTTTTTTATGTTGAATTAAAAAAAAACATAAGTTTTATTTTAATGTGTTGGTAGTTTGTACAGGTTGAGGTTGTTAGGTTTATTTTTGCTTGCTATTTTTATGGGATTATGGTTTTCTATTAATTTGTGTGTGCTTACTTTCTTATATCTTTTTGCTGGTTTGCGATAGTGGTTATTTTCTAGCAGTTTATCACTTTTTCAAGAGACAGTTTTTTCTTTTAGGAAGTCTGTGTAAAGAGATAGAAGATGGAGAGAGTTTTAATAATTATTTGCTATTTTATATTTTTAAGTTGAATCACAATTTTGTTTTAGTATAAAATTAAGTTTTACTTACTTGGCTAGGTAGTAGTTTAGATGTATATATATCTTCTTAAATGGTCTGGTGAGAGAATATGCCAGAGTTTCCTTGTCTTGCATCTTTTCTAATTTTTTAAGTATTTAGGGCCTGATTACGATGGCAGATGGACTTCCGTCAGTCCACCATCATCCCGGGGATGGAGACCCCTGCCTATAAGGCGGCGGTCCCACAGGTGGGATTACAATGCGGCCATCACCACAGCGGGCGCCAAGTGCCATTTATTCCATTGCGGCAGGGGCTGCAGGCTGCAGCACCTGCCGCAATGTAAACAAAGCCTGACACATGGTGCAGGGAAATGTTGAAGTGCAAAACTGGAGTGCCCCTGCTTAAGGGGGTCCGCTATGGGCCCCCAAAGTTCATCCCTGCCAGCCGTTCCATGGCAAGTGAACTGCCATGGAAAGGCTGGTGGGGATGGACCATCCTAATCCCTACGGCAGTGCCATTCTGGGGATGAGAAGTGGTCCGACAGGCAATCAGAATGATTGCTACTGTCGGACCCCTGGCGGGCGGGCTTTCCGCCCGCCAGCACACCGTCCGCCATCAAACTCTGGTGGGCAGGAAATGGCCTCACAATGGCGGTGAACCTGCCACCGACAGCCTGTCTGTGGCGGGTTCACTGCCATCGTAATGACCACCTTAATTGTTTAAATTAGTGAGCTTTTTATATGGTTGATTTAATTGTTTGATTTTGTTGGTTAAAGTTGTTTATAGTTTGATTTAATAGCTCAGTTTAGTTTTAGTTAGAATGTTCTTATTATTTCGGTTATTCTATGGAAAACCACTAATTTAAGTTTTATTTTTGATGTATGCTATATAGTTTTGAATATAAATGTGTGTGTGTGTATATATAATATTTAGTTTTCTGTTTAAATGTAGTTAATGCCGATTTTTGGGGGGATTGTACTGTTATTATTTTAGTGATACTATTTGTTGGGGTGCATAGTAAAGATTTTGTTGATGTAATATAGTTTTATTTAATTTAAATATGTGTATAAAATATTTTGGATTTATTAGAATTCATGTTATGTAAAAAGTGTTTATTTATGATTATTTAATTATTTTGGTGAGAATATTGTAGTTGATATTGCGTGAATTGATATTTTTGACATAATATATTTTTATTTAAAGGGAACAGTATTTTCATTTGCAATATTTTTATTGTTGATATAGGAAAGAAACACTATTTTTAACAACAATATTTGTGTTCTCGATACTTGTGGCTTTACTAGTTAAGTATAGGAAGTCGATATTTTTACTATTGATATTTAATTTACAATATCTTTGTGTTTCGATATTGTATGCATCAATATTATGTCAGTAATCCGCTGACTAAACTGCATAAGTGGCAGATCTCAAAGATAGGTTTTGCGCAAAAACACCCTTTTCGAGGCACTTTCCACCTTTTTATCTGTGGCATCCATACGAGCGTAGTCTTCAGGTTTAAGAAAGGTATGTCCAATGACTGTTGCCAAAATAGAATTTATCTTCACAGAACAAGGTGAGGACCCATTGGATTCTTCCAGCATATAGAGCTTTTGCAAAAACTGAAGAACAGGCACACAATCCGATGTCTTCCATTCCCTAAAAACCAGATCTCACAATTTTGCATAAAATGGCATGGAAATAACAGGCAGCTAAGCATATTGATGGAACAGAACATCCTCATTATCTTGTCCTGGAAAAAGCTCAAAGCACAAATTATGTCAAATATGCCCCCAAAATTTCAGGAACTTCTTCTCTGTATATATATTTCCCTGAAAAAGTCAAGGGCAATTCCTCCTCTGAAGTAGAGGAATCCTATGTCTTTCTTTTAATGATTTTGTTTCTCTCTCTCCTTGAGAGCATTAGCCACTGCAGCATTAATCATTGACTTCAATTCCACCATAGTCATTAGCGCTAGTTCATCTAGAGTGAGCTGAGGCAATTCAAAAGATCAGATTACTTTAGCCGGAATTAACCCTTCATCATCGGAAGAAGAGGTAAACTTCCTCTTACACGCATGGGTCTCTGACATAACGACCACACACACTTGCAGCCCAAACAAGTATCTGAACACCTTAAATAAACAAGCCGTTCCTAGACACAAAAGGTTTTGGCTCCTCTGGGTGACCTACCAACTTATCCCCCAACAGTGACAGGACTTGTGACTGTTGCTTCTCTTCGGCATTCTGTGATACCCTTGAACCTGGAAAAATGGCCCTAGCTATGAGCCAGCTGGACCATTTCGGAGTTGCAGAATGAGGAATGCCAGCAACTGCCCTGCTGTGCCTCAGTGAAACAATCCTCGACTTGACAAACTAGGTAAACACAACCAGAAAAATGCCCTGCAACTCCTGTCTCTCTTGCACTAAGGAAATACTTAATGATAATATTCTTTATGCACACAGGCAAAAATGTCTTCATTACGGAGACAGAAAAGAACAGGAGGATTGTTGGGGGGGTAAGGGTTCTTTTCTTTTTAACAACTGGCTGCCTAAGAAGGCAGGACTGTGTAGTAATGTGGGTGGGCTTCATGGCATGTATGTACCAACGTGGTTAGAATCCTCACTTATGACGGTCCTGTAGAATGCATCTACTGTGTAGTGAGTCTACTCTCACCATTTGAGCTGAGACTGGCGAGAGAAAGATCACAGTTTAATAGTGCCTCCCTGCCTGCTTTCTAAAGGCCCCCAAGCCGTCTTCTGCTTGTCTGCTCTTTGTGACGTGCTGGGTAAGCCTGCCCACTATGACACACATCAATGGTCCTTTGTGTTGGAGGAGTTGCTTTGACAAGCCTAGCATTCAACTGCTTCAGCAAAGTTCTCAGCCTGCACAGTGGTCTTTGTTATCAGCACGCACAACACACTGCTCACCTTCTGCAATTGACTTCCTCCTGTTGAGTGCAGTATCGGTCTGCTTATGACACGATACATTATAACCTTGGCAGTGACCTCCTTGTTGATGTAAAAGGAAGGGATATTATTTTGTTTTGTTTTTCTTCTCAAACACAAGTGCAGTTTCAAGTTTATTTATTCTGTTTGGGAAAATAGGATTTTTTGTATTTTGGGGGACAACAGGTCTTATAGTCTTACTCCAAGATGACTTCTTCATCCTTAGTAATACCCCCTCTTTCTCCAGCATCATGGTCAACCATCTACACATTGGGAGGAACGGATAGATTTGTTTGAGAATTATCTAATTGTACTTGATGGTCATGTGTTCTCAGCAGAAAGTAAGAGAGCTTTGTAGTTGGGGACAATAGGCAAAGAAGGGCATCATGTGTTCAAATATCTTCTGGAAGTGAATGACAATGATGGACAAGTGGTTCAAGATGTTTACAGGGAGACAAAAATGTGCTTAGGGCATAGATTTGCGAAGCAGGAGAACATTGTAATGTCAACATTTAAGTTCTATACATGGCCGCAAAAAAACAAAGAATCGTTAGAGGTTTTTGTTTCAGAGCAACATGCATGAGTTGTCCGTTAAATGCAAGTTCGGAGCAATGACAGAAGAACTCATTAGGGACAGCTCAAAGTCCAATGCAAAAGCAGGAAGACGCAAGAGTGGCTCTGGGCTGCTAAAAATCCATCATTTGTAGATGCTATTTCCATTGCAGAGATAGTGGAAGATTCCGAACAGTGTAGGAGGGAGTTAGAGAAAAAACATGTACATGACTCTGGTGCGGGGGGAACGTTTCTAAGAAAAAGAGTGATTCTCAAGACCAAGTAGGGGCAGTACATTTCTGGCAACAGACAGGGCAATAAGGCACAGAGAGGCTCCACATCTAAACCTTTCAGGAGGTGTGGTAGCACCCTTTACTCAAGTGACTCTAGGATGTGCTTTGTGGTGAGCAAAGACTGTAGAAAATACAGTTGTAAAGGGAAATGGGCCCGCATGTGCAAAGACAGTGGCAAGTCTTGTGTGGCCATTGTGGAGGAGTCAGCTTGGGAAGATGAGCACAGTGTCCAGGTATTGCTGGGGTGCCCTGGAACAAGCGAAGATGGGAGAAGATCCAGGCCAAAAGTTTCTTTCGATGTCTCTGGCAAAACTGTGGAACTAATGGTGGATTAAGGCTCATTATTTACCATTGTACCAAAAGGGATGTAGGAAAGGGAGTGGCCTCAAAGGTCACTCTCACCTAGAGATATCATTCCGAGGGGTTTTCAGGGTGAAACAAGAGAGGTATTAGGTTTTCTCATTGCCACAATTACATTTGAGGCGAGATGTGTTCAGAGGAAGGTGTATGTTGCTGAAGACAGTCTACCAATTTTTGGTTGGTGGCATCAATATGACCTTCCTATGGTGATAGATCCGCAGGCTACCAAACAAGTCATGGCTGTAGATGATGATGAGGTGGAAGAGATTCTTTGTGAGTTGAAAGACGTGTTCAAGGAGGAGTTGGGCTACATGAAGGGGAACATGCACAAGATTGTGTTGAAGAATGGGAGCATACCGGTAAAACATAAGTTGTGGAAAGTACCTGTGGTTGTGAGAGGACAGGTGAAGGAAATGTTGGGAGATATGATCAGAGATGGGGGTCATAGAATCGGTTGAGGCCACTAATTGGGTTTTCTCTGTTCTCTTCAAAAAGAGTGTCAGCAAACTGAGGTTTTGCGTAGACCTCCAGAGTCTTAATCAATATGTGGTCACTGACACTTTTCCCCTGCCCAATATTAGAGTTGCTCTTACTGTTTAAAGGAGGGAGGTATTTCTCGAAGTATTACCATCCAAGTGGTACCACCAGATAAAGATGCATGAGAAGTCCAAATAGTTGACAGCATTTGTCACCATGGAGGGCACATTTCAGTTCAAGATGATTCCCTTCGGGATCTCCTTTGCTGCAAGCAGGTTCCAGTGTATGATGACTGAAGTTTTAAAGGGCCTGGACCAAGTCATTTTTTCCCAGGACAACATCCTGGTTTTTGGGGAGTCTAGGCCAGATCATAATGTTGCGCTGAGGGCTGTCTTAAGAAGGTTGTGCGAGTCAGGGCTTACCCTTAGGAAGAACAAGTGCAGGTTTTTGGTCATAGAAATTGAGTACTTAGGCCATACCATTTCGGGGGAGGGAGGTAAGCCCAAAGGGGATCTCCTCAAGGCAATTCGGGAAGCTCCAGTTCCACAGGAAAAGGATCAGTTGTACTCCTATATGGGGCTGATTAAATATTATTCTAAGTTTGTTGGCAACTCTGCAAATAAAACAGAAAATATGAGAAAGTTGTTGCAGAAGGGATGCATGTTCAAATGGGAAGCGGAACAACAAGAATCATTTGATGTGGTAAGAAAAGATGTGTGTGAGGCGGGCATCTTAGTTCCCTTTGATACTTGGAAGAAGTCTTTCTTGACTGTAGATGCCAGTGCTTGTGGAATAGGTGCTGTCCTGTCACAATTGCATAGAAGCGAAGAGAACTTTAGCCTTTCCTTCGCGCTCGCTGACTGATTGTAAACGTAATTACTCCCTTATCAAGCATGAAGCTTTGGCTGCAGCATGGAGTATTGAAAATTTCAGTACTTTCCTTTGGGGTTTGGATTTTTGTATCCATTCGGAAAACAAACCTTTGGTAAAGGTGTTGACTCCAGGTGGTACAGGCAAGTGGTCTGCCATGATGGCTTGGCTCGCCTCGAGATTGAAAGTGTACAGGTATAAGCATGAGCATTTTCCAGGGTGGAAGAATGTCCAAGCTAACTGTCTCTCTCAGTTGTCTCTACAATGCTCGGAGGTTGATAGCCAGGATATTTTGGCCAAAGAACAAGAGAGCTGTGGCATGTTTAACCGATGTTGAAGACTGTGTGTGTGAAGCCTTTACTGCTGCTAAGTGGTATTAGTGTATAGAGGAAGATCATGCTCTAGAGGGTGTGAAGAAATTTGTTTGGATGAATTGTCACTGTACAGTGAGCATGTAATTACTCAAAAACAGAACTGCTTGCTGCCTTAGGATTTGAAGAAGAGGATTATCAGTTTGGCATACGAGGGGCATCTGGGGCAAACTTTAACTAAAAAAAGGAAACGTGAGAATTTTTGGGGGCCGGGGATGGATGAACAAGTCACACAGTGGTTTGAACAGCGTGAGATCTGTAAGGGAAGTGAGAAGAGACTTAAGACAGATTCTCAGGTGGTACAGGGCCATATAGGTGACCCAGGGGAACCATTGAGCACTGATTGTTTGGATTTTATTGGACCAATGTGTGCACAGAGGAGAGAGGTCAAATTGCACTTATTTTGGTAGATGTGCATTCCAAGTGGCCAATTGTGAAGTTTGTTTCAGAAGTGACTACTAAAACCACCATCAAAACCTTACGCAAATTCTTTTTAGAGGAGGAATACCCCATCTCTTGATCACAGACAATGGGACACAACTAACCTCATATGAAATTAAGACATTTTTGGAAGTGAAGTGAAACACCATTGCATAGCCCATTACAACCCTCAAGCCAACAGAATGGTAGAGAAGGCCAACCAGGTTGGTCAAGGTTCCTATTTTGATGGCAAACCACTGTGGCAATGATGTGGAAGTGGTGGTAGATGCAATGAATTGATCTCATTGCACAATGGTAAACAGTGTAACCGACACCTTCATGTTTGACAGTATGAGAGAAAAAAGGCTGTTACCAAGTTGATACCTGCGTGGTTGATGGAAAAGGGCAACAAACCTAGTGTGGAAGACAGGGAGAAGATCATTAGGACTCCGGTCAGAGCTGGTGATTGGATGATGGTCAAACATGGTAATTTCTGGTGGGTTGTCCAAGTTTTGGGGGGGTTTCAAGGTCAAGGAGATACATGAGGATTATGTTGTATTGGAGAATGGTGATAAATGAAATCTTCAGAAAATAGTGCTGTACCACAAAGGAGACAGTGTCCTTGCCAAACGTGAACAAGGGATGTGTGGGGTCAGCAATTTTATGTTGGTGGATGTAGAAGAGATAATTGGGAAGTCCACTCAATCAATAAATAAAAACATCATTTGAATCTTTGTTGGATTCATAAAAGTACATGCAGTTTAAAAATGTATATTCACATTTATAAAAAAATATACAATAATCTTTAGTTAAGAACCTCATCAGTCCACATTGTTGAGTAGTCTCCCACTTAATCATGAAATACCTTATATCCAGAGCCATCCTTCATTCTGTTTCATAAACAAGTTGGTCTAAAAACTTTAAGGATTTCCTTCTTTTTTATGGCCCGAATTATAAAACCAACAACAGCACTACAGATTAGTTCATTTTCAAGGGCACATGTAAATTTCATTGTATCCTTATAAAAAAATAGTTTCTGTGAGATAAAAATTGGACGAAAATATTGTTTTCTAATATCTTTGTAAAACTTACAAAACAACATAAAATGCATTGTTGTTTGGTTGGCTTATCCCTCACATGGGCATTTATGTTCTATTTTATTTTTTGCCATTTAATCAGTTTGGGGAAAGCCACCAATTCATGGACTATACCCAGCCTCAATCAGTTCAAATAAAATCTATCCTGGGTGTTTGTAACTTTTACCAAATAATTTGGTAGGCCAAGTGACTTGGTCTTAGCCGCATATCTTAATACGCTACATTTTACTTCCTCTATCCCGGCCCTAACTTTGCTTACTCTCTCCAAATACATTTTCTTCACATCATTCTTACTAAATTGTAATATTTCTGTGGGGTTTTTTACAGATAAGTCTCTGTTAATGCTCTTTAATAGGCTGTCCGTATAAGCTAGCCAAGGTATCTTGTTTGTGTTCTCTCGAGCCAGACAGTCCATGATAACATCCCTAGTAAATTTAAACCTTCCTTGCGCCAAATTTTGTGCCAAGCACAAAGCGCTCTCGCTTGAATTAGATCAGCCACATATAGTGTGTCTAATTCTTTGTGCAGGATATATGTTGAAGTGGATCTTGTGGCGGCCAGCATATGGCATAGGAAGTAGTTTTCGCATGTTTGTAGTCCATTACAGTTGGCATTACCCCATACCAAGGAGCCGTAAGTAGCTACAGATAAACATTTGCTACTGTATATTTTTAACATGTCCCGAATGGTTTGCTGCCTAACTTGTTGCAAAATCTAAAAACTGCCTCTATAGTTCTCATCAGTTTGAGTCTGGTCTGGTCTAGATGTGGCGTGCAGTTGCAATTAGTGGTGAATAAAACACCCAAGTAAGAGAAATATTTAACTTCAGTTAACTTATGTTTCCTGACGTAATGGGTCTTTTTCTTAGCCCTACCTTTGCCACATGTCATCACAAACGTCTTGGTGAGATTTAATTTTAAGTCCCTCTGCTCCATGTATGAATCAAACACTTCAATCAGCTTTTGCAGTCCATTTGCAGTTCTCGAAATTAGGACTGCATCATCTGCATACAGGAGCAGAGGGGTTGATCTCGCACCTATATTTGGGGCATCTGTGTTGAGGTTCTGAAGGGTTTTATCGACTTCATTTATATATAATGAAAATAAAAGTGGGGCAAGGACACACCCTTGTCGTATTCCCCTCAATACTTTAAAATTTGTGATGCATTCCCCTCCCCTTCCATATCTTACTCTAGATGTCCGCCTTGAGTATAGTTGTGAGAGAAATTATATAATATCGGCAGGGGCGCCGATCTCCATCATGATCTCCCATAATTTGACATGATTTACGCAGTCAAATGGAGAACTCAAATCTGCAAAGCATAGATGGATATTTTCTTCCTTTGCCATAGTGAATTTATTTATAATTAATTGTAAGTTTAGGTATTGCTCTACCGTCCCCATATCCCCCCTGAAGCCATACTGAATTTCAGTCAAGATGTTATTATCCTTTACCCAGTTCTCCAATCTTTCCAATACTATACACCCCATAATTTTAACAGATGAGTCCAAAATGGATATGGGGCGGTAGCATCTTGCATCACATTGGTTCCCCTTTTTCAAAATTGGGACGATAACACTATCTATCCAGGTCTTTGGAACGTGGCAGTTAGCAGCTGCATTACAGACCTGGGTTAAAATGGGTGCCCACAGCTCTAAATATTTTTTATATGCATCAGCTGGGACCCCATCGGGTCCAGGGGCCTTTCCCTGCTTCATCCTATTTATTGCCATGGTGACCTCCTCCAATCTAATTTGTCCAAGAGGTGTCACGGCAATAGGGGAGGGTTGTTCCATCTTGTTATTAGGTACATTAAAAATTCCACTAAAATGGGTAAGCCAATCCTTTGGAGCAATGACTGTTTCGACAATAGGATCTTGATCGTCTTTCCACAGAGGTGAATTTATCACCTTCCAAAATAAGGTGGAATCACTGGTCTCTGCTGCTTTATTCAGCTTTGCCATGACCTCCACTTGTACCTCCCTCTTCCTGTTTTTTAGCTCTTGTTTAAATAGAAGTCGAAGCTGCTTAGTTTCATCCCTATCTTGTGGTATTTTATATAGGGCTTTAACCAAGTTCTGTTTTGCCTGTGTACAATCATGGTTAAACCAACCATGTGCCTGTCTCTTTCTCAGTGTTACTTCCTTTCTTAAGTTATTAGATACTGTCCACTCATGGTGTGAGATGAGCCGTAGAGAAAGGTGTAGGTGATGTGAGTGGGAGTAGGTAATTTGTGAGCAAATTTAGAAGATTAGGTGTGAGTGGTGAGTGTAATGTTGGTGGAGAAAGTGGAGTCAAACTTACTAGCCCAGCTGGTGGTTCGGATAGTGTTCCCGTGAGTACAGGAGATGTACGCCATGTCAGAAATAACTGGCCGCCATGTTACCAGGAGGACAATGTCCAAGTGTTTGATTCCAGCATGGGGCTTTAGCATCTCCTTGTGTTTCATGTTTTTCTGTTTATTGCAAGGCAGTACTGCTTCTTCAGTCCCTATCTTTTGATATGCACCTTTTGTTCTGGTGGTAAGTTTCCTTTTTCTTCAGTTTCTCTTGTTTTTGGTTTTAAGGGTAGCAGGGAAGGGGATGTGAATGTGGTTGGGCTTGATGGCATGTATGCACCAACGTGAGTAGAACCCTCACTTACAAGGGTTTTTAGAATGCATCTACTGTGTGGTTATTCTACTCTTGCCGGTTGAACTGTGCCTGGCATGAGGAGGATCACGGTTTATTTTGGCTTCTCAAATAAATTAATGAACTAGTTCAAGAGACTTTGCGTCTTCTTCACCAGAGACTGCCTCACCACGTAAGTAAGGAAAGTGAGGAGAACGTGGAGGTAATGCATAGAGAGAGAAGTATTCCATCACCAAGTAAAAGTAATTTCCCCATTTAAAATCAGAGGACTAAATGAGTGCTGTTGCTCCGCTTCATTTTGTGATATATTTTTCTTGCGGATGTGCAAACATGTAAGTGGACAGGAAGATACAACTATACATGCAGCATCTATTCATCCATCCTTATGCAGCATTCATTAGTTCCTATCTATGTGTTGTTTGTGTGTGGTCTTTTACAAGATCATTAGACTATTTGTCAATCCAATCGTCCATCCTGCTGTCACTCTCTTCATGGGTGCTTGTATATTTTGTCTGTGGCTGTAAGTGTGAGTGTGTGTGTGTCTCTTTGTGCATGGTTGTTTGTGTGCGAGTGCGTCAGTTGTCGTTTACATAGATTCCAATCTGAATATTGGTCTCTTAATATGGAATCATGCATGTCTGTTGGCCTGAATGCATGGGTGTCTATACCTTTGTGAGCTCTGTACATAAACGCCAGTTATTGTGCATGTTCGTCTCCTGCATGGCTGCTAGCATAAGTGTTTGGGTGCCCAAGAATCTCTTGGCACCCAGCAAAAGTGATTTAACGAAGGAGTGACCAAATAATGCAAGGGGATTGGTATCACATACCTTTCTCCACCTCAAATGCGATTTCTCCTACAGAGATGCTCAAGCGTTTGCCTACATATCACTAGCACAAACTATGCATCCATCCATCAGACCAGCACCAATTATGTATCCATCCACCTGTTGAGCATTAATCTGTCGATCCATACCTTTATCCTGTGGTGTTCTGTTATTTTGTATTACTATTAATATTGTAAACTTATTGTAGGCTCTGCTATTGCTTATTATATGGTATAGAATGTAGGGCACTCTGTTGGTGCTTGTACTAAGTGTTATGCTGCCATTAGAATGCTGTGGACAGTGGATTGGAACACTTTAATCAGTTGGTGCTGATCCTCTGGGCCTTTCGAATATGTATGCGGTTATCTTACTTCATTAAACTTCAAGGAAAACAACTTTGGCTGTCAACATCATCCACCTGTTGAGCATAATCTGTCAATCCGTACCTTTATCCTTTCCTTTGTACCATCAGCCGTTCCTGCCTGTATAACTGTTGTCTGTAACTGCATGTTTTGTGCTTTATGCATGCAAACCGTTCTGTTTATTTTGATCGATATGTGTCTTTTTGTATGTATGCTGACCTATGAGCACAGGCTGACGTAAGCCTTTAAGACTTTGTAAATGGATGCCTGGTGTCCGCTGTTCTGTGTACATGATTACCTCCATGCCTGTCGCTCTAGGTTGGCGGCTACCTGTATGCCCATTTGTATAAATGCCTGGACAGCTTCTGTCCGGGGTGCCCATATATCGCTTTGTAGGTGCACATCAGTAAACATGGGTATATAAACTGAATGGAAAAGCGCCTAGTGCTGCCTGTGCACAGGTGCCTGAACATTTTTTGGTATGTACGTACAGTTGCATACATGTTTGATTTTCTGAATCCTAGGTGCCAATGTAGTGTCTCTATGGCAAACAATTATTGTTTTTGTAAATGTTTGTATTCTGTGGATCGTGGTGCATTTTGTTTTCAAACTATCATAACGGCCAAAAAACAGAAAAGAACAAGCATTTGCAATGCAATAGGTCTCACCTTTACACAAGTTTAAGCTATTGGCATTGTAAATGACAATGCCTTTTATTCATGTTTCAAAAACCAAAAGATAAACATTTACAATGCCAATAGCTGAAACTCCCGTAAATGCGAGACCTGTTGCATTGCAAATGCTTGGGTTTTTTTTGCAGACAAAATTTTCCGCAGTTTAGACCGTGCAAAAATTTGCAGTGTGAGAGCTGTAAACTTTTCAGAACTCTGCAGTTTTGAAATGTAAATCCCATCCGTAGATATTTGAAGTGAGCGACAGTGGGTACAGATAGGTAAGAAAGGGGGTTCCTGAATGGTTGGGGTGGTTGAGATGCAACAATAAACCTTTACTGCTACAAAAACATGGCTTCTGCCCCTGATGAATGACCCGGTGACCTTGAACCTTCGAGACGGGGCCTAGGGCGGTACCACCTCCTCCGCAGGTGTGAGATAAAACTCTTTAACCCCCTGGCCGTGTCCACCACACCCCGACCGGCCCCTGTACCATTAATCTTCTACAATGTTCATGAATTCACCAACCTGTAGGTGTAGCCGCCCTGGGTGGGGGCTGCCCTGGCCTGCATTACTCATTCATCTATGGATCTACAGGTGTGCGTGCAGTGCACGACTGACCTGCTCCGCATTTCACTACTCATCAGTATTCAGTGGTCACCGCAGGGTTACTGTGCGAGTGAGTGACCGTGCACGGGCCGCTGAGGTCTGAGGCACTGATGCTAAACCCACTCAGTTGCATAATAAGTGATTTAAGAGTAGCAGCTAACTATAACTAACATAGCTGCAGGCAGCTCTGTGGGCCAGCTGAAGCGATGCACACCCCCTGCTCCAGGGAGTAATGTACTAGTTCCTTACTCCAGACCGTCTGGACTATTCACGTCACACATGTACACAGTGCTTGTGAGAGGGGCGAGAAAACCCTTGCACCCTTTGCAAAAGATGCACTACTTCAATCGTGAGAAGAAACGTCTGCAAAAAGAGACTTTACAAAAAAAATCCTAGCAACAGCGCGTTTTTATAGGGAGAGCTCTCTGGCGCCCACAAGAAAAGTCTTCTGTTCATGGAATCTCGAAATTTAAAAGAACTTTACCTCAGTGAAGTGCATCATTTTTAGGCTTCACAAGTGAAAGGTGACATGTTCGCTCCTTTCTCATGAGTGAGCACCCCCCGCCCACCTTCATCACAGGTAAAGGACTGACTAGCACACTACACCATTCATTCAGTCAACAATAATCAAACATCAAGCAAAAAGCTTCCTCGAACAGTCTAGTGGCTTCATGGCGCTACAAATAACATTGTTTATGATTGTCCAAACCATGGAAAGTCGTTTTATGCTCAACGTGGCACGACAGAAGTAGGAGTGAGACCAAGATGGGAATCTGGGACTAGCAGGCTGCAGGCAGTAGGCGCAGTAACCCACAGAGCTATCCTGCCGCAACATGCTTTAAAAAGTCTGTAAGGGTCATTGAGAGCTCTGAGAGGTGGAGGGACACTGAGCACAGAGTGAGGAGTGCCGGAGGGGTTCGAGATCTCGGTGGATGAGATGTGGATAAAGACAGTTCTGAAAGGAAGAGAGTGGAGGAGATATCTAGAACAGAGTGGGGGGGGAGATCACAGAGGAGTGGGTGGTGGAGGGGAGCGAGAGTGTCCGGGTAGAGAAGGGTAATAAAGAAATGAGCGAGGGTGGAGAGAGTGCTTGGTAACTTAGAGAGAGATCAACTCTAGGGACAAGGGAGAGCACAGAAGTAGGTTAAGAAGAGGGTGTCTCCAGAAAGAAGGGAAGTTGAGGAAAGTGGCTGGAGAGACCCAGAAAAAAGGAGGGTTAAGATTCAGAGCGCCCCCTGGTTGGTGATAGTAAGAATGTGGGTGGTGAAAGATGAAAACAAGGCACAAGAAGAGAACAAGCATTGGCCGCGCGGCAGTAAAATTAACGCCGCGCTGCCGTAAAAGCGAAAGTCATCGCGATCGCTGTGAAAGCGAAAGTGATCGCGATCGCGATGACGAGCTAAAGCATGAGTTTTCAAAGTGCTGCTGAAGGCTAGCGATTCGCGCGTGCACGCTCGCCTGCACGCAAGTGCTAGGCCAGCCAGCAGCACTTTGAAAACTCACCTCCAAAATGTCTCTCCG
Organism: Triturus cristatus; assembly: GCF_964204655.1. Lineage (NCBI taxonomy): Eukaryota > Metazoa > Chordata > Amphibia > Caudata > Salamandridae > Triturus > Triturus cristatus. The sequence continues at coordinate 428,923,495 of NC_140593.1, forward strand.
AGCCAGCGCATGTGCTGGGCTCAGCGAGACCTAAAAAGGCATATCTTTAAAATCTCCTCACATCTGGAAAGAAACTACCCCACATCTCTGCACTTTAATCTCACTACCATGCCTGCTGACCACATCAAATGCCCTTGCATTGTTCTCAATCAGCTTAATGTCAGGTAGGTAACTTTCAAAATATCCTTATTAGGTCCGCCGTTATCCTAGACCACCTGATTTTTCTAAAAACTCACTTATGAGGGCTTTCGGACAGCCGCTTTCAATAATTTGCCTGTTATTGAGTCATTCGCATTATTCTCCTGCCCTTTGCAGCATAAATAATGGGGCAATGGGTCAGCCAACGTCAGCAACTAGCTAATTTCAATGTGAATGACGGCATTATGCTTTCTACAAGGAGCACTTACATATACAATGTAAGTTCCCTTCAGTGGCAGGCATTACTATGGCAATATGTTATTTTCGAGATCAGTAAATATTTTGCTTTTAGCCAAAGATTTATTTTTTATTTTTTTAGAGTGGCGAGGACCCTGCCTCTTCCTCAACAATAAAGTTTTGCAAAACCCATGAAAACACAAAACAAGCTTTGACAAAGCCAAAGGGCTGACAGCGAAAGGCAAACCTACTGGTGTTGTGAATGCTCATGTTTACAGCATCCATCACAAAGTATGCTGCGACATGTAATTCTGTTTTGTTTCCATTTTGTGCATGAGCCTTAAAAAGTCAGCATATTCAGTGTCCTTACTCCTTAGGTGAAAAATCCGGACTTGCTGTAAATCGCCTTAATGACTTGGGACAAGTCAACAAATATGCTGTTGCAGTGAAAAGTGAATGTCTGATAGCATCATTTGTGCAGATGCTCACGAGGCAAGCTTCAAAGCCAGTCCCAAATCACACTGTAAAATTCGAAGATCCCGTCTGATTAGAGAAAAATCTATTCCTCGCCAGTTATGGAAAGTATAAATAAGACAGATTTTTAGATGACAGGTTTCTAGCACACCGGTTAAGACGTATGATAAACGGTACTTTAAAAAAAAAAAAAAAAACTCTTCCTATACATGCTCTCACCTAAATAAGCATAACAATGTGTAGTGCTACTATTTGCAATCAGAGCAATGTAATAAAGCCAGCCTTTGCAAATTTAAGTAAAAATGCATCTTGAACATTCTCGTACAACTCATCCCTTTCAGGAATGGCTCTACTACACAAGGCAGCGTGCGATAAAGGGTAAAGATAAAAAAGTTGAACGACCGCGGTATAATGAAAAGTGCGTACCTTTAATCTACAAAGCGTGGAGACAATAGTGGTTTTCTATACAAATTGAATTCCAAAGGAGCTGTGAATAACCAAGAATCTCTGAAGCACAGCAAGTTTTACGATAGTTTATAGCACTGCCGCTGCCATGCCAGAGTCCTCGGCTGCCTGTTAGCACTACCGGCAGGCCGTGCTTACCCGAGTTCTTTCTTGTCGTCGGGACTCGGACCCGTGCTAGTCCTGTCTGGGACTACGAGGCGTGAGCCTGCTGTCAGTCGGCGAGGGCCTCACCGCCGGACTTGGAGCTCCAGTGCCCTGAGCCAGGTCTCAGCCGTACACATAGAACAACCGTTGATGGTTTCCCTGGCGACAGGCTCGTCCATGACTCCGAGCTCGGGTGCGCGCGCCGGTCGCCGGGATACAGGTGAGACAAAAGAAGGAGGCGGTGTTAAAACGCCAAGCAAAGCTTAGAGAAGAGTGGCGAGCGTGTCTGTCTGTCAAATGAGGAGTGAGACACCCGGGTTGTCATGTTGCCGGCGTGGAAGCTGTAGTCTCACACTTTTTTCCTGTGCAGCAGCAATGTGTGGAAACTGAGAAATGTGGTATGTTTGTGCTTCACAGTAGCCCACTACTTGGGCTACTTTCCATCCACTTCAGGTTGTTTTTCAGCAAGGGTCCATTTGTAGGACTGAGTTTAAACTGTCCGGGTTTTTAAGTTCTGCGGTCAGTCATTGTCAGAATTAGATTATTAATTTCGAAGCCAGGGCACCCCAGCTGTAATGACAGTACTACTTTTTGTTGTAGATGAATTCATACATTTACTCATGTATAGACGCCAGATGCTCATCCAATGTTTGTGACTTCCCTGCGGCCACTGCTGATCCCAGAACTTTAAGCATTCTGAAATCCGAAGCAGCTGCTTATAGGCTTCTAATAAAGCAACATAGACACAACACATTTTCCACTGTTAACAACAAAAGTAAACTAATAAAAAACTTTACAATAAATATAAAACTGAATATAAAGAAAACTTTACTACACTTATACTATTAAAATATTCTCATATTCCTATACACCGCATTAAGATTACTATACCTTTGATGGAGCAAGGACTCGTAGAAAAGAGACATGCTCAGAAGCAATCCTCTCATTTAACTCTCTAACACGTTATTAATTATGAATTGTGTAAAATTAATGCGCACCACATAAACACATGAATTAGTGAAGCTTGCCTATGTGTTTGCTAATACTAATAACATGGGCGAAGGACTAAAATGGCTTCTAACGGGGAAATCTTTACTGCGCATGCGTCAACTACATCTACGTAATATGACGTACTAATGCTTGGAGGGAAAATTCTTGCGCATGAGAAGAAGACACTAAAATGGAGTCTTAAAGACTCGTGTGCATAGCACCTGCTTAGCTGAATAGAAAAACTCGTTATTTAACTAATGCTAATGCGGGGAAAATATTAATAAATAAAGGGGAATAGAGTAGAGATGGGTGGTATTCAGTGAAACCATTTATTTTTAAAGTAACATCTGTCTTTCTGACTTTATTATTAGTGCGCATTTGGGCCTCTCGAGTATGTTAGAAGTAAGCAGAGCCATGTAATTGAATCGTTCATCTGCGCATGCCTATTGAGAGTGAACCCGGAATGATGACTACAAACTTGAATACAAGCCAAGGCCGCAGAGTGCTCTGGTCTGGGAACTGAGCGGTGAAAAGTTCACTGGAATGAGAGAATATATGAAAGTTATCATAAATGTTGCAAATATAATGTGAATACGGGTGGGAATAAAGTTTGTGAATACAAATTAAGGGGATGGATCTATGAACAATGGACTGACTGAAAAAGGTGACATGTAAGCAGGATGTGATGATCATCCCCCCTTGCCTGACCAATTAGAGTTCGTATTTTTACGATATTGAAACTTTAGTGGGTAGTACATGAAGAGCAAAAAGTATAACTGAGGTAGTGTTAGTTAATTAGCAGAGCTTGTGATGCTGTCAGAGTGAGACATCGATGCTGAGATGCTTTGAACCGTGGGTGTTGTCGGAGTAGCGAGAGATGCTGATGAAGAACCTGAATGCAGAGCCCTCTATCCTAACTTAATTGGGTTAGAAAGAAGATCGCGGAAGAATCTCAAGGAGGAAGAGAGTGTCAGAGAGGGGTGCGACGCTATTGTCGGTCTTAGAGAGGCAACTATCCTGTCCTGAAGTCTTTGTCGCCTGAACTATCCCGGGGGACCCTTACCAGCCCTTTGGCCAGGGGATTGGTCTTCACACCATCCTTGGTAACTATAATTTCATGAATTTGCAGATGTTCTTTCTCTCTGTCCTCTACTTTCTGAGCATAAGTCATTGCAAGTTTGGAGTATATGTTGATGATTTAATTAATTGAATCTTCCCTCCTATGAGTGACGGTGACTGTACTGTATTTTTGAAGTGGTTCACATTCAATTAATTTATATAAAGACTTAAAACTTTCTCGAGTCTGTGGTATTTACTTCAAGTTATAGAAAAGTTTTAGAATTATGTTCATCATAACCATCAATTAGTTCAACTAATGGTCCATTGACTAGAGGAAAGTACTTTTTGATCAGTGAAAGGTTAGTTAGGAATGGTAATTAACTAATCTTGATTTTGTGATCTCCCACATAAACTGTGACTCCAGCGGTTTACTCAACTGTGTATGTGTGTTTATGGGCCCAGGTGAGTATATGGTAGTGGAGTATCTGTTGTTGTTATGCTGCTCGATCAGTTTTCTGGTAGCAAGGTATGTTTATTATTGACTAGTTTGGTGATGAGTATTGATTATTAAAAAAGAGATAGCGTCTTGTTTTATGTTGTCTGGAAAATTCCTGTGGGACTGAATCGCGGGTGGTGATAGAAGCCACACTGCAGTGAGGTTACTCGTCTGTTGGAATAGCACTGAGAAGCTACGCAGGCCTGGCAGTGTTAAATTAGGGACTCTTTTCGTTTAAAAGTTGAGTGTGAGTGGTAGCAAAAAGGGTTCGCTGGTGAAACTTTGGTCTTACACCACCTACTAAGGGTAACACTGAAGGAGTAACACGTTCTCTTAAGCTTGAATGAAGGGTAAACAGAGGTTTTTACTCACAGTAGAAGAGGAGCAATTCTGAGACTCCAGAATAAGTTGTAAACCTATCCTTTGTTTAGTGGAACAGGCAGAGCAGCAAATTTTTTTATGTTATTATTAACAAAGAATTCAATGAAAGGTATTAAGAAGTAAGTTACTCGTATTACCTTGTAAAGGGAGGGTCAGTCGCCGGAGTAGTGCTGACATCACAGAGAGCCGCGCTGGGATTGGTTGAAACAGCGGGCGTGAGACAGAAGCAGATTGTATAGGAGGGGTCAGTAGTAAGGAGTAGAACTGACGACATCGAAAAGGCCACGCTGGCATTGGTCAGACCACAAGCGTGAGCCTGAGTCTGATTGGGGGATTGAATAGAAGCTGCTTTAGGATTGGTCGACGAAAATTTGTATGTTTGATTCTGATTTGCCTGTTGGTGTGAGTCGCCCGGACAGAAAAGCTCGAGGATTTGCGGATTATTGTTTCTTACATCAAGTATCTAGAATGTATGGAGAGAGGAGAAAAATGTCATTAATAAAGAAAACTAAGAATTTCTTTCAGAAAGATAAGCCTGTGTTGACTAGAGAGGGAATTCCTATTCCGCCACCAAAGACGCCTGCTTCATTTATGATGATGGAAAGAGGATATCATACTTGTGTATGGTTAGAAAATTGGATATAATATACGAAAGGTGATGGTGTTCTAACTTTCCCTGAAAATGGTACATTTAATGGGAGAATTCTTCAGAATTTGAGGATGAGGATAAATGATTTACACCCAAGACATAGGTTAACTCAGTACGAGGCTTTAGCAGAATGGGAGACTGAGTCATATGAACGAGAGAAAAATCGAGATGGGAGATATAAAGGATTTTTTCCCCGGTATTTGCGTGAGTCACATGAAGGTCAGATGAAGCAATGGAGAAGCGCAATGGTATCAAAAGGTTTATACCCAGTGTTGATGGCTGAGGAACAGACAGGGAGCAAGTGTAAAGAGAAAACAAAACATATGGATATGACAGGATATGGTGAGTCAGATGATGAATTGTTGGAGGACATTTTAACTAAAAACCCTCCACCCCATCAAGAAGGACCCAGTAGAATCACCCCAGATGCACCAGTAATGGGAACACCCTTAATTCCACAAATTTTACATGATACATCAGTTAATAGGGTGCTTCAAGACAGAGAAAGAGAAGCGTTATTTAGAAATAGAGAGGAATTAATACAGAAAATAGGCCAATTGAGTTTAAACCCTGAAGCATTGACAGTACCACTGACTATAGGTCCTGTTATTCCATTATATGGAGATAAAATAAATTGCCCCAAACCCCAAGCTTGAACAACTCCTTTGAGTAATCCTAGAAAGGAGGTAGTAATATCTGATGATCAAGCCAGTGGGTGCGATTCAGTCATTTCATTAATGGACCTTCCGATAATGGAATCTGTAAGTGAAACCCCAAAAAGAGTTATACCCAGTAGTTCGAAAGAAAGAAAGTCTGTGATACCCTCAGGTACCAAAAGCACAACAACAGTAACTCCAGAATATTTCGAAAGATGGGCACAGGGGATAGAAAAACAAAGTTCACCTCCAAAGATTTTAGATATTTACAAATTGAAGGTAGAATTGGAAGAGATGATAGCTGGAAATGTGGGAATAGAAAGATTAAACCATTACAATGAAGAAGAGTTATTATTTATATGTAGGAGTATAACCATAACTGCGAGATTGTTTCATGAGAAATTAACAGAGCTTGCTGCAGAGATTGGAGTGGATATAGGGAGATCAAAAATATTACAGAAACCATATCGAGTGGAGTTTACGGATAAGGATTTGGAGAATATGAATGTGTCCGGTAAGAAACTACAGATTAAGGAGTTAATGAATATTTTGCAAAAATGGGGAGACATTGAGAAGTGGAGAACTAAGTGGACAAGAAATGAGGAGGAAGCTCAGGCAAAGGTAGCGTCATCTGCATTCTTGCTAAAAGAATCAGAAAAGGCGGAAAGACTGTTTCCTATGAGAGAGGTACCTGGTGGTGGATATGTTCATGCTCCATGGAGCCAACAGGATATTTCGTCATTCACAAACGATTTTCCTAGGTTAAGAGAGAAACCAGTTGAATGGTACAAACAAGTTGAAAGATTTGTGAAGGTTTCGATGGTTCTTTTAAAGGATCTGGATGGTTTGTTTGACATAGTGGTACCTACTGATTTATGGACGGAGTGTAAGATTACAGTTGATTCGCCAAGCGAAGAGTATCCGCGAGATTTGAAAACAGGAGCACCCTCAGATAAGGTGATGAAGAAATATCATCTAGTAAGTACATTTCTGAAAGGGAAAATCCCTCTCAAAGAAACAGATTGGGTAAAGATAGATTGAACAACGCAAGAGCCAAATGAGTCTGTACATGCATAATATAAGTGATTGCTTCAGGTGTTTAAGCAGTATAGTGGCTTTGAGAACCTTATACATAAAGATATGGGACATTTTGTGTATTGATTTGTGTATGGTTTGAAACCTGAGATTAGTCAGATGATTCAGCAGCACATGTTGTGTTGGCAGAACAAGCCAATCAACGACATTTTGAAATACGTGAAGTACTGTTGGGATGATATTGAGGCAAGGCGTAGAAAATTAAAAGAGAAAATGATGTGGGCACAGGTAAAATTGGCAGAACAACAGGAGAGTAAATTAAATAGCCAGACTGATAATCAGGTGCAAGAGCAGAATCAGAATGATCATGCAGGAATGGTGGTACATTAAGAGGACGAATGAATAGAGAGGAAGCAAAGAATAGGTTTCCTTGTCATGCGTGCGGAAAGCTTGGACATTGTAAGAGTATTCAGAACAATAATGGACCAAACCAAAATTTAAATCCACAGATGCAGAATGAAGTGCTTATGAATCAGCAACAGCAGGTAGTTAATCCACAGTGTCGGGTGCCACCAGCTACTATGCCAAATGTTGTGAACCAGCCAAAGTACAGTGCGGACGCTGGATTTCAAGGAGAAGGTGGAAAGAAAAATTCTGTGGTTTCACAATATCTTTTACAGGATAATGATGATGAAATTAGTAACTTGCAATGACGGTGCCTGAGGGGGCAGAAAGAGGAGTGTGTACTTGGAGCATCCTTGCCGGTAGATCAGTCAGGTCCATTTATTGATGGGAAAGTGGAAGGTAATGATATCACTTTTCTATTGGATACTGGTGCTACCCGTTCTACTGTGAGAACAGCAGACTTCCCAAACCTACCCCTCTCGGGAGAATCCATCCAAGTTGAGGGAGTTTCGAATCAACAGAGTAGAACGCCAACCACAGAACCCATGGAAGTGCACATCGGAAATTTTAAAGACATCCATAGATTCGTAGTTTATGATTCTAGTCCAGTGAATCTATTAGGAAGGGATCTGTTGTGCAAATTGAATTGCACAATCTATTGCACACCGGATGGTGTTGCTTTTCAAACCCCTGATGAAGATATTGTATATAAAATCATGCTAGCTAAACAAGGCACGGAAGTAGGTGAAATGTATTCTTTGATGACAGTTAATGATTTTCCAGAAGATCTAAAAACAACAGTAAACCCAGAAGTGTGGGATTTCACAGGAAAAGAAATTGTACTAATGTTAAACGTAGATCCAGTGAAGGTGACAGTGAAAGAAAGTGCAGTTTATCCCAACACCCGACAATACAAAATGATCCAGAGGTGAAAGCAGGGGTTGCTTCAGAAATTGACCAAATGATTAGACAAGGCATTCTAAAGGAAATAATGAGTAGTCCTTGTAATTCGCCTATAATGGGACTTAAAAAGCCTAGCGGGAAATACAGGATAGTGCAGGATTTGAGAAAGGTCAATAAAATTGTAGTGCCTTGTTGTCCCATAGTGAAAAATCCAGCAGTGATTCTTTATCAGATACCCTGGAAGGCAGGCTGGTTTACAGTAATTGATTTATGCCAAGCCTTTTTCTCTATTCCATTGTACCCAGACAGTCAGTATCTCTTTGCATTTATGTTTGAAGACCATATCTTGGCATGGTGCCAAGTTCCTCAAGGGTATACAGAAAGTCCCTCGATTTTTAATCAAATTCTGAATAAGTGTCTGGAGAAATTAGTCATGCCCAGAAATTCAGTTCCTGTCACAATAGATTGATGACTTACTAGTGGCATCAAAATCAAGAGAAGATTGTGTTACTGATTCAATTGCATTACTGAATCATTTGGCCGATGGAGGACACAAGGTGTCTCCAGAAAAGTTGCAATTTTGTCGACAAGAAGTTTAGATATTTAGGCCACAAAATAGAAAGAGGAGTGAGAAAAGTGACCCCAGAGAGGATTAAGATAATCAAGCAAATGCAGTTACCACAGACGCAAAGGGAGATAAGAATGTTTCTCGGAGTGGTTGGATACTGCAGACAGTGGATCATTGGGTTTTCCCTGCTGGCAAAGCCATTGATTCAGCTAATACGAAAAAGAGCGAAGGACCCAATTGTTTGGAACAATGAATGTGTGGAAGCATTTGTGAAATTGCGAAATTGTTTGGGTGTGGCCCCTGCTTTAGGCATACCTGACTCTACGGAAGAATTTGCACTGTTCTGTTGCGAGAGAGAGAGAGTTGTGCGCTTTCAGTTCTGACTCAAAGACATGGACTGAGCCGACGTCCAGTGGCATATTTTTCTGCCACTTTGGATCCTGTGGCTTCAGCTTTACCTGGCTGCTTAAAAGCAGTAGCTGCTACGTGTATGAGTCTGGAGCAAAGTGAGTCAATTGTGATGGGACATCCAGAATGATTCTTGGAGCAGAAAACGTGACAGTGATAAGGTGTACAATGGTAACTCCTGCCACATTGTTGCCAGATCCACGTTGTGAAGAAGTAAAAGATGAAGTGGATCATGATTGCTTGGATGTGACTGAGATGTGTACCAAGCCCCAACCTGACATAAAAGAAGAGCCCCTGAAAGAGTCAGATCATGAACTACTTGTAGATGGCTCATGCCTGAGAATAGAGGGTGGAGGACTCAGTGCAGCGTACGCTGTATGCAAAGTATCTGGGGTTGTTGAAGCATCCTGTTTACCGGGAGTCAAATCTGCACAAGTATTACAGTCAATATGGTTTCGGGGTTGTGCACAACTTTGGCCAGCTATGGATGCAGAGGGGATTTCTAACTTCTTCAGTATCTCCCATCAGAAATGGCAACAATGTGAAAGAATTGTTGGAAGCAATACAATTGCCAAAAGAAATAGCAGTGGTCAAGTGTGTTGCTCACCAGTCAGGAAATGACTATGTAGCGGCAGGTAACAGATACGCTGACCAAATTGCTCAATATTGTGCGAAAAATAACAGGGCGTTAAACAGAAAAATTGGAACAAGCGAAATCAGCTGCCAACGTATGTTTTTCTCAGCTTTAGAAACATGGGATGAAGTGAGACAGTTGCAGGATGAAGCTGAGGTGAGTAAAAAGGAAAACTGGATAAAATCAGGTTGCGAAAGAAGGACAGAGCATGATGTATGGGTGTACACTGATGGCAGACGAGTCATGCCAGACTGCCTACTGTCTCAAATGGCAAGAATGTACCATGGGGACACATATGTTGACAGGGACGCCATGATCAGACTATTGAGACAGAATTGGTGCAATCCAAAGTTTAGGGTACTCACAGAGAGTCTTTGCCAAAGATGCTTAATTTGTCAGCAGCAAAATCCAGGCAGAAAGACAGTGGTCAGTTGGGGAAAGTTTCGAAAGGCAGAAGGACAATTCACAAGATTACAGCTTGACTTCATAGAGTTGCCTCCAAGCAACAGAATGAAGTATATCCTTGTCATAGTGTGCTTGTTTTCATGATAGGTGGAAGCATAACCCACAAGAAGAAATGATAGCCTTTCAGTTGCCAAACTACTGTTTAGGGAGTTGATACCTCGTTTTGGTTTTCCAGTCACTTTGGAATCAGATATAGGACCTCATTTTAATAATTAAATAATTCATTTAATCTGTGAAGCATTTAAAATTGAGCAAAAACTCCACTGTGCATACCGCTCAGAGGGTTCTGGAGTGGTTGAGAAATTAAATGGCACAATCAAATCAAGGTTGAGTAAAGTGTGTGCAGACATATCACTGAAATGGCCAGATGCATTGCCTCTTGTGTTGCTGGGACTCCGAAGCATTCCTGACAGAAAATCAGGATTGAGTCCGCATGAGATACTCATGGGAAGGGCACTGAGACAAGCATTTATTCCTGGTCACAAATTAATGAATATAACTGATGATTTGGTATTGGACTATTGCAAAGGATTGGCTGACCTAGTGTGTTCTGTCTCTCACAAGGTTAGAGAAGACGCAGTTGTCAGGCAGCCAACTCAGGCGCATGATTTGAATCCTGGAGACTAAGCGGTAGTAAAGAAACATGCCAGAAAGTTGTGCTTAGCACCCAGGTGGGATGAACCACGACAAGGTATACTGGTCACTACTACAGCAGGTTTACCCAATTGGATACATGCGAGTCATACCAAAAGAGTTCCAGACCCCACTGAGAAAGAACAGCAATTGATTGAACCAGTTGAAATAGCTTAAGGTTGTGAAGTCGAAGAATATAGAGTGATAAATTCTGAAGCAATAGACAAGGAACAACCGAGTCAGGATGGCTGGATACCAGTGATTGACATACCAGAATTTGTTATTCAAACAAGAAGCAGAACAAGACTAGAGAGTTAGGAAAGTAGTGAGGACCAGACAGGTGTAGAAGAACACGCTCAGGAAGAAGTGAATAAGTGAATAAGGTTACTCGAGACTCTAAGCAGGACCAGACAGGGTAAGAAGAACATACTCAGGCAAACAGACATACCAAAACACTTGAACAGGGACAGACAGGAATAGAAGAACACATTCAGGCAGCAGAAGAATCAAAAGTAGTAAGACCTGAACAGGACCAGTTAGGAAAAGAAGAACAAGTTTGGGCAGAAGAAGATCAATATGAAATAAGACCCGAACAGGAACAGATAGAGGCAGAAGAACAAGTTCAGGCAGATCAAGCCACAATAATGAGACCTGAACAGGAACAGGTAGAGAGTGACTCATAAGAAGAAGAAGAACGGATTGTGCCTAGACACCCTGAAAATTAAAGAACTTTAGAAAAAGATGGTGAGGGTGAAAGTGCAGTACAAGTTAAAAGGGTCAGAAAAGGTGATAACTGGCCAGGTGGAGTGAAAAGACTGAGATACTATCTGAGAAAAACAAACGAAAGACCAGAGCAAGTGAATGAGGCTACTAGTCAAACTCAGTCTAAACAGTTGATTGCGAAAAACACTTGAAGAAGTCCAAGACTGAGAATTCTTTACAATAAATTCAAGGGTCCTGAGTGGACCTACATAATATTAGAAGAATTTGAAAATTTGGATTTGAGTGAAGAGACAGAAGAAGTAAATACTGCACAGATTGATGAAGGGAAAGTGACGCCTCCTTGAAAAAAAAGAGTTTGAATTTATAAGCAAACAGAGAAAATAAGAGAAATCTTCTTAGACTAAAATGGCTAAAAACAAAGTTACTGAGAGACCAATAGAAAGTTTTAAACGAAGATGCTGTAGAGCTTGCATATGGAGCATTTTTTTTAGTGGTTGCAGTATGGCTATTTCTAACAGTAGCAGTTCCTTATTTCATGATGACTGACAAAAAGAATGATACAGATACTAATGAGAAAACAGCTACCATGAAAGGAGATTGAGTAGAATTAGAAGCAGCAGATGAGATAGATTTACATCACACAGTATCAGATAATGACACGTCTTTAAATGTCTTCACAAAGTTGTTATTTCAATATGTAGATACAATGGAGATTAGTGATTGTTACGTTTGTATGAAACTACCAGCTTCAGTGTCAGAAGGAGTTACATACCACCATTTTGCTTTAACATATGGTATTTCATGTAGTGTACTAACAAGTTTGTTCTATAGAACAGGAAGACTTCAGTATTATTATTCAAACTTAGATGTAGTATTTTCAGAAATTCCTATTCGAAAGAATGTGAATCCAGTGCTTAGTAGCCCGGATGCACAGTTTATGGGTGAATTTTTCCTAACAATGAAGTCAATAGATATAGTAAAGGCACACAAAAATAACCTAACATGTACATTACGTGAAGAAGAGAAAGTGTTTTTGAATTTAGTTGAAGAAAGGCGACAGGATTTTCAAAGGAAAGCTGCTGAACAGAAAACTCATGTGCCTCCATTGGCTGAGAAAGAGAGAATTTATACAGCTGGCAAAGCTCATGCTGCAATGTCCCTAGACTTTGTGAAGAAAGGGAAAGTCTGCCTCCATAGATTAAAGACAGATTATAATAACATATTTATTGGTTCCAGTGACTGTGAACATAACTTCCTGATTTTGGGAGGTTGGGGACTAAAAGGGGGGAACTGATCCAGTATTTCCTGAGGTTTACTATGTGTGTGGCAATAATGCTTACTATAAGCTACCTACACAGTCGTACGGAAAGTGCTACTTTGGGATAGTATTTCCGAAAATATATCATCTAAAAAAAATCACTGGAAGCAATGAAAACACTAATGAACTAACATGAAGAAAGAGAGCTAGTTTTTCAGAAATAATAGGTGACATATTTGGTGCATTGATACCTTCAGTGGGAGTCATTCTAAATTCACATAGAATTTGTCAATTGTAAACAGTAGTTGGGGGTGGCGTGGCTAGGCGCCCGAAGAGGATGGCGGCGCCGGAGTAGGGGCTCCGTCCTTACCGGAGTTTACCGGCGGACCGTGACCCTTCCGGGCATTTTAACAGGAGGTGTTCGCCGTAGGATGTTGTCGGGCACGCTTTGAACATATTTCTGCCGCGGTGGCGGCCTTTCTTTTAATCCTGCTGCTCATTTAAGTCCCGGTCGCGGCTCTGAATCGGCCGCGACCGCCATTTTTTTTTTTTTTGCCCGCGATCTCCTCAACAGCGCGAATCATCGTGCACTGGACTCCTGGCTGCTATGGCGATTTTCTAACACTACCAGCACACCCAGCGGCATAGTTCTCATGTGTCAGTCTTCACAGGTGACTTTTTATTTATTATGATGATTTTTTCATGAACTGAATGGACTTCCTTTGTTCTCCTCACACCGGGCAGCCATTTTAGATCCCCAATTAGCGTCTCCTGGCTATCAGTACCTGTTCTGCTTCCAGTTCGTCCATGCATTCTCAGTTTTCCAGCATTTCATAGGCGCGTCGATGGCTGATTGTTCTGGCAGAGTTCACAAGCGCAATTATATTAAAAACTCCAAGCTTTTTGCGGAACTAGCCCATTTAGAAGCTTCTCAATCTCTGCCATCTACTGAGATGTCGTCGAACATGGAATCCTCCTCACAGTCTTCAGCGAAGACGACGCCAAAGAGGTTAAAAAAAGATCCACCTTCGCCTCCCAAATCTTCTTCGGTCATTTCGATGGAGTTAATCCTTGAAGAGATACGGGCCCTACGCCCTTTTATGGAAGAAACCAACGCTAAGCTACAGGTTCTTACTGACAATTGGGCTTCAATGGATGAAAGAGTGTCATTGGTGGAACGTGATGTCTCTTCTCTTCAGGACTCTGCGGCCAAGGTCACCCTTATGCATACGCAGATCTCGTCACTCCAGAAGCAGGTGGAGGACTTAGAAAATCGTAACCGGCGCAATAATCTCCGCCTTTACGGCCTGGTGGAAGGCTGCGAGGGGAGTGATCCTATCAACTTTTTCAAGAATTTTCTTCCCAAGATTTTACACTTACCCGAGGACACATCTCTTAATATTCAACGCGCCCATAGACTTGGACGAGCTACCTCCTCTTTTTCCTAGTCAGCAAAACCCAGAGGAGTAATAATGTATTTTTGGGAATATACAGATCTGCTGAAAGTTCTTTCAGCTGCCAGAGCTTCTCCTCGTCTTACATGGTCGGGCTCCACTTTGTTCTTCGCACAGGATTATGCCAGAGCCACCGCGAATCGACGTAAGGCCTTTCTGGACATGAGACCGGACCTCCGCTCCATTGGTGCCAGATACGGTCTCTTTCACCCTTGTTTATTCAAAGTCACCTACAACAACAAGACTACGACATATGAGGAGCCTATGCGCCTTCGAAGTTTCCTGAATTCCTGTGGTCAAGCTGACATGGAGCTTTCTGGGCCTTCCTCTTCTCTCCCAACGTGACTTTTTTCCGAAATTATACTGTGATGCCCTGTTTTCTATGTTCGCTGATTTTTCTCACTCAATGGTTCTTATGACTTGCATGTTTTTCTTGTTGGGTTTTTGCTCTTCATTGAAATGTTTGTTTTTTATGCTGTGGTTTCTTGTTACGTCCCACTCATCGCCTGGCTCTTGACCCTGTCGTTTGTTATCACCTAACTTTGTTACCCTCCTTCCTTCACAGATCAATGTTCTGCGTTTCGCCTGTTCCTCTGGTTGGACGTCTCACTGACCCCGAGTGCCTGCCTTCTCCAGTTGGCCCTGCATTCCCCCTCCCCGTTTCCACGTACGTCCTTGCTTGTCTGTGTTCCTGACCGTATCCTCCCTAAGTTACCCCTTGTAAGTATTCTTCCTACTCTTTTTGACGAGTTGGTTTTGGCTCTGTTTCTTTTGACTTTGTTTATTCCTCTCATGTTTTCAGATTTACTGGTGTCCGTACCTTCTCCGCGATTTTTTTATTCTTCCTTTTCTCTTTCATCCTTTCTTCTTATTGCTTATTGCCTCTCGTGGACATGCGTCTTTCTCTTTATGCATTTTATCCCTTTGTCATTTCACTTTTCCTTTGATTTATATCTACGTTCCTCTTCTCGTGGCTGTCCTCTCCCATATCTTGCTTGTTTATTGCTTTTCAGGTGCATGCTTTTCTTCTTTTTTCACTGGATCCTACTTATTAATTTCTATGGACCTCACTCGCTCATTTTACTGATTTCAGCAACACTTTGGCTTTCCTCCATTTTTCTGACATCTCTCAGTTTTCTCTTATTTTTTTTTTCTCTTGTCAATTCCATTCCCTCTTTATTCTAATTTCTCTCTTTCTTTTTCCTATGTTCTCATTTTTCTCGAGGCTCTCTCTTATTGTTTAAATTCTTCTTTGCATTACTTTTCTAACTATCCTTAATGTCAGTACGCATTGTTTCTTGGAACGTTAAAGGTCTCCACTCTCCTATTAAGAGACAAAAAATTCTTTCTCATTTAGCCAAATTGAATGTAGATATTGCCTTTTTGCAAGAAACCCATTTGTCTGATATTGAAGCCGCTAAGCTTAAGAGGGGTTGGGTGGGCGATGTTTTCTCTGCTCCCGGGGATGGTAAAAGGAATGGTGTGGCTGTTTTAATTCGTAAATCTCTCTCTCATTCGCTCTTGACTTCTGAGTCAGACCCCGAGGGTAGATGGTTGTACGTCAAACTTTCCTCGAAAGGTATTCCCATCTCCCTTCTCAACATATACGCACCTACGGGCGGTGACCCCGTCTTTTGGCGCATTATGGCCTCTCGTATTTCTGAAAACGTTGAGGACAATTTTATCATGGCAGGAGATTGTAATCTACCCCTTGATCCCTTTTTAGACAGGCATTCCAAAGCATTCTATATCCCTAATAAGTCTCATAAATTGTTTGTACAAGCATTGTCCCAGCTCAAACTTATTGATGCCTGGCGTTTATGCAATCCTACTACCAAAGAGTTCACCTTTTATTCCCCATCCCACCAATCACAATCCCGCATTGAATACATTTTTCTTTCCCATCATATCTCTCAGTCCCTCACTCATGCTGATATTGGCCCTATCTTGTTCTCGGATCATGACCCTGTATTGGTTAACATTGATATTTTACCCAAGCCCACCGGGCCAAAGAGATGGCGCTTTAACAACACCCTCCTTCTTGATCCCAAATTCACCACCTCCTTTGCTGATTTTACTACAGAGTTTTTTACCATCAATGACACACCCAATGTGCCCAAGCATACCATCTGGGACGCGTACAAGGCTGCAGCCAGAGGTTTCATCATTGGTCATGTGGCTAGGAAACATAAAACTGCCCGCAAGCGTACCAGTGATCTTCTTCTCACGATTAAAAAACTGGAGCACTCTTTCTATACCTCCCATTCGCAGGAAAGTTTGACTACTCTTATTGAAGCTAAGATGCAATTTAACAAACAATCTACTGAAGACGCTTTGTTATATTTGATGAAATCTAGCTCAAAATTTTATGGGGGTAAGAACAAAGCAGGAAAGGGTTTAGCCAATTAGTCAAGCAAAACAAATTGAACATTGAATCTGTTTATGATGTTAACTCTGTTTTAAGACGTACAGGTGTTGATATTTTAGAGGAATTTTCCCGCTTTTACTCCACGCTTTACTCATCTGAAACTCACCCCACTGCCCAATCCCTTGCTACCTTTTTCTCCAGTATTCAGACTCCCCCTAATTTCCCTGTTGACCTATCTACTCTTGAAACGTCTATCTCTAATACCGAACTACACAATGCACTTCAATCACTTAAGAAGGACAAAGCTCCAGGTCCAGACGGATTTACAGTTGAATTTTATTTGCATTTTTCTAAATTACTATTACCCAGATTACACTCCCTTATTGATTCTTTTATTCTTAGTGGCACCTCCTCTGGCACTTTCTCAGACGCACATATCTGCATTATACCCAAAGAAGGAAAAGATACTCAACACTGCAAGAATTATAGACCAATCTCTTTAGTTAATATTGATTACAAGATATATGCTAAATCTCTCGCCATAAGACTAGATCCCTTTCTTCCAGAGCTGTTGGGCCCAGAACAATCTGGTTTTGTTAAAGGCTGTTTCATCACAGACAATACTAGACTTTTGTTCAATGTCCTGTACAAATCCCCACGATTTCAAGATTCGTTAGCGGCAATTGCTTTGGACGCCAAAAAAGCGTTCGACAGAGTAGAGTGGACTTTCCTTTTTTCTGCCCTTAGATGGTTTGGGTTTGGCCCTAATTTTATTTCCCTTATTTCATTCCTTTATTCCAGTCCCAGAGCGGCGGTCTGCGCTAATGGCCTAGTCTCTTCTTTCTTCAACTTGGGTAGAGGAGTTCGTCAGGGTTGTCCCCTTTCTCCCTTCCTCTTTAATCTGGCCCTAGAACCCTTTCTCTCAAAACTCCGCCAAAATCCTAATTTGCATGGTTTCCAAATCTCTCAAACTAATATCAAGCTTGCCGCTTATGCAGATGATATCCTACTCTTTATGTCCAACCCCGCCACTTCCATTCCTGCATTTTTAAGTGAGGTTCATGAATACTCCCAAATTTCTGGTTATAAGCTGAATAATGATAAATGTGAAATTCTACCCCTTACCAAATTTACCTTCAAACAGGATTTTGCCCCGTCCAATTTTACTTGGGGTCCCTCGCATATTAAATATCTTGGTTTACACATCACACCCTCCCTTCCCAATACTGTTTCATTATGTCTTAATAAGTGTTCACAGAAATTATCTGACCTTACTTCTAGATGGCATCCGCTTTACCTCTCTTGGTGGGGTCGCCTCGACACGATTAAAATGATGTTATCCCCAATCGTACTTTACACTATTTCTAATATCCCAATTCCTATTCCAACTAAATTCTTTAGGAAAATCAACACTATTCTCTCTTCTTTCCTCTGGTCCGGGAAAAAAGCGCGTATGTCCCTGTCCAGACTACGATTTCCCAAATCAGAGGGTGGGGTTAATTTCCCGGATTTTCCCACATATCATAAAGCATTTCTTCTGCGACAAGCCTCCCTTTGGCTGCGAGATCCTGCTGATTCCTCCCCCCTTTGGCTTGTTATTGAAGGTCTTTCTTTATCCCCCTTCACTTTCGCTGAATACCTTTCATTCTCTTGTAAACCCCAGCTTACTTCCATTCCCATCCACAAATTCACTACCAAACTTCTTCTTTCCAAATCCCCGAAACCACCTTCCTCTGTAGCCGAATTTCTCAACACCACTATTTGGTATAATAATAGCATCCTCATTAATCGCAAGCCCTTTTATTGGAAATCTTGGAGACAAAAAGGTCTGATGTGGGTATCCCACCTCTTTTCTGGCTCTGTTTTCCTACCTTTTTCAGTTCTTCGTCAAAATTTTAATCTTCCTCATTCCTTTGCCCGTAAGTACCTCACGCTTAAAGATGCAATTATGTCCACCTATGTCCAACTTTCCAGCGCTCCCACCCGGCCCGATCCTTCTAACCCTACTCTACACCTCCATTCCTTATTGCGTACTCGCCCCACAGCCTCCTCAATTTACCACTCATTTCACAAGATTCTCACACCTAGGTCAAAATCCATAGTAGAGGAACAGTGGGAGTCTGATTTTGACATCTCCTGGCCCGTCTCTCTGTGGGACAAATTGTGGATTAAAATTCGTAAATCATCCAGGGCTGCTTCCCTTACACAAACCCTTTTTTTTATCTTTAACAGGCTTCTTTTCTCACCCCACATGTTAAATAAGAGGTTTCCTTCAACCCCCGACCTATGTTGGTCTTGTTTGACACCTAAAGCTACTCTCTTTCACATGCTTTTTTCTTGCACTGTTGTACATAACTTTTGGAAACAAGTTTGGGCTCAGATTAATACCATTTTTCATACTGCTTTTCCCTTTTCCTTTGTCAATATTTTTTTAGGGAGTCTCTCTCCCTGTTGGGCAGATCTTAATTCTAATGTGCAAATTGTTGACTTGCTCCTAGCTGTTGCATTCCAGCAAATTACTGCTAATTGGAAAAACTTTTCTAACATTTCTTTCAGAGCATGGTGGTACAATGTTTGTCATAATCACAGGCTAGATACTGTCTTTGTTTATCCCCTCAACCTGGCTAAAAAACGGCATGATCTTTGGCTTCCTGTGACTTTATATCTTGATTTTTGTGCTAAGCGTTCCTCTCATTTGCCTCCTTTTCAGCAGGAGGTTTCTAAACCTCCTTGATTGACCTTTTTGTTCCTTTGCATTCTTTATAATCTATTGTACTGCATTTTATTTTTAGCATTATTTCCTGTTGCACAGCCTCAATTATTTGTTATTTCTTAATCTCATGTTTACTTCCACAGACATGTCTACTCTACCTTTCATATTGTTGTTAGGTTTTCAGGTTTTTCTTATGTACTGACACCTTGCATTCTTTAATAAATCCTTTGGACCTAAAACAGTAGTTGATCGTCTCTAGACTGATACTGCTGGGGGTTGTTGATGATTAATACGGAAATGGTTGCAATTAGGTCTATGGTTTTACAAAACCGACTTGCGCTTGATATCTTATTGGCAAAAGAGGGTGGAGTCTGTAAAATGCTGAATGTATATTAACAATATTACAAGACTTCATGAAAATGTGAAACCACTGGAGGTTGACAGTGTATGGGAGAGACTAACAAAGAGTATTTCTTCAATAGGGACTTGGTTTACTGATTTAGGGAAAAGTGTTTTAGGTCAAATAATACTTCCAGTAGTTGGAATAACAATAATAGTTTTTTAATAATGATAGGGTATAAGTGTTGTAGAAATAAAGGAAAGGGAAGAAAATATGAAGTGACTGGAAAAGGAAAGAATTGGATGTATGAAGAAATACAAATGGAGGAAATGTAAGACAGAATTTATAAAAAGATAAAAGATTTAGAAGACAAAGACCAGACCAAGAGAGAGAAGGAAGAAAATGAATTCGAAAGATACTGAAAGTTGGCATCTGGTTTGGGATGGGTAATTTTTGTGATGACTCAAAATGCCATCAGAGAGGGGATTGATGGAGCAAGAACGCATAGAAAAGAGACTTGCTCGGAAGCAATCCTCTCATTGAACTCACTAACATGTTATTAATTATGTA
Source organism: Triturus cristatus (assembly GCF_964204655.1). Taxonomy (NCBI): domain Eukaryota; kingdom Metazoa; phylum Chordata; class Amphibia; order Caudata; family Salamandridae; genus Triturus; species Triturus cristatus. The sequence goes on from NC_140593.1 coordinate 428,943,661, forward strand.
TTGTGTAAAATTAACGCGCAACACATAAACACATGAATTAGTGAAGCTTGCCTGTGTGTTTGCTAATACTAATAACACGGGTGAAGGACTAAAATGGCTTCTAACAGCTAAATCTTTACTGCACATGCGTCAACTACATCTACGTAATATGACGTACTAATAATTGGAGGGAAAATTCTTGCGCATGAGCAGAAGGCACAAAAATGTAGTCTTAAAGACTCGCGTGCATGGCACCTGCTTAGCTGAATATAAAAACATGTTATTTTACTAATGCTAATGCGGGGAAAATATTAATAAATAAAGGGGAATAGAGTAGAGATGGGTGGTATACAGTGAAACCATTTATTGTTGAAAGTAACATCTGTCTTTCTGGCTTTATTATTAGTGTGCATTTGGGCCTCTCGAGTATGACAGAAGTAAGCAGAGCCCTGTGATTGAATCGTTCATCTGCGCATGCCTATTGAGAGTGAACCCGGAAAGATGACTACAAACTTGAATACAAGCCAAGGCTGCAGAGTGCTCTGGCCTTGGAACTGAGCGGTGAAAAGTTCACTGGAATGAAAGAATATGTGGAAGTTATTATAAATGTTGCAAATATAATGTGAGTACGGGTGGGAAAAAGTTTGTGAATAAAAATTAAGGAGATGGATCTATGAACAATGGGCTGACTGAAAAAGGTGACATGTAAGCATGGTGTGATGATCATCCCCCCTTGCCTGACCAAATTAGAATTTGTATTTTTACAATATTGAAACTTTAGTGGGTGGTACATGAAGAGCAAAAAGTATAATTGAGGTAGCGTTAGTTAGTTAATTAGCAGAGCTCAGGATGCTGTCAGAGTGAGACGTCGATGCTGAGTTGCTGTGAACCGTGGGTGTTGTCGGAGTAGCGAGAGATGCTGATGAAGAACCTGAATGCAGAGCCCTCTATCCTAACTTAATTGGGTTAGAAAGAAGATTGCGGAAGAATCTCGAGGAGGAAGAGAGTTTCAGAGAGGGGTGCAACACAATCGTCGGTCTAAGAGAGGCAACTATCCTGTCCTGAATCCTGTCCTGAAGTCTTTGTCGCCTGAACTATCCCGGGGGACCCTTACCAGCCCTTTGGCCAGGGGGTTGGTCTTCACACCATCCTTGGTAACTATAATTTTTTATGCATTTGCAGATGTTCTTTTCTCTCTGTCCTCTCCTTTCTGAGCATAAGTCATTGCAAGTTTGGAGTATATGTTGATGATTTAAGTAATTGAATCTTCCCTCCGATGAATGACGGTGACTGTACTGTATTTTTGAAGTGGTTCACATTCAAATAATTTAGATAAAGACTTAAAATTTTCTTGAGTCTGTGGTTATTTACTTTAAGGTATAGAATAGTTTTAGAATTATGTTCATCATCACCATCAATTAGTTCAACTAATGGTCCATTGACTAGAGGAAATAACTTTTTGATCAGTGAAAGGTTAGTTAGGAATGGTAAATAACTAATCTTGTTTTTGTGATCTCCCACATAAACATTACTGCTGGAATCATCTTCACTCCTTCCGCTGCCATTCATCCTGCTGTCAGTAAGTTTACCCTTTTCTACTACCAAACTGTCCTCTTTTCAGAGCCCTCCTTGCCAATTAACTCTTCCACTTCTTTCTCATTGGTATTCCATCATTAACATCATAAAATGCATCTTTCCTTGGTTCCTCTTGTCTCCTTTCTTCATCCTCTCCACTTGAAAAATCATTACCATGCAACTTCTTTTCTCCCTTTAAAATTGCAATTCTTTTAAAATTCCAAACCTAATCATCATTTAGCAAGACTGCATTCCTCAAAACCTTGACAACTTGTAATGGTTCCAAAAACTGCCTTTCACCTTTCCTTACTCTCCACGTTTTTCTTAACTTTCACAAACATTCCAATTGTTACTTCAGGATCTTTTGCATATCTTTTCTTAATATCTATGGGTCTCCATTTCTCTTTTGCAATTCCTCAATAGCAACATTGCTAAGAGATGAATCAATCAATCATTCAGGATCACTCTTTGGTTTTCTCCCCCACATGATCTCAAAAGGAGAGCAACCAGTCATTTCACTAACTGTGGTCCTTTATTTCAATATAGCCTTATGAGTCTGTAAAACCCAATCCTCACTGTGGTCAATGCAAGCTGGATAGCTCCCATGAGAACACTGTTACATCTCTCAGTCATTCCATTTCCACTGGGATAATACTCTATCAACATAAGCCTTAGCCTTTTTTTCCTTAATTTTGACAAATATGAAGCTGGAAATACAAATAATTCATACATATTCATCCATCAAACAAGTTCATGTCAAGTAAAACAATCTAAATATCAGTTTAGCAAGCTTATCCAGGTAAACGGAACTCATATTTATCTCCCTAGCTGCATCATACCCATTTAAAGTGACAAAGTGCAGTTATACCAAAAACATATCCTATAGTATTTATTGATCAAAAAATCATTCTATCTCATACAGAATTATACAACACTTTAAGTAGTGTATCTGAAAGTACAATCTTAGTTTACTCATAGCAGCAATAATATTATGAAAGTGTACAGTCTTTCTCAACGAAGTCATTGATATTCAGCTTTTTACTTTTTTAAATAAAAGCTCCTATTATACAGCAGCGTTAATAATATTACAGTACATGCAAAAATCTTAGGTAAAAACATAAATTGCTAAACTTATCCAAAATTGACCAGCTGAATTATGTGCAGATTATTCCATATTCATTAATGATGAAGAATAACATGCTCCTGTTGCCTTGAATCAACAAAACACACCCAATCGCTTAGCATATGCCTCCTCTAAGTCATAGGGTCCTAGACATCTTTTTCAGCCACTGCCCTATTGTCGGCAGAGTTGATGTTTTCCAATTCTGCAAAATCCAACACCTGGCCACCCCTATTGCTATGAAAATCAAATGTTGATACTTCTTTAACTGGTACACTTCATGCGAAGAACCAAATAGGACCAACATATGTGATGGAAGAATGATAGTAGACATGCAATGAGTAATAGTCTTAAAACATCGTCCCAAAATTGCTATAGACTAGTGCATGCACAAAACATATGAACCCATCCACCCACACCATTCATCTTATAACAAAAACATTGATCCATGAGTGATGGGAATATCTTATGCAGTCTATGTGGCGTGTAATATACCATCCACCTTGATAAAAAAACATTCTTTTAAAATTCTCAGAATCTGCCCCTTTGCGACCGGTATTTTTGCATTTGGGATGCATCATCCCAAATGCAAAAATCGCTATTTAAGGAATCTCAAAATTGGGATTCCTTAAATAGCGATTGCATTTAAGGAATCCCTAATTGAGATTCCTTAAATGCAATGCATTACAGTTTAAAAAATAGCGATTTCGCTATTAGCGTAAGCAAATTACCATGAGGCTGGACCTCATGGTAATTTGCGAAAACTTAGAAAAATGCACTTATTTGCATTTTTCTAAGTTTCATGTTGCCCACACACATGCCCTTAGAGCATGTGTGTATGCAACATTTGTGCAGAGTGAACATACATGGGTGCAATAGGGTGTCATTTTGACACCCTTGCACCATCGAAATTGCAGGAGCAATTTGCGAGTACCTACTGGTACTCGCAAATTGCTCCCGCAATCTCTAATTCATTCCTATGGGCCTGGAGGCCCATAGGAATGAATGGGAAGACATTCCTTAATTGCGACTCGCAATTTGCTAGTCGCAATTAAGGAATTTGTGGGAATCGCTATTTCTTTAGCGATTCCTACATGCATAGGGTTTTGCTATTCCTTAATTGCGATTCCTTAATAATCGCTATTAAGGAATCGCAAAACCCTATGATGATGCATGTGCCTGTTAATGCTCTATATCCAATCTCACTCAGTAACTGCCATTCTTTAAAATTAAATCTGCAACGGGTTCTTGAAAAACTCTTGGAAGTAATTCATCCAGGAGTTTCTTGTTGACACTCTGGCGTAGCAAGCAATACCAGTTTCCCAATCCACCCATCTTATTTTCCTTGATCCACCCAGTTATCACTCGTGCAGACTCATTCATCATCACATAGTTGTTTTTAAGAAAGCTAGTCATCTGGTTAAAACATAAACATAAAGCTGAATTTTGACTACCAATTTGCTTTACTTATGATTCCCATGTTATCAAATTCGTATGATTATAAAAATCCCTGTTTTTCAAAGCCTAGGTCTTTTCATGACTTCAAGACTCCCTGAGAAAGCTGTAGACCCCAAATCTCACAGTGTTGCATTGGAGTAAACCCATGACATACAGGTACAGTTTTTGCTTTAAAAAATAACTAAAAATGTAATGTTACCGTCTGTATAACCTTATATCTCGTTTTCTTAGGAAGTTTCGAGGACCACAGAAAAGCAGGTAATCTTATTGCACTTTCAATTAAGACCCGATTTAGAAATAAAGTTGTCATAATTCGATGATGGTACTGTTAATTGTACCATCAAATTAACCCATGAAGCCTGATGATATGTTGAAAATGTGGCAATGCTAAACCCCTCTGTGTTGTACCTAATTGGAGATTACACATTTTTACCCGAGATTGTTTATTTATCCAAATGAATTCGCAAATGACCTTATATAATTATTAAAAATATGAATTTCATACTTTGAAAGGAATATTAAGACACAAAAATAAAAACAAAGGAAGAATTGATATTTTAACTAATGAAACTTGTCCCACTAATGGAAAAGGCAGCAAAGGTAATCTATCTAATAATTTTTTTACCTTTATAAGGGTATTACCATAATTTACCTGGAACAGTTGTGCATTGTTGGAAACAGCCCACCCCCACTCCGCAGGGTGGTGGTGGACTCCCCGAACACACTGTGGTAGCTTGGCTCGAGTGGTCAGGAAACAGGCGCAGTGCTAAGCATACAATATACCCATACAATAACCATGCGTGCATCCGTTCCAAAAACGACTCTACACCGTAAAAATTATGAAAATATTCTTTCTTTATCTTTTTCTCTTAGTTGCTGATTGGAAAAATAAATAGGTCAATCACAATATACAAGTTTCAATTAGTGCAGGTCAAATAAATATCGGCTGTTTGATGAAATAACTAGGGGTGATCATAAATAACAGGGCATAAATACAAGGGCAATATATACAGACAATTAAATACTTTGAGGCAATAAATACTGTATCAATAAATATTGTACACCAACAAGTCCTGTGGACCTATAAATATAGTGCAGCAATAAATAGGTAAAAATTCAATAAATACAGTACCCCCAATAAATAATTAAAAGTATACAGCAACCCTCATATAATCAGATGACACTTCAATTCTTAAGGGCTGATATGGCCCAGGCACAGCTTGTAGGGTTGTGGAAGGCTTGAGGGGGGCTACTCCCTGGCTGGGACAAGGCTGAGGCCTAATCTGAGGTAGATCCAAGGGGGGTATACCAGTGCCCTGGCTTTCTCTCTCCACACAACCTCTCTAGGTTAGTCCCAGTTCACCCCAGGCACAGTCAGGTGGGTTTCAGCACCTCCCTAGCCCCTTAGAGCAGTCTCTCAGGTCTCCACAGGGCCTTAGGCGCCCTCTACTCCACTTACTGCCCTTTTTCTGATGTTCCGACGCCGCTGGAGTCGTGTCGACGCCGTGAGGCGGTTCCGGTTCGGTCTCGGCGGCCTCGGCACAATGTCAGTTCTTTGACGACGCCGGCAGGCGGTTCCGGTCCGATGTCGGTGGCCTCGGTTCGATCTCGACCTCCGATTCGACGGCGTCGGGCAGTCTCTTCACGATGTCGACTTCGGGCGGCTCCGGTCCGATGGCGCTCTCGGCTCCGATGACGTCGGCCGGCCTGGCCTCGATGTCGACTTCCGGCGACTCCGGGGTGCGATCCTCACCCCCGACCTCCGGTGCTCCTCCTCACAGGCTCCGGGCGACTCCGGAGTGCGATCCTCACTCCCGACCTCCGGTGCTCCTCTACCTCGGTCTCCGACGACTCCGGAGGGCGGACTTCACTCCTCCGATGACGCCGCTCGCTCGACCTCGGTTCACTTCCTCCTCGACCTCTGGTATTCCTCACGACCTCCGTCGGCGCCCTCTCACGACCTCAGGCGGCTCCGGGTACGACGTCTGCTACTTCAGTCAGCGCCGCTTCTCCACCTCGGGCTCCAGGTCTTCAGGCTACTCGACGCCGGACTCCAGGGAAACCAGTTCTCAGGTCAGGATCTTGCTGCTTTCTGCTTCTAAGGCCTGTTCCTGCTGTTCAGGTCCTTAGGATGAGTTTTTCTGTCTTCTTTCCCACACAGGGCTATAGGCTGGGATCCATCAGTAGGGACAAGTATCAAGGGTGGGTTTATGGACCCCACTCCAGGCACAAGTTTCCACCCCTGCTGCTTCACTCCTTCCTCCGTCACTGTTGTGCTGCTCTCTCTTCACCAGTCAGGTGCCAACTGCCAGCTCCAACTGCCAACTGCCTCTCTTATCCTCCCAACATTCTAAACCGCCTCCAACGGTCACAGGGTTCTGGAAGCTCCTGGAATGTTCTGGAAGGTGCTGGTAGGTTCCAGTGGATGCTGGTGATGTCACAGGTGGCCACCATTTTGTGCTCCAGGCCCTCAGACAGAAGTTTCAGGGGTAGATAAAATGGCTCCCTGAATCTGTAGCAACACGAAAAAGTCTGGTGGTTCCCAAAAAGGAAAAATTCAAACAGGGTTTGAGGCAAAAGTGGGACAAAATAAATAATGATGAGGAGGGACCACCCAAAGGGCTGACAGGTCTAACACGCGTCCCCCCCAGCTGAAAGTGGGGAGAGCTACCCAATCCCTTGGGAGTTCTCATCACTAAGGCGGAAATACCTTGAGAGACCGTCTGCATTGGCGTGGTCCACTCCAGGCCGATGTTCCACCTGAAAGTCCATCCCCTGTAGGGAAATAGACCACCTCAACAACTTGGGATTCTCCCCCTTCATTTGCATCAGCCAACGAAGGGGTCTGTGGTCGGTCTGAACCAGGAAGTGCGTTCCAAACAGGTATGGCCGCAACTTCTTCAGAGCCCATACCACTGCAAAGGCTTCGCGCTCTATTGCACTCCACTTCTGTTCCCTGGGAAGTAGTCTCCGGGATAGGAAGACCACGGGTTGATCCAGGCCCTCTTCGTTGAGTTGCGATAACACTGCCCCAATGCCATGTTCTGATGCATCTGTCTGGACAATGAACTTCTTGGAAAAGTCTGGGGCCCTTAAGACCGGGGCCTCGCACATGGCTTTCTTCAATCTCTCAAAGGCTTGCTGACAAGCCTCCGTCCAGACTACCCGTCGAGGTTGTTTCTTGGACGTGAGCTCCGTGAGAGGGGCTACGATGGTACCGTACCCCTTCACGAAGCGGCGATAGTATCCCGTGAGGCCCAAAAATGCTCGGACCTCAGTCTGTGTCTTGGGGGGTTCCCAGGCCATGATGGCCTCGATCTTCGCCTGGAGGGGTTGCACCGTTCCCCTACCCACCAAGTGTCCAAGGTACACTACCGACCCCTGCCCGATCTGGCACTTGCTGGCCTTGATCGTCAATCCAGCTTGTCTCAGGGCCTGGAGAACAGCTTGCAGGTGACGCAAGTGATCCTCCCAGCTGTTACTGAAGACAGCTATGTCATCCAGATAAGCAGCAGAGAAACTCTCCATTCCGGTGAGGATCTGGTTTACCAGGCGCTGAAACGTGGCAGGTGCGTTCTTGAGCCCAAAGGGCATCACACAGAACTGGTAGTGGCCATTGGGCGTGGAGAAGGCTGACCTTTCCCTTGCTCCATCAGTCAACGAGATCTGCCAGTACCCTGAAGTAAGGTCAAAGGTACTTAGATATTGGGCAGCTCCCAGCCGGTCAATCAATTCATCCGCCCTAGGGATCGGATGTGCATCAGTCTTTGTCACTGAATTCAGTCCCCGGTAGTCCACACAGAACCTCAGTTCTGGTTGGGCACCCGGTGGTGCAGCTTTTGGTACTAACACCACCGGACTGGACCAGGGGCTGCTAGAAGGTTCAATCACTCCTAGCTCCAGCATCTTAGTGACCTCACTATGAATGCTGGCCTTCACCTTGTCTGACATCCGGTAGATCTTGGACTTCACAGGTGGGCTGTCTCCTGTGTCCACGTCATGGACGCACAGGTGAGTCCTACCCGGGACAATGGAGAACAACGAAGAGTACTGCCCCAGGACCTGGCGACAGTCCTCCTGCTGTTCAGGAGTTAGAGATGGGGAGAGAATCACTCCCTCCACCGACCCATCCTTTTCCTGAGACGCAAACAGATCAGGGAGAGGCTCGCTTTCCACGTCCTCTCCTCCGTCAGTCACCATCATCAAGATGACTTCGGGCCTCTCGTGGTGGGGTTTGAGGCGGTTGGCATGCAGCACCCGCAGGGGCTGACGAGGGGTCTTCAGGTCCACCAAGTAGGTAGCCTTACCCTTCTTCTCCAACACCTCAAAGGGTCCTGACCAGCGATCCTGGAGGGCACTAAGCTCTCCTGGTTCGATCACCCACACCTTCTGGTCAGGCTCCAACTCCACCGGGTGAGCGTTGTGGTCATACCACGCCTTCATTACTGCTTGGCTGGCTTCCAAGTTGTCAGAAGCTTGCTTCCACAACTTAGCCATTTGGCTCCGGAAGGCCAGCATGTAGCTCACCACATCCTGGGGGAGCTTTCTGGGAGTTCTTTCCCATCCGTCTCTCACCAGGTTAAGAGGTCCACGTACAGGGTGCCCATACAGAAGCTCGAAGGGGCTGAAGCCCACTCCCTTCTGTGGCACTTCCCTGTAGGAAAAAAGTAAACAGGGTAGGAGGACGTCCCATTTCCTCCGCAGGCTTTCAGGCAGACTTCTGATCATGCCTTTTAAGGTTTTGTTAAACCTTTCCACTAGACCATTGGTCTGGGGGTGGTAAGGAGTTGTGAACCGGTAGGTCACTCCACACTCCTTCCACATTGCCCGCATATATGCTGACATGAAGTTGGTCCCCCTGTCGGACACAACTTCCTTGGGAAAACCCACTCGGGTAAAGATTCCCATCAGGGCCCTAGCCACAACAGGTGCTGTTATGGTCCTCAGAGGTATTGCCTCTGGGTACCGTGTGGCATGATCCACCAGAACCAGGATAAACCTGTGACCAGCTGTAGTTGGTGGATCTAATGGACCCACAATGTCGATGCCCACCCTTTCAAAGGGGGTGCTAACGACAGGAAGTGGTTCCAGGGGAGCTTTCAGCTTCACCCCTGTTTTCCCACTGGCTTGGCAAGACACACATGTCCGGCAGTAGGTATCGGACGACACTTTCATCTGAGGCCAATAAAAGTGTGGGACAAGACGGGCGAAGGTCTTGTCTTGCCCCAGGTGTCCTGCCAATGGTATCTCGTGAGCCAACTCCAGAAGGAAGGCTCGATAACGTTGAGGAACTACCAAGGCTCGTGACGATCCATGTAGGGGTGCCTTGGGTTCACTGTAGAGGAGGCCATCCTCCCAGTAAACACTGTAGTTCCCTTCAACGTTCCCTGCTGCCTGGGCTTCGGCCTGTCGCCTCAGCCCCTCAAGGGTAGGGCACTCCCTCTGGCCCTGGCAGAATTCCTCCCTGGACGGGCCTCCCTCCACGTGCCACTCGGCCGGGATGGGTAAGTCCTCCAGGTTGGTAACGTCCCCCTCCGCAGACTCCTGGCCCACCACCTCCGGTGGCCTATCCGTCCTACGGGGTGGAGACGCCGAGGCAGGCTCCTCCTGTCCTCGGTTCTTCCCTTGACTGGCAGCTGGCTGGGCCTTTGTTCCAGGCTCCAGCCGGAATGAACTCCCTCTTCGGGTAGTCGCGGACCTTGTGCTAACACAGGCCCAGTCAGGTGTACCCAGCATCTCGGTGTGAGTCCGGTATTCCACCTCCTTCCAAGCGTTGTGCTCCATGTCATTGCCCAGCAGACAATCGACTGGCACGGCAGGGCTTACGGCAACTCGAAGTGAACCTGCAACCCCCCCCCATTCAAAGGGAACCTCGGCCACGGGATAGTGGCCTGTTCTGCCGTCAGCCATCGCGGCTGGGTGGAGTACATCAGGAATTACCTGCTCTGGAGACACCAGCTGGCTACGCACCATAGTCATACTGGCTCCTGTGTCTCTCAGAGCCTCCCCTCTTTGGCCGTTGATGGTGATCCACTGCCCATACTTTGCGGTATTTGCGGGCACCTGGATCTTAGGAACCATCTCCCGTTCTCCCAGGGACACTAAAGTGACACCCGCCCACTCCCTTCCCTTAGTTAAGGGCATCTCCTCCCCGAGCACTACACTAGCTACTCCGGGGGGCTTTCCTCCAGTGGGAGGGGGTGATCGTTTCTGACACTTCGGATCTCCTTTATAGTGTCCGACGCCACCGCACTCGTAGCAATGGACAACCCTTGGCTGCTGACTCTGGCCAGGATTAGGGTTTCTGGGTGGGTTAGCCTTAGAGGTGAATCCTGTTCCCTTCCCTTGGAAGTTATTTTGGGGGCCTTTGGAGAACTCCTTTTTCTTTTCCCCTCCCTCTTTCTTCTGGGGGGCGCCCTGTCCGGCCTTTTGAGTATCCCCTCCAGTCCCCCTTGTGGACACCCGGGTACTAGCCCAAATGTCCGCCTCCTCAGCAAGCTTCCGGGGACTGGTCAGCTTGCTATCCACCAGGTGTTGCCGCAGTTCAGGGAAACATTTCTCGAGTAGGTGTTCCTTCAGTACTAGGTCAAACAGCTCCTCGTAGTTCCTTACTTCACTGCCCTGAATCCAACCTTCCAGTGCCTTCTTTGCATAGTCCAGGAAGTCCACCCAATTCTGTGTGCCCAGTTTGTGACTACCCCTGAACTTCTGTCTGTACTTTTCAGGTGTTAGTCCAAACTTTCTGATGAGCGCCAGTTTCATGGTGGGGTAGTGGGTCTGCTCATCCTCTTCGAGGGCCAATAAAGCATCCCTACCAGCGGGAGGCATGTACTTATACAATCCTCCTCCCCAATACTTCACTGGAACCCCATGGGCCCTCAACGAGACCTCATAGGCTGCTAGCCACTTGGCGATGTCGTCACCCGCCCCATAGCTAGCTACTATGTCCTTTGGCAGGTAAGGTTTGGATTCCCTGGTGATTTCTTGGTCTTGGCTGCCACCATTAGGAACAGTTGGTGCCCCAATTCTTAGGATCTGAAGCTCTATCTCTTTCAGTCTTATCTCATGAGCCATCTTCTGTTTCTCCGTCTCATGAGCCAACCTCTGTTCCTCCTTCTCCTTCTCCAGCTTTGCTAAATCCCATGTGAGCTGTCTTTTCTCTCTCCGATCTGCTAACTCCACGCTGGATAAGCCCCCGCTAGAGACAGTGCTGCCCTTCCTAGAAAGTGTCCTGGGCCCTGCTGACAGGTTCCCCACCTCAGGTTGGTACATCTCAGCCCCCTCGGGGTCAGGCTCTCCATCCCTGTCTTCCTCCTCAGCCTTGCTTTCTCGGCGTGCCTCCCCCCAAGCCCTTAAGCTGGTTTGGAGTGCACCCTTCTTTGCTCCTGGGGGACAGTACACCCCCTCCCGCTGGCAAAACTCCCTGAGTTGGGCCACAGTGTACGTGTCTAAGTCTTCCAGTACAAATTCCATCTTGCCCACTCAGGTTAGAGGACAGGTTTTGTGCAGTAACAATGTAGGGTGGTACCTTTAATAATACCTCCTCCCACCACCAGAGTAAATTTGGAAAAAACAAAAACCCACAATTAGGAAGGCCGCTGTGAGAAAACTCCCGGTGTAGGCCTATGGACTACCCACAGTTATTGTTGAGTATATGTAGGCACAGCTCGATCCCACCACTGAACACCAGTTTATGTTGGAAACAGCCCACCCCCACTCCGCAGGGTGGTGGTGGACTCCCCGAACACACTGTGGTAGCTTGGCTCGAGTGGTCAGGAAACAGGCGCAGTGCTAAGCATACAATATACCCATACAATAACCATGCGTGCATCCGTTCCAAAAACGACTCTACACCGTAAAAATTATGAAAATATTCTTTCTTTATCTTTTTCTCTTAGTTGCTGATTGGAAAAATAAATAGGTCAATCACAATATACAAGTTTCAATTAGTGCAGGTCAAATAAATATCGGCTGTTTGATGAAATAACTAGGGGTGATCATAAATAACAGGGCATAAATACAAGGGCAATATATACAGACAATTAAATACTTTGAGGCAATAAATACTGTATCAATAAATATTGTACACCAACAAGTCCTGTGGACCTATAAATATAGTGCAGCAATAAATAGGTAAAAATTCAATAAATACAGTACCCCCAATAAATAATTAAAAGTATACAGCAACCCTCATATAATCAGATGACACTTCAATTCTTAAGGGCTGATATGGCCCAGGCACAGCTTGTAGGGTTGTGGAAGGCTTGAGGGGGGCTACTCCCTGGCTGGGACAAGGCTGAGGCCTAATCTGAGGTAGATCCAAGGGGGGTATACCAGTGCCCTGGCTTTCTCTCTCCACACAACCTCTCTAGGTTAGTCCCAGTTCACCCCAGGCACAGTCAGGTGGGTTTCAGCACCTCCCTAGCCCCTTAGAGCAGTCTCTCAGGTCTCCACAGGGCCTTAGGCGCCCTCTACTCCACTTACTGCCCTTTTTCTGATGTTCCGACGCCGCTGGAGTCGTGTCGACGCCGTGAGGCGGTTCCGGTTCGGTCTCGGCGGCCTCGGCACAATGTCAGTTCTTTGACGACGCCGGCAGGCGGTTCCGGTCCGATGTCGGTGGCCTCGGTTCGATCTCGACCTCCGATTCGACGGCGTCGGGCAGTCTCTTCACGATGTCGACTTCGGGCGGCTCCGGTCCGATGGCGCTCTCGGCTCCGATGACGTCGGCCGGCCTGGCCTCGATGTCGACTTCCGGCGACTCCGGGGTGCGATCCTCACCCCCGACCTCCGGTGCTCCTCCTCACAGGCTCCGGGCGACTCCGGAGTGCGATCCTCACTCCCGACCTCCGGTGCTCCTCTACCTCGGTCTCCGACGACTCCGGAGGGCGGACTTCACTCCTCCGATGACGCCGCTCGCTCGACCTCGGTTCACTTCCTCCTCGACCTCTGGTATTCCTCACGACCTCCGTCGGCGCCCTCTCACGACCTCAGGCGGCTCCGGGTACGACGTCTGCTACTTCAGTCAGCGCCGCTTCTCCACCTCGGGCTCCAGGTCTTCAGGCTACTCGACGCCGGACTCCAGGGAAACCAGTTCTCAGGTCAGGATCTTGCTGCTTTCTGCTTCTAAGGCCTGTTCCTGCTGTTCAGGTCCTTAGGATGAGTTTTTCTGTCTTCTTTCCCACACAGGGCTATAGGCTGGGATCCATCAGTAGGGACAAGTATCAAGGGTGGGTTTATGGACCCCACTCCAGGCACAAGTTTCCACCCCTGCTGCTTCACTCCTTCCTCCGTCACTGTTGTGCTGCTCTCTCTTCACCAGTCAGGTGCCAACTGCCAGCTCCAACTGCCAACTGCCTCTCTTATCCTCCCAACATTCTAAACCGCCTCCAACGGTCACAGGGTTCTGGAAGCTCCTGGAATGTTCTGGAAGGTGCTGGTAGGTTCCAGTGGATGCTGGTGATGTCACAGGTGGCCACCATTTTGTGCTCCAGGCCCTCAGACAGAAGTTTCAGGGGTAGATAAAATGGCTCCCTGAATCTGTAGCAACACGAAAAAGTCTGGTGGTTCCCAAAAAGGAAAAATTCAAACAGGGTTTGAGGCAAAAGTGGGACAAAATAAATAATGATGAGGAGGGACCACCCAAAGGGCTGACAGGTCTAACATGCATACTCACTTGTTACAAAAATACCTAAATATCTAATGGGCCGTTGAGGTAAGAAGTGTAAACCAGCCGAAAGCTGGGAAGTCATTGAGTTAAAAAAGAGCATTTCTGTGTTGGCCTGATTTAGTCTATATCTCCCTAAGCGTGTAAACCCCTGGATTTGCTCTAACACTTTCTGTACATTTGAACCCTCAGACTTGAGATATAAAATTATATTGTGTGTGAATAGTTTGATTTTCTGCCATCCCACTAATAGGGGTTAAAATCAATGGATTTGAGAGGATTTTAACTGCAAGCAGTTCAATAAAGAGAAACAACAAAAGTGGGGATAACGGCTATCCCTGCCGAGTTCCTCACTTTATAATAACCTCTCCCACCTCTTCCATGTGAATAATAATTTTAGCTTCTGCCTCATTGTATAACTCCTTTAGCATTGCTATAAATAGAGATGGAATCCTAAATTTCCCCAGGATAAAAAACAAAGCTTGCCAGTCAACAAGGTCAACATCCTTTTTTGTATCCATCCTTAGTATTGTGGCCTTGTACTTGATGACCGAAAAGTAGTTGATAGCCTGGGTTAAATATTAGGTATTAGAATCCATAGATCTTTTCGGCAGAAACTTCTTTGATCAACATGGACCACTTGTTGGGCACTTGGAGCAATCCTAGTCGCCCAAATTCTCATAAATAATTTGTAATCCGAATTTAAGAAACATACGGGACACCATGAATTTGGGTCCCTTGGATCATTATCTTTTTTTAAGAAAACTTATCACTACTAACTCCTTAACGCTCTTAGAAATGGGGATCCCACCCTTACTTTTAGGTGTTAAAAATGGGAGAAGGTCAGCTTGAAAAACCCTATACATCTCTATGGTAAAACCAATATTTCTGATAGCCTTTGTGTTATCCATATTTGTTAAGTGCATCTCATACTTCCAGAGGCTTTATTGGCTTATTTAGAGCATTGGCATGATACCTGGTAATTTGTGGTAGTTGAAAGGACCAAAAGTAGTCTACTAACTCTTGATTTTCTATTATTAGTGCTTCAGCATAAATTTTCTTAAAGTGGTTAAGAAATAGTTCTGCTATTCTCTCCTTGTTCTCAATCATTCCTTTGTGTGGGTCTCTCAGCTGAGTAATTAATTGCCTACTTTTCTGAGTTTTAGTAGTCCATGCTAAATATTTACCTATATGCTGACTTTCTTCATACAGTTTTAGTTGATAAGCGTTACTCCCAGCAATATCTTCTAATAAAAAATATCTTAATTGTTCCTTTACCCTCATCCAGTCTTGATGTAATACCATATCAGAGCGATCTCCTGTCATCCTTAAATTAAATTAATTCCTAACCCTCTCTACTGTGTTTTGTAAGGTCACAATCTTTTGTATTCGCTGCATCTATCCCAGATGATCTATTTGCAATGGCTCTATTAGCCTGAAATCATCCTTTATTATCTTAATCAGTTTTGTGGTTTTCAGTTTTAATTGTCGCTTAGTTTTATTCGAAGTGTCTAGCCCTAGATCTTGTATATAATTAAAATCACCCCCCATAACTATTGGTCCTTCCATGATTATTAACAGATCGTACATTTGCTTCAAAGCTTTAATATCATGGACCATAATAATTCAAAAAGGTCAGGAATACTTCTGCAACCTTAACCTTAATCCATATCCATCTGCCTTCCCTATCTCAAAGTACTTCCTTAACCTCCCAATCTACAGTATTCAAGAACAATATCCCCACTCCCCACAGTGCCAAAATTCGCTGAGGTGCGGTAGGCCTGTGAATATTTCCTTGGCAAAACCACTTTGGGAGTGTTACACTTAAAATTAGTTTCCTGCAAAAAAGTTACCTGCGGGGAAAAGGACCCCAACCATTTTAACAGCGACCACTCATCAGCACATTTAACAGGCCATTCACATTACACGTAATTATCTTTATACTCTGTGGCATTTCTTAACTTTGACCCTCAAGCATGCATCTTGTCCTCTCATACTTTCCCTTTTCCCACCATTTACTTGCTGCACTTGGCCCATTTCAATATCTTCCTCTATTTTTACCTCGCCTCCCCTTCTCCTCCTTCTCTCATTGGCGTACCGAACATGTCCTGCTCTCCTCTTGCTCCTATTTATCTGCACCGCGTCTGCTACCACACCCCCCAACCACCCCCCCCTCCTGAAACTCATCTGAGGAAAAGGACGGCCCATGTCTCCCTTAATCAGGCCACCAATGAAGGTATGGTGCCCTGACCTGATACCTTCTCACACTCTCATGCTTCTACCCCATACATATTTTAGCCTTATGTCCCTGGAGCCAGAGCCAAGTGTAAAGTGCTGAAGTGCCAGAAAGTGCTATTTTAACAAAGTGACTAATGCCTTTGCGAAGTACACATATATCTGCTACTCAACCTCCCACAACACATGGCATTACATACAGTCAGAGATCATAGACAAAATGCTACAACATGCTATATACTTTTTTTTTTATCTTTATTTTCAAATTTTCTTTCACAGCAATAATGTACAATGAGTGGTAAACTGTCTGAGAACATAGTATATGGTAATTAGCATAAATATACAATATAGCATGTGGAACTTAGCACAACGATAGGCTTGAACGCAATAATATTTGCACAGTCTGTCACATTTCCCTCTGTTTGTCACTGTCCGTTCTCCCAACTCCAACCGGCAATCGCCTCATCTTCCTCACCCATGCTATTCAACATAGTTAGAGCACTCAATGTAAGTATGGGCCAGTATTGTGGATCTGTGTCTAATAAGGAGGTAATTTCTTATCTGTGGGAAGTGTCCCATCACCCCACACCCTCCGGGACTATGCCGCTTTCTAGTTTTGAGGCAGAGGACTGTCGTATGATTGCAATATACGCCCTAAATGGGCCCCATATGTCCTTAGGGCGAGACGAACTAGGCATAAGGTTAGTGTAGATCTCGCTGTTGATATTGCATTAAGCCAATCTACGTAGCCATCCCTGTAAGGTAGGGGTAGCTCGTCGACCCCACAATAGTGCTATTTCCCGCTTGGCCAGCAGTAACCCAAGGGCTGCAAATCTCCTGATATTTTTAGGGAAGTTAACTGTGTACCCTAAGAGTGCTACCTCTGGTGTGGGAACAAGCGTTATGGCAATCATGGCACCTAGTGTGTTATGTATTTGCTCCCAATACGTCTGTAACTTGGGTCATGTCCATGTGAGATGTGCAAAGTCCGTGTATGGCGCTGAGCATTTCAGGCAGTTATGGGGTCTGGATGGGTCTATTTTGTGTGCCTTGGCTGGGGTGTGATAGATTCGGCAGAGACATTTAAAATGTATGAGGATATGTCTACTATTAAGGGAGATTTCCATTGTCACCATGCAGCACTTTGCCCATTGTTCATCTGAGATAGGTCGACCTAAGTCTCGTTCCCATGCGTTGCGAACCTCATCGTCCCTCACCGGTCTCAGACTAGCGCATGATTTGTATAATTTGGAAATGAAGTGAGTACCGGCCTCACTTTCAGTTATCAAGGTGAGTGGAGCAAAGGGTTCGGGTGCAAGCTGGTAAGTAGTCAATGTGGTGCGTAGAGCCGAACAGATCCGCCGCAGCACAAAATTATCCATAAATGAGATGTTGCGGAACCAGGTGTCATCAGTCACAGAGAAGATGTGCTCTTCCTGATATCAGTCTCCTACCTTTGTAATGTTGAATTTGGCTAATGTGCGCTGCACAAGCTTTTCCCCAGTAATTGACAGCCATGGGGGATGGGGAGAGGTAGGGCTGGGGAATATAATGTGGCGGCGCCGACTAATCTACGCAGTTTGTCCCACGCCCAACGGGTAGTGGAGACAGTTTGTATGTCATGCGGGTCTCTGGGAACGCCCTTCGGTAGGACAGTGGAGAGCACTCCAGGCAGCACAAGATCAGCCTCTGGTCTTAAAAATGGAATTCTCGCATCCGAATGAAACCAAGCATATGCATAGCAACTTTGGGCCACTAAATAATATAATTGGAGATCAGGAACTCCATAACCCCCCCTTTAACATGGGAGAGTAAGCACCTGCCTGCGGATACGTGCTCTCCTCCCTCCCCATACCAATCTAATAAGGTGTGTGCGTAGTGTTAAAAAGAAACTCTTAGTGACGGGTATGTGGATATTATTAAAAAGATACAAAAATTGGGGGCGCACTACCATTTTAAGTATCGCGACCCTGCCCGCCATAGATAATGGCAGACGTATCCAGTGTTGCACTTGGGTTTCTAAGGCACTAACAGCTCGTCCATAGTTTAAGCTGATAATGTGTGCAATGTCTAGGTGAATGTGGATACCTAAATATTTAACCAAATCGTTACACCATTCAAGGGGGAATCCGCAATCCCATGGAGTCGTGCTAGTCGTTAACGGAAAGATCACTGATTTGTGCCCAGTCCCGAAAAGTGGCCAAACCTAAGTATTTCTCTGATGATTGGTTCAAGGTTTTCTTGCGGGTGCCGTACAAAAAGAATGGTGTTGTCTGCATATCGGGAGACCAATAGGGGCCCTGTGTTACATTGTAAGCCTCTATGTAAATGTCGTTCCTGAAAATGATGGATCAGGGGATCCACAGCCAATATAAATAAATGAGGGAAAAGCGGGCATCCCTGCCACGTGCCACGTGTCAACGGAAAGGGTTGAGATAGCGTGCCATTCAGTCGGAGTCTCGCTGTGGTCGACTGTATAATAGAACCGTGGTGGCAATAAAGCCCGCTGGCATGCCCATACGACGCATAACTGAAAGGAAGAAAGGCAATTCCAAGGAATCAAAAGTTTTTTCGGCATCTAGCAGAATAGCTGTGGCTGGCACTTTCGGGTCTATTCTATATATGACGGCGAATAGCGTTCTAAGATTCAGTGAAGTGGAACGATGTGGAACGAAGCCAGACTGTGCTGGGGAAATAATAAATTCCATTAATTGAGATAGCCGGTTGGCAATAATCTTAGCCATTATTTTATAGTCAAGGTTCAGTAGTGAGAGGGGTCTATAGGCGATACATAGGGATGGGTTTTTGCCAGGCTTGGGAAGAAGAATAATGACCGCTTCGTAGAGTGTGGGGGCAATACCTGTCGCTCGAGAGCCTCTGCGTAAACCTCTATCAGTTGCGGCGCAAGGACATCTTTGTAGGCTTTATAGAAGTCCCCGGTAAAGCCATCCAGTCCAGGGGCAGAGGGGCCCCGGAGGGCCTCGATCGCACCAAGGATCTCCACTTGGGTGTGGGTTCCGCTGAGAAATCAATGTGACAGGGTCGACGGGGTTCAGGAACATAACAGGGACAGTGACTCTCTATCTTTATTGCAGACTAGGGACTGGCCCTTTAACGAAGACACGGACTCGGGGGAGGCGGAGTTCGCCCCTGTGACATCAGCCTTTGTAGACCTATCAGTGTCCTCCTCGTCATTGAAGAAGGACGACCCGGAAGACGCCAGCGCGAAAGCCGGACCCAGCGAAGGAGAGTGGAAGCAAACGCCGGAGGAGCGGAGACGACGGGAACCCAACAAGGACGGCGGGACCGAACCCGGGAGCAGCACGGAAGCCACAGAGGAAGGGCCAGGAGGCCGAGTACACCGCGCATCGCCCAGCCACACTTCTGGAGAAGTGTGGCTACCAGAGGTACGCAAGAGAATCCGGGGGCTGTTCTCCTTCAAGGGGGGAAGCGGGTGAAGTGCCGACGGGCTGTCCAGACGGAGGGGGTTGAGGAGCCCGACCGCTTAGGGGTAATTGGCCTTGGGGAACAACGATTAGGCTCTCACACTTGGTGGCGGTCCATGGTGGTGTCTGTACTTCCCGCACTCCCTTTCCCAATCATATAATAGAGACGCAGAACGTCCGCCTAAAGCCCTGTTCTCTTTTGTTTCTTTCCGCATCGGCTGCCACCCATAAGACCTACCAAAGGGAAGGACGCTGAAGTTGGGGAACAAGGAGGAGGGGACCCAAGAGACGAAATAGTCCCGGAACTGTTTCACTGGTCTACTACTGCTTTAATAAACCCACCACGTAAAATTCAGCTGCTGTGTTGGCTCCTTCCCTTCTTGTCCTACCTGCCGGGTGACAAGTGGCGAGCCAGATAGGAGTGCTCTGTTCATATCCAAAATGGAGAACCTACTGAATCAAATGAGGGAAGGACAAGCCAAACTGGAGTGGGCGGTAGAACAGTCCACGAATACCGCAGATCAAGACCGCATGACGTTCTCCGCCGCTATCCAGACACAAGCCGACAGCCTGTCAAAATTGGCTGAGGCTCATACGCAGTTGATGGCCACCCTAAGCCATACAAAGGCCGCCGCTCCCCCGGGGGCGGTGGTTCCACTGCAAAAATATGTTCCTGGAGAAGACCCCTTAACGTTCTTTTTGAATTTTGAGAGAGCCGCTAGGGCCAGTGCATGGCCCGGAGAGAGATGGCCCTTCTATTTAGCTCCCCTACTGACGGGCGAACCCAGGCCGCCTACCAACTTGCTAATAGGGATGGAACCGGTACCTACGGACATATTAAACAATTCGTTTTAGACAGGTTGGGGGTGGACGATGAAAGCCATAGGCTGAGGTTCCGGCAGGAAAGAGGTACCCCAGGAGACACACCCCGGACTATCTTCTTTAAACTCAAAGACGCTGGTGGTTAAAGCCTTTTGAGTCTACTATGGAAGACGTAATGAACAAGGTGTATCTCGAACAATTTCTCGAAGCAATGCCTTATGGAACTCAAAGATGGCTTAGGCAATATGCAGGACTAACCTTAGAACAGGCCATCGAGATGGCTAATTCCTATTCCCGGGCCCAATCGAGATATACACATAAGGAACTAGATAAACCACTCAAACCAGCCCCTCTGCAGAAAACCGAAAGAAGGGGTCTGAAGGCCCTCCCGGACAATCCCCCACGATTCAGATCTCTTAAATCAGAGAGTCCGGTAGCCACAGGGCCGCAATGTTATGAGTGTGGCGAATGGGGACATATCTCCCGATACTGCCGAAAAAGAAAAGATAAAGGAGAGGAAGAACCTATGGATGTAGGATATGTGCCTCGCACCATCCTCTATGCTCATGAAACCGGACCTGCTTTCTATGTAAGTCTTCTTCTAAACAACACTCCCATTAGGGCACTGTTGGACTCAGGGTGTCGACATTCAGTAGTGAACGAGAGTATGGTCCCATCATCCTCTTTAGTGCCAGGCCGAAGGGTTGGGATACGATGCGTACACGGGGACGTCAAAAGTTACCCCATAGCTAGAGTAACCATCAAAACCAAGGAGGTGGACGAGGCCCAGTGTGAGTTGGGGGTGATGTCCAGGCTTCCAGAATCCCTCATTATAGGAACTGATAACCCTTGTTTTTCCCATCTTATGGCCAAGGCTCTTACCGAGGCAGGGCTTCCCAACGCAGGATTCCTAATAACAGAACCATGGGCCACAGACACCCACTTCAGAACTGCACAGTTAAACGATGCCAATCTGGTCCCTGCCTGGCAGGATGCTCAGACTAATAAAAACAAAAGAAACCTGAGCTACCCCTGTTTTGTTGAGACAAAAGGACTTTTGTATAGACTAGGGAGTGAGAACGCACACCCTCAATTGATAGTACCTACCGAATTCAGGGACCAAATCCTGTTTTTCGCACACGCCCACCTATTGGCCGGCCATTCGGGTACCGAAAAGACCACTGAATCTATCATCCAAAACTTTTTTTGGCCAGGGATATACGCCCAAGTCAAGAAATATTGTCAGGAGTGTAGTATCTGCCAGAAAAGGAACCCTTATCTACCCCCTAAGGTTCCTTTGGTACCCATGCCTATTATTGGTAGACCATTTGACAGGGTAGGAGTTGATATAGTGGGGCCCCTCCCTAAGTCAACACGAGGTTACCAGTATGTTATGGTCGTGGTGGACTACGCCACCCGTTATCCGGAAGCGTTCCCATTAAAAGCCGCCACTTCAGCTGCAATAGCACAGCATCTAGTGGAGCTTTTCTCCCGGATGGGGTTCCCTCGGGAATTGGTCACAGACCAGGGTACGTCTTTTGTCTCCCGCCTAATGAAGCAAATATGTGGATTGTTACACATAAAACATCTTCGCACGTCGGTTTACCACCCTCAAACCGACGGGCTGGTAGAACGCTACAACGGCTCCATAAAAAACACCCTAAGGAAACTACTAACCGGGGATGGAAAACAATGGGATCAACTCCTTCCCCTAGCCTTGTTTGTCCTACGAAGCCAGGTACAGAGTAGTCTGGGGACCTCCCCCTTCGAGCTCCTGTTCGGTCGGAAACCCCGTACCCTTTTAGAAATCACTAGGGATAGTTGGGAAAAGGAGGGGGCTCAGGACGCCCAGGACTTACTTGATTATTCCAATCGATTGAGAACCCGGCTACACAAAACTCCGACTCCTTTCACATGAAACCCTAGAAAAGGCACAACAAAGACAAAAACACTTCTACGACAAGGGGAAAAAATGGAGACACCTAGATGTGGGCGATTGGGCTCTTGTTCTCCTCCCCTCCTCAAGTCACAAATTGAGAAAGGAATGGCAAGACCCATATCAAATCTAACGAACTATAGGGAAAACCACCTATGAGGTCCAATTATCCCCTACCAGGTCTCAAATCTACCACATTAACATCCTTAAAAAATGGTTAGATTCACCCCCTTGCTCGGTCCAGCCTGTAGCCACAGCCGTTCCTCTCCCGAATCCTGTTTCTCATACAGTCGGGAACACCGTTATGAACCCCAATCTTACAGAACCCATGAAAGACGAGTTGTTAAACGTCGTCATGAACCACAGCGCGATCTTTTCAGATCAGCCGGGTCGCACCACCTTGGCCGTCCATTCTATTCCCACAGAGGACGGAGTAATAGTAAAACAAAAACCATACAGAATACCTGAAGCCCGCAGAGAAACCATGAGAAGGGAAGTCGAACAAATGTTAAAGGCAGATATCATTGTACCCTCGACGAGTAACTGGTCATCGCCTGTGGTTCTAGTCCCAAAGCCAGACGGCTCTACTAGATTTTGCATAGACTTCAGGGCGGTCAATAGGGTGCCTAAAAAAGACGGGTACCCCCTACCGAGGGTAGATGAACTAATCGTGCGCCTTGGTGAGGCCAGATACATAACAACAATCGACCTCACCAAGGGCTATTGGCAAGTTCCCCTTCATCCGAATGATCAGGAAAAGACCGCGTTCATAACACCAGACGGTCTTTTCCACTTTACCGTCCTGCCTTTCGGGTTGCACGGAGCCCCGGCAACCTTTCAACGTCTCATGAACACCGTCCTGGCCCCCCATCACAATTATGCCTCGGCATATTTAGACGATATAGTGATTTTCAGTGATTTCAGTCCCAGTTGGTCTGAACACCTGCTTCATCTAGAACAGGTTCTCACAGCCTTGCAAGACGCCAACTTACACATAAACGCAAAGAAATCAAGACTAGCATTCACACAAGTGAAGTACTTGGGATACGTGTTAGGCGATGGCAGTATAACCCCTCAGCAGGAGAAAGTGAGAGCCATACAGTCCCAGCCCTTCCCAGCCACAAAAAGGGATTTGAGAGCTTTTTTGGGGTTAGTGGGTTACTATCGGCGGTTCATACCTCACTTCGCCTCTCTGTCCGCCCCTCTGACGGACCTCCTGAAGAAAAACACTGCCCCGTCCATTCATCTGAAGAATCCCTCACCTGAGGCCTCCACCGCTTTTCAAGCCCTTAAGTCGGCTCTAACCTCTGCCCCCGTGCTGATGACCCCTGATTTACTAAGCCTTTCTTTCTGCAAACCGACGCCTCTGGGGTTGGCCTCGGGGCTGTTCTTTCTCAATTGGATGCTGAGCGTACAGAACGACCCATTCTTTTCTTGAGCCGTAAGTTGTACCCCCGCGAAACTGCCTATCCCACGATCGAGAAAGAATGTTTGGCTGTGAAGTGGAGTACAGAGAAGCTGCGGTATTACTTGGAGGGTCGACATTTTACCCTTTTCACGGACCATGCTCCCCTCACTTGGTTGCACCGCAACAAAGGCCGGAACGATCGAATCCTCCGCTGGTTTCTCTCTCTCCAGCCTTATAATTTTTCAGTTCTTCATCGGAAGGGTTCTGAACAAACCAATGCTGACTTTTTGTCCCGGTATCCTCTTTCTCCCGATCGGAGAAAGCTTAGGGGGGAGATTTGTGACAGGGTCGACGGGGTTCAGGAACATAACAGGGACAGTGACTCTCTATCTTTATTGCAGACTAGGAACTGGCCCTTTAACGAAGACATGGACTCGGGGGAGGCGGAGTTCGCCCCTGTGACATCAGCCTTTGTTAACCTATCAGTGTCCTCCTCGCCATTGAAGAAGGACGACCCGGAAGACGCCAGCGCGAAAGCCGGACCCAGCGAAGGAGAGTGGAAGCAAACGCCGGAGGAGCGGAGACGACGGGAACCCAACAAGGACGACGGGACCGAACCCGGGAGCAGCACGGAAGCCACAGAGGAAGGGCCAGGAGGCCGAGTACACCGTGCATCGCCCAGCCACACTTCTGGAGAGCTACCAGAGGTACGCAAGAGAATCCGGGGGCTGTTCTCCTTCAAGGGGGGAAGCGGGTGAAGTGCCGACGGGCTGTCCAGACGGAGGGGGTTGAGGAGCCCGACCGCTTAGGGGTAATTGGCCTTGGGGGACAACGATTAGGCTCTCACACTTGGTGGCGGTCCATGGTGGTGTCTGTACTTCCCGCACTCCCTTTCCCAATCATATAATAGAGACGCAGAACGTCCGCCTAAAGCCCTGTTCTCTTTTGTTTCTTTCCGCATCGGCTGCCACCCGTGAGACCTAGGAAGGACGCTGAAGTCGAGGAACAAGGAGGAGGGGACCCAAGAGACGAAATAGTCCCGGAACAGAGCTAAAGGAACTGTTTCAGTGGTCTACTACTGCTTTAATAAACCCACCACGTAAAATTCAGCTACTGTGTTGGCTCCTTCCCTTCTTGTCCTACCTGCCGGGTGACAATCAAGCATGTCTTTTTCCAAATAAACCAGTGCGCTTTCAGACAAATAATCGTACTGGGCTTACTGGGCTGTCAAGTCACTCCCTATTTTAGAACTTTACAGGGCCTTGAAATAGTCCAAAAAGGCATCCCGAATCTCTGGGGTAGAAGAGAGCAGCTGATTAGTGGGTGAGCGTAGCTCGGTGATGTAGGCCCTGCTATACGGGGGCGGAGCATCTGTGCCAACACCCTACCAGGTCTCTCGTCCTCTCCGCACGTCTGGCAGATTGGTATTTGCCCAAATACAGTAATTCCCGGTCTATAGTCTTGCGAAATTTTACCCAGCAGGGCTTCTCATCATCCCTCGGTATCTGTATTGGCAGTGCGGAGCATCTCAGCATCTAAAGCCAATAGTTCCTGGAGCAGATTGAAGTCTCCCCCCATTAAGATAAGATTAGGTTCCAGCTTCACTAAATGTGAATGTAGGGAGTGAAAAAAGTCTGGGGAGTCGACGTTCGGGCCATAAACACATATCAAGGCCACATAATGACCCACGAGCGAGCCAGTGACGATGATGTAGCAACCCTCCCCGTCCTCCACCATTGAGCTGAGACTGAAGGGAACACTCTTGTGAATAAGGAGGGCCACGCCCCTAATGTAACCACTATAATTAGTGAAATACCTGTGCGCCCCCCAACTAGCAGCCAAGCAGGTCACGTCTGTTTTAGTCAAAAGCGTTTCCTGTAAACAGGCAATGTCAACATTATGGCGCATTAGATAATTAATAACCTGTCGTCGCTTGTGGGTGTTGTTGAGACCCTGCACATTCCATGACATTAAAGACAAACTAGAGGGTCCAGCATTGTTACCCAGTTGTGCCATAGCGAGTATACATGAAGCAAGTCATGATAGAATTGCTAAATAAAAAGTGCATAGTGACAGTGACCATTCCCATCAAGAACTGAAAACATTTAAACAATACCAAAGTACCTCCCACCTCCCCCCACCCAGCCTCACCTTAGCCCAAGTAAGGCAATAGCATAACGAAACATTCAACTTGAAGTACCATATGACTTTACAAATAAATGAAGAACCCCCAGAAGGGCACTTCCGCAGAAACTGAAACAAACACAAGGTGTACACCTTGGGGGATGGCAATGCCACGTCGGCCGGACAATCAACTGAAACAACACAGAAGTTAGTGTGCATTATCCCATGATTCTTGCACAACCAGGATGGGGGAACAGAGCCGCCATGCTAACCAGTACCCGGATTGGAAAAGATTTCAACACTGGCATCAGATCCACTGTGCGGCGGGAAGGGACCCCCACCCCTCACCCTCCCCCATTATTGTTTTGCCTGTAGGTGTGGCAGAATTCCTGTGCCTCCGTAGGATTGTCAAAAATGCGAGTACGGCCACCCACGTCAACTTTCAGTCTGGCAGGGTACAGCATTCCATATTTCAAACCCAAATTTCTGAGGGTGGCCTTTACCCCATTAAACTTTCGATGTGCATCCTGAACCATTACAGGGAAGTCCGGAAAGAAGGACAGCTTGGAGCCCTGCCATATTTTGTCACCCTGTTCCCTGGCAAGGCGCAGCACCGAATCTCTGTCTCTGAAATTCATGATTCCCGCAATGATGGGTCTTGAGGGGAGGCCAGGGACGGGCCGGGGTCCAAGGGACCGATGTGCACATTCTATAACAAATCCTGGGGTGAAGGATTCCCTTCAAAATAAGTCAGATAGTAAGTTCTCCACGAATAGGTCCATCCTACCCGTAGCAGCAGTCTCGGGGACACCCTAAATGCGAATATTGGTGCACCTGATTCGCGCTTCCAGGTCTTCATTTTTTATGGCAACTTCTGTTAGGATTCGTTCAACCCGCTCTAGGCGCTTCAGGGACTGTGCAGTGCCGTCCAAGATGTGGGCTTCTGCAACATCCAAGCGTCGAACATGTGCCTGGACTTTGGCCCCCATGTCTGCTAGGCTCTCGTCTAAGGCGTCAAATCGCACATCCAGGGCTTTGAAACCTGCCCTCATTTCCTGGAGCATGGACGCTGATAGTGCAGGGAGTTTATCCGTGCGGCCCGTGCCTTGTGCACTGTCAGTCATGGTAGAGGACTCCCCAGTTGCTCCGTCCGCAAGTTTTTCAAAGGGCAAGGTCCTCTGCTTAGGGTCTTTGGGGCCCATGCCGCGGTGTTGTGGGACAATAGATTCACAAAGTATTGGAAGGGCACTGAACATTATCCGCGGACCAAAGCAGCCCCTGAAAGTCAAGCAAATTGTACGTAGTGGTGTTGTAAGGGGTGTATGTGGCAATGGTGCAGTCCACAGCTGGCCCAGGATAAATGGGAGTGCACGATATCAGATGTGTGGCCACCTCAATGTAGCCAGGAGACCATGGCACAGACCACAGGCAAGCTCGTCGCCTTCATCATGTCTGCGGGCTCAGTCCATCAGCCTGAGAAAGCCCTGTTGGAGGTGGAATCAGAGCACAACAAGCAAACAGCCAGGGAGCCATCAGAGTCTGCCTGTGTCACAGCGACGGCCTGTAAGCTGCACCAAGTCCCGCTCCACGGTGAGGATGGTCGGTTGCCAGAGAGTGCAGGTGGGCTGCTGCAGCACAGGGACAGGCACGGCCGGAGTGTGAGGCACCTGGAACTGAAAGGCCTGATGGTCGTGTCCTCAATGTCACTGCAGAGCCGAGTGCAGCAGCCAATAAGCGCAGGTCATCTACACCTCTGGGGCCTAGAGGTGTAGTCCTGCACAGCGGTGAGCAGGTCACGGAGAAAAAGGGGGGGGGGGGGGAAAGGGACCATGCAGCCAGGCGGCCAGCCGCAGCGCACTCAGGGGTGGACCAAGGGGGCATCCCCCAACCGTCTCCTACGCCTTCGCACCCTCAAACAAATGCCACCTGGGCACACAGTGGGCCCTGCCCCCAACGTGGACCCGTGTAAAAATGGTGGGTGCGCACAATGTAGCATGGGCACGGCTGACCAGGTCCGAGTAAAAGTCTGTGTTTCGCATATCAGGGGGGGAATCACCGCTGCCTCCCCACGGCCGGCCCAAACGCCGCAGCTACAGGCCTCTGCCCACCCCCACTCCTACCAGGCGTCTCTCTTCCACTCCGGTCGGATCGGCAGGGTCCTCAGACCATCAGCACTGTAACTCAGCGACGGAAGTGCCCCCAGGCCTCAAAAACAGTTCGCCGTCATCAGGATCATGTCCAGGACGTCTCCCTTGGGGCAGTTGCATCGGGAGATGAAGGGGATAATGCCAGAGATGTTGTACCAGCTGACGGAGCTTCAACGACAAGCAGCCATCTTGGACGCTTGCGTGGCCACGCCCCTCCAGCATGCTATATGCTTAAAACGAAAAAAGTGACTGATGCTTAGCAGCGTACCACAGCAGATCTCATCTTCTCCCTGGGACAAGGGCTGAACATAAAGTGCTAGTGTGCCAGAAAGAGATATTATAGCAAAGTGACTTGTGCTTAGCAGAATAGAGATATATGTGCCACTGACCTCCAGTATTCAGCAGCATTATATGAGCTTCATATCCCTAAACAAAGTACTACAACCTGCTCTGAAAAGTGAATGGTGCTTAGCCGCATATCTAGACACCTGCAGTATAAAAAGTGACTAATATTTAACATGCTCTGGATAAACACTAACTTAATCTCTTATTTCTTTTCAAATTTTACCTTGCGTCCCCTGCTTCACTTCTGTCCATTAATTTCTTTAACCACCTTCTGCAATGCCTCCTGGGCTTTTTCAAGAGTAACACAAAGATGGAATTGTCTCTTGAATAACACTTTCAACTTAGATTGATGAACAATGGAAGCCTGTGCCCCCACATTTTCAAACTGACCAATCAAGCCTAGAAAATTCCAACGTAGGAGAGCTGCTAATGCTGACATATTGGAAAAAACTCTCACTCTTGACCCAAAGCTTTTTCTGAATAGCTTCAGTTAAAATTGCTTCTTTTATGCGATAATCTAAAATATATACTGTCATTGTCCTTGGATACTTGGCACCAGCAGAACGCTGC
Source organism: Triturus cristatus (assembly GCF_964204655.1). NCBI lineage: Eukaryota > Metazoa > Chordata > Amphibia > Caudata > Salamandridae > Triturus > Triturus cristatus. The sequence continues at coordinate 428,972,490 of NC_140593.1, forward strand.
GCAGGGACCCTATGAGCTCTCATTATAGTAAGATCTGCAGGCACATTCTCCAGAATATGTTTCTTTATCATTGTTTCAATTTTCATCAATGGATTTGCCTGCCCATTAGTACGTTCATTTTCCTCTGGGATTCTCATGAAACACAAATTAGATCTTCTTGCATAGTTCTCCATTTCATCTACTTTAATTTGCGAGGCCTGTAGTTTTTTTTCTGAAGAATGTTGATATCTTTGTCCGAACTAAGAGAGCGATCCTCCAAGTTTGGTACTGTTTGCTCAAGCTCCTTGATTTGTTCTGGAATTTGTTGCACCATTCCCTATCCAACCTCTGATGAGCTGAGGCAATTTCCTGTGCCTGGGAGGTTTTACATTCTCTAATTTCCCCTAGTATAGTTAAAAAAAATTGCTGAACCTGGTACATCGAAGACTGATTAGAATTGGTCACCTCTTTACTTTGTTGCCGCCCCTGCACCCCAGAGGAAATAGAATGATTTTCAGCCTAGGGTCTTTTAACATCAATTGACAGATCCTGGCCCATCCTATCAAGACTCAGTGTTTCTGTTATTTGAGACAATAAATCCGAGACGTCTCCTAATTCAGTATTGACCATCGGATCGACATTTGGCAACAACAAGCTATCCGCAGAGGCTGGTGCCAGTACTGCGCCAAAGTAAAATGTTACCGATAAACTGGCTTCTTTCAAACCTTCTGTCCATACAGTTATACTCTCTGAAACCATTTTTAACTTTTTTGCAAATAGAGGATAATCTTTATATTCTCTACCAACCACTTTCATTGATTTATCTTTTTCCCCAATACTGTTGGCTACATCTAGTTGATTGTTCACCTCCCCGGATTCTCTCCTATTCTATTGAGGGGGATTGTAGCTACCATTCATATTATCCATAACAGATACAGAACCAGTAGAGGCAGCAGCATCTAGGAGAGGTGCAGATGTAACCATTATGGAGAAGGTTAATATATCTGAAAAGACTGGTGATACCTACTGCATCATACTACCTGGTGTGTTGCCTCTGTTTGCAAAAACGTTCTCTTGTCGTACTGCAAGAATGTGCATATAAGGCCGCTTTCCTTTTAGCCCTTTGGTTTGCTGATGTGGGACTTATAGCTGGAGCTCCCGCTCACCTCAGGACCATCTGCCGCATACTCTTTTCCAAGACATTTTATGTTTATGTTTATGTTTGTTTATTTATATAGCGCATGTATACCAACAGGTCTCTTAGCGCTTGACAGAAAGAGATTGCATCAAAGTAGGTACAGACAGTCCTGGTGGTGAACAGAGTAAAGAGTGTCTTTAAATAACAGAGTTTTTAACAGCTTCCGGAAAGGAAACAAACCCGGTTCCTTACGTAAAGAATCAGGTAGTTGGTTCCAGAGTCGTGGCAAAACAACTGAGAAGGCTCGGCCACCCTTGGTGGCCAGATTACTCCGAGGGCAGACTAGCTGGAAGGCATTTGTAGAGCAAAGTACACGCCCTGGCACGTATTTAGCTAAGCGTTCCCGTATGTAGCCAGGGGCATGGCCGTAGAGAGTTTTATGAGCAATGCACAGGCCCTTAAATTTTACACGCTGTCTGACGGGCAGCCAGTGTAGCTTGTGCAGCAAAGGTGAAGCATGGGTCCTCCTAGGATGGCTAAAAATCAGCCTGGCGGCGTCATTCTGCACAACCTGGAGTCGATTCATGAGTTTCAAAGGGAGTCCTAAATAGAGTGCATTTCCATAGTCGAGGCGCGATAGCACAGTAGCTGAGACTATTGATTTCAAAGAGGAAACTGATAGGAGGGGGGCCAGTTTCCTCAGTTGTCTCAGGACGCCGGTGCAGATGCCCACCACTGAGGAGACCTGATGACTCAAGGAGAGTTCCGAATCGATTTTAATTCCCAGACTTTTCACGACTGGTGACGGACATGGATGGGCCCCAAGTTCTTTGGGCCAAAACAGGCCACTCCAGAAGTTGTTATTTGCTGGAATGACGAGGACCTCCGTCTTGTCAGGGTTAATTTTCAAGGAATTAACCGTCATCCAGTTCGTGGTGAATCTTAGGATATTTTGAACTGTCTCTTGAGCTTGGGCCGAGTTGTCAATGCTCAGGATGAGTTGAGTGTCATTTGCAAAAATGTGCACAAGGGGTTTGTGATCTGTCTGAAGAATTAACTTACGACCCCAAACGTACATTTTAAATTTGTGAACGGCCCAGATGCAAGCCAACGTCAATTGTGCTATAATGTTTCTCACACTGCGTGAGGGCAGTTGAGGAAAAATATGTAAGGCTTTCTTGAAAAGCACTTAATGCAGGGGCGTGTTCTATGAGTAATTTGACTTGAAGGAAAGCAGTTTCTATGTCCTGAGTAGGCCTGGGCGGCAAATTCCGTTCCGCTCGCGGAATTTGCGGAATTTGGGTAATTTCGCGTTCCGCGGAGAACGCAAAATTGCCTAAAAATCTGCGTTCCGCTACTTCGCGAAATTTTTTGCTTGTTCGCGTTCTCAAAATGCGTGTTCGCGAGATCTTTCCCCCCGAGCACGCAAACAGCGATTGCGAACAGGAAAAAAGCATTGCGAACAAGCAATTCCGCGTGTTCGCGGAATTTCTGCGTGTGTGCGGAGATTTTTTACCGTTTCGCGGAGATTTGCGTAACGCGATTACGCATATTCCGCCCACCCCTAGTCCTGAGACCATATGTACTTGATTCCTTTCCTCAGCAAGGACTTGAGAGGTCCTACAGCTTGGGCATACTCAGGAACAAACCTGGCACAGTATTCAGCTAGGCCTAAGAAGGAGCATAAAGCATCCTTCTCAATGGGTGCCCTAGCTTCTTTGATGGCTTTGATGAGTGACATTTTGGGTTTTATGCCTGAGCTAGAAATGGTGAGACCCAATTAATCTAATTAATTTGTGGCAAACTTACATCTATCCTTCCTGATTATCATGTTTTTTTTTTAAGTGTCTAAAACTTGACTCAGCAAATGATTATGCTACCAGTGGCTCTCCAGGTACCTGTGAGTAGCTCTGCTGGGTGCAGCTCCCTACTTATTATTATAGAGGCTTTTGCTTGGTTGAATTATTCAATAAATATCAAACGTACAGAGCATGTATTTGAGATGAAAATGTGTATATCTTCATAATTCATAAGCTGATGTTTTGAGAAAAATGGTTAAATTTTCAAAATGTATTTAAAGCGGATATTTGAGTTGGACAGATTTATTGATCATATTATTATATTGGTGCCATGGGGTTGGATCTATGGTTTCTATGCATTACTCAAATAGAGGCATTCCAAATTGATAATGTTTTTTTACTTTACTGATGGCAACCCTACATAATGACTGATGTTATCACTGTTGTCAATCTTAGAAGGGGTGGCCACCATTACATTATTACTGTTTGTAGCTCGGGATGCTTTTCATTGAACAAAAGTAGATCTTATTACAGAAAAGGTTGGAGACCCCTGTTCTGGAGTATCAGCATGAATAAGAACATCATCTTGATAAGCCTGTACACCCCTGAGCTTGCCAAACAGATGGTCCATTAGTTTTTGAAAGACGCTTGTAGTGAATGCCAATCCAAATGGCAACCTCAGGTACTTGTAAGCTCCGAATGGAGTGACAAATGGAGTGAGTTCTTTTGAGTCTTTGTTTAGAGCATCCTGGTGGTAGGTAGTCCGCAGAGTGATGGCCATTAATCCTAACTGATCCTGTAGGAGCTTTTTATCCTCCTAGGATCCAGCCCTTCATCTTTGGCCCTAGCTGAAACTTGTCCAGCGCCACTTCCAGGAAGACCTAGCTTACCAAGTCGAATGCCTTTTTAGCTTGGAGTGAATGGATGATAATGGGGATATTTTTTCTGTGAGGCTTCTCAACTAAGTACACCAGCAGTCTCCTCACATTGTTCACTTCCTATCTGCTAAGGATGAACCTGACTTGAGCAGGGTCAATAAGAATAGGTCGGAGTTTCAGGTGCAGTGGCAGGATATTCGTGTAGATCTTTCTATCTGTGTTCAGAAGTGCAATGGGCCCGTAGGATTCACACTGCGTGGGGTCTTTGCAGGGGCAACTATAGGGCGGTGTGATTAGTGCCACCTCAATGGGTGCTGAATTCAGGGGGGCACTGTGTTTTCAAGTATATTACTGCTTTAGAATCACCTGCTTCCATGTTCCTTGCCTCCAGCAAATTTCAAGAAACAAGAAAAATGTCAAGATCACGCTGGTGATTAATGGACCTGCTAGGGAGAGAGTGGAGTTTTGGCAAGTGGAAGTTTTGACTCCTCATAAACTAGTACACAAGGTTAATATACTTGCTACGAAGCACGTGTACCATGCAGATCACAAAGTATATATAATGTAAATGGTTCAGTGGGTTACCAATTTTGTCTGAGAGAGATCCTTTGTTACTTGCAGTTAATTTAAAATCCTAACACAGAACAGTAAGCTATTCACTGTCATCAAAGAGCTGCATGGAACGTGCAAGGTTTTTCCCGCAGTCTTCCATTATACTGATGTTGCAAAAAGGGTTCATTTGGGTAGAAACAATTCTTATTAGTAAAGACAACCCCCAACCATGGTTTAAGCTTTAAATTCTGAGTTTGTGGTTCTCCAGACCAGGCACGCTTAAACTAAACTGCCTACCAGTATGGATGGCATGTGACTACTACACCTTGTAGTCCTCTGTCATATGTAACATTTCTTATGCATTAATCTACATACATACAATTCATTATCGTTGTGTGTGTAATGTAAAGTACTCTGACACCCTACACTGGTATGAGTGGCGCTATAAAATAAAACAAAAGAGAGTGGTTGTGGAGATTTGAGGGGCACTGCTAAAGGGTGGTAATGAAGGAATCTCTGAAGAAGTAGGTCATTGGGGGGCGCCAACAAACATTGTCACACCGGGAGCCACGGGCTCTTAAGCTGGCCCTTCTCTTTGCCCCCATTGGGCCGTAGCAACATTTTAGCATCATACATGATAAGAGTTAGGCCTCTGGCTTTCATGAATAATTTAAACAGTGTAAGCATGTGGCCTCCCAATAGGGAAAAAATAGCTTGTAAAACTCCAAGGGGAAGCCATAGAGGCCCAGAATTGTCCCCAATTGTGTGGATTTTAGTGTTTGCCTCAGCTCTTTTTTAAGTTTAAATGCTTTATTTAAAGAAATAATAAAATCACAGAAGACCAGCAATACAGAGAAAATCATCTTAAAAAGTAAATATAACAATAGAATGGCTGGTACTAAAAACAGAAGAGAAAGCTATTTAAATGTTGAAGGAATATGGGGGGGGCTGATGAGGGGAAGGGAGGGAAGAAGGAAGGAAGGGAAAATGGGATTCTTATAAGTGGATAAAGAATAAAAACTTGAGACAGATAGATAAATGCATATTTCAAAGGAATGTGAGAGATAATCTTAACAAACCAGTATATATGCTAAACCAATAAAAATTAAAATCAAAGACCAGAGAAAATAAGCATTCAAGGAGGTTTAACATTTTTGGCATTTAAACGAGAATTATGTGTTAACGCTAGATTGTCTAAATAAGTAGTAAGAGGTAACCAAAAGAGATCTCTATTAACCATTGGTTTGCAGGAGGTGGCATGGAGGGAAAGATCTAAAGAATCTGATAGACTTCCAGAGAAAAGAAGAGAAATGGAGTTGAGAATGGAAATATTAAACAGACGAGAAATATAGGACCAAATTTTCTCCCAAAAAGTAGAAACTGAAGAGCAAAGGAAGAGAAGGTGTATAATATCAGCATTAGAGGAGCCACAAGTCCAGCAGTTGGTATCAGTAGAAAGAGAAAAGTGAGCGAGGAAGTAGGAGTAAGATAAAGTCTTTGATATAGAAAGAACATAGATTGAGAGAGAGATGCAGAGAGAGAAATTTTGAGAGAACGGGACCGAATTTTATCCCAAAAGGTAATGGTGTACTCAAATCCCAGGTCAGATTCCCACAAGAGTTCCAACTTAGTCTTAGCACGTTCTGGATTGGGAGCTGAAAAATATTTACAGATAAGAGAAGCTTTGGGTATCAAAAGAAGGATGTTAAGAAGAGAATTTCGAAAAGAGGGAGGAGGGGAAGATGGAAGAGAGTAAAAAGTATCAAAGATGGCCGTCATTAGAATTGAAAATTTCTGTAGGAAGGAGCGGGGACAGTGAAATGTGGCTTGAAATTGGGGAAAGGAACAAGGAGATATGCCATTAAAAAGATGTTTAACCCAAATTATACCCTTCAGTCTTCAGGCTTTCCAGAATATGGTTCTATTATTGAGAATAATAAGGGAATTATTCCAAATAGGCGAATCTAAAAGGGATTCTCTGGACAAAGACTTTGGAGAGATGAGAGAACTTAATAAAGAACAAATGTGTTTAAACAATGGGAGAGAAGTGTGAGAGGTTTTGGCAGAAAAAGTAAGGACTTCTTTGAGAGAGAAAAGCAATATTAAGGCACGCTCAATGGAAAGCCAAAGGGGAGTGAAAGGGGAGGATTCACAAAGGAGTCACTTTGAGACAAAATGATTTGTGATAAAGGCGGAAGTTAGGAAAATTAACACCTCCGTTAGATTTTGTCTTACGAAGAGAAGATAAAGAAATTCTAGCCCTTTTGTTCTTCCAGATAAATTTAGAGAGTCGAGAGTCAATTTGTTTAAAATGACAAGCAGGAATATGTACAGGGAGCATAGAAAGAGCATAAATCAAAATAGGGGTAATCATCATCTTGATTGAGTCTAATCGACCCCACCACGAAAGAAAAAGAGGGTTCCAAGAGGAAACTAGTTTGTCAATCCGAGACAGGACCACAGACATATTTTATTTAATAGTAGAGGCGATGGAGTTGGAGAACCACATACCTAAGTATTTGATTTTGGAACCACTCCAAGCAAAACCAGTAGAGGAAAAAGAATGTGGGAGACAAAATTTGGTGAGACAGAGGATTTCTGTTTTGTCTGAATTAATTTTATATCCATAAACAAGGGAAAAAGAAGTGAATTCACGTAACAGAGGGGGAACAGAGGTTTCAGGATCAGAAATAAACGTAGAATATCGTTTGCATAAGCGGAAAGTTTTAAGTGTTGATCACCATAAGAAAGTCCAGAAATAAAATCATTATTGTGGATTGAAGATAAGAAGGGTTTAAGAGCAAGGACAAAAAGAAGGGGGGAGAGGGGACAGCTTTGACGAACTCCACGTTGAAAGGGAAAATAGGATGAGATGCAACCATGAATTAGTACCGAATCTCTAGGGGCAGATTATAATAAAGAAATAAGTGAAATCAATTTGGGACCGAAACCATGCCATTTCAGAGCCGCAAATAAAAAGGACCAATCTACTCTATCAAATGCTTTTTCAGCGTCGAAAGAAATGGCGGCTAAAGATGTAGAGAGGGAAGGAATCTTGTTTAGAACATTAAAAAAGAGGAGAGAGTTATTTGAAGTCAACCTACCCTTGACAAAACCGCATTGCTCCTTACCGACCAAGTGAGGCATAAGGGGATCTAAACGTAATGCGAGTGTTTTGGCAAATAGCTTATAGTCTACATTGACCAGGAAAATCGGTCGATAGTTTGTACAAAACATGGGATCTCATCCCTCCTTGTGAAGGAGGCAGATTGTGGCCTCTTGAAAAGTGCCCTCTGTTTTCCCAGAGAGAAAGAATGAGTGAAAAAGATTTAAAAGTTCAGGAAGCAATAGGTTAGAAAAATACAAGTAAAATTCAACTGAAAAGCCATCAGGGCCAGGAGTTTTCCCTTTTTTTAAAGCCTTTAGCACAGAGGATAATTCATTAAGAGATAATTCTGTTTCAAGAGCTGCTAGATTAGGGTGGGAAGTAGATGGGGTTGGAAGGTTGTCAAGATAGGATTGGATAAGGGAGCTGGAGGGTGGGGATTCTGGGGTATAAAGATCCATATAAAACATTTTGAATGCATTAGGAATATCCTGATCCTTGTGTAGAAGAGAACCATCTGGAGGATAGATAGAATCAATCAGAGTACGATCTTTATGAGTTTTAAGAGAGTTCGCTAAAAGTTTCCCAACCTTATTTCGACCTCCGTAGTAGCGAGCACTGCTACGAAGAAGAATGGAAGTTGCATTATCAGTAGAAGTTTTTTTAAATGTTAATTTGGCACATATCAAAGCTGGAAGTACAGAGTCCGCCGATGACGTATAAAATTTATGTTCTAAGGATTTAATATGCACTAGGGTAGCTTTATGTTGTTGAAGAAAGCGTTTCTTTTTTTAAAAAACAAAATCTATAATGAAGCCTCTTGCAGTGGCTTTAAAAGAATCCCATAAAACATGGGGGAAAGAAGAGGGGGTACTGTTTAGATCAAAGAATTTGTTGGCAAAAGTGACAAAAGATGAAGAGAAAAGAGGATTGAGAAGAAGAGAGTTATTGAAGCACCAACGGGAGGATCTGGGACGTGGTGGGAGTAAATCAAGATAAGTTTTAATTGGAGCATGATCAGAGATAACAATAGGTTCAATAGAGGAGGATAACAGATTTTGAGATAAATATTGCGAAAGAAAAATATAATCTAAATGAGAAAGGGAGTTGTGAGGGGGAGAAAAGAAAGAGAAATCAAGACTATCGGGTGAGAAAGTCTCCAAGAATCAACGAGATGAGATTGGGATATAGTGTCAAGAAAATGTTTGTGTGATTTGTGGGGAGTGAAGCGAACTTGAGATTGGCGGTCAATAAAGGGGTCAACAACTTGATTGCAGTCACCTCCTAGTATCAAATAATTATCTCTAAATTGAATACATTTCTGTGTAATTAGACACCGTTTTTCTTATTTGAAATAGGAGAGAATAAAACTGAACCCACCCAACCTCTCTTTAATTTCAATGCCTCAGCTTCTGTAAGGTGGGTCTCTTGTAAAATGACCAGATCAGGGTTATAAGAGGCAAAATGAGATAATATTCTCTGTCTCTTAATAGGCTTAATGAAACCTTTCACATTTCAAGAAAAAACTCTGAATGTAAAGTCATCAAAAATACATAAAGAACAAAAGATGCAATAGTGAAGATGTGAAGCAAACGATAAATGAGCAAAGGGGGGAAGGAGACAGAGAAACCACTAGGAAATGGAAGAATATAAGAGCAATGAGGAAGAAAAAGGATTACAGATAATAAGGAGGGAAGAAAGGAAGGGGAGTAAGAGCAAAAGAAAACATTACATGTCAAAAACGACGACTGTAATACGTACCTTAAGGGAACAAAGGAAAAGGATGAGGGGCGGCAAGGGACAACGAAAACGCCACACCCAACAAGGGGCAACTCACCACACCAGAACATCAATAAAATGAGCATAAGCAGGAGTGGGAACATGGAACATGGCTAGAGCATGGTAAAATACACTGAACCTGTAAAAGGAAACAAAAATATATGTGTAGAGAACAAAACTGCACAATGGAATCCAATAACATAAAATAGGGGAAATAGTCAAGAACTAGAAAGATAGTGGAACAAGAAAAAGGATGAGGCAATAACAGACAATAAAAACAATAGATCAAACGAGGGGACCAGATACTACAACAGGATGTCTAATAAAAAAGAAGAGCATGAGGTAAGTACATGAAGAAGACAATGTACCTGTAAAGGAAACAAAGGGTTATGTAAAATAGATCTAGAAAAAGCAACGGAGTCTAAAAAAAAGGAAGTAAAACAACAGCTTCAATGGAATAATACAATAAAAGAAATACGATAGTCAGGTTCCAGACGAAGAAGGAGCCATCTCCATTGACGTAGTAGAATGAGATTGGATAAATATGCGGAGATCAGCTGGATCTTCAAAGGTGGAAGTCTTGTTGAGAAAGGTGACTTTAAAGAGACATGGATGGAATAAGCCATATCTTGCACCTAAGGAGCGAAGAGCGGGGCAAAGATCCAGAAACTCCTTACAACGTTTGGCAGTCAGCAAAGAGACATCCTGAGAAATAAATACTTTGGTACCATGCCAGGAGAGATTCTTTTTGGTTTTAGCTGCATTTAGTACCAGCAAAAGGTCAGTGAATTGCAGAAATAAAATAATTATTCTACGAGGATTGGAAGGCGCAGATGATGAAGAAAGACGGGGACCCAGTCTATGACCTTGTTGTATGTTCAATTTAGTGGTAGAAGGGAGATCCAAAAACTGAGGCAAAAAAGATTTAAAGTATGTGACGGGGTCGTCACATTCGAGTCCCTCAGGAAGACCATAAATGCCTAGATTATTGCGACGGTTCCTGTTTTCCAAATCCTTAGTCGCTCTTTTCAATTGTGATATTTCTTTCTCCAACGAGGACAATTTGGCAGATGAGACCTGTACGTCATTAAGATGATGTTCCACCACAGTAATACAGGACTCCATGGAAGACCATTTATCATCCAACGTTTGTAAGCTAGAATTGGTTTCCTCAATGAATGGTCAGAGGGCGCGTAATTCCTCCCAAACCGTGTCCAAGGAAACCGGAGAAGAAGACTTGGGGGAGAAGGAGGATCCTGTTGAAGCTTCTTGCCGGTAGTTGAGGGTAACGACCCTTTAGACGCCGTGGCAATGGGACTTTCTTTAAAATTAAGACAGTCTCCGTGTGGTGATAATTAAGATAAACAGGAAAATTTATTAGAGGTAGAGACGCTGGTTCCAGAAGTAGCAGGAGTATTTGCTTCAATCTTGGAGTGCTGTAAAATACTTCTGCTCCTACCCATGGAGTGAGGTAAAAAGAGCGCGGAAAAATAATAGTACCACACAGAATAAAGGTCGAAGTACTTCAGAAAGGAAAAAAATTGACAAAAGTGAAGACCTCCCACAGCAGAACAAGAATCACAGAGAAAAAAATATTTAAAACATCCTGGAAGCACTAAAAAAACTGCAGTAAGAGGCGTCCTGAAGACAACTATGAAGAGAAAACCGTCAGGAAAGAGACAAAATGGCAGCCGTCAAACAGCATTTAAAGTCACCTGCACAAATTCATCTCTTCTCCATGTCAACAAGGTCTGAAAACAACATCCTCTGAAAGCGCATTCCTTCCGATTTAAAATAACGACAGCATGACGGTGGAGAAGGCAGCAAAACCACTTCAAGAAGCTGTTAGAGTCCGGCGTGATGAGGAGCTCCTACGTTAGGTGGCCATTTTGGGTCGTTGTGCGTGCGACCAACTGTGTTTGCCTCAGCTCTGAAATATCTACAGGAGTGTCAAGGGCATCTCTCTCGTCTTGGAAGAAGCCCACCTAGGCACAACTTTATAACTAGCTATTTATGTCTACTAGGCACTCATCTTACTTGCTATATAGTGATTGAAAAATGTCTCTGAAGGCCTTGTGTTTTCTTGTTACTCTGTTGCACAGGAAATGTTGCTATTCATTTATTGTTGTGTGTTTTTCCCCCTTTGAGGCATACTTTCCTTGCCAGAAAAGTTTCCAATTTACCACCTTTTTGATTTAAGAGTTGCCTTGTTAGAGATGAGTCTTCTCCCAATTCACTCTGTTGACTTTCAGCTGGCCCCTGTATATAGCTAGTAGCCTTTGGGTTTTCCTGGTGAGGTTTTATTGATCCTGTTCCTCGAGTGTGAGAAAGACGATTATTAGTTGGAGTAGATGACAGTCCACCAAAAGTAATAATGTCACTATTTTTATTAGGCCCAGTAAAGGTTTCAGTAATATAAACCTGAGCTCAAACCCTGGTAGCTATTACACAGAGCAGACATGCTTAACTTAAGAAAATATGTCAAGCATTTAGAAGTACCAAAATAGTAAAAAAGTTGACAGTGCAGCACAATAAAATGCTACTCTAGTTTATAAACGATAGAGAATAATGTAATGAACAAAAGGACACCAAAACAACCAAAATCCAATGAGGAGTACCACAGATATGAATTTTAAAATTCTTAAATGAAAATACTGCCAAAAGGGGTTAACCACAGTTGTCTGGTTGTGCTTGACTGGGACCTACACGCAATTTAGGGCTCACTGTGATGGAGCTCTAGTCAAATATGGAAACCAGGTTCGCCATGGTCAGAGGTTTTAACCTCTGACTTAGTCTCCCACGTGGAAGTTCAGCAGGGCAAGGCAGCAAGCAGGCTGTGCCTCAGAAAGGCTCCAGGATGCCAGATAAACGTCAGACGAAGTCCCGGTGAAGCCTCCGATTTTTGCCAGGAAAGTTCATAGTGGGAGAAATTCAAAATTCATGCCCAAGAAAGGTCCCTTGTCAGTCAGATACTTTTGGTGCCTTCTCTTTGTGAATATTACCTCAGCGGGGGACGTCTGACAGCTGTAGCTCAACAGGGCTCTAGGAGGCTGAAAAGCCTCTCCGCAAACTCCCCTTAAAAGGATTTGCTGCTGTGTAAAAGGTCAGAGCAGAAGCAATCTTAATCTTTGGCCTGGCTGCAGCTCACTTTCTACAGACTGATTTGGCAGGTTTTTCCCTGTCCTCTGCAGAGCTAAAAAATGTCCAAGTCCCAGGTTTCTCAGGATGTTAGGAAGAGTACACTTTGACACAGCCAAGAGTCCCAGGACCTCAGAAAAAGCACTTGGTGGTCAAGACTCACTCCTGCAGAAGCCACCAGCAGGGTCAAGGGCAGGTCTAGTTAGAACTGGCCAGCTGGGTTCTTTAGAAAAAGGGGCTTCTTGTAATATGTTGTATCCCTGTACCTTAACAGGAGGTCTGCCAACTGACCATTACCAGTCCACTTGTATGTCTTGGTTACAAATGGAAGCAGGTACTGCCTATCCGGTCTCCAGACAGGTATCAATGGAAATTGTAGTCCTTCTTCTGTCTTCCACAGGTCTAGTAGTATCGTGAAGAGGGTGCTTAGGGGTGACACATTTATTCTGGCACTACCGTGTGGATGGGGGGGGGGGGGAGTCTAGGCCCCTGGGGAATCAAATGAGAGAAAGGTTCCCAAGGATGACCCTACCTACGTTTGCAGCAGTTTCAGTCTGCTCCACTACAAACATCCCACAGTGCCCCTCGCTACCTAAATACAACATTACAGAACCTTTCTTCCCCTGTGCATAGCTGCCATGTCCATCCTAGAGGTATGGCCAGGGATATGAGCAACCCCTCCTCTGTGGTCAGTTGAAACTGGTTCTGGTCCAGCTCCTCTTCCACTGGGTTTGGTGCCTGCCTGGCTAGGGGGACAAAGGAGGGGATATGCCGAGGTGCTAGGTACATCTGCATTTGACAGGGTAGGCCTCTTTGAAGTTAATTAAGTTCCTGGGCACAGTCCAGATGGTCAACCTGTCACAGGAACAGAACACATCACCACACCCAAGGCCTTTGTCTCACCTTTGGAAGCAAGTTCACAACTAATTCAAGGGGCTGTTCAGGTCCTGGGTGACAGTTGGAAGATGATGCAAATGGGCTTCTAGAGGCATTAGGCAGAAACAGGTGCCTTTATAAAAATACCTTTTGTAAAACATTTAGAAAAAATGTGGCTTTACCAATGAATTAGGCTTCTAATAAATATTTTAAAAAGTCTAAGAATGCACTTTGTAGCAGTTTCCTAAGCTGAGACAACATTATTTAATTGTAATATTATATCCCAATGCTTCCCTATGGAACAGATAACCTTGCTACAGTGAAAATAGCTTTGTGAACCTTGTAAGTGTAAGGACATGTTTTACTGTAATCTTTAAATGTCCTACTTTTAAATTCCTTGCACCCTTCCATATTGGGCATTAGGGAATACTTAGGGTTGACTTAATAATATTTAAAAGGAGGTTTTAGGCTAGTAAACTGAAGGTTATTTTGACAGGTCGAACTTGCAGTTTTAAAACTGCACAAAGACTACATTGGTAGGCCTGCAGTCATGTATTGCACTGTCCAAGGGGGGACCCAGCTAAATATCGGCCAATTAGCCTTATTGACGATGGTCAAAAGTTGGCTGGTAGGGTCCTCTTGGAGAGGATCCACGCATGGACTGATGACAATGATATAATTTCACAGTTTCAGGCGGGTTTTAGGACTTGCACAAGCACGATCGACCAGGCATTCAGGCTGGTGCTCCTATACTGGAAGGTGGTCACCATTGGCAAGGGCGGCCTCTACTTGGCGTTCATCGACTTAAAGACCGCCTTTGACCTGGTCCCTCGGGACCGCCTGTGGTTGATTTTGGAGGAGATGGAGATTCCTTCATACATTCTGAATCTTTTGATTCGGATGCATGAAGGTAACTATGCTTGTATTAGATGGGGGTCTCAGGAGCAAAAAACTCATAAACTCCCGGTGAACAGAGGGGTTCGCCAGGGCTGTGTACTGGCCCCTACACTTTTCACACTTTTTGTGAATGGTGTTGTCTCTTTCCTGCTTGAAGTTAATGCTGATGTCCCTGTTCTGGCGGGGGATAAAGTTCCTGCACTACTTTTTGCGAACGACACACTTCTAATATCGAAAACACCAGCAGGATTACAGAAACTATTGGACCGTTTCTCTTTGTTTTGCAAGTCAAGGGGCCTCGTTATTAACACTGCTAAAACTAAACTCCTCTATTTTAACCCGAACAGATCATCTAGATCCACTCTGACTCTTGAAGGGAAGCCATTGGAGCGTGTCAGAGAGTTTGACTATTTGGGGATTAGAATCTCTGACAAGCTCAAATGGCAGCCTCACATTGATAAAATGGTCCTAAACCATAGGCGGGTAATGGGAGCCATAGGGAGGGAACTTCGTGCCTCCACTACTAAACCCATTGCTCCAGCTTTGGAAACATACGCTGCCAAAGCTGTAGGCTGTGCCCTTTACGGTGCAGAACTATGGGGTTTTAGTTGTGTTGATGCACTTGTTACTGGAGAAAAGAAGTTTTTTAGAGAGCTTGTGTCGTTCCCTAGGGGCACCCCAACCAAGCCACTATTGAGTGACTTGGGACGGCGATCCATCAAAGACCTAGTCACCCTGCGTCCTCTTTTATATTGGGCACGGTTATGGCGCACCCCTGAGCTCTCCAGATATGCTGATGGCCTAAGAGAGGTCATGAACCTTCAGGGAGCCCATAAAATAGGTTGGCTTGCTAACATAAAGAAGCTTTTGGTGGCAATAGGCCTCACAATCGCTTGGGACTCTGGGGCACCGCTATCAAAGGAAGCTATTAAGAGAGACTTTTGGTCATGGGTCAATCTCCAGGAGCAGAGGGATCTAAACCCAGGCAGACTCACTGAGGAGTTTCGTCAACACAAGGTTATGCCCCGCCTGGAACCTTATCTAGATTTGATCACGAAGCCTAGGGATAGATCGCTTTTTGTCCAGTTTAGGTTTGGGACCCTTCCCCTCCGTGACCGAACCAGCAGGTGGAATCCTCCGTATAAAACTTCCGCTGACTGCCCAAATTGTCCAGGCGCAATTGAGAATATATCCCATTTCTTTTTTATATGCCCAGCTTATCTAAAACCCAGACTGAAATGGCTTAAACCTCTGTGCCTGCAGCTGGGGACGAGGGACTACTCTGTAGCACTCAGAATTCTTAAGACTGATACTAACACTACTATAGCATGCGGGGTGGCTAAATTCCTCGGCTGGGCATGGATGGTCAGGCAGAAGGCTATCTGATTAATTTAAATATTTTATAATATTCACAAAGCTGCTTAAGTTTAATATAAATTTTAACTATTTATTGTATTCAAAACCTTTTTTTACGACTTGTTCTTAAATGTATTTCATTGAATTGTGTCTTTACGTGTAAATGTGCTTTTATGATATTACATGTCGAAATAAAGCTTGTTGATAGACTGTCACTACAATGGTGGCACATTGTGTACTACAGTCCACTAGTGACATTTTAACTTACAGGCCCTGGGTACAATTTGTTCCATATATTGGACACTTCTAGTTCAGAAGAAAATTTTATTAAAGGCAAAAAGGTGGCAATATACAGTACATATTATCAGTCATAAAACAATACATCACACATATATTCTCCAGCATAAAGATACGAATGAGAATAAAAAGTAAAATCACGCACAAAGAAAAACAGGAATAACACAGTGCATATTTATGTAAAAATGAGAAGAACAACAAGAAAAGTTATGGGGGTTTAAGTACTTCCTGCTGAGATGGGTTTGGTAAAGAATGTTGCAATGCACATTTATCAAAAAATTTTGTAACAGGTAACCATAACTGAATTCGTTTCGTAGCCATTTGCAAAGGAAACATGAGGAATGTATCTAGTCTGTGATTGTGGCATACATCATACCACCAAGCTTTGTAAGAAATTTTCGTGAAATCTTTTCAGTTTCTCGTTATCTGCTGAAAAGCAACTGCTATTAATAAATCAACAATTTTGATATTAATTTCAAAATTGTCCCAAATAGGTGAGAGGCTTCCCAAGAAAATGTCCTTTACAGAGAATGGGGTATTGGTGCTAAAAATTAAGTTAATTTGACACCAAACCTTTTTCCAGAACTTATGTACAAGTGAACACAAAAAGAGCATATGAAACAAACCGTCAGGAGAAGTGCAAGACCAACAGGTATCCTGTACAATGGAGAATCTTTTATTTAAGGTGTGTGGAGATAACAAAAGCCTATTGTAGATGTAAAACAGTGTTTGTGTTAAACTGGCTGTTCTGAAGGTTTTACGTATCTTAGTCCAAATCTTATTCCACATTGGTAGGGACCATACTACATTAAAATCTTCCTCCCAAGCGATTTCAATTTTGGATTTTTGTCTTGTTAGACCTGTGGATTGGAGGAGGGTGTATAACGTTGAAGCTTTAGGTTTGGTACGTAAAAGAGTGGACAAGTCATTAGGCACATCAGTAGTATGAGAATTGGTAGAATTACTAGCAAGTTGAGTATTTACGTCAAGCACCATGTTACTGAGAATATAGTATTTAGAAATCAGAGAGGCAGGCAAATTATAAGACTGTTGAAGCGAAGGAAAATAAATAATTTCATTGTTTGAAAATAATTGGTGGACCCAGATCAAACCATGTTGCCTCCATGTCTTCCAATAAAAGGGTTTATTATTTATTAATAAAGTTTTAGTGTGCCAAATGGTGGAGGCTAAAAAAGAATCAAGAGTGTCATGAATTAAAGGGAATAGAGGGCAAAGAAGTTTGGAAGTAAGTTTAAATAGGGGCGTCGATAACGTTTGGGGTTTACGGGAAAAAACGAATTTTCAACTGATGCCCACAAGGGACAATCTGCTGTAGGGTCAAGCAACCAGTATGAGGCCTGTCATAGTAAGAAAGCTTTTTGATAAACAGGAAAGTTGGGAAAATTAACCCCTCCCTCAGCTTTAGGACGTATTAACTTGAAAATAGACACACGGGATTTCTTATTGTTCCATAAAAAGGAAGACAATACTGAATTAACAGATTTGAATAGTTTTGGAGAAATGGGGACTGGAATATTGGAAATGGTATATAAAATCATAGGGCAGAGCATCATTTTTGTAGTGTCTAAACGGCCCCACCAGGAAAGGTACAGGGAGTGTCATTTAGTAGTAAGTTCTGAAAGTTTTAAAATACAATTATTCATACAAAAAGTTACTGTGTCTTTGATTCTGGGCGTGAAATTTAAGCCTAGGTATTTGATATGAGAGGACTTCCAATTAAAATTCGACGAAATCAGCTTTAAAAGTGTATTTCACACTTATCGCTGTTCAGTTTATACCCTGAAATCAGTGAAAAGGATTGAACTTTCTTTAGAAAGGCAGGAATTGACTTACTAGGGTTTGAAATAAAAATTAAAATATCATCAGCGTACGCTGCTAGTTTGACATTGGTATTAGGGGTCTTAAAACCGTGTATTTGTGCATTTTGATGAATTTTTGAAAGAAAGGGTTCAAGGGCTAAATTAAAAAGAAATGGAGATAAGGGGCAACCTTGATGCACACCTCTACCAAGACCAAAAAAAGGTGATATAAGACCATTGGCACAAACAGCAGCGCGTGGATTCGAATATAAAAGTGAGATTAGGGATGTAAACTTAGGACCAAAGCCAAACCATTTGAGAGTGTAAAATAAATATTGCCATTCAACTCTATCAACTGCTTTCTCTGCATCTAGCGCTATAGCAGCAAGAGAATGTTTTAAATGTGGAGCTTTAGACAAAATATTAAAAAACAATCTCGTATTATCATTAATGACTCGCTCTTTCACGAAACCGGATTGCTCCTTGCCTAATATAGTTGGTAAAATAGGGTCTAAACGTAAGGCTAGTGCTTTAGAAAAAATCTTGTAATCTATATTGACCAGTGATATGGGTCTATAATTTTTACAATATTTCAAATCTTTCCCTTCTTTAGGAATTAGACATATATGAGTGTCTGAGGTAGAGCCCGACGATTCCCCCAAAGAGTTAAAGGAATTAATCAAAAGGTGTAATTTAGGCAATAATAATTTAGAGAAATGGAGGTAAAATTCGACAGTGAATCCATCTGGTCCAGGTGCCTTAACTTTTTTTAAGTGTTGGAGTGCGGCTAAGAGTTCTTGTTGTGTTATATCTGTTTCTAAGGATGACAAATCAGGGAATTACTGCTGGTATTGTTGTATGGTTGAAAAGAAATGTGCGAGCATATGGCTGGCCGGATTTGTTTCAGAAGTGTATAATGATTTGTAAAAAATTGCAAATTCATTCAAAATTTCCGTGTCATTAAATTTTAAGATAGAGTGATCATCAAAAATAGAATCGATATTCAGTTTGTTGTGTTTGGTTTTCAAATAATTGGCTAAAATTTTACCTGCCCTATTTTTCCCACCATAATATTTTGCGCTAGATTTCAGTAGGTAAAATGAGGCACTATCAGTTGATTCCTTATTGAATTGTAATTTTGCTTTTATAAGGGCATCAAGAACATTTTTTGAATTGGATGTATAAAAAGAATGCTCCAGTCTCTTAATATCGTGAAGTAGGGAGCACGAGCGCTTGCGAGCAATGTTACGCTTTCTGGCCACATAACTGATAATAAAATCTCTCGCTGAGGCCTTAAAGGCGTCCCAAATAGTTGAGAAAGGTAAGGAATTAGTGTCGTTTATGGAAAAGTAGTCATCAAAAAGGGCAGAAAATGAGGAAGAGAATGCTGGATCCAAAAGAAGGGAATTATTAAATCTCCATCTTCTGGGAGCATTAACTTTAGGTAAAATGTCTAAATCAATTGAAACAGGGGCATGGTCCGATAACAATATAGGCCCTATTTCTGCATTCATAAGTGCTTGTGAAATATTGTGAGATACAAAAAAGTAATCAATACGTGTTTGAGAGTGGTGTACAGGAGAATAAGAAGTATACTCTCGGTGGTTGGGTTACACAGCCTCCAAGAGTCTAAAAGTTTGTGCTGTGTAATAGCATGGACAAAAGATTTGTGTGGTTTGTTAGGAATGAATGAAACTTTAGAATTTCGATCTAAAAGGATCAAAAATCTGATTGCAGTCCCCTGCTAGTATAAAATTATCTTCCATGCAGAGAGTAATCTGCTGGGCAATTGAAAACCAAAAAGTAGAGTCACCACCAGTAGGACCATAAACATTGAAAAAGGAGACTGAAACATCCTTCAACATCAATGTAACGTTAAGCCATCGGCCATCTACATCAGATTCTTGTGATATAAATTTGAAATTAAGTGATTTACGACAAAGCATCATGACTCCATTGCGTTTACCATCACCGTTGGAATAAAATATTTCCCCCACCCAACCTTTTTTTAGTTTTGTTGACTCATTCTCCATGAGGTGAGTCTCCTGCAAGAATATTATATCTGCATTCAATTTAGCTAAATTAGTCAAAACTCTTTGTCTTTTTATGGGGGAATTCAGCCCTCTAACATTCCATGATACTAATTTCAACGGCATAATGAATCACGAGTAAAAATAAACAAGGAAAATGAATAATGGCATATCAATTCAATAAAAGAGTCAGAAAAGATATAAGAGGGAATAGAGATCATAAACATGGTTACCAGGACCCAAGTGAAAAAGAGAAGATGAACAGAAAATAGTGAAAGGAGATAACAAATTCTAGAAGGAAAACAGAAGGATGTATAGCTGGAGCTGTGATTCAGAGGGAGGAGATAAGAAAGCAATTGTGAGAAGAGAAGAATAAATAACACTAAACGCTGGAAATTGACCACCTCGAAATAAAGGTTGGATGAAACAAAAAAGGTAACAAGATAAGATACACAAAGAGTAAGAGAATTAACAACACTTAAAAGGAGAGTAAAGAAAAGATATAGAAGGGAGAGAAAGAAGAAGATTAAGAACATAAGAAGGATGGGAATATAGGAGGATAACATTCCTACATGAAGAAAGACCAGGCAGATACGGGGAGGGGGTGGAACCACATGGGGTCAGCGAAACAGAAAACCGGGAAGACATCATAAAACAGGGGTAGGAAATCTGTGGCAACAATCTGTGGCAACAAAGCAGAACAAACATTAGAATAATTTGTTAGAGCGAACACTAACAGTAATATTTAAGAACGATAATAAACAAAATTCTCAAAAAGTAAGACATAGGGAAAGCAATCCTCAAGTGTACCAAGAACAGGGAAAAACAGCATTTAAACTACCAAACAGTATAGTGAGGAAAACGAGAACTCAATCAGCATGTTCAGTGAAAAACAATGTCAGACATTAAAAGAGGAGGCAAGACCAGAGGAGTCCATGGCATTCGGCTTGCATGAATCGATGAAGCTTTATAAACGCAGAGGTTCCTCATATGTGGTTTTTCTATTATTGTGTGTGACTTTAAAGAGGCAAGGATGAAAAAGACCATATCTGGCTCCTACTGAGCGTAGATCAGCTCGCATATTCAAAAAAACCTTGCGCCGGTTAGCGTTAGCTTTGGCATAGACTTGTGCGAAATACCAGGGAGAGCCTGACCATGTGATTTTTGGAGAAGCTCTGACCGCTGAAAAAACCTTCAACAAATCCGTGTATTCTAAGAGGTATAAGATGACTCCTCTGGGCATGTGATGGAATACGACCTAACGGATGCGCTCGTTGAATGTTGAGTACCGTTCCCTCTGGCATATGGAGCAATTTAGGCAGGAATGATTTGAAAAAAGTAAGTGAGTCTGTCCCTTCAAGTCCTTCTCCCAGGCCATAATTGCGTAGATTGTTTCGTCAGCTGCGGTTTTCCAAGTCCTCGACTTGTTTCTGAAGCGTAGAGACTTGAGAACGAAGATGAGAGACAGTAACACAAGTTTCTTTAAAGGAGGAAACATTTTGTTCAACTGACGAGACCCTTGCTTCAAGTTGAGACCAGGTGTCCGTTAAGACTTGTAGTTTAGTATTAGTCTCTTTCATGAATGGACGAAGAGCTCTTATTTCCTCCAATAATAGCTCCATTGACACTGGTGATGCTGATTTAGGCGGTGATGGGGGATCCTTTTTTGATCGTTTAGTGTTGGATTTCCCTAAAGCTGTAGACGAGGGCTCCATTGTTGTATCCAAACTTT
The DNA here is from genome assembly GCF_964204655.1 of Triturus cristatus. Lineage (NCBI taxonomy): Eukaryota > Metazoa > Chordata > Amphibia > Caudata > Salamandridae > Triturus > Triturus cristatus. The sequence continues at coordinate 428,993,867 of NC_140593.1, forward strand.
GAGAAGAGGAAGCTAGAGAGTCTTCTAATTTAGAAAATTAAGAGAAAATCTTCGAATTCTTTATAAAAATGTGTTTTGGTTTGGAAAGTGAAGGATGGGGTATTTTTGTTCTGCCCATAAATCACATTTAGTGTACTCCGTGCCAGTGCGAGCATACTAGGAGCCAGGCACAATGAAATAAAAATTATGTGAAAGAAAGTAGGCTCATGAGAAGAAAACTCAATGCGCTGAGCATAGGAGAGCAAGGGAGACTCTCTTAGTGAAGACAACAATCTTCAGTCAGACTCTATGCCTTTTTCAAAGCACTGGTATGATAGGAATACAAATATACAAGCCAGAGAGCCAATGAGGACTCCAGAAAGAGTGTACTACAGCTTGCGTCCCCAGTGTTTGAGCAAAAGTCAATTAATTAACGAGACGCCGCAGAAAGTGGTAATATTTAGCTTGCAAATAGCAATGTCCCCTGTTAAATATGTAGAAGGGAACAATGTTGCTAGAGTAGGAGAGTACTGTATCCTGAAGACATGCTGTGAAAAATGAATGTGCGCATAAAATGGCTGCTGCACAAATGGCAGTGAAAAGGCTTAAGCAATGTCCAAAGTAAAAGATGCAGCACTAAAAGTCACAGTTCCCACACCAAAAAAACAGCTGATTATCATTGCTGATGTACTGGCATTGGAATTAATGGCTTTAGTAAACAAGGGCAACATTGCAGCATCGTTATGAGGAGACGCGTGTTTGCGCGTTGAATTCAAAATGGCGCCGCCCTGAAAACTGAGCAGAGAAAGAACTCACTTCAGTGAAATAAACATCTAGTTGCCACAATAAAGGTCCGCGGGGCTATCGGAGCATGTTCTAAGTCCTCATGTGTCCATACGTGTCCCCAGCAGAGCAGTAACTTGCCTCGGAGCGTCGAGACTTCCAGGCGAACCGCGGAGCTTCACCCGGGCGCCGCCATTCACTTTGGGCGCCATGCCACACCCCATATATTGGACACTTACAAGTGAGTTAAATATGCCAATTACGAGTAAAGCCAATTTATACACGTTTTTAGGGTCAGAGCACATGTAGTTGGCACTGGACAGCAGTATCCCAGTGTGGCAAAATAGGGTTGAGCAGGCAAAAACTGATATTTTCCTTTTTGGGAAACTAGCCTAGGCTATAGGTTGTTGTCTTGTAGCCTGTCTTCCCTGGCACTGTCTATCTCTATAGACCTGATTGCCACTTCTATGGAGGGCTTATTTACTAGGCCCATCAGTGTGTCCAGTTTTATTCCCCATCTGCAATCTTCCAAGGATGACATGAGACATATCCGCATATGAACACCCGAAAAGCAGATCAGACATAGATATGATCCTGAACTCTAGGGTGTTTAGCGTAGAAGGAGTAATTCCCAGTGTCAGGGTTTAAGTAGTGCTGTGCATTTACCAAAGCCTATTCTATGATCTCCTTCTTGGGGATTGCAGACAGTGCTCTGATACTTAAAAAGGGTTTTTGCTTTTATCTGTATTGGGATCCCAAGCCAGATTAAATTCTCCACCTACAATATTATTGCCCTGATGTCTTACAGCTGTTATTTTAGTGCCTTGCGTAAAAGGAAGTCTTGCCCAGTGTTTTTTTTTTTTTTTTTTGAAACCGTTTATTGCAGTTTGTAAAAGTTACAGGTATGGGCCTACAACCATCCGGCCGGCCGCTAGAATGACAAAAGCATATTGCATACATACAGTAAAAGTCTCTCGGCAGTGCAGAGCAGTGAAACAGGAGTAATCAATGGTGCAGGCCACACAGCTCCAAGCCCACAGTACGGTTCCCTTTTCTTGAAACAAAACAACGCCAAAAAACCACACCCGCAAGGCAACCCGCGATCCAAAGTGACAGCACGTGCTCCATAAGTGGGGGATCCAAACCAGCAGCAGAACTCTGGAGAGGGGAATGGGAATAGATCAGGGACTGGGGGACCGCGCGCCCGCAGCCGAGGGAGGGGGGCCGTCTAGGGAGACGGAGCAGGCGAGGCAGCCGGTAGCAGTGGTGGCTCACAAATACCCCCGCGGTAGGCGTTCCAGGGGCCCCAGAGTTTCACCCACGCCCCAGGCTTACCTCTCGCCACATACACCACCTTTTCACGAAACATACACCAATCCATATGCTCTTTCCAGGCCGACACCGCAGGGGGCCTCTGGGATCCCCACAATTGAGCAATGTCGCGCTTGGCTATCATGTATCCCAGAGTCACCCACCGCGTCTGCGGGACCGAATAGTCATTCGGTTCCCATACATTCAGCAAGCATCTCCTCGCTTCAGGCAGCAGCGCGACACGCGTAACCACACGCAGGACCTCATGCACACCACGCCAGAATCGCTCCACCTTCGGGCACTCCCACAGTATATGCATGAAAGTCGCCAACGCACCACAGCCACGCTTACACATTCCGTCACCAGCAAAACCCATACGCAGAAGCCTTGGCCCCGTCACGTAGACCCGGTGAAGGATCTTGAGCTGGACGAAACGAAGGCGAGCCGGGATGGCCACCTCTTTTGGAGAGGCCACCGCGGAAATCCAATCCTCGTCGTCCAGCTCCAGCCCGTCGGCAACCCAAGCCACGCGGAGACTAGTCAGCAGGCACGATCTATCGTTGATCAGTTTTTTGTATATGAGGGAGATCGTGCTGTCCGGGACATGGCCATCTAGGACTCTGTCCTCCAGGGGGGAAGACTCCGGAATGGATGCGACATCCGGGAAGACGGAGCCCAGCGCATGGCGGACCTGTAGGTACCGAAAGTACTCACTGCCCTGCAGCTGGAACTCCGCCTGCAGCGTCTCAAAAGTTTTGAATCCCCCCCTCGTCCAGAGATCTCCCACCGTGCTGATTCCGATCGTGTCCCACCTCTCGAAGCCCTTCGACGTCCACAGGGAGCCCAACCTCTCAGACGCATACAGCGATGACGCCCGGGTCAAACGGTCCTTCCACCCCATAGCTGCATTAGCCGCGTGCCAGACACGCACCATGACACGCGTCGGTCCCGTCAAACGGGAGTCGGGCGCGCCAGCGTAGAGCGCTCGATTGTAATCGCCACCGGGCAGGAGCATCTTATCCATCTCAAATGCCGGGTTCAAGGCGGGCCCGTAAAGGCCATGATTAATTGCAGCTAGTTGGGAGGCCCAGTAATACCGTTTAATGTCAGGGAGGGCGACCCCCCCATCGTACCACGGGAGCGTCAATTTAGCCAGAGCAATGCGCGGCCTCCCGTCCCAGAACAGGCGCCGCTGGAGGCCCTCCACCTCACGGAAATAGCGTGCCGGGACCAAGTCCATAGTATTCTGGAGGGCGTAGAGGAAGCGTGGCAGGGACATCATTTTAAACAAGGCCGAGAGGCGAGAGCGGCAGACGCCGCCAGCGCACCACGTCCTCCCTCAAGCGCCGGAGGGGGGGTAGCAAATTCCGCTCATAGCGGGCCTCCGGGTCAAGAGTGATATAGATACCCAGGTACCGAAAACCTTGGGAGGCAATCTGGATCGGACAGTCCCGTGGTAGGGCCGGAGCCTCCCCGGAAAGCACATAGACACAGGATTTCGCCCAGTTGATGACCAGGCTTGAGTTGCGACCGAATGAGCGCAAAACATCAACCAGGACGATCAGTGATTTACGCGGGGAGGCGAGATACAGAAGGATATCGTCAGCATAGAGGGACACACGGTCCTCATGCTCGGGGGTCCAACGGAGACCACGGATAGAAGGGTGCCACCGCAGCCACTCCGCCAGGGGCTCCAGGGCCAGGGCAAACAGGAGAGGCGACAGGGGGCAACCCTGTCGCGTACCCCTCCCCAGCGCGAATGGGGCCGAGACTCGCCCATTCACTACCACCTGCGCCAATGGGCCCGAATATAGCAATTTGACCCAGCTAATGAAACCCGGGCCAAACCCGAATTTCGCCAGCATCGCCCAGATGTATGGCCATTCAAGCGTATCAAACGCCATGGTGGCGTCCAAGGACACCAAGATGGCCGGCTCCCGCACAAATGGGACACGCGCGAGCACCCCGTGCAAGCGCCGCAGATTGAGCGCCGTGTTGCGGTGCGGTATAAAGCCAGATTGGTCTTGGTGGACCAAATCGCCCACCACGCCAACCAACCTGTTGGCCAACACCTTGGCGAGGATTTTGGGCTCCGCGTTCAAAAGCGAAATCGGCCTATAGGATGTGACCCGTTCACGGGGCTTCCCCTCCTTGTGGATCACCACAATTGTGGCCAGACGCTGGTCCGGCGGGAGGGAACCCCGCGAGTGGGCCGCCAGGAACATCGCGCGCAGGTGGGGCGCCAACACATCCGGGCGTAGCTTGTAGAGCTCGATGGGAATACCATTGGGGCCCATGGCCTTGCCGGATGCAACCGAGCGAATAGCCAAGGCAATTTCGTCCGAGGTGGGAGGGGCGTCCAGCGAATCCCTGTCCTCCACCGTTAGGGAGGGCAGTGCGATGTCCCGAAGCAGGGCATGGGAATCTGCCTCCGAGCAGGGGGAAACCGGGGAGTAGACTTCGCGGAAATAATCCGCGAAGCAGGAGACAATGGCTTCCGGCTCAGTGACACACGCACCATCAACACTCTCAATCAAAGGCACCACGCGGCTCGCTCTCTCCCTCTTATCCAACCACGCAATCAATTTGCCAGCCTTATCACCCACATCATACAATCGCCCCTGCTGCTCTCTACTGAGGCCCCTGGCCGCCTCCGCGACGAGGGCCCGATAGGCCGCCTGCTTTAGGTGTAGAACATGCAACTTGTCGTCTGTTACCCCGCTCCCCAGGTCACCCTCCAGTTCTGCAATCTCGGCCTCTACCCGGGTCACCTCCTCCCGCTCGCGCCGCCGGGCATGGGAGATAAAGGAGAGGGCCTCCCCTCTAAGGACTACCTTGAAAGCCTCCCACAGGGAGATGGCCGAAGAGACCGACCCCACATTCTCATCGAAATATCGCTGTAAGGATTTAATCAAATCGGCACGAATGGTGGGGTCACGCAAATACCATGCATTGATTGGGGCCACCCTGCCATCCCCCCTCGGGAAGACATCGAAATGCAACAACAATGGGGAGTGGTCTGAGATACCCCGCGCCAGATGGCGCACCTCCCCCACCCTCCCTGCATGGGCCGCCGGGACAAGGATGTAATCAAGCCGCGAGAGGCTACCATGGGCACCCGAGTGGAAGGTGTACTGTCGCAATGCAGGATGCTTTAATCGCCAGCAATCCACCAGGCCCAGCGTGTCCAGAAGGCCGGGCAGCCACGCCTGTGCCCGGGGGAGGTCCCTAGGGGGATGGCGATCCATAGACCCAGAGGCTACCGCATTAAAATCCCCTCCAACCACCAGCAGGCCACTCGGAAGGTCCAGAAGGAGGCGCCCCAGTTCCGCGAATGTGGTGGCTTGTAACCCAGGCGGGACGTACACTGATATAAAGATAAACACTCTACCCTCCATTCTTCCCACCAGAACCGTGTAGCGTCCCCTCTCATCATGGCGCACCTCATCAATCTCCAACGGGAGCGAGTTCTTGATCATAATACCCACCCCCCGCGAGCCCGAGGTGAAGCCGGAATGGGCCGCTAAACGATATCCCCGCCGGTTCATTGCATGAAAGGAGTTACCTATAAGGTGCGTCTCCTGCAGGAAGACAACATCTGGTGAAATACGTTTTAAGTACTGCAGGACCACACCACGCTTAATCCTATCCCCCAGGCCGTTAACAGTCCATGACAACACAGTCAAATCCCTACCCCCCATCATACGTCGAAACAATCGGTCGTCCCCCATCGAGCATCCTAAAAACAACAACATAGTAGCGGGTTTGCCCTGCGGTGCTAACAAACAACACACCCCCCCCACCCCCCGGTCCCAACAAAACTCCCCCCTCCCTGCACCCCTGCATGAGCCCAGACAGCCCCCCCAAAGTGCAGTGTGCCTGTCGCCCCATAGCTAAAATACTAACTAGTCCCCCAGAGGAGGAGGGAAGCCCCCAACAGACCCCGCACGACCTCCATATGAGGGGAACATACGCAATCAATAAATGGTGAAGGAACAACGTCCAGAGCAAGGCCTATTCAGTCACCCCTCAATTCTGATCCGGCGGGCCCTCCTCGCCAGCCGCGCCCACCCCGCCCCCCCGGCCCCGATCTCCAGGCAGAGTGTCCAGCCAGTCCCCAGCCGCCTCGGGCCGGTCGAAGAAGTGCGTGCGACCATCCACCTCTACCCTCAGCTTAGCTGGAAAGAGCATTGAGTACTTGAGGTTCAGGTCCCTTAGGCGACGTTTAACACCAAGAAAGCTCTGTCGCTGCTTCTGGACCGCCGGGGTAAAGTCTGGGTAGAAATGTACCTCCATGTTGTCAAGCTTGACCGGTCCCTGTTGTCTGGAGGTCTGGAGGATAGCGTCTCTGTCCCGAAAATTAAAAATCCGGGCAATGAGAGGCCGCGGCGGGGCACCAGTCTTAGGTCTGCCCCCGGGGACCCGGTGAGCACGCTCCACCGCAAAAAGCTTACTCAGCCCCCGGGGCTGGAGATGGGTCAGGATCAACTCTTCCACGAAAAGATCCGCCGCCTCCGCCTCTCGTCCCTCCGGCACCCCCACAATACGGACATTATTCCTCCGGGCCCGACCCTCGGAGTCCTCCAGTCGCCGGTCCATCAGGGCGCTCGCCTGGCCAAGCCGGCGCACCTCCTTCTGGAGGGCCACCACGTCTGTCGTGAGGCTCGTTGTGGTGTGGGCCAGGGAGTCGACTCGGTCGTTTGTTTTGGACAAGTCTGCCCTCACAAGGCTCACATCCACCAGGACCGAGTCTATTTTTTGCGCTAAGGTGTCGAAACGCTGGTCCACCGAGGCCTTCATCTCTGCGATGGCGCCCATGACGTCCCGGAGGGTCAAATCCACCGGATGAGCGGACGCCTCCGTCGGGCCCACCGGGGATGCACGCGATGTCTCCGGAGAACCCTTCTGGAGCGTGTAGCGGTCCATACTGTTGGCCTGGTGCGCCGTGCCACGGCGGGTCGTCTTCACCTTCGCCCGGTCGCCATCTTGTTTGGTGGACATGCTGGCTCTTCCACCGTCGTGCCAAGCTCCCCAAACGGGCCGCTATACCAAGTCACGGGTGCCAGGGGGGGGGCAGGGGCGACCACCGAACCGCGGGTCAACCCACCGCCGGCGGGTCAGCCGGGCTCCTGGACAAGGCCACACCACCGCACCCCGCTCCGCAGTCCGACCCCGCTTGAGAGCCAGGAGGGCGCAAAAGCGAAAGTGAAAGTGCGGGGTACGCCAGTCGCCCAGCCCCGCTCGCCGCTGTTATTCACTTTGTCCCCGGATCGCCCCACTACTCCAATCCGGGGGGCCGGCGAGGAGAAGGCCGCAACCTTCGATCGATGCTCCCACCGGCGTCCGGGGTCCGATTCGAGCCCAAAAAACGGGTGGCGCCTCAGCTCCGGTTCCCCAACACAGTCCCCTCAACAAGGACAGGATATCGCCAGGATTAATTCAGGAGGTCGCGGAGGTCCTCGGGAGCCTCGCACCTACGCGGCCATCTTGGTTGCGCGCTAGGCTCCTCCCCCGTCTTGCCCAGTGTTATGCATGGACATACTTAAAAGTGTGATAGAGTTCCATGGTGCTGTAGCTGAATTTTGATATAGCAGCCCTCTTGGTCTCTATTAACCCCATTATCATCCTGTCTGTGTGGGCCTTGCACAGTATGGCACCCCAGTTCCCTTTTCTTCCACTAAGACTCATTTAGAAGGGGTATTATGTGGGGTGCAGTCACACTTGGCCCCTTTTGAGGATGTGAGTTACGTGTAAGTATATAATGTTGGGGTCTCTGCTGAGAACACTGGACTAGATCTTCGTATCCTAGGGTTTGCGACTACCAAATAGCAGATTTTAGCAATTCACTATTTGGTAATCGCAAACAGTGTTGTACAAATGTGAGTTCAACACATTTAGCGATTCCCAGTGGGTCGCAAATAGACTTACCACATTAATATTCATGAGGTAAGTCTTGGTTTGCAACCCATTGGGAAATCTCAAAAATCACAGAGATTGTGGCCTGCTGGAGTCAGCAGGGCACCATGCCTGTAACTGGTTTTAAATAAAGTAATGTTAAAAGAAAATGGGATGCGTGTCCAAATGCAAATTGAAAGATTTCCCCCAACATTCACAAAGGGGAAGGGGTCCTTTGCGGACCCCTTCACATTTGCGAGTGGGTTGCCACCTACTCGGAGTTGGTGGTAAAATGTGAATTTCTGTTGCAAAACATTCACACATACCACTGTGAGTCGATACTAGGAAGGGATTACCTATACATTCCCCTTCCTAATAAAATCGCATTTGTACATGCAAAAATGCTTTTTTGCATTCACAAATGGCCCGATTCTGCAAATCAGGCCTTTAGCGACCTAAAAAAAGCATTGTCCATCTGTCCTACAGTTGCTTATCTGGCACCTTTTGTTTGTTGAGTTCAGGTCCCTTATGTTTAGGAACATAAGCTTAAAGGAGTGAGCATTCAAGCCCATTTAAATATTTTGTCATATGGAACGACGCACGACTTACAGATTGGTCATACCTGGAGGGTACACCCACCCCCTGCTGACACACAAAAAGTAATTTAAGGGGCAAAGATCGCTGTGCTTTCTTAGGGTTGCTATGAAGAGGTCTTGAAATAGCTTGATTGAGCGGTTTTTAAAGGTGAGATTTCGTTCTCTCTGCTGATCCTCATGATGGCCTCTATTTAATCACAGTAGTGGGCTACCGTGGCTTCAGAGCAGGGCAGTCTGAAGCCATCCTGTGCACTCGGTTGAGTCTGATAAGATGAGTGTCCAGATCACCCTCAATAGTCTGTAGGAGGGCTTGAGCGAAGCCTAAAATGTTGACACCTTCCATGCCTTTGCAGATTCCTTAATGTTGTGGCTCTCCGTGTGCCCCGATGCATTTGATGTGGGGGATGCACCAGGAAAGGTGACTGAGGTAACCGCTGCAAGGGTATCAGCGAGAGACACCAAAATGTTTCAGGTGAAGGAGCACCCCATTGGTGCAGGTGTCCTGGAGCATGACTGGGTCTGCAATCTAATGAACCTCCACACAGGCTCCAACAATGGTAAAAGGGCAGCTTTGACTGAGCTGAGCATCGCTGCCTATGCAAGGGTAGTGTTGGGGGCCACAGGGGGCCAGGTGCTTTTGCTTGCTCAATGCTGTCAGGAATCCAATGTTAGGACCAGATGGGGCCCCGTAGTGTCCATGAAATCCACAGTCTACAGTGAGCAGTTGTTTCTGTGGGGAAAAAACAGTAAAAATAATAAATGAATGGAAAGAGAGAGTGGAAAGGAAACAGCATAGGGACTATCAGGTGGCAGTTGGTGAGTAGGAGACAGGAAGGTGGTGCAGAGGGGGCAGGAGGTGATAAAATATATGGTGCAATAATCAGGGTAGAAACCAAGGAAACACAAGCATTCACACAGAGTGTTGAAATGCAAAGGAAAAAGAGTCCTTTCATGTAGTGGAAGAAAACAACTCAGCCAATAAGACCAAATAGACATCTTGGTGGAACAAACACAAGAATTGGGTGGAAAGCCATCAAATCAGCAATTACCCGAGATAGACAGTAAGGCCACCTAATCATGACAAGGGGCTGACGCAAAGCTCATTCTAAGCATATGTAATGTAAAGAAGACAATAAGTCACTGATTGACAGCTAAAGCTATCTGTAGCTGAGGTTTAAAAAAGTTACTAATTTCCTATTCAGACACAAGAGGACAGATCTGGCAAGAGTCACAAACCTATCAGGAGTGAGGGACTGATTATGAATTGTGAGAATGTGCCTCGTTTTGCATGGTTGCCCCCGTTTTTTTGTGAATTGATGCTGCTGAGCTTTTGACTCTGTGCTCTGGGGCACTGCTAACCAGGCCCCTGTGCAAATTCTCCGCCCCCTCAAACATGTTGAGATTGGCTTACTCCTTATTGGCATATTAAACGTTCCCATTACACCATAGCAGATGGTGTCCAAAAATACACCCATGGCATGCAAAGTTACATGTCACCTATGGATTATAGAAATACTGTGCGTTCCACTGAAAGAAAAACATGACTCCAGGCCTACCACTGTTGCCTAGTTGCTGCAGTTTTAAAACTGCAGCCAAACTGTCAAAATACCATTTTTGACAGAAGAAAAACCTTCCTTTTAAACTTTAAAAAGTCACCCTATGTAGGTGATCTATCCCACAAGAGGGTGCATGGTATTTAAAAGTAGGACAACTAGAAATTTAAAGTTAAAAATCTCCTTATAATAAGCTCACCCACAGAGAAAAACTGAGAAGCAATAACAAATATGAACTCTGCTATCTCAGGCTGGGGACAAGCTAGAAAATTATTGAACAATTATTTTTAATATTTATTAGCCCAACTTAATGGTGAAGTTAGAATTGTTGATAAATATTAGTACAAGGGACTTTCAGAAAGTTGTCGTTTCACTGCCTGAAGCTCCTGGAGGATAATTGGCATTAGCCGTCGACTGTCTCCCAGCTGGTGAATAGCCTTATGGGGTGTGAAATCTGCTCTCAGAGAAAAGACACAGGCCTGTGGGTGGGGAGGTGATTTCCTCTGTCAGGAATCCCAGTTGGGCTGTGCCCAGGAACTTAATTTACTCCAAAGGGCCCTCTCCGGTCACAAGCAGATGGCTAGTGCCAGGCATACATTTATCATCCCCTGGCATCCTCTTCAGCACACTCTGGTCCTTCGGAAGAACTGAAGAAGAACTGCACCTGCTGTTTGAGATCTATAAGTAGACCTGAATGACTGGATCTGCTCCCACTTGTACACAGGAAAAAGAAGTGTACTTCAGGGGTCAGTTTGCTGACCTTCTTTGTGCCTACAAGGATACTATAAGCTTGAAGAGTCTTTTTACGGAGGTGCCCAGCTGACCAGTACCAACAAGTCTTGACCTGGACGCTAGTGTTTGCCACTGATAGAGTGAGTTTTTATTCTCAAGTGTTGTTCCTGAGGTCCTGGCACACCTGGCTGTGTCTACCTGGACTTCTCTACCACCTCTAAAAACCTGGGACTTGAAACTTTTTTTGAACTTCAAGACCTCCAGAGAAAAAGGACAAAACTGCCAAGCTAATCTACCCAAGGCACGACCTGGCTAGCGTGAAGAAACTAGTTTACCTCACTTTGAGCTTTTACACAGCAGCAAATCTGTTTCAGCAGGACCTCAGAGAGAAGGTATTTGACCTCATGGAGCCCTCATCAGACACAGCCTGCCCCGCTGGAGGACTCTGAGCTCCAAAGAAGAGATTATATGGCTGAATTATATCTTGGCGGTACAGCTACTCCATCTCAATTGCAACAGAGCATCTATACCGCCAAGATAATGGACGACCGGCCACATTTGGATGCACACGGACCTTAGGTTTAATTATGGTGGAGATTACTCCATCACCGCTGTAATTAAATCCCTCCAAAGGCCTCTAATTCTGCCCATGTAATTTAGATGGGCAGAATTAGAGGTCTGTTTTCAAAGTGCATCACCATCAGAAAAACCCTGGTGTTAAGATGCAATCTGCTTAATGTTCTCACATGGCGAAGGGAGCATTTTCTTTTCAGAAAGAAAATCCCCATTTTCAAAAATATAATCCTGCATCAGGATTTTCTTTTTGGAAATAAAAGTGAAAACTGTTTATGGTTCAAATCTCTTTATTCAAGAAATGCCAGAATGCATAATACGAAAGCGTCACACTAAACATCACAGTGCAGGGTCATGCGTTCATCAGCATTCTATTATTTCAAACAGATCAAAACAAGTCCCAACCCATGTCACTCCCATCACCCACCCCAAACTCATTCAGCCTCTCCAGTGAGCATTAGAAGATAACAGCATGATACATATCACCAAGACTCATGACATGATAGGGTAGCAGAGACAAGTTCAAACAGGAGCCGTATACGAAGATATTTAGGGCATGTCAGTTTCCGGAAGTCATGCGACAGGAGAGATAAGTAGGGGAGCCGTAGTTTCCCAAATGAAACACCTTGATTGAGGAGGGTTAGCGTAATCTTTTCCATGCCTAATATGTACTACAATCGATGGAGCCACCCAAGGTCAGTAGGCGTATGCGTCATCCCCCAGTGTGAAAGAATATTCTGAACAGCCGCACCCAGAGCCAAACCTATTTAACTTCCTTGCTTAGACTTCAATGGATACGTGAGGGGATTAGGTAGACTCAGTAACATGTAGGAGGGAAATCTAGGAAGTAGTGTATCAAGGTGGAGATTGATATCATCAATTACCTGAGACCAATAGGTTTGAAGTCGGGGCAGTTCCAGAGTAAATGCACCAATGTCCTCTGAGCTCCGCATCCTCTCCAATAATCTGCCCAACGTTCTGGGTTAGCCCTGTGTAAGCGTACTGGGGTGAGGTAATGACATGTAACCACTTTAGTGAGTGTTTTTGTGAAAGCTGTGTTACAAGCAGTGTGTCTGGCTTTGTGATATATCTCCCCCATTCCTTGTCGGTAAATTGTCTACCAAGTTCTGCTTCCCACCGGTTTTGTCTGTCTATGTGCCTATTAGCTTTATTCACCAGGGCATATAGTTCACAGATAAGTTGTTTATCAGAAGAACTAGTGTTCAGCCACCTTTCATAGGGAATGAGGTATCTCTGAGTGTTGCGTCTCTTATCGGTGTGCAAAACCCAATGAAGGAGATGTAAATAGTGTAAGCGCTCTGTTTTGGGAAGGGCAAAGTCAATGCGTAAATGATGAAAAGGGATCACTCCCTCCCTGTCAAGCATATGGCCCATAGAGTGACAGCTTGCATGTCACCACTTAGCAAATGTGTTGGGACCCATCTCAGGGTAGAAGTCTAGATGGTCGAACAGCGGCAGAAGAGGAGAAGGAAAGAAGGTGAGACCGCGTCTGATGCTGACTTGATCCCAAACATCCATGGTCACCTTTGTGATTAGGGATAGATAAAGAATTTTGGGTCGATACGTCTTCTTCAGAAAAGGGAGCTTCCTGGGAGTTCAGATTTGTCCCTGTTCCATTCAACCCAATAGCGTAGTTGGGCTGCTTGGTAAGAGAGTTGGAGGTTCAGGATGCCCAGGCCCCCAGCGTGAGGAGCGAGGTAGCTGAGTGAATAGGACAGGTATGCCCAGACATGGGTCTCATGCTCTCCATGCCACTGGAGTCAAGCTAGCCTGGCTGATGAGGGGTGAAACCCCGAAACCGGTCCTTGGATGCTTGTTTCTAGTCCAGGGAGGACCTGGCTTGGCAGTTTGGACTGGATTGTTCCCATGGGAACAGGGTCAAGACTGATTTGCATATGGCTGGGTCTAAACTGGAATGGCATGGGGAGCAGAAAAATGATGGATTTAGGCCCAGATCTCTGCACTGGGGTAAATGTATGACATTGTTCAGCATTCTGTCCATCAATTGTTCCTTTTGCATATGTCACCCCGAGTGAGTGGGACTGCTATGCCCAGACGTGGGTCCAGTGCTCTCCATGCCACTGGAGTCAAAGTGGCCTGGCTGATGAGGAGTGGGACCCCAAAACCAGTCCTAGGATGCTTGTTTCCAGTCCAGGGAGGATCTGTCCTGGCAGTTCGGGCTGGATTGTTCCCATGGGGTACAAAGTCAAGACTGATTTGCATGTGGCTAGGTCTAACTGGAATGGTATGGGGAGCAAAAAACGATGGATTTAGGCCCAGATCTTTGTACCGGGGTGAATGTATGACATTGTTCAGCATTCTGTCCATCAATTGCTCTTTTTGCCTTCTTCATGCATGGCCTCTTCCCAAGCCACACAAATTGATGTCGCTGTGACAGCAGTTTAGGGATAATCCCCTCAGGAGTGCCAGGTGAACCATTTGAAACGGATATAGGATCTTAGGTAGAACAGTGCAAGATAGTTGGTGATGGCTTGGTGTATCTGTGTCACTACCTTGGGTACTGTAACATTGTTTCACTCATCCGCCACGTCCGTGTAGAATGCTTTGTTGGCATAAGTGCCATTGAAAATGATACCGCTGCGTGGTCAGACAATGTAGCAGGGAGTATCTACATTTCGGAGGTTTGTGTGTGTGTATCTTTCGTGCCAAGTAAATAATCCAACATGGTGTTGGTTTTGTGCATGTGGGAGAAAAGGACTGTTCACGTGTGTGTTTGAAACGTTCTCCACAGATCCTAGAGCCCCAGTACTTTAAGCCACCCGTGCTCGCTTTCCAATAGAGCCCCTGTTTGACTGTGTCTGTGTGTCGACCTGTCTAGGTCATTATCTAAGACTAAATTGAGGTCCCCTCCTATCAAGACCCTCCTCTCCAGAGTAGACATCAATTCAGTCAGAGCTGTGCATAAGAGACCTTCTTGTCCCTCGTTCGGGGCGTAGACAGTGCCCACCACAAATGATTGTGCATTAAGAGTGATAAGTAAGGAGACAACCCATCAGTTCAACCCCCATGAATCCAACCCTGTCGTTAAAGGTGTGTGACACCAGAATGGCCACTCCTGTTGTCTTAGTAGAGGAGGAGGAAAGAATTGGTGGTAAAGGTGCGTAAGCATAGTCTGTGACAGTTCTTTGAAAGTAGGTGTGGCTCCTGGAGCAGGCATATGTCTGCCCCTGAGTTTTCCAGGTACGATAGAACCACTTTGTGTTTTACAGGGTTTTTAGGGCCTTTCACCTAAGGGTTGTACCTGACTTTATTCATACCAATAAGCCTAAGGGCTGTAGTGAGAGTCATTTTATGTCTAAAAAAGCACCTGGTGTCATGTCTCCCAGAGCCTGCCAGTGTCATACATGTACTGTGTTGTGACTGCTGCATAGGTGAGCATAACCCCAAACTAAAGAACCCCAATGAAAAATATAAATTTACATGCTAAAGAAAACATGAACATACTATTTGAGAGAACGAACTTACAGTTCCACAGTTCCCTGTCCCCCCGAACCAACACCTGGCCGGCCAGCAGTAGGAATGGTGATAGTGACATGCCCTGCCATGTTATGGAAGGTTAGTATTAGCCAGTGGCGTGAGAATCGACTCCAACACCACTTGCTAACCCTTGGCAATCGTCGCTGGATCTGGACGAGTGCTCCCCATCCCCACCCTGCATCCACGCCAGCGGGACCGGTGATTTATTGAGCAGGACGGGGAGGTCTTCTGTGGCGAACCATCAGCTGCAATGTCTATCGCCACAACGCGATACATTTCTTCCAGGGAGCGTTGTTGAAAGAGTTTTCTATCCAGACGAAAGATGAGGCAAAACGGATGCCCCCATGAATATGGCTTCCCTATGCTCCGCAGGTGAGAGATGGCAGATCAGAAATCTCAATGTTTGTGTGAGGTGATCGCAACCAGGTCCTGGTAGCGAGTTGGTATTTGGTCTCAAAATTTGATTGGATTTCTCTCCCGAACTTTGCGCAGTATATGCTCTTTCACCTGAAAATTGTGGATGCAAATCAGAATGTCCGCTGGAGGGGCATTTCTGATCGCGACAGGCCAACTCGGTGAGTTTGGTCCATTTTTATTTCCATGTCTGGGGGGGAGCTTCCAGGAAGGAACTGAAGAACCCTGTAAAGTAATATCATTGCGCGCCTCCTTGATGAAATTCCCCTGATTTGCATATTTTTATGGCGGGATCTGTTTTCAAGAAAGGCAGTCAGATCAGGGCGATCCCATCAAGAGAAGCAGCCCCAAGGTCCAGTAATCACCAGGTAATTAACCCCCCACCAAGAGAAGGCGGAGGCCCTTGCCCCAGCCCCCAGAGTTGATAGCTGAGGAGATGTCCCAGCAATGGCAGCCTCAGGGCAGCTAAAGTACCATGAACCCTCCACAGGTGTGCGGTAATCAAGCTCTCTCCATTGTGACACCACAGTATGTGTTAGCCGGAAGAGTTATGTTTCTCTGGTGCCCTGTGTTCATCCCCTCCGGGCAGGGGGCTATAGCAGGGAAGTTGATGTCTAGGTAAGCGCAACCAGTTCCCCATATGCAGGGTGAGGTAGGCAGGAAAGCCAAGCAGCTCACCGGGCCCCCCTCACCGACTGAGCCCAGCAGCCGTCAAGGCAGGGTTCTGCAAAGAGCCAGGGCCAACCCTCCCTGAATCCAACAGGATAGGAGTCCCCAGTGCCACACCTGTTGCTCACTTGCCGTTATTCCATATCCAATGCAGTCCATGCCTCAGGTTGTCTCCAAAGGCCTCCCTCAATTGGCAGCAAGGACACCACTGTGGTCCCAGCCATCCCCTCCCAAGCGGTCACCAGCCAAAATTCCTCTGTCGGCCACTGAAAGATTCTCAGACAGAGAGGACACTTACCATAGCTCACCTCCTTATCCTGGTGCCGGGAAGCAGATATCAGCCCACAGTCCCAGCTGTTCTTTTGTATTCACCACCACCAGTGGGACTCGATTCTGGGTAGGCAGGACTTGGCAGGGCACCACTTGCATAGATCTACAACCGCAGGCCTCAAGCCTCCCTCATCTCGGAGCGCTTAGCCACCAGCATCCCCCACAGGCCTCACAACGGTCCAAGGCCACCTCCGAAGCCCACCAGGAGCACTGTCAGGACAAGATTCCGGCCAGAGTATGGGACTCACTCACACCGCTAAAGTGGCGGAACAGTATCAGTGCTGTTGTCGGGCAGTCGCGCTCCGGTATGGCTAAGGCCAGTGGCAGGACAGAAAGAAAGGGAAAGACATCCTACCTGTCTGCCATCTTGGCCATGCCCCAGAAAATTGTCTAAAAGAAAAAGGTAAACAGTTTGGTGCAGAGCTCCGTCATGTTGCCAGAGCCCTGCACAAACTGTAAACAGCATTGACAGGAACTGCCATGACTGGCAGTTATTTCTAAATTTGGGTGGTGGAATTGTCTTGGCCGGGCAGACATTAAATCCTCTGCCAGGGCAACAGAGATTCCTCCATCTGCCAAAAATTCGATCAGACCCTAAATCGAAATCTTGACAGGCGAAAAGTATCTGATCAACAGGAGGACTTCCCTGGGAGTGAACTTCAAACTTTTCCACTCACAGCTTTTCCCGCCAAAACCAACAGCTTTACTGGGACCTTGTCCAACATCTATCTGACATCATGGAGCCCTCCTTGTATAAAGCATGCTGCCTGGCTGCTAAAGGATTTTGATGTCCAGAAATAAGACAAAATCCCCATAGAAAACCACTGACCACGTCAAACGGATGGTGCATCCGACTCAGGCTCCATCATGGTCAACCAGAAATCACAATTAGGCCACACTCTACCACGATCATTGACTATCATTAGCGCATTGCACTTTTTGGGGCTACTTTGACTTAAATCTTCTGAAATACATATCTGCAGTTCCCATTATGGGCTTCTTGTAGATTTGGTGTCATTTTGCTCGTTAGATTATTCTTGAGTTTATGAATTGAGCTTTTTATTGTGTCGCATTTTTGACTTTTTTACTGTTTTGGTATTACTAAATGCTTTCACACATTTTCTCTAAGCTAAGTCTTCCTGCTCTGTGCCACAGCTACCAAGGGTTGAACTCAAGAAAGATTTATTTTTTTGTGTTGTAATTCTTTATTAAGAATGAAACTATATTGCAGTACATTACTGAAACAATCAACCGGATCTAACAAGATTGTGCCATTATTCCTTGTGGTGGACCTCGATCCAGTGCAACTAATGAACCACTTTCTCACGTGTATGCAAAGAGTTCTGAGAAAGTGTGGCAGCCACCTTGCACGTCATCCCTGAGCCAAGGGAAAAATGAAAGTGAAACAGTGTAGAAATCAGTCAGATTGGGTAAAGAAGTTAAATATGTCTTCTGCTTTTTGTGCAAGATGTTCTAATAGGTTGACTTCAAAGACAAAGTATTTCAGAGTGTGGAAGTTTAATAAACAAAGAAGTAGGCCTCAGGTGGGTCTTGCAAAGTGAAAACATTTTCAGCTAAATGTGTGAAGAGAACAGGAGTAGAGCTATGGAATGGTAGTAGGAAAATCACTGCTGTAAAAAGCAGGTGCCTGTGCTATGTAAGACACTTTGACAATACTCTGCAGAAAATGGGAAGCCAGAGAAAGTGAGTAAAATGCTGACAAAGTGAATCACACAGAGCTTCTCCCAGAATGAGTGTTGCACATGATCTGGATCACCTGAGGATAGTGAGTCAATATTTTGAAAACCCGTTATATAAAACACATTGCCTTAATCAATTCAGGAAGAAATACCTACCTGGAATGCAGTTTTACAGACGGATATAGAAGAGAGATGGATAATTTTCAAAGGGGTACAAAAGTATTAATGACATAGTGATTACAATGACGTCATGTTGTTTATAAAAGTCACCAAAAAATCAGTACAACAAAAAAATGTCTATGTGAAAAAGTGTGATTCCCTTTTTTGGACGCCCTAGCTGAGTATGCCATTGAGTCGTTTCACTTATTAATTAAATTGCCTGGTACTATTTGGTCAAAGGTCATCATAGATTTCTTTGGAACAATTGACTACTGCTATTATTTGTTAGTACTACAAGATGATTATCTCTATTTCTTATAGACCAGTGTCCTTGTTGTCTGCCGAAATCTTACTTGCGGTATTAGATGACACATGTTCAAAATGGGGAATTCCAGTTCTATTAAAATTAGGCAATAATCCAACTTTTACTAGTAAGGGATTTGACTCATTCCTGAACCATATGGGAGTTAAACATCAGAAGATTACTGCATGTTGTTCTCAGGCTAATGGAATAGCAGAGAGGCTAATTGCAACAGGGATGAAAAAACATATAGATAGAAAGGCTAATGCAATTATCAAAGAATCAAATATTGTGACAAGTTTTGCAAGATTATTTAAATACTCCACATGGGTTCACTGGTAAGTGCCTAGCTAAGCTTTTATTTGGCCAAACATGTCAAACATGTTTACTCCAAATCTAGGTAAAAACTCTAGTGAAATACGTAATTGTTAAGCAATATACATGAGCAAAAGTACAATTTAAAATGTATGCAGATTAAGTAAAAACATGCTTAAACTTCAAGTTACTATCTGGAAGGTTTGGAAGACTTATGGACCCTTGATTGACATTCTGTTAAAGATAATTCAGGGGTTAGGGACCATGGTGTCAGTTCACTCAGGAATTTAAATAATAATTTACTGGAAATGCTTCACATTTCAAGAGGTATCATTCTGATGAGGTATAAGAGTCCATCAGTATACCAAACACCATTCAAGAAGAGACTACTTTGGTCAAAGTACATACATCTAGTGGCAAGAACAGTGGTGAAGATGGAGTGACTATCCATTTCAAGATTTCCAGACTGTCAAGGAGATCAACAAGAATATTCAAAGACCACAGAGATTGACTGAACAGTTGTAGTACTTCAGTCATAGTCGACAGATTTTTTTATTTATTTAATTGTCATTATGTGTTTGAATTTTCCTTATATTTTCTCTTATTTTTCATCTGCTAAATTTTAACTAGAAAATTGTGTTTCAATGATACTATCCATAAAACAGATGTAAAATACCATTCAGTGAGCAGAAGGACTGTGCTATTGTGGTAAATAATTTCATTACCGGGACTTAATTTGATACAGAAACATAATAAAAATAGCTCAGTAAATAAGAGGCAGAATCCGTGGTATTAGAGGTTCGGAATGGGCTTTATTCCAGTGGTCGATTATAATCGGTTGCTCCAAGTTCCATCACCACGAAGGTTCAGGAAGTGAAGTACATACATTATTGACAATCAATTACTTTATACAATAGGCATTACAGTGAGGCAAATACAAGAGGCGTAACAATTGATAGCAAGGATAATATTTCGCATGCGTAGCTGAAATAGGCGTAACTGGGAATGGTTTAAAGAACGTCATCAGATGTGATGTCATAAGAGGGTGGTTACATGAAAGAATTTCGCAATGTCAGCAGAAATACTTGACAGATATGCGCGCGCAGCAGCATGACGTGTGATTGACGTGTAACTAGGGGGTGAAGGGGACTTGACATTTGGCTCTACATGTGGCGACAGAAGTCTGGAGGGTCAAGTCAACCTAATCCCAAATCATATCTAACATCCTATGTTTAAAGAACTAAGTTATCCAAAAGAGAGGTCTCTTCGAGTAGAATCTTATTCTATACTGACTATACTGACTGTTAGTGCGTGTACAAGCGTCTAAGTGTCTACACTAGATGCGAGGGCGGAAAACTTCCATAGCAATAGGGCTATGAATTACTTGCATAAAGACAGAGAAGCCGGGCCTTTGCTCGGTAGCTGGAAGAATGTTTACTTAAACTACTAGACAGGAATGCATCGGGCAGGGAACGGAGCAGATAATTTCGAAGGTGAAATACAGTTTTTGGCAGGCAGCAGGCTGATGTCAGGCTTTGTGAGCCGCGCAGAGAATGAGACAAAGTTCATGGCCACAGATGCAGGCTCAGACTGGAGCTTTCAGAGGCAGAAGGCAAGAAGAGTTCGAAGACAGAATCAGGGCCTACTTGCCTGGACTGTAAAATGGCATAAGTGAACCATATAAAGCCGGTGGCCTTTCATACTTAAGAATGGAATATCCGGCCTGTTCATGGCGGATCTGACAGAGGACATGTTGACGGTGGACGCACATGTGTTTGCGTCTTCATAACTGGAACTGGAGGGAACATACATGTATTTGTAACATGCACATAGAACCGTTGGGGTCCAAGATAGGGGACATAACTGATCAGAAAAATCCATATTTCCACATTCCCTCCTTGTCCCCTACTTGCCCGTCAAGAGATATCAATCTTCATTAATCCATTGATCTGTTCATATAGCATCATTTGTTCTTCTTTCTTCTTCCGGGATCTTGAATGAAAATCTTGATGTGGAATGCACGATGTGGCACACAGACCACAAATCGCTGGTCCACATTGCAGGCATAAGCAGCAACTGAATAGTATGAGAAGGCCAATACCTAGGAAAGATAGGACCTTCCATCCAAAGGTAGATAATACACTCCAAAACCAACTGGACCAAGTCCAGGTGCCTGGATTCTGGTGTATCTGGCTTACAATCTTATGAAGGCGAGTTATGGCTTTATATACAGATGGCGAATTTTCTGGTATGAAAATGCAACAGCTTGATCCGATGACCCTACAAGCTCCGCCCCTATCGGCCAGGATGACGTCAAGGACAAGACGATTTTGAAGCACAACAATCCGCATAGCAGACTGCTCTTCTGTTAAATTGCCTAAGGCGGAAATAGTTTCGTTCACTACTGCTTCAAGGGTTCTAGTTAATCTACGTATCAGTTTACTATTAGTAACGGTACCTATATAGGGAAAGAGACCTTTATTGAAATCTGTGTATTTTTCCCATGCTGTTTCAGTGTAATCGACTATTGGGAGATCTCTCCTTACTCTATTATATACTAAATGAATATTTCTGTGATAATCAGGAGGAGCTAGAAAAACAGGTGGCAAAAGAAATCCAATGTAGCAGGTACCATCCCAGTCTAGAGGCAAACGTACATATGCCGTCTGACCACATATGAAATAGGAATGGCGGGAAGCTCTAAATGTAGACTTGCCTTGATCACTAAATTCTACTACAGTGGTGCATTTACTTTGGCCCATATGTATGGAACCATTCTTTCTTACACATAATTCACCTTTAACTGGAAATATTGACATAGCGGGCAAAATTGGAGTAGCTTCTGATTCGACATTTAGGATCATAAGATTAAGCGTAAAATTACCTAATCCATACACTTCATTTTCTAGATCAGTTCCTGTTCTCTGAGGAAGTCCCTCCTTGTTAGGGTGGCAGACTTTAAGCAAAACTAAGTTCAAATTTCCCCATACCCAGTTATCTTGATAAACTGCAGAATTCGAATCTAGAGAATTAAGTAGACTAAACCATGCTCCACAGGAGCCGTTGTGTGTGAACGGGTATGGAAAGAGAGGTAGAATTCCTTTATAATTCTGATAGGGAGGGAGTCGGCCACATATCCAACAATTTGTAGCATTGCTGACCTGATGGGAATGATGTAACATATTAATAAACGTGTTATTGCGCAGCGCAAATCTATAAGACAACTCAAGCGGAGGTAATTCACTAAAAGAATGTTCGGCAGTAACATTGTAAACATGTCTAGAAATAGGATAATATATGTGCAACAATACACTTGCAGTAATTATTAAAAGACTTGAGAAAAACAAAATTAATAACGTCACTATGCAATGACTACGCAGTGATTTACAGTACGCCTGTCGTTTCAACATTTTTCGGGTGCTTTCTCTATTCAGGTCCAAGGGATACATGTCAGAGACAATTCAACCGCTTCACCTTGGAGAGGACTTAAACAATCAAATTGCTCGACTGATTGGGCCTGAGCTTTAATTTATAATGTTCGGAATCACTTTTTTCCACAAAAGGAAGTTTTGAGTCAATGGGTGAAGACACACAAGGTGTGATATTCACTTCTGATTGTGGTCCATGAAATTTCTTGATATGACTTGAATGAATCCAGCCTTTCCTGCCCTCGATCTTCACGGCTGTTCTTGTGGTGAGCAACACCAACTGGGGCGTCCTCCACCTAGGTTCCAGCTGAGTCTTTCGATCAAAGTTCCTCACGAGGACCAAGTCTCCTGGAACTACGTCATGGGGTTTCACCTCAGTGTTGTCAGGAAAAGCTGCAGCTACCTGTGAACGACAAGATTGTAGTGCAGACATCAAGGAAGCCAAGTAATCTGTCAGCATATTACAGTCAATATCAGTTATTTTGCGTGGTATGGGCGTCCCCCACATATTTGGTGGTCTGCCGAAGATCACTTCATACGGGGATAGCCCTGTTCGAGAGTGTGCTACCATTCTCATGTAAAAGAGTGCAACTGGTAATGCTACTACCCAGTCGACACCTTTCTCTCTGCATATTTTGGATAATCTTATTTTCAGAGTCTGATTATGTCTTTCTACGAGACCTGCTGCTTCGGGGTGTCGGACACAGTGGAATTTCCACTGATAGCCTAACAGAAGTGAAACGTGTTTCATTAATTCGGATGAGAACGGCTGGCCGTTATCTGAGTGAACAACACGTGGTAAACCGTATCGTGGGAAGAATTCTCGAACCAACTGTTTGGCAGTAGTCGGGGCAGTGTAATCTGAAACCGGGTATGCCTCCGTCCAACGGGAAAGAGCACACACAACTACGAGAACATATTTGAATCCTCTACATCGTTCCATCTGGATATAATCCATCTGGAGGACTTCAAAAGGATGATCAGGAGGCTGAAATCCACCCTGTTCTACGGGGACGCTTTTTCCTGGGTTAAACTGGCAACAGATCATACAGGTACGAACCTTTTGTTTGGCTGCTGCTCGCAAATGTTTATTGAACCAAATGTGTTGAATGCTGTCTAGCATGGCTTTTTCTCCTAGATGTGCTGGACTATGTATAGTGTTAATAATGACTTGGACCATTGAATCAGGAAGGAACCACACAGACTTTTCCTTCATCATCCATCCTTGATCCGTTTGGATCCCTCCTAATTCAGTCCATTTCTTTATTTCGTCTGGTGTAGCATGTGTCTGTATATCAATTACGTCAAGAGTAGGATCTTTAACTGTCATGCAATGTGTGGGCGGCGGGACTATTGTCTTTGTCATGTCGGATGTCTGAGTTTGAGCAGTCTGTTTAGCTGTTCTGTCAGCTAGATCATTGCCTTGAGAAATGATATCAGTAACTTTCGTATGAGCTTTACATTTCATGATTGATATTGCAGTGGGTAGATGTATTGCATCTAATAAGGCATGAATGAGGGGTCCGTGCTGAATGTGGGCACCGTGAGAAGTTAAATAACCTCTCTCTCGCCACAGCACGCCGAAGTCATGTACAACTCCGAATGCATAACGTGAATCAGTGTATATGTTGACTTTTTTATTTGTGGCTTGAATACAGGCTTGTGTCAGAGCGATGAGCTCTGCTGCTTGAGCTGACAAGGTATTTATGCAATTTGTTTCAATGATTTCAGTATCTGTTGTGACTGCGTAAGCGGCCACTAATTCTCCTGTACTAGTTCTCATACATGAACCATCTACATACAACGTCAGGTCTGGGTCTGACAATGGGACATCGGTTAAGTCTTGTCTGGGTTTCGTCGTGATTGTAGTAACTTCAATACAGTCATGAGCTAGTGGGTCTGTTCCATTTACAGGTAAAAGTGTGGCAGGATTCAATGTGTTACAACGTCTGATTTCTATATGTGGCTGAAACAGTGTTAGTTCGTACCCTGTAAGTCTTGCTATAGTCAAATGTTGTGTTTGCGTTCGATTCACAAGAACCTCTACTGCATGTGGTACTTGAACTGTCAAGGGATGTCCTAACACTATGGCATCGCTTTGTCTGATTGCTAAAGCTGTCGCTGCCACTGATTTCAGACACGCAGGCAAAGCCTGAGCTACGGGATCTAATGTACTAGAAAAATAAGCACATGGTTTGTGTGCTCCTGCTTGTTCCTGTGTGAGTACTGACAAGGCAGTACCTTCGCGTTCTGTAACAAAGAGTGTAAAATGTTTTCTGTAACATGGTGTTGCTAAAACAGGTGCTTGGCATAGAGCTTTCTTTAAGCTTTCAAAAGCTTGTGTATGTTCCTGAGTCCAAGGGAGAACAGTCGATGTGGCTGCCTCCTGTGTTGTCAACTGAATGAGTGGTTTTGCTAGAAATGCATACTGAGGGATCCACTGTCTACAATATGAAGTGAGGCCTATGAAAGCCCGCACCTCCTTTTGTGTCTTGGGTATTGGCATGTTAGCTATTAACTGAATGCGGTCGGGTGTAAGCTGCCTCCCCTCCTTGGACAGCGAGTGTCCAAGATAAACAACTCGCTGGACACAGAATTGCAGCTTAGAAGGGGACACCTTGTGCCCCTTTTCGGTTAGAAATTGTAAAACTGTCAGTGATGCTTTCTCACATTCGGTTTCGCTTCTAGCGGTGATCAGCAGATCATCGACATATTGAAGCAGAGCAGTGTTAACTGGCATGCGGATACTGTCGAGTTCTCGTTTTAGTGCTTGGCTATAGATGCTGGGGCTTTCTGTAAATCCTTGAGGTGCGCGGGAGAATTTAAAGCTACGTCCATTTAAACTAAATCCGAACAAATATTGGCTTTCCGGATCTATTGGGACGCTGAAAAAAGCATTCTTGAGATCAATTACAGTAAAGAATGTTGCTTCGGAATCAATAGCTGTCAGTAATGATGAGATATCTGGGACCACAGGGAATTGTGGCACAATGCATTTGTTTAATTCGCGCAGATCAATAACCAATCGATATACTGGCGGGGCCTTCGGATCTGTTCGTTTGAGAATCGGAATTATCGGTGAATTACATACATTGGAGTCTGTTTCTACAACCACTCCTTGGGCAATGAGCTCGTCAATGATTTGTAGTAAAGCCACTACAGCATCTGGTGGTAACTTGTATTGTCGCATTCGTGGTAGTACCACTCCTGCCTTTAGTGTAACTCGATATGGTGTAATATTCATGCAACCAACATCAGTAGGGCCTTGTGCCCATAGATGTGTAGGTAAAGTCTGCAGTCGGGGATCCATGTCTCTAGACACATAATGACCTTTGAAATCACGTAAAAACAATCTTACTCCTTCCGGAGAGCAACATATTATAGCTCCTAGAGCTTTCAGTGTTTTTATTCCTAACAAGTTTTCTGGACATGATTTAGTAAGTAATAAATCTGTAGTTCGGGTCAAAGGTCCTATCGTAAGTGGAAGAGGTTGTGACACTTCATTAACAATAGGTTTTCCTGAAAAACCAAGGGAAATATTCTGAGAGCCTGAGAGGGGTGCCCCTGGAACTTCACTACGTTTTATGGTTGTTCGACTTGCCCCTGTATCAAGTAAAAATTTTCTATCTTGACCTAATAATTCACTATGTACATAAGGTCCTTCTTGGTCTACAGGGACCTCGATAAGGGGTAAGTCAACTTCCCTCTCTAGGCTGGTTCATGCGTATCGTTGGTAATCAGGATAGTCATACTGTGCGGTCTGGTACAGCTGTTGTGTCGTGGTTTGTGTGGCAGCAGCAGGCAACGCTGGTGCGGCCGGCACAAACTGTATAGACTGTTGTGGAGCTGGCATGGACTGTGCATGCTGCGGTGCTCCTTGTTCATTCTGATCCTGTCTAAGTGGCCGTGGTCTTTCTTTTGTAATACCTGTGGCGATATTACGCTTCAGGACTGGACAATCGTGTACATAATGACCTGGTTGTTTACAATAGTTGCATGTCCCTTTTACAGGTCCTGTTGAGTCACTGGAATGTGTCGTACCCCTTTTATGTCCTTCAGCTGGAACTGTCTGGGAAACTAGCATTTTCATTTTCGTGTCTTTCATACGTCTGTGTTCATGTTCTTGTTCCTCTCTAATTCTATTGTGATGGTATTGTAACATTTGTAACATTTGTGATGGAGTGTTACCTTGCCATGTACTCTCGAATTTTAATACTCTATTCTTCACTTGAGGCAAGGCATTTTCTACTAATTTGGTCACAAACAGATGTGGGTATGATTCGCTACTTGCTTTTATGCCACTGTTTATACCAAAACATTTTTCAAATCGGGCATAGTAATCGCTAGTGTCTTCATCTTGCTTCTGTTTACAGGCTGAAATTGTACCCCAATCTTCCTTTTTCGTAGTTAATAAACGTGGCAGTACCTGTACTAGTAAACCTGGTAGTGCTTTAGTTTTATCCTCAAGCCCCGAACCTGGACCTCGGGCCTTTTCTTCTGCTTCTAATGCTGACCATTCTATCTTTTGGTCGCCTACCTCCCACTCTTTTTCCTTGAGTTTTTCATAAATGCCAGCAGGCATCAATACCTTTAATATGGTCATAATGTCGGGATAGGTATACTCTCCCATGAGTAACATGTCTTTAATTTCTCGGTGGAAACCTGCGGGGTCTTTGTCATGACTGGGTACCACTTTCTTCATTTCTAACAATTCTATTTTCGATATGGGTGTATATACAAATACGCGTTTAAACTCATTGTCCTCGCCTTTTATTGGGTGCACTTCTCGTAAGGAATTCTGTCTATCCATGTAATACGTGGTTCTTTCCTTGATGGGCAATGAGACATGTTCTGAACATACAAAAAGAATGTACTGCTTTCTTGATTCTAGTATTTCCTTAATTAACTTAGTACCTGAACCTTTCCATCTATTCGTGAGTAATTCAGTCAATATATCAGGTAAGGGACCAGGATCTGAATGTTGGCTTTTATATAGTATAAGAAGTTGTTGAATCATATAAATCCCAGCTAAACGCTGTTCATCTGGGGTGAGATTCAAAAATGTGTGTGCTACTGTATCATCATCATATTTTCCGGGACTGTCAACCCATTGAACGGCTGACCTGGCTAATTCTTGTTCATCCATAGAATCGAGAAAATGATAACCCCTTCGTTCTCGCAGTAATTTGTCAGCGGCTTGGAACGAATGCTCGGGGGACCTCATATTTATTATAGGTGTTTGGAAATTCCTGTTAGTATCTGGGCGTATCGGACGTATCGGGTCAGTAAGACATCTAGTACTATTACAAGATCTTCCTCTACCTACATAGGCTACGGTTTCTGACTGTCCTGTGGGCAGTCCTGATCCTTCTTCCTCGCTTTGTTCGAACTGGTCTACCGCTAATCTTTCTTCGTGTAAGCGTTCTATTTCTTTACGGATCTTTCTGCACATGGCTATTATACAGTTTTGCCTATCATGTCTCCCTTCTGATATATTCTGGCTCCATCTGGTAAGAATTTGCATTGCTTCCGGGTCTACCCCCGGTCGGTCTTGATTTCTGATCACACAATTTATAAGGAAACGTAACAGTTCCCCCTGTATTTCCACTTTCTGGTATTCCATAGCTCTGTTAATACTTTCAGAATCTCGCCCTGTTTGGACAAAATGGTATATATTATCTAGATGCGCAGTCATTCCTGGTAACTTCCCTAAATACACCGCGGCTCGTCTGATACGTAATGATGCCAGGGTCATTTCGTCCTCTTTTCCGGGCACAGGATCATATCTACAATCTATAAGAAGTTCCTTAAGCGTACGGGCATTTATGAGTTTGGGGGTACGTGAATGTGCAGATTCTTGAAAAGTAAGTTTATTTATTCTGGGTGGTGTAGAAAAAATATTGGTAGCACCTCCGGTAGCCCCGTCTGGGGTATCGGGTGTGAAAGGATTCGTTGACCGTGATACAGCAACTATAGGTGTGGATACAGCTATAGAAGTAGCTGTAGGAACAGATGCAGAAACAGATGTGCTTGCCGGAACTTGTGTCAGAACTTGTTGCTGTAGGGATACGGGTACTGGATCTTGGCGTTGAACCTCCCTGGCAGGCGGTCTATGTGGGGCGGGATTAGCATACTCGGGAGCTGCGTCATCTAAATATGAGGAAAGAAAAACATCTTCTGCGGTTCTAGGATGCCCCTTAGGATGTACCTTTATTGGAAATAATGGGGTTGGCAAGTCTTTTAGTATCTCTGGAGTAGCCTTAGGTAATCCTTCGGCCAGAAGGGGATACATACCCTTCATAAGGGCATGTCTTTGTCTGTCTACTTGTTCTGATTTCACTCGTGCACCTTCTTCAATTAATAGATTTTCTCGGACTTCATTTGAATTCTCTTTACTCTTCTCTTCCTGTCTACGTGCTTTTTCTGTACGTCTATACGATTCTTTACGCCATAATTCAATGGCGTCTTTCTGTGATTGTCTAGCTTTCTTTTTCCATAATTCTTCCTCTACTTTCACGATGCACTCTGCATCCCAGGTCCCCGCTGCGGGCCACCTCTGACTTTCTGGTAATTCCTTAGTGTAGTCTACCCATAAATCAAGAAATAATATAGCGTCTAAGCCATGTTTATGATACATGAAGTACCCTGGAGTGTCCCTAGGAGGAATAGGAACGGCTTCTTCGAGTACCCCTTTTCTTGTTGTGATCTGTCTTAATTTCGAAAAGAGCGGCATATTGAAAGCTGATCTGATACTTGATTTGGAACAAACTTAATACATTAAACACAATAAGGAACAGTCATTCATACCACAATATGCAGAAAACATTTAACATTTAACATTTGACTGAGCAACGATGATGACGGTCTAAGGAAAACTTAATCACTAAACATGATACTCGACTTGAACTGAATTATTCTGAATTTATATACTTGATATACTAGATATACTGCTAAACAGTACAGATACACTGCTGAAACAGTGCAGACCGGATTTGTGTACCCAAACCCGTCTTGACCGGCACAACCTATGTGCACGTCAGAATGCCTCCCCAGTAATGGTACTCACCGGGTAGCTCGGAAACGGAAGGCCTCGGAAACTGGACTGAACTTGAACCGGACTGAACTTGACTCGAACACTTCGGACACTGGACTCGACTTGGGACTTCGGAAACTGGTGGGCCTCTGTATACCTCGGATCTTGCTCTCTCAGCTAGGCTCTGGTCGGGATACTTCGCACTTCTCACCGCCTCGTCTGGGTGTTGATCGCAGCCTCAGTCGCCCCCGCTTGACCGGAGGGAGATACAGGAAATCCTGCTGGTACGCGTTATTGTCCGTCCAGCTGTGGCAGGAGACCGGGCCTGCAACGCACCACCGGCGCGTGAGATGGGAAAGTGTCCCTATTCGGGCGCCATTCATGTGGTAAATAATTTCATTACCGGGACTTATTTGATACAGAAACATAATAAAAATAGCTCAGTAAATAAGAGGCAGAATCCGTGGTATTAGAGGTTCGGAATGGGCTTTATTCCAGTGGTCGATTATAATCGGTTGCTCCAAGTTCCATCACCACGAAGGTTCAGGAAGTGAAGTACATACATTATTGACAATCAATTACTTTATACAATAGGCATTACAGTGAGGCAAATACAAGAGGCGTAACAATTGATAGCAAGGATAATATTTCGCATGCGTAGCTGAAATAGGCGTAACTGGGAATGGTTTAAAGAACGTCATCAGATGTGATGTCATAAGAGGGTGGTTACATGAAAGAATTTCGCAATGTCAGCAGAAATACTTGACAGATATGCGCGCGCAGCAGCATGACGTGTGATTGACGTGTAACTAGGGGGTGAAGGGGACTTGACATTTGGCTCTACATGTGGCGACAGAAGTCTGGAGGGTCAAGTCAACCTAATCCCAAATCATATCTAACATCCTATGTTTAAAGAACTAAGTTATCCAAAAGAGAGGTCTCTTCGAGTAGAATCTTATTCTATACTGACTATACTGACTGTTAGTGCGTGTACAAGCGTCTAAGTGTCTACACTAGATGCGAGGGCGGAAAACTTCCATAGCAATAGGGCTATGAATTACTTGCATAAAGACAGAGAAGCCGGGCCTTTGCTCGGTAGCTGGAAGAATGTTTACTTAAACTACTAGACAGGAATGCATCGGGCAGGGAACGGAGCAGATAATTTCGAAGGTGAAATACAGTTTTTGGCAGGCAGCAGGCTGATGTCAGGCTTCGTGAGCCGCGCAGAGAATGAGACAAAGTTCATGGCCACAGATGCAGGCTCAGACTGGAGCTTTCAGAGGCAGAAGGCAAGAAGAGTTCGAAGACAGAATCAGGGCCTACTTGCCTGGACTGTAAAATGGCATAAGTGAACCATATAAAGCCGGTGGCCTTTCATACTTAAGAATGGAATATCCGGCCTGTTCATGGCGGATCTGACAGAGGACATGTTGACGGTGGACGCACATGTGTTTGCGTCTTCATAACTGGAACTGGAGGGAACATACATGTATTTGTAACATGCACATAGAACCGTTGGGGTCCAAGATAGGGGACATAACTGATCAGAAAAATCCATATTTCCACACTATGCTCCATAGGAAGAAGGAGTGACAGTAGAAAGAAGGTCAGGGAGAATTCAGTTATGCCAAATGGTTAATCGGTATGAACAGAGATTCCAATGTTTTTGATAGAAGTGTAATAAATGTAGTGTCAGCATTTAATGGCTTGAGCATCCCTTCTGTGAATATGGATCAAGACAAACCAATTTGATTGTTTATTATTACAGCAGAATGCCGTTACCATAGCTATAATGGAAATATTTGCACTCTGGAATTCAAGAATTGCACAAGCTTTAGAGTTTGACAAGGCCACACATTCAGCTGGTGTGATTATTTTATTTGCTACAATACCAAAAGCAACAGGTCCAAGCATTCTTGGCACTAATTAAATCAAGCAAAGTTGTATATTACACCCAATTTGGAGTCACCTTTACGCATCTTCCCAGCAACATGGAATATAGGTAATTGAATAATATTACAAGTATTTTTGTGATCCACCATCACTCAGGAGATTGTCAAGTATATCAAAGTCAACTTTGGCACTTTAAAAGACACAAGCACTGAGCAAGAACAAGAAGAGAAATCAATCCTAGGATGATGAAGAAAAACAAGCATATGCATTTGCACTTACCAGAATTCATGTGCAATGCAGAAAAATGAAATATCCTTCACTTTTATAAGCACAAATTGACTTAATCCCTTGGATTCCCAAATGAAATTGAAAATGGATATTGAAAGGCTGTAGTTGTCAATAGACTATGGAGTTTTCTGATCTCCAATAGTATGATTTTTCACAAGTTTGCCTGAAATGCAATCCAAGGCCTAAAGGCAATTTAAATTAGCAAACAGTCATACAGCATCTCACAGCTGAAAGAACACAGCTGGGATGCACAAGTATAGTAGATAAGAAAAGAAACACAGCAGTCATTGTGCCAGGTGCTTGCTCAATCAATATCAAATGGAAAGGAATGTACTGGAAAGCATGGACTACAATTGGAATGTTTAAAATGTTTAGGTGAACAAATATTGGCATTGAAACAGTCATTGTCATTGAAAC
The DNA here is from genome assembly GCF_964204655.1 of Triturus cristatus. NCBI lineage: Eukaryota > Metazoa > Chordata > Amphibia > Caudata > Salamandridae > Triturus > Triturus cristatus. The sequence goes on from NC_140593.1 coordinate 429,025,755, forward strand.
AGTTAGTCAGTCAGTCAGAAATAACTTTATTTCGCCAACACAGTGATGGCATAAAAAGTATTCTACAAATACATCAATTTCCATTATTATTATAAGTTAAAATTACGTATATTACAACAAAATTGTTAAACGTATAAAATCACGTTAAAACATTATTCCTATTATAAAGATGATGTTAATTCATAAATGTACACACAATTATTGAGCAATTCAATGGCTTAATTTGCAAGTTGAATAACAGATTGGCAATTTAGTCTTCTTCTCTTCAATGCAGATAAGAGGAATGATGCCAAAGAAAAACATGTAAAAGGATCAGACAATAACTGTAGGTGATATAAAGCCACAAAACACTGTTTAAAATTCATTTTACGGATGAGGGGGACAATAAATCTTTTCCTTTCTTCACCATAGAATTTACAAAAAAACTAAATCATTCTGAGCGGATCTATTGTCACAAGCACAAGGTGGCAGTTCGGACATCACATAAGTGTTCAAAGGGAGACCCAACATCAGGGGAATATAATTTAAAAGGAATCTCACTAAAATATATCTATGTTGTAAATTTGTGACAAACGATAAATAAGTTAGATTCACATCAGTTGACATTATACTCGGGACATCGTGATATGCTCTGACTGTTGACAGCTTAAGGTTAGAATCCTGCGTCCTTGCCTGTAAGTTGGTCAGTAGGTGGATTTTCAGCTCTTTTTTTTTTTTAGAGATAGACCAACATGTGGTTGGATCTACAAAAAGATGATATAACCCAACTGTTTTAATGGTGGATTCAACTTATTTTAACCAGCTGATATTATTCACACCATCTAGCTTCAGAGCATCACTTATGATCTCCCTCGTCAGTGAGTCTCCTTACGCCAAACCGAATGCCACATCAGAATTGGTGCAATAAAGATTTTGTCACTAATACTCTCACCTCCGTATGACAGTTAAAATTAGAGCATGACTGAGGCAAGGAGGCCAAGTTTTTTAGAAATGCATCTTCTATGCATTGCAGTTTAGAAGAATCTGTGATGCCCCAGACAGCTGCCCCATAGGTGGCAGCAGATACAGTTTTTGCTTCATAAATCTTCTTTACCACTTCGATGGGTTTGGAGCATATTTTTTGGGCAAAGTTAAAGAGAGACCCAATAGTTTTTTTCCATTTGTAAACCCCTATTGGAAACCCTGCTTCGCCAATTGTTATGTAGCTCAAACATGACCCCCAAATAGTTAAAAGAGACCACAACAGCTAGCGTTCCCCTTCAGCATGAATTTGTGGCTGTTTATGTTGTTTTGGGCTTGCAGCAAGAACAAAAGACTTGGATTAATTAATTTTCATGTTCAGATTATTAATAAAATTTGTATATTCCATCACAAGTCGGTGCAGCGTGATACTAGTACATGCCAAGATCACTGCGTCGTCCATGTAAAGGAGTATCGGTACTTGTGCTGAATTAATGTAGGGGACATCTGGAGTGGATCCTAATAAGGCAGATTCTACACCATTTGTGTAAAGTGCAAATAAAAAGGGGGCGGAGAAACACCCCTGCCTCACACCTCTAGTGATTTTAAAGTGTCTGGTGCATTCTCCTCCCTTGCCAAAGCGAACACAGGCAGTAGCTCCAGTATACAGGTCATGGATTATATTAATAATCTGTATAACAATCCCCATTGCCGCCATGATCTGCTACAGCCTAGACAGTACCACGCAGTCAAAGGCTGTCGACAGATCCATGAAGGCAAGGTATAGGTGACCGTTCTTAGCTGCCGTATATTTGGCCATTATTGGATTCAGATTCAAGCACTGATCCACAGTGCCCGTTTCTTTTCTAAAACCATATTGACATGGAATTATAATGTTCTTTTCCAAAGCCCATTCCTCAAGTCTATTCAAAAGTAGCCGGTCCAGTAATTTAGCGGTAGAATCTATCAGCGATATGGGCCTATAGTTTTTCGGGATTGATCTATCCCCCTTTTTAAAAATAGGCACAATTATTTGAGTAATTTTATAAAAAAACATTTGTTAAAAGCGGGGCCCAGAGATCTTGGTTATCTAGGAAAAGCTCAATTGAGACACCGTCGGGTCCAGGTGCCTTCCCTCTTTTACACTGGTTAAGGGCGTATTTTATTTCTTCCAACAGTTAGTCAATTTCTGTGGTTTTGAATTTAGGCCTGCACGCAACCTGCAGAGATTCAATTTGAGGAATGCTGCAGAGTTATTAAAAAACTTTGTGAGATTCCACGAAATTCAGCGAACGGCAAGAAACATGCACATCCCTCTGCTCGTGCTGTCATTTAGCGCTGGGAGCTCAATCCACACTTAAAAATCTGCACGAATGGCCCCACAAGGTGCACCAGAGGGCGCAGCTTCTTGATTTGATTTTGCTGCTACTCAAGTAGATTTTCTACGTAAGCAGCAGTTTCCTGACTGAGAATGGTTGTGACTGCCCAAGACAGCCTACGTTGGAGAAATCTTGCCGGGTGCTCTCCTTGCGACCGAAAATCGTGCTAGGGGATGCCAACTCACACTCGGCAACTTACCTTTAATGAGCCGTGCACGAGAAAAAACTCCACCATGCAGTGGTTGGCAGAATTTGGCTTGAACCCTGCATTACAAGCGTGATGCAGTGTGGCCAAAAGTCTGCCAATTCTGCCAGCGGAGCGTAATATATCACAAACCCCTAGTTTTGATAATAAATATCACTCTAATTAGTTAGCTCAGGAAGGTCACATTGAAAAGTGCATGTTCAGAAGGAAGCTTAATTAGGAAATATGATTTTGAAATATCTGTTTGAGAGTCATCAGCCTATTTTGAATGCCTCAAGCTTCTACAAGCTTGCAAAAAGCCCTAGAAACTCATCAGCCCTAGAAAAATCAAGTGATTTGGAAACATATTTGAAATAAATGTTTTGCAGTTGTGTGGTTTGGTTACAACATACAAATTGGGCCCACTTTTATTTAGCTTTCTCTGTCTGGTGGTGAGACCACACTTTGAACTTTGTCAATGGTGCATAGCTTTAAATACCAAAAAACCATCTATGGTGTGTGAGCGCTCTTGAAAAGTTAAACATAGACTAATCTAACCCAACCTAACCTAACATAACCAAATCGAACATGTAAAAATTGAAACAATCAACTGATTGTTCATTGCTACCGGTGCGTTCAGAAGAATGGCAGTTTAATTTGTCTCTAACAATACACCGCTCTAGATAGAAAAATGTTTTCCTGAGAATCAATATGTCTAAAGCAGTTTATTTTAGTAAACATTTTTAGGTCAGCAAATTTGATGGAGGCTGGATTCTCAGATGAGTAACTATGGGTTTAAAAATGTATGTAATTGGAAAAATGAACCTAGATGCTACAGATTCCTAGATTTAAGACATGCTAAATACATCACAGTAGAAGAAGATGATTTTAGATACCAATTGAAGGTAATGGAGACTGGTTGGAAAATGTCCCTTGCGTGTTATGTTTCTTGTCATTATGCATTTTATTAAGTATAAATCTTCTGGTTAACACTTTGGGGGTGATTAGAATGGTGGACGGACCCTAGCAGAAACGGGACCGACCGCCAGCCATGCTGCGGTCCCGCCACCACCGCAGCGGTCGCATCAGGCATTCTAAACATTTTGGTGGGTGCTGCTGGCTGCAGCACCCGCCGCAATGGTGAAATGCCATGTGGTGCACTGCCATGCACAACCTGGCAGGCTCTGCGTGGTGCCTGCCACCTTGTGCAGGGCAATGTTGTACGGTACCATAGGTAACCCCCAAGTGCAGCCCCCACTCTCCACCCCCCTGGGGGCCCACAACTGGCCCCCAAAGTGAATCTCCGCCAGCCTTTCCATGGCGGCATCGCCGCCATGGAACGGTCTTGATTTCCACACATCCTAATATGAATGGCGGTGCTTGCTAGGCACCGGCACCATATTATGGCCCATGTTGGCCCGGCCGGCAATCAGAACGATTGCCGACCGTTGGAAAAGCAGAGGATGCACTTTGCGTCCGGTGCGATGCCCCCGCCATTATAATATGGCAGGGGTAAATCGGGTTGCGATGGCGGGCGGATCGGTGGCGATCCACCCGCCATCCTACTCAACTCCTATATTTCCACATGACACCTACTAGAATTGGCTTCACATTTTGAAGGTCTCTTCATTTATCTATTAAATTCTCATATTATATTGCACTGCTCCTTGGCATGTAATGAAGGCTGCATCATACTGTATTTTTTTCTTTGATTAAAAATTAAAAGAAAAAACTAAATCCTTCGGAGATTTCTGTTTCACTTTCATGCACTCTCAATCTCATATTCCGATGTAGCATATTACTGTTTACATAAGGATATTATTGAATTTATCTGAAAGTAAACCTAAATTTACAAACAACTGATGCGACCTTAAAGTACACATTAGTGGAACTTTTATGGGTATTTCAAAGTACAACTTTTTTTTCCTCAGAGATTGTGTATCCAATGCCAGGACGAGATCAATAATTTAAGTACATAAAAATTAACTTTGCATTATGTTTTAGAAGAAATTCATTGCTTTAACTTACTGACCAATAAAAAGTGTGGCCCCAATATAGTAAAGCTTTGTGCTGGTACTCACATGAAGCAAGTGAGGCAACACAATGCCATCTATTTACTAATCTTTTTTTAATTCTCTTTATTGGATTTTCAATTAGCAATGAACATTCAGAAATTGCATGTTGTCAGGTCACACTGATGAAGCATCTGAACAGAGACCCAAGTGTACTAACCATTATTAATGAGACAGTGTGCGCTCTAAATTGTGTTATTTTGCATGAATGCTTCTGCAAATTGCAGTAAATGAGGGCCCATGTTTTTACTTTGTAACGTGCTGCCATTCAGGTATTCACTCCAGCCTTTTCAGTTCCAGGTGCCTCTAGAGTCCTTGCAAAATCCCTTCGCTTATAAGCAGGATCAGCAGATTAAAAGAACGTAGACACATTATAAATTCCCATCTTTTAAAGCTTCAATATTTTAAAAAAAGACTCTTTTCCTCAACTTTGTGTGGATTTAAAAAAAAAAAAAAAGAAAAAGGGAAGAGGAAGCCACAAGTTTAATTGGATTGTCGCCATCAAGCAGACACGATTTCAAGTGTTATCTGCCATACATGGATTAAGGATGTCATAAATTAGGCAGATTGTATTGCAGCATGCAGGCTTTCCCTAGCGTCAGCTGTCTAGTAAGGTGTCTTCTCAACCGTAACTACAAACAGCCTGCGCTGGATGCTTACCTTCGCTCAATTTGACTTTACATCTTTGGTGTATGAAGTTCAACACGTGAGACCTTCACTTGCTGTGGGATTGTCGTGGTGCTCTACTAATCGTGTCTTCTGTGCCATCTGTTAACTTGAGGGATCTTGTTGCGCAGTTGGTGGATGGTATTGAGAGGGGGTTTCATGTGGAACAATCGGCTGCTTGAGTTTACTCATTAACCATAATGGCCATCGTGGTTATTCGTAATGGCTACCTCGCGCAGCTGTGATCAGCATTGAAAATTTCAAAGACAAACATTTCCTCCCCAACGGCTGAAGAGCGACATACCTGTAATTTTCTTGTTTCGTGGAACGGGATCCACAATTGACTCGCGTCTGAACTCCATGTCGCGCCCCTGCATTCGGAGCTTCTTGCTTCCCGGAACGGGATCTGCAATTGTCTACATCTAGCACACCGGGAGCGTTTTTTATATCGCTTCTTTCTGCAACCGGGAGCGCTTCTTTCACATCGCGTCTTTCTGCAGGGAGCAGCATTTGATGGATCGGAGCTCTAATATTAGACAAAGTCAATGACCAGCGGGATCTCCGTGGATTATCGCTGTTCTACCTCAGTAAACTATACCTTTACATTGTAAAAAAAACAACAACAAAAAACTTAACTTTCAACTGCTGTAAAATAATGGTTTAGTTACTATTTTAAAGCAAAGACTGAACTAGGTGTAATATCAGCAATACATAGTTATACCTCTAAAAACAAGCGGTATTACATTGCATTTGGGCAAACATATAGGTGAATGAATCTGAGGGATGTATGGGCATAGCATTCCTTTGAGAGAGTATAGGTAAATTTAGTCATTTATACTTGTAGTGTTATTTAAAGATTGTTGTGCAATTATGCAGAACGTTACTGCAGCACCTTTCTTTTTATCGTGTCCTGGTTCTCCTCCAATTAAATGGAAAAAGTGGAAGGTAGTCTTTGAAAGATATGCCAGGGTCTGTGGTCCGTCATTAAGTGCTGAAAGACGGTCATCATTGTTACTCCACTGTTTAGGATCTGACGGCCAAGATGTGTATGATAATTTACCGGACCTTTCAGCTGATGAAGCTAGGGGCCTGAATGATTATGAGATCTGCATTAAGAAGCTTGATAAGCATTATCTGCCCAAAGTTAGCACAATCCTTGAAAGGTATCAGTTTGCAAAGAGAATGCAATCTACCGATGAGTCAATTGAGGATTATATAACTCAACTAAGAAAGCTTGCCTCTTCATGCAAGTTTGAAAACTTAACTGATGAACGCATCAGGGACCAGTTTATGTTTGGTTGTAGCATGGAAAAAATAAGAGAAGAGTTGTGGTTGAGAGACGAACCGTCTCTGGATGAGGTGTTGATTGTTGCAAAACATATTGAACATTCCTTGAAATGTGTTGCTGTCATAGAGAAAGATTCTGAAAAGGGGGCTAATATTGAGATAGTAAAGATTAAAACTGAAAAACGTGATTTTAAAGATAAGACACAATCTGACAAGGTAGTGTTGGCGAGAAAGTGTTATAGATGTGGTAAGACGGGACATTTGGCTAACGATAAAAAATGTCCGGCTCTCAGTCAAACATGTTCAAAATGCAAATTAAAGGGGCATTTCACTGCTTTCTGTAAAACAAAACCCAAAACAAATGTCAAAGAAGTGGACATTTTTCGAAGGGATTGGGGAGAACCTAATTCTGAGAATTTAGTTTGTGGGCAGATTGTGGTGCAGGTTGAAGCAAAAACTGGTAGGAAATCATGTCCATATGATGAGATTGTAGTAGAAGGAGAACGCACTAGGGTATTATTTGATTCTGGTGCAAAAATTACCATTGTATCTAATGAGTTTTATGTCTCTAAACTCAAGGGAAAGATTACACTTATGAAACCAGATATCATTCCTTTGGCTTATGGGGGGGAACCCATAAAGATACGTGGATACTTCATTGGTCTAATAGAATACAAAGACCGACTGATTAATGGGAAAATCTATGTTTCAAAGCGTGGAGACAGCATCTTTAGTTGGCTACATCAAGGGGATCTGGGGGTGTTTCTAGATCCAAATGCGGATTTTCCAATACAGTTGAGAGAAAGGATTCAATCTGTGGATAAGAATGCTGATGACATGTATGCTCACATACTTAAATCTGAATTTCCGAATGTATTCAGGGAAACCTTAGGCTGTTTGGAGGGATATCGATATAAGATACAGCTAAAAGCAAATGCAATTCCTGTACAGTGTAAGGTGAGGAGTGTTCCTCTATCGGTTAGGGATGACATGAAAAAGGAAATAGAAAAATTGAGCAGTTGTGGGATCATCGAGGAGGTTGAGGGATCGGAATGGTTAGCTGCGGTTGTTGCAGCACGCAAATCCAATGGGAATTTGCGTCTGTGCATCGACTTGAGACAACTTAATAAGTGTGTTGTGGTGGACAGATACCCATTGCCTAATATTACCGAACTGTTGATCTTACTTGATTGAGCAAAGGTATTTAGTACGTTAGATCTGACTTCAGCACATCATCAAATTGAACTGGATGAGTCATCTCGAGACTGTACCTCGTTTATCACTCCATTTGGTACCTTCAGATTTAGAAGAATGCCTTTTGGTTTGGTGTCTGCTTCCTCAGTATTCCAAAGGGTAATGGAAAGAATATTAAAGGATCTTCCTGGAGTGTGTGTCTACCAAGATGACATTTTGGTCTTTTCAAAAGATGATAGGGAACATGACAATAGGTTAAGATCTGTGCTGAAGGGTTTGAGTAGGCATAATCTCACAATCAAGGTTGAGAAATGTAAATTTAGATCTAATACCATCAATTACCTAGGACATAGCATTTCAGGGGAAGGTGTGAAGCCCAAATCTGAGTTAGTTGAAACCATCACAAAGATGTGTTCTCCCACCAATAAGTCTGACCTAATGAAATTTTTAGGGATGTTTGAGTATTATGCTAAATTTGTAAAGGGGTTTGCAGTAGCAACTGTGAATATGAAGAAATTACTGCGAAAGGGTGAAGAATTCTTGTGGTCTGACAGGTGTGAAGCTGAGTTTGTGGCTATAAAGGAAAAGCTAGGGAAAGCTCCTTCATTGAAGAGTTTTGACCCTTCTGGTAAATCCATATTGGTGACTGATGCGAGTGAGAAGGGGCTGGGAGCTGTATTGAAGCAGTGTGGTGTTAAGGGCATGCAAACCATAATGTTTCTGTCCAGAAGTCTTAGAGATCCAGAGACTCGATATTCAGTTGTGGAGAGGGAAGCTTTGGCTGTGTTTTGGGCGGTGAAGAAACTTAAGAAGTTCTTGTGGGGTGTAGATTTTGTGGTGCAGACGGATCATAAACCATTGGTTGACATTTTCAGTAAGAAAGGTCTGGATCTAGTTTCTGATAGAATAAACAGGTGGGTGATTGGATTACAGGAGTATAATTTTATGATCAGGTATATTCCTGGTATTGAAAATGGAGTCGCGGATGTTCTTTCACGTTTGGTGCCTTCTGACAGTCTGCATGAGGACAATCCTGAGGATGAGGAGGATGATGAGATCGTTTGTGTGGTGGATCAGGGCATCATTTCGGAAGATAGGTGGATGGAAGAAATACAGAAGGATGCAACTTTGTGTGAGGTGATAACCTTGTTAAAGGTAGGGTGGAACTCAAATAAAGATGTGTTGGAGAATGTAAAATGTTTTTGGGGTGTACGGAATGAATTGTCAGTGGACAGTAATCTGTTGTTTCGGGGGACAAGACTAATTCCTCCTAGCAGTCTCAGAAATGAATTAGTGGACTCAGTGCATGTGGCTCATTCGGGGCTGACTAAGTGTAAGGAAAGACTGCGCATGTCTTATTGGTGGCCGGGTATGGACAGAATGGTTGAGCGTGTCATTAGAGATTGTGTGTCATGTGCCATCAGTGACAAATCTAAGTGTACGTATGAACAACCTATGGTTTTAAGGAAACGCCCAAACGGACCGTGGCAAGAAATTGCTTTGGACATTGTTGGTCCTATTCAAGGGAAAGAATCTCAAACATATCTGTTAGTGGTCATAGATATGTACTCCAGGTGGCCTGAGGTATTCTTCTTATCGTCTGTCAATACTGGTAATGTGATTGAGTGTTTGAAGTGCTTATTTGCCAGGGAAGGTTTACCTATTTCCATTTTATCGGACAATGGTGTTCAACTAATTTCAAGGGAAATGGAGCAATTCTTGTCGTCTAAAGAGATTGTCCATAAAACTTCTGCTCTCTATCACCCAGAGGCAAATGGGATGGTGGAAAGATTTAACAAAGTTGTCAAAGAGACTATTGCTTTGGCGAAAAGTGTTGGAATGGATTGGAAAAAAGAGGTTATTGGAAAAGTTGAGGAATATAGATTGACCCCACATACAACTACTGGAAAGACCCCTTTCTTATTGTTTCGGGGTAGACTTCCCAACACGTGTGTTGAACCATTTTGGGTCAATAAGTATGAACTGTTAAGAGGTAAAGAGAAGGAGTGTGATGTTGAAAAGATGTTGAGAGTTGAAGAGGAAAAAGGGAAATTAAGGAAAGCATACTTTGATAAAAAACATGCTGTAAAGAAAACTATAGTATGCGTTGGAGATTGGGTCAGGATTAAACGTCCTGGTTTGCTAGGCAGCTCTTTGTCTAAATTTATGAAACCTATTAAGGTGATCAAAATATTCAATAACACAATTCAAACTCAGGATCATCGTATCTGGAACTTAAATAGGGTTGCTGTGTGTAGGGGGGAGTTGGAACATGGTGTGAAGATTGATTCAGATATGGACAATAACATTCCATTTCATGCTCGTGATGATGTGGGTGAGGGATCGAATTGTCCAAGGAGATCCTCCAGGGTGTCCATGAAGCCTAGTTACCTTGCAGACTTCATTTAACCTTCATTGTTTTGTATTTTGCTGATTTTATTTAATGTGATTGTTTTTCTTCGTTTGGGGAAGGGAGATGTGTGGTATCTCATGTTAAATGGAATTGAGGGGTTAACATTCTCATGGTAGAATTTGCTGATGTCATGGATTGTTGTACATTACAATATTCTGCAAATCTACAGTTATTGGATTGACTGCTGGCTGTTGGATGGGATCTTCTTTATTGCAATAAACTTCTTATCTACCATCAACCTGTCTGCCAAGGTTGTTGTACAAGATACTTCACACTGTCTACAAACCAATATTATGCATTTTCTAAAGTGAAGTATCTGTCTCCATTTTGGCTTTTGGTATCCTCGTTGCATGTTTAGTGTTATAAAATGGATCCATGTATTAACTACTAATATCAGTATGCTTGGTCAACTAGAACCAGTTACCTCTCTAATTTTTTCAGATGTGATTGAATAGCTGCTTTTGAGTGCCATGATATCCATAGTAGTGACCACTGAACTTGGCACATAATAAATAAAACACGTAAAAAACAGCTGTATTCTTTGTACTTGGTGCACTGTACTTCAACAATCGAACATCCAAACAAAGATCGTCAGCACGGTCAGGTGTAAAGTAAACCAAACAATGTGTCTCTCAATTATGAAATCACTCATCAAATATTATTAATAAGCACCAAAGACCATGATGGTTTCTATTAGACCACCACATATTGTTAATGAACACAATAGTAGAACTGTGCTAATATTGTACTAATTGAATATAGCTAACCCTCACTATCCGTGGAAACCAAAATGCTACACAATTCAATGTATAGTCCAACAACTGCATGAAATGTAGCCATCTGCAATATCATTTTGATGACTTCTAAAAGTATTTCTATTATTTATTGGTATTACAATTATATGTTCAGGACTCAAATGGAAGTAAAAAACAGTAACATAATATGGGCTAAATATAATTTAAAATGTTATGAAGAGCACTGAAAAAGGTCCCATGTCCTGCATAAATAGCAAGAGAACGGATTGGAGGAGGCTCCTTTTAGCCTGCAAACTAGGAGTTATTTCTTTGATAGGCGCTGGGGCTGATCTCTTCAAAGTCTCTCCAAAGTTATGTCTCTTTTTTCTATGACACAGTAACACAGCTATGTTTCTCTCTCCATTTTTTTCTTCGACTTTAGAATAGCACAGGTCACATGTGAGGGAAGTACTAAGAAGATTATGACAGCACGCCCTATTTGAAAAATTTGAAAAGTTCAGTTTTGTAATATTGGGAGTGTTTTGTTTGGGGTTCAAAATATCTGATAAGGCTCTCCTTTTGTAGTAGGAAGTAATAAAACCTGCCAGAGAGTGGCCAGCAACAAAGTCATGCTTCCTTATTTACAGTATACTACCACTCTTATGTAGGAAACATTGGAACCCATTAACTTGGTCCAAGATGCTGTGTCTCTACTGTTGGTCTTGTGAGTCAACTCCAGGTCATCGAATCACCTTCCTGCTGGAGATAGTGTGCTCTCTCCTTTTCACAAATGCCCATTTTGACTGTAACCAGATTCAATTCAGTTTTCTGAAGTTACACCCAGGAGGTGGACAGACCCTGACAGGAATGTAGAGGGATTGCCATTGATTTTCTTCACTTAACCAGAGACTGGTCATGACATTAGCCTCAATTATTTTTTCCATGAGCAATATGAGCGTTCTCATGATAGAATACAACATGAGCTGTCCAAAATGCCTCTGAAGAGGTCATATATGAAATGTTTAAAAGCAAATGGCACATTACCTAAGCTAAAACTCATTACCATGTTTAAAATACCTGTTTCTTATATTCAATGGTATCTTGCATTCATCATATTGGCATATTCTTACTGTGTTATAGGTGACTCTCAGATCTCGCTTCGAAAACATCTTTGGAGCTTTTATTTTATCCAGTAACATCGAGATAGATGGTAAGGGATATCTGTTGTGAATAGTGATGGCATGGAGGTCTTTATAATTAATGCAAGAATGGAACTCTCTTCCTGGTATTTGGTCAAAAAATATAGGAGCACCAGCTAGATATTTGGAGTGACAAAGCAAACCCTTCTGGAGATAGTCTTATTAGAAGTTCTGAAGTTGTGGATCTTCTTTCACTTTGAAAAGCTAAATCTTGCCATGGGGAATCTTAGAACCAGGAACGAGATGTATGGAGCAGTCGTAGGGAAGATGAGGCAGCAATTGGTCTGGCCCTTCTTACTAAAAAGTCCTTGAATTCTTTGTACTGCTCAGATACCCGAGATAAGAGTTGGCTCTACTTGAACTGTACAGCAAGTAACAGGGAAGGCTTTCTCTCGTAGCAACTGAACTTTCATTCACAACTCCCTCTAATTAAAGATAGAATTGTGTTTACATAGTCCTCTAGTTCTCATTACCAAATCACCAGCAGGGACATCAATGAGATCAAGCTTTATGGCCTACATGTGTCTACTTCCAAAAGCCATTGGTAGGTAAGGAATTTCCCAACAAACATCTCCTGATAACAAAGGTTTACCATACATTCCTACAATAGTTTCAGGTGTTTTATTGCTCTTATTCAGCAAATGTTGAGTGGTATGAAAAATTGGGTCCACACAACAGCATAGAAACCTAAAATCAATTAAAGTGAGTACGGTTTTGGTTCCTTGATATATGATGAGCTGTGCTGATAATTGAAAATGTCCTTTTCCATATTCTTCCATAGTCTGGACAAACACCTATGAATCAGAAGAGGCCTCAACTGGGGTTCTTCCCTTACGGTTGAGTCTTGGAGATTCTGGACAAGTGTAAGCAGTCCTTTTAAAAATGTCCTTATTTCCCAAAATGGGGACAAATGACCAATTTGCGCCTTCTCTCTTCTTCCAGAGTTGTCATAGCTCTTTGGATGGTCCCAAGGTTCTGTGGATGATGACAAATGTTCTTTTTAGATACCAATGGTGTTTGTGATGCCTCTTTTTCTGTTGAACATCAATCTATGAGTAAGTTTATTGAAGCTGTTGAGGAGCATCGATTTACCATTAGAGAAATAACTTCTTTTAATTCTTCCCAGAGAACATTATAAAAGGCAGTTGCAGATGCTTCCTCTGCCCAGGCTGGTTCTGCACCAATTTTGTTAAATCTTTTAACATATTTGACCAGCCACTTGATGAAGCATGAGTAAGTTAGAATGGGCAGAAAGTAAAGTCTGTTTTCTATTGGCAATAGTCATATACATTAGGATGAAGATACTATAATTGGAAAGCCATGGACTCTGATTCAAAATTAATGGAGTAGCCCAGGCCAATGCAGCTGAACTAAGACAGTATAAAAGTTAATTTTGCTTGGTTCGAGGCAGATTTCTGGTGTTTTGCCTCCCCAAAAATGTAAATTTCATTGGGACATAAAAGGTTGTAAGGTATGTGGATCACCAGGGAATTTTTCAGGCAGTGTCAATACTTTGTGGACCAGTATTGGAGTTGGGAAAAAACTCGACATGGCATTACTAGTTCAAGCTTCCTGTGTACCTGCGTAACTGGTGAAAATATTATGTGGAGTTGTCATGTCACTAGTTGTGCCAGTAGGAGTTATCCCTAGCATATGATTAATTTTCAGTAACAGGAATGAACGATCTTTCAGAGAGATTTCTAATTTGTCTATATTTTTTGTTATTGCTTCTACCATGGATTGTAGGGGATTGAACTCAGAATACATTGTTATGATGTGCCAATGTATCACTACCTGTTTATAGTCAAGTGCAGGATATTGAGTTGGATCTCCAATACTGGTGAGGATGCAGCTACCTTCAGGGTAAAACTTCAGGAAAGTGAAAGCAACCTGGTTACAAGAGGAAAATGGTGAGAGAGAGAGAGAGAGAGAGAGAGAGAGAGAGAGAGAGAGAGAGAGAGAGAGAGAGAGAGAGAGAGAGAGAGAGAGAGAGAATACAGTTGCTAAAGCAGCTCAGTGATTTCATGACATTGGATAGAATCTTGAGGCCAACAGTAAAGGCCCAGGGTCTAGGGTCAAGTGGTTGGAGCGCAACTTCTCTGCCAAAAGACGGATAGGGCATATGGTAAGTAAGGAAGCACAAGTAAGTGTGCATATGCAGTAGAGCAGACAAATACAGGTGCGAGACCTGGCATCCCTGGCGTGAGTCCTCTTGTTCTGCTGACTTAATTTTTGCTGGCTTTAAGATTCTGGGCACTTTACCACGGCGAACCAGTGTTAAAGTGCACATGTTCTCTACTCAAAACATGGTAGCCTTGGCTTATCCACAGTTGGAATATTTAATGTACTTATAAATCCCTAGTAGAGTGCACTATATGTGTTCAGGGCCTGTAAATTACTACTACTACTAGTAGGCCTGCAGGACTGATTGTGCCACACCCTCAGTAGCCCTTTAAACATGGCTCAGGCCTGCCACTACAGAGCCTGTGTGGGCAGTTTTAAACTGCCATTCTGACCTGGCAAGTTAACCTACATACCAGGCCCAACACTTGCTTTTATTACATGTAAGTCACTCCTTAGGTAGGCCCTAGGCAGGTCCAGGGGTAGTGTGCAGTGTATTTAAAAGATTGGACACATACTTTTAAGTTTTACATGTCCTGGTAGTGAAATACTCTTACATTTGTTTTTCACTATGCCTATCTCTCCCAAAGGTTAACATTGGGATTGCCTTAACACATAATTTAAGCGTAATTTCCCATTGGGAGCAGATAGAAAATTGGATTTGGTGTCTCTGGACTCACAATTTAAAAACAGATATTGTAGTAAAGTTTGTTTTAAACCGCAGATCCGAAAATGCCACTTTTAAAAAGTTAGCATTTTCTTACTTTAACCATTCTGTGCCTCTATCTATCTCTGGATACATGTCTAGGTTGGGTGACAGCTGGGCTTTGTGCATTCCCTCTAGACAGTCGCACAAAGGGAGCTGGGGTGTGGAATTTGTATCCTGATGGCCCATCACCAAGCTTATGGGCCTTCCTGAGGTAGATTGGGAGAGAGGAGCTGACACTTGCACCTGAATAAGGCTGTGTCTGCTACCACATAAAGGGATGCATACCTCCCCTGAAGTGTGTCTGGAGCCAGGGAAGGAAAGGCAGGGACCTTGGGATCTTCAAAGGCCTCTTTCATGTCTCCCCCACTTCAAAGGCGCATTTGGGTATAAGTACTGGACCCCTGGCACCGCAAATCAGAAGTCTACTGGAACCAATGGCATTCTGCCTGGAAGAAGAGCTGCTGTACTGTAGGAGGGACTGCCACTTTGCTACTTTCTCTTCTGTGCTGGCCTGCTGCTTCTTGCCCAAGAGAGAGAGGGACTGGATCTGTTCCCTACATCCTTGAACCCAAAATTCTCCAAGGGCTTGCCTCCTGTTCTCCTGAAGCTACAGGGACACAAAATACTACCAGAAACTCTCCTAGTGCTGCTGGAATCTGACATCTGTGAGTCCTACCCTTGCCTGAGGTGCCCCCTCCAGTCCTGGGCCTCAGTGTGGGTTTTGCAGCTGTCTTAACCTTCAATGTCGATGCAGCAGAGTCAGTCAGTCAGTCAAAATTACTTTATTCGGTTCAATTCAAGAACCATAAAAGTACAATACATACAATAAATAACATTAAAAATAGACATTTACAAATATGTTTAAAACAATAATAAAAATAAGACTTGGTCAGATTTAATCAGAGTTCAAAAAATGCTTAAGAACAACACTATGTCCACTCAATTTTTTTCCTTAATCTCATCGCAATAGCCAGGAAATTAGCTATATTGAATATCTCCCAAGTAGTGCCTAACAACTGGAGATACATAAGAGCAGGTTTGACTTGTCTAAATCCTTTATTTTTAATAAGGGGGATGATAAACTTTTTGCGGAGAGGGGACAGATGTTCACAAAAAAAGATAAAATGGGCAGTATCCTTAATGGAGAATCTGTCACAAGAACAGATCCCCAAATCCCTGTCCTTCATCCACCCTGGAGATTCAGTGAGCAAAATATGGAATTTGTTCAGTCTAAACCTGGTCAATAAAAAACGATGGTTCATATTATTCACAATAGTCAAATAAGGTTTGATATTACTAGAAGTAACAATTAGCTGATGAGCCTTTACTGTGGGTTTAACTAGCTCCTTTTCCTCCCTGGCTAGGGTTGTCCGATGTTTGTGTAGGTCTTTCACCCATTTTGTGTCCCCCTTTAACAGATTGTTTGGGTTGTCAAATAATTCTGGGCGGCCTAATTCATTAGTTAAATTCTTAACATAGCTCAGCCAAGGGATAGCCTTGCCATACTCAAGGGATAAACAATCCTTTATAATTTCACGGTTTAACTCAAGATCCGGATTTTGCCAGATTGATAGCCATTTTAATAGAGGAGCCAGTGCTATCCGGTCTGTTAGATACTCAACCCCACATTCTTGATGAGCAATATAACCGGGGGTTGCCTGGGGAAGTGATAGAATGGATTTAAGAAACTTGTCTTCTACCACCTGAAGATCCTTTACATTTTTAATACCCCACAAGTCCGCACCATACATAGCTATAGAAATGCATTTAGCTGCGTAAATATTCAACATAGCCTGCATTGGCTTTACCCCCAATTTACGGGCAAAATCCAAGACACCTGAGATTGACCTGGCAAAGGCATTTCGTTTGGCTGCTAATTGAGGAACCCATGAAGATTTATCATCAAAAATGACCCCCAAATATGGGAAACTAGTAATTCTAGATAGGACATGGCCCTCACAGAGCATGGTCTTAGCTCTCTTGGGTTTGCAACCTACAGTCATAACATGGGATTTGGCGAAATTCACGCTTAGATCATGTCTTTTCATAAAATCAGCAAAAGAATCTAAAAGACTTTGCAGCCCTACTGCCGTACGTGCTAGCAACGCAGCGTCATCTGCATATAGTAATGCAGGAATACAATACTTCCCTGCCCTCGGGATATCCTTACATGACTCGATTAAGGCAGTGGCTAGGTCATTAATATAAAGGGTAAAAAGCAAGGGGGCTAAAATACAGCCCTGCCTAACTCCCTTAGAAATTCCGATCTTGCCTGTACTGTTACCCAAGCGGTTGAATCTAACGGTGGCAGTAAGATCTCTATGTAGATCTGCTAAAAAATAGACGATGTTTTCATCTAAGCCACGCTTTAGCAGAAGTTCCCATAGTTTCGACCGATTCACTCGGTCAAAAGCCGAGGATAGGTCCATAAAGGCAAGATATAGCGTCCCTTTCTTAGCTATGGTATATTTACCTATTAATAGTTAAAGATTCAGGCTTTGGTCTATGGTACCCCGACCCTTTCGAAACCTATATTGTAAACATGAAAGGGTGTTAGTATCTTCCAACCATTCTGTTATTTTACCCAAGACTACTCGCCCCAGGACTTTTACTGCGGAATCAATGAGGGAGATAGGACGGTAACAACTGGGATCCCCCCGTTTGTCCTTTTTAAATATGGGTATAATCACAGACTCGGACCAAGTGTCCGGAATGCCTGCGACACAGACCCTGTTAAAAATATTCATTAGAACTGTAGACCAAGTCTCAATATCTGCTTTAAAAAGGTCCGCTGGGACGCCATCGGGTCCTGGAGCCTTATTACTCTTCATCTTACCGATGGCCTCAGCCACCTCAGCCTTGGTTACCGATAAAGTATAATGGTTTAAAGTGGGGAGAGGGAGGTTCAACCCTCCATTTGTTTCCACTTTATAGACTGACTTAAAATGAGCACACCACTGGTGTTCCCCAATACCGCAATCTAATTGATCATTGCAGGGATCACGGAAAAATGGTTTATTAACCACAGACCAGAACTTCGCACTATTACGGAGGACGTCAACGGAAGATAGTTCTTCCCAGGCGTCCTCTCGGATCTCTTTTTTCCTAAGCTCCAGAGTTTTAGTATATTCTTTCCTAAGCTGGGCTATGGTGGGCCGATTCACTGGTTTACAGTTCAAAGCTGCTCTCAACTTTCTGTTTGCCAGTGAACAGTTTTTGTCAAACCATCCCAACTCGACCTTATCCTTTACTTTAACAGGACACCGAAGATCTATTGAAATCTGTGAGCAGATTGCAGAGTACGCCTCTAATACTTCCACATTCCCGGCTTCTGGGTCAAGGCACGTGATCAACTCTGGACTAACCTTCCTTTTTAAATTGAGGAAAAAATCACCAGGGATGTCTTTATTCCACCTGATCCTACGGTCCTGGTCTGTGAGGTGGAAGTTGGATTTATCCACCTTATCATGGGTTATAACAGATTTAAAAAAAAGGTCAGGCAAAGTGAGGACCACAGGATTATGGTCACTATAATGTGTCCAAACAGCTGAATAACCGTTTATCCTATCCCCCAATGCTGTACTAACAAAGATATAATCAATCACAGAATGCTTGTCTTTCCCTTTAAATGTAGGAATATTATCATCCATCTTAGGTGGAAGTATCAGGCCATAGTCAGCAAGGATTATTTCCAAAAGGTCACCCTGTACTGAATGCTCAAAATGGGCCTCCCCGACTCTATGGGCCCTAGGGGATCTATGGATAGGCATTTTTCTGGGCATCTGTGAATATTAAAATCGCCCATGATAATAATAATACAGTTATTCTCGTTATCCTCCTTAAAGTGTGCCAAAAAACGATTTAATGCGGTGAGGTGTTCAATCGTGGTATCTCTATAATAAGAATTATAAAAATTAACAATTAAACACTCACTACCCTCAGTCAGGGAAATTTTAACTGCCAAACAGTTACACGAACCTGTGTCTAATTGAGTCAGCGAGCCAGATATACTTGCAGAGATCAAAGTAACCAACCCCCCCCCCCCCCCCCCCTTGGCCCTCCCCATATTGGACGGTAATGCAGAAACAAAAAAGCTTGTATACCCATCTATGGTCAGGGTATTATCAATGTCCCAGGTTTCTTGGAAACAAATCACCTCACCAGAGCATATAAGATCTCTCCAAGCTGGATCATCTGTTTTATTTCTCAGACCAGCTATGTTCCAGGTAACCAGTTTTGTTAAGGGGCCCAAAGGCCCTGGGTCACATCCATTAATTACTGGTATCACTACTTCGGGAACAGCGAGCTGGCTATCAGAGACATTAAATGCTTCTTGTGACCCTAGTCACTCGTTTTCATCTAAAGTGGAGAGGGCAGAAAACCTATTTGAGACAGGAACTGTATAATCCTGAGAGCCACTATTCTTTGGGTAATCAATGATCGCCCTCCTATCATGAGCTGGGGGATAAAAAAAAGCCCAAGGGAAGGACATTGACATACTCATGGTGAATTCTAACTGAACCAGCCTGCCTCAAAATGTCCTCAACCAACCTAGGAGATCTAAAACTTATAACAATACAATCACCGTCTAAACACTTGTTAATCTTGCCCACCCATGGGACTCTTCTTATCATCAACAAATTGCTATGAAGGTGTTGCCCCAAAACAGTTTTACTTGAAAGATAGTGGAGGGCCTTATTTTTTAAGGAGGTCCAGTGCTCCCGTTTCCCGTCCACTAGCTTTGGTACATTAGCTAAAATAATTGAATAGGGGCAAGCCTCAGCTGGTAAGTGTAATGACGGGTCCCTTCCAAGGGGTTGTACTGGGAAACAGGACCTCCCCCTCCCCCTTGTGTTCTGTGTGCATGTTTCCTTACCCCGAACTATTTCTGAATCATTCTGTGGTTGGGATAAGGTACTGGGGCCCATGCCAGGGGTGGTAGTGACTTTGCACCATCCAGCGCATCTTCTTCAATGCCGACGCAGCGGCTGCTTGACTACGGCCTTTCCAGCATTGATACAGCTCAATGATGACAGCAATCCGACTGCCGAAGCCGCTCAACAATGACAGTGTAGCTTGACATCGACGCAGCACCTGCATCGAAAAGGGTTTGAAACAGAAGCTTCCATCAACGGAGCGGGTTGGCACCCGGCACTCGCTTCCATCCAAGTATCGACGAAGACGCAGCGACTCCTTGCCTCGAGTCTTCAACATTAACAAAAGCTCCATCCAAGGTACTTTGTCAGCGGGACCTTTCTGGGCCCTGTAGCCTGCCGTCAATTCCAGTCGGCCTGAGCTTTGGATTTGCACCAGTCTGATTGCGACCTCAAGTAACCTTTTGACTGCTAGTGATTTAATCTTTAAAAATTCAGATCTCAACTTCTACTTATTGGATCTTTTCGTTTTGGTCTTGTTTTAATCAGCTAAATACTTTCTATTCATCAAAACTGGTATGGAGTCTTTTTTGTGGTGTTTTCATTGAGTTACTGTAATTAATGTGTGCACAAACACTTTACACAGTGCCTCTTAAGTTAAGCCTGACTGCTCTGTGCCAAGCTACCAGAAGGTGAGCACAGGTTATATTTAGGTTGTGTATCTGACTTACCCCGACTGGTGGCCCCTACTTGGACAGGGTGCATACATCTGCCATATAGAGACCCTATTTCTAACAGCAGGTTTGACTTACCCTCTTTGGAGTGCAGGTAGTCTGTGACTAACCTTCCAGGGAAACCAAGAATCTTGTCCTAGAAATGAAGGATAATAGATTAGCTCTGCAGCACTAGTTTGGAGAATTCTGTAAAGAGGATATCAGGCAATAAGAATAAAACAAGGCTCAAAGTCCAAATGAAATGGGGATGGAGGAACCACAAATGGAGAAAAATAACAAAGGAGCAAATACAAAAGATCAGATGAGTATTGTAGCAAAAGTAAAGGGCTTATAACAACCACTGGCGCCAGACACCTGGTGAGGCCCATGGGACATATTTATACTACTCTGCATAGTTTGACCTGGGAAGCCTCTTCACTATGGCCAGCACTATAGTCGCTGGTGTGACATAGTGAAATACACTACACTGGAATTGTTTGCCCGGCATGTTTGGTGTTTACACTGTCCTGTTATCCATCTCCTACATGTATGAGGTTTTCTAGATCTCTTTTGAGCAACTGTTTCTTGAGACTCGACACCTAATTAATACACCAGTCATCCTTTACAAAACCTAGCACCTATATAGCACCATTAAAAAAACACAATCTGTAAATAATATGATTAATTACACCCCAATTTTCAATGGTCTGATTTACAATAGCAATAGTATCCAAGCAGTCTGGTACTGTGACTCCACTTTGATAGTTCAGTACCTTGATTACTAATGTTAAAATTATTCTATTGAAATAAAAAGGTACACTTCCTTGTTGAAATTTGTGGGAAAAAAATAAAATAAAAAACCTTTGGTGCAACGGCATGAATATCATTATTATAGCTATATAATGCATATACAGTACACTTAGGTGAAATGTGAAAACATAGACTCAAAAACATACTTTGTAAAAACTAAGACTCCTAAATTAAACACTGAAAATCTCGACATTCCATATATTTTCCCACCAAAATTTTTGTTTGTACCTAAATCGTCAATTCCTCACTCATTACCAGAACCTCTAGGAATGAAGTTAAAATAGTAAATTTATCCCTCCCTAAAATATTTGGAAACTGAGTTTGGCTAAATTCAGGAATAAAATCCTGATTGAAATTTGTGTAGGGAGCAATTTAGGTAAGAGCAAAATATGTCACTCTATGTTCTGAAGCTGTGCTTTTGCAAATTATGTTTTGCTGTCTATGTTGTCACAGTGAATGAATATGCTGCTAAAAGTAAGGATAAACGTGCCATTGAAATTACAAAATTCTTATATCAAACAATGTGTTGCAAAGCTGATAGGTGGAATGTTTGCAGAAGTCTCCAATATTAGTAAACATTCAGACCGCATTTTAGACCATAATTGTTTTAACAACTTTGCCACTACAAGCAGATATCAGCAATATGTAAATCAGACTCGGTCCTGCTCCAGTACAACAGTCCATCCCAAACTACTAGTTCAGGTACAGTCAGAAACCAAAGGCAAGAACCCAATAGTGGGTTTTAGCTTTTTTGGGTATCATTGGTGAGATGAAGCTCACGTCCTGTGGAATAACAAGCAATGGACTCTCATCTGGTCATGCTGTTGCACTTAGGGCACTAAACTGAGTAAGCAATAAAGGTCATGAGCGGAATGTATGTGAAAGAGTAAGCCACTGGCAATCGCTAGACTTACTTTCTATTCCATCACTTTTGCCTGCTATAACACTGCAGACAAATAACAATAAAATGAAAATGCAAATTGGTATTGCCCAATAGAACAGTCCAGCCCAAACTCTGGGGTGACTTCTGAATAGCAACACAAGCAAACCTAAGTCAGTCTTGGCCTTAGCGGGCCACTAAAGTGAGGTGGAGCATTAGTCTTGTGCACAGTAAGCAATCAGACCATGCCTGGATATATCCATTGCACTACACAAAAAACGTCTCGGCCACAGACAATTCCTATCCAACCAACTATCCTATTTTGAAAAGTTAGATATAAGACAGTAAGACTACATTAATTTTAAATCAATTTGTATTCTTCTATCCTATATATAAATATTGCTGATGTGAGATATGTGAGAATGCTAAGTGATCATGCCACTTTTTTCTCTGCTATGATCTTTCAGAAAAAAGAGAATACTCCCACGTACGTGGCTCAAAAACTTGAATTATCCTGTGTTGTAAGAGCCTCAAGAAGCGCCTCTACCTTCCTCTTGAAACCACTCATCCTTAACAAAAAGAGAACTTGTCATCGAGCCTTCTCCGGCGCTGCCCCAAAGATATGGAACTCTCTTCCACCAGAAGTACGCAGAATCTCCTCAATGACGGCGTTCAAATTGGAAGGCAAAGGATTCCTAATGAACAAATTCTTACCTTAAGAGGGATAGGCTCATTTGCCCGTTGACATTGTTCCTACTACCATTGTACCTCCATTTGCTACGGCTCTTCTTTACTGCATACTGTGACCCCCCCTCGTTGCCCTCTTACACCTGTTTATTGTATTACCCTCCTGGGTGCAATTTTCCTGTAATCTGCGACCATTCCTGTTTTTTTTCTCTCCTACTTGATGTGGATATTGCATTTATGTCCTTCCTTCCATCATATTGTAAAGCACTCTGATATCCCTCGGGATCTTGTTTGCGCTATATAAGCAGTCATGATAAAAATAATTTTGATTTGTGGCACAACATATTTGAGCTTAACTCTTAGAATGAAGAATCCGGTTTTAGATAGCCAGGTTGGCTGTGGATGACAGTCTAGATCACTGTACCTTGTATGCTACACAAGTGCATATTTGGAATTGTGTCATCTCATCGGAGGACATCCCTTCACTCTTTTCAGCCTCAATATAAACTGTGACTGAAGAGGGGTGTTGGTTCCCATTCTGAGTCCTATAGCTCGTAGTAGCTGAAGCCATTGTTTGGGGTTCAAGGTAACACATTTAGAAACCTGCTAAAATGCTGCACATATTTAGAGATAATTTTGTGTAAACTGTTCGCTTAAACAATTGATGGCTGGATTAAGGGTGACAAAGTAGACACTTGAGTCAGTTTCTTTTTTTAATTGCAAATTAACACATCCTGTGTAATTTATTTTTGCAAGTCACACTGCCTGCTTAGTATTAACTAAATATATCATCAAGAACTTGTACTGGCATCTAACTGGTGTCAACATAATAGTAAGGAAAGGCCCAAGGTGCACAGCTTTACAGGTATACTGTCTCTACACTTTATCTTTGAAAGATAGCCTTCCAAACATACCCTTTATACAGACCATTGTACTGGGAAGCATCATTAAACTCAATAAAAGAAGGGATGTGTATTCAGTGGCAGTGAACAGTTCTTTTTCTTCGAAAACCAGTGGATTTTCCAACTGCAAAGACTGTAGGGATTGGGATACTATCCCAATCCCTACAGTGGAAGGGTGGTCTCAGGAACACCGTGGCCAGTGCTAGCACATTGAATAGTCTGATACCAAGATGTGGTTGATTTAAAAGAGCGGTCAAATACCCTCACTGAAAAAGAAATCACTTCACTTCTAGACAAGCATTGAGGCATAATTTGCTAATTCTAAGGGATTCCGCAAGAAATACTCCAAGAAGAGATGCTCGTCCAGTACTTCAGGGTCAGCGGCCAAGTGTTTCTAGGCACAAGGAGAACGAAGAGAGTAGTGCGCACGCTCCAACAATAAATGGTGCACTTCAACTGAACTCCGTAAGGCAAAGGAAGCATCTCACCTCAGTGCAAGTTTTGTGAAGAAAATCCTTCTGAGAATTAAGCCAGAATTAGTGTCTTGTTTCCGCGTAGATGCACCAGTAGGATAGCATACTCAATTTCCAAAAAGTGTCTCACTAAACGCATGCGTAAATAAAGTACTGAAGGAAATTAACAACTGGCTTCACTACTATCGGGAGCTAATTAGTTTAGTCGTCCCAAATTACTCTTGAGCTCAAGTAGAATTAAAAAGGAAGAATTCCTGAGAGAAAATTCCTCATGAACATTTCTCCATCAAGCGGAGCTGCAGTGGAACTTCAATACGAAGCCTCAGGTAGTGTCTAGAACTATTTTGAACCGCATTTCCAGCTCCATTCTGGTATGAAGAATTTTCGATTATATGTTTGACCACCAAGTGACTATTATTAAAGAATTCTCCTTAAGACAGAACTAGCAACTAACCAAGTCACTCAGAACTTTGAAAAAACTATATACAATAGAACAAGAATATTTCTCGCTGTTACCATCAATTGCAAGATATTTTAAACTTTCCACAAGAGAGAAGCAATTGCCAGTGGCTTTTGGGGTAAATAGAGTTCAAAATGACACATAAGTAATATGTTAACTTATAGCAGGGATATTAGGAATGCATTTATGATTTGTCTTTTCCCTATGCAGGCACTAAGACCAAGACCAAAGGCAGGACAGACGGAGGTGTAATAGAAGACTCCAGATATCTGTGCACCCAGGCAGTCTCTCATTTCATTCACTTCCCATTTCCCCCCGCTGTTCCCCTCAACAAGAGATATAACTGTTGGCGGGAGTATCAGGGAAGGGATTTGGGACCATCTTCGGGTCCTGTGGAATTTGAAAGGTACTCCTGACAGATCTGACAGATTGAAGTACCTTAAAAAATGTATTCCACCTGAGTCTTGATGGCGGAGGAGTTAGATTTAAAAGCCTTGGCAGGAATCTTAGAAAGTCTACAAAATCAATTAACTCAGACAGTGGAAGAGAATAAGGGTTTAAGAAAGGAAATAAAAAGGTCCCAACAAGAAACCCATTTAATTAGGGGAAGAATGGAGGAAATTGTAGCTGGAACTTCTCAGTTGCCTAGTAGTGCAGGAACTGGTAAGACATCAGAATCAGAGGTAGCTATCCAGGTGATTCATTCAGTTTCCCCCATAGTTCCTTTAGCTAATCCAGAAAGATATAGTGGAGATCCACATAAAGCACAAGTATTTCTAACACAATGCTCCCTACATTTTTTATGTGGATCTGTGGTTTTTACAGAAGATGAGTGGAAAGTCGCCTTCATGCTGTCTTATTTGAGTGGCGATGAGGCTGCATGGTCTATGCCCTTGATTTGTCGTAATGACCCGGTCTTGTATGATTTTGAACAATTCAAAAAAGAGTTTTTTAGACTTTTTGACAGTAGGTCTGCAAATCAAGCCACAGATAATGAGCTATTGGAACTAAAGCAGGGGAATTGTGACCTTATTGCATACATAGCTCAGTTTAATAAATGAATAGTGGAAAATGAGTGGCCAGAAAGCAAACGAGCTGCAATCTTCTATCGTGGACTCAAGGATAAACTCAAAGACGCTTTGGCTCAAATTCCTAAAAGGCCAAAAGAAATTTTGGAATTATTAGATATGGTGCTACAAATAGAATATCGGCTTTTTGAAAAAAGATCCGAGAAGTAGAGAGATATTTTTCCTTTTGTTCCTCGGTTAGATAGGATAAAAACTGAAAATAACAAATTTGAGTCACCTGCAGGTGAAGAACCAATGCAAATTGGTTCCATATGAGGACCTCTTTCCAAGGAAGAACGTGAAAAGAAAAGATCAAATAATTTGTGCATGTACTGTGGAGGGTCAGGGCATTTTGTGAGAGATTGCCCAAAAAAGCCTAAGACAAATTTGGGGTTAAAAGACAGATCCCATCAGTAGGGGGAGTGCCCTGGTGGGAAAAGAGGGAGAGACAACTCCAGAATTTCAACAAGTTGCAAATACGTTGCAATCTGCTGCCCCACATATAATTGTCTCCCTAATGGCGAGATTTGGAAGTTAAAGAAGTATCTGTCATGATAACCTATGGAGCCACTGGCAATTTTTGTGATCTAAGGAAATTGGAATTCGTTCCATCAAGAAGAATAATCTGGAAGTGGTAAGAGCAGTAGATGGATCAAATATTACATTTGGACCCATTACAGAGGAAACCGAAACCATTGAATTGTTGGGATTGCAGGGTCATCAAGCGTTTTTAAGATTCAATCTCATTGATGCCCCTCAATTCCAACTAATACTCTGTCTGCCATGGTTAACGGAACATAATCTGAAAAATTATTGGGAGAAACGCTCTGTAGAGATGTCTTCAGAGTATTGCAAGAAAAATTGTTTTCATGGCGGGAGATTAAGATCTGAATGCTCTGCACCCACCAATCTAGCCCAATTTACCAATGTGATCTGTGTAATGGAGATGAAGGAAATTCCAAATGAACACCAAGACTTGGCCAGTGTCTTCGACAAACAAAATGCAGAGAAGCTCCCACTCCATCGTGAGTACAACTGCAAAATTGAAATAGAACCAGGTGCCATCCTTCCTTGCAGTCGCATCTATGCACTTACGGAGTCAGAAAATCAGTACTTCAAGACATATCTGGATGAATATCAGAAGTATGGTTTTATTCTGCCCTCTCAAACCCCTGTATCATCTCCACTATTTTTCATCCAAAGAAGGATGGGAGCCTTTGCGCTTGCATAGACTACAGGGCCTTGAATCAGGTTACAGTAAACAAATCGGCATCCTTTGCCTTTAATTTCGCAATTGTTGGATCAGGTAAAAGGAGCAAAGGTTTACACCAAGTTAGACTTGAGGGGAGCATATCACTTGGTCTGAGTAGCTGAAGGCAATGAATGGAGGACAGCCTTCCGAACCAAATATGGCCTCTTTCAGTACCAAGTGATGCCATATGGTTGGAGTAATGCTCCCGCTGCCTTTCAACATCTTGTGAATTATGTCTTATGAGAATTTTTGGATCAAATGGCAGTCGTGTACATAGATGACCTCTTGATCTTTTCAGAGAGCATGGATGACCATGTGGAACACGTCAGAGCAATTTTACAAAAATTACTAGAAAATCATCTCTAAAAATGCCAGTTTCACACTAATCAAGTGGAATTTCTGAGATTTGTCCTGTCCGCTGAAGGAGTGCCAATGAATTTGTCAAAGGTGGTAGTCATCCAGAATTGGTCTTCCCCAAAAAATGTGGAGGAGATCCAAAGTTTCATCGGATTTGCCCATTTTTATTGACGATTTATACCCAATTTTTCCGCAAAGGTCAGTCCCATTACTCGATTGCTGAAGAAGGGGGTAAAATGTTTGTGGACAGAAGAAGTGGATTTAGCTTTTCTTTCTTGAAGGAAGCATTCACTACAGCTCCTATTTTGATGCATCCAGATCCGGAGCAGGCCCTTTCTGTCGAAACCGACACTTCAGATTTTATAACCGGAGGAGTGCTTTCATAATGAAACAAAAAAACAGGACAATTGCATCCTGCGGCCTTTCGATGCAGGAAGTTGTCAGAGCCCGAGATTTATTACTCCATTGCAGATAAGGAGCAACTAGCAGTTAAAGAGGTATTTCAAGATTGGAGACATTATTTGCTTTGAGCGAAACACGTGGTGACACTATTTACTGATCATCGCAATCTTCAGTTCTTGAAGTCTGCTAGGACGCTCATCCCCGACAACTAAGGTGGTCATTATACTTTTCAGATTTTAACTTTGTAATAACATACACACCTGGAGTTAAGAATGGAAAAGCAGATGCCCTGTCATGATTGAATATGTCAGAAGATGTGAAGACTCCACAAGAAGAACTCTTCATACCTCCAGAAAAGATAGTAGGAGCCTCCCAGTTTCTTGACTACACAAAAGAAATACTGGAAGTCTGTCCGTCAAATGATATGGAGGATTAGGCGAAAGAAGATTTGAGAAGAAAGATAAAGAATGGCCTTCCTTATTTCGAGAATGCCCTCTACTTACCTACAAAAGATCTTCAGGAGAAGGCTTTAAAGAGTTGTCATGATGATCTTCTGGCTGGTCATAAAGGAATTAAAAAGACCATAGATTTCGTAAAGCGACATTTTTGGTGGCCTGACATGGCTGCTCACATAAGACAGTATGTGTCTACCTGTGAGGTATGCATAAAAGGGAAACCCAGTAGACAAGCAACCCAGGGGTTATTGCAGCCCTTACCAAATGCACCTCATCCTTGGCAAACCGTGTCAATGGATTTAATTGTGGATCTCCCAATTAGTCAGGGGTACAACACCATTTTGGTCTTTGTTGATTCATTTTCTAAAATGAGTCATTTTGTTCCATTGAAAGGCATTCTCCACATTGTGAAATCTCATGGTGTACCATAGATCATAATTTCTGATATATATTCCCAGTTTGTGTCTAAGTTCTGGAAGAAATTCATGCACAATTTAGGAGTAGATACATGATTCTCCACCAGTTATCACCCTGAAACAGATGGCCAGACAGAGAGGGTAAACCAAGAATTGGAACAGTATTTGAGACTTTACTTATTAGAACAGGAGGGTAATTAGTCAGACGTGTTCTGGACTGCAGAGTTTGCTTATAACAATGCAGTGCATGATTCCACTGGTTATTCTCCATTTTATTTGAACACAGGAAGGCATCTCAGTGTAGTGTTAGGGAGAAAAGATTATTTAGTTCCTGCAGTTAAAAAGATAGTGGAAGATTTGCAGGAGGCTTACAAAAAGGCTCAAGGGAATCTGTTAAAGGTGAAAGAATCATATGCAGATAAGAAGAAAAGATCAAATCCAGAATATGTAGAAGGAGACCAAGTCTGGTTTTCCACTCGACATCTTAGATTGAAAGGAAATCAAAAATTTCAACCACGATTTATTGGTCCATTCAGAATCAGGAAAATAATCAGTCCGGTGGTAGTTAAGTTACAGCTTCCAAGACAGATTAAGATCCATCCTGTCTTCTATGTATCCCTTTTAAAAAAGAGCCCACCAAATGCAATATTGAAAAAATCACCCTAACGATGGGAACTAACAGCAACGTAAATGGTGGCAGCGTACCTATCGAAGCTCCGCGGGAATCTAGATTCTACATGCCTAAGGATGTGGTGGCCACTTTCAGTGTGGGGGATGACACTGATAAGTGGCTAGCAGCCTATGAGGTGGCCTGTGCGGTCACATGGTCCATGGCTGCCTGGCAAGGGAATCAACCAGGGCAGGAGCTTGGAACAATGGCCCAACCCACCGATGATCAGGAAGATGCCTTGGACGATGCACCCCATGAGATGGATGGGGCACCCGCTGTGGTCGGGCCGGAGTCCACGGAGGACGACGTTGGTCCCGGGGGGGACTTGCCGACACCGGCAGAGTGGCAAGTGGAAGGAGGGCCTACCCGGAAGGAATTCTGTCGGGCGCAGAGGGAGTGCCCCACCCTTGAGGGCATGCGGCGACAGGCCGAAGCCCATGCAGCGAGAAATGCTGCCGGGAACTACCATATCTACTGGGAGGATGACCTTCTTTACAGGGTGGGGTTCCCCAAAGTCATGGCGTCGGACAGGGGCACCAACTTCATGTCTGCCTACATGCAGGCCATGTGGAAGGAGTGTGGGTGACTTATAAGTGCTCCACTCCTTACCACCCCCAGACCAACGGGCTCGTGGAGCATTTCAATCAGACGCTAAAAGGAATGATCCGGAGTTTGTCTGAGGACTTTAGGAGGAAGTGGGACGTCCTCTTGCCCTGTCTGTTGTTCTCCTACAGGGAGGTGCCACAGAAGGGGGTAGGCTTTAGCCCCTTTGAACTTCTGTATGGACACCCTGTCAGGGAACCCCTCAGTCTCGTGAAGGAGGGGTGGGAGAAGACGCCTAGGAGGCTTCCCCGGGATGTGGTGAGTTACATGCTGGCATTCTGCAGCCAGATAGCCAAGCTGTGGAAGGAGGCATCCGACAACCTGGAGGCCAGTCAAGCTGTTATGAAGGAGTGGTGCGACCGGAGTGCCCATCCAGTGGAATTGGAAGCTGGCCAGAAGGTGTGGGACATGGAGCCCGGAGAGCTTAGCACCCTCCAGGACCGGTGGACTGGGCCGTACGAGATACTGAAGAGGAAGGGCCCAGCCACGTACATGGTGGATCTGAAGACCCCGCGGCAACCCTACCAGGTATTGCATGTTAACCGCCTCAAGCCGCACCACGAGAGATAAGAACTCACCCTCCTGATGGTGACTGACGGAAGTGAGGAGGAAGAGAGCGAGCCTCTTCCGGACCTTCTGGCGTCCCAGGAGAAAGATGGATCGGTGGAGGGAGTGGTCCTCTCCCCGTCCCTGACGGCGGAGCAACAGAAGGACTGCCGCCAGGTATTGGAGCAGTTCGCCTCCTTTTTTTCCCTCACTCCTGGAATCACACACCTGTGTACCCATGACGTGGACACAGGAGACAGCCCCCCTGTCAAGACCAAGTTGTACCGCTGTATGACAAAGTGAAGGCCAGCATCCAGCACGAAGTCACCAAGATGCTGGAGCTGGGTGTGATCGAGCTGTCCAGCAGACCCTGGGCCAGTCCGGTGGTGTTGTTGCCGAAAGCAGCCCCACCGGGCACCACACCTGAACTTCAGTACTGTGTGGACTATCGAGGCCTCAACTCCGTGACTAAGATGGACGCTCACCCGATCCCTAGTGCGGATGAGTTCATTGACCGGCTAGGGGCAGCTCGGTTCTTAAGCACATTCGATCTTACATCAGGGTACTGGCAGATCACCATAGCGGATGGAGCCAAGAAGAAGACTGCGTTCTCCACCCCAGAGGGCCACTTCCAATTTCGAGTGATGCCCTTTGGGCTGAAAAATGCTCCTGCCACTTTCAAGCGGTTGGTAAACCAGGTACTTTCTAGCTTAGAGGCCTTCTCGACATTTCTTAACTCTGCTGTGGGAGCCATTAATGAGAACATCTCGAAAGTGGAGGTGGAAATGTGATATACATGTGACCACAAATAAGGAGGCAGTTATTACAGCTCTTCTACCAGAGTCATTTTATATTGTGCGGACTCTGCAGACTGGGGGACGTATTTGTTGAGTATCTCCTGTGGACGCCATAACTGCTGTTCGCTGGGGACAGGACTACAGGTCCCAGACTGCCTTCTTGTCAGGAGGAGGAGCTTAAATGTAGCCATACTTCCACGCGCCCGGGTATAGACTTGGCCAACAGGGGGCCCTTCATCGCCCGGAAGAGGCTGGGCCGCACCTTTCGGTATACATGTGACCACAAATAAGGAGGCAGTTATTATAGCTCTTCTACCAGAGTCATTTTATGTTGTGCGGACTCTGCAGACTGGGGATGTATTTGTTGAGTATTGAAGTGGAGGTTAATCAAACGAAGCCTCGCGAACCTACTTACCCTTTACTTACGGCAAAAACCAGAAATTGACTTGAGCTTGCATCGAACTCTGCAGTTAATTCAGGCCCGCCAAATGTTTGGGAGGGGAAGCTCAGCTGAACCTATTTTCCGATTATAATCTAATCATTTGGATTCTAGGTTGGATGGGTTTCTCCAGAAAACTGAATTGGTAATATCAAGCTCCTTGTATGATTGTTTGCAACGTCTGACTAAAATGGAAAAAAACACAGTCCTCGAATTACAGGTATATTTAAATAACGTCACAAATCAGACAGGATCAAACCGCAGTCAACGTAGCGCTGAGCTGCCACTTGCCTGCCCTCACCTCTCTGGGTCTCAGAGGGGGGCCCGACAAGGGCTCCCCATAGGGAAACCTGGATGTAAGAAATCATCTGTGCTATTGGAGAAGCCTTCATTTGTTTCCCGTGAATCTTCTACTAACCGTGGTAAAGAATATACACCTAAAGGGGACACTGGTGTGACTGGTGGTGGGAGCAGCCCCTATCTAGTAACCTCCCTTTTTTGGGGGCTTTGCATACCTCGTTTGTGTTTGTGTTAGCTAATGTTCTTCAACTTAGACCGGGTTCACTTGAAAATTATTCTCAGTTGGAAACCAATGTTGTAATTCCAGAGCCAACAGCAGATTTTTCTTGTTCCAACATATGAACATGCTCAGAAGGGTAGTCTGGGTTGATAGGGGGCCTAAGATCTTTGAGAGGCTCTGTAAAGTTGTAAACTCCAATAGACCTGTGTGCGTGTGGGAGGCTCTGTGTGTGTGGCTCTGTGTGGGTGGCTTTTTTTGTAGGTGGCTCTATGCGTGGTGGCTTTGTCTGTGTGTGGGTAACTCTGTGTGTGTGTGTGTAGGTGGCTATGTGAGTGGCTCTGTGTGTGTGGGTGGCTTTGTGTGTGTGGCTCTGTGTGTGGGTGCAAATGCAATATGTCTCGCATTTGAGAGTGATTAAGCTATTGACATTGTAAATAACAATGCCATTTCTTTAAATGTTTTAAAAACAAAAACAAAAATAATGTCATGAGCAATGCCAATAGCGCTAACTTTAACAATGCCGAGACCATTGCATTGTAAATGCTTGTTAAATTTTTTGTTTGGTGGGTGGGACTTGTTGGGGAGAGGGTGGGAATGTGGGTGTTGGGGAAATCTAATTCTTGTGTTTTTTGGCATTTTTTTAACTGACATTTGTTTGGACAATTTGAACTTTCTTTGGACATTGGTTGGGGTTAGGGAGAGGGGTGGAGCAGGTGTTGTGGGCTTTAGTTTATATGTTACGAAAATACATTTTTTATGGCTGTACAAATTATTTAATTCTTTTTTGGGGGTTACTCTTTTATTTCGCACTGTTTCCTTTGCCGCGCAGGCCCACAGCCAGTTTTCAATATCTGCCGATAGTGTAACACACCAACAGATAGTTATGCACTGCCCTCACTTATCCTACTACTATCTCCTCCTACTCTCTGCAGTCTGCAACTATATTAACCCCTAAGGACTCAGAGGGGGTGTGGGGGTGTGAGTTTCCCTAGTATATAGATTATTGTAGCTCAGCAGTCCCCCACAGTTCTTCTTTTACCTGTGATTAGGCAAAGCGATGGCTGCATGGTTTCCCCAGGAGCCATGGTGGTGGTAGTAGACAGTAGCAGCATGCTTTTAGACTATTCAGTGAATACTAGTAAAAGCATCACATCCAGCAGTGAGGTTCCACTCCCTCTAGCCGACCTCAAACTGTAGGATGAGGAATATTCTTTGCAGGGAACTGATTAAATGTAAATTAAAACTGAGTTAATTATGTTTTATATGCAAGAGTTGCGCAAAAAATTGAGACAGTCACCAGAGGGAGACTAGAGTACAATTAGTAGTACACAAGAAGAAGACTGTCAAATGAGAAAAATTGATAGGCAGTGCTAAAGTAAAATAAATAATCAGAATGGTGAGCTAGTAAACGTTACAAACTGAAGTCGACTCGAGCTATGAAGTGCACAAGCGTAACCTTTAGTGCTGGAAGGATGATGATGCTGGCAATTATGAAGTTTGTTCCTCTGAAAAAAATGTAAATAATATATTGCCTACTGTGCATGGGTGGGTAATCTACTTACTTAGAGGAGAAAAAGATCCGATTCCTCACCCATCCTTGAGTTGGTGTGGCTTTCACCACATCTGCCCCACCAAGTGTGTGATCAATTAATGGTGTAAATTTAATTTAGTCACACCTCAATAAATCACACAGCCTGGGGGAAAGGGGTTAGGTGTTTGATTAATCAAAGGGAAGGGGGATTTGAGGGAAATGTTTGACAAAGACAAAAACTACACAATGACAACACATTCATCTTGGCAGTCGACCATCATCAATCTGTTATGGTAGGAAAAGGAAATGCATGCATGATGATGAGCACAAGTACAGCTAAAGCAAATTAAATTGTCTGTCTGCCCCCAGAGAGACCCAAGTTACATTATGTTCTGTAACTGTTGTACCGAGCTTTGAAATATTTGCAATAATAAAATTAAAATATCTGTAGGAGTCATGTAACTAACAAACAATCATAAACAACACACAAATTGTAATGATGAGTAAAGAGAAAAAAAGATACTGTATTGCCAAATTGGGAGTTGCATCTCATTCCTCTTGGACTGTTCGTCAATCTTGGGTGTCTGGCGGATTCGGTTCGGTAAGGTAGGTGTGAGCATGTTACATTGTTTTTCCAGTATTGCGCAGGGTAAAGGACAGGGCCTGTAGATTGAAAAGCAGAAATTATATTGAAGAGTCAAGGAGATAAGTTAAACTGCACAAGGATGTGTGCGCAACAAAAAGAGAAGACTCAGAGGCAGCATGGCTAAATGTCTGTTTCTGACAGTTACCTCAACATCAGGCCTCCCAACCAACCACCACTTAGCTTTGGATTAAACAATGAATTGGAGCCAGACAGCACTGAGCAGTGAGTATACACACCCACAGCAAAACAGCATATTCCCAATCAGTTAGAAAATCTGCGCACCGCTGTCAGTCACACCACTCACCACCACCAATACATAGACTTGTGCAGGTCTAGTGCTGTTGTTTACCTTTAGGCCACTTCAAAGTCATCATCATTCAAATCGGTTGGTTTATTTATTTGTCCATTTGTAGAGCGCATGGTTACACCACCGGTGTGTCGACACGCTGAGACAAAGCCTCTGAAAAGGATGCAACTGTATTAGCATGCCGTAGCTCATTGTACAAACTATCTGAGAGTTACCTTTAATCTGATTTAGCGACCAGCCAGGTCTTTAGCTGTTTACGAAATCTACTTTCGCATGGCTCTATTCTTAGAGCCATCAGTAAGGTGTTCCACGTTTTTGCTGCGAGATACCGGAATGAGCGTGCCCCCATTCTTGCTCTAAGTATTCTCAGTACAGTCACCAGTGTCTTCCCCATAGATCTTAAACACCGTCCTGGGGTGTATTGGGTTATTAACGGTTGGAGATACCTTGGTCCGTTCTTTAATAGAATGCGGTGGTAATGGCACATTGCCTTAAACATGACTCTCTTTCCCACTGGCAGACAATGCAGTACTGTCAGGACTTTCTTCGTGTTAGCTCTTCTCGGGAGGCCAAGTACCAATCGTGCCGCTGCATTCTGCACCCTCTGTAGTTTGGATAGTCCTTTTTTTGTAGCGCCAAAGTATAGCACATTCCTGTAGTCTAATTGGGAGGTTATTACCGCATGTACTATAGTTTTCCGGACGTTAGGTGGTAGGAGATCCAAGACTTTTCTCAGGATTTTCATGGCCCCGTAGCATTTTCCTGCTACCTTTCGAATCTAACTATCAAATGTCAACTCGGAATCAAACCAGACTCCGAGGTTTTTCACTTCTGTTTTAAGGGTAGGTAGTTGGCCTAATGATTCAGGCCACCACGTGGACAACCATATAGATGGCTCCTTGCCTACAACCATTACCTCTGTTTTACTCCCGTTTAGCTTGAGGTAATGGTTCGACATCCAGTCTGCCACCTCTTCTAAACATTTGGAAAAACAAATTGCTGCCTGGTTCTTGTCTTGAGATAGCATCACAATTAGCTGTGTGTCGTCCGAGTAGGAAACGATTAACAACTTATGTTTCTCCACTTGCTCTGCCAGCGGTCCCACATAAAGGTTGAATAGAGTGGGGCTTAGAATTGATCCCTGTGGAACCTCCTGGGGTAGGGGAATATTCTCAGAAAAGTGTGACTGTTGTGTGACTTGAAAGCTCTGTGCGGAGAGGAACGATGTCATCCAAATCAGAGCACTTTGCCTAATACCACAAGCCTCTAATCTATGGAGGAGCAGCTTGTGGGATACGGTATCAAACACCGCACTGAGATCTAGCAAGATCAGTGCGGCCGTCTGTCTTTCGCCTGCATATTTTCTCAGTGTTTCTGTGGCCAGGAGTAGTGCTGAGTCTGTGGAGTGGGCCATTCTAAAGTCTGATTGAGAGGGATGTAATAGATCATTCCTATTGATGTGGTCTACCAGTTGTTTGTTGGTTACTTTCTCTGAAATCTTGGCCACAAACGGTAGTAGTGAGATAGGGTGTAAATTTTCTAATATTGTTTCAGTGAATTTGAAAATTCCATCTTCTTCCGGTGGCAGTTCTCGCAGTAGTCACGCTCATGCCCACACCCTGAGTCATTCCATCATCTCTGATCCTCCTAAGTCTGACCCGAGTATGGTGTCCAACTCCGTACCAACAGTGTGAATGTCCTGACTCAAAGTCAAAATGCAGTAGATCGTCCTGTAGAAGTACAATTTTGTTATTGAACAACAAAAAGGGAAAGATTAAGTCACTTTTTGTTAAGACACTCTATGGCAGGAAAGCATAGATAGTCATGGCCCAGGGTTGGAGGCAGGCACACAGTTGTTTGTATTCTCTATCCAATGTCTGGCTTGAGGGAAATGGCTTTGGAGGGTGAGTCAGGACTCGGGAGTCTGACTTTTTCACTGGCTGCATGCAGTTGCAACTCCAATCCGGCAATAAAAATATGTCTAAGAGTAAGTCAGTAGGGATGAATTGGTCAACCAGACAGTCAGACACACACAAATAAGAAAATAAATGTTCCCTAGCTACATTTTATTTTTTATTTTTTGGGGCGTCAAAGAAAGAAAGCCTAGTAGTCAGGGAAGTAGAGCTCGTCCTCATTCTCTGGTGGTTCGCCCAGAAGTAGGTCATCTAACACACTACTTCCATGACCTGAGTCTCCATCATCTTTCACCTGTAGTACTTCACATATGGTGTAATCCGGTGGTATAAAGTGCTGATTCATTTTGATCATGATTTATCTCTCCATATCTTTGGGCAACAGACTGGTCCTTCTCACTGTGATAACTGCACCAGCAGCACAGAAAACACGCTCAGCAGAGACACTTGCTACAGGGCAAGCTAGATAGTTTATTGCCAGACTGCTGAGCACTGCCCATTGGCGCCACTTCCCCTACAAATACACCAATTGGCTTTGATCAAGGTTCACCTCTGTTGAGTCATCAAGATAAGCCTGGACCATTTTCTCAATGTTCATTGCTGGTGCTCCACCTTGCTCAACCTCTTTTGCCTTCACCTCTGTGCTGGATTTAAGCCGTGCCAGTAGAAACCACTCAGTTGAATATTTGGGGGCTGATGCTCCTGGTCTTGGTGTTGTTGATGGTGTTCTTGTAGTTGATTTTGGCTGCTGTGAGCCAACAGCACTGCCCTCAGGCTCTGAACGTGAAGCCTGCACCACAGGACTTGCGCCCTGGACCAGTGGGCCTCTAATTCCCTGCCATTCTTTTTCTAGCTCACTGCTTTGCTCAGCTATCCATGTTTTCTATTTTCTAACATCCCCGTCTGAAAAATGAATGATAGTGGACAGTAATGATGTTTACCATGGATCAAGAATTGTGGCACAGATGTAATGTTTGGAGGACACAATGTCTCTTTGCACCCTTGTATTAGCAGACAAGCGAAGGGTTAAGCTCTCCACCAAGTCATACAAATCTTTTCTTTCCTCTACACCTGCATACATTGTGGACACCTCCTTTACCGGTTCCTGTAGCATGTGCAACCATGGTAGTGTCCTCTTTGCTGACTTCCCATGTGAATATCTTAAAAGGAAGCAGCATCTCTGTCAGGCAAATGACTGGGCCCCATTGGTTCATCTCAATGAGCATGCCTTTTACAGTTGCATATCCTCTTTGCATGACATATTCATTGATAGGTCTGTACTGCTCAAACAGGCGTTCAAGCATGTAATAAGTGGAGATCCAGCGTGTTGATACCTCCTGTATGAGTGCTTTAACAGGCATTTTATTATCATGCTGAATGACCATCAGTTGTATCCGGGCTTAAAATGAATGGCTGAAATGATTGCAGATTCTGCTGCAGGTGGAAAGTAAGTTGCTTACTTGGTCTTCTTTTTTTAGAAAGTCCTGTATGATGATGTTGATGCAGTGCGCCAAACACAGGACCCTGAAATAACCAACATCAGCCATGGCCTTAATTATATTATTCATCCTAATTCAGGTCAGATTAACCTGACCACTGTGCACTGCAGCTATGTGCAACTGCACTGTACAATAATAAGCGTTAATCAGTGTAATATCTAATATTTGTGAAGCTTCTCTATACAATTCTTATCACAAAATATTTCAAAAAAATGCCATAAGTAAATCAATTCATGTTCATTCTAAGCATGCTCTTTTTCAAATGTTACAAATAGTGCATAACACAAAGTCTCTCCAAGGTATTTCCAGGAGTTCTGTCCTGCCCAATGCATTTTGGGCCGTAGGCCCTTCTTCAGGGGCTTCAATCTATAAAATACAAAATAAACTCTAGTTGCCACATTCTCAATGCGCAAGAGAATCATCCATATACACATCATTTTTCTTAACGGTTTTGAAGAAGCAAATTGAATACATGTGAAGTGCTCGAACACTACAAAATAACATTTCACAGTACATGGCTGTGTTAAAGAACCAATGGTATACATGTAAAGTGCTTCCCCTCCTGTGTATCGCTCTTGATGTAGGAGAACATGAAACGACGTGAAACAGAAGAAAAGGTTCAACCAAAAACAAACATCTCAAAAGTGCTGCGTGCGCAATAAATTTATGCAATGTGAACATGAACCGTGACTGCCACTCCCGCGGTACACTTTACCAAGATCAAACTGTATACTCACTCTGACAGCTCCTTAAACTCTAGAACTGTGAGAGAGCACAAAGAATTCGCCAGTTAGCATTATTTATAAGCCTTAGACACTCAATCTGTCTGTACGAGCAACCTTTAAACAACAGCCTACCTGGTTTGCTGCTTGAAATCTTGCAAACGATACGGCAATGACTGGCTCAAAAATTCTCCTGACTGCTTCCCGTTTCTAGAAAACATACATGAGCTACATGAACCCTTGTTTCTAAATTTAACCTGGCCCCAGTCTCTTACCGAAAACTAGAAATCTTACCTTCGATTTTTAGCACTCCGGTCTGAAGACAAACTGCTCACGCCATTACTCTTGCTATTCCTATGAGCCGGTTCCGTATTTATGCTCTTGACTCACCGGAAGAACCCGTCGCTAACCTCTTAGTCACCAACTATCGACAACGGACTACCCACAAGTTGCTGGGCACCATCTTGGAGAGAACACTCCCAACTGGTATTAAAGAAGTTAACCTCAATTGCAGCCACCTTAATAACAAAAAATGGGAAAATGTAGACATGTCGCACATGTTCTAAACGAAACGACCTGAATTAAATATGTTCAATCTACCAAATATAACCATAAACTGTCGGCAGTCGACCTGAATCTGCTTAATAACAAAAACTTCTTCTGGGAACGATGTCTGCCACTCCTACTGTCTCACCATACCAAAAGTGAACCTGAACGTCGGACCCATAAAGTTTAAACACCGTTAACAGTGAAAAGAGAAAAAATCTAAGAAAAATAAAATTAACTAAAAAAAAAATGGGTGAAAAGGGAAAGTCACATGAAGCACCATACTTATAAGTCATTTACACAGCGTAATACTGTCCTCATCCTACTACAAATACAATATCATAGGTAGCAGATAAACTGGCGGTAGGTGGGCGTTTTGATGTTTGACTCTTTGGATCTGCAGTACCTACTTCTACTGAGGCGGTTGCGGATGTAGGTCACTGCTGCAACTTTGCAAATATGGCAGCTGGCGGTGGATGGATCTGTGGTGCCACTGCCACATCCCCCTGGGAAGTTGGGATTGGGCAACGTCGGTCTCCACTGGGGCTGGGCTAACATCCATGGTCACTAGCTTGTTGTTATCCTCCTCTTCTACATCTGCCTCTATAACTCTAAGGCTTTCTGGAACCTTCCTTTTCCCTAGCCTTGTCTGAGTCATCTTGTGGTGTGTCTCACTCTCACACTGAGGTGGGATCCAAGTGGTATCTAAATTATCAGAAGGGGGGCTTGAAGAAGAAGATGATGCACCACTAACCCGCCTTTTTCTAGATGGAGATCTGGAAAACAATGGATCTTCTGGAGCAGATTGCTCTACTTCCTCAGCATGAAGCTCAATCTCTTGAACTGCTCCTACCTTGGGAGGAACTACTATTGGGGGTTGTGGCTGTTGTTCTTGTTGTTGTCCACTTCTCTGAGTTTCCTGCAATGATTGGGTACTACTTTGCGATTGAGATAAGTCAATGTCAACATCACTGCTCATCGGCATTGCCGTGATTACACTGGCTGCCTCTGTGACAGACATGGGCTTGGTCCTAGATTAGGGTGGGTCCACTGATTTGGGGGTGCTGCTCCCAGCTTGCTCCCAAGAGACCGGTAAGGCAGGCTCACTTTTTTGTTTTCCAAAATATATCTGGGGCGACATACCAGTGGTGATGGTGGCACTGGTAAGCTCTTTCTTCTTTTTACTGGCTACTTTCTTGGTAGCAGTTTTAGACTTAGCAGTGGCACCTTTCTTTGGGGCCATCTTGAAGCTGTCAGCTCGCAGTGGCACTTAGATTCACAAAGTTAAAGAGATGTCTCTGTGATGTATGGGTGACTCACGCATCACGTCGTGTACAGGCCTTCTTCTTGGCAGTACTGTGAGTGATATGTTGTTGTCTCTTTGTCGTGCATCGAAAAGAAGCAAGAATGACATCAGTGAAACATGGCATTGTTGCCTTTCAATTAGCAGGACAAATAAATAAATATAATTTATTGGTAGTCATTGCTCTTACTCCCTTAATTAACAATAGAGTGTAAATATATCTACTCATTTGTAAAAACAGAAACCAACACCAACACCAACAAATAATTACTTTCATGGTGACTGACCACGCAGGAGGAATAAGAACATACGGATGAAACTGTTTGCTTTATGTGCGGCAACTGACGCCACGACGCTCACAACGTGTGATGTGGCACTGACTCTGAGAGAGGTGCACCTGACAAATGACAATGGAAGAATAATCCCCAGACAATGAATGCTGTTATGCATCTGCCAGACATGGGGTTGATTTGATTGAACCAAGGTGTAGTGGGAAATGGTTTAAACAAAGACTTTTTTTAAATTATACAAAAAAATATAAACAATTGAAAAAATTATTTATAAATTAATTTTAAAAAATTTGAAAAAGTTAACTAATTAAACATAAGTGAAGTTATCTTCAAAGTTATAATAATAAGTTATTATTAAACTGTAATCTTATTGCTCAACCATCCATACAACCTATGGCAAAAAGGGCTGAATTGGTTTGTTGCACAAAATGGCTGCCAACCGGTGCCACATTGTCATGATCAACAACATTGAACAGGAAGGCATTCATTGGGAACAAGGAGAAGACATACAGGCCTATAGGGATAGCACATTGGCTGGATCCACAAAATGGCCGCCAGCACATGATCACAACAAGAAGCTGGAGGCCTACAACAAAGAATGCATGCAGACCTATGGCAAAAGCACACTGGCTGCCTATACAAAATGGCCACCAGCCACATGGCCACAGCAAGAAGCTGGAGGCCTACAGCAAAGAACGCATGCAGGCTTATGGCAAAATCACACTGACTGCCTACACAAAATTGCCGCCAGCCACATGACCACAGCAAGAAGTTGGAGGCCTATAACAAAGAACGCATGCAGGTCTATGGCAAAAGCACACTGGCTGCCTACACAAAATGGCCACCAGCCACATGGTCAGGCAGGAGGCCTGTAAAACAATCAAACAGCACATGCAGGCCTAGGCTAGGACAGTGCACTGACTATACAAAATGGCCTCTGGCCAGTGGCCACATGATATCTGGAACAAAGGCAAATGTTGGGCTATGGCAAACATACACACACACACACTGGCCTGACAAAGGAGGCATAGTAAAACAGAGAAAACATCCAATATTCAGCAATGCCAAATTACTGGGCTGAAAACATGTTTACAACAAGATACATCCTTCAAAGGCATTACCCCACCTAGTCCTGACTCCTATATACTGTTTGCATGAGAAAAACATGAAATATCACAAAAAAGCGGATTTTGTATTTCAATCCAAATCCATTCATGGCCTAAATGCTGTAAACACCACAGAAACTGTTGTTTCACACACCTATGACTAGCACTGGGCCTGCTGGCTGGAAGGCCAATTGGCAGACTACTAGGCTATATATTCAATCAAAATGGATTAAAAAAACAAGCAGAAAATGCAGTAAACTGTGAAAAAACTGTCCCTTTTCAAAAGAAGACAAGCATTTGCAATGCAATAGGTCTCGCAATTATAAGAGTTTGAGCTATTGGCATTGTAAAATTACAATTCCTTTTATTTATGTTTAGGTCTTAAAA
Source organism: Triturus cristatus (assembly GCF_964204655.1). Taxonomy (NCBI): domain Eukaryota; kingdom Metazoa; phylum Chordata; class Amphibia; order Caudata; family Salamandridae; genus Triturus; species Triturus cristatus. The sequence continues at coordinate 429,068,246 of NC_140593.1, forward strand.
CAAACAAAAGGCATTGTCATTTACAATGTCAGTAGCATAAACTCGCATAAAAGCAGTGTGGGGAGTGCAGCATTGTGCGGCGTGCAGCAGATGTGGGCAGTGTGCGGCGTGCAGCAGTGTGCGGCGGGCAGCAGTGTGGGGCGGGCAGCAGTGTGCGGCGGGCAGCAGTGTGTGGCGTGCAGCGTCATGCAGCAGTGTGTGGCTTGCAGCAGTGTGTGGCGTGCTGCAGTGTGTGGCGTGCTGCAGTGTGTGGCGTGCAGCAGTGTGCGGCGTGCAGTAGTGTGCGGCGTGCAGCAGTGTGCGGCGTGCAGCAGTGTGAGACGTGCAGCAGTGTGAGACGTGCAGCGGCATGCAGCAGTGTGTGGCGTGCAGCAGTGTGTGGCATGCTGCAGTGTGTGGCCTGCAGCAGTGTTTCATGTAGCAGTGTGCGGTGTGCAGCATTGTGCGGCATGCAGCAGTGTGCGGCGTGCAGCAGTGTGTGGCGTGCAGCAGTGTGTGGCGTGCAGCGGCATGCAGCAGTGTGTGGCGTGCAGAAGTGTGTGGCGTGCATCAGTGTGTGGCGTGCAGCAGTGTGTGGCGTGCAGCAGTGTGTGGCGTGCAGCAGTGTGTGGCGTGCAGCAGTGTGTGGCGTGCAGCGGCATGCAGCAGTGTGTGGCGTGCAGCAGTGTGTGGCATGCAGCAGTGTGTGGCGTGCATCAGTGTGTGGCATGTAGCAGTGTCACGGTTGCAGCAGTGTGCGGCGTGCAGCAGTATGTGGCATGCAGCAGTGTGTGGCGTGCAGCAGTGTGTGGCGTGCAGCAGTGTGTGGCGTGCAGCAGTGTGTTCTGGCATGCAGCAGTGTGTGGCGGCATGCAGCAGTGTGTGGCGGCATGCAGCAGTGTGTGGCGGCATGCAGCAGTGTGTGGCATGCAGCAGTGTGTGGCGGCATGCAGCAGTGTGTGGCATGCAGCAGTGTGTGGCGTGCAGCAGTGTGTGGCGTGCAGCAGTGTGTGGCGTGCAGCAGTGTGTGGCGTGTAGCAGTGTTACACGTGCATCAGTGTGTGGCGTGTAGCAGTGTTACGCGTGCATCAGTGTGTGGCGTGCAGCAGTGTGTGGTGTGCAGCGGCATGCAGCAGTGTGTGGCGTGCATCAGTGTGTGGCATGTAGCAGTTTTGGCCTTTAAACAACATGTCCTCCCCATTTGTAGGGTTTCTGTGCTCTGTGTTAGGCAGGCTAACCATTCAAACCTGCTCTGTAAAGCTTCAACATGATAAAAGCCCCGGCACCTCTTTGGTTACAAATTAAGCACTAGGAAAGTGGCTGTAGCCAAGACACTATTGAATTTTAGTTTATATGCTCTGTGTTACGCAAACTAAATAAAGACATATACAGTGTAAAGCTGCTGCCTCATCAAAACACCGGCACTTCCTTTGTTACAAATTAAGCACTAGGAGGGTGGCTGTAGCTACGTGTTTGCAGCTACACACAAATAAAAATAATAACGTAGCTCCACTTTAGGTCATATTTATGTTTGTGTCTATAGAAATATCAACTAATTTGTCCACAATCACAGGCTATTAAGCATATTCAGACATTAAAACCTGGTTTCAAAACTCGTAGGTTAGCAGTAGTGGACTTTAAAGAACATCCCCTCCCCATTTTTCCGGTTTGTGTGCTCTGTGTAAGGCAGGCTAAACAAAACAACATGCTGTGTAAAGTTGCCACCTAATCAGAGCCCCGGCACCTCCTCTGTTACAAATTAAGCACTGGGAAAGTGGCTGTAGCCAAGCCACTATTAAATTACAGTTTATGTCCTCTGTGTTACGCACAATAAAAAAAAAGTATGGCGTGCAGCAGTGTGTGGCGTGCATCAGTGTGTGGCATGTAGCAGTGTCACGGTTGCAGCAGTGTGCGGTGTGCAGCAGTGTGTGGCGTGCAGCAGTGTGTGGCGTGCAGCAGTGTGTGGCGGCATGCAGCAGTGTGTGGGGTGCAGCAGTGTGTGGCGTGCAGCAGTGTGTGTCGTGCAGCAGTGTGTGGCGTGCAGCAGTGTGTGGCATGCAGTAGTGTGTGGCGTGCAGCAGTGTGTGGCGTGCAGCAGTGTGTGGCGTGCAGCAGTGTGTGGCGTGCAGCAGTTTGTGGCATGTAGCAGTGTCACGGTTGCAGCAGTGTGCGGTGTGCAGCAGTGTGTGGCGTGCAGCAGTGTGTGGCGTGCAGCAGTGTGTGGCGGCATGCAGCAGTGTGTGGCGTGCAGCAGTGTGTGGCGTGCAGCAGTGTGTGGCGTGCAGCAGTGTGTGGCGTGCAGCAGTGTGTGGCATGCAGTAGTGTGTGGCGTGCAGCAGTGTGTGTCGTGCAGCAGTGTGTGGCGTGTAGCAGTGTTACGTGTGCAGCAGTGTGTGGCGTGCAGCAGTGTGTGGTGTGCAGTGGCATGCAACAGTGTGTGGCGTGCAGCAGTGTGTGGCGTGCATCAGTGTGTGGCATGTAGCAGTTTTGGCCTTTAAACAACATGTCCTCCCCATTTGTGCAGCAGTGTGTGGCGTGCAGCAGTGTGTGGCATGTAGCAGTGTCACGGTTGCAGCAGTGTGCGGTGTGCAGCAGTGTGTGGCGTGCAGCAGTGTGTGGCGTGCAGCAGTGTGTGGCGGCATGCAGCAGTGTGTGGCGTGCAGCAGTGTGTGGCGTGCAGCAGTGTGTGGCGTGCAGCAGTGTGCGGCGTGCAGCAGTGTGTGGCATGCAGTAGTGTGTGGCGTGCAGCAGTGTGTGTCGTGCAGCAGTGTGTGGCGTGTAGCAGTGTGTGTCGTGCAGCAGTGTGTGGCGTGCAGCAGTGTGTGGTGTGCAGCGGCATGCAACAGTGTGTGGCGTGCAGCAGTGTGTGGCGTGCATCAGTGTGTGGCATGTAGCAGTTTTGGCCTTTAAACAACATGTCCTCCCCATTTGTAGGGTTTCTGTGCTCTGTGTTAGGCAGGCTAACCATTCAAACATGCTCTGTAAAGCTTCAACATGATAAAAGCCCCGGCACCTCTTTGGTTACAAATTAAGCACTAGGAAAGTGGCTGTAGCCAAGACACTATTGAATTTTAGTTTATATGCTCTGTGTTACGCAAACTAAATAAAGACATATACAGTGTAAAGCTGCTGCCTCATCAAAACACCGGCACTTCCTTTGTTACAAATTAAGCACTAGGAGGGTGGCTGTAGCTACGTGTTTGCAGCTACACACAAATAAAATAATAACGTAGCTCCACTTTAGGTCATATTTATGTTTGTGTCTATAGAAATATCAACTAATTTGTCCACAATCACAGGCTATTAAGCATATTCAGACATTAAAACCTGGTTTCAAAACTCGTAAGTTAGCAGTAGTGGCCTTTAAAGAACATCCCCTCCCCATTTTTCCGGTTTGTGTGCTCTGTGTTAGGCAGGCTAAACAAAACAACATGCTGTGTAAAGTTGCCACCTAATCAGAGCCCCGGCACCTCTTCTGTTACAAATTAAGCACTGGGAAAGTGGCTGTAGCCAAGCCACTATTAAATTTCAGTTGATGTCCTCTGTGTTACGCAAAATAAAAAAAAAGTATAAAGTGTAAAGCTTCTGCCTCATTAAAACACCAGCACTTATTTGTTACAAATTAAGCACTAGGTGGGCGGCTGTAGCTACGTGTTTACAGCTACACACAACAAGTAACATGATACCTACAACAAGTTAGGACTATTGGCTTTGTCAATCGTTGTTAGTTGCATAAGATAAATTAGCAGTAACTGTGGCTTGTATATAATATTGAAAAAGCATCCACTTGAAGCCCTAGTGACACCACGACAATGTTACTGCTCCTGAGTTACAAAAAGAGGCACAAGAATCCAGAGCAGACATGGCGAGTAAGTTGGCTGAAGAGGTGGGGGTGGCAAATGGTGTTCACGGGCGCTTTGATGTCCTCAGTGGCCGCGCGGCTCACTGAAAACATCAAAGCGCCCTCGAAATGTAAGTGATCACAATCGCGATCACACTTCAAAGCGCGGCTGTGTGACAGGCGAAAGTGAAAGACGAGTGATTTCAGGCTGCCAAATGGTGCGCGCGCCCGGCACACATGCACAGTAGTTGGCGGCCTGAAAGCACTCGTTTGCACTTCCAAAAGTGCTTACTATAAGTCTCGTCAGAGCAGCGCTAAAGCGCTGTCTCAGGCGAGACCTAAAAAATGAAATGCAAAGAAATCACTAGGCCTCTACTGAAACAATAGGCCGCCCACTACAAAAAAAACAAAAAACTTTAAACGTACAAATAAATCCAGGTGCATGGCTTCAATCAAATAAACAATACCAGTTTGTGAATTTACTTGTGAAATCTCAAATTCAAAGTCTTTAAATCCAATGGGATATGCAGCTGACACAAAGTGTGATCCTTCCAGCTCCAAATCCAAATGAAAAGTGACCAGAGATGGACAAAGCACTGAGAGGAGCCTGCTGGACAGGAACAGGAAGTTGGAAACTCTGGGGCACTTCCTTCCAGTTGAAAAACAAGTGAAAAAAACAAAAGAAAAAGACTCCTTGCACAAAAAACACTACCAAATGTCAATTCAACGAGGTTTTTAACTCCAAATTGTCAGTTTGGGAAGATTTCGATACTGCTCGAGGAGAGAATCTACCCCATATTGCAGCCGCAATAGATTCTTCAGGATTGCGTACAGCAGGAATGTTCCTCCAGAAGTCGCTGGTATGCTCGAATGATGTCTTGGTGAACGCAAAATCTCGCAGGAGCATGCGGCGGGCTAGCAAATCTCGTGCGCCTGCGAACGGCCCTGAAAATCTGATAGGCACGCGGACCAAAAAAAAACTCTGTCCTGTTGCGGAATGCGGATTTTAACGATAAGTCTGCATTCTCCGCAGAACACGGAGTTGCCGAATTCTGCAAACTCCATGTACAGAGCGGAGTTTTATGCCTGGGCTTACATTTCCCAAATCAACACACCTCTCTCAAGTCCACAGGGCTGAGTAGGCCTCTTTGAGTCATTTTTGTTTCCCTTTGACATGGATAGGCATTGTTCATAACTGCTTCTTCTGGCAGCTGAGGTCATTCTGCCCTGAGTCCTATCTCTGAGCCCAGATTCCTGACCCAAAATTAGATTGAGCGAGGTAGACCTGTAGTGCACTGCTGTTGATGAACAAGAAGAGCAAAATAATGTAAGTATTTTATGTAGATTTGTTAACTAAACTAATTGGTATGCTCTCTGAAGAACCCAAAAAAAGGTATAGTAAGGAGTTGATCATGTAAGTAAATCTAGCTAGGTGTGAAAATGGCAATCACATTCAGGTAGAATCACCTATCAGGCCCCAAACATTGCATTTGTCAAAATAAAATTTACAAGTTACTTGAACAACACCCTACTGTCTGCCACCACATGAATGATCATAACTCACACTCACTTAATATATATCACTTATTGGTTCAATAGTTATCTGTTCCACACATTTGTCCATTGTATCTCCTCTTTTCCCATGGAGGCAACAAACAATGGCAATCTTGTAAATGAATGATCTTTACCGGGGAAGCCCAGCTAGGAAATGAAAAAAAGAAGGTTAGGGATGGGAGGCATTGTCTTCATGTCTGTTAAGCGAATAGGGAGGCCTCTTCTGTGCACACTGGTCCAGCTCCAATGCAGTCCATACATGTGATTAGATGGTGGGACAGCATTAGTCAGACACCAAATATATAAATGTTCCTTTAGTTCTATCTACTTATTTTTTTTTTTTGCAAAACAGTTTAACGAAAGTTATATTGTGGCCAGCTCAGTCAGGGAAGTAGAGTTCATCTTCAAGGTCAGGGGGTTCACCCAGCAGTTGGTCAGCTCATGCACTTGATTCTGATCAATCACCCCCATTCTCCTCCTTTGCTGTTTCAGTAACAGTGTACTCTTGTGGTATGAAGTTTTAGTTCATTTTAATCATGGTCAATCTTTCCACATTTTGAGGTGAAAGACTAGCCCTTCTGGCTGTGACAACTGCTCCAGCCGCACCGAACACATGCTCAACATACACCCTGGCTACCGGACAGGCCAGATACTTTATTGCCAGTCTGCTGGGCTTTGGCCATTGGGGCATCTTCACATACCAATAGACCAATGTGTTTTAATCCAGGTATACCTCTTTTGGGTCATCCAGATAGTCTCTGAATATTCATTGGTGCTGCCACATGCTCGACCCCTGTTGCCTTCACCTCTGCACTTGACTTAAGCCCTGCCACCTGAAACCAGGCAATTGCAGAGGTTGGGTCTGATTCTTGTGTTGCTGGTGTTGTTGCTGATGTTGTTGATGGCACTGCCTTCTCAGGAGGTTGAAGACTACACAGCAGAACTTCTGCCCAGGACTCTAACTTTCAGCCATTCTTCTTTCACGTCTCTTGCTTGCTCAACAATCCAAGTCTTGTATTGTGAAACATCCCCTTCTGAAAGTGGCCAGAATTCTGTTGTACCGTGGATCAGGTACTGTGGCACAGATGTACTCTTTGGAGGACGTGATATTTCTTTGCAGCCTTGTATTAACAGCCAAGCGAAGGATTAAGCTCTGAACGAACTCATATGCTTCTTTGTTCATACTGGTGAACATTTGCAACACCTTTTTTAACTGGTCCTGAAGGACATGTTCAGTCTTTACTGCTCAAACAGACGTTGCAACATGTAGAAGGTTGAGTTCCAATATGTTTACACCTTCTGTTAATGGCTTTAACCAGTACACTATTAGCACACTGAATGATCCTCAACTGCTTCCGGGCTTTAAAAGAATGTCTTAAACTAATGCAGGTTCTTTCACAGGTTGCCAGTATGTTGAGGACTATATCTTCTGTTTTTTAGAAAGTCCTGCACAATCAGGTTGATGCAATGCACCAAACAAAGGACCCTGAAATATTCACCATCTGCATTGGCCTTCACTATTTTACTCCACCCCAAAACTGGTACCAGGATGCTTGTTTTCCGGTCCAGGGAGGACCTGGCTTGGCAGTTCGGCTGGATTGTTCCCATGGGGAGCAGGGTCAAGACTGATTGCTTGTGGCTGGGTCCAAACTGGGGTGGCATGGTGAGCAATAAGTCAATGGATTAACCCAGATCTGTGACTGGGGGTGAGTGTTTGACAATGTTCAGCATTCTATCCATCATCTTTTTGTGTTACTACTTGACTATATTACTGCCATTGCCTATGGCAACAAATTCAACTCTGAGACCTCTGGGTCGAAGTCATTCAAATACCTTGCCGTTAAAGTCTTCAAAGATATTGGCAGCTGTATGTTTTTTTTTTCAATTGCTAACATTGCTATTGTTGCATGCCACCAAACACCCTTAAAAAGCTCTTCAGTTTTGAGACCTGCAGATAGCTATTGCCTAACCCCCACAAGAGATTCAGTGTGCAGTGATACACATGTAATGAATTGCTTGACAACTGATCCACATGTCTGTCTTTAGGTTGGTGGTGTGAACAGCCCTCTGCTGCATAGCTTGGCCAACCAATTGCAGCACATCATAATGGAGTGCTGGAACAGTAACTCTGGCATAGTTGGTCCATCTGGGAACTTTTCCTTTCGGGCAGATGGACACCACAAATTCTAACAAGGACCACAAAAGAAAAAGGGAGGAGGTCCAGGGTTAACATTTTAGCCAGCTTCCCATTGTACAAATTTGCCACTGGGTGGTTGCATTCATAGGGCCCCTTATGCCTGAACATGCCCGTAATAGTAGCTTGGATGTTTTTTCTTTTGTGATTCCACTGACACAGACAACGTCTGGAGAGAACCAGGAGTTGGTAGACTCAAAGTGCATCTTGTGGGAATCACTGTATGTGGTGGTGTCTGCATCTGAGTCTTGTATCATTTGGAGGCTGCTGATGTGGGTGACGCTGGCATGCTGCAGGAGACAGACTAGGTTAAGTAAACCTGTCATCCCCTTCTTCCTCATCACCTCCTTCTATCATTGACCTGAGCTGCATCCCCTCTCTCATCATCACCACCAGCTACCTTTTGAGGTGCTACCCCCACCAGATTACGTGATGTTTTTTCATGTGAGACGTTTGGCCTCCAGTACCATAGTGTGAATCAGGCTTATCTCAACAAACACTTGCGTGGCAAATGGTACAAAGTGCAATGTTTTCCTCCTGCTTTCTAATCGCAAACAAGTCCCAAACTGGGGAGAATAATTTTTTTTGTGTGCCACTGCCAATGCCTGAAGAACTGGAGGTAGATGGGTGTGTCATTTGCCTTGCAGCAGTGCGTACTTCAATTGAGGTAGTGGTGGATGCAGGTCTCAGCTGCAGCTTTACAAATATGGAAGCTGGCAGTGGTGGAACCACTGCCACATTCCTCTACGCAGGTTGAATAAGATGGGTCATCTCTGTGTCCTCTGAGCCTCCTTCCATACTGACAATTACTGGCTCATACTCATCACTGTCACTTTCCATAATTCTAAGACTTTCATGAACTTTCCTTTTCCCTTTTCTCCCGTGGTAGTTCTTAGACTCAGCCGGGGTCCAATTCATGTCTAGATCCCCAGAAGAGGGGCTTGGAGAAGATGGTGGAGTACACTTTCTTCTTCTTACTGGAGATCATGAAGCCAATGGTTCAAGAGCTACAACTTGCTCAGCAGGAAGCTCAACCTCCTGTTCTGCTCTAACTTCAGGAAGAACTGTTGCTGGCTGTGACTCCTGTTGTCCACTTAGCTCATTATCCTGGGATGATTAATTACTTTGCAGCTGAGACAAATCAAATTCAGACTCACTTCTTCTTCTCCTCCTCACTGGCCACTTTCTTGGCAGGAACACCTTTCTTTGGGGCCATCATCAAGGTCTGTCAGTTGGCACTCAGCTGCACAATAGCAAGCAGAGGAGGACTCAGGTGGTGTGGTGTGGCGTCACTGTGTAACGGCCTTTTGTCTGGCAGTAGTGTGGGTGAGGTCTCTTTTGTTCCTATAATCAAACAAACAAGAAAAATATTCAGTGAAATTTAGCATTTATACAGTTTGAATTATTCATACAGACAACTTGTTGCCTGATTCATTGTTTTTGTTGACAAAGGAAAGGGTGCTACACAAGTAACCAGAGGACTACTGCACAAGCAGGGCTCGTGTCTGCCTGACAGACCGCATCACCTGGAACCTTACCTGAAGCAAGAGCCATTCCTTGTCCTGGAGTGCCTGAAGGATTCTGCTTTGAAGAAAAAGAAAGGACCAAGCCAAACCTACAGGAGGAGCAGACTATTGGCCTGGGCAAGAGCAACAGATCCCAGTGCTGATAGAGAATTGTGAAAGTCAGATGTGCTCCATGCTCGAAGCTAGAAACTATTATTGTAGGAAGATTTTCAGGGCTGCCTAGGTGTGCTGAAGTGAATCGCCCTGCTAACCTTGCTGTTGCAGCCATGGCACTCATGCCAAAGTGTGCCAGAGCGGTCTGTGTCTCTGAAGGAGACACCGGTCTAAGCCAATGGCACTTGCCTAAAGTGTGTCAAAAGGAATTGTATTGTGGCTAGCCATATGGCAATTGACCATCTGTGTGCCTGTGCAGACTGCACCTCTGAAAGTGAGATGTAGCCTGAAGCACTTGACACTGTGCACCTGCCAAGGCGCTGCCTTTAAGTGCGATCAATAGGACCCAACTGCTGCACTAAATGATTCAGCATCTGCCCCCAGACCTGTGACCAGAAGCAGATTATATCACCACCTCTACCAGGGAGGACTATACCGCTGATTCAATGCCTCACCCAGTCCGGGAGGAAGGAGGACCTGCTGCAACCTGTGGACCAATCCACCACCAAGTGTCTAGAAGAGGGCCCTCTGCTACAGAAAGCTCCATGCCTACTGCTGCTTCCAGACACTGCATCGTGGTCCATGCCTGCTTGAAGGAAGTGGAGCAGTTGCATGAAGCACCTTTGACCACTGTGATCCGAACTTAGGAGCGGCAGGCCAGATTAAAGTTGAAAAAAACACTGAGTGACTAAGTGCTTATTAGGGCTTTCTAGACCAAAAGGGGAGGGTTGTGTTACACCTTTGCTGACATCTAAATTGAAGAACCTCATACTAAAGGAGGTGGAAGTAGGCAAAGTGGGCATGCATATCGGGAGGCAATCGTACTGTAACAGAGCTTCTGATACATTTTTGTAGTATTTAGTATTGAGTTTTACTGTGTGTACAAGGACTTTTTTTTGCAAAGATGAGCATTGGGTTGGACCATTGCATTATTACACTCTCGGGTGTTTGTTGATTGCTGAATCTGTTACAGCCCCACACTCTCCTCCCTGAGAAATCTGTGACTGCTTGTCGTTGTTATCCCTAAAGGTCAAGTGCTGAAGGGCTTGTACTTGGCCCAGTCTGCAGAGCCATAATAGGATGGACCCCAGGACATCTGAAGCAAACAACCCCAACCCACCAGGCAGTGGCCCAGTAGCCTCTGCTTGCCTTGGCCCCCTAAATAGGGTCTGGCAGTTTGGTTATTGTTGTCAGATACGGTAGAGCAAGGGGCAAATGACCTATAGCTTTGAGAGTCAACTGCATAAATAAGGGATTTGGGTTCAGAGGAGGAATTGATAGATGTAAGACAGTGTAGAAAAATGCCCATTTTTGCATGGTCACCCACATTTTTTGCTAAATTTTATTTTTATTTCATTGCCTACGAAAGCGACAGTACATGTACTGTGACCCCTTAAACATGTTCAAGTTGGCTAAATTCCTAATGGACATATTTAACTCAATATAGGACCCTAGTATATAGTACAATGTGTACCCACGGCCAGCAAATTAAATGTCAGTACTAGGCAGCTTGATAAACAGGGTGACGCACTCCTAAGTAAAAACGGTGATAAATGGTAATCAAGTCGGTGGTGCAATTGGGTTGGTCCTCCTGAGTACAAGGATATATTGAGCGGTGAACGCACTCTATGAACATCAAAGAGTGTCTCCCTTTTGCACTCAAAAATTGCCTTCACAAGGTTTCTGAGTCTGTAAACAAATTTTCAAAATACTTTTCGGTTTAAATGTCTTTTTATTGTTCTCAAACTTTCATCTTCAGTGAGTTTTATTTATACACATGTAAAAATCCTTTGAATTGATATTCATTCAAAGTGTTGTGTGCCCAATGCATTTCGGGCCTACAAGCCCTTCATCAGGGGCGGTATGCTGTAAATGAGGGAACAGGGTATCAGCGGATTTATAAGCAAGTGTTAATGTTAAACTAATGCGCCAGTGGTGCACACAGTGGTTACAAGAAAAAACAGAATGGTGAATCGTGTGGCAATTCAAATCATTGTTATTGTGATCGTCATTTGCCCGAGGGTGAAAGTACTGAAATGAATTAGTTCATGTGCGTAGAACTTGGGGTTCAATTGTGTGGTGTAGAGGCTTACGGTGTGAAAGTCATCAATTTTATCAATTTGTGTCACCGCACGAAATCCCCAGTGTTGGTTAATTCTATCATACTAAAACAGACACATGTGAGAGTGTTGTACTTACAAAACACGTCGGAAAGACGAGATGCTATGTATACCGGTGTCTGTGAAAGAAAATAGTTTGTCAGGTATCGACCGAAGTAATACGGGTTTGTAACAAAAAATGTTTAAATGACGGCGACTTACTTCGTTTGTTGCGCGTAATGTCTTCTAGTGAATCCGGTCCAATAGATGTGTAAATAGTAGCGGTGTCAGGAACCGAATATAAATGTCCGTAAAACCCGGAAGTGAAGCCGTTGCGTCTGGCCAGCGCGTAAGGAACTACAAAGCAGAAAGACTTGTAGTTTGGATACTGCGGGTTGTTCTGACGGGTGTTGTAGAACCGTGGTGTCAAAAGTGGAGTGTGAAAGAAGATAAACAGAGTCGAAAAGTCAAAAAGTGAATGCCCATGTAATATGGACCAAAGGTTGTAAAAAGCTCTTAGTGTTCTCCCGAGGAAGAAAGTATTGTGTTATGATACTGCATTAACTAGACGAATGTGGGTAAAATACGAAGGATACGTTCAAAAAATAAAAGTAAAAGTGGGGTTTGAGGTAAATGTGGCCATAAAAATGCCACGGTGTTGAAAGAAAGTCGGGGTGCATGGGTTTGAGGAAGGTTCATGTGTGATATCCCTGATGTCGTCTAATGCACTGTGGTGGCTTTTGGCCCTCAGATGGTGGTGGTAAGCGGTGCAAAAAAATTGGATGTAGTCAGTTACATATAAAAAGGTAACCGGTAGTGTGGTATGTGATAACTTTTATGGTGTAAATGGTATGTATGGGTGATGTCCGACGTGTGTCTACATAAACTTGGTGTACAAAACGGAATTGTACGATGTAGGAGGTGGTTGGTGAGTGATGTGTGTGACCTGAAACAAAGATGAAAAACGGTGAAGGGTGAGTGATGAATCCTCGAGCGGTGTGCGTGACATTGCACAAAACTTAAAACATTAACACATGTACATACAAAAGTTCAATACAGAATACCGGGGCGTTGTTTACAAGAAACAACTTAAATCACAACGTTCATTGAGTCCTTTTGGACTAATGAAGTCCATTTTGTCTATCCAATGCACTTCTCTTTGCAACATATACTGGGTGTTGTTTCGACCTTTTAGAATGGGTACTTGTTCCAGTACTAAAAACCGCAGTTGACTAATGTTGTGATTTGAAAGTTGAAAATGATTGGCGATGGGAGATTTCGCGTTTTTTGTTCGGATGTTGCTTTTATGTTCATTTAGTCTGATACGGATTTTGCGTTCTCTCTTGCCGATGTAAGCTAATCCACAGGGGCATTTCAACATGTAAATAACATTTTGACTGTTGCAGGTGGCCGTGACTTTTAGTTTGATGTTGGTACCTTTGTTAGGATGTTGGATGGTATTCCCCTTTATAATAGAGTTGCAATTTCCACAGTTGAGACATGGGGTGGTTCCTTTGTAGTGTGTGTTGGTAGAACCCTTTGTAGTAGTGAGTATTTGTTTGAGATTTCTTGATCTTTTGTACGCGAATATTGGTGGTTGGTCAAAGTCAATTTCAGTTGCCAACATAGGCCAATATCTTAAGATCGTTTTTTTGAAACTGTAGCTTTGGGATGAGTATTTAGATACAAACACACTTCTGCTGTCTGTGGTTGTTTTCTGTTTGATGGAGTACTAGGCAGCAACACTCATTGTGCCACTACCAGGGTGACAGTCCACTGTAGCCTGTCAAAATCAAAATGGCAAATTTAACCCGCCAAAATAACCACTTATTACAGGACGTAACCCGTCTTTTAAATAATCATGTCATCCCTAAGTATGCCTTAATTCCCAGCAAAGCATGAAGCATGGTACTTAAAAGTAAGACATGTAAAGGTTTAATGTTAAACATGTTTTTACAGTAACAAGGCCCTAAAAGCCTGTACCAGAGTTACCTGTTACATAGTAAGACATTGGGATACAATATACAATTTAATAAAGGTATTTCTGCCCAGGGAGTAGCAACACAATTCATTTTTATACTTCATAAGTTTCTTTACAAACTGTATTTTCAAAAAGTCACCTTTTCAATGCAAAAAGCCTCTAGAAGCTTATTTGCATGAATTTCTAGCTGTCACCTAGGAGAAGAAAAGATCCTTAATGAGGTCTGAACTTGCTCTCAGAGATGAGACAAAGCCCGTGTGTGGGGAGATTTTCTGCTTTCTGATAGGATGATCATCTGGGCAATATCTAGAAACCTAACTTGACAGAGGCCTACCCAGTCATGGGCATATGTAACTAACACCTGAGCCTGCCCCATTTTGTGCCCCTCTGGTCAGCCAAAATCAATCCCAGCAGGAGAAGAACTGCCCCAAGAACCAGTTTTTAGTGAGCACAGAGGGGGGAATTTTTCATTTCCCTGGCCATACCTCTAGATTGGCCACAATAGCTCTGCACATGAGAAGAAAATCTCTGCCATGTAAGATTTATTTATAAGAGGGCACTGTGGGCAGTTTGCAGTAGAGCATGCCGGAAAGGCTGCAAAAGTGGGTAGGGATGCCCCTTCGAACTTGTTACCTATTAGTTAGGGAGGGTCCAGGAGCCGTCCTCACCCACCGGTTAGTGGCAGGCATAAATGTGACACCCCTGGGCACCCACTTGTGAACACTACTGAACCTGTGGAAAACAGAAGAAAGACTGTGCCTGCTGTTGAGACCAGTGAGGAGACCGAAAAGGCTGTGGGACAAGTGAGGAGACCAAAAAGGCTGGACATAATACCACTTGTACCGTGGGCAAAGAAGTAGACTCCAAGGGTCAGTTGGCTGGGTGCAGAGACAGAATATCGAGTACAAAATTTTGAGTTGCACAAATATCGATTCATTAATATCGTGGGTCAGAAATATCGACAGCAAGAATATCGTGGTCAAGAATATCGATTTAGGGTAAGTAATATTGATTTTAAAAATATCAAAGTGTTTAATATTGTTTGCAAATATATTAGGGCTCATTACGATAGTGGTGAATCCGCCATCGGCAGCCTGCCTGTGGCAGATTCACCACCAACTTGCGGCCATTCTCCGCCCTCCAAATTAGGATGGAGGGCGGCTTGCTGGCAGATGGGAAGTCCGTCCGCCACGGGTCCGACGCAGGCAATCGTTATTATTGCCTGTTGTACCAGGAAGGCATACCTAGAATGGTGGCGGTACCTAGCAGGCACTGTCCACCATATTAGGATACTTCATCTCCGCCAGCCTTGAATGACGGTTCACCCGCCATTCAAAGGCTGGCGGAGATTGACTTTGGGGGCCCGTTACGGGTTCCCCTTCAGCAAGGGCACTTTCCTTCTGCATTCCTGCATTTCCCTGCAACCTTGCGGCAGGCACCGCATGGTGCCTGCCACTTAATGCAGGGAAATGCAAAACCTGCATTTTTACCATTGCGGCGGGTGCTGCAGCCTGCAGCACCAGTCGCAATGGCCAACATGACCAATGCGACTGCCACCGTGGCGGTCCCATTGTAATTCCATGGGCGGGACCGCCGCCATATAGGCAGCTTGTCACAATTCCTGAGACGATGGCAGACGGACTTAAGTCTGTCCGCCATCGTAATGAGCCCCATAGTTGTTAAAAATATAGTTTTTAGTTTTGTTATGTATTTTTGTATATATCTTATATGTATGTTTTTTTGTATAGGAATTTTTTGGATTGTTTATATATGTGTTACATTTTTAGTAGTTATAAAAAATGTTTTTGAATTTTGCGCTTTGAGTTCTGTAGCGGGTTTTTGTTTTATAGGGGAATAGAGTGGGAAGTAATTTAATTTTATTAAATGTATTCATTTCTTATTTATTTGAATTGTACATTTTTTGTTCCGTAGCTGGCTTTTTGGGGGAAGAGGGTGGGAAGTAATTTAATTTTATTACCTTTATTAATGTATTTGATTTGAATTTTGCATTTTTAGTTCCGTAGTGGGTTGTGGTTTTATAGGGCAATAGGGTGAGAAGTAATTTAATTATATATTTTTTTGATTAATTTTTATTTATTCATATTTGTTTGATTGAGATGTTATAGTTTTAAATGTGTAAAGTAATGTATTATTAATTAATTATTAATTGGCTGCTAATTAATTTTAATTAATTATTTGGTTATTAATTTTGGTAATTGTGTAATTAATTTTAGGTGTGTGTTTTGGTGTTTATAGGTGTAAAGAGTGGAAAGTAATTTATTTTTCATTTATGAATTAATAACTGGTTGTTACTTAATTTTAATTAATTGATTTGTAATTAATTCTGGTAATTGTGTAATTTATTTTAGGTGTGTGTTTTGGTTTTTATAGGTGTAAAGAGTGGGAAGGGTGGGAAGTAATTTATTATTAATTGAGGAATTAATAATTAGTTGTTAATTAATTTTAAATAATTAATTGGTAATTAATTTTGATAATTGTGTAATTATTTTAGCTGTCTGTTGTGGTGTTTATAGGTTTAAAGGGTGGCACGTAATTGATTTTTAATTGATTAATTAATTGGTTGTTAATTAATTTTAATAAATTAGTTGGTAATTAATTGTGGTAATTTTGTAATAAATTTTAGGTTTGTGTTGTGATGTTTATAGGAGTAAAGAGTGGGACGTAATTTGTACTTAATTAATTAACATTATGGGGCCGATTCCGATTTTGGTCGGAAGGGCTCCGACCGACGGTCTGAGCCCTTCCAACCGAATAGGATCGTATCGGCCGGATTCCTTTCCGACCGAGCCATTCCGATGGGCTCGGTCGGAAAGGAATCCGACACGGATTTCCGGATTGCGGACGACAGGCTCGGGCTGCATTAAGAAAAGAAACTGCTTTATTGAAAAGCAGTCCCGGACATGGTTTCTGCTGAGCCCAGCAGGCCACCATACCTGGGAGGGCCAGCCATTCCCAATGAGGTCGCAAATTGCGAGTGCCTCATGAATATGCATGAGGCATGCAATTTGCGACCCCATTGGGAATCCCAATCAGTGTCGCAGACACTGTTGTACATACCAATTTGCGACTTGCAAATTGCGAGTCGCTATTGCGACGCAATTTGCGAGTCACAAGTTCCTTGGTCGAACATCTGGCCCTAAGTCAGAAGGTAAAACATCCAACCAGAAAAAACTTGGTTTCTGTATCTGACCCTCACTCCATAGTCATTGGCTTTAAATTGCACCTAGGCTCCAATCAAGCACAACCAGATGACTGTGGTTGGCTCTTAATGCTTTTTGTGCACTATTTCCATTTAAAATGTTAAACGTTAATTTCTCTTGTTCCCCTTATTGGATTTTTTTCATTTTGGTGTAATTTTGTTCTTTAAAATACTATCTGTTGATATAAATTGGGGTGGGATTTTTATTGTGTTGTTTTGACTTTATAACTGTTTAAACATTTTCTTACGGTAAGCCAGCCTGATCTGTGCTACAGCTTCTATGGGTTGAGCTCAGGTTTAAATTGCTGCAACCTTTACTGGGCCTAATAATTATGAAATTGTTAGTTATTTGTGGTGAATTACCATCCCCTCTAGCTAATATTCTACTTTCTCACAGATCTGTTTCTTAAATTGTAAGTTGAAGGCTATTAACCCCTGCCGTTGATTGCCCAAACTCGGGATCAGAATGAGAAGTAGAATAAGAACTTATAGAAATATAAGAAGGAAACTAGGCTAGGTTGGAACCAGAAATACTGGAGGATGGCAATGTGCTTAGAAGTAGGATTATTATTGCTGTTAGTAGTACCAATTCAATGTCTTATGTGTGCCCATATTTAGAGTACTATTGATATCAAATTGCTCTTTAAAAGGAAGATGAGACATCACCCACTTCTTGGTGGATGTCCCACAACTATCTAACTCTAAATAAGGCCCTAAGTCCCTCAATACAAGTTGGGTGAAATAGAGTGGGTTATTTACCACATATAGTTAATACCATTAACTGAGGTTCAGCTATTTAAAGTGCTTGGTAAATACCTCTTTTTCCGAATTTTCAACTTTCAAAAGAGTCATAACGTGGAATTAGTTTTTAACGCACGAAATTTCCCTGTGTTTCACCTTTTTTCCAGGTTTTTCCAGCATTACAAAATTTGGCAGATTTGACTTGCCAGATTCAGTTAGAGGGAAACTGTGAGGTTGTGATACTTATTATAAAACTAATAATTTCGATCACTATGCAAACTCTTGTGTGCACATGAATCAGAATTTAGTAACTTGTAATTATGGCCTACATGCTCAACTGCCTGAAAAGCAGGCAATGATTCAAATGAAAAAGCATAAAACATAGTTTTGAGTGTGAAAGTTGCTGTTCTAGTCTATAAGGCCTTGCAGATATGTTGTTTGAATCTAGGTATGATTTTATGTTAATATATTAAGTTTCAAACATCATTGTTCTTTACATTGAAGCTGTCATATCAATTTAATTTGAAGATTGCTTTTTGGGAAATCTAAGGTTTTGCTGAGTTTTTCCCTCTTGCCTTGGGCCGAGAAATGAGGATGACAATTGACTCCACACCTCCATACCCAATCCTTTTAAATTCTTACTTCATCTTCTTCTTAATAACAACAATAATAATGATAATAATATTAATATCAGCATGCATGGAATAATCAATTGCTGTCATTTTTGTCCAGCTTTTTCTTTTTGTCTCTTTTCCCCAACTCAGCTCAGCATTATCAATCTTGCGACATGAAAATTAGCTTCCAAAAACAAGAATCAATGATTACCTGATCAATGTAACCCAGCGGAGTGATGTTAACATTGCACCAACAAAATGTAGCGATAAAAAAATCAGACTCCCTCTCTATCATGTAGGTTCCAGTATTTAGGAACCAATATGTATTTAGCGTTTTTTACTTTTGGATATTTTCTTTCATAGTATTCAGAAACACTTCTGACCTGGGCCAAGGCAAAGGTTCTGTACCAAAGAGGCTATTCAGAGAAAACAAAATCACTCCATCATCGTGGATCTTAAGTAGAGAGACAGATGAAAGATTTCTTAAAGAGCAATATTTTAAATAATTTTTTTAATTGAACAACTCAACAGAAGAAGCTTGCCTTAGAGTGTGTCTTACTCCTTGGTTGAGGACTAAAAGACGACAGGCTTGGATCTTTCTTTTGACTTTTTGAGAAAGATGGATTTCCACCACAAATGAAGTAGATTTACACTTTACACAGGATATGCTTACCATCAGACATTCCAAGATTAGTACTGATGTGACTCACTGAACTGCTTTGAAAATGTTAAGCAACGTGTGTTGTGGAAGTGTCAGCTGATGGCACTCATCCATTAGAGGAGAGTGTGTGTTAGATTTCCTTCTGCCAAAAAATAATGCGCAATTTGTAGAATGTAAAATAACTGGTTGCATGTCAGAATATTGTTGACAAAAATACTGTCAGTCATAAATATCACGTACTGACAAAGTACCATCCAATTCTATAATTAACTCAAATGGGGTATAATTTGTGTAAATTATATTTAGGACAAATTATTTTTGTCAGACAATATTTAGTTAATGATTTTCAGATAACAAACCATCACAACTTAAGAGCACTTGATTAAACCACGATAAGGTATTGTAAATGATGGTAACAGAAACTAAAGAGATGATACTACAGCATTGTAGCCTGCTGAGGAGGGCTACAACAGTTGTTAAGGTGCTCTTCCTGAGTTACAAGTGTGAGTTGCAGTTGAGGGACTGTAACCAAGGAGAGGACTTTCAATTACCAGTATGATCAATGCAGAAGGCCGGTCATGCTATTAGAACATTCCACCAACTCCGGCACGATGTTGTAGCATAAAGGAGGTAAAACAGAAAGACAAGAACAAAAAGGTTGGAACAAAAGAACTATATCAGTCATCATTATCCCAGAGCCACTTCATTCACTTAAACAAAACATTGCAATGTTCTAATTAAGCATTATTGCTCATACCGGAGGTCAATAATGTCTGTTAATTAGCCTCACCACAGTTATGGGCATAGCTTAGGCGAGGGCGCATAATAAGGGGGCTACTTAACGGTGATTGTTACTCTGTAGGTAATGGCAATGTGGTCATTAGCATCCTCACCACCTAAAATAGGGAGCACTGCAGGAGCATTCTCCCACCTTAACGAATGAGTGAAAAAGTTTCGTTCTCCCATGGCACTCCCTCAGTCTCTTCCCAAGCAGCCATTTTATCACAGATGGCTGTCCAGACTCCTACCCTTGCTTTTGATGAGAGGGAAGCCCAACCAGCCAAAGAAAAGTCAAAACCAGTGTTTTATGTGTTGCATTTTTTCTTTGGCTTCAATGATAAAATTGATACGGGTGGACGCGCCTGCCCTGCAGATGCAAGTAGGACCTACACAGGAATAAACAAATGACGCACAGCACAATAATCCTGGAGGTGATCAAGGAGTTTTGAAGTGATGCCTAATCCCACTCAGGATTGACCTAAACTGAACAGTCAATGTTTGCAAGCCTTATGTTAAAAAACATGTCCAGAAATTTTGAAAACCCAAATTAGATAAGATGACCTGAGTAAACATTTAAAAGCTCTCACAAAACATTATATCATCATACTGACTATTAATGATTCCTACTGGTGATCTATGTACCAAATAGGTTGGCCTGAAAGTGCCCGGAAGTGATGCAGAATGGTCTGGGTGCATCTGGGAAATGTGGTCCACTGGACCAACAAGCAAAACATAAGTTTAGTCACACTCATTAATCGGTTTAAAATGAACACAGGGTGCTTGACTGCTTTAGATTCTCAATGTACACAGTAAGTAACATCCATTGAATCACGTATTAAACTGCAAGTTCACCAAAAAAAAACACATAATCTCTTAGACCTCTCCAATGAGCTGTATGTATAGAAATACTATGTACCTCCCCGAATCAATTTTATCTTCGTTATTATTTCACTTATTGGCCATTAACATGTTCGAAAGCTCTATTCAGGGGAGATCACTCTGAAACTAAATTTAGTGCCACACAAATCCAAGGGGACTATAAGGGGCCTGTCCATCTAAAAACAGGAACCCATACTGAGAAGTGAACTCTAGCCATTAATATTTACTAGCCTCTCAGTAACAACCCTCTGTGGGAAATCCGTTCAAAATGTACACTCTTCATACTTGTCTGCCCACATGTACCTGAACCAATCGCAGTTTACCGCACAAGGGAATAAAATAACTTTTCATAACGAGACCTCTGTATCAAAAACGCATTAAAATGCAAAACCAGTAATACAAGACTTCCTGCATTTTACGGTTATTAACCTCGAACCTTTTCACAAGACATGGTTTCATGTTTGTTAGATTCTACATTCCTTCAGAGGGAAATCTCATTGGAGCCAGACTGTGACAAATTATAAATGGTGGTTTGGTGGTTTGGAGCATTTCCCACTATGGATTGAATTAAGACCACCAAACTCTTTCACTTTTAACTTCTAGCTGCACTCACCTAAATCATTCCATAACCTCAGGTGATTTGTAAAAATACTCTTCAATGAACTAAGGATATGTTGTTCCTTTAAGTTGTGCTGCTGAACTAAATTAAATATGACAACAATGTTGAAGATGAATCGTTGATTGTCCTTGAATTTGCTGTCTGTATTTGCAATATTTGACAAATGTCTTTGACCTACTAATGTAGCTGAAATATCGCATACTTCCACGTACAATTTCTCACAGAAAGAAACCTTTTCTTAGGTGCAGTGAGTGCACCAGTGTTTGCATTGCAAATAGATTTCATTTAGACGAGGTATAATATGCATGTAAGCAGACCGGGGTCCTGCAGTGAACAACGTGTGCCTGTTCAAAAATTGTTTTTTTCTCCTCTGTTTACAAATGTGCAGCCGCATTTCTGTGATTGATATGCCTAATCATAAATCTGAGCACATAGCCATGTTACATTTTTCATCGTTTAGTGACCATTTTATGAAGCTGTGCCTAACTGAGAATACTGCTAAAAAACAGATTTTGCATTCATTCAAAGCAGTGCTTGCTTTTTAGGTCATATTCAGTTAGGAACAATTTCACAAAATTATGGACAATGCAATGTGCCCATCTCCACTCATAACAACAGAGGTAATGTATGATCAGGTGTATAAATAAGAGAAACCGAGATGTCCACGTCAAAACAGAGGTGAGCAAATCAACCCTTCCACTGCACACATTGGGGCCTATTCCCACACTGCATTTTGTAGTACATGTAGTGGAACTACGGAAGTACTAACAAATGCTATTCACAACCCAACGTGTGGGGGTCCTCTCCTATCTTCTCCGTGCAGAGATCGCTGCTCCGACTGTGCACATCTCTGTACACGTACACCAACATTTTAGTTGTAAAAGTCGGAAGGACGGGGTGAGCGGTAGAAAATGGGAAATACTTGCTGCTAAACGAAAGAGGTTTATGAAGGAGTAAGGAGGGGTTCAGGGAGAGCTAGGGAGGAGTTTAGGGTGAGACATGCACCCACCCACAAACGATAAGCCCATTGTTATTCACAAATTGCACTTCCATAGTTACTACAGCAAAAGGTACCCAAATCAGCAATAAATGTACTTTAGTCCAGACCTGGCGTAGGTCCACCACCACACATGACCAAACAATGGTACTGCAACATCCTCCCATATAAAATAATTGGAGGCAGAGATCTAATATTAAATACAAATAATTAATTTTGACTTTTTAAAAACATAACAAAATGTAATGTTTAGAAATGTAATATAAATAAAAATAAATTATATTTTACTATACAATATTTTAATAGCCTTTTAAAAATTGAAAAATAAATGTAACCATTTTTTTAAATAATTACATTAATTTAAATTAATTCCATGTATAACTTTTAGTAACTGTTAATGAATAATGCAATATGCCAACACCTCGATCAGTGTTGGCCTCTCCCTTAGTTTCAAAAAGCTGTGGTAGAGTGTCCAATGGTGAAATTATCCTCGACTGCTTTCACTATTTGGTGTTGACAAATTGCTAGCTACTAGTTATAACTGGTACTCTGCGTCAGACTGGCCCATCCTGTACATACATCTTCTTCCAGCTGCAATACTTGCACTACGATTGAGTACTCTCATCTCAGGGGCGTACCTCATCCCTGAGTAAGTATGATATTACTATTTACCGCAGGTTGGTGTATCTTTGTTCATCTTACACCACCCTTAAACATTCGAAAAGCTTATTGTTGCAAGCCGGATGATTGGAGGTCAAATTTACATTCTATGAAGCATTACATGCCGATCTCGATTTGAATATTAGAGATGGTGCATGAAGAAAATGCATCATTAAAATGTGTTTAACAAATAAATCCCTTTTAAAGGATTGATAATTAAAGAAATCCGTAACAAAGAAACAAACAAGAGCAAGACGTATGATGTGAAATTTTCACTGCCTATGGTTATAAGGCATTTGCAAAATGAATTGTGCACCTTGGGACTACTTTAAGCGAAGTTGAGTAGCAGTCACTCTGGCGAACATCAAGTCAAACAAGGGGTGCCTCAGGGCTCCTCCCTTAGTCCCTTACTGTTCAATATTTATTTTCAGCCTCTAGCGGCAGTTGCCAGCAGTAGGGGCTTGACCATGATCTCCTACGCGGACGATACTCAGTTGGTGGTGGCACTCTCTAACAACACCGAGCAGGACGTCCTCAAGTTTCAGGGCGACCTTGCGGCAGTGGCCGAGTGGATGAACAACAACTGCCTCCAACTGAATTCTAACAAAACTGAGGTTTTGTTAGTGGGTAGGGGCCATTTTCAGTGGAGTGATCTTTGGTGGACAACCAGTCTCGGTAATCCCCCTTCCCCTAAACAGGTGGTAAAAACTTTTGGGGTTTGGCTTGACTCCTCCCTAAATTATCAAGTCCAAACAAAAAAACGTCCGGGATATGTTTCGGACTCCTCCGGGGGCTTAGACCCCTTTTTGGCCTTTTTGACGCCTCTATCCGTCAGGTCATCATTCAGGCGACGGTTCTGTCTAGACTCGACTATGCCTGCTCCCTCTATTTAGGGTCCAACAAGGCAGAGGTCCTGAGGCTGCAAAGGGCACAGAATGCAGCTGCTAGAGCACTTTTAGGTTTACACAAATTTTGCTCTGTGTCTAATGCTATCCGCCGCCTGCACTGGCTACGGTAGCCAGACGCATCTAATTCAAGGCCTTGTGTATCGCCTTTAAGGTTTTGAAACTGACCTCACCTCCCATTTTGGCTGACCTCCTCCTACCTTATGCCCCCTCACGATGCCTCCGCTCACAGGGCCAGCATTTGGTGGTGGTTCCCTGACCCTGTAGAGTTCGGTCGGGTGGCCGCTCCTTTCAGTATAAAGCCGCCACCCTCTGCAACGCACTCCCTGTGCAGATCAGTGGCCTTGACAACTAGGTGGCATTTAGAAAGACCATCAAAACCTATCTTTTCCCCGCCTCCTAGTTTTCCGGCAGGCTTCTTGCTGTGTCTGTCTTTCCTGCATTAGCGCCGGGACACCCCCTTGCTGGGGCAGCTGTCGCGCTCTACAAGTTAAGATAACATAACATAACAGTTACTGTCCTAATTGAAAGCTGGCCATTATTTTTCCCATATCACTAGTGTCCTGATGAGACTGCTGTATCTCGTGGAGGGTCGAAACATTGTCAACAACAATTAATAACAAACACACGAGCCAACACAATAGCTTTTCTTATATTACAGACTTTTCTGTTTGTGGGTCTCTTTCTTTTTCTAGGGACATATTGCACTGAAATAGACGTTTGTGGCTCTGTTTATGTGCCTTTAGGATTCCATGATATTTGTTTTTTTGCTTAAGTGCTTTAGAAAGTACACCAAAATTGTTTCTTCACCAAATTGAAGTGGTTGTTGGTCTTATAATGCAATACAATAGGACTGAATGCGTACAGCAAATTCTCTAGTTATTGGAAAGTGCACAAATGATAGCAACGGGCAAAACTATTTGAACATATTACAACTAGATTCCAGGAGCATGGACATCCTGAGCAGATATTGTTGCAGGGATTCTGCACATACACTGAACTATGCGCAGGAATATGGGACCTCGGTGTATAGGGGCTAAGCCGTCCCACCACCTAAATGCCCACAATCCCAGGACCGACTAGCTATGGTGCCTCACTCGCTCTCCTACACACTCATGAAGAAGCAAATGATTAGACACCGCAGAACACAACCTTTCTACATCGTAGATGCGTGTTGCTCTTCTCCCTGGATAGGTCCCTCTCCAAGTATCTGTTACCTAAACATGCATCACCATAATATCAAAAGTATGAGTCTCCAGTAGCAGCTGCATCACTATGTTGTGTCTAGGTGCAACGGTCTGACCAGAACAGAATAACAAGGGGCATTGTTTATCGACTTTGCTCGCAATGTTCAGACTAAACTCCAGGAACAGGCAGAGAACAAACACAGCAGACGGTTCTCATGTGAGAGGCATATGCAGAGTCATGTAGTAACGCGCTCAAAAGCTGCATCATGGCTACAGGGCTCATGCTAACTTACTGATGTCGACAATGTCCCTATCGGACATGTGACACCCTCCCCTTGGCCAGGTCATAGCATATAGAAAAACAGAATGCAACGGTAAGCAGAGTCAAAGATGCTTGTAAAAAGTGTGGAATTGTAACAAAAAAAAAAAAAAACATTATTATAATTTAAAATGTTATTGAAGGCGAGTACGGAAAATTCACCAGATTATATGTACCGTGGAATCCAAGTTGTTCCAAAAGGTTATCCCAGTCGTTCATAGCAAATAGGGACGCCATCCAGTTGAGCAGTTCGAATGAACATACGC
Organism: Triturus cristatus; assembly: GCF_964204655.1. NCBI lineage: Eukaryota > Metazoa > Chordata > Amphibia > Caudata > Salamandridae > Triturus > Triturus cristatus. The sequence continues at coordinate 429,093,421 of NC_140593.1, forward strand.
GCTCTTCATTATCCAATGCGTCTAGGAGCACAACCGGGCAACTTGCATGATATTGGATGAAACTCCGTTGCAAGAGGCATTGTGCAGGCTCACAGATATTCCAGCCTGCCAATACTCCAAATGCAGCCACATACATCAAATGACCATCTCCAGAACAGCCCCGGTCATGGGCCAGTAATGGACCCATCAACAGATCATAATCCAGGTAAGCGCAAGATGTATTTGAGAGGCAGACATCCAAGGCCTAACAAAAAGGGTACCATCGGCAATAGAACACAGGTTGCACGCAAGTGAAATAGGTGAAGCGAAAGGTAAGTCCATAACTCACATCAAGTGTCACCAATGACAAGAATCCAAAAAGATGTTGCATTCGTTCACGGTATAGTCGCAACTGGGCGGGTCTGTGTAGTACTACATGATGGGTAACCATTGCGTAACAGGAGCAGAAGTACCAGCACGCAGCACGCCAGCAAGAGGGTCTATGGAAACCCTTCAAAGGTACTGGAAAAAATAGAATAAATAAAAGCCGGTATTACTCCAAAAACGGTCTGAAAAGAGGACAAAAGGCAGGATCCCACAAGTTTAAAAAAAATTGCAAGGCCTTCAGTATCAGACGCATTAAATATCTGGGGGGATATTCTCAAGAACTTGTGATAATTACCACAAAAGTAGCTTAACGGAACTCTTCACATTGCAGTCTATTGCGGGAAAATAACTCTGTGTTAACATGGTATTCCCAAGCCGGCAGCACCATGCGATAGTCCGACGATAACATGTCAAACGAACGCGTTAAAATCAACGCAACGCCACAAAAATGCGAAACACCAGCGCAAAAAAGTGGCGATGACACCAATCGCGATACAAAAATCAGCAAAAACCAGCCACCGGCTTGCAATCCCCACGTGACATGCGGGAAAATGCACTACAAAAGTTGGAAAAAAAAACATACAAAAGCCAAACAACAGCGAAGCACAATGGTGTCAGCTGGAGCAAGTGCAGAGGACAGCCAGAACCCCACAAGCCCCCCGGAGGACCAGCCTGGGACTTCGGGGTCAGGGAAGGGCAAGGAGAAGAAGAGTAGGAAGAAAAGGTTCAGTCCGCAGGAAAACAGGATCCTGACAACGGAGGTGATAGAATACCATCATCTACTGTTCGTCACCTCCACTGTGTCACTGGCAACTAAAAATGGAATATGGCAGACTATGGTGGACAAGGTGAATGCAGTCGGAGTGCTGAAGAGGACAATGGAAGAGGTCAAGAGGCACTGGAATGATGTGAAGCGGAAGACCAAGCAGAAACTTGCAAACAACCGTAAGGCAGCAATGCAGACTGGAGTTGGCAGTCCAGGGCCACAGTAAGAGCTGGACGAGATGGAGGAAATGGTGCCCACAGTCATCAGTGGGAGACGGTGGCAGGAGTTGGGGGCCCAGACACTGGTCAACAGGACCGGACACAACTGCAACAGGGTGAGTAACGGCCAGGGACTAGGGGGATGGGGGAGATGGGCACAATGGCACACATGCACAAGTAATCATAGCACATCTGCAGACAAACCATGCCCCAGACCCCCAACTCCCACCAAGATACCAATATGCACCCAAGAATGCAACATCCCAGCACTGCATAAGCACAGAAGTCAGTGGCACACCGCATGTAAGGGATCAGGGGCAGCCAAATCAGAGCTGCAGGGGCGACTACCCCAAAATGCGGCACACACATCACATGCAGAGCACATCAACATTGACAACGATGTGGCACAATCCACAACACATCCACAACAGAACAGGGGACACAACTGGTGCCGCCTGTGCGCAGACACTGGCCAATCACATATGGCATTGCAGGGAAATGTGCGTTGACAATGTACAAGTAAAAACACACATACGTGATGTTGTCGAAATGTCCACTGTCCCGCATTATATAGGCAGCTCCCCACAAACAGTCACAATGTACACTGTCATTCAGTCTGCATGTAAACATGTTCAATGCGTCAACATACATGTGAACACAATGTTAAAGTGCATCTCCCCTTCACATTGCAGAGGGAAATCCAACACCTCCTGCAGAGCAGTCCCAACCTCTCTTCTCTGATGACGAAGAGGACCACCACACCTTCAACTTCAATGCCCTCCAACAGCTCATGGAGAGCCTCCGCAGCCCACTTCCTGGAGCAGGGCAGCCCAGCTGCTACAAGGAGAACCCACCGCCTGCACAGTATACACAGCAGTCAGCACCCACCACCACGGCTGCCTCCCAGAACCCCCACACCAACACATGGCCTTCCAACTCCGTGTGTTGGGGTGCCAGGAGAAGCTGGCTGAACAGGTGTAGGAGGGGTTCGACCGCATGGCAGACAAACTAGACGCCATACGTGGGTGTCTAAGTCCCATCAGGGACCACTCACAGTCCCTAACAGACACCGACAGTCCGCTCCATGCCCTCCAATAAACCATGGCTGAAATCGCCAGGGTCCTGACTCACAGGCAAGAACGACTGTCCAGTCATAGTGGCTCCAGCGAGCTCGCCCGGGAGTTGGGACTCATGCCAAGGTTCATGGAGAACAGGGAGCAGAAGCGTGCGGAAATAGCGGCTGCACACCAGCGAGAGGTAGCTGGGTCCCTCAGTGCCATAAAGACCATCCTCATGGCATTGCTGCCACAAGGCCTGGCGCGGATGCATTCTGCTGCTACCACTCCATCCACATCTCTGGCCCCTGAGGTGTCAGTGCCACACAGTGCGGAGGACATTCCACCTCTGGCCCCTGAGGTGTCACTGCCACACAGTGCGGAGGATATTCCACCGCCGGCCCCTGAGGTGTCACTGCCACACAGTGCTGGAGACAGAACACCACCACCCACATGTGAGGAATCTGAAACAGCAGAGGACAAAGATGCAGACGAATCTGCCCTCGTGGTCAGAAGGAAGCGGTAGCATTCATGTCTGCCATATGGCCTGTTTCTGCTTGGTTCTGCCATCTGCATCATTCCCTTCCACTGTCCCCCGATGTACTCTGCGACACTCACCTTGGACCTCGACATGGACTGCCATATTCTGTTTGGTCACCAATGACACAGCTATCAGACTGCAGACTGAACTCCTCCTCTACTGATGTACTTGTCATTCCCTGAAGGACTTCGGCTGGCTCTCCTCAGGTCAATGTTTCAAGTGGGGTTTGCTCAAGCTACAACACTCCATTGAATGTGCATTAAACATTAATTTTCACAACGATGTGTCATGTCTATGATCTTGCAAGTGTGGAGGTGTGGATGCATGTAGGGTCAATGATTGCACCTTATGTCCATGTTGCTCATGTTCTGGGACTTGGGTCACAGGGTGACACATTGCTGATTGCGTGCTGGGTGGCACCGACACTAGAATGGAGACAAATGCATTAGTTACTTCCTTGTCCAGCCCAGAACGGAAGCACGCCCAGAGCCCTGGGGTCATTGTTCACACCCTTATGCTGGACTGGCATATGCCAGGCCAGCCCACTCCACTCACTCTCACAGGGGGGGACGACAACGCTACATGTCCCAGGTCTGCCCTGTAGGGATCTGCCGCTCACAGATCTAGTTGTCTGCATGCCACAGCCACTCCCTCACAGCTGGTTCATACCCACACCACACCCATTCGGCACCAGCGTCACAGGACATGTGACCCTGCCAATAAAAGGGGCCTGGTGCACGTGCTGGACGCCATTTCCACTCTCCAAATGGGTGTCTCTGTGTGGGTATCATTTATGCATGAGGGCCTAGGGCCCTGCCACGTCTCATTGCCCAGTGCCGGTAGTGACATGATGGCGTCTGCACCACAGGACTCAATCATAAAGGGTCCATGGCTAGCGGTGCACAGACTTGGTAGCACCGGATGCACTGCGGCAGGTACAGGCACACCACCATGGGATGGTGTCTTTCGGGGCACTGAGATAGGGGCACCTTCAGTGCTGAGCGGGTGTGCAGCCTGTGAAGACACGCCGTCCAGGCAGTCCGGAATGGTGGCATTGGTGTGAGCCCTGCTGGACCGCAGTGTAGGCCTGAGCCAGTGGGCAGTGCGGGCCCACCGACACGTGGCGTCGCCTCGCGGTTCACAGAGTTAGTGGCACCTATTGGGCTGAGCAGGTGTCCAGCCTGCGATGAAGCCCTGTGCACTGATGCGTTCTCTGCCCTTGTGAAATCAAGACCCAGAATCAGGTGTGTGACTTGGTGGCTGGCGGTGCGTGGCTGCATGATGTGGAGGGTGCCATGGTCGCAGGCCATGGGCTTGGAGCTCCCAACGGCACGTGGTGGGCCCTCTCGGAGACACACCGGTGGTGGAAGGTGAGCAGTGAGGCCTGGTTGCGCAGGGGTGGGCAGTCTCCGCTGGGCGGCAGGAGGGGCTGGGGTGCAGCAGCCTGTGTGGCCAACTGTATGCATCTGGCATCCATTGTTTTGATATTGCCTCTAGCCTCATGATAATCTAGTAGGTGCACAGAAGCTTAGGACTATACCTTGATATGAGTAAGGTCCTTGTCCTGTCCTGTGACTTGAAGGGGTGCACCAAGAGTTCCTTTATATCACTACTGTGGAATATACTCCTGTCATGGCTTTAGCATATCGAGAGGTGGTGGCAGTTTACCGTGTTTTGTGAATCTATAGTTGTCGACAATAGCTTTTCATCTGTGGCACTGGAGAGGAGGCAGAATGGGTGATGTAGGTAAAGTTTTGCTTTTATGTGCTAACCCAGATCCTATCGGCAACATCCCAAGTGTATTTTGTGCATGTTGTCTTTGTGAAACATGCATTAAGTGTATGCATGAACCAGATTAATGGAGGTCCAGGGGTTCAATTTTGGAAGCCCCTGGCCTGTTCCTGTGCACACAATGGAAATGAGGCTGTTTTCATAGACAGTAAAAGTGTATGGCCGATATTCCTGAAGCTGGAGGGAGGAGACCTAGACGCTGAAGTGGGGACAGAGGAGACAAGGCTCCTTTAGAAGTTCATTTTTCTGAAAGGAGATGCAAGCGATGATGGTGTGTGCTACTTTATGGACTCTGCCATTCATGTCTCTGGCAACTGTTTCAGGTGAGTGACCTGGGGGACTTTAGTGTGTACCGGCACATGATTGAAGACACACCAGTGGCTGCAGGTGAGCAGTGGGGCCTTGGTCCGCAGTGTCGGCACTCTCTCTCCCTCTCGTTCCCTCTCCCTCTCTCTTTCTCTCTCCCTCTCTCCCTCTTTCTTTCTCTCTCCCTCTCTCCCTCGGTCTCCCTCTCTTTCTCTCTCGCTCTCTCTTTCTCTCTTTCTCTCTCCCTCTCTCTTTCTCTCTCCCTCTCTTTCTCTATACCTCTCTTTCTCTCTCCCTCTCTCTATGTCGCTCTCCCTCTCTCTCCTTTGATGGGCGCATGACACACCTTCTTATCTATCTGTCTGTCTTGCAGGCTGTGACTTATGGAATGCCCGGAGAAGAACCGTCATGCCTCTTCACGATTGTTGTTTTTTGTTTCATCTGTAATAAAGATTTTATTTTGAATATAAGGTGTGAATGTGTGTTTCCATTTTTTCTGCCTACACCTGCATGTTAGGTGTTGTGACTTCAGGCGATTTGTTTGGTTCATGGTTTCGTGGAGTTGATGTGCATTGTCTTTGTCCGAAGGGAGGGGGGGTGGGGTCTGGGGGGGTGGTGGTGGTGTTTGTTGTTGCCCTATTGGGGCTCCGGGCTGCATGTTCAGTTGCTTCATGTTTGGCTAAGGGCTGTGCTCCCTTGGCTGCTGCCGGTTGTAGCGCGACTTTACACCAGATCAGAGCAGGTGTTAGTTTCCTGCTGCTAACATGCCATATCGCCTGTTTTGTGATATTATCGCCGATCTGGCTGGTCGTTGAGAATGTTGTGGAGTGGTGTTGTCGCAGCATTTTGCTCAGGAACGCCTACTCTGCAACTCATTAGCGATAGTTGCCGGGGTCATCCGTGGCGATGATTTTTGAGGATGCTATCGCCGGAAAACTAGTGGTATCGGCTGTTTCCACCGGCTTGTGAATGGGGCGATAGATTTGTCTCGATTTTGGCTGCGCTAACGTGCCAGTAACTCGGCGATAGCTCCTTGAGATTATGCCCCCTGGTGTATTAATTCTCCAAAATGTAGTGGGAGATTTGTATTCAGCAGCAAGTATATCCCGCTTACGGTTCTCGCCACCTGCAATTCGAAGGCCTCTCGCGCTGATGTGAGAGACACTTCTAGTTGAAACAATAGCGCTTTGTGTCTGCTTAGTTTATTGAAATCTGTTTTCAAAGCTGGAATGGAAGGCCAAGGAAAAAGGACATTGCTACAACAAGTAACACATTGCAAATCCGTTACTATGTACGGGTTCCCGGCCCATAAGACGGCGTAGTCGTGGTTATTCAAAATAAGATAACCCAAAGGACTTAAGTGCATGAATCCACTGCAACCAAAATATGTTTATATGCAGTGTCAGATGTCAAAGGACCGCAGTGATCAAGTAAAATACAACCAAACGGTTGATTAGAAATGTATAGTGTTTGACATGCAACCGTAGAGGGTTTTATCTGTTGACAAATGTCACAAGACAGGACATAATTAAGGGTTTGTTTGTATAAACAATGCCACCAATAGCGTTGCTGTAAAATAGAAACAGTCGCAGAAACTCTGGCATGTGCAGAAGCCATGCCTTCATGTGCGGCAATGATCAACAGCAGTCTGCAGTCCTCATTGGGAATCAGCTGATCCCCAACGGACGGTATCGTAGCAAAAGGGACTTGCTCAGGTGACAAAAGATAAGAATACTTTGGAGGGAAACCTTGTGGGAACTCCGTCCCATTCTTCGTCGCAGCAATTGCGGCAAGAATATCATTATCAATTTTAGTCATGGACCTAGTAACTGCTGCTACTGAACATGTGGCCACCGCAGAATTGGCTGCTTCATCAGCCAAAGAATTACCAATGGTATGTGCTCCCACATGCTGATGGCCAAGAGTATGGATAACATGTGTGAGTGGCAAATGTTCCTTAAGTTCAGTCATTTGGAGCCAAAGCATTTTATGCTTTATTGTGCTACCTTTTGAATCTCGATAATCATTCTGAGACTGAAAGAATAAATTGTAAATGAAAGCCTGCACACAGTAGTAGGAATTGCACACAAGAGTGTTCACCTTAGGATCAGCGAATTCTAGAGCTAAAATCAAAGCATGCAGCTCCGCCAATTGAGCTGTACAGTCCCAAGCGCCTGTGTATGGACTATTTAAGACATAAATTCACCATTTACAATTGAGCCAGCTACTAAAGAGCAATCCGCCGAATAAGCATGCTTTGACTCAACGGCTGGCTTAGCAGAACCGTTGGTATAGATAATACATTTGTACTGATCCAGAGGAAGCAAAGACAATGGAGGAGGATTAACATGTTCATATTGTAAAAACTCCTGTGTCTGCAAAGAGGGATCAAAGATAAAGTGACATAAGCCGATGTCAACGAACTTGCTCATTGTATCCAACAGAAATGTAAAGAATTAAAATTCGAACACTCGCCTTTGTCACTGCTTCTTGAGCAGTTACAGGAGAGACCATACGAATACGTTTCCCTGTGCCAGAGAGCGTTCTCTCAGAATCGCCATCTGGACCGCGGTAAGAATTTTCTCAATGGTGGAAAAGCGCATCTTGGCCGATGTGTACGTGTGCGATTTGTAAGCAATGGCGACTCTGTCTCCATCATTGAACGTCAAGTAGGTGAAACCCTCTGTACCAGGCACAATTCTTATAACCAAATTTGTGGAACTGTCACGAGTTAACAAGAAGTTAGTCGCAAGCAGATCAGACTGCAAAGACCGAAGAATTGTGGTATGTTCCAGAAGCCAGCTGGAAGACGAAAACGAGGGTTGTATAAACGCGGAAAGCGTCTTGATATGCTGGGCATAATCAGGCATATAATTCCTCCCGAAATTCAAAAAACCCAGCAAAGATTGTAACTACTTTAGAGTAGAAGGAGGGTGTAACTGAGCAAATTTTTCCAATAAGTGAGGGGCTAACACCCTACCTTCATTGTTGAGATTGTAACCCAAGAACAGTCCCGCCAAATAGGCGATATGTGACTTAGCAAAGTTACAATTGTACCCCAAGTCAGCAAAAGAAATAATGATGCCAACCACATGCACAAGATGCAGTATTAATTTGTCATCTGTTAAATAAATGTCATCAACGTATGAGAAAGCATCAGGGTCTATGTCGTGCAAAAGAGAAACAACAAGCGCAGCAAAAGCCCCAGGACTATTCTTATAGCCAATAGGTAAAAGCGTAAATCATTTCTGATTGCCGACCGCAGTAAATGCAGTCAAGTCGCAGCAATCAGGAGCCAAATTTTGACTATAAAAACCATTGGATATTTCAAGTGTGTTTTTATATTTTTTACGTACTATGTTACTGATCAACATAGAGCTGTGTGTGTTCTGTACTGCAAACGTAAGAACATGACTGTTTACATTTTTGTAATCAAAACTGTGCAATATGAATCATCCAGTTTCAATATCGGAAAAAGAGGATTATTCATTGATGAAACACAGGGTTCAATCACACCCTGATATTCCAATTGGATCAGAATTTCACTCACGGACGCCTTTGCATCTCGCTTGATCAGCTATTTTGCTTGTGACTGTGGCATGGATCATAATGGAATTTCATGTGTCGGTGAATCTTTATCCCAGCCCACCTGCTTATGATACACAGCGGGCGCTAGGGCTAATGCCCATTTCGACTCGTAAGCTTGTTTAGCCTCTTCAGAGACGTAACGGGAAAAACTCGGGAATATTATGTCCTTCCCTCGGGAAGAAGCTAAAACGAATGAAAGAGGCCAATCTGCTTCCACCAACAAAATGTCATAAGAGGAGGTAAGGTTGTCCCAAAAGACTCCCTTAATTGTCAGTTTTATATCACCTTCACTTTGGAGGACTAGCTCATCAAGCCTATCCGGGGGCGCAACTCGTGTTTCTGCTGTTTCCACTGTAATGAAAGTATCAGTTGCTCTTGCCTTCAAGCAAGAATGGAGTGCCTCCCGCACTATGGTAACTTCCGCTGCGTGGTCGAGGAGTGTCACCGCCCATCTCCAATTGAGGAGCAAGGTTCTCAGCGTCTGAGGCATATTTAGCTGTTAAAGCAGCAACTTTCTTCTTCTGAAATGGGGCACGATATGGAGGTTGTCCCTCCGGTTTGGCTTTTAAGTCAAACTGGCGTGGTGGATCACGTTGTTGTTGAGTGATCTTGCCTTGTCTGCGATCCTGTCGCTCTCCACTTGATCCAATGATTCCTGAAAGGAATGAGGAGAGCGCGCATCAGGAACTTGAAACCTCTCTGGTGTCTTAATTTTAGATGCAAATCATTATCTATGTTCAGAAGCATCAGGTGTCGGTGAACCCACATGTGAACCTCACTTTTGCTGTTGCTGCCGCTGATTTCTATTCCAACCCTTTTTTGGAAATACTGGATCCCCCTCCTTTTCAGGCTTGGGTTTATTCTGTTTTTGAGTAAGAGGTCTAATTCCCAAATGATTGCGCCTCAATGATTTATATACGTTCACAATAATCTTTGGCAATTCACGTTGTTTATCCACGTCTGCCACTGCCTCCAGGCACTGGTTCACCTGCAAGCTAACCACTTCCCCCTTGACGTTAGCAAGAATCATGTCAGAGACAATGGGGAACACGCCAACTAATCGCATCCTCAACTCCAGGGCAGCCTCTGCCCCTTGTTCATCTTGAACCTTTTTAAGAACCGTCGGGAATACGGTCATGGAGGGGGTGCCAAAACACAGAGAATAAACCGCCGCAAACACCTTCCCCCAAGTGGTGCAATCAGCCAAGTTGGGAATAATTCCTTTAGGTAAGCTCATTGGGAGGATCCTGTGTTTATCCACAGTAGAAGTATGTGGAAAAACAGGTTTGAGTTGTCCAAATTTTTCGGTCAACCAAAAATTGAATGACACTGCTATGTATATGAATTAAATACGTGTGTAACGTGCGTAGCTCTGTGAGTGTAACTCCAAGGTGATTTGGATGTGGTGTAAATCCCGCCAAAACGGGCCATGTGGCTCCGTCAACCGACAAGGGGCCGAGACAGACCACCGAAATAGGGTGAGGAAGGGCACCATTAAACCATATGGTATGCTCCCAAGCAGGCAACAGAACTTCAAGTAAACGATATGGACGGTAAACTTGTGCAACTGCACCACGTTCATAGTCGTGAAAGAAAATATCGTTTACATCAACCGCTGGAAACTTAACCCATGAGTAAAAAAACTTCAAAGCAGAAAGCAGCGTCTGCCTCAACCTCAAATATAAAATCCACTCCCGCAACCAGGACACCATGTTAAGTCAAATGAGCAGTTACTGCGGCGCGGTTAGGTGCAGCAATGTTAATTGCCATTATAGACACTGGGAAGTAAGAAAGGAAAGTGTTAACACAACACTGGATCAAGAACAAACAAAGCTAAACCTTTTAACCCCTTCCATGCTGCGCAAATTCCGCCGCTGTGCTGACGGAATCTTGCGCGGGCGTGGTCATGACGGAACGGTTCCGTCATGAGCACAGCTCAACCGTGGCTCATGACGGAACCGTTCCGTCATGAGCACCGAAGGGGTTAAAATTCAAGCTTGAAAATCCTATAAAACTTCTAATATAGGAGGTAAACCATGCACACCACGGACGTCTCCAAAACAGGTGAGAGGGTAATGTGGAAAAGCACAAGCGCTACTCAGGGGTCTCGTAAGTAAGTACCAGAGCAAACATTGGTAGCGCCAAGTTGCAGGGATTCTGCACATACACAGAACTATGCGCAGGAATATGGGACCTCATGTATAGGGGCTAAGCCTTCCCATCACCTTAGTGCCCATGATCCCAGGACCGACTAGTTATAGTGTCTCACTCGCTCTCCTACACACTCAGAAAGAAGCAAATGATTAGACACCCAAGAACACAACCCTCCCGGACCGCTCAGGAATCGCGGAAACAAGACACACTTTTTCGCTCACTCTCTCATACTTGTCCACAATAAGAACTGACCGAGGCACGAATATAGTTTAAAATGTTTATTTTACCTATCGTGCTCTAATATGCAGTATACAACAAGCAGAAAAATGCATAACACTAATATTGTTAGCATTGCAGCTAGGCCATATATCATAAAGGGAGATGTCATTATTTAAAGACAATGGGGAAAGGGGTATAGTGCCTAATCTCCCTCCCCTTGGTAGGAATAAGTATTATTAGAACATTGAAATGTGGTGCATGGGCCTGACCAGAACAGAATAACAAGGGGCATTGTTTATCGATCTTGCTCACAATGTTCAGACTAAACTCCAGGAAGAGGCAAAGAACGAACACAGCAGACGCTTCTCATGTGAAAGGCATAAACAGAGTCTTGCAAAAACAAAGCCATCTAGTAACATGCGCAAAAGCTGCATCATGGCTGCAGGGCTCATGCTAACTTAGTGATGTTGACAATGTACCTATCGGCCACGTGACAATATCAAACTACTGACAAAATCAAGCACGTTGAGAGAGGAAATTTACTTTCTCAAACAAAGGAAGCAATCAAGGGGGACACCATTAGGCTCATCATCACATATAACCCACAGGCCTAGAAAGTAAGGAATTTACAAAAAGGAACTGAAACATTATGAATACTGATGTTTCGCTGACTGGCAGAATAGGTAGATCACCGGCCATTACATGAAAACATGATCAACATGCCATGAACTAGTAGGACGCCATTTAGAAACAAACCTTCCTACCACTGCTCTGCAACCCTTACAGGGAAACTGCAAGTGTTACAATAATAAAACTTGTGCTAAGAGCAGTGATTTTGATACCTGTGTCACACAAAATACCAAAGACTGGAGAATTATAAGAAAATTCATTACATGCACCACCAGCTATGTTGTTTCTCTATTGAAAGGCTGTGTAAAAAATGTCACATTGACAGTGCAGTTTTTTCTGTCAGAAAAGTAATCTTGGAACACTACAGAGCAATTACCAGTAAGAATGAATCTTTTCTGGTAGCCAGGGGTTTTGCATATAAGCATGAGAGTAATTGTAACTTTGGCACAGACAGGGCAAATGCTAATCTCAGACTGTAGACAGATAGGTCACACTATGAAAATTTTAATCAAGATCTGTAATAGACCTAGCAGTTCCACATCTGAAGGGTTTGAATATCGATGGGGAGATTCCTGTACATTTGGGTTAGTGACCATTATCTTTATTGCAGTATAAGCTCACTAGTTGAGCATAAAATGTCAATCAATATTTTTTATGTTTTCCTTTCAGATATCGGGGCAATTAGTAACCTTTAGCCAAAATTGGAATCATGCTTTGATTGGATAATTTGTTCACTTGGGCTAGATGTCAATCAGGGTTATGAAGAGTCACGAGTTGGTGGTCCATTTGTATTTTCAAACATGAAACATATTCTAACAAACATTGGCAATACCAATAGGTTGTGGATTTAAATGAATGTTGTATGGTAATGTGAAACATTACAATTAAATAGGATATGGGAATAGATATGTATTTGGGTGGAAGCAAAGAACTGTAGAATAATATTGGTGTTGGTTAAAAGGTCAGGTGACATTTGCACTGTCAAGCCTGATCAATAAATCCACATAGGAATGACTGCCCTGCTCCTATTTATGCAGCTGCCTGAGAAAAACAACATAAATGATCTAGTTAGCTAAGAAACTTTAATAGTATTCCAATGTCATGTGTGTGCCCCTGAAAGTTCAAGCTTGCGCAACTGGACAAATAAACAAAATGATCGCAGCTGTTTTGAGGGCAAGCATTTTTTGTGGAAGAGCACAACTTCTGCCCAATTGGGCTTGAAACCCTCCTTCTTTAATTTTTTTCTGTTCGCAATATGGCTAATGATTAGCACAAACACAGATTTATGCTACCTTTGGTGCACGATAACAAGCTACAATCTCTGGTAATGGGCATACATGTCTTTATTGTTCCTGTTTGCCAAAATAGTTCTTCTTTTTATGTATTTTGTGTTTATAACTTTGAGGTTCCCAACAGGTTTTGAATAGAGTACACTTCCTACCTTGACCAAGACCCCTCTAAGGGTCAAAACATGTTACTTTCTCTTCTCGACTCTCGACGTGGAGGTAATAAAGTATGATATATATATAGACTGGAAATTGCCATTCTGTAATTAGTTACGATTCTGAGAGAAAGAAATTCCTCAGATGTTTGCAGGCTAATAACTTTGTCAACTGCCGTTAGATGAATCTCTACGAAACCTATTCTTTTTTTCTACATTGGCTCAAAGTTTTGTGGTGCTTAGTTAAGGGGGTGAAAAGAAAAAAGGGGGTCCCAAAACATGTTTTTCCACCAATGTAATGTCCATAGACTTTTTAAACAGACGTATCTGCAAAATGTCTGAACGGATTTACATGAAATTTGGCAGGACTATAGATTATGGTGGGGAAAAGATGCTTTTTGGTACTTTTTTTCAGTTGCTTTTAAGTAATAAGGGTGAACTCTTAGTGATATATTGGGACTCGGTATATACTTCAGTACATGGCAATGAAGAAACGGAATATTATTGGTTAACGAAAGTCTTTGCGAAATAAAAAGGCAGCCAAATTGTTTAGACTACACATTGTCTTTACTCTGTTTTTTAACCTGAAATATAGCTTATAACTCTTTTTTACAGTATAGGAAGGAATGAGGAAGTTTAGCAAAGTCTGTGTAGAGTTAGGGAAAAGTGTTTTTTCCATTTTTAAAAGTTTACGGAGCATTGCAGTACTTCTGCGAAACTATTTAGAAAGTACTGTGGCACTTATTTAAATTAAAAAAAATGGTCATATGTGACAAAATAATATTAGACATATTATAGGGTTGCTCTTAAAAGATTTTTTTGTTCTATTAAATAGACATATTTAGACCTGTTTGCCAAGATAAATATTAAGTTTGAAATAAAAATATGGTTCCCATAACATGAAGAATATACACCATCAGGATGATGCAGTGCAGTCTTTTTTTAAACCCTACTTTCTTAGGGGCAGATTTACAAGCCCCATGCGCCACCCGTACCTCACCATGCGTGACGCACCGGCGGCACAACTTGCTGAGTGATATTTACAAGCACAGGTAAAGCCACCCTGCATGACTTTACCTGTGCTTGTAAATATCCCCCCTTTTCACGCAACACTTTGCGTGTTAGGGGTGTGACATGGATGCAGCTGTGGGTGTTCCCACTCAACACCCATGTCCACTGATACATTTCTAGATTTGCAAGGAATCGTAAATCTGGAAATGCGTCAGAAGGCTATGCCACCCTAGGGGTGGTGTAGCGCGGTGCAAAGAAGAGAAATGTATTCATTTCTCCTCGTTTTTTTCCTCTTTTAATGCGTGCTGCATTCTATAGCACACATTGGAAGAGGAAATCACCTCAAATGATTGTTTTTGTGTAGGAAGGTAACCCTTCCTATAGAAAAACAATCTCCCCATGACGCAGGCATCCTTGCACCATGGTGCAAGGGTGCCTGCGCTGGCGCATGTCAGCCAGCACAGGGGGAAGCACAGAGATGCGAAATATTGTTGTAAATATGTTGCATCCCTGTGCCTCAAAACTAACGCAGCATGGCGCAGCAAAATGTCTTGCAGCACCGTGCTGCATTAATTTCTTGTAAATCTGCCCCTTAGTATGGTGTCCGGCCCAAAACAATAACTGTGCCACCAAACCAAACCCTAACTATCTTTTACATGACATACAAGAATAAGAAACACAGAGGCAAACAAACAACAATATAAAGAGTTAGATGATTGTCCATTAGGAAACTACATCATATCAACAACTTAGTTTTGAAAGGAGGACAAATATTGCCTTAAAAATATTTTGGGGATATGAATGTAGCACAATACTACCAAAATGAGGTAAGAAAATAATTAGTCTGCAGCAATGATGTTTAACATGTATTAGAAAGGCATTTGACACACACATTAGTGGTCACATGACAATTAAAACAGGTAGGAAAGCACATAAGAAATAAAATTAAGAAGTATTATCATCATCACAGTGGAGTTATGAAAACTCTACCCGGAATTGAATACCTTGCACATTTTGATCCCACAAAGACATTTTGAAAACAAATATGTTGGACACATACTACTCAAAGAGAAGTCCATTATTTGGAAAACTATACTTCTATGAAGTTCCTCAGTTCTACACATATACAAACAATGTGACAGAAGATAGTAACACTGGCAAATTTCGAGTAGAAGGTACCAGTGGTTGTTTAATACATCATATTAAGCATACTCTTTTTAATCATCATAAGCTAGACAGGAGAAATTAAGAATTTTACTTAATAGCACTTCAAATATTTAAATGGCGCTAAGAAGAACTTAAATGTCCCTTTCAATGCTGTGAAGATGGATATCATTTGAGATGTCATCAGTGATGCCACTGACCACGTCATAAGTGATGTAATACGTGAGGTCATAAGCAGTGCATTGTGAGGGAGTAAGTTATATTTAGCTCCGGTAACTACAACTGCTGAATTTCTATGGTTTTGTACATCAATGAGTAAAATCCAAGCCTAACTATAATGCCCCTGTGATATATATTAATATTCACTTAAAAAAACAAAGGTTACAAAGACGTTAAAGATAGGAAATTGAGTTTTTAAACCTTAAAAATTCACTGGAAAAAACAAAGGTTACAGGGACATTATAGTTAGGCTTGGATTTTACTATTTACACACACTCACATACATATACATATATATTTTTGAAAAGCAAAAGGTCTGACCTAAATATGGTTGGTCAAGTAGTTTTTTTTTTTCTTTTTCAAGATAAATGTTCAGATGCACAAATGTTTGCCCCACATTAGGCTCTCCTTGCTTTAGAGCGTAGTGGCTTGCACCCACTGTGATCTCTCCAGGCTCCTTGGACCTAAACCCATATCACATATGGGGGCAAAATTAACAGATACAAGTCTCAAATGGTTTTTAAATGTCAATACTTAGATTTACATTTCCATCCCTGAATTAGAAGGAGGGATGTAAATCATTACTCCACAATTTCATGAGGTGTAGAATCCAAACTCTGCACTATATGCGGGGAAACTACTATTCTCTGCGTCCATTGCACACTCCTCTGTGTAAGCCCTGCGCTAGAGCAGGTGTGCTCTAGAGCAATGTGGAGATACAGTAGGTGTAGAATCCAGTAACCACAATTGTTGCCATTACATTACAGTAAATACCTCTGTATGGATCCCAAAGACAAATAGATACGTAATGCGCATATTTCTGAAAGATAGCCTTGGAAATTGGCTATTCAAAGAAGGAGGGAAGTTATGAGGGTATGTTTCTCTTGATATAATGAGGCTTTGATCTGGTCATATTCATGAAAGCATCCTTCTACTCCTGTGGCTAAACAGTGCATTACCCGATTTTTATAAAAGCGTATTCTGGTTCTGAAATCATCGCCGTTGGTGGTTCTTGGTGATGCACAAAAGAGTAGGGAGACTTGGAGTTTGTCTTTTACTAGATGGCTCGTTTGAAGCTAAAGAATGAATGAGTCACAAATGTGCACAGTAGTTTGAAAGTGTCACGGTTGGAAAGGCTGATGAAAGGAAATCAAATGAGGGTTTTGTGAAATAACTGGTGAATCACTGACAAAAGTAAAATGAGACATAAGAATATCTCAAAAGAAAGTATGTTGTTATTTAAAAGTGTACAAGAAGTAGGTGAACAAGCATACATGTTAAAATATAGTAAAGCAAATAATAGCTAGATTCAGGAATAATAAAGAGCATGAAAACAGAACCAATAATTTTTAAAAAAACTAAAAACATCAGCCAGTTATTAAGTACAACACATGTGTACTCAGAAAATGAGGGCAGTGCAAATGATATTATTAGTAATACACATTGCCAGTCATTTATGTCCCACTCAACTTATACTTAATTGTGTCTTAACGCTGAATAAAAACATGAAGTGGTATAAATATTCATAATTTATCAACCTCAGAAGGTGGCAAGATGGATCTATCCTTCTGGAATTCAGACATATCACCTGCATACTATACATTGACCCCTATGGGAGGGATTCAACTCACTGAGCTATTTAGACTTTGTACTAATTAGGAACAACTGTGAGAAAAATCAAGGTACATTGAGGCTCCCATGATATGTTGGACTATGCAAAAAAAATAATACATAAAATGCATCTGGATAAGTCATGCGTCTGCACTGTAGGGTTGGTATAGAGTGCACCAAGTCACCTCACTAAGAGAGGTGTGGCAGTAAGAGAAAGATGACTGCAAAGATGCAAGGAACAGGTGAAAATTGCCCAATGGCAGAGACAGGGAGGCAGGAATCTTGGTTTTGCTATTTTCCCCATAAGCCCCCCTCCTCAGGGATTCATCATAAGTCACCCCAGCAAATATGAACACTGCAGGATGAGGTATCTATTTGATACAGTATTAACTAACTTTTACGAGTATTCTGACCTCAAATGAGACATAAAGTGCAATCAGCGATTGTCACACTAAATATCATACTTTGCCTCTTTCCAAGTAGTTTTGGTGAAATATGAACAGGAAAAAGAACAGAATGTGCAGCTTTTCTGCACAACTTGTAAGACATTTGCACCATAATAGGAGGTATTGCAACGGGAGGCACAGTCTTTGTATGCACTTAAAACCTCTGGACAGTGGGGTCATGTCATGTGGAACCTGGTGTAAAAGGTATACCTAGGATGGATCAGTGCACACTGCAAGGTGAGGATGTCACCTCTCAAAAAGTATGAAACAAGTCACATCCCTCCCTTGATTTAACAATAGTGAAAGCAGTGCCTTGGCGCCCACCCCCGTTGCTCAGGACGGTTTGAGCACGTAAAAGACTGCGTGGCTGAAGTCAAAAGGTGTTCAAGCACCCGGCAGGGTTTGAGATATGAAATGATTAATGACGCTTCGGGCAGAGGAAAGGAGCTCAGGGGAGGATTTGCCACCAAGAAACCCGCAGGTCCCTCTTTGACATATGTCTGCCACAAGCATCATATGATGCTGATAAAGATGAAAATTAAAACTAAAATTAATTAACGAAACTGATAATTTACCTTATGGACCAACATGAAAACACGCTTTAAAAAGACACGTAAACAAAAGTTGGAAAAATGCACCAGGCAGCCATATTCACTGGTAGGCCCATGTTAGAGTTCCTTTAACAAATGGAAGATTTAGAAATTGCTGAACCATGCATACATTTATTTGGTAAGCTTGACATTAATGTGACTTGCTTAGAATCTTTGTCATAACTGCAGAATGTTCCAGCTTTATAAAATGTATTATTTCTTTAAGCTACATATTCTTGATGCATCAAGCTTGAACTTCCTATCTATCTCGTGTTCATACAATGCTGCATAGAGAAGCGCATATTTTAACAATAATGCTCACTTACATGAAATATGAAAAGCATTACCTAACTAGAAATCTGCAAGCAACTGTTTCTGGCTTTAGTAAAGCTCATTGTTAGGCAGTGAAACATTTAATAAATGGTAGAATAGACTCTGCATTGAACTCTCATGGGAACCAAAGATAATGTTTCCAGAAAAATAAATGTTTAGTGTTGTCTGGTACATATTTGATAGTAGACTGTCGACTTCATGTGTTTTTGTGGGAAAGGAAAAACGAAGACTGCTCACCTTCGAAAGATGCCTTTCCATTAGACTGAAGTGATTTAACCTGCAACAAAGTATTCACATGTGTTCTTGTCCTTTATATTAGTGCATGTTTCCTAGTTAGTCAGGACAAATTCATTTTGGTGGTCTACATGCTGTGGACAACTGCTGTGGGGAATCTGCTGACAGTTATTGCTGATGGCTACTACTGTTGTGTGCCACCTCTGGAGGTGATGCTCCCAGATGTAAACCTTCTTATTCCTACCCTTGATGAAGGTAGCTACTGCTGAATCTGTTTCCCCTTAATTTTCCTTGTTGAGGTGTTTTTGTACAGATTGCTACTCCAAATGTAGGCTGATGCTCTTTGGAAACTTGGGACTTGGCTAAGTTTCATGAGCAGCTTTTTATGAGGAGTTAAACTCCTTAATTTGATTTTAAATCTAATGCACCTTTGATCTCACTCTTTTCCTGAACTCTTTATGGGTTCTGTTAACTTTTGAATTTGGGACTTTTATTTAGAATAGGGACTATTCTTTCTTTATGGAACACGCTTGTCATTTGGCATTATTATTGACTGTAACCAATTTCTTGATGAATTTCTGTAAACCAATGTATCTGACTTTCTAACTGAATAAGAAAAAAAGGAATCTCTTACTAATCTATTTTTGAGAATTAATGTTTTCAAAACCAATCTAAAACTCTCTTTGTTTACTTTAATGTTATATCCTGTTATGTTATGGTATGTTAAAAGAATTTATAAAGCGCATAGCTGCCCATACACTGCCCCCAAAAAAGGGGCTTCCCAGCACTAGACCTCGCAGATGGATAAACTGTAACCAGCAGCCTGACAGAAAGGGCAGGCATTAGATGGGAAAGAGCCATGTCTTCGGGGATTTCCTGAAGTCCAGACAATTCTCAATGTTTCTAATAGGGAGAGGTAGTAAATTCCACATAAGACAGGTCTTTTCACAAAAGGAGTGGCCTCCAGCTCTGGCTCTCCTAAATCACGGGACATTGGATGAGCAAAGACAGCAGGAGGGTTGGTACCGCAATAAAAGATTGGACCAGAGGTGGTCCCTCTGGGAGTACAAAATCTTATAAGCAACACACAAGGTTTTAAAATAGATTCACTTTTTCACTGGGAGTCAATGCAGTTTAAGGAGAAGACAAGAGACATGGCAAGGTTCAGGAAAGAAAAGAGCAGCCTGGCTGCTACATTTTGGTCAAGCTAGTGTATTCTGACAACTGACATTGATTCCTAAGTACAAGATGTTGCAATAGTCAAGCTGTGACAGAGTTACTGCTTGAATGATAGTTTGTTGGGTGCCTAGAGATGAAGAGGCCAAGAATGAGTCTGAAACTCATTAAAAGCCCAAAGCAGCTGCCTGCTACTGATTTAGCTTGAGCCTCAAAGGCCAAGGTGCTGTCCAAGACAACTATAGGGGCCACTTATAGTCATCCCACAAGTGGGTGTCTTTCCCTAGTAGTAGAACTTCAGTTTTATTTGGATTCAGGCAGAGGCAATTGGAATTTATCTATTCGATGACCGCTAGCAGTCCTCTCTGAAAGTTAGACCTGTCAAGCATAAGATTATCTATAAAGGACAGCACCAGCTGAGTACCACCAGCATAAGAAAATAGTGTAATCCCTGTGGATTTGATAACCTGTGCCAGTGGTTGGATGTAGATATCAAACAGGGTAGGGCTCAATGAAGATCCCTGGGGAACACCATGGGGTAATGTGTGGCTGACAACTGTGGATGGATGAAATTACCTGGAAAAAATGTTCAGATAGTGAAGACACAAACCAGGACAGTGCCACCCTACCTATACCAATACCTTGGAAGCGCTGTAGTAAGATTTTGTGGGACACCGTATCAAATGCGGCGCTCAAATCCAACAAGATCAGGGCTGAAGACCAGCTTTCATCCAGGGTACAATGGAGTTGTTCGGTGACTGCAAGAAGTGCAGATTCCATACTGTGCCCTGGCCTGAAGCCATTTTGGAAATGTCCAAGATGTGGTTATCATCCAGGAACTTGGTCAGGAAGGCATTAACATGTCTCTCTGTAACCTTCGTGAGAAAAGGAAGGAGAGGACTAGGCTGAAAGTTTTCTGTCTTGGAGGCATCCAGGGAAGATTTCTCCAGAAGCGGAATAACCTTGGCATGCTTCCAAGGAATTGGCACACAAGCTGATGACAATGAGAGATTGATCACTTCCAGACACAGTGGGAGGAGAAGGTCATAACATTTGAGAAACAAATCAGGTTTGAGTGGGTCGCAGGTGAGCCAGATTTTACTTGATTGAGGAGGGTAAGCATTTCAGGCAGTCTCAAGGGAGGGGGTGAGTGTAGGCACATTGCTGCTGGCAACTGGCAATGCTATAACATCTTGCTTCATCACAAAGGAATCTGCGGGAAAATGCTGGTAGACGTCCTCTATTTTGCCGGTAAAGTATTCTGCTAATTTTTCACAATATGCGCTAAAGGTTTCAAAAGAGTATGCAGAATGTGTTGGTCTGACAAGATTATTCATTAGTTTAAAATGTTCCTGGTAGGGATTTTTATTGTTCCTGAGTTTGCTAGCAAAATGATCAGCCTTTACTTTCAAAATCAGTTCATGGTAAGATTTAACGGCTGTTCTATATTGTTTTTTTGCAGAGGTTCGTTGGCTTTCCTCTACAAATGTTCTGGGGCCTTGAAGGAAATTTGGTGTTGAGGGCTACACACCTGCACTCAGTGGAGTCACGTCAGAGTCACGTGGTTGTGAAAGAGCGGCGGGCGGCGCAGGGTGTGCTGCGGGAGTTGCGGTAGTGGTTGCGGAGCCGAGGAACAGGAGAGAGTGGCCCATCGGAAAAGAGACGAGCGGAGAAAGGCTGCGATAAACGGTGCCAGGGTGAGTGCGGGAAGTGAGCGGAGAAATATGCAGAGCCAAACGCTCAACGATACCTGCTAACCGCCCCTCCCTCTTCCCCTCCCTTCACATCCCTGTCCAGGCTCTATTCTTCACCGCTCAACCCCCGTCAACCCCCGCCAAACCCCGCAAAAAAAACCTTACCATTCTCAATCAGACAGTTTTGCCGAATCTTGCAGGAAAGATCCTTGCTGGGGACTGCAGGAGACTGCTGGAGAGTGCTGGTGATTGTGGGAGGCAAGCGCGGCTGCCCTTTAGCAGGCGGCCGCAGTAAGTGTGTGCCCCTGGCGTCTTGCGGAGGTGGCCTGACTAGTTCAGGTGCAGCCTGCAACTTAGCCATGAGTCCCCCTTGCCCCGTCTTTGCTCCAGTAGTGAGTCACAGCAAGTTACAGCCGCAGTGAGGACAGACGGGCGGCATGGAGGAGGTGACTTGAGATGCGGAGCCCGAAAAGCACAAAGCAGCAAAATCAGCAACAGGCGGCTGCGGCTGCAGAAGGAAAATGGCTGCATCCATGCCACTGATTCTTGGTAGTCTGCTAGTCGCTGGCCCCACAGCCTCACAGCCCCACAGTCTCTGAAAGGCAGAGCCAGACAGAGAGCAAACCACTGGCCCCACTGTGCGGATTGAGAGGATCAAGAGAGCATTTGAGCTAATCAAACAGATCAGTGGATGAGCGGAGGAACACAGTCCAGCAGGGGAGCTGCTGGAGCAGACCCAAGGAGTTGAGCACAAGGCCAGTAAGCACAGAGCTTTGGAGTGCATGAGAGTTTCGAGGGAGCACATCACTACTCCAGGTACTTTCCGACATTGAGGTCTACAGTAACGACAGAGACAGCAAGTCAATTTGGGAGAAAGAGAGTGCAGCCGCTGTTGAGTGAGTGCCTAGCTGAGCCCACGGAAGCGGCCCAACTAGTTTGGGTGCAACCTGCGGCTCCCCAGTGTGCCCAACTCTACAGTTGTACCCTCCTGTCCTCTGCCACCTGTCCATTGCTATTTCTATCTACACCTCGCGGTTCTTTGCAAGAGACTACTGTCGACTACTACGTTCCACAGTTAGAATCCGCACTGCAAAATGGCATATAAAAAACTTGAGATCCCAAACAATCTGTATGAACAGATTTGGTACGGAACAAGCAATACCAAGGAGTGCTGGGAAGTCGGCCCGACTAGGAAACTCTCTAGTGAACCCAGGAATAACCAAATATTTTTCAAAACAAAGTACAAAGTAACAAGGGAAAACAACAAAAATTGTCGAAAGAAGATGACGAAAAGAATGAAGCTGACACTAATAAGTTCACGCAAAATCAAAAAGGGTAGGAGGAAGATTTAAATAGTAACTCCAGAATCTTGGAAGAATTAATTAGTAACTCTACAAACTTCGAACCAGTAGTTCAACTAGCACAGCAAACTCTAGAATTCTATGTCACCTGTCCAGACATTTATGAGACAATAACTTCCTAGGCAATAATTAAATGTAGAGCATTTCTATGTTGTGTGTGTCAAATTAGTGCAACCACAAATTAATTAAAAAATGACAAGATAAAATTTATTTATGATATCTCAAAATATCATAGGGTATTAAAATCACATTAGTGGAATACAAGCATAATATATATTCACTTTTTACAATGGTTTAATTACATGTACAAATATTATTAAAAAATAGAAAAAAGACAATCCTGTGGCCATGTCATCGACGAGCGTTTCGGCGAAAAGTACGCCTTCGTCATGAAAAGCCACAAATCCTGAAATTGAAAAAAAGAGTACACTAGATACTGACTTCATGACCGCTGTTCAAGTTTCATCTTTACTGTATTCAGGTTACAAATTCTAATTGACACAAAAACAAGCTTTTCACATAGATTTGTATGTCTACATTTCATGCTTCTTGTTGCAAGAAGGGCTAAAAGAGAGAGGGGGGGAAAGGAAAAACAGATCTATTGTATGAAAAGTGATTAAAGGAGCAATAAAGAGAGTGCATATGAAAAAAAGATCGAGCGGATGAAGAATAGTCTACCAAACGTTCCAATTTATTTTATATGGCACCCAAGGTGATAAGTAGTGTTTATTGTATTGCTTACTTTATATTATATCGCCAGAAGTAGGGGAAAATCTCAATGGTTTATACTCTTTAGAAGATTCGATGAAGCCTGTAATTATAGCAGGTTATAATTCAGTACAGTGTTCTAATATAGGGGATAGGTGAAAAACTTGTAGAATATCAGGGATTGATACCTTATGAACCTACGTCTATATCTCCCCGGCTCTAAAATGGACGCACTTGCGATAGAAATATTTGAGGGTATAGAAAAGATTGAAGAAGGACAAGTTTTCCTGTCAATTTTCCTAACAGGTGACTTCAATGGGAAAATATCGGCGAAAAAGAAGAAGCCTTGGCAATCCCAATCCCTCAATTTCTCACAGGAAGTAAAGCAGACAAAAGAGGGAAAATTCTATTATCCTCACTTCCATTGCTGAACGGAGTAATATTTAATGGCAATATTGAAGGAGATATTCCGGCATCCTACACAAGAAAAGGCAATACCAACTCTTCAATTCTTGATTATATAATCTGTAGTTTGGATTTGTTTGAATCGGCCTCACATTTAAATATCAATTTTGTGCCAGGAAGTGACCACGCAATCTTACATCTAACAACAGAGTTGAGACTAAAACCTACAGCTCCAGGCCATATCACGTATCTTCAAAGCACAGTTTTGGTAAATCAGCTCCAAGAGCGGCTGCTATGGAATTCAACTACACTTAGCAAAATTATTTCTACAATTGAGATGGCCCAACCTCTACAGACTATTCAATCAACTAACCCGATAACAAATTTTGAAGCAGTCATCAATAAACTGGTTCAATCTTTGCATGATAATTTAAAACAACGAAGGCCAAGTTCGGAAAAAAACAAAATACGGAACCTAGACACAACCACAACAGAATTAAATAAACTAATAAGGGCACAATTCCTTCACTTCTCTGAAATAAAACAACGCGAAATTAAGAACTTAAAAAAACGCAGTAGGAGAGAAAAGGAAAAATATTGCAAAGAAATACAGGACAAAAAATGGGTGGACATACAGATAGCAGCAAAACAAAACAATAAGTGTTCCTACTGGAATATAATTGCCAAAGAAATTGGCACAAAAAAATCACTACATGTTATCCCAGTCCCCACATCAGAATGGGAAATGTACTTAACCAATTTATACAAACTAAATGAGAGGTCAGAAAGCTCTACTGTCGCGGCAAGTAAGCCAGGAGGAAAATCTTTAGATAATGGAGCTCAATCTCATCCTCTAAATGAACATTCTATAAAAAAGGCAAGGTCGTCGGGAGCAACGGGACCAGACCAAATCAGAATTAAGCTTCTCCAAAGCAACAACAAAGAATGGAATAAGTTCCTAGCTCCCCTTTTTTCCATAGCTTTGATACTGGGGAAATTCCAAAAACTTGGAAGGGGAGCATTGTAATTCCAATTTTTAAGAAGGGCTCCAGGCAGCTCCCCGGCAATTACCGGCAGATAGCTCTCCTGGATGCTACCGGAAAAATCTTTGCGGCAACTGTATTAGAACATCTGAAAGAGTGGGCATTTTCAACTGGTTCTATTCCCCTATATCAAGCAGGGTTTAGACCAGAACACTTACAGACAACATTGCAGTACTGCAAACTATAAATGATAAATATGTAACCCTAAAGTCTCAGGTTGTGTACGCGGTCTTTGTCGACTTTACGACTGCATTTGACAGGGTGGACAGACCAATGCTCTGAAGAAAACTCCGAAAAATGGGAATCCCGGAAACCCTCCTTCATCTAATAACATCTTTGTATTCAGGTACTTGGTGTCAAGATCAAATGGGGAGGGAGAAGGGTCTTACTAGCCCAATAGCTACACCTATCGGTCTTCGGCAAGGGTGCCTCCTAGCCCCATACTGTTCTCTCTCTATCTCAGTGACCTGCCCAAATGCTTTAAACAGGTTAGCAACTTTCCACCCAAAATTGCATCTCAAAAAATTCACACCATGATGTATGCAGACAACGTAGTCATCTTAGATCTAACACCATTTGGTTTGCAAAGTAATCTGAAAGTTCTTAATAGATACACGGAAGATAATTATCTGATACTGAATATCACAAAAACTAAAATTGTTCAGTTTGCAGGATGGAAACGGTATGTTAAATACAACTGGACTCTAGGGGGAAAACCCCTCGAAGTTGTAAAGGAATACACATACCTAGGGAGAATTTCTTCACAATCTTTGCAAAACTCGCCTCACCTGCAGAACTTAAACCGTAAAGCTGATGTCCACATAGGGGCACTTCTAAGATTATACGCCTCCACCAGCCAAAGGTACTTTTCTTCTCTCCTTCAAGTATACAGTTCTGAGATCCCCCCAGTACTCTCATATGCACTTGAATATATTCCACTAAGCCAATGGATTCATTTGGATCAGAAAGAAGGGAAAGTCCTCCGGAAACTAACCAAGACGCCACAAGCCGTACCAGTACAAGTTCTTCGTCTTGAACTTTCATTAGTTAGCTCTTACGCCAAAGGTATTACCAATATTATAAGATGGGCATATAATATCATCCATGCGGAACAAGGAACCCTTCGATCCTTATTAAAAACAGAGGAATATGAACAAGGATCGCCGAAATATGTATTTTGAAGGAATGTATCTATTGCTTTTAAAACTTCAAATATTGATATCGATCTGCTGCAATCTTGGACTCCTGCTCATTTGAGGCTTTTTTTTAAAACATTTAACACCAAGGTTAAGCTTCGATCTAGACATACAACACTGCTCCAAATGATCATTGTATAAAATATATGTTGATATTATTGTATATAAAAAAATGCAGCAGTGTATTCATTTTAATTAAAGCATGGAGTCAGGCAAAGTATTATTCTACTCCCTCTCAGGATACTTCCTCTAAAATCATTTACCTTTAAGTGGTCCCCAAAAGAAGAAGCCAATAGTTTCTGTGATCTCGGTAATGGCGGGGTGCAAGACTTGGAACACGTGTTATTCACTTGTCCAATTCAGACTGTTGTTGAAGCTAGAAAGAGGTTTATACAACCAATTTGAACAAAATGTAGAATTAACTCGGTGCAGAACCTGTTCTCTCTTTGTAAGGCACCGCCTACTGAATTTGTGTGTTACAACATGTTTACATTTTTTGAATCTTTTTTAATTTTGTACTAGAATGCGATTTTATTATCTTAAATGTAATTTTATGTTTTAAATATTTGTTGTTCTCAGCTGAGAACTAAACCAAATAAATATAAAACCTGAAACTAGGGCCTTGCTGCACTTTTGGGCTGCAGTAAGGGCCTTATTAAACCAGGGAACAGCGTGTTTCTTTCTGGTGGCAATCTGACTAGCAGGAATGAACACATCTAAGGATGAGGTAAGCCAAGATTGCAGCTTGTTATTAGCTGCTTCCACATTAGAGGCGAGTTGCGGTTGGTTAGCCTGACTGAAATCCCCCAAGTTATGGGGATCGAGTTAATGCTAGGGACGTTTCATAATCCGGTCTGAGCTGATTGTTAATATATGGCAAGGCAAG
The DNA here is from genome assembly GCF_964204655.1 of Triturus cristatus. Taxonomy (NCBI): domain Eukaryota; kingdom Metazoa; phylum Chordata; class Amphibia; order Caudata; family Salamandridae; genus Triturus; species Triturus cristatus. The sequence goes on from NC_140593.1 coordinate 429,120,573, forward strand.
TGGAGGGTCAGGGGAATCAGAAAATGGTCAGTCCATAGCATAGGAAGAGGTGTTGAGGAACAGAGGGTGCTAAGGTTAGAGAAAACAGGGTCTAAGTGGTGACCGGTAGAGTGCATGGCACCCGACACCAATTGGGTTGGTTGCAGAACGGCGAGATCATCTAAACAATTTGCAATTTCATGTTCAAGGGGGAGGGGGGCTTCTAAGTGGAGATTGAACTCTCCCAGAAGGTTAAAATTAGCTGGTTTAATATTCAGAGGGGCAATTAAATTAGTCAGTGCCTCCCTAAAGGCTTTGGAAGGGCCAGCAGGGTGATATATGTGAAGTCCTAAAAGAGTAATATTGTGGGTCAGGGAAATCTAAAAAAAAGGGCACTTAACTTAAGAACTGATAAACTTGCTTGTCAATTAAGATTGATTTAATTTAGCTTAATTAAAAAAATGGCAAAGATCTATCGCGTTGACGGCCAGAGCGGCTGACTTTGAAGCTGTGGAACCAGGTTCGAATCTGGCAGGAGGCACAAGCATCCTGTGATTCTGGGCAAATCACTTAATTTCCCCATGACTAAAGAAAAAAAAACTTAATGTGTCTGTCTAATGCAACTGGTGCTCATGTAAAGCGCTCTGATACCTTTGAGGCGAGTTTGCGCTATATAAAACTGCAAAAAAAAGAAAAGATTTGGCGTGAAGTTGGAGCTTATTCTTGTAAGTTACGGGTTAGATTTTACTGGAAAGTAGTTTGGACTCTTTCTGTGCTATCAATGCTAACCTGTACAGTACCACATAGGTCAAACACTTCTTGGTGTTATTTAATGATGAGCCAACTTGGTCACCAGTTAGGTTTTGGCAAAGTACACAAACCAAAATGGCAGAATTGTGGAATTTCTGGTGAGTCTGTCATGCAGTTAAACACCACACAGATCATCTACATCTTGGGTACTCATAGTACGGCCCGTGGTCAGCAAACACTGCCGCAGCAGCGCGGACTCCAAGAGACTCTGCTCTATGGGGCCAGGCGATTCCAGCGATATTCAGAGTGGAGATGCAGGGGTGCTAAGAAGAGGTGAAATACAACAAAGCCTCATTAACAAATAAATGGTCTTTTAAAGACCTGTGAAGTACTGGGGTGCAGCTGTGTGTGTGCCCGGGAAGCTGTCTCAGCCCAGGATGCCACACACTTGGGGTGAGGTGACAGATGGAGACAGACAGAGGGATAGAGATAGAGGGAGGGAGACAGAGGGAGAGAGAGAGGGAGGGAGACAGAGGGAAGATAGAGGGACAGGGACAGAGGGAGACAGAGAGGGAGACAGGGGGGCGACAGACAGAGGGAGGGAGACAGACATAGGGAGGGAAACACACAGAGAGAGGGAGACAAAGGGAGGGAGGCAGAAAGAGGGAGTCAGGGGGAGACAGAAGGAGGGAGAGGGAGACAGACAGAGGGAAACAGACAGAGGGAGACAGGAGACATAGCGAGGGAGACAGAGAGAGAGAGGGCGACAGACAGAGGGAGGGAGACAGACATAGGGAGGGAGACAGACAGAGAGAGGGAGACAAAGGGAGGGAGGCAGAAGGAGGGAGTCAGGGGAGACAGAAGGAGGGAGAGGGAGACAGATAGAGGGAGACAGACAGAGGGAGACATAGGGAGAGAGAGGGGGGAGACATAGAGAGGGAAACAGAGAGAGAGAGGGAGGGAGAGAGGAAGGGACGGAGGCAGAGAGGGAGGGAGACAGAGGGAGACAGACAGAGGGAGACAGAGAGAGACAGAGAGAGACAGAGGGAGGGAGACAGAGGGACAGAGACAGAGGGAGATAGAGAGAGGGAGAACGAGGGAGGGAGTTAAGGGGATACAGAGGGAGGGAGTCAGGGGGAGACAGAGACAGGGACAGACAGACAGATAGAGGCAGAGACAGGGACAGACAAAAAGAGGTAGGGACAGACAGATAGAGGCAGAGACAGACAGAGACGGAGAGGGAGAGGGAGACGGAGGGAGTCGGAGTGAGAGAGAGGGAGACGGAGAAGGAGACAGAGAGGGAGACAGAGGGAGGGAGACAGAGGGAGGGAGGCAGAGGGAGGCAGAGGGAGGGAGTCAGGGGGAGACAGAGGGAGGGAGTCGGGGAAGACAGAGAGAGGGAGAGGGAGACAGAGAGAGAGACAGAGAGAGGGAGGTAGAAGGAGGGAGACAGAGGGAGGGAGACAGAGGGAGGGAGACAGAGGAAGGGAGACAGAGAGAGAGAGGGAGACAGAGAGGGAGACAGAGAGAGAGAAACAGAGGGAGGGAGACAGAGGGAGGGAGACAGAGGGAGGGAGACAGAGGGAGGGAGACAGAGGGAGGGAGACAGAGGGAGAGAGGGAGACAGAGAGAGGGAGACAGAGGGAGGGAGACTGAGGGAGGGAGGCAGAGGAAGGGATTCAGGGAGAGACAGAGGGAGGGAGTCAGGGGAGACAGAGGGAGGGAGAGGGAGACAGAGAGAGGGAGACAGAGAGAGGGAGGTAGAGGGAGGGAGACAGAGAGAGGGAGACAGAATGAATGAATGAATTAATGAAATAAATCTTATTATGCGCAAACTTTGCCCAATGGGCGTCAAGGCGCCTAACTCAAATAAAACGGCTCGTCAATCTAAGCCAGCAATCTCTTATTGGTAAGCTTTGGTAAAGTACCAAGTTTTAAGGGCCTTTTTAAACAAATCCAAAGAAGGAAGGGTTTTGACCTCAATTGGAAGGGAATTCCAAAGCTTAGGAGCGACAACAGAGAAAGCTCTCGCTCCCCATCTAGCTAGTCTTATACGGGGGACTACCAGTTGAAATGATCCAGCAGATCGAAGAGATCTGGATGGACTGTAGCGGGTAAGCAAGGACCCGAGTGCATCTTCCGAGCCAGCAACAAGAGCTCTGTAAGTAAGACATAGAATCTTAAAAAAGACTCTATGTTGAACAGGAAGCCAGTGAAGGTCTCTCCTAGCAATCGTAGCTGAGGATGCCAAGGGAAGAGCTAGGACAAAACGTGCAGCAGCATTCTGCACGATTTGCAGTCTATGGATAAGGCCCTTGTTGGACTCAGCATATAAGGAGTTACAATAATCGAGCCTAGAGCCAACAAGAGCGACTGCAATCTGCTTACGGGCCTGGAGAGAGAGATAACTCCGAATCCTATTTAGGATCCTAATAACACCCCAACAAGAGGCCACAGTCCTATTTGCTTGGAGCGTCATAGAAAGTGAGGTGTCAAAAACCACGCCGAGATTTCTGGCTGATAGGGAGGGGGTGGGGCAGATGCCAAGAGATATAGGCCACCACTCGCTCGACCAAACATCTTGGTCTTTCCCAAAGACCAAGACCTCTGTCTTATCGCCATTTAGCTTTAGGGAGTTGATGATCATCCAGTCTGCAACATGCTGCATGCATGACCTAAAGCTAGTGGCAGATGTATGGACAGAGGAATGGGCCAGTGACACCATGATCTGGGTGTCGTCGGCGTAGGACACCACCTCCATCCCCTGCGATCTTACTAGTCTAGCAAGGGGAGCCACATAGATGTTAAACAGGGTCGGACTAAGAGCCGACCCCTGTGGCACCCCACATTGTAATGACTTGGCAGGGGAGAGGAAGTTTCCAAGCTTTACTCTCTGTTCTCTACCATGGAGAAAGGAGTCAAGAAGATTCAAGGCCGGACCAGTCACCCCTGCCTCACTAAGCCGAGATGTTAAAATGGCGGGAGACAGGGTGTCAAATGCGGCTGTGAGAGCTAATAGGACCAGTATTGTAGTTAGGCCACTATCCACTTTACGTCGGATGTTATCAGCTACAACAGTGAGTGCGGATTCAGTACTATGATGTTTTCTGAATCCGTGCTGTGTGTTATCAAGGTACTCACTGGTCTCAAGAAAAGTGGAGAGATGAGAGTTGAGAGTTGAGGTGTGCCTCCAATATTTTTGCAGGAGCAGGAAGCAGAGAAATTGGTCTAAAGTTTTTAAGAAGGCCAGGGTCCAAAGATGGTTTCTTAAGGAGAGGCTTTACAATAGCCTTCTTCCATTCTGATGGAAAAGAACCCTGGACAATAGACTTATTCATAACTTCCAACATAGACGGCAGAATACTGCTCCTGCAATCCTTCAAAGTTTTTAGAGGTAAGGGATCCATAGGAGAGGAAGATTTAATCCTATCAAGTAGGAGATTTAGTCCTTCCAAAGACAATAAGGGAAATTCCCTCAATAGTTTGGAAGGCTCTTTACCCAGAGTATCTAACCTGGCTATAGCAGATGGAATATCCTTATCCAAAGAGTGGCAGTGGACTTCTAGGGCTAGGTGAATATCCAAGATTTTGTTGTGGAAGAAGTCCGAGATGTTATCACAAAGGTCCTGGGAGCTCACTACAGGATCAGGAAGTTGAAGAGAGCATAGTGAATCAGCAATTTTAAAAAGCTCCCTAGATGAAGTTAGGGAACTTGTGAGATTGGAGAAATATTCCTGCTTTTCCACTACAACTCTCTGTTTATAGTCCCGTAAAGCGGACTTGTGAGCGACTCGATCTTTCGGATCCCAGGGCTTCCTCCATCTTCTCTCGCTATTCCTACACCCCTACCTTAGGAGTCTCAGATGCTCAGAAAACCAGGGAGCAGTGGGCTTCTGACGAGCTACATATCGCCGGGAGGCGGGGGCAAGTTCTTCCACGGCACTGGTAATAGAGTGAATGAGTTCTTGGGCTGCATCATCCGCAGTCTTCGAGGAGAAAGATTCCGAGAACCGGATATGAGAAGCAATTGTTTCATCGGTAATATTTCTAAGATTTCTCCTAAGGGTAAATGAAGTGGCGACATGATTAACTAGGGGCCGGGCAGGGAGGACAAATTCAAGAGGTACTGCAAAATGATCTGTCCAGACCAGCGGCAAAGGCGAGCCCGTAGATAACCTAGAATCACTAGAGAAAACCCCATCAAGGATATGGCCAGCCTTGTGTGTTGGGCTGCTCACCAACTGAACAAGATCACAGGCTCCGAGTGACTCAATTAATGTCAAAGTATCCTTTGAATTAATATCATCAAGGTGAAAATTAAAATCACCCAAGATGGACAGATAAGATTTTCCAAAATAAGGTTCTAGGATTCTAAGGAGATCTGAAGAAAAACTATCCCTAGGGCCAGGTGGCCTATATATGAGTATCCCAGTAAAAGAGACAGATGGGGCACATAAAATGCAGAAATAAAGTGCCTCAAAACTATCTCCAGGCATAGATAGAGATTTAATGGAGCAGGAAAGGGAAGATTTAAAAAGAATAGCGATTCCTCCACCTCTACGCAGAGGTCTATCCTGCCTATGAAGCGAATAGCCATCGGGGATGGCCAGGAGTAGATCGTGACCGGAGGAATCCGAAGCCCAAGTCTCCGTGATAAAAACCCAATCTGGCTGTCTTTCTTCAACAAATTCATGGAAAGCAACATTATGCTTGATCAGCGATCGCGCATTGATTAGAAAACCGGTGTTAGGCAAAGAAGCAGAAAGGCATCCCAAGCGCGAATGGATTCTAGTAAAACTAGGAGCAGCGCGATGAAGGAAAGCCTTACATGTCATGCATCGCTGGGAATGCAGGATATCATCAGGCGAGAGGCGATGAAAACATCGTTGCACCGAAGGTCTAAGGGCCATGAGTTCCGACGTAGAGTATTGCCTAGGCACCTCATAGAGTGGACGGAGGGTGCCAGCCGAGTCCAGCCCGCCCTGCAGCACGTCCTCAGCGCGGACGGGCGCAGACGGGCTGAACTCAGGCGGAAGTCCGGCGATCCCGCTGCGCGATGACGCTGCGCGTAGGCATGGCTGCTATTTATGCTGGTCGAGCCTCCTGAATGAGGACTAGACCGCGATGTGGCTCACCCCTCACCCAATATGGCCGCCAACGAGACAGTGGCGAGGGACCCGAAAAATGCGGTGCTTTTCCAGGTTACTGTGCGAGTAAGATGACAGCGTGCAGGTAAGCGTGGCCGGCGAATTTAAAAACAGGGGGAAAAGGTAAAACCCAAAAATAACTAAAGCGACAAAACGAGGGAATTAAAATGTGCAGGAACCACACAATAACAGAGCGCTGCAAGCAGATACGCCGAGGCTGAATGAGAACTCACCTAGAGTCAGCCTGCTATTTATGCTGGTCGAGCCTCCTGAATGAGGACTAGACCGCGATGTGGCTCACCCCTCACCCAATATGGCCGCCAACGAGACAGTGGCGAGGGACCCGCAAAATGCGGTGCTTTTCCAGGTTACTGTGCGAGTAAGATGACAGCGTGCAGGTAAGCGTGGCCGGCGAATTTAAAAACAGGGGGAAAAGGTAAAACCCCAAAATAACTAAAGCGACAAAACGAGGGAATTAAAATGTGCAGGAACCACACAATAACAGAGCGCTGCAAGCAGATACGCCGAGGCTGAATGAGGGAGGGAGATAGAGGGAGGGAGAGGGAGGGAGGGAGACAGAAGGAGGGAGAGGGAGGGAGACGGAGGTAGAGGGAGGAAGATAGAGGGAGACAGGCAGAGGGAGACAGGCAGAGGGAGAGAGAGAGAGAGAGAGAGAGAGAGAGAGACAGAAGGAGGGAGACAGAGGGAGGGAGACAGAGGGAGGGAGGCAGACAGAGGGAGGGAGGCAGACAGAGGGAGGAGGGCGACAGAGGGAGTAGGGCGACAAAGGGGGCAAGACAGAGGGAGGGAGACAGAGGGAGGTAGACAGACAGAGGGAGACAGACGGGGACAGAGGGAGAGAGAGGGAGGGAAACAGAGGGAGAGAGAGGGAGGGAGGGAGATAGAGGGAGAGAGAAAGAGGGAGGCGCCTTTTGTTTGACCCTCACAGCATCTATCCAGCATCGCACCAGGGACTCCAAGTCCCAGAGGTCTCTACTCCCTGGAGGGAGGAACTTACTGCAGCCTCGCGCTCGAGACACCCGCAGCGCGGGACGCGCCTTTGTTTGACCCTCTCAGCATCTATCCAGCATCGCACCAGGGACTCCAAGTCCCAGAGGTCTCTACTGCCTGGAGGGAGGAACTTACTGCAGCCTCGCACTCAAAACGCACTCGAGACACCCGCGGCGCGGGACGCGCCTTTGTTTGACCCTCTCAGCATCTATCCAGCATCGCACCAGGGACTCCAAGTCCCAGAGGTCTCTACTCCCTGGAGGGAGGAACTTACTGCAGCCTCGCGCTCAAAACGCGCTCGAGACACTTGCGGCGCGGGACGCGCCTTTGCTTGACCCTCTCAGCATATATCCAGCATCGCACCAGAGACTCCAAGTTCCACAGGTGTCTACTCCCTGGAGGGAGGAACTTACTGCAGCCTCGCGCTCAAAATGCGCTCGAGACACCTGCGGCGCGGGACGAGCGCGGGCTGCGCCCGGGCAAAGCCCGGGCCAGGGGCGGGCCCGTCCTTGCCCATCACTGCCTGGAGGTGGCTAGGCTGGGCCCACTCTCTTACTCTCACCTCCGCATGCCAGCAAGTTCCAGACATATCAGAGGTATTGTGACCATAAAATCGCTTCGCTAAAAACATTGAGAGCCAATTGAATGCTCCTTTGAATTTCAAAGGGACTCAAGGTACTCTCATTAAATTGCATTCCCATCTTGCTTTGGACTTTGTACCCTTGGGTTATTGTATTTTTGCTTCTGTCTAACCATGGGGAAGCGGAAAATCATGGAGGGGGTTGGGGTCGGGGGCGGAAATGGCTCCAATAGTTCTGTGGGGAAGACGAAAAAGGCCAGAAAGACTCTTAAAACTGCTGGTGACAATTGTGTCATGGATCGGATAGATACCCTTGTTAGAGAATGTGAGGACCTCTTGATTGACAAACCCTCCATTCCCTCTGCAATAGTAGCCAATATAAAAGCTGGCCCGCCAACTGTTATACCAACAATGTTCAAGAAATCTTCTCGTAATTCCGACGAACAAATAGTCAAATCTCTGGGACACAAACAACCTGTAGTTACCGTTTCGGATCCACAGGCTGATTCTTCTAGTCCAAAAATACCCTGTACAAACAGGTTCGAAGCTCTAGCAGATTCTCCGACTATTATTCCGATAGAAACTACAGCTAAAATCTTGTCTCCTCAAGTCCATCATAACGGGAACTGTTGTTGTAAATGTTCTGACATTAACTTGATTAAAACTATCCAGTCCCTTAAAGCTGAAGTTGAATCCTTAAAAAGTATGATCATAGGACTTAACTCTCTAGTCAGGTCTTCTCCACTAGCTTGTCACCCAAATCAGTACCCTACCACCTCACAGTGCCCCCCTAGTACATCTCCGAGCATTGGCAAAGAACGTGAAGGGCTTGGAATGGCACAGGATAACGCGTCTCATCGCGTCTATAAAAGCAAACCTAATCATTGTAAGATACCCCAAGTTTCTGGCATTAACAATCCTCCTGAGAATTATCCTCGAGTCAACAATCACTTTATGCTCAGGAGTATTACATAATCATTGCCTGACTCTCAAACTCATCCAAAGCTACGGGCTCCAACAAACTCCTTACCCCCCTCTAATCACAGGGACTATTTGAAAGCTAAGCACACTGTTTATATGGTTAATGTTCCCAAACTTGATGCCACTCATAGTGTTGAGAGTAAAGACTCGTTGGTCAACAAGTCCATCCATTGGCTAAGACATGTTAGAGGATGCCGCTCCATCATACGGGAGGATATTCTAAGAGCAAGCAGGTGTCCATCTACAAATGGGGTGTTTGACAATATTGAATTAACATTGTCAAACATAGATCTGGCGGATAATCTGATCGCGCTAGAGTATCGTACATCCTCCCCAGAGTCGTCCTCAATACAGATTAGGCGCTTTCCACCTTTAGCTGAGAAAAGAGTCGCTTCCCATCAAGAACCCAGAGTGTGTGATCCTCCCTCACCACTGTCTCAAAACGATTGACTACTTAATATTCCTGTTCAGTCTGAAAGGCAGAATACATACTTCCAACAGGACAAAGTCCCTTCTGTTAACCCCGTTTTCTCCCCTTTGTACCAAACCCCACACACGGCTAGTTCTCGAAACCATGGCACAGCACTTATTGCTGACTTTGATAGAAGGGCAGGTGTAGGGCCTATTTCCAATATCCACCTTTCTAATAACTCTTCTTTGGATCTCACATCTCCAGGGGGACTATGCGCACTTACTAACCCCTTGGTTGCTCCAAATTTAGCTCAGGTAGGCCAGACAATTTTAGGATATGTCCAACCAAAAACAAACCTTATGACATCTATAATGGATACAGCTACTGATGTGGTGGCTATGGTGCCTGAGAAACGCAACACTTCCCTTAAGATACTTTCTTGGAATGTTGCAGGGCTCAAGAACAAACTTTTATTGCCCCACTGGAACAGTTTAGTTGAGGATCACCGTCTTTGTCTTTTCCAGGAAACCTGGTGCTTGACTCCACTCTTTAAGTCAGGTTACACCACGTTCTTTATCCCAGCGGTCCAAGTTGGCAAGGGGCGTCCATCGGGTGGGTTGATTGTGTGGGTCAGCATTGATTTAGGATGGACAGTAAAGCAAAATATAGTCCCCTCTCAAGACATCTTGTGGCTCACTATAAAAGGGCCAAAGGAAGGGGAAACCCTCAAACTCTTTAATATCTATGTAAGAGGGATGCCTGCGGCCAAAGTTTCACCTACCCTTTCACTTCTGGTGGAAAAAAAAGCAGCTGCCACGCACTTACGACAATTATGGTAGCAGGGGATCTTAATTGCACTTTCGAACCCCTAGGTTCGGATGATTTTTTGGGGACATTAGAGGAAGACCTTCAATGGGGAATACCCCCCCTAGATTTAGTCCCCATTAAAAAGTGGTCCCAGGTGGCCATTCAAATTAATGCAATTATTCTAGAATTTGGTTTGAGAGCATTGAATGGCAGAGTTTCATCTGACTCTTTGGGAGCCCACACTTTTAACAGAGTGGGACATACTTCACGTATCGATTACATCTTAGTGGACATTCGTCTTTGGACTGACTCCATTGATATGGTAATCGGCGCCACAGTGGATAGCGATCATAACTTCCTGTCCTGCCGTTTGCAGAATTCTTGGCTATGCCCAGAGCAAGCCTTAACCATTGATCCAATCTTAACCACCAAAGAAGTTGTCCCCTTCAACTCTGGTAGATTTCTGGAGTGGACGAAGGTTGTTGGGCAAGATCTTCAAATTCATTCCATTTCTGAAATTCTGATTACAAGAACTAAGGATCTAGAGGTAGTTGCAAAAGACCCATTAGCAACATCTAAGGCAACCCTTATTTACGATACAACTATTAGTCAGATGAGTCTGCTTTTCCAGTCTGGGCAACTATTTAATAGTAAATGCAACAACAAAAAGGGACTTAATCCCTGGTTTACCAAGGACTGTCGATTAAAGAGGAAAGCCTTATTTCTTGCTTTAAAAGGGAAAATACTTCCTGAAATTAGAGAAGCCAGGAAAGAATATAATGCTACTATCAACAAAGCAAAACGCGACTGGGAGGAATCACACAGGCAGGCATTAAAAGACGCTTGCAACCCAAGGGACTCTATAAAATTTTGGAACTTAATTAAAGCCACTGACTCTAAAGGTACCGCTCAAATACCCAATCATATCACCAGCTTAGAATGGCATGCTCACGTTTCTAGATTATATTCATCTAAAGATTCCTTGGCCAACCAGCAGCCCTTAGAGCACGCACACCATCTACATCCCGCTGATGACGTTATACCTTTTAATATTACAGAAACTGTAGATGCAATCAATTGCATCGTTCCTGCCAAAGCTGCTGGACCGGATGGAATTCCGGGGGATCTACTGCGATTAGATCCAGTTAGGTGGGTCAAATATATCTCGCTCTTGCTTAATTTAATTGCCAAGGGCGCACCGGTCCCAGACTCTTGGAAAGGAGCCGAAGTTGTCCCCATATATAAAAAAGGGGATAGGGAGGACCCTGCCAATTACAGGCCTATTAGCTTGATAGATGCCATTCAAAAGGTGGTTGGCAGGGTTCTCCTACACAGGATTCAGGACTGGATAGACAACGGTAACATTATCTCCCAATATCAAGCAGGGTTTAGAAGGAACACCGGAACCATTGACCAGGTGTTTCGGCTGTTGCTCCTTTACTGGAAAGTGGTAGTGATTGGTAGGGGCAGCTTATATCTTGCCTTTATCGATCTCAAGACCGCGTTCGATCTGGTACCTAGGGGGACCATGTGGTCAGTTTTGGTTTTGCTTACACGAGGACAACTATGCCCGTGTAAGATGGGGTTCCCAGGGCCATGTTACTGACAGGATCATCGTCAGTAGGGGCGTCCGCCAAGGGTGCGTCATGGCCCCCACCCTATTCTTTTTTTTTTTTTTTTTTTTAAGCTTTATTCGAGACAATTCTCATAAAAGCACATAAAATCAACACAGTTATACAATAATACATTATTACGGATTAAAAATTCATTAAACATAGAGTACAGCTCATACAACATTTGCATATAAAAACCATATTTACAAATAGTATTACATTAATCATTGTTGAGAGGAATACCTTGTTACCTGCTTCCCCCCAGGGACCGTCTTCTAATTGCCCATGCCCAACCCAGGTATTTAGCTACCCCTATGACTATCGAATCCTGAGTTGTTGTACGTAGGATTCTTAGAGCCACTGTGCTGTCTCGTGTCCCCAAGTTTTTGCATACCGGCGAGAGCCATTTTCTCCTCGGATTCACATAAGCGTGGCATACGAAAAGAAAATGGCCTATGCTCTCCTCGGCATTTTCGCATGCTGGACATAAGTTATTGGTGGGTCTGTGCCAGCCAGATGTCAGTTTCTTGAGGGGGATAGATCCTGATCTTAGCTGAAATACAAGTTTCCTGTCCATTGGTACCGTGATGTTGTCCCAGTAATTTTCCAGGGCAGGAAAAAATTTTATCTCCAGGAAGCGACCAGTCATAGAGTCGGCCCTGGTGTCATTCAGCATCTTACCGCCAACCCAATCCCAGTATTGTTCTTTAAGGGCTTCTTTGCTAGGGAAGATCTCTCCCTCAGGGTTATTCCAAAGATTTGAAAACCCTAAGTTTACTAACATGGACTTCAGATGTTTTAGCCATTTTATCTTATGGAAGGTATCTTCCTTGATAATCCATTGAAAACCCTCCGCATATTGTCTTATTTCTGGAGTCGTCCAGAGACGTCTCCAGTAAAGGACTGGGCGCAATCGGGCTCTATCTACAATGGTGCGTCTACCTAACTCCAAAAACAGTGGGGTTAAGGGGGTACTCTGTGGGAGTCTTGTAATCCCTCGCATAAACTTGTTCTCTGAAGTCTGAAGAGCCGCTAAACCATCCCAGGCCCATAGCTCCGCGCCATATAATGTGGCACCCAAAACCTTCGCGTCATACACTATTAATGCGGGTTTTATGGGTTTTGTTTTGGATTTGCGGTGTTCCCCCCTTAAAGCACCAGAAAGCTGCTGGTGCTTTAAGACCACTTTATCTACATGATGCGTCCAGCCAATGCCCTCTGCGATCTGTACACCCAGGTACATAAATTCTTTGACAATGTCTAACCTACTGCTGTTTAAGGTTACCTTGGGGTAGTTCCTGCGTCCGGGGGAAAAAGCCATTAGTTTTGTTTTTCCCACATTTACCTCTAGCCCATGCTCAGTGCAAAAAGCATCAAAAATGTTTAATGCACGTTGCAGCCCCATGGGGGTCTTAGACAAGATAAGAGTGTCGTCAGCGAACATCAGGATCGGAACCCTGGTGTCCGCTAACGATGGGGCATCAACACTAGCCTTCAGCATCCTCTCAACGATTCCGTTAATAAATAACGAGAAAAGTAAAGGGGCCATGGAACAGCCCTGTCGAACACCCCTTTCCACTGGGAAATCCTCTGTTGTCTCTCCGCTTCCACCCCACTGGACTCTAGCGAAGTTGGATTCGTGCAGTCGCATAATTAATGTTAGCAGATCAGCAGGGATCCCCAACTTTTGCAAAACCAACCATAACTTAAACCGGGGGACTAGGTCGAACGCCGTCCGCAGGTCGACGAACGCGACGTACAGGCAGCCCCTTCCCAGTACAACGGCCTTCCACCTTAATATGGTAAAGCGGAAGACCTGATCGATGGTACTGGTTGCTCGCCTGAATCCCGCTTGGTATGGAGAAAGGGTGTTGTTGACTTCAACCCAGTCCATAAGCTGGTTTGTTACCATTCTCCCAACTACTTTCTGTATGGTGGCTATTAAGCTTATGGGCCTATAGTTTGCAGGCAGTGATCGATCTCCCTTCTTGTGGATGGGGATAATGGTTGCGCCTTTCCAAAGGTCTGGGACCACTTCCCCCTTGGCTAGGGCATTCGCTACAAGGAGGATATATCTCGCCCATCTGGTCATATCGTGTTTAAAAATATCAGGTGGAATGCCATCTGGACCTGGCGCCCTCCCACATTTCGCGGAACCAATGGCAATTTCCACTTCTCTAAGGGAGAACAAATCATCGGTTGCATAAACCGGTGTTATACTATCAGCTGCCACAGGATGGTTAACTTCCGCGTACTGAGGTCTGAAGTAATCAACCCAAGCTTCCTCTGCTACATTGTTGTCTGCCTTCGCAGGACCGGCTCCACTACCCCACTTGATGATTTTCCAGAATGCCCTGGAGTCTTTACTATCAGAGGCCTCTTTTAGTTCGGCCCAGTGGCCTTCATCCCAATTCTTTTTTGCACGATAGATGGCCATCTTGTACAGTTCCCTATTCTTTGTCACAGCGGCGCGGTCCCTATTCCTTATGGCTTGACCCAGGGCTAATCGTGCTGATCTACAATGACTATCAAACCACCTTCCCACTTCTTTAGATTTCTTCCCTTTCCTTTTTTTAATGAAGAAGCATGGTCTCAGGAGGGAGAATAACTTATTGTGGATTTCGGTGATTCCACTATCCCCTGGAACCACTGGAACCGCTGTTTCCATCGCCGAAATTGCACAATCAACAGCATTATTGATGTAAGTCATAGTGGCCTCGTTTGCCAGTACCTTGGGCCATTTTAACCTGCGTTCATCATTACTCATAACAGGGGTTTCATCGTATATCACTAGAGGGTTACCCGCACCAGTATTCCACCACCTATGAGTCACACAGAGGGGGTTGTGGTCACTTTCAACCTGGGGCCTAACTGTCATGTCAACAACCCCTTTCCACAGTTGGAGACTGCACAAAATGTAATCGATTCGGCTCCTGTTGATGCCATTGTCAAAAGTGTAGCTGCCCTCCTTGTCCCCAGGTGTCCTCCCGTTCAGTGCTCTTAAGCCATGTTCCATACAAATTCCATTCAGTGATAAGATCTCTTTTGTCCATCTCCTTACAGGTTTTAGGCATAGAGGTGGTACTCCCCAGAGATTGTCCTCTTCGCTCTCCAAGAGGTCATTTGTACAGTCCAGAGGTTCAAAAGTCCTGTTGAGGTCCCCTACAATTATCGTTACACTTTCCTGGGACTTGGTCTCAATGGCAGTAGACAACAGCTCAATGGTGGGTAAATTGGTTACGTTGCTACCTCTCACGTAGACATTGTACAAATCTATTAGTTGACCCTTTGCTACGGAGATTCTTAATAATTGCAAATCACAATTTCCCAGGTCCAACATTTTGATGTTGACCTGCAGGTCCTGTCTAACCCAAACAGTTAAGCCTCCCTTGGGCCGCCCTCTTCCCCCTTTTGACGCTGGTATACAATAGTTCAAATAACCAAGACAGAAAAGGGGATCACAAGCCCAGGTTTCTTGGAAGCAACAGATGTCATACCCACTTATAAAATCCACCCAGGATTGGGAATCCAATTTACTTGCCAGCCCAGCGACATTCCAAGATAAAAGCGTACCAATGCTAGCATCTAGCCCATCTCGGGTGTTAGTCAATGGAAATACTTGGGCTAACATAGGGCTTTCAGTAGAATTAGTCTGCCTTTCTTGGTCATCTGTCGGATCCACTGTCGTATTGGCTGGGTATGTTATCTTGGCATTTGTATTTAGGGTTCCCAGTCTAAAACCACCTTCTTCGACCAAACCCCCCGTCTCGATGTAATTGACCAATGAGTTTGTAACAGTTGTATTACCATGAACATCACATTGCCCTTCTGGCTCGTTAGTGTTCCCTCCTAAACTGTCAGTACTGGTTTGTCAATATCCCCATCCCAGCTCCTGCCATCCTACATGAGGGTTGTAATATGTGTAAGTGGTATGATTATGACCTACAGGAGGAGGTGGTAAGGGATTGACTGGCCATGATACAGTAGGGGGAATAAGGGGTTCATTGAGTAAACTAGTCGTTACACTAGTCGGTCGGGGGTAAAAAAAGGTAAGGTCTACAATTCCGATACCTCCCTTATTTGTTCCCCATCCCTGCCTTGTTATCCATCCCGCCACCCTTGGGTCTTGGAAATTGACCACTATGCAATCCCCACCCAAGGTTTTCGATGTATATCCCATCCAATCTATTCTCCTTACCCCTATGATTAGCCCGTCGATGTCACCAGGCAGAGGACGGTTTTCCTTTAGCCAGTGCATGATCTTGTTTTTGAGCATCTGGAAAGTTTCTCTCTGTCCTGGGGGTAATGGTGGGACGTTTATAAGAACTGCTACATAGGGAAAGGAGTCTGGGGTGAGATTAATTGGTGGTTTTCTGTAGGGTTGTTTTGCCACGGGCGGTGGGATAGATTTGGGAACTTGGGGGACATATTGGGGGACAGGCTTCAGCGCCTGTTGTTTGTTATTTATTTGGGACGGTACTGAAGTTTTACCTACCAACAAACCTGTGTTAGCCCTATTACCTCCCACCGGAATATTCTGAGCTTTCTGCGTGCTATTAGTTACGTTTGCGTTTGTTGGTACTATTCCCGCTTGGTGACGCACTGTAGCCTCAGCACTCATTGCGATTGGTGGATTTTGTGTCGGGGGGATTGTGGGCTGTGTAGGGTGTATTATGGTCGACTGAGGTAAATCAGGGCCAACGTTTGCTCTCTCTGTTCTGTCTGGGGATTTTGTAATGGCTTTAACTGTAGGTTTGCTCAGTTTGGGAGGTAAAGGAGAGCTATTTCGGTGATTTCTTCCCTTATCCTGAATAACAGGGTTGTTTAGGACCTGAGAGTTTGTGCTTACTTCCACCCTATTCGCTTTAATCAGTGATTTTGTGGAATAAAAATTGTCTAAGGTAGTCTGTTCAAAATGGTTTAGCCTATCTACAAGCTTTGCAATTCTATCCTCAATGGGGGTGAGTAGTGATCTAAAGAATTTTTCCAGTTCAGGGAGAACAATTACAAGTGATTGCTCCTTATCTTTACATGGTACAGTGGAGTCGGTACAAGGATTGTCATCTCCGTCCTGGCTGTTCAAGGAGACAAGATTAGTAGGTGTAACACTTTCTGTGCTTTGAGTTTCGTTAGTAGCTACCTCTCCTGTGTTCACGAGTTTATGTAACTTCCTGAGTTTTTGAGGGGGTTTGACACCCTTTTACATTTTCTTACAGATGCTGGTCGTTTCCGTTTGGACCCGATTTTGGGTTGGGCCAATATAACCTGGGCGCCAGAATCAGTGAGCGGTGCTGGTAGGATTTTGCCGCCACAAGGATTATTTAGTTCTATCACAACATCCTTGTTTGGTTTTTGGGCCTGGACCTCAAAATGGTCGTTTACAACTGGCAGGTTCACTGATGACAGAGGAGTTACCAGGGTGGGGTAAGCTAGATTTGAAAACTTATCCGTTGAATTCTTAAGTATTTCGATTGACAGCCTACGCTCTGCGCGCTTCTCTGCCAAGGTCAACTCTTTGTCTATTACCAGTGAACGATTAAAGAAAAATTTATCTAAGGGGCCAATTGCCAGTGGACCAGACTCTACAGGAGGAGTTATTTGATGGCTATTTACAGAGTTTGTTGATGTAAACGTTGCCATGTTAAACACTAAACAAATCCAACTTTTCTAAGCCACTTACTGGAGGTGATACTATATGTCACTGGTAAGGGGGGTGGCCCAGCCCGGCCTCCTTCGGCCCCGGACGGCCACAGACGGTCCCGCCCTTCTCCCGGGCTTCTCCCGCGCGCTCTCCCGCGCTGCGGGAGTACTTGTGGCTTAATAAGGAGTATGAACACAATAGGTGGGAGGGGTAGGAGGGGTCGGGGAGAGCGGCCCAGGTGTAGCTGATCAGGGCTGGCGGGTGCTCCTGGGAAATGCAGTCCCAAGGAGCTCATGCACTCGCTCGCAGCCCCGTGCAAGTACTTCCCTCGGTGTCCCCTTCAAGGCGCTGCGGTCAACACTCCTCACGCAGCGGGACCCGCGGAGCGGGTTCCGCAAGAAGTAGGCTGGCAGCAGGCGATTCCAAACGGGCAGAAACAAAAGCAGCAAGGCGTCCCACTCGCCGTCTCAGCGAGAGCAGATGATAAGGGCTCGGTGGAAGGGTAGGAGGGGTCGGGGAGAGCGGCCCAGGTGTAGCTGATCAGGGATGGCGGGTGCTCCTGGGAAATGCAGTCCCAAGGAGCTCACGCACTCACTCGCAGCCCCGTGCAAGTACTTCCCTCGGTGTCCCCTTCAAGGCGCTGCGGTCAACACTCCTCACGCAGCGGGACCCGCGGAGCGGGTTCCGCAAGAAGTAGGCTGGCAGCAGGCGATTCCAAACGGGCAGAAACAAAAGCAGCAAGGCGTCCCACTCGCCGTCTCAGCGAGAGCAGATGATAAGGGCTCGGTGGAAGGGTAGGAAGGGTCGGGGAGAGCGGCCCAGGTGTAGCTGATCAGGGCTGGCGGGTGCTCCTGGGAAATGCAGTCCCAAGGAGCTCACGCACTCGCTCGCAGCCCCGTGCAAGTACTTCCCTCGGTGTCCCCTTCAAGGCGCTGCGGTCAACACTCCTCACGCAGCGGGACCCGCGGAGCGGGTTCCGCAAGAAGTAGGCTGGCAGCAGGCGATTCCAAACGGGCAGAAACAAAAGCAGCAAGGCGTCCCACTCGCCGTCTCAGCGAGAGCAGATGATAAGGGCTCGGTGGAAGGGTAGGAGGGGTCGGGGAGAGCGGCCCAGGTGTAGCTGATCAGGGCTGGCGGGTGCTCCTGGGAAATGCAGTCCCAAGGAGCTCACGCACTCGCTCGCAGCCCCGTGCAAGTACTTCCCTCGGTGTCCCCTTCAAGGCGCTGCGGTCAACACTCCTCAAGCAGCGGGACCCGCGGAGCGGGTTCCGCAAGAAGTAGGCTGGCAGCAGGCGATTCCAAACGGGCAGAAACAAAAGCAGCAATGTATGTGAATGGGGTGGTTGACTTTCTGGGGAAAGACCCTGCAGACGCACCCACCCTGGCTGGGGAAAAAATCGTGACCCTCTTATTTGCCGATGACACATTGCTTATTTCCAAGACTCCAGTTGGTCTCCAGAAGCTATTAGACCGATTCTATCTTTTTTGTACTATTCAAGGCCTCATGATAAACACCTAAAAAAAAAAAAAAAAGTTTATGGTTTTTAGTTCTTGTAAATACCTTAGACCTAGCCCCACTTTGGATGGAATCCAGTTAGAGAGAGTCAAAACCTTTGACTATCTGGGGGTTCGACTTTCCGATAAGATGAACTGGAGACACCACCTAGATAAAATGTTACTAAACCACAAGCATGTGGCAGGAGCTATTAGGAAAGCACAGAGCTTATCACTAAGCAAACCGGTTGCTCCTGCCCTGGCAGTCTACGAGAGTAAAGCAGTGAGCTCGGCTTTATATGGTGCGGAGCTCTGGGGCTTCAATAATACTGATGACATTTCTAAGTCCGAACATAAATTTTATAGAGAGCTAGTTTCACTCCCCATTAGCACCCCCTTGAAACCAATCTTATTTGATATGGGCAGACGTTCCTTTAGTGATATCGCCAGGTCTCGTCCCCTGTTTTTTTGGGCACGTCTCCGGCGGACACAGGAGCTCTCCGGGTATGCAGCCGCACTCTCAGAGGTATTGACATTAGACACGGGCAACAAAGTTAAATAGCTGACCAATCTTAAGAAACTGCTAATTGATTTAGGGCTGTCCGGGGCATGGGCAAGCCAGATCCCTCCTCCTAAAGAGGATCTCAAATTGCTTTATTGGAATTGGGTAGCAGAACGGGAACTGAGAAATCTCCATCTGGGGAAATTAACTGAGGAGTGCTTTTCCCACAAACAATATAGCTGCTACGAACCATATATGGATTTCATTCAAGTGCCAAGAGATAGAACCTTGTACATCCAATTCAGAATAGGTTCTTAACCTTTAAACTCGTTTACAGCCAAATGAAATTAATCAAAATCTTCCTTACAATCATGCCCATGTTGCCCTGCCCCGGAGGAAAGTATTGCCCATTTTCTTTTTGCTTGCCCGGCATACAAACCGGCAAGGGCTAGATGGTTAAAACCAGTCTGCAGAAACCTTGGGACAACAAAGCACTTGGCCGCCCTTCGAATTTTAAAAACAGATGGTACCCCATCATTGGTTTGTGGGGTGGCCAAGTTCTTAGGTTATGCATGGAACAAGCGTAACAAACTGATAAAAAACACAGTTATATAAAGTCCCCTGAAGCGAAAATGTTTTATTGCTAAACTGTTTTTTTAGAATGCATTGTTCTATTCTTTTTTGTGAAATGTTGCTCCTAGATGGAACAATTTAACTAACATTTTTAAACTTTTATCTAATTTTAATCATGATATAATTGTCGTGTCCTGTACCTAAAGATCGTGAATGATTTCCTTTTGGAACTATACATAACGACCAAATGCATTTTTAACTCTGAAATTTTATCTTAAATGGCAACAAGAAGCAGAATGATAAATCTACACTTAAAAGGACTGCCACAGTATTAGCTAGAAGAGTATAAGTAGCCATTTTGCATATTGCTCATCAGGACCCATGAGTGCACAATTTACTCTGTGCTATTGCATGAAGCAGGCTCTGTAGCATTCTATGTTTTGTGTATTTTATTGGGGCACCTAATAATATTTTGTACTGTTCATTTTTTTTTTTTTTTTTATATGTATCTATAATGGCACAATGCACTTTCAGAATCTATATGCTATAGGGCATCTTTGATTATCTTGTACTGTACTTGACATAGGGATATGCATTAGCACTTTTTGCATATAAAAGCTGTATGCCATCTTGCTTATTTGCACAATTTACCATGTAAATTTGTACTGTACTTGACTAATTTATTGACTATGATATTTTGCTGCTTTAAAACTGTTTGCACATTATCCTCATCTTTTTTAATTTGTGTTGGTTGTCTTTCTTTTAAAAAAAATGCTTTTATGGTGATATATCTTGCACCGAATAAAACTTGCTTTGAATTTGAATTTGAATTTGAAAGAGGGAGACAGAGGGAGAGAGAGGGAGAGAGAGAGGGAGACAGAGAGAGAGAGAGAGAGGGAGACAGAGAGAGAGAGAGAGGGAGACAGAGAGAGGGAGAGAGAGCGGGAGACAGAGAGAGAGAGAGAGGGAGACAGAGAGAGAGAGAGGGAGACAGACACAGTGAGTGAGACAGAGGGAGAGGGAGAGAGGGAGAGAGAGAGAGAGAGAGAGAGAGAGAGAGAGAGAGAGAGAGAGAGAGAGAGAGAGAGAGAGAGAGGGAGGGAGGGAGGGAGACAGAGAGAGAGGGAGAGAGAGAGAAAGATGTGTGTATGCCGGGTCTGGTGGCTCAGTGGACGAAGGCGTCTGCTGCAGGGGCCTGTGTTCAACCCCGTGGTCACAGTTTTTTTTACTCTAGCCCCATCCCCCTCTCCCACTGACCCCGCCCACACTGGTGCGGCCCTCTTCCACAAACCACACTGTAAATTTAGCCCCCGAGAGAAAGTTTGTGAGTACCCATGATCTACATAATCCTCCAGCCACTTACACCTCCCTTCGAACTACCACAGCAGACAATGGGTACCACCCTGAGGCACCCCATAACAATTAGGCCAACATCACATGGAGGAGATGGAACAAAGCAATGTGACATTTAGTTAACTATTTCCAATTTAGGGGTGCTATATGATGCCAAGCACAACTGGCAGCTTCTGATTGAGGTAAAGAGAGACAAGCTTGTTAAAACTACTGTAGTAGTGGCTAGCTTTGCATGTAGGTTGGTGTAATTCTCTACTGGTCATGCAGGGGTCTAATAATGAGGGACAGGGAGGGCTTCGTCCTTTATAGTGCTTTCTTTATTCAGGACTGTATTGCCTGACAGCAGTGAAACAAAGGTATAAGGAACAACAACAAAAATACAGGGGTCGTAGAACAGTCCGCAGACAAGGGAAGCAGTCTCTCTGTACACTTCTTTCCTTTAGGTACAATTGGGGTTGCCTCCTTCTCCCTTCCTCCCAGTGGGCTGTTTGCGGGGCTTGGCGTAATCCTCAGTGATAGCCGGGAAAAGAGAAAACACAAAAAAACAAATAGTATTAGGAGAGGGCTGAGGGGCTCCAATATGGACCTCCACCGAACACCCACATGATTGTGTGCTCTAGGGGTACTTCAGGGCATGCAGTGCTCTGGCGGTGCTTCACAACTCCCACCACTTCCCAACCGCGAAATATCAGAAAAATGGTACTTGCCTCAGGCCACGGCCCTCCTGGGTCATGGCAGAAGGGGTCCAGACGTCCTTCTCACTCCCTGAACGGTTGAACTGATCAGCGTTGTCACTGGGCTCCTCTCTCCTGGGCTCCTCTCTCCTGGGCTCCTCTCTCCTGGGCTCCTCTCTCCTGGGCTCCTCTCTCCTGGGCTCCTCTCTCCTGGGTTCCTCTCTCCTGGGCTCCTCTCTCCGCGTGTCTTCCTCCAGCAACAGT
Organism: Triturus cristatus; assembly: GCF_964204655.1. Lineage (NCBI taxonomy): Eukaryota > Metazoa > Chordata > Amphibia > Caudata > Salamandridae > Triturus > Triturus cristatus. The sequence continues at coordinate 429,142,354 of NC_140593.1, forward strand.
TCTTCCCTCACAAGCGCGTCTCGTCTCTCGTTTCGCGCTCTTCCTGCTTTGGCTGCAGCAGCGCTCACGTGATCCGCGTGTCGCGCTGCTGCAACGGTGACCGGCTCGCCCTTCAGCGGCACCGCGGCGGCCATCTTGGATGTCCCGATCGCGGGACTACAGTTGGGTTCTTGGTTTCCATGAGTCTTGCATAAGATTTATCACGCTAAATGTGTTTCCCAGATCCGGTACGGTTATTGAGATTTGGGGGTACGTGAAGACTGGCATAATCCAAGCACCAATCAATTTCTAAGGCAACTTGTGCAGGGCCCGCAATGTACTCTGGTTTTTTCAGTTCATACTGAACTTGAAATTAGTCATTTAACCAATCTAGTCTCGCTTAGTCCTCTGCTTTACTGGAAGAAAATCTGGACCAGGGAGGATCTCCAGCTCAATAAACTGATCCTCTAGGCTAGTGTGTCCCTTGATGGTGCACACAGAATTCCTTGATTAGCTTATGTTATGGCAGCTTTTGCCTCACTAGGAAGAGCAGACGTATTCTCGGTCCCCCACTTGCTGTCACCCCGAGAACTACAAGGAATAAAAGTGCTGTGTTTTTTGTGTGGGTGTCACTAATCAGAGAAGAGGCTGAACTGACGAAACCCTTGGTGAGGGGACACATGCTCCTAAAGACTGCTCAGGGCATGCTTAGTCCAGGTTACCAACAGATGAGAGAGGTATCTTTTGGCCAGATTTCGATTTAACCAATTGTATCACCTCCTGGCCACACACAGCAGATGGGTCCAGCCTGGTTGCAGGATGCCCTGTGGCTCCAACAATAGGTCTCCACAGGACACCTTACATTTTGTTATGTCTGTAGCTATTACAGTAGGCCCAGAAAGCAGTTTTTGGTACCATTGTTGAAAATTCTGAATTGTATCCAATTACGACCTGCTCTTATGTATTTACAGATGCTTCCCAATGGACATGTTTGATTTGCTGTGGTCAGTTTTATAACAGCTGTCCTGGCATCTAGGCGTTCAATACCCCATTGAGTATTGTATCAATTCATTAAGTGTCCTTTTTAATCTGTTTTTATTGTATAATGGACCTTTTATTTTGTATCCAATGTATATGTGTTTTATATGTATGCTGTATGAAATATTTATTCTGTTCTTTTATGGTTGCTGTTGACAACCGAATAAGGATTGTATGATGATGATAGTTAACTATTGGAATTCCCTGACAACTACACATGTGCCACCCTATGAGCGTATATAGGGGCCAAATAGAGAGACTGAAGGCAGGGGATCAGCTGTGGGCCTGTTTCATGCTTCACAACATAGACTTCCACAGACTGCCAATCCTAGATGACCATGGACAACCCCTGACTGTGCGCTCACAATGACTTCTAAACTAACAATACCAATGCCCTGCACCAGCCACAAAGCACAGAAGGGCAGCACTTGTCAAGTGTATTTGTTGCTGGCTCACACACGTGAGGACCAGAAAGGTACCTATCACCTTTCACGTGAGCACGGCGAATGGTGGGATCGCTTGGGCGTCTCTAGCCCCTTGGCAGTAAATTATTGTACCCCTTTCCTTAGACAACTGGTACACGGTTACTTTCATTTTCTATCCAGTGCAAGTGTATCGGAAGGGAAAAGCACAAATGCAGTGGCCAGATAACTTGTTTGACCTACACATGCGGACACTGCGGTCAATGGTGGTTTAAAAGACGGGTGCGTTAATAACAGGCAATCTGGCTGCGCGCTAAAAGGTGATTTTTTTCCATACCAGGTTGCTCACTCGAATTATGCGATGCCCTAAATGTGTTCGCCGATATGGATGCAGTGGGAGCAGGGACACTCTTAACAACAGGGTGACCAAAATGCAGGCATCGAGATCAATAACCAGGGCAGACGCTTGCAAAGGACGACTTTACCTGGATGAAATTTCCATTACACTTAAGTTATGTGCATCACTTGTCTTTGCACCCTGTTTCGGGCGTTTTCAAAGCTACTGGCCACTATGGAGACATATTCTGCAGCAAATATATTGAAAATAAATTAACCAAAATAATGGTTTGCGGGCGGAAAAGAGCTAGAGAACATTGAAAGTTAATTCTGGAAGGGGCATTTATCTTACCGATGTGTATGCCAGGTTTGAGTATCATGGCGTACTTTGGATTTAATTCAATTGCTGAGAAAGTAGAACTCGGTCTCGAAGGCCAATAAAACATATAGCTTGCTTTAAAATAACTTGCTGAGTAACTGCTGTAGTGACTATATGGAGACACCTACCAATCAGCCCATATAATAAGCTGAAATAATTAAGTTGAAGAAATCAAATATTTCTGTTCTATTGGCTGAAATCTAAAAAAAAACTACCTACATAGAAGGTTGGCGGCTGCTCATGTGAGCCAAACATTAAACACTTCTGTGGAATCCGCTGCTTTTTGGCTAGATTTGCACAATAGAAATACCATATACTTACATACATATCCATACACACTAAGAACGATAAGGGCCACTGTTCAAGATGATCAGCACCTGTGCCATCTAGAAGTTTCATAAACATTGGAACAGCTTCTGAGGTCATTTTATAAAAAGATAGGGAGGATAATAATGTTCAGGTCTGTTAGAAAATCACACCGCAACCCATCTGATACACATCCTTGCCATCTCTGGAAGAAACAAAATTCTGAGAGGAAAAGTTTCAATATAAACCATAAAAGCAAAATGTTGAACTTCATCCCTACAAATATTCACTCAGCTGCCTCCTTGAAAGATTACAAAACAAGGCTAAAGAGACTCCTGTTATATACAAGTTAGCCTCCAAATCTGCAGAAGGCCTTTAAAAAGACCTTCCTCTTTAAAATGATATTATTTTGTTTATTACCAAATGTGTCCTTAAGTGCATGATTTTTACTGGGATAGGATGTACTTCAAGTTCAGCTATGTAACGTTTTCTCTGCACCTGACTACATCAAATAATGGATCAAACCACGGTCAAAATACTAGCACAATCTTACACCAACTAAGGGCCCTTTCAGAGCTCCGTAAAAACAATAAATAAATACATATGTAACTCCAGTGTAACAAGAAGGGCCAAAATTCGTGTGTTCCTTCCAAATGAAAAAACTTCAGACATCATTGCAAAGGTGAAGAGGTTCATACAATCTGCCTGGACTATGTGTGCCTAAATGAGGCCAAAGTAAAGGAACTGGAGTCTGAGGTGGAGGCTTCAGATCTGGGGACTTCCTAGTAGCAAATCCTTTCCTCCAAAATACAACTTCAGAACTATTGTTCAAGCCCATATACTCTTCCATTCTAATCATGGCAATGCTCTGCTCCATAAACTCCTAGACTCAACACTGGTACCCCTGACGGGCATCCTACACGCTGCAGCACATCTCACCCAGGGCCCGCAGAAATATGATCACATCACACCCAGCCTGACAGAACTTCATTGGCTACCCTTTCCAGCCTGCACCAGCTGCATCATTTATAAAGCTATCATGATAAGCAACCCCACTTATTTTGCAAACAAGCTCACCATCTTCTGGTGGCTCTTTGCACACACTTGCATTCAGGACACTGTCCGACTGCAGACTAAGAAATTTAAAAAAGAAAAAACAAGGTGGCAGGCCTTTTCCAAGTATGAGCCCAAATTCTGGACCAACATCCCCATATTCATTCGGACTGTTCTAGTGATACTCCAGTTTGGGAAAAAGTTGAAAATGTGCCTCTTTAAAGAACACAACTTCACAAAGCATTAACAGTTCACAAACCAGCTGCCTGTTCTATCACTCGTACACTTTATGCTTGTCTTCGTCGCTATAAAGCCCTCCACTGCCTCTTGGTTCAGTTCATGCTGCAGAAATACTTCATACATAAATAGTCCACACATTAGTCCACAGCATGAAAAAGCAACTTTGTAGTATCAAAAATTTGGAATCACTGAAAGTGAGTCACTGAATGTGCAAAGTGTTTTGCAATTCCTGACATATAAATGGACTGTCATTAGATAATCAGGGAGATATTTGTCAAAGACGCTGTAATTGTGATATGAAAGACTCATGCCCAAAAGCTTTTTTCTAATAAAATTCGAATTTGAGTACATATGTCATGAAATCTTCACATTGTGTCATGTCACAGAGATTTGTGATGAAGTTCTACTGGTCTTCATCTGTGCCTCTCTGATGGTTTCTCAATTACATTTCTTTGTAATGACGTATGATCTTTAGTTGTGCTACACTTTGACTGTGTTGTGTGTGTATGCAGTATTGACTGTATATGTCTCCTTTTGTGGCAGTTTGGAGGGCTTTCTGGTGCTTGACTGAATGGTAGACCAGCTTTGCATAACAGTATTTTAGACTTGTCAGGCTTTGAAGTGGTCTTCCCCCAAACTGTATGTCTTCTCCTCTCCTGTTTGCTGAAATTCCTTTTTGTTGGCATTAGGAATTTACCACTGTTAACCAGTGCTAAGGTGCTTGTGCTCACTCCTCTAAAATTGGTAACATTGGCTCACACCCGATCAGCACTTTTAATTTACTTATGCGTCCCGAATAAAGTTGTACCACATGTACCCAGGTCCCCTAAATTAAATGCTACTACTGGGCCTTTAGCAAATATTGTGCCACCCACTTATGTAGCCCTTAAAAACATGTCTCAGGCCTGCTATTGCTTTCTATGTGCAATTTTAAACTGCCATTTTGGCCTGGCAATCTACCAGGCATAAACCTTCCTTTTAAATTCATATGCGACCCCTAAAGTAGGCCCTAGCATCTGATATGGCAGGGTACAGTGTATTTAAAAAGTTGGACATATACTTTAAGTTTTCCATGTCCTGTTAGTGAAAAAAATTCATTTTTCACTACTGCAAGGCCTACCTCACCCATAGGATAACATTTGGTTATCTTAGTACATTTAATAAGTGATTACGTTTTGATTGGCAATGGGTAGGAATGTCATGTTTTTACTTAAATGGATTGTAATTCAAAATCCTTTTTAATGATAAAGTCAGATTTTAAGTTACATATTTGAAAATGCCACTTTTAGAAAGTTGGTGTGTTTTCGTCCTAGCGAATTGGTGCTTGCCGACTGTATTGTGGGTCAAATGACTGAGTGTAGTCAACAGTTGGCCTTTGTGTATTCCTCCCATACAATCAGACAAAGGGGATTAGGCATTGACAGGATGGGCCATCCAGCCAGGATGGGAGGGCTGAGCTTTTCCTTTCCCAACTAACATTTCAAAGGGGCTGCCTGCAGCACACTTACACAAAAACTTGACACCAGCCTATTGCCACCCCAAACCCCTTGGAGCCTGGGCTGGGGAAGGAAGGAAATTCCAGAGCCAGATGTTGGGAGAAGTCTAGAAGCTTCTCTCACTTTAGAGGCTGGTAGCAGTTATAAATAGTGGACCCTCAGACCAACTCAGTACACTCTTTGACCTGTTGAAGACTTCAGTAGGATTGCCTTGTGCTCAGAGGACTGCCCTGCTCCCTGAGGCTTGCCTTGTTTCTCAGATGATTGCCCTGATACTTCTAGAGAACTGCCCTGCTGCTTGAGGTCTGCCTTGCTGCTTGAAGAGTTGGCTAAGCTGTTCTGCGCTACAGGGACACAAAAAGCTCCAGAACTCTCCCTGCAACTGCCCAGCTGACCTGCTGCAACTGGACTTGCCTGGACCTGCAATTGGACCTACCTGAGCCCTGCAGGCCTCTGCTAGAGTGAGTCCCTGTTCCCCAAGTGGTGCCTTCTCAGGTTCTGGACCCTGAGTCCACTCTGCTGAAGAAAAGGGAAAAATCTTGAAGTTTTGGGCTCTTAATGACTGCAAACAGGACAGTTCATGATAAGATCTCGCCGCACACGATGACTGCCAAAACGAAGCTTCGATGAGTCTGACTGTTCGTGCTACAGTGACTGCCAGCAACGACTGGCAACATGAGATCTGCACTTTGTGCTTTAGCAACGACAGCACACGGTGACTGCCAACAAGAAGCTCCAGCAATGACTGTCCACAACGCCCGCCGGGATCATTGCGCTAAAATGACCACCCTCCCCAAAGCTCTCCCTGCTCCTTACAAACGTCTCCACAATGCACTGGAGTCTTCGCACTGGACTTTCAGAATGTAATTGTTTCAGCAGGACTAACTTGGTTCCTCTATCGCTATCAGCTGTGACTTTCCTCCGCTCTAGCATGATCAGTGGACCCTGAGTGGCGCTTTGTGTTTTTAGGTGCTATATTTACCTACATATTCAAAACTACTTAATTCTGGTCCTACTGATTTAATTTGTTTCATGTTGGTGTCAATCTATTTATTAAATTCGACTCTATTTTTCTAAATTGATGTGGGATTTTTCTTGTGTTGATTTTTTACTTTATTACTGGTTGTGTGCTGTATAAATACTTTACAGATTGCCTCTAGGTCATGCTTACCTGATTTTGTGCCAAGCACTGGTTAATTTGGTGATTTACACTGACAAGGATTGTGTTCGTTGGTTGAGTAGGGTTAACACTCCCCTCACCAATGTCCAATTTCCTACATGATGTATCTTATGTACTAGGAGCAGCATTTCATCTTCAATTAAATCTGATATATGGATTGCTCCCATCTGTTTTAATAATGTGTGCAGTAACTTGCAGGTCACTGCTTGTGGAATTGGTATTACTGGTGTACTCCTCAGTGGTAGGCATACCTTGCGCTGACATCTCTGTAGTAGAAGGTTGGGTTTACCACTTTGGGGAAAGGCAAAGTGAGGTGCTCTCTGCGTTAAGTTAGAGAAGATTGTGGGGAAATAACCATCTCCGCGCCTACGCTTCCATCTGCTAACTGCTGGGTCTGACTTGCACATATGTATAAAGTTCCATTGACAGCACCACAACCAAGAAACGGAGGATTAGCAAGAGCTCAGGCCCCAGGAATGGTCGTCTTAAGCCTAGTGTATGAGAGGGAATTTTCCTAGTACAGCTTACTTTTCATATGACTGGCATCCTGATTCATCGTATGATCCCATTAACATCAGTATGCCCACATGGTATCATTATTCCGCATGCTTTTTACAATATCATGTTTCGCACTCATAGTTTTATGAATTTTAAATTTTGGCTTTACCATGTCACTGGATGAACCTAAATAGTTTTAGAGCGTCTAAATGTTTTTAAATTCAGATTTTATGTTAAATACTAATGAATGAAATGATGTATAGTTTTTTGATATGTGTGGGTTTGAGACCGTAATCACAATTGAGTGACATTATTGTGTATGTATTGTATCTTTTGTGCTCTTTTTAACCAAATAAAGAATATTACTACTACTAACAATTGCATTTAAATTTGTTTATTCTTGTTGTCATGTGTTGCGAATGTGTGATTTACAAACCCTCCATTCACTATAACTTTGGGAGTACACTGTGTTCCTGTCCTGTGTTTGCATCTGTATATTGTGGTTTTGTAGTTTTAGTTTGCAGTCAGTGGTGGTCCATTTTATAACCGAACAATAGTACAAGGTGAGGCCATGCTGTTCTATTATGTGTTCTATGGGGTGCTTTTATGTGGGTGACAGTGTGTCATGAGCACCGGGGCTTCGATAGATTTTGGGATCTTTGGGCAAAGTTCCCATGGAGTCAGTGCACCATCCATATGTTAACTCGATAAATGCAGATTTGCTTTTGTCTTTCTATTGCCATTTTGTGAAATTCAGGGCAGATGTATCAAGACTTTGTGTTGATTCAAAGTCAAAAATACGACACAAACCGGCACAGCCTTCTTAGTGTATTTACTTTCTAGCACCACAACGTTGCTTTAAAACTAACACAAATATCACTTTGCACTGTTTTTCTTTCATTTGCATCAAGGGGGCACAGCATTAATGGTACATGGGCAGTCATATGCTACCACCAAAGGTTTTTAATACAAAACCCTTCCTGCTAAAATTACTACACAGGATTTTGCACTAAAAAATAACACCTTCTTGAGGTTGATGTTAATAAGGAGTAACGCTTTCACTTTTTTCTTTTCACACATTGCATGAGCAGGGGCATAGCTTGGTCAGTAAGATTGGGGGGCGGGATGGGTGAGCTTCAGATTTCCCAACAAGCACACTGGTTATAATACATTATATGAGAACCAATGCAGGAGGGGGGCATTAAGGAGCAGTAGGTAGGGAGAGGAGTGCAGCTTGTGAGGGGTACTCATAACTCCATATTTAGAAGAAAAAAAATAAAAATCTTTAAGACCTTGAAAACAGAGACAAGAGAGTGGGTGTTTTTGTCTGCATGTGTATGTAAAATTCCCAAGTGAAATCCGACAAGCACCTCACCATACCCGACTTAAAGCACTTGTACCCAACTATTTATTGCAGAATATCTTTATTAGGGGGGTGTAACACCCCAACCACCCTCCACCCCCCCTGAAGCTACACCGCTTGTGCATGAGTGCTCCACTCTACAGCACAATTTAGGAAAAGCGTTAAAGTAAGTCAGAGCATAGTATTTTGTACTGAATGTATACCCATTCATCTCAAAGCCTATGCTAGACATCTTGCAATAAGATGCACAGGTGTGTGTGTGAGGCGCTAAGTAGCCTGTTTGTGCGTCAACGCTTGGGCAGAGAGCAGCCGCGCCCTATCTTAATACATATAGATGTGCGGCACTCCCATTAAGCTAACATTTCTTAACTATGCCTCTTTGTGTTCACGAGTTTATGTCTCCGGATCTTCTTCAGGGCTTCGCTTGATTCCGCCAATAATGGCTATTAATTATCAGCCATTCTCGCCTCTTATATAATCAATGATATTTCTAGTAATATGTTTTCGGCTCCTACATTCATTGATAGACAGACACAGAGAAGACAGAATACAAACTTGCGCAATTACAGCAGCAAACTAGATTTCCTCTGCTTTTTCTACGCACGAACCCCAATGAAGGATTTCACTCACATTCCGCGCTGCTGTAGGGATGTAATTGATACATATATACAAATACGAAACGCACAGGGTGATACACACTTACAAATCTTTGGTTAAATCATAGAACATTAATCTTTATTAGGGTTGAAGGATGTCAGCAACTTTTTGCGATTTTAAAAAGAGGGAAAGAGCCGCCCAGACAGGATCTGTTGTGAGGAAAACCAGAGCGCGCGCCTCCGTTTCCCCCCGTTTCATTCCACTCCTTCCTTCACTCACTCAGTGTGGCCTGTGCTGAGAGACTTCTCGTCACGTGAGAGCCTGTGCCACCCCTGCTCATGTCAGTCATGTCCCCTTCCCCGAGCAATCCCATTCTTCGAATGTCTTCACCTTACACTTCTGCTTTTCTTGGCACAACTTTCATAACCACTCCAAAAATGAGGTCACAATTTAAAAAAAAAATACAATTTACTATACTGACGTCCTGGCCTACTGAACTGGTGTCTGCACGCAGGCTTCTGTTTTTCCAAGCAGTGATGAAACGTGGTAATGTTTTCAATGTGTTTCAGGTAGTTTCACAATTAAGCAGCCCTAATGTAAAAACAAAGCCCTGTCTTTGATGCATGGCACAGCTCTGATAGGATTCCAAGTCAGGGATGTAACAATTGGGAAACATGATATGCCCTGCAGTTAGGACCCACTCTGGAATATGTATTTATTTAGTAAGTTGGATGACAAGGTTATGATGGAGAGCCTGCATGGAAAGATTACATGAACCTTTTTTTTTCCAAACTGGGGTGGAAAAGAGATGTTCTTATTGTCACCACTTGGGCCATTGCATCTGAGACGCCACTGCCTTTCATTTCTGGGCCCACAGCCATCCTGAATTCAATTTACACATAAACGTCTGATTTGCACATGGGTGTTTTTCTCTCTCTGGTATTTACTATTCTCAGTTGCAGCATCATATTTACTGGCGTTCACCTCTGTCTAGCTTTCCTGATTTACTCATCAAGTGTCTGGCTTGTAAAGGCTGCTTAAAATTTGGCAAATCTAGAAATAAACAACTTGGTGTATTTCTTACTTCCACATGTTTTGCTGTCCACACAGGAGCAGTCTTGGCTTCCTATAAGTAGTGGATTCGATTGAGCTCCTTTTTTGCAGGACGAATGGGGATCTAAAATGTTTTGAGAAACATTACTACTGTTCATTACAATTTGCTCCCTAAACTTACTTTATGGAATAGATTGCAATTAGTCTCTAGTACATAAAATTATCGGCAATTATGCATGTAGACACTGAGGTAGATGGTACAGAGGTTGAATTAATATAATATTAAGGACAGTTAAATATATTTCAAATACCAAAAAAATATCAAAATGCGTGAAAAATGTCAAAAGCATGACAGGTGGGAATGAATCTTTATATCTTAGGGTTTTGATCTCGAATTTTTTATCAATATAGCTCTAGTCTTGTTTTGCACAGCTCTTTTGGGCTTCCACTTGTATTTATTTAACTTTTATTTATTGAGATTTTGCATTTGTGCGAACCAGGACCCAAATAATGTAAGACTGGTATACGCGGTTAAAGACAAAAACAGATTTGGTTTCAATTATGGTGTCAGTCATAGGTGTTTACACAATTGAAGTCAAGTCACTGCTTCGTTGGTGGTTAAGATCAACACAAACAGCAATGACCACAACATAAACCGCAATTTTCAGAGGAGAGAACGTGTGTCAAGGCTGATTTCTTGGTTAGATATCACAAATAGGACGAGACAAGGGACTGAGCCTTCTCTGACGCCCTTACCAAAATCTAAATCTCACTCAACAGAGAAGAGCTAAAAAGGGTACTCTGTTCCCCCGACTGAGGGACAGGGAGATACTACAAATCATACACCTACCCACCTCGGGATGGTATATCTCATATCCAACCCTACCAAAAACAAGCAAAGGGAAGACAATAAATGTCTTAATACTGCCCTCACACACTTTGCAGTGTCATGCTTCATCATAGGGTCGCATTTCTTGGTTCACAAGAGTGAAGTAAAATTATTGTATATGTTTGTACACCAACATATCAAGCATGAATGCATTGAGAGTTTTGAAAAAAAAGTGTATGATTGATACAGTCTGATGTGAGCAGGTATGCAGTCCATGTTCTGGTAGTATTGCCAATAAAAGACTTGTATGAATGGTACTTTCAGCTGAAGGTGAAACTGCATTGGACATTTCTTTGAACCCTTGGATGAGTGTGTGCTTATCCTGAGGGTTTTTCATTTAAGAAAAGCTGTTTTGTAATTAGTGAGTGCTTCCATATGGAAACATTGCAGGGAAGCATGGGTCAGTCAGATGTGATCAAGTTTCCTTGCTGTCAAGTCTTGGCTCGTCCTTAGTTCTAATAAACCTCCATCTGCTCACGACCCAGGTCTCTGGCTGGATTTCTCGACTTCCATGATTCTATAGCATACATTTCACACTGCAGATAACTTTTGATGTAAGAGGCACTTTGACCCAATGTTGTGTACAGATACCAATGGTGTTGGATCGACTGATGATATAGTGAAAAGAGGATTTGGTGAAAGAATGAGGGGTCCCTCCCTCGACAGTTCAACTATAAAGAAAGTACTTAAAATAAAATCAAGGGTAACATGAGGTACAACAGTCAAGAAGCTGTGTTTTAAGCAGAGCAAACATCAACAGTGGTGCGCAGCTGGTGTAAGGCAATACATTCCCTTAACAGAGACTGCTGATGTCAGATGCCTCCTCACCCAAAGGGTGAGGGGCTTGGAGGAATGGGGCTTCAGCATCATAATTAAGAAGATGCTGAGCACACTGATGTACTTCTTCTGAGCTCTGTTCCACACCAGGAAATGCTCTGTGATAGCGGAATGACATTATTTCACACTTGCTTCCTCAAGGAGTTTCATGGAATAGGCAAGTGTTCCACGGTGACAGGCACACAGGTAGTTGTTACTGGCCAGCATATCCTGCCAGTTGCTCAGTGACTTGCACAACTATAGATGTTGATTGATTGCTTTGAATCTTAATTTGAGTAATCATTAAATCATTAGTCATTAGGTATGTCTGCATGACATATATACCTGCTCATTGGAAGGCACACCTAAAACAACAAAAGTGTGGACTTGGTTGCAGGAGGCTTTTGGAGTACATTTTAATATTAATCTGTATTAGCCATTCTTCTGTAGGATCATTTGGGTATACCTTTTCAGTTCCCTGATGTGTATTTAATTCTTTAAGAAAATGCATATTAGTGGTTGACCACTCCATTGTGCTAGTTTCCCAGTTGGTGGGGGTGCAGTGTATCATTTGTGAGAGTTCTGACCTTTGTAGTTAAATATGGAGCACATCATGCAGAATATAAGACCACCCCTATTTTCTCCGCTCACAACAGCGAACATGCTATGTGTTGGGGAAATTGGAAAGAAATGTTTGAAAACTACTTAAGAGTGTGCAAGCCTAACATGGGGGTCGTGGACATTGACTCTGTTGCTACAATTGGTTCAGTTGCTATATCATCTGCAAGCCAAAGGTCAAAAAGTTCTGGACATCTTACCTGACCTAGCGAGGGATGCAGCAAATAAGCTTAAGGACTATGAGGTGTGATGAAGAAACTAGATATGTATTATTTGCCAAGGATTTCAACAATCCTGATGTGATATCTTTTTTGAAAACGTAAACAAGCTGAACATTTTCCTTGGGAGAAATATATTACTGGTTTGAGAAAGATGGCTATCACATGTAAATTTGGTTAGCTCATAGAATGAGAAGATGCATGTACCCATTTTTGCTTACTTGCAGCTGTGAGAAAGTCCTTGTACAACTGTGGCTAAAAGATGCGCCTGCTTTGAGCTGAGTGTTGTTTGCAAAGAGGGTTGAGTATATGATGAATAGTGAGAGTGAATTGAAAAGATAAGGAGATAAAAGAGAACTTAGTGGAGTCGTTATGGCTCTGATTGTTGGCAAGATGGGTGAGGAACAATGTTTCCATTGTTGTTAGAGGGTGCATGGCCAACAGCAAGGAATGTCCTGTCATCAAATCATGATGCAACAAATGTTGTGGGAAACGTCATTATGTTAAGTGTTGAAAAGTGCCAGTTCTGTTGAGAAAAACCAAGCATTAAGGAGGTATGTGAGAAAGTCATTCTACAAGTTGGTAAGATGAGGAGGTCAGCTTAGAGGAGTGGGTGAAAACTGAACACACAAAGTCCAAAAGATGTTTGTCTCATGTGCCATACTAAACATATTATCAGAGAGTGTCTATACAAAGCTGTTTGGAATGTCTTCAAGTTCAATGTCATTTATGGCAAACCAGATGGTTATGGTGGACAGCCATAAAGGTGGCAGGCTATTTTGAGACGACAAATGTGTTCAGGAATGGAATTATTTTGGGCAAGATGTATGTTTCATGACAAGATGATGAAATTATTGGGTGGACTTATCAAAAAGAAATAGGGATATTGGAATCCCATGTAGATACACAGGTGTAAATGGGGCAGATGGCAGAGAGCAATGAAAAGTTCGAGAAAATGTTTCCAAATCTGTTCAGCAAGAGACTGGGTTGTCTAAAAGGTCACATGCACAAAAGTAAGCTACATCAAGGTGCCAAGGTGGTAATGTAAAAAGTCAGGCGGTTTCTGTTTGCTGTGCATGATTTAGTAAAGGCAGATTTGGACATGTTGTGGTATTCCGGGGTAGTCATGCCACTGGAGTGACATAATGTCTTGCTTTAGTGGTGGTGGCCAAAAAGTCCAGTGGCGAGTTGTGTTTGCGCATTGACCTTAGTGCATGTAATAAGGAAGTTGTAGTTCATAAATATCCACTAACCAGTTTCACAGAAATGCTTGAGTTGTTGGCAGGGATGACGATTTCTTCTACGCTAGATCTAGCCTCCACACACCACCATTTACATGGGGACTCAAAATCTTTTATAACAACCATTTGACCGTATAAATTCCTGTGCATGCATTTCGGAGTGGTTTGAACAATCTTACTGGTGTGGCGTTTGATCTAGGTTATGTATTATTTTAAAAAGCAACAAGGGAGGAACATAATAAACAAGTAAAGGCTGTTTTGGAGATATTCCAGCAATGTGATCTAATCTTGAGAAATGTTGCTTTGGTAAGGAGGAGTTGTCATATTTAAGACAAGGTATAAGTTGTACATGCATGTTATCTAGTAGAGACTGAAAGTGATGTAATCCTGTGAACAATAATCAAAGGAATTTTAGGGAGCCAAAAAAGAGTTGAGGAAGTCACCTTATAATTTTTTTTATTCCTGGATTAGATTGTTTAGTTATTACCGACACAAACTGGTTGGAGCTGTGTTTCTCTAAGTGGTCCAAGTTGCAGTGAGAACTATTGCTTTTGCCTCCCAAGCTTTGAGAGGGGCCGGGTTGAATTGCTCAATTATTGAAAGTAGGCATTTTAAATTGCTCTTGATTACATTTTATCATACACATTAAAACAATCAGTAATACAGCAGTACATTTTTCCACGCTGTCTACCTACACAAAGGAGCAAGCATGCTAAAGTTAGACTCATGTTTTCTCTGTACAGGTGGTGTCCCCTTTGAAGTGGGGATATCTATGGCCACAGCGCATGGACCATCCTGGCAGGAGGAGGTCACAGGTCCTCACTTCAGCAGACCATTTCTTACCCTTCCTGAGAGCACTTCTCGCTTTTCAGCAGGAGGGTAGCAGGCTGTCTCAGTTGACAACTGCTGCAGTTTATCATACGTGACTGCTAGAAGTTTGAGGCCAAGAGAGTGGTGACTTTCTAAATTAAACAATTGTTTTGTCAGTACTTAGGGGCATATTTAAAAGCCCCTATCGCCACCACAACGTCACTTTTCTCGACGTTGTGGTGGCGATAAGGGATTCCCGTTATTCACAATGCAGCGTCAAGCCGCTTAACACTGCCTTGTGTATAAGGCTCCCTTTCATGCTATACTTTGCATGAAAGGGGAGGGCAATGGGTGTTGTGGTGGGCGTTCCACCGCAACACCCATTGATTTTGACGCTGCCGCACATTTACAAGGGTGGCACCAAAATTAAGACTAGGGAAAACCTGGTCTTGTCCTGGCGCAATGAGGAGAAATGTTTAATTTCACCTCGTTTTTGCTGTTTCCATGTGTGCTGCGTTGTACAAAACGCCATGGATTGTTTTTTGTGCAGGAAGGTGCCCCTTCCTACACATTAACAATCATTAACAAAAATGATGTTTAGCATTAAGCAGCACACATAGAAGTTTCAAAATGCCATTTCAGATTGTTTATGTGCAGGAAGAGCCACCTTCCTGCACATAAACAATCATTCCCCTCAAACATCGTGCAAGGGGGCCTGTGTTGGCACTAGGCAGCTGAAAATAGTGCCAGTGCAGGGGGAAATGTAAGGCTGCACAGTATTCTTGTAAATACGGTGCAGCCCTGTGTTTCATAAGTGGCGGAGCGCGGCGTTAAGCACTCTGCCACTTCCTTGTATATATGCCCATTTGTCAGGGCCGGACTGGCCGTAGCGGGCACCGGACATTTCCCCGGTGGGCCACCAGGGTGGGGACCGGTTTTGGGCCCCAGTGGGGCCGTTTTTGTTACAGGGCCGTTTTTGCAGCATAGCTGGGGTTTTGGGGGTTTGGGGTTTTGGGGTTTTGGTCCCCAGTCCAGCCCTGCCCTTAGTATGTGTGCTAGTGACACTCTATCTTAGCCAATCAGTCTACAGTCCTTGCTACTGTGAAAACAACGATTTTGAGTTTTCACTGTCCACAAAATGTAAAGATTAAATTCAACATGTCCACTGTCAACAAATGTAAAGATTAAATTCAGCATGTCCGTGCTTTTAATATCTGCCACCCTGTCTTATGGGCTACTTACAAATATTAAAAAGGAAGGTTTGGACATGACAAAAGAGTTATTTTGCTATGGCGAATTGGCAGTTTAAAAGCTAGACCTAGAGCCCTGTTTTCACTTTGTTACAGCAGTGATGGCATATTAGGCATTGTAACATGTAACGTACTAGCCCGGGGTACACTTTGTATTATCTATTAGGGACTTATAGGTAAGTTAAATATGCCACCCAGGGTTTAGCTAATTGCATATACACAGTTGAGGAGTCCAGAGCATGTGCACTGAGTCTGGTCAGCGAGGCCTAGTGCACTTCAAAGTCCAAAAACTAGTAGCATCAATCAAACAATTTGAGGGTGATCACGCAAAAAAGATCCCTTTCCTTCCAGGCTGGACTAACCGATTAGCAGTACATGATTTCCTGTAGTATGCAAGAGAATATAGCTGTAGCCTGTTTGACTTTATGGCAGCCTATCATCGGATTTGGAGGTGAGTGCCAACAGACTTGAGTCCTACCCTGCTGTTACACCACATCTGCCTGTCTTGTATTTCAAGTGTCTAATGGCACTGTCTGTAGCTCCGCTGTCTATAACTCTGCTTTCCATGCTTTGTTTGACAGGGGAACTGGGAACTTCAACTTATCAGCAATTGATCTTTCTACAAGGGCCATCGCTAAGTTGACACATTTGCTACTGACTTAGTTATTTTTCGGCTCAGTCATCAGCCCTAAAATGCTTTTTTTTTTTATTATGCTGTTTATGGGTCAGTCACGTCACCGATTTGCCTATCCCACTCCAAAAAGTGTGGATATCAGTACATACTCCAGTCATATGGTAGAAATTTGCCTCATCAGTGCAGCATCTGGGTTAGCTGTCTTATACAGAGGGGAATATCCAACATAATCTAGTGAGTCCAAGATAAATGTAATTCACAAAATTGAATTGTAGAAAATTGATGCATACAGTTCTGGACATCTTATTAACAAAACAGAGGATTGTTAGTCAGTTGCCCTCGTTCAATTCCAGTTCAAAGTCTCTTCCCCATTTGGCTCTGAGGGTCAATAGATCTACTTTTTGTTTCTTCATGAGCATCTTATTTATTATTCGATGGTGATAAATGCTTCATGGTAGAAAGTCATAGATCTGGTTCATTATCTAAATTATTTTGCATGGCTATTGCAATCATGCATACATAGCCTGCAAACCTTTTTACACTCTGCAAATTTCATAAGGGTTCCTCAATCTTATAATTGTCCTACATGGGTGATGGCAGCGCTACTGCAGTGCACCCTGCTAGCTATTGGCTCTGCCTTCTCAAATCTGAGCAAGCACTGCAGCTGTTAATCAGGTGTGTATACCACCTGCTGTGCTGGCCTCTGAAGTAACTTAAACTAACTCAATTTCCCCATTCTGAGGAGGATACGGGCTAATGCGATATTTAGGCAATTGTTTGAGCAATCATTCTAAATAGTTGTGTCCCCTTCAGAGTGGTGCAGATTTAAAATTTTAGGGAAGCACTCAGGGCAGGCCAGGTCATGACCCATTAGAGTTGTAACTCCAAATAATAGGGCTCAAATTGGGCAACCCTTGCCACTTCTGTCTTTGAGGGGAAACAATTTGTCAGGTTCTATCCCGAGTCAACCTGAGTTCCTAACAAGTTGTAGTTAGAAGCTGTTAAGATCATGGAAAATGGCTAGTCTGTCATAATCCCTGGTATGTTTTTAAAAAAATGGAAGATCATTGCTGTACGGGTCTTAACCATTGTGAGCCACTTGATCGCTGAACCGATTTCACTTTTCAAGATTGGACATTCAGTTTCCGGGGGCTGCTCCTAAGAAAATCTCTGCAACAAGGTGGCTGACAAATAATGGTCTATACAGTCGGTCTCTGCTTTGGCCAACTTTGTATACAACTGTATATAATATGCAGCAAACACCGCATTCATATCAGCCTATTGATGTAAATGATGCTGTTCCAGATGACGGATGACTGTTATGGCCACTGGAACTTGTTTCCGATTGAATCAGTCTGGACAGCAAGCGGATAGGTTTATCCCCTTCTGTGTGTTTCTAAGCAAGGGGTTCCCTATAGTCGTGTTTCCCTAGTCTGTTGTCAAGGTCTGCATAGCACTGTCTCTTTTTTGCCAGTTCCTGCTTTATGTGTTACAATTCCTGACTCATGTGTTTGGATCCTACTGCCTCTTTTTCGAGCGCTGGCGCAGATCTTCCTGTAATCTAGTCAATAGGTTGGGAAAGACTGCATGTCATCTCATGGACGATTTGATGCAAACACTTCTTTTATAAACTTTGAAATGTTCCCATTTGATTCATGGGGCAGTAGTAGGCTCCATATTGCATCAAAATAATGTTGAATTTACTTCACAATCATGCATATATATGTGGTGTTCTCTAATGCCGACACCTGTAGATGGCATGTTGGAATTCTGGCAACGATGGGACACCACTGCAGCTATAACAATAATGGGCTAGGATCTGGTGATTGCATGTCCAAGTGCTCTGCCATTTTTATGTGCCCCCTCAAGTGTAACGATATAAAGATTATGTCAATGCGCATGTGCATAGTAAAGTAGTGCAAATATTTTCCATCCAAGAGATGGGTTGTTCTCCACGCACCTGTCAATCCCCAGTCCTGTGCCCATCTGGATAATTCATCAGCAATTTATGTGCAGGAGCCCCAGGTAGATGTAGAGGACGTGTGCAGGTGGGTGACCCAGCCAGTGTTGAGGGAGTACAGACACCAAATGTGTACTCTCCCGGTGTTTAACAACCCTTTCACTTAGATATACCTCTCCTTTAAATGATTTGCTGTTGTTCTAATAGGAAGGGAGTCTCCAGGCAAACCCATATCATTATATTAGAACCGCCTGTTGCCCTGACACTTGGTAATCCTATTCCTCTCAAGGACATAAAGGTTGGCATTACTGTAGTTGTTTGTAGTGTAACTCGTTTTAGTTTGGACACATTACTCAAAGGAGATATTCCTGGTTAAGTGTGATTTGCACACTGAGTTGTGTCTGATGACCTTTTAAGTTACTGCAATGTGGTCAGCTGCATTCCAACAGCCTCACAGGTCTGTTTTTGCACAAGGTTCATGACTTATATCCTGTTCAGGGGGGAATAGTAGATGACACAGTCAGACCTTAGAGTTTACCTCTTGGTCAGGGAAACTGCTCTCCCCTCCCGCAGATCCATCGTTGTGCTGCTGCCCCCGCACCTGTCTGCTTGCAGGTAGGTGTTTGAGGCCCTCCTCCAACCGCAGGCTCCTGCCTGCGCCTCATCCCTGGTGGTCCAGTGGGAGAGCCTTGCTCTTCTGCTGGTCTGCTCTGCCAGACTTTCTGTTTGTCCTCCCTGCTTTTGTCTGTCTGTGCCCTGTTTGTCTTTTACCAAATTGACCGTTGTGCTGTCTATCCCTCTTTGTCCCTTGTGCCTGTCTCTCTTTGTGCCTCTGTCCCTTGTGCCTCCATTGTCTTTGTGTGCCTCTGTTTGCCTTTTTTGTGCCTCTGTTTGTCTTTTTGTGTGACTCTATCTCGGATATTGACACCTTCGAAGAACAGGCAGCCCAACTAGAAAAGAAACTCGTCGATTGCCACTACCCCAAAAAAATGGTACGTAGGGCTAAGAAGCGAGCAAGAAACAACCAAGGGAAGCACTTCTAGAGGATGTGGAAAAGGAGAACACCGAAAGAACAGTGTGTGTCACCACATTCACTCCTCTCTCCAACACAGTACAGAAGATTATTAGAAAAAGATGGAATATCTTGAACAGCGCTGGAATACAGTGGGAACCCCCACTGTTTGCCTTCAAACGCAACAAAAACCTGCGAGACCAACTAGTACGCGCCATAATGCCAACTGCAGATGGCACTGAACAACAGAGGCTTTGGGACCAACCACGTGTGATGGGACATTTTTCATGTGGTGGATGTACATCTTGCAATCTCACCGATAACACGAAAGAAGTCAACATAGGCACAGGAAAACCATGGCAACTTCGAACATTCAGCAATTGCAATACTGAGAATGTTGTTTACCCAATAACATGTCCATGCAGTCTCCAATATGTTGGCATGACAACCAGAAAAATCAGGATACGCATTAACGAACACTGTAGCACCATCAGGTGTTAGAGAACAAATACCATCTTGACACGTCACTTTCTGGAAAAACATCACAAGGACACTGACCTTCGATGGACCATCCTTGAAGTGATGAATAAAAGTAAATTTGACCTCTCAAAAGCACTACACGTGAGGGAACAACGGTGGGTCTATCGTCTGCGGTCCCATGAGAAGGGCCTTAACAACGACATCCCGTGGCTCCAATTGGGTAGATGAATACTGAACCAGCCTTCCCACTGCCGCACCTTCAGGCTCCCCCTCTCTCTGTCTCTCTCTCCCCCCCTATGTTGCGCTTTATGTGATAGCAAGCACGACTGGTAACATCACAGTCACCTCTTCCCGTGGACGTGCCCCCCCCCCTTTTTTGATGCGAACGAGTCACCTTAGCACTATGGCTTGAACTCGCTCATTATAAATATGCGCCCCGGGACCCCCTTTCTTCCCCCGCATTACCAATCATTTCTTTACACACCTTTACACTTCCGCGCCGGCTACTTGAGCCAGGACCCCCTCTGCTACTTGACAACACCCGCGCCACCATGGCACTAAAAGACGCGCCTCCCCGCTAGCTTGACCACGCCCATACCAACAAGGGTGACCACTACTTGTGCCCGGACCCCCTCTGCATTTGGGCAAACACCCGCGTACCTTTGATATTGAAGCACGCGCCTCCTCGCATGGTTTACCGCGCCCATACCAACAAAAGGCGATCACTCCACACTGGTACGCTGTGAGCGTATCAGAACCTTCTCACCGCGGCACTCCCGCGTTACCAGGGCGACCTAAACGCGCTCTCTCTCCCCCCAAACTTCACCTCGCTTACACGTGACATTACCCACATGGGAGTGTCAAAACCCGCCTTTTCCTTATTTGGGCATGCACCGCCTTCTGAGGAACACCATTGGTCCCGCACCTCAGCCATTGCTAAACCAGGCATCCCGCTGCACGCATCTTTCCCACGTCCGCTCGGGACACCGGAAATCACACACCAGGAGCCACTCTTCAGGCTCAATTACTCAGCGCTGCTCCTAATTAAGCCATGAGCGCACTATAAAAACACCGACCCCGCGCCCTCATTCTAACATTCGGGAGGACCGGGAGCAGCAACATAGGACGAATGTGGGATTCTTTTCCTGAGACAGTAAGAGTATGAATGCAGTGAATGCTGTAACTGGACCCTTTTGGTTCATAACTGTGTGAATGAGCGTGTTCTACACACGTGTGTGGAGACTCATCTCTTACACATTGGTTGATGTAAACTTTGGTTTACCTTCTCTTCCTCCAGAATGAACAGGAGTTTCCCCTCCCCTCCCCCCATGTGGCAAGTAGTTGTTACAACTAGGGTAAGACTCATGAGAGCTATCACGCTCTCATCACTCTCGATCTGTTTGTGTTCACATATAGAGTGGCACAGGTCACGTGAATAGTCACTTACCTTAAGGAACCTACGCATGCGCTGTTTCTTTTTTATTGTGTCTCGCATTTAATGTTTTTCTGACCCAGTTCTACAGGTTTATATATATATGTTTGTTCACTTTTATATCTCCCTTTAGGCTTGACGTTTGGAAGCCATTTAGGAAGCAGAGTGCGGCCTTTGCCACACCCGCACAGTGGTACTTTCTTGCCACCTGTTGGTAAGAACGGAGCCCCCAGTTTAGACTTAGGTCCTGATGAATGCCCTGGACCCACTCGGGCCTACATGGCAGAAACATGTTGACCATTCACGAGACGGTTAGGGGACACTAAACACCCAACTCACCATCCTATGTTTTTAGTATCATATAGTTATTAGCCACAATAAAATTGACTTTCTGGTAACTATAATGATTTTTAACTTCACTTTCCATTTCACGGGCCCCCACTCCTTAGTTTAGAAGTGCATCCCTGTCTCCAGGTGTATGCCCGCCCTCTATCAAACGAAGGTTTTAGAGGGCGAGGACTGGCCGATAATGAAGCATGACACCAGGTGGTGTGTGAGACCAGTCCGTTACTTTTTGTGAGATGTCCCAATGGTTTTATAACTGTAGTAGGGTCACACCTCACTAGGAGCAGCTTTCTGTGGTAAACATTTAGCAATGGAGGCCGCTAGCTCCTAGAACCCCACGCCTCCTGTTCCCTCCTCCACACACTGTGGAGCCCTCTTGTGATTACACTCTGTCACTTGTGCCTTTTTTCTGGTCTTTCTGCCTCTATGGTAGTTTTTTTTCTGCTGATGCTTTTGCTCCCTTTCCCACCACTGCTGCCCCAGCGGTCCCTCCCCTTGCCTGTTCCTGTCTCCTTGCTGCTCGCCGTCCCCTGACTCCTACTTAATGGCGGCTGCTGTGCACCTGTCCCGCTGGTGTGCCGAAAGCATGCCAAAGGTAAACCTGTCTGCACCCGTCTGCGCCCATCCGTGACCCGACTGCGACCAGCACCTGGGACCCAAGTCCTCCGACCACCGACCGCTATGACTCAGCTGCCCTTCACGCACTCACCCCAAAAAAAGAAACAACAACTGCCAGCAGTCGATGCCGAACACCACCCAGAGCCAGTTCTCCTGCCGACACTGCCGCCGCACCTTCATCCACCTCCTGACACCCACTGCTACCTCCAACCCTCCGGATGCCAGTGAGTCCAAACCCCTGAGCTGCATCCTCCTCAACTTTTGCTCCTTACATAGACACACAGTAGAGATCTGAGACCTCCTCGACACCCTATCGCCTAACATTGCCATCCTCACAGAGACCTGGACCAACGCCACCCGACATCGCAAACGCCATCCCAGACAGGTACAAGATCCAGAGGATCCAGAGAAAGGACCGCCTAAACCACCCTAGAGACGGACTCGCTATCATGCACAAAAACTCCTTCCAACTACAGCCAGCACAAACGACCCCTCATCCCCCATGGAACACCTCAATTTCCAGATCCAGACCAACCCCAGAAAGACTCTACGTGGCACCCTTGCCTACAGACCTCCTGGACGGTGCACCATGTTCACCACAACCATCACAGACCTCATCGCTCCTCACGCCCTCAACTCCGTGGACTACGTACTGCTCGGAGATCTGAATTTCCACCTCGACAACCTCAGTAACCCCAACTCTACTGCCTCCCTGGACAACCTCGCCAACATCGGACTGAAAAAGCTCATCACCACCCCCACCCATAAGGCAGGACATACCCTTGACCCCATCTTTGCAGGAGGAAACAACATCTGCTTCAGCCACACCATGCAACCCCTCTGGAAGGACCACCACTGCGTCCATTTCTCCTTCTCGAAAACCCACCGCACACAAGCCTACACCACGCCCCCACAAAGGAACTGGGGCAAGGTCACTGAAGAGCACCTCAACTCTGCCCTCAACTACGCCCCTCCACCCACCACGACCGACGCCAACTCTGCAGCCAAAAATGGATCACTGAATGCACAAACACGCTAACCCCCTCCAGAACTCCAACAGACAATGCCCCACGAAAGCCATCTGGTTCACCACCGACCTCCAAGAATCCAGATGGATGTGCCGACAACTTGAAAAAACATGGAGGAACGCCTACAAAACCGCCATGATAGAGCACCACCAATGCATCAGATCCACGAAGAGGAACTTCATCCAGGACAGAATTCTCTCCATCTCCCGCAACTCCAAGGAACTCTTCAGCATCATACAAGAATTCACCAAACCCCCCAGCAAAACCTCACACACCCCTCCTTCTCAGGACCTCTGCAACAAACTCGGCTCCTACTTCCATCACAAGATCAAGACTCTCTACGACAACTTCAACGAACAGAACCAAGGCACCGACACTACACCTACCACCGGAAATGCCACCCACCCTACCATTGACATCTGGACCCTTGTTACCACAGAAGGCACCACTAAGACCATGTGCATGAGCATACACTCAGGAGCCATCACCAATCCCTGCCCACTGCACATCTTCAACAGAGCTGCCATTGCACCCAAACTGCGATGCACAATCATCTTCACCCTCGAAACTGGCACTTTCCCCGATGACTGTAAATGCAGAGAAGTCAAGCCCCTCCTCAAAAGCCCTCCGCAGACCCGACGAACCTCAAGAACTACAGACCCATCTCTCTCCTCCCATTCGCAGCCAAAGTCACCAAGATGATCATCAACATCCAGCTCACAAACTTCATAGAATCCAACTCGATTCTCTACACCTTCCAATCCAGATTCCGCAGCAACCACAGCACCAAGACCGCCTTCCTAGCCGCCACAGATGACATCCGCACTCTCCTCGACCAGGGCCACATGGCGGCCCTCATCCTACTAGACCTCTCAGCAGCTTTCGACACCATCTCCAACCGCACACTAACCACAAGACACCACGACGCCGGCATACAGTGAACTGCCCTAGACAGGACCCGCTCCTTCCTCACCAGCTGAACCCAAAGAATCAGACTCCTGCCATTCCTCTCCAAGCCCACAGATATCAGCTGCAGAGTACCCCAAGGATTCTTGCTCAGCTCCAAGCTCTTCAACATTAACATGGCCCCCCTCGCTACCATTGTCAGAAAGTACGGACTCAGCATATTATCCTACACCAACGACACCCAGATCATCCTCTCCCTCATCAAGGAACCTGGCATCACCAGACACAGCTTCCAAGAAGGAATAAAAGATGTTGCATCCTGGATGAGCAGCAGCTGCCTAAAGCTCAACTCGGAGAAAACGGAAGTCCTCATTCTCAGATTCACTCCCTCCGCATGACACAACACCTTGTGGCCCACTACCCTCGGCAACCCCCCCGAATCCAGAAAGGCAATCACCCACACAATCATAAGCAGCATAATGGACTACAGGAACGTCCTCTATGCCAGGATCAACAAATCTCTACTCCGCAAACTCCAGAACATTCAGAACACTGCAGCCAGACTTCTCCTTGGCATCCCACGACAAGACCACATCACCCAGCACCTGCGAGACCTCCACTGGCTCCCCGTCGAAAAGAGAGTGACTTTCAAAATGTTCACTCACGCCTACAAATACCCCCATGAAACCGGACCCCAATACCTCAATGAAATAATCTCCTTCTACGCACCCAAGAGAAACCTCCGCTCCACCGACCTTGCCCTGGCTGAAATCCCACTCATTCGCAGAGTCAGCACGTGAGGAAGAGCCTTCTTCTACATCACGGCGAAGACCTGAAACTAACTCCCCCTCAGCATCTGACGAACCCCCACTCTGCAAGCATTCAGGAAGAGCCTCAAGACCTGGCTCTTTGGATGGGATGGAGCTGCACGCACCCCTCCTACCCCCAGTGCCTTGAGACCCTCACAGGTGAGTTGTGCGCTTCACAAATTGCTGATTGATTGATTGACTCTTGAATATATCCCAGACAGACAAAACTTAGATGAGAAAATATCACCAATAGCCATACTTGTCAGTGACTTGGAGAGGCAAGATGAAAACGTAAGAACAAAACACTGGAGATGACCGTCTAGTGCCAGATGAGTGCTGAGCTCCCGTGGAAGATGGGAAATATTTATGTTTTAATCTGGGCTGTGTACATAGCGGGTAGCAGGTCAACAATTGCAACATCATCCAGCTCTCCCAGCTGATAATTTTGCAACAGGTCAGGTGTATCATTTTAACAGTATAATTTTTTAGAAAAAGGAAGTCAAGCCTGCATCTTGTTTCTCATTTAAAAGGTTAATCTTTACATTGTTGCTCGCCTACTCATGTGTTCAAACCAGATCTCAATAGTAAATTTCTGAACGGATTCACAGTTCCTTATGATTACGTTCTTTCTTCCTTTCCTCTTCCCATAACAAATAATTTCTCTCAAAATAACATATATTTCAAAGAACCAACATTTCCTATGGCTGGTTTATGTAAGATATTGCTAACCCTCTTGAAAACCTTTTCCTAAAAGGTTAGCTAGCGCTCTGGGCCAACCCTCTTACCATTCGTCCTTTGATTAATCTTTCCTTTCCCGCCTGAGAGGTGATGGGAGTTCACATTACATCAATCAATTGCAATTAACAGTGTAACCCATTTGGCTACACAATAAGGACCAGGAATAAGTGGCTATAGAGCCCAAAATTGGAGTGGTGCACCACCTGTTAAATGTTAAAGGAGTTGTTTCCAATACGTATCACAGTCTTTTGGAATTTGTCTATTAGACAGTCTTTTATTGTGAAGATCCAAATGTAGAAAATGTCAGCCAACGCGTTTCGTTCATAGCAATGAACTTCTTCAGGGCAAAAATATTTATGGCGTCTGAGTTGTAGTGATCATGAACAAAACAGCTGCGAGGGCCTCCTTGATAAGGGCTAGTGTGCTGCAGAATCTGTATGAACAAGTAGAGAGCAGCCGTCTGCTCCGATGGAAAGTACTTTCCCAGAGAGGTTTAGGCATACCAGTATGAGACAAACAAGTCACAGAAATTGCAAAAGATCAATAACAAAATGTGATGCTCAAAGAAGAGTTTCTGATTCTCCCTTCTGTATATGAGTAAAATCTAGACTCATCTAGGTTAAGGTCCAAACTAAGAGGATAGTTCTATAGTCTATTGGAATATCAAAATTCAGGGAAATGCAGAAAAGTGGGAAAATACGAGAAAGACCTGGAAGTAAAGAAAAAAAGGGAAGGTGTCAGCATCTCAGAAGCTCCGTCAAGCGTCTTTTGTTTGTCAGAGAAATTTGAATGTTAGGCTGAACTATACTCAGCAAGAATCAAAAGGAATAAGCATAGAGTTCCAAACCTCTCAAAGTCCTAGGAAAAGTGGCAGCATTCTCAGACACTGCAGAATATGGTTATTTGCACCTAATTCTCTCAGGTACCATCCCTCTGTTCACATCATCAGGAGTTCCATTGTATTTTTCCATTCTCACGTTGTAAGCTGCAACATTTATGAAATGTCCCACACTGAACATGGAAACAACATAATTCTTGTTCAACCAAGCCATGATGCATTAATGCTGAATAGGAATATTCTGTTAATTCTCTGGCTCTCCCTGTTCCTTTCTCAAGGTCTCCATCTAAAGGCTCTCTTCCTATCGCTAACAATCTATGTGAACGCACATGTAAGGGAAAAGTCATGCAAGCCAAAATGGAAAACAGTATTTCTTACAGAATGGAAAACAGGCCTAGTCAGGATAACTTTACAGTATTAAATCAATGGTGCACATTTAGTATGGGGTGCCCTTTCAAACACAAATGAACAAAACTTGTCACTACATTAAATTCATATTGTATGTGGCATACAGTAAAATCTTTAATACACATGTGTAAGTATGGCTAATAACTACATTTTATATTAAATGTATTAAACATTAGTTGCAAACATTACAGAAATCTCCAAAGAATATCTCATTTAATACGGTTAAGTTACACAGCATATGTATGAATTCTCTAATACTACAGTGAATGCATTTCAATAATGATGTCAAGTGAAACACTTTATATTAATGTCATTAGGCCACACAGTAAACATGTGCTAAGTGCACACTTATGTTAAGTATTTCTGAATTGTAAAGGTGGATTTAAAATTAGCTGCCCCAATCCCCCCACTGATGGCAAATCAAGCCATTACATCTAGATATTAATTTTTTATCAGATGGACAAATCACAATTTAGATGTTTTCATCATCTTTCTTCTGGATTCCATAGAAACTGCATGTTATCATAGTATTTGCTTTGTCTATTTTCAAGTTATACATCTGTGCTCTTTTCTCATCAGTCCTTTTTTTACGTGTGCATGTTTGTATCCTTTATAGATTACAAACAAGAATAATCCACAAACAGCAATTATCACTAAGGGTTTCAAGATGCTTCCAACAAATCAACTCCTCAAGTTTCCAAACCATCTGCCTATAGCAGAACATCCATTCCATGTTGCTTCCCAAGCACCTGTTGCTTCTAACTCTTTCAAAATTCTCTTTGGGTCAGTAATGTTCTTAATGTATTTCTTTAAGTCCTTAGTTTTGATAGGAATGTAAGTGCAACATTTCTGAACTTTTAACATCCAAAAGACTCCACCCTCCTTCACGAGAAGGACGTCTAATGGAAGTCTATTCTGCAAAACCACTGATCTGATCGCAACCATTTCAGTATCTATAACTAAAAATCCTTCAGCTGTAAAGGTAGACAATTTATCAACTAAAGTGGAGCGCTTTCTAATCTCATTCAAAGTCAATATCACTCCTACAGAATGTATTAGAGCACCAGAGATGTCTCCCACAATTTCATAGCACCGCCACCTCTTTTAGTTCTCAATTTTTTTCCCCCTGTTGGGTCATCAAGTTGTCCCACATGATTGATTTTGGAAAAACTATCCCCATGTAACATGTTCCATACCATCTCTTGGGTAACCTGTGAAATTCATTTTTCCCACGAATATATTAAACACCAGGAAAAATAGGATCTGCTCCATCGAAATATAATCCCCAATTTCCATGTACTTCAAAAGTATTCACTGTTACCTACATAACTTGTGTCTGTTGTGGACTTTCCAATGAATATGCATAATTTTCCTTTATGTTGCCAATCTAGAGCTAATGCTGCTAAATGTTCCACTAATCTATGCACACTTTCATACTTGGGCCATTGAGTAACCTTTGAATGATTTGCTGCCTTAGCCAATATATTCTTAGTCTGTCTTTTACTGAAGCTATGAATTTCTTTTCTACACCTGTTAAAGAACAAGTTAAATTATATCGGTGCACTTAAACTGTGTCTAATGTGATGGTGGGTCTAAAGAAATGTCCTACTATCTCTGAGGTCTTAGCATCAAGCTGCCGATTCAAATGCTTCAACACACGAACTTCTGACAACACTAAGGGCCTGATTTGGATCTTGGCGGTAATGATCCTGCTGTAACTTTTTCAACAGACTTATCTCCCGCCTACATGGCAGTCTGTCCACCATATTACCTTTTTTAAATTAAATAAAACTATTTATTTTTTCTTCTTTATTAGCGGGAAAACCTCTGCAAACCTCAAACTTTTTACAATGACTGTTACCCCATTATACCCCTACCTACCCCTAAAATCCCTGTATCACCCTATTCCCCTACCAGCCCCTGAATCCCACAAAATGCCCTTACCACCAAATAGCCCTACCCCCTAAAAATTCCCTTCCCATCCTATACACACCCCTAAACCCTAAAAATATCCTTACCATCCTAAACCCTTACCCACCCCTAAACCGTAAAAATGCCATTACTGCTCTATACTGCTACCCACCCCTAAACCCTAAAAATACACTTGCCACCCAATACCCCTTCCCATCCATAAACTCTAAAAATATCCTTACCATTCTATACCCTTGCCCACCCCTAAACTGTCAATCTTTTAAATATATACATATATAAAGACACCGACTCAAATATATATATATATATTTATATATACTCATTCACTGAAAAAAAACAAAGGTTACAGGGACGTTATAGTGAGGCTCATATTTCACTCAAACAAAACCATAGAAACTCAGCAGTTATAGTTACCAAAGCTAACTATAACCTACGCACCTGGAATGCACTGCTTATAACCTCACATATTACATCACTAATGACATCTCAAATGGCACATGCCCCCTCTACCTGGACCAAATTGGGCCCCTGCCTTAATTAAATGGGGAGGGGGGCTGCGCGGCCCTCCTCCCCCAGCCGATTTTGACTCCTGGGACCCCATCCCCAGGGCCCGGCCATAGTTCAATAAGGGAGGAGGGGCCATACGGCCCCCCTCCCCAGGCCGATTTCGGTCTGAGGACACCATCTTCCAGGGCCTGGCAAAATCTCCCTGAGTGTCCTCGACCCACCCTGGGCACCCAGTGCACACTTTGGGGAATGCAGAGGAGCCTCAAGGCCTTCACGGTCCCAGCTGCCTCCCTACCTTCTGTGGAAGCCAGCATTGCTTTCACACACAGGGAGCTGCTGGAAATGCAGCTTCCTGCACGCAAGAGCAATTCTTTCATCTCCTTCTCTGCCTGCATGTCTGCGAGAAGGGAAAGAAATGAAAACTCTACTTCCAGCAAGCGGGAGCACTTTGACAGCTCCCGCTTGCTGGAAGCAGAGTGTTTGTTTCTGTTTGACAGGAGCTGTCATCGTTCCAGCCTAGCAAAAGCAAACAGCTTTCTCCCGAGTGTTGGCACCTCGGGAGATAACAGGAGCCAACCCTGGGAGGTGGTGGTCCCCAGGGTCATATATGGCTTCAGGAGGGGGGCTGTGCAGTCTCCCTCCTTTGTTCAGCACGGTATATATTCCTTTAGAGCTATAGGAGGGGCGGCCCATGTGCCTCTCCTACCGGGGGCTTTGTTTGAAAACAAGTGCAGGAGACTGCCTTCTTTTTTTACAGCGGATTCGCAACTTTTTTATGACTTTGTGCTAAAACATTTTTTTTAAACGTGTTTTTTTCCACTGGCGGCGTCCCTCAGGGACTCCAGAACCGGGGATAAGGGGTCAGAGTATTTTTACCCTGCCCCCTTTTCTTTTTTTTAAACATTTTTTCTGGGACTCAGCTGAAGCAGCGTTCCATGATGGCTGCCAACACTTCCTGGTTGAAGTGTTGGCAGCCAATCAGATATCAGCACAGATCGGAAGGGTTCACAGAGTCTTTGCATCCCTATATTATACAAATTTGGTTTCTTTTAGTATCTCAGAAATTACTGAATGGATTTACATCAAATAACAAAAAGGCTGCTTTCTGGACAAAGAGCTACCTTTCTATCAAATTTGGTGTAATTCCGTCCAGTGGTTCGGGCTCTAATTGTATCTAAGATTCTATGGCAATTAACATGGGAAGCACACTTTATTTTAACCCCCCCCACCTTTTTTCTTGCCCCTCACTTGACGGATCACCCGAAACCTTCCATGTACAACTAGAATCACAGGGGCACGTTTTATATTATATATACACATATATTATATATTATAAATATAATATACACATGTCTGTTCACAGCCTGTTGGAGATATAAAAATGCTCCGGCTTGGTGGGAGCAGGTTTCTGTTTCCCTGCCTGCGCTCCTGTGGTCAGGAGAGCAGATATTGCTCCCGCCCGATGGGAGCATGCAAAAACAGCTGCTCCCAGCGGGCAGGTGCAAGGCGGCTCCTGCAACATGCGTTGAACTGGCTGGGGCCCGAGGGCCCTGAGGCTCCCCCGCAGCCATCTATTCGCGGTTTGTGAATGCCCCGGGTGGACTCATGGCACCCACCTCAGGTCCCAGGGGGATAGGATCCCCAGGGCCCAAGAAGATTAAGAAATGGGGGCATACTCCTCCTCCCCATAATAAAGCAATTGGGCCACAGGGATGGGGTCCCTGGGACCTAACAAGGTAACTTCCCTTGAGTGGTAAAGGCATGCATTGCAAAGGTATGTGTGGTACATGCACGCGCGGTAAATGATGCATGGGAAAGCCACATGTGGTAAAAGCTGCATAGTAAAGGATGTTTCCCTATAAAGGACACTTCACTGGACTGGTCCTTGCAGGCTCTTTAAGTATAAGTGGAAGAAGGGTACAGCACTGAACACACACCTGTGAACATCGTATTCAGTGCCACTTTGATGGCCACATTCTTTAAAGAAAAGTGAAAGGAATATATTTAAATCAAAGAGCAATAAGTCACTGGACAATGACTTTGAAGAAAAGTAAAATAAACTACTTTTAACTTGACTGACACTTTAATATTTCTGTCTATGAAAAAACACCTTTATGTTCAACCTACTAACTCGTTTCACTATAAGGGACGTGTCTCTGCTTGCTTTAACCAGCAATTCTACTTGTTGCTGCTTAAATAAATGCCCATCAGCTTTTCTGCAACATGGTTTGAGGCTCTGTGGGTCGTATCACATAGTGGGGACATTAAAAGCAGTGCTTAATTTGTAAAAGTTTGACTATCACTGCTCAAGGCTCTGCTCGGAAACCTGCGGTCCATGCAATTAAATGTTGGCGCTGCGAATACCAAGGCTGAGTGGTCCCAAATTCACCTCATGCCTCTTTAATCCACTACCAGACACTCCCTACCCTCATCTCACTCTTGCAGGTTCCTGCTTTCTCCCTGTGTGACTGTTTTATTGTTCTACTCTTTCTCAGTATTTCTGCTTGTGTGTTTTTTAGCTCTCAGTATATGTCTGATGGGTAAAAACAAGTGTAGGTACCCAAAAATGAGTGTCGGTGGCCCACACTACCAACTTAAATTAAGCACCGGTTGCAAGTGCTAATTTAAGTCACAGTCTCTGCATAGTTTGGGTTGACCGCTGTATTAAATAGTTGGAGAGCTGGAACGGTGCTATTTAACCACCGTAGACAGGGGTAAATGTTTGCTTGTAACACAAACTTTAAAGACATGTACCACTTTTTCCTGGAAATGTAGGAACGTTTTTAAACCTATCTAAATAGAAGAACGTAACATAATAACTAACACATAGATAGCAACAGACAAAACAAAACAGATAAAACAGAACATAACACAGTATTTAAAGTGCAACACAACATCGCATTGCAATAATGCAGCACAAAAACACAGAAGCAGCAAAAATAACAAGACTCTTCCCCACAACATTACCACCTCCAGAAACCTTTTTTCACAATACAGTAGTAGAAGGTATTTGCATCGAACATTACCTTAACTTACCAAAGAAAGGGCTCCAATGAAAAATGTTGTCAGGAGCACCAGAAGGCAAGGAAAGCTGAGTGTCCCACTCCTTTGCATTTCCTGTCACCAACACACACAGCAGCCCTACCTCCCAGATGATAGTTCCCGTGGGTGTGAGCTTGTTGTCCTTCCGGGCAACAAAAAGAAATGTATTAAGAAAACTGTAAAGAAACCAAGAACAGATTTACATGCAGCGTCGATATAATTCAAAGAAAAGTGACAACCCTATGTTAGTGAAGACTGGCGAACAGGAACAAACTGTAGGTATGTTAAGAACACTCAAGACGTCAATGTCGAGAAGGTATAGAAGCTAACTGTGTCATAAGAATGATGCCAGTCATACTTCTTATCCAGGCCCGTAACACTACTCAAGTCAGACCTTCCACTTTGAAAAGAACATGTTCTCACACACTGCTACTTTTAAAATATCCCCTATTAAATCCGCGCTGCTTCCTCTGCAGAGTAATGCTGTGCTGGCGAGGCCTTTTACAGAAAATCTCTTCCATTTGCTACCTCGACGATTAGTGTGTGGTTTGGCAACATGACAGGGGAAAATATACAGTCCGCTCAATACTTGTCTGTTTGGAACGGTTTTGTTGCCCGAACTTTGCACAAAAGTTCATTCACTTCATGATATGATAGCGTGAAATTCATCGGGTTTGCCAGCATCTCGGGAAAGAATCTATCATCTCCCAAAGACTAGCTATTCAGAAATGTAAGTGTGCTGTGTTAGGAACGCTACATTACTGACTGGGACCAAACGAGGCGGATGTGCTTGTTGCATAAAGTATTCGCCATTTTAGATCGGGAAGGATGCCTGGCTAGACCTTGGCACACGAAGAAAATAACTTCACTGTAATCCACAGCTCACCCTTGTAGAATGTTTTTTTTATCATTACACAAAGAAAATGTTCATTTATTTCCATTCATAGTTGTAGTTACCTGAAACCTCTTATCCAAGAAATTGGGTTTTCTTGCAATTGATAATATAACTCCCTCTTTTTATGCGAAAAATATGCATGGTTAGTTGTAGCTGATTTCATTTAATTTCTTTACTTCATTTTTACTAGCGATGTCTCAATATTGTAGGACAAGATCTTCATTTCAGAGGAGCAATGTTTGACAAGGAACATAGGGGCCATTGGGAGTGAGGAAAGAGTGGATGCTCACTAAAGTGTTGGGGAGACATAAATGAATAAGCCATTTGTACATAAATGTGTGATGTCTCTATATTGTAGAACATGATCTTCATTTCAGAGGAGCAATGTTTGACAAGGAACATAGGGGCTATTGGGAGTGATGAAAGACTGGATGCTCACTAAAGTGTTGGGGAGACATAAATGAATAAACCATTTGTACATAAATGTCCATAGCCTACAAAGGGATGATAAACAGTCTGTAGGGAAATAAATTCTTACAAATTGTCAAAAATAGAAAAGCAATCAGTAGGGCAGACACCAAGCCTACAGTGTAAGGGCCTACAGAGAAGGCTTTCAGTGCAAAAGCAGCAGTGTGTAACCTGGCTAAGACTATGATTTTTAGGTTTGCGACTTTTGCTGTTCAAAATTACAACCTGGAACCATGCCCTGTGTGCCTCATCACCCGTGTCCTATTAGAGAAACTGAGTTACTTGCACCCTTAAACTAATATGAGAATAAATAGCTCGCCACCAAAAGTGAGGATTTTTTACAAGTTGGGCGGGAAAACCACACACCAATATCCCACCTCCTAACAGATACCAAGTGTATCATAATGACAAGATATAGAATGTAAACACCTTTACAAGTTTTACCCTGCAGAATTGAACATAACCGTGGTGATCTGTGATTGTGCAGCAATACCTGCACAATTTACCATCGTTCTGCAGTTTTCCTCTTTGGATAAATTCCATCTATCTTTACCATTCCAAATGTGTCCAGGGAAAACCAAAAAGGAGCAAATCTGGATTTACTTCAATCTTTCCAGAACACCATCAGACCAGTCCTCACCTTAGTTGCACCAAAAGTGACTTTTTATCATTTATTTAAGAATTCACCTGTGACAGTCTCCCGCACTTTCCACATGTGCTTTCTTTACCTCCATTGGTATCTCCACTTATGGCAGGTTTTCCTAGGAAATGGCATGATGAGGAAGTCTACCTGTCTCCCACAACAGTCAAAGTCATTGACTACCAACTTATTGGTATCTTCTGGAACATGGTCTGCACACACAAAAACACAGAGTTGTCCAATTCATGGACAGCAGGTGTTGGTATTTAAAGTCTATGTAACTAGCTAACTGTTCTGTTCTTGATATGGAGGATGCCATTTACACTATACTGTATATTTGTAAGTCCCATTCCACTGGAGACAAACTGGACAACATAGCACACAATAATCTAAATATGGAAGTTACAATTTTACCAGACCACACAAGGGCCCTCCTTACAAGTGAGCTCTTAATTTCCAGTGGCAATGCTGGATCCAGAATTACCAGTTTCGTGGGTATTTGTAATTCCACAGCGTAACATTACAAAATTATGAGTTATCCCAGTGTAGATCCATATGGGATGGAAAAAACATGAAGGAATAAGTATTATAGGCCTGATTTCCATGTTTTTCCCTCATTGCCAGCTGTTTTTGGGTACAGGTGTGACTGCTTTTTCCGCCACCTTGTAACAGATCGATATAGTTTCAAGATTAAGTTTATTGTTTAGTTAATTAAAACCTTAACAATTATGACATAAATTAAAACAGATCACAGATAAATGTATCAATTAAAACAATTAACTTACTTTCACTTAAGCAAAAATTGTTAGTGAGGTAAATGGACCAATACACAAATGAATTATCAAAAAACAGGTACATGCAATTTACAAAGCTAAAATTACAAGCATCGACCACCTTTTAATCCTATTGCACCTTCAATTTGAGAATAGTTAATCCATGTGCAAAAGTTAAAATTAATTCATGTGAAACGAGCAGGGATGACCTGAGTTGACGTAATTATAAAGAGTATTCAGGTTCAAAGACACTTTATTCGGACAACATTGTATCCATAAAAGCACAAAAATACAACAACAAACAAGTTAAAAATGTACAAATTGGAGAGTCATAATAAAACCATAGCAGCATACAATATACAATAAATTCATAAAAAATCATTAATAGGTAATGTAAGAGCTCCAGGGTTAGACATCATTTTACATGCTCGAATTGCAATTCTGAAAAAAGTGACTGTGCGAAAGACCAAATCTTCATCGTCTAGGGTAAGTAATTTTAAATAAGCGTTTTCCAAACTAATGGGCATATGCTTTTTAAAGTACGGAGTTAAAAGCCACTTAATATACTTTATATAGTATTTGCAAAAAAACGAAATGTGCCAAATAGATTGGCCTCTCTGGTCGTCACACGGGCAAGGAATATAATCAAGGTCAGAGTGGTAACCAAGGAAAAAACATAATGCATATTTGATAGTGCAAGAACTAAGCATCCCTTATATAATTGATTGGATAAATGCCGTTCGAGGGTGTGGAATTCGCTGCCGGTCGCCTGGATTCACCTTCTGGAGCCAATTGCACGCTGATACATTTCCTGCGCTGTGCCTGTGACTGGGGAAAGGGCGCTGTTTGAAGCTCGGACTGGAGTGGGAGTTTAGCGCACTCGGGACTGCGAGGACCAGGGTGCTGTGGGTGACGCTGACCAGCTGCACCTGGTCCTCTTCCCGATTCCTCCCCTATCTCCGCCCCCCCTCCTTTCTCATTAACATAGCTCCTCCCACACGCGCTAGCGGGACGCGCGCGGGTCTAAGCGCGGGGCTAAGACCGGGCAAAGAGCGGGCCGTATGAGGCCGTTCGAGTACGGGAGAGGCAGGGACAGGGCCAACCTTCTTTGTTGTTCAGGGTCCGAAGGAGAAGATCGAGGAATAGAGCATCCACCATGTCTGCCAGAGAAACCCGGAGCAAAACTGCGCAGGGCGCAGCAAGACCCACAGGTACATTGGACTTATATTTTGCCAAGGCTGGTTCACTGCTGATCGATGATATAACAACTCTAGAGAGGCGTATTTCTCTTGAAATTGACTGGGTCAGAAGATCGTCATTGGGTCCTCTTACACACGCCACCTCCCCAGTTCAACTCCTAGATTCTGTAACTCCTGATGCGAGGTGCGAACTCGGATCTCTTCCACCTTTGGAGTCAAATACCTTACCTCTATCTATTGTTGACTGTGACACCTCCGTCCCTGCAGATCTTAGCTTATTGCCCCTTCCACCTTCCAGGCTTTCCATGGATAAAGCCACTCGTAAAGTAGATACTGCCACTGAGGCACCCATAATCGATAGTACCAATACAACTATACATCTATCACAGGGAGATCGGGAGGGAGCTATTTCCAAAAGAAAAAGAAGGGTCCAAACCGTAGGGGGGCGCAGGCCAAAGATCCCAAAGTTCAATTTAAGGGGAGAAGCAAATCAACAGGGCGAGAATTGCACGGGACAGGATATACCCCCAACCCAGGCTAATAGACCACCTAACCAAAACATTACATCACGGGTGGAGGGTTTTACTTTTTCCCCTCTGGATATCAAATCTCTGATGAATGAAATGTTGACTCCCCTAATAGACCGCCTTGTAATTTTGGAATCACGCCTAACACAATTTCAAAAGGGAATTGACCAGCTAGTGGATGCTCACAAAACATCTAGTGTAAACATGAATTTCATGGCGGCACCCCAATTCCAACCCAGGGAAGGCTGTGATACACAAAAGTCTGTACATCCACATGCTCCCAGTCCATCGACTTCCCAAATCTCTAGGCCCTTGACTCAATCTTGCAAACCCTTGCCTTGTCCTGGTGATACGCCAACATTATCCCAAACACGGACACAGGGCCAAGAGAGCCAACACAGGCCAGTTAATCTTCCGCCTGAGTCAGCTCCGTACACAGTAATTCTAGCGGGTGTTCCTGAACTAAATTCACCAAGCAGTGAGCCAGGGATGGCCTTGAAAAACAAGGTCATTCACTGGCTCTCTAAAAACAGACCCCTCCCTTTGGGTATCAATAGTGAGGTCCTCATGGTGAGGAGACTTCTGTGGCTCGGGAACACCAAAAAAACCATTAAGGGTGACTGTGTACTCATTAACTTCAGGGACCCCTACACAGTGTCGTTTATATGTAGTTGCCCGCATACCATGACGGGATCTCCCATCCAATCCCTCCCCCTCTCATTTTTCTATCCCCCCAAAACTATTCACCAAGATGAGGAAGGATGGGTTTCTGTATCTAGGAGGAACAGAGGTAGGGGACATGGGGCAGGTAGAGAAAATCTGATATTAGGCCTCCTTACGTTTTAACCCACAATCGATTTAGTAGCTTAGATATGGTGGATTGACCATTCGCGTCGGAGGGCGTTGGCGCTACGAACAAAAATAAAAGCAAAGTAGTCCGCAGCCAATCACTATCACTGAAGGAGAAGGAGCACTCTCTGCACACCAAAGTGCATGCAGAGGGAGAATTAGGGACTACTCATTCAATATCCACTGCACCTTCTGAACGGATTAATCTTGGAAGTAGTCATGGCCCAAGCCAACTTTGTAGGATGACCCCAGTAGAGGTTGTACATCTAAGTCCTTCCTTCGTGGCAAATAATTCCTCCCCCCTTAGGATTTTGTCCTGGAACGTGGCAGGTTTAGTAAATAAACTGGACAATCCGTCCTGGAGCTCCTTCATCGAGCAGAAAGACATCTGCCTGTTCCAAGAGACGTGGGCAAGAGAAGACATCACCCACATGGGATTCGCAACCTTTGTAACACACGCATCCTGGGGGGGTAGAGGGCGCCCTTCTGGCGGCCTCGCGATTTGGGTCGCCACTGACCTGGGTTGCAGGGCCAATGTACTTCCGAGTAACACGGCAGATATTCTTGCTGTACTGCTGGATTGGCCAAATGCCCAAAGTCTTCTGTTGATCAATATCTATTCTAGGCCAACTAACATTACTCAGGAGTCACCGACTATCGCGGAGCTTGCTCTGTTTCTGAATGATATACCAGAGGGTACTCCCTATCTCATAGGAGGAGATTTAAATTGCCACTATGAGCCCCTCTTAGGTACCATGGAAGGCCTGGCTATGGAGGAGGATCTCCTCTGGCATATACCACCTTCGCAGGCTCCGACTCCTAAAACTTGGTCCCCTTTGGCCCTACAGATTACCTCCCTAATGCTGAAATACGGCCTGCGGGCATGCAACGGAAGGCTTAACTCCGATATTCCGGCAAGATGCACCTTTAATAGGCAGGGTAGGGAGTCTAGGCTGGACTATATTCTGGTTCCTTTGCCCTCTTGGTTGCATGTTAAAGATTTCTGGGTCACCAACAGGGACGATAGCGATCACAACGCCCTCGAATTAAATTATAGTCATCCCGGCTCCACGCCTAGGGGGGAACAAAGGGAGGCAACCAAGGAGAGCTTGGTTCTTGGAAACAACAGGCGTAGAGTAAAGTGGGAATCATTATCTTCCCATTCGGCCAAACTGCCCAACCTTTATGCAAAGGTAGTGCCCGTACTTGAAAAGGTGGAGGCCCTTGTAATGAAAGATATTATCGTGGATACCCATTCCCAACTAGGTCAGCTACATGCCCCCCTTGCCCAAATCCTATCCGAATTTCTAACCAAAAAAATTACCAGCTCCAATGGAATAAGATCCGGTCCTCTCTGGTATAATAGTGCCTGTCGTAAGGCAAAAACTGACCTTCTTAGATTAATTAAAGAGGGGAAGGGCAGTGAGGATATCAGGGCAAGCCGATCGGCATATAAGTCTCTGACCTCCAACGCCAAAAGCGAGTGGGAACACGATAAATGGATTAAACTTACCAACTTCCTGGCCTGTGCCGACTCGCGCAAATTTTGGCGCTGCGTCAACACAGGCTCTGAGGAGCTGGTATCTGCCATAGAACCCAATATTTCAGCTAAGGCATGGCAGGACCATTTCCAATCCCTTTATAAATTACCTGAAAGTCCTGGGGCAAAGTCTAGCCAATCCCACTGCCCCCTCGTGATTGGCGAGCCATTTACACTTAAGGAGGTACGTGCTGCCATCCTTGGACTCGCATCGGGAAAGGCCCCAGGGCTAGATGGTTTGCCCGGAGACCTGTTCAAGCAGGAACCAGATATCTGGTCCCCCTACTTTATGACTCTCTTTAATGCCATTCTGGGGGGCATGGCCATGCCAGGTACTTGGCTGGGCGCAGAGATTGTGCCAATTTTCAAAAAGGGCTCGCCTCTGCTCCCAGCCAACTATAGACCTATTAGTCTTATAGACGTACCACAGAAGATCTTTGGCAGACTTATTCTAAATCGCCTTCAGGAATGGATTGATGACTCGGAGATCATGAGCCCTTATCAAGCAGGTTTCCGAAGAGGCGTTTCCACCACTGGTCAAATCTTCCGTTTAAACCTTTTATATTGGAAGACGGTGCTGATCGAGGGCGGCAGCCTTTACACTGTTTTTGTGGATCTTCGCGCCGCCTTCGATCTAGTGCCCAGGGACAAATTATGGGCAGTGCTAATGGACTTGGGGGTCCCGACTGATATTCTCTCAATCTTGAGAAGACTGCACCAGGGTAATTTTGCCAAGGTCAGATGCGGCAGAGGAGGCACTCTATCGGACGCTTTCCCCGTTGACAGGGGGGTAAGACAAGGATGTGTCCTTGCTCCGACCCTTTTCTGTCTTTTTGTCAATGGGGTTATAAATCATCTTAGCGCCCTGAGCAACATCGATGCCCCAAAGCTGGACGGCAGCAGGGTTCCTGCAATTATGTTTGCAGATGATACCCTGCTGCTTTCCAAATCCCCTATGGGTCTGCAACGGGTCCTGGATGGGTTCGCGAGTTTTTGTGTGGATCGCGGTTTGGAGATCAATGCTGCTAAAACCAAATATATGATCTTCAACCCGCCCTCCACCACACGCGCGAGCCCTATCATAGGGTCCTCTAGACTTGAGAGAGTCTACACCTTTGAATACCTGGGGATAGTTATAAACCAGTCTATGACCTGGGACGCACACAAAACAAGGGCAAACATCAAATTGACACAGTCTGTGGGCGGTATTGCCAGGATGACCAAAGGACTGACCTATAGGCCCTTAGGGCCTCGCATACAAATCTATAAAGTACAGGCCAGAGGTGCAGTTACTTATGGTCCTGAAATTTGGGGGCACACGCCAACGCAAAAGCTCCAGGTAACGGAGAATACTTTTCTCAGGCAGCTGGTAGCCTTGCCTGTAAGTACACCTCTCCTGCCACTCAGACTAGATTTGGGTCTAAGACCGATTTCAGAGGAGCTGGGCCTTAAACCCCTAACCTTCTGGTGCAAAATCTGGTCTTCGCCGGAACTCTCTAAATATAGAACAGAGTTGAAAGAGATTTTGCGTCTTTGCAAGAATATACAAATTCCTTGGTTAAATTATATAAAGCACACCTGCGAGCTACTAGATAGATCAGATCTCTGGCACAACCCTGGAACAGCATGCCACAGGGTTTCTCGCAAATTAATTTCGAAGGCTTATTATGATCATTGCCTACGTGATGCTATATTAAATGTGCTTTTTTGGCTTTTAAAGACTCATACTATCTAGAGCCGACCTTTAATGATATGGGCCCGCCACTCACAAGGAAGCTTTTTATGCAATGGCGCTACAATACTCTCCCTCTTAGGGCGTACACGGCGCATTGGGCACATTCAGATCACACAGTCCTTTGTCCACTCTGTAAGAACCAACAAGAGACAGATTTGCATGTTATATTTTTTTGCCCAGCGTACCAAAGACCAAGGACGTACTGGATTCGCCCTCTGTTAAGAAACCTGGGCTTTAGACAGTATTCCCCTGCTTTTAGAATATTGAAGACAGATCCTTTGGCTCCAATAGTTTTTGCTGTTGCTAAATTTTTAACATCTATGTGGTTCATTCGTTTGTGTTTTTTTAAAGCCAAGTCAGCAAATGAACCAACTTGATGATTTATCTTACCGACCAATTTAAATTTTATTGAAATATGAATATGTTTATATGGTCATGATTTTACTGTATTTTTCTGTCTTCTTTTATGGTGCGAGTGACCGAAATAAAGATAAATAAATGAAAATGATTGGATAAATGTTGCTCCCATCCTTTTATGGCACTCAGTTTGGCGTAGAGACACAGTGTCATTGACCCAACAAATAATACAGGATTGCCTATCCCTTGAGTACGAGGAGAACATTTTATGGCTAAAGTATGTGAAAGATACTTTATACACTCTTGATTTAGCTTATTTGAATCACCAGAAAAATATGGCTCTGTCTCGCAACAAGTACTAAAGACCTGTTTTATGATCGCTGCTAAAGAAGGGAGATTGAATGCACAGCGTAATAAACCTACCGTTAGAGAATATATTGAAGGGCCATTGCAGGTTGAGGGGATTTTCCCCCATCTGGACTTTGTAACAATCCTACGGCACAGGTTTATTTTGCCAAGGTTTCGGCTCAATTATATCCTTTGCATGTTGGGCCACCCTGCTGGTATCTTTTCTTCGAACGATCTCCCGTGTTGCCCATGTGATGACACTTCACGACAGTCTGATTTGCACATCTTTTTTTTCTGTAAATTTTATTGTAACCAACGGAAAAGGTTATTAATTCCACTTTTATTTAAGCACAATTTTAGACAATGTCGTTTGGCTCTGTATTTTTTACGTATGCTGCCTGATCTGCTAACCTGTTACAGTGTTGCCTCTTTTTTATGTATGTGTCTCAAATCCAGGAAATCATTTATTGACTGATACTGATGAATTGCTTCTTTTAACATTTTTAACAGTGATGCATACATACTTTTATGATTAACTTGTGTTAATCGAATAAAGTAATTTTGGTGATGATGATGATGATAGTGCCAGCCCTAAGACAAAACAAAAGACTCCTCTCCCAGTGGCTCATTGGCAAGGTAATATAATTAGCCAGCGGGTGTGCTGGATTTTCAATGGCCATGTAGCTGTGAACAAGGGATTTTTTGGATTCCTTTTCGAACCTTTCTGCCTTATATAGCGAATAGAGCGCACTCCTAAGCTCACTTTTGTTTGCGGCCATAGCTGTGCTAGGATCTGAATAGATTCTTTCCTCTTTCCTTATTAACGCTACAAGTGCTCCGATACACCCCTGAGAGTCATGGTATGTCTTTCCCTTTCGCACATCCTATACAGTCACTAATGATCTCTCTTGTTAGGTATGCGAATACCAGAAAAAAGCAGGGCGGGCCCTAATAAAATCTTCAATACAATGTAGGTTAAGTTCCTTATGGAAGGTGTATTGGGGTGTGGAGATTGGGACGCCTAATAACTTCCTGCAAAACCTATTTTCTTCCTGTTAGATGTAGGTACTATTGGCGAAGCCCCAAACCTCAGCACCATACGTAGCTGTTGGCACACATTAGGACTTTAAAAACTTTAAATGGCTAAAATGGCACCTGTTCTCTTTGGGTTTGGGAGGCTAAGAATTGAGTTGGAGGCCTTTGAGAACTTGCTCCTGGAGTGAGCCATATGCTCACTCCAGGAGCCGTTCGCAGCAAAGACCACCCCAAGATAACGGCAATTGCTGGTGCTTATCAGCTTCTGGTTGTCCACAGA
The DNA here is from genome assembly GCF_964204655.1 of Triturus cristatus. Lineage (NCBI taxonomy): Eukaryota > Metazoa > Chordata > Amphibia > Caudata > Salamandridae > Triturus > Triturus cristatus. The sequence goes on from NC_140593.1 coordinate 429,185,471, forward strand.
TATGGAGCTAAGTTGGCGCTTCTTTGGACCACACAACATTATAAAAGACTTTTTAAAATTAGTGCGTAGGTCTAAGCTGCCCGTATAATTAAAAAAGCCCTTCACTAACGTACGTAGGGAAGTCGGAGTGCGGCCCATAAGGACCGCATCATCCGCGTAGAGTAGTACGGGGAGTGCTTTGCCAATGATTTTTGGGACGTCTTGGGTTAGTGATTTTAAGGTTTTATTCAGTCCATTAATGTAGATAGTGAAAAGAAGGTGGGGCAGAACACAACCCTGTCTGACCTCCCTGCCCACATCGATGGCTTCAGTAACCTCGCCCCCGCAACCAATCCTCACCCGGGCTTTGAGATCTTTGTACAGGTGTGCCAAGAAATACACCAGGTTCTCATCCAATCCATAGGTCAGAAGGATAGACCAGAGCTTTGACCTATTAACAAAGTCAAAAGCTGAGGTCAAATCCATAAAGGCCAAATTGATTGGGGAAGCCCGGGCAATGGTGTATTTGCCCATAATTAAATTAAGATTAAGACATAAAGAGTATTATACCCACTGAGATTGCCAGAAGGAGTCAACCCTCGTTTCTTAACATAACATACTTGAATTGCAGCCTTTTCTTTATCACTTGACATAACTAAAGTACATTTGTGCATCGTGAAGTTAATTGGTTACTAGTCCCTTAGAGAACCTGATAAGACTTTACTGACATTTTTACATTAAACCTTAAAAACTGTTTGTGCCCCTTATTCTGCTCAGGGATTGCCTGGGTTTCTGTGATTGTAAAGTGCATTTAGCTATCTGAGATTGCAGCAAGGAATCAAAACCTCCCCTCTTAAAAAAACATTCATGAGTTGCAGCCTTTTCTGTTTTTTTGTCCTGGGAAGTCTAAAGTGACTTAGTACATCATACTAGCATTTACCTACTAATCACTTGTATAGCCTGGTAAAACTTCGCCATCAATTGTAAGACCTATAAAACCTAATTTGACCTTAAAAACTGTTTGTGCCTCTTATTCGGTTCAGGAGACAAGGAAGGTAGCAATACGAGACATAGTCGCCACCTAACTTTTGAGTGGAAGCAGTGCTTGGGATACAGTTAAAATCTAATGTTGTTCTAAAGTGCCTCGTGTGTTACATACCTACCAATGATCTCAATTATTTAGTTTCTAGCCCCTTGCAGAACAAGTTAAAATTCAAATTTGAATGTAAAACCTTATTGAAGCAGTTAAAACTGTTTGGGGGCTCTTGGCCTAATCAAGTAACAAAATGAATTACAGTACTAGACATTGTGCCCACCTATTTTTTACATAGAGGCAGGGCAAAGGATGTAATTAAAGTCTGTCTTTATTCCCGCTGAGGCACTGTAGCTTTTGCTTGATAAAGCTGTTGTTTCAATTAATTCACATATTTGGCACATCCCCCCAGTACCCTAGATGATCTGCTAGTAAAGCAGAGGATGCCTGCTTGCAACTCCGTACTCCCTCTGCCAGAAAAACTGGCTTTAGCAAAAGTCTCAGATGCAGGTCTAGAGCGGCGCAGCAGCACAGCTAGTGAGCCCATGTTTCTTGGCTGTTGTGGCATAACCTGCAGGCTATATTGATACCCAGACCAGCCACTGTAGATTAAAGACCTGAATAGGAAGAGAAGGTAATCTCATGTCGAGTATCTGAGACCGAGTCACTGCATTAATTGAGTCTAAGAAGTAGTGGTGTGGTTTACCCACTTGTTAAGAGACCTTTAAAGGCTGCACCACCATGGAGCTTTCCACCACATGTATATCTTGCTCCCATGATATAAGTTTCACTTGTCTGTTGATTGCTGTCTTCCAAATAGAACATGGAATATCGACCTTCCCTAAAGCAGCTTCTTCAATATTAAGTAATATGATCGCTTCATTTAGTTGCACCAACCACAAATTACCCAGGCTTTCATAAATATTTTGTAAGAGACTTTTGATGGTGTTCTTAAGTGCCTTCTTGAACTTAATGTGGTATTTTAGCAAGGATGCGCTACACTCAAGATATTGGGTTGCTATTCCCAGCTCCACTCTCAATCTGGAACGATAGGTGTATCAGGGTTGCTGTAGTATTTTCTTAATTGCTCTACTGCAACATAGTTTCAGGGTGGCGTTGAGTCCCCTGGATAGGCAAGATGGCCATAGTGTAAGTTTGGAGTTAATGCTGCCTTCATTACTCCTAGAATTGGGGCCGCTGAGGCACTCCTTAGAACACAGTTTAGTTGACCCATCCCGTATGTGATGGCAGCTGCCTTTTTTTTAAGGTTGTTTATATGGGCTGTGGCTGAACCTGTTGCAGGGATTCTGCTTATACACAGAACTATGCGTAGAACCCCAGGACCTCAGTGTACTGTGGTTTACCAGAAACGCACCTCAGAACCCAGAACCCAGTATCCGGCTAGCATAAGTGTCCCATTCGTTATCCGAGATTTAGCTCGGCGGTCCCAATGAAAAGACAACCCAGAACAAGAGACTCAGTATACTCTCAGTAATGGTGGGAATCGGAAATACCTGTTCGTATATTATTCTCACATCAGTCCACAACAATAATCAACAGAGACACGGTGTAAATAAAAAGAGTTTATTTTTATAGACCACGTGTCCTAAGATGCAGTACTTTGGCTAATACAAGCAGACAAATGATTAAAATCAAAACCATCAACATCGTTACAATACCATAGAATATAAAAGGGGTGATCATGTTATAATGACGGTGGATACTACCACCTTCCCTTTACTAAGAAGCTAATATTATTATTAGACTAGTAGAAGGTCTCTTAGGCTTGAATAGGGGACCCCATTCCTCAAAGATCAGCTTAGTGAAATCACATCACAGGAGCATCAGGAGTCTTCTCGCAGGAAGGCTCGTCTTCGGTCTGAATAATAAACATGATGTCTGTGATATTAAAAGCACCAACTTTCAGGTATTTGCAGCTGCTCGTGTGTTATGACTAAATAGTGGGTCGATCAACCTAAAGTGGAAAACATGCATTGTCTAACAACTCAGACTGTTTGTCACATCATGTGCAGACCAAGGTCGCTGCGCAGAGCTCGGGATGGTAACAACAGATTGCTCTCGTGTGAGGCAAAACTCGAGTCAGCAGTTTGTTTAAGCAATAACATGTGAACGCAGTGTTGTGCGCAAAAGCAGCAAGATGGCTTTCTAACCTCTAACGTGGTTATGCTAACTTAACAATGTATGTACGTATTAAGGGAGTCCTTACTACATGCCCCCTTGATCGAAGCACTACTTAGTATGCAAGAAAAGAGAGAACGCAGAGTTCAAGTGCGACAGAGCAGAACAAGGCGTATTCAATTTAAAAAACAATGGTCAGTTCAGGCAAAGTCCGAGTATGAAAAAACCAAAAGTGGAAAGAAAAAACAAAAAACCTCAAACGTGCAGTGGGGGGTGAAAAAATGAAAAAACGCCTCACCGGGCAGAAGTGCAGACGCACAGGGACTGTTCAAGACACGTGAGGAAAACACAGTGGACGATAGTTCACTCAATCCATGAAAGTATATGCAGCATATGTGGCCACTGCTTCCAGCAGAAAATCATTGGCACGGCCACTGAAGGTTTCAGCCATCCAGTTAATCAAAGAAAAGGAACATACATGTTCTTCCATTAGCGGAGCCTCTAGCACCATCAGAGGGCAACCAGCGTGTACTTCCAAATAACTCATATCCAAGAAGTCATATGCCGCTCTCGCGATGTCCCAATTACCCAGGATACCATGCGCCGCACCGCAGGCCATAATCCGAACACCAGAACAGGCGAACTCGTGAGACACTAAGGGCCTCATCAGTCGATCATAATCCGGGTCCGGAGACACCATGTTGGTTAAGCACAAATCCATAGGCCATTCAAAGGGACAATCTAGGCAGTGGAAGACAGGTTGCACGCAGGTGAAGTAGGAATACTGGAAGGATAATCCAAATGCCAGGCTCAAAGTCGCCAATGGCAGGACACCATAGTATTCAAGCATCCTGTCACGAAGAAGCTGCAGACGGGACAGGCTGTCGTGTGGCACAGAAAGAGCAGCCATTCCGTAGGATGAAAAGTAAAAGTAGCACACCTGCCACCAGCGCCAGAATTAAAGGGACACCTCCAAAGACGCTCGAGAAAATAGAATGAAAAAATGCCGGAATCACACCAAAAATAGTTTGGAAAGAGGTCACGAGGCCCGAGCCCACAAGTTTAAAAAAATGAGCCAGGCCAGTCGTGGACGAGGCATTGAAAATTGTTTGGATCAAAGCTCCAAAATGCAGGGGGAGGTCAGTATTCAGAAGCGCCTGTACCTCAGTGCGCGTATTTGCTACGTGAAGGACAAATGTTTCCCGGGAGGAAGTCAATGGCACCTCCTTTTGGGACAATAGCGCTCTTATTCTGCTCATCTTGTTGAACTCTGCTTTCAAGGTTGGAATCGAAGGCCAGATGGAAGCATCCAGCCTCCCATGCGGGGGAGGAAACAGAACATTATTGCAGCAGACAACCCTCTGCGATACAGTCACTATATATGGGATTCCCACTAACATCCCGCAGCAAGCTTCATTATTTAAAATCAAATAACTACCGTTTGCAAGCAGCGTGAAAGATGGCGTAATCACTGGTACCGGGATACCTTTGAGGACGCAGGCCAAATTCGGGGCGTGTACATTACAAGCACCGTGCAACTGAATGTGCCTACATACAACAGAATGATCAGGTGTCGTTGTACATTCATCACCCTTCAGATAAACCTCAGTACCGTCCCTTGTACATCTATACGTAAAGGGGAGGGACCAGACTTCATGTATGAAAGCGGTACCCAGCTGTTCATATCTACCCAGAGCATAGTGTTTCATACAAGAGGTAAACTTAAAAAGTGCGAACGGGAGAGTTATCAATCCGTGTAATAGCCACACTGCTGAATCTACTTCCGCTACAGAGAAAGGTAACGGCTCCAACTTCTCAATATGTAACAAGGAATATGAAGCATCTTTCATGGACATGAACTGCTGTTTGTCAGTAAGGTTAAAGGGAAGAAATAACGATGTTGTATTCAGATAGTCCCAAGGGACCTTCCCTGCCTTCAATGTTTGTAATGTCCATGCAAACTGCATAACAGAACGCAACTGGTTTTGACCATGATACAAGACAGACATATCATCATGCACAATATCAACAATTGAAGAAACAATATTATCTAATGTATAAATTCGAGAAGAAAGAGTGCTAATGCTGTTATCAATAACTGCTAATACTTTTTCCATATTAGCCTGATCAATAGCTCTCAATCGTGAAGCTGCCTCAATTTGCGACAGTTTCCATACTTCGTTGTAAATAGCATACGCCCATCTTTTGGATCTGCCACCCACAGGACCTTTAACAAAATCATTCAAATCTATTTTGTCATGTAATTTAGATAAATGAACTGTGACAGATGCCAAGGTGGAATGTCGCAGCCAGGACTGACATAATTTCCCTACAGAGTATGTAGTTACTGTATGTGACGACTCAAACCGTGGGTCTACGCGTTCCTGAGTATACCCCGGTTTCAGTCCCAGAAAACGACGTTGACAGGTATCAGAACTGCTTTGCCAAATTAACCATCCCTCACTATTAAATTTCGAAATATTGAAAGATGAATTAGAAACTAAAGACTACAAAGCAGGAAGGGACATATCTGTGTGGTTATCTCAATTTGGGTAAGCGCCCAGATCCGGCACAGAAGGCGAATTTAGTTTTTTAGAAGTGGCCAATCCGAAACAGGTGGTTTGGAAGATGGTTGAATTTAAAAACAACATATGATTTGGTACTAGACAGGCACGGTGTAAAGCTTCAGTTCCCTGAACCTGCCACGGTTTGGAACCCCAAACCGACTTAAGATCAATAGTAGCCTTCCATAGATCATAACCTTTGATTGACAACTCATCCATAAAGGACTTAGAATAAAGCAATTTGGTGTGTGTAAGTCTAACCTTGGAGGCAGACTCAGGCTTAACTTTAAAATAAAAGGATGCCGGGGCTGAAACACTGAAATCAGTAAAATAAGTAAACTTATCAACTAATGTATGTGAACTGCCAAACGAGAGGGTGGGACAGTGTTCCCATTGGGTAAAATTTACAAAATTTCTAAATGTATTCGCTTTATGCAGGAAGTGATTGCCATAATGTTGAAAACAATACTGTTCTGCATAATTAGCCGCATTTTCATACAAATCCTCAGCATCAAAAGCGGCATAATATTTCAAATCTGAAAACAGTGCCTCAATGGCGTGTACATCCCAATCATCAGAACGTATGTTCTGTTTAACGACATCACCCATAGAAACACGAAATACATTAGGTACATTAATGACCTCTGTAGGCCCATGAATTTGAAATTTAACTGCATCCCATGCGATTCCATCCATGACGGGCCAGGCAGTAATATTCACAAAAGTCTGGTCCCTTTTCATGATGTGGGACGAGGAGTGGGGGGCCAAAGTTCCATTGATAAGTCTAATTGTCGATCTCTCTTTGAGATAGTGGCCATCCAACAAACGGAAAAAAACTATAACAAATCCAATGGACATAAACAAAAAAATACTGAAAAGCAGCAACCAGATGTATGTCCAAGGGGCTATCAAAAAATGTCTCTTAAACCAGCTTACAAAAACAGCAATGTTCGATGGGGGAGTTGAGGGCAAAGAGTTAGTGTCAAAGGAGAAACGGGACTGGCCAAGTGCTGTAGATTGTAAAACAGGCGAGGGTCCACGTGTAGGATAAGCATACTCAGTATCTTCAGGCAAACCACCAGCCGGTGGTATCAACAAGGGATCAGTAACTGATTGCATCTCGATGGCAACATCAGACAAGGTGTTAGAAGCAGGAACCAACATTGAATTTCTTTGCATCGTCTGGCATGAAACTGCCGGAGTCATACTAAGAAGTATCGGCCACTCGCTGAAGTTTGACATTGTCAATAGAGATGTACCTGTTTTCTTTGCGACCAGGAAGTGGAGGTAAAATGACTGTTCTTGTACCCTGCACTCCAAGCACTGGAACTGGTGCACGATAAGAGGGGCCGAACTCCTTCTTGTTCTCCACCTTCTCACGGACCAGATCTCCAACTCGGGGTAGCCAGCCGACTACCGGAATCTGAACCTCAGCTTCAGATGTGGAGGGCAAGTGTTCTTTCGAAAGAGAGTCTCTGGCTTCTTGTAGAGTCTGCAAAACAGCACAGTGATCATCTACGTCAAAGGGTGCGGTCGACGCCGCAATGTCTAGACCATCAAGGTCTGGAACAAACATTCTGATTCCGAAGAGCATCATGTACGGGGTCCGCCCACCCAGAGACCTTCTAGGGAGATTATTAAGTGCACGTTGGACGTTATACAAATGGGCTAGCCAGTTCCGGCTTGTGCCTAAAACACGTGCTGTCAATGATTGCTTTAAGTCACGGTTCATTCGCTCCACCACACTATTACCCTCAGGTCGGTAGGGGGACGAAAATTTGACTAGGACCCCCAAATTTCTCATAGCCTCCTTGTAAGCCTTTGAGGCGAACGCAGGGCCCTGATCAGAATGGAAGGTACCACACGCAAAAGTTCCCACAAAGACACGCAAATCCCTGATGACAGTCCGCGAGTCAGCACTCCTTTGTGGCCATACCCAAAGAAAACGTGTGCACGAATCCACTGCAACCAAGATATACTTGTACGCAGTATCAGAAGAAAAAGGACCGCAGTGATCTAAATAAACACAACCAAATGGCTTATTAGAGATGTACAGCTGTGTCTGTGGTGGGCGCGCAACAGTAGAAGGTTTAATCTGTTGGCAAATGTCACAATCAAGAACATATGCGCGCGCTTGTTTATATAAACCAAACCACCAGTAACGTTGTTGTAGCAGAGATATTGTAGCTGACACACCGGCGTGGGCTGACGCCAACCCCTCGTGCGCAGCTAGGATCAGTGCTGGTCTGCAGTCCGCGTTGGGAATAATTCTGTCACCAACGTCGTTAATCCTCACTAATGGGACGTTATCAGGACTTAAATGATAAATATAACGAGAGGGAAAACCCTTCGGGTAATCACTTCCCTTCTCTGTAGCAGCAATAGCTGCCAAGATGTCATCATCAATCTTACTTTTGGATCTTGTAACTGCTGCCACTAAGTATGTAGCCACTGCTGTTTTCGCTGCCTCGTCAGCTAAGCTGTTGCCGACAGCATGGACACCAAGTCGTTGGTGACCAAGAGTGTGAATAACATTCACGAGAGGGAGACGTTCTTTAAAGTCTGCCACTCGAACCCAAAGCGTTTATGCTTAATTGTGCTACCTTTCGTGTCTCGATAATCATTCTGAGACCAGAGGTGTAAATTGTCATTGTAGGACTGGACACAGTAGAAGGAGTCACTCACTATAAGAGTAGTGACTCGGGGATCAGCAAACTCCAGTGCAAGCACCAGAGCCTGAAGCTCCGCTAATTGCGCAGTACAATCACCCAATGACTGCATATGCACTGCATCAGATTGGAATTCACCATTTACGAATGTACCTACAACAATTGCGCAAGCCGCTGAATAAGCGTGCTTTGATCCAATTGCGGGCTGCGCAGACCCGTCAGTGTATATGACACAATGGTATTCTTCGAGCGGGCGCAAAGACAGAGGTGCCGGATGAACGAATTCATACTGCAAGTACTCTTGAGTCTGTAATGAGGCATCAAAGATGTAAGTGACATCTGGCGACGTCAGTGTTGTGGCCCATTGTATCCACCGTGGATGCAAAGCTTTAGAATTTGGTACACTTGCCTTAGTCACTGCCTCTAAGGCAGGATATGGTGTTACAACCAGAATCTGTTTCCCATGCGACAGTGCGCGTTCCTTGAGGATCGCCATCTGCACATCAGTCAGAACTTTTTCGACCGTGGAAAAACGTAATTCAGCAGAGGTGTACAAGTGGGATTTGTACGCAATGGGGACTGTATCGCCCTCATTAAACGTCAAATACGTGAACCCCACGGCGCCTGGTACTATTCTTATTACCAGGTTAGTGCGGTTATCACGTGTCAGCAAGTATTGTGAAGCAAGAAGGTCAGCCTGTAAAGACTGTAAAATTGCAGAGTGTTCTAGCTGCCAGCTAGACTTCGAAAACGAAGGTTGTACCAAGGCGTAAAGCGGTTTGATACGCTGGGCATAATCAGAAATGTACGTACGGCCGAAATTCAGAAAGCCCAGCAGAGATTGTAATTTCTTCAGTGTCGTAGGAGCACTCAAGCGTGCACACTTCTCCAGAAAGTGGGGGGCTAACCCCTTTCCTTCATTGTTGAGCTCGTAGCCCAAAAACAACACCGTATATTCTGCGATGTGAGACTTCGCAAAATTTAATTTGTAGCCATAGTCAGCAAAACTCACTATAATTTTGTCGACTCGAGACAGATGTGGCATCAGCTCATCATCCGTAAGATAGATATCGTCAACATAGGAGTATGCGTCGGGGTCTATTCTTTCTAAGAGAGAAACCACGCGAGCAGAAAAGACGCCAGGGCTATTTTTGTAACCCATGGCTAATCTTGTAAACTGTTTTTGTTTGCCGCCCGAAGTAAACGCCGTCCACTGGCTACTGAGTGTGGACAGGTTGTGGCTAAAAAAGCCATTGGAAATGTCAAGTGTCGTTTTAAACCTTTTACGCACGAGACTGTCGACTAAAGCCGAGCTATGTGTATTTTGTACCGCGCAGGTCCGGCAATGGGAGTTTAGGTGCCGGTAATCCAAAACTAAACGGTACGAGCCGTCAGGCTTCGTTACAGTGAATAAAGGGTTATTCATAGGGGACACACATGTTTCAATAACACCCTGATATTCCAATTGTTCAAGGATCGCCACGACGTGGGGTCTAGCTTCACGACGCATGGGATATTGTGGTTGAGGCTGGGGCATAGACCGCAATGGAATCTCATGGCAGGGGGACAATCGGTCCCATCCAACCTGAGTACGATACACCGCCGGCGCAAGCGCAAGCGCCCACTCCCCAGCATACACTTCAGCTTGGTCCTTAGGCACTGTGTGCGCAAAGGACGGGAGGATTACTTCCTCCCCTCTAGGAGCCTCTAAAATGAACGCTGGAGGCCAATCTGCCTCCGCTAGGAGGATATCATAGGTGGTGGTCAGATTATCCCAAAAAATCCCTTTTATTGTACGTTGTATGTCACCCTCAATTAATAAGACTATTTCATAAAGTCTGTCAGGGGGAGCCACTCTGGTGTCAGCTGTTTCAACAGTAACCAATATATCAGTTGCTGTCACCGCCAGAAATGGACGCAGAGCTTGACGGACTATGGTAATTTCCGCTGCGCTGTCCAGTAGCGTCAGCGCCCATGTCCGGTTCCGAAGCTGTGTCCGCACTATCTGAGGCATACCTTGCCGTCAGAGCCGCCACTTTCTTCTTCTGAAACGGGGGTCTTTGTCGTGCAAATTCGTCCTGCTTGCCTTTACCCTCAGTCTGTCGGGGTTGGTCACGCTGCTGTGGAGCACCCCGACCCTTGCCACCGCCTCCGCCACCGGACTGTGTAGCCGATGTTTCCTGTGAAGTACGAGGAGAACGCTGTTCAGAAACCTGAAATCTATCAGGAGACTTAATAGTAGCACGATCGCGCAGATCATAAGTGCGTTCACTACTTGACTGTACGGGAGAGGCAGGCCGAGAGCCCTGTTTCTGTTGCTGCTGCTTTCCCTGTTGTTTAAACCGCCAATTTTGTTTTGGAAAACTTGGTCGGTCGTCCTTACCAGAGGCTTCTGCCTTACCCTGCTGTTTTAGATCGGGATTTTTGATTACAGGCTTAACTCCTAAAGAGCTACGACCCAAATCCCGGTATGCCTCTGCGATTATTTTCGCAAATTCCTGCGGTTTGTCCTCTTCCGCAATTCGCTTCAGTTCATTACGAACCTGGAAATGCAAAGCATCACCCTTAAGGTTTCCCATTATCATGGTAGCCACCAGGTCAAATTGTCCGAGGAGCCGCATCCCTAATTCTATCGCAGACTCCGCACCATGGTTCTCTTGAACACGTTTGATAACGGAGGGCAGCTGCAACATAGACGGAGTGCCAAAGCACTGCGCGTACGTCGCTGCAAAGACCTTGCCCCAATTTACACAATCATCTATGTGGGGGACCAAGTCTTTAGGCAAACTAATGGTGAGGATCCTGTGTTTCTCCACAGGAGATGTATTCGGGTATACCGCTTCTATTTGGTCAAATTTTTCAGCAAGCCAAAAGGGGAAATCATCCCTAGTTTGGGGGCGCTTGCCCATAACAGAATTAACCATAACAGGACTAATGACCACCGCGTGGTGGTCAGTAGGCTGCCCCGCAACAGCAGGTGCCCCTGCCTGCACATTGCGCGACACGTACTGCACTAACGCCCTATATACCGTAATAAGGGCAGTGTGTAGTACACGCAACTCAGCCACCGTCACCGTGAGGTAACGGGGATGAGGCGTAAATCCGGCTAGTACCGGCCAAGTGGCCCCTGCAATTGATAAAGGGCCCATTCTTGGCGGTATAACCACATGGGGAAGGGCGCCATTAAACCAAATAAGATGCTGCCAAGCAGATATTGGTATTTCTTGTGTCCTATACGGTGTATAGTTCGCTGGCACGGCAGCGGCAGTGTAAGAATGAAAGGTATTATCATCCTCACTCACCGCCGGAATCGTCACCCAAGAGTAGAACAACTCATAGGGATGAGCCGCATCGGCTCCCACCACAAAGATGACGTTCATACCAGTGTCCGGCACCCCATACTGCGTCAAATGACGTTTCAGAGCTGCACGGCTATGCGCCGCAATATCCACCGACATTAGGACAACACACACTCGAAGCTATCAGTAGCACAAGGGTTCATTAACCTTTTTAATGATCAAGCTTGAAGGAACCTATATCAATAGACCTAGGTAGGTTTAAATCCGTCAGACTTGTTATCCGGAAACAAGAATGAGGGTGTTGTGGACTAATACAAGCACTACTAAGGCGTTTCAACTCATAGACCAAACGTTAGGTGCGCCATGTTGCAGGGATTCTGCTTATACACAGAACTATGCGTAGAACCCCAGGACCTCAGTGAATTGTGGTGTACCAGAAACTCACCTCAGAACCCAGAACCCAGTATCCGGCTAGCATAAGTGTCCCATTCGTTATCCAAGATTTAGCTCGGCGGTCCCAATGAAAAGACAACCCAGAACAAGCGACTCAGTATACTCTCAGTAATGGTGGGAATCGGAAATACCTGTTCGTATATTATTCTCACATCAGTCCACAACAATAATCAACAGAGACACGGTGTAAATAAAAAGAGTTTATTTTTATAGACCACGTGTCCTAAGATGCAGTACTTTGGCTAATACAAGCAGACAAATGATTAAAATCAAAACCATCAACATCGTTACAATACCATAGAATATAAAAGGGGTGATCATGTTATAATGACGGTGGATACTACCACCTTCCCTTTACTAAGAAGCTAATATTATTATTAGACTAGTAGAAGGTCTCTTAGGCTTGAATAGGGGACCCCATACCTCAAAGATCAGCTTAGTGAAATCACATCACAGGAGCATCAGGAGTCTTCTCGCAGGAAGGCTCGTCTTCGGTCTGAATAATAAACATGATGTCTGTGATATTAAAAGCACCAACTTTCAGGTATTTGCAGCTGCTCGTGTGTTATGACTAAATAGTGGGTCGATCAACCTAAAGTGGAAAACATGCATTGTCTAACAACTCAGACTGTTTGTCACATCATGTGCAGATCAAGGTCGCTGCGCAGAGCTCGGGATGGTAACAACAGATTGCTCTCGTGTGAGGCAAAACTCGAGTCAGCAGTTTGTTTAAGCAATAACATGTGAACGCAGTGTCGTGCGCAAAAGCAGCAAGATGGCTTTCTAACCTCTAACGTGGTTATGCTAACTTAACAATGTATGTACGTATTAAGGGAGTCCTTACTACAAACCATTGTGGTAAACTAAAACCCTAAGTACTTGTAGTACCTGGAGGTTGAAATGCTCTTTCCACCCAGACGCCAAGTCGCCGTCTTCTTGCACCTGTAGCTGCCAAATGTAAAAATTTCAGTTTTTGCCTGGTTCACCAGTAGGTGATTGTCCATGTTGAACCTGCTCAATGCGTCCAGAGCCCTTTGTAAGCCAGAGTTGGTGTGATCCATGACAACTATGTCATTGGCGTATTGAATAGTTTGAATAGTGGCAATTTGGGAGGAACCAAGCAGCTGGCCTCTAGTGCCTTCCCTAGATCTGCGATATACAGATTAAAGAGCATGGAGGCCAAAAAGCAGCCCTGTTTTAACCACCTGTTAGTATCAACTTTCTGTGTGACCATGTGGGGACCTGTTTTCACCCATACCCACATCTCTGTGTGTAATGAGGTGTGTGGGTATTCCCCATGCTTCCAACTTTTTCCAAAGGGTGGCCCTGTCCACCCTATCGAAGGCCACAGTGTAATTTATAAAACAACACATTAGGAAAAGGCTGTTCTTCTTGGAGTGCTCAATACCTGAGGATTTATAGTACTTGGATGTTGTCTATAGTGGATGATCTGGCCCTAAACCCTGACTGGAAAAAGGCAAAAGATTCTCCTCAGCTACCTAACCTTCAAGATGATCTAGAAGGATTTGGGCGTAAGCTTTTGCCTCGTTATCCAATAAAGCAACTAGTCTGCAGTTTGCAGCTAGTAACCATCTCCATTTGTAAATATGGGGCATAAGATGGATCCATTTCAGGAATATTAGCACTTTGAAAGGAATGATCGATATATGGGCAAAATTACAAAAAAATCCTGCTTTGCTAAAAACAGAGGAGTTGTGAATCGCAATGGAAAATCCAGCAAAGTCGCAATAAGGCCAAAAAACCCATCCCTTAGTGATAAAAACAACGGAATAGATACATTATACCTAGTAGTAATAATTATTTCGCAACATACAGAGCACATTTAATCAGGGAGAAAACACTTTAGTACAATACAATGAGTATATTACCTCAGCTTTGCTAGACATCTCCCACCACACCATTGTCCCTCCCTGAGCAGTAACTGTACCTTAATTGATATATAAATCCATTCGATTATGCACCCCATGCATCAGGCCATGCATCTTTTCAATGTGAGAACTAGCCTTTACTCAGAAAGCAATACTCAGGTGGATTAACGGATAACTGCACACAAGACTCCAGCTTAAAAAAGAGGATTAATTAATGCATGGCTATAATAATTTATACACATCTTTTCCATATAAATGCCCTTTCCGAGGCAAAGCATGCAGTTAACATTTTTGTAGGGAGTCATACTGTATAGTCTTTGGGCATATGTGCATAAGTACCTCTTGTTTATGCTCAATGTGTATTCTAAGTTCTGGGGTGGGACGAGATCTGCAAGGTCGATTGCAATGTTTAGTCAGTTTCTGACAGACCTCATAGATGCCGGACACTCCTGGTTGTGGGTGTATTGTCCTTGAATAAACTTATCTGATCACTTACCAAGGTCTGGTTCTCATCACTACAACTTGGCAATGAGTGGATTTTCACACTACACACCCACTACCCGTAAATATCTTTTTACCATCGGAATCTGAGTGCCTTACCCATGACGGTGGCTTCATCTTCAACCTTCGGGCAAGTTCAAGTGAGGCAACTTCATGCTGTGTGTACTCCTGAAGGGGTAGAGTGTGTGTTATTGGAGGTGAAGAGCGTGTCCCCAAGCGTATACAAGCTTTAGACTGGTTGGCACAATGTCATCGCGCATATGACGCTCCGGTGGCAATCTTGAATTGGGCACTCAACTAGCCCCAACCCTGGGGACAAATAGCAACAAAGTCATCGCACTTCTGATGCACTGGCAGCCATCTTGGATTAGGCGCTTTACTAGGCCCACCCTTCTCCCAGTGGCTTGTTTCCGTTTGCCGGCATTTTCTATTGGCAATTAGTGACACCCGCAGTTTTCCTTCACACCGCTCCTGGAGTGTGTGCGCTGTCGCATTGATCTATAATTCTTAGGTCATTTGGTGGCCCGCCTATTTCATGGTGACAGGCACACCTTAAAAGCACAATTTCAAGCAAGATTTATTTGGTTTTGCCTGCACACGCATGGTGACAGACACACCTATGACTCAGAGCATGCATCCAGAAGCTTCAACAGCTTCATGTTTTATTGTTTTTACTGCATATGGTCATGGTGACAAGTACACCTATTATTTAAAGCTTATATTTTGCTGTGGGCCATCATTGAGATCACCTTGCAGTTTCACACCTTACAACTTTTGTTCTTCCGTAATGGCCACTGCACAGCAGTTTGCACAACCACCTCCATTTCTTAAGCGGTGTTTAATATCACCTGTAGTTTCTGCAGGGACGATATGCAAGTTTCAGGGAAAAAGGTCCCAACTTCCCTTACCCACCAAGTATGCCCAACAGTGTCAAAGCAAAATGGGCAAAGAGGGGAAACAAGGGAAGAGAAATAAAATCTGCCCCACAACGGTCCCTATTGGAAAAGGTAAGGTTCAATGTAGTCATATGTATTCTCTCTATGTAAAGAGTAGTACATGTTTGTTAGTGAATGTGATAATCTAGAACAGTCATTGCAATTCTCACTAAAGTATATGTTTTGCAATGTTTTTTGGCTACCTGCTTAACTCCCCTCTTCCACTTATAAATCAATCACAGTATATACAGGTAAAGCTTGCAATCTATAAGAGAGAATAGAAACGCATCTTGAAATCACAGCATGGTACAGCTAACAGAGAATATAGAAATGAGTAGAACAGTATAACACCCACCGACACTGAGAATGAAGCAGCGTTAAGTATAGCCCAAAAAATGTCATGTATCCATAAGAGAATCAAAAAACAAGCATAAACAACAGGACAGATTCCCTTGCACTAAAATAAAAAAATATGCAAAAGTATGCAGGCTATTTGTTCCTTCTCCTTAATGTCAGAAAACTCTAATGAGCTGTTTCTATATTACAGTTGCCACAGACATACACACAGAAAACAGGATCTCCAAGTCATGGGGACAATAATCAGATATTAACTAACAGAAATATATTTGTCAACACAGAGCGTTTTTACCACAGTACAGCTGTTCTAGGTACTTTAATGGATTATTTCTCTTTCTTTTTCCATTACAGGAGAAGCCAAGTATTGGTACCAAAGCACCGACAAAGGGGGACGCCACCAGATGCCGGGGAGAGACCTGCCGAACTACAGCCCGTCGAGGAACGCCGCCTGCACTCACTATTATGTGAAGCGCTCTTCTGTGTTCACAAAGCCTCTTTATTCCCGCATCGCTCCACCTCCACAGCAGCACAGGCCAGAGGCGGACCACTCCTGACAAGCTGCCAGGGAAGCCTAGCATTAAGTGGCATCACAGGGTAAACATTTTTTGAGAACTACCTTGCTGCCATAGATGCAGTTAAGTACTCACCAGATCGCAAAGTTGCAATTTCGTATAGTTGTATGGGTTTAGCAGCACAGCAAGTATTCAAGAATCTTCCATCCGTTCCTCCACTGCAAGGTAGTTCTGATGACAGTGAGTCTTGGGACCGTTACAAGGAAGCATTAACGCGCATGTGTAAGCAGTATGCAGAGGAACCGAGTATTAAGCTTGAAAGGCATAATTTCTTTATAAGGGTGTGGAATAGTCTGTTTCGGCCTTGAGAGTCTTAGCAGCTACTTGTGAGTCCGAAGCTCATACTGACATCTACATTAAGGACCAATTTGTGTTTGCATGTTTTTCCCCAAAAATTCAGGAACGCCTACTCAGTTGCAGGAAAACTACGATGGTGGAAACAATTGACATTAGAAAAAGCATTGAACATTCAATGGTTTCGAGCAAGCCAATTCACAGCAAGCACAATGTAAATGTGTTAAAAGTAGAGGAGGATCTCACTAATTCTGTTTCCACAGTGAACGCATACAACGGTGGTACACAACCTCCCAAGAACGGAAATTTGATTAGTTATAGGTGTGGCTCGAAATCTCATCTTGACAACAATGCCAACTGTCCTGCTATTGGGAGGAGATGTACTTCAAGCAAGAAAATTGGTCATTTTCAAACAGTTTGTAGGTCAGGCAAACTATTCACTCATATCAGTTCCGTCAACACCTCTGAATCAGTAAATGTGTGAACTGAGAAACTAGACCATGTCATACTTACCAATGAATATAAAGCTGTAATGAGAGTGAACAGAGTCAAAGGACCATGGAGCACTGCAATAATTAAGGGGGTTCAAATCCCAGTCATGGCTGATTTTGGTTCAGCCATGACTATTTTGTCTGCAATCTTGTTTCTTGATGAATGGTGTGGCAAAGTCAAACTTAAGCAGTCTGATGTAAGTCCAAAGGCCTTTGGACAGTCAAACACAGATATTCTGGGGTATTTTGTCTCCAGCTTTGAATGCTTGGATAGACATGTTGTCACCGAGATACCTATAACATTTAAAGGGCTCAACATCATTGGTTGCCAAGACCTAGCGAAGATGGGCTTGTACCTGGTACGGGGTGCTGAGAGCCCAATTTCTTTTGGTGACATTCCTGCAGGGTACCAAGCAGAGGATCTTCATGCAGTATATGTGGAAGCCACCTCATGTGCTTTGGAAGTTGAGACCCTTCTGAAACAGTTTCCAGAGCTATTCTTGGACAAACTATGGTCAGTCAAAGGCTTTGAACATCGAATTTACCAAAAATCTGATGCTCAAACGATTGTTCATAAAGTACATCCACTTCCATTAAGTGTGAGAGATGAGCTTAAGGCTGTTTTAAAGGATTTGTGTGCTTAGGGGATATTTGCGCCTTGTGACTCTTTGGAGTGGGTTTCACCCGTCATGGTGGCAAGAAAATAAACTGGGGATGTTAGGCTTTGTGTTGACTTGCACTCCTAGAATAAGAAAATCTTGGTGGACTACCACACCCTCCCCAAAATACTGAAGTTGCTTGCCAAGCTTGGTGGAGCAAAATGCTTTTCTATCCTAGATTTGTGCTCAGCCAATCACCAGATACCTCTCACAGCTGACTCCCAAGAACTGACCACATTTGTCACACCTTTTGGAGTGTTCAAGTATCTCAAATTGCCCTTTGGGCTTGTTTCTGCAGCTAGCGTCTTTCAGAAACTGATGGGCAATCTGTTGGAAGACATCCCTGGTGTACAGGCTTAACAAGATGATATTTTTGTCCTTGCTGATGATTGGGGGGCACATAATGTGTCTTTACTCAAGGTGTTGTCTGTGTTGGCCAAAGCAGGGATGACTAACCATAAAGAAAAGTGCAATCTTGGTACAAAACAGTTAGAATATTTAGGGCACATAATTTCATCTGAGGGCATCAAACCCACATTTTCCCTGATTAAGGCTATTCAAGAAGCAGCTTCTCCTAAAGACAAGGATGTGTGGTGGAACCTTTGCATGCTTTGTTAAGGAAGGGGGCAAGGTTTGCATAGTCTGAGGAGCTGTTATTGGGTTTTGAGAAAGTTAAAGGTTTGATTGTGGGGGCTCCTGCACTATGTCCTTTTCAGGACAATTGTAAATGTTTAATTAATGTGGATGGAAGTTTGACTTGATTGGAAGATGTGCTAGGTCAGTGGGTGTCAGGCAAAGAATACACTGTAGATTTCACTTCTAGAGTGCTTAGGTCTGAGGAAACACACTACAGTACAATTGAGCTCGAGGCTCTGTCTTGCGCCTGGGCCATCAATAAATTTAGAACTAATCTCTGTGGTCGTGAGTTTGAAGTTTCCACCAGTCATAAACCTTTTGTGCATATCTTGACCAGCCAGTGGTCTAGGCAAAGCCTCCACTAGACTGGTAAGCCTGTTATCTAAGTTGCAGGAATATCATTTAAGCATCAAGCATTTTCCTAGGGGAAAGAACTTGCCTGTCACATATGGTGGTGTTTGAAGAGGTTTCAGGTGAGATGGAAGACACAGAGTGTGTAGTGGCTGTGGTGGATGCTGTGGTGGGGTATCACAGAGCAAGCGTGGCAGAACGCTTATGTGATGGACTCTATGCTTAGCCCAGTCAAGAGATTTGTGGTGAGAGGATGGTCTGAAGGAATGAAATTATCTGGGAAACTGAAGTGCTTCTTTCAGGTGACAGATGAATTATCTGTGGTTAGTGATTTCATCATGCGTCATGACTTGTTCATCACACCAGAAGGCAAATGAAGGACATTATTATGGCAGGACACTGTGGGCACTTGGTTGTCACCAAGATATGTAAACTGATTAGGTTACACTCTTGGTGGCCCTCTTTGGAGCCACAAGCTCACTTTCTTCTGGCTGCATTCAACGAATGTCTTCTGTCTGAAAAATAATGGAAGGTTATGGACACACCTCTTCATCCTGTTCCATTTCAAGAGGGATCGTGGAATAAACTTGGGAGGGATTTCTCAGGTCCTGACAAATTTCTACCTAGGAATATTTGGTATTTAATTTTGCTAATAGATTACCATTCCAAATGGTTGTATCACATGTTTTGTGATGCTCCAAGCACTGCGAATGTTGTTGGGTTTTGGAGCAGGTATTTGTAGTCAAGGGCTCACCCAGAACTATAGACACAGATAACAGAACTCACTTCATATCTCACAAGATACATACATTTTTGGAACTTACTGATGTTCATCATCTCAAAGTCACTTTGTACTCTCTGACCTCGAATGGATTAATGGAAAGGGCAAACAAAATAGTAAAGGATGGAAGTCAGACAGCATTGTCATCAGGACTGGATGTTGAAGAGTTGGTGAAAAATAAAATTTGAGGTTACAACATTGCACCGCATAATACCACTGGTGTTGCTCCCATCACATTTTTGAGAGGAAGAGAGGTGCATCCTAGTTTGCACCCTGAGTAGTTGTGACGCAAGAACACTTTAGGTGATGGTTGGTGCACCAGGGTGTGCTTCAGTGAATGCCCGTGTACAACAGAGACAAATTGTCATGAAGGAACGTGTGGATGCAGGTAGGAGCTTCAACAACATGGATCTTCACATAGATGATTGAGTATTGATAAAGAACCCAAGAAGGGTTATGAAAGGTTTGTCAAGATTTTTATCACCTATGCAGGTCACAAGAGTGAGTAAATGACCAGCTCTTTATGGTGACAAGGGGTGGTGGAGTAAGAGTAGCCTTTTTCACCTCTCTGATATGCAGGAGACCGCCTTTAGGAAGCTACCTGAGAAAGAAATTTCAATTAAGATGGCCGACTGCTAAGGAGCTACAGTCGGGAGCTCCCAGGCTCAGGATTGCTGTTTTGACGTAAATCCCAGCAAAGCCCATCCATCTGCCACCGCATATCGGGAATCGAGAGAAACGATCGCTTGATCTATTGCAGCGGACAATACAATAGAGCCCGAAATCGTGGAACAGGGTGACACTACGAGAACTGCACAACAATAACAAAGGGAAACGCAGGAGGCCACCATCTTGGCGGTGAAGCCCTCTCCACAGGAGGGTGGTACACTTTGCTGCCTGTACCAGGGGCATACGGCTTGTGGTCCCAGTCCACTGTTGTGCTTCGCCATGCCCAGTGACCGGTGGTCTACAGACTGCTATGCACCATCTGTTGTGGGCTATGCATGTGGATGGTTGGGGTGCCTGGGGTTACGGGTTGATGCCGGAGAACACCATTTTGGCGACAAGGCATGCTCTGAGGTAAGGGCGATGTGCACTCTGTGGCCCAACACCGTCTCGTCTGATGTTTTGGTCCTGGGTCCACTGTGGGTACTCCTCAGCTGTGCACAGCTGTCTAGTGTTCAGGAGTGGCCACTGATCTTATGCCATGTGTCCCCGTGTCCACTGCCCCGATGTGCACAGCCAACTGGTAGCAGGGAGACTACTACAACCAACATGGAAGCACCAACTCGGTGTCAAAGGTGAGCTCACGTTCCACAGATTGCGGATCATTCCACTCAGCCGCCCCCCCACCCCCATCTCGACCCCCAGTCGATGTACTGGGTTGAGCAACACAATAGCAAACTCCCGTAGCCCCATCGACACCCTACAGGTCCCCAGGATCTCTGCTGCTGCCTTGGAGATGTTGAGGCAACCGGGACAACAAGAGTGGAGGACATCTGGCTATCACCAGCTCAGGGATCCCTTCAAGCCCAAGATCATCACCAGTGAGTGCAACAACACCTTAAGGCCTGGCTGAACGAGCACCACAAGAACCCCAGCAATGGCGAGATCATGCTCTGTAAATATGTAATATATTTGTACAACGATAATTGCTTCAACTTTTCTTAAAATGTAATCTTGAGTGAATTTGCAACTTGTAAATATGTAAGTCTAACCGCTAGTATCTGTAGTAGACATATGTACTTACTACCATGCTTTGTCAGTTTAGAGTTTATCTGTTTCATATCTTTTATGTAATTCTGACGTCCTTATGTAATGTAACTGATTCTATTGAAAAGCACTCTGACACTATCGGGTAAAGTTTGCGCTATTAAAAAATGCATAAATAAAGAAATAGATCGATGTTATGGTCTGGGTGGTTGCAGGGTCAACAGGAGGCATCAGCTGCATCTTTTTCTTCTTCTTCTTTTATGTGTCCAGGCTTACCCTCTTTGGGAAGTGAGCATACCAGTCCAGAGGAGGCTGGTGTGGGGGATGTTGTTGGTACCATGGATCGAGGTTTTGTTGGGTGATGCAAAATAAAGACACATAGCAGGTTCAATGACTATAGGGGATATGTACAAGAAAATGTCAGAGTGTGGCGTAATACCAAATTTGGTAATGTTGCACTCCTACATTTTGAAAAAGCTGGGATGTGCTGTATTTACAAAAATACAGTGCACCCCTGCATTTCCCCTAGCGCTCGTGCTAAAAAAGTTGCCTAGTGCCAGCACAGGCACCCTTGCACCATGTTGCAAGGGTGCCTGCTCTACACATAAACAATCTTTAAAGGCAATTTGCTGTTTCTATGAGTGCTGCAGAATGCAGAACACAAAGAAAGAGCAAAATACGAGGAGAAACTAATAATGTCTCATCGTATTGCCACACAAAGACCAGGTTTTACTTGGCCTTAGTTTTTGGCACTGCCCCTTCCTTGTAAATATGGGGCAGCGTCAGAAAGCAATGGGGGTTGAGGTGGAACGCTCACTGCAACACCCATTGGCTGCCCCTTTACCGTAGCAGACTGCTGTGTAGAGGGGAATATTTACAAAGTGGCAATCTTGTAATTATGGGGTATGGAGCAACGCCACCGGAGCGTCAGCAAAAATGACGCTCCGATGGCATTAGGGGATTGCAAATATGCCCCTATGTGTTATTCTGATGATTTTGTACTCACTTCTGCACAGCTGTAGCTGATATATCCATGCTTTTTTACTCCACTTTAGGGGTATATTGTAGAGTTAGTTTAGATTTATCCTTAAGTTTTTGTTTTGTTTTGATTTAAGTTCTCTAGGTCTTATTGCAGTGTAATCCTTATGTGTAAAAAAAGGGGGTGGGAATGGTGTAGCATTGAGCATCCTCCCGAAGCGCTGTGTGGCATGCCCTCGCGCACAGTGTGTATGAGGACATCTTGTTTATGCTCGTAATGTATTCTAAGTTCTAGGATGGAACGAGATCTGCGAGGTCGATTGCAGCATTTAGTCAGTTGCTGATGGGCCTCATAGATGTGGGATGCTCCTGGTTGTGGGTGTATTGTCCTTGATTAAACCTACATGAACACTTACCTGCATCCGGTCCTCATCACTACACCCACTTTTATTGAGTGGCATGAGTCATGGGAGATTGAGATCGTACATTTGAATAGCATTACTGACCTTGAGGAGCAGCATCTGTGAATATCCACACTGTCATTGACACCATAGAAATCTTAGATTCTTCCCAGAGTAAGAGCTTACATTCACATGGAATCATCAAGGACTTTATAGTCGCCGCATATGGTGCTGTGCTTCTTAAAGAGAAACAGCTGCATGGAAGTCTGGACTATTTATTTTCACTGTTTACTTTTCTCCTAACAACTGCAAGTAAAAGTTGGTTGCACTTCTCTGTGACATTAGAGTCACTTATTCAACATTTTGGGTGATTGTAAAAGTTGGGGATGTTTCGGCTTTTGTTTTCCCATTAAGAGGGACCAGCAGCCTTTATGTTAGTTTTGAAAGGTTCTTCTTTAATTATAAATAGCTTTTCTTTTGAGATAGTGTCTGCCTATCCTCGGAGAGTTCTCCAAAAGGCCGCTTTTAATGTGCACCACTATGCCTTTTTGCTACCCTATATCAATGCCAGACAACGTAGAGCACTGTCTGATAAAAATGAGATATAAAATGTCTGGTACAGGGCCAAAGAAACACAGAGGTAGGAATGGAGGAAACACTCTGTCGTCACAAAGGTAAGAGATTGTCTCCTTTCTGGAATCTCTGAGACCTGCTTTTTGGTGCCCTTTCTTTATGCCGTCTAACTATCTGATACACATGAATCTGTTTCTGTTAGTCTTTGTGATCTCTCATCTTACAGACTCAGCTGATCTAACCCCATAATGCTGCAACTCCCAGCCCCTCACCAAAACACCTTCCTTATCCTATCCATCCATACTTTACTTATACTTAGGCTCCCTGTTTTCCATTTTTACGGATTTTTACAGATAAATACAGACAGAAAACAATTTGTTTTCTGTCTGCATTTATTTTTAAAAATGGATAAATACAGAAAATGGAGCTACTTTTAAGTGACTCTCCGTGCTGTCTTTCATGACTTATAGGACATCAGCTGAGCAGATGGACAGCATGGGAAATTAAAAAACAGGATGAAATTTCTTTATGGTATAATGCTAGTATTTACCAGTTGATGTATTGTTCTGTAATGACTACCTAAATAGTTAAAACACGACAGATATCAAAGTATGAGTGTGTGTCTATCAGTTAAATAAATATGGAAATGTACAGTTTGACAACTTCATTTATGCGCAAAACACAAAATAGATATGGATAAATACAGATAAAAGGGCTAAAAAATAAATATGGATAAATACAGGCGGAAATGTTTAAAAAATAAATACCATAAAACCGGGAACCCTACTTATAATTCCCACCAGATGTCCGCATGTGGAGATCGCCGTCCTAATTGAGAGATACTGTTATATTGAATTCCATTTATCAAAATCAAAGCAAAACATACAAACAGATTTTTCATTTGCCCTGTAATGTTATCCCCGCACAAATCCGTTTGGAATTTGGACTGACACAGCAAAACATAGCAAGAAGGTACCAGTTCATTAAATCCCTGAAAAAAATACGAAAAAATCAGTCTAGCCCTCTAATCAGCGCTTTATGGGAAGCCGTGACCAATGATGACAATTCAAGTTACAATAAATATCTGTTTTCATCTTTACAACAAACCAATGCGGGTGACTTGTGGGACTTGAATTTGTCGCATCCTACATTTTGTCAAGCCATGAATAAAGCAGCAAAAATTCATTCGCTAGTTGATGATAAAAGTATATTTTCGCGGTGAGCCCATGCATGGATGACAATTCAAACGTATGTCACATGGCAACCGGCAACTTACCTACATCTAATCTATCCGGTGTATCTTAAGAAAAAACTATTGGCCATGCGCGTAGGTGATCTACTGTCTCTGTCAGACAAACCAGTATGGCGATATAAAGGATCAAAAATGTGCAGACTATGTGGTGCCCGAGACGAGGACTTTGTGCATTTGGTCTGTTTATGTCCCAAACTGAACAATGCGCGTCGAGCACTTCTAAAGCGCTTTTTTAATGGGCGATGGATTCGAGCGTGTAGAACAGCCATCATGAGAAGTCTGGACTCCACAGATCCTCAGTTAAATTGTAAACTTCTGAAGTTTTTACAAACTCATGACAAAGCAGTAAAACAGAATTGTAAGTAGTATACAATAGCACAAGGATCCTGTCCAGACGAAAGACTATAAGATATTGATGTGATGATAAAACAATAGCAGGATGATATCTAGAACTGCAGAATTTTCTCCTTTTCTTACAGACCCATACGCTACATTAACAAACTGGTGAAGTGTACCTACAATTATGAATTGAATGAATTTTATAATGTTCTATTTGAACAAATCCATGATATTCTTCTGTGTTGCACCAATATTAATCAATGTTTTTAATAACATTTATTATTTTTTTTAAAAAGCGTATTTTTTATGTGTATTTAACTTGTATTGTGACGGTTTTTATTAACTAATAACAATAAACAATAAACTAAAAAAAAGAAATTAAAAACAAAAGAATTGCATTTAAAAAGGCCAGTCAACCAAACTAATGAATAGAGAACAATATAAACACATAGTCTCATTTTCAATATAGAAGTTAAATTGGAAACTTTCACTTTTTATAAAGATATTGTGACACCAACAGAAACAAATAACATCCTCTGCTAAGGTTTTCTTCTGCAGAACATGATTTTTGAATGGCAACAAGACAAATGTGAAGGAACAAATGAACAGTATTGAGCTGAAGTAAGTGAAGGATTGATTTACATATGTAAGAAACGTTTCTGGGGAGAGAATATGATGTTTTTTGTAATGCTAATGGACAAGTAAAAGAGCCAGGAACACGTATGGAGTAAAGAGATGTGTTTATATAAACACCACTTCATTACATTTCTGAACACTATCCAGGGCAATATAAATAAACGATTATCAAGAAACACTGAAAATGATTAAAAAGGACAAATCGAACATATATTATTTCCATATTACACAACTATTTCATGTAAGAACATAACAGGAACTTAATAATATGTTGTAAAAAGCAGACAGTATTTACCAAGGAGATAAACCTTTTTTCTTCCCTTTTGCATTTTAAAGTTGCACCAACTCAAACCCAATGATAACATGGGAATATATAATAAAACATCCTTATACTGGGATAAAAAAAATAAGTTGAAAAAATATAACAAATGCAATGGTTCCTCTGTGAAGTGTAGTTTTCAACACTTAATTGGAATCTTATATGAGGGTCAAACAGCAAAATATTAAAAATAATATTGCTAAAGCAAAACACTAGCATTACATTATGTGTCCGTTAGCATGCCAGAATATCATCAGTAAAAGATTTCCTATTATTTTCTATAAATTCCAATTAGGAAATATTTTTGTAAACAAATTTAGGAAAGTATATTTCCATCATACAAATGTTTTTGACGATATTGTGGGACCATACCTATGTGTCCGGTGGTCCACCTTGGCATGGGACTTCAGAGTGAGAAAGAGAGAGCAAGATGGAAAAGGGGCGTGCCCTATCACACTGATTAATGTATACTTTGGAAACTTCTCACAAACGCTCAGAAGGAATAGGCCCAAACGTACAATTGGGAATCTGGGAGATACATTAAATTGACCACATGGGCCCCCTGTTATCTAATACTGCTTGGATTACCATGGACTTTTTGGTTGACAGGAAACGTGTTTGAGACTACACCTCTGTTCTGACGGACAGATGGAAATCGCTAGAATCTGATTCTTGACATTCAAACATTGAAGATCACCAAGCATAGTGACACTTGGAGGATGCAGAGCACCTTCAGCATATACTCTTCTCTATGAGGCACATAAAAAAAATCAACACATATACAACTTTGGGACAGTGTACCAGCCGTATGCATATGTAGCACGCACTAACAAAGCAGCATCCGTGAGGGTAAGGTGTGTGGATTAGCTTTAAGAGCCTTTCCTGTTTTTCTGGTCGGACATTGCATTATAGATTATGTAGCTATACATTGATTATCTGTTACAGCATGATTGCAGCTTTTACAAGCACATATTCTTGTGTCTCATTTTAATTGTTTCAATTGGCAAACTTGTTCACATTTTGTTTCAATGTGAGTCTTAATATGTATTTGGCTCTGTTGATTATTAGAGTACTGTAGCAGTGCGGGTGTGTATGTAGCTAAATAATCAAACAGCAAAATGCTTTGGTGCCTGCTAAAATAGCAGTTCGGGTTGCAAGACAACATTTGCCTCAGCTCATAGCCAATAGCCACTACTTATAAAAGGCACGACAAGCATTGGTCTTGACCATCAGCTGTGTACCTTGACTGCAATTGACCCACATCTCTTTCTTGTCTCCAGTTTTGAAGTTGTATCTTTAATACATATCATAAATTACTAGACAAGTATTTCAGTATTAGTTCAAATAACAGTCTTTGCTGCAATGGAACATCCTGCTTGGTGAGTCACCACCTGTCCATGGGAATCTATAGACTTGAGTTCAAAAGCCTATATTTTGGTTGTGTCTGTCAAGCCAGCATCAGTCTCAAACAAATAGAGGGATAGAGGGCTTATAAATAATAATCTATCTTATTATTCATATAGGTCCAGCATACATGCCCATCAACCAGTGAAAACAAAGAGGTATGCAGTTCCTAAAAATGACGCAGGGTGTGTTAGAATCACTAGAAGATACCAAGCTGACACTGTGAGGGTAATGAGATACGCAGGAGTGAAGATCACTCCTTCTGGAAAAGAAGACCCTCACACACCCAACAAGCGGGTGTCTTGCTTCATCACCGGGTCTTGCTCCTTATCGGGCCGGCGGTGCAATGCCCAATCAGGCACCCAAATGGGGCCTTCCTATCGGAGATCTTTATTTCCAATGCTGATGAGTGAGGTGTGTGGGGGGGTTTTCTTTTTAATAGTTGGTGTAGGTGCATGTGAAGTGAGAAGTGAGTGAACTAAAACAGGGATAGGTGATCCACTTCAAACAATTTTAATAAAGCATGGTCACCATCCTGATTAAAAACAAAATAATACGCACATATCTCACCTTTAGGTGTGTGAGTCAATGTGCTAAAAGGGTCAAAGGGTCAACATGTTTCTTGCCTTGTAATGTATTAAATGGAAATTCTTCAGGACCAAAAAATAATGCGGCTACCTACACTTTTTTGGTGGTGGTCACAACCTCTAGGAGGTATCACTGGTGGCCACACGTACAGCACCCTAAAAATGTGTGGTACCACGAGTAAATTAACACAACCTGCGAGAGAAAAAAAAGAAATTACAAGTATAAGCATTACAATAAAAAACAATCCGAGATATCAGGGTAGCTGTAGACAATTGGTGATGTCAATGAAACCGTGACATGCGTCGATTGTGAGCAAACGTGTGCAGGACTTACTTCGAGCTAGCAGCAGTAAAATATATAAATCAATACACTGACCAGCCCAGAATAGGCTGCGTCAAATTACCAGGAGTAGTGTAAGGAAACTCACCCTCATAGGCTGTGACAAATTCGAGGACAGGGTGGGAGAGCACTAAATTTTAGTGTCCTAGGATATAGAAAGCAGATAAACAACAAGAAGATAAAAAGAAAAACATGGCAAAAGTATTGCAAACCTGCGTTGCGTTGAACCTCATAGTGTATTGGAGTATCAGTTAGTTAACAGAAGACGCCGTCTGCAACTGTGGACAAGCAACGTTGCGAGCAACTCGAGTGATAAATAATGTAATGTCACCCAGAGATTAAATACACGTCACTGTGTTGGTTACCGGTAAACCCATGGGTACTGGAAAGTCTGTATTATATCGCTCATCTCCCCATCAGCGACCGTCACGAAAGAGGCTAGAGCGCTGAAAGTAACACGTAGGGAGCTCCAGAACGCGTCAGATTAGCAAGGGAGGAGTAGCGTGGAGAAAACATGGGTCGCTGTCGGTACAACATGTAGCGCCTATTAGCGCGGTTCCGGACATACTCATGGGAACACGATAGTAGATTGGAGGAAAACGTGCTAGTGGTAATGTCTGTCCATTGTTCATGGGGACAATAAAGTATCCAGAGACCTGAAGCATACGGATCACGCATGCGGACATCCCCTTGTATCCAGAACCCTAAAGCATACGGATCACTCATGCGGACACACCCTTGTGATGAGGGCGGTATGGTACAAGTACTCACGATTCCGTAGTGAGGAAAACTCCGCAAACCTAAGACCTCACCAGCCACTGGAGTCTGGTTCTCGCACACCCGACTGGTTTCCTAGTTAAAAGAACACGTCGGCGTGACGCAAGGGTAGAAGGGGCGGGACATCCGGTTAGGAGCGGCGTGCTACGGCAAAAACAACGTGTATATTGGTGAGAACGCGCTCGTGGTTGCCATGGTGCCAAACGCGAGGGAAATGCGTTTCCTGTCGCTCGAGTACATGAAAAGAAGTGAGGAGTTCGAGACATTCTGCTCGCACTCAAGATACAAGAACCGGATCAGCAATTGACCACTAGAGTTACATGAAAATAAAAATAAAGATAAATAATTAAAGTTAAAGGGAGCGGAGGACCAGATTTAATATACTGACTAGGGGATAAAGGGAGCAGGCATGCTTAATTCAGCTGGAAATGATGAAAGCGGATATTTAATTCAAGTAAGCATGCTCCACGGGATATCCTTGTTGAGACCAGTTGTGTCTGCAGCCAATCGTAGGACCCAACGCTGTTCCAGTCTAAAAAGGGCTTTTTTTGACATGTGGGGATGGGATTCTAAAACAACCCATTGGAAAGAGGTGGGAGCATGTCGTTCCAATTGATAATGGGTCGTCATCTTGGTGTGTGTTTTTGCGCATCTGAAATTGCTTTTATGTTCCAGCATGCGGGTCTTAACTACACGCGTTGTCATGCCTATGTATGGTAGACCACACGGACATGTCATCATATAGATGCAGTTAGATGAATTGCAATTAGTGTGTTTGCAGATGGTCCAGGTCAAGCCATTAGGGAATACCAATTCTTTACTGATCCTTGTTTGGGGACACATAGAACAAGACCCACAGGGATAGTGTCCCTTGACAGGAGGCAGATCCCACAGCATTCTTTGTGACCTGATAGTTTGTTTCTTAGGTCTGGTGTGTATTAGTAAATCCTTCAGATTACTAGTACGTTTAAATGCGAACCTTGGTGGTTCTAAATCCAAGTCACCAGTATTGAGAATAACCCAATGTTTTTTTATGATGTTCCTGATCCTGTTGGAATCAGGGGTAAATGTAGTGACGCACGTAATGGATTGTTCAGGTTCCTTGATGTTAATTTCTAACAGGCGCTCTCTGTTATTATTTCTTGCTCGTTTACGTGCCCATGATACTACTTGTTTAGGATAGTCTCGCTTAATCAGATCATTCATGAGGGTCGCGGACTCTCTCTGGTAGTCTGCCAACGAGCTGCAGTTCCTTCTAATGCGCAAGAATTGCCCGAAGGGCAAATTTTGTCTCAATGACTTGGGATGGTAACTGCTGAATAAGAGGAGGCTGTTCCTATCTGTAGGTTTGCGGTACAGACTAGTAGTGATCTTGTCTCCTTCAAGACGGACAAGTAGATCCAGGAAGGGAACTTCTGCATCAGAGATAGTATGTGTGAATCTCAGATAAGGGTTGAGGGTGTTGATCCAACTACAAAATTCTGTACATTTCGCATAGTCTCCTCTCCAAAGAATCAGAATGTCGTCAATGAATCTTTTCCAGAGCAGTACATTCGCCGAGTAAGGGTTGGTGGAGTTGTGGATTTCTCTAGCTTCAAAAGCTGACATGTACATGCATGCTAGACTCGGTGCGAATGTACTGCCCATGGAAGTACCTTGGGTTTGATGGTACAGTTGTGTGTTATACTCAAAAAAGTTTTGAGTAAGGGCCAGGCTAGCGCATTCCATTATAAATGGTACTGGAGTAGTGGAAATACGCTCACTGTTACTTAGGGCGTCCTCGATGACCTGGAGAGTGGCTTGTTGGGGTATGTTGGTATATAACGCCTCAACATCCAATGTCAGCAATAGATCTATTTCCTGTGGGTGTTGAATACCCTCAAGGAGGCGGAGGACGTCAGTAGTGTCTTGAATAAAGGAAGGAGTAGTTCTGACCAGGGGCTGGATGAAGTGGTCAACGAACTGCGACAGAGGTTCCAAAATGGACCCAATCCCTGAAACGATAGGACGTCCAGGTACTGGAGTAGTCCCTTTATGAATTTTAGGAAGGCAGTAAAAGAAGGGGATAACTGGTTCCTTTGCTATAAGGAAGTTTGCTTCTTTCTTAGAAATCCAACCTTCTAACTCAGCTGTGGAAACCATGGAACCTATAGTTCTGGTCAACTGCGGAGTGGGAACTTCCTTAATAGGCGTATAGTATCTTATGTTGTTTAGTTGTCTGCGACATTCAATATCATAGTCAACTGAGGACATGATGACAGTTGCTCCACCCTTATCTGCTTGCTTTATTACAATAGTGTTGTCATTAGCCAGATCTCTTATAGCCATTGATTCACTGGTAGACAAATTCTGGAAGGGCACTCGATTAGTATCCATATTAAGATCTTTTAGAACTGCCTTTTCGAAAGTAAGTACTTCCGGGGGGACCATACTCCTTGTAGGCGTGAAGGTTGATGGTCTATGAAGCCCTGAGTCATCGCCCGTAGGCGGCGGGTGATCTTGAAAGAAGGCCTGTAACCTAATCTTGCGAAATAAATACTGGACCTCACATGTGTCACGAAATCTGTCTGTCTTAGGTGTGGGGACATACCCCAGACCTTTCCGGAGAACTCTTTCTTCCACAGGAGTAAGAACTCTGGTGGATAGATTGATCATCAATCTCTCTTGTCCCTGGTTTGGCTCCTGGTTTCCACTGTTCTGGCAGGTTGTTCCTGCCATTGCACTCTTTTTTGTTGTCACCCTCTTCTGCGCCCTCTTCCTTTGCCCCAGCCTCTGTCTAAAAAAGGTTGTTCAGCACTGTGTGGGAAGAAGGGTGGAGGAGGGCCTTGATGGTACAATGGATATTGCCAAAAGGGTGGTCCCTGGTAAGGAGGCATGTTGTATGACGGATATCCAGGTGGTTGGAAAGGTCTCGCTTTCTTGTTGTTGCTATTCCAACTCCCTGTGCTAGAGTCACTGTTGGTTGAGGAACCTCGTCTGGAAGGCCCTGAACTCTCATCTGACGAGTAGCTTGTTACTGTAGAGGTATAGCCTGCTTTAAGATAGGGGTATACCTTTTCTGTCGAAAACTTCTTTATATCTTTTTGAAGTTTAGATATTTTTTGCTTCATAAGGTACTCCCTATTATCGGCGAGTTCAGCATTGATTTCTGCTAATTTAGTCTTGTATGCAGTTGTTTGGATGATGACTTTAATAGCACCCTCGGCTGTCTGGATCTTGATTAACAAGGCATCCGCTATTCTTTTAGCGGTGTTAATGATAAGGATGAGCCAGTCCCTGGTGCATTTCCATGCTACCAGGGATCACTCTTTTTTGAATAGCGCATCCTCTAGAAAAAGGCAAGGAAAGTTGTTCACAATAAGCCCATTGGGAGCTATGTTTGCTCTCAAATATTAAGTCATCATGGCACCATGGAGTGTCACTTTAAGCCACTCATGTTTAAGGTTGGATAATGACGTCCAGTCTTCTGTATGGCTACCAGAGGCAGAGCTGCCATCGGGGGCCAGCAGTGATGGTGTTCTAAGTATTTCTGCCACTGCTTCATCATCGAAGCTAAGTCCTTGAAAGTCCTCCATATGGGAAGCAAAAGCTCCCAAAGGACCAGTGATTATAAAAAGTAGAATACGTCAAATTTGAACAAAAACTACTAATGAACTAGTCCAAGGGAACATAGTAGAACCACTTGGTATCCTAAATTTCCCACGGGGGTCACCCGTACAATTAATCTCAAACAAATAGAGGGATAGAGGGCTTATAAATAATAATCTATCTTATTATTCATATAGGTCCAGCATACATGCCCATCAACCAGTGAAAACAGAGAGGTATGCAGTTCCTAAAAATGACGCAGGGTGTGTTAGAATCACTAGAAGATACCAAGGTGACACTGTGAGGGTAATGAGATACACAGGAGTGAAGATCACTCCTTCTGGAAAAGAAGACCCTCACACACCCAACAAGCGGGTGTCTTGCTTCATCACCGGGTCTTGCTCCTTATCGGGCCGGCGGTGCAATGCCCGATCAGGCACCCAAATGGGGCCTTCCTATCGGAGATCTTTATTTCCAATGCCGATGAGTGAGGTGTGTGGGGGGGTTTTCTTTTTAATAGTTGGTGTAGGTGCATGTGAAGTGAGAAGTGAGTGAACTAAAACAGGGATAGGTGATCCACTTCAAACAATTTTAATAAAGCATGGTCACCATCCTGATTAAAAACAAAATAATACGCACATATCTCACCTTTAGGTGTGTGAGTCAATGTGCTAAAAGGGTCAAAGGGTCAACATGTTTCTTGCCTTGTAATGTATTAAATGGCAATTCTTCAGGACCAAAAAATAACACGGCTACCTACACTTTTTTGGTGGTGGTCACAACCTCTAGGAGGTATCACTGGTGGCCACACGTACAGCACCCTAAAAATGTGTGGTACCACGAGTAAATTAACACAACCTGCGAGAGAAAAAAAAGAAATTACAAGTATAAGCATTACAATAAAAAACAATCCGAGATATCAGGGTAGCTGTAGACAATTGGTGATGTCAATGAAACCGTGACATGCGTCGATTGTGAGCAAACGTGTGCAGGACTTACTTCGAGCTAGCAGCAGTAGAATATATAAATCAATACACTGACCAGCCCAGAATAGGCTGCGTCAAATTACCAGGAGTAGTGTAAGGAAACTCACCCTCATAGGCTGTGACAAATTCGAGGCCAGGGTGGGAGAGCACTAAATTTTAGTGTCCTAGGATATAGAAAGCAGATAAACAACAAGAAGGTAAAAAGAAAAACATGGCAAAAGTATTGCAAACCTGCGAGCAACTCGAGTGATAAATAATGTAATGTCACCCAGAGATTAAATACACGTCACTGTGTTGGTTACCGGTAAACCCATGGGTACTGGAAAGTCTGTATTATATCGCTCATCTCCCCATCAGCGACCGTCACGAAAGAGGCTAGAGCTCTGAAAGTAACACGTAGGGAGTAGCGTGGAGAAAACATGGGTGGCTGTCGGTACAACATGTAGCGCCTATTAGACCCATGTTTTCTCCACGCTACTCCTCCCTTACTAATCTGACGCGTTCTGGAGCTCCCTACGTGTTACTTTCAGCGCTCTAGCCTCTTTCGTGACGGTCGCAACGTTGCT
Source organism: Triturus cristatus (assembly GCF_964204655.1). Taxonomy (NCBI): domain Eukaryota; kingdom Metazoa; phylum Chordata; class Amphibia; order Caudata; family Salamandridae; genus Triturus; species Triturus cristatus. The sequence continues at coordinate 429,219,532 of NC_140593.1, forward strand.
TGTCCACAGTTGCAGACGGCGTCTTCTGTTAACTAACTAATACTCCAATACACTATGTGGTTCAACGCAACGCAGGTTTGCAATACTTTTGCCATGTTTTTCTTTTTACCTTCTTGTTGTTTATCTGCTTTCTATATCCTAGGACACTAAAATTTAGTGCTCTCCCACCCTGGCCTCGAATTCGTGACAGCCTATGAGGGTGAGTTTCCTTACACTACTCCTGGTAATTTGACGCAGCCTATTCTGTGCTGGTCAGTGTATTGATTTATATATTTTACTGCTGCTAGCTCGAAGCTGACTCCTTGTCGGCCGTCCCTGACAGTATGGCAGTCAGATGCTCATCCGACTGCCATCATAATCAGCCCCTAAATATTAATATGTTGAATTCCATTTAAAGAAGATAAAAAGGGTAGCTATTTTACTGTTTTAGGGGATTGACGTTTGATATTATTTTCTTTTGCAGCATATGTCAAGAAACCTACCTTTTGACCTTAAGTTTAGAGGTCTGCTGAGAGACTTGGTGAGCGTAGTTGGTCTGAATTCACTTTTGATCTATTGAGGTCAAGATTTCACTTACAAGATTAGAAAAATTCATATAAGTGTGGATTTGTCATACCTATTACTGGCTTGTGTATCTGAGGATATTATCCATTGTTAACTGTTTTTTGAACTCTTTTTTTAATTAAAAAAATAACGTGCCTGAAAAATGCCATAATATAACTGTATTTTGTCTGGAGAAGATTCTATTTATCTCATAGTCGTAAATTAAAATTTGTTCACTTTTACCTTTGTGTTAGGGTCTAATTGTTCAATTTCAAATGATATCAGAGGACTGCCTAGTTTTTAGATTCTGGTGCTAAGAATATTGGCACTGTTCTAGGAAAAAAAAGGAAAAAATATGTCATGTTTAATGAAACATTAATATACCTGATGAGGAATAATATGTTAAAAGCTGATGACAGACGGAAAAAAGAGTTAATGTTACAGAAAAGCTTAAAATGTACCTTTCCGTATATTTTTCAAATGCCTAGGTTTGTTTTTTTCAAAACGTTGCCTTGTAACAGTTTCAATTGGGATATACCTAGTTGGTTGTAAAATAGAGACCTAATGCGTATTTGTATTTCAAATATAATTTTGTACTTCCCTACACTGGTGGCCTCCGTGGGGCAGAACCTGCAGTATGTGCTGCACCATTACGAGGCAGGTCACAGGCAGGCACTCCAGAAGAGAGGATCCAGCACATTGGTTTTACTTTAATGGTGTCTCTGCTGCTTGCATTATTCTGGTAAACATTTTTGTTTTTAGAACGCAGTTTTTCCACAAAGAGTGTTAGTGTCAACCCATTAGCAGTAAGTTGTTTGTATTTGCATTTGAAAGGCCATCTCAGCCTCTCACCCACTTGGATTTCTAACCCTAAAGTAAAAACGGCAGAAAGTCAGGAACATATTTTTCTTTTGCATTTTAAAAGTCTTTCAAGTGCACTATGCCATATTAGACATTCCTCACTTTTCAGCCAACAACATATTGCATAGTTGTGGTTTGTATTATTTTTCTTTATGGGTTCAAAGCCCTAGAACATAAAGGGATGTTGGCTAAAATGCCAGAACTGGACAAAGGTGTAATACGTGATGTGTCAGGTATATCTAAAAATGTTACAAAGTAATTTAGTCCATTTCAAAATCTGCTTGTTTCACACATAAAACAGAAGGTAAACTCTGCTCACATATTTTGTAAGCATTCAGTTTTACAAGCATTCTATGTGTTAAAACATTAATTACCATTATTAATTGAGTTTCCCTTTGTGCAATGGAAAGTTTTATGCCAAGCGCCACACCACAACAATGGTACAACATGGACAGTTGCAGTGATAAGTAAAAGACAGCTGTCAGTAGGTGACGGAACATCACATAATTTACAAACACATATGGAACAGGTATAACACAGGGAGCCAGCACACTAAAGAGGGAGTGAGAACAGTTAAATTACCATTTTTGCTCTCCGTTAAAAAGTCATAGCTATACAAGAAGCACAATACACCATGAAGAAAGAGCCAAACCTCTGATTGAAATGCCATACATTCATGTACTCACACAGGATAATGAAACCCACCTACCTAGCGTGGTATGGTCGGGCCACTGGAATTATGCAGCAGCGCTGACTAAATTATGGGGCAAGAAAATGCAAATTATGTGGCACACTTTGTGATGGCATTACTTCAGAATTTTGATATTCTTTTCTAAACGTTAATAGTGTCACCTCAAGTGTCATCTCATTCCTTTGCATAGGGCTTTCTACTGTGTGGCAACACAAGTCACTGCAATTTTAATACCTTTTGATCTGTTTGACCAAGAAACAAACTGTTTTTGTTAAAATCTGTAGGTTATGTAGCAGAGGATGGATTTTGTGGCAAATGCTGCAAATCCTTAAATATACAGTAAACACTGCAGCTGCAGAATCACATAATTCCATTGGCCATCAGTGGGCTCCCAAACACAAACACCCAAAACTTGGATTTAGTGTGAAAGGGGATAGAGAGATTTTTATATGGATCGAGGATACTATCTCCTATACTTCAACAGTTGCACAGTGGTATCTTACAACTGGTGTTCTGTAATGTTAAAAATATAATATCCTTTGAAAGTTTATGCCCATCTGCATCTTTCTATGGAGATGTAGTATCTATATTAATACAAGGAGTCAAACCATAAATGCAAACTTGTTTTGCATTCCTTCTGAACAATACTAGGAATGATCAATGCAGTGTTTGCTAACACAAATTGGGCTTACCCTTCCCAGCTTTCCTTTGGTGTACGTGCAGGTATCACAAGATGCTTACATCACATGCCGCATGTTGCCAAGCAAGGGTGCTTTCAGAGCCTTCTGAGCTACAAACAACTTTAAATACTGCAGCTCCCACCTGTGTGGTGAATGTAGACAGAATTAATGTTGTTAAAAGTAGCTTAATCCTCAACATGGCATCCTTGAGGAAGTAAACAACAGAGCTAAATTAACCAGGGAAATAAATACGTTAAGAGATTTTGCTTTTCCTCCATTAACTCTGCAAACCGCTACCCTACTTATCGTCTACCTGGCAGAGTGTGCAGCTATACGGGCATACAACCACTTGCTTTGTTTTTTTCCTATGAAGAGCATCAGACTGGTAGAGATAGGACAGGACATAGAACAAACTTAGAGGTGCAACCTTAGTCCTGATGAAAGCCTAGGACCCAGAGCGGCCAGTGAATAGGCTGAAAAATGTTGACCATTATAGAGATGTATGAACAATAATAGCTGTGGACATCCATATTTATTGCTTTTAAACTATACCAAAAGTACCCAATATAAATGGAAAGCTGGGTGACCCTTACAAATTTTTATCTCTAAACCGCAAATAGGAGACTATCCTAAGTGCTCCTGTGACATGGTTGAGCCCATCCTGGTTTATAAGAACGATATCATAAACATAAAAATGATGCTTCTTATGCAATCAATATGAAAACAAGCATTTATATTATTGTTGCAAAATTCATCAGTGTTCTAACAATTCATCAATGTTAGCACAGAATTAATTCATTCTATTTCATATCACAACCCAGATTGTATTCACCATTGTAAATGATTGTCATCAGTAATGTTTGACCAGTTGTTTTACTTTTAGTCGCTGGACAGTGTACTAATTTCTCATTAACATGAACATAAACGTAAGACTTCCCTTACATTTGATATGCATGCAAAATTTCAAATCATGACAGAATTATTCAGTGCTCCAACAATTAATCAATGTTATCACAGAAATAATTATTTTTCATATTGCATCATACATTGTAATCACCCTAGTGCATAATTATCGTACGTTATGTCCAGTCATTTTTCTTTAATCTTTTATAACCGGGCTGTGTGATCAATGCTTAATAATATCTCTTTCTGCTACCAAGATTTGTTATATTATATTACTACAGATCCTGCCCCAATGGACACTTTACATCTTTCTTGTAACAAACCATCACCACTGTTTCCTTTAAATAACTACTGATCCAAATCCCTCACACATAAGGATAAAAAGTGCTACAACTTTAACCATGAACACTCCAGCATGCCACTTTCATACTCGATTATCTTGAAGCCTTTAGGGTTTCTGGGTGAAAGCCACTAGCATGCAAGGTACTGTTTCCTGCATTAGGCTTTCTATATAGTGTTGTTGTCAATTTGTCTTTCTCAACTATGAGTTTAACATACAAAAATTCTAGCTCATCCTGACTAATTTTGCTGGTAAAGTTTAGATTCAAAGAACGGTAATTGATATCAATTACAAACTGTTCTGCTAAAATGTTACTGCCCTTACATATCACAAATATGTCATCTATGAAGCCTACCCACCAATTTATATGCTTGCTCCATTTTTCTGTTTTTGATCCTTGGAGTACCTGCTCCTCCCACCAAAACACTGAAGAATGTTGCCACAATAATTTTACATTTAGTTTGCATATCGAATGTATTGGAATAATTGTTTTTATGATGATGATCAGCACAAAGGTTGTATTTTACAGAAAAGTCAAAATCGCATAGTGCATCATAAGCAAGGCCTCAGTGGAAGCCAAAATGTGTAGATAGGTTCACCATGCATCCCAAAATAATAAACACTTTGACTGTATACCATCTCCTGAGTGCCGGCTCTTCTTGTGAAGTGAACAGGGGCATTGTTAGAGTTTATGTGAGTACCGCCACTAGCCAGGCACTATCAGTGGTCAGTAGCCAGTTGGCAAGCGCAGTTATAGTTAGGCTCAGATAATACACACACAAAACCATAGAAATTCAGCAGTTATAGTTACCTGAGCAAACTATAATTACACCCCCCAATGCAATGCTTATGACCACACATATTACATCACTCATGACATGGTCAGTGACATCACTGATGATTTCACTGTTGACTTCTCAAATGAAAGTGCCAGCATAGAACTGTGAGTGGGTGTGTGAGTACGTGCATAGGTCTGAGAGTGGGTCTGGGAGTACCTGTGTAGGTGTGTGAATAGGTCTATCAGTACCTGCAGAGATGTCTGAGTGCCTGTGGGAGTACCTGGGTGGCTCTGTCAGTGGGTGGGTCTGTGAGTTCCCATGCGGTTCTATCAGTGGGTATGATAGTGAATGTGTGGATCTGTGAGTGAGTGTGGGAGTGGTTGTGTGGGTCTGTAAGTGGGTGTTCAAATGCCTATCTGGTTCTGTGGGTGTGTGAGTTGCTCTCTGAGTGCCTGTATGAGACTGTAAATGGTTCTGTCAGTGCCTTCATGAGTCTGTGAGTGGATCTGTGAGTGCCTGTGTGTGTCTGTGAGTGGGTGTGTGATAAACTTTGGGTGTGTGATAAATTTTGAGTGGGTGTGTGAGTGCCTGGGTGTATCTGTGACTAGCAGTGTAAGTGTCTGTGTGGGTCTGTGAGTGTGTTAGTGGGTGTGTGACTTCCTGTATAGATCTGTTACTAGGTATGTGAATGCCTGTGTGGGTCTGTGAATGGGTATGTTAGTGTCTTTGTGGGTCAGTGAGTGGGTGTGTAAGGGACTGTGAGTGGGTGTGTGAGTGTTTGAGTGGGTGCCTGAATAGGTGTCTGACTGGGTCTATGAGTGGGTATGTGAGTGTCTGTGAGTGGGTGTGTGAAGGACTATGAGTGGGTCTGTGAGTGGGTATTGGTGTGGGAGTGGGAGTGTCTTTGGGGGTAAGTGAGTGGGTATGTGAATGGCTGCATGGGTCTATAAGCAGTTGTTTCAGTGCCTCATAGGTCAGTGAGTGGGTGTGTGAGTGACTATGTGGGTCTGTGAGTGGGTCTGAGAATGCCTGCATGGCTCTGTGAGTGGGTGTGTGAAGGCCTTTGTAGGTATGTGAGTGGGTGCATGACTGCCTGTGTGGGCTTGTGAGTATGAGAGTACCTGTCTGGGTATATGAAAGTGTTTTTTTTCAAAGTACGTGAAGTAAATACTGTCTCACATAATTCCGGACATACTTTAGAGGGAATCTTCACAAATCAATTATCCCTCCATTTCCAGGCGGCTTTACCTCTCGTATGGTCTGACCATCGCGCCTTACTATTTGAAGTCCCATCCACTACACTACCCAACCCCACTGCCTCTCCTCCAAAGCCCAATATACCACGACCGTGGCACAAAATAGATTCTGACAGGTTAGGGAATTCACTATCTGCTTTCGATCTGACACGATGGCAGCTAACTATCATTCATAGATTACTAATGTCATAAACACACTGACCCCAGCAACCATATCAACCAGTCAATGGGAAAATCCCTCAGAACTTTGGAACTCTCACAATCTTAAAGAACAAAAAATGATCTGCGGCAAATTAGAACGGAAATGGAGATTGAACTATATCGAGGAAAATAAGACCACATATAAGCAAGTGCTAAAAATCTATAAATCAATGATCTGTGCAAATAAAAACGTCTATTTCTCCGAAAAAATTTAATCTTCAAAAATGTAACCAAAGAACTATTGAAAATGGTCAAAATACTATCTACTACAGCTCAAATTAAGTCGTTTAATGCTAGTCAAGACTTTTGAGATACTCTAGCAAAAACATTCCAGTCAAAAGTACATAGTGCTTATTCTACTTTCACCCCAAACATCCCCAAAATATCAAATAACTACAATCTTGAATCAGAATTTGATACACAATGTTGCTTTTCGAACTTTACCCCTTTATCCCAAGAGCAAGTCAGGAACCTCCTACCAGGCACTAAATCAGGTTCCTCAGATAATCCATGTCCTCCTAAAGTGTTACATCTTGCAACGGAAGCTATCTCTGCACACCTTACACCAATTTTTAATGGAAGTATTCTCACAGGCACTTTTCCAAAGCTATGGATGAAAGCTGCAATTCTCGCACTTCTAAAAAAAGGCTACCCTTTCAGTATCTGACCCTATGAACTATCAACACATATCACGTCTACCCCTGCCAGCTAAAATATTAGTAAGCACTCAATCAGCAACTATCTGCTTTCATAAAAGAAAACAGTCTGCTAAATAAGTCCCAATTCGGCTTTTGGATCCAGCATAGCACGCAATCAATATATATAATAGCTGCAGAGAGCATTAAATCCATCATTGATAAGGGAGACAATGCAGCCTTGATACTCCTAGATTTCTTGGCAGCGTTTGACACAGTCAATCATGTCATTTTAATCAACCGCCTACACGACCTGAAATCTGAAACAAAGCCCTCTCCTTACTTACCTCCTTTTTGGCTGATAGGGAACAATACATCATGCTAGAGAAATTTGCCTCCACAACTTGGACTCTTCCTTGTGGCACTCCCCAAGGAGCCTCTCTAAGCCCTACCCTATTTAACTTGTACATCAGTCCTTTGATTAAACTTGTTTGAAACTTTGAGTTCTCAGTTGTTTGTTTTGCAGACGACACACACATTGTGGTGTCTGTTACAGGAAATCCAGCCCATACAGCCTCACAGTTCCAACTCTGTATGGGAAAAATTGGAACTTGGATGGTGGAAAACTGCCTGAGATTAAACTCAGGCTAGACTGAAATTTTACTCTTCAGAAACAAAACTAATCTCTAGTCCCCAGCTTGATGGCCACCAGATATGGTTCGTATCCCATCTCCAGTGGAAAAGGTTAGAAACCTGGGGATCATTTTTGACAAAAAACTCTCCTTCAAGAACCGAATCAATCAAACAGCCTACTCAGTCTTCTTTATTTTAATGATCCTAAGAAAAATTCAACCCTACATTCCTTCCAATCTTCAGAAACAAATCATGTCAGCACTAATTTTATCCAAACTTGACTAATGTAATGGACTACATATCGGCCTACAACAAAAAATGGCATCTAAACTTCAGACCTTACAAAATGCTGCAGCCTGTCTCATTCCCACTCTCCCCAAATCTCACTCAGCTACCATGGCACTGAACCAACTGCACTGGTTGCCTGTGAGTAAAAGGTTCAAGGCTTTGTGCACAGCCTTTAAGGCATTACACAACATCAGACCAGTTGCCCTCAAATAGGCCTTGCGCTGGTACATACCCCCTAGACTCCTATGTTCGTCAGGTTGAAAAATATTGAGGTGCCAAAATTCAGACTTGCCAGTTGGGGAAGTAGAGGCTTTGTAACTCATACTACTAAGTTATGGAGCTCTCTTCCTTTCGAACTAAAAACCTCTTAGACCCTTTTACATTTTAGCATTGAAAATGTGTCTCTTTTAATCCAGAGGCCATAGTATATCTAACCTGTGTCACTGACCACCCTCATGCACTGCAGCGCCAAGACACCCTTGGGTATACAAGCTCTAAATAAAACTCTATGACATAACATAACAAGATTAGCTGATCCATCATGGATTTCAATGGGGGCTGTGCTGAGGCTTGTGGGGATCCATGGAATCCCAAAATTGGGGAATAAAACACAATATATCTCAATTTTGTGTATTCACATTGACTATTTTTTGGCCCCCCCTACTAAAAGATCTGAATTCATACCCAAGAGGCATGTCGGACCTGTTAATAAAGTTGGACGGAATTCCATGTCAAACCTCTTATAAATTGATAACGATGGATGTAATATCCCTGTACACAAGCACTGAACATCAAGTAGGCTTGAAAGCTTGACAACATTTTCTAGGACAAAGAAACATCCAGTACCTTGAGCACAATAAAATGCTCTTGGAGATGACATCCATGTGTCTGAATAACAATATCTTGTTGTTTAATAAGGAAATCTATAAACAACAATGTGGAACTGCTATGGGATTTTCCTTTTCACCCAATTATGAAAATTTGTTAATTGGGTGGTGGGAACAAAAATGTGACTGGGCGCCCAGCCATCACACATATACTGAAAAAATAAAATTGTGGTTGCATTTCATCGACGACCTCTTGGTAATTTGAGATGGAACAGGACAAGATTTTGCAGACTATTTCAAAATACTAAACAATAATTCGAAAAATCTGAAATTGACCTTTGAAATCAGCAATAACAGAGTCAATTTCTTGGATACTGAGTTATTGTATACAATAACACTGTGCAGACAACTCTACACAGAATGGAAACAGCGACAAATGCCATCTTGCATGCAGAGCGTTTTCATCAGGACAATTTAAAATGGAGTATCCTCTATGGGAAATTCTTAAGAATTTGCAGAAATTGTTCTATGGATCAAGACTTCACGGAACAGAATCAAAAAACGCAAATCAGATTAAAAAAGAGAGGGTATCCAAACAGAGTTATCAAAAACAGTCTTCAAAAAGTGAAAGCAAAAAATCGGTCGGACATTTTGTACAATACTGAAAAGAAAGAGTAAACAAACATCATCAGGCTCATAACAACATTTTCTGCTGAATCAAAATGACTTCAGAAAATCATGCTGAAAAATTGGGAAATATTACAATTGTATTCTACAGCTGCCAAAATAATGGGAAGTAATCCCCGAATTACATATAGAAGAGATCCAAATCTAAGTGACAAGTTGACACACAGTCACTGCAAAATGGATAAAAAAATATGGCTACATACAGAAGGTTTTCGGAGCTGCAACAATTGCAAAGCTTGCCAAATAACTATGAATAATAAACAAGTAAAGATGGCTAACAGTTCAATGTGGAAAATTAAACAACACATAAATTGTAAAAGCAAATTTGTCATCTATGGTATTGAATGCCCGTGCAGAAAGAAATATGTGGGGAGCACTACATGTGAATTGAAAAAAATAATTCTTGAACACATCAGAGCAATGTGCAAAAAAGATTGCAGCAATGCAGTGGCAAAACATATGGAGGAACAACATGAGAGCAATTGGGAAGAACTGTAATATTATGCAATTGAACAAATCCCGACATTGGAGAGAGGGGGTGATCAAGAGAAATTACTATGACAAAAGGAATGGAAGTTTGTTTTATCATTAAGAACTTTAAATCCCTTGGGTCTGAATCAAAATGAAGAAATGTATGTGCATCTCAAAGGTTAGTGGAACTATCGTAAGGATACGTCTGGATATCTAATAATCGGCAAATAATAGTAAAATCAACAAAGTTTGAGAAGTTTGATGGCAACGATCAATGTTATAGAACATATTGTAATAAAACAATCAGAGCATTATGGGACTATGAAGGTATCATTTTTAAACCCACTGGAGGGAACACATGTATATCAAAAGGTATAAAAGAAAGGAAAAAGAAAAGAAGGATGTGTAAAAAGTGGGGGCATCTAAATAGGTGTGGAGATTGGACAACAACAAAAAAAAAATCGGCCAATTCGCACCAACATATGACAAACTTAGATTGATGAAGTCTGCTCACTAGAAGCCACAAATGAATATGCACTGATTACCGACGCAATTAATTTGTAACTTTTCATGCCATACCAAACTGCAAATCAAAATTGAATTGAATTTTGTAACATTAATGTTTTGAATCAATTTATATTTATTCTTCCCAATTTTTAGAAAGTTTGCACTTTCAAATTAAATTATAAGCTTTTTTTTCACAATTCACAACAAAGGCACTTTAATATTGCTTGGTTTGCACATTAGCACAATTTGCACTTTTGCTCATATGAGTTTTTAATCAAAGTGGACTTCCATAACCAGAATACTTTGCAGCAACAGGAAATGAGCAAATGTGTTTGTGACAGGAAATGGGGGTGATTGTGGCAGAACAACCTGTGGTCAAGGTCTGAAGGAAGACCGAAACCCTTTGGGTTGCGAATTTGTACTCACAAGCTAGCATTGCTTTTGGGCAGAGGGAGCAGCAAACATGGACTTACTTTCAATAAGGAAAAGCATTTTTTGACTTGCATATAACTTTGGCACCGTTTGATGGATCTTCAGAAATGTTTTCAAAAAGTGGAGGATCAAACAATTTGCTTTTCCCATGCAATTTCTCATAGGGATTTTGAACACAACTACAGCCCAAACTACTGGACAGAATTTCTTTGAATTTGTCAGAGAGGTAGCCCTTGGTCCAGAAAGAGTCAGTTTTGCAATTTGGTGTAAATCCCTTCAATACTTGCAGAGGAATTACAGGGAAAAATGGTATATCTAAGGATCGTGGATGATCCATAACCTCATGTGCCACCAGCAATGCTGTGATTGGCTGCCCACAGCCTGACTGGGAGGTTGAAGCCACCATTTTAAGTATTGGTGAACGGTCCCAGGGTCTTAAAATGTTTCTAGAAAATGATTAAAGGGGTCAGGGTAGAGATACTCTGACCCCATGGGTGTGTTAGAGGAGTATTAGAGAGACCTATAACTACCTACTGGCGAGCGCCAGTAGGTAATAAATAATCAGTTATATAATCAGTTAAGAGCTTGGATCTTCAGCAGATGAAATACCAAGAGAGGTGTTGGATTTTCATGAGGAAATGCGGCTGATGAGAATGGTGACACCCCAGTGTAGCAAAGGAAGAGGAAGGGGGCGAGGAAATGTAAAAGAAGAAGAGGCAAAAGGAAAAGGCAACTATACGAAAAGACCAAGAAATAGCACACCCTGACTGACCTGATCCCATTAACAACACCTGTTGTCAAAGACACATCAGATGTGTCTTTGACTGCTGGTCAAGAAAAGATAGGGCTTGAGCTTTTGTCCCTAGACAGGACCAGATTTTGTTACCCTCAGGAATGAAACTTACAAATTTGTAAGGAAATTGAAACTGCAGAAATACTATGCCATGCGGAGCCCCAAAAGTAACATAAGTGACAGCAGCTCTAACACAACCACCATTCAGTTCTCCATTGGTGATATCCCTGAGTTATTGCCCACTAACAGTTTTAATGAGGTGGAATCAATTGGCAGTTCCTCACAAATCCAAGAGGATTCTGAGATTTCCCAACTTGAGTGCATTGGATTTTCCACAGATTATACTGTTGACAGTGGTTTAAACTCAGGCAGCAGATTTACACCTCAATTACCTAGTGGAAATCTTATTGATGTGTTTCACAAACTTGTAGTTGATGACATCAATAAACTTAGAAGAACCGCATGCCACAAAAATAGTAACAACTTTACCGCAAATAATTGGCGTGAACTAAATGCCTCAAAGACAACAACTCGATCATCATAAAGCCTTCAGACAAAGATAGAAATGTTGTGATCATGAACAAAAGCCAATATGAAAGGGAGATGAACAGACAACTGAAAGTTAAAGATCACTACCAAGAGTTGAGAATCAATTCAATTAAGGAATATCAAAGTCAATATCACACTTTGCTTGGTTGGATCAAGAGCTACTTTCACTGGACGAGTATACATATCTAAATAGTTGATCACCTATGGATACCAGTGATCTATTGTCTCCCCGAAATACACAAAGATCTCTACCACCCCCAGGGGAGGCCCATTGTAAGCATGATGGGCTCATTGCTTGAGAACACCTGAACATTTTTAGATCTTTTTCTATACCATTATGTTACAAGCCTTTCATCCTATATACAGGATATCAATGATTTTCTGTGTAAGATCAACAATATACCATGTTGCAACGGCTACATTATGGTGACAATGAATGTTAGCTCACTATATAAGTCCATCATACATCAATTTGTCTTCAAGGCATGCCGATACTTTATGAGATCCAGACCACTGGCAAATGCTTAACACACCACCATGCTACTAACCATGCTCTTTGTTTGCCTTACCCATAACATCTTTCTTTTTGATAAGAAGATTTATCTTTAGAAATGGGGCACCGCATTGGGGACATCTTTTGCCCCATATATGCCAACATCCATATGGGTTGGTGGAAGAAAGAGATGGCATGGGCTTATTGTAACATAGAATATATGAATAGCAATGTGCTTTGGGTGTGCTTCATCGATGATTTATTTATTCCACAGGACGGAGATGCGGCACCTTTACAAGTATATATTGATGTGCTTAACAATTCCATTCAATATACAATGGACAGCCAAATGGAGTACACAAGAGAATGAATTTTTTAGATGTCAAACTACAGGTGTCTGATGAATCTATTCAAATCACCATTTTTCGTTAAAAATAAATCCTGCAACTCCATTCTACATGGAAATAGTAGTCATCCATCATCATTGAGGTGGAGCATACCTTACAGCCAGTTATTTAGAGCATGTAAAATCTTCACTGATGCCCTATTCGAAATTGAAGCCAGAGCTATGATTTAAAGGTTTTTAGAAAGAGGATTTCCTGTAAAAGTACTCAGAGAAGCCCAACAAAGAGTACTAGCAAAAAGCAGAGATGAATTGCTTTTTAATCAGAAACAGAAAAACCAAAGGGCTCTGGTACATGATCACATCAATAAAGAGAATACCATAAGATTTTTTGATGGAATACAATACTGAACATTGCTCAATTTGCTCCCTTTTAATGTGCAATTGGCATATATTACAACATGATGATCACCTTAAAGATATAATTGGCCAGCATCCCAACATCACATATTGAAAAGTTCTGTCGCTTGCAGACATTTCAACGAAATCTATGTTCTTACAAGCTGATGAAACAGATTGGTTAACTAACATGAACCTGGGTTTCAAAAAATGCATTAGTTGTAAAGCCTGTAAATTTGGAGTCAATCGCACCACTTATGATACTTTTGGAGGAAGAATGTGTAAGATTAAGGAAAGAATTACACGTGAAACTGACTTTGTTGTTTACATCCTTGAAAGTAGTTGCAGGGGGCGTGGCTACGGTGCGGATGGAAGGAGACGTGTCTCGCTAAGTCTCCACTCCGTATTCTGAAAACGCTACTATCCCTGGCCGCCGGACCTGCTAGCCGGGTCAAGACTCACTGCTTCATGTCCTGACCCTGAGGCATCAGCTTCGCTGGAGGTGAGCAGCCCCATGTGCCTTCCACGATCGGGGTGCCTGCTCGGCTGCGGTGTAGACCCCTCCGGCCACCATCTTAAGACAGCATCGGCTGTGGAGGCCTGCCCGGGGACTACTGGCTCTATCGAGGCGTGGCAGGAGCGACTGGCCCCATCAGCGGAACCTACGGAGCTGGCAGGGACTGCTGGCTGCTCCATACCCTGGGCTGATCGGCAAGGGCCCCACAGCCCCCAGTGCCTCTCGGAGCATCTTCGGGCTCCCCTGCTACGATGTTTGCTTTGCCCTGGAGATGAGCCGGGGAAGCGCTGCTTGGTGCCCATTACGCCTGGGAGGCTGCTGCTGCCTGGCATGGGAGGGACGCGGGGCCTGCCCCCCTTAGTGACTGGGGAGGCCCTACTGGATTTGCTGCCCTACCTTGATCCTGCCAGGCCTTCAGCGGCTTGTTTGTGGCCTGATCTGCCTTCGCCCCAGCGGCCTCACACTGCGCTTGCGGTCTCGGCCGCGGGGGCCCCGCTGTGCTGATACTCCGGAGGTGGATGCCCACTACGCCCTGTCCTCCCAGCCCGCTGCAGATCCTCCACTCCACACTATCTGGAGGTTCGCCGGTGGCGTTTCCAGGGCCCCTGAGCCGGCGGAGGGCCCGCAACTGGAATGAACTGCAGTGAGTGAGGGCTTAGCGATTTACCGGCGGGAAGCCTGGGAACCACCGTGGGACCTCCTGCTGCTTTCACCCTGCTGAACTGCCTCCCCTGCCTGGCTGTGTTGGTTGGATCCCGAGGGGGCCCCCTCACTCCTGGGACATTGTGGCTGTGCGAGGGTGAAGCCCCCTCTTATGATTATATCCTGATCCTCCTCTGCATTTGATTGTGGCCCTGTAACATGCCGGTGGCTGTGCCCTCGGGCCCTGGACTGCGTGGCCCCTGAACCTTGTTTTTTTTGCTGGTGATGCCTGACAGCCCTGCCCTGGGATATGCAGCTTTGTTCACTGTGGTAGTCCGGCAACAGAGCCCCTGAGACATGCTGATTTCCCTTGCTACATGATGCTCTACATTCGCTGCTGAGGGTGCACAACCGCTTTGCCTAAGCTGCCATTACGCTGGGAGAGCCGGTGTGGAGGCCGGATAGTCCTTGAGCATCCTGCTACAATCCTGCCCTCTATTGTAGGATGCCAACCGTAACTTACTGCCTTCTGTAATGGACCTGGAATAGCTCTGCAGCTTTGGTGTGGTGTGTCCTTGGCCTCCTTCTGGCCATTGGTCCAGCGAAGTTCAAGGTGCTCCATTGTCTAAATCTCCAATCTTCATAGGGCATATCCAGCGCTGAGAGCCAACCCCCTGTCCTACGCTGCACTGTTGGTGCTCTCTCCAGGATCCACCTTTAGCCTTGACCCTCTTTTACCGGGCCCTGGGCCCTCTCTGGAACCGCCGAAATGCACCCAAACATAAAGCCAACAAGGATGCTGAAGTCTCGGCTTCCGGAGATAATCCAGTTACCTCCCTCTGGTCCAAGACAAATCTTCATGCACATGAAGACCCTACCTCTTTGACAGTGGCGTCGGGGAAACCTGCATCCGACGTACCAATCATCAAAGCTTTTATGTCGGCTTTCCTACAGGAAATCAAGGACAAGATCGGCTCCCTTCACCATGATTTTAAGGGTGGACTCCACGACATACGCAAGGGTGGTACAGATATAGGCGATAGGGTCTACGGCCTTGAACTGAGGAACTTCGATTTTTGATCGCGATCGAATCGACCCGCCATTTTGTGCTCCACCTCCATTTTGTGTTGCCATCACTCAGGCAGCACGGCAAACAAAGTCTATTCTGCTTTTTCTGCAGCCTGGTGTCGAAATACGCTTTCTGCCTCTGTTTGCAAAGCTGGTGTTAGGACTGGCCGAGTACACTAATCCCTGTCTGGCTTTTCTAATCCCCGTCTCAACTATCTGTTGGTTCACACTATTCTTTTCTGACTTTATCTTATCGTACGGCCTTCACTGTCTTCTGCTAGCATTCTCTCGTTTCACAACTGTCCTCCAACACACACAAACGTATCTCGCCACCTGCAAGTTAGTTACGAATCCATTAATGAATTAGCTTGAGGGAGGGGTGGCAAACATAGTTGGAGGAGAGGTCTCTTCGAGTCATCTGACACTTTTGTTTTCCAATCTCTCCTATTGGTTCTGTCCTGTTTTCTAACTTTCCTTATTGGCTCTTTCTTGTATCTTCTGGGAGTGTGTTTGGTTAATGTATAGGTTATCTATATGATATATGAGTTTGTGCGCCACAGAGTGAAGTGGCAGTCTCCTGAGAACCTACCTTGTGTACTTCTGGGATAATTGTACTAGCTGCAGCTAATAAATCTGATCTTCTAACGCCGACAGTGTCCCGTGTCTCTGTGTAGCTGAGCAGGAGAATCCAGGAGACTAGGGCTTACCCTGCGCCGCCAGGCCCAAAAGGTTCTGGTTCTTCAACTGGCGCCCAACGTAGGGCAGCTTCAGTGGTACCGGTTCTGCCTGAAGGTCGTGAGGAACCCCGCAAGAATATTCCGGAGGGTTCGCGAGCCACATTAAGCGACCCATGTATGTCGAAAGTGGTCCGAAGGTCTTTTGCAGCGCGGTTACTCCTTCCTGACGGCTACTGACGACCGCTGCCCTGACTGCCGCCCTGCCTTGGCCCTTCCTTTGGTGATGTATGGTAAGGCGAGACGATAGACGGGCCTCTGTTGGCGGGAGAAGATGTCCCTAGTTAAGTATTTTCGTGGGTCGCGCCCACAATTTTTGTCTTTTTGTTTTCTTGGTATTTGTAGTCCTTAGATTCGACTATTGCAATAGCCGAAGCCGAGGGTAAGTGCATTTGTGCTGCGTAAACTGAGTTTTACCCCCTTGAAGTTTGTGAACAGTCCGGTGATATCACGAGATGCCTGGTCTGACTAAGTTTGGAAGAATTTGTTGCTTTGGTTGTAATAGGGATTTCCGGCTTGAGGACTCCGATTCCTTCGGTTGGAGCTCCCACATATGAGCTCTATTCGAAACATGGTATTGGCCCCATTGCCTTTAGCGAGGCATGGACCCGATACACGAAGAAAGATGGTGTTCTAAAATGGCCAGAAAATGGTAGTTTCGATCCTGATGTGCTAGACAATTTAGAAGCAGTCTTATTCAAAAGAAAAGCCCGGCAGGCAATGCTTGACTCTTTCCACCTTTGGCGTAAGGAAGCCAAACAGAAAGAAATTAAACAAGCAAAATGAGATATAAAAGCACAGGGTATGACAATTATACAGGCTGCCTAACAGTTTAAAGACGATGAAATTGATAATGCGACTGAAATCGCAGAAAGACAGCATCGTATGGCGATAGATAAATGCTATCCGGTGTTGCCTGTTTCCCCTTTTGATAATAAAAAAGATACAGAAGAAGATCCCCTAATGTCCCATTTATTAAGGTTGCCTCCGCCCTATGCACAAAGTGCCAATGCACCTCATCCGTGACAGCCTGTTCAGCCGCCAGCGGTACCTCCTCCTGTTCCGGCTCTTCCGCATTTGCCTCCCCCAGTATTACCGCCTCTGCCGGTTTTACCGTTAACTCCAACTTCTTTGCCCTCATCTCCTGATCTCAGATTTCTCTTGCCTTCTGCTCCTCCTGCAGTTATCGATTCTCCTTCTGTCAGTCCTCCTAATACTTTGTCTCCAATTCTTATGTCTAATTCTCCGTCTGTGCGTAAGCGTCTCACAGACACAGTCACGGGTATTCTATCTCCTTTCTTTGAAGCTTTAAATGTGTGTCCGGCTTTTTCTCGAAGACAATCTCGTAGTCAGTTCCCAGATTTTGAAGAACGAGAAAGGTTGGACTCTCTTGCACAAAAATGGATCAAAAAGGGTCCTCAATACAGTGTGCCCGATATTATGCCTACCTTTTTACAATGGAATGCGCCTACCCAAAGATATGTTTTTAATGCAATGTGCGACACACTCATTAAAGGATGGGAAGATGTGAGTTCGAGTCCGATCCCACAAGATCCATTAGAGGTTCAGACCGATTTTGATAAAGGACTTATTGTGGGTTCTAAGGTTGAGAAAGCTGTAAGGACACTTATTTCTTATAGATCCCTATTGTCCTCTCAGGCTTTCCTTGATTCTGATCCGTCGGTTAAATTGACACTGAAAAATTATCCCATGAGAGAGGTTCCTCCAGTATGGAAGGAAGAGGTTGCGGGAGTAGGTGCTAATCCAGCAATTCCTGCTCATTTTCAACGCATATGGGTACATGTCCCTTGGAAGAGATCTGAAGTCTTGGCCCTTAAACAGACTCTACCGGATCCTCGTAAAAACCCTGCAGGTTATTATAAAGAATTATCACAGACAGTTGATGCTTGCATTATGAATCTAGCAGATATCGATATGTTGATGGGAAATGTAGTCCCACAGACAATATGGGCTAAGATTCGTAGAGAGGATCACGCGCAGGAATTAGGTGCTACTTGGGATGTTATAACTACCATGGATAGGGATCAAGTGGGTGGTGCAAAGCCTGACGCTTTGATTTCGTAAATTCCCTGGTAGAATCATTACATTGATGAAAACTATGATGCCTGCATTGAGAGTAAATTGGGATAAACTAGCAGCATGCAAACAAAAGAAATATGAAAGTGTCTCTGATTTCTTTACTCGTTTCGAGGAGACCTTTATCGACCACAGTGGTCAAGACATGGCTACAGAAGGTGGACAGCGATTATTTGTGGACAAATTCGTATTTAACTTGCTTCCCGAGCTGTCACACAAATTGAAAGATTCAGAAAGTTCATGGGCTGTTACTTCTTCTGCCCAGATATTGGCTACTGCACAATATTATGAAAACAGGGATAAAGAAGAAAAAGAAAAGCAAGAGAAAAAGACGAAAGAAATAAAAACGAAGGTTCTCTTGCAACAAGCCTATCCTCCACGTTATGTTCAGCCTCAATTTCAACAGCCTCCGCAGTTTCAGAGGTTGTATCAAAAACCTGAGCCATACATTCCGCGACCTTTGTTAGGACCTAATCAATGTGCCTATTGTAGAGAGGAAGGTCATTTTAAGAATAGTTGTCCGATTTTATTGCAGCGCAATGGAGCATTATCTGCTCCACGAGGTCGTGCTGGCCTCCAGTCAGCAAACAGAGGTAGAGGTCGGGGCGTGTTGACTCAAGAACAGCGTGCCCTTCCTTCTCCCAATTCCGTGAACTACTTTGATCAGCAAAATGTTATGTCTACACAGTATTACAATGAAGACCATTATATTGAAGGCGAGAATGAAAGTCTTCATGCCAACTAGGACAGCCATGGACAAAGTAAGGGAGTTGTGTCGATCCCAGTAGATCAGAATGGACCTTATGTTAACGTCACTACAATGGGTGTTTCAGAGCCATTTCTTCTAGATACTGGGGCAATGAGAAGTTCTATCATTCATTCTAAACTCCCTGGGACACCTTTGTCTGGCTTAACAAATGTTTCTGTAGGATTTTCTGGCGCCCCTGTTCGTAATCCAGTTTCTTACCCTTTGCCAATTTCAGTTGGTCCTTATGATTTGGAAGCTCCACTTTTGTTGACGAATGGTTGCGGTGAGAATCTGTTGGGTCTAGACCTATTGAAAAGAATGCATGCTACAATATATTGTTCTCCTTCTGGTGTGCATCTTACTTTAGGACAGAAATTGATCTCTCCAATGTATTTGTCCAAAGATCAGTTTCCACCTGAATTGCTCTCTCTTCCAGCAGCGCTTTGGGCCACGGGTCCGAATGATGTGGGTTGTCTTGAGATTCCACCATATGTTGTCACTCTCAAGCCCAATGTTGAATTACCGCGCATCCCGCAGTATAGAGTTTCTATTGAAGGTGAAAAAGTGCTTTTGGAAATCATTCATGATTTAATTCAGAAGGGTGTGGTTGAAGAAACAAGAGGTAACACATGCAATAGTCCTATTCTTCCTGTTCTTAAACGCACTGATCCTTCTCAGCCACCTGTATATCGTTTCGTAATTGATCTGCGGGAGGTAAACAGAATTGTTGTACCACAATTCCCTGTTGTTCCAGATATCACTGCTCTGTTGACAATGATACCTTCCACAGCGACTTGGTTCTCTGTTATCGATCTAAAGAATGCCTTCTTTAGTATTCCCATTGCAGAAGAGAGTAGGAACATTTTTGGCTTCTCTCTTGGAGGCCGAAGCTTCCGGTTTAAGCGCGCACCTCAGGGCTATTGTGAAAGTCCCTCCATTTATAGCCAAGCTTTAAAATGTCATCTTGATACTTTTCTTTTGCCGTCTGGTGCTGCTCTTATCCAATATATGGACGACTTGTTAGTCGCCGCTGATTCAGAAGATATTTGCAAAGATGTCACTGTTGCATTATTACGCCATTTGTTTAATCTGAATCATAAGGTTTCACCTTCCAAACTACAATATGTCTGTCGAGAGGTTACCTATTTGGGTCATCTCCTATCAAAGGAGGGACGACGATTGACACCAGAACGAATTCAGGCGATTGCGCAAATGTCTGTGCCATCCACACAAAGGGAGGTACGTGCCTTTCTGGGTATCACCTCTTATTGTAGGCAGTGCATCCATAACTTCTCTCTAAAGCCAAACCTTTGTTGGCACTCACTTTAAAAGATACGCCTCAGCCCCTTCCTTGGACTGATGAGTGCCAAAAGAGTTTCACTGATTTACGTACTGCTCTGTGTTCTGCTCCTGTACTAGGCACCCCTGATTACACTAAGTCTTTTACGCTCTATGTTCACGAGAGAGAAGGTTGTGCATTGTCAGTTTTAACACGGCAATTTGGAGACAAACAGCGGCCATTTGCCTATTTTTCGGCTACGTTAGATCCTGTAGCTAAAGCATTGCCCGTTGTCTCAAAGTGACAGCAGCAGCAGCAATTTCTATTCGACAGTCTGCTGGAGTGGTGTTGGATAACACTCTCATTGTCATGGTACCACATGCAGTGGATACCTTACTAAACAGAACGAAAACGCAGCATCTTACGAGTGCTCGTCTAACTGGATACGAGCTGACGCTTTTATCTAGTCACGTCCACATTAAACGATGTAATACCCTGAATCCAGCTACTCTGTTGCCCCTTCCAGATGAGAAAAGTGTTGAGGAACAACATGATTGCTTCTTCCGTACTGAGGAAGAGACAAAAGGAAGAATTGACTTGAAAGACACACCGCTAGAGAATCCGGATGGAACTCTATGGGTAGACGGCTCTTGTTTTAAAATGCCTAATGGAGATACAGTTTCAGCCTATGCTGTAACTACTTTACATATAGTTGTGGAAACTGCACGCATTAGACACAATTCAGCGCAAGCAGCTGAATTGATAGCATTAACGAGAGCTTGTGTATTGTCAAAGGGGAAGAGAGTGAACGTGTACACCGACAGCCAATATGCCTTTGGTGTAGCGTTCAACTTTGGGCGTCTCTGGAAGGAAAGGGGATTTCTCACTTCACATGGCACCAAAATACAACATGGTCAGTTAGTGACTGATCTTCTCGAATCACTTGCCTTACCCACCCAAATAGCAATCGTGAAGTGTAGTGCACACAAAAAGATTACAGATGATGTTGGTCGAGGAATGCATTTGCAGATGGAATAGCGAAAAAGACAGCGAGAGATGTTACAAGTCGAATGTATGTGGCGGGTACTGCAAATTGGGTCAGAGAGAGAGGAATGTATGAGGATACAGTGGAAAGTGTAAAAGCAATTCAGAAAGAGGCTTCAGAGAGGGAGTTAAGCAAGTGAAAAGAAAGTACAGGAATGTTGGATGAGATGGGCTGTTGGGTAGAATTATCTGAACATCAACGTTGGCTGTTACCAGATGCCTATGTACTCCCAGTGGTTACTATGGCACATGGTCCAGCTCACTTAAGTGCAAAAGGTATATGTAAACTTCTGGCTCCAGTGTGGCAAAACAAACAAATCCCAAAATGCGCAGACAATGTAGTGAAACATTGTATTACTTGTTTAATGTACAACCCGGGAAAGGGAACCCCAACTCCAGCAGGTCACTTTGCTCCTCCGACATATCCATTTGAGGTGTTGCAAATCGACTATATTCATATGGAGCGATGCAACAACCTCAAATACGTTCTGGTGGTAGTATGCGCCTTTTCAAGATGGATAGAAGCATACCCTCTAAAGGATAACACAGCCTTATCCACAGCTAAAATTCTACTAAAAGAATTTTTCCCCAGGTTTGGTTTGCCGCGCATTGTCTGGAGTGACAATGGGAGCGAATTTTTTGGCCAAGTCATGCAAAAAGTTTGTGCAGGTCTTGGTATCAAGCAAAAGTTCCATGCAGCAAATCATCCGCAGTCAGCGGGTTTAGTAGACTGTTACAACGGAACCTTAAAATTAAAACTAGCGAAGGTTCAAGCAAGTACAGGACTCAATTGGCCCGATGCTTTGCCATTAGCCTTGCTATCCACCAGAACTGCAGTACACTCTCGTTTGGGACTTAGCCCTTATGAAGTGGTTTTTGGACGCCCGGTTAATGTATGGGGAGTCCCTCGCCCTAAGAAATACTCAGACTTGCCATATCCAATGTTGATTGACTACCTGCATGATCTTACGACTAAATTGCGTGTTCTCCATCAACAGGTTCAGAGTGCTCTGCCGGACGCCTCCACAGACCCAGGTCATTCCATCCGACCAGGTGACTGGGTCTGCACCAAGAATTTCCAAAGGACGAGAAATTTGGAACCCAGGTGGAGAGAGCCCCGGATGGTTTTGCTCACCACGAGCACAGCAGTAAAGGTCGAAGGAAAGAAAAATTGGATTCACGGTGTGCATTGTAAGAAAGTGCCTTTGCCTTTACCCTACGATCAATGGGTGCGCAGGGGTATTGGTGACTCTGAAAGTGAGAAGGTTCCAAGATTCGTGCCCTTTAGTGATGCACACCAAAATGGGACACTGTCAGAGAAAGAGGACGACGACATTCTTCAGGAAGCAATACCATCACATCGTCGCTTGAATACGACTAATCCACGAACATTGTTCCAAGACCAAACCACGTCTGGAAAGGAACACTACAATCTAAGACCTAGAACAAAGAACTCTTAAGATTTCTCTCTTGTGTAGTATTCTGTCCCGGTTGCAGGGTCACGGTAGGAGTCTTGATTGTGACCTGAGTAGTGGCAATAGGCCTGCAGGACTTGCAGCGTCATAGGACGGCAGACAATCATAGTTGAGTGATCGAGGAAGATTGCTGTGAGCATCCATTAGAAAGATGGAGACTACACTAGGGAAAAGAGAGAGAAAGGATAAAATGAAGAAAGAATCCTGTAAAATAATGTACAGTCGTTTCAGTATAACTTTATGTATTATTATATCATTGTGTATTGCTTTGGCGTTTATAGGTTGGATTATTTATGCTCTGCAGCAAAAAGTTGTCTCTCCTTCCTCTCCGTCTTCTTCAACTGTCTCTCCACATCTCTTTCATACTTTTCCTCAACATGAACTCATTAGAAGAACTGAATTTTATCACAATTCCTTTATTCAGTTATTACATCAACATCAGTTAGTGGTCAATGCAACTGACTGTTGGGTGTGTGGACTTATGCCACACACCGCAGAGAAAGAAATGCCATATTTAGTTCTCCCGTTTTCTTATGAGGGTTCTGCTTGGGCTTATTTTGTCATCTTCTTCAATGCTTATCAAAGCAAATTCAGACGATCCGTTAGTTCACATGTTAGTGATCTGGATTTTAGTCATAGTTCTTTGATTAAGGGAATGGTAGCTATGGCTAAAATCATGGAAAATAGTAAAATCTCCATTGACGAAAGAAAAGCATACGCTAACTGGAACGTCACCCAATATATGTCTAGTCTTAGTGATAAAGTTAAGAAAGGAAAGTCTTCACTGATTTGGACTATACCACATCAGGGAAATTTCTGCTTACAGATAAACGATCGCTCTTCTGACACCATACAAAGAAATAACTGCTCCTACACGTACATTTATTCCTCTCAAAACTCGCCTCCTCTAGTGCCGTCTCAAGGCACATATTTCATCTGTTATAATAGAGCTTACACATGGTTACCAACGGGTTTCTCCGGTACTTGCTATATAGCTTTCATTCTTCCCCCTACATACACCGCTTCTGCAAATCATCATCGAAACAGATAAGGCAGAGGGATTATTGATTCGAAAGATACAGCAGGACAAGAGGGAGGGGATTTCCTTAAGGGATTTCTTCCTTTTTGGGGTCCAATGGCCAACAGCAGAAATATAAGGCAACTGGTCCGTGTCGTAGAGACCACAATAGGCATCACTGTAGGAGCCTTAAGTAACATCACGGCAGAACTACAGGCGGACCGTCTTATGACATTACAGAATCGAGTTGCCTTAGATTTTGTTCTAGCAGATCGTGGTGGAGTGTGCAAACTGATCGGGTCAAGCTGCTGTATTTTCATACCTAATGATGCTCCGACAGTATACCAAGCTATCTCCAGGTTGCACATAATCTCTGAGTCTATTCACCAGGACGAAGGAGATTGGTCTTTTACGGAGTGGTTTTGGGGACTACTGTCCAAATGGGGTTGGAAAGCATTGACATTTCTTGGAATAATCCTGACCATTATTTTCTCCTGTTGCCTTTTTATGCACTGTGGTCCCGCTATCTGTGACCTTTGTGCTACTATGTGCATCCCAAAACCCAAACCACAAGTCATAGAAAACATAAGAATGATGTTACAGCAACAGCTCGATGACCTCATGGCTATCGACATTGACTCAGATTAGCATGAATCTATCTTGCCTGAGTTCTGGCAAAAGGAGGGTCTGAGGAACTTCGATTTCTGATCGCGATCGATTCGACCCACCATTTTGTCCTCCACCGCCATTTTGTCTTGCCATCACTCAGGCAGCACGGCGAACAAAGTCTATTCTGCTTTTTCTGCAGCCTGGTGTCGAAACACGTTTTCTGCCTCTGTTTGCAAAGCTGGTGTTAGGACTGGCCGAGTACACTAATCCCTGTCTGGCTTTTCTAATCCCCGTCTCAACTATCTGTTGGTTCACACTATTCTTTTCTGACTTTATCTTATCGTCCGGCCTTCACTGTCTTCTGCTAGCATTCTCTCGTTTCACAACTGTCCTCCAACACACACAAACGTATCTCGCCACCTGCAAGTTAGTTACGAATCCATTAATGAATTAGCTTGAGGGAGGGGTGGCAAACATAGTTGGAGGAGAGGTCTCTTCGAGTCATCTGACACTTTTGTTTTCCAATCTCTCCTATTGGTTCTGTCCTGTTTTCCAACTTTCCTTATTGGCTCTTTCTTGTATGTTCTGAGAGTGTGCTTGGTTAATGTATAGGTTATCTATATGATATATAAGTTTGTGTGCCACAGAGTGAAGTGGCAGTCTCTTGAGAACCTACCTTGTGTACTTCTGGGATAACTGTACTAGCTGCAGCTAATAAATCTGATCTTCTAACGCCGACAGAGTGTCCCGTGTCTCTGTGTAGCTGAGCAGGAGAATCCAGGAGACTAGGGCGTACCCTGCGCCGCCAGGCCCAAAAGGTTCTGGTTCTTCAGAATGCACGATGGATACCAGGACAGAAGATATTGAGCACCTCTGGAAAAAGATGGCTGAAATTGAGGATCTGACTATTACCCTACAACTAAAGCAGGAGTACTTGGAAAACCACAGTAGGCAGAATAATCTCCGAATCCAAGGGGTTCTTTTGGGAATGGAGTGAAAAGACATACTAACATATATGGCGGACCTCCTGCATGCTATTCGGGAGAACAAAGATGCCTCTCCCCCCTTGCTCGACAGAGCTCATCGAGTTTCCGGTCCTCGCAACCGCCCTGACTTTCTCCCAGACATCCTTACAAGGGTCCATTCTTTGACCGGCAGGAGGCCATTTTGAAAAAGGTGCAGGGGATCAAAGGGGTCTCTTACAATGGCCTACCGATACAAATCTTTCAGGATCTGGCACCCACTACACTTCAAAGGCAGAAGGAGTTCAAACCTGTCACGGTCAAGAGACCTTGAGGTTGAATATCAATGGGGCCATCCCTTTGCCCTGAGGTTCTCTTGGAAAGGCAAACAGCGATTCATTAGATCTTTGAGAGAGGCACAACAGCTCCTACACCTCCCTGTGGACCCTGAGGAAGATGATTCCCCATCTTCCCGAGAGCGACGGGCTGGCGCTCTCCGTCCGGAATGGTCTACTGTTCTTCCCCCTAGCGCCTATCACGGGAACCTGATTCATCCCAAACCAAGCAAGACATCATTAGCCATATCCGCTCCTTAAGTGGCTCTCCTCCGCCAACACAATCGCCACCTCTAGTTGAATGATATTTTATGTCTTCAGCTGGTCACTTGACACCCTTTGCTGGTTGGGCCCAGTTGCCTGATAAATTGGAATTCGCTTGACATTTTGCACGGGATACTGGTGGTGAAGACCTTCAAATTCCTGAGTGTCTGCCTCCCCCCCACACCAGAGTCCTACAAGAGAGTGACTTCTCCAGAATGGCCCGCCTGAGGGATCCCAGGCTGTTCCTATTAGACTCTGTACTTGCCTGGCCCGGTTAGCCATTTGTTCATAATTCTTTTTCACTCTATTCATCTTTTTCCTTTTTCTCTTTCTCTTCTCTCCTTTCTGTCTATTTCCTTTTCTCACATGTGATAATTGTAGGGGCTGTACTGATGCGCTTTCTTGGGGCTGCGAGATGGAGTCTTGCTCACACATGTGTTGTCGGGCTGTAATTGGGGGAGTTCTTCCCTAGTTTTATACTGGAGAGGTTGTCTCTTGAGGATGGTCTGGGTGACTCGGGCCGCCAACTTGCAGGTGAAGGATGCTACACCCCCCTCTAGGCGTCATGCATAACCCTATTACATTTCTCTCCCTAAATGTGAAGCGGTTGAACTTTCCTAACAAACGCCGCCAAGTTTGGAGGTATTTGCTTCATCAGGACCCTGATGTGATCTTTCTCCAGGAGACCCATTTACACTCTACGGACACCAAACTCATGTCACTCCCTATATATCCCCTACAGCACTAGGCATGCTCCTTGTAGGAGAGTAGGATCTGCACTTATGTTGCCCCCACTTTTTTTCTGATGTATACACTGGTTTCTGGCTATAGTCTGGCTGGGTCCCTGCTAATCAGGGCCCCAGTCTCTCTGTTCTCTCTAAACGACTTGGTGTGCATACTAGATGCACTAGTGATTGGATACTGTGGTACCTTATGAGCCCCTAGTATATGGTACCATAGGTACCTAGGGCATTGGTACTTCACAGGCCTACCAGGGGCTGCAGCATGTATTATGTCACCCCTGGGAAGCAGACTCAATCTGACACCACAGGCCTGCTACTGCAGCCTGTGTGAGGTAGTGTCAGCACTCCTCACTGAGGTATAGGTTCCTATATCTCACCATACACACACATATAAACCTATCAGCCACCCCTATGGCAGGCCCTATCAATCCTGAGGGCAGGGTGCTTGGTTTACTATGTGAGGGGGTGCCTCTGCATGAGCAGGACCCCTCTGCAGCTGGCAGAGTCTATTCTCTGTGGCTGTTTGTGGATGCGGTTAAACCATATACTCTTAAGTGCATTATAACCCAACGGTAAATGCTAACTTTGGAATGACTGCATCAAAACATGTCGTGTTTGGTGTCAAACAACTTGGAATCATACCTCCACACCAGTAACTGGTGTGGGAGTATGTTCCCACCCTTCTAGAGGGGACAACATGTACCCACTGTACTAAAACAACAGAAATCTGAAAGAGCCCTGGCATCACAAAATGGATGCCACCAGCACAGACACTGGGCTGCCCTCCTGCTGCTGACTGAATCTTGCAGTGGAGGAGGCCCAACAAAAGGCATCCTGTCACAGGGAGGTGTCACCACCTTCCAGACAGGATTTAGTGTATTGGAGCTTGGTGGGTGCACTCCTAGAATGCTTTGAAGTCCAGCACTGGGGGAGCAGTAGGCTCTTCTGTGCTTCTGTGCATATGCCAGCTCAAACCGGTTCAGGGGCTACCTGTCCCTGCTCTGGCACAAAGCTGGACAAAGCGAAGTGGGTGTAACCACCCCCTACCCTGACCCTCCTAGAGGAGCGGTCATAGAGCTAGTCCCTCCCCTGTCTTCACTATAAGATAGCAAGCTTTGCCATTGCAAATCAGATAACCCTGGATGACGCTCTACAAAGAAGAATCCTGGCCCTTCAACGTTCCACTACCTTTGGAAGACAGAAGAATCTCCCATGGAGTCAAGGAGTGACTCGCCTGCTTGGCAGGCACCAAAAACCTTAATCAACAGTTGCAAACTTTCCCGCTCCCGCCGGAGTTCGAAGTCCCTGCTGCCCTGGAAGTAGATTTTCTGACTTCTCAATAGCCATTGTGAGTTCTCAGCAAAGCTGTGGGGAGTGGACCCCACGAGTGATGAGGAACAGCAATACCCGTGGACCATGCACTATTGTCGAGTGCAATCCCTTCACAGTGTTCTATGAACTTGTGCTTTGGACCCTTGGTGGCCCAAGCCTCCAGTAGGCTTTGCAGTGAAAATCAGAGGCCTACCCCATCCCGAGTGACCGTGGACTCCTGTGAAGCATTTCCTGAAGGGACGTCTTCATGATCACTTGCACGTTGGCTAGTGGGTCCCCCGAAGACTTTCTTATCAACTAAAAGGGCTCCCCTGATTGCTCCAGGCCTGCCCTCACTCACCTTTGCTGGGTGAGTCCCTCAGATCTTGCTGGTCTGCACCATCGACTTTCTTCAGTCTACACAAGACTTGCATTAGCCAAGGCTTGTTGGCTCCAATCCGATTGTCGACACCGCCATCAGCTGTAGACATTGTGGTATACTCCGAATCCAGCTGCTGGTCATTGTCGATCCTTCCTGGACCTCGTGAGTGAAGAATCAAAACACCATCGATGACCTGAAATCACCCGACATCTGTGGTCATCCATCTTCCTGGCCACCGGTCACTGGCAAGTGACTTTGAACACTGTCCCTTCAATTTTCAGGTCTTCTGCATCTTGAATCCACCCTTGGATTCCACCGGACACTTCTTCAGTCGACGCAAGCAGCAAGTCTTCTTTGGTCTCCATAGAAAACAGCGATGTGACCCGACACCAAAAGACACCTATGCACCCGGCTTCCCTGGGTGAGGTAACTCGGTGCCCTAGTGTGTGTTGGCCCTCGAAATACTTACCTTGTAAGTGGCTTGCTTGTAGACTTCCTCAAAGTACCCTAAAACTTTAAAAATCAAAGCGCGACTTGTTCCATTGTAATCAATAGGGAACCCGCGGCTGTGTTCACACACTGCACGCGTCTCCCGTAGGCCTGTTACTTACCTGCTAACACTGCAGTAGTGAAGCCCCAGCGATTCCCCAGGTCCTAGGCCTTGTCATTTTGCAAGTCGTAATTCTTATACCATTTGTTTAGTATATGGTCTGGTACGCCCCTAGGGCTCCAGCCATATTTGTGCTTAATTTATTGTGAAACGTTGACATTTTAATGTGTATCTGGCTTCTAATCTCATAAAGAGATTAGTAGAGTGTGTCTAGTAATAAATACATATATATTTGATATATATACCTGTGTGGCGTCCTTTCATTTGGTAATTCAAGAGATTATAAGGTAAAACAACGTGCTTTACTTTCCTCTGAGACTTAGCCTGAAGGTTCCTCTCCACAGCTACCACTAGGATAGTTTTCTTTAAAAGGTTGTCTTAAATCTATCAACCATAAGAGTCGAATTGGACTGGTGCAAGGTGGCCACTATAACTAGTGACCAGCATATGCCAGGCCAACTTCTCACATTCCTCTTCTAAAACAGGTAGGGTGGCTCTCTTTTTTAAACTGGGTTGGCGTTTAGCGAATCCCAAGCCTGTAACGGACGATGGGGGACATTTCTCAGAGTACACATGGCCTAGGACCGTGGGTCCCTCACCTTTAATAATATATATGCCCCTAATCGAAACCAAGATGCATATCTTTGTTCACAGCTCTGTAACCTTTTACAGCCCGTAGCAACCCCTGTCATCCTCGGGGGAGATTTCAAACTGGTCTGGAATCCAGACTGGGACCGTACTGCTCATGCCTTTCACTCTTCAGGAGCAATGTCAGCGACATTGCGCAATATCATCTCCGATTACGGGTTGGTCGATGCTTGGCAACACCTTCACTCAGTGTCGCCTGCTAGACCCACCAGTGTGAATCTGTAGCCCCAATCCACAGGAACGATGATAATACCCCCACTCTCTTGAGGCCTGTCCACGAAGGCGTGAACCTATATACACATTAGCCGTAGACAGGCCCTGAGAGATGTGGGGACAAGGTATGGAAGCGCTCCCTTGATTCCCCCAGTGGGCGTTTTCTGATGGGCACCGCAGAGAACAACCTGGAGCAAAAGACAGCAAAAAAATGATAGTGGTTAAACCTTTTCTATAAGGAAGTAACATACAATCAGGTGCTAGTGCTCTGTGCGCCCCTGCTTTCCCTCTTACCCACTGGACATCTCGATAATCTTTAAGAAGTGACTCAGCAGGGTCTTTGTGGGATTCGTTGAGCAGGTAAGTACTCGTAGGCAACAAGAGCAGAGAAGGTGAAACACCACTTGTTAGAAATGATTGGGTACAGGTGAGGGCTACAAGTAGTAGTTCTAGAATTAACCGAGGAGATTATATTCAGAAAGGATATCCCAGGGCTTAGAATAGGGAATAACCCCTACGCACACCATAGGGGTCGAGAAATTTAATTGAGGATCCTCAAAAGAAATTTCAACAGCGCGCACAGCGCATGCACAAAAATATCGGTGATCGCACTTTAAGCGCGGCGTGCGCGAATATTAGAAACAATGAATTCGCCCGCACTCTTGCTCACGCTTATGGCGCTAGGACTGGGATCGCTCCACCGGAGCTTCGTAGACAAAGCAACAATGTTGCACACAGACGTGGTCGCGTACTTAATAAAACTTACACGCGACCGCGATTCAATGAAAGAAAATAGCGCTGAAGGTGCACAGCAACAATGTTGCAAACAGACGCAGTCGCGTTCTAAAGGAAACTGACACGCGACCGCGATTCATTTACAAACAAAATAGAGCGGGCGGGAGGTAATAAGCAACAATGTTTCAAACGAACGCGGTCGCGTTAAATTTACACGAGACCGCGATACAACTCCAAAAAAGGGATAAGTAGGTTTAAACGGATTACTGCCTAGACTAGGGTTCGCACTAGGAGAAGGGCAGAGAGGGGTTCAGGAATCAAGTAACTCAGCAGGGCACAGCTCAGGGACCAACGAAGAAACCAGAAACACGAACAGGAAGGGCGTGGACTTTGGAATCAAAGACTCTGAAAGCCAAGCACCGGTTTCCTGTCAGTGGGAACTATTTAAGGAAGGGAACAGGTATAAACTCCTCCTACTTAAGCACACTAAGGGAGCGTCTAAAAAGTGCAGGTCCTGGCTATCTTTTGTCCCTGAATCCCAGCCAGTACACAAGAGGCATGTCGAGTAACAGTTCTCCCACCCAAAGGCCGCTTTACCGGGCGAGGTTTGTCAGGATGCAGGGCGTGAAATCTGCGAACCAGAACAGGGGCATGCATATTTTCGGCAGGTTCCCAAGACCGATCCTCGGGAGCAAAACCAACCCAATCAATTAAGTATTGCAATTTCCCCCGATATCTACGGGAATCCAGAATTCTCTTGACTGCATATTCTAAATCTTTCTCAACCAGGATAGGAGGTGGGGGAATATCAGGATTCAGGGGAGTCTGACACTCTTTCAAGAGAGACGCATGGAAAACTGGATGGATCTGCATTTCGTCAGGTAGCTCTAGTTTCATAGATACAGGAGTGATTGTCTTGATTATTTTATAAGGTCCTATGTAACGGGGTTGTAATTTACGTGGACCTGGCAGTTTTAGATTTCTAGTGGATAACCAAACTTGATCACCAACTTTATAATCTGGGGCTGGTCTTCGATGTTTATCTGCTTGTCTCTTCATATCTTCTTGTGTCTTTCTTAACTCCTTCGAGGCAGCTTTCCAAGTGTCTAAAATGGTCGCATGATGACGGTGTACTGCAGGTATGTGATCTAGATGCAGAGGTACTGGTAAAGGCAGGAACCTAGGATGATGACCTTGAGCAAAAAAGAAGGGGGAAACCCCAGTGGATGAATGCATGGAATTGTTATAAGCGAATTCCGCTAAAGATAATGCATGTACCCAGTTAGATGTAATGGTTGACAATAAACATCTTAGATACTGTTATAAGGTCTGATTGGTTCTCTCAGTCTGACCATCAGTTTGGGGATGATAAGCTGTGGATAATCTATGATCTATTCCCAATGCTGTGCATTAAAAACCTGCCAAAACCGAGAAACGAACTGGACACCTCTGTCAGTGATGATTACAGAGGGAACACCATGCAATCTAATAATTTGATCTATGAACACTTGTGCCAAGGCTTTAGCAGTGGGCAGATTTTTTAGAGGAATGAAATGAGCCATTTTTGTAAATAGATCTACCACCACTAAGATAGTGTTGTACCCTTGAACCAGTGGCAAATCAGTGATAAAATCCATACTGATTGTATGCCAAGGAATAGTCGGTATGGATAAGGGGCGCAGCAATCCTGCCGGGGCAGTATGTGAAGATTTCTGTCTTGCGCATACCTGACATTTCGATACATAAGACAAGATGTCCTTACTCATACCTTTCCACCAAAACCATCTTTGACATAACTGAATGGTCTTTTCACCACCCGGATGAGCTGTTAAGGACGAGTCATGACACCATTTAATGATCTGTTGTTGGAGAGTTGTGAGTGGAATGTAGATTTTATCATTGTGAAGGTATAACCCTTCCTTGATGGTTTGTTGTGGATCTGTTGTCCAATCTAGTGGAGATATCTCTCCATATGCTTTCCTTAGCTGATCCACAAAGGGTGCAGAAGATTGATCCGAAGTAGTAACTCCAATTATTTTATGGCAAGGAATGAGAGGAGTGGGTTCGTTTATGTGTATTCTATGGTCTGCACCTAATCGTGACAATGCATCCGCTTTTCCTTGTTGGGCCCCAGGCCTATAGGTAATGATAAAATCGAATTCACTAAAGAATAACACCCATCTTAATTGTCTAGGGGTTAAGGCCTTAGCTGATTTAAAAAATTGCAGATTACGATGATCGGTGTAAATCGTGATGGTATGTGGTGATCCCAGTAAATAATGCCTCCACTCCTGAAAGGCAAGTTTGGTACGAAAGGCCGTCTTCCACTCGTCTCCTTGTTTAACCCTGATCAAATGATATGCTCCTCTAAGATCTAACTTGGTGAATATCTTGGCGCCTCGCACTTGATCCAGAAGTACCGATATGAGAGGCAATGGGTACTTGTTCTTGATGGTTGCCTTATTTAAGGCACGGTAATCCAAACAGGCTCGTAGACCCCCTTCACGTTTGGGAATGAAGAAGAGAGGAGAGGACACTGGGGATGTAGAATGCCGTATGAACCCCTTGTCTAACATTTCCGCAAGGTATTGTTGAAGGTACTCAGTTTCAGGTTCTGTTAGGGCATAAACACGACTCACAGGCAATTCAACTCCCGGTATCAGATCTATTCTGCAGTCATAACTCCTATGTGGAGGTAAGGCCGAGGCCTTTTCTACATCGAAGACTGCTGCAAATTCGCTGTACAGGGGCGGGAGAGATGTTTCCAACTTCTCCACCGCTCCACATAGAGGTGTTTCCCACTCATGAGCCTCATTATAACAATGGAGCACACAATACGCAGATTTAAGAGTGATCTTAAGGGATATCCAGTCAATATGAGGGTTGTGTATCTGTAACCATGGTATCCCTAGAATGGCCCCGAAATTAGGTGTATCTATAAGATCAAACACGACTTGTTCTGAATGCCCGTTGCTACACACCATCGTCAATTCAGGTGTATGATATGTGACCAACCCGGAGGACAAATCCTTTCCGTCCACTGCTCTAATGGGTTCTGGTTTGGCCTTGGGCAAAAAGGGTATTTTCAAGGTCTGAGCCAGTTGTATATCTAGGAAATTGCCCGTCGCCCCTGAATCCAACAGGATGGATAGGTTTTTCCGGCTTTGGACTGACACAATGAGAGTAACTGATAATGTGAAATGACGAGCCAACGGTGTGTGAATACTAGCCACTTCTACAGAGACCTTCTCAGCTATGTCACTTGAAGAACCGGTCTCATCTTTCTTCAAGTGCTTTAGTTTTCCAACATGGCCCCATATTCTTGACAAATTGCGGCTGTTTTAGGGATAGTTCCCGTTTTACTCGGACAACCTCTCGCATAGTGTCCCCCTTTTCCGCAATAAAGACAGAGGTTTTGTTTCCTACGTCTGTCCTTTTCTTCAATGGTCAAAGGACTTCTCATACTTCCAATTTGCATTGGTTCACTGGTATCTTTGAGTTCCTTGTTTTCTCTTTTGTCCCCTCGAACTATGACTAAACGAGCTAGGTTGCCACGGAACTTTTCCCCTTTTCTTTCCGTTAAGCGGTGGTTGAGTTTCACCACTAAATCAATAAAGGAAGAACAATCCTCTGGAGGGTCCACAATATGAGACAAAAGATCTTTCAAATCGTCGTTTAAACCTCTATAGAAGAGAGAGGTTATTTTCTCTTCCGGCCATTGCGTCTCTATGATTAACCTATTGAACTCCGTTACATAAGACAATAGATCTTTACTACCTTGTTTCAAGCTCAATAATTCAGTATCACTAGCTTGTACATAGGTATGCTTTGCGAACAGACTTTTCAGTTTCTCTTTAAAAAGTGTAAAATTATAGAGGAGAGGATCATTACTTTCTACTAAAGGGACAGCCCAATTTGCTGCATTACCCCCTAAGTATGAAATGACAAACGCAACTTTAGCTGCGTCATCAGGAAAGGCAGCAGCCTTACACAGAAAATGTAACTGACATTGATTGAGGAACACATTAAATTTGGCACTGTCTCCATAAAAACGTTCTGGGACCGCTAAAGGGACGGGGTTATGAGTATGCACCTCTACCTGGACTGCTTGTGAAGTAGATGGACTAGTAGGCTCACCCATAGAAGAAGGAACTTGAAAACGGGCAGGTTGTATATATGTCCTCTTAGTCGTCTGTGAAGGTTCCAACCCAGTAACTCTGTCTAGCTGGTGTTGTCTTTCTACTTCTAAGCGTAATTGTTGATTTTCTGTCCTAAGTCTCCCTACTTCTCTTTGTAGGTCTAACAGAGCTGCTGCCAGCTCTTCTACCGTAGGACTGTGATGGGGGTTCTCGGTTACCAAACTAGCTCCTTCCATATTCATCGTCGTTCGGGTGGACTTAAAATCGTGGGCTTGGCTTTCTGTCGCCTGCTAGACCCACCAGTGTGAATCTGTAGCCCCAATCCACAGGAACAATGATAATACCCCCACTCTCTTGAGGCCTGTCCACGAAGGCGTGAACCTATATACACACTAGCCGTAGACAGGCCCTGAGAGATGTGGGGACAAGGTATGGAAGCGCTCCCTTGATTCCCCCAGTGGGCGTTTTCTGATGGGCACCGCAGAGAACAACCTGGAGCAAAAGACAGCAAAAAAATGATAGTGGTTAAACCTTTTCTATAAGGAAGTAACATACAATCAGGTGCTAGTGCTCTGTGCGCCCCCGCTTTCCCTCTTACCCACTGGACATCTCGATAATCTTTAAGAAGTGACTCAGCAGGGTCTTTGTGGGATTCGTTGAGCAGGTAAGTACTCGTAGGCAACAAGAAGGTGAAACACCACTTGTTAGAAATGATTGGGTACAGGTGAGGGCTACAAGTAGTAGTTCTAGAATTAACCCAGGAGATTATATTCAGAAAGGATATCCCAGGGCTTAGAATAGGGAATAACCCCTACGCACACCATAGGGGTCGAGAAATTTAATTGAGGATCCTCAAAAGAAATTTCAACAGCGCGCACAGCGCATGTACAAAAATATCGGTGATCGCACTTTAAGCGCGGCGTGCGCGAATATTAGAAATAATGAATTCGCCCGCACTCTTGCTCACGCTTATGGCGCTAGGACTGGGATCGCTCCACCGGAGCTTCGTAGACAAAGCAACAATGTTGCACACAGACGTGGTCGCGTACTTAATAAAACTTACACGCGACCGCGATTCAATGAAAGAAAATAGCGCTGAAGGTGCACAGCAACAATGTTGCAAACAGACGCGGTCGCGTTCTAAAGGAAACTGACACGCGACCGCGATTCATTTACAAACAAAATAGAGCGGGCGGGAGGTAACAAGCAACAATGTTGCAAACAAACGCGGTCGAGTTAAATTTACACGAGACCGCGATACAACTCCAAAAAAGGGATAAGTAGGTTTAAACGGATTACTGCCTAGACTAGGGTTCGCACTAGGAGAAGGGCAGAGAGGGGTTAAGGAATCAAGAAACTCAGCAGGGCACAGCTCAGGGACCAACGAAGAAACCAGAAACACGAACAGGAAGGGCGTGGACTCTGGGATCAAAGACTCTGAAAGCCAAGCACCGGTTTCCTGTCAGTGGGAACTATTTAAGGAAGGGAACGGGTATAAACTCCTCCTACTTAAGCACACTAAGGGAGCGTCTAAAAAGTGCAGGTCCTGGCTATCTTTTGTCCCTGAATCCCAGCCAGTACACAAGAGGCATGTCGAGTAACACTCAGATTCACAGGACTTTTCCTTCTTTTCCCATGCCCATTGATCGTATTCTCGTATTGACTATTTTTTTCTCTCCCTCCCCTGAATATATATGCTTTGCGCAGTGGAAATCTCCGATATATCTATATTGGACCACCCACATGTCCAACTCTCGCTTCAACCTCCTGACTTGTGTATGGAACCTGTGCCTCGCTGGAGACTTCCCCCTCAGGCCCTCCGAGACCCTGTGGATGTGGCAGCCATCCGGAAAGAGATTGAGGCCTTTTTCTTAACCAACACCCTTTCTGATATCCCCGAGGACGTCCGGCGGGACGCATTCAAAGCTACTATTCGAGGGGTTATTACAGCTATATCGATTGCTAGGACCCGAAAGGGTGGAGTCCACCCTTTCTCTGAAGATTAAAGGTTTGGAACGTAAAGACAACATACATCCCTCGCTCCGCAATAAGCGTCTCTTTGCTGAACTCCGTGGTCAACTGCGTTTGCACCGCATTAACAAAGTCGTGCGACTCTTACTTACTCTCAAGCAGAAATTCTATACAGGGGGGACAAGGTCGGGGCATGCCTGGCGAGACGCCTTCGGACTCAGACTGCGCGCGCCCTTATACCTAAGCTTAAGCGTCAGGATGGCACTTGGGCCATCTCGAAGTGGACAAGAGTCTTGAACTGGAAGCCTTTTACGGAGCGCTTTATGCAAAGGATCCATGTTCCCCTGTTGCCGTCTCAGACTTTTTAGACTCTTTCCCTTGGACACCGACTGACCCTTATTTCACGGCACTACTTGATAATCCTATTACTCACAGTGAGATAGTTATGGCATTGAAACAGCTGCCGTTTGGTAAGACCCCGGGACCTGATGGTTTGACTGTATGCTTTTATCGTCTTTTCTACCTGGAATTGCGGGACCATCTGCTCCACCTCTTCAATAGTTTTATGGATGGCTCGGAGCTCACGGCTACAATGAATGAAGCTGAGGTTGTGCTTATTCCCAAGCCGGGAAAGGACCATACCCTTCCGGCATCGTTCCGCCCTATTGCCCTATTGAACACTGACGCCAAACTATATAAGAAGATTTTAGCGAACCACTTGGAACCACACTTACCGGGTCTTATTGACCCTGACCAGGTGGGATTCATTCGTCACCGTCAGGGGGCTGATAATATTGGCCGACTTGCCCATTTGGTGGAAAAGGTGCACCTTAGGAACATCCCTGCTTGTCTTGTGTCCCTGGATGCAGAGAAAGCATTTGATCACGTGGATTGGAGCTTTCTCAGGGCATTCCATCGGAAAGTGGCTTGATTTCTAAATTGATGGCGCCATATGCCAAACCCAATACCCGCATCCAGTTTAATGGTCATTGCACGGCCCCTATCCCCACTCATCGCAGCACTAGGCAGAGATGCCCGTTTTCTCCGCTTTTACTTGCTCTCGTAGTGGAACCCCTCGCTATTGCCTTACATCAGGATCAGACTATATGGGGTAACCCTATGGGGTGGTATGAGCACAAAGCCTCCCTTTTTGCTGACGATCTCCTGTCCCTGACTTCCCCGGCTACTACTTTCCCTATAGCGACCCTCCTGCGATCCTTTGAAGATGCCTCGGGGTAATCGATCAACCTCTCTAAGTCTGACGCCCTTCATCTTACACTCTCGGCCTCAGACATTCAGGTCCTACGGGAGATGCTCTCGGTTCAATGGACTGATAAATCAATAAGATACCTGGGTCTCGATCTGACTCCTACCCTTTCCACTTGGACCTCGGCTAATTGGCCTAGTTGTAGACAAATGGTACGTGAAAATATGCCTTGCTGGAAAGGCCTCCCCCATGCATGGTTGTGATACATTAATGCCATCAAGATGTAATTGCTCCCCAAAGTCCTCTATCTTTTCCAAACACTCCCTACTTCCATACCCTGGACGGATATTCTGGCCTTCCAGAGAGACTTTACCAAATTTATCTGGGGGAAATCTTGGCCTCGCTTTTCTAACAAGATACTTATGCTTCCCCGGAATCGGGGGGGAGGGGGGGGGGGGGGTCTAGCCTGTCTTAACCTTTTAGAATATTATTGGGCCTGTCACCTCCGCTTCATCTCAGAATGGGTTGTTCGTGAAAGGGAAAAACATTGGTTTCACTTAGACAGGGCGGTATTCTGTAGACCCCTTTGGCATCTGGCTTGGCTCCCACGAGGAGCTTGTCCCCGCAGTGCATACATTGCCACACCTATGAGAACGGTGCTGGAGATCTGGGACAAACTGGCAATATCCAGGGAGGTTATGACATTCCCTTCCCCTAACACGCCGATCAAGCGCAACCCTATGTTCCCACCTGCTCTACAGCCCAGGCATTTGGAACCTGGACCGAGGGTGAGTGTCGAGTCATACAAGATCTCTTTCAAGGCAACGACCGCCATACCTTTGAACAATGCCAGCAACTTTTTTGTATTCTGGAAGGGGCACGCATGCAATATTATCAATTGCGACACTGGCTCAGCTCCCAGAAGTATTTGCAGGAGGCCACCCGACAACTTACCCCCTTTGAATCTGTAGTTCGCAAATTCAAGGGTTTAAGGGGTCTAATCTCCAAAACCTACTCTGTTTTACAACACTCCCAACATCCAACACTGCATGGCTATCAGACTCGTTGGGCCTCTGACCTCGATGAGGACATTTCACTGGAGGCATGAGCTCAGATGTGGAGGGACATCCCTAGGATCTTCCGAAGCACCCCGCAGCGTGAATCTGCCTACAAGCTGATGACGCGGTGGTATTACACCCCGACCCGTCTGCACCAGATGTTCCCTAACTCTCCCCCGACCTGTTGGAGATACCTGGGCAATAGAGGAGATTTTGTGCATATTTGGTGGTCTTGTCCCGGTCTTAGCTTATTTTGGAAAGAGGTCCTCAGTCATATTAAAGATGTGGTGGGCTATCCGATCCCTTCCTTGTTATTGGTTGTGCTTTTAGGTATCAAACCCACTTTACTGAAAGCAATGAAAAACGCTGAATGGCACCTGATCCTTCACCTGCTGGGAGTGGCTTGACAGTCCATTGCCTTATATTGGAACAAACCACATTCCCCCACTATTGCAGCTTGGTTCCTTCAGTTGTGGAATGTTTTAGCATTAGAATTACTCATGGCCTGCATTAATCATGTAGACGCACGATTTGAGCGCATTTGGTAGCCACTGATAGAACATTTCGCTAAAACTCAGCATTCACGATTGGTTAACCACTGATTGCGAGCCCTGCAATTGTTTGAGGATTCACTGGAACCCTTCACTAGAGGTCGCAAACCAGACTCCCCAGATCAACTCACCTGAATCTACAACCATGTCCTTTCACCTGATGTGCCCACTTTGGCCTCCCGTTTGGCCCCTAGAATCCTGCAGCGAGTCCCTTCTCTTTACCCCCCTCTATTAGGGAAGCTCCACTTGCACTTCCTTAGCACTTCACATCTCTCATAACATGGCGAGCTAACTATGGCTGTCAATATGACTGATCTTGGAGACAAGTTAATTTGCACCTTAATAGGCAGTGGCCTTCGACGTTGTCAACTACATGGTGAGCGAACTTTGGTTGTTAATATAATTGATCTTGGAGACAAATGCATTGGCACTTTATTATGTAGTGGCACTTTACTGTTAGAAAAAGACATAATTGATTGGTGCTTCTAGGCGATTAATGCATTTGCACTTCAATGTACAACAGCACTTTATACAATGAAAGATCATTGATTGGTGATTCCATTAGGATGTGATTAGTTATGCGTGATTAATTGATGCACTAAGCAGACATGACCATTATGATACATGCATCTCTGACCATGAGATAACAGGCAGCTATTTGATCAACTGCACTTTAATATATTTTTGCACTATTTCGGTATGTACGGGATACAATATATCTACATGTGTGCCCATATGTTGTTCTATTTAATTACATATCAACTGTGAAATAAATTTAAAATAATTTTATACATGGATTGTAGCACCTTAGCCCACAATGATGTCTATTGAATGTGTTCGATATTTATTTTGCCTATTTAAAATAACTGAAGAAAATTTGCGTCTAAAAGAAATCACGACAATAAGATGTATATACATGGGTAGATTGATTGAGAATTTCTTTCTGTCTTTTTTAGGCCATTTGCACCATAGAATTGAATTGAAATCAGTAATGTGGCAGTAACAAATAGAATTGACAATTTGAATGGTGTATATATCTTTCATACATATACCATCATGGCTGCCATACTGAGTTCCGAATGCATGCTCACCGCAGACTAGTTGTTGTTTTAACAGGAAGTGCAAAACGGTAACGGCTGCTTTATAATCATGTTGGTTGTGGGAAATAGGGTTGCCCAGTTGAAGGCAAAAGCTGAAACGCGTTGGCATCTTATGTCGGGTGTTTCTCTGAAATAGAAATAAAGCAATATTGAGCAGCTTGACGGTTTTGTGCCTGCTTCTGTGGGGTATGGCAATGAAGTGCTGCTTACTTTTGGAGGAAGAAATGTGTGGTTGGAGATATATATTATCTACTGGCGCTCGCCTGTAGGTAGTTATAGTTAGGACCATGTTTCCATAGGAAATACATTTTTTGGCTTGCTTATATCTTTGGCGCCATTTCACAAATCTTCACAAAATGTTCCAACACAAATGTCATAGTGAGTCATCTTGTTGTGCATGGAAAGTTTAGGGGTGATCCATCAAGCAGGGCCCGAGAAAAGGGAGGGGGTCAAAAAAGTGTGTTTCCTCTGTTAATTCCCATAGGGGCTTTGAACACAACTACAGCCTGAACCGCTAAATGGAATTACACCAAATTTGGCAAAAAGGTAGATTTGGTTACGCAGATCGCGTTTTCAGTTATTTGGTGGAAATCCGTTCAGTAATTGTTGAGAAATGTGAGAAAGACCAAATTTGTATATCTGCGATTGCGGCTAATTTGCGAATAATAACAAGCATGTGAAGGGAAATACAGAGCTCTGATTTTCTGCCAACACTTCAACCAGATAGTGATCGCAGTCATTTTGAGACGCAGCTTCAGCCAAGTCCCACAAAAAAACAGAAAAAAAGAGAAGGGAACAGGGTAGGAATACCCTGCCCCCCCCACCCCCCCCCCCCCCCCAGCCTTGTCTTCTGATCCCTACAGAACCCCACCACAGCATAAAAGCCTTTTTCTTTTTAATTCCCAGGGATTTTCATGAAATATTCATGAATATTGCAGTAAATTGAAAAAAAAAACGAGCGTGGTCTTCTGCGCTTGCTTTAAATTTGTAGCCCCCGGGTGGGCGTGGTCTCGAGGGCAAGCTAGTTTTATTAAAAGAAATAGAGGTGGGTGCATGCAGCCCTCCTCCAAGAGTTTAAAAATGCCCATGACCACCACCTCCCCAGGGCAAATTTTAAAAGTAAACAGGGGCTGCACAAACCCCTGTGGGCCCCGGGGACCCCCACCTCCCTGGGGCTACAAATTAAAAATTATATGGGAGGCCATGTGGACCGCCCTGAGCCCCGGGGACCATCACCACTCCAGGGATACAAACAGCATGCTTGGGTGGCCATGCTGACCCCCGAGTTCCGGGGAGCACCACCTCCATGGGAATATCTTAAATATGGAACGGGGGCCACACAGACCCCCACTCCCCAGGGACCACCACCTTCCCAAGGTTTTATTATGTTTTTTCTCAGCCCAGGGGACCACCACCTCCTTGGGGCAGGCCATGCAGACACAAGGACAGGGGCTGCTTGGCCCCCCCTCCTGTAGCCATACATGGGCCTAGGAACTGCCACCTCCCAGGATCAGCTCCTGTTAGGTGTGAGGTCATAAGCTGTGTATTGTGGGGGTGTAAGTTATAGCTCAGGTGACTATAAATGCTGAGTTTCTCTGGTTTTGTACAAGTGAAATGTGAGCCTGGCTATAACGTCCCTGTAACTTTTGTTTTTTTCACAGAATACATATGTGTGTGTGTATATATATATATATATATATATATATATCTTCTCAAAGGTGCCCCTGCAACAAGAGACGCACTCCTCCAGCCAGTGATTTCACAAAATCATTTATTTAAAGGAGCAAGCATTGCCAGTCCGATAGTTTCTGTCCCCTTGCCTGACGCGTTTCAGAGCTCTCATGCTCTTTCCTCAGAGGCAGCTTGAATGCACACACTTTTGCAGGATTCCCACAGTCCCTTGCGCCATTCAAAATTAGTTACCTGGCCTCAGGTGTGCCTTTTCACCATACGTGGTATTCAGGTGCACGCTGGGACTTGCAGTTGTTTTCCCATTTGATTTATACCTTCCAGTAGGTTGGTGTGCATAAAAACGATTTTGAGGACCAATGTCAGCCCTCCAGTGGGCTTCAGATTGCCAAGTCTTGTTCCACAATAAAAACGTGGCTGCGCCGTCATACTTTCCCTGAAAGGTTCAGGAAAGACGATCCCTTTGCATTTTCCAAGGGCGGTGCGAACTCTTCACGGCGGGACCTGCCGTGTGTAAATCTCTTCTCAAAGGTGCCCCTGCAACAAGAGACGCACTCCTCCAGCCAGTGATTTCACAAAATCATTTATTTAAAGGAGCAAGCATTGCCAGTCCGATAGTTTCTGTCCCCTTGCCTGACGCGTTTCAGAGCTCTCATGCTCTTTCCTCAGAGGCAGCTTGAATGCACACACTTTTGCAGGATTCCCACAGTCCCCTGCGCCATTCAAAATTAGTTACCTGGCCTCAGGTGTGCCTTTTCACCATACGTGGTATTCAGGTGCACGCTGGGACTTGCAGTTGTTTTCCCATTTGATTTATACCTTCCAGTAGGTTGGTGTGCATAAAAACGATTTTGAGGACCAATGTCAGCCCTCCAGTGGGCTTCAGATTGCCAAGTCTTGTTCCACAATAAAAACGTGGCTGCGCCGTCATACTTTCCCTGAAAGGTTCAGGAAAGACGATCCCTTTGCATTTTCCAAGGGCGGTGCGAACTCTTCACGGCGGGACCTGCCGTGTGTAAATCTCTTCTCAAAGGTGCCCCTGCAACAAGAGACGCACTCCTCCAGCCAGTGATTTCACAAAATCATTTATTTAAAGGAGCAAGCATTGCCAGTCCGATAGTTTCTGTCCCCTTGCCTGACGCGTTTCAGAGCTCTCATGCTCTTTCCTCAGA
This sequence comes from Triturus cristatus, assembly GCF_964204655.1. Classification (NCBI taxonomy): domain Eukaryota; kingdom Metazoa; phylum Chordata; class Amphibia; order Caudata; family Salamandridae; genus Triturus; species Triturus cristatus. Next base: position 429,263,164 of record NC_140593.1, read on the forward strand.
GGCAGCTTGAATGCACACACTTTTGCAGGATTCCCACAGTCCCCTGCGCCATTCAAAATTAGTTACCTGGCCTCAGGTGTGCCTTTTCACCATACGTGGTATTCAGGTGCACGCTGGGACTTGCAGTTGTTTTCCCATTTGATTTATACCTTCCAGTAGGTTGGTGTGCATAAAAACGATTTTGAGGACCAATGTCAGCCCTCCAGTGGGCTTCAGATTGCCAAGTCTTGTTCCACAATAAAAATGTGGCTGCGCCGTCATACTTTCCCTGAAAGGTTCAGGAAAGACGATCCCTTTGCATTTTCCAAGGGCGGTGCGAACTCTTCACGGCGGGACCTGCCGTGTGTAAATCTCTTCTCAAAGGTGCCCCTGCAACAAGAGACGCACTCCTCCAGCCAGTGATTTCACAAAATCATTTATTTAAAGGAGCAAGCATTGCCAGTCCGATAGTTTCTGTCCCCTTGCCTGACGCGTTTCAGAGCTCTCATGCTCTTTCCTCAGAGGCAGCTTGAATGCACACACTTTTGCAGGATTCCCACAGTCCCCTGCGCCATTCAAAATTAGTTACCTGGCCTCAGGTGTGCCTTTTCACCATACGTGGTATTCAGGTGCACGCTGGGACTTGCAGTTGTTTTCCCATTTGATTTATACCTTCCAGTAGGTTGGTGTGCATAAAAACGATTTTGAGGACCAATGTCAGCCCTCCAGTGGGCTTCAGATTGCCAAGTCTTGTTCCACAATAAAAACGTGGCTGCGCCGTCATACTTTCCCTGAAAGGTTCAGGAAAGACGATCCCTTTGCATTTTCCAAGGGCGGTGCGAACTCTTCACGGCGGGACCTGCCGTGTGTAAATCTCTTCTCAAAGGTGCCCCTGCAACAGGTAACTAATTTTGAATGGCGCAGGGGACTGTGGGAATCCTGCAAAAGTGTGTGCATTCAAGCTGCCTCTGAGGAAAGAGCATGAGAGCTCTGAAACGCGTCAGGCAAGGGGACAGAAACTATCGGACTGGCAATGCTTGCTCCTTTAAATAAATGATTTTGTGAAATCACTGGCTGGAGGAGTGCGTCTCTTGTTGCAGGGGCACCTTTGAGAAGAGATTTACACACGGCAGGTCCCGCCGTGAAGAGTTCGCACCGCCCTTGGAAAATGCAAAGGGATCGTCTTTCCTGAACCTTTCAGGGAAAGTATGACGGCGCAGCCACGTTTTTATTGTGGAACAAGACTTGGCAATCTGAAGCCCACTGGAGGGCTGACATTGGTCCTCAAAATCGTTTTTATGCACACCAACCTACTGGAAGGTATAAATCAAATGGGAAAACAACTGCAAGTCCCAGCGTGCACCTGAATACCACGTATGGTGAAAAGGCACACCTGAGGCCAGGTAACTAATTTTGAATGGCGCAGGGGACTGTGGGAATCCTGCAAAAGTGTGTGCATTCAAGCTGCCTCTGAGGAAAGAGCATGAGAGCTCTGAAACGCGTCAGGCAAGGGGACAGAAACTATCGGACTGGCAATGCTTGCTCCTTTAAATAAATGATTTTGTGAAATCACTGGCTGGAGGAGTGCGTCTCTTGTTGCAGGGGCACCTTTGAGAAGAGATTTACACACGGCAGGTCCCGCCGTGAAGAGTTCGCACCGCCCTTGGAAAATGCAAAGGGATCGTCTTTCCTGAACCCTTCAGGGAAAGTATGACGGCGCAGCCACGTTTTTATTGTGGAACAAGACTTGGCAATCTGAAGCCCACTGGAGGGCTGACATTGGTCCTCAAAATCGTTTTTATGCACACCAACCTACTGGAAGGTATAAATCAAATGGGAAAACAACTGCAAGTCCCAGCGTGCACCTGAATACCACGTATGGTGAAAAGGCACACCTGAGGCCAGGTAACTAATTTTGAATGGCGCAGGGGACTGTGGGAATCCTGCAAAAGTGTGTGCATTCAAGCTGCCTCTGAGGAAAGAGCATGAGAGCTCTGAAACGCGTCAGGCAAGGGGACAGAAACTATCGGACTGGCAATGCTTGCTCCTTTAAATAAATGATTTTGTGAAATCACTGGCTGGAGGAGTGCGTCTCTTGTTGCAGGGGCACCTTTGAGAAGAGATTTACACACGGCAGGTCCCGCCGTGAAGAGTTCACACCGCCCTTGGAAAATGCAAAGGGATCGTCTTTCCTGAACCTTTCAGGGAAAGTATGACGGCGCAGCCACGTTTTTATTGTGGAACAAGACTTGGCAATCTGAAGCCCACTGGAGGGCTGACATTGGTCCTCAAAATCGTTTTTATGCACACCAACCTACTGGAAGGTATAAATCAAATGGGAAAACAACTGCAAGTCCCAGCGTGCACCTGAATACCACGTATGGTGAAAAGGCACACCTGAGGCCAGGTAACTAATTTTGAATGGCGCAGGGGACTGTGGGAATCCTGCAAAAGTGTGTGCATTCAAGCTGCCTCTGAGGAAAGAGCATGAGAGCTCTGAAACGCGTCAGGCAAGGGGACAGAAACTATCGGACTGGCAATGCTTGCTCCTTTAAATAAATGATTTTGTGAAATCACTGGCTGAAGGAGTGCGTCTCTTGTTGCAGGGGCACCTTTGAGAAGATATATATATATATATATATATATATATATATATATATATATATAAAACACATATAAATGCATATACACATATATATGCATATACACAGATATATATACACACACACACACCTTTTTAGGCTTGGAATGCTGCATAATTTATGCAAAACAAGGAAAGTTCTCTTGGTAGTTCTCACGTTTAGGTGGATTGCAGCTCCTGTATGGAGTATCCTACAATCTACAACACCACCGACACTCTGAATATGCTCACCTCAAATATCTATTTCTCTAGCAGAATCTTTTGGCATAAGATTAGCACAGTGCCATTCAATCACACCGAACTAGAGAGTGGCTACGCCTTATGCCAGGTGTGCTCCATATAGGAGCTGCACTCCACCTAAACTTGGGAACTACCCAGAGTTCCCTGCTTGCATTTATATATATATATATATATATATATATATATATATATATATATATATATATATATATCAGTGCTTGGCGAGGGCGTGAGTTATAGTTACCTTAGGGCATGAGCTATATAAACATGGTCCTAACTATAGCTACCTCCTGGCGAGCGCCATATATATCCATCCAACTGGCGCTCGCCAGTAGGTAGCTATAGTTAGGACCATGTTTCTATAGCTCATGCCCTAAGGTAACTATAACTCATGCCCTCGCCAAGCACTGCTAATTACCCCACATATTACATGACTCATGACATTATTGATAATATCGCTGCAACATTTGCATGAGAAAACTGCATGGTGGAGGTGTGAGTTATAGTTACCTCAGAGCATTAGTTATAGTTACTTGAGATAACTAAAACTGCAGATTTTCTATGGTTTTGTGTGTGTAAGATCTGTAACCTTTGCTTTTTGAATCAGATTGCTCCTGCACGGAGGGAGCTGACTTTCCAGCAACTCCCTATGTGCATCAGCAATGCTGGCTCCCTCAGGAGGCGGGGAGCCAGCTGGGGCTGTGAGGGCCTTAAGGTTTTCAACTGATCTTTTCCCCGTGGTCCTGGGGAAAAGAGCAGAAAGAAGCAAAATAATGGTCAGAAAATAGCAGAAAGAGGCAGATTAAAGGTGAGAAATAAGCAGAAGGAAGCAGGATAGAGGTCATCAATGACAGAAAGAGGCAAAATAAAGGTCAGCAATGAGCAAAAAGGCAAAATAAAGGTGAGAAACAAGCAGAAGGAGGCAGGATAAAGTTCAGCAATGAGTTGAAAGAGACAAAATAAAGGTAAGAAACAAGCAGAAAGAGGCAAAATAAAGGTCAGCAAGGAGCAAAAATATGCAGAATAAAGGTGAGAAATGAGCACAAAGAGGCAAAATAAAGATGAGATATGAGCAGAAAGAGGCAAAATAAAGGTCAGAAACGAGCAGCCAGTGGCAAAATAAAGGTGAAAAATGAGCAGAAAGAAGCAAAATAAGGGTGAGAAATGAGGAGAAAGAGGCAAAATAGAGGTCAGAAACCAGCAGCAAAAGAGACAGAATAAAGGTCAGAATGAGCAGAAATAGGCAAAATAAAGGTCAGGAGCGAGCAAAAAGAGGCAAATTAACAGGCAGAATGAGAAGACAGAGGCAAAATAATGGGCAGAAAGAGGCAAAATAGAGGGAAAGAGCGAGGAGAGAAGAGGCAGAAAAACGAGCAGAAAAACTAGCAGAAAACGAGCGGAGGGGGCAGAAAAACAAAGGAAGAAGAGGGTAGCAGCATACAGGCAAGCTAGACAGGAGGACCATCACAGGGGGTGCTGGCACAAGTACCTGCTCCCATGTGCCCCCCTACTTTTTTACCATATACCAACTGACAGACCCACTCATACACTCACTCACCCACTCACAGAACAACTCACACACCCACTCACAGACCCACTCAGAGACTCACACATCCACTTACAGATATACTCAGACACTCTTGTACCCACTCACAGATCAATTCAAGCACTCATTCACCCACTCACAGACCCAGTGAGAGACTCACATACCCACTCACAGACCCACTGAGGCACTCACACACCCACTCACAGATCCACTCAGATACTCATGTACCCACTCACATATCCACTCAGAGAGCCATGCACCCACTGACTGACTCACTCAAAGACTCACTCAACCACTCACAGATCCACTCAGAGACTCACACACCCACTCACAGACCCACTCAGACACTCACACAGTCACTCACTCAGAGACTCATCCATCCACTCACAGACCTTTAAAGATACTCATGCACCTACTCACAAATCCAATCAGAGACTCACGCACTGACTCACAGACCCACTCAGACACTCATGCACCCACTCACAGATCCACTCAGACACTCATTCACAGACTCACTAAGAGACTCTTGCACACTCTCACAGACCTACTCGACTCAGACACTCATCCACCCACTCACAGACCTACTCAGACACTCATGTTCCCATTAACAGACCCACTCAGAGACTCATGTACCCATTCACATATCCACTTAGAGAGTCACGCACCCACTGACTGACCCACTCAAATACTCACTCACCCACTCACAGATCCACTCAGAGACTCACGCATCCAGTCACAGACCCACTCAGGCTCATGTACTCACTCACAGACTCATGCACTCACTCACAGACTCATGTACTGACTCACATACCCACTTACAGACCCACTTAGACACTCATGCACCCACTCACAGACCTACTCAAACATTCACATACCCACTGACAGACACACTCAAACAATATAACACCCACTCACAGACTTACTGAGACACTCATGCACTCACTCACTCACACACTCACTGTCAAAGGTTAGTGGTTACATTTAGGAAATAAAATTCAAAAACCTTAGAAATTCACTGAAAAAAACAAAGGTTACAGGGACATTATAGTTAGAAAATAGAATAAAGAATACAAATTAGAAATTCAATTAAAAAACCAAAGGTTATAGGGATGTTATAGTTAGGCTCAGATTTCACAGAAAATTCCACAATTATTGTTACCTGAGCTAACTATAACTTATACCCCCAGTGGACTGCTTATGGCCTCACATATTACATTACTGATGACATGGTCAGTGACATCACTGATGACATCACCCATGTCAGCAGTTATAGAGTCGGCATTGCTCTCACACATATGGAGCTGCTAAACAAGCAGCTCCCTGTGTGTGAGAGCAATCCGTTCATCCGTTTCCCTGCGTGAATGACAGCAGGTGGGAAAATAAATGAAAATTCTGCTCCCCGCAAGCAGGATTGGTTTGACAGCTCCCGCTTGCTGGGAGTGAAGTTACTGTTTGCTCGGACTTGGAGGGAGCTGTCAAAGTTCCCGCCAAGTCAGAACAAATAGGTATGTCCCAAGGGTGGACACCCTGGCGCATACCAGGAGCAGGCCCTATGGGGTGGCAGTCCCTAGGGATATATATGCCTCCTTTGTTGTGCACAGGCAGGCTCTGGGAAGGTAGTGGTCCCCGGGGCCATATATGGCCTGGAAGGAGGCCTCTTGGCACCCCTCCAAGTTTAAATATTGTATTTGGCCTAGGGGAGGTGGCAGTCCCCAGGTCCGGAGGAGTCCCCGCACCCCCCCTGCATATTTCGTCCTGTTGTCCCAGGGAGGTGGCGGTCCCTGGGGAATATCAAAGCCCCAGGAGGTGGGCCCACGTGCCCTACTCTCAGGAGCAGGAGTAGGGGGGTCCACGCGCCCCCCCTTCAATATTTAAATAAAGTCCTGGGGAGGTGGTGGTCCCCAGGGCTAAAAACAGGCCTGGGAGGGGAACCCTGAGCACCCCTCCTTTTTTTCTTAAAGAACCGCATGCCCCTGTAACCTGGCCCACCCGGGGGCTATAATGTAAACAAGTGTGGAAGACCGCAATAGATTTTTTTACTTTTTGCCATGGATTCACAGCTCTGTCATGAATTTAGGGCAATTGTTTTTATAAGTAATTATTTTGCCCTTGCGGGGCGGGATCAGGGTTAGGGGGTCAGGGTATTCCTACCCTGCCCCCTTTAATTTAAAAAAAAAAAATTCTGGGACTCAGCTGAAACTAAGTCCCAAGATGGATGACAACACATTTCTTGGTTGAAGTGCTGGCAGCAATCAGATATCAATACAAGATGTGGAGGGTTTGCTGAGCCTTTGCGTCCCTAGATGTACAAATGTGTATTTCTTTAAATAACTCTAAAACTACTGAATGGATTTACAACAAATAAAAAAGCACTCTTTATAGACCAAGGGCCAGCTTTCTGCTAAATTTGGTGTCCTTCCGTCCAGCAGTTTGGGCTGTAGGTGTGCCTAAAATCTCGATGGGAATTAACATTGGAAACACAATTTTTTTACCACCCCCTTTCCTCAGCCCCCCATGACGGATCGTCCTGAAACTTTCCATGCACAGCAAGACCCAACTTGACACTTTAGAAAAGGAAAAAATATTGTGAAGATTTGTCAAACAGTGCAGAAGATATAGGCAAGTCAAAGAATGCTATTCCTATGGAAACTAGGTCCTAACTATAACTACCTACTTGCGACCGCCAGTAGGTAATATATATATGTCATGTGATCAAGGCTGCATGTCTGGCGGCCGAAACGCGTCATTTGGACTCTCAACTTTGCCTTTGGAGCCTGTTTCCTGGTTTTGCGCCTTTCTTTGGATGGTGGTAACCCTGGGATCCTGTTGTGGAATATAAATATGTATATGTATATGTATATATATATGTACTGAAAAAACCATAGGTTTCACACATGTTATAGTTAGCTGGACATTTCTCTCATACAAAACCAATGAAATTCCCCCGTTATAGTTAGTTCAGCTAACTATAACTCGCGCGCCCGTAATGCACTGCTGATGACGTCACATATTACATCACTCATGACATGGTCAGTGACATCACTCATGACATCACTGATGACATCTCAAATGACATCACTGATGACATCACTGATGACATCATCATTGTGGTAGAGTGGCAGACCTCCTCTCCCCCTAATATAACCTTTGATACACACATTCAAAAATAGAGACTAAAATTTTCAAAACTATCGACATACCAATACCAGTTACAACAACCTCTTCAGTAATTCTAAGATCCACATACACATCCACTCATTCACCAACAGTCATATACAGTCACTCATACATGTACTCATTCATCATATGTACTTATACACCTATACATCCTGTTACACAATGCCACTCATCCATAGAGTTACTCACACACATAGTCACTCATGCTAATAAAGAATCAAACATACATTTACTTGCATATACAGTTATACACACACCACCACACTTACTTCTATGGAAACTTACACATACTTAGTCTTTTAAACAATCACTTATAGAAACACATACGTATTCATACAGGAACTCTTTCAATCTCTCACTCTCACATATACTCACTTATATACACCGATAGTCACATATACTAGTTTAAAACATATGTAGTTACTCATAAAGACACTATTGAAACAGTCATTCACTCACTAACACAACCATACACACACTCATCCACCCATACAGTCCTGCACACATGCTGTGTTCAACACATACAAACAGTGAGTCACTCATTCATGCACCTATGCACTACGTAATACCCCCCACCGAACCATGCAGACACTCAGACTGATACTCAAAAAACCAACTAATAACCTATATAGACACCCATGTAGCTACTCACCAACCCATGCAGCCACTTATACACAAAGTGAGAGACCGATACAGATATTTACATATTTAAACATTACTCACTAAGCCATATATTCACTATGATACACTTAATCAGTCAGTTACACAATCAATTTTTCAAAAACAAATCATCCATTTAGACACTTATATACCCATTTATTCTTCTATCAACCTTGAGATATACATATATAAAACATATTTAATTTTCAGAAAAACAGACATTCACTGGATGATGTCATCAGTGATGTCATCAGTGATGTCATTTGAGATGTCATCAGTGATGTCATGAGTGATGTCACTGACCATGTCATGAGTGATGTAATATGTGACGTCATCAGCAGTGCATTGCGGGCGCGCGAGTTATAGTCAGCTGAACTAACTATAACGGGGGAATTTCATTGGTTTTGTATGAGAGAAATGTCCAGCTAACTATAACATGTGTGAAACCTATGGTTTTTTCAGTGAATTTGCAAGGTTTTTTAAATGCTAATTCCTAACTATAACGTGTGTGAAACCTTTGTTTTTTTCAGTGAATATATATATATATATATATATATATATATATATATATATATATATATATATATATATATATATATATATATATATATCACTGAAAAAACCATAGGTTTCACACATGTTATAGTTAGCTGGACATTTTACTGATAAAAAACCTATGAAATTCCCCCGTTATAGTTAGTGCAGGCAACTATAACTCACGCGACCGCAATCCTCTGCTGATGACATATGTGTCTTTATGAAAAAAAAATATTTGTAATATATGTATAGCTAAAATTTAATGGAAGAAGACATGGGCAAATAAGTGTCTAAATACAGTATTAGCATCAGCAGAACTTATTTGCCCATGTCTTCTTCCATTAAATTTTAGCTATACATATATTACAAATATTTTTTTTTCATAAAGTGAATTTGCAAGGTTTTTTAAATGCTAATTCCTAACTATAACGTGTGTGAAACCTATGGTTTTTTCAGTGAATTTGTACGTTTTTTTAAATGCTAAGTTACTTTACGCCATTCGTGGCGTGCGCGCCCACTTAATGCAGTTCGTTCCGTGCGCGCACGGTGCGCGTTACGCTGGATGGGCCATGTACGCACGATGCGCTTCGTGCACCGTGCGCACATGGAGGGCATATTACGCGCTTCGTTGTGCAAGGTAAACTTTTACATTTTCATTGCATAATTATGCAATGCACAAATGGTGCCCTTCAGGCACCATTTGCACACGGGGTGGGGAGAGTATTGATAATTTTTTTTTAAAATATTTTTTACCGTACGCGTACGGTAAGCGTAATAGCCGATTTTTCGAAAAAAATAAATATTGACTATTTGGCCTTGGGGGTTCTTTGGGGACACCTTCATCAAGGCTAGGTGTTTAGGAGCAGTCTAAACAGCTCCTTTATATGTTTTTTCCCTTTGTTTTTCCTCCTCCCCTCAGAGTGCGAGAGAGAAAATGGCGGCCGCCGCTTCCTGGTTTCGACCGATTCGAATGTTTACTAAGATCTAACAGCCAATCAGAATCGCGCTCGCGCACGTCACCGTACGCGTACGGTAAGCTTACCGTAAGCGCACCGTAAGCGCACCGTAAGCTGCCACAGATATATATATTGATTTAAATGCTATTTTCTCAGGAACTACTGAACAGATTTACACCAGACCTACAAAAGGCACTTCCTTGACCTGAGGACTACCTCTCTGCCAAATTTCAAGTAACTCTGTTCAGCCGTTCGGGCTGTAGCTGTGTCTAAAGGTCCTATGGAAAAATGCATGGGAAAAACGCGTTTTGGGACCCCCCTTTTTTCTCAGCCCCCGCTTGACGAATCCCCCCGAGACTTTCAGGGTAGGAGCGGAGCGTAGCGCCCCACCTATTTTGAAAATTTCGCGAGGATTTGTCGACCGGCGCCAAAGTTATTCCAAATAGAATGTTGCGGATTTCCTATGGAAACAGGGTCCTAACTATAACTACCTACTGGCGACCGCCAGTAGGTAATATATATATGTATATGTATATATATATATAAATATATATAATGGAATGATAATTAGTTTTATAAAGCACTCGAATACTCTAGGGCATCTTGGTGCTGGTAGCACAGCAGAAGATATTAATGGCCATAAAAGCAGACTATAGATTGAAAAGCCAGGTCTTAAGTTTCCTCTTAAAGATTAATAGAGAAGAGCTTGACTTCAAGTTGAGTGGTAGAGCATTCCATTGTTTGGTTGTGCCGTATAGCAAGCTTCTGCTCCCCCACCGTGATCTTGTGACCTTAGGCAATGTAAGGTTACATGCTGAGGATGATTGAAGTGTTCTGGCAGTAGTATATCTAGTTAGTTTATCTTTAAAGTAAACAGGGCCATTGTCATGAAGAGCCTTGTAGGCAATGTACAGCACCTTGAAGTCTATCCTCTTGTTAACTGGCAGCCAGAAAAGCTCTGCTAAAGCCTTGGCCACTGAGCTGTGCCTAGGTATCCCTAGTAATTGTCGAGCTGCCGAATTCTGTAAGATTTGTAGTACGCGCTACCTATGTCCACACAAAGTTTAAGAATACAGTCCCATTCATCATTGGATTATTAAGCATATGTGTATAACAATAAGGACTTTTTATGAAATTGTTTTTTCCCCTTCTCGTCACATTGTTTACAATTGATGTTATATACAGTATTCTATCACCACTTATCACATGTCACTGTTCACCACAGTCACCTATTTCATGTTTACAATTGAAAGTGTAAATTGCGACAGCCTGCGACTAATTGTGGTTCATCATTTTTTTTTTAAATTTTGATTGACTCAATTTCTCTGTTGTGTGTTATACTTTGTTCTTTGAAAAATCATTGATTTTTATACCCATAAGCTTTGGCTATGTACTACAAGTAATTGACCCCCCGACAGAACCATTTCTCTCTTTCTTGAATACGTATACCCAGGTTCTGAGGGATACTGGGTTGCTCCATTACGTTTATTGTTTAAACTGAATTGTAGCAAGACAGAGGTCATGATTGTCGGGAAATCGCCCTCCAACTAGGGTACAGCCTGGTGGCCCCAGACACTGCGGCCTATCCCCAAGACCAAAACCGAGGTAAAAAACCTGGCTGTGTGGCTCGATCCTAAACTCTCGTTTGAGTCCCAAACTAGAAAGGTGGCAGGGAGATGCTTTAGCATCCTTAAGATGCTAAAACAAACCCTAGACATTCTTCCTGTATCAGCAAGGAAAACCATAGTCCACACTCTGGGGACCTCGCAACTTGATTACAGGAATGTCCCATATCTGGGTGCACCTAACCACTGCGTGAAACGCCTCCAACGTATTCAAAATGAAGCGGCACGCCTTGTTCTTCATCTACTGAGTCGTGCTTGAATGACAAAAGCTCTCGATTCCCTCGATTGGCTGCCAATCGGGAAAAGAATTATCTTCAAAGCCATGTGTTTCTGTCATAAGAGCCTACAGGGGAAAGGCCCCAGCTACCTGCACGATTTTCTCACCCCGTACAATCCTAGCCGACAGCTAAGATTGACAGGAGCTCAGTTAATCAAGATTCCCAGGATAAGGAAAGCTAGGATGGGCGCTCGATCTTTTGGCGACCTAGCGGCCAAGAATTAGAACACACTCCCTTTCTGGTTACGCGCTGAGAAATCTGAACCAGTCTTTTGCAGAGGACTGAAAACCTGGCTTTACATACTTTAGTCCAGTTTCTCTCCCACTCTTGCTGATGTGCTTCTAGCGCGGGAAACACACCTTAGGGGTAGCCAGGCGCTCTACAAATGAACTATTATTATTATTATATATTGGTTGGGGCAGTTTTTTGTAATGTCATGTTTACATTATTTTTAAAGTTTCTGCGCATAATACATACATAATACATCTTTTTAATTATGATCCGTATGTTTTCATGTTAAAAAAAATTGTATTTAATTGTCTGGTCAACACATGCATGGTAATTTTTTGGGTTGTAAAGGTAAATTCAATGTTAACCTAAGTAGGCATGTGTTGTAGAATACACATTGTAGAGGCAAGCATTGTAATGTCATACACACATATAATGAGTGCCATTAAATTGCATAACAATAAGCATGTGATATTCAGGCCAGGATGTCCCAAGGGATAAACGTGTACTTAAAAGTACATTCGTTAAGTTAGAGCTTTATGGGTCGAACATCCAAGGGCCAGCCTTCTCATTCTATATCAGAAAAGTGGCCGGTGGGTTTTCTGATATATATTTTATTAGTGTTTACAGTTCTTGCCCTTAGTGATCCTTCATGCGCTCCATCTCATTGTACAAGCAGATAATACTATATGTATAATGCAAAAAGTATCCAAACAGCCATCCATATTCCCTGCCAACTGAGCACAAAAGAAATAGAAGTACAAATAGTTAGTCCTGATGTTTGAACCAACTAACTAAAGTGCTATTTAATGTTATGTATTGCATCTATTTTACAATTTCTGCACATAATCAGTAAGAGTGAAGCTAACTGTGCCCATTTTTCTGGAATTATTTACTAAGTGTAACTGCACAAAATTACATTTCAAAATATTTTCAGTTAGAAATGGGCATTTTATTATAAAAGCATAGATATAACAATCCAAGATTTTGACATTATCATATGGGAACATTCCTTGGTTTTTACTTATTGTGGCATTCAAATGAATTTAGTTTTTATCTCAAATTGTTGCGTTCATTCAAACACACATTTCGAAATGTATACAGATTAACAAACTAGGGGGTTGAGGTAACGCAAACAGCTGCACCTGTCCAAGCAAATTCCGGGAAAGTTATAATGGTGCAGGAAAATCAGAGTACAGCCCTCTATACTCTCTATTTGGAAACCCAAAATCACATGAACAACAAAGGAATGCGGCACACATAGATCATATATTCATTCTAAGCCAGTTTAGGCAAAAGTCACAATTGATGATCTGAAGATTTCAAAATGTGTTTGCACAAATTCACTCCTACCGAGGATAAGAACTCTACTTTTAAAATACTCCACACTATCTTCCTATACTATTTTATGTGCTTTTATATTACATGCAAGACTCATAATTTGTATTAATTACATTTCATTTGTAAACTACAAAACATTTTTGGGAAACCATTGAACACATATTGTTGATATTATCACGATCATACCGTGAAAACAGCTAGATATTACTTCTTACAAATGTAACTATTTTACAGAATTGACATTCTCTCTAAAGGAGTTCAATATTGCAGCTGCAGCTGCTGCAAGTAAGAGCGGTGGGCCCGGGGGGGGGTATTTCAACGGCCAATGATGAGGGAAAATTAATTATTTATTTAATTTCCCCTCACCATCGTCTGCCGAAATCCCCCTCCCACCAGGCCCCACCGACCCGCTGTTCTTACCTGCAGCGGCCGCGGCTGCAATGTTGATGTGTTTCAGTCAAGATGGATCATTGTGCCTGGCTTTCTACAGGATATAACCTTTTTATAACTCCTGACTTCCATTTTGATATACCTTATTTTGGCATAGCCATCCAGTTTAATCCATAGAGGAGTTGAACAAAACCATTCAGTTAAATACATAGAGGAGTCCCTTCTATTAATCACACATGCCTACCACACCAATGATGCCATGGCAATTGCACCTTGTCACAGAGAATCAGAATTGGCCTTACATCTTCAACTCAAAACTACTAACACTAAGAGGGATGGGGAGCGTATGTAGCCCTAAGGCAAGAGTGGTCGACCTCGTAGCTGGGGAACCGGGTTAATGTCTCAGCAATAACGCCCAACATCCTGTGATTCTGAGCAAATCACTTAATCTCCAGGTGCCTAACAAAAATGAATGTGTCCATCTGTAACGAAACTGGTGCTCATGTAAATCGCTCTGATACCTGATATCTTCGGATCTAGTTCCTGCTATATACAACTCTTTAAAAAAAAACTAATATGAAAGTAATGCCATTCTAAAGCCCCCTGACTTCTGGAAAAGTAAAAATGACTTAGGTGTAGGGTACAAATGTAATTCTGGTGCGTTAGAGTGGTTGGCAGCCTTATTTAGTAGATGGACTAATAACAAGCAAAATAGTCAGAAGTGTAGACATGTTAAAGTGTGCAAATTTCACTGTCATTTTATTTTCGGTTCATTTACAGGTCATGACAGATATTTACTAAAATAAAAACACCATAAATCTTGTCAAGAAATACATACCACACATTTTAGCATCACCAAGGATGCTGAATGCATATATAAGCATACTAAAAACCAGCAATTATTATGGCAGTACAAAGTGTTAGTAAGTGCAGTTCTCATTTAGTGCCTTGTAAGGAGCTATACAAATTCTTTTGGCTGCAAAGCTTGGTGACAGGCAGACTAAATGGGCCTTCCAGTCCTTCTCATCCTTGGTATCTTTGTCACAGTAAAAAGAGAAAACACCCTAACGCTATACCAAGGTCTCCTATTAACACTTTGCATCATTTAAACAGAGTAAAGCAAAACAACAGTAATGTTTAACAATCGTAGCAATAACATGTGAAATCATTTTCTGATATGCTTAGAAGGAACAAGCTGTTCCCAGGAGAATCCTAACTATGTCTGCAAAACAGGAAACGAAATGAGAAATTGACACTGCAAGCATTAATACACCCTTCCATTTATGTTTTCCTAAAACTATGCATTAAGCAAGACTATTTATTCTCAAAATATTTTTTACTTGTATATTGATATCAGTTTGAGGGAGGCAAAGCTCACCATTTGTGAACGGGACATTTTTATCCCCAATTTCCTTTGCTTTGCAGTAATGGGCTCTGGCAAAACACTATGGAAGTTACTTAACAAAAAATAACACACAGCTCGGGATAAGGGTTTCTTCTCAGAAATGAAACAGAAACTCGAATGGAATAGGATTATGTGGATGTTTTTGTTGGTAGTAACTGCCAAAGGAATTATTGAAAGAAAAACATTATATGGTGTACTTACTTCAATTGCTACCATGTAACATGTGTTTTCAATTGTACCAGTCAGAAAATAGCTATTGCTGATCTACATCTTTATTGCTTAGTATGTTGTCATTGTTTTGTAGTGCGCATGAGCACTGATGTCTGTCCCGTCCCAATGGACTTTCAGGTGATATTCTACTCAATATTTTACTATGTGGAATAATCCCAATTGTACTGTATTGTACTTTAGTTGAATGTACACGTTTCATTTATACCCTTGAGGAGAAGGTCACACACTATTCCTTGGGAGTGCTATGGTTGAAAGAGTGAGTGTCTATCCTTTAATCTATGTGGGTAGTGTTTTCATGTCAGGCCTGAAAACCATATTAGTGCTGGTATCGTGATATGTCACTGTGCATAGATGTGATTTTAAATGTTGGAACATGTGCCGCTGATGTTACCGCCTCAAGGAGTGGATGTTAGAGATTATGATGGCTTTTCGGAGGCAGTTGACAGGCTTAAAAAATGGTGTTCAGAAGCACCTATTATTGTAATGTAAAGGTTTACATTTTTCACTAGACATCAACTTGTTAATGAGTCTGTTGATTCATATGTGTCTACCTTAAGAGTGCTGGCAGCAGATTGTGCATTTGGAACAATGGTGCATACTTATATCGAGGATCAGTTGATTACACGTTGCTCAAATAAGAAAATACAAGATCAATTACTGAGGCAACATAATCCTATGTTGCAGAAGTCTATTGATACAGCTAAGAGTGTAGAATACAATATTAAATCAGTTAAAACCATTAATGTTGATGATCTCACCACTCAAGTTGCAGCATTAAACAGTAATGATAGTTCAAAGATGTATAGTGCGAAGAGGAAGTTTAATAAGGCTAAACAATCAGATAATAGTAATTCAAATAATAATGTGTCGAAGTTACTGTGTAACCGTTGTGCTCAAAAACACACTCCTCACATTTCCAATGTTGTCCAGGTAAAGGGAAGGAATGCTTTGTGTGGGAAAATTGGTCATTTCATCAATGTGCGAATATCTTCATCTAGTAGAAGAATGTAATTAGTAACAGAGCACAATGAGGTTGAATGTTGTGATGGCGATAATATGATCCATAGTGCAATTGAAAATGATCAGAGAGAGTGTGGAAAAGTGAGAACTGCTAAAGTACTTATAACTGTAGTGTGTGGAAAAGTGAGTAATGTAGAAATTTTGTCATGTTGTTTTCTTTCTTTTCCTTCTATTCTCTTTATTTTATTTTTTATTTTTCATAGAGAAAGTAGGTGTGCAGTAATGTAAGCTTATTGTAATGTTTGTAATGTAAGCTTATTGTAATGTTTGTAATATAGGCTTATAGGAATGTTAGTGAACTGTTATACAATTCTGTCTGACGGTTGTCCATGTTTTTTCATTAGTCACTTGTACTATTCTTTAAACTGAGAGTAGATTCTAAACTGTCAGATTGAAGATTCCCATTGTGTGGATGCTTCATTAAACTCTGTCTTGCAGCTTCATTGTGTGAAGCTATTCTATGAAACAATACTACAGGCTTGAGCAGTCATGCTAGTGATTGTTTGGGTAAGGAGTTTGTGTGATGTATTTGGGAAATGTTTTCATGGCATACATGTACCTCAAACAAAGCTCAACCATGGTCAAGCATCTGCAGATCCTTGGTTATCAGACCTCTTTGCCTGTTATGCTGACTTTGCTCTTTGGAATACTTTTTGGCTTTGCAGTACTGCTGTGTTACGCCCTATTCCCCACCCTGTTCAGAATAGTGAGGATCAGAAACTTGATTCTCATACTTACTGACTTTACTCCCACTTGGGTTAGGTCCACTGTAGCTTGGCCTTCTGAAGCTGCTGAGGATATTAATTTATTATTTTTGATTATAATCATTGTGAATGTTTTGTGCCTTTCATTAAAACTAACATGTTGGTACAACTTTCATATTAGTGAGTTATTCTGTTACCAGTGAGTATCTGTGTCTCTGGGCTGCATCCAGAGATGTAACTTCTGAGAGAGCTGTGCTATAGAAGACCTAGGCGTGCTCTGTGTGTCTGCCTCTCTCGCAGTTAATTTCATTCCTTCTTCCCTGAGGTGTTTGTCTTTTACTGGTATGTCCTTGGTATGGACTGAGCCACATTCTGGGGACTGAGCTGGATTGTCGTCAGAACTTTCCGACACCATTCACAAAATATGACACCATCTTAGAGTGGCCAGCATCATACAACTGAAGTCTCATTGAGTGTGAACCCTCCCTTAGTGATGCATGCTTCCATTGACTGTTGTGGAGCCCCAGCATTCTCCGACAAGTGACAAAAGATGAATCTGTGAAGAGATTATAAAGCCAGCCGTGAATGCTCCAGGAGCTTGAACGAGTAGAGGCAGAGGTTCCACACAAGTGAATAGTGATTATGCCTCAAGCAGTACTACATGTTCTGTGGAGTTTGGAAAGGGGCAGCAGGGAGGAAACCTATGTGAAGGTTGCAGATAGCAGTCTGTCACTGGGTCTCCATGGTCCAGGGAGTTGCTTTTACAGTTCTTTGCTTTCAGGTGCATTAGACAAAATGGTCCAAATGAACTGAACCAACAGAATCTCAAAATTTACTAATTTGGTACATAAAAGCTCAGGGTTTGGAACACAGTGCCCCTGTGACACAGAGTCACCTAGTCAAGCTAAAGATGCCCCAATTCTTAACCTATATAATTGTTAAACATACTTCACATTTGTGTTTGCTTTGATAGAGCAAGCAGGCCAAGCCTTCAGGGCTGCATCACATTTGATGAGGAGTTAGTTCTAATTTCGTGAGGCTCAGCATTCTAGCAGATTTCTTATGCATTTCAAACGTGACCCTTAGTAGCATCATTCCCACATAAATTAACTTGGTTTGCACTAACACTTTACTACTGAGCAGTAAATTCTCATCCTCTAGATGTGCAGTAGCAGACCCAAATCACCCAGTTTAGTTCACTGTTTTCCTCTAACTTTTAACTGTTATAAGTGGCATTCCATACACTGAATGTGTACAGCACTGTGTTTATTCTCCTCCCATACTAGCTCATTTTTAATTTATCACTCAGTTAGTTGGCGTACATTGTTTTAAGAAATGATGGCTAAGTATTTCCATAGGGCTATCACTATATTGCTAAATTGCAACCTTTTTACAGCTTTTCATATTCCACTGAGTCCTGAGTTCGACAACGAGGAAACCTATTCCATCTTTTTAAAAACCTCTGTCCTTAAGATACCTTTTCTCTGCCCAACTATGCGTGTGCAATGCCCTCCTGGCGCCTTTAATCAGATGCATAGCCCATAATAAGACACCAACAGAGTACACAGAACTTGAAGGCCCTCCTTCAGATGATATAAGAATTGTCAAATGGTAAAAATACACCAGAGATAAGCCATCACCACACTTTGCAGCTTTTTTTCAGGGAAATGTTACCTCCTTTTTCAGATTCCTCACAGATCAGAATGAGGGCTAACATGAGGTTTTGGTTTTATGGCATAGCTAATTCAGAATTAGGGCCTTCTTTCCCATTGCCTGGTGACTTCTGCAGTGGAGAAATCATGGGTCTAAGAGCTATTCGTGCAGATTCAGATTGTCAGTTCAGGCTTTGCAATCCTGCTGTGTTACTCCGTATTCCCCACCCCCCAGAATAGTGCTTATCCAAAACCTGATTCTCATACTTACTGGTTCAGGCAGGTGTTTACCTGTCAGCAAAGAATTAGGAAGAGGGGCTAATCATGCCTGTGAGGCACAGAGTACCAATGTGTGTACCATTGATGAGTATCACCACAGTATGAAAATCAGACATTGAAGGTTGGCCATCTGCTGGCTCATTGTAGAAGTCATATTCAATGTTTCACTCCCCCACCATAGTATCACAGGCTGCATATACGCTTCTGGATGAATTTTGCTCCTACAACAGAGGCACCCGGTCCCCTATTCCAAAACACAAGTTTAACGATATATAGGCCACTCTTGCTATGCTATGATATGAAATAGATTAGGAGTCATCTGGTTCGAAGTATACAAATCTCAAAAAAAATTAAATGATGACATAAGTTTTGCTATCACAGACCAATGTTTGACCATGGCTCGCAACAACTTAGTCATCCTTTTTAGGTCTCGCAGACCTGCGTTTCAGCGCGCATGTGTTGCTCGCTCTGCGAGGCTTATTGTAATCGAGGATATTTCAGAAGTGGAGTTGAAGCCCCGCTCATCATTCTTATTGGCTGGCGTCATCGTTTATGGTAAACGCAGGCCTTCGATTGAAAATGAGGCTTCTTTGTTACCGCTTGTCTCCTTTTTGGACGGCCCATCTGGACTGGATATTTTACTTGCGGCGTTACACGATCTCCTTCATCTATCACTTTTTTCTTTATTCGTACAATGGCGACAGCTTCTGATTAAGTGATACAAGCCCAGGCCGAGGGTGGAGGGGTGTGTAGTGCTTGTAAGAGAAGCGTGCGCTGCTTGCACTCGCCGTCTGTGTCTGGTGTCAGGCTGAACCGGTGTATCACGTCTGTGCCAGGGCGGTGTGCACGGAACGCGTACAGCTGATAACCTTATAGTATAATACATTGCGTGAATGACGACAGCGTGTATTATTGTGAGTGTGTTTCTGTGATGTATCTACCAGTTTCCTGTCTGAAGGAGGGTTTGTGCCCAAAACTGCAAGCTTCTACCTAGCATCAAATCTCGGCTCTGTCTTCCGGCCCGGCTGACGATCCGTGTGACATTGGGCATCTGCTTTAATGCCGCTCTTCAGGGACCCCAGTAGTCCCATAAACATCAGGGAAAACACAACGAGCGCCTCATGAACGGTTCTCCTGACTTGCTACTGCCCACACTCCATAATTACCATCTCGAAACGTGATCATTTGTGCAGTGGATTGTTGTAAGTGTCCAAACAAGACCTTGTCATGCCTCCGTCCCTATTAATTACCTCTGCTCATAAGTGAATACTAATTATATAATGTGTTGTAATCTGCAGTATTAGCGCTTTTGGGTCTTCAAGGCACTCGTTCTGCGTGTGACGGCTTCGTTTGGTGATCAATTTGTGGGCTTTTTTGTTTGTTTTCTTTTTCGTATGTCTGTTTTCTGTGTAATCTGCGCCTGCTTGTTGTCAAGTGCAATTTGTGTGCATTTGGCGCGTGTCTTCTTCCCTCACATAAATATTACTCTAGCCTCTGCTTTTGTCGGTTTACAGTGAAAGTGCGACTGAGGTCACCGGGTGTTCCTTGTTTTTCCACCTTTCTTTCCACCTCGCCTCTTGTGGTGACTTTTTATTGACAATAACCATGGCTTTTGTAAAGACTTGCCATCATGTGTTGTTCTCGACACATTGGGGAAATGTCGTTATTTGTTGCCTTTCTTTTTAATGCCTTTCTGTGATTAATTGTTGCCTCAAACTTGTTTGGCTTCTGCTTTCCCTCCAGCACATTTGAAAAACCTATATTTGCAGGTGTAACAGAGACACACTAATGTTAGTTTTCATTAGGACCCGGAACCCCCAGGTTGTTCCTGGCCCCACTCCCGTCAACCCCACAAATCAATGACTTATTCTCAAGCATTGCGTCAGAGGCTTGCGAGAGCTCCGTACAGTGTACAAAATCCAGTGTGCATGTGAGAAATGGAGCAGATGAGTGAGGATGATGTAAAACACACAGCTCAGCGCCGAGCCGCCTTCGCCATCAGAAGTCTGTCTCTTATAGGCTGGCGGGCCCTCGCCATCTGACAACTTATCTCGCCGTCCGTGAAGTGGCAACAAACTTACACACGTCTATAACGGCCAACACTGTAAAGTAAACATCAATGGCTGGCCAAGGGGACTGAGCCTTCCGCCACTGCCTTCCACGACTCTTCCTTCAAAATAACATGAGATAAGTGTAAGAGACAGCAATGCTCTTCTCTCCACCATTTGCAAAATATATATATATTTGGGGAGTTTTATATAGCGCGAACACGACCCGAAAGGTATCAGAGCGCTTTACATGTGCACCACTTGCGTTACAGAGGGACACATTCATTTTTATGTCTCGCCTGGCGAACGCAGCGCGAAGCGCTGTCGCCAGCGAGATCTATTGTTGCTGACTTGCCTCGGAAGGGGGACAGGAGATGGGCACGCGCAGGTTCTCGGCGGATTTGAGTTGGTGTACGCGCTTACAGCCACGCGGCGTGCACATCTCCTGTCCCCCTTCCCTCGCAAGCCAGCAAGCAGTTTCACTTTCGTCCTCACCAGCCTCATGTAATTTTTTTTTTAAATGCGCTCCAAGCACGTCGCGTTTAAATGTGCAACATGCAATTTTGTTTTTTTTAAATGCACACGTGCGCTCCAAGCGCGGCGCGCTTTAAACGTACAGCATGCCCCACTTACCAGCTCTTGTGGGGACTCCGGCTGGTCGTGAGTCTTCAGCGGCTCACTGCAGCACCACGCGGGGCTCCGTCTTGCTCACAGGAGCCCTGTCTGAAACCATGCGGCATTCACGAAGGCTGGGTGGGCTTTACTTTTTTTGCCTTGGCTGCACGATGCAGCACTCATTAAAGTACGGCGGCTTTTGAAGTCCACACGCGCCGCCGTCCCTGTGCATGAGCCGCAGTCGCAGAACACGCAAAAGATTCAGTTACTGCGCATGCGCGGGCAGCCCTCCACCTCCCAGGTCTCCTCCCCGGCCCAGATATGGATCTGCTTTCTGGCGGAAGAGGCTCTAGTAACTCATTTTATTTACTATTTTTTTTTACTTTTGGGTTCCGCACTTGTTGTTAAAGTGTTTAGAAATGGAAGAAGGGGCTGACAGGGAGGCCAGGATATTAGTCCACGCCCACGGTCTCATCTCTTGTAAAAAAAACGGGTACGGTGTTAGTTACCTGACATGTACCCGACACGGTTTACTTATAAAGGCCTTTGAGAGAAACCAGTCTGTCGGCAGTATTTTTACGTTTTAATGTCTAGCCTTGATAATATATCCCTGACTTTACCCATCTCTTCTGGACTCTCCAACCTTCATTCAATTTAATCTTGCAAACCCTATTGGCCTTTCAGAGTTCGGATTGTGACTGACTCTGTCCAGCCCTGTAAAGCTTGTCCGGCGACGATGTTTGGCCGGCCCTTCTGGACTAGAAAATTCTCAAAATCTGCCCAGAAGCTTCAGCCCGACAGAAAGATGATTCTGCCCCTTCAGTAGCTTTACATTCAACAGATACTCGTCATTCAGAGCTGGACACGTGAATGACTCCTCTGCTCGTCTGGCCTTTTGCCGTGCACCGGACCTGCCCTCCCTTACCTGTCTTTCAGAGGCGTGTCGAAAAGCCTTCGGATTTTATCCGATCTGATTCCATCGGCTACTCTGTAGAAATATAGTGCCCACTAGGGTCTAGCGCCTCGCCTCCAGGCGCATGCTGACTTTAATGTCCTTTTTTCCTCCGCCCTGCAGAACATCTCGTGCACATGCTGTGGAATGAAGCTCACCATGGTGTGAGTTTACATTTCACTGAAACCCCAGCAGTTCTAAACAGTGACACCAATCCGGCCTCCTTCCCGCCTCTCACACTGCTGTGTTGCCGTACAGATACAAGACAGAACACTGAGGCAGCATCATAGCTCGGAGGTCAATGCCCCTGCTGCAGACCACTAGACGTCATCCTCAAAATGAATTCCAACTAGTTGGACTTACTCAGTCTTTCATGCTTTGAGATCGATTAATTGAGCCTCACCAGGTTGGCTAAAAATGCCACCTATTATTTATTATTCAAGCGCCTAGAAACATTGCGATGTTAATGCTCTGCTCGAACCTGAGGTCCTTGCATAATAAATGGCATACAAGAATCATGGAAATAAAATGTATACCTATTGTGAAGCAAAATGAGACAACTGCAGAATGTAAAGACAAAAACGCGAGGGAGTGTGAAAAAGAAAACACTATGGCGGGACGAGATAACAAAATGCATTGGCAAAGCCAACAGGACTTGCTTCCTGTTGCCTTTGCCTTTTAGAAAAGTTGGCTGCCCAGCATCATCCAACAAGCATTTGCAATGCAACAGGTCTCGCATTTACGCGAGTTTTAGCTATTTACAGTGTAAATGACAATGCCTTTTATTTATGTTTTTTTTTTTTTTTTAAACGCATTGTCATTTACAATGCCGATAGATCCAACTCGCGTAAATGCGAGACCTATTGCATTGCAAATGCTTGTTTTGTTAGGCACGGGGAGTTTAGGTGCAATAGGTCTCGCATTTGCAAGAGTTTCATCTATTGGCATTGCAAATGATAATGCCTTTTATTTATGTGTTTATAAACCTGCAAGCGGCGTTTACCCATCGCGTGCAGGTTTTGCAAACACATAAATAAAAAGCATAATCATTTACAAGGCCAATAGATCAAACTCTCGCAAATGCGATACCTATTGCACTGCATAGATAGCTACATTGAGCACCTAAACATTGCATTGACTTGCGTATGCCACAAAATAAGAACTAGTCACCCATCTTTTTTCCTTGCTTTTAGTGTATAATCAGAGTGCTTCCCTGATATGTGTCGATTGTGAAGGGGTGTGTAGTACGTCTTGGTGGGCAGTACTGTTGTGTGCTGTTCCCTGGTGAAAAACCTTCGCACAGGGACATCCAATAACTGTGCCGCCCTCATATGTGCAATACCGTTCAGGAGACCAGGTTGGTTTGTGTTGTTTATTATCAAACATGCTGCTGTGAACTTCTTCATATCCAAATCTATGCAAAAAAATGAATTGTGCTGGATGAGTGTGCAGGGTAAAGTCTAATCTGTTGTTATACCTTGTATAGCGAGGGATCAAGGATAACATGGAACACAGCATAATGATCAGCTGGGACCCAATTACCGCTTATAGTCTTAACACTAACAAAATTCTATACAGTCGTTTTAGATGTCTGCTCCCAAATTAGGGTTTTTAACATTTTCCAGTTTTCTCCCTGTCCAAAGACCAACCTCATGTCAACGTTCCCACTGCTTGATTGAAACCTGTATTCCTCATTTGTATTTCAGTAAAATATTCTGCATTTCACATACACTTCCTTGTGGTCACTGGTAAGTTCACTTCTTCTATGCTCCAGATGCTTATAATATACATACTATTTTTGGTTCTATGTGGTTTGTCGCTGTTGTCATGTAGGCATATATTACGTATTATATAACTAAGTTAATAGTTGTAATCATGTTTTCTCAGCCCTTCATAAGTCTCAGCAAGATTATCTCTTTTCTTTCCCAAATTTCAAACACACTGTTTTATTTGCATACTCTCACTCTCTGGCTCTTTACTGTGCTTCTACAGTGACATGAGATAATTGCCATAACTTTATTAAGGAGGTGTGTGGCCAATTGCCGAACACAATGTTTGCACATTATGTGTGCTCCCTGCTGGGGACTCATCTTCAGCTGTGACTTGACTGATCTGGATGGCAGTAGCAGACAATGGGGAGGAGAGCCATTGCTTTCTGTGCAGGGGAGACACAGTATTAAGGAACACAAGACATAAGGATGCATCTCCCTCTTCCTTTTTGAGCCATGGAGTAATGAGGTAGATGGTGGCAGTTTGGAGACCTTGAAGTGTTGATTGTGTTAGCCACCATCTATATGAGGGAAATTGGAGCTACAGTTCGAGTCTGACAGTGGACCGACATGCAGTGGCAATGAAAAGCTTGGAGTGGGAAATCTAAGGGCATTGGAACATGTCGGTCTGGTGGGTCCTGCTTTGAGAAGGCGGTGGTACTAAAGTCAAACCACATTGACTGGAGGCATTCCGTCCCTTGAGAGACACAGTGTGGAAAACGAGCATACCAAAGATTGGAGCATGAGAAAACCAGCATGTCATTCCACTGCTTTAAGGCATAACACTAGTGATACCCATATATCCAGGACTGTCACTGCAAGTATCCCTGACATTGAAGATTGTTTCTACTGTTTAGCAACACAGAAATGGAAACTACAACATTGCAGAGGTTCGGAGTTAGTGGCCTACTACAACCCTTAAACAAAATTGATGCTACCACCTCTCAATTGAATGTGGCATTTGACTTTCTCTTAGTACACATTGAATACTGATGATTCGTAGCTGTTCAACTGAGCCCTACAGTGCTGCACCCAGGGAACTTTGGGGCCTCAGGTCCCTAGTGCTAAATCTAGTGCTAGATTAGAGTCAGATCCAAGAAGAGACAAGACTGACAGACACGGGAAATAAGAACTGATGAGGTGAAGGACATTTCATGATGTCCAATATCTGAGGACAATATAATCTGACAGTAAACCTCCAAACAGCATTTTTATTGGAGTAGTAGAGGTTAATAAGGGAGATGTACCAGAATTCTGAGCTTCTCAAGAGAAAGTCCTGGAGACTGGACTCGGTCAGCACCTAGAAAGCTATTTTGAGAACCAGGATGGTCATGTCAATGCAAACCAGTTCAATTGAGAGCTTGTGAGAAATAGAGATCATATTCCTGACGCATCACCCTGCTAGAATATTGGTCTGAGTGCTCAGTAGAGGTTAGTATTTGGGGGAAAAGTGTCATCTTTATGAGAATTATATGTTCAATACTCTGAAAATGTCCCCCCTTACTTCTTTGTCCCATTTTCCCTGTGTTTGGTTGTTTCACTCCAGTTCATCTCTCCTGGAGTCTACTTAATCCACCTTTGTCTATGACAACCCAATGAAGGCCTCCTGTAAAAAACTATTTACCTAGCATGCACTGCATCGCCATCTCGGCGATGCAGCGCACGCATGGTAAATGGTTTTATTTACTTAGTTTACTCCGTTCTGCCGTATGTCAGAGTCCACTACCCCTCCCACTCTGCCCCTCCCCCGCTCCGCCCCGCAGCACTCCCTCGGCGAGTTGCCACTGCTACACAGAGGTATTTGACATTAAGCGTGGAGGTAGGTAGGGGTGAAATCTGGTCCCTTTTTTATTTACCATGCATGTTAAGCATCTGGAGTGTCACTTGCTACATGACAATTGGGATTTGCCATGTATGGATAAGAGTTTTATTGCTTTGGGTATACCGCCTTTACTTCACTCATTTGTGAGCTTTATGACTTCTCTCAATTTATCTAGTAATCTGGGAAGTCCCGGTTATCAATATTGGCCCCAGAACTACTAAGACAAGGAAGCATATCATCCTGAGGGTGGAAACCTGAAGGGTTTTTTCTTTCCAGTATCTAGGGGTTTTGTTTGATTACTGATATTCAAGGTCCCCATTGATTTCATCTAAATGGCTTCATTTTAAGACTATGAGAGCTCTCTTTGAATTTTGTTGCTAGGCTTGGGAGAAAGCCGACTCAGACCCTACTTATGGTCTATGAAGCCAAATGTGTCTCAGCAGTGTTGTATGCAGTGCTTAATTTGTAAAACAATATGTGCCACAGCCCTCATAAGGAGGCTACTTCACCTAGCATCACCCATTACTTCTGTCAGCAGTGTCAATGACACTATAAACATAACTATTAACCATCACATTTCCGCAAGTGTGACAATTCAGACTATTCCAAGCCCCTAAAGGTATAAAAATGGCTTGGTATTACTGTTGTTAGTGTATATTGAATTAATAAACAACTGTTGTTGTGTTCATCTCTAAATAAGACAAACAGCTTCACCATGTGGCTGACTGTCATAGGTACCGGTGTTGATAATTAAGTCCTATGCCGAGCACCGGAAACCACTGGCTCAAATTAAGCACAGGTTGTATGGTAGTGACTTGTGGAGGTATGTAGATTGTTTGCATCTACAAATGGCAGAGAATCTCTTTTTGTAGCAGTTACATGCACCTCCCTGCTTCATGTCATCTTTTATTGCCCATGAGGTGCTAGGTCACAGATTTAATTCCGGCATTATGGCTTTAAGTCCGCTACTGAAATAGCTTTCTGGCTGGGTTATACAGGACATGGAATATAATACGTCATTTTTGAGGGACTGCCTATCATTGGATTATGAAATAGGAACCGCTGGCCTTGTTACATGAGAGCAGGGTTTTTGGCCCTTGGGCGCCCGGATTTGTTTATGTCTCCTGCATCTATTTAAAAAACTGATCAGACATAGACTAAGAATGGCGATTCTCTAAATAAAATGCCAAGAGAATTTGAATTTCATTAAAGACACAGAGGCTAACATTATGCATTATTCCTTTAATGCCACTCCACACAACATTTGAAAGAACATTTCATCATAAAACAAAAGCAATCTAGAATAGAACATCCACACAGTATGAGTAGTCCATGCACTGCACAATCTTCCTCTTTAAAATGCAAAACGTGATCCCTCCTTTCTTGATAAACAAGGATTGAGTAAACAGCAATGGTGTAACTTCTTAAACCAATTTTCTGAAAAGATTAAGAATTATTAAAGTCTCAGTCTAAATGAAGATTTCAATAAAAACTTTCAAATGCAAAGATAATCACTTACAGACACAAATAAATATATTGATTTCTAAATATTTTATTTACCAATTTATGCTTTTTCGGGGTGGGATACATAGTTAAGAAAATAGATTCTGCCAGATTGGGATGGGAGGGCGGGGTAATGTTAGCCTCTATGTCTTTAATGAAATTCACATTCTCTTGGCATTTTATTTAGAGAATCACTATTTCATTACAAGACCGGAGGCTACCATTATGCATGTTGGTAGTCCTCTAATACCACATCAGAAATGTGTTAAACTGGCATTAGACCAATCTGTTCTCATAATATCTTCCAGACTTCCACCTCTCCAGAAGCTCTGAGTAGCCAAAGAAAATGAACGTGAACCTTTTGCAAATTAACACCAGTCTGCTGCATTGAACATTTCCCCCATCTTGCGATAGAAACTGTGGTAACTGCTTAAAAAGGTTTCAGAAATGAAATTAAAAATTGGTCAACACCATCAGGTCAAAACTCACTCATATGAGAATCATATTCACTCATGCAATCCATTAAATACAATTTCTTGCATGAATCAACTCCTGGATAAAGTTATCCCGAAGGGTTCTTAGCATCTGTTACTTACCTCTAATGCATTAATATCTGAAGCTCTACAACAAGGGGTTAGACAAAAATAAGAGACTAGCTTCATAGTAATTTTTTTCTAATCTAAATATCGTTTACCTGGCCATCTAGTAAATAAGGGCATGAACCAAATTGACATCCCACCCGGTTTCATATCTTGGTCTAGGAGGTCATCTTAATCTGATGCTCTTATGGACTCTGCAAACCAAAACATAATTCCCTACACTCTTGCCATTAATGAGACTGTAACCCGCAGAGACTGCTGATCTGTAGTTGATAAAAGCTCTATAAATAAGGCCCCTTACAAACTGATCTACCAGGAAGATATCTATTTCAACTATAAGACCTTCCACGGAATATATGTTCTTTTTCTTGCACCAAGATAACCAAATTCTTCAAATCCTTCTATACCAATAACGGGTTCCTGGACCCTGATATCTGGGAAGACCTCCTGTTACTTTCCATGCAAGATAGTTCGAAGTCCCTGACTGTACCAGAGAAAGTTCCTCTCAATCTGGGTCTTTCAACAGATCCTCCATAGCAGGAAGAAGAAAAGTGAAATGACATAAATGAGTTACAAAATAACTGGAAACAAGTCTTGAGAAATTCAAAACGGGGTTATCAGTATAATGAGCATCTCTCTTGTCTCACTTACTGAGGGACTACGAGTTATTGTGAAGGGTGGAAACGTGTAATCGATTGTTCCCTTCCAACCATGAATGAAGACATTCACTGCTAGACCTCCGGGATCTGGCTTCCAACCGTAATACTTCTTCAGTTGAAATGTCAGTCTGCTTGCATAAAGAGTCTACCTTCAGAGGACCCCAAAACCAAGCTAATTCCCTGAAACAAACCTTGTTCAGTCATCACTCGCTGTAATCCCTCACAATTCTTAAATTCCAGTCCGCAGATATATTCGAGGCAATTACTATGCCCACAAACTGATTTTCAGTTGTAAGCCAAAAAATCAAAAGTTTCTTACCTAAATCTGAGGATTCTGAGCCTCTTAAGCGATGTATATAAGTATAGACCATTCACAGTAATACTGCTCTGCCTTGTAAATAATGTCTGAAACTCTAGAGAGGCTAAAGACCTGCTGTTAATTCCAAATAGTTTAAATTATGCTATCTTTCTGAGTTTGACCATAATCCACTTGTTTTCTGTACACCCATTACATGCACCCCAACCAATTAAACTTGCATCCAATTCCAGAATGAAGTCTGGTGAACATCCAAATATTGACTGGCTATACCAGGCATTTAAATTCTCTAACCATCAAACCAGTTCCTCCTTTGCCTCCTGATCTAGAGATATCTCGTCTCCATACCATAAAACTCCCAGTTTTAAGGGCCCTTGCCTTATCCTTTGCAAAGAATGATAGTGTAACGGACCATGAAATATTGCCTAAATTGAAGAGGTTAGTAGATGTATTAGCCCCGCAAGCTCTGTTAGATGTATTAGCCCCGCAAGCTCTGTTAGAGTTGTAGCCTGAAGCAGAACCATGTTGACCGTACCTATCGTGAAATCCAAAAACCTCTAGAGAGTGTGAAGGGATGAGGATCGATTTCTCTGTGTTCACTGTGAACCCCAGACTTGCCTGAAGGCTTTCATATAATAAACAATATTGACATTGGGACATAAACAGAATATTGTCCAATTTAGAAAACCATGCACATGCCCCTTTCTCTCCCTCATAATGTTGGTGAAGCACCATGGTGCTGAAGGAAGGTCAAATGGAAGTGAAATTGGTAAAGCCCATTCCCGCTAGTGAATTGAAAATGAGGTTGGTAATCCTTCGCCATGGGGATTGTAAAAATAGACATCCTTTGGATCCCACTTACCAACTCATTGTCTCTTCAACAACATGCCTCTTGAAATATGGATCCCTTCCATCTTGAAGTGTCTGTACACCAGGAATCGGTTCAAATTACTTAGGTTTAAAACAAATCCTTACCTGTCATTTTTCTGTACTTGGAAAAGTGTACCTACAAAAACTCATTTTTTCATTGCACACTTCTGAAATCGTTCCCTTTAACAACAAAGAATTTACTTCCTTGTGTACTACTTTTTGTTTATCTGCATTAAAAACCAACTCCCTTGGAGGAGTATACTGAAAGAGGGGGGGGGGGTGTTCTGAGAAATCTAATCAGAAACCTTAGACGGTTTCTTAAAACCCCCATGGATCCTGTGTAATGGTTTCCCACACTTGGGTAAAATGTTTCGAGGCAACCACCCACTCTTTCCTGAGAAGAAGAATGAGAAAACAAAGTACTCATCTTGATATCCGGTGTGACCTTGGCTCCTCGCACAGGGATTTTACCATGTTTTTGCTGAAAACGAGTCCATTACGATTCTCTGTGGTCTCCTTCTCTGCTAAATCTCCCAACTTGGGGTTGATTTTGTTTAAGACCGCCTTGCGCTTTTGGCTATTAGTCCTGCGTTGGAGTTCCCCAGGTGAACCGTAGCATGCAGGCGCCAGCCTCCAAGTCTAATGGAAGCCCCTAAAATATGCTTCTTCGGACATATAAGTGATCCTTGTTGATGGGCCGACAACGTCAAGGAAGCAATCTTGACATTTGTTAAGGAGTCTCAAAACCCTTTCTGGGGTCCCTGCCAATTGGTCACTGGGCGTACTTGCCATGGATGACTGGCCTAGAACATTTGGCCTTGAGGGCATTCCTCCTTTTTTTCTCTAGTGGACATCTGATCCACCTCTCAATGAATTTGCCCACCTGTTCAACGGGTCACCTTTCAGCACTTCTGGGATGTTTCATACTGTGGGGCGAGAACATATTCTCTCCTAACAGATTCCTGAAGTCGTCTTTGGAGAAAGAAGGAACTTGATCATCTCTGAAGAGGTCATCTCCATCAACATCCACTTGAAGTTCAAGTACATACCCCTCATAAAGCTCTGGAGCTCCTCCTCCCAATACTCAATTTCTTGACTGTACATTTTGTGTGTCACTCAGGACACTCATTACCATTGTACCCATGTCTTGTGTGTTGCTCAGGACACCCATCTCCATTGTGCCGTATCAGACACTTCTCTGTTTTTGTGCAGCATAGGACACCCTTCCTCCTTTGTGCCACATCGGACACCTCTCTTTTTCATGCAGCATAGGACACCATTGCCTTTTGAGGTGTTTAGGCCTCTATTTTAAGGGTATAGACCCTTTCTCAATGTAATTGGTCTGCCTTCTTAGCTTTCTTCTTGAGCTTTACTTCTCAATGGTCTCGCTTACACAGATACGCTTCTCATGTTGGAATAATTACTGAAAGATCTTCTCATTAACTTTCACCTCTGGGATCTCAGGAGATCCCCTGTCCTTCTCGGGCATACTGTAAATAAGGCGTCAGCTTATAGGCTGTCCTTCTTGGTCATATTGTAAATAAGGCACATGTTTATAAAAAATAGGTGCAAGTTATAGGCTTAAGGTAAACCTAAATGAATAAACTCTCCAACTTAGAAAGGGGCTATAACTGAAAGCTTAAAAGGAATACGTCCTGTAAATTGCCTTATTGAATATCCATTTGCCATATCTAATCACCAATTTATTCTATGGAAGTAAAAAGAGATTAATCCTCTAGTGCAACAAAGTTGCTGTGAACCCATTAGAAGCTTGCCGGGATAGCTGGAAGCTAGGATTTGAAGGTATGTTTTCGGGTTTTCCAACTTTTTCGTGTAAAAGGTATGGATGCGTTGTAGGAAGGTCACATATATCTGTCTATATGAGTAATTACACAAATAACCATTTCACTACCTACTAATACGTTCTTATTACCATCTAAAGGAACCATTTTAGCAACCTTCGAATAATGAAAAAGTAAGGAAAAAATAGTATGTTTCTACTCCTAAGCCTTATAGTTTGCATGCAGCTCTTTCATGCTGGATCATTATTCACTGAGCTATATTAGAAGAATTATAATGTATGCCCTGCAGGTAACACACAAATCTCTGCAGCAAAAGATTCGGCCCACTGAGCTGTCTGCATAAAATAAAAATCTTGGAACTGCATGTTGCACGTTGTGCTTTCTAACAGGCTCATTAATGCTCAATGCTTTTTTATTTAACACCAAAGTTACCGGGAAAATAAACACCAAAACAACTTGAAAGCTTGTTAAGATAAAGAAGCACTCATCTGTGCAAGGAGCAGCATTTAAAAGAGGAAGATTGTGCAGTGCATGGACTACTCATGCTGTGTGGATGTTCTATTCTAGATTGCCTTTGTCTTATAATGTAATGCTCTTCCAAGTGCTGCGTGGAGTGGCATTAATGGAATAATGCATAATGGTAGCCTCCGGTGTTGTAATTTAATTAATTTCTTGCCCTCAGAAAGTCTAACAGGAAGTCCTTTGAAATGTATAAAGGGTCTGTTGGTGTACATGCTGTATTTAAACGACCCTGTTTGTCTAACTGTACTTGATTTTTATCATTAATAGCTTTCATTGGTATCTTTTAATTAGATTTAGGTTAGGCCTGTTACATTATTTGTTGATCCCTGCAGCTGTGATATGTTCTCAACCCAAGATACTTTACATTTTACTGTTGATGCAGCACGGCTATATAACAAAACCTTTACAAACGTCACCAATACCAGAAAACCCTTACACCACTTATTGATCGGCGGGGCCCATTACACCGAAAAAACACATTCACTCAGTTTTTCTGGATCAGTGATAAGCTGGCGAGCTGCAAGACATACGGGGTACCTTAATACTATTTTTCCCTAAATAATAACTATATACATTATACATTTAACTCTAGAATTTTCGGCTTTAACCATCAAGGTACTCCGCCATTTTGGGTCGATGGACCAACTAGTAGGAATCAGTTGATGGCGATTAAGTCCAGCTTAATCACAATTAAAACCTTGAACTTTTATAGATCATAACTTTAATTTTTAATAACCACAAACTCAGTTTGAGTTAGCATGACATTTTATCTAGATTCATTGAATAAATTGAATAAGAAAGGTTTTATTAGACAAAATTATAGACATTAATTTCATAAACATTCAAGTAAAGATTGAAATTGAAACGGAAAATACTCATTACCCTTGGCCTTAGGGCGATGACGAGAATGGCTCACCAGAACATGAACCGCAGATCACAGGATAGGTCCCCAAACTGACTGACTGTCCCTCTAACCTCCTCAGACGTATTCCCTTTCATGATAGAATCCCACGACGGTCTTGTTCCTTTTCCCCATCAAAGTTCGAAGTTCAAATTTGTCAAAATCTTTTCAGCTTCAGGAGGAAAAATCGTCTCAACAGACAGCGTGTCGTGTTGAATAGAAGAATAAGCAAGTGCCACAACGTCGTCATAAGCACCACTTTTTATACCCTTTCACTAACTTGCTATACCAAAAATTGAAACTTTTTAGGGTCTGTATTCATTCTCATTGGTCCATTGGAGGGGTGGTGATGGTCACCTCACTGTCCTCCTTGCCTAAACCGGTTCTGTAAATAATACGTTTTTGCACCACTCTCGTGACTTGTCGAGTCCCAATATTTAACTTTGTTAAAGTATTTGCAACAATATCCCTAAATGATGAAAAGGATCATCTTCTGCAGTTTAAGTCTCTCATCCGTTCCCATGCATTTACACAGGGATTGTTGGCACAACTCTTGTCCTAGGTCAGCTCGGCCTTGACATCTCTCACTCCGGGCATAGGCCACACTCTGTTCATGCGCGGGGGCCATCTTTGTTACATGTAATCACATCTCACGGCAGCGGTCATTTGCTCAGCGAGGCCTAGCAGGCTTGAACGGAACTAATATGAAAACAACATAGCAGAAATTAGACATAGAAAATAAGCCCTTCTGTTTACCACCCACCATTCTAATGACCCGTGTTAGGTGTTACCTAGCATAAGCGACATTTATAGCCATTTTACTTACCATCTGCATTCTTTTTGCCACAATATTTTTACTACAACGAAATACATGCAATTTACTTCTGATTTTCTACACAAATCACAAACCTATGTTAATTTAATCTCACATTGGTACATAAATTAGATTTTTGCAAATGCCAGTTCGTTTTCCCGCGCGTAGTGTCTAATTAAAGGTGCATTGATTGATTAGTACATGCATTCAAACAGTTAGTATTTTTAAGGTTAAAAGGTCATTAACTTCGAAGGGGGTACAAAAATGTTTGTATTTTTCCCTGCTCCATCACTGTGTTTTGTGATTTTTACTGTTACAAATGTGTTTTACCTCTCCTCAAGGACATGAATTTTACCCAGGCTAGACCTGCTCTTACCTTTTAACAAATGCTCTCTTCTGAATGCTCCTGTTCTCATATTGTACGTTTTCTAAAGGGCGTGCTAAAGAAAAAATCAGGCTTGGGAAATTAGTTGTTTTTATTCTGTTCTTTTATGTGAGGATTGACAGATATTTATATCTGCTTTTAGATTTATGTGTTTATGGTTTTGAGATTCATTCTGTATTTATTGTGGATGCATATTTTTAACCATGCATACCTTTTTATGGAACTTGTTCCCGAAATAAACATGTTTGACTGTTTGCTGCAGAAATAATGAACAGAGAAATGAGCAGAGGGAAAACACCCATTTTGAAAAAAGATGGTGACCAGGCCTAAAAGGAGGCCTAGTTAACAAGAACTAAGAAAACACACTAGTACAAGTCATAGCAATTTTGTTTAAAATCTGATAGTACTATATCAGTGTATACACCTATAATATAGAATAAATCCACATTCTGCACGTTGTTAATGATGCACAGAAATATGGATGCACAAACACTTTAACAACTTGCATGTATATAAGCAATATACACCATGAGTTAAGTTATCTGTATACCACAGTTAACAGTAAGTGTATAATAATAATATTATCATACAAGTGGGTACAAACTAAATACTCACACTCTCTTCTTTCTCTGTCTGTCTCTCCACAGCCTCTATTTCTCTTGTATGCCTCTTCTCCAACGTATTTTAGGCCTTTGAATCAGTGCCCAAGTAGTAACCTTTCAAAAAGGAACATGGGATGGCTTAGTTGGCAAACACGTTTCCAGGAATAACGGGACAAAGCCGCTTATAAAATCTGGCAATAACAGAAAGTAATATTTGATTATAAACACCAAACCCAAATGTAAAATTACAAATTTCTGGAAAAGATATATCTCTCTGGAGCAAAGAAGTTGGAGCTCTGGACGTTTCAGAATGAATTTTGAAACCTCCTGGAACTGACTTGCAAACCAGTTGATAACATTGAAAGTTACAAGACACTTACCAGCAATAAACTGGAGAGACGGATCTCCTTATGGAAAGAAACTCAGACTCAGAGACCTGGAGAGTATGAAATGTTATAAAACAAGGACTCTGTTGACTACTAAAGAATGGAATGTCTGCTCTGTAAATGTGTTTGTAAATGTGTTACAAGGGTCCTTAAAGGAACATGCGCAGAGTTACCATCTCATCCAATTGAAATGAAGCTTCATCACTGTTTCAAGGAGTACCAGACATACTTGGCTCCAGGGCAGTTCATCCCTTTCAAGTGACGAAGTATCAGTTTGCATAATGTGCCACTAGTCTAGCAGGCCCTGCAGTGGTCTGCTCTGTCCTTGGTGCTGCTTTGGAAGGCAGCTCAAGGGTCTGCTGTGGCTGCCTGATGGAAGGCTGTATGCTCTGTACCAGCAGCGCTAACATCAAAGGGCATTTAAATATATGGTTTCATATTGTTGTGGTAAGGCTGGTATACAGTTTGTAGGGGAGAACCTTATCTTCTGGGCAAACATAATATGAACTAGCAGCCAACAAAGTAGAGTTGTCATTACCGGAAACACAGCAGGATAAGGCAGGGATTTGATTCATCGAGTTGCAGACTAAACACAAAAATATTAAGAATTTGAAAAAAATCATGCATTTTTTACACTAGAGATGGGAGGAACGTAGTAAGGGTGTCAATAATAGAAATTCAGATTAAACCGATATTTTCAAAGATGGCCTTATGTGCTTATGTTGTCAATCATTCATTAAATATGGAGCATGCCCATTCAAGTTTTCAATGAGATAAACATGAGTGCACATTTCATCAATAGGTCATCTGTGATCCGAAAAATAGGTCAATCAGTATGAGTCTCTAGGGTCAGATTCAAAGCTTAAAGTTAGAAAGTGCGTTCTCAAGAAGCTTGTGAGGATATTGAATGCTGGGCCAGGATCTTTACTGCTCCCACTTCTAAAGTGGATTGGACGCATTATCCTGGTAAGAGGAGAGACTCACAGACCAATGCTGAAAAGGAACTTCCAACATTGTGAACTGGGTGCAATGTTTGTGAGATTTTTGGGGGACATATTTTTAGGTCAGACATTACTTCTTTGATAAATTCGAAGTTAGGCTTTGTACATTCTGGAGGAGCATTAACCTATCTAGGCAGGGCCCATTCTTGATCTTCTTTGAATCGAAAGCAATTAATTTGAATTAAATTAAACTAATTAAGGCGCTCTGTTCTTCCCAACTCTTCTTTTTACTACACTTTAGTAGGATCTTTCAATCACACCATTGCAAGTGCAGCCAGCAGCAACCAGGAGGATGATACTGCTAGTAAAAAACACAATAGTCATTTAGAGGATTCCAAAGTGAAAATGACCCTAATGACTTCGAGCTAAAAAATGACACTCATCTACCATCTACATTTTTATTGTTCTGCATAATTTGGTTATTTGCTGTACGTAATCCACAGGAGCCAAATATTTCAGGCATGGACGTGTCTGGTAGGACTGTGGCAGAAATTCCACCCAGTTGTCTTAAAGGGCCAGTCAACGCAGAGGAAAGTCAATTCTCCATACCTATTCCTTGTTTGCTAACAATCCCCAGCAATAGACATTCTAGAACATTTACTTTGTTTGAAGATGTGAGCTTGGGGTTTGGATGTTTTGTTAACATAATTTACGACCCAATGGATTTATTTTTCTATGAACTCTTACCTGAAATATCATTGAGAATCCACTTTGAATTGTACAAAAAGGGACATGTACCGAATAGCTTCTACATGCAAACCTCCCAGCAGCAAATTCAAGAGGCTAAATGCCATTTTCTGAACGATCAATAAACAGTAAACAAGGGAAATCCAGTAACCTCTTGAGAGCTTGGGTAAATATAAACCAGAATAACAAAAGGCTAACTAGGGGATCATTCAAACCCTAACTCATAAAATGTAAATAGTTTTTCTAAAAAATATATACATAGAGATATCTCTTAATACTGAGCAGCAAAGTGAGAAAGAAAATAATTCCAAACTCGGGCGCATACAAGAAAACCAAACTTTTTTACTTAAAGCATCCAACATGCTACTGTCCCAAAATTGTCCCATCAAGTCCATAAATAGGGCCAAATGTACTGTTGGTTAACTTTTCCAAGAAGAGTTTCTGATCTAAGCAATAGTAGCAGGAAATTAAGGTCAAGATGGAAACTCCACCCACGACAACAAATGACTTAGGAAGCTCATCAAGGTGGTAAGATGGTGGAAATGTGTAATGTCTGGGGTTAGTGCTTAATGAGATGCCAGGTGACTATAAAGACAAGGGGTGGGATGACTGGACGATGGTGGTTTGACGTTTTGAGGGAAAGCAGGTAAAGGTGATAGGATAGAGACTTCCTATGAAGCAGGACATCTTGGATTAGCAAAAAATCCAAAATCGCAGGAAATTCTCATGCAAGGAGCTATATTTTACACTCACTTTACAACAACAATCCACTCATTGGAATTTCCAAAATAAATTTGTATTACTGTGCAAATGTATTAATACTGCTGTCACCAAGCTTAGTGACAGTCATCGCCCAGGGCACTCAAAGCACCTATGGGCAAACATACAATTATTGGTCTCATTACATGTGATGTATTTATAGCTGTTATACCGGACTTGGTATATTCCAATACTGCAAGGAGTGGCATTACCTGGTCTTGCTGGGTCCACTTTTTTGGAATGGGGATAACCTGGTAATGCTGAGTGTAGTCCCCTGTTTGAAGATGCAAAATCTAGAATAATGTGTTTTTTCCCTGAACAAATTCTGCCAGTGTAACCTGGAGATAATCAAGTGGGTATCAGCAATTATCTCACATCTTGG
Organism: Triturus cristatus; assembly: GCF_964204655.1. Classification (NCBI taxonomy): domain Eukaryota; kingdom Metazoa; phylum Chordata; class Amphibia; order Caudata; family Salamandridae; genus Triturus; species Triturus cristatus. The sequence goes on from NC_140593.1 coordinate 429,301,447, forward strand.
AATTCCAATTGGAACCCAATTTTCCACCCACCTCAGTGCCTCCCTGGAAAGATTTGGGGTGATCCGTCAAGCAGGGGCCTAAAAAAAAGAGGGCGGCCCAAACAGGTTTTCCCCATTGTTTTTTCCATAGGAAAATTAGACAAAGCTACAGCCAAAACGGCTGAGTGGAATTACAACAAATTTGGCAGAGAGCAAGATCTTGGTCCAGATAGTGTGCTTTCTGTGATTTGGTGTAAACTCATTCAGTAGTTTCAGAGAAAGTAAGGTTAAAATATATAGATATTTCATGTCATAGAGTATCCACTAAGCCAAAAGATCTCAAGATGAAATATGATTGGCTGCCACAACATCAGCAAAGATATATATAAGAAGACATCTTCTTCACATAGCACAAATACATAATGAATATTGTACATAAACAGGCAATGCTGAGCGTTTTGGTGATTTGTAATTTTCTGGAATACAATGATATTCGTACTCCACAATGACAAAATCTGTATAAGCAAATATGATAGTCATGGCATGTATACATACATGATTAGAACATTGAGGGGGTACGATTTTATTTGTGAGGGTTTTCTTCTGAGATTTGTACTAATACTAAGTACTTTAATAACTAAGTGACTATGTAAAATGAATTATTGCTTCTCTGTGATTTGATTATGTAAGGTTCACTTGAAGCTTTTCTTTCGCTCTTAGGTTTTTACTTGTCTTTATCTTTTTTTTATATTGGGCTTCCTTCCTACTTACATATTTTCTGGTTCCCAGCCATTTTCCCTGTAGAACCATGGTTATAAAAGACACTAGGTTCACCGGGGATATTTTTATTTCTCTAGTACATGCATTTCATGAAAACTTGGCAATATGTGATAGGACAAGATGACAAGTATTTAACTTATCAACCAGAGTTTAGTTTCACTACTATCAAATCAACAATAATATGATTACAGGTGCTAACCTATGTCCATGTAAGGATGGGGTGACAAATTAACTTTCTGTGATGTATAATTCTCACCATTAGTGGAATTGTTGAATTTTAGATACTGGTTAATGAATCTAGAGACCTTTTAAGATGGCGCATACTCGCGCATGTCAATCCAGCTCTGATGTAATGCATTCTTGTTGTTAACATGACGCCGGGTGGGATAAACGATAACATGCTTATAAACTAAGGTGTTTGCTGTACTATCGGTTGTGCATGTCTGAGCCACTTTTTCACACGGTGATCCCAGACTTAATACTTATGCGTTAGGACGGGCTTCTGTTTATTACGAACTTTGAATGTGGGATGGTGGGAGCAGGGTCTTTAACACAATAGCGCTAGTTCCAGTCCGGACATACGAGGGTCTTCGGATCCATCTTTCATCTTGACAACTTATGCTTTTAAAAGATACACAGTGCTTATTAGGACATACGCGCCTCAGGACACTTGTTATGGGAAAAACCTTTAAGTTTTACAGCTTGATTATACTAGTATTTTACTATTTGAAAACTTTAAACGTTTAAATCGAACTGACCTTCCGCAAAACTTTCCCTCGTCTCTCTTTCCTGTTCATAATACTTGGCGGTGAGACGATACAGAATTATCAGGGTCATCGTCCAATACTTTGAATTTTGGCACATATATTTTGACTATAAGGTATGAGGCTTCTAACTCAAATATCCAAATTCATACATAAATATATATGTAATTAATACAGGGTGGCAGTATATTCATTTAGGTTTTTTTCCCCATTCAAGGCTCCGGTCTTTTTACTGGACCCTTGAGTACTATTTTTCACTTCTGGTTAATTGTACGTTGTTCAGGTACCTTATTGACATTATGGTTTGCTTTGCTGCATGAGACACGTGACTGGGAACCTGGTACTTTTTATGACAAGGTCAACACTCTCCTCTCATGACTTATTACCTCTAATACTAATGTGGTGCTCTTTTACTCATCCTTTACCTTATTTGCTTCATTACCAATACTGGTTTATAAGGGCGTGCACTAGATTGGAGCATTTCATTTAAGACACTATTCTTGTGATTATTAAATTACATTCTTGGTCTGATTGTGGTCTTTCAACTGTAGCAATGGTCTCTTATTCTATTGGTCCTAATTGGTGACACCATGTCTCCCACATTATAACCATTCCAGCATGTAGGTATGCGGGGGGCACCTGGTGCACATTTTACAGTGGGAACATATACTTATATATATGTTTATTGAACCTATATCCTTGGAAATTCGTCTAAGACGAAACACGTGTCGGCTGTCTTCCAATGCACAAAATTCAAGCAAAAATGTGATCAGTGAACTTTCAACAAATAAATGGACCTGCTCTCACTGACAGACTTTCAAAGGACTTCGTAGTTGTCTTGGTGTATTTGTATATGTGTGCTATGTGAAGAAGATTTCTTCTCGTTTATATTGTACACTACTTTGGTGGCATAGTGTTCTTGGCTCATTAAGCACACTTGACGTTATTTGTTTGTGTATACCCAATGTATCCTTTATTTGGGAGGTGAAGAATAATTTTATACCACTGCCATCAATCAACAAAGATATGATGGTAGCTGTTTTAGGACTCAAGACATGTCTCCAGTGCTAGAAAAAAATTCAAAAACTCCCCCTCCCCTGAGCCAAAAATTGCCTTTTTTATCTGTGCTGCAGATCCTTAGAGGATCCCTGGTACTGGTAAAAAACTAAATATGGTGGTCTCCTGCCTTTTATAATAAAACCCCTCAAGGTGTGCAATGGCCTTGGGGTGATGCAATTACATTTTGTGAGGAGGGGGCACTCTACCCCCTCCCCAAGGCCCTAGGGACCACATTCCACAGGCTGTATTTATTTAATTAGGGAAGGGGGGCATGCGGCCCCCCATCCACAAGCTTATAAGAGACCCTGAGGACCCCATCCCCTGGGCTCGTTTAGTAAATTGAGGGGAGGGGGCATGCGGTCCCCCTCCTGAGCCATGCTATGGCCCCAGGGACAGCATCCCCAGAGCATGTTAAATCACAGTTTCTTAGGGTCGCCATCCCCAGAGACACCGTGGCTTCTCTGCCTGCGAGAGTTCACCAGGGAAGTCTAATGTGCTCCCAGAAAGCTGTTTCCACCGGGTGGGAGCACATAAGTTTCTCCCAGTCTATGCTTTTGCAGACAGGAAAACACAGAATTGCTCCCACCCACGAAGGCCTAAAGAAATGCTGCTCCCACCAGGTGAGAGCAATGCCAGCTCCTGCTACACCTGGGATGGGTACTGGCAGGGGAGCCAGTGGGTAGGTGGGGGCCTTGGGCTCCCCCAGCAGTGCCCAATGTTGGTAATGCCGGGGGTTGCCGCAGATTGGCACCGGGGCACCCCTATCTAGAAAAGATTTTCAAAAGGTGTCTGGCTCTATATGGGTTGGCTTGCAGGCAGCTGGAGGGACAGCAGGAGCCCTGGGGCTCCTTCTATAGCCCCAACATAAAACAAATGTTGTGGGGTTAAAAAAAAATATACAACATGTTGCCAGCTTCTGTGTAGATAAAGATATAGGTGCCCTCGGTGGGCACCCAAAAAACAAAAAAGAACTCAAAAAGAATAATATACAGGGGTGTGAGTGGGTGTGTGACTGGTTTTGTGGATTATGTCATCACTAATGTCATTTGAGATCTCATCAGTGATGTCACTGACCATGTCATGAGTGATGTAATATGTGAGGTCATAATTAGTGAATTGTGGGGAAATAAACGATAGTCAGTTCAGCTAACTACAACTGCTGAATTTCTATGGTTTTGTATGAGTAAAATCTGAGCCTATCCATAACGTCCCTGTAACCTTTGATTTTTTCGTGAATCTCTAAGCGTTTTTCAATTCTATATTCTAACTATACCATCCAAATGACCTTTCTTTTTTTCAGTGAATTCCTACGTTTTTTAGTTCTATTTCCTAACTATAATGTCTCTGTAACCTTTGTTTTTTTTAGTGAATTTCAAAGTTTTTTTAAATTGTATATTCTAACTGTAACCTGTAACCTTTCAGAGTGGGTGTGTGAGTGGCTATGTAGGTCAGTTAGTGGATGTGTGAGTGGCTGTATAGGTCAGTGAGTGGGTGTGCAAGTGCCTGTATGGGTAAGTGAATGGGTGTGTGAGTGACTGAGTGGGTTTGACGTGGATGCATTTGTTTCCAAATCAGTCTGTTAGTCGGTGCATGAGTCTCTGAGTGTGTCTGTGAGTGGATGTATGAGTGTCTGAGTGGGTCTGTGAGTGGGTCAGCGAGTGTCTGAGTGGGTATCTCAGTGGCTGCATGACTCTGATTGGGTCTGTGAGTGGGTCTGTGAGTCTCTGAGTGGGTGTGTCAGTGTCTGAGTGGGTCTGTGAGTGGATGCATGAGTGTCTGAGTAGGTGTGTGAGAGGGTGCATGAGCCTCCGAGTGGGTTTGTGAGTGGGTGTTTGAATGTCTGACTGGGGGTGTAAGTGGATGCATGATTCTCTGAGTGGGTGTGTGAGTGTCTTAGTGGGTATGTGAGTGGGTGCATGGGTGTCTCTCTGGGTATGTGAGTGCACAAATTTCAGAGTGTGTCTAAGTGTGAATGCATTATTGTCTAAATAAGTCTGTGAATATATTTTACTTAAGCGATTTTTGCAAATTTGGCCCAATGTTACACAGGGGGCCGTACTGACAGGCATGGCAAATTCGGGAATATCACATGTGGAAAAAAAGCTGTTTCTCGACATATTATACACATAAGGGGTCCCTCAAAGACCGCTATATTGCAGCCATGGGGTCAGGTCACTTCCAGCCTGACTCCTTATGCCAATTTCTCAAACTTCATTTGAGCCCTTGGGACTGTTCCAATAAACTAAAATGGCGGCTACAACTCTCTGCTCAGGTTACGACAAGCCAATCATGGCTTTCCTGTTGGCACATGTTTTCGCGATTTGTCACAAATTCTCTGCGTCCACTGATATATCAATTTGGATTTCCTTTAATTTCTTAACAACTACTGAACAGATTTACACTAAATAATTGAAACCATGATCTGCGTAACCAAATCTACCTTTCTGCCAAATTTGGTGTAATTAAGTCCAGAGCTACGGGCTGTAGTCATTTTCAAAGCTCCTATTGGAATTAACATGAAAAATGCACTTTTATTTACCCCCCCCCCCCTTTTTTTTGACCCCTGCTTGACGGGTCACCCCGAAACTTTCCATGTACAACAAGACCTAATTTGACACTTTTTTGGGAAACTTTCACAAAGATTCATCAAATGGTGCCAAAGATATAACAAGTCAAAAAATGCTTTTTCTGTGGAAAGTTGATCCTAACTACTGGCGACTGCCAGTAGGTTAAATAGATAAATATATATTTTGGGGAGATCAGCAGGGATGCGCCAGAACAGATGCGTCACGTAATACCCCCTTGCGCCACCACGGATGCGTCGCATTTACAATGCGGCGCACCATGGTGCAAGGAGGGGAAGATGCGTGATGCATCTTGTGGCATACGGGTGGCGCATTGCTGGAGTCGCATCGCAATCGCGACGCAACTCCTGCAATGCACTGGGGCCGCCCATACTTAACATGGTGCGTTACTCCTTACGCCTGCTTCAAGCAGGCGTAAGGATTTGACGCAGCAGCGTCGTAAAACTGACTCAGTGAAATCTTGTAGCTTTCACTGCGTCAGTTTTACGGGGCTTTCCTGCGAGGGAACGCCCACCCTGTCACAGAACGCCCACATAAAACCTGACGCAGGTTTCATGTGGCGCAGGGCTTTACAACGTGACACATCTGCCTAGATGCGTCACGTTGTAGATAAGTCGCAACGTGGCGCATGGCTTACGCCGCCGCTGCGTCACAAAAGTGATGCAACGGGGGCGTAAAAGTGTCGCAAGGGGCTTGTAAATCTGCCCCATATATATATATTATCTACTGGCGGTCGCCAGTAGATAGTTATAGTTAGGACCGAGTTTCCATAGGAAATCTGAAAATTCTATTTTGAATACCTTTGGCGCCGGTTGACGAATCCTCGCGAAATTTTCAAAACGAATGGGGCGCTCCACTCAGCTCCTACCCTGAAAGTCTCGGGGTGATTCGTCAAGCGGGGGCTGAAAAAAAAGAGGGGTTTCCAAAACGCGTTTTCCCCATGAATTTTCCCATAGGACCTTTAGTCGAAGGTACAGCCCGAACGGCTGAACAGAATTACTTGAAATTAGTCCTCAGGTCAGGGATGTGCCTTTTGCATATATGGAGTCAATCTGTTCAGTAGTTCCTGAGAAAATTGCAGTTAAAAGTACATAAATATCTATAGGCGCGCACCGTGCGCGCACCGTGCGCGCACCTTAACGTGCGCGAGCGTAATTCTGATTGGTGGTTACATGTCAGTCAACGTTCGAATCGGTCGAAATCAGGAAGTGTCGGCCGCCATTTTGTGCGTTTTGTGTGTGACAGTGAAAAAGAAAGGTGGAGAACGTGAAAAGGGGGCAGGGTAGAGAGTTCCTGACCCCCTAGTCTTTGTCAGGGGGTCCCTGAAGGTCCCCGAAGGGTGAAAAAAACATTTTTTTTTTTTTCAAAAAATCGCGGAGTGCGCGCACCGTGCGCGCACGGTGAAAAAACCTTAAAAAAAAATATATATATAAAAAAAATATAATAAAACATACATAACTTAGCATTTAAAAAACCTTACAAATTCACTTAAAAAACCATAGGTTTCACACACGTTATAGTTAGGAATTAGCATTTAAAAAACCTTGCAAATTCACTTAAAAAACCATAGGTTTCACACATGTTATAGTTAGCTGGACATTTCACTCGTAAAAAACCATTGAAATTCCCCCGTTATAGTTAGTTCAGATAACTATAACTTGTGCGACCGCCACTCTATCACAAGGATGATGTCATCAGTGATGTCATGAGTGATACCACTGACCATGTCATGAGTGACTATAACGGGGGAATTTCAATGGTTTTTTACGAGTGAAATGTCCAGCTAACTATAACATGTGTGAAACGTATGGTTTTTTAAGTGAATATATATATATATATATTATTTTTGTAAATTTTTTTTGCACAGTGGTACGCATGTTGTTCAAAGTCACAAAGCGATATGAGCATAATTATAAATTCACAATTAACTTGTTATTCTCATATGTAGTTTTCTAAGACATTCTCGCAGACTGCATAAATGTTAACCAATTTCTATTCAACACACGTATATCAGTTTCACCTTGTGCCTAAAAATATATATTTTGTCACGTATAAACTGTTTTGCTCTGAGGTAGTTATCAAGAATCCTTCATTTAAGGGAATGCAATAACAGTCTATTTAAGATTTTTACATTAATTATTTAACTTATTTTTCTAGCCCTCTTGAGGTGTGTCAGTTTCCATTCCCCCATGACCAGTTATTTTTCAGCTACACAGTTTGATTATTTTACCAACTGAAGATCCATTTCCTTATTGTGTAGGAGGTACTGTTGAGTATTCTGTAAATCAAACATCCAATCTCACCAGGCAGGAAATGCACAAATAATACTCCCATTGTGTCCTGACCGCATATTCAAATGTGCATATTCGATACCAACTGGAAATATAAGATACCTAAGTAATTGCAAATCACACTAAGCTAGTTTACAGTAGTGAAATAAAATAAATAACATAATCTCTGATTTGTGCAAATGTTCAATGCTTTCCCCCCACAATATACTAAATTGTGTGGCTAGAAGTCACTAAACTCCTGCATTAAGGCGCTGGCTCTCCTGGCTCAGTGTATTAGGGTATTCGTTCCAAGGGTCTGTGTTTGACCCCACGCTCACAAGTTAGAATCCCGCAGGGCCCATTCAGCATTTCAGCCTTCACTGGTACGTAAAATGAGTGCCTATAGTTCAAAGAGGAGTCTTTGGGTGTGAACATGTACTCTACAAATGCCGAACAATAATCCTTCGTCGCTCACTTTCCTTTCCAGTGTAAATTAATCATTCTGTTCAAACAGACAGTAAATACAATAAGAGATATGAACTTGGGCCTCTTCTCCGAATGTAATAAATTACTGCCCCTTGAATATTACTCATTGATATCCAAAAGGCAATCCCAATCTCAGTGTGCTGCAGACCTTTAAACCCTCTTCTGTCTGCACATGTGTGAATGACATCACACTTCTGCGTAAAGCCGTGGACTGCTCATCAGGAGAGAGAGTTGAATTTTGACATACCATTATTATTTCTGATCTCATTGGCTGGCTCTCTATTTACTAGTGAGACTCTGACAAGAGTATTCACGAGGCAGGAGGAGCAACTCCTGAGATGCACAATTAAATAAGAGAGAAGAGAAAACGAGCATTGGTAAATGCATTAGGTTTCACCTGTTTGATTAATAATAAGCTTTTTGTTGTTGTAAGTTTTAGCTTGCTGAGTAGTTGCACAATATAAGTTGCAGAAAGTCTGTTAAAGTGTTATGGACTGTTTATATACAAAAAGGCAATATATTGTGCTGTTACTAGTGGTATAGTGCTGGTAAGTAATGGCAACATTTTGAAAAAAGAAATGAAAGAGGTAAATAATAGAATTAATTGATGTAAGAGCAATATTTTGTGTTTAGAGGAGTTCTGACAACTTTTGGCTCCGATGCCACTGCATCTGCTGCACCATTCAAGTCATGACCCTATTGCCTGTAAGGTAACTGCACTGGTGACTGCCTGTTTAGTGGTATAATATTGCAATATTTGATGTTTAGAGGGGTCTCTAGAGCCTTGGGTGCCTTGGGTCACTGCACCTGCTGCACCTTTGAAAATCATTACCCTAGTGCCTGCAAGGTAACTATACTTGTGACTGAGAGGATGAAGCCGTACGGCTAGGGCGGTCGACATCGAAGCTGGGGAACCGGGTTCGAGTCTCGGCAACGACACTCAACATCCTGTGATTCTGGGCAAATCACTTCATTTCCCTGTGCTTAACAAAAATGAATGTGTCCTTCTGTAACTAAACTGGTGCCCATGTAAAATGCTCTGATACCTGATGTCTCAGGTCTAGTTTGTGTTATACAAAAGTAAAAAAAAGTATTTAGTAGTTAAGTATAGCAATATTTGGTGTTTGGAGGAGTTCTGACAACTTTTGGCCACTGCACCTGCAGCACCATTGAAACCATGGCCCTAATGCTTGCTAGATAACTGCACTTGTGACTGCCTGTTTAGTAGTAACATTTAGCAATGTTCTGCATTTAGTGGGGTGCCTAGAGCTTTTGGCCCTGGTATCACTGCACCTACTGCACCATTCAAATCAAGCCCCTTTGTATTGCAAGATAACTGCAATTGTGTCTGTTTGTATGGTAGTAAAATATAGCAATCTAGGTGTTTAGAAGAGTTCTGACAACTTTTGGGCCCAGTGCCACTGCACCTGCTGCACCATTCAAATCATGACCCTGTTGTCTGCAAGGTAACTGCACTTGTGGCTGCTTGTTTAGTATTAACATATAGCAATAGTAGGTGTTTAGAGGGCTACCTAGAGCTTTTGGCCCGGTGCCCCTCCACCTGCTGTACCATTCAAATCAAGTCCCTTTTAAATGTATGTGCAATTTGACTACTATTTGGTACTCAAATATAGCAATATTATGTGTTTAGAGGAATAGTGACAACTTTTGGGCCCGGTGATACTGCACCTGCTGCACCATTCAAAACATGGCCCTGTTGGATGCAAAGCAACTGCACTTGTGGCTGCCTGTTTAGTAGGGAAATAGAGCAGGGAAATAGAATCTTTATTGCTCAGTTAATTAAAACCATTGCAATTATTGACATTATAAAAACCATGAGTTAAATACAATTGTGGATTAAAAGAAAAAAAAAAAAAAAAAAAAAAAAAAAAAAAATAACGAATATATATTTACAACAAGATTAGCTTCAAATAAAACAAAAAGGGTAATTATGATGATTTCTGTGAAAAGGAAAGTCAGTTTGTTTTGCACCTGAGTATTGTCCAAGCTATGGTATTTATTGCTGGGCCTGTTGGATCATGGGGCTCCCCTACAGTGTTATTGTGTCCTGTTTTTACTATTCGGATATCGGCCATTATCCATATCAAGCAGATCTTTCTTTATCAATTTTGGGTTTCACTTCGTTAGTATGCGTCGGCCTGTTATCGCCCTCTGTCATTTTTGTTTCTTAACTGCTTTGTCCAAGAATTTGACGACGTGGCTTGCTAATTGAATGTTCGCTCCGTCCAAGCAGGCCTTTACTGCCTGCCGGCGTGTTCTTATGCCCAGCCTGTTGAAATGCTTTTTTAGGAGGGATCTACGCTCTGCGTCCAGACCTTTACAAGTGCATAGTAGGTGGAGGATGTCTTCCTTTGAGTTCCCACAAACTCGACAGTTGATAGTTTCTTTAGGTCTTAACCATGGGGGAAGATGGTTTTGCACTGGAAGTTGGCCCAGCCGTAGGCGTAGGAACTTCTCCTTTGTGCGCCTAGTAAACCCGACTCCTAGGTAGCTTTGGCAGTGGCTGGTTGTGTAGCTTTGAATAACTGTCCAGCCATGGGCCCGGGTTGCTAGGCTTGCTTTGTCCTCGATTAATGACAAGGATCTAACTGATTTGTTGACCAATTGTTTAAAGATGTTATGAGATACGCTGCTCATCCAGGCTTCTTGAAGACACAAAGAATTTAAGGAGTGGTTAAGATGTAGCGCGGCCGCGCTCTTGCTCTTGCTTTCCATCTCTTTCCATAGGTGGTGATTTAGGGTTGTAGGTTCCCCTCTCTTTATTTTGTGCCAACTTTTGGCATAGGCACCCATTCGCTCTAGAGTTTGGTTTCTCAGGCCAAATTCCAGCCTAATTTGTGCCTGGGAGGTGTAGTTGGGCAGACTGAAGATTATTCTCATTGCCTTCGCTATTGTGCTATTCAGTTGCTGGGCGTCCCTTCCTCGGAGGCATTCGCTACCATAGGTCAGGGCCGATGTTAGTTTTGCCTGTAGCACTTGAAGCAGAGGTGTAAAGCTTCGGCCAACTGCTTTTGTTTTGAGGTTCCTTAGTGCAATCCCTACACTAGTGCCCCTCCGTTTTATTGTTTCCTTTTGCTGGTTGAATGAGCCCTTTCTATCAAAGATTACCCCCAGGTACCTATACTCCTCTACAGTCTCCAGTATGGATCCTCCCATATGCCAGTGAAATCCTGCTGATGACTTTGTTGCATTAATCCTCATTGTTTTGGTTTTTGAAAGATTGATGGTGAGGTTATTGTCTATCGAGTACTTAAACGTGGTGCTGATCAGATGTTGTAGCCCTATCGGTGTTCTGCTTATTAGGGCAATGTCGTCAGCATACATTAAGTTGGAGATAGTGAGGCCTCCTAGGCTAGGGGCATGAGAATTAGTTTCGTCCAGCAGTTGTGCCAGGTCGGACATGAAAATGTTGAAGAGTGTTGGAGCTAGGACACAGCCTTGTTTTAAACCTTTTGTGGTCGTTATTTTTCTTGAAAGGAAATCTCCTGGCCCTAGCTTGACTTGGACCCATGTGTCCGTGTGAAGTAGGATCAGCTGTGTAAGAAGGCCTGATGGGATGTTCTTTTTTTTCAGTTTTTCCCATAATAGGTTTCTGTTGACTGTGTCGAATGCTGAGGTGAAGTCAATGAAGCATACATACAGGGGGAGGTTAGCTGCCTTTGTAGCGTCAATGAGGAGCGAGAGAGCTAACATGTTTGATGTTGTACCCATTTGTTTACGGAATCCTGTCTGGGTTATAGGAATAACTGCATTTTCTTCTGTCCAATCCTGAAGCTCCTCTAATATGAGTCCGGCGTAATATTTGGCTTCGTTGTCGATTAGGGCTATTAATCTATAGTTTTTTGGGTCCTTTACATTGCCCTTCTTATGTATTGGTGCTATTATCGAGCCTTTCCATGAAGCTGGGATAGTTGCAGTGTCTGTTATCTGCTTGAAGAGGGGCACTAGGGCTGCTGCCCAATAGTCCGGATTTTGTTTGTACAATATTGGGGGAATCCCATTAGGGCCTGGCGCCCCCTCCGCTTTCCCCATCGCAATCCTGCTTATTATTTGTTTTTCCGTAGGGTCAAATGCATTCCTACCCAGTTGTAACGTCCATGTTGGGTTATTTTTGATCTTATCCATTCGCCTGGTGGTTGGGGCCTGTGACGCTGTGTTGAAGTGTGCCAGGAGATGATTGGCCCATGCTTCCTCGGATACATATGAGTCAATGGTCGGAGTCCTGGGGTTCTGGAATGAGTTAACGGTTTTCCAGAATCTTCCGCTTGTGTTGGTTCCTTTAGCATCGTGTAGAAGTCTTGCCCACATTTCTTCCTCTTCTTCCCTTTTACCCTGCCAAATAATTCTCTTTTTTTCCTGTTTTAAGTTTTGCATCTCCAATTGGATTAGTGGGTCCGGTCCGTCGCGATGTAGTTTACGCAGCAATTTATTGAGGTTGCTTTTCAGGAGCTTTATCTTGGTGTTTTGATTTGAGGCCTTGTCGCGGTTGCCAGTTAAGTCAGTTCTCTCTCCTTGACTTTTATAGCTTTGATGCCGTGTCTTAGATTTCCTTGTGTGGGCCTGTCCCAGGCTACTCGTGAAGTGTTCCCAAGCGTTTATGTACTCAGTGTTATTTGTGATGCACTTTTCCCACCGGCTTTTTGCGTCAGTTGTAAGGCCTGCCAGGTTTGACGTGTTGCATTTAATTCTTTTTTGTACCAACTGCAGTGAACAATCCATGTTTATCGCTGGTCTGGCTTGCACCACACCCAAGAAGTTGAGACCAAATTCTTGGGGCTGATGGTCGCTAGCAGACATTGTGCCAATTCGGAAATCCGTGATTTTTGCGAAGAGGTGCAAGGATACAAATGTGAAGTCTATAGAGGAGCTGACTGTTGGATTATGAAAGGTAGCTGACGGGGGGTTATCGTTTGCAAAGCGGCCGTTTAGTGCTGCCAGATTAAGGTGTTCTAAGTCCTTGGTGCTTGAGCTTGACAACCGGTTTTGGTTAGCCCATTTACTTGTTGCTTGTTGTGGGATTTCCCATGCAATGAACAGTTCTTCTAACGATGTGTCCCTTGTTTGAGGCCCTCCTAGAAACATATTGAAGTCCCCTGTAACAATGAGGCTTGTGTTCGCTGTCTCTATCAATGTTTTTGAGATCTCTTCTACCAGGATGGACATTCCTGTTTTTTTTTCCCGGGGATGTAGATATACATTCGTCAACCTTAGATTTTGTTTTGAACCTTTTCCCCTCACTTCTAGTTCTGTTGTGAGGATGCAGTTGTTGCCTGTCTGTTTCGCATTTATGTATTTTGATTCGTTAAAGGTCTTTATTGCGGTGTATATTGTAAGACCACCCTTTGGATGGCCGTATTTCGTGATTCTAATCGCTGGGAGGTGATATGTGTTAAAGCCTTGGATATGAAATGGTTGTTCTAGCCAGGTCTCCTGTAAGGCTATTACATCAAATGTTTGAAGATAGGAAAGTAACTGGAGGTCGTCTCTTTTATTGCCTAAGCCGTTAATATTCCAAGAACATATTCTTAGTTGTTGCTGTATGACTGGATTTTGTTGAGTGTTTTGTCAAGACTTTCCGGACCTTGTGTTTATTGTCCTTGCTATCCAGTTCCAGTCAGTTTGGTCAGTTGGGCGTTGCTCTTGCCTGTTTGTCCTGGACGGTGAGTGGCTTCTAGCCCCCTTTAGGACGCTTTCGGTTTTACCTTGTGGTAGCTTGCTTGTTGGCTCGTGGATTTGTCTCTCTTTATGTACCTGCTGTAGTGGTTCGGGGTAACCTGTTATTCCCATTATTTTTAAGCGAATCCCCCAAGTTAGAAAGGTTGACTCAAATTCCATAATTCTCTTCACTGTTTCGTTCCTTAGCCATGTTGTTTTTGTAATCTCCAAATTTGACAAGTGGTAATTATGGATAAATTCCACTGCCGCTAGGTCTTTTGTGCTGATGTCAGTCAGGTTGCTAATAGTAGATAATAAGAGTAAGATATTGCCTCGGTTGAGGATGTCCCCGCTCCCTCTTGAGTTGTAGTCTGGAATGAACAGTATTGTGCTACTATCGGTTTCCGCCTGGATGGACTCCCGTTGGTTGTCGTCTTTTGGGCCCTTATCCCTATATGGGTTTTCATTTATTAAGACAGATTTTAGGTCCTCCCTCTGCCCTTCCCAGATTGTCATGTTGGCCTTGACTCTAGTGTCTTCTTTTGGGGGCGGACTTTTACTACTGTCTGCCATTAATCCCTCCCTTAAGGTCGTGAGCGTGTGGTTTTTAATTTGTGGAGGCTCTTCCGCCTTCTTAGCCGGTGGGATTGTTGTGATTGTGGACAAGTTTGCTGTGTCTTCTACTGCTTCTTCTTCTGGGACTTCTGCTGCTGCAGCTTCCGGGAAGGTGGTTGCCCTGTGGAAAAAAGTTTGTATGTTAAACATCTTCTTTCTTCCTTTCCTTTTTTGTTTTCGTAATCTTTTGTTTACTGCCTTGGGTTCTTCCTTACTTGCCTTTCCCATAGCGTTGTTAAGGGCAGTTGTCGCTGTGTCAGGTTGAGGCCCTTGTGTGTGTTTGAGTTGTGTATCTGTTTGTGGCAGGACTTCGCTCCTTTGGGTGGCAGGTGGCTGCCTTAAGGTTTTCCCTAGGGTCTCTGCATAGGTATCGTTGGTCGGTTTGTTAACTTCTAGGCCGGTTCGACTATTTGGCTCAGTTTGTCCTTTTTGGCTGTTTTGTGTAGTAGATAAATTCTGTGTTTTTGTAGTAACTGGGTGTTCGCTGGGTTGTTTTAATTGTTGAATTTGACCTTCTTTCCCAGATCCTGGGTTGTTGTAGGTTGAGTTTTTCGTTTTTTGTTTTAGGTCTGCTAGGATGTCTCCCAGGAGTTGAGGGAGGGTAGTGAGTTTGTCTACTATTGTGTAGCATGCGCAGCTCGGCTGCTCTATTCTTGTTTCCGCTTGGACCCTCTTTATCATGCAGTTCATGTCTGCCAGCTTGTTATCAATTTTAGCTACGTGAATAGCCAGAAAGTTCAGGAGGGATAGTTGGATGTCCATTTTTTCCGAGTGATACTGCATTGCCTTTATGGATAGTTGGAGTGTGTTTAGCAAGGATGACCATAGTACATCTGCGCTTTTTGGGAGGTCTTCTGTTGGCGGCGTCCTCTCGGAGTCATCAGTTGGTCGGATCTTCTCAGGGTCTTGCTTTCTTTCTGGAATGCTTACGTCGAGCTGTATGGCAGAGGGTGAAAATGATGCTACCAGCCTCTCCCATTCTTCTGTTGTTAGCTGAGCATACTCTTCCATGTTAGAGGGTGCAGATTGGGTAGGGACCTGGCTTATGTCAGAGCTTCTGTTTTTTTCCAACGGATCGATTGCTTCTAATGGCTCCCTTGCCTGTGTTTTCTCTGGTTTGCTTGCCCATCCCGCCCCATTGGTTAAAATGTTTACCGTGTCCTCGTTTGCTGCGGTTTCTACACCTTTCAGCTTTAGTTCTGTCTCGCTGTCCCGCCCTGTGTCGGAATTATCTCTATCTGGCTGAGTCACCAGAATATAGTGCTGATCCCGAGGTGGGACCTTTTCAGTCCTCGTAGTACAGCTGATGCCCCCTGTGATGGGTTCTGCATCGGTTTTTTTCGCAGACTTATTAAGGGGCTCTGGAGGTAGCTCTGGGGATGGCTCAGTTAGAGTTTTCTGCTCGATGGGTCCTAATGAATCTATTTTTCTTGCGGGGTTTTGCTCATCACAGCTGTTCGATATCCCTGTAGCTGGGTCTTGGGGCTGTGCTATCGCCTGGATTACAATGTTTGGCTCCAGGGGAAGGCCCCTTTTGGTGGTGGGGTCTGTGTTTGTGGTATTGTACCCACTGTTGTAGTGGTTATTTGTGTTTTCAATTTGTGTGCTCCTGTCCTCTGGTATGTAAGAAACCCACATTTTTGTGCCGTGCTTCTCTATGGTGCCTTCGCGGTGATTGGTTTGCGAGCCCCCTTGTGGTACCATTGGCGAGGGCAGCCCCTTCAGGTTGCTGTTTGTGGAGCTTAGATAAGAGCCGGGCTCTTTCAGAAATGAGAAAAAGGAGTAAATTTTAGGTTGAGCGCTCTTTCTCTCTGTTTTGCTGTTGTTGAGGGCTGTTCTTTCTGTAATTTCTCTGATTTCTGTGATTTCTGTAATTTCTGGCGTTAGATCTAACAACACGGCATTTTCTTGTTCTGTCAACGCGGTGACTGTGTCTGTATTGGTGTTACATTTCCGCTTGTTGGCCCTGCGTCGTTTGGCAGGAACGTTGTCACTTTCAGTTGCTTTCCTAATTTTGCCTGACCTCATTGTGTGCTTGGTCTGGCACAAGCTCCTGAAGGTCCTTTTTTTATTTTTGTTATTTTTTATTTTGGGCTTCTATGTGCCGCCCACTAAATCGGGATTCTTGTGTTCCTTTGGCATAGAGGATTGTTGATGGATTGGCGGGAACCTTGTATCTTATCAAGGATTCCTTTGTCTAGCTTTTATTGTTTTTTTTTTTGTTGTTGTTTTTTTATGGTTGTTGGTTGTATTGTATTGCTATTGCTATTGTTTACTATGACTCGCTAACCAGGAGGGTTTTTGAATTTGGTCGTTGAGTACTTGAGTTGTTGAAGTTTTTTTCCTTTTTTTTTTTGAACGAAACTGTGAGAGAATACTGAGACTGGGGCAGCCGCCTCTCTCTCTGGTCTCTGGTGTGCCGTCTCACTGCACTCAGCTCCCAACGCACTACGGGAGGCACTACGGGAGGCACAGTGGGAGCCAGACGCCCAGGACCCCCACAAGACAGGCTCCAAGTGCCAGACCCGTCAACAACTTGATGGGGGTGACGACGGGGGTAACGAGGGGCAAGAGTGAGGCAGGAGCAGGGGCGAGAACAGAGGTGAAGCGAGGCTGGAGCGAGGCCACGGCTATAGGTGAGGCAAACACAGTGAGGTGAGGCAGACGCCGTGGATCTCGGCGGGCGCACCCGGGCTCACCTGTCTGCAGTGTGATGCAGTGACGTAGAGTGCCCACGGCTCCGGCTCCTGCTCCTGCTGAATGCAATAGCCAAGGACAAGAATTGGCTGCGGGAGAGGGACGGGTGAGATCTTTCCTCCTTCTCCCCTCCTCCCTGCCTTG
Source organism: Triturus cristatus (assembly GCF_964204655.1). Classification (NCBI taxonomy): domain Eukaryota; kingdom Metazoa; phylum Chordata; class Amphibia; order Caudata; family Salamandridae; genus Triturus; species Triturus cristatus. Next base: position 429,318,502 of record NC_140593.1, read on the forward strand.
TCCCGGCTTTGCTCTCGGTTCACTCTCGGCTCACGGCTCTCGGCTCCTGGGTCACCGCTCCGCTCAACTCAGCTCAGCTGCCGGGAGGGGCTCTGGAGGTAGCTGCCGTTCACTCGACTCCTGGGTCACCGCTCCGCTCCGCTCTGTGCAGCCCAACTGCTTCTTACACACAGATTCCTCGGCCAGCAGGGCTTCCGTCTCTCTCTGTCCCGTGCACCTGAGAAGCTATGCAGCAGTAGTCAAATATAGCATAACTCTTGTATATTAACTTTATTTTTAACATGCTATGTTTATTACAACATTTAAAATTTGATTATAATGACCAAATAGATTAAGTCGAAAAAAATCAATCCGATAATGCCTACAAAGTTCAAAGAAAGGTACTGAAGCATGAATAGGAAATGCCATAAACATTCTAAGGCTAAAGCAGATTCTTAACACAACTAAGTAATAAAAAGCAAGCATTTCAGCATACTATTAGAAGCTGTCTGCCTTTTCCATGGGAAGAGATCTTATCTTGACAGGGAATTGGGCTTGAACAGTGTAAACAGCTATAGTTGAAGTATCGTAAATGTGCACACCAGGGGAAGTTAACAAAAAAAAGTTTCACACAAAAGTGAATGAATACAGTAATTCGGCAATAGGAACTGATAAGAGCTCCCTTTTAAGATATTTTTAATAGAATAGATTTCACGCAGTTGAAACCTAAAAATGCAGAAAAGAGGCAAAGATGTTGGGGGGCGTGGCCAGCAGACAATGGAGTGGGAGTCTTCCTCGAGAGGCTCCCACTGGGCAATCCGCCTTCAGTGCCATCCTGCAAATAGCAATACCGGTGGGAGGCCCATCTACCCCTCAGAACACTGGGAGCCTGAAAAGCCCAACACTTTACACAGCGGCAAGAAGATAAGCCCGAAAATTGCGGACGTGAGAGACGTGTGTCTCGAACCAGAAATGGCACCGACCCCAGTGTGATGACCCCAGAGAAAATCAAGCTGACGAATGAGGGAAGCGGTGCGCCCGGTGACCACATAAGAGTGGATCGCCTTTATTTTCCTGCCAGACAAGACAGCAAGGTGGTTGACAGACTCCGGTGGGGTTTCAGCAGACAACCCCAGCGGATGAATCGGAATGGTGGGCCGCCGGGGCCGAGGAAGGTGAGGAAACACCCTGCGGCTTAGACGGAGACCTGTGAACACTGGCCTCCTCTGAAACGACTGCAGCGTAAGCTGTGGACCCATGAGACACCTACCGGAGGAGTGATCCTGAAGGCAGAAAGCGGTAGGGAATAGCCGGCAGCCGTGACAGACAGCCGCGACATCCCGGGCCCCTGTTCGCGGCAACGGAGGAGGAGACAAGCGACAGGGAGGCCCAGCAGCTACGAAAGAGCAGTGGACTGAAGGTGAGGTGAGCGAACGCCCAGACAGACCCCCTAAAAGAGGTACAGAGGTGGAGACAAACAGACGGGAGGCTCCAGGGGTTCCGGCATCCTCGCAAATAGAGGAGAGGGGCTGAGTGAGTACAACCTTACCTGACAAACAGCAGAGGAGCTGGCCACAGCAAGGGGGTGAAACAGAGTGTGAATAAAGACCCCGCAGCAGAATATTAGAAGGCTGAGGATTCATAAAGGAAGGAGCTGCTGGAATAAACTGTGGTAAGGGGATTGAAGGGGCAATCACAGGCCCATCAAGTGGTTCCTGGGAGGGCCCGCCCATACAATGCTACGGGCTGGTACCCTTCTTACAAATTGAGGCGTGGCACAGATCCCAATCAGAGAACTGGTGCCAATCTCCTGGATAATGCCCTTGATAAAGCTGGGAAGGTGATGAGTTCTATGAGATTACATGATCTACATTGGGAGCGGTGTGAAATACTGGGGGAGAGGACCTTAATTGGACGAGCACAACTCCCTCTAATGGGATTCCTCTGGTACTGAAGGAGAATAAGCCGCCCAGTCTGAGATCTCTGGGGCACCAGTCCAATACACCAGGAGAAAAGAAGAGGAAAATGAGCAGAAGGAGGGCGGTAGATCCCTTAGTTCAAAGCCTGACAGACTTGGAGGACAACTCGGAGCCGGCCCCTCCAAATACATTGCAAGAAAACGCGCCATCAGTGCCAATGCTCCAAGACGGTCTACAGGCAGTAACAGCCTCGAGACTGGCTGCATAGAATAAAATAAATATTATTAGAGAGGAAGTGGGCCATCTAAGAACCGACCACCGCCAGTTGGCTGAAAGAGTGACCACGACGGAAACGGATATCGAAGACCTGAAACCAATCGTAAACATGACTACAGACAGACTGAAAGCAATGGAGGACCAAGTGAAGATTCTGACAATGAGGGCCGAGGACGCTGAAAATGGTAAACATAATTTACCACAAAAACATTTCCCCGCAGGGAATTACAACGCGGACGTTACAACGACTGTGTTGTAACCACGCACTCCATTACTCCGCAACAACGACTTGCGGAGGGGGAAGAAGGTGTTGGATTTAAAATCCAACACCTTCCCTACTGAAGTCACTAAACTCCTGCAGTACTCCAGTACTATTCCAACATTCAGCGCCCCCCCTCCTCCCGCAAGTCGTTGTTACAACTTGCGGGGTAAAGGTATGCGTGGTTACAACACGATAATTGTAACGACCGCATTGTAATTCCCTGCGGGGAAAAAGGATTCGTAAAAAAGAGGTATATTTGATGAAAATAGGTCACGCCACAATAATGTACAGTAACTGGCCTACCAGAGAAAAGCAAGGGAAGGGACATGGTGGCCTTCCTGGAGAATGGTTCAGGGAGGAGGTGGCGACACAAGTACTATCCCCTTACTTTGTACTGGGGAGAGCACACAGAGTGCCTGCGAGACCCCTTCCTCCTGGAGGACCACCGCGTCCAGTGGTGGTCCGCCTATTGTTTTACAAGGACAGAGTCCATATACTCGCACAGGCCCATAAGAAGGAACCACTGGTGATGGACAACAGCACAGTAAGATTCTTCCCTGATTTTTCCAGAGAGGTTCCAAGGCAAAGATCATCGTTCTTGGCGGTCAAGAAGAAACTGCGGCAGATGGAGGTCCTGTATGCAATGCTCTTTCCGGCTCGACTGAGAGTAGTAGCCCCCTCGGGCACCATATTTTTTAATTCACCGCAGGAGGCAAGGGACAGGATTGATCAACAAGTAACTGGATGTGCCCCTCAAGAGCAGTGGAAAAGGGAGGGCACCCAACCATGAGGAGAACGCAGCAAATCTACAGCTGCCCCTTCTAGAGCCGAGAAGCAGCAGGAGGATGAACAGGCCGTGGCGGCAGTGGTGTCTGAGTGCGCTTGGCTCCAGTGGTGCTTCTTCTCCTGTAAGATACGATCCAAGAGACTCGGACTAGGATTATAGCACCAGCACGAGGGAAGGAGTCAATCATGAATTGCCGGTGATCACCCCTTCTACAGCAGACGAGATAGTTTGACTGTCACAAAAGCCGCAAATATTAATAATGGATGGGGGATAGGGGGGAAGGCTCCCATGGACACATTTTTGCATCTGAAAAGGACGGGGAGAAGGAAACACCCTGGCTGGGGGGAAATGTACGGACTGGACAGTGCACTGGGTGGGTGAGAGGCTGGCAGGGCCACATCGTCAGATTCACCAGATCCGAGGAGGGCCGACTCTACCCCATATGCTCCACACTTGGGCATGGTTTTTGAATGTTTGGATGAGATGGGGTTGCTCGCTTGCCCTGGGGAAATAGAGTTGGGAATGTTACAGGTTTATGTTTAAGGGGGTTGCAGATCTTGCAGACCAGACACCGAAAAAACAGGGGTCCACGCCATGCCCCCGTCTGAAAGTACGGGAGGCTGAGGGCCATCAGGGCCCGTCGGCAAACGCACATGACATACACTAATGGCTGGTCCCCAATCATACAAGATAATTTCATGGAACCATAGAGGGATGCACAATATGTCCAAGCGGTATAAAATCTTATTCTTCCTAAATAAACGGGGAGTCCATATTGCTCTATTACAGGAGTCCTACCTGTCTGCAAAGGAAGGGGAGGCTCCCCTGCGTAGATGGCGAGGTCAATTGCATCACACATTGTACTCTGCTTTTGCTAGGGGGGTCTTGATTTGCGTTAGGGCGGGGGTCCTGTTTCAGTGTACTGGGGAGATGATAGACCCAGAGGGCCAGAATGTGGTGGTGAGGGGTCTTCTGGATGGTCGTGATATAGCGATTGTGAGTATATATGGCCCTAATGTAGATCAGGGGACATTCTTGAATAAGATCATGGGTACTCTGGGAGCCTATCTCCCACATTCTGTCATCATTGGAGGTGCTTGTATAGCTAACCTCCGGAAGGATTGCTTGCACCCACCTCTGAGGAATACCCCAAAAAACAGAGTAGCTAAGATGTTCACAGATTGGCAGTACAAGTGGGGCTTAATAGACTCCTGGAGACGCCTGAACCCAGAGGGCAGGGATTATTATTTTTACTCCCCGGTACATGACCTACATGTTCGGCTAGATACGTTCTTGTGTTCCCCCGATATACATACCCAGATCCAGACAGTGGAATATTTAACATGCACTCTGTCCAATCACAACCCAACCCTCCTACACCTGAGGTGGGGACAGCTACGCCAAAGAATACCAAAATGGTGCCTCATGCCTGAGGCACTAGAGTACCAGGTGTTCCTTGAGGAAGTCAGAGAGTGCATTGTGAACTACTTTAATAAAGAAGCAAACATGACTAACTCCCGAATGACAGAATGGGATGCATTTAAGGTGGCACTTAGGGGCAAATGCATGGCGACCGCTATAGAAGTAAGGCGCTCCCTTGAAGCTGACCCTGAGTCCTTGGACAGGGCACTGCGTGCACTAGAGATACAATGACCAGGGTATCCGGATTTGGGACAAGCCCTGCTGGATGCCAAGGAGGAAGTGTCCAAGCAAATGGAGAGGCTGCGTAGCTATGATTATAAGCAGTAAATGGAATGCACACATGAAGAGAGGGACAAAACTGTATCACTGCTGGCTTGGCAGGCCAACCCGGCCCGGCGAGGCTCCCCGATCTTAGCTATTGGGGACACCAAATGGCACATATTATATCAGTAAGAGGACATAAATAGGAGATTCCTAGAGTTTTACACTACCTTATATAGGTCCCGTCAAGACAGGGAGCAAACATGATCAGAGAGTACCTGACTGCTACTCTGCTTCCTACCCTGGATGCTCGCTCAGGAGGCTGATGTTTTGGGGACCCTGATAGATGTAAAGGAAATAAGGGCAGCGATTAAGGGATTGCCTAGAGGTAAAACACCTGGAACAGAGGGGATTCCCATAGAGCTTTACATTGTCTATGTTGAAGAATTGGCCACTAAATTAGTGGAATTATATGAGGTGGCTGTAGAGGCGGGCCAACTTCCAAGCTCCTGCCGCAAAGCACTGATTGTCCCCCTAATGAAGCCTGGCAAGACCCCCACTGAATGTGAAGTTTACAGATCATTCATTATCAATGTTAAATCTAGATATTCAAATTTTAAGTAAGATATTGGCCACGAGGCTCCAACCGTTAATGACTGGCCTCATACACCAGAATCAGGGGAGATTTATCCCGGGGCGCAATATGGCTTTTAACATCAGACGACTCATGGTACTTATGACAAGAGAGTATGAAAGAATGGGTGAAGAGGTGGTCTTTGCGGTGGATATGGAAAAGGCTTTTGACAGTCTTGAATGGGAGTTCTTATATGGTGTCCTAGATAAAATGGGGCTGGGACAGGACTTCTCCAATTGGGTTAGGCTACTCTACACAAGACCGGTGGCGAGGATTAGATCAGGATGGACGATATCGGAGAGTTGCAACTCACAGGGATGCGCCCTCTCACCACTCCTGTTTGTTCTTGCCATGGAACCTCTGGCCTCCCTAGCCCTCACTGAAGTACGATATCAAGGGATACGGGTATGGAATAATATACATTACATTGCCCTTAACGGAGATGATCTCCTGCTCTTCCTTGGGAACATAGAGGAGGATTTACCAGGGGCGAAAGCACTGATGGAGTAGTTTGGAGAGATGTCCGGATTGAAAATTAATTGGCAGAAATCCAAACTATTTCCATTGATACCCAACGGGGGGCCCCCCGGCCGAGTTCGGTACCTCACTGCCTAGAATACTTAGGGGTAAAAATATATAATTCCCAAGCGGACATATTTGAGGGTATCTTAGGTATGGCCCTGAGGTCTTTAAAGACCAACATGATATTTTGGAGGGACCTCCCGCTATCACTGGCGGGGGAGAGTGGCCCTCCTAAAGATGGTGGTGTTACCACAACTATTATACTTCTTTACGGTACTCCCAATATGGATTACTCCAAAAGGCACAAGGACTTACACTCTATAATGAAGTCCTTTGTGTAGTGCGCTGGTCATAGGCAGGTAGCCCTGAGAACAATGCTGCGCTCAACTTAGGAGGGTGGACTAGCACTCCCAGACTTCGAGCGATGCTACCAAGCCGCTCAATAATAGTGGGTTGCGAGATGGGTGGGAGACATTCAGTCCCAGATATGGGAGGTAGACCCACTTACACCAAGCTCAGAAACATTGTGGAAGCTGCTATTGGGTAGAGACAGGGCTACAGCTGAGGACCCTGAGGCGATGCTTTTGGCCAGGCGCTGCTGGAGACGAGTTCTCCGAAAGACACATACGGGATTCCCATATTCACCTGATTTACCTATAACCATACTCAGGGTGCTTCCTCGTGGAGAAGCTTGGCTTGGCCTTGAGGATTGGGAGGCGGCAGTGGCGACAAGAATAGGAGACTTGTAGAGTGGTGGCAAACCTATATCATTGGAAGACTTTAGAGAGGGGTATGACCTGCCCCAGGGGCACTTCTTACTACATGCAGGGATTGTAGCGGCGATTAGGGCGCATTGGGGACTGGGATCAGTTGAGCCCCACAGCACGCAACCTGCAGCGACATAGGCACAGGGGAAGGCAGAATTAAGGCAGTAACATGTCTATATGGAGCCCTGAGTAAGGACAAGATACAACCACTGTCCATGCTGAGTAATCGCTGGGCAGAGGATCTGAATGTCCCCCTGGAAGACAAACCTTGGAAGAATGTATTGATAGGGATACCCAGGTCCTCGAGAAATGCCTGATTCCGATTCATGAATTTTTTCATATTGAACAGGGCTTACCTCACTCCAGGGCAGATCAATACATGTTTGCAAAGAGACGATGCGAAGGGTGGGGGCAGAACTACTACATATGTTGTGGGCATGCCCTGAATTGCAGAATTACTGGACACCAATAACTGCCACCATAGGGAAGGTAATAGAGCGCCCAATCTCAAGAACCCCTGCACATTGTCTCCTGGGATTGTTCCCAAATAATGCCAAGCTGTGGGTCACTAGTAGGTTTCAAGACCTAGCCCTGATCCTATCTAAGCGTGAAATCACGTGACACTGGAAATCCCTGGTAGGGCCCAAAATTTCCACGTGGAAGGCTGAGTTGGAGAAATGGGTGGCCTGTGAAGGGAGCGTACTCCTTAGAAATGCCAAAAAAGAGGTATTGGCATACTGCAACAACCTAGGGCTTGGGAAGCTTTAGTCAATAGCCTAAAGGAGCCCGTGTTAACATCGGAGGAGACATCCCCAGCACAGGAGTCCCCACCGAGAAGCTCGGAACCCCGGGATAGGAGAGGGGAGGATGAAGGACATACTTGAGGTTGTAAGGACTCATTGTACCCTCAGGTAGATTTGGGAGGGATAGAATGCTGAGAAGGGGCAGGGGAGCTAGAAGCAACTATTTGTTATGTTTATTAAGTCTGGCTGATGGAGATCTGCGAAGCGGGGTGGGAAAATGGGAGTTGAAATTTAGGAAAGGCACAGGGGAAAAGCACTACTACTAGAAATACACTGATCTTCCAACAGTTGAATAGTCATGAGAAATCGCTGAATGGTTATGATATGAGAGTGTTTTTGGAATTGTAATGGAAATGTGATTGGTAATACATGTTTCATAAGAAACCCAAATAAAATACATTTAAAAAAAAAAGGGGGTGAAGAAGTTGGAACAGAAAGATAGAAATGCAAGGTCATATGTACAAGGGGATATCGCCACCAGAACGTCACTTTCAGCAATGAACTGGTGGCGATATCCCCTTCTCCTTATTCTCAAAGTGGCATTAAGCCACTTAACATGGCTTAACGCTGCCTTGTAAATAACACCCGTTTTCACACTTCACTTAGCGTGAAAGGAGAGTGCAATGAGTTTGCAGTAGGCGTTCCACATCAAACACCCACTGCTTTTTTATGCTGCTCCATATTTACAAGGCTGGAGCAGCACCAAAGACTAGGGAATACCTAGTCTTAGACTACTGATACCAGGAGAAATGATTAATTTCGCCTGCATTTTGCTCTTTCCATGCGTGCTGCATTCTGCAGCACATATGGAAAGAGCAAATCACCTTTCAAGATTGTTTATGTGTAGCAAGGTGTCCCTTCCTGTACATAAACAATCGCCCCTGCAGCGCAGGCACCCTTGCAACATGGTGTAACGGTGTCTGCGCTGGGGCTATGCAGCTTTATTAGCACTAGCGCTAGCGGAAACACCGAAATGTGCCCTATTTGTTTTTTAAAACGGCGCATCCCTACGTTTTAAAAATGTTTGAGTACCACCGGGGCTCCGATGGTGTGCTGTAAATATCCCCCGCAGAGAAGGGGTGAAAGCAGGGATAGAAGAAATTATGAGTGGGATAAAACAAGAAGTGTTGGGTAGTGGAAAAAGAGGAATTAGGTTGAATCAAAAATAAGCAGCTATGAAATTTGGTGGCTCTGGCATTTAATAGCACCGGCATGGACCTGATACGGCAATTGCTCCATGTTAGAAAAGGTAGATGGACCGGGAGGGTCGGCCGGGGTCAGGAGGAGAGGTCTCCGGGGAGAGCCGTCTCCAGCGATCGTACAGACAAGTAACTTCCCCCCCACAGACAGATATCACACACGGATAAGGTTCAGTGATCTTTATAGGCACTTATTTAGGGTACGGTAAAATGGTACACGGAGGTCTGGACTCAGGGGTCCCCTCGATTAGAGTCTCGTAAGGTAGGGAAGGGGGTAGCGGGACAGTCTATTTACCAATCAGGTAATTCGGATGATATGGTGATGAGCTCACAATCCTCGAGCGTGGCGGTTAGGTGGTATGGGCCGCGGCAGCGCCAGCAGGTCCCGGTGCGGAAGGTCGATACAACGGGCCGCGGCAGCGCCAGCAGGTCCCTGGAAGATGAACGGTCCGCGGCAGCGCCAGCAGGTCCCGGTGAGGATGGTCGTTACAACGGGCCGCGGCAGCGCCAGCAGGTCCCAGGAAGATGAAGGTTGCAGAGGGCCGCGGCAGCGCCAGCAGGTCCCGGTGAGGATGGTCGGTACAACGGGCCGCGGCAGCGCCAGCAGGTCCCAGGAAGATGAAGGTTGCAGAGGGCCGCGGCAGCGCCAGCAGGCAGGACGATGGTTCACAAGAGCGGGCTACGGCAGCGCCAGTAGACCGTCAGGGTTGAGTTCACTCGGTGTCTCTCGACTCCAGGATACAACTGCCTTCCTGCTCCGGAGCTGCCTCAGTTATAGGGCTGGTGCCCTTTGATGTCCGGACCCTCGCACTTGGAGGTCGGAGGGTCCGGGATGAAGGTGTCCAGACACCCAGCAGGGGGTGGAGCCAGTGCCCGGGGGAGCTGGGAGCGATCGGCACCTGGCGGGGGAGAGCCCTTGACACTTCGGTCTCCCATTGACCTGCCAAGTGGTCCGCTCACCTCCTGGGTGGATAGTGGTGCCGGGATGTCGGGGCCGGCCAGGCCCGGGGTTAGGGTCGAGGGGAGGCCAGGCGGCCGCGTGGTACAGGGTCCAAGATGGCGGCTTGACCCGGCCGGGAAAGCCGGTGGGGCTGGACCCCGTGATGAGTAGGGGTCCGAGGGCAGAGGGTCCGTCGGGGGACAGGGTACAGGTGCTGGTCGCGGGGTTATGCCAGGTGGCCCGGAGTCCTGGCCTTGTCGAGCGGGGAGGGCGCGAGCCGTCTGTGAGGCCTGTCCAACATGCGTCCCCCCCAGCTGAAGGCGGGGAGAGTCACCCATCCCCTTGGGGACTCTCTTCGTCGAGGCGGAAAAAGCGGGACAGGCCATCCGCGTTGGCGTGGTCTCGGCCCGGTCGGTGCTCCACAGTGAAGTCCATTCCCTGCAGGGAAATGGACCAGCGCAAGAGTTTTGGGTTCTCCCCCCGCATCTGCATCAGCCATTGCAGGGGTCGATGGTCGGTCTGTACCCGGAAGTGGGTACCGAAGAGATAGGGCCGGAGCTTTTTGAGGGCCCACACCACTGCGAAGGCTTCCCTCTCGATGGTGCTCCAACGCTGTTCTCGGGCCAGGAGACGTCGACTGATGAAGGCCACCGGCTGGTCCTGACCTTCGGGGTTCAACTGCGAGAGGACGGCTCCGATGCCGTGGTCGGAGGCGTCGGTCTGCACCACAAACTCCCGACTGTAATCGGGGGCCTGGAGCACCGGGGCGGTGCACAGGGCGGCCTTCAGCTCCTCGAAGGCCGCTTGACAGTCCGGAGTCCAATTGACCCGCTTTGGCTGGTTCTTGGATGTGAGACCCGTGAGGGGCCCCACGATGCTGCCGTATTCCTTCACGAACCGCCGGTAGTAGCCGGTGAGCCCCAAGAAGGCTCGGACCTCGGTCTGGGTGACGGGGGGCTGCCAGGCCTGGATGGCCGCAATCTTAAGTTGTAGGGGGGCCACCAGCCCGCTCCCCACTTGGTGCCCAAGGTAGGTCACAGACCCTTGGCCAATCTGGCACTTGCCGGCCTTAATGGTGAGGCCGGCCCGCTGGAGGGCTTGTAGGACCTCTTGGAGGTGACGGAGGTGGTCGGACCAGTGGCGGCTGTACACAGCGATATCGTCCAGGTAGGCAGCGCTGAATTCTTCAAGCCCCGTCAAGACCTGGTTCACAAGGCGTTGGAACGTGGCGGGGGCATTCTTCATGCCAAAGGGCATGACCTTAAATTGATAGTGGCCATCGGGGGTGGAGAAGGCCGACCGTTCCTGAGCCCTGGGTGTGAGGCCGATTTGCCAGTAGCCCGCCGTTAGGTCGAAGATACTAAGGTAGCGGGCGGCCCCCAGCCGGTCGATCAGCTCGTCTGCTCGGGGGATGGGATGAGCGTCGGTCCGGGTGACAGCGTTCAAGCCCCGGTAGTCGACGCAGAATCTCAGTTCAGGTGCGGTGCCGGGGGCAGCGGCTTTGGGGACTAGTACGACCGGGCTGGCCCAGGGACTGTCCGAGGGCTCGATGACCCCGATCGTGAGCATCTTGGCCACTTCCTCCTGTATGCAGGCCCGTACCCGATCTGGTACGCGGTAGGCCCGGTGCCGGACAGGGGGACTGTCCCCGGTGTCTACGTCGTGCAAACACCAGGGGGTGACCCCGGGGGTGAGGGAGAACAGGGCAGCGTACTGCAGCAGGAGGTCCTGGCAGTCCTGTCGTTGCTCCGTAGTGAGGGCGTCAGAGAGCCGGACCCCATCTACGGACCCGTCCTTCTCTTGAGTCTTCAGGAGATCCGGGAGGGGCTCGGAGTCTTCTTCTGTGCCACTGTCCGTAGCCATCAAGAGGCTTAGTTCGGAGCGCACAAAGTGCGGTTTGAGCCGGTTGGTGTGGAGGACCCGAAGGGGGTTCCGGGAGGTCCCCAGGTCGATGAGATAAGTGACGGGGCTTTTGCGCTCGACCACTTTGAAGGGCCCCGTCCACTTATCTTGCAGGGCACACGGTTCGGTGGGGGACATTACCCATACTTGCTGCCCCGGCTCGAATTCCACGGAGGAGGCATTGTGGTCATACCACCTCTTCATGTCTTCCTGGCTGGCCTCGAGGTTTGCCTTGGCAATCTCCCTGAAGCGCCGGGTCTGGTTTCGTAAGGCCAGGAGGTATTTGAAGACGTCTGGAGGGGTCGTTAGGGGGGCCAACTCCCAGCCCTCCTTCACGAGGCTGAGGGGCCCTCGCACAGGGTGTCCGTATAGGAGTTCAAAGGGGCTAAAGCCGAGGGACTTCTGGGGTACTTCTCGGTAGGCGAAGAGGAGGCACGGGAGCAGTACATCCCACTGGCGACGGAGAGGCTCTTCCAATCCCCCAATCATCCCTTTGAGAGTGCGGTTGAACCGCTCCACTAGTCCGTTTCCTTGGGGGTGATAGGGGGTCGTGAATCTGTATGTGACCCCGCATTGTTGCCAGAGGGACTTCATGTACTTCGATATGAAGTTCGTACCTCGGTCGCTGACGACTTCTCGGGGGAAGCCTACCCGGGAGAAGATCCCCATCAGGGCCCGGCCAACCACTGGAGCGGTCACGGTCCGTAAGGGCACCGCCTCGGGATAGCGGGTGGCATGGTCCACTAGTACCAAGATGAACCTGTGTCCTTGTGCCGTGCGAGGGTCCAGCGGCCCCACAATGTCTATCCCCACCCTCTCGAACGGGGTGGTGACCACCGGGAAGGGTTGTAGAGGGGCCTTAAGCTTCCGGCCACTCTTCCCGCTTGCTTGGCATGTGGGGCACGATCGGCAGTGGTTCAGGACGTCATTCCTCATTTTTGGCCAGAAAAAGTGGGTCACCAGTCGACTGTACGTTTTATCTTGGCCCAGGTGCCCAGCCAGGGGGACATCGTGGGCTAGGTTGAGTAGAAAGTCTCGGAAGCGGAGCGGTACCACCAGAACTCGACTGGCCCCCAGCTCGGCGATTTTTTGCTCGCTGTAGAGCAGGTCGTTATCCCAGTAGACCCAGTGGGTTCCGGTGGTGTCCCCGGCGGCTTGGGTGCTGGCTTGTTGGCGAAGTCCCTCGAGGGAGGGACAGGTCTTTTGCTCCTGGCGGAACTGTTCTTGGGTGGGCCCCCCTTCTTGCCGCCACTGAGCCAGATCCGGAAGGTCCTGGGGTTGCGCGTTTTCTTCGGGGGCCGGGTCTGGGAGGTCGGCCTCGCCGTTGTCCTCTACGGGGGCAACCGGGGGCGGAGGTGCCGGCCATTCGGTTTCTTCTGATCGGGGGGCGGCCCGGCCGGCCATGGATCGGGTGGTTATGCAGGCCCAGTCCGGGAGGCCCAGCATCCCCAAGTGCTCTCTTCTCTCGACGGTGGCCCACGGGGAACTCTCGAGGTCATTCCCCAGGAGGCAGTCCACGGGGGCATCGTCCCGGACCGTCACTTTCAGTAGGCCGGAGACCCCTCCCCATTCAAACGGGACGCAGGCCATCTTGCACATGCTTTCAGAGTTATCTGCCGAGCGGACGGGGCAGAGAATGTTCGGCAAGATCTGCTCGGGCTTCACCAGGTGACAGCGGACGGCCGTCACGCTGGCGCCGGTGTCGCGCAAGGCCTCAGCTCTCTGTCCATTAATGGTCACCCACTGACCGTATTTCCTGGTGTTGGCGGGTAGGGGAGCCCGCGGAACCATGTCTCTTCCCCCTAAGCATGCCAGGACCATGGCGGCCGGTTCCCACCCTTGCTGGTCCGGCTCACACTCCTCGGGACCCTCCAACGACTGCTCCTCCCCCAGGGCAGCGGCAGCTACCTGGCGGGGTTTGGGCGTTTGGTTCAGCGGGCAGTTCGGATCGTTGGCGTAGTGGCCTAGTCGCTGGCATCTGTGGCACGTGACGTTGGCTCGGTACCCAGGCCGCAACGGGGGGTTGCCCCGGCCGGCCGGCGGCGGGGTGCTGGCCACGGTTGTTGCTGGCAAGGCGTCTCTCCCCCGCCCCTGGCCTCCTCCTCCTCGAGGACGGTGCTGGCCTTGGTTGCTTCTGTTCTGGTCGTGTGGCCCTTTCCGGCCCACTCGGGTGCTCTCCCACCGGTCAGCTTCGGCGGCGAGCTGCCGGGGGTCAGTCAGCTAACTGTCGAGTAGGTGCTGCCGGAGCTCGACGAAGCAGTTGTTTGACAGGTGTTCCCATACCATGAGGTTGAAGAGCTGTTCGTAGGTGGTGACCTGACTTCCCTTGATCCACCCCTCGAAGGCCCGGCTGAAATAGTTCACGTATTCCACCCAAGTGGTACCTGGGATCCGGGTGCAATCCCTGAACCTCTGGCGGTACATCTCGGGCGTGAGGCCGTAGCGGGTGAGGAGGGCAGCCTTCATGTGGTCGTAGGACGACATTTGGTGATCGGGGAGCTGCAGCAGGGCATCGCGACCCTCGTTGATAAATCTCCCCCAAAGTCCGGCTCCCCAATCACTCCGGTCGATCCGGTGGGAGGTCATTGCGATCTCATAGGCCTTAAACCATTGTTGTATGTCGTCTTCTCGGACATACTCGCGGACCACATCCTTGGGGATGTGAACTTTTTTCTCAGTTGGTCCCGGGGTGTGTGGTCTTTCAGGCACCCCCAAGTCCTTATGCTGTTTGCGCAGTTCTATCTCTGCCAATTGGCGCTCGTGCTCGAGCGTTATCTTTTTCTCTTCCAGCTCTCTCTGTCTCTGTTTTTCTTCTCGCTCCTCTCGAATCCGCATATGCTCGAGGTTGAGTTTCTGTTCAGCCAACTTGAGCTCCCCATCCATCTTGAGTCGTGCCATCTCTAATTCGTGCAGTCTGACTCTGTCTCTTTCTCGTATTTCCTCCGGTGAGAGGCCCGTTCCCCGTTCCTCGGGAGTCGTGGCGTTCCCCTCTGGTGTAACGCTGTTTTGGTCTGGTGTGACGCTGCCTTGGTCGGAGGGTCTTGCGACCCCCGTTTCTGTCCACGTCTCAAGGGCGTGCTTTAGGTCATCCTTGGTACTCAGGCCAGTGGTAGCAATGCCAAGTTCTATGCAAAATTGTCTCAGTTCGCGGTGGTTGTACTCCTCTAGTTTCTCCATTTGGAACTTCTCGGTGGAGCTGCTATCTTTGGTCGACATCGTGCTTTGTCGTGGGGTGAGCTACTCTCTGTACGATTACGCGTTGATTCGGATCCCGCCGCTGGCCACCAATGTTAGAAAAGGTAGATGGACCGGGAGGGTCGGCCGGGGTCAGGAGGAGAGGTCTCCGGGGAGAGCCGTCTCCAGCGATCGTACAGACAAGTAACTTCCCCCCCACAGACAGATATCACACACGGATAAGGTTCAGTGATCTTTATAGGCACTTATTTAGGGTACGGTAAAATGGTACACGGAGGTCTGGACTCAGGGGTCCCCTCGATTAGAGTCTCGTAAGGTAGGGAAGGGGGTAGCGGGACAGTCTATTTACCAATCAGGTAATTCGGATGATATGGTGATGAGCTCACAATCCTCGAGCGTGGCGGTTAGGTGGTATGGGCCGCGGCAGCGCCAGCAGGTCCCGGTGCGGAAGGTCGATACAACGGGCCGCGGCAGCGCCAGCAGGTCCCTGGAAGATGAACGGTCCGCGGCAGCGCCAGCAGGTCCCGGTGAGGATGGTCGTTACAACGGGCCGCGGCAGCGCCAGCAGGTCCCAGGAAGATGAAGGTTGCAGAGGGCCGCGGCAGCGCCAGCAGGTCCCGGTGAGGATGGTCGGTACAACGGGCCGCGGCAGCGCCAGCAGGTCCCAGGAAGATGAAGGTTGCAGAGGGCCGCGGCAGCGCCAGCAGGCAGGACGATGGTTCACAAGAGCGGGCTACGGCAGCGCCAGTAGACCGTCAGGGTTGAGTTCACTCGGTGTCTCTCGACTCCAGGATACAACTGCCTTCCTGCTCCGGAGCTGCCTCAGTTATAGGGCTGGTGCCCTTTGATGTCCGGACCCTCGCACTTGGAGGTCGGAGGGTCCGGGATGAAGGTGTCCAGACACCCAGCAGGGGGTGGAGCCAGTGCCCGGGGGAGCTGGGAGCGATCGGCACCTGGCGGGGGAGAGCCCTTGACACTTCGGTCTCCCATTGACCTGCCAAGTGGTCCGCTCACCTCCTGGGTGGATAGTGGTGCCGGGATGTCGGGGCCGGCCAGGCCCGGGGTTAGGGTCGAGGGGAGGCCAGGCGGCCGCGTGGTACAGGGTCCAAGATGGCGGCTTGACCCGGCCGGGAAAGCCGGTGGGGCTGGACCCCGTGATGAGTAGGGGTCCGAGGGCAGAGGGTCCGTCGGGGGACAGGGTACAGGTGCTGGTCGCGGGGTTATGCCAGGTGGCCCGGAGTCCTGGCCTTGTCGAGCGGGGAGGGCGCGAGCCGTCTGTGAGGCCTGTCCAACACTCCTAGGTAAAACTTTAAGGACCTGCACTTTTTTGTATAATGAAGTAATCACTGGAAGATCTGCTCTTTGCATTGGAGTGCATAGCCACAACCAGGGCCAGGGCTAGGCAAGAGTAATGTGGGGTGGGGAAGGTCAGAACACCACGGCCTCAGTCATGCATGTCCGAACAACGCACACGCAACAACACTTGCCTTAACCATGCATGTGCCTTAACCAGGCATATGCATGGTTAAAGCAGTGCACAGTCCAGCTGCTGGAATGGGTGGGCCCAGGAGCAGGAAGGATCAGGAGACGATGCGAAGAGGTAAGTGGGGCCAGGTTTTGGGCTGGGTGGGGGGTAGTTTTAAGGGCTGGGGATATGTGTAGTTTTTAGGGCTTGGAGCACTCTCGTTTGTAGGGCTTAAGGGGGTGGCAGGGTAGTTTTTAGGCCAGGGGGGGTTGGGAAGGCTTTTAGAGTTGGAGGAGGAGGTTGGTTTTCAGAAGGGAGGTTGACAGGTGGCACACTCAGGGTGGAATGTGGCATCCGGTTTACTTAATTGGAAGTTTAAGAAACCAGAAGGCGGTATCGCCATGCTGGAGGAGCTCACTGCCGCTTTCCTTTGGCGGTGCAGTTTCCCATGAGTTGGTGCATTGAGATTTGGCGCTATTTTAAACCCAATGGCTGGCTGAGTCCGTAGACATGTTGTGTGATCTTGGGACTCTGCTCTATTACTCTACATTGATTACACAGCTGTGCAGTGGTCCTCGGGGGAGAACAGACACTTTCTCTCGCACTCTGATATGATTTATCCGGATGTTTAATTGAAGCCTCTGTTTGGGGAGAGGCGGCTCCGTCCCTGAGGGCTTCTGTCAGCCACAGGCAGCATTAGAAAGCTATTAATTCTGCAGATTAGACGTGGTGTTTTAGGGCTTTGGGGGGGGGGGGGGCAGGGGTAAGAGTACATTTTTGCCCTGGGGCGTTTTAGGGCTCAGGACAGTGGGTCAGGATATACAGGTACGTTTTAACCATGCATATCCCTTACATGCCTTAACAACACATATTTTGTTGTTAAGGCATGTGTGGTAGACGCATATGCGTGGTTAAGACTTGTGTGGTTAAGAAATCTTTGAATGGCATGCGTGGTAATGGCATGCGTGGTTCCATCATACAGCTATGTGGGGAGCTTCACAAGGTCTTGCACGCAGCCCACTAACATGAGACCCTGTGCCAGTGGGCCCTCCTCTCTGGGACCACGCAGTCATATGTAGTGCACCAGGAATAGGGGAGGGTGTTCTACAAATTTGGGGCTCTTGTTCACCTTTGCAGAGACCACAGCTGGAAAAGAGGGGCTTGTTGGTGGCTTGGAGGGAGGAGCTGAGGCATGGGAGGGATCCTGCCCACTGCAGCCTCTGGAGCACGTTCAGTCACTGATATGTAATCAGCCTTGAATGTGTGAATGGCAACCATAAATGATGCCTGTGGCCGATCTCGTGAGTATGCCCCTGGTGTCTATTGTTTCCATTAAGCCTATGTCAAAGTGAGACAAATTAAAAGATCAGTGAATGGAGGCAAAGAGAGAGTGTTTATTTGCTCAGGATCAAACAGTTTGTTAAATTGGTAGACCCAAGACTGTATCACACTGCTCCTTTTTGTACAGTCTATACATTTACATCTGTATTTTATTGAGGTGAACAGGGCCAGCTTAAGGGCGGTGCAACTGGTGCGGCCACACTGGCCGCTGCCACTGACCTGGAGGGGGGCACTGACCTCAGGGGGGGCGCTGTATTTAGCAATAACTTTCAATTTAAAACACCTACTGCAGAGTTCCTTGTGGGTACAGCTTTCTGGCAGCAATTAATATGTCAAGATAACTCTTGTGATTAATGCTCCTTCTAGAGAGAGAGAGATAGCAGAGTTTTGTCTAGTGGCAGTTTTAACTCGCCATAAAGCATTGCAGTGGGTTAATATGCATCCTGAAAAGAACAGATCTGTATTGTATGTGGATAGCTGAATAGATTAGTAAAGTTAGCCTTTACCAGTGCTTTAAAACTAACGAAATGTAT
Organism: Triturus cristatus; assembly: GCF_964204655.1. NCBI lineage: Eukaryota > Metazoa > Chordata > Amphibia > Caudata > Salamandridae > Triturus > Triturus cristatus. The sequence continues at coordinate 429,336,709 of NC_140593.1, forward strand.
GTGAGAGAAGAGCTATGGAGAGATGAAGGGCACTTTTGCCGGGTGGTAATTTGGGCGTCCTAGGAGGAGGCCATGGGGGGGCGCCAAACAAGATTGTCGCACCAGGCGCCACCAACACCAAAGCCGACCCTGGGGGTGAATGTACCATGTGACGAGACACTTTCCCCTTCTCAAGGTAAAACCAGTCCATTTGTAACCAAATGCTTACCAACAGCTTTTACATTGTATCTAAATACTTCCAGTCTTGCCAGTAAGGCAGCAGAGGATTAAGTCAAAATAAACGTGATTCCCCAAGAGTACACAATTTGGCCAAAGGAGAAGCTAGGATTAAAAACGTTGGTTTCTTGTTTCCAACTAGTCCACTAGACCATAACTGGGTGGCAGTTATTCTAAAGGGAAGGCCAAAGAGCTGCCCTTCCCAGGAAAATGTCACAGTATTGCGTGCCCTGTCAAGCTTTAGAATATAGTGGTTAATTTCAACTAATTTATAACAAGCGGTAAAACTGAGATTAGATATCAAATATCTTGTTTCTGTGGCTAAAACATACCAATTGGGCCAAGTACTGTAAGTGGGAAGTTACAGGGCAGTATGTATGGCAGATACTGGTATTCACCAGTGATGTTTCAAAGCTTATGATTATTTCATTCTCTCTGAATACAGAGTTGTTCATTTTCTGAACCTGTCTCTTAAAAGCGAACAGTTGAGGCTTACTCCAGGAGGTGGTAAAGAGATCAGAGCACAAATGCAGTATGAATAGTAATCACACTCAATAAACTAAATCTCATCGCCAGTTATCTTTTAAGACTGCGCATTTCTGAGGATTGCTTGTTTAGAATGAAACACCAAAAATGGGGTCTCCCCAACTCTCAAATAAACATCTTTCTCTCTCTCTCTGCAACGAATCTCTGAAAGCACAAACTGGCCTGTGAAGTGGTAATGGAAAAATGGCCACCCTACCTGGGCCTCGCAGCACTTAACCGTTGCTGCAAGGCCCAGCGGAGGGGTGTGGTCTCACAGTGCATAGGCCCAGACCCTCCTGTACTTAACCGTGACTAGTCCTCCATCCGGTCAAGGCCCTTGCGGCCCGGCTCCCATATGCCTAGAGGCTCCCACCACTCTCCGGCTCGCTCTCTTCCTCACACCTCATTCTCTCTTTCTCTGTGACTTTTCTTTCACTCTTACTGCAATTTTTGCACCTTTTTACTTGTTCATTGTGCCATCTCTCCCATTCTTTGTACATTTTCTCTCATTCTTACTGTGACTTTTTGTCCCTTTTGTACACACTGTTTGTGCCATTTTTCTAGCTCTTCGTGGCTTGTCCCTCATGTTTACTGGCTTTTTGTGCCTTTTTGCTCACTCATTGTGCCTGTTCCCTAATTTTTCCCACTTTTCCCACTGTTTATGTGACATCTCAGTGCAGTTTCTCTCGCTCTTTTAGCCTCTTTGTGCCTTTCCTTCATGCTCTATTTCTGACCTTTGCCCTCTTTCCACTTTTCCTGCACCACTTTTCTGCCCTGTTTCGTGCCTCTCTCTTTTACCTCTGTCGCACTCCACCTTAGCCCTGTCTGCCACACCCTGTGCTTAGCCCCCTTGCAGGACCTACTTAATGGTGTGCCAAAGGTGCAACAAAGGCAAGCCTGTCTGTGCTTGACCTGCACCAGATACCCTGGTTCCCCTCAACCCATTACTAACCCCACTGCTCTCCCTCATGCCTTGAATCCCAAATGTACCACCACCCCCTATTGTTATGCCACACCACACAACACGGAAGAAGGCTTCACCTGCTCCCTCTGCCTCTTCACCTGCACCACTGCTCCCGCAACACCATCCAAGGACATACCTATCACACCCACCCCCACACACAATCAAACACCTACCAACAAACACACCTGCACCCCTTCACACACATATATCATGTATGCGCCTCAACTCCTGCTCACTAAGGAAGCACGCCACGGAGATCTGGGACTTGTTGGAAGATGCTGCATAGAATTCCTCTTCCTCATGGAAACATGGCTGACTTCAGCTTCAATGCTAGACATCACCACCGCCACCTAAACAAGGCTGGAGGGGGAATTGCTTTCATCTACAATAACACTTATTTGCACCACCTCCACTGAAGCCTGAACAAGCTACTTGATCACTCAACCTTAAATTACAGATAACAGTAAATTTCACTATGGTGGAACCCTAGTCGACCACTCCCCATGCCCTCAACTCAACTTCAGAACCACCGCCACAGATTTCCTCGCCCCCAAGAGTCCTCATCCCCATTGCTTTCATCCTCCTTGGAGATCTTAATTTCCATCTTAAAGATCAAACCGACCCCACCTTAGCTGCCCTTCTCACAACCTCAGAAACCTGGGACTAACCCAAAAGGTCATGGAGTCCACCCATAACACCGGACACACCTAGTCCCCAACTTCATACCTTTCAACAATATTACGATCAACACACTAACTCCCATTACCTGGGCAGACCACGCCATAGTCAGTTTTACAATCAACATCCAGCAGAAGAGTCCCCATAGTAGGCCCAACATGCCGACACTGGAACAACAATCGAGGCAGACTGGATGACCACCCTACACATGAACAAACTAGAACCCACAGGCCTTCTGGCACACAACATAGAGAACTTCAACAAGTGGATCACCAACTGGGCCAACACCATGACCTAATTAAATGAAGCACTAAAACAAAAACCAAGCGACACTGTTATCAACTGGAACAGAAATGGAGGACCAGAATAGGGGAAGTAGAAAAATATGCTTTCAAAGCCGCCCAGAGGAGGTACCACCATGTCATCCAAGAAACCAAGAGTGAGATCCTAGTCAAATGAATAAACATAAGCTCCAACATCTTTGCAATCGTCAAGGACTTCACCACACCAACTCCTGCCACTAGAATATTCAACCCATCACAAGATCTATGCAACAATCTCCCAAACTTCTTTTGCAGCAAGATCGTCACCATATGCAGCAACTTCTCCCACCCCCCAACCGAACCCTGTGACCCTCTAGAGAAGTCTCCCTTTGATGAAGGAAGTCAACACAATCACCACATAGGACACCATGAGCACAGAGGAAACTACATCTATCACAATGACTCTTTACTCCGGGGCGCTGGCAGACCCCTGCCCCCTCCATGCCTTTCACAAAGGAGCAATATCTATCAGCAATGCCCTCCATCAGTACAGCCACCTTTCTGGAACCGTGGAAACATGCAGTCATCAATTCCCTCCTAATGAAACCCTTAGTCAACAATTACACACCCGTTATCCTCCCTACCTACCCAGCCAAAGTTTGGAAAAAGCTATCAACAAGCATCTCTCTCACCACCTTGCCAAATAACAGCTTTTTGGCACCACACAATCAAGATTTAGACCCAACTACTGCATGGAAACCTCCCTTATAGCTGCTACGGATGCCATCCGGGTAATCGTCAACTGGGGGAAAATTGCAGCCCTCATCCTTCTAGACCTAACAGCAGTCTTTGGTTCAGTCTCCCACTGCATTTTAATCCAATGACTCCATGAAGCAGGCACCCAGGGGCACGCCCTCCAGTCGATCCACTCCTTCGTCACTGGAAGAACCCAAACCGTCAACATGCCCCCTACTCCTCCAAAGCATGGGATCTTATTTGTAGAGTCCCACAGGCTCCTCACTCAGCCAAACACTCTTCAACATCCACATGACCCCGCTGGATGACATCATAGAGCTTACAACAAAAACATCCTCACCTACACTGATGAAACCCAACTGACACTGTCCCTCGCCAAGCAGAAACAAGTCCAGCACATGAATGACAAAATTGGTGTGGGACGCTGGCTCTCTAAATTGTGTACTAAAATGAAGTACAATGTGCAAAGAGTCCAGTGGATCCCCAATAGGTGTGCAGAGGTAAAAGCAGATCATTCTGATGCTCTTTTTTGGGTAGTGTGGGCGAGCAGTTAGGCTTATCAGAGGGTAGTGCTAAGCATTTGTTGTCACACACAGAGGCAATAAATGAGACACACACTCAAGAATAAATCCGAGACCAATTAGGAAAAATAAAATTGTATTTTTATATGTATATTTAGAAACCAAAAACTTCATTAAACAGTTAATAAATGCTTTGTATGTTGATTTTTAACCAAATGCAGTTCAAGACACAATCACGTACAGGTTTTAAGCAGCAGCGGGCAATAATGTCAGGCAGAGACTGTTGCGGGCCAGGGGGAAAAAATCATAGGGTTAGATAGCGGGGTACCACCAACACATTTACCATCATGATGGAAGCAACACTCTGCGACAGAGTTTTGGGGGACCGTGGTCACCCATACTTCAGGGAAGTTCTACTCCAGGGGAGTCATAGTTTTGGAGGTCCTAGGGCTCAGGCACTGCAGGAAGTTTTGCGATACTTGGATCGGAGGTGCCGGAGGTCTTGGGATGCAGAATTGGTTCTTCACAGGCAACATTCAGCTACAGGTGTGGTGATGGTAGATCTTTGTGGTTGGGGTGGTCGCGCCCAAGTTGATGCTTTCACGCAGCCGTAGCCATCAGGAACAGGCTTACAGGAGCGGGACTGTTTTCAGCATCAGCCATAGATTCTGTGAGGATCCCTCAGGCTGGTGAATGCATTGAGGGATCGGTTATCGGACTGGTGACCAACAGGCCTTGGCTGCTGCAACTTTTGGGTGATGAGGTGAATCGTGTCGACACAGTCTGTGCGGGTCTTCACCTTGTGGCAGTCTTTTACTGGCGATGTGCCGGGGACTAGTTCCACTAGTCCAAATGGAGGACCCAGAAAGTTGATGATAGCAAGCAGGGCTCTGGGGTTCTTGAAAACTGCACTGGTCTCAGGTAGGGACAGCAGACCACAGTTGTCGAGTCCTTTTGCAGTTGGCAGGGTTTGGAGCCGATTTCTTCTGCAGCAGGAGTCAGTTCTTGGGTCAGCATCATGTCTTCTGCCTTTATCTTCTTTAGGTCAGTGGAATATGACGTCAAGGTCTTGTGAAGGCACCTAAATACTGAACTTAGGGGCGTTACATGGTGAGGTAGGTAGTGACCAAGGTCTACTTACATGTAGGGTGTCTACACCCATAGTGACTACTTCTTGTGGGAAGAGGCACTACACTAGACCTCATTGGAGGTTTTCTTACCATCTCAAGATGGTGGAACTTCAGGAAAGGGGTTCATCTTGCCGTCCCCGGCCTGGGGGGGTGTAGGCTGAGGGGGGCCCTCCTCCTTATCCAACTAATTTTCCAGCCTTTCCTCCCACCAAAAGTGGAGCAGGAAAGGAGGCTTGACCTCCCCCACTATCCTGGGCTGGTTTCAAAGGCAGCATCATCTTTGAAGCTTCCCGCCTGGGAACACCATCCTGTCTGGGAGGAGGTGTGAGACCCCACTAGTATTTGGTTAAGTTTCAGGGGACCCTCTAAAAGGGTCTCTTGTGTGAATGTAATTAATGAATCCAACACTGGCATCAGTGAGAATTTATTAAGACAATATGTTTAGTAACGAACACCTTAGAAATCAAGGAAGCCATCATGGAGCTAGGAAATTTGTGTTGAAGAGTATCCAGCCCCTGTACTCTTTATGGCTTTCCTGTTTACTTCCAACATCACAGAATAGGCTGGACATTGTAGGGGCCTATCTGCTCATGCAGATATGCCCGCAGATAGGATATAGTGCACCCTGCCTTTGGGCTGAAGACCTGCAGTAGGAGTGGCTTTTATATATCTTATACAGTGTATGGGAGGCATAGCACACAGGGCTGTGTGCCATGTCAACTCTTCGGATTTTCCTGCAGCAAGTTGCACAGCCTGCAGTGGCAGAGTGCATAGCCTTGGTCGGGGGGGTCTGGGATGGCACAATCAGTGCTGCAGCCCCAAAGGACCCTCTTCAGTACCTGTGCCTTAGGTAACAGGGGTACCTAGTAATAGAGACATATAGGGGTGAATGAAGTTGTGCCAATCGTGGTACAGTTTTGGGGAAAGAGATCTGGCACTGGGAACCTGGTTATGAGGGGCCCAGTGCACTTACATTTTGAAATCCCATCAGGCATCGAACAAAAAGTGGGGGGTAACCATGCAAAAAAGAGGATGAAATACAAATGTCTCAAACTGAACTCTCACAAGATTTAAGTAGCAGTCTTCAGGAAAATCATCACACTATGGGACTCCACCTTGCGGCCCACAAACCTTGGACCCACCCCCACGCCTTGCCCACAAGCGAGAAACCTCAGAATCATCATGGACAACAAACTGGACATGACAACACCCAAAGGATGCTGAAGAATATCATCAAGTGGATACCAGACAACACCAGGAAAAAGATCACCAAAGCCCTCATCACCAGCAGACTAGACTAAAGGAACACCCTGTATGCAGCGATGACCAACCAGCTCACAAGAAGGCTGCAGACAGTCCAAAATACAGCATCCAGACTAATCCTCCCAAATCGCACCAGACCCTTGGGAACTCCACTGGCTCCCGAAACACAAGCATGCACACTTCAAACTCCTTGCTACACCTACAAAGCACTCCATAACGCTTTTCCTGCCCAACTGAACAGCCATATTCACTTCCACCAACCTTTCAGATGTCTCCACTCCGCTGGTCTCTTTCTAGCACATACCCCATGCATACTAAAAAGCAGAGCAGGGGCATGCACCTTCTCGTACCTGACCCCTAAAGCCTGGAACGACATACCACAACACATCACTGCCTCCTTTTCTCTTTTTTACTTTTGCAAGAAGCTGAAGACCTGGCTTTTGGAATACGCCCCCAAGGGCTGGCCTTACACACCTGCTAAAGAGTGCCTGGATGCCATCACAGGTGATTAGTGCCCCATAAAAATACACGTAACATAACATAACATACTGTACTGGGTCATATATGAGAGGCTCAGAGAAGGGGACTCTCCTCTCCTTGGCCTGGCAGTGATAGACCATGGTTGCAAGGCCTAGGAGAGGAGGAGCCCCTGTATTAGGCCTTTCAGCTACGTATATCACGGCTAAGCCTCCGCTGGGTCATGCTGGAATTGCCACACAGCGCTGCACCAAGCCCACATGCATGGGTTCATGTCGGGACATAGCAATTACTAGTGCAGCAGGTGCAGTGATCGAGGCCTCAGAGGTGTTAGGTGCCCAATTTAAACACATTATGGCGGTATTTTACTGTGCAGCAAGTGGATGGGGGCAAGGGGACTCTTTTACTTTGACCCATGGTCCATGGTGCCATTGCTATGATACTTACATCTTTTCTATGGGGGGGGGGGGGGGGCTTGAAGTCATGCTCCAGTGCTGCGAGGCCCAGGGAATGCCCTCCATGCTTTGCTATTTGCCGCCATGATTAGATGCTCAGGGGAGCAGTTGTTGCCCAAGGGCTTTGCAGCATCGGATCATGGCTGAGAGGCACAGGGGACGAGGCCTCCCTCAGTAGTGTTGTGATCAATAGTGTGACAGGGGTAGTGGCACTGGATATCAGGGGCGTTATCAGATGAATTTACCTAATCTATGTCTGTGTCTTACTGCCTAGCAAGTGGATGGGGGAGATAGCGATCTATTTATCGTTTGTTGCGTCTGCTAGGGTACATGGCACCACTGTTACAGCACTGGCCCCTCTTTGATTGGCCTCACACTGCTGGTCTAATGCTGTAAGCCAAGCGTAGTAGTTTGGCATGGTGCATGGTTGTCCCATTTTAGATGTTCATGTTGCACCCTGCAGGTAGTTCCTGCGGGGAGACCAAATGTTCAACTTTTTTTGCTCACTAAGGGACTGCCTCAGGTAAGGAGCCTAATTTATAGTTGATATAAAACAAACAGGCCAGCTGCACAGCCTGGAATCACCCTGCCCAGCACGATGTACCAACGAAGACTGTGGGAACAACCACTGTGCAGAAGTGTGAGCGGCCAGTATTTGCTAACATGGTAACAGGCTGGGAGGGTATGTAGCAAAGGAGGTGGCTTTACACAGGCCACCTTATTAAAATGTTTACCTTTAGAGGTGCTAAATAGAAGGAATATAAAAACTCGATGAAAAAGCCCTAAATGAGTAGGCACCCTCTGTAAAATCTTTACTTATGTATAATGGCCAGTCAGCCCATGAAATAACGGCAGATTATGTGAAAAAGGCCAGGAGAGAACATGATTTGCCCTACATCAAACAATTCAGTAAAGTAGGAGAACCTAGACTGCAACACAGACTGATCCAAAACTTTTTTACACAGTGACTTTTCAGATTGTGCATAGCCATGTCTGTTCAACAAAGAGCTGCTTTGTTTGTGTGAAGAAGCAGCTAATCATTTCCGTTATGCTAAAAGACAATCCATATACTCTTACTAGATGTAAAGTATTGTACCAAGCATGTGACCTGGATTGAGTTGATCGCGAATATAGAACAGTGAGAAAACTCAGTCTTTTAGCTTCCCGCTTGCTTGTTTACACACCTGACACGCTCTTCAATTTTACCCTTGCTTTCTCACTTTTGTTGCACACAGGTCTGAAGATAAAACAATTGTTATGTTGTGGTATATTAATTTATAAAGCGCAGTTATGCTAAGCTTCTTGGTGCAAAAGCAAGTAACATAACTAGTCTAAAAAGAGAGAAGTAGAAGTTATTGGTTAAAAAGCCAGGCTTTGATGGCCTTCTTGAATTTAACTAAAATGAGTTCTGAGTGAATGTCAGCGAGAAGGAAGTTCCACAGTTTGACAGTAGCGAAGGCAAAAAGATCTGTCCCCATATATAACTGTTCTAGTTAGTGGCAAGTTTAGTAAGATCTGATTGGCAGAGCATACGCTTTTATTTGGCTTAGAAAGGTTGGACAATGGTGATGTGGGAGTTTATGTGTTATCATATGGACTTTGAAGGCAGCTCTAGATCGAATGGTGGTCCGTGCAGTTTTCTTAGGAATGGTACTATCCTGTCATGTCTTGAGATGCAGTAAATGAGGCAGACAGCAGCATTCTGCATGACTTGTAGTCTATAGAGGAGTTTTTCAGGGACGGCTGTGTAAATTCCCTTTGTGTATTGCAGCCTAGATTGAATCAATGCGTTGACTACTGTTGTTGTGTGCCAGTTGTAGTCAATATAGGGTAAACGTTTCTTCACGAAGTAAGGCAATGGGTCAAAGTCTTTCTAGCTTGTGCAAGGTTCATAATGGCACTAGAATTAGCCAGGTTAAATAGGATTTGAATGGCATCCAAATACATAAAGAAATATTCCCCTAGGTATTGAAGGAAAGTGGGTTAAGATCAGTGTGGACACGACTGACCCTTGTAAGACACCACAATTCAAATGCTTAGGTGTGGAATGAAAAGGTGAAGTCTTAGTGATCTGCGGGTGGGCTGAGAGAGGTGATGCAGTCCGTTTGATGTAGGTAAGTAAGTGAAGGCTTTATTCAATATAAAAAATAAAATCATTCAAGTATACATAAATAGCCAATTCATCACAATTGTGCACAAATACAATCATTACACAGGAAACTAAAAAGAGTGCCCTGCGGAAGTAAAAGAGCGTCCCAATTAAAACAAACTTAAAAACATCATTGATCATCATCACTATTAACCTACCGAGGAGGGAACCCAACTTATGCAGCAACTGTTCAGGGAAAAAGGAGCAGGTTACAGAACTTAATGTCTTGAGCTATAGACCTCCGATAAATACCTTGACACGTTAAAACAGATTTTATATGTCGATAGAAGTTGCAAATATAAAACATCAAGCATAATCTGATAAACATCCATGGATAGAAAAAGAGATCTTAAAAACTTGTGATGAAGGGTTTTATATAAAGGACATATGAGTACAGTGTGTAAAGTATGGCAAATTGAAACTTTATCACAAGTACATGAGGGCAATTCAGTATACTTATACCAAATAACCTGTGAATAGAGCAGCCGATGAAACAAACCCAATATGAAATATGTCAGTTGCCGTCATTGGTGGTTTTTTAGGTCTCACCTACGCAGCACGCATGCGCTGCATAGGCAAAAGACCTTTAGCTATCGCTTCGGCGTTTCAGCCAAAAACGTGCACGCATTCCATTGCCTTCAATGGCAACGCATGCACGTCTGGCGATTCACTTGCGGGAGCGAGCGGAGCCATATGGTAGCAATTATCGCTCCTGGCGCTGCTCGCTCCCGCAAGTGAAACGCTTTCACTTTTGCCGACACTTTTTTTTTACTTTTTTCGCACGCGTGCTTGTTTTTCATTGTTGCAGTCATTGGCTCCAAAAAATATCACCCAACACTGAGGGAACACCGCAGACCCGTTTGTTATGTAGCAACGCTTCCCTTAAGGGGATTGGATAGATATCTTATTCCGTACATTTTAACATAATTATACCACGTTATATGTTAATATGGTTTCGCTGGGAAGGCTAATTAAAAAGTTGATGGCATTTCCTAGTAGAAATTAAGATGTTCTTCTCCATAATATACTGCAAAAAGTACATGGGTTGTGCATACCCCTGTTGGAAGACTGTGCACGGAGTCTGTTTATCGCTGTTTTCTAAAGGAAAATGGTGTGGGGTCCTTTGAATAGGAAACGCATTCTCCACAACAGAGAAATTAAGAGTTTGTTAGAGCAGCACCAAAATTCGCCTCGTTTCCACTCACATAAGGCAGTGCTATTTACCAGAAATTAGTTTCACAAGCTGCAGGCTTTCATTAAAGAAGATATGGTTTATTTAATGGTAATCCTCATTAAACTGAAGTCCTAACCTTCATTTAAATTTAGTTTGTAAAGCACGAGCTAGGCACCATGGGCATCGGAGCACTGTACAGCGGAAGTACAGTCCAAGTATAGATTTCATACATCATGTGTAGTATAAGTATAGACAGTGCTTGAAATGGAAAAATAGAAGTGCAGGTACTCTGTCCTAGAGTACCTGATTCTTTCTAAGAAGTACCAATACTCTCCAATGAAAAGTATTGCATTTCTCTTGAGAAGGGCCAGCAGTCTCCCTCTCAATATAAACATGCATTGGTATAACCAATAGGTCTCGCTTTTGGGACCTGATAAGTATTTAGTTATGCAGCACAATATCCTTGGTGCAACAACATCAACTGTTGCATGGCTAAACACTTATAAGGTCCCAAAGGCGAGACCTATTGGCTATGCCAATGCTTGTCATTTTAAGGAGGGGATATGGCTCTATCCTGGGTACTAATTTTATCATAACATATTTCTGCTATGTCTGTTTAGCCAGGGCAGAGGCTTGCCTCTAGGCTGCCACCCTGAGATGAAAAGCTCGCCTTAACCAAACAACATCTTGTTTGATAATACTCTCCGGATTGAAAAATAACTCCGGTCTCCCAAGGACTTTGAAACTCTCCTTAATGTAAGTCAACCAGGGAATTTTGTACATGTTGTCCAATTTCAAATAATCCAGAATAACTAGCCTGTGAAGACCGAATTCGTCCTTTAACCAAATAGCACACAACAACAAAAGAGCCTGCAGATGAATAAAGTCAGCAATATAATTCATACCGAGCTCGTCATGTGAAATCTCAGAGGGGTACATTGCCCAGACCCTAAAAGGCCCCAAAGGAATTTATTCTCTGCCACCACATCCGGGCTTAGGTTCACATAACCCCAAATCTCACAACCAAAGGTGGAGATTGGGATACACTTGGTTTTATAGATCTCAAGCATAGTTTTCAGAGGCTTCTGACCCAGACAGGAAGAGAAGTAAATTACGCTAGTGCACACTCCATCAAGTGTTCTTTTTTCAAAGGCGTTGCCAGTTGAGACCTGAGTCTATGAAAATTCCCAAGTAGGTAAAATTGTCTACCTTACTTAAGACCTGGACCTGCGCAAAATTGTGGCACTTTTCATGTTTTTGGGACCCAGGACCAACACCTGAGACTTCTTAAAATTAGTAGGCCCATGCTGCTCATAAAATTGATTTAAAAAGTCTAAGAGCCGCTGAAGACCGTTGGTGGTACGGGCGATCAAATCTGCATCATCTGCATATAAAATAGCCAGGAGCAGTCTTCCCCCGACTCTTGGGACATCTGCGCCCTGGTCAGAAAGCACACTCTCTAAACTATTAATGTACATAATCAAAATAAAGGGGGCCAAAATACAGCCCTGCCAGACACCCCTTTTTAAGTCAAAGTACTTAGGGAATTCCCCATTACTTCCATATCTAACAGAGCCAGTCAGTCCACAGTGAAGGTCTCTGATGAAATCACCAGACAGTGCTCCACCCCCATGGACTTCAGCTCTACTCAGAGCTTATCTATGTTTACCTTGTCAAAGGCAGAGCCGAGGTCCATGAAGGCAAGATGTAGGGAATCCCTTTGTGCCCTGGTATATTTTTTAATTACAAGATGTAAGTTTAAGCTTCTGATCCACTGCAGCCCCCCCAACCTAAACCCATATCGGGAGTCACACAATATATTGTTTTCCTCCGTCCAGTAAGTTAATCTTTTCGAAATAACCTATCCAATGATTTTCACCTCAACATTGATTAGCTAGATGAGTCTATAACAAGAAATGTCTTTACTGTCCCTCTTCTTGAACATGTATACTCTCATGGAGTGACGCCACGGATCTGGCAAGGAGCAACTGATGGCAGCATTGATGTGAAGAGTAAGAAGTGGAGCACAGAGATCCACAAAGGACTGAAACAGGTCCCCAGGGACCCCATTTGCACTGGCGGCCTTACCCGCAGGTAGGGACACAATAGCATTGCTGATCTCCTCCCAATGCAATGTCAGTTTTCCCCCTGTTCTAGGGATGGAGTTAGAGAAACTGAATCTGCCCTCTGATATAAAGCTGAAAAATGGTCCTACTAGACTTGGGCCAGAACTAGGGCTGCCTGAACTGATATCACGTCCTCTTTAAAGAATGGGTGATGGACTACCTTCCAGAACAAGGTGTTGTCTTTCAGGGTGCTTGCTGTGGTAGGTAGGTAGGTAGGTAGACGGACGGACGGACGGACGGACGGACAGACAGACAGACAGACAGACAGACAGACAGACAGACAGACAGACAGACAGACAGACAGACAGACAGACAGACAGACAGACAGATAGATAGATAGATAGAGTAATATGTCTGCTTCCAGGATTCGTTTCATTTTTGGTCCCGGTGGGGGGTGGTCCTTTTGGGTCCCCCCAATGGGGACTAGTGGATCAAGGTATTCCTGCTCCCATATACCTTCATTTTTTAATTACTTCACGCCAGCGGACTAAATCCCCGAGTCATGTAATGTCTGCCAGCAATATTTTTCTCATGTTGCTGGCAGCCAATCAGAGCACTATCTCCCACAGGAATTTGACTCCTGTGAGAGAGAGATGACCCAAGGAAACAAAGCTCCCTGGACAAATTGGAATGCTCTGTTTTAAATTGCACTCCCGCAAGAGTCTCTTGAGACTCTCGCAGACCCAATTATCCAGATATACTAATATTTTTTAACCTTAATATTTCGAAAACTACTGAACGGATTTATACAAAATCACAAAAAGCACAATCTGCGGACAAAGATCTAGTTTTCTGCCAAGTTTGGTGTTGTGGTTGTTTATGAAGTCTATGGAAAATTAATGGGGATTTTGCATTTTGGGGGGCCTCTTTTTTCTCAGCCCCCGCTTGATTTCTCACCCTGCAACTTTTCAGGAAGCAGCTGAATTTTATTTGGAAAAATCTGGTGAAGATTTGTCAATCGGGGCCAATGTTATTAGCAAACCAAAAAACACTCTTTCTAGGGGAAAGTAGACCTGTAGGTGGGGTCAGGGCCGGACTAGTAATGCCGGGCACCGGCAATCCCCCGGTAGGCTGGATGGGGTGAGGGCCAGTTTTGTGACAGGGGGCCGGTTTTGTGACAGGGGGCCGATTTGGACCCTGAGGGCAGCGTGACCGAAGAAACAAGCACAACTATCTCTATCTGCATAAAATGCAGCTGCTGGTAGGTTCCGTCCATATTCGTGATGTCATGTCATCCAAATTTTATTTCTAACCAGGAGTAATTATTATTTATGAAAAGTATGCACTCTGCACCATGATGTGCATGCACCGCGCGCAGCGCTCTCTCTTAGTCTGCGCGCCACTGTACGTACAGTCATTCACCCTTAGGGTGAGGTCTGGTCTAGAGGAGTCTGGTGATTGTGCGCAAGCGCATTGGGGGTCACGCAATAAAAAGTGCGCGTGACTGGAGTCTGCAAGGCAGAGGACGCCACTACGCCAGAGAAAGAGAGAGGCTGGATAATTTAATTATTTGTAGCCTAGCTGCCTGCCCCCGTGTGTCTGCAGCCCGGCGCCCGCAGGTGAGTGTCAGGCAGAGCCTTCCTCACTTCTGCCAGAAATTGAGATGAACTAGGAAATGAAGGGGGGGGGGGCTCAGCCTCTGGACTTTCTTTTGCTACTTGCTGCATTCTCATGATTCCAAAGTGGACCCAAAAAACTTTAAGAAAAAACTCAGACGAGGTCTCAGCCCAGTTGTGGCAAAGAGAAAGTGAGGGTGCAGAAGTGTGAGAGCATGTGAGCCTGAGAGAGATAGTGAGAGCAAGAACGTCACATTGAGAATGAAGAGCAGCGACTCGTGCTGTTTAATGAGGCAATTAACGAGGACCAGCAGAGGGCTCTGGGACTTCTGCTTTCTATCGTTCGTCACATTCTTAAGGAATAGCCTTTCTACTCTGTCCGCCTTACATTCTTCAGCAGTTTGGGATAACGGCATTTCCCTCCGCAGCACTCTAACCTCCTCGTGCCCTGCTGGGTTTGTTGGGACACCTTCACAGTGCACTTCCTCCCCTCAAAGCCCCACTTCAGTGTTGAGAGAAGCCACAGATGTAGTGGAAAGAAAGAAATCCTTTAAATTGACTTTATCCTGTGGTGCTGGCACAGTTTTCAGAGTGGGATGCTGCCATCAATGTCACCCAAACAGGAGACTGGTAAAGGTGTGGTACGCTGCGTGATCATTTGATCAATTCATGGCCATTGGCCCTTGGACTGGGGGCGTTGCGACCGGGCCGGAATTAAAAGTAAAAGCCTGGTTGGTTAGGCCAGGGACTGGTTCCGCGACCGCAGCGCAGTGCTCACAAAATAAATACACTGCGGTCGCGGAACCGGGCTGGGGCCTAAGTAACCAGGCTTAGGGCAGAGGCTCGGAGCGAGGTGGTGGACTATAGACGTGTTGCTCCAGTGCAGGGAGACAAAAAGGGCAGAGAGTAGTGGGGCAGGGTTGCATTGTGTTGTGCACAAACAGGTTGCAGCAGTTGCAATTGCCCGAGTGGTGGATGGAGTTGTGGTGTGTGCAAAAGAGATTGGGGATTGAGAGAGTATGTGTACATTCACACTGAAAAATAAAGTGGCATTGACAGGGGAGTTGGATTTTGCCTGCGTGTTTTGGTATGTAAGAAGGGGGACTATAATCGAGCATAAGGCAGAGCACTTTACTGGCATGAAAATCCAGACACGCAGTGCCAAAGTACACACGCTAGCTAATATAGACTACAGTTTATACTTTTAGTGGGTTTTTTGTCTTGCTGTTTGTGGGCAGTATGTTTTCGATGCTGCCTTTCTTTTGCCCTTTTGAGTCTGCTGGTCCTCTGGTCTGTGTTGGTGCTTGTGGCTGATGTTGTCTGTGAGCAGGCTGTTTCTTGAAACCTACTATTTTAGTTTAGTTTAATGTGTGCACATGGAGGTTTTATGATTAACAGGGCTGTGGTCAGTGTGCCTTTGTGAGTTTATGTTGATTTGTTTCATGTGTCCGTGTCCCTTACCCTGTGCCCCCCCTGCCCTTCAGCACCACACTTTGAAACTTCACCAGCCGCCACTGAAATTAGATCAAAACATGAAATAATCAGTTTCACGTAAATAACTAAATATCTAAGTGCACCTTGACTTTAATTAACATCTCTCTAAGTAATACCATTATTTCATCCTTTTAGCACCGAGTGTCTCTCTGCTCTCTCTCGTCGACTATACTGTATTAATTTACAAAGCAATCGATGTCCGTGCTCGATCACTGCAAATGACTTGGCGGGACTCCCTCTTCCTCTGGAATTACAAGCTATGCAATACCCATATTGTTAAATATAGATACTGCTGACTAATTTTGTACATGCTTATCATTGCCCAGTAGAATCAGATGTGCCATTCTCCTGACATTGCAACAGCGTATATCCGACATGTGGAAAAATGCAACGTCAAACAGATTTGTTGAGGGACAGGTTGTTAAGGCCATGAGACAAGCTGTCCCCATCCACCCACAAATCTATTACAATTTGAGGTAACATTTGCATTTCATTACAGAGATTGGCAGATGTTCTGTATAAACGACGTACAGTAAAATAATGTTACATCCACAGATTTGACGGCATCAGCAGGCTTCTATGTTATGAAATGCTTTTGATGAACGACTTTGTAATGTTGAAATCGTATTTATTGCTTCATTTATTGCAGAAAGTTTCTATATCGTTTGCGCAGTTATATAAAAAATAAACATTAAAAAACTCCTATTATATTAGGCTCTAAAGGGGTAACCATCTTCTCACAATGATGCTTTAAGATACCACTCCTTTCAAAGGTTGATAAACAGAATCTGGAGATATTTAAAAAATATATACCTTAGGGAATTTGGACTGAACATTACATGACCCAGGGATATATGTCTTATGCGCAAAGACTTCAAGCATGGAAGTGTAGATCTCCACAAATGGAGGTATATGTTTTTGTAGTAAAAGTGAGAGGGATAAAATGGTGGTGGTGGCTGCACTGGCTCGGGCCTCGGCTGGGCTGGCCTCCTGGCTCTAGTCTAGGTTATGAGGTCGGACTCGGAGCAGAGCAGACGTCGTATTCGCGCACTCTAATGGAATAAGAGGGGGCTTGGGCTTGGATTGCCATACTGTACTCGCTACTAATTGAAAACTGGCAACTAGCTTGGACTCCATTATAGTCACTTGGGGATGCTTTCCTGCTGAGTCAGGACTGTGTTTCACTCCAGGTGTTCACATTCACGCCATTTGCATGTCTAAATGTAGAATCACCAACATGGCAATACATATATGCTGTAGCTTCTAAGCTTCCCCCTCTGGTCACATCCCTACGAACAAACGGTCCCTAGCAGCCACTTCTTCTCTATTTCCCCAATCAACAATGTAGGCCTTGTGCAGTGCACTACTTAGCTGAAAATAAAGACACTATCAGATTTTTTACCACCGCACTGCACTACATAGGGACTAATGAGGTATCAATCAATCATAATACTTTATTCGGTATGAAAAAATACCATAAAAGTACAGATAAAAAACATCATGATATAAAAACAAGACAGTGCAACAGCTTAAAATAGTACCTATTCAGTTCATACTTATGAAGTAATTTATGGCTGTCAGAGCATCCAGTGTGGTTTGCGCTTCCCTAGGCTCACTGCGCAGATTAAAAGCACAGTATGGGCGGCCACTCACACCCTCAGATTAGAGGGAACTGTGCTCGTAAGTACACTCAGCCTGAAGGATAACATTCTGAGCCCGGGCTGAGCTGAACACAGTACCACTCTGTCATTTTCCAAATAGACTACAGGCTTGATGGCTGCTTTCAGAGCAGGATGGGCTCCCATGACCTGCACATAGCCGCATATCCCCATTACAGTTGTGCCCCCCTGTAGTTTGGAGCTGGTTTAAACATCTTCCAGTCCAGCCCTGCCTGAGCTCTAAATCTATATCTGTGCATAACCAAGAGCCAAAGCACTTCATTTTTATGATGAGACCAGTAGGTTTGAGGTGAGTTGTTGTTGGAATGTTGCCTAACTGGAAAAGGGAAAGTGAGAATGAATATGGCTTGATTTTTGGAATTTAGAATGGTGAGGGAATTTGGAGTGAGTGGCAATTGGACGTCAGTTGGAAGATAGCCTCTTATCCTGCACCAATTTCTTCCTGTTTTAAATTTTGAAGTACTGAAGGGGCGCCAAAGGCAAGGCTGTCTGATCCCATCCGTGTCTGTACAGTACTCAGAACCTGGGTCTGATCACCAGGCGAGCGGCATGCACGACAGATACAGCTGAAGCTGTTTTGTGAGGGCAAAGGAAGCAGAGTCCATTATACGCACTTTGAATGGGGCCTGAGAAGTGAGAACAAAAAGGGATAAAGCGGTGCGAAATGCCAATAACACCATTTCTTATCGCGTTACCAAAACATAGCGCTTTAAAACCTGGGGGTGGTGAGGGCACTCAAGGCGCGCACATGCACGCCCAGCAGGCCACAAGGCGGACTACTGTAGTTGTAGTTTTGAGGGCATATGTTTGATGACCTTAATTAAGTGTCATGATGTGTCTTGCTTGAATCACACTTACGGCTTTGAAGATGTGCTCAGGGTAAACACCAGTTAGGCCTCCCTCTCTGTGATAGAGGCTGGTCTGTTCGTGTGATCTATGTTGTGTCTCTCTAGTAACACTTCTATGCATTGATTTGTCGAGACCTGATTTTACTTCCTTTAACTTTGTTTACCCCCTCTTTTCTTGTTTCTACCTTAATATTGATATCACACGTTATTTCTTCGATATACTCTATTGTACACATATAAGGTCATTTCATTTCCATGCTATGGATTCTACGGAGTCAGTCAGAATGTCTTTCTGTCTGTCTGTCTCTATCCACATTTAAATGTAAACATTATGGGTGTTACTGAAGTCAGTCAGGCTGGCTGTCTAGTGTCTATCCACATTTAAAGTTACATTTTATTGGTGGTGCCAGACTCAGAGTCTCTTCATCTGTCTGTCTATCTACCTACATGACTACCTACCTAATCTATCCATCCATCCATCCATACCTCAATACATCCATCCGCACACATGTGGGGGCTGGTCTCACTTTTACTTTGTTCTCTCTGATTCACTACTTGTGTCTATTTTTGGTGCTCTCTGAAAGAATGTCTATGGGTACACATATGACTGGGTGGGTAACCTGGTGCTCTTTAAGGTCATCATTTACTATTTACTGTGCTTTGAAAGTTGATACAATTGAATATGTAATGAAAAATGTGCTGTAAAATTCACCATGTTGACCTGTCTTTTTCCAAAATTTTCTTGGGGGTTTAACCCCCCAAAACCCCCTAGTAGAGGTCGTGTTCGCTCGCTCGCAACGCGCCGGACATGGGCTGGTTTGGGAAAATTTGCCTGTGCTGCTTTCAGTTCCCAGTCCGGCCCTGGGTGGGGTGGGGGTGTGTGTGTGTGTATATCACTAGGATTATACAGAAAGGTTATCTAAATTTTGCAGCAATGTTATCCAAGTCATGTGGCAAAAAAGGAAACTATGTTTTGCATTCACTGCAATATTATTGAATCCATTTGAGCTAAAACCAAAATTGCTTGTGAAGTCTGCAAAATCTGTGGCAAATATGGTAAATCCATCATTATGTAGCAAACACTGCATGTACAGAATTGCATCAATACACTCGCTGTTGTCTATTGTTTTATCAACAATTTTTTCATGAAAGCTCAAACTAAACATTCTAATTCCACTAAGTGTCCATTCTTAGCTGCACTTTGAAAACAACAACTTTTCAAGGTAGGTACCACACAACAAATGTCAAATATATAATACATAACAGTTAACGTGTAATATGTACCTTATTGCCTTCTTGGGGTTGTGGTGACATTTGCAGAGCAATAGTTTTTCTGCATTTTTAGTTAAAAGCAGCCTTAATCATAATAAACACCAACAGCTTCACTGGATGCAGTCATACTTTTTAAATTATTTTATATAACAATCACATTATGGCCAACCGTAAGAAGAGCAATTCCTTTTGCGACTGAATGATGCTATGCTTAATGAGGGTAAATCAGATCTCCTATTTGATTAAATGGCAATTTATAGGTCATTTGATTCTTGTGGCACTTATTACGAATAAGGCTGCTCATAACTGAAATACTATGTAGGGTACTATATGTGATCTGTGTTGGCTATATTTACATTTGTTTCTGTATCTTTAGTTTATTTAATGAATTTAAGATATTTAAAAATATGTACTGAATTTTGGAACATGCAAATCCATGTGGCTAAATGTAAACAAAAGGAATGAAATGTTAGAGTATCATAATGCCTAACATAAAAGAAAGAGTAAGTGAAATCAGTCTCTTTTCACTTTTTGTCACTGTTGCACTTTAAATAAAATTTGAAAACAATTGGCATTCGCAGTGTTAAAGGATGTATTGAGCCAAAACGTGTTACATTCGAATATATATAAATACATATATAGATGTGTTTAAACTATCTCTTCATGTTATATTAATTGAAAACCAAAATAATCTTTTCTTTTTGCCACTTGTGATATACAATACAGTGAAAAAGGGTGCCCATACTTCAATTAAAACCAGCTGCCTACTTGGAAGCACCTGTATAGTTTCATTCAAATTAAATGCAATGGTAATTCTTTTTTAAGTTTAATTTTTGACAAAAGCTTATGGCTACCATAGTTCGGCAGCAGCATATTTTCCTTTCTTCTTGCTCTTTTTAAGGCTTTTAAAAAATGTTTTAAAAAAAACATCTCACTAGCTTGCCTAGCCCATACTATTGCCTTTGGCAATCAATGTTTGTTCATGAAAAGAG
Source organism: Triturus cristatus (assembly GCF_964204655.1). NCBI lineage: Eukaryota > Metazoa > Chordata > Amphibia > Caudata > Salamandridae > Triturus > Triturus cristatus. The sequence continues at coordinate 429,357,247 of NC_140593.1, forward strand.
ATACATTGTAACATGGTCTTTAGACTCCCTCCCTTATAACTAAGGTATGTGCTACAGACTTCGGATGACTTTCTGGAATGTAGTTTCCTATTTCATGATTTTTTCTCTACTGCCCAAAACAATTGTTAGAAACACATTTAGTATAGTTCTCTAATGGCAAAATAATCTGAAATGCTGTTTAAATCGTGTTTTTTATATGACCAGGAATAGGAGCTTTAGGACTGCTCAGTTGGATTTACCTCTTGATCCTTTGTCATCTTTAGTCTTGTTTCAGAAAAATATATTACTTTTTTTTTTCGTGTTGCTAGATTTTTATAATATCAACTGACTATACAAATTATCACCATTTAGATTTAATGGATACAAATTTCCTTTAGGTGGATAGCCCAAAATTCTGGCATGGATCTGTTCATCCTGGACCTATGTGGGACATCCCTGTAATTCGGGTTTCAGTTCTCGAGGCAGCCACATATATGCATGTAACATTATAAGAGATCAGGTGCCTATTAAATCTCAAAAACACATGCCCCAGAAATAGTTTTCTGGTTTTCTGTCGCGGAGTAATGAATCAAACTACCCCAGATTAGCCTCAATAGAACTCAATTCCTGTCCATCTTCTCCAACAATCCCTGAAGTTGTGCAGCGTAGAGCAAATAGAAAGATATGATGGCCACTCGAAGACTGATGCACCAAACAGTGCACACTTACTCTAATTACTGTAGTGGCTGTGCAATGTCCTTAAGAAGGACTGATTTAGAAAGAAGTTTCTTGTTGTAGTATAGGTAGAACAGCACTTGTTTAAATATAACATGCTATTTCTATATTATTGTTACTGATGAAAGGCTAGATTTCGCAGCAGGTTTATCTGTCCATCATGCAAAAGCAGGATGACAAGTCAAAGACTGACAATCCAAAAAATTGACAGGTGATGTTCAATAGTGACATGGCATACACCTCACACAGTATCATCTATGCCTGGGGTGAGACCTTTGTTAAATTCTATGCCACAATGGAGAATCAAGCTAATAATCTGTTCTTTTGTACTTCCTATCCTGCTTTGTGTCAAATGTCTGACCGAAGATTGATTGAATGTGTCTTTTGTAATAGATAATATACTTATCATAATTACTGAATTCGTTCAGCGAAGACTAATTTAAAGAGTAGTATTTATCTTTAGTGACTTTTTAAATCTTCTTCTCTCGAAACAGAAGAACATAAAACCAAACTGATTCAACTTTCTTCTAAACAGCACTTCCCAAATTCTGTCCATTTCCCAAACTTGCCTGTTTTCTAGGTACAAAACACTCCTCCTCAACTCATGAGTCTGAAAGGGCCCGAAATACTTGGACACCTTTCCGGGTAATGCACCAGGTTTCTTTCTTTACCAACTCACTCACATGGAATTATAACTTCGTCACTTCTTTCAACTGGTTGTAACCGTTGTAACGTTCCGTATACTTCCTTTGGTGAGACAGCACACACTCACTAATGTGGCCTCTGTTCACTTGTTTGCCTTGTTCAATGTTTAACAACTCTGTGGAAAACTTGGTTCCTGCTTGCTTCCCTCTGAGTAATAGGACTCCTCTTTAACAGTCTTCAGGGTTGCGTAGTAGGCCCTAATAATTTCCTAAAGGGCTTTACTAGCATGAATCTGTTCATCCTTGCAAGTACTATTATCATTTTATTTATACGTTATTTTGGACAATTAACTCTGGGACAGTATAGAGTAGTTTGGAGGTGCTTACTTAACATTTCTCTTGAAAAATCTATGATGACTTCTGCAATGGCTGCAGGGCTTTGGCACTGGTGGCCCCCGGGGAGACAAACTTTTTTGGTGCCCACAACCTTTTTCACAGATACCCTGACTAACACCCTCCAACGGTGTCCCTTATCTCTCCATAGCCCCTCTTTCACATGTTTTTTAATTGCTTTCACAGCCCTACCATACCAGTGTAGGGTATTAGAGCACTTTACAACACACACAAATGATAGAGAGAGAATGAATCATACCCATGTTAATCAGTCTATTGGAAATGTTACATAGGACAATGAGGAATACAACGGTGTAGGAATCACATGTAATCCATACTATTAGGCAGTATATTCTAAGAATGGTCTCGAGAAACACAAACTCAGGATATAAAACCACAGTGGTTGGGGTTGGCTTTACTCAGAAGTATCAATAATCCTAGTGAGAAAAAAGGGTCTAAGGGAATATAGTTTATAGACCTGCCCAAGTACCACTCCCCTACTACTAAGTTATACACAAAAACAACAGGAACTGGGGGTCTTATAACGGACAGCACAAAGGTGATAAGTGAAAATGGACTGAAGTGCAACAGACCAAATCAAACCTGGCCACGAGCAGAGGATGGATTACCATCAATCTTACTCGAAGTACAGAGCAAATGGTGAGAGAAAGGTGGCTCTCATGATCAGTAATATCATTTGGTGATCCAACTATTTGGCAGAGGTATGTCCCTTGATCGTGGGGACTACCTCGCTAGTTTGAAGCTCTGTTGTTATCTCAGGCTGGTAAGTGTTAGCCAGCAACACATGAAGTGTAAGAAGTTGTGAAGAACAAGGATCGTGATCCTATAGTGTGCAGTGCAAGAAATAGAAAAAGTGAGAACTAAAAAAGGTTGTGTAGAGAAGACAAATCTTGATGTGCCGAGTACTCCACACACCTTGATTAAAAAGGTGTAACAAGGTTATAGCAGTACTAGCAAGTGACTACTATGTAAAGGTCAACATGTTTCAGCCATCCGGGTTTGACTCCCTACGGCTTTCGTCAGGACCTATGTTGCACTGAAACAAGCTACTGCAAAAAGTACATTACTAGGCGTGAAAAAAATCACACTTATCTGCATGTGAGAGGTTGAATAGAATTGGAAAAATACAACCTTAAACGCTCAAAATCCTCAGAGGCGTAGAGTGTAATCATCACCTAGAAAATAAAGCACCTGTTGCACACAGTCCAAAACACACACAACAAAACAGAAGTGCTGTCATTTTAAGCAAGAATCTTTCTTAGCATTATCAATAAGCATATCAAAATTGCTTACCCCACGTGCTCTAGGATTGTACCTCACCTACCCTGGAACCATGCTCGGGTGTAGGAGGCCCCGCTCTGTAACGTGGGTAACAAAAAAGCAAAACACAAGCAAAGAATTTCTCTTAAGTTTTTCATTGTTTTGTAATTATTTCATTTTTTTATGTTTACAATTTTTCTAGAACTAAAGAATATTTTAATCAACTGTGATTATTGGTTTAGCTCAGAGGCGGTCCCCTAGTGTACCCCTGTGTAGTTCTGGCTTAGCATCCAGAATAGAAAACACTACACTCTCAATAAAATTAAATCACCCTGAAAACAATTCAAAATGCCAGATTAACATAAAGCAAATATTTATGTCCAGGCTGCAATCTCAGCCAAGCGCTATTAACTAAAAAACTGAAGACAAGGCACAAAGTCCAATGAGTCCTCTGCTAACAAAACGCACACACCTTATGAAGGAAATCAAATCCATTCTAGAAAGTTAGGAACGCTTACCTATCCGTCGTTGCCCCAGACCTGATAGAGCTGGGTGGGAGGCAGCGAGAGGACTGAGGAGTGCGCTTAAATAATGTTATCTGTCTCGCCTCGTAACGATCAGCGGTAGCTGCCACGCCCACTGAGGTCACCCCTCGCTGTCTGTGAGTGGCGTATGTTAAGAACTACAAAGTGACGTAATGCTGCTTGGGAAATGTAGTTTATAACTTAGATGCAAGGAAAGCCGGATCATCCGTCCATACTATGCCGCTAAAATTGCGCATAATATGTAATGAGCGATGCTCAATGTCATAGGGCTAAATGAAAATGATAAAGAATACAAAATAAACTACAATAAAATAGTAAAATAATGAAAGTCGCCCATTGCTCAAATCCTGCAGCGTCTGCTCGAGGCTGCCATCTGCGGACAATGTAACATCTATAATTCTAAAATATAAAGCCCTGAATTATAAGCAGACCAATAATGTATTGTTACGCTATATGTCATGGAGCTGTATTTATCCTTCACGGTCTGGTGGTACATGTAGCGCTCCGGTATCATGGCTAATTAAGTGATCCCAACCAGAACGAAACTACAAGATGATGTCATGCAGACTAGAATTGTAGTTCCAAGGGGAATCATAATTGTATATACTGGCTAATCCTTTCCGTTATTACATTGCCTAGTACTGCATCACATACAAGAAAACTTGCTTCTAAATGCTCTAAAAATAAGAGTCTAAAAGGGACATAAAGGTCCAGACTACTGACAATAGGGATGTTGTATAGAACCGCCAAACGGTCACTCATACTGGCAAACTAGGAGTTGTACCAAGAAGAAGGTGCTTAGCATTAGAAGTTCCTGACACATATAGATATCTATGAATCATGTTAAAAATTATATCTATATGTCGCCAGTGGATGCCATTCACAGGAATCGAGTGTTATATAACCTGTCAGTGATTACGTCATGTATGAAGCCCTTAGTAGTCTTATGCTCAGGTAATCCCTCAATCAAGAATTTTTGAACTGTATTTCTACAGGCTAGTCCAAGGTATATCATCATTTAGACCTAGAGTGTCGCTATGAAGTTTGTATACCCATTTCTGTTCTTTAATGAACAGGAATCTGGAAACATCACTCATGTGCAGAGGTATGATTGGTTTTTCTAATACTGTCCAGTGAAACTCTTCTGCAGCATGGTTCGCCTCTACAAAGTGTCTAGTAAGTCTGGTTGTGAGTTTTTTGCACCTGAACGTGCTCTTATGTTCAAGCATGCGTGCCCTCACTTTGCGAGTGGTCATACCCACATATCGGATGTGACACGGGCACGTGAGTAGGTAGATCAAGTTACTACTGTTGCAATTAGTAAATTGACTTTGGATCCAAGGGCTGTCGGAACCAATGTCTATAGTAGTACTATGGGTGGTTTGTGGGCAAACCGAACAACCCCCGCATTGATGGTGTCCAGAAACTGGCGGTAAATCCCAAAGAGTCCCCAGTGGCCTTGGTAGGCACGCCTGGGGACGTTTATGTACCAGTCTGTCTCTTAAGTTGCCTGATCTTTTGAAGGCAAACAATGGTGGAGCGATATTGTCATTGCAGCTGTTTAAGATACGCCAATGTTTTTTGATACTCTTCTTGATTCTGTTAGATAGAGCACTGAATGTGTTGACAAACGTCAACCGTTCAAGGGGTGGTTTAGGTGTAGGTAAATCTAGCAGAGCTTCACGGTTGTTGTTTGAGGCTCTCTTACATGACCGTTTGATCAGTTTGTGTGGGTAGAGTCTCTCTTTGAGTGGTTCTGTTAAGAGGTTAGAATGTTTTACAAAGCCCTCTGTAGTAGAGCAGTTCCTTCGGACTCTTAAAAACTTGCCATAGTGTAAATTATCCCTAAGGGCCTTCGGGTGCTGGCTGTCATATCTCAACAGTGAGTTACGTGCCATGGGTTTTCGATACAATTCACTCGCTAGGCCTTGTGGTGTTACAAAGATGGATAAATCTAGAAAAGCCAGACGCATCTTGTCACTCTCTACTGTGAACTTCAAGTAGTCATTGCGTGTATTTAGCCAACGATGGAATAAGCCAATTGACTCTTGGTCACCACGCCACACCACCAACACATCGTCAATATACCGCTTCCATAAGCGAATCGATGTGAGGAAGGGATTGGTGGGGGCCAACACATGTTCCTGTTCAAAAGAATGCACATACAGATTCGCTAAGCTGGGCGCGAAAACGCTGCCCATGCTGGTACCTGAGATCTGCAAATAGGTGGTGTTCTCAAATTTGAAAAAGTTTTCTTTCATTGCTATATGTGCCAAAGACATAATGAAATGTACTGGTGTGATGGACTGTAAATCAGTGGCTTCCAAAATAGTGCATATTGTGTCTAGTGTCTCATTTTGAGGGATTGATGTATACAGAGACTCGACGTCAAAGGATTGAAAGTCGATTTCAATCTGAGACCCGTATTTTGCTCATTCTCAATGGTGTCCATGAGTGGTTTGTCCCTGAAGAAATAATGAAGCCTGAGTTTTCTAAAGAACTGTGCCAGTTCACATTGAGTCCGAAAGGGGTCACCTTCAGAGGTGATGACGAAACCTAGACCCCTATTGAGAACGGACTGCTCCGTCTTGGTGAGAGTTCGTTTGCTCAAATTAACCACTAGGTCAGTTCTTTAGAAAACTCAGGCTCCATTATTTCTTCAGGGACAAACCACTCATGGACACCATTGAGAATGAGCAAAATACGGGTCTCAGATTGAAATCGACTTTCAATCCTCCTACACACTTGGTTCCATCTCAAGTTTTGACCTTTGAAAAAGCTGTGACTAGTGAGGTCACTACCCTATACAAACAGAAGCAACCAAGGTTCTACAACCTACCACGTTGCGAACAACTGGCACTCACCACTTTGGCTAAAGACAATGAGATTACTATCAAACCTGCGGACAAGGGTGGTTCCATTGTCATTCTGCACACCACCGACTATAGGGCAGAATGCCTCCGTCAGTTGAATGATGAGAATTCTTATAAAGCTCTGACACAGGATCCCACTGAAAGATTAAAAAGCACAATTGGGCAACATATTGAAGAAGCACTGAGGGAAGGGTGGATAACAACACGAGAAGCACAGTTTTTACAAACAAAATTCCCTGCCATTCCGTACTTTTACGTCCTACCCAAGGTGCATAAGCCCATTAGGCCACCTCCTGGGAGGCCCATCATCTCCGGCATAGGTTCCCTTTTGGAACCTTTGTCTACTTTCGTGGACCATTTTCTAAGACCCATTGTCCAGAAAATGCCAACATATCTACAGGACACTAAGGATGTCCTGCGACTGCTTCCACAAGTTGAATTCGACGTCGAGACAGATTTTCTAGTCTCCTTTGACGTCGAGTCTCTGTATACATCAATCCCTCAAAATGAGACACTAGACACAATATGCACTATTTTGGAAGCCACTGATTTACAGTCCATCACACCAGTACATTTCATTATGTCTTTGGCACGTATAGCAATGAAAGAAAACTTTTTCAAATTTGAGAACACCACCTATTTGCAGATCTCAGGTACCAGCATGGGCAGCGTTTTCGCGCCCAGCTTAGCGAATCTGTATGTGCATTCTTTTGAACAGGAACATGTGTTGGCCCCCACCAATCCCTTCCTCACATCAATTCGCTTATGGAAGCGGTATATTGACGATGTGTTGGTGGTGTGGCGTGGTGACCAAGAGTCAATTGGCTTATTCCATCGTTGGCTAAATACACGCAATGACTACTTGAAGTTCACAGTAGAGAGTGACAAGATGCGTCTGGCTTTTCTAGATTTATCCATCTTTGTAACACCACAAGGCCTAGCGAGTGAATTGTATCGAAAACCCATGGCACGTAACTCACTGTTGAGATATGACAGCCAGCACCCGAAGGCCCTTAGGGATAATTTACCCTATTGCCAGTTTTTAAGAGTCAGAAGGAACTGCTCTACTAGGGCTTTGTAAAACATTCTAACCTCTTAACAGAGCAACTCAAAGAGAGACTCTACCCACACAAACTGATCAAACGGTCATGTAAGAGAGCCTCAAACAACAACCGTGAAGCTCTGCTAGATTTACCTACACCTAAACCACCCCTTGAACGGTTGACGTTTGTCAACACATTCAGTACTCTATCTAACAGAATCAAGAAGAGTATCAAAAAACATAGGCGTATCTTAAACAGCTGCAATGACAATATCGCTCCACCATTGTTTGCCTTCAAAAGATCAGGCAACTTAAGAGACAGACTGGTACATACACGTCCCCAGGCGTGCCTACCAAGGCCACTGGGGACTCTTTGGGATTTACCGCCAGTTTCTGGACACCATCCATGCGGGGGTTGTTCGGTTTTCCCACAAACCACCCATAGTACTACTATAGACATTGGTTCCGACAGCCCTTGGATCCAAAGTCAATTTACTAATTGCAACAGTAGTAACTTGATCTACCTACTCACGTGCCCGTGTCACATCCGATATGTGGGTATGACCACTTGCAAAGTGAGGGCACGCATGCTTGAACATAAGAGCACGTTCAGGTGCAAAAAACTCACAACCAGACATACTAGACACTTTGTAGAGGCGAACCATGCTGCAGAAGAGTTTCACTGGACAGTATTAGAAAAACCAATCATACCTCTGCACATGAGTGATGTTTCCAGATTCCTGTTCATTAAAGAACAGAAATGGGTATACAAACTTCATAGCGACACTCTAGGTCTAAATGATGATATACCTTGGACTAGCCTGTAGAAATACAGTTCAAAAATTCTTGATTGAGGGATTACCTGAGCATAAGACTACTAAGGGCTTCATACATGACGTAATCACTGACAGGTTATATAACACTCGATTCCAGTGAATGGCATCCACTGGCAACATATAGATATAATTTTTAACATGATTCATAGATATCTATATGTGTCAGGAACTTCTAATGCTAAGCACCTTCTTCTTGGTACAACTCCTAGTTTGCCAGTATGAGTGACCGTTTGGCGGTTCTATACAACATCCCTATTGTCAGTAGTCTGGACCTTTATGTCCCTTTTAGACTCTTATTTTTAGAGCATTTAGAAGCAAGTTTTCTTGTATGTGATGCAGTACTAGGCAATGTAATAACGGAAAGGATTAGCCAGTATATACAATTATGATTCCCCTTGGAACTACAATTCTAGTCTGCATGACATCATCTTGTAGTTTCGTTCTGGTTGGGATCACTTAATTAGCCATGATACCGGAGCGCTACATGTACCACCAGACCGTGAAGGATAAATACAGCTCCGTGACATATAGCGTAACAATACATTATTGGTCTGCTTATAATTCAGGGCTTTATATTTTAGAATTATAGATGTTACATTGTCCGCAGATGGCAGCCTCGAGCAGACGCTGCAGGATTTGAGCAATGGGCGACTTTCATTATTTTACTATTTTATTGTAGTTTATTTTGTATTCTTTATCATTTTCATTTAGCCCTATGACATTGAGCATCGCTCATTACATATTATGCGCAATTTTAGCGGCATAGTATGGACGGATGATCCGGCTTTCCTTGCATCTAAGTTATAAACTACATTTCCCAAGCAGCATTACGTCACTTTGTAGTTCTTAACATACGCCACTCACAGACAGTGAGGGGTGACCTCAGTGGGCGTGGCAGCTACCGCTGATCGTTACGAGGCAAGACAGATAACATTATTTAAGCGCACTCCTCAGTCCTCTCGCTGCCTCCCACCCAGCTCGATCAGGTCTGGGGCAACGACGGATAGGTAAGCGTTCCTATCTTTCTAGAATGGATTTGATTTCCTTCATAAGGTGTGTGCGTTTTGTTAGCAGAGGACTCATTGGACTTTGTGCCCTGTCTTCAGTTTTTTAGTTAATAGCGCTTGGCTGAGATTGCAGCCTGGACATAAATATTTGCTTTATGTTAATCTGGCGTTTTGTATTGTTTTCAGGGTGATTTAATTTTATTGAGAGTGTAGTGTTTTCTATTCTGGATGCTAAGCCAGAACTACACAGGGGTACACTAGGGGACCGCCTCTGAGCTAAACCAATAATCACAGTTGATTAAAATATTCTTTAGTTCTAGAAAAATTGTAAACATAAAAAAATGAAAAAATTACAAAACAATGAAAAACTTAAGAGAAATTCTTTGCTTGTGTTTTGCTTTTTTGTTACCCACGTTACAGAGCGGGGCCTCCTACACCCGAGCATGGTTCCAGGGTAGGTGAGGTACAATCCTAGAGCACGTGGGGTAAGCAATTTTGATATGCTTATTGATAATGCTAAGAAAGATTCTTGCTTAAAATGACAGCACTTCTGTTTTGTTGTGTGTGTTTTGGACTGTGTGCAACAGGTGCTTTATTTTCTAGGTGATGATTACACTCTACGCCTCTGAGGATTTTGAGCGTTTAAGGTTGTATTTTTCCAATTCTATTCAACCTCTCACATGCAGATAAGTGTGATTTTTTTCACGCCTAGTAATGTACTTTTTGCAGTAGCTTGTTTCAGTGCAATATAGGTCCTGACGAAAGCCGTAGGGAGTCAAACCCGGATGGCTGAAACATGTTGACCTTTACATAGTACTCACTTGCTAGTACTGCTATAACCTTGTTACACCTTTTTAATCAAGGTGTGTGGAGTACTCGGCACATCAAGATTTGTCCTCTCTACACAACCTTTTTTAGTTCTCACTTTTTCTATTTCTTGCACTGCACACTATAGGATCACGATCCTTGTTCTTCACAACTTCTTACACTTCATGTGTTGCTGGCTAACACTTACCAGCCTGAGATAACAACAGAGCTTCAAACTAGCGAGGTAGTCCCCACGATCAAGGGACATACCTCTGCCAAATAGTTGGATCACCAAATGATATTACTGATCATGAGAGCCACCTTTCTCTCACCATTTGCTCTGTACTTCGAGTAAGATTGATGGTAATCCATGCTCTGCTCGTGGCCAGGTTTGATTTGGTCTGTTGCACTTCAGTCCATTTTCACTTATCACCTTTGTGCTGTCCGTTATAAGACCCCCAGTTCCTGTTGTTTTTGTATTTTACTCAGAAGTATGCATTTTTATCCAAAAAAAACCCTTTTTAACAACATTGGGTTAATGAAAGACTTGAAAAAAAGCATAATATTCTAACCTATACCATGCAGTTTGTATGAAGCTATTTGATGACTGTTCATAGCTCACTTTGCTATATTAGCATTGTAACGTATGAACTACAAGTAAAAAAAAAATCTCTGTGACAACAGCAGCAACCCATTGAGCTATCCATATAAAATTCAGTTCTGTGATCTACATGATACACATTCTTCGCAGCAGGCGCGTTAACCCTCTATGTTACCTAAGGATGAGTCAAATTGCTACTAGACAAAACTCTGATCCCTCTCCAGCAGAAACATTAATCACCAGAGTTATCTTGATATTTTTAGTGTTGCCTGGAAACTGCTTAACACACAAAGGGCTCTGTAGCAGGTGCTTTTAAACCCATAAGATATTTCTAAACACAGCACCCCCATCCCCCCGAGCTCAGTACCAGGTGGGGCTGCACTGGCCGCACCACCCTAAAGTCGGCCCAGCATAGCTATACACCATTATCAGTAATTAGCACTTCTGAAATGCCTTCATTATAGAAAACCATTCTAAGTACTGCAATAGCAACTCACACTTTGCAGCAATTAACTAGTGAAAGCACAAAACACCCATCAACTCCAATGCCACTTAACAGGGCCCAAAATATCTAAAAAACACCTTGTTCCAGGGTTTGTCAGGCACATCAATGGGAGACAGGAGTATTCTGCTCGTGGCATGAACCTTATCACATACTGTGCAGGTAAAGCAAGACTTTGCTTCCTTGTCCACATCAGAATCCATACTTGGCAATCAATGTCTTACCCACACACTACCTTTGATAATACTCCTGCCCAGGGACCTTACATAGACAAGGTTGATCATCTTTTCTCTCATTCATTCTAGTGGCACTATTTTGCTACCTTGCAGTTATTTGTCATGCACTACACTAAATTAATCTCTGATCTGCCAAGAAGATAGGTTAATTTAAGCCAATTGCTTTCTATGAAGTCAATCTTTACACACCCATCCTTTTACCAGCCTCAACTTGCCATCAGAAATTTCTTCTTTACTCCATTCATCTCCTGAGAGGCCATTTTGCAACACAACAATAATAACTTCCTCACACACATCTTCCTCCTCCTGAAGGTTATTCAATGATGATCTAGAGAGACAGTCAGCTGCTGCATTCTTGGGTTGTGGCAGATACTGCATCCTAATGTACAGGATCCCTATCCTGGAAATCAACTGGAAATGTGAGTTGTATTACGCTCAGCACCTGAACTGGTAAATACAAAGGTCTGTGGTTTACGGTTGATGTGAACACTATTACATAGGTGAAGCACACCTACTCTTAAGGAATGTAACTTATTTTTGAAGGTTTATCCACGTGTGCTACAGTGGAATGCGTGTTGCCTAATCACGCCTATCAGATACACCCTATTTCAGGTCGATGCGACCTGACCACTGTGCTCATTAGCAATAGCAGTTGCAATAACACTTTTATAACATTACGCAAACTTAAACTGTTTCTAAATACATTTGTACATCACTTTGAACAAAATCATAGCACAGAATCCATTTAATGTTCAAATATTCAAATTTTCATATTGAACAAACAACATATATTGCCCTTGCCCAATGCATTTCGGGCTGATGGCCCTTCTTCAGGGGATCCAATCTGAAACATACCAAAACATTGAATACATGAAATGCAGAACACTGTCTGTACATGGAAGTATAAGGTTTTCATAGTTGTCAGAAAAAATCAACAAAAATTCTCTAGAAACACCTTAAGGAGTTTGCTCAACTAATGAGACTGTTCCATGCAATAACATAATCTGTTTAAACGAATGAATAAACCAAAACTAATGAGAAGAGAAAAAGGAAAAATGTGCAAAACCAAACAGAAAATATACTCCAACCACCATTACTGTGGTAAAATTCTAAATATGTGATATCCAAAATCACCACGTCCCACAACACAATAAACAACCACTCACTTCAATCTTGGTCTCTCAACGAGTGCTGTAGACAAAAAAATAACCGTAAGTATGAAAATTGAAACTAGCATTTATAAATTCTGAAGAACCACCGTCACAGTAAACACACTTGTTTCAACGTCAACTGTAACGTGTACTCGTACTTTCTCCACACCACAGGAAATCGCTTTCAAACTGTAAACAAACCAGGATATAGTAATTACCTCTACCCATTATCGATGATACCGCTAATCAAAGTAGAAAGAAAAATGCTTACCGATATCAGCGTTCAACGTGCTCAGATGGCTACCCGGGTCGAACTTTTTCAACTAGGTGATACTGATTTCCTCAAGGCGTACCATATTTGTACACAGGGTGACGTCATCTCTGGGCGTCCTCACATTCACAACAATGAAACTAGAAAGTGGACTATCAAATATGGTTGATGTGTCCCATGAAAGTAACAACCCATAAAATAAAGCTTCTCGTTAAACTACAGACGGATGGAGTTCTGCTCTTTCTAGAAAATGTGAGACAAAGGCAACGACTTTCACTTTTTTTTTTTTAATGCAGATTTATATAGCGCAAGCTCGACTCAAAGGTACTGGAGCGCTTTACATGAGCACCAGTTACGTTACACAAGGACACATTCCGGCATAAGGAGATTAAGTGATTTGCCCAGAATCACAGGACATGGACGTGACACCAAGGCTCGAACCTTGGTTTCCAGCACCAAAGTCAGTAGTATAGCCAACAGACCACATCCTCTCCTCACTTGACAATTCACGATTTAGGAGGGAGTTGCCCAAGCCTTTACAAATAGTGCCAGTCATATAGTACATCAGCAGCGGTCCGTGGAGAGTGTTCCGTGGGGCGGAAAGGCGGGGCGGAGGAGGGGCAGGGTGGGGGGTACTAAACACCGGAACAAAGATAATTGGAGGTAAGTAAACAATTAAATAAATAAAAACGAATTTCGTAGCGCGCCCTGCATCACAAAATGCGGTGCAGCGCGTGCTACGAAATTCGTTTTATTTATTTAATTGTTTACTTACCTCCAATTATCCATATTCCGGTGTTTAGTACCCCCCACCCTGCCCCTCCCCCGCCCCGCCTTTCCGCCCCACGGAACACCCTCCACGGACCGCTGCTGTAGTACATTTAGATGTAGCAAATCTTTCGAATATCGCAGCTATACAAATTTCTTCCTTCACAGTTTTAAAGGCCTTTTTGCACTCTTGGACCATTAGTAATACACCTCAGTTTTTTAACAAGTGTGTTAACGGGTTCTATAACAACTAAACCCTTGAAATTAAATTTTGCATAATACTCATACAACCCTAACAAGCATTGGCATAGCCAATAGGCCTCACCTTTGGGACCTTATAAGTGTTTAGCCATGCAACAGTTGACGTTGTTGCACCAAGGATATTGTGCTGCGTAACTAAATACTTATAAGGTCCCAAAGGTGAGACCTATTGGCTATGCCAATGCTTGTTCTTAAATGCATCCTTGCTTCACTGTAGCACATATCATTTACACTAATAGAAATGACCCAAACACATAAATGAGAGCAGTTGTCTCAATGCAAAAAGCTGTGTTCTTTGCCTGTGTATGTGTTTTAGTACATTTAATAATATCGGCATGTGTTTGTCGTCATAGCAACCACTCTGTTTGGGCAGATATACCCCCTGGGTGTGCAATTTACAGCTGCATGGGGGTGGTCTCTCATTATATTAGCTCCTGCTCTGTTGTCATGGGTGCATGGTAGGCAGAGACTCTTCCTGCGTTGTGGGCACGGTCACGTGGCAGTCCGGCTGCACTAACAGTGGGCAAGGGGCCTACTGGACTGCCTGTTCCCTGAGTGTCGACAGCCAAACCTGTTTCCCCCCCTGAGGCATGACCTATGTTAAAGGTTGTGCTGCTGGTGTTTTCTCATTGCCAGGCCTCTAGGAGGGTGACTGTTTTGACGGTACATGCAGAATTATCAAAATAATTAGTTTTTCCCTACGTAAGCAGTGCTTTGAATGGGCCGGTACTGAGTACCGGCACTTCCAAATTTTCTATCCCTCAGTGCCGGCACTTTTCGTTAACAGGTAACCTTTACAGTGGAAGCAGGCAGGGTGTGCAGTGAAAGAGGCAGGGTACACAGTGCAGGCAGAATGTTTGATGTGACCATACAGAAGTCACTGTTCAGACAGGGTGCCCTGTTGAAATAGACAGATGACTATGTAGGTCGACAGAATGGGCAGCTGGTGCAGGGCACGCAGTGCAGGCATGGTGTACAGTGAAAACAGGCAGGGTGTGCAGTGATAGAGACAGGGTACACAGTGCAGGCACGCTGTACACGGCAGGCTCATGCAGAGGCGCATGCAGAGGTGGGGTGCACAGTGGAAACATTGCACGATATATTGTGCAGTGTGGTGGTGTGCAGTGCAGGCGGGGTGTACAGCAGAGTCATGCACGCTGCATAGAGTCGGCAGAGTACGCAGTGCAGGCCGCGTGCACACTAGTGACCCCTGGTTACCTCATTCTTCAGTGGAAGTTTGGTCACTTGATTTACCAGGAAACTTTACTTCAAACACTGCTTATAAATAAGCCAGGCTCGGCTCGAGTGTCAGGGAGTTTATTCTCAGGCGTCTAGCATTTCCGGTGAGAGAGATCGCCTGTCAAGTGATTGGAATAGCAGGTGGTGGGGTTGATCTAAGGGGCTTCGGCTCAGCGCTCTCCACAATCCCAGGCCGGGCTCTGCTTTCATCAGCCTGGGGGGCACCCCAAACCCAGAGAGACTGCGCTGGGACCCCCTAGGCCTTCCAGGTCTGAGAAACGGCCTTTATTCTGTCCTAGCACAGTGCATACTTCATAGGTGAGTGTGATCTCGTGTACACCCCGATTATTGAACTGTGCATGGAACAGGTCGTTTATGAATACTTTCGTCTGCCGTAATTGTGTAATGTTTGTGGCCTGGTTAGCGAAGAAAATACATGTCCTGCAGGAAGTGTGAAAGTGGGTGATGCCAGGGCCACGTGCGCAACATTCTAATATTCACCACGTGACTTTGGAAACTGTTTGGGCTTTACTTTTATGTGGTGTCTCGCATGCCTTTTGGGGGCTCAACTCGTGTACATTTTTCACGCTTGCACTTGTAACTTGCACTTGTAACTTGCACAACACTGGAGGCCCTCTCGAGAATTGCATATCTTAGTCATGGAAAAAACACGCTGTTTGCCTGCTCTTAATCCAGACCCCATGGAGAGGAGAGTGTGATGACTCTCTGCGTGATCTCGGTACCCCGCCGTCTTAAACATCAGCACGCGCCTCGCGCTGAAAGTAAAAACCAGCAGGGAGAGGGGATAGAGGAGGGAGCCTGGGCCTGTTTCCCTTGCAGGAACGAGCCAGTTAATTACAAACACATTGTTGGAAAGCTCGCTCCTGCAAGGGAATCGACAGACATGCACGCGTTGCCATTGGAAGCAAAGCTGTGCCAATTACTAAAGGTCTTTTTCATATGCAGCGCATGTGCGCTGCGTAGGCGAGACCTAAAAATGACTTGAACTCATCTATATTTTGCATTAGGAGTACTAATCTTATTGCCTCAGCCAGGTCAAATCTGGGCCTAACACTTTCTCTAGAAATGGTATGCTATATATAGGTCACTGCACCATTACAAATTTGGCAGTTGTCCTTTTTGACTGGGAGACCAGGTTTCTTAAGTCTCATTAGGACTTCCCTCAATATTCGATTGTGGTGCTCCACATTCTGCCCATAAATTAAGACATCATCCTGGAAACATAAAGCATTGTCAAGACCTGACAGGAGGGTGATCATTATACACTGAAACACAGCTGCTGCGTAGGCCAGCCCAAATGGCATCTTGCAGAACATAAATCACACAATACTGCAATGGAAGAGGCTAAAGTATGGAATTCTGTGTGCAGACCTACTTTGGTGATCAGTTGGGAACATAAAACACGTGGCTTCACCAAGGGTCCTGGAAATTTCTGCAATGCTAGGTAAGGGGTCAACTCTCATACTTTTTTTCAAATAACTTTAATCAACACACATCTTAACAGCAGCAGCACTCGTTTTGGTTGCCACCACAGTTTGAGAAAGCCATTTAGAGCTTTCAATCTTTCTAATCACCTCCTAGTCTAACAATTTACTCATATTGGCCTTGATGGTACACTGTCTCGCTTTATTCACCATTGGAGGTTCACTCTTTTTTCAACTTTATACAATATTCACAGATGCAAACCCAGATGTTATTTAGTTCCAAAATCTTTCCAACCACGAAAATGGCCTCTAATTAAACTACAGTCAATTTTTATACCCAAGTGTTTTTGATGAGCCCGACCAAGCAAATCTATGCCTTTTTCAGTCACATACACTTTTCCTACTGTGGATCTTCAGTAAAACTAAATCTGGCCATACACATTTGCTGGTCTGATGTAAGCTTTATTTCTGTAGTACATTTGTCATTGCGCTCAATGCCTTCCACTATAGATATAGCTGCCTTTAAATCAGGATTCATGGCAGCACGTTTCTATTGGATACGCAAGTTGTTTGTTCAGCTAATTAACTGGTGCTGATTAAGGAGTGACTTAATACCCGAAAATCAAATGTAGTAAACAAACCCCTGAGAACAGCAATATAATTAAAAACGTTCTAGTCTTTCCCTTGCAGTCTGCTAAAAACTGTGTGCCTTTTATGGACCACAAAATTATATTTATGTTTTTTGTATACAGCTTGAAACACATCTCTAGGTCCACTTCCAACCTCCTGTTTAGCAGGTTCAGGAAGGCTCTCATACACCTATATCCCTTCCACTCTCAAGTTATGCAACGCTATGTGTTATTTTCCTAATGGTAAAAACTTTTCCCACCAGTGGCAAACAAATATGATTCAAACATGTTACCCATTGTTTCCATGGGGGATCAGATTTTCCAATCTCTTTAAAAAAAAAATAGAGGCAGTGGTGTAGCCACATGTGCCAAGATGGGGGTTGCATCCTAGATTCACTCCGGGACCTTCTCAAGAATCCTGAGCCATCCTGTTGCTGACTGAGCCCTTCACCGAGCCTTGTGATGCTGCTGGCCAGTCACGGTGAGACCCCCTTTTACACCCAGAGTCTGTGAGCTGTCTAGGTCCAAACAGTGATTGGGGAGTCAGATTGTGATAGCTGGGGAGAAGCTGAAAAGATGGCGGCCCGTTGAAATGAGTGGCCACGGAGACTCACTGAACGCCTACATGACCATCGTGAAGCGGGCCGGTGGATGCGGGACTGTGTATCCAGTCGGTGTCAAGGCTGGTGATCTTCTGAATCGCTCGGAAGCAGAACGTCGCTGTTCCCAATGCCCCTTCCCAGCTCCCCGGACCACACGCCTTTAGATACGAGTTGGCCCAAGAAACCTGGGGGGGGGGGGAAAGGGGAATGGGACAGAGAAGAGACAGTCACTACGTCTTTTTCTTTCTTGAGTGTTGTCGCTCTTTCTATCTTCCACTGCGGTGACAGTAGTGCGTATACTGTAAAAGAAGTAATCACATTAGTAAATACCCTACTCTTACACTCTACTCTATCTATGCTCTGAGTGACCTTTCCTCTCTAATACCCACCCTGTCTTTAGTGACCAATGCTCCTCTTCTGTGGTGTGGGGGGGGTGTTGTCTTGGTGTGAAGTTACTGTAATGACAAAAATCCTTTCTTTTAGAGTTGTCTTACTCTCTCTCTACTCATCTTATTATTTCTTATTTCTTTTCCCTCCTATAGGTTCTCTTACCCAAGATACCACTGAAGGTGCCTCAACTGGATTCTGGATTGGTGAGTACTTCTTCCTTAATCTTCCTGAGAACTGCTATCTTTGTTTTTCTGTTCCTTGTGTCTGCTTAGTAGTTGCTCAGTACTTCCGTGATCCTTCATTAAAATAGGAGATTCAATGGTGTACCCCTAACTAGCTACACTCAGGAATGCTCTCCTCACAAGGACTAAATATTCTGCGCACTGTCCTATTGACGCTCTACTCTGAGGTAAGTTGTCTGTACTATTTATGAACTCTCCGCTGTAATTCAGTAACCGGGTTCACTTCTCTGACAGAGACAACTGGAATTTCTCCTGTGACGCTATAAATAATTATGGTCACTGGACATTCTCCTCTTGATATTTCGCTCTTGTTGGTCGTTATGTATTGCTGCCCTGAACAACGATTCAAGGGAAAGGGAGGAGTGCATGCGTTAGCTTTCCCTTCTCTCACAAGTTCTTTTGAGGAAATAACTCTTCAAAAATATTCCGTGCAGAGCAACGGAACAGTCTTACTGAATTTTCTGGAACCTGGAACTCGACGTTTCTACTACTTGACGAATTTCTCTCCTCACAAACGCGCGGCACATAACAGGTGACTTTCTCTCCTCACGACTCCGGTGAAGTGCGCCTCTCCACTGGGCTGACACCTGGATCCTACTGAGTACTATGGAATGCTAGAGCGCTAACCTGCTGCTCACGCGTTCCAACTGCAGCGGCCATCTTAGATTCTGGTCTTGCTCTATTTCGTTTAAGGATCGCTGTTGAGCCTGGTCTGCTGGTCCTGACAGTCGGCGATAGAGAGCCTCTCTGTCTCTTTGCCCCCAGCACCCGTGAACAGCCCAATTACTGGCTGCGCTGGTCAAGGGTGATGCAGCCAAGACGGCCGCCTGCTAAGACAGGCGGCCACCAAAATCCTCCACATGCCCACATCGCTTCATAGGAGGTAATGAGCAGTGGGGGGGGGGAACACATCTGGATGTAGGAAAAGCGCAAGGTGGCTTGGCACCTCCAACTCCCTGCCTACCCCTTCTCCTTCCCAATTAAGATGGCTGTGTGGGTCATTGCACCCATGAGCAGGGTTAAATATTTGACAATTGCAGGCTGCACCGTGAGTCGTTGCAGCCCACATGATATCTCTCTCCTGCTGGTGACCCAGCTGCTTGTGCAAACAAAGATGGACAAGTTTGCAGTCCAGTGCCTTGATGCACTCCTCTGCAGACACCACCTTACAAGACATACAGGCCTCTAAAGAAGCAGTGGAGGCCAAAATTGGTGAGGTTGTAGTGTACATGGCACCACTGCACCAAGACTTGCGTAATATGGTCTGCAATGTTTCCGAGGCTGAGGGAAGGGTCTCCACCCTGGAAGACAAGGTGGCCACACTTAAACTCTCTGATGCGAAATTAACAACTACAACTGCCACCCGGAGGCCCGAGTTGAGGACGCTGAAAAACGATCTTGTCTAAATAACCTGCAGTTCATAGGTTTCCCAGAGGGCATTAGGGGCCTGCAACCTGAAAATTTTATGAAGGTTTGGCACCCGTCTTGGGTGCCTGAAGGGAAATTGTCACCATGGTTTGTGATCGAAAGGGCACATTACTCCCTAGCTCAGTGTCCCTATTGGGAGCCCCTTCCCCAGCCTTTCATGGCCCAGGTTATCAACGACAGAGACAGGAATGCAATCTGGTGTGAAGCCCATTTGGCAGGTACCCTGACCCATGACTCCTGTCTATATTAGGGTGGTTGAGCAACGGAGAAAATCCTACAAGGACGTGAAACCGAAACTCAGAGCCATAGACATTCAGTACATGCTCATCTTCCCTGCAAAGCTAAAAGTCATCAATGATTACAGCACCGCCTTTTTTACTCCCCGGAAAATTCATTGGAGTGGGCAACCGAGCGTCCGAACCTTCATGGTTTGCCCCCACCTCATCAGGAACATACGAGTCCAACTGATCCTTGCCCACGACCCGGGGTGCACCGGTACGCATGGTCGCGAAGGGACAGGACAGTTGCTCGGAAACCCTCCTGGTGGCCTTTGGGGGGCGCAATTGCACTTGCAGCGGGGAGCGATGCCCTGAGATGGACAACGCGAGCTGAGGTCAACGCCTTATGCCCCCTTCACTTGAACACTGAGAGTCTCACCCAAGTACGGATACCGGACCGAGCCCTGGTGTCAGTGCAGCACTTGGCGCTTTTAAGTGCAGAAATCTTTTATGTTAGATGCTATGCCAGTCCTGCTTCATTATGCAATGGAGGAGGTCCCACACTAATGTATCACACATGGTCCAGTTGGAGGATTGTTTGTCAGAAGTTTTGTGGGTGTCAGATGCTTCAGGAGGAGAAAAAGGGGTTGGGGTGAATTGGGAGGTTGGGCTATTTTACATTGTGTTTGTTTTCTTATATTGTTCAGTTCTAGACTGTCTCTGCTTGCGCACATTACACTAGACAACACAAGGAAGGAAGATGATGCTCTCCCCTCCTATCCCCTGACAACAGCTTGTCCCTGGGAGAGGGGCCACTCGCCCCCCACTATGCATGACCTGCGATCCAATGTCACACTTTAAAGTCCTGTTGTGCAATGTGAATGGCCTCCTAGACCGCATTAAGCATACAGCAGTCCTACAATACACTCAGCGCTCCAAACCAGATATCCTGATGCTACAGGAGACCCATCTACTTGGCTCCCCTTGCCCCTTTCTGAGGTGTTTTGGATATGATCGGGTCGACCACACGGGCTTCACCAGAGAGACCCGGGGGGCGGTGATGCACCTTCATAGGGCCTTCCCGTTGGTGGTGACTTCCACAGTCATCGACACTCTGGGCTGTTACATTGGGATGGAGGGCCTTCTCTAGGGCAAGCTGTACACCCTGCTCAGAGTGTATGTCCCGCCCCAAGCCCCAGCCCAGGTTCTCTCCAGTCTTCAGAAGGTACCCCTCACCTTTCCCTCAGGGTCTATGATTGTGGGGGTGATTTCAATGCCCAGCCAGACCCAGTTCAGGACTGTTCCAGTCTGCCCAATACACAAAGAATCTCCCAAGCCCACCAGCTAGCTTAATGGTTGGTCCTCCTGGGGCTGTGTGACTTATGGCACATATTGCCACTCACACTTCTGCCTCCCATGAGACCTTTTTGCGTATCTACTTGTTGCTCCTGCCGGCCACAGACACGCTCCATGTCACTGCGGCTGAGATCCTCCCACAGTGTATCTCAGACCACTCTCTTATCTCACTCTGGTTTGAGCACCCGAACCATCTACAGCGCCCAGTGTGGCGCCTCAATGCATGGTGCCTGGTAGACTTCCAACGTGCGGAATGTCTGCGGTCTGAGACACAACACAATTTTGACGGCAATAAGGGGCAGTCGATTCCCCCAAGACATTGTGGCCAGCGGGCAAGGCTACCATAAGGGGTGGGGATCAGGGCTTCCTTTAGGTCCAGACCCAAAAGAGACTGGCCTGGATCATTGCCCTGGAGGCAAGCATACTAGATCTTGAGCGGACGCTTCTGTGCAACCCCTCCAGAATGCTGGAATACCAGCTACAGCTTACCAAACCTCCCTGCGTCAAGTCTCCCTGGAGGACCCAAGGCAGTGCTGAAGGGCCTCAGTCCAAAGAGAGTATTAACGGAGCTTCAAACGTGCCAAATTTCTTAATTGGCTCGATACCAGTGACCTGACCTCCAGAACTGTCCAGAAATAGACCCGGCAGGTCTCTGCAGGTGTAACGCTTCTGAGAAAGCAGCTACATTTGCGGCATACTACTGTCAACTCTATGCCCAGCTGGCACTGCCGCCGGCCGAAGGAGCTCCTTCGATCCTTAGTGACATCCCCCTGCCATGACTCTCCCTCACCCACCATTCCAACTTGGAGTCACTACCGGCGCTGGAAGAACTTGCGTCTGCGGTAGCTGCTATGAAATCCGGAGGGAAAAAAACAGCCCGAAGGGTTCCCCCTTGAGTATTATCGAAAATTTGGTGACGTACTTAACGCTTTTCTACTAGAGATGTACTCCGAGGCACTTGCCAAAGGACACTTCCCTCAGGGGATTGATACCCCTACAATAGTGTTTTTTCCTAAAGCTGGGAAGCAGTTGGGGGAATGCTCCTCATATCACCTGATTTCCTTAATAAATGCAAAACCCAAGATTTATGTCAAGATATAGGCCACCCGACTGTTGAAAGTCCTGCCCACCCTGACACACCCATATCACTGCAGTTTTAAGCGAACCGAAGCACCAGGCACTGTATGTGGTGCATCCAGATTTCACTGCCCTCTGCCACCGCACATGGTAACCCATTCTGATTGATTTTGAGAAGGCCTTTGATTCAGTCAACTGGTCCTTCCTCCACGAGAAAATGGGGTTTGGCCCCAAGTTTCGGTCTTGTGTGAGGCTGTTGTATGCCACACCTACAGTGCAAGCCACTGGCATGTCTCAACCACACCGATGCGCAGATAAGGAGGTGGCAGTGGGCTGAACAACTTGATGACAGAATCACCCTATATGCGCATGATACCTTCCTCTCTATCGAACACCTGCACCTATTGGGGCCCAGAGTGATAGAAATCCTCTGCCTTTACGAAATGCCCTCCAGTCTGCTAGGTAACTGTCCTTCCGCATTCCGCTCTATTGGGTGAAATGCCAGAAGTCCATACCCATCTGGCAGATGAGCTTTCCTTAACTGGGCTTCCACATCTCCACATCTCCACGAACCCTGACTTGGCCTGACACCTTAACCTCATGCCCTCCGTTCGTGACATGAAACATAATTCCATGAGTGGGACCGCCTGCTGCTTAACATGTTGGGAAGAGCAGTTTTGTTCAAGATCATGGTCTTCCCCTGTACCTTTACACTCTCCAACACTTTCCATTTGTCATTCCCAACAGTTGGTTCCAGACCCTTAACACCTCCATTCAAAATTTTCTGGGCACACTGCCGTTCTCGTGTAGCATTGGACCGGGCCTGACAGGCGACATATGATGGTGGTCCAGGATCTCCTGATGTCCTTCTCTACTATTGGGCATCGCACCTAGTGGTCCTCAATGATTGGCTGACTGGGTGATGGGACGACCCGGCATATCGGTTGGAGCTTGCTCACTTGGGACTGGACACTGTCATGAGACTGGTCTATGGCAACCCAATACCCCGAACACTTCCCTGCCTGACTGCTGTGGTATTCAGCATGTGGTGGGCAGTCCTGCACCTTACGAACTGGGACAAAAAATTCACGCAACTCGTTCCCCTGTGGGAAGGACACTGGCTACACCACACTGCACACCTTGAGTGCTTCAAGGGGTGGGACAGAATTGGTGTGGCAGGGTGGGCACCTTCGTTCCTTTCGAGAGTTGCAAATACAATTCTCCTTAAAGAGCTTCCAACTCCACAGATACTTACAGTGGTGACATGCCCTGGCCTGTCACCTGCAAGATTCCCCCGTGGTCCCTGAATTTAGCCCACTTGAGGCCAAGATACACATGGGTCACCTTGGGAGGAGGGTGATTTCCCAAATCTACTGTACACTGGTTATTCATTCATTGTATGACTTTCCTTCCCCTAAGCAGAAGTGGGAGGGATGGTTGGGGCCCTTGGAAGAGGCATACTGGTGGCATGCATGTGCAGCGCCCCTTGAGTTCACCGTCTCCACCAGACTACACCTCATTCAAATGTACTACTTACATACCTTCTACCTCACACTTCAACAGTTGTGGTGTACAGGGGCACTTCTGCAACTCTCTTGCTTTCACTGTCCTGCCCCACACGCTGACTTTGTTCGTGTGGTTTGGTCCTGTCCCCGTATACAGGAATATTGGCCCGGTAGAGTCTCTCCCACGTCCTGGAACATGAGCTGGAACTAACTTAGGGGATCAGCCTCTTGGGTATCCTGGAGGAAATGGGAGATCCTCAGGTGGAGCATACCCTGGTTGGGGTTGCCACTCTTGTTGCTAAAAGTGAGATCACCAACAAAAAAGTCGCCCCAGGCCCCCACTCTGGCAGAGTGGCAAAAAGGGGTTAATTGGTGGAACTGCCGGTGTACCAAGCGAGAGAGTGTCCATAGAAACACAAGAAGATCTGTGGGAAGTGGGGGGTATACTTTGTTCTCTGGCTTCGTACGGGTTGATGGGGTCGGGCCACACATATGGCTCTACTGTTATTGTTTGTAATGTGCTGTCATGAGATGTATTAGGAACAATCTATATTTTGTATCTGTTTTGTTTACAAAAACATCAAGAAAATTGTGTTATCAAAAAATAGGGGTGGTTCCTGACAGTGATAAAAAGAAGAGTAAAACAAGAGACTAAAATAACTAAATAAATAAAAAGCAGACAAACATAATTATAATAACAATAGCAGGCAACATTAACAATGATGTCACAAGCTACTATTACTGTGTCTTTGCGTGACTGAATAGCACTCCAAATGAACACAGTATAAAACATCAGTTAATGTGAGGGAGAATTTTAGATAAATTGGTGTAGAAGTTGGTTTATTATGTCGAGTAGTTTGGTGCTATAGCTGGAGGCCGAGATAGATAGAAAGAGGATGTCACTCAGCAATAACATGATCAATCCCAGAATGCCGGTTATTATCAAGACGCAGTCTCTGAGCGAAGGAGAGAAAATTTGAGGAACCAGTGCTGTAAACAATAGACCTGCATGGCAAGGCAGAGCCGCCTGCTGAAGGGGGACACTGGAAGACGTGTCCCACAGAAGCTGAAGCAGCTCTGAGAGGAGAGTGGAGAGATCTCACACAGGACCACCTGCTGAGCATACCTCAGATCAAGAGAGCACTCCACCTCACGGGTATACTAGGGCAGAGTTCCTGAAAGAATGGAAAAGCCTCTGGGGCTAGGATTCTGGGATACCTTGTGTCTACCATCATGACCACAGCTGTGAGGAAGATTTGGAAATCAGAGGTTATGATCACTTGTCACATGATTGCTGTGAAGAGTGGTTACACTGTTCTGCCCTCTCCATATACAACTCATCTGCAGTGTTGTAATCACTGTGATTTGCTAAGTATGAAAACACATTTATCGGACACTTAAACATGGGTGACCAACCATCTTCCAGCTGGCTCACCAACTGACAACCTGAGAATCTTCATGAAAGGGTAAACAAGCCTTCCAAGAAAGGAGGGTGAGAGAGAGGGGGGTTCTAGGAGGCATAGGAGGAATATCACATTCTTACGCCTCTTCATTTCTGTTCTGGGGATGGCCTGTCCCCAGGTGTGGCTCTCTCTGCCGGGGGGGGTTAGCATTTTGTCCCGGTATGTTGGGTGTTATGTCCTCCAGCCATGTTGGTGATGCTGCTGATCTTAAAGATGATAGCGGTCCAGCAGGGGAGCCAATGTAGTTCCCTTAGCAGAATCGTATGTCTACTAAAAAGCAGCACATCTTTCTAGATTTTGCTGCAAGCCTTTACCTTTGGCCTGCACCTGAGGAAGAATTTAGCTGGACACTGCTTCCCACACACTATCCGCAAGGTCTGTGATGGATCTCATCATCAGCGCAAACCTTGCACTGGGCCAACGATAACACAGCACTTATTTTACGGATTTGTTTATACAGTTGTCAGAAGTGTGGCATTATTTGCATTAAAATGAAAACACATATATCCAGTGTGCAGCCTCCATCCAACTGTTATGTTTGATCTCTGCTAACATTTAATCCAGTTACATACCCTGCAGTGTATGTTGTGCATTATGTAGTTTACAATTAAAGGCTGGAGCTGAACTCAGCGGTTTGTGGTAAGTCTGTGATTTGTAAAATGCAATAATATCTTTCTGCAAGGCCATTACAGATTAGGGTTCTTGGCCTGGCCTTCACAGGCAGTGATTTACTCCCATTTTTGTGTGATCCTTCGGCACAGTAAGAACCGCAGCAGTGAAAGACAGATGTTTCTGTTCGCATACTTAGGGTCTGGTTTAATGTTGGGTGGTAGTAGAAAACCCTCCGCTTTCTGAAGGAAGAGTTACATTTGTAAGAAACCCCATAAATTGGAATGTCCTCAACCCGAGGGACAGTGTGGTGGAGAAAGTTTCAATGGTGGGTTCTCCGGATTTCAGAC
Source organism: Triturus cristatus (assembly GCF_964204655.1). Taxonomy (NCBI): domain Eukaryota; kingdom Metazoa; phylum Chordata; class Amphibia; order Caudata; family Salamandridae; genus Triturus; species Triturus cristatus. Next base: position 429,383,732 of record NC_140593.1, read on the forward strand.
TTCCTTCTGAAATGTAATGATCTTCAATTAATATTCAACAACAAATTAGGCTCTTCAACTAAGATATTCAAGCACTGAAAAAATAGATGAGCATGTGACATAGATGTCAGGTTATAAGGGTGTATTGGGCTAGAGACCTACCAATAATTTCTGATGAGAACCAAGAGTTAGGGCAGGACCTTTCACATTGTTTACTGGGCGGGCACTTAACTTCAGAATGACAAAATGTGAAAACACGTGTCTAGTTCAGCATACAGGGAGCAGAGAGGGCATGGAGATACATATTAAGCAGCAACTGCAAGCCATCTCTCACTTGTCAGACCCTTAGCATTCATGCATTTCAACATTCAATGCCGAAAATCTGATTTACTTGCCAAAAAAGTGCCTTTTCATATGGACCAAGCAAGCTTGCCCTGCCCCACCTTTGTTCTACAGAGTTGTCATCTGAGTTATAAACAAGGTGAACTTACTTAATTTATGACTGCATAGAAAAGGTGTGATAAGCTAGTGACATCCCTTCCTATGATGAAGTGGCACTGTTGCACGTTTATTCTCCCACCTGTTTTTCTTAGGAGTTGCTCCCTGCTTTTGTGGTCAAGGGTGAGCAGCTTGGTCTGCTTGGGTGTCCTTCAATAGTTGGTCGGTACTATAAAGAAGTGTTCACAAAAAAATAGATCTGACCCTTTTCAAGATGGTGCGATGGTCGCTTTAAAAAAAATGTATTGCAAGCATATGCCACAAAAATAAAAAGAAGAAAAAAAAAACGTGGCTGCCTCAACATGGTAGTCATATACCTGCAATAAAACACAAAATAAAACAAATTAACCATTGCTTCCTAGCAGGCAGGTACTTAGTACAGGTATAGTTTCCCTACACATCACACAAAAATATTCTTAGTAGCACAAAGAAAATATAATATTGAATTTGCATTCCTGTAAATTGAAAGCATAGTTGAAATCCACATGCATGACTAGAGAAAGATAAAAATGAAAAGGAAAAAGCCTTGACAAAGTTAAGCACTGCCACTCAAGTGCACTTGTTTTTAGGTGAACTTTTACAGGTGAAATAGGCCCATGGCAAGAACCAGCAAAGGCGGGCTGACCCTTGCCCAATGCTGTTGGCTGTGGTGCATGAATGCTACATGTGAATGAGAGATGAACATATCGCTGGAGGGAGATGACTGACCCAAAGCCACTCTATGTAAATAATATTTATCTATAATATATTTAGATTGCTTGTGGCCGGTGAGAGAGCTAAAGGTATTTTTAGAAGAGACCATGAAATGAATGATGAGTGCCTTAATCAAAGTTCTGGGGTTGGGGAAGTGGGGTTATTCATTCCTGTGTCTTTTCCATGGATCATCAGGCACATGAGTCAAGGGGTCTCCTGGGACACACTTGGAGGTAGATTTACTAACATTTGCTGCGCTGCCTCAAATGGAGAGGGCAGGTATGAGTCGTATTCCTGCTTTTTCTGTGCTGGCGCACTAGTGGCTGCCAAATGCAAACGCAGGTAGGATTATTTTTGTACAGTAAGAAACACCTTCCTGCACAAAAACAATTCTCTTTCTATGTGTGCTTCAGAAGAAAATAGGAGAAATAAACATATTTCACCTTGTTACGCCTCCCCAGGGAAGGCATAGCATTTTGACGCATTCCCAAGTTTACGATTTTTAGTAAATCTGGGAATGCGCTAAAAACCATGGGTGGACGTGTGGGAACACCGGTACTCCACCCATGGAACGCCTTCCCAGGGCTTTGCTTTACTCCAGATTTACTATGCCACGCAGAGCCATGCAAGGTGCCTCTGCCTGCCATAGTAAATCTCACTTATGGGCATGCAACCCAAGCCATTATTAAATCTGGGCCAGGACATCTCATCTCAATGGATATGCTGATAAGACCTATGTTCTACAAAGAAATAACTTGGTGAACCTGGCTCCCATGGTATGTATCAATTGTTTAGTCAAATAAATCAGAATTGAATATGATCATCAAACTGTGCTAAAAAGTTGGAATGATTAGGAGTTAGTTTGATCGACTGTAAGTTAAGAAAACATGTAAATGTAAAGAATTGAGTGAAATATAACCTTCTTCCCTTTCCATCTTTTGTATATCTTCACATTCACATAACAAGTGGTTAATCTAGTTTAGGACAGGGTGTAGCTATTGCCCTCTCAAGTGGAGAAGCCAGCCTCCAGCGGATCATCGGGTGCACATCCCTCGAGCTCACTGTGCCACTGTCTGCAGACACATCTTTAGAGTGCCGTGTAAATCTCCCTGGGTTCTGATGTCATCCGCTGAGCTCAATGTGTTCTTTCAAATGACAACCCTCATGACTCAAGCTGGCCTCCAACACCGCAAAATGACAGGCCCTTCTGTTTAAACAGGCAAGATGAAAGCCGCCTATCGGCAGCCTCTGCCAAGTGAAGTCAGCCTGAGTCTATTTAGAGCTGTTTTGGGATAGGAGTCTCTTGGCCTGTTGTGTATGTCAAATCTGGAAAAAGGTCTGCATTTTTCTAAAAGGGAAATAACTGTTCTGGGCAACATCTTCCATTTTACAATGTCAATAAAAGCGGAGTCTGTACCAGAGTTAAATCCAAAAAGGTAATAAATCCATCAGGTTTGTTCTGCTTTCTGTTCAAATGGTAACTGAGAAGCAGAAATGAAACCAGCCCTTCTCTGGTGCATGGCAATCATGCATCAAAATTAAAACTCCCCTCTCTGAACGCTGGAAAAGTCAAGCTCTTCTATGTGACCAACAAGCAACTACAACCAACTCAACAAATCATTCGATTATAATTATCTTGCGCAATATGATTAAGATTTTTGGGGAAATATATATGACTCCATTAATAGTCATAACTTCCATATATATATATATAACTTGGTTTATAAATTAGCAAACCATTTTATACATGAATCTTCGCATGCCACAGGTAAAACACTTAAAATGCAATCAGAGCTGTAATACATATTTGTGCATTACAGTCCGTTTTTAAACACTTGTGTACTAACCTCAAAACTCCCTGTCATCACTTCTAAACATAGACGATTCAAATTTGTAGGATGTTGCAATGAATTATACAGCTCCCATGGGTTTGCTTGGACCTTCCATTAGTAATGATGACCTCATGTTTTGAAATGTACATGTTTTCATTTCAATGGTTCTTTCCAGACATGGCAAAACAGCAGCCACAGAGACACAGTCATGCGTAGTACAAAACAAATATTGCTTCTGGTCATCTGCAAGCTGTGGGCATTTCCTGTGGCTTTTAGTTAGGGTTTCAGTGTCACCACAGAAATGCAGCACTCCATCAGTAACCAGTGTCTCACAACATAATTTAGGCCCGAAGTAGCACATAAAGCCCAGGTCACAATTTCAGTTTGCGCCTGGCTTTCGGTTTAACATATCAAAATCAGTACAAAACCATTTATTCCTGATTTTTCACGTTGTGACTGGAACAAAATGACCCTTAAAATGTCTCACTTTTAATAGAAGGAGAGACTGCATTGCATAAGTTTGAGAAACATGCATTATTTATACTGTTAATTAATGTGTTCGACACGCGGTTTCTACACTACCTAATATACATGGCTGTGTTTCACTTTATGGTGTTTAATACAAAAATACATTTCAAAAAGTGGGTAGTTTTAAAATAACATGTCTTGATAGATGATGCCATTTTAGGATGTATTTTGATTTTGTTTTAATTATCCAATATGTAGTTTATAGTGGCAAAAACAGTTGCCTTCATTCGACTGCTTGAAGCTTTTTCTTTTTTTAATTCAAAATGTTGTAATGTTCAAATTTAACAAGCATAAACAAATCTATGTACCAGATTAACTGAATATGATGTAAAATAAAATCTAACGGAAGAATTGAGCTACAAAACACCTTAGTGCATAATCAGTAATACATCAGTCGAGCTTTAACAGTGAATTACATATAACTAGAATTCATAATGAATTTCAAATGTAATCCTTGCGAGGTTTTCCAAACAGTTGCTCTGACAAGACATTTTTATTAAAGAAATATAATCCCTGTTTTTTAAAAAGGTTATCCAAGCCCATCAAGTGTGCATACATTCAAAATGGTACGTTGTCACTGAAACGTTAACTCAACATTCGTTTTTTTCAGTGAATTTCTAGGTGCTTTTTTAATGTAAAGTGATAGTTTATTACTAAAGCCAGCACCCCGCCTGCGTCCAACCCACATGGACTGTCAACCCTCACCTGCATATCCTTTGTCCATGTGCAGCATGTATTCGGCCAACCCATTGGCGCAGCCCCCCTTCTCAAAGCACTTCCGGCCCTAGGGACCCCATCAACTCGTGCCTTTGTTGTTTTCTAAAGGGAAGGGGTATACAGCCCCACTCTTGGAGCCACTCTTGGAGCCACAAGAGCTACTGGGACTCCATTGCCCGAGGCCTTTAAGGGGAGGGGGCCTGCAGACCCCTCCTGAACCAATAGTGGCCCTGGGAGGCCCATTCCCCAGGGCCAAAACGTATTTTAAGGAGAGGGTTCACATCACCCACCCCGCGCCGGCCTGGGGACACCATCCCCTGGGCCTGTGGTGCTTGTGTGTGGGAGCCCAGGCGTCCACCCAGGGCACCAACCAAACAGTAGGTCGAGGGGAGCCCCAGGGCCATTGCTGACCCAGGATAGAGCCATCCCGAGTCCTTTAGGACCCAACGGTGACCTACTGTTTTTGTTTGGCCTGGCTGGGCAAGAGCAATGTTAGTTTCCCTACCTGCAAGGATGTGGGTAGGGAAACAAAAGTCTGCTCCCTCCCACTTGGAGAATTTTTAAAGCTCCTGCCGAGTGAGAGCAGACATGCCTTCCCTGCCCTCATTCCTGCAAGCAGGGAAGGCATGTCTGCACCCACCCGGCAAGAGCTTTAAAAATGCTCCCTCCAGGTGGGAGTAGATAGATGTTTCCCTTCCTAAGCTATTGAGGGCAAGGAAACTACTATGCCGCAGGGGTGGGCTCCCCAGAACATAGTAATTGAGCAAGCCCCAGGGGAATGAGGTCCCAGGGGCCTTTACAGGTTTGGCAGCACACCTCACTCTCCTTCAATTTAAGGTCATCCAGAGGGATGGGGTCTATTAACGCTCAAGGAGAGGACATCGAGCCCCTCCCCTAAATAATGGAATTTGGCCCTGGGGCCTATTGGGGTACAGGAAGGGGACCCGCATTTCCCTATCTCCTTACTTTTCATGACGGATCCTCAACGAAATTGTGGCAAAAAATAAAAAACACATTAAGGCCCCAGGCAGGATCCCTGTGGGAACCCCCCCTCCCACACACCAGGCCTTGGGAGTCAGGGTAATCCTACCCTGCCCCCTTATTTCTTTTGATAACCTTTTTTGTAGGACTCAGGACTGAGTCTGGAGACCTAAGATGGCTGCTGCCACATCCTTTTTGATGTGGTGGCAGAACAGATTTACTTAAAATTAAAAAAAACCTCTCTTTATGGATCAACATCTAACTTTCTGCAAAAGTTTCTGATAGCAACGCAGGAAGCTCATTCGCAATGCTGCCCAGTCCTACCGGAGCCTGTAGGTGAAGTATGTTACTGCCTGGTGGAGTGCTGGGTGTGAGAGACTTTGACGGTTGTGTTGCTAGACAACACTTTAAGCAAACCCTAAGCTGATGGGACAAACTAAAGTAAGTTGCATCTATTACTTGTACCCAGCTACCGCAGTCTAGAAATCCCAAAGCTGCTTTTATTTTCAGATGAAAATGTCCGGCTGACTCTGTTCCTCCTGCTGCCATTTGCAGCTGGACCTCAGGAGTCACAAGGACAGTGCCCAAAGTCACAAAGGGTAAACCAGGGGTCGCAACTGTGACCACTGGCAACCAGCGCTTAATTTGAGCCTGTGGTTTCCAGTGCTCACCACCGGCACTTATCCATCAACACCAGCGCTTTTCATGTGTACTAGTTTAGGATGGCTGCCATTAAGGAGAGAATTGCCATAGTGTAAGCGACATAATATGAGGTCCTGGATCTCTATTCTACGTGTTTCTATAGGGAGCCACTTCAGCGTCTTCCTCAGCTGTCTGAGGAGGCCAAAACATGTGGCCGCAACTTTCTTTGCCTGGGAGGTCATAGTAAGATCTTTGTCTAATATGACCCCAAGGCTTTTCACTTCCGGTTTGGGGGGTGCCCAGGTTATGTGGGTCTGGTATGGTTCAATAAAACAGCAGTTGGATGCAGAAACAATTGAGCAATTTTTATTTTCCTAAAAGTGCACACATGGTATTTTTTTCTTTCTTCCAGATGTAACAGTCTGAATTCATAACTTTCACCTCTTTTCTATGTCTGCTATGTGAATTTTCTTTCTTTTGCAGATTTAACTTCAATTCCATTTTCCCCTTTTCTGTCTGAGCATTTACCAGCTAATTCAAGAAGTGTAAATTTATATACTTTGAGTATTGATGAGAATTTAATATGCACACAAGAATTGGAAATATTTAATATGTTTGGCAAAAGAAAAGGTTTATTCCCATTCTGCTCAAATTGGATCTAGGAGAAGACATATGATATATTCACTGAAACTGCATAAAGTCTTGTATAATTAAAAATTATGTATCATAATAACATAAATCTGGCAAGACCATACCTCCATTTACATTACTGTTATTTGTTATTTTATGCAAAGATAGATACCATACTATCTAGATTCGTGCAAAATGGTAATGGAAACTTCAATGGGAGCATAGATAATATATAAAGTTTGGGTGAAACAAATACCATGTTCATAGATTCTATTTTTCCCACTAGGTTAAATGTGATGATTACCATTTACCAATTTTCTCTTTCATTTTAAATCATATATTGCCACAATTAATCCTGATAGTATTCTTAATAGAATTGAGAAATAAAATTCCAAAAATGTTAATGTGCATTTAATGGCAAAAAAGCTTTTATTATTCATAAGTGCATAACCAGACACATTAGCATAGGTATTCATTAGATTTAGAATATTCAAAACAGAGCTATTAGGTTCATTTGTAAACAAAAGAACTACCGCATGAGCAGAGGTTTTGAAAACAAGTTTTTCAATACAAATAGCATTCTTTTCATTTGAATCCCAAAGTAGGCAAAGTAAAGGTTCTTTGACTATTACAAATTGAAGGGAGTATAAGTGTCAACTCCACCCTTACTTGTGCCCCTAAACAAATTAAAAGACAGAAAAGAACTGCAATTAATAAAACATCTGGCAGAAAGTTGAACATGAAGGGCAGTCACCCTTTTTATTAAATTAAGAGAAACCCGAAAACATTCAATTCCATTTATCTAGATTATGAATATCACAAAACCACCTCAGCATATCAAAAACACATGCAATCATGAAGCTGTTGGTTTTTTTTGCTGAATAAAATGATGTAGCATTAAGCACTTTAACAAATGAAAAATCAATTTAATTGAAGGCTCTTGTGTTTCAACAAGCATCGAATGTAAACTCATCAAAAGGTCTATTCCCTTAATCCAATGATTTGGTTGGAGCAAATCAGCTAAAGCCATCGCAAGAACCAATCATACCCTCCTTTACCGATCTCACAGGGAGCCAGCCTCTCCCCAATCAGCTTTGGATCTTTTACTTGAATACCAGGTACATGGCCAAACATCAACTTGAACTTTCCACCTGTTGGTGTCTGATAACCCAGACATTTTATTCCTAACTGAGACTTGGTTAACAGCTGAGTCAACTCCTGATATTCTTGCTGAACCACCAGGAAAGCTATTATATCCTTTTTACTCATGGCTCCCACTAGCAAAATGAAGTGTTGTAGCAGCCATTACAATGAAGCACTTTAAGTTCTCCAGCCTGGCACCACTAGACAAAATGACAGGCAGCCTTATAATCAAACTTGACTCTTCAACCTCCCCCTTAATATTTCATTTTAGTATATAGGCCCCCGGGTTATATGCCCCATTTCTTTCAGTCGCTAGCGGAACAGATCTCTCCGCTAGTAATCGAGTGTATTAGGTAAATAAGGACACCAGCAGCTAATTATCTCTAGATTTCACTGTACTGCTTTGCAGCTTAAACTTTACTGAACATGTGTCCTCACCGACACATAATAAGGGCCACATTTTGGATCAGGTCTGGACTACTAACCTTTTCAGTTTCCCTAACAGATGTACTGCCATACACATGGTCAGACCAATCTCTAATGAAAATTCTACTCATTGATGTGACCCCGTCCAAGCCTAAATTTGACTAGAAACTGGGCCCATGCTAATATTGATACCTTTTGTAGCTCCCTGTCAAAATCCTTGCCTGACACAAATGGCAGGTCTGACAGACTTCAGGAAGGAATCCTGAAATGGTTGACAAAAGCTAGCGATATTTATGCTTCTCTTCGGAGAGCCAGACCACCTAGGCGTCACAACACATCAAGCTGGTTCTCAGATGACTTAAAGTCAGTACAATTTCTACTGCATTGTGCTGAACACAATTAGTGGAAAAACTACTCCGCAGATTAAAAAAGCAGCCTACCTGTCACTTCTTATACAATACAAAATGCTCATCATACAAGCTAAATAGGCCTTTTTTCCAGACAAAAGGACTAAATCCACTAACAAGTGTAAGGAAAAGTTCAACATTGTTCCAATGGTTCCCTCCTGACAGAGTGACTCTCACTCTCACTCAGGATTTATGCGAGGCCCTGAACTCATTTTTGAATCATAAGATTACTAATATTAAAGCCAATATCTCTTCTAATCTTTTTCTTACGCCCACATCTATCACAGACTGCAACTCGGCCACAATGTTCTACCCACCATTAGCAAGCCACATCTTGAGGAACTTTTGAGCAAAGTAAAATCAGTCTCTCAAAACAATCCCTGCTTCCCCCCACCCCAGATTCTAAAAAACAATTTTATCTCGCATCCCTTATTCAGCCCTTCCCGCTTCTCAACTATTCCTTGAGCTGTGGCTGGTTTCCCACCTCTTTTAAAGAGGCGATAGTGGTTCCTCTACTGAAGAAAGTTGTTGATGTTCCATCTATCTTCAAAAACAATTGCCCAATATCTTTGCTTCCTTATCTGGCATAGGTACTCAAGGCTCATGTAGCAGGATGCATATGCTCTTTCGAGAAGGCAACACATTTTTTTGATCCCCATCAAGCGGGCTTCCAGCCAGACCACTTCACTGAGACAGTCATTCTCTCAGTGGTGGATGACCTACGTGAGACAGCTAACGGGGATACCACACAGGCATTTGTGCATCTTGATCTCTTGACGGCTTTTAACACGGTTGATCACTATATGCTGGTGGACTGTGATTGGGCCACGGGCCTCCAGGGCACTGCGCGGGACTGGATTAAGTGATTCCTGAAGGACCGGTCCCAGGCGATTAAGCTCTCTGTCTTCTGCTCCCCTAAGGTCAGGTTGACTTGTGGTGTTTCTTGGGGATCCTCCGTGTCCCCCTACCTCTTTAATCTATATTTTCGTCTGCTGGTGCATTCCTTGAACCAAAAAAAGGTAAATCTTTACAATTATGTGGATGATTTGCAATTGATCTTCACCTTAGACAACTCCCTGGAATGCAAAACTTCTTTTTAAAACATGATGTTATTTATCTGTGATTGGATCAATGACAATCAACTTAATTCTCAAAAGACATTGATTGTCATCACCAGAAATAAACAGGACCCATGGGGGTCCAAATTTTGGCCTTTCACCATGGGCTCTCCTCCTCTGCCCAAGAAATCAGTTAAGAGCCTCGGAGTAATGATCGATGCTTATCTGTCCATGAAACCTCAATTAGGGCCTGTAATCTCTTCCTGTGTTTTACAACTCTGCAAAATCTGAAACATCAGTAAACTCCTTTCCTTCAAGGCTCTCACTCAGGCTGTCATTGCATTGGTCCTCTCAATGTCAGATTATGTTAACTCCCTCTACTTAGGCCTTCCTGAGTGTTTGAATCACAGACTCCAAGTGGTCCAAAATCAGGCAGCTAGGCTATTGTACCAACAACCCACAACTGTCATATCCCCCCCCCCCCCGCTGAGGAAACTGCACTGGATGCCCATAGAACAGCGCTCTACCTATAGGGCAGTGTGCCTTATTTTCAAATCACTTCAGACTGGTAGTTCTGTCTTTATCTGGGCTCCCATACAAATATACACCCCCACTCGCAACCTGAGGTCTATGCATTCATATATTCTCACTATTCCTACTTTTAAAAAAACGACACTAGGCGAATGTATAAGATACAGGATGATATTATATTCATATAGTGTTTAAGTTGTCCGAGTCTAGGCCCAAACTCGCAGATTGTTTTTAGTTTCACATCTTCTTGGTCTATCGAGAACTAAATAATTAAATGCATGTTGTGTTCGAAAAACAGAGTGTTCTCATCCTACTGCAGGTGCAGGAATGCAAACTCATTATTTTCGGATTGAAGAAGATACTCAGAATGTCTTTGAAGATGGCTGGAAAGCGAGGCGGGAGGACGCCTTTCGTGTCTTACCTATCTGGGACCCAAGGCCATTCGAACAAAGAAGATTTAATTAAAGGCTCCTGGAAATTTACCACACAGACAAAGTTGCAATGGAAAGGTTATGATGACGTATTGCCAATTGAATCCCATGTTTTTGTATGATGCGCAGGGACACTGAAAACAGACTTCTGCTAGCTTTCGGAGGAGAAGGAGCATCTTAAAGCGAGCTCCAAGCCTTAAGCTTATCAACCCATTTGACGTGAGTACTTCTTAGGAAGTCAACACGTGCTGACACCTTTGGGAAATGATGGAAGGGAATTAGGTAGGACCTCCATTTAGAGCAGTGTAGGGAAAGATATTTGATTTCTTCCTAATGAAAAGGGACCTAGACTCTGCATCTATTCTTTGTTGCATTCTGATTTTGGAGTTTACCATTTTATGCCTTTTGTGCCGAATAACCTATATTCGTAGACTCAGCTATGTATTGATCTCCTTGTATCTATATACTTTGATTCTGCGCTGTGTCTACATCCAATTGTTTTTGGCCTTATAATAAATCGACAAAACTGAAGTTCGGAGTCTGTGGTCCTTTAAGGCATGTCTATATTGAAAGTATACTCCTGAATTGTTTTGCTCCCCTCAACCACTTTTAGTAGGTAAATAAAGACCATCTACGCCAAATTTGGAGAGGAAAATAAGGGGTGCAATTTGGCGTAATCAAATAGTAGCAGAGGATGGTTTGCCTTTAAAGGTGAGGGGAGAATAGAGATATTGGGTGTAGAGTAGGAATAATAGTGGCTTCTGATTCGGTGAGAACATCAGCGAAGATTGGTGGAGACCAGCGGACGTGGACGGTGCAGCGGAAACAGTGGTAGCGTGAGTATGAAAGAAACTGTGCGGTGTGTTAGATTGCGGTGATGAATTAATCGTGTGATGTCTTGCGGAGTTGGAATGTATGTTGAGTGATTGTGGTTATTGGTACTGGTCCGAACACGTGCGGATCAGGCAGTTTGGTAAACGGACTCAAGAGAAGTCCAAGGTCCCGGAATAGTTTGGTATTGTAATTGTCTGATCAGAATTGTGAGAGTCATGAAGCGCTATCGACGATTCACTTGTGATAGGGAACTTTTTGTGAGTGTGGGAATACATCGCAGTAGGAAGCCCCAGGTACTGGAGGTGGACTAGGGTGATTATGTGACCAACGCAGGTCGGGGGTCACAGCAGATTAATGTTCTTGTATGTATGCTCTATCGATCTTTTAGCGGACGGACACTTCCTTGTTTTATGTAACTGTAAGTTAATTGTGACTGTGTTAGGAATAGTTGCTTGGTTTCAATAACTTTTGGGTATACAGTTACTTGTAGTGCGAATGTAAGAGCGAGTGTGTGAAGTGAAATTGTAAAGGCAGTTGAGCCGCTGCAAAGAGTGAGCAGTGATGTCAGTGTGCGCCGTGCTGGGATAGGTCAGTTGGTGTGCACCGCGCTGGGATAGGTTGAAGTTCTTCTGAAGCTGAATATTGGATTGTGGATTGCGAATTGATCGATCCTCATAATGCGATGCTTTAAGGTGTTGCAAGATATATGTAGAGGTGATACAGGGGTGGTAACTCGGGTTGGAGAAGAAGCTCCGCCAGAGGACACACCGGCACATTACATGGCAACAAATGTAGGACTCCATACCATAGTGTGGCTTCAGAATTGGCATAAACTCACAGAGAAAGAGGGGGAATTGGCCTTCCCTCGTTAAGGACCATTTCATATGGAGGTGCTGTACCAACTGAGGGGGTAATGTCTGCCCTTAAACTTCCACCTAGACCCACACAATTCAAAGCATTAGATGCTTGGATGAGAGTAGCATTAGCTACGAGAAGAGAGACTTCACAGGGAAGAATGAAGAAAGCAATGAAGGCATATCAGGATGCTAGATGGGACGCACAGTTGAAGAGATGGAGAGTAGACACCATAGAAGGAGAACGATTGTATCCATTTAGGCTGTTAGAAGGTGTGTCAGAAGGGAAGAGTAAGACAGAAGATGACAGTGATAACGATGACAGTTTTCTTGATAGACTGTTAGCAGAACGTCCTCCACCCTATGACTCTAGGTTCGAGGCAGAGAGGACGCAACAAACAGAGGAAACTCTTGGAGTGAGACAAGTGGGTTCAGAGGAGCAGCCAATCAGAGTAAGAGGGAGAATTTCTGTGGGAAGACGAATCCCAGGAGGGACTGGAGGAATAGGGTATCCACATTCTGAGCCAACTGAATCTACAGGAAATATGCAGGTACCAGATTCTCTGTCGGTACCAATTACTATTGGACCAGTGCTTTTAATATATAACCCTAGAGAGAGAGAGAGCACACGATAGTCAACAGCATACAGGAGAAGGGAAGGAGACTGTATCCAGAGGGAGTCTTGCAATGAGTGGGTCAGGCATAGTGCAAGTGCCAGTGGAATCTAGTACTCCACTGCCAGCTACGGCTGATCCATCAAGGATGGACAGCGGGTCAGAACGAAGACGGACAGGAGGTTTGGCAAATTCTAGATCAAACATCAGAATGTGGGTTCCACCGGTGAGGGAGTCAATGATACAGAATGAAGAAAGAGAGATGAGACGAGAAGCACCCAGAGTAGCACCGTTGGGGCCACATTTTGTGTGTCCAAGGAATCATTGGAGAAGCCGAAGCTGGGAGAGCGAAAGTCGCCCAATTGTGAGAATGGAAGAAAGTGGGTGTCCAAGGAGAACACAAAGTTGTGACAGGGAGGAATTGGGAAGTGAAAGAGACCAGAAGATGATACAGGGTGCATTGAAGGCACTGTTGTTAGATGTGGTGAGATTAAGAGCAGAAATCAATGAGGTAATTGAAGGGAATCTGCCATTAGAAATAACTAATACTTACGACCCAAGCGAATTGCTATTCGTAGCTAAGGACATCACCAGAAAGGCGAAGAGAGCTCATGATGCCTTGTCACAATTGGCCCGAAAGTATGAGGTGGATTTGACAAGGACTAAAATGATGTAAGGAACCTGCCGATTGAATTACACAGATAAGGAATTGGAAGAGAAGCAAATGATAGGACTAAAAGCACACATCAGGGAACTGGTGATAGGGATGGGAGGTTGGAAAGAACTAGATAGATGGGAAGAGAGATAGGCTAAAAAGAAAAGTGCCAAGAATGGGACAGGAAATACTCCGCGCCCGGGTAGAGGGACGGGAGCCGCAGAAAATTTCCCTCTGAGATAAGTACAGAACGGAGGTTATGTACATGTGCCATGGAGCAGGGGTGATTTGGCAGCACTCACTATTGATTTTCCTCAGCTGAGGGAGAGACCCGCTGAGTTGTACAAACAATTAGATCGGTTTGTCAAGATTTCAAAGGTGTTATGGATTGATTTGAACACCTTGTTTGATTTAGTGGTTCCAGGTGACTTGTGGGCTGCATGTAAAATTGCCATTGAGTGGCCTGCTGCAAATCTAGCTAGAGACCTGATGAAAAATGGTCCTTCACCTGAGGTAATGAAAAAATATGAGCAGGTGATTACCTGGTTACAATCGAAGGTATCTCGGTATCTCCCCAAACTGTTGATTGGCTTAAGATTGATCGCACCACTCAAGATCCGAAAGAATCGGTACATGACTATTATGAGCGATTGTTAGTGGCTTTTAAACAGCATAGTGGTCTCGACACTATGGAGCAGAAAGATATGGGACAGTTTTTCTCAAAGTTTGTGCTGGGATTAGGATCTGATATTAGCTTGATGATACAGACACATTTGATATGTTGGCAAAATAAAACGGTGGACGAAATTCTGCGTTACGCAAAGTACTGTAGTGATCAGGTGGAATCGACACGAAAGAAATTGAAAGATAAGTTGATGTTGGTGCAGTTGAGGAATGCCGAAAGGCCCGATCAGATGCAAGGAGGAATGGGTCGAGGCAGAGGAGGTGGTAGAGGAATGGGTCAACAGGTGGTGACCCAACCTGGTCAGGGAAGAGGCATGGATATGAGTACAAGCGAGTGGGTGGCAATACAAAAGAAGGCCACTGCATGCCATTATTGTCACAAAACCAGACATTGGAAGCGCGAGTGTCAATTGAATCCAGCAAATCAATTACAGAATGGGGGAGAGGGACAAATGTCCGAGACTTTGACTACCATGACTAGACCTAGGTCCATGTATGGAGGGTATGAGCCGCAAGTACAAATACCTCAGCCTCCAAGAATACCTATGCATATTCAGACATATCATCAGATGCCTTACTTTGAAATACAAGACAGATTTGATCAGAATCAGGATTCTCAGAAGTGCCAGAGGGGGTGCAGGAAGGTTGCACTGTGGGTGCAATTCTGGAAGTAGATCAGAGTGGACCATTTGTAGATGCAGAAGTGAATGGACATCCTGTTACTTTCTTGTTAGACACTGGAGCTGCGCGTTCTACAGTAAGAACAGAAGTGGTCCCAAATTTATCCCTTCAGGACAATCGATTCAAGTAGTGGGAGTCAGTAACCAGAAAATTACAAATCCATTGACGAATGAGTTACCTGTGAGAATGGGACCGTATTGGGATAAACACCAATTCGTAGTGTGGGACACAAGTCCAGTCTGTCTATTAGGGCGAGACCTTCTATGTAAACTAAATTGTACCATATTGTGCACTCCGAGAGGTGTGGAGTTGCAGACCTGTGATGATGATGCCGATTTTAAAATGGCTAATATGAGCATGTGTGCAGAACTGTTTGTGGTCCTCACCATAGAGGAATTACCGCATGACTTGAGAGACTCGGTTTCCCCAAAAGTGTGGGATTTCACAGGTGAAGAGATAGGTCTAATCCGAGGAGTTGATCCTGTTAAGATACAGGTCAAACCAACTGCGGAATTTCCACGAACGCCGCAATATAAATTGACTCCCGAAACTGTGGCCCGAATAAGACCTGTCATTGAGTCCATGATTGCACAAGGCATTCTCAAGGAGATACGCGGAGGTCCCTGTAACTCACCTATCATGGGACTGCAGAAGCCCAGTGGCAAGTACAGAATAGTGCAAGACCTACGCAGAGTTAATGAAATTGTGATCCCATGTTGTCCTGTGGTACCGAATCCAGCTGTCATTCTATTCCAGATACCATGTGAAGCAGAATGGTTTACAGTTATAGATTTATGTCAGGCATTTTTCTCCATACCATTACATGAAGAGAGCCAGTATTTATTTGCATTTCGGATGGGCGACCGTGTCTTAACATGGTGTAGAATCCCTCAAGGGTACACAGAAAGCCCCTCCATCTTTAGCCAGTGTTTGAAAAAGAATCTTGAAGGGCTGGTGATGCCTCAGAAGTCAGTCCTGGGCCAATACATTGACGACCTCCTGGTCGCTTCAGAGACTGAAGACGCTTGTAGGATTGACACTGTGGCTTTGTTGAACCATTTGGCAGAGAATGGACACACAGTGTCCCCAAATAAACTTCAGTATTGTTTGCCTGAAGTACAGTATCTAGGGCATCGGATTGAGAAAGGAAAATGGGGAGTCACCGGATCGCATAGAGAAGATCCTGCAAATGGGAACTCCGAAAACACAAAAAGAAGTCTGCATGTTTTTGGGAATGGTCGGCTATTGTCGACAGTGGATCCCAAACTTTTCGTTGCAAGCAAAGCCACTGTTGAGACTGACTCAAAAAGACATTAGTGATCTGGTACCATGGGATGAAGAATGCTTGAAAGCCTTCCGTGAGCTGCGAGAAAGCATATGTCGCGCCCCAGCTCTTGGAATGCCAGACTATAACAAAGCGTTTTTGCTCTTCTGCTGTGAGAAGGAGGGATGTGCGTTAGCAGTCCTTGCACAGACACATGGGGGTGCCCGTAGACCAGTGGATTACTTTTCAGCTACATTAGATCCATTAGCTTCTGCGTTGCCCGGTTGTCTCAAATCCGTAGCTGCAACAGGTGTCAGCATTGAAAGATGTGAAAGCATAATGATGGGTCATCCACTTATTGTGTATGTGCTAAATTCAGTAGAACTGTTGATAACAAGAACGAAGACACAGTATTTAACAAATAACAGACTGACTTAGTATGAGCAGGTTATTTTGGCTTCTGAAAATGTCACTTGGAAACGGTGTACCACATTGAACCCTGCTACACTGCTGCCCATTCCGCAAGAGAAAGATGATAAGGATTGTGAAGAGCATGACTGCCTCGATGTTACTGAACTATCTACCAAACCCAGACCTGACATTGTTGATGAACCGTGCCCGAATCTGATTTGATCCTTTTTGTTGATGGTTCATGTCTCAGAGACAATGAAGGGTATTTGAGAGTAACGTTTGCTGTGTGCACCATCATGGGAGTGGTGGAAGCTACCTGTTTGAATAGAGTATACTCTGCTCAGGTAGCCAAGATTATTGCTCTGATACATGCCTGTATCATCTCAAATGGAGTCAGAGTGACGATCTATACGGACAGTCAATATGGGTTTGGAGTAGTTCATGACTTTGCCCAGTTATGGTCACAGAGGGGATTTCTAACGTCCTCAGGGTCCCCAATCCATAATGGAGAATATGTGCGCCAATTATTGGACGCCTTGCAGAAACCCAAAGAGATTGCTATGGTGAAATGTGCTGCCCATGGGAGGGGGGGAAGGACTTTGTTACAAAAAGAAACAATTATGCAGACAAAGTAGCTCGTTTTTGTGCTGTACATGCTTGTGTTTTCAATGGAGAATATATTGGAGAGAGCACAGAAAAGACTGAGCTCAGCTTGATGTTAGCTATAGCTGATACCTGGGATGAGGTGAAGCGGTTGCAAGATGAGGTCTCAGTGGAAGAAGCTGCTTCATGGGTTAGAGCAGGCTGTGAAAAGAGAGAGGATGGCATTTGGGTGTCACCCGATGACAGAGCAGTATTACCCAATTGTCTATTGAGCCCGATGGCAAGGCAGATTCACGGAGCAGTTCATCTGGGAAGAGATTCCATTGTGCGAGTGTTCAGGCAAACGTGGTTTAACCCACGATTTCATGTGAATGCTGAAGAAGTGTGTCACATGTGTGTACATGTCAGCAAATGAATGTCGGAAAGAAAACTGTGGTTGCAATGAGTCACATTGGGAGATCAGGAGGCCCTTTCATATGAATACCATTTGACATTATTGAAATGCCTAGATGTAACAGGCTGAGATAAGTTTTGGTGGTGGTGTGTATCTTTTCGCATTGGGTGGAGGCCTATCCAACTAGACGATGTGATAGTCTCATGGTGGCAAAGCTGCTAGTAAGGGAACTGATACTGAGGTATGGATTTCTGACCTCTGTGGAGACAGATAGAGGAACGCAATTCCATAGCGAACTCATGAAATTGTTGTGTGCCGCCTTGAATATTGATCAGAGGTTGCATTGTAGTTACAGGCCTGAAGCATATGGTCTTGTGGAGCAGGTAAATGGCACAATCAAGATGAGAGTATCTAAGGTTTGTTCATCGACTGCATTGAAATGGCCAAATGCATTGCCACTAGTCTTAATGAGCCTGCGTAGCACTCCTGACAGGAGGACAGGGCTCTCCCCCCATTAGATATTAACTAGAAGAGCTTTGTGATTGCCTATGGTGCCAGCTACAGCATTGATAAACATCACAGATGATATGGTATTGGATTATTGTAGGGGACTGGCTGATGTGGTTAATTCTGTATCTCACCAGGTCGAGGCTCCGACTGCATCCACCGCGAGAGACCTGCTGCATGATCTTAACCCTGGTAACTAGGTGCTGGTTCAAAAGCACATGAGGAAGAGCTGCCTTGATGCTCGTTGGAGAGGACCATATCAGGTGATATTGGTCACGAGTACAGCTGTGAAGTGTGAGGGATTACTGAACTAGATCCACGCTTCCCATACTCGCCGGGTTCCAGAGCCCGTGGAAGAAAAGACTTCCCTTGCTCCTAGAAGAACAACTGAAAATGCAACACAAATTGAAGGAACAGATCAAGTTATAAATAGTTCTGAAGAGGCTGAACAGTCAACCGAGCAGGAAAGAAGAGAGCAAACTGCCCCAGAGTTAAGTACAGAACCTGAAATCGACGAGATTTTGGATGTGCACTTTGAACCAGACCCGAGTGAACGGCTTGGCGCAGAAGGGTCAGACCAAGAGGAAGAGCGGAGAGCAGATGCTAGATCAGAGAAGTGGCCATCAAGAAAAGAAAGGCTGCACATAAGGCTTGCATCTGAGAAAAATCTTGCTCCAATTCCTAAAACGTCTGAATCTGATTGAAGTGAAACAGAAGGACCAGATGGCCTGAGACGATCTAGAAGAAAGAGGATACCGTCTCAAAAGTACGCATCTCCTGAGTGAACGTATCTGGTTGCAGATGTAGAGACCGAAGAATTCCGGGAGATTGGGGACTGGAACAGTGAGCTACGGAGGGGACATTCTCTCGATTGACATTCAGTTACTTGTCCCCGGAGTAGAAGCCTTTGGAACCCTAACGCTGACAGTCCCTAATCCACCAAGACTGAATGGTTTGCGATTTTTGATCCTCAACCAGGTTGTTTTCCCTTCATTTTGTCAACAGCTCACTGCACAAGAATTGGGAGAAATCCGTGCAGAAATTCTGCAACTCATCCTTACCATACTTGGCTCGAATATTATTACAGATAAAGCTTGAACTGTCAATAAAGAACGCATTAGGTTTTAGAAAGAAGATAACCTAGATTTAAATTTAGGGACTTTCAAATAGCAGAAGAATTGAGGGTTAGGGCTGACTACATCTCTTCAATAGGTTTAATATTAATTGACTGAATACTGCAATAATCGAATGGAAAAAGCAGATTAAAAGAGACATTGGGAATAAAAGAATAAAGCAATAGCAGAATAAAGCAAACAAAAAAGAAAACAAAAAGAGATTTTATTACTTTCCTTTGCACTTCACAACCGAACAGTGGAACATGGCTTCCGAAAAATCAGGATGCAAGCAGAAGTGTATAATTGGTGCCCTTATTTTAGTAGTGCTTATTGTCATAACTGTGGTGATTGTTACCTCTTTGGTTGGGTCTCACAATGCTGAAAAGAATCGAGTACAGACTACATTTACCACGCCCGTCTCAGATTTAGAAGAGGGTCCATCCATAAAAGATAGAGAGATGATCAAGGAAACTAGTCGAAAATTACATGTAGATCTGTCAAAAGGTGATTTCACGTTGAATGCATATGCTTGTTTATTGTATGAGTATGTGGACACCATGGAAGCGAAAGAGTGTTATGTGTTGTTGCAACTACCCGCATCAGTAGAAGAAGGTATTCAATACCATTATTTGCCTTTGACCTATGGCATTACATGTAGTGTGTTGTTGAGCATGTTTTATAGTAAGGCACACTTTGAGTACTATTTCTCAAATTATGATGTGGTACTCTCTGAAGTTCCAGTTTTTAAATACATGAACAAATATGATTATTATAATAATGTAGAGCGAATGTCTACATATTTTGTGCCTACTATTAATTTAGACACATCTTATGCCCACAGACCTAATTTGACGTGCATGTTAACAGACATTGAAAAGAAGTTTGTAGATCAGATAGAAAATCGGCATAGGCAGACCTTATTTAGACCAGATCCTAAGCATAAAGTTATTCCCTGGACCAAAGAAGAATTAGATCACAAGGCAAAAGGGAGTTCTGGACCAATAGCTTTAAACTTCCAACAGAAGGGAAAGCTGTGCATTAGACACCCGTCAACGTATTATGACAAGATATTCGTGGGTGAGGGTGATTGTGAACACATTTTCCTGATTGAAGAATCCATCAGAAAAGCTCTATTGGATAGGTTAACCATAATGCCCAATGTGTATTTTGTGTGTGGAAATAATGCCCATGTGAAGTTGCCCAAGAATTGGTATGGTACGTGTTATTTGGCTGTAGCATTTCCCAAAATCTTCCATGTGGAGGTAAGTGCCGGAGAAATCATTGGTGATGTATTTGGAGCTATGATACCCAGTATGGGTGTGATTTTGAATGATGTGAATATTAGAAAGTTGGCAACATTAGTAGATAAACTCTCTGTGAATACAGCCTAAATTCAATTATTAGTTGATGGAGAGATGGTCTTTATTAGGGCTATGGTTCTTCAAAATTGCCTTGCTTTAGATGTGTTACTAGCAAAAGCTGGAGGAGTCTGCAAATTACTGAGAGTCCAACAGTGTTGCACTTATATACCTGACAATAGTCGGGATATAAGGAAATATATTAATAATATCTCAGATATACATCAAGAGTTACGTAATCTGGCTGCTGAAGGACTCTGGGATCAAATTGGTAAGAAATTTGGAAAGATTGGGAGCTGGTTTGGAAGTTTGGGGCAAGGAATAATGGGATATATCTTGAAACCCATCATAATAGCTGTCATTTGCATAATTGTCCTACTGGAAACCATAAAGGCGTACAAATGGCAAAAGGCCAGACATCAGGAAAATATCCTGAAAAAGCAGGAACAGAAAATGGACCGACTGCAGGACAGTCATTACCAGCACCTTAAGGAGTTAGAAAGATTTAGACAGGGACGGCAAGCTACAGCTTCTGGTTAGGTCGGTCTTTTCTACAAAGAGAAACATGTTAGAGAATATAATGTTGGTGTTATGACACTATTATATAATCTCACAAAAAGGTCCCAAATAGGAGGAATTATTACCATCCACGGTACCACTCCACTAATATATTACACACAAAAGATAACCGGATGGTATCCTAACTAGAATGTGAATATGGGTGTGAAAAACTAAAAATAATGAAAAAAGCAAATGCTTTTTAAAGACGAGAACCCTCACTCACCCAAAGGTGACATGCTTCATCATTGGGTTCCCTCCCTTCGGACTCTATACACCAGTAGCAGGAACCAGGATAATCGATCCCCGTGACTATATAATTATAGAGGACCGGCTAAAGGTAGAGGCAGACAATTGGTCTGATATTAAAAACGGACCAGACTGAAGTTGGTTTTGTGATCATCCATAGAAACAAGTATGTTTTTTTCTTTTATCACATTGTTAGCAGAGTGACATGACGTTGGTCCTGAAGAATGCCACGAACCTCTGGTCATCAAGGCAGAAACATGTTGACCTAGTCTGATAGGGAACATCCATACCCTATCGCTCACACTGTCTTTTAACTCTGTCCATAGGGGAGACTCGTTAAAATAATTTTCCCCATATGAGATAGTATTAATTCACTTTTGTTATTATTTTTGCACTCTGCCCCTCACTCCCATAAAGCATTGGAGTATAAAAACACCTCACGCTCCTCTCCTAAGGGAGAGTTGCAGCCCACACTGTACACCTTGCGGGCACAGTGTGCAAGAGGGAACCCAATGATGAAGCATGTCACCTTTGGGTGAGTGAGGGTTCTCGTCTTTAAAAATCAATTGCTTTTTTCATTATTTTTAGTTTTTCACACCCATATTCACACTTTAGTTAGGTTACCATCCGGTTATCTTTTGTGCGTATTATGGTGTTACAACACTAGTCATAAGAGAGTGGAAGTGATAGAGTGCTTTCAGCAATCTATTTTGTATGGGTGCAATATATTCATGGTTAAGACGTACTCGCATGTAGTTTATCGTTTGCAGTGTTTTATGATTATTAAGATGTATTTAGTTGAACCCTTTAAACATTAATCATAGTGAATACAATCAAGTAGGACAGTATATGTATTGAAATTCCTGAATGTATAAGATACAGGATGATATTATATTCATATAGTGTAACAGTGATTAGTTTAAGTTGTCCGAGTCTAGGCCCAAACTTGCAGATTGTTTTTAGTTTCGCATCTTCTTGGTCTCTCAAGAAATAAATAATTAAATGCATGTTGTTTTAAAAAAACAGAGTGTTCTCATCCTACTGCAGGTGCAGGAATGCAAACTCGTTATTTTCAGATCGAAGTAGATACTCGGAATGTTTTTGAAGATGGCTGGAAAGCGAGACGGGAGGACGCCTTTCATGTCTGGCCTATCTGGGAACCAAGGCCATTCGATCAAAGAAGATTTAATTAAAAGGCTCCTGGAAATTTACCACACAGACAAAGTTGCAATGGAAAGTTTATGATGACGTATTGCCAATTGAATCCCATGTTTTTGTATGACGCGCAGGGACACTGAAACCAGACTTCTGCTAGCTTTCGGAGGAGAAGGAGCATCTTAAAGCAAGCTCCAAGGCCTTAAGCTAAGCAACCCATTTGACGTGAGTACTTCTGAGGAAGTCAACACGTGCTGACACCTTTGGGAAATGATGGAAGGGAATTAGGTAGGACCACCATTTGGAGCAGTGTAGGGAAAGATATTTTATTTCTTCCTAATGAAAAGGGACCTAGACTCTGCATCTATTCTTTGTTGCATTCTGATTTTGGAGTTTACCATTTTATGCCTTTTGTGCCGAATAACCTATATTCGTAGACTCGGCTCTGTATTGATCTTCTTGTATCTATATACTTTGATTCTGCACTGTGTCTACATCCAATTGTGTTTGGCCTTATAATAATTCGACAAAACTAAAGTTCGGAGTATGTGGCCCTTTAAGGCATGTCTATACTGAAAGTATACTCCTGAATTGTTTTGCTCCCCTTAACCACTTTTAGTAGGTAAATAAAGAACATCTGCGTCAAATTTGGAGAGGAAAATAAGGGGTGCAATTTGGCGTAATCACTAGCATAAGAGTAACGATCAGTCACGTGCTAGGTTTTAGCTACCTTAGCACCATGAAACCACTTGGTGAACTTGCGCTCTAGAAATATATGTAACATAACATAACAAAACAAGAAAGGAATAAAAAAGGTATTGATGCAGAACAAAGAATACAAAAGACTGACAGAATATGAATGGCAGTACAGACATGATAAGATCTCACCAGTACATTAAGTCACCAGTAGCAGGACTACACAATCAAGAACGCCCTAGTATTCTAGGGCATCATCTAGCAAAATGCATTGAGAAGAGGGCAGTGAATCTGAGACCTGGTCATCCAGGCATAATTCTTTAAGAATCAGGCAAGTGTATGCTTGCACCAGGTCCCAACAGACTTGAAGCCACTGTGGCCCTCTGGATTATTGTCAAACTGCAAGGAACACCTCACAATGTAGTAGCATTGCAATAATCAGCAACCACTCCTATCACATGTTGACTATATGCTTTCATTTGACCCTGTACATCACTCCATATTCATGTATGTAGTAAACCACCGAAAAACACATCAAAGCATTGCATGACATTTTGGTGACCGATTCAATTGCAAGTCATACAGTTTAATGTATCACCTCAAGATGAGTGACACAAAACCGGGATTACCATGCAATCTCCAGGAAAGAGCAAAGTGTGACTCAGTTAATGAACTCGGTGTATTTAAGACCTGGTCAACCACATACTAACACTCGAAGAATGATTTCCTCTTCAATTGTGGGTGGAAGTCATGTTGTGGTATGTGTAGTTATAACAAGGAGTGCAGGCCCTCAACAGCACTGAATTCTTCCAGGTTCACCTCTGGGACCAAGACGTCAGCAATCTAAGAATTCTGAAAAAGTTAAAACAATACAGCATTTATTTATTTATTGTATTTGTTTATAGTTAATGTGAACCAGGCCCCATAGTACACCAGAGTGCTCTATAGGGGTCAATAGGTAATATGATCAAATACAAGAGGAGGGGGATGTAAATATAGTTTGACATATTTTCATGGTATAGATTGAGGGTATACACCTTGAGCTAATTCAGCCAGTCTATATACATAGAGTAACAAATTGTAGAAAAGAGGAAAGGCAGCACCGGAAACCATCAGAAGAAAGTGAAACCCCATTGTCACAAACATTGTGTGTAGAGCTTTAGCAGAACACAAATGAGGGATGGTTTTTAAACAGGAGTTTTTAAGATCTTTTTGAATGTCACATGGCAAATCACATAACAGGCAGAGAGCTCCAAATTCTTACGGCCCACACCCTGAGACTGAATATGAGAAAGAGTGTGCCAATGTGGGGAGCATTCCATACAAGAGCAAATTATGGGCCTCGTGTAAGTATAGGCAGATTGCAAATAGTTTGCTACTAATACTGCACCATCTTTTTGAGACCTGTCATTTTGTGATATGACTTATGTACCAATACTAAAGTTGACAAAAAAGGAGCTGTTCCTATTGCATTGCAAGGTCAAGACTGATTTGCATATGACTGGGTACAAACTGAGGTTCTATGGTGTACAACATAACGATGGACTGGGTAGCAGCCCAGAGTAATTACCAGTGGCTGAGATTAATTCAAGCATTTCATCCATCACGTTTTTGCATACTTCAGTGTGATGTACTAAGTGGGATAGGTATACCTAGATGTGGGTCCTGTACACACAGTGTGCTACTGGAGCCAAGCTATAGCCAACTGATGACTCCTACTAAGGGTGAAACCGGTCTTCGGTTGCTTGTGTTCCAGCTCAGGGAGGAGCTAGCCTTAAAGTTCGGACTGGACTGTTTCCAGTGCATCAGGGTCAAGATTGTTTGAATATGGGTGGGTCCAAACTGAGGTGGCAAAGTGTGCAAAATAACAATGGAATGGGTTACGGCCTGAGTAATTAAAAGTGCCTGAGATTAATTCAAGACTTCCAGTCATCACTATTTTGTTTATTTCCATGTGACACCTACACTGAGATGGGTATGCCCATATGTGGGTCCCGTGCATACCATACCACTAGAACCAAGCTATACCAGACTGATGAGCTGTAATAAGGGTGAAACTGGCCTTGAGTTGCTTGTGTTCCAGCTCAAGGAGGACCTGCCTCGGCAGTTCGAGCTGGACTGTTCCCACTGGATCAGTGTCAAGAATGATCTCCATATGACTGGGTCTAAAATGAGGTGGCACGGTGCAATAAAATAATGATGAACTGGGATGCAGCCCGAATAATTATCAGTGGCTGAGATTATGTCAAGCATTCCATCTATCTTTTTTTTTATACTTCAGGGTGACATCCTAAGTGAGATGGGTATGCCCAGACGTGGGTCCCATGCATACTGTAGCCATGGAACCAAGCTATACCCGACTGATGAGTCCTAATAAAGCTGAATCTGGTCTTGGGTTGTTGTGTTCCAGTTCAGGAATAACCTGACCTGGCAGTTAGTTCTGGACTGTTCCCTTTGGAGCAAGGTCAAGATTGATTTCTATACGGCTGGGTCCAAAGTGAGGAGGCACGGTGTGCAAGCTAATGATGAACTGGGATGCAACTGAGTAATTATCAGTGGCTGAGATTAATTCAAGCATTCCATCCATTACTTTTTTGTATACTTCAGTGTGACGCCCTAAGTGGGATGGGTATGCCAAGTGGTAGGTCCTGTTCACATTGCTCAACTAGAACCAAACTATACCCAACTGATGAAACCAATCTTAGATTGCTTGTGTTGCCATTGAGGAAGGACTGGGCTTGGCCATTGTGGTTGGACGGTTCCCATTACAGAAGAAGAAGACTTATTTACATATGACTTGGTCCAAACTGAGGTGGCATGGTGTGCACAATAATGATGGAATGGAATGTGGCCCGAGTAATTACCAGAGCCTGTGATTAATTCTAGCATTCAATCCATTACTTTTTTATACACTTCAATGTGGCACTCTATGTACTAAAACGTCACATCACAAAATGGCTTTTGAAGAGGATCACAAAGTGAACTGCCTAATTAACTTTAAATAGGCAGCTCACTATTGATGACTTCCTTCAGTTCGGTACGAACACAGAGATGATGTCCATTCATTTGACCTGCCCAATGGATTTTATTTTTTTTAAATCAACCATTGTCCCTTAAAGGAAAACTTTCAATTTTTTCTCCATTTTGGACGACATTGTCAGAGAATGCAGTTGCCCCCTGGACCACTGTCTGCTCTACCCCAAACTTCCCCAGCCCACCTCCCGGAGACCACACAACATGTCTCTCTAAGGGGAAGTTGCAGCTTGGGGTCAAAATCCCCTTTTCAAATCAGGTACCACCCCAGCTTGTAAATCAGTATCTCATCAACAGATTAGTACTGGAGTTGTGGTCACAAAACATTGTTACATGTCATTGTAAATCAGAATTTGGAGTTGGTGCCCTTTTCACACCCACTTCAACCTGCATTTCAAAATGTGTCACAAAACCGCTATTGCAAGTTGAAAAGGCATAGGAAAAGGATTTACTAATAGTAAAAAAAACATTTCGCAGTCGCTAAAAAACCTGGGATTTTGCTTATCAAAAGATGAACCACTGTAAAAGAGCTTTGTGTATCAGCCCTAAATATGAAGGGGCAGATTTACAAGAACTGACGCATCTCTGCATATCAGCAGAGATGCGTCAGTTAAGTGAGTCTGTCGGCGTAAAAGTTACTCTGTGATTGAGTCGTGGCGGAAGCACGACCAAACTCCAGCACTGCTCAGAGGCAGCCTATACTTGCTGTGCTGCGTCACTCCTTGAGCCTGCTTCAAGCAGGCGCAAGGTTTTGACGCAGCGGCGTCGTAAAAGTGACTCAGTGAAATCTTGTAGATTTCACTGCGTCACTTTTACAAAGCTTTCTTGCGTGGGAACGCCCACCCTGCATACATTATACTTAACGCAGGTATAATGTGACGCAGGGCTTTACAACGTGACACATCACCCTCGATGCGTCACGTTGTAAATTTGTAGCAACATGGCGCATTGTTTACGACGCCGCTGCGTCACAAAAGTGACGCAACAGTGGCATAAATGTGTCGGACTTGTAAATCTGCCCCTTATTGCCTTTATCTTGCATCCATACCGATGGAGTGATTAGACGTTTAACAATCTCAGAATAATCTCATGTGTGCAATATATGTTTTTCGGAGGACAATGCATGGTGTGGGTGTTTGGTTTCTTGTCTGGTCAATAATCAATCAGATGACCTTGCCCTGAAGGAAGCAACTGAACCAGACTGAGGGATTCCATCAGCACTAATGGGTATACTGTAGGATGATACAATAGCCACCCACAGGATCTTGCAATAAATGGCAAGGAACCCCATACAAAGCAACGGAAATCGCACGAGCAATCTGCTCAGCTGACCTGACGCAGACTCAGGCGATGGTGAAATGAGCTTTGGCTGTCATAACCAGTCTACGGTCTACGTAAACACGAGTTCGTGTTTATTTTCAGGACTTTCGAGACTGTATCTTGTCTTGCTCGATTCATCTAATGATTTCCAGGTTCTTCGTATTTTAGTCGAGTAACGAGAACAAGCTTCGACTGTAGAGTTATCAGACTTTAGGGATGACCAATAAAAAAAGACATACTTTCTCTATTTCCGCCGTTATATTAATAACACCATAACATCGATTATATCTAGAACAAAAGTTAATTCCACAATACATTGCAAGGGAATGAGTATTTTTCGGACTAGAAAATTATATTTGCTCACCAGTTCTATGATAAATCAGGATATCAATGAAAATGAAATTGACCCACTGCAGAGACGAATACCTGATAAAAATGTTGTCTCTTCTTTCTAGATGCTGCAGGCAATCCAGACGTGATACATCATATTTCCATTGCTCACCTCTTTCTTAGCCAGCATGTAGGACACTGAATTTTACTTCATTGCACTGTAGGGTTTGTGAATTGTGTAGAGTGGCGCATGAGCCCCAATCACGTTTGGATGGCTGGATGCAGTGTAGAGGCTAGAGAAAAGGCAGAAAATATGCAGAAATGTAAAATCTAGAATAAACCAGATATTTTCCAAATTTGGCAGTCAGATAACCTGGCAGTAGCAGCTGTCAGGTGACCTAGCACATCTTTCACAGCAACAGGAGTGCCAACCACATGAGTTATGAGATGGAACAGAAGTTAATGTGGAGGAGTGGATATGTGAGGCATGCAGATGAGGCCATGCTAAAGAAAGGAAAGGAGGGGAAGAGAATTAGATGCTAAAAGAGATGGAGGAAGTGGCTTTGTAGCAGCCAGGAAGATGGGACCACAGTGGTACAAAAGACAAGAAGAATGGCCTAGGACATTATGGGGTTATGAAGGACAATAGTCCTGAAGCTAACGTAGAGAATGGGGTGCAGACACTGATATCGTTCAAAGCAGAAATAGTCTGGCAACTCTCCCAGCTAAAATGTATGCAAAGCATGGGATGCAAGAGTTGTGCACTGTGGTGTCAACCCTAAGATAAGCCATTGGAAATAGCTACACTCTCTTCAGTCTTTAATTACTGTTCAGCCACCTCCACAACCAGCTCAAGGGGATATATGATGCATAAACACTTCTTTCCTGGTGGGTAATCTGATGATCCACCAGAAGCAGTGCATGACTGACTGCATGGAGGGTGAGGCAAGAAGATGAGCTGAAAGAAATATATTATTTGAGACCAAAACAACAAAAATCCAATTAGTAGAACCAGAGATTACACATTTTAAAATGTTAGGTAAGTATAGCGCAAAAAAGCACAAAGCGTCACTTTCTGGTATCTGGTCGTGTGAAACCAGGTAAAAGTCACAAGTTCACCGCAACTGCGATGGAGCATGGGTTGGATACAGGGACCAGGTTAGTCCTGCTGAAAAAGTTACATTCAAATATCCAGCACGAAGATTTCTGTTTGTGGTAGAGAAGGCCAGGAGGAGCAGAGACAGTGTTGCGGATGGTCTTCACTGTATTGCGAAAATCTTGTCGGGCTTCACAGATGGTCATTGCTGGAGATTTGTATTGGCAGTCACCGTGAGCTGTCAATGCTCTAGCACAAAGTTCAGATCTTGAGTTGCCGGGCATTACCAGCGGTCGCTGTGGCGCATAGAGTCAAGTACACTGGACCTATACGTTGACTGGTGGTGTTGGTGGCAAAATCTTGGCGCAGTCAGGCTTGTTCCCAGTTGTGAAGAGCCAAAACTTTCAGGATTTCTCCTTTCATTGAAAGGGGAGCTCAACTGATGCCACGTCAATGGTTCAGGACCTGAGGGCAACTTCTTGAGGATCAAGAACTCACTCCGGCAGAGGCCAGCAGGGCTCGGGCAGGTTCAGTTGCAGGTTCAGGTAGTAGGTCAGCTGGGCAGATGCCGGAAGGACTCTGGTGCTTGTTTTATCCGTATATCACAGAACAGGAGGTCACTCAGCTGACCCTTGGAGTACCTTCAGCCTGGGAGGAAGGATACAGGTCCAGTCTTCCTTCTCAGCAACTAGGCAGCAGAGTTGCAGCACAGCAGAGTACTAGTCCTTCAGGCAGCAGAGCATTACAGCAGTCCTTCAATGGTATCCACAAGTCCAGGGGCATACTGAAGAGTTGGGTCTGAGGGTCCAATATACTTGGTGCCAGCTTTGAAGTAGGAAAAACATATAGAGGTTTCTACCCCAAAGGTGCTTGGAATTTCTTGTCAGCCTGCTTCAGCCCCAGCTTGTCTGGGGTCACAAAAGACTGGCGTCAATCCCTTAGTAAGTGTGCTCAGTCCTTGTGATGTGCAAGCGTGGTAGGTGACAGCTCTACCCCCTATCAAGTCAGAGAATGCCCATCCTGCCAACACCTATTCACCCTTTGTCACATTGTTTGGGAGCAATACACACAGACCCACAGGCAACTACATCTAGAATTCAGGCTGCAGGCACCAAATGTTTAGGACAAAAAAATGCAACTTTCTAAAAGTAGCATTTTCAGAATTGTGTCTTAAAATTCGACTATGCCATTAATTAAGGTTTTTAATTGCAATTCTTTAGAAACCAAACTCAATATTCCTATCTACTGCAAATTGAAAGTTATCACTTATTAAATGTAAGAGTGTAACCCAATGTATTCCTATGGGAAAGGTAGGCCTTGCAGTAGTGAAAAACGAATTTAAGAGTTTTTCGCTACCAGGACATGTAAAAGTTAAGACACATGTCCTACTTTTTAACTAGACCACGCCGTACCCTGTTGGCAGTTTAAACTGTTTAAACTGCACACACAAACTGGGTGGCACAATAGGTGCTGTAGGTCCACTAGTAACATTTAATTTAAAGGCCCTGAGTATATGTAGTACAATTTTACTAGGGAGTTACAAGTAAATTGAATGTGCCAATTCAGTGGAACACAAATTTACCAAGGTTAGTGGAAAGAGCACAATCACTTTAGCACTGATTAGCAATAGTAAAGTGACCAGAGTCTCATTTTGTTGTTTAAAACTTACTTATAAAATTAGTTTGGTTTTTTTCTTGTGTTGTGCTTTCACTATATTACTGTTCAA
The DNA here is from genome assembly GCF_964204655.1 of Triturus cristatus. Classification (NCBI taxonomy): domain Eukaryota; kingdom Metazoa; phylum Chordata; class Amphibia; order Caudata; family Salamandridae; genus Triturus; species Triturus cristatus. Next base: position 429,414,365 of record NC_140593.1, read on the forward strand.
GTACTAAATAAATACTTTAGGCCTAGCCTCTAAGTTAGGCATGACTGCTTTTATGCCCAGCTATCCAACGGTTAAGGGCAGCTTTATTTAGTGAGTTTTATGGTTCACCCTGACAAGGATTGTGATTATTATTTGAGTGGGTCTCTCACCCCTCGCAACTAATAATCCAGTTTCTTACAGACCTAGTGTATGGAGTTTATGGCAGCATCACTACTTATATGCGTGAGGTCAGTCAGGATATTACCCAATCTGATTTCCGAACATCAATTAATCAGCTAACAATATTGCTTGAGTACAGCAACCGTTGTTCTTCACCCAATTGCACACAGGGGACCCCAAATAGTCAGCCCCCTTAATAGCCAGCTTCAACAGGGACATAAGCCACAAGGGATTGGCCCAGCTGAGATTGACTCCTTCAATCATGTCCTTGAAGAGGCCCTAGCACCAATTGGTCCTTAAAGAAAGAATAAGCTGCATAAAAGCATTGCAACAACACACTTAAACTTCACTCTCAGAAATCACTCTTAAGATGAACATGTGAGAAATCACCTCTATTTGGTCCAAAACGGATCTACTGATGACAAAATAGCAAACCTGAGATCAGAAATCAAATCAACCAAAATCTGTATTGTCACATTTCGGAATATACTAGCCATTATAGAAAACTATATTGACTATCTTGAATTCTGCATGAATACTGCCCTTGCCTGGTGGCGGATTATATAGCACATACAAAAGAAATGTAGGGACTTGAAAGATAAAGCATGACAACGTATATTTTTATGGAGTGCCTGAAAAGTGGAAAAGAATAACATGGAGGGCTTCCTGGAAAGATTAAAGCATTAGCTCACTTGCATAGAATTCTCCCCGAAACTATAGTTTTATCAGGATGAGTCATGCCATCAATGATACTCATCTGAGACCCATCATTGCCTACTTGTAAGGCACCAAGAAGCATGACAAACAATGAAAGCAGCTTGGGCAAATCGCCCATTCGTGCGGGCTCACCACATGGTACACAGATCTGCAGACTTTCATATGAATTTGTCGCTCTGAGACCAAAAATTGAAATATTAGTATGGCCTTTCACAACCTTCAAGAATTTAGATTACCATAGAAGGCAAATGCTCAGAATACACAGAACCTGGTGAATATTTTCTGGACAGCCGGAAATCTACAGACATGAAATTCTCACTTGATCATTGATACTCTCAGTGTGAACCAGACTCACCAAAGCAAACCACTAAACATCACCACATGTGATAGGATACCACACAAATGTGCAGACAGAACAGGGCTGAACCTCTATGTAGAAATTATGAAAATACCAACAAAAAGTCAATACTGACACAACTAAATATATAACTAGCCTAGCCTTGCTGACAATAAATGGGCCTGACCCCCTTTTTGTCTTTTCGTTCATAGTTTAAATGTGAGCATGGACAGGGACATATCTAGATCCTTACTAAAACAGAATAGACAAGACATCTTACCCATACTTAAAGAGTCAGATGCAATCAGGTGTCTTTTGCATCTCAGGCCAGCCAAACACACATGCGCATTTAGGTTTCTCCAACCCGGCTGTATTGAACAGCCAAGTTGGAGAAACAGCGCAGACTCCCTGTTGTGAGCGGAGCGTCAAAGCAGCCCGCTCAGGCCAATCCCAGCGCTGCATTGCATGACAGCAGCGCGGGGATTGTACAGGGACTCAAATGCTGCCCAGTGCCTTCTGGGGCAAGGAAGAAGACCACTGAGGCGCGATGCAGGAGGCGGCTGGCAGCTTCAGGTAAGTCTTTTTTACTATTAAAATCCCCCAGCGCTCCCCCATGCTCCCCCTCCACCTGCCCACCATTTTCTGTATGTGGTGGCCATCACTGCGCCTGAAGATCTAGAAGTCCATGAACACTGAGAATGTCCAGGAGCAGTGGGTGCTGCTGACCTGTTCGTTGTATTGTAATTAGCTAGTGTGCGACTGTGAAAGTCATGGAATGCCTGCAGCACCTTCAAGTACCCTTTCTTCAACTGGCCTAATTATTTAGAAGTCACTAACTCTGCTGGAGTAACACATTCAAAACCAGCAAAATGCTCAAAGAGAAAACTGCAGCAGCCAGGTAATTAGTTTCCACCTGACACCGCCAAATTCCATGAATACCCTTAGACTGTATTTTTCTCATGAATATTGTTTGTTTCGTGCTGCCCCATACTAATTTTGATCACTTTTTAAACCCTTATTAGTTTTTTATGTTATTTTATTTTTCACGTTAAATATTTTGGGGTACGTGTATAGGTAGTATGAACTTCTATGTGCTTAGATTTGGTGCTTTTATTTGATTGTTTTGAGAAAACAGGCAATCCTACCTAAGGTGAGAGGTTAGTCTTATTGAAACTCACGTGCCTCTGTGAACTCCTCTCTTTGGTCAGTTTTGAAAAACAGCCACAACAAACATCAGTATTGCTCGTCTATATGGTAACCTGCAAGATATTCATCAAACATATAGATGGCTGAAAGCCTATAGTCAAAGCAGGACAGAGGCGCAACTAGAGCCAAATTTCGGGGGGGGGGCTGAGCAAAAATTTCGGGGGGGGCTGAGCAAAAATTTCGGGGGGGGGCTGAACTTTAAGCAATAGGCAGAGTGGAGCTGCAGGGGCTCTTAGAAGAGGTGAAGCAACAGCGAGGCCTCATTAACATGCAAATGGTCTTTTAAAGACCTGTGAAGTGCTCGGGTGCGGCTGCTTTTTTGCCCGGGAAGGTGTCTCATCCCGGGCTGCCACACGCGACGGGGGGGGGCTGAAGCCCTGTGAGTCCAATGGGTGTTGCGCGCCTGAAGCAGGACATACACTATGATGGCCTACCCAAGATGGCCGTAAATTACATCCGCTCCACCTTCTTTACACCCTCTGCTTTGTGTCGTCTTCTGTCTCCTTTGTGTCGACCTTTAGCCAGCTCTAGCCCAGCAGACAGGAACATCTCAAAGATACTTGGACCAGAGAGCTTTTACCAAACTTCAGGTAATGATGAACAGGGAACGATGGAGCTGATAAAGGTGACATTTTACCACGAGAGCCTGTGCACTAAAGAATGATCCTACCACGGTTGCAATATTAGGGCCTCCCCTTTTAACCATTGGGCAATGCTAAAAATATCAACATTCGTAAGAAAGCATAATATATTATTAATAATATAAGAAGCCGACCTATGAATGCAGAAACTATTCGAATGTATCGTTTTACAGGGCTATATTTTTATTTTTATCGAGTGTTTTTTTGAATAGTAGCACTTGGTCTTCATTTAATCAGGTCATGCACAAATGCAGACAAGTACTGAGTACGTAAACAATCGTGGCAAACTGGATTTCAGAATGATAAATAATTAAGACTAAAATGTGTAATGTGATACAATAAGCCAGGCATTTATAATGTTACATAACCGCTATTTTAAACTCGCAGAAAATTGGTCCCAGCTGGGGTATAGAACTCTATACATCCTTCAGTCTGACGTCGGGATATTTCATTAAAATCCAGTACCTACAGTAATCCCCAATCAGAAGCCTGATTGCACGCATCCCTTTTGTTCCACGCTTATATTATCCATCATCCCTGCATTCAAATGCCCCTATATTATCTTGGCATTTTATCCGGTGCACTCAGTACAATATTTCACTCTATGCGCTGCTCAGATGTGTGCATTCATGTCCTAACCATAACACTGAATTCTAGGTACCTCTTCTTCCTGAAGCAAAATGCGGCAAAAGTGGTTTACTAAACGTGAAGAGCCAATTATCCCCCAAAAAAACCCACAGGTATATTATTTAATGAACTCAGCCAGGAAGTGTCCCTTAACTTTTTTTTCTAACAGTCATTGAGAGAAATTATGTCGCCCAAATGTCACTGTTTCTTGCCGCGCAAAGTATATGTTTGGCCTGTAACGTTAATTACTGTCACAACATTTTCAGTTCTCAGTACTTGAATCACATGGTACGCCTGTGTGTGAACAGGAACTGTATCAGGCAGTGTATGTTTGTACATGATAATCCGATATCAAAGCAAACTCTATTAACTTGTGGAAACTGCCTAGGGTGTGGTAGGTGTCAAAAGAGTCAATATGTTGAATGTTTAGGCCAATTCTGAGACTGGCAGAAGAACTGCTTCCAGTAGTTCCCATATCCACATTTAATTTTCTACGGTATGCTACCTACAGCAGTGCAGTAATGGGTACCTTGTTGTAATATGAGGGCAGGTCTTTACCAATATGAACCTGGAGCCACGTGGCTACGAGGTACTTTTTTAGGTCTGGCACGACCTTTAGTTTTTTAAAAAAATGTATGTATAATACACTTCTTTCTAGCTGCCTTCAGTGAGTTCTCGTCATCCATTGGTCTGATGTTGTGTCATTCATATTTTTCTTCCATACACAACAGAATTCAGCATCAAGCAGTGGGTCAGTCCACTTCAGCCATAGAATACGACATTCTGCTCTTTCACCAGAGCACATTGACACACAAAGTAGTTCCGTTATAGGAACTACTATTGCAACATATACTTTTTGAGACCAAAAATTATTTTTTTCTTCCAATGTTTTTCTTACTTATTGATGAGGACCCAGCAGCTACGAGAACAATATTTTATAAAACCCAAGGCAAAGTATTGACAAAGCAAAAAGGTTGGCAATGCCAGACAAATTGTCTTAGCCAATGCTTGTTGTTCCTTCTTAAGCTCTTATTTGCAATCAGAAATGTATACCTCTTATTAGGGTTCAATCTTCCCACCATCTGTAACAAATCACCATCCTAGTCCCAGTACATACGCCCCAACATTCCATGCACCAATATTTTCATCATCTGTACTCAATACCCTACAGCATGCCCATCAGTCCATGCATAAGAAGACTTTATGTGCAGAACAATACAGTGACGTGAGCTCACTACACAGCTACCCATGGTGCTATCAGCAAAGGGGGACTAGAATTTCTATAGAAACTACAAATTTGGCCACATTATCAGGAGCATGGAAGGCAAATGATAATTTTTACGTGTTAAAAAACGTTGCACCAGCATGAGGGCAGAAAGCAGAGGCACTATATTTAAGAGAAAGCCATCTATAGTGATTCCACTTTGTTAGATTTGGGGGTCTCTAGTTGGCACAGGTAGGTACTTGTGACAAATAGGGACCCTTGCCTCTAGTCAGGGTAAGGGGGTACACTCCTAAAATAACCCCTGCTCACCCCCTTGGTAGCTTGGCACAAGCAGACAGGCTTATCTCAGAGGCAGTGTGTAAAGCATTTGTGACCACATACAGTAATCCAGTGACAACACTACAAATGGACACCACACAGGTTTTATATAAAAAATAAGTATACTTTATATAGATTTACCACAAGACCATAAACGACAAAAATACACAATACTATTACTTTAAGATGGTAGTTTTTAGCTTAGTTCAGTTCAGTTCTTAAGATGCAACACTTTGCGTCAATGTACCTTACGATGCGTTGCGCTTCCACGACAAGCAATGTCGCAGCGATGGAAATGTGGCAAAGTTCTGGCGCAAAGAAATAAAGACGTGAAGATCTTCCAGATGCGACGGCAACAGCTCCAACTGCGACACTCTTCTCCCATGATTCGTGAAGCTTCCGCACAATGCGACAACTACAGCGGCGACATCCTTGTTCAGAAATGCGAAGGCAGCAGCTCTGATGGCGGCGCACTTCTCGGGGATGCGAGGCGCTTTCTCCGATGCGGTGCAATGCGACAGTTCCAACCGCGACACCCTTGTTCAGAAGTGTGACGGCAGCAACAGCGATGGCGACACGCTTCCTCTTCGTTGCGAGACGCTTCTCTCAATGCGGTGCAGTGCGACAACTCCAGCGGTGACACCCTTGTTCAGAAGTGCGACGGCAGGCAGCAGCGATGGCGACACGCTTCCTCTTCGTTGCGAGACGCTTCTCTCGATGCGGTGCAGTGCGACAACTCCAGCGGCGACACCCTTGTTCAGAAGTGTGACGGCAGCAGCAGCGACGGCAACACGCTTCGGCTTCGTTGAGTTGCGCTTCCAGCTCCTTGCGACACGCAGTCCCTCAGAAGGCCCAAAACAGCAGCAGGCACTTCCAAAGAACTCTGGGGAGCTGGGGGTTGAAGTCTGTTGTCCCTGAGACTTTAGCAGCGGTGACACCCTTGTTCAGAAGTGCGACGGCAGGCAGCAGCGACGGCGACACGCTTCCTCTTCGTTGCGAGACGCTTCTCTCGATGTGGTGCAGTGCGACAACTCCAGCGGCGACACCCTTGTTCAGAAGTGTGACGGCAGCAGCAGCGACAGCAACACGCTTCGGCTTTGTTGAGTTGCGCTTCCAGCTCCTTGCGACACGCAGTCCCTCAGAAGGCCCAAAACAGCAGCAGGCACTTCCAAAGAACTCTGGGGAGCTGGGGGTTGAAGTCTGTTGTCCCTGAGACTTTAGCAGGAGGCAAGCTCTGTTCCAAGCCCTTGGAGATCCTTACCAGTTGAAATAAGCACACAAAGTCTCTTCTCCTTCCTTTGGCACTCAGGCAAACCACTGCAGGCCAATCCCCCAAGTAGCACTTCAGTTTAGGGATAGTCTCTCCTCATTTTCTTCAGGTTCCGCTCCTCAGTAAAGGTTTCTTCTTGTTCCAAAAGTGATCTAATTTCTTGGGATCAGTTCCCAATATTTATACCCCAAAATCCTTAGTCCTCTGAGGGCCGAGGGGCCTTTGCCCAGTCCAAACCAGTTCTGGAGCACTCTGTTTACATGACTCCTTCTTTCCTTTCACAGTGCAGGGCAGAAACATCAGACGCCCCACATGAGGTGGAGCCAGCATTGTGGAGGGAAAGCCCAGCCCTGGAGCACTTTGTTGACATGATTCCTTTTTTCCTTTCACAGTGCAGGCAGGGCAGAAACATCAGATGCCCCACATGAGGTGTAGCCAGCATTGTGGAGGGAAAGCCCAGCCCTGGAGCACTTTGTTGACATGATTCCATCTCTCCTGTCACAGTGCAGGGCAGAAACATCAGACACACCACAGGGGGTGAAACCAGCACTGTGGGGGGCAGGCACTATCCTATTCAGGTCCCAGGTGCAACTCCTTCCTCCCATCTGGATGCAGATTTCTCTATTCACCACTGGGCGGACTCACCCTGTCTCCAGGAATTCCCCAGCCCTGTCACTCAAACTCCAGACAGGGAATACACAGCCTAGCAGAGGCAGGTTTGAATGGTTAGACAAGAAAATACCTACTTTCTAAAAGTGGTATTTTCAAACACAGAATGTTAAAACCAACTTAACTAAAATATGTATTTTATCATTCTGAGTTCAGGCATACTAAATTCGAATTTCTACCATGTTCCCTGAGTCAGTTTAGGATTATAAAATGTAATAACCAAACTGCCCATTCTGGCCTATGGAGAACAGATAGCCTTGCAATAGTGAAAAACGAAAATGGCTGTAATTCACTATTAGGACATGCCAAACACATTAGGGCATGTCCTACCTTATACTTACAATGCACCCTGCCCTTGGGCCTACCATAGGGGTGTCTGATATGAAGAAAAGGAAAGGTTTAGGGACTGGCAAGTGGGTGCACTTGCCCAGTCAGCATGACAGTACCAGACTGCACGCAGGTTCTGCAATAGCAGACCTTAGACACATTTTACAAGGCTGCTTCTGTGGGTGGCACAACCAGTGCTGCAAGCCCACCAGCAGCATTTGGATTTACAAGCCCTGGGCACACTCAGTGCACTATACTAGGGTCTGACAAGTAAACCAAATCAGTCAATCATGGAATCACTAATCAATACATTCATTTACAAAAGGGAGAGCATATGCACTTTAGCACTGATCAGCAGTGGTAAAGTGCCCAGAGTCATAAAACAGCCAACAACAGGTTGGAAAAAATACAGGAGGAAGGCAAAAAGTTTAGGGATGATCCTGCAAAAAGGGCCAAGGCCAACACACTTTGTAAAGTTCTCTCTAGTTAGGTGACTTGTTAGACCCTCACTAATCAGAATAAGAACAAACATAGCCCCTTTTAGTTAATAAGGGCCTTATTTAGACTTTGGAGTACAGCAACTACTCTGTCAGTGTGATGGAGTAAAATACTCCATCACCTTGACAGAGTAACTGTACTCTGAATTTAGAGTTATCCGCTGGCCCAGAATACATCTCTTAAAGTTGGCAAAAACCGCTGTCACTGTGGTTCCTGTGAATGCATTAAAGGTTTAACAGACTGGGGCGGGGCGGAGCTTGCCTGACTCCAAGATGGCCGCATAGTAACGAGGCTACGACCAACCTGGCCAACAATTCGACATAATCCTGCATAAATCGCAACACTGTACTCTTGCAACCATTTGAGGCCCCCGGAGGTTGATATCGACCCTCCAATAGCTGAAAAAGCTAAGCCAAACAACAGAGGCGAACAAGTGTTTAGGCTCTGCTTGTGTGGGCCCAGGAGAGGAGAGCAACCCGTCAGAGCATACAACGGCTGCGTACCTGAGGTCGAGTTCTCCACATCAACGCAAGGCACAGGAGCTGCTACCCCGACCAGTTAACCCAGGACTTGCGAGGCAGGCGGAGAACGGGAGCCAGACTTGTGCCCCGGACCCCTCCAAACGCCCTCCTGCCCGGGCTTTTGGCTGTGCGGGGTTGGGCCTGTCCCTCCCTACTGGAAGCACCATGTGCGGTGTGTGACCGCTCCTCACCCAGCTGCGGTGGTTGCATGGGGTGGAGAGTGGGCCGTATTGCTGAGGCACGGGCTGAGGCGGCCGACCCCCTCTTGCAGGGGCAGGCCGTGCACACCTTGGGAAATAAACATTCCCAGCCAGATGGAGAGTCCATTATTACCGATCGCTGGGAGCGTCAATAAGGTGGGCCCCAAGACACTGCCACAGAAGCGAGTATAACTGGTGGAGGTGGCCGGGACTGTGCCCATAGGAGGCTATTCTGGGTGCCTTAGATTGCTGCCGCATACAGAAACTTCTAGCCTATTCTGGCTACTCCTGCGCTGTGAGGCTGGATTGTGTATGACATTCTGTTTCCGAGGCACAGCTTCTAGATACTCGTCGTTAGGGCATACTCCCCAATATAAGACACATCACCGCTATTAAATACAAAGGGGAACAACAGGAGTCAAGCTCACAAAGCGATAAAACTGTTGATGCCCAAACGAATACCTGATCACTACCAGCCTCATTCACGCTGTGACACTGAGACAGAGGAGACTCCTAACAGAAGTGCTCATCTACCTCATTTCTGATACCTCGCCCGGGCACCCCCTGTGCAGGCATATTTTCTACAATTCACTAGTGAGGAAACCAATTAGAAAAGACCAGCAGGGGAGGCTGGAACCGAGCTGGCAGGGGAGGCTCCTTGAGGGCCCTGGCTGCTTCTGATCCTATTGCAGTCCGGCGGGCAGAATGGCTCTCTGAGGCATAACAGTGTGAGCACATCGCATGCAAGAGGACCACCCGGTAAAATCAATAACTATGGGCAAAGCGGACAAAGTACAATCCAAATTGCAATTTGGAGCTCCCAAGACCCCCAGGTAAAGGGACTCGGAGGCACAGTTGGCGGATTTGGACCCGGAAACCGTGGAGCACTCAGTAGATCCCAATCTGAAGAAAATACTCTCAGCCATGCAGAGAAAATTGACGGCAAGATCAATGCACTAACATTCCAAATGGACCGAATGATGGAACGCCTACACAAACATACTGAAAGACTTGACACAGTAGAAAGGGTTTCCAATGTGGGAGATATAGTACTGACCAAAACTGTGAGTGCTAAAAAAGCAGACAAACTCATTCATGCACTGCAGCTTAAAACAGAAGATCTAGATTTCCGTTCCAGGAGAAACAAGATCCAAATCGTAGGAGTGGCAGAATCCAATAATATCAACAATATGGAGTAATTCATCGAGAACCTCCTCTGCCCTCTACTGGGTAGAGACCCTTTCTCTGCAATATTCGTAGTGGAACATGCACACAGGTCCCTGGGGCCACATCCAGTCCACGGGAGCTAAACCAAGACCGATAATAGCACGCCTACTGAATTACAGGGATCGAGATGCGCCACTGCTCAAAGTGCGTGAGTTAAAATCCCTCCAATATGAAAGCTCAGAACTCTCACTATACCCAGACTTCACACAACAAGTCCAGGACGCCCGTCAACTCTTCCAGACAGCCAAACGACAATTGCGAGATCTCCAGCTGGAGTTCAGTATGCTGTGCCCCGCCAAGTTGCGTATCCTTGCGGATCGGAAAACGCACTACTTCACGGACCCAAAGCAAGTGGCACATTTCATCAAACAAAGGGGAAGAGCAGGAACGTGATGGAACTCCCCACAACACAATGCCGCTAATGAAGAGATACTGCAAGATGACGAGGAACAGTGATACACAAAGCATATGCTGTGAGTAGGCTCCCTACAGGGACTAGTGTGTAAAATGCAACTGTTGGCCACCCCGACATAGAGACTGTTGCCAGAGAACACACTTTGATATGAGATATTTGTTGCTGCCTACAAGAGGGCCTCAAGACTCAACGCCAGATTCATGGTAAGACTGTTCCCAGTTAACCTCTGGCTTTGTCGCTAGACTAGAGGGGGGCATAATGGAGATAAGCCCCCAGGGCCCTGAACATTGACTCTTGTGCACTCAATGTCCCGTCTGCAGGGGCAAGTCGCCGCTTGAGTTCTGCTCCATGGGCCCCTAGGTGTTGGGGCACGTGAGCATAGTTAAATCTACAAATGTTGATGCCACTATCCGGTTATGGCCGGGGAGGAGTCTGGGGCCGGGCGACATCCACCCTTAAGTGTTTACCACAGAATACCAAGTTGGGGTTGTTATAAGTTCTCCTATGGACTTACAGGGATGGGAGGGACAAAGGTCAGCCAAGCAGGAGTTTTATGCTAATTGCGTGGGATGGATGTGGTTAGGGGAATTATTCTGTTTAATGTTAATTAAAAAATGTGAAACTGTTACTGGACCGACTGTGATAAGCACCCACATTAAGAGACATCACACAGTAAAATATGGGACATGGCATACAGATCCAACAGGCCTGCATGCAGATACGGTTCCTTACATGGAATATTAGGGTACTCAATGATCAGCACAAAGTCCGCAAAGTAGTTGCATACCTCGAGACACTCGGTGCAGGTCGCGTTCCTACAGGAAACGCAGCAAACAACAGTCGTATGTTATCCCGCAACGATTACGTGGCCAGTACTGCACTGCGGGATTCACATTCCATGGCCAGGGAATTCTGATCTGGGTTGATTGCAGATCTAAGATCCAGCTACAGGAGGTGTTTGCAGACCCAGGGGGCAGATTTGTTATATCACGGGGCAGCACAACGAAATGGGAAGTGGTTCTGGTAGGGGTGTACGGTCCAAATTTTGATGATCCACAGTTCTAAGTTCTACGAGGCGCTGGGATCACGTCTAGCGCGCTGGAGCATGCTGCCACTGATCTGGTGAGGGGACTTTAATTGGATACTGGACCCAACCTTAGATCGATCCAAAGGACCCCTTCCGACGACCATCTGCTGTGGCCAGAGCCATCGGAGATATGTTAGGTACACTAGACTTGGTAGATATCTGGAGGCAGCAGAACCCCTGGGGTACCGGATACACACATTACTCAGCAGCACACAATATACACACCAGGATAGACTAATGGTTAATATCTAGAGACTTAACACCTTGGGTTGTGAGATGCAAACCACTTCCACGTACCTCTTTGGATCATTCACCAATAGTGCTTGAACTCGAGCTAAGAGGACAGAAAGCCGCCCCATTCACATGGCGGTTTCCCCCCTAATCATTACAGGATCTGGTATTTCGGACCGAGCTAGCAACTGCAATAGCTGACTTTTTCCCTCATAACGTTGGATTGGTAGAAAGCTTCACTATGGTGTGGGAGACATTTAAGGTTTACATTAGAGGCATAACAATTGCTAAACTTTCTGGAGTCCTTCGATCTCTAAGGGGTAGACTCTCTACACTAGAAAAGGAAATAGTGTCTCAAGAGACTAGGCATAGAGACACAAGACACAGATACTGGGGGAACTCAAAGTTAAAATAACTGACTTCCATGAGACTGCTAATAGTGAGGTGTTGCATATGGGGAAATACGTTTCAGCACGTGTCAGTGGAGAAGGGGAGAGACCCGGGGCAACCTTGGCCGCACTTATGCGACGTAGGCAGGACCTAAGGAGCAATATCACATTGGCAGATGAGCGAGGGGAGTTAATGCAGGATGACAGTCATATTGCAGGGAGATTCCACCAATACTACTCAAATCTCTACACAACCAAAATCACCCCAGATGATGAGGCATTGAGCGATTACATAGAGCAATTCGCTAGGACTTGGCTAACCAACGAACACAGGGAGCATCTGATGGCTCCAATAATCATAGACCAAATAAAGCAAGCACTAGCAGGCATGCAATCTGTCAAGACTCCATGGTCAGACGGTCTCACAGTAGCTTTTTATAAGGCATTACAAGAACTCCTCTTACCACATTTGATAACTCTTTTTGAGGAAATGGTGACAGCAGGCACTATGCCCCGTACCATGCGCGAAGCAATGATTGCAACTATATTAAAACGGTGTAAAGACCTCAAGGAATGCACTACATACAGACCCCTGTCCCTTTTAAATGTGGACACCAAGCTGTATGCTAAGATACTGGCCAATAGACTATCTCCACTGCTACCTGGAGAGATAAAGCAGGAACAGTCTGGGTTTGTCCCGGGGCAAAGATTCACTTCGAACCCCCGCACCCTCTATGCAACCATACAACAGATCAACTAGGAAGTAAAAGCTGCTGCGGTCTTTCTAGATGCGGAAAAAGCCTTCGATTCATTCGAGTAGGCCTTCCTGCACTCTGTACTTTGTTGCATCGTGGAGGGTGATGTATTCCTAACCCTAGTAGATATCTTATATAATAACCCTGTGGCTAGAGTATGTGTTAGGGAGTGCAGTATCTCCGCAGCTACAGATAACGAGAAGTACCAGGCAGGGATGCCCCCTTTCGCCCTTACTGTACGTTCTGACAATTGAACCTCTGGCAAGTGCCATACTAGAATACCATGGCCATAGAGGTATTTGCTTCCCAGGATATAATCTCACCATCTAAGCATTTGTGGATGACACGCTAATATACATCCCAGAAAAGAACCCAGAAAAGAACCTCACTCCGGTACTTAGAGAGGTGGAGCCCTACAGAGCCCTGTTTTGGCTCCGCATCAACTGGGGGAAATTTATAGTATTTCCTCTTACATCAGTAATACATCCAGTTCCCCTTGAGTTCCCCCTAAATTGGTCAACTGACTTGGTTAGATACCTGGGCGTACAGATTCATACGGACCCAGCAGTAGTTGCCAGAGATAACTACGGGAAAGCAATACACATGCTAGAAAAAGACACTGACCATTGGCTAAAACTCCCACTGTCCCTAGCAGGACGTATAGACATAATGAAAATGGTGGTCCTACCCAGATTTCTAGTATTATTCCAAAACGTCCCAATCCTTTTAACGAGATCATTTTTGAATAGCATTACACTCTATTTTAATCAAACTGGCATGCACTGGGAACCAACCACGAGCAAAATGGGAAACTCTCACCCTGCCATATGATATGGAAGGACTTGGCGCTCCGGACTTTGAAATATATCACAAAGCAGCGCAAAACTCCTTTGCACACTACTGATTTCATGGCCCTCCTGATTTACCCTACCTACATATAGAAGGAGATGCTGCCGCACTTGACACTCTCCACCAAACATTATTCGCCCCACCAAAGAGACGCTATGGATGCTTTGACACCCTGAATTCCATGGCACACGCCTGGTGGAGCCTTCGAGAAAAAAAGGCGGATTCACTTTTATACTCCCCTCTTATCCGGATAGACTGGTGTTCGTGGTTCAAGCTCGGGCAGGAGCAAGAGGTGGTGGTGGCCTTGAAGGCGCTGAAAGTCACAAAAATGGGGGATCTGTTTGCGGAGGCAACAGTGAAGAGCTGGGAGATGATTGTAACTGACTCAGAAGCCCTAACGAGCATGACTCGTTTCCACTTACACAGACACAGACTACGTGCATGTTAGATCCCCTAGACATTCCTGCATTATCTACCATTTTAAAAGAAAGTGAGCCCTTTAAACCTGTCACTAAACTCTACTCCACTGCACAAGAAGCCCATAGATCACTCATGACCAAATCTAGACAAGAATGGCTAAGGGAGCTGGGCAGAAACATTAACGTCAAGAGCTGGAAATACTGTTGTGAAATGACTAAGGACGTGTCACAAAATGGTAGTCACAGACTAATACAATACAAGTATAGTAACAGGGTCTATTACAGTCCTGAGAGGTTACATAGATATGGGCTCCTGAGTACAGCGACTTGCCATAGGTGCGCAGACCCAACAGCTAACTTCACGCTTGCTGCTTGGCATTGTCCTGAAGTGTTTGCCTTCTGGGAGGTTATTTTTCGAGAACTAGAACATATAACGGGGATCACACTAGAGATAGGTCCGTTTATGGCCCTATTGGGATACACAAAAGATATTGAAAAAACACACCATAAATTGATAGCAGTGGGACTCTTATTGGCCAAATGTTGTGTACCGATGCGCTAATGGCCCAGGGTCCACAATTGAAACATGGCACAGGGACATGACCTACTGCAACACACAGTTCAATGTCTATAACGATCTACTTCCCTTACGTAATTGACCCAACAACAAATGAGATAGCTACCGTACATTCTTAATGAAGAAAGAGACACTTGGGCCTGCGGGAGCAAAGAAGGGACACAACATATGATGATACTGACACAAAGTCAGCAAACACTCACCAAACATATACATTAAGGCAGATGCTGTCGTCCAGGCAACTCATCGCCTAGGCGTGGGTGCAGGTGGTGGTGGGACCAAACTCGGTATACTGTACTAAGAGGAGGGCACTGTATAAGTGGTTACAGCAATATGTATATAGTGCATTATAATTAACCAACAAAGCAAGATCCTAAGGTCATAATGTATAGAAATGAAAACGTAAGATGTAATAGGTGATGTTGAACAAAAGTACTGTGCTCTGTCCAGTCAACTGTCCTAATTGTTTATTTTCACCCAAAAATATATGTGTAAAGAAAAGGGGGGATGTGTTATGTATTACTATGTTATTCCTTTGTTCTTTTTGCTTTGCCAGTGCTTCTTAATGTTCTCTCTAGGTGTTCCATTGTCAAGATTGACAAATTGTTTTGACTGATAGTTAATGAGCTGAGCCTGCCACTGCTTGCACCTATCTTTAAACAGACCTACTAGCAACCTGCTCTTGATTGTATATTATTCCAAAAGATATAATAAAATCAAACCTTTAGCAGAACTTTTGCTTCCATCCTGAAATCTCATTTTGGTTCTAGACACTCTTAAAGATCCACCATATGAGATAGTAGAGGCGGTGGTTATGAGGATATTGACTTTGAAAACATTTTTCTGGTTGCTATAACTTTTGCCAGAAGACTGTGTGAAGTGGGGTTTTCCCATTCTTTAACATGTTTGACAACAATTTCGTACCTTCATTTGTTCCCAAAATAAAACAGACTGCAACATTAAAATGACGGTACCATCTTACTAACTTTTAACATGCTTTTGTTTTTTCAAAAACAGAGTCCCAAAGTGGGAGTTTGTTTTTGAAAAACAAAAAAGAGTAACACCATATAATTGCAATTTTCTCCCATGGTGTGGGGGTAATTTAAATGTCGTTACTCTCTCTTAGCACCATGTTTTTCATAGCAGTAAAAAATGGCCACTCTAAATCGGGTGGGCGATCAAATAGCCAAACCTCTGCAACCCTAACTCCGTCAGATCATCAAGGAGTATGTCAGAGACAGAGCAGTCATTGACGTACTTAAGATCTACCTATCTGTAAATCAGGTAGACAGACCTGCAACAGAGTGCCCTCTCAGCCAAACATTGTGCTGTTGTTGCCAAGACGTTAGATAGTATTGTATCTTAGATAAGGAGAATGTTGGTTTAATTTATCCTGCATGTCTGCATAGGATCTAGTAGAGAAAGTCACTCATTCAGTACACCAGAAACTAGATAAGGGAGGAAGGAGGGACTCTGCATTTGGTGGTAAAACTAGACATACCAAAGACTAACTAATGAAAGTGAAAACAAGGGATATTTTCCACCACAGCTTTTCAGATACACAATGACATGTCCAAATTTTTAAGCACCCTTTTGTGTATAAAGCCTGTTAGACCTGTCGGCCCTTTGGGTGGTCCCTCCTCATCATTATTTATTTTGTCCCACTTTTGCCTCAAACCCTGTTAGTATTTTTTCCTTTTTGGGAACCACCAGACTTTTTAGTATTGATGCAGATTCAGGGAGCCATTTTATCTACCCCTGGAACTTCTGTCTGAGGGCCTGAAACACAAAATGGTGGCCACCCATTGTCACCTGTGACATCACTGGAACCTACCAGCACCTTCCAGAACATTCCAGAACCCTGTGACAGTGTGAGGCAGGTTTAGAATGTTGGGAAGGCATCTCCAGGTTGGCAGTTGGAGTTGGCAGTTGGCACCTGACTGGTGAAGAGAGAGGAGCACAGAACTGAAGGAGGAAGGAGTGAGGCAACAGGGGTGGAAACTTGTGCCTGGAGTGGGGTCCAGAAACCCACCCTTGATACTAGTCCCTGCTGACTGAGCCCAGCCTGGAGCCCTGTGTGGGAGAAAGCAAGAGAAACCATCTTAAGGACCTGGACAGCAGGAACAGGCCTTAAAAGTAAAGAACAGCAAGTTCCTGACCTGGTTACTGGTAACTTCTTGAAGTCCGACGTCGAGAAGCCTGGAGACCTGGAGCCCGAGGTGGAGAAGCGGCGCTGACTGGAAAGCAGACGTCGTACCCGGAGCCGCCAGAGGTCGAGAGAGGGCGCCGACGGAGGTCGTGGAGAGTACCAGAGGTCGAGGAGGAAGTCACCCGAGGTCGAGTGTGCGGCGTCGACGGGGGAGTGAAGTCCGCCCTCCGGAGTCACCGGAGACCGAGGTGAAGCGTGCCGGAGGTCGGGAGTGGAGATCGCACTCCGGAGTCGCCGGAACCTGAAGAGAATCGTGCCGGAGGTCGGGAGTGGAGATCGCACTCCGGAGTCGCCGGAACCTGAAGAGAATCGTGCCGGAGGTCGGGAGTGGAGGTCGCACTCCGGAGTCGCCGGAACCTGAGGAAAGGAGCACCGGAGGTCGGGAGTGGAGATCGCACTCCGGAGCCGCCGGAAGTCGACATCGAGCCAAGGCCACCCGACGTCATCGAACCGGAGCCGCCCGAAGTCGACATCGAGCCAAGACTGCCCGACGTCATCGAACCGAGGCCGCCGACATCGGACCGGAACCGCCTCCCGGTGTCGACAAGAACTGTCATTGAGCCGAGGCCACCGACATCGAACCGGAACCGCCTCACGGCGTCGACACGACTCCAGCGGCGTCGGAACTTCATAAAAAGGGCAGTAAGTGGAATAGAGGGCGCCTAAGGCCCTGTGAAGCCCTAAGAGACCATCCTAGAGGCTAGAGAGGTGCTGGAACCATCTTGATAGTGCCAGGGGTGAGCTGAGACTAATACAGAGGGGTTGTGTAGTGTGGGAGAGCCAGATCTCTAGATTCCCCCTTGATCTACCTCAGTTTAGGCCTCAGCCTTGTCCAAGCCAGGGAGTATACCCCTCAGGCCATCCAAATCTCTACAAGCTGGGATTGGGTCAAATCATCCCATAGTACCTCAGGAATGTGAACTGATTTTCAAGTGTCACTGTTGGCTTTTATTATTTATTGAGAGCACTGTATTTATTGTATTCATCCTATTTATTGCCTCACAGTATTTATTGCCTCACAGTATTTATTGTTTCACAGTATTTATTGTCGCACAGTATTTATTGTCTCGCAGTATTTATTGCCTCATAATATTTAATTGTCTTTTATGTAATGCACTTATATTTATGCCTTGATTATTTATGATCTACCTTATTTATTTAATCGTTGAAGTATTATTTATTTGACTTACCCTTCCACAGGAAAAGCCTTGTGTACTGTGATTGTATTATTATTTATTTAATCAGCAACTAAGAGAAAAGAAGATAAAGAGATATATTTTCAGTATAATTTTTAAGGTGTAGTGTCGTTTTTGGAACGGATGCACGCATGGTTATTGTGTGGGTATGACGTATGCTTAGCACGGTGCCTGATCCCTGACCACTCGAGCCAAGCTACCACAGTGTATGTCTGGGAGAACACCACCACCCTTCTGGTGTGGGAGTGGTTTTTCTAACATAATTGGTGTTCAGTGGTGGGATAGAGCTGTGCCTACGTATACTCGACAATAACTGTGGGTAGTCCATAGGCCTACACCGGGAGTTTTCTCCAAGCGGACTTCCTAATTGTGAGTTTTTGTTTTTCCAAATTTACTCTGGTGGTGGGAGGAGGTATTATAAAAGGTACCCCCCTGCATAGCTTCTGCAAATAACTGTCCTCTGACCTGAGTGGGCAAGATGGAGTTTGTACTGGAGAATTTAGAAACGTACACTGTGGCCCAACTCAGGGAGTTTTGTCAGCGGGAGGGGGTGTATTGTCCCCCAGGAGCAAAGAAGGGTGCACTCCAAACCAGCTTAAGGGCTTGGGGGGAGGCACGACGGGAAAGCAAGGCTGAGGAGGAGGACAGGTATAGAGAGCCCGACAGTGAGGGAGCTGGTTTGTACCAACCTGAGGTGGGGAACCTGTTAGCGGGGCCCAGGACACTTTCTAGGAAGGGCAGCAGTGCCTCTAGCGGTGGCTTGTCTGAAGTGGAGTTAACAGACCGGAGGGAGAAAAGACAGCTCACATGGGACTTAGCAAGGCTGGAGAAAGAGAAGGAGGAACAGAGGATGGCTCATGAGCTGAGGTTAAGGGAGATAGATCTCCAGATCCTACGAGCCGGGGCACACCCTATTCCTAATGGTGGCAGCGAAGAAAGAGAGTTCACCAGGGAACCCAAACCCTATTTGCCGAAAGACATAGTGGCTAGCTATGGTGTGGGCGACGATATTGCCAAGTGGCTAGCGGCCTATGAGGTCTCATTAAGGGCCCATGGGGTTCCAGAGAAGTACTGGGGAGGGGGATTGTACAGGTACATGCCTCCAGCTGGTAGGGATGCATTATTGGCCCTAGAGCAGGATGAGCAGACCCACTACCCCACCATGAAAGTGGCGCTCATACGAAAGTTTGGACTAACACCCGAGAAATACAGACAGAAGTTCCGGGGTAGCCACAAACTGGGCACACAGAATTGGGTGGACTTCCTGGATTATGCAAAGAAGGCATTAGAGGGTTGGATTCAGGGCAGTGAAGTGAGGAACTACGAGGGGTTGTTTGATTTAGTATTGAAGGAACACCTGCTCGAAAAATGTTTCCCTGAACTGCGTCAACACCTGGTGGATAGCAAGCTGACCAATCCCCGGAAGCTTGCTGAGGAGGCGGACATTTGGGCTAGTACCCGGGTGTCCACAAGGGGGACTGGAGGGGATACTCAAAAGGCCGGACAGGGCGCCCCCCAGAAGAAAGAGGGTGGGGGAAAGAAAAAGGAGTTCTCCAAAGGCCCCCAAAATAATTTCCAAGGTAAGGGAACAGGATTCACCCCTAGGGCTAACCCACCCAGAAACCCTAATCCTGGCCAGAGTCAGCAGCCAAGGGTTGTCCATTGCTTCGAGTGCGGTGGCGTTGGACACTATAAGGGAGATGCGAAGTGCCCAAAACGACCACCCCCTCCCATTGGAGGAAAGGCCCCCGGAGTAGCTAGTGTAGTGCTCGGGGAGGAGATGCCTTTAATTAAGGGAAGGGAGTGGGCGGGTGTCACTTTAGTGTCCCTGGGAGAACGGGAGATGGTTCCTAAGATCCAGGTGCCCGCAAATACTATAAAGTATGGGCAGTGGGTCACCATCAACGGCCAAAGGGGGGAGGCTCTGAGAGACACAGGAGCCAGTATGACTATGGTGCGTAGCCAACTGGTGTCTCCAGAGCAGGTGATTCCCGATGTACTCCACCCTGCCGCGATGGCTGACGGTAGAATGGGCCACTATCCGGTGGCCGAGGTTCCCTTTGAATGGGAAGGGGTTGCAGGTTCACTTCGAGTTGCCGTAAGCCCTGCCGTGCCAGTCGATTGTCTGCTGGGGAATGACATGGAGCACAATGCTTGGAAAGAGGTGGAATACCGGACTCACACTGAGATGCTGGGTACACCTGACTGGGCCTGTGTGAGCACAAGGTCCGCGACTACCCGGAGAGGGAGTTCGTTCAGGCTGGAGCCTGGAACAAAGGCCCAGCCAGCTGCCGATCAAGGGAAGAACCGAGGACAGGAGGAGCCTGCCTCGGCGTCTGCACCCCGTAGGACGGATAGGCCACCGGAGGTGGTGGACCAGGAGTCTGCGGTGGGGGATGTCACCAAACTGGAGGACCTCCCCATCCCGGCCGAGTGGCACGTGGAGGGAGGCCCGACCAGGGAGGAATTCTGCCAGGGCCAGGAGGAGTGCCCTACCCTTGAGGGACTGAGGCGACAGGCCGAAGCCCAGGCAGCAGGGAACGTTGAAGGGAACTACAGTGTTTACTGGGAGGATGGCCTCCTCTACAGTGAACCCAAGGCACCCCTACATGGATCGTCACGAGCCTTGGTAGTCCCTCAACGTTATCGAGCCTTCCTTCTGGAGTTGGCTCACGAGATCCCATTGGCAGGACACCTGGGGCAAGACAAGACCTTCGCCCGTCTTGTCCCACACTTTTATTGGCCTCAGATGAAAGTGTCGTCCGACACCTACTGCCGGACATGTGTGTCTTGCCAAGCCAGTGGGAAAACAGGGGTGAAGCTGAAAGCTCCCCTGGAACCACTTCCTGTCGTTAGCACCCCCTTTGAAAGGGTGGGCATCGACATTGTGGGTCCATTAGATCCGCCTACTACAGCTGGTCACAGGTTTATCCTGGTTTTGGTGGATCATGCCACACGGTACCCAGAGGCTATACCTCTGAGGACCATTACTGCACCTGTTGTGGCTAGGGCCCTGATGGGAATCTTTACCCGAGTGGGTTTTCCCAAGGAAGTTGTGTCCGACAGGGGGACCAACTTCATGTCAGAATACATGCGGGCGATGTGGAAGGAGTGTGGAGTGACCTACCGGTTCACAACTCCTTACCACCCCCAGACCAATGGTCTGGTGGAGAGGTTTAACAAAACCTTGAAAGGCATGATCAGAAGTCTGCCTGAAAGCCTGCGGAGGAAATGGGACGTCCTCCTACCCTGTCTATTGTTTTCCTACAGGGAAGTGCCACAGAAGGGAGTGGGCTTCAGCCCCTTCGAGCTTTTGTATGGGCACCCTGTACGTGGACCTCTCAACCTGGTGAGAGACGGATGGGAAAGAACTCCCAGAAAGCTTCCCCAGGATGTGGTGAGCTACATGCTGGCCTTCCGGAGCCAAATGGCTAAGTTGTGGAAGCAAGCTTCTGACAACTTGGAAGCCAGCCAAGCAGTAATGAAGGCGTGGTATGACCACAACGCTCACCCGGTGGAATTGGAGCCTGGCCAGAAGGTGTGGGTGATCGAACCAAGAGAGCTTAGCGCCCTCCAGGATCGCTGGTCAGGACCCTTTGAGGTGTTGGAGAAGAAGGGTAAGGCTACCTACTTGGTGGATCTTAAGACCCCTCGTCAGCCCCTACGGGTGCTGCACGCCAACCGCCTCAAACCCCACCACGAGAGGCCCGAAGTCATCTTGATGATAGTGACTGACGGAGCAGAGGACGCGGAAAGCGAGCCTCTCCCCGATTTATTTGCGTCTCAAGAGAAGGATGGGTCAGTGGAGGGAGTGATTCTCTCCCCATCTCTAACTCCTGAACAGCAGGAGGACTGCCGCCAGGTCCTGGGACAGTACTCTTCGTTGTTCTCCCTTGTTCCGGGTATGACTCACCTGTGCATCCATGATGTGGACACAGGAGACAGCCCACCTGTGAAGTCCAAGATCTACCGGATGTCAGACAAGGTGAAGGCCAGCATTAACAGTGAAGTCACTAAGATGCTGGAGCTAGGAGTGATCGAACCTTCCAGCAGCCCCTGGTCCAGTCCGGTGGTGTTAGTACCAAAAGCCGCACCACCGGGTGCCCAACCGGAACTGAGGTTCTGTGTGGACTACCGGGGACTGAATTCAGTAACCAAAACTGATGCTCATCCGATCCCTAGGGCGGATGAATTGATTGACCGGCTGGGAGCTGCCCAATATCTAAGTACCTTTGACCTTACTTCTGGGTACTGGCAGATCTCTTTGACTGATGGAGCAAGGGAAAGGTCAGCCTTCTCCACGCCCAATGGCCACTACCAGTTCTGTGTGATGCCCTTTGGGCTCAAGAACGCACCTGCCACGTTTCAGCGCTTGGTAAACCAGATCCTCACCGGAATGGAGAGTTTCTCTGCTGCTTATCTGGATGACATAGCCGTCTTCAGTAACAGCTGGGAGGATCAATTGCGTCACCTGCAAGCTGTTCTCCAGGCCCTGAGACAAGCTGGTTTAACGATCAAGGCCAGCAAGTGCCAGATCGGGCAGGGGTCGGTAGTGTACCTTGGACACTTGGTGGGTAGGGGAGCGGTGCAACCCCTCCAGGCGAAGATCGAGGCCATCATGGCCTGGGAACCCCCCAAGACTCAGACTGAGGTCCGAGCATTTTTGGGCCTCACCGGATACTACCGCCGCTTCGTGAAGGGGTACGGTACCATCGTGGCCCCCCTCACGGAGCTCACGTCCAAGAAACAACCTCGACGGGTAGTCTGGACGGAGGCTTGTCAGCAGGCCTTCGTAAAGCTGAAGCAAGCCATGTGCGAGGCCCCGGTCTTAAGGGCCCCAGACTTTTCCAAGAAGTTTATTGTCCAGACAGATGCATTGGAACATGGCATTGGGGCAGTGTTATCGCAACTCAATGAAGAGGGTCTGGATCAACCCGTGGTCTTCCTATCCCGGAGACTACTTCCCAGGGAACAGAAGTGGAGTGCAATAGAGCGAGAAGCCTTTGCAGTGGTATGGGCTCTGAAGAAGCTGCGCCCATACCTGTTTGGCTCGCACTTCCTAGTTCAGACCGACCACAGACCCCTTCGTTGGCTGATGCAGATGAAGGGGGAGAATCCCAAGTTGTTGAGGTGGTCTATCTCCCTACAGGGAATGGACTTTCAGGTGGAACATCGGCCTGGAGTGGACCACGCCAATGCAGACGGTCTCTCAAGGTATTTCCGCCTTAGTGATGAGAACTCCCAAGGGGTTGGGTAGCTCTCCCCACTTTCAGCTGGGGGGGACGCGTGTTAGACCTGTCGGCCCTTTGGGTGGTCCCTCCTCATCATTATTTATTTTGTCCCACTTTTGCCTCAAACCCTGTTAGTATTTTTTCCTTTTTGGGAACCACCAGACTTTTTAGTATTGATGCAGATTCAGGGAGCCATTTTATCTACCCCTGGAACTTCTGTCTGAGGGCCTGAAACACAAAATGGTGGCCACCCATTGTCACCTGTGACATCACTGGAACCTACCAGCACCTTCCAGAACATTCCAGAACCCTGTGACAGTGTGAGGCAGGTTTAGAATGTTGGGAAGGCATCTCCAGGTTGGCAGTTGGAGTTGGCACCTGACTGGTGAAGAGAGAGGAGCACAGAACTGAAGGAGGAAGGAGTGAGGCAACAGGGGTGGAAACTTGTGCCTGGAGTGGGGTCCAGAAACCCACCCTTGATACTAGTCCCTGCTGACTGAGCCCAGCCTGGAGCCCTGTGTGGGAGAAAGCAAGAGAAACCATCTTAAGGACCTGGACAGCAGGAACAGGCCTTAAAAGTAAAGAACAGCAAGTTCCTGACCTGGTTACTGGTAACTTCTTGAAGTCCGACGTCGAGAAGCCTGGAGACCTGGAGCCCGAGGTGGAGAAGCGGCGCTGACTGGAAAGCAGACGTCGTACCCGGAGCCGCCAGAGGTCGAGAGAGGGCACCGACGGAGGTCGTGGAGAGTACCAGAGGTCGAGGAGGAAGTCACCCGAGGTCGAGTGTGCGGCGTCGACGGGGGAGTGAAGTCCGCCCTCCGGAGTCGCCGGAGACCGAGGTGAAGCGTGCCGGAGGTCGGGAGTGGAGATCGCACTCCGGAGTCGCCGGAACCTGAAGAGAATCGTGCCGGAGGTCGGGAGTGGAGATCGCACTCCGGAGTCGCCGGAACCTGAAGAGAATTGTGCCGGAGGTCGGGAGTGGAGGTCGCACTCCGGAGTCGCCGGAACCTGAGGAAAGGAGCACCGGAGGTCGGGAGTGGAGATCGCACTCCGGAGCCGCCGGAAGTCGACATCGAGCCAAGGCCGCCCGACGTCATCGAACCGGAGCCGCCCGAAGTCGACATCGAGCCAAGACTGCCCGACGTCATCGAACCGAGGCCGCCGACATCGGACCGGAACCGCCTCCCGGCGTCGACAAGAACTGTCATTGAGCCGAGGCCACCGACATCGAACCGGAACCGCCTCACGGCGTCGACACGACTCCAGCGGCGTCGGAACTTCATAAAAAGGGCAGTAAGTGGAATAGAGGGCGCCTAAGGCCCTGTGAAGCCCTAAGAGACCATCCTAGAGGCTAGAGAGGTGCTGGAACCAGCTTGATAGTGCCAGGGGTGAGCTGAGACTAATACAGAGGGGTTGTGTAGTGTGGGAGAGCCAGATCTCTAGATTCCCCCTTGATCTACCTCAGTTTAGGCCTCAGCCTTGTCCAAGCCAGGGAGTATACCCCTCAGGCCATCCAAATCTCTACAAGCTGGGATTGGGTCAAATCATCCCATAGTACCTCAGGAATGTGAACTGATTTTCAAGTGTCACTGTTGGCTTTTATTATTTATTGAGAGCACTGTATTTATTGTATTCATCCTATTTATTGCCTCACAGTATTTATTGCCTCACAGTATTTATTGTTTCACAGTATTTATTGTCGCACAGTATTTATTGTCTCGCAGTATTTATTGCCTCATAATATTTAATTGCCTTTTATGTAATGCACTTATATTTATGCCTTGATTATTTATGATCTACCTTATTTATTGAATCGTTGAAGTATTATTTATTTGAATTACCCTTCCACAGGAAAAGCCTTGTGTACTGTGATTGTATTATTATTTATTTAATCAGCAACTAAGAGAAAAGAAGATAAAGAGATATATTTTCAGTATAATTTTTAAGGTGTAGTGTCGTTTTTGGAACGGATGCACGCATGGTTATTGTGTGGGTATGACGTATGCTTAGCACGGTGCCTGATCCCTGACCACTCGAGCCAAGCTACCACAGTGTATGTCTGGGAGAACACCACCACCCTTCTGGTGTGGGAGTGGTTTTTCTAACAAAGCCTATTACAGAAATACAAAAAATCAGATGGTAGATTGTTGACGGTACCCTCCCTACACAAAGGTGGTGAGTAATTGTAGAGGTGGCGCTTACCACCCTGCTATGTTTTTTTAACCAAAGTGTGGTTATTGTTGGTACTAAGGGTCTTCCACTCTATGTTTCCTACTTATACAAGTGTGGTAGTTGGAATATGACGTCCTAAGGAGACCCCTCAAATACTTTGAGGTTGAAACGTCGATAAACCCCCCCAATTGGTTGACATCTACAATTAACAAGAAGGGATTGCAAATTCATTGGAACTTCCCTATGTTTACTTGAGCTTAAAATTTACACCATCATTGGGGATTGTACTTTGGAGATTGCGTAATAAATGTTGTAAATAAAATCATCATTGGAGCACTTAATCGTCTGCACTATATATTCACATTTACGCACCTTGTTTGTATATGTATGAATGCAATATATGTATGACGGATATTCTTACTTTGTCCAGCATGGTATTTTCTATAGTAATGTCCCTACACAATCAAGTTAGAATTGAATGGGGTCAATTAAATTAGAGAGCCCCCATACCTATGCATGAGCTCTCTAGGCTTGAATGAGTCCCATGTGACAGTTTGTGCAGATTGATAGACATACTTATGTGTGTTCTGTGGGCATATAGGGTTGTCCTTGTCATAGATACATAGTTCAGAGCAGATGGTCTACCTGAACAGTCGCATCTCCTTCTATCACCAATATAGACACCTCCTCTCTGCCGGACTATTCACATGCATCCCATGCATGCAAAGAAACAAAGCCGGAAGTTAAGCCTCTTCATATGTTACTCCCAAAATGAAGAACAACCTCCCACAACACATTAGAGCCTCCTCCTTCTTGCTTAAGTTTTGCTAGAAACTGAAGGCTTGGCTCTTCAAGATAACCTTTTCTGCCCTTCAAGTCGAGGCTGTTACAGAGCTCAACACCAGGATACCCTTGCAGGTGTTAGTGCGCTCTACAAATACACAAAACATAACATGTAGTCAGAAATATGTGAAGCCATGGAGACATTACTAGAAGTAATGGGTCAGCCTGCGGATAGTCTCTCTAGTTTGCAATTGTTGGGCAGGAGGTAGCGGTCTTGGACTTTAGATCAGAAAATAAGCAGCTTCTTCAACAGTTGGGAGAAATGGATTCTTCTTTCATCAATTCCTTCTCTAACATCAGTTGACAATAGAGTATTTGTTAATTCATAGGCGGTAGTATGTTTTTTTCTTTACCACAACTTCCTTTCCTTTTTGTTCTACTGGATTTAATCTATTTATCCTGAGTGGTCAACACATTTTGCCCCTTGTGGCTGAAAAGCCTGGTCCTTTTTCAAGGCTGTAATATTTAGTTTGTTCATATAAGAAGAAGAATCTATGAAAAAAGTAAAGTGCAGGCGTATTTACCATTGTCGCAACAAAAGTTCAATGGTATATGTTGTTTGCACATTGGTGTTGCACAGCATGCATGATACCACATAAGCTGGAAATAGGAAAGGTATGTGCATCAGTGAAAACAACATATATTTTGTAAAAACTTTAAAAAACAGTAATTAGGTTGTACACTTATGCACATATGTTTATAATGTGGACACTGTGAATACAGGGGAATCCCCATTATGTATGATGGGAGGAAGGTGAGGAACAGTGGTATTCATAGATGTAAATGTACATAACCTGTTGAGATCTAGGGATACAGTAGATGGATTAGTTAAGTATGGTCAAGTATAAAGTAATAGACTGGGGGCCAGATGTACGACCCATTTGTGCATGCGTAAACGGGTATGCAAACCCGTTTGTGCATGTAAAAACATCATGGGCCATGTACAAAGCCTATATAGCGAGTCACAATTTATTTGCGACTTGCTAAATAGGTTTTGCGACTCGCTATTTGGAAGGGGCATTCCCTTCCAAATAGCGAGTCTCAAAACCATGTACTAATGTTTTGCGACTGCAATTGCGGTCGCAAAACACTCGCAATTACCACCTACTTCAAGTAGGTGGTAATATATTCGCAAATGGGAAAGGGTCCCTAGGGGACCCCTTCTCCTTTGTAAATGCATGCAAAATCTTTTTTTAAGGGCAGGCAGTGGTCCCAGGGACCACTGCCTGCCCTTAAAAAATGAAAGGAAAACGTTTAATTTTTTTTTTTAAATGCATCCCGTTTTCCTTTAAGGAAAATGGTCTGCATTTTATTTTTAAATTGCGTTATTTCAAAGCAGTCCCAGACATGGTAGTCTGCTGAGCCCAGCAGGCCACCATCCCTGGGAGGGCCTGTCATTCCCAATGGGCTCGCAAATTGCGAGAGGCTCATTAATATTAATGAGCCTCGCAATTTGCGACCCATTGGGAATCGCAAACAGTGTTAAAAACACGCAAAATAAAATAGTCGTACATCTGGCCCTAGGAGATGAAGATGAGTTAGGTGAGAGGTAATGAGACAGATAGATACATGTATGGCTGAAAGCAACATAATGGAGTGGGACATCTGACCAAGGTTTGAGCAGTAGAAACTGCAAATACAAACAGTCAGAAAGATCTTAGATGTGTCAGTCAGTATACAGATGCTACTTTTACAATGGTTAGCATAATCTAAGCATGCACTGTATATTGGAATTAGCCCACCTGAAAGAGTTAGAGAATGGGTCAAGGTATGGTAATGTAAGGGCCATGGTGTTGGCCTTGACTGTCAGCCACCATATGCACTTAACATATTATAGCAGTGAATCATCTCTACAGTTCATTCACAATGATGTTTGACAAGCCCATGCCTCTCAAGCCATCCCGGCACCCAAACAATCAACAAAAGAACCCCTGTCTCAATGAAGAGATAAATAAGATGAAAGCCGAATTGTATGTGCTGCCTTATTAATTGGGTAAGCTCAGCAATCCATAGATCAAACCCCATCGTCAGTGATTCTGTTGTATCTATACGTCTTTTGCCAAGAATACAAAAAACTACATTTTTCCTGTCAAATTTTCAACATAATAAAAACATACAAGAGGATTCTTACTCAGTTCTACAATGCTGGGTGTATCACACCAACAATTCTCCGGTGTTAAACATTCTGTATCTGCATACTTGACCACTTTGTAGCTTAGGCAAAACTGCTGGATTCAACTCCTTAGGAATAAGACACCATCCCAAAGAGAGAGGCTACGTCTAAGAAGATTACCACCTGATATCCACTTCACCCCCACCCTGGCCACCTTCAAATAACACTTTTAGTATAGATTCAAATATCTGCTCACGGGTGGTGCAGATTCACCATCAGTCCTCTGCGCAACACAAACTTTCAAGAACATATACTATCCGTTGTTACTGTGACAATAACCACGATCATTATCAATAGCTCATCATATTTAGGGATGTTCCCTGCTGTCAATAATGTATGAAACAAGAGTAATATTAAGTCTCAGAACTTTCACCTCTTTATGACAAAATTGCCCACATCCTTATAAGGGCTGAAATACAGATTATTTTACAAATGCATCAATGCATAACATCATATTCATCTAGGTGGTACTTTGCAATGTGTAGTGAGCTTGAGACAATTCCTTGAAACAGCATTTTGGTACTGATCTATAACAGCTATATTGCTCAAGACCACTAATTTTCATAGATTGACATGGCAAAATTCCAATGATATTTTCCTAGCAAGATTAACAAAAACTAAAAAACACATTGAAAAATAATATAATCATACAATAAAATGGTAAGTGCATTCGGCAAATGATATTGCATGGATACACTATAGGTAGTTCTATAACAAGCTACATCACAAGAATCACAGAAAATACACAGAGGTTTGACAATGACAAACAAGTGGATTTTATATGAAGAACACATTTTAAAAATGTGTTGTATTGTATTTACACACTAATCAAATAAAAAATTCCCTTTCATTCATTGTTGATTTTCACAAGCGCTTGGATTAATGAAATCCTTCAGTGACAAAATCCCAAACATCGTTATTGTAGTAGATATCTACATATATTTTTTATTCTATCTCGCCGCCTTCATGCCACATGGAATTAATTACACTAAACAATGTTGGCCCCACTTCCTCAGAGTTGTAGACGAAGCGAGAGACCAAGGTCCCCTTCCACGAGAATGGAGATATGCGGAAGTAGTAGTGTTTCATAAACCGGGCCGGCCCCTGGAACACCACGCCTCATACCGCCCCATTTCACTGTTGAATGTCAAGGCCAAAATTGTGGCCAAAGTATTGACCAATCGCCTCCAACCCCATGTAACCAATTTGATCGCTCCTGACCAGGACAGCTTTATGCCCCAGAGAGCTACGTGTCATAACATCCGAAGAACGCACACTGCCATAGCCAACATCCAGGGAATAGGAGAACAGGCCGACGTCTTGTTGGCAGATATGGATAGGGCGTTTGACCCCCTTAGTTGGGTGTACCTATTCGCACTACTAGACTGCTTTAACATGGGTCCACGATTCTTGTCATATTTAAAATTGCTGTATACGGACCTTACAGCATCAGTGCATGTTGCGGGATTCACCTCCTACACATTTCCAACTGGAAGGGGCACTCGTCAGGTGTGCCCCTTGTCGCCATATCTATGTGCCTTGGCAATGGAGCCCTTGGTGGCATGGGTGCAGATGGATGCACAGGTAGCACGCTTTGAGTGGGCTCATGGGCTCTCAGACCGCATCACATTATATACAGATGATGTTCTATTCTTTTTAACTGACATCAACAAGACGGGTCCGTGGCTGCTCCGCATCATGCAAATCTTCGGGGAGTCCTCGGGCCTATTCATGAATCCCCGTAAGTCCACACTGTGGGTGTTAGGGGGAATGGCTGGACTGGGGCTTTTGGCATCGACAGTACCGGTAACAACTGAGGGAGTAAAGTATCTGGGAGTTTTCCTGTCGGATACACCACGCGTGGCATGGGACAGAAATATTATCCTGATATGGGCGCGGGTACGTGAGGATATGAAAGCTTGGTCGCACATGCCCCTCTCCATCTATGGCAGATCGGGTATTTTTAAAATAGTAAAATTGCTGCGCCTGCTCTACCAATTGCAGAATCATCCATACCCAATTCTACCTACGTGGTGTCACCAGGTCAACGAGGCATTGGGACAATTTCTGTGGGCAGGGGGGCATCCAGAGTTGCGTTACGGACTTGCTTTCAGTCTACGTATTGCGTGGGTTGGCTACGTCGGATGTCCAGTCGTACTATATGGCATCGCACTTGCTAGTACTGAATGAATGGTGGTATGGAGATAGGAAGGACCCCTCATATGCAGTGGAGCGAATGTGTATGGGAGAGTCTTCCCTTCATACCATATTGTACTCCGCGCCCCTGCACAACTCTCTGCCGCCGGCCACGCGGGCGGTATTCCAGTTGTGGAAACAGTCCCTCCGTAGGATGTGGTGGTGGGACAAGTTGACCGGGGAAACCCCACTGTGGCATAATGGTTGACTGCCACAGCTAGCCGCACTATCCGGATTTTGTGGGTGGGATAACATAGGAATCTCTACATTAGGAGATGTGATGCGAGGCTCTGCCCTGAAATCATTCCAAGACCTACAACAAGAGTATCAAATGCAAAAAACTCAATTTTATAAGTACCTCCAATTTCGGCACGCCATTTATCCTAGCATTTCAGGAGTAGAGGCTCTGTCTGAATTTAGTCCTATTGAATGCAGAGCAAATCAAACATTTACCACCAGTCAAGAGATCTGGGCTAAATCCATCATTCTTTTGCTCACCATGCTACCCCAGTTTGGACCCAGCCATATACAAATCAGTCTTGATCCTGTGCCTCATGGGAACAGTCCAGCCTGAACTGCCAAGCCAGGTCCTCCCTGGACTGGAAACAAGCATCCTGGAACTGGTTTCAGGGAATCAGCCCTCATCCGCCAGGCAGAAACCTGCCGACCAAAGCAGCCAAACATAAAATGATAGCTGAAAGTTATTATCATTTTATGTTTCTTCTTCTTCTCGCACTGCTTGACAGCAGTGGGGCTATGCTCCTCCGCCATAGTGGAGGAGCCACCACTGCTGTCAGACCCACTCTTTAGTTCACTTTTTGGACCTGCAGAAGGACTCTCAAAGAAGGGACTGTTGCTGTGGCCTGCTATGCACCCCGCAAGACTGCTGCTCTGCACCTGGAAGAACTGCTTTGCTGTATGGAGTCTGCCTTCAACCCTCACAGGTTTGCCCAGCTGGTTAAGCCCTGCTTCATCACCTGTATCCAGGACTACCAGAGTGACTGCAAGAGCTCATTTGCTGACCTCCCGTTCAGAGACTCCGAGACAGTGAAGGCTCCCCCCATCTTGAACCTGCACCTGGGCCCAGCCTGAGTGACACCTAACCTACCAAGTTGGGCCCCTCCACTCCGGGACCCTTGGTGGTGGTGCTAAATGAGGCCAGATAGCAAAAATCTAAAACTTGGCTCTGAATTGTGTACCCAAAACTGATCTGAGAACAGAGAGAATGTTGGGACCAACCTACTTGTCTATCTGTCTATCGCTAGTCGGCCCGACTTTGTGGCAGCTCCCACTACGTTCTTCTCCGCAGCATCAAATCATGGTCAGCTGTCCTTCAGCAAAGGGGTAGCTTTATCCCGCTGGAAATTTTCGACTTCCAAAAAAATGACTATGTCCGAACTTACATATCTTCACAGTGACTTCGTCCCGCGGCTCCCCAACGATGACGCGTCTGCCTCATACACCGACTGCAGCCCTGCCCTCTGAACATTACCTTCTCAGAACATTTTCTTCAAATTTTCTTCTAAGTCCAAAGGTAAACTGCAACCGTGCCTAATCCACTCTTTGCATCCGACCAGCACACCATTGCAGTCAGCCATATTTTTCAACTTTGACCCGGTCTCTTGCTTTTTGCTCTTTGATCTTTTACGCACTATTTCTTACTTTAAACTTCAAAAAATTCATAACTTCAGTTCTTCTATTTGGAATTTTGTTGTTTTAGTGTCAATTTATTAAAATCCACTCTATTTTATCTAATTTGGTGTGGGATTTTTCTTTTTTGTGTTTCACTTTATTGCTGGTTGTGTGTTGCATAAATATGTTACACATTGCCTCTAAGTAAAGACTGACCGCTTTTGTGCCAAGCTACCAGATGGTAAGCAAAAGTTAATTTAGTGAATTTTGTTGTTTACCCTTACAAGTATTGTGGCTGTTGCTGTTGCTTGAACAGATTTCACCCCCCCCCCATTCAACCAACAACAATAATTTGTCACATAATTTTTGCAAAGGGGAGCCATATAAATATATATATATATATGTGTTTCCCCTCATTCGCGTCCTTAGGTAGATGTTATAACAGAAGTATATTCCTGATTAATTTAATTGTATCCTTCTTTGGTATGTTATTGTACAGGGCTTTAGTATGCAATTTAACTAAATCCTCTTCTTTGTTAAACACCAGGCGATAGATCTTGGAACTCATACAAGTAGAATCATTAATAAAAGAAGATTGATTCTCGGCAAAGGTTTTTAAAATACTGTGAATGTATCTACTTAGTAGTTCTGTAACCAAATTTATTTTGGATGCTTAGGTCACATTTCCGGATCCTGCACAATATCCTACAAAAGGCTACTCATCAAGAAGAAGAATCTAGATCTAGCAGGCACCTACAGCTATATAACAATCTTAAATTGCACCTTACTAGTAAAATTTATAGAAAAAGTGGCATTCACCCAGATCTGCAAATTTCCTGAAGACAACCTACTTTCAACCCAACAAACCGGGTTTCAGGTATCTTATCAAATAAGCATATATTTCTTTCTGAAATATCCTGTAGACCACTGTGAACAGGAATAGCATTGCATTGCCACACTTTTAATACTGAACCTGTCCCCTGCATTCCATACAATGCCCCACAGCTAACCAGTAGACTATCACTGCACCATGTAACATTATTTAGACGTTTACTAATTTAAAGGGATTTAAGGATCAACACAAAAAATCTGAGATCGATCATGGTTTTTAATACCACTCCATTGATCATTCCTTGGGTAGGTTTTTTAGCCATTAGACAAAATAGTTTTTATCCATATTGGAACGTATTACCCTCACAAAAATAACCATCCTCCTTTTCTTTTTATTTAGCTCTATATATTGTTTCTTCGAGACAGATGTTTTAAGAAGGTTGAAGAAATTATTCTAGCTTTATATGTGCTGGATGCCAACAGTAGCTCAGTTCAAATCAGTTGAAAACAGAGGTACCTTAGGCGATCTACCTTTGCCTTAAAACTTGGCTTACTATATGTTGCTTCTCTTCTATTACATTATGCTAGACTGTCCTCTTTAACAGGTGCTTTTGTGGTTTGATGATTAACTAGGACAAATCCTGGGTGCACATTTAGATATTCCCATTTTTCCAATATATTTAATTTATCCGCATACTTCCAAATGTACTCACTTCATGAGTTTAATTTGTTTGAGAAAGCATCAAGCCATTTTTTATAGATACTTCAAAGAAGCTGTAGACTGCAGAATCTTTACTTCGCAATTGCTTAAGTCCAGTGGTTTTCAAACATTTTAATGCCGCGCCCCCTCCCCCGATGTATAAAATTAATAATCGGGCCCCCGGAATCAACATTTCTTTTTTTGAATTGGTGAATGTAATTATTGCATAAAGCTATTATTTTTATCTGTCCATCTTTGCATGTTTGCAAAGGTTGAAATGGAGTGCACACCCACATATGCAGGAATCTCACTTTCCTCTTCCCCTTCACGCATAACCACTGCTATACTTCCACATCCACACCATATGACGCCACTTCCACACACACAACTAAACACTTCCGACATACACTAAACTATATTCTCCTAGGGCTTCCTTCTAGATGGAAGCATTTCTTTATATTGACTCCGATAATATTGTTTACTAGGAAGGACAGCAAATGGTTCAATGTCCTGCATTTCAACAACTACTAGCCTTGTGGGTCTAATAAAGTTTTTTTTTTTAGGTCTCGCCTGGCGAACGCAGCACGAAGCGCTGCTGTCCGCCAGCGAGATCTATTGTTGCTGACTTGCCTCGGAAGTGGGACAGGAGATGGGCACGCGCAGGCTCTCGGCGGATTGGAGCCTGTGTACGCGCACGTGAACACACGCGATGTGCACAACTCCTGTCCCTTTCCGTCCTCACCAGCCTCATGTAATCTTTTTTTTTAAATGCGCACGCGCGCTCCAAGCGTGGAGCGCTATAAATGTACAACATGCAATTTCTTTTTTTTTTTAAATGCACACGCGCGCTCCAAGCATGGCGCGCTTTAAATGTACAACATGCAATATTTTTTTTTTTTAAATGCACACGCGCGCTCCAAGCGCGGCGCGCTTTAAACGTACAGCATGCCCCACTTACCAGCTCTTATAAGGACTCCGGCTGGTCTCATGACTTCAGCGGCTCACTGCAGCACCACGCAGGGCTCCGTCTTACTCACAGGAGCCACGCCTGAAATCCTGTTTTGGCCGCACCATGCGGCGTTCACTAAGGCCGGGTGAGCTCCCGCCGGACTTCTGCTTTTCTTTTTTTGCCTTGGCCACTTTGGCGCCCCCCTCCCTGGGCTGCACGATGCAGCACTCATTAAAGTACGGCGGCTTTTGAAGTCCGCACGCGCCGCCGCCACTGGGCACGAGCCGCAGTCGCAGAACACGCGAAAGTTCCAGTTACAGTGCATGCGCGGGCAGCCCTCACCCTCCCAGGTCTCCTCCCCGGCCCGGATGGGGAGCTGCTTTCTGGCGGAAGAAGCTCGTTTTCGTGAGCCTCGGCATCACGGTTCAGCAGGGAATAAAAGCACAGCTGACTTCTCCCATCTCCAGAAATGCCACTACAGTTCGCTCGAAGATGTCAACATGTCTTAGGCGGCCAGGCTGCCTGGCAGCGCTTGACATCAGAGGTTACAAGCGCAGAAAACGAGTTTATGTTCCACTTGTGGGTTGCAGCACATCCGGAAGCTTCCTGGCCGGACATGGCAGGCACATCCCTTCTCACGAGCCTGTATGTACACTTCTTTTCCACATAAAGCCATTTCCAGCTGACGAGTCAAGATAGCCTATCAGGAAAATTGCCTGTGATAGTTGTACAGCCGGGGGCAACGTGGGGTCAGAGCGTCACACGCGCATTCTTTGCAGAAGAAAGGCTGCAAAACATTGCTCTGTAAGCGCAGTTATCCTGATTTATGATCCTGCAAGATGGCTAAGTGAGCTGAACACTATCTACGGACAGCTGCTCTGTGGTCCAAAGGTCACCAGCCGAATCCTGGTAAGGCCAACTCATCCTTCCGAAGTCGGTAAACAGGGCGCCAGTAAAATTGATGTAAGTAACTGCGCTGTTTCCAATGGCGGATGTGCTATATGGAACACTTTATTGAAGAAAAATATATCTATATCTGTATACACCCACAAGAAAAATAAAATGATAAGAACACTGTTGTTATCATTTTATTTTTCATTATTGGCTATGTAAAGCAGGTGCAAGCGGGGCTGCGCTTCCAGCAGAGCAGGGGGCGGAGTGGTGGCACCCTCCTAAGAGCACATGAGGATTTGGTGAGCCGTCTTAGGTCAGACAAACCCTCATGCGCACTGGTCATGTTCTCCACCGGGCTGTGTTGTACAGCCCGATGGAGAACATGCCCAGCCTCATATAGCCTCAAGTTTTAGGTCTCGCATTATTAAAGTTTGAGCTATTGGTGTTGCATTATTTAGCAATGCCAATAGCTCAAACTTTAATAATGCGAGACCTATTGCATTGCAAATGCTTGTTTATATATGGCCTTGGGTGTAATGTAATGGGGAGACCACAGTGCTATCTGATTTCTACTCTTCTATTTCTTTTTAACTCTTCTCTATTTCTAGGTAAGAGAAGTGGGCTCATCTGTAAGTTAAACTTAGCTGGTGTCACATTTTTGTCTACAATTCAGAAAACATCTAAATACAAATATAATAAACATAAACCGATTGAGGCCTGCAAATGACCTTAGTGCTGGGAACTTCAGAGTTACAAAGTGGAAACTACCCCTGGCCTCAGTTTTGAGAAGAGCCCGACAAAGCGGCAGGGTCCATCAATTTGAGAAGATAATGTACTCTTTGTGGCCTTATTACATACACATCATCTTAGACTGTGTCTAAAAAGACATGTGGATTTTCTCATGCTGAGTTCCTGAACGTTTCGAAAAAGTGCACTTGTGTGAAGGATTCTGAGCCTTTGCAATTCTGGTGTGTCCCTGGGTGCTCTGCGTAGGCTCAGCATCTGAAAAGTTCCACAGCAGTCCAGAGGCGCACTCACAGGGACACAATAGGCGAGCTCGAAGTGAGATCACCCGTATTTAGTCTAACAGGCATTCTGCTTATTGCGTTTCCTCGTATCTACTTTCAGGCCAAAAGGATTGTGAAATAAAAACATCAAAAAGCTACCAGCTGTACAAGCCTTTTGATATGTCTGTGTCGCAAGAGCCTGCCTTCCACTTCTCAAAAACATGTAAAAAGGCTTTGAGAAAAGAACAGAGAAAAAAAACATAGATCCAGGTGGCTTTTGCAGTGCAGCATATCATAAAGCAGATCACGGAAAGTTTTATTTTGATAGGCGGTAATTGAAAATCAAGAGATGCAGTTGGCAAGGGCGAGTGCTCTTGTCAGCTGCAATCAGTTGCAGGGCATAGTTCTTTAAGACATAGATTCACGAGTATTTATCAGATGTGAGGCAGAGCCTTGCAGGTCGCAAATCAGAGACTGAATAAAACCAGACTTGGCTGTGCCGGCTACCGCTTTACTTTTCATACATCACACAGCAGCAATACCCGGTTATCGCTTTGCTTTTCAAAAATCCAATAGTGGCAATCCAAATCTTTTTTATTTTAAAACAAAAAAAAAAAATCTGTACCAGACAATGGGGGAGATTTACTAAGATTTTTTTCCAAATTTACTTTCCAGCACTGGAAATAACGTAAAAGAAATGCGAAGCAGCGCATAGAAGTGGAGGCTCCTCCGTTATGGCGGAAGAGCGTCGCACCACTGCTTTCTCGCAGTGCGACAAGCAAAAACATAAAATGGAAATAGTTATTACCATTTTAAGGTACCCTTCCTGTACAAAACCTATGCTAGACTCACACACACACCCTAGCACTATGGCGCTAAGGTGGTGCGTGGGAAAGGGGAGGAGAGAGCCATATCTTTGAAAATATGGGGCTCTCAAGCTCCTTCCCTGTCACACAATGCAGAGCAGCCTTGCGGGAGGCTGTGCTGCATTGCGTGGAGATTTGGTAAATCTTCCCAATGTGTTAACTACTGGTGAAACAACGCAAACAATGTGAAAGGGATAAAATCTGTACATTACAATCACACTTTTCATTTGTGTTCTCATTATCTCCACAAACTTGGTGATAAAGTGAAAACTTGAAAACATTATTTATAAAGTTAAGTCTTTGCCATTCAAATTCAGAATACTGCAGACTATGTTTTGGGGTCCAGGAAGATTCAGCTTTAGCTGCCTGCTATATCTTACGTGACCAATTTAGAAACAAAAAGTTGAGAGTCAATTGGTGAGAACCATTCAGCCATTGGACACTGCAAGTGTCACTCACATTGTCGATCAATGCAAACAGTAGCCATTGGGAGTTGGAAATAATGGTCATGTCTTGTGGAGTTTTGTTTCTTTACCGGTTTTGGCCATTTTATTGGTTAAACCAGTGTGGTTTTAAGAATGTGTGGGGCCCTGGGCAAGACATATTTTGGGGGCCCTGGTTCTGACCAACTATTGGTTTTTAATACCAATTTTCTTCTAATCCAAGCCCAATTGATGCCAAACAGACTGTCAGAAATGGGCAGTCAATCACAAACAGTTGAAATATGCCTAGCTGGGGGCCCAAAATCCATAGGATGAAATTGAACACAGATAGACAGAGGTAGAGGTAGGCAGAGAGGAGAAAGGTTCACATATAGAAATAAACAGAAGTGAGATATAGTAAATTCACTTTCGTAGGCTACCCTTTGGAAGGTGGAGGCCTGGGCAGTTGCCCACTTAGCACATGCCTTAAAAAATCTCTTGGTCAAACAGTTGTTTGAGTCTGCCTGAGGGGAGTGCTCTTTTATTTATTGGGTGGTATAATGTCTTGTGAGTTAGAAGAGACGGAACCCTTTTGGCTCTGGATGGACTCTGGAGACTGATTACGGGAACATTGAATGGTGGGTAGGGAAGACAGGTTTAGAATGTTGAGTTCGGGTGTACACGCTGATGAATAAAGACATTTAAAACTACCCTTTGCAGGTGGTGCTGCCATTTCTGAATGCCTAGGCTAGGGGGAACGCTACAACTGGTGACAAGAGGGGTTAAGTAATCCGAAGACTGACAGTGCTCTCCCAGAGAGTATGCCATTGTCCAGAAAACTGCTCGTGCATGCTACTTAAGCCACAGTTGAAGTGCAGAGTCAACACTGGTGTATGTAGAGTTGGAGCACGACTTTGAAGATAACTGAGGCTTCGGTGACAAGTTTATATGTTGATGGCTGAAAACTGAATGGGAAGACGACAACTAAAGGTACTGCACTGCTATGCAACATAATACAATACAGTATATGGGGTGATAACGCTAAAAGCAGATGTGACTAAGCTTGAAGCTACAAAAGCAAAGAAACAGCCAAGATCAAGCTAAAGAGACAATAGGAGGCGCTACCAGGAACAGATCAAACAGGTGTTTCAAATGTAATATAGATTTGTTACTCCCCAGAACGCAAATTGAGAGAGTTGTACGGCCTAAGTGCCAGGAGCCACAACCCCAGAAGAAGCATTAGGGGTTGTACTTACGGAGCTGTCCTTATACGAAGCAGCGAGCCACCAAAGGTGCTAGGTGATGGCTCAGAAGAACTCCACAGATCTCCACCAAAGTAAAGTAATGGAGACCGCAAGGGAGGTCAAGGTTCTATTGGTAGTCAAATATGATCCAGAGGCCAGCACAGAACTGGGCCTGCGGTATAGCAGTGATGAAGAAAGTTATGGTGGATAGCTGACGTCATCAGTAAAGACTACTCCCTCAGGTTCAGCCAATCCCATGAATGGTTACAATGCTGCCGCTTTCCTGAAAGCGCCCTTCACATTTAATCCAACCAAGAAACAAAATGTTGGTAATCGATGGACTGCATCGTTAGAGGCATTTGAAAATTTCATTGATGTAGTTGAAGAAAGTGATGACAAAAAGATTATGAAGTACGTCAAAAATCTTGCTGGCTATGGTGTAAAAGACGTCATAAAGAAAATCCCACAAGTTAATGAAATTACGTATGTTCAAATCAAAGCAGCCTAAAATCTCAAATTCAATTCAATGCCGAATATGATGACGAAAGGTATGTGTTGAGCCAGGAATGACAGAAAGTGGGTGAAACTATCAATGAATTTGTGGAGAGAATGGATAAGATCATCAAACACTGTAATTTCAATGAGTTTAATGATGAGGAAGATATGTGCCTCAGAGTCATTGATGGATGTCTGTCAGATTAATTTCAAAGACTATGTTAAAAAAGACTCTTAGCTTGGATAGAGTCCTTGAAGCTGCTAGAGCTGAGGAGCGAGCTGATCAACAAGCTGCGGACATTGAGGCCAGAGGTGTCCAGAGTGAATCTGTCATGAACATGGAAAGTTAGCCAAGGCAAAAGGCTGAGAGACACCGAGCAGAAGAAAAAGAAGTTGTACCCCAGATGCGGACAGTCGTTTCTACATGAAGATAAGTGTCATGCTATTTACAATGGCTGTGGTAAAGCGAGGCATTTTGTAACGGTGTGCAGGCCTAAATATCTCTGTGTCACGGAGTAAAAACAAAATGGCCGCCCGCACATTCCACAAGCGGCCTTCAACTCACTCCCATCAGGGCAAGCGGCAACACCAACTGAAACAAATCAACACCAAACAAGGTTGATCGTCATCTAAATTGCCATCTAAATCTTCGTCAAAGAGTTCCTCAGCCTCAGTTTCCAGTGAAAGTGACGATGATAGTTGTGCAATGTCAATATTTACGTCAGAATGATGTGCCCATTTAGGACTGGTCACATGTGAGGAAAAACATCAGATGAAGAGGAGCCAACATGAAAAAGCACCAAAGACATTCAAATATTGTCCGAGATCACATTAAAAATACATGGATGTTCAATACCTTCCATCATTGAAAGTGGTGCCTCGTTAACATAATGCCTGAGGAGAAATATCATGAGCTGCTTTCGTTACCACATCTTATGCCATTTAAAATTAAAGTCTATACGTGGGCTGCTTTGATGCCACTAAAAAGTCAAGGCTCATTTGTGGCTGAAATGAAGCATAAGAAAACAAAGGTATATACTCCATAGGTGCACCTTCAAGTGCCTGCCTAGTCAGTTTTGACACCACTGTTGATATGGGACTGATCTCAGTGAACTACAACATGAAAGTGCATCATAAAATAGTAAGTCAGTTCCCTTCATTATTTCATGGGTTAGGTAAACTGAAGTTTATGAAAGTACAGTTACATATAAATGAAGAAGTTTGTCCTGTTGCGCCAGGGCATAGAAGAGTTGATTTTCACTTACAAGAAGTTTTTGAAAATAACTTGATTCCTTACTCAAGCATAACATCATTGAGCGCTCCACTCGGCCAAAGCCTTTGGTCTCTCCAATAGTGGTAGTGCCTAAAAGCAACAGTGAAGGAGATGTGCGCACATGCATTGGCATGCGTCAATTCAATAAGGCTATTGATAGAGAGCGACATCCTGTTCCGCACATTGCTGACATGATTGCCCTAATTGAATGGTGCAAAGGTCTTCTTTCGTTTCAACTTAAACAAAGGATATAACTAGTTGGAACTTGAAGAAGATTGTAGATGCATTATGACCTTTTCTACACACATTGGTCATTTTCGTTACAAGCGACTGAGCTTTGGTGTGTCATCTGCTGCCGAGCTTTTACAAGACGTCATTTGACGTATCATACAGCCTGTTGTGAATGCTTTTAATGATAGCAATGACATCTTAGGTTTCTGAGCTTCTCAGGAGGAGCATGACAAGGCTCTCATGCATGTTTGTAGATTGCTAAGCGATGCTGGTTTAACACTAAATGCTGAGAAGTGTGAACTCCATATATCAAAAGGCCATACCTTTTCTGATGGGGCATGCCTCCTGATCCAGTGCAAGATGTGTCTACTGGCTGTGCCCCATAGGACATTTCTATGTTACGTTCTTTCCTTGGCATGGCCAGTTACTGTTCTCGATATATACAAGACTTTGCTATGATCAGTGCTACGCTGAGAGAACCTACGAAAAAAAGTGTCATTTCATTGGTCACAAGAATGCAAGCAGAGTTTCCAGAGAACCAAACAAGTCATTGAGGACATCACTGTACACAGAGGTTGTAGGAGATGCTAGTCCTGTCGGGTTAGGTGCAATACTTGCACAACACCATGGACAGCCAAATGCACAAAGACGAAACAAAGCTTATGCCAGTAAAAGCTTGTCCCAAACTGAACATGCTTATTCACAATTTCGAGAAAGAGAGCTTGGCAGTGGTATTGGCATGTGAAGACTTCAACTTTTTTATCGAAAGCCTTTCACAGTACTGACTGATCATCAGGCCTTGTTGACAATATTTTAAAATCCAAAAGCCAATACGCCTCCTCATATTGAATGTTGGGGTTTGAGATTACAAGAAGACAATTATATGATTTTAGATTGTCCAGGGAGATATCAAAATCCTGCTGACTATTTCTCAAGAGTTCTATTACAAAGCCCTGGTAATCCATCTAAACAGCTGAAGGCTAAATAAACTTCATCGTGAAGTTGAACATTCCAGCTGCCATGTCATTGGAACACATTGTCACTGCCGAGCCCAGATAGTGACATGCTAACATTGAAAAACATTATTACTCACCAACCCTGGAACCAGCACTCTGAAACTCTGACTAGTGACAGTGAATATTTGAATTTAAATAATGCTAGAGATCAACTGTCTGTAACTCAAGAGGGTCTCATCTTGAGAGTTTCACGAATTGTTATTCTGGAAAGTCTAAGACAGCAGATAACTGTGGTGGCCCATGAGGGACATCGAGGAATCGTTGCCACCAAAGCCGCTCTCCGAGGTTGAGTCTGGTTTCCTGATCTCGATGACAATGTTGAAACTGTCTCTCATCCAAAGTCACTGAACACCCCTTAAACATGTCAGAACTGCCGAACCATGCTTGGTAGAGAATTGCTATTTATTTATTTGGTCCTCTTGATAACAGATGTCGCTTAATGGTAGTTCTTAATGAATACACCCATTTTCCCTTGATAGAAGATCTTTCATCCATTACTAATGAAAACATTATTGGAAGATTAGATCAGGGATACTCAAAGTATGGCCCGTGCACTACATGCAGCCCTCCAGACCTTTAATTGAGGTCCCCTGGTGAACAGCAGCCCTGGGCTGCTGTTCACATGACAGAGCAGGCACATTCAGAAAGCTGTGAAACAAACAAGCATACTTCATTTACATGTTAACTAAAGTAATGGTAAATAAGAACAAGCATTGACATAGCCAATAGGTCTCGCTTTTGGGACCTTATAAGTATTTAGTTTTGCAGCGCAATATCCTTGGTGCAACACCATCAGCTGTTGCATGGCTAAACCTTGTACCTTATAAGTGTTTAGCCAGGCAACAGTTGATGTTGTTGCACCAAGGATATTGTGCTGCATAACTAAATACTTATAAGGTCCCAAAAGCGAGACCTATTGGCAATTCCAATGCTTGTTTTAAATGGATTGTCTCTCCGCTGGTTTATGTTCTGTAGGCCTGTATAATGCTCTCTTGTAGCCTTAACTGATGGAATGAGCTTTGCATGTGTTGGTTAAACTGTTGCGCTTTCAAACATTTTGATACGTGTGGGATAATGGGCTGCAGATCGCTCAATTAATTTTAAGATATTTTAATTTATATACCATTTTATATGTGTTTTAGGTTGGTGTTCTGTGTTTGCTGTATTGATTTAATTAATTGCTAGTTATTGTAGATTTTTATGATATTTGTAATTGCTTATGTCAATGAATTGAATAATGTGCAATATTTCTGTAAGAATGCATTTCTTGGAAATAAAGAGTCTGATCTGATTATACATGTGTGCATTCATATATAGCAAACATATATTCCTGTTCTGCTGAGGCCTCCCTCTTCACTGACTATAAAGATGCTTCTATATTTTGAATGAGGCCATACAAATTGCACAGAAAGGTATACTTTGCAAAAGTCTATGAAATTTGTTGCAGCTTCTTTGTCACGTCACTATGAAAATCATGAAATATGGGGAAATATATGTCATCAGCAAGTCCCGTAGTGGTTGCAGGCAG
The DNA here is from genome assembly GCF_964204655.1 of Triturus cristatus. Taxonomy (NCBI): domain Eukaryota; kingdom Metazoa; phylum Chordata; class Amphibia; order Caudata; family Salamandridae; genus Triturus; species Triturus cristatus. The sequence continues at coordinate 429,458,137 of NC_140593.1, forward strand.
CAAAGAAGACACGGGCACAGACCAGGCTACGTGCAAGTAGCAGCTTTATAGGGAGGTAACTGAGTTGCATTACGTTAGGAGTCACGAGATGCGTGTGTTTTACGGTGAACGTGAAATATAATGACAGTGCAAACTGATTAACTGTAATCTTGCTGCAGAGCATGACATGCACAATCACGACAATGCCCCAAATCGTGGATAGATATCCGATGCCAAAATGCGAGAGGTTCCGAGGACAGTGAAAGAAGTAAAGAAATGAGTGGCGGCGCAGTGCGGGACTAAAAATGTGAAGGAGACGCGTGAACTAGCCTATGTTCGCATTAAATTCTGACGAGTGTGGGAGCTAAACGCCATAAAGACGGTGAGATGCGAGTGCGATCTCAATGAAAGATAGGGCTTATGGCCTAATCACAGCGCAGTGCTGGTTAAGGGAATCCCATAGGTAAAGCACAGTGGCTTGCATGGACAGGCTGACGCTCGATGTAACCCCACAAACTCGTCCCAACTGTATGTAGTCCAAACGGAAACCACAACAGTAGACGGGGCAACTAGTGTGAAAACAGCTAAGCAGGGGTGGAGAAAGTTAATACAACTGGACGTTAATTGTAACAAATTAAAGAATTAAATAATTAAATTAAAAAACGGGCACTGTGCAGCAAGTTACCGTATAGTAAAAATGATCTAAGGGTGCTTAATGGTGTAACGTTATATACAGTGAATATATGCCAAATGCGACGAAAAGAAACACACAACAAGCACCAGAAAATGTCTACTGTCTGAGACGGCATTGGCTTAGTCGGAAGTGAATTGCTCCTTGAAGAATTCACATCAGATGCTTCTGCACTTAAGAATAACAAGCTAACGAGGAGGGAGGGGGAGAAGGGAGGGGGGAGAAGGGAGAGGGTTAGTGAGAGCAGACAGCAAGGGGGTGGAGGAGGCTTAATGAGCCATGACAGAAAGGCAGATGGCGGCTGCGGACGTGCAAGCTCACGTGCACTCAAGCTTTAGGCAACCAAAAGCCTCTGGTGGCACTTTTAAAAGCCACTTACTAAATGTTTCGAAGAGACAGCATGCGCTGTCTCAGGCGAGACCTAATAAAAGAAGGTGTCCTAGACAACTTATCTTTAGGAACACCTTTAGTTTTATGGTTTAAATGTTTTCATTGATTTGGAAGAGCAGAAATAACAATAGCCACCACCTACATCCACAGGCCAGTAGGGAGCAAAAACAATACTCCACACAAACAAGAAAAAGGGATAGAGAAGAGAGGAGAGATGAGCCTATGTAGTCTAGGGAGAGGGGACAGTGTCACGATGTAATCTGCTGTGGCTGCCGTAGGGGTTCCTGAACCTTGTATGCTTAGTTGTCTACGAGTGGAGGCGCTTTAGTGAGTCTTAGTACCTTGGGGTATCTCGAGCATGTAAGCTCCAGAAATTCTGTGGATACAAATTCCATGGTGGGGCCCCAGTTTTGATCAAATATGGGGAATAAGTGCGTGAGGCCTGCTGTAATCTTTTCCATACCCAACATCTCCCACAACCTGTGCAGCCAATCCAGTTGGGTCGGTACCTTCTCTAATCCCCATCTGGATAACAACACCTGTTTAGCAGCGCCTACCGCTACGGGGATTGCTATCCTTCGGCAGGATTTAAGAGGATATGTGATGGCATTGGGGAGCCCTGACAGTATATAGCTGGGGAATCTGGGAATGTCTGTTTGGTGTATGGTATCTATCTTGTGTAGGATTGAGTCCCAGAATGTTTGCATCTTCGGGCAGTGCCATAGAATATGTGAGAAGGTGCCCTGCATCCTGCATCTGCGACAACATAGGTCAGTCCCTCCTGGCCTACACCTTGCAACCCCAGCGGGGGTATAGTACCAGTAGTGCGCTATTTTTAAAAACATTTCCTTACCTGCTGTGCTGCAAGAGGAGGCTCTAGCTCTGTGTATGATGTCCTGCCACTCCCTGGGGAAGAATTCGCACTCGAGTTTAGACTCCCACCTGTGCTGCACAGGAGACTTACTGCCCTGTCTGGGAGTACTCAGGAATGCATATATATCCGACAGAAGGTGCTTATCTGAGGTCCAGGTAATAAACCACAGCTCAAACTTGGTTAGCGGGCAGCTAGCATGAGGAAACACCTGTGGGTGGGTCACTCAGTGGCGAAGGGCAAGGTACTGACTGTATGCATTTCTGGGGACACCTAAATCTGAGACAAGGCTGGTGAAATCCATCACCCCCTTTTCGTCGAAAATATACCCAATTCTTCTACAATGAGCGTCTTGCCAGTGGATTTAGCCGTTTCCCGTTCTTGCCGGAGGAAAATCTGGGTTACCTGTAAAAGAGAATGGCGGCGACATAGAGGTCGAGAGGCCACACAATTCCTGCACTCTATCCCACACTCTGAGGGTAGTTCTCAGGACCGGAGACACATATACTCCAGGTGGACGGTGTCACTTTTGGAGCCATGGTGTTTTCCAAACATGTATACCCGCTATCGAGCAGTCGATAAAGCACCAGTGTTTCTCCGAATCCAGCTTATACCACTCGGTCATGTACCGCAGTTGTGCCACCTGAAAGTATCGCTCCAGATGTGGGACGCCAAGCCCCCATCCTCCTGTCGCAGATATGTCAGGTATCGAGCCTTTCGTGCTCTCTTCCCTCCCCATATATAGCTCCAAATAAGATGGTGCAACTGTGCCACCAGCCTAGGTGAGGGTCATAGCTGTAGTGTCTGCATTATGTATAGAATACGTGGCAAGATGGTCATTTTAATGGCCTCCAGCCTACCCAGCCACGACAAAGTATGCATTTTCCAATTTAAAAGTTTTCCCCCTGATCCCAGCTATGAGTGTTGAGTAATTCACCTGCACTATCTTGTCAAGCGCAGGGAATATCTGTAGCCCTAGATAAGGGATGCCTTCAGATGCCCACTTAAATGGGAACTGTGTCGCCAGCTGCTGCTGCACATTTCTAGGGTGCGTCAAGCTAAGGACCTGTGTTTTTTGGATGTTAACCTTAGAGCCTGATGCCCGACTGAAGGTTTCGATCTCGCCCAAGAGGGAGGGCAGCGAGGTCATTGGTTGCATTATCCACGTGAAGCAATATATTATGTTCTCTATCTCCCATTCGAATCCCTGAGATGTCTGGGTTTTGGTGGATTCTCTCTGCAAACGGCTCCATATAGAGAGCAAAGAGCAGGGGCGAAAGAGGGCATCCCTGCTGTGTCCCTCTCCTTATCTGAAAGGGTCGAGCTGCCACCCCGTTCACTCTGATCCGCGCCTGCGGGTTGTTGTAAATGCAATCCACCCATCCCATAAATCGGTCACCAACTCCAAATCTGCATAGCACCTGTTTCAGGTATGGCCACTGGACCTGGTCAAATGCCTTCTTGGCATCCACAAGAGTAGCACCCCGGGTTGTTGAGTGCGTTGAACTTTGTCCAGGAGATGAAACATCCACCATGTCCCAACGCTTATAGCTATGCTCCAGGATAAATCCGGATTGATCCGGGTCCACAAGTCCCTGCATTAAGGGCACCAGTCTATCCGCTAATATATTCGTAAAGATTTTCAGATCGACAATGAGTAGGGATATGGGGCGGTAGGATGCACAGTGCAGTGGGTCTTTGCCTGGCTTTGGTATCACGACAACCTCTGCCATGTTCATGGTTGGAGTCAGAGTTCCAGTGTCGCTAAAAGAATTAAAAAGGCGGACCAACAACGGGGCGAGATCGTGGGCAAAGGTCTTATAAAAATCAGTCGAGAATCTGTCTTCCACAGGAGCCTTCCCCGAGGTGAGTCCTCGGATGGTTAGTAAAACCTTGTCTAAGTGAACATCTGTGGCCAATGATGTTGTATCTATGGGGGGAGGGAAGATACTGGCGCATCCCATGCATAGGCCACTGCAGCCTCCGGGTCCAATCTGTCCTCCAAATATAGATCAGTGCAGGGCCGGACTGGGAACCAAATCCAGCCCTGGCAAAGTGCTCGACCGGCCCCCCCGGGCTTGGAGGTGCCGCCGAGCTCTTTGCCAGGGCCGGGTTTCGGCCGATTTTGTCACAGGGCCGATTTTGCAGCTATGCTGCAAAAACGGCCCTGTAACAAAAACGGCCCGAGGGGAAAAAAACGGTCCCCACCCGTGCGGCGCACCGGGCAATTGCCCGGTGCCCGCTACGGCCAGTCCAGCCCTGGATCAGTGTGAAAAGTCTCAAAAGCAGCAGGTATGTCCGAGTCCGCCTGAAGGATCTCCCCCAGTGGGTTTCTGATCCCTGCAATGTGACGTGCGTTAATTTGGGGGCGCAGCAAATTTGCCAGAAGCTTCCCGGTCTTGTTTTCCCCTTTGTAATAGCACTGCTTGGTGAGCAGGAGATAGTACTCTGCTCGATCTTAGTCCAATGCTTTTAGCTGCTGTCGCAGAATTTGGGCAGCTCCCGTGCGGCGGTGCACCCCTTCCAATTATTTGATCTGCGATTCCAAGTGCTCTCGCTTTTCTCTCCTATCCCTATTCAGGCCTGCGACGATTGCTAAAAAGCGCCCTCGCATGACAGCCTCCAAAGTATCCCAAAGCAGAGAGACCAAAGTCAAGCCGTCATCCTTGATCCCCAAATATGTCTGTATTGTGGCACGTATCTCCTTAATATTAGTCTCATATGTGATCAATTTATGATTTAGCCTCCACTTTCTCTGTCTCGGGGCCCACTCTTGAGTTGCATCTCCAGGGAGATGGGTGAGTGAACTGAGAACGCAACGGTCCCAATCACGACCTCTCGTGTGTCCCTTGTGACCCGTGGGGAAGTTAAAAACAAATCTATGCGCGCATAGGTTTGATGGGCCGCCGAGAAAAATTTATACTCCCTATCATTGGGATAGCAATGTCTCCAGGCATCCGTCAACCCCAGGTCCCTCAATTTTTGTAGCATGGAGTCCGAGAAAGCTCTGGAGTGTCCCATTCTTTGCGCAGATCTATCTAATGGTGTGTCTGGGACTATGTTGAAGTCTCCCACCACTAATGAGATCCTCATCTGGTGACTCTAGGACTGTATTCAGTGTGTCTCTAAGGAAGATTTCCTGTTGGTCATTCGGTCCATATATAGACGCAACTGTGTATGTGTGATTTCCCACTGCTATTCTCAATGCTAGTACTCTGCCAGGGACCTTCGTGTGCACTCCCAGGACTGAGCCCAAAAAGTGTGTTGCAATGAGGACTGTTACCCCTGCTTTTTTCCCTGCCATAGAAGAAAAATACTGCCTGTTGAACCACCTGGATCTGAGGCGCTTCCTGTCAGCTTTTAGTAAATGGGTCTCTTGCAAGAGACAGATGTCACAATTAGACTCTTTCAACATGACAAGCAGCGCGCATCGCTTAACAGGTGAGTTAAGGCCCCTCACATTAAGGTTCCGTATCCACACTATAAATGCTGTCATGTGGTCAGACTTTAAGGTCTATTCTGAGTCCAATTACGGGTGTGACAGGTACCCCACACTCATCCACCCTTCCTCGGGTCCTTGCTCCCTCCACCCGCCGACATCTAGCCCTATCCTGCGCCGCCTCGACACCACCCGCCCCCGTCCGTGACTTTGCCTTGCCTGACTGGGGGCCCATCTCTAATAATAAGGGGGATAATCTCACAACCCTAAGAGTAGAATAGAAGAAGAAATCAAGAAATACAAATACAAAACTGAGAGATTGGTAGAACAAGGAGGGTATCCTCCGTTGGATGTTACACACACCAACGTGTTTGGGTCCATGTGGCTGACGGTCTGTCGACATCCTCTGGAAAGGGAGCACCCTGGCTCAGGCCGATTTTGGATGTCAATGGGCCCCGTCATCATATTACAAGTTCGGGGGCACGTATTATCTACAGGCTGTCACAGATCAGTCACACCTTTAGTTTTAAAGACACCTTGCACTAAACATGTAAAAACATAATAAACTCTCTGCAAACTTCAAAACACTGTGTTTTATAACATGCATGAGTGTTTTACCTTAATATATCAGATGATACCACTGCACTGAGAGGCATTAATTAGCAGTGATAGTTTTCAAACATGATCTTGGTAACATTAATGCTGCCCCCATTCTGAGAACAATGCCATTATTGAACCAAGAGGCAAGTCATTTGTCAGGTGCACCTTGTGTGTAGCCTTGGTTGCTATATAATTGGTTCAACATTTTAGTTTATTAACTAAAACACAAGAGAAGGTTTTGTACAGCACACATCCTGAACTCGTATATTGTAAGGCGGCTCTCATATGTGGTAATGAAGAAGTAGGAGGAAAGTGAAATTAACAATTGCCTAGGATCACATAATTTCATCAAGTGGGAAGCCAGGACTGATGCCAAGTTCTCTGGTTTCACATTTTGCAATTCAGCCACCAGATGAGTATATCTTTCCTTCTCACATTTACATTAAAAGTTACTGCTTTGACTTTAATTCTTGGTGCATGAGATAGAGTGTTGGTGGCAGACAGAAGTCACGTGTAGGCTCGGTTTGTTGTCGACACCATGCATCTGCTTCATGTCCCCCTACGCCCACCTTTCATCACCGACCCTAGCAGTTCTGGCATTGGTGCTGCCCTCGGGCATGCCACAAACAGTACTTTAAAGCTCCGGTGGAAATGTTTGCGAGTACCCATGGACTAGATGGTATTTTTGCAAGATATCTTGATGATCTTGTGATCTAGAAATCTGACAACAGCCCACCTTTCAATAGTTGAGAGATCAGAGACTTTCTTAACCATCTCAATGTGATGCATCAGAAAATCACTTCTCTTCGGCTTCAGGCCAATGGCCTCGTCGAATGTTTCATGAGTATTCTCCAGAAAGCTGTTCAGCGTGCTGCATTAGAGAGACTCGACCTTAAAGTTATTCTGAATCCTACCTTCGAGCTTACCAATCAACACTTCATTCCACAACAGGGGAAATCCCTGAAATCCCGATGTTCGGGGAGCCATGATGACCTAGTTGCCTACATGGACCAACAGAAGATCAAAAAAGGAGGAAGCTATTCATGCAACAGATGCTGGTCGCAAGCCAAAAAGGTGAAGTTATATGCTGACAAAAAACACCATCGGAAAGATATATCTTATAAGATAGGAGATTAAGTATTTGCTTGACTACTGGGAAAACGAAAATCTGATTCTACTTTTGATGCTGAACCCTTTACTGTTGTGACCACTAAAGGACACCTGGTGACTGCCCAGCATCCTGGGAAGTCCCTTCTGCGAGATTCTTTGCACTTCAGACATGTGGCTCATCACTCGCCAAACATTGACATCAATAAAGAGACTGGGTCCAAACAGATCGTTGTGGATCCTGTGACTGCTGTTGTTTCCACCTCACCAACTCAGATCACTGACACTTTGACTGCTGACTCCCGGTTTTCGATTACCCAATCAGGTGGTGTGACAAGAGCCCGATGCCAACTCATTGAAGAGTTGTAAAATGTATAAATATGTATGTGTGTTTATGTAATTAAATTTTTGTAAAAAAATTTTGTGTCTTGTGAGTTACAGGTGACTGAATGCTTTTGGCTCTGGATTGACTCCATAGACAAATTATGTGTAAAATTAACCTCCCTCTGTGGTGCAGTAATTTACGAGTATCCAGACTGGGGAGAATGCTACAGGTGGTACATTGGTAGAGGGTGTAGGTCAGAGGTGATAACTAGATCAGGCACACAATTTTAGTGCTGGCTGAAGCGGCCACTCAGGTTCTGATGCAAACACACATAGCTGCTCTAGACTTGTGGACCTGACATAAGTGTGAAAAGCTCTGTTTCCGTTTGTTCATATTTTACTGCATGCCTTCTATGCAACGGCTGTCATCATGTGAACTTTCGTAGTCCTCTTTTTTTTATTGCCAGTGACACATGTTGTTGCATTTTTCAGGCCTGCATTTTAATGTGCGCAACTAATATACCTGGCAAACCCAGTATCTCAGCATTTTAGAGCGGAGACCTTTTGGCTTTAGCAATCCTTGCTTGCTAGCTTGGGTTCATGCAGGTTAGAGACCTACTAACTTAAAGAAACATTTTATTGTGTAAGAGGATAGGGTGGGTCTGATGAAATGGCACAGCCTCATATCCATTACGTATCTCCAATTTTGGAGACCCAAATGTCTTCTGAAAATTGTCCATCTCTGCCACAGCTCTTTCTTGGTTCTTTTTCTATCTTTCTGATCGTGTATATTCTGGCCTTCTCTCCCATTCTGCTACAGGGTGTCTTAGTGAATGGTCCTAGACCAGATCTCATTTTATATTTATATATTGTTTTTCACTGAGATCATGCCATCTTTTAACCTCTCCGCTCATCCATGTACTAATGCTTCCCAGCTTATCTTCTCTTCCCCTTTCTTTAAACTCATCTATTCTGATGATATCAGATGCCTATTCGTGGATGTGTTCTCTTGCACTCCACCAAAAGTCCATTAAAACCTTATTTGTGCCTGCTGCCACCCCCATTTATCCTAGCCCAATTCAGCTATCTTCTCCCTTATCTTGCTTTGTCCTCTTCAGCCTGTAATGTGGTCGTTGTTTTTTTTTATACCAGCCTGCCATATATTTTCTATCTTTCCAATTTCTTCTATTCTCGCCACTACAAGTTCAACAATCTTCATAAAATATGCCTTTTTCACACCACCAAAATTCTCAAACTCATGTTAATTTTTTCCAGTCTTGTTCATTGTTCTTCTCTATTGTTGCCTCTCTTTTGCTATTCTCTCACTTTCCTGAACTCAGTTTTTAACTCTGCTATTCAACTTCTTTTCAAGAAATCCCCAACTGCTAATCTCCTGTCTCATATAATATCTCCTTTCTGGCTGCCAATCCCTCTTCAGCTTCAGTTCTGATTTTTTCATCTGGTCTACAAATCCAGCTATAAATTATCGGTCAAACCTTACTCTCTGCCTCTCGATGCAGACTTGACTTCCTTACTCCATTGTGTGCCCCATTTAGATTAACTTCTTTTTCCAGCTCTTTCTCCAGAGATCTGAAATTTACTACTTTTAACATTACACTTTGCTATAACTATGTTACTAGAATATTGTTGCCTACATATCATCTGACAACAATATTAAATCCTAAATAGTCTTTGCAAAAATGTCCACCATTGGAGTTGACAACAGAAAATCTCCTCAGTAGATAGCATTTTTCTGAACAATAGTTATGTCACAAATTTTATGAGCGTGTGCATTTTTGTTATCTAAATCCTGGCTATAATTAATTAATTTATTTATTTAAAGGTTTGTATAGCGCGAACATGACCCAAGTGGGTATCAGAGCGCTTTACATATAGTTGGGGAAGACATAGGAAAACAGCTAGGGGAGACAAATCAAGGTAACAGTGGGACAATATACAACAGGAGCAAGATGACATTATGGTGGACATAGGAAGCAGGCTGGGTGAGAGCGAAAAGTAGGGCAATAAACATCAAGAGCAAACAATGCAATATAGTAGGTGACATTGGGCCGCAACAAATGATATGTATTCAGTAAGCTAGAGTCACGAGGAGAAAAGCATCTAGATCAGCGCATTGATCATTAGTAGAGATTTAACTTCCCTTTTGAAGGCAAGTGTGGAGGGAATCAATCTTGTTTCCACTGGAAGGGAGTTCCAGATTCTCGGGCCTGAAAACACATATGCTCCAGCCGGACCGTTTCATAGTTCTGCTAAGCATAGCTGAATCATTTTCTGTACACCCTTGATATTTCTATAGATATATTATGTACCTTTTTACATTTTTGATCCATACATCACCTAGGAATACGTGATCTATAAATACAATGAAATAAAATGAAAATTAAAGTAATTGTGTGGGAGTTTATATGGATGTATAGTTAATGCTGAGGTGCTGATGATTGGCTAGCCCATTCATTTATCCAATGATGTTCTCCCAACTAATGCATCCTTGTTCTGACTTATTCATCCATCTATTCATCACTCCTGTATCCCGGTACTCACTCACTCATCCATTAATTTAATACTCGTTTATTCATCCATGCTCATACTAATCCATCTGTTAATTCGGCCAAGTCACTCAACTCAAAATCAACCATTTACCCAACCATACACAGAAACTCGCCATTCACAGAAAATGTTTAACTGATCCATCACAAAAGACAAATCTGTGGGCTTATCAGTTCTTTCTGTAGACATGGGAAAGTTTTAATTTGCTTCAGATAAGATGTACATAATGTAAGACACATTGTGGTGAAATAACAGAAATGCGAGCACATGTCTGGCTTCTTGATTGTCTTCTCAGTATTTAACAGGGGAATAGTTTCTGTCTCCATTCAAGTACATCTGTCCTTTTTCATGACCTTGTAGACGACAGGTCATTGCTTATATTCTTGTAGTCTTCAAGAAGGGGACTAGGTCCAACCCAGCACACTACAGACCTACACTGCTTCCAGAAACTCATTTCAATCTCCAAGAGACCATGGAGGATGATAATGGTCTGATGAAATAAGCCCAAATCTCTTTAGAGAGGGACTGGGAAACCTAGCTCGAGTTCGCTTCCTTCAGTTCACAAATGGCAAATATATTGTGTATAGTAAGTGTTCACTGACCAAAGCTTTCATTGATCTTGAAATACAATTCAACTCCACAGACAGGGCCTTTGTGTGGGAGAAACTGCTCGGTTGCAGAGTTCAGGTCAACTTCCTGAAGGCAATAAAGTGCGTTTACCATCATCTACTGCTAGAGTGGTGTATGGGTCAGCAGGCCAATTGACAGTGTTCCTATTCAGCAGAAGAGAGGTAGGAGTGTATCCTTGCCCCTCTATTGTTACCTCATTATGTAAATTACCTAAATGTGTCTAGGTGGTTATCCTTGCAGTGGTCATTGGACAAGCTAGGCAGCAGAGTGTAAAGGAAATGAGAAAACTCAATAAAAATTGCAATAGCTTCAGTCAAGTATGCTGCATTAATAAGGAAATGAGGGCATGACAGTAAAAATAAGAATTGAAATCAAGTGGGGCGGCTGTGGGCTCCAAACATGTCTTTATAGCAGGAATTATTGTATTTTTATTGCTTGTACTGGAGTTTTATGATAGTGTAATCTTACATTAGTAATTGGATAAACAAACAAACTGACATGTTTCAAACTGTGATTTTTACTGTGCTGTTTGATTGGTCATGGAATCAAATTTCCTGATAAACGCTTTTGTTGGGACAATAAAACTGCAGTAGGTTACTTGGTCATTAAAAAATGTTGCTGTATTTTTTCAGCCAAAAAGCTCTGATCAGTTTGCATCTGTTACAATACAAACAGGGGATGTGAAAATATTACAAGCTCTCAATAGGAAGGTAACCAAACCTTCAACAATCAAGATACTGTACAAATCTAGCTCAATGACATGAGCCTTACGGCTTAGAAAGCCAACTATTACCAAATGCCAAATCTTTTTGATTTACCATGGACACCAATCTCTCCCTGAAGGAAACCCATTGCCAAAAATACAAAGCTTATTACCAGCTGTCTTTTCTAAAGAAAATGAAATCATTTCTTCATGAAAATGGCTCCAGAAATGGTGTTTAAGCCCTCTCACTCTCGCATCTGGATAGTAGTAATGCACTGCTGCATGCCTCCCAGGCTGCACATTGGCATCCCTTAAACCCATCCTACATGAAGCAGCACGTCTCATCCATGGTCTGACAAAATATGATCACATCATCCACTTGCTGAGGGAATTCTATTCACAATACTTGCCAGCCAGCACCATCTTCAAAATCAACTGCATCATTTACAAACCCATCATAACTAGCAACTCTGCTTACCTGTAGACAAGTTCACATATCCCTGGTGGTTCTGACTCACCCATAGCCAGGACACCATCAAACTGTAGATTAAGAAGTGTAAAAAAGAGAAAAAAGTAAAACATCCTCATATCCATCAGGACTGCCCAAATGCTGCTCCAATTTAGGAAAAAGTAGACAACTCACCTATTTATAGAGCACATCTCAATGCATTACTTGTCCACAATCCAGCTACCTCTCCAATGACTCGTTGACTTTAATCTTGCCATTGATCCTGTACAGTGCTCTGCTATCTTTTGGCTAGCTTTGTGCTATATAAATGTCAAATGCATACAGACTTAATTGGAAGGGGTGCCCTTGGCACAGAGGCCACTATCACTCAAGACAATAACCTGTCAATCGGCCTGCTACACTTATCCCCTCACCAAAGAGGATAGCTGCCATCACGGTCTAGCAAGGTCGAAGAAAACTCTATGGTGCAAGCCTGACACGCACCATCCGGTGCTAGCCAAGCCTTCTCTGTGGAGCTAATAACCCAAGCCCCAACCTTAAAAGACTGTATCACACATGCACAAATATTATCCTGGCATTGTAAGTTCCCTTTGCTATTGAGAACACTTTGGGCTTAAGCACTATTCAAACTGCCCTAAAAGTTACCGATGTGGCAGAGGTTTAGTGAACATGCACCCTTGCTGTTCTTGCCTAAGACCAAATCTCAGGGAAGTCACCATAGACAATGGGGGACACAGTAGGGATCAGAGAATGGCACTGTTCAGGGTGTATTGCATAAGTAAGAGCCTGTGGGTGTGATTGTTATCCTTTTCGTTGATCCCCTTGTTTAATTGTGTAGCATTATGTTTTGCTGTGATATTAAAGTACTTACTTTTCCTAAAATATAAGTACTGGGGTTGGCAGTAAATGAAAGTGTCTTTTGTTTGACTATTTAAGTTTGGTATCTCTGCCCTCACATGCCCTCCATGAGAAGTCTTTGGCTGCTCGCCTGCGCTACTCTGTGGGTTATGTGCGCAAAGGGTGTACTTGTCCCAGGATGCAGAGCCATAATAGGTTGACCCAAAGATAATAGAGACAAATGACCTCAACCACCATTGTCTGAAAAGTCCACAAAAGCATATTTAAAAAACTCAATACTTTTGCAGTCTGGTTCACTCACAGCTCCGTAAATGAATTTTTAGTTAAAATAAAATAGCTTCTAAATACAACTCATCGCCCCCATCCATTGTATCCCTTTGCTCGTCTGCACTATCTTCAAAACCATCTGCATCATTTACAAGCGATCATGGCCAGCATGTGCGCTTATCGTGCAGACAGCTCATTACCTCTGGTGGTTCTCACCACAACCAGGACACCATCACAATAAAGACGTAACAAAGAAAAAAGCAAGGCGGCAGACCTTTCCATCAATGCACCCATGATCTGGAACAACATCCCTGTATCAATCAGGACCACCCCAGCATTACTTTGCCTCTTTAAAAAAACCTTTGTTCTCGATTCAACCCAGATCTGTGACTGGGGGTGAGTGTCTGAAAAGTCTCAGCGCTCCGTCCATGATCTCCTTGTGTTTGCTTTGTTCACCCTAAGTTGGCATGGTTTGCCCAGATGTAGGTCCCATGCTCACTTTGCCACTGGATTCATGCTAGCCTGGCTGATGAGGGGTGTTACCCCGAAACAAGTCCCAGGGTGCTTGTCTCTGGTCCAGGGAAGACCTGGCGTGGCAGTTCAGCTTCACTGTTCCCATAAGGAACAGGGTCAAGACCAGTGGCGGCTCGCATAGCTGCGGGCGGTATGGCGGGACAGCTAAAATTGTAAACAGAGACATAAACGGATGTAATTAAGGGTGTGGAAGATATTGTATTGTTAGATCTTGGAGTTGAAATACCACCAAAATTCAGGTTAGAGCGATTGCCAAGTTTTACCTTGAGTTCACAAACAGGAAAATCAATATATCGATCAGTTATGGCAAACTTTGGGGGCTCTTCTGTCATTCTTGCAATTGCCAATATTAGCTCATTATCACCATAGATTTAAGCATAGTCATTATTCATTGTTTGATTTGTATGATATTATGGTCGATTCGTGTTAGACCTGGTACCATTGGCGTGAGTCTCCCTTCCATTTTTTTACTGATTGCCTCCTCTGTTTTTTATATGTTTTTCTGGTTTAGATGCTTTGGGCACTGTGCCACTGCTATTGAGTGCCACAATGCAAGTACTCCCTATGTTAAATTGATGTATTGATTAGTGACTCCATGATTGGGTTATTTGATTTACTTATCAGACCCTAGTACAGTGCACCATGTGTGCCCAGGGCTTGTAAATCAAATGCTGCTGGTGGGCATGCAGCACTGGTTGTGCCACCCACAGAAGCAGCTTGTAAAGTGTGTCTCAGGTCTGCCATTGCAGAGCCTATGTGCAGTCTGGTACTGCCATGCTGACTGACCAAGTGCACCCACTTGCCAGTCCCTAAACCTTCCCTTATCTTCATATCAGACACCCCTATGGTAGGCCCAAGGGCAGGGTGCATTGTAAGTATAAGGTAGGACATGCCCTGGTGTGTGTAGCATGTCCTAATAGTGAATTACAGCCATTTTCGTTTTTCACTATTGCAAGTCTACCTGTTCCCCATAGGCCAGAGTGGGCAGTTTGATTATTATATCTTATAATCCTAACCGACTCAGGGAACTAGGTAGAAATTCGAGTTTAGTGTGCCTGAACTCAGAATGATAAAATACATCTTTTAGTGAAGTTGGTTTTAACATTCTGTGTTTGAAAATACCACTTTTAGAAAGTAGTTATTTTCTAGCTTAACTGTCCAAGCCTGCCTCTGCTAAGTTGTGTATTGTGTGTCTGGTTCTGGTTCTGTGAGTGACAGGGGCTGGGGGATTCCAGGGGAGAGGGTGAGTCAGCACAGGGCTGAATAGGAAGATCTGCATGTAGATGGGTGGGAGGAGTTGTACCTAGGACCTGAATGTGGCTGTGCCTTCCCACCACAATGCTGGCTCCACCTCCTGTGGTGTGTCTGAAGTCTCTGCCCTGCACTCTGAAAGGAAAGAAGGAGTCATGTAAACAAAGTGCTCCAGGACTGACCAGAACTGGTTTGTACTAGGCAAAGGCCTCTCTGCCTTCAGAGAACAAAGTAAAAAGTAGTATAAATATGGGGACCCAGTTCCCAAGACTTTAGATCACTTCTGGAACAACAACAAGAAACCTTTGCCAAGGAGAAGAACCAAAGGAAGCTGTAGGAGTGGACTGCCCTCCTGCCAGTGTGCTGTGGGTTGGCCTACAGTGGTGACTTCAGTGCCAAGGAGTGGAGAAGGAACTTGTGTGTACTTCATCATCTTGCAGAATATTTCTCCAAGGGCTTGAACTTGTGCTTGCCTCCTGCTGAAGTCTCAGGGACAACAGACTTCACCACCAGCTCCTCTCTGAATTTCCTTGGTGGGAATTCTATCTGCAGAAGCCTGTGTGTCGCTGGGAGCTGGAAGCGTGACGCAACGAGAAGAAGCGTGTCGCCACCGCAGCTGTAGTCATCGCATCGCCAGAGAAGCGTGCCACCGCCGTATCTCCCAGAAGCGTGCCTTTGTCGCAGCTGTCTGTTGTCGCATCACTGGAGAAGTGCGTCACAACCGTGAGGGTAGCCGTCACATCATCGGAGAAGCGTGTCACAGGGCCTGTCGCGGCTCCAAAGTACAGAGTCGCCGCAAGGCTGCCAGGGTGTGCTGCATCTTCTCAACATCATTGCATCAAGGGCGCCATCTTATCGCATTGCACGAGATCGTCGCATCGCATCGAGGTGCCATCTTGCCGCATCGCAACCAGGCTGCAGCACGAGAATCTATGCATCAACTCCTCTCCGGTAAGGATCAAGACACATCCCCTACTCATCGCAAGCATTGAGGCGCGGCGCATCGTCTCCCCCGGAGCAAGAAACCAACGCATCTCCAACGCTGCGAGCCTTTTGTTTATTTTGCGTTACGCATCCAGGTACTTTTGTGAGAACTGTCACATTTATCACCAACTTGAACTAAGTTTATCCTACCATCTTTAAGTCAATTTGGAGTACAGTATTGTGGATTTTTGTTGTTTGTGGTCTTGTGTTGTCTATATAAAGAATACTTATTTTTATAAAACCTGTGTGGTGTCCATCTGTAGTGTTTTCACTGTATTACTGTATGTGTTCACAAATGCTTAACACACTGCATCTGAGATAAGCCTGTCTGCTTGTGCCAAGCTACCAAGGGGGTGAGCAGGGGTTAACCAGTAGTGTAATCCCCTTTCCCTGACTTGGAAGCAATGGTCCCTATTTGGTCAAAGGTACCAACCTCTGCCAACTAGAGACCCCCAGTTCTAACATTGGTGGTCAGCGGTGAGGATTTGAACCTGCATTTGTGACTCATATACAGTGATTGGTGTACACTACTAGTAAGTGCAGACCAAACGCGACCACATACTTTTTGGTAGAATTTTATTTCCTTGGACTGTTATTTTTTCCTAAGAACTGCCAATTCTTACTGCCATGAGTAGGCCAGCATCTGAAGCATCTATGGATCTAGATTTTGAGGAAGAGAGGTTGGAAACCTACACTTTGAAACAGCTCAAGCAGCTCTGCAAGAAAGATGACTACCAAAAGGCGCTGAGGGCCTGGGTAGAAGCAAGAAATGCCCCTGAGTCAGTGGTGGAGCTAGCTGGGGATGCAGATGGGCAACTGGATAGGCCAGTGTTTTCAGTCAGGGGAGGGGTACCGTCCCCACCTGGCAGTAGTGTCTCTTCCAAAGACCTGTCCCCCAGAGAGTTGTATGACAGGGAGAGAAATAGGGCACACAAGCTGGAGATGGCTAAGCTTAATATGGAGCGTCAGAGGGAAATGGAGAATAACAAGTTGAACTTGTGTAGAAATCAAAACCTAATCTGGGGCTTCACTGATACACCTGGTCCTTTTAAACCAACAAAGAAGAGATTGGCACAGAAGCTGTAATATAAAAGACATCTTTTTATTTAACCTCTAAAGAGGGAAAAATGCGTCATACAGAATTCTCAAATCACTGTAGGAGACATTTCTAAGGAGTACAGAGAACAGGGGCATTATATACCCACACAGGGGCTGAAAAAAGGCGGTACAAGTACACATGAGAAGAGTTATGCACATATTGGTCATACAGAAACTGCACAGTCAACAAGTAGGAGGAGTAATACGTTGCTGACATCAGTTAGAACAGCCTGACAGTTCTATACTAAGAACAGGCGCATTCTATTAGCTAGGCCCATCTGAGCATGCGCAAGACTCTGGGAGAGGGAAACAGCAAATGGCCAGCACATAGCTAACTAAAATGGCTGCCAAGTAGAAAATTTCATTAATCTCTCAGCATGAGCTGAAAGCCATCTTCAACACTTGGAGGGAAAGAGAGAGAATGAGAATGGAGCATGAGAGGATGTTGAGGGAGTTAGAGATCAAGGCAATGGGCTTAGAGATCGCTCCCTCAGGTGGCAGCGCAACATCTGTGCCTTCAGAAAGCAGAGTGTATATTCCCAAGGATGTCATCAAAGATTTCCACAAGCATGAGGATATTGGGCAGTGGTTTGCAGCCTATGAGATAGCAATGTTGGCCCACCGGGTCCCTGAGAAGGATTGAGGAGCTGGGTTGTGGGGCCGCTTTGTGAGTGAGGGGAGGGATACTTTGTTAGACCTGCCAGTGAGAATAGGATGTCTTATGACCACATGTAATGTAATGTAATGTAAAATGTATTTTTATAGCGCTATTATCACTCGAAGGAGTATCATGGCGCTACATGAAGGAAGCCCTGATGACAAGGTATGGTTTGACCCCAGAACTCTATAGACAGAGTTTCAGGAATTGTAAGAAGCTGGAGGGGACCACTTGGGTGGAATATGTGTCTTTCTGTTGCAGAGCTATGGATGGTTGGGTGAAGGGTAGCAACGTGGATACTTTTGAAGAGCTCTATGATTCGTTTGCATGGGAGCACTTGCCTGCTAACTGTTTTCCAGCGCTACACCAGTACCTTATTGATGGCAAGTTAACTAATTCTAGGAAGCTTGCTAAGGAGGCGGACCGCCAGGTCAGTAGTAGGGTCCACAAGGGTCATGTGGGAGATTCGGTCAAAGGTGGGCAGGGTCCCCAGCAGAAGAGTGGGTGGGACAGGGGTAAACAGAGGGAGTTCCAGGAAGGGCCCCAAAGTAATTCCCAAGGGAACCAAGGGAAGGGTTCCCAGCCTCCCCACTGAGAAAAAGCAAGAGGCCCCGACAGGTAAACCTGTTCAGAGGGGCCCCTGCAAGTGCTTTACGTGTGGTCAAGTGGGCCACCGTTGGTTTGATGCACAGTGTCCCAGGAAGGATTCCAGAGTGCCACCACGTGCACCACCCCGTCAGATGGCAAGTGTAGCCCTGGGAGGGGAGGAGAAGGGTACCCAAGGTGGGTGGGGTCCCGCAGAAATGTCCCTTGTCTCATTCAAGCTGCCTGATAACACTAAGAAATACAGGCAGTGGGTGACCATCAATGGCCATAGAGTGGAGGCTCTTAGAGACACAGGAGCCAGTGTGACAGCTGTTAAGTGTCACTTGGTGTCTCAAGAGCAGGTTGTCCCCAATGCCTTCTACCCAGTTGTTGCTGCTGATAACACAGAGAGCCACTGCAAGGTGGCTCAGGTTCCCTTTGAGTGGGGGGGCGTCTCTGGTACTCTTCAGGTGCCTGTGGATTGTCTGTTGGGCAATGATTTGGAAATCTCCCCTTGGGCTAAGGTGAAGAAGAAGGCTCATTTGGAGATGTTGGATCTGCCTGAGTGGGCGTATGTTACCACTCGGTCTATGATAGCCAGTAAGGGTGTTGAAGAGGTCCTGGAGCCTGAAAGTATGGCCCAGGAGCCTGCCTTGAAGAGAAGAGGTAGGGGGCATGGGAAACCAGCCCCCAGTGTTCTCACGGTCCAGGAGGAGGCAGACCTTGAGGGGGATGCCCTGGCACCTACAGGGGAGCAAGTTGCTGACCTGGGGGCCAGCCTGAGCTGACTCATTGGCAGCAAGAAGGAGGACCCTCCAGGGAGGAATTTTGTGCAGAACAAAAGAAGTGCCCTTCTCTTGTGGGTTTGCGTCAACAGGCCACAAACCAGGCAGCAGGTGATCGGTCTGGATCACATTGGATCTACTGGGAGAACGACCTCCTGTAAACAGAGCCTAAGGCTGCTGAGCCTGGGTCAGCCCGTGTGCTGGTGGTACCCCAGCGCTTCAGAGCCTTCCTACTGCGGTTGGCTCATGATGTACCTTTAGCTGGACATCTGTGGCAGGACAAAGCCTTTGAGAGACTTGTCACCCACTTTTATTGGCCCCAGATGCGGAAGAGTCCAGATACTCATTGTAGGACCTGTCAAACTTGCCAGGCAAGTGGGAAAGGTAGAAGGAAGCAAAGGGCTGCTCTCCAACCTTTTCCGGTAGTCAGTACCCCCTTTGAACGGGTGGGCATTGACATTGTGGGGCCACTGGACCCCAAGATAGCCATGGGCAACAGGTTTATCCTGGTCTTGGTGGACCATGCCACCCAGTACGCGGAAGCCATCCCGCTCAGGACAGTGACGGCCCCCGTGGTGGGACGTGCACTGATGGGGGTTTTCTCCCGTGTGGGGTTCCCCAGAGAGGTGGTGTCAGACCATGATACCAATTTCATATTCAGTTATATGAAGTCCCTGTGGAGGGAGTGTGGTGTTACCTACAAGTTCACCACTCCTTACCACCCCCTAGGTAATGGGCTGGTTGAAAGATTCAACCAGACCCTTAAAGGCATGATCATGGGTCTTGAGGAACCAATGAGGCATAAGTGGGACATCCTCTTGCCATGCCTTCTGTTTGCTTACCGTGAGGTGCCACAAAAGTCCCTAGGGTTCAGTACCTTTGAACTGTTGTATGGACACCCGGTAAGAGGACCTTTGAGTCTGGTCAAGGAAGGCTGGGAGCAATCACCCAAGAAACCTCCCCAGGATGTATACAGTTACATGCTGGCCTTCAGGAACCAGACTCAGTGATTCAGAGAACTCGCTCAGGCGAATCTTGAAGCCAGCCAGGAAGAGATGAAGCGGTGGTACGATCAGAATGCCACTCTGATTGAGCTTCAACCTGGACAGAAAGTTTGGGTCATGGCCCCTGTAGAGCTTTGTGCGCTCCAGGACAGGTGGACCGGTCCATTTGAGGTGGTGGAGCGCAAGAGTGATGTCACCTACTTGGTGAACTTGCGGTCTCCAAGGAACCCTTTGCGGGTCCTACATGTTAACCGCCTGAAGCCCCACTTAGAAAGGTCCGAAGTGGGCATGCTCCTAGCAACGGATGATGGAATGGAGGAGGAGACCGAGCCTCTTCCTGACCTCCTGTCTGCAACAGAGCAAGATGGGTCAGTGGATGGTGTCAGCCTCTCTGCCACACTGACCCCTGATCAGCAGATATATTGTCACCAACTGTTGGGACAATTCTCTGATTTGTTTTCTTTGGTTCCCAGTGTCACTGAGTGGTGCGTCCATGATGTGGACACTGGGGACAGTCCTCCTGTGAAGCACAAGGCTTACAGAGTGACTGACAAGGTCAGGACTTACATCAAGGAGGAAGTCTCCAAGATGTTTGCCTTAGGGGTGATTGAGTCCTCCAACAGTCCTTGGGCCAGCCCAGTGGTCTTGGTCCCAAACGCTGCCTCGCCTGGTGCCACACCTGAACTCAGGTTCTGTGTGGTCTACTGAGGACTCAATTCAGTCACCAGGACTGATGCGCACCGCATCCCCAGAGCTGATGAGCTCATTGATCGGTTAGGGGCTGCACGGTACCTCAGAATGTTTGATTTGACATCTGGGTACTGGCAGATCGCCTTAACTGATGGGGCCAAAGAGTGGTCAGCATTCTCCACACCAGATGAGCACTACCAATTCCGGGTTGTGCCCTTTGGGATGAAGAATGCCCCTGCCACCTTTCAGAGGTTGGTCAACCAGGTGTTGGCTGGACTGGAAGATTTCAGTGCCGCCTACCTGGATGACACTGCAATGTTCAGCGCCAGTTGGGAAGAACATCTGCGCCACCTCTGGGAAGTGTTGATGGCGTTGCCCAAGGCATGCCTCAAGATCAAGGCGAGTAAGTGCCAGATCGGGCAGGGTTCCGTGGTGTACTTGGGGCACCAGGTAGGGAGCGGCCAGGTGGCGTCCCTGCAACCCAAGATTGATACCATCCTGGCATGGGAACCCCCAAAGACTCAGACACAGGTGAGAGACTTTTAAGGACTCACTGGGTACTACAGGAGGTTTGTCAAGGGGTATGGCAACATTGTTGCACCCTTTACTGAGCTGACTTCCAGGAAGCAGCCCAAGAAAGTGAACTGGTCTGACACCTGTCAGAAGGCTTTTGACGCCCTGAAGACTGCCATGAGCACAGCACACGTGCTTCAGGCACCCAACTTCTCAAAATAATTCATTGTTCAAACAAACGCTTCAGAGCATGGTGTGGGTGCTGTTCTATCACAGATTAATGAGGAGGGCCTAGACCAACCTGTAGCCTTCATCAGTAGGAGGTTAGTTCCACGGGAACAGAGGTGGAGTGCAATTGAGTGTGAGGCATTTGCTGTGGTCTGGGCACTGAAGAAGTTGAGACCATACCTGTTTGGGACTCACTTCCGGGTTCAGACAGACCACAGGCCCCTCAGATGGTTAATGCAGATGAGGGGTGAGAACCCAAAGTTGTTGAGATGGTCCATTTCCCTACAGGGGATGGACTTTACAGTGGAACACCGTGCTGGTACACAACACGCCAATGCTGATGGTCTGTCCAGATTTTTCCGCCTTATTGATGAGAACTCCCAAGGGGAAGGGTAGTTCTCCCCACATTTTAACTGGAGGGGACACGTGTTAGGCCTGGTACCATTGGCGTGAGTCTCCCTTCCATTTTTTACTAATTGCCTCCTCTGCTTTTGATATGTTTTGCTAGTTTACATGCTTTGGGCACTGTGCCACTGCTATTCAGTGCCACACTGCAAGTGCTCCCTATGTTAAATTGATGTATTGATTAGTGACTGCATGATTGGGTTATTTGATTTACTTGTCAGACCCTAGTACAGTGCACCATGTGTGCCCAGGGCTTGTAAATCAAATGCTGCTGGTGGGCTTGCAGCACTGGTTGTGCCACCCACAGAAGCAGCTTGTAAAGTGTGTCTCAGGTCTGCCATTGCAAAGCCTATGTGCAGTCTGGTACTGCCATGTTGACTGACCAAGTGCACCCACTTGCCAGTCCCTAAACCTTCCCTTATCTTCATATCAGACACCCCTATGGTAGGCCCAAGGGCAGGGTGCATTGTAAGTATAAGGTAGGACATGCCTTGGTGTGTGTGGCATGTCCTAATAGTGAATTACAGCCATTTTAGTTTTTCACTATTGCAAGGCTACCTGTTCCACATAGGCCAGAATGGGCAGTTTGATTATTACATCTTATAATCCTAACTGACTCAGGGAACTAGGTAGAAATTTGAGTTTAGAATGCCTGAACTCCGAATGATAAAATACATCTTTTAGTGAAGTAGGTTTTAACATTCTGTGTTTGAAAATACCACTTTTAGAAAGTAGGTATTTTCTTGCTTAACTGTCCATGCCTGCCTCTGCTAGGTTGTATATTGTGTGTCTGGTTCTGTGAGTGACAGGGGCTGGGGGATTCCAGGGGAGAGGGTGAGTCAGCACAGGGCTGAATAGGAAGATCTGCATGTAGATGGATGGGAGGAGTTGCACCTAGGACCTGAATAGTGCTGTGCCTTCCCTCCACAATGCTGGCTCCACCTCCTGTGGTGTGTCTGATGTCTCTGCCCTGCACTCTGAAAGGAAAGAAGGAGTCATGTAAACAAAGTGCTCCAGGACTGACCAGAAGTGGTTTGGACTAGGCAAAGGCCTCTCTGCCTTCAGAGAACAAAGAGAAAAGTAGTATAAATATGGGGACCCAGTCCCCAAGACTTTAGATCACTTCTGGAACAACAAGAGGAAACCTTTGCCAAGGAGAAGAACCAAAGGAAGCTGTAGGAGTGGACTGCCCTCCTGCCAGTGTGCTGTGGGTTGGCCTACAGTGGTGACTTCAGTGCCAAGGAGTGGAGAAGGAACTTTTGTGTGTACTTCATCATCTTGCAGAATATTTCTCCAAGGGCTTGAACTTGTGCTTGCCTCCTGCTGAAGTCTCATGGACAACAGACTTCACCACCAGCTTCCCTCTGAATTTCCTTGCTGGGAATTCTATCTGCAGAAGCCTGCGAGTCGCTGGGAGCTGGAAGCGCGACGCAACGAGAAGAAGTGTGTCGCTGTAGTCATCGCATCGCCAGAGAAGCATGCTGCCGCCGCATCTCCCAGAAGCGTGCCTTCGTCGCAGCTGTCTGTTGTCGCATCACCGGAGAAGCGCGTCGCAACCGTGAGGGTCGCCGTTGCATCATCGGAGAAGCGTGTCGCAGGGCCTGTCGCAGCTCCAAAGTACAGAGTCGCCGCAAGGCTGCCAGGGCATGCTGCATCGTCTCAACATCATCGCATCAAGGGCGCCATCTTATCGCATCACACTGGATCGTAGCATCGCATCGAGGCACCATCTTGCCGCATCGCAACCGGGCTGCAGCACGAGAATCTACGCATCAACTCCTCTCCGGTAAGGATTAAGACGCATCCCCTACTCTGCTCAAGCATTGAGGCGCGACGCATCGTCTCCCCCGAAGTAAGGAACCGACGCATCTCCAACGCTGCGAGCCTTTTGTTTATTTTGTGTTACGCATCCAGGTACTTTTGTGAGAACTGTGTCGCATTTATCACCAACTTGAACTAAGTTTATCCTACCATCTTTAAGTCAATTTTGAGTACAGTATTATGGATTTTTGTCTTTTATGGTCTTGTGTTAAGTCTATATAAAGAATACTTATTTTTATAAGACCTGTGTGGTTTCCATCTGTAGTGTTTTCACTTTATTACTGTATGTGTTCAAAAATGCTTAACACACTGCCTCTGAGATAAGCCTGTCTGCTCGTGCCAAGCTACCATGGGGGTGAGCAGGGGTTATCCAGTAGTGTAATCCCCTTTCCCTGACTTAGAAGCAAGGGTCCCGATTTGGTCAAAGGTACCTACCTCTGCCAACTAGAGACCCCAGTACTAACAATTCGCCACTGTGTAAGATTACGAAAAATGGCAGTCATTTTTCCAAAATCTAAAGAAACTTTCCTGCATTTTTTTTTGGTTTCAATTTCTTTATTGGTTTCCTGGTTTAGTAACAGGTACCTAACATGCTTTTACGTCAATCATAAGTACATTTCAAGATTCTGACAGTACAGCACATATACAACGAAGTAACATTTTACATTACAGACATCGGCTTTACCTCCGGCCTGCTCTGCTTGAGCCCCGACTACAGGTTAATATTTGGCATACAGGAACAGCTACTATGCCGAATGGCAAAAGCTCCCATGTCTTTGTAAGGTACGCTGGGCTGATGTGAGGGAGAATAAGGAGGGTTAGGAAGGTGGGAAAAAGTGATAGGGGTCAGATGTCAACCAGTAAATTTGCCCAACTCAGGTCTCCGTCGCTCCCCACCTATGAGGCACGGGAGAGCACTCCAGCGAGCCAGCACTACTGATATTGTATGCCAGAAGATCACCTGTTCTGTGTTGGGGCGTATACAGTCCCAAGTAGCAGGCATCTCCAGTCAAGGCACTCACTCACAAACACATATCTTCCATTAGGGTCCACCTCCGCCTCATCTACACAAAGGGGACTCATGGCCTTACTCAGATGAGTGACCCCTGGTGTATGAGGAGTACACCATGGCAAACACCTACCTGCGCCATCTGTGCTGTAGCCTGTGGATCTCAGGCAAGGCAAATGCATCTCCTGCAGCAATGATTGGCCAATCTGCGCTTTAGGTAGAAATATGCAGTGTAGCGATGCACGTGGGTATGCATGCCCCTTACATTCCAGATAATTATATTAATGGCCGACATCTATTGTGTGAGTTAGGACCCCTGCATGGTTGTCGCAGTGCATGGGGGTGGATTATGTGTCTAGACCCAATTCTACAGGCGGGGCAGCACCTGTTAGTCTGTGTATTGGTGAACTGCAGTGCATAACATATCTAAAAGTGGTAAATACAGCATGAACATTAACTGGAAGAAAGCAGAGGAACAACATGTATTCGACCAGACTGTAAAAATGCCTCTCTTCACAACTATCGGCTAAACACGCTGAATTTCTAAGGCCTGTGGCCTGTTAGGGGGTGTGAGGCTATCGCAGTGATGCCCCAGAATAAATGCATCAATGCGCAAACGGCGCCAAGTCATGTTCACGAAATTCTAGAACAGGAGGGGGGCATCTGATAGTCTGGATTTTGGCAGCGGTGACCAGCTGGCCACACCCTCTTCCCTGATATCCCCAATGTCTCAGCAATGTGCACAGTATATTGAGGTGCAGTCCGTGGGTTTCATAACGCTCTATTGACTAGAACAGTTCATCTGCCATTTGTGGTGTGTTGCTTGGAGCTTTCCTTGTTTCTCCTCCAGAGGGTCATGTCGCAGAGGAGCCGTCTTCACTAAGGGAATGTTCGGACAAGGTACCTCACCCCTGTCTGCCATCGTTGTTGCAAATCACTGCAATTGCTAGTAAAGCCTGCCGCCGTTCTTGTATCACCTGCTCCAGATTTGGGACGGCTCGTGGTGGGGGGCAGGTGGCTGCTGCATCTACGCTTTTCTCTGCGGTTGGCTCTGTGTTCGGTGCCACTTTGTACAAGTTCCTTGCTTCTGGGTCGCAATACCTGGTGCCCAGCAGACTCCAGCAAGCTCCACACCTCTCCCGTTGCATCAAAGAAATGGGCTTTGCCTTCAAAGATGACTCGGAGATGTGCCGGAAAGAGGAGGCAGTATCGGATTTCTAGATCACACAGCTGTCGTTTGACCTCCAAGACAGATCCCCTCTGCCTCTGCACTCTCATGGCATAGTCCGAAAAGAAGCGCACTGCAGCATTCTCCACCGGCACCTTTCTCACCCTGTGCACCTCTCTCAGAATTGCATCACGGTCCCTATAGTTCAGGAGGTGGAGGAGGAAAGCTCTCAGTCTCGTTCCCGGTGGTGGCCGGCCTGCTGGCACTCTGTGAGCTCGTTTGACTGCAAAGAAGTGTGAGAGCACTCCGGATGGTAGTAGGTACAGCAACCATTGCTTGGCATATGCCACCTCATCAGCCCCCTACGTCCCACCTCTGGCAGCCCCACCACCCGGACATTGTTCTGCCGGGAGCAGCATTCGGCGTCCTCTGCTCACGGCTCCAGCAACTGCACTCGGGCCTGCAGGTCTTGTAATTCAGTCGTCACAGCCCTGGGTACAGGACAGGTCAGTTTTCATTTGAGTCGCCCATTGGAGGGCCCATATTTCAAAGTGGGAGGTGTGGCCTCTATGCCAAAATGACTGTCGCGCCTCTGAAGAGTGCAATGAGCACGAAACGCTTCAGGCGTGAATCGACAGGCATGCTGTAAACTGGATCCACCCGCCGATCCGGCTTTTACCTCATGAAGGCTGCTGCAGTGGATGTCAGAGTGCGTCTCCACAGGTGGGAACCTTGGAGCTTTGATTTACACGCGGCATCCCAGCCGCAGGAGATGCACCACCCGGACACTTGGGGCCACGGAGCTCAGTATCAGAGTCTCAATGTGGAGGCATCCATGGAGGATTGACAAGCCGGATGTGCGAGTGGAGGCCCATTGGTGAGCTTGAAATGTCTCAGACAGTGGCACACAACTGAGGCACACACCACAAGACCCACAAGCCAACGCGGACTCTTTCGAGTTGCCCATTGAAGGGCTCATATTTCAAAGTGGGAGGTGTGGCCTCTATGCCAAAATGACTGCCGCGCCTCTGAAGAGTGCAATGAGCATGAAACGCGTCAGGTGTGTATCGACAGGCATGCTGTAAACTGGATCCGCCCGCCAATCCGGCTTTTACCTCATGAAGGTTTCTGGAGTGGATGTCAGAGTGCGTCTCCACAGGTGGGAACCTTGGAGCTTTGATATATATATATATATATAACATTTTTACGTAAAACATTTGGATTTTAGTTGGCAGGATTTTATTATTTTCATGTCTGAAGCCACTAATGCAGGAGCAACGTAAATGCACATGTTTCAGTTAAGGGATTCTTGTTATTAGGACAGACGTATAATATAACACAATATTACACTAAAGTTGTATGGTTATTGGTGGAAACAGCACTGTTGGGTAAACCGCAAGCTTATCATGTCAAAGAAGAATTATTTTTCTCATGAGACCAAGCAAGTTACAATTGAGTAAAAGGATACAAGCCTTGGATGGTATTTCTCCCACTTAACAAATTTGTACTTTATGTACATCAGGCACTCAAAACCTGAATCATTTGCTTTTTCTCTGCCCAGCATAAACAATGTATTTAAAGTCAACATTGCTAGGACTGCTGCTTCTCCAGAATAATGTTATAACTGTGGAGACAACATGTATATTCTACTACAGCACCTTACCATGCTGCTTGCTGCTACATATCTTTCAACAGTCTTCTAACTATATACTAACTCAAGTTTAGATTACTGAATGTTTTGTTGTGGCTTCTGTTCATTGCCTAGCAATTGTTTTAAGCCTCTGTAAATGTCTTGTGGTTACAGTTTATATGTAATAAGAGTATACATAAAGGCAAGAGAATGGTTCTTTTTATCCAGTGTGCAATGTACTTTTAATTTTTTTTTATTGTCTGTGTTTAGTTGACCTCTTAAAGAAGAAACCAACAATAATAGGTATAGTGAATGTACATAATGTTAAAATGTTTTTTTCTTTTTAATGACTTTTAACCACTGTGCATTATACATACCACTTAATAAACCATACCTACCTACCTACTATATTTACCTTTGTTGCCTTACCTAGAATACATAACCTACCCTGCCTGTTGACTATACCATATTAACCCTAATATAACTAATGTACCTCACCACACGATCATTCTATGCCTAACCTGCTGTACCTAGCCTTCCATCCGTAGGAATCATACCTACATAACTTACCCGACCTAGCACCCTACCATTCTTACCCACAAAGCTTATGTACCACACTTATCCTAACATGCATAACCAAGGATGCCTACCTGTTATGCTTACTAGTCCTATATTCCCATACATACCTAATATACCTACCATCCCTGCCTACCTATCATGCCTAACATGTTAAACATAGCTAACCTAACCTACCAGCAAACTTGGCTACCATACCTTCTTAACATACCTAACATTTCATAACTACCTACCCAACCTACTTACTATACCTACTGTAGCCCTACAGCACCTACCATAACTAACATGATTTCTTATTATACCTAACCTAGCATACTTACCATCCTACCATATTTACCTACCGACTCTACCTAACATACCATTTCTAACCTATCATATGTATCTAACCTACCTATCCAGCATACCTACCACAGCTAATCTATCAACCCTACCTAACAATCACCTGAATCATACAAACCATCCATTCAGAGTCTCCCTCAGACCAATGCCCTCACCATACGTACAACCTGGGAAGCACAGTGAGCAGTGAAAATCTCATCACGATTGTC
The DNA here is from genome assembly GCF_964204655.1 of Triturus cristatus. Lineage (NCBI taxonomy): Eukaryota > Metazoa > Chordata > Amphibia > Caudata > Salamandridae > Triturus > Triturus cristatus. The sequence continues at coordinate 429,486,520 of NC_140593.1, forward strand.
AACTCCTCCATCCTCAGCAAAATATTCCCAGACAGCTGGAAACAAGCAGGAGTCACAGCTGTACTGAAGAAACCCTCAGCCAACCAGAAAAAAACTCAGCAACTCACTCATCCCATCTCGCTCCTACACTTCCTGGCCAAAGTCCTGGAGAAAGAAATCAACAAGCAGCTCTCCTCCTAACCTGAACATCATCTCCTGGACTCCACCCAGTCATGTTTCCGCAGCAACCACAACATGGAAACTGCCCTCCTGGCAGCAAGAGACAACATCGTCTCCATCATTGACAGAGGAGAAACCACCGGTCTCATCCTGCACGATCTCTCAGAGGCATTCAACACCGTCTCCCAGGGCACCCTCATTGCTAGACTCAGGGGCTCAGGAATCGATAGAATGCTTCGCAAGGTCTTCAAATGGCTCCCAACTCACACAAGACGCACGGTCACCCAAGCCTTCATCACCAGCAGACTCATCTACAACGCACTCTATGTAGGTATCTCTAACCTACTCATGCAAAAACTCCAAACTATTCAAAACACCATCACCAGAAACATCCTAGATGTCCCAAGAACTGCTCCCATCACTCCGCCTCACCGAATCACATTGGCTATCAATCCAGAAATGTTGCAAATTCAAGCTGCTCATCCACACCTACAAAGCCCTCTAAAATTCAGGACCAACGTACCTCAATGACAGACTGCATCTCTACCAACCCTGCAGACAGTTACGCTCCAACTCTTTCTCCCTCACACGAATCTCGGGTTGATAAAACCTTACAGCAGATTAATACACCTTCTGAAGTTAAAATTAAACCTGACGCAAGGTTGGCTCTGATGGGAAATATGATGCCATCTCCAGTGATTATTTCGGAAAAACATAGTCTAGTCTTTCTAGGATCCCTAATCACCATGTCTAGTATAGCTCATTTATGCCAACCAGAAGAAATCCCTAATGTGGAAAAGTAGAGAATGGAAACAAAGTAAATTATGCTTGGGTAAGAGAGTTTTTATAAATGGATTGGTCTAATTGAGAAAGTGCGGGGCAGGAGAGTAACGCAAGGTCCTGCAATGACTCTGGCACGGAGGGGACCCCAGCTCTTGAGAGGGCCCACAATCCTATGAGTGACTCAGGAGCCCCTCATTCTAATCTGGGGCCGGGTGTCCAGTAATTTTGTTACAACACTGCTTCTGGGACTATGGAGATCATTTTATAGGCTAACACTTCTACATAAATGATAATAACACCAATGACCAAAGATGGGTGGCAAAGCAGTGTTCGTTTTTACACTGGATTGATTTGAGACCCCGCCTTCATTTTGAGTTGAAACTGATCAGCTAATCAGTGACAGCCCAAAAGCTGATTTTCATATACTTATAAACACCTCTGCGTCATTTCTAATTATGAGGTGGGAATCATTTTGTGACTCCCTGCAAATGGCTGAGAATCAGGGATTGAGGCTTGTGAGGGACAGCAGACATCGATCCCTAGATTTGTAGGAATACTTCCCCAATGTGGAAGGCCACAATTCACAAGGTGGGAGCTGTCTTTGAGACAGCTTCCACTTTGAAAATCTCTTACCACCCGCATTCGAGAGTAGGGAAGAGATCCAGGCCTTCATAAGGGGGGTAGGGGGGTGGGGGTGGCAGGAGGGACAGATGAGGCATTATGCACCAAGGCCCATACTTTTCATTTTTCTGGGCCCTTCAATCCTACCTACAAAAAAACCTTTTAACTCAGTCCCTATGAAATGTAAACAGTAGTTGGTAGAATACAAAATAGTACTTTATGCCCTCAAGGACACAGGAAAACAGTGCTAGATTGTGTTCACTCCTCCAGGACAGGATCCTCAAAATGATTAGCTATTTCTCCATGACATTTTGATTCAGTCTGTAAATGAAAAACATTTAGAAAAATAATTAGAGGGGGTTTTTGATGTAGAAATTGTACGGGCTGGACCTTACTGATATGTAGAAAACGTGCAGTAGTTTTGTAAAATCGATACGCAAGCTGTTGTTGTGTCCTTAAACTGATGTTTGAGGTAAGCATTTGAGGTAATGCAAAGCAAGAATATTTTGGTAAAAGAAACAACAGTAAAAATAGTGCAAGCACATACAACGGGGTGATTCACTGTTTAGAAATGTGCAGTAAAATACTTTGGAAGCACCTTTCGAGTTAGCACTTTTCATTGAGGATGAAGATACGTTTCGGCATGCAGCTAGGAAATGTGTGCAAAAAACAACACTCATACACTCAAGCTGTGTGTCACTCAGGTAAGAAGCTACATTTCCCTGGTAGAAGCCTCTACCCTCAACTACATGGAATTTCAAAGATATTCAATCCACTAAAATTACAGAAATGGAATTGTAAGAGAATCTCTGAAAGGCACTGTGTAATGCCAAGGAATACTGCAGGAAATATACATTGTATATAGGTCTGGTGCGCTGGAGTATTTGAAACGAAAGCGCATGGAGCAAAGTTTAACTGAATGCACATCTAAAGAATTATAGTGTTTTTATTTGTGCTAAAGAAGGGGGTACGAAATAATGTGGAACAGCATACAGTGTTTAAAGTAAAGTAACCATTAAATAAATATTGGCTATATGGAAGCATAGTTTTGTAATAAAATGTGTTTCCAGGAGCAGGGAACACATCTGTGTTGGTTAACTGCAATAAGGCACAGGTAATTTGTGTAGGAAGAGTAGAAGAGGTCACGAGTACAAAAAGTAATCAAAACGAGTTGGAAAGGCTCCTTGGGGGGATATTTTGTTGGGTGGACCTTGTTCCAGGTTTAAGTACTTTTAGTGTACAGTGGCTGAGATATTTCTCTCTGACATGCCTCTTTAATCCCTCCTCCTTCTGGCGGCAGGCACTATGGAACCCGCTGCATGAACTCTTCCTGAACCTAGGTTATAGCCATTTTGTACGGTTGGCTTCGAACGGCACGCCAGCCCCAGTGCGTTTGTTAGTAGTTTGAAGGCACATGTTTTATTTAAAGGGTTCAATGGTGCTCTGCTAAGCACCAACATCGTACGTTTTATGGATCTCAAATCTAGTATTCGAATATCTTCTTCTGACTGCAGTTCTTAAGTTGATCTCAACAGTGGCAGCTCCTCCGCTAAGGCAGGGGACTGCTATTTCAGCGGTGCAAAAAAGAAAATGATAATAACAGAACATTATTATAATTTTCTTTTTTTTATGCGGGAGTCGGGTGGGGCTGGCTCTGTGATGCCAGGGTGGGGAAGAAGTGGTTTGCACTCCGCTAAGTGCACATGACAGTTTGGGAGACCCTCTAGGGCCGGCCAAACAGACATGCACCCTTGGCACGTCCTCCATTGCAGTCGCGGCTGTCATGACTCGCAGGTGGGGGTGGGGTTGAGGAGATCGCGAGAGGGGGGGGGGTAATTTAATTTGACAAATAAATTAAACTTACCATCTACTCCGGTCCTGCGTCTCATCGCGTCTCTTCTCTCCTCTCCATACAGGAAGGAGGCAGCCTCCCTCCCCTAAGCCAATCACAACACTGCAATGGCAGCGTTGTGATTGGCTGGGATGCCGACCTCACAGGCGTCCATGGGGAGGTCACTTTCTCCATGTAGGCTGCATGCAGCCTACATGGAGAAAATGCAGAGTGCGTATGACTGGTTTGGTCAGCCCTGGGGCCGACCAAACAGTCAGCGCACTAAGTGGGCAAGCCACTCCTCCCCTGGACTCCTGCAGGATCTCTCACCCGCCGGCCCCCAACCAGGCATACCCTTTTGCTTTCTCACAGTGTGAGAAGCAGAAACATAAAATGGTATTTAAAATATGTTTCTGCTTCTCGCACTGCGAGAAAGCAGTGGGGCGACGCTCCTCCGCCCACGAGAAGGAACCGCCCCAGCTCCATTGGGCTTTGTTGCACAGCCCCATGGAGAACATGCCCAGCCTCCCTAGGCACTGCCTGAGTGTCCAAATAGGATTCCCAGGCCAATCACGACGCTGCTCCTGCAACGTTGCTTCTGGTGCTGTAGCAGACCTGAAGAGGACGGAGGAGAGGCGGAGGCGTGGCGGAGGAGGTACTTTTTTTTTTCATTTGTTTTTAACTCACAGCCCCTGCCACCCCACCACCCCCGTTCCCAGTAACCTGCCACTGGATCTAACTTTTTTGAGAATGGCTAAGAAGCAGGAATGGAGGCTTTCGGGGAACAGCAGCGTTCTATCACTGCATTTGTATTCACTCAATGATGTTTCTCCTTAAAAGCACCCCGAACAATGGCTGTTTTTAAAAAAATACATGTGAATGTCATTGTGGGGGGTATAAATGCTTCCATCAATGTGGAAGGCCACAATTCACAAGGTGAAAGCTGTTTCTTTGAGACAACTTCTTTGAGAATCCCTTTTCACCCTCATTCGAGAGGCAGGAAGAGGTCCAGGCCTGTACTGGGGTAGGAGGGAGCAGGGCAGGAGGGACAGATGAGGTATTATACACCAGGTACACACTTTTCACTTTTCAGGTCCTTTCAATCCTACCTACACAAAAGCTTTTAAAATCAGGCCCTATGAAATGTAAACAATAGTTGGCAGAATACAAATAAGAACTTTATGTCCTCAAGCACTAGGGAAAACTGTTCTAGAATGTGCTCACTCCTCCAGGGCAGTATCGTCAAAATGATTACCTGATTCACCATATTTTGATTCAGATTGTAGAAGAAAATTATTTAGAAAAAGCATTAAGCACTTTTCTCCAGTTGTTAGTACCTTGCACTTGAAAAGGTTAGAACATTTAAGAGGGGTTAAGCCCTTTTATGTCTTTTCGATGTAGAAATTGTAAGGGCAGGCCCTGACTGTGCAGCAGTTTTGAAAAATTGATACGTATCTCGTTTTACTTGCACAAAAAGTTGTGGTGTCCTGAAACTGATGTCATAGGCAGGCATTTGAGTCAATGCAGAGCAAGAATATTTTCGTAAAAGTCAGCGGCGGTCCCTCAGCTATGGCGGAGATGCGTCACCCCCCTTCCAACCGCATAAAGAAAAGAAAAATAAAACAATAATAAATGGTGGTTTATTGTAGTTTTATTTTGTGTCCAGGAGTCTTGGGGTCAGGGACAGGGGGATAACAGGCACACACGGGAAGTGGTATGCACTGCCATCAGTGTGCACAACCGTTTGGCCGGCCGTCTCAGGCCAGCCAAACCTTCATGCGCACTTTGCATGTTCTCCACGCAGGCTGCATTACAGCCTGGGTGGAGAACATGCCAGGCTCCCAGTCCCTGGCTGAGCGCCGAACCACAGTGCTCAGACCAATCACAACATCTGTTTTCCTTCAGTGAAGTGACAATAATAATAGATAAGCTCAGATGATGAAAAAAGTTGGTAATTTATGTATATTTTTATGATAGATACGTGGTGCAACTTGAGTCCTGATGATGGTCTCAGGAATTGAACTTTAAGAGACCGAAACGTCGACGCTGTGACACTTCTTCAACATAAATAATTCTCATGTGATGTGTTGCATATATTACAAATATGTAAATTGGTCTAATGTCATATGACCAACTGTGTAAGGTACATATCTTTGTAAAAGTGTCAATAACTACTGCTTAAGTTGTGAAATAAGACAGTAGCCTTGGTTGCCAATGTTAAAATTGAATGAAGTTTCTGTACCTAATTAATGAAAGGTGTTGAAACATTCTAAAAAAGATTTATTTTCGATATAAAAAGAACACAAAATAATGAATTGTGGTCTTGTCTGAGTTCCTTGAAATGAGGTTCACTTCGGTGACGATTCAATTGATAAATATAAGTTAAATAAATCCTCAAGGTTTATTTTTGTGTCAAGATATTATACCCAATCCCTTGGGGTTTAGTGGGTTGCCCTATTGTTGTGTAAAATACTTTGGAAGCACCTTTCAAGTTGTCACTTTACATTGAGAATGAAGATACGTGCCGGTATGCAGCTAGGAAATGTATGCAAAATACAACATTCATACATTCAAGCTGTGTGCCACTCAGGTAAGAAGCTACATTTCCCTGGTAGAAGCAGCTGCCCTCAACTACATGGAAGTTCGAAGATATTCAGTCCACTAAAAGTACAGAAATGACATTGCAACAGAATGTCTGGAAAGTAGTGTGTAATGCCAAGGAATACTGCAGGAAATGAAAACTGTCTATTGGTCTGGGGTGCTGGAGTATTTGAAATGAAAGCGCATGCAGATAAATATTTCGTAAAAATGTAGCAATGTTTAACTGAATTATAGTGTTTTTATTTGTGCTAAAGAAAGAGTACGAATGAGTGTGGAACAGCATGCAATGTTTAGATTAAAGTAACCATTAAATAAATATTGGCTACATAGAAGCAGAATGTTTGTAAGAAAATACGTCTCCAGGAGCAGGGAACACATCTGTGTTGGTTAACTACAATAAGGCACAGATAATTTGTGTAGAAACAGTAGAAGAGGTCACGAGTACAACAAGTAATCAAATCGAATTGGAAATATTGAAAAGGCTACTTATGGAAATACATTTGTTGGGTGGACTGTGCTCCGGGTTTATTTCCTTTCAGTGTATAGTGGCTGAGATCCTTCTCTCTCTGACATGCCTCTTTAATTCCTTCTCCCTCTGGCGGCGGGCACTATGGGACCAAGCTGCTTGGACTCCTCCTGAACCTAAGTCCTAGCCATTTTGCAAGGTTGGCTTTGAACCGCATGGCAGCCCCAGTGCGCATGTTAGTTTTTTGAAGGCATACGTTTTATTTAAAGGGGGCAGCGGCGTGCTTGTAGGCATAGTAACTGGCTCCATGAAGATATGTTACAGGAGACATTCCATGCAGATTGTCACTTGAATCTCCACCAACTGAGCTATGGTGTAAAAATGTCAGTGCTTAACCTAAAAACAAGTGCCAGGGCTCTCGTCAGGAGGCCACTGCAGCTTGCACCACACATTGCCCCTGCCATGCTGCCAATGACAGTAACACAACTACTAACCATTGGACTCCTTTATGTGTGACAATTCAGACTACTACAGGCCCCCAAATCTATAAGAATGGCTTGGGCGACAGGTGATAGTCATTGTTAATGTATATTGAATTAATAATAGAATGTTGTTGTTGTAGTCATCTCAGACAGTGCCACCTTGTGGCAGACTGTCACAAGCGCCAGTGTGGATAATTAAGTGCTGGTGCCGACCACCGGCTCAAATTAAGCACTGAAAAATGTAGTATATCATCAATGATGACAGAAATGTATCGGGACATAGATGTTGGCCACATAGGCCTATCTCGCTTAATCCTTACATGGTGCTCCCCTACACAGTATTTTGTCCCAAATGGTGCCAAGTAAAGGCACTTTTAATCATTCTTTTAATTAGAGAGTATGCAACTTATGACAGGTAAAAAAGGCATCAACGTGTTTTCACCTTTAGATGTATGATGCTATTTATTACATCTGCTGCTTTCATTTAATGCTCAAGAATTCAAGAGGGGCGGCTCCTCCATTAGGGCAGGGGAGCGTCGCCCCACTGCTTTCTCGCAGTGCGAAAGGCAGAAACATAAAATGGTATTTTAAATACCATTTTATGTTTCTACTTCTCGCACTGCGAGAAAGCAGAAGGGTATGCCTGGTTGGGTGGGTGGGTCGGAGAGGAGTGGTTTGCCCAATGCTTTGGGCCCTGACTGTTTGGTCGTACCTCTGGGGCTGCCCAAACAGGTCAAGCGCACTCTGGATTTTCTCTAAGTAGGCTGCATGCAGCCTACAGAGAGACCAATCACAAAGCTGCCATTGCAGCGTTGTGATTGGCTTAGGGGAGGGGACGGAGGCTGCCTTCTCTACCTCTTCCTGCCGGAGGCAGGGGAGCAGGAAAGCAGCAGGAAAACGTGTGACCCGGCCAGAAGCGGAGGCGGCGTGGGGCCCGGTAAGGTAAGTTTTTATTTTTAAATTCCCACCCGTGCGACGCTCCCCCACCCCCGAGTCATGCCAGCCGCGACTTGAATTCAAGAGGCTGCTTCTGAGCGCTTATAAAAACATAGAATGATTATCCTAGAGGCAGCCAAGTTATTGTTACCTCAAGCTATCCTCATATATGCAGTCTTCTTTGTTTCATTGCAAAGGTCTTATAATGAAAAATGCAGGCAGGCATTACGGCCACCCCAAGTTGTAGCAGATGAGCACATTTAGTTTGAGGTGAAAGCCATTCTTGATTGACAAAATATTAACAGGATAATTGTATTATCTAGTTGAACGGAAAGGGTATGGAGTGAACTCCTCTCGTGATCTTCTTGGTACACAGTGGACCTTGCAGGATTTTGACTGCACACTCTTGCTAGTCTGCATTCGGTTCCTAATCCTGCGGGTCTTGTTTTTAACTTCAGTGAGGTTCAACAGGATTAGGAGATCCCGTGATAGTAGGTAACAATTCCCTCTGTACTCATTCCCTATTTCTGGTTCATTGTTCTCTTTTCACTTCAAAGATCCGTGTCTGTAGCGTCCTCTCCAGCCTGGGTAGGTGCAAATGATTACGCCACACACAGAGTTTCATATTACACGTCTGTTGGAAGCGGGAGTCCCTGTCCCGCACCACTGTCACCAAATGCGAGACCCAGGACTCCCCAGTCAACGTTAGGCCAAAAAAGGACACCGTTTGAGATAGTCCTGCTCACCCCCTTAGTAGCTTAGCACGAGCAGCCCGGCCTATCTCCAAGGCACGAGTGTACAGCAACTCACTGGTGACACCACAAATGGACTCCACATGAGTTTGATTAAACGTGTTTAAACTTTATATAAAAAAATATACCATCAGACCACACAATACAAAAGTCAACATCTAATAAAAGGTAATATTCGTTCCGGCTGGCTGGTAGGTTCAAATCCCAACCACCACTTTCAAAATGCTATGCTGGTCACAATGCTAGAATCACACACGTTGCAAGGGACAAATAATAATGCACTGCGTAACAATACAATTCTGTGCTGAGCAAAGGAGAAATAATACAATGCCTAACGATACACCCCGGTACCTTGCAATGGGAGAAATAATGCAATGCGTACCACTACAATAATGTACTGCGCAATGAAGGAATAATGCAATTCGCACCGCTGCAATCATGTACTTTGCAATTAAGGAATAATGCAATGCGTAGCTACAATCATGTACTTTGCAATGAAGAAATAATGCAATACGTAGCGCTATAATCGTGTACTTCGTTATGCATTATTAATGTCAGGCGTCATTAAGACAGTCCGGCAGTTCGTTAGCAGCAACATTGGCAAAGTGTATTACGACAATCAGCCTCTTCAATAACAGTTGCCCCCCACACGTATCCTTGATGACAAAGTGCAGCTTCTCACTCTGGCCCCAGTACTGCCACTCTGTTGGTCAGTATGGGCCCCAATCTGAGCCGAAGCAAAGGCTTACGTCACCAGAAGGACTGAGAGGTGGAGAGTGTATTCCTCCAAGCCCGCACCCCGCCCAGGTAGTGATCCACGTTACCCTGGGGGCGCGACCCCACTCTCCTCTCCTCCTTCAGCGAACTGGGCATTCCATGCAGAACTTTCTCAATGGGCCTCAGCGGCTCGGCCTGGCAGCTCAGCTCCTCCGGGGCTGCCGGTCCAGGCCGCGACTGTTAGGAAGGTCTCAGGCAAAGAAGCAAAGATGGCGGTGGAAGCAAACATGGCGGTCTGCTGAGACCGTAGCTGAGATGCAGCGCGTTTGAGAGCCCGTCCAAAGTGGTGTTGGAAATAGCGGATGATGCTGTAATATTTTAACACTGGATTTTGGATTTTTGAGGAGGCTGAGATAGAGGATATTTATTATAGAAATACGATGGCAGCAGGTGTAGGTGCAGGGGGCCGAGTGGAATACCGAGCGGAATGCCTGGAATATTCGAGGCCGCCAGGCAGAATCAGCACAGCTCTGTTCAATCCCACGGGACCGGCAGGAGCTTACCTGAGGTTGCGAGAGGTAGCAGAGTCGCTGATTGTTTGGACCCGCCTTCTCCTGCTGTATGTGGAGAAGGTGAAGGAGCTCCTGAGCGGCGTGTGCTGTGTTTGTGGCGCAGAGAGGTCGCGGCAGCAGAAGAAGAGGCGCGAGGCAATAGCTCCTAAAATCCATCATAAGGCAGCACAGGTGATTGGCAAGCCGAAGCCGGCTGGCTCGGCTGTGGAGATAGAGGAAACGGCCTCGCCAGCTACGCCGAGACAGGCACGCCGAGGTCAGCTGCAGTCATCGGAGGTTCCCGACAAAGCAGTGGAGAAGAAAAGCAGAAGTGGGGCGGTGAGCAAGCCTCGTCAACCTATTCGCTCTGTTATCGATATGCTGAAGCGAACCGGTGATAACATTGGAGCTGGTGCCGGAGCTGAAGGCGACAAAGTAGAGGGTGACACCCGAGGAGGGTCGCAAGCAGAGACTGGGACTGGGTCCGGAGCGGATTTAGGAGAGGCTCTAGGAGAGATCGATTTGGTGTCTCAAGCCAATGGTGTGGTGAGCAGTCCTAAAACCCCTACCGTAACTAAAAATTCTAAGCAAGGGGGGGAAGGCTTAGAGGCTACTATACCTAATCCTGTTAGTATGCCTGGTTCCATAGTAGATCGCAGCATCTTTGAACCCTTGTCTGGATTAACGACACATACTATACTTGAGGTAATGGATGTTGGAAGCGCAGCAGACAGTGGAGGGTTGAACAAATCAAATACGCCCGATCTGGTTCTGGAGAACGATACTCCTCTATCTGTGGGGGGGGCAGGGTTCCCAGATGTTAAAAGTGCCTCCACAGCGCAGATAGGGAAATCTGGTTCCACGGTACAGCAAGGGGTGCCCCAGACAAATAAACCATGTGAACAGGATAAGGATCATGGGGAAAAAATACACAGCAACATTTTTTTTTCTCTCTCGGAAGAAGGAGGCTGGTCAGACAAGCAGTCAGGCATTCCATCTATTACCAGCAGTAGTCAAGAAGAGAGTAATGACAGTGAGGGATCGAGGGAAAATTGTGATGTGGAACAGGTCTAAAGACTATAAAGAGGCTGAAAAAGCGAGCTGGTGAGGAGGAGTTGAATTGGGACTACAGTTCCCCAACGCAACTTACCGGTTTAAATAAAGAGATTCCGGGTGTTAGCTCTGAACCCCCATCGCTAGATCCCATTCTTCAAGCTATAACTATGCATAGGGAGGAGACACGCATGGGGGGACGCAAGGTGCAGATCGCCCTAAGAAAATTTCAGGGTGTGGCAAGAAAGCTGTCTAAGAATTGTAGTGCAATGGGGGCCCGGGTAACGGAGATGGAGTTGCGAATTGCAACAGTAGAGGAAGAGATATCTACTACCGTGATGAGAAACAAATCCCATGAAGCACAGTTGGTTGACATAAATTGGAAACTTGAAGAATTTGAAAATCGCCAGCGGCGAAACAATCTCCGAGTATTAGGCATTCCCGAGGGGGTTGAGGTGGGGGGGACATCCGGGAATATATGTTGACCTTGTTTAAAGACACTCTCCCGGAGTTAAAAGACTGGAATTGGCACACAGAACTACAACGTGTGCACCGATTTCCTTTTGAACAGAAGCAATCTGTGAGGGAGGGAGCCTTCCCTAGGGCAGTCTTGGTCTATGTGGGCAACTACCTATTACGGCAGCTGATATATGAGAAGGCTAGACCAGAGGCAAAAAGAGTAAGAGGAGATATCTCATATTTTGTACGCCGTGACTACTGTCACACTACGGTTGAGAGGCGTTGGCGTCTTCGCCAGCTTATCAAATGATTTCAAGATAAGAATGCCCAGGCCTACTTGAACAACCCAGCAAAACTTAAGGTTATAGTGGGGGGGTCAAATGTATTTTTTCTCATCAGAGATAAAAGCTAAGGAGTTCTTTGATAGCTTGTAGACAATTCTGCCTGATTATCAAATTTATGTAACAATGTGAAATATTTGTCTTCATTAAGATTGTGAGAAGGGTATAGGAACTGGGTCATACGGATGGATGGGCTCTCGAATCTGTGCTCAGCGACCATCATTTACAGACCTTGTCTGTGCTTCACCAAAAGGGTGGGGGGTTGGGGAAAGGGTTGGGGGTGGGAGAGGGTGAGTGGGGTGAGGGGTACGGGGGAGGTGGGGTTGGCAATGGGGGAGAAAATTGTTAAAAAAGGAGCACGACTCAATAAAAATAAGTTTTTGGGAAAGAAAATAAGGATGGAGGTAGTGAGGATCAGTAGTCATTCAATACAGCACATTAAATTTGGGAAGAATTGGAAAGACAGTAAGTCGGGACAATACAATGCGAAATTATGGGGAGAATAACGATTTGCACGATTAATGTAGCAGGGATGAATGACAGGGCTAAGAGAGAGCGTCTCCATAACTATATTAGATTATTAGATTATGATATAGTATGTCTTCAGGAGACATATATCCCTTGGGTTAGTAGAAGTCTGATAGACATCTTGGGCTATAAGACCGTGGTTTGTTCATCCCAGTCCTCTAAGATTAGCGGGGTGGCTATGTTGATGAAATCAGCACTAGGGTTGGTTAAAAGAAAGGCAGCTGACCGTATGGGTAGATGGGCTCTGGTTGAATTGGAGGCTGGGGTTACATTAGGCACTAAATACGCGTCTAATCAAGACGATCCTGCAGTTTTGGAGACACTGGAAACTGAATTAGCGGGTTGGCCTACCCCTGTAATCTTATGCGGAGACTTTAATATATCTATAGATCCGGTTAAAGATTCTTTACATGGGTTAGGTAAGACAAGTTATGGGGATAGGAAGCCCAAGGTTTTTAGTGCACTAACATATCTAAAAGAGACCCATGGCCTAGAGGACGTATGGAAAATTAAGAAACCTCAGGATGCTGGCTATACCTATTTTTCCTACCCTCATAGCAAGTATGTGAGGATTGACTATTTCTTTATCTCTAGGAGCCTGGTTGGTGATGTAGTTATTAAAATCTCCCGGAGGCAATATCTGATCACAACCGACTGATTATTACGTTAGAGTATGGGCATCAGAATTTTTTAACTGTAATAGATTTAGTGCTGGTCGAAATACGGTCTGGGATACTTTTAAAGCTACACATCGGGGGGAGACTGTGAGCTTTGTAGCAGCGGAAAGAAAAGCTCAAGCAGATAGAAAGGAGGCACTTATGTGCCAACTCATACAAGCGGAGGAAAAACATATAAGGGAGATTGCAGAAGGAAGAAGGGTAGCTGAACTTAATAGCTACTTGGCTAAGGAAGCTGCAGAGAAACCTTTTTTAATAGGAAACAAAGCTTTTGAAAATGGAGAGACTGTAGGAAGGAGATTGGCCTTCATCACTCGGCAGAGACTGACCCAGAATTTAATAACTAATATCAAGCAGGGAGATCATATTATTTCAGATGCAGCAGGGATTGTTAATGAATTTCAAAAATATTATCAATCACTTTATAAGAATAAGGAGGAGGTTGAAAAACCACAAGACGTCGAAGCACTGCTGAATAAAATAGCGGAAATAGATTTAGTGGGAAAGCTAGGGGAAAGTGAGAGAGCTGAACTTGAAAAAGAGATAACAATTGAAGAAGTAGATTTGGCATTGAATGAGTTAGCAGCAGGTAAGGCCCCTGGCTCAGACAGATTACCCCTGGAGATTTATAGACTGCTGAAGGAAATTATTACCCCCCTAATTTTGGATTTATTTTTAGGCATACAGTATAGTGGAGTCCCTCCAAATTCTTGGAAAGAAACGGACATTATAGTATTCCCTAAGAAGGGAAAGCCTCCTGACACCCCGTCCTCATATCGTCCAATATCTTTGATAAATTCGGATAATAAAGTGTATTCTAAGATCTTGGCTAACCGATTAGGGAGGGTCATGGGTACCTTGGTCTCCCCCTGGCAGCATGGATTCGTCCCTGGAAGGGACACGACGGACCATGTTCGCAGGGCAATCACGTTTTTTGACATCATGGCGGCAGGGGGAAGGCCGATGGCCATGATCCTCCTTGATGCGGAAAAAGCATTTGATAGGGTGTCATGGTCGTTTCTTTGGGAGGTACTTCGTTATAAAGGCTTTGGCCCTAATATCATTGGAGCCATAAAAGCAATGTATGATAAACCTACGGCACGGATCCAACTTATGGGCTTGGAGTCAGGGAATATCTATATTTCCAGAGGAACGAGGTAGGGGTGCCCCTGTTCTCCTATATTATTTGCTCTGTACCTAGAACCACTGCTGACGAAGATGATGGCTAGTGAGAAAATTATTCCAGTTAGAACGGGGGAATATGAAAGCAAGATATTTGCATATGCGGATGATGTAGCAGTAATTACGACCCTTCCTACAGAAGCCATCCAAGAGATAGAACAGTTAACGGAAGAATTTGGAGCTTTATCAGGTTACGCATTGAGTAAGGGGAAAACGATCTTTGTCTGTAAGCAGAATTTAATATTTAACGATATCAGGAGAACTGATAGAGCCACGTATTTAGGGGTCTGTATCTGCGCCAACATTAAAGATACTATGGAATGTAATTATGAGCCCCTAATGGAGTCGATTGGAAAGGATCTCCGGCGGGTTAATAACTTACATCTATCACTTATAGGACGTGGCAATTATATAAAAATGAATGTGCTTCCCAAGCTGCTCTATCTTTTCCGTTCTATACCATTAGCTATTGATGAATCAATTATGAAGCGGATTGAGGCTATAATATCTGGATTTTTGTGGCAGTATGGAAAAATAAGGCGTTCTATACAATATCTGTCACTACCCTTAGACAGAGGTGGTTTATTAGTGCCAAATATTAGGCTTTATTACTATGCTGCTTTTTTGCAACAGATGGCACCATTATTTTCATCCTCTAGTATTAATATATCGAATATAGGTGTTAGAGTACCACCAACTTTTGAGTTATCAATAGGAAAAGCATATAGGAAGCTTTGATTAAAATATATGGGCAGAGGGTTTTATAAACGAACAAAGCTACAGACAATCCAAGGAGTTTGGAAAGTCTGGAAATGTGTGATCAATTTGATGGTAATTCCTAAGCTAAATAGGTATACCCCTTTATGGGATACGCCAATGCTTTCCGTTTTATCAGGAGATGTAGTCAGTAAAAGGTGGGGGGAAAAAGGTATTAATACAATCGCGGATCTCTGTGATCAACAAGAAGTTATAACTTTTCCAGAATTGCAACAGAGGTATGGCTTACCAGGTGGTCACTTTATAAAGTATTGTCAAATAACGAGTTGTATAACGATAAATGGATCAACAGAGAAGGTCGGGGATAAAATACCACTACTGGAAATATTGAGCAAGAAAGAAAGAAGCAGGATCGGTATATATTATAAGTGTTTATTGGAAAGAATTCCGGATGACGTAAACAAGAATGAGACAACTTGGGCCAGTAAATTAAACAATCCGGATGTGGATATCGACAAGTCTTTTGCCCTTTCCAGGCATATCTTATTAAGCACCAATTTGAAGGCCCAACTGTATAAAACGGTTTATAATCTATACTATACCCCGGCAAAGCTGCATAGCTGGGGAAAGAGAAATGACGACAAATGTGCTAGATGTGGGGAAGGGCCGGCAGATCTTAAGCATATGTTATATGACTGTAAGAAGCTGACAGCTATTTTGAAAGAGATATCAAGGTTTTATGGCGAATTATTCGGACAGCTTTTGGAGATGACACCAACCCTAATGATTCTAGGATATGATTGTTCCTTGGGCCTGGACAGGAAACAAGCCTACACCCTATTTATAGGGGCAGCAGTGTATAGGATACCTTTAACAGCACGCAGGAAAGATATGGAACCCCCAAACTTTCAAATGTGGTTGTCTAGACTGTTGGGAATATACAATCAGGAAAAGGCACTGTATGCGTGTAGAGGGGTACGAGGTAAGGTTCGGGGGAGGGAGGTCTGGGCATACATCTCAGAATGGTATAGGGAAAGATTGGGGATTGGTTAAGTAACAACATAAGGTTAGAGTGTCACCTGGCTGCATTATAGGGGGCTATCCAGTATGAACTGTGTCCCGGCTATTTTGCGTATCTGTACATATGTACTCTCTACCTCCGAATCCTGAAGTCTTGAAGTTTGAACAATTGTATTGTATGTAGGAAAATTTGTGTGCTCTTTGAATAAAAAAAAAATTAAAAAATTAAAAAAAAGGAAGGTCTCAGGCAGCCGCAGGGCACACGTACCCGCGCCTCTGAGATTACGTTACTCCGGGTGCACGTTCACCACAGCACTCTCCAGGTCTCCTCTGGCACGAAGCCACACACACAACGCTGATGAGACTTCACGTCGACTCATAGTGCACGTTCACCAGGCACTCCTTCCTGCGGTATCAGTTGGCACCAAGACGCGCACACTGCTCTGCAGAGACTCACTTTCTTCCGGTGCACACGATGATCAGCCGATCACCTCCACAGTCCCAGGTTGCACCAAAGCACTCACACTGCTTCACTGAGACTTACTCCAACTCCGGTGCCCCGATATCCAGGTGCTCTTCACCAACGCCTTTGGCCGCACCATGACACGCTCACCTTGTCCGAGCCTCACTTCTCCTCCGGTGCACTTGATGATCAGGCGCTCTTCACAGCACCTCCGGTGCATCCCGACACGCACCCTGTGAGTCCGAGATTCCCTTCACCGCCGGTGCACACACCGACCAGGCGCTCCTCACCAGTGTCTGCGGTGCACCACAACATGCACCCTGCATGCCCGAGTCTCACTCCACCTCCGATGCACACGCTGACCAGGCGCTCTTCACCCATGTCTCCTGTGCACCACGACACCCTCCGGGCGCATCAGAGTCTCACCTCTCCTCCGTGTGTCCAAGATCACAGGGCACACCTTCCGAGGGTCTCAAGCTGCCACAACACGCGCCCATGGCGTCGCTTGAAACTTCTCCAGAAACTTTTATGTTCCTGTGTTTCCAAACAGGTAGCCAGCTCACCTCGGGCCCTAGGGGTTACAAGACACAGCACAAAACACAGTCTTCTTAAAGCAGGGGGACCCAGCGCACAAAGCACAGTCCCAACAGCCTCTTCCTTAGTTAAAACAGCAAACTTCAGACCAGCCCCAGATCACGAAGCAAGGGTTGGTCCTTCCCAGTAGTCTCTTCAGTTGTTCTTTCCTTAACAGAGGTTCCTCTTGACCACGAAATGGGTCTAAGCCTTTTCAGTCTCAATCCATTTCTATTCCAACGTACAGGGGCCTCAGCTCTCATAGTTATACCGCTAAATGTCTTTGAAGTTCGTTCTGCTCAGGGGTCCCTGACCCCTGCTTAAATCAGTTCTGGGTGTCTCCCTCCCAGTGTCACCTTTCTCCCTTTGATACTGGAGGTCTGGATCCTTACTCACTCAGCAGGAGATGGGTCAATTGGTTTATAGCACCAGCACGGGCTTCTCCTCCCCCTACTCTCCAGATGCAGGGCAGCCTGGTGCCACCTCAACCCCTCCCTGGGTCAAGACCTCTCCCAGCTCCTCTCACCTCTCAGATCCAGACAGTCAATCAACATTCAGCAGAGACACACAGAAATGCTTAAAGCACAAAACTCAGCCACTTTCTAAAAGAGTGCTTTCTGAACACACAGTGACAAAACCACTTTCATAGAAAGATGTGTTATGACACTGAGTTCATACATACTAAACTTCACTTCTCTATTTTAAACTTATAGGAAACTAGGCTAACAAACACAACACCCAGCCTCCCCCATTCTGTCCTATGGGCAGGAGGGCCTTTCAGCAGTGAAAAACGAAATGGAGTGTTTTTCACTTTCAAGACATGACACACACCTTAGTATATGTCCTGCCTTTTACTTACACTGCACCCTGCCCAGGGGTTACCCTGGACCTACCACATTGGTGCCCACTGTGTACGCAAAAGGGAAAGAAAGGCCTGACAAGTGGTTGTACTTGTCAGGACAACATGCTAACTTAGCAAACTGCGCGCAGGCCCTACACTGCAGGCCTGAGGTCCCTTTTCTGTGCACCTTTGCATTACTAGCCCTGGCACACACAGTGCACATCACTAGGGACTTTACTAGTAAGGCAAACATACCAATCATGTCCAAACAATTACCATTACACTTTACACAGGGAACACTTGTACTTTGACACAGATCAGCAGTAGCAAAGTACCCAAAGCATCTAAATTGGCATCTCTATGTCAGGAAAACGGTCTAGGGGGAAAGCAAAAAGTTAAGGGAACTTTAGCCAAAAAGGCCAAGTCCTACAACGTCTTTATTCCAAAGCGTGTAACCGTTACCTGAACATGCTACATCATTAATTCTATCACCTATGCACCTACGTCACTGTACTACAGAATCCGTCAGGAGCCAAAAGGTCCCGCTGTCTCTATCTTACAAGACACTCCATCTCTCCCTATTTTGAATAAAAAGTACCAATAATACACATATACATCACAACTCTTCAATAAATCATTTTGGTGCTCAAATTAATTCCTCAGATCTGGTCATGTGAGGATGCAGAGATACCACAGAAGTTTCCATGACTGGCAGTGGTGACAGAGACATTAGTACAGTAATTGGGCTTTCCGGATT
This sequence comes from Triturus cristatus, assembly GCF_964204655.1. Taxonomy (NCBI): domain Eukaryota; kingdom Metazoa; phylum Chordata; class Amphibia; order Caudata; family Salamandridae; genus Triturus; species Triturus cristatus. The sequence continues at coordinate 429,505,030 of NC_140593.1, forward strand.
CTCAGATGGACCGGTCTCACTTCTGATATCTGGAGTTGGTGAAGATCGAGGTAGGTGCCTAAAATGTGAAGAATCTCATGTAATGGACTTTCCAGGACAGTGAGCAGTCACCATGTATCCTATTAGTCACAACCCTTAGTAGGTCAGCATCGAAAGAATCATCAGACTTGTGTTTCATTTCTGCATGACAATAACTTGGTCTCCTCTTTTGAACACAGTGCTCCGAGCACAGCGTCGTCTGTCCACATAGGTCTTCATTTTTCTTTTGTGAGACGAATCAGTGGTGAGAAGTTTATTGTGGCAATTTGGTTCCTATATCTCTCCCAAACATTAAGGTGGCAGGACTGTCACGTGGTAGAATGGTCTGTTGACCGGTATGCACAAAGCGTAGACTGAAGAACTGATTTGATTTCAAGCTTTTCTAGTGCAGCGCACTGAATGGTCTTCTTGAGGGTACTCATAAATCTCTCAAACACATCATTTGCCTGAGGCCAGAGAGTTGTTCATTTCTGATGCTTGACATTTAAATGAGTGAGAAAACCTTTAAATTCTCAACGATTGAAAGGCGGGCCATGGTCAGATTTCACCCCAGGTTACAAAGATATGTTCTAGTCCCTCAATGACTCTGTCATAAGTAGTTGATCACAGATCTTCCACAAGGGGAAAACGGGAGTATTCATCAACAATTACTAGTAAATGATGTCCATTGTCAAGAGGTCCAAAGAAATGAATTGCTATTGTCTCCCATGCATGCTTTGGAAGATCGGACATGGTAAACGGATGCAGGGTCGTCTTGGATGACAAACAGTTGCACAAATGACAGGCCTTTAACTCTCTTTCAGCTCTATCATCATGACGAGGGAACCATACTCAGTCCCATAGAGCTTGTTTCGAAGCAGCAACTTCACTGTGTCCATTATGAGCCTGTTCAATAACTTGTTGTCTCAGACTCCCTGGTATGAAATTCTTGACCCTCATAAGTTGATCCATTCTAGGGTAATTGAAAGTTCTACTGCACATTTTTTAAATTTCTGGTATTCAAGGTCATCATGAAGAGGTTGATTATATTTTCACCATGATTGGTGTGTAATAATGTATTTGAGTACTAACAAATCCCTGTCATTTACTCGTGGCAGCAATGATTTGTACTACCGATATGGCAGCAGGGGTACTGGATTTCACAATGAAGTTAACATTAGCATCAGCTGCTTTAAAAGTAGTGCCATGACACTGTATTGGCGCATGTGGGAAGTAGTCAGCACGGTTTTGATATTTTCCTGGATGATGAACAATTATATAATCATACTCCTGCAGCGCGACCCTCACCTCACAATGCAAAGGGGCATCTTGGCATTAGAATTGTTGAAAATTGTGAGCAATGCTTGGTGGTCAGAGAAAACTGTGAAATGCTTTCCATATGGAAACACATGAAAATCCTCATAAGCCCACACCATAGGGAGGCTTTATTTTTCAGGTTGTAAATAGGAACGTTCTGTTGATTACAGACTTCGGCTAGCATAATCCATAATGTGTTTTGGGGCATTGGGTTGTCCAGTGTGCTGAGCAAGGATAGCACCCAACCCCACTAGGTTTGCATCGACAACCTCTGTCTGCAATTTCGGATCAAAGTATGCCATTTCAGTGGTGTTCCTAATTGCATGCTTTATTTTCTTGAAGCTTTGTTTACAATCACTTGACTATTGAAATGGGACATTTCATTTTGTTAAGTCTCTCAATGGGGCACTTACAGTGGCAAAGTCACTATACCTTGAGTAGTAACTCGCCATACCAAGGAAGGATTGCAGCAAAGTCTTATCTTGTGGGGGAGAAGTGGATGACAAGGCTTGATTTTATTTGAATGTGGAGTCATTCCCCCATCAGAAAATATATGACTAAAGAACTTGAGTTTGGTTTGATGAAACTCACACTTTGCGCATTTAAAGTGAGACCTGAATCGGCAAGTATACGATTCACTTGTGTAAGAGCTTTATCATGTTCCTTTCGTGTGGCCCCAAAACCTAGTATGTTATTATTGTAATTGAAGCATTTGTGACTGCCTGTATTGTGTGACAAATGACATCCTGAAAAGGTTCTGCAGCTGATGACACTCCGAAACTTAGCCGTTTATATCTAAATAAATCAACATGAGTCACACAGGTAGTAATGTACCTGCAATTCTCTTCTAGTTAGAGCTGGTGATACCTTTTATTCAGATCAAGACAGGACAAGACTTTAAGCTCCATTGAGCTGCGTAATCATGTCAGCAATGTGTGCACCTGGATATTGTTCTCTGTCAATTTCTTTCTTCGCTTGGAGCATATCAACACTGATGCGCGTGGCTCCTTTGATATTCTTCTTTGGCACTACCACTATTGGTGATACCCATGGCATCGGACCTGTGGATTGATCAATGATGTAGTGCTTTAATAGTATCTCAAGATCTTTCTCAACAGACTCTTGTAAATAAAACGCAATTTGACGATGCCGTTGAGCAGCAGGATGAATGCCCGTACTAATTTGAAGTTGCACTTTCATGCTCTTAAGTCTTCCTAGCCATGAAACAAAGATGGAAACAGATTCACTATCTCATGATAGGCATTGGTAATATAGTTTACGGAAATCAGCCAATGTCAGCAGCAGTCCTGAAACTGTGTGAACATGCACTTAATGAAGTATCTGGCGAGACATGAACAGGTGCTTTTACTTCACTCTTTTTATGCTTCAAAGTCGCTATGACTGAACCTTGATTTGCAGTGGCGTCAAAGCAGCTCATGTATACACTTTAGTTTTCGACTGGGTTAAATGGGGAACTGCAGATAGTTCATTGTACTTTTCTGCTGGCATAATATTTATTCACGCGTCACTGTCTATGATAGAAGGTATGGAGCATCCATTCACTTTCAGTGTGATCTTGAGACAGTGTCCAATTTAATTTTGCACTTTCACTTGCCGACCTAGCTTCAACCAGCATTCTTCCTTGGACGAAGCTAATCCTACATGTGCACGTCATCCAGCAGTCAACATTGACATCGCACACCCATCTTCCTCAATGTAAATCGACAATGATGATGACAAACCTTTAGAAGAGGAATTTGATGACAATCAATGTCATTCAGTTTTTACTTGCCACAACAGCTGTGGTGCTTGGCCTTGCGGGTGTACGTAGAGCGTTGCATCTGGAACGTTCTGGCATCCTTTTATTTCCTTGACGTGATGCACCCTCAATTTGCAAACTGTTACAAAATGGTTATCTTTCCTGCATCCTTTGCATATCTGTGAAATGGTGGGACATTTACCTTCATGAGGAAAGGAAAATCCACATCGAAAAAACGTCTTTTTCTTAAGAGACATTAATTTATGCCTTTCTACTTAGTATTCCGACTTACTTTTCACACTCAGCGCTGAATCATTTTGGGTCATTCAGACTTCCATGTTAACTGCTTGGTTGTTAGCTCTTTCTTCCGCTGTGGCAGCCAGGAGTACTCTCTTCACGCTGAGTGTCTCTTTCAGCATTAGTCATCTGAAGGAATCGGAGAGACAACCATCTATTACTTTGAGACGCATGGCTTCTTCATCATTAAACATATTGAACTTGCAAGTCTTTCTTCAAACTCATCCATTGTTTCACCAGCTCTCTGCCTTTCCTGACTTAAAATCTACTTTTCATAGTCGACATTTGTCATTGGATTGAACTTGGTGTTTAATGCTTCAATGATTTGATGGTACATCACTTCATCACCTTGTGGTATTTTCTTGATCACTTCTTTAACTCCACCCGCTAAATTTTTAAAATATTTAATTACCTTTTTTGTCATTTGCTTCTTCCAGCACATCAATTAAATCATCGAAGGTTTCAATCCAAGGAATCCATCTGTCACCAATATATTATTTTTTGGTGGTATCTAATGGAAGCAGTGGTTTTGGGAATGTGGCAGCGTAATAACCTGTGGAACTCTCTGCTACCTGGAGCGGAGCACGATCTGGCAGAGTCTGCAGCCCGCTTGGACCAGCACCTTCGTCAAGCACTAGCTGTGTGCCGACATATGGGTCATCAAACCCACTCTCCAGTTGTGAGGCACTTCTTCGTATTTGGCGGTGACTAGCGGCTTTGGTTCTTGTACAGGTTCTTCACCCCTCTCACCTCTTTGCATTGTACCTGGTTTCTACTGCCTTTAGCGTTAGAAATGTTTCCACTTTTAGCGCTTTCTTGCACTCGGCTATCATTGCATTTAGCGCTTCTCTGCACCTGGTTGTCGCTGCTGTTAGCATTGTCATACTGTAAGAATGACAGCTCTTTGTCATATTGTGGCGCAGTACCTCTCGACTACTAGCAAATTTCGAGCCAATGACAAACAAACTTTCTGTAAGACCTTTATTTTCTTCACATGCATTGCACTGGCTGGAGTGTGCGCTTTGACTCTGCATATGCCAACAATGGATTTTCACTTCGACTGAGGCACACATGGCATGCATAACTGTTTATTGAACCACAGCAAACTCTCCAGGAGAGCACTCTCGGTTCTTCGGATCGTGGGGTTTACATAATCCCCTATCTTATCGCCAGTGGTGGTATACTCCCCAACCCGGATTCATGCAAATGTTGATGACACACATGAAGCTTGGTATTACAAGTCTTTATTCCTCAGTGTTTAACAGTTAACTGAACATTCTACATCATGAATTCTATCACCCACAAATCTACATTACTGTTCTACGGAGTCTGTCAGGAACCAAAAGTGTCCCGTCGTCTCTACCTCACAAGACACTACAGGTGTTCAGCTACTTCTCTTTGCTCCAAACCCCTCAATCCTCTTCTGCTTGGGCGTAGAGTGGTCCAAAAGCTGCAAAAACAAAAGAGAACACCACCAATGCTAATGCACACTTTCTGCAGAATACCAACGGCATAAGATAACAGAGACAAAAAACACTATAATTCTTCTTAAATGGAGCTTTGGAGGATTCCATGCAACAATGCTGATTGGCCTAGAATGGTAGAAAATAATACAGGAAAAAGTTATTAAAGGAAGAATGGCTATTTAAGAAAAAAGAGCGCATTTGGCAAGTGTTAAAAGACATGTTATTTAGATAGAGAAACCTGGTTTGAAAAAAGTAGTGTAATTTCAACACCTTCACAAAAGGTTTCCAGTTGCCGGAAGGTAAATATTCAGAGGTCTACAAATACTGTGACATAGAAAGTAGTGTATGGCAAACATGTTGGTGGATTTGGCTAATGTTTGTGTGTTTGTTACTCTATCATCACTCATTTTGTTTAGTCATCTGCTTTTCAATTCACTTAGAAAGCACTAAGAGACAACTTCTGCACTGAGTGAATCTAGTGGTCACAGGGACCAGACCAACAAGTCCATACAACTTCTTCCCCTCCAATCCCTTCACCTTTCCCTCATCTCACCATCAGGGTTGATGAGAGTACTCCATCACTTCCCAGCTCTGGTGACAGTTTGGGGGACTGGTGGCATCCATGTCATCTCCACAGCAGCAAGGAATGTCACATGTGGCCTTGACAATATATCCAAGTTAAATCTTAAAGTGATGTTAAGGAGAGCAGGCTCAGTCATAGCTTAAATTGAGCCAATTCTTGCCAGTGGGGCCCACCAACACTAATTGTGCAGGATTCTTTGCCAAAGTTGTGGCATGAGAGCAAGAAATAACTTGTTGTTGTGACTCTTTGGCTGGTACAACCAAGCCTTCCCTGGTAAAATGAGAACATTGTTAATACTCTGTATTACGTCTTTTAACCAACAACTCATCAAGAGAAGCGGTAGAAATGTGTGCAGCATCCAGAAATGTCTGAGTGGAATAATGCTTCTACAGTTCCCTCCTGTAGGTCACTTTCTGGGGATACTTCCTCTTTATTTCAAATTTTCAAGTCGGATAATGCATGTGCTCTGGCATTCTTCATTCCAGGATGGTAAGTAATTATAAAGTCGATTTTGACAAAAGAAAAAACATCTGTCAGACTTGCCTGGGGGTCAACGCTCGGGCACAGTGTAAGAACCGGATGTGTTTCTGCTCTGAATAGTCTGTCACAGTGTGTCAGATCCTAAAATATCTCTCAGTTCTTGAAATGAAGCTCTAATAGCTATTAATTCTAGTTTAACCGAAGTGTAGTTTTATTGCTTTATTCGGCAGGGAGGAATCTCCCCTATAGGAAGGCCAGAAGATGGAAACTGCAAGGTCCTTCGTTTTAACATACCACCAGCTGCAAACTAAGATGCACCAGGCCCGACAATAAATTAGATTGAAGGGTCCCACTGCCTCAGTATGGGTGCTGAAGAAGCATTGCTTCAAGTGACTGAAGGATTTATCAGCTTCTGGAGCCAGCTGAAGATACTCCCTTGTGGAGCATGTGAGTGGTGGGAGGCCACTGTCTCAGAAAAGAGCTGCATGAAATACATAAAAATTGGACAAAGCCAAGAAACCGTTGTACATCTGTCACACACGTAGGACAGGTCAAAACAGAGAGCACTTTTTTCTTATCCATTTGGTTTCCATTGCAAGTGATACTGAACCCCAGGAACCCTAACATAGTAGTATGAATTGCATATACAACAGGTGCTCCCCCAAGTGCTGTAAACCAGCCTGTTCTGAATGGGAATTAATCAAGGTGTCATCTAAGTGGATGGCCACACATTTGTCGAAAAATCCCCAAAATACCTCTTTTATTGAAAAACCTGGAACACAGCCTGAGAGTTACAGAGTCCAAGAGGCATAATACAGGTCTCAAAGAGGCCATATTTTGTTTGAAACGCAACTGTACACTCCTCTCATTTTCATACCCTAAGATAATGCACCCTTGCCAGATCAGATGATGCACCCTTCACAGATCTAGATTTGTGTAAATGGTAGCTTTAGGGACTTGATACAAAAATACTGAGCAGAGATTCTTAATAGCAACCTTGCTTCAAGATCCTGTGATCAATGCAATCCTGGAGTCCACCATCTTAAGTTACATAATAAAGACAAAACAATGAGTGAGGATGAAGGTCTTATATAGTCAGAAGCTCATCAATTTAGGTCTTCAAATGTTGCTTTTCCTGTAACTTCGACTGCATAGTAGGACTGCTCCGCGCTAGAGATCAATATGACAGTTGAAACTCTAACGAGGATGCAAGAAAGTCAAGATTGCCACAATAAGGGGTACTTGAACATCTGAAGTGTCTTCCACGATGGCAAAGAAAAACGCGATTATCGATCTTGGAGATTCACTATAACAGTTGCAATATTATTGCATGGAGGCTAGAGTTACTGTGGCATTTTCAATCTATTTTAGAGTTATGATGGTAAAGCCAGTGGACACCAAGAATTGCTCCAAAGGCACAGGCATCAATTGCATCAAAACTGACTTTTTCTGTGTGTCCATTGTTATACAACCTAGAAATTAATTCAATTTGCATTGTGTTGGGCCGTAAAAAAGTTCTGTGCCATGTACAGCCCATATGAATTCAGGTTTTTTTCTTGTTGGCCTAGTCAGTGTCTTTTCAAAGGCCATATTACTGAAATTTCTGGTATCGCCCCAGTCTAATGAGCGCTGTACAATTTGCTGGCACTGTGCAGTGAAAAAAAGGGATACTGTAAAAAATCAGATGTTTATGTAGCACAGCCAAGGTCTTCGATAATGTATGTAAGTCAGAATGAGACCTTCATCCATAAGCTCAGTCACAGTTAGTGATGGGCATTTCATTTTCCTGTGACTCCAAGATTGATTCCTGTGTCTCTGGGCTCATGCTAGACAGGTTTTTGGCTTAGCCTGACAATCCTTCAAGAAATGACATCCTTTCTCACAATAAAGACAAAGATTCAAACATCTCTTTTCCTTCTAAGAAAGGGGATCATGTATCTGCCAATCCATTCTCCATTGATTCTGAGCCATCAGAAGTCCAGGATTCATATTCATATTTATCATGACATACTACACGCAGCTTAGTGCGACCCTTTTTCTTCTCCCCTTTCCGATCACCCAGTCTACAATCATGTTTGATGAATAAATTGATTACGCCTGAACTCAAATCAAGAATATCAGCAATCTGAACTAAAACATCTTTTAGCTAATCTTGGAGGCCCCAAAAAAACTGTGATGACCTTGTACCCTGATGCAAATTAAAATCAGCCACTAATTTTTAAACGTTGACAGGGATAGCAAGCGATCCTTATTTCCCTGCTTCAGACTGAGCAGCTCATTAACGATTGTTTCCATTTAAGCATGTGTTTTCAAACTGTTTTTCCATAGCCTCTTTGCAGACCACAAAATTGTAAAAGACCAAGTTGCTCTTTTCCCTCTTGGGTAGTAACCATGTGGCCGCCTTGCACACCAAGTATGAAAGGAGAAATGCAGCTTTAGAAGAATCATATGGGGTGGTACCTGAATGGCATAGGAACTGGAGATTTCACTGATCCATGCAGATGGCAACTTTAGTGATGTCAGCCAAGAACTATTCCAATGGAGCCAAGGGAACAGGTGACAAACACCATTCAGGTCTAGTGGCTCAGTGGACTAATGCACTCACTGCAGGGATCTGTGTTGCCATCATGGTCACAGGGTTAATTCCCGAGTCCATTCAGTCTTTGATCCTTCTGTTATGAATACAATGGATAACATTGAAATAAGTAACAATATATATTTGTTATCCATCACCAAGATACCCTTCAGGGTGAATATGCACTTTATAAATGCACGTTATGTTATGTAGGATGCACCAACCCCATGGATTGGAGCAATGCTCCACTCTGTCTCCAGCTACCCCAATCCGTGAGCCCACATGCATAGATATATGAGCCAGCAGTACAAGCATGTAAAAGCGGTATGGGACAAAGGAAAAAACATACATTGGACTCCAAAACCTGACCTCTGCTAGTCAAGGACATATGCAGAATGCAATGGATAACCACAAGAGAAGAGCTATGTTAAGCAACTTGTCATTCTGGTCTCTATGCTCAGCTGTAACAGTTAAAGTATATATCCGTACCGCGGCCAGCGCCAGCCATGCTGCCATTCGTGTCTCTTCAACCAGAACCGTTTGGTCCAAAGAGCAGCTGCTTGCCATTTCTACATCAGGCTGCCCCCGTCCTATATGTTTGGACCTTAGTTTGGTGGAAGAAAAGAGGCTGAGCCCCCAAGAGCTCCATTGCAGGTCCTGCACATTTAAGCTGGATAATGGGCATGTGAAAGGCAGTGAGCATACTGATGCTCTTGTGGCTGTGTCTACCATAGTACCCGAACCTCCCCCAGGGCCACTATTAAGGCATGTCTTATTAACTGCAGATCTCTCCCAAAGCATGTGAATGATGTCTGGCTTACCCTAAAGACAAACGCTTGGGATGTCATGTTTCTAACTGAACCTTGGCAGAGAGAGAGTTCCAACCCTGATATATCACTGGCTATTCCAGCAGGATACAGAATATCCAAGGCAAACCGGGCTGGCAATAGATTAGGAGGTGTCCTTGCCGTGAATATGAGAGAGGGCTGGGAGATCTAGCACAAGAGAATTGAAAGTATAGGGCTGGTTTAGGCCTCGTCCTTTTGTATTAAATTCTCTATGGCTTTCTCCATGGCCGGACAGCTGGTTTATAGACCCCCAAACGTTCCGGCTGCCCAACTGCTGAAACGTTATGACACTATCGCTGACCTCGCACTGGGGCATACTAATTTTACAGTCCTCAGTGATTTTAATGTCCATATGGACAACAACTGCCCCTTAGCTGTCCAGTTGGCCGATACCCTCAAAGGGCTTAATCTAATCCAAAAGGCATCGTCATCCACTCATGTGGATGGCCACATGCTTGATCTACTTTTCACCAATGATCATACTTTGCAGGTAGAGGACCCATTACCTGTAACTTGGTCGGATCACTGGTTGATCCCTTTCATTCTAATGTGGGTTTCCTGTAATAATCAGACCAGATCAGTCTTGGAGGATAGGAGAAATTGTAGGAAGATCTCATCTGAATCTAAGGGTTGAGAGTTACAGAACACACCCCCTCAGCTTACAGGTTAACCGAGCCATGATGCTTCAGTTTTTGATAGAATTGCCCAAATTAAGACCATCTAATTGGCCTGGAGCAAACCCTCAGCCCCCTGGTTTACAACTGATTCTCTCAAGGAGAAAAGCCTATTTAAGAGGCTGGAGCGTGCCTGAAGGAAATATTATGAGCCAGAGGCCAAGTGTGCATATAAAGCAGCGCAAAGAAAATTTCATGGTCTAAAACGTAAGATCATTAGGGACTATGTAGCTAATCAGATCAAATCTTCTGACAACACTGCGAGAGAAGTTTTCAAGATAGTCCAGGGTTTTATCAACCCACAAGCTCTGAAGAGTACTATCCCCCCCTCAGTGGTTCTCTGTGAAGATTTAGCCACTTTTTTTCAGAACAAAATTCAAGTTATTTACTCTTCCTTTCCACTTTCAGCACCACTAGACCTGCTATTTCATACCTCATACCACACAAGTATGTGGTCTGTCTTTCGCCCTTTCTGCCTGGAAGCATCCTTGGTGGAACTGAATAAAATAAAATCTGGCTCTCCGTCTGACCCCTGCCCTGCCAGATTCTTCAAGTTACTAGCCCCCTGGCTCATCCTATACTGAACTTTATCTGGAATTCTTCGTTAGAGACTGGGATTTACCCAAATGGTTGGAAAAATGCATTTGTCCAGCCAATTCTTAAGAAAGAAGACGCTGATCCAGCAGAGCTCAAAAATTTTAGGCCAATTTCCCTCCTTCCTGTCCCGCCTAAAATTCTAGAAAAAGAAGTTCAGAAACAACTATCGGACTTCTTGGAGTCAAACCACAATCTGCACGACTCCCAGTCAGGATTTAGATCTGGCTACAGTACGGAGACGGCTCTACTTGAAGTCGCAGAGAATATCCGTGAAACTTTAGATCAAGCAAGTTGCGCAATGCTGGTGCTGCTGGACTTTTCCGCAGCTTTTGATACAGTGTCACACAGGATTCTCCTATACAGACTTGAACATCTAGGAGTGAGGGAAACTGTCCTGGCCTGGTTTTATTCATTTCTTGAGGGGCGTACACAGCAGGTGACTCTCCATCCTCATGTTTCCACCTCCAGCCCCCTTGTGTGTGGGGTCTTTCAAGGCTCGTCTTTGAGTCCAACGCTTATTAATGTGTATCTTACTCCCCTTGCGGCCATCGTCGAGCAATGTGGGGTGAAGGTCGTCTCGTATGCTGATGACACGCAACTGGTGTTCTCTTTCAAAGCTCACAGCGAAACAGCCTTTGCCAGCTTCAAGCAGTGTCTTCTTAATATCTCGTCCTGGATGATGGATAGCTGCCTAAAATTGAACACCGATAAAACGGAGGTCTTGTTTTTTAATTATTCCCCCCCCCCCCCTCCTTTAGAACTCTGGTGGCCGTCTGAGTTAAATCCACCTCCTCTTCCAGTTGCCTCTGCCAGGAATTTAGGTTTCAAGTTTGATTTGCAAATAACTTGCAAAGCACAAATTTCCCATGTTGTTTCTGGAAGTTAAAGGCTCTGCAGAGATTCCTTCGCTTTCTGCCTATGGACTGCAGGAAGACCATGGTGCATGCATTATTCGCCTCTCAGCATGACTACGTGAATAGCCTCTACCTGGGTCTCCCTGAGTATTTTCTCAGGAGGCTTCAGATTATTCAAAACGTGGCAGCAAGGCTCGTTAGGAATGTGCCATTGCGACACCACATTACCCCTCATTTGCGGAGTCTACACTGGTTGCCTGTCAAAAGAAAAATAGAATATAAAGCACTGATCCTGGCACATAGAGCAATGCAAGATACTGGTCTGCAGTATTTGAGGCAGAGACTTCAGTAATACAGCAAGAATAGAGTACATAGATCGAATGACCAGAAATTACTGGTTATCCCTCGTTTTACGAAGGCCAGGATCAGTGGCCGGGCCTTTTCGGTCAAAACTGCTACACTATGGAACTCTATGCCTGAGCATTTGAGGAAAACCAAGTAAGAATCTATGTTTAAGAAAACTCAAAAAACCTGGCTCTTCGGCCTCCCCTAGAGTCCTTCGCTTGTCTTTGTCACTCCCTATAGGCTGAATGCACTGCTAGCACAGTGACACTTCCGTTGGAGGTAGCCGTGCGCTCTATGAGCTGTAATAATAATAATAACAATAATAATAATAATAATAAGCAATAGCTCTGTGAAACTGACTATCTGTACTTTGATTTGAAAATGACATACTGACTACACACTACTTTCTACGTCACATGGCTTCTAGGCCTTAACGTGCTTACCTCCCAGAAAATGGAAATCACTTGTGAAAGTGCTGAAGTTACCTCCCTCTTGTTCAAACCAGGTTCCTTCCATGGTGTTTCAATATTTAAATATGCCTTTTAATGCTGGCCAAACATTCTGTCTCGTCTTGAGCAGCTTTCGATTTCACAACATTGTCAAGCACGATGTTATACCTTTAGAGTGCAATCAATATTTTCATGCAGAATTCTATTCAACTATGCAATGCTCCTCTGAAGCAGAACAATGGGGATTCTTGCTCTTTCATCTTGCATAGTTAACATGCTATGCAAGGTATGCACTGACCTTGGTCTTATAGATTCTTTTTTTTTTGCAGAGCAAGGTGTTCATCAGGGGAATACTTACCTTACGCAAGAGACACTGTCCTGATCACCAGCACTTAACTCAGTAAGAAACACTAGCCCAGATGAAGGGGTGTGGAAACCTGGAAAGGAAAAACAAGTAGAAAAGGTATCCCAAGAAAGGAAGAGGCTGCCACAGGAGAGCTGCAGGAAGGACATGAGGCTGCTGGAGAGACACAAGTGGAAGGAGTCAGACACAGGACATCAGAAGAAGCAGGAAACTGTCAGACAGTAGAAACCAGACTGATGGCTCTAATTGGTGATTCCCTGTATTCTCAGGAAAATACCAGCTTGCCCATTCGCCCTGTCCGAGGATTGGCCATGCAAGGTGAGTTATGGACAGGAACTGCATGGGAAGAGGCAAGATATCAAATGGAGGTGAAACTGGACATGAAGCACGCTGTTTTGGAGTTCTGTCATCACAAAATGTGATTAGGAGAAAGTCATGGGCCTAAGCAAAATAAATGTGTGCTAAATGGAGAGGAATGCAGGAAGAAATAGGTGGAAGAAAATAGAACCTGTATTACTTTAGGAAGGATTAGAGAAAGGAAAGAAAAAGGAGGAAAATGTCAATCTTAACTCAATGTAATTACTGACCTTTTTTATGTGTATGTTCTCTATAGGGGATAGTTCAATCCCGACAACCGGGAAAACATCAAGATATATAGTGAAAAATGAAACATATTTGGTTTTAAATAAAATAAATAGTATGTTTGGTGCACCCTAATGTGCCAGCAGTCATATTGAGCATATGTTGCAGGAGCGGAATCTGCTCTCTTCTTTACGAATTTTGAAAAACCAGCTGAAAATAAAACTTAGCCTGCATTGGTCAAAATATTGCTCTTATAATAACTCGAGATTTAGAAGATGAATATCAGGCAGTTAATACTGGCTTTTTAGGTAGACTTTAAAAAGACCATTTTAGAAAGGATATGTTTGGAGTTAGAGATCAAAGTTTTCATCTGCGAAATGCATACAAGGAAAATTCTTCAAGCCTTGTTTTATAAGCTAAATGATTTCAAAGGAGAAAAGTATAGATAAAGTTTATTTGGAAAAACATTTACATTCCCCACCTCTCACAACTCAAACATGGGCGAAACAGAATCCTAAGTTAGGGTTCTAAAAAGGCACAAGAAGAGACAATGGGGGAAATGGGTCGAGGTCTCAAACATCTTAGCTTAGAGACATAATCCCTGTCAAACCAGTGATAAGGAGAAAGGGAAAACGGAAACAGCTATTTTTCATCCACTTCATCTGCAAGGTCCCTAATGTTTTGAATGTGGGGTACTGTCCCAAGAAAAAAATGGTCAAACTGATGGAAATTGTGTACATAGCAGACTCTATATTACACACACAAAGGAAAAGTGGGGGATTTAAACTCCCAGTGGTAACCAATGGGAGGAATATTGAAGTCTTAATTGAAACCTGATGCACACAGTCTGTAACTAGAGACCCCATGGCTAGAGAGAAATGATTAGAGAAGGAACCAGAGACGCGAGTAAATATCACACAGCTGTATTTATGTTACTGACGAGTAGCAAGAGAGAGACGACAAGGAGGGAGTAGTTCATTAGTTACCAGGGTAGTAGTTACTAGAGTAGTTCATTAGTTACTAGGGACTGGAACCTGCACCACCCCTCCCCCCCAGAGTCTGGAGACCCTTACTGGTGAGTAGTCGCGTTTAACAAACCCATGATTGATTGATTGATTGATTACCACAAGAATATCAGAGGGACTGACAACATTCAATTTTATTGCACTGTCTTCACATAGCCCTTTGGGCAGAGGATCACTCGTTAAAAGATGCACAGTATGCTCAAGAGGAGATTGCACTTGACTCGATTAGAGAAAAGAAGACTCAAAAAGAAAGGAGAATGGCAAACAGAAACAACATAATCTTATGCTTCTAAACCATTCCATGAATTTATCTGAGGTGGAAGACTGATGGGAGGGGGTAGACGCTTTAGGGATGTCTTCTAGGAACATCCGCCTGTGCCGGAAGCCCTGAAACAAGCCCAGGACTCTAATCATCATCAATAAATCATTATACGGTTTATACAATGAACAATCAACCATCAAATAACTGTCAATAAATGCAGAACAACATACTTTGTCAATAATACAGTAAAAACTTTAAAGATTACAGCATTACATTTTAAATATGGAAGATCAAACAATTCATAATTCAGGTTTTCCAAACAAGTTAGGCGTTTCTTTTCTTTAAGTGGTTGTAAAACGAATCATACAATCGCATTGCATACTATTGAATCCTCCAAGTTACAATGATATAAAAAAATTACTTTTATAGCTAATAATATTCCTATTTAAAAATAGTATTTTAAAAAACCTTTTCTTGCATTCACATAGAATTTACAATAATGATAATAATACATTTTATAAAGAGCATAGCTGCCTCACAGGGTGTCCCAATGTTGGAGGCAGGTTTCCACACCTTACATACCACTATATTTAATATAAAGTGCATTGATGATTGTATTAATGTCCAATCACATGGGCAAGAAAGTCGTTCCTTATTCCAGTGCCCAGTTTCAGGGAATGACACCATATGGTGAACTAATCCTAAACAAAAATGTGTAGGCTATATCTGTTGTATGATTTGAAAACATTGAGAAGATAAAATTGGGTTTCATCCTCCTGGAAGATGGCTGAATAGCCTCGAACTGATGATTTAAGAGGCTCCATAGATACTCTCTAATGTTCTCTATTACCAATGAGCAAAACCTTTTTAACTTGTTCTTTGAGTATCGGGCTATCCATCTTTGGAGTTTCTAAAAGACGTGTTTTGTCCAGCTTGTTTAAGAGCTTCTTTATATCACAACGCCATGGAATTCCATGGGCTAATCAAGGGCTAGATAATCTTTTAAAATACCCCTGGTGAAAGAGGTCTCCGCCTTGGTCCAGACCGAGTACCAGAGAAGCACAGGTTTTATGTATAAAATATCTTTGATATGGGGAATGCCTAAGTTTTTATGCATAATAGACACAGTCAATTGAGAGACTGGAATTAATTATCTAAAGAATTTATTTTCTTGACTTTGAATTGCAACATTTTTTAAAAAATATCCATAATCTTACCCCATACAAGGCTGCAGCAAGGCACTCACTTTTATATATAGCCAACATTTCTCTAATGGGTTTAGAACCCAACTTAGTGACAAATCTAAACACCCCTTCTGTTGTTTGTATAAGGTTTATGTTTACACGTTCTCTGTGTGCATTCCATGCATCAAGGGCTGTAAAGTGGATACCCAGATATGAGAATAACAGGACACTCAAGCTCACATGGAAAAATCAAGTAGCCCTTTATTTGTGAAAGGTGAAGGGGTTATCAAATAATCCCTACCTACACCCGAGACAGTTCAAAGTACCTTAATCTTTATAAAAACAAATTATGTATCTGGCTCACCTACGTTTTGGGGTGGCCATCTTGGGAAATAAAGGGCAGAACACGACAGATTTTTAGTGGACAGGATTATTTGCTGAGGTGAAATATTATCGTGAGACCTGTGCCATATACCATAAGCACAACCTTGGGAAAGGCACCTGAATCCCTCTTTCATTCTTCCAGACTCCTGTGCTTGAACACAGGCAGGCGTGCAGCAGTAGCAGGCAGCGGCAGCCACAGGAGCTTCCTGGTTTCCCAATCAGGGTGAGCCACAACTTCGCCACGATAGTGTCGCAACTGGCAGTGGCGGCCGGTGCATCCTGGTTCTCCCGGTCCTGCCGGACTCCCGATCTCCAGTACAGCAACTGCGGCAGCAGCGGCGGCCGCCGCAGGACCCCTGGTCGGGTGAGGTGGGTGAGGTGAGCCACAGCCCTGCAACCGATAGAGGTATAGATGAGGCCTTGAAGGCAGCTGTTGTGGAGCTGGAGTACGCAGAACACAACAGCGGACCATAAGACAGCACAAGACTCCTTCACCTTCACCTCGACTGCAGTTTAAAGAAATTAGAATTAAGCAGCAAGTGGGCTTCGAACATGAGCCACATACAGCGGCAATCAATTTCCTGCTAACTCCTGGACCCTGGGGAGTAGTGGGAGAAGCAGGAACAATCATCTTAGGCAACGGGAGAGTGTACCCACTTTATTGCTGCCACAACTACAACTACCCTACGGCGGACATCAGGAGGAAGGAGGAGCAAAGCGAGCAGGCGAGCAGCGAGGAGCGAGAGGAGTGAGAGGAGCTAGGAGGAGCTGCTCACTGCCGCTCACTGCCGTTTTTTGTCGGTGGTGTTCTCCTGAGTTCTCTCTCCGCGATCCCGGACCTCCAGTTCTGCCAGCGGTACATCACTTCATCACTTCACCATCGTCAGTCTGCCAGCGACAGGGAGGTGAGATCACGCACCCTGGTATCCCCGGGCCACCAGCTATCGGTAAGGCGCAAGCCTTCTGGGGGAGAACGCAGGAGATGTGAGCGCAGCTGCCAATAGAGGCAGCTGCGAAGTAAGAGCCCGGGGGGGGTTGTCTGACAGGCAGTCCGGCCAGGCCCGACTGACCTACGGCCCCCACCATGTGCTCCGCTCGCAGCAGGCTCCTTGCGCGTGCAATACCTTCAACCACCACCCGCACACTGACATTAAGACACCGACAGCTGCAGAGGCTCTGGAGCGGGGGGGGGTCCCTAAAACTGCTCTATGACCCTTACCTCCTCTGGCATCCCTCACCCTACTTCACCTCACCTCACCCTCTCTGGCATCGGGCTCACGGATCTGTTCATGGACCTGCAAGCTTAGCCCAGACGCAGCTTGCCTGCTCCTGTGAGTCAGCCCACTCCCCCTGGAGCGAGGGAGTAAGGCGACGCCCGCCCCAGGTCTCCAACACCAGCCAGTGAACTAGTGAACCAAATAGCTGGAGAGCCAGGGGGGGGGGGGGGGAGAAAAAGCTCTACGTTTACCAGCACCATGAGGTCGGGGAAGGCCAGGGGGCCTCCTGAGTCTAAGCCCAAGCCCAAACCAAGTGCAAAACCAAAGCAAAGGACAAGGAAAGGGACACAATAAAAAGAAAACAAGCCCAAACTCATCCACCTGCACAGAGTTGAATCTCTCTTTAACAGAGCAGGCGGAGCAGACACCGGGGGGGAACAACACTATAACAGAGCAGGAATTACCAACGACCTTGCTCCCAGATGCCTTTACAAATGAGCCACAAACTGCAAAAAAGCTTTACCAACCTAAAATATACACGAAGTTCGAATTTCTAAAAGACGCCGGCTCTGCTATCTTCTCCAGCAACAGACACCTGCACGGCTTGCAAACCCCACTGCTCCCCTCTGTCCTAAAACCAACGTGTTCGTCACCACCAAAGCTCTTTCATTATTGAAGCCCTTCTAGAGTGTCAAGATTGATATTATAGGACCCCTAATGCCATCAACACAAGGACATACATTCTACATCTGTCTGACTGTGTTAAAGTTATCCTTCTACCGTGCCCTTAAGTAACACCACTATCCACACTATGTCCAATTTAATCATTCAGAACGTTACTAGAGGCAGGTGTCCTATGGAGATATTTTTGGATCAGGATACTTCCGTTGTCTCCAAACTAAAGCATCAGGTGTGTCAAACTTTAGGAATAACCAAATTACGAGCATCAGCCCAGCACTCCAGACATATGGGCTGGTAGCAAAATATAATGTCAACCTAAAGGCTTTTCTAAGGAAATTGATGGGTGAGAAGGGTCTGATCTGGGATATGATATTAACACTTGCTATTATTTCCACTGAGAACAATGGAGCAAGCTTTCATGGGCTTTTCTCTTTTTTAATTATTTCAGGATTCACACTAAAATTCTTTTCCACATGTATCAGGAATCATCGAAATGACTACTATAAACTTCTGTTCAGCTGTCAAAGTGGATTGGGCCAATCACAAACCAGCGATAGAGGCTACGGCAGAAGGAAGGTTGGAGTGCCAGTCATTGGTTTTGTGTGAGCCGAAAGAGACGTAGACTTAGGTACTCCTAGGGCAGACAAAGAAGACACTGTAAGCGCAGGAAGACTACTGGGGAGAGAGAAAAATAACAAGTGTCTCCAGAATATCTATGCCAGGCATCAGCAATTGGCAGGTTACGCTTGTTCCTTCAGTTCCCACCCATCTTGCGTCCGTGCACTTTTTTTGTTTTTGCCCTGGGTCTTTATCATAATAAGGGCTTTGTTGCTAATTTTCCCATTATTACATGTTTGTTTCCTGGGCCTGTGTTTCTGAAAAAAACGTCTGCTTCTACTCCAATTGAGTTTGCTTCAACATTGTTTCTCCAGCAGTCACTAGGTCTCTGGTAGACTAGTTACAGCAATGCCCACTGTTCTTGGTGATAAGACCCCATGTTTATAAAATCTGTATATTTTAAGTTGCCCTGTTTCTGGTATCATAATAATGAGTTGTCCTCCATCCCCCAGTAGATTACATGATGAGGACAACGATTGCACTTCCTGGGTGATAACCAGCACTGCCATTACTGAAGGCGCCAGCGGCAGCCACCTTCTCTCTCGATCTCTCGCTTACACTTACCCCTTTTTTGCCCTACGCTTCACCCCTCAGCCCCGATTCAAACAGGCTTTGGTAATCATCCCATACAGAGAGAGTGGAATTCTCCTCTGCTGGTCAGAGTCACTTCTGATCTACCTTAGGAAGAACAGACTTGGGTAGCCAAACTATCACTGGAATATATTTTCCAGTTGAAAAATCATTTGGAAAATGTACGGAAGCAAGTTAAAGAGACTATCGGGAAACCCGGAGAAAACAAAAGTAGTATTATAATAAGGGTACAAAGCTAAGGATCTTTTCACCAGGGGATCAAGTATTAGTCATGCTCCCATCAAGTAAAAACAAATTCCTAGCAAGATGGTAAGTGTTGCACACAATACAGCTTCAATCTCTCGTGCATCTCAAGCCCCCGCCACCACTTATCGGTTACCTCATGTCTCCTTGTTACTTTTGCCCCATTCTCTTATACATTTCATATCCTGTCCCATTTTAGTCCTTCAATATATTGTGTTCATGCCCCTTCATATATTTTATGTTACAAGGTTTCCATGTGTGTTGCAGCAGATACCCTTCCCTGGGAGATCGTTTTTTATTGTAAAGAATGCCAACCCGAACTTTTGTGAGATTTAGGGTTCAAACCAGGATTTGGTGGCCATCTTGTACGCAGTAACATCAATACCGTATCCAGTCTTGAAGCCATTTGCCTGGCTTCGAGACTTCGTGGGTGAAGTCTTGATTCCCTGGGTCCCTTGGAGTTGCAGCTCGCAGTACTGGTGCGTGACTGGTCCTCCTTCTTGTCTCATCAACGCACATTGTAAGTGGCATATTCTTAGCGTGTCCTGACCTGCTTCTTCACAGAGGTAGATATGTACCCTGAAAGATGGAACAAAAGAGAAGAAGATTTAAGTAAAAGAAGCAACCGGCAATTACAAAGGTTAGTGCACAAACCTCTACAAAAATAAATATTAAACAAAGTGCAAAATCATGTTGCAAAACAAATTTGATAAAACAATGTGCTAATTAACACAAAGATGTCATATTTAAAAGACACGTGACTTAAAGAATGAACAGTAAACCCATGCTAATAAGGCTAATGAGAGCAGACTCAAGGATTAAGCAGAGAGATGAATCGAATAAAATAAAAAAAAACACAAATCAATCTGGAAATAAGATTGTTTCATCACTATGAAGCAAACGGATATTCAATTTGAACTATGACAAACCTATGTGAAATAAAACAGGAGGTGAACCAAGTGGAAGAAAAGAAAAGAATATAGATTTAACCCTGGGAAGAGTCAGAGATGCATTAATCCAGCTAACCCTTCACACACCACACAGTGCATGTCTTAGTCATCCCTCTCTCTTCCTATTCTCTGGAGGGCTTGGAGGAATCACATCGCTCCTGCAGAACACCTGGGCTTCAGGTGAGTGGTTCTTGACAGCAAGAACCCTTTATAG
The DNA here is from genome assembly GCF_964204655.1 of Triturus cristatus. Taxonomy (NCBI): domain Eukaryota; kingdom Metazoa; phylum Chordata; class Amphibia; order Caudata; family Salamandridae; genus Triturus; species Triturus cristatus. The sequence continues at coordinate 429,525,607 of NC_140593.1, forward strand.
TAATACAATGGACCAATGAAGTGACATCAAATTGAGATGCCAGGAAAGAGAAAATACCAGATATATTATAAAAATGTATTGAAACATTGGAAAGAGTCAGAAGACTAGGCATAACAGGTACAAAAATTCACTATCCGATTGGAAGATAGTCGCACTATTTTGAAGGTGGGTGACAGCTTAGATCAGAAACAGAAAGAAGAGAATGGACATATGCTTTTTATTTTTTGTAAACGTTTTTATTGGTATTTCTCATTAAATTAGTACATTTTCAGTCAAATGTATTACAGTAAAATTTTCGGTCGTCCCTGCCACATGGGGTACAGCAAACTTCATAAATCACGTATTATGAGAACAATAGATGATACCATTCTGTGTGTTTCACATTTCTATGTTATCCTTGGTTATTGGAGAGTCTCGCAACACCGCCATAACTACCGTCTCCAGACAGGGCTACATCTGTCCCCCCTGTCGGAGGATCACTCTCTTCAGGTATATCTCTTATCATGAGATGCCAGGCCCTCGAATCTTCCGCGAGTTTTTCATCTCTTCTAACTTTTTTCATTCGAAGGAGCTCCCCCGTAGCCCATTTGTGAGTATCTTTGACCCAGCTCTCAACTGCGGGGGGTCCGGGCTGATCCATTTAATTGTTATTCTTCTTTTTGCTAACACCAACCCCAATTGAAGGAATTTCCTGCTCAGTTTTTTAGGTTTCGCCTGAGCCAGCGCATGCGCTGGTCTGGCGAGACATTTAGTAAGTGGGCTTTAGAAATGCGACCACACGCTTTTGCTTGTGACCTAATGCTTGCAGTTACGTGCGGTGACACGCACATGCGCCATCTGGATTTCCGTCATGGCTCATTAAGCACTCGCTGTACCCTTACGGCACGCGATCACTTTCACGCGCACCACTCGCGTGCTTTTCTTAATTTACTTTTTGCGTGCTTCTGGCTTTCCTCTCGGCTTTTAGCCGTCGCTCTCCCTCCTCTCTGCCCCCTCCCCTGCTGCTCATTCACACCAGCCACCTAACATGCTCTCCTCTCTGCGCTCCATCGCAAGCTCACTCCTGTACCTTAATCTTCTTGCTGTCCCTCAGTGCCACCTCATTTGCACCCTCCCACATTGCACTTCCACACCACCCACTCACGTGCCCTCCCACGCCAGCCCCCTCTTGTGCGTTGATCTCCGTTTAGCCATCGCTCTCCCTCAGAGCCTCCTCTCCGCACCCTCCCCTGCTGCTCTTTCACACCAGCCACCTCACGTGCTCTCCTCTCTGCCCTCCGTCGCAAGCTCACTCCTGTACCTTAATCTTCTTGCTGTCCCTCAGTGCCACCTCGTTTGCACCCTCCCACATTGCTCTTCTACACCACCCACTCACCTCACCAGCCCCCTCTTGTGTGTTCATCTCTGTTCTCTCCCCAAAGCCTCCTTGTTTGCCCCTTTCTTCTCTCGCCATCCTCCACGTGCGTCTTCCTCTGCCCTCATGAGCTCTCCTTCACCTGCCTCCTCCTGTGCCCTCTACCCCGCCCTCTCGCTCGAGCTGCTTGAATACCTCCTCCCCTTCCCCATGCTCTGTCACAAGCCTTTGCCTCCCGCAGTGTCCTCTCTACCAGCCTCCTCCTTTCCCCAGCGCTCACTCCCCCCTGCACCTCGCAAACCTCCTCCTATGCAACCCCCCCGCACTCACCATCCTCTCCCATGTTGTACTCTTTCCTCCCACTGCTCTCCCTCACTAGCCGCTCCTTTTCCATTTACCTCGTCCACTGGTTTTCTTCAGTAGCCTTTTCCCGGATCCCTCCTTTTGCACCAACTCAGTCCTCCCTGTATTTCCCCCTCCCAAGCCATCTACTTTAACCTCCACCCGCCTCTTGTGCACTCTCCCCTTTGTGGCTCCCCCAGCAACCCTCCTGACCCGACCATGTCAGTACCCATCTTTATCTCTCGCCTCAAACTGCTCTCCCTCACAAACTTCGTTAGGACCTTCTGCCCTTCACCTGCTCTCTCATGTGCCCCCTTCCCCCTTGCCTCTGTCACGTTATCCGTGGTAGAACCATCTATTCGCTAACTCTGACCACTTCAACACGCCCTCACCTTCACGCCCATTCACTCTAAAACCAGGTGTTCATTTTCATCGTTTTACCAGTAGTCTCTCCCCTGGTCTCCTCCACCAGACCCTTGTAGCCCTCTTTACTCCTAGCCTCTTTGACACCTGTAGTGCCCTCCTCCACTCCATTTCTTCAGCCCCTCCTCTATTGGACACTCGCATTCAGGGGTGGATTCCGGTGAATTTTTTCTGTCCCATTTTATTTTCATTCTTCCCCTTTTCTCTTCCTCCCAACTGTCCCCTTCACCAATTTAGCTCCCTCCTGATTTCTTTACATGCACCTGTCTTTTGTTATCTCGGTCTCTTGTTATCTCTATCTCTTTGCTCCTCTCACTTTTCTTCTCTCCTCGATTTTTACCATTCCTCCCCTCTTTTAATATTGTCTCCATTGTCTGTTAACTCACTCCTCCCGACCCCTTACCATCCCCACTTCCTTCATATCCCGTTGTACCTTCCCCTCTCACTCCTCAATCTTTGCCTTTATTTGCGTCTGTCCTTGAGTCCTCCCACTCACACTCTTTTGCCTCCTCACTCAGCTTCTCAGCTCTTTTCTATATCTATGTACCCTCTTCTAAACCCCCCTCTCTTCTTTAGCTCTCTGTGGCTCTTCCTCCACCACCCATTCTGTTACCTCCTCCTCTGTGTTTATCCCACTTTATTTCTTTCCCGCTCTCTAGCCTTCTTCGCCTGTGTGCCCTGCTCTTTACACCAACACCCTTTACGCCCCATCATGCTCCCCCTTTTTGCAGCCTACACCTGTCCGGTTTCCTCTTGTTGCACTCCCTCCTTTGCCTGCATTCTCTCTCCTCCTTTCTCGCAAACATTCTCCAGCAGTTTCACATCCGTATTCTCTCACTTCCACCTCTCGGTTTGATTTCCCTTTACATCTTCAAATAATGCCCTCATACACCTTCCCCTCACCCCTCCTGCCCACTCATGTTAACTCAGTCATTACTTCCACACACAAATTCCTACCTCGGCTCTGCCTTTCCTCTCTTGACCCATCTCGGCTTCCCTCCAACCCCTAAGGTCTCTCTCACCCCCACAGCCATAGATTCTTTCCTCACCCACTTCACAACCCTGAACTTCCCTGAAACCGCTCCGCACTACCCGTTTATCCCTCATCCTGAAAATTTATTCTAACCCTCTTCCATATCTTCCCTCCCACACCCCCTTTCACTGCCCTCCCGTACTCATTTGTCTCCGACACCAAAATTCTTTGAGTCCTATCTTGCCTCCACAGCCCTCAGTCGATCCCCGTCTCACTTCCACGCCCCTTGTGCACTCATGCCCTCCTTTTACTACCCGCCCCATCCTCACCATGATACTTCAGCTCCCTCATTCCTCGTCTCCTCCTTTACCACCTCACTACATCCTTCGTAGCCACGCCCATTCCTTCCTTCACTCACCTTCACCCCCTTTACTCTTCATTCCTTGTTCCGCCAGCCATCGATCACACCTGCTTCTTGTCCCATTTCTCTCCCACTGAGATCCACTCATCCCTTTTCCCCATCATACTAACAAACTCCACGCCCACTCATTCCTTCACCCATTCTGTGTCCTCGGTGTTGTACGTGTAGCACGTGCTCTGCGTTTACCTTGTATTGTGTACTTTACTCTGCGTACTCTTCTTCTGGTACCTGATTTACGTGGACAAGGATGTATCAGTTTGCTAATGTCCACATTTATGGAATAAATGTATCCCACAATTTACAGTGTAAGCTACACTTTTTTTCTCACAACTATTGTCACACTTCGAGCAGGGTGAAGATAGTAAAATATTTAAATAGTTTTGCAGACAAAGGAGTGGAAAGTAGGTGGAAAATGCTGGATAGCTTCAGCACAATATCCTTGGTGCAACAACATCAACTGTTGCATGGCTAAACACTTATAAGGTACAAGGTTTAGCCATACAACAGGTGATCTTGTTGCACCAAGAATATTGTGCTGCAAGACTAAATACTTATAAGGTACCAAAAGTTAGACCTATTGGCTATGCCAATGCTTGTTGTTCTTGGGCGTGGGAACGAGTTCCAAGATCACTGTCCTAATATTAAGTGGTATCTTCTATCGCGTGGCATTCTGCAAGCCATCTATTACTTTCCTGCAATAGGGTGCGAGTTCTGGGCAATCCCATACCATATGCACAAAGTGGGCGTCCACACTTCTACATCTAGGACAGTAAATCGGCCGTTCCGGGTACAATTTTAATGTGTATTGGAAGGGGATTGGTGGGAGCGTCCCCAAGTGCTTTATATATGTGTGAGACTAGTCTAAACCCTCCCGCCAGGTTGGATATCATCTGCAGGACTGTCGCAATGGGTGGCTCTTGCGGAAATACTGGCCATAGGTCACGGGCTACCGTGGAAATCTTAGCGTATTGTAGGTATTGCCCCCTGCCAAGCCCAAAAGCATTCCCTGCCTCTGCTCTTGGTATAAACCGCTGTGCAGTATACAGGTCCCCCATCGTGTGGCAGCCTCCCTCAATCCATATGTTAATTGACATTGTTTGTCCTATCTGTTTGAAAGGTTGTACACTCCATAATGGTGCATCTGGGGCATAGGGCGCCCGTTTAACTACTTTCTGCACTGCTGTTTCCCAGATCGCGGCGACATCTCTGATGATGTTCGGGAAGGATTCAGGCACCCTAGACCCTAAAATGAAGAGTTCTGGTAAGGGGACCCACTGGTGAGTACCCTGAAGTAATCGCTTCTCCCAATTATCCTGCTCGTCCAGCCAATGCACCGCATGCTGAAGCTGTGTGGCCGTGTACTATAGTTCCAGGCGAGGGACTTCCGGTCCACCCTGCACCCATTTTCTCTGTAGGGTGCCCAATTTTTTTTGTTTTCTTTTGGATCCCCATAGAAACTCCACCATCAGGCGCTCCAAGTGCAAGTGCAAGTAATCTCCATGTGGGATTCTATATAAGGTGTTCTGCAGGGCATACAGGCAACGTGGTGGGATGACCATTTTGGTTAATGCTGCTCTGCCCATTAGTGACAGTGGCAGTTCTTTTCAGAGAGCAATCGATTTTTTAATGCCCTCTATGCTCCTCCCTATGTTATTCTCTAAGTAAGCTGTATGTGTGTGTGTGTGTCAGCTTGATCCTCAGGTATCGCACTTCGTCACAGACACATTTCATCCCCACCATGGGTAATTCGGCTTCACTTTTCCCTGCTAGGCTGCCCATGGGGAAAAGCTTGGACTTCCCCCGGGTTAAGGTACAGTCCGGACAGCTCCCCAAATCTCTCCAGCTCCGTGAAAAGTGCTGGTACGGCTTCTTCAGGATGGTGCATGTATACCAGCGTGTCGTCGGCATACATAGACACCATGAAATTTGTGGTCCCCAGGTGGATCGCCTAGCCTTCCATTTTTTTCTGAGAGTAATCACCAAAGGCTCCATCACAATAGCGAACAGGAGCGGGGACAGGGGGCATCCCGGCCTGGTACCCCTCTGTAGTGTAAAACTTTGACACTTGGTCTCGAAGGCGTACTCTCGCTGTTGGCCCAGTGTATAAGATCTTCGGCCATTCTATATATTTCTCTCCAAATCCCATCCCCTCAAGCACCCACCCAGATATAGTCCCATTCGACTGAATCAAAGGCCTGTTGTATGCCCACTAGGCTCAATGCCCAGTTCTCCTTTTCTAGGATTGGTGCATGTCACACCTGCGCCAGTTTGCGCAGATCATGTGTGGTATCCCGTCCTGGCATGAATCCAGCCTGATCTGGGAGGATCAGCCGGGGCAAATAGGGTAAAAGACGGTCCGCTAGAATTCCACTCAATATCGTTGCGGCTGTATTGAGGAGAGAAATCGGCCGATGGAAGCTCAGGCAAAGGGGGTCTCTGTCCGGCTTGGGGATCATGGACACTGTCGCCTTCAGCATAGTTGTGGGCCACAGCCAGCGGGCAAGGGCTTCATTATAGACATCCAGCATGCAAGTGGCCAGCTGTGGAGCAAAGTTTTGGTAGAACTCTGCTGGGAGTCGCCCCCCCAAGGCACCTCTCCAACTTCAGTTTATTGATTGATGCGAGTATCTTGGCGCCCCCAGCGTCTCTGCATCTGCCCTTTCCATGGTGGGGAGCATCACATCAGCTAAGAACTCCCACAGTATATTCGGCGCCGTTCGAAGGTTGGTTGTGCACGTAGTCTCTAAGTGGGTTGCAAATTCATTTATCATTGCTCCTTCTGTGCGTACTGTATCTCCCTTACTATTTTGAAGCTGCAGGATAGGTGTGTGCTCTTTTTCCGTCCTGATCAGTCGTGCAAGAAGTGCCCCGGACCTGTCCCCCTCCATATGCAGTCTCCGTCTATAGGCAGTGTACATGAATTTTTCTAGTCTAGTCCAAGCTTCCAATAGCTCTCCCCGGACCTGTACCCATTCCGTCATGTGGGTTGCCATCGTATGTATGGTACTCTCTGGCTTTTTTAATCGGTTTTCTAGCATTGTAATATCATTGCCCAATTGCTGTTTCACCCCATATGTGGTCCTCATACATACCCCTCGGATAACCACTATCATGGCTTCCCATTCTGTTGATCTAGTGACTGTTGACCCCCAGTTTTCCTCGAAGTAGTATTGTAAGGCTTCAGATACTGTGTTTAAGTTAGGTGGGTCTTTGAGTGTCTCAACCCTGAGTCGCCATAGTGGGATGGTCGGACGACCCGGTCCACTCTTCAGGGTAATTATGGTGCATGGTCAGAGAGGTAGTGAGGGAGGTAAGAAACCCCCTCCCCAAGAGCAGAAAGGCTTGGTGTAAGGCAACAGTGATCAATTTGACTGAATGTATTGGCAGAAGGGGTATAACAGGAAAATACTCCCTTCAAAGGGTTACTAGCTCTCCATTCATCTCTAAATTGCATACCTTGCATTATGACATTGAGCGACTTCAGCATACATCGCTTAGTGTTGTCCCTGGGGGGCTCCCTATCCAACACCGCATCGAAGAGACACAGTAAAAGTCCCCAAAGAGGATAATCTCCTCTCCCAGGTATGGTGTTTCTACTTTCAGAATAGACGGGAAGAAGTCGGGACAGTCCGTGTTGGGAGCATATACATTAATAATTCATAATTCCCTGCCCTCCCATTTCCTGTGTAATATTACATACCTTCCTTCAGGGTCTAGGATGTGGTGGAGATGCTGGAAGGGGACTCCGGGTGCCACCCATATAAGGGCATCTCTTGCAAAGCCCGAATATGAAGTAGCATATATTTGCCTTCTCCATCTTTTCCGAATACTCGAAATTATGTTCTACCATATATGTGTCTCCTGTACTCCAGCTATTGCTATTCTATATTGTTTTAGAAAGGTATGTACTCTGCTGTGTTTTTTAAGGCCCGCCATCCCACGGACATTCCAATTAAGTAATGTTACAACTTTAGCAGACAGGGTTATTATTTTTTGTTTTTGGCTTTTCCCTATTTTCCTCCCTCCCAATCCTTCCCTGTGAGTATCTATCCCTTGTTCCGACCTTCTGTGTTGAACAAGTGCATTCCCCCGACGACCATGGCACTTCCCCTGTAACTGATATAACATTTGTAACTAAACAATCCCTTGGTATCTCCCTTCCCTTGGGCAGCAGTGTGGATCCCATTGCATACACTACAACTACTACAACGGGCAGCACATACCGCCCCATTCCCTCCCCCATATACCTCTTTTACAACAGTTGATTCCCGAACAATAATACCTGAGGCCCAGGGACCATTTCGGCCTCACAGAGGGGAAGATTTACAAGCCCCTTGTGCCACCAGTGCGTCACTTTTCGTGACGCACCGGCGATCCATTTCACTGACCCACATTTACAAGGACAGGAAAAGCCACCCTGCGTGACTTTTCCTGTCCTTGTAAATACGGAAAGGGGTGTTCCATGGGTGTTGCCGTGGGTGTTACCACGCAACACCCATGGAACCTGACACATTTCCAGATTTATGAGGAATCGTAAACCTGGAATTGTGTCAGTATGCTACGCCACCCTATGTGTGGCGTCGAAAGCCACAACGAAGAGAAATGTTTTCATTTCTCCTCATTTTTTTTTTCCTCTTTCAATGCGTGCTGCATTATACAGCACGCACTGAAAGAGGAAAATGCCTGTAGTGATTGTTTTTGTGCAGGAAGGTGCCCCTTCCTGCACAAAAACAATCTCCCCATGACGCAGGCATCCTTGTACCATGGTGCAAGGGTCCTGCGCCGGTGCACGGCAGCTGTTTTTGCGCCAGCGCAGGGGAGAGCACAGCAATGTGACATATTGTTGTAAATATGTCGCATTCCTGTGCTTTGAAAGTGCCGCAGCGTGGCGCAGCCAAAGGGCCTGTGGTGCCGTGCTGAGGCACTTTCTTGTAGATCTGCCCTTTACTTTCCATTTAATTGTTTGATATTAAGTGCTGTGCTAGAGAATTGGCTCCACCAGGGTGCAAGATTACTCTCAAGCATCCCAAGCGGTTTCAAACTCTGGTAGGAGTGTCGCTACCCCAAGGCTGCCCTTCTGTCCCTACTTCAATTATTAGTCAACCTAATGTATACCTATATCTTGCCCATATTAACAGTGGTTATATATGTATAACTTTCCACACCCTCAGGTGTAAAGGTGTCTCAGTGGGGCCCCCGGTCCTCTTCCTTTTCACCGGCGGCCCGTAGGGGTGGGCCGCAGGGCACTCCAATCTCGGCTCCTCCCGATGTGCCGCGGCTCGTTCCCTCAGTAGCCAAGATGGCACTGATACTCCTTAGTGACCACAGTATTTATTTAGGTTTTTTCAGTATTACTCTTGACTCCACGATCCCAGATTATGTTGCGTGGGAGTCTGGTGTGGTCCCATGTTGAATCAGGGCGTAATGTAGGGCCAGGATGACAAAGGATTTTCTCATAGATTGGGCCGCCGCGCAGAGCTCGGCTGAGACACGACTACGTGGCCATGATGGCAAGCCACGCCCCTGAGTTTGGACATATGCTTAAAGACTTGCCTTGAATATTCAGTGAGGAACTTAGATGCATCAATTCAAACCATCACTATATCCGTATTGAACCTCAAAAGATAGTTAACACTTATATAAGGAGACCTGAAGCACATCAGTTCAAGAGGTGGTAGAAAAATGTTAAAGATGGTCGATATTAAACCATCTTGCATTGAAGGGAATTCCCCTGTTGTCTTGGTTCTAAAAGCAGAAGGAAGCATTAGGTTTGCAAAGATTTTTGAACAGTTAATTTCATTTTTCACCTTGAGGCTTATTCAATGTCTCAGATAGGCAGGATGATTGAGCAAATGGGGGCTGGGAAAAAACTACTTTAGGTCTCACTGATGTAATTTACAGTTCCAATTAGCCAGGCCATCTAGGACCTCTAAAGGAAGTAGTTTCCTTAATTACACAAGCAGGATTGCATCTAATCCCAAGGAGTAGTGTGCAAGCACGTTATAATGACCATTTAACATGTGCAAACAGCAATAGTCAGCGCTTTCTTGTCAACCTACACACAGACATACACAACCTACACAGCTGTATACTCCTTTTCTTCCCTTTTTTTCCACAGTAAACTTCAGTTTATCTTTCATCACATTTCCCAATTATATTCAGAAACTGTCCCTGGACAGAGTTATACATTTGCCTTTACTGGGTTCGTCACATGTTTTGACTACTTCCACCCATTGTCAATAGTTGTATCATTTCGGCCCACCTTGCTAATTCTTCTACTGCTTTTTCATCAGTTCTAACACCTTACATTCGAATTTCTTCAAGTCAGTGACCATCCGATCATATCTTTTTCCCAGTTCCACATCTGGTGGTCTATGCCTCAACCATTTAATCGCTATGCACCTCCTTGCTTGTGCAATTCCCTAGTCAGCAAACTCGGGTGGTATCTTTTTTCGCACAGGTTGGTGTATGATTCTCAGAACACAGTGCTTCGCTGTATTTTGTAAATCTGAAGTAGAAGCAGCACAACAGTTTTAATTTCCTCAGAATAAAAAAAGCGTAAGCATCCTTTTTAGGCATAGAAGACTATTGTCGATTTCTTCCTTTTTTTTCACATATCACTAGACCCTTGACTGACTTCTTAGGTAAGAAAAAAAGCAGAAGGCAATTACAAGAACTTTTTTTTAAAGTTCTGTAGTGCTTTTCAACCACTAAAATATTCACTGAGCCCTTGATTCAGAATAGGTGGTGAACACGGGGTGGATCATCCTATGCTATTCACATACAGGAAGTTCTATCCCATAGAAACAAGCGCCCAGATTAACTATAATTTTGGATCAGGTTTGTGTCACTTTTGTGGTGCAGCCCAACACAAAATAATATTTGGCTTTTACTAAGCTTGGCTTTGCATGTTTTAGTAAATACAAAGCATATCACTGCCATGCATTAATTTGCAGCGAGTTTCACATGGGTAGAGCATGAGCGTTCCCATGCATCCACCCCTGTATATTGACGCTAACCCAGATTTACAAAGACATGTAAACAGGGGTTTGCACTAAACTGGTGCGCCTAACCGACAGAGGCGTAACAAGGAGAAATATCTTTATTTTTCCTCAGTACTTCGTATTTCATGTGTGCTGCATTCTGCAGCATACATGGATAGAGGAATATGCCTCTGAGGAGTGTTTTCACCAAACTTATTTTCACCTTTACAAACTAAACCCTGCTTCAATATCCTCACCCAGTCTCCTTCACGAAATTCATGAGGCCTTACTTTCCATTTCTCATCATACCGCCTTTTAGTCACCATCTGTTTAGCTTCCACCCGTCTAGCAACCACTTCCAAATTCTCCTTATCAGAGTCAAAGTAATGAGATTTTTCTTTTAACCACCAAGGTAACACAAATGAAGCCGGATCTCTTCCTTTAAACAGTTTAAAAGGACTAACTTCAGTTGTGGAATGTGGTGTAATCCTATAAGTCCATAAACGTTCTCTCAAAGCACTAACCCAATCTGCACCACACTTAATCGCTTCCGTGACAAATCCCTTCAACACTCTATTAAAACGTTCTACTTGCCCATTCTCATGTGGTTCATATAAGGAAGTAAACCTATGCATGATGTTACACTTTTTTAAAAACTCATCCATTTCTCCCGAAGTTAACTGAACACCATTGTCAGTAATTAAACATGAAGGACACCCCTCTCTGGCAAAAACATCTTTGAAAAATCCAATGACAGCACTAGTGGTCGCCTTCGGAACAAATTTCACTTCAGGCCACTTTGACTGATAATCAACTATCACCAAAGCATAACGTGCACTTTCTGGAAGAATGTGAAACGGATCTGAAATATCAAAAGCTATTTTCTTCCATGGTACAGACGGCCATTTTACAACCTTGAGCGGTGGAGTATAAACCTTGAGTGACCTTTCACTAGATACACATTCAGAACATTCCCTGACTGTCTTATCAATAAATCTGTCAATACCTGGCCACCAGAAAAACAATCTAATTAAACGCTTCATAGATGAAATGCCCGGGTGTGTCTCATGAGCAATTGTCAAAATCACCTCATACATTCCTTCTGGTGGAATACACTTCCCTGATTTAAAAATAAAGTCACCATCAAGTTCTAATTCTTCCATAACCCTAAAAAATGGTAAAAACTCAGAACTAATTCTATCTTTCCTTGGCCACCCATGTTTGATGTAATCCTTAAGCAATGACCATTTAGCATCCTTCTGCTCACAATCTTTCCAACGGGTTTCAGAAATGTCTTGAAAATCTCCTTGAAGTACATCATCAATAGTCATTACCACATCCAAATCACATACAGAATTAATTTCACTCTGTTTGCACGGTAAGCGTGACAAACAGTCCGCAGTAACATTCTTCTTGCCCGGAACATACACCGTACTAAAATTATACTCCTGCAACTTTGACATGAGCCTGGCAATCCTGGCAGTGGAATTCCTCCCTCCACCAACCGATAAAATGTTTACTAGTGGCTTGTGATCCGTTCTCAAAACAAACTTAGAACCCCATACATATAACCTAAAATGTTCAATAGCCCAAACACAAGCCAACAACTCCCTCTCAATAACAGAATATTTACGTTCACACTCATTAAGAGTCCTTGACGCAAATGCCACGTTCCATTCCTCCTTGCTCTCTCTCTGGGACAACACCGCCCCTAAGCCGTAAAGACTTGCATCCACTGTGATGATACATTCAGATTTGATGCGAAAGGGTTTGAGTGTGGGTGCATTGACAATATCATGTTTGATCTCTTCAAACGATCGTTGTGCAGACTCCCCCCACTCATATTTTACTCCTTGCCTCAAAAGTCTTCTCAAAGGTTCCATCTTGGTGGCAAAGTTAACCACAAACTTACTGTAATACTCACCCATTCCTGCAAAGGAGAGTAATTGATCTCTATTCTCTGGGAACGGGGCTTTAGATATAGCTTCAACATTAGATGTTTTGGGCACTACACCATCCCCTGAAAGCGTATGTCCCAAATACTCTACAGACTCTTTGAATAACTTGCATTTATGTGCTTTGAGAGTCAAACCATGTTGTTCCAGTCTTTTACATACTTCTTGCAAATGAGATTGATGCTCCTGTGTACTCTTTGAAAAGACCAAGATATCGTCTTGGAAACACTTGACATAAGCATCAATGTCCCTGAAAATCTGGAACATGATTCTCTGAAATACGGAAGCTGCGGATGCCAAACCAAAAGGCATGCAAGTGTACTGAAACAAACCTTGTGGAGTGATGAACGCAGTGTATTTCCTCGAATCTTCAGAGAGTTCGATCTGGTGATATGCTGATCTGAGATCGAGGGTGGAAAATATTTTAGCACCATGCAACAAAGATACAAGCTCATTAATGTTTGGTAAAGGGTGGCAGTCCACAATGATATTAGCATTTAACGCTCTCAAGTCCACACACACCCTCAACTTTTTATCAGGTTTCCGCACCAAAACTATGGGGGAAACCCACTCGGATGACTCTATAGGTTCAATTATGCCCTCTCTAAGTAACTCATCTAGCATTTCCTTGAGTTCATCCCTGATGTTAATGGGTACATTCCTAATTTTTTGTACAACAGGAATATGGTCACTCTTAAGTACAATTCTGTGTGAGAAATCCTTGAGCCTACCTAACTTATCTATAAAGACTTTCCCAAAACTACCGATGAGTTTGCTTGCCTGATCCTTAATGACCTCATTTGTTTCCTCTACTTTACCCTTCTCAATTACAGATACAGAATTCATGAGATGATCCTCACATAAGGAAACTGGTTCTACAGATCTCATATTGAGTATGATGCCAAATTTCCATTGATCTAACCATCCCAAAACATTTACCCCTTTTTTAGAAACATATAGTTTGACATTTGCCATTCTATGTTTGTAATGTAAGCAAATAGAAAAGAAACCCATCATGTCAATTCTTGTACCACAAAAACTCTCAGCAATAATATCTGGCTCTACTAATGTGTCTAACGGCAAAACATTTACCAATAATGACATGTAATACTCATGAGATATGATGGTCCAAGGGGAACCAGAATCTACCATAAGCAAAATATCTACATCGCAAACTTGAAACGTACATTTAGGAGTACTTATGTGCCTTGGAACATCCCCCACAATAGATACAACAAAGCCATGCTCTTGGACAGTATTAATACAGGTGTTATCTTCTTCTGAAATTGTTGAAACAGGACCCTGCTTTTGGAATTGTCCACGTCTGTCTCTACACATATTGCTAAAGTGTCCAATCCTATTGCAAATTTTACACTCTCTCTTCAATGCTGGACAACCTGGAAATGAAGCAAAATGGTTTTTGTTTCCACATCTGAAACACATTCCTTGGTTAACAACTCCTTCAAACTGTCTTGGAACAAACTGCTTGGCTTTATTAAAATTTTGCTTTCCCCAATTTTGTGTTGCGTTCTGTTTTGTGGCTTTGTAACAGACTGCACAAATTTCCTCTTCTGTTGTTTTTTTATCAGAGCATTTTTTGATGATGTCCATCCATAGATCTGATTGTTCTTGCGCTTTAGCTGTAGCAATAGTTTCATTCAAATTTGGATCACCCATTACCCATAACTTGTCTTGAGTTTTTTTACACTTGACATGAACTATTATTTGGTCACGTATCATTTCATCTGACATGTTTCCGAAATTACAATGCATGCTCAATGACCTTAACGAAGTTAGGAAATCATCGAATGACTCATCCTCTTTCTGTTTCCTGGTGTAAAATTTAAATCGGTTTAGCGCTATGCTAATGGTTGGTTTGAATCTTTTTTCTAATCGTGCCAAGGCTTCTGTGTAGACATTCATTGAATCACCGCTTGCATTTGGAATGTTGATTTGAGGAAGTGACCTAAAAATAACCTGCCCTTCTGAGCCCAGACAATGTAACAGAATGCTTTTCTTCCTTTCTGAACCCATCCTTTCACCGTCAATGGCTTTCATGTAGTTTAAAAACTCTTCTTTCCACCTTGGCCATGGCATGGGTGGATCCCCTTTAACTTGTAGAAATTTCGCAGGCGGGTCGAATTGCATTTTAATATTCTCATTACTTCCTTATTTTTATATAAACACTGGTAATACAGAATGTACACCTAAATTAACCCAGATGTGCCAGTAGCAAAATGACTTGTGGTGCTTAAAAAAAAATAACAGTTCGTATAAAAAAAAATAACAGTTCGTATACCTTTGAAAACACCAAAACACTTAACTCGAGCCACGGAACAATAAAGTACTTACTTCCCCCAACACGCGCGTTGCTTCCAGATCAATTTCCGGACTTAACCTGATCTTTCACTTCTTCGTGCGTCAACGCGTTGGTTGTTGTGGGCGTTGCTTAGCAACATCAACTTCAGCGTGTGACATCACGAACGCGCATACTTCACTGCGTGCGTGACAATCATGACGGAGATGGAATGCTGCCGATAATGGTGGAAATGGAAGCTTAATGAACACGCTATGACCAAGTAAGATTCTTTTACCTTTTGAAAGAAAATAACGATGAAAATATTTTCCCAACTGTGCGAGCGAAGTTCACAAATTATATGTCAAATTATTGCACATCGGCAAACACAGTTCAACAGTAACGGCCGAAGTGCACCGTAAGCTCGATGTCTTCACTCTCTCAGGATAAATGCGTAACTCCAACTAAATGACAAGCGCTGAAAGTACGAGGAGCATATCTTCTTCGCAAAAGGTTCACACCAAAATAAGTATTTGCTACCAGAACAAAAAAAAACGTAGATATCCAAATTGCGATGTAGCGGCAAAACAACGTAGGTCACACTTCTCCCGTTGTCTTTCTCACGACGTAAGTGTCACGCTCCTCCCGTTGTCTTTCTCCCTGGAAATTATTGCCAAAAACAAACATGTAGATGCATCCAACCTCCGTCGATCATAAAATTAATGTAACTTATTGAAAAAAAAATAATCGCTGGAATGGCAATTTTACCAGAATCCTCAAAACGCTGTAAATCTCCAATAAAAAACGTAGGTCCAACCACTGAATTACTCTGTGCTGCTCAGTGGTTTCCCGTCGTCGCCAAAATGTTAAAATGAAAACTCTTCAAAATGTAATATCTTCAAATAAAATGGTTTATTGGCAGCACATTCAAAATCCTTCCATCAGCTACAGGTCAGCAAATCAAATCCACTAGACAGTTAATCTCTCCAACCTTGATCTCCACCTAGAATGTAGAACCCTCCTGAAACATAACATGTCGCATGCAGTGGCATGCGACACAGAACCTGCTTAATGACACATGCACCTAATAATACAGCATGTAACAGCGTAACAAGGAGAAATATCTTTATTTTTCCTCAGTACTTCGTATTTCATGTGTGCTGCATTCTGCAGCATACATGGATAGAGGAATATGCCTCTGAGGAGTGTTTTTGTTTAGGAAGGGGTCTCTTCCTGGACAAAAACAATCATGCCCGTAATCAGGCACCCTTAACATAACATGGGTATTTGTAAAGCTCACGTTCACCCCCAACGGGGCATCTTGGCGCTAAATAACAGTTTTTTATTATTACCCAACTCAATGGTACTCATTTAATCGACCTCAGAAAGGATGAGAGGCTGAGTGGACCCACCAGGAATTGAACCTGTGACCATGAGGTCGAACACAGGCCCCTGCAGTGGATGCATTAGTCCACTAAACCACCATACCCTTACACTATGGTGCGAGGGTGCCTGCATGGCGCGAGGCAGCACACAGTGTGCCAGTGCAAGGGGAGAGCAGAAAGGCTCCAGATCTTTGTGAATATGGGGCATTTTTGCTGTCTCCTTTTTACACAGCGGAGCAAGTTTCCATGCTGCACCGTGTTGCGTGAAATGTGCCCCGAGGTGTTATGCTATAAATACAAAATGGCTAGTCATCAAAGAGTGGCTAGCATGTTAATGAGAGGTAACAACTCTTTGAGGCCTTGCATTTTATACAATTATCATTCCTTACTGCTGTGGCTACCCCAGAATAAAAGTCACAATCCATGAATAGTGCGGTGGTTGCTCTCACTCCATCTCTACTATTCTAAAACCCTCCATTGAGCTGTAAGTCTACAGAATAATACGGACATCCAATGCCAGCACCCATTAAATATTTCACCTAAAAAGCAAAATCTAAGCAAAGGGGGTATGTCAGGGGAATATGTACCATAAACCAGAGATACTGTCCCTACCATTGACACTGATTTCAAAGAGAAACTAAAACCCAGAAAGGGGGAGGACCAACCAGAAAAGGAAAAGAAGAAAGAAAATGTATAAGGGGACATCAGAGGATAAAAACATGCAATTCACAAGAAAAGCAGCAAAGAAGTTCAAGCCAAAGGAAGAGGAGGCCGATGAGGAGCCTCGGGAAGCAGATCAACCTAATGAAGGGAAATAAGTTGAAGGAACCATACGTGCGATATCAGCAGAAACAGAAGACCAGGAGACAGCAGGAACACAACTGATAACTATGACTGGTGGTTATCTGGGTTCCTTGAGGAGTCAGGAAAGCACTATTTGTGGTCTGAGGATGGACTGCACAAGGCAATTAATTGTTAAGAACTGGATAAAAGGAGTGAAGTGCTTTAAAGCTTTTCTGACCAAAGCCTTAAAATTAGGAATGAATGTCGCAAAATAAAAGCACGATAAAAGGACAGCAATATACGGAGACATAGGGAGAAGAATATGGAACCTGATTTAGTTTAGAAAGGATTAGAAGTAATAAAAAAACAAAAAAACAAAAAAACTAAATGGCAAGAGAGAAAGGAGGAAAAAAAAAACCTAATTCAATGTAACCACTTATCTCTGTATGTGCTCTCCAGAGAGGCAAGCTCATTCTTGATGCCCAGAAAAACATCAAGTTTAAACAAGCTAAGACCACTAGAAGTCCTACAAGGAAGAAAGGGAATGGGATCAGAGGACTGAAAACATCCTTGGGAAGGATACTTATTTTATTTTATTGAGACTTATGTGAACAGCCGAACAAATCTGGGTATATATAAATGAATTAGCCTCTATAAAGCCTGAAGGTGTTTTCTGTCCACTTAAGTATTTTTGTGGAACACTCAGCATGGGATCAGGAGAGGATCGAGGAGTACAGAACAAAAAGCCATCACTGGACACCATCTGCTGTAGTCGAAGTGGATTGAGAACCAGAAACAGGTAAGAAAGCTAATCCCTTAGTGTGAGCTAGTGCAGATGTTTCTCAAAGAAACCTAGGAAAGCTAAGCATTTGGTACATTCTTTGAGTGTGGTTTATATATACTCATACCCAAAATGACCACCTGATCTTACAGGATCTCTAGTCGTGTTGAACTTGTGCAGGACTTGGAAAAAAGGCCAGCAAGATCAAATGCATACTGGCAGGGGAGTTCAGACAAAATCTTGGCGACTCTTCAGGCAACCGCAATGGAGGGGGAGTCACCAGAATCCATGAGGAGTGCACTACATGAAACTGGGGAAAGGTCATTCACTAAGCAGAGGGCCTCAACTGGGGGATTCAACGTGATGGGAAATAAACAAAGAATGTCTGTGTTGCCACATGAACCGGAGGCACTGTAGCAAGAGGGGCCAAGGAGCCTTTTGTGAGTCTGCCTTAGGCCACAAAGAATGTTTTCAATTTCATTGAATGGAGTTTTTCATGGCAACCCTTAAAAAAATGGACAGGAATTTGGTGTTTGGGTTATATTGTTACATATGATCCCTACAGCATCAGTCATGGTCAGAAAGGACTGTCCTGTCTCCTCATTCCTATGCACACAGCCCATAGAATATTAGCCTGTTGGATCAGAAATTACTCATTCTTTAGAGGACTTAACAGAACCGGAAGGGTTGTGGCAAATTAGGGGATCCTGAACAAGCCAAAACAGGTGTGGCTTTTGTAAGTCTTGGAGGTCCTATCCTGTTGCATGGCAGAGATTTCTGTAACACATGGTAGATTCCTCCAGGCCTCAGGTGGTGATTGTATGCCTACCTGTGATGCTGAAAACACCGACAAGGGTCACACATAACCTTACTCATATTGTACCTAATTAAGGGCTCATGTGGGCTGGATGATCAGCCCTGCCAGAGACTGGACAGATATAGGTGTTTCCTGCAGCACATCCCCCAACACAACTCTCACACAAGACATCTAAACTAGTATATTATTGACTTTGATTAAATGCTAGCCTACTAATGATCATATGTAGCAAATATCATGAACAAATTGGCATTAATGAACATATCTACTAGAAGGACAAAGTTGATGGTAGCTAGAGAATCTGAGATACAACAATTTTATACATGTAAAGCTAGGCTGAAGTTACTTCAGGGCTCATAATTGAGCCATGTTTTGTTAAAATGCCAAATGTGCTTGGTAACATTCATGTATGGAAGATCAGTGTCATCTACTGGAAGACAGAGCGTGGTGCCCTTTATGTAGCAATACACCCGTGGATACTTGCAAAGATATCCCCATGATCATGACGTGTGCTGGAAACAAAACGACAAATTCTCGTAGTAGCACAGCCAAGTGTAGAACGTCCTGGCTTCTTTTATAAGAGGGCAGCATTATACATTATTACAGACTAACAATGCTATGCATGTGCACAATGAAAATGACAGCTTTTACAAAACAATCTCTGCAGCAGTTTTTAATTGTAGGGTAATGACACTTGCACATCACGCTGTTACCTCAACTGTGGAAAATGGGGCCTAGAACTGGATGCTTTAGCAACGCAAAGATAAATATTGATTCCAGCTCAATAGAATCCAGCATTAGGCAACCTTTTGCTGTATGGTATGCATCAGACCTTTGGAAACATGCAAGACAATATTTTGAAAAAACCCTAATTGTCTATTACTCTCATAAGCAGAACCAGATAAATATCATATTTGATACTTACCCCAAGGTTCAGTTAAATGGAGACAAAAGATTTTGGCAGATGGGTATTGTTAATGGGCCAGAGACTGATTGCTTTCACTTGCACTGCTGGGGGGATGGATTATGACACGGGCAGGCGAGGGAATAGTCAAAGCAATTGTTCTTGCTGGAATTCCTGTGACATGGAGTTGGCTGGACCAGTAAACTTTTCCTATGATCTCTGCCGGCCTAAATTTATCAAACGATTTAACCCACATCATGGAATATATCAGGGCTGGGTATACATATAAATGCATATCTTGCTTGGCATGTTTAACCTAGTTCATGATTTAGGATGAACCTTTGTGTAGACATTTTATTGTCTTTCCAAATGTTGAACCTTTCAATACTACTACTACTACTAATTATAATAATAATAATAATGATATTAATAATAATAATTGTTTGTGTTTTATTTTTGTTGTTTCCAAGCACTGCAAATAAAAGGGCTTTCTATTATTCAATTTAATCATACGCAACGTAATAAACAAAGAAAATAAAACCACATTTTTGTTGCACGGAAAGGAAGCTTATTCTGACAGTGGCAGGATGGTTGAGCTTCACACGGCAAAAAAGTATTTACCTACCACATGCCAATCAGACCAAATTTGAGTTTAGGCTAATGAGTTAGGTCCTGGTGCTTGATGTCCAATTGATTAGAAAGGGGCTTGGAGGATCAAGGCTGAACAGCTTGGAATGATACAATTACTTCCTAAAGAAATGATATTGCCAGGAGATAACCTGTTAACACCTGTGTGGGGCGATTGTCTAAGGCAGTGGTTCTTTTCCTTTTGACTTCTGTAGACACCCACAGGGACCCCCCAATTAATCATTATTGGAATCTGGGTAACCCATTTAGTCATTACTGGAAGCTGGGGAGTCCAGCTTAGGCAATTTCATTGATTTGAACTTCAGCACAATACACAAAATTGCGGAAGCAAGCATTACATTTTGCTTCTTTAATTTCATACACTATTAGAATGTTAATATTATGCAACTTCAAAAGCAGTTACAGGCCCCCTGAAGAGGTTTGGCAGTTACCCAGGGGGCCCCGGACCACAGGCTCAGAACCACTGACCTAAGGCATGTCTATAGTGGATTCATAAAATGAATGTAGGTCTGTATGCTTTCAAAATTCTAGGAGGTAGTTGCTGCTCCTTGTAATATGGGTGTTGTATTAAGAGGTATGTATCTTTAATAGTAGAGTTTACCTATGCCATTACTATATCATTATGGTGGGGATTCTAGAATGTGGGGCTCGATGGGCACTTCTTGTCCAGCTCTTGAGACAAGAACTAGACAAGAAGTGCCCATCTCCTTCCCCTCTTCAGACACCACACCTCGCACTTTGCACACCCGAGTTAGACAACCCACGTATGCAATCTCATATATCAGCATCCGCACACACAGGAGTTCCCATTGGCGTATTGTCTGCATTGGTTGGAGCAACACGAGTTAACTCTCCTACATCATAACAATCATCACTTGCAAACCCACACTTCCATGTGTCAGCGTGACTCTTCACTCTTTCACCAATTATGGCAGCCTGTTCTTTACTTAATTTGACCAGAGCATTCCTGTTTCACCACCCTCTGTCTTGCAATAAAATCGCCATCCTAGAAACTCTCATCACCTTAACCGGAACCGAAAATTTGGATTGACCTTTACTAACTTTAACCGTTTTTTTTAATTAGGACCCAGTTGCCACGAACCAATTCTTTCTCTTTCACATGCATACGTTTGTCATAATCCCGTTTGTAATTAGCTTGTTTCATTTTCACATGCTCCCGCACTTTATCTAAATCAAGGTCATGGGATTGTCCAACTCTGTCCTATAACCGCCCCGGACTCCACCTGGAGCTGGGTTTCCTCCCTCTTAAAAGTACAAAGGGGGAAACATTGGTAGTGCTATGAGGAGTAATATCATAACTCCAGACCTTGTGATGCAAATAACTTGCAACATCCAGTCTGTTAGCTACAGCCGTCTGCACACCTTCCTTCAACATGCGATTCGCCCTCTCAACAAGTACATTGGATGCTTGACTATACAAAGGTACAAGAGTATGTATGATATCATTCTTCCTAAAAATATTTCCTACCTCTTAAGACACAAAATGCGGCCCATTATCTGTCACAATTTCATTAGTGGTTCCTTCAATTCAAAATAGGCGCTCCAAAAAGGAAATGACAGAACTGGAATCCGTGTTTTTAACAAAGGTAAAATACAACCATTTTGAAAAATAATCAATGGCCTCAATGAGAAATCTGTTCCCCCAAAAACATTAAATGGTCCAGCAAATTCCAAACCTAACTTTTCCCATGCACCATTAGGCCATTCAACAGGGCGCAGGGGTGCAGTGAAAGTCTTCCAATGTTAGTCAGAACATAGGTGCTCTGCACATCTCTCTACAAAAAGCTTAACCTGACCATCCGTCCCAGGCCACCAATATATTTGTTTGATTGCCCTAACAGTGGCAGTTATACCCAAGTGTTCTTCATGAGCTAAGGATATTATTTTCCCCCTCAACCAATGGGAGGTACAAACCTGTCTTACCTCACTAAGACATCATTAGCAATAGACAATTCGGGTGTACTTGGGAAAAAATTCTTTCCTCCCCTAACATGCTCCTATCACAAGGCCAACCTTTAACTAAAAACTTCTTCACATTCTTCAAACACTCATCCTTATCACAATTTATAAACCATTCTTCCTGAGTAATTGTAGAGTCTTGCATGACATCCTACACCGTAAACACACACTCATCATCATTTCTCCCCACATCGAAGTTATCTCAACACTCCACAGGTAAACGTGACAGGCAGTCAGCCCACACATTCTTTCCAGGTGGCAACCACTTGATGTCAAAATTAAATTTCTGTAACCTTGCCAGTAATCTGATAAGTCTAGAAGAAGCTTTGTTGGAACAACTATCCCCCAACATGAAAATCACCGGTTTGTGGTCAGTGTATAGCTGGAATTTTGTGCTCCAAATATACATTTAAAGTTTTTCTATGGCCCATGAACACGCTAATGCCTCCCTTTCTATAGTACTGTAGTTCTTCTCAGCTTCAGTAAGTATTCTTGGGGCAAACGCTATAATACAGTCTTGTCCCATCACAATTTGGCTCAACACTGCCCCCAGCCCTTTAGCACTGGCATCAACAGTGATAATACTTTATTCACCACAGCTGCCATGTCTGATGGCAGGTGCTTTCATTATCACATTTTAATAGACACAAAAGCATTTTGAGTTTCTTCAGACCACACATATTTGACATTCTTTTTTAACAAATTCCTAAGTGGCTGTACAATTACAGCGTAGCCCTGTATAACTCTGGCATAATACTCACTAAGGCCAAGAAATGCCCTTAAAGAGTCCTTGTCAGATGGGACAGGTGCATCAATAATAGCATCAAATAAAGAAGATTTTGGCTTAATACTCTTACCTGGGATATTGTGCCCAAGATAATTCAACCTTTGTGTGACAAATCTACATTTACCCACATTGACTGTCATACCATGCATTTCAAATTTGTTTAACTCTTTCTCCAGGAGAAGATAATGTTGGTCTAAAGAGTCTGAGTGAATGAGTGTATAATCCTAAAAAGATTGGATACCAACATTTGATCCATAAGTCTTTGGAAAACGCTGGCAGCCTTTTGTACATGTACACACCAAACTGTGTTACAAAGGTAGTTAAAGGCTGCAAATCAGCTGACAGGGGAATCCGGTGGTATGCAGACCTCAGATCTCTAGTGATGAAAAACGTACTTCCCCCTAACTTAGCCAACATCTCATGAATCCTGGGAAGGTGGTGACAATCCACCACAATGTTATGATTAATAACTCTTAAATCTGCACACAGGAGTCTGTCCCCTGAACGTTTGCGTGGTGACAACAGCAGCGGAAACCCATTCAGACAACTCCACAGGGGTTATTATCCCTTGAGAACACTTCTGATCTAATAAACTTTTAAGTTCTTGCCTAGCAGAGAGGGGCACTGGTCTGACTTTTTGTGCAACTGGAATGGCATCACTTTTGAGCTTTATAGTGTTCGGGAAACCTTTCTTTGTCTCTTTGGTGAACAGATCGTGCAGCTTTTGATCTTGTTCAACATTTTGCTCAATTAATTAAACAGGCAAATCACCCAACACCACTGGTTCAGGGTGTCCTGGTCTAAGTATTATACCTAATCTAGCTTGATCTTGCCAACCTAAATTGTCACGTACATTGAGGGCAACATATACCTTAATGAAACATTCTCTTCCTTTGAAATTGATGACATCAGAAAAGTAACCCTTCATTATAGTGTCATACTCGCCAAATGCCTTAGGATTGACATCTATAGGTTTTAACAAAGTGTTGGACCAAAATTTAACGTATGCTCAGCCAATATTGTGATGAGCTAGCCAGAATCAGCCATTACACCAATTTCAATTGAACAAATATGTACCTCACAATTAGGTCCTTTGCACCTTTTACCAGAATTGCTTAATTTGCTAACCTCAACAGTTAACAATACATTTTCATTGTTCAATGCTTCAGAAATTGACTCATCCTCAACACTAAGTTGACTGACTTTACATTTATCCATTGCGGATCTGAACACCGTGTAAAAAAGCCCTATCTTTTTGCAATTGTTGCACCATTTTCTTTGTGCAGGACAGCTGGTGCTATTTCCCATATGATATTTTGAACCACATCTATAACAAGCTGTGTTAGATTTTCTTTCAAAAGTTTTTCTTGTTTTTATCATATTTGTAACCGCATTCACATCTGACTCGATTACATTGTTAACTGAGCCACATGTTTACACTGGTGCCCTCCACAGGCCTGTAAGCATCACCATCAGTTAAAATCTTAGATGAAATAACAGAACGCTCAATGCTTCTTGCTATATCCATAACTTCCTCTAATGGTGCATTTTTACTAACCCTGGGCGTAGTTTGCGTAGTAGCGCTATGTGAAGTGCACTTTGCACTACGCGAACTGCGTAGTGCGGGAGGGAAATGCTGTTCGCACTGTGCAATCATTGCAAACGGCATCTTGCATAGTGCATGCAGTCATTTTCTGCCGCGCTCGAGTAGATTTGGACTCGAGCGGCAGCTTTCTCAACGCGGACTAGTAGTTTCTCATCGCGAGCCATCACAAGCATACGCGACCAATCGCAATAAGAAACCTGACGTCCCCGCGTTAAGAATCTCACCGGGAGGTTTATTTTCCACGCTCGCGATCGGCAACTTGATGTTGTTGATCGCGATTGAGGAAAGAGTCTCGCCGGGATATTGATTTTGCTCGCTCGCGGTCGCCAACTTGACGTTGAGGACTGCGAGCAAGCAAAAAATGCCCGCTACGTGTTTTTGCACAGTGCTACGTGCAATTCGCGTAGTGCGTAGTAGCCCAAACTACGCATGCTCTGCGAGCTTAGCGTAGTACTACGCCCAGGGTTAATTTTTACATGTCAATATACGCTCCTGAATTTTCTTATTAAAACAATTAAAAACTAATTGATCACGTAAAGATGTGTTCAAATTAGTGCCAAACTCACACTCAGATGCTAAAACCCTAAGAATTGCTAAATGACCTTCAATAGATTCTTCTTGCATTTGTTTACACTTGAAGAAAACATGACTCTCCACCATTATAGATGGTTCATCTACATATTGCTTTCCCATCCGTGCTAAAGCCTCTGAAAACACATTCCAAGTTTCATCACCAGCCAGTGCAGGAACTACCGGTAGATTATCAAAGATTTTTTGGCCAGCCGTTCCTAAATGATTGAATAATAAGGCCTTCTTTCTAGACAGGGTATATTTCGTAGCATCAATGGCCTCAAGCTAGTTCTCAAAATCCCTATACCACTTGTGCCATGCCGTGAGGGGTTTGCCAGGATTCTGGAGAAAAAATTGGAGGTTGTAAGACGTTATTCTTATTAGCCATAACTCACAGTCAGTTGCAAGATCCTTTATCCTGTAAATAAAAAGTTAATACACAGAAAACAAAAACAAAAACAAAAAAAAACAGTAAAAGTCACTGTGAAATCCACTGGTAATTGCCGCAAGAGGAAGTGTGTAAGTTCTGGTTGTGTTGTAGACTGAAGTAGCTCCGTAAACAAACAGCGTCTTCTGGTCATGGAAACAAGCAAAATGCAGCAGCTTAAATGTCGTACTTTAGCAGGGATGTAAGTGAACCAGCCCTAGCAGTTAAAATGGCAGATGAAAACGTGCTCTGTGTGCTTTTCGAGAGGAAGTAGAGCACACAATGCAGCGTGGAACACAAGCTCTGACTTCAGGAACTACAGTTGGTGAGCGCAGAAGAACTGGGAGGATGAGGCGGTACTCACAGGATGCGGCGTTCGTTCACTACCATGTGAACTGGAATGGGCAGCGGGCGCAGAGGAACTCTCAACCCTGTTCAAACAGCAACAAGGTGGAGGCAAATTCAACGGTCACAGAGAAGCGACCGTAGGCAGTTGCGCCATATTGCCGAAACCACCACAGTTAAACACAGCAAAATTGACCCTAACGTGGAGACAAGCGAAGTAAAATCCTTGATAAAAAAAAAAGAATCTGAAACGTTTCCCAAGCGAAGGACAACCGAAGAATCGTCACCAATAAATGTAGTATGCGGCTATAGATGCAAACGCAGACAAGTAGAGGTAATTCTTAAAGGGAGGTTTATTTCCAAGTATAGGACCCACAACAGCTTGAGACAGGAGCTGGACAAGAAGTGCCCAGTGAACCCCACATTCTAGAATCCCCACCATAATGACAATGTAATGACATAGGTAAACTATTATATATACATACCTCTTATTTTTTTTTTTTATAACAAGAGACGCCGCACTCTGGAACCAGTTATTTTTAAAGCTTTATTTTTGCAAATCCCAGTCCGTCAAACCGCCGCGTTTCGGCCATGACGGCCTTTCTCACCGTGAGAAAGGCCGTCATGGCCGAAACGTGGCGGTTTGACAGACTGGCCTTTGCAAAAATAAAGCTTTAAAAATAACTGGTTCCAGAGTGCGGCGTCTCTTGTTATAAAATTGAACTTGGCCTGGGTTTGGCTCCACGCTTGCACCCGCTGCTGTGCGATCCGGCATCAAACCCCATTGCTGCAAATACATACCTCTTAATACAACACCCATACTACACTCATGTTACATCCTAGTCAATTATCAATTAAGATGAAGATAAAAACATTCCTTCTTTCACCTTACTCTATCAAGTTGGCTTGGCTCAAGAATAGAATAGACTCCTTCCCTAATTTTTCAGTAAAAATACCATATTTAGGTTCAGGTTTTTGATTCTCCCTTTTACGGAAATTAAGATACTGTTCAGTTTGCCACAGACTATCATTACAGGTTAGAGTCGTATGTCACATCCTCTTTAGAGGCTGCAAACTTAAAAAAGATGACTGTATCTGGTAACAAGAACAGTTCAATTATGTAGATACTAGGACAGTTGCCGACGCTATTTTCACTTTTTTCAATCTCACCGATAGGGAAGCATTGTGCAGCATTGTACCGAATTGTGGGGAAGTGATGAAACTTATTCACAAAGTCTCCCACAATGTCTGCAGAGTGTGAGACGTTTAAAGGATTGTACATAAGAGGTTTATCTTTTACTTTATTTTCCTAATTTATTACAGTAGCAGCAACAAAAATTCAATTTTATGTTTGGACTGAATCCAAAAGCGGTTTACTGCAAACATTTACAGTCAGTGGGTCATCGACCTTTAGGACAAAGGACACTACCATATCAGCATTGGTGACAAGCTCTACGGGGAAGACATGACAAACTACTCAGCAAGAATACAAGCAGGAGTATAGTGAGGTGATGAGAGAGCTGGTGGAGCCCCTTCTTAAGTGGCAATGATGGAAACAAAACTCAGGGGAACAAACTGGTTTATATCATTTATGCCGGGCATGCCAACGCTCATCTCCAAGATGGCCACATCTACTGAACAGTATTAGCATAGGCAGAAAACCATGGCAGACAGGTATTAATTTAATCAAGCACCACTATTTTAATTTTACAATATATTGAAAATAATTACTTTCAATTTTACGACTGGTGTGATTAGCCATGAACTATTATTACCTCTTGGAAATTTTAACAGGATCCTGAGGTCTGTTTTTATGATGTTCATTTAGCTGCATGCATTTTTAGTATAACTTTTATTAGTGAATACACATGCAAATAGACTATCTACATAAAATAAACAGCATTTTCAACGACACGTTGCTGATGGGGAAAACTTCATAAAACTATCATTTAAAGTCACAGGAATCATTATTCAATTGACCAGATAACACAAGACTAATTGGCTTGTCTATTTTACAGTTGCACTAGGTATGGTTTACAGATAATGCTTCCATGGCACAAGAGTGTCATCAATATTTTATCTGACACCATTTCAGTCCCTTCCTGAACACAAATGTAGAAATGACATGATGCTCAAAGAATATGCCATGCTTAGGAAAACTTCTATAGGAGAATGGTCTTTATGTTGTAAAACATGACCCCAAATACGTAGCAACGTATTCAGTGCATTCAGGCTCTGTAGCACCATATCGAAAAATCGAACATGAACAAAATACTGCGGGAACTTTCACTAACAATGAATAATAATACACCAAGGTGCAGTGCTTAAGCCACAATTTGTGGTGGAGAAAGAGACAACATTCATATCAATCACAGTTATACAATGGAGAAAATATATGTCAGTAGGTGTGACTGATCCTCGCATCACTACTGAAAGTAAATTCAATAAAACACCTTACCGACCCTTTACCTGCTATTTTAGTTGAAAAGAACTGGTAACATGAGCTTGGTTAATGTGGGAGATGCTGAAACGCAGTGTTTTCTGTAGCTCCCTATCAAACTCGGAAGGGATGTTGGCCCTCTCGACTGCGTTGTAACCACGCATACCATTACCCCGCAAGTCGTACCAAGCAGGGGGCAGGATGTTGGAATAGTATAATTTACTATTCCAACTCCAGTTTGTGCGTACAGTAGAGAAGGTGTTGGATTTTAAATCCAACACCTACTGCCCCCTACGCAAGTCGTTGTTCCGACTTGCGGAGTAATGGTATGCGTGGTTACAATGCTGTCGTTGTAACGACCGTGTAAGATTTCAGGAATGATGACTCCAGAGGCAGTTAGAGTAAAGTAGAAGCAGGTTTAATCTTCAGAGATCTCACCCATGCAAACTCCATGCAGCAACTGCTGTTATCATCTGAACCACAACATAGAACACAGTGACATCAAGAATGACACAGTACCATTCTAAAGTTAAGACCCAATGATAATGGAAGGCACTTCAAATGCCATGTCCATGACATACTACACACCTCCCCTCGTCCCATTTAAAATTACAAATCTAAAGACTTATACTACAACTAAAACACACTAAGCATTTACAAAAAAAACAGTCATTACAGATCAAAAAAAATCATATTACAATGAAACAAACAAAATATGCATCAACAGTGAATGACACTTATTCATTTACACATAGTCTAGTAAATAAGATGGTTTCTTGCACACTCTGGTTGATATACGACACCTAATATTTTCTGATGAATTAGGATTAACAATAACATCCTTATCATGACACCCATCTAGCCTTCCTTTTACCACTACAACCCTATTCAAGTTCCAAATCCTATGATCCTGAGTCTTGATTGCATTTTTAAAAACCTTAACAACCCTCATAGGTTTCATGAACTTGGTGGTAGAATTACCCATCAACCCAGGACGTTTAATCATCACCAAATCACCCACAGCAACCTTAGTTACCTTCACACTTTTCTTTTTATCAAAGTACACCTTCCTTGCATTGCTTTTCCCTTCTTCTCTCATCTGAATCATGTTCTTATCACACTGCTTTTCTTTACCTCTATCCATTTCATAATCGTTGACCCATGTTGGTTCTACATTTGTATTGGGAATTCTCCCACGAAACAACAAAAAGGGAGTTTTACCCGTAGTTGAATGCGGGGATAACCTATACTCCTCTATTTTTTTTAAAACCTCATCCTTCCAGTTTAATGACATAGATTTTGATAATGCAATAGTCTCCTTGATTACCCTATTAAATCTCTCCACCATTCCATTAGTTTCGGGATGATAGAGAGAGCACAGCTTGTGAGATATACCCTTGGAAGCTAAAATTTTTTCCATATCCTTGGACACAAATTGCACCCCATTGTCCGTCAATATTGAGTTAGGAATGCCCTCTTTGGAGAATAAATCCTTAAAACATTTAATAATGTGATTTGAGTCAACACATGACAAAAAGCGAGAAAACATATCAATCACCACCAACACAAAAGATTGGGATCCATTAGAATGAATGGGACCCAGAATGTCCATGGCAACATCTTGCCACGGATTCAATGGACGTCTCCTTACCACCATGGGCTGAACACGAGTACACTTAGACTTTTCACTCAAAGTACATGGTACACAATCTCGGATAACACGTTCCACCTTCAAGTCCATGCCTGGCCACCAATAAGACATCCTTAAACGCTCCTTTGATTTAGTAATACCAGCATGAGAAGAATGTACCAAATCTTTAAGTTCTTTCCTAAAACTGGAAGGAGGAATCAATCTAGTTCCCCTAAACAACAGATTATTATCTGTTGATAACTCATTATGTACCGCCCAAAATTTCCTGGAGTCAAGCGACCCCATCTTGTTACTGATCCAACCCTTCCTAACTAAATCCATGACTTCATTCAAAACGTTATCCAAAGACATTTCCTTACTCCATCTCTCCTCGCTAATGATACCCTGATCAATAACGCACACCAATTCTTCCGAATCTTCCCAATCATCCTCTTCCACCATTGTCCTAGGCGTGAGACGTGAAAGTACATCAGCCACATTGTTTTCCACGCCCGGTATGTACTTTAAGTCAAAACTAAACTCCTGCAATCCTATCACCCACCTAGTGATCCTGCTGGATATCAAATCTAGCCCCTTTTTGCTAAATATCTCCACAAGCGGCTTGTGATCAGTTCTCACTTCAAAGTTGATGCCCCAAAGAAACTTCTTCAACTTCTTAACCGCCCAGTACACCGCAAGAGCTTCCCGTTCTACCACGGAATACCTTGTCTCAGGATCTTTAAGACTACGCGACAAACACATGACCGTGTACATGCCACCTTCACCCTGTTGTTGAAGAACTGCACCTAAACCCTTCTCGCTTGCATCCGTAATAAGAACAGGTTTGATCCTGGGATTAAAACTTGCAAGAGAAGGAGCAGACTTAAGTTTACTCTTAATGTCTACAAATTCCTGTTCACAGTTTTCCGTCCACAGAAAATCCACACCTTTCTTAAGCAAATACCTCATATTCACTGTGTGACTAGCAAAGTTCTTCACGAATTTCGAGTAATACTCAACTACCCCTAAGAATTTCATCAGTTCACTCTTAGTAGAAGGAGAAGACATCTCTTGAATTGTGTTAATCAGGTTCTCTTTAGGTTTCACACCTTCGCTCGTTATGTTATGACCTAAATAATCGATGGAGTTAGTCCTAAACTTGCACTTTTCTGCTTTTACTGTTAAGTTGTGATCCGCTAACCTTTTCAAAGCAGACCTCAGACGTATATCATGTTGACCAGAATCCTCCCCAAAAACTAAGATATCGTCTTGATACACATAAATGCCAGGTAGACCTTTTAATAAGTTCTCCATAACCCTCTGAAAAACGGAAGAGGCCGATACCAGCCCAAATGGCATTCGTTTAAATCTAAAGGTACCAAACGGCGTTATAAAGGCAATGTAATCCCTACACGAGTCCTCCAGTTCGATTTGGTGATACGCCGAGGTCAAGTCAATCGTGCTGAACACCTTAGCTCTCCCCAAAAGAGACATTAACTCATTGATGTTAGGTAATGGATATTTGTCAATAATCACACACTTATTGAGTTGTCTCAAGTCTATGCAGAGTCTCAAATCTCCATTAGGTTTACGAACTGCCACAACCGGAGCCAACCATTCAGTCCCCTCGACTTCCTCAATGATGCCACCCTTCTTTAATTTTTCAATCTCTTCATGCATATCATCCCTCACCGAAAGAGGTACATTTCTCACCTTGCAACATACGGGAATGGCATCTCTTTTGAGTAGTATTTTATGTTTGTAACCCTTGAGACACCCTAATTCTTTTCTGAACACATTAGGATACTCTTTTTTAAGGCTATCAACAAAATTGACATCCACATTGACATGTCCCACCCTTCCAATGGAATTTACATCCCCTCTCAATTGGATAGGAGGAACACTATTCGGATCCAGAAAAACACCAAGATAGCCTTGGTGTATCCAGCTTATAATGCTGTCCCCTTTTTTTGACACGTAAATTTTACCTGTAATTAATCTCTCTTTGTACTCAATTAAACCTTGAAAGTAGCCATGTAATTTAATGGGCTCGCCACCATAAGCCAATGGCTTTATATCTGGCTTTAACAGATCAACCTTACTCTTTAAGTTATTCATAAAGAAATCACTAGACACAATCGTGATTTTCGCCCCCGAATCAAATAAGACATTGGTTCTCTTTCCTTCAACCAAAATCTCATCAATCGGAGAATTCCTTTTCTTCTCCCCAGTTACCACTTGTACAACAATTTGGCCACACTCATATTCCCCAGAATTTAACTCATCAAAATTATCCTCCCTCACATAAACTTCCTTTACACTTGGTGTAATCCTGCTGTTACATAAAGCAGTAAAATGGCCTTTCTTTTTACACTTTGAACACACAGATGCAAGAGCCGGACACTTAGGATTATTTGCTAAATGTCCTAACTTCCCACATCTAAAGCACTTGCCGTTGACCCACTTCTCACTCGTCTTCCCTTTTGTCGACATACTCTCTTTCTGACTCTTATCTTTCTCTTTTATCTCAGATTTATTCTTACTCCTAACCTATTGCACTTTACAATCATTAGTAGAGTTCTTCTTCAAAACTTCGACACATTTAATTGAATGTTCAATCCTCTTGGCAACGACTAAAACTTCCTCTAAAGTGGGTTCATCACGCAACCACAATTCCTCTCTTACTTTTTCAATATTGCAACCAAACATAAACTGGTCACGTATACGTTCATCCGTCGTGCCAACAAATTTA
This sequence comes from Triturus cristatus, assembly GCF_964204655.1. Lineage (NCBI taxonomy): Eukaryota > Metazoa > Chordata > Amphibia > Caudata > Salamandridae > Triturus > Triturus cristatus. The sequence continues at coordinate 429,558,209 of NC_140593.1, forward strand.
CAAGACGATGCCAGTTTTCTCAACACCGTTATATAACTCTCTACAGTCTCTTCCTCAGCCTGCATTCTTTTCGCAAAGGTATACCTTTCAAGAATGGTACTTACTTTGGGAAGATAATGTATATCTAGTTTTTTATGCATATCTCATAATCATTGAGACCATGTGCTTCTGCGGGTGTTAAATCGGGAAGATGATCAAACACATCCTGTCCTTCTGACCCCAAGCAATGTAGAAGCAATGCAGATCTTCTCTCCGCACTAAGCGAGGGACCACACACCCTAGCGTAACGTTCGAATACTACTTTCCATTTTTTCCATTTTATGTTGGGGTCACCAGGTTCTGACAAAAAAAATGGAGCTGCCGTGACGTTCTGCATATTGCACGTAGGTCAACAGACTTTAAAATAGGAAACCAAAACTATAAAAGTTTGTCTGTTACCACCATTAAATATAACCTACTACAAGGTAAGTTATAGCATAAATAAAGGAATGACCCAACAACCCTCAAAATTCGCCAGTATTGAGTACTATTATAACATCAAATTAAACTAAAAACATTTTAAAGAAACATCATGCCATAAATTGATATTCTTAATAAACAATACCAAAATACCAACAATTGTACATAAAATGAGGATATAAAACAACTACCCATGTATGCACGCAATGTATGCACGCAATGTGCGTGTATTAAACAGCACGAATATCAATGTATGCACGTGGTGTGCGTGTTTTACACAGCACCGCCATAAGCATCAGCAAAACCCATAAAATGCCAGAAAACGCACTTGAATTCAAGCCGTGCGTGTCGGCGAAGGCTTCTTTATTTTTCAGGATTGCGTCTCAAGTCCGGAGTGCATAACAACGGAAGCTTCCCCTGTTGCTAGGAAACACAGTCACGCTCAAGCCGTGCGTGTCAGTGAAAGCCTCAAAATGGCTTCTACGTTGACACGCGATGACGCTCCCACGTGGTGACGTTTACCCGTGTGTCACGCAGCCTCAGGAAGAAACAATGGAGTAACTGGAACGAGGAAAGGAAGAAGAGCACAGCGTTCTCTGCGCGAAGCCTCACGCGAAGGTAAGCGCACCTGTGATGATTCAAAACGTGAAACGGTTCCACAGCACGATCCAACGGGGATTCACGAATTCTTCCAAAACTTTCCCAGAATCGGCAAACCAATGAAACACCAGATGAGCTAGTAAATCCTTAGCTTCACAGCTGAGTCAAAATGCTCGAGTTTCTGAGTAAACAGTCCGTTTGTAGTCGTTTTTGCTCTTTTTCTTTTTTGTTTTTGCTTGTCACTCTGAAAACGTTTCCATAGTTCCACAGCACGCTAAATCCTCAATCCCATAGAAAGTTCAACTCCAATGTTAACAGCTAACTTGAAGCAAATCAGGAGTCCTGCACCTCGAAATTGCACGAAAAGTTGTCAAAAATAATATATATTTTTTTTTTTAAGAGGTAGTGTTGAGATCTCTTAGCTTCTCTGCCGACTACGCCAGTGTAAGATTTCAGGAATGATGAGTCCAGAGGCAGTTAGAGTAAAGTAGAAGCAGGTTTAATCTTCAGAGATCTCACCCATGCAAACTCCATGCAGCAACTGCTGTTATCATCTGAACCACAACATAGAACACAGTGACATCAAGAATGACACAGTACCATTCTAAAGTTAAGACCCAATGATAATGGAAGGCACTTCATATGCCATGTCCATGACATACTACAGACCGCGTTGTAATTCCCTGCGGGGAAAATATTTTGTGGTAAACGTTGTTGACCCAGTAGAACTTGGAAACAAACTCCCTAGATGGACTCAATTCGTTTTGGACGCAAGCAACAATTTGCACCAAAAATTGGATTTGTGGCTCATTCGTAATTAGGGGCGACTATTCGTTTTTAAGCCTATACCGTCAAAGAACGCAATGTTTGTCTACACCCTTCTAGGGTGCAATGTTACACTGTAGACTTAAGGGCATATTTACGAGTCCCTTGCACCACCGGAGCGTCACTTTTTGTGATACTTCGGAAGTGCAAATATCAAAATCGTATCTATGAGGTCATGCTAAGCCACTATGCGTGGCTTTAAATGGCCTCATAGATATGGTGTAAGGCAAGGCAGCGCAATTCGCTCCCTTGCCTTTTCCTGAGCTCATGAGGTGTTCCATGGGAATGAATGTTGGCTTATTTTCCAAAGTTGCATCGCACACAACTAACTCACACCTCTGGAATTGATGTAGGGAGTGCTACTGTCACAATTTACTCAATACACTCTTGTGCCCACCACTAGTGGACATGCCTGGTGGACTTTCCAGTGTTACACTAAGCTTCCTGACCTTGTGCTTTGTATCTGTACTGAATTTGAACCTTTGGGACAATATTTTGCCCTCGTCTCTTATTTTGTGCCCACATTGGTCTTTCTAACAGCCAGGGTACCGTCCTCCCAAATACTACATTTCCCAGAAGCCTTGGTTTTGTGGGATATCAAAATACTGGTTTCCAGGATCTGACTTACATTACAGATCCACAACAGGTTTTTTGGAAGCCCGATTGAATTTCCTGCCCGAGGCTGCTGTACCTGCTCACTGCTTCGTTTCCTCCCTTGCAGACCAAGGATAGGTGAAGGAATCAGTGCAGCTGTGACTGGCAGGGGCTAGTTTGATCTCTTCTGAGGCAGGTGATCAAGGGTGTAGCTTCGAGGGTTGGGTTACACTTTAATCTGTATTGGTCTAATTATCTTGTTCTTTAGTTCCCAGATAATGGTTCAGTGCCTTCCTATCTCTACTGCCTATGTTTCCAGTTTCCTGGTATGATATATTGCCTGCTTTCTGCCAAGTGTTACCTAAGACTTTAAATCTCTCCTGTTATTCCTCTTTAGCTCATGGTCTACCTTGACTGTGTATTAAGCCAATCACTCTTGTTTTTCCCATCTTGTTTATTCCTGTGTGATCACAGGATTCAAGGGCACAGCTGACAAAGTTGGTGGTAGTGGCATAACATACGCCCCCACAGCCCCAGTGGTGCGGGGGTTGAGCTCCAGGGGCCCCCTCAGCACAGTACCTTGGCCTGAGAGCTCCTGACTGACTCAGCATGGGGGCCCCTCCATGTACTTCGCAGGGGGGGGATCAATTTCGTTAAGCCTCTGGGGGGTGGTGTTCCTCATCCACTTTAAGTAGGATCATCATGCTCCCTATTATAACATCATTGTAGGTATCAGTCCCACGCACCATGCCTTAACATGTTCCCTGCATGGGGATAGTTTGCAGTCAGTATCTGTAACAGCAATTGAGGATGAGAAACTTACTGAGCTTCACTCTTACCATGCTAGGCTCCTGAGTGCTTTACCCCACATCTGCAATATAATTATATGGTTGCACAAACGTCTCGCATGCCACAGGTTTCAGTTATTCTGAATTACCTCTTGAGTGCCTGATCCTTCTGAGCTTTGACTTTCTTACCTTGTGCAGAGCTTCACCATTGGATCCCTCTTCACCTCTGACTCTTGGGCAGCTCTGTTAACATTCACTTCCATTTGACTCACTTGTCACAAGTCCTTGACAGACCATTGCAAGATCTATGGCAGTTAAATTTAATTTCTTTACAATAGTGCGTGTGGTATATTTAAAGTTAATCATATCACTTTTAAGAATAAAAGCTCATCTTATTCATTACTTTGGCTCAATTTGGTTTCCCTTTGAATGTTGTAAGGATGTTAAACAATATTTATCAGGATGCTACAGCCAAGCTTGTAATAAATGTCAGCTGTGCAGGAACAATACAAATTTGGCGCGGAACGAGACAAGGCTGCCCGCTTTCTCCTCTACTTTTTACCTTTTTTATTGAACCCTTGGTTTTAAAAATTTGAAATAATGCTGCTATCCATCCCCCAATTTCTAATATGCCTAAACTTAAATTATTTGCTGACGACATTATTCTATACTTGGCCCCAAATAGGATCAATTTCGAGGAGGTTTTGGGAGAATTTTCTCAGTTTGAGAGAATAGGCGGTTATAAAATTAACGCAAATAAAACAGAAGTTCTTGCCATGAACGCTGATATTGATGCATTTCCCTGTTCTTTGAAATTACAAGCATTGAGAAATGGCCCTATAAGATACCTTGGGTTATATGTTTCCTCACAGTTTTCTCAACTATTTGAGTTAAATTATTTAAGAATGAAGACAAAAATAAGTAAATTATTGGAGCAATGGTCATTGCTCCCATTATCTATAATAGGGCGAGTATCATTAATTAAAATGTCTATATTACCCCTATTGATTTTTTTATTTTCCAATGTTCCAATTAAAATTAATCAGGAATTTTTCAGGGAAATGGATACGCTTTTTAGACAATTCATTTGGGAGAAGAAAACCCCTAGAGTTAAATTGAATACTCTACAATTGTCTATAGATTTGGGTGGGCTTGCGCTCCCACATATAAGATTATATTATGAAGCTGCCCTTCTTGATTTAGTATCTGGGCTGTTAGGATCCAGCTCTTGTAGAGATACTTTTTTTATCGATAGAATGCTGCTAGAAATCGGTTCGTCCACTCCAGTGTTTTTAAAAACTGCTAAACTTCCTAAGAAAACTCGATATAAAACTTTAAAAGACTCCCTTTTTAGACTTCAAGATGTCTCTAAGGAAATGAATCTGACAGGTTTTCAGTATCTGAATATAAGAGAAGGTGCCAGCCTCGGTTTCCAGATACAAGCGAGCCATATCAATGTCTGGGAGAATTCTGGGTTAACCGAATTGAGACATTTCATAGTACAGAATAGGCTGATTTCCTGGCAGGAAATATTGGCCAGGACAGGGACCCATCGGAAACCGGCCTTTTTCGAATATCTGCGGTTAGTCTCCTGGTTTAGAAGCACCGGTGGTATAATTGAATCCCCCAATCATTTGGTAGTTGCCCTTTACGGGGCCAAATTACGAGAAATAGGCAACTGGTATAAGTTGCTACATAAAACTAAATATTCTTTGGTGATTCAGAATCATTTGGAAAAAATAAATCGGGAGACTGACTGCAGATTATCCGAAAGGGAGTGGGAGCGGATCAGCCACTTAGGAGGGAGAGCATTGCGTGCTGCCACTTACAAGAGGATGGCCTTTTTATCAAGGTGGCTGGCTTATCTAACACCTTCTACTCTAAGCAAAAGGTTTCCAGAGGTGGAAGATAAGTGTTTTCGGTGTTCTAAACCTGGGGAAGGTGGCTGGCATCATATTTTTTTTTTTATGTCCCGGTCTAAGGTCTTTCTGGGAAGCCGTTTTTTCAGATATTGAGCGCGCAATCGGAAATAGAATCCCGGTTGAAGCTGAGGCAGCGCTATTTGGCTATTGCAAGGGAGGGATACAACAGTCTAAACCAGAAAGAGTTTTTATATTTATTGCAAGTGCGGTTGCACGCTCATTAATCTTGCCAAATTGGAGATCTACAGAAGCCCCCTCGCATCTGAAATGGATTAACAAAATTAAAAGGGTAAAAAAATTTGAGGAGGCCTACGCTAGGAGGGTAGGAGCTGTAAAAAAAGTTTGAGCGAAATTGGAAGTTTTTTTAAATGTTAGAGAGGTCTTAATAGAAAATGAAATATTGGAAGGGATATACCTAGAAGTCTTCTCCCTACGTGGTCTCTGTACGGAAGTGAACCTCCTTTTTGATTGTTTTTTCGTCAAGAATGCACTAGCACTTTATAGACACTACATTTTAAATACTGGAAGTGGTGAATTGTTTTGAAGTATGTTTTTTTATCGATGTTTGTATATTAATGAATTCCCTTTATCGTAACATTATTCCAATTATTTAAGCCTTGCACTTGCATTTTAGTGGTTTTGAGTATCTGTATTGTTTTGGGTTTTTGATCTTAAAATCTACGGTCAATGCTGTTTTGCACATGGCACATTGCACTTTCGATTGCACTTTAATGCCATATTATCTATGATATGATTGTAAAATTTATTCTGTAATGTATTTTGAACCTCTTGCTCTGCTCAATAAAAAAATGTTTAAAAAAAGCTCATCTCAAACATTTGTACTGATAGCAACGAAGTTGCTATGTTTTTGCTCATGCTCAACCTAATGGTACCTAACTTCAACATAAAGTAGTAGGCATGCAGCTGTCTCCCATAAAAATGGCCCCACACCAAAAGGAGGAATGGAAACATGCTGCAGCTTTCATTTCTGAAATTGTAATACATGCATTAAAATGCCAAAGGCGATAATAGTAATTAATATTATGCAAATGAAACTGGACAGGCACATTTCCTATGACATATTTTGAATGCTGATCTCTCAGAGATATTACTGGATATAAAAAGTTTGAAATCTGCAATATATGTTTATGCTGGATGTCAGGAACAATGATCCCTTGTGTGGGCTACAGACCTCAGGGCAAGCCCGCAAGAAACCAGAAGGTCACCTCACGGGGAGTGGTACACAGACATAGGTGTGGTAAGGAAGCTACAAAATACTTTTTTAGGGAGGAGAACAGCATACACAAACAAAATGACCCCATATCGACTCAGAAAAGAGGAGTATTGTGATAAATTGTGAACAGTAGCACTCCCAAACAAAAAGAATAAGTATCAGAGTCAGAAGAACAACCAACGTTTGGGTATGAATCCTAGCAGCTGGAAAATATAGACTGGGGGCAGGTGAGCAATAAATGTTGTGCAGACTCCAGATATTATCTTTCTTGTTCTGCATTCAGAGGCCTGCGAATAGACCTCATAAGCTTGTACACCCATAAGAATCTTCTTCTTGACTTCAATGCACTACAACTCTACTGCACACCTATCACATGCTGAGGCCTCTTGTGTCACAGTAGTGTTGATTCTCCATAAGGCCTTTTTAGGTCTCGCCTGACCCAGCGCATGCGCTGGTCTGGCGAGACTTTTTGTGAGGGCTTAAAAAACTGCTACCATGACCGGCCTAGAGCTACAGTGCAAGTGCGCGGGCGCACGCCGCGCTTGATCGCGATCACTCTCACTTTCACGGCCGCACGGCCGTTTTTATGTTCTCAGTGAGCTAATGCTTTTTTTTCTTTCTAATGAACTTTCCCATGCGCGCTTGTTTACATACAGCGGCGCCCACAGGCACCATCTGTTTTGCAGTTTTTTCTATAATTGCTTTTGTCCTGCCTGACACGCTCTTCAGCAAAGTGCTTTTTTTTTTTTTTAAACCAGCCCCACACGCCTGATGTTTCACTGCTAGACAGCTAGACTTTGTGTCTGTTTTAGGTTGTGGTGGCTTTAACTTTCAGACCGTTATGCTGCCTATGCTCCTCATGCATTGATACTCTAACACTGGAAAAATACCTCGCCTGCGGGGAAGGCTGAAAACAGCAAAAGACGGGCAAAATAAATTGAGATGCCTTTACATTTGAAACGTATGCAATTCCTGTGAAAGCATTAATTTCGAGACTCGCACAGTCTGCTTTTGCAAACAAATTGGTTGCATTTTACCAGTCAACACACACAAGTTTGTCTCGTCTTCAGGCCGCCAGCCCAAGTTCAATGGGACCAATGAAACGGGGTGTGATGATTCCTCCTGTCTGTGTTTGATGTCCGTATCTATCACAGAATGTCTTCTCGGTCTGTTGTGAGTCTGGAAATTTACTGACTGTCGCTCTCACTTTTTGTCTCTGTCTAACTTTGGCAAGCTTGGTCTCTTTTGTTCCCTCTTTCACTGTTTCAGTATATCGTTCACTTCATGGTGCCATTCCTTTTGCTTCCATCAGCTTGTCTAACTCTGCGCCGTTCTCTTTATTTTTCCCTCTTTGTGTGTCTCGCTATGTCTGTCTCTCAAAATGTCTCTATGTGGATGAGTTAATATATAATGCTTGAATTATTGTCAGAAATCTGAATTTGAGAAATAGATGCAATTTGTAAGGGGATTTTGATCATTGGAAGGCTGAACGCTACACTGAAAACGATCGTGTTTCACAGGGTGGCTAATGACTCCTATAAGGCTTTCGCTCCTGCTTTCGAATGTTACAGTTGCTCTCTATTTAATTTTTAGCATGCTTCCCTCAATGGATGCACGCTTTTAGATACTAAATGGCCTCTCTCCCATTTGAGAGCATGCCTGCTTCTCGGTCCCATAATTCAGAGACAGATGGTTTAATGCCCAAAAGCAATAGAGCCTTTTTGCAGCAACTAGAATGGTTTAATTTTCGGTTACAGGAGAGTGTGCAGTGTATGCACTTTTACCCAAGTGGACTTCACAGAACTGCTCCTCATCTTCAGGACTACAGTTTTGAAAATGTATTTCACAACATTGTTACCTTGATGGAGAATTTTCATGTGGACCTTCGTTGAGTCTTCCATTCTCAAATGACCTACAACAATTCTTCCATATGAAGCAAAAAGCGCAATGTTTGTGTTGAAAATCTGCCCTGCATATTCTGTCCTTTAAGACGTTCTAGCTTAAATGAAAGTCTTGTTAGACTCTTATTTAAGTTTGTATCACATTATGAAGGGAAAGAAAAGAAGAAGCAAAACTATTTTTTTAAAGAGTTTGAAGTTTTTGGTATACGGTTGAGGAGAGTGAGTGTGCTTTTTACATTAATAAACGTTTGTCAAACAATCAGTATCAATCAATAATCAATATTCAATCTTCCTAAATCAGATCATAAAAGACAAACAGATAAAAACAGGCAGTTTACAAAAAACATTAAAATATCCACAATAAGATTAATTAAAAAGCATCCACTTGGAAGGGTTATAAGTGCGTAGATCTAATTGCAGCGACTCAGTGGAAAACTAACAACATTAAATACAAATATACTCACTTCCATTATTTTTAAAGCAGTATACTGTTCCTTGATACATTTCATTGCAAAACATCAACTTGGAGAAATGAGAAATGCTTAGATCAAGTTTCAGCATCATAATAAACAAGCATTGGCATAGCCAATAGGTCTCGCTTTTGGGACCTTATAAGTATTTAGGTATGTAGCACAATATCCTTGGTGCAACAACATCAACTGTTGCATGGCTAAACACTTATAAGGTCCCAAAGGCGAGACCTATTGTATATGCCAATGCTTGTTCAAATTCCTTTCCATTTGCTAAATATGGCTGCTATATTTAGCTGGTCTAGAGAAGAAGTCTCAATCATCTCCAGCCACCCTACCTAAATGTTTCCCACACCAGGCTATATGGTAACCAGAGTACATAAAGTTGGTGGAAATAAAGAATGACTTTCAGATGATCTTCCTCTACCCATGCAAAGGGAAAGCAGGAATGGAGAGTTGAAGCATGAAAAGAGTGAGGCGGAAGCTCTTCGAACCATGTCATACTAGGATGGGAAATGGACTACACAGACAGAACCTGGAATTTTGAAAACCCTGCATCATATTTTATAAATATTTTAGGGACTTTGTAAAGGTTTATGACCTGTACTTATGTTTGAAAAACAAAACTAGGGAAAACAGATTTATAAGGAATGTATCATATGACAAATGTGTGAAGTAATGGAAATTACATTGATGTAGTAGTTTCTGATGTGACTCCATATACTTGCCACATCCACCTGCATTTATACATTAAGGTGGCCTTCAGTTCACAAAGTACTGCAGTCATCCGGATTTTTTGCGGCATTCCTTTGAGGCAAATAGGAGCTCAGCCAGGAAGTAGAACCGACCTCTGTCTGGAATCGTAATGAGCCCCACCGCTAAACCCTGTGCATGGGTAAGAATTTGTATCCTTGTTAATACTTTCATTCCTTAAGTTAACAAATGTTTATTTTCTTTGCATATTGCTTTGTCTGAACAATACGTTCTCTATCTCTTAACTTTCTTGCACTGCGCAGGGTATTTCTTTCAATCTCCATCGACTTTTGGGCGGTACAGCATTGAGCTTTGCCAAGCAGCCAGACAACAAGCAAAGGATACGTTATGGAGTCTTGAACTGTGTTTTGGGTACTGTGAAAACAGAGAGAAAGCTTTCACACATATCCCTTCCCTTCCACTTTCCTCTTCCTCAACATGATCCTTCAACTCTTTAACCTGGATCTAGACTCACCAGGTGCACTCCTGAAGCTCTCCAGCATTTCTCATCTTCTCTGCTGTGTTAATGACACCATCTATAAATGAAGATTTTTTCTCTGAAGGCGTTGTCTCCTTGGGCCAAATACCTTCTAACATCCTGTCTTGGATGTTTCTCCAGCATCTGAAATTGAAAACTGGAAAAAAAACATGAGTCCTCCTCATCTTCCATCCTCAATTCCCCATTCCAATGCAAACTAGGTTGACACTCAACACATTGAATGGTGAGCCCACCGTCATTAGGGACAAACTGTGCCAAGTCTCTCGGATTTATACTGACAACCTGAATTAAATTCCCTAGTCAAAGATGCATAATTTCAAATTCCAATCGGTTGAATCCATCATCACCAGGGATGATTTAAAATAAGTGGTTCAATCAGCTAGGATTGACTCAGACATGGCACACTATTGCCAGGTACTCTCACAATTCAGCTGGCTTTTTTACAACCCTGCCCTTCATTTGACTGTTAGGTTAGTCTCGGCAACCAAAACAATTGACCATGTAACACCAGAACTGGTGTCCATCAAATGGCTTCCCATTGAAGCTAGGAGCATATTCAAGCTGGCCTGCACAGTCCATAAAACCTTACACTTAAGGACGCCAAAATATCTGGTCCATAAAATCACCATTGAACGAGGATCCCATCCCCTTTGGAGCCCTGACAATGTTCTTGAAACCCCAATCATCAAGAAAAAAAGCATACTCAAACACTCCTTCTCAGTGAATTCACCAAACTTATGGAACTTCACCCCCCCAAACCATGCAATAACAACCAATGTCACCTATGAATCTTTCCAATAGAAATTAAAAGGTCTTCAATTTCTAAGATACAACCACCTTCAACACTCTTAATGACGCTGATGCCATGTCTGATGATGCCCTTTACCCTGATCATGTGCATATATATATTATCATTGATGTTGCTACTGTGTATCCTTATTAAACTTATTTAGTCTTCATTGTTTTTCAGTTAGTCCAGTTGTAAATATACAGTTTATCTATGTTGCCAGCGCTCCCCTACATGTCTTTGAAAAGTGCTTTCCTATCCCCTCCAGGTCTTCTAAATGCCATCCAAAAAGAAACTAAATAAATAAATCCTGCCCTCGACTTCCTTACAATGAACATATTTGCAAGAGACTGCAATCTAAACACGTACATGGAATGGCTACCTTACCTCACTTTCCATTCGCTTCAAAACAGAACCTGACTGATGTTTTGTGAGACATTGAAGCCTGGCCTGATAGGATGAGATGTAACGTGACTTGCCAACAGCCCTAGGATGATTTGTCTAAGTAAAAGGATCTCTCAATTTATTTTGAAAATTCTTCCTCTCCAGGACATGACCTGTGTTAATGCAAGAATGTTCTGGGCAGTAGCCTAGGATGCCACAGGAAGAGATTCTGTTTAGAAGAATCATATATGTTCCTTTTCAGCCATGGAGGGAAAGAGTGGGGGGAGATATTGCGTGGACAGATTTACAGGCAGTATGGCAAAATGCCACCTCACCTACTCTGCCAAATGCAAAAACAACAGTTGATGGACAGAATGCAGAACAATGTCATACATTCACCCCAGTACACAGATCTGGGCCTAAATCCATCGTTTTTTTGCTCACCATGCCATTCCAGTTTGAACCCAGCCATAAGCAAATCAGTCTTGACCCTGTGCCTCATGGGAACAGTCCAGCCCGAACTGCCAAGCCAGGTCCTCCCTGAACTGGAACCAAGCATCCTAGGACAGGTTTCGGGGTATCACCCCTGTTCAGCCATCCTAGGACCAGCTCTGTCCATGAAATATACCCTTGTACGACACACAACAGTTCACATATTGAAATGTTGCTAATGGCTGCAGTGGCAACATATGAATCTATACATCTTCCCAATTCTAGTACATTAAAACATGCAAGCACTAATCATACCATACTGCTCTTTTCAGAATCATATATTTTTTTTGTGACAAGCTTAAGTTTGCAGCAAGGTAGAACTTAAGTTAGAGTTAAGCTATCAACAAGTTAAAGTGGCAGCAGTGACAATGAAGGTTAATTTTCCACTCAACTGTACAATACAATTTACATGATATTTGTTGCTAAGCCAACGTTATATTTTCAAGTATAATATCTTCCATAGGGTTTTCTGAGCCAGAACAGTGCTCATGTAGTGTCACTATTGCTGGAATAGCCTGCTCCACTGCTATGTCACCTTAATTATCCTATGCATGCTTTTTAACAATCTTATTTCAAAAAAGGCAAATCGTGGGATCACAGATTACATAAAATATTGGATACGACAAATGTAAAAGAGTCAGTGGAACCTGACTTAATTACTACTGTTTGGAGTTGTAAACGGACTAAGACTCCGTGGGATGCACATTTACCTGATGCAGTAAGTATCCAGATTTGTTTCTAAAAATGAGGAATTACATATGGAATTTATGATTCCCATGCCAAATTTCACATTTAGCTTAATTTACTTTATATTTTCCCCTCAGTAAATTTCTGCAAGTTTGACCTGCAATACTATACCAAAGGAAAATTCCAATCCCTGCACAAACGGAGGCCCCATACAATGGCATTAAGTGGGGTGGGGGTTCCCATAAACTTGGTTATGAGTAAGATCTTAGCTCAGTTCATTAGCAGAGTGTGACAGCAAAAAAGCGAGTAGTGCAGGAGGACTAGTGGTTTTTTTTGGGATTACATCAATTTTATTTTTTAGGTTGGAATGACTGGTTACTCAGAGGATGGGTCATCATGCATTGCAACAGAAAAGGGCTCCAGCCCCAGATTTACTCTATGTTTACATGTGGCATCTGCACAAGACAAAGTGGGGTAAAAGGCTGTACCAATCAACTTTTGGTCATAAAACTATGTTCTGCCAAAAGTTGATGTGAGCACAGTTCTTTACCCTGCAGACAGCCAACCCCTTACTATCTATGTAAAAGAGACATAACAGCGTGTGAACAGTGGAAACACCAAACTAAGATCAACTAAAATAGTATGGTCTCTTTGCATGAATTCCAAATAAAACCATGTTCAAACATAAGACTATTGCATGATATTCCCAAATGTAACATGTGAGATATGCAAAATGACACATTTTTCATGTCTTATCCCTGGACAGTAGTCCTCATATCAAAATCTTTATTTGAGGGTGTACCTCAAGAACAAATCTTACATAAGGCAACATTGGATAGCTTGTGCACTGTAGCACAATGCTTAACATCAAGCTAAAATAGTTTTCTTAGCCAGTGCTCAATTTGAGACGGTCGTTTCCAGTGCTCAGCACCAGCACTTAATTGTCAACACCGGTACTTATGACAGTCTGCACCATGGTGGCATTGACTGTCAAATTTAAAGATGAGCACAACAACAGATGTTTATTAATTCAAGATACATTAAAAATGAGCTCTCAAACTATTCTTAGAGCGTTGAGGAACTGGAATAGTCTGAATAGTAACACTTTTAAGAGTGTGAAGGTTATTTGTTGTTTTGGTACTGTCACGGGCAGCGCTGGCCAGAGAAATGTGTGGTGCAAGCTGCAGTGGCATCTTGGGGAGCGCCCTTCAAATTATGCACTGTTCTTAGCCCGAGCTCAGCTGATGACATAAGTGGTTCATGTCCCATACTGTATATGGCTCAATGCACTTTTTTACAAAGAAACAGACAATGATGATTGTGTGGAACAGCATGCACTATTATTACATTCATCAAAACATTCATTTACAATCTTAATCAGGATAACCAATGTGTACATTTTATTGTCAACTTCAACAATTTCTTAGAAACTTATTTTTAAACACAATACAAATTGACATAAATCCTGCCACCATTTTGCATTTTCAAAATCATTTTACAATCCAAAACTATTTTCTTTATGTGTTGCACGCCCAGTGCATTTCGGAATCGGATGATCCTTCTTCGGGTGGAACTAGAAACAAATTTGAAAGAAAGCGGAAATATATTCAATATTTAGCACACTCTTATGTGGTCAATAATGTCAATAAGAATATAAAGCAAAAGTATTGAAAGCGAAAACCCAGATTCAAACCCATCACCGAAAAAGTGTGCAATTGTAAAGACAAACTGTGAATCAAATCATGCTCCCGGTGGTAAAATATAAGTGCAATTTATAAACAACTCATTAGGTTTCAAAGTACTCTAACTGTACCGGCACCGTGTTATGCAAAGTGCTTAAAACATAATATGCTAAAACTGACCGCTAGTCTGCCATAATCCAAACGTTTAGTGAAAGTTATGACACTCCTGTTCTAAAAAAAATTATCGCAAGACCAACGGAAGAAGATACGTGATATTATGATGAATGATGTTCTTCATTTAATGATTTAATGATCATACTTTCTTGCAACATGAGTAAACAAGGTTGTTAACATTCTACAAATAATTTAAATCCATTTAGTTTGTATACAATACATAGAATATCAGGGAAACAGCTTTTTGAATTAAACTCCTGCTGCTGCATCGCTTGGTACCTCTGTCCTGCAACATTATAAGCGTACGTCGAACAATAGCATGCTATTGTTATGAGTAAGCCTGGGCGGTGAACTCCGCTCCGCTCGCTGAGTTTGTGGTTTCCACACGCCGCATTATGTGGAGCTCACGGAGTTTTTTTCCTCGCTCGCGTTCATCAACATCAAATTGGCGATCGCGAGCAAGGAAAATCCACCTCCCGGTGAGATTTTCTCGTTCGCGATCGTCAACATCAAGTTGGCGAGCGCGAGCGTGGAAAATAAATCTCTCGGCGAGATTTCTCAATGCAGAGGGGTCAGGGTTCTCATTGTGATTGGTCGCGTATGCTCACGACCGCTCGCGTTGAGAAACTGCCCGTTTGAATTGAGAAAGTTGCCGCTCGAGTAAAAATCTACACGAGCGTCAGAAAGAAAAGCAGCGCCCGCTTGTGCTGTGCATGGTGCCGTTCGTGATGATTGCACAGTGCGGAAAAGCACCAGGCACTGAAAACCACCGCAAACTGCATTTTTCTTTCGCACTCTGCAGCTTGCAGAGCTCCGTGTAGTACGGCGGAGTTTTTTTTCCACTTTGCAGAGTTTTGCGTAGCACAACTCCGCGAACTGCGCCCAGGGTTAGTTATGAGCCACTAAATTTCTTAATGAATGTTTCTCAGAATCCGTACGTGGTCTAAACACAGCTACCGTCCCACCAGCGATACAAGCGCCGCCAGACTTTCTCCTATTTAAAATTATGCATAACACTGACTCACTGCTTGAGTCCTAAATCATTAGTCATAGAAATACGACTCTGCAAAAGAGAAGCACAACTGTTTGTGTTGAATAGATTCCGCCATTTTTTTATGATAAACATTTTATTTTTGACTGGAGTACGTGAGGAGAACAAGTTAGACTCATGAATAAATTAGTCCAACATCGCATTAAGAAAACCGAGGCTCTTTTTAATATCAGTGTAACTGAAATGTGAAAAGGAAAAACATAGTTTCAGCTAAAAAAATTTGCAGACAACCCAGATGAAAGACCTAAGAATGT
Source organism: Triturus cristatus (assembly GCF_964204655.1). Taxonomy (NCBI): domain Eukaryota; kingdom Metazoa; phylum Chordata; class Amphibia; order Caudata; family Salamandridae; genus Triturus; species Triturus cristatus. Next base: position 429,573,765 of record NC_140593.1, read on the forward strand.
GACAGAGAAAAACTCTGAAAGCAATTGAGTAAAGAATTAGTTGATTTAACTTTTGTGTTCATAACAGACTCGTATCATATAACTTCGTTCACAAACTCAGTGCTTTCATCCTGCCACTCTATGATTTTTTAACAACAAAAAAATGCTGTTTTAGTAACCATAAAACATATCATCATGTATGGTTTCAATTATGCCATATGACAAACTCTATAATTCATTTAAAACAAACTTTATGTAGCTTATGAAGTGATCAACATTCTGTGTGTGTTACTGTTGTTCTGTATCTGCTTTCATATGAACCAACAACTTCTAATACATCCTTTAGGGTGTATCATGATGATAAACGTTGTATATCCCGTTGTGTATGTTAATGATCATAAGAAACAGCTGAATTCTATTTTATCATGCAGACCTTTTGGTATAAGAGTAATAAATCGATTTATCCAGTATGTTTCTCTTTGGGTTAATATTCTGGGTTTTTTTAAACCAGGGATAATTTCCACAGCATCCAGAACTTGAAACCGAAGTTGTGCCAAATTATGGTTGTGTTCCAACCAATGGAATGCTAAATTTGAGTTGATATTTTTGTTCCTTTTTCTCTCGGTTTTGCCAATGTACAGAAGTCCACATGGACATTTGATAGAGTAAATCACATTGCTTGTATTACAATCTGATGAATGTTGAAGTTTGATTGTTTGTCCCATTAATGGATCAGTTATTGGATTTTGCCCGTTATAACAGAATTGCAATGAGTGCAATTGGAATTTTTTTTTCACCCCAGTCCATTTTTGTGTGAAGTCTTTTCTCGTGCTGTTAGTTTTTCCTTCAGCTTTTTCGTTCTGGTGTATGCAAATATAGGTGGGTTAACAAAAATTCTGCAAAACTCCGGCTCACATTATAATAACTCCCATCTTTTTTTGATGATCTTTTTAATGATGGATGAACTGGTGGAAAACCTTTTCACAAAAACTGATGTTTCTGATTTATTTTTGATGTTTTTTTCAAATAATGTCTCTTGTTTCATGGACATGACTTCAGATGCAGAGTCATCTAAGAGATCTCTAGGATATCCTCTGGCTTCATATAATTTCTTATGTTCTTCCATGGTCAATTGACATCTATATTCATCCAAAGTTATCCTCTTGACGCGAATGAACTGAGATCTAGGTAAATTCTTGATTAAAGATGGCAAGTGAAAACTTTGCTGCAGAAGACAGTTATTGCAATCTGTACTTTTTCTAAAAACGCTGGTTTGAATTTTCATGTCTTCAATTTTTATTTGTAAGTCCAAAAAATATATCAAATGCTTATTGATGGAATATGTAAATTTGATTCTTGAATTCTTTTAATTAAATTTAATATGTTATTTTCGAGCTTGTATCTGGTTCTACTCCAAATCAAGAAAATATTGTCGATAAACCGTCATTTTTTGCCATTCGTGCAACTTAGAGAAAGAGGTTGTTCACTGAGGAGGAGAAAGATCTTGTTGTTACCTTTGTAGTTAATCATCATAAGGAATTACACTGTCTCCCTCATTCACACTCAGTGTAGCAGAGAAGGAAATAATGTGGCAGCAGTTGACAGACAATATCAGTGCCCTGGAAGTGGAGGTATACACCATAGAGGACATCAAGATAAAGTGACATGTCCAGATGAAGCAGGTGAAGGAGAAGTTCTCCAGGATGCAAGTGGCAAATGCTCTTCTTGGAAGAGGACCTTAGTTACTTCGACTTGATTTCCCTAGAGAAGGTTGTTCTCACCATCATGCACCCTGACCTTCTGCCTGCCCCTTCCAGGGAATCTCAATGTAAGGCCCGGTAAGAACTCTACAGCCCTCTCTCACAACTAGTTCTTGTATCACCACTCGTGCCATTCTGTTTCTCCTTCCACCATTAACAGCTAGGTATACATCACACACACATGTCCCTCATTCACAGCTTCCTACAACCCCTCCGTTTCAGAGAATAAATTGTTGACATTGTTCAGTGCTCTCTAAAATTCTGACGTACAGTTCCGTAGTCTAATGCTCAATTTACCACAGCTGGAGCAACAGTACTTCGGACTGTGGCAGAGCGATAAACTGCTACACATGTTTTCTGCTGTATCTCCGTATTTGTAACAAGCACTGATTAGCTGGCGTGAGAGATAGCCATGGCATCACCATTGATCCTCTGGAATGATCCACTGGCCAGATAGTGGCCTAATAGCAGAGTGCCACCATCATTTTGACATACTGAGATGTAGCCAGGGCACGTGCTGTAGGTGAGTAGAGCTCCTGCTCCCATTCTCAACCACGTTAAAGATCACATCAGTTGAGAAGTGGAATCTAGCAACCACTGCTTTCCTGGACTTGCTGGAGATGGCGATCCTATGACTGTAAATTCTCTCTCCTCCTTTTTGCAATATGTGTTTTACATACCTTGAAATTAAAATTAATATTATCTATTTAAAAAAATGTGATTTTATAAATAAAAAATGAAGCTATTCAAAAATAATTTCCATTTGTTTTCCTATTTCCTATATCATATTCGTGTTTCTCACTGCATGCATTGATTTCCACGGGGTTTTGGCTTCCTGTGCCCGTGATTGGCTGTGTGTGTCATTTGACTTACTCCAAGTCCTGGCTGGGATAGAGGGGAGACTATTTTGTCAGCATTACTGTAGTAGACAAGAGTCTACATTTTGTGAATCGCTATTGTTTTACTCTTGTACATACCTCTTTAAACCCTTCATTCATTCCCATTAACCCCATCCTTTTATTAGTAGATGTTTCACGTTTTCCTTCCACTTCCCCTCTTCCCTCCCATATTTACCACAAAACTGTGTATCTCGGTGTGAAGCTCCGCACAGTCAGAGCACGTGGAGATCTGTTGGAGATTTATGATTAGCATTTGTGAGTACCTAAAGTAGTACTACCACACTATTGCTTCCAATACTCAAAATGATTACTGAAGAGGCTCTCCGTTGTGTGTTATCATGTTTTTAAGCTTCTTATATAAAGATGTTACGTTATTTATTTATGTAAGTATAACCGGGAACTGCTGAAAATTATTGATGATTTATGTTTGCAGACTCTAATTTTAAATTAACAATTTGGTTCTTTCTGTTGACTCTTATGCCAAGGATAGCTAAACACTGACCCTCGATTTCAACAATCCTCAAATGTAAGACCCAGGACACCTCTTTAGAAGAAGACTTCCGTCCCAGATGTGTAATGTGAAGCATAAGATGGAAAACACGCGTCCACAGTTCAATTACACCTTAAGTAAACCTCTCACGTTTCTTGGCAACTTAACCTCTTTATTTGTACATCTGGCAAGTAGAGAATATGATTTTTAGTACAAAAGAAGCTTTTTAGTTGAGATCAACTCCATTAATCCCTGCAAGATTTCAGGTTAACCTTGGTTCGCAGGAGACGCGTTTGGAGCCTGTATTCAATCACTCCTGTGACAATAGAGAGAGAGTACTGTTAGCTAAACTGCAGACATTAATATTGTAAACTTCACAGATACAGTGTGGTATATCAATTTACTACTAGCGGAGGTTTATTTCACAGCAGATTGCCCTTCAGGGAGAATGCGTAGGATCAAACAAAAATGTTTATGTATGTAGGAAATTATTATTCTTATTGGAAAAAACACTGGAACTCTGAAATGAATGCCCAAAAAGTTAAAACTGGGTATGTTCTTCAAATCAGTGGATTTTATTGCTGCTAAATAACACATCTGCTCAAAGGGGGCCTGTGTCGCACTTCAGGAAGCCCCATTTTAATCCTTCCAACCACGGTCCATATATTTTAATGCATCCACATTAGCAGATATTCCATGTTAGAGAAGGTCAAAGTGCATACCTGCCAACTCACACGGTGCCACCGTGTGACACACCATTTCAGCTGTTGCAGATATCACACTGTTGCAGAGAAAATGAGATGAAAACCACAGTGAATAGTGGTTTCCCAGCTTGTTTTTGAAAGGCTTTGAACTGACAACATCCATTAGGGGCACCCCAGGACATCGGCACCACCCACAGCAAGCTTAGTATTTGGGGAGAAGGGTTGGGGGTGGGGTGGGGTTCAAAAAGTGCCTCCTGGGTATTTCTCGGCACGAGACCCCACCCCCTTATCACACTGTGATATTGTTCTTCAAGTTGGCATGTATGAAAGTGTGCAAACTAAATTTACAGTGTGGCAAATGCCATGTTCTGGGAGATGGGGATTAGGGCCAGATTTATACCCTGACAGACGGATGAATGGTTGTCAAATTGCCATCATGACAATACCCTTCACGGTACAACACGTTTGGTGGATGGCTGGTGTTGGTTTTGACTGCCATCCACCAAACCTTTAAAAATGTTCGTTTTACAAGAACAAACACCCAAGGTGGGTGTGTGATACTGAAACACAAAAAAATAATGACTCCCAACAATCTGGGAGACATCTCCCAGTGTATGGAGGCCATTTGTAATTTTTCTGCCCCTCATTGCCAGGTTTTCCTTGGTGGTGAAGTGCAAAAAAAAAAAATAACCATCAGACTATATGCTCTAAGTAGAAAGGGCAATGTAAAGTGTTTACTCCAATGGCCCCTACTCCGTTGGGCCATCTGAAGTAGCACTGTCGATAGAAAGCGGACAGTGCTCCTGGCCCTAGATCGGGCGGGTAGACTGTCAATTTGGCAGACAGTGTTCTCCACCTTGTTTGTGGCAGAATACCATGTTGCCTAGTTTCAAATCACCCCCTTATTAAAATATGATTTATTTTAGGATAAATTTACAAAGCATTTCTCATGAGTAGGTGTATCTCACTATATGAATTGGCTTTGAGTGACACCTTAATATCCAGGTCTTATTCACAAAACATTTTTTGTGACTAGGTGTGTCCTACTACAGCACAAACAGGAGAGAGTAGAGGCAAAAACACATAGTATACACCCACCTAACTAACTCTACTTAAACAACGAGTTGGACCATTAGGGACAGCATTAGAACTCATCAATCTAGTTTGTAACACAAAGGTTCCCTTTCTTTTTGATTCTCCAGAATACTTTTGGTTTAAGTAAGAGATTCTTACTCCAGGAATAAGATGCATTATTCTGTAAGTGAGCATGTCTTACTCGTGGCAAATACTCAAAGCTAATTTTTTATAAATCAGTCCCGAATATTTAGGTCTTACTCACAACTATGAAATAAATAAGGCACAACTCATAAAAAAGCTTTGTGAAGGAGACCTTTGAGGTTTTATATAGGGTGGTCTCAATTCAGCAAGAAGTCAGAGCAGGTTGCAAGTGTATTTCCAGTCATACGTCCTTCAAATTGCTATGTAGAAATGTGCACAATAAATTGAAAACGCGTGGTTGATATGCTGATCTCAACGATACTGGTCAAAGGAGGTTCACCGTCAAGGATGGTGAGATGTCAGATAATCTTGATCAATCTTTCTTCTGTCTGAATGGTCAAAATTGATGGATAGGAAGAGGCGTGTCATGGTTTGGTAATTTGTAGGGGTTTCAAGAGCAGATTAATCTTTAAGTGATTTTGTTTTTAAATAGAAAACAGAAGGGGTTAATCTGATTTCTTGTGACTCCCCTCTCTATAGAGGAGTCAGGGCCTGATCAGTTTGTGTGACGTTTTTGAATATATTAAGGGGATGAGATTTATCAGAGCTATTCAAAGGTTCCTTTCCGCATAGCATACAACCTTAAATCTTATGGCCTGAGGCGTGGCCAAGATGGCGACCTGGTAGGACGCGTCCTCTGGTCTCTCTGCTTCCGCCCTGCCTGGCAAAGGCCCGTTCTTTTAGCGACAGAGGAAGGCTCTTGAGGTTAGCGACCCCCCCCCCCCCGGGAACACACTGCTGACGGGGGGTGCCCTCGGAGCATGAGTTTTGGGTCCAGTGCTGCAGCGAGGCAGCTGCCGGAGCGGCCCTGCGGCAGAGAGCAGCCAGTCTGTAGATATCCTAACGGAACTGGTGCACAGCAGATGGAGGTGCTGTGGCTAGACCCCCTCCCCGAGTCTGGGGTGCGGGTTCATCAGAGAAGATCAAGTGAAGGACAATGGCATCTCGAAGTGGGGCTTCGCTGGCCGGGCTCCGAAGTGGGAGGAGCCGGCTCCGAGGAACTACGTGAGGCCCCGGCTGCAGGGAGAGATATAGGCCCCACGAGTACACAGTCTTCACTACCCAGCACTGTGCTGAGGAGACGTTACCCTAGGGAAATCGGGGGCCACATTCGAGGAGGGCGGCGAGAGAGGCCAGGCCACAGAGACAGGAGTATTGGTGGCTACGGTGCTCCATGCTGCCACACCGGTGAGTGCGGGCACCCCCAGAGACCCACATGAGGGTTGGGGCTGTGGAGGCGTGACCGGGGCACGAGGACTTCATTCCCCCTCACCTGGTCTGTTGACTGATACTGCACACTCACCCATCTGCATACACAGCGCAGATTAGAGGCCGTGCTGAGGGAGCTGGCCTAGGCCTCAGGTGATCAGGTAGGCCCGACAAGCCTGTGCCTCCCGCTGGCCTCCAGTTTAGAGAAACAAAGGTCTAGGTGAGGCCTAAAGTGGTCCTCCAGTAGCTATGGCTACCAATTACTAGATGGTGTGTAACTCTCTAGAAGTTAAATGTAAACTGAATCCTAACCGGACTCAGTAAACAATGTATGTGTGGACACAAGCTTTTTATTAACATCATAAAAAGGAGTATCACTCAATTATTTACAAGTAGTTCTGGTGCTCACACATAGATGAGTGGAAGTGCGTGAAGTGATGGTGCTCTTGTGACAAATAAAAACTTTACATCGCATTGAAAACACTATGTAAAACTCCTAATTAAATTAATACAGTAAAGGAGTTTGATTGTGAGGTCGACGGTGTTTCGATCTTATAACATTAGGATCATCATCAGGACAATTTGTGTGAGCAAGTAGAATCTAAACAAGAAAAAAGAAACAGATAATTTGAACCTGTGTCCATGTCTATCAATCCACAAGCACTAGGTCACGAAGGCAAAATTAAGGTGCGCTGTTAAAAAGTTTGGAGAGAGGACTAGGTGGGTCGGTGAACCTCAAACAAGAATCTTTACAGAACCTGCGTACATGTATATCAATCCATAAGCACTTAGTTAGCTAATCATGAAGACAAATTAAAGGTGCGTGATTTAAGAAATCTAAACATTAGGAGGGAGGACTGGGGTGGGTCAGTGACCCTCAAACATAAATCTTGCAGAACCAATCACACGTTAGGATAAGTGGCAGCGAGCCAAGAGTAGTGGAAGAAGTAAGGATTTAAGGTAGGAAAATGTCAGTTCACAAGTAGAGCGATTAGGCGCTGGGCGACAGTGAATTAGGAGGAGAAAAGTGAATCAGAGAGAAGAACGCTATCAAGGCAAAGGAAATCGCTGCGCGTGAGATTGCTATGATACCATGCAAGGGAAGTGGTAACCGGATGCAGGACTAGGGTGAACCACGAAGGGCTGCAAGGCGAGGAGCAAGGTCCAGGAAAAGACTTACTTAAAGAAGGATAGGGTCCAAAAATCGACCGGCGTAAGCCACGGGGTGCTAAAGTTAATGAGAGAACGCGTAGTCTTCCATGCAGAGATCTGTGGGCCAGGGGAAAGGGGGATTAGAACCAGGGGGCCATATGCGGGTGGTGTGCACATTTTTAAAGGAAGCTTACTTACATAGGAGCTTGATCGGAAGCTATCAGAAGACGCTGGCCTCCATCACATCGAGAGGAGGCTGTCATGGGGGGCCTGGGACCGGCACTGAGAAGAGCAGCGTAAGGGGCGAAGCCAACAGCAATCAGGAGATTAGAAGCCATGATGTGGCTCATCGTCCAACTGGTGGTTGCGGAGGCGTCCCGGACGGCCTACACAAGCGCCAGGTCAAGAGAGGAGCAGCGGGGGTGTGCAGGCTGTGGCCCCTCCCCACATGTTCGGCTGCCCGGACTTGAGCCCTAATTTATTGGCTACTTCTACGCAAGGCAGGGAGTTGAAAGCAGACTGGGAAAGATTAACTACTCACCCTGCGCCAATACAACAGGAGACTCTATTTTCAGGGGACCAGCTACACGTCAAAGGCTGGGAGTAAGGTGAACCCCTAAGTGACATTTCCATCCATCTCCAACTAGAACCTCTTAAAGCCGGGGGTTGCCTCGACATACTACAGCAGCAGAGCAGGCTTGGGCATACGGGCTGGGGCTCGGGCCTAGGGTCAACTGCTCGCCCCTGGATGCACTCTAGAGGGCACAGCAGGAGGCCCGACGAGACTGGAGCACTCAGTGGGGCCTGGCGGACGCATCGGAGGGGGCCGCGGATCACAGCAGAGGGGGGGCGATTTGCGGGCCATTTGAGTAGTACTTGCCAGCCCCGGGACATTAAAACAAAAGCCTGTGATGTCCACATGGACACGGGGCACCAACAACTCGCAATGGCGGCCACCATGGGATGGAGGACAGATCGTTGAAGGAGATTTTGCTTACACCGACCAACTCGTAGCCTGAGGGCCAAATCACAATGAAGCCCAAGGAAGAGATGAAGGGAGCAGAGGCAATGGAAGCTCGAGTTAGTTGATCCTTCTTGGAATCTCTCTTCTCCTCCTTCTGCGAGGACCTGTCAGCTATGAAGCGAGACCTCTCGGCCGTCCTACGGGAGGTGTGCCAAGATGTGGACTCTCTGGGGGAAAGGGTCAACACCATGGAGGAATGCGAGGCTGGGCGCAGTGAGCAACTAGAGAGCCTTCAACAAGAAGTCCTTCGGCTGCAAGAACAGAACCACGACCTCCAAGCTCACATAGAGGACCTGCAAAACAGATCCTGGCGGAACAACCTTCGCATCCGAGGCATGGTATACGGAGTGGAGGACACTATCATCGAAGCGCTAGTGGTGGACCTTTTCCTCTCACTCTTGGGCGAAATTCAGGACTTTCCGATTAAGCTAGACCGCACTCACAGAGTGGGCCCTCAGAGGTCTGCCCTGGCTTCCCCTGCAGATATTCTGACATGCGTGCATGATTACCAGCTCCAGGAGCGCATACTTCGAGCGGCCAGGGTTGACTCCACTTTCCAATACAAAGGCCAGAAAGTCACATTGTACTAAGACCTGGCGGCATGTACCCTAGTCAAGCACAAGGCATTCCAACCTATAACCGCACACCTTCGGGCGGCTGGCATCACGTACTCCTGGGGGCACCCCTTTTGGCTGATTTTCACCTTCAAATGGGAGCTCAGGCAAATACACTCTCTCTCGGTGGCCTACAAGCTCCTGCACATTGAGGAACCTACAGCCGAGAAGTCGCAACAGAGCAATTCAAGCAGCAGATGCCGAAGTGGCCACGGATGGACCACCATCAAGCCACCGAGCCCATCATCACGACCCAACTTAGACACCGTGGCATAGGAACGGCAAGTGGTCCTGGCGTCCTTGACCCAAGCTTCTTCGGAGTAGTCCTTAACAGTCAGAGAAAAGAACCAGCGATCATTTGATTGCATCCATGCCCATCTTCAGAGACACTTTAAACATAAGCATGGGGCTGTGTTTGGGGAGGGGGGGAGATACCGGGAACTGGTACCCTGCAACTCACTCTCCAGGAGTTGTAAGCTCTGGACACTTGTTCGTTAAATGACATTTGCTTATATTCATATAGTTGTTGGGTTGGGGTTTTTCTTTTTCATTTGGTGGATCTCCTCCCTCATACCTTTGCACTCGCTGCTTCGCGCAAATGTGCCTCCCTCTATGTCAGCCCCACTCCTCAATCCCATGAGATTATCTACAAGAAGGGATTCCTGGCACATACCGATGCCTTATTTTAGCTGTATATCCCGATCTTGGAGCATATGTTAGCAAACATTAACATTCTAGCCCTGAACGTATAAAGGCTTAACAACCCAATTAAGAGAAGGGCAATCTTGTCATATCTCGAGAATCCAGGCGCACATATTTGCTTACTTCAGCGACACTCACAGACTCCGTTCTAAGGCTTTTCCACAGCAATTTGTTTCCTCACTCCCTACCAAAAAGGCTGGAGTAGCCATCCTCATCTCCCATAATTTCAAGGGGGTGGTGGGAGCAAGAGTATCTGGAATTAAGGGGCGGCTCTTGGCCTTCTCTATATCTATAGGCGCACACACGTTCACACTCACCACTATTTACGCACACGAGGGCCAAGAGGCATTTCTCCACTGAGTGGTTACAGACCTAGTGGCTTCTCCAGACCGGCAGCTACTTATAGGGAGCGACTTAAATACAGTGTTTGACAACCAACTTGACCGCTCAGCCCAAAGTCAGGGACAAACAGGGGCTCTGTCCAAAAACGTCAAAGAATGGCTGCAGGATCCAGGGTTAGTTGACATTTGGCACTACCTTTATCCCCACACAACGTATTAAACATTCTACTCCCATGCCCACAAGACCTACACCTGGATTGATTATTTTATAGGCTCCCAATCCCTGCTCCTGCTGGGGGGTGACTCAGATATCGAGTCTTGCGCACTCTCGGACCACGCAGCACCGACCCTGACTTTGGCAGTTCCCCCCACAGACAGATCACCATACTCCTGGCAGTTGCAGGACACTCTTCTCTACCACCCGAGGTGGTACACCGCTTGACCAAGACATTGGAGGATTTCTTGTCTTTCAATAACACTCTGGATATTTCAATAGTGTCCCTATGGGAAACGCATAAGCTATTGGCAAGAGGCAACTTCATCACCACCTCAATGGAGGACAATAAGATCCGCAGAGAAAAAAAGAGAAGAGCACTCCAAACAAATGCTAGAATTAGAAGGAATACACAAGCGGACTGGGGTACCTTGGGTGTGGCGGCAGCTGGAGATAGTGCGTTCTCAGTTAGCCAGTCTTGACCGTGGTAGGGCAGAATACGCTGCTCTACGACTGAGGCACTCATTCTACATGGGAGGGGACAGATCAGGGCACCTGCCGGCCCGCAAACTGCACGCTCAGCGCGAGGTGGCTACGGTCCAAAAGGTTTGTGACACAAATGGCTCTGAGCATACCGGAGATGCGGACATTTCTCGCACGTTTTGGGATTTTTATACTGAATTGTACACTGCACAGCAACTGTCCGAGTGGGATAACAAACTATTTCCAGGGAATAACCCATTCCCGGCTGACCCCTGAGCAGGCCTCCACTTTAGACAGCCCAATCCGCATTGAGGAGGTGATCTCAGCCATAGCCTGACTCAAACACCTTAAATCTCTGGGTACCGATGGGTTTACTGCTATTTTTTACAAAACCTATTGCACCATTCTAGCCACGATATTAACCCGACTCTTTAATTCAATTGGGGACACCTCGGATATCCTGCCCACGATGCTCCTTGCTTCAGTTGTTGTCTTCCCTAAACCCGGTAAGGATAGCTGGCACTGCGCTTCTTACCAGCCAATATCCCTGTTGAACATTGATCTAAAGCTCTTTACAGGAATTTTGGCTTCTAGGTTGAAACCGCTGATGCCGGGCCTGGTGGACCCGGATCAAGCGGGGTTTGTGGTGACTAGACAATGTGGCAACAACACACGGAGACTACTTCAACTCCTAGACAAGGCCCACCATCAATCAGAGGAACTGGTGATGCGGTCTGTCAATGCTGAAAAATGGGTGTTCAGTAGCTATAGCCGCCCCTTGGCCATGGTCCGGGTAAATGGATACATCTCAGAGCCCTTTCAGATAGCACGGGGAACGAGACAGGGTTGCCCGCTCTCCCCGTTATTTGTCCGTATTTGGAGCCCTTGAGTCAGACGGTGCGGGAGAATCCTCAGATCATCGGGGTTCGGTTTGGGGGAGAGCGCCATGCCATAAGTTAATACGCAGACGGCACCATTGCTACACTAGAGGCCCCCACCACATTAATACCGGCCTTTCTCACAGAACTAGAGACGCTTGCTGCAGCCTCGGGCTTTTGGATCAACCTGTCCAAGTCACAAGCTCTAGGGTTCTCTTTACAGCCTTCTACTAAGGACGCTCTTAAGCAGATATGTCCAATTCAGTGGGACCTGAAGTCCATACAGTACTTGGGTATAAAGCTGGCAACCTCAATTCAGGATACAGTCACTCTAAATTACACCCATCTCTTGTCTCAGACTCAGAGGGACCTCCATCGCTGGCAACCATTTGGCCTTTCTTGGCTGGGCCGAGCGGCGGCACTCAAAATGAGCGTGGTTCTGAAAATACTATACCTCTTCCAAACATTGCCTGTGGAGCCTCTCCCTGGCATGTTGAAATCACTTCAAAAAGAGTTTCTCTCCTACGTCTGGGCAGATAAAAAAAAACAAGAAGGATGAATATGGACTTGAGCTACAGATCCCCAGGGGAGTGTGGCCTTGGGATTCCCAATATAGATCGCTACTATTGAGCCACTCAGCTGCGGGTTCTGTTGGAATGGTCTCAAGGTGAGTCCAAAAAGCACTGGCTCTTTATGGAGCGTTCCTTGGCGGGTCAGTCCCTGTGGAAGATCCCTTTTATCAAAAAACCCTGTCACCCCTCAGGGCTCTACTGGTCACTGGTTACGTGGGCAACCCTAAGGGCCTGGGATGCAACCACTGTACGCTGCATCCTTACCACCTTTCCTTTGCCGCTCACGCCCATAACCAACAATCCTGATTTCACTCCTGGCCTCCACCTAGTAGCCTTCAAATACTGGGACATAGAGGGGCACAGATCGATTGGCCACTTCTTTGATGTGGAGGATCCCTTGACCTTCGAGGATTTACATTCGGACTGTGCATTGCCTGAAACCGAGTGATACCATTATCAGCAGATACACCACTGGATTATGCAGCCCTCAACGCGCCGGGGGAAGAGAGACTGCTCACCCCATATGAGAAGTGGTTGCATACCAAACAGTCAAGCAAGCGTCTCATCACAAAGCTTTACCACCTCCTGCGGCCTCTGGAGCAGTTGGCTAAATCCACAGGACAGAGGCGATGGGGGGCAGAATAGGGGCATACCACAGAAGGAATGGGGGGACATTTTTTACCAGGCTAGACATAGGGTGCGCAACATCTCCAGCATAGAAACTGCTACCAAGATAGTGACATATTGTTATCTTACTCCCCCAGATTACATAAGGGTAATCCCAGCCGCTCCTCAGGTTTCTGGAGGGGTTGAGGGTCAGAGGGCACGCTGACACACCTGCTGTGGGAATGCCCAGCGCTTGCATCATACTGGGAACAGTTCCTCAATAAGGTTGATAAACATTTTAATAGACAAATACTACGTTTCCCGGCGTATGTTCTCCTGGGCCTGCCCAACACGTTTACAGTTCCCCTTAAATCGTGCAGAGGTAGGCAGATGGGAATTGCCTTGGGTACGGCCTTGCAGAACATACTGTCCCTTTGGGGCACAGATAGGACTCCCACACTCCAGGGGTGGTTACACAGGTTGTGGCATGTGTTGGGCATGGAACGCATTTTCCTTTCGCTTCAGGGGTACGGGGCTTCCTTTGCGGAATTGTGGCACCCTTTCATAACACTGCTGAGCTCACACTTTCGGGAACTCACCTGCCCCAGATATTTGCGTTTATTGCGTCTCCACGCGCTGATGCAGGATCCAGCTCAACCCCCTCCAACGTGAGACTCCTCGCGATATCCTTGGTTTTTCCCTCTGTTGCTATCTGTGGTGGTGGGGGATTGAGGGCACGGAAAGGGGGTGGGGGGATGGGAGGAGAGGGGGGGGAAGGAAGGAATTGGGATTTTCTTTTTGTCTTATGCCCTATTATCGTGCACACCTTCCGACATTGTATTGTTTTATTGCATTTTGTGTATCAATAAAAAAAGATTTAAACCTAAAACCTTTGGCTTGTCCAAAATATTGAACAAGCCTATTTACTGGTGTGTGTGTAGCAGAGAAAATATATTCAATCCGATAGACTAAGCACACCACAAAGCCTCAAGCGGAGATTCAACCCAGATGCATTGAACGAGTAGTGAAATAATTTCACTGCAAAACCCCCTATTTTCATTTTCAACTATGCCCAACAAAAGCTGAAAATATTGTCATATTTGAAAGGTGGGGCACCTGAAGCATCACTTTCTTGGCCAAAGGCAACATATTTTCAAGTTATCTAGTAATTGCTGATGAACTTTTCAATCTTTGGAGTTTATCATTGTGGAGCTGCCAATATTGCCTAGCATATTGGGGGGGTGAGATATGGGGACGACCATACAGAAGCGATTACTAAGAAACGAAGATTTACACTATAATAAGCAGTGAAAGTGATTAATTCCCCATAATAATTTCCATAGGACCAATATTTCTTGAAATGGTAATGCAGAAAATGAAGCTTTTTCAGGATATGCTTGCTTATGAACATAAAGGTCTTCCACCTGAAAAGTCTTGCATGCTACAGTCCTTGATACTCATACTCCTCCTGAGTACTTATACTCCTGGGTCTGCATATCCTTGATAATCTCGAGTCAGAATTCAGGGTAGCACAGCCATTCTAAATGCACAAGCAGCTATCTTGGACAACTAGGTCAAAGTCAAAGGCATATTCACATGCATCTCTCCCTACAGAGGTAAATCTGGCGAATTTCTGGCAAATTTGTATAGTGAATGGCTACCGAAATGGGCATCCCCGCGCTGAAGACAACACATTTGCTAGATAGCTAAAATGCACTTAAACAAAGGTGAAAGGTGAGCGAAACAGATGAGTTTTTAGGTGTTTTCTAAAACTAGATTTGAACTGGTTCATTCTTTGGTCAGCAGGGAGGTTGTTTCAGAGTTTGGGAGCTAGATAAGCAAAGTAGCAACCCCCGCTCCTTGCCTTGTTTATCCTGGGGACTGTTAGCAATCTTAGATTTCCAGAATAGAGAAACCTCCTCAGAATGTAAGAGTGGAGTAGTCGCTGTCTACGATTTGGCCCCTGCTGTGCATAGCTCAGATGGGCGAAGCAAAGTGCATTGATGTGGATTCTTTTCTGCACCGGCAGCAGGTGCAGGGCTGCTAAAGCCAGTGCGGGTCATTGGTGCTTAGGGATTTTTAGAAGGGTCCTGGCTGCAGCGATCTAGACAACTTGCAGTCTTTTTATCACAGACTTCCCAAGTAAAGGGAATTTCCATAATCTAGGTGGGAATTTGCCAGCCCTTGCACTACCACTCTCCTTGAGGAGAACTTTAGCTAGAGTAGCAGTTTTCTCAAAGTTTTTAAAATTCCACTGCAGCTGCCAGCAAGTTTCCTGGCATGAGTTTCCATGGAGAGTTTATTGTCAATCCAGAAGCCAAGGCTTTTAACTGCTGGACTAGGAAGGGGATGCTCCCCAAGGAAGTCCGGCCAAGAAAGTTCTGTCCACTGGAAAGGATTCTTTCTGATGACTAATACTTCAGTCTTTTCGCCATTCAGTTTTAGGCTACTTGCGGGTGTCCAGTCCATTACCTGTTTTAAACAGGTGTTTAGTTAGTTGGAGGTTTTCCATATTTCCAGAGAGATATGACAATGTGTGTGTCATCGGCATAGCATACTCGTGCAAGGCGGTGTGCTCACACAATCTCTGAGAAGTACATACAGATTAAATAATGTGGGGCTTAGAGACAAGCCTTATGGTGCCCCGCATTTTAAAGAATGACTAGCAGAAAACAGGGACTCTTCACAAACCTGGAAGCTCCTGCTTACCATGAAGTCTACTAGCCATTTTAATGCAGCTCCGGGTGTTCCTGCTGCCTCCATCCTCTGCATTAGGACAGGATGGAAGACTGTGTCGAGGGCCACCCTCAGGTCTAGCATCATCATAGCTTCTGAGCTGCCTTGATACAGGATTGACCTAAGTTCTTCTGTGGCTGCTCGCAGGGCAGTTTCAGTAATGCTGCCCGGTCCAAAGTCTGTTTGGGTAGGATAGAGAATGGCTTGTGTCTCCATATAGGAGAGGTGTTTGTTCATATATTTCTCAAAGGCTTTGTTCGCTACCGGAAGTAAGGAGATCTGTCTATAATTTTCCATGTAATGGGTCTGCCGAGGGCTTTTTCAGTAAGGGTTTCTGGTTCATGCGTTTCCATGCGGGCGACATTTCCACTGTCTAAGGAATGATTAAAAATGCCCATTAAAATGGGCAGGACTGCATTTCCTCCTTTACTTAGTATGTCTGGGGTGCAGGGTAAAGAGGGAAGCCTGATTTTTATTGCATTTAAGGCAGGAAACACATTCAATTTGGCATTGGCTAGAGATCCAGCATAGGGGGTCATTGTATGATCCTGATCTTTTGGTAATTAACAGACGATTTTATTTACTTTATCGAGGAAGAATTTGGCAAATATGTTGTAAAGTGCTTCAGATAGTGGAGGGTCTGATAAGCTCATGGGTAGGTTCATGAGACTTTTCACTAGCTTAAATAATTACTTGGACGAGATAGGGATGTTTTCTATCTTAGTACTAAAATACAAGATTTTTGCCTGTCTTATTATGGTGTATTGATATTTTTTCGTAGCTCTCAAATTATTTTACCCAATTTTTTTCCCCATGTCCTCCATTTTTACAGCTTCCCTTTTTAGTCCTGCAAGTTCAGGTGTGAACCATGGGGCATGTCCACCAGGCCGGTTGGTCCTTTGAGGTCTCCAGGGGAAAGAGGGTGCTCGGGTAATAGCTTAGCAAACTCTCAAATTTGTTTACCTTTCCGTGGTATCCTCATCCATTGTAGGGGCAGAGTTAGCGAGGGAGCTTACCCACTCTCCAGCATCAAGTTTTGAACAGCACCCTTGCGTCTGGGAGGGTCTACTTGGTCATGGTCCTGGGAGTGATCAGACAAAACGGAGATAATGATCGTCAGCAACTCCCTCATGCTACTATAACTATTACGCAAACTACATCACTACAGCTCAAGCTGAACAAAGCAAACTTAATTGTGGCATAATCGTATCCAAGCCAGGATAATCTAAAGGACATTAAAAAAAACTGAATACAATCACCACACTTCTGATAATACACAAGGCTCTAGAAAGGAGAAAAACCTTGCCAAGTTGTCAAGCCACAATTGTAGGCATCTCACTGGTCTTCAGATAAGGCAGAGTTGTCTTTAAAATGTTTCAATGTTGTTAATGATCTTCTATGCGCATCTGACAACAATTCCACAAATACATGTCAATTTACTTTGATATGGCAACTGCCCTCTGCTAATTGTTTCCACTTTCTCAAACCAATTTTTCTGTGAAAAGTAGCTGACACCACCTCGTCACAGGGACTCCTAGGATAAATAAAGTCAGCCATTGATGAATGGTATGATGGGGATACGGAGCTGCAACATTATAGGCCGCTTCAGCCAAGAGCCTCTTAATATTCTTTTTCCCCAACTTCTTCCCAAAATCAGTGGCGTAACTAGGCCTTTTGCCATCCGTGGCGGCCCCTGTGTTTGCCGCCCATGGGGGGTGCAGGAGAGTGAGGGGTGCTGGCGATTCCCCTGAGATGGCTGTGGATAAGAGGGGGGAGGCCACCACCCCCAAAACTCGTGCTGCCCGAGGTGGACCAACTCACCCTTGCTACGCCACTGTCCACAAGGGCAACACCCCAGCCACGCTGTCTCCAATGCTTTGCGGTGCGTCATTAAGTTGATTTTATAGGGAGATGAGGAATACCCTTATTGCCTTGCAAAAACTGCACCACTTTATTACTCTGTGGCTTAGTCCTGTGGAAGCGAAAAAGGGGAATGGGATTAAAAAGAGAAACATTGCTAGTTGTTGGCTCCTCAGTATGCCTGCCTTACTTGTTTTTCACTTATTGATCCAGACGAGTCACTAAAAGGAATAAAACATAATACTAGGACCTTTGCTTTTCACCTTTGCCTTATACTAATTTCTGGCCATGTTGATATATCTATGATTATACTTAATAACAGGTAGAATGCATTTAGCTACATTAGCTAAAAGAATCACTTTACTCCTTGTAAACCTTGGTAATAAATCAAAGCATATTAACTTCCCACAACCTGCAAATCTAATGGTTACTCTAAAAACAGACAACCAGTTATCATATTTTGAAGGTTTTAAGGTGGTTGAATAGACCTGTTCAAAAAGGCCGACAATACATAGGTTTACTTTAATCTAGAATTAGAAATAAGTGTTCTACCATACCAACAATAAAGAAGCAAGGAATAGAGGAAGTAGCTTAACAAAAACAAGACTTGGGTTTTCAAGTTCCCATCAGTGTTAGTAACATACAAAACCAAGAATCTTCCAGTGTACTGTATACAGTTCATCACTGGCATACAGTTCAAAGTAATAATATTTTTGTATGTTGGTTTTATAGCCTTAAAACAAACACGCACTCCTTAAGACAAAGAAACGAATTAAGGGCCTGATTACAAGTTCGGCGGTCCATCAGACCCAGAACACATGGTGGAGGTGCGGTGGGGGTCAAAGACATCCGCACCAGTGGTACGACTGCCGTATTACAACTACAGCGGTCAGACCTCCAGGGGACCAGCGCAACTGCTGGGGGACCTCATTCCCTGGCGGTGGCGCGGTGGTCTGAGGTGTGCAATATGCTTGTGGTGCCACTGCGTTACCGCCAAGCATATTAAAAGTTTTCCTCACCGCCAGAATTTCATGGTGTGAACACCGCCATGGAGTCCTGCCGGTGAAGAAAACTCATTGCCTCTGGGCCCTTGGGTGCATGCAGGGGAGCACATGGAGTGCCCCCCTGTGTGCATGCACTCCCTTTGCTGCACAGCATGGACTTACCAGTCCATTCCATGCAGGAAAGGGCTTTGGAGTTCCCAGTGCAGTGTCTTTTTGAAAGGCACCGCTGTGGGGATGCCAAAGGTCCACCTGCCAGACAACGAGAAGACTCCTAATCTGGTGGGTGGCCAGCA
The DNA here is from genome assembly GCF_964204655.1 of Triturus cristatus. Classification (NCBI taxonomy): domain Eukaryota; kingdom Metazoa; phylum Chordata; class Amphibia; order Caudata; family Salamandridae; genus Triturus; species Triturus cristatus. The sequence goes on from NC_140593.1 coordinate 429,592,563, forward strand.
ATAGAGTTTGGCGGTGCAGGAGGGTGTTGGCGGGCCGCCGTGATCTCGCACCACCAAACTAACAATCAGGCTCCAAGTGTTTTTCCCTAAAACAGAATTCCAGTTGCCGATGCAATGTAGACTTGAAAAAGACTATCATCCAACCAGGAATTATTGCATTTGGATCTCATGGATAGCAATACCGCCGTTTTCTGTAGGCAGTCTATGATGCCCAGTAGAGTAACATTGCCCTTGGACTCTGTGGTTTCTGAGCAAAGATATCTTTTGAAAAGCATGCTCCCCTGAGGGCACATTAGCTACTGGATCATGGTACTACTTTATCAGAGCAAACCGGAGGATTCTCGTCTCATCCATGTTAGCAAAGGAGGCCAACATATCCATGGCTTCGGGATACGTATCAGGTTCCCAGTCAGCCTTTGCCCAGGACAGCAAGGGAGCTAAGCATGCTACTTTAAGGGAGTCACCTCAAGCCACTCTCCATTTCACAGAATGGTCAGTGAAATCTTCACTTACTTTTTCCTCGACTGAAATTGAAGCGCATTTAAAAAAACAAGCATTGCACCATGCATTTTTATTTTTGGATATTCGTATGACGTCGTTTTTGTGGACAGCATGTCCAGGCGGATTTAAAAGCTGCTCCTTGCAAGCACAGAAGCCTGATGTTGAACGCAGATTGGTTTCCATTTTTCTGTCTCACAACTTGTTCATTTACTATTGTCTGCTTATCATCTGCCTCTCCATGCGGAAGACAGAATTGTCACCAAGAACAGATCCAGTATGTGTATGTTCCAAAATATAATAATATTGTCTCTATCACTATCGGACCAGATTTTGTTTTACATCTGCGGTATTGTTTGGCCTGCAAAGATCAAATCCTCAAATTTCGTTTTTGCCACGGCTGTTCCAATTTCGAGCTTATATTTATTAATGCTAAGTGGTTGGGATAAAGACTTTGGAGATGATTTACTAAGATTTTACGCCATGATTGCGTCACAAAATTGACGTAAATCGGTGCACAATCTTTTTTTCCGATTTACTTTCCAACGCTAAACTTGTTTAGCGCTGGAAATAACGTGAAAGTAACGCAAAGCAGCGCATGACGCATTCTATGGGTCTATGGGTGGAGCATGGGTGTTCCCACACAACCACCCAACGTTTGTGATGCTAAACCTCATTTACTAAATAAAGGAGACAGGGTTTGGTGTCAGAAAACTGCGCCTTTTGAAGTAGGTGCAACAAAGGAGAAATGCTTTTATTTCTCCTTCCTTTTCCGACTTTGTACATGTGCTGCACTTTACAGAAACACACGCAGACTTATGGAGACACCCTTGAACTATGGCGCAAAGGTGTCTCCATGGCGACCGGCAGCTCATTTCAGCTCCGGCGCTAGGAAAAGAGGAGGAAAGTGCTGTTTTTCTGTAAATATGGCGCTCTCCTGCTCTCACCCTCTCACGCAGCGCAGCATTTGTGGCTGCTGTACTGCGCTGCGTGAGTAAGTGGTAAATCTGGTCCTTTGTATATTAAACGGTACTTAATACAGAAGTTCAAATAAATACATTTACTTTGGAGCATCAACTTCATTTTTTTAATTAAAAATTCACATTTTTCTTTGTGGGTGTCTGCATTAGCCTCGAAAACTACAATTGTCTAATTTTTCTACGCTGTTCGCATGAACTCTAGGTAAGTAGAATTGCAGCCACACCAAGTTAAGTCATTTGCAGAGTCCAGCAACTTCAGCGGATGTGCGGAATATATTTGTTTAATATCCTACACAAACCCAGGGTTGTTCAAGACAAGTGACCCACACACGTACTATTTAATAACCATTCCGGATGATGCAGTGTCTGGAAAACCATGCAATCCTTTTTATGAATGTCGAAGTTCTTATTGAGGTCAACCAGCTCGTGCCTGGATCTCCATTTCATTGTGAATCGCTGCTGCCAAATATTGAAAGTGTGCATTATTCTTTTAATGGAAAACGAGCAACATGACCCGGCTAGTATTAAATTAATTTTAGGAACGTTATTCATTTTATCAAATGAGGCATCAAAAGAAGCCCAGGGGCGTCTTTATTTTGTGAAACCATCGTGATTTTTAGATTAAAGATTTACCATCTTTATAAACACGCGCTGATTATAATGAACGAAGAGGTCACTTCCCACTGACAGATCTCCTCATGGACAGCTCACTCAGGGGACTATTCACAGAGTGATCTTTCCACCTAAATGGAACATCAGGGGCTTTATTACATTTAGTGCCCTGGAAGCTCAGCAGGCGCTCTTGTCTGCTTCTTGCACCCCCCCATAGCACTTTAAAGAGGCTGCATATCAATGGCGGCCCCTCCACTAAGGCAGAGGAGCGTTGCCCCACTGCTTTATGCAGTGTACATTTTTTTTTAACTAAAATGATGACCAGCGTTATTATAATTTTATTTTTCCGTTTCCTGGTGCGGACGGGGCTGTACTGTCAGAGCAGGGGCCAGGAGGAGTGGTTGCTCCACTCTAAGTGCGCATAACTGTTTGACCAGCCCTCTCGGGCCAACCATAACTGTCATGCGCACTTTGCATGTTCTGCCCCCAGGCTGCATTACAGCCTGGGTTTAGAACATGCCCAGCCCCCATTCCCCGTCTGAGAGCCAAACCATGGCGCTCAGACCGAAGCAGCGTTCTGAGTGGCTAGGGTAGTCAGGAGCCTAGTTTCTTCTTGGTTCCTGCTTCCGAGGAGCGAATGGTGGCGGCAGGTGGACTGAGAGGCAGCCAGCCGGCAGGTAAGTGCTTTTTTACAAAACTTTTTATTATTTTAATTTACAAATCCTGCCCCCCTTCTACCCATGCCCCGCCACCCCGGTAAATAGCGGCCGCCACTGCTGCAGATGCTTGTGCAGTCATTTCTGTTATACGGATCCTGTTGGCATGATTGCGAGGGGGAATTCCCTCCTTTGGCAAAGCATGGCCCCATACAAATGAGGAAACACTTTGCCTCTGCACCTGTGCGGTATTACAGAGGTTGGAAAAAAGACGGAGAAGAACAGTCAGTTGAGTACATGAAGGTGCTCCACAGGGCGTCAGTGAAGGGTTTCCCATTGATCCTACAGACAACTCCTTGCACATGGGTTTAGTCACTCGCTGTACCCTCCTACAGGTGGATCTCTGCCTCCTTTCAAACACCGGCCACAGTGTAAGGAGGACTAGTCTCTTCAAACAACCAGTCTGCCTTCAGTGATTCGCTATCCCGGTGCTGACAAACGTTGCAGCTCTACTGGGGACAGACTGTAAGAGGGTGCACTGCGCTGGTCTGCCCTGGATCGCCCAGTTAAAATTCTGTTGCAGCACAGACTGGGGCAGTGTGTCCTATAGCTAATGCAGGCCCTGAACTATGACACAGGGTCAAGAACGATAACCACATGTCTACACGCTGCCGCACACATCTTCCTGGCAAAGACCCCAATTTTCAAAGGTTTTCTTCCATTAAGAAGCATGTCTATGCTAGGAAATTCATCAGTGAAGACCCTATTATAAGTCACCTGGATTCTTATCTGCAAGGAGATGTGGCTCCAGGTGATTCCTCTGTGGTTCAGGCCTGGGATTACCAAGCCTGCAAACACCGGGCCATGTTTCAGTGAGTGTGGATCTGCAGCTCATGAAGCATGTGCAGATGCACACACTGTCCCCCACCAAACACCAGGCAGCACAACAGGGGAAGCAGACACTACTTCACCAGCATTGTCCTGTCTCAGACCTGCAGTAATGCCCCATTTACATTTACCTCTTGTACAAAGCAGGTGGTAAATGGCAGCAGAAATGTGCTCATTATTCAGCCCAGCAGTGGTCGTTTCATGTGGAAAGGACCGGATGGTCCTTCATATCAAGCAGCATAACTTGAGATACCCATTTTTGGTTCAGCGATACAAACCGGAATCAGAGATTCCGGCCCCTGGTGTACCGCACCAAGCTACGTGCGGCTTGTAATAACGCCCTGAGTCACACCTAAAACAAGAGTAAAATACACCTATTCACAGCATTTGTTTTATGACTCAGACCTGAAAATTCGGGAGCACCTCACACCTGAGAAAGAAGGAAAACAAGCATTGGCATAGCCAATAGGTCTCGCCTTTGGGACCTTATAAGTGTTTCGCCATGCAACAGTTGATGTTGTTGCACCAAGGATATTGTACTGCATAACAAAATACTTATAAGGTCCCAAAAGCAAGACCTATTGGCTATGCCGCGAAGGCATGGCTAAGGCGGAGTTAGGCGCCATCCGTGTTGCTGTGATATAGTAACTGTATCTGTATGCTATCATGCCACAGATTGCTTTGTACATAAATGACCCCAGACTCGTGCGGAGCTTGGACGGGCGAGTAGGTTTCCACGTACAGCGTACGACATGTGATTGGCGCACTATATTCCAACTTAGTGCAAATCTGGATTCTGCTGCTGTAAAAGGTGCCGGGTTTGAAGAACAAGAGCCCGAAGGACCTGCAGGATTCTGACGGATGGACTACCGAGCTGCCCAGCCTGGGAGCTCAAAGGCCATGCATGAGCATCCATTGCTTGGCCTCCCTGCTGAAGTGCAGAGCTTGTTGTGATGGTGGTTTGGGGGATAGAATGAGAGGCAGATGATGCTCCTGGTTCTGTAATGAATCTGATAACATTTACAGTCACACCCTAAAGGGAAAGGGGGATTAAAAAAGTGCCCTGTTCACGCCAGTGAGTGAAAGACTGATAGAGCTGGACAAGAGGTAGTCAGTCAGATGTCAGGCAGGAGTTAGTCTGACTAGCAGGACTCTAGAGGGATGGTCATAGTTCAGTCAGTTTGGTGAATTCAGATCTAAGTAAGGTCTCTGAAAGGCCTCTGGAGTGAGTTATCTATCGGACATGTGACTTCGAAAGATGGGTGGCGCAGGTATCACATTGACCCTTGGTCGAAGGCAGGCTCTCTTAATTTGCTTGCTCCAACCAAACTTAGGGCAGTATCTATGACATGAGTGATATAGCGCCAGTGCTGAAGTGGGTGGTGGCCTCCTAAAAAACGTTTGGGTACCTGCACTTATTTATATTTTATTATTACGCACTGAGGTCCATGAATTTCATGGGGAATGTGAAAGAGGACAAGGCGAGTGGTCCGGTGGAGTGGCAGGAGAGGGTCAGGTGGAATGGGCAGGAGAGGGTCAGGTGGAATGGGCAGGAGAGGGTCAGGTGAAGTGGGCAGGAGAGGGTCAGGTGAAGTGGGCAGGAGAGGGTCAGGTGAAGTGGGCAGGAGATTGTGAGGTAGAGTGGGCAGGAAAGGGTCAGGTGGAGTGGGCAGGTGAGTGTGAGGTAGAGTGGCCAGGAGAGGGTCAGGTGGAGTGGCCAGGAGAGGGCCAGGTGGAGTGGGCTGGAGAGGGCCAGGTGCAGTAGGCAGGAGAGGGCCAGGTGCAGTGGGCAGGAGAGGGCCAGGTGCAGTGGGCAGGAGAGGGCCAGGTGCAGTGGGCAGGAGAGGGCCAGGTGCAGTGGGCAGGAGAGGGCCAGGTGCAGTGGGCAGGAGAGGGCCAGGTGCAGTGGGCGAGAGAGGGCCAGGTGCAGTGGGCAGGAGAGGGTCAGGTAGAGTGGGCAGGAGAGGGTGAGGTAGAATGGGCAGGAGAGGGTGAGGTAGAATGGGCAGGAGAGGGTGAGGTAGCGTGTGTAGGAGAGGGTTAGAGGGAGTGGGGAGGAGAGAGTCAGGTGGAGTGGGCAGGAGAGGGCTAGGTGGAGTGGGCAGAGAGTGTGAGGTAGAGTGGCCAGGAGAGGGTGAGGTAGAGTGGGCAGGAGAAGGTGAGGTAGAGTGGGCAGGAGTGGGCCAGGTGCAGTGGGCAGGAGACGGCTAGGTAGAGTGGGTAGGAGAGGGTGAGGTAGAGTGGGCAGGAGAGGGTGAGGTGGAGTGGGCGTGAGAGGGTGAGGGGGAGTGGGCGTGAGAGGGTCAGGGGGAGTGGGCGTGAGAGGGTCAGGGGGAGTGGGCAGGAGAGTGTGAGGTAGAATGGGCAGGAGAGGGTGAGGTAGCGTGGGCAGGAGAGCGCCCGGGGGAGTGGGCAGGAGAGTGTGAGGTAGAATGGGCAGGAGAGGGTAAGGTAGAGTGGGCAGGAGAGGGTGAGGTAGAGTCGGCAGGAGAGGGTCAGGTGGAGTGGGCAGGAGAGGGCCAGGGGGAGTGGGCAGGAGAGGGCCAGGGGGAGTGGGCAGGAGAGTGTGAGGTAGAATGGGCAGGAGAGGGTGAGGTAGCGTGGGCAGGAGAGGGTCAGGTGGAGTGGGCAGGAGAGGGCTAGGGGGAGTGGGCAGGAGAGTGTGAGGTAGAATGGGCAGGAGAGGGTGCGGTAGAGTGGGCAGGAGAGGGCCAGGGGGAGTGGGCAGGAGAGGGCCAGGGGGAGTGGGCAGGAGAGGATCAGGTAGAGTGGGCAGGTGAGGGTGAGTGGACAGGAGAGGGTCAGCTGCAGTGGGCAGAAGAGGGTCAGCTGCAGTGGGCAGAAGAGGGTCAGGTGGAGTGGGCAGAAGAGGGTCAGGTGGAGTGGGCAGAAGAGGGCCAGGTGGAGTGGGCAGAAGAGGGCCAGGTGGAGTGGGCAGGAGAGGGTCAGGTGGAGTGGGCAGGAGAGGGTCAGGTGGAGTGGGCAGGAGAGGGTCAGGTGGAGTGGGCAGGACGGGGTCAGGTGGGGTGGGCAGGAGAGGGTCAGGTGGGGTGGGCAGGAGAGGGTCAGGTGGGGTGGGCAGGAGAGGACCAGGTGGGGTGGGCAGGAGAGAGTCGGTGGAGTGGGCAGGAGAGAGTCAGTGGAGTGGGCAGGAGAGAGTCGGTGGAGTGGGCAGAAGAGGGCAAGGTGGAGTGGGCAGGAGAGGGTGAGGTGGAGTGGGCAGGAGAGGGTGAGGTAGAGTGGGCAGGATAGGGCCAGGTGTAGTAGGCAGGAGAGGGTCAGGTGGAGTGGGCAGGAGAGGGTCAGGTGGAGTGGGCAGGAGAGGGCCAGGTGGAGTGGGCAGGAGAGGGCCAGGTGGAGTGGGCAGGAGAGGGTGAGGTAGAGTGGGCAGGAGAGGGTGAGGTAGAGTGGACATGAGAGGGCCAGGTGGAGTGCACAGGAGAGGGTCAGATGCAGTGGGCAGGAGAGGGTCAGGTGGAGTGGGCAGGAGAGGGTCAGGTGGAGTGGGCAGGAGAGGGTCATGTGGAGTGGGCAGGAGAGGGCCAGGTGGAGTGGGCAGGAGAGGACCAGGTGGAGTGGGCATGAGAGAGCCAGTTGACGTGGGCTCTTCCATACTGCCTACACGTAGAAACCACTCACAGTTTCCCGCCACGAGAAATACCCGCTTAAACCGAAGCTTTTTAAGTTAAAAAAAAGTTCACCAAGTTGCAATTTTATGCACTTATCGATTTCACACGATCCCAGCAGTGGTCTGTCTTATAATGGACTTATTCCCGTGGTATATAAAATGCACACTGTCCATGCAGTTTATGCAATAGCAGTGAAGCCACATCTCTACGTTAGGCTAGATGTGGGAATCACACAGAGGGCTGCTAATTAAGTCGGTTCCAGCGGGCCACAGTTGGCATGCACTTAGTTGAAAGTACGGTGCTTATTTCTGTATTAAAAATAAGTTAACACCCGTGGATTCTTGGGCCACCTTTCCAAACTGAGCACAGAACTTTCAAGAAAAGCATCTTTAACCTCTGGTGAAGTCATTTCAGAAGGAGTTTGATGCCATCTCGAACGTTTTACATGTATTGTAAGAGAGTTTCGAAGGACAAAATATATGTGCCTTTTGTACAAAAACATTACCTTGCCCTTTGTACAAAAACATTACCTTGCATGTAGGGCTCCCAATATTTGATGTATTTGCTGCAGTACACTCCGTCATTGCTTGGAATTTGAGTTTTTGGTAGCTAGAACTCAGAATATTCTCCTGAATATTCTTGAAGGGGAGCCATTGCCACGAAAGTGAAAGTAATGGCCAGCGAGGAGGAAGAGATAAGAAAGGCAGATGGTGGCTGCGCCCGTGCACATGCACGCAAGCTTCAGGCCAAGAAAAGCTTGTGGGTAGCACTTTGAAAAGCCCCTTAGTAAAAGTCGAGCAACAGCGCATGCGCTGCTGTAGGCTCGACCTAAAAAACTACTTACAAAAAATATACCTTAATGTTCAATATATCAGCCACATATCGCTCTCAGGGCACATGATAGAGCCAGAGAAAAAGCATCATGCCCACTGTGTGGCCTACGCTTATGTAAATCATATCATTGGAACAACTCACAAGGAGCGAGCCACTGGGTAAAATAAGTTTCTATTTTTCCACATGATATGCCGCTAATACAGTGAGGCATAGTGTCACTGTCACAAAAGTAGTGAGTACCGGAAATGTGGCTGCCTGCTGGTGGCCCAGCATAAACTAGTGCTGACCTGGCCAACGCAGTATCCTTTCACAATTCAGTCCCATTTGGACCCATGCCAGGCATGGGACCCTGTATCACAAACATTTGAATCCCTACCAACCGCTTGTCAGGGTGGCCATGCTGGACTCGGCACCTGGGGCTGCCTTACCAGCAGACCTCTCAGCATGTCTCAAATGAAAGAATTCACTCAAACATTCTCCCTCATGGATCCATGGAGGTACTAAGCCAATCCAGAGCAGACATACTCTGTCACACACTAGCCTCAGCCAATGCACACTGTCTACAGCACCTCCTGGCTTCCTGTATGAGTACTTCACCCAATAGACATTACAAGGCTCTGGTCGCACACTCAAATAATTCTCACATATTTGAGTAGACATAGGATCCCTACACATGTGCAACCAGATCGGAATTTGGTAGGGTTATAGATTTTGTGTACCTAAAGGACTGTTCTCCCTCACAGAGTTAGGAGCGTATGCATATTTTACATTTTCATTGGCTTCAAAGAGGACCAAAATCAGAACACACTGGGAAAAAATTACTTTTGCTCAAAATTTTAAGTGATAGTCATGAGACAGACAACTATGAACACAGACAAACAAAACGAAAACTCTAAGCGTAGGCATTACTATTGTCCTGCAAGTACCTCTAGGAAGCAAGTGTCTCTCTCTCTCCCCCCACCCCTCCAACAGAACCAGAGCATTAGCTGCGTCTTGGAGAGTCACAAGGGTCAACGTCATGGCTCCCAAACAGCAGTGGCTAGAACTCTGTTGAATTTCAGAGCAAATGTTTTCTCAATTTAGGTACAAATGCTTAGTTTGCTTATTACATGTATACATTTTTTTAAAGGGAAAAAGTGGTTGCATGATACCTCGCAAAGTGGCCATGGACAGTCTTGCCAGATTGAACGGGATGCCAACCCCCAAGGTGACAGCCTAAAAGGTACTGTGGGACAAGGAAGATCAGAAAAGAAGGCTGCGGTAAACAGTGTGGTATTCGTGTGGGAGCTGCATTCCACTTGCACTACTAGAGCACAGTTCATAGGATTCAGGAGCACTCATTCTCAGGAAAACCTGCAGGACCCATCTGAACATGTGAAATATACATCCTCGTATGTAGATGCATGGTCTTAATTCAAACCTGCTAGTCGGAGATCATATGAACTCCTAAAGATACCTCAACAATCACATCTGCTTTCACAAACCTTCCAGACACCTCCTCTGGCCTGGACTCCTACTTGCATGAATCCCGCACATACAGAAAACCAGATCTGGCAGTATAGCCTTCTCCTACATCGCTCCTTAAGCATGGAACAACCTGCCTTTACACATAAGAGCCTCCTCCTCACCTCCTGAATTCCACAAGAAGCTGAAGATCTGGCTGGTTGAGCAGTACCACTAGGTCCTAGGTGTGCCTAGACTCACCTGGGTGACAGTGCATTCTACAAATCTGCCTAACAGAACAAAGAGGTACCATGCTGGGTGGAAGAGGAGCAGCCATAAAGAAGCTGACGTGATCACTGTCACAGTGAAAGGTAAACACACCCACACTCGTTTAGAGCTTTTGAACACTCGGTACTTTCTGGATATATAGACCAAAAGCAGACTACACTTCAGAAGAGGTGGTGTTATTTGCCATCTGAACAGGCTGCCTTCATAAAAACCACGCAACTCCTAGGGTGGACCTCCACTCTTTAATAAGTCAATAACCGCCTCTAATTCCAAAAATGCAAACCGTTTTCATTCTTGAAAGCATTATTCATTTATTAGGCCTACGCATCTTTAGACGAGCCAGCATGCCATGGGTTCCTTCATGGGTGTGGGCCAACGCTGCTCCCTATACTTTATTCATCCAATGACCATTTCCTCGTTGCTCCATCCATTAATGTAACGGGACAAACATCATTTAATCTGTCAAACTGCATCAGTACGAAAACCAAGAAGAGATTTAAGGAGCCCTTCTCTCTCCAACAAGAGTCTGTGTTTTAAATGAGCTGAGATGAAATGAGAAAACAACAGAGTCCGCGCATCAGGCAAGGTTACAGTGCAGGGTATGAATGAATGTCCTCTGTGTCCTTCCTCGGTGTGGCCTTGCTCAAGGTCCCATTCATGGCACGACTTGTAGTTTGTAGGTAATAATGAAGTAAAGTCTGCTGGAGGCCCATCGTGCAGAGCGCTCTCCTCTTCGCCAAGCCATCCTTTTAAGATATGGAAGCATCACATGTAGGGTTATCTCCCCTATGGTGATCTGTGAGTTTGCCTACAGGGGAACGTGTGATAGCAGCAGGTGCAGTGTCCAGTGGACGATTAGGCTTGGTGGAAGCTAGTAGTGTATCTCCTCCAGATAGCAAGGATAACACACGCTGTAGTATTGTGACGGATTCAAGGATAGTTAATGGAAAGCTGCTGTTATCTTATAAGCTGCACATGCATTTACTAGAGTGAATTTTCCAGACCAGTCAGCTAATAGCTGGTTCCTGATGAGAAAGGCCTACCTGTGCTTATGGAAACTTTCCACCCAGCAGCCTTGTGGGGGCACACCTTGACAAGGACAGCATTAGCTGGGCGGGGGGGGGGGGGGGAGAGTAATCATTCCTTGTGTGAGAGACCCTGGCTGGCACAGAGGCTCCACCTCAGAAGAAGGACCTGGTCTGAGGGAGTCCCTCATCTGGATGGCCAGGCACCAGGCCTCACTGAGCAGCTGGTGGGCATAATCCGAAAGCTCTCCAAGTCAGCCGTGGGTCTTCACGAGGCGTGGAGAGACTGGTCAGATCCACTGATCACTTGATTGGGAGGTAAGTAGGCTATTCAACAGCGAGTCACCTCCAGGAGCAAAAACCTCCTGGGTGAATTGAGGGCACCGGGTGTGATCTTAGTTCGTCAAAGGAAGGGAGAACGGCCTGCTGGTAGGCAGCGCTTCACAGCCATTGCCACATTTTCCAGACAGGGACTTCATCCTTTGCCCTGAAGGTAGTTGGACACAAGAGGAACTTAGAAGAACTGAGCTCTCACCTGCTGCCATGTTGCAGTTGTGGCCTCACCTGTAGTATGCTAAGCCCAGAGCAGGTGGAGGACACCAGTGTCTTTGGTGTCAGGTAGTGAGAAGGCGCCCACGTCCATTAATGAAGAATGGAATGATAGTCACCTCACTGATACGCATGGGAACCCGAGCTTTATGTCGGATGAGAAAGGTGATGGGCTCTAAAATGGAAGTGGACAAGAATCGCATCTAAGAATTCTCTATAAGAGACAGCTTATATCACTAAGGGTGAATCTTAATATACAAGACAGAATGTTGTGTCTGGCAAATTCATAAAGAAGTGGACAAAAAATAAAAAACAGCAGAGAGCATAATATTTATTGAACAGTTTGTATAATACCATTACCCTGGACTACAAACAATTAAGCACTCAACAAGGTATATTTAAAAGCAAAATGTGCCATGCTGTTTCTTGCTATTATTAGAGTGAACTGTCACAGGAGTTAACTTAGTGTTTAGTTGGAATGAAATAGTACCTTATGCCAAGGGACACCAATAGTACTTCACAGAATCCACTGCAGTGCCTTGCCTATGTGTCACAACAAATATTTCAAGCGACAATGTTTCGTCATTTCTGACATGTGACAGACAGGGAGGTACTGTTTTCTTTTCTTCAGAAATAGCGGCCTATAGGGCAGGCTCTGACTCACTTAGGGCAGTGATGTGATCTATTGGAGAGAGTGAAGTACAGTATGCCTTTACTTGCAAACTAAGTTAAATCATGTATTCAGCTTTCTGGTGGTCTGGGGTTGTTAGTATTTATCCTGCTGGTAAAGAGACTTTGTGCAACAGAGTTTCGAGATGTTGGCTTGTAGCCAGGTATGTGTAGGTGTGAGACGTCTTTGCCACAGTGCTTAATCTGTGGAAGAATAAGTGGCGGGGCGCTCATCCACAGGCCACTGCAGCTTGCACCAGCCTTTGCCAGTGCCAGCACTGCCAATGTCAGTACAAACACAACTACTAAGCAACGCACTCCTCCAGGTGTGACAATTCAGACTACTCAAGGCTCCCAAAGTCGTAAGAATGGCTTGGAAGGTAGTTATTAGCCATTTAATGTGTATTGACTTAATCAACAACTGCTATTTTGCTCATCTCTATATTAGACAAACAGAGCTACTGTGTGGCAGCTGTCATAAGTGCCAGTGTTGACAATTAAGTGCAGGTGCCGAGCACCGGAGACCTACCGGATCAAATTAAGCACTGCTATGCCACAAAAATAATCATGTTGAAGGGCATCATGAACTCACTGACTAGTATGGATGGAATATAGCTATTCACGACCTCATATACATATAGTAAGCAGTTCGCACACTGATCACTACTGTGCATGTGTGTATAAAATGACCTACACATATAAGAGTACCATCAAGGGGGAATATTATTTAGTAGCTAAGAAAACACGACAACAAAACGATAAGTTTTGAAACATTTACTTACTTATGAAAAACAACAATTCCAAGGAGAGCCTAAGCCTAACACCATAAAGGAGATTAATCAATCAATCAATCATGGCATTTGTAAAGCGCACTACATACCCGCGAGGGTCTCAAGGCACTGGGGGGGAGGGGGGAAACTGCTACTGTTCGAAGAGCCAGGTCTTGAGAAGTCTTCTGAAGGTCAGAAGGTCTTCAGTCTGCCACAGGCGGATGGGGAGGGTGTTCCATCAAGGCCTACAAGTGGAAGCATGATCAGGGACGCAGAACTCTGATCTGTTTTGTGTGAAGTCCTAAGTCCTGCAGCCTGAGGCAATCGGAGAGTCAATATGTTGCAGTTTATTTTTGCTGCTTCTCCACTTTCCACTTTATTTTCTCCTTTACCTTGTACAACCATTTCCACCACAGAGGGTGAAACGCTCTTTTAGTATCTGGTTAAATATTAGTTCACCTCTCAGAGCTCTGACTGAACTAGACCATGATCACCTGGAGCTTTTACAGTCCCCTCATTAATCTGGATTGGCCTGTAAGAATTAGTGATGATGTTGGTACATCTGTTGACACTATCTTTGATAAGATGTAAAATAAAGCATCTTTGCAGGATCGGGGGTGGTGTTAGCTTCAAGAACGCATAAGGTAATGAGCACTAACAAGGTCACATTCCACAAATAATCCAGCAGCATAATCAATATAATAAGCCTTCTTGAGACAGGTGCAATTTAGAAACCATGATTTTTTTTTTTTAATAACAAATTTTTCTGATGCAATATAGGCCGTAGTCCCACAAGTACCTGTAGCAATCAAAATGAGTCCGGAGTACCATAGCATTTAAAAAGTTGTAAGTCCTTTAGAACCTGCAGGTCAAACAATATGTCAAGAATTCCTATCATGCGAGGGGAGGAAAACACGCCCTTATGTAAACAGGAGAGCTGTTACATAACTCAAGGAAAGCACGCCCTTATGTAAACAGGAGAGCTGTTACATAACTCAAGGAAAACACGCCCTTATGTAAACAGGAGAGCTGTTACATAACTCAAGGAAAACACGCCCTATAAAGGGAGGAACCGGGAGGTACAACGCTGTCGGATATTGTGTTTACACCGACGTACCTGCTTCGTGAAGAGCAGTGTTCCGGAGTGGAGCTCCAGTAAGGCAAGAACGGAGGTAGGTCGAGTCGTTACTCCCTGGGCCGTGTCTTGCCCCATCGTCACCTGTGAAGGACCCGGAAGCTCTACCGGTCAACCATTGAGCTTCGCTTTTTGACTCGGCTGAGTCAAAGCGCAGTGGCGCTTTTGCTGGTTGGAGTCGTAACTCCCAGCCCGACCAGAGATACAGGGACTGCCAGCTGTAACGCACACCAGGAGGTGTTTGCCGCGTTACAGACTCGGAAGTCCACAGGATCGATCGAGCGGCTGCTCTCGGTTCAGTCTTCTTGGTATTGATTGGGGTATCGGTGACGCATCACCAGGAGGTGACTCCGCGTCCCGGTGCAGTCTGAGGAAGAGGTTGAGCGGCTGCTCCCTTCAGGTAGAGACCCCGGCTGGGTGTTTCCCTGACTCCTCGATTCTCCCCAACACTATTCGTGCCCCTCACAGCCTACCGATTGGTATTGTCGGCCGTTTCATTTCTGCCCTCTGTTGGCATACGCCGGGACCGGCGTATATGCAGAGGACGGTTAGGACCACCCGTGCTGTGGGCTGGTAACGTACTTAGCCTGGAGGATTCCAGTGACTATAACTTTTGTTTCTTCTTTGTGTTATTTTTGCCTTCATTAAAATAACTAACCCTTCACAAGTGGTTGCGTCCTCATTATCGTGTCTGTTAAACGATCCCGAGACGTTCAGGGCGTTACAAAATATCCGACCGTAAATAACACTAACTGTCTCCCGGTCGATAACAGACATGGCAACACTTGATGATGTGCTGGCTGCTTTAGCGACCGTGCAAGCTGAAGTGGCTGCCTCTAGGCAAGAAACAGCCGATGTAAAAGCCAGACTGGATGCTATCCAATTGGACCCGCTCACGCCCAGCACCTCCCTCACGAACCCGACCCCTGCGGTAGTAGTGGAAATGCCGGTAGCCATCCCCTTGGCAACACCAGAGAGGTACAGTGGGGATCCTAACACAGTGCAGGTATTCCTCACACGAGTGGCGCTACATTTAACGTGCAAACCAAGGGCGTTCCCCCACGAGTCAGGCTCGTGTGGCCTTCCTTATTTCCTATTTGGCTGGAAACGCGGCACAATGGGCCGTACCTCTGGTAAGCAGGGACGACCCCATCTTATGTGATTGGGGTGCTTTTCGCGAGGAATTCCTGAAGGTGTTCGACAGAAGGGCTGACTCGTACACGGCGGACCGTGAAATGCTTGAGTTGAGACAGGGATCCAACGACCTGGTGCAGTATCTCAACGCGTTCCGAAGGCTGGTTGCGGAAACCAAGTGGCCTGTTGCTAAACAGACGGCGCTCTTCTATCAAGGGCTGTGTGATGAGCTCAAGGACGCCGTGGCTCTTATTGACCCTCAACCCAAGACATGTGAGGGCCTTATCAACCTGGTATTACGGCTGGAACATAGGCTAAGTGAAAGAAAGGGGGATCATGGGAGAAAAGGAAAATCCCTTCCATCCTATGTGACGGTGGGAAGTCCTGAAACTTCCACCGCATCCAAGGGAGAACCCATGGACATCGGCGCAATACGAGTGAGCCTCACAGCCACGGAGAAAGAGTCACGCCGTAAACAAGGATTGTGCCTATATTGTGGCAAAAAAGGCCACTACGTACGTGAATGCCCTGCCAAACCGAAGACGTCACGTTATCGGGCCAACCGGTCGGTAACAGCCGTGGTGGACATACCGGCGGAAAACTAGAGGACTCCCAGACCAAAGAAGGGGCATCTCGGAGTCACTCATCCATCCCTTCACTTTCCAACTCGGTCACTAAGGGACAACGACACCTGTTTCTCACGGTGCACGTGGGAGTGCATGACCAGTGGATACCCGTTGTGGCCATGGTGGATTCAGGGGCCACTGGCATGTTTATGGACCACAACGTGGCATGCAGGCTAGGGCTAGTGCTTCTTCCCAAAGCTGTACCCGAAGACGTCTATGCTGTAGACGGAAGGCGATTGGTGACGGGGCCCATCGGGCAGCACACGGGGGTCCTTCCGATGAGATATGGGAGGAACCATTTGGAACAAATCGATTTTAACATCATCCGAGCGCCCCAATATGGCGTCATAGTGGGATTGCCGTGGCTACAGAAACACAACCCCTCTGTGGACTGGCCAACACATCGCCTCGAAATGACGTCACCGTATTGCATCCTGCATTGTGGAATAAGAACGGAATCCCTTGACGCAGATGAGAGCGGGAGTCAGACGGTGGCTACAGCGGCAGAAAAAGATGTGGCTCTCCCCCAGGCTTATCACAGTTTTGAGGATGTATTTGATGAGGTGAAGGCGGAAGTGCTACCACCACATAGACAGTTTGACTGCCAGATCGACCTGGTGCCAGGGGCCAGCGTTCCCAGCGGCAGGCTGTATGCCCTGACGGAGCCTGAAAACGTGCATCTCCGGGGGTACCTGGATAAACTCCTCAAGCTAGGATTCATCCGCCCGTCCAAGTCTCCGGCCGCCTCGCCACTCTTCTTCATCCCGAAGGCTAACGGGGAGCTGAGAGCCTGTGTGGACTTTAGGGCATTGAATGCGATAACCATAAAAAATCGGTACCCCTTGCCTCTCATCAGTGTACTTCTGGAACAGGTCAAGAAAGCTCGTATCTACACCAAGTTGGATTTGAAAGGGGCATACCATCTGGTGCGCATGAGGGACGGAGACGAGTGGAAGACCGCCTTTAAGACCAGGTTTGGCCTTTTTGAGTACCTCGTCATGCCGTTCGGACTGTGCAACGCCCCGGCAGCCTTTCAGTACTTTTTGAATGAGGTATTCAGAGAGGAGTTGGATATCTACGTGGTCGTATATATCGATGACATCCTCATCTATTCGTCCAGTGAGGAGGAGCACGTACACCACGTCACAGCTGTGCTCCACAAGCTGAGGGAAAACATGCTGTTTTGTAAACTCAGCAAGTGTGACTTCCACGTCACATCCGTGGAATTCCTCGGAGTGATGCTGAGTCCAGAGGGACAGGAGATGGCAGAACGAAAGATCAAGGCGGTGAAAGAATGGCCGGTGCCCCAAAGCATGAAGGACGTCCAAAGTTTCATTGGCTTCGCCAACTTTTACAGGCGGTTTATAGATGGATTTTCAGGATTGGTG
Source organism: Triturus cristatus (assembly GCF_964204655.1). Taxonomy (NCBI): domain Eukaryota; kingdom Metazoa; phylum Chordata; class Amphibia; order Caudata; family Salamandridae; genus Triturus; species Triturus cristatus. The sequence goes on from NC_140593.1 coordinate 429,609,687, forward strand.
GCCCCAATCACACAGCTACTGAGGAAGTCCAAGGAGTTTGTCTGGTCCCCTGAGGCGAACAAAGCCTTTGAGGCCCTGAAAAGCACCTTTGGTAAGGCGCCGGTGTTGGCTCACCCCGATCCGGATCTCCCCTACGTGGTGGAAGCGGACGCATCGGATGTGGCGCTGGGGGCTATCTTGTCCCAACGCAACCACGACACAGGGGTGCTTCATCCCGTTGCGTACATGTCCCGCAAACTCAACGACGCCGAACGCAACTACCATATTGCGGAGAAGGAGCTTCTCGCAATCAAGGACGCCTTCACCGAATGGAGGCATTGGTTGATGGGGGCAAGACATGTGGTATCGGTGTACACGGACCATCGGAACCTGCAGTTCATGACGGCCACAAGACACCTTTCTCCCAGGCAGCTGCGGTGGATGATCTTCTTTGCGGGGTTCAACTTCCGCATCACATATCGGCCGGGGACGGAAAACCGGAAGGCGGACGCCCTGTCCCGTCAATCTGCAGTTATGGAACCATTGCCTGCGACCGAGCGTTCCATCATTTCCCCGAGGATGGTATTGGGGGTTATCCAACCGGATACTTTCCTGAGGGGAATAAAGAGAGGGATCAGGTCGTTCGCATGGCGGAGGTGGCTCCTCAGTCACAGAGAATGGCAGCTGAAGGACGGGATACCCCTGAAGGGCAGGTGCCTATTGATGCCCACGCCTAGGCTAAGGAAACAAGCATTCATCTGGTGCCATGACTCTCCATGCGCAGGTCATTTGGGCTTTGAAAAAACGGTGGCTAGCATGGGACGGCATTTCTGGTGGCCAACCATGAGAGTGGATGTCAGGAGGTGGGGACAGGAGTGTCCTACGTGTGCTACCATGAAGGCCGACCATGGCCGAACCCAAGGGCTCTTACATCCACTTCCGACCCCGGATAGACCATGGGATAGCATATCACTGGACTTCGTGGTGGGCCTACCGGTAGACCAGGGGATGATGGCGATACTGGTGTTGGTGGATTACTTGACGAAAATGGGGCACTTCATTCCCTGCAAGAGAGTCCCTACGGCCGGGTAATTGGCGTCACTACTCCTAAAGAATGTGGTACGACTGCATGGATTACCGGGGGTGATCGTGTCGGACCGGGGGTCGCAGTTTACTGCGCAATTCTGGAAGACTTGGTGCACTGCGCTGCATGTTAAGACCGCCCTGTCCACCAGCTACCACCCTCAAACGGACGGCCAAACCGAGCGCCTGAACCAAACGCTCAAACAGTATCTGCGATGTTTTGTGGACCAGGGCAGGGAAGAATGGGTCGACTTGCTATGGGTTGCAGAGATAGCCTATAACAACGCCACTCACAGCTCCACACAGTCCTCTCCGTTCTATAGCAACTATGGCCAACATCCCAGGTTCTTGCCATTTCTACATCCGTTCAGAGAGGACAGGATTCCCGCCACAGCGGACAGGGTGGCACACATAAAAGACACGTTGATGCGCTCAAGGGCTGTCCTAATTGAGGCCAAGAGAAGATACAAGGCTGCGGCAGACAGGAAGAGAAGGCCCGGGCCACTGTACCGCACTGGAGACTACGTCTGGATATCCACAAGAAACATGAGGTTTCGAAAGAACAGTGTGTTCCATCCCAAGTACATGGGCCCCTATCGAATTACCAAGTGTATGGGTCCCGTGAATGTGAAGGTGTGCTTGCCCCAGTCATTATGGATACACCCTGTCTTTCATGTATCATTGCTCAAACCAGCACCCTCCAAGCCGTCTGGGACACCTAGGCCGGTATGCGTGGAGTCGGAGGTGGAGTATGAAGTGTCGGGCATACGGGCGTCCAAATGGCGCAGGGGGAAGCTGTGGTACCTGGTGGAGTGGAAAGGCTATGGCCCGGAGGAGCAGTCATGGGAACCGGCTGAAGGGGTTCATGCTCCGCGCTTGGTCTCCTTGTTCCATCGGCGTTTTCCTGCCTGCGCTGGACCCGTGGGGAGCCGCTGAGAGGGAGGATGTACTGTCAAGAATTCCTGTCATGCGAGGGGAGGAAAACACGCCCTTATGTAAACAGGAGAGCTGTTACATAACTCAAGGAAAGCACGCCCTTATGTAAACAGGAGAGCTGTTACATAACTCAAGGAAAACACGTCCTTATGTAAACAGGAGAGCTGTTACATAACTCAAGGAAAACACGCCCTATAAAGGGAGGAACCGGGAGGTACAACGCTGTCGGATATTGTGTTTACACCGACGTACCTGCTTCGTGAAGAGCAGTGTTCCGGAGTGGAGCTACAGTAAGGCAAGAACGGAGGTAGGTCGAGTCGTTACTCCCTGGGCCGTGTCTTGCCCCATCGTCACCTGTGAAGGACCCGGAAGCTCTACCGGTCAACCATTGAGCTTCGCTTTTTGACTCGGCTGAGTCAAAGCGCAGTGGCGCTTTTGCTGGTTGGAGTCGTAACTCCCAGCCCGACCAGAGATACAGGGACTGCCAGCTGTAACGCACACCAGGAGGTGTTTGCCGCGTTACAGACTCGGAAGTCCACAGGATCGATCGAGCGGCTGCTCTCGGTTCAGTCTTCTTGGTATTGATTGGGGTATCGGTGACGCATCACCAGGAGGTGACTCCGCGTCCCGGTGCAGTCTGAGGAAGAGGTTGAGCGGCTGCTCCCTTCAGGTAGAGACCCCGGCTGGGTGTTTCCCTGACTCCTCGATTCTCCCCAACACTCTTCGTGCCCCTCACAGCCTACCGATTGGTATTGTCGGCCGTTTCATTTCTGCCCTCTGTTGGCATACGCCGGGACCGGCGTATATGCAGAGGACGGTTAGGACCACCCGTGCTGTGGGCTGGTAACGTACTTAGCCTGGAGGATTCCAGTGACTATAACTTTTGTTTCTTCTTTGTGTTATTTTTGCCTTCATTAAAATAACTAACCCTTCACAAGTGGTTGCGTCCTCATTATCGTGTCTGTTAAACGATCCCGAGACGTTCAGGGCGTTACACAATATAAATACAGTGCAGACAGTTCTAGATCCCAATGGTTGCGTAAATGTTACATACGTACAAAGGCAAACTATTGCATGACACAGAATAATACGTTCAGTAAACATTTGTATAAATGGTGATTTCCATCAGGGGTTCAAATATGGGTTAAGGTCTATCCCTCGGTATGTCGCCCAAGGGGTCAATCAATCAATCATTTGTAGAGCGCGCTACTCACCCGTGAGGATCTCAAGGCGCTAAGAGGGGGGGGGGGGGGTGACCGCTACTGGTCGGACAGCCAGGTCTTGAGAAGTCTCCTGAAGGTCAGCAGGTCTTGGGTCCGACGCAGGTGGGCGGGGAGGGTGTTCCAGGTCTTGGCAGCGAGGTGGGAGAATGATCTGCCGCTGGTGGTCGTTCGGCAGATACATGGGACGGTGACGAGGGCGAGGTCGGTGGAGCAAAGCTGGCAGTTCAGGGTGTAGAAGGACAGTCGTTTGTTGAGCTATGCGGGTCCATATTTTTCTGTGTTTCTGAAGCAGCCACGGGCAAAAAACACCGCAATCTCCCCCCTATACACCTGTCCAGATCAGCCTTCCATTTACCTATTGTCAGAGGGGAGACCCCCTTCCACAGCTGGGCTATATCTCATTTGGCAATGGTAAGAGCCAAAAAGAGCAGATGTTATTTGTACTTGTTACCCCCTATGTCCTCAGTGCTGTGTAAAACAAAAAAAGTCTCGGATCGAGTGGGAGCTCCCATGAGAGTATGTTGCTGAGGCAAGAAGCCACCCTTCTCCAGAACGGCTGCAACGGAAACCATGAAGGTTTATTGAAATTTAACGTGCATTACAGAAGGCACAAAACAATGATTAATCACTATGCATAATACATAGGGAATTACAACGGTCTCAGTCAGATGCAGCACGTGTTAGGACATTAAGTCAAATCTCAGAGAAAATGTCTTAGTCCTATGCAAAAGACAGACTGACATGGGTATGCTTTCCAAGAGGCATAACAAACTAGCAAAGTTCCATTTCCAGCTCCTTTTATATTAAAGTACACAGCAAAACTAGCAAAAGGTCATGAACAGTTACATTTGGTAGGAAACGTTTCCTTTGGAGTTCTTCGAGAACAACATGTCAACAAAGAGTGTTTCGTTAATTCATATTTTGCTATGTTCTGTGCGAGGCTAAATGAAAACACAACATGCAGCCACGTTACATTCACATAGTTCGGCCAAGCACAGTAAAATATGGCTTTTTAAAGTGTAGTGAAATAGTTTAAATGTAAAATTCTCACAACACTATACAAATATTTAACTTTTAATTGGAAAACATGAAAACATCTTTATCAAAACCCCACCAGATAAATAATAAATCATCACAAATTCCCAATTATTACAATACAGTCTCTATCGTCTTCAATTTCTTGCACATTGATTCTTCCAAAATCTTGAGGTCATCGTATGCACGAGCCTTAATTTCCTCCAGTTTGGACATCATCACTTCTTCTTTTCTTTGTATACACCGCTAGCTCCTTTTCAGACCCACACTTTAAACACCTTTGGAAACAAACTGCTTCAAGAACTTTAAGTAAAAGAAGGAGACCAATTAAACAAACTAGAATAATAATTAGTCCAGTTAGGATTTTCCGAAGGATACCCCCACCAATACTTAAAACCATTCAGAATTGTTTGTAAAATGCTTTCCAATTTCAACTGATTCCCAGAACTAATTTTTTTTTTCAAGAATCTTTGCCCTACGCAAAATATTAATATTACCAATGAAATCATTAATGAACTTGTTATTATCTGGAATAAAAGTCCAACACTGTTGAACCTTCATCACACAATTGACTTCACCTCTTTCGGGAGAAGAATTTCCAATGCAAGGCGATTTTGCATCACCATTGCAGACATAGCCATTAGCTCCTAATTAATACGATTTAGTGCTCTTTCAGTGTCAGGAGCTAAGCGATCCACTAGCGTAGACAGACTTCTAATCTTCAGGTCATTCAAAGTAATACCAACAGGAAGAATCAAAACACCAAACACATCGATCATACTTGACCAAAACCATGCTACTTTCTTCTAAGCCCAATATCACTCCTTTCATTTATTTTAGTCATATGATAAACATGAGGAAAGACAAAAGCAAGATAGCAGATTGCCACATAATTACATAGAAGGTTCAAATGAGCAGCTCTACCACAGACAAAATACATTCTTTTCAATACTGGTTCTTTCCCAGTCGAAAACATATCATCAAGCACATAGCTCACACTACTCTCAATCTTTCCAACCATTTCTATTGGCTCATCGCTTGAAGAGTTCACAAGAACCATACACATTACTCCTTTCTTTTCATGCCCCACTCTCAGTCTAGGATGCCACCTTGAATATCAGAATTTCTCTTCAGCCTGTCTCGAACTTATTCCCAATTTCAGTTCATTCGCACCTTTCTGTCATAATGTTCTCTGATTAATTCACACTCCACTTCACTCAATTTATAAACAAGCATGTTTTTAGTCTTATCAGAGTTAGAATTAAGTTGCATAACCAGTCGCTGATTAAAGATAGAACTAGACTCAAGATCTTCAGTTTCAGTGAACTCTGCCAAGAAAGCATTATATTCCATAAGATAAGTTGTGAGGAATTCTTTCCCAAGGAAAACATTAACCAAAACATTGCATTATAAATAATAGGTTAGAGAAAGTTATAAGTAAGACACCCCCTCGGAGACAGAAGTTGGAAAAAATGCACACACATAGCAATTGCTAAATTTCCCGATGGTCGCATATTAAAACTGTGAGGAATTGGATTATTATTTGAGATGGATGGTAGTCCACCCCAAGTAATATTGTCGCTATTCATGTAAGGTCCAGTAAAAGTTTCAGTAATTTAAACCCGAGCTCAACCCCTAGTAGCTATGGCACAGAGCAGACAGGCTTAACTTAGGAAAATGTGAACCAAAACATTTAAAAAGTCATCAACACAACTCAATAAAAATTCCACCCCAATATAAAATATAGAGACTACCAAATTAAAAAATATGATGCCAAAACGACAGACATCCGCTAAGGGGAACCAGACATACAGATTTTAGGAGGTTTAAATAGAAATAGTACCAAAAAGTGCAAAGCACCAACCACGAACAGATGGTCGCGCAAGACCAGAATAGGGGTAAGGTATAAGGCGACAGCAATCGGATACAGAGACAGGGCCATCCCAGTCAGAAGTTATATCTTCTGACTTATCAAAATAAAAGAGGGCCCCTGGAGAATAAATATGTAGGCAGGGGAAGCAGGGGTAATAAGAACCAAAGTAAACAAACAAAAACCTCTGCCTAGTTAAATTATGAGGTGGAATATCTTGCCTATATATGGAGTGCCAACGCATCAACAATAGAGCCCAGTGATCCGATAAATATGTTTACGAAAACATGATTATGCTTTATTTTTCTGCAATATGATGCAATAATTCATATTCCACGTTTGATAAACAATCAAATGCATATATTAACAACATGCATAATATTTTATAGACATTACCTAAAAAACAAATACATGAAGTATGAATACACTTTCTCAACAGAGACTGGTATGTTCCCCCTGTAACGCCCTGAACGTCTCGGGATCGTTTAACAGACACGATAATGAGGACGCAACCACTTGTGAAGGGTTAGTTATTTTAATGAAGGCAAAAATAACACAAAGAAGAAACAAAAGTTATAGTCACTGGAATCCTCCAGGCTAAGTACGTTACCAGCCCACAGCACGGGTGGTCCTAACCATCCTCTGCATATACGCCGGTCCCGGCGTATGCCAACAGAGGGCAGAAATGAAATGGCCGACAATACCAATCGGTAGGCTGTGAGGGGCACGAAGAGTGTTGGGGAGAATCGAGGAGTCAGGGAAACACCCAGCCGGGGTCTCTACCTGAAGGGAGCAGCCGCTCAACCTCTTCCTCAGACTGCACCGGGACGCGGAGTCACCTCCTGGTGATGCGTCACTGATACCCCAATCAAAACCAAGAAGACTGAACCGAGAGCAGCCGCTCGATCGATCGATCGATCGATCGATCCTGTGGACTTCCGAGTCTGTAACGCGGCAAACACCTCCTGGTGCGCGTTACAGCTGGCAGTCCCTGTATCTCTGGTCGGGCTGGGAGTTACGACTCCAACCAGCAAAAGCCCTACTGCGCTTTGACTCAGCCGAGTCAAAAAGCGAAGCTCAATGGTTGACCGGTAGAGCTTTCGGGTCCTTCACAGGTGACGATGGGGCAAGACACGGCCCAGGGAGTAACGACTCGACCTACCTCCGTTCTTGCCTTACTGGAGCTCCACTCCGGAACACTGCTCTTCACGAAGCAGGTACGTCGGTGTAAACACAATATCCGACAGCGTTGTACCTCCCGGTTCCTCCCTTTATAGGGCGTGGTTTCCTTGAGTTATGTAACAGCTCTCCTGTTTACATAAGGGCGTGTTTTCCTTGAGTTAGGTAACAGCTCTCCTGTTTACATAAGGGCGTGTTTTCCTTGAGTTATGTAACAGCTCTCCTGTTTACATAACCTCTCAACCGCTAAGCATCCTGGGAGATGTAGTCCGTTTTCGCTGGTTACCGTTTTCCTCCCCTCGCATGACAGGAATTCTTGACAGTACATCCTCCCTCTCAGCGGCTCCCCACGGGTCCAGCGCAGGCAGGAAAACGCCGATGGAACAAGGAGACCAAGCGCGGAGCATGAACCCCTTCAGCCGGTTCCCATGATTGCTCCTCCGGGCCATAGCCTTTCCACGCCACCAGGTACCACAGCTTCCCCCTGCGCCATTTGGACGCCCGTATGCCCGACACTTCATACTCCACCTCCGACTCCACGCATACCGGCCTAGGTGTCCCAGACGGCTTGGAGGGTGCTGGTTTGAGCAATGATACATGAAAGACAGGGTGTATCCGCAATGACTGGGGCAAGCACACCTTCACGTTCACGGGACCCATACACTTGGTAATTCGATAGGGGCCCATGTACTTGGGATGGAACACACTGTTCTTTCGAAACCTCATGTTTCTTGTGGATATCCAGACGTAGTCTCCAGTGCGGAACAGTGGCCCGGGCCTTCTCTTCCTGTCTGCCGCAGCCTTGTATCTTCTCTTGGCCTCAATTAGGACAGCCCTTGAGCGCATCAACGTGTCTTTTATGTGTGCCACCCTGTCCGCTGTGGCGGGAATCCTGTCCTCTCTGAACGGATGTAGAAATGGCAAGAACCTGGGATGTTGGCCATAGTTGCTATAGAACGGAGATGACTGTGTGGAGCTGTGAGTGGCGTTGTTATAGGCTATCTCTGCAACCCATAGCAAGTCGACCCATTCTTCCCTGCCCTGGTCCACAAAACATCGCAGATACTGTTTGAGCGTTTGGTTCAGGCGCTCGGTTTGGCCGTCCGTTTGAGGGTGGTAGCTGGTGGACAGGGCGGTCTTAACATGCAGCGCAGTGCACCAAGTCTTCCAGAATTGCGCAGTAAACTGCGACCCCCGGTCCGACACGATCACCCCCGGTAATCCATGCAGTCGTACCACATTCTTTAGGAGTAGTGACGCCAATTCCCCGGCCGTAGGGACTCTTTTGCAGGGGATGAAGTGCCCCATTTTCGTCAAGTAATCCACCACCACCAGTATCGCCGTCATCCCCTGGTCTACCGGTAGGCCCACCACGAAGTCCAGTGATATGCTATCCCATGGTCTATCCGGGGTCGGAAGTGGATGTAAGAGCCCTTGGGTTCGGCCATGGTCGGCCTTCATGGTAGCACACGTAGGACACTCCTGTCCCCACCTCCTGACATCCACTCTCATGGTTGGCCACCAGAAATGCCGTCCCATGCTAGCCACCGTTTTTTCAAAGCCCAAATGACCTGCGCATGGAGAGTCATGGCACCAGATGAATGCTTGTTTCCTTAGCCTAGGCGTGGGTATCAATAGGCACCTGCCCTTCAGGGGTATCCCGTCCTTCAGCTGCCATTCTCTGTGACTGAGGAGCCACCTCCGCCATGCGAACGACCTGATCCCTCTCTTTATTCCCCTCAGGAAAGTATCCGGTTGGATAACCCCCAATACCATCCTCGGGGAAATGATGGAACGCTCGGTCGCAGGCAATGGTTCCTTAACTGCAGATTGACGGGACAGGGCGTCCGCCTTCCGGTTTTCCGTCCCCGGCCGATATGTGATGCGGAAGTTGAACCCCGCAAAGAAGATCATCCACCGCAGCTGCCTGGGAGAAAGGTGTCTTGTGGCCGTCATGAACTGTAGGTTCCGATGGTCCGTGTACACCGATACCACATGTCTTGCCCCCATCAACCAATGCCTCCATTCGGTGAAGGCGTCCTTGATTGCGAGAAGCTCCTTCTCCGCAATATGGTAGTTGCGTTCGGCGTCGTTGAGTTTGCGGGACATGTACGCAACAGGATGAAGCACCCCTGTGTCGTGGTTGCGTTGGGACAAGATAGCCCCCAGCGCCACATCCGATGCGTCCGCTTCCACCACGTAGGGGAGATCCGGATCGGGGTGAGCCAACACCGGCGCCTTACCAAAGGCGCTTTTCAGGGCCTCAAAGGCTTTGTTCGCTTCAGGGGACCAGACAAACTCCTTGGACTTCCTCAGTAGCTGTGTGATTGGGGCCACCAATCCTGAAAATCCATCTATAAACCGCCTGTAAAAGTTGGCGAAGCCAATGAAACTTTGGACGTCCTTCACGCTTTGGGGCACCGGCCATTCCTTCACCGCCTTGATCTTTCGTTCTGCCATCTCCTGTCCCTCTGGACTCAGCATCACTCCGAGGAATTCCACGGATGTGACGTGGAAGTCACACTTGCTGAGTTTACAAAACAGCATGTTGTCCCTCAGCTTGTGGAGCACAGCTGTGACGTGGTGAACGTGCTCCTCCTCACTGGACGAATAGATGAGGATGTCGTCGATATATACGACCACGTAGATATCCAACTCCTCTCTGAATACCTCATTCAAAAAGTACTGAAAGGCTGCCGGGGCGTTGCACAGTCCGAACGGCATGACGAGGTACTCAAAAAGGCCAAACCTGGTCTTAAAGGCGGTCTTCCACTCGTCTCCGTCCCTCATGCGCACCAGATGGTATGCCCCTTTCAAATCCAACTTGGTGTAGATACGCGCTTTCTTGACCTGTTCCAGAAGTACACTGATGAGAGGCAAGGGGTACCGATTTTTAATGGTTATCGCATTCAATGCCCTAAAGTCCACACAGGCTCTCAGCTCCCCATTAGCCTTCGGGATGAAGAAGAGTGGCGAGGCGGCCGGAGACTTGGACGGGCGGATGAATCCTAGCTTGAGGAGTTTATCCAGGTACCCCCGGAGATGCACGTTTTCAGGCTCCGTCAGGGCATACAGCCTGCCGCTGGGAACGCTGGCCCCTGGCACCAGGTCGATCTGGCAGTCAAACTGTCTATGTGGTGGTAGCACTTCCGCCTTCACCTCATCAAATACATCCTCAAAACTGTGATAAGCCTGGGGGAGAGCCACATCTTTTTCTGCCGCTGTAGCCACCGTCTGACTCCCGCTCTCATCTGCGTCAAGGGATTCCGTTCTTATTCCACAATGCAGGATGCAATACGGTGACGTCATTTCGAGGTGATGTGTTGGCCAATCCACAGAGGGGTTGTGTTTCTGTAGCCACGGCAATCCCAATATGACGCCATATTGGGGCGCTCGGATGATGTTAAAATCGATTTGTTCCAAATGGTTCCTCCCATATCTCATCGGAAGGACCCCCGTGTGCTGCCCGATGGGCCCCGTCACCAATCGCCTTCCGTCTACAGCATAGACGTCTTCGGGTACAGCTTTGGGAAGAAGCACTAGCCCTAGCCTGCATGCCTCGTTGTGGTCCATAAACATGCCAGTGGCCCCTGAATCCACCATGGCCACAACGGGTATCCACTGGTCATGCACTCCCATGTGCACCGTGAGAAACAGGTGTCGTTATCCCTTAGTGACCGAGTTGGAAAGTGAAGGGATGGATGAGTGACTCCGAGATGCCCCTTCTTTGGTCTGGGAGTCCTCTAGTTTTCCGCCGGTATGTCCACCACGGCTGTTACCGACCGGTTGGCCCGATAACGTGACGTCTTCGGTTTGGCAGGGCATTCACGTACGTAGTGGCCTTTTTTGCCACCATATAGGCACAATCCTTGTTTACGGCGTGACTCTTTCTCCGTGGCTGTGAGGCTCGCTCGTATTGCGCCGATGTCCATGGGTTCTCCCTTGGATGCGGTGGAAGTTTCAGGACTTCCCACCGTCACATAGGATGGAAGGGATTTTCCTTTTCTCCCATGATCCCCCTTTCTTTCACTTAGCCTATGTTCCAGCCGTAATACCAGGTTGATAAGGCCCTCACATGTCTTGGGTTGAGGGTCAATATGAGCCACGGCGTCCTTGAGCTCATCACACAGCCCTTGATAGAAGAGCGCTGTCTGTTTAGCAACAGGCCACTTGGTTTCCGCAACCAGCCTTCGGAACGCGTTGAGATACTGCACCAGGTCGTTGGATCCCTGTCTCAACTCAAGCATTTCACGGTCCGCCGTGTACGAGTCAGCCCTTCTGTCAAACACCTTCAGGAATTCCTCGCGAAAAGCACCCCAATCACATAAGATGGGGTCGTCCCTGCTTACCAGAGGTACGGCCCATTGTGCCGCGTTTCCAGCCAAATAGGAAATAAGGAAAGCCACACGAGCCTGACTCGTGGGGAACGCCCTTGGTTTGCACGTTAAATGTAGCGCCACTTGTGTGAGGAATACCTGCACTGTGTTAGAATCCCCACTGTACCTCTCTGGTGTTGCCAAGGGGATGGCTACCGGCATTTCCACTACTACCGCAGGGGTCGGTTTCGTGAGGGAGGTGCTGGGCGTGAGCGGGTCCAATTGGATAGCATCCAGTCTGGCTTTTACATCGGCTGTTTCTTGCCTAGAGGCAGCCACTTCAGCTTGCACGGTCGCTAAAGCAGCCAGCACATCATCAAGTGTTGCCATGTCTGTTATCGACCGGGAGACAGTTAGTGTTATTTAAGGTCGGATATTTTGTAACGCCCTGAACGTCTCGGGATCGTTTAACAGACACGATAATGAGGACGCAACCACTTGTGAAGGGTTAGTTATTTTAATGAAGGCAAAAATAACACAAAGAAGAAACAAAAGTTATAGTCACTGGAATCCTCCAGGCTAAGTACGTTACCAGCCCACAGCACGGGTGGTCCTAACCGTCCTCTGCATATACGCCGGTCCCGGCGTATGCCAACAGAGGGCAGAAATGAAATGGCCGACAATACCAATCGGTAGGCTGTGAGGGGCACGAAGAGTGTTGGGGTTCATCGAGGAGTCAGGGAAACACCCAGCCGGGGTCTCTACCTGAAGGGAGCAGCCGCTCAACCTCTTCCTCAGACTGCACCGGGACGCGGAGTCACCTCCTGGTGATGCGTCACCGATACCCCAATCAAAACCAAGAAGACTGAACCGAGAGCAGCCGCTCGATCGATCCTGTGGACTTCCGAGTCTGTAACGCGGCAAACACCTCCTGGTGCGCGTTACAGCTGGCAGTCCCTGTATCTCTGGTCGGGCTGGGAGTTACGACTCCAACCAGCAAAAGCGCCACTGCGCTTTGACTCAGCCGAGTCAAAAAGCGAAGCTCAATGGTTGACCGGTAGAGCTTTCGGGTCCTTCACAGGTGACGATGGGGCAAGACACGGCCCAGGGAGTAACGACTCGACCTACCTCCGTTCTTGCCTTACTGGAGCTCCACTCCGGAACACTGCTCTTCACGAAGCAGGTACGTCGGTGTAAACACAATATCCGACAGCGTTGTACCTCCCGGTTCCTCCCTTTATAGGGCGTGGTTTCCTTGAGTTATGTAACAGCTCTCCTGTTTACATAAGGGCGTGTTTTCCTTGAGTTATGTAACAGCTCTCCTGTTTACATAAGGGCGTGCTTTCCTTGAGTTATGTAACAGCTCTCCTGTTTACATAAGGGCGTGTTTTCCTTGAGTTATGTAACAGCTCTCCTGTTTACATAAGGGCGTGTTTTCCTTGAGTTATGTAACAGCTCTCCTGTTTACATAACCTCTCAACCGCTAAGCATCCTGGGAGATGTAGTCCGTTTTCGCTGGTTACCGTTTTCCTCCCCTCGCATGACAGGAATTCTTGACACCCCCTAACAAAAAAGACTCATGCTTGCTCACAAATAAACACACATAACTATCATACCACAGATACACCTTCATACAGCCAAACTCCAAACGGAACGGAAACAATAGAAGGTCACAGAACCCATAGTCCTATCCCCTTATTAAAATATTAGTAATCCTTATATATCTGTCACATTTTAATATTTAATGTTTCATGACCAAATAATGTCCTCCATGTATCAATAGACTAAGGTGAGCCGGTCGTCATATTTCCGTTCTATGTATGCACCGACGCTCGTTTCGGTGATGACCCCAATAATGGTCACTCCTTCCTCAGGGCCAAGTATAGCACAAAACAACAACATGGTCGGCGGGGAGAATTGAAATCAAGCAGATCTCAGAGCAGGATCCTATTTAGAAAAATAAATGAATCACTAGGGGAGCTCAGTAATTTCACCAAATATACTCGTAGAGTCAGTGTAACGTACTTAGATGTGAACCCCAGATATAAAGCACCTTGTGTATAAATAAGAAATAAAGTTAAAGATGAAATGAAATATCAGAAGTGCACAATCCTCCAAAGCCCAACCCACTGTATCTGGGCGAGCATATGTCCACCAAGTACATACCAGGGTGAAGAAATCCTCAAAGGTATAATGTGAAAGAAATTAAACCGCACAAACATGCAGCAATCAAGTGTGTGATATTCCTCACTCCAATAATACTTATGGTTGTGGAACGAATACAGACATATATGTCATGTTTAGCTAATATATAGCAAGAGTCCAAAGCTCTATAGTGCTCAATAAGTAGAATGATATCTCCTATTGGAAAATTTCAAACATAAATCCAAAAATAATTTTTAAAAATGTGTAGCTTTCTATATGGAATCTACTCACAGAAGAGCATAAAAAATATGAACATATGACTCATACCTTATCAAAGTCAATGTATCTTAAAGGAACTAAGTAGGGGGACTAGCCAGACCCCATATTACTCCTGACAAGGGCGTACAATGTAGTCATTAAGTAGTCAAAGTTTCTGTCGACATGAAATCAAAGTAGAAAGAAACCATGAAAATCATGTGTAATCAAGCTCTCATAAGAGCGCCCACTATTTACTTATTTAAAATATCAACAGGACACTAGCTAAAGTAAGAAGAAAATGTGGGAAGCGTCTGCTATCTGGTACAAAAACATGGATATAACTGCCCAAGAACAAAGGTCCACAGGAGACAAATACAGTTAGTGATCCCCTCGTGCAGACAACATCCTTCACAAATAGATTCCATGTCATGACCCGGATATACCCATAAGACAAATATTAGAGTTGCATGCTGTCTGTATGATTCCAGTCAACTGGAACGCTACAGTCTAACAGTTATTCTCCATCTACATATATACGGCGTGGGTGGGAACATGAAAAATAAATCAAACGGAGACGGGCGTAGGTTAGTGCGCATGTCTGATGGTCATAGTTCCTCCCATCATTCTAAACATAAGCGCCACCTTGGAATAAGTAGAAATATACAAAAGTACTCGAAGAAAAAAGTTCATAATGTCATGCAAAGAATGAGCAGAGGTCATACCCGAACTGCCACAAAAATATAACAATGAACATGTTGAGTGCTGCTTGTGTTTCTATAATACTACTAGTTTCCCGTACCCAGCTACAAGCATGGATGATCACTCATTGTGTGTAAAAATCAGACATCTTCTGACTTAGTCTCTGGAATGGAAGTAAAAATCCTCAATGGGGCAAGCAGCAGGCAGTCTGTGGCCGAAATTAGTTCCATGAGGTCGGATAGTGTTTTGACCAAGTCCCTGTGAGGCTGTTGACATTTGGTGGGAAAGCTCAGAACAGGAGAAATTTTAATTTCACACCCAAGGAAGGTCCCTCACTGGCCAGATAGTTTAGATGCCTTCTGGTGAAGATTTCAGTCTTTGGACTTAGTCACTTTTTTGGAGCTCAAATTCCTCCAGCAGGGCAAGGCTACCACTTGTAGCTGAACAGGGCTCCACGAGGCCATATACCTTCTCCATAAAGTCCCGCTGAAACAGATCTGCTGCTACAGAAAAGCTCCAAATGACAGTAACCTGAATTTTGGGCCCAGTGGCAACACACCTTTGTCAAACTGACTTGGCAAGTTTGTGCCAGTCTTTTGTTGGTTCTCTGTGCAAAAATCCTTTAAAAAGTTTTATTTCCAAATTTTAGGAATAGGCAGAAGGAGCACACTGTGACACCAGCCTAGGATTACATGGCCTCAGGAACAGCATTTGGGGATCAAGACTCATTCTAATAGAAGCCAAGAGCAGGGTCCAGGGTAAGTCAAATTGAAACAGGTCATCTGGGGTTCTTCAGGAAGGTGGGCTTAATGCAATTTTTGTGACCCTGTAGCTTATGAGGTCAGCCAACTGACCATTGGACTCAACTTCTTTGTCCTGGTTAAGTAGGAGCAGGTCCAACCCTTAGGGTTCTCCTCACATATCACAACAGGAGGTGCATTCTTCCTCTGTGCCCCAAAGATTCAGTAGCGTTTCGAAGAGGGTTCCTATGAGCACCACATTTATTCCTGGCACTAGCTTGTGGGTGAATCCTGGCCCTTCCCTGACCAAGGGAAAATGTTCCCAAGGAGTAACCCTACCCACTTTTGAAGCAGTCCCTGTGTGGCCAACTGCAGACAATCCCATAGGGACCCTCTACCTAAATCAAAGATGGCAGAAACTATTCTCTCTTGTATAGAACCCCTGCGCCAACCCTTGAGGTGTGGCCAGCCATATGAGCAAACCCTTGAATGGTGTCACTCAAAACACGTTCTGGGGGCAGCTTCTCTCCTACTGGGACTGGTACCTGGCTGGCTAGGTGGACAACAGAGGTGGCAGAGCCAAGTATGAACTACATTTCTCTATGATGGGGCAGGGCCCTCTGAATGTGATTAATTCCCCAGGTATTCCACAGATAAGCATCCTGTCAGAGGAACAAGACACCTTCCCACATCTAAGCCCTTTGTCTCCGCTCTGAAAGCAAATATACACCTATCAAGGAGCTATTCATCTACTGGTTGACAGTTGGAAGTTTAGGCAAACTACTTCTAGAGATATTATGCAGGCTAAGGGTAACTTCTTCAAATTACCTTTTGTAAAATATGTGTTACAGATTCAACTTTACCAATGAATTGGATTTGTAATAAACATTTTCTGTAAGTCCAAGAATGAACTTTTTATCTGGTTCCTAGGCGTAGATAACTTTAGTAACTTTAATAAAGTATCCCAATGCTTTCCTATGAAACAGCCAACCTCGCTCCAGTGAAAATAGGTTTTAGGCCACTGTCACTGTAAGGACATAAAACCTTAATTTATCTCTTCCTCCATCTGTCCCACCTCTCCAGATTAATATGGAACATTTTTGCACATGCCTTGAGAAATCTACTTGCCCACTCACTAGGTGAGGCAGATTTTATCAGGGCAAGCTATTTTTAAGAGATGTATGATGAAATTACGCATGCCATTACCACACATGCCTTTACAATGCGTCCTATACCAGGCATATGTCTTTACCACGCATGCCTTAACTATAAAAAAATTGATCACGCAGATTTAGTTTTAACAGTAAAACTGCATGTCATTTGGAAGGTTGTGGCCTTTTCAAAGGAAAATGTGCGGTCTGTAAATAACAGTGCAGTACCACATCATGCTTTAGTAATATGTTTATTAAAAGTGAGAGTTTTTAAACATGAACTGAAAAACATTCCTGCCCCTGCCCTGATGACAAATGCTATTAGTGAACGAAAAGGCAAGTCAGGGTTAATGTGTATCCTATCTATGGGCTAGATTCTTCAAGCAAAAAGTTTACTATCTTAAATCAAACAAAAGTATTTTTGTATAGCAGACGTTCTGAAATCCCAAGTTTGAAGGGGGTATCATACGTGATAACGAAGAAAAAGGCAACTCTGAAAAATGAAATACATGCCTGGATAACACAATCTGAAACCAGTTTATGGGTCAAGTGCAGTACAGTTAGGTTGAGTAGATTATTCAAGTCACTAGACCTACTGGTCTAGTAAGACTTTAATGATTTTTTGAGACCTAATGCATAGAAGTCAGTGGCTTTCGATAAAAAGTACACTTTCAAAATCAGGCTATAAAACATATAGCACTACTGCCAGTTTGTCTGTGTTCAGCAAAACAGTTTTGTTTCTAATACAAACAGTCATGCTAAGGGGGCAGAATCCTCTGTTAACTATCACTTATATTAGCAGTCAAAATTTGCTTAGTGAACATGGTTGCTAATTTCTAACCGTTAAGTAACCCCAGTTACATATACATGAATGATCAATGGTGTTATGTATTGTACAGAGCAAAGAACATAAACCTATTTTAACTTGCACTTGTGTTGCTGTCTGTTTACTTAGATAATATTGATTGGCCTCTTCAGCTGTATCCTTAAAATTGACCTTTTTGCCCAGAGTTTTTAGATTTTGTCTTGAATCTTTTCACTCACTGTCCAGAATTTGCCTCCATTCCAGGTGGTCACCCTACATCACTCTACCCTGTGGATGCTTCCAGGACAGGCAGTGATTGCAGCCAGTGTTGTCAGACACACTCTACCTCACACTGTGTGATTCTTCTTTCTTACTGTATGATATGATATTGGTGCTCACAACTACCATGCCTTTGGAGCTTTTACTCATTCTTGTGTTTTGACTAATCTCAGAAGCCTCATAAAGGGGCGGTGTAGAGAATCATGTATTTTCCAAGTCCAAACGTCCCTCAGATTCTCAGTTCTGTCTTTACCGTTGCCATTTCCTACCCTGTTAGAATCGTACTTCTCACTCGGTTATCGCCGCTATTCAACGTTCTCCCACCCTCGTTATGTACTCGGCCACCTCTCACATTGTGCCACTAGCCTCTCACCCTCCTTCCCACTCATTCCTACCTCACTCCCCTTTTACATTGCTCTCCCTCGAACCACAAAGTGTGTCTCTCTTTGACTCTGTAACATCCCACCTCTTCGTCCTCTGCCCACTCTCTTTTTCTTTGCCCCCCCCCCCACCCCAAACGCCTCCCCTTCCTGTGTGCCCATTTTTGGCTTCGCCTGCACAGTGCTTGTGAAATCTCTTAAATAAAAAGCAAACATTGGCAGAGCAAATATGTTTCGCCTATTCGAGATCTATTGGTTTTGTCAATGTACTTTACACATGCTCTGCTGTGCAACTTCCCTGAAAGTAAAGAAAATAATAGTGCTATGAAGTGCTCAGCGCTGGCAGTGTCATGGCACCTTTTTTCTTTACTTTAGGGAATGTTGCACTTCAGCCCATGCTGCTGTGCAACATATCTAAAAAAAAACATTGCCAAAGCCAACAGATATTGCGTTGGCGAAACCCACTGGCTTTGCCAATGCTTGTTTACACCTTTGCTATTTCCAGCCCATGTTCTGTCTAGCCTGCCCCACTCCCTCCTAATACAGCTAGTCCATCCATTTATGTTCTAGTCCTTTGTCTCAATCTAACCTCTTTCTGCTTTCTCAGGAGCCAGCCTGCCGGAGTTTCGCAGCCAGATGCTCTGCCAAGGTAATTGAACTGCTTCTCGCATACAGGATGCTTCTTTCACAAATCAGAGGCGTATCACTGCAAGTAACAGCACACATTTTATAGACATAAGACAGACAAGCATGGTCCTGGCAGGAATTGTGCAAGTTTCCTTCACACAGACACAGCTGCAGTTTGAGCTTCACGTGGACAGCAGTATAGAGATGTGTGTACAGTTGCCAATTTACACCATGCCATGCGTGAAACCTTCAGCCACTCCTGGCCTTTTATCCAGTTGAAAATTAAAACAGAACCAATGCAGTGCAGGTACAGAAACAGGGGGACACACAAAATAAACTGAAAATAGAATTAGTTATGGGATGCTCAACACACATGAATGCATTTCATAATTGAATGAATTTTAGTTCATACTGACAGAAACTGGGTTTTTGGTTGGCAGAGGTATGCACTGTGTCTAGGTAGGAACCACAATCCTAGTCAGAGTAAGTTAGATACACACCATAAATTAACCTGTGCTCGCCCTCTGGTAGCCTTGCACAGAGCAAGCAGGCTTAATTTAAGAGGCAATGTGTAAAGTATTTCTGCAACGCTACAAACAGGAACAGTGAAAACACCACAAAAATACTCCTCACCAGTTTAGAAAAATGGATTATGATTTTATAAATGAAGCAAGACCAAAACAACAAAAATCCATCAATTAGAAGTTGAGATATGAATTTGTAAGTATTAAAAGTGTCAACAGCCCTTAGAAGCTATAAGCACCTATGGGTGTTATCTGGCTGCGCTGGACCGGGGCAAAGTCAAGAGTTCAGGCCGACTGCGATAATGCGCGGGCTGGATACCTGAGCCACCAAGGCCTGTTGATGAAAGCACCTTGATCCTGGTCGCAACAGCTAGATGTGGGGTGTAGCCAAACAATGCATCTGTGTCGATCCCGTAGTTGAGATGATGCGCCGATTTTTTCCATGCGACTATGTCGATGCACCAGTTCTGAAGGTGAAGCACTGAAGCCAAGATGAGATGTGCCGGATTTCTCCATGTAGTTGAGGGAATGCATCAATCGTCTCTCACTGCAGCAGCAGCAATGTGGCAGTTCTGGAGGCAGTGCGCTGGTTCCGAGTGTGCTGCACTGGTTTTGTTCCCACAACAACAGAGATTCGCCAATTCTGATTCACACAGCAGAGGATGGATCGGTTCCACTGGAGCAAGCACCTGAATCCACTTACAATGAACCAGGAAGAGGGGCAGGAGGTGAGACTTTGAGATTCCTCAGTTTCAAAACAGGAGGCAAGACAGCATGCTCGTGAAGACCACTCTGGATTCAATCAAGAGTCCCTTTCTGTCTCAGCAGGGGAAGAGGGTAGCAGGCAACAGGGCAGCACAGCAGAAAAGCAATCCTTCCAATACAGCAGTCCAGCAGAGTGCCAGCCCTCGTAGCAGCACAGCAGTCCTTCTACCTGGCAGAGTTTCTTTACAAGTCCAGAAGTGTACTGAGTTGGTAGGGTCAGAGGTCCAGCACTTATACCCAGTTGTGCCTGTGAAGTGGTGGTAACTTCGAAGAAGGGTCTTTGAAGTGCACAGAAGTCCTTTCCTACCGCCCTGGCTCCAGACTCACTACAGGGGGGAAATTCAGCCCTTTGTTTGTGGACAGGGTCCAGCCTATGCAGGTGTAAGTGTGAGGCTCTGCCCAGCTCCTCCCTCCCTCCCTTCCTCCCAGGAAGATGTATGAAGTCATACCAAGCCTTCCTTTATATGGGACTGTCTAGAGGGAATACTCAAGGTGAACTATCACCCAGCCCAATTAGTGATCAGAGAAGGCAGCAGACACCAAATGGCTAAGAGCAGGACGTGTCCAACTTTTTGAAATGCTAACTACAAATCCAACTTTACAACCAAAGAGGATTTGTTATTACCATTCTAGAGGTACTAAACATGACACCATCTCTCAATTGGGAATTACAGCTTATTAAAGGTTAAGGAATCCTCAATGCTAACCTATGAGAGACATAGGCCTCTCAGTAATGAAAAATGAGTTTGGGAGTTTTTCCCGACTACAACATGTAAAACTTAAAAATACATGTCCTACCTTTTGATTACACAGCACGCTGCCCTATGGGCTACCTAGAACCTACCTTACGAGTGACTTATATCTAATAGAAGGGGAGTTTAAAGTTTGGCAAGGGGTTTTAAATGCCTAGTTGCCATAGCAGTGAAAACCACACACAGGCTCTGCAATGGCAGGCTGAGACATGTTTAAAGTGCTACTTATGTGGGTGGCACATCAGGGCCACAGGCCCACTAGAAGCCTATAATCAATGCCCTGAGCACATGTAGTTCACAGTACTAGGGTCTTAAGTGTAAATCAAATGCGCCACATGTGGTACATCAATCAAACCATATTTAGGGGAGAAGCACATTCACTTTAGCACTGCCTGGCAGGGGTAAAGTGTTCAGAGTACTAAGGCCAACAAAAAGAATCAGCAAAAATATGAAGCAAGCAGGCAAAACATTTGGGGAAGAACACCCTAAGGCTGACAAGTCTAACACAAACCAACACAGAAATTACTAGAGTTAAAAAATCATTCACAATAAAAACAATGATGATAGAAAACCTTGATTACAACAGTGTGCGCATCAATGCATTGCCTAAGAGTGCATTTAAAAATATGAGGTAGAACCACCCATTAGGACTTTCATCTAACTATCCACACTAGCCAATTTGAATGTCACTATACGTTAAAAAAAATCCTGCAGCACTCAAGATAGAAATTTCACTGTTAAAATAAAATAACGACTTCATTGCAGGTCTGAATTTCAATATCAATGAAAAGCTTCCTTTGAAGGATTGTACACTCATGAAGTAAGGCAGAACAGCAGCATAGGATGTATGGAATTCACTTTGCTGCTCTATTAGCATAATATGCACTTCCAGAGGCTTAATTGAGATGGTTCAGTTGTAAAATGGAAATTACAAAAAAACGCAAATATTTCTGTGCCTTTTGGTGTATTTAGAAGTTTATTGGAGTAACCATTCTTTTTTAACAGTGGCAGCTCCTCTGTTAGGGTGAGGGAGCGTCACCCCCCTGCTGAACGCCAGCAGAGGCAAGGACTAAATAGAGTGAAAAGAAAACGTATTCATTATTATTTTATTTTGCGTCCTGCAAGCTGTCTGCCAGCCAAGGAAGGGGTGGGGTCAGCCACAGTAAAGCTGCAGCACCAGCGAGAAGTGGGGGGGGGAAGAGGTTGGTCACTGCTAAGTGCGCAAGATGGTTGGGCCAGTCACACAGGGCCAACCAAACCGTCATGCGCAATTAGACTTTCTCCACCTAGCTGTGTAGCTGTGTTGTACAGCTGGGCAGAGAAACCAACACAGGCCTCCAGTCAATGTCTGAGCGCTGAACCGAGGCACTCAGACCAATCCTAGAATAACATTCCCAGCATGTGAGCAGTGCTGGGATTGGGAGCTGGGAGCCTGCGCAGTGTGTGTGCAGCAGTTCCTGGAAGGAGGTGAGGATCTGGAGGAAGGCAGCGGCCGTCAAATCAGGTAAGTGGTTAATTTTTATTGTATTGTTTTTCCCCCCCACCCACCACTTCACATTACTAGCGGCCGCTACTGTGTATTAAAGAATTAAGAGTCAATGAGAGGATCTGTGTGCTTTCCTATCCACAGCAAGAGAAGTAACTATCAAATTGTGTTACAGAGTTACTGGCTGACCACTCAGCCTGGCTAGCTTCTACTGAGATCGGTACTGTAAGGTATCAAATGTAATGTCACTATTAAAGAAATGTAACTTTTAGAAATGTGCTTCTTTCTGACCCAATTTGTCCAGTGACCTCACACAGTCACTAGCCGCCAGACAGCTTTTTGCCCTCTTGGGGAGTCATGTGAATGACTCCCAGGCTTAGGAGCAATAGCAGCCTGCTAAAGGGTGAGGTGTTATGCCTCTTTCACAGGAAGTCACTCAAGGTGTTAGCCCAAAAGGCGAGCTTAAAAGGCGAAGCTGCCTTTGGTGGGTGAATGGTGATCACACTCTTGAGGGCTGCCCTTAGTTCAGGTAGACAGGTTGGCGGCGAGGCGAGACCACTGCCCAAGCCGGTTTCCCTTTGGGGGTGTAGCCCGCAGGTAGACACACCTGTAACTCTAACATCCAAAGAAGGGTTCAGACATCTTGAGAGTAGGCAAAATAGCACACTCTTAGATTGCTAGATGCCACACACAGTTGGAAAGTCATCACCAAGAGGGCACGTTCTATTTTCTGGCAGCCCTGGCACCCTGAACCCCAGATCACATCTGAAGTGGAACTAGGACCGCAGGACTGCCCTGATGACCCCTGGACTTGATAAACAAAAGAATGCACCTTGGGCTAGTGAAGAGCCTGTGGCTCCTGGCTTGGTAAAAAGTCATTCCCAAGCCCCAGACCAAAGAAGTGACTCCAAGAGACAGTCGTCTGACCCTCTGCAACCAGCACCAGGAAACACCAAAGTTGAAGTAGCCCATATTGGTTAAGTCAGTAGCCACTTCTGGAGAATCATGACGGACTGCTGTAGAATGCTCCAAGAGCTGTATACTTAAAACAAGGTAAGAGAGGGGCTCTGTATTCTCAAAAAGGAAATAGAGCTCCGACAAACTGTGAAGTAAAAAATATGTTTTCCTTTTCGAATCCAAAGTTTGCTAATTCATTCACACATGTTATTGGTAACAACTACCGAAATCAGGTATTCACAAAATCACTCATTATAGTGGAACACTTAAATGCAAGGCAACGTCAATTTATAAAAAATCAATTAAATGGTTTATTTGATTCACAAAGTTTCTTTAACCACAATCAGATCATAAAAAATGCATTAGTTTTTAAATAAAACAAAGACACATTAAAAACAAGTTAAATTAAAAATTACTGAATGAAACAAAAGCACAAATCAAGGAGATTTTGAAAAAAGACAGTCAATTTGTCATAAGCCAGTTAATTCGGAAACCTTATGGGCAACAATTGCATAAGGGTTAACTTCCTCATTTGACACAGGTATTGTATGCCCCCTTCCAAATTTAACACAACGGAATTGCGTCGACGCGTTTCGGAGGTTATTCGAAGTTTGTGACCTCCTTCTTCAGGACTATTAGAAATCGAATCTCCTTATCCATAAACGTTTGCCTGTGCGACCAGCGCACTAGGCTTGCAAATTGGATTTGCTGCGCTCCTACGGGAATGGTTTTTTCGATTAAGCACTTCCCTGGGCTTTCAAAGTTCTTCGTGGGTGTGGGCAAAGGACATCTTGTTTACTTTTCCTCACTGCGTGCTTCTTTGTAGGTCACTTTGTTCCTTATGTCAAACAATTCTGAGCTGTTAAGGATTCTTTTACTGCTCCGGGTACAATCAATTCGTGGCTGTTGAAGTCCGACGATCTACGTTCCCGGGCAGCTACTTCCGCGTCTTCCGATCGCGGCCAACATCAAGGCCAAACCATTCCCGTAGGAGCGCAGCAAATCCAATTTGCAAGCCTAGTGCGCTGGTCGCACAGGCAAACGTTTATGGATAAGGAGATTCGATTTCTCCTTGATTTGTGCTTTTGTTTCATTCAGTAATTTTTAATTTAACTTGTTTTTAATGTGTCTTTGTTTTATTTAAAAACTAATGCATTTTTTATGATCTGATTGTGGTTAAAGAAACTTTGTGAATCAAATAAACCATTTAATTGATTTTTTATAAATTGACGTTGCCTTGCATTTAAGTGTTCCACTATAATGAGTGATTTTGTGAATACCTGATTTCGGTAGTTGTTACCAATAACATGTGTGAATGAATTAGCAAACTTTGGATTCGAAAAGGAAAACATATTTTTTACTTCACAGAATGCTCCAAGAGACCAATCCTCACTGGACAAAAGTAGCATCCGAGTAAGCCGGGTCCGGGAGTGTCATATGATTCCACATTGGTCACCCAAAAGGGACACTTGTGTCCACCAAAGGATACGGCTGGTACTGCTGTGTACAGTGACTGTAGCCTAGCAGCTTTGAGTACTCCGACTTCTGTGACCAAAGTCGCCCCGCCTGACCCATGGACTAATAAATAACCACAAAGGCATCCCTGTTGATCACACAGCACTCAAAGCATCCTTTAGCATCTTCCAACTCCTGCAGCATCAGGACCACTCCATTGAAGTCTAAGGCAGTTGTGCTATAAAGTTTGGAAATGGACTTGAAAACACTTTGGTGGCCAGGTACCTGCACAAATAATCCTCCCCCACACCACCTTCCTGTCGGATTTGGTCACCCAGGATGGGCCGGAATAGTCTAAATCAACTCTTTCAAATTTTTCAAAACCTTCCAAACTTTACTGTTACCACTGCTTGGTTGCAGTTAATCTGAGATTTACGTTTTCTTTAAAAATCCGTATCTCGGGAACCCTCCGGTGAATTTTGCTCATCTTGGACTCTATATAACCTATTTTTATAAATTGGCGTTTGGTTTCTTTTGTGTTATGTGGCACTATTATTTCACAGTTTGGCACGGTTAAATACTTCACACTTGTTTCTTTGTTTAAGCCTTGCTGCTTGCAGCCACAGCTACCCAGGGTTGAGTTTAAGAATTAACAAACGAGCCTCACTGGATCCAAGACCGCTTTTGCTAGTGTATTACATGGTAAGGCAGCACAGCTGTACCATATCCTCACATAAGCAATGGGTAGTAGGAGGGGGAAAAGAAGCACATGAATGCCAGCAACACACAGCCCAGAAGGAGAAGCACACGAGAGCTTGCAATATGAGGGAGACAGCAACACATGCACTCTCAAAGAGTACTTAAGCAAAAAGAATAAAAGTAGTTGAGTAAAAGTTAGGACAGAAGCCAGACAATCATAGCAATGGTAAAGAGCCTATGCTGCAGGAGTGGGACAAACACACAAGATGGACAAGCAGGGACAAGGAAAGCCATCAACAACAGAACCAACCACTGGCAAGCACTGAATGGCCTGTAAGCCTCTTTCAGGTCTTGGTCAGCTCACAATAGATATTTGCAACCAGATACTTTTCACGGTTTAGTACGCTTGACTTAATATGGATGCTCTATGTTTAATCAGGGCCACATTATATTTTGGGGACATGGTACACAATCTTGATATTGCAAAAAGTACGAGTGCCAATACGTTTTATAGGTAAAGATATGCTGACATTTGACATAAGGTTCGGCGAGGGTGGAAGAAGTAAACACATGCGGTGAACGGACATGGTTTGCAAAATGAGCTGTCTGCACGCACGTCAAAAACACAATATTCATTGGAAAGCATTACAATCATTTCCCAGGAGAGGTTGATAAGAGGCATATTAAATGCCCCTTGAAGAATCACCTCGAAATTGATGGACTCAAAAAATATCGGGGCTACCTCCTGGAGCTGGAAGAAACAACATTTCAAAAAATATAAATGGGGAATTTGGCTAATTTGGAAAGAGCTCCAATACTAATATTCTCGTAATGAAGGACATATGTGCTGTATGTCAGACGATACCATTTTTCAAATGCTGCCTCAGATTCCCCCAGTTGTAGGAAAAATCTTGTATTGCCAAACGAGCGAGCAAATGTTTTACTTCCAATACCTGGACGCATTAGCTGCACTGAAGCGGCCGCTCTTCAGATGTACACATTCAGCTCATTTTTCAGTTCAATCCTCCCCTCAGGATGACATTGCCGATGATTTGTGGCAGAAAACAGTCAGTCAACCTCTCCAACAAATGCTCTCAGAAGTAAAAATAGTAGAATAGAATCATGGCATCCAGACTATTTGTAGCTCTCAGGAGAGCTCTAATTTGCATGCGGTCAGTAACATGTGCATCTGTTCTTGCGGAGGTTACATGAAAAAAATATTATTCCATTCCCCTACATACGGCTGCTTATAGGTTACGAATTCAATGTTTTAGTGGTACGAGATTAGATTTCAGATTGAGCGGAAAAGAACCAACATTGACACAAATAAAGCCAATAGGGCTGGCTTTAAGTGAAAGTGCTGCTCCATTGATTGATAAGTTGGGATGTGGGTGCCAATATCGGAGTTTGAATGAGATTGAGTCAATTATTAGCTATATGGATCAATGGATACATGGGTGACTAACTGTCTGCCTTGATGGATGAGTAAGTGCATGGATGGATGAGCGCAGAGGCGCAGCGAGTGAAAGCATGTTTAGCTTTAGTTGTGTCACTGCACATGCAATTTTTACAATGAGTGGCATTGGCCTCAGTCCCTTTAACCATTGGTCGCTGTGTCATTCCTTTAATGTACCAGCCATTGGTTGATCGTAACTGTCATTCATAGCCTATGGGGTTCTGTAAATGCACCGAGGCTTAAGGCCATTCCACTAGTGCAGAAGTGGGATGGGTCCACATACGGAGGGCCATCCTTTCTTTTTTGTTTTCTGTGTGTTGTTGAATCTGTCTTGGAAACAATATTTTTTTTGCATTGTTGAATGTAAACGCGGGGAAATAAGTTGCCTGAAGTAAAAATCCTGTCCGTGCTGTTTTCAACTGCATTCAGTGTGAGAAGAGGCTAAAGAAGGCACCGCGTGCTCGCCCTCATAGGGCAGTGCTCTTGCCTGTCAGCAGCACACAGGAACACAAGAGAGGTGCATTCGCAGGTATAGTCCCAGAGCCGCCAGCCCCTCAGCATACCATAGTTCCTCATTAGAGCTCTTGACCACAGTGCCTCGACTTACCACACCTTGGCACACAACAGCTTCCAAGCATACCACCATTCCACAGAACATCACAGCTTCACTCAACATTGCACACATCCTCTGAGCACACCACTGCTCACTAGCACGACAGCTTCTCAACGTAGCAAATCTGTGTTTGTACAATAATATCAGCTAAATGTTTTATGTTACATATAGTATGCACCAAGTAATGCACAGGGTGATATGCTACTTATTACTTTTGTTAAATATGGGCAGGCGCCATAAGTCATGAAAACATATTTAACCAAAACAAGGATGCAAGCAGTCACATTTGTGCAATAATGTAAAATTGCATTAAAGAGGCCTTAATAGGAGAGTGGTTTTTGTGTGTAAAGCAATTGCAACGTTCAATCTGTGCAACGGCTTCCAATGAGAATTTCACTTTACTGTAGTAATGGACGAATTCACCCTTTTCATTGTGTTAATTTATATGTGAACTTGGTATTTATTAGTATAATTTCTGTTAATTAAGTGCTATTTGGCCACATTTATTCTCAATGACAAATATATATACACATATAAATATACCTATATATAAAAAAATGTTTACCCAGTGGCAATCACCACTGGGTGTTATAGTTAGGTCACTATTTCCATAGGAAATGGCTATTTCATTTTGCTTATACCTTTGGCACCGTTTGACGTATCTTCACAAAATTTGGCAGGAAGGTAGATCTTGGTCTGCAGATCTTGCTTTATGTGGTTTAGTGTAAATCTGTTCAGTAGTGTTTGAGAAACGAAGGTTAAATTATAATTGTATATATGGACAGTTGGGTCCTACGGACCCTAGTGAGAGTCCCTCACACTCAATTTGAGGAAATGCCTTTTTGCTTTGCTGATAACTTCGGCATTTGATGAATCTTCAAGAAACATTCCAAAAACATGCTCTTTTTACCTAGCTTGTGCATGTAAAGTTCAGATTTGTGAAAGAAACTACCCAGGTGCAATACATCAGCATCAGTACCTTTTGTTCTATTCCCAAAGGCTGCCAAACTCCTTAACCCATGGATAGGACCATATCAGCAAGACTTGAACAAATACCACCATAGTTTTTATCTGTAAGACAGTAGAAGGCAGGGTCACCAACAAGCAGTGTCTGTTTGTCTAATGTGGCCTCCTTTGGTCACTGAGCAGGGTCTCCAGAAGAGATCACTCAATAGGATTTAGCTACAGCAGTAACTATTTAGTGTCGTGAGTGGTGTGTTCACCCATCCACCAAGCTACCCATTGCTGCTGTGACTCTTTACTTGATTCAATCTGATTTAGAAACATAGATCATGAAAGTATCCATAAAAACAGTAAATCATCGTTCTTGATACAATTAATTAAAAAACAGTGGATAAAAACGGGTGTTACAAAGCCCTGGTCAGAGCAACCTTGTGGTTAACAAAATAATAAAGTTCAATGTTTCACAAGGTCACTCAAGTACTTCCTGCAAAATATGCAATAAAGGCACCAAGTAAGATGCAACACACACCCCATTAGTAAGTTGTCTATAAGATAGCTAAAATTAAATAAACATAAAAAGCCTTCCCTATGATCATATTACAAGTCATTAAAAAATGTATTAATACCAGCACAAATCCTATGTAATATTGTGCTTTATTCAGTTAAGTGATTTCTTAAGAGGTTAAACACTCAGTTGACGAGACACTAAGATTCATATCATTATTTGGTATATGAAATGTCTCCTACCTTACAGGTCCAAAGAAATTAGGCTACACCAAAGCAAACATAAGGGTTGCAAAGCTTCTCAAGAAAAAATAAGGCAGTATGACTTTTGTTAAATTGATGGCGCCTTAAGAGGTAAAATGTATTTAGTTCTCTGTTCTCTGTAAAAATGACAAAAGAAAAACAGGTGACGGCCAGACTGTAGAGATAAATTATCACATGAGCATGGATGCAGGTCGTTAAGAGAATACCTTATAGCGGGAAAGCCCAGCTTCAAAGGTATTAGGTTGGCCTGGAACGTTAAAAGAATGAACCTATGCCGTAGGTTCATAACACTGTCCAGATACAGATAATCTCCCTTCATTAGAGGAGGAATCAGATTGTTTAATTTAACTGCCGTGCTAGAACGGTGGAGTTCCTTCCTCTCATAGGCAGCCTTTGTTAGAAAAAGATCTTTTAGCCTCTTTTTTGGAAAGGTAAAAGCTGGAACTCGGGTGTGTAAATAACTCAGGTAGGCCTAGGGAGTACAAAGTAGATTTAACATACTCTAACCAAGGAATTTTATGTGCGTTGTCTAGTGACAGGCAATTTTGCATGATGGACCAGTTGAGGTCCACTGCATCGCTCTTCCAGATTGACAGCCACAACATTATCGGGGCTAATCTCACCAAGTCAGAAAAAAGGGTATATCCAGCTCTAATTGGGTGACGTTGTTGGAGAATGAGGGAGGAGCGATGCAATCCTCCTAAAGAAGGCATTCTCCATCTTCTGGAGTGGTTCTATTGGAGCTATACCACACACCCCTGCCCCATATGTAGCGGCTGAGATAATTCTGGCGCTATAGATTATTATTATTTTTTATTTTTAGAATTGCTATTGGTTTTGAGCCCAATTTCCTAGTGAAATTAGAGACTGCAGCCGCAGTGCGCTCCATAGATAGCGCCCTACTACTCACCATGCGTGACCAGGATTGTTTGCTGTCAAAAATTAACGTAAAGTAACCTCTTTGACGGCCTCTATTTCTTTCTATTACTGGCAAATGCTCTCATTGAGTTTTAACACACATGCGCACCTACAGTGAAGTCCTCCAAGATACAATGTATACACACACGAAAATATTTACTTTTTATCTTTGTTTATTTTTCATTTTGTAAGTAAAAGTATTTTTTGTATCAAAACAGTGATTGTGAACATTTCACTTACAATGTTTATAATTTTCAATGTTTCTCAAATATACTGAAAAACAAATTATTACAATTGGATATTTATAGAATAATCAAAACACAGAATACTTAGCCCCTCGAAAGGCTAATTAATTCCCTACATTCAGATCTTGCATACTAATCTTGCATACAGACACTCATACCACATACCACACACTAACAAAAAAACACACAATAAGAAAGTGTACAACTGGATGATTAAATTTGTCTAAAAACAATCAGAGAATTTTCATATTTGTCTGTACATTTCATAGTGTTGAATTTACTTTATTCTTATTCTTTGTTCTGAGTATGTCCAAATAGCCTTTTTTGTCCAGTTGTAGCAGTGCTGGTCTACGCACGTTTCGGTGAGCAATGGTTTAGATACACCTTCATCAGGACCAATAAGGATTGAAAAACTTTTCTATGCACAAACGAGGGGACAGATATCTGCTAAAGGTGGGTTGTATGTTCAAGCTTTTGCAAATATGTTGCTATCCTCAGCTACTGTCTTGGTTGGTCGTTGAGATCTCTTGTAAATTTGATCATGCAGACTGCAAGTTTGTCACGAACTGTGGGTATGGCCAGGTCTATATATCTTCTATCCACATATAATTGTGCGGTATTTGGGAGAACCTTCAAAAGAAGATATAATGACAGGAGTTGTTAATAATCTTCAGTATAAACTGTCGTAACGGCCTGTGTACGTGCTGATTAACAGGTCCGAATCTGTTAGTAGCGATATAGTATCTTAGTTGTCAGCATCCCGCGCCATATAATCCATCGTCGTCAAAGTTCGAGGCTGGCCAGCTCCTCCTGTCATTATATCTTCTTTTGAAGGTTCTCCCAAATACCGCACAATTATATGTGGATAGAAGATATATAGACCTGGCCATACCCACAGTTCGTGACAAACTTGCAGTCTGCATGATCAAATTTACAAGAGATCTCAACGACCAACCAAGACAGTAGCTGAGGATAGCAACAGATTTGCAAAAGCTTGAACATACAACCCACCTTTAGCAGATATCTGTCCCCTCGTTTGTGCATAGAAAAGTTTTTCAATCCTTATTGGTCCTGATGAAGGTGTATCTAAACCATTGCTCACCGAAACGTGCGTAGACCAGCACTGCTACAACTGGACAAAAAAGGCTATTTGGACATACTCAGAACAAAGAATAAGAATAAAGTAAATTCAACACTATGAAATGTACAGACAAATATGAAAATTCTCTGATTGTTTTTAGACAAATTTAATCATCCAGTTGTACACTTTCTTATTGTGTGTTTTTTTGTTAGTGTGTGGTATGTGGTATGAGTGTCTGTATGCAAGATTAGTATGCAAGATCTGAATGTAGGGAATTAATTAGCCTTTCGAGGGGCTAAGTATTCTGTGTTTTGATTATTCTATAAATATCCAATTGTAATAATTTGTTTTTCAGTATATTTGAGAAACATTGAAAATTATAAACATTGTAAATGAAATGTTCACAATCACTGTTTTGATACAAAAAATACTTTTACTTACAAAATGAAAAATAAACAAAGATAAAAAGTAAATATTTTCGTGTGTGTATACATTGTATCTTGGAGGACTTCACTGTAGGTGCGCATGTGTGTTAAAACTCAATGAGAGCATTTGCCAGTAATAGAAAGAAATAGAGGCCGTCAAAGAGGTTACTTTACGTTAATTTTTGTTCTCTTCCCCCCTCTTGAGCCTATCAATCCTGTTTTTGGGGAAAACCTTTTCTTAGACATTGTTTGCTGTCAAAAACAACTCCTAGATAAGAGAAAGTCTCTACCAGTGCTAGTTTGCGTGACCCAATGTAAAACAATAGCAGCTTTTTGATGGGTGGGAACCTGACACATTAAGATGCAGGTTTTTGATTCATTTACATGCAGGTCCAGGGATGCCATGAAATTTACAGCAGACAAGGGCGGAGGCATAGTACTCCAAGAGATTACCACATATAGGGATGAAATCAACCACCAATCGGCTAATACAGACCATTATTGCAAATTACCTACCAACCCCACTAAAGAACTCCAAACTTTGATTCTGCAGGTTACCAATGTTGGCCTAGAGCAGGGCTTCCTTAGCAAACACGAACATCCGTTATCTCAATATCAAATCAGCACGGACCCCAGTGATTTACACCTTGCCCAAAGTGCACTAAAATCTGGATAGACCTCCTGGCCGCCCTATTGTCTCAGGTTGTGGGTCTATTTTAGAGCCTCTGGGCCAATATGTAGATTTTTTCATTAGAGACTTTGTACCACTCACTGACTGTTACATACGTGACAGCATGTCAATGATAAATATGGTTGAGAACCACCCATTTGACCCCACAATTGATACTCTGTGCACACTGGACGTCGAGTCCCTTTACACGAATATTCCTCAGACTCTCTACTTGTGATGGAAACTGTCCTTAACAAACGCCCACGACCACATCCAGTTCCCACTGACTTCATACTTCAACTCCTAGAGATTTGTCTAACCAGGAATTTTTTTCATATTCGAGGACCAATTTTACCAACAGGTTAAAGGTACTTCAATGGGGGCAGTTTTTGCCCCAAATCTACCTATACTGTATATGGACTCCTTGGAGGTGAACCACATTCTGTCCTCCACCAACCCCTTCCATACTGGTATTAAACAGTGGAAGAGGTATATAGATGACATTTTCATGATTTGGCAGGACACTGAACAAACCCTAGAGCCTTTCCTACACTGGCTTAATAACAAATGTGGCGGCTTAAAATTCACATTGACACAGGATAAACAATCGATCCCATTCCTTGACCTTAACATCACACATAGAGAGGGTGTACTCATCACCAGTCTATTCCGCAAACCCACAGAACGCAACACCCTATTACGGTATGACAGCCATCACCCCAGGGTGTTACGTGACTCACTATCGTATTCCCAGTTCCTACGCATTAGAAGGAATTGCTCCTTGAAGGAGGATTAGTTCCATGAGGCAAAGCTACTACGCAATAAACTTAGCAGTAGAGGTTATCCCCGGAGATTGGTCCGAAATGCCATGAAACGTGCTTGGTACTGCCCACGTGAGGTCCTGCTTGAAACCAAAACAAGACCATACCAAAATCGTTTGGTCTGTGTCACTACCTTCTCCCCAGTCTCTAACCCTGTACGTAAATCCATTCTAAAACACTGGAACGTACTAAATGTGGGCACTCCGAATCTACGCCCCATGTTTGCGTTTAGGAAAAGCAAAAATATCAAAGATCACCTGGTCCGTGCAGCCTTACCCATCAAAAAACCTCCCAGTACCCTCAATGATCAC
This sequence comes from Triturus cristatus, assembly GCF_964204655.1. Taxonomy (NCBI): domain Eukaryota; kingdom Metazoa; phylum Chordata; class Amphibia; order Caudata; family Salamandridae; genus Triturus; species Triturus cristatus. Next base: position 429,643,301 of record NC_140593.1, read on the forward strand.
TGGGGGCTCCAACCCCTCATAGGACACGTGAAATGTGATTTTACAATTGAAGGCAAAGAGTTTTGTTTTGAGAATATCCGTTGTGAATTAAAAACATTTACCAACTGTAACACATTCAATGTTGTATATGCGATCCTTTGACCTTGCAACAGAATCTATATCGGACACACTACCCAAAAAAACACGCATTCGCATCTGCCAACACCGGAGCAGAATACGATGCAAGACATCCAATGCACCTCTGGTGGAACATTACACTGAAAATGGCCATTCCGAGGATGATATTCGCTGGACTATTATAACTGTGGTCAAACTCCCGCCAAGGGGAGGTGACATTGGCAAACTTCTAAACAAAGAAGAACTCAAATGGATCTTGAAAACCAACAGTTCACATACAGGGTTTAATCGCCTTGATAACTGGACCAGTCTCATCTAAATTCAAGGACTGAACCTGGTCTGGCCCCTCGCAGATTTTTTCATGTTATTCTGTTTCATAGGTTTTTTAGCCTACAATTTTGTTGAAAAGGATTTTAGCCATTATTACTTTGTCACAGAATTATGTCACCCATTCTTCTTTTCTGTCCTCCCACCCGCCTTCACCCTTTCTTCATCGCACTCAATTCAAGTCTTCCTACACTCACTCTATGGAACTCACCCCACTCCAACATGGCCACCGTTTCCATCTTCCAGGCCCTTCTTCACTTTCTGAAAACTTCCATCACAGGACTCTACCGACCTATCAGGGCACTTCTCTCACTACTTGAAGCAGAGCCTTAGTCACCTTTCCCTCTGCTATCCCGGATGCTGACCCCTGAGCAGAACGGCGCATTCATCGACTATTGGTAAGCACGCCTTTACAGCGCTCTTTCAGCTCCTCAATTCCCAGTTGGTGTCAGCCGAATTGACCCCCTGTCAATTCTTTCCAGGTCATTACGCCATCCGAGCACACGCCTGTGGCTCCACTCCCGTGAATCCCTCCAATTTCTTTACTTGAGGTGAGTCCCTGTCCTGTGCATCCGCCACACTACATGACCTCTCTCCGGTACAAACTAACATCGCCATTGCTTTCAGGCCATCGCGAAATCGTATTACACGCAGCCCCTCCTGAAGTGTTCCCTGAAGTGCCCCTTGATCCTCGACCTGCCAGTACCGCATATCTGCGACGGCCGGTAAGCATCATCGTACACACTTTCTTCCTCGCACTCCCTCACTGCCACTAATTCTGGGTACTCCCCCACTCCCGTAGGAGCCCCTACCGAGCCCGGACGTTCCCGCATCCGGTGTTGTCACACCCAGTCTCCTGGCAGGCCCTTCGGACTTCTCCAAGTAAGGATCCTTCTGTACCTATATTCTTTCATCCTCTACCATGGCAACCCCGTCCGCTGTGCAGTTCTCTGAGCCCCTATCCTCTTGCTGCTACATCCCTTGTCTGCCAAGCACGGCGGTCAACCTAGAGTTTCTACCTTTTCACTACGGCATCCTCTTGTCCTTTTTAAATCACGCAGCCACTGCGCCGTGTTTTTATGCTTAAATATGGTCTAATACCCGCAACAGAACCTTTCTCCTCACTCACTGCGACGTACTTGATCTATTTCTCTCTCTTTTCTGCTCCACGTATCCACTGCGCCGCAATTTTTTTGTTTATTAAAATGCTAGTTTACTACCATAAAAGCTCATACTGCTGAATGTATTGATACCTTATCGACATGACAATTGTTTTGACCAAGCGTTAAATGTATGCAGTCACGCTAACTCCAAGACTTATCTCACTCAGTCACTTACTTCTTCTCACTGCACCACGTGACTCATTATTACCACTGTTTTTTACCAATGCGTCTTGATAATTCTTTGAAGCTAAATTTTTTTTGTTCAGACTAGCTTGTGTTCTCTCGAGGCTGTATACCAATGATATACACCCCCCTAATTTTCTACTTATGTCTTCTTCCTCCCTTCTCTTGACCTATGTCTAATTTACAGTTATCTTAGGCACTTATATACATGTATGCTAATATAATGTCATGAAGATGATCCACGCATTGCTCACTTGGATCGAAACGCCGTCGATAGCTTAAAACACCTCATGCACTAAATGTGATATTATTAACTGTGTAGAGACGTTACTTGTGATTTGTTTCTTAAAATTCATACTACTTGTCAAAACAAACAGTAAGCGTTGCCTGAGCCTCGCTTAAATGTTCTCCCTATTTTATGTTTGTATGTTTGTGTAGTAGGATGCAGGCTTTTGTCCCACTTTTCAGTATTTGTGTTTGTTTACATCCAAAAAACTTGCTGATAAATTAAATATTGAACCTCTGTCCGGCTGGATAAGTTAACCAATACAGCACTGATTGGGTCTGTATTCATTTGTTACTTCCTATCCCTACCTCCCTAGGGACCATTGTAGCACAAAATAATATTAAATTTACGGAAGCGTCTATTAGATATTGAAGAGCTACACCCGTTCTGGCTCGGAGGACAACATCTTCTGCATAGGCCACGATCGGTAGTGTGACTGGGGTAAAGGAGGGGACGTCTATTGTGGATCTTTTTAGGGCGGCTTCCACCCCATTTGTGTACAATGAAAATAAAAATGGGGCAAGGACACAGCATTGTCAGACTCCCCTCAATCTGAAAGGGTCTACTGCATTTCCCATCCCTTCCATTCCTGACACACACAGTCGCCTGAGAATACATTTGACGGATAAGAATGATTAACCAAGGGGTCAATGCCCATCTCAGTCATAATTGCCCATAGCTTTTCATGGCCCACGCAGTCAAAAGCCACCGATAGGTCCATAAAAGGCATGTAGGTTTCCCACCTTTTGCCGTGGAATACTTGGTGATGGTCAGGCTAAGATTCAAACATTGGTCGATCATGCCTCGGCCCTTCTGGAAGCCGTAATGAGTTGGCATTAAGATGTTATTTTCCCTTGGCCAGTCCTCTAGTCTGTTTACACACTCCCCATCAGTTTAGCCCTGGAGTCTAAAAGGGAAATGGGGCGGTAATTCTGCGGTTGGAATATATCCCCCTTCTTGAACATTAGGACGATGAAGCTTATTCTCCATGAAGCAGGGGGACCCCTTTTCGGAATTTCGTTGAATATGATGGTTAACACAGGGGCCAAGAGATCCTGGTGTTTGAGAAAGAAATCAATAGGAACCCCATCTGGGTCGAGAGCTTAAGCACAGGCACACTTGGCCAAGGCAAATCTTATTTCGTTCAGGGTAAAGTTCATGGGAGAGCTCAGAGGCTCTTGAGCATCGGACTGGTAAGCCCCAAAAACCCTTTTGAAACGTGCAAGCCAAGTGACTTCGTCCATATAGCTGTCCAATGTTTCTTCTATGTCCTTCTTAAAGAACGGTGTGTTTACTACCCTCCAAAATTCCCTGCTACTATTAAAGGTTGCTGCCTTTACCAGGTTATCCCAGGCCTCTTCCTTCATCTCAGTTTTCCCATTTTTCTGGGTTTTTTTGTACACCACCTGTAGATCCTTAATTAGGGGCTGGTTTCTAGGGAACATTGTTAGAGCCCTACAGAGGTCTCGGAGGGCCCTCGAGCAGGTCTGGTCAAACCTTTGGATTCCTGTTAGTTCTAGGGCGAGTCAAAGACCATTTATTCTCCTCAAGTATCTCTAGGAAGTTTGCAATTAGGGTGTCTGGATCTAAACAATTAATGATCAAGTCCTGTTTATTAGCTACAATCTGTTGGATGATTCTCTTATTGTCTGTATTATCCCATTTAAGTTGGTAGCCATTTTGCCTAGCTAGGATTGGTTTTGACACCCTCACAGATTGGCGAGGAGAGAGTCCGACTCTGGACAGCTCAAGAGATAATAGGGCATGATCGCTAAAGTAGGACGGAGTGGTGTCGGTGTGGATAAACCTTCTATAGTTGAGTGGGATTTGCCTAGAAAGAAGGTTGTTTCAAGACCTCCTCCAGTGGGTACCACTCTGTTATAGACCTCCAAGTTCCTTAGGGCTGAGAATCTATTTAGGGTGTTCCCATAGTCGTGATGCATAACAGTTACCAGAAAAAATGGACAATGTTGGACGTTACAAACCCCTAACCATAAGATGTTGAAGTCCTTAAATGATAGACCCTGATAAAGATTTCCAATTCCTTCTCCAATAAAGTACAATCGATGCCATACTCCCAACAGTTATTGTTATAGTAATTTATCACTATTCAAGCTTGTTGGCACCCTCCCACCCATGCTAAGAAGTGGAAATAGGCGGAGGAATGTTCAAATGTAATAATCTTAATCGCTAGAGTGTTCAAAATTAAGGTTACCAAACCCCTTTGGGTCTGCCTGACAAGGTAGGAACCACGTATGTTTGAAAGGTTTGGTAGCCTTTAAAAAATATTGGACCCGAAGCCCAGGTTTCTTGGAAGCATATTATACCCCTGCCCTGCCATAATGAGACCCACTCAGCATTAACTATCTTATTTGCAAGGCCTGCAACATTTCATGCGAGTATAAGGAACAAGGAGACCCTAGGAGTCAGAAGGGACCGAGGGTAGATACATTTTTGTAAGGAACAGTGGTCCCATTCAAGTAGAGTAAAATAATATGCCACAATTAGTACAATGAAAAATTGGGTTTTATGTTTGTAGACAGTGCAGAAATTATTAGTCAATTACAGTAATTAGTAAGGGAGAAAAATATAAAGCAGTGAGTGAGTTGGTGGCAGGGTAAGAGGAAATCAGCCGATTTCCGGTACCCAGGCAAGTGATTTAAAAGGTGACTGTTTTGTGCACGAAGGTAAGTGTTAACAAAAAGTCAGTAAGGCATTTCATACTCTGACATTTCAATTCGCAATACAATGGAGTTTAGAAATGGTTGTCGACGACGTTTCGATCCCTGTGCGAATGGTGGGATCTCTTCAGGACAGGAGAATGACAAAACTTTGCCTGGGGGGGTAGCAGTGTCGAGTGTCTATCTTCCCCAATCTGGAGGTTAGCGGGCTAAGTCATTTGTGGACCAGCTGTTCCAGTTTTCCTATTATGTCCTCACATGGCCCTACCACAGAGTCTTTTTCCGCAGAAAGCAGAGCCAGAACCGTGAGGTCTTGGGCAGTTTTTGGATTCTGCTTCTGCTTTCTGCCTGATCTTTTCCTCTTGATCACAGGTTCGATTATGGACTCATTTGGCAAAGAGGACAGGGAGAAATCTGGGAGTGGAGGAGCAGTCACACTCAGATGCAGGGATTGGGTAGGGTTAGCTGCTGGTTCCAGCTCCTCGATCACTACTAGCTGTGAAGGTTGAGTGGATTGTAGCAGAGGGTCGCTTCTCCTCCCTTCCTCCAAGGAGAGAAGGCATTCTGTAAGCTCGATTTCTAGGTATAAAACATTAGCAGCTCCGGTCAGGCAGGAGTCAAGTGTATTTACTATTTACCCCCCTGCTATTTGCGCTGTAGCTTTCCGCTTGCCCATCTTTTGAGAATAGCTTGTCCAAATAGTCTCTCACCTCTAATTTGCAGTCCAAGAGATTAAAGTCTCAAATAGAGAAATCACCTAGCGGCAGAGCTTAGAGGGGAGGCCCAGTCCAGCCTCTTCTGGGCTCAGATGGGCGTGGATGGGCCCGCCCTTGGCCCAGACACGTCCTGCACACCGCGGGAACCACACAGTGCTTAAGAGTGCCAAGGAGACTTGGCCATACTCTGGGGCTTGTGGTCTTTGTGGTCCTCTCCTGGACCCAAGGCAAACACTGCGTCCTGCACCTCGCGGCTATTGTGACTCATGGTAGTACAGTTAATGATCTCTCTCCAGGAAGGTTTCTCTTCCCACCCCAGATCTGGTCCAGTAGTACAGAACTGGGAGTTCTGAATATTCTTCTTAACAATCTTACATAGATACTTACAGAACAGTATAATAGACAGTGAAACAACCAGCATAGAGATGGTTGTTCTTCACATTGCTGAGAAGGAAGTATCCTCCAGAAAGGAACTTAGGGCAAGATGTACACATTTTTACAGAATCGGTCACAAACTGGGTTGCAAGTGCAAAAAGTTTAATTCTCAATCTATTGAGTACTCTAAAATAGAAATTTCCTAATTTGTAATAACGTACAGAAAAGAACAAACCGCAATTTTGTAAATGATTTTAAGGAATCCTTAAATTGACATTGAAAATTTAGATAAAATGAGAGGCAGTAGGAGACACACCATTGATTGGTGTACATCTGGAATGTTTTAGGAGGTAGTTCTGGATCTTCTGGACAAAGTATGTTTTCCGCAGTCATGCGAGTACTAGGAATAGCAGAGTCACTGCTCATGTCAATGATTATGTTGTACTAATGGCTGTGGTGAATGTTGCTGGATACAGTTCAGTACCCGATAATGTTAGTTACACTCTTAGAGCACCACAAACCAGTTGGTCCTGGTATTTTTAATTTATTATTTATTTATCTTATTTATAAAGCGCTCTATCACCTAACAGTCATCCTGGGGCTTACATTGAACGTGCACGTCAGAGTAATGCTACACGGAAGACTGACAACAGTTTATGCTTTGGGATTATGCTTTATTCCCTTCTTCTGCTCAAATTTGTGCATGTACCTATAACTAAACACAGTAGTACCTATAACACAGTAACCCATTATTTTATATAACAAATATTCAATTTATATTGGAATATTATCTCTGAAGTAAACTATAAGCTGTAACGATAATATTAATTTGGGGAATTTCAGCTTTTTTTAGGGTTTTTTTTACATACCACCTGACCTCGATTTTATGATCAATTCCTGCAGCCCATTGCCTTGAGCTGCGCGAAGCTGGGATTGGCCACAGGACTGGCAGCTAACCTACTGCGGGCAGCCAATCTCGATAGCACCCAACTTATGGCCAGGCATCACAGAGGTTGACCACAAGGCTGGCCTATAACCAGGCTCGGCACGAACTTCATGCAAGTGCCCATGCCTTGCCCCAAAACTGCAACCATCACCCAACTCCTACTGCACATAGTGTTCCACTGTATTCAAAGAGTTGCCTACAGTGCTGGTGCCCAAACCATCATCGTAGCTGGCTTAGGGGGTCTCCAGAATCCTAGAGAAATCATTTAAAAAAAGAAATTGGTGCTCCACAGCTGTGCTTGGCCAACCCTTTTAGCCATGTGCAACGGGGGTTGGCCACAGAGGGGTGGCTAACTCCTTCTGTTCATGGCCATAGCTGGATTTTCAAATCTACAATGGAGGATGAGAGACACAGCTCATAAGTTCCATGCTTTTATTTGTTGCAATTGGATTTGAGAATCCGTGGAGGATACATGGATTAATAGATCAAATGCATTTAAAATTGGACCTCTTCATGCCCAGACTACATGCTTATTGCTCAAGATCTACTAAAAGGATTGACACCTCACCAAGCAAAGGTATTCCTTTGTGCAACATGCTACTTACATGCCACATGTACTGTAATTATGAACAGCATACAATGCAGCTTTTTTCTGCACTGAGGAATCAAGAATCTTATGGGAGTTAAAATATTGCTTTAGCCCCATTTCGACTCATCTGCACAAAACTAGCCATTGAAGAGCCCAGAGTGGATGAACCTTTTTTAGGAAGTTTTGTAAAGGTTCATCAAACAGCACCAAAGGTACTAGCAAAACATAAAATGCCTTTAGAAAGGAAAGTTTGACCTAAAAATAACCATTGCGGCGGGGGGAGGGGGGGGGGGGGTTCTGGTGTGTGTGTGTATGTGTGTATATGTGTGTATATATATATATTCTGATCCAAGCACTACCTTTTAGCCAAATTTGGGGTAATTCCGTTCAGTAGTTTCGGCTCTAGCCTTGCACAAAGTTTCCTATGGGAAATTGATTGTCACTCTTATTCTTTGAATTTCTCAAAAACTACTGAACGGATTTACACCATTAAAAAAAAAAAAAAAAGGTCGCTTTCTGAACCAAGCTCTACTTTTCTGCCAAATTTGGGGTAATTCTGTTCAGCAGTTCGGGCTGTGGCTCGTCGCAAAATTTCCTGTGGAAATTAACATGGGGAAAACGCGTTTTGGAATCCCCCCTTTTTTCTCAGCCCCAGCTTGATGAATCAACCCCAAACTTTCAGGATAGGAGCTGACCTGGATAGAAATTTTTTGGGAGAATTTCGTGAAGATTCATCAAACGACGCCAAAGTTATTAGCAAATCAAAAAATGCTTTTCCTATGGAAACTAGGTTGTAACTATAACTACCTACTGGCGACCGCCAGTAGGTAACACATCTAAATATATTTATGCATATCCCTTGCGATGATCCTAGAAGGAATTCAAAGCGGCACTCCCAAGTTGGAAAGCAGAAAAGCTTTTTGCTTCAAGTTGCGCAAACAGCATAAATAGACATGGCTAACTCGTTTTGGCTTGGGCCTTCCACTGCAGTAAATATATATATATATATATATGTTTTTTCAGAAGGTCTTTAAAATAACATTGTTTCTATACATGACAAATATTACGGCAATCAAGGAGGTAGATTTAAAGTCTCTAGTAGAGCAGCACATTCTGCATCAACACAGAGATGCTTGCTAAGGTTTTACAGAAAAAAGCATAAGAAAGATTTAGACACTGGTGCTCTAGAACATAAAACAACATTCCAACACAGGCAGCCAACATATGTCGTTCCATATTTTTAACTCAAAATGGCAAAATCCTAGCACAAGTAGCCAGCGTATTTATTTCAATAGGTTTCATTTGGTGACATTTAGAGCGTAATGACAATTGTGGAGCACTGTAGTGTGCAAAAGATGTGCCCAAAGAGGCGCTGAGCCTGCGTCCCTCACATAATCCTAAGTACAGGACATCAGAAGCAGAAAATTGCTTGTTACGAGCACAGCGGCGCCGCGCCCCCCCCCCCACACACACCGCGGGAAAATTACCCCCGCAGGGAAGGGGTTAAACACAGCTGCATGACCTGCCTTTCACCCAACCTGGCTGCTGGAGGCAGTCATTGTGATGTCAGAGCTCAACTGTAATACCTTACTGCTCTTGTGCTTCTGGTTATTCCATCGTTACTAGATGTGTCAAAATTCTGTAATAAGGAATTCGAGTTGGGCATTTATACATGTATTGCAGGCTCCCATTTATTATAGCACATAAACACTGAACAGAATTTACATAACGCACAATATGATCAAAAGAAAAGACTTTTGCAATGCATCTCCTTATCCTCAGTCCTTTAAACCTCCTTGTTCTGAAATGTACATGCTGTCTTTTAAAGGAAAAAGGTCTAAGATTACAGAAGAGCTTTTCTATTTCTCAGGTTGTATTATTTGGCTGTCAGCTTCCATTGAAGTGTTTTACAATTTAGCATAACAGAAAACATCATCAGGGAGGGTTTTGTTAAAATATTTTCAATAAACAATGTTCAGTATTTTTATTTGCCCTTAGAAAGCTTTTTCTGTGCTCCTCATTAAGTGTTCATGTTAGTCTTAGAAGATGCTTGATACTTTTCTAATTCTTTGATTAAAAATTAGATGATATTATTTCTGACCTCACTGATCCCAATAAGGAAACAGCCCAAAGACAGAGTAATCCTGTTTTTATATATCAGGTTGCTTCTCTGTATGGCATGAACCTGAACAGAAAGAGGGAAGAATGGAACAAAGGCAAGGGGATAGAAAAGAAACATGCTCAGTCCCTACCAGTAATGTGTGCTGTTGTCAGTAGCTGATGCAGGCCACATAGGCCTTTGTCAGTGTTTGTTTCATTTTCTTAAGGTTTTTAACAAACATGTTAGGGGAGCTGACGGGCTCCCGCCAAAATGAAAACAAAAAAAATTGCCTAAAAAATATTGCTTTGCACTCAAAAAGTACACTGTCCTAGTCTTTCTAGGCACTAAACTAAAAAACGTTGTGTGAGGATGTGTTCCTTGTGAAGAGCAGAATGCCATCACTCTATTTCAAGTTATCCAGTGGCTGAAGTGGGCAGACTCATTGCCCTATGATGTAGAAAGTGGAATAAAAATGTGAATTACACAACAGAACAATGGATGAGGATGATTAGCTGAAAACCCCTACAAGTATATTTTACATATAATTTTAGCAAAACTAAAGTGCTTGGCCAACAACACCAGACCTGAAGAATCAGCTCCTGCAAAGTTGTCACATGGTTCTTTTCTGGTAAAGCTCCTACCATCTTGACTTATTACCAATAGATATGATTTCCTCTAAAGACCTCTTCTACTTCGTAAAGGACAAATAATGTACTTGTTTAAATCTACCAAATGGATTTTTTTCAAACCCCTCGGCTTCTCCCTACTAGAAGTCCCTAAATGATGGTTTTCTCTTCTTCTCAATCTCTCTCTAATTCCCACTCTCCCCTCCATTTATACCCTGTTCCTTGTCTAATCTCCCAACAATAACTCTTACCTACTTGCTCTCACCTTGCGACTGTGGCTACTTTATCCACCATGATCAGTCTTTTTTGTTTTTTAGGTCGAGCATCAGCGTGCATGCACTGTATGCAAGACCTACTGTAATCACTCACACTGAGGTTCACTTGTGCGTTGCTTTTATTTCCTGGTTCCTTATTGGTTGGTGCCCCCCCATACCTCACTTCCCTTTTTAGGAGAGGAGTACCAGCCAACTACAGTTTCCTTACACTGCAGGTGTTCATGTATTTTAATGGGGACTACCTATTTATTAACATTGCGCCCGCTTCAATTAGGAGAGGGTATAGGAAAACAAGGGTACCCCGATAAGTGAACCTGGGGTGTGTATATGTTTTAGGTGGCCCTAAGGGTCCTTATATGTAATTAGTGCTCCCCAAGGGAGACACTATCAGGGAATTGTGTATACAACGACAATCATGTTGGAGTATCTAATAATGTACAATGGGAAGCAGACCGTCATGTAAGGTAGGGTATTTATTAGCAAAATACAATTGACATTTTTAAAGTAATATTCAGGTGCTCACATAGAAGTGAAAAAACCGTCAAGTGAAAGTGAGGGTGAATTAAAAACTTGACATAGCATTGACAACAAGAAAATGGAACTCCACACGAGTTAACAAAATGCAGGGAGTTCCTGTTGTGGGGGGGGTCGACGATGTTTCGATCTCTTGTCATTGAGATCATCTTCCGGACTATAGGTGAGCAGTCTGAACTGGTTACAATGGGAGGCAAGAGCAGTGGGGTCAATCACAGCTGCGAATCAAATGGTAATTAGTTCTGTAGTGACTCAGGGTAGGGCATAGATCAGTAGTGATCCTGTCTGTTCCGTGCGACCTTGGTGTCCAGAGCACATAAGGGAGAGGAAGAATTAGTTTGAATTGTCACAGGGTAGTGCCCGAAGGCCAGCGCGGGAGCTGGAGCCCAATTCGCAGTCAGAGGGGGAATAAACGGGATATCCACTTGGCTTAGTAAGCTGTGGGTCTGGTTAGTGGTAGGATAGTCAAGATGCATATAGCAGCTCAGGTGATTAGTCCCATAATCAGCTTTAACCCCCTAAAGGCATCATACAAATATATACTGTAAGTCTATTGGCTTGGTCAAAGGTTAAAGAGGAACAAAGTACATGTTGAAATCATCATTTTGTACTTAAACGCAATCAACAAAATTAATTATCAGGTACAAATGCACTTGTTCCTGTAAAAAAACAAAAAACATATGCACTGAGACCAATAAACACTGTCAGCATTAGTATTTCAATAAAGATTTTAAAATGAACAAAACATGTGCCTGTGTGCTCTTGCAGACTTTTAAACCATGAAAATGCAATCCTAAAAACAACCCCTACAGGGCATCACATTTTGACTACATTAGCATGCAACCATAGACTTAGCCCCTAGAGGGCACTTCAGAACATGCATCTCCTTTACACAGTTTCAGGGAACAATAAATGTAACCATAAACTAAGCCCCTAGAGGGCACTGCGCTTTCAGCTGTAGAACAAAAGCTACAGCCTTGAGAGTACTTCGAAACATTTGGAAAATCCTGGAGGGGTCCTGTATTCTCGAACCCTCGCTGCCCCGTGCAACCTGCACCTCTGAGTGCACTCCCTGCCCACTCCCCCCCTTGCGCCCCGCACCTCCGTGTGCAATCCCTGCTGTGGGGACCCTGTCCCCCCCAGACACGGGGAGTGGGGAAAATACCATTACCATTGGGGAGAGACCAATGCTCCCCCATCCTCCCTTTGCTTTGGGGGGTGTGGATGGGATCCCAGCTCCCATTTTAGTAGAAACAGCTCGGAGATGGGTACCTGATCATAGCCCCAGGCCCTGGCCCACCCCTGAGGTAGATTTAGAAATTGCGGCGGAGCCCCACACGCTTCATCACTGAATAAGTCAAAGATCACCAAATGTTAAAATGTTACAATTCTGGCCCGGTGGTCCGCATTTGGGCTCATTTTACTCCTGGTGTTGAGCTCTAACCAACCAGGGCAATTGCAGAAGACCTCCTTATCTCCAAAACAGTGCAGTCCTCACGGAGCTGGTTCTTCTGCAAGGTGCCAGCCTCACTAGCCTCTGGGGGGACCCACTGGTCCTTTAGTCTTTTTTGGGCATCAGGGGGTTCTTCCTTCCAGTTCTCCATGATGTACCAGGGTCCAGCAGTGAAGCAAAGAGAAATCACCAGGAAAGAGAGTCTACGACAATTCTGGATGACTCCTAATTACAGATATTATTATGGAACATGCAGAACTGATTTTCCCGCACAGGTTACAACCCAATTCGACATGCCACTGGTCTCTGTGTGGCAAAGGGAAGTAAAACTGCTGTCCAGGGCAGTTTTCTCCCTATGTGTATTATAAAGTATCACTACAGACAAAAGAGTCAATCAAACTGACTTTCCCTATTAGTGTACATTAACATCATAAGGCCTACCCCAGGTCAAGAACTATCCTGCAGAGTCTCCACTGCGCCAGGCTTCCTGTGCGCAGTTACCGGGCAGAGCACAACAGCAGTCTTGCACGTACTTATCCATCTATCCAGGGATCCAGTCATTAATGTGTGGGAAGTGGAAAAACGATGTTTTGGTCTCCTATGTCAAAAACACGTGAAACCATCCTCAGGACCATGAATTTTAAAGGAGTTTCATGTTGACCCACAATAATGAATATCTAATATAACAATTATAACAAAAAATTATTGATAGAAGTACGCTTATATGTAGGGATAGATGGCCGTGTAATTAAGTGGGTTGCTCATGTGTTGCATTGCAAACAAATGGTGAAGTGTTAAAAACGTGTAAGACAACGAGTATCCATATAAAGATCTTGAAAAAAATGCTGGAAATTAATCCATGGTGATCTACTATTATAATGTCATTAAAATTGGAGCGATAACAATGCTCAAGGTATACACACATTTAGCAGAAAGTAGTCAGTTTATGCTAATAGTTTATAAAAAGCTAGAGATATGAATAAATTCACCAAAGTTGCACCAGCAAGAACAAAGCCGCACTCCAACTGCAGGTAAGGAAACATCCTTTATTTTGACATAGCAGTCAGCTTCTCATTCCGTTTTTATGTCCCCAGGCTTTACGCGTTTCAAGGATTCTATACTCTTCGTCAGAAGCCTTTGATTCAAATCGGAGTGTTCTGTGCATCTCCCATGTTACCTTGCGCGCTTTTCACTTTCAAATAGTAGCCTCAGGTGTGCCCTTGATATTCATTCTCACTGTTGCACGCTGGAAATTGTGGTCCTTTTACCGCACTTTTACCGCCCTTTTTAGTGACTTCAAAGATAACGGGAGAAGAGGAAAAACGTTTAACTTGTTGCATCATTATTTTGACATTATTCTGGAAACCAACTTAAATTGATTATTTATTGTTAAAAGTTATTTAAATTTAATCTGAAACATCACAATTCTTAATGTATATATTACATCATTTTGACTATACCTTATGTTTTCTGGCAAATTTCAGCGTTGTGGTGGCACAAACAAATACCTCTAGAAGACAGTGACTTGTGGTAAAGTCACTGTCTTCTTCAGGTATTCATTTGTAAGTGATTGAGAGAGATAGGTTGAAAAGATCAATGCATCCGCAACTCAGGATGAACATGTGATGACAGATGACAATAGAAAGACTAACAAGAAGGTTAGCAATAACACCTTAACACCACAGATTTTCATTTTGTGGCTGCTTTTAACATCTAAGGCTGTACAGATAAAAAGAAAACACTGGCATACAGTCACCTTACACTCAACACATCACTGGCCCTCCTCTCTCTGCTTGCTAAAGAGGCCACAATGTAATTGGATGCATAGGGACAAGCATAGGCAAGAAAGAAATCCAAGATTTACACATTCATCACAACTAATAAAACTGGAATTTTAGAAGCTTAAATTGAATTATGTGTAATGACAAGATAATAGGAAACTTTTGCCCCAGCCGTAATAATAAAGGAGCATTCATGATAAGATTTCAAGACACTGAATGTGTGGTCTATAAAGTAAAGATTCCAGGGTGATTTAAGATAAGACAACAGAAACATACTATCAGGGCAGGTTTAAATTCTGCAAAGAGCTTGTGATAGTGTTCCGTATACAAATCATCATCCAAATATATTTACATGTCAGGGAATTGAGAACATTAAACAGGGTGCTAGGGATGGAGAACAAGACATGCAACTTAACTTGGAGTGGACTTTGGATTCCAAAAACAGAACACCTAAGATGGGAGGATAATCTCAATGATGACCTTGGATGAGCAGGATATGTAGATGAGTTTCATCATTATGCAATTTACTGGACTGAAAAAAAAAATTGTTAGATGGTATACCGTCTTATTTTTGTGTTGGACTCTCATTTAATTAACATGTATTCTGTACTCCTGTTTTAGTGAGAATGTAATGTTTACATTGTTCAAGCACTGTTAGTCATGATAGCACATTCTAGAGAACGTAGTGTGGCAGAAGCGAATATTTCTAGAAGAGATGTAGAATTGTTGATTTTCTTGTGCTGAAAAAATGGGTGGTACCATGCAGTATTTGCCACTGCAGTAGACAGTTTTGTTTCAAAGTCTTGGTCTACATACTGCTACAGACATCGGCCATAAACAAAGGGTGGTCAGAAGGCATTGCCTGGGGGGTGGGTTAGAAACACAATATGGTTTTTTTGTTAAAGGAACGTACCTTTTGCTGCTGGCCGCCTCCAGCGTCAAGTCTTGTCACGCCACCTCTCCTCTTCCTGCCTGGTCCCAGCAGCCCCTGGGACAGACTCCCTTTCCAATCCCCGCACTGATTGGTCTGAGTGGGCAGGAAAGACGCACTGCTCAGACCAGGGAGTCTGAGGGGGTTTATCCAGCCCTGCTTCTCAATGTGGCTGGGCTGGAGACAACCTAACTGCACATGTGTGTTCTGGTTGGCCTGAGACAGCCAGCCAAACACAGATGGGTACTTAGGGAGTGGAGTGCACTGGTACGCCTCCTACCTCCACACATGCCTCAGCCCTACCTCTCCCAACACTGTGGCAGGCAAATGTAAAATAAAACTATGCAAGAACATCATTTTATTTTACATTTGCTGGCTCAGAGCCAGTCAGTGGGGTGACACTCCTCCGTCATTGCGGAGGAGCCGCCACTGGCTAGTGAGCTTTAATTAAGGCATATATCTATGAAAAGTCTTGTGTTTCTTTGCATAACAGCATCCACACTATGATGGTATTATTGTGTTCAATGTCCATTGGACAGAGCACAGGAATAGTCATTGACACTCAAAATTGCTCAACGTTATAAAGTTTTCTGTAGTGTTATCCAAATATAATTTTCATTATATTTTCTCATATCAAGAGCTCAATTGATACGATGCATACTGGGATAATTTAATATGAAGCTTTCTACCAATACCACAGGCATAACATATATCTCAGACAAAATAACTTAACATGTTAAATTAACAAAAAAGGGATTGGCCCCAGTCTTACTAGTTCACTTTCATTTCACCACACATACTTATTTCCTAGTATACACTAAAGCGAGTTTAGGACATAACTCCTTTTTACACACACTTGTAAAGGTTCCAGAAAATGAAGTATTTACAAACCAACCGTTTGAAAACTAGGTGAGTTTAGAAACTAGTCTGGAAATGTTGAGCATGTGTAGTCTAATAATTATAGAAAACATTAGTAATACTGTTCCTTTGATAACGTTTCAAGATGCAATGTGCTTAATGTTTAACTTCATTGAACTTCTTTCAATGACCTCAACAATTCTGTATTTTTTGTATTTCTGTATACTAGAGTATAGTAACAAAGTCACGTCTGTAGTCAGGAATGTGTAATGTCAATAATTTATTCTGTGTAACAAGATAAATTCCTGTATTCAAAAATGACAAACCAATGAAGTGACGGTGAATTCAAGTTTGGCGCTGAATACAGTAGTACAAAACATTAATAGCATATGTCCTACTATAATGCACAGCAAATTACAATACAATAAAATACCCTCATTAAAAAGGAAAGACACATAGAATTATCTAGAAACAGCTCATCACATCTTGATGAATCTTCAAACTTAAAATACGATTTGCAAACATTATCAACACACCATAAAATATTAGAACAAACAAAAAATAAAATATTTGATCTTATAATTAAGTGTTTTTAATAGTGACTCTGATCACTTTTAAACCACAGCTGCTTTTGAATATGGGGAGACACCAGCCGCACGAGCAGCTTCTGGAGACTTATTGTACCACATATGACAGCCTCACAGAGACCAATGGCTTCCCCTGAGTGTGTGACTTTTTTTCACTGCTCGGCCACTCATTACCACATCGACAAAACCTTATTTTCTGGTTAATTTGGAAACTGGGTCTATCCTTAACACAGTTGCAGAAGCAATGCTCTTAGCTGCCTCTTCTCCACTGATGAAATAGGATAAGCCATTAACTGCTCAGTAAGAGAGATAAATGCCAATCCGTGGCAAAGATCAGTAGGACAAAGGCGATTGCGTTTAGTGGATTGTAAATACCAGAATAAGGACACAAAGATAGTGCATATATGGTTTGTGAAAGGTTATCTTCATGCCACCTTCAAATTTGGGCTAAAGGAGGCTGCAAGTGTCAATTATTATCCCCCTCAGGCTAAGCTCGATTTAGAGGTGGCTAGAGCCATGTCCGCCTCTTCTTCCCAATACTTTCCAAGCACCTCTTTCATCAGGAAGTAGAAACTGGTGCTCTATGAAGAGCAGGCTAGAGGCTGGTAGTAAGCAGTACCCTTCTTGTTCCCCTCTTCGCTGTGAGAAATCAAGGGGCGACACGGTTTCACCCCCTCACCTGCTAAGACACACATCCATGACCATGTTGGAATCACTTAGGGGTCAACATGCCTCCCGTTTGCAGGACCAGGAACCCTCTGCTGTGGAATTCATTTACCTGGCAGATCGACACTGATGGCCCAAAATGTATATGAGGTGGCGGCCTGGGTAGCCGGGAGGCAGTTTGGCTTCCACCAGGCACCAAGGAACATGTGAGCATGCTACTAAGGGCATTGATGTAGTGTACATCATGATCATCTAACCGTTTCACAGAGAAAAAGAGGTTTAGCATTACCCCAATCATGTCACCATGATTTTCTGCTGTTTTGGTATCCTATGTATGCAGAAATATTGACATCTTTAGAAAAAAAAACAGACTCTTTCGACCGATACGTTTTCGAAAGCACTGTATAAACGGATCCCAAAAGATCAGGAATTTATTTCAATGTTGCAGCTGAACATTTACAGTAAGTGTCAGGTGGGTGGCCTGCACATGGATTGACCAATGAAAGTTTCTAAATAACTAAATTATATCATGTCATATAACAGTATATGTCCTTTAAAAGAAGGGCTTTGCAATGTTGATTCTTTCTACTGCAGTGGTCTAAAGCATACACAGTAATATCATATGCATTTAGGATGCACAAAAACGCACCAGTGGCTAACCTTTAAATTAACTAAAGTATATAGAGTATATCTACATGGAATGTTGTGAATCATTTAAACATTCATATTTTCAATGTGCATTTACCTTCCAGTTTTTAGAAATGAACACATTGACATGAACTCAAAAAAAATCTGTGTCCCTTTTCAACCGTTTTTCAAAGAAATGAGGCTTCACTAAATTCTTGTCTCTTTCAAAATCACAAAAGTTAAATTCTCACTGCATGCAATTAAGCTTTCTGTGTTTAGACCACGGATGTGGTGGGCTTCAGTGAGCACATTCCAACACAGTGTATAAATTGCAAGCAAAGATTACCAATATATTTTACAAATATTACACATATTCGGAACAAAACTTCTCAAAAGACTTGCACTGCACACCCCATCAGTAGCTAATGATAACACGCAGGCAATCATTTTTTGCATCAGTGCATTTGCATTGAACGTCTTGAGGTTATATGGAGGGTGTACCGCAGTGTTCTTCAACAACCCTTACCACAAAGCACAGTTTAATGGCATAATATATATATATCACACATCGCAGAAAGTAATAGTCCAGTTCAGTTCCAGTAAATGTTCATAACATGTTAATTATGCAGTCGTTGAGACACCTGTACACTGCAGTAACAGCCAAACCATTAACAGCCATTATCCCGGCCATTTTAATGGTCAACTTGAGTTAATGTCTTAAGGATAAGGAAGTGTCTCTCTAGGTTTAGTGTGCAAGAAGGTCTTTTTAAAATAGCAAAATGTTTTTCGCTGCACTTCACAGAGGCCGACTGGATGTTGCATGTTCTATTTTTATAATAAAAATGGCTATAAACACATGTGGTACATGGCTTTCAAGTCACTATCGTGTCATTCATTAATCACAGTTGCGAAATCTGAATATCTGCTCCTTTCACGCCAAACACCAGTTAGAATTTAAAATGACTTTACTGTCCTAGTCTCACTAATTCATCCCAAAGATCGGCCTCTCACAAAATGCTAACATTTAGTATTTAAAAAAAAAAAACCTACACAAGCAACCGCTATCTTATGGGTATACCATGAACCCCAGAGGAACAGTGGACTCCCTGCGTCATTCCCTACACGTTCTCACGCCAGGTGAGCGTCCATCAAAGTGCTACAGATTATTTATGGCGGAACTATATACAAGTAAAATAAGAACCAGGAAATTCGATAAAACACAACATTGGAGAATGTCCACGCGGGCCAAGGAAAAGACCTGAAAAATGGTAACAGTGCATGCACATCTTCGACCATGATAAATGCGTTTCTTCGATGTCTTGCCTTTTGAGCATTTTACTAGTAACATGTTTTAAAACGAGGCTTGCATTTTCAAAACAAGCTCAGTTCTATCTAAAAACACAGAAGAAAGCATGCTACCTCTGAATAAATAATTCTGACTGATGACTACAAATTTCTGAGTTGTCTGGTCGTAAGTCTGTGTTGCCGCCATGTTGAACAGAAGAGTCACATTCATTCTCGATCTAGAATTCCCCAAGAACTCACCGAAACATTGCATTCGCCATCCTCTCCCCAGAGTCCTGCAAAGCCTCTATGCATCTGAGTTCCAGGTGTGGAGCACTTTCACAGCATCCTGTAGGTCTTGACTTGCTGCTAGTTACTTCAGTAACAGTCAGAGCATCCTAGCTACTCAGGAGGTGTCAGCTGGGCCACCTCTTCCAATGAAGCCATCCATTCACATCGTTTGAGCTTGTTGGTATTACTCATCTATTAAGGTTCCCATATAGCCCATTGTCTGTTCTGAGAAACCTAATCAGAGTTTGATCCAACATTCTTTATTATCCATAGTGGCTTAAATATGATTGTTTCAAAAGAAGGATACATTAGACCGACTGCTCTTTGACTCCCAAGGTAAACAAGAAAAGAACCAAACTTCCACCAAAAAATGGCACCTAGGTTAACTCTAATCATGCACCCTACTAGGAATAGATTGTGAAGGATGTGAGCCGCCTTCTATGCTAGGAGTGGAGCCAGCTCACTGGGACCCAGAAAGTGTCAGTTTCAAGCCTGTCCAAGGCCATTTTCAGCTCAGTGTACGCTGTGGTTAGGTCATCATTTACTATGACCTGATCGAAGAGATGATTGTATTGACTTTCAATCAACTGGGCAGACTTCACCATCTCTTGAAAATCTTCCTCCTGCACAAAAGACAACACATGAAGACAGGCATTAAAAAAAAAATCAAATTCATCAGGTGGTTTCCCCTAAATCTTGAGATGATTTCACTTTAATTTATGTCTTACCCATTTCTACCATGAAAGAACTAATTATTTACCAGTACACAATTTCCTATCAATAATAAAACAATGAAATGCATAACCACAGCAGTTCAAACAGGTTAAGAGCATGAAGATGGCACTGCATGAAGGGCTAACGCAGCTTTTGGAATGGGCGACATCAAAAACTTCAATTCCCTGGCTAGTAAAAATAGATGTGAAAAGCATTTGTTGTAGCAGACAAAGTATTCCAATTGGTCAATTTCGCCCTTTCTTTTATCTTCCCACATCCTCACCGCCCTTTGCTACAGATTCTCTTCTGCTTAAGCCTCTGCCCTTCAAAAGGAGTGGTCTATATTTCAATTGCTCTCTGGCAGTATGACCAGGGGGGTAACACAAGCCCCGCAGTGCGGGGGCCCCCAGCTGCAGGGGGCCCCCTCAGCCCAGTAATAAAACCTGAGCGCTCCGTATTAAATCCGGATCAGTGGCCCCTCTGTGTACATTGCAGGGGGGCCCCTTAAACTTTCGTTACGCCACTGAGTAAGACAAGACTTTGGAACTCAGGTCTATCGGCTCTGCAAACCATCTACTATATTGCAAATTGTGAGTAGGAAGTGAAAACCTTTTGGCTTCAAATGCATTTTCTATATAGGCCTTAACATTACAGTCTTCGATTACCGACCTAAGAAATGCCTTGACATTCCACAATGGATATCCTCTTCTTTCTTCCTTCTGGGCTAGATACGCTCTCACCTCACATTATTTTTCTTTTACCTGTTCCCCAAATTGTGGGGCTTTGCTGATTTTCTGTTCTTATCTGTGCCTTAGAACACACATGATCATTTCGCTACCCTTGGTTCCCCTCCCTGTCTCTTTTCCTATCCAATGGTTGCATGCTTACCTATGCCCAATTACATACACTTCCCTCTCGTTTCTCACCCCCCCTAATTCCTTAAACTGATTTTCTCTCTTGTAGGTATACTCAACTAAGCAAACTTTTACACTTGGCTGCAATTACTGCCACTTTAGTATTGGTAGTAATACTTCACTTTCATACCTATTGTGGACTTGCACTAATGTGATTTTATAAACATATGCCCAAATTTGAAAAAACTTAACTGTTATCAACTTCGAATCTTGCATTCATTGAGCTGTCAAGGCATGGACATTTTCTTCCTAAATTTAGCATCTGAAAAACACTCACTTTATCCACACGATAACATCACTCCCTTAAACGATTTCACTGATGCAAGGCAAAGGGTGGCCCAGAGGCCCTTTGTAGACAAACATTCAACGAAGCACCAAGAACAATGCAACAACTGATGAATATTTCACTAGGAACAGCCAGCGATCCCAGGTGTGACCCGGCAGAAACAGAGAGGAGGTACAATCTTCCTTGACATTCTTTGTTCACCTTAGACGTTTCTTCAGTTGATTTAGCACAGTATGAGGGGTACATTATATTCATGTGTGAACTGTACTAATATATATTCAATGTTTGGTTGAACTTTGTGCATATTAAAATTAAGTTTATATATCATCATAGGAGAGTGAAATTGTGACGCTATTTACAGGATTGATTAATATTTCGCATGTATTTAGAGAAATCATGTAATTGTGCACGTATACAATGATTAGCAGGTAAACTAAATGTATTCACCGTTATAAGATTCATAGAAAGGCCTGTGTAACAAGTGCATATTAAAGAACGCTCTTAGGTTAGCCAGAAACGTAGGCCTAACTTTTGTTTTCTTAAAGGTTTCATTTCTCCTCGTTTGCTCTTAGGCTAGGGGCTAATTCAAATGTATGTGTGTAGAAAGTTTTCCTTACACCCCTACTGCAGGTGCAGGAATTTGACCTCGTTATTTCAGATTTAAGAAGATACATGGGAGGAAAGGACGGCCTTTTAGGAGCTCGGACAGAGAGAAGGGAGGACACCTTCCAAGCCTGGTGAAACTTGGGAACCAAGGTCGGTGGACAGAGCTGTAGAATTAAAGGTGTTCACTGAATAATGTACCATGTGACCCGTTAGGGATGGAACTGTCTTTTTGTATTAGGCACAGGAACAGATTTGCAGGACTTCTGCTTTTGACTGAGGAAGGAGAGCATCTTAGAACGAGCTCTGTAGCTTTATGCTACTTGACCCATTTAACTTGAGTGTACTTCTTCGGAAGTCAACACATGCGGACACCTTTTGGGAAATTCTTCTGGGAAACTAGGAAGGGATGCCCCTTTAGAAGTAGAGTAGGGACAGATTATTCTTTAATTCGGAAATACAAATGAAAAAGGATTTGGGCACAGCGTCTATACTCCGCTCTGTACTGATTTTGGAATTTATTGTTAATGTGCTTATTGTGCCGTATGAACTATATTCGTAGATTGGGCTCGGTTATTAGTTTTTATGTATCTTTACACCTTGATTTTAAGGTGTCTATATTTTGTTGTTCCTGGCTTTGTAATAAATCTACAAAAGCTAAATTTAGAGTTCGTAATTATTGGAAGTTGAAGGGAGGGGAAATGTATAATTTATAAAAATGTCTTCTTCCTTCCACACTTCTTAGCAGGCAATAATGACCATCGGCCAGTCAGTCCTGAGTAAATCTAGGACACAGAATTCGGCCTCATCAAAAGCAAAGTACCACTCCTTGGAACTTGCATACCTAAAACATAGAATCTCTAAGGAGCATTTTACTAACCTGCACTCATTTTAACCTTGATGGAGGTCATCAATAGGGTTACCCTACCACAATTTTAACCAATCAATTAGAGGGGTGTGGCAGAGATGCGCGGTGTGGAAATTACATGAAGTGGAACTGTGCACCATTAGTTAGGGTCATACTAGCTCATGTATTTGGCAACATCAGGGAAACAGACTGGGTGGTAATAGGAAGGATTTTGACAAATTGGTCTCCGTTCCCAGTCTTCTTGTCCATAACTATAGGACACATACTCAATTTGTATCATCCAACACATACGTTTAAATTTTTTACTGTTTTGAAAAGAAACACAGAACAGTTCTAGGAGAAGATTCAATCGTTTCCCTCACGGCGACGGTCTGCTGCATAATGAGTCTAAAGTAAAACTTTATTTGAGGGCCCTCTGGACGATAACTACTGTGTGATCTTGAACCCTAAGAGGAGAAAAGTGTACTAAGCATCATGAATTATCCTTTGTTTTCAGGAAAGGCGATACACCTATATTAACTGAGGATCTGCACGGAAGAGTTGGGGAATTCCAGAGCATTACCTTTTCAAAAGAGATAGTAACCCATATTTTTTTTTTATTAAATATCCAATAATATAAAGAATTATCTATCTTTGACCTGCAAAGGCTACAGAGTAACAGAGAAAAAAGCTACTTTCAGCAACCTAACAATATTTCCGATGATTGCGTTACCTTTCTACAGATTCATCACTTTGTGAATATCTTCCAGGCAGCACACTAGAAACAGAAACAATTTTGACAGCAATTGCTCTACTGCATTGCCATATGGCACCATACAGACTCAGTGACAACTGTCTGCCCAGGAAGGGATGACACCTGAGTATATAAGGTGCTGAATGTACGGCAGGTGCCATGTCAGTTCCTAATTCTTTCTCTCTGTTTTCTAGAGGCAAACGTGGAGGGAGAGTAAACAAAGAGAATCAGTCTTAAAGATAACCCAATGCGAAATAGTGCATTTAGTCACTGCTTTGCTCTTTTTGGCCCATGCACAGCCCACAAAGAGCTAATCACCCACTCTGTCCTGTTGAGTGCACCTGATGTAGTATGATATTACACACCTGAGATCCTGGCTTTGGGGCAGCCCCCCAATTTGTTGGGATTTAAGCGGAGGGAAGATAAATGGAAAAGTGATGGATTGTTCCGGGTGAAAAGCAGAAGCCACTTATGAAAAAAAAAAAGCAGGCAGGTAAGAGCCAGTTTATCCTGGTAGAACAGGGATCTCCAAAGTCAGTCCTGAAGGGCCAGATGCATGCCAGATTTTTAAGATAATTACATTTATCTAAATGGAAATATGCTAAAAATCTGGTATGGATCCGGTCCTCCAGGACCGGCATTGGAGAGCCCTGTGGAAGAATACTGTTAAAGGTGGTTAAACCAAGTTCTCCGACCCTACAGGCTAAATTCATTACCACCAAAAGACAGTCAGAAGTGAAACAGAGCTACTGAGATGCTATGAGAAATGTCAATACTAGATTCAAATCCCACTGAGGAAAAACAAATAGAGTGGGAGAAAAAGTGAACCTTTGAGAAGACACACTGCAAGTGATGACTTAAAGAAGGCAGTTGAGGGGGTCACATGAAGAAGACTAGCCACTGTTATGCTCAGCTGGGCAAGAGGAAGGGTAGAAGACTGGAAAGGCATGAATGAATGGCTTTCAGACCTTTCGATGAACACCCCTGAACAAATTTATATGTATAAATGGATGTTGTAGTGAGTTTGCCTGCAGCTTGAGGTGGTAAGCAAAAGGTAGAACACTGGTGCTGCTCAATCTCCACTCATGCAGCCACAGCGTTTGGGAAATGCACCTTTGACTACTTAGGGCTTACTCTTAACGAGCAATATGGATGGTCACCTCAGATTCACAAGTCCAAACTCAGACTGGAACATTAAAGTGATGGCACATTAAAATGATGGCCTTCTGAGAGCGCAGAAGAAATCCAGCTTTCGTCAGGTAACACCTACATTGCAAATTTACAACTTGGGAGGGGTCTCTCTATGGTGGGGAGCTCTGGGGACATTCTAATGTCAATTATCTGGAGTTGATGGAAAATCGCTTTCTACAGCTTCTCATTAACCTTCCCCATAGCACTCCACTGGTACCACTTCACTTAGGTCTTGGCATTCGCTCACTAAACCATAAAATAAAACTCAGACCCTTGTTTTACTGAAGGAGGATCTAGTCCTCAGTAGACCTATTACGCTATCGGCTGGGCTTGGAAGAGATTCTGAAACTTTACGGGGCCACCAGAATTCCTTGGTTGGGGCATATTAGGAATTCACTTGAGGAGATCGGAAGTGACGACGTGGGCTCTACCGGAAACGGCCAGAGGCATTTCCAAGTCTATGCTCAAGGAGCTGTATTGGAGTCACGTAGACGGTAGATTGCACCAAAATGGGGGAGGGGAGGGGGACAGGTCATCTAACTTCTACCTTTTTGGGATTTAAAGACACATATCTTCTGGAAAGGTATAAAGACATAATTGAGACTCCGGGTGCTAAGACATTTTATATTTATTTCCGAATTGGGACTTTGGCACTTCAAACCTTTACGGCATAGTGGCAGCACACACTTGTTGATGCTAAATCTGACCTAATTTGCCCATTTTGCCCACTGGTTAAGAAAACTGTAGATCATGTCTTGTAGTTTTGCTCGCAGTATCATGCACACAGGAGGAAATGGATTCTGCCGTTATGCCATAACTTGGGCATTTGGGATTACAAAATTGCAACCAGGGTACACAGCTCAAGTAATTGTTTTTGCTGTCTCATGATTTCTTCTATATATGTGGAGACACAGACAGAAAAAGACTGCCCCATTGCCATCCAATACATAGCGCTTAATAGGTTTGTGTCTTAGATGCATTCCACTGTCATTATGTTTTTGCTTTAATGGACTGTGCAATAGAAGATAATCTGTGAAGGAGTTGTTGGATGAAATTCACTTTGCATTTTAAAAATGTTGTGATGTTTCCCCCCATATGCTGCTAGTCTTAACTGTTGGTATTTACCCCTACATGCTGCTAGTTGTAACTATGGTAATACAGTTTAAGTATTTTAATTTGATGCTTTTTATTGTTTCAAGTTATTGTGTTTGTTTTTATGGTAATTGT
The DNA here is from genome assembly GCF_964204655.1 of Triturus cristatus. Taxonomy (NCBI): domain Eukaryota; kingdom Metazoa; phylum Chordata; class Amphibia; order Caudata; family Salamandridae; genus Triturus; species Triturus cristatus. The sequence continues at coordinate 429,669,234 of NC_140593.1, forward strand.
TGAAATACAGCTTAATTCTGATGATGACCACAATTTCTGACAGATACCATGCTGCTTCAAAGGCAGTGTGCTACATGACTATGACTCCCTGAAAATGTAATTCTAGACATTGCTTTAGGAACAATGAAAGATCGGAACATTTGGCACAGTCTTTTTTTCAGCTTCTGTGGCAATGTATAACAAGATCAAGAAGAAATAATTCTGTCTGGCCTGCACCTAATTTGAAGTCAAATGCGAGTAAACTTAACTTACCTGGAACACTTGGAAAGGAAAGTGGACAGGATTATTTGTTATTTGAAAGCAATATAGTTTAAGAATGGAGTCTCTTGCTGATCTCCTTGTATAGGGTTATGCTACCATAAATAACCAATAGTTTGTTTTTATTGCATAACAAATCAACAACTGCTTTGAACCTTGCCAGCCTCTGCCATTTCTTGATGCTAATAGCGCTCAAGTTATTTTTTCCGCTTTTTTTAAAATCTTTCCTTTTCGTTTTTAATTTTTAGAAGATGGAAACCTGTTCATTAGGATGTATTTGAAGCTCCTCCAATCTATCAGCAACTATTCTATCTCCACATACCAATTTAATTAGTAAAGTCTGCTATTTTGAATTCTAGTTTTTCATCGCTCTAGAATGCTCGATCTCCTTAAGCTCTGAGTCCTCAAATCTCTTTGATACAGCTCTGATCATGATGTAGCTTTTCCCATGAATTAGTTTATACTTGAATGACTGTGGACAAGACAAATGGGAAAGGGGATTGTCCTTTTTCCTGAGCTCCTTTTTGAAAAAAAGTAACCATCACTTGTGCACACCGCTTTCCCTGGGCGTCGAAAGGGATTATGTTCACTTGACTTTATTCAACTAATTCAGTTGTTACTTCACATACTTTTCACCACAATGCCATGATGGCACAGCTCGCCCTTTGGATGAGTGCAGTAATGTATCAAACATGAAATGCTGAACTGCAACAATGTAAATAGAAGAGACATTTCCATGCTATAGATCTTTGGCTGCGTGTACCCTTTGCTCTATATCTGATTGGTGAACATATTGTGGCCCTTATTAGGAGTTCGAGGGTCTGCCTGCTGCATTAGGACTGTTGTTGTTGGACCGCCACGGGACCGCTGCTGTCGCCAGGGATCCATGATCCCTGGAGATGGCACAGCGTTCTGAGGCCCCTAATATGCTGGCGATGTCACTACAGCACCGCCAAGCATATTAGAAGTTCCCTCACCACCACACTTTTCATGGCCGTGAGGAAACAAAGGGGGCCCTACATGGCCCCCTGTTGCCCCTGCACCATGTGGGGCCCCCTGTGTGCATGCACCCCCAGTTCCTGGAGGGTATGGACTTTCCAGTCTGTGCCTTGCAGGAACTGCTTTTGATGCTCTCATTGCGATGCCCTTTCAAAGACACCGCAGTGGGGCCACCAAAGAACCGCCCACCAAAATAAAACATAAGTCGTACTCTGGAGGGTGAACTTTAATGGCTTTGCCGGTATCGGAGCGGGTCAGCCCCGCTCTGAGCCCGACAAAGTCATAATAAGGCCCCAAGCACCCACAGAGAACAAATACTTTAAACCAGCATTTCCCAAACTGTGGTCTGCGGACCCCCAAGGGTCCGTGACACATTCCCAGGGGATACGCGGGACTCGAGTGCCTCCCGTCATAACGGTCACAGAAAAACAAAAACACCCATGCGCCACAAGAGCTGTGAATGACAGCGCAGACGCAGCAAGACCACAAACAATATCTGGCCAATCACCCTTCAGATTTAGGTGCAAGCTGAAGGGTGATTGGCCTTAATTTATTATTTGATTCTGCCTTCCTGCCTTGGAGTCGCGCTCACGCAGCAGTGCGTGTCCCCTTGTGTTTATACCAGCTCCAAAGCGTTTTGCGGCGCAATGTACCCTCTCCACTTTCTGCCCTGAATGCAGAGTACAGCTGTGCCTCATGTTTCAAGGCTAAGCAGCATTCGGCACCTCGGGCCGGCAGGAGGGCACTTCACCCTGGAAATCAAAGGGAAACACATGAGTGTTTTACAGCTACACAAGGGGAATTAGCAGCAGCCTTTTGATAGGTCTGACTCTAAACATGTGATGAGCGATCAGCTTGTTATATGCTAGTAGCAGTGAGGTTCATTTCTGCCGTCAGGGTTGGTTTCATGGAAAGTGTAGCTGCAGTCCAAATAATTGAATTTTAACATGGTTTATTCATGGCACATTATACAATCTATGCGTGTAAGCTTCATTATCAAAACCATATTTACCCATAGCGGTTGCAGCGTGATTGTCATCTTATCAAACTAAAGTACTTTCCCCCACAGGATACACAACCCTGCCTTGATGACATACGCATAAGTTTAAAGCGAATGCACGCATTAAAAAAGTGTTTCATTTTTATGTTATCAGCCTCATCAAAGTGAAAGTGAATAACGCTATAAAAATCCAAGTTGCTTTTTCTAGAAGTGCGTATGTTAAACACACTTAAGAGGGTCTTGTTAATCTACCTCCTGCTCCGCCCCGCCCTATCACTGAATAAATGGAACCCATGACTTCAAGGGGCTGCACGCGTATTTTTATTTTGCTCACTATGAGTGACTCAGTCATGGAGGTAGATTTGCCATTCCTGAATAATTGTCATTCATAGCTCATGAAACTAAAACAGGATTGCTGCTCCTTGAATAGGCAGAAACCAAAAGCCTGCCACTAATGCCAAGTGCGTTGTCTGCCATGAATGAATTAAGTACTTTATGTTACGACTAGAAAACTGTCAACCGGTTTACTAATCTGTATTGCTTGCATTTTGCTAACTTACGGGTACACAAATGCACTTAAAATAACTTAATACGCTGCACTACATAAAATCAGTGTTTGATCCCAAGAAGATTAAAGTGCTTCATTGCTGGCATGGCTTCTCACCTACTGAAAATGGCGCATCAGGGCCGAATTATGGTTTTTTTTGGGTCTATGGCTGCTGCGGGGGAATGACACATGTTCAGAGTGTAAGTTACCGTTACTTGGCAGGCAGGTAAAACTAGATGCAGCCAGGATCAGCAGTAGGGTTTTCACGCTGCTGTCCATTTGCCCACTTTCCATAAGCCCTTGGGTGAACTATATGTGCTGTCAAGCTTTCATCCTGGCTTATGAGGGGCGAAACCCTAAAACCGGTCCTAGGATGCTTGTTTCCGGTCCAGAGTGGACCTGGCCTGGCTGTTCGGGCTGGACGGTTCCCATTGGGCACACGGTCAGGACTGATTTGCATATGACTGGGTTCAAACTGGAATGGCATGGGGAGCAAAGAAACAATGGATTTAGGCCCAGATCTCTGTATTGAGGTTAAGGTTTTACTTCCTTTCCCCACCACATATTTATGTGAAAAAGCTTTCTCAGATCTTATGTATCTAAAAAATAAATACAGAAATCGTTTGGAAAACGTAGAATCAGACCTGAGGATTCAACTTTCCGAAATAAAATCAAACATTGAAAAGTTAGTCACCGAGATGCAGCACCTTCCGTCCCATTGAAATGTTTTGATTTTTGCATATTTTTTCAATATAAAATAATAAATGCTTTAGTAATTTGAGTATTTGCTTGGTGTGTACGGTTTTGTGAATTTTTTGCGAATTACTGTTTTAATTTTTGAAATTTTTATAGTACACTTTGCTTGGGGGTCCCTGGCTTCCAGTAGTTATTCAGTGGGGGTCCTCAGGAGTCAAAAGTTTGGGAACCACTGCTTTAAACAATTACATTTCAGAGCACAAAAAAAGGGGAAGACCAAAAAAAAAAAAAAAAAAACTGTCATCCACGACCATAAAGAACAACTTCTGGGTGCAGGGATCTAAACATTTTTTTTAAATAATGTTTTTGTAGCCAAAGAATAAAACACACTAAATTTCTCCTTACATAGACATCTTTCTTTTATAACCACCTATAATTGAGGAACATTGCAAATCTAGGGGAAAGTAAGTTGTGTTGTATTTGAATAGTTATTAGTCTATCAGAATACAAATATTGCTAATGTTCTCATCACTACAGAGTGATATCAGTCACGTGATAGTTTATAACCCCATACATCCTATGGTCCACAGACTATCATTGTCTGTTTTGATTCTAAAATACAATTGTTAAAGTTTGCATGTATATATTGGTGTCCTTAGGGCATGGAATTAAGTCAAACTGACCAATAGAATCAAAGTTTATGTGTTGATCTTTCTCCGGAATTTTATCTGAAGTACTCTTTAGATTTCAGATGGTGCAGAGCATTCGATAAAACAAGAAGCTCCGTACCTTTCCGAATGTTAAATACTTTTATTTGTGAAAAATACATTTGCTCTCCACAGCATTACAAACACACCACTTTAAAAGGATTTTTACGGGAAGATCAGCACAGCTCATGTGAACAAGATTAACAAGCATTTTCAATGCAATAGGTCTCGCATTATTAAAGTTTGAGCTGTTGGCATTGCTAATAATAATGCAACACCAATAGCAGCTCAAAGATTCAATAATGTGAGACCTATTGCATTGCAATTGTTTTTTTTGTTGTTTTTTTATATAGCACGAACTTGAGTGAAAGGTGTGTATTTATGTTGCATTGAGTACAGTGTAATTATGTGTTGTGTTATTATGTGGCACAGAGTGGTATTGTGTGGAGTGTATTTATCTTGCATTAAGTAGAGAGTAATTATGTGACGTGCAATTATGTAGTACTGAGTGGTATGTGGAGTGTATTTATGTTGTATTGAATACAGTGTAATTATTTGATGTGTAATCACACAACCACACGCACACAACCACCCACACGCACACAACCACCCACATGCACACAACCACAAACACAGCGCCCACACACACACAAAACCACACACACACAAAACCACACACACACAACCACCCAACCACACACACACAACCACCCAACCACACACACACAACCACCCAACCACACACACACAACCACACAACCACCCAAAACCACACACACACAACCACCCAAAACCACACACACACAACCACCCAAAACCACACACCCACAACCACCCAACCACACACACACCCACAACCACCCAACCACACACACCCACAACCACCCAACCACACACACCCACCCAACCACCCAACCACACACACCCACCCAACCACCCAACCACACACACCCACCCAACCACACACACCCACCCACCCAACCACACCCACCCAACCACACCCACCCAACCACACCCACCCAACCACACCCACCCAACCACACCCACCCAACCACACCCACCCAACCACACCCACCCAACCACACACACCCAACCACACACACCCAACCACACACACCCAACCACACACACTCAACCACACACACTCAACCACACACACACAACCACAACCACAGACACACACAACCCCAACCACACACAACCACAACCACACAACCTCCCACACACAACCACAACCACACACAACCACAACCACACACAACCACAACCACACACAACCTCCCACACACACACAACCACACACAACCTAACACACACAACCTCCCACACACACACAACCACACACAACCTAACACACACAACCTCCCACACACACACAACCTCCCACACACACAACCACACACACACACACAACCACACACAACTTAAGGGAATCGGGTAACGGAAAGAGAAAGAACTCTATCCAAAATCACACGTTTTCAGTTCAGTCAGAAAGTATGACTTAGCCCCAACGAGTCCTTGTTTTGTAGCTAAGCAGATAGTCAATTATTTCAATAAGCCTGACGCGACATTAGAAAAAGAGACGCATAGTGCAATTATTAGGCACGCATTGTTTACCTTGTAACCGCGTAAATATTTGCAGCGCATTTTCATTTTTTTTACCTTGTAACCGCCTTCATTTATTTTACCTTGTAACAAAGTAAATATTTGCCGCGCATTTTCATTTACTTTGCCTTGTTACCGCGTAAAGGTTAGCCACGCATTCCTCCCAATTAAGCAACAAACTGTATTGTAGCCGCAAAGCCACAAGTAAAGTGATCGCAAAACGGAAAGCAAAGCCACAAGATGTATTTGTTTTACTGTCGGTTTCTTCTCTCATAGTGTATTCATCTTTCTCTTAGTTTGTGCGTTTCTCTCTCTCTCTCAGTCTATCTGTGTGTCTCTGTCTTTGTATATGCTCCTCTGTGCCCGTCATGCTCCGCTATATGTGTCTACCTATGTGTACACTGTATTTGCGTGTATGTATCAAACTCTATATGTGCCTTTTAGTTTTTATAAGTTTCTGTCTTTATCTCTGCCTCTGTTCCTCTTTGTCGATCTGTCTCAGTTTCTAGCTTTGTGTATGTTTCTGTATATCTCTTTGCTTGTTAATCTCCTTTTCTATATGTGTGTACGTCTGTTTTCCTGTACCTAGGTCTAGCTCTGTGCATTTCTGTCTATATGTCTATAACTCTATTTGTAAGCAAGCGCCATTTTAGATTAAGGGAATTGGGTAATGGAAAGAGAAAGAACTCTATGCAAAATCACACGTTTTCAGTCTAGTCAAAGTATGACTTTAGCCCCAATGAGTCCTTGTTTTGTAGCTAAGCAGATACAGTCAATTATTTCAGTAAGACTGACGCGACATTAGAAAAAGAGAAGTATAGTGCAATTATTAGGCACGCATTGTTTACTTTGTAACCGCGTAAATATTTGCCGTGCATTTTTCTTTTTTTTTTTACCTTGTAACCGCCTTCATTTATTTTACCTTGTAACGAAGTAAATATTTGCCGCCCATTTTCATTTACTTTGCATTGTAACCGCCTTCATTTATTTTACCTTGTAACCGCCCAAAGATTAGCCACGCAATCATCCCAATTAAGCAACAAACTGTATTGCAGCCGCAAAGCCACAAGTAAAGCGATCGCGAAACCGAAAGCAATCGCTTTTGGAAGCAAAGACAGCTGCCAATGGTGCGTGCGTCCCACAGACAGCCATATGCTTTCAATTATCGCGCCCGTGTCTGGGCACGATAATTGAAACCAGATAGGCTTTAGTGCGCGTAACAGACACCAATAGGCCGTGGGCGGAGCGATGCGCCTGCCTTTGGCCTATTGCGTGCTCGGTCTAAAAAATACAGCCACTAAAAGCCCAATAATATAAGACAAAACAAAAAACACACGCACGAGCGTGTACGATTCCAGGGTCCATTTCTGAACCCCGGACAAAAGGACTCTCGCTGCGCGAGCACTGCTACGCAGTGCAACGCTAGGCGCGAGACCTAAAAAACGGCTGCCACAAGACCTGCTGAGGAGATGTTGTAATGAATGGATTAATTTTAAGGCTTTAACGCAGGGCTATTTCTTTTTAATTCACAAAAAAGCCCAACTATTTTGTTTCATCAAAATCTGCATCATTAGGGAATATAAAAGCAATATGGCAACTGTTTCTTATCGGCAGAACCCAACAAAATTACATCAGAGAAGCTAAAATAAGATAATTTAGTTTAAGCAAGAACTTCCCAGAGCAGGACTTGCCCACAAGGAACAATAGCTCCGATGATACTGGCATGTGACAAAATATGCAAACCACCCTTTAATCGTCAATGTACCTTGATTACAGGATTACAAATACATCATGTTTTATGTTCTTGCTAAAAACAATTACGAATGCCCGCTTAACTGTAAGGAAAAGTATATAAAGCACTTGTGAATTTATTATTTGAATTGAGTACTTCCGCTCGGTGAGGAAGAGGGTAGTTAAAACGCCTATGTTAATAGCTGGCCGAAAAGTATGCTAAAGCGGCTGTCACCTTGTTTGTTCACATTTGGACAATGCTTTAATGTCAACTGGACAACTGTCCGCAAAAGGAGTCCCTGCTTATTTTTCGCCTCATAAGCTGCCAGTCTCTGTACATGCATACTTACTGTAAACGGCTTAGCGGAACTCTTCTCATCCCTGGTGGACATGACCTTAGCGTTGCGTCTAGTCTCTCTCAAGCGATCCACCGAAGGAGGTTTTATAAATATGACATATGGCTTGAACTCCTGCGTCCTCAAATGCTTTATTGTCTAAATGAAAAAAGATGGAACAACCTTAGAGTATGCCCAAGAGTCAATATTAATGCTTGCTTTGGACAGCTTCTCTTCAACATTAAGTAACAGACCCTCGCCTAAGCATTTTGAATGATGCAACGATTTATGAATTAAATGCAGTCATAAAATACATCACACAAACTGGACATGTCTATATTCCTTAAGAGCAGAGAAAGATCAGGTGTTTTTAATAACACTTATAGTATCTGTGTGTCACACGCTGTTATTTCAGCGGCAAGGGAGGGCCGGTTAATTTCCACATTTTGTGCCAGCCCTGGAAAGTATGATCAGCTTGGCAGGCCCACAGCTTACCACAGCCAGCAGGTATTTCTGTGCCCAGAGCTTACATTCTGTTCTTTGAATGTTGTGGCAATTATATTTTTCAACAGATGTCTGCAAACAGAAGGAAACACCATTCTGCTCTGTAGCAGCTAGGAATTTAGAGGGCAAACTATTTACAAGATCTTCCTGACTTGAACTTGGAATGTGTTTCAGTATCTGGAATACCCACCCAAAAGTGTATTCTCCTAATGTGTTACACTAAAGAGGAAAAAAGTTCCCTTCTTAGAAAATCCTGAACTGAGCTATACACAGTAGCATTTATAAATGTTACTGTGGATGTGAAAAACAGGAAATATGCCAATTGAACACAACAACGACGAAAGTAAATGATGGAATCATCATGAACTACTTATACATTCCCTGCCCACGTTCTATTTTACAGCTTTTATCTCATTCAAGCCATTACAAACCAAGACCAACCATTGCTGAGCAGTCCATTGTTGGCAGTATTGAAAATTGCTATGTATGTTTATTAACCTGTACTTAGACGTTGCATGCCAGCACCTTCATGTCAGGTAGTTGGCCACTATTGGGAATAGCACAGTCGAGCTAAGAAAGGAATGCACCCAAAGTAATTTCCAGACATCTCAAGAGATTTAAGCCTTTATGCCAAATACTTGTGTGATCACTCTGCTGCCACACTAACATCTCATTATTGCACTGCTACCTCACAGAACCAAACTGCAATTGCAGCAGCACTACTCCAACAACACTAGGAGCCTCAACTTAAACGCTGCCTCTGCACTGTACTACCATGGTACAGATCTGCACTATCACCCACACCATGCTCTACTACGCCACCCTACCACATTACCACCTTAACCCAAAACCACTACGGTACCAAGCTTCACTACCACCCTCTGAACACTCTGGTACAAGCTCAGTAGAAAACAACCACATCTGAATTAATATCACCACTATAGTAGTATGCACCACTGCCCAACCTATCAACCCCACCACTGGACTGCCACTCCACTGTATCACCACCCTGCAGTACTCCATTAATAAAATTACAGCACTGCTTCCCCCTCACAGCACCAGCTTATAGCCCTATATTAACACCCAAATTCCATGTAACCAGTTGCACGACCACCATGGAATCCCTACCAGTGAACTATCAACCTCTCCACTGCTCTACCACCTTTTTACGACTATACTACCACCTCTTACAATTAAACCACCATGAACACCCCATTATACCAACCACAACTCATTCAACCCCAAAATCATCAATTAATGCACTGCTATCAACATAGTGCTACTAACAAACATTCCCAACACCCAAGGCATCATTTGAATGCTTCCAGCACCACATTATAAACCTGTATCACTCAATTATCACTTACCAGCACTTTACACCCAACTCAGAACATTACTTTCTGCATCACCAGACTATAGTGCACTACCACCCCTAAACAGAATACCTTCCAAAGGAAATGGATTTCGGTTTTATAGCATTAATTCCATCAAGATGGCTTTCAAGTGTGCCACAGTTTTGTTATAAGTACAGAATGTTAGCGCTCTAATAGTTCATTAAAACACTGTGTGAAGCTGAAGCAGAACACTGGGGTATCAACTGACAGGCTGCTGGATGTACTTGTTTTACTCAAAATATCATACTTTATTCTCACATCGCTGAGGAATAGTGTGAACATACAGAAAATGTGTTCTGATTTCAGATTATGGAGCATCTTCCATGACATATAAGTGAAAAACAAAAGACAAACCCGCTTTCTCTCAAACGTAGTTCATCAAATCTCAGCAGAGAATCAGCATGTTTCACAGGGTAAAATCACCTTTGAACGCACCACAAATTCCTACAGTTAGCATGACATAACTAACAAAGGATTTATATGGTGACTAAAACCAGTTATCACAATGTATATGTGCTCCTTTTTATCACCCTCTTAAACAGGACTTCACTACACATTTCAATTAAAACGATGTTCCCAGGGTCCTGTAATGGCAGCCACAAAATATTATCAATGTTGGGGCAATACAATCAAGAGGGAATCCCTTTGGAACAACCCCTACACACCCCATTATTATTTTTTTATTCATTCTTAGAAGGCAAGGTTCATGTCCCTGTATTCTGTAATAACTGACAAAATCTATTGTTCAAGTTGTAACCAGTCAATCAGGACTGGCTAGTGCCCTTTTGACGTGGCCAACAGACCAGATATCTCTATCCATTTATTCCCTTCATGACCATCCTGTGCATTTGTTTAAATGCAAATTTCTGGAAACTTGCTCAACCAAGTAGCACAAAGCACAAATTCGGAGTACTAACTTTTTGCTAAATTGGCAGCTGTCTTTTTCTGTATCGCTTCCCAAAATTTGCCATAGGAATTAACAAGGTAAAATTAATGTATTGTAAGCCTCCTTTATCTTATCCCACAGCTTAAAAGCCCAGCATGAAAGTTTCCCGAAAGCAACTGAGGTTGATTAACTTTTAAAATATTTTTTAGAAAGATTTGTCAAGGTGGCAAAGTTATTAGCAAAACTATTGAAACTCTGATCTAACTATAACTATACAAGAGAGACTACCACTGCCTGATGATAGATTACACACACACACACACACACACACTTACTTAACTGCATGATTTAACTACTTGTGCTCTACTTTTCTTTAATACTTTAAGTCTCATGCGCATGGAAACAAACTATGACAAGCTAGATATGCCAAAGCAGATCAAGTAATATGCTGATTTTTATCATTGTTGGAGGAGGGAAGTGGAACCATAAACGACTCAATGCTTTTTGTCATGTGATCCATGACTCTGCCCCACACTAAGCAATGTTAACAAATATGTTACATTTTGCACATATTTCATATCAATATTACATATACAAACACACATCATTTTGTTGCATCTGTATAGGAATGCATAGCTCTCAGTGAACCAGAGTCATCAATCACATGACGTGAAACTAAATTACTTTTCACTGATGAAAGGTACAATTCTTTATTTAATATAGCAGCTTAGTGTCGCCCATATGTTCTGACCAGATCATGGTTTTTCTCAAGACTGGCATGACATATACAGTGTAACAGTAGGGTGTTTTAAAACATGGAAAATCCTACACTCGCATGAAAATAGAAGCAATATTATGACAACCAATACTATGCTCCATTCTTGTATGTGAAACATAGAAAAAACATTTCAAAAACATTCTTTAAGTGTACGGAATAGTTCTTCCCATCAATTTTGTTTCATGCTTCTTCCTGACCATCTAGCTTAAGTGGATTTTTTTTTAATTCTTTGTAAGTTAGTATGGTTATTGTGCTTAGTCTAAAACAATAACTCATTTTCTTCAGGGCACATCCATATTTTAGGGGATAACCTTTTATTTTATTTAGAATGCTCATTGGCATGATTTAAATAATACAAATCTGGTAGCAGCTTAGAAGAAATGGGCGGAAAAACATTCAGCCTCAGTGAACTAGAGCTGCTCTACACATTGCCCAATACCTCTGTATATGACTATCAATTGTTGACATCTTATATTGTCACCTAAAATATCCTATGTGTGTGAAAGCACTAATTTCCTATTGCTTATACCTTGGCAAGAACATTGTTTGATTACATGAAATATCAATGCATTATATACTGCAATACAGCACTACCATTGGCTAAAAATTATGTACCTACTTTCTTAGAAGAAGATCAGTACACCACAAAGAGTACATCAAAATGATTTGGCTGATGTTTTGTTTCTGTTTGGAAAACAATATCTTTCTTAGCACAATGTTAGTTTTTTGTCCGTTGTGTGGTGCCGTAACAGGCACATCATTTGCATTCAGATACACAAATATCTTTAAGGGCTGGTGGGAAGAGCAGGTCATCTAAGCAGAAAGCTGGGAAACATTTATAGAACATGTACCTACTTTCCATTCACAACTTGTTCCTTGTCTGGAATGTAAGTAAAATAAAGGCCAGGCAATTTGCGGATGTTTAGAATCATGACAGTCTAAAGTTGAAGTTTGTAATCACAATAGGTCACAACAAAATCTACCTTGAAATCAATTTGGAAGTGTGAAATGAGACTTTACAAAGTATGTTGCATTCTCATGAGAAAACAAGAAAACTGTTTGCAAGCAGGTAGGTACCTTCCAAAGTGACAGAAATTGGCAATTAAGAGAATACAGAAATTGTAGAAACCATTCTGCTTAAAACAAGAAAGGAATATTGTTATGGGCAGGTTCGAGGTTGGTGGTATTTTCTTTAGGGATTTGTATAGTTCAAACTTAACCCGAGACCAATAGATAGTAGACATACAAGGTAAAAAAAGTACCTGTATAAATATACAGAGTTTGAACAGAATATTTACAAGGAATACAAATAAGGCGAAAAGTAGTAGTCCTGCAGGATAAAAATCTACAATAGATAGACATAAAAGGTAAAAATATGTCCATAAAAATATACAATAGATGGTGCGCACCTCAATGCTACAATACGTATTAAGTGTAATGACAGATGAAGCAGATTCTAAATGTAGAGAGGATCTATAGAGATTATCAAAATAAAATGAGAATCTTCTAGAATTAATAAAACACTAAGTTTTGTCACCACATGCAGTCAATCCAAATATATCAAATATTTGTAAAACAATTGGGCATCATACTAAGAGATGCCGTATATGGGATCAGATAGGTTCTTAACCTTCAAACTCATTCTGGACAGTGTAATCCCTGACGCACTAGTTGGTCAGGAGTTCTCATAATAACCTTCACAGTTCATTGATAGAATAAAGGACAAGAGATACTATAAGTTTATGAAATGTAAATACTGCAAAAACAATAGCAATATAGGCTGCTACGGAGTACAACACAGCAAGTAAAATAAAAATTAAACAGTTCAAGATCCCAACAGACCATACTCCTAAGCAGTATGTAGGCGGTACCGTCGGCCCAAATGGAAGTGCAATTAAATATAATGGTCAGATGTTATGTTGCAACATGTAATTTGGAAAAGACAAAATTAATACAAATATCAGCAGTGGTGCTAGAGAGATGGAATTGAGGAGATTGAAATCCTACTACAACATTTATTCAGAGACATGCTAAGCGGAAGGACTCCATATCCATGACTAGCTATTTAATGCACAAATGGGTACATTTGAGGTATACAGCTATTAGACCTTTAAACCTTAGGGTGATCTTCCCCCAAACATTTTGCCTTCCTCCTCCAGTTTTGCTGATCTTGTTTTTGCTGGCCTTAGGAATCTGTGCATTTCACTACGGATAACCATGCTAAAGTGCATGTGCTAACTCTTTAAATCATGGTAACATCGGCTTATCCCCAATTGCCTATTTAGTTTACTTATAAGTCACTAGTAATGTGGTGCTACATCTACCCAGGGCCTGTAAATGTAATGATACAAGTGGGCCTGCAGCAGTTTGTGCGCAACCCACATAAGTAGCCCTTTAATCATGTCTCAGGCTTGCCATTGCATCCTGTGTTTGCAGTTTTAAACTGCCAATTCCACCTGATAAAATAAACCTTTTGTCAGGCCCAAATCTTCCTTTTTAATACACAAGTCAACCCTAGGGTAGGCCCTGGATAGCCCAGAGGGTAGGGTGCATTGTATTTAAAAAGCTGGACATGGGCATTGAATTTACCTTATTACCTTTACTAGACTAATTTCCAAATGGGACCTGTTAGAAATGGTGTTTCTGGTTGGCTATGGTAGGCATCTAAGCCAGGAAGAACCCACCACTGTAGTCAGGGTGAGGGAGTTACACACCCAAGATAACCCCTGCTCACCTCCTTGGCAGAGCAGTCAGGCTTATCCCAGAGGCAACGTGTTAAGCGATTGCACAATAAACACACACACACTAGTGACACACTAGGCACTCCACTCAAGGTTATATACAAATATCCTTTGTATTATACATAAAACACCTTAGACCACTATTACATAAATCACTTTGCCAACTAGGCATTTGTCATGATATCACATAGATCATAAATCATTTTGCCAAACAGGCAAATGTCATAATATTACAGGTTAGTGCAATCAAGTAAATACATATAGGTTGCACACGTTCTAAAACCACCAGCACTGCACATATAAGGCGAATCCTGGAATAATGCTGGTTATCCTGACAAATTCAAGGTAAAAACGACATCCATTAGAACATCAAGGCCTACAATTGAGGAGTTCGATTAGGGAGCAAAAACATATGAATCATCACTGCTGTGCATACATTACAGTCCTGAATTAGCACTCGTTATCTGGATCAAAGTAAGGCAAAAACGACATACACCAATACTTTCAGGGCAGGTAATGCAACATCACCAGAAATCTGTAGGTCATAGCATCCATGCGCCACTTTCTTATGTTTTGTGGTAATATGAACACCAAGCGTAGGTTACCAAGGCACCTGCCTACCTACAACAGTGAATATGGTAATTTTCCTTCTACAATGTGGGGAACATTTTTCTAGGTCTCCCCCTGTACTGTCACAGGTAACAAGTTCCTCTCCCCAGGTAAGGCCTAAGCATGGGGATTGCAGCTGTAGCAGGCATGGGAGACCTTCCTTGGTCCCTCCTGGCTGCCCACGTTCAGAATAACCAAAGGCAGCTGCCCGTGAGCACCCAGTGCAGCTCCCAACACTATGAGCCCCAGCCCCTCTCTGGCCAAACACACCGTCGGCCTTCAGGGCAAAGAGAAATGCGGCCGTCCTGTCAATGATGGTGGGGAGATCTCTCTGGGTCCCCCACAGCAGGATTTCAAGCCAGCCCATTCAGCATGAGTGTGGGCTGTTTCCAAGATCTCCCTTGGGAGCTGTTCACAGCGCAGCAGCGCCTCCGGGCACAAGGAGGAGGTGATTGTTCAGTCGCACAACTTGCGGCACCAATGCTGCTGAAACGTGAGTGCTGTCTACACCAAAGAGCACTCCTCCTTCAAATATGCATCAAAATGAATTCTCCACATGCTCATTGCCACAAAGGAAGCGCTAACATGCGCTGATACACCAGGAAGGGAGAACACACCTGGTCTCCACAAATCGTAAGCGCTCCGCACGCTAAGGTGCAGGGCCAAGAGCCCAAAGTAATAAAGCACTCTCCAGGTGCTATGCTGAGGGTCAAGGAAGGGAGCGCTCTTACTGCACTCTGCTGGCATGGACAAGGGGCATACGCAGCCCTCCTTGGAGAGCCCTGAGGCACACCAGCAAGTTGCAGAGAGGCAGGCCAGAACAACGGGTCCTCAAAGCAGAGTGGCAGTCCTTATCTCAGGGTAGTTCGTGAGGTTCTCCCTGACAGTACAGCAGTCTTATGGTTACAAGTCCCACAGAGTGTCTAAAATCAGGGGGTCACAGCCCCTGCATTATACCCCTAAAGCCATTGTTTTGGGGGCACTTCTAACAACCTTTAGAAGTGTACAACTTCCCATTCAATCCCCAGCCCTGGCTCCAGACACACTACAGGTGGGCAGAGACATCATTGTGAAAGGCAGACACAGCCCTATTCAGGTGCAGTTGACAACTCCTCCCTCCCAGGAAAGGCAGGACACGCCTTAACCCCCCTTGTGACTGTTTACAGTAAATGCACATCCCCAGCACCTGTCACTCTAAAACCACACAGTGAATACACAACCAGGCAGGGCACAAGCGGCCAAATGTACGACCCTTCCAATGAGCGAGTCGCAAATTGCGTGGGTTTGTGATTCGCAAATTGGAATTTACAACAGTGTCTCCGACACTGTTGGCGACTCCAAATGGGGTCGCTAATTGCCTGCCTCATTAATATTCACGAGGCAGGTGTATTTTGTGACCCCATTGGGAATGGCTAGCACTCCCAGGGATGGTAGCCTGCTGGGGTCAGCAGACCACCATGTCTGTGACTGCTTTTCAATAAACATGGGTTCTGTGCCCTTCATGCCACTGGAGTCAAGCTATCCTGGCTTATGAGGGGTGAAACCCCGAAACCGGTCACAGAATGTTCATTTCCAGTCCAGGGAAGACCTGGCAGTTCAGGGTGGACTGTTTCCATTGGGCACAGGGTCAAGACTGATTTGCATATGGCTGGGTTCAAAGTGGAATGGCATTGGGAGCAAAAGAAATGATGGATGTAGGCCCAGATCACAGTACTGGGGTGAATGTATGACATTGTTCTGCATTCTCTCCATCAATTGTTCTTTTTGCATTTGTCACCCCGAGTGGGACAGGTATGCCCAGACGTGGGTCACGTACTCTCCATGCCACTGGAGTCAAGCTATCCTGGCTGATGAGGGGTGAAACACCGAATCCGGTCCTAGGATGCTTGTTTCACATCCAGGGAAGACCTGGCCTGGCAGTTTGGGCTGGACTGTTCCCATTGGGCACAGGGTCAAAGCGGATTTGCATATGGCTGGGTTCAACCTGGAATGGCATGGGGAACAAAAAAACTGAGTGATTGAGGCACAGATCGCTGTACTTGGGTGAATGTATGGCATTATTCTGAATTCTATCCATCAATTGTTCTTTTCACTTTTAGAAAGTTGGCATTTTCCTGGGCTTTGTGTATTCCTTCTAGACAGTCACACATAATAGAGAGAGTAGGTGTGCCTGGATGGGCCATTACTGGCCAGGTGGGAGGGGGCAAAGCTTAGCACAACCCTACTTACACTTGAATGGGCTGTGTCCACACAAAGGGCTGCATACCCCCATAGTTGTCTGGAACCAGGGGAGGCAAGAAACCTGTGAAATTCAAGAGGAAACCTCCAGAAGCTTCTCCCACTTCAAGGTTAAGGCCCAGGTATAAATATTGGACCTTAGACAACAACCCTTCAGTACACTCCTGGACTTGTGGATCCTCTGCCAGGAGGAAGGACTGCTGTGCTGCCTGAAAGGACTGCCACTTTGCTGAACTGCTGATCTGACGGACTGCTGTCCTTCTGTGCTGACCTGCTGCCCTCTTGCCTGTGTAAGAAGACTGGACCTGCATCTGTTGAATCCAGTGCCCCAGAGAGACTCCTAGGGCTAGTTGGCTGAGCTCCTGATTCGAGCCTCAAGGACAGAAGGCTCAAACAATCTTAAATTCAGCACCTCGACTCTGCCATCCACAAGTCCTATTCCGCCAAGTGGTGCCACCCCAGTCCTAGACCCTTGGAGGTAGGCCTAAAGGTGCTCGGCCAGCCCACTTGTGGTCCTCTGCAGCACAATCCCAAGCAGAACGGATGCATGGCCTCTGCTGCAAGGGTTCACTCAGCACGAGGACTCCGCATCGATCTTGCAGCTCGCATCAGAACCGCGCCTGTACGAAGCTTTCCTGATGCAGACCCTCGCATTGCAAATCTCTTGTCAAGGGCAGCCTCAAGGACAATGTAGATTCTCGTATTGTAGCCTCAAAGCTCCTCAGAAACTCTACATCCTCGGCGTGGGACCTCACAATGCTCCACAACCAAGATTTAAGGTACTCTTGTTCAGCGGTCTAACTTGGTCCCTCTAGACGGCTGGCACTCTATCGCAGTCAGCCTGAACTAGTGATTTGGTACCGGTCCATTGCGAACAGTTACCCACAGTTGGCGCTTTATGTTTTTGGGCGCTATTTTTTACTGAAATCTTAAAATTGCATATCTCCGGTTCTACTAATTGGATTGTTTTTGTTTTGGCCTTGTGATTGGTTTTGTTTTGTTCTTGTTTTATTTATTTTTTAATTGCTCTACTTTTCTAAAATGGTGTGGGATCCTTTTGTGGTGTGTTTTCACTGTTTTACTGTTTGAAATGTTGCACAAATACCGTACGTATTGCCTCTGAGTCATGCCTGACTGCTCTGTGCCAAGCTACACAAAGGTTAAGCACAGGTCAATTTAAGGTTGCTTGTGACTTCACCTTGACAAGGAATTTGGCTCTCTTTTGATCAAAGTTTCACCCCTCACCACCAGTAACCCAATTTCTTACAATAGTGAAGTAGGGTGCATGCAAATGTGAACAACTTCAAGGCACATACAGAAGAATACAGCCTGTTGCCACTAGATCTGATTCAGAAAAAAACAAGTATCTCTAAAAAGTTTTCTTGCCGCTCTTAAAAGATCATTATACATTACGATAATTTTTGATGTGTTGATTGGTAATGTCCATTGAGGGGCAGAGGTCATGCCCATTGGGTTAGATTTTGTTCCACTTTTCTACTGCTAAGGTGATGCTATGTTAATGCTTTTAAATTAGGCCAATGAGAATCACAGATGAAATTAAGTCTCCCTCCTCCAACTCTTGCAGTTGACATGAATAAAGTAATGAATCATTATTGGAAACTGTGCTGAATGATCGCAGCGATTTATTAAGAATCAAATGAGTATCCACCTGGGCTTGAAAGATGAAACAATGAAAAGAATCACAAAAATACTACTGTCTAATTCATACCAATTAATGTGCGCATTTAAATTATGTTATACACTTCTGTTTCATATGTATTAATGATCATAGTATTTCATGTTGAGATTCTCCTGCAGTAAATATATGATTACAGTTTTTAAAGTATAACAAGTAGACATGAGCAACATTTTGCTACCAAAAATGGATTTCTGTATGTATTGGAATTCATATAGCACAATCCCAGCTGGGGAGCAACAGAGTGCTGTACATCAAAGGAGGGTGGTAGGAGACTATGCAAGATGCTGTACATCAAGCATGGATTTATACATTTGAATTACATGTACCATATTTACGTAGGCATTAGATTTAGAATTTTGTGCAAAAGGAGGTTAGTGATTTGCGAAGAATCAAACAACTTCTAGTCTGTGCTAAAGGGAGGATTATAACCTAGGCTCCTCAGGTCCCCAAATCGACATCTTAGCCACTAGACTGCATTGCCTCCATACATATGTTTATTCCAGTAGGATATGGAGGCAGATCTTTCACAAGGTAGTCAGTTTCATTTCACATTCATGTTTACTGGTCATTTGATCACTGGGTTTTTGTTGGGTGAGAAAAGAAAAAAAGGATTTACACAAATTCAAAAGCGGATGGAAAAAGTGGAGGAGGGGAAGGTTGGAAGGGCAGAGATTCGGATGTGATATAGGAAACAGAAAAAAGAAGATAAAAGCTTATGTGTTGTGTAAGAGTACTTGACTTTTCATAGCCATTTTGACCTCAAACGTTCATCTTGAAAGCAATTACTTTTGTGGTCTCCTGCTGAGCTAATCTTTACTGCAAGTCATGTAGTACTCAGATTTGGTCTACGGACGTTGGCATGCTCCTTGGCTAGAAGCTTCCTCTGATGCGCTGTCTATTGCTATGCAGTTATCTTCAGGTTCCATATTGTTTTTCTCTACTGTGATGCCGTTTGGCTGACGAGTGCTGCTGCCTGTATCAATGATTAATTTTATTCCTTCAGGAAATATACTGTGTCCATGGTCTCCTTTCATTTCCTGCAATCCCAGTGTTTCATTATCTTCATTTGTTATTTTTCTCATATTGATGCTACCAAGACCTGAACAGAATATAGTAGATATCTTATTTGGGCTTCCAGACACAATTGAACTCAATTTTTGTGTTTTGGCCCACCTCAGTGTGCATCTACTTGACAGGATGCGGGAATGTATGTAATTCTAGGGTCTTAGTCTGTCAGGTAGATGAATGTTTGGTGACCCCTTTGAGAATTTTTGGCCACAGATTGAACCCAAGACGGTAGACATTTTCCTTCAAATCTTTTCTATCTTTCTTGAGTCTCCATCATATAATAGTTTATTCCTTGCTACAGTGGCTATTGTATTAGATGCTCTGGCTACAAGGTTAATTCTTCTAATTCCATTTTGATGTTTGACAGTGATTTGGGTTCCGGGATTTTAGCGTCATTGTGCCTAACAGACCATCAATGGGTTTTTCATCGGCTGAGTTTGATATTCATATTGTGAGCTTCAAGGTTGCCTTTCTAGCATCCAGCTGTAAAGTAAATTAGCCACAAAACCATACAGAATTCATACATCAGTTCCTAACACTGCTTGGAAACCACCAAGACCCAACCAGCATCTTGAATTCTGAGCTAACTGGAAATGGCACAACAAAACGTAGATATCTCAAGTTTCCTAGGCCCATGCATGACTATCTAATATATTCCTGATTTTTGATTTGCATTTTGGAATTTCTAGTCCGACATATCCCATTTTAAAATCAGGACTACAAGCGGCAGAATGCTTCCTGTTATTTGTGTTTGTAAAATACATACATAAAACAACATCAGCTATAAAATCCATTCTTACTTTTGTGTGTGTTGCTCTTATTCATGTTTGCATGCTAAACCTTCTGTTACTAAATCATTTCTAGTAATGATATTTTAAGATACAGGGCTTAATTCTGTTACTATTAGTGCTTGTTCATCTGCTGCCTTTTCCAAAACTGGAGTTAAAGAACTCCTAAACTCTTCGTACAAATCAAAAGGGCCTTAATTTGAAGAAATTAAATGATGAGATAAGACAAAATACTTAAAAAATATTCGAAAATTGAGAATCATGAAAACTGAAATCAAAGCTCTTTTGATATATGATAACCTCAAAGGAAGGAACTGAGGTGTGAAGGGAAACCTGTTGTAGCCCCACCCCATATCTTGTTTTCTCATCTGTACATCCTGCACAATACACAGCACATCTCCACTGCCAGATATCACCATGAAACCGCAGTGCGCGATATATATACATTTTTTAACTTCACCAACTTTCTATTCACTTTGTTTTTTAAACTAACTTGAAAGCATCCCCTAAAACAGCATTCTGAAAGGTTGTAGGTCTGACATTGCTACTAAACTCTTCTGGAAGGTACCTATTTTGATGCAACATCTGAAAACTGTGCCGCCTACTTACATGTGCCTGTACATCCAGCAAACAGACTTTGTTCTTCAGCAGCACTGACCGTACGGAGTCTATGCTGGTGCCGTAGTAATTATTTTTGTATTCACCATATTCAATAAACCTACCAATGAAAAAACACAAGCTTAGGATAAAGTACATGCAAGCAACAAGCACCTGCTCCTATTTCAAGCTGTTAACCCCAACACACAACCCATGTGAACATTGCCATGTTTAGTTACTGAGCAGGCTCAAGGGACATTTAGGGAGACTATTCGTATGAAAAAATTTAACATTTTAAAATCCGTTTTTAAGTTATCCAGAAAAAAAAAAACTTTAGGCTAATAGCACAGAAAGGTTTTACATCATTTTACCTGAACTAATAAGGTACGTTCTGTTCGATTTTCCTTTACCTTCCTCCTGCCTCTATTTCTCTTTAAGCTTCCTTGTGCCTGCTGAAATCAATCCTTGGGGAAATGGAGAAAGTGACGGAGGTACCATGAGCGTCCCTGGGTTTTCAAAGCCGACCTCTAAGGGCTCCAGGCCACTGGGGAAATGCCCAGTGGAATCAAAGGCCTGTCCGCCCCTGCAGCACAATTGCTCCAACCACCCAGATTTAATGCTGTTGGATTTTTTGCTGCGTGGTAATAAAAGAGAATCTTGGCCCTGGTTTTCAGAATTCTCCAAGAACAAACACAAAAGTTGTGAACTCAATGTAATAGTTAAACACATTGGTAGAGAAACACAGACTGCTTACTGCGGAAAATGCTGTAAAACAATTTTGAATTTGCAGCTGCATTTTCATTTGTGTGCCACTTTATGCCTACCTGAGGCAGAAGCACTTAACACAAACCAAAAGAAAGATTGGCGAAAATATAGAAAATTATATTTGAGATTGATCTTTGCTGAAGAAATTATACAAACGACAAAGACATTTAGAATAGGGTCCATTTTAGAATTGCCCTGTTTTACGGAACTTTATTTTCAATAGGACAGCAAAAATATGATTCAGCAGTGAGAGATTTACACAGCAGCAAGCTATCATCATTTGAAGTCCTCATCAGCTTGATGTTCCTTCAGTGGTTCCTGCTTACTGTTTTGGGGTCAGAGTTAGAAATCACTTTCCCAATCAGTGTCTTCACAGTAGCAGAAGTTGAGAACTGTCACTATTTCAATTGTTATTTTTTTTTATTATTTATCAGCATTTTACATGAAAATGTTGTGAGTTTTTACATTTACACAGGTATGTGGGAATTCGACAATTCTTGCAGATTTCTGAAATAAGGCACTGGCAATTTAGTTGTACTGGTAGTCGAGGCTGTCGATGTCACCCTAGAGAAATTTTATGTCTACAACACCTCTGGGTTGCTGCTTCTGCAGCGTGTTTATAGCTTGGTCTCCTGCTTAGCAGGGGCAGTCATCACTTTTCACAGAAGCAGAATCGAAGACCGGAGTTGTGGGATGAGCTAATCTATATCCTCTGGATGCCAGAAATTGTGCATCTCATTATTATACATAACTTTAAACAAAGCCGGAACTTTTTCTTGAGCTCCAGCTCCCAACTTCTTCAGCTCATCCACACTCTTAGCCATCTACCATTGCCTCTCTATGATTGTCCTCGATAGATTAGACTGTATAGAAAAGGAAATTACACTTGCTTGCAGCACCCTCTGCTTTATAGCAGTCTCTAGGATCTGCTCCTTCACCACAAATGATAGAAACTTTACAAGGCACTTCCTGGTTTTCTTACGGCCTGGGACAATCTTAAAAGGGGCTCAATGCACTCTTTGAATGTCCTGATCCAGATTCACTGAGTCCTCAGCTGATAACACTGCCTCTTTTAGCAGACACACTACAAAACCCTTGAGGTCATTACCTTCTGTGCCCTCGAGAAGCTCAAAATTCATAGGTTATTCAACCTTGCATTGTTCTCCAGTCTTTCCATCGTATTCATGGCTTCTCTACTCTTTTGCTCCAGCAGCTAAATTTCCACCCTATCTGCTTCTGCCTCCGTGTTCCGTTTCTTGACCTGCATTTCTACCATCTCAGTAATGCACGGCTAAACTATCCAGTTTTTTCTCAAACCCTGCATTTGTACTCTCCGTTTCCTTCTGATTTATTTCAGAGATTTCAAAGCCCATTTTATTTCTGTCGAAAGACAAGAGCTGAATACTCTTCTTCATTGGACCCCACATCCCCCACAAACCTCAGTCTCCATAGCCCTAGAGGGCAGTTTCCTCCATCAGGGGGTATGATTCTGCCCCTCTACATGTCACACGTCCCTCTGAAATCCCCCCTCTCCACGTCTTCACACCAAATGAGGCAAGGGGCTTGTATTTATTATTAATATTAACACCCAAGCTCCGCTTTTCACATCTTTCTGAACTACAGGGTTTTCAATCACGTTTTCTACTGCCTGACCCTTCAAGATGTCTTTCTCCATCCTGTGCCCAGTTTTTGCTTTAAAGACGGACTGAAGTGACGGGGTTATCTTAATGGTGGACTTCGTCCTTTGCACCGGTCTGCCTCTGCCTCCCAGGCTAGTGCTGCCCTCCTTATGTGATTTAGATTTTATATTTGCTTTATTCCTGAGACAAGATTTTTTCCTATCAACCCCTTCGGCTCCCCACACTGGCACCACCCTGACAGAGTCACACAGCTTTCCTCCTTCCACAACACAAATCCTCCCCAGTTAATGGACTTTCCCAGACCCCAAGCTGTACCTGTTAAGCCTGCTGGTCCAGGTCCCATTCTCGGTAGGATATGCAAATTCCTCCTCTTTACTTGCAAACAGTCCATGGGGTTCTATGGAGCATGCGGTGTCCAGCACTTTCACCTTAGCACCTTGTTTGCAGCCCGGTCCTCGCTGAGTTCTCACACAGAGGGGGTCAGTGACCCCGACATCCATGCCAACAACTTCCCTCGGACTACTCATCCACTGCTTCCCAAGCAGTGCAGGGCTCGCAGACTGTGCTGACTCCGCTTACGCTCCACCGGAAGAGTATGCATCACCCCCCCGAGCTTCAGTGCTGCAAGAAACCACTGCGGTGCATCCAGCAACATGTGGGGGGCTATACGTGAGAGGTTCAGCAGAACCTGCATTTTCCTCTACATCCTTTACTTTTACTTTGAAATTAAATTAGGTCAGTTCTTCACTGCTGCCATTACTGCTTACACACATTATTTCTGGTTCTGCAAATGTGCACCTGTCCTGCTGCCTCAGCCAGATGCCATGTTGACCCCCTTGTCTGCTTGCTTACGCTACCTCGAAAACAAATTAAATGGAACAGAATAGCCATTACTGTGGTGGGTGCATGGTTTGAGTCTCCACAGGCAAGCTCAAAACATGACATTTAAGAATGTCAAACATGGTAGTGGGGAGGGTTCCCTGGTGAGGGTGGTGCACGTGGTTGGGAGCATCTGGGGGAAGGGGGGGGGGGGGGAAATTGAGAGAAAAAAAAGGTCGTAAAGTAGTTTTTTGTCTTTGCACAGTGGGATTAATTAAGTTTAAAGTAGGAAAAAGGGGAGCTCAATCCCTATGGATTTTAATGTGAATGGCCTCAGAATGAACAGGAAGCAACATTTTGTTATCCAGTATTTAAAGGATTAGACTGCTTTGGTAATGATTTTGCAGGAAACTCATCTCTCACAATCTGTGTGTATAACCCTTTTCAAAATGGCAGAATTGATAAGGTACATGTCAGACGTACATGTTGTGGAGTCAAGAGCTGATGACAGGGGGAGGTGGGTAATAGTAAAGATCAGGGCACATTCCAAGGTTCGTTCTTGTGTTGGGTACCATGCCCTAACGTACATGATCCGGGTTCAGTGAAGGAAATGTTCTCGGGTCTTCTGGGCTCTAATCATTTTATAATTATGGGGTGGGGGACTTTAACATTATGTTGGAAAATAAAATGGATGGATCGGGTATAAGCAAGTATGGAACCTCAAAACATATGCATATCTGTCCTTTTTTAGAAACAAATTGGGACTTTTTTTAACCTCCATGGAGGTTAAAGGTTAGGAGAGTGAGGAGGTATACCTATAACACTGAAGTATGGCCATTACTCCCGTTCAGACTACTTTTTAATAGATAACAATGAAGTTGGCAATGTGATTCTAACTGAACACCATCCAGAACATTTATCAGACCTCCGCGATGATATATATGGAACTCAGTATTGAACAAGGGGATAAGTCAAGATGGACCTTAGACAGAAGGGCCCTCTTAGAAGAAGTAGTAATTAAAAACATTAGGGTGGAAACTGGGATTTCTTTTTTTTTTTTTTACTTTGAATCTTGGAACTGTGGGCATTCACACAAATTGGGATGCTTATAAAGCTTTTTCACGAGGACAGGTAATGGGGGCAGTTTCCTTTATCAACAAAAAAAGGATGGAAGATGTTCTCAGGAAGGAAAGGGAAAGAATGCCTATTCAAAATAGCATCAATTCAGCACATTTGGGTGAGGAGGAGAGGTTAAAACTACAGCAGGAACTCCGTATAGCAGAAGAGGCCTTCATAAACCATGAGGAGGTTCAGATTAAGATAAAATGGGTGGCTAGTAAGGTTGCTAATTTCCAATATGGTGAAAAGTGTGGGAAACCACTGGCTTGGAATGTGAAAACTGAGCGGCATAGAAACCACATAAAGGAAGTTCTAGATTGTAGAGTAAATACCTGGGTGAATACTACTCGGGAAATCGGAAAAGACTTTTATACCTTTTTTTGAGAATTTGTATAGAAATTAATTGACCCCGAATGTTGCAAAACTTAAATCTTAGTTTGGTAAAAAGCATACAGCTAGATTAAGTCCAGAGCAACAAAGGTGACTCAGTGAGGAAATTAGTGAAGCTGATATGTAGGTAAGAAAGGGAAATCTCCAGAGCCGGATGGCATTCCTATAGAGCTTTATGTTAAACTGCTGGAAAAAAATAACCCTACTGTTGAAGATGCTGTTTAGTTAAATTCTGGTAGGTGTCTCCCTAATTCCAACCTCATGGGAGAAAGCTGCCATTGCTTTAAGTCGGAAACCAAGTAAACCTCCAGATAGATGCGAGTCATATAGGCTAATATCTATATTAAATTGCAAATATAACATTTTTCGACCATCCTTCCAAAGAGTTTAGCTCAGCAAGTAAAATCGTTGGTCCATGGCCTCTACTTATTCCGCTCTTTTAGCAGTGCTGTTAATCCTCACAGTTAACACATTCAACTAGCTTAATTGGGGATACCTGGGGGAGGTATTGGAGCATATTGGGATAGGCACAGTTTTATATAATGTGATAAAGTTAATATACACAGACCCAACTACAAGAACTCTGATAAATGACAATCTAAGGCAGCTTAGAATAAAGAGGGCTACAAGACAAAGGTACCTTCTCTCTCCCCTGTTGTATTTTTATATGGAGCCCACTGAACAAAGCCTTAGATTGAATTGAATGATAGTTCCCTTTGAGTGCAAGCACTTTAGGAAATAGTTAGCCCTGCATGAAGATAACTTAATTATCTATGCTGCAAATGTAGGTAAAACTTTGGCCCATATGCAGCAGGAGATAATCCCCTTGGTGAATACTCTGGGTATTATGTTAACCAGGATAAAACAGAAATAATTTCAAGGAATCATGACTCGAAAAGGGGTAAAAAGAAAGGAGGTGATCAAATACATAGGTGTATCTGTAGTTAAAAATCTGGAGAGGATCCCAGAGATGAATTTAAAAAGGGTGGTAAGAAATATCAAGATGCTTTTTAAGAAAATGACCCATTTGCCCTTGACAGTGTATGGTCGAAATGGTAGTCCTGCTGAAGGTAACCACCTTATTAGCTAATCCTTTGACAATTGACAAGAAGGAGTTGTGAAGGATACAAGGGGAAATAAGTAGCTTTTTTTTTAGTCTTCAAGAGGAATCTGGGTGGCAAGGAAGAAGTTTAGGAGGAAATTGGCTAAGGAAGTCCTGTGTTTGCCAGATATCCGGGTTTAGTGTTGGGCATTCCAGCTAAAAAAACAATGCAGGACGTTAATAGGGGCACCGGATTCTAGTACAATTGGCGAAATACAGCAATGTATGGTAGACAATATTTCTGAGGTAGGTTTTCTGTATAATTTTGGCTCATCCAGTTATCTCTTTTTTTAAATATCGGGTTGAGAATCTTGCAAGCGGCAGGTTTGGGTATGGTTTGAAATAAGGAAGGTGTTGAAAATGCTGTACTTCACTATGTGGGCACCAATCTAAGAATTGTCCAAGGTCTCTAGTGTATTTTAAAGATGGGCTATGTGTAGCCATTAATAAGAAATGTGTCGGGAGATGGGGGTATTTGGGGAGTAATGGCAAACCCTTCACTTGAGAACAATGGACGGAACAAGCAGAGTTCAATTTCACCCTTTAAGTATTTGCAAATCACCGCACGGTTACGGCAGCACGAGGGGCCTAACCCCGTGTTAAACCTGATGTAAATGGACTTGCAGAATCTTGGGCCTAGGAAGAAAAAAATGTCTACATAATACGGTTAACTTGCCAAAGCACATTGTCAACACTCTAAGCCGCCATAGATCTCTTGGGCAATAGAGTTGCCGCAAATACAGATCGAGACATTTTGGCAAGTATCCTTAAACTTATTACATTCTGCAATTAAATCTACTACTCTTAAAAAGAATCACTTATTTACTCTACATAGGTGTTATTGGACCCCCTTGAAAATCACAAGGATCACGAGAAATTAAAATAGCAGATGTAAAAGGTGTGGACTCTAGAAGTCAATGATGTACATGTTTTCTGGGATTGCCTTGCCCTGGTCCCTCTTGGCTAGCAGTGGGTAATGGATTATCAACGGTGTTGGGGCTTGATAATGAGGCAAGTCTTTTTTGGTGAGGAATTTAGTGAAGTGCACGACCCAAAGGGTGGTTGGTGTAGGCTGCTTTTTTATATGGTACTGTTGGCCAAGAGTGAAATATGCAGGAAGTGGTTACAAGTGTAGCCCCCTGTGGTGGAAGGCTGGCTCAGATCAGTAACTCGGATCTATACAATGGAAAAGGCAGTGAGCACTAGTCCATCTCATAAGAGAATTGGTTATGTGTGACAAACAGCTAATCTGGTCAGACGATTACATCTGGTCCCTATCATGCAAGAATCTGGCTGTAATAAGAGTATCAACTGTGTAGGAAGTGGAGTGGCATCTGAAAGTAGAACTCCTGAAAGCCAGAGTGGGATGTTCTACGCACAATGATGCAGGAAGCACTTTTAGAGGTATGAGGCCCAATTCAAAAAGAAGAAAAAAATAAGCAGAACCGGAGCATCGAAGTCCAATCCAACGAACAAACCCCTTAAGGCCATGTCATGAATGATAGTCACATCTCTGTTTAGAGTGCATTTCTGACTTGCACAGATTTCTACGGAGAGCTTTTGGTACTTTTGAGACATGTAAACATTCATATTGACACTAACAAATGTAGCAAGGGCGTTTCTGGAGAGACAAGTGAAAAGCATCACTGCTTATGCAGAGTGATTATTCTTTGTTTTTGCCCAAGGGTGAAAATATTTTTTCACCATGGACAAATCCCTCTCCCACTTTAAGTTAGGTTTATAGACGATTACACCACAATGAAAACGGATTTTGCCTGTCCTGAATCGGAGCAGATGTTTAGCTGTTTTTGGGGTGGGAAACAAACTACAAAAAGTGTATCAATCCCCACCTATTTGTGCCTGCTCATCTTTTGAACAAGTGAAAAAATGTCACTCCAAACTGTTGTATAGATTATAGGTTCACTGTCGACATTGCTAAGTTAGCATGAGTTTTGCTGCCATGCTACTTTTGCGCATGTTACTAAATGCATTTATTTTGCAAGACTTTGTTTGTGCCTTTCACATGAGAACTGTCTGATTGTTGTGTTCTCTGCTGTTCTCTGGGGTGTAGTCTGCCCACGATGTACAAGGTCGATAAACAATGACCCTTGTTATTCTGTTCTTGTCAGTACCTCGCACCTAGACATAACACGACACACAGCTGCACTGCTGAAAGTCGCGCGCTTTAATATTGCAGAGATGCATGTTATTCTGAACACTTGGAGAGACCCCTTTCCAGAGAGAAGAGCTGTGCTGGTCCTGAGATGTAAAGCTATCATCTAGGTCTTGAGGTACGGGGTCTGATGACAAAGCCCAGAGGTCTTCTATTTTATAATAAACTATTTCTTACCCTGGGGAGGGTGCTAGGGTCCTATAGTCCTTTTCCACTGTCTTTAGAAAATTACATCCCCTTTTGTATTCTATGGAATTGTAACAATGCTGACGGTATTGTGTTAATGCATTTTGCTACTGGTAACGGCACGTGTAATGCACCATAGAGCACGTTAGTTAAAATGAACATTTTAAACTATACCGTGACTCTGATTACTCTTATTGTGGACAAGTATGAGTGAGTGAGCGAAAGAGTTGTCTTACTGCCGCGATTCCTTAGAGCGTCAGGAGTGTTGTGTTCTGGGTTGTCTAATCATTGAAGCATAGGGCCCTTGAAAGCACGGGAGACCAAGGGCAAATATTCCCAGATGCGTCCTCATGGACACCCCCGACCATGTAGATGTACTTTCAAGTATGGGAAAATCCATTTACATGGTGAAGGTTATGCTTTGCAGTTCGCTAATAGGATGTGCACTCGTGAATGATGGTCTTCGAGCCCCTATGCGTCGCTCGGCTATAACAATACAAGTGTGAGTCCTGCCTCTACAGCATATTTGAAGCAGGGTTTCAGTGTATCTGGCAGCCCTCCTGACAATACCTGATCCGGGTGCTCTCGATGTGAAGACAGATGGGTCGGTGGGCTCAGTGGCCTGATCATTTGCACAGATAGCAGCAGCATTTTACTTCCTGGCACTTGCTTCTCCAGGGCCGTGGAGGGAATGAATGCCTGCACCTTAGGCAGAGCTATGAAGCCTCAGGAACTCGAACGAGAACACATTTGGCAGTCATTCATGAACTTCAGATGGAAAAAAAAATCAATATTTGTACAGGCTTCCTGCTCTCCCAGGGCCTTTAAAGGTAACTTTGGCATTTGTAAAATTAGTGCTGCCGAACGTGCGGTACACAAATGTTTAAATATCACTTGCAGGAAACAGTTACCAGGAGTTGGCAGCGCTTGCGAGTCCATACATTCCATGATGCACAATAAAAGAGAAACAGAAGTCGCTCCAACCTACTTGTTATTTTGTATGTCTGTCTCGAACAAGTGCTTGGAAATGAAAATGTACTCCACGCCATCGCTTTCCTGGCTCCTTTTTGGTCTGGTCGTGTCTAGGAATTAATTTGGAAAAAAGCACATTTCAAAAAAGGCTTTTTTGTTAAATATTAACAAAAACAAAAAAACGCAGCATAAGAAATGAAATGTCTCCAAATGCTTTCACTTTCTACTCACAAATAAGCAACACATGAAGGTGCAAGTGTTACATGTTCAACATTTCAGGATCTTACTGTGTCATACAGAAGTCATGCAATGCAATCCGTTTTCATATTCTGTGCATCCAAGATTACCACTGAACTTTGAATGTTGTAGGAAAATGCAACTTTTATTGAAAGGTTTCATGCTGCAAACAGCAATAACATATCTCCCAACATCGGAGTAGAATCAGATGCAAAATCCTCAATGCCCCGTTGAACATTTCATAGAGAAAAAACACTCTGAGGATGATATACGTTGGACTGTGATCTCGGTTGTCAAACTCCCACCCAGGGGTGGCGACATTACCAAACTGTTGAATAAAGAAGAGATGAAATGGATCCTGAAAAGTGACAGCCTCAGTACAGGACTAAATCGTCTTGAGGATTGGACTACTATAATCTAACCTTCTTCCTTATTACAATGTCCTTTCATGCTATGTATCAGAAATTATATTCCTTACTGTTCCCCTAATGTTTTTCTAAATGTATAAAATTGATTTCCCCTTCTCTCTCCTACCACTCTATTCACTTCACTATCCTGCATGTCCAATTGCACTTGTTCCTACTTTTACCTTCACACTCTTCTACACTCCACCAATCACGTTCTCCTCCCGCCTTCATTACAATCCCGCCCTCCCCCTCCGTCAGCTTCCGCATTGACGGCACTTGGCTCTCCGCATCGTCGGACTCTCTAGAAGTTATTCCCATCCAGGTGAGTCCCCTTGACCACACTCCCACGTTGCCCCAGAACCCCCGAGTCCACATACGGCCCCGCACTGAGCATGTCCCGTGCTTGCCTCTAGACCATCACTTGGATTGGCTTCCTCCCCGGAAATCACCGCTTTCTAAATCACCCTTCTTGGCGACCGACACCGCGCCCAGCACCGGAATCCCAAACGGGTCTTCTGATTGTAGAAACTACAGTGAGTGCCCCGCCCTTACGGCCCTTCCCCACCGCCTCCCTGGTAACACCATACCTTACCCCGCCTTTTTCTACCCTCAGGCTCTACCGCCGCTCCATCCGGAGGCTACTACGGTAGCCGAGGTGAGCTTTTTTTGCCTTCCTCTCTACACACCCCTCACTTGGGCTCTCGTCCTCGCGCAACTCGTAGCCGCAACCATATTCTTGAGCACGTTCTCCCTTCCTTCTTGTGTCATGTTTCTTCAGTACCGTGTTTTTTAATACCATGTTTTCTTATTATGCCACAATTAGCTTGTACCCACCTCGTAGCACAATTGAAATCCACGCGCAACTTATGTTATGAGTCACCGCCAATTGAATGCGTTTGATTACATATTTAACTGCTTGTTGAATTCTGGCTTTCGCTATTACATCTGCAACTTCTGACGACGTGTTACATGTCACTGTTATCACTTATGTTCACCTTGTCCCTGTGTGAGTTGCTAGTCAACCTCAGTATATCTTGAATTGTCTTAACCTTATTTCCCGTTCCTTCTTTCCCCCTCCTCCCTTCCAAGGTTATTCAGGTTACATCCAACAGGCATAACAATTCTAGTCCTGATGATGATGATCCTTGTATTTCTCCAATGGATCGAAACGCCGTCGACACTTTAAACACCTTATATGCTAAGATTCATATATTGTAATGCACAAAGGTGTTATGTGAATTGTTTGTTTATTCACTCTTCAACTGCGCCCCTCGCATCAAACCGTGCTCCTTGCCTGAACCTATGTTTTTCGTCCTTTTGTCTTGCACAATTTTCATTGTCCATACAGAACACAGGCTTGTGTCCCACTTTGTGCATCGTTTTGCTATTGTTGATAATTTATTTTATGTATTAGTAAATTCATGACCACTGTCCGGCTGGACAAGTCTTCTTAATAAGTACTGATTGAGTCCTTATTTATTCTAACGAATTTTGAAATTCTAGGGACCATTGTTGTTTGTTAATACAATATTCCCAGGGTCCCTGGTCAACCTTTTCTGGGTTCCCTTGTTGCTTATAAATATATATATGCAAACAGCAATAACGACAGGCTTTATCAAACTGATAGAAAATATACCTTTCTTGATGTATGCCCTTCCCTTCCGTGTAAAACTAAAGCACAATAAACTCTTTAAGGGATCATACTGTTAAATGTGTGTCACTGGTGGGAAATTAGGCCTAAACTGTAAGCTGTAGCTGTAACAAAAATCCTGCCACAGGGCAGATTTGCTGAGGTGTAAGGCACCCTTGATATATTGGGTAAACTAAACCTCTGAAATTAAGGTACTGTGCTTGATGCCCGTGCCCTAACAAAAATAGGGAATAAACTCCACTGTGCATACTGCACCCCTCTATCAACGAAAAGAGGCAAGGGTCTTCATCCTGCTACAGAGCTCCTGACCACTCACACAGCTACTAGACAGGTAAAGAAACTGTATTGAACGGCGTGTATTAATAAGAGTCAAACTTAATGCATGTGGTTACAAAACAAAAAACAAAAATGAAATGAAAGTCCAGCCTAAGACAGACAAAACACATTGGCCTTAACCAATCCTTTTTTCCTTTTTTTTTTTTTTAAATGTAAAGCATGTCCACATTTTGAGGGGCTCATTTTTTTTTATTCTTGCGATATTGTGGATTACATGAATCAATACAATTGTCAATAAAGCGAGAATTAAGCTGCTTTCCTACTACAGTGAATCATCTCGTCATCCTCTGCTCCATTCTAGAATTTCTGGAGCTGTCGATATTGACCAAACTTCTGAACACCTAGTTTCACTTGCGGATGGAATTTTCTGATCCGGTTTCACAAAATCAAGACCTGAGGAAATCTTGACTTACCCTTGGACAAAGGACAAGGGTTCAGGAGGGAAAAAGAGAGGTTGTGAGGGGGGTGGGGGGGGGGGAGGCTTTTGTCTCGACCTTTTTGGGCTTTCATGAACAATGTGTCTAGACTTTTCCATACTGGAAAAACAAACAATGCTAAGAAAGGAGGAAAATTGGAGAATACTTTGGTTTTCACGGTACAAAAGGATACTGATCAATCCACGGGGGTATTGCAGTCAACGGTATCCCCACCAGCAAAATCAAAATTAAATTAAAAGAAGAAAATGGATAACAAACTAACTTATGTTTACATCATATATGAAAATATAATCACTATGATTGGGAATGCACATGGAAAGCTATGATTTTCTGCTCTTGCAAACAGCCCTGAAGTGCAGAACATGGAGTTTTAACCAATTATTGTTTATCGGCACTGAGGCCCGACTGCATAAAAATTGGTTTAATAAATAAACCTATATTTAATGCCAGAGGAGGAGCAAAAGTGCAAGCAGAGGGACCGGTCAAAGAACGCAAGCACCAGCATATTAATGATGGCTCCTGGATCGTATTTAACGCGGTCACTGGCAAGATATAACGGCTTTGTGACCTCATATTTATCAGTGGTCTTAATCTATACTTTGCCACACTACCAAAATGGGATATAAAAGCTTAATATTTAAGACATACAAATAAATACTAAAAACAACCAAGGCATAAATGACACTTTCTGCTGGTCGTCCTAGGTCAATAAAAGTAATCCATGCCACTGAGCTAAAAGAGCCAATCAGACACTTGAGAATAAGGTCTTGGTGACCTCCAAGCAGGCTTTGCTAAACTATGCTTTGAGTGAAACTGTCGGACATCACAGTACAGTTTACAAAGCTCTAACTGATATCGACTAACTGGTGTACATTTTCTCGACTTTGGAGCATTTACTAGCATTGCTACCTGAAGCTTTACACGTACTCTCGAAGTTGAGATATAGGACACAGAAGGATACATTTTCAAATGGTCTTTAAAGAACTCACCGCCACGGTTTCCTGCTCAAAGAACATAATTGCCAGCTAAACAGTGATACAAAGATGTTGGACTGGTCTTATGTTCACGTGTTTGCAGATATACAATCCATCACGTTAAACATTTCAACGCTGCAACTGCATTGGTATTTCAGTTGTTCGTACAGTACTTGTATAAAGTAGATAACTGTGAGATAGCCACACGTGGTGCAAAAGAACACACAGAAGTCGCAATAGTTCCAGCCATCCTTCACCATGCCTAAAGTCACTGAAAGGATCAGCAAAAGAAAAAGTTTAATATTAATTGGCTCTCATTTTGGTAGCTTGGCTAAAATGAAGGCCTAATTGTACAATGGCTTCTGAGGGATACAATAAAACAAGGCACAACTCAAAAAGACTTGAGAGGGAAAGAATGAAAATTCCAGACAAAAGTATACATAAAAACGATAAAACTGCATTTACTACGAATATCCCGCATTGAGATTGGAGCAACTGGAATAAAGATTAAATTGACTCTTCAAAATAGCACATGGTAAGGACCCTGTGATAAAGGTGTATTTGAAGGGCCCATTAAAGTCTCCAGCAGCTTGAAACTGTTGAGAAGGCCTATAAGTGTCTCCCTTTAAAGGGGCCGCAATGAAACGCAAGTCTTGGCTGCCAGTCAGCCAGGTTAGTAGTTTCGGCTGGCTAGAAAGAGCTACTTTTAGATTCCAAAATACTATCAAACTTTGATTACTCAAGTAGAAGCAGTTCAAAGGCGAGATTCGAAGTGATCACCAAGTTTGATACATGCTCAAAAGTTGCCAGTGACGCATTCTTTTAGCAAATATAAGGTCCTTATGGGAGAAGTTACTGCTCGTGTCTTAAGCAAAACACATGGTTCTGCGATCGATGAGTCCAGTTTCTTGCAGTCTGTTCTTCCACAAATGGAGAGAGCTACAGGCAGAGGTTGCAAGAGCCCAAATCAGCATGGGAGATGCTTACAGTGAAGAATTCTGATCAAGAAGAAATGTTTTCAAATTTAAAGCAGATCTTGGCAGAGGCTAAATCAGGATGCAATGTCTTTTGACTAATTCTGCTGTCACTCTAAGTTCTCGTGTGGGTGCTGACAGAGTTTTGGATCAGAAAGAATGAAGAGTATATGACAAAGTTCTACATAATAAAGCTGTAAGCTAAGAAAACTTGAAAATGCCAATAAAATGCTGTTTAAAAACTAAGACTAAGATCAATGAGAGGCTCAGTTGCTTGGTTGGCTGACACAAATAAAGTACCATTAAGTACTTTTTTAAGTGGCAAACTGGTTGATTTAATTTCGCCTCTGCTACATCTTATTAGACACAGCATCTAAAGCCATCGACTTGGCAGCTTGAAACTAGCTTGCTGATCTCTGTCAGAGACCACTAAGAGTGGGTGCCAATGTTCCTCAATTCGCAAATGAAGGGATCATGGCTCCCAAGCTACGGTGCTCGGCTTCTCAAAGATTCCAGAAACCTGGTGTTCAGCAGTAAGCCAATAAGGCAACTCCAACAGTGATGTGGAAATATACCACAAAAGGGAACAAGGGGTCCTGTTTTTAGAGCAAACTTCAATCTCACAGAGCCCCTTGGCAAGCAGAAGCTCTTAATTGGCAAGGGGCTTTCACACCTGTAGTAAAATGATCCAAAGCCAGGAATTATAGAGTAACATCTCTTAATCTGATAGAATTTGTATATATCTACTTATAGCCAAGTTTTTTTTATATATAGCAAAGAGCCTGCAAGCTCCCCCAACAAAGGAGTTACAAATAAAATAAACAAGCTTTTCCAAAAACCAAAATTCCAGCAAAATATGTCAGACCTACTGGCTTTGCCAATGGTTGTTCTAAAATTGGAAGAAACAGGGAGGGGAAAAGGAAGTGAAGAGGAAAGCTAAATAACCAAAATAAAGGAGAGAGGAATGGAGAGGCGGGTGCCTAAAGATGCAGAGAAAGTCAAAGGAGAGAGGAAATAAAGCGAAAGTGAATAGACGATTTCACAAGTGAAGAGAAGAGGTTGTATGAGGACAAAGTAAGAAAGAGAAGCCAGAGATATGGGCTAGTTTCTAATTTGCAAACTGTAAACCAAGAGACTCAATCCTGGCCACATCACTCACCTACATAGTGTGTTCTCATGTAAGCCTTTATTCTCCCTATGACTATTTGATAATCTGCCAAAACAGGAAGTGTAGACAATTACAAGTTGCAGTGTTTGCAACATGGATAAAGAGTTGTTCATTCAAAGGAGTGAGAGGAACTGCAGTAGACAAAAGTATGGTAGGATCGAAAAAGAGAAGATGACAAAAACAGACACAGGATTGGATAAAAGTAGTGGAAAGTATTGTGAATAATTACATTATTGCTTAAGATAATTAATTTTTAGGTATGGCAAGCCTCGTGTTTTCCAAAGGAAGTCATAAACAAATACATGTATATAAGGGCTTATTGTCATTACTCTTCATCCTCTGGTCTATTCAAGTGTCATTCATATTTTGCTTCCACCCACCACAGTGTACAGCATAATGCAATAGCTTTGTCAACGGCTCGCATTGGCAGTCTTACTATGAAGAGATGCCTGAAAACAACAGCATCTCAGTGCCAGGGCTTGAGTGCCTTTGATGCTGGGTCACTTCTTTATTTTATATAGGAACTTGCTTGCCAAGCTGAGCCACGTTGTCTTTGCCCATGCTTGTTATATCAGCTTGGCTTCCTCTCTGTTTCTCCTAAACAATAGGCCTCATTTCACCAGAACATACTTTTGCTGGGATATAAGGTCTACAAGAGTCTGACCGTGTATATGGCGAATACTAGACTCACAAAAGCAAATGAGTCAAGGAGGAAGGTGACAGGAAATAGAAAGCAGAAGGGGAGCAAGATGGAGAAGCAGACAGCGAAGTCCAGACACAGGAAAGACCTAGAGGGTTAAGGCACAGTCTACTTAAGCATGAGGATTAGGTATTCATGATACGTGTCTCATGCTGCTCCACAAAAGTTGGCTTTTCCGAGAGGTGGTCTGTCAAGAAAACCTCCAAATTTTGTTTAGGGCACAACCCCACTACAATTGACTGGAGCAGTATAGCTGTTCACTCACCACACTGTCAGAAGGCAATTAAAAATGCTTGCTGCCCGTGATGACATTTGCAAAAATCCACAGTGACAAATATTTGCAGTGGCTCTATACATCAAGTGTTCAGATCACTTCCAAAAGCAAATATATTTCCATATCTCTTACGATTCGCACATTAATGCCTTGAAGACTTGTATCAGGAAAAAACACAGACAAACCTCCATTGGTGATGCTATTTAGCCCAGAAAGAATGCCATTCAACAGAACTCTTTTCTACTTCCAATCCATCCACCTTACCCGTGGTTTATGTTTATGGACATGCCATGGTTTAACTTGTCAAACGGCATTCAATAAAGCACCTGTAGAGCAGTGTGAACCTAAATGCGTCCAACTGAATTTTACATTGTATGGTCAAAAGCACTTGTAGAGCACTACAAACTCAAAGTAGTACAGGTGCTCCTTAGGCAGAAGGGTATGTAAGTGAAGCCAGGCCTTAGTTAATCTACTAAAGAAGCTGGTTCCATCACTGATCCTAAAGCTGTTTTTTTTTTTAAACCACCAGGTGGATTTATCAAGAAGTGGTCTCAGGTAGGTACCGTAGGCTAAACTTATTTTGGACCATGCTTTCAATGAGGGCCATGTAATAATTTTATTTGCTCAAGTGCTGTTTAGTGTCATATAGTAATAGAATGTAGTGAGGTCATTATAATCAATCAATCAATCAGGGGTTTATAGAGCACAGCTACTCACCCATGAGGGTCCCAAGGTTTTGAGGGGAGGGGGGGGGGGGGGGGCTGCTGATCCGTAGGCGCGCCGGGGTTTAGTCAAAGAGCCAGGTCTTGAGATCCTTCCTGAATTGGGTTAGTGATGGGGGCAGAGCATGGCTAAATATTATAATAAATGTATTGAGAACTTTGCTGTACTGAGTGAAAATATGAGGAATTTTCTTTAAGAAGGGTGTCGTTTTTGTTTGGAATTCTGCATATGAAACGGCATTTTTTAAAATAATTTAAAAACAAAAATTAGATTTGTACAAACAACAACCGGGTACCGGCACATGCGTAAAACGAGTTCACTGAAAGAGATCCCCCCTCCACTACATACATCAACATAGTGACAGTTTCACCTTAATAAAGTAGGGAGGCATACATAGCAACACAGATCACATCATTTACAGGGAGCAATTAGAGACATCGCTAAAAAACAAAAAAAACAAAAAAATGACTATATGACTATATTGCAACCGGTGGTCCGGTCCGCATATTGCACGATCATCACATCTAACGGGGGGGAAGCAAGCACTTCCGCCGTCAGCTGGTTCATTAGGGTTCGCCGTTCTCTCTGCAATTCCACAGTAGGGGAGATGCAAATTTCCCCACTATACCGGTTTCATTTCCCCCATTTCTGATCCCATTTCTTGGGGCAACCCCGTCTCTTAAATACAGACTTCAGCGACCATGGCGATGTCCATATCCTTTGCCCAGTCAACCAGGAGCGGGACCGCCTCCACCCCCCACTTCTGGGCAATATTTTGTTTTGCTGTAATCAAACCCATAGAGGCCCATGATTGTTCTGCGTGTGTAAGGTCCGTCGACTCCCAAATATTGAGTAAACACAGCTGGGGAGAGAGCACAATGGGTTTGCCCCCCGCCCTCTCGAATTGGCGAACAACCTTCCCCCAGTAATCCTGAATACGCATCAGTCCCATAAAATATGAATGAAAGTGCCCTCTTGGTGACAGTGGCGGAGACAAAGTGGGTCCGGGCGTCTGCCTAGTTTGAACAACAATCTGGCATCGAAGTATACCCGGTGGAGGATCTTAAACTGGAATCGTCGCATGCGCATGGGGATGGCGACTTCAAGGGGAGAGGCCAAGGCGACCCGCCACATGTCGTCCTCCAACACTCCCAAATCCATCTCCCACCACCCCCCCCCCTCAATTTCAGCATCGGGTCAGTGCAGTTGTTGACCAACTTCTTATATGTGAGTGAGATAGCCTTCCGATCCATGGGGTCCAAAAATAGCCGGTCTTCTAGGGGGGACGAATAGGGGAGAGGGCCCTCCCTCGGCAGGGCAGAGGACACAGCATGGGAAATCTGCAGATATCTAAATGTCTCGGGCAGAGCCAGTTGATATTTAGCCTGGAGCTCCGTAAACGAGGCCAGTTTCCCTTTAACCCAGAGGTCTCCCTGCGTGGAAATTCCGATCAACTCCAATTTGTCAAAACCGGGACAAGAGCTCAGATGGCCGAGAACATCAAGCTCCCATTGGGGGGTCGCTTTTGTCAGCCGTTTGTGCCATCCCAACCGTTTAGTGACACTGTGCCAAATCTTGACCATACGCGCCGTAGGCCCAGTTAAGTTGAGTTTGCGGGAATAGACGTATAGTGCTCTAGCCGCTGGGTCCCATGAGCCAGTGATCCGTGCGGAAGCTCGGCTCATCGTGGGGTTCGATTACCCATCTATTGACAGCGATCAACTGGGAAGCCTGGTAATACAGTCGGAGATCAGGTAGGCCGATGCCCCCATCATACCAACCCATAGTAAGTTTAGTCATTGCTATACGCGGCGCACGGCCCTCCCACAACAAGTCTCGCAATACGCCGTCCATTTGGGAAAAGTAAGAGTCTGGGATCTGAATGGGGGTATTTTGCAGGGCATAGAGAAATCACAGGAGGGCAAGCATTTTAAACAGGGACACATGCCCAAGAAGTGTCAGGGGAAGAGAGCGCCAAAGTGCGGCATTGGATTTAAAGCGCTGAAGCGGGCCAAGTAGGTTGGTATTGAAAAAGAGATCGGCATCTGGAGTGACGAAGATGCCCAAATACCGAAAGCTCCCGGGAGCCACTGGTATCTCATAACCCCGCGGACTTGCCGGGGAGGGGGGGAACAGCATAGCGCATACATCTGTGACTTGGACCAGTTTATCTGGTATTCAGGGTGGGCACCAAAGATATGGAATATATGAAGCACCCGACGCAGCGATCGCGCAGGGGAAGCCTAGTATAGGAGGATATCATCCACATGAAGCTAGAGATAGTCCTCATGAGTCGTCGTCCACTTGAGCACACGTATCGCAGGGTCACCACGGACCCACACCGCAAGCGGCTCTAAAACAAGAGCTCACCTTGCCTGGCGCCGAGCTGCTGATTCCTTTTGCCGTCGCCCCAGGAGGGGCCATCTCCCTTAATTACCGCGTCTGGAGGAGTCACTGCGGGTAAAGGCACTACACGGGACTCCGTATCCCAGGAGCCCGTGTGGAGTAGCACCTGTGCTTTTCCCCGCCCATCAGCCTCTTCTTCAGGGCGCCCTATTAAAGTTGCAGCATCATCCGCTACGCGGAACGCGAGCGGGATGCGCCGGACGAAGCCCGGACAAAGGGTGGACCGTCTGTGGCCAGAGGAGGCCAGGCCGGGCCACCCCCCCTAATATTTTCTCGATAAGACCACTTTTGCAAGGTACTGTGTCATTTACATTTGTTGGGACTATTAGTGTAGCCGTGGCAAGTTGTGGATTTAAGTTCGTTGCACAACACTGTGCACTTCGTACCCTATCGTCCCAGGAATACTGGTTAATCACAGACTTGTTTTGATACACAATCCTTATTAATTTGTGTTTTAAATTAGGGTTGTGCTGTGGTCTACTTTCATTTTTGGCGTATGTGTCATGTGTAATGTTCAAATAATCGAAATCATTTCATAGTAAGTGCTATTTTAATTTCAATTGGTTGTTTTTGTTTGCCATATATTTTATCTATTGTATTCCCAGGCAACATGTCCAAGTCAACTGGGACACCTCGCCTTACTGTATCTACAC
The DNA here is from genome assembly GCF_964204655.1 of Triturus cristatus. Taxonomy (NCBI): domain Eukaryota; kingdom Metazoa; phylum Chordata; class Amphibia; order Caudata; family Salamandridae; genus Triturus; species Triturus cristatus. Next base: position 429,710,520 of record NC_140593.1, read on the forward strand.
TTGACAATTACTTGGTCAAAGTTGTAGACAAGATCAACAAGGAACGCAGATTATCTCTGGGTCTAGCTAGTAACGATAGACCGGAGATAACGAGTCAATTAGTTCCTGCTGAGATCCACCCTCTTGATGATATCCAAGTTTCTGCCCCTATAGTCTCTCCCGTGAAGGAGGGTACATGTGTTATTGAGTCAACTCAGGTTTCTCCGCTAGACATTGATGAAGTTGGGGTATCTGATACGCTTAGGTCTTCCAACGATATTGTTGTTGTGACCCCGTGGTTCCTAATATACATAGGGTGTTAAGATCAGGGTCACATCTTAACAGACCGTTTTTTTCTAAAAAAGTGGACCGCAAAAGAAAAAAGAATATTGTTTCTGTTTCTAACACAGGCCCCTCTGAGCATATCTGTTCTAATAATGAGGTTCATTCTACCAATATGACATTAGCTCCTGACCAGCTCGAGGTGCTAATTGGTATGATTGACAGTAAGTTAAATAATATTATCATACCTCTTTTAGATAAACTCGAGGTTATATCTAGGGAAGTGAGCAGATTAGGCGAAATGGTGCAATCCGGTTTAAACTCCAATAATAGCCCTCAATTGCCCGTTGTGGCAAACGGGACTGTAGGGTTTACCGGTAAAAGCATGCAACCCCCTAATAAGCAATCTAGTAGTGGCCAGCTATGCACGGGCACTAATACTCCCACACAGTCAAAGAGTAGGATTATTCCTGCTACTGAACGACAAGGCTCTGTCGGTAATGTAACACGATCTGTTTCTGGGAGTGCTATCTTAGCTATACCTGCTTGTCCTATTGGTATCACCCCAAATGAAGTTACACATGCCCCGGGAAGTATGACAAGGACATCTGGAAGGGGGATTCTCAATAATCGAAGCCTTTCGCAACCAAATTTGCCCCCTGATTGCGCACCATATGTGGCTGTCCTGACTAATGTACCACCCATCAGAGAGGATAGGCCCTACCACTCTGTGGAATCATATGATTCCCTTAAAAACAAAACTGTGGCATGGCTTAACCGCGAATGTGGTTATGGCAGATCACTTTTTGGCTACTACTAGAACTAACTGGATTGGAATGTCCCCTAAAAACATTCCTGGGGATTGTGTTATTATAAATTTTAGTTCTCCCCACCTTGCCACGACAGCTTTAATTAGAGCTACGTCCCGCCCTAGTATTGACCAGGGGATTACACTCCGCCCTCTTGGTTTTTTCTATAGTCAGCATATAGAACACTTTTCAACGCATCGAGGGGGAGGGAAAACAAGGAGGGAAGGGGTGTCTAGCTTGGTAAACAGTTTTCAGATAGATACTGCTAACCGTTTTCAATGCTTGAGTGGGTTGGACCAAAATGATTGACAGGAGGACAGTGTTGCTTTAGGATTAATAGAAGAGCCCATAATAATGGATAAGATGGACGTCACTGAAGTCTGTTTGGATTCCGAATTAGAGGCGGGTCTGGTACCACCGGTAACCCAGGGGATTCAAGTCCTATTGGATACAGGCTTAACTGTATGTTTGCCTGGGGTGGAGGAGGCAATTCCTGGGTCAGCTATAGTTTGTATGACTAAGGGTAAAGAGGGAGATCTAGTAGGTCAACCTGAGTTATACAAGGAGACCCCTATCATTGTTGCTCCCCAACAGGACAGTAATCGTATTAACTTGGGATCAGGTATCCATGGTTCCTCCGGATGTTATATTGTAAGTTGGAATATCGCGGGAATTAGATCAAAATCAGATAGTCTGGGGTGGACGGAATTCTTAGATCTTTTTGATGTCATCTGTCTACAGGAAACTTGGTGCACCGACTTTAAAGGCTATTGTGGTTTTAATTCATATCAGTTACCCGCTACCGCTTCAGTATCTGGAAGAGCCAAGGGGGGTCTACTCGTCCTGATCTCAGTTAAAGCCCCTTTGTCGGTTATTAAATATGTTCAGGTTGGGGCTCATTCCCAGCTTTTATGGCTGCACATAAGACGAGGTAGGAACATTCGTTTAATCAATTTTTATAATAATATTTTTAATGATTCTAGGGATCAGCCGGTCAAAGATCTTTTAAGGGCACTGGTAGACTTCTTTAAGGAATCTAATGAAGCCTTGGATTTGTTTTGGGCCGGGGATTTTAATATTACTACCTGTCCTTTCTCAGAGGTTAATGTCTGCGGGTTGGTGGACGACCATGAGGATGGGATTCTTCATTTTCAACATAATCATTACGGAGACGCCCTAAATAACCTTCTTGCTACATATAATATGTGTATTATGGCCAATGAGAAAAACTCAAAGGGGGAGATTTGTCCTGCCTTTATAGGTCGGGGAACAAATTCAATAATAGATTTTATCTGTATTTCCCCGGGCCTTGAGGCTTGGATCACGGCCCCTAAAGTAATAGACATCCAACTTAGTGACCATAATTGCCTGGTAGTAAAGGTTATGTTATGGGATAAGGATGATGCCAGTACTCTGGGTCGTACTATCACTAGTATTGAGGCCGAACGCCCCAATGGTACAAGACTTAGATGGAAGGGGGATAAGGCCGACATTACGTCTGATTTTATCATCCACAGTTGCCTAGCAGATATTATCGCGATCCTAGAAGATAACTCAGGTTCCCTTGGCTCTATAGAGCATTTTATCAATATCAACGCGGCCATCAACTCCAAACTTACAAGTACATGTAAGCACAAGGAGGATCGACCGCGGGGTTGGTTCAACTCAACTTGCACCCTGGCCCTGAGGGAGTTGAAATCTGCCCTATCAACCAAACCTAGAGATAGGGGTCTGGTCGTAGACTTAAGAGCCAGATATAAAGAAACCCTCAAACGCAGGAAATTAGAACTCCAGCAGGAGGCATGGGACAATCTGACTAAGGCAGCTGAACTGAATAATTGTTCCCTGTTCTGGAAAACTGTCAATTCTCCATTTCTTAAAGATGACAAAATTCCGGAACTAACCTCTAACGTTATGCAGGCAGAATGGGTCTCGCATTTCTCAAAAATTTTCCAGTCAGATGGTGCTTCCCATCTTTTAGAGAATAGATGGCCGCATCTTTTATTACATTTTACGGTACAAGAAGTTTTAGACAGCATACGGGACAGTAAAGGGGGTAAAGCTCAAGGCCCAGATGGGGTACCAATTGATGTATATAAGTTAGTCCCAGAAATATGGGGGCCTTTGCTTACCAATATTTTTAATTCAGCTGTTAGTAATGAAATGCCCCCGACCTGGGAAGAATCCATTTTAGTACCAATTTTTAAGAAAGGTAATCGTGGGGAAGCTAAGAATTACCGACCTATTTCCCTGCTGGATTCCTCTGTAAAAGTTATGAGCCGAGTGCTCTTAGTGAGATTGGAGGAATGGGTGGAGGAAAACGGTATTTTAGCTGAGAGTCAGTTTGGTTTTAGGAAAGGCCGTGGCACGATTGAGCAGTGCTTAAATTTAGAGCTGCTCATTAACAAATATACTTTGGCCAAGACTGGCACGATTTACCTCTGCTTTGCAGATCTAAGTAGTGCCTTTGATCTGGTGGATCACGGCATTCTTTGGGCAAAGTTGTTAGAAATGGGGGCCCCGGATGGCATTGTCTTCTTTTTAGCACGCCTATATACCAAACTGAGAGCATGTGTCCGTTATGGATCACAAGGCGAATGCACACCCATGTTTAAGATCGGGCGTGGAATACGCCAGGGATGTGTGCTAGCCCCACTGCTTTTTATACTTTTTATTAATGAGATTGATTCCTTTCTGAAATCTTTGTCAGTGGATGCTCCCAAAATTAACAATGAATATGTCCCTGTGCTACTTTACGCGGATGACGCGGTTTTAATCTCACGTACACCATACGGTCTCCAACAGCTGCTGGATGGTTTTATGCAATTTATCAAATGCAGAAAGTTAGTTTTAAACAAATCTAAAACTTATGTAATGGAATATGGTCGCAGGCTAGGAAAGAAACAGCCCTCTTTTTATATAGAGGGCCAAAAGGTCCAGGCTGTGGATAACTTTTCGTATCTGGGGGTTACTTTCTCAAACAATAATTCTTGGGTAAACGAGCATAAGAATGTACGGTCTAAAATGGCCAGGAGCCCGTGTGGAATCTTCACCATGGCAACCAAATTGGGAGATAGGCGGGTAAATGACATGCTGAAAATATTCCAATCACGGTGTGTTTCAATTGCCTTATACGGAGCTGGTATATGGGGCTACGCCCCGGCAGGATCTCTCCAGGTAGAGGAAAATGATTTTTTGAAGAAACTTTTGTGCCTACCAACCTCTGTCTCTAACGTCTTAGTGCATAACGAATTAGGCATTGACTACCTTTCCGATTTGATTCTACTTAGACCATTGATCCTATGGCGCTCCATATGGACCAAAGAAGAGACCTCTCTGTGTAGAGCTATTATCTCTGATTGTCTTACTTTGGACCATTACACTAAAATCCCATGGTTAAAGTATGTAATCGATAAATTTCGGGAGATCTATAATATCAACATTATCATGGATCACCATGGGGCAGATATGTTGTCCAAATTTGATCTCAAGCGGTGTTTTCTACACCAGGCCTCTACCAAACGCCACCATATTAGCCTTAAGCTTTCATCTTATGCCTATTACCATGAAATGAATTGAGTTGTGGGTTGTCAACCTTATTTATCTCAAGTTACCTGGTAGGCACACCGGTATGTATTGACTAGGTTTAGAATGGGAGTCGCCCACAACCTGGTTGCCTTCCCGTCTTTGAACCTACCCCCAGCTGGTCCATGTCCATGTGACAACTCTACCCCCCAAAGCACTGTGCACTTTCTTCTGCTTTGTCAGCTGTATAAATATCAGCGGACAGCATATTTAAAACCCTTGTTTGTTAAATTTGGGGTAAAATCATTACGCGACTGTATGTGTTTACTTTTTAATTTGTATCATCCCGACGTGTGTTTTTACACGGCTACTTTTCTTCTCATCATCATCATCATCCAACTTTATTTCGGCAAAAGCCATAAAAGCAATACACATAACATTTCCAGCAGTTAAGTACAGTTAATACATATACACAGACCAATGTTCAAATAATACATAGAATAGAACGGACGAGCAATTAATCTGTCACAATAGTTACGCAACTACCGCATAAAAACGAACAGAACATTATAAATAATTTAAAAAGCCAGATTTAAAACTTTCATCTAAAACATTTAAAAATTAGAGAGCAATATTATCCAATCAATTTTTCAATTTTTCAAGACACGGGAATAAGACCCACAGCAATTCATTACAACTTACAGCCGATCTGTTTCCTAATAAAATACACACTAAATAGGTACCTACTTATACAGAACACCACCAATTGGGTGGTGTGTGACTTAAGTATACGCTCTGCTTCCTTATATGACCTAACCCCCAAGTTATTACATAGGGGTTTGATCCAACGATCTCTTGATTTTTTGTAAACTGGGCAGAAAAATAAAAAGTGGGCATCATTTTCTTTTGCGTTTTGGAAACAGAGAGTACACAGGCCGCTATCGTTTTTGCCCCCCCACCTACAAGTATTAGCGGAGGTTTGTAAAACCCCATATCTAAATTGCAGGTATAAAGTTTTAGCTAGGGGTGGTTCTATCTCGTCCATAAATTGTTCAAATTCAGGGGCATCCGTTAGAATCAGAAATTTCTGGGACAATGTGCCAATGGTTGAGCTATGAATTAGTTCATCACTAACGTATGACCAAAAAGTAAATTTTACAAGCTTTTTAAGAGAGGGTGTCATGTTCTGGGGTTCTTCCCATAACTGGGAGAGTCCCAGCTTGTTGAGCCACTGAGAAATGTGCTTTAACCATGCTATTCTGGTAGACCCAACATTCTGGATTATTTCTGTCAGCCCGCTCTTATAGTCGCTCAACTCCGGGGTTGTCCAAAGTCTAACCCAATAAAGTAATGGCCTTAGTATTGCATGGTAGTCTGTCCTTTTGAGATTAATGTCCAGAAACACTGGCACTAAGGGAGTTCTTGTTGGTATCTTAAGCATCCTGCGTATAAAATAGTTTTCTTCCTTCTCAAAAGTACTTTTGCAGGAATGCCCCCATAATTCCGCTCCGTAGAGTGCGGCTGATTGTGCCTTTACCCTAAATACTTCCAATGCCGGAGTAATAGCTTTAGAATAGCTACCACCATGCATTTTTAGAATGGGCATTGAATTTTGTTTTAAGGATAATTTACTTTTTTCCAGCTGCCCCTTCCAAGAGAGCGTACAATCCAGTGTAATTCCTAGATAGTTAAAGCTCCCAACGTACTCCAGTTTCTGGTCATTTAGTATCAAATCCATTAATGTCAGGAAAAGTATGCTTTTTTAACCATTTTAAATAATGTTACACTGTTGATTTTTCTACCACTGTTGTCTTTAATCATGTTGTCTTCTTTTTTTTATCGTGCTTTTATGAACTTATTTTATGTTTGAATAAAGCCTTATGAATTGAAATGAAGAGCAAAGAGTAACGGCGACAGGGGGCAACCCTGCCTCGTGCCCCGGTGGAGCTCAAAGGTGGCGGAGCAATGATTATTAACCACGACATGAGCCGTTGGGCGAATATACAATAGTCGGATCCAGCGTATCAACTTAGGCCCAAATCCCAGGCTATCAAGCACGGCAAAAAGAAAGTCCTACTCAATGGTGTCAAATGCCATGGAGGCATCCAGAGATAACAGCATCGCATCCTCCTCTATGGTATGGAGCCTGCCGAGGACCCCCATGGACCCGACGCAGATTACGAGCCGTGTTTCTCCCCGGCATGAACCCTGATTGATTCGGGTGGACCAGATAGGTAATATAATGGAGGAGTCGATTCGCAAGGAGTTTGGCCAGGATCTTGGCCTCAATCGTCAAAAGGGATATGGGGCGATACGATTTGCACTCTTCGACAGGTTTGTTTGGTTTGTGAATAACCACGATGGCCGCGGTGCGGATCTCAGTGGGTAGGACCCCAAATTCAAAACATTCATTGTAGAGATTTAACAGGTGGGCAGCCAACAGGTTCGACATGGGTTTAAATAATTCGATAGGAAACCCATTGGGTCCCATAGCCTTCCCGGAACGGACGTCTTGAATGGCCTTTTGGACCTCGAAACTGAATTTTTGAGTTGAAAATCAGGTTGAGTCTGGCACCTAAATTGAAAAACTTTGAACCTATGAAGAAGTCCATTCTGATAATGGATGCCAGTATGAAGAGTGTAGGAGCTGTACTCCAACAAGGTGGTCAGGGTGCAGAAAGGACAATCATGTTCATCTCACAAGGCTTGAAAGGAGCAGAAACAAAGTATTTGGTTGTAGAGGCGTTGGCTGTGTACTCAGCTGTAAGAAAGCTCAAGAGGTTTTTATGGTGTGGAGTCTTTCAAATAAGAACTGTGTGGGATATATTTTTTTTTTAAAAGGCATAGATGTGGTGTCAGGATTACCAAGTGGGTAGTGGCTTTGCAGGACTTTGATTTTGATGTAAAGTACATTCAAGGAGTAGTGAACCAGGTGGCTGATGCGCTGTCCAGATTAATCCCTAATGAAGAGAATAGTCAAATAGGAGACGCAGAATTTTGGCATGAGGGGGAATTTGTCTAAGATTGGGGATGAGGTTATCTCTGAAGAAATGTGGCACATGGAGTTGGAGTCGGATAATGTTTTGTATGAGGTGATGGATTTAATTTGTGCCAGATGGCAGCCTAAGAAAGAAGGAAGTGATCAGTGTAGGAGTTTTTGGTGGGTGAAGGCTGAATTTTCAGTGAACAATGGTTTAATGTTCAGGGGCACAAGTGTGATCCCTCCAAGCAAAATGGGAGAAAAACTGATGATCTTACCTCATAGTGGTCATACAGGCATATCTAAAACAAAAGAGACTCTGTTCCTCATGTTGGTGGCCAAAAATGGATCTTCAGGTGGAGAGGATGGTAAGAGGATGCAGTGTGCTTTGAGTGAGAAAGTGAAGAAGCCCAAGATGCAGCCCATAGTGATTAGGGATCACCCAACTGGTCCTTGGAAAGAGTGAGTTAGACCTGGGGCCTGTTCATGGAGAAGGTCAAGAAACTGGTGTTGCAGTAGTAATACATACGTATTCAAGATGCCCAGAGATTTGTTTTACAAGGGGCATTGAAACTCAACATGTAGTAAAGTTCTCAAAAGAGCTTAGAGGGAGGGAAGGCAGTGCTAAGATGTTGCTTACAGATAATGGCATACAACCCGTCCTCTAAAGGAATGGAAAAATTGTTGGTTGATCCTGGCATAAAGCACAGGAAGAAACAATATCATTGGCTAAAGACAAAGCTTTGAATTGGAAAGTAGTAGGGAGTTGAGACATACATGGTTACGCTGCATTTTACTATGGTTAAATCCCGGTTTAAGGTATTCTGAGGAAGATATCCCAATACACCTGTAAATCCAACATAGGTGAATGATTTTGAATTTAGGTTGGGTAAAACTACAAAGCAGGATGATTGGACATTAAGAGAGGACCTGAATCCTAAAAGACAGAAAAGAGAATTTTGATAGAAGAAAGAAGTCTGTAAAAGAGATGAAAGTAAGAGTGGGTGATTGGCTATTGGTGAAAAGGCCTGAGAGAAAGGAGTAGTACATATTCTAAACCTTTAAGAGTTATAATTTTTTATACAAATGCTGTCAAAACAGAGGTTCAACAAATATGCAATCCGAACAGAATTGTGGTGTATAGAGGGAGGAAGGTTGAAACATCAGATGGGGAACCAGTGGTGACTGGGAGTTAACACCAAGAAGGTCAGGCAGGATGGTGCGAACTCCAAGTCACTTGGAAGATTTTGTGCCATGAATTGTATTTTATGTCATTATTATTGTTATTGCCGTGTTCTCACAGTTTCTACTGAAGTCACATATTGTATATTTTCATAGTTGCTGATATTTGTAAGCTTTGATTAAAAAATGTATATATTGCTTTTAGTTTTGCATTTCTGTTGTTACAGAAAGGGAGGTGTGTAGTAATCTTGTTTGTTCAAGTGCTTTTTAGTGCTTTATAGTTGTAGAATATAGTGAGGTCATTATAGAAGTGAAAGGGGCTGAGTTTAAGCTGGGAGTTGGTTGGAGCAGTTAGATGGGACCTTTTCTCCTACAATAAACCTTCTTCAATTTGGTGTCTTGTAGCAGACACTTTCACAGGCCACCTACTTTATATAGTGCCCAGAAGGAAGGAATGCAGCGCCTCATTTGTAAAAGAATTCTTGCTGGCACCTGAAGCACTGCTCAGAAGCAAGCTGCAAGTGGTATTAAATGTCAGTGTGTTGAATACCAAGGCTGCATAGTCTTGAATCCACCTCATGCCTCTGTAAGCCACCACTAGTCACTCCCTGCCCCTATATTTCAATCTTGCAAGTTCCTGTTTTCTACCTTGGTGATTGGTTTTCACAGTATTTCTCTTCCCCTTTCTTCCCCCATCGTCTTTTTCCCTCTATCGGTCTCAGTAAATGTCTGATGAGGAAAAATAAATGCCAGTCCCCAAACAGGAGTGCCAGTGGGCCCACCGACTCACATTAAGCACTGAAGGACTGTAACCCACAAAGTACTCAAATAACTCCTGGCTCACAATAAGTTACCGAAGTGCATTCCACTGGCAGAGCAAGAGATTGCATGAATAACATCAAAGCCAGAATATAAGTTTTGAATTCAGTAAAGTGGGGCGGGTGTCCATTTCTTTCCAAGCTTCAGTTCCCAATACTACAAAACTGGTTTGCTCCCTGTATTAGGACAAGTGAAGAAAGGAGCACAAACAGGACCATAAAGTATTTCCAAACTGTACTTGGTTCAGAAACCTCAGCTGTCCTCCTTTAGACGCACTCTGTTCTAATAAACACAGCTCAGATACAAGGCAGGACAGTAGGATGAAAAGCAGTAAGCATGCTATAAATCACCTGTTTGTCTTCAAGAGGTAAAAGTGATTGCTCTACTCGTCTTTGAAATGACTCAATGTTCTTTTTCCATAAATATTTCTGGGACTTGAACTTAGAAGCATAGAGCAACTGTGCGCCATGAAAAAGGATTGGCCAGATTACATGTTTAACTAACATGCTGATTGCTCTCTTAACCTCAGTCAACTCTTCACTCTAACTATGTCGGACTTCAGGGCGACAGAAAACGCTTAAATTTTGCATAAGTTTCAGTGTTCGACATCTCTAGGGACCACTTCAAACCTCCTTTATTCATCCACGTTGATTTTGATGTTGACCATTTGTGGATTATGAGATTCAGGACGCTGGGCAGGCAGGCTTCAGACCATCAAGCAGCAGTGAATTGGTTATGACCACCACAATGACTACACTTCATTACTTTTAATAGTTTACTAATAAACCGTTTTAATTCATTGTTTTTACTTCCTAGGGATTTCTTTTTTTTTTTTTTTTTACCGTTTATAACACTGATTTTTTCGCCTTTAGACAATTTTACTTCCCCCCCATTCTTTTTTATGTCACACTTTTTTTCATAATGGGGTAACCACCTGCACTTTTTTAGCTTTTTTGTTTTGATACTTTTTGTTGGGAAGGGGGTTCTCAAAATCTCCTTTTTACTTTTTCCTTCCTTTAAATTACCACTTTTCACTTTTCCTGAACCCCTAAATATCTATTTTTCTCGATTTTTAGTTTTTAGGGTTAAATTCAGAAATGTTCCTTCAAAACTACTGAGGTAATACCAAAGAATTGAATGACCTTGGATGGAAAAGCATCAGCAACAACACCAGGGTAGGGATACTGTGGACACACTGGACCATGCCATCCTCTTGGAACATTTAAAATATGTGGGATTTGCACAGCAATATCCTTTAAAGAATAAGATCTCTGCTGCCTGGCCATTCCCAGGGTAGTGTCCTTGCCTTAATGTTAGGCACAGCAATATCCTTTCAAGAATAAGATCTCTTCTGCCTGGCCATTCCCAGGTAGTGTCCTTGCCTTAATGTTAGACATTCTGTCAACCAATTTTCTTTGAAGTACCATAAGAATCATCAGCTCCGTCTGACATTTTTTACTATCGATATTATGCCACTCTTGAAATCTTTACAAGTGTTTGGGTTCACAGTCTTTATATATGCTGGTGACACTCAAATGGTGATGAAACTCAAGCCCATAACTGAACTGGTCAATGTTACTGCAAGAAAGCCAAAGTCCCGATGGGAGGAGGCCAGTGGCATCTTTACCCACATCTGTCTGACTGCTCAATCTGGATATCTGTCCAGATTGAGTTACCTAGTTTAGAAATCTAAACATGAAGGGTTTGGAGTAGTTTCAGAACCTCCAAAATGCCACTGGTGTAAAGACTGTCTTTTCCATCTGAGAAGCATGAAAGGAGTCATTGACTACACTGTTATTGTCAGTAATTTAAGTAATGGCAGAATGCTTTCTAGGCTGGATTATTCCAACAGCATCTACTTTGGCCTTGCTAAATACCTGGTTTGACTACAGCGGTCAGGGGCCCTTCTGACATAAATATTGGTCCCTTGTCTCACATGACCTACAGTCCGTTCAATAGCTTCCCATGGAAAGGCAAATCACTTTCCAGTCTTGTCTTGTTTATTATAGCAAATAATTTCTTCAGAAAAGATCAAACTCTAAATATGTATCAGAACTCTGCACAACTTCAACTACTGACCTACTCAATATTCAAAATGAGTTGCTGACAACAACATTTTCAGAAAGGTACTTACCCTGACATACTAAACAAGGGCTGACAAAGGCTTTAGATGTGGCTAAAGTGGGCAGATTAAGGCATTGGAAGGCAGCCTTTCTTCCAACACACAAGGATTAGTTTGACGAGATGTGCAAAATGCCTACCTATGAAAGGGTAATTGCGAGACTGAATGATGAAGAGTCGGTTTGAAGAGACATAGGTCAGTTTCTTAGGTACAGAAGGGTGACTCTTGAAACATTTTAGCAGTTGTAGAGGAGCCCTAGGATAGTGGAATGAATAAGAAAGAACATCCTGTTGGAGGAACAGATCAGAGGCCTGAAATCTTCGGAGGTAAGGTATGGAACTGGGCTTGTGACCATGACTACAAGCTGTAGGGGGGCGTGGCCAACCAGGCAACATGGCGGACGCAACTTGCTAGTGCTCCGTCCATCGATCCCCTATTATCCGAGATATTTCTCCTGGAGGTGCCATCTGCGACACCAATGCCAGAGTCTTGATGCCGGAGGGCGGGCAGCATCTGTGAATAACGGTATTGAGCGGTTTGGCCTGCCGGATGAGAAGTGCTACGGCTGATAAGCGCGCGGCCCTGCAAACGGTCGGGCTGCGCGCGGACATTTTGAGGAAGGAAATGGCGGCCCACTCCGAAATGTCCATCTTATAACGGCAGCGGAGCCCCCGACGTCTATGTGCCTGGGCGGTGGAAATGCTTCCTTGCATCTGAAATACCGGAGTCCCCCCGAGACTGCTGAGACAAGTGAGGAGGTGCAGGTGTGTGACTGTGGGCACCCACGCGGGGCAACGGAAGCTGGACAGCGTGGACGGGCCCCGTGTCGGTGCTTGGGGCGCCCGGGCGTTTGAGCGCCGTAGGGACGGCAGCGTGCTCTCACACTCGTCCACCTCCCACGAAGGTCGATAAGAGCTGCGGGCGCGCCACCCAGGAGCTGAGGGCTGAGTGGGGCCAGCGGCTGCATGGCGCAGTCATTTTACAGTGCTGCGGTGTCACCGAGGGAAGAGAGTTGGTATCTCCCGAGGCCCTGTGAGGCGAGACTAAGTGAGGCCTGAGGCAAAGTGGAGACCTTCATGGCTCAGGCCGCTACTGGGGACATAAAAAGACATAGGGGGAGCTCTCTTACAATCGGAGATTTGGTGCCCTGCTGCGGTGTCTCCTGTACCCGTCGTTGGTGTGCTGGGATGGGTAAAGAAGAGAAGGCACGCGCTTGCCGGCGCTGGGGGCGGAAGGCGGATGGAAGGCCCCAGTGTCGGAGTCATACACAGTATTATACCCTTGTGCGCACCTATCTCCTGCACGGGACAGCAAGCGCTGCAGGCACCCTACCTGTGGACCCCGGTACTGTGGCCGATGCGGAGCCGTTGACAGTGTGGTGCGAGAAACTTGCCCAGTACTGCGGTGGCCGACGAGAGCGGAGATTCAGAATCGCCAGGGGCCCCACGGAGCGGAGAGGAGCATGACAAGTAATACTGCACGGCACTTTGTGGGAGCTCTGACCCTGTGAGCTACATGTTATGAGGATTGCCCCGGAGATAGCCATCTGAGTAGATATAGGTGACCTTGCGTGGCGGGCTGTGTGGTCGGCCCTGGTGGGAACACGGGAGGAGCCGCTGACCTTATGGCAGAGGGGCAGTGCGACGAGAGATGTGGTTGAGACTCATGTGGCCTAGACAGTGCGATTGGGAGTCCCCGGAGCCGGACGGCTATGACGAACTGGTGAGGTAGCTGGTGTGCATGCGCGGGTGGCGCTCCTGGTAGTAAGTCTGTGGGATTATTGGCTGGTGCTGGTGGGAGCCTGTGGAACTAGAGGGCCCCAGCTTGGGGATTGGTAAACAAGCAGGTGGCGCACAACCAAAGGGGCATAAGTAAGAGGCATTGCTTAAAAGAGACTGTTGTAGAGCCTCGCTCTTCCATCACTAAGGCGCCGCCGTTGTTGCACCACTGCCTACTAGACCACGCCACCGGGACCGAGTGCGCCACCACTTCTGGTGGGCGGGATATATCCTTCTGCTGGGGAGCTGACCTGGCAAAGGTGATAAACGGGTCCCAAGGACTGGTGTCTCAGATACAGCACACAAGAGGCGCGGAGAGTAATCGGCGAATGCCCACAGCGCAGCAATTGGTGATGGGCCGGATACGGGCCAAGACACAACAAGTACACTTGCGGGCTGCTAGCCTTGACCCTGTACAGGGAACCACAGGAGAGATGCCGGAGCCAACGACCACAGCCCTGGTGGCCAAAATGGACTCTGTTCTCGCGGCAGTGGAGCGGATTGGTACATCACTGGATCACACTAGGACCTCCCTGGAGACCAGAATCGACAAAGTTACCTCGGACTTCACCTTGCTTCACGCGGCTCACCGGAAGCTGGCTGATAGAGTCACTACACACGACCAAACCCTGAAGGAGTTTCAGCCTGTAACGCAAAATCGTGCAGCCGCACTGCATGATTTGATAGACCGTGTCCACATACTGGAAGACCGGGCAGAAGATGCGGAAGGGCGCTCACGCCGTAACAATATCTGCATGGTGGGCCTGCCGGAAGGCGAGGAAGGTAGGAACCCGGAACAATTCACGGAACGATGACTGCGAGATCTGTTACCCCAGGGAACCTTGTCCGCACAGTTTGTGGTGGAACGGGCTCACTCTATCCCGGCACAGAAGCCGCAGCCAGGTGCCAGACCGCGCCTGTTCATATTTAAACTACTCAACTACAGGGATAAAGACGTGGTGCTTCCTGAAACACGGAAAATGGACTCTTCAGGTGAGCGGCAAAGAGCGTAGGAGCAACTACACGGCAGTGAAACGTCAACTCTGAGCCCTGGAGCTCCCTTACTCGCTGCTGTTCCCTGCCCAGCTACGAGTGGTCACAAAAGATGGGGCCCGCTTCTTTGACTCTCCTGAGGAGGCATGGGACTGGCTAGAGGAGTCGGGATTGTGGACAGGCGTGTGGCCCTCAGGCCCGGACGGCGACAATATGTCGAGCAGGAGAACGAAGCAACAGCGTAGGAGTGGGCAACTAAAGGCAGCCAGCCCGGGGGGCTCAGCTGCCACCCTGGACAATATGAAGAAGGAACAGCGAGACGTGCTGGAGGCAGTCACGAGCCTTGGATCCCCACAACTTCGCGAACGGTCCAACTGTTACAGAGAAGCTATGTTGATGCGAGCAGCTCCTCGTCACCATCCACAGAAATCTCGGAAGAGCTTGGTCTGCCAGTGATCACCCCACAAACTGCTGACGGCATTATAGGATGAAGCGACGGAATGATGTACTTTAATGCGCGCTGCTCACGCAAGTAGAATGCTATTCACTGTATTGCATAATATGGCTAGCTGGGACACTGGAGGGTGGAGGCTCATTTGGGTTACACATCGCACGTCCCTCACGTTGTAACGATAACTGGGTGGGACGTCTGTCACCGGGCAAAACATGGCTCCACTAGTGGTTACATACATAATTATCTGGGTTGACAGACTCACTGAGCTGCTGGCCCCGCAGGACAGTTCTGGAGCTTAGATAGTTGGCACACTAAACACACTGGCAGTAAAGGGGAAGGCTATAACATTACATCACTAGCACGCAACCCCCATAGGTAGCACATTGCCTTAGTTCAGGACTTGTCCGTGTTACAGAAGTTTGGACGGCCATCACCAAATGACTGCCCCAGATGCTCAGTTGTTCATGGTTTGTTTTATGTTGTTGTATCTGATGCAGCAGTCCAACACACTCATGCAGTCCCCTAGCCTACGCGTCCCGCGAGACGCCCCGCCCGATGCCTTGCCCCTGGTATCCCTGTTGAGCACTACAAGCACAAATGGCGAATCTGATATAATCACATGGAATATTCGTGGCATGTACACACCTGGGCGCCGTTACTCCATATTTGCATATCTACAGCGACACTCAGCTGTAATCGCCCTGCTGCAAGAAATACACATGACTCCGCTAGAGCTAGATAGGCTGCGTAGGCGCTGGAGAGGGCACGTTTATGGCACAACTTATTCGGCACATGCGAGGGGTGCGCTAATCTGGGTGAGGGCAGGTACCCCATTCGTTTGCAAGGACACCGTGACGGACCCTGATGGCCGATACACCTTAGTGAAGGGGACACTTAACGGCCAGCATGTGCTTTTAGGCTCCATATATGCCCCAAACACAGATCAATCCTCGTTCCTGGTGCGACTATCTGTAATACTGTCTGCGTACGTTGGGTTGCCCTGGCTGGTGGGAGGGGATTTCAATGCGGTCCAAGAGGAACACATGGATAGGTCCTTCACACCACTTTGGGCAACGACTGCAACCTCCAATGTACAGGCGCTTGCGAACTGGTTGTCACAATGGGCAGTATTGGATATATGGCGTGTCTTGCACCCCACAGACTGCATTTACTCCTATTATTCCGCAGCTCACGGTTTACATGTAAGGTTGGATCGGGTGGTGGGCTCGCAATCTCTGGTCCACTTGGTTGAGGTAGTGGAATACCTGGGTAGGACGCAGTCTGACCATAATCCTTTACGGCTCCGACTGAACTGGGACCCTGGTCGCCCCCCCCATACCCACCTGGCGCCTCCAACCTGCTGCACTGGAGGACCCTGAATTCCATGCATCACTGGGATCAGCTGCCCTGGAATACTTTGAGCACAACGAGGGGAGGGCGAGCTCCGCACTAGTGGAGTGGGATGTCCACAAAATAGCTATTAGGTGGCACTGTCTTGGGGCCACGTGGAATCTACATAAACAGCTGGCCATGGCGCTCACGAGGCTGGAAGCGCAACTGTTCCAATACGAAAGAGAAGGAGAGGGTGGAGGTGGACAGTCAGGACAATTAGAGGACCTCAGGACAACATGCGGAACTTATGGAGAGATTGCTCTGCCATAATTACGCTGCCCACACAGCCCGCACACACGCTAAAGCAGACAGAGCGGGCCGACTTCTGGCCTGGCTGCTGAAACAAAAGAGTAAGCATACACCAATCGGGGCAATGCGCATGCCAGAGGGCTCTCTGGTATACACCCAAATGGAGATACACAGGGCGATGACGGACCACTACGCACGACTGTACCAATCCAGGGGGCGTTGTTCTGAATCCGACCTCGAGAGATTTTTTGCGTCGATTCAGCTACCGACAGCCCCCAGGGCACACCAAGAGGCCCTTAATGGTCCCCTCACCCTGGATGAAATCGGAGAGGCAATTGGGTTCATGGCGTCCGGGAAGATGCCGGGCCCGGATGGCCTGCCTGCTGAGTACTACAAAGCTTACCAGAACATTCTGACGCAGCGTCTCCACACTCTCAATTCCACAGCCGCGATGGACAACGAGTTGCCACCGTCAATGCGAGAGGCTTACCTGGTGTCCCTCCTCAAACCAGACAGGGACCCCGAAAACCTAGGTTCATTCAGGCCCTTGGCGCTCCTGAATGCGGATTATAAAATCTTTGCTAAGCAGTTAGTGGAACGTCTGGTGCCGGTGGTCCCCGAGTTGGTCCATATCGACCAAAATGGGTTTGTACCCAAGCGCAGTACGTCGTTGAACCTGCGGAGGTTCTTCCGAGTGGGGGCAGACAGCGGGAAGGAGTGGCGCAGGGCGGGGTGCCTGGTGTTAGACCTCGAGAAGGCTTTTTACTGCTTGGAGTCGAGCTATCTTGCGGCAGTGTTGTTGCGTTATGATTTAGGCTGGGAATTTCTACAAATGGTGGGCCTGCTATACAAAAACCCCACAGTCCGGGTGCGGTTAGGGCTATACATCTCCGATAGCATCCCGATATGCAGGGGAACCAGGCAGAAATGCCCGCTATCGCCCCTCCTGTTCGTGCTGGCAATCGAGCCTCTGGCAGTGGCCCTGCGAACAACATTGGGAGTTGGGAAAACCCTAGGAGATGCAACGCACCAGGTCTCGCTATACGCGGACGACCTTTTAGTCTTCGTGAGAGATGTAGGAGTTATTCCGGCTCACTAGAACATATATTACATGACTTTGCTGCTCTCTCTGGCCTCCGGGTGAACACCAACAGATCCTGTTTATATGCGTTTGGGGGGGGACATCCAGGATCCGGGCTATGTTCTGGCTGCCACGCAGGTGCAGTGGAAGGCTAACACGTTCTGCTATCTAGGAATCCGGATATAGCGTCAACCGGCTGACCTCTTCGATGGCAACCTGGGTCGTGCGGTGACAGCCATCAAGTCACAAATGAATTTTTGGAAGACGCTCCCACTCACAGTCACAGGCAGGGTGGCGTTATCTAAGATTGCGATCCTTCCGCGCCTCCAATATTACTTCGCCAACCTACCATTGTATGTCCCGGCGGCCTTCTTTAACCAACTCGCTACACTCCTTAGAGACTTCCTCTGGGGTAATGCGCGCCATAGGTCAGCGTTAGTGAAGTTGTACTTTTCCCGCAGACCAGGGGGGCCTGGCTGCACCCTGCTTTGAAAACTACTATTTAGCTGCGCAACTGCAGTGGATAGCCCGATGGCTCGCAGACAGAGGTCGAGAGGATATGGCGACTACAGCACCCCCCCCCTCTCTTTGGACTGAATTACTGGGCTTTTTCACCCAGCTGCTAAGTTGCAAACACCGGCTTCCCTCCTCTTAGCGGTGGCTTACAAATTCTTCCGCCGCTGCTTGTACGTCACTAAAGACCTAGTCCCTTATGCGCCTGCCATACCGCTGGTGGGCTCCCCCAGCGGGCCTGGGATGCTCACATCCCTGGAGCTCTGGGAGTGGCACGAAGCAGATATACAGAGCCTGGGAGATCTGTACCGGGAAGGCACGCTCCTATCATTTGAGTATATTACCGAAAAGCTGGGGCTCCCACAGGTACACTTTTTAAGGCACCGCTCTTTGATCACTACACTGACCTCTAGATGGGGGGACATGACGGAAGAGCCGGGTCAACATCTCACCATACAATATCTCCACGTAATGGGTCGAGGCCGGCACTTAATCCGGTGGTTTGCGGCATCCCTCTGCACGCATGCGGCGATAAAATTAGACTCACTTCGACGCGGGTGGGAGGAAGACCTGGGGAGGCAGCTGGAAGATAGGGAGTGGGAAAAGATATTGAAGAGTCCTAAGCGTATTTCCAGAAACATGCAGTTCCGTCAAATTCAATTATTCATAGTCCACAGGGCATACCTCACTCCCAAAAAGATCAATAGGTACTTTCGCCGTATGGATGCGGCCTGTCCCCACTATGCAGAGGTGGGGGTTGGCCTAGTGCACATGCTGTGGGGCTGTCACACACTGCATACCTATTGGCGGGCTATTAGTGAGACATTGTGCGCGTGCACAAGTCGCAGCATCCCTTTTGAGTGGCCTACTTACTTATTACTTCAATTTCGTAGGACCCCGGCCACAAAAGTCACTTCTCGCTTCCTCGACTTGGGGCTGGTAGTTGCCAAGTGCCTCTTAAAGAAATGGAAGGCGCAGTCCCCATCACGCATGAGGGCATGGAGGTATTCCCTTATAGCATGGGCTAAAGCAGAAGGAATAGCCATCATACGGGAGGAAACACTGGGTAAGCGTAAGACACCGATGGCAGCGCAATGGGAGGGTCTGCTTCAGGGCCTTATGCGCATGAGGGGGGAGACAACCTAGAGCAGCGGCCAGATGCTGAGGGAGGCATTCCCGCAACCTGAGATGGGCGACAGGTCAGGTGCACCCTCATCCCACTACGCAGGCACATTTACACTGACCATTGATTAAAAAGAGATGCAATTATGTGTGTTAGATGGCGTTGCAGCTTTGTGGAGAGTCGCGGGACAGGGGGAGGGGGAGATAGAAGTAGTTACAATAGGAGGGGGAAGGGGGGGACCAAGTGAAAAATGTGTAAGCAGAAGTCGGACTCAGCTGCTGTGGTTGGGTTTTTTTTTCAGTTACTGTTTGTTTACTTTATAACATCTGTGCGTTCACACAAGATGTATGTTCTTTAACACTCTGCATAAGGTATCCCCAGAATCACTTCACAACTGCATTGTGGACTTTACCTCTGCTGACGCGACACATATGTTGTAGTTCAACCTGGAACTGTGGCTATCAGGTCATTAGGATACACGGTGGGCATTTTACGCTCATATGTGGGAACTGAGCGTCACTGTCAAAAGACTAATTGTGGTTGTGACGAAATGTTGGAGATTGTCTTGCATACGCATGTTAACGCTGTGAAAATAATAAAACAGATTTAAACAACAACAAAAAAATGACTACAAGCTGTAGCATAAGACGTGGGAAGGTTGCAGAGAAATGATTGTAAATTAGCAACCAGGACAGTTTTTACAGGTTGTGGCAAGAGTTGGATAGGGAGATATACCTATGCTTTTAATTAACCTGTGAATCCCGTTTACAAGGACAATACACACACAGTATGATTTACTGTTCAAATGGACACAGAAGTGAGGGGGTGAGCTACGTGGAATGAGGGGCACCAACTTCTTGTGGCAGAGATATAGGACTTAATATCTTTCTCTAGGTATTAGTGAATCTGGATCAGCTATTCTGCATGGCAGATGCCATAAGGGAAGGGTGAGTGGCAGCATCTGGCAGAATCGTGTCAAACCTAGAATCAGCAAGGTTCAATAACTGGGTCACTAATAGCTAAATGTTAACTTGATTAGCATTGTTGGGTTGTATACTTATTGCAGACCCTTTTCCCATCAAACCTGATATGATTGTGGCGGTGGTGTAGCTAGACGTACTGCCACCCGGGGTAGCCCCTACGTTTGCCGCCCTGGTGCATGTAAGTGTAGGGGGGGTGCCAGCTGACCTGTTCCCAAGGGAGGGAGGCGGGGGTTTTTATTCGACAGACTAATTGTTCCCGGGCCAGGGAATGGAGGTAGTCGTGACTCTACACGACTCCCGCCGCCCACAAAAACAGTGTCCCCCCCCCACCCCCTCCCAGCTACGCCGCTGGTTTGTGTATTATGCTTAATCAAAATACCAATTATATATTTCATGTTGGTATTATACAGATTCATCCAGTCGATGCTGTTTTATTGCTGGTATGTGAGAAATGGAACAATGCATGAAAAATTTCCGACATACAATATACTTTTCTGTTTGCAAAATAAATAAAAAGAATTGACATCAACAGATGAGCACTTAAAGCACATTGCTCTACACATAAGATAAATGAGTGAGGTCTCAAATGACTCTACAGTTCAGGTCTAACCAAACTATCAGAGGCCACGTCTGTGGCAATTGCAGCACTTTATATAATTAAAGCAATGTAACCTAAGTAATCTTCGTCTCATTAAGACAGAGAAGAGGGAGAAACCATTGGCAGACTCTTGGACCAAGAAAAAAGATAACTTTTACAGGATTTTGAAATGGCTTATAAAACACATACAACCTTGTAACACCAAGGGCAATCAGGAAATGATTTTTCTAGGCACTCCCAGGTGGCAGCAGGGCCATTTAAACACTTACAAATATTTCCTGTTCTGTGATTTTGAAAGAAAAGTAAGAAATGTGCGGCTACTTATATTATTAGGGGGCTTCTTCAAAATCATCCACTTTTCTCCTATCATGAGACTATTCTCATTCCATACATGTTGGGGCAAAAGAGCATACCGCATGCCTCAAACCTGCAGGGGCCCATTCAGTGAATGGCCAATAAATTTTGGTGAGATATAAGACTCAGGGGCCTCTCATCGCATTCTGCAGGTGTGCCCCATCATTTTGTGTTACGCCACTGTTGGGGGACAGGATGAACAAAGTGACCCCAGTTAGCACCAGAAAATGATTAACAGAATAATCAATTGATAGTTGGTGACTGGATTTGAGCTGGAAGATGCCCCAAGACACTGTCTCCTGGACATAATTAGGAAACCCAGAGGGGGAAAATACACTGGAAGTTCATACAGCCTGCACTTGTCACTGTAAAGAGGCGAGTAGCCATGGGGTGGCTGGGAAAGAAATCTCCATCGATCATATTGGGGCGAAGTGGCACAGCTGCGTAGGCATTGGCAGAGGAGACACATATCAGACAGACTAGAAACAATGACACAGTGATGGAAGTCTTAGAAACCTGAGTGGCGACACTGGAAGCACCTCAGGAAGCAGACAAGGCTACTCTGTGCCCAGGGACACAGATGCACAGTCACTAGTACACAACACACAGACACAGCGACAGGGGATGACGAAATGGATATGGTAGAACCCACTACAATGGGAAGGTAGTTAAAAGGCTAGGAGAAACATAATGATAGCGGGGGAGTTGAGGCATTCTCTGGTAATTCCACAGATAGAGGAAAAGGATTGGTCATGTGTATGATCTAACATTGGGAGGGCTCAGCTTTGACGACAGAGGTTGGACTGCCATGTAAGTGAATCATGTGATGTTGATTTTGAATTCTGGATTATTGTTGTGCATAAGTGAAAGTGCTAAAAATATATTTAAAAAATAATGAATTGATGGTAATTTGCAAAAAACAAAGGATTAAATATATTCCCCACTTTAATCAAGTTGATGGGAGTGGCAAACTGGTGGAAACACTTCGAGTATGTGGAGGGTCCCCAACAAGAGCCCCACAAATTATGACTAGGTCATTTTTCTCTTGTAGAACATTGCAAACTGCAAAAGACCACTTGATCATTAGGACTCTTCTCACTTTAAAAAATGGAGTCAGACATTATGTATTCAAGGAACTTTTACCACTTCTCGCTTGGACAAGTAGTAGTCTAAGTTATTTGAAAAGTCTTACTTGGGCGTACCCAATAGCCGTTTATCAATGGAAGTTAGGGATGACATGGTGAATGCCCTTTACTGCAGTGAATCTTCCAATCCATGCCTTCTCTTAGTTCATCTAGTTCTAAACGGGACCACAAGCCCCTTGTGAATGTGTTGTTGTGTACAGATTAATGCTTACATTCCCACTGCAGGCACTTGGCACAAAGACACATGTCGATCCTTTTCTACTCCTACTGTTTTTATGTGACAAGCAGAAGACCCACAGGGCTGTGGTTCCTTGATGAATGCGTATTAAAACAGCACATTGACATTTTTTTACTCCAATTTTTCGCAGCCAAAATGGGTATTTGTATTGTATTGCATATTCCCCATTTGCACTTTCTCAACACTTGATCATTAGGCCTTCACCACACTGTAGTTGTGGCACTTATATCCGCATTTGAATATCTGTGATGCTGACTATATCTATGGAGGATTACCTACATTTAGAAAAATATAAAGAATATTGTTTACACTTAAGGTCGTTTCACGGTCAGTCAATGCACAATTATCAAATACATAAGTGTATTTTTATTACTGAGAAAACACTTTATGGAAGTACAATGCCCAAGGGTTTCAATTAACGTGCCCTGTTGATTAGGCTCTATTTTTAGTTACTTAAAAGGAACCCCCAGTATCATCCTCCTGATTACAGTGCCCAGGGATGTAGGAAGGAAGGACTGCCCTTGCTGTCTTTTCATACCATTAAAATGTTGAACCACTACAAAATACATCAATGGTCCTTCTGCACCTATTAGTAGTCCCATACCTTCCTTTAATAATGCTAATGACCAAACACCCTTAGCTTTTAAAATGGGCTTCAGCCAGGCTCTTTGCATCTTGTTCCCACCACACACTCCACAAATAAATGTATCCAGTGGCTGTCTGTTCCATATGCCCCCCCTTAGACGTCAAGGAGAGCTGAACCAGGTGAGACCTAGTTAGATTTGGTAGGTATATTGCTAAAAGAAAAGACAAGAAAGTGCTAATTTTGTAAAAGAATGAGTGTTGGTGATCAAAGCTCAGTTCCAGTGGTGCTTTTAAAAATTCAAGGCTGCGTACTCTAGACTTCACCTCATGCCTCTTTAATTCACTACCAGGCACTGCTGCCCCTATATTTCACTCTTGCAGCTTTTCCATCTTTCTCTTTCTTTCCCATTTGAGGTCCATTTTGGATGAGGAAAATTAACGTCCGGTTCTCAGAAATGAATGGCGGTGGCCACCACCAACTCAACTTAAGCACTGCTCAAGAGACTTTCCTACTAAGAGAAGCCCCTGACTGTGCACTCTGGATTGCCTAAGCTGGGCACATAGTCTGGTAGGAATCAACTTAGATTATATGCATTTCTCTGAGCAGTTGCTTTCTGCCAGACCTACTGTGGATAAAGCCCAGGTGGTCTTTTTACTAAAGCTGAATTTACGTAACAGGCAAGTTGTTTATTACCCTAGTGGGAGTGCATAACTTGCTCCTACTCCCAGCTCATAATCGAGGATCACACACCTCTTACACCCTGCCTTGGTGTGTGCATTCACCTAGAATACATTCTCCACCAACCATCAGGATCAGTTCTACACTGACCGATAATAATCTTTACAGAAACATGGATTGTCTTATGCCAGCGTGTTATACTCCCCAGTGTGCTGAAAATCCCTGCTTGCTGTATGGCAAATTTCCGAATGCAATAATCAGATATCTAGAAATTATGAAATCGATCTGGCATCGATTTGACCTTTAAAGCATGTTGCTGCCCCTTGCACTATCGCTGTCTAGAGTGTACACAACGACAACCAGAAAAGCGTTGCTACAGATGGATACAAAAAAAGTGAGATGGTGCATTTCATTGTAATTTCTTTGGGTGGGGGGGGTGGGGGGAGTTGAATTCATGAAACGTGGGCTAGAATAAAATAATGGAAAGTAAATATAAACTTTGAGTGTCATCGACTGATAATTATACATTTTAAATAATGGTTACTTAGCTTTGTTTACAAAAAATGTGCAGTAGCTCCAAGTGTTTCCACTTAGCCTTCTTAAAACTATACGAGTTTTAACTTCCATGCTCTACAGGAAAGCTTTCAGCACAATTCCCATTGCTTACATATCATATGCCTGTGTCAAACTCAAAATAAATGATGTTTATGGCAGAGTCATGAATCCCAGTTAAAGTGCAGCATCTACTGGCTTCCAATGGCCCTTGAGTGGATCAACCATTAGCCTGACGGTTTAAACAGTTTGACGTGCTCACAAAAACAAAAAAGCGCGTTTTAACCTCCGTAAGAACATTTGTTTTTAAATCTCCCTGAAGAATAAGGATTCTAGTAGTTTCAAATGGAGGTCGAGCGGACGTTTCGCCACAAGCAGAGGGTAAGATGGAACCCTCCGCCACGTGCCGCTGGACGCGCGAGCAATCTGCAGGAACAAACATTTTTTGGAAGCGGCCAAACAATTTTCTCAAGGAAAATATTCTGTTAGTCTTATAACCTTAAATAAGAAAATATGCCAGGTTTATATCGCGAGTGTGTGTGTGTATGTGAGAGAGAGAACAGGTGAAAGTTAACTTTGAGTTTTAACAGAAAGTTGGCCGTCTAGAAGCCAGATGGCTCCGGACCCGGTTAGGGATTCCAGACTCTCATTCAGAACAGTAGATGGCTTGGCATCAAGTATGCTTTTTTTTGGGAAGGGACTAGTTAGCACACCGATTTGCTTCTTGAGTATTCGACACTGTTCAATTTTCCTTTTGGGTAAGGTAGTGGAGGCAAATAGCTTTGCAGATAAAACCGAACCGCTAGAATTTAATGCACATTTCGAAGGGTCGCCAATGCAGAGTATGCAGCGGCGGTCAAAATGGTCAGACCTCTATTGAAATATAAGGTGTTTGTCTAACTTTTGGACTCAATGGAATGCTGTTCCACCCCAGGGATCTCCGTCTGGATCAGTGGTTGTGTATGTCACTGCTCAGCTCCACCTACTTTCAAGATAAATAAATTAAGAACTGACTCAACGGATGACTAGTTTACTTGTTGTACCATATTTCAAAGTTATATTGAACCCTTATTTCAAGCGCCCTCATAATATGCTATGCTTACGAGGTAAGGACAAGTAACACAGTTAGCTCATAATTGTACTCTATGTAGTGCTTAATTTGAACCGGTGGGGTCTGCTGGCACTCATTTTTGGTTAAGGGCACTTATTTTTCCTCATCAGACATTTTACAAGTGCAAGAGAGGAAAAAACACACAAAGCGGAAAGAAGGAAGAAGAGACAAACAGAAAAACCATCACAGAGCGAGTAACCTGTGCGAGTGAGATAAATGAGCAGAGAGTGTTTAGGAGTGGATGAAAGCAGCAGGAGATGGATTCAAGACCATGCAGCCTTGGTATCTGGCACAAGAATGTTTAGTAGTGCTAGCCACAGCTTCTGAGCAGAGCTTTGGGCAAAGGCACTTATTCCTTTACAATTTAACCTCTATGTATGCAGCTCCACTGGACACTTGATGTTTCATTTCTGACAACAAAACAAAAACCCTCATTCAGCAGCATCCTTCACATCAGCCTCCTGGACGCGCACCCTCTCCGTTGCCAATGTATCAAACACAAATAACCAAATCATCTAATAAACCATTCTTGGTTCGATATGCATGCCAGTTTTCATGACCACCTCCCTCCCTCATGTCTAAGGTATTTGCAATCTTTCCTCACACATCAGAAAACAAATCAATTCTGCAGACTGAAGCTACTTACCTCATCCAAACAAGCATTGGCAGGGCCAAGAGATCACACCTTTAGGACATATTGACTTTGCCAATGGCTTTTATTGATGCTGTACAAGACGCAGTCACAGCGTCATTTTTAGACCCATTCATGCATCATTTTGAATTTGCACGACTACAAAATGCTGCAAGATCAGGTTTTTTTTACGGATCCGAGATGGAGTAAATAAAAAAAAAAGTAAAATATAAGTAGGCATTAAAGTGTTTTTTTTTAAGGTGAAAGTGTGGCAGCTATTTGCTGCCTGGTCTTTTCCGAAAATTAAAAAAAATATATAAAAAGACCACGGGTGGGGCAAATGGGGGACATAGTGGGGCATGCGGGAGAAGAGCAGCACATGATGCAGCGCAACAGAAGGGCTTGGGGGAGAAGCACACAAGCAAGAATGCAACGGAGTAAGACGGGAGTTGGTGTGGGGAAAAGCGCTGGAGGGAGACCTATGGAAAATACAAGCACTCTCATGGAGTGCCTAAGCAAAACTAAAACAGAAGGTCCCCAAAAGTGAGCAGAAATAGGGTAAAAGTCAGCCAAATCAAAGGATGGTAAAGAGGCTATGCTCCAAGAGAAGGACAAGCACGAAATTGAACAGGATAGATAAGGAAAGCCATTGGTTAAGAAGCAAGCAAATGAGATTGAAAATGAAGCTAACCAAAGGTAAGCCACGGGCAAGAGGCAAGTCCACTGTAAATTCATGGTAAGACCACAATAGGTCTTCTCTAACCAGATAGCTCATGCTGGCTGGCCGCGAGACCTAAAAAGGTAAAAGTCCAATTCAAAGTCAGCTTGCCCGTGACATTATAGCTTTTCATCAGTTTGCACCCTATGTTCATGCTCACCTTGTGCGCTTTTACTTGTCTGCCTGGGACCAATCTCTTGATCCCACACTTTCACCAGCTACAACAGCTAACCTATAAGTGTAACAGTGTTAACTTACCTTTCTCACTAAGCCCTTTAATATTCTAGTACCAACTAGGACACAATTACTTTACCATGAATCACTGATCTAACCACTGACTTCTCTTCCGATCAATGCATAAAACCGAACACCAACGAGACATCCAGCTGATGTCAATACCACCTCTATAAGTACAATATAAATATCTCACTGGACCTGTACTTCTTCCACTATGCCTGTAAAGTGCTTTATGTCCTGACCCAGAAAGCTGTAAACAACATGCAAACTTATTTATAAAACTTTTAAAATATTTTTTATAATTCAACTATTTATTACCACCAATAAATGAATAAATCACATGTTCACAATAGTTGCACATTATTTGACATATTTCCATAAACAGCTCTAGCTGAACACATCACAACAAACTCCTGTAGATATAAAATTATTTAGTGCTTCATCCTACATGGAGGGACTAAATAATTTTCTATGTATAGGAGTTTGTTCTGAGATGTTCAGCTAGAGCTGTTTATGAAAATATGTCAAATAGTGTGAAATAGTGGACATGTGATGTATGCATTTATTGGTGGTAATAGTTGAAATATATAAAATAATCAAAAAGTGTTATGAATAATTATGCATATTGTTAGGTTTCTGGGTCAGAACATAAAGCACTTTACAGGCATAGTGGAAAAAACACATGTCAAGTGGGATATTTGTATTGTATTTATGGTTCTGATTTCCCTCTTGAGAGTAGGTGTCCTTAAATATAATGATACAGTGTGCTTCATTGTTTCCTTCTTCTACTTCTCTTTACTAAATAAAATAGATTTGAATAAATGCAACATTTACACTTGCATTTTAGATCATAATAAAAATTGAACTCCCACGGATGTGCGTTTAATGATATACGATTTATGAGCCTGACCCTCTAAGAGGCAAAAAGTATACAAATAGTATGCTACGAAAATAGATATACAACTCGAACTTTTGAAACCTATTAATATACTTTTGCATATAATGAGGTAAACCTCACTAATGTTTTCACTAATGTTTTGCTTTCCTGCAGTACTGAGCGTATATTAAAGGCAACAGACTTGCTACTGTACTGGGCCACGTGCATGGATAGTGTACAGGTTAGTGAGAGAATCATGATAGGGTATCTCAAAAGGAAAAAACAATATTTACTTAGGTTCTAAAGGAGGAGCAACATAGTAATAATCATATTTTTAGCTGCTAGAGAGAAGTTTTGGAGATCCGCAGGAGTGTCTGTCAACCAGTCGGACACCCAATACGTGGACTTTGGTATCTGACTTACCTGAGGGTCAACTGGCTGAATGAACCAAAGTAGAGGATGGTTGGATAATTCCTTATAGTACAGCAAAAGGTTATTGGAATAAAGTGCTAGAAAATTTCTTTATATTCACTTTTCTAATTCTTGCCTGTGCTTATGTTTGTCCATGACTCACAAAAATAACGTTCCTTTTTCTTGTGAGCAGAATAGTTTGAAATAACAGCAAAGTGAGAGATCTTACAAATTACATATACCCTGCGAGAGTTTCTCACAGGATCCGAGGTAAACTCTAAACCGATCCACCCCTGAGAACTAAGTCAAATGCAGGCTGGTGAGATGCTTGTCCATTTTTTCTACTCTGCAGATTCTAGGCTGGATACACGATTGGGAGAGCTACATAAACTTACCAAGGATATATTTCAACTTGTTTAAAATGTACTCCCAGTTACACCATCGGATATTATTTTCACTTGTTTTAATAGAGAAACCTCTAGATTGCTGTCATTAGGTAGGCTTATGTACTATATAATGAAATAATTACTTAAGGTCTGTGTAAGCTTCTCATACGTACTAGCACACTTGCGCACTGTTGAGTGGCTTATATTTCATAGTCTGTAGCAACGTAAATAAAGGCTAAACACTGTATAGGAATAATGTGCATGCCTGTATAATAACATGTATAGACCTATTGTGATTGCCCGCTTCAGACAATCACACCCTTATTAGAATTTCACCTATATCTGCACTAAGAAACAGTTTACCGAAATGTGAAGGGACTCAGAATCACAGTTTCAAATTATAGGATGGT
This sequence comes from Triturus cristatus, assembly GCF_964204655.1. Taxonomy (NCBI): domain Eukaryota; kingdom Metazoa; phylum Chordata; class Amphibia; order Caudata; family Salamandridae; genus Triturus; species Triturus cristatus. The sequence goes on from NC_140593.1 coordinate 429,739,716, forward strand.
CCGGATTGGCTTTAGGAGATCCATGTTGCTTTCGTCATCAATCATTTGTATTCTTGCAGAAGGAAGGGCAACAGCTCCAGTACGCAAGAGCTGATGTTGCTCCTAAATGACAGCTTCCACAGTGATGACAAACCACTAGACATTGGGCAGCCGGTTACTAGCAGTCACTAAACATGTAGTACAATAAAGGGTCCGATGCAAAGACCCTGGTAATACCAAATTGACCAGCAATGGGAGTTACCGGGGGACTTACAATTACTAGATACACAGGAGCACTGGGGTTCAGGGGTGTTTCACCCAGAAAGGTGGAGCCTTCTGGTGTAATACTGGTAAACACTGAGGCTCTATGGGGTGAAAAGAGTCCGGAATTATCAATTTCACTGGTAATTTCTCAGTTTAATAGAGGGACTTTACGGTATCATTGTTCCATTATTAAACTCCATTAACTATGCCCCATTGCAGATGCCTCTGTGTTGGGTTAGTTTCTTTTTTTTTTGGGGGGGGGGGGGGCACAAATAAATAACACCTCATAGAACAGGTCACATTACGCCTAGGGGAGGAGGTAGTGATTTTCTGGCATTGGCTTAATCACAGGTTTTCATTTTTCAGGATGGCATAGGCAGTTAATAAAGATACACATTAGTTTCTGGCATCACATCTCAACCACAGGTAGAATGGTCTGGGGAATTACATCAGGCAGTGACCAGGTGACTAAAACACAATCTTGAGGACTTGAGCAATTTGGGCATTAGCACTAATATGACATTTGACAAGGTCGCCTACAACAGACATTCCATACATATGGAATGACACAAACATTTTGGTGGCAAATGAGTCTTTGTTAAACCCTCAACCCTCTGGAACTCTCTTTCTTTAACCTGCACATGGAATGTATGTACAATGCCGGAAGTCTGTTTGTCGAACGGCGAGACGACGGAGTCTTTTTGCCCGATTCGATCATTTATATGACCGCCTTCGAAAAGCGATGTAACGGAGCTTTTCTGTGAGAAACCCCTGTTTTAATAACTTCTCCATGAGAAGCGACTTTTGTGGCATGCTGGGTAAGTTTGGTAATAGCTGACCAGTACAGTGAGCGTCTGCTCGATACTAATGAAGGAGCACTGCCCTGTTTCGAACTAAACAGTGTCCTTCGAACAGCGTTTTTTTTCCTCGCCTTGTACTATATTTCGAGCGTTCAGCGAGTTCCCTTTGTGCCCAGAGTCTTGATGAGGCCTGGATGAAAAAGGCTGAAACACGTCGACCGGATATAAAAGAGAAGCCCTCATAAAATAAGACATTGCTGCAATGAAAAAACTCAGCACCTTAAAAGAATGTTTAGGGCGTCAAATTAATTTAGCGCTTCTTAGTGCTGGATTTAGGGCTATCTCTTTATCATGGGTAGCAAACCAAAATTGATGAAAGAAAGTGTTTTTTTGCAATCCGTTGAAAACATTAGGGCATTAAGGAATCTTTCCATTCGTTTATATATGTTTTATGTATGTCACATATTTATATATGGGGCCTCAATGGGGACGAGGAACTTTATGTACATTTATAGATCTTAACAACCATTTTTGCTATATACAACTCCACCACAACTTTTTAACAACAGTAACATCTGGCTAGAACTGTATTAGTAGATAATCTCGCTGTATCATTACACACACATGACATAATAACAACAATTCTCTCATTAAACTGTATACTAATTTATGCTAACAGGTTGCTTTGTATCCATACAGACACATATAACAGCAGACCTTGCTGCACTTATGGGCACTCAGCCTCAAATACCTGCCATTTGAAATGACACATTATCTGTATATAAACAAACTAACCACTTGCACTGTAGGTGTTTAATGCACTTAGCAATTAATTCTACACACTTAGAGAAACATTGAAGTAACTATACCAACTTCATCTGTAAAAAGTATCACTTTTCAGTAAGGAATGATGTCAATTCCGTATATTTTGCATTATGTTTAACTACAATACCCACAATGCAACATCAATGGCACTTTGTAGTAACTGTATAAAACCAAGAAAGGGAAAAGGGACCATTGTAACAGTCTACCGTGACCAGGAACTACGGTTCGAAACGCGTAGGAGGTTTACTATCTGAGATTAAATCAACATCTCTATCATCGAGAGGAGTGCCGCGTCTTTTTTCTATTGTGTGGAAATATTTATATATATGTATAACTAAAAACACTTTGTATGTAGCATCTAGAGTATTAACTGGCGTGTTTTCGTATATATTAATTATACATATGTTTTCCTTGGAGAAATGGTCGCCCGAGAGGGATTAAGGTTTCCTTCTTTGTTTAAAATGATTTACCTTGATTTATTCTGCAGCATCAAAAAAATGAAATTCTTGCCAGGAAGTCCCTGAAGAAGCAACGGGCCTGATTTATAGTGCGGTGCAAAGGGTACTCTGTTGCAACTCCAAGAGAATACCCTTTTGGCATACTTAAGGTACGCCCACCTCAGTTAGAGTCTGCCGGATTTTCAGTATGTCAATGGTGGACACTCCTCTGTCTCTGCCGCTGACATACACCTCCAAGGACTCAATAGAGTTATAGCATTCAAAGGCTTCGCCATTTTTTCGCCCGCCTAATTTAGAGTGGGTGAACAAATGGCAAGTTTGTACTTTCACTTATCGGCATCTAAAATGTGGAGGTAAGTGGATGTAAAAACATTTCAATTACCACTTTGGGATTTTCTTTTTGAAAATAAAAAAAAGTGAATTTGAAAGTGTGGTACAGTTCCATCATGCTGATGGAGCTGCACAACACACTTTCTATGCACTAACTGGAGCCGTAGTGACAGAGGTTCCTTCCAATGTAGGAGAGGTCTACAGGAGCAGCAGACAACTCTAAAGTTGGAGTGCAGTTACTCCGTCAGGGCAACGGAGTAAAATACTCTGTCAAGCTGATGGAGTAAATGCAGGCAAAAACTTTCCAAAAAGCTTTCTGCACAAACCTCACGGAGATTAGAGAACTCGGGCACCAAGTTTCCCTTATATTTCCTAAGCATGAGTTTCCTTCACCTGCTTACTTTAACCCACTTTTAGTGCACCATAGTGTCAGCCAGGTTGTACTATCTAAACAAATAAAATATAAACAAATACAATTAAATTATCGATGGACGATTTGTTTTGAATTCACACATTTCAAATTATCTCAAAGTTGGTGACAACATTGTGTCTTCATGTCAAAAAGGAGTTCTGATATTATGTTACATTTTTGTACAACAAAATGCTTTTTTGGAACATACTTACGTGGTACTGTTACCCCATAATGCTGTGTATTTCCGATTAACACCTTTCGCTTCAGTTCATTCAGTCCTACTCCCATTGGACCTGAAATGAAAAATTGTGCTTGTAAAGTAAAAAGAAGATCTAAAGGAAACCTGCATTTTAACAAACTTGATGGTGCAAAGAACTGGAAACGTATGAATGTTCAAGACTTAGTTAGCATACCATCGGGCATTAATATGACGATTTACAAAGATGAACTGAACAGGACATGAACCAAAAACAAAGTCTTCGGAAAACCTTGCAACTTTACTTCTACTAAGCATGGATTGGAACTGCGATTATGTGCCTAAAAATATGTTCTAAATAACCTGGTTTTGGTAATTTCTGTACATTGCTTTAATTAAGTCAAAAGAAAATTATTCTTTAACAAGAATATCCATATTACAGATTATGCTTCAAGTAATTACTGATGTAAATTTACCTCCAGATAAAGTGAGCATAAACATCGTGGCAATGGAGATTCCAGATAATGCATTTCAAATACTTTACAGGTCGAAAAAATTTCCAAATGTATATGTACATAAAACATCTGCTTCTTACTACTACTTCTCACATAAAACTTTATTTTCAACATTGAGCTCTTATGTCCTTTGGAAGTCAAAGCTAAGGATACATGAGAAAAATTAATTGCGGAAAGAAATGCTTGAATTTATTTGGAATTCCCTTTGCATCAGAAAAAGTATTTTATTTGAAGTTGTTTCAACGCAAAGAAAAAGTAAAACTGGAATCTCTATGAGTGGCAAGGGGTTTCATCTAATGAAGTGGGCTTGGTTAGAATAAGCCAGGGTGTGGGGGTTAAATAGAAATTATGTCATCGAAGTAGGCTCGATGTCAGAGCGGGTCTTAGTTTGATCTATTAATGGGACTATGGGAATTATATAAACCTCCTGATTGAACGAATAGCTGTTTTTTCCAAATGTTTGATACCACTGCTCAACTCTTTTTGATATATACTAACTTCACCATCCTTGATGATTTTAACGTTCATGTTAATGATAAAAATTGTTCTCTTGCTGCCCGACACACCCACACCTTGGCTGGTATGAACATTGTACAACTAGTCAAATCTCACACATATAAGGCAGCACATACTTAGGACTCGATTTTTCTATTATCACTAACCTGCAGGTTGCCCCTTCTGAGTGTCTTGTCTGGTCGTATCATTTTCTCATTTCATTTTCTTTTAATGGGGGTTGTACCAGAAGAAGTCAAACACACACCCTGAATGGAGAAGCAGTTGGCACAACATCTCAGAGAATTCTCTCTCAAATCTTATGTTCCACATCTCCCTGTCCAATGGGCACTTTAGGCTTAGACATGGCTCTTTTCAAAATGAATCACTAATATCCTTGATCAATTGGCCCCCTTGAAAGTCCACGTGGAAAAAAGAACTAAACCCTCATCCCCTTGGTTCTTCTATGCTTCAAGGGCAGATAGAGTCAATGTAAAAAGTTGGAACGCAACTGGAGAGAGTCCTGTGACACAAAGGCTAAGATTATATATAAAGCTAGAAAGGGGGTTCGCCAGGGATGTATCTTGGCCCCCTTTCTTTTTAATTTTTATATCAATGAGCTAGATAGCGTGCTACAGAATGTTCCGGCTGACTGTCCTAGAGTCGGTAGGCGGGGAATTCCTATACTTCTGTACGCAGATGATGCGGTTTTAATTTCGAGAACTGAGAAGGGACTTCAATCTCTCCTTGATGCTTTTAAATTGTTCATGACCGATAGAGATCTTTTGGTTAATAATTCCAAATCATTTGTCATGCAAGTAGGTCAGCAACCAAGGAGGACTTTCACATTTAAAATCGATGAAGCTATAATCCCCTTAACAAAAACGTTCTCTTATCTTGGGGTTCTTTTCGATACCAAACTTACTTGGGCCCCTCATCTCGCAAAAAAGAAAGGAGAATTTGTGAGGGCTAATGCTTCTACCTTTAATTTTGCTGCCAAATTGTGGAAAAAAACCATTTGTGCCATGTTAAAACTGTATAATGCAAAGTCTGTGGCAACTGCAATGGCAGTGAAATTTGGGAGTATGTTGGTGGTGAGCAACTGCAGATTGCTGATAACTCCTTTTTGAAGCGTCTTCTATGTGTCCCTGCAGGCACGTCAAACCTTGCCGTACATAAAGAGCTAGGGACGCAATATATAAGTGACATGTTCTCTTTACGTCCCTTGACCTGCTGGATTAAATTATGGCTAAATCAGGATATACCACTAACGCATTTGATTGTGAGGGATTTTCTGGGTCAGGACAAGGTAACGTGTGCTCCTTGGATAAAATATTTGAAATCCAACTTTGCTAGGCTGGGCCGTCCAGAACTGTTTGAGTACCCGAGTAAAATTGTAAAAGGGGATTTGGAGCTCATTAAACGGGCCTTCCTTATGGATAGGAGGACCCGGAGGGAAGGTGTGGAGCTCCAGAAACAAAGCGTGAGGAAATTTGCCATGCTGAAAACCTGTGAAACTACAGAACCGTACCTGACTGGCTCACTGACCTCCCATGAAAAATTTTTGTTGACGAGGTTCAGGTTAAATCTTTTCCATCATCTGTTGATCAGACCAAAAACAGACATTTTTAATAAATCGGCAGCACCCTGCGGCTGGGACGGAAAGTCTCCGCAGGACATGCTGCATTTTATATTTTTATGTAAGTTTTATGAATTCCCACGCAAGCGCTATCTGGTAACTCTTTTAAAAAAACTTGATTTTATACAAATCAGACCGGCACTAATGTACTTACAACTTTTGCATAGTGACAGCATCCTCCAAATGAAGGAATCTTTTTAATTAACTGTTAAATTGAGAAACTGTCTGGACCAGTAATGATTCACTGCGTATTTTGCACTATTTAAGTCTTCATCTTTAGTAATGACTTTATTTTGTGGAAGAATGTATAGTTATTCACTTTTGGCACTTTACCGGAAATGTGTTTACTTGTGTGATATGTATTTTATATTGTATATGTACTTTTATGGTTTGTAAATGAACCGAAATAAAGTATTTATTGATTGATTGATATATAAAGTGATGATGAGAGTGTACTTCGCTTCGCGCATAGCGACAGTTACTAATACTTCCTGTGAAGTTTCAAATACAGTTAATTCTTTTATTTCTCTTGAGGCTGCTAAACTACCTTTAATCCATCCCAGTGACCTGTGCAATGAGTAATCAACTTTTTTGATGAGAAAATTCACAAGTTGTACTCTGCCTTCTCTGCACAGTCTACAGATGGAACGCAGGCTTAACACCCCCCCCCCCCCACACATTATCTAAAGCCACTGCTTTCCAATTTTCATATAATCATTGAGGAAGCTTCTTAATGGAACTGGAGAAATGGAAATCTGTCTCTCCTGCAGACCCTTGCCCTCCAAAACTAATCCGGATGATGTCCCTTTCTGATAATCTGGTGCTTAACAAAATCTGGAATACTTTCCTTACAATTGGTGCATTTCCAACCAATTGAAAGCAAGTGTTTCTCTTGCTGCTTCTCAAGAAATCGAATGCTGACCCGACTATTCTAAGCAATTTCAGGCCCATTTCCCTCTTACTTGCACCAGCGATAGTTCTAGAGAAACAGGTTAACTGAAAGTCTTAAGTAAATTGCTGCATCTTGTTCCTGAGAACACTCGTGAAACAGTGTTTCACACACTGATAATTTCCCATCTGGATTATGCTAACAGCCTATATCTGGGCCTCCCTGCCTTCCGGATGCATAGAATCCAGACTTTTTTTCAATAGCATATCTCCCCCATATGAAGCTGCTACACTGGCTACCTCTTGCAAAGTGCATTAAATCCAAAACCCTTACACAGACATTCAACGCACTAGCAGGGAACCGTCCTTCCCATCTGAGAGACAGACTACGTGTGTACAAGCAACACAGATCACTTTGGTCCAATAACCTACGTCTGATGCAGGTCCCTAAATTTCTGAAAAGTTAGACATGGAGGCAGTTCCTTTAAGGTCCTAATGGCCAAACTTTGAAATACCCTGCCTGTTAATCTCCGCAAGGGCGTCGACTGTCTCCATTTTCAAAAGAGACCTAACAATGTCTTTGTTCGACTCAGACTAACCTATAATATAGCTACCAACTGATATCAGTCTTCTAAGCTTTGAGCACTGGGACTCTTCTACTGAAGCAGCCGTGCACTTTACAAATGTCTTTGGTTGATTGCTATGGGATTCTGAGTAACTATGGGTCTGAGCAGACAAGGTCTAATAACAGAAGGTTTGAGTTTATTCAAGAGGGGATTGGTTTGATGGCTTCAGAATAAATGAGCTGGGTCTATGTAGGCTGCTATGGGTTTACTTTAGAGAGTGAGGTTTCGAATGTCTAGTAGTTTGAAGGACGCAAGTATGAATTTAAACATTAGTGTGCATATAGGTGTGATGGATTTAAGTGGCTATTGATTCATTTGGCTGGTATGGGTTTCTATAAGTGGGTTTGTTTGGTATTTGTTTGAGCTTGGGTCTTATCTACCTGAGCAGATTTAGGTGTTCTCTCTGAGCGGGTATGATGGGCTTACTCTCCTTGCATATGAAGGATTTAGATAGTTTCAGTGGGTGTATGTTTGATCTCAATCAGTGGGCATAGGCTCAATCTATTTGAGTTGGTACATATTTTTATCTGTTTCATTAGAGGGATTGAGCAACTAGAGGAAAGTGTGCATAGAATATTGGAGATGATAATGACTGACATATAGAAATCACATTGGGCGAAGCAAACATTTTGGCAGATTATGGGTTCGGAGCATCAGTATGTTGTTACAGAGATGAGAAAAGAGTTCACAGGCCACTGTTTCCATAGGGGTGAAATAAAAATCAATATGGAACAAAGCTTTCCACACAGTTTTGGTGAGGCAGAAGAATCTTCCTTACTGAAGAATCAGCTTCTTAGAAAAAGCTCTCCCTGACTACCTGCACAATGTGTGCGCCGTCAGTCGTAAATATTTTCACTTGTTTTTAACAAGGTAAGAAAAGTTACAACATCTATAACATAATGAATTCTAATAACTATAAAGGATATATTATTAGGTCTGAATCACCTAGGTTTTGTCATCTGGCAAATTACGCATAATGCTATTATCAGGGCCCAAGTTGTGGGAAGACGCAGGTGTAGAGAGACCCTCCCCCAATATTTTTTAGAAAGAGGACTCCATTCCCCTAGCCCATGCTGGGAAAATGCACTTTGTACCCCAGTACTGCAGCTGCTTGCATTTGCAAACACTGGATGCCTGCAGTCTGGTTTCAGGGTGTTTGTAAACCTTCATCCCACTGGCAGCTTCATGTTCATTTGGGAGAGCCCGGGCTAGCTCTAGGGTGGTGCGGCTGGTGCCACCACACCAGGTGCTAACTTAGGGTGGAGGTGCCCTACTGCAAGTATATTATTGTTTTAAAAGCACCTGCTGCCACGTTCCTTGCCTCCAGCAATTTTCTGGTGACAATAAAACTATCAAGCTAACTTCGGTGATTAATGTTCATGAAGGAGAGAGACTGAAGTTTTGTCTAATGGAAGTTTTGACTCATTCGGTAGCGCAGAGGGTTAGTATGCCTGCTGAAAAGAAAATGTACCATGCAGATCACAAAGAGCACATATTGTAAATAGGTCAGTGGGTTAATGTTTTTGTCAGGGAGATACTTCTGTTACTTGCAGTTTATAAGTTAAAATCCTATCATAGAACAGTGAGTTATAAACTGTAATCAAAGAGCTGCATGAAAACTGCAAAGTATAGATTAGAGCATTATGATTTTTACCGTCTTACATTATCCTAATGTTGCAAAAAGGGTAGAACCTCCAACCATCATGTTACTTTTTAAAATCTGAGTTTGTGCTTCTCCAGACCAAGCACTCAAACTATATTGCCCACCAGTATGGATGACATGTAACTCGAACACCTTGTAGTCCTCGGTCTCATGTAACATTTCCTGTACACCGATTTACACATGTATTTTTGATTGTCTGTGTAATGTGTGTGATGTAAAGCGCTCTGATACCCTACACTGTTATGAGTGGCGCTATAAAATTAATTAAATGCATCTGATTGAGAGTGGTTATGAAGACTTGAGGGGCACTTGTAAACAGTGGTAGTGAGGGAGTCCGTGGCAGAGGTGGTCATTGGGGGACGCCAACAAACATTGTCGCACTGGGCGCCACCAGGGCTAAAGCCGATACTGAGGAGAGTTGCCCAAGAGAGGTGGATTTTTAATCTCTTCTTTGAGTAACAGAGAACTTGGCAAAATTAACCATTCTGCAAATGTGAAGCACTTTCCTGTTATGGAACAGGAGAAAGAATACAAGAAGGAAACAAGCAGGCTTTAAGAGAAAATTCAATGTTAGAAAAACATACCCCCACACAGTTTCCTCACTAAAACAGCTCACATTTGTACTTTCCAAGTATCAGCTGTCTGTTAAACAATATTGTCCCGTGCATACATTTCTGAGCTTAGCTACAAATTAATCTGTTAAAAAGATACGTGTGTTATAAAAAGTAAAACCTAAAAATATTCCTTTCACATGCGTTTGTGAATATATTGGTTTGTTGTTTTTGTAAAACAGGTCTTAGGGCTTGCGCCCTGACCATTATTCATCTATGGGCGCAGACAGCGGTGCCATATTTTAGATTCAGAGTCGAACACAAAGTGGACAGTGACCCAGGGGTTTCCCCTGTACACATTTCTGCAAGTTTTATGTGAAGGACTTTGCAAAGGGAAGAATCTGGGCTTACAAGTCGGTAGGAACAAAACCAGATAGAATCCGTGTTCTGCCATGCAGGACTCTGAATTGGGCAGTGCAAATGAGAGAACATAGTATTTCCACCTGACAGTTTTACCAACTAAAATCCCTGGCGACCTTATGCTTTCTCACCTTTGGAAGGATGCCAGCTAAACTAGCCCTGCTGTTTTTGACACGCTTCAGGTTTAGTATGAATCTGATCTACCTCAGGGCTTGAAAAAGAACATCAAGAGATAGTTGATGATAAAATGGTAGCAAGTACAAGGAACTGCATAGCAAGAGAAGCTAAGACAGCAAAAGGAGTAAATGACAGAAGACCGATTTCTATGTTGTGCATCAGGGAGAGATTAATCGGGAAAAACAAAGTTAAACACCAAGGTTAGTCTGTAGTGCTAACCATCAGAAGGAAGAATGTCCTCAGCAGCCTTCACAGATGGCGGTACAAGAGCTTCTAGACACAGACGCAATCAAGGCAGTAGGCAGAAAAATAAAACACTACCCACTTTGAACTACGTTCCATCTAGCTCTAAGTGATTATAAGAGGATGGCAAACCCGGCAGTCACACCCCTTGAGAGGATTTCCTAAATTCTTAAATATCCTTTCATCTCTCCATCCTTCTTTCAGACTGTTGTCCTTTCTCTCCATCCTTGTCATTTTTCACCTTGGTTTCCTTCTTTCCTTCAGTCGGTTTTTCCATCCATCTGTTTATCTATCCATCCTTCGTTGTCACCATCCATCAACCCAACTATCTCTCCACCCTTCTTTCTACCATCTATCCCTTCTCTCCATACATTCTTCTCTCCATTAAGCGTCCTGTCTATCCAACCATTATCCATCCTTCTCTCCAGCCACACTTTTCTCCACCAATCCCTTCATCCTCCTCTGCATCCATTTTGCTGTGCATCTGTCTATTGCTCCATCAATCATCTCCATTTTTCTCGCCATACACCCTTCTCTCCATCCATCAATCCATGGTGTTTTATATTCATCCATGTCTGCATTCATCCACCTATCCCATTTCCATTCCTCCTCCTTTTCAACTCCACTTTTCTACATTTCACTGCAAGAGATCGTATTCTTGAGCTCCTTGGAGTCGTGAGTCTCTGATTGAAGTCAAAGGAGCAATAAACAACTTAAATGTTGTGGCAGTAGCATAGTTGTGGCTCCATCCTTTTAAGTTTGCCTAGGCCATATATATATATTTACCTTTGGCCTTATGTACTCGTGTGATGCAATAATACCATGCAATATGGTGCACTAAATGTACAAAAGGTGCATTTATTCTGTGTTGGAGACATATATGTCTGTGCATATCAACGTTTTCCTTTTCAGAGACATCTGGGTAGCTGATCTTAATCTGCAGGTTTAGATTGTAAGGTGGTGCGCAAAAATGCATTTAATGCAGTGTATTCGCCAGGGATTAGTGTAAATGAATCGTGTGTTTAATGCGTTCTTTAGAAACTGTGACCAGTTGTTTTTATTTCATAAAATATGTATTAGTTTACTGTGCCACATATAAGAGTACAGTATAAAAAAGATTGAATCCTTTATTTAAGATTTCCTTTATTAGATTATATGTAGGTTGTAGAATTACTATGCATTTCAAGAAAACTGTTATGTTAGTGTGACTGTGGCCCTAAAGCTTACACTTGAGACATTTAATACGAACATGAACATTGTTTTTCTGCATGTTTTCTCCTCTGCAGGTGCAGACCAAAGGCATTCATTGATTAGTAAAAAACACATTGTATTTCATAGGTAGTGATGTGAGGAAGAACTGGCAAGGTGAAATAATTTTAACAAAGGGAGTGTTACCAGCTGGTCCTATCAGAGAAGGGAGGAATCCAAGGACACTTTGGAAGCAGAGACTGGAATAAGGGAGTAGTGTTCAAGACACCAAGTTTTTCTTGGAAACTAGAAAAGTACTATGATGCATATTAAGGACATATTACTTGAATGTTCTTTGTGCATTTTAATTAGTGAACCCACCTTGGGGTTAAGCCAGGTTTGGAGAGGTACAGATCTCTCAGATTGTGTGGCTTCATGCTAACCAGGACTCTTTACCTATAGAACTTCTACAGAGGTTCTGATGCCGACACCTTTCTTGCTTCCTTGATTTAATAGGGTATCCCCTATTCTTGGTTTAGTGTAGGGTTTAGTAGCTGTTGCGAGTCTTTTCCATGTATGGGGAGAAGGACCGAAACCAATCGTCGAGTCATCAAATCCTTTTCCTTATCTTTTGCATTGCTGCCACTATAATTCTTATATACTCTTTGCTGTTGAGGACCAATATTGTATGCCATTTTGGTCTTCCTTTGATCATCTTGAATATTTACAGAAGGTTCTTGAGATTGGTTTATATTAGTCTGGCTTTGAGTTTGTAATAAACCTTTTAACTTAAAGTTATTGACTCAGTTTTTTTATTGTGTGATCCTAATGTTCACATTGTACCTTAAGATTTAAATTGTCGTTAACCCCTTTTCCTCTCAGGCTAAAAAGGTCTATTGACCAGAGTAAATTGGAGGAAATAGCCCATAGCATTGTCAGTATAATACTACAGAAAATTGCTCAATGGCACCCACCCATTCAAGCTGCGGAAGTGGGAGGTTAATGACACCCCTGGACACAGTGACCACTGCTTCCCTATGGCTAACGCGGCAGACCTTATAAGAGGGAACCAGGTTTTAATCTGGGCATCGGCTCAACATCCTGTGATGGTGGGCAAATCACTTAATCCCCTTGAGCCTTAAAAACAAGATGCATAACAAAAAAATGCAGAACAGTCTGGTTCTGCTGTAAATTGCTCTAATGCAGTTGGGCCAAGTATGCGCTATAAAAAAATCCCAAAAAAGCAAATATCGCGCCAGATACAGTTGTGTTGCCAAGCAGTACATACATCAATAGGCCTAGAACTACTTGTTGAATCCTCAATCAGAAATCTTAAAAACAATACAAATAAGCTGCAAAGAAAGTGTATGGCCAAATGGATCATGCACAGTTCATGAGAGAGCAACAGTTGTGCAGACTCAAAGAAAGAATGTACTTGGCTTTGCCAACATACACGTTTCTTTTGGTGCAAAAAAGTACACCCACCTCAATTTTTTATTTTTGTTGCCTTTTTTTTTCTCTAGTCCACAGGAACGTGTGTCATTTAGGGCATACGGACAGTTCTGCAACATGAAAAGCCAAGGAAACCGGAAGACCTAAGTAAAGACACAGGCCATATCCTGAATGAAGTTGCGGTATCCAATCAGGATACAGCTGATAGACGGACTTTTATTATGGTGGAAGCGTCTTGTCAAACTGACTGTTGCAAGTAGAAGGCTGTGCCATAATGAAAAATAACCACAAGCACTGGCACAGCAAATGGGTGTCTGTCTTGCATGTTAACAAATGTTGACAATGTTAAAAAACGCCTGCAGCATTGAAAAACAAAACAAAAGATTATCGCTTTCTGTATACAATGCATCTATGAGAAAACAATTAAAATGAGATGATTCAAAATACGTAAGAATCCCTCAAGCATTGCAATAGAAGCACGCCATAGGAGGCAGGATAATACGCCAAACAGCCATCATCATTAGGTGAGGCAAAGATGCTTCTCTGGGCGGGGCAAAAGCCTATGCTATGTACATTTTAAAGCACTGGTAACAAAAGATCTATTGCACTTTCAAGTCATACCTAAAATGATGGTCTAATATATTCCATGTTGAATTAATGGTGAACTGCTACTTCTAACTAGGTCATTTAGACTCAAGAGCTAGTGCTAAAATAGGTGGAAATTCAATTTGTGCCCTGATTAGTGATATGAGTGTGGGGCACATTGAGTTATTTCTGTTTTTAGTGCGTTTGCTCAACACCTGGTTTGTCCCGGTAGTAAGTGACCGTGCTAAAGGTAAAATTAAATAAATAAAAAATGGCTAACAAACGCAAACTGTCAAATACAATTTTATACACTATTCCCTATTATTTACCCTAACTTGTAAATCAGGTGCAAAAACACTGGTAGCATCAATCGCAAATGTATTATGTAGTGAGTCTGTGCCCAATGTTACGAACTGTGTCTGATCATGCAACAGGAATATGCAGGAATCTCAATTACTGATGCAATGTTGTCACGTGGTTTTGATGCACAATTTCTTGATTTATTTCTATTTTTTTGGAGATACAGAAAAATAGTCAGCCCAGCCAACACGTTTTGTCCTTACGGACTTCATCAGGGTTGCAATTTATCTCCAAAGTTCGGATAAGTCTTCTATAGAGGTGCCCTGCACTGTGTATTAATGTATATCGGACAATAATATCCAAATATCTCTATATACCCATCAGTATAAGTTTAACAACAGTATTAGTGGTTCTACTTGTCCTTCATTTCATCAACATCCTGACTATAGAAGATGGAGGTAGTAGCTTGATTTGCGCTAGGGACTACTAAAATCTCAGTGAGTAGATCCTATCCCTTTAGATGAAGGACAAGTAGAACCACTAATACTGGAGTTATACCTATACTGATGAGGAAAGAGACATTTGGATATTATCATCAGATATACATTAATACACAGCGCAAAGCACCTCTATAGAAGACTTATCTGAACTTTGGAGATAAATTGCAACCCTGATGGAGTCCGTAAGGATGAAACGCATTGGCTGGGCTGACTATTAGTTTGCATCTCCAAAAGAATAGAAATACATTAAGAAATTTTGCATCAAGACTACGTGACTCCATTGCATCACTAATTGAGATTCCCGTATATTCGAGTTGTATTGGATGCACTTATTGTTGACATTGTTGATTTTGGAAAATGTTGCTTTAGGTTATGATAAAATGATTATGGTATAGCTTCTCTCTTAACCATAAGAAGAATATATGTTTAGATAATAAACACTCCTGCTTTATTTTTGTAAAAAAAGTCTTTCTATGAAGTGATTCATGGGCAGTAGGATCACAAAGAGTTGAGCGTTTTGGCTGTGTTACTGATACGATAGATAAGATACGGGTGCGATTGTTCTGATAGCCTTACTGCATTCTTCCCTTTTTTGTTGTAATCATGCAACTGTTTTGAGAGCGCGAGCAAAGAGCTATCCCAATGGTAATGTTATGCACTTGAAACGTTATATAGTGGAACCATCATCGTAGCCAAGGAGGAGTCACGAGAACCACAAATCGGGCTTCTCTGAGGTAGGGATACCTCATAGAGCTCAGGCTTCAGTTTAAACAAGGGTAAGACAAAAGATGTCAGTTGAATAGAGTCCCTAACGGTAGAAGAGAGTAGGCCTTTGAGTAACAGCAAGTAAAATTCGACAAGCATCAAGAGAACCTTTTGTCCAGAAACTAGAAAAAACACTTGTGTGGGCCGCTAGCCCCTTAAAACAATGTATAGCTCGAATGTTTAGTGCAGAGGAGAGGCCTCTTGTAACACGCTTAATGGTGGCTTGACACTAGATATCATTCCCCAATGGCATCCCTCAGAAGCATCACTGAGGGAATGGTAAGAAGATCTCCAGACGGTGTTACTGGTGATACCCACATGAGGGAGCTCTGGGAGATACTCAGTGCATCATCAAGTCTTACAACAGTGCACCCATTAAAAGAATGCACGGGGAGGTCCAGGAAATGGAGCATGAAAGTCATGCTCAAGTGTGGTGGAAAGGGGAAAACAGGGGTAATGTTTATTGGACATGCTAACAAGATGGCACCACTTGTTACAGTGTTGTATGTGTCGGGTACAGACGGAGGTCTCTGCTGGTTATTGGTCTTCCATTTGCAGATCTGCTCTTTTGTGACCGACCGCAAAATCTGTGCCAGTGGATATTGTGCTTCTGCTGTGCTTCTGCAGGCCTCCCTAACCCAGAGCATGTCAGCATCTTCTGGCTCTACCACTGGCCCAAACTAAGTCCTGCTGTCAGTCTATTTCCTGTTAAAGTGTCACTGAATTCTCTCGGAGTCAGAATATTTACATATGTAATGAAGGAAAGGGCATGCATGCCCACATATTCTATTTTCTTTACCATTTGTTGTTCTGAAAATGTGTTTCAGAGACCTTGATCACCAGAGTTGGACTGGGTTACTGCAAATTACTGTCCTTCTATCAACCAGTTAGTTCATATTGTGCTCAGTATCACAAATCATGATTTCTCAGTGCATCAATTTCTCAATAGTAAAGATCCATATCTGTGAAGATTCATTGGGCCGGTACTACTTGCACAAAAGTAATGCTTAATCAGGACAATTATTGATACTTCTGCTGGAAACTTAAGGACACAACTTTCCTCAAAGGAAACAGGAAATATGATTTAGAAATGCTTTACTGTCTAATAAATCATAAATTTTTTGCATGATTATCAAAAGTATGCACGAAGATCCACTGATAGCTATCAGATTTAATATTGACCCTTAAAGACTGAAATAATACAAAATCAATCGTTTCTTGGTGCTTAGGACAGGCACTCCTTTGCACTAACAAACCTGCTGGTCCTTCTTTCATCACCCTCAAAAAGCTGGAAATATCACCCCAGTCATGTATCTTCGGAGTGAGACAGTATTGTCTGAAACCCGCACGTTAACCTACTAAGCCATTTTTTCTGGCTTAATATTTTAAACAGGTTCTTAAAAAGCCTCTCAAACACATAGAAAAACCTATATAAAGGTCTGTCGATAATGAGAAAGGGATTTGCCCTTCCCAGAAGTGATTTTACTTGCAGGGCGTAAAATATCAAGAAACAGATTTCTTCCATCTAGTTATATTTTATAACCCTGTTGGATCCTTTGCCTCCAGTTCTATTTATAGATAGGAAGTCAGGCTCCCTTTTATAGGGAAATGTATCTGGAACAGTAGTCTGTTTGCAGACAAAAAGTAAAATGTCACGGATTAATTTAGCTGGGACAGCTCGAAGCTGGAGTTACAGATCTATTGCTACTAGTTCTGTTTTTTTATTGTCCACATTTTTCTTCTGAAATGCTTTGTACAGGCTACCTATGCTTTTAATACGGAGGATAAGCCCTGTGTTTTATCATCCCTTGCAGTTCCATAACAATGGTGGATGCCAAGAAAACTGCATTTCATCAGATGAGCTATGTACCTTTGTGCATTACACCTCTTTTCTTTGCCAGGCTCTGAGTTAGTGTGCTTTGACGAGGCCAAGACTGCAGAAAAGAGCTTCTCAGGCGTAGGCCCCTGTCTGGCTGAGCCTCGCCGAGCGGCTGCAGGGCCCAGAGACCTGCCATAGTCAAGTAGCTGGGCGGGCACTGCCAACACCACATGCCCCACATCCTGAACTCAATGAACAGGACACAGTGTGGACACTGCGCTGCATGTCTGAGTCCAGAGCACTTCTGAGGCACTGATGTACTATACAACATACGCTTCTGCCCAGTTTTCTCTACCCTGTAAACATGTTCAACAATTTCATTTTTGGGACAACCTTTTACCATGAAATGCCGTGGACACCATTATAATAGCTGAGGAATATGTTTGGAGGAAAAATTATAAGATGACTACAGCATAGGAAAATGCTGATATTCCGAGTTGACGGAAACATTGTTGTTGGTTCTATTAATTATAAGATGACTACTGCATAGGAAAATGCTGATATTCTGCTTTTAAGGAAAAACCGATGTTTGTTCTATTCCCAATAGAGGTATTAAATTCATACAGCAATCCCAAACAGATTACGAAGGGCCGATCCACAAAGCAGGGCTGGCTCAAGTCCGAAGTGTACTGCCATGGTGTTGCTCCTACGCTTCTAGCTTTCTAAGGATTCACAAGCATCTCAGGATCTACTCCTGGAAATCGAAGACATTTGTAAATTTCCAGCACAGGAAAAATTAGTCTCATACAGATTTCTAGGACCATCTTTTCCCCTACAGAGGGAAAGAACACTTTTTACACACCCTCATGAAATATGGAAGTGTTTTCATAGCTTTTTCCACCCAGAAAAGGCAATTGCTCCCGCCTTTTGTGGGAGTAGTTTAGTTTGCCTTAACAGTGCAAGAAGATACCAGAAAAATGAGCCTGAGTAACAAACTTACGGATTTGTGGGTGCTCACGGGCTACTCCCTCATGACTTCATTTTCCCAAGGCCAACTGTAAATTGGCAATAGTAACATTCCACAATGCAGTATCATAATTGTATTTTCAGTGAACCAAAAGTGTACTTAAGTTCATGAAAAGTTTGTGACTCAGGCCTTAAGTACGTGAGACTTGTATAGTACAAAACTGTAAACAATCACTTTCAGCAAGAGGTTGGTAAATTTTAAAATGTGTATGCACAGTGGTGGAAAAGGGAAAATTCCACCTGTGTGTGGCACTAAACTTCCCATATTTTCCCCTCTAAGAGCATGGTGGGACTTTCTGATCCAGGAGGATCCCGAGTGGGATGTCCTGGGGGATGAAACGACAACCTGGAATGCTGTATCCTACCTCTGAACCCCAGTATGAACTGGGGGAGAGCAGCCTAGCTGTGACAAGAACGGTGAATGAGGGCTGGGGAATCACAATGCGCATACTGTGGGTGGTTTGGCTGGATTTTGTGTGGGAACCCACAGCTAGGAATCTTGGTGCGAGGCTGGTGGGGCAATGACAGTTAAGGGATGGGGTGGACAGCTGCCGCTCAAACCAGCTCCCCAGTGGCTTATCTGTAATGTTGAAAAAAAGAAACCTCGAGTTGAGAAAAGTGAGGCTTTGTAAATGTGTTCACTCTTACTATAGGCACTTATAGGTTAAACCTGGAAATGAATAACAAGACGACGAGGGCTGTTTTAGCTGTGGTGCTTAATCCTAGAAAGCCAAGGAGCACACATAACAGGAGCACAGACGGGTCTCCAGTATCATAAACGCCAATACAATGTCACAAATACAATATCTTTATTTTTTTTACAAGATGCTGTACGCCACATTCTACTACCACCCACCACAACTTGTCCCTCAAGAAAACCAGATAAGGCCAAAAGTAAAGATTGTAGTTCTGAAAATGTAATGTCCCTTTCATGGAAAAGTAAACAAAAAATTAAATAAATATATATATATATACACAGTGAAAAAACCATAGGTTTCACACATGTTATAGTTAGCTGGACATTTCACTCGTAAAAAAACATTGAAATTCCCCCGTTATAGTTAGTTCAGCTAACTATAACTCGCGCGACCGCAATCCACTGCTGATGACGTCACATATTACATCACTGTATTCACTAAGATATTGTTAATAAGTCAGTTATACAATTAATTTTACAAAAAAAACATCCATTTAGACACTTATTTACCCATTTATTCTTCCATTAACCTTTAGATATACATATATAAAAAATATTTATTTTTCAGAAAGACACATTCACTGGATGATGTCATGAGTGATGTCATCAGTGATGTCATTTGAGATGTCATCAGTGATGTCACTGACCATGTCATGAGTGATGTAATAAGTGACGTCATCAGCAGTGGATTGCGGTCGCACGAGTTATAGTTAGCTGAAATAACTATAACGGGGGAATTTCAATGGTTTTTTACGAGTGAAATGTCCAGCTAACTATAACAGGTGTGAAACCTATGGTTTTTTCAGTGAATTTGCAAGGTTTTTTAAATGCTAATTCCTAACTATAACGTGTGTGAAACCTATGGTTTCATAAGTGAATTTGCAAGGTTTTTTAAATGCTAATTTCTAACTATAACGTGTGTGAAACCTATGGTTTTTTTAGTGAATTTGTAATGTTTTTTAAATGCTAATTTATGTAAGTATTATTATATTTTTTATATATTTATTTTACAATAAACTACCTATGTATATAGTTATAGATTGACTGTATCTTGTAATATGGAATGGCTCAGCTCTTTTTTTTTTAATTTGGATAAAGTTGAACAGCATAGTTAATATCTTCTATAAACTTATAAACAGTTTAAAATGTTTTTTTGTTTTTTTAAGGGTTTTTCACCGTGCGCGCACCCCGCAATTTTTTTTAAAAAAAGTTAAATGTTTTTTTCACCCTTCGGGGTCCTTCAGGGACCCCCTGACAAAGGCTAGGGGGTCAGGAACTCTCTACCCTGCCCCCTTTTCACGTTCTCCACCTTTCTTTTTCAGTGCGACACACAAAATGGCGTCCGACACTTCCTGATTTCGACCAATTCGAATGTTGACTGACATCTAACCACCAATCAGAATTACGCTCGCGCACATTTGGTGCGCGGATATAGATAGTTATGTACTTTTAACTGCAATTTTCTCAGGAACTACTGAACAGATTGACACCATATATGCAAAAGGCACATGCCTGACCTGAGGACTACCTCTTTGCCAAATTTCAAGTAATTCTGTTCAGCCGTTCGGGCTGTACCTTCGACTAAAGGTCCTATGGGAAAATGCATGTGGTAAACGCGTTTTGGGACCCCCCTTTTTTCTCAGCCCCCGCTTGACGAATCACCCCGAGACTTTAGGGTAGGAGCCGAGCGGAGCGCCCCATTAGTTTTGAAAATTTCGCAAGGATTCGTCAACCGGCGCCAAAGTTATTCAAAATAGAATTTTCAGATTTCCTATGGGAACTCGGTCCTAACTATAACTATCTACTGGCGACCGCCAGTAGAGATATATATATATATATATATATATATCTCACTCCCAGTTGGCATCCCACATAAATAAAGGCTTTAAATTTGAGGTACCTAGAATACTGTCAATTTTATGAACTCACTAAGGAATTTTAAGTATTTTTCAATATTTGAGATTAATATATTTTTTTTAAGAAAACATTCTTTTCCTTTATAATTGGCTAGCTTACTTTTTGCTAGTATCCTTTTAATTTTTAACTGAGATGCATTGTTTTTTTTTCATTACTTTTTATCATTATCTGCTTGTGACATTTTAAAATATTTTTGTTTTCCATTGATTCTGAATGCACTATTTTTTTCATTAAATGTTTATGGACAGTCAAATCATATTCTCATACCCTTTGACACTCTTAGCCATTTGTCATTATTTTTGCTATAATTGTTCTTATACATTTTAGGTTGATCCTGAACTTGGTGGGAACACCGACTTCCTTAAATTCTAACTGTACTACTGTCATGGTTGGTTTGTTATGCACAACACATACATGCAGCTTCTCCAGGGGTTTGCCTCCCCTGAGGCCAAATGTAATAAAGTGGGCTATTAGTTGAAGGGGGCAAGTACACACCTCAAGTAATCATAGTCACCATCAGGATGAACCACTAAAGTCACTAAATAAACCTGAGCTCATCTCTCTGATAGCTATGGCAGAGAGCAGACAGCCTTAAATTGAAGACAATGTGTAACACATTATTACTGTTAAAAGTACTGCATTAAAGTCAAAAGGCAAAATTATAAAAATCCCAAAACAAATTAGAAAACTAGCGTACATTCTAATGAACAAAATGATACCAAAATGACAAACATTCAATAAGGGGAACTGGAGAGATGATTTTTTAAAGGTTTAAGTAAAAATAGCTCCAAGCAGCATAACGTGCCAATGACAGTCAAGGGTTGAAGTAGACCAGGACCTAGCTGCAATTTGACATTGACCATAATAGGAGCGCAGGTCAAATTCAACTATCAGGTTCGTCCTGGTCAAAGATTTTAGCTTCTGACTTTTAAGTACTAATCCAAAACAGGCATATGCTCCTAAAATCCTCCAGGATGTCAGGGAGGGACTTTGAGACTCACCAGGTGTCAGGCAGGTTCCAGTCCAGGTCCAGCTGCAACTAACTAGCTGGGAAGTGGCAAGAAAGGCATTTTGTATCTTGTTATATTCTTGTAGCTTGAACAGAAAGCCATCCTTACGACCCTTGGACTTGACTTCTTTGCCCTGAGTACAAGAGGGAGAGCAGGCCCAGTCTTCTAGGCTCTTCTAAGACAGTAGGTTCAGTCCTCTTCTGACCTTTCCCAAGTCCACAAATATTCTGTACGGGGTTCCTGGAGATGCGACATTTATGCCCGGCACAACCTAGTGGGTGGGAATGTCACATGGAGACACCCTAACCAATGGGGTAAATGTTTCTGGTGTAACCCTACCCACTTTGGGCATTTTCAGGATGGCCAAAGTCTTTGGACATATTAAACTTGGGTTCTGAAGGCTGGGAATGTGTGTATGGAGTATACTATGGCAATTCTAGTGTCCTCCCACATCTAATACTAAAATCCAGGTTGAGGCAGGTCCAGTACTCACAACAACCTCAGAGACCGAAGTCTTGTAGAACAAAATCAGAGTCTGCGACAACCAGACAGTTAAGACGCACACATTGTTTGGCATCCGGTTTCCCTCCTTTGAAATGTGCCTAAATGTGTTATGTAAACCCAGCAGACCTGCCAAACAGGCTTTGACATTGTAATGTCATAAAGAGGCCCACTGTGATTGGGGTCTGTCTGGCTGGGACAAAAGAAGAGTCCTGCCCAAGTGTCAGCTAACATCTGGCTGTGAGGGGGAAGCCTTTCTGAAGTGCCCCACCAAGTGGTGTGATACGAGAAACCACAGCAGACCCGTCAATGAGGATGTGAGAATCAAGCAGGATTTGTAACTTCAATGTCAAAAAGAATCCTCACAGCCACACCCTGCATATTCTGTCAGGTTCAGATGGGTCATCTTTATCCATTCAGGTCAACTGTTTTTTTGTTTGCTCCTTAGAGCAAGTTCACAGCTTATTCATACCTAGTCAAATGCTAATTAATGGCTGCAGATGTTGGCTTTTTCACAGTAAGGACATGTTAAACATTGAACCTTTACATGTCCTACCTTTTTAATATTATGCACCCTAACTTATGGGCAGAAACGCCTCCCTAGGGATGAATCATTACTATTTAAAAGCATGGATTAGGCCTGTTAAGAGGGATTCGTTTGACAGCCTGAAGTTGCAATTTAACACGCACAGTAATGCGACAGATGACAGGCTTGCAGTCATGTTTGTGTAACCCAAACGAGTTACAAGAATGTCGTGAGTGTGGGCATCTCACAAAAAGTTACGGACTGGTCTCACACACCACCTGGTGTCATGCTTCATCGTTGACCAGTCCTCGACCTCTAAAACCTTCGTTTGATAGAGGGCGGGCATACACTTGACGACAAGGATGCACTTCTAAATGACTAAGTGGGGGCCCGTGAATTTGTGAGTGGGGTTAAAAATCATTATAGTAATCAGGAGTGTCTGTTTAATGTGACTGAAAACTATATGATATTAAAATGTATGTGACGGTGATTGGGGTAATTAGTGTCCCCTAACCGTCTAGTGAATGGTCGACATGTTTCTGCTAAAGCGGCCCAGTTGGGTCCATGGCATTTATCAGGACCTATTAATAAGAAGGGGGCTCTGTTCTTACCAATCGTTGGTAAGATGTTACCACTGTGTGGGTGTGGCAAAGGCCACACTTCACTTTCTAAATTGCTTCCAATGGTGAAGCCTAAAACAGAAGAAAAAAACATTTGAGAGATAATGATTCAATTGAGCTCGTTGGGTCAACCGTACCTGCAAAAGAAAGGAAGAAGAACAATGCATGCATTGGTTTCTAAGAGTGAAAAAAGTGTGCGTGACTTCGTGGCACTCTATTTGTGTACACATGTGTGAAACTTCGAGGGTGGTGGCAGGCAACGCTGCCACCAATCTTACCCTAATTTAATGGACAACTTGTCCCATGGGGGAAGGGGCGGATGGAATCCAAATTTTTGTCACCTCTACAAAAGTAAACATAGAAAACCATAGCCTTCATAAAGCGTATTGGTGGAGAAACATCTCCCAAAGCAAAATGAGCAGTAATCCATCCAAAACTAGTTGGGTGAAGGAGAAAAGAAAAGAAACACACACTGGTCTCTCAGTTCATTCAAACTCTTACTGTGACACGTGCTGGATTGCTCCCGAGTCCTATACGTCCGCTCCCGGTCCTCCCGAATGTAGGAATGGCAGGGAGCGGCCGTCGTCTTTTAAAGTACATTGCGATCGCTTAATTAGTGTAATTTAGTGAAAAACGCTTGCAGGTGCGTGTTTCCCGGTGTCCCAGTACCACCCAGCCTGGATGTAAAATGTCGGAGGTAGGCGTGTGTATGCCAAGACCGTATGGGACGGGGAGCCTAATTCGTGGCAAGACGGGAGGTGTCCCATACGGTCATGTGAATGGTAGAGTTACTGAGGGGGCGGTAGCACGATCGATGTAAGGGGCGTGTTGTCCGGTTTATGATAGCCAATATGAGCGTAACTGTGCCAGGAGTTGGAAATACAAGGTGCCTCATTGGTTGAGGGGCTTGTGGTGTTCCAACGCGGTACTTCGTTGATTTCGGTGCTACAGGAGGCGGTGGCCCATGGAATGTAAACAAAGGGCTGTCATTGCGTGCTGGAGCGTATGTTTCTATATGTTGAAATGGTAACCCTGCAAAAATCAGGATAGCGATGCGCACGAGTGAAGGTGTAAAAACAAATAAAAAGATCTTTTTATCACATCAGTCACATCTTTCCTCTATAAGGTTTATAGATACTCCCAAATAAGGTACGTTCGTGAAAAAACACCCACAGATTAGGAAGGGGTGGTCGTTGTTATGACAAACGTAGCTAGCGTTGCGCATAGTCGCCATACTTCACTTTCTAAATTGGTTTCGGTGCTACAGGGGGCGGTGGCCCATGTAATAGAGACAAAGGGCTGTCAAAGCGCGCAGGAGCGTCTGTGTCCTATACGTTGACGTGGTAACGCTGCAAAAATAGGGGCATTGAAGCGCACGAGTGAGGGTATTGGAAACAAATGAAGAAAGGTTATTTTGTATCACATCAGTCACATCATTCCCCTGAGAGGTTTATTAATACTGCCAACTAAGGTTCGTTTTTGAAAAAAGACACGTGGCAAATGTAGCAAGCGTAAGATCGCGTGCATGTTTGTCTGGTTGATAGAATACCGTGTGAAAGAGAAATGGATGTATTACATACAATCATACGAAACGGGGCTTATATTGCTCATAAAATCGGCTCGTGTAGTGTGGTTGTGGCAATGTCTCCATGTACTGGTTTGAAGGAGAGAGGTGAACAGTTTCAAATTGAGAGCACCCACCTAATGATGTGGATGCATGCGATGTGCTACGTTTATTGGTTATTTTGGTAGGATATGCTCTACAAGAAGTTCTGAAAAGAGGCCACTGGGAGATTATGTGAGATGGACGACTATGATGTCGGGCTATGTTGATTGGCCTCCAGCTAAACATTATATTGAAGGCGTATCAACTATAACAAGAGTTCAGAAGTGTGTTTCCACTATCTCAGTGTGTACCGACCATGCTTTGCACGTGAACGTGGGCGGTAAGGGGATCATTGTCTGAAAGTTGGCTAGTGCCATATTCATGGCCCTTTTTCATCGTGTTAGCTGTAGCCACTGGATGTCGTCATTGAGGCCCTTCTCATGGGAACGTAGGCGATAAACCCATCGTTGCTCTCTAACATACAGAGCTCTAGTGAGGTCAGATCTGCTTTTTTTCATGACCTCAAGTATAGTCCAGCTTAGGTCCGTTTCTTTGTGATTATGTTCGGAAAAATGTCGAGTCAGTTTAGTGTTAGTTTTTTTACACCTGATCGTGCTCCGGTGTTCATTAATGCGGGTTCTTATCTTTCTAGTCGTCATTCCCACATATTGGAGGGTGCAGGGACACGTTATCAGATTCACTACATTTTCTGTGTTGCAATTGCTGAATGTTCGAAGCTGCCAGGGCTTCCCTGTGCCTATGTCCACTTCTTTGGTATTTCTCGTGAGGTTGCATGAGTTGCACCCGCCACAGGAAAAATGGCCCACTACACGTGGTTGGTCCCAGAGCCGAAGTTGTTCTGTGTTCTCCCTCGTGGTCATCTGGGCATGCACCAGTTCATCCCGTAGGTTTTTGTTGCGTTTGAACGCAAAAAGGGGGGTTTCCCATTGTTTGCCTGCGCTGTTTAGTATATGCAATCTCTTTCTGATGACTTTTTGAATTGAATTGGATGCTGGTGTAAATATGGTAACACACACTGGTCTATTTGTTTTTACTTTCTCAAAATCCTCCAACAGTGCTTCTCTTGGGTGGTTTCTTGCTCTTTTGTTTGCCTTTCTTACCATTTTCTTTGGATAATGGCGTTCGATGAGTTTCCTCTCAAGGTGATCTGCCTGTTCTTTGTAGGTATCTTTCTCAGAGAAATTTCTCCTTACTCGGAGGAACTGACTAACCGGTAGATTCTGTTTGAGGGCTTTTGGGTGGTAACTCTCATATAGGAGTAGGCTGTTCCTGTCTGTGGGTTTAGTGTGGACCTTGGTTGTTATCCCCTCATTGGTAAATGAATGTCCAAGTCCAGAAAGATGGCATGATTCTTATTGATGGTATGTGTGAACTTAAGGTGTCTGTCTTGTAAATTCACCCAGTGAACAAAGGCCATCGCGTCCTCTTCTGTTCCATTCCATACGATCAGTACGTCGTCTATGTACCGCTTCCAGATTCTTAGATGACTCAGAAACGGGTTCACCGGATTGTTGATGAAGTCCTCCTCAAATTGCTGGACGTACAGACATGCCATACTGGGGGCAAAAGTGCTCCCCATCGAAGTGCCTGTTACCTGATGGTAAATGACTTGTTCATACTTAAAGAAATTTTCCGTAAGGGCCAATTCAGCACACTCCATGATGAAGTGTTGGGGAGTGATGAAGTCACATTCTCTTCGTAGAATGATGTTCTCTACGACTTCCAGTGTTCGTCGTTGGGGTATACTCGTGTACAGGGCTTCAATGTCCATTGTTATGAGCCAGTCGCTGGTAAAATCCACCTCCAGGTCTCTTAGGAGGCAGAGGATGTCTTTGGTGTCTTTTAGGTAGGATTGTGTCTTTTACAATCGGCCGTAAGAACCAGTCACAAAATTGTGACAAAGGTTCCAACACGGACCCAACGCCAGATACGCAGATGGAGTGTGCTGAATTGGCCCTTACGGAAAATTTCTTTCCACCGCCCCATGTAGCACCGAAACCAACGAAGTACCTCGTTGGAACACCACAAGCCCCTCAACCAATGAGGCACCTTGTATTTTCAACTCCTGGCACAGTTACGCTCATATCATACACCGGACAGCACGCCCCTTACATCGATCGGGCTACCGCCCCCTCAGTTACTCTACCATGCACATGACCGTATGAGACGCCTCCCGTCTTGCCACGAATTAGGCTTCCCGTCCCATACGGTCTTGGCATACACACGCCTACCTCTGACATTTTACATCCAGGCTGGGTGGTACTGGGACACCGTGAAACGCGCACCTGCAAGCATTTTTCACTAAATTACACTGATTAAGCGATCGCAATGTACTTTAAAAGACGACGGCCGCTCCCTGCTATTCCTACATTCGGGAGGACCGGGAGCGGACGCATAGGACTCGGGAGCAATCCAGCACGTGTCACAGTAAGAGTTTGAATGAACTGAGAGACCAGTGTGTGTTTCTTTTCTTTTCTCCTTCACCCAACTTAGTTTTGGATGGATTACTGCTCATTTTGTTTTGGGAGATGTTTCTCCACCAATACGCTTTATGAAGGCTATGGTTTTCTATGTTTTCTTTTGCAGAGGTGACAAAAATTTGGATTCCCTCCGCCCCTTCCCCCATGGGACAAGTTGTCCATTAAATTAGGGTAAGATTGGTGGCAGCGTTGCCTGCCACCACCCTCGAAGTTTCACACATGTGTACACAAATAGAGTGTCACGAAGTCACGCACACTTTTTTCACTCTTAGAAACCAATGCATGCATTTGTTCTTCTTCCTTTCTTTTGCAGGTACGGTTGACCCGAGTTCAATTGAATCATTATCTCTCAAATGTTTTTTTCTTCTGTTTTAGGCTTCACCATAGGAAGCAATTTAGAAAGTGAAGTGTGGCCTTTGCCACACCCACACAGTGGTAACATCTTACCAACGATTAGTAAGAACGGAGCCCCCTTCTTATTATTAGGTCCTGATGAATGCCATGGACCCAACTGGGCCGCTTTGGCAGAAACATGTCGACCATTCACTAGACGGTTAGGGGACACTAATTACCCCAATCACCGTCACATACATTTTAATATCATATAGTTTTCAGTCACATTAAACAGACACTCCTGATTACTATAATGATTTTTAACCCCACTCACAAATTCACGGGCCCCCACTTAGTCATTTAGAAGTGCATCCTTGTCGTCAAGTGTATGCCCGCCCTCTATCAAACGAAGGTTTTAGAGGGCGAGGACTGGTCAATGATGAAGCATGACACCAGGTGGTGTGTGAGACCAGTCCGTAACTTTTTGTGAGATGCCCACACTCACGACATTCTTGTAACTCGTTTGGGTTATCACACTAGGAGCAACTCTTTTGTGGTAAACATTTAATATTGGAGGCTGCTAGCTCCTAGAACCCCGCGCCTCTTGTTCCCTCCTCCACATATTTAGTAGAGGCCTTTTGTGATTATATTGCAGTCATGTTTGCCCGGTCACTGCAGTGGGTAGCACAATGGGTGGTGCATTCCACTGGTGACATTTAACTTACAGGCCATAGGGGCACTCTGTACAATATAGTAGGGACTTATAGGTAAATTAAGAATGCCAATTAGGTGTATGACAATGTCATCTTGTTAAAAGGGTGAGCACAGGAACTTTACCACTAGTTAGCAGGGGTAAAGTGCACAGAAATCCACAAGCAGCATTAATTGGGTGCAGTGAAAAGCAAAAAAAAAAAAAAATAGGGGTGACCCTGCCAAGAGGGCAAATTTCTGACACAAAACTACCAACAAAAAACCCTGTTTGCCGCTGCGGAGTGGACTACTTCAGTTATCCAAATAGGCCTGATTCACACGTTTCCGTCACTATGTTCTCAAAACAGGAGTTTTCTAAATATGGCAGTAACTGAGGAAATATTTCTATTTTTACGTTCAGATGTCTTTTTAGATGAATTTCATTTTAAAGTGCCTCGATATGATTTACTCGAGCAGTAGATATGCATCGGCCAGATTGGATTAATGTGCTGCTTGGTAGAAAGTGCTGCTATAGTCCCTGCATAGAGTGAACACATAATAAAGCTCACCCTCACCCCCACGGGGCAGCTTATTAAACTAAGTGGATTAACAAAGTAAATGAATTTCACCATTTAAACAAGTTCATATAGATTTGTGTTCTGATGAGTCCAACATTACTTGTGGTTTGTATCTAAAGGGGAAGGGAGCGGAGTCCTGTATTCCTCCACCTGCAGTCAATCGTAAGCCCCCGTCTACTGCCAACAGCCTGCCCTATTGTTTAGAACCCTTCTTTGCAAATATGTGAGTGGGGACTAGGTAGAGTTTACATGTAACGCCCTCGAGGACATTACATGAATAATGCTGTCGCCTGTGAGTAGCTGTACTTGATCTGCCCCATGTATCATCACCCCTCTTGTACACTGATGTTGTCTCCAAGCTAGATTCACACTTTATGGGCACGCATAGATATATCATAGGTTGCAGGAGGCTGCTAGGTAGGAAGATTGTGTGTTTCTTTCAGGTCTTATCTGACATCAAAATCTATCTAACCATATCTCTATTTTAACAATTATAGTTCAAGAACACACACACTAAGTATAGGGCACAGGAAAGTGCAGTGTTGCAGAAGGCGTTCAAATTGGCACCGGGTTGATTTGTGATCCTTCTTTGCCTCAGTTTGTATGCATCTGTGTGTACTAACATAAAAGTGCATCTACGAACATCTCTACAAATTAAGTGATAAGTCAGACTGAGACAATGTAGGATCTATGAGATTACAGGAGACTGTTTTTCAGACTAGAATAATGCCCTTCCTTTTGAAAGTGAGTTCCTGAGAAACAAAATGGCTGAGCATCTAACAGGGCTTTTACACCAATGTACAGACGCAGATGTGTCAGGGGTATAATAAAATATCTGCAACACATATTCAAACCACACAGAACAATACACTGGCGACCAGTAACCAGTCCATGAACATGGCAGCGATGGGAATCAGAGCACCACTAAACAGTCACATAAGAGCACAAGTAGTTAAGTAGGAGAATATAAACCAAGGATGAGCTAGGTCTTGGCATTTATATTGTTTTCCTACTTTTGGAAGGGGGGGGGGAGCTGGACTGTCCCAAATGAATAAATCAACAATTTAGTATGCATTTTACCCTAACACCGCCTCTCCTTTGTTAAACCTCGAGCACTGAAGGTGTCTAATGTAGACAAAGCCACAAAACTCTCTTTACTAAACATTCATATTTTGATGCAGAAGGTAATTTATTAATCGCCTGGTGTAGATGAATTCAAGATCTAGAGTGCGCCCCAGCTTCGATGAAGCGAATGAAAAGGAAACCAACACACAAACACACCTACATAATTTCTGTATATATAGCAATGGGTATTTAGGAGATGAAAATGCTGGCTAACCATCACTTTAAAATAAACTCTGAGAGCACCTTGGACTACTAAAAGCACAAACCTAATATTTGGATCGCATACATTCCAGTGCGAGTTGGTTTGTGTGGGCAGCAGCTGAAAGTCTCCGGCCACTGGTTTCCAGGAGTTATGACCAACATATGTGGCGAATAACCCATAAAACAAAATGACTTTCTTTGCAGACACAAGCAATGTTTGAGGAGAAATCTTTATGAATTTGAGAAGGCCAATGTTGCCTAGCAGCGTAGCTGCGTTCTCATTATAGTCTGGCACCGAGGCATGTAGTTCTCAGAGATGCTGACATTTCACAGATTTTATTTCAACGCATATTGGGAACTGCTGCCAAGGCCCAACCTAAGCGACGACTTTGAAGCTTCCTAAGGAAAACCAATAACGCCGGGCTGAGGTAAAACAATCACCCAATGCATAACATTTAGCTGACCTGCGGATAAACAGGCCTGTATTTGACTGCATCCCAGATGTGTGTCCAGGAGGCACACGCCAGGTGGGATTACAAGACTTTCCTGTGCAGTGAACAATCAAAGCCACACACAAACTCCAGCAAACCCATCCTTAGTTCTTCTTACCAATATACTATTGCACGCACATCAATTCAAATAAAGGCTCTGAAATCCCCATTGTTATGCTGATGAGGAATATAGACATCACATTCTGCTCACTTGACAGGTCAAAACAAAAACTTAAAAAATATGTCAAAATCATGGGTATTACACATTATGACGTGTTATATATATATATATTCACTTAAAAAACCATAGGTTTCACACGTTATAGTTAGCTGGACATTTCACTCGTAAAAAACCATTGAAATTCCCCCGTTATAGTTAGTTCAGCTAAATATAACTCGCGCGACCGCAATCCACTGCTGATGACGTCGCATATTACATCACTGTATTCACTAAGATACTGTTAATGTCATTTATACAATTAATTTTACAAAAAAGAACATCCATTTAGACACTTATTTACCCATTTATTCTTCCATTAACCTTTAGATATACATATATAATAAATATTTATTTTTCAGAAAGACACATTCACTGGATGATGTCCTGAGTGATGTAATCAGTGATGTCATTTGAGATGTCATGAGTGATGTCACTGACCATGTCATGAGTGATGTAATATGTGACGTCATCAGCAGTGGATTGCGGTCGCGCGAGTTATAGTTAGCTGAAATAACTATAACGGGGGAATTTCAATGGTTTTTTACGAGTGAAATGTCCAGCTAACTATAACATGTGTGAAACCTATGGTTTTTTCAGTGAATTTGCAAGGTTTTTTAAATGCGAATTCCTAACTATAACGTGTGTGAAACCTATGGTTTTTTAAGTGAATTTGCAAGGTTTTTTAAATGCTAATTTCCAACTATAACGTGTGTGAAACCTATGGTTTTTTTTGTGAATTTGTAAGGTTTTTTAAATGCTAATTTATTTATGTATTATTTTTTTTTTATATATTTATTTTACAATAAACTACCTATGTATATAGTTATAGATTGACTGTATCCTGTAATATGGAATGGCTCGTTTAAAATGGGTTTTTTTTTTAAGGGTTTTTCACCGTGCGCGCACCGTGTGATTTTTTGAAAAAAAATAAAATGTTTTTTTCACCCTTCGGGGTCCTTCAGGGACCCCCTGACAAAGGCGAGGGGATCAGGAACTCTCTACCCTGCCCCCTTTTCACGTTCTCCACCTTTCTTTTTCACTGCCACACACAAAATGGCGTCCGACACTTCCTGATTTCGACCGATTCGAATGTTGACTGACATCTAACCACCAATCAGAATTACGCTTGTGCACATCACCGTGCGCGCACGGTGTGCGCATATGGATATGTATGTACTTTTAACTGCAATTTTCTCAGGAACTACTGAACAGATTGACACCATATATGCAAAAGGCACATCCCTGACCTGAGGACTACCTCTTTGCCAAAGTTCAAGTAATTCTGTTCAGCCGTTCGGGCTGTACCTTCGACTAAAGGTCCTATGGGAAAATGCATGGGGAAAACGCGTTTTGGGACCCCCCTTTTTTCTCAGCCCCCGCTCGACGAATCACCCAGAGACTTTCAGGGTAGGAGCTGAGCGGAGCACCCCATTAGTTTTGAAAATTTCGCGAGGATTCGTTAACCGGCGCCAAAGTTATTCAAAATAGAATTTTCAGATTTCCTATGGGAACTCGGTCCTAACTATAACTATCTACTGGCGACCGCCAGTAGATAATATATGCAAACATGAAGCAGAGAACTCTAGGTATGCAGCACTCTAAACCTGAAAGGGTATTGATTTGATGTGTGTATATCTATATGTATATATACATATACACATATATGTTTATGTAAATAACACTACGGGTTGTGACAAAGACCTGCACAAGGTCAAAAAGCATTGTTGTTGTGCGTTCTATCCGGCATCTCTAATCAAAGTAACATTCTGACTTAAATTTTGCTCATGGTGCTCCGTGGATATAGTGCACTGTTGCTCTATTTTGTGTGGCTGGCTACCGCATGACCCGCAATGATACCTGCGTTAGCAACTAGCAAGGATCTTTACACCGAGATGTTTTCTATGGAATGCATACAAATGTAAAAATACACATACATCTTTAAGTGCTTTTATTGCGCAAGATACAGTGGTATCAAAACCCACATTTTTAGTGAAATCTGCAATTCATTCAAATTATGTGGCAAATGTTGTCAATCCATAATTATGCATAAACTTTAAAGCAACAAAATCATGCAAAGCTACAGACACTGGCCCTCACCACTGTCCATTGTTTTATGAACAATTTGTTCATGAAAGTTAAACAAAACCTAAACAATATAATTCCAATTAAGGACCCCCACACACAGGTCACAAAGTTACAACCTCACTTCACAGGAAAATCCTTTTTCTCACCACTACTAACACCTTTGCCTTTTACTAACCCACCCTACCATTTAAGACTATGTAAGGGATCAGCTTATTTTAGAGGCTGATGAGTGACCACAGTTTCTTGATGCTTTACTTTCCGCTGTGGTGGAAAGAATGGAAATTCATTTATTTCATATGGAAATCAATTTATTTCTTTACAAATGGGGTTCGATACCGTGCGAACATGGCCCAAATGGGCCAGAGCAGTTTTCAGACAAGAGGCGACAGTCACGAAAGACAACAGCCATCAGACTTGCACATCAGTGCACTACGTTAAAAGCGAAGGCAAACAAGGTGGGGAGTATGTTAAATTACAAGGGACAATTACAACAAATGAATGGATCAAATATAGATCGAAGGAAGTCCAGGGTGGAATATATACAATAAAGTAAACAACCCAAATACAGAAACAAGAAGATGCCAGCCATGTGAAGCTGTGCAAGTGAAAGCAGCAGGATAAGTAAGTGGCATGGAAGGGGGCAAGAGAACTCTTTACATGGGACAAGGAAGGACAGAAAGGGAAGTGAGATTTAAAACAGGATGGGAATTGTGAGAAAGAAAGAGGAGGAGGAGGGTAAAGTATTCAGAATGTTAAGTTCTCTCTGTGCAGTGCTAGCTGTGAGCTTGGTGGCTGGTGGCCAGGCATGCTCTCGGATGCCCCCTCCTTGGATGTTATGCTTATTTTGTAATCAGAATTGTTTTTTTTCCTGCAATTGGTCGTATCATTGAATGTACAGCCCAAGAGTCACAATATATATGAAAATTCTGTTTCATGAATTATTAATAATTAACTCTTGATACTGTTTATTTGTAAATAACTAATGGTGACATTTACACACCTCCTCCTTTTGCAGGTTCATTCACGGCTGTTGAGGCTCGATGACCTGCCTATGTAGGGACATGCGTGCATAGAAAATCCATGAACGTCAATACCACAATAAAAGAGAAGTAAACTAGGAGCAGGTTATTTTACGCTAGTTGGCTAACACAGCGCAGAGGAAATGAAGCAGCAGGAGAAATCCCTCATCTGGAAGGGGCATTGTAGACAATTCAGTTGTCCCTCGCATCTCACTCTTGAACAAGGGCTTCCTGTGTCATTCTAGGCAAAGGCATGATAGGTCTGACACGAGTGCAATACAAACTAGCAATTCCATTTGTAATAAGATGAGCAAGACACAGAATAAACTGAAAACCATGCCTCTGTCTACGTTTTTGGATCTGGAGAATAGAGAAATCAATTAAACAATCCAAACACTCGTTGACTCTGTACCGTACGGTGCTCCACTGCCATGCAGCTAGATGTGTGCTATACTATAACACATACTTAGATATAGGCTATGTGAATACAGCCAGGCTGCACAGTGGTGGAGCCATTCAAAAAGTTCATTGAACAGAAGGCTGGGGGGGAGTGGAGTTCAGAGAGGGAATGGAGGAAAGTCTGTGTGGAGTGGGTGTGGTGGGGTGAATGACGAACTATGCAAGCGATAGAAGAAACGGTTACTAAGGAGGGCATCAAAATAAGCGATTCGAACAAATTGTTGTGTTTACCTTGTGTTCACAGAATTTACCCAAAGTAACCCATCAAAACTTCGTGTTCCTTATGTGGGCTGATTTCTGAGGCTGCAACATTTATTGCAGCTCATTTTCTCATCTGTGCACCAGACCACAGCGCCTATTAAGTGTATGCTCTGCCGGCGGCTCTGCTTGACCAGAGGTGAGGTGACCATGGGTCATCCGGATGCTACTGGTGCAAGTGAGTGGCACAGGCAGCACAGCCGAGGTCTGATAAAACTGGTGTCAAATGCCATATGACAAATGTAATCAACAAGCAAAGCCGGGACAATTCTGTTACGAGCACTGTGACTCTGCCTCTCTCAACACACACAAAGCTCTGCGTGCAAGTGAAACTTTGCAGAGCCAGTCAGAGAAAAGGTCAATTCTGTGGCAGAAATGGCATGAAGCATTGCCTTCCCCTCTGCTGCTGTATTTGAAGTGGTAGAATTCCAACACCAAGGGAAAAATAAGAGTTTCTTGCCCTGCTTACTTGAGTGCTTTTTGCCAACTTTCCATGGAAGCTTATCGTGTTTTGTTGAAAGAAAATCTAAAGCTTCTGATGACCTTATTTTTACCGAAAATGATAGATTATCTTCTAAAAAAGTTGATCATTCGAAGCCAGTTTGAGAAGAGAGTGGGTGGGGATCATGAACGACAGACTGCAATAGGCAACTGAATTATGTAGAATTCTCCTCTAAACAATACTTGCTCTTGATTTATTTCCTCCTTATTTAAACGAAATCAAAGTAAAATTTAAAAAGTAAATGCAAAAAATATCACTAGACTGTGCATCACGCCTGAAGGGACCTAAGGGCTTCTTTGCAGAACAGACAGCTACAGTATGCTAAACTGGCAGAACTAAAGTGATGCAGCAACTGCAGATAAACAGGTCTGTGAAGTATTGCATTCTTTCAATATCGCCTTCTATGTTACAGCTGCATGAAATAGCTCTCATTCTGCATTACATATTTATCCTTACATTTGATTACATTTAGCCTTCCTACTGGTACGGTTCACAGTATTTTAGACCAGTTCTAAAATGAGTGTAAGTTTCATATTTACTATTCACCTCAAAATGCTATAAAGAAACGGAACTTTTAAAAAACGACTAAAAATGGATAGGACCGTTGCGGTTCTTGATGTTATCTGTCACTGACCAGAAAAAAAAGCTGAAAACTAAGCACTATGAAAAGCAAAGTGATAAAATGTGCATGGGTCTCAAGGGCTCCGTTCTACGGCATACGTAAGAATGGAAATAAGGAAGTCACCGATTTTGTTCTCAAAAAGTCTGTACTCGCCAATGCCTGGGACTAGGCTAAGCATGAACCAGAGGGACACAGGCCTCAAACCCCAGTTACAAGTCAATTTCAGAAGTCCACGTGGTCTCACAAAGAACGCCACTGGGTGACTGCTTCGATGCCGGACTGAGGTGAATCGCTAC
The DNA here is from genome assembly GCF_964204655.1 of Triturus cristatus. Taxonomy (NCBI): domain Eukaryota; kingdom Metazoa; phylum Chordata; class Amphibia; order Caudata; family Salamandridae; genus Triturus; species Triturus cristatus. The sequence goes on from NC_140593.1 coordinate 429,776,086, forward strand.
TTCCTATCAATATGCACAATTCTGTACTGCACAAATGTGCACATATATGGAACGTAAAAACATCTCAATGTTCAGTATGCTGTGGAGTTCGGAATATTACATTCCAACCTCGCTCCAAAGGGACATCCAGGTTTCTGCAATTCGGTCTCAGCCAGATGGCACACGCAGAACAACCCACACTGTTCTGTGCACCAGCACAAGTATGTGATCGGGGACCAAGCTTGATAGTGCACGCTGAATGGTTCCTATTGAAGTAGGCACAAGCTGATTTGCATATGGTGGCCAAAAATGAGAACGATTGGAATGCGGCCAGAGTAATTAGCAGGGGTTGAAATTAATTCAAGCCTTCTACCCAACACGTTTATCCTTTCCATATAGGTAGTCACCTATACATGAGTCTTACTCTTCATCACTGGTCTGCCAGTCTGCATGTGGGAGAAGGGCTAAAGTACATTTTAGAAAACTAGTAATGCACTATATGTTTGGTAACCTCATGCATCACCTCGAGGTGCGGTAAACACTATAAATGGTGTTAGTGACAAGAAGGCGATCACACACATTTTAATCCTTACACGTTTATGTCTTTGTGGCGTTACACCAACTTGGGGATGATTTTTTTAACATCTCTTTTTATTGGTATTGGAACAATTACAAGTGTAGGTAAAGTGCAGCACAATAACAACAAGAGCGTGTAGGAAATGGCTGCTGGCATAACTGAAAAAATAAGTAACTCCGCATATTTCACAGACATATCAAACTCTCAACATAAGACACGTATAATTCACAAGGCAATCCCAAAGTGGGTTATCCACAGGCCCAAATCGGAGTATGTTTGTAGGGGCAACCTTGTGTTTGGTACATGGCCCTGGCAGATAGCCAATATTTAGCAATATCCCGCTAGGCTAAAAGAAACCCAGAATGATGGGGAATTAAAGGACCCTTGTTAGGGCTCAGAATACAGTGCACAGTATTTTTGAACCACCCGCATTCCCAGATGACATGAAAAAATTAATCCACTTTCACAGCACAACCTCTAACCAACTTCAAAAGACGCCTTGCTGTAAAATATACTCAGTGCATGTATCTAAATTGAATACATTGGACGTATGCTGAAATCATGATGGTTTGGGCTGCGATTTGGGCTTCCCACCAATCACTGTCATCTAAGGACTCTAACATCTGTTTCCCACAGCTGTATCTTGTCTGAGGCGTTACATACCAGAAGGCACTATATATGTGAACTTTACTTCCCACCAAGCAGGCCAAGTATTCGTTTTAGTTTGGGTTGTACTCTGGAAGATATGCAAGTGCCTTTTGATTGTCGCCTACTACATGTCTTCATTGGAAATGTATATAAAATAGGGACCTTGCATCTTAAACTCTTTGGCTACTTATGGGAAAGACTTCAGGGGGTTATGATACCAAACATCACCCTCCCTAGAATATTCCTATGACATCAACAGTGAGAATCCACTCCGCTGGTTTACATGTTCTGGCCAAGTCTCATGTCAGAGCAGTGTTTATTGGGTCACTTGACCTTCCAAACCCATCCATATTAAAGTCTTACCGACAATCAAAAAAACACTTCATGGCTTGGGGGTGCTGACCCTCCACAGAGGCCAAGAAGCACGACCAGCCTGGATGTCTTGAAGGTTAGTATCAGTGGACATGCTGATGTTATTTGATGCTTCAGTTACTGTTAAGGTTTAAGACAAGGGCCCAGGACGAGTTTGCATGCTTGTCCATGTTGGCTTAGAACTGCAGCCCGGTGGTCTTGTCTTTTCCCATGCTGTATACTCTCTTATGGGCCAGGTATTGTTGTGGTGGACTTCTATCTTGCCCAACATCTTAGGGTTCAGACCTTGCTTATGGCACTTCGCCTCATTTGTTGCTACTCTCCTGAGACTGACTCAGACCCCTCCTACCTTCAGGATCTTCTATAGAGAAGAAGGGCTAGTTGTCTCATCTGTGCCGCATCTATGTGAGGGTCACCAATCCTCCCTCATGGGGGTAACAAATGACTTATGGGCACAGATAAATCGCTGTCTCTCTCAGGCAGAATGGACTGCTGTCAGACCAGGTATAACAGCACCCTATTTCCTCTCAGGGTAACCCAGATCCCAGCCATGAAAGTTTAGGGCCAGCACGTGCCCTGCTCACCTCCCTCAAGGTTGCTGCCAATCCATTTTGTAAAACGCAGGGGCTCTCCTCATTCTTCACAGGTCATTAGAAGTCCTGTCTGGCACCAGAACCATCACTTCAGCAAATAAAGGGAAGTGCCAGGGAACCGTGACATGCCCTTGGTTCTGCCACACTGCTAATTGACCCCCCCCCCGCTCCAGCTGGCCCTCATTGTGGTCCTGCTTCACTGCTGCATCCTGCACTTCAAGGCCCCAGGAGGATCCACACAATTGAAGGTGGCGGCAAGTAGCATCTCTGATGGAAATGTCCGCTGGGCTTCTTGCAAAAGCCTGACAGTCACAGTTCAGCCTAGGAACTGGAACCTACATTACCACTGTTTTTCAGGATGCCCACTGCTCTGCTGCTTTCATCATTTGGGGCCACCTCTAGGCTCTGCTCGGCCCACCCGACGCACCTAGTCCCAAGAAGGCTGGGCAGTGCTGCAGGGAATTTGAATCAATAGCTAGGTGTCAACGCCCCTATTCATCAATCCGTGAGGCAGGAATGTACTGGATGTTTGGGGCCAGGGCTGAAGCCCCTCTGAGTGTGCACACCATGTTCACCGGCATGGCCATACCCAACCCTCCCAGCCCCAACATGGGAATGAAAAACTATAACTTGTGTGTGTATGGGTGAAGGCAAGAATAGGACTTATTGGATGGATGAGGCAGTGCGTGTATGAATCAGTGTGTGGATAAATGAATGGTTGAATAATTGAGTGCAATAATGGATCAATCAGTAAATGAGTGTAGGGTTTGCAGGAGAAAGATTACACTGATCTTTCTCAGAGAGCAGTAGTCATAATGGCAATAAATTACAAATATTATGCAAGTACAAGAATTACACCAGGTCGAGTTCCATTCTGTAAATGATAACTGCAATAATTTTTTTTTGTGCAGGCAGTACACCAGAGGAGAGTATCACGGTGCCAAGAGTTAGGCCAATAATGAGAGTCCAGGCAACCATCGCCATCACTTTTATGAATAGCAGAGGGCACTGCTGAAGCCAAAAGGGAACACTGTGAACTGAGAATGCCCCTGGCTCAGTATGAACTGCAGGTAGTGCCTGTGGGCTTGCTTTACAGGGAAATGGAAATAAGCATCCTGCAGGTCTAAAGCCACCATCCAGTCTCCAGGGTCTAGGGCAGACTGGACCTGGGCTAACATGAGTATCTTTTATTTGTCCTTTTGTAGGAAGCCATTGAGAGAATTGTACATTCTATGAAGCCTCAGTCCTTAACTGGCACAAGAAAGTAGCAGGAATAACATCCAGTGACTTCTCCCGAGGGTTGAACCCTATTTATAGCCTCTTTCTTGCTGCTAAACAGACAGGTGGTCCTCAGTCAGCCGAAGGTGCGGTGAGGTTGAGAGAAATGGTAGGGCCAAGCCATGATATACAATTTGAAGGACCCACTTGTCTGAAGTGATGGCTTACTACCCTTGGAGGAAATATTCAATCCTGCCTCAAACAAGATTGCTGTGTTCCGGCAAGGACACAGTAAAGCAGTTTTGCAGCTGGAGAGGTGGGGGACTAAGCAGCACGTTGCCCAAGCTGTCTTCCGCTTTGCATTTGTGAGCCGCAGCCTCAGCCACAAAAAGGCTGAAAGGTCTGCTTCAATGCAGGAATGGCCGAATGCTAGTGAAACTGAACCTCTCTTCCCATAGCCACGAAGGATAGGAAACTGTTGGAATTGACTGGTGGGATAGAAAAATTCAAAGAGCGTGCTGTGGCCATACTTTCCTTAAACTGTTCCATGGTTGCATCAGTTTTGTTGCTCAAAAGGTGCGAACCATCAAACAGCAAGTCCATCTATAATGCCTGGACATTCCCGGAGAAGCCTGCAGACCTCATACAAGCATGTCGCTAGAAGTGCCACACTCTTACCCAATGCTCGACCCTAGCAGGGAGTCGCGTGGAAAATAGACATGATCACAAACTTTGCTGCACTGCAGCCATTCTGGTTTGCTTATGGTAGGGAATCCCTGAGGTCATCCGAAAAGTAGTCAATACTTGAACCACTGTGTCCAGTAGGCCATGGGAGTAGCAGCTTAGAAAACAGATGCCACCTACTGAATGCCGAGCAAGGCTCGTTTAAGAAAACATATGCTTGCCAAAAGTTTGTATTCTTTTAGACCCGCGATCAGGCGGGAGTGTGGGGAAGCCATTGGGGTTAACCTTACTAGTGGATTCCTGCACCATCAAACTATTTGGAGCAGAATGGTGTATAAGACAGAGTAGCCTAGGGCTGACCGATGGCGCCAAGCGACTGGTGGCCCTGAACATGGTTTTGCCCAAGTGGGTATCCATAAGGACTTCATTACATGTCAAAAGAGCTTATGCAGGTGGTTGACCAAGCTGGACCACCTCTGTCAAAACACTTTAACCATTGGTCATCACCTTCATAGTATCAAGTTGTAGGTCCAGTGCTTCTGCAGTCCTTCACAAAACAACTGCAAAGGAGGCACCTCAGTGGCAGAGCTAGGAGGCAAAACAAGGTCACTATCTGGAGAAGAATCCAGGTCACTAGTATCCTGGAGTTCCTCAAATTAATTTTCTTCATCTTATTAGGGAACATAGTCAAACCCCTCATCATTATAGTCATTGTCTGAATCAGAGCCAAAATATTGTACAAAGTCTACTCCCAAATGATTGGTAAGGGGAAAGTATCAGAATCAGAGGAATTGCCTACTAGCTGTGATCCGGTAGGAACCAGGTGCAGCCTCGGTGGAGCTCGTGCTGGATACTTCTTGGAGTCTGCAAGCACAATGGGTTGTGAATCTTCCTCTATCATCACTGACGCAAAGGGAACAGAAGTCTGCACTGGGGAAGGTGTGGTACCCGATGTAGGTTTGAGGGGCACAGACTACACAGAGGGCTGAGCCACAGGCAGAAGCCCAACTGGAGGCCCCTGCGGATCCCTAGGCTTGAAGATGCACCAGAGGAAGCCGGGTAAAGTGCAGAAGATGCACAGATGGGCCTCTCTAAAAGCTTCCGCCGGCTGCAACTGACCCGGAAATTCAGGACTAGACTGAATTGGCTAAATGGAGATCAAGAGGCATGTTGACGCTCCTGTGCCTTCTCTGGAGTTTGCAAGTGGTGGGTAGGGAATTTTATTCACTTTGATTTCGCATACTCTTTTTGGACTTAACCAAGGATTTTGACTGCGAGGATGGTCTGCTGCAGGAACGGTACCTTCATTTTGACTTTGAATAGTCACGTGTGGAGTCATCCAATGTTTAGCAACATACAGCTTTGCCTTGCGGTCCCGTATTGTCTTTGGATTTATCAGAGCACAGTCATTGCAGAGCCTGGAATAGTACTCCAACCTCAGGCCTCATAAGTATATTTTGTGAGGGTCCATCACAGATATCTGTTTGCAACATACCTACACTGCTTAAACCCTGTTGTTTTGAGGGAGGACCTATTCCTTTGCACACTGTATAGAATAATTTTTTTTAAAAGGTCTGAAAATCCAAGGAGCTTCTCCTGATCCGCATTTAAAGGCACTGAAAGAAAGGAACGGACATCAGCATGCATTGGTGGTGCTTATACCACCTAACAGCATATAGGAGTACTGCTTTAAAGTTTGTGCTTACCTGAACTGAAATATAGTGCCTAATAAGCATTGAGGGAATTATGGGTGCTATAATGATAACCTTCACTCAAATTAACTTGTTGGGGCCTACAGACTATTGATCTGACCTATAAACAAACATTTGGTTAAGTCCCTGTGATCTGCACCTCTGCCTAATCTACTCCCATCTATGCATCTTTGCCAAAGTTGCCCAAAAGAGGAAACTACCCGGAGAGGAAGAAGGAAGGGAAGCAGTCCCCATAAAGGATATCAACTTTTCACTAGGCATATTGCAACCCTGAAACTGAAAGTACTTTTGGATTGTGTGATAGTTTGTTTTACTGCACAATAAAAGTGTTTTCTTCTCCCTTAAAGATTAGCCCAGGGCTAGACATTATATCACTATCAGCTGGTTGACTGTGGAGTTCTGAGCGCTCCCCTACCCCCTCCACCTCCCTAAGATGCCTTTGCCGGCTCGCTACCTTGAGAATCATGTGTGGAAATGGTTTACTTGGCTCAGTTTGCAGAACATAGTAGGATGGATCCCAACACACTAGTGGCAAAAATCTCTATCACCATGGCTGGGATTTGTATGCCCTGTAAGCAAATCCCCCTTCGCTCCTCAAACGTGGCCCTAGACCGTCTCTGAATTGGCTTCTATTCAGCTCGTTCCCCCCACACCCCCAAAAATTGGTTGCTGTCAGAAATTAATACACAGTCTGAAGTTTAATGTTTCAAGAAGGAGCATCCCAACTGTCACGGGAATGACAGTCCAGAGGAAGATGTCACTCAAATTCAAAGTTGTCTCCAAACATTTGGAGGACCTTCCTGGTGGCACTGCATAAATATCCCAAAGTAACGAAAGTCTGCACTTTTCTTTTAAGATGAAATGAAACAAAAGCCCTACTAGATACTAGGCATCATTTACAGGACATTGGAAGGACATAATGGGTTTTTGAGAAGCCTCTTTGCTAGCCAACTAGTGTGGCTCAATGATTAGAGCGGCAGACCCTGATGCAGAGGTCTAGCCCGGGACCAGGGTTCAATTCCCCGCCTCGGCGGGTCTTGGGCTCAAAAATTCCATGGACCTGATAATTCTCGCCTCGGTGCCTATTCCAATCATGGAGTCCCACTCTGCAACTCTGGGCAATAGCTTGCTTAATCTCCACAACGGCCCCCACAACGCTAAGGATGCCTGGCCTCCACCTTGGGGGTGCCCAGGAGTGGACGCCTCACAGGGAAAGCCAGGATGGGTTCCACAGCGGTATTCGTACAAGCGCCTTGAGACCCTTGCGGGTGAGTAGTGCGCTATACAAGTATCAATTTACAATTTTTACAAAGGCTTCTCTTGGACCTCGACAAAGGGTTTTGGGGGGTATAGGGGTAGTACCAAAACGACATGGTTACTGAGGCCCATTAGGGATATAAACTCACTCCTGCATGCCCATGTCTGTTTCGAGAGCCAGCTGTTCAAGCAGCCACAAAGACAATGACAATGTCAAGGCTGGGGGTGAGAACCAAGATGAAACTACTAATAACATAGCTATCTGAGGACATGTTAGGAAAATAAATCAGACAAATGAGCTGCTAACTCTCCCCTCCTCGTGAGTGGTGAAAATAATAAACAAGAGAATTCCAGTTCTCCTCCTGGGGAAGATTCAGCTTCGGTAGGCCAAACATTTAAAGAATAAAAACAAGCCTTGGCAAAGCCAATATGTCTGGCATTAATGAACAAGTTACTTACATTCGGTAATGATATATCTCTAAGAAACATAGGTTAGTTATAGATTCCTTATCTTAGAATTATCCCCAGGCGTCAGACTGGATCCGAAAAGTTTTTCGTCAGCAGTACCCCTACCCCTGGAAGGTGGCGTCGTTCGACTCCGCGTCAGTCATCAGCGTCGTGGTTACCGGGATGGCGTTGCGGTAGCTACATAGACGCCGCCCTCGCATGCTGACGTCAGTTCTGCACACGACTTTCCACGCCAGAGGCGCAGAGCCATGCAAGACACTGACCACTGGTGCACATAACTAGGGCCCTGAAAGGATGTCCTTAACCCTAGAAGTCAGATCGCAGAACGGGGAGGATGGGTGGGGAGGTAAGGAATCTATAACTAACCTATGTCTCTTACAGATAAGTAACTTACCTACGGTAACGATATATCAGAAAGAAACAGTTACAGACTCCTTACCTTAGAATAGATACCCCAGCAATACCAACCCCAGAGGTGGGTCTGCGAACCAAGTTTACACCAGAAAGTCCTGGAGAACAGAACGGCCAAAGAAGCCGTCTCTCTGGACTTGGCTGTCCAGGCAGTAGTGTCTCAAACACGTGCAGCAATACCCACGTAGCTGCCTGACAGATATCATGTAGGGGAACTCCTCGTCCCAAAGCAGTTGTAGCTGCCATCGCCCTGGTGTTATGGGTGCGCAATCCCACTGGAGGCTGCTTCTTAGCCAAATAATAGCAGGCTTTGATGCACAGAACGACCCACTTGGAGATGGTCCATTTGTGCACGGCACGACCGTTCTTAGCCCCCACATACCCATCAAAGAGCTGGTCGTCCAACCGGAATTGTTTGGTGCAATCCAAGTAGAAGGAAAGCGCATGTTTTGGGTCCAGAGGGTGGAGCCTCTCTTCCTCTTTTGAAGGATGCGGAGGCGGAAAGAAGGTGGGTAAAGTGATGGTTTGGCCAATGTGGAAAGAAGTAAACACCTTGAGAAGAAAGGAAGATCTAGTTCTAAGGACGACCTTGTCCGGATGGACAGCCAGAAAGAAGAAAGGGAGGCTTGGAAGACAGAGCTTGTAGCTCACTCACCCTACGCGCAAAGGTGATGGCCACCAGAAAAGCAGTTTTCAAAGTGAGGAGTCTGACGGGACAGTTATGCAGTGGCTCAAAGGGAGCACACATAAGATATGTCTAGGCTGTCCGGATTTCGGTTTAAACCGAATCTGACTGACAGTACCCTACCGGATGAAAATCAGCTGACCCGGTTTAAACCGAGTGTCACTGATTTTCATAGTTGACGGGGGTAGAGCAGCTGTTGTGGTCTGCCGTCTGTCTGACTGCGGCCGCACCCGAGTACTTCACAGGTCTTTAAAAAGACCATTTACATAACGAGGCTTTGTTCTTCTTTCGCCCCTTCTCAGAGCCCCTGGGGGTGAGGCTGAGCGCATAAACAGTCTTCGTTGCTTGCAGTTTTGGCCCGTTTCAAGTATACTGCTGTAGCCTGCCAGCCTCGAGCGGAACAGGACACTTCCTTGTTCAATACTGAACAGAACTAGTTGCTGCTGGATGGAGCGTCAGGAAGTGAACCCTTCAAGAAGGGGCCAGTCTAGTAAATGAAGCTTGTGGCTGAGGGTTTACAAGTAGCAGCAGATTTAAATGCATGTTTCTGACAGTGGAGTAAAGGACTGAAAGAAATTTAAAATATCCCACTTTCTGATTCAGTAGCTACATTGACAGCAAGTGCACATAATAAGCAGGGGCGTGGCGATCACTAATGCAGCAGGAGCAGTGGCACCGAGGCCTCGATGGTTCCTGCCTTTCGCTGTCCGAACGGCAGTCAGGGACCGGGGGTTCCCTTGCCGGAACGACGGCGCGTGAGTCGTGACGTGGGTCTTTACGCCACTGGTAACAAATGCGTGTCTGCTTGTAGCACACTCACAATGAGAGCTCGGGGCGCACTGCCCGTAGGCACGCAGTTCCATGAAAGGGGAGGGCCCGGGCCTTTGTTTGGTAACACACTGGGGAAGTGTAGGGGGACAGGGAATGACAATGGGGGCATGCCACCAACAGCCGCGAGCTGTTCGGAATACACGCTTGAAAGGGATTAGCAATGGATGCCCCTGGAGGAATGCGTGGCATCGGGCAGTGTATACGTAGCAGCAGGGCGCAGACTAACCTATTCACAGCTTTTCCTCAAGTGCTCAAGTTCAAACGGCCGACCTTGTTCCTTAGGATAATGAATATCACAACAAGTGCAGATTGCAGCCACATCAAAGTGTGACAGTGTGTTCATTGTTTAAATAAAATTAGCTTGGCGACAGAAAGACTTCCTAGGTGTCCTTAAGCTTCTTAAGGAAATGCTGACCTCTCCTCACTGTACAGGTCCTATCGAAAGATGTAAATGCATTTCCTGTGCCCACCACGTGGATTTATAAGAGGCACATAGAAATATATCAGGATAGATACGTGACAAGGACCGAAAATTGTTTTCAAAGTTCGACTCTTATTTTGCAGAGCTTCTACTGTATCATTTGAAATTTGACTGAGGGTTCCAACTCACTTTTGCATTGCAATGCATTGAACACAATTACCAAGCTAAGGTCGCTACGGAAGACAAGTTGGTTATTATCTGTATGAGGTAAACTAAAGAAAACCATTTTTGCGGACAAAACAGGGAGGGCCCGCCGAAAAGAGAGCTTGGGCGTGTGCGGGGTCGTCTTTCCAGCGTAGAAAACGTGACACGCAATTTCTCCGAGGCTCTTGGAAATGGGGTTACAGCCTGCCTGATCCCTCTGACAGGGGATGCGCCCTCTCTCTCTAGTGAAGAAGAAGATGGTTCGAGTCCCAAAGGACAGGCAGGAGGTGTGATGTGCTATAAAGCTCGACCTACTCATTTCAGCCATGAGCACTGATAGATTCTCACATCGGGACTGGACCAAAAAGTGCTTAAAACTAGAGACAGAGCATACAGAATGAGCTGAAACGTGCAGACTAAAACAATAACGATGAAACTGTTTGTTTGGAAACCACGTTATCTTCCACTAAATATGCATTTAACCATCGGGAAAAATGTATGCATTCCATGTACTGTAAACCTCTGTATCTATAAACCAATGTTATACAGTAAACAATGTGTTCTTTTATAAACCAATCAAAACACATTGTTGACTTTTGCCTTGTGCTCTGACACCTCTCCTCTGTACAGTGCTCTGAAACAGCATTGGGTGGAGTTTGCGATCTATAAAACAATAACTAAGAGGTATATTATCAAGACAGGCGATAAAATTATCGCCGCTTTAGCGGCAGAAAACTGCCGCTAAAACGGCGATAATGGGTTTGATAATATGCTCTATGGAATTCCAATTGAAGCTCAGGTTAGACGTCCTTCACATCTAACATGGGCTTCAATTGGAATTCCATAGAGCATATTATCAAGCCCATTATCGCCGTTTTAGCAGCAGTTTTATGCCGCAAAAGCGGCGATAATTTTATCACCTGTCTTGATAATATGCCCCAAAATAAGGGGCATATCTACAAGGCGGCGATATAAAATTATCGCCGCTTTTGTGGCTGGTTTCGGCCGAAAAGCGGCGATAATTTTATCGCTATATTAGCAAGGTCATGCTATCGCGTGAAACCTTGCCTTAGCGCCTGAATTCCTAACGCCCATCTTTGCATCTCTAATGAGATGCAAAGTGGGCGTTCCTCCCCAGGATAACGGGAGAAAGGTCACTAAGGACATTTCTCCTATTATCAAGCCTCACGCAAAGCAGCATAGCGACAAGATAAGTAGCGATAACCTCTGTGATGGCTAATTTCCTTACGCCTGCTTTGAAACTGACTTAGCCATGATATCCTATGTAAGGTGGATATCATGGCTAAGTATGTGAGGCCTTATCAGCAAGCTATCGCCAAACTTCGTGGGATTATCGCTGGGTTTCCAGCGATAATCTCACGTTTGGCAATTAGCGCTAGGATTTTTTATCGCTTTTGAGATAAGCGTTGCTAATAGCACGCTATCTCAGCGATAAAAATCCACGCTAGCCGGCGATAATTATCGTAGCGCTTCCATAAACCTTGAAAATAACAGCAGGAGAGGATGTAGTCTAATGATTAGGGCGGTGGACCTCAAATCTGGCGAATGGTGGTCAGAGTCTCGGCAATGACGCTCAACATCCTGTGATTCTGGGCAAATCATGTAATCTACCCGTCCCTAACAAAAATGAATGTGCCCTTGTATAACGCAACAGGTGCTCATGTGAAGCGCTTCAATACCTTCAGGTCGAGTTAGCACTATATAAATCTCAGAGTGGAAAAAAAACAGCAGTGAAAACCAGCCTAGCTTTACTCAGAGCCGTGCCATCATGCTACATGATTTGGGAGGAGTGCCCAAAGCCATGAACATTTCACCAAGCTCTCACTTTCTTCAAATGACAACACATTGATTCTAAATGAACTATGAGAACTGCCTGCCTTGCCTACAATGCCCAACACCCCCAGAAATCTCTCATTTCCAAAACGTTCTCTCTGTATCCCGCAGTTCAAGAGGTGTGCCTTGCACAGAGCCTCCCTTTTCAGGCAAATTTCAGAAAGTGCTGACTTAACCTTCGAGTTGTAAAAATGTACTTGGACCTCATCTACACTGTACGTACACTGTCTATATACCATGCATCAATGAAGAAAGCAAGCAATAATAAACGCAAAGCGTTCCAAAAACACCGTTTCAGTTGTTTTTTATGGCGCGAAAATGAGTAACCACTGAAAAGCACTGTTTTTTTGAGGTTTTGAAATCACTGGAAAACACTGAAAAAACACCACCAGAATTCACCAAAAATAGAAACTGAAAACAGGAAAGCCTAGATATGTCAGAACTAAGTTCAAATCCCACTGGGGCATTACGAAGGGAACAGGAGGAAACAGATGAGTAATGCCCTTATGAAATCTATTTGCAACAGGGGACTTGAAAAGAGAAGGTGGATCAGGGAGCCCGAGGAAGGCTGAAATGGCCGAGAGGTAGCCCTTAAGAGTGCCCAGAGCAGAGCCCTGCTAGGCCAAAGATAAGAGGAACAAGAGAACCTCAGAAAGAGGCAGAAAGGGGATCCACAGCCTTTGCTGTGCACCATTGAACAAGTTTATTCCATCTGCAGGCGTATACCGTCTTAATGGAGGGACGCCTGGCTGCCAAGATTACATCACAGACTTCAGGAGGCAGGTCAAACGAAGTCAACTGCCGCCGCTCAATCTCCACGCAAGGAGATGTAGGCTAGACAGGTTCGGGTGGAGGACAGTCCCCTTCAGCTGCAACAGAAGATCTTCCCGAAGAAGCAGTCGGATCGATGGCCATGTTGAGCAGCTCGGGATACCAGACTCTTCGCGCCCAATCCGGAGCAACAAGAATGACTTGGGCCTGGTCGCGCTTGATCTTCTTCAACACTCTGGGCAGAAGTGGTACAGGCGGAAATGCATATAGAAGACCGCAACTCCACTCGCGACGAAAAGCGTTGCATAGCGAGTGCCGCCTTGGAAATTCCAATGCGCAGAATTGCTGACATTGCACGTTCTCTTCGGTGGCGAGTGTAGGAGAGTAGGATCTGCTTCTTATAGTTACCCCCACTTTTTCCTCATGTTTTACTGTTTTTCAACTTTAGTCTGGCTGGGGCCCTGCTAACCAGGACCCCAGCCTAGCTGCTTCCTCTCCAAATTGATTACCAGTACTTTAGGTACACTCCAGATTGGATTCTGGGGTACCCTTATAAGTCCCTAGTATATGGTATACTATGTGCCCAGGGCATAGGAACCCCAGAGGCCTACCAGGGGCTGCAGCATGTACTGTGCCACCCCTGGGAAGCTTCCAAAATGACACCACAGGTCTGTTACTGCAGCCTGGGTAAGGTGGTGTATGCACCCCTTACTGAGATATAGGTTACCTATATCTCTCCATATCACTGCACATGTCAACCTATCAGTCACCCCTATGGCAGGCCTTAACAATCCTGAAGGCAGGGTGCTGGGTTTCATGCAAGAGGGTGCCCATGCATGAGCAGAGCCCCTCTTCAGCTTTGGAATCTTTATTCTGGGGTTGTTTGTAATGCACCAAACCATATACTCTTAAGTGCATTATAACCTCGCTGTAAATGCTAACTTTGGAATGGCTGCATGGAAACAAGTTGTGTTTGGTGTCAAACACCTTGGAATGATACCCCCACACCAGTAACTGGTGTGTGAGTAAGATCCCACCCTTCTAGAGGGAGAAACCAGACAGCACCGGTATACCCGGTACCAGCTTAACAAACCCTGGCATCACAAAATGGATGCTGCTAGCCACAGACACGAGTCTGCCCTCCTACTGCTGGACGAAACTCCGGCAGGGGAGGCCTGGACAATAGATTTCTTGTCACAGGGAGGTGTCACCACCTCCCAGACAGGCTTTAGTGTATTGGGGCTGGGTGGGTGCACTCCAAGAGTGCTTTGATGTCTGCACTGGGGGCACATTTGGTGTCCATGTGCATAGTCCAGCTCAAACCAGTTGCAGGGGCTACCAGCCCCTGCTCTGGCGTGAACCTGGACAAAGGAAATGGGTGTAGCCACCCCTCTTTCCTGACCCTCCCATAGGTGGGTACCTAGAGTTTGTCCCACCCCTTCCTTGGGTATAAGATAGGAACACCTGGCTACAGGACTTTATATTTACCTGGACGAAACTCTGATACATAATCCTGGAACTTCAACGATCTACAAGGCGCTAGATGACTGAAGAATCTCCCTTGGAGGAAAGGAGTTACTCCCCTGCAAGGCAGGCACTTAAGACCCATCTGACCGGTTTGCATCTCCGAAGCTCCCGCAGGACTCCGAAGAATTTGCAACGCAGAAGGTGGGTTCCCAGACTTCCCAGAGGCCGACCCCAGCTCCCAGCTAAGCTAAGACCCATAGCCCTTGTGGGGACAGTGGAACCGGAACCCCTAGACACCGTGCACATTTGCAAGTGTATATGCTTCTCATGGATCCTTGAGGCTGTGCTTTGGGCTACTTGTAGTCCACACCCAGAGCAGTGTTCCCACTGAAGATTACTGGTCTACACTCACAGAGTGTCCCGTGAGCTGGTATTGTGCGATTCCTCTCGAGGTCCCTTCGCGATGCCTGGTCCGTCGACTGGTGGGTCCCTGTGAAGGCAACTTTAACTTTAATTGAGCGTCGCTGGTTGCTCCAGATGTGCTTTGACTCTCCATTGCTTGGGGAGTCCCCAGGACCTTGCTGGTCCGCACCAAAGGATCTTTTCTCTTCCTGCGTGGGTTGCTGTTGCCAAGGCTTGTTGGTTTCAATCCGAGCACCGACACCGCAGCACTCGACATCCTTCGTGGGACAGCTCGAATCTGGTCGTCGACACCTCCTGGTCCTTGTGGCTACAGATGGAGCTTCACCTCTTGGCACCTGAACACCCGACATCGGTGGGCATTCGTCTATCGTGCCACTGGTCACTGGCAAGTGACCCAGACTCTGTCCCCTCTGCTTTCAGGTTCTTCTGATCTACGATCCAGGCTTGGATCACACCGGACACTTTTCTTAATCTCGGCAGCAGCACTTTGTAACAGATCGCCATTGAAATCAACAACGATTCCCGACACCATTTGACACCTATGCACCTGGCTTCCCTGGGTGAGGTAACTCGAGTACTCTGGTGCTCCCGTGTGTGTTGGCCCTAGAACTCCCCAAGTCTAAAGGGGTTTGCTCAAAGTCCTCTCCTAAGTGTCCTTAACTTCTAAAATTCCAACCGCGACTTTCCCATAGAATAGTACAAGGCTCGCGCCTGTGTTTTCACACTGCACGAGTCCCCCGTGGGTCTCCTGTGTCACTACCTTGGGTGGTTCCTTGGGGTCCCAGCGATTCTACGTGCTCTAGGCACTGTGTCTAGTCAAGTTGTGGTTCTTATACCACTTTTAGTATATGGTTTGGTACCCCCCTGGGGCCCATTGTATATTGTGCTATTTACTGTAGTTTTAGAACTGTATTATTGTGTATCTTGGACTCTAATCTCATAAAGAGATTAGTAGTGAGTGTTTAGAAATAAATACATATATTTTATATATACCTTGTGTGGTTCTACTTTCATTTAGTAATTCAAGAGGTTATAATTTGGTAAACCAAGCTGCTTTACACTGCTTCAAGACTTAGCCTGAAGGCTGCTCTCCATAGCTACCACTAGGATAGCTTTCAATAAAGGTTGTCTTTAAACCTATTCATCAATAAGGGTTGTTCGGACTGGTACAAGGTGCCCACTATAACTAGTGGACAGCATATACCAGGACAGCTTCTCACAGCGAGTAGATCTAACCAAAGCTTTCCCCACTGTTGAAAGAGATCTTGCACCACCTCTGAAGATGTCATTCGTGATCCATCATGCACCTGCAGCTGAGTTTGTCTGTCCTGGCTTTCAGTGAACCTGCCAGGTGTTGAACCACCAGGGATATGCCGTGATGTTCCAGCCATGTCCAAAGGAGGAGGGCCTCTTGACATAGTGTCCACGACCCCACTCTGCCCTGTTTGTTGCAGTACCACATGGCGTTGGTGTTGTCCATGAACACATGCACTACTCTTCCCCGGACAGAGGGAAGGAATGCTTTGAGTGCAAGACGAATCGCCCGAAGCTCCAGAAGGTTGATGTGGAGCCCGGACTCCGCCGGAGACCAGAGGCTTCTGATCTCCACCTCTCCCATGTGGCTGCCCCATCCCAGAAGGGATGAGTCTGTCACCACTGTGTGTTCCATTTGGGGAAGGGAGAGGGATCTGCCGTTGATCCAATCCTGGATCGCTAGCCACCACTGCAATTGTTGTGCAGTGCCCTCCAAGATCTGGACGCAAGTGGACAGATTCCCCTGATGCTGCACCCACTGGAACTTCAGGTCCCACTACAGAGCCCGCATATGCCACATGGCATGATCGACCAGCAGGATGCAGGAGCAGCCTCAGGGTCACCCTGACCGAAACCCAGGATAGAGGCTGAAAGATCGGAATGTTAGCCTGAATATCCCGGACTTACTGTTCGGGAGGATAAACCCGAAACTGCGTCGTGTCCAGAACCGCTCAGATGAAGAGGAGCTTCTGAGAGGGAGTCAGGTGTGACTTCGTCATGTTGATGGAGAACCCCAGCTAATGCAGGTCAGCCATAGCCTGAAGGTGGGAGACGACTGCCCGGGGCGAGCCCGCCTTCAACAACCAGTCGTCGAGATAGGAGAAGACTGGAACCCCTAATCTGCGCAGATGAGCTGCGACCACCACCATCACTTTCGTGAAGACCCGAGGGGCACTGGTAAGGCTAATGGGGAGCATGGTAACCTGAAAGTGCTTGTGGCCTATCACGAACCGCAGGTAACGCCGATGGGCTGGCAGGACGGGGATATGAAAATAAGCATCCTGCAAGTCCAGCGCTACCATCCAGTCTCCAGGGTCGAGGGCAGACAGGACCTGAGCAAGCATCAACATTTTGAACTTCTCCTCCCGGAGGAAGCGGTTGACATTCCTGAGATCCAAGATAGGAAGCAGGCCTTTGTCCTTCTTGGGCACCAGAAAGTAGTGGGAATAGCAACCACGACCTACTTCTGGGGCAGGAATGCGCTTGATGGCACCCTTGGCCAAGAGTGCCGAAACTTTCTGTTGGAGAAGGGCCAGGTGATCCTCCTAAATGCAATGGTACTCAGGTGGCATGGAGGAAGGGGTAGTCTCGAAGGGGAAGGAGTAGCCCCTTTGGACTATCTGCAAAACCCACCTGTCCGATGTGATAGTGCGCCAGTGGGGGAGGTGATGGCGTATCCTGCCGCCCACTAGCGTTTGGTGGCCCTGAAATGTCGGACTAGGAGAGTTTGGAGGCTGCTGCAGAGGGGGCTGTTGTGGACTGGCCCCCAGAACCACGCCGGTGGTTCCCATGTCCCCGGCCACGCTGGGGCTGAACAGCATGTGCCGGCCTGTGGCTCTGGGTGGGACGTAGTGGGCCACCCCTTCCATAGCCACGAAAGGCAGACTGCGCAGGGCGGGTGGTAGAAAGGCCCAAGGACCTGGCCATAGCCCGAGAGTCCTTCATGCGCTCTGGCGTGCCGTCTGCCTTGTCACCGAAAAGGCAACGCCCAAAGGGCATGTCCATAAGGGTAGATTGGACATCCCCGGAAAAGCCAGTCGAACGCAACCAGGTGTAGTGGCGAAGAGCTACTGACGTGGAAATCGTCCTGCCAAGTGAATCGGTGGTATCCAGCCAACAGCGGATGGTTAACTATGCTGCGTTTCTTTCCTCTGCAACTGCATGGGAGAGCATGGCCCGGGCCTCCTCCGGGCACTGGGGCAGCACCTGCGCCACCATATCTCACACACAGTGGGTGTATGACCCAACAGACATGCAGTGTTTACCGACCGCAGTCCCAAGCTGGCGGAAGAAAAGATTTTCTTCCCAAGATGGTCCAGCTTTTTGGATTGCCTATCCAGTGGTGCGGTAGGGGAGGAGCCTTTAGAAGTGGAGGCTTGAACCACCAAGCTCTCAGGGGTGGGGTGTTGGGAGAGGAAAGTGGCATCGCCCAGGGCCGGGCAGTGGGCAATCATCCTGTCCACAGGAGCCCCTGTGTTGGTCCTGGACCAGGTGCCCAAAAGGATGTCCCTGAGGGCTTCATTAAACGCAGCAGGGGCTCCGAAGAGCTCACTGCCGGTTGAAGGACCTCTGTCAGGAGGTTAGTCCTGACTGCCACCGTAGGTAGCTTGAGGTGGAGAGCCTTGGCTGCCCTATGCAACACCACTGCGTACGACGCTCCCTCCTCCATAGCCACAGTGGAGGAGACAACATGCCTAGGTCTGGGGAGGTATCCAGACCACTGGCATCCCCCAGTTCCTCTCTCCAGATCGGATTGTAATCTAAATGGTCTGCTAAAGTGTCACCAGACCCCTCCCAGTCTTCCTCGCCCTCCTCTGGCTGCCAATCTGGCTGAAAATGGCCAGGGTGTAACACAAGGACAAAAGTACCCATCGGCGCCGAATATGGTGTCAGTCGACGCAGGTCAGGCTCCGTGTCCACATCGGGGCATGGTGCCAGTAGAATCAGCACCAGTGGAGGTGTAATAAGGTCGGCCAGTGCCGATCCGGATCCAGGCCTGGATACAAGGGGGCCCTGCGGTGCCGAAGCCGCTAGCGTCGAAGGCCTAGGGCCCCCAGCCAAGTCCGCAGGGCCTGAAGGCGCGGGCTGCTCAAAGATGGCGTGCATCGCTTTGGAAAATTGACGAAGCTGGGCAGGGGTTGCTCCCCGTCAGGGAGGGAAGACCGGAGTCGACCCTGAAGGCTCAGCACGCAGAGCCACGGGAGGGGCACCACCCGCACCCTTCGTCGCGCTGGCCAACGGACGAGGGAAAGTCGAAGAGCGACGATGCTTCTTCGATGACTTCTTGTGCTTTGAGTTAACGGACCCAGAGTGCGAAGACTTAGAAGAGGAGTGATGATGACTCCGCGATCCGTCTCTCGACCTCCCACGCGACTGGGAACTTGAGCGATGCGGAGCCGACTGCCAAAGTCTTCGGGGTCATGGTTCGGCAGTCGGAGCACGACTTGGGGTCATGGTCACGCTCCAGGCAGTAGAGGCACATGCGGTGCAGTTCTGTCACCGACATCAGTCGGGTACAAGAACCGCATGCCTTGAAGCCGGGCCTCCCTTGTGCACCAGGAGTCGGTGTAGACTCTAAAACGAAGTCGACAAAAGTCGCAAAAAAGTTAGTCAAAATGTGACTGGGGGTACAGCTCTCTCCGGATCTGCGCTTGCTGGCGCGGAAAAAGAAAGAACTGACGCGACTACCGCAACATCATCCAGGCGACCACGACGCCGACGACGGACGCAGAGTCGACCGATGCCACCTTCCGATGCGCAGCGGTACTCCTGACGAAAAACTTCCTGGATCCAGTCTGACGCCTGGGGGTAATTCTCAGGTAAATAATCTATAACTAACTGTTTCTTTCAGATGTACCAATGTATGTAAACAGACAAATACAAAAGCAGTGTGAATCGAACACCACATTGCAGTAAGATGTATTTGCTTTGCCAGTGTTACTTAATCATGAGAAAACCCATTTATCCGGATTAACATAGATTTTAGTTACACTGCCTAGACCCCCTTGATATTAATCTTAGTTCAAAAGCCAGCTGCGCTTAGAAGAAAACGGAATCACTAATTCAGTGTCCAATATCATAATCATGCATGATGGTTTGACTTTTGATGATGGTTAGGCAGCTTCAAAAATCTGAACAAAAAATGGGTGATGGGGACATGAAATGGATAGAGAACAGGGAAGCAGTGTATAGGGAAAGCGGGAGCTTGCAGTAACATAATTTAGTAGCGAATTAAGCCCGTGATAAAAGATGGGGTAAGAAATAGGAGAGGATTGTCAGTCAGGTCAGTGGCACTTTCCAGACTGAGTAGCTTGCATAGGCACAAACATGGTTAGGCACTGCAGCGCAGGTCCTACCAGTGTTTTGTTACCATGACTAGTGGGTCCCCCAGCTGCTAGTTTCAGGTGAGCTGCTTAATTTGAGGTTTGTGCTAGGGCTGCAAAGATATTCTTGGGGCATCGCAGAATGCGTGGACCTTCTATAGAGTGCTGCCAATTCAGGGAAGAAGGTTTGGCTTGAAGAAAAAGTTACCTACCTTCAGTAAAGCAATATCTGGAAGAGACTCTACTAGCCGCAAATTCCTTACCCTATAATTATACCCAGGCATCAGACCAAATACAGAACTTTTTTGTGAGCAGTGCCCCTGCTGCCGGTAGGTGGAGTAATTCAGCTCCGTGAGGCATTGTAGGTGTTGCTCGCACTAGAAGGGATGTTTGCGGTGCCTATATAGGTGCGATCAAGGAGAGCTGACGTCAGTTGCTTTTTGCGACTTTCCATGCCAGAAGCAAAGAGCCACGAAATAATGGGACCACTGGTGTAGAAAACTATTGCCCTGAAAGGGAAGTACTCTGTCCCTAGAAATCCGTTCACAGAACAGGGAGGATGGGTGGGTCGATAAGGAATATGCTGCAAGATAGAGGGACGCGCCAAACTTTCATTGCTGACATCTGCCGGGGGGGGGGGGGGGGGGACTGCAATTCCCAGGATCCAGTGCTCTCCCAGTAGGGAGGAGCGTGCCAGTCATTCCACGCACTTAGGCACGCGAACCGACTCCGGAACGCGCGCGAGCCGCGCACGGGCAAACGGTGGGCCCGTCCTTGCCCATCATCGCCCGGAGGCTCGAAGCCCCGGGCCACCACACTCAAAGGTACGGTTGCCGGTTCACTCTTGCTACTCCAGTTATTATTGCATCTTTAGTTGGACTTATAGTCCGTCTTATTATTGGCCATTGCAGCCCTCGCGGGGCTAGTAGTGTGCTGTATTGTGCTGTAGTATTATTGTTGAGGCTTGATTGTTTAACTGGTGTCATGGGGAAAAGGAAAGGGATTGAGATTGGGCTGGGAGGTGCAACTAGGAAAAGATCAAAAAAACAGCTTCAGCCACTTGTACAGGGAACTGGGTGTGAAGGGAGACAAGGGGGGCCAGGAGAGGAAATCTTCGGCCGCATTGAGAACAATGTTGCCGACTGCGAAGAGCTGTTAATATCACCTGCACAAATTCCTGACTCCCCCACTATTGCTACCAACCACACCAAGTCCCCCCGTCCCCAAAATTCCACCGGACCTACTGCCATAGTGTATGGGAACATACCTAACCTATTTAAGAAAGCAGCAAGGAAAAGTAAAATGTCCCCAGCCGTAGACGTGTGCAATGGTCCTACTTTAAGCCTCCCGTATGCTCAAAGTGAAGCGAGTCTCTCCGATAGCATTACACTAGATGAGCTCCCTTTGAGTAATTATTATGCCCTCCTTGCTGACAAGCCAACCATAACTAACGTGCACACTGACATGGACTACGCCCTTTCAATTAATAATGACTCCAGTACAAACTTTACACAGGGAGCAAGGGAAGCTAGTAATGGCTCCATACACTCGAATTTGATCTTCAGAGGGAAATTATTGCCTTAAAAAGTAGCGTTGAGGCATTAACCACCTTGGTATCTAAACTCTACCAGAAAATAGACGGAAGTAATAGACCACGCTCACTGCCGCCACCACCACAATTACCCGCATTATCCAATTATGCTAGCTTAAAGACTGGGCTTGCAATGATTGTAATGCTTCGTCCTTGCACTATCAACCCACTCATAGTACTAGAGTAACTACCAGTACATTTCTAGAACAATGTAGGTTAAATGTTGATCATGGATGAAAAATTATGGGCTTGCCACAGGTCCAAGCTGGGCATGGGCTAATGACAAGGCCAGCTTTGCCGAGCAGGGTCACAAGTCGCCAGCCTTTTTCACTGTCTCATTGCAAGCAAAACAATCTGTTATCTCTACCAATTTACTGGACCAATGTTCCTAAAGTAGACCCAAATTGCAGTAAGTACGAGAATGTTGAAGCTTTAAAAAACAAAGCCATACATTGGTTGAGGAATACCAGGGGGTGCAGATCAGTAATTAATGACGACATTGTATATGCTAAAAGGTGCGTATCAAATCAGATTACAGTTGATGCAAATGAGCTAATTCTAACTTCTGAGCACCTGGTGCATGAACTAATTGTCCTAGAAGCTAAATCTCTTGTAAATGTAAATGTAAATGTTGTATACTTGTAAAGCGCACAGCTGCCCCAGCAACGGGGTGTCCCGGCGCTGTATACCGCTGGGGAACCCATCCTGGCTTTCCCTGTGAGATGGTCCCTACTGGGCATCTCCAAGGTGAAGACAAGCATCCCCGACGCTGATGGGGCCGTAAGTGGAGATTAAGCAAGCTATTGCCCAGAGTTGCTGAGTGGGATCCATGGTTAGAGTAGGCACCGAGGCGAGAATTATCGAGTCCGCTGACCTTGGCCCAAGACCCTGCCGCGTCGGGAATCGAACCCTGGTCCCGGGCCGACCTCTGCTTCCGGGTCTGCCACCTCTAACCAGTGAGCCACACCACTCCACTCTTCCAATTCCATCTACGAAAATTAGGCCTAGATTAAACATTGCCTCAATACCTGACCAAGTTCAAAATGCGCACCAGATTCCTGGGGACTTTTCCATCTCATCCCTATCGCAGAATGACTGACTAACCCCAGTTCCCATCAAAGATCCTCTGAGTAATTCTACTATAGGTCCTACGATCATCGTTGACCAAGCATATTCTTACCTCGATGAAATTTCTAACGAGTCAGAGAGTACGTTTCATTTTTTACAGATGGCCCAAGGCTTTGACCCATTATTAGTGTTGAGTGATTGTACCCAGTGGCCCGGATACAATCGTCGATTGCCAAGCATCGTCTAAATCAAATGCCCCATTTCTTTTTCAGGCTCCCATTTCTAAAGGAAATGGGCAAACGCTGAAAATTATATCATGGAACGTGGCGGGTATAAGGGGGAAGCTGGATTGCCCGCATTGGCTGGAGTTTATCTCTCAAATTGAGATATGCACTCTCCAAGAAACCTGGTGCTTGACTCCTACGTTCATTCCAGGGTTTATGAGTTTCCATAGACCAGCAATACCATCCAAATTTGGCCGGTCTTCAGGAGGGCTGCTCACACTTGTAAATCTTACACTAAATTGTGATGTATAAGAGTTGATTACCAATAGCCCTGATATTTTTGGGATTAGGCTAACCAATGGTAAAGGTAAGACGGCCGAAATATATAACGTATATTGCTAGGAGCACCAAAGGCGGTAGTTCCCCAACCCTCCAGGTCGTGGATAATTTATTGGAAGCCAGGTACGAAAGTCATCCACTAATAGTCGGTGGTGACTTCAACGTAACATTTGAGCGACTCGATTGGGCTGAGGTCAATAATGTGAACGAGGAGGATAAAGTATGGAGGGTACCTCCTCTGGAGCTTACCCCGATTAAAAAATGGTCGCAAACTGCTCTCCAGTTGAATGCAATATCCCTAGAATATAGGTTAAGGGCCACTAACGGTAGAACCATCTCAGATAGAGGAGGAGGAATGACCTTCACTGGACCAAAGGGTCAAGTTGGATTGACTGCTTATTAGTGGATTTGACCCTTTGGCCCCTGGTACGGGACATGGTTATAGTCCAGTTCTGTGATAGTGATCACAACCCCCTTATTCTGTCCATCGATTACCTCTGGGGAGACATCGGGAGAGAGCCCTCAATACCATTAAGTACAAAGGCTCTAATTCCCACAAATGATAAGCGACAACTAAAATGACCTGTGGTCTTGGCGGACAAATTTAAGATCCAATCGATCAAGGACGCCTTAACTAAACACTTAGCGACCCTTATATCAGTGACCAAGGATCCGCCTATGCAGAGCAGTTGCAGTACCCTCCATAGGGAATTCTTTGATCGCCTGGCCTGCTTTTTCCATGCCCCTATTAACAAGAGAAGGCCATCACATTGAAGGCTTTTGGGAAGACATTCATGGTTCAATAAAGAGTGTAGGGCCCTGAGAGGGAGACTGACTGTAGCTATCAAAAATAGAGTCCCAGCTAGTATTTGTAAAGCCAGGAAGGAATATGAACGGGTGCAGGGCAAAGCCAAAAACGAGTGGGATGAAAGGAGATGGGAAGACCTAGGGGAGGCCATTGGGCACCCTGACAGTCGGATGTTTTGGTCCCTTGTGTCCAAAAGTAATTTTGAACGCTCATCTCCCTTGGCAAACAAAATTCCGGCCATAGAATGGCATAAACATTTTAGTGAGTTATATTCCATCGGCAACACTATTGATAGCTCCCAGATGCTCCATGATATAGGTGTTCCGACATGTACCCTTACATTTACTAGGGAGGAGATAATGTGCTCCTTAGATGCCATTATCGCTGCAAAAGCCCCTGGTCTCGGATGGCATCCCTGGTGACCTCTTTCATGCTGATAGGGACAACTGGGCAACCTATTTAATTAAACTGGCCAATGACATTGCTGGCGGGGGGAGTATCCTGGACACATGGAAGGGGGCGGAAGTAATACCCATTTTTAAGAAAGGGGACAGGTCGAAGCCCGCCAACTAGCATTCAATTAACCTGATAAATTGTGCAAAGAAGGTCTTCTTCCGTTCACTCCTAGCTAAAATATAGGCCTGGATGGATGGGAATGACATCCTTTCTCCTCTCCAGGCAGGCTTTCGGCGGAATACAGGCACCATCGATCAGGCATTTCGCCTTGTTCTGCTGTATTGGAAGGTAGTTGTGCTGGGTAAAGGCAGTTTATATCTTGCCTTTATAGATCTTAAAACAGCTTTCGACCTAGTCCCCAGGGATCTACTCTGCTAAGTCCTTCGGGACATGGGAATGCCTTTGAGAATCCTAGAACCACTGATCAGACTACATGAGGACAATTTTGCTCGTGTGGGGTAGGGAAACCAAGGGCAAACCACCGAGCCATTTAAGATCCAGCGGTGGGTACGCCAAGGGTGTGTCTTGGCCGCCACCCTTTTTTCCCTATATGTAAATCAAGTAGCTGATCTTTTGTGTTCCATTACGGCCGACGCCCCCTCTCAGGCAAACCATAAAATAGCCACATTACTGTTTGCGGACGACACCCTCTTGGTGTCTAAAACCCCCATGGGCCTACAAAAAGTTTTAAATTGTTTTAAGGCCTTTTGTGATGTGAGGGGTCTGGTCATCAATACTACTAAAACTAAGTTGATGATGCTGAATCCCCACAAATCTTTTAAAGGTAACTTGGTTTTAGACAATGTTCCGCTTGAGAGGGTTGGTTCTTTTGAGTACTTGGGAATCAAGTTGTCCAAGGGAATGGCTTGGAAGAATCACCTAGAGAAGGTGTCCCTGAAATTTTCCCAGTTAACTGGGGCTTTGCAGCGGGAGCACTGCCTTTTTATACCAAACCTGCAGCCCCGTCTCTCAAACTGTACAGTTGTAAGGTAGTGAGTAGTGTGCTTTAAGGGGCAGAACTGTGGGGTTCAGTAAATGTAAACACTCTTTCAATAGTGGAAAACAAATTCCTCAGGAGCTTGGTATCACTCCCCCAAAGCACTCATCTTCTCCCCTTGAAACTTGACCTGGGTGTCAAATCTATTAATGACCAGGTGAGCTTACGCCCACTGCTTTTTTGGCATAGATTGGTCACTATCCCTGACCTGGCTCCCTATGCCGCTGCTTTCACCGAAGTTTCTGCTTTGGATAAAAACCATAAAATTCGGTGGATTAAACACAGACACCATTCGGGCAGGCATAGGAGTGCCTAAGGAGCTTGCTGGTCTCCCGCCCTCATACTCTAGGGATCAAATAAAATATCAGTAATGGGCATGGGTAGAACAGAAGAATTTTTTGAAAATCCGTCATGGCAGCTTAACTGATGTTTTTACTGATATGAAATCCATCAGCCGGCTAGAATGCTAGCTTGATTGCATTAAGGCCCGGCAGACAGGAAATTGTACACACAGTTCAGATATGGCAGTCTACCCATTAATGCCTTCACAAACTCCTGGCTGACAAATAAATCACAGCCTAAGGGCTGTCCCTCCTGTTCATGCCCTTCTGAAACAATAGGCCATGTCTTTTTTGCTTGTGTTGCTTATGCCAGGCTCAGAAGGAATTGGCTAGTTCCGGCATGTAGACAACTCGGGACACACAGCCACAAAGATGCCCTACGTATTTTAAAGTCAGATGCGAGACCACTCTATGCTTGTGCAACTGCAACATTTTTAGGCCTGTTTTGGGCTATTAGGAGGAGGGCTTTAACTAGCCCCCCGACTGGAATGGACAAAATAAACTGAAATTATAATGGTTAGTCCAGATGGGTGTGTCTTTAAATTCATCTACCTGTTTTGTAAATAATTGGTTTTTATGTCAATATTTTAAGCTTTTTATCCCTTTTATTGGTCATTTGGGTTATGGGTTTTAAAATGGTTGATGCTGCTTAATCGGGCCGTACTCACCAGCAATCGAGATCTAAATAATATGTATTAATGCGTTAGCACTTTAGATTGTGTCCCGATAGGTAGAATCATTTAATAATGAGATTTGTCTAGTTCTGACCCTTTTCTGTGTTTGTATATTTGTATTATGAATTTGTCATTCTTTTATTCTCAAGAATCTGTATATGGAGTATCTTATAGTACCCTTTACCCTGAATGCTATTAACTATGATTCATGTGTTTGTCTCTTGTAGGGTACTGTAAAACCGAAATAAAGACTTTGATGAGTCTCCACCAGATAATGCCTTACCTAATGTAAGCAATTTGTTAATCTAATACAGACTTCTAGCTGCAGATTCCTTACCTTAGAATAGATACCTATGCAATACCTCCTAAGAGGTGGGTCTGCAGACCAATTTCACACAAGGAAGTCATGGAGGACCGATTGGGCAAAATGCCCATCTCTACAGACCTTACTGTCCAGACTGGAATGTTTGGTTAATGTGTGCAATGAGGCCCACTTTACTGCCTGGCAGATAACCAGAACTGGAACTCCGTGAACTGATGCAGTGGTTGCAGCTTTAGCTCTGGTGGAATGAGCACGCAAACCCTCAGTGAATTGCTTTTCGCCAATACATAGCAGATTTTGATGCAGAGCACGATCCAGAAGGAGATGGTCTGCTTCTGCACAGCCGGTCCTTTCTGCACTTCGACATACCCCACAAACACTTGATCATCCACCTGGGACTCTTTCGTGCGGTCAAGGTAGAACGACACGCTCTTTTTGGGTCCGGATAGGGAAGTCGCTTCTCTTCCTTAGAGGGGTGAGGCGGAGTATAAAAGTGGGCTGTGTGATGGTTTGGTCTACATGAAACTGAGTGACCACTTTTGGAAGAAAGGAAGCTCTCGCACGAAGCACCAGTTTGTCTGGGTAGATGTTAAGATAATGAGTCTTGGATGACAAGGTCTGCAGCTCACTGACCCTCTGGGCAGATGTTATCGCCCTGATGTTGAGCAGCCTAGGTGAACAATTGTGCAGAGGCTCAGCGGGAGCGCACATAAGCAAGGTGAGGAAAGAGATTGAGCTCCTACTGGGGCATAACAAAGGGAGTGGGAGGGAGCATATGTTGCAAACATTTCAAAAACAGATGTACAATAAGGGATTGGAAAGGGAAAGGTTGGTCAGGCAAATGAAGAAAAGCAGAAATTGAAGATAGATATCCTTTAACAGTGCCCAGAGCAGAGCCCTGCTGGGCAAGGGAAAGAACAAATAGGAGCACCTGAGAAAATGGGGCAGAAAGGGGATCAATGTGTCTTTCTGAACACCATGCCACACATTTAGCCCAACAGCAGCCGTAGACCATCTTGGCAGAGGAATGCCTGGCTGTCAAGATAACAGCACAGAATTCGGCAGTAGGTCAGCAACTGTTGTGGCTCAATCTCCATTCAAGAAGTCGGAGGGTTGACAGGTTCGGGTGGAGAACCCTCCCCTGCTGCTGTGACAGAAGATCCACCCAAAGAGAGAGCCTGATTGGTAGTCAGATGCCATGCTTAGCAGCTTGGAATCCCAGACTCTCTGTGCCCAGTCCAGAGAAACAAGGATGACTTGGGCCTAGCTGTTCCTGATCTTGTTTAGGACTCTAGGCATGAGTGGTATGGGCGGAAAGGCGTACATGAGGCTTGAGCTCCACTTGAGATGAAAAGCGTCTCCGAGCATGAGCGGCCTTGGATTCTCTAGCATGCAGAACTGCAGACATAGCATGTTCCCAGCGGTGGCGAACAGATCTAACAAAGGCTCTCCCACTGCAGAAAGTGACCATGCGCCACCTCTGGATGGAGACGCTATTCGTGATCTGCTAGGCACCTTCAGTTGAGTTCTTCCGCTCTGGCTTTCAGTTGAGCCACCAGGGATATACCCTGCTGTTTCAGCTATGTCCAGAGGCGCAGGGCCTCCTGACAAAAGGTCCATTATCCCACCCCGTCCTGATTGTTGCAGTACCACATGGCAGTGGTATTGTCCGTGAACACTTGCACTAGCCTTCCCTGGATGGAGGGTAGAAAGACTTTCAATGCCAATCAGATCGCCGAGAGCTGCAAAAGGTTAAATGTGGAGTCCGGATTCCACTAGAGTCCAGAGTCCTCTGATCTCCACCTCTTCCAGATGGCCGCCCCATCCTAGGAGTGATGCATCTACCACTGTCAGAACTGGTTGGGAAAGGGAGAGGGGTCATTTGCTGAACTAATCACGGTTTGTAAGCCACCACTGCAGGTCCTTTGCAGTTCCCTCTGAGGTCTGAATCATGTCGGAAGATTCCCCTGATGCTGTGCCCACTGGAACTTCAGGTCCCACTGCAGAGCCTGCATATGCCAACAGGCATACATCACAAGCATGATGCAGGAGGCTATGATGCCTAGAAGACTCAGAGTCAGTCTCACCAAAATCCAGGATACAGGCTGAAACATCAGTATCATAGACCGAATATCATGGACTCGCTGTCCAGCAGGATAGGCCCAAAACTGCACCGATGCCAGAACAGCTTTGATGAAAGGGAGTGTCTGAGAGGGTGTCAGGTATGACTTTGGCACAATGATAGTGAAACCTCAGCGAATGCAGGAGGTCAGCCGTAGTCTGGAGGTGGAAGACGATACCCTGGGCAGAGCATGCTTTCAACAGCCAGTCATCAAGATAGGGGAAGACTGGAACACCTGATCTCCACAGTTGAGCTACAACCACCGTTATCACCTTAGTGAACACATGAGGGGCACTGGTGAGGCTAAAAGGGAGCACAGCAAACTGAAACTGCTCATGGCACACCATGAACCGCAGGAAACACCTGTGGGCAAGCAGGATGGTAATGAGAAAGTATGCATCCTGCAATTCCAACACTACCATCCAGTCTCCAGGGCCCAGAGCCCATGACTTGAGACAGAGTGAGCATCTTTAATTTCTCCTCCTTGAGGAAGATACTGAGATAGCATAGGTCGAGGATAGGATGAAGGCCTCAGTCCTTCTTGGGCACCAGAAAGTAGCGGGAATAGCATACTTCTGGTGCTGACACTCTCTCTGTATGGCTTCTTTGGCCAAAAGAGCCATCACTTCCTGACGGAGAAGAGATACGTGGTCTTCCGTCAACCTGTAGTAAATGGCAGGCATTAAGGGAGTAGTAGTCTTTAAGGGGGTGGGGGGGGGGGGGGGGGGGAGTAGGTCCTTCGGACAATCTGTAACACCCACCGGTCCAATGTTATGGACTACCAGCAGGGCAGGTGATGGAGAATCCTGCCACTGACTAGGAGCCCCTGATGATACGTAGGAAGACTAGGAGGGTCTGGAGGCTGCAGAGGGGTCAGTGGACAGAACCTCTGGTCACCTGACCCAATGGGCCTGTAGGGATCACATCCGCGACCACACAGAGGCTAGAGATCTTGCACGCCATGGTGGCTGGGTGGGTTAAGAAGCAGTTGCACACCTGTTCTGTGGCTGTGAAAGGCAGATTGAGGGTGACGAGGGGCCATAGAAAGGCCCAAGGACCTGGCTGTAGCCCGCTGTCCTTAAAACGATTCAGTGTCGAATCTGCCTGGTTTGTCTCCAAAGAGACAGGAGGCATCAAAGAACATGTCCATGAGTGAGGACTGGACATCCCTAGAAAAGCCAGCTGTCCTCAACCAGGTGTGGCATCAGAGGGCCACTGTGAACAAAAAGGAACTGCCTAGTAAGTCGGTGGTGTCAAGTCCTCAACGAATAGTGAACTACGCTGCATCCCTCCCATCTACAATAGCCTGGGAGAGCACGGCCCGGGCCTCCTCCGTGCCCGTTGGCAGCACCTGCTCAACCATATCCAACAGCGCTTGGAAATAGAGGCCCAAAAGACATGCGGTGTTCACAGACCGCAGAGCCAGGCTGGCAGAAGAAAACATCCGCTTTCCAAGATTATTCAGCCTCTTGGATTCCCTGTCCGGGAGTCCAGTAGGGAATGCACTAGAATTTAAGTGGGATGTGGAGGCTTGAACCACCAAGCTCTCCGGGGTAGGGTGTTAAGGGAGAAACATTTGGGTCCCCTGGAGTGCCGCAGAGGTGGCAGGCAATTGTCCTGTTCACAGGAGCCCCTGTGTTGGGCTTGGACCAAGCCCCAAGCAGAATGCCAATAAGTGCCTCATTGAAAGGGAGAAGCAGTTTTGATGGTGACACTTTTTGCTGAAGCATTACCATCAAAATATTAGTCTTGACCGTCACCGAGGGCAAGCTAAGGTCCCAGACCTCAGCTGCCCTTCACACCACCACTGAGAAAGAAGCTCCATCCACTGTAGCCACAGTAGGGAGAGAAAGCATGCCAGTATCTTGAGAAGTATCCAGTCCACTGACTTCACCCAGATCCTCAGCCCAGTCCAGTTCTTCATGAAGCTAGTATTCTTCAGGACCCAATGACCCCTCCCAATCCTCCCTGAGTCCTAGCCAGTAAGAATTGGGCTCAGGCTCAGGCCAGAAAGGCATTGCTCCAGTTGGCACCGGTCGATTCCCCTCCGGCTCTGTGTTGGAGTCAGGGATGAGAATGGGGATGGCGCCGCGGGTGGACACCTGAAGCATCTGCCTGGGGATCAGCATTGGGGAAGGTTGGGGTGGCGCAACAGGTGCCAATCCAAAACCACCTGGGGATTTTTGGGGCCCGACTGGTGCCTGAGCCACCACCGTGGATCCAGAAGGGGCCACTTCTGAACCCACAGGGCTCAAAGGTACACTGGAGGGAGCGGGCAACCAAAAGATGAGGCCGTGGCCTCATAAAATTCTCACAATTGGGAGGACGTTGCTTGGTCTCCCGGAAACTGTGGGAGGCACAGAACTGACCCAGACGCGGATTCAACCACGGAGCCAGACCTCAAGTGGCAATGCTACCTCATCTCGCCAGATGAAGCGAAGTCAAAGCACACTTTGACTACATCTTTTTGTGGGTTTTGGACTAACCCGAATGGCTCGATGACTTTGAATGAGACAACAACCTCTGGCTCCGCAACCACTCCCAGGTCTTCCTCTTAACCGGGAATGCTAACGTCACTGCCTCACACGTTGAGCCACCATAAGCTTGAGGGATCGCTCCCTCAAGGTCTTCGTTTGCATGGCGCAGAGGTCGGGGCAGGTATTGGGTCATGGTTCTACTCGAGTCACCAGAGGCAAACAACATCTGTCGGGGACAGGCATTGCAGGGCTTGAAGCCGGCCTTCTTCAAGGACATCCCTGCCACACCAGGAGGCAAACCTCAAAAAGACTTCGACAAAATGTTGAAAAAACCTAGTCAAAAAGTGACTAATGGGTAGCTCTTCTCCAGATCTGTGCTGGCTGGCGCGGATGAAAAAGAACTGACGTCAGTGCACCTGGGTGGTGCCTATATAGACACCGCAGAAATCACGTCTGGGGAAGACTATGCCAACAACGCCACATGGAGCCAAACAATGCCACCTACCAGAATGCACGGGTACTGCTCACAAAAAAATTCCAGATCCAGTCTGACAACTGGGATAATTCTAAGGTAAGGAATCTGCAGCTAAAAGTCTCTATAAGATTTTAGAGATCTCAATACTATGTGAAATAAGAGGTCCAACTCCCTGGAGGCAGATGTAAAAACCATATGGAATTTCCAAGCTAATGTGTTCAGGGACTGAAATTTATCACAGTAAATGTTAGAAAGTTAGCAAGGTCAATGAGTGATCAGATTCCAGTCAAATGAAATTAACAACAGTACCACGATTACAAAGATTCTCTTCCCTAGAAGCAAAAGTAGCCCCATAGCATATTAGTGTGATGGCTATAATTTCAGCATCCACCTCGGCGTGATAACTGAGCTCCGAGTCAGGCTCACCGGTTCCAAATGGAGGAAATGGAGTAAGAAGACTGCGGATTAACTTGAAGGATTGGAAATGAAGGTGGGTTAACTGGAGCTGTACGACGGGAAGAATATAAGCCGATGCAGGACCAAAAGAGGTGGAAGTAAACATGGAGAGTGTGGGGAAGGGGTACTCTGCTCAGGAAGGGGAACCAAAAAAAGGCCTGAAAATGTTTTAACACCAACCCAATACTGCACCAAAGACACAGGAAACCTCCGGCATTTACTGGGCCAAGACCAGCCTTGACTGGGGATAGGACGAATATGATCCGTGCAAAAGTGGAAGGAGGGGTGAAAGAAGGCAAACAACCCTGAAAATAGGATTCCTGAAGGAACAGACAAACACAAACTGCACATGAAAAACAAATGATAAGTATCCTGGGCTTATGCTGCCCCACTGCAATTTTCTTAGAATGTAGTCGAGCACGAGATGTTTTTCCGTTTGAAACATTCTGTCCCAAATGAGTGCGGATCCGTCAATCATGCAGCCGTGCATATTTTGCTTTTTGCGACGGGGGGTGGGGGGGTGGGGGGGGTTCCACGCAGCTTACATTTCCAAATGAAAATAGGATGTACAAGAGTCAAGCGCGATGTCGAAGCTACAGGAAAAATATTCTGCTGGGTCAATTCTCACTTGTGGGCGCCCTGGCCCCTGGTACACACTGGCAACCTCATCAAACAACAACAAAAAACATTCTCCCTGAACCTTTTAGGCGTGGGTGACTGGGTGGGGGTAACAGAGACAGGAATACGGTGAAAGTGATTGTAGTCTTACAGCTTTAGTGGCATTCCCAGACAGCCACTTCAGTGCCAACTCTGACGTGAGCAGGCTGTGGGATGCAAATGTTTTAAAAGCTGTAAATTACTCCCTGAAAGGGAGCGCTGCCCTTTGCAGCTCCCTTGACGGCGAGGTTAGACTGCGTACAGCGCGCTTTCAGAGCCCTGTTTAATGAGGATTTATCAGACAATTTGCGAACACGAGATAAATGTATTTTTTGCACACATTCCGGGGAACAAAGCTTGCAATGGGAAGTCTGAGTTAGGAATACTGATTGATGACTAAAGTTAATCGAAAACAGTAGTGGGGGATTAAAAGGGGCAATTACATAATGGGTCCCCGTCGGATTGAACTGAAGGCGCTCTTCGCCATGGGTCACAAGAGGGTTCAGGCAGGCTGTGTCCCGGCTGCTCGGTCTAATGCCTGCCCTGTTCCACTCTGGGTCGACAAGGAAAGGCGCGTGGAGGGAAAAATGATGGTTATTTCCTTTCTGGAGGGACACAAGAGAGCTGCTGCAGGCTATTTATGAATCAAGCTTTGAAAAAAGTTGAGGCGGCACGCACAGTCGACCTCTGACAAGAGAAAACCAAAACAGCGACAGACGAGACAAGCATTTGCAATGCAATAGGGCTCGCATTTGCAAGAGTTTATGCTATTGGCATTGCCTTTTATTTATCTGTTTTGATAATTAACTCATAAATAAAAGACATTGTCATTTACAATGCCAATAGCTCAAACTCTTGTAAATGCGAGACCGGTTTCATTTCAAAGAAGCAGCTGCCATTTTGTCCCGGGCTGCTTGGAAAGAGAAAGCGCATATCACGCGCTGAATGTTACAGGAAAGCATGTTGTACCTGCAGTTGGAGAAACTCATTAAAGGAAACAGTGCTTACAGACTAAATAAGACATATCGTGTAAACAAAAGAAGTAAAAGGTACAGTCCTCATGTGAGGTCACAAATGCAGACAAGGCGGCACTAAGGAGGGACTAACAAGCCTATTAAGGAATCAGAAACCAGCATTTACAAAGGACAACGACACAAGCCAATTAAAAATATGGGCAGAGAGGGGGCGGGGCTTCAAGTACATACTTAAAATACAGCATGCCTCGCAGAGCAGGACATGCGCTGTCCAGGCTTGACCTAAAAACAAGCTTTACAACACTTATGTGTTCTTTCAAGCAACAAACCAGACTTTAAAAAAACAAATAGGCACCTGGATGCATTCTTGCCAGCCATTCCTGAAACGCAGTCAGTACTTTCAACTGCATTGTGTATATGAGCTACAGGAGCAACTACTACGCAAAATAAATGTAAACACAACACCCCAGTTTATAGTAAAAGCCCAAAAGTGTTTTGGGTTAACCCGAGTGTCTTCTACAACTACAGAACTGCACGGTGTGTCGCAAACAGGTTCCTTTATCTGATGCAAAGCATACATCATTTGTTGCAGTATTTACAAAGTCTGTATTTTGGAAAGCCTAAAAGGCATATTTACTATTCTTTCATGCACTGCAGCGCAGAAAGAAAGGTTGCTATGCGAAAGGGAGAGAGTAGAAATGCTCCATATTTACAAAGATATGGAGCAATTCTGCTCTCTCCTTGCCCTAGCGCACTGTATGCTGCCTAGCACCAACGCAGTAACCCTTGTACCATAGTTTAGGGCTACCTGCATTACGCGCGCTATGGTTTTTGGCAGGAAGGGACACCTTCTTACACAAAAACAATCCTTAGAGGCATTCTTCTCTTTTTATGTATGATGTGGAATGCAACATGCATAGAAAGAGGAAGTAACGAGGAAAAGTAAAGACATTTCTCCGCGTTATTGCTCACTGGAGAAGGTGTAGCATTTTGATGCATTCCCAGGCTTACTAACTTTAGTAAATCTTGGAATGCACCAACGTCTGTGGGTGGATTCATTGGTACGCCCATGCTCCACCCCATGGACTGCCTTCCAGTGTGAAATGTAACATAATGCGGTGCAAACAGCTGTGTTTCATTAGATTGCTTTACAAAGCCATGCAAGGAAGTGCACATCACCCCTTGCATGGCTGTGTAAATATTACTGAAGTCTTTGCAGGCAACGCAAGGACAGTGCACAGGCTTGATAAATCTGGACCCTAATGCGTATGTATTTGTGTGTCCCCTGACTGCAGAGTGTATTGCATTCGTGTGCTCCCTTACTGCAGAGTGTATGAAGATGGGCTCTCATTTTCCAGTCGGGCTCAACAGCACAGCTGTCACAGAACCTACTGTAACCAATTTTTAAAAATATACATGGACTGGCGTTGCTTCACCCAGAGGAATATTACCCTCTCACCCCATGTGGTTTGCTATTTAATTCTATTCTCAAGGAAGTGCTTTCACAAGAATGTATGAGGGAGTATTTTACGTTTGAAAAGAAGCCTCCATCCCCTCACCGTTTGTCACAGTCAATGCATTGCCTACATGCCTTCTATACAAAACATTTTTGGTAGTTTTTCTCAAATTTGACTAACATGCTTAACAGAATTTGTACATGCAACTATCATTTGTGTGTGCCTGTATTATGTTGAATTAACACGTGGTGAAAGTCAGACCTATAAACTTTGCTGGCATTCGTTCTTGTAAACATCACTGCAACAATAAAAAGCAGCATTTGCAATTTGGGTGTGAATTCATGAGGAGCAGGGGGTTATAATGGTAGTACTAGTAAATTATTTTAAATTGCAAAGACAGAGATGCTATTGAAAAAAGAAAGCTTGCTTACCAGGTTTCTTTACAGTCCAGAAAAGTGATTTTTTTGGGGTTAAAGTCTTGCGCATTTACTGTGGACAGCAAGTGGAACAAGGCTGAATGGAGAGACCCGTTAAAAGGATTCCGTATTTTGAGGTGACTTGTTATATCCTTTTCATGTATGGTTGTAGGTATTTTTTTGGGATAAAGTTTTATTGACATTTGTAACACATGACATTACATCCGAGTGCGCAGGCATTCCTCCTCTCTGACTACCACATTCCTACAGTTAGTTGGTAAACCAATAATGTCTTTTATTGGAAAATGTTTGACATTTTTAAGATGATTGTCAGCCAACGCGTTTCGTTCAAAGATGAACTTCTTCAGGGAATGTGTAAGACATTATTGGTTTACCAACTATAAAGACTTTGCAACTCATTGTGAAAACAACTTTGTGTATACATTGGTAGTGCGCCACTCCAAAAACCTGAATTCAGTATTTCTCTGCTCAGCAGCTAGCACCCAACAACGGCAGGTGCTGGAAGTGGCTAACGCACACCTTCCCCATAGAAATTACGGATGTTAACACTAAGGGTACACATCGGGATAGTGCGGTCACTGTGTCCGCCGTTGCCTGCGATCACACACCATTCCTACAGTTAGTGCCTTACGCAGTTCGTCTTAACTTATGTATGTTAACAAGTTTGTCATTTGCTTCTCGTATCAACCAACACCCCCGGTACCCCCCCTCCCCCCCCACCCACCACAACTTTCAGTGTCAGGTGCTCTGGTTACTACACATTGTCACAGTATCTTCACCAGCTATAATCCTATGTCTGGCGATGTTCCACTATTACCCCTTGATGGGGCCACACCTCCCCGGAGGGCCCTTGAGATGTAGATGTATCATCTTTCTTTAAGTCCGCCAACATAGCAGCCCATGCCTGTAAATCGTCCTCTACTTTCTCATCCTTCCGCACAAATATCATGCATACCGACTCCGCTATTGCCCACTCGCTCACATCCCTGAGCCAATCCGTAACACGGGGAACCCTGGGAGACATCCATACTATGACTATCAGTCTCCTAGCCAACACCAGCCCCACGTTGACAATGGTTGTAGGTATATTATCTCTTATAATATATGGATGATGTCAAACCACCCCTATTTTTCCAAAGATGTCCGAGTGCCGTTAAGAGAACAGAAAAATCAAGATTGTAGAGCGAGATTTTTTTTTGTCCAGGTGGGAGGAAGCCTGCGCAGGGCATCTTTGTTTATTACTAGACCCAGAGTCTCAGAGTCCCAGGCATGCAAGGACCCAGCTCACACGGTGTACATTCTACAGTCACCTTGGGAAGGGTATTGTAAATTAATTATTAGCCTATTCACAGCATCTTTTAAGCCGAAGGGACTCAATTTTATGAATTGAGTAAGCATTCTAAGTGGGGGCGTCCACAGTGCTTTATCAGAGGCCATCTGGGTAAGCCTGGTCACTTCTCCATCAGAGAACCCTTCCAGGAACAGAAGGCAATTCTACTTTTCCCAGAACAATTAATTCTGTGTGTACAGATGTAATGTGAATGAAGCAGGATTTCATCCCGTGATCGCATCCATTTCCCGTCTACACATCCTTCAGAGTCTGAACGACTGCTTTAGCCATGGCACTCTCTCTTAATTGGTGTGGCCGCTCCTTGATTTAGGTGATCTAACCTAGCTTAGCAAAACAAACAATAATTCCTATGGATTTAAAAAAATGTGATAAGTTTAGAGAAACATATTTAGCCAAATCTGAACTAAACATATTTACAAACTTTCAACTAATGTTTAATAAAGTAATGAAGAATGAAATCAGGAACCAATATTTTCACATATGTTTATATTCACACAAAAGGAAATGGTCCTACATTAGTACAAGCCAAGGTTATAGTGCAAAGCTCTGGTGTGCAAATGTGAAAAAAGCCAAACCACTAGAGAGTACAAGAACATAATGGCTGTATACAATTTATGTCGCATGAGGCCGCAGAGATATCCGAATCATTGGCTTCACAGAGACAATAGTGGTGACAAAAATGCAGCCCAGATTTTGATAATGTCAACGTTTCGATTACAAAACAATTTGCATGGGGTCCTCATCAGGGCAACGTCGTTTATGTAGCAACAATTAATAAATGAATAAAAGCAAGCAAAGGAGCACCAGCCAAAATACACCACTCCAAATGGCAAATAACAATGAAGAATCCTGTCTCACTTCCAATCAGGTTAGCAAAATCACTGCAGTGCACGGCCAGTCAATGTCAGGGACAGAAACAAGGTTGTTCAATACTACAAACTAGTAGTCCGCTCCAATACCTTATTAAAGGTGGCTGGTGATAGTTTCCTTTTTAGAGCTGCATTTTGGCATCTGTACACAACCGCAATTAAAACTTCCTTCATAGTAAGGGTAGTCTGTTCAGTTGTTTATATATGTATACTTAATACTAGGAATTCAACATATTCTTATAACGCCATACAGAGATAAAGCTAGCATACACATTAAGTACATTAGGTGCTGCTTACTTTCATTTATTTTTTAACAAAAGACTCAGAGTAGGCACAGCATCGTTTTTGAGGGTGACGGCTGCAGCGTCAGTGTGTAGAGCTCATCTTGGAAATAAGATCCAGATCTGCGGAGTCAGCCAAGCTTCTCTTTTGGGAAAAGCCCAGATTTTCCTTTGTGCTGGTGAGGTCTTCATGTGAGCAAGGGATGTTGTACGACTGTGTCACTGCACTACACCACCCCCACAACACAGTCTCTTCTCTCCTAGACTACATTGCTAGGGTGACTGAACTACCAAGCCATGGTTTTAGGATCACTTGGGCTTGAACTGGTATGGAGGCAGCGTTTGTATAGATGATCATACCAGTGGAGACTGGGTATAGGAAATCCTAGTGCTGTCCTGCCCTACCCATGACAGTTGGGGTCAGAGACTGAAGATTGCCCAGCATAGCGGGTGCAACACAGAGTAAGAAGAGACACTGGTGGAGGCATTAACCAGAAGTCAGTTATGTTGGGCTTGAAAATATGGTGAGCTAGAAAAAAACCTTAATAAAGACTAAACATTTAGAAATGCATGAAATCATCTAAAACACTTGAGGGTTCTCTTCTTTATGCTTGTTTACGTTATAGTGAAGGGCCTGAAGCCTGGTTATAAACTGGTGGATATTTCCCCCATCCATAAGCGCAGTTCTTCATTCGAACATTTATTCTCTTGAGCACTCACTTGCTATAGTCTATATTCCACCCGTTGGCTTGCCGGTACTTGTGTATGTGCCCACTGGTATTTCACTAGAATTATCTTATTGTCTTGGTCCCCCGTCTTGAAAAAAGTCCACCCAGGAGTACAACAAGGGGTTCAAACTCCATAGACATTTTTGAAAGGGGAGTATCAAGGTATTGGATGATTTGACACCTGACGAGAGAGTTTGTTTGCTCCAGACCCTGAATGTAGAGTCAAGATCCACACTGAACAAAAAAAGAAG
This sequence comes from Triturus cristatus, assembly GCF_964204655.1. Classification (NCBI taxonomy): domain Eukaryota; kingdom Metazoa; phylum Chordata; class Amphibia; order Caudata; family Salamandridae; genus Triturus; species Triturus cristatus. The sequence continues at coordinate 429,815,373 of NC_140593.1, forward strand.
GGGACCACCAATAAAATAAGAAATAGAAGAATCATCGTCCATTTACTTGATTAATGTACAAGGACGGCGGTATATAACGAACACTATTCATTTGTTAGTGTTAGTATTATATATATATATATACACATATATACATACATACATACATGCATACATATACACATATACGAAGGATGCCAACGATTGGACCGCACACCAAGGTAGGTTGAGCACCATTTTAATGCGGGTGGTAGCGTGAACACAAGAAAGTCAGGAAGCATTTGCAGAAGCTGCCTTACATGTTTCGGGCTGGATGCCCTTGCTCACAGGTCTTCAGGCTAACAGTCAAACAGTCACATGGCCCCTTTTAAACACAGAAAGTTCCGCCCCAAAGGATCCTCAAGTGAAGTGTATTATGGGCTCTGTAGTGCTGCACGATTCCACCCAAGTGGGTCCGACTGCAAACCTGCTTCTTACATTTCTCCCCCATGTGGGTTGCATCACAGATCACCCTCACGTCAACACTGCCAGGTAATTCACCACATCACAGGCCCTCCTTGCCAGCCGATCACTGGTTGGAAAGGTTTGCAGTCAGACTCACTTGGGTGGAATCGTGCAGCACTACAAAGCCCATAATACACTTTACTTGAGGATCCTTTGGGGTGGAACTTTCTGTGTTTAAAAGGGGCCATGTGACTGTTTGACTGTTAGCCTGAAGACCTGTGAGCAAGGGCGTCCAGCCCGAAACGCGAAAGGCAGCTTCTGCAAATGTTTCCTGACTTCCTTGTGTTCACGCTACCACCCGCATTTAAATTGTGCTCAACCTACCTTGGTGTGCGGTTAGATAGATAGATAGATAGATAGATAGATAGATAGATAGATAGATAGATAGATAGATAGATAGATAGATAGATAGATAGGATAGATATAGATAGATCTGCACGAAACCTCCAGCAAGCAGAAGGAAGAGGCCACACGGGGAATACAGGAAAAGATCTTTAATTGGAATGCAGTTCTGGCATAATGCATTTCGACGTTGTGTCTTCCTCAGACGCCACTGCTACACCGAATCCACCTCTCTCCACCACTTTTGAATGATACTGCAGTCCTTCCCTAGATTGGAGAGACACACCTCCCCTGCCATGTGATCGCTCACCTGATGTAGTTCAGTAAGTCCTACAACTCCCAGAATGCATCATCTCTGGGCGGGTGATGCGTGGGGAAACTGGATGATGAAAAATCCATGTGGCTTCGGTGTACTGCAGAGCAGGGCGCCCTGCATTCAGTGTAAATTTAGTCCTCAGACCTCCCTGGGTCCCCGCATACGTTCCAACCCCCCAGGCATAAGTCCACGGGTCGTGACCTGATTTAATAAATCAGTACTCCTCGTGAAGTCACGAGCTGCCAGCTGGCAGCGTCCCTTGCTTGACCCACACTCGGGAGGTGGGCTGGAGCAATCCAATACCTTGGACGACGAACAACTACTTGCGCAGACACCAGTAATGCCTCCAGCCAACTTGATAGAACGGGGCCCCTTAACGAATCCAGGAAAAGATCTTTAATTGGAATGCAGTTCTGGATATATATAGATATATATATATTTTTCCCACAAAGTTCAGTCGCACACATCAATCCTTATTTCTCCAGTTTATTTCACGAACAGAGCCAGTCTGTCAACCGACACGTTTCGGCTTTGCAGCCTTTCTCACGGTAGGGAGACACTACTATCGTCATCTGTTTATAACACTCTATGGTTAAAAACAACCCCATTGCCTTCTGGGAGTTGTAGTGTTTTTACATCTGATATCCCAATGACAGAAATAACATTGTATTTAATACATTCGAATTCATCATTGCATTTCTGGTATATTATTGGTATGTTTGCGCATTACATAAAGGTATAGTACCCATCCCGATAGATATATGAGTCTCTACGTATATTTGTATATAAGTAGTTTGCACATATCTAAAGTATTTCAAGTGAGAACTTTAGCATTTAGTACCACAATGTTTCTCATTAACCTATCTTCTCACTTGAAATACTTTAGAACCATAGAGGTTTTTAACCATAGAGTGTTATAAACAGATGACGATAGTAGTGTCTCCCTACCGTGAGAAAGGCTGCAAAGCCGAAACGCGTCGGTTGACAGACTGGCTCTGTTCGTGAAATAAACTGGAGAAATAAGGATTGATGTGTGCGACTGAACTTTGTGGGAAAATTAACTTTGGCCTTGGGTCCGGCCCGCAGTCTGCACCCGCTGTTGAGCGATCTGGCGCCACTGACCTCATTGCTGTTGAGATATATATATATATATATATATATATATATATATATATATATATATATATATATATATATATATATATATATATATAAATAGATATAGATATATATATATTCAATTAAAAAAACCATAGGTTTCACACATGTTATAGTTAGCTGGACATTTCACTCGTACAAAACCATTGAAATTCCCCCGTTATAGTTAGTTCAGATAACTATAACTCGCGCGCCCGCAATGCACTGCTGATGACGTCACATATTACATCACTCATGACATGGTCAGAGGCATCACTCATGACATCACTGATAACATCATCCTTGTGATAGAGTGGCGGTCGCGCGAGTTATAGTTATCTGAACTAACTATAACGGGGGAATTTCAATGGTTTTGTACGAGTGAAATGTCCAGCTAACTATAACATGTGTGAAACCTATGGTTTTTTAAGAGAATTTGTAAGGTTTTTTAAATGCTAAGTTATGTATGTATTATTATATTTTTAATATATTTATTTTACAATAAACTACCTAGGTATATAGTTATAGATTGACTGTATCCTGTAATATGGAATGGCTCGTTTAAAATGTTTTTTTTTTTTTTAAGGTTTTTCACAGTGCGCGCACCGTGCGCGCAACCCGCGATTTTTTGAAAAAAAAATAAAATGTTTTTTTCACCCTTCGGGGTCCTTTAGGGACCCCCTGACAAAGGCTAGGGGGTCAGGAACTCTCTACCCTGCCCCCTTTTCACGTTCTCCACCTTTGTTTTTCTCTCTCACACAAGTCACACACAAAATGGCGGCCGACACTTCTTGATTTCGACCGATTCGATCGTTGACTGACATCTAACAACCAATCAGATTTCCGCTCGTGCACGGCACCGTGCGCGCCTATAGATATTTATATGCTTTTAAATGCAATTATTTTCTCAGGAAATGCTGAACAGATTGACTCCATATATGCAAAAGGCACTTCCCTGACCTGAGGACTACCTCTTCGCCAAATTTCAAGTAATTCTGTTCAGCCGTTCGGGCTGTACCTTCGACTAAATGTCCTATGGAATAATGCATGGGGAAAACACGTTTTGGGACCCCCCCTTTTTTCTCGGCCCCCCCCCTTGACGAATCACCCCGAGACTTTCAGGGTAGGAGCTGAGCGGAGCACCCCATTAGTTTTGAAAATTTCGCGAGGATTCGTCAACCGGTGCCATAGTTATTCAAAATAGAATTTTCAGATTTCCTATGGAAACACGATCCTAACTATAACTATCTATCTGGCGACCGCCAGTAGATAATATATATCTATCTATCTATCTATCTATTATTATTATGTTTCTTATATAGCGCCTGAATCGACCCCCGAAGGGGTATCTCCGCGCTTGCCTTGGGAACCCGTCCTGGCTTTTCCCTGTGAGATAGCCCCTACAGGGCATCCCCAAGGTGAAAGCCAGGCATCCCGCCGCAGGGGGCCGTTGTCTATCTATCTATCTATCTATCTATCTATCTATCTATCTATCCCCTACTGGCGGTCCCCAGTAGGTAGTCATAGTTAGGACCTTGTTTCTAGTCCAAAAGTGTTTTTTCTTTTGCCAATATCTTTGGTGCCGTAGGACGAATATGCGTGAAATTTTCAAAACTAGTAGGGCGCTCCGGTCAGCTCCTGACTTGAAAGTTTCGGGGTGATTCATCAAGCGGGGGCCGAGAAAAAGGGGGGTCCCAAAATGCATTTTCCCCATGTTAATTTCCATAGGAAACTTTAGACAAAGCTACAGCCTGAACTGCTGAACGGAATTACACTAAATTTGGCAAAAAGGTAGCCCTTGGTTCAGAAAGAGACCGTTTTTTTAAATGGTGTAAATCCGTTCAGTAGTTCCTGAGAAATTAGAAAAAGAAAAAGTTTTGATATCTATGGCTGCGGTGGGTTCGCGAACCCACTCAGGCACGAGCTTCATACTGGCTGCCAACACTCCAAACCAGGAAGTGTTGGCAGCAATCTTGGGACTCGGTAGAACCGAGTCACAAGAAAACAGTAAAACAAAGATAAAAAACAAGAAAAGGGGGCAGGGTAGAAACACCCTTATTCCCTAGGCCTGCTCAGAGGGTCCCACAGGGACCCCTAGGGCCAAAAAAAGCATTTTCTTTTTATAATTTCGGCAGAATTCGCGTTGGGGTCGCAAATCCCACCAAAACATTTTTTAAAAATGAAACGCGGGCTCCCGTGCTTCATTTTAATGAGGCCCCCGCGTGGGCCAGGTCCCAGGGGTATTGTCAATAAAAAATAGCAGGGGCCCAAGGGGGCCCCTGCAGCCCCATGGACCACCACCTTCCTGGGGCTATGCTTATTATGTGTGGGGGGCACGCGGCCCCCCGCCTCCTCCCCGGGGCTTTTTTGAAAAACGAATGCGTTGGTGGGTAACACCCCCCCACGCTGCCCTGGGGACCGCCTTCATTAAATAAGGGTGGAGGGCCTCGCGGGCCCACCCAAGACCAGGGGGCCGCCACCTCCACAGGCAGTCAGAATTAATTAGTGGGGGGGGGATCAAGCCCCCGCCACACTGCCCCGGGGACCACCATCTCCCCGGGGCACTTTGAATTTAAATATGGGGGTCCGTTACGGATCCCCGTGCCCCGAGACCACCACCTCCCCAGGGCTTTTCAAATGTTGGGATGGGGGCCTGGAGCCCTTGATGGCACTGGGGACTGCCACCCCCCAGGGCCGGCCCTGCAGTGTCCCGGGATGCCCACTACCGGGACACCGCTGTTTGATATGGCAGGGCGGGAGCCGTCCGGCTCCCGCCCTGCCATAGCAAACTCTGCTTTGCTTCATTGAAGCGAGAGTAGGGAAACCTGCTCTCGCTTCAATGAAGCAAAACCGATTGCTCTTTTCCACAAGGGGAGCTGCATGTCAGCAGCTCCCTTTGTGGAAAAGCAATGCCGGCTCCCGCAGGAGGCGGGAAGCCGGCAGGGACCGTGGGGGTTCCCCCCACGGTCCCCAACGGAAAGGGCCGGCCATGGGGATGGGGTCCCCGGGGCCAGAAGTGGCCCGGGAGGGGGGCCACGCGGCCCCCTCCCCCAATATATATATATATATATATATATATATTTTAAAGTTAAAAAAAGAGGCACAGCCCCGGAGGATGGGGTCCTCGGGCTAATAGAGGCCTCAGGAGGGGGGCCACGCAGCCCCCCTCCTTAAAAATGATACATTTAATAAATATATATATGGCCATGCCCCGAGGGATGGGGTCTCCGGGGCCGAAATTGGCCTAGGGAGTGGGGGGCCACGCAGCCCCCTTCCCATTTATTATTTTATTTTATTAAAAATAGGGGTTAGGCCCTGGGGGATGGGGGTCCTAAGGGCCCCAAAACTGGGAAATGAAGGGGGGCCACACAGCCTCTCTTTTGAAAAGAAAAAAATAAAGCCGGCATCTGCTGGAGGCCCTGCCACCTCCCTGCAGCACTCTGCAAACGCGCCCCAGGCGCGTTGTAAGTTGAGGAATTAAGTCCCCATGAATACGGAGGGTCCCTGGGGGCCAACTAGCCTACCAGGTACCTCCAGTATGCGCCAGGAAGCTGCATTGCAATGAGGTGTTCCAAGGCCATGCCCCTTTTTACACCTCTCTGCAAACGCTGCTCTGTGGAGCTTACTGGCGGATCCTGGTGGGCTAGTTGGCCCCTAGGGACCCTCTGGATTCAAGGGGACTTAATCCCACAACTTACAACGCGTCAGGGGGCCAATAGCTATCTACCAAACTCCCGACTCCTATTGCTGGCCAAGATAGTGGAGAAGACCATGAATCAACAACTAGCCATTTAGATCAATTAAAAAAAAAAAGCACCGATATCACCAAGACGGCCTTGATCATGGCAACAGAGGGGGTGGCACTTGCCAGGGGGGTAGAGGGGGGGGGGGGTGAAGAGCAGCCCTAATCTTACTCACTGCATCTGCTGATAAATTGTCTCCACAACATCAGAATCAGAGGGGCCACGTTGGCCCAGCTAAGATCCTTTCTTCTCGGACAAGAACAATCAGTGGCACCAAAGGACTTTGCGTCTGAACCCTTCTCACAGCCTTGCGGGGTCCTACAGGGGTCCTCGCTAAGTCCAATGTTGTTTAACGTGTATACACTTTAGTCCTACACTAATGACAAGCAGATTGTCGGTTCCCTTTCCAGCAGTGACATTAACATTGGAACAGATTCCATGATTGTATGCGAACAGTAAGTGACTGGATGAATAAAAACTGCCTGAAATAATTTTTGGGGAATACCGAGGTCATACTATTCGGTAATTGTGTCCTTTTGGTCCCCGTCCTGGTGGCCACAGGAGTTGGGTTCTCCCCCCAACTCCAGTCAGGGAGGCTCAAAATCTAGGAGCGTTAGTGGACAACAAGCTAACATGGTGACCAGGTCAATGTGGTAATTTTTTCTTTCTGTAGGTTAAGGATGATTTTTTTTTAAAAACTTCCTTACATCTCTCCTGACTCTCAGAAAACGGTATTCACATCCCTGGTGATGTCGAAAATAGATTATTGGAATGGCCTACACATAAACATGCAACAGCAATTCGTGAACAAACTGCAAATTCTGCCAAATGTGGCAGCACAATTGCTATCAGGGATCCCGAAATTTCAATCCTCCTCTAATGCTATTAGAAACTTCATTGGCTAGCAGTCAGGCAAAGAATCATATTTAAGACCCTGTGAATTGCCTACAAAGCACTGCACGATATAGGGCCAGACCATTTGCAAAGCAGCTTTAAATGGAACTGTCCAGTTAGAAGTCCTCGACAACTTAAAACGCCATAGTTTCCAAGTTCAAACGCTCTTCCTGAGGCAGAAGAAGTGTTGTGATCTGCACAGGTAAAGCATGGACCACCTTACCCTTGCATGCTAAATGCATGACCAATCTGCTCTTGTTCAGGAAAGTTTAAAAAACATGGCTGTCAGCCCATCAGTGAGCTGGCTTTCAATCTGTTATATCACAGATAGTGCCAAGACACCGCCAGGTAATCGTGAGCTCTAGAAATATTTATAACATGAAATGTGTTGCCCAGGATTGTTGACGGTGCTTTGACTCACACTTAGTTATGTGCGTGTGATGGAACTGTCTAATCATATAATACTGGATGTAAAAGGTTAAATAAGTTCACTAAAAATTATTGAGAAAACAGTATTGAGTCTCAATTGCTTATACTGTGATGCTTCTCTCACTAAGAATAAGAGACATCGGTGTTGCTAAATATTTTAATTATGAATTAATAGCATTACCTTGGGTAATACCTGCAACTGGTGGTCATACTGAGTTAACATAAGCGATAGCCTGAGGGGTAAATCTCGGTTTATACATGATTAATACTGACCCAACCCCTCCATCATAATATGGGGGCACACCATCCATGTTCTGTGTGCATATGTCCATTGGCCTTTCCTTGGGCTTATCTTACTTGGCAATGTATCTTACATTTTCAAATCTAAGAAAGCAAATATTTATTTTAGTTGTAAACAAGACTTGTACATGTATGTATCAGTACTTACCAACCAAAACGACCAGTCTGTATTTCTCATTTTGCTGCCGCTGATATGATGCCACTTCTTCGTACGTTGGAACATCGGCTGTATCGTACTGATCACTCTTCTTGCATTCATACATGGCTTTGTTTGTCTTTCTGTCTTTTCTACTGAGACGAAAACTTCTTCTGAAACCAGCTGAAATAAAGAAAAAATATTCCTAAAATATCAATATAAATTCAAAAACCCAGAATTCATTAGTTCAATATTTTGGGTGAACCAAGAACTGTAAAGAACGGTGATGAACAATTGCCTTGGCCTATAATTTAGCTATTTAATTACAATTTTGATGAGCATGGTCCAGGACAGTTTAATCATTATAGCTCTGTGCAATAAAAGGTTGGTAGCCCTACCATATATAGAAGTGCACAAAAAAAGGTATAGTACATACATTTCAGGAGGGAATTAAATGCTTTGACAGTAGGTCTGGTCTAGAACCAGCTTTGCCTGTTTCAATATTCTCCTGTAATAAAAAAAAAATCATAATATAAACACAAAAGTGCTTTGCTCAGCCCTCTTTATCCACCTGTATGTTCAGCTGTCATTCACATTTTGCTTTCAGTTACCACAGCACACAGCATGGGGCAGTGGGTCCCCCACTTCAACCATTGGCTCTCTTGCACTGTGAGTGACAGCATTTTGCCTGCTCACGTGCACATCTACCTAAAAGGAAGTGTACTCAAGTGCCAGGGCTAATACTTTACTTTGGCAATGCCTTTTTCTCAGAATAATTTAAAACCCAACAATGACCTTTGTGTTTGTCAATGAGAATCCTATTTTTCTATGATGAGCATTTAAACTAAAATGGTTTCGACATCATTTTTAGGCCTTGGCTCAAGACCGTGCATGCACGGTCTCAAAGAGACATGATGTATATACTTTGTGAGCGTCAGCCCACCCATAGGCTTCCAATTTGCTGGCTCCATCATTGCTCTCCTAGTCTTTCTCCCCATTTGTCCATGGCATGCCTGCATCATGCCTCTTCTTGTGTTTAGCACTCTCCAAAAGCAGGGACCAATTACTCCTATCCATACACTGGCTCCATCCATTGCTCTCCTAGTCTTTCTCCCCATTTGTCCATGGCATACCTGCATCATGACTCTTCCTGTGTTTAGCCGTCCCAGAGAGCAGGGACCAATTACTTCGATCCATATCCTGCTCTTATTTTAGGAAATGTTTTTGGAACTCTTTTCTTTACTGAGGAGCACTTTACACGACCAGTCGTGTTTTCACTGGTTCCAAGCTCCATTAAACAAGCCTGGTTCTTATCTCGTCACATCTGTGGTGCATTCAAAGACCGTGATCAAATGCAAGACGCTTTTTCTGAGAGTACCTATACCTTCTCTTACTTCAAAGTGATTGCTTAAATGTTAGAGTGACTGGCGCTCAATGGTGCATGGCTGCTTAGTTTACATTATTCGAGCAGCCCGGAAATCTTCTCCCACCTTCCTACTCATCTAAACTCAATGTGTTCATGTAGTGCTTTGTTCCTGGGCTACCTACTTCTGGGCTATTACAGTTTATGCGCATTAGAGAGCAAAGATTCAGAATTGCTACCTTGAAAAGCAAACGTGAGTACTTTTTAATATCAAATCACCAACTTTTTCTTTTGCTTTGAGGCATCCGTATTGTTATATTAAAACCAACCCACTGCTCCAAGGGCCAGTTCCGTCGATTTGTACAGAGGTGAATGGTGAGTACCGAAGTCCAGAACCGGGGAGTTGGCGAGGCAGGCTAATCCCACTGTGTTCACCGCATAGTCTGTTTGCAAACAGCTGAGATATGCATGGGATGCTGTCCCATCAATTCGATGAAACAGTACGTGGTTTAGGGTTGCTCTTTTTCTTTTCAAAAGCATTAACATGGCGACAGCCCAGAGAGAAGCCGCCTAGCACACAAATGAGCCCCTTAGCCCACCAAGGCTCTCTGCCCTCATAAGAAACAGCACCTTTCTTCCTCTCCAACTAGGTGACCTGATGCCTTCCGCCGTTGTTTGCACCCCCTCCCCTCTTTCTTCTTGGTTTACCTCTCCTCCATCCCCTCCACCTCCCGTCATTGTTCTCCACAAGCAGCTCCAGTGTCTCTCCCACACCTAGAAGTTACTTTGCATATGCTGCTTTGCACATGGTTCTGTTTGTACAGCGTGCAGTGCTTGTTTTTTTTTTATTTTTAACAGAATGAGCAGAGCAGAGGGCAGCAGTGTTGATGAGATTTTGCAGATAAGCCATCTCTGCGGGAGGATCGGGGAGAGGCCGGCTGCTTGCTCAAGAACCGAGGCCACGATGTATGATGCTGTAATGATTTATAACCAAGAACGAGAAAGAAGCTAACCTCCGCTTTCTTTGTCAAACAATCTATGACAGATGTAAGAAGATGCTTCTTAATATTTATTTATTAGGACTTTTTTGATTTATGAAACACCGCTCCCCTACTTTTTATTGAAAAAAGGCAACCGTCCCGGTATGGTTAATTCCGATTGCTTCAATGCTTTAGATAAAGTGTCATTTAGGGAGTATCCTGTGCTGTGAAACCCAGGCCAGGCATTCAGCTAAACAAGCCTTCCTGTCAGGGTGCCTGCTTGCCTGAAAAAAATGCAAATGTGCACAACGAGATAATCTGCAAATGTAAAGGGTAATCTGCAAATGTAAGTGATGCTTGGGAACTGGTTATGGCTTTGATTGATCAAATCCCTTGAAGCTTTGTGTTGACAAAGATTTATTATTTTTGAGTGATATAACAAAGAGTTAACAGCTGAGCTGTGAAGTGCGTGCTTTTAATGTATGCATTTATATAGTGCTTACTACCCCTAAGACATTGAAGGGACTGTTATGTAAAACTAATTGCATTATGTACAGTATTTCTAACATCTATATTTTGGAAGCATTATTTTACCTTAAACCTTTACACACCCTTTTTAGCGGTCTATCCTATTCTGTGTGCAATGCAAGTTTAGTATAATAACGTACATGTTCACAGTGCTTTCTGTCACAGGCTGTGATCCCGTAGCACTAAAAATACACAAGTCACTATTCTCCATTTACCAACCAAAATGTTATACTGGGGTTCTCTGGTTACATGCAGACGTCTAAGGGGCATTAGCTAATAGAGGTTTTATAATGTACTATAGGTCATTTCCCACAGTAGCACTAAAAATACACAAGTCACTGTTCTCCACTTACCAACCAAGATTAGCTAATAGAGGTTTTATAATGTACTATAGGTCATTTCCCACAGTAGCAGCTTTTTAAAATTGATTTTTCATTTAAGCTGCACATTATTTTATATATGGCTACCTGATGTTGAAATAAAAAAAGACTTACAGAATGTTTTGTTTTTTAGCCACACATTGACCCCACTCCCAAACTCACTGACACTTCAACCTCTGTTCAAGAATTGGTATTCTGAGGCCAGTAACTGGTCACACAGCCGAAAGTGCGGTGTTGCCAATGAGAGCTACGGAGAACAGCTTCCAGGACCAAGTTTCTATAGTCTTTGCATTTTTCTAGCTGGAGTGTTTTACTGCTATATTTTCAATGTTGTTTTATTTTCTCCTCAATGGTTCATTCATTCATTTCGTTATCACGTTTCTCTCTTTTGTCAAAGCAACAGTTCTATATGTCCATTAGTTCACTATAGCATCATATAATTTTCCATTGACTAATTTTCACCGCAGCACTTCATGCCTGTACTGTACTCCTTTAATCTTGTTTTGTACTAAAATGTGACTATCTAAAATAAACTATAAAATCGAACAGGGATCATTATTTTGTATTTAAATATGGCTTCCTTAGCCAACTGTTTGTCAACAGCTCTCCAATGGTTATTAACAAACCCGGGAGCAGTTTATAAAAATATTATAAACACCGCCGATAGTAACAAGCCTAAAAAAACATAAAACACAATAAAGTGCAATGCACATGCATTATTGATTGGATCTTATCCAGAGTCGGTGTGAAACTTAAAGAAAGTGGGCCCTGATATTTCTGTGATTTGACTAATATTTTGTGGACTGCCTCTAATTATAGCGCCGTACACAAATGCACTAACATTGACAACACCTATAGCTCTCGGATTGCTGAGAACTATTGGCTTTGCCAGTGCTTGTTAAGTATATCTGCAGACTAGGAAGCACCTGTACTGCTCCATTAAAATGATATGCAATGGTTAATTTTCATTTTAATGAAAAAAGTTTATTACAAGCATATGACCATCATGTTTAGGCATCAGCTTGAGCATTTTATCTTTTTTTGTTGTATGTGCTTGAATAAAAAATAAATACCAACATACCAGGTTCCCAAGTCCAGACCTTTTGGCTTTGCTAATGCTATTTTAGCTTTGGAGACAAAACGTAATCAAAAGGTAAGGGACCTGCTGCCCTTCGGGACTGGACCTGCATCACTTGAACCCTAGAATCCAGAGTGACTCCAAGGGCTAGCTTGCTAGCCTCCTGATCTGAAGTCTCATGGCCATAAATGACTTCCAACTATCCTGCCTCTGAACCTGGACTCTGCCATCTGTGAGTCTACCTTGCCAAGTGGTGCCTCCCCGGTCCTGGACTCTTGGAAGTGGGCCTAAGGTGCTTGCTATACACTTCACCACTGCTGAGGAGACGGAAACCGAGCATCAGCGCTACTGCGTGGTCACAACCAACACATCGTAAACACTGTGTGGATCAGAACTGCCTCATTGCCCCAGTAGTTTTTGTGGACCAGAAGTGACGCATTGCTGCATCGGAGTGGCTCGGAGCCTCCACTCCGCCTCCAGAACAGCACTGTAGGATCCTCTTCAAGTAAAGTCCTCCTATCTCCTTTGATGACAGGCTTGATGTTGAAGTTGAACTCCACATAGCATTGGAGCAAACTCATTGTCGCTGTTGCGCTGCCAGGACCAGCAAAATCCCACCAAACGCATGGAATGATATTGGTGCATCGGCCCCTCCACTCTCCGCAGCCAATCAGTCAACCGGATCTTCGACGTCGACGCAGCCCAGACTAAGGTACTTTTGCAAGCAGGCCCAACCTGGTCTCCAGAGCCAGTCCACGCTCCATTGGGGTCGGCCTGGACTTTTGACTTTGCCCCGGTTCAGCAGAACCAGATATTCCTTGCTGGCGCTTAGTGGTTTTTGGCACTATTTCACTTCATTCTTCTAAAAATAAAAATCTTATATAGTGCTACTTACAGAATGTATGCTTATTTGGGGTCAAATAAATTATTATACTATAATCTATTTGCCTAACTTGGTTTTGGATTTTCCTTGTGTTGTGATTTCACTTTATTACTGTTTGAGTGCTGCATAAATGCTTTACACATTGCCTCCAAGTTAAGCCTGACTGCTTGTGTGCCAAGCTACCCAGGGTTAAGCAATGTTGATCTAGTGACTTCTAGTGGTTCACCCTGCAAGAAAAAGTTGTTCTTGCTTGACTAAGGTTCACATCCAGTCAACCAGCAACCCCATTTCTCACAACAAGTAACAGCTTATGTTGAATATAAAAGTTACACAGTCAGCTGTGCCCCTGAATTATCCTTGGATTATGATGGTGTAATTCACAACCAATGCATCAGTACATAACTGTGACTCCTTGGGCATGCCTCCTGAATTGAAATATACATAAAGACACGAAGATACATATTTGGGCCTCTGTTGTTTGTGATTCCAAAAACACACATTGCTTACAATTAATAATGCTTATAATTAATTTAGTCTCCATAAGTCTGTGTCCAGCGTTTTCAAAATTATCATGAATAGAAACTATACCTAAAATATTGTAAAAAAATGTAACAAATGCAACTTTGATTTTTGTAAGTTTGTTCAATAATTTCCTGTGGTGATATTCAACCAAAACATGCCTAACAATGATGATCATACCATGTGTGGTAACAGTTTAATGATTCCAAGGAATGAAATAACGCACTATCGTCATTACTGTGTTCGCGACATGCAATTGCTGCGTTATTTGTGATGTAACAACAATACAATAACTTTCTTCCATTGCAAAAAAATAAGCCATGTAACCGCTCTAGGTTATTATCACAAGTCCGGTGCATTATAAAGAATAAACTTGTATAGCTACTCAAAGAAGAAAATCAAAGATTTCTAAGAAATCTATAGCTTGAATGATCCAAAAACATACCAACTAGTAATAAGAATCCACCCACGACCTTGATCAAAGAGCAAATGTCACACTCACGAAAACAATAAATAGAGTGAAAACACTCAGTATTAACTTAGTAAGCAAAAGAATTATTACACGGAGGTCTTAGGTTAAAATATGACAAAGCAGGCAATAAGGCAAGATATAGCAAGCAATAGCAAAGCATATATATTTTTTTTCTTTCAATAATCGCTAGGGCAGGCTAACGTTAAAGAAGACATTATGCTGATCTCGCTTACCGAGCATATTAAAAGCATGGGTTGATGTTTCTTCATCATAATAACAAAGTGATTGATTACATACTGAGGGGTGGTGCCAGAATAGCCCCAAAATCAGCACAGCTCTGTCTCCACTGCAGGCATCTTTTCTGGGCATTACTGCTTCAATACTACAACCCAGTCAAAAGCTAGATAAGTTGAACCTGTGATGAAGAGGTTGGGTCGTTGGCGAAACAGGGAGCTTATAAATTTGAAGCCAAGACACCTCGGTTCTTCCACTGCACTAAAAGTCATTCTTCGGTTGTATGATACAACCACGCATGCCTAAACCACGCATACCTTAACGCTGTCTGAGCTACGACCACATCTTTACCATGCATGCCTTTACAACGAATTTCATTCAGCACTGTAATCAACCCCGCCCCAGCCCTTAAAACCACCCAGACCCTTTCACCCTAAGCCTTAGCAATCGGTCCCTGCCCCAAAAAACTACCTGAGCCCTAAAACCAACCCTGTACTGCCCTTAAAATTACCCCTTCTCCCTGTCCGGAGGCCTAAAACCCTGCTCCAGCCCTTAAAACTACCTCCCCCGCTATGACCCCTAAAACCTGCCCCTAAAATCTACTCCCCAACTCAGCCCCAGCCCCACTTACCTGGTTTTGTCCAGAGATTCCTGTCCCAATGCTACCCGTTCCTTTCCCCGAGCATCTAGACCGCTGGCTGCCTTAACCATGCCTCGAAATTCTAGAACCATCTCCACCTTCACCTGCGGACATCAGCACTGCTGCTCTTATTCAGGATAAGACTAAAGACCTGGATACCCTCAAGGGTGACA
The DNA here is from genome assembly GCF_964204655.1 of Triturus cristatus. Lineage (NCBI taxonomy): Eukaryota > Metazoa > Chordata > Amphibia > Caudata > Salamandridae > Triturus > Triturus cristatus. The sequence goes on from NC_140593.1 coordinate 429,830,403, forward strand.
AGCAGAGCTCTATAAATACGGTTTCATTGACTGCTTGATATACACACCGCTTTTTGCATTAATATCTGCCGCTAAAGCCCACTGGGCACATGTTCATGCCACAGTTTATGGCCTTCAGAAATTCCCTCACCCCAGCCGCCAAAATCCACAAGGCATGTTCTTTTGCTGCGCCCTGTGCCAAGTTCCCATGTCCCCAGAGCAGCTAAATGTACCTGGCATTCTCTTTAATTATGCCCTAACCCAGATACCATGCCCACAGGGCATACAATATACGGCACCAGAGTTCACTAGCATGAGTTCAAGATAGAATATATACAGTGTAAGAGAACTGCAGCAACATAAACAGACCAAACTGGCTGGAAGAAACAGAGGTAAGAGAAATTCTTTAGGCACAACCAGAGCAAAGAGGAGGAAGCATAATAAAAAATTGAGTCTCTACAGGAACAACTCATGAAGCAAATAAGGAGACCCCAAAAAACTAAACACCAAACAAAAAAGAAAAGCAAAAATAAAACAATTGATAACTAAAACTTCTGGGTCATTATTAATACATATCAAATGTCAAACACAGAAAAACTGAAATAAATGAAAATGAGTTCAAAGAGGCTGGGATAAAATAAACAAGATGATTATATAAGTAATTATGTCATACAACCACGTGTATGGTTAGTGCTTGCGGGGCAATTAAAGTTCCAAGAATATCAGTCAGAGGCACTACACGTTGGGGGTATATCAGCTTAAAAAACACCTTAAAAACACTTCAGGAAACAAGTCACACCAGCTGTGGAATCCTATCAATGGGGTACAAAATGAAATAGAGACTAATTCAGTTGTTTTTAGAGTCTTCCTGTGGACAGTCTCAAATGGAAATTTCAAAATTGATATCGCAATCTTTTTAAGTCATCATCAATGCATTTCCATTTTGTATGGCACTATTTAAGAGTAGTCACAGTGCGACCAATCTTAAATTAGATCAAATGGTGTTAACAGGCACGATTTGCCTAATGTGCCCATCAATTATTTGCAATCAAGGCCGTTGCTGTAGAACCTAAGAAATAAAAGGAGGCCACTGGATAATGTATTTTGATGGAAATTGAAGACTGAGAATGGGTCTCAGCCGGGCAAGAGAGGACACCACCTGGCACATGCATGAAGCAACTACATCTTAGATTCAAAGCCAACCAAAGACTGAGACCCAGGCTGGGATCTACACAGGCACTATCCAAGTGGAGCATGCTGTTTTATTAAATGGGACCCACAATACGTCAGGGGAAACAGAGATGAATGGAAGTTCCAGGTTTTGCAAAATGATAGCAGCAGGAAGTAAAACAATGAATCCACGGCTAAGCACGAAAGTTAGGAACCATCCCCGACCAACCTTTCAGCCAACAAAACCAGAGAAGTTTATACAGGAAAAAGTAGGACACCATCCATCAAATCATTTACTCGCAATGATATTAGGAGCAAACTTCTCAGGTAAGACTTCTAAAGTCACATCTGCTTTATGGATATTTTGCCTAAGCTTGCAAGAGCAAGGACCTCTTGATGCACACACTACTGAGTTTATCACCTGTGCTGAACAGCATTCATTAAGTGTGGATAAAAGCTATTGATAAAAATTGTGTGTCGTCAAAGTAATACAAAGGAGTTCTCATTGCTTCAGTTGTGTCACTATTAAAGATTAAGAGTTACTACTCAATACACAATAAAATAATAAGAACCCTGGAGTTGCCAAATGGAACACATGTAAAACACCAGACTGTCTGCTTAAGGGGTTTTTGGCAAGTGGGAAGTTGGCAGGGTATGCCCAGACGTGGGTCCCTTGCTCTATTGCCACTGGATTCAAGCTAGCCTGGCTGATGAGGGGTGTTACCCCAAAACCGGTCCCAGGATGCTTGTTTCCGGTCCACGGAAGACCCGGCTAGGCAGTTCGGGCTGGACTGTTCCCATGAGGCACAGGGTCAAGGCTGATTTGCATATAACTGGGTCTGAACTGGAGTAGCGAAGTGAGCTAAAGAATGATGATGGATTCAACTCAGATCTGTGACTGGGGGTGAGTGTCTGAAAAGTTTCAGCGATCCTTCCATCATCTCCTTGTGTTTGCTTTGTTCGCCCTAAGTTGGCAGGGTATGCCCAGACGTGGGTCCATTGCTCACTTTGCCACTGGATTCTGCCCAGGTGTGGGTCCCTTGCTCACCTTGCCACTGGATTCAAGCTAGCCTGGCTGATGAAGGGTGTTACCCCAAAACCGGTCGCAGGATACTTGTTTCCAGTCCAGGGAAGACGTGGCTAGGCAGTTCGGGCTGGACTGTTCCCATGAGTCATGCATATAGCTGGTCTGAACTGGGGTGGTGAAGTGAGCTAAAGAATGATGATGGATTCAACCCAGATCTGTGACTGGAGGTGAGTGCCTGAAAGGTTTTAGCACTCAGTCCATCATCTCCTTGTGTTTGCTTTAGACTGCTTTAGGCAAAAAGATCCAGAGCCAGCCTGTCCCTTATCCAATGTGTGCAGAACAGACTCAAAGTAATGTCTTTGAAGTCAATCAGGCACCAAGCAAGGCTAAAAGTTGGATTGTGCAGTTGAGCACCCATTTAGAGAAAGAATATTGACTTTCCAAGCATTGAGTCTGTCCAACTTGGCTTGGGACGCATATCAAAACTCCTTGATGATGATGACTGTGCTGGTCATTGAGGTTTAGCTGAAAAATAACAAGTGTAAAATCATGGAGTAGGTGTCCGCTGAACTGCTAATGGCTTTGTCTGGTAGACTCTCTGGGTCCAATAAAAACCACTTAGGTCGCCAACCTTCGCACTCCTAACAAGCTCCTTCGGCACATTCGCTTTCTATTGTGTGCCTGCCTCTAATGCATCCCAATAGCCATGTCATGGAGCTAGACGCACATTTTAAGGTGTTCAGCAGACCTTTTGGAAATCCGACAAAATGTCTGAGAATTTTTATGAGCTGCTGGGTTACAACAAGGGTACGATGCATGTAATTATATAAGGGCAGATTTTGAAACAAATAGGCAGGAAAATATTCTACAGTGGTCAAATAAAAGATATGGGTTAAGATGTCAGCATTTACTGGGCACATCGAGCTACATCTGTGTATAAAGGTAAACAAGAAAGGATAGGGAGCTGTTCTAAACATGTCATTCTTAGATGGCAGCACTTAGGTACACTATAGAAAAATGAAGTTATTTATTGGACATTTCATATGCAGGACTTGATTTCTGGCCTAGTGAAGAGAAGCTTTCCAGATTTTTAAACAGCTAGTTATATTAAAATATCCATAATTGTTAACACACTGTTGTTACCTTAGTCTCAGAAAAAAATGACCCTTTGCATAAATGAGACTGCCTTTTCTGAATTAAAAAAAAGCACAATTCACTCTATGAACAGTTGTGTTCTGCTAGAATACTGTTAGAGTGAAGAAGACTTTTCTGGGTCCCCCGTATGGATGACATCTTCTGTTCACAGGTTTCCCTGAGTGAACATGTGCTGCTCAGGAAGACAGCGCATGCTCACATTTAAGGAAACTAGAGTGGTGACGAGACCCTGCTCGTAATCAAAGGTGCGAGTCCTCCCACAGAATCTCCAAGGAGCTCAGGGAAATTTGTGGTCTTTGAGAAGAGATGTTAGGTATTCAAGAGTAGGTAAGTAAGCCAACGAAAATCCACCACCTTCCTGAGAGATCCTCTGCTGATTATATTTGAGATCAATTAGCCAAACTGATGGTAAAACAGGTAATATTGACCAACGCCACCACTGAGCACTACTGGCTCAATTTGGCAGAGAAGGGCATGAGAATTGCTGTAAACTGATTTGACAGACTTATTAAAGTGAGGCTCATACCGGCGTCCCACATGAATACATATAGGTGCTGTAATAAAGACACTGGTGCTTCCATCCCTGGACACTGGTGTGCACTCCCCCCCCCAAGCTTTAGAAACACAACTTGTATTTCCTTGCATCATTTAGTGCAATGTAAGCTGGGACAGTGCAGAAGGGGCACTTTCTCGTTTTATCTTATCTGATGACACATTAAAATATTTTATTTCCCTGTGCCACATATGATATATATAAAAATACAGGCCCGATTCACACTGATTAACTTAGACCAAAAGTCTAAGTTTACGACTTTCAGTATTCACAAAGTTAAGTTACGAGTAGTATCTTTACATCTGCACTCGGGGCGGATCTCCACCCAGAGTTCAGAGATACGGCCCTGCGTGTAGACGTAAAGACACTACTCGTCACTTTTGTGAATCACAAAAAGTAGTAAAGTTAGACTTTTGGTCTAAACATAGACCAAAAGTCTAACTTCACCTTTGTGAATCAGGCCCTACATTTGTAACCCAGACTAAGAAAATGTAGTCCAATTGGAATCATACAAAAGAGGCACTATTCACAGCGGAGTATGTCCATACGCAGAAAGAAGTAACAGGTGGAATGGCAGAACCCTTCCAACGCCTTAGGTCTTTCATCCACCAACCATGTTGCTTGTAAGGGCATTCAGGGGTTGGGGTCTAAAAGGGCCCATCCTCTTAAAAAAAAAAATGTACCCGAATTATCAAGAAGGAGGGGTTGTGAGGAGGAGAAAGACAAATCTATAGCAGTTATTAAGCAGTGTACATGTCCCCTTCTGCCTTCTACGATCCTCTGTATCTGGCCTGTAACTGGAAAGGTCTGTTGCAGGTAAGAAAACCCAGGGTAAGTTCATTTATGTGCATTTCTCCTTCCAAATTAAGTGTGAACGTACAAATGCACAAGCCATACCCACTGGATAGTCCAATATCACACCACTTCTGAGGCCATATGCTCAACATACCCATACACAGGCAAGTGACCTTCATTGATTGGACTTCAAAAATGTGCTATTCTTTTTAGATCTGGCATTAGCCAAGACCTTTTGATTTTACTAAAATTATATACATATTTATTAGCTCTCTCTCCGTCTGTTGTGTCCTTCACATTTTTTCACCCACTTTCTACAACATACAACATGGTGCATTGGGTCAGCCCGCCCACTTCAGCAATTGGATACCTTCACAATTAGTGATGACCTTCTTCTCTTTCACAAGGAGCATTCTGCCCACAAAGTAGTTCCCTTTGGTGCCAAGGTCAGCTATTGAACCTTGTGTTTTTTGAGACTAAAACCTATTTTTGCTTTCAGGCTTTTTTCTATCGGCGAGTGCCCTCCAGCAATAAGCTTTTACAGATAAGATGATAAAGCCAGAGGATGGCAGCCAACACTAAACCTATTGGCTTTGTCAATGCTGGCTTTACGTGTGTTTGGCCAGTGCAGAATAACTGTACAAAACATCTGTGAAATGTTTAGTTTGTTAAATATGTTTGTACAATGTTACCTTTCAGAAGAAGACTGATTGTTCCACATACCAATTACAGAATTTGTAATCCTTGAGATACAAAAATCCAAGGTGAGCCCTGCAAACTTTGATTTTGAACAGAAGAATTCTGGTTACAACTTCTCCTGCATATGCAGGCAACATGAAGATTTTGACACTGTCGTCTGAATTATTTATAAGTTTTTTAATTTCTGCCACATAATTATGAAAGCATTGTTATTTTGAAATCTACAATTTTCAGATGAACCTGAAATAATATCAGCTATTCCCCTTAACAACATGAAAAACCTTAAATTGAGAAAGATGAGCTTTTATTTAAATTATATGCTGTCTGCATTTCAAATGATTAACCCGTACCTACAAATTACATTTGCCATGGCTTTGCAGGATGGATACACTACTAGACTATCAACACCATTTTAAGCTGTAGATCACTTTCAAGGCACAGCAATTCTAATGTGTAGGTTTTCGGAGACCAAACAAATTTGCAACACGTGTCTCTTGTAGAGTGAAACAGAACAGCAGATTACTCTTGTCAATGTGAGAAGCTCAGGTAGACACCATAAAGTTATGCTGCAAAACTGATCTACCTCAGTTGGCCGAGTGTGCCCATGAGCATCTTTACGGGAGCCCATCAGCAATCCTAACACCCCCCTCCATCCCAGGACCCTAACAAAATCCAAAGACTTTTAACAGATGGCCTGTGCAAAATGCAGATGCATGATATATACATTGGCTATTATGTACTGTTCAAAAGTTCAAAATAATATTAACAATAAAAACAAAACAAAAAAATAAAAATAAACAGATGGCCAGTGCAAGCCTCCGCATGGGCCTTTACAACTGTGATGTATAATAATTTAGTTGAATATTAGGTGCACCCATGCCACCGCCACATAAAAATCGTGCCATTTTAGCATGTGCCAATACATTCCTATTGTTTGCCCAAATAAGATCAGTGAGGAGGCCAGTTAACTATCCCAAGAATGGTTGCTTTAACATCATTGGCATCGCCACAAACAAGTACAGCAGACATGGAAATACGATCATTTTAATAAGAGAAACCAGGACGATGGGCGAGAGGGGTAACGTGGGTCCAGAAGGGCAAGGCAGATCTAACTCTGGCAACCTCTTTCCCCATATTACTAGCCAACAGACCTTCAGTGTGATACGCCTATGCGCCAGAGTATTGAAAGATGCCTGGCTCCTGCTTTAAACGAGGGGGGAACCGTCCATGAATCAGTTCCCTCACTCCTTAGGAAATCAGGAACAAGCAGGACTTACCCCAGTTCACTGCAGCCCAGAGAAGTGCCTGAAGCCCTCCAGCACTCCCATGACAACCTTAAGGCTGGACCGCGGTTTCAGCAGATACAACAATGCTGTAACGCCCTGAACGTCTCAGGATCGTTTAACAGACACGACAATGAGGACGCAACCACTTGTGAAGGGTTAGTTCTTTTAATGAAGGCAAATAAAATACAAAGAACAAACAAAAGTTATAGTCACTGGAATCCTCCAGGCTAAGTACGTTACCAGCCCACAGCACGGATGGTCCTAACCGTCCTCTGCATATACGCCGATCCCGGCGTATGCCAACAGAGGGCAGAAATGAAATGGCCGACAATGCCAATCGGTAGGCTGTGAGGGGCACGAAGAGTGTTGGGGAGAATCGAGGAGTCAGGGAAACACCCAGCCGGGGTCTCTACCTGAAGGGAGCAGCCGCTCAACCTCTTCCTCAGACTGCACCGGGACGCGGAGTCACCTCCTGGTGATGCGTCACCGATACCCCAATCACAAGCAAGAAGACTGAACCGAGAGCAGCCGCTCGATCGATCCTGTGGACTTCCGAGTCTGTAACGCGGCAAACACCTCCTGGTGTGCGTTACAGCTGGCAGTCCCTGTGTCTCTGGTCGGGCTGGGAGTTACGACTCCAACCAGCAAAAGCGCCACTGCGCTTGGACTCAGCCGAGTCAAAAAGCGAAGCTCAATGGTTGACCGGTAGAGCTTCCGGGTCCTTCACAGGTGACGATGGGGCAAGACACGGCCCAGGGAGTAACGACTCGACCTACCTCCGTTCTTGCCTTACTGGAGCACCACTCCGGAACACTGCTCTTCACGAAGCAGGTACGTCGGTGTAAACACAATATCCGACAGCCTTGTACCTCCCGGTTCCTCCCTTTATAGGGCGTGTTTTCCTTGAGTTATGTAACAGCTCTCCTGTTTACATAAGGGCGTGTTTCCCTTGAGTTATGTAACAGCTCTCCTGTTTACATAAGGGCGTGTTTCCCTTGAGTTATGTAACAGCTCTCCTGTTTACATAAGGGCGTGTTTCCCTTGAGTTATGTAACAGCTCTCCTGTTTACATAAGGGCGTGTTTCCCTTGTATGACAGGAATTCTTGACAGTACATCCTCCCTCTCAGCGGCTCCCCACAGGTCCAGCGCTGGCAGGAAAACGCCGATGGAACAAGGAGACCAAGCGCGGAGCATGAACCCCTTCAGCCGGTTCCCATGAATGCTCCTCCGGGCCATAGCCTTTCCACGCAACCAGGTACCACAGCTTCCCCCTGCGCCATTTGGACGCCCGTATGCCCGACACTTCATACTCCACCTCCGACTCCACGCATACCGGCCTAGGTGTCCCAGACGGCTTGGAGGGTGCTGGTTTGAGCAATGATACATGAAAGACAGGGTGTATCCGCAATGACTGGGGCAAGCACACCTTCACGTTCACGGGACCCATACACTTGGTAATTCGATAGGGGCCCATGTACTTGGGATGGAACACACTGTTCTTTCGAAACCTCATGTTTCTTGTGGATATCCAGACGTAGTCTCCAGTGCGGTACAGTGGCCCGGGCCTTCTCTTCCTATCTGCCGCAGCCTTGTATCTTCTCTTGGCCTCTATTAGGACAGCCCTTGAGCGCATCAACGTGTCTTTTATGTGTGCCACCCTGTCCGCTGTGGCGGGAATCCTGTCCTCTCTGAACGGATGTAGAAATGGCAAGAACCTGGGATGTTGGCCATAGTTGCTATAGAACGGAGATGACTGTGTGGAGCTGTGAGTGGCGTTGTTATAGGCTATCTCTGCAACCCATAGCAAGTCGACCCATTCTTCCCTGCCCTGGTCCACAAAACATCGCAGATACTGTTTGAGCGTTTGGTTCAGGCGCTCGGTTTGGCCGTCCGTTTGAGGGTGGTAGCTGGTGGACAGGGCGGTCTTAACATGCAGCGCAGTGCACCAAGTCTTCCAGAATTGCGCAGTAAACTGCGACCCCCGGTCCGACACGATCACCCCAGGTAATCCATGCAGTCGTACCACATTCTTTAGGAGTAGTGACGCCAATTCCCCGGCCGTAGGGACTCTCTTGCAGGGGATGAAGTGCCCCATTTTCGTCAAGTAATCCACCACCACCAGTATTGCCGTCATCCCCTGGTCTACCGGTAGGCCCACCACGAAGTCCAGTGATATGCTATCCCATGGTCTATCCGGGGTCGGAAGTGGATGTAAGAGCCCTTGGGTTCGGCCATGGTCGGCCTTCATGGTAGCACACGTAGGACACTCCTGTCCCCACCTCCTGACATCCACTCTCATGGTTGGCCACCAGAAATGCCGTCCCATGCTAGCCACCGTTTTTTCAAAGCCCAAATGACCTGCGCATGGAGAGTCATGGCACCAGATGAATGCTTGTTTCCTTAGCCTAGGCGTGGGTATCAATAGGCACCTGCCCTTCAGGGGTATCCCGTCCTTCAGCTGCCATTCTCTGTGACTGAGGAGCCACCTCCGCCATGCGAATGACCTGATCCCTCTTTCTTTCACTTAGCCTATGTTCCAGCCGGAATACCAGGTTGATAAGGCCCTCACATGTCTTGGGTTGAGGGTCAATATGAGCCACGGCGTCCTTGAGCTCATCGCACAGCCCTTGATGGAATAGCGCCGTCTGTTTAGCAACAGGCCACTTGGTTTCCGCAACCAGCCTTCGGAACGCGTTGAGATACTGCACCAGGTCGTTGGATCCCTGTCTCAACTCAAGCATTTCACGGTCCGCCGTGTACGAGTCAGCCCTTCTGTCGAATACCTTCAGGAATTCCTCGCGAAAAGCACCCCAATCACATAAGAGGGGGTCGTCCCTGCTCACCAGAGGTACGGCCCATTGTGCCGCGTTTCCAGCCAAATAGGATATAAGGAAAGCCACACGAGCCTGACTCGTGGGGAACGCCTTTGGTTTGCACGATAAATGTAGCGCCACTTGTGTGAGGAATACCTGCACTGTGTTAGGATCCCCACTGTACCTCTCTGGTGTTGCCAAGGGGATGGCTACCGGCATTTCCACTACTACCGCAGGGGTCTGGTTCGTGAGGGAGGTGCTGGGCGTGAGCGGGTCCAATTGGATAGCATCCAGTCTGGCTTTTACATCGGCTGTTTCTTGCCTAGAGGCAGCCACTTCAACTTGCATGGCCGCTAAAGCAGCCAGCACATCATCAAGTGTTGCCATGTCTGTTATCGACCGGGAGACAGTTAGTGTTATTAAGGTCGGATATTTTGTAACGCCCTGAACGTCTCAGGATCGTTTAACAGACACGACAATGAGGACGCAACCACTTGTGAAGGGTTAGTTCTTTTAATGAAGGCAAATAAAATACAAAGAACAAACAAAAGTTATAGTCACTGGAATCCTCCAGGCTAAGTACGTTACCAGCCCACAGCACGGATGGTCCTAACCGTCCTCTGCATATACGCCGATCCCGGCGTATGCCAACAGAGGGCAGAAATGAAATGGCCGACAATGCCAATCGGTAGGCTGTGAGGGGCACGAAGAGTGTTGGGGAGAATCGAGGAGTCAGGGAAACACCCAGCCGGGGTCTCTACCTGAAGGGAGCAGCCGCTCAACCTCTTCCTCAGACTGCACCGGGACGCGGAGTCACCTCCTGGTGATGCGTCACCGATACCCCAATCACAAGCAAGAAGACTGAACCGAGAGCAGCCGCTCGATCGATCCTGTGGACTTCCGAGTCTGTAACGCGGCAAACACCTCCTGGTGTGCGTTACAGCTGGCAGTCCCTGTGTCTCTGGTCGGGCTGGGAGTTACGACTCCAACCAGCAAAAGCGCCACTGCGCTTGGACTCAGCCGAGTCAAAAAGCGAAGCTCAATGGTTGACCGGTAGAGCTTCCGGGTCCTTCACAGGTGACGATGGGGCAAGACACGGCCCAGGGAGTAACGACTCGACCTACCTCCGTTCTTGCCTTACTGGAGCACCACTCCGGAACACTGCTCTTCACGAACCAGGTACGTCGGTGTAAACACAATATCCGACAGCCTTGTACCTCCCGGTTCCTCCCTTTATAGGGCGTGTTTTCCTTGAGTTATGTAACAGCTCTCCTGTTTACATAAGGGCGTGTTTCCCTTGAGTTATGTAACAGCTCTCCTGTTTACATAAGGGCGTGTTTCCCTTGAGTTATGTAACAGCTCTCCTGTTTACATAAGGGCGTGTTTCCCTTGAGTTATGTAACAGCTCTCCTGTTTACATAAGGGCGTGTTTCCCTTGTATGACAGGAATTCTTGACAAATGCATTATGTGCAAAATGTGAAATCACATGGACCCCCGCGTCCAACCTAATGCCCCATTTCCAGCTTCTCACTTGCAACTTACAAGCTAAGGGCTCCATATCTATTGCGTGTAATTTAGGAGAAAGGAGGACATCCCTGTCGAGTACCTCTCTGTATCACCCTGGGTTTAGAAATGATCTAGCCAGTGGATGTCCACATAATAGCCATATCCAGCCCACAATCTCGGGTCCCAGGCCCAGCCTCTCCAGTTAAACAGAAGAGACCATCGCAGGGATCGAACGCCTTTTCAATATCTAGTGAGCAGTGGCGTTACAAAACGTGAGGGGGCCCCCCTGCAAAGATCATGCTCGGACCCAAGCAGGAGCTCTGGGGACAGCCACCCATGCACAGCGCCAGAGGGGGCCCTTCCGCACCACAGGGGCTGATGGGGGTATTGTTACTCCACTGCTAGCAAGGGGATTACTGCGCGCAGGGTTACAGCAGGGGCCCTATTCATGATCAGCCTTCTCAGATTCAAAAGGTGCTCAGCGTAGGGATAAGACTGTTCTTTAAGCATTAATTCCCAATATAGGGCATCGATCTGTTTGCTATTACTTCACCTAGACTTAAATATTCCATGTTGACAGTTGACGGTACGACTACGTCCAGCTGATCTCTCCCTGGCTTTGGTAGTACAACTATCATAGCTGCACAAGCAAAGTCCGGAAGTGATCCACTTGGAGGGCATGTTGGTATTGTGTTAAAAGCTTGGATGCCAATGCTCCTTTAAAAGAATTATAGAACTTGGGTGGGAACCTGTCCATCCCTGGTGTTTTGACCCATTTCCTTTTGGGCTAGGGCTTCCGAGATTGTCATCGGGGCCACTCACTGCATCCCTTCCATCTGAGGTCAAACTGGGCATGTGTATCACTGCTCAATACTCTACTTCTGACTCCTTGGGGGCCACATCAGAGGCTGCATAGAGGGACTTCTAGTAGTCAGCAAAAATCGTATTGATGCCCAATTGAATTGTGTAAAAGTTGACATCCATGGGAAGTGTACACCGGGAATTGGTTACCACCCCTCCCCAGCTCGTACCAATCTGGCGACCATGGTGCCTGGTGACATACTGTTCATAATTGAGGCACTTAAAACGCAGCATCAAATCATATTGCTCCTCATATTTGTCTGCACTAACCTGGATCTGTAACTCCTCCCAATTCTAGTATACGCATCTCCTGCTCCAATTCTATAAACTGCTGAGCCAGTAACTTTCTAGACTCGCAAGTGAGTTTCAGGCATAGCCCGTAAGACCACCCTAAAAGCCTCCCATTGAGAAGCGGTACTATTGCCTGTCCCCTTGTTTTCCTGGAAGTAAAGTGGAATATTTTCCCAATTGTTTTGTCTGAATTGCATGTCCATAACCATGTCTGTCTGTAACTTTCACGGAGGCACGGGAGGCCTCGGGCCCCCTATCTCCACCCTCATTCATAATGGGCTGTGGTTGAACAGTGTTCTGCTGAAGTACTCAGTGCCTGTTCTCTCCAGTCACGTGCCATGATTACTTAGAAACATGTCTAGTCAGGTATGTACTGTGTGTATGGGAGAGTAATAATATGAAAATTCAGGCTGTGTCTGGTGCTGTTCTCTCCAAATCTTGGTCAACTGCCAGTGTAAGTGCTACGTTCTCTAGAGGATGCCCCGCAGTTGGCCGGCTGCAGAAGCTGCACAGATCTATCCTTCTGATTATCAACCACTATATTATAATACCAACCCAATAACCATGCACATTCAGGTAGTTCAGCAAGTCTCAAGTACTCAAGGAATGCAGAAACTCAATTTGATTGACTTCGGGTACATATATACTCGCCACTGCCAAATCCCATCCTTCTAAAGTGCCCACAGCCAAGAGAGATCACTCTTCAGAGTTGACCATTGTGTGTTTGATCTTAAATGAAACACCAAGGGCTATCCATAACAAACCTCCACATGCATATGCACAATATGTTGTACCAACCAAAGTCCTCTCCATTTCCTTCTAATTTGATGAATTTCTGTGTGTGTAAGGTGGGTCTCCTGAATGCATGCAAAGTGTATAGACCTTGCAACTGATGTAAGAGGTCACTGTCATTCGTTTGGTTGGTGTCCCCAGCCTCCTGACTATCCAAATAGGGAGGTTATAACAAATGCACGTTTAAGGAGTATGGGATCATTAGCACCGCTCCTCTGTGTTCACATGGATGGGCTGAGGGCTGGACGTTCCCCTAAAAACATACAATTGTGTTGGTGTAAGTGTGGAACATTACTAGGGGACTTGAGTGAGTCCGCCCTTTACAGGAGCGGAGTATGTCCTGAAGAGCTGAGATACCACTCAATACTGGATGCTCACCATGTGGAGGGTTTGATTACGGTAGTAGAGGTTATTTTAAACTGTGACTGGATAGAGTTGATCATGTGATTTGAAGTGTACCCGAAAGCATACAGCATCACTGTTGATGTAAGAAACCGTCTCTATCATGAGATTGTATTGGGGAAGAAACAGCCATATAGAAGTAATGAAGAAGGTGTTTTCTATAAGTTATTTCCACCGAAAAGAGTCGACAAACTGGAGGCACGATTTTCGGTACACTGGTGGTCCTTATATGATATAGATTTAATTCATGAACACCTAGTGACAAAAAAGTAGAGGTGTATTTTTGGGAAGACTAATTTTGTTGCCTGAAAATATCTCAGTTTTACATATATGTATATGTGGTTGCTATATGTATATGTTTTTGTGCATATGGGATATAAAATTATATTTGTATTATAATAAGATGAAGGTCCTATATATTTTTCTAATTTGCTGTGGTATTCAATTGTGTTGCATTTTAAAGTATCTGTATAAGTGGATATGTATGGAGTGTTTGCTTATGGCTTTAAATCTTGTGTCGGGGAATGTTCAGGTTATTGAATCATACAATGCTGTCCCCTTGGCGTGAGGGACGTCTTTCATTTACTTTTTGGGTATATCCTCTGTGCTTTCCTGTGCAGGGGACCTATTATTTAGCAGGCGTCCATATAATGGTGTAGATAAGAACCGTCTGCATCCAGCTGAAAAAAGGATCTGTTTGTTACTGCAATAGTGCCTGTCAGTACTGTGGCATGCCAAGGACAACCGGCAACCCTACCACGACCACATAGTGTATCCACGGGTAAGGCACAATACACAGGGACCAATCTGCCCCCTTATTGTAGTGATCGTCCCTCTTGCCCCCTTAGTGTCTTGCCCTCTGCAGCTAGTTCAACTCACCTTTTCAATGTGCCACCACAGGTAGCTACATATGGCGTATTCGCTCCAAAAGCTTTTCTGGTTACTCTGGGCAAAGTTTTTTTTTAATAAATATGAATCAGATATCTAGTAGGCTGCCACTTCCATACAATCCTGGTGTCCCAGCGGTGTCTCAGTTTCTCTCTGCCTCCCTTCCTCGAACGAGGCCCTTTGCCAAAGGCCCTACATCAATGGTGCCAAGAACAGCATCTGTTGTCTCCATGTCAAACTAGGCACTGCACAACTTCTTGCAGTGCCGATCAACAGCTGCCATCTCCAACCAGGATCCGCTATGTTGACTGTGTTTTCTGCATGTCTCCTACACACCATATTGATTTTAACTGCTACTGTCATGTGCATCGTTTTCTCCTCCGTCGTCACCACTGAGGCCCATAGCAGGCCAGGTGATGCAGCGGTGATTTCCACATCCGCAAGGGACCAAATTTGCTGATGAGCCATCCTTAGCTCTGGCATGAGAAGTATCTATTCTGGATGGACGCTAGGAGCCATGGTAGAGTGCGACTTACTCCATCACACACATGGCCATGCCCCTAAGTAACTTTACTTCTGATGGATACTTTCAACTACATACAAAAAACAAGTGAGGGAGTGAAGAGGAAGTGTCTGGGAAGGGCACTGGAGGTGGATACGTCCTCCTCTGGAAATCTATACAAAAAAACACAAGGATCCACCTGTAGATGGGTTAGCGCAAGTGTCCTCACAGGTTAGAGTGTGTTTCCTACAATGGTTGAAAGCACACAGTGTTTGCGTAAATACCCCTCACACACCAAAAGGGCCCTTGGGTGTCGTGCTTCATCATGGGGGTCTTCCCGTCCCGCTGCGGGATGGGAAGTGCAACGACCTACGACTACGCGGGAGCACTGATCTTCAGTACTATGTGTGGTGTAGGAGTTCGTGAGAGGAAGGGTCAAGGGTGAGTGAAAAGGTGAGTTTAAAAACGACCTGGTGCCTATGGACTGAAAAACTTTAATATTCCCTGGAGCTGGTCCTATTAAAAGAGGTGGATCGGAGGTGTCCTGCGTCAATGTGCGGATGCTCCTATTTCTGTCAACATGTTTCGAAGCTCTGGGGCTTCTTCATCAGGACTATAACTGATCCCTTCTATTCTCACTTTACTAATGAGAATAATGTCGAAAAAGTGAAACTAGTGATATATACAGGTAAGTGAGGATGCAAGTAATCATGCACTGTATACAATACACTTTTGGTATTCTATATGTTAATTTTGTTTGATTAGAGACACTGCTCCATGAGCCTCAGAAACAGGTGGGAAGGGTGTCTCAACTGGATTAGTTGTCAGGACACTGCCTCGCTCAAATAACGCCTCCCCGCGGCCGCAAAGGGATCAGTTATAGTCCTGATGAAGAAGCCCCAGAGCTTTCAAGCATTCGAAATAGGAGCATCCGCACATTGACGCAGGACATCTCCGACCCACCTTTTTTAATAGTACCAGCTCCAGGGAATACTAAAGTCTTTGTCCATAGGGGCCAGGTCCTTTCTAAACTCACCTTTTCACTCACCCTTGACCCTTCCTCTTCCTAGTGCTCCAGCGTAGTCGTAGGTCGTAGCACGCCCCATCCCGCAGCGGGACGGGAAGACCCCCATGATAAAGCATGACACCAAGGGCCCTTCTGGTGTGTGAGGGGTATTTAAGCAAACACTGTGTGCTTTCAACCATTGTAGGATACTTTCAACTACAATTTCCTCATCTTGTGAATCAGTACCAAACAAATCTGGAAGTGAATCTGAGGAGTGGACTTCCACCAGGAGGAACATCCAAAATTACAACCCCAGAAGACTTGGCAATCCATAACAAGTGAAACCATGGAGAGATGCCCCTGTGACTGCTTTGCAAATGCCCAAAACTGAAACACCCAGTGCTAGGGCCATGGTGGTGTATTTCAACCTGGTGAAATAAGCCCTTAAGACCCTGTAGAGGACCCACAGTTTGAGGCAGGTTATGGTCTAATAATAACATCTGTTTCTAGACTGCCTTCTCCTTCTTCACATTGATGAACCCAACAAACAGTTGACAGTCAACACGTTACTCCATAGCTCTATCTAGAAACAAAAGGCAAGTGCAGGTTTGACCACAAAAGCCTCTCCTATTTAGATGCATGAGGTGGGAAAAAAAAAGCATTAGGAGAATGATACACTGCCTCATGTGGAAAGGTGATACCACTTTTGGGAGAAAGGACACACATGTTCGAAGTACCAAATTGTCAGAAAAAAAGATAGCCTATAGTGGCTAAATGAGAAGGTCTTGCATTTGCGGATGTGAACATTGAAATAATGGCAATAAGAAATACAGTTTGTTGAGTCAAAAGCCTCGGTGTGCAGGTGTGAAGAGGCTTAAAGGTAGTGCACATCAAAAAGTTTAGTAACAAAATAATTTTTTACAGCAATATAAGTAAAGGGAATAAGGGGTAATCTATGTAAAAGTCCTTTCAACGAACAATATTGCAATATGTAGTTTAAATATTGCAGGATGATCAAAGGGCCGATAAGTAACCCATAATTGTGCCAAAACCAATGAGTTGATGCGTCAGAGATAAACCAATTGCAGATTAATAGGAATTTTAGTCTGTAGGGCGATCGACTTGCTTCTCCTCACACCAGGTGACAAATTTACCCCAATGGCCAGAATTTAGAGTGGAAGAACGGCAAGATGGCACAATTATACCAACCACTTCCGAAGGGATATTAAATCCTTTTACTTGGCTCCAATCAATCTCCCATCATGGAGGGGTAGATTCTGGAGGTGTGGGTGCAATACTCGGCTGTGCTGTTGGGACAGATGATCACACTGAAGACGCAACCAAAGTTGGGTGTGTATGCTCAGAGTTGGAAGTTGTGAGTACCAAACTCTCCAAGCTCAGTGCTTGCGCCTGCATTATTCTTTTCCAGCACCCCAGGTATCAGAAGTGGGGTGGAAAGACACACAGGAGGCTGAAGTCTCAAAAAAAGATGAATCACGTCTTTTAAAAACCTTCTAGAGGGAAATGCTAGAGTGCAAAATACTGGCCAATGAGTTTTCTTAGGTGGAAAAAAGGCACGTCCCACTGTGCTGTGATGCCCTCTGCCACATCCACGAGCAGATTCCATTCATGGTCAGCAAGACATATATTGTCTGTCCTGACATTAAAAGATCCCACTAGATGACTGAGGGAGATCCCATGAGCTGCTAGCAAGCAACCACATTATCAGTGTCTGACTCATAGCCACTTCACTTGTTGCAGTACCAGATGGCAAAGCAAAACCAAAGGGGATGATGGACGGAGTGTTGAACATTGCAAGCACTCACCCCCAGTCAACTAATCTGGGTTTAATCCATCATCATTCTTTAGCTCACTCCGCCACCCCAGTTCAGGCATGGCCATATGCAAATCAGTCTGACCCTGTGCCTCAGGGGAACAGTCCAGCCCGAACTGCCCAACCATGTCTTCCCTGGACCGGAAACAAGCATCCTGGGACCTTTTTCTGGCTAATCAGCCCTCATCAGCCAGGCTAGCTTGAATCCAGTGGCAAAGTGAGCAAGGGACCCACGTCTGGACATACCCTGCCAACTTAAGGCGAACAAAGCAAAACCAAAGGGGATGATGGACGGAGTATTGAACATTGCAAGCACTCACCCCCAGTCAACTGACCTGAGTTTAATCCATCATCAATCTTTAGCTCACTCCGCCACCCCAGTTCAGACATGGCTATATGCAAATCAGTCTGACCCTGTGCCTCATGGGAACAGTCCAGCCCGAACTGCCAAGCCACGTCTTCCCTGGACCGGAAACAAGCATCATGGGACCAGATGGCAGTCAGGTTATCTGTTAGCACATGGACTGAACAACAACTGATGGGAGGCAGAAAGACTTTGAAATCCAGTCAGATGGCACACAGCTCCAAAAGATTAATCAGATGGTGCTACTCCACCAGAAACCTCAGATTTCCACTTCATCCAGGTGGTCTGTTCGAACAAGAGAGGATGCACCCCGTACCACAGCAACTTTGAGGGGGTACAGAGAACGGTCTGCCGCAGGTCAGACTGGGCTAAAGAATGGTGATGGATCAAACCCAGATCTGTTGACTGGGTGTGAGTGTTTGATTGGTTCTGATGCTCCGTCCATCACCACCCCCTTTTGTACCGCTTTGTTCGCCATAAGTTGGCAGGGTATGCTCAGACGTGAGTCCCTTGCTCACTTTGCCACTGGATTCTAGCAAGCCTGGCTGAAGACGGCTGAAATGCCAGAAACTGGTCCTAGGAAGCTTGTTTCCGGTCCAGGGAAGGCATGGCTTGGCAGTTCGGGCTGGACTGTTCCCATGAGGCACAGGGTCATACTGATTTGCATATGGCCATGTCTGAACTGGGGTGGCAGAGTGGGCTAAAGAACGGTGATGGATCAAGCCCAGATCTGTTGACTGGGTGTGAGTGTTTGATTGGTTCTGATGCTCCGTCCATCACCACCCCCTTTTGTACCGCAGGTCAGACTGGTGTCAGTCATCCACCACTGTAAGTGGCGCACAGTTTCAGAGGGACAGATGTGTATTAGGGGGCTCCCCAAAGTGTGGCCCATTGCAGACGCAAGTTCCATCAATACAGATGGTGTGATACCAGCAGGATGCAAAATGCCAACAGGCCCAGTAGCCACTGAATCACCAATGACAAAACAGTAGCTCTCGCATGAAACATCAGGATCATATGAGGTGGATTTGTAGAGCGCTGCTTGTCACCCCTGTGGGTATCCAGACGTTCGCTAGGTGAGTGTAAGTGTGTGGTTAGGCTTGGCCTTAACACAGGCAGTCTCAATGATCCCGCAAGACTAGTTGAATAGCCCAGTCTTCAGCTTCTTGATGAATTCAAGAAGTGATGAGGAGGCCCTAATTTGTTGTGGGAGGTCGTTCCAGGACATGGCGGCTTGGTAGGAGAATGATCGACCTCCCATTCAACGTTTGTGGATATGGGTGTTTGTGCGAGTGAGAGTGATGCTCAGCAAATTTGTCTGGTGGGTTGGTTAAAGTGAAGCCGGTGATGGAGGTATGCGGGCCCTATCTTGTGTAGTGACTTGAATATGTGTGTGAGAAGTTTCAATTGGCAGCACTTCTGGATGGGGAGCCAGCGGAGCTCTTCGAGGAGTAGTGTGAGGTGGATTTGGTGCATGAGGTCGATGAGATTGGCAGTGGCGTTTTGGATGTTTTGATTTCTGTGAAGGAGATGGGTTGGGATGCTGGTGCAGAGTGCGTTGCTATAGTCCAATCTTCTTGTGATTAGGGCCTGCGTGATGTACATTTGGTGCCCAGTGGGAGCCACTTGAAGATTTTGTGTAACATGCAGAGGATCTGAAATCATGAGGTGGTGATGGCGTCGACCTGGGACTTCATGGTGAGGTTGGTGTCCAGGATGAGGCCTAGGTGCCTTTCATAGTCGGTAGGGTTGGATCCAAGATCAGTGGGTCACCAGGTGGAGTCCCAAGGTGAAGTCTTATTCTCGAAGATCAGCACTTCAGTTTTGTCATTGATGAGCTTGAGACAGTTTTCTTTCATCCAACTGGCTACGCTGATCATGCATTGTTTGAAGTATGTCTTGGCGGTGACTGTCATCTGAGAGAGAAAAAAATAACTGGGTGTCATCGGCATAGGAGAGGATGTGGATTAATTTGGATCTGATGATGGTTACCAGAGGAGTGATGTATATGTTGAAACGTGTGGGGTTAAGTGATGAGCCCAGTGGGACTCAGCTGCTGACGTCCTTGGGTTCTGATGTGAACTTTGAGAGCTTGACTCTTGCCCTTCCGGAGAGGAAGGAAACTATCCATTTAATTGCTGGTCCACGTACTCCAGCTGTGGGGCAGTCTGTCCATAGTTGAGAATGGTGCGTGTGTCGTCTGAAGCTGCAATGAGGGCTACTTCGGTGCTGTGGTTGTTTTGGAATCCTGTTTGTGAGTCGTCCAGAAGTTTGTGGCATTCTAGGTGGTCTGAGAGTTGTCTGTTGATGGTCTTTTCAATACCTTAGGCTGGGAAGGGGGGCAGGGAGGTGGGTTGGTAGTTGCTGAGTAGTTCAGGATCGGCTGAGTTTTTTTTTCTTTTTAGGAGGGCAGTGATTTTGGAATGTTTCCAGCTATCTAGCAAGGTGGTTGTTTTGAGGGAGGTGTAGATGATGAAATTGAGTGAAGCACTGATCGTGACGCTTCCCAGGTTGAAGATTTGATGGGGACAGAGGTCTGTGGGAGCCCCCGATTTTTCTGTCTTCATTATTGCAGAAGTGTCCTAAATGGATAAAGGGTTCCACAATGTCCGTTGGTAAAGCTTTAGTTGATGAGGGTAGTAGGCTAGGAACGTCGATGGGTGTGGCTGGGATCAAAGTTGATGTAGATCCTGTTTTTTTTTTTGCCTGGAAGAAGTCGGAGAGGTTGACGATGGGGAAAAGTTCCTTGCAGATGTTGGAGCTAGATTCGATTTTCAGCATCAGGGCATTTTCTTGGTCTCTTTTACTTGATGATGATAGGGTCAAATTGCGACCTTGCAGGTGGTTCTTGCAGTGGTTCCTAATGTTGTTCTCTATTTTCTTTTGAGCGGTTTGAAAACGCTCTTGGATTCTCCGAGGTTAGCGTTGTACCATTTTGCTTGTTTGTTGAAGTATTGTGTTTGGTCTTTTTCAGGGGTGCCATGGTTTTGGCACACGTGGTGATCCAGTTGTTGAAGTTGTTTGTGCTGTTGATGAGGTTGTTGGTGGGGTCTGGTTAGTTTAGTTGGACGGCGTTGAGCAATTCTATTTCTGTAACTTTTTTCAGCAGCGGCTTGGGTTGTTGCTAGACTCCGTACGCATGGGTCATGGTCCTGTTATGTGGAAGTGGAAGATGGAGTGGTCCGTCCATGAGAGTGAAGTGGTTGACTTTAACCTTGTACGTAGAGGAGGACATGGGGTCCAGGGAGCGTCTGGTGATGTGGGTAAGGCTTTGTACAAGATGGGTGAGGCTGATGTTCTGCCAACTTTCGGGCAAGTTTGTGAAGTTGGAGTCCATGGAGAACTCAAAATGAAAGTTGAGATCGCCTAGGAGTATGAAGTCTCTGGTGCCCTTTGCAAGGGGTGAGGTGAGATCAGTGAGGAGATTGCTGAAGAGGGTGTGAGGTCCCTAAGGGTGCCTTTGGTAGTAGTTTTACTGTTCATCTGAAGCTTGAAGTGCATGTGTTCAATAAAAGTGGCTTCTGAGTCAGTGTAAGAGGTACACTTGATAGTATCTCTGTATATGATGGTGAGTCCTCCACAGGTTTATGAGGTCAGTCCTGGAGCAGGATTTTTTATCCAGTAGGAATGGCTGCTGCTATGTGCGGTGTCGATGTGGGTTGGAGCCTGGTTTTGGTGAACAGGAGGACCGGTCCATTGAAGTCGATGAGGTCCCAAATCTTGGTGAGTGCTTGCCAGGGGAGCGTGTGTTGATGAGCATACATGAGTGAGTGTTGTGGATATATGATGGTGTGTGAACGCGGGTCTTTACTTCTGACTTGGTGAGGGGCACGATGTGTATGTCGGAGATGGGAGTGGGTTTGTGGAGGCAGGTGAAGTGACAAAGCAAGCATGTTTAGTGGCAAAGCAAGCAGGCAAAGGGGCCCACCATGGACTGAGGTGCTGTTTGGCAGCAGCGTTCATGGAGGCATCCTGGGTTGAGCAGATGGAGTTCATTGGCAGTATAGCTGCGAGAGATGTTTGAGCCAGGGTTCCTGGTGCTGGGCACGGTCCAGGTACGGATGGGTGCAGATGGGCATGCCTTCAGCGTGACCTCTATTGAGTAGGGTCTTGGAGAGTAGGAGGGGCGCGTGGGCAGGCTCAGCAAGAGCAGGGAAGTCCAGCAGTAGAGCAGGAAAGTATGGCAGGAGCGGCTAGGAGGGAAAACGCAATCGGTGGAGCATGTTGGGGGTTGAGGGTATGACAAAATGGACCAAGACGCAAAATGGAGAGGAGAAGCAACAATGAAAACGGGGCAGTTAAGAGCAACAAAGGAAGCAACAAGGAGCAGTTAAACAGAAATTGGGGGGGGGGGCAATAGAACAGATGGAACAAGCAAGAAAAAGCATTTACAGAGTCAGGGGCAGAATGAGCACCTAACAAAAAAAAAAGGGCAGGAGATTAAACACCAACATGAGTCAGAAGAACAAGAAGAGGTCAAAGTCGAACTAAAGCAGAAGAGACGCTTGGGCACCTGCTCATTGCTTGAAAACCCCAAGGTGAACAATGACACTGTTTTCTGCAGGTGGTCTGAGATCAGTTGAAGTAAGCCCACTTTCACCAGTCAGTCGTTGAGGTACTGGGCCATGTGTTTCGGTCAGTTGCAAAGATGGACCATGAACACTGACACCTTTGTAAAGACGCGAGGGGCCGATGCAAGACTAAAGGCAAGATAGTAAAACGGAAGAGGTACGGTTTGCCCACAAAGTGAAGATACTGTCTGTGGGACTGCAGGACTGATGCATAAATGTATATGCCCTGAAGGTGCAGGGATAGCTAGCAGTCCAAGGGCAGCAAAATTAGTGACAAAATCTTCTTGAACCTCTTTTTGAGGAAAGGGTTAACACAGATCTGTCTCAAGCCCTTTTCCTTTTTGGGGACCGGGAACTGATGAGAGTAATAGCCCATCCCTTGATCTGCCTCTGGAACCCACTAACAGCACTCTAATCAAGCAACATCAAGAATTATTTTGAAACGATATTAGCAAGGATCTCGGACAATTGGGTGAAAGCAGGGAGAATCTGAAGAGTTTCCAGAAAGGGAAGGGGATAACAAAAATGGACAATCTGGAGGATCCATTGGTCTAATAGAACTGAGTGCCTGTGGACCTGCCAATTTCTCATCTTCGCCCCATTGGCCCCATATATCCATTCATGGACAAAACGAAAGGGGATTGGAAGTGTTTTCTGGAATATAAGAGGAAGGAGATTGATGCTGCTGCTCTCCTTGACCTTTGGCACTGCCGTTGCCTCTAGTGGCAAGACGATAATGTAGGTTACTGGATTGGCTGAATGGCTGCCGCTTGTGGAAGAAGGCTCATTTAGAGTAACCTTGGAACTTCCTCTACTGCCGGTGAGCCGTAGCTATGTTTTTGAAATGTTCCAGAACACTATCAGCCTCTTCTCTAAAAAGGATGGCTGGATCAAAGGGAATATTCGTTAATTAAGCCTAAATGTCTCCAGCAAATCCAGGTGCACCCAGGAATGTCGCCTGATAATGACTGTTTCCATTGGTTGAAAACAGAGACTGTACTGTCCAAACCGAAATGTAAAATATATTGAGCTGCATCTTGTCCATCATGGAACTTTTGGCTGAAGGTGTTATTAGGTCCAATTCTCTTGAACCCCCTTCCAGGAAACATTGTATTAAAGGAGTTAGGATTCACCTTGCAAGTGGGGGCTGCAGCACAAGACTCTAGGGAGTGGGATGCTGGGGCAAAAACATGGGCCCATCAATAGCCAGTCTGTGATGCCTAGCAGTTGGGCACTTCACCGCCAGCACAGAAAATGGTTTAGTCCAGGTTGAAATAATCGGAACCTGAAACCTGTTAAATAGTGACAGTGATTCAGAAATAGAGGGTCCTGGTTGCAAAATCTCTGTAGGAACATTGGCTTTTGTCTCCTCAGTGGGGAGGATTAGTTTTAGCATTGCTGCTGCCCTCCTAACCACAACTTTAAAATAAGCAATTTATTTGAACAGAGGTCCCAAAGGGGAATCAAGGACAGATTCAGCTATGGTACTTAAGCCCCTGCCATTCTATAAGTGGAGATATAAGCTAGTGCTAGTATGAGTAAGAGAGTGCAGTAGGTTTCTGCCTCTTTTTCATCATCACGTTAGGAAGGTGGAACACCTTGCATTGGGTAAGAGTCAGACCCAAAAAAATAGCCTCCATCCTCAAGAAGGATTGCTGTTGAGGTAGACAAACTGGAGGGGAGTCATATTCCAAAGCAATATAAGGTAACATAGGTTGAACCCTAGCTGAGGAAAGATCCAGATCTGGGGCCCGAGCTGAAGTTGGATCCGGAAATAGAAGTGGAGTCACTGATGGGGGAATGACAGGTGAGACCTGCAGCACAAGGGTGAAGCCCAGCTCAGGGCAGCAGATGGCGAAGATGGTCTTCATCCAAGGTTGTTAGGTGTGTAGGTAAAATGCGCCATCAGCAATACGACTCAAGCCTTCATTGGGTCTGCGGGGCCAAAACATACAACACTGGGACCCAAAATCAGTTTGAATGTGTGTACTGTGGCTTATTTGATGGCCTCAACTTGCTGCATATATGACGAGGGCACCAGGAACTCAGGGCACACTGGCTTCTGGTAAGAAGAGGCAAAACCAGCATCAGATTTCTAAAATGCAGACTATAATTTGTCTCCCAAGATTGGGAGCATCTGGATAATGAACAATCTCACTTACTTTTCATATGCTTTTCAACTTGTGCTGCTACTTTCCTGACTAGGGCATGCTGAACCGGGACAGACTCAATGACCAGGATCAGGATCCATCCTGCTTTTTGTGCATCTTACAGTTTGACTACCTGATCCCAGATGGCTTTGGGGTGCATCATGTAACATTAGTTAAAGGACAGGGAATCCTGTTTGGTGTAGAGGCATCAAAGACAAATCTCATGCAGATACATAACCCGCATATGCGTCTGGCACATGCAATATGGTTTATAAACAGTTGTTTTTGAGGGGGAATCCATGCACACTAGCGAAAAATTTCAAAAAGGGCTTAGGTAAAGTACAGACCTCAGTAGAACTGGAGTTTGGATCCATGTTGAAGTCCATGGACATGAAGGTACTGAGGAATCTGCACTTAGAAATATCAATCAGGAGAATGAAAACTATAGTAGTATAAGAGAACTGTAAATTATTTGGTAACAGCACAAAGTTCTGGAAACCATTCAATCAATGCGCATTGACAACCTGTATTTTTCGGTAAGGTGACTCCATCAAAAAACCTCTTAAAAGACACACTGCACTTTGTATAGGACACAGCATTTCCTCAAAAGAGACAAATACTTTAGAATATAATTATATTCTTGTCACTTTAAGTGCCACTCCTTATGTTAAAACATCCAACATGATCCTTCCAAAGCTTCTAACAAAAGGTAAAGTACAGGCGGATATTTCAGCCTGAGATTGTCAATATCCATAGACTGAGATTTACACACAATAATTCCTGTTTCTATCAAACTTTTTCTACAAGTGATGGGGTAGGAGAGGGGAACACTAATTGCCAACCTCTTCATAGCATACACTGGGGAAGGAATTATTATATCATACAATTAAACCACTAATATACCTGTAATATTTACTAGCATATACAGAATTTGGAAAGAAGTGGGGGATATTCTTAATTCCATAGTAATTCAGTGATTCTTAGCACTACATCACTTTCACCAAGAAATTCTCCTGGGCAAGCATACCTTTCTTGGATATACATCACTATATCTATATAAAGAAAGAAATCCCCACCTGGAAACTGCAGAAGAAAAGAAACACACAGCCACACAAAATCTGTGATATTCAGTGATGCCATGAGGTACATCCACACATCTTCCGATGAGACAATTCAACACACTTGTTTCCACTTTCTGCAGAAAGTACTCACAGCATGAGAAATGGAGAGTACATTTAAATTAAAAGTTCACACTGTAAACTGGCCTAATACAGAGAAGGCAGAAATACAGAATGGGCATTATTACTGGTAGGCTGTCACCAGGCAGCCGCCTAAGTGAAAAAGATTATTAAGTACGCAAATAATGTATCCTGCCGAGATAAGAAAGGCACTATCATGAAACCTCCATTTTTGACACACATACAACAAGCAGAAAATCACAGGCTCACAACCGAAGAAAATTTAAACGGATCAAGAATTGAAGGCAAGTGGAAAAAGCCTATACAATGTAAACAAAATGCAAAAACTGAACCGTAGTGGCACATAATTTGTAATTCCACGGCAGAATCAAGCACACCTTACTCAAGGGAAACAACTGCAAATCAACTACATTTTTGCATGTTATTATTCAATGCAAGGAATGCCCACAGGGTGAAACTTGTCAGAAGCTCCAAAGACCAAAACAAAGGTTTAAGATCAGAGCTCGCAAAATAAAAAACAATGGGTCAGACAAAGTGAATACACAGAATATGACCTGTCAGTCAACGTTTTGAAGTAAGGGATGGGCCTTGTAAACAAATGGAACTTTACAACTTGGAAGGTCAAATAAATAAAGACCAGGGTAAGAGGAGTACCCATCAATATTAACAAAATGGTATGCCTTTTCGGTTAATCACGGTTACCTATTTTTGAAACATGCAGCATACAGCAGGGTACACAAGCATTCTGAGCATAGGGAGCTACTTCTTTACATATCACTTCTAACAAGCCCTAAACTGTTTGGGTTTTTTCAAAGCAAACTATGTGCACCTTTGCAGGTTTTTTTTCCTGGATCTCAACAGGATAGGGAAGGTGGCAGGCACCAAATGGTCAGTGTGTGTATTTCAGGGTAGGCCAGACCAACCTCCCTCCTATCATAGTCGGCAAAGGTCCTAGAGAAACTAATCAACTGAAGACTCACCAACCACCAGCTGTTTGATGTCCTGCAGTACAGATTCAGGCCCCACATTACAGAAAAAGCACTCATCTCTGCCACAGACAACATCTGCATGATCATTGACGGAGCCCTTATTTTCCTGGTCCTCTGTGCAGCATTTTACGTGGTCTCACACCCCATCCAAATCAGGTGATTGCACACTACTGGCATCCAAGGACACACTGTTGGCTCTGCCCCTTCTTAATGGGTAGAACACAACATGTCAGCTTGGCCACTTACTACTTTGAATTCAGCAAACTCATCCGCAGAGTGCCTCGAGGTTCATCGCTTAGCCCCATCCTCTTCAACGCATACATGATCCCTCAGCCAATGTCATCCATTTATCACGGGAAGATCCTCAACACAAGAAACAAGTTCGCTGCCTGCATCACAAACTTGATGAAAGCCATCTGTCTGAAGCTCAACACCGACAAGACAGAAGTAGTGTTCTTCAGCAAGAACACCTCACCATGGGATAACAAAAGGTGGATGACTGAGCTGGGATCCACACCCAGCACAGATACCAGAAACCTTGGAATAAAAATCAACAGCAAACTGGACATGACCACACAAGTCAATGCCGTCACTGATTGCTCCTTCCAAACCCATAATATGCTGAGAAGTCTTCAAATGGCTACCTATCAACACTAGAAAAATTGTCACTCATGCCCTAGTCACTAGCAAATTGGACTACAGGAATACCCCCTATTCCCGGATCACCAAGCAACATACTAGACGACTATAAACCATCCAGAACTCGCCAGTAGCCAGACTCATCCTCATCCTCCCACATATCACACCACACAGAGCTCCAGTGGCTCAAGATATACAAACGTGCTAATTTCAAACTCTTCACATGCACATTCAAGGGACTACACAACTTAGGCCCCGTCTACCTTAACAGTTGCATCTCCTTCCAACAACCATCCAGACACCTCTACAGGACTCCTACGGGCACATCTCATGCATACACAGAGCAAATTAGGAGGAGAAGTATTCTCTTATATCGCTCCTAACGCATGGAACAGTCTCCCAAACAACACCAGAACCTCCTCCTCTCTTCTTGAATTCTGTAAGAGGCCGAAGAACTGGCTTTTCGATCAAACAACCTACCATAGGCGTGCACACATACACACATGCTCCGTGCCAGGATACCCTCATGGGGGACAGTACACTTTACAAATACATACGTCAGGCACTCTTGACAGACATGCATGTATTGGACAACGCATTATTAATAGTCAAATTATCATGACCACTGCCTAGAAAAAGATGTTCAAGACATTCTTCACTTAGTTGAACATCACCAGACAATTGGGATATTAGAGTAGAAGATTTAAACACAAAATTAGGACCCTATGTTAATGCAATGAAAATAGAGCAGCTGTAGGGGTATCGATTTTGAATCACTTCCGGTCCCCGGATAGACATGGTGTCTGCGATGCGTGCATGAGAAACAGAACACTCAATTGTTCCAAGGTGGCAGAGCTGCTTCCTACTGGCCAATAGGTTCCTAAATTTAAGAAATCCAAAGTGCACTGGCATGTAGTAAACTATCATAAGCCTCACACAATCTAATAGAATGTGGGTCACTTTGAAGAATTTTAAAGGGAAATTTGATCAGAAGGTACACCAGAAACATGAACTAGTCTTAAAGGGACGAGAGTTGACAAAAGGGCCTCTAAAAACTGACTAGAGCCAGCTGATTCAGATATTGTTAGGCTAACTTTGAAGCCATGAAGCAGAATATGGTAAACTATCACTGATAAATAATGGGGCTTGATGTATAGTGGGGAGTAAATAGAAAGTGTTGAAAAACAACTTATAAACAAGGGAACAATAATCAACTATAAGAATTTTGAGGACAGTGTACACAAGCCACTCTCTGGCCACAAAAACCAAGAATTGATTACCAGAACATGATTGGATCACAGCATAAAACTAAAGATTCCACACTGTTCTAGAAGGTTAAAACATTGGGCATAATAAGAGAAAATACGTTCCTCAAAAGACCAAAATATCTCAAGCTGTTAGGGAATGACTATTCGGAGGTCATATTTTTGTCAAAAAATTTCCAAGAGAACCCTCAAAGAACCAAGAATAAGAAGGTAACAACATCATGCAGAAGAAATTAAAAGTGTGTTCTCAACCTCTTCAAAACAATTTCTTGGATTTTTTGACAAAATAGTAGGAATTTGATTTTTTTTCAAATCGCCCATGTGTAAAATTGTGCAATGTAACAATCTTTATGAAAGTGTTCAGGTCACCATTTATATTAAGGTGAAGATCAAAAACCCAATAGGTCTCTTAGCGTCACAGACTTAAGAGGTCAAGATATATAGCAAAATAATTCTAAAAAAAGAAAACATGGCCAGGGGGCCCATCAGCTTCTAAATTCATAACAAGAAGGCTTCAGATAAGACCCTTCCTATGACTGCTGAAGTCCTCATCTTTCATGATAATTAAATTCACATGGCAAAAAACTATTTATGTAGTCTTTACTCATTTAGAAACAAACCATGACCAAAGATAGAAAAAAAATCTTTGGCCTGCAGCTAGGCTGTCTATTAACTGTACTTGAAGTCATTAGTGCAGGTGAGTAGTGTCAAAGTGTTTATTGCCCCACACAAGGCCGATGTGGTTGCACAACAAAGACATTACTAGAAGAACATGATCAAGATAACAAATGAACTACACTAAAAATAACACACTGGGACACTTAAAATGATAAAGCAAATAAAAAAAGATTGTGAGGTTAAAATGCTGGAAATGGTTATGACCTTTACTTATTTGGGTGTTATTTTTCCCACCTCAACCACATAACTAAAGAAAAGACAGTGCCCTAAAGAATGATAAGCTTCACCAGATGCTTTGCCACAAGCATGCTTGCCTATTTCACAGCAATCACTCAAGCAAAAGATGACACCATTGTCACCTACAAAGCCAAGGCACAAACAACCTAAAAAAATCCCAGAGAACAGAAATGGCATGAATGCTACTACAATAATGGAAATGCATCCTCTCGCACAGTACCCAAACATAGGCATGCCAAGCAACCGGCAGCTTTCTACGAGTAGATTTTCAATTCTACATGACGTCACTGCTTTCAAAATCTATTCTGAAATAAATTGCCTGATTTATTCCTGTCTAAAAGAGATCACATACCTCAATGAAATATAAAAAATGTAAAGACCAAAGTGAGCAAAATGCTGTAAAGCTCAACCTCTGCCAACATATATTGCTGTTCACTTCAAACAGAATAGAACAAATCGGTGAAAGAATGGTTTAAAAGACAACAGGGTGAAACTTAAGAACACAGAATACTTGAAACAGGCTATCTGGAAATTATCCCATAGACAAAGGTACCCACTACATTACTATCTTTATTTAGTTAACCTTCCTGAGGCAGAAGCTCATTGAATATTGGTAAAGACGGAGAAAATACATGGACTACATGACCTAGGGAGAATAAGGACCTGTGAAGGAAAATGTATAGAGAACATCTAAAACAGCTAAAAGCCTGCAACTGGTATAAAAACCTGGAACCCTCATACTGTAAAAATATCGGACGTATAGAACCGCTAGGAGATAGCTGCCCTGCTCGTGTGAGATCGAGTCCTAAAAATTACAGTTAAAGTAGCCACTTTTCACAAAAAAGGTCGACCTTAAATCCCACACCAAGAAAAAAACAAATTTTGTTTAAAATACAATCTTTTACAATACAAAAGTACAAGACATTAAGCATGAGAGTTCCATATAAACATTCTGCAGCGTTGCCTGTGTTCAGCAAACTGGAAGAAAAATTAACTGGTTGTATTTGGGTAAATCATGTCTTAACCTTCGAAGTGCACTTTCACATTGGCTTTATGCAGTTTATATATTTTGCATAATTTCCTCCCATAATAATGATCTCATGTCTTTATTTTTGATAAACCTAATTTAATGTTTTTATGGAAAGATCGCAGATGCAGAATGCCAAATTAAAAAAGTTGAAAAAATCCTGATAAGCTGGACTAAACAAAAAGAAATAAACAAGCACTGGAAAAGCCAACAGGTCTCACCTTGTGACCTATTCGCTTTTTTCCATGTTTTTTAGATATGCTGCACCGCATTCATGAAGCTGTGCAGCAAGGCTAACGTTAAAAACAAAAAATAAACAAATGCCTTTGACAGAGCTTCCGGTTTCATTCTGTGTGTGTGCACCAAGAGTTAGATTAGTAACAAAAACAAAAAAAAAGAAAAAAAACACGCGCAAAAGCATTTTTCTTTTTAAAAGCGGGGAGGCACAGAAGCAACATGGCTGAGGGTTGGGGAAATGAGAGCAACATGAGGAAAGGCGGGCGCGAACAGCTAAACACCAAGAGGGTGGGGGTGAATGGCCAAGCAACACCTGGGAGGGTAGAGGAGAACAGTGAAGAAACATGGAAGCGGATGCGAAAACAGTGGAGAGGGTTGGAAGGAAAATGAAAGCAAAGGGGAGGACAGGAGTGGAAGGAATAGGGAGGGTAGGAATGAAAGCTTCACCGGGGTTTTTGGAAGCAAAATGGAGGGTACGAGTGCGGGAAGGAACGTGGGGAAGCCGACAGGTGCGTGCAGAAGGGAGGGGGGGGGCAGTAGTGCAACAGAAAGCAGGGGGAGAACTGTTCATTAGAGAGATGGCTCAAAAACACACGCATTCTTATGAAAAGAATTGTGCTTGAAAGGCAAGCATTTCCTCTTATTACTTAACGCTCTACTTGCTTTCCGCCATAAGCATACACTTAGTGCGTGTCATACTTTTAACATTTGTACATCTGGCCACTGTCTTTCTAAGACACTTGTGCTTTGTATAGTAAATTGTGAACTGATGGTATCTAACCTATTTCTTTTTCCTGATTCTCAGCTGTCAGTGCAAAAAGAAAAGAAAAACTCATAGCCACTGTGTGTTTCTACTAATACCAATCTGTCTGCACGCACAGGCTGTAGGTTTCCAACTCCGCTCGTTTCTGGAATAACTCCCAGTTTTCACATTTAGTTTGGACGAATAAAAATCTGTGGATCTGTCTGGTGTGTATAAAAAACATCATTGAGAACAGTAAACAGATGATTTTCATCTACACATGCTTGTAGGTTCACAAAGGCGTCTTGTAGAGCAGTTTTGCAAACCACTTTAAAGTTAACATGTGGCACATCAGAGCACAACTGGGGCAAAGCAACCACTTCAACACGATTTGTGGGTCTCGAGCAATGATTACCTTTATGAATTTGGCAGCACGTAAAGCCAGATTCACTGCTATGTTCGTAAACAACAGCTATCTGCAGATCACAAAGATCACAAACCTACAAACAGCAGTACAATACCTGGCTTGTCTCCTTACACCCAAATTACTCGTTACAGAAGACCACTAACCGAGTGCTGGGGCATCATTAGGACTTTCTCTCACTGAGAGGCATCAACAGTCTATGGGCCCTTTATCTGAGGCTAAACATGCCTTCAGACTTAGGGGAAAAGACTGAAATTTAAGAACTGAAAACAAGTTCAGCACTAAAGCGGAACAGATTTCCTGTTTTCCCAAACTCCTAAAGCCTCAGACCCAGCATGCACAAGCTTCCCAACCTCAACTATGCGCTTTAGAGCGCAGAAGGAAAATCAAGTACTTTACACCCATGCGTGCAAGTACTTTGGTTGTTCCTAGAAAAACCATGAAAAATTGATTGCTCCATGA
This sequence comes from Triturus cristatus, assembly GCF_964204655.1. Classification (NCBI taxonomy): domain Eukaryota; kingdom Metazoa; phylum Chordata; class Amphibia; order Caudata; family Salamandridae; genus Triturus; species Triturus cristatus. The sequence continues at coordinate 429,862,948 of NC_140593.1, forward strand.
AAAACACAGCTGGAAGATGGTGCACACAAATCCCCTTGACAACAACCAGGCGTACAGCACATATGGAACTTGCTGATTCAAACTGCATAAGCAGAGCTCCCCTATGCAAACACAAACTTTTATCAACCTGCTACAAGAACGAACATCTGATTTTACTCATTTGTGCTTATTTCGCTCAGGTGGTTGCAGGTAGCGGACACTGCCACCCATATTTGAGCACCGGGACTTCTTATTCATCATCTGACTTTGACCCAGAGCAAAGTAATGTGGGAAAAGGGAGAAAGAAGGAGCAACGAGAAATCGGGAATGAAAAAAACCTGCAAGAGTGAGGTCAAAGAAAGGAAGTGCAGGGTGGAGGAAGTAAGGAGAATTTTTGAGAGACGCAGACACCAAAATTAGGGTAGAAGTGCTTTATTAAGTAAAGAGGAACAACCCCTGGGCACGTCCTTTACAACAACAACTGTCCTCTCAAGTGAGGTCCACCTTCCAGAACATTGGAAGTCTGGCAACCATCACTAGGACACATGACTAGTTGCTAAGACACAACAAGAATGTATTGAAATCTAGGATGCAAGGGCATTTGTCAACTGCCGTGTTTTTTTTATTTATAATGCACCACATCCTTTGTGGTTCGTTTTAGGACAAGAATGCATGTTAGGCATCCGCTGAGCAATGACTGCACGCAAACTGTATTGTTCTTTTGCTGTGCAGTTCATTAACAACAAGCAGCAGCAATTTTACCAGAGATTATTTACACAGTTATAAGACTTCATGATGCCTGTGAACGGTGGGTAGCCATATTTAGAGACAATGAACACATTTGCTAGTGGGCGGTAGCGACAAGGTACAATCTGCAGTAACAACCCACAAAGTAGAATATAGAACAACGTTTGTTCCCATTTATTCATAGTTCTGGTTCAGAGGGATGCAATCCACCTCTGTAGTTTTACCTTGTACAACAAATGCGTGTTTTTCTTGCAAAACCATATACTCTTAACTTATCTCCAGACACTTCCAGTTCGATGAAGTACAGCTGTTCACTGTATCAGGGGGAACATAAAAGCTTGCCTGTGAGTGAAGGCAGAGTGGACTACAATATCGAAAACAAAGTTAAGGAGACCACTCGTTCATTGGTCTTATAGCTTTCACAAAGAACTTAAGGAAGGGAAAAATGTCATGCCACAAAGAACTAGAACAACGCACACCTCAGAACACACTATGTCGCTATATATTCTGTCTGTTCGTTCCAGCTGAATGAGGAGGGTGTTAGAGTTCTTACACAATGCATGCTCTGAACCAAAAACTTTAATAAAAACATACACTATAATGGAGCAGCGTAATTTATGCACCGCACTTGCATGTCTAAATTATGAAATTATACACATATAACCGACATATTCACTGTGTGCTTTAACTTCATTAACACGTGTGAAGCATTTAAGCGTACCGAGAAGTAGCCATTGTAGGAATTAGAGATTTACACATGCATTCTGTAATGTTTAATTGAAACATGTAAGCATGTATTCTTTATTCACATTTTTACACTTCTACCTCAAGTTATACTTGCATATGTAATCATGCACTCTCCTACATTTACATATATTTTTTAACCCCTTTGCTGCTAGACCCCCACGCTAAGCCTTTATTTTTGGCTATTTTTGGCTATGTGGGGTAGTTTGCGCTTAGGCCCCTGTAACTATTTGATCGTATAAGGTATCTACGCCAAATTTGCATCCTTTTCTTCCAACATCATGAGGATTTTAAAGGTATCCAGCGTTTATTGATTCCCCTAGAGGGCACCCAGAAATTAGCCAAAATACTGTTACATTTGTGTGTTTTTTTGGTAAAAGGGGAAAAAGTGCTGCATAAGAAAGCGTCTGTTTTTTCCCTGCAAATGGTATCAACAAAGGGTTTGTGGTGCTGAAATCGCAATCCTCCCAGCTTTCAAAGACTGACAGACTTTTGTCAGAAAACCAAAATTCTTTACACAGTTTGTACTTTTACTAGGACATAACCTATTTTTGCTATTTTATGTGCTTTCAACCTCCTTCCAGTTAGTGGCAGAAATGGGTATGAAAGCAATAATGGATCCTGGAAAGCTATACATTTCAGAAAAGTAGATAACATTCTGAATTCAGCAAGAGGTCATCTGGGTAGATCCTTCAAGGTTTTTTGCATATAAACTAACAATTGAAAATAAGACAAATTGAAAATGGGTTGAAAAAAGCAGCCATTTTGGCCAATGTTTTCACCTGTAACTTCTAAGTATGACAGATTTTTTAAATCAATATACCGTTACACCCGCTGGACCCTTCTGGTTGTGGGGATATACAGGACTTGTACGTTCACCAAGACCCCGAGGAACCCAGAGCCAATACCTGAGCAGCGTCATGCAATATGTTTTTCATTGTGTACCGGGCATATAGCAATTCATTTGGTAAAATATAAAGAGTGAAAAATAGGTATCAAAGACACCTATGTATTTCCGAAATAGGAACAAAATATAGAGTTTAGAAACAGTAGCTATTTGCACAGCTCCAAAATTGTGAGTACCCATACAAGCATGTAAATTATAGGACATTTTTCAAAGTGACTTCTTTTTTACACATTGTCATACATTTGCAAGGCTGAAATGCATCGAAAGTCAATAGGTAATAAATGTTGCTCTACAAATCTGTGTTCCTCTAAGTCCCCCAATAAAAATGGTACCCCACTTGTGTGGGTAGGCCTAGTGTCCGCAAAAGGAAACTGCCCAAAACGCACCGTGGACAAACTTTATGTTTACAGTGAAAACTGACCCTTTTTTTGCAAAGTGCATAGCTGTGGACTTTTACATGGAAAATTTGATCCGCACACAATGAAACTGTGGCGAAGAAGCTGAGTTCTTGCACACTGTTAAAGATATTAAGTTGAATTTTAAAGCTCAGGGTTATGAGAACATGTGCCTAGAGATGGCAGAGAAAAGAGCAAAGACACTAAATAGGAAGCAGACCCTGACAATGAATAGCAATACATAAAAAAAGATCGATAACAGAAAAAGTATGGAATCTAAGAACAATGTGCTATATATAACAGTATAATCAACACAGTAACCGCATTTAGAATGTGCTGAGGAAGAACTGGTCAATGCTGAGCATGGATACAAATCTTTCGGATATTGTTCCATGTAAACCTAAGGTGGTCTATCGAAAAGGTTTTACTGTTAAACAGAAGCTTTGTCCCAGCTATGTAAAGACAATGGACACGGGTAAAGCAATAAGTACTTGGCTACCGAGTAAACCAAATGGCTTTTATGTGTGTGGTAACTGTTCGATATGCCGAATAGGCAAGAATAAAACTACTGAATTCATGTATAACACCAATAAGACATATAAAATCATGTCTTTTATTAATTACAACACTACCTATACAATTTATGTTATAGGTTGTGCATGTGGAAAGATTTATGTTGGCAGCAGTATACGCTGCCTTAAAGTGAGAATACAGGAACAGGTGCGCGCAATAAAAAATATGGATGAGAGGTACCCTATTGCAATGCACATAAAGAATGACCATCCAGAGAATAAAGACATTTGGTTCCATGCTATAGAGCATTTGGCTGTAGGGGAGAGAGGAGGTAATAGAGAACTTTTCCTCCGTCAGAGAGAGGCAAAATGGATATGTACCCTAAGGGAAATGTATCAGGGTCTGACTGGTAATTTAGAAATGCACTATTTTTTTTATAAGACTTCATCCATCATGTCCTTAGATATATGTCCTGTCTCCTAATAGACTCTGGAAGTGGGAAAAACATAGCATGATTTTCTGAAATATATGTGACGGATATGGGACTAGATGAATGTATTTCCGATTTGATGGAAAGACTGGTTACCTTGCTAGACTAACAAACTGCCTATATGCAATATATGGCTGTCTACTGAGAAATATTGCAGTTGATACATCTATACCTGCTTTATTTTTAATATAATGGAAAGAAGGGTGACCCTTGAGATAAACAACACTGATTAACGAATGCACTTGTGCATGGACTTGTATGTGTCATAATTTTTGAATAAGTGATTAGGAATGTAAATGAGAAAATCTATTTATTTAGTGTTATTATAATAGAGAATTATCTGACTTTGTACCTTCTCTGAAGCTTTTTGAGAAAAGAATGGACATATAAGAGCGATTTGTATGACTGATAGAATTGACATAACTTATCGTGACTTCCTCATACAAGAACCTTTCTGAGGCAGATATAATCGTTATGACCTATGGTGTAATATTTTCATTTATTGGGATATTGAGACTAAAATAATTCAGGAAAAGATTATAATAGTGGTGGAGGTACTTTTCCAAGATGGCCGCCCATGATCGACATAGTACTATATAGGCAATAAAAAAATTAGCAATTTCCAATTTCGAGTGTCATTAAAGAATAGATAGTCTATTGACGATACAACAATAGTTTATTTCATAATGACAGACTAATGACTAATGATTATAATAGTGGTGGAGATACCATCTTATGATGGTCGCATGTGATCAACATTGCACCACATAGATAATAAAATGAGCAGTCCGTATTTTTGAGTGTCATTGTAACATATAAAGATGATTATTATAGTGGCGGTGGTACCATTCCAAGATGGCCGCCCGTTATCGATATAGTATCATCTAGATAATAATAAAATGAGCAGTCCGTATTTCCAAGTATGACCAAAGAATAACAAGTCTAACAACGATTCAACTAAGTTTATCTTATATAGATAGTTTACAATGGGACCGAGAATTGAAATTATTATAGTGGCGGTGGTATCATTTCAAGATGGCCGCCCGTTACCGATATAGTATCATCTAAATAATAATAAAACGAGCAGTCCGTATTTCCAAGTGTGACCAAAGAATAACAAGTTTAACAACGATTCAACTAAGGTTATCTTATATAGATAGTTTACAATGGGACAGAGGATTGAAATAATGTCACTATAAACTTATAGGTTTAAAGTGAGAACCCTGTGTAAGATGGCGGATCTGCATTTCCGCTAAGTATTCATTAACGCATGCGCTAGCTTGGGAGCCAAAGATTTAAAAGCCTGCGGCTCTTTCATCTCAGCTTTACGGCGTCATATACTGACAGAGGAACAGCTTGCCCGGGACGGATTTTACGGTAAATAGTCTTATAGGAACGGCTTAACTGTTGACTATGGTAAACAGATGGAGAGGAACTGCTTAACTATTTACTACGTACAATTATGGAAATCTGTTCGGATAAGAACTATATTTGTAACCGAACTAGTGCTTGATAGCTATCGTTTTAATACGTGTATTTATGATCGGTAAAGACGTGAGAATTGTGCTTGCTACAGCGGGTTTTTTGCCTATGCAGGTAACATATGCTATGGGCTCTGGGATGCCATTTTTTAAATACTGCTCATTGTTGATTCTCAGTATAATTATCGTATATATAACGGTCTTAATGAATACTATGAACTCTGGGACATCTTGGGCTATATGCTGCTCATTTTTAACTGTCATTGAAATTGCTTAATACGTAGCGGTTTTGATGCATATTTCTTGGTTTTATATTGCGTGTAGTTACGCTGATATGATAATAATATAGAGATAAAGCGACTATGTATATCATTTCGGGTCATTTAAGCTAACAAGTACAACTCGCGTTGGGGCATGGATTGCAATGCATCATGTGCCTTCTCTTATTTCATGATTAGTATAGAATTATTTGTATAAACAACGAAACAGTGATTAATATTAGACTAGTAGAGCTTGTTAATAAAACAGTGTGGGAAAACAAAAATATTTTATAAAAGAACCCTCACTCACCAACCTAGTTGGTGACATGCTTCATCATCGGGTTCCCACCAAGGAGGCAGAGTGCCTCCCTGGTGTGCTACGACGCCTGAGTTACAGCGGAGCAGGTTTTTTTTGGAAGTGATTGTGAAAAGTGTGCTGGGGGTATAAAAGATGGCTGGTTTTAACCAACAATGATTTAGTCCAGGTAAACCAACGACCATTAAAAACCAAGTGGGACGGACATCAACTGGCTGGTTAGGATAACCAGAGTTGTCCGATTTAAAATAAGTGTAAGGAAATGGCCGACATGTTTCAGCTTGTGTTGCAATTTAGCTAAGCATTCTTCAGGACCGGGTGAGGTTCCACGGCTAAGGCGCACCCTAACCTGTGGAATCGTGCTCGTGGTAAAACTTACGGTTCTACCGAATAGGCCTCCTGGTATTTCCTGGGCCACTAAATTCTGCAAGAAAAACAAACAAAACACACATAAACTTATACATGTGAGACGATGATTGGTTGTTGTATTCACATTGATTTGGTGCATAATAAATTTGGTAACCCCGTGCTGTGAAAAGGGAACAAGTGTATTAACAATTAAGCCACTGATGCCCCTGAAACGGGCATTCACGTGTTGTTTTTTACATCCGCTCTCGATCTGTCGTCGAGGGATCTAATTACAGGTCACTGGCTGTGAGTAGTTTCGACATTTTATTATTGAAAATGTCAAGCAATAATATGCTTAAATGGTGGCATTGGCCGATATGATGCTCGTAATAGCCGACTCGTGAAAGTATTAAGCATACAACCGAAGCGCCAGCGGTGTGAATCAAGCGCTAAGGCATGAGTGCATGCGTAACAAGAAAAAATTAAAATAAAACAGTAGCATAAAAATAGTGGTCCACTTACTCATAACCAGTATGCGTTTTGCGTCATGGGTCCGAGACAGGGGTAGTGAGCTATAGTATCTAAAAAGAGCAAATAGCCGCATCAGAGCTTGTAACTCGGATTTCGTATCCGTTGGACATACATCACTGTGCCCCAAAATGAACAAAACAAAACAAAACTTACTCCCATGCTCGCACACTCCCGCGGGGGACCTCACGCTGTCCTACTTGGCCCGGATGTTACTGAGTCACGGCAAAAACCGGAAATAAATTGCCGGTTCCGAGTCACGTGACACCAACTAGGTGCGCGTGACGTCTTGTGTCTATTTCAAGAATGGTAAAACAACTAGAACGCTGCTAAGTGAGTTTTTTATTATACAAAAAAACTTTAGTAGACCATATCGGAGACACACGGGCATACAGAGGCAAAATGCATGTTGATGCCTAATTTACTATGAAATGATGGGGATTCCCTGTGGTCTATCTAAATTAGTGTTTATCCAAAAGGAAAACAAACGGAAAAGAACCCTTTGGAGAATTTAATACAGTACTTATATTCGTTTGATAGGTGGACAGACTTGTGTCCACACGCTGTCAGTTGTCAATCTAAATTCAGATTCTAAATTTTGGCGTCAGATCAAATAGGATCAAATAGTATCTCATGCCATATCCGACTATACCAATTATAACTGAGTTAATGGTAAGCTGGATAGAAAGGGCAAAGAGGCTATTGGGATGTGTATTAAGGAAAAAGAAAGGAAAAACAGCGATCAAAAGTTGCCGGAAACTGGTGGGCGATACTTTTTAATATTTTTTAAGGTTTCAGAGACTAGATTGGTAGTGCTCAATGTGAAAGATGGACAAGCACTTCAACGCTTGAGTACACTACTTCAAGGAATATTATCATTCAGTCCTGAGCGATGTGTGGACAGGCGATAAATCCAACGCTGTTCCTTCTCGAAGAGGGACTGTTGAGTGTTTGAACCCGGACTGAGTTTTTCGATTATTGTCCACCTCAAATCGTTAGTGGTGTGATTAAAAAGCAAGAAATGATCCATGAGCTTTGTAGTATTCTTGCGGCACCGGATAGTGCTGCGGTGTTCACAGATGCGTTGTTTAATTTTGCGCCCCGTCATACCCACGTACCTGAGCCCACATGGGCAGGTTATTAAATAAACCACATCCGTGGAGTTACAATTTGTATGGGTTTTTTGTAGCCATTGTTTGCTTGGTTCCAAAGAAAGATATTTAGTGGTAGAGGTGAGGTGGCAAACTCTACATGAACCACATGGGTAGTGGCCAACCACTGGGGGTAAACCCCATGTGTTGAGAACTGTCTGGTCCATTTCCTTGTCCTGTGTTCTGGGACGAGTGTGTACAAGAGTGTCCTTAATACTTCTTGCTCTCTTATATGAGAACAAGGGTTTTTCCCAGTCATGGTTATTGCTCACTAGAATGTTCCAATGTCTATTGACGGATTTGCTCACCGCATTAGAGGCTGCGTTAGAGGTGGTCACGCACGTGAGAGGTATTGTTTCATTATTGTTTTTCACATTCTCTTCTAGGAGTAATTCCCTATTTTGGTTGCGGGCCCTTTTGCAGCTCTTTTTCAAAATCTTGTCAGGATAACCTCGATCCTTCAACTTCGAAGTTCCTGTGCTTGCTTTTTGAAAACCGAAACCTCGCTGCAGTTACGTCGAAGTCGCAGGTACTGCCCAAATGGAAGATTTTCTCTTAGTGGGCGTGGATGATAGCTGGAAAAGTGCAGTAGGTTGTTCTTGGCCGTCGGTTTATGGTAAGTCTTGGTCTGCAGCTTGTTGTCTCCTTTGGTAATAACTACATCCAGGAAGATCATCTCATTTTTGTCGTAAGAGTGAGTAAACTTGAGGTGAGGGTCATATGTGTTTATCCAATCAAAGAACTCTAAAAGAGTGTTTTCAGGACCTTTCCATATAATGAGCACATCGTCTATGTACCTTTACCAAAAGAATACATTGGACAAAAAAGGATTGTGTGATGACAAGATGTGCTTACATTCAAAGTCATACACATACAACCCAGCCACACTAGGCGCGAAAGTACTCCCCATAGAAGTACCTGTGGATTGTAAAAACAATTTGCCCTTGTATTCAAAATAATTACGCTTAAGTGCAAGGGCGGCACAGGTAACCACAAATTCCAGTGGTGTCACGTAGTCCCAAGTGCTTGATTCCAAAGTACTCTTGATGACCTGAATAGTGTCATCCTGTGGTATGCAGGTATAGAGGCTTTCTATATCCAGAGTGACCAGGAAGGATGGTTCATCCGAGATAGCGATATCTTGTAATAATACAAGTAGGCTCTTGGTGTCCTTCAAGTAAGTGCTAGTTGCCTGGATTAATGGTTTAAGGAAGAAGTCACAGTAGCGTGATAACGGTTCCAATAAAGATCCGATGCCTGACACAATCGGTCGGCCCGGTGGTGGTGTTCTGTTCTTGTGCGTTTTCGGCAAAGTGTAAAAATAAGGTATGATGCCCTTACTGGTCGTTAGGAAAGCTGCCTCATGTTTTGTGATATGGCCCTGAGTTTCAGCTTCGCTAACAAGGTTAAGGATTGTAGACCGGAGTTCTGGCGTTGGGTCCAAAGCTAAGCGAGTGTAGCTGATATGATCATTAAGAAGGCGTCTGCATTCCGTATCGTAGGCAACTGCATCTTGGATCACAACTCCCCCACCTTTATCCGCTGATTTAATCACGATGCTGGAATTGGACTGTAATGAGTGTAAAGCCTGGAACTCATTAGCCTTCATGTTCTTGTAGAGGGCTGGTTCTATAAATGATTCAATGTCACTGAAGACAGCCTGTTCAAAGGCTGTAATTTACGGTGGGACAGTGTGAGGGGGTGGCGTAAAGGTAAATTTTAACCTGAACCCTGTGTCACCCATGTTGGTTTGGGTGTCGTCTGTTGTCTGCTTTTCAAAAAAACTCGAGTTTCAGTTTTCGAAAAAACTCAGAAAGCTCACAGTGTAGTTTAAAACAATCCAGGCGAGCTGTAGGTATGAAACCTAACCCCTTTTCCAGGACTGTATTTTCATCATCCGTCAGGGTTATTGAGGAGAGGTTAGTGATCAGTCTCTTGCATTGCTGGAACCTGCTCGCTGATCCCGTGCCTTGCTCTGCGTATTGTCTACCACAGCTTTCTCCTGTTACCAATGGACTTGGTTGGTACCTCGCCTTCTTCCCCGTCCTCTCCGGCCCCTCTTCCCCGTCCTCTCCGGCCCCTCTCTAAAAAAGGGGGGCGGTACATATTTTGTTGAAATTGGGGATGTGGCAAAAAGGATGGGTTCCAACCCATCATTGGATGGAAATGTGGTGGTTGGAAAGGGATAGGAAAACCACCTTCCCCAGTTTGTTGAAATGGATGCCAGGTCTGGTGGTGGTGTTGTCTTCTATTTCTGCCTCTACCTCGTTGGCGTGACTTATAGCTATCACCACTAGATCCACTTGTAGAAGAGCCCACATCTGACCTGTCAGTGCTGTAATCGTTCCTGACTGGAAGGATGTAGTCCGGATTAGCATACGGGTAGGTTTTTATATAAGACCATCTTGCAAGATCCATTTGAAATTTTTGTGCTTTCGACTGTGTTAAAGAATCTTTATATTCATTCACCTCTTTGTTCAGTTCATCTAGCCTTTTCTTGTAGCCGGTTAAAGTAGTTCTAAAGTGAGACTCTGAGTTGAATCTCTACCATCATAGCCTTTGAAAGTCTTAGGGCTGTTTTTATAATAAGTACCAACCAGTCGCGGGTACAGTGCCACGCGATCTGGGCCCATTCTTTTCTAAACTGGGCATCCTCTAGGAAAATACGTGGAGCATTAGTAACCAAAAGGCCCTTTGGTCCTACGTTGTTCCATAAATATTCTGTGAGTATGGTACCATGGAGGATAGTGCGAATACGCCCTCTTTTTTGCTCCGTGAGTTTTTCCCACTCGGTTGTCTGTGATATTGTTTGTGTATTCTATAGTATAGAATTTTATCATGTAGGAATATGAAACCAAAATGCTGCATTTGTAAGACGAGGCTAAGTCATGGATATTGCCCAAAATACAGCTAGTATGATTACTAGGTTGGGATCTACTAATCTCACATACATATATAGATATTTGTGCTTTCTAATAATAAGTAAATACTATTATGCCATTGTCTTTTTAACATCGTATAGGGATTATGGTATAAAGTTTTGTAGCCACCTTTGGTCTGATGCACCAGTCAGGAGGGGGTATATGTTTTAAAACATAAGACCTTGTGTCTTATTTCCATTTTACTTGTTTAGTTTTTCCTATTTTACATTAGATTCTTGAGTCAACCATGACTTGAGTTTATTGAAGGACCGCATTTAAAAAAACATTTACATAGTCATGGAACTTTGGACGAATACACAGGTATGAGGCTATTAATATTAAATGGAGGAAGCACTATAATCTTGGGACATTCTGGGCTTGTTCATGAATGACATATTAAGTTAATTCATGTTTTTAAAAGATTTTGTTGTTCTTAGCACACACGCCGATTATGTGTCATCTCGACTTTGTTGTTAATATTATTATAATGCTTACATTCATTATGCACACAGAAGACAGGGCATGTTGTATTATAATGCATATGAAACGTTTTATTCATTGGGGGTTCACATTGCTTTGCTCTGTAGCTTTGAGTGTCACCACTACCTCAAATTGGATATATAGAAAAGACCTATAAAGTATTATATCAATGGGATAAGGGAATTTGATATCCCAGTTGTACAGGTATACTGCTGCAGAATCATAGTAAAAATTAATTGATTACAAAATACTAATTGGGGACTACATTGTCCACCATTCCCTTTGGGGTGAAGATATTATACTGCCAGGGGTCACAACATTCCTCAACTTTATGTATATGTCTTTTAGAAAGAATAATACGAGGTAGAGGGGACGAAAGCAAGACGAAACTGCAAACTACCCGAAAGACAACAGATGAGGTAGCAATAAAATAAAATGTGACTTTCTATGAATGCGTTCTTTTAACCGCTGAAACTATGATAGGGTAATCTAGGATACTGCATAGGCTCTCCTATGAGGGCAAGTGGACTCATATGAAATATAAACTAGAAAGATATTTAAGAAAGCATCAGATCTCCACTGGAAGTCAAGGACGGGTCCCAATTTAGCGCGCTGGACTAGGGAATTCGTGAAATGGGCGGAGGCAGAGGGGAGCTGCAGGTTACGTATGGCCGCCCGCAATGGGAGTGACAAATCATTGGACATGGCGAGAGCATGGGTTGCATTGGTGGAGCTGGTAAAACATCCACCTGGAGATACTGAGGGTTCTCCTGGCCGGGGGAGTCAGCAGTGGATACTTAAAGCTGGGTGGCACTGCTGGCGCACGGAGCAGGGCGCAGACACGAGGAGATGCTCTTGGGTGAATATTTGTCCCTCACACTGACAGCTGAGGTTCAGAACACATGAACTGTGGACTATCACTGTCCTGTCCGTGGTTTCAGCTCTGACCCAATTCTTAACTCAGCGGCATGCCGAGGGGGGAGGGGGAGGAGAGATTAGTTGGGCTGGGGGGATGGGGGAGTTGGGTGAGTTTCAAGATACAGCAGATGATTGGAGCGATACCTACAGGTAGGGTTCGCCGGTTTCTACTGCAGGACGCTGGAGGAAGGGGCCGGGATTATCCCCCAGCTGGATTACATCTCCCCATGTGGGGCAGGGGTCCCTTCTTCTTTGTTTGCAGTCGGTTATTGATGCACCGTGGAACTGTAATAGCCTGCTCAATCCTAAAGTTGTATTCAATCTGTCCACTTGCTGCCTGATTTTTTTTTTTGAGTACGTGTATGTGCTTCTGTCTTTGGATAACTCAATAAAATCTGTTTAAAAAATAAAAATAAAAAAAATAAATCAGATCTCCCTATACTAGGATATATATTTACAGGGATTGTCCCTGATTTAATTGATAGATATGGAATGTCTCTGTGCAATGGCTTATAAATGTATTGCATAAATACAAAGAAATGTTTTTAACGTGTGCTTATGAAATTGTTTAAATTCTATTTTTCATATTAATGTTTGACAGTACTCTGAGTTTCCCATACTCTCATATGTTATGACTTTCAATGGAATACAAGCTACCACTGTTGCTAAGAGTCATGTGCCTGGTGTGGTACACTTATGAGGTGTTGTAAATAGAATTGTATTGAATTGGTATATAAATCATGTATATGAATCTAAATTTTTGTTTTAAAAAGATTTTAATATTGGTTATTGGTTATTGTCTGTTTTTGTAGCCCTGAAGGCCTTAAATAGGACGAAACGCGTTGGCTACTGAGAAGAAAGAAATTATAACTCAAAGAATAAAGGAATATATACATTAAGACAATTGGGTGGAATTGCTATTTTACTTTTCATTGTGTGCGGATCAAATTTTTCATGTAATTGTTTGTTGTGAAAGTTTCTTTCACTCTTTTAGGAAGCCGATGGGTCTAGTTTCCTTGATCCTCGCACCATAGAGTTAATAATGCTCCCGAGACACAGATAAGTGCTGTATTATATCTTAGACCTCGTTTGTAAATCCATAGCTGTGGACTTTGAACACTAGCTCAGCCGGCACCTAGAAAAACCTGGCATACCAATACAATTTTGAAAACTAGACATCCAGAGGAATCCAGGATGGGGTGAATTGAGTGGCTCTCACCAGGTTCTGTTACCCAGAATCCCGTGCAAACCTCAAACTTGGTAAAAAAAATAAAATCTACATTTCTAGACCAGCTGTGGAGCTGGTTGAGATTCTGGAGATTGTGAAGGAGAACAACCTTTATCTTGACACCCTGGTGCCTTGTCACCTGACTTCAGGTAGCGGGAGGGCGACAAGTCACACTTCATCTTTTTATGCTTATGTGTGGACTTCGGTTTACCAAAAGACTGAGCAGGAAGTACAAATTTCCCCCAGGGACAGGAGAGTGATCTCTTTTTGGGCTCTGTGACGTCGAGTTTTGCCTCTCATGGCCTTCGGGGGCATCAGGGCACACTTGTAGAGCTTAAAGTTCTTGCATGGAGCCCAAGCACCAAAGGTCGATCTCATGCGGGCTGTGAGTAGGATCTGTTTTCTGCAGTCTCTGCACAGCTTGAATCCTATTGTTTTGATGGAGACATCATTCCCTAGCACACTGTGAAAAGGTTAAGGAGTTGTTGGAAGACTAAGGTGGCAGAGGAGCTCCGGATACACTTTGATGGGTGCAAAAGAAAGGAACTGACATCAGAGCACAGGAATGGCGCTTACATACGGCTCTGCTCAGTCACTTCTGGAGGGTTGTACGACGGTACAACGCAGGTAAAGACATAACCACACGTTTTCACCATGAACATGCTTTTACAATGCATGTCATTACCACGCAGTATTGTTTTTATATATCAAAATAATGTATTTGTGGGAGGAGACCACCCCCACACCTACCACCTTACCATAAATGCGTGGTAAAGGCATGCCTTGTAAAGGCATGCACGTGCTAAAAATGTGCGTGCTAAAAAATGAGTGGTAAAGGCACAACAAGGTAAAAACCTCATTGTAAAGGCTGTTTCCCCTTCTGGAGTGGTCCAGAGTCCCTGCAGAGACACAAACTGCCACTTAGTGCACAGGAGCATCGCTGAATTATCTGGATCCAGTCTGGTGCTCAGGGATAGTAAAGAGTACACATTTTTTTCAAAGAAAACAAGAGAATGCATTTTTTAAAACTGTCTACTGATGTTAGTTTCATGATAAATGTTCTGAAAAACAAATCTCAATTACAACATCAACATGGGGCTTACGTCAAGAAACATTTATTTCCGGACTCATAGACTCATGTTACATGTGAAAATCCATTGTGTCCAATCCAATGAGCCTCATTTGTATTGGTATTCTGAAATGGGGACACATTAATGTTAAATATGTAGTACCACCGGTGCCCAACGAAGAAAGAAGCCAGCGACAGTGCAGACAACACACAAGATGACTACATGGAAGAAATGGGCGTTCATATCCAATTGCTCACCTAGATAGGATCCACTGTTATAAGCAGCACATTCACCATCTTCTGAGGGAAGTGTAAAGGCAGACACAACAAAAGCCAAGAAATAAAGCAGAAAAGTTAGAGACCCAGCCACAACTGCAAGGGAAGAGATTCTAAAACATGACATTTTGAAATTTAATGTGAAAAGCGTGAGAGAAAAACATACATTTATGGGTGTTAACAAATGAAGACTACCAATATTGCATATACTGGGGTCATATATATATCACAGGGACAGAGACTAACCCCTCAACAATAAAAGGGCCAAAAAAGAAACTATGTGCCTGTTCTCTCACACCTTACACACTGAAAAGATATTCTAAAGTTCTGCAATATTTTATGAACTGGTAGATGTGACCATCTTGATGTGCAAATATTGCATGGTAACTGAAATAAACTGATTTTTCTAGGTATACGTAGGTGTTATTTTGCTAATTCAATTTTATTTTTTAGACATTGGCTCGGCAAATTTGACAGAAAGGCTTTTAATGAGAAACCGTTTTGTTAGTAACTGGAAAATGGGTTTTATTTTGTGCTTCCCTGGCACCACAAATGGCTTTGAAGATTAAAGAAGAGATACTTCTTCAGAGGACTGCAAACCAAGTAATGGATGTCTGCAAGAAAAGCCTTGGAAGAAAGTACTGGTTTGAGATAACAGTAGATAGAGGAAGGAGATCATATCAAAGTCAACACCTCCCCCTTTGTTTAAAAAGACCACCTCTTTATAAGTGTAGAAATACATTTTGCAATTCTGTATTTGGACAATCAGGTTACAAACCCTTGTTAAAGGAGCCATCTTGTGTGGAGGAGCAAAATGGTCTATTTCCAGTCCAGCATGTCTAACAAACACCAACAGGAAGCATCCTAGAACGTTGCTTTGGTTGATAGGCTTAGTTTTGGAGACCTATTGTAACATTATTCGCTGGATGGCCCCTTTGAGCTATGCCATTTTGTAAGAGGAACACAACCTCTTAATAACTTCACCTGTATTGTTTACATATATTTACATTTTTCATGTATATCCATTTTACATGCCTCCTGGAATGAATAGGCCAATTCTGGTGATCATTTAAATATTAAATACGAAGTGACGTGGTAAAGCACTTTAAACAACCAGTTTGTGGACAACAAAAGATGTACATCAAACAGGATACATTTGCCTTCAATATGGTTTTGCTTGTGAGCGCATCACAGTTGTGACAGGACAGCACACTAATGCCTTATAAACTTTCAACTAAATTCAGTCTAATACCGAACACATGTTCTTCTAACAGCATTATTGGGCAATGCAGCGAAACGATTGTACATGTACCTTCAATGTCCTCTGAGAAGCAGAAAATGGGAAAAAAGGGAAAGGAAATGATTAAACGTGCTAAAAACAATGCTCAAGAATAACACAAAGGTCAGTCTATAGTAGGAAGGAGAAAGGCACCTACCACACTCAACAGTTTCCTCATCTTAGATCAGCCAAAAAGAAAACAGATGTGTTTTAACATTTCGAAAGTCATTGTATTTACAGAATGGATACAGTACTGGGTAGGCTAAGTAAAGAAACAATGCATCTCTAACTTCTGAATTATCATTATTATTAATCTGGGGAAGGCATTTTCTACGCTTCATAAAGTTACATTTCTAAGAAAATGCTCCACCATTAATCCCGGGAAACTAATGTAAATAAATTAACACAATTGATGACTTCGACATGTTCACAACGTGCATTTTGACTTCAGACATTAAAGTCCAATATTACAAATAAAGACTTATAAAGACAACAAAAAAAAACGTTGCTTTAACCCAGTGGTATTCATCGTAGCATGATGAGGGTGGGACCATTGACAGAATCTCATGATTTCCACATAGTACAATTTTACATACAATTACTCTTAAAGATGCTCTTTTACATAGTGAATGGTTATCCTGAAATCTCAACATGGATTTTCAAATATGTTGGATCCCTCTACTTTATGAAGTCGTAGAACAAATCAAGGTACAAACAAAGTACGGATGTTCAATGTGGCCCAGAGGTCCACAGCTCTGTCAGATTTTCAGGATAACCTCGGACTACATACACAAGTTTAATTTAGATTACTCTTTTGTAACTGTATGCTACAGCCTGAAAATACGGCATGGCTCTTGTTATACCATTGACGTTTCTAGTAAAGCCTTTCAGGAGCCTTGTACATGTTTCATGTACTAAGTTAGCCATGTCTCTATGTCAAGAAGTGTGCTATATATAGATCACTGGAGGTGAAAACTAATGAGATATGTTCTAGCCCCTAAATTAACCACAGTGGGTAAAAATGTAATTCATTACTAGCTAATGTATTGGCTTCTGGACACTGGCTTGCACAGCCGCCAGAAAGACAACAATGAAAGTTCTAGTGACTACAAAGAATATTAATGAAAACAAAAGAAAGCTCTGAACAGAAACACGTGCTACAAGATATAGACATGTATGTAGCAGTTTTAGCATCACATATGTCATAGCAGATTAAGATATAAAAAATGAAAAGATAAAGTAGTATGCAGCATAACAGGGCCAAGTGAAAGCAATTGCAACCAATCAACTGGAATTGCCTCACCAACAGATGGCTTTGCTAGTAGTGCATAGGTAGTGCTCATTCTGCAACTTCTCAATACCAGCAATTGACCATGTTTGTTGCCTGTAATCTCAACTGAGATAATAATTCAAAATGTTCTCTTATCCAGCAACAACCTAAGGTCATTACACCATTGTGCAACTTTTTTTCAGTAACGCATAAATAAAAACAGCTTTCTTAACACAATGACTATGTGTGTGCAGAAGCAAGATAAAACAAAACCAACCTCTGCATATCTTTTAATTTATATATTTTAATGCTAGTAAATATCTTAGTCCATTAATAATAAACAGAGGAATTTCAACAATCAAATGTTATAATTCTCCAAAATTCCAGAAAGCCAAGAAAGCAATAGGTCTTTCAGTGGAGCATTTAACTAAATCAGTCATGGAACTCTCCTATTTCTTTTAGCCATACTAACTCTCTTCATTGGTACCAAGCCTATGATCTCTCTAATTAACTTGTATGTGTTAATCTAATTTCAACTCCATCCTTACTGCACAAACAGCTTTTTTGTGATAGTTATGGGCTTCCAAATACATAGATCCATAATGGCCAATTGGTTTGGTTCTATAGATATCTTAAAAATAATTATCTTGTATATAGTGTCTCTCTAAAACGACAGGAATATATAGCAGGACATGTAATTACACACCTGCACTTGGCATTTCCAACATATAAATAACAAGCACTTCGAGTCTTCTTAGGTCCACAATACATTCTACATTTTTTACCGAGATATCCCCACCTGGCATATTGATGCGATCTTTGAAATTTGAAAGAATGATAAAAGCCCCTGCAAATCCCGTTGTTAGGTCTGGTTAGACAGCAAAGTTGCCTCAAATACTCACTGGTACCAAATCCTTAAAATATATATAGAATAGGTTTTGGCTTCATCTAGAGAAATATTTCTTCTGCAGATCATGCTATTGCCTCTTTGGCTTATCATTATGCCTCTTACTTAGTACATGCATTGCAATGCACAAGGAACTAGTTTCCATATCAAAAGTAAACTGACTTATCACACATTAAATTCATTATGTAATACATGCCACAGGATCTTTTAATGTTTTAGTTAGGACTCACATTTATATACTGGAGTACGACACAGATAACCAAGCACTTGCAGTCAACAATGTTTGACTTTAGTACACTAACATGAGAATGCACAAATGTTGTATGCATACTTTCATAGGTTAAAAGGAGATCTTCTGCCAAAGTTTTTCTTTCAATTTCTTGTTAGCTAACAGACCCTGGCTTCTCACAATACATTAAAATATCTATGCCACACAGTGTTGCTCTTTAACTGATTTTATTTATGGATAGCAATGTGCATCCAAAAAGGTCATCTACATGGACATCTTCAAACCTTTAGACTAAAAGTAAAAAATATAGACATTAAAGAAGCTGCTGCTGAGATACCATGACAAAAGAGCTGACATTTTAATTAAGTGAAGAAAAGGGAAAAAATCATTCTTAAACTGAAAAGTTAACATTGGTGAATGTTTCGGAAGTGGCAGCAGAGTTGAACGTTAAGTCAAAGGGCCCGATGCAGGCCACATTTTCAGTATAACCACCAACTACGTACTTGAGCTCCATCTACATTTCTTAAACATAAATGATTGATATGTGGAGAGCCTGAAATTCTGGCCTCAATCTGACTCCCTAGGAACTGCAGTGCATGAGAAAGGTTATGCCAATAACACTTGCCAAAAAGCTGTGAACTAAAATAATTATTTTCCTTATTAAAATTGTTGTATTTTACTTTCTATGCAGATATAGTGGAGTAGCTGCTGGAAAAAACAGCTCCATCTAGTTAATATAAGAAGCGATTCATCTTTCACTCAGGAACAAATCACACTGTTCACAACGCGGACTGCATTATCAGGCTGGAAGCTTATCTAAAGTGCATGGATTATATAGCACAAGTAAATATGTGCAGACAGAGGACAGACATTTATTTATTTCCATCTGGAAGGAATTACAATTTAAAGGGTTTGACATTATTCTGATTTTGCATTAATCTTTGGGAACATGTCCAACTTTCCTGACAAACGTTCAGAGACTACGGCAGCAATGAATGAGGGTCGAACTCTATATCCCAAAGACTTTGTGTAAGGCATTACAGAGTCTGTTTTCAAATAATGTTTGCCTTTCAGGCATAAACATGGTTTTCAAGCTCAAACCACTTTATTGTTTTTATCTTTTATTATGGATTTGGTCAAGTGTCAAAACATGTAAGTGCTCTGAGCACATATTCTCTTTCACAAGCCAATAAGAGAATCTGACTTAAGATTGCTCTAGTAGTCTCGGCTTTGTGTAGATCTGCCAGTGCTCATGTTAACAACCTGCTAATTGTGCCCAGTTTAGTGTGGCCTTCTTCATGCTTCAATATGCCTGATTAGTAATGTTAGCTAGAAGATGTATGATCTATTTCTAAGAAGGTGTTTATACAGCAACTTTTGATCATCAGTGCTCTATAGGCGGAACAAATGTATTGCTGGTCTGAAAAGTTTTCCACCTGTAAACCGGTTCCACCTTGATTTTTAGGTCTAGCCTAAAGACCACTTTAGCTATCTTGCAAGCTTTATGTGGTCCTTCGGCTAGATCTAAAATTCAAGGTGGAACCAATAAATATGTTTGTGTGTGTATATATATATATATATATATATATGTGTGTATATATTATCTACTGGCGGTCGCCAGTAGATAGTTATAGTTAGGATTGTGTTTCCATAGGAAGTCTCAAAATTCTATTTTGAATAACTTTGGTGGCGGTTGACGAATCTTCGCGACATTTTCAAAACTAATGGGGCGCACCGCTCAGCTCCTACCCTGAAAGTCTCAGGGGGATTCGTCAAGCGGGGGCCGAGAAAAAAGGGGGGTCCCAAAACGCGTTTTCCCCATGCATTTTCCCATAGGACCTTTAGTCGAAGGTACAGCCCGAACGGCTGAACAGAATTACTTGAAATTTGGCAAAGAGGTAGTCCTCAGGTCAGGGATGTGCCTTTTGCATATATGGAGTCAATCTGTTCAGTAGTTCCTGAGAAAATTGCAGTTAAAGCACATAAATATCTATAGCCGCGCACCGTGCGCGCACCGTGCGCGCACCCCAACGTGCTTGAGCGTAATTCTGATTGGAGGTTACATGTCAGTCAACGTTCGAATCGGTAGAAATCAGGAAGTGTCGGCCGCCATTTGGTTTGTTTTCAGTGCGAGAGTGAAAAAGGAAGGTGGCGAACGTGAAAAGGGGGCAGGGTAGAGAGTTCCTGACCCCCTAGCCTTTGTCAGGGGGTCCCTGAAGGACCCCGAAGGCATAAAAAACCATTTTAATTATTTATTTATTTTTTATTGCACGGTGAAAAACCATTAAAAAAAAAAAAATTCATATGTAGTTTATTGTAAAATAAATATATAAAAAAAATAATAATACATACATGACTTCGCATTTAAAAAACCGTACAAATTCACTGAAAAAAACCATATGTTTCACACATGTTATAGTTAGGTGGATATTTCACTCGTAAAAAACCAACAAAATTCCCCCGTTATAGTTAGTTCAGATAACTATAACTCGCGCGACCGCCACTCTATCACAAGGATGATGTCATGAGTGATGCCACTGACCATGTCATGAGTGATGTAATATGTGACGTCATGAGCAGGACTGCGGGCGCACGAGTTATAGTTATCTGAACTAACTATAACGGGGGAATTTCATTGGTTTTTTACGAGTGAAATATCCACCTAACTATAACATGTGTGAAACCTATGTTTTTTTAAGTGAATATATATATATATATATATATATAGTGTGTGTTAGCTATAAGATGTATGATCTATTTATAAGATCAACACCCAAAGTACCACCCAACAGCTGTTAAATATTCAAAAAACATCTCTCCCCAATACGCTCAAACATGTACACGGTGAGGAAGCACAGCCCCTAAGGAATAAGGGATTCTATAATAAATCAGGGAGAGAACTGTTAGGTACCGACACACTTCACCTACCTCCAGAAGCAACACCTTATACTATAGTACTAGCCAATGTCCCCAAATTGCCCCTGGGAATGTTGGAACATTGGACTAATTTGAAAAACAAATCATTATATGAGTTAAATATGAGGAAACGGTCAGGAAATCCGCTCTTTTCAGAATTCAAAATGGTGAGACGGGTTAGTTGGGTAGGGAATTCGAACAAGTCTCGAGAAGGTGACTGTATAGTAGTTTCCTTCGGGTCACCTGACTTAGTTCATGCAATATTAGAAAGGGCAGGTAATTGGTCCAAGGCACAAACTGGGATCAGCATCTTACCCCTTGGATATTTCTATAAACATCACCGTGCCGCACAGTTACCGTTTGGGGAGTATCTACTGGGGGGCAGAGGCAGCATAGACATGCTATTCCAGTTAATCATTTTGATGTCTTTAACACTTTGGATGATAACGATTGACTGATCCCCTTGACCCCATCAACTGGAGGAAGAGCTGAGAATGTAGCCCTGCCAAGGGGTGACATGTCTGTATCACAATTTAATGTTTGTTCGGAAGCTATGGGGACCTTTGATTCTAGGGAGACTGTAAGGGGATTTATCGAGAAACCTATCACTGACCGTCCATATATAGAGCTAAGGCACATTTTTGATTTACATATTAATGCACCTACTGTAGATCCATCGAGCTCTGATAATGTATTCATCTTTGGGCTCCAGGGTGCCAACCTTCCTACCAAATCGTTAGCGGTGAAACTGCCGACTGTAGTTACTGAGGTGATAACCAATAATACAATTGGTACAGCCACATTTTTACTCCTGTTGCAGTGCCATTCACCTCAATGCTCGCTCGTTCAAACCACTGATAAGGCTCTCCCAAGTAGTGCAGATACACATGGGGGTGCCTCCGCCGGTAGACATGAGTTAAACAGTAGAGTAACACTAATATCCTGGAACCTGGTGGGGATACATTCTAAGCTCCAAGATCCTGAATGGTTTAATGCCATAGGAAACACTGATATCTGTGTTTTCCAAGAGACCTGGGCCGTAGACAAGGTGCACATAAATGGTTATACCACATATTGTGTGGATGCTATCCCCCCAAAAACAACAGGTAGGGTCAGTGGTGGACTGCTAATATTATTTAAAAATACCCTATACTGTAGGTATAAGCAACTATTAATAAACTCGCTTGACCTTATGGGGATTCAGCTTACTTTCTCGTCTGGTTTAACTCTGACCTTGTTTAATGTTTATCCCAGGTCAGAACCTTTTAGTAGCGAATCTTCGGTACTTTCACTGTTAGATGAATTGGTGGGAGGTTATCAATTAAACTCTAAAATTATAGTTACGGGGGACTTTAATGCCGCTTTCGAACCCTCCCCCTTATTAAGTGCTTCGCTTGAGGAGGAGGATGAGATATGGGGCATTCCCAATCTGGTTGTTGGCAAATACGGCTAACGTTTTTCAAACGTCTCTTTACAGATTGCCTCCCTAACTGCAGGTAGGAGTCCGAGGGCCTGCAACGGGAGAACTCCATCTGACTTAGGGGGTGCTTACACAAGCATCATAGATTATATTCTTGTTGGTTAGAATATGGGCGCTAGTGGAAGACATGACCATCGAACCAAGGATAGACAGTGATCATAATTCTCTGTTATTAAAACTGAAGGGTAGGGACCTGAACAGGGATGCTCACTGTCAAACTTCTAAAATAGTAGAACCGTGTACAACGAATAACCGTAGAAGAGTTACATGGCCTAAAGTTCAAGCCGACCTGGACCTTTAGAACAGAATATATAAGGTCTTTGTGGCCTCCTTAACCAATCTGTTCAGCCAAAAGGGAAGTATTGATTCGCCCAAAATGTTGCATGTTACTGTAGTACATAACAAGCTTTTTGAAGCTTTACAATCAGTCTTTTCCAAACATAGCCTTGGTAGAAGGCCTGTTAGTGCAAGGGATCGCAATTGGTTTAATGACGATTGCAGGAGAGCTAAGAAGGCACTACAAATAGCAGTTAGAGAGTGCTCCAGAACTGACATCATTTCTGCTCATAATATTTATAGAGTAGCGCTTAGTAAAGCCATTATGCTGACACAAATTGGAACGACCTGGTCTCAGCACCTCAAGTTAGAGATAGCCGCATGTTCTGGCACATTGTATCCAGGGGCAGTTTGGATAAAGTCACCTCCAATAATTATCACATTCAGCCGGAGGCTTGGGTGGATCATTTTTCGAGATTATACTCAGAAGAGGAGGTCCTTGTCAGTCCATATACTGACCGGGTTGCCCTAAACTTAGAAACCACTGTCCCTGATGTGACCGCAAATAACTTATCACTAGTTTTTAGCCTAGAGGATACCGTGTCAGCAATTAGAAGACTGAAAGCAGGTAAAGCTCCTGGCCCTGATTTTAAACCGGGAGACCTGTACAAATCAGAAACTACGATATGGGCACCGTACATAAGCCTTTTGTCTAATTGTATAGCAGCTGGTGGGGATATTCTGGAAACCTGGAGGGGAGCAGAGATTATAAATATTTACAAGAAGGGCGATGCTGCTATCCCCTCCAATTAGACCTATCAGTCTGATAGACAATTTACAGAAGGTTTTTGCCAGGCACGTTCTAGATAAACTTCAAGGATGGATGGACGATAATATGATATTGTCCTCAGCTCAGGCGGGTTTTCGCTCGAAAATTAGCACGTGCGACCAAGCTTTTAGATTTTCCCTGTTAACATGGAAGTACGTGCTACTTTGGAAACAGCGGCTCTATGTAGCCTTTGTGAATCTGCGAGCTGCCTTTGATTTGGTACC
The DNA here is from genome assembly GCF_964204655.1 of Triturus cristatus. Classification (NCBI taxonomy): domain Eukaryota; kingdom Metazoa; phylum Chordata; class Amphibia; order Caudata; family Salamandridae; genus Triturus; species Triturus cristatus. The sequence goes on from NC_140593.1 coordinate 429,887,109, forward strand.
GCGTGATCTGCTGTGGAAGACCATGCTTGACCAAGGCGCCCCAGAGGATTTGGTGACCGTAATGGCCAGACTTCATAAGGATAATTATGCCCAGGTCAGATGTGGGGAAAACGGGGAATTAACAGAGAATGATGCAAATTGCAGATGACTCCTTATTAATATCCACAACACCTATGGGCTTGCAAATCTTATTGGATACATTTCTGGGTTTTTGCAGGGAAAGGAGACTGGAACTGAACACCTCAAAGACAAAATATGTGGTGTTCGGTAAAGTACGGGGTGCCTACGGGAGATTAAGATCCTACAAGAACCCATGGAACGGGTAAAAAAACTTTGATTATCTAGGCATAGGCTTGAACGAGACACTTAGCTGGGAATATCAATTGAGGAAGAGTTTCCTAACACTATGCCAAAGATCTAAATCAACATTAAGATTTCTTAAACAATCTTATACCCAACCCCTCTCGCCGGCTCTAGAAATCTATTGTGCAAAAGCCCAAAGCCCAAAGTGGAGCCCTGTATGGAGCAGAGATGTGGGGATACACTTCTGGTAGTAAATTAACGATCTGTGAGAACACTTTTGCTAGGGCTCTCATTTCGCTACCTATTACAACACCACTCACCCCACTTTTTTGCGACCTTGGGTTAAAGAGAATTGGCGACTTGGCTGCCTTGAGACCCCTAATTTACTGTTTGGGCCTATGGACAACTTCTCAATTATTGATTATCGCAATTCATTATGGGAGGTCCTGGCGATTAATGGTGCAAAATATCTACCATGGTTTAAACACATTGCTAACTGGTGCAAACTACTTAATCTGACGGGCTTGTGGGAGCACCCAGATAGGGCCATTATACGTGATACTTTGAGCCTTAAGGCTATGTATTGGAAGGTAGTGGGGGAGCATTACCTTAATAATCAAACAAGCAGTCAGCTAACATCTAACTTCTTAAATATAAAATCATGTTCTCTATTTGAACCCTTCCTTGATCTGATCTCGCCCCCCTCGCCAAAAGTTTGTATACTAGGTTCAGATATGGCAACATGCTCCTGAAATTTCCTGGGAAAGAGGCGGTTGGCTTAGTTTTAGATTCTTGTCCTGCCTGCACCGAAGTTAATGAATCTGAAGAACATCTTCTATTTTTTTGTCCCAAGTATCGGCAGATACGTAGGAGGTGGATAAGACCAATATGCCTCAACTTGGGTGCAAGGAAGTACCAGATTGCCAACCCGAATTTTAAAAACAGACACCTCTGGGCTAATAGTCTTTGCTCTTAGTCGTTTCTTATTCTCCTTCTGGATAATTCGCCAAAAGCTTTTATCGTGGCTGTGTTGTCACATTTAACTTTCCCATGCTGTATATGTATCTTAAATATTAAGTCTTGTAAATATGGTTTTGTATCTCTTATGCACTGGCAGCTGCTTCTGCATTTTTTATGTATGATTAGGTCAACCATATTTATGTCTTTTTTAACTTTGACTTGGGACTGTCATTTGTACTCGAGAAAGTAATGTTTTAATACTTTTTAACTGTAAATACACCTATGTTTTATTTCTGTATACTTTGGTGGTTTTTGTACAAATGACCGAATAAAGTTACATGATGATATATATATTCACTGAAAAAACCATAGGTTTCACACACGTTATAGTTAGGAATTAGCATTTAAAAAACCTTGCAAATTCACTGAAAAAACCATAGGTTTCACACGTTATAGTTAGCGGAAATTTTACTGATAAAAAACCAATGAAATTCCCCCGTTATAGTTAGTGCAGGCAACTATAACTCACGCGACCGCAATCCTCTGCTGATGCTAATACTGTATTTAGACACTTATTTGCCCATGTCTTCTTCCATACATTTTTAGCTATACATATATTACAAATATTTTTTTTTCATAAAGACACATATGTCATCAGCAGAAGATTGCGGTCGCGTGAGTTATAGTTGCCTGCACTAACTATAACGGGGGAATTTCATTGGTTTTTTCTCAGTAAAATTTCCGCTAACTATAACATGTGTGAAACCTATGGTTTTTTCAGTGAATTTGCAAGGTTTTTTAAATGCTAATTCCTAACTATAACGTGTGTGAAACCTATGGTTTTTTCAGTGAATTTGCACGGTTTTTTAAATGCTAAGTTACTTTACGCCATTCGTGGCGTGCGCGCCCACTTAACGCAGTTCGTTCCGTGCGCGCACGGTGCGCTTCGCGCACCGTGCGCCCACTTTACGCAGTTAGTGCCGTGCACGCACGGTGGGCACGCGGTGCGCTACGCGCACCGCGTGCCCACGTTACGCTAGATGGGCCATGTACGCACGATGAGCTTCGCGCACCGTGCGCACATGGAGGACATATGATGCACTTCGTTTTGAAAGGTAATATTTTAATTTTTTGTATATTTCATAAGCCATGCACAAATGGTGCCCTTCGGGCACCATTTGCACACGGGGTGGAGAGAGTGTGGATAATTTTTTTTTTTATTATTTTTTTTTTTTAAATATTTTAGTTTATCTCAGGTGTATTAAGACATGCACAATTGGTGCCCTTCGGGCAGCAATTGCACACGGGGTGGAGAGAGTGTGGATAATTTTTTTTTTTTAAATATTTTTTTCCGTACGCGTACGGTAAGCGTAATCGGCGAAATTAGCGAAAAAATAAAAATTCCGTTTTTGGCCTTGGGGGATCTTTGGGGACTCCCTCAACATGGCTATGTGTGTGGGAGCTGTCTAAACAGCCCCTTTACATGTTTTTGGGCTTAATATTTTAAACATCACTCTCAGTGCGAGAGAGAAAATGGCGGCCGCCGCTTCCTGGTTTCGGCCGATTCGAATGTTTACTAAGATCTAAGAGCCAATCAGAATCGCGCTCGCGCACGCCACCGTACGCGTACGGTAAGCGTACCGTAAGCGCACCGTAAGCTGGCTCAGATATATATATTGATTTAAAGGCTATTTTCTCAGAATCTACTGAACAGATTTACACCAAACCTACAAAAGGCACTTCCTTGACCTGAGGACTACCTCTCTGCCAAATTTCTAGTAATTCTGTTCAGCCGTTCGGGCTGTAGCCCTGTCTAAAGGTCCTATGGAAAAATGCATGGGAAAAACGCGTTTTGGGACCCCCCTTTTATCTCAGCCCCCGCTTGATGAATCCCCCCGAGACTTTCAGGGTAGGAGCGGGGCGTAGCGCCCCACCTATTTTGAAAAATTCGCGAGGATTCGTCGACCGGCGCCAAAGTTATTCAAAATAGAATGTTGCGGATTTCCTATGGAAACGTGGCCATAACTATAACTACCTACTGGCGACCGCCAGTAGGTAATATATATATATATATATATATATATATATATATATATACACTCTCAGTCAACCCTCTTTCGCCATTGGTCTGTTCACTTGTCACTCAAATTATATTCCCTTCCACCACAGCATAAAGTGTTGACTGACCTCTTCACCTCAGCCATTGGATGCATTCATTTTGAAGGACTGTATTTTTCCTTTACACATGTATGCTTACACAAAAAATAGTGCAGATCATTTTAGACTCTATTCCTTATTATATATTATAGTGTGTCATCAACTACTTCCATAACACTGAAGACATTTATCATAAATGTTGCAATGCTGACCCACCACTAGAAACCAGGTTTGGTGTATTTATTTGGCCTATAGGAAAGAAATGCAAAGTAAGTGGAGTAGCAAGAATGTATATGCAAATTTACCCCTCAGGTTTGTGATAGACATTTCAAGAACCTGTATCTAACTTGAAAGGGACCTCTAGTAATGATTTGAGGTCATGCAGCTTCATAAAAGAATTTCCAGGCTTTTGCATCCGACTCGAGAGAGAACGCTTATAACGACTTGAGGCGGTGAGTGGGTGTAAGTAAAACTTTCACTGATGTATTTATCTATTGTGTTGCTACACTGACTATATTCTTTCATCCAATAACAGCAGGAGGCAGTGAGCTTTAATATAAGTGACTATCAGCATACCTGTAAGGTGGCAGTCTGCTAAGACGTGATTTGCAAAAAAAAGTGATGAATAGAATGCTTGAATTAATCTCAGCCACTGGTAATTACTCTGGCCCACATCCCAATCCATTGTTATTTTGTACAACATGTCACCTCAGTTTGGACCCAACTATATGGAAATTGGTCTTGATCCTGCTCCAATGGGAACAGTTCAGCCCAAACTGCCAAGCCAGGTTCTCCCTGAACTGTAGCACAAGCAACCCAGGACCAGTTTTGTCCTACTTATGAGCTCATCAGATGGGTACAGCTTAGTTCCAGTGACACAGTGTGAACAGGACCCATGTCTGGGCATACCCGTACCACTTACGGTGACACATTAAAGTATACCACCCATCACCTTTTTGCATACTTTAAAATGTCACCCTAAGTGGGACGGGTATGCTCAGACGTGGGTCCCACGAATACAGTCATTGTAACTAAGCTATACCTGGATGATGAACCCATAAAAAGAGAGAAACCGGCTTACTGCTACAGGGTGGGCCTGGCTTGGCAGTTTGGGCTAGACTGTTTCATTTGAGCAGGGTCAAGACTGATTCGCACATAGCTGGGTCCAAACTGAGGTGGCAAGGTGTGCAAAACAACGATAGACTGGGATGCAGCCCTGAGTAATTACCAGTGGCCAAGATTAATTCAAGCATTCCACACATCACTTTTTGTATACTTTAAGAATAGACTTGACGGTACTTACATTTTCCAGTGACTGCTAGTAGTTTATACCTAGAATCTGTCAGTCTGATGTTTTCCCCAAACAAAATTAATAATAAAAATATATAAGGACTCTTCGTCATCTCTCTGTCAGGTTGCTCAGTTTATAGTCAAAAACTATAAAAGGAAGCAAACTTCAAACCCATTGAAGACTCTGGTACAACAGTCAAACGTTTTAGTGAACCAAAATATTCTAGACAGATACATTACTGTGTCTAGACGGGTTTCGTTTTGCAGTTTACCTACTGGTAGCATAAGTCTAAAATCCTGCACCCTCTTCATGACAGGTTAGCAACTAGACTGATGGGGAAAAAATCAAAGGGACTAATGGTACACTTTCCTGTTATAAATTCGTGGCCTCTCTTGTCATCGCAAACTTGATCCACTGACAAGCCATCTGTTTTTGTGGCCCTACTGCTTTGAGGGCTAACTAATTTTGTGGCCCCTTTTCATACTTCACAGAAGGGAAATCCTTGGTTAAGGGGTGGTGTTGACCCTGTTCAATTATGGTCCATGAGGTTGGCTTTCAAACTACTTAACCAACATTTTCAAAGCAACATTAACTTACTCATATTGCAGATCCATTCTCCTACTTTTGATACTACAGTGTCGTTTAACAGTATTAGGGTAGTGAGTCTCCTGGTACCGTCAGAAAACACTAAAGAACCTCTGAATGCTGTACTGAGTGAATTTGTAGGAGGCTAATTGAAGAGAACATGCAGTAATGTCATACACTACCCACATAACTATATATTATTGCACCAACAGCTTTGGCAGCTATGAAGTACCTTTATCTATGTGAGTTAATGATACAAATAATGATGCAGAATAAATGCATGATCAAATATTGCTATCAGCATCCCAAAACACCATGCTAGCTTACTCTACATCCAGAGGCCAAATATATTCAACACACTACTTTGTGTAACTTAAAAAACAAGCATTGGCCAAGTCAATAGGTCTTTGCAATCCAAGAGCTATTGGCATTGTCCACGTCAATGTCTTTTAGCCATGTTATATAGCAGCACCGCAGCTTTGCAGCACAGGTGGAAGTAAAAAAGCGCCATGATATGGTCTATGCTGGTCACTTCATATCGCTTTTTTATTTCAAACATGCTGACAGAACGTGGCAAAACAAACATTTTAAATGCACTAAGTCGGCAAAACTAACACCCGAAGAAATAAAAAGAAAATATAATTGAGGAAAAGGGGAAAACTGTATTTTTGCACAGGCAAAGATTTCGAGCTAACACAACAGCCACGCAATAGTGAAATCCCCACTTTCCTTCCCTATTTCCACGCCTATGTTGTTGTAAGAAAAGGTAGACACCAGCCATAAAAGGCTGTATATTTTCTGATTAAAAAGTGGTTTGGTTTGGAAAGCAAGCAAATTATACCAACATTAAAACTCTGTGGGAGGAAGTGGGGGGCAGAGTTTGGGTGCAGGCAACAACTGGATTTGAGGCATTAAATGCTCCACAGAAGCCGAAAGGTGACATGTAGGCGCTAATTAATATGCACAAATAACTTCACACATACGACTGTAGTGTTAACCGGTCTCCTGCCATTGAGAAAAGCTGTAATTGGAGGGGCTGTGCACCTTTCCCTCTGAGCCCTGGTAAAAAAAGAGAAGGGACAAGCAATTGGGTGGGAGGGGTAAGGAACAGGGACAACTAGCAACAGAGTGGTAGGGGGTGGGAAGGGTGGCAGCAACAACGCAGGAGGGGGCGGAAGCAATGTGGCAACAAGCAAAATTGGACAGCTGGCGATCAGCACAAAGGACAACACACAATGTCATGGAATAAGGTTTGACAGCTTGCAATCAGCTTCAATCACAGTACAGAAAGCAGCAGACTACCCCTGGTGGCTTTGGCTCTATATCAAAGTAAAGAGCTGAGGACATGGGGAAGCTCCGCTGCACAGACTATAGCCAACCTGGCGGGCATCGACTTTCCTAGATGTGCATGGTTCTAGAGTACAAAATACCGTCACCGGGTACCATGACTGAAGCAGAACGTATTGCTGCAGAGCAAACACAAGACTGTTCATGTCCACAATGCTTTCATAAGCTTTAGCTGCCTTCTTTCTTGTGCTCCCTTTTCTAAACAGTTTTCCAGCTTTCCATCTGTTTTATTACTAAACTGCCTCTATGCATAGCAGCAGCACTACTGTTAGACCTGGCACCATTGGTGGGTCTCCCTTCCATTTTTTGTTTTGGCCAGTTATGTTTTTGCTGTGTGTTGAACTGCGTTTTGCTGGTCTAGATGCTTTGGGCACTTGCCACTGCTGTTCAGTGCCAAGGTGAAAGTGCTCCCTTTATAAATTGTTGTTATGGATTAGTGATTCCATGATTGGTATATTTTATTTACTTGTCAGAGCCTAGTATAGTGCACTTTGTGTGCCCAGGGCCTGTAAATCAAATACTGCTAGTGGGCTTGCAGCACTGATTGTGCCACCCACAGAAGCAGCTTGTAAAATGTGACTCGGGCCTGCTATTGCAGAGCCTGTGTGTAGTCAGACTGCCATGTCAACTTGGTAAGTGCACACACTAACCCATCCTTAAACCTTCCTTTTTCTACATATTAGGCACCCCGAAGGTAGGCCCGAGGTACACCTGTGGGCAGTGCGCATTGTATGTGAAAGGTAGGACATGCCCTGATGTGTGCGCATGTCCTGATAGTGAAATGCTGCCAATTTCGTTTTTCACTATTGCAAGGCTATCTGTTCCCATAGGTCAGAGTGGAGAGTTTGTTTATAACTTCTTATAAACATAACTAACCTTGGTAACAGGATAGGAAAATAAAGTTTAGTATGCCTGAACTCAAAAGGTTAAGATGCATCTTTTAGTGAGGGTGATTTTTACATTCTGTGTTTAAACATACCACTTTTAGAAAGTGGGTATTTGCTTGGCTAACCATCCAGTGTGCCTCTGCTAGGTTTGTGTATTGCATGTCTGGCTTTTGGATGAGAAGGGCTGGAGAAGGGCAGCTGCTCCAGAAGTCTGATGAGTCAGGGCTGGGCTGAATAGGCCCGGCTTGCATTTGGAGTGGTGGGAGTAGTAGTACCTTCACCTGAATAGGGCTGTGCCTGCCTTCCACAATGACTGCTCTGCCCCCCATGGCGTGTCTCGAGCCTGGGCTCACTCTGACAAAGGAGGTTGTTGTGCACTTGCAAAGTGCTCCACAGAACTGGTTTTGGCTGGGTACAGACAAAAGGATTTTGGTGTATAAAAAGAGGGGCCCAGACCCCAGACTTTTAGATCACTTCTGGGAAATCAAGAGGAACCTTTGCCAGGAAAAGAGCTAGAGAAGGGGAGGAGGAATACGGCACCTGTGCTGTTTGCTGTCTGGGGTTGGCCTGCAGTGGCTGCTTGCTGCCAAGGAAAGGAGCAAAAGGACTTTGTGGTTTGCTTGATCACCTGCTTGAAGAAAAGATCTCCAAGGGCTTAAAACGGAGCTTGCCTCCTGTTCTGAAGTCTCAGGGACACAAAGACTTCACCACCAGCTCCCCTGAATTTCCTTGCCAGGAATTCCAACCTGCAAAGAGGTGCCTGCTGCTGTTTAGGACCGCTAGAGACTGTTTGTCGCTGGGAGCCGGAAAATTGACGCAACATCGAAGCGCCTGCCACGGCTCAAGGAATCGCTGCACGACGCATCAGGTGCAACGATATCCGAAGTCCAAGATCACCGCACCTATCCCGACGCAAGCCTGCTGTGCAGCTGCACGAAGCCACGCATCGTACCGGATCGTCGCATCGCATTGAGGCGCCAAGACTTTCGCATCGTTTGGGGACGCAGTAAGAAACAGACGCATCAACTCCCCACGCAGTAAAAAAACAACGCATCACCTCCTCTCCAGTAAGGAACTGACGCATCACCTTCTCTGTGTGTAAGGAACTGAATCATTACATTCCCTGCGGCCATTTTGTTTGTTTTGCGTGACACATTCCAGGTACTTTGTGAGAAAAGTGTTGCATTTACAACTTGCATTGAACTGAACTATTTCTACCATTTGAATGCCTTATTTTTAATACTGTATTGTGGATTTTTGTTGTTTGGTCTTGTTTTGGTTTAGATAAAGATTACTTATTTTTTATACTGGTGTGGTGTCCATTTTTAGTGTCTTCACTGTGTTACTGTATGTGTTCACAAATGCTTAAACTGCCTCTGAGATAAGCCTATCTGCTCGTGCCAAGCTACCAAGGAGGTGAGCAGGGGTTATTTTAGAAGTGTATCCCCCTTACCCTGACTAGAAGCAAGGGTCCCTATTTGGACAAAGGTACCTACCTCTGCCACCTAGAGACCCCCATTTCTAACAACTATTATTAAGCATTTAAAAGTTACATGGCTACAAGACAAGCATAGGCTATACTTGCAACTAACACTGTAGAAAACCCTTTATTGAAATAAAGACATAGTTCACACTCAAGTGTTTTCAGCATTCTCTAAAGCTGGAAACAACATCTTTAGCCCTCTCAGATCGCGGTCTCCCACCGCCATGCCAGAAGTGTGTGTTTAAACTCTGATGGAACATTTCAGCTCCCCGATGCAGGAGGCTTCAAGAAAAGATGGTAGTGTTGTGGCTGTGGCGGGAGCAGTGTAGTAGCCTTTTGGGGGAAGATGGCTTTAGAATGCCATTAATGTGTCACGCGTTCATGGTTACGATGAAACCTTTGTTGCCCAGTGACTTCTCTGGACTGTTTTATTAACTCAGAAAGAATGGGCTGATGTAACTATTCCAAACCCAGCCTGCCTGGCGAGCTCACTCAGGATGTCTAGTGCAACATGGGGAGAGCGTGAGGGATTTTGGAAAGGATAAAGCAACATGGGCATAGAAACACATTTTAAAACAACAAACATGAGGGATGGAAGAGATGGCAAACAAGACAATGGGCAGCAAGAGGAGGGAGGAAAGGAGCAGGCAACACCCCATGATGGTGGGAGAGGGCTGGGACAAACAGCCACGGGGCGCAGAAAGGAGCAAGATTTGGGGTGATTGGGGGACGGGGCAAACAAGAATGTGGAGTGGGGGAAGCGATTTTATAGACATCCACCCAGCAACACAAGAAAATGCTTCCAGATCATAGACAAAACACGGAGGATGGGGGGGGGGGGGTGAGTCATGAAACGGGGAGTAAGCACTCATGTGGAATGCAGCAACACAAAAAAAGTTAGCTCGCAAAATCAGAGTAGTGTAAGAACACAAGTATTTGATCCATGCTTCGGGGGATGAACAAACACAAGAAAAGGACGTGACATCGGCATTGCTTGACAAACAGCAACTAAGGAAATGAGAGCAATGCAGAGGCAAACCAATGAGTAAGCTATGAGCAGGCAGTAAGTCCACTGTAGGTAAACAAAATATCTCAAAGAGACAGCACATGCACTGTGAAGCTGAGGCCTAGGCAATACTTGTCGTATACTCTTATTTTCCGAGTGACATGCACGTCTGCGATACAAGTACAAGAAAAGAAAATCATGAAATTCATTCATGGGCAAGGAGACAACACAAGAAATGTCTTAGCAACTATCAAAGGGTTTTCAGTAACATGGCTTTGGTGCATTTAATGTATCTGGTTTCAAAGCAGATTATTCAGCACATTCCATGGCCACTGCCTCACGCCAATGTATTTCCATTTTAATGTATCGAAGGGAAAGCAAATGTGAAACCTTCATCCCCATTCTGGTCCTCTCCCCCTCTCTCTCCCCCCCCCCCCCCAAATCAGCGGGGCAAGCTCATTTTTCTCTCCCCAAACCCTAGGGTGCTCATCTAGTCCCTTTCCTTTCCATACAGAGTTCCCTATTGCCACAGCCTCTATCTCGTGACATCCACAAGCCCCTCTACTTTCCAGAATCCACTCTTTGGAATCCGCACACATCTCTCGATCTCCTCCATCAACACACCACTGAACCAGGTTTGCCCCATACATCACAAATCCCTGTGTGTATTCTCTTTCCTGACCCAGTCGACATCAGTGTCTTTGGACCAGGTCCTGAAAGTCAGGATCCCACCAGGAACCCATTTGTGTCCTCTTGTCCCGTGCTACTAGTCCCGGATACTTTGAAGCAGCTGACAGGGTCTCAGCTGTCGCAGTTTCGAAGCATCATCAGAGTTGGAGTCAATCCTGTCGAACTTAATCATAATAGACTGGCATAGCCAGTGGTGCACACCAATTATATTGTAGCTTCGATTATATTGTAGCTACGCATAGCATATCTGACTAGAACATACACCTTCACTTAAAGTAGAACATCCTAGTTTAAGTATTTTTGTTGCTTTCTGCATGCTCTAAAGCTATTTTTTAAACATATGGCACAATAACTTAATAAATATCCCTTGAGATACAAATGAGGAACGGTCCTTATATTATTTGATGCTATTTGTTACCTCGATCAAGAGTAGTAATAAAAACAGATTATGCATTTCAAATTATTACTAAACTACCCTTACTCCATTCTTGTATTGCTGTATTTTTCATTGGCTTACTCTTTTTTCTTTTACTGTAAATATACTGTTGTACAATGGATATAAAAACACGTGACTGTAAATTAAATAAAACTCTGAAGTTTCTCCATACTATGCCTAAAGACGCTAGTAAGGTGTGTTGTTCTAGAAAGAGAAGAGTTTTTAATTTATCTCTGTAGGCACATTCAAAGCAACTTGCTAAAAAGAGAAGCTTTCCTGCCAGACTAAAGACATTTAAAACAAACCTAGAGATTTATGAAGCAATTTGTGGCTTTTTTTCAATAAAATGGGACCCTCCTCCTGTATGGTATTTAACTTGCATCCTTGTATTTCAAGAAAAATCTTACCGGCATTAAGAGCTATCCGTTTCTGGTGTGTAGGTACCTGGTTCATTTGACAGACAAAAGTTTTTTTTAAAACCCACAGAGAACAGCTGTGCAAAGAAAGTTATTGAACAGATGTAAACTGTGTCCGCTCTTTACACTCTAACGATAGAAAACAAAAAAGCACAAGAAATAAAGGCCCTGTGCAGCAGAGATGAAGAACGCAGCCATGTCCACAACAAAGACAGAATGAGGTGAGAAATCCAAACCCTACATGCGTCTTTAGTCCCAAGGCCGCTCCAGCAGGCGGAAGCACTTGAGCTTTGTTTTCAAAGGTTTCTGTGGTCCCTTTAAAGCAGGACCTAAATACATGTTTTTCTCTTGTGGCTTAGCCTGGTTTAAACTGTCCCGCATGAGCGCACCGCCCCTGGCTGCAGTACCCACAATGCACAGCTTGCGGCCTTGCTGTGTTGGAAGTGAACCAAGGATATGGGCCTTGCCCAGCCACTAGTGGACCTGCAGCCCGAGCGGGGCTTCGCCTGGAGCACTGCGCCGCCTGGCCTGCCATGCCCTGGCACACAGGCCTATCCCTGTAATTGGTACCTTGCTCATGGCCTTAAAAGATGTTCCAGGATATACTGAACAAGAAGTTAGTTCTGTCATTATCTAGAGGAAATTGTAGGCAAACTCTAAATGGGGTCCCTTGAAACGTGCCTGGCCCTGCTCCGCAGACAGCAGTCCAGGTGCAAGCTCCCGGGGCTTCGGGCACAAGGGCGGAACGGCTCCGGGGTGAGCCTAAGTCTGCAATGAGGGCTAGCATCCCCGGGGGTCTGTGGCTGATTTATTTTGCCTGTCGTTGGTCCCTGTCAGTTTCCCGCCCCCATCCTGTGGCACCCTTAAGTGACAGCAACGTGGCAAGAGGTGCCGTACAAACGTCCCAAATACATAAACCAAATATTGATGAATCAGAGACTTTTAATAAACGTTGTGAGGGTGAGGGCCAGTTCTTATTCCTCAGATGACCAGTTATATCTCATCCTTGCCAAGGGCACCATTGTTCTGGCGTGGCTTGCGTATAAATATATATTTTCCCTATTTTCCCCCCTGCCTTGTCCAGTTCTATTGCTCCAGTCCGTCTCAGGTTCTTACAGTATCCGCGCCGCTGCCGGCCCAGTACTGTCGGATACGCCATCATCTTCAGCTTCCTTTTAGCTCTTTCAAGTCCACATCTCACAGACAGCATCCCTATTGTTATTTAACTGCACGTTAAAGTGTAAGGAGAATTGTGAGAAAGAAGGGGAGATAGAGGAGGAGACTGAAAGGAGATGGAAGAGAGATAAGGAAGAGAAATAGGAGCATACAGGAATGAGGAAGACAGCAGGGAAAATGGAGAGAGAATTGCACACAATAGGAAATGAGGGAGACTGCATGGGGAGCAAGGAAAAGGAGATTGGGGAAGGAGAAATAATGAACGCAGCAATAGGACTGAAGAAAGAAGGCGGCCGTATTATGCGGACCGAGCAGAAAATGGATCAGAGGGGAAAAAAACAGATTTTATGGGTAAATAAAATAGGGGTGAGATTGACAGGAAAATTAAAGTGCAGAATAAAGGGGAAGAGTGGGTAAAAAGATAAGGGAATAATTCAGAATATGTTTAAAACTTAATGTAAAATGCACTTTTGTATCCCGTGTTTTTTTGAAAAATTATTGGCGGTAAAATAATCCAGCTAAATTCACTGTGCAGTGGTTGGGCTCACTTGCCCCATCTAGACAGCATGTGTTCTTTAAGTATAGCTGCGCGATGAACACAGTGCAAAGTCTATTATATTCACAGTCCAAACTCGAAGGCGGTTTTTGTTAGAGAAAGGATTCCAAAACTTTGTCCGGCTGATGTCGATCTTGGGAAGTTCATGCAGATTGGTCACGAGAGGGAAACGTTGGAGATGGGTTTTCAAAAATCTACTGTTACAGCTTAAAATCCCACAGAGAAGCTTTATTAACTGACAATGGAAAAACGTTCAAAAATGAGCATAAAAAATGTATACCCATTTTGACAGGCGCGTTTACAGGAGTTGGTTAGCTTCAACATTAATCTATATTGATCTACTGCCAAAAGAATATATAGTTTTATTACGGCCCTATTACGACAGACCTTGAATGACGATACCAGCCCCCCTTTATTTAGGGGTGGGGGGAAGGGGCCACAGCGATGGGATCATGTGTGGACAAAATACATATAGGTTACCTTCGAGGGGTGGGGGGTGTAGAGCACAAGCAACCTAGACGCAGGGGTCTCCAACCTTTACTGTAATAAGATCTACTTCTGTTCAATTACACTCATCAAGAGCTACTAATACGATTAGTGCTGTAATAGTGGCCACATGAGACAAGATTACATTAGAGACCACCAAATGCAAGATTACCACCAGCAATCACCTCAGTGCATCAGGCATGGCTGCCAGCAGTAATGTACGGAAGGCTGTCAATATAGAATGCCTCTACATGGGTAATACATAACAGCCATAGCTGCAAAGCCTCTGGAAGAAGGGTAAGAACATTTGTAAAAAGTCTTCCCAATGCCACGTAATTTATCACTCAAATTTCAGCTTTAAATATGAGACAGATGCGGTCTGTTCTGTAGGTATGCAGCCATTGCAGAAAGATGTAAGCGTATGGAAGAGTACGCTAAATTTGAACGCTGCAGATGTAATAAATAGCAAATGATGTCTTGAACTGAAGCGTCCAGCGGATCGATTTGATTGTTATTCCAGTATATCACAAATCGCTTCCACTTTGCTGTATAGCATGCTCTTGTGGTACGACGTCTAGCCTATTTGATGATGTTCATGCTGTCTGGCAGGAGATTAAGGTAGCCAGGTGCCAGATCGCAAGATTGAGATGACTGGGATCTGGATGTCTTATCTCTCCATGGCTCCGAGTGAGAAGATTAGGAGTGAGATGTAGTTTTTGGTGAGGAACTACTGAGAGCTCCAACAGTGTTGTGAACCAGGGTTGCCGAGCCCATGTGGGTGCAAATAGGCTTAGTGTCAGGGACGCCTGCCTGAGCTTCAGAACCACTTATGGAATGAGTGGGAGAGGCGGAAAAGCGTAGGCAAATATCCCTGACCAATTCATACATAGTGAATTGCCTTTGGACAATGAGTGTGGATGCCTGGATGCGAACCTTGGGCATTTTGAGTTTAGGTTAGTAGCGAACCGATCTATGTTGGGAAAGCCCCACATTTGGAAGAATGGGAGGAGGGCTTGAGGGTGGAGTTCCTGTTCGTGAATCCGTTGTCTTTGACAACTGAGCAAATCTGCAATCTGATTGTTCACTCCTGGAAGGTGTTCTGCAAGGAGATATATTTTGTGATGTATAGACCATCTCCAGATGGTCTGTGCAAGTTGTGACAGCTGGACAGACTGTCACCCCTGTGTTTAGATGTAGTACATTGCTGACACGTCTGTACGGATCAGGACAGCTTTGCCTACTAGATGTACTTGAAACCCTTTGAGCTCTGGAAAAATCGCTAGCAGCTCTAGATGATTTATGTGAAGCTGCTTTAGCTGCAGGCTCCACATGCCCTGAATTGTATGCGTCTGGAGATGAGCTCCCCAACCAGTGAATGATGCATCTGCTGTAAGCTCTATCTGTGTAACCGGGTCTATGAAGGGCCACCCTTTTGAAAGGTTTTGTGTATTCCCTCACTGCCGAGAGCAATGGGTGCGGCCGTCCACCAACACTAGATCTGACCCTGAGCCTGATTCCACTGACGTGCTAAGCACTCCTGAAGGGGAAGCATATGGAGTCTTGAGTAAGGGACTATTAGAATGCAAGACACCATCATCCTTAGTAACTGAATGGACACTCGAGCTGGCAATGAGTGTTGAGGCTAAAACTGACAGAGTAAAGTTTGCACGTTGCGGATTCTGGCTGGATTTGGGTAGGCCAAAGCCTTTTGTGTATCTAATGTGGCTCCCAGATACGCCTGTGTGTTGGACGGATGTAGATGGTATTTGGACAAATTTACTGTGAATCTAAGATCGTGGAGCAATTGCACTGTTTTGTGAGTGTGACGTAGACAGCTTTTTTGAGAGCTGACTTTTATGAGCCAGTCGTTCAAATATGGGAAGACGCGAATGTGTTGTCTTCATAGATGAGCTGCGACTACTGCCAGGCACTTGGTGAAAACCCTGGGTGTGGTAGTTACTCTGAATGGGAGCACCTTGAACTGATAGTGCTGGCCTTCTACTATGAACCTGAGGTACTTGCGGGTAGCATGGTGTATTGGGATATGGAAATAGGCATCCTTTAAGTCCAGACTGGACAGAAAGTCGCCTTTGTGAAGGAGTGGGAGCACTTGTTGGAGCGTGACCATGTGAAAGTGGTCCGACTAAATGTATAGATTTAGTTCTCGGAGGTCTGGTATAGGCCTGAGAGAGCCGTCCTTATTGGGAATCAAGAAGTACAGGGAGTATACCCCGGCCCCTTGATATTTTAATGGTACTGGTTCTATAGCTCCTTTCTCTAACAGAGAGAGAACTTCTTGCTTTAGAGAAGGGTAAGATGTTCCTGTGACATTGCGCGCGATCTTGGGGGAATGTTTGGGGGAGTGTCTGTAAGTTCCAGGCAGTAACCATATTTGATAATTTGTAAAACCCATTTGTCTGAGGTGATTGTGTTCCAGACAGGGAGAAATTGGGATAGACATCCCCCGACAGAAGTGGAATGATCCGGGTAGCGAAAGGAAGTCACTACTTGTTTGAGGGGGAAGTGCATGTGGAGTTGCCTCTGCCACTTCCCTTACCATTGTTTCCTCTAAAACCTCCTTTGAAATAGATTCTGGATGAGGGCAATTGGTTGTTGCCCTTGTAAGAGGAGGAGGGATTATCTGTGGAAATATTTTTGGAGCCACCCCAGTAAAAGGAGCATGGAAAGGAACCCCTATTCGCAGGTAACTGCAAAGCCCCCATGGACTTTGCGACCTCAGTGTCTTTCTTCATCTTTTCCAGCAAGGTGTCAACTGCTGGACCAAAGAGGTGTTCCTTGTCAAATGGCTGGTTGAGAATGGAGGCCTGTACCTCCGGTTTGAACCCTGAAATTCTCTACCATGCATGTCTGCGTAGCAGTGCGCTGGTGTTTACTGCGCGTGCTGCTGTGTCTGCTGCGTCTAGGGTGCACTTGATGGAGGTATTGGTGATAAGTTTGCCCTCCTGGAAAAGATTATTTGCCTTAGGTTTATGCTCATCAGGCAGAAACTGCATACATTTTTCTAACTCATTGTAATCAGCCCTATTTTATCCGGTTAACAAAGCCTGAACCTTGGCAATGCGCCAGTGATTAGCTGCTTGTGAGGCTACTCTTTTGCCAGAGGCATCAATTAACTTGGACTCCTTATCAGGAGGAGGGGCCTCACCTGTGGTCTTTGAGATAGCTCTCTTGCGAGCATTAGAAACCACAAGAGAGTCTAAGGGCAGCTGACCCTTGATGTAGGTAGGGTCAGTAGATGCTGGTTTATATTTCTTTTCAACCCTGGGCATGATGATTATTGCCCTTACAGGGTCTTTGAAAACCTCATCTGCATGTTTAAGCATTCCCTTAAGCATTGGCAGTGTATGTGTAGTTTTTTGAGAGGAACTTAGGGTCTCAAACAAGAATTCCTCATCTAAAGCCTCCTTATGTAGCTCCACCCTGTGGTAATGAGCAGCCCTGTTAAGAAGCTCAATGTAGCCTATATTGTCATCAGGTGGTGATGGCCTGGACGGGTATAAGTCAGTGTCAGTATCTGTGTTGAGGTCAGTGTCATAATCCTCTCATGGGTCAACATCTTGTGACCTATCCCCATCATCCTGTGGGTTGGCGATAGTGGTGGTGGTGAATTAGCGGGTGTGATAAGTAATTGAGGATTAGTAGGTGAAGGAGGTGAAACATAAGGTGGTGACGGGTTAGTAGCCACATTCCTTTTCTTCAGGGGCAGGGCCGGATCTAGGGCGGTGCGATCAGTGCCACCACACTGGGCGCTGACTTGGGGTGGGGGCGTCATTTTTACAAGTAAATTATCATTTGAAAAACACCTGCTGTCACGTTCCTGGCCTCCAGCAATTTTCAGGCCTCAATTAAACTGTCAAGCTAACTCTGGTGATTAATCGTCTCCCTGTAAAGAGACCAGAGGTTTGTCTAGTGGAAGTTTTGACTCTTCCTAATGTTGCGCAGAGGGTTAAAATGCCTGCTGCTAAGAACGTGTACTATGCAGATAACAAAGTGCATATAATGTAAATAGGTCGGGAGATTACTGCTTCTGAATTCAGGGACACTGCAGGAGCCATTAGGGCCACAAAAGTGACTCAGGGTGTGAAGATTGTAAAAGTACCCGAGCAAGAGAAGGGAAGACTAGCAGTAAACCTTTATTGCAACAAGCTGCAGAACTCCTGCATTACATTACTGCTAAACTTTTGGCCTTTGGAAAGATCAGTCCCCTGTTCGAGGCATTCATTCTTTTCTTCTGTTTCAGCTCTTCTGTTGGCAGACCCGGCTCCTCGGTGCACAGGACACCAGGCCTCAGATAGACTGGGTTACATCTTGTTTGAATAAACACCATTTGGCTGCAATTATGGGTTTCCTCCTGCTCGAGTGGTGCCAGCGGCATATGGTTTAATGAAAAAATAAGAAAAGGGTATCTATGGTTGTCAGTCTGCAGAGCGTCTGCGAAAATAGTATGTGTTGCAAGATGGTGTAAGCCACATCTTGTGTCTGCAAATGCTTAGGCCTGGAGATAAGCGAGCCACCTTTTAACGACTCTACTATTCCACGCACAATTACCCCGGACGCACATTTGTAGCAGGATAAAACACCGTGGCCTGGCATGGATGTTTGACATCTGCAGTAGACACCGGATCATCAATGTAAAGTAAACCGCTATTTCATAATTTAGAGGCAGTAAAAAGTAGCCTTCTAGATCATCTTACAAAAAAAAACTCCAAGGTCAAGTGACACAGGTCTCCAGAAGTGCCAAATCCCAAGGTACCACGGCATGCCTCATGATATCAGAGAACTCTCTATAGGATCACACAATGAGGAACAAACATCACCCACTGAGCAATGAGTGAGCTGGAAAGTTCACCCCTGGAGTCCATGCAAGGTTTTGCATCCTCTCCAGAATACTGGAGGCATGCTCAGAAGCCGTTGGTTTTTAATATATATTCAATTCTTTATTTCGGTTATAATAACCATAAAAGAGTACCGTACAATAAAAAACAATCATTATGACAAAGTGCAGCATTTCTGGTGGGTACAAATAATCCATACATAAATACAATATAAAAAAAATTTAAAATATTAATTTATACACAATATTGGTTTACCAACCTTTTAAAATAGGAATTAAAATTTTTTTACAAATTTTTAAGAACCAGGCTTAGTGATGATACCATTACATTTTTTGACCATTCCTTTTCCTAATTATCGCAACACTAAATAAAAAACGACTCAGGCTAAATACTATCCTCTGTGATGAGTCGCCCTTAAATATTCTTTCCCCATCCTGGACACGACGAATACCCAAGTTTAGACAAATAGGTTTGATCCATTTTATCCTTGGCCGCATATATGCAGGGCATATAAAAAGAACATGGGTCTCATCCTCCTTTGCCTCCATATTGCACAATTTGCACAGGTCAGATTTATTATTATTATTATTATTGGGCACCCATTTTGATGTTCTAGAACTGAGTTGCAAAATACCATAGCGATACTTTAAATACAGTGATTTAGCCAAAGGGGGTTCAATTTCATCCATATAATTTTCGAATTTGCTTTCACATTTAAAATTTTAAAATTTAAGGGTCAGTGGTCCAAGTTTGGGATTATGTAATACAGAGTTATTAATATAGTCCCAATATGTGTCCTTCAACAATTTTTTGGAAGAATTGGTTAGTGAATCCGGATCTGTCCAAAAGTTGCGTAAGCACAGCTTTGTGAACCAGTTTTCAATATACGCTAACCAAACCAACTGAGTAGCATTCTTTTTTTGGATTATTTCCTTCAGTGCGTCTCTGTAGTCTGCAAGCTCATCAGTTGACCACAGGCGCACCCAGTACAGTAATGGGCGTAAATGAGCTTGATCGTCCAAGTGACGTATATTCAAATCCCAAAATAACGGGACAAGAGGGGTACAGCCCGGGATCGCTAAGAGTTGCCTGAAAAAACTGTTTTCTTGGACTGAAAAAGAATCTCGTGGTACATGGCCCCATAGTTCTGCCCCATATAGGGTAGCTGATTGAACTTTATATTTAAAAAGTTCAATAGCAGGTGATATTGCTTTAAAAGGGCTACTTTTAAACTTCCTGATTATAGGGGCTTTATTTTGTATTAATGCTAACCTCGATTTTTCTATTTGCGGTTTCCAGTTCATTTTAGTGTCAAGGGTGATACCCAAATATTTAAAATTATTCACTTGTTCAATCTTTTCCTTATTTACATTAAAGACTTTGTTAAACCCTCTGTGGGGGTTAATCGCCATAACTTTCGTTTTAGAAGCATTAATTTCAAGGTTTTTATCCAAGCAGTAGTCCCGAAATTTATTCAAAAGATTTTGTAGACCATTAGGTGTCTGGGAGATTAAAATCGTGTCATCCGCAAATAGTAATGCCGGAACGGCTTGACCACACAACTTGGGAGAGTCATGCTCGCAGCCCAAGAGGGTTTCAGGGATGTCATTTACGTAGAGAGAGAAAAGAGTTGGTGCCAAAACACAACCTTGTCGGACACCTCTCTTTATATTTATTCTCTCCGATAGCTCTCCATTTGGCCCCCACCTTACTCTTGCATAGTTACCCTCGTGTAGCCTAATCAATTGATGGCAGATGTCCCCAGGGGCACCCATATCCCTCAACCTTTTCCATAACTGCCCCCTGGGAACCAAATCGAAGGCCGCTTTAAGGTCCACGAAGGCTATGTATAGATGGGATTTCCTTATATTGATGTATTTCCATGTTAAACATAAGAATCTAAAAACCTGGTCTACAGTACTAATTTTGGCTCTGAAACCTGCCTGGTATTTGGTAAAAATAAAGTGATCCTCAATCCACATATTCAATTTATTGAGAAGTTGACGCGCATAAATTTTTTGCAAGACATCTATCAAACTGATAGGTCTATAATTTGATGGGTTGGATCTGTCCCCCTTCTTGAAAATGGTCTCAATTTCTGCACCCTGCCAGGTTTCTGGAATTGGGGCACCTCTTGCAATGTCATTACTAAGTAGATTAATGTAGGGTGCCCACAGATTATTCTCGTGTTTCCAGAGGTCCCCAGGGATTTTGTCTGGTCCTGGGGCTTTGCCTTGTTTAACTAAATTAATGGCTAGTATGGTATCTGCCAAGCTAAATGTTAGCGTTGTATCACAAGTGTTTTGCCCTAGGTATTCGTTTGTCATTCCTTCCTCCTCCCCTACACATGAGTATAATGAGGAGAAGTGTTTGACCCAGACCTTTTCTTCTAGAAACCTATCTCTGGATTGCACACCTTCTTTGGTGCCCTTTGCTATAAGGTTCCAGAACAACGTTTGATCTTTTGATTTACAAGCTTGAAGTAAATCTACCCAGACTTGTTCATCCCAGGATCTTTTTGCAAATAAAATAGTGTTTTTATAAAATTTTCTTTTTTCTCTCAAGATATTTATTTGCTTCCCTTTTATGGCCTTTATTAGTTCTAATTTAGCCTGCCGGCAGGCTTTGTTATACCAAAGGCTCTCCTTAGGCCGGTTATTCCGACAGGCTTGGCCTATGTTAACCTCTTTTGAGAGGATTTTCCTAAGTTGCTGCATCAGATTCCTATGTACTAATGATACCGAGCGTTCCTCAGTATTAATGTTATCTAAGGACGACATAAGTTTTACATAGAGTACATAGATTTCTCTAATTGTATCGACATTACCCATTACAGCAGGCCATTTTAAAGACCTGCAATTGTTGGACTCCAAGGGCTCATAAGTGGAAATATAATCACTAGGTATCAATACCTTAGGGGACATAAACAATGAGCCACTGATAGTCAAAGAAAGAGGAAAGTGGTCACTTTCAATACGGTTGTCCACATTCAAGTCTATGAGCATTGGCCATAGGTTCAAGGAAACCAGTATGTAGTCAAGATGGCTAGTAGAACAACCTCTTTCAAAGGTCGGTTTACTTGGGCAATCAGAAGGGAGTCGGCCATTACAGGAGCGTAGGCCATGTTCCATAGTCAAACTTAACATCTGCAGTGAACTATTTGTGCAGGGTGTTATGTAATTTGCGTCAATGCTAGGGATATTATAGGCCTTGTCTTCTTCTCCATGGATATCATCAAGCCCCGTAATGGGTTCAAAACTCCTATTAAGGTCTCCTCCTATAATCAGCATAGTTTTGTGATCCAAACTACGGATAAAACCATCTAGTTGGGCTATTGTATCTGATTCTTTATTTGACGGATGGGGTCTGTTGTAAATATTAATAATACACATTGCCCGTCCTTTAGCGTCATTAAATTTTATAGCCAAAATATCAGGGCTGTTAGAATCCACTTGTGTAAAGTCAATACCCAGCGTGATTCTTGCCCAGATTATCAAACCGCCAGATGGTCTACCTTTATTTAAGTGTGATGCTGCTATATGGAATGACCTGTAACCTACTTTAAAAGAGTGTTCTACCCCCCAAGTTTCTTGGAACAAGATGAGGTCCGCTTTGCTGATGTAATTGTGCCATGCAGGATCGGACAGATTTTTCTTTATACCAGCAATATTCCAAGAGATTAACTTGACCACAACTTCCTTAGTACTGTCAGGTTGGCCCAAGTCTATATTTGTAAAGTCACCAGTTCTTATTATTGGTGGATTAATATTCCCCACTTCTGTTTGCAGGATTAGGTTATTATCCTGTTTGGCTATGTCCCTAGTAATACATCCATCCATAGTTGCCTTAATGGGTTTAGCAATAATATCATCCTCTTTATCATAACTTACATCAAGTCAATTTGTCTCGTCTAACCCATATAGCTCAGAGAAGCGATTATTTGTGGGTATGTGGAAAAAGTTGTCGGGCCCCCACGGCATAACTTCATATGCCGTGCTTGTCCGGCATTTATATGTACGGGTAGCCTTCTCACTGTAAAAATAATTAAGATTTTTTATTCTAATAGGGCCCTTGTCATTATAGTATTCATCGTTACAGACTAGTGCCACTACATTTCTATCCCTGAAATTGACTATGATCGTGTCTCCTTGTATGTCTTTTGCCTTCCTACCTATCCAGCCAACCCTTCTGACAAACAGTATCTCCCCATTTAAGTGTCTAGGGATCGGCCTGTTCGTATTCAACCAGAATAACACTTTATTCTTTAACTCTTGGTAGGATTCTGCTTTCCCATTCTTCAGTTCAGGGACGCCAGTAAGTACAATTGTGTAGGGTAGCGAATCTGGTGGTAGGTCAATTGTTACCAAAGGAGTTTTTATGCTTCCTTCGTGCTTATGTGTTGTTTTTTCTGTGCTTTGTGGTGTAACAGCTTTTCCCTTCGTAAGCTTCCCTGCACTAGATATTGGACTTTTAGCACGTTTTACTAACTTTTGTTGGTTACAATTCAGACCTTTGCAATTTAGTACCTTTGTTGATTGAACTGTCAATCCTGCACTTACAACGCTTCCAGCACTTATAGTGCTTGCAGAATCAGCATTGGATGATGGTAAATTCTCTGGTCTCCCTCTAACTTCTACCTTTATCAGGTTCTTTAGGGAAGTAAAATTATCCAGAGTTAACTGTTCCAATTTCACCAGCTTTTCATCTACCAATTTAATCCTTTCAAGGACTGGCAAAATCATTGACCTAACAATGTGCTCTATATGTGCCAGTGACCCATAGACACCCTCATTAGAAGCAGGAGTTATGGTTCCAGTAGAACTACCTGTAGTGATAGTTTTAGTAGAACGCCCTTGATTATCATTGGGCCTTACAGGTATTCTTTTTTTTTATGGGAGGTCTTTGCTTAGGGGTTTCCAAATCTTGAGTTTTAAATAGTTTTGGTTCCCTCCCTTTTTGTACAGCTTCTATTATTTTCCTCTTCGAAGCCCCACCAGTTCTTACTCGATTAGCAATACGTCTATTAGTTGTTTTAGACAGTGGGGTTTTGCTCGTTAAGGGTGGCTCTCTATATGGCCTCATGTCATTTTGATTAGGGTAACAAATATTCCCATTTGCTAGCAAGGGTGGGGACCTATCTAAAACGATAAGGCTCTCACTCTTGTTCAATGACGTACATAGGGAGAGGGCTAAGTCCTCCAAAACCACTGGATCGGTTGCTGGCTCATATATCTCTACAAATGTATCCTGGTGCTGTGTAATTGGTATGTGTTGCGCACTAGTTACATTTGTTGCAGATAATGATGTTACGGGAGGAGGATTATTTGAAAATGGAATATTGTGGCTACCCTCAACTCCTGGAAGAGTCCAGGAATGTGGATCCAGGTGAGACTATTGGCTGCTCATCAGAGGAAGGGTTTAGCGAAGCTAGGCGCATGTTAGGGGGAAGTGATAAGCGCCTCTCTGTGCTCTCTATGGCGGTTACAACAACGCCTATGGTTTTCTGCAGCATCCTATCGATCGCAGTCCGGCTTGGCAGGGGGACCTTACTGCCTTTAGTCTGCATTTCAATAGATCGTTTCTTCGTGATGGCTTTTTTCCCCATTAGTCAGGTGCCAAGTCAGTCTCCTAGACGGTACAACAGTGATACAGTGGCAGTGATACCTTGTTAGTAGGGTCCTGGACGAGCAGGGATGCGCCTCAGTAGATTTTAGGGAGTGGGCCCCACCCCAGCCTTCTCCGGCCCCGGACGGCCACAGACGGTCCCGCCCTTGTCCCGGGCTTCTCCCGGCGCTACCGCGACGCGGGAGCAGCACCGTGATTTGAAGCGCCTCCTGGCGCGAAACGCTCGGTCACGTGATTCGTGACCGCTGGGGCACCTGGGTCTTGTGGTTTTGGAAGCCGGTCTCCCCACTGCGGCCGCACGAGATGGAAGTGCAGCGGCGGGAGACCGGGACAGCAGCAGGTGACGGGCAGCAAAGAAACAGTGTCAGGCAGGCAGCGGGATCCTCAGGGCCAGCCAAGTAAGTAACAGCAGAGACAGGGAGCCGTTGGTTTTGTATTTTTGGGACAAGGGAGGCTTCTCAGGCAAATATCTAGCTTTCATGTCTTAGACCCAATGGACTACAACTTCCCAGACTTTCTAGAAAGTCTACAGAACATTGGCCTCACCTAGCTTGTACAAGGCCCACATCTCCAGACACACCCTATACCCCATCTTCTCCTCCAGCGACAAGGTTAAAGC
Source organism: Triturus cristatus (assembly GCF_964204655.1). Lineage (NCBI taxonomy): Eukaryota > Metazoa > Chordata > Amphibia > Caudata > Salamandridae > Triturus > Triturus cristatus. The sequence goes on from NC_140593.1 coordinate 429,911,988, forward strand.
CAGCCACACACTCGGCTCACATGGACAGACCACTCCAATGTCCACTTCAACATAACAGGGCAACTAACCACCCCTACTGAGTCTAGCAACGCCCAAGCTGCTGCTGGAAGAAGTTACAGAAACTGAATGGTTCAAAGCCCTCCAGATAAACTACCCAGACCCCACCAATGACCTCATCAACGTCACAAATAACTTCAACAACTGGGTCGCCACCTGTGCCAATAACTTGGCGCCGCAGTAATACACCACACCCATAAGATCGAATAAACACAGTATCTGGTACAACGCTGACCTTAGAGAATCCAAGAGTTTACAAACAACTCAACAAAAAAAAATGGAAACCACCCGAGGACCTCATGTGCGGAGACCCACAGGGATCATCACTCAGCCCCACACTATTCAAAATATACATGACTCCTCTGGAATCAACATCATCTCCTACACCGATGAAACCCAGCTCTTAGTTTCTCTCTCAGATGACATCATCACGACCAAGACCAACTTCAAACAATGCTAGACCTGTGTGGACAATTGGATGAAAACAAAAAACTGACTCAAGCTCAACACTGACAAAACTAAGTGCTGATCTTTGGAAATAAGAGCTCACCTTGGGACTCTACCTGGGGGCCTGCCGATATTGGACATACACCCTTCCCAACCGACAACGCTAGGAACCTAGGCCTTCTTCTGAACACCAACCTCACCATGAAGTCCCATGTTAATGCTGTCACTTTCTCATGCTTCCACATCCTCCAAGTTATCTAAAATCTTCAAATGGTTCCCAATGGACACCAGACGTACCATCGCACAGGCCCTAACCACAAGCAGAATGGACTACGGCAATGCAGTCTACTCCGGCATCCCAAACCATCTCCTCAACATACTTAAAACCACTCAAAACGCCACCACCAGACTCGCCCTCAACCTCCGGCGCCGAACGCACACCACACCACTCCTCAGAGAACTGCTCTGGCTCCCCATCCAGAAGTGCTGCCAGTTCAAACTTCTCACACACGCATTCAAGTCACTAAACAACAAGGGACCGGCATACATCAATTGCCAGCTTCACTTCCCTCAACCCACCAGACAACTTTGCTCAGCATCACTGTCACTCGCACACACATCCTGCATCCAGAGAAGCAGAATGGGAGGTTGATCATTCTCCTACTAAGCAACTAAATCCTGGAACGGCCTCCCATTTATATCAGGGCCTCCTCCTCACTTTTTGTATTCTACAACAAGCTGAAGACCTGGCTATCTAACTAGTCATCTTGCGACTGCCTGTATTCAGGCCCTTCCTCACCACACACCTACACTCACCTGCTCAGCACCTGGATACCCTCACGGGCAGCAAGCAGCGCTCAACACATCCACCCTACATTTCAATGATGAACACTAACTCCCGTCCCTTCTCCATTGGACCACCCCTTAAATTGCTCCTCCAGGGCTATTGAGGCAGTGAGAGCAAAAAGCCACACTCTTTCACACAGTGAACATTTTTTTTGTTGACAGGTCTGGGTCTCTAATGCAAAGGTGTCCAGGCATTACAGGAGCTCGGTCTGCGGTAAATGCATGCTTCACTTTCAAAAGACATTTTTAGCCTTTGGAGATATCAAATTGTAGATATTGCCCCAATTACATACTTCCACCAGTTGTAGCACCAGTGCTAAGATTGTGACAATCTTCTTTCATCTGTCAGGGCAGCTCAAGGAGTTGAATGCATGCCAACGAAACATTGGAGGTCACAAGTTAAAATCTCAGAAAGGTCGACTCACGGTTCAAACTTTACATCTTTCAATGGTCGGTAAGACAAGATACATTAAAGTGGTTAATAGTAAAATCTGTTATTTACAGTGGTTAGAAACAAAAGATATGCAGTATGAAGTGCTAGATATAAATTAGGGGAGAGGATGTAGCCCTGTGGCTAGAGCATACGACCTCGAAGCTGGGGAACCGGGTTCGATTCTCGGCAACGACGCTCAACATCCTGTGATTCTGGGCAAATCACATCTCCCTGTGCCTAACAAAAATGAATGTGTCCTTCTGTAACGGAACTGGTGCTCATGTAAGGCGCTCTCATACCCGATTTCTCGGGTCTAGTTCGCGCTATATAAAACAAAAATAAGTTAGAATCTTTATAGTTATTATAGTCAGCGATGTGCTCAGTTGATTGGTTAACAATTTTAAAGGCATCAGTCTGGACATCTGAATATCCAGTTGTCCAGTACCTCTGAAAGGTATTCGAGAGCAAACTATAATAATTGTACGGAAAAAGTATCTCCACAAAATATTTCAGACATTAAAGCAGTAACCAATTAAGCGGAAGTGTGCATCGGAGTGAATATTAATAACATAATTAATTCTAGTCTACTAGTATTCACAGGTTGGAGAGGAAGTAAAAAGATATATTAAAAAGAAAACTTTTTTTTTTTGGTAAAGTACTAACAAATTGAAACCTAAATGTAACTATCTAGTGTGAAGCGAATACAAAATGTTTTGAGGTCTTGGATTTTTTTTTTAAACGATTGCAATTCTGCTTTACTTTTAAAAGCTATTCATCTAAATTGCGTGCAAAAGTACTGCTCTGCAATACTTTTTACGGGACACTATTCGAGCACACTTTTATTATAGAGAGTAACAGTAGGAGAAATTATCACCTGCGACCACTTCAGGCCATGTTCCGTCAACAGGAACATACACAGCGGAAGACGTTTCGCGCCTAACAACAACATTCAAGCACTCTCCAGGGTGATCACGGGGACGACAACAATTTCAGACTTGGCTAACGGGACTAAAGTGATATGAGGAATCATGTCAGAAAATTTGGGATGGAAATTAAAGTGAAATGAAATAATTATATATTTGATTTATAGTGCATAATTTATTTTGAGGAAAAAAAAACCATCCATGTCACAGAAATGCCCACTAAGATGAAAAATTGAGCCCATGAGCAACAAAAATGTCTGCTATAGAATCCCTGCGGGTGGGTCACGAAATTGAGCATACTAAGTTTTGAAAAACCTACTGTCCTAAACTAAAATGGTGGGGAATACGAAAAGGAGGAGGACAGATGCCACAGCGGTGTTGAATGGGGAACCTTCATTAAATGCAGATGGGAACATATCAACTCTGCTTCATCCACACTGATGACAGCAAGCTTGAACAGACTGTTTGAACAGTAGAATCAAAATGCATCTGATGACAAAGAGAGGATAATAAATCATATGCTTTTATTCTATTCTTAGACATTTACAGAAATAAATACCATTTCAAAGAAGAGTGATTACATTGACTTTGTCTTAATATGATCAGAAGTAAAAATATTAAAGGCGAAAAAACTGAAATTGGAGGTAAAAAAGCTTTAAACTTTGTAAAGAGTTCATTGAGGAAACTCAAAGATAAAAACTTGGCATCTAATTGGATACAAAAAAGCAGTCAAACTGCTCAAAGTTGAACTTGGAGGTAGAAAGGGCTTATGCAATGGTATAGTTTAAGATAGCCATCAATTTATGGAGCGTGGTGCTTGAAATTCGGGGTAAGAGCTTTGAATAAAAAAAGAAATTGGAAAAGGCTGCACAGTCGTCCAAAGGAAGTTTCAAGGAGTTTCAGGTCAGTTTGAATGACTTTTCTGACACTTCCCATCAAAGGCAAGGTGGTTCAGGATCAATAAAGCAGTGAGCCATGGAATAGAGAGGGAAAATATTCAAAAGGAGAATCATTGTGAGGAAAGGGCTTCAAAGGAGTAATAAATACCAAAACAAATTTAGTGACAAAAGCTACCTTTGCATATCGATAAGTGTCATTAAGAATTACACAGACTCCAATAATGATTTTCCATTTTTGTAAACTGTTGGAATAACAGAGATAATTGAGCAGAAAGTAAAAATATTTGGCTTGGCCAGTAATGAGTGCTAGTTGTCCATCTGACAGACTCTCGATAGAAGGGGCCAGGGCTGAGGAAAGGAATCAAGATTCAGGAAGCAGGTGAGAGGTCTCACTGAGGAGGTTGGCTTGGATATGGTCATTGCGAAGTTACACTCGTCACGTGCCTAGATTTATTTTTTCGTTTTTCATTTCATTTATCTTTATTTCGGTCACTTGTACCATAAAAGAATTGGAAGCAATATAAAATTTACAGGCAATAAAACAGTTATTTACAGACAATTGACCAGAGTATAAACCAAATCATTCAGTTGATAATAACTTAATACATTGATTACGACTGTGCCACATTACTGTTAGAAATTTTGCAACTGCAAATACAATTGGGGCCGACAAGTCTTTCTTTAAAATCCTATATGCGGGAAGGTGCCGTCTAAAGCCCAAATTTTTGAGTAATGGAACTAACCAATAGTTACTTGCTCTTCTGTATGCTGGGCAAAAGAATATAATATGCAAGTCAGACTCTCTCTGATAGGCACAAGCTGGACATTGTAATGAAGTCTCAGGACTTGTCCAGCGAGCAGTATATGCTTTAAGAGGAAGGGTGCTATACCGCCATTGCATAAAGAGCTTCCTTGTGAGCTGAGGGCCTATATTATCGTATACAAGCTCTAGATGGTATGAGTCTTTGAACCCCAAAAATATTCCCGTTAAAGACCTCTCCTCTAAATTTTTGGTTTGTACACGTAAATGGTGCTCATAATAAGCCTTGGAGAGAGACTTTCGTGAAGTTCTGGGGCAAATATTTTCAGGATCGGACCATAAGTTCTGTCTGCCTAGTGCCTCGCATATTTGTTTGATGTATCTGAGCCATGGGATTTGTACAGGGTTAGCAAGTTGCATAATTTCCTGGAGCTCAGATCTGTAGTTAGACAATTCAGGCGTGGACCAGAGTTTTCGCCAATACAGTAGTGGTTTGAGGCCCAACTCTTCTGCAATTGGTCTAAGGCCTAGATCAAGTCTAAGGGGAAGGAGCGGGGTACTAGCCGGGAGACCTGTCAGTTGCCTGAGAAAATTATTCTCAGTGACCTGCATGGTCTGGGTGGCAGTATGCCCCCATAATTCGGCTCCATAGGTCACTGCCCCTTTTGCCTGAATTCTATAGATTTGTAAGCGAGGGGAAAGCGGCTGAAAGGTCAATCCTCGAGTCATCCTTGATATACCACCTATCATTTGAGTCAATTTTAAATTTGCCCTAGTGCGGTGGGAGTCCCAGGTCAAAGACTGATTAATTGTTACCCCCAGATATTCAAATGTGTAGACCCTCTCCAGCCTAGAGGGCCCAAGAGCAGGGTTGGCACGTGTTGACGAGAGTGGATTGAAGATCATGTACTTGGTTTTCGAAGCATTGATCTCCAAGCCACGAATCGCGCAAAACTTTGCTAATCCGTTAAGAATCCGTGGTATACCCATGGGGGATTTGGAAAGCAACAGGGTATCATCCGCGAAAAGAATAGCGGGTACCCTTGTGCCTCCAAGCCTGGGAGCGTCAGTATTTTCCAAGCCGTTTAAGTGACTGATCACCCCGTTGACAAAGAGGCAGAAAAGAGTCGGTGCAAGGACACAGCCCTGTCTGACCCCCCTGTCAACGGGGAAGCAGTCTGTAAGAATTCCACCTCTCCCACACCTGACCCTTGCAAAATTCCCTTGGTGTAGTCTTCTCAGAATTGCTAGAATGTCAGTTGGAAGCCCAAGGTCCATCAAAACGGCTCCCAGTTTGTCCCTGGGCACTAAATCAAATGCGGCATGCAGGTCGACAAAAACTGTGTGTAGGGGGCCGCCCTCAATTAGCACAGTCTTCCAATGTATACAATTTAGACGGAAAATCTGGTCAATAGTAGAAACTCTTTTTCTAAAGCCAGCTTGGTATGTACTCATAATTCCCGATTCCTCAATCCAGTCTTGCAAACGATTGAGGATGAGTCTGCCAAATAGTTTTTGGGGGACGTCGATGAGGCTAATGGGTCTGTAGTTGGCTGGGAGCAGAGGCGAGCCCTTTTTAAATATTGGGACAATTTCCGCGCCCAGCCAAGTATCCGGCAACTCCATGCCCTCCAAAATGGAATTGAATAGAAGCATAAAATAAGGTGCCCAGACTTCTGGTTCCTGCTTAAACAGATCTCCCGGAAGTCCATCCAGGCCCGGTGCCTTACCTGACGCTAAACCCATGATAGCTGTTCTAACCTCTTTTACTGTGAATAACAGTCCCCGCGAACTAGTGGTTGACCTGTGCCATAATCTGTCAGCTGCCTCACGTACCGCCAACTTCCTGGAAGTCATGTGACAGCAAGAGCTTCCATTCTTTGAATGTTAAAGGATGTGTCAATACCTATATTGAGGCTGTGCAGAGAATCCACAAGCACTATTGATGGTGTAATTCCAAGTAGTACACTAAGGAATCTCAGGAAGTGTGCATAGTATGCAGGATGAACTGCTGCTAATTTTCAGTGTGCAGTAGTGTGCTGTTGGAAGGAAATAGAAAATCTGTATGGCTCCTAATGACGGAGTCTGGTAATATGTGGACTTGACACATGGCTTAGCCATATGCAGTGAAGACCCAGAAAGCAGGGAAAACAAAGGTGGGTGGCTTCAGACCAAACTGTGTTTATTTTAAGGAATGCATCTTACTAGATCTTCCAGAGGAAATTCTATTATTGCAAATTGTGCATGTGCTTTTCTCTACATACACCAACTCTCTGGAAATCTTTTAAAATGGCTAATAATACATTTCATTAACAATAGCTTGAGATTTATTTCCCGCTTTACCCAAATCAATATAAGCTGGTTTCACTAGAGTTTGTTGTAGGGATTATGGCATGTAGCACCTTTCATATGTAAAATGTGGTGGTCCATAAAACATTGGATCCATCTATTGTTAAGCAATTTTTGAACCAGGATCTATATACTTCTGTGGTCAATTCTTGCTTGACTAAACACAACATAAAGAGACAGATGCTGCAGTTTCTAATTTTTAAGTGCTGGCAATTTCCAGAATAGCATCCCAATGTGTCCATTTTGTCGCGTCTGAGCCTTTGGAGAAGTGGCCCAGACATCTGCAAACAGGAGAGAAAGTAAAAACAAACCTGAGGTCTGAAGCAACCGGATGAAACCTACAGCTCAATTGTCCTACTCCAAGCCCTGCCTAAGCTTTGAATCAATGAATTAGTGAATAAGGTATTTAAGAAGCACAGGTGTACCCACAGGCTTCCTCGGTGGTAGGACTGCATTATTGCCCAAACAGGGAAACAGAAGACGGAGAGGTCAGCTAAAGGATAAGTCTTACATTACATCCAAAACATATTGTGACTCTGGATGGCCCGAAGTGTGACTGGGTAGATGCTCCATGTTAGACCTGGCATCATTGGCATGAGTCTCTCCTCCATTTTTTTCTGTTTGCCTCCTCTGTTTACGATGTTTTTGCTGGATTATTGCTTTGGGCACTGTGCCACTGCTGATCAGTGCCACAGTGCAAGTGCTCCCTATGTTAAATTGTTACATTGATTGGTGTTACCATGATTGGCTTGGTTGACTTACTGTTCAGACCCTAGTCTAGTGCACTGCGTGTGCCAAGGGCGTGTAAGTTAACTGCTGCTGGTGGGCTTGCAGCACTGGTTGTGCCACCCACAGAAGCAGCGTGTAAAATGTGTCTCAGGCCTGCCACCGCAGCGCCTGCGTGCAGTCCCTGGCTGCCATGTCGACTTGGTAAGGAAACCTACTTACCAGTCTCTAAACCTTCACTTTGCCACATTTCAGACACCTCTATGGTAGGCCCTAGGGCAGGGTGCATTGTTGGTAAAAGGTAGGTCATGCCCTGATGTGTGTGGCATGACCTAATAGTGAATTACAGCCATTTTCGTTTTTCACTATTGAAGGGCTACCTGCCTCCAATAGGCCAGACTGGGCAGACTGATTATTAACTCCATTATAATCTATCTGACTCAGGGAGCATGGTAGCAAGTCGAGTTTAGTATCCCTGAACTCAGAATTTAATAACACACCCTTTAGGATGGATGGTTTTTAAATTCTATGTTTGAAAATAGCACTTTTAGAAAGTGGCTATTTTCTTGTCCAACTATCTACCGGTCTCTGCTGGTTTGGTGTGTGTGTCAGGGGCTGGGTGGCTCCAGAGGTCTGAATGAGTCAGTGTGGGGTGAATGGGGCGTTTACACATAGAGTGAGGGAAGAGTAGCCTGCCCTGCCTGACACAATACTGGCTCCGCCTCCTGCTGGGCGACTGATAGCCCTCCTCCTGCCAGTGACAATACTGGCTCCGCCTCCTGCTGGGCGGCTGAGGACCCTGCCCTGCTCAGTGAATAGGCCAGGTGCCTCTGCCTGGCAACACCCACAACAAACCCGAGATGGTGGGAATTTCCCTGCTTGGACAAAGGGAACAAAGGAGAAATGGGGTATAAGAGAAGGACCCCTGAACCAAGAACCCAGATCACTTCTGACAAGGAAACCTGTACCAAGGACAAGAAGCCTGCTGATCTAAGGACTTGCCTCCCCTTTCTGCCAGAGTGCTGTTTTGCTGTGGAGGAACCTGAAAGCTGCTTCTTTATTTTTGCCAAAGGAACAAGGAGAGAGGAACTTGGTGTGTACTCTCTGAACACTTGCTAGGAAATCTCCAAGGACTGGAAGAGTGCCAGTCTCCTGTTGAAGTCACAGGGCCAAAGGACTTCACCATCTACTGAATTGCTGAATTGCTGGAAAGTGTTGTTTCCAGTACACAAGGGAAAATCTGCAGTCTCGACGCCGCCGACGCCGCCGAATCCAGCTCGACATCGTGAGTAACGGCTCCAGTGTCCCGAGCCTTCGACGCCGGTCACCGGGCCCGATCGACGCCAGCAGCAACGCCAGTGAGCAGTGGGTATCGGCCCCGGCTCCAAGTGACCCCGTCTCGACGCCGGTATCGACGCCAGTGAGGAGTGAGTATCTGCTCCACCTCCAAGCGACCCCGTCCCGACGCCGCTGCTGATCGCATCGACTCGACGCCGTGAGCGCTGCTCCGGCCCGACATCCCTCGACGCCGCTGCGGATTGACCCGACTCCGAGGCACGATCGACGCCGACCTCGACGCCGACATCTCGACGCCGTGGATCATCGTTTTCTTCGTTTCTCAAGGTACTGTACTTGTGGGGTCTGTTGCAACTCCAGGCTCGACGTAGCGCTCCTCGCGGTCGACGCCGAACCTTGGGAATCTTGTAGACTCGACGTCGTGTGACTCCTGTGGGGGTTACATTGTTGCCAAAGAACTGTGCTCAGAAGAATACTTTGCTAAAGAACTATTTGCCAAGAAGAAACCTTACTTGAACTATTATTTTTCCTTCCAAAGAGTATTTATTAAGACTGTGGTATATTTTTGTCGTTATTTGGTCTTGTGCTAAGCCTTATATAAAAATACTATTTTTATAATAACTTCTGTGTCGTGTCCATCTGTAGTGTATTCACTTTATTACTGTATGTGGTCATAAATGCTTAACACACTGCCTCTGAGATAAGCCTGTCTGCTCTGCCAAGCTACCAAGGGGGTAGCAGGGGTTATCGGAGTGTGTAATCCCCTTTCCCTGACTAAAGTTGGTTGGTCCCTATTTGTCAGAAGTGTATACCTCTGCCAACTAGAGACCGCCGGTTCTAACACTCCATAATTGGGGAACCAGAAGAATAAAGGTCACCTACCAAAACCAAGTGAGTTTTGTTAAACCGATGGACAGCGAACAATGGTCAATCTCCTGAGTGCAGATGATGAACCAGTAAGTAAAGCTTTAACCTCAAGAAAACTTTATTAAGACCCCGACTGTAAAAAGATGTGCGTGTCAGAACCTTGAACTTCATGTGCTGGCCACCTATGAGCCATGGTTTGGTGGGCCAACGAAACATGACACATCTGCAAGATAAAAACAAGTCTTACTGATATATTTTGAATAATCTGAATAATAAATAGTCTCCACTGGCGGTATTCATGTAGAGTAATCTGGACAAGATCCCAGCTCCCACCACGGAGGCTTTGAAATGAGATGGAATCAGAGTTGCCAAAATCTGTATTTTATGGCACTGGCATTCTCCACGATGGCCGTTACTGGAGGAATGGCCCACAGAGATGTATAAGACCGCGTCCTATGAAAGGGTCATTTACAACTTAATGGACGAAGCAGATATTTTTCTTCTTATGTGGCCCCCCCCCTCACCCATAATTAGCATGGGTTCTGAATGCTTCCTCATCACTATTATTGCGCCTCCTTTTTCCTCCCACCTGTATTATTATACTTGGACTTCTCCTAACCGGTTGATCCTCTCTGTTTTGTAGTTCCATCTTTCCCTCCATTCTTCTTCTCTGTCCCTTCTTACTTTCCTCTCCTTACTTTCTTCCGTCTATAGCTTATTCTCTCACCCCCTTTTCCATCTTTTCTTATACACTGCATATAAATATTGTTTGTTATTCGAGCATGTATCACAGTTAACATCTGCAACTCAATATGGGAATAAGCTTGACTTGCATATCACTGAATTTGTTGTTATTGCTCAATTCTTAATTTTTACTAATGAAATAATTGCTACACAAAAATAGAGATGGAATCGAAGGCAAGTTCTTCTTGAATAATTGTAATTTACTGAAAACAAGTTGACACTACAGGAGTTATCTTGCCACCTCATTTGTAGTTCTTTGGCAAAAGTAAAGCCTATTTACCTTTGTTACTGACACTGTTCGGGTCATAGGTCAGGCATCTTCAAACTTCACAGACCCAGCATTAGAACCACTATTTTGGAATGCAATTTCAGCAATTTGATACTCAGTTAGTATTAAGTGACCATAAGGCAAGAATTCTCAGTGTCGAAGGAACTCAAACTAAATGTTCAGATGATGGCTGGCAAAGGCTGCTTGTAGACAGTGAACAGAATGGGAGAATGAGAGGAGTCCAGAGGAACTTTTGACTTTACAAGCCATGGGGTAAGAATTAAATGGAAGAGGCATTAAAGCCCCTTTGTTTCGGGTTGCTTATCCCTGCTAGTGCTTGATCACAACAGCTCTTTAATGAGTCTTCTTTGGCCTCAGATATTTCCTTTTCAGCAGACTCAAGCCAAGCAACACGAAAAACAAAGATTCCTGCTGGGTGCATGCTCTCTTCAGTGGCACTCACAGCATACATTTAGGTAAATATATTCCTGTATACTCTTGCCATCTAGTGCCATAGGTGGCCTTTCCACAACATATATATGCAAAAGAACTAAAGAACAACAGCACTATTCTCTATGATTTATACTTACACATAATTAAAAAACAACAAGCCACATTTGATTGGCATTCAGATTGTGCCGTGCCAATCAACCGTGCCTCCTATTTCCTACTGCCATCCCAAGAGAACCTTCATTGCTCAGCCACTAAGAGTCAATCCACCACCAATCTCCAGTAAGCCCTACTCAAAATCATCCTGTGTCCCACCCATCTCGTTTAGTTACTTCTACTGCTTGATACAATCAATCTTTTCAATTGCCACAATATTTTCCAATTATTCCCAAATTCTCATCAATTATTTGCAAGCTCACTGAATCAGGTTTAAAATTATATTTTTCCCTGATCCGTGATATGGTAGCAAATGTTAAGTCTCCAATCAAATTCAAAACCAAAGGTGTGACCTGTACCATATGTTCTTGTTAAAGTACTATTACATTCGGGATGTACGGCTTATAACTACTGCTAATTACTGTTAATGTTTAAGCAATGCCAATAACATTTTCTGTAAGTGAATCAGCACTACAATAAAAATCAAAACGTAAAATTAATCAAGGCAAAATAAAAGCTAGTGTTTTTTTTGGGGGGGGGGCAGAGAGATTTTAGGCAGACAACTCCATGTTTTAGTTTTAATAAATAGCGCTACCTTAACCCCTTGTGTGCCACGCCCTTTCCCCGCCCTGTGCCGGGCGTTGCATTAGCGGGTGGGGTTCATGACGAGCTGGACTCGTCATGGGCACAGCACAACCGCAGCCCATGACGAGGCCAGCTCGTCATGGGCACACAAGGGGTTAAAATAAGAAATGACCCGTTTATCGTGGACGAGCTGGCAAACAATTACAATCTGCACCAAATATGATGTATTAATAGCATGAGTTTGGATCAGACAAAACTATTTTTAAAGTACTTTTCGTGAAAAAGAAGGGCATGTTTCAAAATAAATTATTGCCAGCATTTCACCTTGATCAGCCAAAAATGCAATCATGTTATTAGTACCTGCACGTAAATTTAAAAAAATGTTTATTGGGATCAGTGAAAGGTGAAGAATTGCATGCCTATCTGACAAGTAACGATCTGAGAATTGGAATACAAAAAAAAAGGAAAAACACTAAGTACTAGAAAACATGTTCTAGTGGGCATCATCACACCATTTAGGAGTTTCTATGTATTGTGAGGCTACATCTCTTCCAGGCTATAAAAAGTGTGGGTTTGTTTTCAATTAAAACACTTTCAGCCATGTTTGACTCCGCATTTACTCAAAGAATACTATTTTTAGGTCTCGCCTGCGTTGCAGTGCAAAGCACTGCTTGCTGGGCGAGAGATTTCGTAAAAAGATCAGATTTGAGAAAGGGGCTTGAAGCCCTGCCCCTCATTTCCATTGGCTAGCGTCACCGTTTATGCTAAACGTTGGCCTGCCATTGGAAATGGTGTTTTGTAGCCGCTGCCCTTTCTCCTCTTCGTCCGGCCGATCCGGACAGGGTCGTCTGCTTTGCGGCAGTCGCAAAGCGATTTCTTATCTTTATGGGGGCCATCTGTTTTCACTCAGCCCTGTGTTTATTTTTGCATGGCACTTTCACTTAAAGTAAAAGCGCGATGCAAATATAAACAAGCGGCTGAGTGAAAACAGATGGTGAGCGCTTGTTCCATGAAGTGCCTGGGAGAACCTTGTTCTAAATAACAAATAACCTCCTCAATACTAATAGCTACTAGTGAAACACCCATCCTTAGTCTTTCTCTGCTGCTGCAGCGTTCAGAATGAATTGTGCTGTGTTGTAATTGCATTTATATAGCGCTTACTATCCCTGAAGCGCTTCGTGGAGGGCAGCGCGCTCGTCTGGTGGTTGTCATCTTTGAGTGGGTTCCCTGACATTTTTGGGGGGAGCGGCTTCCTCTCTGGCAGAAAGCGCTGAGAGACGGCAGTGCCTAGAGAGGGATGTGTGTGTTTAATCCCATGCAGCCAGCTGCACACAAAGTCAGGGGGGGCAAGGAGAGGGGGCTGTGTATGAAAGCTAATTACGTTCTGTCTAATCCGTCAGGGCAGAGGGCAGACTGCACGAGGCCTCCTGTGGCTGCTACACTGCCGCGTCCTCCCCACTGCCCCTGCCTGGCACTCGATGCAAGCGCAGTGTGTGTCAGTCACGGGGAAGCGCTTTGTGTGGCACAGTGGTGTAGCACGGTGTGGTTCACCAATATCTGCGACACTGGCATATCGCCAGCACTCTTGTATGTATGTATGTTCAGTGTTTGTGTGCAGCATCGCTGAGTGTCAATGTGTAGTGTGTTTGACTGACAACACTGTGTGTGCTATTGGTAGCCACTGACGTTTGTTTCATGTGTCACACTGTGTGCGAACTGTGTGTGCGCGTGTGACAACACTGTGTGCTATTGGTAGCCACTAATGTTTGTTTCGTGTTCCACACTGTGTGCGGTGTGTGCGTGTGAGAACACTGTGTGCCATTCATAGCCACTGATATCTGTTGAATTTGACATCGCTGTGTGCCTGTGTGTGGGACAACACTATATGGCGCTTTTAGATATTGGTGTTTGTTGAGCGCGTCATCGCTGTGTGCGTCTGTGTGTCTTTTAGAGTCTGGTGTTTATCGAGTGCGTCAGTGTGAGGGTCTGTGTGTGACAAACCTGTGTGTCTTTTAAACTCTGGTGTTTGTTGAGTGCGTTGTCGCTATACGAGGTTTTTGTTCATGTGTGTGTGAGACAACACTGTGTGCCATGTGTAGCTACTGCTGTTCCGTGTGTCATTGTGTGTGTGAGAGAGAGAGAGAACTCCGTGCATTTGGTGGCCACTGAATTTTTTGATTGCATCATCGCCCTGTGTGTGAGAGACAACACTGTGACATGTGCAACCACTGCTGTGTTTCGTGCGTCACGCTGCGTCCAAGAGGCCCCCACGCTGCCACCTACAACACTGCGCTCTATGAGGCTTTGCTGGCAGTAGTGTCCAAGCCAAAGAAGACACAATGAGGGGTTCTTCCTTTTGTGCTTTGGCACCCAGAGGCTGGGGCTCCTTGCCCTGGTCTCTCAGGGCCATCGAGGGCCAGGAGTCTGAGACGTCATCGGAAGACTTGGCTATAATAAAGGGATCTACTCGCCTCCTTTGTAGACATGCGTCGCACCGATCTGCGAGCGCCTAGGCAGTCACTCTGCCGAGCAGCCGGCACGTTATACAAGCCTTTTGATGTGAGGTGTGAGCGACAACACTGTGTGCCTTTGGCATCTACTGATGTTTGTTGAGTGTGTCATCGTTGTTTGCCAGCTGTGTGTGTGGCACAGCATTGTGTGCCACTTATAGCCACTGCTGTTTGTTGAGGGTGAGGTGTGTGTGCGAGCTAGAAAGAGAGGGAGAGCGCGACAGCACCGTGTGCCTTTGATAGCCACTGCGGTTTGTTGAGTGCATCACGGCAGTGTGTGTCTGTGTGTGTGGCACAACACTGTGTGCCATTTGTAGTAACTTATGTTTGTTGAATGCATTGTCGATCTGTGCATGGATGTGTGAGACAACATTGTGTGCCATCATAGTCATTGATGGGTTTCGTGCATCACACTGTGTGCAATGTGTGTGTGTGAGAGAGAGAAAACATGGTGTGCCAGTTGTAGCCGTTGATGTTTCTTGGATTCATCTTCGCTGTGCGTGAGCTGTGTGTGTGAGTGACTGCACTGTGTGCCATTGGTAGCCACTGCTGTTTGTTGAGTGCATCACCACTGTTTGCAAACTGTGTGTGTGCGGTGTTGCTATGTGACAGCACTGTGTGCAATTGGTAGCCACTGCTGTTTGTTGAGTGCGTCACCGCTGTTTGCAAATGTGCAGCGTTTGTGTGCGACTGTGTACAGTATTGTTAAAGTGTGAATGTGAGGTGTGTGTGTGACAGCTAGGTGTGCCATTGGTAGCCACTGCTGTTTGAGTGTGCCACCGCTGTTTGCAAGCTATCTGTGTGTTTGGTGTGTGTGTGTGTGACAGCAGTGTGCCATTGGTAGCGATTGGTGTTTCTTGAGCGCGTCACCACTATGCGTGAATGCGCAGCATTTGTGAGTGACTGTGTACATACAGCATTGTTAAAGTGTGAGTGTGAGGTATGTGTGCGACCACGGTGTGGCTTTGTTAGCAGTTGAGGATTGCGGTGTGCATCACCTCCGCGTGAAGCTGTGTAGTATTGTTACTTGTTTGTGTAGGTTATCATTTTGTGTCTGTGTGCACCGTGGCTGAACCTCAATGTGCGTCGTGTGTGTGGCTGCCATGTGTGCCACAGGTGTGTTTTTTGCACCATTGCTGTGTGTGGGTGCGCAGCACTCTGTGTGTGTGCCGAGTCACAACCTTTTCCAAGGTGTCGTAGAATGTTTGAGTTTTCTAGCGCCATCACAGGAGGTGCAGCACTAGGTAAGCGGCAGCCTGCACGTCCTTTCAAACTGTTCATTTATTCATGAGGTTTTACAGAGGGGAGCCTGCCCCCCAGGGGCTCGGAGTGCTGTACAATATTTATAAGCATATACTAGGCGCAGCATGCCTACGGCCTATGCGCATGTACACAATCTCACCAGGTGTGATGAAGGGACACATAATTACTGGGGAAGGGGGGGGGGGGGGTTGCACAGTTTAACCTATTGGCATTGTAAATAACAATGCCTTTTATTTTTAAAAACCAACAGGTAAATAAAAGGCATTGCCATTTACAATACCAATAGCTCAAAATCGTTTGAATGCGACACCTATTGCATTGAAAATGCTTGTTGTAGAAAGTTATTGGACAGGGTTTTACAGAACTCTACAATACTTTAACAATGATCAGGTATAAATAGCGGACTTCCTTAGGTGCACACCAAATTTCCAAGATTTGTTTTGAAGCTTGAAAAAAAACAGGATAGTCCACGTTACATTTATGACACGTGTAGCCAATTATTATTGCTGGATTTTGGACAATAACCCTCAACATTCTTAACTGAAATAAATGAGCAAGTGAAAACGAAGAACGGGCTACTCAGACATATGTTTATGCCAAACACAAGCAGAAAGACTAAATTGATTCCAGTGTGTGCCCACTAATTGTGAACTAATTTCTCCTGAAAATGGTTACTGTACTGAAAACTTTAATCGGTGAGCCAATTTGTTTTTCCATCTCCCCTCGCGCCCCAAGAACAGTCTCACCAAAGGCTACTGAGGAAAATTATTGCAGTCAGAGGTTTAAGTAGGCCTGATGCCTGAAGAACCTCAACATTTCAAAAGCATCTACATCTTAACATGAAAAGGACCCGGCGATGTGTGCCAGGATTGTCACCTACCAGCAAGTTAATGACATAATGACGATGAGGTTAGAAAACAAAGTAGGTATTTGTATGGGGCTTTGCCCTGGCATGTTACATCAAAGAAGAATGCGGCTGAATTACATCCAGATTCTCATATAAAACACGCACAAAACGTCAATGTGATCCCTTATGCTATAGAAAGACACTTTGATACAAGGACAAGCACAGCGAAGAAACTCTTTGCGACTTTGCGCAAACGGCTGTTTTGTGGCCAGACCAATTTGTTAATACTTGATTTCCGTGGTACAGACTTACATGATCTTCGGTTGGAAATTTTCTGAGGCGTAACAGTCACAACCTCCGGCTTTCGCAGCGTAAACCTCCTGTGGGGAAGGACAAATCAAGGGGAAGAAAATATTAGTCCATGCTACTTGGACTTATCCCAAATTTTATAAGCCCTAGAAAATGTAAATGAATGAAGTCTATTTCTGGTTTCGAATAAATAAATCCCAAACACTTGGAAATACTACACTAACTGGGCAACGCGTTCATTTGCAGCTTCGCGTGCTACATAGTACATCAAGTGGATTTGAACATCTAGCTACTGAAGTTCTATTTTCCATGTGTTTTCCTTCCAGACTGGATCAATGTTAGTCCTGTCCTCCTGTCATTACTCATTTTTGCCAGACACACAATGAATTACAAACTATGCGCGCAGAAGAGTTCCAATATGTCTCCCGTCAGTGCCTCCAAATTCCATTCAGCTGATCGCAACTTGTAGTAATTGTGCATATTAGGACCATACTTGATGCGGTAATGTAGATTTGTATGACATGACATGTTATGAATCCAAGACGAACAATGCTTCAAAGTAGCTCACCTCTCCTGGAACTGCTTTGACGGGATCAAGCCGGCGCGTGGATTGGCATCACCTTCGTGCTTGGCCTGCCACCAGGTTGCATCATCCTGGCACATGATCTGAAGGATATCTCCCTTTCGGAAGGCCAGCCCGGCCTCTTTGCAAGGGATTGCTTTATCGTCGTTGGGTTCATAATCAAATAGGGCTTTAATAAACATCTGCAAGGAAGAGAGCGCTTTATTTAAGTCTGGCCTCGAACCCGGGACACACACTGCCCACGGCCACCTTAATGTCATGGAAAATACCAGCAGAACTAAACTCAGTGCCTCAGGAGTGCTGTGCATGGAAGACATTACTTATCAAATATAAAGCCCTCCTTAAGACCTCTTACCTTGCCATCTTTATTTGGAGTTTCTTCTTTGATGCTGGGGATGATTTTAAAAGTAATTGCTCCCTGAGATTGAGCCTAGTGCGAAAATAAAATAAAAACACACGGTTAAAGAAGGTCGTTTTTTCGGTAATTATTTTTTCAAGCAAGCCAAGTGTGACATATTAAAATTAGACTAGCACCAAATCGCCCTAAACGTTTTTAATCAATTATTTCATCACCAGGGAATTATAACTCGGGTTTAGTGAGTCTTATAGCAGTTTTCAGTAATAAGGCTCTAATGCATTTATTTTGAATTCCTCTGCCTTACACAAAGCCAGAATAACAAAATGTAGAAATACGGAAGGGGTCAACGACAAGGTTGTTTTCCACTGAAGGATTCTAGTGACTTCACAGAGATAACCAGGGTGAAGTTCAAGCTCTCTATTATTGAAACCCGAGGTAAAAAAGTAATGTTATTGACAAAAACTCAACCAAAAGGTTATGTCCCTCCGCCAAAATCCTCTTCCCCTACTGAAATGAGCAGCACAGGAGTTTAGGGGTCGTGGGTTGTCATGCACAACATGATCATACCTGCCTCAGTTCCTCCTAAACTGCCTGGTGTCATGCCACACTTCCCGCTACCTGCAGATAATGCCCTTCCTTTACCAATAGAAAAATATTTCAAATCCTATAAGCCCTCTCCATCCACAATTGAAGCCTCTCCGCCCTAATCTGAGAAAAAAAAAACCTAGAGCTGGGGATGGCACATCCTCCCCAGTCACTCTTAGAAGAACCCTACTATTCCATCTGGTACTTCACTCTCCTGACCAATCTAAAAATATATCTGGAATACTGCCAATTTCGGTGACATTCTCCCAACCCCAACAGAGTTCCCCCAAACAAGCATCTTATGGCCTGCCACCCTCTACAGCTTTCTACATTTCCAGAGATAAAGCTGCTTTCTTCACTCACATTCTGAGTAAAGAGGCAGCATCACACGAACTGAGACTATGTGAGGACTCTGGTCACCACGGTCTCAATTTCTGTGTCACTGCAGGTCCAGGCAGGCCAGTGTCTGGCAGGCGAGATGGTGGTTGATAGCCCAATAAGCATCATCGCCTTTTCACCCCCTCTGCCCGATTTCTGTAGATTCAGGGGATTCTGTATACAAACGAATGGCTTCGGGCCTGGTGCTTCACTGCGGTTTTAACAATACTAATGGCTTCATGTGGAAACCACAAACAATTTGCACGTTAATAATAACATTGTGCTCAGAGCTGAAGATTAACAATGTGAAATTATAGCAGTCAAGTTAATTTTAGGAGAACCTTACGAAATGTGCTACAATAGCTTAAAAATATATTTTTTGTCTAATTTTTTACAAAAGAAAACCCAGAAAAAACAGGTAAATGATGTCATGGACACAGGATGTAGAGTTATCACAGAATGTTCATGTATCATTACTTGTCTTACCAACCCTCAACTTCTCTGTGTCCATCTGCAAAAAGCCCTGGGGCAGCAATGCTTTCCAAACATCAAATTAACATCACATTTTAAGGTTTATCCTCGTACAATCTTTCTTTTAAAAGTAAATTCACTCTGCACAGCATACCATCCTTTTAACCACAATTCGAGGTTGTCCCTATTTTCTATCAACACCCTTCTACCCCTTTACAGCTGCTCCATCTGCTTTCATAAGAATCTCATCCAACAGGGGTTCTACACACAAGAGATTGTAAAATATACAGTCCCAAATTGTGCAATTTATGATAGAGATTAGCAGAGTCTCCGGCTGGTCTTCCATCATCATGGATGGACCTTATATGCACCTTGGCGTTCCCATGCAAATAAGACTCCCCATCTTAATGCTGGCAACAAATACTAATTTATTGTTACATGACCGACACTGAAAACAAACAGACCAACTTTAGACCAGCTTTCTTCTAGCGTAAATATAAATAGTATTTGAGTTAGGCACTGCAGGTACTTCCTGTGATGTGCCAGCCTATGAAACTTCATGGATTACACCCATCCTGGGCTAAAGTGCAAGTGAGCCTCGTTCTCTGGGGGATAGTGACAATCCAGTGTTACAGGAAAATCTTGGTGGAAATGGCCAACCGGGTGGGAAAATGGAGCAC
Organism: Triturus cristatus; assembly: GCF_964204655.1. Taxonomy (NCBI): domain Eukaryota; kingdom Metazoa; phylum Chordata; class Amphibia; order Caudata; family Salamandridae; genus Triturus; species Triturus cristatus. The sequence goes on from NC_140593.1 coordinate 429,931,778, forward strand.
TCAAGCTTTTTCTACCACCTCGTAGCAGCGGTTTACCAGCGCTTTATCAAGCGCGGGCCGCTAAAGTCAGTGGATCGCGCTCCAAATTAATTATATAAATAAACAAGCGCAGAGAAAGTGGCCCGCGTGGCAAATCAATTAAATAAACAAGCGTGGTCCTGCAAATAACAACGTGGTCCTGCAAATAACAAAAAAAAGAGTTCACCGGCTTATGGAGACCGTGGGTGTAACGCCGCAAGCAAATGATCCAGTCCGGGTGGGCGAGGCCAAAAGGAGACAGGGCGGTAACAACATGGGACTAAAAAGCCTCACTTACAATGGAAGGCCAGCGTTTACCATAAAGAATGACGCAAGCCAATGAAAACAAGGGGCAGAGCCTACACTTCTAAAATGTTATCGATTACAAGAAGCCTCGCAGAGTGAGCAGGGCATGCGCGCTGCAATGCTAGGCGAGACCTAAAAAAGCATAAGTGAGTGAAGCAGGCACAGTCCTCCCAGTTGTTCTCAACTGCTATGTTGATGGAGTCCAATAAACAGAAAAAGAGAGAGAGTCTGAAAGAGTGAGTCAGTGAAAGGACTTGGGAATGTCTGAGAAAAACAGCCTGATCAAGTTGGAGTCTGAGTGACTCAGTGAGAGTGAAACAGTATGAAAAAGTGAGAGGATTTAAGAGTGAAACAGTGTGACAGTTCGAAAGTGAGAATGTCTGAGAATTACAGAGACAAGGAGTGACAGAGCAATAGTAAGAGAATGAGAAAGAGAAAGAGAAAGTCTGCTTTGTCCATTAAATTGTAAATGACCTTTTCATAGCATGTGGTCTTTTATATCTCCGCGAGCCACTCCTCATCCGAAGGTAGTTGTAGAGAACACCAGGGTCACAGAATACAGATATTGGCAGCTGTAAGGGCAGTGGCGAGCATGAGACTGGCATGGCAGGTCAGCTCGGAAATACCTGATAAGTCATGAAGGAGAATTAGGAGGTCCAGAAGTGGCGAGGGCAAACCCATAGATTCCCAGAGCATAGACCCCACTACTGTCCAAAAGGGGCGAATGACAGGACAATCCAGTAATAAATTAACTATTTCACAGGGCCCTTGATCACAAAACCAGCAGGCAGAGTGAAGGGAGCAATCCTGCAACCTGAAGCAGTGACGTGGTCCAGTGCCAGCCCTGAAGGATATTGAAAATACTGAGCTTTATCCGTGCCTCCCGGACTCCGCATTCTAGGGCCTTCAAGAGATCTGTGCAATCCTCCTCATCATATTCCACCTACAGGCGACTCTGCCAGGTTTTCCTGAGGCTAGCCAATTGTGGCTTGGTGAAGAGGTGGCGAATCAGGAGATGGTAGAATCTGGACATCACACCTTTAAACTGATCCCAAGTGATAATATTAATCATAAATAATAATACTTTTTATAAAGCACATAGCTATCTCAAGTGAGGTGTCCCAGAAGTCAAGATAAGAGAGCACAGAAGAACAGGTTATGGTCCAGGGTTGGGGACCTAGTTTGCGCAGCAAGCAATGACGTAGGTGTGTGTAGCGCCATTGTTGAGTATGCAGTAGGTCAAGTTTGTACCGTAGCATCTCAAAGGACTTGAATTTGCAGCCTGAAATCAGATGTGTGAGGGTTTGAATCCCAGCCCTGCACCAGGGGCCCAAGTCAAGCATAGCCCCATCCTTATGTGAATACCAGTATTGTTCCAGTGGGGAGCTTTTGTCAGGCAGATGCGCATCTACTGAAAAGAGCTTGTGAGCCCATATCCACGTGGTGTACATAGCATTCAGCATAGGGTTGGGGGAGTCGCCGGCGGGGCCAGGAAGATAGAGGGCCTGTAATCCCAATGAGTCCTCCTGGTGTCTGCGTTTGATAGCCATCCAAAACGAGGGATCGTGGACCCGTGAGTGCATGTACACCATTTGTGCCAAATGTAAGGCTAGACAGTAATGATCCACAGAGGGCAGGCCCAGTCCCCCTGCCGATCTATGGACGATAAGATTCTGAATTTCCAGGGAAGGTCTCACTGAACCCCAGATGAAGGCTTTAATGGTCTTGTCTATTTGATGGGGGGTCGAGAGGGGTATTAATTAGAGAAGCATGCCCAACACATACGTAATTCAGGGGAGGGTAACCATTTTCACCACTTGAGTCCGTCCCCAGAAAGAGATTCAGGTGCAACCACCTCATGAAGTCCAATCGCATTTGTTCCATAAGTGGGTCAAGGTATCAGCCACCATGAGCTCCAGGCCCCTGTTAACTAGGATGCCCAAAGACCCTGCCACAATTACCCACACTCTTCAAGTAATGTGACCCACACTTTGGGCAAACAGTTGATAAGGAACTACCACTATGGGAACAAATGTTACCGGCAAGTCTGCTGGCATTCTTTCAGCTTCACATCATCTATACTTCAGGACAACACAATTTTGAAATGGCGATCATGTTGCATTTCCTTCTCAAGCGCTTTATCCACAATACTTGCATACTGTGCTTTTAATAATATTCAGATTGCAATACTGGTTGCCCCAACATGGCACCAAAATGCAAGTGATAGCTCAAAAACTAGATGTATAAAGGAACATCAAGCCTGTAAAAGTGTAATCGTTTTAACTGAAAGGATTAATTTCAAGAGCTTTCTGATTTGCAATTACTTATTTACATACTTTAATAGGCATTGCATTCCAAGAAGGAAACCCTTTTTACCTTGAGCCATCTGCCTCTGAACGAAAGGTGGCCATTTACCACAACAAGAACGCGGTTTTCAGATCTGTCACCACGACATAATGAATGGCTAATATTACAAGTGATTGGTGCATGCGCTCTTAATCATATGCACAGTTCCCAGAACTTTCAGAGATGTAGGTAAATTAATAACAAGCATTTGCAATGCAATAGGTCTCGCATTTGCGAGAGTTTGAGCTATTAGCATTGTAAATGACAATGCCTTTTATTTATGTTTTAAAAAAAACAAACTTAGATAAAAAGCAGTCATTTACAATGCCAATAGCTCAAACTCATATAAATGCGAGACCTATTGCATTGCAAATGCTTGTTCTATATTATGTACCAGCCATACTTGCAGCTTAATTTTTCTTATGCAACAATCAAGTCAATAGACGTGACTTTTTGTAGGTTTGATGTTACTTGTGTCATATCTGAATGCAATGACAGAAACAGCAAAATACAGGTCGGGCGGCACACTATGCCAAGCACAGATTTTTGGGCGTAGGTGTTTCTGAGCCACGCCCCTTTGAGAACCCCCCCCAGTTTTTTCATCCCACTTAAAGCTCTGACTACAGCTCCTGAATAGTGTACTTCACCTGCATGCTCCAGGGATTGGAAGACGATATAGTATGCTCTGAGATGTATTTTGAATAAGTTTCAAGTTGACGGTAGTTAAGGATCAATGTAATAATGGGAGATTTAGCGGCGGTGCAGTGCACCACGGCGCGGGGAGAACTGATGGTTCTCTGTGTTGGCTTGGCCATATGATTAAAAGGAGCCCGATGGTGGGAGGAGGTAGGCAGTTGCAATTCAAATTCTGGTTTGACTACAACAGCGCGCGCAGCGCTGTGACCCGGCCCCGCCTACATCACCCTTTCAACCTGCAGTACACGTTTGACCGAAACGCCAGTCCAATACTAATCAAAGGATAACATGGTATTGCCCAATGAATGCGACATTAGTGAGCAGATTATCTAGTAATATATCGTTAACTCTTCGCTATTCCAAGCGCAACTAGCTAATCCTAACCAGTTTATTTTAAAAAAGAATTCGCGTACTGGTAGTCCTGGATGTAAAAACAAAGCGGAGTACGCAAAAAGATCAATGCACAAAAAAACAATTCGCCCCAGGAGCATGAACTAATCTACTATTTAACTTTATATTCTAAACAGGCTGTTTTAACGATCGACACTTTTGTAACATGCCCACTTGTAATTTTCTCTTCATGTAACACTGCTGTTCCTGTTGTGAAGCGCTCTGACACCTTCGGGTAAAGTCCGCGCTATATAACAAGTGATGCTCTGCAGAAAACACTTAAACGTTCTGGGTCATTATGATTTTGACCTGTGAGCAGAGTTTAACCACAGCCATCCGTAGCAAGTATTTAACCAGTTAAGCTATTTTCACAATATTATAACATGATATTTGCAGGATACAAGCAGACTTTGCAGGCTGCTACGTAAGCCCAGCTGAACTACCATTAAATAGAGATCTCGTCTGGTTTGGAACGATTACAAAGAAAACCAACACACCTGTACTATTGGCTTTCTCCTTGATCTCAAACTCTTCGGGAGCAGAGTTTTGTTTAATACTGAATATGTAACCTGAAGTTCGGTGCCTGGGGGCGAGAGGGGGAGGAGGCAGGCTGCGGGCGGCAGGCACCATTGTTGTGCATGCGCCGTGTTAATTTAAATAAATAAAAAGACTACTTTTAGGTGCACAACAAGAAAGGTGCAAGTGCGCAGTATTAAAGTCAAAGCAAAATACCAAATATTTAATTGTACTTGTAAAGCGTGGCACCCGGGGGTGGGAGGAGCTGCAGGGCCAGGCGCCATTGTCCCATTGTCGAGTGCACGGTATTATTAATTTAAATAGCGTGCTGGTTTGTTAATTTAAATAAACAAGTCAGAGTGATACTTATCTCTGAATATGGAATATAATGCGGGAGAGGGGCAGGAGCTCCGCCAGAATACAGGCACAGGAACGTCTGCTTCCCTCACTCTAAAGGGGTGTGGAGGAGGGGGAGGGAGTGGGGAATGAGAGGAGGGAGGGTGAGTGAAGGTAGAGGTGGGGGTTGTGGGGAGAGAGAGAACAGAAAAACAGCAAGGCGAGAGAACGCGAAGGGGGATATGGGAGAAGAAAGGACGAGGTAGAAGAGAGACAGGCGAGAGAGCTGAAAACTGGAGAAAAGGAGCGCGGATAGAAGAAGAAAGTAAAGATGAAAGGTGAGGGGAGAAAGGAAATATTTCTAAGGGGAAGAGGAGAGGACGAAATGTAATATGGAGAAAGGAAACGCGATAAATTAAAATAATAGAGAAAATATACAAGAAACAGGTTGGAGAAAGAGGGCTGGTGACAGAAGGAAAAAACGACAGAAGGTAGAAAAGAGAGATGGAAACAGAAACAAAGATGTATAAAACAGAAATTAAAGGGAATTGAAAAAAAAATAACAGAACTTACTTCTTTGGCGAGGCGACAGGGCATTAAATGGGTGCCTGAAGCCCAGCAGCCGGAGACGTCGTGCTGCTGAGTGCGGAAGTAGCGCAGTGTGTGTGCTAATTATACTAGGGCTCACCTGGAGGGAGCCTCGGGTCATTGCTAATTAGGGAACCTCGAGCGCACGTGAAGTTACTTCCTTGAAACAAGGCCGGCAGAGCGTGGCGCGCGCGCTTGGGGACGGGGGAGCGGACCCTTTGAAGTGCTCTCAAAAGGCAGATTGCATGGCGGCACGATGCGCGTGATTGTGCGCGTGCTAGCCATGCAATCCGCTTTTTGGGAGCACTTTTGAAACCCGTATTCTATAGTCTCGCTTTGCAATCGCTTACGCGATAGCAAGGCGAGCCCTAAAAATGAGGCCAAGTATTTGGCCAATATCTTGCTAGGTATGGACTTGGGTGCAGACCATTCTAAGATAGATTCTGTAACCCTTTGATATTATTACTCACAGCCTGCCTCAATTTCTGTACTTTATAGTGATAGAGCCAAACACGTTGAATTATTACAATCGAAACAGGACTGCTCTATTGCCTTGGCCGCATTGTTTGAATAAATGAAGAGGGAGCCTTCTACACATTTGTCTCCATTAAAAGAATACATTTGGTACTAAATCATTCGTCTGAGTAGCCCAGAGTAAGAGAAGGTCAAAAAGCAAGCCAAGTCTACTAACCACAATGACAATAATGAGGGTAATCAACCAAAGATGAATGTGCTATTTGCACAGTAGCAAAATCTTAGAATGCCTATTATTTCACATCAGCTACTTATTTTAAATGTGTTATGTTATGAGCTCTGCTTGTGGTTTCGATCATCTAAAAATTAGTTAGCACTTAACAAGCAAAAATAACTACAAATCAATAGGTTTGGAAAGTTCAATTAACTCTTTTGAAACATTAAGATATAAATTAGAGTGATTTATTTAATGATAATATAGGGGACAGTAGCTAAGATGTAAGAATGAACCATACAATGGTCTGAAAAGTGTAAGATTTACAATTCAGTGCTAATAGACTGATTTTATAGTGTACTAAAAACAGGGTACTTAGAACTGAAACTGATGAGACAGAGAAACCAATAACATGCAAATGGAAATTGCAAAAAACAATCCATGCTTCATTTAAAAACCCAAGTATAATTTGCAAATTTTAACTTACCAAAATCTTTATTATTTCTTCTGGTTTTTTGTCATCTACTGATATCCCATTAACTTCTCGAAGTTCATCACCAACGTGAATAAGCCCTACACACCAATATAAAAGAATACTTTTATTTTAATGATGGATATATTTACAGTGGAAGGAGTAGAAGGTAATTGGTGCAAACTAATCTTTATATGCAGTGAGAAAATACAAAAAAGTTAAATAAAATAATGAAAAATGACGATTAGCCCAAAAAGTCACCTAAAGAGGAAATGGGCAATGATGTTTTGTAGGCGCAAATCATTGCAGACATTTAGCCATGGGCATCAAGAAGTGGCAGCGGTGTGGGGTTCGAGGGGAACTGGGGAAAAGTGTTAGTCTCTCTTGGTGCACCTCATACATCTCCTTTTTTTTTTTTTTTTTTTGCTATATTTAATTTTGAAAAAACAGAACAATACAAAGACAGTGGCTGTATGAGCAAAAATGAAACAATGGTAGGACACAGTACAACACCTCTGGCCCACATATCAGCAACAGCATCAATTAATAGCATCAGTTCGGTGGCCCCCCGTAGTCGCCCCAACACCCCCATCCGCCTAGGTTCAAGGAAAGGGCAGCCTTCCGCTAAAGGGCTTAACATGCAGGCACAACAGGCATCTTAAAGTTTGCCCCACACTCCCCGACCCGCCCATGCCCACAGGGACCAGCATTCCATCACGAGCAGCGATGAGGACCAAACGTCCTGACAGGTTCATGACCCCCGCCCAATCACACTCCTGGCATTGCGCGATTTACCCCACTCCCGTGGGCACTATGCCGGAACCGGAGTGTGGTGGGGAGGAGCCCGGCAGGGCAGCAATGTATGTCTTGTACGGGCCCCAGATATCTTTGGGTCGCGCCACCGTAGGGAGAAGACTAGAGTAGATCTCGCTGTTTGTGCTGCAGAAAGCCATGGAAGTGAGCCACGCACCAGCTGTGGGGGCCCTCCGATCCCCCCAGCGTTTAGCAACCTCACGCTTAGCAAGCAGGAGGCCTAAAGAGGCAAGCATTCAGACTGTCTTGGGGAAATTTACTGTGTAGCCCAACAGCGCAACCTCGGGTATAGGAACCAACTCGAGCCCCAGCATAGCACCCAGAATCTCGTGTACCTTAGTCCAGTATGATTGCAGTCTGGGGCAAGTCCATGATAAGTGTGCAAAATCAGCGTGTGGAGCAGCGCATTTCCAGCATGTGTGGGGTCGAGAGGGATCAATGGCGTGGAGTCTTTCAGGGGTCATGTAGTAGCGGCGAAGGAATTTGTAATGGAGGAGCTTGTGGCGACTATTCAGGGATATCTTGTTGGTGACTTTGCAACAAGCAGTCCATTGCTCGTCCGTGATAGGCCTGCCCAAGTCTGCCTCCCAAGCCGCCCGCAGTCGGACATCCGCACAAGGAACCAGCGCTGCGCAGGACTTGTAAAGTCTCGAAACCATGTGAGTTCCAGTGTCTTTATCAATGAGTAGGGTGAGGGGCTCAAAGGACTCCGGTTCGAGAGGGAATCCCGCTATTTCAGACCGCGCCGTGCAATACAGCCGGCGTAGGACAAACTTGTCCATGAATGTGGCCTCGCTAAAGCACGCCTCCTCCGTCATCGAGAATATGTGCCCGCCAGGGTATAAATCTCCAATCTTAGTAATGTTAAACTTATTTAAAGTACGCTGCACAATGAGTTCCCCAGTACCCGGCAGCAGCCCAGGGTTAGGAAGTGGGAGCGAAGAGGAATACAGGCGAGGCCAGGCTAAATAACGAGCCAGGCGACCCCAGGCCCAACTGGTAGTGGATACTGTTTGGATATCCACCGGGCTCCGGGGAACCCCCTTGGGCAGCACTGCCGATAACCGACCCGGGAGAACGAAATCCGCCTCCGGTCGAAGAAACGGGATCCGTGCGTCAGGATGATACCAGGCGTAGGCGTGCGCACATTGAGCAATCAAATAGTATAGATACATATCCGGTAACCCAAAGCCGCCTCTGTCATGTGGGAGCGTAAGAGTCCTCCAGCTGATTCGGGGGCGCCTCTCGCCCCAAACCAACTTGATCAAATGGGACCATAGGGTGGAGAAAAAAGCCCGAGTAAGAGGGATAGGAATATTATTAAAGAAATACAAGAATCTGGGGAGCACTACCATTTTTATGATAGCAATTCTGGCCGACATGGAGAGCGGGAGCCGAAGCCACCCCTCCACCTGCGTCTCCAGCCTGGTGATCGCGCGGCCATAATTGAGGCGAATGATTTTGTCCGTGTTCAGATGTATCTGCACGCCCAAGTACCGTACCGAGTCGGAGCACCACTCCAACGGGAACTCACACTGCCATTGGGAAGTGCCGCTAGTCAACGGAAAAATTATGGACTTGTGCCAGTTGATGCCCAATCCCGAGTGGGCACCGAAGCGAAGAATCTCCCATATCAAGGGAGCCAAGTTGACCTGAGGCTCTCTGACATACAGCATCGTGTCGTCGGCGTAGAGGGAGGATAGCAAGGGGCCTGTCCGGAACTGGAGACCCCTGTGCAGATGACGCTCCTGAAAATGCCGTATCAAGGGGTCCATGGCCAGAATGAAGAATAGCGGAGAAAGCGGGCAGCCCTGCCGCGTGCCTCTCGTGAGCGAGAAAGGGCGGGACAGCGTACCGTTGATACGCAGCCGGGCCGTGGGGCGGCTATACAAAAGCCGTGTAGTGGCGAGGAAGTTCTCCGGCATGCCCATGCGCTGCATGACAGAAAGAAAGAAAGAACACTCAAGGGAGTCGAAGGCCTTCTCAGTGTCTAGGAGGATTGCCGCGGCAGGCGTGGCCGGATTGATTCTGTGGAGAACCGTGAACAGCGTCCGCAGATTGAGCGACGTGGAGCGACGCAGGACAAAGCCCGATTGTACGGGAGATATAATGAATTCCATCAATTGAGACAGTCTGTTGGCCACAATTTTGGCCAGTATCTTGTAATCAAAGTTTAATAGGGAGAGAGGCCTATACGATCCACACAGCGTCGGGCCTTTATTAGGTTTTGGGAGCAGAACTATGACCGCTTCACTAAGGGTCGCTGGGAGGGACCCACGCTCCAGCGCCTCTGCATAGACCTCAATGAGCCGTGGAGACAGGAGCTCAGCAAAGGCCTTGTAGAAGTCCCCAGAGAAGCCATCGAGGCCGGGGGCAGAAGAGCCACGAAGCACCTTAATCGGCCCCCGGACCTCAGCCACCGTTATGGGCTCCGCCATGAACTCCTGCATACCCCTATCGAGGAATACCAGCGCGATTTCAGACAAGTAGGCCTCTCGAGAGGCCGAGGATTCGCCCAACTTGGTCTTGTATAGATCCGAGTAGTAGGCCAGGAAATCGTCTCTGATCTCGTCGGGCGTCGTGTGGAGCGAACCGTCTGTACCCCGCACCTCGACAATCAAGGATTTGCTGTACGGCGGTCTCAGAGCCTGCGCCAGCATGCGACCCGGCCTATCCCCCTCCCCATATCTACGCGCCGTCTGGTACTTCCCCCAGGTATAAAATCTCTCTGTCCGCTGCGTCCCTAAAGTCAGTCAAGAGGCGGAGTCGCCGAGCGGACACGTCGGCAGAGGGCGCAAGCTGCGCCTCAGCGTCAAGTGCCCCCAACTGCGCCTCCAATTGTTTAATCGTTCCGCGCAGCGCCCGTAGGACCCCAGCCTGTTTGGCTATGCAAATCCCCCTAATATACGCCTTGAACCCCTCCCAAAGCATGGCCCATGAGTCAACCGATCCAGTGTTGAGCGTGAAATAGTCCTCGATCGCCTCGGAGACTTCGTGTACAAATAAGTCATCAAGGAGTGCCCTTCCCGGGAACTTCCAAGCACAATGACACAGGGGAGTGATCCGAGTATGTTCTGGGGGAGGTCTGTATCGCACGGAACCACGGGGCCAGGCCCGGGGACAGGAGCCAGTAGTCTATCCTGGTCCAAGTGTTGTGTTGTCCCGAGAAGTGCGTGAAGTCAGTGTTGTGTGGATTGCGCCTGCGCCAAATGTCTGTAAGAGAGAACTGGTGGCATAAGTCCAGTAGTGCGCGCCGCGCCCTAGGCTTAGAGTGAGCAGCCCCCGAAGTACTGTCCAGACCTTCGTCCATCAACAAGTTAAAGTCGCCCCCAAGTATGAGGCCGGCAGGTGCAAGAGTAGCGAGCTGGGCGGCAAGTTCATGAAAGAATTCCAGAGAATCAGTGTTAGGCGCATACACACACACCCGCACCACAGCATGACCCATCAGCACCCCTTGAACTATGCAGTAGCGCCCCTCCCTATCCCCCAGGAATGCCCGGCAGTGAAACTGGACCCTCTTGTGAATCAGCACCGCGGTGCCTCTGGCGTAGCTACTGAAATTCGAGAAGTATCTATGAGCGCCCCACGACGCCGCAAGTCAGTTGAGGAGCGAAAGTGCGTCTCTTGGATAAAAGCTATATCTACTTTATGCCGATTTAAATAATGTAGTATCTGTTTACATTTACGCGGGTTGTTCAGACCCCGAACATTCCAAGACATTAGCGATAGGCCCAGGGGGGCCTCATTCAGGGCTATTTGAGCCATAGGTGCCATGTAACTCGTAAGGAGGGTGTGAGAGCAGCAGTGTCTCCGTGTACCTGCATAATTAACACAATGTCAGCCACGTCAAGAAAATCAAAATAACCAATCCCATCCCCCCACCCTCCACCCAGCCATACCACGCAAACGTGAGGCAAACCCCAACCTGTGGAAAAAAAGCAGAGCTTCAAATAACAATACCAAATGCAAACATAGCAGAAAAGATAGAGCATCGGAATCAAAAGTGTTCCCAGCGGTGCCAACCAGAGGGGGATGACAACGACCCATCACCCACCCAGCACTACAAAACAGTCATATATATAGCAAAGTGTCCCAAAGTCCCCAGTAACAAATGTTCACAAAAGAGGGCAGTAAGGCCATGGGCGCCAACTCAGCCGACTCCGGAGGCCGAGAACAGGTCCTGACTAGTCGCCGTTCCACTACGCGGCGGAGATCGATCGTCCTAGTCTCCCCCCGGAGGGCCCTTGCGCAGTTTGTAAGTCCGGCAGAATTCCTGCACCGCAGTAGGATTGTCAAAGATCCGCATTCGGCCCTCAATCTCCACACGGAGCCGGGCAGGGTAGAGCATGCCATACTTGAGGCCCAGATTGCGGAGCGCCGCCTTAGCCCCCAAGAATTTGCGCCGGGCCTCCTGGACCATGGCGGTGAAATCTGGGAAGAATGAAAGTTTCGAACCCTGCCAAGTGATCTCACCCTTTTCCCTAGCCAGTCGTAGGGCCGTGTCGCGGTCTCGGAAGTTCATAATTCGGGCAACCAGCGGGCGAGGGGGGAGCCCCGGGTTAGGCCGCGGCCCCAGGGAGCGGTGCGCCCTCTCGACCACAAATCCCGGAGTGAAGGAATCTCTCCCAAAGATGTCAGAAAAAAGCTTTTCCACAAACATGTCTAGTCTGCCAGTGGCCGTGGACTCCGGGACCCCAGTAATTCGCACTTTGTTGCGTCGACTGCGCGATTCCAAGTCCTCGTTCTTGATGGCCACCTCCTTCAAAATGCGTTCCAGCCTATCTAGGCACCTGGTCTCCTGCCCCGCGCCATCTTCCACGGCAGAGATTCTGGCCTCAGCCTCAGTTAGTCTCTTATCATGGGCCTGGATCTTGGCCCCCATCGTTTCCAGCGTTCTATCCAGGGCATCGAAGCGACCATCGAGGGCCCTAAACCCGGCGCGCATCTCCTGCAGCCAGTCCGGGGCAGGGGCACAGGCCGCCGGGTCACCGGGCAGGCCCCCAGCGGGGGCCGGCATGTCTGGGCGATGATCCACCGGTTGTTCAGGCAACTTTTCAAAGGGCAGCATTTTCTGCTTTGGGTCCTTGCGACCCATGTCCCCGCACAGCTAGGCCGCAGCCAGCGCGTCGTGGTGAAAAGGCGGCGCCAGGACAGCGAGGAGGCCGCACAATGGACTGGTTCACCCCGCGACCCCCGGGGCCCGTGTCCTGGGCGATGCAGCAGCCTCCGCGGAGTCACCATATGTCGTTCGGCAAGGCCCCCAGGTCCAGGTAGGGCCCCAACAGTGGGGCAGCAACAGATGTGGCCGCGTGATGTGGGATGGCGGAACAGGAGACCAGGCCCCACCGGCCGCCGAGCACAGGAGCAGCCAGGCGAGAAACCGAGGCCAGGGGCGAAGACGGTCCAGGTGCCCGGTCCAGGGTCCCCCCCAACCCACCCACACCGCCAATCGGCCGTCCCGTCACCCCCCAAAGGCCCCCAGACAGTATCGGCCCGGGGCCCCAGGAGGAGATCCAGTGATGGCCGCGACCGAGGCGCAGAGCAAAGTCCCAGCGCCCAGCCGGACCCTGGCCGCCAGCGGCGCGCAGAGCGAACCCCCACCAGCCCAAGCCCCGGCGCCCCACACCCCCCCCTCAGTCCCCCCCCAGGGTACCTTTCCCACCGACGGCCGCCGCCTCCACGCTCCCGATCCCGGCCGCCGATTCAGGCCGCCATCTTGAGCCGGGGGTCCGGGAGTCCGCGTCCTCCTCCGGCCGTTCCGGGCCACATCGGGGCTCGATCGTTGTATCGGAGCACTCCGGAGCCGACGGGGAGTCACTGCCGGGGTCGGACACCCAGCGCCTGCATCAGGACATCGGGGACGACGGTGTAAGTGCTGGGCCGGCGGCGGAGCTTCAACGCCGCGCGGCCATCTCAGCCCGCGGCTTGGCCACGCCCCCCCCTCATACCTCTCCTTAATACCTCTATTAGTGGTCATAAAGAAAGACAGGAAGAGAAAATGAACCAAACGCTGTATACTCGCAGTAGTTTACATTCTTTGCCCATGTTCTCGAACTTCAGAAACAAATAGGAGTCTATAAAGAGCCTAAGTGTGGGTCAGAGGAGAGAGGGTCTTCGTTAGGGTATCCGTGGTCCAGGAGCAGTTGCTCCATATGGGCATTGACCATTAGATGCATCATAGCGTTCTGATGTTCACGTGTATCGCCAATGACGGCATTGTGTGTAAAGGAGAAAGAAGTGATGCCCTGCAGTCACCCTACCCTGACCCTCAACAGGTCTCCAGATAAAGGTAGAAACACTCAAAATATGAACAGTTGTAGCCTCTCCTCAGTGTGCAGACGGGATCTCTTGCTTATATCAAGATTAAAAGTAAGTTGGTATCGGTCTACATTTGTGTGTGGTTTCATAGTTTTTTCATTTCTGTAGCGGCACATGTGTCTGGAGTGATATACTCTTCATTTCTTGTTTAGGGTCACGTGAAATGCTGTTGCAGTTTGATACGAATGAGTCCCGCTCAAGAGGCGTGGTTAATTCAATTGTATATTTTGCATATTTGGACAGGACAGCAAGAGCTCGGATCCAGTTATGTGCTTCCAAGACATGCTATTTTCTCAATGGGCCTTTAATGATCCTTGAAAGATAGATTATTGGATTTTAAACTCATGGGCTACAGGGTATTTATTCCCATTTTGAGATCAGATGTATTATCAATATTATTAAACATAATTGTTTTATTACATTTATGCAGTGTTACTTGGAGCGCACCGCAGCATTCTGGCACCTTCATTATGAAAACAAAAAAGTGACCAAATTCCTTGTTGAATCAATGAAAAGTAAGGGAAAAAACTGGTGAAAATTAAAATGGCTTGGAGCAGCATGAAAGCTGTTGGGGGGGTTCTCTAAAAGGAGTGTTGCTCTTTGAATTAAATATTACTAAGCTCTGTGTAAGTAGTAATGGTCTTCAGAGTGTCTCAATCACTCTCATTCTCTTTTTCACACCATTTCCCCCTGCAGTCTTTCTCTGTTAGGAACATGGAACCATTTCCCTACTCACATGTTTCTGAAATCTTGCATCTGCGTACCTCTCAAGTAGTCGTTTTCCTCTTCAACAGTTTTTATTCTCTCCTTTTTGTGCATACTTCCTTTCATCTACCCCACTTTTCTATTTCCCATACGCACACAACATGCCCAGTCCACTCACCGGTGAGCACTGCATTCTCTTTCCCTTTCTTGCTGTACATTTTTTGACAGCTCTATGACCCCCTTTATGAGCAATCTTACAATTGGGCATTACCATTTTCAAGGTGCTCTGAGGAGAGGCCACGGATTTAATGTGCCTGATGTGTGAATACCTTTATGAACCATTGATAGGCACTGAGATCCAGGGTTCTCATTACTGCCGCATCATAAACCCCCTCAACAAACTGAGTTCACCCAGATAGACTTGTTGAAACAAGTAGTGACCGGAGCACATTTTCAATTCAGTACAATAGGGGGCAATCTTTAATGTTTTAAATATTTCAAGACAACACATTTAGAATTGCATTACAAACCTTTCTATTCACAAATGTTTGCATTAAAATTAGCTTTAAAGTGTGCCATTTGCACCTCTTTTTTCAACCTTTTTTCAGATGGACAACCCCCAAACCCACCCTAATGTCAGTTGGGCTCCCTTATTTTGCTGGCTCACTACTTAAAACTCATCCACAACTATTACGCCCCATCACATCGAAATGGCACCAGCTGCCAATGCCAAGGTCCAAAAATATGTGCTGTCACTTAAACTGTAAAATGCAGGAAAAACGGTGAAGAGATCCAGGGATTAGACTGAGGAAATCACTCTTGCCAATAAATGGTAAAAAATTAGACAAGCTACACTGAAGTATGGCAAGGGAATTGTCTAATTAGTAGAAAAAAAGTAGACTAATTCATTATTCACAGCATATGCGGATGGACAAGCACGGTAGGTGAGTAGCAAAAGCAAATAGAAGAGGCTGCTAGTATAAAAGAAAGTTTGATTTAATCAATAAAAGTGCAAGAAGACAAAGCTATGGCCCATATGCTGCACATACGAGACCAGTGTTTACCAAACTGTGGGTTGCGTCACAATGGTGAGTCATAGATTTTCTGCGCTTCAAAGACACAGGTCAAATGTTAGGCTACATCTTCTGACAAATTGATGCCTATTTTCTAACATGGGGATTGGCGTTCACAAACTACTCTGACTTTCCAGTCAGAGAAAGAACAGTAAGGTGAATTAGGTGACAATCTTGCTGAGGTACAGTGTGTGTGAAAATAAAGGCTGTAGTAGGTCATTGATATTGCCACACACAACAAAATGTAAATACCTGTAAATGAACTGTAAAGATTCAGCAGTTAGGAAAGCAAAAATGAATCACATTTTTTATAATTCAGAAAGTGTGGTGTAAAATTTTAATAGGATCAAAACACATCAAGACACTTTACTTGGCGATGCACAAACGCTGAGCATTCACTGAAACCGATTTCCATACATTATCAGTTGTGTGCAATATAGTTTTATCAGTAAAACTGCCTGTCTGTACAAATTTAGTGGAAATTTCAGTGGAAAATGTGGTGCCTGTACATGAGTGCGCTACCACACAATGCCTTCGTTATATTAAAAAAATCATCCGTCTCATGTCCAATAAAGCTAGGTGGATTGCAAAAATGTGTTATTCTAAAAATTGGGATGTGGGTCTAAAAAGTTTGGGAAGCATTGTACTAGACTATAAAATAGATATAGGAAAGACAATGGTGGTTCAATTATATAGTTTTCCCTGCACTCCTCATGTCCCGGCACCTCAGATGGCTGCTGATCTTGCACACACACACTTCTTACACAGCGAGATGATGTGGTATGTCAGGATGGTCCTTGTACCAACCACGATCCCTTCCACCTGTCTCCGCTGCACCCAATGCAGTCCTTATGCAGTGAGATCCTTTGTGGACCTGGGATCTCATGGACAGGAGGCCAGCTCACCGGCTCTTGGAGAGTAATTCAAGACCCAGGCCACAACAGTTGGTACTAGGCGCAGGCCAGCAACATCCAGGCAAAAACCACCAAGTGGTAGTCTATTTCCTGGAGCACGACATGCACCAAGCCACCACAAGTCTGCAGATAGACCAGTTACTGTCGCTACTGCCCTAATGAGTCTTCGTGTCAATGTCCCAGTATTGAAGAAGTGTAGTATGGCTCCAAAACTAAGTGTCTCAACTTTCGGAGGCACAAGACCCAGTAGTTATATCCACCATGGCCTTTGAAGATACGATCAGTTCAAAAGCCCACCTTTAAAATGTACAGGCCCTCTCCTACCCTGGGAGGTTTGATAACAATCTTTAAAGGGGCCAAGACCCTGCCTCTTGGAATGCAGGTGCCAATGCCACTCCCACACAGAGGTCCGCTGTATCGCATGAACCCCTAGTTTATGGCCCTCTACCAGGAAGGCACAGTTGTGGTTATCCCCCTAGCACTCAAGTGTGAATTAGGAGACAGGCCACCAGGCACACACAGCCATGCACATCGAAATGCCCACTTTCCCAAAGTGACATTTCCTTCAACGTAATGTCAAACCCACTCCCAGAGAGCATTCACCATTAAGAACTCTGATACCAAACACCATACTATTACTATTCTGCACGTAGGAAATAATGCTAGACAGCCTTTCCCTACATCCCTTTATGCTAATCCAATGCGAGAAGAAGGCCCTGTTGTACTAAACACACCAAATCAGTGCCCTTCACGACCCTTGCATGTGGCGTACTCAGGCAAACGCCCAACTTCTTCCCAACACTGCACCCTATCACTAGGGAGAACTCCGATATAGCAGAAGAGACGCAGGACCTGGCACGATCTTCATACATGCCAACTCGAATAATAATAATCCGTGCACACAGGCCCCACCAGGGCATTCCTGTGGCCCAATCAATGAGCTACCTCTGTGGATGGTGTAACCAGTGCGGCAGGGCCATGGAGGTGCATTCGAGATACATGCCACTATTATAGGTCTTACCCCATGACAAGGGACTTACAGAATCGAATCAGCCCATCATATATACACCGCTCCACAGTAAGTATATGATGAGTATAGCGATTTGACACTGCACGGCAGTGCCAAATGCACTTCAGCCCTAAGGCTAGCAAAACATGGTCCAAACAGGAGGTTGATTGCCAAAAAGGTTAGGGGAGACAACGCCAACAAAAGCCTGGTCTAACAGCAGCCGACGTGATGCAGAAAGTATTTTTATTCCCAAAAAAGCAATGAAACCCCTGCCAACTATCTGGGATTTATAAAAAACGTAATTGAGAATATTTTCAGACTTCATGAGTGATTTCATGCTGCAGCACAAAAAGACCTAGGGCCTTATGTAGGTAGCCTAACATTTACCACTTCATAAATACCGAATTTTACCGATTCGGTATTTATGAAGTGGTAAATGCTATGTAGGTAATCAGTCGGTAAAAATTACCGAATCGGAATTGGTCGGTAATTTAGAATCGGTATTTACCGATTCGGTAATGGTAACTGGCTTCCCATTGATTCCTATGGGCAGGAGGCCCATAGGAATCAATGGGAAGCCAGTTACCATTACCGAATCGGTAAATACCGATTCGGTAATGGGGGGAGCACAATCAAGGGTGGCAGGGTGTCACAGTGACACCCTGTTGCACCCCTGATTCCTGCATGTGTACACATGTGGCACACATACATGCCCTAAGGGCATGTATGTCTGCCACATTGCACACTTCTAAGTGCCAAAAAATGCATTTTCTAAGCCATTTGTCATTTACCACCAACTTTTAGTTGGTGGTAAATAACGAATCCACACAACACCCACACACTCCCCTTACATCTCTTTTCAGGATTCGGTATTTACCGAATCGGTAAAATTACCGATTCGGTAATTTTACCGATTCGGTAAATTACTGAATCCTAAAATGTCCCCCCTACATACCAAAAGCCTGAATACCGGTCGGTAACGGGATTTTTACCGAAAATCGGCCGTTACCGACCGGTATTAGGCTACCTACATATGGCCCCTAGTCTGGAGTCAATCTGCAGATGATAAAAAGGGTTGGTTAACACAAAATTAAAGTTTTGCTAATGTGGTACTGAAAGGCTTCACAAGCAGTATTACAGATCACCTGATTGGAAGACAGAAGATCTGAAACACTGCTGAACCCATGAGAAAAGGGGAAAATTGTGTAGAGATGAACATGTTACTTACTGTAAAAGTCTTTCAGGTAGGGACTAACTTCAGATTCCTCACCTTGTGAATGTTACCCAGGCCTCAGACCAGATCTGGAAACTTTTTCAGCAGTACCTTTGCGTGCCGATAGGTGGCGACTTGCGGCTCCGCACTGTTGCTTTTCTGCACTGGAAATGACATGGGGGGCCATATAGGCACCACAGCAAATTTGCTAAGACGAGTGTGCAAATTCCTAGACTTGGGACATTAATAAAGGGCAGAATCCAATTCACAAAATGGTGAAGATGGGAGGGTTGGTGGGGATTCTTCGGTTAGGGTCTATCCAAAAAGAGAATTACCAAAGGAAAGCAATTTGCTCTTCTGATAGAGACTAACTACAGATACTTCACCTTTTGAAAAACTCCCAGAACAAAACCTATTAGGAGTTATGTCTCTGAATTGTCTCAATCCAAAAGGTCTTGTAGGATCGAGTAGGCAAAATGCCCCTCTTATGTTTGGTGGGCCTCTTTTAAAGGAGTACAAATCAACAGTGGGATATAATGACCAGTTGTGAATAGATTCGGCTGTTGAGCTATCCGTGCACCACAATTACAAGGATAAGCTCTCCTGGTGCGTAGATCCAATACACGGTCAAGCCCTTTGGCAATAAATTGTTGATTTCATATAATGGTTTTGTAAACGTTACTAGAGCTGGTAGACATTGATACATATTTTTTAGATAACCAATATGGGGATAAGACGGTCATTTTGTGAGTTATTGACCGATGCCTATAAATTACTTACTATGCATCCTGATACACTGAGGGCGAGTTGTAGCCTATGAGGATGGCAATAATTTGAAATAGTTCTAATTGCTCTTTAAAACAGGATATTGTATACATTGATGGTGAGTTTGAGAGTAGGGCCACTGATATTAAATAAAAAATGTAGATTCAAAACAATTAGACAAGTTCAATTAGCAATGCGAGATCGATTGCTACTGATATTGTTTCATGGTACGTAGGGTGCAGTGCTGCAAAGTATTAGGGCTACGGCCCGGTATATGAAGTAGCTATTATTTTGTCAATACGAACGCACTGTATTGTTTTTTTAACTATTGTATTTCCTGATTAAATTTAGCGAAATACCTACCAAATAGTGACGGATGTGCAGTATAAACTCTGTATAGCCATGACATAATGACAAAACATTACCTCACGTGGTAGAGTAAGAGGAACGCAGCACTATCATTCACACACTTAATTAAAGACATGCATAATGCCTGCTAAAATGTTATCAAATAAGTAAAGGGATCTAGAATAACCTCTATGACATAAGGCTTAATAAGTAAAAGGCAAACATAAAGGAAGGGTAAATTCTTACAGAATAGAATGGTGGATCAAATAAAACAGTGTATTAATGAAGGTGGTGAAGGCAAAGATAATTTAAGGCATAAAAATAAATCATAATTTGTAGCAGAAATGGGATAGCAATACTATAAATAAACTAGGGTCTATTGTGTTTGTGCAAGTGAGAAACAGGTAGCCACAAGAGACCACTATTTGCTGAAAATTTTACTGAGCAATGTGTTTAGCCAAAAAAATCTAACTCTCAACATCTCGTATCATCTTCCAACGATGGGATAAGAAAAATGTATGCACTGCTAATATAGCGGTCACAAAAAGGTTACATGGATAATTAGATGAATTAAGCAAACAACAAAATTCACAGTCTACAGCAGACGAAAAAACTATTTTTTGAGACCCATTCCCACATTTTTTTATCCAGATTTTCAGATTATTCCACTTTTTCGTCTCTGTTTCAGAGATTTTCAGAATCAAAGAAATTGTCAAGAGCGCAAAGGACTAGAGAACGGGTGAGATCAAGGGGGATAGCTTCTCCGAAGGAAAGTAACTTGCACATATTTATTGGGAGCATTCTTGAAGCATAAGCCTCATCTAAAGGAGCTGCAGCAAGCTTCTCAAAGCATGGGCAGGCATAATACATGACAGTATACACATCACTGACCGCTATGTCACTCGGAATCTGTGTATTGCCACTTTTATTTTTTTAAAGAAAGCAGGTCATCTTTCGGGCTCTCCTACCAGTCTTTTCCAGGAATTCCAATTTCTAAAAAGATTGCCAACTGTGCTATTGGAGTAAATGGTATTGGCCCCCAGATGCACCACATAAAGAGCCTCAGGGGCACACATTGAAGTAAAAGTCACTTATACAGACGAGGTCCCAACACCTTGGCAGAATAGAGGGCTCTGGGTAGCAAAGGTGGCCCACACCCTGGACGTGGTCACCTCTGGGGCAGATTAGCAGCTGGGTAGAGTAGCCCATTGGTTACTTGAACCCACACCCCTAAATCTAGGATTGAAGAGGAACCCTTGGCACTAGAACATCAGTTCTGATTCAAATTGCAACAGAGGACGAAGAAGACACCAGTCTGCGACAACAGGACCTGCACAAAACAAAGGCGCGTTACTCTGCATCTGTGGCAACCACCCTTCACCAACACAACTGTGACTTATCCCAAACTAAAAAACGTTTTCCCCAGACAGAGGGACTCATTTAAGAGCCAGAGGCAACTCCAGACTTCCTTAGAGTAGAGACACTAGTCCCCTGCAGTCCACAGGTAAAACCATGCTCCCAGAACCAAAGAATCACTGGCCATCAGGCCCTCCGAGGGAATCGCCCAAGTGTAGATGGTCCAGTGCATTGTGGGAAATGTAGTCTTGACCTCCAGTAAGTTTCAGGTGGCTACAGCTTTCCTCCGGATGTCAAAACAACTTCTCGCTGACCTTACCGCTGCCAAGGCATTTTGGTGGCCAGTTGGGTAACCACTACCTTCTATCAACACTACAACATGAGGGAACTACTCAGCACCTTTAACCGACCACTTCAGGAGGCCTGTTGTCTGCTTTTAGCATCTGTTTCCTCGCCAGCACCGTCTAAGTGGTAAAACCAGCTCCTCCGCGGCTCTCACTTTAGCCCCAGGAACAGCCAGAGCACCTCTGGACCCAGGCACTATGAGCCAGGTAAAATTCAGCCGACTGTTGTGGCCTGGACCCAGTGGGATCCACGCAACTTGACCTGCAAGTGACCGAGCGTCACTTGTTATTTTTTACCATTGACTGCAATGTTAAAGCATTGCAGTATTGATTTGAACTGATTTATTTTGCCTTCTAAAATCCATAACTCAGGTTATACTTATCTGATTGCCTGTGTTTTGGTATCTAAATTTATATATAAATCCGCGTTATTTTTATAAATTGGTGATGGGTTTCTTTCGAGTCACGTCAATTACTTATTGTTCATGTTGGTACTCTGAAATGCTTAGCATGTGTTCCTCTAGTAAAGCCTTGCTGCTCTGTGCCACCCGACCAGGACTGAGCTAGGGATTTATTAGTGTGAATCCAAAGGGCCTATTTTTGGGGCATTGTGAGAGTATTGCACATTGAAGCCTAAACCAGCCTCAATGCAAAATAATCCACTTTCCTAAAGTCAGCACATGTTGACTCCTTATATGAAGAGTGTCATTCAAACATTTGTAAGTAATACGTCTATTAATCCTTCAGGGCAACATAAGCACCTAAAATGCTCTCGCTTTTTGGCAGTCAGAGGGATCCTCCACACTGGAACTGTAAGTGGGTCAGCTCACAGAAAAACATCATCCACTCAGTTTGCTCCACTGTACCGCTCGAAGTAGAGAGCGCCCATGAGTAGGAAGACAGCAAAAATGGGTAGCACAAACAATGCACTACAACGAAGGACTCAAATAAAATGAGGGCCTTGCACCAAACACTACTCTCAGCATAAAAAGAGATTTGTGTTTGGATCAAACCTATTTCTGAGCAAATAAAATAACTGGGGAGAAGAATGGGTATTGCTTTTCCAGAAAAAATTAGATTTGACCAGGACATTTGGCACAGCGGTCTCTTTTGAGCACCATATCCACATATCTTTTTGCAGGTCATTTCCCTACTGTATTTCCTCCTGTACCTCACGTATGGACATCAACCAGTGCCTCCTGCTGCACAGGGTTATGTATGACTGCTGGCCCGGGTGCACTGTTCCTTGGATATCTGTTGGACTGTGCACGCTGACAACTAACTGTACATCTAACGAAATGTATTAAAACGGCTATCTGTAGTTTCCATGGTCTATACACATTCCATACATGTGTTGCTCTTATGTAAAAGACTAAAGCCAAACTATTGACTGTTCCCGATTCTGTACGCTTATGTTGTGCATGAGAAATGCTGCAAAATGATAGACTCACCACTTCGATCCGCAGCCCCTCCTCGCATTATTCTTGCCACCACAATAGCGCCTGTATGCTCGTCTTTTTTTATTGTAGCACCCTGAAACAAAAAACATATTGACGTTGTGGATCATATGCAATCATTATCTTAAAAAACAAGCATCATAGGGTTTACAATAAATATACATTGATCTGGACATCAGCTGCAGTGGCGGCGTCGGCTCCTCCACTATGGCGGAGGAGAGTCGCCCTACTTCTTTCAAGCAGTACCAAAAGCAAAAACATAAAATGATAATAACTATCAGTTATCATTTTATGTTTGTGCTGCTTTGTAGGCGGGCAGGTGGGCGGGGCTGCTCTGCTTTTGGAGTGGGCAGGGGAGGAGTTGTTTGCCCACTACTATGTGCGCAATGACTGTTTGGTTGACCCTCTCTGGCCACCTAAACAGGTCATGCGCACTTTCCCAGTTCTACATGCAGGCTGCATTACAGACTGGATGGAGAACAAGCCAACCCCTCCAGCCCCAGGCTGAGAGCCGTGTCAGGATGCACAGACCAATAACAACGCTGAATTGCAGCGTTCTGATTAGCTTTGGGGAGGGAACCTGGCTGCCTGCTTCCTGTTCCTGAAATCAGGCAGAAGAGCAAAGGCGCATGACCAGGCGGCAAATTTTTTATTTTTGTTATGCGCACTCCCTCCCGTAACTGCACCCACCTGCCACGCCCACCCGCGAGCTCCCGCACCCACCTGCGAGCTGTGCTGGCCGCCACTAGTTAGCCGGCCTCGCTTGCAGCTCATCCATATGCTCCTAGGAGAATTTAAGAGCATATGGGCAAAAATGTTCAAATAGAACAGTTAAATCAGCTTGAGCTATAAAATTTAAAAAAAGGAAAATAATTCTCCAAGCCCTTGGCACCATCCACACAAACCTCTTTTAAAAAACTCTTTAAGGTTTTGTTGTTGTACATCATATTCAGAAGACACTAACGCCTTTGTGCTAGAAAAGGAATAGGCCTTACACGAATAATAATGAATCCAGTGAACAATTAACAGCATGGACCTCATTTGAAACAGACACATATACAAACAAGTATTCGCATAGCCAATAGGTCTCGCCTTTGGGACCTTATAAGTGTTTAGTTATCCAGCACAATATCC
Organism: Triturus cristatus; assembly: GCF_964204655.1. Lineage (NCBI taxonomy): Eukaryota > Metazoa > Chordata > Amphibia > Caudata > Salamandridae > Triturus > Triturus cristatus. The sequence continues at coordinate 429,955,583 of NC_140593.1, forward strand.
TTGGTGCAACAACATCAACTGTTGCGTGGCTAAACACTTATAAGGTCCCAAAGGCGAGACCTATTGGCTATGCCAATGCTTGTTTTGTTTGCATTTAACTTTCTAGGACTGTTTTCGATCCTTGAAGCCGTTTTTGAACAATTGATTGAAAAGGGAACGGTAGGCGCAAAACGGGGGGGGGGTTGATATGTGCTTATATCATAGAAGTGCACATTAAAATGGCTAATTAAGTCAAAGAAGAACCTGCGAAAGTTGACAGTTCTGTTTCTGCTCTGTGGCTGCAGACAGATACCAAGTTCAAGCGAAGTTTGTGATCCAACAGTTACACAGCCTCGTAGCACTGTTTGTGCTTGTCCAGCACGGATGGGAGCGATGAATGAGTAACGTGTGAAAATACACACATTTTTACTTCAAACGACTACCAAATTTGGACCCGGAGCAAAAGGTATTCACTTCCAAAACGGATGTCAACTTTTTATAGTATTGTCGCTTTCCACAATGACTGCAAAAAGATAATTTCAGGTGTCACACTCATTCTGTTAGAAATGGTCGTCTGCGATCTCCCTCGCGTGACATGGCCGCTGATCCTAAGTTTCTTAGGTTATAACAGATATCAAAATATGCATGATATAATGACTGTTTCTTTTGAAACTTAAAGATCCCATCCCAAGATGGCCGTCATACATAAATGTACAGTGCTTCAATACCTTCGGGTCGAGTTTGCGCTATATAAAAGATGCAAAAAAGAACAAGCACTGGCCGCGCGATCGTAAACGCGCGGCTGCAAAAGTGATCGCATTCGCGATCAAGCGCGGCGAGCGATGCGCTTAATGAGCATGAGGAGGAAAGCCTCTGCTCGTAAGCGCACGCCCGCGCACATGCACTGTAGCTCTAGGCTGGCCATGGCAGCACATTTTTAAGCCCTCATAAAAAGTCTCACCAGACAACCGCATGCGCTGGGTCAGGCGAGACCTAAAAAGAATATGAAAATCAGACCACCATGTGTAAACTTTAAAAACATATGTGCTTAGAGGCCATGAACATCAATTCGCCAAAATGGCAGGCGTAGTGAGGGTGACATCTCACGCCATTTGACCTTTACTAACACACCTGCTTACACATACACACACTTACAAGATTCACACATACACAAACTGTCTCTCACAAACACACTCACACCCTCAAGCACGTACACACCATACATTTAAAAGTATATTTTTAATTACCTCAGCTGCCAGTGAGGGCCATATTCCAGCTAAATGTAATCAATTCTTTATTACACTAATAGTGAATAATATATTAAACATATTATTCACTATTAGTGTAATAAAACTGACAGAAAACAAGGAAAGTGGGGCCCCAACCGACGTCCGTAAGGATGAGCTGCCCCTGTGCTGTACCTGATTTTGCCACCTCTGAGACCAGGGGTCACAAAGGCAGTGACGGGGGGGTCGCAAGGGACAAGGCAGGGGTCGCAGCTGCGACTCCTGATGATGTCCATGCTCAAAGCCTTGCTATGCTTTCAGTGACATCCAGGCCATCGAGAACCATACTGTAAGATAGCTATGCTTACTTTTCTAGTTCTAATCAAAATGCAATGTTAGTTTGTCAACTCATATACAACACTGATGTATTACGGAAACACATTTGAACTATACCATTACAGTTATTGGCACAATGAGGTGTCCACATCCAGAGGTCTTTAAGCACAATATGATAGATTATTTCTGAAAAGGACCCAACAGCACGGCACTGTGGCTACCTTTGACAGTCGCCGCAACCCAGCGTAGTAATATAAAATTATCTCTCAAATTTCAACAATTGAGTGCTAAACCCAGTAAAGTTTCAGTTCTACAGTAGATACCAAAACAGATAGCTTTTGATACCACCGGATTCATGAGATTTGTCAATTCATAAACCAAATTATGAGCAATGTCATAAATGGAATCTTGCCTCTGTACAGGGATCATCAGTTGATTCTGGAGGTGGGTGACCCAATGACTGGAGCCAGGTTTGAGTCATGGCCTAGCTCTCGCTCAGGTCGAGTCCCTCTCAGTCGCAGACCCTCAAGCTCCAAACCAGCTGAGCATTCATGTGGTTTCTGCAGCCTAACCGCGTGCACAAAGATTTAATAAAAACAAAGTACTCACTTTTGACGTAAAACAAAAAAAGGGCAAAATACCACCCATCTAGTGGTTCAATTGCATGATGTGAAATCAGAAAAACCTGGTATCAATCCCAGCTTCCCTGTTTTACAAGGCACATATTTTATTTCACCAAGCTTCCTTTCTCTTCACTATAAACAAATGAGAGCACCTTCAAATATGCGAATTAAGGGTGTGTGTAGCACAAAAGCTATTCTCTTTTAAAAATTACTTGATGAACAATAAGAATAGAGGACCACTGATAAGTGCTTCGGACAGTAGGTTAAGAACTGTTTGTCTAGCAGCTATTAAAGAGCAGCAGTGTATATAAGAGTCCTGATAGGACAATATCTCAGTAGCTTATTACACACATAGACAGAGCCTTTTGTCTTTATTCCTTTACGTACAGGTCAGAGAATATATAACGCTTGGTTGGTCAGGCAGTGCAACTGGAGCAAAACTGGTTTCACATGGCCCCTAGGGTTAGCCCTAGTGATGGTTCTGGTTGCACTGCCTAGTTGCTTTACACACTGGAGCATTATGGAATCTGCAGACCTACAAATTCACATGGTGCAAATGTGTAACACAATATTGGCTTGCTTCACAGGATCACACAGTGAAGATCTGCTATCACATGGTGGAACACAAGGACAGCATGATACCCCCGTACAGAGTGGTTACCAGGTTGTGTTTTGCAGCTTGTTGCAGTGTTGTCCATTATGGGTTTTTAAACATTCCCAGATCAGCGGCAGCCTCAGAAGTGTTACCATTTTTGATGTTGTTTAGAAGCATCTCTAAGGCAGTGCTCAATGCAAAGCCGCACCTCATCCAAGGCTCCGCCTCCTCATCAAACAGTGAAATATTCTTAGAAGTTGGGAGGTCTAAGTGTACTCTTCTGGTAGTGTTTTGCATACTGGAGTATTGTCGAAACATGCCCAGTATTGGTGCTTACATACTTGTACATTAGGAATTTAGCCCATGAATGCCGATTTAAATGCTGAGGTATTACAGATTCCTGTGGGCAGTAATTGCGACCTATGAGTATTAGGGATACTAGTCTGGTGATAGTACTTTACTTACAAGGGAAGAATGAATACTGGCCTTGGGTTGGTACTGGAAAACTGTGAATAGGTGGTATACACTGCTTTCATAATTGGCAATACTGGACTTTCTACTGAGATATATTATCTACTGGCGGTCGCCAGTAGATAGTTATAGTTAGGACCATGTTTCCATAGGAAATCCGCAACCTTCTATTTGGAATAACTTTGGCGCCGGTTGACGAATCCTCGTGAAAATTTCAAAATAGGTGGGCGCTCCGCTCCGCTCCGCTCCTACCCTGAAAGTCTCGGGGGGATTCGTCAAGCGGGGGCTGAGAAAAAAGGGGGTCCCAAAACGCGTTTTAACCATGCAATTTTCCATAGGGACCTTGAGTCCAAGGTACAGCCCGAATAGCTGAACAGAATTACTTGAAATTTGGCAGAGAGGTAGTCCTCAGCTCAGGGATGTGCCTTTTGCATATATGGAGTCAATCTGTTCAGTAGTTCCTGAGAAAATGGCAGTTAAAAGCACATACATATCTATAGCCGCGCACCGTGCGCGCACCGTGCGAGCACCCTAACGTGCGCGAGCGTAATTCTGATTGGTGGTTACATGTTAGTCAACGTTCGAATCGGTCGAAATCAGGAAGTGTCGGCCGCCATTTTGTTTGTTTTCAGTGCGAGAGTGAAAAAGGAAGGTGGTGAACGTGAAAAGGGGGCAGGGTAGAGAGTTCCTGACCCCCTAGCCTTTGTCAGGGGGTCCCTGAAGGACCCCGAAGGCAGAAAAAAAATTTTACTTTTTTTTTTTTTTAAATCGCGGGGTACGCGCACCGTGCGCGCACGATGAAAACCCCCCCAAAAAATACGTAGTTTATTGTAAAATAAATATATAAAAAAAATAATAATACATACATAACTTAGCATTTAAAAAACCGTACAAATTCACTGAAAAAAACATAGGTTTCACACACGTTATAGTTAGGAATTAGCATTTAAAAAACCTTGCAAATTCACTTAAAAAACCATAGGTTTCACACATCTTATAGTTAGGTGGATATTTCACTCGTAAAAAACCAATGAACTTCCCCCGTTATAGTTAGTTCAGATAACTATAACTCGCACGGCCGCCACTCTATCACAAGGATGATGTCATCCGTAATGTCATCCGTGATGCCACTGACCATGTCATGAGTGATGTAATATGTGACATCATCAGCAGTGGACTGCGGGCGCGTGAGTTATAGTTATCTGAACTAACTATAACGGGGGAATTTCATTGGTTTTTTACGAGTGAAATATCCACCTAACTATAACATGTGTGAAACCTATGGTTTTTTAAGTGAAAATATATATATATACACATACACACACGTCCTGGGTACAATGCTTTACATGCTTGCCTGATTATGCTGCTCCTAATAGCGAAGCATTGTAGACTCTGGCCTTCCTAATGTATTACACATATTGAGACACTGAAAAACTGGCGTGTATATGGTGCTTTACATACTGGTGCACCGTGAAGGCTCGTCTGGCTAGGAGGCTTTCCATACGATGATCACCGGGCTTGGCAGTGGTGCTTTACATACAGGGGCATTTGGGAAATGTCTATGAATATGGTGCTTTATGTGCAGCTTAGAGGAATATATGCTTAGCTCCACCTTTAGAGCTACACGTGAAATGTAATACGTTGTAGTGACTGTGCTTGATAAACCGCTGTAAAAAAAAAAAAAAACAGTTTGCCCCATGTCCAAATCTTTGAGTGGTAGAATTACCCCAGACCTTCTGCACAGTGTCTGGTTCCGTCACTGCACTCAGTCGGATTCTTTCTTGCATTATTCAGAATGCTGATGGATGCGCCTCGTTTATTCGCCTTTCACTGAAGATCATGCTGATCCGTGGTCCCGAGTGTTGTGTTTACATCATGCATTGTTGCTATGTTTACACTATGCATGGTGTGTTACATTAATTATTGCATCTTACATTCTATGTTTTCTTCTGCGTGCGCCTTTCTGCCCTTGGTTTAGGTCATTGATGACGCCTGGAATGTTGACGTCATTTAACACTGAGCTGTACTCCAATTCGTATGGTGTTCTGACAGCACAACTTGAGACGTGTTGAAAAATGTCCTATTTTCCTCTAATTAGGTTTATGGAGCCCCACATGCCCTCTATTTATTTGGCTGGGCTCGATTGCAATGTTCACTTGTTGCAATGTGGGGCTGTTCTGACCAACGTTTCAAGAGGTGATCTGGGTCCAAAGTGCAGCCCTATTTGCAAAGCTTTCTTATCATAGAGCCTGCTGGGCACAGCCGTCCATCATGCTTCGAGAGCTCTGGACACTATTTGGCATGCTATGGATGCAGGCTGTGGTCTTTAACCAATAGTGGCATTCTGACCCCAATGGGGCAGCCATAGCATTCAACACCGCCTGCCCCAAAAAAAGTGTGCTATGGCCTTCAGAAATGGCCAGCAACGTGCGGGCTGGGTCCGCTGACCATGAGCTTCATTGGTGACCTCCAGCTAAGCCTAGAGCCCACCGAGTAGGCCATTCACTATACCTAGCCAAGTCTGGATACAGGCAGCCCGATGCCAGAAACTAGCTTGAGTGACGTCATTCATTTCTAGGGTTATGTAATGTGAGGCCATTAGCAGTCCTTGAAAGGGTCAGAGTTACCTTAACAAGCACATTTCAATGGCTCTTTTGTTTTTGCATAGTAGGCTCTGCGTGTGGGCATGTTATCCAACAGCAAACACCACAACCATAACTACTTTTTATATAATCCCACAAGCACAACTCAAAGTGCTCGCTGTTCACCAGGTGTGTTTTATAATTGCAACATCTTCTAAAACAAAGAACCATGTTTAAAAAAAACAACTAACATGCTTTTTTCCAGATCGCAGACATTGAAGAATCCTGAAGGAGGATGCAGTGGCTGGATAGCATGCTGCAGCGATTGGCTGGACAGCATGCTGCAGCGATTGGCTCGATAGCATGCTGCAGCGATTGGCCTCGACAGCATGCTGCAGCGATTGGCCTCGACAGCATGCTGCAGCGATTGGCCTCGACAGCATGCTGCAGCGATTGGCCTCGACAGCATGCTGCAGCGATTGGCCTCGACAGCATGCTGCAGCGATTGGCCTCGACAGCATGCTGCAGCGATTGGCTCGACAGCCCACAGGGTCAGAAATAAGAGTGAGTACGATGTCATAGCGCCTAGTGACGCCCACCTGCTAGCAGCCTGAAAGCAGGCAGCAACTGAAAGCGACCCGTCCCTCTAAAAGCAAGTTACACCTGCTGCAAAGCAGAGTGCCCTTTTGAGGCGCACTGAGGAAGGGGAGTCCTGACAGGAATTTGGAATGTGCTAAATCGAGTGGCTCACACACTCCCGTTTACCACAAATTAGGATTTATTTAGCTTTGTGGCGCGCTTGCTGCTTCCTAGCTGTCGATCATCTGGGATATGGTTTGTTTTCCATAGTTTCCTTGTTGAAAATATTGCCATTTTCCTTAAAGTAACTATTTGACCTGCCCAAATTTAACAAGGAGCAAACGCCGAGAACGCCCTGACGATTCACCCTATATATTTTTTCCAGGCTGGTAAATCGGACGTGCAAACTTGCTGTTTTAAATGTTATGGAAAGGGGTAAATTTCCTTTCTAAGCGTCCTCCCACCTGACTCCCAGCACGAACTATTCTGCCGTAGACATTAAAGGGGAAAGACGTTTTCTCAATTGTGATGTAAACTTTCCATCCCTTGTGAAGCCTTAGTGTGAATGTCAAACATGTGCAGACCAGGTTTACGATGTGGCTACTCAAAAGACGTGAACATGAGCTGGAGGAGAGAGACCTGTGCATATAGGCCGACTGGATTTTTCCAGAACAATACTTTATTATAAGGTGTATCAGGAAACGGAAATGTGTTCGCTGATTTTGTTTTATTTGAAACATTTTCTCTTCATTTGTATGAAAATGGTTTGTACAAAGCCATATTTAAACCCTTTTAAGCATATTGCATTATACTGCAGTATTCATATAGCGCTTCCCCGCCTCTTGTTGAGGCCCCAAAGCACTCTGCATCTTTTCAGGTAAGCAGCTAGCCCATCTTGCAGCGCATGCTATAGGAAAACGTGTTAGCTGCAGGGTCACCAATCAGTGCTGAGTTTTGATGTAATGTAAGCCAGACCATGTTCTACAATCTATGCAGCACCGAGTGTAGCAGTCTCTCATGAAGCGAAATACGAAGGTAACCGGGGGGGGGGAGGGGGGGGACTGTTTCGCAGGCTGCCCCTACACCCCAAGGTCACGTGATGGCAGCTGCGTCAGACTCTTCACTGCTCTGAGTTCAAGGCGGCTTTTTGGCTTCAGATGGTCATTATTCACTGTAAGAGCGCGATCCAGAAATCGCATGTCTAGACGGGGAACACGGTCCCCTGATGGGGTTTTATCCGGAGTCCGCCCAGGAGCAGGAGAAGCCCAAAGGCCTAGAAGTACAGCTAAGCCACCGGATAAAGGTCTCTATGGAGACCACCCAGAAGCAACAGAAGTCCAAGCCACTGAAGCACTGTTTTAAGTGCTCAGTGCAGTGAATTCCTATTGTAGCCAACATGGAATTTGTTTATTTGCAGCGATGCCACGTATGTGATGCGCCTTTAGGAGGATGGCATTACATTAACAGAATGATGGAAGAGAAGGTGGACAGAGAAAAGGGGCAGAGGTCTGGGTGAAACGGCAGAGATTGTGGACCAAAGGCCCTTCCTGGACCCAAACTGCAAAGACTCTACAAGAAGAGGCCCTTAAAGTAGGCCTGGGCAAAATGTCAATTACGCAGGAGTAATTGGCGTAATTTTGACAATTGTGTACAATGAAATTTACTACACTGAGTACTTTTGGGGGGACATTATTTTTAACTTAAGATGTACCGTTCAGGTCATTTTTGAAAATGTGCAGCATTTCAGGTGGATTTTTTTAGCCGAGTGGAAAGTTAGTTATTTTTGAGGGCATAATTACAAATCCGAATGCAAACAGCTGTGTTTTGAACACAAGCATCAGTTGCATTTGTGGGCAGTCAAACATTTCAGGTGGATTCTTTACCCAGGCAGACCGTTCAGGTAACTTTTTAGCACAAATCTAAAAATCGAAATACAAGCAACTCTGTTTTTAATGTGAGCAAACGGAAATTAACTCAAAATAATTTTTTTAGTTACATTTTTACCCTAATGAGTTAGAGATGCATTTCGTATAATCAAGCATAATTTCACGTAATTACCCTATAGTAAATTACACAAGTTTGCACACCCCAAACTTACAGCTCTATAACCGGGATAAGCACACAGGGAAAAAGTGTTAAATGTGCACAAATGTGGAGAGGAACGGGGGGAGGGCTGAGAAATACATCGAGGCCAGGGGCATTGGGGATACGCCAAAGCACTCTTGCAGGAGGTGTCAACATGGAGGAGAGATATTTCAGCCAAATAAAATCAACACCAAGCAATAGAAACAACCTACCACAAAGTGCTAGCAAATGCTACAATAAACAGGCTCCGACAGCCTAATTTAACCTGGAAATCTACAGATTCATGAAAAAAATGCCTCTGGGTCCACTCCAATTCCTTAAGCACCCATGGGTCGCGTAGTGAACTGGAAGGTGGGTTGGGTAGTGAACTGGAAGGTAGGTCGGGATCCCTCTCAAGTGCTGCCAACCAGGTTCTACATGATCCTACGTGCTGCTCCATAGGAGAGGCCATGAATGAACAGAGCGGGTGGGTGACGGTCCTGCAATGCCCTGAAACCAGCAGCAGAGGGGATTGGCCCAAGTGGCATAGCAGAAGAGAACAGTTTGGAGGAGAGATAATTCACCCCCCCCCCCCCCCCCCCAAAAAAAAAGAGCCAAGACGCAACAGGCACCTAGTACAAATACGCTTGGCCTCACTTATGGTGAACCTGTGTATGAAGTATTTGATAATTCGACTTGCGTTAAATGAGAAATACCATATTAATGTGGCCTCTTCAAGCGATCATGATAGCAATTAAACTAAGTAAAACTATACATTTTAACTTAATGACTGCACACCATTGTATGCTTTAGGTAAGTAAAAAAGGTCGGCTTGAATATGGTCTCCACAATTTTAAGGGCACATTTTCTCCTTCCGTGCATCATACTTTAAACAAGCAGTGTCCTACCCTCAAACAGATCTCAATCGAATGCCAAGATCTATTCTTTGGGCATTTATAGTGTCCAGTACTGGGGCAATGATCTATAGTCAAGCATGTACACAGGATTGTTTTTTAATGTATGTTCCTTCTACAGATTCATATTTTACAAGATCACTAATTAAAACATCGACTAGATGCACTGCGTTACGAATATATATGCCTCAAGCAGAGATCAATGTTCTTCAAAAAGGCTTGCAGACTGAACCTGGATCTTGTTTATCTTGTGGTTGCCAGTGAGTAACCCCATTCAAGATACCTTTCACCTTTCGATAATAACCTACTAGCAACGCAAAGAGGTAGTCAATGCATAGGCACATCCTGTTGGTTCAATCGTCAATAAAGATCAGTACCAGTGCTTAATTTGTAATAAAAAAAAATACCAAGTGCCAGGGCCCTCGTCAGGAGGCTTCTGCAGCCTGCGCCACCCATTGCCTCTGCCGGCGCTGCCAATAACAGTACCAGCGCAACTACTAAGCATCACACTCTTCCAAGTGTGACAATACAGACTATCCCAGGCCCCAAAGCTACGAGAATGGCTTGGGTGGTGGGAATTAGACATGTTTAATGTTTATTGAATTAATAAACAACTGTTGTTAATGGAGTTGAGAATTAGGTGCCAGTACCAAGCATCGAAAACCAACGGCTCAAATTAAGCACTACTCAGTACCCTTTCCAAAAAAGACCTACTCTTATTTATTGTATGGTTTTATTTAAACCAAACCAAGCCTGACCTACAAAGGTTGAACAATAAGCAGGGAGAGAATAAGCAGGTAATACAGTGTTATTGCACTAGGCAACAAAGCAAGTAGCAATTATGGAACTACGTGGGAAATGGGAAACAAATACAAACTATGCACATTTATGGATATATATCAATGTGATGGGCAAGAACCGCAGAACAGAGACACGGATGCATTATTCTGGGAACTGTTGAATAAAGAGTTTTTTCTGGAAGCAGTGAACAAAGGAGTGATACGGACCTCTGAAGGAGGAGGATCTTTGCTCCTTAGGGTATATCTGGAAAATCACCAGTCCCAAATATGAGGTCTGTGCCCTGGGATCCCACTTCGTAAACGCAAAAAGTTAAACCAGTGACTCGTGTGTTTTCTGTCCTCATCCACATGCTCCCAGCGAATAATTATGCAGAGTTAAAGAAAAAGTAATTTTCAGTTAAGCCCTGACTGTTTTGTCATCGGTTCACTGAAGTTATTGTTGCCAAAGCAATAATATTAAATACCATTTGTTTACGCAATATTTTAACATCAAGTTAGCAAATTTCTTCTCCCTTCAACCAGTCAATAAGTACAAACAGAGCTAAGTCAATCATTGAGCGATAAGCACCAGGTGTGCCTTGAGCAGTCAATTGATCACGTGTAAAAGACACAAACGCAAGGCTGATGGATCAAAATATCTGCCCTACACTCAAACTATGCTCAACGGTCAGGCTCACCATCCCATTCTTAATTGGCTGAAGGCGTAAGAGCAGTGGAGAAAATTCACATCATTTCAGCCTCGATGATAACAGTGAAGACAACAAGAAATGTACACATACATTGAAATTGTGATAGAATGCACTGAGTCCACCACAACAGCCCATAGTCCTACAAACATGTATTGTCTAAGTTGCCGCATGTCCACAAACACAAAATTAGAGTAAGGAGGATGAATGTTCAGCCCTCAATATCATAGAGGACTCAGAAGTAAACAGCGGAAGACACATTTCTGCTGGTTGCTGTTTCTAAAGGATATTCTGTGCCTATCAGAGGTCGCTCAAGCATGAGCGGGTCCTCAGAGGGAAATGAAGTATCAATGTCCCTGTAACAGTTCAAGGGGTACCGTGAAGAACTGCTGAGATCAGGCAAATCATCTGAGGAGCAGCATGGGCTGTCGGACGTCACCACAGAATGAGAGGTCCTCTGGGAGACAAACAAGGGGCTCTCAATAAGTTAACTTTCCTACAACGGACAGTCTCAGAGCAGATGCAGATTCAGAGCTACTCGATTAAATTACACAACCCCAGGCGCGGCATCACAAGCTGAATACAGAAATCACCAAACTTTTTACAGTTAGGATTATTAGAGCTTTTTTTGGAGTTAGATTTTCTGAGGACTGTGCCACCAAATGACCAAGCCATGCACATTACTTGCACTATCTTGAACAACGTATGGTGACAACTTGTGCCCATCTGTTTCTGGGAAAGTAATCGGAGATAAACAATCTCATTACAAAGAGTCTTCAAAGGAGACTCCCAACAATGTCTTGCAAATCTTCTCGCTTCTAAAGCAGAAGGGCTAAAGCACCAGGCAGATGGGCGACAACGCTGCTCTCGTTTCAGACTAACCTTCCACTGTAAAGATCAGTCCCAGGCCTTCAAGGTCCTTATAGCTGGTCACAGCATTCCTGGTGACCAAATCGGGGAATGGCATAGTCTAGTTTTAGGAGCTTGCTTTATTTCCAGACAAACATCTTTGAGCAAAAAAAAATCAATGTGTAAGTCAAATATATCTGCAGCGACGAGGAAGCTTGGTAAAGATATAAACCAGACTATTCCAACTGTGGGGCAACCCACTTGTACATCATTTCGCACAGGACCAAGTGAAAATGAGAGATAGCAGCCACATAAGATAAAAAAGATTACAGTCCTCCAAAGCAACAAAAAAATGGTTTAAGCAACAAGGAACTTTGCAATGTGTGTCTCAGGAACGCCACACGAGCGAGAAGAAACAAAGGATTTCTTAGGAGCTTTGGCTCAAGTAAGAACAGGAAAGGTTGTGGCAAACAACTGCATTTTATCAGGGAATGTTTTTGTCAAAAAGTTCCCACCAAATGTTTTCCATTACGTACTGGCCGTATACTCTGGCAAACTCAAAAAGTAAATGCAAATTTAATAATGGGATTAAAATTCAATAAAACGCATTTTTCTTCTAATGTGTAAAATATAAAGCAATTGTCGACAGAACTTTACTATTCTTTCCTGCTGCTTTCACAATACACACTTTTCTTTTGATAGCAAATATAAAGGTCTTTCATAAAAAGGGAAGTATATAGCTCAATGTTAATAGCAAATTAACAAATATAGATTTACACGTTTATGGAAATTAATAATCCAAACAAAAAATCTTTTTGCATCTACACAAAAACTTGCCCTTACATCTCTTCCCCTGGGACAGCACGCAGGTGAGCTCATCTAACTTCCCAGGCCTCTCCACATATTCAACAGCCAATCAAGTAAACGACTGGTGTTCTGCCAGTGCGCAGGGTCACATGTAGACGGTGGCATCCTCTCCAGAGGTCGAACAAGTGCCCTTCACACGACCGATAGGCAACCACCGAGAGGTTCAGTTTCTTGACATCTGGCGCCTTCACCTCTTTTTGTACAATGTCTCTAGTGTGTCCTTGCTCGGCGACCATAGCTAACTGCAGTTCTAGAAAAATACATCTCTTCCGAGGGCTCATAGTAAGATGCCCTGCTACTTATATCCTAGACCCACATCATCACTCAGCGCTCTATTAGGAATCTGATAAAGCCTTGAGTTGCCCATCATTCTCATATCACTTAGTATCCTTCCCACCTTCTCATATAGTGGCATATACAGCTACCGTCACCCTACCACTCCGCTAACACAAGCGGCACCAGCACCTCACTCACACTCTTAAATATCAAGCTCCAGGACAATCCTTGCATGACATGCTCGCCAAATGCTTGAACCACAGTTTGACAAACAGTGGATACAGCCGATACCGTCAAGGCACACAACCTCAATGCCACTTTCTTCATCAAAGCCTTGTTACTCCCCATTTCTACACATATTTTCAATACCCTGGTGTCTCCTGATTACATCATTCACCAATTTTATTACTCAAATAGGAAAGGAGGACTAAGTGGTTCTACACAGAACATTGTGGTCCTGCATGCCCCCAGCACCAGCGGTCATTCAGCTTCATTAAACACCTCTGCTTTCACTTCCCACTCTGAGCAGTCCACACAGTCCACCTCATTTTGGACCTATCCAACTTCACCAACCATCTAGTTCCTCTGTGGTTTAAAGCTTCAAGCAGACGCAGCAGCCAGAACCACGATATCGGCCCTCCTGGCCATACCGACGAGCAGCATTGAGCAATAATGTGCCACGCTTCTGAAACACACCAAGGCCTGCACTATGGACGCCATCTGTTCCTTCACCTTCAAAACTGCATTCCACTCTGTGACACACATGTATTGGAGCGCTCATGTAGTCATCACCAGCTACCTGCTCCACTCCAGACCCCATCAAGGACAGCCTATGCAAAATGGTCAAAATTTCCAGTCATTTAATAACTTCTTTATCAATGTTATACTTGACAACTTGTACTCTCCGGCAGCCTCTATGGACATAGACAAAGGTATAAAATGCCTGCTCTGTCAATTCAACTGTGGACCCAGATGATCTCATAATTACCACCCCATCACCACCTACAATTTCAAATGAAAGATCCTCAAAAGGCTATTAACCGCTACATGATGAGATCAAGGACAGTGCCCTCCTTCAAGCTCATCAAGCTTCTGTAGAGGCAATCCACAGCTCAGAAGCCTCAATTATTCAAATGGTCAAAGAGATGCACCATGCGAATGACAACTGTGACTTCTAACTACTCATCCTTTGTGGGCTCTTAGCAGCATTTTCCATCGACTATGAAGCACTAACACTCTTCAATGGAATTGCAATGCAGGGGGGTTTTATTCTAACCAGTCAACAGATTCCTGTTCATCCACATGAGCTCCTCTACGTCTGAATGAATCACCATAACTTGCAGCATTACCTGCATTTGAATCAAAACCCACATCATGAAGAAGCAAAGCCCTTAGCAGCAATATTTTCCACTCTACAAACTTAAGACGTATCTGACTCAAACTTTATAACAGGCATGCAGGCTTTAATTCTCACATTTGTATGGCGGTAACTCCCAGTCAGCCATAAAACAATCTATCCCTGTTGAAGAGTATCCGCAACCCCATGGCCCAAGTAACTGAGAAATTAAAGTTTGATAGGATCAATCTAACTTTTGAGAACTCTACTGACTACCTCTGCCTGTCTACTGTGCCATCTTCAAAGTAGTGAATTTGAGCACACCACTGTATCCGGAAAGCAGGGTTAAGATCCCAGTAGTTGAAGCAACATACGCACTGTAAAAATTTCTAGTCTCAATCAAAAAAAAGTATAACAAATGAGTGTTGGTCTAGAAGTGGTTTAAAAAAAAAAAAAGTCTTTCCATGCAGTGCATCAAGGCCCTGGAACTCGATCACCATGCAGGGCCAACAGGATTTACCCCTCTTATTCCAGAAGGAACAGACAATGTAACTATTCAAGCAACACCTATTCTAACTGACATCTTGGCAAGGAATTCCCTATCCTGATGACACATGACCTCTGCAGAGCCTCCTGCTTCCTTTAAGTTTTCTTGTTTGCATAATACATTCTAGTCCCATGATATTGTGGTTTGTAGTGCTGCTCACTCATTACCGATTGCTTAGATCTGTGCAACTGCCGCATCAACCACTCCATAAGAACTTCTGAATGACAACTGGAGGCACAGCATTCTGTTCACGCAGCTGGCATGTTCTGCTCTCATACCTTGGAAACCTGAGAAATCACTAAGCTAGTAGGCTGAGATTGAAAACCTGGCTTTCTCCTGAACGGAGAATATAATCTAGGGATGTTGAGGACTGTTCAGCCTTTTCATCGCCACAAGGCTGTTTATTGGCAAACGCAGCCTTTTACAAAAGCACTAAACTAGGCACTGGCATTACATGCACATATCCAACCAGGGTCATCAAATCAATAGGTCGTCTAGGCAACTAAAGGACCAACTCATCTGAAGTGAGTGGGCTAAAGGACAAAAAAGCCATCAATAGGCTGGCAAGTAGGGAGGTGTGCAGCTATAACAGGGTAAGAATGTATATTGTCAGCTCTACGACTATTGCTAGGTAAAGAATCAGTCTCATATTGGGATGGGAGGACATTGATGGAGGAAAATAACAGAATTACAATAAGGTCACGGAGAAATCAAGATTAGGCTGCAAGAGGTTTCAAGATTTTTATTTTGTGCCCCTTGTTCATGAGGCTCTTCGCAGTATATCTAAAACGTGGCTTCCAGCCACGAGCTACTTCCTTCCTTTAGTCTTTCAGCCATCATGAAAATTCTCAAGTCCAACTTTACAGAGGAAGCATGCTATCTTGTTGCCAAAGAGAATCTCCTCTATGAATGGTAACCTGTAGATCTTTAACTTACTTCCAATCACTTAATTTTCTGCAAAAGGCTGAAAATCCTCCTCTTTGCCCCTACTATTTAATACCAGGTTCTGTCTGTGCAGCTGTTGCCTCGTTTACTGCCAAGATGCCACTGGGCAATGGCGCACTTCAAAAATATGTAATTGAAGTAATCTTTGGGGATAAACCACAAAACTTCCCGTCAACATACCTCTAAATCTGTTCCAGCTTTTCACCAATTCTAATGGCCAAATATGCTTTCATGCTAAATCCTAAAACTTACATTAAAAACTAAAAAAGGACCTTAAGAAAAACAGAACCACTAACCATTAATGAAACCAAACCAAGAACCTACGCATTTGGGGTCGCTAAGTGGTTCGGAGACTGACTAAGGAGGGCTTCTTTCCCATGCTTTCATTGGGGTCCAAGGCAACCTTGCTTTGCGACCGCTGACTTTCATTCAAAATTTCAATAAGTGTGCAACCACCTGAATAAACTGTGCATGCTATTTCATTAATTACAGCAACCTCAGAGTTCTCTTCAGATTAAAGACTTAACATCTCCAGGTAACTTTAGGAACATGCTCACATCTTCTGAATACACCAACACTGAGCCTGTGTTCCTTAACATATATATATCTCTGATCCAGTCTTTGTTTTGCTACAGTAAATATTCACCCTCAGAATTATCCAAACTGGAACAGGATACAGGTTTGCCTCATGACAAACATGCGTTAATGTTTCATGCCTTTAATGTCCGGGACGAACGTGCAGGATTTACAGAAAAATATGCGCACTAAGTGTGTCTGATTTAAATATTGGTCTAAAAACTGCTAAATTGTGAATGCCAAGAAAAACCCTACTATTTGGACAAACCTTTTAATTATTCCCATGGGGCCAAGACTAAGTCAATAATGAAGCTCATGTTGTGTTGACCGACACCGCAAGCCCGCCAAGAATTAAGGTAGACGCTGGTACCTGCCTTTGAACAAGGTAGTACTGTTTAAGGCACATGTCTTACAGTTTTTCCTTGCTTAAAAAATTACTGCCATCGACAAATGTCCTCACACACTTGTTGCTGACCTTTTGGAGAAATGTTATACACTATAAACCATGTACAACCAACGCATGGCTGATTTCTAGGAAATACCGTTATTACGCCCTATGTACTTATGCTTAAAGTATCACTGCACAGGCTAAAAGAAAACATAACTTGGCATCCGTGTACTTTGTTCTTTCTTTTACCTTACATTGTGGCACAGCACTTTCCACTAATGACTACTTAGCATTCGAAAACTATTACTCATGTTTGTGAAAAATTCAAGCGAGATATGGTTTCAAATAGAGTCAATTCCCTCACGACAACACTTTTTCAGAGATTGCACACATTTTTAGCCGAGAGTTACATGGTTGGGACACGTGAAATGCTTGCAATGAGTTTTCCACAAAATCAGAAGCATGAAGAAGCATAAACGGCGAATGTCCTCTTGAAGCCCTTATTTCGAGTTGGGAGAAAATGACCAGAATGCAGAGATTAAACACTGCAATTTCCCCCTGAAAAATGTCTTCAGACCAAATCTGCCAAAATTTAACTGGTTTAAATGTGTAGGAAAACTCCAGTAACTGTGGAATTCATGTGAAATTTAGCACATGAACACCGAATTCACATGAGATTCTCCATTTTCGCCTTCAAAAATAGTAAGTAATTATGGCATTCGGTAAATACCCAACCCTAGGATTTCAGTATTTAACGAGTGTAGTAAATATCAACTATTTCGACATAAAAATGCCAAATTACCTGGTGTTGCATAATGCTTTTGCAAGCAAAGTAGACAAATCTAACTACTGAGATTTACAACTCTTATGGACTACATGATCACTCTTTTTAGGCATCCAAGTATTTCAATGGGGTTCTTTTCTAAATGTGGGGCCTTTACACACATCTGCAGTCTGAATTTTAAGACCGGGAGATGTGCACGTGTAAAGGAGGCACCGTTACATGTTAAGAAACACAGATCAGTACATATAAAAAGCAGTGAATTTCTAAGGTGATCAATGAAAACTGTGCTGGAACCTGAAGTGCCGCAACAGCCACGTTCTTCATCCACATAGCTGGATACTGTGGTATTTAAGAAGGCTGGGCAACGACCCAAACAACTGCCAGAGAGCTACCACGGGGGACACTAGATTGGACTGCCTCGGACTCTCTTAGGCCTAAGAAATGCAAACGCAGCGTGGAGTCAACCAGTTTCCAAAGGAACAGACCCCTCCACGAGAAAATGTCCCACTTGCAGCCTGTCTTGTACTGGTAGGCCTTTCTGTGTTTTTTAGTGAGGCTTCCAGAGGCCATCCTTGGGGTTGAATAACAAACTCTGTTTGTGGAGAATGAGTGGAATCTAATATGTTTCAGTTAATATGAAAACAGCGGGAGCATTTGGCATTTTGGATCTCATAATTAACACATTCTTTCAGATGGACAGCAATCTGCCCCTGCACGCTGGGCCAATGCCCGCATGACAACATATTCAGAAACTTTTTCTCTTTTGTCTGGCTGCCTCTCCATGGAACGGTCCCTCCAGCCCTCCTCCCTTCTCTTAAGTATCAATACACATCATACTTTAAGCCTGCTTACACTATCCATAACCTCCAGCCAGACATAGCCTGGACAGGTGATCCCAGGAAGGACATCAACGCAAAATGAACTCTTCGCGTCAACCTTGCAGAACAGCATCTAGTCAAGCATACCCTCATATTTTCATAGTTGGTTCGGTCCATGCGGGCAAAAGCAGAGTCCAACTAAAGCCAGACAAAGTTCTGAAGTCTACTCATTAAGGCAATGTGCTCATTTTGTGGATAGCCGAAGTGGCTAGCTGAAAATTCATAGGAGGCATGCTATTCTGGGAACCTAATTTCTATGACTGGAGGAGAGGAGCTGGTGGCTCAGTGCCCGACTGGGTTTCCCTGACCAGGAGCAGTGTGCTGTGTAATGGGAAGGGGGGGGGAAATCAATGAGGTTGTGTGATCTGCACTTGTGAGAAGCACCTACTGATTCAAGCTTTCCCCGAAGGGACCATACTATCACAGCGCCCCTTGGGTACCAGAATAGAAGGTGGTCATGGAGGGGTCGAGCAAGGAGGGTCGGAGGGTCAGGGAAGCGCTCTAGGTGCATTTTAGTTTTCAGTTGCTAGGTGTGCTCTCCCTCAGTTTTAAATTAGATTTCCTTGGGACGAGCATGACGGGGTCCTTACAGCGAAAGAAAAAGAGAGTGAGGTGTCTGAACAGAGGATGGTGGTGGGTGCCAGTGTTGAGGAAGTCAGACTGGCTAGAAAGACCAAGTGGTTGCGAGGCCAGGCTATGCTGCTTTTTAATTTTTGAAATCTAAAACTGGGACGGGCTACAAACACCGAAGAGTAAATGTTACCACAGACTATGGGCTGAGAAGGCTACATTGACACCACCCACAGACGAAAGTGCTGACTGTGAGGAGTTTTATAATCTATGCACACATTTATTTTTGTGCAAGGGTTATAATTTCGATTTGTGCAGAGTTTAATGCACACAGTCATTACTGGGTTTGATAAAGTCAGCTCCCTTTATTACATTTCAACCGGGTCACACCTGGTTGAATTTAATAGGGAGGGGGGAAGGTGGGGGGGATTGTACAGTATGTAATCTGCATATTTCAATTCAGTAAGCACCAAACTATGGATGCTATTCCCTAAGAACTGGGAATAGGTGTAATCCATCACACCCAATAAATTCCAAACCACCGGGATCGCAACTTATTTGGTGCCATAAAGAGCACCTGCAACTTTGGGGCACAAGTGATCAAGGCCACAGAAGAAAGATCACATGGCACATTCCACAGCTAAAATAGACTTGCAATAAGACAGAAAAAGAGCAGCATTTCAGAGGTGTTGCACTTTTATCTTTTTTAGAAAGTTTTCACTAGCGCACAGATTTTCCCACCTTCCATCACCACAGGAAGTAACATCACTGGATCTCTCATCATCCACCTGCACAGGAAGATCACTGAACGTCCATTCATCCACCTGGACAGGAAGTAACATAACTGGTTTTCCCGCCAAAACAGTCTTTAAAAGAAGAAGCCAAGCAAGACTACTTATTTTCACACTACCTACCCATCAGCACAGGAAATGACATCATGGCACCCTGGAATCCTTCCCCCTCCTGGGACCTACTTAACAGTTGCAACACAGGTGCACAGAGGGCACGCTGCTGGTACCCTGAAGGTGTGCCAGAGGCAAGCCCATCTTCACCTGGCCACGCCCAGCACCAGGAGCCTTGGTCCAATCACCACCCAGCAATACTCTGCAGCAGTTCTTAGGTCACTAGATCCTGGAAACTATCCCCCCAACTGCTGTCATGCCGCACCACTTTAGGAGCTTTCACCTGTACCCATTACCGGTCCTCCAGCAGCCACCCCCCACACAAACACTAATAAGGCACCCATTCCCTTCCAACACACACACCACACAAGAACCAACAAAACCTACACTCCCATCCTCCACCACATGGCACAGCAAACCCTCAAGTCAACACCCACTCGCATGCATGCTCCTCAACATGATCACTCAGCAAACACAATCGAAATATGGGACTTTCTGAGCAGCAATGAACCTTACATCCTCTTCATCAATGAGACCTGGTTCAGCCACTCAAAGGCACCGGAAAACGCTATGAGAATCCCATCAGGCTACGAGATTACTCAAGAAGCACACCTTTACAAGCCAGGAGGAGTACTCACTATCATCTACAAAGAATCCATCAAATGCACAACATCCACAGAGAACGCCACCCCATTCATGGAACACTTGTACTTCAAGCTGCAAATCTCTGAAAAATTCACCCTGAATGGAACCATTACCTACTGACCACCCGGACCACGAGCCACCTTTACCAACCTCATCACTGACTTTGTCACTCCACTCACCATCAACTACACAGCCTACATTCTCCTCGGTGGCCTCCACTTTCGCTGGGAAGGCTGAAACGACCCCCTGCTCCACAGCACTTCTTGAAAGCCTGAGCAGCATCAGACTCACTCAGCTAATCACAGAACCAACACACACTGCAGGAGACACTGGACCCCATCTTCACCACAAGCGACAGCATCAAATACAACTCCACCACACAGCTCACATGGACTGACCACTCATCCACTTCTAAATCAACACACCTCAAAGCAACACCCTTGCCAGGTTCAGCAGTCCAACCCGCAGCTGGGGAAGAATCACAGAAGCAGACTGGCTCCGCGCCCGCAGCACTGATCAGCCTAACCCAACAGACAACCTCAACAAGGTCATCAACAACCTGATCAAGAGCTGTGCGGACTCCCTCACACGCATACAACTCAACAAGCACAGTAGATCAAACAAGCAGGCTAGCTGGTACAGAAAGGACCACCGAAACACCAAACTACACTGTTAACAGCTAGAAAGGAAATAGAAAGCCAGCAACGACCACACTGATAAAACTGCTTTCAAAGCTGCACTCAGAAACCATCACCAGCCAATTAGATACCAAGAAAAAGCACTAGTGGATTGCATCAAGGGAAGTTCCAACAGATGCAAGGAGTACTTCTCGGTTGTCAAGGATTTCACCTCAGCCACTGTCAACAACATTGTTGCCTCCCAACAACTCTGCAACAACATATCCAACTTCTTGCAAGGCAAATTTGCAAACTTCTACAGCAACTGTGCACACCAACCCAACCCAGAGAACTAATTGCTAACCTACCCACCACCAACCTAAGACGGCCATCTGACCAAATGGACAATCCTCACCAGAAACGAGACAGCTGCAATCATGAGGACCATTCACTCAGGGGGCCCAACGGACCCATGCCCCCACCACATCTACAAACTAGGAACATCACCAATCAGCAACCCTCTGACCCACATCTATACCTCAATCATGTTCGCCACTTACCCAAATTATTGGAAACTTGCAGAAATAAAAACCCTCCTCAAAAAGCCCACAACTGACCTGAATCAACAGAGTAGCTCCCGACCCATCTCCCTGCTCCACTAGCCAGCTAAAGTGATTTAGAAGGCCATTAACAAGCAACTCGTAACCCACCTAGAACGTCACCGTCTTCTAGACAACACACAATCAGAATTCAGAAAGAACCACAGCACCAAAACAGCACTCATCGCGGCCACCGACGATATTTGAAACATTCTGGACAGTGGAGAAACTGCTCTCATCCTGATCGCCCTCGTAATCTAGGGATCATATTATATGTCAAGTTCAACATGACGGCTCAAGTAAACACTGTGTGCAGCTCATGCTTTCACATCCTACGCAGGCTATGAAAGATCTTTAGTGTTCTCCTCAGAACACCAAAAGGACCGTCACACAAGCACTCATCACCAGCAGGCTGAACTACGGCAAAACTCAACACCGGACTCTCCAAACAACCCCTACACAGACTTCAGACCATCTAGAACACATTCACAAGACTCGTACTCAACCTCCCATGCCGCACCCACATCACATCGCACCTCAGGAAGCTTCAATGGCTCTCCATTCACAAGCACAGCTAATTCAAACATTTCATGCACACATACAAAGACTTACACAACAAAAGAACAGAATATCTGAACAGACGCAGGCACTTACACCAACCTTCCAGACACCTACACTCTGCCTCACTCTCACACACTCCCCAGATCCACAAAAGCATAACTGGAGGTTGCTCATTTGCCTACATCACACCCAAGACATGGAATGACCTCTCTCAACATATCAGAGCCTCCTCCGCCTCACTTCTTGAGTTCCGCAAGAAGCTGAAGACCTAGCTCTTCATACAGGCAGCTTGGGACACCACACCTACACTCCTTGCCCAAGTGCCTGGATACTGGGTGATTAGTGCGCTAGACAAATCAACATTACACGGAAGACAAAAAGGGATATCTCCATTTCACTCATTAAAGGCTCATCTGTGCCTTACTGCAGATCGGGGTCTGATTTGGAGGACCAGTGCTCTTGGGAGTTGCAGTACTATGTTTCCAGAGGAACAAATAATCTGTGGCATTCTGTAATTCTCTAAGGAACATGCATTGGGGATTGATGTCCCAGATAATTAAAGATCAACTAATCAAAGAAGGAATGCAGATGGAAAGTGTAATAGGTGACGTCTGGTGCTGATTTGTTCAGACTACCGATGCATTTCCATCATTGCAGCTTCTCTTTTCTCTCCCCTCCTACACTTACTTCCTACTAACTCCCACTCCAAAAGACACTTAGCCTATAGAGTGCTCTAAATAACCAAAAATCTGATGGCCGAAAGCTCCTAGTTTGACCTGCACTTAAAATCTTGACTACTTTGCAACCCTTTTACCACTGTTTCTAGCCTTTGGTGGTGGTGAAAAGAGTCTTTTTTGCAGAGGAGATATCTGAGGGGTAGGAAGAAGAGAATTGAACTGAACTTTACAACTGCTATGAGGTTGTAGAATGCTGGCAACAGTGTAACCCCTGTAGGTTAAGCTACTTAAGGTAGAGATGTTTTCCCTGGGAGACATCTTGGGTAGTGAAACCTGAGATGCTAAAATCCCAATGGGGTCTAGCGGGGGGAAGGTGACAAAAGGACTATCTGCTGGAGGGCTAGAGGTATTCCTGAGCAACTGGGGTATTATTTGAGTGACCTTTAGGGACATGTTTGTTCGTATTTCTTTGGAGAGTGTACAGAGGCAGATCTGCTTGAGTTCCTTTCCTGTTTCCCGAACTGCTGCATGACAGGCTCTCCATAGGTGCATGTAGTCATTTGGAAATGCATTAGTTGATTGTCCCCTGGGCTTCCAGCTGCATAGATAATGGAGAGAACTAGAGCAGTGAAAATGTCCTTATTGTTCCAAATCCTAAAAGAACACCTGCAGACAGTGGAGTAGAATTCAAAGTGAAGAGAGGGATTACATACATTGGGATTGCTCGGGTAGGCAGTAATCTTTCTGCAATGGCTTGGCTAGGATATAGGCTAGGGTTAGGTCTTTGCTGTCTCCCTCATCTCCCTCTTACCTTCCCGTTCGCCTCCACTTCCCCCTATGGGTTTCCGACCTTTTTTAATCCTTCCATAAATTCCCTAATGACAGGCATTTTAGAAAAAGTCTGATAGCGCCCATTCTTTAGATGTGCCACAACAGCTGCTAAATTTTAATGGATATATGTTCAACCCATTACAGTAATGCACACATATCGTCCGTTTTGCAGGTTTCCTAGCTTCTTTCAAGATTTGCAGGCATTCATCTGGGAGCAGCAAACAACCAGATTCTAGGATCTGGATGCAGCAGCTACTGTCATGTTGCCTTAGCAGGTTTGTACGTGCCCACAGTTTCTCATGAGATTGAATGGATATATTAAGAAGTGTCATATGTGTTTGCCTCTTCGTCTAATTACATGTGGGATGAGGTGTAGCAGGGAAAAAAGTGTAGGCAAATGTCAGAGAACTGCCAATCTACAGTGAATTGCTTAGAAAGGGCAGGTGAGGATACCTGGATGTGAATGCTTGAAGTATTGGTTTATGACCTTTGGGCTGAACTCTCATTGCTGATGGCTCTTGGTAAGTTCATCAGGCAAGTCATTGTCTTCTCTGCAGAGATGTTCTGCTAGCAAGTTTACTTCTAGCACAATGCCAAATCATAAGTGCAGTTCATGACAACAGCGGTGAGTGCCCCAGCTCAATTTAATTAAGTAATACATCACCAGCATGTTGTGTAGTTTAAGAAGAATCACTTTGCTATCAATGAATATGAGGCAGAAAAGTTCGAAGGGTTAGCTGGATAACCTTGAGTTCCAACACGCTGATTTTAAGGAGATGTTCCTGCGGATACTACTGACCCTGAATGGTGAGGTTTAGCATGTAAGAAACCCAAATCCTCAGCAAAGCATCTGGAAAGTATCTGTGGGTCGAGAAATAACCTTTCCAGTAATTAATTCTTTGGGTTCCATCACTGTACCTTGTGCTGAATACTGGGCTCTATCAACACTGCATTCTCCCCATCACCATTCACTTGTGACCACTGTCTGAACAGACAATCCTGCACAGGTTCATGTGTAACCTTGCATTTGGTACTTAGTTAAAGCTAGAGACCATTCTCACTGTCAGAGTATACACGGTGTGGTAAAGAGGAAACAGCATTTTTAATGCCACCACTCTCTCAGGACTGTGCTAGGCTTCACCGGTCACTGCATGGAGTATGACTTTTAGAATAAATGCCATTTGTTGGAGACAATGTGGATTTGTTTTGATTGACTGAATTCTGATTGAGAAGCCATATTGTCTGCTGATGTAAGCAATGCACTGTACTTGGCTACTTCTCCTTATCAGCCAGCCATTCATGTATGGAAATATATGTAAATGGATGCACTGTAGAGAGGTTTCCACAGCCAGACATTTAGTGACCCCCCCCCGAGAAGTTATAGCTCTGAAGGGTTTTACCTTCAAATGGTAATGAATTCCATGTACCAAAATCCTCAAGTCCAGGCAGGTAGCTGAATGAACAGGGATGCCAAATGTAGGTATCCTTGAGATTGAGGGCTGTCATGTAGTCCCCTGTATTAAGAAGTGGAATGACGTCCTGAAGGGTTGGCATCTTCAAATTATTGGAAGTCATCTAGCGCTTCCGAGCTTTTAGATCAAATATGGGCACCTACGTCTTGTCTTTGGAATAAGAAGGTAAAGTGAGTACACCCTTTTCTCTTGCTGTTGAGAAGTGGTGATCTTTGTGGCTCCCTTTTGGAGGAGCACTTGTACTTCCACCAAAAGAAGTATGCTATGCTCTGGAGTCATGTTGTATGGCTATGGATGTATTTTGGGTGGAGCATGATGGAATCCTAGGCAATGCCTTCTAGACAAACCCAAAGATCTGAGGTTATAATCTGCCATTGTGGCAAGTAGAACATCAGTCTGCCCTATCAGGTGTTTGATGGTCAAGGGGAATGAAGAGCTGGTCATTGCTTGGTGGTAGAGGGCCTCTACCATGGACACACATAGCCTTACAACGTCCATTTCCACAGAAGCGTCATCCTTAATGATGACCCTGCTTAGACAGCTGACTTTCTTGCAAGGTGTACTTTTGTGGCTGGTACTGAGTTCAAGGGGTGGGAGAGCTTCCTTTGGAGGGTGGACCAAGTTTGTTGCTTACAAAAAAATTTATTAGACACTTGGTGCAGCAGCGCCACAGCCTTTACCCTGTTGGATGTCTTTGTTTATGTTTTCCAGCATCTTATCTACTTGGGGACGGACAAGATGGTCACCACACAGCTCACATGGACTGACCACTCATCCACTTCTAAATCAACACACCTCAAGGCAACACCCATGCCAGGTTCAGCAGTCCAACCCGCAGCTAGGGAAGAATCACAGAAGCAGACTGGCTCAGCGCCCTCAGCACTGATCAGCCTAGCCCAACAGACAACCTCAACAAGGTCATCAACCTGATCAAGAGCTGTGCGGACTCCCTCACATGCATACAACTCAACAAGCACAGTAGATCAAACAAGCAGGCCAGCTGGTACACCAAGGACCACCGAAACACCAAACGATACTGTTAACAGCTAGAAAGGAAATAGAAAGCCAGCGACAACCACACTGATAAAACTGCTTTCAAAGCTGCACTCAGAAATTATCACCAGCCAATTAGAGATACCAAGAAAAAGCACTAGTGGATTGCATCAAGAGAAGTTCTAACAGCTGCAAGGAGAACTTCTCGGTTGTCAAGAATTTCACCTCAGCCACTGTCAACAACATTGCTGCCTCCCAACAACTCTGCAACAACCTATCCAACTTCTTGCAAGGCAAAATCGCAAACTTCTACAGCAACTGCGCACACCAACCACTGTCAAAAAGCAAGCCAATGAGATTTTGTTTAACACTTGAAACTCTAAGCCAAGCTTGGCAGCAGAGAAGTATGCTAGTATTGGCCTGCTTGGAGGCTGCAGCTGCTGCATCCAAGTTAAAACAAACTGTTTCATTCAAGATTACCTTCCCTTCATGGACAATCTCTGTTGCTGTCTTCCAGCAATTGTCAGAGATGTGTTTAAGCAACTCCTCCATTATGTCCACTGGTCCCCATTACTTTTGCTAGTATTCCCAGGGAGTTTGCGGTATGCCACCATGTGGCACCTCCCAAGGTGACCCTTTATCCTATCGCCTTTATTATCTTACTCTCGTTGTCTGGAGGCAGCTTATCCCCTGTGCCTTGCAAGACAATTCTCTTGAGTGCAGTGTGTACTCCCAGGGAGGCTGGTGGAATATGCCTACGAGAGGAGAGGGTCTCATGGAGCAGGTTTACATTTTTTCTCCACCCAGGGAGTAGCCACAATAGCCTGTATGGGAGACCATGAAATGTTCTGAGTAAGATATAAACATGCTTTTCAGCAAGGGAAGCAAAAGAGTAAAGCACTCAGTTTAGGCCAGTCTTTTTATTACAAATCTCACTCCACTCCTTCCGCATGCATTAGAACTTTACTATGTGAGACTGCTCTTGCAGTAACAGAATTAGATGGTTTGGGATTATCTTGTGGTGAGGCTTTTGCAGGATAAACTTCTAGGGACGAATCATCCCAAGGACCAGCCCTATAGTCTTGTCAAGTGTCGTCCTGCTCATCACGGATTCCTGGCTCCTCAGAAGATGGCAGTGGGTCAAAAGAATGGCCCTGAACAGAATTTTAATTACACCTGAACTTCTCGTGTGGACAGGACTGGGACAGTTCTCTTTTTCTTTGGAATAAGAGTTCCCGAAACGGTGTCCTCATATGCATTTTTCCTCCTTATGTGTAAAACATGAGTTGAGAAAGCAGGCCATGGAAGTAAGTGAGCACTGCCAGGATCAGTGTAGATTATGCACAGTCTCTAATCGGGCTCTTCACTCTCTTTCTGAGAAGGAGATGGTGTACTAGGGATTGATAGAGTGCTCAACTGCATTGTAGGTTCCAGTGATGAAGTGGTGTTGGCTGCCTCTTTTATCCAGGTTTCAGAGCTTCGACCTCAACAGATTGCAGGGGTTGAAAAGGTGTTTTGGTGCTGAAGGGTCTCAACATTAGTGAGTGGTGGCAACAGATGAGGCTTCTTTGCAGGCAGTTTCTTGGTCAAGTCATGGCATCAAGCCTTGGTGTTAAGCTGAGGCTCACCTTGAAGTCATACCCCATTTGGTGGACACTGTGTGTGCAGAGGTGAAACATGTGCCCGACGGCATAAAACATGGGTCCAGCTCCCCGAGTCAGTGTTAGAAACTCACAAAGTAGTTTTAGTCTTAATTGTGGGCTTTTTGGAGGGCCCTGGAGATACTTCTCCAGAGCTGTGAGCGACATACTGTCAACACTACCATTGTATGGCTTTCAGACTGGTGTATGGGCCACAGTCATTATTGTATTGGGTTTATTAAACTTCCTTGGCAACCCTGGTGGATGGTGACCCAGTAGAGTGTCAGCGTTCCACCGTAAAATAATGCACATGCCTCCAATTGTTTCAGTAATTAATACTTTTCATTGACCAAAAAGGGTTTTACACCGAGCAGGTGCTTTTGTTATGGTTCCTTGGTAGACAGAGGTTACAGATCCGATCCAGGTCCAACCACAGGAATTTCATTACTGCACGAAGGGCAGAATTATGAAGTTGTATTTTCTATATCTGCTTCCCAAATTAGCTATTACATACAACTCAGACCCATGCTCTTCCACTGATTCAGTCCCAAAGTGTTTGACTGCAGCAAGATGAACTTGACCCTTTCACCAAATGACTCCCAGTACTCTGGCTTCAAAATTTAGATGCTGGTGCACTAAAATGGAGCATTTGAAAACACGTCCAAACCTGAAGGCGGAAAGAAAGTAATCTAAAGTGGAACCTGTGTTCTGATGCATTGTTGGTTTCAGGGGAGATAGACAAGTGACCTTGAAACCTAAAGAACATCTTCAAACAGAAGCAAATTCTAAAGTTCCAAGCCCAACTCTAAATGAGAGGAGTATGTAAGGAATGTGCTCTACAGCTATACATGCAGCAAACATGTATGCTCCTCATTGAGGTGGTCCTAAATGAACTTATTTTAGGTTACTATGATATTCTTGCCACTTTGAAACATCGCATATTAACATTTGAGTTGCAAAAATGCGACCATACCATTTCTAACAGAAATTTACAATAGAACATGAACAGTTCTAATTTTAGTAGGTTAAAGGGGTGTCTGGTGAACACCAAATTAGAGTTAGTTGTTTGGACTGAGGAAAACACCAAATGATGGGGTTTTAGATAATTCCACTGAAAGCTACAGTCAAGTTAACAGCAGGTGCAACTCTACCCCCAGTTTTTTGTGATTACACTGCAGGAGATGCCCTTCACTGCAAGCAGAGACAAAGCTTGGAGTAACTGCCTTTGCGCATCAGCACAATGTTTACGTTTAATTTCTAGAGGGACAACGCTCCTCAAAAAAGGTGATCCTCAAGCCTGCCACGTTGCTAGGCTGAATAAGATACTTTCATTAACTAGATTAGCATTATCCATGTAGAAGATGTAGAACATCAGGGACAAGACAATTCCTATTCTGATGCTCACAATCAGGCAAACAGCGGAGCAATGATTCTATAAGCTTACATCAACCACGGCACAAGGGTAATGGTCAAAGACATCAGAAGGATTCTAGGCTACTGTTCTAGACAATGTTCTACGGACTAAATTGCAAGATATGTGGTGGAGCCACAAAATTTAGTGCTCCATATTTTCATTAATTTAAATTCATCAGGGAGGAACGTAATAAGTAGAGTGTTAGCAAATGTCTATATTTACATGTTTTTAAGCCAGATTTATATAACAGAACTATAAATCAAGGTATTTGCTTATGTTAACTGCATTCACTAGGCTGTACTTTTCTCTCTTAATGTTGGCCTATTACTAGGCCCAAGCCACTCAAATCGTTTATTTGTAAAATGCACTATAAATTTCACGTTTCCTTTTCCCTGCAGGCGCTTTATCACTGCTTGTTAGCTAGAATAATCTTTTGTTTATGCTGATAAACTGTTAGATTAGGGAGCCTTAATTAAAACTTGATCATGGAAGTGCAGTGGGTGGAGATGGGAGAGATCCTCCTGTACCAAGCAGACCAGACAGCTGCTACTTTCCATGGGTGTGCAGCGGTGAGCTTCGTTGTTCTGTGAAGGGAACCTGGGGAGTTTACCTGTTCCCAGGAGACGGTGTATCCACATTGAGTCATTCAGAAGGATTTGCTGGAGATAAGCTTGCAGAAGCTTCCACTGCATATTAATTGTGTGTTTCTCAGAACAGTTTAGCAGATACTGTCCTGACTTTGCTGATGGAGGACCCAACACGATTGCTGCTGATTCCCCGTACCTGTGGTGTTGGGTTTTATGCTTTAACATCTGTTCCCAGTCCCCTCAACCTTAACGTGGTTCGGCTGATGCTGACACCTACCTCTTACTTTTCCCTTGTCACTTTCAATGCCTTATTTAGCTTGAGGAAGTTTCTTTATGGAACCAATTTCCTGCCCTGTCCATTGTATTTTGCTATATTTCGCATTTTCTTCTATATAATATACAAATTCAGAATGCTTATTTTATACATTGATTTACTGATTGATTTGTAACTTGAATGAAATTTACTAATAAGCCTTCATGGTTTGGAAACCATCCTCTGTCGTTTTGGTGGTGCGAAATTGGTTTTACTGTAATGGAAGTGTTGTACTGATGCGGACTCCTTTTATGCGCTTGCAGTCAATAATCGAAGGTCCATACCAATAGTTGCGCAACTTAATACATGACTACACTAGAATATTAAGGTACAGAAGAGTGCAGCGGATCAGTGGCATGTGCTGATGAATCTATAAATAGGGGATAAAAACTTTTCAAGGTAGTATTATGAGGAAGCAAACAAGAAGCCACCATTCCTCAACTTCTGAAGAAGGGCATTTCATTTCACATACATTTAAGAACCTGCAGCTGGAATACAGAAAAGTGAACCCTGAACTTGTAAAGTGTTAACATTTTTATATTTAAATTTTCCACTGAAAACAGTAAACAGCCATTGAGAAAGATAGACTTGAGAATAGGGGCAGATTCTATTTGTTCATGGTGCAGTACAATGACTAACATTACAAACAGGAATAAGATAGGGGCATGGCGAGAGGGATATCTCGCCAATCTCTTGCCAATCTGAATCAAGCTTTCTAGGGATGCAGTTCCAGAATCAGAGGAACTGCCTGACACAGCATGGCGTGGGAAGAGTAGCAAGTATGCAGACATTACAGATAAGTTATAGTAATAATATGCCTAGTGATAGTATTTCATAGTAGGAATTCAATAAATACTAAAAGTTACGTGCAGGAACAGGTTTTTAGCTAACAAAGGGTTATGCCCTCCCCCCAGATGAAAGGCCTACCTGCTGCTAACATCCACCTAGTGTAACACCCCTTCCCTAAAGTGCAATGTTGCCAGACCATGTACCTTCAGACAAACAAGTTCACTCCTCCAACATCAGTCACTAGTGATCTTGTCACTCTAGCCATTATTAGTCACCCTTCTTCCTAGTCCTTAACGGAGGTGAAATCTCAATTTGAAAACAAGCTTTCCTGCTCGTATTCATAAAATAACCTATTTCTATTAAAAAGGGAAATTGAAATGCATGCCACCAAAACGCCAGACCTTGACGTTTTCTTTCATTTCATGACTATTGCATTGGGGATATGTTTCCTTCAGTTTTCTCAACATCGGATTCAGATATAGCTGTAGTTTCCCGTTACTCCTTAATCTTTAGGGGAAGAGGGATATAGCATCTGCTTGATAATTATGATCTCCTTTAGATTTATCACTACTTTGTTACTGACTTACCTTCAATAGATCTGCAATTTCAAATATTAGCAATTTGATTTTTGGACTGATAGCTTCCATTTTTAAAAAAAATATTAGTTTGTTTTTACCTTCTTTCTACAATCCAAACAGAGCCAACCTCATTATCAGAATGTCTTTCACTTCATTTGCTTCAAAATTCAGATTTGATGCGACTTGTTCCGCATGTCTGCATTGTCGAGAAGTGAGCTGTGCTGGAATGGTTTTGAATTTTCCGTGGCTGTGTTCTAATTTTCTATATACAAACTCTCTACATGTTCTATTCCTAAGACTCATATTCTGACAACCTGAGGCTGGGTGAGGACCCTGCTTATCGTTTTTAGGGTGGGAATGAACATTTCATCTTACTTTTCATTTCTTCTCTGGCCCCATTGCATGTGAACCTCTGCTCACTTTGGTTGAACCATTTCCTAATAAGAGTTATCTCTTGACTACTTAATACAATGGTCTGTCTGTGAGACTGGCTTGCCCACTTTCTCCTGCTCCATCATTTTCTTAGCTAACACTAATCATTTGAGAGAGACTATGTCATGGGTGCATAGCTTGCTTGGGGTGGTGAGGATTTCTGATACAACCAGTATTTCTGCCTAAGTACCTCTTTGCCGCCATTGTTACTTGGTCACGCCAATCTTAAACAATTCTTTTGCATATGCAGCAATTGAGGCACACTAACCACCTGCAGGCTATTACTCCCACAGCTTCTGTCTACACATGAACACATACCTGATAAGGGAGACACATTTACACGTGTACAAGGCAACAAATGCCTGCACAGGTAGAGGAGTGCACTGAATGGTTTTGGCTATCTGCTGTGCACTTCAAAGTCTCACTCCATTTTCCATGCATCAAAACATGCCCAGGCTGCTTCATCTCACAGGGGGCCTTGGTGCAGTGATGCTCCAGTTCAACTTTCAGTCCTTCTTCCTGGCACTCAATTTGACAATCACCAAAGCCTCAGCAATGCGCCTTCTTATACAGAAGAGTGCACGCAATCGTGCCCGTTCTTCACTAATAGGTATACAAAATTATATATATACACATATACGTCTTCATTTGGAGGCAACTTCTGCGTTTGGATACTTATTTATATATAGATATACACACACACAGACATGATATATATATATATATATATATATATATATATATATATATATATAAACACCAACTCCAGTTTTCATTGTTCTGGATACCAACACAAGGACTCTGGTCGTGTTTTCGTAAAAGGTTCTCTGTTATTTTAGATTACGATGTCTTGATATTGATATAGATATATATATATATATATATATATAGTCCTCAGTACTAGCAGAGGCATAGTCTAGTTTAGTTGTATGACTCCGGTCCAGGATTTATTTATTGACAGGTTTTGCATTTTAAAACTCAAAGGACAATCAATTTCAGATTAAAATAGAACAAATCTTACCAGTGGCTCTCTGTTTTTTACAAGCCTGATAATTTTTACAGAATCCTCATCGTCGTCAATATCTTCAGGCATAGGGGGTAGCACAGGATCATAACTCTTTTGCGCTACAGTATCATGAACACACAGTAAAGCCTGAAAGAAAAAACAAGGTATTCTCAATATTATAAATTCGGAGTAAATTGCAATGTGATTGAATGGAAAGTCTATGATGTTTAAAAAGATATTAAATGCAATGTACTTATTTTTCGAATAAAGACAGTACTCTTGTATACACAGTATTCTTTCATTCTTAAAAACTTTGTTTTAACATTTTCTTTTTTCAGTTCTGCAAATAGTTGAAATGCATGACAATGCAATATGCCACTTTAAAGAATAACATGAACATTAAAATACCCTCCAAACCAACATTTTCTTCCACTTATGGAAAGTTCACCTAATATACACAACTTAATAAAGAAGAGGGCTAGGAAAGAGAGAACTAGACCCAATAAGACATATACCATAAATCCGGTCACAGCTCGAGATCAAGATTGCCCCTGTGTGCGACCGAGTCCCTTTTAATCGTGGCTACAGTGACTTTCCACCTCCATCTCTGATAAACAATGCATCTTTCACGTTGCACTCCTCAGAGCTTTTGAGAATGTTGTATGTAAGTACTCTCCATTCTGCAAGAGTCGCCTCCTTTTCTTACTAGAGCGTTAAGTTCTAGTGCGTTATAGTTCATGGCGGTGCTTAGCATCCCTAGTACTTCTGATTGCATCACAGTGTGTACAAAGACTTCTTCAGTGGAAGTGTCTTTGTTGCACACCAGTGTCCCTGTTGTAATGGAAGTGCTTTGTGTATATACATGATGATACTATTAAAAACACCATGGCCATGCGCAGCTCCAGTGTTCATTGTCTGCCTCCATCTTCCATAAAGCGTTTTTC
Organism: Triturus cristatus; assembly: GCF_964204655.1. Classification (NCBI taxonomy): domain Eukaryota; kingdom Metazoa; phylum Chordata; class Amphibia; order Caudata; family Salamandridae; genus Triturus; species Triturus cristatus. The sequence continues at coordinate 429,989,454 of NC_140593.1, forward strand.
CTCCTTCCTTCCCATCGTCCTACCCAAATAGCATGTTAAACTCTACCCTAAGTAGACTCGTTACCTGAATGGCAGGCTCCTAGTGCCTCAGTTGTCAGCTTCTAAAATATTATATAGAGGCCTCATTGTATTACATTCACATCTCGGGGAAACTTATACGAGTAATATATTACCATTGATTGAAGAAGCTTTTAGGAATATTGATAAGTCTTTCATCATGAGCTGTAGCCATTCCTACTTTGTCTGTGTGAAATGTCAGAATTGTGACAGTCAGTTCTGCTCAGGGGCAACTTTGCAGTCAGCCTTCAACAAGTACACTATTTGTGATAGTTGGGAGTAGCGGCATCATACCTTCAGGCCAGGAGTGTCAGAGGTTTGTGCAGTGCCTGGTCGAAAATGTGATGGGAGGCGGCCATTGAATGCTTCTATTGTTTTTGACTAGGTACCATAAGCACCTCAATCCAAGTATGATAAGAAGATGTCCTTTAGAGAAAGACACTTTGGTCAATATATGCGGTGCCAGTGAGTGGTTTGACAATGTAAGCAGCCTCATTACCAATGAAATTGTCACACTTTCCTTAAATTAATATGTAAGTAGCCTTTGATGCAAAAGTGTGGAGCACTGAAAAGAGCAAGGGTATTTCCCCAACTACAGCTCTGAGTGCACCCACAGTACTTCATGGGCATATTTAGCATATCTTGTGGTGGTCTCCGTTCCATCCATTTTGCTGTCTACTACCAGATTGAAGACTCCTGTAAGGATAACAGAATCTTATTCAAAAACATTGAGTCTGACTAGGATTTTCTGTAGGAATTGATCTTATCCTTGTTTCAGCGCAATACAGTGTGCCTAGTGTGAGCCTTTCCCTATTCAACTTCCCTTTTACAAAGGCAAAATTCCATTATCTGTATGCTAATTATTCCAGAAAACTGATTGCCACTCCTGATTACAACATGATTATCATCCGTCTTCCTACTCAATGTGCAAGGAATGTTCCTCCATCTTTTCAGCCCCCGTCTTAGTTGACCCAAGTCTTCCCTAAGGTCATAAACTATCTCCTTTAGGATACGCCTCATCTAACCTGATTCATATTGCAGCTCCTCCTAACACTGCTGCCTCAGACCCTGCAACATGTGATTCAGTTCACCTTTGGTCAATGGTGGTTTCTCTTGTACTTGGGCCACTTTGGCATTTGCTATTTAATCAGAGGCACTTGGAATTGCTTTCCAAGAGTCATCACATTTTAGGATAGGATGTACTTCTCCCTTTTCTTCAATGCTTTGGGGCTCAATTGTCTGCTATGCTCTTAGGGCACGGGTAGTGCACTTGTGCTCATGCCCAGTATGCTTGTTACGCCAAGAGGATTGCCTTGTCAAGGTGTGCCCTACTATCCAAGAGTTTGGTACACCACTTCATGACTGTCCCAAGGGGGATTTCTCAATTGTATGACAACCCTTTCCTGTACAACCGGAGGTTTAGGTCACTGGGGGTTCAGAGTCTTCATGCCCCACCCCAGGGGTCCAGCACCATCATTAGCCAATTTTTTACCCTCAAAAGGAGGGAGTGCCAACAGGGTGCGGGCAGAGAAGTAAGTGAGTTAACACCTTTTCAAGTTGCTCTTTCCTTTATGGTGGGAACCCCTGCTTCCTCAATCTATTGTACCAACAGCCACCAGACGCCCAGCCAAACTCCCCTCATCATGATGTCCGCTCTTTCTGCCCCTCCAGCAGCTCTAAAATTCTTCAGCAGGGGCCCAGCAGGCTGCCCACTCTTTGTCCACCAGCTGTGCTGCCAGCGGCCGCCCTCTATACTCCCCACACCACAAGGCCAGGGCCTTTTCTTTCTTTGTCAACTATCCTTGGGTGGGAAAATCCTCTTAATCCAGGCACTGGTCATGGTGCACTGCAGAGCTCGACCTCTGGATGATCCCTTGCTCCCCACACCATGCTAGGCCCAGGAGGCAAGTCACATCTGCTGGCAAGGGGGGTAATTTGGCTTCAGTACTTGAGGATATAGGGATGCCTGTTCTATTTTCACCATTTCAAAGTTAAGCTTCTGCACTCTAGAGAGTATCAGAGAATGTCCGCCACCATCTTTCCAGCCAAGCCCCCAAGAAGCTAGTCTTTAATTTGAAAGAGGCCTCCCATGGTCAGGACATAAGGAGTAAGGGCTTTAAAAATTTGATACATAAAGACTAGGTGAGTTCCATCCAATAGTACCTCATGTATGTTGAGATCCTGGGGAATTTCATCATAGAGATGTTTCTGCATTCTTTGAGTTATTCTTTCTTTTCAACTGTTAGTAAGTGGAGGTTATTATATCTGGATTAGTGTTTGACATGGTTCTGCCTTTCAAAATCATGGAATTCTGCATTTCTTACATGTATTATCCAAATCTCCTCTTATTCATGGCTTGCTTTGACAATGCTATGTCCAAGTCACCACCCACTTTTGAATGGACCATACGCTTTTATTGACATCCATCATCGATTTGGTCAAATCCACTTTCAATGAAAACATAACAAACATGTCACTCAAAAGAGCGCTCGGAGGGAAGCACTTGAATCCTGATGCAGTTTCCACTAAACAGAATGTACCATCTGTGCTCAATGATCTGAGAAATCAACATCATGCAAGTCAATGTAAGCATTTTGACTAATGCCATTCTCTAAAGACCAAAGTGGATGTGTCTACTTGGAGAACTATAAAAGTGTATTTTTTAATATACACTTAAGACCATGATCCCATGAGATTTGGATAATGCACATAAGAAATGAGCATCAAGAAAGTGGTGCTGGGTCGCCATAGGAATAGATTGACCTGGCGTTGTGCAAGCTACAATGTTTGTCTGAGGCAAATCAGTTTTTCCTCTTCCATGCGGATGTCTAATGAAAAATCATAAACTTGCGAGCAAACATTATTGGATTGTTACCCGCCTGACACGATCACAGAGCATCCAAATAGCAGTAAGATACATAGTGCTGCCTTAGCCTACCTGTTGGGCTTTGGAAAGCATGCAAGTCATATTTCTTTGTCAAACCCTTAAAGATAAACTGTATTCTGCTTTCTCGTGGACTACCATTAACCCACTTATATTGTGGTACGAGAAACAGAGTAAATTCAATTGCTTTTAAAGATGTGCTCAACACGAAAAGTTATTTAAAGATTTGCAGCAAGGCTTTTTGCCACAGAACATGAAAATGGGAAAGGATCCATTATCTTGCTTATATTAAGCCACATTATGAACTTCACTTTGGCTCCGAAAGTTACAATCAAAGAGAGAACACTGGCATCTTTAAATCCTCAAGGTGCAATATTTCAGCAGCTGGCTAGGGACTACATGTTGATATTGTACTGGGTAATGTGAAATAAATTATACAATTTGAACAGTTAACAAAATGATGCATCTAGTGGTCGGTATACAATACCCCAACCAACACATAGAATAAAACAACCATTGTTTAGTAGAAATGAAGCAGAAAACAAAGTTAAAATGCAGAACAGGACATAAAGGAGCTTGAAGATGTTAAAACTGTGGCATGTTACCACTATATGGTAACAAACGCTTACCATGCCCAATCTCTGGGAAGGCTGTGCTCAACAGCACTTTGGCCAGCTGAATATCACGGTCTCATCCAGCTGTAAGGCTCTGGGGGAGTCCTGGTCTCTGGTACAGTTAAGAACAATCTCATGATAAAGCAAGCTCCCAATGTAGCAAAACTGGCTACAGGTACCGTAGCGTGGATTTACATGCTAAAAGGAGGTCTGTATGTACGATACTGGCACCAAATTCAGTAGGTGGCTAGGTGACCAATGCCTATGTTGGTTGTTAAAAAGCGTGTGTAGTTTCCCTACAAAATCTTTTGATATGTAGGGTTTCTGCACAATAACGTTTTGGAATGATTTTCTTTTGCGGCAAAGTGGATGTTTTCCAACAGAACTTGCTCTGGGCGGCAAAATATTGGCTATCAATGGTTGCCACAGGTGATGAGGATCTAGCTCACAGCAACCGCTTATCAAAAATGTGCGCCATTTCCTAGCAAAGATTGAAAGAAGAATTCATCTCATTGCAAACAGTGACATGGGTTTCTTTATAGGATTATGCTTCATGGGGTTTGAGTTGTTTGGAGCCATCAAGTGATATGGGAATATTCTCAAACAAAACTTGGAAATTGCTTAGAGCAAATTACCAAAGGGTCTCACGAACAGCAGAAAATAGTAATTTAATTTCACTCCTGACCATAGTTAGACAAACATTGTTTCACATCCATATCTAGTCAAAGTATTGCAATAAGAAATTCTTACACAGAAGGGCGCTCACATTTCTTTTAGGGAAGTGCCCTGGCAGCACGCAAAGGCTCAACATCCCGCCCAAACAATAGACAGCTTGTTTAGTCCAATCTTAAAACAGCGTTCCAGTAGAGCATCGACAGAGGTGCTTAACGCTCTTCTATAGACTTCCAAAGAGAATAGATAATCTATATAGCATTGTTTTACAGATGAGTGAAAACGTTATAGAAAAAAGTGCCAATTCAGGCAGAGTTCAAATCGAGCAAGCACTTTCCACAACCTTCACCAAACATTTGTGAGCGAAATCGAGCTATTCAATGCCATGAAAGTGCCTATCCTGTTATCATTAATTACAAAAAATCCTAAATATGCTTCTTAGAGGGGCTATAGGTGCATGGGCCTACAATGTAGTGATTTATTTCTTGAATGTGCGGATACTATTTCAAATACTTCCTGGCGTATGTTTGATTAACAGACGAAAAGGGGAGTGTAAGCAAGATATTCAGGACTGTTCATGGACTCACTTGTAATTTTTCACCACCGCTATTCCCAGTGGTACAGATTACTTTTGCTATTTAAAAGTTACGCTCACTGAGTGAACGCTGACAAAGATGGATGCAGCAGCCATACAACAATTTCTAAAATCCACGAAAAATTATTTAAAACCATGGCAATGCTGGGATTCTTAAAGAAATAATTGCTGAAATGTATATGGGCAAGTCTGATCAACATCCCTTACAACCTTAAATTTGTGGTGCAGTTAGTGGTAAAATTTGAGTAAGTGAAATGGCGACTGTGAAATAGCCCGTGTTATCGCATTAGGCAAACTGGTGCCCCCCATTTGGCCGCAAACGTGTATCTTGATAAATGATGTTGTGATGAAGTGAAATCCTAAACTTCCCAATGGTCGCGTGCAATATTGTGCAACCGCTTAAGGGTCGTTTCTAGGTACGTAATTTCACTAAATTGAATCTCCAGATGTATATTGAATATCATATAAAAATGAAAACAAAACGTAGGCCTATTCTCTGAAAAAACACATGATACTACAGTATGTAGGAACTTTCAAAACCGGAGGCTGGTGATTACTTTCCCACATAAAGCATGATTTCATTCCATAACTATTTTAGCGTTCAAAGTATCACCGTGCAGAGCAAATCGATGATCTTTTCGGGAGAAAAGTCTGCTGAAAATGATTGATAAATGCAAAGGTGACATCATTAAACATGAATGCCAATAAACCCCTTTTCGCTTCAACGATTAAAGAATTTTGCCCAAAAACATTTGCAGGTGTTACTAAGTGCTTTTATGTCGTATAATTAACGTGATAAAAAAAATTGTTAATTAATAGAAAAATGTGGCCACCGTTACAAAAGCAGAAAAACGAGTCAAAAACGTTGAATTCAGTCTTTGCAAAACACATTTAGCGCTGGAGTTTTAAGCCTATTCGGATTTATCATTCAGCAGTAAAACCTTCAACCCGATTCTGGACTTTTGAGCAGCAAAATATAGTGTAGTGTTGTTGCTAGCATACTGGTGTGTGAATTGGAATGTTAGTATTTACCTTGAGACGCCCCAAGCGATCCTTCAATATGTTGTATATTTTATGCATCACTTCATGCTTCTGCAGTTTGTGTTGCCCTGCTCACGTCATGGGTGACGTCATAGGTGGCCCATACTCCTCTAATGAGTAACGATAAGAGTTTAATATGTGCCATGAACTGCTTTAATTTTTTTCCTAAGGGGCATATGTGGTGTTTCGCTAAGCCACATACAGTACTCCACCCCTAGCGCTGTAAACAAAACTGTATATCTAATGCATAGCACTGGTCCCAGAAAATTAGGCTAGAGTTTGACTGTTTCCCAGGGTCGGCTCCTCTGTTATTGCAAAGGAGCGCCGCCCCCCCCCCCCCCCCCCCTTGCTGAAAGCCAGCAGAGGCAAACGCCAAAAATAAAATAAAACAAGGTTATTATTATTTTATTTTCCATCCTGCAGGCTGCGAGACGAGCCGGGAGGGGGGGCGTCCATAGTGACACAGCAGCACCAGGGAGGAGGGGGAGTGGTGAACATTCCTAAGTGCACATGACTGTTTGGCCAGCCGTCTGGGGCCGGCCAAACCACCATGCGCACTTAGCCTTTCTCCAACCCGGGCTGTGTTGTACAGCCAGGTGGAGAACCAACACAGGCTCCCAGTCCATGTCTGAGTGCCGCACCAGGGGGCTCAGACCATACTATTCCCAGCATAAGAGCGGTGCTGGGATTGGCCGCTGGGAGCCTGCGCAGTGTGCAGCAGTTCTTGGCTGGGAGGAGAGGACTGGGAGCAAGGCGGGGGCCATCGGAGCAGGTCAGTGCTATTATATATATTCATAATTGTCTTTTTTTGTGTTGTCCTCTCCCCCTACCCCACCACTTCGCAATACGTGCGGCCGCTACTGGTGTTCCCTGCATTTTGAAAGGGATGAGGACATACAGGCAAATCTTTGTTCACTAAAGGAGACACTGTTCTGCCTGAAATCTATGAAAGTAATATTTTGTGAAATAACATTTTATTTTCCGCTGTGGTCTAAACGGCCATTCAACTTTTCAGACTGAACAATAAAAAATAGTAGTTAAGAAATGGGGCACGTCCCATATGTTCCCACATCATGAGTTATTCAAAGGATTAACGCTGACCACATAAAGGTGAAAATAAATTCATAACTAGTGTAAACAGATTTCACCCAGACCGCAGCAGAACATATTGCTCCATGAAGAACACCTCGTTTTGAGGACATTCTTATACAGTACAAATGTTTGTAAACTGGTTTGCAGTCCTTGCAAAAAGCCCCCTACTGACCTATGCCATAAAAGGCTATGAAAAAAAATGGAAGTAATTGTACAGTGTGCAGTCTCCCTATAAATGGGCAGAAGATGGCATGATCATCGTGCGATATCGGAGAGAGCATTTCATCACAAGTTCTTGCTTTTGCAAAACAGTGGCTGTTATTACTCAATATATTAAACTGTTATCACTCACAAAACATAACATAAAACAGAAACAGAATACTTGGCGATTTGAAAGAAAAAATTATCTCAAAGCGGTTAAGAATTACACACTTAACTGCAGGAAAAAAAACTGCATAAAAGGAGGGTCTTCTTAATCTTCATTTAATTATCCTCTCCGGCGGAAATATAGCAGAAAAAGGATTAGAAGAAAAAAGTTGGTCGCTGCAGAGGAACAGCGGTGTGAGATGCTGTGTTTGGTGGAACAAGTGTTAACCCATGGGTCCAAGTTTTAAAATGGCTGCCCATAACAAGGTATGGACACAAGTGATCACTTACGATTATCCGGTGTTTTAAAGGATTCTCCAAATAGCTTTGGTAGATAGTTTAACACCATGTAACTCGGTATAAATCAGAATAAAGGAGAGCATCTCTTTAAGACAACTCTTAAACTGTTAATGTCAGCCGAGCAGCAGCTTCCAAAAGGCCATTGTTCGGACATCACATAACTATGAACAGTTGAATTAAAATCCGCATCGAGGTTCAGTGATCTGCGCCCAAGCCCTCTAGTGAGCTGGAAATATGAAATTATGTCCGCAGCATATTTGGCAGGAAGAGGTTATGAAAATTGGGGTGTTACACCCCCTAAAAAAGTATTCTGTATTAAAAGGATGGGTACAAGTTCCTTTAGTCGGGTATAATGAACGGTCTGTCCGATTTCACCTGCGATACATTTCTCTCTCTCTCTGTTTTGAAGGCCTTAAAAATATTGATTAGTTTGAAAAACGTATTCAGCAAGCTACACCCCTGCTAGTATAACACATGGCGCAACGTGAGCTAGTTGCGCACCCCAGTTTAACAACTTCACAAATGGTCCCTGACAATAACAAGCGCAGGGTTCATCATACCTTTAATAGTGATGTTTGTTGTGCCCATTAATAAACTTTACATGGGTATTTATAATAAGATGTTTGCATACTTGACTAATACCTTTTTCGTTTCTGCATTTCACTTTGATCAACCATGTTTTCAATAACTTGGAGGAAGCATGCCTGACTACACGCTTTTTACGTTCTCTATATGGGGCTGGTGCTCATTGCATTATGATGCCCCGTCTGATATTTCTGGTAAAAACAGTTTGTAATATTGTTGCATTAGATCGGCCTTTTGTTTTAAAAATATTTACATTATCTGCATCATCTGTTAATATATTATATCAATTTTATTTGAACGTACAAGTGAAGCTTTTTTAAATTTTTTTTATTAATTAGGCAACAAGCAATTCTATTTGTAAGTTGGAAGGGGAACCACGAATTTTATGCATGTAATCCCCACTGTGAATCAAGTAGTTTAGTTTTCACTGTATCTGGGAATAAGCACAAAAAAAAGAAAAAAATTATACACTGTTGTAATAATGGTAATTATTTAATTTTTACTGAGAACCTGGTGGATGTTTTATTTTCAGGAAAAATCACTGGAGGAGCTCCCTTACACAATTGTAAAGCATATCTTCATACAAATCATTCTGCCAGTTTTTTGTATAGCATGCTTAAAATTACCAGCTATTGTATGCAGGTGGTGGCCAAATACACAATTGGAAAAATCCATTATATAAATTATCACCAGTCAAACAATATCTGGAACAGTCCAATGCGTGCCAAAGGATACCACAATTTCTTTTATTTGCCCTGTGTCATTTACAATGTGCCACAGAGGTATCTTCTAAATTATGTTCTAAATTATGTAATTCTTTGTTTTAACAAAAAGATCTACTCAAGGCATATCACACCAGGTAAAGACTTCCAGATGACAATACAATTTGTGGCCTTCAGGTGATGTTTGCTGAGCTCATCCACCCTGGTATTTAGCAAGACCACCAAATTATTGGCCATCACAGAGTTCCCTTCGAGGCCAAGTCACCTTGTGAGTCTGAGAACTTCCAGGCATTGGATCGTAACCTCACACCACGCTGCTTGTTGCAGTGCCACATAGACATAGTGGTTGGGTTGACAATCAAGACCTGCACCAGCTTCCACTTGGACAGGAGGAAGACATTCAGAGCCAAACAAATGGCACGAACCTTCATAAATATGGTACCTCTGCTCCATTGGGGTTAAAAGGCCCTGATCTCCAATCTGACAGGTGAAATCCTATTCCAGAGATAATGCATTCATCAGTACTGTGAGCCTTGGATTGCTCAAGGATTACAGTCTTACGCATTTCAAGTTAGTGTCCAACAGCCATCATCATAGAGCCTAGGCTGCCTTTTCCAAGATACATATGTTGTTTGAGAGGAAAACCCAGTGCTGCACCTACTGCAGGCGGATGTTCAACTGCAAAGACATTATGTGCCAAAGGGAATGAGGAATCCGCAAAATGCCCAAAAACAAAAAGCCCCAGAACCATCAGTCCAAACTTACAGGAGTGAGCCTAAAACATCGGGTCAATGAAGTGATGTGCCACAACTCCTGCCATCACCTTCATATACTCCCGGGGCACTGAGGTAAGGCAGGACGGTAATCCTAAGGTGTTCCGAACCCATCACAAACCAAAGAAAGCATGTGTGGGACTGTAGGATATGCACATGAAAGTACATACCCTACAAATCCACTCAAACATTTCAGTCTCCTGGATCCAGGGAGGATAGAACCTGGGCCAGTGTCAACCTTTTCAACTTTTCCTTCCCAGGGAAGGTACTCAGAAATCAAAGGTCTAGTTTCTGCCCGAATCTTTAGTCTTTCTTGAGCACCAGAAAAATAACAGGAGTAAAACCCACTGTCCTTCTCTGCCTCAGGGGCTCTCCTTATTGACCCTTTGACCAGCAATGACTAAACTACACAAGTAGAAATGGAGGCATGATCTGCTCAAGTCTGAACAAAAACAGGTGTGGCAGGAGGGGGACCGGATATAAAAGGTAGGGAGTAACCATACTAATTAACCAGCAGCACCCATTTGTCTGAGGTCACACAATTGTACGCCAGCCAGGAAGGTAAACACAAGTTCTGTCTCCTACCGGCTGTCCATGACCATGGCAGAGGTAAATCCAAGTGACTTGGCTGCAGTCACAGATGTAATGATAATGCGGAGGGACTGCTGTGATAGCTAATGGCCACAGCCTCTGCTACCACCATGCCCTCTGGAGCCATGAAAGGGCTGTGCGGACTGTTGTACAGGTTGCAGTGGGTGGGTGCCCCTAGCAATAGGCAAGGCCACAAGAGTATGATCAGAAATGTTGGTATTGCAATTGGAATTAATGGGGTAGCGACAGCAAAGCCAAAGAGCAGGCAGTAGCACAACTGTCTTTGAAACGCGTCAATGCGGAGTAAGATTTCCCCCCCAAGACTCTGGAACCATCAAATGACATATCCAATAAGGGATGTTTGGTCCCAAGAAAATACTGTGTCAAGCATCCAGGAATGACGTCTGCTCACTACATTGGTGCTCATGGCATGACCTACAGAGCCCAATATGTTCAGATCGGCACCCAAAAACTGCTTAGCTATGACATGTTTATTTTGAATCGTTTGAACTAAAGTATTCCTCTACTCATCAGAAATGACAGGTAGGATCACACTTGCCACATCCTAGGGGGCATGTTTACAGCATCCCCAGGCAGGGACAAAGAGTTAAGGGATCTCGAATCCAAACTGGCAGAGTAGATTCTTTTCCTGAACATATTAATGCATTTCAACTCCCTATCTGGCAGAACAGTTAACCTTGCTAGTAGTAGCCTGAATCACCAAGCTCTCGGGTGCTGGCTCAGAAAGACCAGGTACCTAGGGTTAAGCCAGCTTAGACCAAGTCACTGTTGAAGTCTCTTTCAAAACCTCATTAAAGGGAAACTGAATTCTGCAATAGCAGGCCTAAGCCGCAACTTTCAGTCAGTAGATTTGCCATTCTGTAATAGGTAGGTGAAGAGCCAGGACTTCTGCTTCCCTGCTGACTATTCCTGCAAAAGATAGACTCTCCTCTCTGGGGATGCCCAATGGGGAGTTCAACTTCGACTGTGGGAAAGTATCCAGGCCTGGCATTCTGTAATTCTTATAATAGGCCAACATCACTGTAATGAGATTGGAATAAATTATTAACCTCCTTGCCGTCCCTGTGGCGTAACGAAAGCTGAGGGGGGCCCCCTGCAAGGCACATGGAGGGGCCCCCTCTCTGTATTTAATCCGGCGCTCTCAGGCCTGAGTACTGTGCTGAGGGGGGGGGCCCTGCATCTTAGCACCCCTTGCACCGTGGGGGCTGCAGGGGCCTGTGTTACGCCACTGCGCTGTCCTGTTAGTCATGCAAGACATTTGAAAGGCACTTAAATTCAACCCAAACAAGGTATTCAGTCAATGGTACTACTTGCGTCGAGGGAAGAGGCTAGGAAGGTTCCAAAGATAGGGACTGCATGTTGGTTATCTCAAAACAAGACATGGGACTGGCATGGGCAGATGTTGGCTCCGACTGGAAACAGGTGTTTGGGTTGGATCTGGAAGAAACACCAGTGAGTTCAAGCCAGCAACAGAGCAGGCAGGGTTGACTAAGGATTCAGCGCAGAAGTGTTTGCACAGGATTTGTAAGGGCTGGACCGGCCATAGCGGGCACCGGGCGTTTCTCCGGTGGGCCGCCATGGTGGGGGCCGGTTTTGGGGCCCTGGGAGCCGCTTTTGTTACTGGGGGCCGGCAATATTGGCCGCCTGTAACAAAATCGGCTGAAATCTGCCCTAAGAAAAAACTCAGCCGCACTCCCTGGAGCCCGCCCCCAAGGGGACCGACCAAGCAGTATGCCAGGGCCGGTTTCGGTTCCAAGTCCGGCCCTGGGATCAGTGCAGGTGGGGATCCAGGCGGAGTCAGTCAGCGCCGTGGCAGCCCTCACAGGCAGAGGTATGACTGGGGGCCCCTGCAGCTGGACAGGGATCAAAGGCACTCAAGGATGAGCCTGCACCTTCTGAAGAAATTGCAGCGTGTCCTCCCTGAAGGACTTTATCGGCTGCGAGGTGGGCGATAGCACAGGGAACTTGGCCACAACAGCGTAGCCTCAGTCAGACGAGGGGTGAAGTTGGGTCCTTCCAAGGCAGACTGTGCGATTTCTTCCAAGAATGGGAGGACAGGGAGGAGTTCCATTTGGCATTCTTATATTTATGCCAAGGCTCGTCTCTCAAGTTAGAGGGATGGTCAACTGGAGACGACAATTACCTGGAACAGGAGTAGGCCCGTGGCTGAGAACAGGAATGAGCATGTTTGAAGCAAGACCTTCCCTGTTTCTTGTGTTACGTGATGTAAAGCTTCACCTCCTGCTCCCTGGTGCCCTTCAGGTGGTTAACTGAGCATTTTTCGTAGGCCTTCGAGTTGTGCTTAAACCCAGACACAAGCAGATGTAGTGTGAATCCATAAGAGACATCGGCTTCCTGCAGTTGTTACACAGTTTGAAGCCTGTCGTCTTAGACATTTTCCCAGCACACTGTCTGGAAAAAATAATTTGCAGTACGTGAAACAGCATCAAAATTTTGGGAGCAGAGCTCCAGATTCCAGTTTAAGTGTAAGGACAAAATGGAACTAATGTAAACGCACAGGGGTGGCGCCTTAATACAGCTCCATGGCTTCACGTCCAGAAGCACTGTGAGGCCGCCTCTGAGCCTGATGTTGCTACGCATTGGCATTCAGGAGCAATTGCTAGGAATAGTTCAGGATCCAGTCTGGCGAGGAAGCTACAGACAGAATGATCCATCACTAATGATTCAACCCAACCTGTACTGCAGCTTTAGTATATACCTGGCACGGTCAAATAAGCCTGTGGACCAGATACAATTAGTGCAGAAAGGACATGAGAGATTTACTGGAGGGTTTCACAAAAGCAATCATGTGTGGATCATGCTGCAAGCTCTCATTGGTTCCCCATAGGGAAACAAATTCTATTTAAATCTTTAGTTATTATATACAAGGCCATTTATTCAAACTCGGGGATACTATCATCCCCAAGTCTGCTTACATCCCTACATCAGGAGCTATTGAAGCTGTTCCACACAGTATGTGAGCATAGGAGGCACCACATCTTCATTCACAGCAGCTAAGCCATTCACGCCACTGCCCCTCTAAGTACAGAATCATGTCTACTTTCAGAAAAAAAGTAAACGTATTTACTATATGGAAGATACTCATCATTTAATACACTTCCTTAATCACAAGGGTCTCACTTTTCCACCATTTCTAAGCTGCTTGACGGGACAAAACCTGGTTTTATCTGCGGTCATTCCTTTCTCCTCTTTTCTAGTCCTCAAAAGTGACACCTATAACTACAAGCAACATTTGTTAACAATCCTCAAAATCCGGCATATCTCATTCTTTTCTATTTGACAGTGATGGAGAGCCTCCACCTTTTTCTGCTTTAAGTCAAAGACATGATGGATGAATGATTAGAAATATTAGTCATTTATGGGACCTCTTTAGGGCTTCTCAGACCACAACAATATAACCTAAAATCAGCCTGAAAATGTTTTCTTTCCGTCTTCAAATTTGAGTAGAACACGCACAGTGCTCTTCTGATTCAAAATAAATATGAAGACATGGTTTCAGCCATCTCCAATCTTACTTCCGTTCACGTGCCCTCTGGTCCTCCTTGATAAACTCTCATCGTGCACGCATGGCTATCCAGTTCCTCATTTGGCTACCTAATAATGAACTCACTGGAGTGGACCAATTTCTCTCTCTGAAGACAGATAAGTCAATTGAACTCGACTCGTTTCTCTGATGAGATTTTTTTACGGAACCAACAGATGAAGGACCACCAATGAAGGCAGGAGGTAATGCCGACCACTGCCTCATGGCTATGAGCCAACATGTAAAAGGTCTGTAGCTTCATTGTAGTTCAGCACCGAGTTATCTTTTTTCAGTGTTGTGTTGACATATCGTTTTAACTGAGAAGTGTTATTTTTTTTTTAGCAATTTCAGTATGCACAATTGTTACTGCTGAATTGAATTGGTGGTCAACTGATAGACTCGAAGGTAGTAAGACTGAGATGACTTTCAGGAATTTAAACTTGCTGGCATCTGAGACAGCGAACTATGTTTGGAGTTCGAACACACACAGCTTGAACGCCAGGTAATGTTCAAAACAGACATCTCTCTAAATGCAGTCTTACATTGCACGAGTTTATGGCTGCCTTGGGGACAGCGCACTGATTTTAAATGTACATGCTGACCTGTTTAAAGGTGCGCCATGGTGCAAACAGGAGCAGTGTCCCCATTATTTAATATGAGCCCAGATGAGCTCACATTGGTAGTGAGGCATTCTGGCATTTACTCACAGCTAGTTTTCTACGTTGACTTTGCAACTTTGTCACTGGTTTATTTCTCATAGAGGAAGTAAGTGTTAGGGCAACATGGCTGATGCATTAAAACAATAATGTACCTTCAAGTACGTTTAATACTAGTGCCCTATATAGAATGCTGAGAGGGAGTCAGATAATCACAGTGGCTAGAATGCGGACACTAACAACTGTTGGTTGCCTGTGAAGCTGGGACATGAGGCAGAAAGGGCTGGTGCCGTGGTTGCCTTTGCTGTGAAGGGGCACAGGTAGTTATAGCTTTTTGCACACATGCGGTCAGGCGTTAACAACTGGTAATTGCCCTTCCCACACATAATGGACACTTTCTTCTATTAACTGCTGTGGACACCCTCTGCAAAGGGCAAATCGTTTAAAGCAGCAATGAACCCAAGCAATAGGTGTTCTTCACTGTTCCAAAACGCAATAAGTAATTGTTGAGATAGAGTGATGACTGCTAATGACAATTGAGGAACAGGTGCGTGCACATTCACAGACTAATACTAAAAAATTATGCAGAAAAATCTGCGACAAAAATTATGTAAATCATTGAACCCCTTTGCACATAACTATATCTTAACCTATAGCTTGATTATGACTTGAGGACAAAACAATTGTATAAACTGAGCAATTTTGTAAATTATAGTCTTTAAAAAATATATATATATATTCTAGTAGTAACTTACTACGATAATGTCATAAATTTGCCCAGAGCGAACAGGATTGGCAGAAGGTATGTGCAGACCATCAGCTGCAATATGTTTCATACAAGACGTGAATGAAACGGCATGTGTTGGCCAGTCGAGATGTTTATGTTCTGCAGAATGCTGTCTGCATGTTTGACCCCATCTGGATACCTGATGGTTAGGAACTGAAGAATGACATATTTGTACTGCATTTCAGTTTGTATGTACATTGTGCAGAATCTCCAACTCCGAGGCACAGACTATCCTTTCAGATCAAGGAAACAGACACTAAGAATTGCATATCTTTGTGGAGAGCATTTGAATCAAGATCTATATTTAGAATTTTGATAAACGAAACTCCAGGGACATATAGTCTAGACACTACAATAAATATTATGAATCATTATTTCGAATGTTGTGGACTCGAGCTGGTACTTTACAAGCTGCAGAAGCCAACTCAACAGAACATGTGTCTATGGTTGCACTCAGGTCATGGAAAGGTGAACATCAACTGGCCGTCCAGTGTGCCACTGCTTCCCAAGTCGATCTTTTAATTCCTGATTCCTAGCACTACTTAGTATCGCTTCAAAACTAGGCCAGGGTGTAATTCAAATTAGGGGGTCATTTAGCATGCTTACAGAGGTGGTGCAAAATGTGCTATGGCAATGTCACTAGTAATGGTTTGTACTTAAAATAAATGAACCAAACACACATTTCCTTCACGTGGCTCGGGTTCAGAAATCAGAGCAGTCCTGGAAGTCCAATGAGGGCTCATCTGAAGCTTCAAGCTCAATAAGGGCTCCTGGAGATCAGATAATTTTTCTGTCATTCAGTGTGCACGTATTACAAGAATGGGTGGTGCTGCTGTGGGCCAGGGCTAGAATCCACCCCCCGCCCCCCCAAGACCTGTTTTCCATGTGACATCGCGGCGTGTCACAAAGTGTCCAACACAGGGACCCGCAGGCGCAAAGAGAACTGCACTGTCTCTGGGCCGCTGAGTCATAAAGTGACCCGGATGGGGACCTGAAGGCCCCTGGAGATCTACTCTGACTGGGCCCCATGTCAGAGCTCCTGCAGGCCCAGGAGTGAAAGCCCCCAGCCCTGGGCTCAATTCTCCTGGCCCACAGTGTCACTTGGCACTGAGACAGGCACCCGCAGGGCCAAGGAGCCTTCCCCTGCTTGCTCAGGAAGAGAAGCTTTGACTGGACCCAAGGTCAGAACTCTGGCTGACCCAGGCAGTGGAAGTCCCTGGCTCTGGGCTCCCATCTCCAGCCTGCCAAGTCGCAAAGTGCCCAGAACGCAGTCCTGCAGGCATCGGGACATCTCCCCTAATTGTCTGGGTTCATAAGCTCTGTGGCAGCTCTGGGGGGAAAGCCCACAGCCCTAGACTCTCTACTCTGATCTGACATGTCACTAAGAGCCCGGGACTGGGTCGCACAGGCACTAGGGAGGTATCCGCTGCTTGTCTGGTTTCAGAAGCTCTGGCCAGGCCCCAGGTTAGGCTGTCCTTGGGATGGAAACTCCTAGCCTTGACCCCCTTCGTAGGCCTGCTGTGTCACAAAGTGCCTGGGATGGGGCTCCACAGGCACAGAAGTCCCCCTTGTTTGTTCGGGTTCAGTAACTGGCTGGGCCCTGGGTCAGAGGTTCTGCTATCCCTGGGGTGGAGGCCCTGGTTCCCCATCTCTGGCCCCGAGAGAGTCCCACAGGTCCCAGGAGTGTTAGCCTGCTTCAACGGGCATGAAAGGGTGCATCCAAGCACCTGGTCAGAGCTCCAGAAGCGCCCACCTACAGCCACATACATGATACACAGCTCAGGCTCCCAGAACCCGGGCCCCAGAGAGCCGGTTCCATGCAAAGGCTAGCAAAATACTTTTTCATAAGATACAGGGTGACCAGATGGCCATTCTTTGAGCTCGGGCATCCGGTCGCTTCGAGCTCTGGGCATCTGGTTGCCCATCATGCATTTATTTGGCACGCCCAGATGGCCAGGATGCCCTGGAAGTCCGGGCGAGGGCTCATTTGACTGTCCTCTCGATGTGCACTGATTTAAAAAAGGCAGGTAGCCTTTTTCTGGATTATTAGGGAGCAGGCCTGCTCTGGACGGTTTAGCTTGCACTGCACTCTGATCTATTAGGCACACTTGGTCCATTTAGGAATGGACTGCTTGGCCAGCCTCAGCTATTGTTTAAAACAAAGGGTGTCGACCCTGTATAGACTGTCAGACTTAAGAGTCTGGCTTTTGTGGAGGCCACTTAGCAGCGCTAAGGCCAAGAAGTCTGGCAACTTGTGATGTGGTCTGACCGGAGTGGATGGGGTTGGGTGCCACTAATCCCAGATGCCTCCTGGCGGTCTGGGCCCTACGCACCTGTGCGCTGCTCATCTCCATCCAGCACATTTCTGCAGCAGCAAATGTCCATTCTGTGAGAAGGCCCCAGCTGCCCAGGCAGAGATGCAGCCCATGTGTCTTGCTCAAGCTGTGCCTTGGCCAAACCTCTCCCTTCTGTTGCTGCTGACAGGCTTGGCCAACTGAGCCTGTGGGAATGCACTGTTTCCCCTTCTCTCCCCCCCCCCCCCCCCCCAACACCCTGAAGGCAAATAGGGTCTCCTGCAGCAGGCTCCTGAGGGGTGTGAAGGTCAGTCTGAGAATGTTTTCATTAATCAAAGTCAAAGGTTCCAAGATGATTGGATACCGTCATAGTTTCGACCATAAACAATGCTGACTAGTGATCCAGCTGCATTATTCCCATGACAAGCCGAGAAGCTTCCGGGAAACAAAAGACTTTCGGATCGGGAGGAGGGGGGCCAAGGGGAGTACGTATGCAAAGCTAAAAGTTAAATGAATTGATTGAAGGGCATCACCAGGTTTCGAGGAGTGGCCTGTCTTGTGTGACAGGGCAGCCTGGATGAGAAGGAAATTAGGCCACGAGGGAACTCTGGTCTCTCTTAGTGGAGAGTCTATGCCCCTTGAAGCCAGTGTGACCTGCTTCCAGGAGTGGGAGGAGAAGCAGCCCCCGGAGCTCAAGTTTCCACGCATGTACCAGAAGTGGGCGAGTCACTTTGGCAAAGTGGAGGAACCCGGCTATTCTCTGCTCAGTGCCTTCCAGCATGGCTGCGAGCTGCCACCTAAGCTGCGGTCTCTCGACTTGTAGGTGTTGAGCGCCGTCTCCCACCGGTGTCGGCAGATGGCTGATGTTCCGGTGGGGCAACTCTCCCTCATTGCAGGTACCTCGTCATCTGGTTTCATGTGACCAGGATGGGGTTTCAAGACTCATGCGACCCTGTCCAGGAGGGTCAATGGAGGAGCTGCCAGCCACTGCTTTGTGAGCTTCTTGTTTGCCTGCCTGCTCTGATGGCAGAGCAGGGTTCCCGGGCCAAGCACCTGGAAACACTCTTTAAATCACAGTGGTCGACTTCCAGAGAGGAAGCCCGATGGTGTACTGTGCTGTCTCACTGTAGGATAAGTGTGACTCCCTTGGGCCTCCAGTGAACTAGCCGATGAGGCTCCGGGGCAAGCCCTTTAGGGCTCTTGCTTCTGGCTCCAAGTGCCCAGTGCCTGCTGGGTGTGACCTGTTATGTAGACAGTGGCAGGTGGGGAGTTTGTCTGGGGTAGTACACCTGTCAAATGATATCGCAGGTGTCCTAAGACGAGCCTTGAGAGGACAGAAACCTCTTGTGGAGCAGAAGGGAAAAAGCTTGCTTGGTCCCAGTTTTTTGTATGAAAGCAGACTGTGAAAGCCAGGCCTCACGATCCTTCTGACTGAGTTTCAAGCAGGAGGTGTCGGAAATGTTACCACAGGGTTAACTGGCATGTGGTGGCCAAGCATTCATCGCAATGTCATTTTTTGATCCTCCAATGTCGGCTCTTTCTATCGTTGTGAAGCAAAATTCACCAAGAGTTGGATTGTTCCCCCACTAATAGAGAACATTAGAGTTAAACCATTGTGAATCAGGTTTGTTTTACCCTACTAATGATATATTTTTGCAATAGTAATCCTACTCAGTATGAAACTAACCACAGGTTCAGATATTTGATTATGTGCTTGGCTGAGGAGCCAATGCAATGAAGGTATCATCTGTGAGAGCAGGGTTGAAAGTCTCCAAGTCAGATTTCCCCCATAAACAATACTGCTGTACCATGGACCCTCAGTTGGTGTGGGGTAGCCAGCCACTGAGCAAGTGCTCACTTGGGGACCAGAGCGTGGATGGAAGGGGGCCACATCTATCACCCTTAGTGCACCAAATGCTTGTGAGGCACCTGGTGCTAAATCATTCGTAGAATACATGATTCTGGGTCAGAGCTTAGAAAGCAGCAGAGCAGATACCGCATTACAATTTACTGAAAGTCATTTGCTAAGTCAAGTTTCTATCTCCTTCCATGGCCCCCAGGACCCACCGGCTGTCCCCTTGCCACCAGCTAGGTGCAGGGACGGGGGCACAATCTCTTGCAGGTTAGTAGGATGAACAGATGGCTGGAGCAAGCAATATCGAAAAAGCTGGTGGGTTGCTCCAGGAAGGAGCCTCTTGAGCGCTGGTCTCACGGTTGGCTGCTGCCTGGACACAGGTCACCAGGTTGGCCCGAGCCATTTGGTCACTGGCTGGCGGATCAGATAACCAGTTGGTGGCTGGATAACCAGTTGACTGGTGGTCTGGCCGGTGCAAATAACTCTGACTTATCTCTCCCCGGGTTCTCTAACCTCCCACCTTATGGGAGCTTAATAGTCGAGGAAAAGAGGCATGGGGGGGTGGCTGGAGACCTAACCCTACTTAGATCCCCTGGCTCTGGCACTAGAAAGGTAGAAGGCACAGACCCGGGGCACCCCTAGCAGATGGACTGGGGTGACAGTCCCTATCCAGGGCATGGTATATGCAGAATGGAGAGCATTTTGAGTCCCTCTGGAGTGGGAAGCAGGGATGGGACCCCCGCCCTCCTTAGTATCTCCCTGGAAAAACCCAGGTACTAGGAAGAATCTGGAACAGGGTGGCGTCAGACCAGGGTGGAGTCTGGGGCTTCTGCAGACTTAATAACTCTCATAATCCCGTAGAAGGAGTAGGCAAAGCCAGAGCTTTTCCCTGGGATGTCCGGTCCCTGCAGGCCAGGGCACCAGGCAGGGCCACCTTCCCTACTCGGTCCAGGCTAACATCGGACCAGAGAGAGTCTGGGGCTCCTGCAGGCTGAACAGCTCCTGTAATCCCACATGAGAGGTGGCCAAAGGAATGGCTTTTACCTAGGAGGCCCTGTCCCCACAGGCTAAGGTTCCAGGCACCAAGCAGGGCCATCTTCCCTATCTCGGCTAGGGTGGCATCTGGGGCTCCTGCAGGCTGAGCAGCTTCCATATTACCCCGTGGGAGACCCAGTTCCAGCTGGCTGGTGTTGCCAGCCAGCATGAAGCATGTCCTTCTCTGAAAGGGTACAGTGCCTCCCCAACCTGCAAGGGTTTGCCAAGTTTCAAGATGTCCACCAGTTAGCTTGTCAGCTTCATTTAGACAAAAAAACATCACCAGTGATGTTTTATTTTAAAGGCCGACCCAGACAATGGACAAGTATGGGTGTGCCAACTCAGAACCATGTCACCAGCCAGCCTTCCTAATTTGAATTACACCCAGGCCTAGACAACCAACCAGCAACCCTACCATTGCCATTGGAGCTTTCCTCATTTTCTAACTAGGGATTCACATGTCCTATCCCCTTACACATTTTTGTGGGTCTTGATTAAAAAAAAAAAAAAAAGATAATACCTCAGGGAGTGCATGAAAGTGTTTCAGTAAGGTTTCTAAATCCAGGAAATGTGCTGAGTGGAGCAGAGTTTGCCTCTGGTGTAAGCCAGGCAAGGAGAAATATGCAAGCATTTCTAATGAAGCAACAGACGACACACAGACCACAGAAATTATAATTCAAACTATCAAAATTAAATACATCGACAAGATTGACATAGGTCATATTGGAAATTGCAAAAATTCAAATACCCTACATAACTCTTTTGCATGTTTTTCACCATAATCGCACCAGTTCCTCAATGTTATATTACATTTTAGGCTTTCTAAAGCAAAAACAATAAATGCCTCTTGCAAAGAATAGTCCACGAATATAACTTATGAGCTGGGGATTTATTCTTTGCAAGCACTGTGTTTAAGCCTAATTTGTACATGTATGGTAAAGGTCAAGGTTAAAATTTGGCTGGTGGTTAAAGCACCGATAGGTTTCTTTTCAGGAACTTAGCTACGTGAATTAGGTTGTGTCCATGTCAAAATCTAAACTGTGGCCTATTCCAGACTCCAGAAGCCACAAATAAGATCAGTACCCAACTGTCAATAGACGGCAAAGTGGATTTACAAGCAGGTTAGCGTTTTAAAAGGGATTGGAGTCTTTGAAAGAGAAATTGAGTTTTCACAATGTATTCTAATGTTTTTAATAGACTGAATCGTGGCAAGTTACATTTTTTTACCTGTGCTAGGTTTACCATTGGAGCCTAGTGCATAGAGAATAGAAGGACGTTTTGGTTTGCGTGTGGACAGAAGTTTTGAAAGACAAGGGACTGTGTGCTTCTGTGAAGGTTTCAGAAGAACACCACGAGCAGTGATATCAATAATCTTACGTGCCCAGGTCTTAAAAGACTAGAATGGCCTGGCGTCAACACATTAGGATTGTGGCTGTATCCACACTGCAGGGATGACTGACTCCAAATTGATTGGGTAGTGGATGGACGTCTTGGAGCAAGCTCTTGGTAAGAATGCTCTTAACCGCTTTCTCTATTATCATACCCAACGAGGGAACAATCATGGTGGATCTTAGAAATCCTGCACAGAGGGCGACTATAACAAGAGAGAAGGCCAATCGTACAGACTTAATCTTTAGTAAAAGAAGATTCACATTTTCCCGAACTTGAATGAAGCAACCTAGAGATCAAGTAAGAACTTAAAATCATCCAGTAGAGGTTGAACGTCAGGAGTAGATTGTCATTCTGGTCTCCTACCATACTCTGAATGGTCATTGAGCACAAGAAACAGGAGTTAATTCAACTCTGTTCTACGTGTGGCACAGGACATTACAGCAGTGAGTGGACCCGGCGTGGAGCTTTTGACACTTAACTGAATTGCTCTTTAAGATGAGCAATTTGCCCCGTGTATAGCAGGGGAATAGTTGGGCATACAATTTTATGTTATTCCATAGTCTTCCTTGTCAGAGATTATTTCTCTATACGCCACTCTCTTTCCCCAAAATTCTAAACTTTCTCCATAACTTACGTGTGGGCGTCAATATTATACCCTTCAGGTGGGTGTATAGTAGGATACCCGATTTATTTATAAATTGAAATATATGTTCTTTATATGGCCTTTGGCTGATACAGGGGCGGGCCAAGACCAATAAATAGATATTTAAAATGAAAATATAATACTATGGTTTATGTGATGGGGTAGAGGTGATAAAGGCTAACAAGTCTCATGCTGAAAGGGGGTCAGGTTCTCTACGTCGTAGCAGAGCAGGTTACAGAGGTGTTTGGGATGGTCTATGGAAGGATTCCCAAATGATGGGTGAGGTGTTAATTTTAGAAGTTCACAGCAAAATAATTGCTATACCTAGTTGTGGCAAGGATGTTAAACGTGCTTTGATTGGGTAGCACTCACAATGTTTGATATAAGTTTGATGAAGTTGGGGATAAAATAAATGATATTGTTGCTAAAACCAAAGCTAATGTTGCTGATCTTATTAAAGTACTTTCAGAAAATGGTAGGGTGATAATGTTTGAGGACAAATTCAGTTTAGTTATAAAAAGTGAAAAAGCTGAATTAAAGGACAAATTGAGCATGCTTGCTGTGTTTGACATGTTTATATTTAGATAGAAATGTTGTTAATTTACAAAATATCCCAGCTGACATTCGAGTGATATTCCACGTGAAATTGGAGTCACTGTTGCTGCCCTCTTTTACTTGATGCTAGGGGGCATTTTCAAGCTGCTCAGATACTTGAGTCACGTGGGTGGCAGTTCCTCATCTTTACTGCGGGCTTTTAAGGAACGTGTTCACTCTGTAATTATGCTGCTAGAGGTCTGAGCCTATGGAAAATAAGTCCTGATCTAAAGGCCATATCTGCCATCTGCGCATTTACGAGTGTTGTAACATGAGCACCGCCTGAGCGTGTAAGATCTAACCCCAAATGAAGGCTTGATGGCTCATCACAGACAGGGAAATTTGCACAAAGTTTCATTTTCCCATCTTCCAGACAGAATCTCATTCACCGTACATGGGTGATAACAAACAGAGGGCGTGGGGTGGGAAATGAAAAGGAGGAGCGAGGAGTGAAGGGTGGAGCTTTCTACATTAAGCAATATTGTAGGAGACTATGACAGAGCCAGACCATGCTGTTTGAAATGCATTTAAAACCTCAGGCTTTTAATCCATGTGTGTTGAGAAAATGCACCATTGTGCTTAATTTTACTTTGGCCAGATAAACACACTATGCAGCTAACCATCCCTTTAGAAAGGCCCCGGCAAAGGTCAGAGTTGCTTGGCTGTGACTTCTTAAGAATATTTCACGAACGCCCCTTAGAAACTGCCAAAAAGCATGTGAGCTTTTTTTATCCATTTGAGTTGGCCCACTGTGCTATACAATACACAATATAGCTACCCTATGGTGTTAGAAGAGAGGTAGCGGCTGAACGCTGTGCTTACTTAAAGCCCCTGGGAATCTTGCCACCTCACGAGTCCGAACCATGCCTGTTCAGAAATGGTGAGTTCTGTGATGGCGAGTTCTGTGATGGCGAGTTCTGTGATGGCGAGTTCTGTGATGGCGAGTTCTGTGATGGCGAGTTCTGTGATGGCGAGTTCTGTGATGGCGAGTTCTGTGATGGCGAGTTCTGTGATGGCGAGTTCTGTGATGGCGAGTTCTGTGATGGCGAGTTCTGTGATGGCGAGTTCTGTGATGGCGAGTTCTGTGATGGCGAGTTCTGTGATGGCGAGTTCTGTGATGGCGAGTTCTGTGATGGCGAGTTCTGTGATGGCGAGTTCTGTGATGGCGAGTTCTGTGATGGCGAGTTCTGTGATGGCGAGTTCTGTGATGGCGAGTTCTGTGATGGCGAGTTCTGTGATGGCGAGTTCTGTGATGGCGAGTTCTGTGATGGCGAGTTCTGTGATGGCGAGTTCTGTGATGGCGAGTTCTGTGATGGCGAGTTCTGTGATGGCGAGTTCTGTGATGGCGAGTTCTGTGATGGCGAGTTCTGTGATGGCGAGTTCTGTGATGGCGAGTTCTGTGATGGCGAGTTCTGTGATGGCGCGTTCTGTGATGGCGCGTTCTGTGATGGCGCGTTCTGTGATGGCGAGTTCTGTGATGGCGAGTTCTGTGATGGCGAGTTCTGTGATGGCGAGTTCTGTGATGGCGAGTTCTGTGATGGCGAGTTCTGTGATGGCGAGTTCTGTGATGGATCACCGAGTTTGTAGGTGGAAACGGTGCAAATGTTAAGGCAACAGCCTGTCCAGGGCTCGCGGCCTCCACTCAAATGGCTCTTATTGCATTTGTGTCTCACATGATATATACTACACACGACATACACGTGTAAGACGCACAGTCTTATATTCTAGCACCATCAGATCATATCTGGGATGTTTTCAACAGCTGCTTGAATTTGGCCTGCCTAAATGCATGGATTTTATTTCATATTACTAATCAGACTGATGCATAACAGGCTGAGTTCTGGATAAGGGCAAAAGAACGAAAATGAGTAACCCATAGTGAAATATGAACGAGTACTTTGAGACAGACATGACTGGTTCTTTTTATGAGTAAAATCACCTTAACATATGCTTACGCATTTAGGCCATAACTATACTCCAATTTGTTGGCTAGCAGACACAACAAAGATCAGAGTAGCTTGGGCTTCCACTCAAGACATGGTGCTGACAGTTTATACACATTTTCCGAAAGAATGACAAAATTATTTTTGATGACCTTTTAAACTTCCAATTCGAAACGTAGACAGTCGTGTCTAAATTACCTCTTCATATAACTAAATGGACACGTGAAACCTCAGGATTCCGCAGGGTGGACGGACGTCATTTATTTAAAAACCCTCTAGCATTCTAGCATGCAGTAATAAGATATAGCCTGTACTGAAATCGTTGTAAATTTTTTTATTCTCACTACACTTTTTGTCCTTTTTCAGTCTCACGCTGTGCTGGCAGGCATATTGTTTAGAGTTTAATGAGCTTACAACCCACCCATAGCATACCCATTAGTTGTTTTTGTTGTCACTCATTTGCAATATTTCAATTGCTTAGCTCCCATAGGCTTTCCTTTCTTTCTTGTGTTAGGTACTGGAGCATGGACCAAGTACGTGTTCTTATCGTCATTAATCTGCTTTGTCTTTTTGGCAACGCACAATTTTTTATATTTTATAAGTATTTCCGTATTATTCCTGGATGTGCAATGTACTTGCCTACTTTTAAGCCACACACATACAGCTTCTTATTAATGTTGCTTTAATCCTTTTTGCCGTCTCATTGACGATTTAGTGACTTGCAGCCACAACTGTACTACTCTATGCCACTCCACTCTGAACCATTCGACCCCACTCAACTCTATCCCACTCTACTCTATGCCACTCCACTATACTCTGTTCCACTTTTTGCCACTACACCCCACTCTATGACACTCTCCTCTAAGACACTCTACTCCACACAGTGTCACTCTGCAGCACTCTACGCTTCTCCAACCTAGGCCACTCCAAACTACCCTACTCTAACCACTCTACTCTATGCCACACCGCTAAATGTTAGCCATGTGGAACAGGACGCTGCTGTACAACATGGCTAAAAGACATTGGCAAAGCTAAAATCGCCCACATAGGCGCAACCCAATGGATTTGCAATTGCTTGTTTTTAAAACTTGGATCATGCGCATGATCATACTGGTACCACAGCAGACAGTAGTCAAGCGATGAGCATTTCATTCAAGTCAATAATTATTTCTTTATAAAAAAATTAAATGTATTTAATTAACGGCATGTTTATCATGTCTTGAATACACGGTACAAAAATGCCTGTATATGAAAAAAAAAAATTAACCATGAGCCCCAGTAAACCACCATGTTCATTACTCATACAATGCTCCTCCCCAGCTACTGAGCAGCATCAGTTCACAACCAAATAGTGTTGGGACATATTTGAAAAAATATGAAAGTTTCTCTCTCATCATCCTCGGGACGCATTTTATTTAGCACATTCTTAGCCCAGAGGGGCATTTGGGCATTTAACAAGAGCAGGATGGACTTGACAAAGAGGACAAAAAACATGTTTTTGTCATTTACCTTATCTGCTCAGGTCACCGATAGTCAGTGCCACTGGAATTGTGATTTTGAAGCCAACACGTTTTCTAGAGGTCATTTATGGATGTGCTGCAATTGCCAAATAATCTATCATATACTTCATGACCTGCAGATTGTAACTAAAATAGTTTCTAATTCAAACAAATTAAAAGTTACTAAACACGTATAGTAGAACAATAGAAGACCCTTTGTAAAGATTGACTGGTTACCCTTCTGTTGCGTGTGGCCTTGTTTGGCTGTTAAACAGGTACTAATGAGGTGAAACGTTAATGCAGACAGCTTTAATGTGTATAACCGATAAAATAATTAAGTAAAACTATCCAAAAATGTGCAGCATTATGCCTCATAATTTTATTGCTGCCTAATTTAGTTAATTGTGCAGCATAATTTGGTATTCATCTGCCGCTTAATTCCAGGGCCTTGCGTATAGGCAATGGAAGAGACTTCAATGCGTCCGTAGCATGGGCTGTCAACGGTACACCCGGGATCTTTTGAAAATGAGCTGCTGGTGGAGTGGAACCATAAACCAAAGCCAGTTCTAAACTGCAAAAGGCCAGGATTAGAACAGGGTCATGCCGGCAAAGTTGGGTCGGGCAAGGCCATCTTGCTCTGAAAGTAGCACTCTAGCTGTCAGAATACCACGGAAACGCCAGAGTATTGAAAATGGCAAGTCTGGCCCTACATGTGGGCAGGAGACACTCAGGGCCAGACTGGCCATAGTGGGCACAGGGCATTTTCCCGGTGGGCCGGAAGGGTGGGGGCCGGTTTGTGACCTGTGATGGACGGTTTCGTTACTGGGGGGTGGTTTTGCAGCAGTGCTGTATAATCAGCCCCTGTAACAAAATCGGCAGCAGTGCTTGACACCAGCACGGGCTGGTCCTTTCTCTGTAGCACATTGCTCCCTACTCCTCCCTCCCCCCCCCCCCCCCCCCCCCTCCTTAACGGCCTGTCAAGCAGAATTGCCAGGGCTGGTTTCTGTTCCCTATCCGCCCGTGGAGATACTTGCCTTCCCAAGAGAGTGCGAGTGGAGAACTATACCTTGATAGCCAAGGTGGTTGGTGCAGGTGGCAGGCTCAGTCCTCCATATTGTGGGCCACTGCGATTCCTCATTTTAAAGGTGTGTGAACTATACACCAGCCCCTAAAATAAAGTTTGTGCAAAACAAAATGCCATGACTGGACTAGCACAAGAGGAAACCGGTAAATAAGGGGAAATTTCATCCGAATTGTGAGCCTATCCAGGTGAAAAAAGCAACAAATACATTTTTTAAAAGAGGTAGTGTGCAACCTGGCAGCTTACACTTCAGGCTGCTTATAAATCCTCCACCCTCTGTCTGTCCCACTGATCCAAGAACTGCACAATTGGAGTAAGTATTGAAGTATAGAGGGGTTACCAAAGGAAATGCAAGACAGAGTGGGTTCAACTTCATCCCAAAGGATCATCTGCGGGCATCCTTATTGGGACACATACGGTGCTGTTGGTTTTGATGTAGCTATGATGGTGTAACGTCCACAGTCAACAAAGTTGGACTAGATGGGTGGTATCAGAAATACAAATTAAAAATAGACATATGGGATGAAGACATTGAGCTCAGCAATGAGGGAGGTACGAATAGCTAAGCGACAAATGCAGAAAACAGCAGGCCTCTGGTCTACCTACTGTCCCCAGGACAAATAGTTGGTGAGTGACCAGTTGGAGTGTACTTAAATCTGTTTCAGGCGTGAGTCCTAGAATTATATTGCTGTTTTAAAGACACTGTAGTTACAACATCCATCTTTCAACTTTCACCCCAAGCAACATGGTGCACAAATAGGGAAAAAAATATGGCAAGGGAAATCTTTCCATTGCTTCACTTTTATGTCCTGGAGAAACTGAAGGGATGTCATATCAACGGATTCCCATAAGGAGTGGTGAATGACTAGTGGTGGTGGTCACTCTAGAAATGCATTGCATAACAAAACTGAGGGTACAGCACAGGTCATTCGAGTGGTGGAGATTGAACTGGAGATATTGGCACTGATAGACAAGGGGTCAATGAAGCCTCTGAAGAAGAGAGAAGAGTGCCCATCTGTGGTGAGCAACTAAGCTCCAATACCCGGCGACTAGAAAGACATACTGCGTGAAAAACGTAAAAGACTTCAGAATGGAAGTAGACTGGCACAAATTCTAATTCGAGTTATTTCTCCTGCACTACAGTGTGACAAATGGCCCAAATCATTGGCGACAGTGACCTTAGACTTAGCAAAGATCTTGTGGGAGAAGAGTGATCGGCAGTTCTTTGGAAATTCAGCTTATCCACAAATGTGCCAAGAAATGGAGAGACTGCTAGCCATCCTCAAATGTGATGGGGATGGCAGTGAACCATACCTTTCATCTTATCCCTTTTACTAATACATTATGGTACCCTCAACGTGCCTTTCTGAACTTTCAGCATAGTTGAGGTATCCCTCCTGTCAGTGGTCTCCTCACTAGGTATTCTGGCAGGTAGAGCATCATCATCAGGAATACCCAACTCAAACCTGTGAATGTAATGCCCTTCATCGTGGAGTCAAGTTATGGCTATGTTGTTGAGTGTATGTCTGCCACTACATTGGCCTATTAGCACTGGGGGTTATCTACTAAAATGCGTTACTACGCGACTTCATGTCCAACTTCAGGAATGTCAGGTGATGGGCAAGGTGCACGGTTTCCAAATATGAGATCCATCAGCAACCCAATAAAATAAAAAACTAGCCAGGAGACCACGGACAGCTGCTGCTGCCATACAAGAACGGAGAACCGGCAAACGTTTTTGAGCCAATGGCAATAGTTTCATTTCCTGCATTCAACTTATCTAGCGCACTTACTCCTACCAAAAGCACCCAACAGTGTGACTTTCCAAGGTATTAACTTCCCGATAGATCCAATTTCCAAGACTGTCATTATTGGAAGGTTTATAATTGTCCTTGCTCCTCTGCCTTCTAACTTACACTCACTCCAAAAGCAGATAAACCTACTTCATTCAGCTTACAGCAGGTACACATGGGATGCTTGTCTTCCCTTCCTCTAAGATCAGAGCAATATGCTCCAGGAACATGCTCAGCTGTGTCAATTTAAAGGGACAATGTAATAACTTGCATATGCTACTGTTATACATTGTACTGCAATTGCATTTATGCAGCGCTAAATGCCCCTGACAAAGGGTTGGAGTATTTTATGGTGGATAGCGTACAGTGCTCGTGTTGCAATGACGATGTCTGCAAAGCTCCCAACTGCTCCAAAGGGACAGGACCACAGGCTATTCAAAACCAGCATGAGTAAATGTTTAGCATCTGAAGTTGGATTTTGAAGCCCCTGATGCTTTAATGCACACATCAAAACAACTGTCCCATATTCTTTTGAAGAGCGGAGAGGCACTTAATTTCCACCCATATGTTGCTCTTCACATACACTGAAAAAACAAAGGTTAAAGGGACACTCTAGTTAGGTGAAAATGCAAGTTAAAACATACTATCTGAGACTAACAAATCCACCCTGAAATTCACCAGTTATAGTCATCTCCAGTAACGGACATTTTCACCTAACCATAACCTCTTTTATCTTTTGTGTATTTCAGTGAATTTCTAAGTTTTTTTTTTTTTATGTAAAGTAAAAAAACATTTCAGTCCCTAACTAGAAAATCACTTTAATCTTTGTTTTTTCAGTACTTTTTTTTTTTTAACGAAATTAAGATGTCAAACGCACCAAACGCACCAACCCCCAAGGACGTGCACGACTGACTGAGGTTTAACAATAAAAAGGGTATCATATTAAGTGAGGCAGAGCTGCAGACTTTGTCAAATGGTGAGAATGCCAAAATATAAACCGTGGGCTTATTGGCTTTATCAAGTGGTCAGCACATCAACAAGTTGTGTTCCCTGCCCGGGAGAGTGCAGACAGGATACACCCGCACTATCTCTGACATGAAACTGCAGTGTCAAGGGGGATGGGGTCCCCGGGACACTGCTTGACCACGCTCTGGAAGTGGGGTCCCCAGGGCCATACTGTACCCTGGGAAGTGGGCTGTATGCCTCCACCCCCTTCAAATACAGTACAGCTCCGAGGGATGGATTCCCGGGACTCTAAAAGGCTCGACAACGGAGGCTGTGCGCACAACAAAAAAAGGTACGGATGTTGGAGCATGGAACAAAGATCATGATCGGGTTTCGGCCCTACAGAGAAGCAAGGGGGGTATATAACAGATGGGGTGAAACAAAAGATCAGGAAGGGGACTAGGAATTATATGTTTGAATTGATCATTGAAACGCTGAAAGAAACTAAGGAACGCTTGCAAACAAGAGAATCCTAAGGTTGAGGAATCATTTTCGAACTGGTTATCAGTCTGGTATGCTAGAGAAATGGCAGGCATTGGGACCTGAGATGGCCTTTTATCGAAATACAATCACTTATGCGCTTCAGGAATTTGGTGGGGCCTGCTAGAAGGATTATGAGAAGCGATAAGGGCTGAAAAGGCAGATAACAGCAAGTACTGTGACCAAACAGACCTCAAGTCATGGCTGAGATGGTCAATGCACAAAAGTGGAAACATGTTGGCCAGCCCTTTTGGTCTACGACCCAGGGGTAGATTAAACAAAAAGGGACGTATTGCACCATTAATAAGACAACCTGTGCACAGTCAGTCTGCACCTGTAAGTTTAAGCACAATTGCTCGTTCTGTGGAACTGCCCGGCACCCAGAATTTAAATGCATCAAGAAATTCACGGCTCATGAAGGGCAAAAGTGAGTCATGGCAAGAAATGTTAAGTCACTCTAATGCATGATGGCTCTCTGGATTGGTTGCTGGGAGTAAGAGTCGGAAGCCAGGGGTGTGGGGGGCGTACAGGGCTGGTGGTGCCAGGAAGCAAAGCAGAGTGGAGGCTGCTGCTCACTGCAGCCATTGCTTTTATCTTGACATTGCTGGCAGCGGCACCCTGTGTTATTGCTCCTAGCCTGCTTAATTTGCCTCAGGCTTACCATGCCTGGAGTTGATGTGGAGAGGCATTGACCCTGCGAGCGGTCTCCATCCCAGTGATTCTTGGAGAAAACGTGCAGCCTATGAGTAAACTCCCTGGGGCCTAACACACCTTTGGAGCATTGCTGGGGCAGGTGGGCCCCCGGTCAACGCAGCAAGTGTGCTTGTGTCCCCTCCTTGAGAAGCCCTACTCCCTGTAAGACAGGTACATAGGGGAAGGTCCCTGAGGCATTGTTTGGCTCCTCTTCGACTGCTTAGAAGCCAGCCCTGCAAGGGGGTGTGCTTTAGCAGGTTGTGTCCACCTGAATGTGGTTGTTTTGGTCTTTTTTGTGCCAGTGACTAGGGAGGTGGCCAGTTGCTGTGGAGTGGCAGCTTTAGTGCAGCTTGCGAGGAGAGATCAAGATGCCAGATATTTCTATCTTTCCAACCTGTTCAACTACACCAATAATTAACAACTACGAATAATAACATACTGCAAGGGACGCTGTCTACATCTGTGGCACATAGGACTACGAGGTCCAGAACTCCCTGCTGGTGGAGGGGAGAAGCCCAGAGGTGCCCACATGTGGACGGGCAGGGCTACCCCCATTATATCCGATCAATGCTTTGAAAGTCTGTGATAGGGAAGCATAACTCAACAGTTAATTCAGGTACTTCTACCAATGGAACTAACAAAAACAATTTTCTTGTATGCGCCGTTGGGCATATCAGCAAAGAACTAGAGCTAGAAGAAAGATAACACTCGTCACAGCGCTGACTTAGGAGGGCATTCAGTTTGTGAGTGCATCCCTGATTCTAACACTATGACTGCAGCTGGCAGTAGCTCAAGTTCTCTTCTCTCCCCTGTAAAATTGCACCTCACCCAACTGAGCCGATTGAAGGGGGTAGTGAGAGTGCCAGCCACCAAAGATAAGGGAGTTAACGCAAACAGGGATGCCTCAGTATTCCCTTTATCTGAATCCACTCTCTTAGAACGTTTCTTTTGTAGAGTAAATGCAATTATAAAAGAGCATATGCAACCAATCATTACAAGGCTGGCAAAATGAGGCAACACTGAGCAAGAACGGGACTCCTAGATGGATCGAATCTCTTAACTCCCACTCCCGGCATAACGATGGGCCTTGTGCACTGGAGAAACAGACTCAGGAGATATAAAGTGATGCAGACGCTACTCAACCCTCTGCAAACCCTGTTGGGGCATTTTTAGTGGCTCCCAGCCAGGTTTAGATCAAAGGGAGAGCCCTTGTGGATGGTCACCTTAGTCAAAATGTGATAAACTCTCGGTGGCCATCCACCATTAACTTACCCCTCAAGGAAAGCCATATGGCCTTTTATTAGCTAATGTTACACCATTAAGCGAGGGTGCACCGAAGATGTAACGCAACTGTAGAACTGTAGAATAAAGTAACTCAATGGCTCTCCAATCACCGTCATTTTAACCCTGCTAATTCAAACCAAATTATGTTTTGCAAGAAGGGTTGGGTGGATTGGTCTTGCACCCAAGGCATATCAAGGGGCTACTATTGTAATAAAATTCAGGTGGCCAATCCACAGTAGTAATCTGCTCTCCCATTTCTGTAATTTTAATGCAGGATGCAGCAGTGTCATGGTTATCCCATTAGGTTTTTACCTATAAACCTACTGTCACCACTAATGTTGTGCCAATTCTATTCTCATCTACAAGGGGCTCAATTGCGCATCCCTAACCAGTTTTTACCTTTACAAAATACAGATGACATGGACTGACAATGGAGTCTACCAATTCGTGACACCTGAGCTGACATAACTGGTGTGAATTTTACAAATACCTACAATATTTTAGGGGGCACCATGGCACATAAAACTAGATGTGCAAACATCAGTTGGAACATTGCCGGTCTTGCCTCTCAGCTATACTATCCAAGGCTCTACAAGACAGGGTGGGTGCAGACGAGGTGGTCCTACACTGGTTCTCCTTCTTACACAACCGCTCCCAAAGGATTAAAATCAAAACCTTCACGTCCGACCTACACCCAGTCAGCAGAGGCGTCCCCCAAGGATCAGTTCTGTCCCCTCAACTGTTCAACATGTATATGGAGCCCCTCACCTCCCTCCTTAAAAAAGCCAACATCCCCTTCCACATATATGCAGACGACACCCAAATCTATCTGGAAGCCTCCTCCATCGAAGACATTCAGAGACTAAATAACGCTCTCAAAGAAATCCAACACTGGCTATCCATCAACCACCTCAAACTCAACCAAGAAAAAAACGAAATCCTCCTCATCTCCAACAAAGAAGAAAACCCTCAAATCATGGAATGGCTAAAAGCAATCGATGCCCTCAACGGTAATCTCACTCTGGCCAACTCTGTAAAATCATTAGGAATCACCCGAGACCCTAAAATTGACATGATCAAACACATCAAGAACTCTGCAAGGAGTGCCTTCCTCAACCTTAAGCTTCTCAACAAAATAAAACCCTTCATCCCGCCCACAGACCTCCAACAAGCCGCTCAATCACTGGTGATGTCGAGACTCAACTATGGAAATGCAATCCTCACCGGGACAACGAAATCCCACCTGGCTCCCCTTAAAACTACTCTCAATGCAGCAGCCAGAATGGTCACCGGAGTCCAGAAATTTGATCACATCTCACCCGCACTCAGAACTAAAATGGCTCCCAGTAGAAATGCGTGCTAGCTTCAGAACTGCCTGCCTCACGCGCAAAGCCCTGCACACAGGGAAACCTAAATACCTGGCCTCCAAACTCAAAAAGGCCGGCCAAACTCGGAACCTCAGGAGCTCCAACTCCCTACTTCTCATCCCTATGAAAACACGCAAACAAAAAACCGCTCCACGATCCTTCGCTGGAAACGCACCCAAAATCTGGAACTCCATCCCAGTGGATATTAGGACTATCCCGTCCTTTGTAAAATTAAAAAAACTCCTAAAAGACCTCTTCCTCAACCGTGCTTTCCTGAATCAATAACCATCGCTGTAGCGCATGCTCTCCACATCTCGATGACACTTTGTCACTAAGACCTACCTCCTCCAAATGCTCCAACTCCCCTCCTCGTTCACCCCCGATTCCTCGCAAGACTACATGCACTCAGCGAGGTTCCGCAGGACTTCCTTGCCTCAATGTGGCACTGCACGCTGGGACTTCCAAATTAACATGTATACCGATGCCCTATTTTGTGATTCCTGTATTATAACTGTTGTAAAGCGCTCCGATACCCTCGGGTCTGGCCAGCGCTATATAAAACTTCTTAATAAATAATAATAAATATACTGAGGGATGGTTATCCTTCATTGACACAGATTATTATATCATTGGAGGAGACTTGGGAAGAGTCCGATATACTTCACAATGGCTATATTTTTTATTAAATTCCTGAGCAACCATCTAGCTCTGGAAAAGCCAAGGGAGGACTTTCTGTCTAGCTTAAACTGACATTTAAATTTAAGGCTACTTTTATTAATGTTTTTAGCAACGTGATTCAGTGGGTAGTCATGGCTGCACTATCTATCAACATTAGGAATACAGATTTCCTTATTGTGATTATGTCCGAATCACAATTAGGAAATCAGTATTCCTAATGTATGAAACTTCCAAATAGTGATGCTAGTAGGTCGCAAATAGATCGACCTCATGAAAACAAATTAGGTAGATTGCCATCTGTGACCCATTAGGAATCACCACCACCACAGGGATGGTCCCTCCTTGGTTCAGCAGACTACTTCTGTGACTGCTTTTAAATAAAGCAAATTTTTTTTTTTATGCAGCCTATTTCCCTTGGGACCACTGCCTGCAGTTAAATATTTTTGTAAACATTCTCAAAGGGGAAGGGGTCCCACATGGGTCCCTTCCCATTTGCAAATGGGCAACCACCAACTGTGAACTGGTGGTAAAATATTAATGTTTTATGGCCAGAATTCTGTTGCAAAACATTAATACATAACATTTCAATTCGGTATTTGGATGGGACACCTTAAACACACCCTTCCAAATATTGAATCGGTATGGATTTGTAATCCCAAATTGTGATTCTGTGACCTTTTTGCGTTCACAAGCTGCCCGGTTCTGAGTGTCAGGTCATTTGCAAATGGAAATTAGCTTGATATATCTCGCCCTAAGTGTTGCAAGAACTTTAAATGTTTTATATTTGACTTGTATGACGACGAATTTTCGTCTTATTTTACTAATCATTTTATGATCTTATTTGATGCTGATAAATGTTTTTAATTTGTACAGGCCGTTGTCTTGTGCCACATATATGATAATCTGCTGAGAATTTAATGCTGCTCTAAGTGTGAGTGCCACTAACTTAGACCATCAGTATGTAAATGTATTACCTAATGTCATTTCACATTCGAACCACAGTGGTACAGATTAGACAACTTTATTTTAGAGCGGGACCTCATAAATATACAGTTACTACACAGAGCCGATATTATATCAACTTTCTTCAGAAGGGGTTGTTCCTCTACAATTGATTATATGTTTAGGACCAGCTCACTTATCAATTCTGCTTTAAAAAAAGTCAGATTCTAAATATTCATCATGGGGACCACAACCCACTTACAGTTTTCTCTTATGTTACTTGTTTCACTGTCTGTTCTCTGGTCAGGCTCTGGAATTAAGCTATGTACTAAATACAGGGATTTGTGCTTAATTTAAAACTTACCAAATCTTTGTAAATGTTTAGAATCTTTAATCAAGTGTAATGTAAACATTTTTAATAAGGGCCTCTATGACCAGGGTGATAGTAGGTTTATCCTAGATTTTTAGGTCTCGCCTGACCCAGCGCATGCGCTGGTCTGGCGAGACTTATTGAGAGGGCTCCAAAAAGTGCTACCAGGCCGGCCTAGAGGTACAGTGCATGTGCGCGGGAGCGCGCGCCCCGCTTTACCGCTATTACTTTCACTTTCGCGGCCGCACGGCCGCTTTGATGTTTGATCGTGATCCCGATCGCGATCACTTTTCCTAACATGACGCCTTCCCTCCCCCTGGTGAACCATTGAATTCTGTCCTCCTCCTAGGCTGCCCGCTACGGTCCTCCTCTAATCACTTTTATAGTATTGACGTTCATGAACCCAACTTTATTAAACGTACTTCATTCCAGCTGAGTTACCGTTTCTGATGCCAACGAATACGAAGTGCGAGTTTTTTTAACATTTACTTGTGGAATGTCAAGCCTGCGATTAAGAATTCTCTTTAGATCCAACTTTAAAGGCAAGTGCTGTTCGGTTTCAGTCAATTATTTAATTTACTACACGCTATATTAATAATGCAGGTTTATAAACTTATGTGGCACTCGTTAATTGGAAGACTTCATTTTTCACACTCCTACACTCTACCATTGTTTCAAAATCTTTCTTCATTTCCCCATTGTAGACTCCTTTCAGCAGTTTCCCTACACTTTTTCACTGATGATGCTCTCTTCAGCCGTGTTTAAGTGCCTTACTACGTTCCTTTCCTTTTTGTTCACTTTTTACTTGTTGGTCAGATTTATATCAACTCCAAGAGTCAAATCTCTTTTCTAGGTGTCTTACTTAAAACTATGCAGCTGGGATTCCTAAAATATACCAAAAGGAAGGGTATCGAGCATAAACCAACAAACAGATTCACCCACGTGAAGGCCAGCCTACTAGACGTCCTGCTGAAAGGAAAGACTATATAGAACCAAAGCCAAGTCAACACAACTCGCTGGAAGCAATCAGGCAGGAACCATCATGAAGTCCCAACCCAAATCCCAGAACAGCATCCCTACCATCTCGCACCCATCCAAGCAACACACATGCCCTCCCTCATATCTCTGCTTCAGCAAATGGATTGGCTACACAGGTTCATAATGGCATGTACAAAGCTTTCTGTAGAACTCAATATTATCTCTTGGAAGGTTCCATGTAGATTGCCACCATGTCGTTTGTAGTTTGAACCCAGCCATATACAAATCAGTCTCCAAACTAGAATGGCGTGATGAGCAAAAGAACAATGGATTAAATCCATATTTTTTCAACTGGTGGTGAATGTCTGCATTGTTCAGCACTCCGTCCATCATTTGTTCCTTTTGACATTGTACGGCTGATGCAGTTTTTGGAACGGGCGGGTCATTTCAACATTAATACACTGGTATCAATCCGGATTCATGCCAGACTGGAGTACTCTTCTTAATCATAGACAGCTTTTCGATTGTATGGAATATACCAAAGACACTTTGGTGCCAATCGCAGTTCTATCATTGGATACTGCTCAGGTGTTTGGCCCAGATTTTGACAAGTGTGCGCTCCGGCCCTAATTTAATGAACTGGGTGTGTTTGCTTTAAGATGAACCTTACTTGTTGGCCAGTTCGGGCCACGTCGTAGTGTATTTTTCGCTACACCCTCCATTGTCTGTCACCCTTGTTTTTTTCTCCCACCTACAGCCCTCCAACCAACCCAAACGCTCCCCTCAGTCTTGCCTCCCGTTCTGGCTGCAATAAAAAAAAAAAACATCATGACGTGGCCAGAGCTGCTGTGCAACATGGCTAAAAGACATTGACAAAACCAATTACTCTCTTGTAGGCAAGACCTTTTAGCTTTGCCAGTATTTGTTATTGAGTTGGCAATGATGGGGTAGACTGTTTGTAAGGCCAGTAAATTTAGTGGAATGTTACACGGAGCTTTAGATAGCATCCTGTTGTAATCTCAACACTGTTATTGCGCCCACCCCTTCTCTATCTCTGTGTTCTTCCATTCTCCCCTCTCTAGCACAGGATTTGGTCCCCAACAGACGCTCACCCCTTTAACTGCTATTTCTCAAGAGTACGCTCCTTTTTTTTACTTTACCAATGCTCCAGCCAGGGCCAAATCTGTCACTGGTGCAGCAGGTGCAGTGGCACCTGGCCCGTGGAATGAGAGAGATCTACTGCTCCCCAGTTATGGCTGCTAACCCCCAACCAAGGAACAGGGGCAATTTTCCTTAGTTGCACTGGCCATTCGTTTTTAGGTCTCACGTCTAGCGATGCAGTGCGTAGCCCTGCTCGCGCAGCAAGAGTCTTTTTGTCCGGGGTTCCAAAACGGTACCTGGAATCACACACGCTTGTGCGTGTGCTTTTCCTTTTGGCTTCCGTGATTGGCCTTTGCGTGCGTGTGTTTCTGAAAGATGGCACGCCCATGGCCTATTGGTGTCTATTACGTGCACCAAAGGCCATTTGGTTTCAATTATCGTGCTCAGACACGGACGCAATAATCGAAAACACGTTTCGCAGTGGCGCGCGCGCACACCACTCGCGGGCGTTTTTTTTTGGTTTTTTTTTTACAATAGCGATCGCTTTCGTGATTGCTTTCAGTGTCGCTTGTCCTGTAAAGTAAGGGAGCAACATTTTTTCCCCACAGGACTACTTATGCGTATTTGGGATAGAGATTTTATTCCCTCCAGATCCAGTTAGCTTTGTTTAAAAAGTATGAAGACGTGTCAAGTCTTATAGCATTACAAGTGATGCATGCAGCATGTGTACAGTTTACTTAAGAGAAATCCTTTTGCCTGGGGACCTACTGATTGCCTAGGAAGGCTGCAGTCAGGCGTTCGAGTAGGCCTTCTCATTGAATGCAAGAGTCAACAGGCTTTGGGCGTGTGATGCAGGTTTGCTGGAAGCAGGACATCCTTTACATTTTATGTTGGTGTTAAGAGTGTAAAGCTGAATTCACTGAAGGCCAGGATGAGCTAAGCTAAAGAAGTAGTCTATACTATTGAGTGACGTAGCGGCTGCCTCTAAGAGACTGGGCTCCCCCTGCTGGTGGTGTGGTTGTGCCACCCACTAGGAACTTGACTTACCTTCCAAACTGCGTCGGACTGAAGCCCTCTGTCTTTGACCGGAATTGTAAGTGAACTTTAATCCCTCAACCTACTTCCAAAAAAGTCCTCCGAAATGTCACTACTTCCTTGGATATCAGTGTCTGGTGAGGTCCTTCATTAGAAACAAAAATTTAACATTTGATAAAAACAAAATGAGAAAGGTCGCTGTAGATTATGAAGAATGTTCCAGATAATTCCCCAGCTATGCTTTTTTTAATGGCGTTCGAACAAATGTATCGGTTTTAAAATCATTTAAACTCCATTTTATGCCTGGTAAGGGATAGATTTTATCCGCCTGCTTCCGGTTTGGCCGCACACGAGACTCGAAAGGCGAATGCAGTTAGTTAAATGTTGTTTCCTGTATCTAATTAATGCAATCTTTAAAGTCATTCCTTCAAGTGTGTGTGTGTGTGTATCTGTCTGTCTCGTTCGTTCTCCTTTCTCCCCCATTCTTTCACAACCTTTCCTGATGGCCCCTATTAGGTTAGTGGAATGTGATGTCCTACCATAGGCAGTTGCGCTTCCTGTACGTCGTTCATGACATATAGCACACACAAGTGCCCCAATGCGCACTCTTGCACGCTCCAGTTATTTTAATGGCGCGTGGAACACACGTTTCAATATCTGTTCAGTGAACATGCTTTCCTTAGTGTAATATGGCTGTATAATAATAAGTTATTCTATGTAAAAAAGAAAACCTTGAAAAAAATCCAGTTTAAGGCGGATCCATACGTGCCTGAACCGCAAGAAAAGATGACATTCCCCAGATATGATGAGCAGCTCAATCATAATGTGCTTACAGTGCACTGCTTAGACCCCCATAGACAATATCCAGAGCGACCTGGTGACTAGAACCAGAAAGCTCTTCTGTTTGCTAGTGATAATCACTTATGACCAGTGCAGGGCAGTGCCATTACAGATGCTACAGCTGGTTCAATAACAAAACAAGCATTGGCATAGCCAATAGGTCTCGCTTTTAGGACCTTATAAGTGTTTGGTCATGCAGCACATTATTCTGAGTGGTTCAATCATAGCATAATTCCAGAATATGTTTTAGGTTATATCAAGCCCAAATTGCATTTATTAAAAAATCGAGCATTTGCAACGCAATAGGTCTCGCATTTTTGAGAGTTTGAGCTTTTGGCATTGAAAATGACGATGCCTTTTATGTATGTTTAAAAACTTGCAAGCGGTCGTAAACACGCACTTTTCTAATTATAGTCGTTGCTTAGGAGAACCAAGGCTGGCAGTAACTGCGCCTCGTTTACTGACAGACTTGCTTGTCATAAGCAAGGACTACAAGTACAAAGTGCTTATTTACGCACCACTTTCAGGTTTTCAAAACACATAAATAAAAGGTATTGCCATCTACAATGCCAATAGCTCAAACTCTTGCAAATGCGAGACCTATTGCATTGCAAATGCTTGTTTTATAGAGCTGTGTGCCCTGCTAAAAAGCTCAATTATGAAACCTGTCTCCCACTTATGAACAGATACCTAAATGGTTTACCACAGCCTGTTCTAGAGCGAACAGAAATCTGAGAAAAGCTCTCTCTAGAAACCCTCACATTAAAGTAGAGGGCTGCATGTGCAATGAAAGCAAAAAAGGGCTGTGTCAGTAGTGGAATTGGGCTGTGGGAGGTACTGGCATCACCAGCAGAGAAGTACCATTTAACTGGGTTTGCAGTCCTTGAGGAGGAAAGAAATATGCCATACCAGTTTTAACAATTAAAAATAACAGATCAATGCCTTTTGAAGAAGGAAAGTGTAATGTGCCTCATGAATTATGTGAGAAATGGAACAACAGAATTATCTAACCTAATCGTTGTTCCTTGCAGAGAAGCGCTTATGACGGATGAAAAGGAAATGGATTTACTCAATGGGGGAAGGCACACATTGAAATCAAGATAATGCACAAAATGCAGGTAAAATCACACTGAGGGAAGGAAGGGTAACCAGGCATCCTCTTCCCAGTTAAGACCTGCCAATGTAAGAAGGTGGCCCACACAGCACAGGAGGCATCAACGAAGGGAGGAACAGATATGGTTCCTTGCCACTAAGCATGGCCTGTGATAAAGATGACCAAGTGCTAACACACACCAAATTGTGCGTCTTGGACAAGCCTCTATTTCACCTGAAGCGCTTCAAGCACTTTCTATGGCCATGGCCAGCATGTTCTTCACAACTGCAACCTTATTGAAACTTTTTGAAAAGACGTATGAAATTTATAATACATGTACACAAAGGAGAAAAAAAGTTGCAAACTATTAGACTAGGAATATGTGCCCAGACATCTCTTTTCTGCTTCAGTGCTACTTTGACCTTGCCTTGCCCTTCTGACTTGTTCTAGTGTCTCGACTCTAGACGTATTTCCGGTTAGCTGCTCATTCTGCTGCTGACTCTGTAACTACTGTTTCTCTTTCTTTCTTTGTGATGTCTATTTTATCAGCCCCCTGACTGTTTAACTGTCCCTTTTTGCATTATTTGCTCCTCTTACTGCTGGTCTCTTCTGTATATTTTTGCCCCTCCAACTTGCTCTGCTGGTCTTGTTTTTCCACCAGATTTTCCTGCTCTTGCTGACCCCGCCCACTGCCCCCCCCCCGTACCCCTCCTATTCTCCAAGGCCCTACTTAAAAGAATCCACAGCATGGCTACACAGTTGACACCCGCAGCGGGCACACCAGAGGCAAGCCCGTCTGAACCTGTCTGCGCCTGGACCGCGTCCAGTGCCAGGAACCCCAATTCTTACCCTTCTATTTTTTCCACCAATTCCCCTTTCTTCCTCTTCCTCCCTCACTCACCCAGGCAACTTCCCAGGCAATTGCTCTATTATTAAGTCCTGATGATGATCCCAGAACTTCTTTTGGGATCGAAACGTCGTCGACACCTATATCCTAACTCTATACAGTAATTCATTATATATGTGGAGTACAAGATGTATTTCTTATTGGAACTTTTGCATATTTACAATTTTTCTTCCTAAAAGTCACTTAAGTCACTCGCCTGTGGTAAGGAAATCAGCTTATTTCCCACTACCCTGTCACATCTAGCTCACTTATTTTTTGTATATTTTGTTGTGTGTTTCATTTATTGTGAATAAAATTATTGATACTGTCAATTAAGACACAAACAGAGCCAATCTCGATTGTGATAATTTGGCTACACTTGTATTGACTCTCGAATCAAAGGGACCGCTGTCTCTTAAAATACTAGGAACCCTAGTCCAAACATCTCTCACAGCTACGCTGCAAATAAAGTCCACCTGCTCAACCCTGGATGCTGCAACCAACACT
Organism: Triturus cristatus; assembly: GCF_964204655.1. Taxonomy (NCBI): domain Eukaryota; kingdom Metazoa; phylum Chordata; class Amphibia; order Caudata; family Salamandridae; genus Triturus; species Triturus cristatus. The sequence goes on from NC_140593.1 coordinate 430,032,142, forward strand.
GCTGCTGAGCAGCACCTCGGTCCATGGTGGACCCCTTTGCCTGCTCTCACTGCCACTTCCCATGCCTCCGCATACACTATTTCACTGCCCATACACACCGCACCTATCACCAAGTCAGAACTAATATTCACACAGCACTTCACACCCATCCAGCACAACAAAACTCCCTCACATAGGTCACTCACGTTGCTCTGCTTCCAGAAGCTAGGAGATGCTTGCTGAACGTGTGGGAGCCAAACGATTATAATGTGGCACAGATGCGGTGGGCGACTTTGGGGAATATGGTGGCTAAACGTAATATTGCCCAGTTATGGGGTTCCCAGAGGCCGCCCACGGTCTCGGTGTGGAAGGAGAATATGGATTGGTGCATGTTTAGAGAAAAGACGGTGTATGTAGCGAGAGGCAAGCCGAGGAAATGGACTGGGGTGTGGGGTCCGTGGAACGCTTATCGCGGAGACATCTGTGCCCCTCCTCTGGCTGTTGTATTGGATGCCTCTTTGTCCCCCTAGCCGAGCATTCCTCATCTGTTAGGTTACGAGTGAGTTACAGTTTGATTTTTCCTCTGTTCCCGTGCCCCCCTCCCTTCTTTGCCGCTGATCATTGATTCCCTACCCCGGGGAGCGCGTCCTGACATTTACAATGCCTATTGCCTTGCTTGTGTGTAATGTTTTTTAGTTTTAACTTGAAAACTGAAACCGTATTTAATATTGTCACTCAACTATTGCTTCTGCCTTCACTGGGAGCATGATGGACTGACGGGCTACTCGGATTGACCAATCTGTATAACGGTGAATGATACGTCTCATGCTAATTAGCGGCCGGCCCAAGGGTTGTAGGCCCATGTCTGTAACTCCTTGAAGTCAAATAAAGGTTTCTTTAAAAAAAAACTCCCTCACATGCATGTTCCTCAACACATGCTCACTCTTCAAAGATAAAAACAATGGATTTAGGCCCAGATCTCTGTTCTGGGGTGAATGTATGACATTGTTCTGCATTCTGTCCATCAACTGTTTTTTTGCATTTGTCACCCCGAGTGGGAAGGGTATGCCAAGACGTGAGTCCCTTGCTCTCCATGTCACTGGAATCAAGCTATCCTGGCTGAAGAGGGGTGAAACCCCGAAACCGGTCCTAGGATGCTTGTTTCCTGTCCAGGGAGGACCTGGCTTTGCACATATGGCTGGATTCAAACTGAAACGGCATGGTGAGCAAAACAACGATGGATTTAGGCCCAGATCTCTGTACTGGGGTGAATGTATGACATTGTTCTGCATTCTGTCCATCAACTGTTTTTTTGCACTCTACAAGTACTCCAAGATTTTGGACCTAATCAACACGAATGCACCAGACCTCCTCTTCCTCACAGAAACCTGGCTGGATCCCACTTCTTAGCCAGATATCGCCACAGTCATCCCCTGCTGGATACAAAATCCTGCACCAGAACTGACCCCATAAACCAGGAGGAAGACTTGCCATTATACACAGAGACACAATCAAGTGTACCTCTTTCACGGATCCAGAAGGTACTTTTATGGAACACATGCACATCAAGCTTCAGACAGACAGTAAAACCACTATCAGAGGCAACCTTGCCTACCGGCCCCCAGGACCACACCCCCACTTCAGCAACCTCCTCACCGACCTCACCGCACCTCTCTCCAGGGTCACCAAAGACTTCATACTCCTAAGTGATCTCAACTTTCATCTCTGTTACCCCACAGACTCCAACTCCACGGACTTGCCCAAAAGTGTAGAGAACATCGGTCTCACCCAGCTCATACAAGACCTTACCCACATCGCGGACACACCTTGGACCCCATCTTCTCCTCTAGTGACAAGTCAGCCACATCACTCTATACACATGGACAGATCACTCCATTGTCCACTTCCACATAACAGGGCCACCAACAACCCCTACGAAGGCTAGCAACACCCCAAGCCGCCGTTGGAAGAAAGTTACAGAAAAGAAATGGCTCAACACCCCCAACTAAACTACCCAGACCCCACCAAGGACCTCATCAACACCACAAACAACTTCAACAACTGGATCAACACCTGCACCAATACTTTGGCACCCATGAAAAACACCAAACCCAAAATATCCAACAAACTAGCTGGTATGAGGATGACCTCAGAGAATCTAAGAGAGTTTGCAAACAACTTGAAAGGAAATGGAGAACCACTCGAAGAACCACCACAAGAAATCTACTAAGCCACACCTAGAGACAATCACATCTTTAAAGTTTTTTTATTTTTTATTATTATTATTTTTTTTTTTTAAAGAGTTTTTATATAGCGCGAACTAGACCCAAGACATCGGATATCAGAGCGCTTTACATGAGCACCAGTTTTGTTACAGATGGACACATGGGCACAGGGAGATTACGTGATTTGCCCAGAATCACAGGATGTTGAGCATCGGAACCGAGACTCGAACCCAGTTCCCCAGCTTCGAGGTCGACCGCTCTAGTCCTAAGGCTACATCCTCTCCCCATTTCACATTCAAGTGAATGAGACCAAGGAAAAGGCCCTGACCCTGATAATCAAATCTAGCTCCAACAACTGCAAGGAACCTTTTACCATTGTCAAGGAATTCCCCAACCCAGCACCATCACCCTTACACAAGAAATCTGCAACGACCTGTCTGACTTCTTCCACAAAAATGAATCACCAAGATCTACAGCAACTTGAAACCCCAGCCACCTTCCATTTACCTTGCCATCCTGCTAATCTCATCAACTATAGACTACCAACTGACAGCATGGAACCCTCTATCCATCAAGGACAATGCGGCAATAATGACGACCACCAAGAAACGTGTTACTTACCTGTAACTGCGGTTATCCAGTATTGGTATCTTTCATAGAGTCTCATGCCTGAATCATTCCCCGTCGTCGGGATGGGAGTCCCCGGTACATAAATAAAGTAATCAGTAGACATATAGAGTAATGGGCCAAAGGCCTCACCTTAGTAATATATCCACATCCTTATGTAAAAAAGGACCAAACTTTGGAGAGTAGCCAATCAGTCCCTCAGACTTTCGTAAGCACAGTGCTAAGTAGTTGTATCACTGAGAGATCCAAGAGAGCCCTTCCAGGGGAGGTGGGTGGGTTGATTGAATGTGAATCTATTAAAGATACCAATACTGGATAACCGGTTACAGGTAACGCGTTCCTTATCCAGTATTAGCCTGAATCAGAATAGTAAGCAATAATAAGCACATTTCGAAAGGTACAGTATATATATATATATATATATATATATATATATATATATATATATATATATATATATATATATATATATATATATATTCACCAGATAACATATCCATGTGAAGATAGAAAGTACCAAAAAACAATGATATAACAGAGGCATAAAACACAATAGAGAAATGTGCGTATAGAAGAAAGGACAGTGGGATGAAAGGAAGGGCTCACCTCTAATGAAATAGATGATGGAGCACCGCTTGACCCACTGCAGCGTCTTTCATGTGTTCAGTATCCAGGCATTAATGCTTGGTAAATGTATGCAGCGTCTTCCATGTGGCCGCCCTGCAAATGTCCGCAATGGGCACTCCTGAAAACAGTGCCATGGAAGTAGACATTGCCCTCGTGGAATGGGCAAGAACTGTGGAGAGCAGGGGTCGCCCTGCTTGCTGGTGGCAAAAAGTAATGGCTGCAGAGATCCAGCGGGAGATACTTTGCTTGGTGAGTGGAAGACCTTTCCATGGCTGACTGTACGCCACGAAGAGTTGGTTAGATTTGCGCTTAAGATCCAAGGAATGCAGGGTTTTTTCTACCACTGTTTGCGGATTTGAAAAGAATGAACGCAACACAATAGGCTCATTGAGATGGAACTGTGAGGGAACTTTAGGGATAAACTTCGGATTCGTACGAAGAATGACCCTGTCATGTTTGAACTGAAGGAAAGGATCTTGGATTGAGAAAGCCTGGAGTTCCCCCACTCGCCTTGCCGAGGTATGGGCTAGAAGGAGCGCTGTTTTCCAGGAGAGATACTGAAGATCCGCTCTGTGTATTGGCTCAAAAGGGTGTTTCATAAGTTGAGCGAGAACCGTGTTGAGGTGCCAAGCAGGAGGTACAGGTTTCACTGGAGGGAATGTTCTAAACAGTCCTTTAAGGAATTGCTTAATGAGCCGATGAGACCACAGAGTAGGACCTGTGGAGGATCTCCTGAAACGCGATATTACTGCCAGGTGGACTTTAATGGAGGCATGAGCAAGACCAGATTTTGCCAGATGAAGAAGGTACGGCAGTATTTGCTCCGGAGTGGAGGAAGGAGGGTGTAGTTTGTTTGATTTGCACCAAATACAAAACCTCTTCCATTTTAATGAGTACGTTCTGTTGGTACTATCTGCTCGGGCCCGAGCTAGAACTTCTCTACAGTCCGGAGGGATGTCTAAACCCTGAAACTCTCTAAACTCAGGAGCCAAGCTGATAATTTGAGAGATGCCGGATGCGGATGCTGGACTTGGTGGTGGTTGAGCGTGAGGAGAGATGGAAACGGCTTCTACCTGATCGGCGGTTCCAGGGAGAGAAGGTGAAGCTCTGTGAACCAATGTTGGCGTGGCCAAGCTGGAGCTATCAAGATGAGTGTGCAAGGATCCGCTTTCAACTTCCAGAGCACCCTGGGAATCAGGTGAAGTGGCGGAAAGGCGTATGCAAAGACGTTGCACCAAGCAATCGAAAATGCATTCCCCAGAGACCCTTGCTGGGGATGCCAGCCAGCTTGCAAAGTGTTGGCATTTGGTGTTCTGCTGGGTAGCGAAGAGGTCCAGAACAGGGGTGCCCCATCGACCGAATATACAGTTGAGGATCCGCTGATTCAACTCCCACTCGTGACATGCTGCCTGCCATCTGCTCAAAGAGTCTGCCAACACGTTGTGGGTACCTGGAACATACTCTGCTCGAAGAGAGATGTTGCGACTGAGCAGCCAGTTCCAAATTTTTTGCGGCTCGTGAGAGAGTGTCAGAGAACGAGTCCCACCCTGCTTGTTCAAATAGTGCATTGTCGTGGTATTGTCGGTTCGGACAAGCACTAGAGAGTTTCTGATTCGTGGAAGGAAAGCCACAAGAGCGAGATACACTGCGCGCAGCTCCAGAAGATTTACGTGGAATTTTTTTTCACAAGGGGACCATTTTCCGCTTATCTGCAGTTCTTGGAGGAAAGCTCTCGAGCCCTCCAAAAAGGCATCCGCGGTGATGATATGCGGAGCAGCAGGAAGCAAGAAAGGCAAGCCTTGAGAAAGGTTCTGGGGGCAAGTCCTCCACCTTAGAGCCTTTTTCATCATAGGGGTCACCTGGATGACGTTGTCGAAGGAACCCGTACTCTGGACCCATTGAGCTGAGCGCTTCTTAAAGAGGCCGCATGTGAAGGCGACAGTGCGGAACTAACAGGATGCAAGAGGACATCATCCCGAGTAGGGATTTGAAGAGGCGCACTGAAAGCGTCTTCTTGGAACTTATACGAAGCGCCAAGGAAAGAAGTTTGTCTTTGCGTTCCTGTGATGGAAACGCCTTCCTCTGTTTGGTGTCGAGGGTAGCACCCAGGAAACGTATGCGCTGAGAAGGCTGAAGGACGGACTTGTCCTGATTGAGAGTCAGCCCCAGACAATTGAAAAGCCTCAGACAGGCGCTGGAAGACCTGGACGCGCCTTCTAGAGAGGGTGCTTTGACGAGCCAGTCGTCCAGATACGTGAAGACTTGATGGTGTTGTTGTCGTAGGTATGCAGCCACCGGAGAAAGACATTTGGTAAAAATGTGTGGCGCTGATTTGAGTCCGAACCGCAGTACACGAAATTGGTAATGCCTGCCCACCACCATGAATCTCAGAAATTTTTTGTGGTTGCGGTGTATTGGAATATGAAAATAGGCGTCCTGAAGGTCTAAAGACACCATGTAGTCGTCCGCATTGAGAAGATGTAGCACTTCCTGAATGGTGACCATACGAAACTACTTTTTTCAAGAACTTGTTTAGATTTCTCAAGTCCAATATTGGTCTCCATTTTTTCTCCTTTTTGCGTATGAGGAAAAAGCGGGAGTAAAACCCCTTCACCTTTTGACCTGGGGGAACCCTCTCTATAGCTCCCTTCTGGAGAATGAGTGCCACCTCCAGGAGTAAAGCACGCACATTTTTGTGAGGCATAGGACGGGGAGGGGTTTGGGGAGGAATTTGGATGAACTCTAGAGAGTGTCCAAATTAATTAAACTAATTGTAGAACCCAGCGGTCCGTAGTTATTTGCTTCCAATTTGTCAGAAAGTGGGAAATTCTTCCTCCAACTTTGGGAGGCAGAGAGGAGTTGGAGACCGGCGATAGTGGAAGGTCCTTGTCGCCAAGCGGCGTCTTTCTGTCTCCCTCCCTTGCCACGAAAGGAAGGTTTAGTGTAGGAGGAGTGTTGTTGACGAAGCTGGTACTGTGGACGATATTGCTGAGAGGAAGTGAAGGAAGATCGGTGTTGGAATTCTCCCCTAGCAGATGTTTGACCCCTCCCGCTTGAGCCTCGAAAAGAGGGGTTCCGGAGTACCCAGAGCCCTAGCAGTGTAAGTATCTTTCTTACTACCTTGTAAAGCCTCATCTATACGTGTCCCAAAAAGAAGTTGGCCATCATATGGCATGTCTAATACTTTGGTTTGGACTTCCGGTCTGAAGGAAGTTGCCTTCAACCAACCCTGGCGCCGTAGCACAGCCGCACCCACGAGTTGGCGAAACCCGGTAGAGGCAATATCTCTTGCACAGTCTATAATTTCAGAGGCAGATCTCTCACCCTCCAGTAAGATCTTCTTCACCTCTTCCGGTAAGTTCGCTAGGTATGGTGCAATGTCTGCCCACATCTGCCGATTATAACGTCCCAACAGTGCTAAGGAGTTGGAAGCACGCACTGTCAAAGCGCTTACCAATCTTGTCCAGTCGCCTACCCTCTTTATCCGGCGAAGCAGTCAGCAAAGCGGAAGGATTTTTTGACTTCCGCTGAGCAGCTTGGGCAATGACTGAGTCCGGTTTCGGATGGCCTGTGAGGCAAGCTGGAGCGGCATCTGGCTCTTTATATGTCTTATTCAGCCGAGGCAAAACGAGAGGGACCGAGAAAGGGTTCTGCATAATTTTTATCCCTTGTTCCCAAATGTAGTCTATAATAGGGATAGATCTAACCGACTTTTTGAAAGGCTCTTTAAAATCGTAGAGGAAACAATCCTGTTGGTGCGAGGGCATAGGTATTTGAATGCGTTGCGCCGCTCTGTCTACGATGTTATGAAAGCCTCCAATGTCCTCCGGAGGAGAGTCAGCTGTGGTAGGAATGGGAGAAGCTGGACAGGGAAGAATGTAATCATCCCACTCGGCCCGTTAGATTGGGAATCCTGAAGTTCCCCTTCTTCATGTTCCTCATCTTCTTCCTCATCTGTAGAAAGACGAGGTGGTGATGTAACAGGCTCAGACTGCAAAATCAATGGAGGGGGTTGTGGCCTTGATATTGGCGGCACAACCGGCAGCGGAGATGGTGCTGACGTTGGAAACCGCTGCTTATAGTCTGAGATAAGGAATTGTAGGTCAGAGACCAGGGACGCAGGCAGACAAACCATGGAAGGTGGAGGCGGATGATATTCCTGTCCGTGATCTTCTTAGTCGGAGCTGTCTTGATACTTATCATGCAGTTGCGATGGACTTGTCGCTGTACGGAACATACTGCCATCGTCAGAGTCTTCCTCCTCCAAAAGCTGAACTGGAGGCAAGAGCTGGACTCTACTAGGGGAAGTCGGGGCCGGTGTCAGTGCACATTTTGTGATTTTGAGGTGCACATATGTACTTTGAACATCAGAGTCCATAGCCGTTGACGGGCCCGTCGACGAAGTGTGTACAGGCATCATTGTAAATTGAGATGCCGTCGTCAGAGCCGTCGTCGACGGTGTCGTCAACGATGATGAAGGTTTCGTCGACGGGGTCCTCGTCGACGATGATGTTGACGTCGACGGGGCAGTCTTAGTCAATGGTATCGTCGTCGGCGATCGCAGCGTCAACAGCAGCTTGGATGACGACGTTGTCTTTTTAATTTTCAGCATCGACGAGACAGACCTACCGGCCGTCGAAGATGGAGTTGTCGTCGTCGATGTTGACAAGGAATGAGACGCGACAGAAGTAGACACTGTCGTCGTCGACGAGGTGACATGAACTGCCGTCGATGGAGATTTCCTCGTCGTTGAAGCCACCGTCAACGAGGTCGTCGTCGGGGTGGAAGAAGGCTTCTTGAAGGCATGAGAAACTTCCTGAGGAGAAACTTTCGCTGGCAGAGTCTTAGGAGGGACCTCTGAAGACTTTCTATGCGTCTTCTTTTGAGGTGGCTGCGGCGAAGGGCCCGGAGATGCCACCCTTGGTCTTTTCTGAGAGGACAGAGGAGATGGAAGAGCCCTCACTTTTCTCAGAGGACAATGCTGTATCCTTGTCCTTAAGCCTCTGCAGCCAAATTAAGAGGCGTCCCTCACGGTCTTTAAGGGTCTTGGAGGAGAAGGTACGACATACCTTACAATCCTTTGAAGAGTGGTTAGGATAAAGGCAGTAGAGACAGTCCTTATGTTGATCGTCCACATGAAGCCTTTTTTTCCCCACAGGAAGCACAAGACCTGAAAAGGCCTTTCTTCGGAGTGTCTGCCATGAAGAACTAAAGAACTCCTCACAGAAAATATAAATTTGTAGCAAGAAACACTGGAAATCCAGAAAACAAGTAGTAGTGAGCAGAGAGTGAAATCTGAGGGACTAGAGCTCCTTCCAGGAAGGTTCTAGAGGGTGGTGCTAGCCGATTGGCTACTCTCCAAAGTTAGGTCCTTTTTTACATAAGGACGTGGATATATTACTAAGGTGAGGCCTTTGGCCTATTACTCTATATATCTACTGAGACATTACTTTATTTATGTACCGGGGACTCCCATCCCGACGACGGGGAATGATTCAGGCATGTGAATCTATGAAAGATACCCTAATACTGGATAACTCTGGGGTGCCCACAGACCCTTGTCCCCACCAGATCTACAACCTGGGAAAAGCCATGATCGGCGCTGAACTCACTTCCATCATCAATACCTCCCAGCAGACAGCCACCTTCCCAGATAGCTGTAAACACGCCAAAGTCACAGCCCTCCTCAAAAAACCATCAGCCAACCCCTAAATATTCAACAAGTATCCACCAATCTTGCTGCTCTCCTTCCTATAAAAAGAGATTCAGAAAACCATCAACAGACATGTCTCTGACCATCTACAACACCACAAACTCCTGGATGACTCACAATCAGGATTCCAAAATAACCACAGCACCGAAACAGACCTCATCGCTGCCACAGATGTCATACGCACCATCCTTGACCATGGACAGATAGCCCCCGTCATCCTTCTCAACCTCTCTGCCGCTTTCGACATGTCTCCCAACACACTCATTGCGAGACTATACACAGTGGGAACACAATTACAAGCACTCAAATGGACAGCTTCATTCTCTCTGGAAGAACACTAATCGGGCTCACGCCGTTCATATCAGAACAAAAGGATCTCATCAGCTGAGTCCCACAGGCATCATCACTCAACCCCACACTTTCCAACATGTACCCGACTCCTCTGGCTATCATCATCAGAGCCCATAGAATCATCGTTATCTCAAATGCAGACAACATCCAGCTCACCGTCATCATCAACATAAACTTTAAACTATGCATGACCAGTGTGGCCAGTTGGATGAAAAAATACTGCCTCAAGCTACACTGACAAAACTGAAGTGCTGACCTTCCGGAAAAAGAGCTCACCTTGGGACATAACCTGGTGGCCTGCAGAACACGGACCCACACCAACTGACCACACTAGGCCTCATCCTGGACACCAACCTCACCATAAATTCCCAGATCAATGCAGTCACCTCTTCATTCTTCCATATCCTGTGCGTGTTACATAAAATGGTTGAGGCTCCCACTGGACACCAGATGTACCATCACACAGGTACTACTCACAAGCAGATTGGACTACAGCAAGGCACTATGCCAGCATCCCAACACATCTGCACAAACTTCAAACAATCCAAAACACCGCCGCCAGACTCGTCCTTAACCTCCTGCCCCAAACCCACAACACTCCTTAGAGAGCTCCACTGTATCCCCACCCAAAAGTGCTACCAGTTCAAACTTCACACATGCATTCAAGTCACTACACAACACGGTACCCGCATACCTCAATCATCAGCTTCACTTCCACCAACCCACCAGACAACTTCGCTAAGCATCACTCTCACTCACACACAAACACACAGAAGCAGAACAGAAGGTCGATCATGCTCCAACCAAGCTGACAATTCTTGGAACAACCTTCCTAACACATCAGGGCTTTCCCCCCTTTTCTTGAATTCTGCAGGAAGCTGACGACTTGGCCTTTGAATTAGTCTTCTTGCGGTACCATCGAGACTGCCTGAACTCAGTCTCTAAAATAGTAAAAGGTAGTCATAATTAGGGGGCAGTGTTGAGGTGCCACTGAACCTACTGCATTAATGACAGGTATGCTCCTGTGTGCTAGTGGATCTACACCACCATCAGTCTCATCGGTTGAGGGCTGCGATACTTGGTTTGCATCCTACAACTTAAAATTAGGATTTCACTTTCTACCGGAGAAACACTCCAGCATCACTTATTCTAACACACTAAAGGCAGCCGTCCTGTGACACACTAGGACCCCACAGATTGTGAGTGGCATAGCAGTTACACAGCTGCACAAATGGCTTTGCCTTGGAGGAGGACCGGTGTCATTACTTTCAAGAGGATAGAACAAAACACAGAGGGCTGGAAAGCAGTCACTGAAGGTTTGTAAAAAATAAGGGATTGAACTCATTCCATACAGGTTAAGAGGACCAGACAAGCTTAAAAACACACAAGTGCAAGACGGGTGAAGGCACAAACGTAAAAAATAATTTAGGCTTGGCCTGGTTGTGTCAGAGCCATAATAAAACTCAACAGAAACCCTGGAGCAGTGATCTCGAAGCATGATGAGGTGTGGGCGTCAGAGGGAACGAAAGGTGTGTATATCCGAGACTAATGCAGATCTGTGCAAGCATTCAGAGTGCACCGGGAACAAGGCCGACGAAGGCGCCAAGGCGCTGGAAAGCTCGTTTCTTTATCAGATGGGGAGCGGCGCTGCCGGAGCTCTAACGCGAGTGAAAAATCCGAACACTTGACATCACTTCTGAACATGCGGGAAAGCATCTTGCCCACATGTGCTGCAGTCATTACCGGAGCCCCGTCCAACGCGAGGCTTAGGAATTCAAGTTCCTCCGTCTGTCAGACGGCACCGAGTAAGCCCCGTAAAGCGTCCACGTGAATTATTCCACAGCAAGGATTGCGTTTTTTTTTTTCCTTTTGGTTTGTGGAACGCTGCACGTCTTGGACAATTTGGATGTCGCAGGAACATTTTTCAAACATACCGAATACGGTCAGAGAGCGAACCCGGGGACACGTTGAACGTGTGACGTGCCATGTGCGCCAGTCGGAGGCTGTTTCTTTCAGACAATGGCGAAAGCAGAAGCCCGTGCTAGCCTTCGCCTCCTGTGTTGAAAATGTATAAACATAATACTTTCAACAGAGGCGTCATGTAGGGCGATGTGTCTCCAAGTCAACTACAATTACGAAAAACACCCCCAGACCAACCTGAAAATACAATAAGTTATGCAATAAAATAGGCAAGTGTTCATTTACAACTTCTGCTGTGAGGCACAAACTACACACTAGACACCCAATGATAGATGTAGACAAAGTGATGCCAGGGGCTAGAGTTACTCTTTCAGGAGGCATTAGCCCAGCAGTAATATCCATTTCCGCGCGCAAAGTGATGTACACGGGAAATGGTTTCTCAAATGTAAGAGAACACCCAGCTGCATGAATGGCCTCGTTTGTTTGGTTTAGGCCATGTGGTCCAATGAAAGTACATGGGTTTGCTTGTAGAATGGCCTGTAGGCCATTAGATTTCACTGAGACACAGCTGAGACATTGCCACAGATAGGCCACATTTATGAGCCAGGCAGAGTAGTATCCTAGAAGATGGTGGAGGGCAAGGGTTCAGGTGGGGGTGGATGGCAGGGGTTCAGGTGGGCGTAGTGCTTTAAATGGGCCGGTACTGTCCGGTACGGAGTAACTGAACTTTTTTATTTTAAGGAGGAGAGTACCGGGACTTCTCAAGAGAAATGCAATACCTTTAATTGGAGAGTACCAGCACTTCTCAGAAACAAGCAGGTACTCTAGTACAGAGTACCTGCACTTTTATTTTTCCATTTCATGCACTTAGTGGACGGGGTGGGTGGTAGATACCAGCCTGCCTAATTGCATCGGGTGTGAATCGTCACCACGTGTCTCCCTCAGTGCCTCCAGGCACAGATTCCTCTTGCTTTCGGCAGGAGGAATCTGTGTGCATCAACAAGTCTGTAAATAAGCAGGATAAACATGCGGGAATGGCCAAGGCAAACCTGAATTTCGCATGTCATCCTGCATTTGAGCCAGGAAAAGATAATACAAGGAGTAAAATTAACAATGATCTGCTTGTATCGCTCTCGCCCTTTCAAAGAAATTTCATTAAGGACTGTTATTTGAGCTACCAATCATCTAAGCTCTGCAATCCCTCTGCAAGACATTGCATAGGTACTAATGACCATTTAGTAACAATATGCCTTTGTGGTTTTGCTTGTAAACGTACAATATCTACCCCTGAATGAACTTATAAATGCTTGGTTGGGAAAGCTGAAAAGCACTAGGCTATATGGTACTGCTATATTAGCCACTGACTTCCTGGCACATGGTGCCATGGACTCGCAAGGACCTTGAATGCAAAGCTCCTCACCATCTCGCATAATCTGGAGCAGTGAATGACCTCTGAGGGCTGATATGTTTTAGAACAAAACTACCTGGAGAGAGTAAAAGAATCCAACAGGAAAGGGATGAAGCTACAGCTGATCTAAGTTTTCTAGAGTTAAAAAACATCTCAGATGCCCCATCTCAAAATGAGACTATATCTGAGACTCAACCTCTGATTTGAACTTCCAAACCCTGAGAAAAGGCGCCTTACCTAATTCCAGTCACTCATTAGACAGCTGGATTTTCTTTGAATTGTAATATTGCCTTACAAATGATATGCAACCTCTCACAAAGGAGAGGAAACCCTAGACATTGAATTAGATAGGAACAGGCAGCCAATCAACCAGAACTTTGGACATTTAGTTTAAAAGTGTTGTGATCGGTTTCTGTGGATCCTAGTAGTGATCAGAAGACTCTGGAAAGCCAGTTCTGTGGAAGGTCTGAACAGCCTTTCATTCAAAGTAAGGTAGACATCTACCAACCGGTGCCAGGCATGAGAATATAGATCTGTGACCATTTTAGTTAGGAGTTAGAAAGGCAATGAAGACGAAAAAATGATCCTGTACTAAGAACACTTTCAACAGACCACAAAACACAAGTCTTTCTTAGTAGCTAAAGGGAAAAGGATATGGCAGTAAATGTGCATATAATCTGTAGGCATAGTCAATCCTATCTACCATGACCATCTTCAAAGTTTATGAATGAAGTAAGTGGTTCAAAAGAATGGCCTGATATGTGGTAAATTCATTCATTTTATCCGAGTAAGATTAAACTGCAAAAGCCCAGATTGGTTCTATTAATTTTGAAGGAACCAGCGGTTCAAAACTGACTGTCGGGAATCCTAAGCGTTTCAAAAATCCCCAGAGGGTATCTTCATTATGGAAGAAAGGAAAGGGAGATCAAATATGACCTTCGCATTATTTGATAATATTGAGCGCCAAAAAAAAACGGTGCAATGTGCCCACTGGTAACAAACCTACCTAGAGAAGCTGGCTCGTTTTCCTACCACAAGGTGGCCACATTAGGAGAATTCAATGCCGTATGAGGGATTATCACATTGAAGATAGTCCAGCACAGAGCTTTCTGTCCACAAAAATCCATGTTCCTTAGAGAGCTTGAAATAGCGTCTCCTATGTTTCTTAAAGGAACTAATGAAAGAAATCACTTATTACAATTGATGGGAGTTTGCCCAGCAGGATTAATTTCTATACCCTCAGAGGCTTCACCTTGTTCAGCGCCTCTACATCCCAGATAACCCAAGGCAATTAGAGTTCCGATGAGGCAGTTTTATCCTTCCAAGGGTCGAAACGTCGTCGACAGACTTAGACACACACAATGTTTCCAAAAATGTGTTACAATGAGTCACTCCTTGTACTCTATACTACATTAAATATAAACTGCTGTCTCTTTACTGGATCAACCAATACACCTTTAATATTTATTTTTCACTTTACCTTTTCTGCTTCATTATTTTTTGGTTTGATTACACACCTAGGGTCTACTTATTCTATTTTCTTTCCTCAGTTCGGCTGAACCATAGTTGTTTATAGAAGTAGTGGTGATTTGTTATTCATTTTACAAAGCATTATTGAAGAACACTGGTAAACAAAGATCTGTGACAATCAAAATCGGACACAACATTTTTTTTCTTTTTTGCTTTCGTCTTTCCTGTATGATGATGACTGTTTCCTATAGAGATAAAAATATAAACAATAAAGACGAGGAACTGTCAGTTCACAATGTTTTTTCAATCTTAATGTATATTTAATAATGTGGCACTCTTCTTATCTTTTGTACATGTTTGTCAATTTTAATAGTAATTGTGCACTTTATTGTTATCTCTATAGGAGACTCAGTCACCATCATACAGGAAAGACAAACGCAAAAAACCCAAAATATAATGGACATTGATAAAAGTTGGAGAAATGTCATATTTATTGATGTATTGTTCACGTGAGTTAAGCCCACTGGGGCAACAATGTTTTTAGACATTAACATTGGTTGAAAACATCATTAGCCCACAAGGGCTTTATTAATAATGTGGTAACAATGATGTCTAAATGATCAATAATGTTTAACTGAGGCGTGTCTAAATAACTCACAAAAAATTTAAGACCTGAATAATGAATTGCATTGGAGAAATGGCCATTTGAAAATGGATGCCAGTTTGCAGAGTAATATGATTGACTTGGTAGTCCTATCTTTAGGTTTGAAATCATGTGCACTATATGGTGATGGTAGAAACAAACGCTGTGTAACCCGTGAATAAGGAGCGGCTGCTTCGAAACACGTCAGGCGTATTTGCTGTTGGATATTAATTAAATACACGCTGAAAAGAATTGGGCCTGGCTTTGTTTTTTCTAAAAGAAAACAAAAGGATATATATATATATATATATATATATATATATATATATATATATATATAGAGAGAGAGAGAGAGAGAGATATAGTTAGGTCAGCTGTTACATAGGAAAAAGGTTAAAGTGTGTTTCCAATAACTTTGACCCGTTTGAAAAATCTCCACTCATTTTTTTCAAAATGTGCTACTTTTTGACAAGTTTGTGCATGGAAAGTTACGGGTAAACCGTCAAGCAGTGGCCGAGAATAAAGGGGGGTACCAAGATGCAACATCCCCATGCATTTTCTGTAGACTTCTTTAAGAAAGGCTTCAGGAAAAACTGCTGAACAGAATAACACACAATTAGGAAGGAAGCTAGATCTTGATCTGCAAATTGTACTTTTTGTGATTAGGAGTTTATCTGTTCAGTAGTTTTTGAGATATTGTGGTTCAAAAATAATTGTATATCTAGGAGGTTGGGTCTGCAAGAGGCTCAAGATTCTCTAGCCAGAGTGCCAATTTAAAAATGGAGAGTTCTGATTGGCCCAGGGAGCTTTTTTCCCCTTTGGCCAATTCACTCCTGCACGAGCAAGCATTCTGACTGCCAGCAACATCAGAAAAATGTTGCTGGCAGCTCTCACAATACTCGGGGACTTAGTCCCCTGTCCTGAAGCTATAAAAAAAAAAAACATAAGGCGGAAGTGTGGGGATACCATACCACCCCTCAGGGCCCATGGAGGGAGGACCTAGGAGGAGGCCCGCCCCCCCCCCCCCCCAAAAAAGGGAATTGGCAGTTTCAACCGTGATCCTTCAGGACTCCAGCAAGATTGTAAAAAACACAAACCAAAATGGTGGATGGGGCCACTTTCTTTTATTAATGGGAAGGGGGCATGCTGCCCCCCCCCCAGCCATTCTAGGTGTTGTAGAGCCCTCCCCAGGGCCGAAATCATGCAATATGAGGAGAAGTAGTGCATGCCCCCCTCCCTCCCTGGGTCGTCGCATGCCACAGGAAGCAAATCCCCCTCGTCCGAAATTTTTCTAAAAGGGGGAGGAAAACCAAGCGGTACCCCTCCCTGAGCCATTAACGGTCTGGGGACCCCATCCCCTGGGAATTACTCACTAGCTGCGCCCTAGGGAGTCCAACCCTGGGACATATCTGTTTGCCTGCCCACAGCAGCACAGGTAGGGAAACCTGTGTTTGCTTCCTCTTGGTGGGGGCATTTTGGAATCTCCTGAAATGCCGTCTGCTCCCAGCAGGTGGGAGCTTTAAAAATGCTCCCACCAACTGGGAGCAGACTTATGATCTTTTTCCCTCCCGCAGTGATGCGAGCAGGGAAACAGATCAAAATATTCCTCCTGCCTGGAGAGAACAGCATAAGCAGCTGCTCCCTGCAGGCGGGAGTAATACCAACTTCTGTTGCAGGCTGGAAGCTTGCTAGAGCCGTGGGGGCCCCTGGGGCTCCACATGGGACAAGTGTATGGTGGCTGCACTGGGTGGGGACCCAACTTTAATATGGTTCCTGGAGCTGAAAACTCTTGGGAGGGGGTTGTGTGGCCCCCTCCCCCCCTTCATCTTAAGGAGTGGCCCCAGGGGATGGGTCCCCAGGGCCGAATATGGATCGGGGCGGGGGCACCTGGCACCCCTATCCTTGAAAATACATAGGGCTCTGGGGAATGGGGTCCCCATGGCAGAATGAGGATTGGGCTAGAGGACACGCGGCCCCTCCCTTTTTTATAAGTTTTGCCCCCGGGGGCCATAATGGCTTGTTGAGTGGGCACCTTTAGGCCCCCACTTTAAAAAAAATAAAAATAAGACCTTGGGGATGGGGTTCTCAGGGCCTAATGAGTCTTGGCAACAGGGGTCATGCGGTCTCCCTCCCCTTTAAAAGAGATATGGCTCTGGGAGGAGGGCCAGTTGGTTTCCCCCTTTAAAAAAAAATGGCCCTGGGTAATGAGGCTAAGAAAGGGGGCCACGCTGCCCCCCATTGTAAATGCATAGGGGCCCTGAGGGTTGGGGGTCACTCACCCCTCCCTCCCCATTACAAGAGATTAGGCCCTGGGGTGCCAAAAACCTTTTAGAGGTTCGGAGAGGGGGGGACCGGCGGGCACCTTTTTGGGTTCCCCAGGGACTAACAAGGCTCATGGAATGGGGCCACTTGGTCCTCTTCCCCTTAAAAAAATAAAATAAAAAATAAAATAAAAAAATAGATGTGGGGGATGGGGTCTCCAGGGAGTAATTCGGCTCTGGGAGGTGTGGCTACTTGGCTCCCCTCCTCTCCCCTTTAAGAAACATAAGGCACTGTCGCGGTTTGCTGCATAGCCTGGCTGCAGGCTAGTCCCTGTGGTCAACCCCAGCTGTGCACGCCCAAAGGCGGTGCGTGTTGGGGGGTTGGCTTTACATATGATAATAAAATATTACTTTACGTTTAAAAAAAACCAACTGAAATTCACTGGGGAAAAAAACCCATTAAAGTCTTGTTATAAAAAAAACCTGAAATATACCAGTTACAGTTAGCAAAGCTAATTACAACCTGTGCCCCCGCCATGCACTGCTTCTGACCTCACGTATTACATTACTCATGACATGTTCTATGACATCATTTCTAACATCACTGATGACATCTCAAATGACATCATTGCTTACATCACTGATGACATTATCCAAGGAGTGCGTTGGTTTGATTTATAGTTTACATAGTGGCATGGAACTACCATAGTACCTCTTTATCTAATTGTGTACAGCCTGTGACCAGCTAATGGGTGTTTTTACAAAACACATGTGCTCCTAATACATCATAGCTGTGTACAGGCACTGAACACGTTCTAAATGTTAGCATTGAAGAGTAACCCTGTGTGCAGGTGACAGTTGACAAATTGTGTTCAGCATGTTCCACACAAGTTTTTAGGCACCTTAGAAAATGTTTGCAACAGGGCAAGGATTCTACATACAACATACTAAGTATTGTAAGCAGCCTTGAGACAGAATCCACTCAACATGACAATTTCTACACAACATACAAGATTGTGTGCACCTGGTACTAACCTACATAAACATGCTCGTTTTGCTTCAGAAGATGGGCTATTTGTAAAGTTTTCACCAGAGTATGAAGGCTGCAGGTAGTATAATCTTTAGCTCCTACAGACATTGCTTACTTTGAGCGAATAGTGTCTTTTTTGATAAATGTTGCATAGAATGTAGACTGTTCTTAGTAGTTACATTTTGATACTCTGTAGTTCATTTTCTCATGACAGTTTCACTGTCTGCAAACAGTGTGGTACAATGTAGGTTTGGTGACTGTCAGGGGGTTGATACAGATAAAACTTGTTTGTAGTAGAGCATTCATTTTGGAACAGATAGAGTATTTTTAGGAACTTGACTTTATCTTAACAGTTGTATACAGACTGAACACCATATTCAATGAGGGTTTCTCATATCTATGGTTGACTGTTAATGTGAACTAGGCTGCCCATCAACTGTATGGTATAGGGTCATTATTGCACATAACCCATGCTTTCTACTCTTAAGGGAGTTGTATATGTGATGGCATTAATTATGTCTCATATTCTTCTGAGCTATTTTGTACTTACTTTCAGGCCTCTAATGCCATACTAATTTATAGAGCAATATGCAAAAAAACAAAGCTTGTATGAGGTCATATGTAAGGTAATAAGCAGTGACTGGCAGGGGGACCTGTTATAGGTAGCTCTGCTAACTATAACTGGTGAATTTCATTTTTTTTTCTTAAGTTCAAATTGTTAATGTTGTCAAAGACATATTCGCCTAATTATAACGTTACTTTAACCTTTGGCTTTACAGTGAATAAATATATATATATATATTGTGTGTTGGTGAAGAGACGTAAAGGAGCATATATATGTGTGTGTGTGTGTGTGTGTGTGTGTGTGTGTGTGTGTGTGTGTGTGTGTGTGTGTGTGTGTGTGTGTGGTGTGTGTGTGGTGTGTGTGTGGTGTGTGTGTGTGTGTGTGTGTGTGTGTGTGTGTGTGTGTGTGTGTGTGTGTGTGTGTGTGTGTGTGTGTGTGTGTGTGTGTGTGTGTGTGTGTGTGTGTGTGTGTGTGTGTGTGTGTGTGTGTGTGTGTGTGTGTGTGTGTGTGTGTGTGTGTGTGTGTGTGTGTGTGTGTATATATATATATATATTCACTTAAAAAACCATAGGTTTCACACATGTTATAGTTAGGTGGACATTTCACTCGTAAAAAACCAATGAAATTCCCCCGTTATAGTTAGTTCAGATAACTATAACTCGCGCGCCCGCAATCCACTGCTCATGACGTCACATATTACATCACTCATGACATGGTCAGTGGCATCACTGATGACATCATCCTTTTGACAGAGTGGCGGTCGCGCGAGTTATAGTTATCTGAACTAACTATAACGGTGGAATTTCATTGGTTTTTTACGAGTGAAACGTCCACCTAACTATAACATGTGTGAAACCTATGGTTTTTTAAGTTAATTTGCAAGGTTTTTTAAATGCTAATTCCCAACTATAACGTGTGTGAAACCTATGGTTTTTTCAGTGAATTTGTACCTTTTTTTAAATGCTAAGTTATGTATTTATTATTATATTTTTTATATATTTATTTTACAAGAAACTACGTATTAAATATTTTTTTTTTTAATGGTTTTTCACCATGCGCGCACGCTGCGCGCACTGTGCGCGCACCCCGCGATTTTTTTGTAAAAAATTAAAATGTTTTTTTCTGCCTTCGGGGTCCTTCAGGGACCCCCTGACAAAGGCTAGGGGGTCAGGAACTCTCTACCCTGCCCCCTTTTCACGTTCGCCACCTTCCTTTTTCACTCTCGCACTCAAAACAAACGAAATGGCGGCCGACACTTCCTGATTTCGACCGATTCGAACGTTGACTGACATGTAACCACCAATCAGAATTACGTTCGCGCACGTTAGTGTGCGCGGACGGTGCGTGGCTATAGATATGTATGTGCTTTTAAATGCAATTTTCTCAGGAACTACTGAACAGATTGACACCATATATGCAAAAGGCACATGCCTGATCTGAGGACTACCTCTTTGCCAAATTTCAAGTAATTCTGTTCAGCCGTTAGGGCTGTACCTTCGACTAAAGGTCCTATGGGAAAATGCATGGGGAAAACGCGTTTTGGGACCCCCAGTTTTTCTCGGCCCCCGCTTGACGAATCCCCCCCCCCCCGAGACTTTCAGGGTAGGAGCTGAGCGGAGCGCCCCATTAGTTTTGAAAATTTCACGAGGATTCGTCAACCGGCGCCAAAGTTATTCAAAATAGAATTTTGAGATTTCCTATGGAAACACGGTCCTAACTATAACTATCTACTGGCAACCGCCAGTAGAGTGTAGAATATATATATATATATATATATATATATTCGTCCAAAGTGTATCCACAAGCGGAGGCGCACACAGTGATAGGCAGACCCCAGCTTACGTTGAAGTCCTTTATTCAGCATGAACTGGCAAGCACAGAAAATTCCCTTGTGATTCCCTACGCGTTTCGGAGCTCCTGCTCCTTGCTCACGGGAAATATGCAAATGGGCAGAAGCGGAAGAGCGAGTCCCTTAATTTGCCATTATATCACCCTCCAATGGGCTTCCTTATTTGAAAGGCTTCTGGGCTTTGTAGTCCTTCCGTTAAAATACGATCCGAAATGGATTCTGCCTCCAGCATTCTTTGGGGTTAAGCTCCCGATGGAGCCTTCTGTGTATCATGGCAGTTCAAATCCATGCAGCCTATCATCCTGCATACCGGACCCTGAAATCAAAGTCCAGAGTCCACTGCATTCTGTAGTGGTGGTGCTGCCTCCCCGACCTGGACCGGCCGGTTTACATTCGTCCAAAGTGTATCCACAAGCGGAGGCGCACACAATGATAGGCAGACCCCAGCTTACGTTGAAGTCCTTTATTCAGCATGAACTGGCAAGCACAGAAAATTCCCTTGTGATTCCCTACGCGTTTCGGAGCTCCTGCTCCTTGCTCAAGGGAAATATGCAAATGGGAAGAAGCGGAAGAGCGAGTCCCTTAATTTGCCATTATATCACCCTCCAATGGGCTTCCTTATTTGAAAGGCTTCTGGGCTTTGTAGTCCTTCCGTTAAAATACGATCCGAAATGGATTCTGCCTCCAGCATTCTTTGGGGTTAAGCTCCCGATGGAGCCTTCCGTGTATCATGGCAGTTCAAATCCACGCAGCCTATCATCCTGCATACCGGACCCTGAAATCTGCCCATTAGCATATTTCCCGTGAGCAAGGAGCAGGAGCTCCGAAACACGTAGGGAACCAGAAAGGAAATGTTTGTGTGTTTGCGGATTCATGCTGAATAAAGGACTCCACTGTGAAGCTTGGAGCCCGCCTGTCATTGTGTGCGTCTTTGCTTATGGAAACATTTTGGATGAATTTAAACCGGCCGATCCAGGTCGGAAAGACAGCACCAC
Source organism: Triturus cristatus (assembly GCF_964204655.1). NCBI lineage: Eukaryota > Metazoa > Chordata > Amphibia > Caudata > Salamandridae > Triturus > Triturus cristatus. The sequence goes on from NC_140593.1 coordinate 430,053,805, forward strand.
CACGAAGGGAGCTTGTGGACTGTGGATCTTGATATAGGGTCCGGTATGCAGGATGACAGGTTTTGCTGGTATTTGAACTGCTAAACACATGAAAGGCTCCCTCGGGAGTTTTAATCCAGAAGCATGCAGGAGGCAGAACCCATACAGGGTAATATTTTAACGGGGCGACTACGAGTCCCAGATGCCTGTGAGTAACTAAGCCCATCTGAGGGCGGGACTAAGGCTAATTAAGGACATAAGTTTGTTCCGTATCTGCCCATTAGCATATTTCCCGTGAGCAAGGAGCAGGAGCTCCGAAACGCGTAGGGAACCAGAAAGGAAATGTTTGTGTGTTTGCGGATTCATGCTGAATAAAGGACTCCTCTGTGAAGCTTGGAGCCCGCCTGTCATTGTGTGCGTCTTTGCTTATGGAAACATTTTGGATGAATTTAAACCGGCCGATCCAGGTCGGAAAGACAGCACCACCACGAAGGGAGCTTGTGGACTGTGGATCTTGATATAGGGTCCGGTATGCAGGATGACAGGTTTTGCTGGTATTTGAACTGCTAAACACATGAAAGGCTCCATCGGGAGTTTTAATCCAGAAGCATGCAGGAGGCAGAACCCATACAGGGTAATATTTTAACGGGGAAACTACGAGTCCCAGATGCCTGTGAGTAACTAAGCCCATCTGAGGGCGGGACTAAGGCTAATTAAGGACATAAGTTTGTTCCGTATCTGCCCATTAGCATATTTCCCGTGAGCAAGGAGCAGGAGCTCCGAAACACGTAGGGAACCAGAAAGGAAATGTTTGTGTGTTTTCCTGATTCATGCTGAATAAAGGACTCCTCTGTGAAGCTTGGAGCCCGCCTGTCATTGTGTGCGTCTTTGCTTATGGAAACATTTTGGATGAATATATATATATATATATATATATATATATATATATATATATATATATATATATATTTTTATATATATATCTCCACAGCTACCGAATCTTCACAACTCCATTATCCTGAGACAGAAACGGAACGGACACTTTCCTTCGTGCAAGTAGGTTTATTGAGTGCAATTCCACCATGACGTATTTTAGCCCCTAGAGGCCTTCATCACATGACGTACTCATGTTTCCTCTAACCTTTAAAGTGACAGTGCAACAAAAGAACTGAAAACAGACTTTCCGTCTGTTTTCGTACAGCAATGCCAATGTTGAATTTGCATTTTGAATTTTGTCATAATTTGCCACACAAATTCATACCAATTTGAATTCCATTTTGTAATGTGTGCAAAGCGCCTCCTATAATACAGAATTGATTTCACAGATATAAATGTTTACAGTTTTAAATACTGATAAAATTTGTGCAAATTGACGCATTGATCTGTGCTATGTTAAAACAATTTGGCAGTCCTGAATAATACAATACTGATTAACTGATCATATTTCTGTGCAAAACACGCTGTTTTCAGTACGACCTCCTATGATATCATAACTATCAACAATTCTGAGTATCATACATACTTGTGCAAATAACACATTACAGTGCAAAGAACGCAATTAACAGTGCAACATTATGAGAACCCTGGAATTGATACATGTTTAAATACCATCTGTACCCTGCCAAACTGGCCTTCCTTAATTCATCATCATTAGATAACATGAATAGCATCAATATTGAGTACTATCAGAACTTGTGCAAATGCTGCCTGTAACTGTGCAAATAATGCTGATATCCGCTAACAGTCATGTCAAATTCTTATAATATATCAGTTAAATTACCATCTTTACTGTACAAAGGACGCTTTCATTTGTGCAAAAAAATAGTGCAACTGCCGTACCTAATCCAATAAGTGCCTTTGAGCAACCAAGTGCTAAAGTGCCTCAGTGTGATGTCCCCAATTAGACATTGCCTAAAACATTAATTCATATACAAACATTAGTGTTCGGCCTGCCTCAGATGACAGATCTAGCTCATCCTAGGCTGCCGAAAACAGGAAACAACTATTGGAAAAGGGTGGCCGTATTGACCAAGGGAATTGGTCACATCAAATCAATACATAGTTCCAATGTGGAATCCATTAAAAGCAAACTATACACAAATGTGCACAAATCATCATGATAATACAAGTGCAATCATCTGTTCAATGCAGAAATAGTCAGAGCCAAGTATATGAGTCCTCGGTCGTGTTCAATCCATTTGGACTTTTGCAATCCAGTTCCAGAATGAACTTGGTCTCCAAATGCCTGAGAATTGCCTCCCTGTTACCCCCGCGTCTGGGGGAGAGAACACTGTCAATCACAAAGTACCTTAATTGTTGAAGGTCATTCGAGTGGACATCCTTAAAATGCCTTGCAACTGGATAGGACTCATCTGAGTTTGTAATGGCCCTTAGGTGCTGGAGCACTCTCTTGTGGACCTGCAGTTTTGTGCTACCCAAATACTGCAATCCACAAGAGCACTCCAGCACAAACTGCATAATCGGACCTACAAGTCAACCATTTGTCGATGATGCAAGGTCTGTCCTTGAATGGAGAGATATATGATGTTTTGTAAATACCATATTTGCAGGCCTTGCCTGTTTGACACTTAAAAAAACCCTTACGGTTTGTTAGCCAATTACTCTTGGATTTTACTTCTGGGCTGTTAACTACCAAATCCCTGGTGCTAGGAGCCCTTCTATAGGTGATCATAGGTGCGCATGGTATACTTTCCCCCAAGATGGGGTCACTCTGAATCAGATGCCAACTCTTCTTTAGTATTCTATATAGACGATCCCTTTGTCTGTTGTATGTGAGAATGAGTCTCGGACTGTTACTATTACCATCCTCCTTGGTGTTAGTAGTGGCCTGAGGATTCTTGGTGTTGCTTCTAGGCTGTTTCTATAGGAGATCAGTGCGAGACTTAGCCCTGGTGCGCTTTATCGCATCATCTATGATGCGATTAGCGTAACCTCTTTCTCGGAATCTGTCCTTACATTGTTGCTGGGCAACTACTAGGTCCTCATGCCCTACTACATAATTCTTGGAATCCGCAAAATCTCCCCATAGGGGATGCTGCAGATGGTATGCTTCGGATGAAAACTCGATGAGTGGTGTATTGTGTTGCCCGCAGTCGCTTTCCAATGCAACCTGGTTTCCAGCTTTCCATTTGCAACAAATACTTCCACATCCAAGAAGGTGATGGACCTATCACTGATGTCGTGAGTGAAATGTAAGTTAAGATCGTTAATGTTCAATTTGGATATGAACTCGTTTGCACTGTTTTTATCTCCTCGCCAAACTACAAAGAGGTCATCAATGTAGCGGACCCATTTCAGTACATTGTTTGAGAGGCATTCAGAAAACTGTTAAAATCATTCTTTCCCACCAACCCATGTGTAGGCAGGCATAGCTAGGGGAGAAAATAGCCCCCATAGCTACGCCTCTCACTTGATGGTATACATTTTGTTCAAACATGAAATAATTATTATCCAAACAGAATCTTGTTAGGTCAATTAGCATCTTATTGTGTGTATAAAACTCAATGGGTCCACTACCTAAAAAGTAACTCAGAGCTCTTATACCATCATCATGCAGAATAGAGGTGTATAGATTGGATACATGTAAAGAAATGAGCATAAAATCACTACTCCATTCAAATTCCTGTATTTGTTTTTAAAGACCTGTGGTATCCTGAACGAATGATGGGAGATTTCTCACATGCTCCTGTAAAAATGAGTCTAAATACACCGATACATTTTCTAACAAACCCTGCTTGGCTGAAATTTTTGGTCTTCCTGGTGGGCATGCAATTTTTGTATGTACTTTATGTAATAAATACATAATTGGTAAAACCGGGTATCATTTAAAAAAGATGTAAATTCATCTTGATTCAAGAGTCCCATGCTCTTCCATGCTAACAGTTTAGTATATAGTTGGTTTTGTACCGTCTTGGTTACCCGACGATTGCTTATCCTATAACAATCATGGTCCGATAGTTGGCAAGATGCTTCTTCCTGATACAATTTGAGAGGCCAGATTACTACATTTCAACCCTTGTCCGCGCGCCGAACTACTATTGAATCATTGTCCTGCAATTTCTTAATGAATTGATGATATTTCCACTGCTGTTTCTTTCTTTGGTTAGTCATTTCCCTTTCAATCTTATAATTCAAGTTCTTTACATCTGCTATGACAATATCATGGAACATGTCAACAGAGTCCTTTGGCATTACGGGTATGAATTTAGATTTCGGTTTGAAGCCTGTGTTTGGAATGGCATTGATCACAATTGACTCATTATCCATAGATCTTTGAGCTGAACCCTGCTCATTAGGACTGCGATCTTGTTCAAGATGATGTAAACTGCAGAGTGTATTCACATGAGATGCCACCAAATTGCTTTGCACGTTATTGGGAGTTCCAAGTATCTCTATTAATCCAGGTTTTTTTGTCCTGTTGTGATGGTATTTCTGTAACTTGAGATTCCTAATAAACATATAGATATCGGCTCTGGTCTGTGGGTAATCAAAATTGTTCTCTGGACAGAAAAAGAGTCCCAAAGCCAACAGTTGTTGCTCGGCTTGGTCTAGTGTCATATCAGAAAGGTTGATAATGGTACTGGCGTTTCGCGGTTCTTGTATTATTTGCGCCTCCAGCCCCTGTTCGGTTTGTTTGTTTTTATTCCGACGCCTGTTTCTCCTCCTTTCTTTCGTTTGATGTTTCTCCTCCTTTTTGGATTGATGTTTCTGGGACGTAAGGTTTGTCGTCTTTGCTCCCGTAAAAAACCCACCTCCTCTACCAAAGTAGGTTTACGTGCATTTAAGCCTCTTGGAGTGCTTTCTGTCTCAATGGACGAACTCAGGTCAGAAACTGAAGATGCTGCCGGTAATCCACTACTGGGACCTGCCATTGCTCCTCCTTCCTTTGGGCTGTCATTTCTTTTATAACTGGATTTTGCTGCATCGTACTTGCGTGCGAATGTGAAAATCTGTCCTTGGTCAGTCATTTTTATTACGTTGAAACTTTTATAAGTTTTACGCTTCTTTATAATATCCTCATCTTTTTTAAGGCGTGCAATCATGCCTTCTCTCAATTTGGTGTTCGCCTCATTGCCCTCTATGGAACGTATTGTTACATTTAGTTGGTCAATTTGGATTTGTAGGTCCGTTCTAACAATTTCTGCATAGTCAATAAGAATCTTCATTAATCTCTTTGATGATTCCAAATTGCACTCTCCCCAGTCCCGGAGCATGTTGGGATTCGGGTTGTCATAGCTCGGAGCAAGCATTATCCGCAAGCCGCGGGGGACCATACCCACCTCCAAATACTTGGAAAGGGATCGGTGCTCCCACCACTTCGCCTGCTCCGAGCGCATACGTTTTTCAAGTTTTCTGTACAATTCCCTTAGGTTTGGAGTGCCGCTGCTCTCACTTAGACTTAAAGAATCAATGCGTGCGCTTGCAACTTCCAAAAACATTTCATCCGCGGTCTCCTCTCTCCCGTGTAGCATGTCGGCGGCCATACTGAGCACTTAGCAAATAATCGGCAAGAAACAATTTCCACTGTGTTGTTCCGTGCCCCGCACATCTCTCACCCGACACTGATGGACAACTTGTACCTTGTGCGTCCGCCTTGAAATCCCTCGTCCTCCGATCTGGGTTCCACTGCTTCTCGCCACACGTAGTCGTTGCTCCCGTCGTTGGGGGGCTGTGTGACTATTCTCCTTCCAGAGACTTCTCACTTCCGGATTGATACATATGATATGTATACACACACAAACACCTATATACATATATACACATATACACACTCCACCAGTGCAATTATTACTGTGCTAATTCTGCTTTTACAGGACAAGCCATTAAAAGACTCCTAGTTATAATACGATGGAAAGCCTGGTTCTGCAGAACTTTCGGAGGGAGGCAAGCTTTAATGCATCACACAAATGATTTTGTCTGATCCGCAGATAATTTTGTGAGATGATCCAAACCCTATACGCCCATAGAGAGTCTAATGCTGCCAAATATGTTGACGTCCTAACACAGGCAGTACTTCGAAGCACAGGTAGTTCATATGCAGGACCAGAGAGATCAGGATGCGTGTGCTGGTCACAGAAACGTGATAACTTGGATAAGGTTGTGATAAAAGCCTATGGGCCAGATCAAGTGAATTGTACCGGTGTCAGGCAATACTGCACTGGTTCCAGGCAAATGTGCAGGATAATCTGAAAACATATTTCCACTAACAACCAACGCAAACATTGTGTTTGCATACTGGTGACTGTATAAACAACATTTTACTCTATCTGTTTGGAGAAAATATGTGTTTAAACCTTGAGCAAATTTGCATGACCTCCAGTGGAAATCGATGCGTCACCGGTGTAATTTTCGCGACGTTGATTTGTGTGCTATTCACCGCAGAGCAGTGTTCCAGTGCTAGCATAGATGAATCACATATCATTTTATGGATAACACATAGTCAGGCAATGTGTGCACTAAAGAAGTTGCTGTTGGTAGGTCATAGGTTGTGTTTGTTCGAGAACAAAAAACACCTCACTGGTGTATTCCAAATTAAGAACTAAATTTAAAAAAAGAAAACATGTTTTCTTTCGGCTTGGTTCATATTTATGAGAAAATTGCCAAGATGCAGTCAAGCTACAGAGGTGAACTGCGTAAAGCCACCGGGAATTTCTCTTGAGGGTGTAAAATATACCAAGAGGCAGAAAAAGTACTATTCCTTTTCCAGATTATTTACAATTAAGGGGAAGTATCGAATCATCGCAGGGGCCCCTTTACCCCTTTCTTGAGAGGAGGCTACATTTATGAGACACGTTTTTAGGTCAAGCATGTCGGGGGCGAGACAAGCAGGCGTCCATCTTAGAACTCCGGGCCAAACGATGGCGAGGCCTGTCAGATGGAGCGAGAGGGAATATCCGAGTCTCGGTGCAACCATAAATCTGCATGAAAACACTTGAGAAGGTGCCAAAAGATCACACACCGGCGAATGTCTTTTACATTTCCTCTAGAACATTAGCGTCTTGAGTTACCCAAATTACGTCTAGGTTCCTCTTCTTTTACACTATTCACCTTCTCCAGAAAAACAATTAAAGCAACATAATCCGGCGACTCTTCGCATGACATGACGTTAAATGCTGCAAGCCTGGCGTGTCTTAAATTACAAGACACAATGGCTTTTCCGTGACCTTCAGAGTGGATTCATCAACTGCATGGGCTGATGAAGCCCGTGTGCTTTAAAAGGTGGAGCAGTCAGGCAGGGTCTACACACATTCACACAAACATCAAGACTAGTGAAAACAAACGAGTGCTGAAATCCAAAATCTACACATAAGTAAGTCTACAGCAGCTGGAACAAAACAGCCCTGCAGGAAATACCAGTTCACTAGTTCTGAAGATATATAAAGGATCCACCTCTGGCATAGAAGTGTTTACACGTTTTGCTACATTTATCCAGGGCAACTGGAATTATGCGGCAAGAGAGGGGCCAATTATGCAGCAGAGTTGAGTAAATTAAACACTAAGAAAAAGGCAAATTATGTGGCATTAGGCTGCTGATTTTGTGATAGTATTACTTCATTAGTCATTTTTAAAAACTTGTTAACGCTGTCTGGGCATTAGTTGTACCTCATTAGTATCAGTTAAAGACACAAATATAGTACTAATCTACAGAAAGCGAAGCAGTCAACCTTTAAAAGGGCCTTCAACTGCACGGCAACATGGGTCGCTGCATTTTTACAAACATTTGAACCATTTGAACTAGAAACAAACTTTTTCATTACAATCTGCAGTTTATACAGCAGATGATGGTTTATGTGGCAAACGCAGCAAATCGTAATTATGCGAAAATCGCCACGGCTGCACAATTGCATAATTCCAGTGACCCTGCATATATCCGGCCCAACAAACTAGGGGACATATTTCGGTTTTAATGGAACCACCACCTAAACAATTCTAGACATTCACAAATCCTTTGTGGCTTAACCTAAGAGGAAAAACAATTAAAAACCTTAAGAATAACGATTTCAAACATTACAATAAATTAGTAAGAAAAGCATCACCTGTAGCTATTTTTTTCTGAGATTACATTAACAATGGGATATTAGTACTAAAATTAGATATTTACTTTTAGTGATATTTTGACATAATAGGAGTGTGCTGTAAGAGGGATAATACTCAAGCCACAGCAGGATTTCATTATAAAAGATATGAATCAGCTCAATATTATCGGGCGAGTGTACACTGAAACTGTGTGGAAATTGTTTGAGACTACTAGTAATGAAATCAATTTCAGGATATTGAATATATATTTTCAACATGGCCACAAAATATGGAGATTGAGTCTTTTTTAATTCTAACATGTCATATAACGTACATAAACAGTTCTTTTTCTGTTGTACGTCATTTCAGCCCTGAAGAAGCGGCATGCATCTCTGTGAAACGTGTTGGCTAAAAATAGTGTGTTAAAATGTAATGCAACGATTGTAATGCACGTTCCTTGTTAAGCTCGGGTACAGGTGACTGCAGCAGAGAGTGAAGGTTTCCTTGTTTTATAATAATTTTTATAGAGTGAAAAAGAAACCTGCTTGAGAATTACAATGGCTGAGTGATGTGAGATCTCCTAATTCAGTTAAAGCTCTTTAGAGCTACCAGCTTCAGAATGATCGAGATCTTTTTAAGGCGGCAGTTCTACTACACTTCTAAAATAATTAATAAGCTTTTTCCATCTTAGTTTAAACGCTGTTCCAGATGCTAGAACAATGGGTTGGGGGACTTGGAACATGTAATAGCAACCTGCCACAGCATTTCTTTGGTTTGGGAAGAGCAGTTTTCTTTTTTAAGTCTTCTTATTTGTGAAAGAATCTAGTTCCAGACCCATTTACCATTTTGTTTGGATGTATTGCAAACCATAAGGACTCATCACCTATTACAGATTTTGAGGCCAGGCATCCCCGGTTAATGGGAAACACTGCCCAAGCAAGTCTGTCTAATAATTTGGGCCAAGCTAGATCTAATTATGGGCGCGTGCCGGGAGTTCTCGATTTGCCCCCGGCAGCAGCCCCGCTGGTGGTAATACTCAGACAAGTGCCCCCAGTGCAAGAGGGACAAAGCGAAACGACTGATCAGCTGATGCTGAAGGTGATACATTGGCTCAACACTCAAATGAAAAAAAGAGTAAGCCCAGAATGGGATATTAGTGGGTATCTCATAATGGCGAGGCGATGTTCTTGGTTGGGTTCGACAGCCAAAACAGAGTGGCGACTGTGTTGTGGCTAATTTCAACAACTCTGAAGTAGCAAGTATGATATTGGATTATTTAAGCTCAAACACAGGGGGCTGTTATCCATCCAATATCATTGTTAGCCCCTTAAGCTCATTTTATAATCCCCCTAGTAAATCCACGCTAAGCTATAGAAGGCAGGGTGTTTTTATAAGAGATAGAGGGGTGTCACAGGTAGGATCTCAGGGGGTCCCTACCACTAACCAGTTCGCTCCGCTATCAGGGCTTGAAGATTGTGACTGACATTTGCAGGAGGGGCAGGGAGTTGTGAAGCCTAAGCTGCCACCCATCCTCTTGGAAGATCCTATTGAGATCCCTGTTGTTGACAATGACAACTCTAGTGTTACTCTTGTTGCCGAGAGAGCTGATAACTCGGGGTCACCTAGTCTACTTGTGTCCAGTATACTTAAAATACTTTCATGGAATATAGCGGGTTTAGGATCCAAAGTTGACTCAGAGGATTGGTCTTCCTTTATAGAAGAGGCTGATATAATAATGTTTCAAGAAACTTGGGCAAGGGAAATGCATTTTAGGCCAGGTTTCCTGTCTTTTGGGAAACTGGCCACCCCTGCACCTAGAAAAAAGGGTAGATCTATGGGAGGTCTTCTAATTTTGGTTCGACAACGGGCTGATATTGTAGTTAAGGAGGTGGAAATAGCAGATTCGGATATCATGGCTCTCTCTATTTCTGTTGGCAATGGCCTCAAGTGCACCTTAGTGAATGTTTATGCCAGAGGTCAGGTGGGTGGAAGAATATCCCCCACAGTGGTTGCTCTTGACACCTTTCTGCAGTCCCAAAAAAATTCAGGGAATTTAATTATTGCTGGAGATTTTAATTGTACCTTCGAACCTCTTGGCTTTGAAGATAGTAATCTCACGTGTGATGAGGATTCAGTTTGGGGTATCCCGTCTTTGACATTAGATCCTGTCAAAAATTCGTCGGCAGCCGCACTCCAGCTAAAGGCACTTACAATGGAGTATGGGTTCCGGGCAGTTAATGGTAGGTCTAAATCAGATCCTCGGGGCAAATCCACGTATAACATGGGTAGAAAACATAGCAGGATAGATTATCTCATCTTAAATGTTGAATTGTGGCCCAAACTGATCGACATGGATGTACGATCTAGGACAGAGTGATCATGACCCTCTTCTAGTACAGTTGGAAGTCTTCACGAAAGAGAGAGTAGACATTGAGAGAGTTGGTGTTTCGTCCTCTATTTTAGTCACTAACAATAGTCGTAGAGTTAAGTGGGACCAGATTATAAATGACGAAGCAAGATGCTCTATGATCAGGCAAATTTTATTAGATACCCTAGCTGCTGTTAACCAGCTAAACTTAGATGCTACAGGAGTTTACGTTCAAGGGTTAACAGCATATCACTTAGAATTGGTTAAGAAGCTGAGGTCAATCCTTTTTAAATCAGGCCCAAGTCACAATTGTACCTATAATAAAAAACATAAGTCGGCCAAATGGTATAACGGTGACTGTAAGAGGGCTTTTAGAGCTCTATCTTGTGCAATCAAAGCAGGGTTAACTCCAGAAATAAGGAGATGTCGCGCGGCATATAAGCAAACCCAATATTTAGCAAAGAGGATGTTTGATGAGTCTCGTTGGAGGGATTTGTTGTTATCTTGTAGGGATAGGTATTGGAGTAAATTCTGGCATCTAATCAAATGGGGAAGTGGTATTGATAATCCTAATCCAGTAAACCATGTATCTCCTGAGGACTGGGTTATCTTTTTTGAATCACAGTTCGCCTGTTCCAACTCGTCGATCCCGTTTTCCTTCTTGTCTGACTCAAGAGTGGGGACACTATCATTTTCTTATGCAGAGGTGGAGCATGTATTGGATGGTCTACCGGCCGGGAAAGCACCAGGCCCGGACGGGATCCCTTCCGATATATTTAAAATTGAACGTGTAAACTGGGTTAAATATATCCAAATACTGATTAATGGTATCGCAGGAGGTGCCCCATTACCCGATTCATGGCTCGGGGCTGAAATCATCCCTATTTATAAAAAGGGTGATCTGGTCCTGCCATCTAATTACAGGCCTATCAGCCTGATCGATACAACTCAGAAGCTGGTGGCTAAAATTGTACTTAATCGGGTATTGGAGTGGATAGACGAAAATGACATACTATCAAATTTCCTGGCGGGTTTCCGGAGCCATGTCAGCACTATTGACCAGTTTTTCAGATTTATGATGTTGTATTGGAATACAGTAGTGCTGGGCGGTGGTGTCCTATATGCAGCTTTTGTGGACCTTAAATCCGCCTTTGACTTGGTTCCACGAAATAAGCTTTGGGAATCCCTGGAAAGGGCTGGGATGCCATTAGAGATTTTATCGTTTATTGTTAGGCTCCATGGAAATAACTCTGCTTGTGTGAGATGGGGAGGGCAAGGGGAGACTACAAATAGTTTTAAAGTGGCTAAAGGTGTGCTTCAGGGGTGCGTGCTAGCTCCCACCTTATTCTCCCTTTTTATTAACAATGTCGTCCCCTACTTTACTGATTATCCCACGGATGCCCCCACACTTGACGGGTTAAGAATACCGATTTTAATGTTTGCGGACGATACTCTTTTATTGTCCAAAACTAAACCCGGCCTCCAACGTGGTCTGGATCGCTTCCAACTCTTTTGTAGCGATAACGAGTTGGAGGTTAACGTTGGGAAGACAACATTTATGGTCCTTCATAAGAGGAAAAAAATCAGCACTACACTTAGAACGAATAATGCCCCTATTGAACAAACTGATTCTTTTGCATACTTAGGGGTGACTCTGGGACGGAGACTTAATTGGAATCATCAGTTGGATCTCTCGGTAATTAAACATAATCAATTAGCGGGAGTCCTTCTAAAAGAACACAGATCCTCTTTAACTAAACCCATAGCTCCAGTAATGAAGTTGTATCATGGGAAGGTTAGAGCGTCAATACTTTACGGTGCGGAACTCTGGGGTTTTGAAAACTTGCGACCCCTGGTACTTGCCCAAAATAAGTTTTTGCGATCTCTTACTGGTTTACCTCAATCTACACCCCTAAAACCATTGCTGCAGGATTTGGGGTGTGTGTCTTTTGAAGAGACAGCAGGGTTTAGACCATTGGCGTATTGGAGACGCTTGTGGACTACCCCAGAGTTAGCACCTTACGCTTTGGCTCTTAAACATCTTATAGGGGTGGATAAGTCCCGTCAAATCCCTTGGCTCTATAACATCAGAGCTGTCCTTATGGCAATGAACCTAGGACATCTTTGGTTAGATCCAGAAGGGACTCCCTTCCCATCGAAGAATGAGCTTAAGAGACTGTATGTTGAGATGTTCCAATTTAAGTCTCACGCCCAGATTACCAGGGATTCATTAACTGATCTCTTTATGGACCATAAGGTCGATTATTCTTTGGAACCCTATTGGGACATTATTATTGGAACCGGTGATAGGAAGTTGTACCACCAATTCAGAGTTGGTTGCTTACCCTTAAAAAATTTTACTAAAAATTGGGGCAAAAATCAGGGTTTAAATACGGATACTTCCTGCCACTGTTGCCCAGGGATCCCTGAGACTATTTCTCATGTGTTATTTGTTTGCCCAGCTGTTAGACGGTGGTTCTGACACTATGGGCCGGCCGGATTTTTTGATTTTTGAGCACCTAATTGTTGAGCTTTTACTGTGGGGGAGCCTCATAAGTTGGGACTCACCCACAGTGAACTCAGGATGTAAGAGACTGCATGGGGATTTTACTGGTGTTCCCCTGGCTTGACCAGGCCACTGCGCAGCAGCTGGAGTAAGGGACACCGGGCTGGTTACATGCAGACACATGTGTACATGCATGTGCACATGTGTACGGGCTGCGCAGGGGAGATTCCTAGCGTGCGCAGTCCAGGAGCAGCTACAAAGTGAATGGTGTGGCAGGACTTATGCAGTATTGGATGGTGATATTGGAATAGGCTTTATACGCTGGAAAGAAACATGCCAGGGAAAGTCAGTGTGTTTTACTGTGTTTTCACTTCATTATTTCCCTAAGAGAATGTGGGGCCCATGGCTAAATTAACTTCCACAAGGCCTACAGTTTCCAGACGTGCACTAAAGTCCATTGTATTGGAGGTGAAAAGAAGTATTCTGCAGAGTCCAAAGTCATATTTGTACTGCTTTTGGGTCATCCAGAACTGTCATATTTCTGTGAGCCAGCCAGGACCAGACCCAGGCTGAGGGCTGACCTCAGCTGGATGGATTGATAACCTTTCTTCCACAAGCTAGGGCCTCCTATCTACTAAGAGAAGATGGGAGGGGCTACAGGCTCATCAATTAGCAGCTGTCACTGGGTGCCAGGCACCAGGCTGCACCAAGGAGGGTAGGCAGTGTGGGGGATGAGGCTTCAGACATGTGGCCAGAAACCCTTACGACACCATTTTTAACAAACTCAGAGGCTGGACAAGGAGGGAGCAGGGGCAGGGACGTGGTGTGTCGCTGTATGATAGGACCAACAGAAACTTCCTGCCAGCCCCCTACCAACTTTTAAAAAGTTCCTGCACAGGAAGAGAAGCTCTCTGGGGTGTGTGCTCGGCTGAAGGTGCCTGAGCCTGGCGCAATGGGCAGTTGGAAGGAGAGACCCCCTGACTGCCTCCAGGACCCTATCAGCACCAGAAGAAGAGCCCAGGACTGGTGCACAGAAACTGGGGCCTCTGCGCAGGGACAAGAGGGGCCCAGAAAGAGAGCCTAACGAAAGGCTGGCACAGGGAGCCAGTGAAGACAGCACACTGCTGAATCTACGCTCTCAGAGTCCCAGAGGGCAGAGGAGAGTGTTCCCAGTGGCGGGGGCTGGTAAAGAGGAGCATGAAGCGCCCCATAATGCGTCGCCAGGCATTTGGAAATCTGCCGTTTCGTTGCTTTGTGGCCCCCAGAGGAGGGGGTCACCCTCATGTGTGAAAAGGGGTGCAGGGGGGCTGCAGGAGCAGGTGCTGGGGGAGCTGTTGGAGAGGCGCAGTCTCCCCCCCCCCCCCCCAGCATGAAGAAATCTGCCATTTTGGTGCCTGGTGGCCCCCAGAGGAGGGGGTCACCCTCACGTTTGAAAAGGGGTGCAGGAGCATCGCAGTCTCCCCCAGCATAAAGAAGAACAGTCCACCCCTAAGTTTCACGGGGCATCTGAAAGAATAACCTCTCAAGGGGTCAGCCAGCCTTTAACACCTTCTAGGCTGGAACTTATGTTCTACAGCTGAGGGGGTACTATGAAGTGCTTCACGGAGTGAAGGGCTGAGTTGGGGGATGTCTGGAGAAGGGCATCCCCTGGAGGTGAAGTGGTGTAATTGCACCGAAATGCATTTACTATTGGTTATTTCTTTTTAGGTGGACTGAAAGTCACATGTGTAAAGTGAAGTACCTGTGTAAGGTGATGTTAAGCTAAATGGAATTATGTTGCTGGACCTTCCTGCTAGGGGGTCTGGCTGTATTTATGTAATCCCATGCTTTTACCTGTGATTCCTTTTAAAGTGAGAAGGAGAAGTGTAGTTGCCAGGAGTACTTCTTTTGAAGGGACTGTAAGTCACATGTGTAAGGAGATGTCATAAGCCAAGTGGGGCTATGTTGCCAGACAGTCCTGCTAGGGGGTCTGGCTGTATATGCGCAATCCTGTGATTTCATCTGTGATGCCTTTAGGGGCTGTAATTGCAAAGCATTCAAATTATCAACCAAGGTGATGAGTACTGTCATTCTAAAGTGTGCGTAAACATGGATTCTTGCTGCTGCGCTTAGGTGAAGACCCCAGACTGCTAGCCCTTAAGATATAGAGGTGCATACTTTATGGTCAGTAGGAGATGCTCAGTCAGGGTCATGTGTCACCAAGGCAGGTTTACCCCTTTTTAATGCTTGTTGAGGTAATGGGGTGGGTCGCCACTGGGATGGTGCCAGTGTGCAGGGCCCTCGCTCCAGGTTATGTTCAACTAACTGCATTGGGGGCAAGTTGATGTGCATACATGGGAGTGGTGGTACTAGACCCCACCCCCCCTGCGGGAGGGGTGGAGATGTTATGCAATGTCACAAAGTAATTCCAACAGCTTATGTATATTTGTAAATTGGTGCATAGTATTGAGTGGTGTGTGTGTTTAATACATGTACTCTTACTTTTATAAAGCAAAGTACAGACTGGACAATCAATGATTGAGTGTTATTTTTGTGCACCTGCAAATGGCGATTACTAGCCCACACCACCTCCCTTGAGTAAGCCTCAGACTGCTCTGCAACGCTACCCTCTGAGAGTCAGGCGCTACAATTGGGTGTTTGGTTCCCAGTAAAGGACAAATGTAGTCATGTTATTTGTGCCGGCCTCACAGATGCTGCCTCATTTTCCAACACCAGCATACAGAGCACCCCACATGAAGTGGATTAAGCCCCTGTGTAAACAGCTAGGCATAAGCTCTGCGCAAACAGCCCTGCGTATCCTCAAGTGTGACACTAAGGAGGTTATTGTAGTTGCTGTGGCAAAGTTCTGGTCCACGTGTTGGGTTATAAGAA
Organism: Triturus cristatus; assembly: GCF_964204655.1. Lineage (NCBI taxonomy): Eukaryota > Metazoa > Chordata > Amphibia > Caudata > Salamandridae > Triturus > Triturus cristatus. The sequence continues at coordinate 430,069,566 of NC_140593.1, forward strand.
GGAAATATCTGCAAATTTAAAAGCTATTATTGGGTTTTATGAGTGAATATTGTTTGTATTGTTTTACTGTTATTATACTAATCTTGGTGTATTTAATATTGGTTTATGTAATTTATTGATGTGGCTTATACATCTGTTTATGCTGATGATGACTCATCAGGTGCAAAGAGAGAAATTTTATTTTTGTTTCAATGTCTATTGCTCTATTGCTCAAACACCGAAAAGTAGTAAACTTACACAGAAGTGTAAGTTTACCTTTGTGAATCGGGCCCTATAATTATTAACATTTTAAATACTTATTCATCTCTACTTTAGCAACATGGTCCTGCTTTTTCTTCTCCTTTAGGACCAAACTCTCCATCATCAAGGACTGGGTTCACAAATAACCGTACCATTTTCATGGTAAACTCATCAAAATAAATATATATATATATTTATATTTATTTTGATCAAAGTTTACCATGAAAATGGTATGGTTATTTCTAAGTAATATATATTTATATTTCCACCTAATGCAACTGCCGAACAACTTCATGGGCGGGTGCGGCCCCCACCAGGGAAGCCATGGAGCACACACGGTTCTGATCGATACTTTGTTTATTAGCAGCAAACGCGTTTTGGTGATTTCGCCTTCATCAGTGCCATCATAATTCCTATCACTTTAACTCCACATTTAAAAACATCACTGTCCTTTTTCATTGGACAGTCAAATTGTCGTGGTGGAAAGCGGACTACGGGTCAATTTCTCTGCTGTTTGTGCCTGTGTCCGCCATCTTAGCCTGTCCTTTGTTTAATCCTTCAGTAGCTTTTTCTGCCAAATTGTGCATTTCAAATTTAAAATGAATCTTAGTAGAGTCATTAATGCAGGAAAAGAAACTCTAGAAGAGGTAAGTTCCATTGGAAAATGTGGACTGAATCCCTCGCCCTGCCGGGCTCTAACCTGCAAATGAGCCTCGTTCGTTCGGTCAGGATTTGTATCCAATTTCCCATCCACTCTGTAGTGAAAACCCTGTGTCGAAGAGCGCTGAAATCAAGTGGTCAGCAGCGGTTCTAGCAGCTCAATACTTTTCCACCAAATGCCACTGCAACTGCCGAACAACTTCCTGGGCAGGTGCCTCCTCCGCGACCGTGGCAGTCACGTAAATGTTACCAACAACAAAGGCCCCCAGCAGGGAAGCCATGGAGCTACATTAATGTCTCTACTAAGATCCATTATAAGTTTGAGATGCACGATTTGGCAGAAAAACCTACTGAAGGGTTAAACAAAGGACAGGCTAAGAAACAGGCACGAACAGCGGAGAAATTGACCCATAGTACGCTTTCCATCACAACAATTTGACTGTCCAATGAAAAAGGACAGTGATGTTTTTAAATGTTCAGAAAAAGAAATAGGAATTATGATGGCATTGATGAAGGCGGAATTGCCGAAAAGCATTTGCTGATAATAAACAAAGTATCGATTAGTGTGCTCCATGGCTTCCCTGGTGGGGGCATTTGTTGATATACATATATATATATATATTTTTTTTTTTTTTTTTTATTTCAACACTAAATATTAATATGGTATGTTATCATGCAACCACCTTCATCTATTGCACTTTACCTACATTTGTACCTCGCTTGTCACACTCCTGAATACTCTGCTCTACATTACTCCATATGTTTTATTGGAACATTTGTATAATTATTTTCATAGTTAATCACTAGTGTTTAACTATAACAAGAACTTTCCTTTAAAGCAACAAAGGATACAGGATTGCCAAAGTACATAATTGTTTTTACCTCGCTATGTACTTTACAAAAGTGTAATCTTCACTATGAGTGGTCCACAAAACTAAAGATGTTCGCCTCAACTACAAACTATATATATATTTTAGTTAGCCTGCCTCCAGAAAGTTCAGTTATGTATGAAACAATGTTGGCTGTCTTTGCTGAATGAGTTATTGATCTAGATTCAATCAACTTAATTAAAAGATTTGTGTACAGCTTGAATTCATTTGATTTAAGCTGTAATAATTAGATGGAAATATAGGTTTTGATTCAATTTAGTAAGTTCTATGTACTGTATATGGATTTATTGGGTTCGTAATTTATGCACTTGGGTACAAAATATAACTTTACTAAATACTTTGTAATCAAATTAAATTACAGCTAGTTAATCAAATTTATGCATGGGCTTTTTTGTCACAATTGTTATAATTCAGTTAGTACTGAGTGAAGACTGTCTTTGGTGTCCTACAAATCTTTTTGATATTGTTTATAAGCATCCCTTGGGTTGATTGGTTGTTGTTCCTAGGCAGCAAGGAGTATTGTTCTGCGAGTACCCAATTACAATATGACCTCTACTTAAACATACGCTGGTCACCTATTTAAGAAGTATGATTTCTATTGTCCTACTCTTACCATTACGTTTTATGTAATCATATGTGCATCAACCAATTCCACAGCAGCAGATCATATGGGGCACCTGCCAATTCAGCTCAGAGTAGAGAAGGGAGCATCCAGTTGGTGCTGAGGGGAAGCCCCTCCATCTTGGAACCCAGCTAAATCCCCTTCATATGTTTCCTTTAAAGACAGCAGCTACACACATCTGCCCCATTAAGAGCATGTATACATGCAATATCCTGGAATCCAGAACAACCCAAGCTACTCTGAGACAAAGAATTAGTAATGTACAAAAAGCTAAATTATTACTCATTTATTGTAATCACTTCAAGAACTACTGTACCAATGGGCTCACATATGCCCTGGCAACAAATAAAATTTCTGATCTTTCGGCTTTTGCTGTGCTTCCTTCTAGTGAGGACCGAGAATCTACCTCAAATTATTTAGTTTGTAACCTGTCCTTTGTGCTTGTACCGGGTTCTGTATCACCTATCAGTTAGTGCTCACTTTACCAGATTAGGGAATACATTCTATGTCAAGACTGGAGAAGATCATAGGCATAACTCCTTTAATGACACTCCTCATAACAGTATATTTTAGAGAAACTATAAAAGTATTTCAAACTCGGTCTCTCGAAAACACAACATTGCCCCATAACATTCCATAAATGTCATTTTTTCATGCTGCTACACCGACAGATAGGGAGTTTTTGGGGGGGCTTTTCATTGTGTCCTACTGTACTCTGAGAAGTACAGCGTGTGTGTAGTGAATGGATGTTTCATCATTGATATATATATATTTTTTTGCATTTCCTTATATATATCTGTTCACTGGTTGCTCCCTAGTTTGAGTTATACTGGTTGACGATAGGGTTATGGACAATAGAATGTTATATGATTTGTATACCACTGACCCCATAATAAATTTTCTACACCGGGATATTTACTGAATTTTTATGCAGTCACTGACCTTACACAATTGCTTTTCTTATAGGAGCAGTGTACATGGAACTAACTTTTAGATTCAGTTAAAAGTATGATCTGAAATAGTCAATGGATTTTAAGTAGCGTATCCCCTACCTTGGTGAAGATCTATCAACCAATTATACAAATACTCCTATTATACTAACTAGCATTTGCAAACCATGTCTGACAATGGCATGTATTTTAATAAATGAATACCGTTGTTGACATCTGAGAAGATTATACATTGATAGTCTATAAAGAACAAATAAAAAAGCAAAATGCGAGACTACACAATCACTAGGTCACATTAAGTGGCAACAAGTGACATTTCCAAGTGTTGCGAGTCAACCAACCACTTTTCAAGTAATTATGAATACAATCTGTGTGACAAGTACACAAGTCAAGTACGGCAAGGATAGGATATACAGAGAGCCTAAGGTGAAGCTCCGCAGTTGTGTGTAATTGGTTTGTGGTGGCTATTATCGTAAAAGACTGCAATGGCAGGAGCATTATTGGCTGTCACAAGTACTGATAAGATTTACAGTTCAACCACTAGTAAAATGGCACAGGTCCAGACTGTATTGTTCATTGCTACTCCATTTTAAGCTACTGGTGGCTTGTGGTTTTAGGATTACGTCGATTTTTCTACAGTTGATAAATCAGAACCATATACCGAGTGACACCATACAAGTACTGTTGAGAATGGAAAGAAAGGAGGGTGGCTTTACTCCCATCGATTTTTCATGACATAGGCAATGAATCAGGCATTAGGGAGTTGAAGTCTTGCATTTGGGTACATAGTGGCACAAAATTCACAAATAGCCTTGAAGGGGTGACATGAATTTGTAGTTTTAGGTAATGAATACTGAACTACATGGGTCTGTCTGTGTAAGTTTCTTAATGCTAGATCTTAGCTCTGGATGGACTGTGATTTAAATGTTCTTAATAATACGTTTTTAGATTTCAGTTTATATGGATCAATCAGGCTACATAAGTATGATCCATTCAGGTACTTAAATTGGGAAGGGCCCAGGGATCAAATAAGAGCATTACGGCATACAATTGATCATAATCCAAGGGAGATGGGAAGAGAAGGATTTATCTTTCTGCCTGGGCGTACAAATTGGAAAATGCTGGCTTCTGTCCGGGATGGGTGCTTTGAAACATGAGTGGCCCAGTAGGGATCAAAATTCCTTCTGCAAGAAAGCATTTGTAGATCCAGTCTTTGTTATCTCACAAATGTATGCCAGCGTTATCCAGCTATAAATGTAGGTGACTGTTTTTCATTCAGGTGTCAACCTCTATCAGTCTTTCTTCGAAGTTTACCGTTATATACCACTTCCAGCTGGAAGTCTACATACCACACACTGAAAATAATCTGACAGACTTCACAGTCCAGGTCTTAATTTGAAGATATTTATGGACCTTCTCTGCAATCCAAGTTTTACATTTGGAACGAATCACAGGTGCTATTTTCACCATTGTTATTCTGCAATATTTCCACTGTGCTCACAATCTCCAAACGTACTTTCACCTCCAGCATTTGGGACAAGGACCGGCCGGCCTCAACAGCATGAAGCAACACTAATTCTGTTGACATAGAAAAATCACCTGCTCTTTTGCATGCTGTGCAGACTTTGAAATGGATGTCATTCAAGAAAACCAGACAAAAGGAAGAGAATTTTTTTTTTGCCTTTGCAACCAATTTATCATTTTTGGAACATGTGATTTCTCAGGTTACTAGACAAGTTGACATTTCAAAGTGGAGAACAAGAAATGAAGCGAATGAATCAAAGTGATTAATGATAGAAAACACCCAAATCCTTATCTAAGACATCTAAGGATGAGGGTTTGACACATGTCTACCACATGAGGGTTGTTTGAAACCCAAGTGAGGTGGAATACTCAAATGTGAGTAAATCTACACTTCATAACTATAACATTAAGAATAGATGCTGTAAAACACTTCAGTGCTTTGTGGTAACAGATGTTGCCACTGCTCAATAATAATAATAATAATAATAATAAAGCGTTTTATAAAGCGCATGGCTGCACAACTGTGTATCCCCGCGCTGATTGCTGACAAAAACTCCTTACAGCTCACCGAGACAGAGAGACAGGGAAATGTTAATAAGGGAAGAGATGAGTTTTTAGTTTAGCTCTAAAGAGGATTTCTGATGGTTCCATTCTCAGATGAACTGGCAGGGCATTCCAATGCTTTGCTCCAAGAAAACTAAAGGAGCGACCGCCTAGTCTTGCTCTATTGATCCGGGGAAGTTTGAATTGTGACATACCCGAGGATCTGAGGTTTCTGGTAGGGCGGTGGATAGTAAGAAGATTTCTCAAATAAGTGGGTCCTTTGTTGTGTGCAATTCTGTGGGCATAGCAGAGAGCCTTAAATCTGATTCTTTCTCTAACTGGAAGCCAGTGAAGCTTGGATAAGGTTGCTGTAGCGGATGTTCTTTTTGGTAAACCTAGTACCATGCGGGCGGCCGCATTTTGAATGCATTGAAGCTGGTGCAGTTGTTTTTGGTTCGCACCTAAAAGGAGAACGTTTCCATAATCCAGGTGGGGCGTTATCAATGCATGCACTAACGTTTTCCTTGCTTCCATGGGAACAAGATCAATAGTCTTACGCAGGATTTTTAACGTACCCATACATTTGCCAATTGTTTTATTGACTTGTGTTCTTCCCGACAAATCCGAGTCAATCATTATTCCTAGGTTTTTGACCATTTCGACTGGGTGAGGACAATCGCCCAGTGTAGTAGGCCACCAAGCCTGGGACCATATGGAGGTTTTTTTCCCTACCACTAGCACCTCCGTTTTGTCGCCATTCAAACGGAGGCAGTTATTATCCATCCAGGTGGCGACCGCTGCCATACAGCTAGAAAAATTGGTGGCAAATTTTTCGCTGTCTGGGGTGAGTTTGAACATGAGCTGGGTGTCGTCAGCATAACTGACAATGCCCACCCCAAAATTCTCTACGACTCGAGCTAGGGGTTCCATATAGATGTTGAACAGGGTAGGGCTCAAACTAGAGCCCTGTGGGACCCCATAGCTGATGTCGCGAGAAGATGACTTGAAGGGTGGGCAGTGTATTTGGAAAGATCTTTTGGAGAGAAAAGATTTAAACCAGGCAAGGGCATGATCCCTTACTCCAATGTCTGATAGTCGGGACAACAGGGTGTCATGAAGCACAGTGTCGAAAGCTGCACTTAAGTCAAGCATGACAAGTGCAGCTGTCTCCCCCTCATCTACCATCTTGCGAATGCACTCCGTGGAGTAAAGAACCGCGGACTCCGTGGAGTATCCAGGTCTAAAACCAGATTGTGTCGGATGAAGTATGTTTCCTTCTTCTAGAAAAGTCATCAGTTGTTTATTGACTATTTTTTCTATAATCTTAGCGCATTGTGGCAAGAGGGAGATGGGTCTAAGATTTTGATATTGAGTAACCGGAATGTTTGGTTTTTTTTTGAGAGGGATGACTTGTGCTGTCTTCCATGCTTCTGGGACGTAGCATTCTTGAAAGGACAAAGTGATCAAGTGTCTGATATGATCAATAAGACCGTTGTTCATAATGTCTTTAATTTTACCTAAAGGGCACACATCGTTAGGGGATCCTGAGTGGATACTAATGATAATGCTGATCAACTTTTCTTTGTCAGGAGTGATAAAACGTGTGAGCGCGGTTTTTTGGATAGGGAGTGGTTCTTTCCCTTCTATGACATGGTTTGAAAAAGTGGCATGTATTTTCTCGACTTTATTGACAAAGAAGTCAGCTATCTGATCGCATATGTCATCAGAATATGTGTCCTGCATATCTAGGGTAGTGGTGTTTGTAAGTTCCTTATAAATGCTAAAAAGTTCTTTCATGGGGTTAGTTGCCTCTTCAATTCTTGTCTGGTAAAAGGAACTTTTCTCCTCTCTAACCATTTTCTGGTATGATTTTAACTCTAGTTTATATAGTTCCTTAAGCTCGGGAGAGTAATTTTTCCTCCACTTGCGTTCTGTCACTTTACAGTGTATTTTCGCAAGTTTTAATTTTTCTGTATACCAGGGTTCAGATTTGGTTCTTCTAACGGGGGGTTTAGACGTCCACGGTGCAATAGTATCGAGTGCCTTGCTCAGCCATGTTTCATAATTCTTCCAGGTATCTTGTAAGGAGAGTCCTATTGGCGGGGTGTGTTTCTGTAATTCACTGATCATACGTTCCGGGGTGTAGTTTTTCCAGTTTCGTCGTTTAGTGAACAGGGGTTTATTGGGGGCTAGCTTACTCTTGTTAATGGGAATATAAAAGGTGATCCGGTGGTGGTCAGACCATATGATAGGTGTAGGGGGGAGCATTTCAATATCCTCCCAGGTAGAAAAGACTGGGTCAAGAAGATGTCCCTGTTGATGCGTGGGGGAGTTTGATAGCAGTGTTACTCCTATCGCCTGTAAAGCAGTTCTAAGTATTTGGGCTTCTTTAGCATTATTATCTTCCAGATGAAGATTCAGATCACCTAAAATCATGAAGTTATGATGTTTTATCGCTAATTGAGTAGCTGATTCTATAAGCTGGTTACAGAAAGAAGTAGCGTTTCCAGGGGGACGATATATAAGAAGGCCGGTAATGGTCATCAATGGGGTCATTTTTATTGAGAAGGTCCCACATTCGCTATGGGTATTAGCAGTGTCAGTAAGTGTGCATTGTAATTCCTTTTTGCAAATTAATGCAATTCCACCTCCACGTAGTTTAGGTCTGTCGATTCTTAAAAGGCTATAACTCAAAGGTATCGCCTCTACGATGTCAGGGGCTGAAGAATCGTCTAACCATGTTTCTGTGAGAAACAGCACATCATAATCTTGTGATTGTAGTATCTCTCGCAATTCCGTCTTGTGTTTTACCATCGATCTACAATTTAGCAGCAACATTTTAAGTTTGGGTGTAGGGGCCTTATATAGAGGAGCCTTGCTGAAGAAGTAGTTACATATGTGACAGTGTTGTGGGATACAGTTGGGGTCAATGGCATGTAAACAAAGTTTGTTGGCGGTCCTACCCAAATTGTGCAGAGTCGCGCTAGAGTAGCAGAATCTCAGCTGGTCCACTCTCTTAGCAGAGCCTATATCGATGGTAGAGGAGCTAGAGTGTCCTGCCCCGCGCCCCGGTCGTTCGCGGACGGGCGCAGACGGGCTTGCCTTAGGCGCGCCTTCGGCGCGCCATCGTCGCGCCCGCTGCGCTCGTCCGCTGCGCTTCCGGTGGGGACACATGCTATATAGCAGAGGGGTCCTGAGGGGGCGTGGCTACGGAGGTGGGCGTGGCCTAGCGACCGGCCAATCCCGTCGTTTCAGCAGGGAAAATTGAGCCTACGTCAGCAAGCACTCTGCTGAGTAGGTGAAGGTTAAAAATGCGGCGCAAAGTAAAGGAAACCAAGACAATTTAAACCCAATAGTTTTAAAATGGGCTGTCAGTGCCCTGCTCCCGGCTGTGCCTCAAGAGCTGTATGTGGTGCAAGCAAACGCAGCGCTCGAGAACAGCGTGCGTTTATGTCGGAGGGGGCGTGGCTACGGAGGTGGGCGTGGCCTAGCGACCGGCCAATCCCGTCGTTTCAGCAGGGAAAATTGAGCCTACGTCAGCAAGCACTCTGCTGAGTAGGTGAAGGTTAAAAATGCGGCGCAAAGTAAAGGAAACCAAGACAATTTAAACCCAATAGTTTTAAAATGGGCTGTCAGTGCCCTGCTCCCGGCTGTGCCTCAAGAGCTGTATGTGGTGCCTAATTTTACATCTTACCAAGTTAGATAAAGATGAAAGTCAGAGTCTGCCCTGTTTAGCTGGGTCATGTTACCCTCCACCAGGCTGCACACAGATTTTTGCATCACGTACATTACTCAATATTTTATCATTAAACCAATAAACTAGCTTTAACGTTTACAATGTCAATGAGATCATTATGTGACGAGAATTGTTTTATCTCCTGAATCTTTGGGGGTCTATATCCAAAGGCAGAAGGGATATTTCGAAGTGTTAAATGCAGGAGAACTACAAAACACTTGATGTGATCGGTGGAATACCTTCACGTCTTATGATTTTTAAACCCCATGGCTGCTTAGAGGGCGACTCTGATGCCTCTAGAGCAGAGCTTGACTAATAGCAACAACACTATCATGATGCTCTTCTTGCTCGTCTCCCTGCACACTATCAAGCATTCATGAGGGCGAGCACTCGTTATGCTGCCTACCTGAGATCAGGGGTTAGGACAACTTAGCGGATTACTCCAACTTTATTGCTCTCCAGCAGGTTAAACTCAATTATTTTCAGATTAAACTGCATAACGTAGATGGTCCCAATCACCATCAACCATTCTACCTCTCTATGAAACTCAACATCTTTGGATGCTAAATTTCTACCTTTAGAAAAAACTTGTTCTAACATTCATCGGTATAGGAAAGCCCAAACCAGCTATATGTCTTATCAGCAAAAGGCCCCACACTTTGCCTTTTCTCTCTACTGCTGTGCTTCCCAAAGCTTTTAGATACACAACCCACTTTTTAGCATGACATATTCATTACACACCTAGCTTATTGGACATGAGGTGATGCAACTAAATCATCGTGTGGCAACGCACTGCCATTTACAGACAGCACATTTTCTATTGAAATGACCACTGAATTTGTACATACAGTTTTACCATAGTGCGCACAAACTATAATGTGTGGAAATCGGGTTTCAGGGAATATTTATCATTTGTGCATCACCAACAAAAAGCATCTTGATTTGCTTTGGTCATATTAACATCTCGGTTTCAATTCCACTTCAGAATTACAAAAAATGTGCTTCATTTTTGCTTTCTGAATTGCTAAATGTGTTCAGTTCATTTACTGGTATTTAAATTGTGTTTTGTGTTACAAAAAATGACACCATACAGCATTTCCTTATGCACTCTCAGTACACTAGCAAGCCTGTCACATAATTCACTTTACTTTTCTATCTTTGACTGGAAATCGAGAGGAGTTTGTTTATAAACGCCAATCCCAAAGTTAAAAATATAAGCAGCAATTGGTCAGAAGACATGGCCTAACATTTGACCTCGATCATTGATTCATAGCAAATGTGACAGGATAAACACAGCATTTAAAGGCACTCTTATTTATTGCTTGGATTTTCGCGACCCAACAGAAATCAGCCCACGACCGAAACACTGCTCTACTGACATCTATCTAGACCTTGACCTTTTCTTCTCCACTGCCCTTAAATAGTCACCTTTTCATCAATCGTCTTAAAATTTGGTGAGCTCCAGGATCACGCTATAACTTCAGCTCTTTAGTTCAACACCTCCCATAGTTTCTTGCTTTTCTAATGTTTTATAAGTTTCCCTGTATAGCGTCCACTCTTAGTCTCATACTATACAAAACTATGAATTAAGATACAAGGCAGCAGCTACCATCACTGGCAGGAAAACCTGAAAACTCATCTTATCTGTTAAACAGGGGGAAGCGGTCTATTTAGTTGGGTGTTGGGGATCATATAGATTAGGTCAGGGCTGTGAAATTATATTAATAACAAGTCTCGTTTCTCTGACTCGACTAAGCTAGAAACTACATGTCCTGAGCGGTCCCGCAGCCTTTAACCAGGAAGGTATCATGGCATAGGTGCTGCTAGGGTCAACGGGACAGTTTGTTGCTACTTTTGCCATCTTTGTTGTCATGCTCTAGTAGCAGGTGCTCAGTGAGTACTATGAAAAGTGTAAAGTTCCAAACCAGGACTTAGATGCACTCAATTTACAATGAGACAATCTTTTGCTCATTATCTTAGTAGTTCCACTCTGAAGTTATAATCATTGGAAATTTGCATACAAGTACAGAGAGACACCCCTGTGCTCTATGAGGAGCGCAAGGCATCAAACACAGTATTTTATACTTCGGATTACAATGCGCCCTTTAAATAAAAAAAATAGCAAAACACCAACAGTTTCCAAATAAAACGAGAAAATGCCTGGAGTTTGAAAATATACATCTTGCTCCTCCATGACTGAGACAATAAAGCGGAGGCATGAGGCTTACCCTTTACCAGGCCCTGGATCATCAACTGGTGAACACCTAGGAACTACAACATTTGCTCCAAAGACCAATTATGAGGCCTACTTAACCAGGGCAAAAGATAAAGCAGTGGTTGTGGCCATTAACAGTATCATGAAAAGTGGCCTGGTGGATGATGAGTACGCATGCGACTGCATTAAGTTTTTTACTTTTAGAAAAATTTTGCATATTTTCCATTCTGGTAGGTGAAATTCTTACTTTATTCATAGAGGAAATTGCACGTATACCGTATATCATTCCGCATATGTGACACTCTTAGATTGTGTAAGATACTGCCTTGCTTTAGAAAACTACAAAAAAAAAATCATAAACAGGCCAACTAAAGCATATTACATAACTTCTAATTCCGAAAGTAAATAGGAAATACCCTCATTTTGCAGAGAACCATATTATATATCTGATGCACAAATATAACCCCGTTAGTATCTCATACTTTTTATAGATCTCACATTTTATGAAACCTAATTGGAAATGTGATTTTTATTACAGTGTGAAAACTCGATACCAAAAAGTAATCGTACTTTTTCTGCAAACATTCTTTACCCGCTGCTTAAACCCTGAAAGTCTAAAAAAAATACATTTTAAAAAGTCCGAGCAATTACATTTCTATCTGTGCTGTCTGTCAACACACTCGTAAACGAGAAGGAACAGAAAACGGCTAAATGTCCTCACATGCCAGCATGTGTTACTTATAAAACTTAACACTCTGCTTCAATTTATTCCGCTGATGATCAGTAAACACAGGCCAAGAATATATGCATTTGCAACTGTTATAGTTTTCAGCCATATGAAGCATGTTGATCCAACACATGACATTAATTTATGAAACCGATTTCAAATTCTTTTCCAAACTTAAATGTATTCTTGGGTCATAAAAGCTAATTCGGTAACGAATCATAAATCAGCATCCCCGCAATAGTCAGCTGGGGCACTCATCTGAGATTTTAAGGGCTATAATTCAGAACTTTGGGCTTGTGTTTTTTACATGGATAATTGTGATACATGATTTAGAAGAGACAGGCATGTTTTGCGCAACTGGTGTATACAAATGAGCCAAAGCTACAGGATCACTATGTGTTAATTGAACTTGCCCATCACCTTCGACTTGGTCACGAACCATGGTTATTCCTCAAGCGCTTACATTTATACAAAATACATTCAACAACCAGTTGTGTTGCCTCAATAGATTTGCGTTTGAATGACTCAGGCAGAATGGCGGTGTTCATTTTGTGTGGGCTGTTTTTACAAGCCCTTTGTAGTGTGTACATTTGTAATGTTATGCCACTTTCGCCTTTCATATTGCTGGAAAAGTTGGAGCACCTCCTTGAATCTGACCCTATTTTTCCACATCTTGAAAAAAAGGACTAGTGCCATTTGCTCCCCCTTTGCGTGGCCAGCAAGGGTTACTTTGCAATGTGCATTTTTATTTCCACCCAGCTCAGTTCCACCAACTACGCTTTTCTCACTTCATTCCACTTTTTCCTCACTTCTGGTCTTCCCACCGTTAATTTGTTGTTGTTCACAAAGTAATAACAGAGGAGAAGGTTGTTCCCTGGGAAATATATGCAATTTAGGCTAATTGTCCCATCCCTCCTGTTGGCAATGTTCAAAGATACCTTTCTGAAGGCCTGTGTTGTTCAAGTTGACACAGTGGAAGAAAGGCAGGGTCTTGGGATAAGGGAAGCCCGTGAGTGATGCATGTTACCTTTTAAGAAGCGGTTTCCTTAAGCTGAGACCCAGAATCAGTGCTAAACTGCCCTGGAAGTCTGCGCAAGACAGGAAGATGTATTGGCACAAGATCCATGGGATAGCTGATAGCCCCGCCTCCTGTTTGACTTCCTACCTGTATTGCCCTCCTCATCCCTCCTCTTGAACTACTCAGGTCTACTTGCTTATGCAACATTAGTTTTACTTTTCTATTAGCTGCTTCCTCACACAGAGGTTGGTAATCTTTTCAGAGACTGTTCCGTGGCAGAAAGGTATTACCTGCAGTTGGGGACTGAGCAGTGGAAATGTACAAACAGGTATCTGGTTGCTGGCACATCCAACAGCCAACCCATCCGCATTGCCCACCTCCAATCACAATATTAAACTCTGGCGAGCTAAGGTGAAGGGGCGACACCTTCATTTGTTTGTGGATTAGGAATAGAATTTTTTATTAAAGCATTGGCAAAGACAATAGATCTCACCTTTGGGACCTATTTGCTTTGCCAATGGTTTTTACCCTTACTGTACAGCATCCCCAATGTTTTGCAGCATAGCTAAAAAAACCTTTTTTAAAACAAAGTGAAAAAAAGCTATGATGCAGGGGCTTGTGTGATTATGTTGGCGTGTACCACTCATGGGCCTACCTGATAATTTTTTTCTTTTTTTTTTTTACAGATTGTATCTGTAAATTAGAAAATAACTAGTGCCAAAGCATTTTTTTCCCGATATGTGGGAGGGGGTGCAACAGACAGCTGGGTAGGGGGAAGCAACAGGAAGGATGCAGGTGTTAGAAGCAACAAAGGGAGTAGGTGGGGGAGCAACAGGGAGGATGCAGTGGGGGAAGCAACAGAGGGGGCACGGATAGGGGAAAGCAACACAAAGTTGGGCAGAACCAACATTAAGAGTGGGGTGTCGAGGAAAAGCAGCAGGCGAGAAAGGATGAGAGAACGGGTGGGCGGGAAGCAACACAGAGGGCAGGGTGTGGAGGAAAAACAATGGCCAATATTAAGCATAGTGGAAAGGGCAGGAAGGAAACTGTGGGCACAACATGGAGTGAGGACGGGTAAAGCAAAAAGGTGACAGCAAAACTGAGTGCAGGGTAAGAGAACTGCATGAGGGAGAAGTTGGAAAACACATGCACTCCCATTGAGTACTTAACCCAACAGAAAAAACGTATTGTTTGGAAAGCAAGCAGTAGATGCACAGAAGGGAGCCAATCAAAAGAGATGGTAAAGAGGTTATGCTCCATGGAAAGGACAAACAGTAGACTGGCAAGCTTGGACACAAATAAGAAGCAGAGAAATGAGAGTGGCAGAAAGTAAAAGCAATGGACAGGCTCCAAACCCCAGAATGTTCTTGGTAAGCCCACAAAATACCTTGTAACAGACGGCGCATGAGCAGTCTAGTAGGATCGACCTAAAAATGTGAAACCTAGAAAATTCAGATTTGTTTACAATTCGGTCTCTTCAATATTTGAATCTGTTAACGATACTTTATGCGAACCAAATATGACCTACAGTAGTTAAGTATCAGGGCAATGGTATTAAGGGATCTATTAACATGTAAAAAGACTTTCTTCAAGACAGAATTTAAAACACCAATATTGTCAGAGAAAAAATAATATGATGGAAAAATACAGTCTTTTTCTGACAGAAGGTCCACACCAACTCATACCCAGTTCTATACAATCACTTCGCCGGAAACTATAATTACTGTCTAGCGAACCAGAGCCAAACATTTCAGGAACACTGACAGCATACATGAACAAATCATCACACACACATTCCCCTTTAAACACACGTCCAAACAACCTTCTCACTCTGTTCTCTTAGATCAGAAGCAGTTAGGTGTCCAAGCACATTAGTGCGCGAAGCAAATCTACACAATCTACATGATCCTGTAGAAGGTCTCAAGCTCACAATCACACTGACTCGGCTAGAAAGAATGCATAGACAGCCTCTTTTTGGCTGCACAAAAGTAGTTATGGATGCAAACCTCGCTAGGATAGTAACACTCCTGCATGAAAATATAGGTAGGAAATAAAACAAACAAAGCCCTTAATTAGGGAGGTATACATGTGACTGCCCCATTTGCAGTAGGATTTCTCGAAGGGGATTGAGGAAATGCTAAGTTTTAAGCATTTTGGCCAGGGGCACTCTGTGCTAATGGGGCTGGCCAGTCAAAGGTTATGTTAAAAATGTGCTCATTTCTTTAAAATAATTTTAGTTCAGTGATCTGTGGTCTCTTTCATCATTTCTTTCAGCTATTATAAAACTTAAACTTTTCCTCTTACAAAAATATTTCCTATTGCAAACAGACTTGCACAGACAGTTTTGGCTTCCCTCAGGTTCACTAAAGCCAGCTGGCCACAGTAAAAACTCAACAGAATGTACGTGACATTAATATAGCTGAAAGTATTCCATTCGGGGCAAGGCAGCTCTCACCGTCTATGCTTAGGGGTAACACAACACAATAACATGGGAACTTTAGTTTCCCAAAAAAACTAAATAGAACCAGACCACCAAGGAGGAGCGTCAATGCAGTGTAGACATACTAAAGTGAGAATTAACCTGAAATACTTCAGTGCAGTCGCTAAATAGACATGTCTATTTGTGAGTAACTGAGCACATCATGTCAGTAGGTTGTGGGTTGAGTTGGGTAATGTATGTTCTTGTCTGAGGGAATGAGACAGACTTGATTATCATGTTTTCCACTAGTGTAGAACCGCCTTACGCAGTGACAGCTGAATTGTGCATACTTGTTACATGAAATCTGTACAAGGGCTTTCACAAATAAGTATGGGATTCTGTGGACAAAAATGAAGCATGTAGAAGTAACACGTGTTATGAGGATTTCATAGTTCAAGTCCTTTCTACAGGGCAGAACCTAAATTCCACCATGTACAGGACATAACGTGAACCCCCACCAGTGCTCAATTTGTAGAATAAATGATTAAGTGTAGAGGGCCAAAGTTTTTCTTAGGAGGCTGCTAACAAAGTCTGCAGTTGCCAGATACAAATGCTGACTAGTTTTGATATTATCTGAAACCTCTTTCTTCCACCACTCAACACATACCCTCTTCTTTATCTCCATTTTCTAAGTATTTTTCACACCTGCTTTCTACATTGGTCAATGCTTCTAATTTTTCTCTTCCACCTTTCTCGGTTTTCTACATTTATCTCTCTAACTCCTGATCAAAGTCGTAGGATGGAAAATAACTCTTGGTAGCAAAAGTTGAGAACCAGTGCCCACCTCTTCCAACCACCAGTCCAAATTAAGCACTGTGTGGCACATGTGAAAATGCAATTGGGAATACAGACTAGATTTCACATGCTTGTGGAGAGAGAACATAGTCCAACGTTGACAAAAGTAACAAAACAAGCATGCTGCGAACATGGTACAAACATATACATAAAGACACAACAATGTCCACTGAATACAGGAGTGGGCTCAGGTTATTACCACTAAGAGGGTAGGGATACTACACTGTGCATTCAATAAAAGTCAGGGCTGACAGACTCCACTGCTTAGGATCACCAACATTCAACTCAATATGCAGATCATCAGGCACAACCCTCACCTCTTCGTCAGACTTCTGGCAGCATTAATATATTGGACGCTATGGGGACATACATCAAAAGGGAATTGTGCCACTCCATGCAAGCCTCAACAAAGAATTAGTTAAACCACAGTTACAGAGTGATCTTGCTAACACAGGAAACAAAGCCACCAAAAGGAGGGCAAATACATCCGGCTCAGAACTCCAGTTATCCATTGTGGTTGAGCACAAATCCAGAATCTTCTCCTAAAATACTGGGCTAAGGCAAAGTAATTATGTTAAAAGGGTCGATGACGTCATCAATTCATAAGAATCGAGATTCCTGAACTATGTCAAAACACACAAGAAGCTGACAATTAGTTTCATTTTTTTACCAGGGTGCCATTTAATGTTGTCTAATAGTAGCTGCGTGCTTCTGCTTTTGAACCTCTTCTGGCAGTAATAGTACACTTGCCTCCATTTGAGGTCAAAAGTTGTAAAAGGTAACTTACTGTGATGTCATAGAAGTCAAAGGACGCAAGTGGTCACGTCTACTACCCATATACCCATATAATTTCATGGCATCACATCCCTGTAGTGAGTTCAGGGACCACATTCTCCACTTAAATTAGGCAATTTCACCAACTGGGATGGCTTATCAGACAACTATGGTTTACATTCTTTCCTGAATATTTAAAAGTTCTTATTTTTAACAACAGTGTATCAAAAACAGATTTTTCTCCTGAGCTAAGACAGTTCAGAAGACTTTGTGAAAAATAAATCAAAAGGCTTTGTCTATAGCATGCAAATTACTAGGATTTAACCATTTTTTAGAACATATTTTGAACAAGGCCGTCCGTACCAAATGCAGGGCGACCATTGAGGAAAGCAACTAATTTGCTTCCGATACCACTTTATGAAGCTCCGCTCTGATCTGTCACAGGGTACAGAAGGAGCATCCAGGGAGACTCAGGAAAGACTGTGTGGACATCACCTCAACTAAGCCACTTCCTGATTCGGCCTGGTACAGTGACGTAATGGAAAATGATGGGTATGGGGCTGCAGAATGTGAAGATATCTCATATACATTGGCCTTGGGCTGAATGGGGGCCCCGTGAAGGTTTGGGGGTCACACTGTGCTGCAGGGGCCAATGTTACCCCCTGGCCTGTTGAGCACACATCCCAAACGACCTTATTCAGATAGGAGGCTCACGATTATTGAAGCCAAAAATGGCTAAATTTTAGCTGCCACCAGCCTGAAATTGGCTCTGCTTCAAAATAAATCAAATGGGGGAAATCTATTCCACTTTTTTTCCCCAAAAAATCTCCCACTTTTCTGTTCTAAAATGTTGGGATGTATGGGTAAGGGGGCTTGGATACAGGGAGTCTTTAAGGGCCTGAGAACTGAAGGAACATCTTTAGGCCCTTTTAGTCATAGTGCTGGAGAAATCCGCTTCCTGTACTATGAGGCCAAGGTGTGATGCAAGCCCCTGAGGGACAGCCCCGGGGGATACCTTTACCTGGTGGACAGCATCACCTTTGGTGGACAGTCCACTTAGACCATCTCGCCGTTGTCTGTCCATGGATCATCCGTAAGTTAACGGAAATATCCGCACAATTAACCTAAAACCAATGTATATGCAAAGGAAAAAACAAGTTGTGGTGTCAATTATTTTCAGTTCACCAGTAACAGAGTCAGTTTTAATGCATCTCACTGTGTGGTGCAGCAACGCTTTGAAATCTGTAAAATCACATATCGCACTTCTTTTTAACATTTCGAACATGGTTCTCCTCCCCATAAAACCGGTGATTGATCGGTGCTTGTGGTAATGTAATTTCACAAGCCATAAATCTTAAGCACATCCTTGCGCTCGGCAGCATCCCGGCCGGGAGGGGAGGGAGCCCGCCGCCATGCTGGCGAACGCATTAAGTGGCAGTGTGTGTGTGTCTTGCAGGTGCGGCGTGTCCTCACCTTGAGGTTGGGTTTTGACAGCAGTTTCAGCAGCTCTCTGATCTCGGGGTTCGGCGGCCTGCTCTGCAGCTCCTCAGCCAGCTGTGGGGAAGATTGGATTGACACAAAGAACATTAGCGCGCGCTTTGCTTCAACCAGTGCGTCAGAGACAGCGAGAATCTATCTTGTTCAATGGCGTATTACTTTCCAGTGTGTTCAAACAGAAGCCAGCATGAAGGAAAACAGACTATCAATCACGGGGGCTTCTATGCGGGCCCATCTTGGCCCTTTCGGCGGGGTTTAGCTCGAGTAATCAGGCCTGGCAGCGGCGCAGACAGATCGCATTCGGATTTACAGCGAGGAAGGGGGCGCTGTCCAAGCACTTCATTTAAGGGAATGGCTCTTTGCGTGCAGACAAAGGGCCGCTTGTAAAAACGGCGGGATCAAACCTTGACACTGTCCCTAGAAAAAACAGCTTGTGAATGAGGTGGTGAAATGCACACCGCTTCCAAGAAGCCACAGTAGCGGGGCTGTTAGGGGCTGGGGTGAGGGAGCAGAGAGCTCTTGCAGTGGGCGCAGCCTGAAGCGCGCGCTGTTTACATACACACAGAGCCATGGCACTGCGAGTGACGTGTGAGTGGGAAGGGGCAAGCGCTGCGTGGTCTGCAGGGTGAACAGCCGTCTAGGTTTACACCCTGCAGAAAAGTTTCTCGCTAATGAGAAAGATCAAACGTTAGCGCGTGCATGTTTTACTACTAGCAAGTGTTAAGCGGTTTATTTATAGGCAAAAATAATGACAAAATAACTCGTACCAGGAGAAGATAATCTTATGGTCTTTTTAGAGGTTGTACACAAACTGTAAGGAAACTGCATGCCTTTTCTAACCACAACCATGTCGAATACACATGAACGGCAGATCAGAAGTTACACAGAAAAAATATGCACTGAACAAACTTACTGGGTTATCAAATACTTTTCAATAAACAATCCGAAGCTGCTAGAGTAGTACGTTCTTAATGGTAACATGCACAATGCGGATAAACTCACAACTTCTTAGAAATTTAATAAGAACTCATCTCTCCAAAGCAAAATCAACCGCTCTGGTTGGGAAAAAAAAAAAAAAGTCTTCGAGACACACATTAACTCTCACTGAAGTGGGTGCTGCCATATTTCCCAATCCACCAACAGTACCAGGGCCTGCAGGCCACGATCACTGTTGCAAGCCCCCATCAGTCTTCACTGCTGGCTTTGCACTGAGAACAGTTTCCAGTGACCTGAAGTACACAGTGGGCCATGCTTTAAGAGCTGTTCTTGTCATACTGAAGAGCCATCTTTGACACTACTGCTCCTTTTGTTATCTTTTCATGTCTCAAACCAATCAGCATCCAAGGAACTTCCCAGGTCAGGATTTAATCTTTTCTCTCTGAAAGAAAACAAGTGGTTTATTTGCCCCTTATGAATTCTTCTTGACACCCCCTCCACCATGAAGTTCCACAGGGTTCGTTTTTTACTACCCCCTTGCCCCCCTCAATTTGTTTGCGCCCTCTCACGACCAACCTTGGCCGATACCAGGTGGAGTTGTCCTATGCAGCTATTGAGGAGTTTGGCTCTGGTTCACCCCTCGGCCGTCACCTACCCAGCCGGACATCTGACATTGTTTTCCTCATCTCCCGGTTGTTTCTTTTCCCTCCCCCGCCTCCTCCCTCCGTGATTCATTGTCTGCCTCCCCTTTTCCAGTGTGACCTTTTCTGCATCCCCTGAAGTACTTTCCCCCTTGCCGGTTTTCTCTATGTTATGCTATGCTTTAGTGACTCTTGTAACTATGTTATACTGTCTCCCTTTTTCTGTTATGCGACGCTCCAGAAACTGATGTAACTATGTAACAATGTTTTGAAACAATGTCCTACTTCATGTAAAGCGCTCTGATACCTCCGGGTCTAGCCAGCGCTATATAAAATTTTTGAAATAAATAAAAAATAAATCACCCACCACCAGTGCCAGGTAGACCAGTAACTGTTAGGGCCTTGTTCCCAGATAATCGTTTATGCACTTTCCCTCAAAGGGGCAGAATCAAGGTGTTTCAGCATGTCACTCACTCACAGGCAGTAATGAATTCAATAGCTTTTAGCAGAGATGGGTTACATACTGCTGAGATGTTGACATGGGCCAAGCACCGGGGCACTAGCAGTGCCCTGTGTCTTCGAGCATCTCACGGAACTTCAGAGCAATGGAGGTCCTTGGACAGACTGCGCACTGGGCGAAACCAAATTTGGAGCCCCCTCCCACCCACGGTAGGGATGGGGGAAGGTGAGGGGAATGAGACAAAAGCAGGAGAAGAGAAAGGAGGGTCAGGAGAAGAAAGACAATATGCAGAGTGCCAGTATTTTACACTCCTCTCTTTGCAGCCAGGTCAGGGGGAGACTGCTGTAGGCAAGCCCTGTGTGTTTCTGAAGGTCAGAGCCCTGGCATGGGCCCAGCTCGGCCACGATAAAAATGGCCCTTCTTCAGGAAGTGTCCAGGAGGGAAGAGGATCCCCGGCCATCCACCGCTCATTCATAATTCTTATTACCAATACCATCTTGTTACCCTCAACAACAGTGCCCTAGTCAGGGCACACAGTCACAAATTGACCTCAAAATTCTAACTGCATAAAATTATTATGCTAATCAGAATTATTTAGGTCAAAGCACAGAGCATTTGGAAACCTGGCATGAGTGAATATAAACAAATTTATGATTGTCTGAACAAAGCCCACGGCTATCTATCTTTCGGTATTGGGTTACGAGGAAGGGCCATAGTCACAATAGAAAAAAAAAAGGGTTACCCTTTCCTGACTAAGTGGAACCAATTTCAGAGCCTGACTCAAGATTTTCCTTAGTATGATCGGTCATCATCCACGCAACATGGTACAACTGTTAGCCAGACAACTATGTCTGCAAGATTCCAAGCGTCTATGGCCTTTGCCTGCAAGGCTTGGGTCCGGTTTTGTGATCATCAAGGTTATGTTTGAGGCAGAAGGTCTTTCAAGCCGGCACCTGAGAAACTGGTCCTGGCTCCAAAGCACATGGCAAAACTTGCAGTGTGCAGGTTTCTTTGCTCTTGTTCAATTTCAAGCCGGCTTACCAATTGTATTACAAACACCTCCTTGTATACGAGCTGGAATTGTGGTATACTTGGGGAAAACAGGAGCAAAAAATGTGCATAGCCTTCATATTTTAACATCATATTGGAATCTTGTCTGTGGTGGCGGGAAAAGGGAGGTGAAATGTATCCTAAATATGCGGAAAAAATAAGGAAAGGGTGGAAAATAATGTAAACCACTTGGATTTCAGCGTCGGTTATATGAATGCAGCAGGATGTTAAAGCTGCTAACGTTTACATCTGTTTCTCTAGATCTAAATATTAACTGAAAAAACAAAGGTTAAAGTGACATTATAGATAGGAATTGTAATGATAGCTTACTTTATGTTAAAATAAAAAATAGAAAATAACTGAAAAAAACAAAGGTTAAAGGGATGTTATTGGTAAGTGAAAATGTCAGTTAAAGCAAAGTTTTAAAATTAACAAAACCACAGATATTCACAAGTTATACAGATCTCAAGTACCTATAACTCATGCCCTAAAGTAACTAACTTGCATCCTCAACGTGCACAGTTTTGCTATCAATTAGGTACTTTCAGATGTTATGAATAATGTGATAGGACATGTCCTGACTGAAGTAGTATGTGAGGTCATAACCAAAAGAAAAACAAAAAAAACAGCCCTGGCCCACTTGGGGGGGGCTGGGAGTGATAAAGATTCAAAATTCTTCTTGCATCAATTGCCACATTACATTAACTGTTACTCGCCATTTCTCTATGCACTGGTTATACCCTTGCATATTATATAACCTATAGCACGTGAAATCATAGCAGTCATAATAAGACAAGACATCTGAAATGACAATTTCTCAGAACACAGTGCAGGTATAGTGGCGAGTTACTGTACTGTGGCGACCTATGGGAAAATAATGTGTACGGAGGCGCACAATGTTTAGTAAACTGAAGTGGGTGTGTAAATTATAAATGTAACTTGTTACTAGTAGTGCGTAAATTAGAAATTTACGTTAGAAATTTAACTCTATATGCACATCGAACTTAAACTATACAAACTGAAGAAATCATAAAGACTAAATAAAACTTTCCTAACCATAACTTAGCTTTAACCTTTGTTTTTTAAATTACATTTAAACGGTTTTCATTTTTCAATAAAAATGTGTTTAAAATCATAGTGTCCAGTGTCAATTAAGTGTTACGTGCAGTATTGTGGAGTATAGTAAAGGACAGTGTTGTACAGTGTAGTGTCAGAGTTCATTGATGTAGAATAGAATAGAGAAGGGTGGCGTTGCGTATAGTGGAGTAAAGTTTTATATAGTGGAGTCGGTTAGTGTGTTGTATAGTGGAATGGAGTGCTGTGGCGTGTTGTGGAGTGGCGTGTCAAAGTACAATCGAGTCTTGTACAGTGGAGTATCGCTAACTGTAGTGTCATGGCGTGTAATAGAATGGCACAGAGTTTAGTAGAATGTCGTAGAATAGCAAGAGTGTAGTAGAGTGTTCTAAAGTGCAGTGCAGGGGCATACAGTGCAGTGTTGTACAGTGGCATAGTTTAGTACAGTGCAGTAGTATAGAGTACAGTAGAGTGTTGTAGAGTGGAATGGCATATATTGGAGGGTGTTACAGTGGTGTCCAGCAGGCTAAACTGTCGTACAGTGTAGTGGAGTGGCGCAGCGTAGTGTGGACTTAAGTGTCAAAGTGGAGTGGTGTCTCGTTTAGTATAGTGCTGTGCAGAGTAGTACATTGTAGTGATGCAGCACACAGTGGGGTAAAGTGGTATAGAGTGCAGTGGTGTATCTTACAGTAGAGTGGTATGTTGTGTTGTAGTGTGAGCGTGTGAAACTGTTGTATAGTGGAGTACATTGTGCTACAGTGGAGTGGCATATACTGTTGTAGACTGTAGTGGCACAGAGTGCCATGGAGCAGCGCAAAGTAGAGTGACAGAGTGGAATAGTGTAGAGTGCAGTGGTGTCCAATGGAATAGCAGACAGTGGAGTGGTGTTGTGGCGTACACTGGAGTGGCATAGAGCAGGAGTAGCGCACAATGGAGTCGTGTATAGTGGAGTATCCTTAACTGGAATGACTTATGGTGGAGTGGGGTCGAGTGGAATGTATACAGTGGAGTAGGGTTCAGCCACCTAGCGTACAGTGGAGTGTCATAGTGGAATAGCATAGTTTGGAGTGCCATACAGTGCATTGCTGTAGAGTGGAATAGCGTAGAGTGGTGTAGAGTAAGGTCAGGTGGCGTACACTGTAGTGGCATACACTGGAGTGGCGTAGGTAGAGTAGGGTTGCGTGAAAGAGTGGAGTGGCTTTCAATGCAGTTGCACAAAGTTGAATAGCATCCATTAGATTGGGGTAGAGGGAAGTACTGTGCAGTGGAGTGTTGTAGACTGGAGTGGCAGACAGTAGAATAGCATACAGTGAAGTAGAATAGAGTGGGATAGAGTTGACTGGAGAGACATACAAAGGAGTGGTATACAGTGGAATAGTATACAGTACACTAGCATACACTGAAACAGCATAAAGTGGAGTAGTGTACTCCAAAGTGGTGTAGATTGAAATATACAGTGGAATGGCATATAGTGCAGTGGCGTACAATGGTGTGGAGCAGTGTCGAGTGGCGTGGAGTGACATAGAGTTGAGTGGCACAGGGAGTAGTGGTGTACAGTGTAATGGGATACAGTGGAGCAGCACAGAGTGGAGAGGTGTAGAGTGGAGTGGCGTACAATAGAACAACATGCAGTGGAATAGCAAAACGTGGAGTAGAAGGAGTGTGGTAGAGTGTAATAGCATACTGTGTAGTAGCAGTGTGGTACAGTGGAGTGGCATACAGTGGAACGAGGTACAGTAGAATAGTTTAGAATGGAGTGGCATAGAGTGACATACCTTATTGTGAATAGAGTGGATTGGCACAGAGTGGAATAGCATACAGTAGAATAGAATACACTAAAATAGCATATAGTGGAGTAACGTAGAGTCGAGTGGCATATGGTGAAACGGGGTACACTGTAGTTGTGCACACCGGAGTGGCATAGACTGGAATAGTGTGGAGTGGCGTAGAGTGGAATGGGATACAGTGGAGTGGCATGAACAAGAACAGCATAAAGTGGAGTTTTGTAGAGTGTAGGGGTGAAACAGCGTACAGTGGTGCATAGTGTAGTGGTGTAGAGTGCAGCAGCGTACAATAAAATGAGAAATATTATGGTGGCATGTAGTAGAATAGCGTAGAGTGTAGTGTCGCAGTGGAGTGGCAGAGAGTGATGTACAAAGGAATAGCTTTTAGGAGCATGGTCTACAGTGGATTGGAGTGGAGGGTGGTAGAATGAACTGGCGTACAGTGGAGCAGCGTAGAGTAGAACAGTGGAGTGGCATAGTGTGGAGTGTAGATACAGTGGAGAGGCGTACAGTCGAACTGCATAGTGTGTGTAGTGATTACCCTTCTGGGCCCACTTTGGTTCTCCCTTAGATTTGAGAATTAGGTGACAGCCTGCCACTGCTTTGCACAGACACACAATACATTTTGTTTGTGACATTGTTTTTTTAGAAATACACTGTACATATTTTTTGTTATTTAGTGACTCTTCTAGGAATTTCGTCTGAACATTTCGTACACGGTCGAACAACATGTACTGTTTCCTTGTGCCCGGAAAGCAACATATTTAGACATAATGTGGTAGCATAGCTGCAGGATTCCGACATAGTAGTTCTTATCTTATAAACTGAGACTTGCCACCTTGGGGGGCAAACAGGAAAATTTCAGCAGAGAGACTGGTCCTGAAATGGAAGCAGCAGTCTTGCTTAAACTGAGTTTACACCTACAATGCGGACCACGCAAGTACACACGCCAGGTACAGGGTCCATTGCTAATG
Source organism: Triturus cristatus (assembly GCF_964204655.1). Classification (NCBI taxonomy): domain Eukaryota; kingdom Metazoa; phylum Chordata; class Amphibia; order Caudata; family Salamandridae; genus Triturus; species Triturus cristatus. Next base: position 430,095,155 of record NC_140593.1, read on the forward strand.
CCAGAGATCACCAATATATCTCTGTGTTCACACAGTAAGGGTACATCTAGATAGATATATTAGTCGCCATGGTTGGGCAATTCATTGTATACAGCCTGTTAGTAATGTTGATTATGTTGCACAATTGTGTTTATTTACTTATCGCATCACCATTGCTTCAAAATAGACTACGATAGTTTCAATAAATGTATAGCAAACCTCCTTCACATCTTTCTTTTGTTTACAATGGACATGCATGAGTGAGAAACCAAAGGTGATGATCTGTTTCTACAATTCCCTTGGGGACTAGAGGTTCATATTCTAGGTGTGCCAAAATCACCGGCTACTCTAGTAAGGTTAGGAGTTCAGGTAAGGCACTGTGAGCTAGTCGGATTTGGGCCTACAGGTACTGACATGGTAGAGAGACTCAGTCCCTACATCCTGTTGTCCCAAGGCACAGTTTTGCTTCCCAGCAGAATCCCTGTAACAAGTGCAGTGGCATAGAGTTGAGTAGTGTACAGTGGAGTGGCATACAGAGAAAAAGCAAACACTGGAGTGGGGTAGAGTGGAGTGGCATAGGGTGGACTTCTACAAAGTGCTGAAAGGTGGACCGTGGCAGAGTGTAGTGGCATACAGTGTAATAGCATACTGTGGAGTTGAGTGATGCAGAGTGCAATAACAGTGAGTTTACTGGCGTACAGTGTAATGACGTGGAGTGGCATATAGTGGAGAAGTGTAATGTACAATGGTGTAGAGTAGAGTGTCATACAGTTGAAAAGGTTGGAGTGTAGTGGTATAGAAAGTAGTGGAGTACAGTGGATTGCCGCAGACTGGAGTGGCGTACCCGGCAAAGCATACAGTGCAATGGTATAAACTTAAGTGGTATACAGAGGCGTGGCATAGAGTAGAATAGTGTAGAGTGTAGTGTCATAGAATGGAGTTGCATACAGCGGAGTAGCAGAGTGGAGGGGCATAGAGTGCAGTGGCGTAGACTGGAGTGTCATTGAAGTGGCATACAGTGGAATGGTGCACAGTGGAGTGGTGTAGAGTGAAGTGTCGTAGTGTGGAGTGGCATACAGTGGACTACTGTAGAGTAGTGGAGTGAGTTAGAGTGGAGTGAGGTAACAAACAGACGAAGGGTAAAAGTGTGTGAACGGAAGTAGATCCAATGTGTCTAGAATATAAATTATAAGGTGTAAATTATAATTTTTGGCACCATGTGTGAATACTGTAAGTAGGTTTAAAGTCCTAAGTTTGAAAAAACTAAGCTATATGTTGTGTCACCGTAAGTTTGCGGTATACCGCAGTACACGCAGACGAGAAGTAAGTAGTTGATTCCCTAATGGCTGTATTTAACAATGGTAAAAGACAGCCATGTAGTTTTTAGCACAGTTTGATTGCGTCCTGCCTTTTCTTGCATTCTGGGTTAGGGTCTTAGATATAGTTAAGTGGTAGGTTTCATTGCAGGGTCCTACTTATTGCCATTTTGTTAAAGTGTTAATTGGTAGAGAAATGGATTTATAATTTTCTGTATAATTTTGCAGCAGTTTAGGGTGAAATGCACATTTAAAAAAAAAAAATCTTAAATAGCTCGGTAATGTGTAGGTATTAGACTTATTTGTGCATATTTAGATATGATAAGAATCGCAAATACACTAATACACTATATATGTAAATGTATTTTTAACCTATATATATATATATATATGTTTTTAATTTATTTTAAGTACTGTTGTACTCCTGAGGCAGTACAGTGGTATTCTGTATGTTTAAAAAACAAAATTATTGAAACTTATAAATAGTTTTCTCTACCTATTGCCACTTTAATAAAGTGGTTATCAGTAGGGCTCCCGGTTCTATGGTATTTATTTTTTCAACATTTCTGCCTGTATTTATCCATACTTATTTTTTGCAAATGTTTCTGTATTTATCCATTTTAATTTTATGTTTTCTATATAAAATATAGCTGCAATGGGTATTTTTCCACATTTATTTGACTGATAAATGTATACTCAAATGTGAATGTCCAAAAGGTTTCAGCAGTATACAGTGCAATAGCGTCATCTGAAAACACTTGCAATGCAGAATAGCATCAATAACTGTAGAATGTAATTGGGAAATTAATTGGATTTTTTTGATCTCCCTTACCTCTCAATTGGGAAACATTGTTTACAATGCATGCGATACATCCCATGCCATTACAACGCAAATCGTTACAACGTGTTGTTACATCGCATGCCATTACAACGCAAGTTGTTACAACGACTTGCTGTAGGGGGCAGAAAGTGTTGGATTTTTAGAATTTTCAATCCAACACCTTCCCTACTGTTGCACACACTGGAGTTGGAAAAGTTAATGATACTATTCCAAATTCCAGCGCGCCCCCTACAGCAAGCTGTTGTAACAACTTGCGTTGTAATGGCATGCGATGTAACACGTCGTCGTAACGATTTGTGTTGTAATGGACAGAGTAGAAAACACATGTGTTGTAACGAGATCTATTCTCTCAATCTGTACTCCTACTGACCTGTCACTCATAATGGACTGTAGAAAAAGTAATCAAAAGAAGACCTATTTTCCGTATTTTTCTGTATTTAAAAATAAATACAGACATGATAATAGATCGTTTTTTGTCAGTATTTATCTGTAAAAATTGGTAAAAACTGAGCCCTTGTTGGGAAAAGGTATCCAACTTATGACCTATACCTGAAGGAGCAACGCAGAACACAGACAAAATATACCTAAAACATCATGGCTGCCTTTTACTTTCCCTATCTAGATCAGCATGGATGGCACTTAGCTAATCCTATGCTTAAAACTGCTAGAAAACCAGACATTTGAGGTGAACTGATTCAGAGCGTCACTGGTGTTGTAGGGTGCTCCATATAAGGGAGCTGTTCTTCACCTAAACTTGGGACCTACCCAGAGACCCTTGCTTCCTGTTTCGCAAAATGTATTCAGCACTCTAAGACTGAAAGGGTATTGTCTTGACTTATACTGGGTGCTCCATTGGGTCTGGACAAAGCTGTACCTTTCTAATGATCTCAAACTAGAGTGTAACACGTGTCAGGGGTTGCTTTCATTCATTCCAGGTTTGCTTGGATGGTATTTTATTAATCCAAAGCTGTAATACTGTGCCTGGAGTTGTACAAGACTTATTATTTATCTGCTTGGGGTGGATGGCACTGTGCTAATCATATGCTTAAAGACTTTGCTATAAAAATGTCAAGAGGCTTTGTTTCTTTCTAGCTGGGTGCGTTTGGCACTGAGCTAAATTTATGCTTAACATTCTGCAATAAAAAAAGACATTTGAGGTGAGCAGATTCAGAGTGTCACTGGTATTGTAGGGTGCTCAATATAAAGGAGCTGCTTACCACCTAAACTTGGGAACTACTCATAGTTACTTGCCGCCAGTTTCTGCATAATTTATTTGGAACTCTTAGCCCGAAAGATATAGATATATATATATATATATATATATATATATTAATGCTCCAAGGGTGCCCGCCGGGCAAGAAGCACTCAACCAGCAGTGTTGAGCCGAAGGCCTTTATTAGGTATGGATATCGCAAGCAAAACAGATTCCAATTAAACAGCTGTCCCGCCGTCAATGCCTGACGCGTTTCAAAGTCTCATGACTCCTTCCTCAGAGGCTCCGGCGGTAAAGTGAGCGCGTTCTGGTCACGCCTCCTCCTTAAATATCCATAATAGCCCGCCCCACATGGGCTGCTCCAATGAGACTGTGCACAGGATTATGGGAGTTGTAGTACCAGAACAATTCATTTCCACAGATGGAGCGCAATTCACTGTTGGGAGTTACTAGCCCTGAATGGGCCGCTGTTCGCGGGCGTATCCTCAATCCTGCACTGCTGCTCCACACATGAAGACCGGTGGACTTTGAAACGCGTCAGGCATTGACGGCGGGACAGCTGTTTAATTGGAATCTGTTTTGCTGGCGATATCCATACCTAATAAAGGCCTTCGGCTCAACACTGCTGGTTGAGTGCTTCTTGCCCGGCGGGCACCCTTGGAGCATTAATATATATATATATTTACATTTGAGGTGTGCAGATCTAGAGTGTCGCAGGTGTTCAGGGTGCTCCTGTATAGGGTGCTCTATACAGGAAGTGCTTTCCACCTAAACTTGAGAACTACTCAGAGTTACCTGCTTCTTTTTTGCATAATTTATGCATCACTCTATGCCTGAAAGGGTCTTGTTTTGACTTATACTAGGTACTCCCCTGTTTCTGGACAAAGCTATACCTCTCTGAAGAGCTCTAATGAGAGTGAAACCGTGTCAGGGGTTGCTTTTACTCATTTAAGGTTGTCTTGGCATGAATGGCACTGTGCTAATCCTATGCTTAAGACTTTGATAGAAAAGCAGACATTTGAGGTGAGCAGATCTAGAGTGTCACTGGTGTTGAGGATGCTCTATACAGGAGCTGGTTTCCACCTAAACTTGAGGACCACCCAGAGTTATCTGCTTCTTTTTTGCATTATATATATATATATATATATATATATATATATATATTCACTGAAAAAACCATAGGTTTCACACATGTTATAGTTAGCGGAAATTTTACTGATAAAAAACCAATGAAATTCCCCCGTTATAGTTAGTGCAGGCAACTATAACTCACGCGACCGCAATCCTCTGCTGATGCTAATACTGTATTTAGACACTTATTTGCCCATGTCTTCTTCCATACATTTTTAGCTATACATATATTACAAATATTTTTTTTTCATAAAGACACATATATCATCAGCAGAAGATTGCGGTCGCGTGAGTTATAGTTGCCTGCACTAACTATAACGGGGGAATTTCATTGGTTTTTTATCAGTAAAATTTCCGCTAACTATAACATGTGTGAAACCTATGGTTTTTTCAGTGAATTTGCAAGGTTTTTTAAATGCTAATTCCTAACTATAACGTGTGTGAAACCTATGGTTTTTTCAGTGAATTTGTACGGTTTTTTAAATGCTAAGTTACTTTACGCCATTCGTGGCGTGCGCGCCCACTTAACGCAGTTCGTTCCGTGCGCGCACGGTGCGCTTCGCGCACCGTGCGCGCACAGTGAGCACGCGGTGCGCTTCGCGCACCGCGCGCCCACTTTACGCAGTTAGTGCCGTGCACGCACGGTGGGCACGCGGTGCGATGACAAAGCAAGAAAGCACGTCAACAAATCTGTTTCTGCTTTCCTCCGTGACTATGGTATGGGTGCCATTTACCACAACAACTTGCGTTATGACATGCAAGACATTTATAGAGGAGATGGTGTGCACTTCAATGATGAAGGGAACAGAGTCTTCCTCTTGAACCTTAGACTCTGCATCGGTACTTACTTGTAGGTACCACTAAAAAATCATTTCATAAACACAACGGCTCTTTTTAGAGCCCCCTAATATCTAAACACTTAAATCTGATTTTCATTTTTTTTTTTTTTTCTACCGTACGCTTACCGTAAGCTTACCGTACGCGTACCCCGTGATTTTTTTTAAAATCAATAAATGTTTTTTTTGTACTTTTCTGTCCTTTTTTGACCCCCTTACAAATGTTAGGGGGTCTGTAACTCTCCTCATTGCCCCCTTTCCTTGTTTTCACTCTTTTTTTTCAGAGTGAAATACACAAAATGGCGGCCGCCGCTTCCTGGTTTCGGCCGATTCGAATGTTTACTAAGATCTAAAAGCCAATCAGAATCGCGCTCGCGCACGCCACCGTACGCTTACCGTAAGCGTACGGTAAGCGTACCGTAAGCGGGCTCAGATATATATATTGATTTAAAGGCTATTTTCTCAGAATCTACTGAACAGATTTACACCAAACCTACAAAAGGCACTTCCTTGACCTAGGGACTACCTCTCTGCCAAATTTTGAGTAATTCTGTTCAGCCGTTCGGGCTGTAGCTCGTTCTAAAGGTCCTATGGAAAAATGCATGGGAAAAACGCGTTTTGGGACCCCCCTTTTATCTCAGCCCCCGCTTGACGGATCCCCCCGAGACTTTCAGGGTAGGAGCGGAGCGTAGCGCCCCACCTATTTTGAGAAATTCGCGAGGATTCGTCGAACGGCGCCAAAGTTATTCAAAATAGAATGTTGAGGTTTTCCTATGGAAACGTGGTCCTAACTATAACTACCTACTGGCGACCGCCAGTAGGTAATATATATATATATATATATAAAGTCACCGAAAAAAACAAAGGTTACAGGGATGTTCTAGTTAGGTTGACATTTTACCCACACAAAATCACAGAAATTCAGCAGTTATAGTTGTACTTCTTGTTATGGTCATCTTAAGAAACTATACCTCACGGCTTAAAGTTATGTAACTGCACGAGTTATAGTTTCTTCAGCTAAGTATAACAATAACTAATAAATGTAGGTGATTTTGTGTAGCTAAAACGTCAACCTAACTATTATATCTCTGTAACCTTTGTTTTTTCAGTTATTTTCTATGTTTTTTTCTTAACATAAAGTAATATATAATTGCCATACATTAATACAACCACAGCCACTCATGGCCTGTGGCCCTAGGTGATAGCTGTAGGGTCTGGTCTGCAGTCAACCCTCTGCATGAATCCAACCCCACGCTGCGCACAGCCTTTGCCTGTGCGCAGCGTGGGTATGGTGAACGAGTGGATGAGGTTTTTTCACCCAATTGGGATTCGAATCCCCTGCGGGGACCGGCAGATCTGCAGACGATCCCTGTCCCCAGAGATCTATACATTTCTTTAACAACTCCCTAACTACTGAACAAGATTAAACAAAATCACAAAAAGGACTCTTTCTAGACCAAGATCTACCTTTCTGCAAAATTCGGTGTAATTTCATTCAGAGGTTTGGGCTGTAGTAGTGTCTAAAAACTGCAAAATCCTCATGGACATTGCATGGGAAAAAGCGTTTTGGGACCCCCCTTTTTCTCGGTCCCCGCTTGATGAATCACCCCAAAACTTTCCAGACACCAGCTGAAGTACATAGTACACTAGTTTTGAAAATGTTTTGCACATTCGTCAAATGGCACCAAAGTTATGAGCAAAACAAAAAAACGCTTTGTCTGTGGGAAAAGTTGGTCCTATCTATAACTACCTATTGGCTATCACCAGTAGGCGATAGTCACAAATAAAATTATATATATATATATATATATCTATATATATCTATATATATCTATATATATCTATATACACACACACATACATATACATATTTACACACACAAAATCATTTAATACATTGTCTGAGTCACAATACCTACTGGGGCTTCACCCTTAGTTCACAATGTACCAGCACACTGGCTCCACTCTACGATATTTTCTGCACAGTTGGCAAGCAGTGTAAGCGGAGCGCAATGTCAAAGACAGAGTGTGCTGTGCGTAGTCAAGAGAGTAAAGAATGGCACAAACATCTGTGATCATAGTTTGCTTATGCAGAGGAGGGTGGATGCCTGTGAATCTACAGCACTACAAGCTGCATACATAACATGTTACCCTGTAAAACCATCAATTTGTAGCATGTGTGGCAGCAGATACACATGCTAAGGATAGAGAAGAAAGCACAGAAACCTCAAAGGGGTCTAAACGTTTAGAGATATAATAATGGATGAACCTTTTCCATTTAGCCATGTAAGATGAGCGAGTAGTTGGCTTTCACGCCTCCCGCAGGATAGGCGTACATTCACCTGGAATTGTGAGGTAGCCAAATCCTAAGAACTTCGGTGTTGGATCTAGAGGTTCAGCTGTTTGGAATCTGGATGTCTTAACTGACCCTGATGCAGAGTGAGATGGTCCAGCTTCAGTGGGAGCTTCTTGTGGGATTGACTGGCACAGCGAGAAGCAATAAATAACCAGGGTTGTCCTACCCAAATTGGTGCCACTATGAGGGTCATGGCATCTGCCTCATCTTCCTCATGTATGGGATGAGGGGAAGAGACAGGAAAGCACAGGCAAATATACCAGACCGGACCAGTTTATCTATAATGCACAGCGTATGGACTGTGTGTGTGGGTGCCTTGAGGTGAGGTTTTTGTAGTTTTCACAAGTGGCAGAGATGTATTGCTGGAGTTCCCCACTGCTAGAATGATCTATGAAGGGCTTCTGGTGGAGTTCTCACTTATGGATTTGTTAATGAGTCAGTCTCTACTCCTCGCCAATGCTCTGCCAATAGGTGAATCTTGTTGTGGGTTGCCCAATACCAAATCTCCTGAGCTAGCTTAAAAAGCTGGGAGAACTGGATATCACCTACTTATAAACATAGAGCAAGGCTGTCATGTTGCCTGTCTTTATTATTACTGTTTTACCCCGCAGAAGTAAAAGGATCACGTTTAGTGCTAGCCTGATGACTTTGAAGCTCTAGGTAGTTTGTGTGGTGCCCTGGTGTTGAGAGGTCCCGGTGCCTTGGTCAGTCATGTCATGAAGGTGAGCTCCCCACCCCAGTGTCTTGCGAGGCATTCTTGTGAGGGTGTGTGTGCAGCCTGCCGTACAGTACAATTGCTACACATGAAGTCATCATCCCCAATAGTTTCATGACAGTTTGAACAGTAATGGGATAATGTGTTTGAAAAAGAGGCAATAGATGTTGGAATCCCATCACCCTCTGTTCATTGAGGTATATTTTGCCTGTCACCGCATTCAGGATAAGCCAAAAGAAGTCAGAACTTGCTGTGGCTCAAGATTCAATTTTTTTCACATTGATGTTGAAACCGAAACTGTAAAACAGAGACCCTGCTTTTTGAGTATGTGTCAGGTATTACAGTATGAAATATGTGTATGGTGTTTCTACAGCAGCATGCTGCTACCACTGCTAGTCAGTTTGTAATCACCCTTGGAGCTGTGGTGATTCTGAAGAGTAACACCTTAAATTGGCTGTCATCCACTTACCACGAACCAAAGGTAATGATGATGCATAAGTAGACAGATATAAAAGCAAGCATCTTTTAAATCCACCACTAATATGAAGTAGTTTTGGCATAGCAGCTGGATGACATCTTGCAAATAGGACATGTGAAAGTGATTAGAGAGGATGAACCTGTACAATGCCTGGAGGTCGAGGATCGGCTGCAGGGAGCCGTCCTTTTTCGGCATTAAAAGCGTAGGCAAAACACACCTGCCTATGTTGGTGTGTATGTATTGGTTTTATAGTGCCCTTTTTTGTAAAAGCACCTGAACCAATTCCTTCAGGAGAAGAGGCCCTGAACTCAGTGCATGGAGGTGGGGTGGGAAGGGTTGTGTGACATTCAAAGCAGTAACCTTCACACAGAGGAGAGAACCCATTGATCTGAGGTGATATTTTGCAACTGAGCAAAGAAGTGCCTCAGTCTTCCCCCAACAGATCTGATGCGGTCAGGGAAAATGGAGGAGGAGTCAATGTTTGCAGCTGAGGAGCCCCGTGCGGAATCACTTCTGCATTTCCCACACCATTTCCCCTTTAGCCCCTCTTTGGAATGTCTTAGGTTGCTGGAGGTCTTGAACGGACTTTTGGTACAGAGGTCTCTGACTTAAGCCCTTCAATTTGGAACCTCCCCTGCTTTGCTGTATACGAAAGGCAAATTCGGGACTGCAGGATGTAGGGTGCCCATGGATCTAGAGTTGTTGGTGTGCTTTTTGATTTTTGAGTCAACCTGATGGCCCAACAAAAGCAAAAATTGAAGAGATGCTGGTGCAGCTCAAACCTAAACACTGACTCCCTAAGCCAGACATGCCTGTGGAGAAGGATGCTGGGATTAATACCCCTTGTGGCTATATCTGCCTAGTGGAGGGTGCATCTAAAATTGGCATCAGTGATAGTTTCCCCATCAGCAACCAACTCTTGTCCTCTTTTCCCTTTGGTTCCGGTCGAACCAGGAGAGGAAACCCACAGAACTGGCAAAAAGCTAGTGTTTGACAACCCCAAGCACTACTTTCTTTCCTGCATCATCAATTCATTTAGACTCCTTGTCAGGTGAAGGGACAGCCCATATTGCCTGTGTAGACTATTTTACGGGTAGTCTGCACAAACAAATTAGTTGGTGACAATTAGTCCTCAAATATAAGTCGGACTATCTGGGATAGGCTTATATTTTTTCTCCCCACAGTGATTTACTATCATGATTATCATCAGCTCCTTAAAGTTGTTGGTGGCAGACCCGAGCATTCCCTGGAGCATGGGAAGACAGTGGACTGTACGCTGCTCCTTAGACAGGGATTTAACTAGGAAGCCGCCCTGATGATGTTATGCGGTCCTTTATATTACTTCATGATATGGAGGAGTATCATATGCGGGGATGGCTTGGTATAGTAAGGCTGTACATCTGGATCATCTTGCGGGTCTACCACATAGTCTTTCCAGGGATCATCTCCCTCCTGTGACCTAAAGGGCTCATCATAGGGGCCCTGTGGGTAGTAGGGGACGCCTGGGTCTGAGTTACTGTTGTGCGGCTCAGAAGAAGATTGCAGGGTAGTGATAGTGGAGGAGGAACTGTGGATGGTAATGGGAAAGGTGTAGGGATGGTGGCCAAGTCTTTCACCCTTTTGGGGCTTGGAGACTTGGAAGGTTTGATTCGTGGTTCCTCCTGTAGGGACAGCCAGTGTTTCTTTGAGATGCGGATTTTTCGGCTTTGCATCAAGGATTCCAATAGCCTTTCGTAGATAGGCCCCTTCAGTTTTTAAGAAAGTTGCAGCAGAGGTTTGGGGTCAATTTCAGCTCAGTATGTGGCTTTCCACAGTCTCAGGCGGAGGCAGCGATGTCCGGTCCTGCTGGGAGGGGACTTTGCAGGTGTTTACCTAGCCCCTTGAACCCATGGCAACCCAACTGGAAGTGTGCAACCCGAAGGTTTGTGCTGTTTCTGGCTCAACTCTGGGTTGAATACCCAATTTGAGTGGGAACAATCCTCGAAGATTGTTTGGGAGGTCGAAACTGACTTTGGGGAACAGTTGGCACTCATAGTGTTGATTTGGTCTTCAGCGCCGAAACTTGCACATGCTGTACTGCTTAAGGAATTGGACCTTCTTCTCTACATCTTACTCCTTAGAGAAGATGAACCACAGACTTTCTTCTTCTTGAGCCACCGGAATGACAGAGGGCCTCCTATGAAGAATGCCTTTGCATCTTGGGATAGGCCCACATTCTTTCCCCTCCAGGGAAAGAAGTGAGTGGAAAGGATTAAATTCCATAATGTTGCCCTAGTCAAAGAAGCCTCAGGAAGACTCAAGAGCCTGACAGCTAAAGGCAGCAATGCATTTAAGTGCCCCAGCCATTGACCTTCTGGCCAGAAGCCCAGGTATCGTGACCGGCAGCTTTCATCGCTGCAGGTAGTGCTGTTTTCGACACATGGTTGAAAGTGGGAGTCACACAACCCAAGAAAGAAAACCCAGCGTATATCAACACGTCTGTCTCAGAGCAACGCTCCCAAACGACCAAGCCTGAAGCGGATGCAACAATCTGAGGAGGAGCCAATCTGCTGGAATATTTTGGACCAAGGGTTGAGTCACAACAGGTCTTGCAACTTCGATTTCTTTGAATAAAAACAAGTAACACACTTCTGGGCCAACACAATATAGGTAGGAGTATGCAGAGCATGTGTATCTACAGCCACACATGCCACAAGCACACATACATACACATGCTAACATATATATACTCTGGACATTGAGGAAAGTTAGCTGGACTCCCTGAGAATAATGATTACATGCAGGACAGCCTTTTATGTAGGGTGAGCCTGTGTTTCATTGACAACTTTGCACTTTTTCAAAGTTGCAACGTTTTCACCCATTTACCTTTACCTTTTGGAGAAATGAGGGCCTGCAGTAGAATTTGAAATGGATCAAGCAATACTTTCACACCTGACTGCACAGGGGTATCGCGATCAGATAAAAGGCACATTTTACGAAAGAGTAAAGATAAACGTCTACAAACATGAAACTTTCAAAGTCGAGGAATTTTCTATTTTCTCATAGCTGTAGCAATATAATCCACCTCTACTCTTTCTACTTTGACCTGCATTTGAACCTCTCCCTGTTCTTCTATCCTGCTCATTCGGCTCTCTTCTCCTTTCACCCCCTTCTCACCACACATTTCTTTCTTTGTCTTTCCAAGATCACCTTCCTCTCCCTTCTCAATACTTTTTACCCTGAATAACTGCTCTCTGTGATATAATTTGTCAGCCTTTGAAGCCTTTCTTCCTGTTCCCTTATCTTCTCCTTACTGGCAACTGATACGCTAATTCAAAAACTATGTTATACAGAATTGTATCACAATTTATATTAAAAAGAAATGTAAAAAGGCAACACCTTCCAGAAACAATACAAAATAATACACAAGTGCTTCCCAAATCCCATCTATTTTCATATTATTTAAATGTACACAAATGATCTGCTCTGATTACTAAAGCTAGTGACAGCTGTAGCAAGGCATATTTTGACACGTATCAGCTGTGTTACAGAACTTGCTGTGGTCGCAGCAAATGTCTGCAGCATCAATGTCTGGCCCCACCATCTGCCAGAAAACCGCATCGTGTGGAATCTAAATATTACGCAAAGCATTCTTCGGCATCTCCACTCCCTGTTTCCAAAGATGCTCCACTGCAGTGGTCTCCATAGACAATGGAACATTGCTGCACACTAGGTATAATCGATCAGTGTGCAGTTCCCAAGTGTAAGTGGGAGTGTTCAGGTCTGTGAAAAAGTGCCCTCACACACCCCAAAGGATGTTATGCTTCATCATATGGGCCTGCTCCTCGTCGATTAATGCACACTCCAGAAGCGTACGCTTCACGTGCAAGCATCAGGTGGGGATTGTGAGGCTATCTTGAGAGTTGGTGGTCTATTTTTTAATCACAGACAGTGCGCCTCTCCGATCCAAAACGGTTGCAGTATTTTCTAGCCTTTTCCCAGTGCCCTGACCTTTGCTGATCACTGACAGACAACCCTTTTAACAGGATCCTTTGGTTGACCTGGATAGTCAGCAGTGCTTGAAACGCTACTACAGAAGCGCAGGGGCTCCCCATTACCAGAGTACCTGGCTAATACTAAGAAGTGCATTACTCACCTATAAAAAGCTGTGCATCTCTGCCGAGAAATGCTGGTACATTCCTTTTCAAATTTAAGAAGTGTAGGTACTGGGTACCTGACAATATCTGCCATTTAAAAGCACTATTAGTCAGCAAGTTCTGCATTCTTAGGCAAGGAATTTTTCCCATTATCCGACTGCATAGGAAGGAACATCACTGATTTCCCACCAAAACCATCTTTAAAAGAAGCTAAGCAAGAGGACTTAATTTCCCATCAACCATTTGCACATCACGCTATGTGCTCCTCCCTGCCCCAGGACCCTCATAATGGAGACTGCAGCACGTACTCACCAAAGGCAAGCCCGTCAGCGCCCATCTGCACATAGACCATAACTAGCAGCAGGAACCCTAGTTCTGCTCCTACCAGCCGCTGCCCGACATGCTCTCAAACCCAGCCACCGATTCACTGCAATGCTGCCACACTGCACCACACAATATGGATAATGTTCACATGCTCCTCCTGCAATCTCTCATCCTCTCTGCCATGCCCTACACCCATCACTGCTGCACAAACAGCACTCAGCACTCCACTCACTCCAACTCACACGAGCCACCACCAATGCAACACACCATACTCGCATACAGGGTTCTCAACACCCACTTGCCTACCAACCATGCCACTGAGATACAGGACATAATAAAAGACCACACTCCGGACCTGCTGTTCCCCATCAAAACATGGCTAAACCCAAAATCAGCTATGGAAATCGCTATAGCCATTATCAATGGCTACAAGATCGCTTGCACATCCCTGGAGGCAGAGACACCATCAACTGCACCATCTGCACGGACCACCCCCCAGCTACATGGAACACCTCATGTTCCAGATACACATAACAGTCGACTTCCCCCTAGGCGGAACTTTCGTATACAGACCATCAGGACCCCACGCCACTTTCAACAGCTACATCACTGACTTACTCAGATCCCTCATCATCAAAGCCAGCTCCTTCATCCTCCTCTAAGACCAAGTTTCACCAAGAAGGTTGCACCGACCCACTGGCGTAACACTTGACGGGGCCTCCCTGCAAGGTACGTGGAGGGGCCCCCTCTGGGCTCAATCAGGAGCTCTCCGGCCAGAGTGCTGTGCTGAGGGAGCCCCCTGGATTTTGGGGGCCCCCGCACTGCGAGGGCTGCGGGGGCCTGTGTTACGCCCCTGCACCGACCCAAACTCTATGGCCCTGCTAGAAATCCTCTGCCTCACCCAGCAAGTTACCAAACCCACTCACACTGCCTAACACCGATTGGATCCAAAGTTCTCCTCAATTAACAATATCAGTCGACAAACCAGAAACTATGACCTGGACAGATCACATCCTCATCAGTTTCTGCATTCACATCCCACGCCATCACAGACCTACCATCACTGGACCCACCCGGTGCAGCTAAAACAAAAATAAAAAAAAGAAGAAGAGGACAGGGATTCCGTCCTCTCCATGCACTGGCCTAAGGACACCAGCAGGTTGCAGAAAGTCATCAAGATCCTCAACAGCTGTAACCCAATGGCAAGAGCCCGACTTCATGCCAGCTGGTACACCAAGGAACTCAGGCTGATGAAACACCACTGCAAGTAACTGCAGTGCAAATGGAGAGCAAGTCAAGACACCATGGATAAAGACATCTTCACATCTGCACTAAGATGCTACCACCAGAAAATACTCAACACCAAGCACACAGCTCTTGCAGACCACATTGACACAGGCACAAACAGTAGCACGAAAATCTTCACCATCAAAGATTTCACTGTGCCTATCGTCGCCTACAGCAAAATCACCCTCTTGCAAGACCATTGCAACAAGCTCTCAGAATTCTTCAGCAACAAAATCACCTCTAGACGTGGCAAGTTAAACACTCAATCAGACCCCATCACTGAAACAACTCAACTTCCTGTCATGGCTTTAGAATGAACTCTTACTTCGTTGACCGCCATCGCCACCATCAAAACCACTGCTTGAATGATGAGCATCCATTCAGGAGCCCATCTGACACTTGCCCACACCTCCCTTCATCAAGAGGCTTACTACTGATCAGCGAAGTACTAACATCCATCCTTAATGCCTACATCGCATCATGCACATTCCAGGCACCTGAAAACATGTTGCTGTCATGCAACTGTTCAAGAAATCATCAGCTGACCTATCCATGCTCTTTAACTACAGACCCATATCCTTTCCACCATACCTGGCCACGGTCTTAGAAACCTATTAACCAAAGCCTTACCGAATACCTCAACAACCAACTCCTCAGAGACAAGCAATCCAGAAATGGGACTGCAACGGGGGGATGGCTGAACTCGGACACACACCCAGCACCTATGCCATGTACCTCAGACTTTTCACTGACAGCCAACTGGAAATGACCACACAAGTCAATTCAATCACTGTACCCTGCTTCCACATCCTGAAGATGCTGAGGAAGATATTCAAATGGCTCCCAAGCAACACCAGACAAACACCCTAGTCACCTACAAGTTGGACTAAGAGAACACCCTCTAAGTCAGGATCACCAAGCAACTCACCAGAAGGCTATAAACCTTCCAGAACTTGGCAACCAACCAAATCCTCAACCTCCCACACAGAATTCACATCACACCTCAATGAGGTTCACGGACTCCCGATACACAAACATGTTAATTTCAAACCCCTCACATACACATTCAAAGCTCTATGCAACTCAGGCCCCACCTAGCTGAACAGTCGTGTGTCTTTCCACCAACCGCCCAGACACCTTAGCTCCACAGAACACCTGCTTGCACACATCCCAACATAGTCAGAGCAGATCAGGAGGACTGACTTATTTTACATTGTTCCTTACGTCTGGAGCAACTTCACACTCCACATTGGAGCCTCTTCCCCTCTTCTTGAATTCTGAAAAAAGTTAAAGACCTGGCTTTTCAATGAATCAACTTACCCTAGGCAGGGCTAGGAACACGCACACCTGCCCAGCGCCAGGATACCCTTGTGGTTTATGGTGCACTTTACAAATACACATAGCAAGCAACAGGCTCTCGCCAAGATTCTGTTCTAGCATTGCGTCAAGTTTGACCCTCAAACCTTTCCCAGAAGAATTCCACTTCAATAGAGAAAACATGGCGATGCTGGCATGAATATGTGGCATGGTCATAGGTTGTTATATTCCAGGCATGCACTGTCTCAACAAGTAGGCTCATTGCTACCTACTCTCTGGTGGGCTGCTCGTCACTCATGGGCAAGACAAAGCTCACGTCACTCTAATACAGATTGCAGGGAGTTTCTAAGCATCACCTGCAGCCCATCTATTATTACTGTACCTTTTATATATAGTGCAAGAAGCACAATAAATTGGCAGCATTCATTCAATTTTAGCTCATGCTTAAACTAATTTTGTATTCAAAGCTATGAAGCAGTAATTCTGGAAAAACTCTTCCATAAAATAAATCCCTCTTGTGGCAGCTGTTGCTTCATCTGCCTACAATGTCAAACCCAATGCGGTCAAAGGAGCAGAACAATAACTTGTAGCAAAACTAACTGAATACTTTACTCGAGGTCATAAGATAAAACCTAATACAGGTTTGGTTTTACTTTATCGACTTAAGTAAGGACTTATTTGTGCACAACAGAAAATATTGAAGTTCCTCCACATACTCTTAGATGAATATTTAAGAGGATTGTCTTTTTTTATGCACAGCGCCACTGGCATCGCCCAGAGACCATGTGTTGCTAAATTTATGCAGATCACTCAGCAACCCATAATCCCAGAAAAAAGGACCGGGGCCAAACTCGCAGGATGCCAAGTGTTCAAGTTACATTAGAAAAGAAGTTACAGGAAAAGCACCAGGGTATCCAAGAAGGAGCCACAAATGGAATTGAACAATGTGTGCTCTAATTGAGGATTATGTTGGAGTTTGTTGAAATCCAAATTCCAATTTCTAACCCTGGAAAGAAGGGATGCATCTTGAATTTGAGCCACTGAAATTCAGTTTGCAAGCTGTGGACTGTGCTGAAAAATAAATATGTTATAGCCCAACTGATCTTGTAAATACGACAATAGTTAGGCTATATTGTTCGGAAAATTAAATTGTAATAATCCACTTTTTGATTCATTTTCAGATTCATAGAATGATGGAAAAAAAGACCACTGGTCCCAATACGCCTGCTCGTTTCCATACTTTTATGCAATACTTGGGTTTATTTCGCAGCTTGATGCTGCTTGGCCTCACCACATCCTGCTGTCTCAAGAAACCATTGCAGCTTTCTCAGTAAAATACAACTGCATCTCTGCTTAAACACCAAGATCCCCTTCTACTTCTGTGTCTTATCAGATCCACATCAGGACCGAAACCTATTTAAGGCACAGGAGTAGGAAACTTTGGCTCTGGACACCACTGTAAGCTCCAAACACAATATGAACCGTTCACCTGGGAGCAATGGTGAAAGAGACGGAGTAAGCCAGTTTCAATGGGTCCTCAGTGAATGCATAAGTGCCCTTGTGAGGTCAAGTTTAAAAAAAATGTTTTTGGTAAACCTAATGTCTCTTCATACGCAGATTCTGCAAATACCGCACAATTATTTAATTTCATGAACAGCTATGCAAGGATTTTGGTCACTAGGTAAGTTAGGATAGGCAATGCATTTACTCACTAGACTGACCACACATACAACTGAACTTATTGGAAGAACCTACTGATGATGCAGGTGACAAGGCACACTTCCCTCTGCTCCCTAGTCGTTCTTCTAATTTTACAACAGTTAAACAGAAAGAACAAGAGCACTGTAAAGCACTGTATATGCACATACAGTTTGCTCCCTATGTACAGGCAAGTTGGGTCACAGTTGCTGGAGGAAATCTCAATAAACTACTATAACAAATTTGAAAGCCACCAATGGATTCAAATCCAATAGTGCATAATAAAAAAATTGCTTCCAATCAATTCAAGCACATTGCATCACAATGTAAACCCCAAAAGCTTCCTTTAGAAAAACACAGCATCTGGCATGGGCAGAAACCTAATAAATGAATAATTGTCCTCTGCAGTGAATAGGTGTAGTCTCCTTGACATTAAAAACGGTGCCTGTACAATCCAAAAAGTCTGCTAATGTTTCTTCCCAACACATGATTTCCACTAACTTGCATGGTATTATTTGCGGTCCGGCAGTGGGCAGCGGCTCATCTTGTGAACCTCCACTCAACACTGCCAAGAACGGAAAGCCGTAATTGTAAATCCAAAGAGTAATGTGGAAAAGACCATAAATATTCCCCGATTATGTATTCAACCTAGTCTGACGCACATGGTGGATGCAAAGTTTGAAAACATACCAGTGTATGGATAACAGCAGGCCATTGTAAATTATAACAAAACTTATACCACATTTTCCAAAGACTTCATCTCCTTTAGAGGAGACAATCATGCACAGATCACTAAAGACAGACAGCACACAAAGCGTTTTGATCATAACAATGATTATCGTTCCAATGTACTGACCCCACTTATACACCTTTATTGGAAAATGACCAAACAAACTATAGGATTCAACTATTCCTACTGACTTACACGAATGAGGACCACATTCCGTTGATTTTTAAGCTCCCAGACTACCATAGTTTTACATTTTCGATTTATGTAGATTTTTTTTGTGGATCTCTTTATTCTTCAGAACTATGGCCATCTGTAAAAGTAAGCCTTCAGCGATTGAGGGGTTCCTGTCTTTCAAATGACCCAGGTAATATCAATGAACACTCCTTTAATCGTGAGACGGTTTGTGGGTCAAGCCATGATCTTCCTTAGTATGTTGGCTGACGCCACAATAGAAAGCTCTTCGATCTGATATACGGGCTTTTGAATTATAACGGGTCAGCTTCTCGCTTTCAAGATTTGTATATGGAATCCCATGTTCTCTCTGTTCTGTACTCCATATTCTTTTTTTTGTGTGTTTAGGTAGAAAGGGGCACCACAGGTACATTAGTGATGAAACCATCTTGCTACTAATGTGAACTCACTTAAAACGGGACGTGTTCATTATGATGTTTTGTGTATAGTTCCCACTGGAAGCTGTTGTATTGAAATCCTGGTATTCACTGGTTTACAGCGAAACTGTAGTTTTTTTACTCCGGTGATGTTGCTTCAAGAGCGACCACAGACTTACGGCTGACAGTTCTGCAGTCCTCGCTCAAAGCAGATACCTCTTTCGAAAGCCATAGCATTGACTAGAGGGATTGAGGAGTGTGGCTGGGAGGTGGTTAGTTTGGATTTGGAAGGGGAAGAGGAGGGTACTACTGAGGATCATGGGAGAGGGTGGCAGAGCTTCAGGTTTATTTTCTTTGCATTTGGGCAGGAGAGGCAAGGGTATTAGGGTGGTCAGAGAAAAGTGACAGGATTTCAGGAATACATATATTTAATATGTGAGAAGGGTGAGATGCACAGAAGGGGGTGGGGAGAAGTATGTGATTTTTTAATAAGTATGGCTTTCTTGCCTCAGTGCGTGTCACCTGAGCAGAGGAACATAATCTGGCCAGAAGGGGGTTTAATGTCACTACGTGGGGCTTTGCAACTCAGGGTTTCAAGGGATTTCACAGGAAATCTCACACATATATAGTGAAGGCTGCCTTGACTATATATGTGTGAAACTTTATTTAAAAAAAAAAAAAGAAAATAAAGACCAGAATCACAGCCTTGTCCTTTTTTTGGTTATTGTTGTGGTGCATCGCTACGCCTTACATTGTCATTTATAACCATCTTTTGGTTGATGCACTTTGGCAGCAGGTGCTTGTATTGTGTGCACCCGCTGATATACATTCATACTTGATGATAATATTTGGAACAACGGGTCAGGCGCAGTTTCCACAGTTTGTGGCCTTTGCTCCACTGGTTCTGATTTCACAGAAAACTCATGCTTCACTCCAATTGTCTAACTATTGATGGAGTACATGACCATTAAACCATCTAATTAATTTGGGTTGAGACTTAGAAAGCACAACGTAAATGACGGCAACTTGATGCTGGGGTTAAAGTGAATAAACGGGAAACAGAGGGAATATCTGATAATTACCTTGACCTTCGTCCATGCAGAAAGTGAAGTCATTTTAAGCCACCATTTACAAACCATGCCTTTAGGCATCCAAGCTCAGTTGCAGTCATGGTTCCACTTGAGTGAGTTAGGGGTGTTTACTTTATATTTGGACAATCCAGTTCAATCATTAAACGCCAAGAAATGGTATGTTATTTTCTTATTTTAGAGGTAAAGGAAATTAACTACCCAATCAATGCAGGCCTCCTGTAAAAATATTTTTGTGGCTATGAAGTTAATTTGAAAAGTTCATATGTCGATACATCACTGCTGCAGTTTTTTTTTTAGCAGATAGGCTTTTGACAATCTTCTCCTTTGATGCATTTCGTATGCCCCGCTTTTGTAACAGTGTCTGTCGTTTGTCTTGTCCCGTCAATGGCGCAGCCATCTCATTTGTTTTTTCTTTCTAGAACATTCCTCAACTCTTTAAACGATGCTGGCGAACAGCGGTGGTTTCCCAGAAGATTTTAACCTGAGATTTGGATGTACTTATCGAAATCGGAACAAGCGCCTACCTGGACTAGAAACCTTTTTTAGAAGACAAGAATAAATAACATTTAAAGTTATGGCAGGAAAAGGGATTTTCGACGACAGGGCCTTTGGAAACACGAGCTGCTTCTCGAGGCTTCAGCTCGAGATGCCTGCACTCGTGTCGGTGCCATGATGCTTGCTGCTCGAGGACAGATTTTTGGGAAGCGCGGAAGGGGTGATCTCATCTACGTTCACTTACGTCATCTGCCAAGGCGGATGCCACGTTGAGTACAGGTGCGGGACTCTGCCGCTCGTAGTAATGCAGCTTCTCGTGAATCTGAAAGAGTTGGGACACACGGATTAGTTCACGCTGTTAAATAATAGCAAACCTATGCATGCGCTTAAATATGAGCATCGGTAAAACACCTACACAAAGAGCAGTCACGGACAGAGGAGTTCAGCTCCTCAGAACAATACATTAAATGGAAACTGTGTTCACCTTATACATGGTTTAGAGAAAAAGAACACATTTGATTCCGCTCTTGCGTTTAACATCTTTCAAGTTGTACATGCCTATTAAAACAAGTACATAATATATTTTATCATAAGAAAAAAAAAATACATTGCCAAGTGATGGTGAGACTGAAGCACAGTTGACATTAGGGTTCCCGATTTTAGAATATTGCAGCTGCTAATTGTTCGTGAGGGCACCCCCCCTTGCAACGGCACTAAACGTGAAAAAGAAAATGTCAATTAAATGATTTCATTGACATGTTGATTTTCCAGCCAGGATAATTGGGGGGCGTGTCCTCTTCTGCTGCCGATTGTAAGCAAAGAGGACTAGGGGAGCAAGATGCACCTTCCAAAGTACGCATGTCAGTTTGGTCGGCTCTCTTGATTCAGTCAAAGTGACATGCTCACTTTTCAGCTCTCCAATCAACTGTCTGAGACAGCTGGGTGGAGACAGGCACAGGCGGACGCCTGAAAGAGAGTCCAGCTAGGACGCTCCATCCAATCCCGGTGCTGCTCTCATGCTGGTGTGAGTGGTGCCAGGATTGGTTAGTGGAATTTCCTGGAGGCTGGAGACTGCAGAGACGACAGAGAAGGACCTCGGACCCGCAGCAGGCCAGGTGACTATTTTTTTAATTATTTGCCATTGGCCTTGCCTGCATGCATGCACCCATCCACCCACTCACCGACCAGCCACTTAGTTGCCTGCCTCACCAGTGCATACATGTGCCAGCCGCCCCTGTAATCGTGAATAAAATCTGCTTAATTCCCTTTTACCTGCACTTAAGAATGGAGGGTCAGTTTCAGAGAGATGTCCATACAAGTGGTGATGACGCCCCATCACATATGCTGCTGAAGCTTCAGCTGCAAAGTTACCACTGTTATACTGATGAGTGTCATGCTCTACGCTACACCTATTATTAAGGATACTTGCTCGGTAAAGCTGGTCGGTTCACATCAATCATCAAATAAGGTCGATAGAGGGGTAGCCCCAGAATAAACCACTGAGTTGTCACTCAGTAGGACTGTAACTTTGGCTCTGCCTTCACAACATACCAGAAGGAAGCACAACTGTTCCAGTCCCTATGATTGACAGCAGCAGAAAAGAAAGTGACCAGCACAGGTGTGATGGGCCCGACCCCATGACACCAGCACTGTTAATACCATTTTTGGGAGTGGCAGTTCACTCAGTGGTCTGTTAACAAGTGGAGAGTGAATTGGTGGCCCTCAGTTCTCTGACAGATCGCTGTGCAACCTCGCTCCCAAGTCATTACCCTACAGTCAATGATGCAGCTTTGTCAGGCCTAGTATATCTGTGCTCACACACCCAGTAACTAGGACAGTGCAGAAACACCACATGGAAAATCATCCTTCAGTTTAATGGAAACAAAATAGAAAGGTTCAGGTTGCACGTCACACTGAAATGTATGAGCTCAGGGCCTCCCACCGAGAAACAGGATGCCTCTGTCCTTGGTTTTCAGCACTACTCACTGGTGAGGGCTTCACCAACTTGCAGTGAGCACAAGAGGAAAAAAATATGAGGGTAAGTTAGTCATGTTTTCGTAGTTGGCGAGGAGGGGAAGAGAGATTATATATGTGTTTGTGTGTGTTGGTCACCTCCTGGAATTTGTGGGAACACACCACCTGACATCTCATGGCTGTCAGCCCCCGACATCTGGTGGCCAACATAGTTGCCACTTTTTGGTAGCTACACCAAATGAGGGTCCCATGGCATAAAGTGGCCTTCAACCAAAATACATCCACAGCATTATGGAGACCCTCATATAAGGTTGCTCTGAGAGGCCATGACAAAAAGCACTAATAGTTATATCAAGAGCTTTTCTTTTGATACAATACTTGAGCTGACCACTGGCCTGAGGTGGCCATCACTGGCATGATGTGATCATTCTACTACTGTGCACTACGCTACTATTGGTATGTAATGGCCAATTATGGCTTCCAATATGTATCATGGCATGAGGAGAGTATCGCTGACTTGTGGTGGAAAAGGCTGCCTCAAGCATCCCCGTCATGAGATTATGTGCATGGACGAGTGGGGTATAGTCTTTAAACAAAGGTTCATCAGTACACAAATAATTGATAAAAATGGCACATGGTTAGGATCCGATATAATCGACATACGAAACTAAAGCTAGTAGTTGAGCGAAAATTCCCAAACATTCATTCTTTAGATGGGGGAATTTAGTTGATTTCCCCAAAATAGAAACCTTGAATTTCGGAGCAAAATGTGTATTTTTTCATGGTTCCAGGTTTTCATTTCAGGGTATTTAATTACTTCAGGATTATTGTCATGAGATTCATATTGAAGTAATTAATTTAGAGTCTCAATTGTTTTTATTTGTTTTGGAAAGTACATCGGATGATCTGTCTCATTTCTCCTATGTTAACTTAGTTTTCATTTGTAGATGGTCATGTTGCACTATCTGCAATTATTTATTCTTTATCTATTTTTATAGTCGGTATCTACGTTTTATTTATTTGTTTGGGTGAGACCCCTGTAAGCACCCTCCCCTCCATTTTTCTTTTGTTCATTTTATGAGGGAGATACCATAAGCCCATGGCCTCTTATTCAAAACTACCCCATACTTTCATCTTTCAACTATTTATTTAGTTTGACCCTTTCTGTGGTTTTGTCTCCCCAATTTCTTTTCCTATTACATTACCCTGAGATTTTTGTATTTCCAGGAGATTAAACCAAAAATACCAGGTCTAATTTTTCATTAATGATCGAGCCGATGTCGGAGGACAAAATTATTTTTCTATTATATATTTAATGTTGAAAACTATGCTCCTTTTGGGGAAACAATGCTGATCTTATTGTAGAATACAGATGTGCTGTTACGACTCATCTCGCAGAGCCATTGCATCACCAATATTCAAACAAGCATTGGCAATGCCAATTGGTCTCGGCGTATTAATGAGCTTAGTGGTGTAGTTGCTATTATAAATATATTAATATACTGTGTTTAGTATCAGATGAATAAGTTAGCAGGTTAGCAATGACTTCAGAAGTAGCAGCATAGTAATGCAGCAGTTTTACTAGTAAAGCAGTAAGCATGAGCAATAGAGTAGTGATAGCAGTTAAGTTACCAGGAGAGCAGTGATAAAAGTTATCAAGAGAGCAATAATAGTAGTGTTAGTAAAACAGCAGTCATAGTAGTGTGAGCAGTACAACAGTAACAGAAGTGCCAGGAATAGCAAAGACAACAGTAGGCACTCACAGCAGTATTAGCAGTTAACAGGATAGCAGTAACAGTAATAAAGGAGAAGAACAGAATAGCAGCAGGAGAGCAGTAATAGGGGCGTAAGTAGCTTTGTGACAGCAGCATTAGTAGTAACAGTATAATTCATAAAAAAGTAGTAAGAGCAGTAACATAACATTGGTGTCAGTAGTATGAGAAGCAACAGAGTAATCACAACAGTGACTGCAGAGCTAGGAGGATAGCAGTGATAAACTCCAAACCAAGCAGCAGGCACAAGATCGGCAGCGGTTCAACTCAATCAATAACCTCGATCAATAACGCACTTCCAAAGCTGCTAAAAAAGTAGTTTTTGACGTATTTTACACTTTACCAACCAGAAAAAAAATATTTTCTTTACGTCAACGGCGAGACCTATTGCCTTTTCAATGCTTGTTTAAGGCATACTATGAATTCGTTTTTAGCTCATCTTTGCGCGGGCTGCTGACATTTATTTAAAGGTATGGCAGGTTTAATAAAGTACAAAAATGCAGTGTGCTGGTGTTTTTTAGTGTTGCTTGGGGTCACTTACCTTGGCACTGCTGCATACCTGGATGGTTTGGGGAATTGCGTTTCAATGGGATCCATCTTTTAGATCCTCTTTGATCCTCTGTGTGGCTTTTTGTTGTTTTTCCGTTTATTCGAGACAATAGATATTTAAATAAAAGATGTAGTTTGTATTGAAAGCTTGCGACCCCCGGGAGAAAAGAAAGACAAAACAAGCATCACGGGGCACCCCACTATCCTGCAGTGAGCTGGATGTTGAGGGAGTTGTGTCGCCCTGATGCTGCCATAGTGAGGCGGAGCCCTGTGCCATGACATGCCTGGTGGCGGCTGCCCCAACTGAGAGCCACTGCTAGAGTGTGCAGCGAAAGGAAGTATTTGCGGGAGGGCAAATACTGGGACAGGCGGATTCTGCTGAGGCACGTACCAAATTCTGGTCAATGGAAGCCTGAACCCTAGCGGGGTCCGCAGGACATTGACTGGACCCACCTTTAACCCTGGGCAGCAGCCAGGGCACAGTGAGCGTCACTGCTCCGCCCTTTAGCCTGGATTTTGATTGACGTCAGGAGAACGTGGAAGGAGTCCTGCTTTAGGTCTGACCTATCAAGAGGAGGAAGCACAGCGAACCTAACAGCATGGCAGTAACCAGCTTGTGCATTCCATTTGACATGTGATCGGATCAGGAGAGCAGTGCCCAGCCCTGCTTTCATACTTAATCCTCGGTGGGTTCATTACTGCAGAGACTGACTCGCCTTCAATGAGGCCAGCCTTCGAGTATCTGGTTGAGGCCATCAGTGTCAGACTGAAACTTCTGGCAGTCAGGCACCGCCAGATGGGCCACTTGAGAGGGCCAGTGGATTACACATCCACCCCACACACACACACACCCGCCCCACACACACACACCCGCCCCACACACACACACCCGCCCCACACACACAAACCTCAAATAATCCAAGAGAAATTTCAAACAACTTGAAAGGAAATGGAGAACCACACGTGGAAACACTGGCAGAGACACCTAACAAGGCTGCACTGAGACACTATCACCATTAAGAGAGACCATGAAAAAGTCCATGACTTGAAGAATCAAATCTAGCTCCAACAATGGCATGGAATGTTTTGCCACTGTCAAGGAATTCACCAACACAACAGACGCAACCCAAACCATGACCCCTACACAAGAACTCTGCAACAACCTCTCTGACTTCCACAATTTTTTTTTTCGATCTACAGCAACTTCAAACCTCAGCCACCCCCCCCCTTCGACCTGCCCAGTCTGCTAACCTCATTAACCTAAGACTACCAACTGACGGTATGGAACCCTGGATCCATCGCAGAAATTGCAGCAATAATGAAGACAGTCCACTCAGGGGCTCTCACAGACCCCTGCCACCACCATATCCACAACTTGGTAAGAGCCACAATCAGTGCTGCACTCACTTCCATCATCAACACCTTCCTCAAGGTCTTCCACCTTCCCTGGGACAGTCCCAGATAGCTAGAAACACACCAAAGTCACCAGGCTCCTCAAAACCCCTCAGATGACATTGAAGTACTCAGCAACTACTGACCCATCTCGCTGCTACACTTCCCAGCCAAAGTCATCTAGAAGATCATCAACAGACAACTTTCTGAAAACCTAGAATGCCACAAACTCCTAGACGACTCACAATCAGGATTACGAAACAACCACAGAACCAAAACAGCCCTCATCTTGGCCACAGATGATATAAGCACCATCATCAACCGTAGACAGACTGGCGCCCTCATCCTCCTTGACTGCTCCACTGTTTTCAACACCCTTTCACACCACACATTCATCATCAGACTACACACAGTGGGAAGACAAGGACTAGTACTCAAATGGATAGCTTCCTTTCTCTTTGGAAGGGCACATTGAGTCAGGCTCTTGCCGGTCACATCAGAACAACAAGCATTTGCAATGCAATAGGTCTCGCATTTATACGAGTTTGAGCTATTGGCATTGTAAATGACAATGCTTTTTATTTAAGTTTGGTTTTTTTAAAACATAAATAAAAGGCACTGTCCTTTACAATGCCAATAGCTCAAACTCGTATAAATGCGAGACCTATTGCATTGCAAATGCTTGTTGTGAATAGTAGACGTGCTCCATGCAGCCACTTTGCCTGTCGGCGTTTTGTGCGCTGGGAAAAAAAATCGATTTTTAATTACCGCCATTAAAAATTCTAATTTGCAATTCTTTGGGTGGCCTGATGGATTGGCTGACTGACAGCTGAAATTGACACTCCGGAAGCCTCTTGTGTCGGGCATTTACGGCAAGTTGTATTTGCAGGTAGTTTGTTTTTTCGCTGTCTTGGATTGCACGGGAACCGAGCGATTACTTCAAGAGGCCCTGGGTTAAGTGCAGCGAAAAAAATAACCAATCCACATCCAAATTGCTTCATTAAAAAGACACAGCTTTTGTTGCAAAAAGGGGGTTTCAATGCCCACTAGAAAAGTTAATATTTATTGTTTGGAGCTGGTTTATATAGGCGCCCATAAGCCTGTGGTTTTGAAGGCAAACTTGGAGAAATTCGGAGCCACCTGTTTTTTTAGGCCGCTTCTTTCTGTCGTTTCCCGCAGGGTAATGTCCCAAGACACGGATCTCGTGCAAGGAGCCGCCCTGCGCCTGGAAGGAAAGCGCTCCCGCATCATGGTAAGGAGGCATGCTTTCAGGGTCCAAGGCAGCCGGGGTGAGTCAGCGCGCCTGCTGCGAAGCTCCGCCAGCTGTCGGTCGAAGGTTCGAATCGTTGCTGGCTCACACACACCGCTTCTCAGCCTTCAGAAGGTGACGAACTAAGCAAGTGCTAGCTCAGCGAGTTAAGCACGTACTTCTGGCATACTCGCAAGCTACAGATACAGGGCTGACAGACCCACTCTGTTATCTTCCAAGGGTCACTAATCATTTATTATTTGCAAAAAAAGGCGACTGTCCTAGCCTCGCGAGCTATTCACGTATAATAATTGGCGGTGTATGGCCGTCTCCAAGTTTTCTGCCACCCCAAAGTAATGCCCCTTCCACAAACTATTTAGCCATATGCACTGCACCACCGTATTAATATGCCACGCTTAAGGGGCAGTTTTAGATGGAGCTTTGGGTAAGCGGCCATGGTTACACATAACTCAGGGGCTTCCAAATACTGACATGTTAAACCTGCTCCTCCGTCGCGCACTAGTTAGTTATATTACAACTGTACAGCAGGCGCACATCTAACATATTTCCCAGCCGGATTCACCCTTGGAGTGGGTAATGTTGACGATTCCTCCAGAGGTGCTGTGATTGTCTCGGGGGCAGGCGGGTGTAATATGGGCACTTGTCTCTGTAAACGTGCGTTTGTACAATCTGGAGAGCGCTTCTGGTCAAGACAGTCCCGAGAACTTCTACCCTGGTCTGGTGGCGCACGGACAGGAGGGCATGGCTCCTACCCTGGTATGGTGGCGCACGGATATGGGCAGTGGGTCCTAACTTTGCCTGGTGGCGCACGGGCATAAGGATTGGCAATGATAAACAAGCGGCCACGAAAGTGAAAGCAAATGGTGTGCAGGCTGCCGGAGGGTGCGCGCGCCCGGCGCACATGCACTGTATTTGGAGGCCTGAAAGCACTCGTTTGCACTTCCAGATCCCCCATTTACAAAAGAACTCGCGAGAGCAGCGCTAAAGCGCTGGCTCAGGCGAGACCTAAAAAGGACCTTATCTGCAGAGTCCCACAGGGATCATCACTTAGTCCCACGCTTTTTAACATACACTTGATTTCTCTGGCAAACATCTGTTTCCACAGAATCAAAATCATCTTTTACGCCAATGACACCCAACTCATTTTTCCCACTCAGATGCCACAGTCACCATAATGACAAACTTCAAACAATGCACGACCAGTGTGGATGAAAGAAAACTGCCTCAAGCTCAGCACTGACACAACTGACTGCTGATCTTTGAGAATAAGGGCTCACCTGAGGGCTCCACCTGGTGGCCCACCGATCTAGGACCCGTACCCACCCCAACCGACCAAGCCAGGAACCTAGTCCTCATCCTGGACACCAATCCCACCATGAAGTCCCAGGTCAATGCCATCAACCTCTCATGCTTTCACACCTTTCGCACATTACTTAGAAATCTTCAAGTGACCACCACTGGACACAAGACGTACCATCATGCAGTCCATAATTGCAAGCAAATTGAACTATAACAACACATTCTACACCAGTACCCCAACCCATCTTCTTCACAAACTTTGAACCATCCAAAATGCTGCTGCCAGACTGTTCCTCAACTTTCCATGTCGAACCCAAACCACACCACTCCTCAAAGAGCTCCACTGGCTCACCATCTAGAAGCGCTGCAAATTCAAACTTTTCACACATGCATTCAAGTTACTACACAACACAGCGTACCTCACTCACAGGCTTCACTTCCACCAACCAACCAGACCACTTCGCTCTGCATCTCACTCGCACACACCCAGCATCCGAGGAAGCAGAACTGAAGGTAGATCATTCTCCTACCAAGCCGGGAGATGAGCTGGCCCAACGGCTAGGGTGGTGGACCTTGAATCTGGGGAACTGGCTTCGAGTCTCAGCAATGACGCTGAACATCCTATGATTCTGGGCAAATCACTTAATCTCCCTGTGCCTAACAAACAAATTAAAAAAGCTAAATAAATGTGTCCTCATGTAATGCAACTGGTGCTATGTAAAGCGCTCCGATACCCGATTCGGGTCAAGTTCGTGGCCTTCGACACCATCTCCCATCACATACTTGAACGTCGACTTTGGGAGATGGGGGCCAGGGGGTCGGCCCTAAACTGGTTCAGCTGTTATCTGAGAGATCGCAAAACCGTGGTCCAGATGGGCAACATCACGTCTAGTGAACGAACAGTAAAGATGGGTGTTCCTCAGGGCTCTATATTGAGCCCCACCCTTTTTAATCTCTATATGACTCCACTGGCCGCTGTGATTAGACAATATGGCTTTGATGTCATATCTTACGCAGATGATACTAAAATTCTAATCACCTTGGGCCCCGACCCAGAGGAAACTAGGCAGCGTTTTAAAGACTGTCTGATCCAAGTGGATGAATGGATGTCATCAAACCATCTCCAATTAAATGGAACCAAAACTGAGATCATGCTGTTCGGCAAAGCAGCTGATCATTGGACGCATGATTGGTGGCCGTCTAAGCTCGGACCTTGCCCCGCACATAAGAACGTGGTCCGAAACTTGGGCTTTCACATTGACAATAATCTGTCTATGAGTGGCCAAGTAAAGCATGTGATTAGCACATGCTATGGTGTTATGCGGAGCCTGCGTAAAGTGTTTAAGTGGCTTCCTTTAGAGGCCCGTAGACCTCTAATACAAGGCCTTATCATGAACAGAGTGGATTACGGTAATTCGCTTCTGCATGCCATTAATTCAGATCTTTTGGCTAAACTCCAAGTCCTTCAAAATACGGCCGCCAGGCTAGTCCTGGATTGCCCACATAGGACTTCGGCCCGCCTCTGCTTAAACTCCCTTCATTGGCTCTCAATAAGGAAACGAACCCTGTTTTTAAATACTATGCTTAACTCATAAGCAAATGTATGGAAACGGTCCCAAGTATTGGCTGCCAAAGCTCCGTTGGTACCAACCCTATAGGGCCCTGCGATCCAGTGATGCTGCCCTGCTTATCCCCCGCAGGATTCACACTGCTAGGCAGGGAGGCCGTGCCTTCTCCTATTTGGCCCCCTCTTCATGGAACAAAATGCCTTATCTCTGTAACATGCCTGATCACGGTGACTTCCGTAAAAAGTTAAAGACCTGGCTTTTCGGCAATTAATCTGTGGCCCTCTTTTCTTTTCGGAGTTTCTGCAAGCGCCATGAGACTCTCTGAGTGATATGTGCGCGATATAAGTATCTCTGACTTGACTTGATATAAAACTCTGTAAATAAATAAGCCGCCGAATCCTGGAACAACCTCCCCCAACACATCAGAGCCCCCTCACTTCTTTAATTCCGCAAGAAGCTGAAGACCTGGCTATTCAACTAGTCTTCTTGTGGGACCATCAATCCACCTTAAATAAAATGTAGAATTTGGCAACTTTGTTTATTTTTATTGATTTACTTTGGGCAAGAAGGTTCCTCCACCATTCCAGGAATCCTCTTCGGTGAATTTGGCAGCACACTATCACTAAAACTGAGTAGGGCAGTTTACAGCTCATCAATGTTCAGATGAAACTACTAGTTATCATGCACTTTCTCAAAATGTTAGACTCTGTCCATTAGAGCAGGTACCTCTTGTGAAAATACTTTGCAACCGCTAGTAGAAATTACACATTACATTTTATCCAATTAATATCTCTTGAATAAAAATCACAGAACGAGAGGAGTGATTGGGAAGTGTAAATAAAATGATGCAAATGTTCCTGCATCACTAAGTGAATGGGGCTTGATATTAATGTCTTTAGGTTGTTATTCTCTAACAGTCACTTAAGCGGTTGAGGCACTAGTTTTCTATACATACCAGTTTCCATGGACTAGTCTCATCAACATGAATTATTACTCAGATTCACTCCAGCAAAAACAAGAATGGTCCACTGACATGCATACTCGCTGCATATGAGCAATTAATGTCTCTTACCAACCCAATTACAAGGACTTAAGAGATACATCTGCATCAATACCGATTGCACAAGGCCCTTAACAATATTTGATACAAAGTGCCTTTCCAGCTATCAAAAAAGCATTTTCAGATACTTTTTTTTCGTAAGCTAGAATGATTCCAAACACTTGTTCAGTTAAACAAGGGCAAGAGTGTAGCCGAATATCAGTGCTCCTTTTAGAGAGAACAGTTTTATTTTTCATACGCGTCTATACATGTGTGTTAGTACTCAGATGAGACACACATCAGACAATGCATTTATCAGAATAGCAATGTGGAAGCAATCATCATGTGAAACTAACACTATGAAAATTCAATCCAGGCACATCTGTCTCATCGCTGAGTGTATCCCACTGCAGATGTGTAATACTCCTTCAATAACTGCTATCAAGCTGCAAGTTAGTATCACTCCAACTTGATAGAGTGTTTCTTCGAAAAGTACAGTACTTTTATTAAGTGACTTTCAAACCGGTGCATTTCCTACATGTCAGTGGCCAATGTTCTCGTACACCAAGAAAATGGCATTCTTTCTGCAGGACATTGCCTTTTTTTTTTTTTATCTTTATTGCCAATTAGCACAAATAGAACAATTGGACATTTCAGTGCATTATTTGACAAATTTATAGTGTGGTGTTCAGATCCAACATAAAAGATTTCAGTTTCAATTATTTGTTATACACATTCTAACAAAACCTATCACACGCTTGCTACCTTGAACTATGCAGGGCTGCTACGATCAATTTGTTCAATTCCTATACATGACGATAGTTAAAGTATAGTGCGCAGAAAACGGTCATTCAGCATTTTAAGATTTTCATGGTATGTGCTGCAAAGTCTAGGGCATGGATGCCTCCATGCAAACCCATTATTCTACCTTATGCAGCACACTTTTATGTTATTTAATTCATGACAGTACTTTTTGTCTACAAAGTCAATGGGGACATTTCTAGTGTTTTGTCTGCCAGTTTCAGAACAACTTCATCCGAGGCCTTCTCAATTTCAACAAGACCACAACTAATTAATACTCGAGGACCTGCAGGCCTTCCAGTTGATTGCAATACACATCGGCATTGATAAAGCGACAAATTTACAAGCGCCATATTACCACTGACATTGAACTAACTAATGCAGCTGTGCAATACTCTCTCATTGATGATCGTTCATCAAGCTGCAATTTAATGTCCTAAAACCATAACATTGTTCTGCAATTAAAGTACTTTTATTAAGTGCCTTTCAAACGGATGCATTCCAGCCTCGACAGTGGGTACTATAATAACAATGACATTCTTTAAGCAGGCCATTTCCACTAACTTTTAACCAACAAACCCTGTTGCAGGGTTCTGCGATTGAGGGGGGGGGGGGGGGGGGATCTTAGGGTCAGTTCTGAATACATCCAGGTACTTCCAAACACCAGTACAAATTAGCCACTGGAAGTGGTTTACAATGGCTCTCAATTTGATTGCCAGGATTTATGTAACTTCTTTGTCACCATCAGACTTTGAGGCAGAGCGAGAGAGAAGAAGACATAAAAGGGAGAAGGAATGAGGAAGAGAAAGATGGGAACATAGTGACAAAGGGGGAAAGTAGGGATGAGTAAGAGCCTGTAACACTATGGCAGAGAGACAGGAAGTATTGGGTGGTGGAAGAAAAGGGAACCAAGTTCACGCAGCCATCACATTCAGTAACCACAGCAAGGGGCGGTGACGACAGCATGCTCCGAAGGAAAACATTGGGTGGGCCTCGACAGTTTTTTATATTTATGTATTTATTTCATAAATCAAGCAATGGGCACCGCACCGCCCTCTGAGGCTGTTTACTGTACAGTCAGTCATTGCACAACACTGTGGGCGTCAGTCGGACCCGGATGTAAAGGAGACTCTCCCCGCATGGTGATATCCACTGCTGGGTGGTACAGTGCACCCCTGCACCCCCATCCCGATTGGAAGATGAACCAGGGCTCAGTTTCCAGACTTGAAACGACACAACTGTTTCATTACCACTTTAGTAAACATTTCGGATTTTATTTTAATATATCTTGAGAATTTGGCAGTTTAACAAACATTTAACCATTTATCATGCAATTTAGAAAAAAGTGTTTATTGCAAGGAATGACTTCAGCTCTTTGTAAATAAAATGTTACAACTTGTGCCTACTTTATTATAAATGTCAAACAATCCGAGAGTGCATGTTTATTGGTTACACTATACAGTTATTGGCATTTGTATAGCGCAAGATCTGCCACTCTCGGGGAATCCCTGTTACAATGTTGCAATAGCATGTTATGTTAAGAGAATGTGCAGATTGATAACGTACATCTTTTTGATCTACTGCAACAAGAATTTTGAGAGCGCATGCGGGCCAGCCTCACGCACTGCTCTGGCTGCATGCAATCATTTAAGCATTGGCTGCATCACTCCAAGGTTTTTCTTTTCATCCCATTTAAATTGGACAGCAGGATTAAAACAAAAAAGCAAGATGAAGGGATTGCAAGATGAACTATCATAATCAGCTGTAGATGATGGCTGAAATAATGTAAAAATAAGCAAGGGGAGAGCTCTGGAAGCACTGCTCCTGCTGGGGTAGACGGTGGCTGAACCTTTGAGGAGAAATGTGCACGACTCAATACATCACATGCTCCCATGTATTCTCAACAAGCACCGACCATACATATAATGTGCGCTGGCATTTGATTCAGATTGTAAACATTTACAAGACCACGCAGTGCTCTACTACCCTATAGGTAATACTTTGATTAGACCAAGAATATCTCACGTAGATGGTGGAGGTGGCACAGCAGCCATTACGCTCTTCGATCAACTACTCGTAACATTGGTGCTGGAGTAGTGCCCTAATGACGCGTACCTTTCAAAATATCAACTTTTCAGTCTTTACGCCATTCAAAGCACAGCGATCCGATAGGACACAGGAAAAAATCAGGGACTTCATTACTTGTCCTAAGGGAAAACCACTGGCTGTTCATGAACACTGGGGTGAAGCTCAAGCTTCACATCAAAAACTCAGAGAAAAGGCAGGGCTAGCTCAGCTCAGCTCAGCTCAGCTCTCCGCACCCTGAAGCAGACTACTGCACTTCAAACCAACACACGCTCTACAGCCCCTCAGCACAGCGCGTCTCAAAGCATGGCCCAACACCGACTCT
Organism: Triturus cristatus; assembly: GCF_964204655.1. NCBI lineage: Eukaryota > Metazoa > Chordata > Amphibia > Caudata > Salamandridae > Triturus > Triturus cristatus. Next base: position 430,129,780 of record NC_140593.1, read on the forward strand.
ACCATTGCCTCAGTTGTGAGTAACTGGAGGAGATTAAGTTCACAGTGCTGTTTGATATGTATCCACTCATTTACTCAGACATTCATGTTGGTCGGTGCAAGAGCCCTACGGATATTAATTTGTGCTGGAGCTGTATGTATACATGGCTTTATACCCCTGGAACGGAGCCAAACTACATTAATCAAATGGGCAGCAAGCTACACTATAGGGTGAGAGTGGTTTGAACCATAATGGATTGTTGTGCAGCTTAGAGGCCGAGTGTTTTGGTGTAATGCATAATTACCTGAACGGCACCTTAGCCTGTCATGTGGAGCTGCACTTATGTGTGTTGTATAGGAGCACTTGCACACCTTTTACTACCAATACACAGTACGCGGAACTACTCGCCCACACAGATAGCAAGCTACACTGTTTAGGGTGTGTAGCTGGAACAGTGTTTTGTGAGCATATGTATGAAGCATTATAATGTCATGTGTGATGACCGCTAAGGTACAGTTTTCGTGGTATTGGATACTCTCATCCATCACCCCGCCAGGTGTTGTATGTGAGAGAATGACATGCAAATTATTGTAATAAGGACTAGAACAAGGGGCTACACAGCATCATCGTAACCATAGGGGGTAGCAGGATGCTGTGAGCACATACACCAAAAAGGGGTTGTGCAGAGAAGGCACAGTAATCTTTATGGCAACATTTCCAAGGCAAAGATTAGTAACATGAGCATTAGGCATACACTTTTTTAAAGGAAAAGATACACGCAGTGACCAAGAAAGCAAGTAGAACAGCAATCAAGGCTGGCAACCAGAGCATAAACTACACAATCTTTAAAAAGACTCAGAATCCACCTACCCACTACTGCTCAGCTGAAGGAAGCTAAAACATTGAGCAGGGGTTCACGCCCCAAGTGGAGTATGGCAAAACTTCACAAACAGAGCTGTGGGCCTTTTGCAGCCACAGAAGAGGTGCCACTGAGGGAAAAGACCTTGGTAAAGGTAGAGGAAAAAGGCAGTGAATATTTATGTACTGTATCCACTGCACTGTGATGAAGCATGCATCAGTGTCAATCTGGTTCCACTGGTTACAGAGGAGGGGATGCCTGCCTCACTACTGGAGTGGAGTGAGCCTTTTGAAATGGAGCAGAGAAGACAACCGGGACCCTGATGAAGTCAGATCCCAGAGGCTGGTTTGGTCCTGAAGTACCACTTCTGTGACTGGGGCATCGAGCCACATGACGAAAGGCAGCAACTGGATACTTGGAGCAAAAGGAGACTGTGAATATAAAAGTCTGAAAGGACTTCAGAGGCTGGAAAGAGGCCAGTGGTCAGTACCAGTGGTATGGCATTCATCAATTTGGCGGACAGTGCCAGTCTTGTATGGCTGAATGACCTTGTCAGTAGAAGGAGCTAACAGAAGTCCCCCCCCCCCCCTGCAGCGGGCAACCAAATATGTTTTCCTGGGTTTCAGGTATTACATATAAAGACATCATCCATGCTTTTTGCACATGGAGACAAATGGACTGGCGTTCAAGGTCCTCCTGCCTTTGTCAATTACAGTACAGAACATCAGTAGTTTTTATCATTTGCTTCTTTGCCTGGTCCGTAGATGCTCTCTTCTTGCCTACAACTAATAGAGCCTCATGGGCCATGAGTAACACTGAACCATACCATTAAGCTCAAGCCCTTGTACTTGCCTGTACCCAATTGTGTCAGTGTCCAGGCTGGTGCACCTTTCATCCCAACCTAAGAATGGCAGCTTGTGGGGAGGAGGTCTCTGGAATATATCTCTGATGGATCTCTACAAGATCTTTGAAGAGGCATCTGAACTAGGACTGGTAGGCGCATTCGAGACAGGTGAGGTGGTTTTGGGATGGGCCAGCCTTCAAGTTAGGGAACCTCTACCAGAGGCACAAGGTGCTGACCAGAAGACTGGAATAAGGGGACAGACTACCTTCCGTGGCCTAAGGCCAGATGCACAAAAAATCCAGCAACAAGTCTGAACTATTTACAAAGGCGATAGGGATATCCAAAGGGCAACTCTGAAAAAATGGAAGTACAAAAGGCTTCCATTACTTGCTGTGACCCTCAACAGCCTGAAAGCATCTAATCCTACTGGAAATTATAGTATGAGGTCAAGGGTCAGGGCTTGCATTTTTGCCTTGAATGGAGTGTGGGGAGAGTGTTAGAGAACACCACAATACTGAGTGAGGCAGGACTGTCTCCGTTCCTCTTGCAATGAGGCTTAATGGTTACCATCTCACCGGAATTTCCCGTCTTAAGTACTTCCTGCAAAAAGCACTAGCTTGGCTCAACTGCAGGGAATAATGTTAGAGTGAGAAAATGGATTTGCCATGGTCAGATGGATGTATAGCAACATAGGGTATGAAGAGGTGCTAAGCTCTATTTTTCAGTAAAACACCTGGAGTGGACAGAGATTTGGTTCCCCTGGCTGGTGCCCAGGAAGGAAGAAGGTACTTGACCAATTGTGCTGTAAACACAAGCATGACCTCTATACAAAAGCAGAAGTGTTCATGGATAGGATGGGTCATTGGCGCACTAACAAATGGTTCTCTGTGCCATGCCCAGATTCAGACTTCTTGTGCTGTACACACTACTTGATTCCTCTTTCTAAGGGTGAAATCCAACTTATCTTGTGCTATAACATCTGCATGAAAGCCAATTGATTCTAGAGGTATTTCGTATGGATGTAGCAGCACAAAGAACACAGACACACACCACATAACCACTCGCGGAAAAGGAGATGCAGAGTGTATGTGGTTTCATGCTCCAAACAGCCTGCAACAACTCAGGTATGGTTTATAACTGGATCCCAACATCATCAATTACATGAGCTAAAGAAAAAGTGTGAAAACACAAAAGATGTTAGTGCGAAGAAAACAGGACCCTGAGCCCTGCTTAGGGTGACAGGAAACATGAGGGGCAGATTCCCATCCACAGCGACAGACAGATGTAGGTGTGGTGTGTGTGCATGCATGTGTGTTTATCTATGTACTAACCAAATGTAACAAATTATGACTAGAAAACTAAGATGTGCATTCAGAACATGATATAAGAATCAACAGTTGATTAACTGATTTTCTTTTCAGTTGGACCACGTGATGGGAAGCACCAAGTTGATATTTGCTGCAATCTTCAAATAGGGTGTCACATAAGCATTAGTGACATGCACTTGGGTGGTGAATCAGAAAATCCCAGAGAGCGAATCGCTGGTGAAATTAATGACACCATTTATAAAAAACTAAAAAAAATCATGAAATCCTTTTAGAATAAAACTAGCTCGATTGTAATGGAAAATGTATTTTCGAAATTTTGCATTAAAGATACGTAAACATAACTCTTTCAAAGGCAGATTTCCTGAAGCTTGAAAAATTAAGTAAATATTTTTTTTTGAGTGTTTAATTCATAAGTTAACCAACCCCCCTTGAGTACAGCAAATACATGCCTAAGAAGTACTTTTCAAACTGACACAAAACCCAAAAATCATTATTTTAACAAAGTTAGGTTTTGAAATGAAATTGCATGATGAAGAGAAGCTGAAACTACAATACAGTGTTAAATGATTGTTGGAAGGGCTAGCCCCAGGGGAGGACAGAAGGTGTGCTTGACCACCCTGCGCCTACCCTTCCGGGAGAAATAGCCGAGCACTGGTCGGAGACCTCTTCAGGACTGGGGTCTCACACTTAGGATCGTACACGCTGCTTCAGCACCAGGCAACACAGAGACACCACACCGTAGGTTCTGGAACACGTATGCTTTATCTAGCAATATCAGGATCTTTATGATCCGCAGAAATATGTACAAGTAGAGCCAGGGCTCACAAATTCTCGGTTGGGGTAGGGGTAGCGGGACAGTCTCAGGATCTGGGTCACTGCAGAAGCGTATCCAGCGCACAGCTCTCAATCCTCGAGCCGGGGGATACGAGATGATCTTTGGGGTCCTGCCGGACCGGAATGTCTCTTGAGAGGGTCCGTTCTGCAGGACTCGAGTCCGGGTGTCAGAGGTAGGACAATCTTCCAGGAGCCGCGAGTCACTCAGCAGGGCTCAGAGTTCTCTAGGGTGCAAGGTGAGCCGCGACCACATCAGCAGGGCTCGGTTGTCGTTAGGCAGAAGTCCGTCTCTGCCAGGTAGAGCTGCGACGCTGTCTGCAGGGCTCACCAAGGTTCCAAACTTTCCGTAGGATGTTGTGGGGATGTTCTTCAGCCGCGACTACGTCAGCAGGGCTCGTTCGTTCCAGGATTCAACTGCCGAGGGTCCCAGGGCACCCCTCGTTATAGGTCGACTCCTCTTTGATGTCCGGAGTCCTCCCGGGCAGGGGTCTGAGCGCCTGGGGGTCGTTTGTTGGGGGTTCCTGCCACGCGGCCCTTTGATCCTTTCAAAGCGGGGTCGGGAGGGATCCCAGACATGCAGCAGGCGTGGAGCCAGCCCTCAGGGTGGCCGGAGGGCGATCAAAACCATCTCTTGGGAGGAGGCCAGGTGTGAATGCAACTACTCCTCCCTCTCCTGCTCACCAGGAGCTCTCTCTCCCCCCAGCCGGCATGGCGCGACTAGGCCGGGGTTGCGCTGGGGTCGAGGCGGCCATCGGGGATGCTGGGCCGGGTACTGGAGGCAGCAAGGCCGAGGGAATGGGAAGGGTACCTGGTGTCGGGAAGATGGAGGGGAGGACAGGGGTAACCCTGGGTTCTGGGTCGGGGAGGCTACGCTAGTCAGGGTAGTGTGGGGTGTAGGGGGTAGCCTGGTGTCGCTACCGGTCTGAATGGGCCACGCCACGAGGCCGGGTCCAACAATGATAATTAGCAATTTGTTGCAGATAGAGGCATTTATTTGGTTGGATAGATCTTAACTTCTCAGCATAGATATGGGTTTTAAGAGGAAAATTAAAAATGTCCATTCGAGGTCTTTCTGTAATGGCCATAGGGAAAGTAAGCAGGACTTTGTTTTAATATGTTCTGATGTGCTGTTTCAAATGTTACTAGGCTTTGGTAAACAATGAGGTAGAAATGGTTTAGTAGGTACGTTGTGCTATATGGTGAGATGCCGTCATTGGATACATTTTCAATAAGAGCAAATCAAAACACTTTAATCAGACTAGGAGTAGTTTTACATCCGAGTGTCTGATATGAACACAGGAGTTTGTTCTTTATCAAAAATGTGCTCATAAACAAAGACATTGATTGCCTTACACTCTAGCAGGCTCTTACTCATTTGAGCTTTTGGTCACTGTCCAGTAATCTGGTTGGAGGATTTGCAGACGACATACCATATACATTTAACAGTCTTAAAGAGTTCTATTACTGGATAGTACTTATAAAAAAATCATCTTTTTATGAAAGGCATTTTATTTTATCATGTATAGCATAACATTTGAAAGGAAATGTGTTGCAATACAACACACACAGGTCTCTTACACTGTATCGCAACAAAAAAATGGAACAAGACAGACTTTAAATGGTAGTATTCTTTGGGGAGCAGATTTTGCAGTGAATGTTAGGAACTAGAGAGGAATAGTTTTGTGAGACTGCTCAGATCAGTTTAAGGGCTGCATTAACTTTACCAATTGCATGACCATGTAACAGTACAAACGAAAAACAATTTCAATCAATATGGTGACATCTGGAGGTCGATTAGATCATTAAACGGCGAAACTAGGGCTGGGCACTTAAAGTTGTTTTGGCCAATCCTATATCACTAATCAAACCTACTGGATTTAGGTTCTGGTGGCTCAGTAGACTAATGCATCCACTCCAATTACCTATTTTGAACCCTTACTTACAAGTTAAAATCAGGATAGGTCCACCCAGCCTTTCATCCATTCGAGGTCGAAAAAAATGAGTACTACTGAATTGGGCAACAAAAACATTTATTTCACACCAAATTGCCCCAAGGGATTAACATGTGCTTTACATATCAGGTTCGTTTCGATTGGTAGCGTTTTCTTTCCAAGAATTTCCCATTTAACGTTAAAGTGCTGCAGCATAAGGTACTGTGAAGATCAGAACATCTAAATATTCAACTATTAAAGTTAAAGTAACACAAATATACTATTTTCAAGTACCATCAGGACAAAGCTCATTTGCCAAATTGGCACCAAGGGAGAGGGCTGGAGTGTGAGCTTCAAGGTATCTGACGTGAGGCTAGGTGTACCAAATACCATCCCTTTGATCATAAACAATTACAAGAAGCAAATGACTACTGCATAATCCATCTGGAATTATGCCAAAGTCTCAAGCAAATGATGAACGAGATTGGTCGAAGAATGCCAATGGCTGAAAGGGGCGGAACCAAAGCCCATTATTTGTACACCATTGGCAACGGAACTGTTTGAAAACGCTGATGACTGATCATATTTACCAGACAAAAAAAGTAGAATATTAGTGAAGCATGGTCAATTTACTATTTTCAAAATATACAAATAAATGCCCAGTAAAAGAAAATTGGCCTCTCCCAATCCCTATGACTGCCTGAGGACTTCAAATTCACATCTGCAACACAACTATTTAACTTCTACTTTCCGACACAACCTAAACCTGCCAAATGCTATACCAGATTATTAATCACGATGTAAAGCAAAATTGAATTTTGCATTTTTCTGGCAATTAGAGCTGATAATCAGGGAATTGCAAGGAAGATAAGTAGCTTTAAATATTCTATCCCGGGGTTCTTAACCTGGGTTCAGGAAAGCCTACTCAGGCGGTCCACAATTGCTTAGAAAATTAAATATTAGCAGACTAATAAAGTGTACATAAATAAAGAGGCCAAATTGAAATTAGAGAATTTTAGAAATGTGAAATTGGTGGCTAAAAATTCAGTTATTCTCAGATTAATTTGTATTAACAGTGCAAGTGCAAGAATTTAGACAAACTCCAACCTTCCGATTAAAATTGTATTTTTAAAAAGATGTGTATTTGTTTAACCCCTTCGATGCGCATGACGGAGCGGTTCCATCATACGCATCGGTTGCGCTGTGCGTATAAAGGAACCTCTCCGTCATGGCCCCGCCCGCACAATAGAACCTTCAGCACAGCGCGGTAATCCGCGCTGCGCTGAAGGGGTTAACAAAAGCTTGTTTCTGTATTTTTGTGCATTGTTTTGCTGTTCAAGTAATAATAAAGCTTCAGGTCAGGGTCCCTGGCTTCCAGTAATGACGCAGTGGGGGTCCCATATTCCATTAATTATTTAGTGGGGGTCCTAGATTCCAGTAATAATCAAGTGGGGGGTCCACAAAAAGTCAAAAGGTTAAAACCACTGTTCTATCCAATAACGAATGTTCTATTCAATAAGGCTGAAAGGTTTTAGCAACAAACCAATGAGAGTTTGAACACAGATCTGGGAGGTTGCATCGAAACAATAGCTCATGCAAGAAATAATGTAGACGTCACGACTTACACTGTTACAAAGACAAGTATGCCAGCCTTTACCCGAAAGAGGATAACCTAATTCTTTAGTGGTAGCTAAAGAAGGAATTAAGACTATACCAGAAAGCAGCACCAAGCACCCATGGTACTTAACATAAGTATAAACATTCAACCAGCACAAGCTGTTAAGTAAACCCTTGAAGTATAACAGATGAGGCCTATCTGAAATGCTAAAAAGTAACTAAAGAGATAGGTCTCTTAGAACAAATGAGTCGAGACAAATTAATGTCTGTACTCACGCCACTGAAAATCTATTTATTATACCCATTAAATGGAAACTAGTCAAACGCGGATTGTGGCAATACGTTAACATGGAGGGGGCTTGCATGGTGCATAGGCATATTACTTTGGTTTTGGACTTTCAGCTTACTAAACTCTATGCTGGGCAGGACATTTCTGGATATTGTTAATTGGAAAAAGGGAAGTTGACAAATATATAATAAAAGAACCCAAGGCGAGGGGCTGTTCAGTTCGGAAGATCTGGGGCACTGATGGTTTAATCCCTACATTAAATAGACTGGTCTGGTTAACCAATATTCAGGGCAGTAGTGTGGTATTCTCAATACGCTATTGCTGATGCCCAACCTGTGCTTACGTCGCTCAATTTTTATATATCGCTGTAATATCCGAGACCAGGCAGGGGACTGTGAGATAAATTTACTGCATTATCAAAAATGCCAATAAAACAGTTTTTACATATTACAAAAAGCTTAAGAAGTTTAACAGACTTATTGATCACCACTACCTGCCTCTTCCGCATCATTTCTAATACATTTAATTGTTATTTTAAAAACAGTACAAGATCAACATTACCAATGCCCACAACCCGGTTGCCAGCATTCTATGTACACATCCATACAATGTAAACAAAAATGACACATTCCACATCTTTAGTTTATTATTGTTTGGGATGATCTATGTACCTTTCAAAATATTAATTTTGAGTTGTTGTTCACCCTACCCTAAGTGATATCCATGTGTTTTTCTCTATCAAACTTCCCCTAGAATGAGGCAGTGGAGATCAGCTCTGTATGTAAAAGCGCTTGCTTATGTACAAACTGTGTGCGGGGGCTCCCCACACTGCCTAAGTTTCCATCAACCTACTTACCAATTGTGCCCATTCTATCATCTCGTCCGCAGCACAGTCATCCCTTCTCGTTACTGTAACGTCCAAGTCCTCAGTTAAAGCCTATTCCAACAGGTATTTTTTACTTCCTGCTTCGGACAGGGAGTGGGGGAGGATGCTCAATTATGTAGCCAGTGTATGGCAATTCAGCGCTTAGCCAGCACCATTCCACGAACTACCAGCTTTTGTCTTTTCTGGCTTCAGTATGATGCTAAGTTGGCAGTGGCTAGCATCAACCTCAAACCACGGTGATGGCCAAGAAATTAAAGGGAAATGGAATAACCTCAGTTTGAGACTTCTTTTAAATTCCTCTCCTGACTAGCCTTTTAATAACCTATCAGAATAAATAAGTCTCACATGCATTGAGAACAACTAAGATCCGCCAAAGCTAATTGATTTGCGTGGTAAATTGGTGCCCAACCTCAAAGCCACTATGAAGGCCACACTGTAGCACCTGACATCTTTAAACCTCAGAAGAGCGCTTGCTCTATCTACTCTGCTTGTGCTGAAATATTTACAGAATATGAAACGGCAAGCACAGAAAGAAAGTATCTCAGCGCATTTGTTATTTCTTTCCTAACTAGACAATGCTCAATCCTGCCGATCAAAGATCAACAGAACTCACAGATATTTCTGCAGATCCATTTTCATTTGATGCCTGACAAGATGCCTGTGGGCCTCCATGGGTCTTATTAGCGTCTGGCAGACGTGAACGTAATGCCGCGCGTAGGAGGCCAAGTCGAATCAATGACGCCATTTTGACAGCCTGATGATGTTACCAGAGTCTGCTAAGCAGCAAGCACGCTTAAGAACAACACACTAGAAAGCATTAGGGATCTACATTCAGGCCAGGGTCATAGCCTGAAGCGAACACCAACCACAGTAAATGAGGGGGAAGCGGACAGTGGGAGTAATGGCAAATTCATCAAGTCCGCTCTAAGCACGCACCCAACACACTTTGGGACTTGCATCACTTTAAGATGTACAGTTTCTGAACAAAGTGCCTGTAAAATGAATATGGAATTTCCTTGAAGAAGTCTCCAACTTATTTAAATATATAATGTCACATTTTCATACCATTTTCCAGCATTTCAGGTCAGTGAGTGAAGGGTAAAATAAATTGCCTTTATAAGTTTCATTGCAAACATGAACTATTCCTAAAGAGACTGTCTTTTACTTAGAACAGCAAGTCACGGAGGACAAAAGCGATGTTAAAAAGATTACTACAGTGGAGATTGACAGCTTAATAGCTGGCTTCAGAGCCTTTCACCGCTATAGCAGGTGTCCAAACACTTAAAAACAGGCACAGTGCAATTATAATGTTAAGTAATTTTCAGTTGCTTACTGCTGACCGTTTTAAACAAACTGCTGTTGGATAAGTTGATGACCCTAGTAAACGCCCGATTTGTACACTTCATTCACTGAAACCTTCATTGCATTGGATAAGAACTAGGGTGCCTTAGTGTAAGCTCTTTTGCGTCCACAAAGTATGCAGTTCGCAAAACCAAATGCTTTGCGATTGTAAAAGACAACCCAGTCAGAGGGAAGGAACATTAGACTGTAATTTTAAGCTTAAAGCATATAGGTGAAAAAGTCAGTGGGGTTGGCCGCTGCTCCGTTATTTCTGGTTCTTACTCGCCTTTTATGTGGAGGAAGTGAAAGAAACCGATTTTGGCTCCTGCACTGAACCAGAAACAGCCAGCTAAAGTACCTTCTTCTGTGCACAGTCGCCTGCAGGGTGTGGCTTGATTCTGTGGCTTCATGCAGCATTTGGTGAAGAGACATGAGGCATTTGTGAGAAGCAGAAAACGGTGACACCTAATCTTAGATCAAGCACGACCTAGGACTTTATACAAGGGAGCAGGAGGGTGGGCTTCTCAGTTGGGATTGGGGGGTGACGTGGGCAGACAGAGAAACAAATGCACATGGGTACAAACGCTGAAATGAGGCGAGGGTATGCTGGAGCGGGTAGAACAAAATTTTGTATACCCCCCCCCCTTCCGCATGTTTATATTAATCTGAATAATTAACTAATAGTAATCTTATTAATTGGTTTGCAGTGAAATACTTATCAATCATATTAACAAAAGAATTACACGTGGGAATTGCACTTTGCATGGCTATATTAATTGTAAACTAACATGTGTACGCATATTAGTGGTAGAAAATTAGAATATTGCATGATATATGTTGCTTTGGTGATGTATTTGTGATTTGTGCTTTATTAAGCGAGTATAAACCGCTTTGAGTGTTGCTTTCTGCTAGATAATTACTCACACATATGGGTATTAGTGAAGGGATAACATTTTATTAGCCATTTCTATGTTTTAATTACGTTTTTGTGTTTCTTTTGCTAATTTCGGCCTAGACAAGATGGCTGAGCGAGACGTTGAACGTGACTGCCCTGACAAGAGGTTCTGAGTGAAGTACGCAGGCGTCACCGCCAGCAGCAGTGGCCTGGACCTGACCCCGGGAGAACATGTACCCTTCAAGGTCTCTTCGGGAACTTCGCCAGCACCAAAAACAATGAACGATTTAAAAACCGGAACCAGCAAGTGCGATGAGTTCATCACACGGACACCCTGAGAACTTCACCCCGCGACCCCAAATCGACCAATCAGGACTTTCTAAACCCCGATCTTGATACTTTTTGACATTATTTTCATTATAAAAGTAGGTAGGGAATTGAACTAAAAAAACTCGCTCTTCTTTGACGAACTTGATTTTCTGACGTTATGCTGACGGAGAGGACGGTGACACTGCTGGACAGCTGTTATCCTGAATCTTTGAGGGACTGAATTGCGGCCTAACTTTGCTGAATAAAGATTTTTCCCCGACCTGACTGACTTAGAGGACGACTTTTAGCCAGATTAGGTAAATATGATGCTCTGAAATGCTGATGATGATTTCTAACAATTCTTGCAATATTTCTTAGATAAATAATATTTGATGTATTGACAAATGTGTGGTGTCGATTATTTGGAGAAGAGAAATTAAGATAAAGAAGTAGTGTGTAGATAGATGAGTTTAATCACTAAAATCATAGATAACAACTAAATGATTCATCTCCTTATGAGAGGAATATCTTAGGGTTGAAGTCAATGTATTTAGAGTAAGGTAAAGGTATTCCTTTCATGTCAGCGTTTGGAAGCTTATTTCCCTAGGGAAGCAGATCAACTGAGTGTGAGTATTGGTGTTATGGGCCCCACCAATGAATGTATATGAGTGAATTTGCTGTGGAGGTATTTGATCTGTGACAAAACAGGTACAGAGGGTTGAAGGTCCGTCCTTTTTTGCAATACAATGAAGGTACATTGAATGAATGTGCTAGCCACCTGTCACAAGGCTAACCCTCTCATACTATCCTAGCTCACTCCTTGGGGCCCGCTGCATGCAGTCAAGCAAAATCCCACACACTGTAATACTGTCATCTTTAAAATCTTGAAAATTGAAAAGCAGCCACCTTTGCCTAACAATGAAAAAGAACCGGAGCTATGAACAAGCAAACAAACCAAACTATTCCTACAGAAAGCTTAAAAAGCTTGATAGAGTACGTTAAGCTGCCTCAGTGGGAGGTTTTGACCTTTAACCCTTCTTTGAGATATGCAGTAGCAAGATCGTCTCTTGGGATCTTTGGGTGACTTGAGGTCAAGCGTCCCACAGAAACTGCCTAATAACCCACCAGCGCTCATTCTGAGGGCCAGTGTTTAATCCTTGCCCACATTCTCCTCCTGAGAGTATCTGCATTGTGACAGCAAAGGATGCCATGCCCCAGTACACAATGACAACCGGTGCCTGATTGATTCATGAACCAATATAGTATGAATCTTTCAAAATGTTATAAAGCAGGAACCCTAGGAAGCTCTGAATAGTAAGACCCTGGCATGAATGAGGGAAAGGATGAGTCCAGCAATCATGCCACTCCTAGACATAAAAGACGTTGAAATGAAAATGAATGAAAATATTCTTATATAGCGCATGGCTACCCGGAGGCGTCCCAGAAATGAAAAACCATAATATGTTAGGGTGTTATGAATGTTGGCAGTGTTATAGGTTACGAGAGAAACTGTTCCCCTATACCATTGAGGACACTTTGGTCTGCCTATACCTTAAGTTTGAAGACATCCATCTTCTCATTGATTCTGGATTCCGATGAGGACACATGTAGAATAAATCAATCGAAAATGTTACCAAAACAGATGGAGAAAGTATGAATTCAATCTTTCAAACAAAACTGTCCTCCTCCTGCCCAAGATAAATGGTCACATAATGGACTAAAGAGGTGTGTGACTAAACACCTTGTCACTACCCAATTTTCTTTTTTCCATGTTTTTTACCCGGACCTACCTTTCTATCCAATCCTTTGCTTTCCGTTTACTTTTTTCTCTTTAAGATACAAACTGTGCAATGACTCCTAAATCCATGGGATTCAATTTTCTTTTTAGGTATGTTTTTATGTCTGATTGAAGGTATTGTCTGATGTTTTTTACTGTACATTAAAGGTTTTCTTGCTAAACAGTACTTAAATTAACCTGGATACTATAGGATAGGCAGAACACACAACAGATCAAATTAAGGCTAACATAACAGGGAAGGTATGACTTCCTTGAGCTGTAGGGGAGTTCCATAAGGGTAAGCCTTTGAGTCTCTTCTGAAAGACAGGTCAGAGTTAAAACTAATGTGATCCCTCAATCAGGAAGATAGTAATAAGTTGGTCTAGTGCAGGGGCTTGCTTTGCTTTTTAGGATTACCAGCAGACTGTGTGTTTTGCCTCTTCTCTTTATATCATTATAAACTGGGTAAATAAACACAATGACTTTCATCAGCACCTCCTTGATGAAGCAGACCTAAATTCGTGCTGCTTTTATCTTTTGATTGAAAGATTAATATATTGCCCATCTCCTCGCTGTTCTCAAAGCACGACCGACATTTCACCCGATAATTTATACATGCCATATCCCAAATCCTTTACTTCAATTGAATCCGTAACGTCGTCAAGCGTCTGAATATATCAGATGGATTATTAGGATAGCTGCAGGACTTGAGTAAAAGGGCATGTTCCAGCTAGGCTGTGTACTTAACCGTAATTTTAAAGTTGAAGCAAAGAAATAAAGGCTGACCTTCTTCAAAACTTGTTTTGTGATGTCTACATCTATTGATTTGAATTTGAAGTAACTCAGATTTTTAACTCCTATTTCGAATTTTATATTCTAATCTAGGTCTTTAATGGGCTCCCTTTTTTCCAATGTGTTTATAGGAGTGCTTCTCCCTCCTGTGTTTTTCTTGTGCAACTATTGGGGCATTTCGGATGGTTGGCCCTGGGAGTGAACACCCTTTTACTTGGGAACTGTACAGAGTGCGGTGATTCTCACCACAACCGTTCAAGATGTGTTAGTACAAGTTAGAATTTTATTGACGCCATCTCTAATGCTCGTAACAAAGTTTTGTTGCTCTAATCTTTTAATTGAAAGGCTAATATAGTGCCCATCTACTCGCTGTTCTCAAAGCACGGGAGAAGTTTTGCCCGATAATTTGAACATGGTCTATCCCAAATCCTTTTCTTCAATTGCACCCGTAACAGTCAATTATCTGACTATATCAGATGCATTATTAGGATAGCTGCAGGACTTAAGTAAAAGTGCATGTTTCAACTCAAGCTGGAGAAGCTTCTCTCGTAACTTGATCTTGGTAGCCTGTTCGACCCTGCCCTTTCGGATAGTGTAGATGGTAGTCTGGCCCCCAAAAATGCTTTCAAGGCATCACAAACCTTTCTAGGTTTAGCAAACCCTTTATTAAAACTAAAACTCTATTAGGTCTGAGCCCATGAAGCAGATATATTCTGCATCGATTAGGAGCTTACGATCGAACGTCCATCTATGTGTGTGTGTGTGTGGGGGGGCGGGGGCCTAGCATTTGCCCATTAACTTAACTTCTGAAACTGCGACAATGAGTTATGATCCGAGGTGGTACTGGGGTTTAATTTGATCCCCACTGTGGATAAAATACTATCACTTACAAAAACACGTCTGTAAGAGAGGATGAGTGAGTGGAAAGAACAGAAGGTAAAACTCTGGCCCAACAACCCTGCCAGACAATTGCAAGAGGGCATGTGTGACCAAAATTTGTTTCAGGGCTGCACTGGAGTTCCTCATGTGACACTGGATCAGTGCACACAGAGTAGTTGAATCTACCCCCGACTGCAGGGTCAAATTAAAATCCACACACATGAAAATGGGATTCTCCCACATGCTAAGCTCCCTGAAAGGAGATTATACATTGCCGGATTGTCCATGTTAGGGGCATAGATGACACACGGTTAACTGTATCCTCCCATTCCAAATAGAGTAATCAGCCACCTCCCACAATTATCCAATTTGACCATGTGAGAGTCCCATTCCTTTCCCTTTGGACATTATTATTTGTGAACATCAATCCCAGTTATGGCAAGGGTGTAGTAACATAATCTAGTCAATTTGAGTAGTGCCCTGATGGTAAGGCGAGTCTCCTGAATGCATAGAAAAGGGGGATTCAGTGTACGCAATTCCTCCCGAATGCATTTAATCCCAGCAGTAGAGCACATGCCATTAATGTCCCAGCAGAGCACATGCACATCCTCGTTACGACCATTAAGTGTATTATTTATAGATGGACAAAACAAAAGAATCATCTTACCTAGGCACATCATGATTATCTTCTAACTCAATAAGTGCTATAACTTGCCTTATTCTTTTTCCCCAAAAAATCTTTCCCCAGTACCCCATGTTACCCCTACCATCCCCCAAAATCCCTAGTGTCCTTGCCCACCCAAATAGCGCCCAATTCCATCCCTTTCCCACTCTGACAAGCAGGATCTAAAGCCAAGCGGTGTGAGCGCAAACATAAGGCCCCATTCATAGTAGCACACCGGACAGCAGGGCCCGCCCTAAAGAGTGGACAACAAAAGAAATGCAAATGTGCCAAGCCTGATGCACCCCTAATGCCCAAGATAAAGCGATAGAACAGAAAAAGGAGAATCCAGAGAGCGAGAAAGAATAGAGGAAAACGTATACATCCACAACTATTACATTCAAAAGGCCAGTCCCGACTGAAAGAGAAAATTTACTAATAACTGAATAACTCCCCAGATTACCTCTCAGGCAGCCGTAGAGAGTATAAACAATGAGAAGAGAACAAAACACAGTTCACACAGTATTCTCTCTGCCCTACTGTCTTAACAGGTCTTGAATTTCCCCAGGTCCTGCCAGTAGGTTGTCCGGCGTTTATATCATACCTTAAAATGCGCAGGTAGAGACAGTGGTACCAAGCTACTGAAAAGAAGAAATGGTTTCTGTAATCGCTATCTACTCTCCGTGTCCTGAAAGAAATCAGACCTGACAAAACATTCCATGCTGCAGGCCTTCATTGGTTTCCTGGAATGAGCAAACTGAAATACTTGCTGCCTGAACATAGAATTCCCCACAAGAATCAGGATAGCGCGAGGGTACGAACCTGATCATCTTTTTTAGGTCTCGCCTACACAGCGCACATGCGTTGCATAAGAGGAGACTTTTGGAATCGATTCAGTTTTTGCCCTAAAAACGTGCACGCGTCGCATTGCTTTCAATGGCAACGCGTGCACGTTTGGTGATTCCCTTGCGGGAGCGAGCTTTGACACCATATGTTTGTAGTTAACTTGCAAACAGATGGTGCCCCTGGCTCGCTCCCGCAAGGGAAACGCTGTGTGTGCTCTCTGCCGCACTCCCCTCAACCCTCCCACTTTGTAAACCCGCGGCTGTTCTGTTTGTTTTTACAGCGTGCGCGACACTGCAATCTTTTGTATAAGGCATTGTGTTCCCTGTCTTTTCTCCTGCTTTCCCCGTGCTTAATTATTATTTTTTTTTTTTACAGCGTGCGCGACACTGCCTTCTTTTGTATAAGAGTGCCGTCAAGGGATTCTTTTTTAAGAAGCAACGTAGTTGTGTAATCTACAATTAATTTATCTAAATTCAGAATATAATCGTTGTGGAAAAAAGTGAATCAGTCTGACTGATTCACTTTTTTCCACAACGATTGAATACTGTGTTGAAAAAGTGTTTGATTTATTGTTAAAGTGAAGGAACCATTGAATGTACTATTGCCTTCCATTATAAGTACAACTGCTGTTATTTTTAAGTACCCTGAATATCGTTCATTGATATAAAATTCATTTCTCTTTTACACACCTTTGCTTCGTTTGATTACTTTGATATTGAGTTTATTTTGAGGTAATTGATTGCTTCATTTTTTTCACTCTCTCGAGTTATGATGACTGAACACTTATACATATGATAAATTCACTGTGTATAAACTCTAGACACGAATAATTGGAATAAATCCCATCTACGATTATATTCTGAATTTAGATAAATTAATTGTAGATTACACAACTACGTTGCTTCTTAAAAAAGAATCCCTTGACGGCACTCTGCTACCAGATTATTTGAATTCACCCAAGCCTTCAAGGGTTTATTGGGTTATCCACTTTATATACTATTCTTTTGTATAAGGCACAATATATAATACAACTTGTGGGATTTTCGGTTTCTTTTTTATTTTTACCGGATGACCATATTAACCAAGGGCAGTGTTTGTTAAATTTTACGCCAAGGAAATGTCAATTGTGTGTCAGCGATGGTTATGCGCAGACCTAGTGGAATGCTAACTGGAGTGAACTTATCTACTTCTATAGTTTTCTTATCCACATCAAAGCTTTCTCTCATTTCCGCTTTCATCTGTCCACCCCTCCACAAAATCAGAGATGCACCACATCTACATGCTTGAGGCAAGCGGATCCAGGCATCTGGCAACACACCAGCTATTCTAGGTGATCCAAGGCTCCGAGGACAGCACTGTTGATAACACATGGAGAATGAGTGATGCACAGAAACATCTGAAATTATGCGCCACGGAAGTTACACAGGTGCTGCAGGAATCCCATCCAAGAGTCACTCTTACTCTGTCATAAGACATGGAATGTGCAGCGCATGCAGTTCCAGGAATGCCTGTCCGACCAGGCGCCAAACACAGCAAGACTACAACCTGAGTGAGTTACAGTCACTGGAGGCTGTGTGTAAGGAGAGGGCCACAGAAGACGCTGCGTTACATACTGCAGCACACGCAGACATGAAACATGGTGTTTGCACCACATTAGGGGCTCAAAGGTATACATACATGGGATGATACACATGAAAAATCCTTACAGGCACGGTGTTTCCATTCATGCACCTACATTATCTCATCCCCTGGACACTTAGGCCCACACTGACATTTCATGTGATGAGGGAATACCCCTGCATGTAACATGGGAGCGCAGTCTTACTACAACAGCACTAATCCCGTATAAAGGCTGTTCCTGCTCTCAACAGCTGAGTCGGATTTACCTCGCGAGTTGCCACAAACACATTACATCTCATTAAACGCTACTGTTAGAAATAACTGTATGCAGAGCATTAATTAAGATTACATGCGCTTTCTGTCTTTAGCTGAAACAATGTTGCAAAACGTTAATACCGATTAATTTTTTTACCCTCCCACTTATAAACCGCGGCTGTTCTGTATGCTGTGTTTTTTGTTTTGTTTTACAGTGTGGGCAAATTTGTAATACAGACGCTGCAATCTTTTGTAGAAGGCATTCTGTTCCTCGTCTTTTCTCCTGCTTTACACGTGCTTAATTATTTTTATAACGTAGGCTGTTTTCATGGTTTGGACATATGTAAAAAGGAACGTCTGTCTTGATAGCAACTTCAAGAAACATGGGTCTGAGCAGGCAATGACTCCCAGTTTGTTTCATTTCTGGCATGTAGAGGGTGTGGCTTTGCTGTGCAAGGAGTCTCGCTAATTATGTCTCGCCCACCATATCCTTCTATTTACATTGGATTGCGCTACAATCTATAGCACCCACCTCTTCATATCAAAGGCGCTGTCTGTGGACAGCCAGGCCCTAGGACCAGGTCTCTGGGTAGGTCTCACGGGACAGGTAGGGCACGTGCGTTGCACTGTTGTAAAGCCATTCCAGAGGGCTATACTGCTTTGCAGGATGCCATCTAGCAAGGGCAAGCCCAGCTGTGCAGGAAGGACAAGGCATTGAGCTAATCTAGGAGGCGCCTGGATGGTTTTTGGGCCTTCTTCTAACTATTCTAACTATATAAAAATATAAAGCCACAATGCATCTCTTCTTTCCCTCCCCTGCCTCCTGCGCTTTCGCGGACTCCAGTGCATGTGTCTGGCAACTCACAGCAGACCAGAGGTTGATGCAGGCAAGATGTGCCCCAACCCCCACTCCTCGGTAGCCAGCAACAGACCCGCACCCTTCCCTCAGAGCTTTGGAAAGTATTGTATAAGGCATTGCATTCCCAGTCTTTTCTCCTGCACAGACCAGCGCCATGTGTTCAATGGCACACAATAGCGCTGCCAATAATGACGGTCTGGCAATATGGTATGCCCTTTCTGGCAATGCCCTCAGTGGCTGTTTAGCTTTCCTTGAATATGGCTGGGAGAACCATTCAATATATTTAAGGACATTATCAATATATACAAGTATATATTTGAAGTGCCATTTAGGTTTTGTTTGTAGCAACAAGCAAATGCGTTTTGCTCTGGCACCTCACTATATTAACCTCTATTTTCCGCTACGTATAATCTAAAAAAAACGGCTGGCTGACAGTTTGTAAACTTTTTGTAATAAAAGAATTGCCTTTACAAAAGCTACTGCCTTTGCTTAAACTCTAATCCTCTTTGAAATAAATTGATATTTGGTGCTTGTTTTCGCTATCCTCCTTTAGGATGTTTTTACGACCACCTTTTTATTACTTGTGGAAACATGTCCCTAGTCTGCAGACCTGTTAAAACAGATAAGGCCTTGCAATGGCTCCACCAGTCTCTCCTTAGTTGCACTACAAACCCCCCCACTGAGAAGATCGCTGCTTATTCTTTCTCCCCCACCTCCCAACCCACCTCGCATTAGGCAGTTACATGGGACAACAAGCACTGGCATAGCCAATTGGTCTCGCCTTTGGGACCGTTTAAGTGTTTAGACATGCAACAGTTGATGTTGCACCAGGGATAGTGTGCTGCATAACTAAATACTTATAAGGTCCCAAAGGCAAGACCTATTGGCTATGCCAATGCTTGTTTTGGTTTCTATGTACTCGCTGTATCTGACAGTCAATGTCCCAATCACTAAGTTGAGGGAACTACTGCTGAAATAAATGGACAATATACAATCATTCCCTTCTGGTATTCCTAATGCATGCAAGTTATTCCATCACATCCGATTTGACATCTTTCAGCTTATGGGACATGACCTGCATGTTAGCTCATTTTGGTTTTCACGGCTTGCGTGGACTCCCCCAAACTAGCAGATTGAGATTCCTTGTCAATCAAACGACTGCTCATTATTTCCATGTTCTCCACATTTTCCCCAAGACCGCCTGAAACTTTAGAAACAGAGTCCTTTTTAAACTACTCCCTACGCAGTTGGAGCAGATTGTAGATCAAGGCTAGTGAGGGATCTTTTACAGCAGGAGGTTACAACGAAGATTGACTTAGAATACCATTTGAAGGGGAGATGAATATTCGTGATCCAGGTAGAGAGCACCCGACTTTCTCTCAGTCTGTTGGTATTGCTACAGGTTGTACTTCAAACATAGTTTAATGTGTAGGAGTTAAAACCAACCCCTCAGTATCCCATAACGAATCATTAACACAAATCTCAGTAATGACACCCACATTAAGGCAATTCTCAAGGTCATTTATCGGTTCTACGGTGGCTTTCTCGACCTCACCGACTGCCTTGGCCCACAAGACCTCTCCCCCTTCAAGGGGATCACACCCGGGATCTGAGTCAGATATAGCCACGCTATATGACTCAGAGTTCAGAGGAAAAAAAACTCTTCCAGCACTTGACGTTTGTGAGAAGCATTACCCCAACTGATATGGAGGCTGCGGCAGGAGCTCAAGTCTACCCCTACCTTCACACCGTCACTAGTAGAGCCACCCTCTATTGCAGAAACACCTGCATGCCCCAGAAGCAGCAAATCAGTCTTCTTTGGATTAACAGCGCTGATCCTAGACCTGTTAGTTGCCGCCCCAATCCCAGGGGGAGTGGACACCGGGGTAATGGGTGCCAGCAGCCCCAAGTAAACCATTGTTTTTTTGGCAGTGATTAGTGGAGGAGCATCAGCTGATATGTCAACAGAAGGGCACCTACCTGAAGTGCTTGGGGTATCTGTGTAAATGATCCCAAAACCAGCACTGAACCACCAATGCCAGCACCGGCAGACTTGTCGGGAGTAGCGGCCATTTCATAAACCAAATCGGCCGGATTTTGCGAGCCTG
Source organism: Triturus cristatus (assembly GCF_964204655.1). NCBI lineage: Eukaryota > Metazoa > Chordata > Amphibia > Caudata > Salamandridae > Triturus > Triturus cristatus. Next base: position 430,150,689 of record NC_140593.1, read on the forward strand.
CCTTGGAATCAGTAGTTGCTGGGGTTTCAAGATTCTCAAACAGTTCCCTGACTTTCTTCGGCGTCCTGGGCTCCTTGGGTTCCCTAAATTTCATTTGTGGGTGTCTCCTTTTGAGCACTGCTGCTGTTCCTTCCGCTGATTAATCCTTTGGCCCGTCACTGGCGAGCGCCAGGACTATACCCGCTCTGAGGTCCCGTCATCGCAAACTGTCAACTTTGCCAGTAAGGTGTCCTCCTTCCTCATCTGAACCGCCACACGAAAGAGCCGCAAAACACTTCACCAAGAGCAAAACGGACACCGCTTCCCTCCACAGAGTCACCGTCTCCTCCGCCGCTGCCTTTGGATGCCTGGAAACCCAGGGCAAGCAGACAGGTAGGTGAGGTCAGGTGCGGCTGCTGCATGATGAACCACGTACAGCAGCAACGGAGAAAGCGCTGCCTGAAAGCAGGGTCAAGGGCAGCTGGGAAGGGAAGAAGCAGCAGCACGATCAAGTGCGGGCTTGAGGCGTAGAAGCAACACAAACAAGGGAGGGGCAGAAGCAACACAGAGAAGGGAGGGCTTGAGGGGCAGAAGCAACACGGACAAGGGAGGGCGGGAGGGGCAGAAGCAAATCGAACAAGGGAGGGCGGGAGGGGCAGAAGCAACATTGACAAGGGAGGGCGGGAGGGGCAGAAGCAACATTGACAAGGGAGGGCGGGAGGGGCAGAAGCAACATTGACAAGGGCGGGCGGGAGGGGCAGAAGAAACATTGACAAGGGAGGGCAGGAGGGGCAGAAGCAACAGGGACAAGGAAGGGCACAGAAGCCACTAGTGTACAATACAGTGTCCAACAGATAACTATTGTACACTACAATGTCCTCAGGATATCACCAAATCATGTAAATGTAAATATTTTAACAGTATGCAATCCATTGTGGCTTACACAAGGATTGTTTGAACACTACACAAAGTTATACACTAAACAGTACAAAGGTATTTCTTGTGACCAGATGACAAAGGAGCTACCTACAGATTTAAATGCGGAACTCAGGAAAAAGGTGTTAACAGATCGTAAATTCCAGCATCAATATTATCCAATCCTCCCAATATCAATGCTGAGATCAAATACATAAAGACCATACTTATGACATGAATTTCACTCTATAACAGTAACATGGCTATGCACATTGTGAGCTAACTCACAAGGAGGAGTGAGAGGAAAAACAATAGATGGACCAGGGCACACCCTCCCACATAACCCACACAATAAAGGACTTCACCCACCAAGGTTGCATTCTTCATCTTCAGGCCCCTCTTCATCACAAACCACAGTGAGTGTGGTGGGCTCCACTCACCCGGAGCTCTTTTTGAGGTTTTGTATGTGAGGATTTGCCTGGTGATGACGCACACATGCCACCTTGGTCGGTGAGGGCTTGCTTTCTTTTTAGAAATAATTCCATGGCCAACCTTGCAGGTAGTGTTCACTTCCTGACTGAGAACCTCCATTACATGGGTACTTCGTATTCCCCTGGTACTTTATTGTGTTTATTTTTATGTATAGTTTGAACTAGTGAGAGGTTTTGGAACATTTAAGGACGAGCAATCAGAGGATTGGTATGCAAACATTATACATTTTTTAAAGAAAAGTCAACATTGAAGAAATTGGTATGACATTAATAGTCAAAATGACAAGCTGTATATGCTAATAATGAAATTAAGCAGAAAAGTTTAAACTTTGCCGAAACATCAATGACAGTAAGGCGTAAAACGTAGGTTTCGAAATAAAGACATGGCAACAAGTAAACCATTAATTGCGCCTCAAATCTAATGCTTATGAACTCACCCATGAGTTGACAGATGATCTCATGAGCAACATCATTGATGACGTTGAATGTCACCTTAACCATGACATTATCTACAATATCGCTATTAATGTGAGATATAATTTCCTTGTAAGTATATGTATAATTATTTAATGATCTAATGCCAAGTTATTAGTATAAATATTGTGAAGTCATGAACACTGCATTTGGGCTGCAAGTTGATGATCCGGATTGATCAGCTAACCATATTAGCAATTACAGTGGGGGTTTCGATTTTGCGTGATCACCTTAACTTCAATTTAACTTCGTTTTTTCTGATGTGTTTTAAGGTGCTTTTAAAAACATAAAATATCTTATGAACCTAAGAATCCATACTTTTCCTTAACATTTTTAGATTTGTTGATATACTTCATACCCCTTTGTTGCATCCCATCTCAGCTGTGCATGGGCTTTGAACATGACAGCTGAGTATGGCCGGGCATGCCAGGACATAAATCCCACATCCCGCAAGCTCAGACCGTGTAACAGACAGACTTGAGCCACATACTGTGGGGGTTGGCAGCCAGTCCTGACATGTAGCCATGCCCTACGATCAATCTTCTGTACACTCATCTACAGTTGTTCGCAGCCTTCAGCCAGACCCAAGATTCATCCATGCGCCCATATAGGGATGAATCGTGTATATGGTGATGCGGTCAACACATTTACAATATTTCAATTCCTGAACATTTTGCTTGCTGCAAACTAGGAAATCTGCTATGAAGAAATGGACAAACATGTCATAAACATGTGGGAATTAGCACAAAAACACCAATTCCCACATGCCATTTCCCATTTCTGAGGGCCACTCTTGTAATTGGCAGTATTTTACACACCCAGATGTACGACAGCTTTGTATCTTACTTCGTGGTCCAAGTCAGAATACTGATGCCCGACTTCAGCATCACTCATGTAAAGACTTTTAGAAACACCAGAAATATTGAAGAGCATTACACCATTGTTGGGTGCCACAATAGTGGGAAAGTGCTTTAGATGACCATTAGCAACCACGTGCAATACTCTAATTTGCTCACTTCTTTTGTGTGTCTGCTTCACGTACAACTATTAGCCATTTTTCCTGAGGTTATTCTCAATTTTCTCATAGGTCAGTGTTGACATACTTTATTTGGCTGTCCCATTACTTTTCTAGAATAATGTTTCAATCTGATGACAACACGCAGCTATTCAACGGAGAACAGCTGTTCCAATGCGGTGCCTAAGTTTCCTGTTGCGGCACCAGGAGGAGGGTGTAAAATATGAACTTCTTTCTAGCACTTTGAAATATAAGGAGATGATCTAGATAAGGCTTTAAACATAACAGATTTGTTTCCTGGTTGCGATTTTACACTGAGGCTACACAAAGGTGGTATTGTAAATTTCCTAGGAAAGTCGAATTTAATTAATGAAAGAATGGTTGTTGTAACCATTTACAAATAGTGACATGCTTGCGATTTACAGCATTTCTTAAATGCATCATCTAAACAGGAAGTCAAAGGACATAACTGTGTTTCTGAAAGTTATCTGTCAAGAAAGTTAACCATCAAAACCAATATCTTGGCACACAAGAACCTGGCAAGGAACGTGTATACTGTCTGTTAGGAAAGGTGCTTTCATTTATGCTTGATTTCTGTGTTTTATGAATTTAATGTAAAAGAAAGAAAATGTTCAGTTTCATATTAGGAAAAATGTTTGACACACATGGAGTTCTTCATTCTAATTAATGCAACACACTATTTTTATATCGTGTTTCAATGCCTGACTGCACATCTCAAATAGGGGCAACAAAAACAGATTACTGCACCCTAGTTGAATGGCATGATTGAGATATGTAATGGGTAGATAGTCTGGCTTTTGCTAACACATTGCATGTGCATGAAAAAGGAAAAACAACACGAACGTAACCCATTCAGTAGGTGGAGTAATAATGGAGCACTCATGTCATTGAATGAAATAATAAATCAATGAATGCTTTACTTGTGTAGTGCAGCTCTGCAACTGAAGGCGCTGGGAGGCTGGAGGACCGGGATCAGAGAGACTTGAGAAAAGCACGAGCTGAGGCTGATTGCTGATGGCCAGATTTGCAGTGGAGAGATCCAGTGACTCGCTCCACAGCCAGGGTCATTTGTTGTGAAGCGCTCTACTCTTTGTCAACTGTTTGCGGATCGGGAGATGGTTTGTTATTTAACTATTAAGATTACTTTTACAGATATTTGTAGATATACAACAAGCTTGATGTCAACCATAGCCCATTGGCAAACAGGCAGCTAATTGATTTTTTAGAAAGCATGGGAGTTCTAGAGGAGGCCTCGTACCCACCACCATTGGCAAAGACCAGAGGAGAAGAAGAACCCATCATTCAGGATACCACTGAGATACAACAACGAGAATGCGGTGGCTTAAAGTACAGAACACCACTTTGAGGTCTAGAAGTACAAGCAGGCATGGCTTACCTTTGTAAATAAATGTAAAGGAGTCATAGAGGATTATGAAGAGAGCTGTTTCAGTGCCATGTCTTCTCGAAGTCTCGATCCGAGGTCAACAGCGATTGGTAATGTAAAGGTCAAGCTGGAAACCATTAGTCTCCCAAAGGACCATGGATACTTTCGAGAGGCGGACGATGGGCATGTAGATGCACGTCAATATTTGGTTTGTTTTCATCATAACACTTTATTTGGTTTTTACAAGGAAAACAATAAAAGTCCAACATACACACATTATTAAACTCCATCTGATACTTGATAAAACAGTACAAAGTGACCAACGTGGGTCCATAAATACAGGACTAAAAAGAAGACAAACACTATATCGGGAACAAGAGATTGGTTTGTTTTCTTGAACAGGGTCAATTCTTTGAGGCAATTACTATTTTTTCCACAAATGACAAGTTTTAAGTAACATCAACATGGCGTGTTTTTTTTAAAGATTTGGGCAGTTAAGATGCTGTGGAGTGAGTCATAGGACTAGTAAGTAATGCAAACTGAAAGAAGGCCAGGGGTTAAATATTCACTGTATATTATCACAAATGAAGTAGCCCATTTGCAAAGGGAGGCAGAATACGGGCAGCAAGCAGGCACAGTCACTGCTAGCTGCATGTTAGAAATTTGAGATGGGGGGGAGTGCAAAAGGGGTGCAGCCTGCAAGTTCAAGTACACATACAGTGGGTGCGGGGGGGGGGGGGACCACCCTGCCTTCAAGTGCAGGAAGGGGAAAGGGACTAATGAGAAAAAGGTCCCTTTCAAGAAGTGAAGCAGAGTCAAAGAATGGGAACAGAGGGGTACAGGAACTAGCTTCCATCCCAATTAAATGCAAAATCTGATTAAAATACTCAACAATTACCACAAGAGAGACTATGCACACTTGTTAGCGGAGGGCTTTAGCAATGGCTTCAGCATACCTGAGGTGGGGCCTGTGGAAGGGAGCCTCTGCAGCAACCTTAACATTCATAAACAATGCAGAAGTAGCTCGACGGAAGGTGACCAAGGAGCTAGAGCTAGAGCTGTGCCGTTTGGCTGGCCCATTTAAGAAGGCACCTCTAAAATACTTTGCAGTATCTCCTGCGGGGTATAATATCAAAAATGAGCTGGGCCAATTCCAGCTCATCCATCACCTGTCTTACACAGAGGGAGGGTCAGTGAATGATGGGTTGGCCCAGGAGAGGTGCTCAGTATCATACGCCACACTGGACGAGGCAATCAACCTGGTACAGGGTAAAACAGCTGGTAGGCTGCCAGCTAGAGAGCAACATAGTAATTAAAGCTAGGAATGTGTCAGGATGTGATAACACAATCGCTGATGTGTTCTCTTGTTTTCAGTGGGAGAGGTTCTGCCAATTTATGGCGACAGGAGCAGACGAGACGATGACCGCAGTGTCAGCAGATAAATGGGCTGCAGGAGAGTTGACCTGATGGTACTCGTGGACAGGGTCCTGACCCTAAAAAGCGTGGCCACCTATCATAAGTGTTTGGAACATTTCAGGAGGGTGACGGAGGCGAACACAAGACCCTGTGCCAGTAAGGAGGTAATGGTGCTTATACAATGGGCCTCTGAGCAAGGCAAGTCCAGAGCTTGGGCTCAGGCAAATCCTGGAACGGCTTACCTCTGGGTGGAGGAATGACACATGGGTGACAAGCATCTGGTGCTGTACCTGAGGAGGTCAAAAACCGACAAGGAAAGGAAAGCTCACATGGCTGGAGTGTCTCATGGAAAGTTAACACCGCCCGGTATGCATAACCACCGACTACAGGAAGGTCAGGGCAGCTGGCGACCCAGCTAACACGAGGAGGGTAGCTACCTCAGCAGGTTCCAATTCCTTGCGATACTGCGGCAGGCCCTGGCATGGGTAGACCTCCCACAGACATGCTTCAGGTCACTCATTATGCACCAGGGCAGTCACGACAGCGGCAGCGCACAGCATGGCAGACAAAGGGGTGAGGCTCATAGGCAGGTGGATATCCTCAGTGTTTAAGTCATACGTCAGGCCAGCATTGTACCAACATAGGGCTACTCTCTCACCACAGGGGACAGAGAAAAAGCAAACCGTGTGGATAGTAGAGCACTTGTACATCTCGAGGGCACATCATTGGGCTGGAGTCAGGAAGCCGTATGCCATATGGCTGTGGAACACCAAGGTTAAATGGCTGGGCGAACCAGCTCCACCCTGCAGTGTGGGATACACAACGGGCATACAGGAACCCTGCTGCAGTGATATTTCATCTAGGGGCCATCAAAGCCGACTGGACGACCATATCTTGGCTGGTGCGTCCGGCTGACAGCAAATGGTCAGAAATGATAGCATGCTACCATTGGTGGGGGGCAGTGAGCCAGGGGGCAGTAGAAAGATATAGGCAGAAGCTGAACAATACAATGAACAATTTCGGCAAAGGAATGAGATGGGAATTTGTGAGGCATGGCCTCATCAACCTAAGGATTCCTGGATATTATGCAGACAATAAGGTTCACCTGGCCAGCGTGGGGATCAACATGGTCTTCCTGAACATTGTGGGGGCATTGGTACTTCTAGGTTTGTCATCGGTAATGCGAGAGCTGTCGGAGGTCGGTAAACCACTGCCAGCATGGCAGAAAGCTACAAGGGTTAACAATAAATATCTTCTCACAAGGACAATTGCCCAAACAAGGTCCTTGGGATACCTCATGGCAGGGACACTTGAGGGCAAACAAAAGGTGTAAGAAAAGGTCAGCGCTGGGAGGACACGCGACATGCAGCCCAGGCATGGCCACAGGACCACAAACGCCACACATTCGGTAGCAAGGGAAGTCTCAGGGCCGTGACCGTCTGTTCCAAGTAATTGACAAAAGAAGAGCTGTCACAGCAGTTGACTAACGGTGATTTATAACAAGCATTAGTAAAAATACATGATGACTATGTATGATGCATTGCAGGTTATGCGAGTGATGGTTATAAATATGCAATAAAGATAAGATTGTGCATTGTTGCACCAGTTATGAACTAAATGCTTTACATTTTAATGCAGACTAAGCAAAGCACTGAGCATGTTAATGACTAATGCCATTGTGATGATTTATGAACCAACGTATGATGTGAATAAACTGAGGCCATTCTAACACCACAAAGGTCTTGGTGTCCATAATTGATGGGAGAACGTGAACACGGTGAGCGTGCCCGTTGGATGTTTCAACTGAGGGGGGGCGGGAGTTCTCCTGGAATTTTGGAAATAGATCTTGTCATACAACCGCATCAGGATTTGAAGAACTGTCCAAAAGACTACTTTGTATGCACATAGATTCACTGCCAATGACGTAACGAATAGCAGTAGCTACTAATTAAATTGTCTCTGAAAAATAAAAGAGGAAAGTCTAATACGGACGTATCCTGGCTCAGTGATAACCCATTCCCTTCGAGTAGCCAACAGCTCCAATAGGAGGAGAGTCAAAATGGGTAGAACTTCCCAAGCTCCCCTCTGCCAGCCGAGATGAAATACAGAACATAAATTTGTACTAAACATTATTTCTGCCATTTTCTCACAAAGAGTTGTTAATAAAATTGGTGGTTGGAGCTACGCGAGAGGGGCTGAAAGGTGTAAACGAGAGCTTAATTGAAAGACAGTCATCAAGTAGACATCGGAGAAGTCCTACAGGAAGAGAGCTGACGGAATGAGATTTCTAGGACTTTGGGAAGGAATAGTTCAAAACAAGAGTGTTCGGTGGAGGACAAGCACAATGGGAATACATAGAGAGAGTGAGAATACGAATAATATATATATATATATATATATATATATATATATATATATATATATATATATATATTATATTCACTGAAAAAACCATAGGTTTCAGGGGCGTTGTAGTTAGCTGGACATTTCCCTCGTACAAAACCCTAGAAATTCCCCTGTTATAGTTAGTTCAGCTAACTATAACTCGCGCCCCCGCAATGCACTGCTGAAGACGTCACATATTACATCACTGATGACGTCATCCATGTGATAAATTAGTGCATCTTCTCACACCCTAATATAACCTTTGATACACCGACTCAAAATTTCAGACGGCCATTTTGAAAACCATAGATACTCCAATACCAATAACTACATACCCACTCATTGACTCTTAGGTCTACATACATCTCCACTCACTCACCTGTACAGTCACTCATACTTACAGTCAATCCGTACATGACTATCGCATGCATTTATACACCTATATAGACACACACACCACCAATCATCCATACTGACACATCTAGTCAGTCATGCAAATAATTAATCACAGTCCAATTTACTCACCTATACAGTTAAACACACTCAAGTTCACTTACTCATAAAAATACTAACAAATTCTGATGCTCTTATACAATTACTGATACAAGCACACACTCATCCATACAGCCACTCCCGCAATCACACACACTCACATATAGTTATATACTCTTACACACATATACACTGCGTTTCACATATGTAGTTACTGACACAAGTACAACTGATATATACATTCAATCACTAACACACCCATACATACACCCGCCCAACCATACAGTCCATCACAGTTGCACTCTTAAAACCATGCACCCATAGAATCACACACTCACATCTATGCACAGAGTCACACACACCCTACCCACACAAACTCTCAGGCACCCATACAGATACTGAGACAACCAACCAATAACCCATATAGACACTCACATAGCTATTCACAAAAACATGCCGCCACTCATACACTAACACAGACACATACAGACATTCACACAGTTTAGTCACTAGTCTGCAGTAAGATACATTTAATGACTCACTTAGAGTGTCAGTTACGCACCTAGAAAATCATCCATTCACACACTTGTACACCCACTCATTCTTCAACAGGCCTTTCCCTATATATATTAAACATATTAAAACTTTACAGAAACACAGACTCACTGGATGACGTCATCAGTGATGTCATCAGTGATGTCATTTGAGATGTCATTAGTGATGTCATCAGCGATGTCACTGACCATGTCATGAGTGATATAATATGTGACGTCATCAGCAGTGCATTGCGGGGGCGCAAGTTATAGTTAGCTGAACTAACTATAACGGGGGAATTTCTAGGGTTTTGTATGAGGGAAATGTCCAGCTAACTATAACGCCCCTGAAACCTATGGTTTTTTCAGTGAATTTCTAAGGTTTTTTTAAATGCCAATTCCTAACTAGAACGCCCCTGAACACGCACATATATAAAGTACAATTATAATTATTAGAGATAAAGTCCACAAATTTCACATGGGCTCTTGTTTTTTTCTTCTTTAATTTCCAAAAACTCCAATCGCAACTGCCAACGCGTTTCGCCGTGGTAGGGTCAATCCTGAGCACAAGGTTGTCAAATGAATGGGCTCAATGGTGTCTAATTGGGATGAAATAGGATGGATTGTAAAACGCTAATTTGTATTATTTCTAGCCCTGAGGAAGCCGTAGGTTATCCCTACCACAGCGAAACGCGTTGGCAGTTGGGATTGGAGTTTTTTTAAAATTAAAGAAGAAAAAAACAAGAGCCCATTTGAAATTTGTGGATTTTATCTCTAATAATTATAATTGTACTTCATATATGTGCGTGTGCTCCAAAAGCTGTGTGAAAGTGTTATTCAATCAGTAGATTGAGTTTGGGGAAGTAGGGTGTTCTCTTCCCTTCAATTTTGGACACACCTGTAGATATTATTTCTTTTTAATTTTAGGTGTGACATCTATATGAGCACCAGTATACCCTATACACCCAACAGTCATTTTTATAACGCCCCTGAAACCTATGTTTTTTTCAGTGAATTTCAAAGGTTTTGTAAATGACAATTTTTAATGTATTAATTGTCATACTGATTTTTTTTTATACTGATTTAATACATTTTTTAAACTATTTATTTTTAGATATATTTTTTTAAATTATATTATAATTACATTATACATTCCAATACAAAATATACTTTCTCAGACTGAATTACTTTAGTTTAAATACTTGGCAAATAGGCAACAGACTTTTAAGTACAGTAGTTACAGTTGTTGCAATGGGCAACACAATTTCAAACACAAAGCAACATTGAGCTCAATGTGAATTTCAAGTTAAATGCAATTAGTTACTTTATGGATTACTTTTCTAACCACCGAACTGGATCCTAGATTCAACCCTTGGACATCTCCTGTAAACAGTTGAGTAAAAGCGCTTTGGTTACAGTAGTAATTTTTAAGGAATATTATTGTATTTTAAAAGTTGACACTTAGAAACTTTTTCCCATAGAATCACCAATGTTATCCTATGGCAGAAAATTCACTTAGCAGGTAAGTAGTGTTATCATTACTTTTTCTTACTCCGTGGTGGATCCTGGATCCAGCACTGGCCAACCTCCGGTAAACAGTTGAAAGAATGTGTTTAAGTCAGACAGACGATTTTTTCGGAATATTTTTAGTTTGTGAAAATAGACACAAACTTTTCTGGTGAAAATCACACAATGGATTCCTATGGAAGGAAATACAAGTTACTGGTAAGTACACTTAGAATTACTTTTCAGGGTCAGTGCTGGGCTAAAAGATGCAGCACTGGGTTCTCTCCTGATAACAGGTGAGTAAATCTGAATTCGTAGTTCGGCTGATTTCAGAGGAATATTTGTACAATCGTGAAGGAAGGGGGAGGGGCCTGAGGTGACGTGTGCAAACACGCCCTGTGGCACGTTTTAAGTTGGGGAATAATTCCTCTTCAATCCTGAGGTCCCCTAGGGGCCAACTAGCCCACCAGGTACCTCCAGTACGCACCAGGGAGCTGCATTGCAGAGAGGTATTCAGAGGCCACGCCCCTTTTACAACACTCTACAACACTCTGCAACACTCTGCAACACAGCTCCGTGGCGCTTACTGGAGGTACCTGGTGGGCTAGTTGGTCCCCACGGACCCTCAGGATTGAAGAGGAATTAATTCCCCAACTTAAAACGTGCCACAGTGCGTGTTTGCACAGATCTCACCTCAGGCCCCGCCCCCTACCTTCACCACTGTGCAAACGCGCCCCGTGGGGTGTTTTAAGTTGGGGGATTAAGTCCCCTTGAATCCTGAGGTCCCCTGGCGGCCATCAAGCCCACCAGGTACCTCCAGTCTGCGCCAGGGAGCTGCGTTGCTGAGAGGTGTTCAGAGGCCATACCCCTTTTTACAACACTCTGCAACGCAGCTCCGTGGCGCTTAGTGGAGGTACCTGGTGGGCTAGTTGTCCCCTAGGGGACCTCTGGATTGAAGAGGAATGAATTCCCCAACTTAAAACGCGCCACAGGGTGTGTTTGCACAGTATCACCTCAAGACCCGCCCCCTACATTCACCACTGTGCAAACGCGCCCCGTGGCGCGTTTTAAGTTGGGAGATTAAGTCCCCTTGAATCCTGAGGTCCCCTGGCGGCCAACTAGCCCACCAGGTACCTCCAGTAAGAGCCAGGGAGCTGCGTTGCAGAGAGGTGTAGAAAGGGGCGCGGCCTCATTACACCTCTCTGCAACGCAGCCCCCTGGAGCATACTGGAGGTTCCTGGTGGGCTAGTTGGCCCCCAGGGACCCCCAGTATTGAAGTGGAATTTGTTCCCCCTCTGCAAACGCGCCAGGGGGCGTGTTTGCGGAGTGATGAAAGGAGGGGGTGTGGCCTTCTCCCCGATCCCGTTTAAAAAAAAAAAATTCTTTTTAGCCCCCCCTTTTTCTTATTTTTTGGCCCTGGGGACCCCATCCCCCGGGGCATGGCCCCTTTTTTATTTATTTATAGAAGGGGGGCCGCGTGGCCCCCCTCCCGGGCCATTACTGGCCCCGGGGACCCCATCCCCTGGGGCCTGGCCATCTCGTTGGGGACCGTGGGGGGGTCCCAATCCCCCCACGGTCCCAGCCGGCTCCCCACTTCCTGCGGGAGCCGGCATTGCTTTTCCACATGGGGATCAGCTAACATGCTGCTCCCAATGTGGAAAAGCAATCGTCTGCTTCATTGAAGTGAGAGCAGGTTTCCCTGCTCCCGCTTCAATGAAGCAAAGCAGTTTGCAACGGTAGGGTGAGAGCCGCGAGGCTCCCGCCCTGCTATTGCAAACAGCAGTGTCCCGGGGGTGGGCACCCCGGGACACTGCAGGAGCTGGCCCTGGGGGGTGGCGGTCCCCAGGGCCACCTTTGGCTCCAGGAGGGGGGCCGCGCGGCCCCCCTCCCACTTAATTTTAAGCCCTGGTTGGGGGTGGTCCCCGGGGCTTGTGGGTCCGTAATGGACCCCCTATTTTAAATAATTAGTGGCCCGGGGAGGTGGTGGCCCCTGGAGCGTGTGGGGGGGGGGCTTGAGCTCCCCCCACACAGGTTTTTTTATTTTATTTTTAAACAAACAAGCCCCGGGGGGGTGGCAGTCCCCGGGGCTGCAGGGGGGCCATGAGCCCCCCCGCATACATTAAATTAAAGCCCCGGGGGTGGCGGTCCCCGGGGCTGTATGATAAAGATATTGCCCCCGTGATTTGTCCCCCCGGGGGCTAAATAAAAACAAAGCGCGGGAGCTCACGCTTCGTTTTTTTTTTCGTCAGCGGGATGCGCGGACCCTACTCGCATCGCGCGATTTAAAAAAATATATAATTTTTTTGTGGCCTTGGGGGTCCATGTGGGACCCCCTGAGCAGGCCTAGGGGGTCAGGGTGTTTCTACCCTGCCCCCTTGTCGCGTTTTGCGCCTTTTTTCAGTTTTCTTGTGCCTCGGTTCTACCGAGGCACAAGATGGCTGCCAACACTTCCTGATTCAGAGGGTTGGCAGGCAATTAGCCTTCAGCTCGTGCTAGGGAGGGTGCGGGGAGGGTGCGGGGAGGGTGCACGGATCCTCCCCGGCCATAGATATCACTAACATTTTTACCCTAATTTTCTCAGGAACTACTGAACGGATTCACACCATTTATGCAAAAGGCACGAGTCTGAACTGAGGACTACCTCTTTGCCAAATTTGGTGTAATTCCGTTCAGCAGTTCGGGCTGTAGCTGCCACAACAGATCCTATGGGAAATTGCATGGGGAAAACGCGTTTTGGGACCCCCCCTTTTTTCTCGGCCCCCGCTTGACGAATCACCACAAAACTTTCAGGGTAGGAGCGGAGCTGGCGAAAAGTTTGAAAAATTTCGTGAAGATTCGTCAATCGGCACCAGACTTATTGGGAATAGAATGTTGCGGATTTCCTATGGAAAATAGGTCCCAACTATAACTATCTACTAGACAGACAGACAGACAGACAGACAGACAGACAGACAGACAGACAGACAGACAGACAGACAGACAGACAGACAGACAGACAGACAGATAAGAGTGTGTGTGAAAAAGATCAAAAGAAACTGAACTAGCGCAGAAAAGGAGTGAAAACTTGCATATAAAGTCTGTGAGGCGAAAGAAAAATCCCAGAGTTAGAGAACAGAAGTTAAAGTGGCAGAGAGATGGATGGGGTCCTGCAAGGAGAGACCTCAAAATAGTTAGAGGAAACGCTGCCTGAGAGAATTAGGGCCTAGCGCTGGACAGGAAATGAGAAATGCACTGGCAAGAGAATCAATATGAAATTGGAGAAAATATGGTACCAAGACATTACATCATCCATCCACTTTCAGACCACTGGGCGAAATCCAAACTGAGTGCCAAACATTAACCTGAACTGGTCTAAGGAGCTGTAGCGTTTAATAAACTGAAAGATATTGCAAAATTCTGTAATACTCACGGAAGAACAAGCTAAGTGTCCAAGGTGAACTGTCCAGTGCAAACTCCTTTTGACCAAAATGTAATTCTAAGAGAAGGTTTCACACTCAAAAAGAAGGATCGAACCCATTTCGTTTCCTGGCACCACTTAATATTTTAACATTTTAGGGCTCCAATATATAAACAAAATGCACTGCCTTTTATTCTACACTGAATGTGCTTTCATTGCCTTTCATTCGTCGTTATAACCGATTTTCTCAACTGTGAACCAAATATTCATGTATAAAAAGTTATATCTAGTTTTTCATAAATATTTTACTATTTGTCCACGTGCCCTAGCTTTCATTTCACTTACAGAGTCCTATTTCAGTCAACCTTCAAAACGCAGCCTACACCAGTCCCCCAGTCGTCGGTAGGGTTGTAATGTGGGTTGTATTGCTGCTTGCCCCTGGAATCTTGCCCCTGTTCTTAGAATTCTTCAAGGTTTTAGAGCTATGCTTCACCCCCTCTCCAACTGGGCAACATGCAGCCTATGGTAACTAACTACAGGAACAATACCTCTAACTGTGCCTCTTAATGTGCCTGAAAGACTGCCACAGGGAACTGGGTGAAGGTCATCGTAGAAGTGCTTTGTTTTCCAGGCACTGCGAGAGCGATCTATTACTACATCGTGGTTGTCTCCGTAAATGTCCTTGTTGAAGTCTTACAGCAAATGAGACAGAAATGACTGCAGGTTTAAAGTAAGATTTGGGGAGGAGTTGACGCTTATACAAATTTGTATTATCGACATATAACGTGTCAGCAGCAGCTGAAAAGTCACAGTTTACATAGTCAACATTTCAAGCAGTGCACGATTGCAAAGAAGGTAGTTTGCGAACTCCTATTTCATTTACACGCTCAAATTGCCTTGTATCTTCTATTAGAATGGTTGTTTCCCTGCCATGATCATTTGACACACCCCTCTACCCCTCTCCTAGCCCCTGCCATGATGTTGCACATACAATCCCACACAGAGTAATAGAGGACAAGACCATCTCTTGTGCTTTTGGCCCCCTTCTTCCATTGACGCTTATACTTCGGGCCTTTTTACGAGTCTGGCGGTCCTCCTGCAGCACTGCCACCTCTGTGCTGGCAGGAGAACCGTCAACCAAGTGGTGCGCCTGCACGCCGCATACCAAGTTGAATCCAGAGCCTGCTGTGCAGCAGCAGTCTCATGGCTGCCGCGGTTAGGCTCATAGATAAGCCTTAACAGCAGACCGCCGCTGTGACCATGTCGTGCATACCATATTGTGCAGGAACAGGGGTGCAATTACAGGAGCGCCCACGTACCTCCATCCCCCCTCCCCCCCTGCGTGCACCCCCCAGGCCCAGAAGCAGCTTCGCTGCATCTCCACAACCCTTTTGATGGAGGGATCACTGCCATAAAAGTGACAGTAGCAATGCAACTCAGAATATGCTTGGCGGAGGCCCAACTGCAACACTCGAAATACGTTGGTTGAATCTGCAATAGTGGTGGGGGTCGGACCGCCACCGTGAGTACGGCGGTCCTAAGACCGCCGTATTCTGAACAAGGCCCTTAGTCTGTTTATGTTGGTTAGTTGTGTCTGCCTCCACTGGAAGTAATAAGGGACTTTTATACATCTGAAATTGTCAGAGAGCAGTTAGGTTGCACTAGCGAAAGATGCATAATGTACTACTTCCTCACTGGTCTAATATTATAAACCTCTTCCTATTGAACACACCTTGCCAGACTGCCTACAAATAGCACAGGTATACCTACTGATAAAAAAAAAAAGAACAACAACAAATGATGACCAAAATGATCTCTACAACCACTGTTCAGTCATAGGTCTCCCATTCTTGGACAAAATACGAAAAAGCTATCAACACAACTTAATTCATAAATGACAACTTAATTAATTCCATTAAGAGTTTAAAGAAGGCCGAAGCACCAAGACGGCTCTCTTACAAATAACAGACACCCTCAGAATCATGGATACCGGTAACTCATGCTCGCTTATAATACTAGACCTTCCAGCAGCATTTAATATCCTAAATGATACAACCATGAGATTCTTAATGGAATGGCATAGGCTTGAAGGGAAAGTTCCACAGAGTTTCAAGTCATACTTGAAGAACCACTCACAGATGATCAAAATAGAACATGCCTTCTCCAACCTGGTAAACACCTCCCAAGGCATTTCACAAGGATCAGTTCTAGCTCCTGCACAGTTCAATATATACCTGAAATCAATGAGAGATCAACTTAACTCCGACATACACGAACGCCATTTCACAGATGACACCCAAATATACTTGAAGGTTTCTTTTTCGGCTGACATTTCCAGTCTGACTACTCTTGACAAAATACAATCCAGGACGATGGTGCACCACCTCAAACAACTCCCAGAAAACTGAATTTCTTCTCTCTCTCTGAAGGAGTCTCCCACGCAACTTTAACCAACTTCTTAGGCTGCCCAAATATCATCTATAAGAATGCCAAACCCGTAGGCTTCACCCTAGATGGAAAACTAAACTTCCTGAACCATCTTAGTGGAATTAAAAGGTCGGCAAATTACCATCTTAAAATCACCTGGGGTATCAATCACTTCCAAACTGTTCAATACCTTAAGATTGTGATATAGGCTACGGTGCCATCTAAACAAGACGATGGAAATGCCATTCTAGCAGGGATCCCTAAAACTATCACTACCCAGATAAAAGCCTCACTACATGCTTTTGCACGTCTGACCACAGGTACTACGCCATTTGAAAACATCACACAGATCTTTGTATCCTTAAACTGGCTGCCCGCTGAAGGGAGAGCTAGGTTTAACATTGAATGCCTAGTACACAAACTCCTTCACTCTAACCAGTCTCATTAACTTTCCAAGAAACTGAAGAGCTGAGAAGAACCACAACAAATGAAGAACACAAAGTCACTACTCATTAAAAAAGAAAAAAATGGTTTTCTGGACCAGTCCTTTTACAGATGTTCTCCAAAAATGTGGAACTCTATCCCACTAGAAATCTGAACGCTGACCCTTTCTAAAGACTACCCTTCTTACAGAACCACACCGCTCACAAGCCAAACAGGAGGGATGTAAATAGATTTGATCAACACAGCCCCCCACTTCTTTTGACCTGCACTCGCACACTTGAATTAAGCACCACTGAGACTGCACATTAATGGCCACCTCAGTCATCATGGAAAAGGCGGAGGAGAAGCCTCTCCTAGGTCGGAGATAGGATCAGTGGATACACAACTGGCCTTAATTGCAGGACACCCTGTATACATTATATTGAGATTTGTATTGAGTTTTAATCCCCCCTTTGCCTAGAATATGTTCCCTTAGAGTGTGCCTTATTGCCCGTGTTACATGCGCATTATGTATATGTTTCAACTCCACTTCTTTGTTTCACTTCTTATTTTTCTGCTGGGTTATGTAAAAAGCTATGATGCTCTCAGGCCTAGTTCACACTATATCAAAACATTAATAAATGAAATAAATTACTATCAAGACCGGTCCCATAGCTGCAAAGTTGTTTGCTTAGCAATTTCACACCACACCATGGAATCAGAGAATTTTCTTAATGAATAAGAGGATTATGTGGGTTTGTATCATCCCCCTATAATTTACTACTGTTGAACCAAAAATCAAAGTCTGAAGAATGGTAATGACTGACCTGAACCTCAAGTCACTATGCTGTTGGGTTTAGCAGTGTTAGCCATCTCAGGACATGAATTGATAATGTGAGAGCACTTTCCCCACAGATCAAGCAGATTTTCTACGCATGGTGAATACATACGGAAAACAAATACACATTTTTACTGTACGATAGCAGAACTGTTTTCGTGTGGAGCCCTAAGTTATTTTCAGTCTACTTTAATATGCGTTCTTCTTGGGTTCTCAATTATTCAAGGCCATCGAATACTAAATCAAACTTTAATATAAAAAGTCTCACAAGTAAGGGGAAAACCATGCTGAGAATGTACCAATCATCAGCCCTGCTGGGAAGTAAACCAATGGCCCAGCAATCAACTCAATCAGCAGTAAAGCAAAATGAGATACTAGAAATGAAGGAGATATTAGAGGTTGTCTGTTTAATGCAGCCTCATTCGATGAACCTAGACCAGCGGGAAGAGAACACATGAAATACTACTCCAAAACCTGATGCCCATGACTTGACACCACTCCAGTTACAACTTTCTACGTACATTATTAAAACAGACAAAATGACATCCTTTGCAAATATTTAATTTTAAGGTAGTTGGCTGCCAACTCTCTTCTTTGTTTTAGCACTGAATGGTTTCCTTAATTCTTAGTTCCTCCGACGACATTAGTCCACTATCTACCTCTCCTTTCTTGCGGTCAGCCAACCAGACTTGCCATTGTCTACCTTGCTACTTTAACTAACTCTCTTCTGCTTACTGTGCGCCCCTCATCACACTGTACATAATAGTTATTTTGAGGCCCTGCACTAATCTCCAGTGCCCTAAGTAGTGCTAATCTGGGCTCAGGGTTAAGTAGTGTTAAAATGAATGTAGTATGGTGTTTTCTCTTCATCAGTAACATAATCCATCACAGGGGAAGATACCAGCAAATTCAGCCAATGGGATTTAAAGGATGGCAGCCATGACCGCCAGACATCTCTGGACTGATACCATTTGTCACTTTGTAGGTAAGAAAAGCAGGCACTTTGATGTAGAACTATATTTCTCCTCCAGTCTTTCACTTTGGCCGTGTATTTCAGAGGTCACTCATCTTATGTGCTTTTTCACTTAAGAATAAACAAAAGAATATAGTTCAAACCACTCATGAACATGGCAATCTGTCAGTGATCCAAGTGTTTTCCCTATTTTTTCTACACTTTGCCAAGTCAATATCTACCCTCCAGTATTCCCACATAGTGCCACCTTGGGTAGATTTTGCAGCTCAGTACTTCAATATTAATGATGCAATTTATGTTTGGGTCACTTTTTTATTAGGATATAAACTAAGCAGTGTTGGGTACATGGAGACACGAAAATAAGTAGCTATTAATAGTTATCTATTTGACATTTACAACATGTTTAGCATCTGTAGCAGTTTCTCTAAAGGGAGCAGTAATGGTGCTGAAGAGGATAAGTGGACAGAAACCAAGGAACATGCACAAAGAAAAAGGCAGACTTCTGGGTAAACACAGTTGAAATTCTGATAAGTGGTCTAATAGATATACCAGAAAGCCATTTTCCTTCCCTTAAGGATAAATTCTAAAAGTACACTGTATTTTTATTGATTTACTTTTGGAAGACACAAGCCTGTTTTGACCTGGTGCCTCTAATTTGTGTATGGCTGGCTTGGCGGATTTTGGAACTCTGTGCACTTTACCACTGCGAATCAGTAGTAAAATGTGTGTGCATCTCCTCTAAAACGTGTACTGTAAATTGGAATACCCTATTGGCCTAATAAACTCCACTACAGTCCACTGTAAATGGTGCCTTGTGTGCAACTATAGCATGCAAAGTTAGAATTATGAGCTGTGGTGTGTAATTACATTGCTCAAATAGAATAAAACTATATTTCTGCCAGAAGCACACCATGATCGGGCTAGTATATAGTTTGAATTAACAGCCGTGACAAATTGCAGGGAAAAGTGTTTGCCATTTAGTAAAAGCCTATTTTTATATACTCATATTTAACTCGTAAGGGTACGTGGTAAGCCCATCGGGTAAGGTGCTAATATATAAAAATGTAGCAAACTACATATTGGGTTAATGCATCCTCGAAGCAAAACAAAACCTCAAAGCTATTTCACTATGTCGGCCTGGCTAGACTGTTCCTAAGATGCCTACGTGGGGTTAATATCCAGATTTTCTTATCTTCACTTAGAACAGGGCTCAAAAGATGCTTCAAAGTAATTTCAGTTTCTAAAATCTGGCAAAATGGTGAAATTAGATTTTTGATCATTTCACCTGAACCAGAAATGGCTTCAAAGCAATTCTGCCACCTATCACCCCTTCAGAGCTGTAATACATCTTTAGCTTGGAGAGTTAATGACTCTGGCGCAGAGAACAATGACCATCCTCTGAGCCCAGGAAAAGCC
Source organism: Triturus cristatus (assembly GCF_964204655.1). NCBI lineage: Eukaryota > Metazoa > Chordata > Amphibia > Caudata > Salamandridae > Triturus > Triturus cristatus. Next base: position 430,170,774 of record NC_140593.1, read on the forward strand.
AATGAGTGCTAACTGCCGACAGGAAAGTATCATTTTGTGGGTAGCCCTCAGATGCACATAGAGCCATTTTAAGACATAAATGGTGGTGTAAATAGGGCCTTCTGGATTTGTTTTTTCAACGGACTACAGAGTCACACAATTTAAGCCCCAATAATGTGATTTTACACTATGAATAACTGAGGCTTAGAAATATGGCTCTTAAAATGAATGTGTACGAGTTAAAAGAAGTTTAAAAAAGCATTGCTGATTTAAGTCCTATATAGCACGTCTGCTTTCGAGTGCCCCCACATTTAGTTTCAATGGCTTTATAATATTTTCAAAGTAAATGTTATTTTTTTGTTTCATCTTCCAAATAAATGATCTGTTCTGTTTTCTCTTTTAGCTTGGTCGACTGTTTCTTTTTTGCTTAAAAAAAAAAAAGATTTTGTTTGATAGAAAGGCTCGAAATAGAAGTAGGAGGACATGCTTTGGTTGTTTGCTCCACGCACAGCAGTCACGGATATTTATTTTTCTATGAAAAATAGACCACACTTCAGTCTAATAATGTACACAGAAAATAATAATGCTACTATTGTGTACACTTTTTTAGAGGCCTAATTCATATGCATGGTTTTGTCAGTCAGTGGGAACCTTTTGATTGCTTGGCTGAAGGAAGAGGGTCCCCAAGGTGGGAGAGGAAGTTCAGACTAAAGCCAAGCTGGACTCGGTCACTCCAAGATAAACGCTCCCGCTCCCTTGAAGCCAAATCGCCATATACTGCTACTGCCTCCAGTAATTCTAAAATCATTTTGACTTTCAAACTCTTGTTTTCTTAGGCATTTCGCAAATCTAAGTGAATGATTTTCTTGTTAAGGTTCTGAAGTCGCATAATAAACGCAATGTAAAAATAAAAAAGTTTTAAAACTGTTTTGGATTCTAGCCTAGATTCTCAAAATAAAGTTGAGTACAGCACATGTACTATAAGGGAATACATCCTATTGTAAAGCAGAAAATGAAAATCAGTATGATTTTACAGATAAATTACTAAACTGTTAAATACAAACACTTGGTTCATTACTCAAAATGCTAGATTACAACCTTTAGCAAATGGGTTTTTGTTGAATTACCTGCCGTCCAGTGCCGTCAAGTTTATTGCCAAAAATCTGAAATAATTGCTAAAATATGTATCATCTTCAGTAGAAACCAACTTGCCTCAAGAAAAAAACTTGTGGGTTAAGCAACCAGAAAACAGGCTATTTTGCTAAACAAAATAAAGACAGAATATTACAGCAATTCAATTTAAGATATTTGAAATCACTACACATTGCTGAATTTTGTGATCACCAACTTATGCAGGTTAATCCATTGACAAAATGACTACACTAACTCTCCCTTAAGTCTAATCTTTCAAACGAATCCAAAATATGGCATATGCACCCTACTGGCTGAATTAGGATGTGGAGTTTATTTATATTCATTAAGTCCCTTTCTACTCATCATAGATACAGTTAGATGCACCCAAAAAACATTAGTGATACTACCTTTAGAACAATGGAGAGTGCATATTTGACAAGTCAGATTTGGCAAAGCACATGCAATAACCAAGTGCCAGGAAATGACAAGTGTAATATCAGATTTGTCAACATGTTATGAAGCTTTTACATAGTCCAAAATTTACCAATCACTTGGGGTTCAGGGAGTCTGTCACTTTTCAATGTTTTACAAATTTAGTCTATGCAGAGAGCTGCAGCAGACGTTCGGTTTGGCAGTCGACATAAGGAGACAGTTGTCTGTGCAAGGAGGTAAGGCTACACCGACGGTTACTGTTCTGCATGAACAGTTGGTCATCACTAGAGCTTGGCACTGGTAACTGACGTGGACTGTCACCCTTGGTGCTGGTTCTCTGAGTGGATGTGATTCAAGTCAGCAAGCGCTGCGCATGGTCATTGGGAAACACGAAAAGTCAGTTCACAGTTGTGAATAGCCCAAAACTTCTGGAGTTGCGCCATTAATTCAGGAGGAGTGCACTTGGATGTCAGCCATAGGTCCAGGACCTGTGGGGCACCTCTTGGGGATAAAGACTCACTCCAGCAGCGGCCAATACCAGGGCTCATGTTTTGTAGTCAACAAGGGGACCCACAAGGTATTTAAGGACCTTGGGTATCAACTTTATATTACACATTAAGGTCCTTTAACATTTATAACAATGATGAATATAGACCAGGGTCAGTACTATATTATAGAATGTCCAGCCGGACAAACAATTTAATAATTCAAAGATTTGTTACGCATATTCAGGAGCACACAAAGAGATACAGTGGACCACAATCTTGCGTCCTACATACAACCAAAAGACAATTACATTTGGACATTTAGTAGTTCAGGCGAAGAAACATGCATGGTATTGCCCCAGAGAAGTACTGCTAACTCCCAAAGAAAAAACGAATTCTAATAGAATAGTGGCCCTTTTGTCCCCATGTCTTAGTGGAATACACAACACACCAAGGTAGAGCCATTCACAGACATGTGACACTGGCAGAAAGGCGCAGTTGTTCTAGGCAGAAAAATGCCAACGTTCTAAAAGTGGCATTTTCCAAATAGTAACTAAAAATCTGACTTTACCATTAAATAAGATTTTAAATTAAAATTAATTGGACCGTAAACACCATAGCTCTATCTGCTCCCAATCAAAAGTTATCACTTATAAACAGTAACAGGGTAACCCAGTGTTAGACTACTGAGGAGAGAACCTTTCAAAAGTGTACACTGACTTCAGGAGTTTTTCATTGTCAGAACATGTAAAAGTTAAGTATACATGTCCTACTTTGACAACATCATGAACCCTGCCCTATGAGTCTTTCGGGCCTATCTTATGGGTGACATATAAGTAGTAAAAAGGAAGGTTTAGGCTGGCAAAAGGTTTGTTTTGCCATGTCGAAATGGCAGTTTAAAACTGCACCACAGCCTGCAGTGGCAGGCCAAAGACATGTTTTACAAGGCTACTTTAGTGGGTGGCACAATGAGTGCTGCAGCCTGTTAGTAGCAATTAATTTACAGGGCCTGGATACATGGAGTACCATATATTAGGGACTTATAAGTACATTAAATGTACCAATCGAGTGTATGCCAATTTTACCACGTCTTCAAGGGACAGAGCACACGCACCTTACCACTGGTCAGCAGGGAAAAAGTGCACAGAGTCCTACAAGCCAACAACAATGGATCCAGCAAAGGAAGGCAAAAATCTGGAGTGACCATGTAGAGGGGGGCCAAGTACAATAACGCCCTTCCAAATACAGATTTGTTTTCGAGTGGTAGTCCCATTTAAAAAGTTGGTAAAAGTTTACATTGTCTTAAAATTGGATTCATACATAAGAAAATCATTTCTGAGGTCACCAATTTCGAATCAGATCCTAAATATGATTGGTACATCTGGTCCCTAGTTTTTACATTTTTCTCTTTCACTCACTAAGTGTATATCGCTTTTTACTCTGATTAACCAATCACGTTTTTAAGACTCTGCACATAATCTTTTCATGAATGCACCCAACTACACTTTCAAATAGAGGTTCAACTGGATTGTCACGTCCAGATGGCCGGTCATGTTTTAATATTGTCTGGTGAGAAGAGAAGATGTGGTATCCATAAAGATTATGTAGGATGTTTTATAAACTCAGCCATCAAAAGAAAAAAACTTGGCCTCAACCTAATCTACAAAAAAGTACATTTTATTACAGCAAGAATGAACAGTCAACACGTGCAGTAAAATAGAAGCAGAGACACAAACCAGAACACGCAGGTATTAAAAAGAAAGCAGACAAAGCCTGTTTAAGTGGCACATTCTTCAGTAGCAATTGCTTCCAAGCACTTTATGATAAATGGTATTGTTTTTGATCCGTAGAAAAGTATGGCAACTCTTCAAGTTGCTACTTATTCCTGTAATATAGATCAAAACACAAGGGCTCATCTTTGACTGTTCAGTGTTATTTTGAATCGGTTTCTGTCACTGTTCGTTTAAGGGTAGAGTTTGCTACGCAGGTGCAGTTTTAGACGACTTTGTCTGCAAATATTTGAGTGCAGTGCTGGCTATTGTGAAATATGTTCCTTTCTAGTATTAAAAGGAACTTAAAAGGAATCTTTGGCTTGCCAGATTTCTGATTTCCTCCTTATATTGTGCAGGGCTCTTGGACAGAGGTAAATCATAAGGCATTGAACAAAAGAAGGCGGACTCAGACAGTGCCAGAAGACAGACGAGGCCGAGAGTGACAACAGTGACACAGAGCCTTGACCTCCCCTTCACATTCTCCCATCAAGCAACGCCTCTTCCATCTCCGAGGCTGGATGGAGCCCGGTCTAGCCTTGCCATGCTGAAATTAAATAGCTAGACTTCCCTCTTTTTACTATATTTGTACTGTTGCCATTTTACCTCCACCTTCTTGAATTTCAAATTGATTGTGTATTTCTTCTGTTTCTCGTGTAAAACAAAGTCCACATTTTTCCAAAGAAGCCGTTCATTTCACTTCACTTCTCTCGCCTTTCGGCGCTTTAAATCATAAGCACTATAGACCTCCTTAATACAATTTCTTGCATCTAAGTTGCACTTAGGTGCCCGGAAAGAGCAGGGTGTATGAGTAAAGTTTGTTAATCCAAACTGGTGCAATTTTACTCTTGCAAACAGCACTTGCAAATACTGAACACCCGCCTTTTGTCCTGTGGATTGCAGCGAAGCCCACCACAGTTGGATATTTGTTGATCTGAACTTATTAAGTTCAGATAGTTTCCCACCCCGGAAAACTTGCTCCTCAGAAAGGAAGGAGTAAGAGCTCTTCGCTTTACAAAAATTAAGGTAACATGACATCACCGCTACTTAATGAGGATGTAGGAGAAATGGACTCATTCTTCTGTGGGGAACCAAGAAAAGAAGTGCACACATGACTGCATCATTTATTCATGCAGAACTGTTTACCTGATAGAAATTCCTCATGCTTAACTTTTATTGGAATCCAACTCTCCATACTGAAGTGGGCTATCACCGTCCACACAGGATGTAGGGGGCTCTACTCAGCCTTACAAATGATCTCCACTCTATTCTTGATCAAGGCATATGTGCTGTCCTCGTACAGCTACAGCTCAGTGTGGCATTTGCTACTATCGGTCATACACCCTTGATGCACAGATTTCATGAGCTAGGCATCCTCAACACTGGGCTGAGCTGGACCTCTCTCATTCCAAGAGACCGAACTCAAGCTGTTTCCTGATCTCCTTATCCCTCTAGTCACAAAAAGTGGATCGGTGGGGTCCTGCAGGGATCTTCCTTTAGCCCACTCACTTTAATCTCTACATCTCTCCCTAACCCCTTTACTTGGGAGTACAGGCTCTCATATACAAGTGAGACACACTAGCATTCTCTTTTACAGACTGTCTTAGATTCTTTAGAGATATCCTCCGCTTACGTATGGCAGCAGTTTCTCTCAGGATTCAAAATAATTGTCCTAAATTAAATGAAGACAAGACGGAGGTCCTCATTTTTGGTGGACTGGCCACCTTCAGGTCTCCAGATGGATGGACACAAGAGCCTGGCATAGACCCTACGGTTTTATTCTCAGCAAGGAATCAAAGGGTGGGTGTTGATCAGTCTCCGTCTTTTGTGCAGCCATCGTGTTTTCCAGTTTTACAGAGCCAAACTCGACCCAAAGGCAGTGGTGTACTTTACATGAGCACCAGCTACATTACACAAGGTCACATTCAAGTTTTTAGGCACAGGCAGATTTAAGTGATTTGTCCATAATCACAGAATGTTGAGCCGATGACGAGACTCTAACCTGGTACCCCATTTCCAAAAATTGGAAGTTCGGGCCATAACGCTACATCCTCTCCCAAAATCAAGAGGTCCTCATCCTGTTTTTACTACTGCAAACTATTAAGTAAGATGCTGCCTTTTCTCCCATGTACACTGTCAGACACTCGATGTGCAGGCTTTCATCATATCTAGATTCAAATATAGTAATTCTCTTTATCTAGGGCTACTCAAACTACATTTACAATGGCTTTAACTTCAAACTCCACAGCATGGCTTCTGCTTGTTCATCTGTTTCAGCCTAGTTTGCTCATTTATACTAGGGGCCTGTCTTGGAAAAATCGACCTAAAAAGCAATGTACATCTGTAATGGAGCTCCACACATGATCTGTACGCTTTTGCTGAAACGTTTGGCTTTTTTGTCCAAGCAGATCTCTCTGGTACTCTTCGGCTCACGTGGTAAGACCTCCATGAACCACAAGGCAGGGTCTGGCCAGTGATCCTTCCCTTACCTACCAGGCAAGCACTGAAACTCACTCCTGCTTTAGGCAACAGCTCAGAAGGGCTCTTCCATCTCACTTCCTGGCTTCCTCTAGCGTCATTCTATCTTTCCTTAGTGCCGGGACGCCTTTTCAGTAGTAGTGCACTTTATCAATATTTTTAGGTCTCGCCTACGCAGCATGCATGCGCTGATTAGGAGGACCTTTAGCCGTCGTTCAGCTCTTTTTCAGGAGTGCGCAGCGGCGCGCCACAAGCACGAGTATGTGCTTTGAAAAAGAGCAGACTGCACTCCCAAGTTCGCGCGCGCCTCTTTCCTTGCCCACACGTCCCATCGCACAGCTCGCCCAACTCTGTTTCCACATCTTCAAAACCGCTCCTAATCGTCAACAAAGGCGGCTGCACTTTTCTTCTTGTTTCTTTCTTATTCTTCCATCCTTATTTATCTTCGAATTTTCTTTCCTCGTTCTCCCATTTCCATGTTCATTACTCTTTCTTATCTTGCTTTCTTGGAGGGTTGTTTCCTTTCTTTCCACCTGGTCCTTCATACTCCTTCTCGCTTACTACTGCTTATATTCTCCCCCCAACTCCCTCTTTTCAGTTATTTTTGCATTTTACTTTATTTGGTTCTCCAGTTCCTCATTTCTTCTAGACTCTTGCTTTCACCTTTGTCTCTTCGTCGCCTTTTCTCTCCCAAAACATTTTCATTCATTTTCCTTTATCATTCTCTAGGTTTTCTAATGACTTCCACATTCACCTTTCATTTTGCTTCCCTTAATTTCCCTATCTACCGCTGTCTATGCGTTTTATTTTTTTCTTTCTCTCTTTTGCCTAAAATCCTTTTCACCCTCCTATCTGCCCTTTCTCCTTTTCATCCACCCTCATCTTTCACTCCTTACCTTTGACTCTCCGCCTGGATGTCAACAGATGTCTGACTGTACAATAGCCGGCACCTTCTGCTCCCTCCACCCAGAGCGCCTGTACGTTCGCCCCCCCTCTCCCGTTGCGCTGAATATGCATTGCGCGTCTGTTTCTCGTCCCCGCTGTACATACCTGTTACATACATGTTGTCAGTGTGCTGTCCTCTGCACGCCTCAGACCCCAAAGCGTCTCTTATTTATATCATCCAGTTTTTTCTCTGCTGTTCCTTCTCGTGTCATCGTTCTATGTCACACATTTTTTCCTCTTTTTCATACCACCCCATGCCTTTTCTCCTCTTTTCTCTTCTCTCCCCCCTCCCCTGTGCTGTGGCTTCTGTCCTCTACCTGCTCTGTCTCATTTCTGTCCTCTTTCCGCCGTGACTGTCCCCTCCCCCTTTCTCTGAACTCTCGCCTACTTTCTTCTTCCCCGTTTAACTTCTCTATTTTCTCTACTTTCCCTTGCCAGACGCTTTGAGTCACCTTCTCTCTCTATATTCTTTCTTACGTCTTCTTTGTCTTACACCTGCTCCTTCTTATCTTCCCTTCTGTCTTGACCTTTCACCTTACCACGCGTCCTCCTTTCTTAGTTGCACCTGCTTCTCCAGGTCGTTGGCACCCATAATTTCCCAACTCCTCTAATCTACGTGCCCCCATTAGCTCTTGTCCTCTCACCTCTCTCATCTTCTCCACGCTCCCTTTTCATAGCGCATCGTTTTACTCTGCAGTCGCCATTTGCTGGCATGCTCAGCCCCGTCACTCTCCCCTCTGGTTTTGCTCTTGTCCATTTTCTCCTTCCTCCCTCCCTCTCCCCAGCCCCTTCGCAACCTCACATTATTCTGGTTATAAATTACGCTTGTGCCCTATCCCTTCCACTGCATTCTGCTCCTGAAGCTCTGTTTTGAGTACTATTAATTGTATAATTGTAACACCCATTATTTACAGCGCTTAGAAACAACTGCAGTATAGTCCGAGACACTATATAAAATCAAGTTTTCTGCCTGTCCTTCCCTCAATCCACCCCTTTCCTCACCCCATCACCTGCTTTCCAGTATGTCTCTCTGCCCGCCCTCCCTCTTCTTCTCTTCATCTCTTCCCCTCTCTTCCCTTCCTCTCCCCTTCTTTCGTACTATCATCTGGTGAAACCCAGTCTGACTCATTACAAATGGTTTACAAACGGTGAACAACATTCTGCTGTGAATGTGAACATGTTCAACTACATGAAACCAAAATGTGCATCCTTTTGGATGTACTTCTTGAAAATGTGTTGCCAGCAGATAGCTCGAAGCTGCCATTGTGATGTTACTGGATGTATTGCTTGAGTGGTCTCACACCATTTCCAATGTATACCAATTAATGCAGTTTCACCCTAGTGCGCAATCAGGTTTCACCAGCATATAAAACAAGCATTGGCATAGCCAATAGGTCTCACCTTTGGGACCTTATAAGTATTTAATTCTGCAGCACAATATCCTTGGTGCAACATCAACTGTTGCATGGCTAAACACTTATGTCCCAAAAGCGAGACCTATTGGCTATGCCATTGATTGTTTCTATTTTCGTTCATTCATTCTTAAAATGTGCTTTGGAATACTCTTAGAAATTTAGAACAGATTTAATTGCGAATCTAGGCCTGGGTGAAATTCACATTACACAGCCTATTTTGTGTAATTTTAGGAATCTCATTACACTAGTTATCCGAAATTCCCAAAATGATGCCATTATACCACACCTCGAGCAATTATGTACCACTTGCAGTAAAAATTTACTGTGAATGCACTGAAACAACAGAACGTGAGTGGATGTTTGCGTTGGTTTAGTCCAAATACGCACCTGTGCCAAAAACCGATTAAAGGACGCATTTCGCACTAAAATGTAGGAAGAAATGATGGATTTGCATTCCACATTAAGTATGGGTCATTTTGTGCAATTTTGCAAATATTTCACATAATAACGCCAAATTAAATGACGAAATTTCGCACACCCTTATAGAATGCCTTAAAAGTCAGCCATCTACTTCTAATGCAAGAGTAAACATGTAGAGGTAAGTTTTCCACATTTTAGAACTCAGCCTTCGTGAGTCTGCCCCTAGTGTTACCCATATGTAAGTGAGCATTAAACGAGTAGGATCTTAAAGCAGACATGCAATAAAATATATATATTTTTTAAATGAAAGGCTCTTCTCCTGGGAACCGCCCGCATACAGTAGCTGCAGTATCAAACAGCTCGGCTCCACACAGGTGTCCGCCATCCCTGCCATGTCCACATGGCTCTGAACCAGCCACACAGCAGGGCACCTCTCAAGGACAGAAACGTAGGACTTGTGAGCAAAATGCTAGGCATGAGATGGGGAACTAGCACAGGCCTTTATTGAAATATCACATTTCGGAGGGGAAAAAAACACGACCTACAGAATATGCATTTAGCAGAGGATCGTGTCAAAAGGTCACTCCATTCCATAGACTTGGGGGGGAAAAAAACATAAAATGACTCGCATGACAAGAAGCAAGTGTCCGGTACTGCCATCTAGCGGCGACAAAGCATACTTTATGGAACACATCTTTTCTGATTCTATGTGATTTTTAGACTACAACTTAACATTTCATAATGCAATATTGTCGTCCAATTAAAAAGGGAATGCTGTGAAGATAAAATGGACTCATAAAAAGTAACTGGGAGTGGGCAAATGCGCATAGCTTCCTCTTGCAACTTGCAAGCACTATTGGTTTTGTACGCAGTGGCCCTCCTTGTGGAAATCAGGACTTCACTGGTGCTTTTTGTCACCATATCTTTATTTACATGAAGTGTTCACAAGCATAAATGATCTTGGTCTAATTTCCCTCAAGACTGCCCTCTGCCCGGGTTCTGTAAGGCACGTAGTTAATATTGGTGGCTAGCTATGTATGTAGCATACATAAGGCACACATCGGGGTTCACTGTTCCCTCAGTACATTGCGACTTAACTAACCCCTAAGGGAGAGAAGGCTCCGTGGTCGGCATAGGGGCAAGGAAAGATGTAAGTGACCGGCGGGCTCTGCGATACTCAGCCTTCTGTACGACTGCGCCTGTGTCATATAAATTACATGTAAGCCTAGAGACAAAGTGTCCAATGTTCTAACGACAGGTGAGAGTAATTCAATTAGAAGTCCAATCATGAGGAGGAGGTATGAACATTATCTTTACCAGAAGAATATTCACCGGGCTCATTACTCCACAAGCGAGAACAATTTAACCTAAATCTTAATTCCTGCATTGGATTGCGACACCTTGAAACGCACTTCTCTCCAAACGCGTTTTTGCGAAATAGAAACATATAATCTTTTCAATTTGATGACCACTACCGATGGGTTCATAATATTGTGGATGGTCCCTTTTCAAACTAAGTAATCCTAATCCTCCAAGCCCATTGTTGAACCTGTGCAAAACCCAACGAGCAGCTTAGTCTTGCTCCGCAGCATCCCTGTGAGCGCATTAAAGACGTAAACACCAATCCCTCGCTCTTTTGGGCTCAGCCACAATATGGATGGTGGTGGTACCCTCAATTACTGAAGTAGGTGGTTTATTAGTGAGCAGCTCAGGGCTTACAGCGAATACCGGAGACTGAAGTTCTGCTGTATGTGGGTGGTCCTCACATTTGGAGTGAGTCGGTGAACCTCTTCAGTGAGCGTCTTAAACCAGTGAACAAAGTGCAAGCTATCAGTTTCATCACTGGCTGGGGACTCTCTTCTTGTCCCAAATGTATGCACTGATGTACGAAGTATTTATTCAGTGTGAACCTATGGATAGGCAGCGAAAGCTGTACAGGGTCCAACACAAAGGCACAGTCAACCTGTAAGTGAAAGTGGACCGGTACTGCATGATGATGTAGTGTCCTTTAAAGAGGTGCCTCTTCAGCTCTGGAGCAAGGCTGGGACCGCCCTGAGGGATGCAGTGATGTTTTTCCAGATCTTCGTGCGTGGTTGCATGAAGATGCCTTGTTCTTTTTCACTACCATGTCTCCGGTTTGATAGTGTCCTGGCTGCAGGGGTGCTGAGAGCCACATAAGTGGTGAGCATGTCAGCCAGATGGCTTTGTAGATGATGCAGCTGGTTTTGAAGATGGTGCGGCCAGACCAGGGCGGTTTCATCAGGGTTGGGTTCCTATTTCTTCTGACCCCTGATGAGGCTTGCTGCTGCAAGTAGGACGGTCTTATGTGGGGGTGTAGAAGGGAGGGTGGGATTAGCATAGTGGCAAGGACATGTTTTCAGCAACTGAGAATATATCCACATTTTCTCCTTTTCGTTACCATTCCGATTATGTATGACAAGAAGAACAAGTTACTTACCTTCGGTAACGATGTATCTGTAAGAAACATTAGTTAGTTAGATTCCTCACCTTAGAATATCCCCAGGCGTCAGACTGGATCCGGAAGATTTTTGTAGCAATACCCCTTGCGCGTCGCTAGGCGTCGTCTCCAGCTCCGCTTCTGTCGTTGGCGTCGTACGCCGGAATGACGTCATCGGAGTACTTAGACGCCGCGCTCGCGCGCGGACGTCAGTTCTTGTACATAGCTTTCTGCACCAGGAACGCAGAGCCATGCAAGAGACCGACACTGGTGCCAAAAAATCTAGGGCCCTGAAAAGGATAGCCTTAACCCTAGATGTCAGTTCGCAGACCGGGGAGGATGGGTGGGTCGGTGAGGAATCTAATTAACTAATGTTTCTTACAGATACATCGTTACCGAAGGTAAGTAACTTGTTCATCTGAAAGAAACACGTTAGTTAGATTCCTCACCTTAGAATAGATACCCAAGCAATACCAACCCCGGTGGTGGGTCTGCGAACCAAGATCACACCAGAAAGTCCTGGAGGACAGAACGGCCAAAGAAGCCATCCCTCCGGACTTGGCTGTCTAGGCAATAATGCCTGGCAAAAGTGTGCAGCGAAGCCCACGTTGCCGCCTGACAGATGTCCTGCAAAGGGACTCCCCGTCCCAAAGCAGTAGTAGCCGCTGTGGCCCGAGTAGAATGGGCTCGCAGCCCAACAGGAGGGTCCTTTTTCGCCAAGGAATAACAGGTTTTTATACACAAAACGACCCACCGGGAGATGGTCCGTTTGTGCACAGCTTTCCCCTTCTTAACACCCACGTAGCCAACGAAAAGCTGGTCGTCCACCCGGAACTGTTTTGTGCGGTCCAAATAAAAGGAGAGCGCACGTTTTGGGTCCAGACGGTGGAGCCGCTCTTCCTCTTTGGAAAGATGCGGAGGCGGAAAGAAGGTGGGCAAGGTGACAGATTGCCCAAGATGAAAGGGGGTCACCACTTTCGGTAGAAAGGAAGGACGAGGCCGAAGGACAACCTTGCCCGGATGAACAGATAGAAAAGGAGGCTCGGACGATAGAGCCTGGAGCTCACTCACCCGTCTAGCCGAGGTGATGGCTACCAGGAAAGCAGTCTTAAGAGTCGGAAGACGAAGAGGACAATTGTGAAGAGGCTCAAAGGGAGCGCACATCAGAAATGTTAAGACAAGATTCAAGTCCCACTGAGGAATTATGAAAGGGACAGGAGGGAACGTGTGAGTAATGCCTTTAAGAAAGCGTGAAACTACAGAGGACTTGAAAAGAGAAGGCTGATCAGGAAGCCGTAAGAAGGCAGAGATGGCAGCAAGATAACCTTTCAAGGTGCCCAAGGCAGAGCCCTGCTGGGCCACAGAGAGAAGGAAGAGGAGAACCTCAGAAAGAGGGGTGGAAAGGGGATCCACAGCCTTTGCTGTGCACCATGCCACAAATTTGTTCCACCGGCAGGCGTATACCGTCTTTGTGGAGGGACGCCTTGCTGCCAGAATGATATCACAGACTTCAGGAGGCAGGTCAAATGGCATCAACTGCCGCCGCTCAATCTCCACGGATGGAGGTGGAGGCTGGACAGGTTCGGGTGGAGGACCGTCCCCTGCTGCTGCGACAGAAGATCCTCCCGAAGGGGCAGACGTATCGGAGGATCGGTCAACATACTGAGTAGCTCGGGATACCAGTACCTTCGTGCCCAATCCGGAGCCACCAAGATGACTTGGGCCCAGTCGTGCCTGATCTTCTTCAGCACTCTGGGCAGAAGTGGTATAGGCGGAAAGGCGTACAACAGACCGCAACTCCACTCGCGACGAAAAGCGTCACCGAACGAGTGCCGCCTTGGAAATTCCAACGCGCAGAACTGCTGACATTGCGCGTTCTCGTCGGTGGCGAATAGATCTAACCAAGGCTCTCCCCACTGCTGAAAGAGACCTTGCGCCACCTCGGAGTTCAGACGCCATTCGTGATCCGTCATGCACCGGCGGCTGAGTTCGTCTGCTCTGGCATTCAGAGAGCCCGCCAGATGTTGAACCACTAGGGTGATGCCCTGGTGTTCCAGCCATGTCCAGAGGCGCAGGGCCTCCTGACAAAGGGTCCACGACCCCGCCCCGCCCGGTTTGTTGCAATACCACATGGCGGTGGTGTTGTCTGTGAACACCTGCACGACACTTGCCCGGACAGAGGGAAGGAAGGCTTTCAGTGCAAGTCGGATCGCTCTCAGCTCCAACAAGTTGATGTGGAGGCGAGACTCCGCCAGAGACCAGAGGCCTCTGATCTCCGCCTCTCCCATATGGCCACCCCATCCCAGGAGGGACGCATCAGTCACTACGACATGCTCCGGTAGGGGTAGGGAGAGGCTCTTGCCCGTGACCCAATCGCGGTCCGTGAGCCACCACTGCAACTGCTGTGCAGTGCCCTCCGAGATCAAGACATGGTCGGACAGGTTGCCGTGATGCTTGGCCCACTGAAACCTCAGATCCCACTGCAGAGCCCGCATCCGCCGCCTGGCGTGATGCACTAGTAGGATGCAGGAGGCCATCAGCCCCAGAAGCCGCAACACTAGCCTGACCGAAACCCAGGATGGAGGCCGAAAGATGGGAATCAGGACCTGTATATCCCGGACCCGCTGTTCCGGTGGATTAACCCGGAACTGCGCCGAATCGAGAACCGCTCCAATGAAAAGGAGCTTCTGAGAGGGGTTCAGGTGTGACTTCTGCACGTTGATGGAAAACCCCAGCAAATGCAGGAGATTCGCCGTAGTCTGGAGGTGGGAGACGACAGCCTGGGGCGAGCCCGCCTTCAACAACCAGTCGTCGAGATAGGGGAAGACTGGAACCCCTGATCTGCGCAGATGAGCTGCGACTACCGCCATCACTTTCGTGAACACCCGAGGGGCACTGGTAAGGCCGAAGGGGAGCACGGTGAACTGAAAGTGCTCCTGACCCACCGTGAACCGCAGGTAACGCCGGTGGGCCGGCACGACGGGGATGTGGAAATATGCGTCCTGCAAGTCCAACACTACCATCCAGTCTCCAGGGTCGAGGGCAGCTAGAACCTGAGCCAAAGTCAACATTTTGAACCGTTCCTTCCGGAGGAAGGCATTGACGTTCCTGAGGTCCAAGATAGGGCGTAGGCCCCCTTTGCCCTTCTTTGGAAACAGAAAGTAGTGGAAATAACAACCGCGACCTACTTCTGGGCTCGGAACGCGCTAGACGGCCTCTTTGGCCAAGAGGGCCGAAACTTCCTCTTGCAGAAGATTCAAATGATGCTCCGAGATACGGTGGTGCTGCGGTGGCATGGCTGGAGGGGTCGTCTCGAAGGGGAGGGAGTAGCCCCTTCGGACGATTTGCAGCACCCACCTGTCTGAAGTAATGGTACGTGTTAGGATCGCGGAGGTTCTGCAGGAGCGTCTGGAGTCGTGAAGAAAGTCCACAGTCGTCCCCCGCGTTCCTCCGACTCTATTAAACTCTAGAGTGCGGAGAACCCGCTGGGAAAAACAGGGAAACAAAACAAGGATAGTTGGATGATTGATGGATGATTCCGGCAGGAGGAACAGCAGGAGCGTGATGGATCTTGGCAGGAAGAATAAGAGGGCCTCCCAGCTGTAATACAAAGATGGTTATAGAAATATCTATGTATCGCTACCCTTGGTCTTTCTAATTTTCACTCCCCTGGCACCTACCAGGAGTATCGTCAGCTGCTTGGGTATTAGTCTGCGGGAATATGAAGGTATTACTCTAGGTAAGTAGTTCCTTTGCGGGCAGCTGCGGAGAACAGGTAGGCAGAGATCGTGAACAAAGGAGGTATAATATGCCACTTATTCATAGAAGAGGTTTCGGAAGAACAAGTACCGTGTTTTTTGTGAAGGAGTATGGGAAACCTAACCCCCTGCTCAATGGTCCTCGCAGTAATCACCACCGGATTCCTGACATCTGTTCAGGAGGACGTAGGGGAGGGATATGAAGCAGAGGGATTTATACTTGGTGAAAGCAAAGGGAAGTAAACGATACTGAGGGCGTTGTAAGAACACAAAGGAGTGACTCCAATAATTCACAACCTCGGAGTCGCCTTAACAGCAGGCAAAACACGACTACACACACGCCTGATAAGGCGTCAGTCTGAATTCACTAAGAAATGTAGCGCTGGTCTGAAGTCACCAAGACAGGTAGCGCTGGCGAGGGGGGATTCACGAACCACCTATCAACTTCTAACTCCCAAGTAAGGAGCGACGAGAGACAGGAAACCCCCGCACAACTTATTACCCAGCAGACCTTACTTGAATGGTACAACAACCATAGGGAGCGGGCGCAACACTCGCAGTTGCTCCTGGAGAAAGAACACCGCCAGCGCCACGCTACACCAGGACCAACAGCGTGACCAACACCGGAGCCGGGAATCGTCCGCGACTCGAAACAGGAAACCGGAAACACAACAACAGGAAGTCAGGCAAGAACTCTCGGGACGGAAATGGGGCTCAATGCAAGAACGCGAAGCGGCGTTTACACGCCCTTCGCCCTTTAAATACTCACTGCCGGTAGGGACATGACCGCGGGGCATGACAGTACGCCAGTGGAACAGGTGATGGCGAACCCTGCCTCCCACTGGCGAGGAATGGGCCTGAAAGCTAGGACTAGGAAGGCTTTGAGGCGGATGCTGCTGGGGTGGATGTGGACTGACCGCGTTGTCCTCCAGTACCGCCTCGGCGGAAACCGCGACCGCGTGCAGGCTGGTTCTGCGGCCAGTGGCTAGGCGGATGTGAGGTGGTGCCCCTTCCTTGGCCACGAAAGGAGCGAAAAGCGGAAGTTCGTGGCCGCGGGGCCGAGAGGCCCAAGGACTTGGCCGTAGCCCGGGAGTCCTTGAAGCAAGCCAGTGCACTGTCCGCTTTCTCACCAAAAAGGCGAGTGCCATTAAAAGGCATGTCCATGAGAGTGCTCTGGACATCCCCTGAAAAGGACGTGGACCGCAGCCAGGCGTGACGTCGAAGCGCCACCATTGGTAGAAATCGCCCTACCCAGCGAGTCCGTAGTGTCGAGTCCACATCGGATTGCATGGTGCGCTGCATCTCTCCCATCGGCCAGAGCTGAGGAAAGCTGTGCCCGGGCCTCCTCTGGGCACAGGGGCAGCACGTCCTCCACCGTATCCCACAGAGAGTGGGAATAACGGTCCAAGAGACAGGCGGTGTTCAAAGACCGCAGGCCTAAACTGAGCGAGGAGAACAGCTTCTTACCGAACTGTTCCAGTCTCTTGGAATCCCGGTCCGGAGGAGCGGACGGGAAGGAGGATTGGGAGGTAGAGGCCTGGATAACCAGACTCTCGGGGGTGGGGTGTTGGGACAGAAAACCGGGGTCGCCCGGAGCAGGGCGGTGGCGCCTGGCAACGTTCCTATCCACAGGAGGGACTGTGGAGGGCTTGGAACAGGTGCCCTGCAGAACGTCAATGAGGGCCTCATTGAATTGCAGCAGAGGCTCAGTGGAGGTTGCTGCAGACTGAATCACCTCAGTGAGGATGTTAGTCCTCACAGCCACGGCAGGCAGCTCAAGCCCAAGGGCCGCGGCCGCCTTGCGCAGCACCCCAAAAAAAGCTGCATCCTCCTCTGAAGCCACAGTCGGAGGAGAGATGAATCCAGTGTCCGGTGAGGTATCCAAACCACTGGCCTCCCCCAGTTCATCTGCCCAGTCCTGCGAAAGTAGGCCCTTAAGGGCCAAAGGGTCCACGGACCCCTCACAGTCGCCCCCGTCATCCGATTCCTGGTAAACAGGAGGAATGATCGGAGCCGGACGATAGACAAAATGTGTCTCTAGCGGCGTCGGATGCGGCGTCGCACCGGCGTCTGGTCCGGACAGGGGCTGAACCGGGGATCGGCATCGACCGGAGTCGGCGTCGGAGGTGGCACCGGTGTCGACGCCAGCGGAGGAGGCGTGACGAGGTCGACCGGCGTCGACGGGGGCCCAGGCCTGGGCCCCTCGGGGACCTGCGGCGTCGGGGCCGGAGCCTCCAACGGCGCCGGGGCCGGAGCCGCCGGCGCGCAAGGTCGCCCAGTCGAGACAACGGGGCCCGAAGGCGCGTCAGCGGGCGTCGGCGGCGGGGCCAGGCTCCTCATGGCCGAGAGGAAGGCACTGACCTCCACCGGCGTCGCGTCAGTCCCAGGGACCGGCGGGTATGGGGACGTGCGCGGCGCCTGCGGCTCCGGCGGAGCCGCGGGGGTGGAACCACCCTGACCCTCGGCCGAGTTGCGCGACCGGAGTCTGAAGAGCGGTGTCGCCTCTTGGACTTCTTGGAGCGCTTCGACTTACCCTAAGACTTCGAGCCAGACGAGCGATGATGTAGAGTGCGGCTCTGCGACCGATCCTTGGACCTCCTCCTGGACCGGGATCGAGAGGGGCGCGGAGCCGAGTGGCGGAGCTCGAGAAGCTTATGGGACCGCTCCCGCCTAGCTTTCGAGGTCAGGGCCATACAATCGGAACACGACTGCGCGTCGTGATCGAGCCCCAAACAGTACAGGCACCGGTGGTGATGATCGGTCACCGACATCAGTCGGTGACAGTCGTCGCAGGCCTTGAAACCAGGCATCCTACCGACACCAGAGTCGAGAAAGTGACCAAAAAGAGTCAAACAAGTTAGTCAAAAAATGACTAAAGGGGTAACTCTCACGGATCGGCGCTTACTGGCGCGGAAAAAAGAAGAACTGACGTCAGCGCGCGAGGGCGGCGTCTAAGTACTCCGACGTCATTCCGGCGCATGACGCCAACGACGGACGCAGAGCCGCAGACGACGCCTAGCGACGCGCAAGGGGTATTGCTACAAATATCTTCCGGATCCAGTCTGACGCCTGGGGATATTCTAAAGTGAGGAATCTAACTAACGTGTTTCTTTCAGATGTAACATTTCGCATCACTTACTGAATACGCCAATAATCTGCATTTGGGATTGGAAGCTAATCAATATAAACAATTTTGTAACATAAAATGTTGCTGCTTATATCAGTTGGCCAATGACCGAATACTGAACCAAATCAAGTGGGCATTATTGGTTACCAATGGAAAAATATGCTCGGCTTAGTGGAGTAAATATAATTAATCAACCCTTAGCAGACAACTTCATAAAATGACAAAATAAATAAACAGGCTACACAGGTAAGGCAATATACTCATTTCCAAAGTAAGGAAAGATACAAACAGCCTTTCTTTTCTACAGCAGAAGCTCACCTTCATAACCTCCATGTCAACGTGTCTAAAAAGTTTCGGAAAAAAATCTTAAAATATGCCTCCAATCAATTAAACTTTATCCTGTTTATCTGCAGGTGGTTTTCAAAGGGTACCACACATGGACTCTTCAAATTATAAAACCGTATATTTCTCTATAGTGCCTTTGACTTTTTATATACGTATCACTGCATTTAAAAATATTCTGTGGGGTTACTGTAATCTGGAATCAGGAAAACATGATGTGGAACCTTGGATTACATGCCAGTAATGTTCTGACTAACATTTAAATGCCCTCCTTCAATCAGCCGTACTACTAAGGTGATCCTAAAGCCTATAGGGTTGGAAGGGGGGACACAAGTCGTTTAACAGCTGTTTTGCGCATCTTGAATTCTGTAAGGTCTGACCTGTATGTTTAGGTATTGTGGATGAAGTTTTTTTCTTAATCTCAATAAAAATATCCATGCATTGCTCAATTCTACAAATAAAGTTGTAATTGCCACATTGCAGCCTTCAGAATAGACAGAGCGAATCACCCAAACAGACACACGCCCTCATATTTGCTCAAATATATCAGTCTTTAATGTGTTTCGCAGGCTGCATTCATGGGTTGTTGCACACCGCGCCTTCCCTTTATTCAATGTGATCACATCTGCTTAACTGTAAGCATATAATTCACATATTTCCCATAACTATAATAAAGGATAGGATTTTTGTCTTCGCGGGATGGATTTCAGTGTTAAAATCTGTTTTTCAGAAAAATGATGCATAAACCTTTCTAGAAATGCTGTGTAATTCTCGGCTATTTTACTGGATGATGCTAAAGTTAACGTATCGTGGAGAAAAGTATTTCACTGTGAGGAAGGCAAAGCTACTGATTTGACATAACGTTCTAAATACAACAATATTTTGCTTATCATCATCATAATGTTCTTGTTTAGGCCTGCTGTTTACTTGGATTTTAGGAGACTTATCAAGTAATATCGTAGAATGATTTTTTTTACGACAATGGGATAATTTCTGAAAACTTCCATCTTGTATAAAGATGCTAAAGTGACATTAAAAAGAATAATACATACATGGTGGAATACAGAACAATTCTACCTACGTGTCCTGATGTAAGCACTGCTTAGTCTACTTTTTGAGAAATTAAATATATATATATATATATATATATATATCGTCCAAAAATGCCCCCAAAGCATTGAGAGCGCACACGACATTCAAAGGCACCTGACGGTTTAATGAAGGAGAAACGTGCAACGGCATACACTTTTTTAAAAAATCCGACGCGTTTCGAGGCTCCTGCCTCTTAGTCATGGATGGGATGCACACCTGCAGCAGATGACTGACCCTTCGTCGATCTTTAAATACTCCCAGTGAGTTTTGCAAGAAGCGGAATGCTTCGCAGTGCATTTGTGGACTTGTAGTCCTAGGTCAGAGTTCATTGTTACCATCAGTGGGCTCCGCTGGCAAGTGTTTCTGTACATCACATTGTTGCCCCCAGTGGGTCGTGATGTCGGTGCATGTTAAGTTATTCCGCCTCTGAAGTGCTGATTGAGTCCGACATAGTTCTGACTCCCAGCCCCTTAAAATCATAGGTGGTGCAGCTCTCCACGGCTGGGCTGCCGTGTAAATTCATTTCGTCCAAAAATGCCCCCAAAGCATTGAGAGCGCACACGACATTCAAAGGCACCTGACGGTTTAATGAAGGAGAAACGTGCAACGGCATACACTTTTTTAAAAAATCCGACGCGTGCATTTGTGGACTTGTAGTCCTAGGTCAGAGTTCATTGTTACCATCAGTGGGCTCCGCTGGCAAGTGTTTCTGTACATTTTTTTAAAAAGTGTATGCCGTTGCACGTTTCTCCTTCATTAAACCGTCAGGTGCCTTTGAATGTCGTGTGCGCTCTCAATGCTTTGGGGGCATTTTTGGACATATATATATATATATATATAACCTACTGGCGGTCGCCAGTAGGTAGTTATAGTTAGGACCCTGTTTCCATAGGAAAACCACATTCTATTTTGAATAACTTTGGCGCCGGTCGACGAATCCTCGCGAAATTTTCAAAACTAATGGGGCGCTACGCTCCGCTCCTACCCTGAAAGTCTCGGGGGTATTCGTCAAGCGGGGGCTGAGAAAAAAGGGGGGTCCCAAAACGCGTTTTCCCCATGCATTTTTCCATAGGACCTTTAGACACAGCTACAGCCCGAACGGCTGAACAGAGTTACTTGAAATTTGGCAGAGAGGTAGTCTACAGGTCAAGGAAGTGCCTTTTGTAGGTCTGGTGTAAATCTGTTCAGTAGTTCCTGAGAAAATAGCATTTAAATCAATATATATATCTGTGGCAGCTTACCGTGCGCTTACGGTAAGCTTACCGTACGCGTACGGTGCCGTGCGCGAGCGCGATTCTGATTGGCTGTTGGATCTTAGTAAACATTCGAATCGGTCGAAATCAGGAAGTGTCGGCCGCCATTTTCTCTCTCGCACTCTGAGGGGAGGAGGAAAAACAAAGTTGGATAACATGAAAAGGGGCAGGCTAGACAGCTCCTAACCACATAGCCATGGTTAGGGTGTCCCAAAAGAAACCCCAAGGCCAAAAATTCAATTTTTTTTTTTTGGGAAAAAACGCCGATTGCGCTTACCGTACGCGTACGGTAAATAATAAATAAAAAACAAAAAAATATCCACATCCCCCCCCCCCCCCCCCCGTGTGCAAAATGTGCCCGACGGGCACCTTTTGTGCATGGCATATTTATACAAAGAACAATTAAAAGATAACCTTTCACAACGAAGCGCATAATATGTCCTCCGTGTGCGGACGGTGCGCGAAGCGCATCGTGCGTACATGGCCCATCCAGCGTAACGTGGGCACCGTGCACGGCACTAACTGTGTAAAGTGGGCGCGCGGTGCGCGAAGCGCACGGAACGAACTGCGTGAAGTGGGCGCGCACGCCACGAACGGCGTAAAGTAACTTGGCATTTTAAAAAACGTACAAATTCACTGTAAAAACCATAGGTTTCACACACGTTCTAGTTAGGAATTAGCATTTAAAAAACCTTGCAAATTCACTGAAATAACCATAGGTGACATATGTGTCTTTATGAAAAAATATTTGTAATATATGTATAGCTAAAATTTAATGGAAGAAGACATGGGCAAATAAGTGTCTAAATACAGTATTAGCATCAGCAGAGGATTGCGGTCGCGTGAGTGATAGTTGCCTGCACTAACTATAACGGGGGAATTTCAATGGTTTTTTACGAGTGAAATGTCCAGCTAACTATTACATGTGTGAAACCTCTGGTTTTTTCAGTGAATATATATATATATATATCACATTAAATGGTCCGAAGTTGGCCTCTTTCATAATTACGTCACAAACCCAAGAGAAATAATTACATTAAAGATATAAACAAAAACAAAATAATCCCCAATTATAGTGTGAATGGTGGGTTCGTTCCACTGTCATCGGCAACACGAGGGCTGCATTGCACAGAATGACCCGTGCCTCGTGCTCTCCTTTTACACTGCATTTTTAAATACTTCTTGTAATTTAAACAATACATCTAACTGTACAGCTCACACAAGGTTATCAACACCCTGTTATTGCCTTAAAAATTCCCTGTTGTTAATGATGTTGTAATGAAGACATCAGAATTGAAAGCACACACAGTTTGCTCATAACCTGCCTCGTGCTGCCCCCTCGCCAGTGTCTCTCTTCAATGTTATTGATGTCATTTCTCACGATGCGTTTTCGAGTGATCTACTGAAGGCGACCTAGGTTCATGAGCACAGTTCAACTACTTGTGCCACTTTAAAAAAAAACATTTTAAAAGGTCCTGCAGCTGTGTCCACTGGGCGATAAGTTCAGGATTGTAGCTCCAGAGACAAATCGTTAGGGAGACTAAAAGTTTCTAGTGGAACGAGCACAGGGACCGCTTAAGGATGAGCTCTAGTTTAATTTCTTTCTTTTAATGCGGTTACTGTCAAGGTTTTGACCAGCGAGACTAGTTTAACAATAAACTAAATTATGTACGTCATTGTAAACTGTGTTCATAACGTGATAACATTCATCATAGCCAGTACCAACAGACTGCTTATACTGTGTGGATGGTCATTCAAAATAGTTTGGTAATATACACAATTATTTTTGTTTTATTGTTCCGTTGAGAGCTTTATTGCTCCATTAAGAGGGACAAATGCAAACATTCAGAAACATGCTGAAATTGAATTAAATGCATTGTTTGTCACTGTGATGGGAATCCTATTCATTTCTAGTATGGAAAGAATTTAGAGCGAATCCACATACAACAATTTCTTGAAATGGTTTCAAATGGAATACAACTGTACAACCAATTTACTTTGGACTATATTCCAAGCTACATGTATGCGCATGCATCTGCCTGAACTCGATAAACGTCCGCGTCTGTTCATGCATTCCCAAGAAATAAAACTGTGTCCGCAGTGACCTCTTACAAACGTTAGTGACGCTGCAGCATCTTTTCCCAGAGGTCAGGAACAGATACAAAGTGCCTCAGAGATGACGTGTGTGATTGGACAAATGGATGCAGCGGACCATTCATAGATCATCAGTCTAGAGCTTGTTAGGCTTCAGGCTTAAAGGAATTCTAATCCATGCGCCATCAGCAATCACTGTGTAAAAGAGCACAAGTAACCCTGCCTAAGCTCCAGAAAGGTATCAATACATTTGATACACTACCTAAAAAGTACTGTCTTTCAATCAAATCTTCAGATATCCTTAGAGTGAGGAGAAGGCACTGCTTATAGTAAAAAGCAATTATTATGCCCCTACAACGTAAGCAGCAGTGGACACAAGCACAAAGCAGAAACCAGTGATTACATCTCCGCCCCATAATATCCCCTCTAGAGGATTCTCCTTTGGATTTAACACCAGAAATTGCTTCCACTCCCTAAATCAAGATCTCAAGCTTACATGTCCCCAAACTTTATCTTGCTAATACCTTTCCTTTCAGCTCAGACTAGTAAGGTTTATAGAGCGGTACGAGGCAAACTTCTGATCACAAAGAGGCAGGTCACAAATTATCTGCCGTCTTTGAGATAGTAAACGGAATCCGTTGATAGCTTAATAACAAGCATTGAAAATGCAATAGGTCTCGCCTTTGATTAAGTTAA
Source organism: Triturus cristatus (assembly GCF_964204655.1). NCBI lineage: Eukaryota > Metazoa > Chordata > Amphibia > Caudata > Salamandridae > Triturus > Triturus cristatus. Next base: position 430,194,651 of record NC_140593.1, read on the forward strand.
AGCCATTTGCTTTGCGAATGGTATTGTATAGCAAAATAAATGGCTTTGTAGGATCATCTTGTGAGCTGCCGGGCTCTTGATAAGTAGAAAAAAAGGTTGCTTTTCAAGCTACTGATGTGGCCTACCTTTTTGTTTAATTCAGGTACTGTATACCATTTACTAAACCAAGATTTTAAATTTAGTAAAATATTTTTCTTAATCCACTGCTCTGCTCCTGATAAAGTGTCACTAAAGGGGTCATACGTGACGCATGCATGCCAATGCACCCGATTCGGGCGGGAGACTCCCGATTTGTGATGCAACAATTAGCTTTACATTTGCGGTCTCCTGCCTGGAATTGCTTCTCCTTCCAATTTCCTCCCTAAAATGATGTCATGTCGCTCAAATGTGCATGCTGAAAACTGGACAGGACAGCTATGCAATGTACGCCTTTAGCGTGTATTCAATAATATGTGTCACCAGCCTCATCAAATTAAATGTTTAGATGCATGCACACGTTACACCATGATGCGGTCACGTTACTGTTTTAACAAGGCATTACAAACTCTAATTGCAATGATACTACCTAGAAAAAAACCAATAAACAGTATGTAAACTATGCAGCAGCGAGTCAGACTTTCAGGCTTTTTAGCCGCTATAGTAGGAATGATAAAAAATTCAACAACTATTAAAGCACCAAATCGTAGCAGTAATTATACACTTTAATAAAATAAAAATAAATAAATAAATAAATAAATAAATAGGAAACAAACACCGCAAATCTTCTTTTTAAATCCCCCTGAAAGTCTTATCACGTCGAGGAAGGGCAAAGGACCCGGGCAATGGAGAGATGGAGACAGGGAACTCTGCCGCAGTCGGAAACAAAACAGGCCCTAAATCACGGCATCAAACATGGCGGTTCTTTACCTGGTGACGCAGCTGTGTCTGTTCTTGGTGCCTGGGGGCTGGGGAGAGCACACCCTCCCAAAATGTATCTGCAGCCCTATGCTATTAGAAATTGACTTTGTCACTCAGCGGCATCACGGCATAATGGAGGCAGCAGTGTCCACTGGACGGGGTCTCATGAAGAGCCAAAGGAGACCATTCAGCTCCTGCGGCAGACAGTCGTGCACCAGAAGGAGACCCTCCTAGACCAGAGGGAGACCATCTGGGAGTTGACCGCCAAGCTGGCCCGCTGTCAGTGCTATCCCCACATCCGGGGCCAGGAAGAAACACACAGCCACACTGCTGAGAATGGGAAAGAGGAGAGCCATAGGGTTCACAAGAGGGAGCACGGAGGACAGGAGCGAGGCCACGGACATGAAGAGAGCCATGGACATAGCCGGGAGCATGGCAGCCATGAAAGAGCACGGCAGCTACAAAAGGGACTATAGGCACGAGAGAGAACATGGAGGCCTTGATAGGATTCATGGGCACGAGAAAGAGTATTTACCAGAGTGGGAGCATTGGCATGAAATTGGGGAACATGGCGGGCATGAGCGGGAGCATGGTGGGTATGAAGAGACCCGTGGACATGGTCGGGACTATGACTACCACCCCTTTGGCCATCGCGATTACCACGAGCAGCAGCAACAGCCTCTCACACACTGCAAGGGCAGCCAAACCCAAAGCACAATGGGAGAGATTCCCAAGGAAGCACCGCTTGACCCGCTACAGATGGAAACAAGCGGTCGCCACTCAATGGAATCAAAGTGAAAGCACGCCATGAACGTTGTGCCTGCCTGCTGCCCTGCCTCCTTTTGGGACGGCCCATCCGGACTGGATCACAGCTTGTTTATATAACATGCCTCGTGAAGATAAGAAAGTGCTTCACGACAGACGTAAACCAAGCCCTCCAGTCTGGAGGGGCCGTCCCAAAAGGCGAAAGGGCGGCAACCCAAAAAGCTCATATCCAATGGCAGGCCACCATTTAGCATAAACGGTGACACCAGAAAAATGGAAATGAGGGGCGGGGCTTCAAGCCCCCTTCTGAAAGTCCTCATACACAATATCTCTCGCCGGCGAGGCGAGACCTAAAAACAATAACTTGTTTAAAAAAATATATAGATATGCAGAGAAATATGTGAACAGCCTCCGTGTACCGTGTGTAGCATTTCAGATTCACATCCTATGAGGCAGGGGCAAATACCATAGGAACAACTTGCTCATACATGGTAACCCACATAAAACTGCAACAAAAGGTATACATGAAAATATCCGCAGATCTGAAGCTGGTTAACCACTTATGAAAACAAGAAAAAGGTTGGTAAAATTCCCACATCCTAAACAATCTCATGAAGCACACAGCCACCAGCATAAATGTGACTCAAAAAGGTCATAAAGAGGGAATGGGCAAAAAAGCATTTTGCACAGCATGTAGAAAGCACCAGCACCAACATTTCTGTACATATACAGCACTATGGAACATACCCAGATACAACCATTCACATCAAGCATTGTCTTTATTGTTAAGGGTAGAATCTGTCTGCAGTGGTATCCTGACATCAGATGGTTCTCTCGTCATGTATGTGAAGAGTGCCTTGGGGATTTCCTCCTCCTTCCAGCGCTGTCTGCACACTATTCCAAGCATGATGCGTATTCACAGTTTTACCCCAATTCACTGTTTTGGTTTACCACTGTTGGTGCACTGCGAAGGGTAATGTTGCGATAATCGCAGATCCTGGTATTAATCATTTTGCATCAGGCTATTATCTGCACAAATGCCTGAAGGGCTAAACCTAGGTCCTCTCATGCTGAGCTAACTCTAAGCCACATTTGACTAGGTGAAGGAAAGAAAGGCACAGTACCAGTATGTCATTGCTTCAACCACACTTCTGCTAACAAGTGAGCAGGTGGATGGAATACAGATGTTCTATGTTGTGTCTGCTGCTGTGAATGCAAAAAAGCTCTTGAGTACAGCACACTAAGGTCCACACACAAACCCTGCCACCAGAACTAATTAGAAGACGCAAATGTCTCTATGAACACGTGATTAGTGTGCATTTTGGAACTCGTATAGTTAGGATGCATTTTAAAATTAGGTACCAGTTACAGAAATGCCTTCGACAGGCAGGCTGCATCCTGTGCTGCAGCTGCCAAGGTGCAACATGTTCTTGGAACAGAGATCAACAGTAAGAATTTACATAATATGTTTTTAAGTAATACCCAAGAAAGTAAGTTATGAACAAGAAAGCATAAGACAAGAACCCTAACTGAAACTTAGTGTTGAAAATTAATTAAACTTTTATTGAGTAAAATAAAGTGTTCTGGGATAAATTAGTGCTGCATAGGAATAAAGGATATATATCACTTAAAGACAGCACAATAGATCTAAAACTAGAACGAATATGCTTCCTCAGAAGGTTACATCCGAAAATCCACTCCAGATGGATTACGCTTGGGTTGTATGACATTACAACGCATGCTTTTACCCCGCTTGCCATTACAAAGCAATTTTTTTACCCCGACTTGCTGTTGGGGGTGCGCTGGAGTTTGGAATAGTATAATTTACTATTCCAACTCCAGTCTGTGCAACAGTAGGGAAGGTGTTTGAGTTAAATCCAACACCTTATGGCCCCTACAGTAAGCCATTTTCATTGTAATGGCATGCGGGGTAAAAGCATGCGTTGTAAACGGTTGTTTCCTGTCCGCTTGTGTCATTAAGGATGTTGGCACACAAAATCAACTAAACAACCTACGGACAACGACCAGAAACACCAAGGCCCAGAGAAATGGGTCAGCAGCACTCACCAATGACCAGAAAAACAAGCATTGGCATAGCCAATAGGTCTCGTCTTTGGGACCTTATAAGTGTTTAGCCATGCAACAGTTTATGTTGCTGCACCAAGGATATTGTGCTGCATAACTAAATACTTATAAGGTCCTAAAAGCAAGACCTATTGACTATGCCAATGCTTGTTGCAGATTAGCATGCAGTTTTTAGGACTATCAAAATCAGTTCAAACTTCTTCCGCATTTAGCTTGCTTCAGTGGTACAGCAGAAGGCGCAGCTCGCCAGCTCAGGTTCCAGCGACCCCCACTCTTGTCAGTGCTGGCTGAGTGGCCAGGGCCTCTGGGTGGCTGAGATGGGAGGACGTGCCGTCATTCCTCTTAGGGCTGCTGGCGGAGAGGCAGATGTTACCAAGTCTGGGAACAAAAGCGCCGGAGCTGTTCACTTGTCAGAAAGGCATCTCCGCACGGCCAGTGCTCTGTGCTGGAGCAATGGTGGGACGGAGCGATCAGTTTGGGGATGTGACCACCCCCCACTCCTCCCGCGCGCAATGTCTGTGGGGTAGATCGATTGTCAGGGAGTGTTTGGCAATGGGACAGCCCCAGACCTGCGTGGAGTGCAGTGTCTCTAATGCTGGCGTAGCAGGTGTGTCATAGACCCTCGTGCAGGCAAGGAAAATACCCCCATGCCGCAGGTTTGTGGCAAAATGTAACCATTCCTGGGCCACTGTGACACTGCTCCTACTGTACTAGTCCCAACTTCGCCCATTGTTTCAATGTGTTTGAGGATGCGACCGCCCGTCCTAGTGCTGTGTAGGAAGCTGCGTCTGCAGGGATGTGACCTCAGTACTGTGTGGCGAGTAGTGTCCATGGTGCTGTGACCTCAGTGCTGTGTGGGCGTGCAGTGTCTCTGTGTGTCGAAGGGTGGCCGCCCCTGTACTGTTAAGCGTGCAGTATCAGCGGACAAAAACTCCCCGTGCTGTTTGGAGTGTTGTGTCCGCAGGAATGTGACCTCCCAGAGCACGTGGGCTGCGGTGTCTCAGTATGTAAAGCGGACCGTCCCAGTGTGGTTTGTGTTGCAGTGGCTGCGGGGATGTGACTTCTCAGTGCTGTGGCTTGCAGTGGCTCAGTGTGTTCAGGGGTCACCGCTCCAGTTCTGTGTGAGTTGCAGTTTCTGCAAGGATGTGGCCTTTTGGTGCTGTATGGGGTGCAGTGTCTCTGTGTGTCTAGGAGTCATCGCACCAGTCCTGTGGGGGTTGAAGTTTCTTCGGGGATGTGACCTCTCAGGGACCTGTGGGTTGCAGTGTTTCCCTGCACCTAGAGGTAATGTCTCAGGGCTGTGTGGGTTGCAGTGTCTGCGAGGATGTGACCTCTCAGGGCTGTGTGGGTTGCAGTGTGTGCGGGGATGTGACCTCTCAGGGCTGTGTAGGTGCAGTGTCTGCAGGGCTGTGACATCTCAGGGCCCTGTGGGTTTCAGTGTCTATGTGTGTGTGAACGTCACCGACTGTTCTGTGTGAGTTGCAGTCTGTGCAGGGAAAAGGACTCCATATGCTGCTGTGTGGGGTGCAGTGTTTCGGTTTGCCTGGGGTGGACGTCCCTGTGTGTGAGTTGCAGTACCCGCTGGATGTGACCTCTCAGTGCGGGGTGGGTTGGAGTATCTCGGTGTACCATGGGTCCCAGTTCTGTGTGGGTTGGAAAATCTGCGGGGATGTGGCCCCCTGCTGTGTGGTTGGCAGTCTCTTGGCGTGCCTTATGGTGGGCGTCTCTGTTCTGTGTGGGTTGCAGCATCTCTGTTTCTCTCGGGTTCACACTCCCAGTACTGTGCGAGTTGCAGTGTCTGCGGGGATGCGACCAGTCAGTCCTGTGTTGGTTGCAGTGGCTCTGTGTGTGTCTCGGGTTCACAGTCCCAGTTCTGTGTGAGTTGCAATGTCTGCAGGGATGCGACCAGACAGTCCAGTGTTGGTTGCAGTGTCTCTGTGTGTGTCTCGGGTTCACAGTCCCAGTTCTGTGGGAGTTGCAGTGTCTGCAGGGATGCGACCCGTCAGTCCTGTGTGGGTTGCAGTGTCTGTGTGCCACTGTAGTTGTGTGAGTTGCAGTGTCTGTGGGAATGTGACCGCTCAGTGCTGTGTGGATTGTTGCCATGTCCTGATGCTTCTATGAGTCCCCGTTTTAGATCTGTGCAGGGCGCAGTACTCAGTGCGCCTAAAGGTGTCCGTCGAAGTGCTGTATGTAGTGCAGTGCCCCAGTGTGCCCGGGGTTTTGACCACCACAGTTTTGTGTGCTGAAGTAAGCCGTATGCATTGATTCAGTGGGAGTGCAGTGTGCTGTTCCTGCCACCCTGGGGCTGTATACGGGTTTAAGGGCCATAGACTGACTCAGTGTGTGTCTGGACACTGCCCACTGCCAGTGCTGTGTGTGTGGTGGGAACATTCCACCCCACGGACAGTACTAGGGTGCACAGAGCCCTTAAAGCTGTGCGTGCACTGGATCAGCCAGTGTAGTGAGCTCTTGCTCGACAGGGTATGCTGGTTGGTTATTTTTTGTTTTGCAGTTTTATATAGCGCAAACTCGACCCGAAGGTAGTGGAGAGCTTTACAGGAGAACCAGTTACATTACACAAGAGCACATTCCTTTTTAGAAGGCACGGGGAGATTAACTGATTTGCCCAGAACCACAGGATGGTGAGCCGACGCCGTGACTCGAACCTGGTTCCCCGGCTTCCCGCTCTGCAGCTCTGGTCATTACGCCACATCCTTATGCTTTAGGGAAATTGCCTACAGTCGGGTTGTGTGCCTATGCTCTGTTTTTGTACGGTTCTGTTACAGAGAGGGCTTCTGTGCCCCTAATGATGTGTGCAGTGCATCAGGTGCTGGTGTGGAAGGAAGGGGTCTGGTGACACAGTGAGGAGCAGCGGGTTATAGAGTCTCCAAAAGTGTGCCTGGGGTGGTACTGTCCCTCTCGTTCCTTAGTATGCGGCAGGCTGAACACTCAATGCAGGGTACCGCCTATAAATAATAAGGCACCCCATAGATTGGCAGAACTGTTCCGATCTCAGACTCTCAAAATGCAACTCCAAATAAGTAAAGTTTCACTCTGAATAAGTAAGATTTAGTGGCTTGTCTTTTTGTCAGTCAAATATTCTGAGACACGGCGATAAATGGGATTTGCGCAGGATCACAGTTTTGTGAAGCGGATAACACACTTACCGATTCTTAAGACCACAATTCCCTAAAGAAATGGGAATCCTACATATATGTAAGTCGCAACCTCCCTTTGACCAGCGTAGAAGGTCGAAGCACTAATTTGGGGTTCTGAGTAGGGTAGTGGTTTGAAGGACGTCAATGCGCTTCATGTATGAGCTTTCACTATTGTCAGTGATGTAAAAATAACAACAAAACAGCCGTAAAAGGAGAGAAAGATTTCTATCTACTAGCAGTTTCAAGAGCTGGAGCTTTCCGCAAAATCCAAAAAGTAACTTTTTCCATAGATTCCGTAAAACTCTGTTAGAGCAAAAGGACAGGGCGCCGACCAGGAATACAAAAAAGCGAGAAACGCGACTCAAATTGCACGTATTATTTTACTGCGTGCTCCCAAAGTCACACCGTGCAAGTATAACTGTGCTGATTAAACTCACAAAACCTGTGTCCTCAACCCCCTCTCATCACACACACTCGAGAAATCCTGGCCTCTAACTGCACAGTCTTACCACAGCATGGGTCAAACTTTAAGAAAAGGAGAAGAGGGGGGACCTAGGAGCTAATGAAGGTCCAGTGTCCATGCTCCTAATGCTTATATGAACAACAACAAGAGGACACTGATCCTATAACAGGGTGCAAAAAGTCACCCATGTTTTGGGGTGCAAAAGTCACCCATATAAAATTAGGGGAAGAAAAAGGAAGAGAAAAGGAAATCCTAGGGATGAAGAGTCCATAGAAAAGGAGAAAAGGAGAAATGAAAAATCATTCTTTGTCCTTTAGTGCCCTCACACACCCCAAGGGGTGTCATGCTTCATCATCGGGCAATTGCTCCTCGTAGGGCCGGCGCTGCAATTCCCTACGGGTCCCCCGAAGGGTCACTTTGTCGGAGATCTTTTCAGGACTGCCGGATGGTGCATGATGGTGTGTGAAGGAGGGGGTCTTCTGAGGGTAAGAGAGGTGCGTGCAAAGTGCTACAAAAAATATTAATAATAATAAAGGGTAAACTTGCAGCTTAGTTGTAGACATTTTACCCTTTGTAGTAAAAATATATCGCCCCAAAGGCACACTATGCCTAGGTGTCAGAGGTCATGGGTCAACATGTTTCGCGCCTGGATCGCCATAAAGGTCGGTGGCGCTTCTTCAGGACCAAAATCATAAAAAGTGTAGTGCACGTGAACCAATATACATTACATTAAAATACCCTCTTTTTTCTTCTTGAGTCAGGGCAGTGCAGAAATCTGTATACTCTCATTGTGGCTACAGCTGTGTGGTAGAGACTGCTCCTGACCGTGCCTAGGAAAAAGAAAACCGAATCAACCACAGATGTGGGCATCAATAAATATTGATGCATTCATAATGTGCTACCACTGTGTGCACATCGATTAGACAAAGGAAAAGAACAGACACACAAGACAAATTAATTGTTGATGCTCCAATGAGCCCCAATCATGTATGGTATCATAGGTACTGTGACGAGACCTTACTCCGTGCATAAGCTATTTTAGCCAAAAAGTACCATGCTCGGGTAGCGGTGCCGCCGCTCTAATGTTGCTGAGTTGATAACACACAACTATCTATTGTAAAGGGAGTGCTTACCTAGCACTGTAAAAATGTAACTCCCCTTGGCAAGAGCAATGGATGCCCGCATATAACCGGGCCTCTTTTTTCTTCTTGAGTCAGGGCAGTGCAGAAATCTGTATACTCTCATTGTGGCTACAGCTGTGTGGTAGAGACTGCTCCTGACCGTGCACGTCAACTTGCGTGACGCCTGGCACCTTCTACAGAAACTCCTGTGTGTTCAGATGCCTATTATCTTTTAGCCAACTTCCTACATCGAGGACTGCCTGGCTAAAGGTGGAGACAGGCAGTCCTTGATGTAGGAAGTTGGCTAAAAGATAATAGGCATCTGAACACACGCGTAGCTTGAGAGGCGGGAGGCTACAGGTGAAGGCAGGACTCGCACGTTACCGGACGGCGGCTGGGAGCCCCGAACCTGTTACTATAGGGAGGAGTTTCTGTAGAAGGTGCCAGGCGTCACGCAAGTTGACGTGCATGGTCAGGAGCAGTCTCTACCACACAGCTGTAGCCACAATGACAGTATATAGATTTCTGCACTGCCCTGACTCAAGAAGAAAAAAGAGGGTATTTTAATGTAAAGTATATTGGTTCACGTGCACTACACTTTTTATGATTTTGGTCCTGAAGAAGCGCCACCGACCTTTATGGCGATCCAGGCGCGAAACATATTGACCCATGACCTCTGACACCTAGGCATAGTGTGCCTTTGGGGCGATATATTTTTACTACAAAGGGTAAAATGTCTACAACTAAGCTGCAAGTTTACCCTTTATTATTATTAATATTTTTTGTAGCACTTTGCACGCACCTCTCTTACCCTCAGAAGACCCCCTCCTTCACACACCCTCATGCACCATCCGGCAGTCCTGAAAAGATCTCCGACAAAGTGACCCTTCGGGGGACCCGTAGGGAATTGCAGCGCCGGCCCTACGAGGAGCAATTGCCCGATGATGAAGCATGACACCCCTTGGGGTGTGTGAGGGCACTAAAGGACAAAGAATGATTTTTCTTTTCTCCTTTTCTATGGATTCTTCATCCCTAGGATTTCCTTTTCTCTTCCTTTTTCTTCCCCTAATTTTATATGGGTGACTTTTGCACCCCAAAACATGGGTGACTTTTTGCACCCTGTTATAGGAACAGTGTCCTCTTGTTGTTGTTCAAACTTTAAGAAGCCTGGCAAGCCGAGGAGTCACGTGTTGCAAGAACTGGTGAAAAGTGCATGCAGTGATATCTTGAACCCAAAGAGTTTGGTTATAGAGACAATATGCATTCACCACCTATGCACGCAGTTCTATATAACCCTCGCCCTATACACAAGATGCAGAATCGGCACTAGCGCCGCTTTAAGTTGTTGTATACAGAAATATATGTTTGCAGAGGTCATTTTCTGACAGCTTTGCGCAAGGTAGAAAACGGCAAAATAGTTTAACAAGTTTTCGTCCGCGTTTCAGAGAACTTACGTTTTTAGTCTTTCTATGTAAACAGTCAAAGAAGTCAAAAAAATTTATTTCAGTTAATTAAAACCATAATATTGTATGTAAACAGTATAATGCAAAGCAGTCATATATGCTTGTGGGATGTACAAACACAATATACACACTCCTGCATATGTGTGTGAATTGTACATTGCCACCATAGTGCAAACATATCCCTCATATAGATCGATCGATATCTAACTTTTTAGTGCAGCAGTAACGACATTCATAGAAGGATGGACTGAGTGACATAGAAAGAGTAATATAGAACCACGAGGCCATGAATCACGGGACTTGGCGCTAGGATCTGTGCCCCATTAAGCAAGGATAGCATTGCAGAGATGACCGGCCTAGTGATTAGAAGCGGTGCGCGTTTGTATTCGGTCTGGCCTAGTGTGGGATTTTATTTTGTTGCTTTCATGTAAAACTATGCTCCAGTCATTCTCTTTTGCAACTCGTTTCAAGTTAATGGTAGCTTTCAAAATAGAATAACCCAAGTAAGAAAACAAATGGTATAAAAATAAGTTGACAAGGGAGAGCGAGGGCGAGACAGGCAGTGGAAGAACAAGCGCGCGCGGCCACGCTACTTCCAAACAGATTGCCCCTGCGCGCAGTTGCTCGCTCCCGCAAGGTGGATGCCACCACAAGCACGAGTGCTTGAAAAGAGCTGACCGATTTCTAAAGGTCATCTCCTAGCACAGTGCATGTACGCTGTCTAGGCGAGACCTAAAAAAGAACAAAACCTTTTGTGATGAGAACGTTGCTGTTTTTCATTGGCTTATGCAAATTAAAATCAAGACTGTACCCATAACTGATTAGTGGACAAAATGTCAATATTTAACCATTTATTATGAAAAACAATTGTACTTTTTGTCCCACTTCAATGCTCCTCATTTACTCAGTAATTTTAAAAAATAGAACCCATAGAAGGCGGCTGCTTTCTACTTGTGATCCAGATCACTCCTGCACAAAGCCTCTCCACACGGTGACTAGGATCATCAAAATGAAAGAAGAATGATGGTGAGAGAATGAGAGAAGGAGGTAGCGCCAATTGATGTAGCCAGAAACTATGAGAAGGAGAGCAGAGACAGCCTGCTGTCAGATGAAGAAGACCTCTCACCCTATTGACATGAAAGATGCTGATTCACAAAAACCTGGCACTGGGACAGTGAGTGAGCAGTTATAAATAGAACTACTGCCCTTGATTTTCTCCCAATGCTGCAAATGACAACACGGAGGGGAGAGAAGGAGCCGCTGACATAGAAGCAGGTGGACGAGGAGCGACAATCAAGGACAGAAGGTGGTCAGCTGCGTGGACTCAAAGGCAGAGCAAGATGGCTTGGTAGGCCAAGGAGAAGACCATAAATGTGGTAGATGCAGATAAGTGTGGACAACACGAATAACCACACACACAGTGCAGGTTCATGTTGACTGGCTGCCAAGATTAGGGCGCAGAGAAGCTGCTTAATGTGACCCAAAAAGTCTGGAAAGGCCGAAAAGAAATAGGTTTTTATTGCAGCAGAAGACGTCAGCTCACCGGGCAGTAATGCAGTACCAGGAATTGACCAACAGGAAGACAATGGTAGTTCAAAAAGACACCACACAGCTCTCCAGAAATAATCTTCTAGAACTTCTCCAAATATTAAGGAAAGAATATAACGAATTTCAAAAACAGGAGCTCACTAAAGTCTGTCAAAGGCTGAAGGAAGCTTTGACACCTTAGTATCTGATGTAGACAAACTATGGCATAGGTTAGTAGAGAGGTGAGAAAATAAACTGACCGACGTTAAAAAAGAAATACTTACATTGCATGATAAGTGCAAGAATATTGAAATTGCTCTCAAAGGGACAATGTCAGAATACACAACATATGGAGCATATCTGACAATGTCAAGCTCCTATCAACATGCATCTTAGGCCGAAAAGATGGAGCGAAAGCACGCATGAAGAGGATACACAGAGTGGGTCCAAAAACTGCTGTCAAAAATAAAAGACTAAGGGACAGCCTAGCAAAGATGTCATCCTTACCACAAAAACCTCCCGCTACAAGAAGTAAACTGGAGCAAGCTAAACATCTACAGCAACACAGTAATCTTGTTACAAGACCTTTTGAAAGCTACCTCATTGAAGAGAAAGTCCTTTCGTACACTGGCAAATTAACAAGCCATTAAAGCCGCCACATTCTATGTATTGTGATCCCGTACCTCCTTCGAGTAGGATTTTCAAGACGGCCACCATAAACTATACCCGAAACCCTGAGGGCGACAGACCAGCGTTCAAGGAGCACATGATCATGTCATCACCGGACACCACCTTGAAGAAATGGGAAACACAGAGAAGGTATCTGGAGGACCCAGAATGAATCATATGAGACGCCGAAGGAGACCAGACGGAAGCACCAGAGAGCAGTGGAGGAGGAGAACAGAAGAGCAGGAACAAGAGAACGGGAATCCTGGTAACGGCAGGGGACTTCGAGGGCCAGGGAGAAAAGCAGCAAGACACAGAGGACGGAGATCCTGAGCCTACTGATGACCCACCTAGAGGCAATGCTATCAAGTCAAGCCGTCCCCGGGAGGAGAAGGAGAACACAGATACATCCCCCGCCTCAGACAAGTGCATCTGTTGCATTTCTTTTCACTAGGGAGGTGGTGGGCAGGGAATAGATAGGACTCACCCTTACCAATAACTAAAGAAGCACAACCACAGAGCACTCGATTGGTGTGGTGATGGTATAAACAGTTGGTTGTTATTCAAATTCTCATACCATATTACCTTTTATTCCAAGGAGACCCCTTATCCCGCGATGGGACCTGGACAGGAAACGGTGAGAAGAACCCCGAACCAAGCAGAATTTCCAGGAGAGAGTGAGCACTAACAAAGTAAGTACAGTGAGACTGCTGTTACGGAACTACATGGTCCTTCCCCAGTAACTGTCGTGAGAGTTTTGAAAGTCTGTACTTATTAAATAATATCCATGCTCTACTTCCCGGCGTGGACATTAGTTCTGTTACAAGTGACCACATGGATATTTCCCTGCAGCCTAGAGTTTCAACTTGACTGAGTTAATCACCAGATAACAGAAATATGCAAGGGCCTTGAAGTATTGGTACTATCCCAACAAGATGCAGAAGCCAACCTGCAGAAAAAATTGATACAACAAAATCTAATAAGAAAGACGAATTAGGGTGGCAAAAACAAAGACAACACTTGAGGAGGAGGAATAACTTGGCTGGCTGAGACGCACACGGAGAGTGGGGCTGAGGCCTAGGCACCTGGTTCATAGCTAGTTACAATTTCTTGTCAGCTAATGTTTGAAAGGCAAACTCAAAATGCACAAAAACAAGGAGGACTGCCACTAATAACCAAATTGCGTAAATATGCTCTTGCTGACGGAAACAGATGGTAAGATGCCAGAGTGGCCCATGAAGCCCACAGAGCACCAGGAAGCAACCCACAGGTTTCATGTGGAAAGTGTACTCAATCAGGGGGCAATAGTGTATGTTAAGCTTTTCATCAAAATGTTTAGGAAATATTTGGGGAATGTTTGCCATTGAAATGGGAGAAACAGACAGCTTGCTGGTCAAACAATAGTATAATGAGTCAAGGAAGCTGGGAAAACTCCTGACGTGTACTCAATATAACTTTTAAACCTGGCATCTTTTTGCATGGTTTCCCCGGTCTTTTTTGCCTCTGACCCCCTGTTTTTGATTGTGTGCTGGACTTGGTTTTTGCTGGTGTTTGAACTCTGGGCTCTTTACCACTGCTGACCATTTAAAGTGCATGTGCCCTGTGTCTAAAATCTAATAGCATTTGGTTTCTCCATGATTGGCATATTTGATTAACTACCAAGTCCCTTGTACAGTGCGCTACATGTGCCATGGGCCTGTAGACCAAATGCTACTAGTGAGCCTGCAGCACTGATTGTGCCACCAACATGAGTAGCCCTCAAACGTGTCTCAGGTCTTCCACTGCAGAGCCTGTGTGCGCAGCATTTAACTGCCATGCCTGGCAAGTACACCTACTTGCTGGGCCCAAACCTTACCTTTTACTACATGTAAGGCACCCCTAAGGTAGGTCCTAGGTTGCCCCAGGGGCCAGGTGCTGTGTATTTAAAAGGTGGGACATATGCTTTTAAGTCTTAAATGTCCTGGTAGTGAAAAACCACGAAATTCGCTTTTCACTAGAGCAAGGCCTATCTCTCCCATAGGTTAGCATTATAGTTGCCCTGTAGTGTTGTACACTGGTATCTTTCAATTGGGAGCTGATAGAAACACACAATTTAAAAACACATCTTTTAGCGAAGTTGTTTTTTAAAATGCAGGTCTGGAAATGACACTTTTAGAAAGTTGCCATTTTCCTTCTTTACCCATTTGGTGCCTCTGCCTGTCCCTAGAATACATGTCTGGGTAGGATAACAGTTGGGCGTTGAGAATTCACTCTAGACAGTCACACATCCAGGAAGCTCTGAGGTGTGCCCTGCATTTCCCGATAGCCCGTCACCAGGCTGATGGGTCTTCCTGAGCAAGAGTGGTGGGAAGAGTGGACACTTGCATCTGAGTAGGACTGTGCCTGCCCCCACACAAAGAACTGCATACCTCCCCTGTAGTGTGTCTGGAGCAAGGGCCAGGAAGGGCAGGGTCTTGTGCACTACAAAGACCTTTCTTTAAAGACTGCCTACTTCTTTTATTTATTTATAAAATGTATAAAGCAGGACTGTCATCAGACTGGTATCCTGGCGCTAGCGTACAAATCGTGCGGAGAGTGCACATGCTAAACTTCAAAGGCCAAAATAGGAATGAGTACTGGACCTCTGACACCATAACAAGAAGAAACACTTTTGGTCAGAGGACATCCAGCAAGGAAGAAGAGCTGTTGGACTGCAAGGAGGGAATGCCACTTTGCTGTTTGTTTTGCTATGTTGGACTGCTGTCTGGTGCTACTTGTCTGGAGTAAGAGGACTGAACTCTGCTCTCTGTATCCTGCTTTCTAAAGGTTTCTCCAAGGGCTCGAGTTGAGATTGCCTCCTGTTGGAAGTCACAGGCCCACCAAAGAGTTCACCTGCATCTTGCTACCAGCACCTGGACTCCTCTGTTGTGGGTCCTGACCTGCCAAGTAGTGCCAAACCCTGTCCTGGACCATTGGGGGTGATTCTGGTGCTGCCACCAAGAAATGTATTAATCGACTCCGAGCGACACTTTGGAACCGGAGCATCCCTGCGAAATCGACATTGCCGCTGCCTGCACCCGAAGCAGTGGTCCCAGCTCCCTGACTGTAAAATTACCACGACTTACAACACAAGCCCCGACAGTGCCTTAGTGCTTCCAAAGTACAACCGCCGCTGCATGGGTCTCGAGCACCATCTCACTGAAATCCGGTATGCACCGATTGGACTCTGATGCAGTGCATGCGGCCTGGTGGGTTGACATTGATGCTGTGGAATAGATGCACTGCACTGTGACATTGATGCATCATCGACACTGCGTTGCCTTCAGGACCCGATGTCTCGTACCTGCAACTGATCTCCCCGGTGTCCAGCATCGTCCCCGGGCGTTAGCAGCTCAATGACCCTGCACTGCCTCCTGGAACATATGCATCACTTTGCTACAGTGAAGCTTCACCTCCTTTGCTCAAAACATCATCCCCTAGTGCCAACGAACTGTATAGCAGTAAGGGACCGATCCATCACCTGCCTTTGCGACCCATCACCTCACATTCGCTGCGCATCACGCCGTTTTTGACTTTATGCTGCATCCAAGGTATTGTACTTGGGTCTGTTCAAGTCCTATAGCCAGCCCATGCTCGATCGGGGTCTGACTGAACTTGTGGATTTGTCTCTGTTAAGGGCGAACAAATAGCCCCAATTGGAGTGATTGTTTTCAAAGCACTACAAATGCATTCAATATTGAAGGATTCATATCTTGACATGTGTATGCTGGATCTTTGTCATTCTTCTCTGGTTTTACTCAGAGAAAAGCTGGCTATTTTTCTAAACTGGTGTGAGTACTTTTGTGGTGTTTTCACTGTGTTACTGTGTGTGTGAGTATGCACAAATACTTTACACATTGCGTCTTTAGTTTAGCCTGACTGCTATGTGCCAATCTACCGGAGGGTGAGCACAGGTAAACTTAGTATGTACTAGACTAACCCTGGCTAGAGTGTGGGTCCATACTTAGACAGGGTGCAAACTACGGCTAACTAGAGACCCAATTTCTAACAAGAACAAAGAAAATTAAAGGCTCTTTCACTTAATTTAAGAAGCTTGAATGTTCCTACCAAGAGTTCCAAAGTACACACCCTCTTAGGATAAAAACGGAAAGGTGATGAGTTGCAGGAAATTTGCTTGATAAGAAGAGATTAAAATAAATTCTCACCAAGCACTACACAGAAGAGATACATGGTATGGTAATAATCAAACCATACAGGGTACCAATATTGCTCCACAATACACTGGAATTCATAATTAAGGAATCCACTACAGACAAAAGAAACATGCACACCTTAGTTGAGGGTTAAATGGAATTAGAGGCAATAATATTACTGCCCACCACTAACCAGGATCAGGGTAGGTTGACACAGACTGTGCTGAAGAAGATCAAGGTTGCTCGTAGGGATCAGTTATCCTCGCAAATGACTTCACCATAGAAACCTAGACAGGCGAGGTCTTAGTACAAGCACCACTCCTATGAATCACAGGGCGTGATGGTGGGGGTATAGAGACCAAACAATTTTAATCCCAATCTCAGACTGTCTCTTAGTCACAGTTGAGATACAAAGTTTAATAACATCAACAAGGGAGAGAAAATTGTGCCTGGGTAAACATTTATTGGACAACTCAGTCAATTAGAGCAATATGCAAATAGCTAGACCTAAATGACTCCCTAACACTCCTAGAACAGTGCTGTGAGACGTCCCAATGCCATGAGGAGAGGGAAATTGATGGCTCTGGCAACAGCAGCCAAGAGAAACAGGCAAACAGTCCAAAAAAGCCTGGAACAAGAACAAGGGAAGAAGTGTGTAAAAGATCTGGCACCAATGGCGATTCGAGGAAGGCAACAAATATTAGGGATGAGCTTGATGTCATTCTAGTTAAAAAAAATAATCTGAAAGTTCTTTATTACTGCTGAAACTAAAGGTCTATGAGACGAGAGATAAGACTCAGATCCTTCAAGGGCAAGTCATAAAATCATAAAGGAAACAGGTACTTAAAAGGCAGCTGAAGTAAGATTCGATGCGAGGCTAGATATAAAAAGATGCTGGTTCGAGACCTTTGCATGACATTTTACAGAAGGACGGGGGAGGGGAATTCGGGTCACACCTGGCCCGATCTAGATTCCTCCAGAATCTGCACTAGCCAAAGGTAACAACGGTACAAGGAGAAGCACTGGCTGTCCTAATAACTGAATCAGAAATCTCAGTAATAATAAAGCAAATGAAATTCTTCCAAGCTTCAGACCCACACAGATTCACTAGGGGGTTTTCCAGAACCTTCACAGCAAACATCTTTACCACAATCGCAAAAGTCTATAGCTTCGGCATCTATGCTGGAAGTGGATGGAATGGTGCTCCCAAAGCCAGTTAAGGACATCCTGCAATGTGGTGTAGACAGATGAACGCAAAAAGACACACAATTGATGGACGGAATGTATAACGAATGAAAACATTCATCCCCCATCAAGAGATCTGAGTTAAATCCATCATTTTGTTGCTCACCATGCCACCCCAGTTTAGACCCAGCCATATGCAAATCAGTCTTGACCCTGCACCCAATGGGAACAGTCCAGCCCAACCTGCCAGGCCAGGTCCTCCCTGGACCGGAAACAAGCATCCGAGGGCCAGTTTCGGGGTTTCACCCCTCGTCAGCCAGGATAGCTTGATTCCAGTGTCACAGTGAGCCCAGAGCCCACTTCTGGGCATACCTAGCGCACTTCAAGTGAGAAAGCAAAAGACACACAATTTATTGGAGGAAATGTAGCCCGAAACCGGTCCTAGGATGCTTGTTTCCAGTCCAGGGAGGACCTGGCCTTGCAGTTAGGGCTTACTGTTCCCATTGGGCGCAGGGTCAAGACTGATTTGCATATGGCTTGGTCCAAACTGGAATGGCATGGTGAGCAAAAAAACTATGGATTTAGACCCAGATCTCTGTACTGGGGTGAACGTATGACATTGTTCTGCATACTGTCCATCAATTGTTCTTTTTACATTTGTCACCCCGAGTGGGACAGGTATGCCCAGACATGGGTCACGTGCTCTCCATGCCACTGCAGTCGAGCTACCCTGGCACTGGGCATACAAGTGGAATCCCCAGTACCACTCTCAGAACACTTCTGGACCGGAAGGAAGACTATCATGTGGTCTGAATCCTGAAGAAAGGCTGGACCTGCTTGCCTTTAACCCAGAATCCCAGAAGTAACTCCAAAAGGTAGGTAGGCTGGCCTCCTACTTAAGCTACAGGGACTCAACAAGCTTCCAGAGGCCTTATTCTTCAACTACCCATCTGACCAGTTCCAACTAGCCCTGCCCTGGATCCTGCTGCTGGGCTCTCTATGGAGTGAGTTCTAACTCCCATGTGGCGACTCCCAGGTCCTGGACTCTTGGCTGGTGTTCAAGTGTACTCTTTCTGTCCAAACTGCAAAAGCTGGGACTTAGAAACTTTTTACCAACTTTTCCTTAAAAGAACTAGTGGCAGACTAGGACCGCCGTTGAGCCAAAGCCTTTGAATTGCCAGTTGGATTCAATTTACTGGTTTGCCCACCTGAAGGAGATCTGATTTCTACAAAAGTTTTCAAGTCCGTACGACCTGGGCTTCAGTAGGACCACCATTGAGCAGTCAACATCGAGCCCTTCGAGGGCACAGACTTCAGACGTCACACGCTCAGAGCTTTCCCGCCTTAGTCAACAACTGTGCCAGGAGCCTGCTCTTCAGCAACCCACCGTCGTCAAGCCCTGCATGGGATCCAGCTGGCAGCTTGCCCCGTCAACTCATCAACAACCACTCTCCTCACAATTTGTCTTAGGTCCAATGGTAAGCTTTCTACCATGGCAAACCTGGTCCCTGTAACCCACCCACTCTCCATCGCGGTCGACCTTAACTTTTGACTTTGACCCTGTCTTGTGTGACCAGATAACCGCTTTTGGTGCTTTGTGCTATTTGGCGTTATTTTGAACCTTAACGTTTTGAAATTGATATTTGCAGTACTAGTGATTGTAGACTTGCTGTTTTGGTCTCATTTTATTTATTAAAATATTCTTTAGCAATTGGAATTGATTTGGGATTATTCTTGTGATGTGTTTTCCCTGTGTTAGTGTTTGAATGTTGTGTTTTCACTTTGTTAGTGTTTGAGTACTGCATAAATACTTTACACATTATCTCCAAGTTAAGCCTGGATGCTTTAGGGCCATGCAACCAGAGCAGAGTGTTATGTACAGGTTTACTTGTGACTTTGGTGGTTCACCCCAACAAGAATGGTGATTATTATTTGAAGACAATTCTCAACCCGCGCAGCTAATATTGTGTTGCTCAATGAGCTCTGGGCACATGGTTTTTGAGTCACAGAGGTCGGCCTGGGTTTCCATCTACAAACCCAAGATAGCCAACTGGTACATTAGGCCTGCTCTTGGTATAAACTGGGAACAAAACGAGATACAGCAGCTCAGGTAAAATCACAAAAAAGGAAAATGAAACAGTAGAAAACAGAAAAAGAGATGAACTGAGGGAAGCAAACTTCAGCTGACATATCACCTACTATCTTATGGTCCTGAACGCTGGTGAAATTTGTCAAACGACGCTCAATTGGTTAAGCGCTCTCCACGACTGGTCTTAGCTCGCAAAATGCTTTAGAAACGGGATTGAAATCTGTGAGAGGAAGCAGAGCTACAGTAGACGTCCAGATACAGGAGCAGACTACATGTGCTGCTCAAAGGAACATCACGCGCACGCGCTCTTCTGTTCGGAACTTCTGGACAGGCTGTCACTGGGCACGTGCCAGCGTCCGCGCGCTGCTTAGCACTAATAACAGTCTGACACAATTTGCTGCTGATTTTAATGTGACTAATTGAGTGTTTCTGACATAATACTAACACGATAACAACCACTACATACTTTTCTAAAATGCCTGAGGGTTTATGCTGCAATTTGAGAACTAAGATTTATGACGTGCCCGTGACTGAAACCATGCATGCTTGGATTGCTGTTAACCAACCTGAAGATTTCGGTGCGAGATCTGTGTAACATGTGTCAGCTCCATGAAACGGACGAGGCCCTGAACATCATACCTGCGAGCTAATTTACTGTAAAACACGGATAATCGGACAAAGCGAGGGTCAGCAAGCATGATTGATAATACAGAAAGTTGATGCTACACAATAACAAAACAGACACCCTTTCTGTTCAGTAGACTAAAGCTTGACATTTAAAATATTAAGAACCAAGAAAATCTTTATTCAGGAGAAATTCATACGTCCTACCATTAAGAGCACTTTTACAAGATCAAATAAGCATAAACACCAATAACGGTTAAACTATAAAGCACGCCTACTGCTAAAAAACGAGACTGTTTCAACATTAAACTTACTTTAGTTAAAACAGATTGCAACCAAACCCAAAAGCATAACTTTTTGTAAATAAAAAAATTAAAAAATCTGTGTACATTTGTAAATGGAAGGCTAACACTGTAAACCTAGAAATCCTAGTAAAAGATAGGTCAGAGTAATTCCACTTCTCTGGATAGGGGGCATTGCCTTAGTACAGAATGCACACACAAAACCAAGTAGAGGGAGAAAACGGAAGCCCTCGCTAAAGCAAGATTACATTCCTCACCTGTCACTCCTCCAACCTTAGTTCTCATCCCTTATTCATTATACCTCAATCTTTACCCTTTTCATCCATTTCCATCCCTCTAACCTCTAGAAGTAATTTCTCAATCTTCACCCCTCAATCGTCGCACGTCTTTCACCATTACCTGCCACTGACTGACAAGCCCTCTCTCCCTCACTTCAAGAGTGACGAGTAATATTGGCAAAGGATGATCATCCCTCACTCCTTAACCCTCCAGTGTGGGGGAGTGAAACTTCACTTTTGCCTATTGATAGCAGTAAAGCAACCATCCTGGGTAGAGAAAGAGGGTTACCCTGTAAACAACAGAAGAAGCTGACCAAATATGCCTCGATTAAAGGGGATGTGCTGAGAGTTGGCCTGGTCCTGGTAAAGTATCCCTTCACACGTAAAGGAAGTCTTCACCTTCACTCAGTTTCTCATTTATGTTCGGGCAACAGGTACTTCTCACATTGGCATTGTAGGCGCAGACAGAGGAGTTGGATAGTTCAAGAAAGGGGAGTTCCTGCAATTCACCGTGTTCCCACAAATCTTCATTTAAGAACTCACATCGGAAGAGCAGCCATATTGCCACCGACTTCGGACATTGGAAGAGTCTTCATAAAGTAAGCAAGGGTGACCTGATTCTTAATGTGGAATGTGAATAATGTGAGTGAGTAAAGCTGGGACTAGTAGTAGAAACACTCCAGAGAGACAGAACAGATTTAAGGCTGCCACAGGAAAAACAAATAATAGTCAATGAGCACCACTTTAGTGGGAGGGAGACAAGCAGACAATTATCATATTCCGGATTCTCAAGTGGCTCATGAGGGGTCACGGTCTGAGTGAGAAAGGTAGGTAATACTGGAAAAGATAGGATCTTTAAAGTTTTTTTACCTCTGATTGCCCTCTTGGGGTTGAGGTGGCTTTGACTTGGTTACAAACAATATGTTTAACAGGATTAACACTAGAGGAGCAGAGAGAAGGGTGGGTAACAACAACCTAAAACACTGCTCCACTTTAGGCATCACAGGTGAGTGGAGATCCACTTATGGTAATAGCAAAGAATTCTCTTTCAAATCCAGAGCACATAATTAATATTATAGGCTAGGATATATTTTGTGCTCTATATTAATCTTTTCAGATTCAGGGATGTAGAACAGTTGCCAAGGAAAGGTCAGATTGAATATGCCCCACTGAAGGCGAGGAGATCGTCAACTGAAAGGCTCTCGAGGGAAGGTGGAAATTTCATATTTGGGAACTGAAAAACCAGGGAGAACTCAATCATTTCTAAAATGTCACACAAATATACTTTTTCAGGAAATCCAAAACATATAGCTTCTGCAATCATCCCGTGGAAGGCATACAATCTGGTTTTATACGATATGCCATGTAGCAAGAAACCAACCCCCCCAAAAAACTAATTTAAATTAGAAACCCCCGAGGCATTAGCGTATTTAGGACAAAATTGAAGAGTACTACAGCCTGGTGAAAAACAAGACCAGGGTCAGGGCATTTTACTTGGGCACCCGAATATTATTATATTGGAAAGGCAAAGCTGCAAGTTGATTGCCAGGCTCAGCATACGAGAAGAAGAAACTAGAACGCTGAGCGATATTGAGGATGACAAAAGATAAAGCTTCATGTGGGACTTCAAAATTGTGCAGGTATTTGCTGTGTATTATCCTAGATTGTCCCACACAAGTTCATGCTCTGATAGCAGATAAATTGAGAATTTCTAAAGGATATCTCCCTCCTAATGATAGAGCAGGAAGAAAGATTATTATGTGGTAGAGGTGACAGAAGAGGTCGCCACAGTTATGAATAAATACCAGTCAGGTAAAATCAAGGCCACACGAGGTCTGAGTGTAAATGATAATGGCTAACTTAATGATGAAGAACATGCTGTACATGTATGTTCCGAGCTTAGAAGGGAGTGGGCTGCTCTCAACAGATTTGAGGTCAGCAACTGTGGTGACTAAACATAAGCAGAGAAATTCTAGGGAATACAGTGCCTTGTAAGACCCCAAATCCATATTAAATGTGAGTACCGAGATCTTGACTGCACTGCTGGCTAACTGGTACCTACGAGACTAACTGAGATAAACGCAAGACAATCCACCATAATGAAACTCTAATGACTCCATTATGCCAGTCTCTGAACCCACTGCGGTTGATTCCTTGGATACTGAGAAAGTGTTCCTCACCTTAATACAGCTGCATAAATTCAAGGTCTGGAAAGGATGAACTATAGTCCTCGGTATCTGGATTAGGTTGTTACAAAGGTATCCAATTCTAGGATCAATATGAATGGAGTACTATTGAATGTGTTTCACCCTTAGTAGGGAAAGCGTCTAGGGAGCCCTCGTACCTTTGTTGTCTGCACTCTCCTTGGAGCAGCAAGCCTTTTCATTCAGGGGAGACCCTGATGACGAGCGAGCTTTGTTGTTATGGAAACAGATGACAGAATCTCAATTTATTATTGGGATATTTTCAGGTCTTGTGTCATAGGGGATGCTGTGCAGCATGGCTGAAGGCAATTGGCAAACCCAATAGGTTCCAAGGGCAAGATCTCCTGGCTTTGCCAATGTTTGTTTACATGTGGCTAACCCAGTGAACAGGACTAACAAGCTACTCTACACATTTAGGAGCATGGCATGAATTCTGAGATTATCAACCACTGCAACTAGGTGCATCTCTCATTTAAACACTTAAGGATCTAAACCACATTACAGTGGTCACTTAAATAATGTAAGACGTGCATTATACATCTGGAGACAGTGATAAATAAACACAGAAGTAGTTTGCATGAATGAAAATTGGGTAGAATGCAGATACTTCAGGAACATAGGACACTGACTGAAGCACCCTTTATCCCTTCCAGGGCTAAATTTCCAAAAGTATTCTGGCCCGTAACTTATAACATCTCCCAAGACGAGGAGTACCAGGTTAAACAGAGTGCTGTAGATAACATTACTAGAAAAACCAGGCACTGTGCGTTTCCCATGTAAAAATATAAGTTCTAGGCGTTCCACCATCACTCCCTCATGTTTAAGTTTATTCCTCACTTATGTTATGTACTTAAATGTACTGTGTTTATGTGAAATGTGTATGCAGAGAGGTGTGCAGTTAATTCTCTCGATGGCTTTCTATTGAGTTGAGGATGAGATCTGACAACGGATTGTCGACCAACCCATGAACTAAAGGTTCCCGAAAGCCAAAAGCATACATTTCTAGAAGCTTTGATCAACATAGAAGCACCCAGCATAAGGCAATTAAAGACGGGCAGCCTTTTAAGTAACTTTGGAAAGGTTAACTCAAAAGATGAGAAGGTAGTCTTAAATTCTGGATTTTTACTTCTACAGCTTAAATCATTACCATTTTCCGTTCAGAGCTACAAACATACTCGCGAAAAACAGTTCAACAATGCCAAACCTCACTAAACTAGTAAACAATACTACAGCACCCTTAACTCATTTTTCACAGATTCGCTTAAAACGCTCATTGCAATACAAGATGTTGGCGGTGCTACGGGTAGTGTTGGCCGGTAGCCAATGTGTGCATACATTAGGCAGGCTGGCTATGCCACGAGTTGCAAATGAATGTGGCATGTGGGGAAGTGAACCTTCGGTAACCCCACCGCACCTACAAATGGAACATTTGTTTCTGCTACACTGTAGGAAGATGTTTATATGAAAACATACTCTAAGTTGGTAAGGGTACATATTTAGCAATGCATGAAACATTTTCAAGGAACATTTTCATCGTATGCCAGCAATGTCTCACTTTGCCATTAATGCAGCTCAGGTAACCCGAAATAGACATCTGAGCAGTATGTTGAAGATTCGTCCTCTCAAGGTGCAGCAGGAGAGAACTATAAACTAGTCTAAAATCAAACAGCAGGATTCTACTGTATGTTTTTGGTTTAGGAGTCTAATGATGAAGAGCTACGCAGATGGTACCACAACTCAAGCATGCCGCCTGTGCCTGCTCCATTTCAACATGGAGATGCTGCTTGTTGCATGACAAAAATACACTTCAGTAGGGATTAGAGTATACATATAGAGTGTCTGAACTGGGGTGGCGTAGTGAGCAAAATAATGATGGGTTAAACCCAGATCTGTGACTGGGGGTGAATGTTTTGCCAATGTGCAACATTCCGTCCACCATCTTGTGTTGTGCTGTTCACCCTATGTGGGAAGGGTATGCCCAGACGTGGGTCCCGTGCTCACTACGCCACTGGAGTCAAGCTATCCTGGCTGAAGAGGGGTGAAACCCCGAAACCGGTCCTAGGACGCTTGATTCTGGTCCAGGGAAGACATGGCTTGGCAGTTCGGGCTGAACTGTTCCCATGAGGCACAGGGTCAAGACTGATTTGCATATGGCCATGTCTGAACTGGGGTGGCGCAGTGAGCAAAATAATGATGGGTTAAACCCAGATCTGAGACTGGGGGTGAATGTATTGCCAACGTGCAACATTCCGTCCATCATCTTGTGTTTTGCAATATATATATATATATATATATATATATATATATATATATATATAGTGTCTCCCATGAATAAGACTGGAAGATGGTTTCACTGTTACATATCACCCTTAGCTAAAGGATATTTTGTTTACTAGCCGACACAACTAGGGATTCAATTTACAAGGCGTAAACTTATTTTTCCCATATGCCTTATAAGATGACATTTAACTGGAAGATTCAAAGGGGAGGCTGCTTTTGTACTAATGCCCAGTACCAACATTTATTTGCATAATGAACAAAGATAACTCAAATATTTAGGCTACACTATAAAAATGCATCAATCATAGACAATTGCTTACATCAAAGGTGTCTGCTTATAACACTATGGTGCAAAATGAACTGGTTGCTCCAATTATTATCACTAGATGCTCTTAAAGAAAACCCGCTCTGTCTAGTTCTGTGAAAGCCTATCTAAAAAATAAAGAGGATGAGCTTGCTCCGGACCAGGACCAGCAGCATTACACAACGAGCACTTAAATTCTGGGAATTTACATCACATCAGTAGCATTCACAAGTCACTCTCTGGTGTTCGTTTTAGAGCGACACCAAAAAGGTTATCAAGAAACACAACTTCCTTAGGGGACAACCAGGATTTCAATTCTAGAAAGGTTTCCCTCCCCCAACTACCATCTTTTTCTACTCAAAACAGTGGTGTTGCCACTGATCACCCGCCTTTGCTTCACCCTCGCACCTTTTCACCACTCATACTTTTGAAACTGATCGAAACTCATTTCCCTCCATCTTCACATGGACAAACACTCCAGGTCCATTATCTGGATTTTAAAACCAAGTGCTGACATTCCTTTGGAGTCAGTCTCCAAGTCTAGCCTCAGAAAACAGCCACAACATAATGTGTCTGCTTGTCTATTTTGCTTTTAAATATTCCTGCTCACATTTTTCATCATCTGCAGAACCCTCCACTGGCTTGCTCTCAATTCCACATCTGGTCTATTCAGCTTGTCATCACCTTCTCTACTTGCTGTGTTTTTGCTCAGCCCCAATATCCAATCTTTTTCTTATTTATGTACTCTTGCTTGACACCAGGAGGCTCGTCCAAAATTGTGTCTGCCCTGTTTTCATCTTGCAAGCATGTTTTTCCATAGTACAACGATGTTCAACAAATAAACACATTATTACAACATATACATCCTAAGCAGCCAATCTCTACAGGCAAATACCTTTAAAGGTTTGAGGAAAGCTTACTATCTACACCCATTCACCTCTGTCAGAAGTTTACACCAGTTCCAATTTGTGCAAAATGCAGTTCCTTGAAATCCTTAGAAATGCTGGATTTAAACTTTGCCAAATTATTTTCTATTTTACAGGTGATAGGTTAAGTGGCAACGAGCACATCTGAGGAAAAATTTACCACATTTGGAAAAGCCACAGGGGAAAACGGTAATTCATGGTCAAATATGCTAAATCAGGCCATCGGTGTCACACACAGGTGAAATAATGTGGCATTTGCACACACAATTACCAGATCCTGGTTCATTGAATCATGACCTGCCGCATGTGATGGTCCTGAGAGGTCAGTTTCGGAAAAAAGGGTCATGTGCGCTGAAATTCTGCATTCTTAAATGACAACTTGGCTTATCAGTGATCCTAATCTTGAAATGTAATGGGATTTGGCTATGCAAACAGAGTAAAAAACCCACAGTGCTGAAGTCTGTGGGTATGGAGACACATGCTATGCTTTTAATATCCACTTTCCACTTAAAACTAATTAAGTGGTGCAGTAAGTGAAAACGTGCATACAATGATCAATTGGGGTTTGGGGAAGGAACATCTTTAACAAAAAAATAGTTTTGAATAACAAGGAAAAAAGCGAAGAAAAATATGTTTTCTAATCTTTGTCGGACTTACAAACCCTAAATGCAAGGTTAAAAAATGTACATTTTGAAGAAAATATATTAGTGTTTTGTACTTTTCCTTTATTAGAGCTGCCTAGCTTCGTTCACTGAGTTTATCGATATAGGTCGAATACAAAAAATAGATAGTTTCATTTCAGCAGGTGACAGGAGGGTCCCTGACCAATATTATTAAATGATTGCTCTTGGAGGTTTAAAGTTTACATGAAATCATACTGGGGAAAAAAACGTAATGTCCTTAAAAGTTTATAATTTTACTGTGCACCAAGGTTTGGCTTCTTTGAATTCACCATTCTGGGTCATTGGACTCCCAAATATATGCGATCACAGTTACTTGGCAGAAAGCGTATTGAGATATATGGTATGTCGCTGCCGAATACAGGTTTTAATTGGGGATGCAGTGGGTGGCCAGTTTGTCCTGGGCTCCTGCCCCAGTAAGCCTGGAGATGGGTGCAAAGAAATTCGAGCTTCATTCTTGCACTTACTAGTAGCCTAAGGAAAGCGGGTTTACCACCTACTCCTATACCGGTGTCGAATTGGCAGACGTTTAGAGCACAGGGAAGCTGTCAAAGTTCGTAACAACACATCCTTATTTTTTGGATTTTGTTTGGGGCTATAAGCCTTTACATTACAAAAATGATTTTCATGTAAAGAAAAAAACTAGAAAAGATTAGCCATTTCGCGACTATCCTAACACCACAGCGATAGATTTACCATGATGCAGGCATTTTGTAGAAGCAGGGCCGTGGAATAAAAGTTAGGAAAATTGATGAGTTCAGAGGCCTCTGTGGATCAGGCTGGCGGCCGCAAATCTTATGAGGCACAAGCAGATCAGCTTCATCTATAAATTTTATGGATTTCAAAGTTTGCTGACTGCTATTACCTTTGAATCCCACCTTTATCATGACTCCTACAAAGGAGTCAAGCTGTTCAATAGAAATATCACACTGTGCTTATTGTATTCAATCTACGTTTTAAGCTCTTCTCTCTCACTTCTCCCCTACCACCACATTGGAGGAGCACATGCAATAAGTGTTGTTGGACCTTACCCTTTTGCAGGATTATCCCCATACGTTTTGCCTTCTTCCTCCTAGTTTTCCTGATCTGTTTTTGTTGGCTTTAGCACTTTGGGCACTTTACCACTGCTGATACGTACTAAAGTGCATATGCTCTCTGCCTAATTGTAACGGTGATTGGTTTATTCATGATTGGCATATTTGGTTTACTAGTCCCTAGTATAGTGCACTGTGTGTGCCCAGGGCCTGTAATTCAAATGCTACTAGTAGGCCTGTAGCACTGATTGTGCCACCCACATGAGTATCCCTGCAACCATGTTTCAGGCCTGCCACTGCACTGTCTGTGTGTGCAGTTTTGAACTGCCATGTTGACTTGGCAAGTGCACCCACTTGGCAGGCCAAAACCTTACTTTTTATTACATGTAAAGCACCCCTAAGGTAGGACCAAGGTAGCCCAATGGGCATAGTTCGATGTAAGTGAAAGGTAGGACACGTATTGGTGTGTTTTACATGTTCTGATAGTGAAATACAGCCAATTTAATTTTGCACTATTGCAAGGACTCCCATAGGTTATCATTTGAACTGCCTTGTAACGTCTTACAAGTGTAACGTTCAGTTGGGAAGAGGTACAGATTTGGGGTTTGGGTTCCTTGAACTCAGAATTTAAAAATACATCTTTAAGTGAAGTTGTTTTTTAAATTCTGTGATTAAAAATGCCACTTTTAGAAAGTGGTCATCTTCCTGCTTTACCATTCGGTGTCTCTGCCTACCTGAGGAATCAACATATGGTTTAGACTGACAGTTGAGCTGTTTGTTCATTCACTCTAGACAGTCACACAAAGGGAGCTGAGGTGTGCCCTGCATATCCTGATGGCCCATCACCAGGCTTATGGGTCTTCCTGAGCTAGAGTGGTGCGAGGAGTTCTCCCCTCCAGGTCAGGAAAAGGCAGGGTCTTGTGCACTACGAACACTTTCCTTTGAAGTTTGCCTACTTCAAAGGCAGAAACTGGTATAAGTACTGGAGCTGTGACACCATAACTTCAGAACACTTCTGGACTCAGAGGAGATTGTGCCAAGAAGACGAGCTGGAGAAATTGTGGGGGGGGGGGGGGGAGCTGCCACTCTCTGCTTGTTGTTGTGTTGTGCTGGGCTTGCTGCTTCTGTCTTGGACAGTGAAAGGACTGGACTTTGCTTTCTTAATCCTGTTTGCCAAGGTTCTCTAAGAGCTTTTGTGTGCTTGCCTCCTTTTGGAAGTCTCAGGGAGATCAAAGACTTCATCCACATCTTGTTGCCAGTACTGGGACTCTTCTGCTGTGAGTCCTGTGTTGCCAAGTGGTGCCAAAACCAGGCCTCGGCCCTTGGCACTGAGTGGTTATGCTGTAACTCCAAGAAAAGCAACCCTGATGCTGCGATAGATGCCGCTGCCTGCACCGATGCTGTGGCTACTGCTCGTGAGGAGGGCAACGCATCAACCACGACAACATCGCTGCCCTGACCACACCACCGCCGCTTCACAAGGTCATCGACGCCGCTGCCTGCACCATGGCTGAGTGCACCGCACATTAAGAACACGACACATCGCCTCGTCTCACATTGCAGCCCCTGGTTTGCTGACAACCACACCATCGACTCCATCCAGTGCCACCGTGACTGAAGGCACCTGTCATGAAGAGCACAAAGCATCAACGGCGACAACATAGCAGCTCGGAGGCCTGCCAGCGCTCCTGAATTCAGCATCATGGAGATTGATACACAATGTGTGGTGTTACTTCAAGGTATCCCCGACATCTGCTTTGTCTTCCAGGACAGACTGCGGCGACGCTTCACCTTCGTATTTCATTGCAACGTCCCGAGGCCTCTTCATTTCCAAAGGTACTGTTTTGCGGGTCTTTCCAATGCCACACTATTGGCCTGTTGAATTTGTCTTGCTCAAAATGCCGGAATATTCCCGGTTGGCGCCATCGACTTCAAGGAACTGTATTGTTAGTTTATTCTTTCAAAATTCATATCATTACTTGTGTGTGTTGGAGTTTTGTCCTTTTGGTTTTGCTTTATTCAGATAAAGATTGGTTATTTTTCTAAACTGGTGTGGTGTCACTTTGTAGTGTTTTCACTGTGTTACTGTTTGTGTTTTGTACACATTGCCTCTGAGATAAACCTGACTGCTCATGCCAAGCTACAGAGGGGGTGAGCAGCAGTTATCTTGGGTGTGTAATCCCCTTACCCTGACTAGAAGGAAGGGTCCGCCTTGGACAGGGTGCAAGTCAATGCCAACTAGAAACCACTGTAGGAAGCTGGCTCTGTATATATTATACGAAAGTGAGGTATAGTGTACACAGAATTCAGTGGAACCCCAGAGGTAGGCAGAGGTAAAAGTAGATAGCACCTTACTCTCTATTTGTGGTAGTGTGGGTGAGCAGTAAGGCTTTATCAGAGGGTAGTGTTAAGCATTTGTTGTACACACTCAATCAGCAAATGATTGTCACACACTCAAAGACTGAAATCAGACCAATTTTGATAGTATAAAAATATTATTTTAGTTATTTTAATTTCTAGAAGCAAGCAAGCCTGGCACAGGTGAGTGATTTATACTTTGCAGTAATTATGCAGTTTGAATTGCAATTGTATATATACTTTGGTTACATTAGAATTACTGGTAATGCAATGCTTTGAAATATTGTACATATACTTTGTATTGGCTTTTCCATAATATGTCAAGTAGTTTACTTTACAGATTACTTTTCTTAGACAGTGTAGTATACCTGGATACTACACTGGGACATTTCCCGTAAACAGGAAAGTAAAAGTGTTTTGGTTATTTGGTTGCAGTTTGAGAGACTTTTATAAATTTTCAACTCCACACTTAGAAACTTTTTCATAGAAAAACAGTCAATGTTATCCTATGGGAGAAAATTGTGTTATCAGTTCAGATGTAAGTACTTTGTTGGGGGAGTTGGGTTTCTGGGGTTAGACTCAGGGGTCCCCCAGAGTCAAGGATGCACTCTTGTTACACCCTCTGCGGCACTATGGCAGCCGGGTGCAGAGTGCTGAGGCCCAATGTTATCCAATGGGGGTTAGGGGACCTCCGGTTGGTGGCTGCTCACGAGCAGGCCACAGGTTTGTGGGAGCAAAGCTCCTGGACTTAAGCTCAGGGCAAATGGGGGTTCAAGATAGCACCAAAGGTACAACCTCAGCGGCACTAGGGCGGCCGGTTGCAAGGTGCTAGTTTGTCGTCTAGAGCCCTTTTTCTTTCAATGGGGAGTCTCTATTTGCAAACACACTGCAGGCTCGGGGACGAAGGTCTTCTGGGTGAGACCACCACTTGGAGAGGTAAGTTGGGATGCTGGGGGTTGGTTAGACACCATCAGTTGGGTCAACCAAGGCCATGGGGAGTCAGGTGTGGGGTGTCTTTTAGGGTCGGATCTTCTTACCAGTTCCTGGTCGCGGTGGGGGGACCTTCTGGATTGAGGCTGCAGGCCTCGGCTTGAGGCAGATCAGGGATCAATGGATCTCAGGTCATGATCACCGGGAAGACCTCCTCGTGGTGTTGGGCCACTCGAACTCGGACCGTGGGCGTCGAGTGCAGAGTGGTGCAGACTCGCGGATTTCGCAAGAGCAGGAGTCTGTGGGTGAACAAATCCGGTGTTCACAGGAGACAAAGTGTTTTCCTTGACAGGCAGGGCAGGTCCTCTGGGTTCTTGAGGTTGCTGGCTGCAGGACACACCGGAGTTTCACTTCTGCAGGTTCGAGGTGGGGACAGGCCAGTAGGTCTGGGGCCAAGTCAGTAGGCGTCCTCCTATTGTTGGCTTCAGCACAGCTGTTCAAGTCCTCCTTTTCTTCTTGTGGTTTCTTGTCTGAGGAGGCAAGGTTCAGTGGTGCCCCTAAATACTAGATTTAGGGGTGTTACAGGTAAGTAAAAGGTTGGGACCAATGGGTCCCTTCCTTGGCGTGGGTACAACCCCTACTATGCCACCCTCCGGTGGGAGGAGGGCATATGCCTCACTCTGGTTGGCTGGGTCCCCCCCCATCTGCAAGATGACGGGGCTGAGATTTATGCTTCACCTCGCCTCCCCCACCTGAGTGGTGGAGTTGGCAGAGGTGGGGACACCTCTCTTCCTCACTTGGTTTTCCTGCCAGTTCTCCTGCCCAAAGTGCGTGGTCAGAACCGGTAGTGACCAGTTGCTGGAAGCAACAAAAGGCCTGGGAAAGCTTACAAAGGCAGCAAGCCTTTGAAGCTTCCCCTTCGTGGACCCTGCCAATCCTGGGGGAGGAGGCTTGGCACCTCATCCCAGGATGTGCATTCTTTCAGGCCCCCGAGAGCAGCAGGTTCTTCACCCAGGGGTCCAGAAACATGTCTGGTGGTGGCAGCTGGGTAGCAGCCACTCAGCCTGTACACTAGCGTTAGGTTATTTTTCAGGGGGCATCTCTAAAATGCCCTCTGTGTGCATTTTTCATTAAATCCCACACGGGCATGAGTGTGGGTTTAATGTGCTGGTAAGTTTGATACCAAAATTCTCAGGTTTCAGTAGAGCCATTATTGTACTGTGGAGTTCGTAATGAAAAACTCCCAGCACCATATACTCTTAATGGCATTACTGCACTTACAGTCTAATAAAGGACTTGGACACTGTAGGGGTCCAGGGCTCCTGCATCTGTACCGTCACCACTGGTATAGTGCACCAAGCTAGAGGGGTGGCTTACATAGGCCAGGGCAGTGGATTGTAGGCATGGCACACATGGATGTATGCCATGTCGACTCTTCACTTTGTTCTGCACCAAAACACGCAAAACCAGGTCTTCGGGCTGGACTGCTCCCATGAGGCACAGGGTGAAGACTGATTTGCATATAGCTGGGTCTGAACTGAAGTGGCTTAGTGAGCTAAAGAATGATGATGGATTCAACCCAGATCTGTGACTGGGGGAGAGTGTCAAACGTTTCAGTGCTCCATCCATCATCTCCTTGTGTTTGCTTTGTTTGCCCTAAGTTTGCAGGGTATGCCCAGATGTGGGCCTCTTGCTCAGTTTGCCTCTGGATTCAAGCTAGCCTGGCTGATGAGGGGTATTACCCCAAAAACGGTCCCGGGTTGACCTGAATGGCAGTTCGAGCTGGACTGTTCCCATGAAGCCCAGGGTCAAGACTGATTTGCATATAGATGGGTCTGAACTGAGGTGGCGAAGTGAGCTATAGAACAATGATGGATTGAACCCAGATCTGCGACTAGGGGTGAGTGTCTGAAAAGTTTCAGTGCTACATCCATCATCTCCTTGTGTTTGATTTGTTCTGTGTGTTTAAACATCCAGTTTTGGCTACAAAAAATATTGCAGCTCCATTTGGATGTAGAATTCATAGTGCCAAATTCCATCACATAGTTGGGCCCTTCTTATGAAGCTTACCTGGACGGACTTCTGGGATGATTACTAAATATATTTTTAAAAACATTATCTATATACACACATATATACATACACACACACACATGTATATATACACACACACACACACATATACACACACACACACACACACACACACACATATATATATATATATATATACACACACATACAATCTCTTATACAGGCTTTTAGCTAACCCTATGCATTCACTGATCTGAAGTGTAATTCCATTTTCTTTTCAGACTGCAACAACCTTTGCAAGGTGCATGGTTCAGCCCATTTAAGCCATTCGCTAGGTTCACTGAGTGATGGCACTATGCTCTTTTGCAAACTGCACATCCACACGAAGTAGTTCCCTTCAGCACTAGACTAGAGACTGATATGGCAAAGTGTTCTTTGTGAAGCCAAAATGTGTTTGCTTTAAGGAATTGTTTATATTGGCAAGGACCCGTCTGATGTGCAAAAATAAGGTTGTACAAAAAATATGACAAAACAAAACAAGCATTCACAAAGCCAAAAGGCTGGCAGCCAAGACCAAAAACCAAAGGAAATGATGGACGGAGTGTTGGACATTGCAAGCTCTCACCCCCAGTCAACTGATCTGGGTTTAATCCATCACCGTTCTTTAGCCCACTCTGCAACCCCAGTTCAGACATGGCCATATGCAAATCAGTCATCCAAGACCAGACATATCGACTTATCCAATACTTGTTTTAGTTGGTTTGCAATGTCGGATGATGCAGCTAAGGATTGTAGGGTTTTCAATTCCACATGTAAACAGATCACCAGTGCCATCTCTGAGTGAGCTTTCAAAATATCCCTTAGTACACAGAACCCTCTGTAGCCGAGTAGCTGACAAGCTTTCAAGTCTACTCTAACTAATATTGATGTTGGTTATTAAAGAACATACTCTTTCACTTGCTCTAATGCTCACCATCATTTCTGCAGATTACTAACATGCTTTAATGCATTCTACAGGAGTGTGCAGTGCAACCTAGTCTCTGGGTGCAGGCCACTGTAGGATTGAGCATGCTCACGTACTCTCCAGTGAATAGTGCTTAGAAAGTTTGGGTGCCTCTTATGTAGTTTTCTGCAGCTCAAAGACTGGATGGTTTTGAAAGAACTGACTTTTTGGGGAAAAAAGGGAAGAATCCTCAAACGGTCGTCTTCGTTTTCTGAGTGTAGATATTTAGCATACAATATTTTTAACTGTTGAGTCAGCATCCTGGACATACACAACACTTCACTCTAAGAAAAATGCTAAACGTATCCCACTGTGCCTATACACAACCCTGCATCTCACCTACTCGCATCTGTTGCTCAATATAAAAGAGGTCTACACAATTGCACAGTTGCAGAGGTCTACACAATTTGACGGCAGGAAACCTTGTGTTTTTGGAGACAGACAAACATTTGTAGTAAAAATAATAATGAATGACAGTTTAGATCTCTTGACAAGGTCCATGTTGTGCTCTAAAAGCAAATAGTTCTAAAATGTTTACGTATCAAAAGCTACCTGTGCAACCGTACTGCAAACAGACAAAACGATGTTTCTTCGAGTATACGATTCCTAAGCTCTTTATGTCGTATTAGATCAAATGTTCTAGGTTTTGCCTTTCAGTTTAAAAACTACTGTAATCTAGTACGTCAACCACTTTGGTTCAGTTCATAATAAATAAAGACAGCAACCACAGGAATCTATTATGGAACTGAATTCCCTATGGTTTATGAATAGAATTTCTAGACTGGAACGTAGTGCCGTAAAGGCATCTAGTAAATGTACTCAAGAACTCCAAAAACTCTTCGCACAGAAAGTAAGTATTGGAAGCAGACTGCAATGATGACAGCACCTCTGTTCCAATCCTGATCACAATAAGGGCCCGATTCACAGAACTAACTTAAGACAAAATCCTAAACTTACTACCATTTTGGTATTCACAGAAGGCACTTACTCATTTCGGAATTCACAGAAGTTAGGACTCTTAACTTTACTACTCCTAAACTGAGAAAAATCCTAATTTTAAGACTTTTGGTATTCACAGAAGGCATTTAGGAGTCCTAAAGTTAGTAGTCCTTACTTTACTACTACTAAACTGAGAAAAATCCTAATTTTAAGACTTTCGGTATTCACAGAAGGCATTTAGGAGTCCTAAAGTTAGGACTCCTAACTTTACTACTCCTAAACTGAGAAAAATCCTAATTTTAAGACTTTCGGTATTCACAGAAGGCATTTAGGAGTCCTAAAGTTAGTAGTCCTTACTTTACTACTACTAAACTGAGAAAAATCCTAATTTTAAGACTTTCGGTATTCACAGAAGGCATTTAGGAGTCCTAAAGTTAGGAGTCCTTACTTTACTACTACTAAACTGAGAAAAATCCTAATTTTAAGACTTTCGGTATTCACAGAAGGCATTTAGGAGTCCTAAAGTTAGTAGTCCTTACTTTACTACTACTAAACTGAGAAAAATCCTAATTTTAAGACTTTCGGTATTCACAGAAGGCATTTAGGAGTCCTAAAGTTAGGAGTCCTTACTTTACTACTACTAAACTGAGAAAAATCCTAATTTTAAGACTTTCGGTATTCACAGAAGGCATTTAGGAGTCCTAAAGTTAGGACTCCTAACTTCAGTGAATACCGAAATGAGTAAGTGCCTTCTGTGAATACCAAAATGAGTAAGTGCCTTCTGTGAATACCAAAATGGTAGTAAGTTTAGGATTTTGTCTTAAGTTAGTTCTATGAATCGGGCCCCCAGTCTTTAAATCTAAGACCAGCACACTACACGTTTCTAAGGTTGAGCTTCAGGCTAGCTGAACAGCATTACCTCTTAGAAAGCAACAGATGATGAAGGATTTAACCAGTGTACACAACAACAAGGAAATAACCAACTGCGTATCACATGCAAACAATACACACTAGGTTAGTCATGTAAAAGAATTATAAATGTATGCTCAATGGAGTAGCCAAAATACATAGTTTGAAATAATACTATTGTGAATGTCTAAAAGAAAATACAACATTTATTAGTTGGGAGTACTGTAATTCAGTGCAAAAACACAGAATGCCAAAGGATTCATAGAGTTTGTTGAGGTGAGTGACAATGATTCAGATCTTCAGGTAGGGGATAGGAAAGGAGTTAAACGTCGTTTAGTGGAGATTCCCACATTGAAGAATGCTGAGGAAGTCCCCGAGTCGGAGCGGCAGTACTTGTACCAAGTCTGCACTAGCTTGAAGCACGTGATCACAAGCAGAAGGACATTGTGGGAGCGAGCGAGTCTTTGTTAAAGTAAACTTCAAAAAATGTGTTTTTGTAGCAGAGAGTATTTTGGATAAGGCAAGGTCTGACCTTGCCTAGTACTTCCACAGGTCAAAAAACTCAGGAAAAGTAGGGAAGTGAGTGAAGGCAGAGGCGGCTGCTCCGTTAAGGAGGAGCAGCGTTGCCCCGCTGGTTTAAGAGCAGTGCAAAGGTAAAATGAAATGATAAGAACGTAACTTTATTATTATTTTATTTTTAGTATTACGCTTGCAGTTGCACTGCAGCCAGGTTAGGTTGGGATGGGGCGGGGCTTCTGTGACCCAGAAGGGGGAGGAGTGGTTGCTGCACCTTAAGAGTGCATGTCTGTGTGGCCAACCTTCTTGGGCCGGCCAAACTGTCATGCGAACTTTGCATGTTCTCCACCAGCTGTATTGCACAGCCTGGGTGGAGAACATGCACGGCCTCCCAGTCCATCTCTGAGCGCCGAACAACGGCGCTCAGACGAATCCCAGCGCTGCTGTAACAAAGCAATGCGATTGGCTAGGGGAGTCTGGGAGCCTGTGTGCTTCCTGGTTCCTGCGTTTGAGGAGAGGCGGCGACCAGCAGGTACGTTTTCTTTTTTATTTACGTTTTCCACACAGCCACAAAATGGAAATAGTGAAACTGGCACTATATTACTTAATTCATCGGTGGGTGTTAGGAGGCGCAGCAAGCCACACGGGTCGATACAAACTTTACACACCCCTTCTAGGTGTTTCTGTTTTGTGTGGTTTCGGCGGATATGGCACATCTTAGAATAAAGTTACACATCAGGATTTGAAGCACTGAGCTGCTACTAAAACTGATATGCAATACCCTGGGCCATGCTTCAAAATGTGATAATCTTCATTTCAAAACATTTCTCTGTAGGACGAAACGAACCATATTCCCAGCTTCATGTATTTATTATGCAAATCAAGCAAACAGGACGGTGGCCACAGGCCAAAAGGGGGCTCAGCTTACTAGAATTTCAGTTGACTTTGTTAGAGGAAATTATTTTAAATGCATGCGGCTACTGAACCCCTGCCATACTTGACCACAGAAAATATATTCCTTCACGTTTTGCTGTGAACATTTATTTATTTAAGCTAAACTCCAGCTCTTGAAAGACGACCATAAAGGAATCTTCGGTTCCCTGCTAACATTTCATGTGCGCTCTCTCTAAACAAGGGCAAACAACATGTGCTCGCTGCATTAGGCGCCGCGCCAGGGCTTCACTATTAAATGAAATCATCTATGTATTTTCTGCGGAATTCTTTTTAACAACTTCCACCCCTGACAGAACTCGAGCTGGGAGAGAAACAAGGCAACAATGTGAAGGCTGGTGAGGTATATGGCGCGCAAAACATCTTTCCATACGATGGTTTGAGACACTAAAAAGCAACTTCATTGCGGTTTTTACCTTGACCAGTGAATGGAGGCTTTTTTCACCAAACATGTCCCATAGGAAGGCCAGTTCCTCCTGGCTGTCCACATGTGGCTGCAGCTGGGCCGGCAGCGTGGCCAGCAGCTCGTACACACCTGTGAAGCGAACAGAAAACATAAAATAAAACCAGAGTGCTCGCGCATACTATTCATTTATCACAGCACTTCAATGTAAATTGCCCGTCCGGAGCATGCCATTTCATCTGGAGGGGGAGGGCAGTTTTATGGACAAATATTTGCTTTGAAAACAGGGGGCCGGAGCCTTCCTCGCTTTCAAAGTCCCAGGTACTAAAAGCGCACCGATCTGTCAAGGTTGTCAGACGTCGGTGTCTGCACGCGCTATATTTTTACAAGCTCAAACTCAATATTTCAAGGAGAATTTTACAGGGATAAAAGCTAGCAAACATTCCTCTATTAATGGATATTCCGTTTCAAAGCAAACAGAAGCCAATGAGTGAAATCACCGGTATTGGAAAAATGACCTTTCATAGATGACAAAAAAGATGGGGTGTTTCTTCAGAGAACGATAGAATTTCCTGCCAAAAATGTCCCTTTAATTTGCACAGTGTAGATGTACAATCATAGGCGCTTCACCCAATTAAAAAGCGATACCAAAAAAGATGTGACCGATTTTCAAGTTGGGTGAGGGCATTGCAATAAAAAAACAACACACAAAATGTTACCGATGGTAAAGATGGAGTCAGCTAAATAAAATAAAAAAATAATAAGCATAGGGAAGGAAGTGTAAATGGGAGGTAGTCAAAAGCAAAACCATGAGGCTAAAAACTGAAATGTTTCTAAGCGAGTTAGCGGCGTTGAGAAATGTGACCACTGACCCCCGCTGTTTGCTGTGCGCCTGCCTCGCAGTTTGGCTGGGCAGACAGGGGCGCACTGTTCCACAGTAGCCCGGGGCGTAAACTATCTGTCAGGCGCACACAGACGAACGAGTGGCCGTCCAAAAATGTAGCAAGAGTGCATGCACGAGCCCGCTTTAGGGAGGTAACCTGGCAGGAGTCGATATCAATTCATAGCACATGTTTCATTTTCCAGTGGGATTACTGGGGGTAAAAAGGACAAAACGCCTTTTTCTGCTGTCTGCCGTCTACCAAAACACCAGTCCCCTGCGGGATCACTACACGCGGCCCTGCTATTATTTTTAGTTTGAATAACTGCTGCTGTTCATCGCCGAGACAGATTTACACGACATTTAACCATTGAAGCATACGAGTTTGGTGAAACACAGGCTGTTCACCAATATCATGTGTATTGTCGAATGTAAACACCAGTGTGCATGCTAGATTCATCGAACGGGTTTTAATCTTCTGAAACATTTAATGTGCCCTAAATCCCATTACTCATTTGGGAATTATTCCTTTTCACGGTTTGAATATTTATGCTTTTGCATATAAAGTGAAATCTTCCTAATTAAATTATTTCCAGAAACGTACCACGTGGTTAGAATTTTATGGCATATTAAACCTACTGTTTTTCATCAAAATATAAGTGCTACTGCTATTCAAGTATGAATCTGCGTTTCCTATGGAAAAAAGTCTGATGCTACGTATTATATAAACAAACTATTTGATGTGGAAATTCAAGTGTAAGGCTAGCAGGTGGTTTGTTTTATCCCAGATATTCGACAAACAAGAGTGCTTACCTGCAACACTTATTCTCTTTTATTATGACAGCTGAAAGTCAAGGCACAGGGAATGGGGGATGGCTTATGAAAAAAAAATGTCCATAAACACAATAAACTGAAAAGAATACAGTTCAAAATGGTATTTTTGTTTTAGTGGGATTTTGGGTGCAGAAATGATTATACTTAGCAGCGGTTATTAGAAATGCCAGCTCGGTTGACCAGCCATTGTAGAGCAAAAAGCGGATCCTGCACTAAAAGATTAAAACAAATAAACCAAGGGTTGGCCACAAGCCTTTTTAGCTTAGCCAACATTTGTTTTGTCAGGGATTTTGCAAACCTTTATTATTGAGGAAACTGCTGGGCAGCCAATCACTCAAAAAACAAGCATTGGCATAGCAAATAGGTCTCGCCTTTGGGACCTTATAAGTGTTTAGCCAAGCAACAGTTGCATAACTAAATACTTATAAGGTTCCAAAAGCAAGACCTATTGGCTATGCAAAGCGGCCGTGAAAGGGATCGCGATCAAACATCAAAGCGGCCGTGTGGCTGCGAAAGTGAAAGTAATCGCGGTAAAGCGCGGCGCGTGTGCCCGCGCACATGCACTGCAGCTCTAGGCTGGCCTGGTAGCACTTCTTGGAGCCCTCTCAATAAGTATCGCCAGACCAGCGCATGCGCTGGGTCAGGCGAGACCTAACAAACGTTGGCTAAAAGTACAACTATTTTTTGTATAAAAAGCATACGTGACAGTAGTCCTTAGAGAAGACGCACATGCACACAGAAAGTAGCTTCCTTAAGTGGTAAGGGCAGAATAAC
The DNA here is from genome assembly GCF_964204655.1 of Triturus cristatus. NCBI lineage: Eukaryota > Metazoa > Chordata > Amphibia > Caudata > Salamandridae > Triturus > Triturus cristatus. The sequence goes on from NC_140593.1 coordinate 430,235,405, forward strand.
GTTAATCACATTCAAGTTAGCCAATGAAGTGGCCCCATGTTGCACTCGGAGGAAGAAACATGAGAATGGCAATAACAGACAAATGGATTAGGAGGGCTGGCTAAAGCCCTATAAGTATATTATTCATATATTTTAGTTTAAAAATAACAAGTTTTGGCTAAAAGAAGACCAAAAAGGGCTGTACAATGTATGACAGAGCAGTACTAAATGAAAAAGCACAACAGGAAGAGCTGAGGGTTGTTAACCCCTTAACTGCTGGGCCTTCCCCCCACTAGCACAAGTTTAGACTAATTCATATGGTGAAATATGTCGAGTGAAAAATAGGTATCAAGGTAACTTATGTAATTCTGAAATGGGAACAAGATATGGAATTTAGAAGCAGTGGTTATTGTAAATCTTTGAATTTGTGTGTGCCAAACAGTACAAGCATATGAGGTACAGGGTATTTTTCAAAATGTTTTCTTTTTTACACACTTGCTAACATTTGGAAGACAAACATGCAGTGAAATCCTATTGGCAATACACAAATAAACTACTATTCTATGCTTCCACATGTCTTCTGATAAAAATGGTATTTCACTTGTGTGGGTAGGCCTAGTGCCTGCAACAGGAAACAATGTGATGGAAAATTCCGGAATCCACAAAATTCTTACCACCTAGCATTACTCGACCTGTGCTGATAAAACACTTTTCCACTTGTGTGGCTGGGCCTAGTGCCCGCAACAGAAATGGATCAAACCAAGGTCAATGGGAGTCCTTGCATGGGGAGTCCTATTGACCTTGGTTTGATCCCTGTGGATTCTAGAAGTTTCCATCACATAAATGTGGGGAAAATGTGATCTTTCAGGCAAAATCTGAGGTTTGCAGGGCATTGTGGGTAGGAAAACCTCATGGGATTCACACAAGGCACACCACCCTTGAATCCCTTGGCTGTCTACTTTTCAAAAATTACGGTGGTTCGTAGGATTTCATGGGCAACGGTTGAGCATAGCCCCAATTTCTGCAGATACTCTTATTGGAGATCTCTCCAAGTAGCACTTTAGGGCATTTTGTGTCGAGGTCTCCCACACAAGTTTAGTACCATTTTTATCAGAAGACTTGGAGGAATCCTGTGTGGTAGGAAATCTGTGGCTTCCTGCAGATTCCCGGTTTCCTCACAGAAACGCGAGGAACATTTTGTTGCTAGTCAATGTTTAAGGTTTACAGGGCATTGTGGGTAAGAAATGGTGTCGGATGCATGCGACGCACAGCACCCTGGACTCCCACATAGGTCTAGTTTTCAAAATGGTCTGATAGGTTTTTCCAGGTGTCAGCCTAGCCAAGCCCAAAAAGTGCAGTTGTTTACCATTGCAAGTGCGATGAAACTGGGAGTGAGCCAAACTCTCCGGGCCATATGTAAAAACAACCACCAAAAGAATCAAATGTCCTCTTGCTTGCCATTGGGATGTGTTAGAAGGTGGTTCTGACACTATGGGCCACCCAGATATTTCACTTTTTGAGCACCTAATTGGTGATCTTTTACTGTGGGGGAGCCTCATAGGTTGGGACTCACCCACAGTGAACTCAGGTTGAAAGACTGCATGGGGATTTTACTGGTGTCCCTCTGGCTTGACCTGGCCACTGTGTAGCAGCTGGAGTAAGGGACACTGGGTTGGTTACATGCAGACACAGGTGTACATGCGTGTGCACACGTGTAGGGGCTGCGCAGGCGAGATGCCTAGCGTGCGCAGTCCAGGAGCAGCTACAGAGTGAATGGTGTGGCAGGACGTATGCAGAATTGTATGGTGACATGGAATAGGCTTTATACAGTGGGAAGAGACAAGCCAGGGAAAGTCAGTGTGTTTTACTGTTTTTCATTTTATTATTCCCCTATGGGGATGTGGAGCCCATGGCCTAGAGTAACTTTCATAAGGCCTACACATTCCAGACACGCACTAAAGTCCACTGTAACGGAGGTGAAAAGGAGTATTCTGCAGAGTGCAACGTCATATTTGTACTGCTTTTGGGTCATCCAGAAATGTCACATTTCTCTGAGTCAGTCATAACCAGAGCCTGGCTGAGGGTTGACCTCAGCTGGATGGATTGATAACCTTTCTTCCACAAGCTAAGGACTCCTCTCCATGAAGAGTAGATGGGTGGGGCTACAGGCTCATCCATCAGCAGCTATCACTGGGTGCCAGGCTGCACCAAGGAGGGAAGGCAGCAAGGGGTGAAGCTTTTTCAGAGACCATGTGGCCACAGACCCTGGACGACGCCATTTTGAACATGACCCAGAGGCTGGGCAGGAAGGAGGGAGCTGGGGCAGTGAGGTGATGTGTCGCTGTTTGATAGGACAAACAGAGACTTCCTGCCAGCCCCCTACTCGACTTTTAAAAAGTGCTTGCACAGGAAGAGAGTCTCTCTATGGGGTGTGGTCTGCTGAGGCGGAAGGTTCTGGAGCCTGGCAATGGGCAGTTGGAAGGAGGAACCCCCTAACTGCACCAGAAAAAGAGCCCAGGACCGGTGCAAAGAAGCAGGGGCCACTGCGTAGGGAAAGAGAGGCCCAGGAGCAGAGCCAGGCGAAAAGCTGGCGCAGGGAGCCAGTGAAGACCGCTCCCTGCAAAATGCACCCTCTTGACGACCTGGAGGGTAAAGGAGAGTGTTCCCAGTGGCTGGGGGATGCCACCATGAGCAAGAAGACGTGAAAATGGGGCAGATCGGACCCCCAGGGGCTGAGATATGGCCCCCGGAAGGTAGGCGACCGTTGACCCCTAAGAAGACTGACGACGAAGCGTGTGGGGCTCCGCCGCCAGTCTCAGAGATGCCCCCAGGGTGGGTCAGGTCCCCAGGGGCTGCCCCCAGAAGAAGGGAAGCAGAGGAGCGCCATTGCGCTCCCCGTGAAAGTGCCCTACAGGGGGGAAAGGAGCCCACCCTGGCCCCCACCGAAGATGGAGACAGGGAGCGACGTCGCGCAAACCCGCAAAGAGGTCTGTAGGGGCCCGGGACTCCATCCCCGGGCCCCGAAGTCAAGACGGGGAGCGCCATCACGCTTCCCGTGAAGATACTCCCCTGGGGGGGCCAGGAGCCCACCCTGGCCCCCGCCTTAGAAGAATCGACGGGGAGCGCCATCACACCCCCGTGATGAGGGGAGGCCTGGCACCCCATCCCCGGGCCCTGAAGCAAAGCCAGAGGGGCGCCGTCGCGCCCCCCGTGAAGATGGCCCGGGACCCCATCCCTGGGCCCTGATGTGAGGGAAAAGGTGTGTGGGGGGGGAGGGAGTGCCGTCCCACTCCCCCGAGGTCCAGGGGGACCAGCAGACCCGAAGATAGGCACCGGCTCCCGCGGCCGCACAGAAGAGTGCTGGCCGGGCGGGGAGCCTGCAGGAGCAGCCGGGGGTGGGCTCCCCTGGCTGCCATCCACCGAATGGGCATGCGGGGGGCCCGGGTGGAACCGGAACCCCCAAACGATCGAAGGTGTGAGGGACCCGGGTGGGACTGGGCCTCAGAAAACCAAAGGAGCGGCCAGGGGTGGGCTCCCCGAGCCGCCTACCATCACCTGGGGGTCCGGGTGGGACCGCCCCCCCCACCGAAGCAGGAAGATGCAGTGAAGCCACCGGCACCACCAGCGCGGCTCTGCCGGGCACACAGGAGAGCTGCTCATCTATTATTCATGAACAGGAGCCTGAAGCTCCCCATAATGCCTTGCAAGGCAGGGGGGGATGATCGTTTTTGGCGTTTTGGTGGTCCCCAGAGGAGAGGGGACATCCTCAATGGTGAAAAGGTGCTGGGGAGAGCTGCTGGAGAAGCGCGGTCTCCCTCCAACACGAAGAGGAAAGTCCCCCCCTAAGCTTCTAGGGGAACTAAAAGAATAACCCCTCCAGGGCTCAGCACCGGCATAAACACCTCCTGGGCTGGAGCTTTCGTTCTACAGCTGGGGGTGTACTGAGAAGTGTCGCCTGAAGGAGTGAAAGGTTTAGCTGGGGATGTCTGGAATAGGGCATCCCCTGGAGGTGAAGAGGAGTAATTGCACCAGAAATTCTTTTACTAGCGTTATTTTTTTTAAGGGGACTGAAGGTCACAAGTGTAATGTGAAGTACCTGTGTAAGGTGATGTCATAAGCAAAGTGGGGTTATGTTGCCAGACATTCATGTTAGGGTGTCTGGCTGTATATACGTAATCATGTGGTTTCATCAGAGATGCCTTTAGGGGCTGTAATTGCAATGCATTCTAATGATCCACAAATGTGAGGAGTACTGTCATTCTAAAGAAATGTTTAAACATGTATTCTTTTTGCTGCGCTTAGGTGAAGAACCCAGACTGCTAGTCCTTAAGATATAGAGGTGTATACTTCACGGTCAGTAGGGAATGCTCAGTCAGGGTTGTGTGTCACCAAGGCAGGGTTACCCATTTTAAATTCTTGTTGAGGTAATGAGGTGGGTCGCCACTGGGATGGTGCCAGTGCGTAGGGCCCTTGCTCCAGGTTATGTTCAACTAACTGCATTGGGGGCAAGATGATGTGCATACATGGGAGTGGTGTTACTAGACCCCCTCCCCCCCATGGGAGGGGTGGAGATGTTATACAATGTCACAAAGTAATTCCGACAGCTTATGTATATTTGTAAATTGGTGCATATTATTGAGTAGTGTGTGGGTTTAATAAATGTACTCTTACTTTTATAAAGCAAAGTACAGACTGGACAATCAATTATTTAGTGTTATTCCTGCGCACCTCCAAATGGCGATTACTAGCCCACGCAATCTGTGGAAGTCAGCGCACTACTAAATTTTCTAAGAGTATAATTAATCACCAATAATAAATCGTACTAATACATGAATTGCGTGCTAATCGGAAAAAGGTGGCCACCCTCATACATTATTTTCACGTGGGTCGCACTCCGCTGGTCTTTAGCAAGTAGCCCCATAGGATTCTGGATGATAGAGTAGCAGCGGCGAGTACACCTATGCTACAAAGTGTAATAATAAATGCCATCCCTGGACACGTGTTTCGAGGTAGTTGCCTCTCGTCAGCAGGGAGCAGGACTGTGTGGGGGGTGCCGTAGACTGCCAAAAAATATGAGGTTTAAGTACCTTTCGTGGCGGCGCGCGGGTGCAGACTCCAGGCTCGTCAGCCAATCGCTCAGGGAGCTTCAAACATTATTTTCACGTGGGTCGCACTCCGCTGGTCTTTAGCAAGTAGCCCCATAGGATTCTGGATGATAGAGTAGCAGCGGCGAGTACACCTATGCTACAAAGTGTAATAATAAATGCCATCCCTGGACACGTGTTTCGAGGTAGTTGCCTCTCGTCAGCAGGGAGCAGGACTGTGTGGGGGGTGCCGTAGACTGCCAAAAAATATGAGGTTTAAGTACCTTTCGTGGCGGCGCGCGGGTGCAGACTCCAGGCTCGTCAGCCAATCGCTGGCAGTCCACGCGGCACCCCTTTACATTGACCTGCTCCCTGCTGACGAGAGGCAACTACCTCGAAACACGTGTCCAGGGATGGCTAACGCATACACATACTGTTCTATTTACATTTTGTGGCATAGGCGTACCCGCCGTCGCCACTACATTTCCCACAGTCCTTTGGGGCAACTTGCTGGTGTGACGAGCGGTGTGCGACCTACTTTTCCTCAATTTAAACGGCTTCCTTAAGCTAACGGGCTGACGAGCCTTGAGTCTGCACCTGCGCGCCAGGAGAGGTACTTGACCTGCTTTTAATTACATTTGGCAGTCCACGCGGCACCCCTTTACATTGACCTGCTCCCTGCTGACGAGAGGCAACTACCTCGAAACACGTGTCCAGGGATGGCTAACGCATACACATACTGTTCTATTTACATTTTGTGGCATAGGCGTACCCGCCGTCGCCACTACATTTCCCACAGTCCTTTGGGGCAACTTGCTGGTGTGACGAGCGGTGTGCGACCTACTTTTCCTCAATTTAAACGGCTTCCTTAAGCTAACGGGCTGACGAGCCTTGAGTCTGCACCTGCGCGCCAGGAGAGGTACTTGACCTGCTTTTAATTACATTTGGCAGTCCACGCGGCACCCCTTTACATTGACCTGCTCCCTGCTGACGAGAGGCAACTACCTCGAAACACGTGCCCAGGGATGGCTAACGCATACACATACTGTTCTATTTACATTTTGTGGCATAGGCGTACCCGCCGTCGCCACTACATTTCCCACAGTCCTTTGGGGCAACTTGCTGGTGTGACGAGCGGTGTGCGACCTACTTTTCCTCAAGGCCACCCTCATACAACATGAAGAAAACAGGTGCCGAAGCAACTGTATACCGATTGCACAGCTAAATGTGCCTCTGTATGTAATCCACTAAACCTGTAATTGTTGTTAATAAATAAAGTAAACAGTGGTATAAACAATTGTTGTACTGAATTCAACTCATTTAATTCATGAGCTTTCAAACCCACAAAGGAAACAAACTGTTTGCATCAACGATCTAATGAATATACAATTGTGTAAGTAAACAATTGTTTTGAATTCCTTATAAATACACATTTGACAATGTGAATACAAAATTACAAATTATTGTACAGCATGACGGTAGGTATTGTTGGTAGTCCAATGCATTTCGGGATTTACAGCAATCCCTTCTTCAGGGGCCTGTATATAAAAGAAAAACAGAAAGAAATATTGCAACATATAACTGAGTATTACAATGTCAACCTGATTTTCATTTTTGGAGAAACTGTTACATCGTCTAACTGCCCAGAAAGGCCTGACCGTGCCTGTACTTGTCCTGCACGTACATAAAAATGAGATTGAAACAGAAAAATAGTCCTGTGCATAGTTGTGTTAACATAAAGAGCCAGGTAGAAGAAACATCCTTAAACCCAATGATGAACCCCTGTGCACCACCATCAATAATTGTGATCACGTGAATCGTAAAAATCTCCTAAAGCCAAATAAAGACAACATATGAAGAAAAAATCCTTACGTGAAAGCTATCATGTTTCCATTCAGCATGAATAGCCTCAATGTTCTCCCAAACGGAGGAAAAGGAGAGAAAATGCATAGCAATGCTAATGGCTATTTCTGAACTGTTCAAATGCCTGTGTATAGAAATGACAATGTGGTGTAGTTGACTAGCTGTGTCCTGATTTACTCCGCCAAATAACACCCTCCTATAAAAGGAAATCACAATCTTTACCTAAGTGTTTTGCCGAGGACAACAAGGTGATCGGTGTTGGAATGGTAATCACAAGAAGCACAACCTCCGTTGGACGTGTCAAAACAGCCTGTTAGGAGTAAAACAACAATATAACTAGTGAATCCTACTGAATCTGCGTAGATCGACGAGTCTGTTCATTGACTCACTAAACGTACGCGCTCACTCAAGTGTCTGTGTGCCTTACCTCAAGTGGCCCTTCAAAACCCTTGTAAGCTCAAAAGAGTGAAGACTAACTCCGTCTGGAAACGCTCTCGCCTATCCCGCTTTCAAACACGACCAAAAACTTTATATCGGAAGTGCAAGTCACGCGCGGACCAGTAATAATCGAAGAAGGACTGAAGTGAATGTCTTTCTCATCTTGATAAACCCATACGAAAATGGCGCGCTAAAGTTCCATGTTAACAATGGTAAGTGGAGGAGGAGCCTAGCGCGCAACCAAGATGGCCGCGTAGGTGCGAGGCTCCCGAGGACCTCCGCGACCTCCTGAATTAATCCTGGCGATATCCTGTCCTTGTTGAGGGGACTGTGTTGGGGAACCGGAGCTGAGGCGCCACCCGTTTTTTGGGCTCGAATCGGACCCCGAACGCCGGTGGGAGCATCGATCGAAGGTTGCGGCCTTCTCCTCGCCGGCCCCCCGGATTGGAGTGGTGGGGCGATCCGGGGACAAAGTGAATAACAGCGGCGAGCGGGGCTGGGCGACTGGCGTACCCCGCACTTTCACTTTCGCTTTTGCGCCCTCCTAGCTCTCAAGCCGGGTCGGGCTGCGGAGCGGGGTGCGGTGACCTTGTCCGGGAGCCCGGCTGACCCGCCGGCGGTGGGTTGACCCGCGGTTCGGTGGTCGCCCCTGCCCCCCCCCCCTGGCACCCGTGACTTGGTATAGCGGCCCGTTTGGGGAGCTTGGCACGACGGTGGAAGAGCCAGCATGTCCACCAAACAAGATGGCGACCGGGCGAAGGTGAAGACGACCCGCCGTGGCACGGCGCACCAGGCCAACAGTATGGACCGCTACACGCTTCAGAAGGGTTCTCCGGAGACATCGCGTGCATCCCCGGTGGGCCCGGCGGAGGCATCTGCTCATCCGGTGGATCTGACCCTCCGGGACGTCATGGGCGCCATCGCAGAGATGAAGGCCTCGGTGGACCAGCGTTTCGACACCTTAGCGCAAAAAATAGACTCGGTCCTTGTGGATGTGAGCCTTGTGAGGGCAGACTTGTCCAAAACAAACGACCGAGTCGACTCCCTGGCCCACACCACAACGAGCCTCACGACAGACGTGGTGGCCCTCCAGAAGGAGGTGCGCCGGCTTGGCCAGGCGAGCGCCCTGATGGACCGGCGATTGGAGGACTCCGAGGGTCGGGCCCGGAGGAATAATGTCCGTATTGTGGGGGTCCCGGAGGGACGAGAGGCGGAGGCGGCGGATCTTTTCGTGGAAGATTTGATCCTGACCCATCTCCAGCCCCGGGGGCTGAGTAAGCTTTTTGCGGTGGAGCGTGCTCACCGGGTCCCCGGGGGCAGACCTAAGACTGGTGCCCCGCCGCGGCCGCTCATCGCCCGGATTTTTAATTTTCGGGACAGAGATGCTATCCTCCAGACCTCCAGGCAACAGGGACCGGTCAAGCTTGACAACATGGAGATACATTTCTACCCAGACTTTACTCCGGCGGTCCAGAAGCAGCGACAGAGCTTTCTTGGGGTTAAACGTCGCCTAAGGGACCTGAACCTCAAGTACTCAATGCTCTTTCCAGCTAAGCTGAGGGTAGAGGTGGATGGTCGCACGCACTTCTTCGACCGGCCCGAGGCGGCTAAGGACTGGCTGGACACTCTGCCTGGAGATCGGGGCCGGGGGGGCGGGGGGGGCGCGGCTGGCGAGGAGGGCCCGCCGGATCAGAATTGAGGGGTGACTGAATAGGCCTTGCTCTGGACGTTATTCCTTCACCATTTATTGTTTGCGTATGTTCCCCTCCTATGGAGGTTGCGTGGGGTCTGTTGGGGGCTTCCCTCCTCCTCTGGGGGACTAGTTAGTATTTTAGCTATGGGGCGACAGGCACACTGCACTTTGGGGGGGCTGTCTGGGCTCATGCAGGGGTGCAGGGAGGGGGGAGTTCTGTTGGGACTGGGGGGTGGGGGGGGTGTGTTGTTTGTTAGCACCGCAGGGCAAACCCGCTACTATGTTGTTGTTATTAGGATGCTCGATGGGGGACGACCGATTGATTCGACGTATGATGGGGGGTAGGGACTTGACTGTGTTGTCATGGAATGTTAACGGCCTGGGGGATAGGATTAAGCGTGGTGTGGTCCTGCAGTACTTAAAACGTATTTCACCAGATGTTGTCTTCCTGCAGGAGACGCACCTTATAGGTAACTCCTTTCATGCAATGAATCGGCGGGGATATCGTTTGGTGGCACATTCCGGCTTCACCTCGGGCTCGCGGGGGGTGGGTATTATGATCAAGAACTCGCTCCCGTTGGAGATTGATGAGGTGCGCCATGATGAGAGGGGACGCTACACGGTTCTGGTGGGAAGAATGGAGGGTAGAGTGTTTATCTTTATATCAGTGTACGTCCCGCCTGGGTTACAAGCCACCACATTCGCGGACCTGGGGCGCCTCCTTCTGGACCTTCCGAGTGGCCTGCTGGTGGTTGGAGGGGACTTTAATGCGGTAGCCTCTGGGTCTATGGATCGCCATCCCCCTAGGGACCTCCCCCGGGCACAGGCGTGGCTGCCCGGCCTTCTGGACACGCTGGGCCTGGTGGATTGCTGGCGATTAAAGCATCCCGCATTGCGACAGTACACCTTCCACTCGGGTGCCCATGGTAGCCTCTCGCGGCTTGATTACATCCTTGTCCCGGCGGCCCATGCAGGGAGGGTGGGGGAGGTGCGCTATCTAGCGCGGGGTATCTCAGACCACTCCCCATTGTTGTTGCATTTCGATGTCTTCCCGAGGGGGGATGGCAGGGTGGCCCCAATCAACGCATGGTATTTGCGCAACCCCACCATTCGTGCCGACTTGATCAAATCCTTACAGCGATATTTCGACGAGAATGTGGGGTCGGTCTCCTCCGCCATCTCCCTGTGGGAGGCTTTCAAGGTAGTCCTTAGAGGGGAGGCCCTCTCCTTTATCTCCCATGCCCGGCGGCTCGAGCGGGAGGAGGTGACCCGGGTAGAGGCCGAGATTGCAGAACTGGAGGGTGACCTGGGGAGCGGGGTAACAGACGCCAAGTTGCATGTTCTACACCTAAAGCAGGCGGCCTATCGGGCCCTCGTCACGGAGGCGGCCAGGGGCCTCAGTAGAGAGCAGCAGGGGCGATTGTATGATGTGGGTGATAAGGCTGGCAAATTGATTGCGTGGTTGGATAAGAGGGAGAGAGCGAGCCGCGTGGTGCCTTTGATTGAGAGTGTTGATGGTGCGTGTGTCACCGAGCCGGAAGCCATTGTCTCCTGCTTCGCGGATTATTTCCGCGAAGTCTACTCCCCGGTTTCCCCCTGCTCGGAGGAAGATTCCCATGCCCTGCTTCGGGACATCGCACTGCCCTCCCCAACGGTGGAGGACAGGGATTCGCTGGACGCCCCTCCCACCTCGGACGAAATTGCCTTGGCTATTCGCTCGGTTGCATCCGGCAAGGCCATGGGCCCCAATGGTATTCCCATCGAGCTCTACAAGCTACGCCCGGATGTGTTGGCGCCCCACCTGCGCGCGATGTTCCTGGCGGCCCACTCGCAGGGTTCCCTCCCGCCGGACCAGCGCCTGGCCACAATTGTGGTGATCCACAAGGAGGGGAAGCCCCGTGAACGGGTCACATCCTATAGGCCGATTTCGCTTTTGAACGCGGAGCCCAAAATCCTGGCCAAGGTGTTGGCCAACCGGTTGGTTGGCGTGGTGGGCGACCTGGTCCACCAAGACCAATCTGGCTTTATACCGCACCGCAACACGGCCCTCAATCTGCGGCGCTTGCACGGGGTGCTCGCGCGTGTCCCGTTTGTGCGGGAGCCGGCCATCTTGGCGTCCTTGGACGCCACCATGGCGTTTGATACACTTGAATGGCCATACATCTGGGCGATGCTGGCGAAATTCGGGTTCGGCCCGGGTTTCATTAGCTGGGTCAAATTGCTATATTCGGGCCCATTGGCGCAGGTGGTAGTGAATGGGCGAGTCTCGGCCCCATTCGCGCTGGGGAGGGGTACGCGACAGGGTTGCCCCCTGTCGCCTCTCCTGTTTGCCCTGGCCCTGGAGCCCCTGGCGGAGTGGCTGCGGTGGCACCCTTCTATCCGTGGTCTCCGCTGGACCCCCGAGCATGAGGACCGTGTGTCCCTCTACGCTGACGACATCCTTCTGTATCTCGCTTCCCCGCTTAACTCACTGATCGTCCTGGTTGATGTTTTGCGCTCATTCGGTCGCAACTCAGGCCTGGTCATCAACTGGGCGAAATCCTGTGTATGTGCTTTCCGGGGAGGCTCCGGCCCTACCACGGGACTGTCCGATCCAGATTGCCTCCCAAGGTTTTCGGTACCTGGGTATCTATATCACACTTGACCCGGAGGCCCGCTATGAGCGGAATTTGCTGCCCCCCCTCCAGCGCTTGAGGGAGGACGTGGTGCGCTGGCGGCGTCTGCCGCTCTCGCCGCTCGGCCGAGCGGCTTTGTTCAAAATGATGTCCCTGCCGCGATTCCTCTACGCCCTCCAGAATACTATGGACTTGGTCCCGGCACGCTATTTCCGTGAGGTGGAGGGCCTCCAGCGGCGCCTGTTCTGGGACGGGAGGCCGCGCATTGCTCTGGCTAAATTGACGCTCCCGTGGTACGATGGGGGGGTCGCCCTCCCGGACATTAAACGGTATTACTGGGCCTCCCAACTAGCTGCAATTAATCATGGCCTTTATGGGCCCGCCTTGAACCCGGCATTTGAGATGGATAAAATGCTCCTACCCGGTGGCGATTACAATCGCGCGCTCTACTCTGGCGCGCCCGACTCCCGTTTGACGGGACCGACGCGTGTTATGGTGCGTGTCTGGCACGCGGCTAATGCAGCTATGGGGTGGAAGGACCGTTTGACCCGGGCGTCACCGCTGTATGCGTCTGAGAGGTTGGGCTCCCTATGGACGTCGAAGGGCTTCGAGAAGTGGGACACGATCGGAATCAGCACGGTGGGAGATCTCTGGACGAGGGGGGGATTCAAAACTTTTGAGACGCTGCAGGCGGAGTTTCAGCTGCAGGGCAGTGAGTACTTTCGGTACCTACAAGTCCGCCATGCGCTGGGCTCCGTTTTCCCGGACGTCGCATCCATTCCGGAGTCTTCCCCCCTGGAGGACAGAGTGCTGGACGGCCATGTACCTGACAGCACGATCTCCCTCATATACAAAAAACTGATCAACGATAGATCGTGCCTGCTGACTAGTCTCCGCGAGGCCTGGGTTGCCGACGGGCTGGAGCTGGACGACGAGGATTGGATCTCCGCGGTGGCCTCTCCGAAAGAGGTGGCCATCCCGGCTCGCCTTCGTTTCGTCCAGCTCAAGATCCTTCACCGGGTTTACGTGACGGGGCCAAGGCTTCTGCGTATGGGTTTTGCTGGTGACGGACTGTGTAAGCGTGGCTGTGGTGCGCTGGCGACTTTCATGCATATACTGTGGGAGTGCCCGAAGGCGGAGCGATTCTGGCGTGGTGTGCATGAGGTCCTGTGTGTGGTTACGCGTGTCGCGCTGCTGCCTGAAGCGAGGAGATGTTTGCTGAATGTATGGGAACCGAATGACTATTCGGTCCCGCAGACGCGGTGGGTGACTCTGGGATACATGATAGCTAAGCGTGACATTGCTCAATTGTGGGGATCCCAGAGGCCCCCTGCGGTGTCGGCCTGGAAAGAGCATATGGATTGGTGTATGTTTCGTGAAAAGGTGGTGTATGTGGCGAGGGGTAAGCCTGGGGCGTGGGTGAAACTCTGGGGCCCCTGGAACGCCTACCGCGGGGGTATTTGTGAGCCACCACTGCTACCGGCTGCCTCGCCTGCTCCGTCTCCCTAGACGGCCCCCCTCCCTCGGCCGCGGGCGCGTGGTCCCCCAGTCCCTGGCCTACTCCCATTCCCCTCCTCAGAGTTCTGCTGCTGGTTTGGATCCCCCACTTATGGAGCACGTGCTGTTACTTTGGATCGCGGGTTGCCTTGCGGGTGTGGTTTTTTGGTGTTGTCTTGTTTCAAGAAAAGGGAACCGTACTGTGGGCTTGGAGCTGTGTGGCCTGCACCATTGATTACTCCTGTTTCACTGCTCTGCACTGCCGAGAGACTTTTGCTGTATGTATGCAATATGCTTCTGTCATTCTAGCGGCCGGCCGGGTGGTTGTAGGCCCATACCTGTAACTTTTACAACCTGCAATAAACGGTTTCAAAAAAAAAAAAAAAAACAATGGTAAGTGACCTCGTAGTGAATCCGAGCTCACACCGGATTAATGCCGCTCTATGTCCTTACAGATTATGAAAATGAACACTGGCTAAGCCAAAAGGCAAATAAGAGAGAACCTCCTATCTAGTCAGGTAAGAAGAGTGACTAATGTTGTTCTCGTTGGAAGGGTGGTATGCCCAATCCAAGATGGCGTACTGGATGCTCGAAAGAAACATCCCAATGGAAAATGGATCCTGAATGATCCGAATCTTGTTGGTGAATTGTCAAAAACAACCAAAATAAAACAAGCGACCTCAATGACTAACTGTTACACTGTATATAGTGCTAGGCCCAAAGTTATGATTCTAACGGAATGAGAAGATGTGATAAAATGTGAAATAAGAAATGACAAGAAAACATAGTGTTCCTAAGACAAATATAAAAGTGTGAAATGAAAATAGATGCCTTAACCAAGAAAACGTGAGGACAGTACTTACAATCTATACAAATTCACTGTAAGCATCGTGAGAACAGTACTCACAATCTATACAAATTACAGAAAACACACAAGTTCTAATTTGTCGTTCAATCCTGCTGGTACTAGTGTGTGTAGAAATTTGACCCACCATACCTCTCTTTGGGCCAATAATTTGGCTGTATCTAAATGAATGTTAAGAGGTACCATTTCAAGAATTGTGAACTTCAGTTGGGCTATGGTGTGTTGATGTTCCATCCAATGTGATGCGAAGTGTGATTTTTGATTCTTTGTGCGAATCGAACTTTTGTGTTCTGAAATTCGGATTTTTGTTTTGCGTGATGTTTTGCCCACATATAACAATCCACAAGGACACTTAATGGTGTAGATAACATTCAAACTATTACAGTCTCCACTGTATTTAAGTTTAATGGGTTTCCCAGTGTGTGGGTGATTGATGATATTACCTTGCATCACATTATTGCAATTCACGCAATTGTAACATTTTTGCATCCCTGAAAATGATGTAGTAACTGTTGCTGATGGTTGTTACAACAATTCTTTGATATTTCTACTACGCTTGTATGCAAACAAAGGTTGCTGTTGGAATAGACCATTGAAGTCTGGTTCTTGTTGAAGTAATTCCCACCTCTTTTTAATGATTTTACTAATTGCGGGAGACATAATGGAATATTTGGAAACAAAAACTTGTCTGTTTTGGCTGCTCGTGGGCTGGGGTCGAAGTAACTCACTACGATCTTTGAGATTAGTTTTGCCCACTGCTTTTTTGAGGACTTGTTCGGGATACCCCCGTTCGCGAAACTTCAAGTTTTGCTGAGAAAGAGCTTTCTCTAGCTGATTTGGATCTGATGTAATTCTTTTGGTGCGTAGCAATTGTGAAAAAGGCAAATTCTGTAACAAGGAGGGAGGATGGAAGCTCGAATACAGAAGCAAATTGTTCCTATCTGTAGGTTTGGAGAATACTGAAGTTGTGAAAGAATTGCTTGTCTTGGTAATAAGGACATCGAGAAATGACAATGATTCTGTGCTGATGTTGTGTGTGAATTTGATCCGGCTGTTTTTTTCATTAAGTTCTTGGATGTTCGATTCAAGATTGGCTCGTGAATCAGTCCAGATCAAGAATATATCGTCAATGAACCGCACGTAGAATGCTAGGTTCGTATGCCATTCATTGTTGTTGAAAATGGGATCCTGCTCGAATTTGGACATGAATGTATTTGCATACGCTGGTGCCCCAGAAAAACCCATACTAGTGCCGCTGATTTGAAGATAGTACTCATCATGCCATTGGAAATAGCTGTGTTGGAGACAGAATGTTAACAATTCGAGAATGAATACCTTGTCGGTTGCCAACTCTGGCAACTGTAGAAGAGCCCATTCACATGCGTCAATACCCTCAAAAAGAGGTATGGACGTGTATAGAGATGTGACATCTATGGTGCACAAGAGCCAAGATGAAGAAAAGCGCTCCATTACTTTGTTCAAAAGGTTTAAAAAGTGTGTAGTGTCCTTGACATAGCTTCTCCAAGATTGTACGAATTTTTGGAGAAAGTAATCAATGAATTGTCCTGCTGGTGTGAACAGGGACTCACACCCCGAGACTATGGGGCGGAATGGAGGATCCTGTAAATTTTTGTGTACTTTGGGCAACATGTACAATGAGGGTCTTCTGGGATGTGTTACTGATAGGAATTTTGGGAGAGATCCACGACATTTCCTCCGCGTGATCTAATATGTGTGTCAAAGTATTCATGATCTTGGTGGTGGGATCCTGTTCTAATTTCGAATACGTGTTTGAATCTTGTAAGTGTAGCTCTACTTTGTGGTCATAAAAGGTTTTGTCCATGATCACTAGTGCACCACATTTGTCAGCCATTTGAAATACTAATCTGTTGTCTTTAGCAAGATGACGTATAATAGCGATCTCATGTTTTTTGAAATTGGTAGTGGTGGGTGCATGAAATTTCAGTTGAGACATGTCCTTGCGGATTAGTGTCTCGAAAGTATCCAATGTCTTGTGTGTGACAGGTGACATGAACACACTTTTAGGTCTAAACTTGCTCAATTCAGAGTCATAATCTTCGTCAGTGACACCTTGGGTTGGTGTACTGGAAACAACATTAGTAAAAAAATGTCTCAAGCGTATGTTCCTCATAAATTTGAACACTGCGACCTCGAGTTCAAAAGAATTAGTCTGGCATACTGGTACAAAAGATGTGCCTTTGTTGAGAACTGTCAATTGGCTGGATGTAAGTTGAATAGAAGAAATATTGATTACAAGACTTTTCTGCTCCTCGTACTCCTGATGTCTCCTTCTTTTGCCCCTCCTGATTTTTTTGAATCTGGTGGGCGACCAGCAATCTGGCCGCTCTCTAAAAAAGAAGCGGATTGTGTCTGAGATGTGGATGGTTGAGGAGCTGCTGATGTAGCTTGATCATCTACACCTGTGGGTTCTGATTGTGTGTTAATGGGAACCCTGGCGGGATCTAGTTCGCGATCAGATACCACTGACTCTTGAGAGGAAGAATGAGGTTTTTGATAAGGTTGTCTACGAGCATATACTTCCGCCCATGTATACACCTCATTTAATTAGCCCACACCACCTCCCTTGAGTAAGCCTCAGACTGCTCTGCAACGCTACTCTCTGAGAGTCAGGCACTACAATTGGGTGTTTGGTTCCCAGTGAAGTACAAATGTAGTCATGTTATTTGTGCAGGCCTCACAGATGCTGCCTCGTTTTCCAACAGGATGGGATGCATAAGTCAGCAAGGGAGCAGAAAGACTGTTGAGGTTTTAGCGGTGAGGGTGAGGCCTGATATTATACGGGGAGGGATCCACCCCATTATTTTATTAAAAATATATATTGCTGTGATACAGTGGGGTTTCTATCCCCCTTGGGGACTGATCAGGGGTAATTACCCCCATCTGACCCAGATAGGAGGCAGAAAGACTATTTCCCTATTCACTTGGGTTGGGAGCATAGCCATGCCCATGCTGGACAGCCCTCAGCCCAATATCCATATTTTTAAACCCTATCTTCTATTGGGCTTTCTGCAACCCCCTGGTGGCAGATCTGGGGTAATTAGCCCAATCTGCCTTCCAGGAGGAGTAGACAGACTGTTGAACCATTTAGTTGAGATGAGGTCTTGGCAATGCTGATGCTGGGGAGCCCCCACCCCTACAATCCTATAAAATTAGTAATCCCTGGTGTCTAGTGTGCTTTCTGGCCCCTTGGGTGGGGCTGATCGGGGGTTATTGCCCTCATCTGCCCCTACTTAAACTTAAAAATATGCTACGGGGAGCACAAGCCCTTGCCCAAAGGGCTACTTCCCCATCCCTGGTGTTTAGTGGGTGGATTCCTGCTTGGGGATTGCTCTCCTGTGACGATCCCTAAGCAGGGATCCATTGGGCAGAGGTAACATTGGAAAGGGAAGATGCTCCCCTTTCCAATGATAAGTCTTCCATTACAATCAGTGCTCAGGGGCTGAGATAACCACAGAACACTGATTCAGTGAAAGTAAAACAAGGCCATCGGCTCGTTTTCTTTCACTTTTACTGCAATGACATCAGCACACCCTGCGCACCGATTGTCATTTCAGAAAAAAAAGAAAAGAAATAAGACTGCTAGGGAGGCTCTTCACGAGCATCTCGATGTGAAAAAAAAAAACAATAAAGGACACCCTCGGTGCATGGGAAACTTTATTTACCTCCCCTGTGTCAGCCAATGGCTGACACTAGATGGTGACGTGGTGCCAGTGACAGCCCTCGGCCAACGCACACACTTAAAAGGTTACGAGGTGTTGCAAGGGGTAAGGCAACGGTACATGCAAGCTGAAGCAAATAAAGAAATACAGTTAACACTAAAAGGGTTGTGGCGATTTCCTATCTTCCCCAATAAATAAAATTTTAAGCGAGAATTCTACAATTTAAAATAAAGCAAAATACATTTACCATGCAGACTAACATATGGAACCAATATTGGCCAAATATCAAACAACCAGAAATCAAGTCACTTGCCCCATTTTTTGCCTGAGACAGTCTGACCCCATCACCTCCGCTCCGATTCCATTACACAAAATCAAAAATACAACAGGTGAAAATCAAAACTCTGTGCCTAAAAGACAAAGCTGTTACAGGCACTGCCAGAGATACCTTATCAAGATACATCTGGTATACCAACCTACCAGATTTCCAAGGTCAGCACTGCACTGCCCATGAATCAGTCTGCCAAGTAGGATGCAACGGTGGTGGGCAAAGACCATGCAAGTCTCAGGGTTCTGTCCCAGGTTACTCCTTTAAAGTTACTCCCTTTGACTTGGAGCTGAATTATTGCAGTGGCATTCAGGGGAGCTTGCAAACCCACCCAAGCCCTCAACCATCACCTCACTGCCCACTGCTGAATGTGGCATTCTTAGTGACCTCAGTGTCCCTATCCTGTGCACGCCCCTTTGAAAGCACACTGAAGTGACACAAAGGCAATGCAGCCACTGATCTAAGCCAATGAACCTTCGATATCCGCCTTCGGACGATATGCGGAGAAGAGAGAACGCTGTGCATGCTAAGTAGCTGCTGTATTAGAGGAAGTCCAGATTCCTCAGAAATTGTTTGAATTGATGACAAATCAGCCCTTCTACTGTGATACGCTAAGAGGAGAGGTAGTAGTGCATGATTAGGAGCAGCTCGGTTACCATACACACCGCCAGAGGTTGTGGCACAAAGAGCACAGCTAGCAGTTGCAGTTTTAAAGGGAGCTCAGGCGACCCATGTTTTATTTATTAATTGCGCAGACAGTATGTGGTGAAAAGAGATTGCAGAAATGCTGGCCTGTTGGATGAAGGTCAGTTAATGGCTGGCTGCCTGCTCAGGTAATATCGCGAGTGGAGGGAATATAGTGCATTGTAAGGTGCAGAGGCTGATCGGATTCCAAAAAAAAAAAAAAAAAAAAAAAAAAAAAAAAAGAAGGAGTGCCTGCAGGATTTCAAGTTCTAGGGATAGCCAGTAGCTATGTCTTAGAAGAGGTGCAATGTTATCAAGATTTCTTCGCACTTATGACAAGGCAAGCAGCTGTATTAAAAATGGGCCTCAAAATAACTACTATCAATGTAGGCAGACCACAAACTAGGAGTACGAGCACCAAGCTGGGTCAGCTCAAGTGTTTGAGCATCAGATCTAGGGTCGTCAGGAAAGATGGAGGGTTGAAACTTTAAGCAGGAGGTTTTGTTAATTTCGGAGATATGTTCATTTACACTTGCTTTATTTGGTTGTTGATGTAACCAAATGACTAAAGTGGGAGTAATGCCAAGGCCTGTGAGAGCCTATAACCATTATTAAATAGAGGGAAAGTTTTTAGTTAATGGAGGGCATCAAATTAATAAGTTAAACTGGAATGATATTTAGAGCTTAACAAATCTCAGGGGGTTAAGCTTTTACAATAGTTATTTTGTTTCTTTACTGTTAGGTCTGACATCCTTGGTGTGGTTTTTCCCCCTAACTTTGTGCCTTCAACACTCCTGTTTTGCTGACTCTTTTTGCTAGCTTTAGCATTCTGCACACTTTACCACTGCTGACCAGTGCTAAAGTGCTTGTACTCTCTCACTAAAACATGGTAGAATTGGCTTATACCCAATTTGCATTTTTAATATACTCTTAAGTCCCTAGTAAAGGGGCACTATATGTTCCCAGGGCCTGCAAATTAAATGCTATTACTAGGCCTGCAGCATGGTTTGTGTCACCCACTTAAGTAGTACTTTAAACATGTATCTGCCCTGCCATTGCAGCCTGTGTGTGCAGTTTTAAACTGCTATTTTGACCTGGCAAAATAAACCTTTTCCCAGGCCCAAACCTTCCTTTTTAATACATATAAGTCACCCCTTGAGTAGACCTTGGACAGCCCTGAGGGCAGGGTGCAATGTACTTAAAAGGTGGGCATGTACTTTAAGTTTTACATGTTCTCATAGTGAAAAACTCGTGAATTCATTTAGGACTACTGCAAGGCCTACCGCTCTCATAGAATAACATTGGAGTTACCTTATTATATTTTATTACATTCAATACGCTATAATGTCTGAATTGAAACAGGTAAGCAGTTCATGTTTGGTGTCTTTGGAAAAGAAATGAAAAATCCTAACTTATGGTTAAGTCAGATTTTAAATTGCAATTTTGAAAATGCCACTTTTAGAAAGTTAACACAAGGAGAGGATAGACGGAGCGCTGAAACGTTTCAGACACTCACCCCCAGTCACATATCTGGGTTGAATCCATCATCGTTCTTTAGCTAACTTTGCCACCCAGTTCATACACAGCTACATGCAAATCAGTCATGACCCTGTGCTTCATGGGAGCAGCCCAGCCCGAACTGCCAAGCCACGTCTTCCCTGGATCGGAAACAAGCATCCTGGGACCGGTTTCGAGCTAACAGCCCTCATCAGCCAGGCTAGCTTGAATCCAGTGGCAAGGTGGTGTTTGCTTTGTTTGACCTAAGTTGGCAGGGTATGCCCAGACGTGGGTCCCTTGCTCACTTTGCCACTGGATTCAAGCTAGCCTGGCTGAAGAGGGCTTTAAGCCCGAATCCGGTCCCAGGATGCTTGTTTCCGGTCCAGAGAAGACATGGCTCAGCAGTTCGGGCTGGACTGTTCCCATGAGGCACAGGGTCAAGACTGATTTGCATATAGCGGTGTCTGAACTGGGGTGGTGAAGTGACCTAAAGAACGATGATGGATTCAACCCTGTTCTGCGACGGGGTGAGCGTCTGAAAAATTTCAGCGCTCCTTCCATCACCTCCTTGTGTTTGCTTTTAGAAAGTTGGTATTTCCCATCCATTTAGTGCCTGTAAACCTGTCTCTGGGTCACATGACTAGGTTTAGTTGACAGCTGGGTTATGTGTACTCCTCGTAGACGGCCACACACAATAGAGAGCTTAGGTGTGCCTGAATGGGCCATCACTGGAAGCATGGGAGGCGCTGGACACATCCCCACTTACACTTGAATAAGCTGTGTCCCGTCTCCACGAAAAGGGCTACATACCCATGTAGTTAGTCTGGAGCCTGGACTAGGAAGGTAGGGCACCTGTCCACTTCAAAGTCCTGCCTCTAGAAGCTTCTCCTCACTTCAAAGGCACAACTGGGTATTAATGCTTTATATCAGACACCATCCCTTCAGTTCACTTCTGGACCTGTGGATGCTCTGAAAGGAAGGAGGACTGTTGTGCTGCTGAAAGGACTGCCACTCTGCTGAACTGCTGACCTAAAGGGACTTCTGCCCTGCTGCGATGACCTGTTGCCTTTTGGCTCTTGCCTGGGGGAGAAGGACTCGACCTATATCTCTTAAATCCGGAACCCACCCGGAGTGACTCTACGGGCTGGTTGGCTGGCCTCCTAATCTGAAGCCTCAATGACAAAATAGGCTTGCAACATTCTTGCACACGGACTCTGCCATCTTTGAGCATACCCTGCCAAGTGGTGCCACTCCAGTCCTAGACCCTTGGTTGTGCACTTAAGGTGTTCTGCCAGCCTCTGTGGATCCAGGTGAACCAATGCATCTCCTCTGCTGCATGGCACAACACCGAGCAGAACTGATGCATCACTGCTGCTGCGTGGATTGAAGCCATCGGAAAGACCAACATTGCCGACGCAGCCCAGAGTCGCTTCGGAACCACCACCGGACGACACATCCCAGGCGCAGGCCCTCACATCCTTCTACGAAGCTGGACTTCGCATCCCAGCCCCACCGAACAGATGCATCGCCTCCACTGTGCAATGCATCCTTGACACGACTTCGCATCGCAAGCCCTCGTCCACGAGGTCGTAGATGATGCAGGACTTCGCATCGCACAATTGACACACCTTCGAACTACCGCGATGCTTCAGCTGCACAACTCATCTTTTAACCAGATTCTCAAAACTCTCCACAAACCAGAACGTAAGGTATTCTGTTCAGTGTATCTAACTGGGTCCCTGTAGCTGGCCTGTGCTCAATTACAGTCGGCCTGAACTTGTGAGTTTGCCCTTGTCCGGTGTGACCCGATATCCACAGTTGGCGCTTTGTACACTTTGGTGCTATTTTTACTGAATTCTTTAAAACTGCATATCTCTGGTTCTTCTAACTGGATTTTAGTTGTTTTGTTCTTGTATTTATTAAGCATCACTATTGTTCTAGGTTGGTGTGGGTTCCCTTGTTTGTGGTATCTTTCACTTTATTACAATTTGAAGTGTTGCATAAATACTTTACACATTGCCTCCAAGTTAAGCCTGACTGCTCTGTGGCAGTTACCAGAGGGTTGAGCACAGGTTAATTTAGGGATGGCATGTGCATCACCCTGACAAGGATTGTGGTAACTGCTTGACCAGGGCTCCTACCCCAGTCAACCAACAACTCGGTTTCTTACACTTACTATTCTTGATTTAAAATATTTTGTTAAATGTGTAGATGCTGCAAAAGTAAAAAGGTTTATTTTGTGTCTTAATAAACACCCTTGTCAAAGGACGTATGTAAGGGACTGAACTTTCTTGAAGTTGCAACAATCCCTTCAAGAAGCCAAAACTATTTACAGAAACATACTTACTGGAAAATAGCACCAAATAATGTTAGAAGGGAAAAGCCAGAAAGGAATGAAAAAACATTTAGTTTTAAGTCCTTAAGGCAGGGCTAGTTCATAGAGCGGAGACTTCAGGCTGCTAAAAGCTGGAGTAAAGCTGCAAAATGTTGAAGCACAATGAGAATGATAATTTTTTTGGGCAAGAATGGTCGAAGCAGATGATCCCAGAAGAAAATCTGATAGCTCTAAGAAGCATGCCGGAAGAGTAGTGAGGCACAGAGGCACAACTGGATGACGCTTAAATATGCTTGCTACAGGAAACACCTGATACAAAGAGGAATGCCAAGAAGTGGTCACAATAAACTGGTGTCAAGTCGCACTAGAAACAGGGTTAACTATCATGATGGGGCATGAAGATTTGGGTCATTTGAGATTTAAAACTACACCCTTTAGGTAACTCCCATATTGTGACACTGCTTTATTTTTGACAAATTGAGAAGATTAAGCAGAGAAACCCCTGGGGGTAAATTAGTCAAGTGGAAGCAAGCATAAGGATACCTGTATCCTGCATGAGAGCTCCAAACCAAGGTACAACCATGTAGGTACACAAGTGTTGTGAACAGCACCAATGCCCCAAGACATGTAATAACATTGTAGCACTGCCTCGGTTAAGGCACATGCCCCATACAGACAAGCTAGTATGCGGTAGAACAGTGTTCAGATGTATCAAGACCCACAACGTGGGGGTTGTTTGGGGATAGCTTTAGTGCCTCAAGCAAAGCAATTGCCCTGTTCAAGATGATGAATGCTTCTGTACCAGCAAACACAGGGTGAATGCCAAACTATGACAATCACAGAACTACAAGAACTTCAGTATATCCAAATATTTGCCTCAATTGGTAACTTACCCACGTTTTTGGAGAGGGCTGCACTATGAAGCATTTCCCATATTGCAGAAGGTCTTACATTATAACAACTAACCTTTAAGCACATGTTAAATACATATTTCTGATCATTGACTCATTGGCTACATTTGTAAAACTTTTCTCTGCACTGTTGAAAGTTTAAATCCTTTTTATCGCATTGTTGCATATACGGAGACATAGAACTGCGCTGTAGAAGTTATATTGTTACGCGTGGCTGAGACACCCAAGTACTGGATGTCAGTCTTCTAAATTAAAGCTTACAGTTATCAATGCTCCGATTTCAAATTCTTTGTGTGTTTATTTTGAATGCTAAGAGGGATACAAACTAGCTAGTCTCTAGTAAGAACTAGCTGAGAATACCAGCCATCTCTAATGGGGCAGAAGCGCTGATTTACCAGGACTTCTCTCCTGCGTTCCATCCTGCCAGCAGCCATCACTGATGACCAGACTCCAGAATGTAGGCATTCACAAAAAAGTCTTGGATTGGTTCGGCACTCTTCTGGCTAACCATAACCACATCATCTCTCAAACGCCATTTATGCCTAAGCACTTCTGGCTGCATCCTGGTGTTTCCACAGCTCATCTATCCACCAACCTTTCTACAATATCCACCACTGCCTGGATTGATGCAACCTTCCGGTCTAAACTGCTTCATTTATGCAGAGGACTTGAAGCTCACCCTCAGAAATCCAAGACCTAAATGAGAGAAAAGACACTAGGCTTGCCCCTTTCCTGTTAACCTTCGGAGACTGTATCAGAGCTAGCCAAATAGATGATATTGAAATCTTCAGATGATGTGATAAAGAGCCTCCGGCACAAGATTTCCCAGTCTGGCCCAGGCGTGGAGAAGAAACCTTCTTTGATGGATATAGTAGAAGACTACGAAGCATCCTAGACCTCAGTCTGCAACACCAAATGGGTGTTGTGAATTATTCTATAAATGTGTTCTCCATTCCAAGACACATTTTACCTTACCCAGGATCCCTCCCCTCCAAGGTCTTCAAATCACAACCGCACTTGTACTAGGTCCTGTGAATTATGTGAAAATGCTTTACCTAGAAGCACCCAAAGGAATCTTTAACCATTTAAAAAAAAAAAAGGCGCCAACGCTCAGTATACTGCTATTACGTCTTAAACCCCAGCACACTTTATTCTGCACAGTTACTGTCTTTCACTGGATCACACTCAAGGCACAGTGCTCGACATAATGAGGAATAATGCAGATCAGCCAAATGTCCTACATGATAAAACTTCAGACCCACCACCTTAAATGAGCTCTCTGTTCCAATGCATTCCCACATATCGAAGTCCCACTTTTTATATTTTGAAAAAGCGTACCTTAGCTGATGCTTTTCTCAGGAACAGTCAGACACTTTGCAACTCGGTCCTCAACCAGATAAGGATATCTCAAACCACCTCGCACTTCGAAGGGCCATATCAATGGCTTTCAACTTTCAGACCCTGATTAAGCTCCAACCCCATATAGCAAATAACCTAACAATGAAAAATGCAGAGACTACATGCTGCTGTAAAAATGAATAGCTGTATACATACAAAATAACCAGAAAAGACCTCAGACAACCAAGATAACCTATTTGAATCAACACAGCCAAATCATGTCAGCGCCTCATGTAGCACACCCAGAATTCACATAGGATGAAGAGCAGCCACACACCTACCAACTATAAATACAGGCAGTGCTTAATTTGAGCCGGTGGTTATGGATATGGCCAACCAGCACTCATTTTTGTGGACCGCCACTTATTGTTCCTCATCAGGCATTTCTCAAGAGCGAGAGATGGAAAATGCACATATGGGGAAAGAACGAGAAAGATAAAGTCGAAAACTCGTCACAAAAGGAGAAAGAAGGAGCCTGCATGAGTGAGATATATGGGCAGGAGTGTCTGGTAGTCGATTAAAGAGGCGTGAGGTGGATTCCAGACCAAATAGCCCTGGTATTCGGCGCGCTAGTGCCAGACTTGGGCTTCTGAGCAGAGCTTTCAGCACCGGCACTTATTCGTTCACAAATTAAGCGATGCATACAGGTACACTTATAGTCGATTCAGATAGTTTGAGTGCTACAATTCCACACTGGTGGCATCCGCCTTTGGTAACATTTCAGGGAATCAAATTCTATTGCTATGCATGTATATTTTGATCATTATTAGCTACACCATTCTGAGCTGCGTTTATGACGTATTTTTCCTGTTCAGAGTTAGCCTGTTGGGTCATTTATTAAAGAGGATCCTCTATATTGCATCATGCTATTGATCTCAAGTACCACCGAACTGCATTGCATCTCAAAGAGAGTTCACCTTAGGACTGTGTTTTATCTGTAATTATTAGGACGTTTTAGTTTCAGACTCTATAAACCGAGTCATCCTTAAAAACTTGCTTTTGTATACATAAGTTCTATTTTTTTTGTAACTTATTTACTTTATGAATAATTATTACTTTCCTGAGCTAGCGCGCGGATTGTAGTGTCAGAATAACTAAGTAATTAGATTAAACTGGAAAACAATTTGTTCAAATTATATTGTCCCGTCCCACAAAAAATGATGAGATCTTGGCTCATTATTTCAGTTAACCTTAGAAGTCCTCTTCCATCCGACATTGCGATGGATTAAGTAACTAGCAAATTCTAGGGGCTGTAGAGTCGACGTGAGTTTCTTAAATGTTCATTTCTATGGTAACAAAAATTGAAAATGCTGAAGCATGATAATCGCAGACTCCCTTATGACAAGGGAAAACAATTGATTTAAAATGGGCTATAAGCTCAGAGAAGGGGGCTTAGTTAAAAAAAAAGTTATTAATACTATTCACTAAAGGCTCTTGTACCAACGAGGACTCCGCAGTTGGCTGGATGTGCTCCACCTAATTTTCATCTGGATTCTGGTAGACTTCTGTTAAACCTCCATCGCATTTAGGCAAAGAGGCCTCAGCAGAGCCACAAAATTTTCTATAATAACCAATCTATGATCTTTCAATGGATACCTATGAAATCACACAAAGGTGTCTGCTCAACTTCAACCTTGACACTTCAAGGTATTCTGACGGCTACTTCAAAGATCTTAAACAATTTCACAAGCAAACAGAGAAACAACTGTATTGTGTAGTTAATTAAAACCATTACAATTTTAGCATGAAATATGACAACAATTTGAATTACGCTTACTTGACATGCATGAAGCAATATTTCCTCATGTGGTGGTTTTCCTCACCATTGCAAAGTTTAAAATAACAGATAATATTTTCTGGGCTGATACTAAAATACTGTTTGGTCAAAACCTCAAATAAAGCGTTATACATGTTACGTCTAATGCAGTGAAGTGGGGTCTGTATGAAACAGATCCGGAATCACCACTATTGTGGCTGTAGGTGGCTATGTACGGACACTGTGCTATTTGTGGCTACATCTAGACAAGGATTGGTGTGCAAAATAGCGAATTTATTCAACCTTCTTAAAATAGGACGTTAAACATATTGCGTCTAAAAACCAGGACGACGCGTTTGTGTCCAAAATGTGGAAAGTGTTTGCTAGCTTCATTCACGATGATTATACGGATGCTTTATTCAATTTGGGGCTGCCACTGGGCTAGAGTTTCATGTGCCAAAATTGCCTTTTTGGTTTTAAAAGCATTCGTGCTAATAAATAATTTCATTTTCAAGCGCACATTTTAAAATAAGGCATTATGCATCTAAAATCAGCGGAAAAACAGACTGTACAAGTGCATGCCAAGTGTTCACTGTCCTCCATTCCCATTATTTGCAAACCTGTGCGGTGCAATTTGTGGCTGCCGCAAGATTGAAATTGATATGCAAGAGTGCAGAGTCATGTAATGATCTTAAAGTTAGGAGAGGAGCAAACTTTCATCTGACACAGTAGAGTTGGATCTGTGTACAAAAAGTGCTAGATGTCCACTGTCCTCTTTCAATGATTATGGGTTTGCACTTAGCACTACAGGGTACGGCAGCTGCAAGACTTTGGTCTGAAGTCAGCAAAGTGGGTTCGATGTAGTCTGTAACAGTTTGCTGACTTGTTGCAAAAACGTTGTTGTCCTGTATGCAAGTTGCAGCGACTGGCTGTTTAGTAATGCTATTATGGCGGGACGGCATGATCGTATCCGAAGAGAGCGGAAGGCTGGAAGTAAAAAGTGCAGTCTATGTATTGACGGCTGGGCATATGCACAAGAAATGTAAGACTGACTCTTCTGCATTTCCATAGAGATGGCACAGACTGGTCGGCCATGTTTGTCTCCGTGTTGGGACTTGATCTTTTGAACAAAAGGCTCCCAGTCGAATCAAGAGCAATAAGTGCTGTATTGTTGGGGATATGTGATGTACAAGATACAGCTGCGGCGACCAGACCCCATACGAGGATAAAACCATCCATCCACGTTACTTCTATGCGAGCATTGCACAAGTAAAAACTTTGATCTGCATACAAAGTAATTGTTTGCCTAATTGGTGTAGGAAAGGGAGCGAAAGACCCCAAGATGAAACAGCCGAGGAAGAACTGGGAGCGCAGAGTAGGAAGGATTGCAGCATCTGGGCAAAGATCAAAGTACAGTGAGAAAGAACAGCATTTCAGGTTGAAGAACCAAAGTGAAAGAAGAGTTGGGAGCTATCCTTGGTTTTTTAAGGTAGTAACACTTGTGGGGGATAAGGGAAAACAAAAATCTGTGGCTCATCGGAGCAGAACTGACAGAACAGACTAAATATACATATGAAGGCAGTTGTACATACAGCCTAGTTTGTTATCCTTTCCAGATTAAATAGAGCGGCAAAATCTACATTAGTGCTAGGATTAGTCATTGGCTCTTTCCTTGGTAGAGCTGCTCTCCCTGTGTCAGATCTTCCATGCCTGGTCCTTGTACCATCAGCCCAGCTTATTCTCATACAAAGTCCAATACCATGGTTTTAAAAAGCTTTATTAAGTCACACATTCATATACCTGTCAATCCATTCACACAAGGTGCACTCTTCTCTGGAGGATAAAGTGAGCATTGGTGTCTGGGGCAACATCTATATTAGGGTCATATTTTGAATAATGTGAGGGACGTCACAGCACATTAAGGATTTTTAAAATGGCAAAATAGAGGAAAAATAGACCCAGGCTCTCCAGTTAATGGGTGGGCATATGCAAAGATTATCCAGAGATTTAGCACTTGGGGCTAAAGGGGGGTACAAGAGGAGTGACACATCCCCTTGCCAATTAGGACTCATTGGTGTATGAAATGCAAGGACAGTGTTACAATGTTGGCAGCACACTGAGGATTTAACACAAGGAAGGTAATCGTTGTTCTTTGTACAGAGTTTGAACATTTCAGTGCACTTGGATTAAACTGTGAGACAAGACTCCAGTGAGCATGATTTTGACAACATCGCAGCTTTTAACACTGGGATATGTGTGGACTGTGGGATAAGAATGCTATTTAGCAAAACTGTACATCTACCGCAGTCTGCAACAACAATATAGGTGCATTTTGGGAACAGTAGTATTGCACTGTGTCATGTGATTATTGTGATTTAAGACGTGCGATTTCATTCATTGTGATTTTTCACCTGTGAACAAGGCCTCATCCAATGGCCACAACGTGTCAGGGTTGATGTTCTGCCTGCTTGAATTAAAGCCAGTGTTTCGCTTTTCTTTCTGTGGATGTGCCATATGATGGGATGCTCCATGCCCGTTTCCTTGAGGCCACCCTGCAGGGATGGGGGCTCCCTTTGGTTGGAGAGTCTCTTTGTTCATATATATATATCTATATATCTCCAAACACCAGAGTTCCCACTATCATTTCCTCCAGATCAGAAGGCAAAAATTGGGACACGGACTCCAAGGTAGGTGCGTGGTCCTCTTTTTTATTTCTCATGCAGATAGACGCTTCGGCATGGCGGCATGACGCGTTTCGCCCAACAGGTGGGCTTGATGACATGATAAAATGCTCTTTCACTTCACTATATATAGCACTTACACAGATGCCACTCATTGCGTCATGTGATGCAGTGAAAACAAAAGAAATACTTTTTGTTGGGTGACCTTTCTAAAATCGTAGTGATATAACAAATATTATTGAATCAAGTGACTGTACATATAATATCAAGTAAATGCCACAATTATTATATAAATTATATAAATAATTCAAAAATAATTTATAAGTTACAAAGTGCAAAAATGCAATGTGCAAATCGATGGTCAATAAATAGTTTAACATTTATAGGTGCAAATACCTCAATGTAACCCGAACATCATTTTTTATGCACAGCATTACATGGCATAGTTTATATAAAATTTGGAAAAGAAGGAGTATATCTATTTTCCTTGAGTCTACAGCCACGAGTCATAGAGAGTCAATCCCCTGCAAAAAGATTTTTTTAAAAATGTTTAGAATTTATAGAGGTGTTTTAAAGTGCTGAAATTTAATATCAAAATAATCACAATTATATTTATTGTGATTAAAAATCATAATAATAATTTGTTTTAAAAAGATTTTTCAAAATTTCGGGTAAACTTAATCACCCTAATTATTTTAAGTGAATTTGGACAAGGAAGTTGCAAGATTCATTAACCCATTGTAAAATATATTCTCAGATTGCGAGAAATATATAGAATTTTAGAGGGACATATATCCGTACACCCTAAATTCTACATCTAAATCAACAGTTATGTTTCTTCTTATTATTATTACGTAAATAAGAATTAGGAGCCGGGGAGTCAGAAAATAACCAAAATCTCAATGACTAGATGTATGAATCGCTTAGAAAGTAGGTGTCAAATAGGCACAACCTGGTATGGAGAGATTATATAATCAATGACTGCTATGAGAAAAGGAAAAATCAACATGAAGTGTAAGGGGATCCAATTGCAAAGTCAGTGAAATTACTCCAATCTGTATAAAATTGATAGAGTATGTAAACATTCCGACAATATTATAAATAGCCTTTAAAAAGATCTATATATAAAAATACATTCTTAAAATTTTTAAAATGCAAAAATATATTAAAAGACTTTTTTCAAAAACCCAATAAAATGCAATCTAAAAGAGGTTCCCCTCCCACAATGACATGTAAAATTATTTTCATTTAAAAATAGAGTAAGATGGCATCAAATAAGCATCAACAAGCATGGCCTCATAAGAAATTGTATAACTCTTCCCCATTATTTAGACCATTTGGTGTACGAGTGTTCAGTTCAAGTATAAATTTAGATTCTACTTGTCTAAGAGCTTTCTCCCTGTTGCCCCCCCTTCTCATGGGTGGAACAGCAGAGATAACAAAATACTTGAGGTCCTCCAATTTATTCATGTGTACTGCCTTGAAATGTCTGGCCACAGGATATGTCATGTCAGAATTGACTATCGCTCTAAGGTGTTGTAAGATGCGTACATGCACCTGGAGCTTAGTGCTCCCTATGTATTTCAGATTGCAGGTGCAACTTAATACATAGACTGCAAACTCCGTACGGCAATTGTATCTGGCCTTGATTTGGTTATTGGAAGCACCAAATACGGTAGTGTATTGGGAGGTGTTAATTCCGAACCTACAGGCCCTACATGTGCTGCATTTCACAAAACCATTTTGTGGTTTAAGCCACATGGTACTGGTTTTGCTAGTTGGAGCTGCCAACTCTGGACTAGATTTGACTAAGGCATCATGCATAGATTTGCATTTTCTGAATGTCAGGGTTGGAGGATCGGGAAATAACTGACCATCATGTCAGTTTGTATTATGGGCCAGTGCTTATTGATGATAGTCCTGATTTTTCTGTGCTGACTACTATATGTTATAAATCTCATTGGATTATTGTCAGTGTCTTTATAGGTTACACTTCCCTTATTCCTATGTTCAATGGTGGTGGTACTAGTCAGTAGATCATTCCTAAATTGAATGCAGACTTTAGCCAAAGCTGCATTGATCACTTGATCATTATATCCCCTTGCCAAGAATCTGATCTTACTCTCTTTGATGCATTTATCAAAATAGAAATCTGTACTACAGATTCTACGAAGTCTCAAAAATTCCCCATAAGGGATACTTTTTATCAAATGAGAGGGATGGAAACTTGATGCATGAAGCGTTGAGTTTCCAGCAGTGTTCTTCCTGTGTAGTGTAGTTTCAATACTGCCTTCACCAACACAGACTTGTACATCTAAAAAATCAATGGACCTATTGCTAACCACTGCCGTAAATTGGAGATTGAGTTTGTTATTATTAAGTGCATTGATAAATTCTTTAACCAGTATTTCGGGTCCTTTCCATACGAAGAATAGGTCATCGATAAAGCGCATCCATCCTGTGATGCGCTCTTCCCATATTATCTTGTGTTCTACTTTGAGGACCTGTTCCTCCCACCAGCCCACGTGTAAACACGCGTAGCTGGGGGAAAAACAGGCCCCCCATCGCTACTCCTCTGATCTGATGGTAAATATCTTTGTTGAATAAAAAATAATTGTTATACAGACATAACCTAATCATTTCAACAAGCATATTTCCATGCTGATATATATATATATATATATATATATATATATAAAATAAACGGGCACAGACATTAAAAGGAACTGACACGTTGGCCTGTTGGTGCGCTGCAAATGATGATTTCTGGTGCGAGCGAGTCTCGTTTTTTGGACACTTGTGAAAAGTAATAGAGACGGCAGTCCAAGCCGTGGAGTCGCACCGCTGCCGACAATTTGAAAGGCGGTTCTGGGGCCCTTTGAATATGGAGCCTGGCAGAGCACCAGATTGCGATATTTAGCGCATCTCAGACATCGTGCCTCTTCAAACTTATCATGGTTATCTATATTGTATTGAAATATTAGCTACGTTTGAGAACTATTGCAAAGTGACTACCAATCCCACAAGGCATGGCATCTTATTTTACTCACCTGAGGTGAATGAACTCTACGTGTGGTTATTTATGGTGAGTCCCTTGATGTGAACTTGCACTCAAATGCTGCTGGCCCGTGAACAAGGATGTAAAATAAACGGGCACAGACATTAAAAGGAACTGACACGTTGGCCTGTTGGTGCGCTGCAAATGATGATTTCTGGTGCGAGTGAGTCTCGTTTTTTGGACACTTGTGAAAAGTAATATATATATATATATCACAAAATCGTTTACTACTCTGCACAAGCAAATTTCCAAATACATTTATCAGCTGGGAAACAAAAATGAAATTATTTAAGAGGCTATAAATGACATCTTTAACTAAATTTTTATATCCTTTTCTTTTTTAAGTGCGGTGGGTTATGTACTGTAAAATGAAAATTGGGTTCCTCACATCCTTTATCTTATCTATTACATTGTTTTAGTAAATTTGATTCTTTTAGATTCAAGTAGTATGCACTGTCACTTTAGAAATTGTAAATTAATATACAACCCCTTTCTTTTTTTAATTGTGGATGTTTTTAATGCATGCGCTTATAATTGCATGATTTTTATAATTTTATGTATATGTGTATCTTTTATGATATGCTTCTGCGAGATCGAATAAGGAAGAATTGAATTGAGTTGACACATCTAGTATTAAGAAAAGAATGCACTTCTCTTTGCCAACATTAGAATCACCAACAACCAGCAACAATCTGTATTCTCGGATAAGTCTTTACTTCATGATGTGTGCTTGCTTTTAGAGCCCGTTCATACAATCACGGGATGGCCCCTTGAAATATTGGATCAAAGCAGAAAGGGCCTATTGATTGAAATGTCCTAGTCTATTGCCTAGCAGCCCAATCAAATCTGAAAAGTCTAGCTTCAACAAACTGAATATGACTTTTAAAGCACGAATAACCCTCATGATATTTCCTAAGCACATTTCTATGGCAATTTTAAAAGCAGTAATAGCTAGGAAAAAATAGTTTAATACTGATTTTTTTAAAGAACCTGCACAGAAACTGAATTTGTGGTCATGAAAATAAATAAAAATCATGTGGATCTAAAAAGTGTGGTTGCATATAAAAATAAAACAATCAAATGTTTTATCAGGAGAGGAGCCATAATACACAGTTCACTAAATCTAGCAAATTTATTTTGGTTCCAGGGTTTTTTCAATTTGTTCCAAAATTTGATCAATTCACTGTATCATGTGCTAAAGCAATATACAAAAAGCCCGCAAACAAATCAGATATTACATAATCTTTATTAAATAATTGCGCATGCCAATTTGGTATGCTACATTGGTTATGTGACTGGATCAAATGCCAGTCAGCACACAGCCTACAACTGCTTTTAATTGAAGTCAGTACATTATAATCTTATAATTTGTTTTTTACCAATATAAAATCTATCACGAAGTACATTATTTGTACATTATGTTGAACACCTGGGACAATACTGGCCTACTCTTTCAACTTTAGGGCGTTGCAATTTTGTTTGGCATAAAATGGATAGGAAAACCCTCAGCACGCTTAATTCTTTCTTGAACTCATCAGGATATCAATATGACAAAATTCAAAATATTGTCAGCATTTACAACGAATTATGTGCTGGCTGATAAAAACGTTTCAGAAAAAGAATTAAAAGGAGATTTAAAAAGTTGTGACAAAAACAAAAGCAGATTTTAAATTGCTTATTAAACGGGTGTTGACAACAAAATGGTCTAAACATGCAAATTTGATTTTAATCATGAGCATAAGTATGGAATAAAGATGCTAGTAATATCGTAAACTGGACTCATTTTTAGAATGTTTGTAAGGAAGACAGCATTGTAATTTCTTCCTTAATGAGGACATACAGAAGGTTGATATTTTTAAGTTTAAAAAGAAATCCCTCTGGGAAGCACCATTAGCTTCAGACTTGGTGTTGGTTCCTCCCTTCAATATAGGAAAGTGGTTGATGATGATAAAGCAACAAGTTGGTAACAGCCAACCAGCTCATGGTGGTTTCTTACGTGAGGCACTTCCTATATAATATATATTTTTTTATGAGCTTCTTAATTTGTATGTTCCGTGACAGAGGGCTTTAAAACAGTATCAAACCTGGGCACAGGGTCCGACTCTGAACTGCTACTGGAGCTTGACCTCCCCCTAATAAAGACTTTGGCTTGAGGGCGGTGCCCGACAGAGATGTATATTTTGTTTGACAAATATCAAGGGCTGTGTTGTTGGTTTGGCCTAATCTGCAACCCCCAATAATTGGCTACAATCACATGCATGGTGGCCTGCTAGGGACAACAGACTCCCTATCCCAGTTAATGCATTTCAAACCTGAAAACCTTTTTTTTTTTTTTTTTTTTTTAAGCAGCCAGATTTCCATAAAGGGAACAAGACTGCTTTAAATCTTGAAGAACTTAATTGAGAGCTGGCAGTGATCCACTGGATCATGGCCTCCTCTTCCTAACTGGGGAAGCCATTCATTTAGTGATTTGTGACTAACATACACATACTTTTGCCAGTGCACTCACTTGTGAACTGGTGGGTGCTGCTCCAGTCGTCGGGATGCGCGCACACACACACACACGCACATGTCTTCATAACATAACGTAAATTTTAGTGAACGTGCATGCTGACACTTCGGGATATCTTGGCTCCCAATAATATGCCTATGTTTACCCAGCTCAGTGGTACTCATTATAGCGTTCTCAGAAGCATGAAAGGCTGTGCAGCTCTATCAGGATTTTAACCTGTAACAAGGAGATCAAACAAAGATTTTTGCACACACTCCTCTGCACACACAGTTATGGTCACACTTGGCAACGTAAACACACACTCACATGCACACCC
This sequence comes from Triturus cristatus, assembly GCF_964204655.1. Taxonomy (NCBI): domain Eukaryota; kingdom Metazoa; phylum Chordata; class Amphibia; order Caudata; family Salamandridae; genus Triturus; species Triturus cristatus. The sequence goes on from NC_140593.1 coordinate 430,270,616, forward strand.
TCTAACGTGCACACACATGACGGAGCAGGATACCTTGGCCTCACCGCCTTTGATGCGACTCGGACAAGAGTCTCCCTTTCTGACCCCAGCCTCCACGGCCTCATGCATGCTCGCCAGCCTCAATCATGGATGAATGCTATTGTGCTGCGGGTGGAAAAAAACCATACTTGGCTCCATCATGACCAAAAGTTTTGTGCGCGACCCCGACCACTGCGGTCTGTAATTTATTTTATTGGGTCACTGTGGCAGGGACGAGGCAGTGCACAGTGTACATTAGAAATCACCTGAGCCTCCTGTCCTGGGCCTTGCCACAATATATTTTTTTATCGCCACGAGAACTGTCAGTCTATGAGTCAACACGACCATGTGGCATGGTACCCGACTGACTAAATATTCGAGGGGTATTCAACTCACCCCCCCCCCCCCCAAAACACGTCCCTGCTTACAGCACATTATCCGCGCCCACTTACATTTTTCAGCAGGGATAATTCTATTAGGCATTAATACCCTCATGCAAAACGGAGACCACAATATTGGCCTGAATTTGAATGAAAACATTTGCATCTTCTACGTACAGTTTCCACGCATGACACATCAAACGAACTGTTAAATGGCTATTTTCATACAATTCAATCACACCCCAATGATAACAGTATAACTCACGTCAAAAATAATAATCTGTTCTCGATCACTGTATTATGATTTGTCAAATTTAGCAAACCTGAAAAAGTGGCAACCTCTAAAAGAAACCATATAAACTTCAAGAATGCTTTTTCCAGTCCTAGAAACCTGCTTCTGTGGCGATATTATACGCTGTACAAAACCGCCGGCTCCTTGGAGTAAAATAAATGGCACAGCTACCGATGAAAGCAGCCCCGTAGTGAACCATGCACTCGCCTTTGCAGAATCCAGATGCTCAACATTCTTGACATCAGAATGGAAAAAATTACTGTTAGTCTAGAGAAATTTAATATCGCCATTCTTGTCATAGCCCTCATAGCTTCATTATTAGGACAGGTCTGTGGAAGCTATAAACCACTGCTAAATGATAAAAAGCATGGCTTCTGCGTTCCATCGCCCTTACATATTTAAAACACCAAGCATGACAGAAATGACACAGAAAACAACCCTTTTCAAGACCAAGTCTGAGTTTGCTCGCTTGTTGAGGTAGCTCTTTCCCTTCAGGGGCATTTTACTCTATACAGCCAAGCTGGAGAGAAAACCATGAGCCGCAAACACTATGCCCCGGGGGGAAGTTTTTGTTATGCTGTCGTAATCTGGCATTACGCTGGTTATGCAAAATTCCTGAAATAATGCTATTATGCCACATCACATCTGAGCACATAGGAACAGTGCAAAAGTCCATTACGCAAGCAGCTGCCATTGTGTTTTTCTGAAATTTTTGCAATTTTTTTGCATGAATGGGTCTTCACATAGAGACAGGACAAAAAGATGCATTTTACGCAAAAAAAAATATAGAGCCAAATGCCGGTTTTGTATTACACATAATTATGCGTAATTTCCTGAATTTTTAAGTAATTATGCAAAAGCGAATTATGCTTACCCCTACCATACACAATTGCCCTTTTGTCTAATTCACTTAACATTGGGACATAGCAACTGGGTCCCTCACACCTCCACATCCGTGGTAAAATTATGCAAAACACACAAAAGGTGATGGGAGGAATGCTTGCAATTTGTTTAACCACTAGCAATCGCTTGTGGTAGAATCCCAACCCATCGTCCTTTTGCTCACCATGCCACCTCAGTTTGGACCCAGCCATATGCAAGTCATTTTTGAGCTTACGCCGCACTGAAACAGTCCAGCCCGAACTGCCAAGCCATGTCCTCCCTGAACTAGAACACAAGCAATCCAGGATTAGTTTTGCACTACTTATGGGCTCATCAGCCGGGTACAGCTTGGTTCCAGGGAGTAAAATTAGGCTAAATTTCTATCACACAGATCCGACATTGTCGTTTAAGCTTGCTTCAAAAGGATATTTTGTAATATAACGTTTTGACCTGCAGATTGGGGTTATACCAGTCAATAAAGGCCCTCTTTTGGAGTATTAGGCCTATAGCGGGTTCGAGGGCTATTAACCACTGGCATTCCTTCAAGTCCAAAGTGTATAATGCTATTGAAACATTCCACCAACTGTGAATAGAATTGTCTAAGTCAGACAGTTAGAAACAAAGACAAACAATGAAATGTTTCAGCAGAATATTCCAGCCACTACAGATTAAAAGCTGTACACCATCAAAATGCTGCATTTTGATTGCCGCCCCTCCTACAGTTAATAACCAAGATATTCAAAGGTAGAAATTGAGACTATAATCATTACAGTCACAAACCGCATATCAGCACACCTTTTTTTTCATAAGGGCAGACTGTGAAGAGCATTCCAAAACGAAAAACAGTGTTATGCTAGCTCCCAGAGTGTGCCAGCACCAGGTGACGTGTTACGGGGAAAAAACAGGTCTAGAAGACTTCTCTCTCATGTACAGGAAAATAGACTCATCTCTGCTTCTATCTGTTATGGAAATAAAACATCCCTCAAAACATTCTTTTTAGTGGGTTTGTCTTATACACCTAAATTTTTCCCATTTTGTTAAAAAAAATGTTACAAAATGGGAAGCATGAACTGGAAATATGGGTCATGACCTGAAAGGTGATTACCACATTACAAACAAACCGGGAGACCATTGCCTCAACTTATGCATGTGGTAGACTATTGCTGACCAGTACATTTCCAGCTCGACCTGATTGGAGCCATTGGCCAAGGAGTAAGATCTAGGCCAGAATGTAGTCACAGTTTTGTATATATTACCATGGACGGCTAAGAACCAAAGTGCTACCATCCCACGCATGTGTAATCCCACAGACTCCGACAGCACCATGACCCACCACTGGCCGTCTCGTCATGATCAATGTCATTCCCTTAAATTGCGATAAGCACTGCAGTGTAAACTACTCACATTTTTTACTCCTCCATGTACAACATTTCTGGTTCAGAAGTTCTCAACAATTAAATAACTGCTTTTTAGGTCTCGCCTAGGCAGCGCATACGCAGTCTCATTGAGACATGCAGTATATGCTTTAGTGGGGGAGTCCCCGCCTCAGTTTTCCTAATTGTTTTTGAGTGTGTCTCTCAAAATGTCCTACTTACTATTGGGTAAGCGTGTTTCATGTCCCTCCTTTTTCCCTGTTGGCCACGCCCTTGGCTATTGGCCCCTTTAATGGTATGATTGCATTTTTTGGGGGTTTGTTGTTTATCGGGGATCTCTTTTTTAGGTCTCGCCTTGCGTTGCAGCGCATGCACTGCTCGCTTTGCGAAGCATGCAGTATACACTAAAGCAGGGAAGCTTCATGGAAGCTCCGCCCACTCAACTCCCATCTTTTTGATAGGCTTAGGCCCGAAATGCTGCCTTCCCATTGGTTCTAGCCTTGTTAGTCCCGCCTTATAACAAGCATGTCGTCATTTGTGTCCTTCCATGGCTACTGGCCCCTAGACTGCACAGACTACTTTTTTCCCCTCCCCTCCCCCCTCTCCCGCAGACCAATGCCTTCCCGCCGGCCCCTCCACCCCCTACCGCCGCCCCCCCTCGTGCACATCACCCACGCGCATTGCAGGAAATCACTTCATTTATTTCTGGTTGAAAAAGTGTGCAAGGAACGCTCCAGTAGTTGGATAGAACATCGCTGAGCATTGATGGAAAAACATAGTTTAAACAAAAGATGAACCTTTTTTCCTCACCTTATTATTGTCTTATAAGATGTTCAAAGATGGCTACCAGTTTAACTTCCCGTCACTTGTCGGCTTCCTAGCGGCGTCTCACCCGCACTCCTACCCGTACTTCCTGTCGGTAGGGCAAGGTGGAGAAGTGACATGCCTGCTGCATGGGACTAGGAGAGAGAGGTTGGAATCGGAGAGGAGGAGATAGCTAAGAAGGGGTAGGCATCTCGGAGACAAAAACACAACAGAGATCAGCTCACCCGAATTTGCTCTGCTCTAGTGAGTTCCGATCTAATCATGGCGTCCCAGAACATGGTCCCCACCGCTGCCACCAACTACGCCACTGCCCGCAAAGGAACTGAGCCTGGGTCCAGCGCCGCAAGCAGGGGCTCTGTCGGCAAAAGGAGCTGGGGGTAGCTGTGGCAGTTTCCGTCCATGGTTTTTGGTGTGCTGAGTGAGAGTCCTGTAAGTGGGGACTATGTTAAGATCTGTAAGGAGGGGCTAGGTTGAGCTTGCCGCAGTACTTCAAATGGAAAAATAGAAGTGTAGGTACTCTATACCAGAGTAACTGCTTGTTTCTAAGAAGTGCAGGTTCTCTCCAATTAAAAGTATTGCGCTTCTTTTGAGAAGTGCAGGTACACTCTCTCTCAAAATAAAAAAAAGTGCTGGTACTCTGTACCGAACAGTACTGGCCCATTTTAAAGCACTGGCTGTAAGTAAAGGGCTGTGACTCACCCATGTCAGAGTTTTTTTTATATCATACATATCTACAGTTTTTGGACGGCCGCTGAGTTTGTGTGGCGAAGTGTGAGTTATGTAGTGGTGGGAAGTTTTCGGAGTTTGCATGGACATGAGTGACTGAAGAACGAAGGGATGCTTTAAAACCGTAAAGTTGCGTGGTACTCCGGGTAGCGGTGAGGCAGATTTGACCAAGAGTTACCAAAGAGGTAGAGGTCATGAAACTGCAAAGATGTGACTGGGGAGTAGGGTGTTGGGTCTTTGACCTTATGAGGGCGGTGGGAATGTTGCACTAAACTCTCATCTGAGGTGTAGATACTCCGCAAGTTCTAGAGAAGAGGTACATTTTATTCAGTTTCTCAGTATTTTGGGGGTAGGAGATGGGTTTTCTGAAAGCTGGAGATATGTTTTTGATTGTATTTAAAGGCATTCATAAAACGTATTACACAATTAATTCTAAATAGGTCCTGGGCAGTTACTGCAGAATTTTGGAGCTTTCATTTCTGCCTGTTTCCAGCAGACAGAGACAGCCTGAAGAAATGATCAAAGAGTAAGTATCAGTGACTAGGACAAAGTATAAGGAGTTGCGGGGGCAACTAGCAGCACAGGCTCACTCTTTGAAGTATTCACTTATGGCAACGGTTACTCCCCTGTGGTTGTTGGTGTGGGGCGGGCCTAGGCAGCTTGATTATAAGTGTGTTTGATTATGCTGCTCAGCTGGAGTTACTTAGTCATCTAGTTGTGGGATTGTTCTGCCCCCTGTAATTTGAAGTGAAACAGGGATGCAAAGAATGACTCTACGTGGCACTGGATGATGGAGAGACCCACCCAGTAGTGTCCGGAAACCTAGAAACCCCACCAGTGGGTTCAGTGTGATGCAGAATAGGGCTTTTACTAGGTTGCTAATTTCATTAGCGGAGAGATCCTCGCGCCTGGGGATAGCAACAGCGTGAGCCTTCAACGGACAGCAAAGCGGGGTATGGAAGGAGGCATGCGCCTAAAAAGGAGTCGCGTGTGAAGAGCCGTCTTGCCCGGTGTACGCCCGAACCGCTGCTACGGAGAACAAACAAAACTTGTAGTTGTTCTATCAGGCCGTGCAGGTGCTGTACCATGACCCCAAACCCAGTGGGGAAGCTTCAAGAAATAAATAAATAAATAAGTGAGCGCGGGAGGTTGGGACCCTGTACAAGGGTTTTAAAGGAAAGGACACTGTTCTGTAGCGCATTGAGTTAAGGGACAACCATGTGAAACTGGGCAACAGATTAGGGGCCGTTTTTGGTGTGAAGATGCACACGTCGGCATCAAACAGCCAGAAGCCTGACTAAGCAGTACTGTGTAAATATTTTGTTGTATTTTCTCCTATAAGTAACTGCAAATTAAATAATTGATCTAACTACACACTTAGTTGAGAAACATAGTTGATTTCTTAGATAACCATTGTTTATATTGATACGTTTTAATCACTGGTCAAAGAATGTTCCACTTTTATCAGTGCATTGCAGAGTTAGAGCTATCATACTAGAAAAGATAAGTGTGAGAAACAATTAACACACAGATCTCTGTAGTAAGTGCATTAACCTACAGGTCTATTCTTGTGCCTAGAACCTGTATTCAGTATGTCTCGTCTGCATTCCCCATATGCATTTCCCATTGAGCTGTCTTATTGGGATTGGAATTTGTGTCCTGCAGAATACGCAGACATTTCTGAATAAGGTGCATTCAATCACCACAGTTTTCTGAGTGGGGTAACAACTGGGTCGTATTGGAATCACAATTAGGCCCTCCTTAAAAAAATTCAAATTTCCCTGATTGTGCCATGTTAAAGAACATTAGATGTTTCAGCACCCAGGCTAATGTGCTGCACAGCTAAATGCATATAAGGTCCCAAAGGCGAGACCGATGGCATTGCAAATGCTTGTTGCATATAGTACTTACTAGCATGTTCTGCAGCCCTGTAAATAGCAGACTGACCCCACTTGATGGTGACCAATTTATTGAACTTATAAGGATACAACTTGCAGTTGGTCTTGCTGAGATTTGAATCTAAACCCTATATAAGGCCCACCACTTAACAATCTACCAGCTTAACTGTAAATGCAAATTGGTCATCCATAGTAAACTCTGTAACCCCTTTCCAAGAATGCTTCATTTTGTTAAATATTTCTTTTCTGAACTTTACAACAAAAGCAATCTTATCATACTTTCATCACATCAGCAGCACAGACCGACTTAGTTACACAGAAGGGAAAGGCGTCCAAGCACTAGTATAATTGTTTAATTCAGCATATAGAACAGCAGTTGTATAGTTTACACATCCTGAATCTTTATCCTCTTAATAAAATTCCGCAGTCTACGTTCACAGCGTGAGGGTGTCATGTGGGCACAAATCAGGCCTCGTCATTTGCTTCCACAAATTCACATAGTCCGCTTTTTGGTAGACTGCGCCCGCAGTGCTCAGGGGTGCGATGCAGATTGTAACCATATGTGCGACTGAACATGTCTCTACGCTACAAAAGGAATGCTGCAGTTGTACCAGTATTTGTGAGGAAGGCACCCACCAGTTTCTTCCACTCTGGTGTATTCTGGGAGGTATTCTGTCTGCTGCATGGTGTCAGCTCTCTATCTCTTCGGTGTTGTCGGTTTCCCAGGGGCGCATTCGCCATACTGCCTCTTTCAGGGGATGGCAGGGTGAGGATCATGGACGAAGAATGATTCAGTTCTGGAGTATCTGTCTTGGAATTCTACCTTCTGCTCCATGCCAGAACTTTAAAATGTCTTTCAATTCAGTTGCATAATGGCTGCTGACCGGACTGTTAACAGTGCAGCCCAATCCAAGATGGTTGTCACAGTTCCTGTTTCTTCAGACAGCATGAAAGGCGATCAGAGCTTCAGTTCCCTGCATCTCAAGTCAAAATCCTATTTTTTTTTAAAAACCTGTTTATCTCCCCTTTCAGCAATATTTGTCCCTTTTTTCTTTTTTAATAGTACTACAGCCTCCCGGGTACCTTTTAGTCCTGTCTGTAAATTGTCAGTACTGTTTTCTGTCTGCCTTTCATGAGCCTTTTTTTCCATCATCTTGACATCATGTTTATCCTTCAGGGTCTCAGACATTCTAGGATGTCATCTCCTGTTTCTTATGCCTGAAGGTATTTTCTGCCTGAGGGCTTTTTCTTCCTATACAAGCAAACCAAAACGTATAATTTCCTCCAGTTCTGGAGGCATCTTTCTGCAGACACCTGCTCTCAACACGTCTGAATAATTCTGTTGAGGAAAGAGTCTACTGACGGGCACTTCCATACCTCTGACTGGCCAAATCGAAGATAAAGGAACGTGTGAGGTGTCCAGCCATTGAAAAAACTCTACTGCTGCCCATTCACACATATCCCAGCTCCACATGCATAAGTCAGGAGCTTTGTGTTGCAACCCATGTACGGTTATTGTGCGGAGGACCAGTAAGAGACATAATACCACAAAAATCTGTGGTGGATCTTTTCCTTATGGGCAATGGGTATAGACCTCAAATACATTGTTTAGGCGCATCTCTTGTGACAATCACCTCATTTCTCCAATATGCATCTATCGCAAGGCTTGATCACACTATGTGGAGGAAGCTTGTGCCATCTTGGCCACTACTAGGTCATGCATCTGTTTGGGTCAGGTATCTTTTGAGTAGCACCATGTTAATCCGGTAATACGCTAGAATGCTTCATAAAGGACAACTCCACCACACTCGAACACATGCTCATGCCCTCCACAGTTCAAATAAACAAACCACCTTCCCATTTTATGAAGCAGATGTGTTGTGCCTCCAACCCTTTTGCTTCTTGCTCCTAAACAATTTTTTAAAATGGCGAAGGAGGGGACTACCACCAAATAAACAATGGGGACAATGTACCAAATTAACCCAATCCAATATAGTAGTCAGAAATGTCTGAGTCAAGAATAGCAGAGCTGGTTGAAATAATCCCTTCAAACGTGAGCACACAACATGAAGAGAAGTCGCACCATTTTGAACATTTCATCATCGGAGTTTAACTCCCCTAGCAATGGCATCTCATAGTTCCTACTCTGTGTGTTTTGTACCTTGCTCCTTTTCTGCCTCGTTTTCTTTATTTGGTTTGAACCCATATTGTCTTCTTGCTGAATTGTTTTATTTCTTGCCAGAGGGTTTTTATCATCTTGTGCTTTTACCCTCTCTTACATTGGTGCCTTGTTTTATTCTTCACGCTTGCCCTCTGCTTCCCTTGGCAAACTTTCAGAACAAGGTGAAGGGCTGATTTAAAGCCATCACTTCACGTCAGGAGTCGTATCACCATCCGGTTCTCTGCACTGCGCCAACCAGACGGGATCTGTGCATTTCTTTTTCTTGTCTTCCCATTTACTCTAAACATCTCTACGTTAGAGCATGACTGCAGACAGAAGAGTGTGACAGTAATGGCCTCTTTGTGTCTCTAGAGCTCTGCTGTGGGCAGCAGATGCACTACCTTCTACATTTTTCGAGTTAATATATGTCCTGTAGATGGAAAAAAGAAAGCCGTAAACCTCTTCTCCGTCAGCGCAGTGGAAAGAACAGGATCTGATATGGCACAGATGGGTCCAAAATGGCAACTCTAAATAACTCAAGTCAATAAGGACCCGTAGATATCCATTGCAATAAAAATGACCCAAGATTCATCATTATCCCATGCATCTTTCATCAAAGGACAACCCATTCGTTTTCACCCAACAGAAAAAATACATGAAGCTAACCCTTCAGGTACCCACTGTGAAGCAGATAGAAATATTTTATTTGAAGGCGATCATTTAGCAAATCGATGTTAGATTTGTAGTAAAATGTATACTGTACAGATACCGTGCAATATAACCAATTTCAATTAGCTCTAGGGAACCTTCTCAGAGTCAAAAGCATGCATGTACTATTCCTGTGGCAAACAGCCAATTTTTGTTGTTAAAAGGAGGGATAGAAAGGATACTACAGGATCTTGACAAAAATATTTTATCTATGAAAACATCTTGATCATCAGGTCCAGAAGGTGTTCTAGCATTAATGCAAAATGAGGACGAGAGCATTGGAACTGATGGGTAGGCATGCAAGGAGGATGGAAAAGTCCCATAGATCTGGAGAGGAACATTGGTAGTCCTCCTATTTACTAAAAAGAAAAGGCATGTCCCATTTAAATAGACTTTATTAGGAATGCAAAGCACTCAGGGTTAAGGCATTGACAATGCCCTTCATCCGAATTTGCTTGACTGAGCAATAATTTGGAGTTCTTGCTATGTGCTCAAGCAGGATTAAGAGCAACATTCAACCACTCATAACTGCAAGGTGTTAACTATGGTAGCAAAAAAGGCACGGTTGACTAATTCTCTCCCTTTTGATTTGGTTAAATGACAAAGACATATAAAACAGGCTCTGCTTTGTCAAGCTATTCAAACATGTTACACTTTTTTGTTTAACTTGAATTTGGCAGATCTGGATGTTTAATTACAAGATCTCATATTGGAATCTTCTCATTATCAGTAGCGTCAACGATTCTGTAATCATGTCCCATGCCCAACTAGGATGGAAACACAGCCTACATTTGTTAGTTTTTATTGTGCAGTCAGTGTCATAATAACCTATAATTTAAATAACTCTAAACATGAAAATGTCTGCACATAGAGTTTTATGGGCATCTTGTTTAACAATGGACTTTATTGGAGAACCCACCTACAGGCTGTAAGATTAAGAGCAAAAATGGTCAGTAGAGGTCCAATGTGGTTTAACTGAGTCTTTAGACGGTTGTGACTGCAGATATTTGAGAGGGAGTTTCCTTAAAAATGTTCCAATCTTGCTTTATGAGGCATCAGTGATTTGGAATTTGTAGAAGTGGATAAGTTAAAGGGTCCTATGTGGAAGGAAGCCATTTACAAGCAATAAGAGAAGAGATGGGATTTGGGTCTGGAAATTAATTAGCACTGCAAATCATTAACAACTGGAAGGAATGAAATGCCTCGTTATTGGCTCACTAGTGCGTTTTATTCCTATGCAAGAAATCAAAGAGATGGATAGACGTATATGGAAAAATGGGAGGGGTAGAGGGAGTCCGAGCCTATAATACATGAGCTACAGAGCTATGGCATGAATACATCGAAACAGTATGTAAGCAAAGGATATAAAGCTACTGCTCCCAGAAATTATTGGAAATTGGAAAGTGATTCAGATAAATACAATTTATTATCTAAGTGGTGATCAATTTGAGTCAATCAACCATTTGTTTTTTTCAATGTGCCAGTCTTAAGCACTCAAAATTGATAGGAAAGATACCCAAAATGACTGGGCTTAGACCAGGGTTCTCCAAAGTAAGTCCCGGTGGGCCAGATCCATGCCACATTTTTAGCTAATTCCTATTTAGATAAATGTAGTTATCTTAAAAATCTGGCAAGGATCCAGCCCTCCAGGACCGACTTTGGAGAACCCTAGCTAGACTATTAAGAGATGCAAAATGTAATCTCGGATTAATCTGACATCTTTTATTAACATGGCTAAATTGATTTTATTTTTGGTCAAAATGATTCTGATGTTGAATATCTGCATTTTAATCTTAACAGACATGTGTTACTTTAGTCATTTCATTAATTAATATATGGTTCTTATGGTTACCAAAACAAATGCATAAAAACAAAACAAAAAGATAAACACAAATATTTGTTTAAAAAGCAAACTGATTTTGCATCATATTACAACATATCTTTTGAGATTCAGGTTATGTATTCATCTGCACACCTCTCGTACAAGTCCTTTTGTCATACTTTTTTTTATCAGAACTACCATTAATGTCTCTCTTTCCTGGAACTATCCTGACATTCATAAATCAAAATACTACACTCAACCCATTGATCAAGTAGATAGTTTATCTCTTCCATTATTAAATCAAAGACCACTATCGAAACAGTAGAAACCCAACAAGTTCACTACATGTTTTCACTAATCCAGCTAAATCAGCCTATTGGAAAAAAGAAATCTTCCTTAGCCATGTGACTCTGAGGCGACATAATTGCTTTTCGATGGTAGTTAATCTGTTTTTGGAAAAACATTCATAAAGTGCTCCTCTCAGGGAACGAATTAGAGGATAAATTAAACTAGAATATACCGTTAGACAGGTTATTTTGTCATTCAATCATGCAAGAGGTTTGTCTCATTTTCATCTAATCCAATGATTTCTAGGATATTTTTAAAAGCACAAATGAAAGCAGTCCATCTGAATATGAAGGTTTCAAATATTACATGGTACATCCAGCTTACAATCACGGAGTTTGTTTTCTCCCACGCTTGCTTACTCTACCCTCCTTTCTAGGCTTGGCTTTATGAATGCAGTTAGTGGCATTCTTCCCTTTAAAGCCTTTTTCGAGGTACCAGATAACATGCAGTGACTGTGGCAAGAGAAATTACCATCATTTCAATAGAGTGAGAGAGGTACACAAGCATTGTGTTCCAGGAACGGAGTTTAGGTGCTGCTAATGTGGCAGCGGACATTTCATTAGGGTTTTGTAAGAAAATAAATCCTGTTTTAACTTAACTGAACCCATTCAAGAAAGTAATTTGTAACAATAAGCTGCGTGTATTTTGGTTTTAGTGCACTGCCCTGCCTGCTTGCAACCAGTACTCCTCAAGTCGCATTACAAAAATGTATTGCATGGCAACTATTCTCTTCAAGGAAACACAGGCCAGTGGAACTTTTTGATGGTACAGTACTGACAATAATGGAAGAAACTAATTTATCATCTATTTTGTTTTAAATGCTAAAATACATTTAATTCCTTTTAAAAAGGAAAAGTTAAATAATTTAAATTGTTATCAAATAAAAATCAATTTAGTGTTGAAAATTAAGACTTGTGGTTCTCATTAAAAGTCTACCTTTAGTGCTCAAGTAGCTTTTTGTTTAAACTGTATAGCACAACGAGCTATTTTGTAACCACTTTTCCGACACAAACTACAGCAATATCAACAAGAGAAATATATAAAATTCCTTGATAGCAGCAAAACAGAAACAAGTCACGTTGTCAATATCATAAAGACCAAGCATTATTTAATTAATCCTTCCATTCGTGTGTGCATGGCTATGTTTATCAAGTGTACCATGCCAGTTCTGACTTTTTGCTAAAGGAACTTTTCTTTCTGTAAAATACTCCTAGCCAGAAGCCAGGACTGGTGGGAGATATCATACATGACATCTACAAGGATGTTCAAGTCTGTCGGATATTTTGTTGTTTGTATACATGGATGCATGAGTATGTGTGGGGCCAGTACATTTGTTGTTTAGGTGCAAAGATGTCTGTGCTTGTGTGGGCTTTTGAGAGTTTCTAAATATCTTGTGTTCTCAATGTGTTGCTCGCCTTAGGAACTACCAAACAGTTTTAATATTCTTTTGTAGCTCGCTGCGGAATAAAAAAAGAGGTGATCTGATGGACTAACCAGCAAGATGTTCTGACCCTCTTTGATAATTAATTATTAACTGCAAAAATGATACAATTCTGAAAAAATGATGGTAAAAAAAGATCTTTAATAAAACTTGAGGGCAGACTGCATTTGTGGGAAAAGTAGTCTAAAAATACATATGGTCTCTCTGCCAACACACTGAAGAAGAAGAAACAAGAAATAGTAGACTACTTTTAGTTCTTAACTATTTATCCTAAACCCGTGCACCCCTCATGTTACATAAACACTAGCATATGTCTGAATAAAATTCATGTTTACGTGACTTATCCTTAGATATAAATGTGTTAAACTCCTTTTAAATAAAGTTGGTGTCTCTTTAGCCAATAAACTTGACGAGAGTAAATAAAGCAGTACCCATCCCTCCAAGTTGCCCCATTTGCTTTCTACAGGCAAGACACATCAGAACCCCTCTTCACGTGCTTCACTTCTTTTTACAAAAGTATTCCCTCCCATGCTCAAGTCCACTTCTCCCGCTGTACGCATCACTCTACCACCTATCAGAGCATATACATTTTTCCATCTGGTCTACCAGTTCTCTGCACTCCAGCTCTCCTTTACCAACCTAGGTGAAAAATGGGGGGGATCTCGTAAATCTAGTGCCACTGGATTGACATCACTAACAACTGAAATGTGAGCCTCTGGCAATGTAAATTTGATGACCATGATAACATTGCTCTCTGCAAATGAGAGAAGGAGCAGAGTAAGAAAAAAAGGGACATCCATACAACAGCAACACTGCTACCACCACTAATCCATCAGAGAAGAGTGGGATTTCAAAGGCATCTGCGTTTTGCATTTGCTTGTTTGTTGCTTAGTACAGTCCAACATCCCATAAGACATGTTTAGAGTGCTTACAAAAAAGATTGTCATGGCAAAAAAGCAATCAACTATCATTAGTCATATAGATAAATACCATGAAAATGTACTTCTTTACTAAACCTTTGCAAACGCTCCAGAAACATACTCCTTAGCTAAAAAACACCATCAATTAGCAATCATAACCAACTATCTACAATACAGTTGCACAAGCATGCATGCTTAACTTGGGGCTGCCTCAAATCCAGTCAAAATAGTTGTACAAAGTAAAGGTGCATTCAGTCTGCAAAGGCATCAACCTTGAATATAACACGTCTGGATATTTGAAATGTCCAGAGGTGGGCAACTGTTATTAGACATTCACACCAATGAATGACCAAGCCATGTTTTTGCTATTTCATTGGTGAGCCAAATGGTGATTTGCAGTAAAGGGAGTTAATGAAATACCTTCTGTGGAAAGTTGCATACATAGAAGTATAGCACTGAAATCTTGACATAACCAATGCTAGTATCTATGTAATTGAAAGGGGCAACCCTAATCTGTTGGGCAGATGGAAATGTGAATCATTCATTACTTATCTGCTGCCAAACAGGCAGCATGATGTCAAAGACTTCCCATTTTCCAGATTCCTTCCTCATCCCCTTATCCTACTCTGAGGGTGGTCCCATCATTTAGAACAGGCAAATCAAAGGCCCGGGAGAGGATGTGGAGCAGCAGACTAGCTTCTCTTTTTCCTTGCATACTGATAGTCAGCACACTTGCCTCCACAACTGAATTAAACAATCTCTTTCCTAAGATTGCAGCCTAATATAGAGTTTAATGTATGCTTTGAATTCAATCCAGTTTACTGGATTACAGTGTAAAAAATAACCTCAAACCGCAAATCTCGTGCTCCTTTAAGGATGAAAAACTCTTAAATCAGGGAATAGCACTATTAATTCATTATTATCGATTTCCCAATATTTGTCACTTCTAACCATACAACTGGGTTCCTTTGTTGGTGTATTTTACCCTTTTGTCAAGAACATTAATCTCATGGTGTGTAGCAAGAGTATTTAGAGTAATTTTTTTTTAATTACTGAAAAACATTTCTAGAGTGATTAATCCTGAAATCAGCTATCCTCTCTATAAATGACCACGGTCTCATCTGCACTGCCAAAGTGGCACTTGGACAACCGCTTTGGCTTTACTCGCCTATCATCTTTCCATTATAGCCTTACAGCCCGCCGTAGTGGGCTATATGGCTAATAAATGCCCACTCAGCATTAAATGCCAAAGGTGAGGGCTTTTGAAAAGGGAGAGGACCTTTAATGACTAGTATAGACAAGCTACGGTGGGCAATAAGGCTATTAGAACATTCCAATTTAAATCCCCTTGGGCTCCATGAGGCCTTTGTTCACAGCAACGCCTGTGAACTACAAAGACAGCAATGTTGTAGCTCTGGGCTTTTACCAGCTATTAGAGTCCGGAGCACTCCATTGTCTTTAATAGCGCTCCCAACGTTCCAACGTTCTAATAAAAGAAATAAATACCAGTAGCAGTGCTTCGGATGAATAAAAATTCTCTTCCAAGCCCTACCATACAGCGAAGTAAGAAACATCCAATTCAAGAACAAAACTACTGGCACTGGATCTGGTGATGATTCACAGCACAGGCATCCTAGGCTCTCATCACAAATGACTCAATAAGCCACACTGATAAATCCAACTTTGGCTCAGACCACTGGAAGGATTGAGAATGATGAATTTTGATCCGGACAGTAAACCCAGCCCCTTAACAAGTCAAAATGCAGATCAGTTGTTCATAATATTTTTCTCTAAATAGGGCGACCAGTCCATGGCTAGTCATGAAGGTCCTAGCCTCTGCCTCCCTGGTGGTCCAGATGTCAGGGTATACAAGACTTCCTAATTTCTTCTTTGGGGACTTTAGGGCACTGTTTTCTCCCTACATACCGGAATGCTTGTGGTGACTCGCCTCAACTTCAAGTTGCCTCAAACATTTAAAAGAATTTATGGTGGTGTGTTCTTATTGGACATTGGAGAATTACACATTTATTTAAAAAGTTCCAATGTTTTGTGTGGCACTCCTTTTCCTGAGCCATTTTTCCCTTTATCATGAGGCTGCTGGGTTGGTACACTTTAACTATTCTTTTTGATTTTTGTTGAAATTAGCCCCCTCCTTCCCCCACAAAGTCTTTAGCATAGCTGCCACTGCTCTCGTGAGGCACTGTGCACATAAAGAGGCTGGCTCCTCCACCAGTCTGGCACACTTCATCCAGTGCTAAGAGCATACCTCCTGTCCAGTTCTGGATGACACCTTACCTAGATCTTTCAGACTGCAAAACCCCAAAGTACTCCATGGCAAACCACTCTCCTTTCGTACACTCTCCAAGCACCCAGGCCTTCAGCTACATGCAAGGTGCATTAGTTACCAGAAGGAGTACATAGAGCCCACTCTCGAAGCACCCACAAACTGGACAAATTCACAGAAGTTCATGTGGACTCTCTTCCTTCAGGGTCCCCAGCAAGCTCATCTTCTAGTGGTCCTGAGAGTAAGAGAGGGGCCTAGTGCAATCAGTCCTGGAGACAGAGGCCACAAGTGTCTTAACTGTTTTCCCCAAGTAGGGTTTAAAAAAAAAAAAAAAAAAAAAAAAAAAAAAAGAGGTGGTGGGTTCTAGAACATGGTAGTCATCTACCCAGTCAGGAATGCCACTTAACCTCTCCACCCATGCCTGGCACATCCAGGGATCAACCCACTGGCTGTCAAAACCCTTTGCATAGTATTCTGATCTTAAACAGATGGTAGCTTAGAGCAACATTTTCCAACAAACCCCACAGTACGTCAAAGACACTGCCGGGTTTCGGCTCTTCCTACTCACCTGTTCAGCATCTGGATACCCTCGTGGGTGACAAGTGTGCTGATCAAATCAACATAACGTAGCAAGCAAGACTTCTTTTGAGCCAGGTTCCGCCCACTTAGATTCGATTTCTTCCCTCAAAGACTTTAAAGAAACCCTATATGAACTATATGAACGTACTCCTGAGGAGCAAAATTAACTCTTGATTGGAGAATCTGACACAGGGATTGATCTAAAAAGGACACATCAGTGGTCTCATGCAAATCAAAAACTACATTTTAGGCACACTTTACTTTAAGTGAAGACTAGCTTAAAGAAAATAGACTCAAAATTTCTTTTGGGTTCCCAACAGGATCTATCAAGCCCTAAAATGCCACAAACAATTTATTCTGGGTCTCATCTGTGACAGTAGTATGGTTGTCATATGCCAGTCTGAATTTGACAACAGTCTTCCTCACTCAGCCTACACATATGCACGTATATGCACCCACCTATTCCTGCATAAACTGCACAGCAGCGGACCTTATTCTAAAAGGCAGGACCTGGAGGTTAAAGGTCAAATCCCTTTAACACCATATTTACAATAGGTGAGAATCTATTAAGGGACCACAGCAGGGAGCCTAAACTCAAAGGTCTATGAGCAAAAAACAGAGGCTTGCATAGGTTAGAACCTGCCATCTTACACATTCATTTACATGTGTGCAAGGTCTTCTACTCGCGTCTTATGAGGTTATGATCTCCCTCCTCCACCCTTATCTGTCCTGATCCCAGTAGAAATATTATTTATTTGTCTTGATTTATTCTCAGACCAGACATGTACCTAAATCAGTATAACATCTCGAACAGAATGTCCACTATAGTCTCGGGGTCCTTTGTATACAACATGTAGTTCACCTATAGAAATACCACAATCTCTCTTTATGCCAAGTGCGCAAGGAGCTGCTATGCCAAAGGTCCACTACTGTTACGTACAGCAATAAAGAGTCATTTTGATGTGTGTCCCACTCTAGTTACCAGGTCTTAGAGACAGTTGAGTTAGTGCTTACACGTGCCGTGGAGTGGACATAAAGAGTTATAATGAATGTTCCCTCTAATTTGATTTCTCCATGTGCAGCAAGAAACCCTCGATGTGCATACTTCACTTGGTCATGTGCAAAGAATTCGCAGCTGATGTCACTATGCCTGCATACTATCTCCATCTGGGCAGACTAGCTGTTGGTTGAGCGAGATATAGGAGGCTACTGGGACATGTGTTATTCTTTGTGGGAAAAGGTGTAATTGTTGGGTCCATTTACCAAAATTATTTGCCATAACAGAATATCTAGTGCTCAAATAGTTTTACACAACATACAAAAAATACACTTCTTTCCAAACTGCAAGCCTTTTTGTTTAAAAAAAAAAAATGTTTTTAAACTTGCCATCCATTAAATGAAAATTATTTTTTTCACACAGCTCTAGCTCTGTTACCAGCAAGATCCTTTTCTCACTATGGTATGCGAAGCCTGAGAAAAATGCAATCAATACAAAAGATCAAACCAGCATCGCAAAAGTAACAATTCACATCTATAAAGCCCACCCTGAATGTAATCACTTCTATGCACTTGTTCTACCGGCTTACAAATCTGATCGATGAAACGTGTATGAACCTCATAACCTTCATGAAGAGCTTGGAGAGTAATTTATCAAACATTTTACCTTACCCTGAATGGTTGGCACAGCACTGCAAGGCTCTATTAATGGCAATACAATGCTAAGAATTTCCCAGATCATTATCAGTAATCTTCATTACTCTTAGTCCTGACATCCTTACACAAATCATTACATATGAGGTAATCCACCATCATCCTGTCTTACCCAAGCACATAAGGGAAGACCAGAAGAATGGGAGGGATGGGCGGCTTTTAATGACGGGGCAAAAACACCATGACTAGGGGCAATGACGAATGCCAGTAAGTAATACAGGGCATTACCTCTACGTCCTAAGCCCTCATTATTACGTATGAGGAATATTGAAGTATTCAACTCAGGCTGCTTTAAAAAAATGTCATTGTACACTGAGATCATGCTACCCCCATTGATTTAATACATTGTTATTTGATAAATTAAGCAGAATTGAGCTCAAAACCGCCAACCGAAGGTATTTTTTCTTATCATCAATTCTCTGCATCTGTAACACTGGATAAATGTATCTGAAGATGTCCATGTAGCTGGTCTACACATTTCTGCCAAGGGAAAATCATTAACTTTAACCAACAAACTGATAAGTCCTCTTATTGATCTACCCTAAAAGCTTACAGGAAGTGGACAATTCACCAATGAGTAGGCTAAGGAAATTGCATAACAGATCAATCACCGTATGGTCATTGGGGATGCCTTTTTCCTTTGACCAGAAGATCAGAAACACTATTTGGGTGATAAAAAGAACACTGAATTATGAGCCTTTCTCTCATTTAGCCACCTCTATTTCCTGCTGGCAGGGCGAAAAGTTTGATCTTGGTAGAAAAACGTGGACCGCTTGCATTAATTTGTCATGGTAACTTTTTCTCCCTAAACCCTGGCCACAAACTTGTTTGCCAAAAGAGGACTTACAGCTGCATTAAAGGCACTGATCCCCAGCTAGTTTAAGACACCTTACTTAGAAGTGGTCACATTTCTCTAAACTAGCCCCTCTAAAGGGTAAAACATTTTCGAGAGCAGCCTTTCAGCAGGGTTCTATTGGTCCTGCAACACCTTCTGATAATTTACCTTGGTAACAACGGTGACCATTCACAGGCCTTTTTGCACAGATCAGGACTGCAATTTGCAGAGCTGAGTAATGGGCCATCCCCGCTGTGCCTATCAAAGATTACCATCCACTCCCTGGATTCAACCATATGGTTGAAGCTTTGCCTGCCCATCTCTCGCACTTTTCGCAAGTCAGATATGAAAGTGATGTAGGGAGGAAGTAATACTTGCTCTTTTTAGGCTACACACTGGCGACAAAGGAACGTTTAGAGTGCATGCATTTGTTTTTTCTCTTTACACACGTTGCATTATATTTTAGGTGTTTGCGCACTCCTTTCAATAAAATGCAGAAAAGTGAAAGTGGAGCTGTGCGGATGCTCAGGTGCGCACCTTATACGTTATCATCCAACCTATGTGCTTCAGGCACAGTCAGGCGTTCCAGAACACTATACATTTCAAATATTTTGTCAAATGCTTTTTCTACATCCAAAAAGTCCAGTTCCTCGATTCCTCCACCTAATGTAATGACACGGGCTAGCTGTCTGCTATTCTGTGAAAAACCATGGTGCAGCATGAATCCAGACTGATAATTGTGCACCAGGTCTATTATCACATCCTTTATCCTATTATGTAGGATTTCGTCCACTTTTTTTTTTTTTGCACACTTATTTTTCAATGACACAGGGCACAGCACAGTATGCTTTATGATACACGAGTCCTTGTTTGGTTCTGGCACCACCGCATAAGCACGTAGTGAACTAAACCATTCTGCCGCAGGACCATTCCATATGTTTATCAACAAGACTGGATCTGTGTTTTCGGTAAAACTAAGCTGCCAGTATTGTCCCTATGCACAGTGGTTTCCCTTTTCGGTCCCTCATTTCGTTATTTTTCAGTAGTTTATAATATAAGTACATGCATAACGCTCTGCACGTAATCTCTTTGATGGTCACTGATCTCCCATCTCTGCCTATGAAACTTAACACACGACCAATTCTGCAAAAATGTTTTGGCATTCCCAGGTCTCAACTCAGCAAAAACTCTGGATCTACCGTTGCAGTCATGTCCTACTCTTCAAACACACATGGACATTTATCCATATCCACATCTTCGTCTCATAGCTATAAATATTATTTAAATCCGAATACGCAACTTATGGGTTACTAGACCCTGACAAGGCAAGAGACTGTCGGGGTTTCCAAAGGCAGTGCCAAAAAAATCTCTTTATTTCAGCAATGCCTATTAGAACACCTACAGAGTGTGTGTAGTTAAATATTTGTATCTAATTAAAAACCCAGCTAACAGAACAACCAGTCATAAAAATTCTGGATTTAATGTCTCCTCCATACTAAAAGCTGCCTTGATACCAGTGCCAGCTACTTTGAACTGCGTAATTACTCTTGAAGGTATACAATACAAAACATACTCGTCTAAGGGTTTCAAGAACCCTGCAACAGACTGGCACTGGAATGTGAACACCTTCTTTAACTAATTTGCCTCACCCTTTATGCATGTTCTCCACTTATCTGGTTACATTTAATTGAGATTTAATACTGGACTTAAACCACACACAGCCAAAAACGTGCATTTTCTGATGTCCTTTGAAAACTGGTAAACAGCAGCTGGTAGAAAGACTTCCATCCCTTTCCAGCAAATAGAATTGTTTCTCAAAGACCAGGCTAAACTTAGTTCATGGGCTACCTAACCTCAGTCATTCCTATGTTGGGAGTGTATTGCAGAGAAACAGCATTAAACTGTACACCATGCACAAATGTATTTGGCTTAAACATTCTGTAGCCTCCAGTAAGAGGCAGAACTCCACTGATGACACTTATGTGGTGTGGTTTATAGGGGCTGCACCAAATAAGAGCGAGGTTGGCCAGGGTGATCCCTTAAAATATCCATAAAAACATACCCAGGTATTCAGATTACTATTTGGTGCCCCGGAGCGTAATCCCTAGGCCTGGGCGAAAATTTCGTTCCGTTCGTGGAAATTGCGATAATTTGACATTTTCGCGTTCCGCGGAGAGCGCGAAAATGTCAAAAATTCCGGTTTCCGCAGCTTGGCGATAATTTGTTTCTTGCTCGTGCTGTAAAATAATACATTCGCGAGCGCGATCGCCTTACCTGAATCCCTGCGTTCGCCGAAAAGTTTTCTTGATCCGGTCGCGTTCTCCATGAGATGTTGTATTGTTTTTAGCCATTTGCGCTGTCTCGCGACAGTTCGCGCCCGCAGTGACGTCATGCGTCGCGCGATCACGTCTTTCTTCTCGCGATCATGCACCGCGAGACAACTCAAAACAAGGTGGCCGCGCCCGCGAGCAACCAGATGGGTAAGTTGGCGACCCGCAACCATGCAGAAAATCTCGAACATGCCGGAAAAAAACTTCTGCATCTTCGCGATATTTCCGCTTGTTTGCGATAATTTTAAACATTTTCGCGATAATTTGCGAAAGTTAATTTCGCAAATTCCGCCCACCCCTAGTAATCTCACCGTTTGGGAAGGAGCTGCTGCCATTCAGAAAGACTGAGCGACCATTTGGATTCATTAAACTACTTGGTAACTCAACTACACTGATAGACTCAGGGAGGGCTCCCAAAGGAAAAACACATTTGGTTTGCAAGGAAGCAGGAAAAAGTGTGACGTGAGGGCACCACAAGAGGCAGGTTCAATGTAAGATATGGTCTTCTACATCCTTCCTTTTGCAAAGTAAAACATGGTTGCAGAACCGATGCATCCACTGGAAACTGACAGAGCTGAAGGATGGCATTAAAAGCAACATGTCATTAACAGTGGAATGTTACAGTTATGTTTAATCAAACTAGTTAAAAAGGTTTTAACTGAATTATTTACACTTAAGGCATCCATTGACCTTTTGCAAGCGGCACATCACAGGATTCTGAAAATCTGAAGAGACAGTGGCTTGGGTGAGGTCTACTGTCCTTCTGTGGCACGCAAGAAAAGAGGCGCATTTACAATTGTTCAAAAGACTTTCAATAATTCATATCACAGGTTCAGGACTAAGAATGTAGTTAGTTTCCTTAGACATCAAGGTATCAGTATTTAATTGGCTATTCATAAGGTGAATAGTCCAGCTTAATTAATCGCTACGTTTTAAAATCAAATTAAAACCAGCTTACTAAAGAGTCCCCAAGACAACTATTGATTGACAGCAATGAAGTTTATGATCCTTTAAGAAATAAGAATTACAAATCTAGGGATATTCCAAATAAAAACAAACTGAGAACTTTGAAGGAAACTATTTTGAATAGAGGGCTGATGCACAGCCAGTTTGTTATCCATGTAAGAGCATAGAGAACAGAGAATTTAGTATTTTCTCTCTACCTCACTAAATATTTTTAAGTAAAAATGTAACATTTAATTTACTCACAAAAACAAGAATACCTATTCTGCAGTATGCAGATATACTGTGTGTTAACACAGCACAGGAAATACTTATACCACAACTGGAGCTTTTGGCTACCCAGGGTGTCTTTACCATCTCATTGTGATTTGTGCAGGGTGGAATGTAGAATAACGTGGTTTTCATTTAACTACAGTGAAACATCTGGTCTATCAGCAGACCTTCTCTGCATAAATTTACCAGTGGAAATTCCTTCAGGGAAAATCAAAATTACAGTGTGACCTGTAATCTGAAATAGGGAACAAAATCCAATTGCACTAGATTTTAAAATGCCTTTGAGCCTTAGAATTAAGTGCAAATATTGAGTTTTAAGGTTTTATTAATAGACATGTTTCTTGAATTTTGATGGGATCAAGTCTAAGTCCTTTGGTGGACAAAACGAGGCTGGTATCAAGCTAGCCAATTATTCACAGATTATTAAACACATTTATGAAAACAATTGTTAATGATGATGGTTGAAGCTATCTTGAAAGATGGTATGCCCAAAGCATTTTTAAACAATTAATAATGAACTGGAAAGACCAGAGAACTTTTATTCTCTGCAATAACTAGATGATTCCATTTCAATTACATGATTCAACTGGATTGATTTGATAGAAGCATATTTATCCCAAGATAAAATACATACAAATATCAACTTGCTGAAAAAAGTTATAGCTCCATGATCTAATGGACCATTATTCACACCTTTCTGAAGTTACTAAGCCCTATACTTTGAGTCCTGCGGGCATTTTACTTTTAAGTAAGCAAAAAGAAATATTTTGCAACTTGAATAACTCTACACTTTTCCTGTCAGACTTGGATATTGTTTATGTAATGTCGGGCTATATCACTTATAGGTAGTAATGGTAAGTAAACATTTTGAAAAAAGGGTGGCCTCTAGATTAGAATCGTATATTCCTTACCTTAATAATGTACAGATTAAAAATAGTGTAGATATTGTAACTTCAGACACAAATAAGTAAATTTGTTAACATTCTTTATAGCGTTTCTGCCACATGGGTAAAGACTTTACTTTCGTATTGATGTGGCTCTACATTAAAAAAAAATCAACTGACCTTATATAATGCTAAAGATCAAGTTTTTTCTAACAATGTGTAATCATCTGAGTTTAAGCTTTGTTGCACTTCTAGGGAAGTTTGTCCTTTGTTTCTTTAAATTTTAGCTTAGCCTCTATGGACTTCTCCCTTCTAAGTACAACACTCCCAAAGCTGACATCTATGTTTCCCCTTTACCAATACCTGCATAATTCTTTTTTTATATAACAGTTACTGTATTAGCAAAATGTCTGGATATAAATTAACTGCCTAAAATACTGAAGTGTTGAACTTGAATTACTTATCTAGCAGGAGTATGGTTTCAATGGAATACTTGAAATGCAAATATTGTGATGTTTTGTTTTGTAATACAATTATATATCACTTTAATATGAACTTTAGAGACACCAATAATGAACAATTATTAAGGTCAGAAATGCTTTACCTCTTTACCTAGGTGGGCCAGACCCTAGAAGTAATGGTGGTTTCAATTGTCCATTTAATTGTTCATTTCAGCTACCTAAATATATTTCTCCAAAGCAGCTTACTGTTGCGTCCAACCACTTCTGGAACAAGAAGCAACCTAGGATACTTTAGCAAACTTAGAAACAAAAATGTTCGTCTATTTTACTGTTGCATAGCGCAGTGCAAAACGTAATTGCTTCTAGGTGCTGACGCACAGAGATGGGTTTCTTTTTTATGTTTGGCTTTGGGACGGCAAGGTGGAAGGATATTTTTTTTTAAAAACCTGTCATCATAAAGCACACCAAGTTAGCCTGTTGTTTAAAATATAAAAATTCAGTGAGACACAGGATCAAAGGCTCAGGGTCAAAATGCAAATTTCAGGTTATACACCTGGCACTTACATAGAGCAGGTCACAATGATACACAAACTTTATAGAGAGTGTATATTAGGAGTTGCGGTACCATGACTGGGCAGATGAGAGTGACCATGTCATGTGGGCATATGGGAGTCTTAAAGGGCATCCTAGTGGTGAGGCATGGTGCAATTATAAAATTAACAGGAGGCTATAATGAGAGAGGGATGTGACATGGGGTTAAAACAGGTGGGGCTTGATCTCAACTGCATCAGTGCTTGGGCATGACAGATTTTTCTGGGCAGCTTGTTCCAGAGATGGGGCAGCTACCGAGAACCAATGTCACCTCTGTGTTTAAATCTGGTGTGTGCGTGACCTGGAGGCCCTTCACCTGAGCATAATGTTCATGTAGGAGTATATGTGTTGATGCATTTTCACAAGTGTTTGGGAGTTACGCCTTTGATGCATTTGTTTCTGAGACACAATTCTGAATATTATTCTGTCATAATAGCCGTCTCAGTTGGGCAGCTACTGGTTTGTAATTGTACAGTCCAAAGATCCATCTCCCAGCCATGTTCTGCACCTTCTGGAGCCTTTTGATTTGGTCTCGGGTAGTCAATGGTACAAAATATTCCAAAAGTCAGGTTATGAGTTGATCAAACCCAATAATTACCATTGGGTGAAATTTGGGAGGGAGCAGTTTCATTTTTTTTAGGAAGGCTTTCACAATTGCTTCCAATGAAGGTTTAGGCAGAAGTCTGTGACCCACAAAACACAAAGGTCTTGTGTTTTTATTTTCATGGGAACTTAAGTGCCGAAAAATAAGGTGGCGAATAAAGGATGTTACGCTGGGCCCAGAACCAAGACTTCTGTTTTTGGCCCATTTACTTTGAAGCTATTGCCACCAATCCATTGTTTAATACTTGTAAGGCCTTTGTAAATTGGACGGGGTGCCCTGTGACTAAGTTATATCTGCACGTCATCTGGCAGAAGTGGAATTGGAGGTCAAGGGAGCTTGGTATTTCCTTTACAAGTTTTATTTAGATATTAAACATAGGAGGGATAGAGGGGATTAATAAGCGTCTCCATCAGTTGAAAAGGCGAGTTCTTCAAGCCTCATGTTTTTGATGCATTTCAAGAGAGAATTAAGCCATCTGGCACCTATACTTGAGGGGTTGACCAGAGTCTCGAGTTTTTTTATCAAGGGAAAAATGCCTGGTGTTTGCTAGACCGTGTGGAATTTGAGGCAGTAAACACCTAAATATGTATGTAATTCCCCAAAAAATTCAGTGGCATTTATTGCACCCAATAATTTCCAACTAGACAAAGTCGGATTTTATTTGGAGCAAAGAAATAGCCAAACGGGATGCTCGAAATGAGGGCCCAAGTGTTAATGACTAGTGCCCAACACACACGCTTCTGGTAACACCAGCACTGGCTACTGGGCTAAACGTTTGATGACAAAGTAAATACATTTCTCATAAAACCCACCTAACTGCTGATTCCCCCCACAAAAGCATAGTAGAACCACCTCAAAGCAACACTGGACATAATTTTTTCATCCCAATGTCATTCTATGATTTATCCCAATGTCATTCCATGATAGCAAATCCCATACATGAGCACAGGATATGGTCTATATACTATAATAAAGTAACAATACCCCAAGCAGATGAGGCACCACTCACACTGGTCCGCGAGAGAAAGGAATTTGCAAGAGCTAATTTACCAATCTGGATAAAAAGCAAAGTAAAGAAGGATTGACAAGGCGTATCATTCTGGTGATCACAAGCTGATATGATGGGTTGTTTCTTTTTATTGCAAATGTCTGTCACAAAAAGAAAACAACTTGCAGTCACAAAGTTGGTGACCATATGATTGTAATAAAAAATGTAATTTAAAAATACATTACGTATCGGATATAGTTTGAAAAGAAAAGCGTGGATGCTTCTGGGCAAGTGTACTTATAACAGGTATATAAACCCTTTTTAGTTTTAATGTAGATCACGTGAAAACCTCATTTTTTATTGGGGCAAAGAAAACCCAATCACTGAACTTGTCTTCTTTTTACACAGATGTGCAAGTGATCAAGCAAAAAGTGTGTGTGCGCGCGTCTGTGCGCGTGTGTGCGAGCGTGTGTGAGCATGTGTGTCTGAAAGGAGTATTGCTGTACATTGGTACAAGACGGCACTTACTGCTGTAGATATGACTGATATACATAAATGTCATCTAAATTAATGAAGCCTTTTATCGAGGCTGCACAAGCAAGAATGAACTGGCCTATCTACTTCGTGATCATGCAAGCAACCATACACTAAAAGGAGTAGTTAATTTCAGCCAGTGGTTTCCAGTGCTTTGCACCTGCACTTAATTTGACACGGCACTTACGATAGTGAGTCACATAGTGGTGCTTTTTTATTTCAAGAAGAGCATAACAGTTGTTTATCAATTCAACATACATTAAAAATAACTAATGCCTGCCACCCCAGCCATTCTTAGAGACTTGGGGTCCTGGAATAGCTGAATTGTCACTTGTAGGAGTGTCATGGTTAGTAGATGTGTTTGTACATGTTCTGTCATCAGAAGCGTAACTAGAGCCAAATTTCAGGGGGGGGGGGGCTAATTCTTCCAGCAATAGGCAGAGTGGAGATGCAGGGGCTCTAAGAAGTGGTGAAAAAACAACAAAGCCTCGTTAACAAGTAAAGGGCCTCTTAAAGACCTGTGAAGTACTGGGGTGCGGCTGCAATAAGACGGACGCCAGACCAGCCGGCCTACAGCAGCTCAAAAACTGCCTGTGTGTGTGTGGCAGGGAAGCTGTCTCAGCCTGGGCTGACACACACAATGGGGGGGATGGGACTGAAGGCCTTTAACCTCTTCGCTGCGGCGCAAATTCCGCCGCAGCACTCCCGCAGTGCTGACATTCCGATCGCGGTCGTCGTCATGACGTCTCCCGGCCATCGTCCGCACACGCCCATCGTGACTCTTGACGGACGGGAGACGTCATGAGCATGGAAGAGGTTAAGCCCTATGGGCGTTGCATGCCTGACTGTCATTGGCAGCGCTGTCCGATGCAATGGGTGGTGCAAGCTGCAGTGGTTTCCTGACGAGGGCTCGGGCTTTTTTTTTTATTTTTTTTTTTACAAATTTTGAATTAACTGAAAGACTACCCTGATGTAAGACTTTGTAACATTTGTCTAGCAATGTTGCTTATGGGCGTAATTATGAGATTATTACAAGTTTCGATCTTTCTCTCAAACCCCTACGAAAAAACATACTTTTTGAAAAACTTATGGCCAGATACCTCTTTTTTTTATTGCTTGTAATAGTTACAGCTATTTACCCAGTTTTTAGGGAAATTGTGCTAAAACACGCCACTATTTCTTCAAAGCTGTTTTTGTCAAGAGCAAATCCCCAACATTCCTGGGAAGGTTAAGCGGTGTGACCCTCACACCACAAACGTATTTCATTAATGCCACTTCAAACCTCCGGATTTATAGCCAGTTAATGTTGAAAGCACAAGGCATCATGTGGCCTTGTACAGCACTGTTATGCTGTTGGAGTCAGAATAGTTTCCCCATCCTCGCATCACATCTTTGTTCCAATTCGAGGCAGGTGTTTACACCACACCCCTTTCAAAGCTCACTAGCACTCACAGGATAAGAAGTGGTCCCAGGGCCAACTCTAGGGCGGTGCGATCGGTCCGAGAGCACCGGGCATTGACTTGGGGTGGGGGCGTCATTTTTGAAAATGTGTATCATCATTTTAAAAGCACCTGCTGCCTCCTTCCTGTCCTCCAGCAACTTTGACATCAGTTAAAATGTCAAGAGAAATCCCGCGATTAATCGTCTTCCTGGAAAGAGACTGGAGGTTTGTCTAGTGGAAATTTTGACTCATCCTGAGGTAGCGCAGAGGGTTCAAATGCCTGCTGCTAAGAAAGTGTACCATGCAGATAACGAAGTGCATATAATGTAAATAGGTCAGTGGGTTACTGCCTCTGTCAGAGAGCTCCTTTTGTTACTGGTCGTTTATAAGTCAAAATCCTAATGTAGAACATTGAGCTAGAGCTGCATGCAAACTGCAAGGTATATGTTAGAGCTATAGGTTTTTTTGCCCAGTCTTTCATTATGCTAATCTAGTGAAAAGGGTTCATTTGGATAGAAAACAAGTCTTATTATGAAAGAGAACCCTTAACAAGGATGTTGCGTTTTAAATTCTGAATATGTGCCTTTCCTAAATAAGAACTTTAACTACATTGCCTACCAGTATCGGGGACATGCCACTCCTACACTACACTACACTACATGCATTTCCTAGGCACTGATTTACACAGATAGGATGGTCTCGGTGCAATGTGTGTGGTATAAAATGCTCTGATACCTTACACTGGTATGAGTGGTGCTGAACTAAATGAATCTGAGAGACAGTGGTTATGGAGACTCGAGAGGCTGTTAAAGGGTGCTAGTGAGGGAATCCGTGGCAGAGGTGGTCATTGGGGGAGTGCCAACAGACATTGTCGCGCAGGGCGCCACCAGCGCTAAAGCTGGCCCGGAGTGGTCCATACTAGCACGCCAGGGCCAGGCTAGTAGCGGCATGCGAAGGCGTGGCTACTTTCAGCAATTCCAATCAACACTATCGAGAGCCGTTTTGGATTTAATAGTCGAAAAATTAAAAGAAATGTATACAATAGTGAATCCTATTACTCCATAAACTAACCAACTATCCCAAGAAACCAATCGCAATTTTGGTGCCACCAATTGACTGCTCTCATTTTGCCACCATTTGTTTGCAGGCTGAGGCACACACAAGGGACTCACTCCAGGGATCGGTTAGGCGCGGGTGGTACCTCCTCAACGCCTGAAGATGGGGAGAGGATGTGGTCCGTCGGCTGCGCTGCCGACTTTGGTGCTGGAAAACAGGGTTCGAGCCGCGGGGTCGCGTCCACATCCTGTGATTTTGGGCCTGAATGTGTAACGTAACGGTGCTGATGTAAAGCGCTCCAATACCTTCGGGTCGAGTTCGCGCTATAGAAATCTGCAAAAAACATAAAAAGCCTACAAATCGACGTAGCCTGCTTAGGATAAGTACCGACACATGTTTGAGCACCTTGTACCTCCAAAAGTACCTTTGAGGAACACAAAACAATTTAATATGAATGAGAACTTAACACGGTGTGAAAAACGAATTCAATCTGAAGAAGTGTTTTGCGTGACTTGATGACAGAGCGCCATTGTCTTCTGTGTGTTATTGCTGCGGCAGATGGCAGCGGCAGGAAGTCGCCCCCTTCCCACCCCTCCCCCCCTCCCACGAGGCCAGTCTTCCACTGAAACATGTTTATCTGTTTTGAATGGAGTGCTGGTAAGAGGAAGCCTTTGTGAAGCGAATCCGATTTCAAAGATCCATTTTCTTCTGCTGCGATGTTCAGAAAAACGCACTATGAGATGAGCATCCGAGAAGGGCCAGAACCGCTTGAAGAGGCTCTTGCCGACCTGTTAGCTGCAACCAAATGGGGCCAAACTGCAAACAATTAACTCAAAATAGATAGTGCCACCATGTACCTGTAAAAAAACCATTCTTGCCTTATTAGAATTCGACTTTACCTTTTCAACATTTAATTACATGTATGTCTGAGCTAAATAGTGCAATTCGCCGGGTATATGGAGAACAATGTCTCTGCCACTGCCTTCTACCGTGATGCGTTAACAATACAAATAATGCATGCAGCAGTGCCGATCTGGGTTTCCCATTGGTTTATTCCTGTTTACTCATAAATGTTTGCGCTCATACAGGCCTCCTTAGTGTGCACATTCTATGGGCTCCGCAGGCGCTTTGTCACAATGGCACCTAAGGCGCTGAGCCCTGTTTGAGAAGAGGAGCGCAAGAGGCCAGGGACAATCACCTGCAGAGGGACCGCCCAGAGAGTGGTTCTGGTAACAACTCCAAGCCAAGAGACCAGTGGCGTAAAGAACTTGAGGGCGTCCCCCTGCAAGGTACATGGAGGGGCCTCCACTCCGGATTTAATCAGGCGCTCTTAGGCCAGAGTACTGTGCTGAGGGGGGCTTCGTGCAGCTCAGGGGACCCCAGCACTGCAGGGGCTGCGGGGGCCTGTATTATGCCAGTGGAAGGGATGCAGCCTGTAACTGAGGGAGTGCTGCACCCAGGAGGAGCCGCGCATGTGCCTCGCCAGCCCTCTGTGTGCAGAGGAGGCTCAGGACTCTAGATAACTAAAGAGGGAAACCGAGCAAGAGAAAACCGAGGCATCAAGCAGAAGTTACGTGTGCTGGCTATTACACACGTCAACGCGTCATAGTGAGACGTTCACATCAGACATTTTGGTTGACACTCTAGTCATTTACTCCAGGAAGACTGTTTCTGGCCGATGCTGGCGTGACTGCGCAGATTACCAAGGTAGATATTTTTAAAACCTGCACCTAATTCAGCACATTAGCTATTTTTCACAGCTCTGGGGGTATTTTAGCTCAGTTAGAGGACTTCTTAATGTGTTTTAGCCCAGTGTGTGTTTTTGTGTGCGTGTGTGCTATTACGCTCATTTACGCCTATAAGAGCAGGACGTTCACATCAGCCATTTTGATTGGCGCTCTAGTCTTTCACTCCTGGAAGGCTATTTCAGACCAATACTGGTGCAGCCCTGAGGCGGGCACGCACAGCGTGCCAAAGGAAAACCCCATCTGCGCCCGTCCGCACACAGCGCCAGCTACGCTGCCGGTGTCACCCCAGATGTACGGAGGACCTCTTGTTGCCTGCATTGGACCCAGGATTTGCTATACAATAAACCAACTGATACATATTGGTAAACAGTTGAAAAACTCTCCCTTAAGGGCTACTTTTGTAGGGTAAAGCCTGGGCTCCATCCACGTACTAAAAGAAACCTGTGCTCTTGAGGTGTGGCCTACTGAATGCAGGGTCACTAGTGAAACATACCACGGAAATCCATCTGACACTTGAGTCTGGGGACTGGGATGCACGGTTTATACCAGAGACCTGGAACACCCCCAGCATAGCAGCAGATTTAGGTTTGGCTTGCCCACCAGGGTTCAAAGCTCTCCATAAACTATGGGCAACTAAAAAGGAAGGAGTAGGAATCATTTATAATGAAACATTTAATATTTCCACACTCACTTGATGAGTTAGGCGGTCCTGAAATACTGGGTTTTACCCTGGAAACAGAAAAAAGCAGTGCCTTTTCAGGCGTTTTATGCCATAGACCTTATAATAAAAAAAAAAGGGAGCTAGAAGGAGCAGTCATCCATTCTTCTTCCTAATTGTATATCTTGAATCATAAGGGAATGGATCACTTGTAACTGGAAATAGGGGTCTTTTTGGTCGTTATCTGAACCACTTAATACCTAAATAGGTATTATGAGAACCCTCAATCACGTATTTTTGGTGGTATTGGCGGTGTATCTTGGTTCTCCGCCTTATGAATACGTGTAAGCATTATCATCGGGTCTCTTGTGTGTTATGCTTCCTCCACCTGGAGGCACCGGCTAATTCGCAGTAGTGATCAGAGATATTGGTGCAAAAAAGGTGCAAAATAACGTGAAAAGTTGACGTTAAAAATGTCTTACCGGTACTACCTTCAAAAAGCAAAATTTATTCTGTCAGGTGTATTGGTAGACTTCTAAAAAATGGGGGTGCAGTAGGTCAAATTATGTAACCCCAGCACTATAAGGTGTCCAAATCAAAAAATGGTCGACATGTTTCTGCCCTTCTAGCGCCCCTGGAGGGGGTCGTTGGGCATTCCTCAGGACCTAGCTCGTACGAGCCCTGCAAGCCAGCGTCAGCACAAGTCGTGCATAGCCCACAAAGGAGGCTACGTGCTCACGGTGGCAAGGCAGCAGCCGCAACACGGATGCGCCCAAAAGGAAAAGAATAACCTTAAGATACTGATGTATTCATTGTTTATGGAAATTACCATAAACCCCCTTCTCTGAACTGGAGAATACCGGTTCACACATTCACTAGGTCCTGAGGAATGCCCAACGACCCCCTCCAGGGGCGCTAGAAGGGCAGAAACATGTCGACCATTTTTTGATTTGGACACCTTATAGTGCTGGGGTTACATAATTTGACCTACTGCACCACCATTTTTTAGAAGTCTACCAATACACCTGACAGAATAAATTTTGCTTTTTGAAGGTAGTACCGGTAAGACATTTTTAACGTCAACTTTTCACGTTATTTTGCACCTTTTTTGCACCAATATCTCTGATCACTACTGCGAATTAGCGGTTGCCTCCAGGTGGAGGAAGCATAACACACAAGAGACCCGATGATAATGCTTACACGTATTCATAAGGCGGAGAACCAAGATACACCGCCAATACCACCAAAAATACGTGATTGAGGGTTCTCATAATACCTATTTAGGTATTAAGTGGTTCAGATAACGACCAAAAAGACCCCTATTTCCAGTTACAAGTGATCCATTCCCTTATGATTCAAGTTATGCCATAGACCTCCAGGGCCTCCAAATACATATTATTCCCTGATAGAAGTGTTCTACACAATATACGCTTGCAAACTTCAACTTTTTTATCTTGGAGGACGTATGGGCACACGGGAACCTCTCACCCCTCTTAAAGGACTGCTGGGATCTTGTGAGATTCTAGGTCTACAACAAGTACATAGCCCCACTCATCGGGCTGGACATACTCTGGATCTTATATTTGCCCCAAATGGGCTAATTTTAGCAAAATATATTCTGCCGTTGCAGTGGACAGATCATGCTCTAGTCTCATTTCATATACTAATGAAGGGTCATGTTCCCCCAAGCTGGTTACTATGCCAACAAGGATAGGAAAGACATGCCATAAATCAAATAAGCGAAACATGAAGTCACTTGTCAACCTAACAACTTTGACCCCCAAGAACTCAGTGGCGGTCAATTACTTAGCATAAGAGCATGAGATACTTGATACACTGGACAAAGTGATTCCCCTTACCGGACAAAGTGATTCCCCTTACCAATCTGAAACTTCGGCATAGACCATCTGTGCCCTGGCATAATGAATCACTAAAAATGCTTACAATCGCTTGTAAGAAGCTAGAAAGAAAATGGTGGAGTGGCTACACTGAAGCAGATAAAAAGTGTTTAAAGACCTTGCAATGTGATGTGATTACAAAAGAGAGGTCGGCAAAGCTAAGGCTGAATATTATGCAAATACAATCCTCGCAGCGACAAATGGCACAAAGGTCTGACAGCCTTCAGTAACTACCAAATCCTGCATAAAGCAGGCAGTCACATTGTCGCAGGAACTCTGCGATGATCTTGACGACTTCTTTGATCAGGAGATCAGCAAGATATTGGAGGAACATCGGTGATCCTACACAGATAACACCTTCTGGAGTGAATACCTCAGCATACTTGGAAAAGGTAGCTAGAACATGCAATATCTACAGCTGTACTGAAGCACCAGTGCTAAGTCCCAACACGATCCAAAATACAATAGATTTTTGGGAGAGCTCGGTCGGTAGATTTGACTCCTTTGAAGCCATCTCGGAGGAATGCTTCCAACTCATTGCCAGGTCTATCACTTTGTAATCTCTGCTTTTTCTCCTACCTCCTAGGGTGTGGAAGAGCTAGGAGATGAACTCACCCTCCCCACATTGCAGCTATGCAATCAATCCTTGGACTCAGGGCTTGAGCCACATGTATGGAAGACAGCACTAGTTACCCCACCCCCCCTTCTAAGGAAATCCTCAGCTGACCCTTTTGTCCAGTGCAACTACAGGCCCATATCGCTCCTCCCTTTCCCCATGAAAACAGTAGAGCAATATGTAAGCGGGCGGCTATCCCCATACCTGAATTCCCTCCTCAAGGATGAACAATTTGGTTTCCAACCTGGACATGGCACTGAATAAGCCCTACTCATTGCCGTGGACGAGTTGAGGTTGAGGGTAGACAGCAGCCAGTCGACAATCTTAAGAATGCTTCGCTTGTCGAATGCCTTTGACATGGTCAACCACAGAATCCTTTTGGCCAAACTAACCTCAATCGCAGTGGCGGGAACAGTGCTTTAGTGGATGGAATACTACATATTGGATTTGTGTCAGGCTGTTGCCCTGCCCCCATACCGCTCTGAACTACAAAAGCCTGCGACAGGGTGTCCCACAGGGCTCAGCCCGATCCTGTTTAGCATCTATATGAGACTACTCATTGCCTTCATAAAGGGACACATCAGGCTGGTCAATTATGCGACTACACCCAACTGATCCTATCCCTTCCTAACAACCAGGACGAAACAGTGGTGGCTTTTCAGAAAGGCATGTCAGAAATTGTTAACGGGATGAATGCAAATTTACTAAAGCTAAACAGAGATAAAACTGAATTCTTATGCTGCTCAACAAGCAGAATCCCCATGACACCTCCCCCTAACTTTTGGCCTCTTTTACCTGGAGAATAGCTACAGCTATCGGACACAGTCGGCAACCTTGGGGTTGTGTTTGATGACGAGCAATCTCTGGAGAGCCATGTCACAAAAATTGAATTCACTTGCTTTGCACTCCTTCGTGGTCTAAGAAAGGTGTTACCACTGCTGCCCACCCAAGCCAAAGTCTTGGTGGAGCGTGGTGTCATACTCAGCAGATTAGACTATTGCAAAGTCCTACTACTTGGAGCTCCTGAATACTTGGTGAAGAGATTGTATAGAGTACAAGTGGCAGTGACAAAACTGGCGTTGAACCGATGGAGTAGATCTACAGCATCTAATGCCCTGAAGGAACTGCACTGGCTTCCTCTGAAGCAGAGGATCATCTTCAAAGCCATGTACGTGGTGCTCAAGGCACTACAGGGAAAAGGCCCAGTGCCTTTACAATGCAGACTGAAATTATACATGTCTGGGAGAGAACTTCGTTGTGGCTCTGCAAATTTTGTCTGCATTAACAAATTGCGCAGGTCAAGACCAGGAGGTCAGGCCTTCACAGTCAAAGCAGCCCAGCTGTGGAATGAGCTACCACACTTACGGAGGGCCTCTACTGAGCTGTTGTAATTCAGGAACGCCTTCAAGACCTGGCTATTTCCAAAGCAACCAGACTTGGTTCTGGTGCTTGTGCATATTACCAGCAGTATAGTACCTATATGTAGGGTTAGCGCCAGGATATCAGTTTGGCAACAGTAACACTCTCCAAATACATAAAATAAAATAAATACGTCTGGGTGGGATTCTCCAAAGTATACAGAAGGAGGGGGTGAAAGGTGGAGGTAGCACCAAAAAGCTTGGCCAAATAAGGAAACAGTGAAGTGTGAAGGTGGCTTCCAAAAATACCCTGCATTATTCTGCCAGTGATTACTACCACTTTTAGAGGCAGATGCAGTTACAGGTTAGCCATCTGAAGTGATGATAAATAAATCAGACAATAAATGGATACACAGAGGGGAGTCACTAAGATAGCGAATTTGTTACTTCCCAAAAGGTAATTTTGATGAAATCCAATCCAATGAACTGCTGCTGGGAAAAGCAATGGGGTGTATACGGGCAGCCACTCACTCCACCATCACCATGTCCACAAAATATCTAGATTAAGGCATACTCATTGCTATGCAGAAGACATAATATACCGTCAAACTGTTCTTTCCAAAGCTTTGACAAATACAAATTCATCAAAAGCTCCATCAAGCTCTGCCAATGCACCTCCACACCGAGCTATACAGAGCTCTTCAAATTCACATCCATCCGGAGCTTAATGGGCTGCGTCAATGCACCTTTTCAATTAACTGTCCAAGACCTCTGCTAATGCACATCCTTCCTGAGTCTCACAAAGCTCTGCTAGTCCACCTCCATACAAAGTACTCCAAAGCTGTGCTAATGGACACCCATCCTAAGCCGTAACAAGCTGTCAATGCTCCTCCATACCAATACATCCAGCGCTCTGCTAATGCACATGCATATTGAGCATCAATTAAGTCTGCCAATTGAACCCCATCCTGAGCTGTTCAGAGGTCTGCTAAAGCAAATCTATCCTGAACTCCACCAAATTCTGTCAATGCACCTCCATACTGAGCCCTATAGAGCTCTACTAATGCATAGCCACCCCGAGAGCCACCGAGATCAGACAATGCACCTTCCCCCGGAGCTGTTCAGGGCTTTGCTAATGTACGTCCAACTTGAGACCCACTGACCATTGCCAGAGCTTCTTCAACCCAAAATTTTCAGAAACACATTACAAAGCAGCTGTATCAGAGAGCCAAAGAGCCCAGACAATATAACTCCATTCTGTGCCTCGGCAAAGACAACTGGTGGTGCACCTCAACCACCCCAAACCATAGGACAGAGTTTCTAATGCACCAGCAAGTGTGCGAAACACAGGGCTCTGCCAACGAACATCCTCCATAAGCCCTACAGTGACATATCGATCCAAGCCCATTATCAGCCCCACCAAATCTCTTACAATGCACCGCCATCTTGAGTCCTCAGTCCCTGCCTGCCCTTCCTCTTCCTTCATCTACCCCTTCCTTTCTCACTTTGCCACCTTGCCAACTCTAATTCTTCCCTTTATCTCCGACCCACACATATCAGCTCCCGCCCATACGAAAGTCAGCACATGTCTGTGCTTGCCTATACCCCTCCTCTGCCCCTCCTAGTTTCCTTTACTGTCCTGACTGCTCAACTCTGGCTGTTTTTCCGATCTCACCTGGCCTGTTACGGGTGGTCCAGCTCTACTCCCTTCACTAACATGCCTGCTATCTGCTTACTTCACTCCCTGCTTCACTGCCTTCAGCCGAATCCCACCAACTGCATTTGATGCCCCACCTGGTTCATCTCAGCCAGGCTCCACTCCCCCTCATAAGCTCTCCCTAGTGTTAGTTCAGACCCCTCGTTGTAACAGTCTGCTCACTGCTCCATACCACACCTCTCCCTGCACTCTGCGTTTATTCCCCCAACCATTAACTCTTCCTGTATTTCACTGCCCACACTACCTCAGGTGGATCCCCTCATCTCCCACCTCCTGTCCCTCACTGACCCCTCTCCTGATAAAGATAAAAATGTCCTTTAAAATAAACTATTTATAGCCCAAGCCTTCAATGGAGTGCGACCAGAGACTGCAACTCTTTACCTCTCAGCATACACACCACTACCTCACTGCCAATCTTTAAATCCAAAATGAACGCCCTTCTCCTTTAAAGACATTTTAGTCAATGTCTTTGATTCCTACAATAACTAGCCAACTTTGTTTTTGCACTGATCTGTTACTTGAGGCTTAAATCTCTATTATTTGACACCTTCCAAACCAATCACCTGCTGACTTTGTGCCAACTTTTTACTTCTGAATGAGCACAGGGTGAGGTAGGGTACAGTAGAGGAACTCCGTGTGGGGGTCCCTTAGAAGAAGAATCACTCATTCATTCATCCATCCACCCCCTCACTCATCTATTCATTTATACTCTCTCTTGTTGATCCACCTACCCCTCCCTGCGCTCATCCTCATCCATTCATTCATGAATTCTTAGTTCAATCCATCCGGTCACATTCACTCACGTCATCCTTACACAGTGATGAAACAACTCCCAAAATGATCCATCATAAAACAAATGATTGCAAAAAAGCCAGACCTATAGGATTTGTCAATGAGTTCGATTGACACCACACTACTGTAAAGATGTACCATAAGGTAGTCAGATTCCATTTCGCACCACTAAATCGATTCTTACAGTGATGTTCAGATGTACATGGATACTGTGAAATACGTTGTTATGAAAGGTTCACCTTTTTAAAGTCACTCCACTGGACAATAATAGATCCAGGAAAAAAACAGTTAAAAAAAAATGATAGTGACAAAAACAGAGCCTTCCAACACTGCGTACCTGTGTCACTTCCGGTCCCAGTTGATAGCGCTGGCATGGTTCCACTTTGACAGTCGATCACAGGAACGCAAGAATGGCTCTCGGCAGCCAGAAGGCAGCAGCCCCTTCCAGCTCAGCTACCTGAAGCCAAGCCGTCGCCAGAGATTTATGCAAACTCGAAGCTTCCTCCTAGAAAGAACAGGCACAAATCTACAATAAAGAGGACTGTTGAACTTTAGAATACAGCAGCTTAAACATGTCAAAAGACTTTTTAAAACGTCATTTTTTTCATGGCTTGCAATGTCTAGCAATCTGCCTTTACCAAATAAAAAGCGCAACTATCCTTCGGAAAAGGAGAGTGAGCTAAGGAGATTTTGATTTAGATTTGAGTTCTTCATTGAACCAAAAAGTTATTTTGTGTTACAAGAATGTAAAGAGAAGTGTAGCGTGATTAATAAAACAATGCGCCGGGGAAGCCAGTTCTCTCCCCAATGAAACGCGTGGCCTCTCCTGCCCCCTGCCACTACCTCCTGGCTTCAGACTGCCCGGGAGGGGCTCGCGCTCACCTTGGAAGGTTGAGGGGTCTTGGCGGGAAACGCAGACACCGAGCAGGCCTTTGCCAGCCGCACATAATCAATGCGACGGGCTCGGCCCCGAATTACAGGCTTCGTTAGAACACTATTATATTTATATTAATCAGGTAAAGACATCTCCAAACGTTTGGCTCCTGTAGACAGGATTACTCACCCCGCCGCCTGCTCCAGGCCAAGGCTTGTCGCAGTCTATAATCGTCATTCGGGGGTTGACGGCTGACCATGCCGTTCACACCAACACTCGGGCGATGTAAACATTGTGGTTACGCCTGTGGCCCTAGCATTTAAAACTCACTTGTCAGTATGCTTTAGCTATAACAGAATAGGAGGGACTGTCATTGAGAGCGCCCTACCCTCGAATGACAGCCCCCAAAACGGAGCCTCCTCCTTGATATGGAAGGGAGGGAATGCATCAGTTTGAGGCTATATCACGCCTCGGCACCTTCTAAGGGAGCATTT
This sequence comes from Triturus cristatus, assembly GCF_964204655.1. NCBI lineage: Eukaryota > Metazoa > Chordata > Amphibia > Caudata > Salamandridae > Triturus > Triturus cristatus. Next base: position 430,310,098 of record NC_140593.1, read on the forward strand.
TGCTCCATCAATCGCAACTAAGACTAGACTCCAAAGAGGTTACCCCAAAGTCTGGATGAGGCAAAGTTTCCCAACATTGCTGGCAATTTGAGGTCCGCTCACGCACGGCATCAGTACACAACTGATATACTCAAGAAGGTAGTTTCATAACCGCAGGTATAGAGCAAGCCCAGTTACAACTTTTTCCACAGTAATCTATAACACAATCCTTTACCATTGGTCGGCTGAGAGGGTGTTTAAACTACCTTAACGTAGGCCTATCACCAGTGTCATCACGTATAACATTAAGAGAACATGCAACCGCGAGCCCGCAACTCGACGTTCACAATATTCTTTTATGGCCTGACAGAAGTATGGGCATGTGAGATTAGAGGGAAGGGTTCCCTGGAACGGCTTTGTTTCCTCATGGATGAGCCTGGGTTGGCAAGTTGGATATGAAGTCTTACTGGATTCCGACAACCACAGACATTGTGGCTTCATACATTCATGTTGCACTTGGCCTTCTTTGAAGGGTCACCCCCAAACCTTTTGCCTTCAACCATATTTACCGGAATTAATTTTTTGTTGGCATTAGGACTCTGTGCACGTTACCATTGCTAACTACTGCTAAAATTCTTGCACTCTCTCCTTTATGTTTAAATCTCTTTATTAAATACCAACAAAAACCAGCAGCATCCATAACAGTCCATGCATACGCCTACAACCACAGGGGCCGGCAAGTATCACATGGAACAACTTCTTCCCCTGGGACCCCCGTAGACCCTGTCGCCCTGTCAAGGTGATATCCCGCGTCTCCCCGGCCCCTCGTAGCATTCTCTAGGAGGTTCTCCGTTACCCGTGGACTATGTGCCAGTAAACTTTCAACCCTCCCCCCCTTCCCCCCTCCCCCCCCTGCACCCCCCCCCCCGTCCATAGCTGATGTCCAAGGACCCTGCTCCCCGCTACGTCATCCATCCGTACCTCCCTACGCAAGGGGCCTTACCCAGCCTGTCCTTCCGGTTCCGAAAGCCGTAAGAGTTTGAGGTATCTAGGACATGTCAGTTCCCTGAATTCGGTGGCGAGCAAAGAAATAAACGGCCTCCAGATCTCCCTATATTGCTCGACCTCCCCCCGTGCTGTCAGAGACATTTTCTCCATTCCCAGCACATACCACAGTCTGTGCAACCACCCTGTGACCGTAGGGAGTGTGGGTGTGCGCCAATGTGTGAGGATGTTTTGAATGGCTGAGCCTAGCGCTATCGCAATTTGCCTCCCTCTACGAGACCTGAGCGGGTACATCAATGCGTTGGGGAGGCCCAATAGGATGTAGGCCGGCAGACGTGGTAACTCAAATATCAAACTGGGAGTCAACCGTGTCCAACACTTCCTTCCAATAATCCCCCAGTCGCGTGCATTCCCACAATATGTGGGTCAATGTCCCTGCCTGCTCGCACCCCCGCCAGCATCTCGAGTCTTTACTGCTGTCCATAGCATGAATGCGTGCCGGAGTGTAGTACCAATACAGAGACACCTTCGTGAGGGTCTCTGTCAGGCCTGTGTGATACGCCGAGTGTCGTGCCCTATACGCAATTTGCTCCCACTCCTTATGGCTTAGTGCCCTACCGAGTTTCGCCTCCCAGCGCACCCGGCCCGGGTGATAAAAGTGCGAGGAAGGCAGCTGGAGAAATTTATAGAGATCACTTATAAGCTCCGCGTCGGACGTCCGGGTCATAAGCCAGCGCTCATATGGGAATAGTCTCCTATCTGCGGTCTCCCGCACCTGAGGGCTCAGCGCCCAGTGTCGGGCCTGCAGATACCTCATTCTCTCCGTCTCGGGTAACATATATTCCTGCCTAAAGCTCGAGAAAGGGATAATCCCCTCTGAAGTGTACAGGTGGCACAGCGCTCTGCAGCCAGCCGCCCTCCAATGGGCAAACGCTCCCCTCTGCATCCCCGGTGTAAAGTCCGGGTTGTCCACCAGGGGCGTCAGCGGGGACGGAAACGAGGTCAACCATTATGCGAGGTTTGTGGCGTCCCACGCCCTCAGTGGCACTCTGGTGACAAAAGAAGCATAGAGGTTAGCTGGGTGATAGGCCCGTCTCAGGAACGGCACTTCCTGCAATGGCCGACCCGCCACCGCCTGGTCCTGGAAGAGCCAGTGTTTGTCTGACTCCCACTTGCTCCACTCCACCAGGTGTCGCAGCTGAGCTGCTTGAAAATATTTGCGGAGATCCGGGACGCCGAGGCCCCCCTCCTCCGGCGCCAGCAGGGAGAGCGCCCGCCGCAGTCTCGGTTTCTTTCCCTGCCACACAAACCTCCCCAGCTCCGACTGCATCCTCCGGATCCACCCAACCGGCGGCGTCAACGGGAGCGCCCGAAACAGATAGAGTATCTGAGGCAGGGCAGTCATTTTAATGGCTGCCACTCTGCCCAGCAACGACAGGGTACCGCGGTCCCACCGAGCCAATTCATCCCGTATCTTCCTGCCTAGGGTCGTGTAATTGACCGCCGTCATCTCCGGCAGGGTGGGGGCCAGCTGTATCCCCAGGTACGGGATCGTGTCTGTAGACCAGATTATCGGGGCTAGACGCTGCAGACGCGCCCGGGTCACCGGCGAAAGCGACAGGCCAAGGGCCACTGACTTCCCCATATTCATCTTAAATCCAGAAACCACCGCGAACGCGGCCAGCTCCTCGAGGCACGCCGGCAAGGCCCGGAGCGGTTCCTCCAAAGAGAAGATCACATCGTCTGCGTATAGGCTGACTGCGTGGTAGAACCCACCCATTTTCACTCCTTTCACCTCTGGGTTGTCCCTAATACGTTGCGCGAACGGCTCCATATACAGGGCAAACAGTATGGGCGATAGCGGGCAGCCCTGCCTCGTGCCCCTTTCAATGTTAAAGCTCCCGGAGCTGCAGCCATTAACCCTCACCACCGCGGTTGGAGTCCCGTAGCAGTTGAATATCATGTTACGGAATTTATCCCCTATCCCCACTTTCTCAAGCACTTGTTCTAGGTAAGGCCAGTGCACCCGATCGAAGGCCTTCTCGGCGTCTACCGCCAGGAGCATTCTCTCACCTCGAATCCGTGCCGCCTTTTCTATAATGTGCACGATTCGTTTGGTGTTGTCCACCGTCTGCCGCCCGGGGACGAAGCCCGCTTGATCTGGACCTATAAGCCCCGGCAGCAGGGGGGCCAATCGGGACGCCAGGATCCTCGTATATACCTTTAGATCCACATTCAATAAGGATATCGGCCTGTAGGAGCCACAATGGGAGCAGTCTTTCCCCGGCTTAGGGATAACCGTCAGTGACGCCCTCAGCAAATCCCGCGGCATAGTACCCTGTTCTGCGAAGGTGTTGAAGAGGCGTGTGAGGATCGGTGCGAGTGCAGTGCAGAACGTTTTATAGAAGAGGGCGGTAAATCCATCCGGTCCCGGAGATTTACCGATCTTAAGTTTGGCTATGGCGGAGATCACCTCTTCCACTCTAATGTCCCTGTCAAGACCCTCCGCCTGCAGCGGTGTCAACGTGGGCAGAGAAACCGAATCCAGATATCCCTTTGTGGCGCGCCCGTCCGGGGGGTCCCCAGCATAAAGGTCCGCGTAGTATTGGCGGAAAGCGTCCGCGATGAGGCCATCCTCCGTGACTGTCGACCCGAAGGGTCGGTGATCCCCTTCACCCGGTGCTTCTGGCGTGCCACCCGGAGCTTGCTCGCAAGCAAGCGGCCGCACCGATCCCCCCCAGTGTAGTAGGCATGCTTAAGGCGGAGCGCCGCGTATTCCGCTCTGTCCATATCCAAAGCGACAAGGGTCTTTCTTGCTCCTTGGAGCTGCCGCCATATCCGGGGAGCCCCGGTTCGGCGATGCACGTGTTCCAACTCCCTGACCTTCTGCGTGAGCTCCTCCCGTTTGCTACGTGTATGTGCATTATCCGCCGCCGAGATCGCAATGAACTCCCCCCGCAAGACTGCCTTCAGGGCAGCCCATTGCGTCGCCCTGGAGGTTTCCGTATTCTCATTGTGGGATTGGTATTCCCGAATCGCGGCAATCACCTGTTTGATGACGTCCCCTCTGTATAGTAAGGTGTCCCGAAGGCGCCACACTCTAGGGGCGGTATTCACCGGCGGCATCGAGAAGACAGCCGTCACCAGGGCATGGTCCGACATGGAGATTACTCCTATGTCCGCCGCTGTAGCCAGCACGCTGACCGGCTCGGTCACTAGGAAGTGATCCAGCCGTGCGTAGGTTTTGTGGGCATGTGAGTAGAAGGTGTAGTCCCGTTCTGTCGGGTGCAGGTGACGCCACAGATCCCGCAGTCCCATGTCTATCAGCTGTTCCTTGCTACCCGCCGAGAACTCCCCCGCCTGCTGCGACCGCTGGGCGGATCTATCCAGCGTCGAATCGAAGACTAGGTTAAAGTCTCCCCCTATAATTACGTGTCTGTCCGGAGCAGCCGCCACCTCCCCCAGCGCCGCCTCAAGAAATCGATCCTGCCGGTCATTCGGGCTATATAGAGATCCAATTGTGATGGCTGTGCCCGCCACCCGGAACCGGTAGACCAACAAACGGCCCCGCAGCTCCGCAAGCTTGTGGAGGACCTCTCCCTGAAATCGCCGAGCTACCAATATCGCCACCCCCGCTGTTTTGGTATTATTAGAGGAGAAGAACTGCGTGGGGAATTTGTGAGAGCGCAGTCTGGCGCAATCCCTGGGCAAGAGGTGCGTTTCCTGAAGTAGACAGATGTCTGCCTGCGTGTTGTCCAATAAAGAGAGTACCGCCCGCCGTTTGGTCGGATTGTTAAGGCCCCGCACATTCAGCGTCACTATTTTAAAATTCACGGGTGACATGTAGTAGTAAAGCCTCTCCCGCTCCGTGCTCCCCCGGTGTCAAATGGCATTTCCATGAGGTCGCTGCGCCTGTCTGGCCCCTTTTCCCTGTCTTGCAATCTGTCCTGCTTGGGACGGTACCTCCACCCCTCCCCGTGACCTACCATCTTAGTTCCCCTTCCCGGTGTGGTGCCCACTCTTCCCTCCCTTCCGCGCCGTAACGTCAACTGCCCCCTCCCCCTCCCCCCCTCCCGCCCCCCAGCCCGTGCCCCCGAATCAAACCAACAACTGCCCCAACAAAACCCCCCGCCCTAACCCCAACACTTGCATCTGCATAGTCCAAGTCCGGTCCTCTAGAGGACAAGTCTTCGGTAACTCTCTCCAGTGGGCGTTAGACCACTTACCCCCCCCCTCCGCCAGCCCCCCCTCCCCCTCCCCCCCGTACCCCGAACCTGAAAGCTGGTGTGTCCTCTTGTGATCTCCCCCCGGAGCAGTTCTTAAGCCGTTAATGCGACGTCACTGTCATTGGGGCCAGCGCTCCCGGCCACCTCTGGATCTGCACTGTCCCCTTCTGCCCGGACGGCCTGTACTCCTGGCATCGTCGGGCGGTCCCGAGAGCGCCTCCCAGACACCCACCGCCAGTCTCCACCTCTGGCGCGCCCTCGGCGCGGCGGGGGCGCCTCCTCCTCTCCTTCTGGCAAGCCCAGAATTCCGCGGGTTTCCCGCAGGGAACGCAGCTGGTGCTGGACTCCATTCCACCGAAAGATGAGCCTGAAGGGATGCCCCCAAGCATAGGGCACCTGGTTTTCTCGTAGAAAGTCGGTGGCCGGTTTGAACGTCCTCCGTTTCTGGAGCGTGATTGCCGACAGGTCCTGATAGAGGGCCACCGAGTGCCCACGGAAGGTCAGGGGCTGCCGTCTCCGCGCCTCCGCCATGATCCGCTCTTTGAGTGGGAAGTCTGGTAGATAAGCTAAAATGTCCGGGGCCGGCGCTGGTCCTCTCCGCTGTGCTCTCACTCTGTGTGCCCTGTCGATTCGGACCTGGAACCCCTCTGGCTCCCCCAGGACTTCCCGGAACAGCGCCCCCAAGTATCCTGCCATGTCTGTTCCCTCTTCTGACGATGGGACCCCTCGGACCCGTATGTTGTTTCGCCGAGACCTGTTTTCCAGGTCTTCAGCATGGGACTGGAGATCGATCTGCTGGTCCCGCAGTCTCAATACCTCTTGTCGCAAGTGTTCGATCTCCTCGTCTCGTCGGAGGCCAGTCTCTTCCACCATGGCCACTCGCTCACCTAGGCCGTCCACTTCCCGTTTAATTTCCCGCACCTCACTGGCCACTTCCTTCTTCAGGACTTGAAAATCCTCCCGTAGAGATCCGAAGAGGGATTCCATAAAGAATCTGGTGAGCGGGGCCTCCCCTCCCTCGGGGTCTGCTGCCGTTCCAGGGGCCTGGGGTGACCGCTGCCCCCTTTCCTGCCGTTGCGACTGCCGGCCCAACATCTCAGGAAGAGTACGCTCTCCCTTCCACCCGCCTCTGCTACCAGCCATGGCCGCTGGGTCGGGGGGGCCGGTCTCGATCGCTTTGTTGATCCGGCGCCGGGCCTGCTCCTGGGGGCGTCCCGTGCCCGAGTGTTCCTCTGGGCCCCCTGTTCTTTGACCTCCGGCCTCCCCTCTTCAGGACTAACCTCCCAACACGGCTGTCTGTGGTCGCTGTGCCCAGCTGCGCTCCCCTGTCGGTCCTCCCTCGGCGCTCCGATCGGTCTCCTGGTGGTCCCAGACCCCGCTGACTCGTCTCTTCTGCCCCGTCTGCTGTCTTCGCTGCACCGGGTCGTCCCCGCTCTCCCGGGGGCTACCCCAGTCGCCGAGTCACCACCCCGTCCTCGAAACACTGGGCCCTCCGATCTTCCTCCGGCGTAGCGCCTCTCTGGAGGGGGCCCCGTCCACGCCTCCGCTCACCCAATTGCTTCAGCCGCTGGCCTCTGCTGCCCTCAACGGCTCTGCGCCGCCATTACATCGGCCCCGGATCCATCCAGCGCGATGGCTGCTCACGCACTCACCGCTGCCGCACGGCCTTCGGGCACCGTCCACCTACAGCCGCAGGGGCACTCCACCGGACCTGCTCGCTCCCTATCCTCCTCTGAAGGGGGGGGGGTCCCACCTCTGGTGTCCCCGCCGGCGCAGATTCTCGGGCCAAGGCCTTCCTCTGCCCGTGGCTGTGGGCCTCCTCCCTGTTCTTGGCAGCCGCCTGGTCTCTCCCTGGGGCTCGTTCTCAGCAGTCCGTCCCCGTGCACCCCCCCCCCCCCCCCGGGGTCCTGGTCCGCTGCGGGTAAGTCCGCTTCCTCGCGTGCTCCCCCTCCGTCACCGATCCCGCATGGCACGGGGGGGGGGGGGGGAAGGGGGGCCCGGACGGGCGAGGAACCCCGCGTGGGCTCCGACCCCGGTAGCCTCGCCGCTCTTGCAGTCCTCTCCCCTGAGGACTCACCCGGGGGCTCCCGACACTGGGCCTCTGTCGGCTAGGGTCACGGCTTCCTTCCCCCTCGTCCGCCGACTCTCCCGGGTGGAGCTCCCTTGTCCGCTTCGGCCCGTCCGTGCAGCCTCCTCCTTCCGCGGGGCCGCTCCGCTCAGCGCGGGGCCGCTCTCGCTCCCTGGCGCGGGCTCGCTCCCCACTTCTCCTAGCGCCAGGCCTCTTCGGTGAGTCCGGGCTCTCTCGCGTCGGCCAGGCCGCGCGCGCTGCCGTCCCCTCCGGCGCTAGGCTCCGCCTCTGATCGGCCGCTCAGCTACCGCGGCCCTCCGTAGCTGCCTCGGGGCCCCCGGGTCTCCTATCTGCGTCCCCCGCAGTTCCGCCGTCCCCTCCACCCGTTAGAGCCTCAGGACGGGGGGAGATCCTGCTGCGGGGTCGGGGCTAGGGGTTCAGCAGAGCGGGAGCCGACAGAGGAAGCGTCCGCTCACTCCGCCATCTTGGCCACGCCCCTCGCACTCTCTCCTTTAAACTTTGTAAAATTGGCTTACTCCTGACTAGCATATTTAGTTTACTTGTAAGTCCCTAGTAGAGTGGCATCTCATTTAGCCAGGGATGATAGATTAAATGCTTCTAGAGAGCCTACAGCACTTATTGTGCCACCCACTTAGGTAGCCCCTTAAAGCATGCATCAGGTCTGCCATTGCAGGCTGGTGGCAGATATAAACTGCCAATTTGGCTTGGCAAAATGACCCTCTTGCCAAGCCTTAAAAACCCTTTTTATTAGACATAAGTCAACCCTAGGGTAGACCCCAGACAGCCCATACGGCAGGGTGCATTGGAATTAAAAAGTTGAACATGTACTGTCATGTTTTACATGTCCTAGTAGTGAAAAACGCACCAATTCATTTTCCACTATTGTCAGGCCTCACTCTGCCATAGAATAACATTTAGTTACCTTATTACATTTAATAAGTGCTAACGTTTGATTAGGAGCAGCTAGGAAAGTCATGTTTGGTGTCGGAGAGATTGTAATTTAAAATCACCCTTAATGGTCAAGTTGTATTTCAAGTTACAATTTTGAAAATGCCACTTTTAGAATGTTAGAAAGGTCAAAGTGCCTACAAGGGATTCATTTAGGGGATATAGTTTTCTATAACTTAATCATATATATATGTATGTATATATATATATATATATATATATATATATATATATATATATATATATATATATATATATATATATATATATATATTCACAGAAAAAACCATAGGTTTCAGGCACGTTATAGTTAGGAATTAGCATTTAAAAAACCTCAGAAATTCACTGAAAAAACCATAGGTTTCAGGGGTGTTATAGTTAGCTGGACTTTTCACTTGTACAAAACCATTGAAATTCCCCCGTTATAGTTAGTTCAGCTAACTATAACTCGCGCGCCCGCAATGCAGTGCTGATGACGTCACATATTACATCACTCATGACATGGTCAGTGACATCACTCATGACATCACTGATGACATTTCAAATACCCTCAACTTTTTTAGACGGATACTGGAGGTAACTGAGTCTGACTAACCAGTCCTAGAGCCAGTGCTATGTTAAAAGACACTTAGAATACAGTGAAAACACCTACATACACTAGGGAACATTATGCGTTGGGGTCCCCCTGTGATTAGCATGACCTCCTCTGTAAGCCTCTAGTATATAATAGGGCAGGGGGATTAAAACTACCTCTTAAAACAGGCCACAGGGCGTTTCTGCACACGTTAACTCAGGCCCCGTCCCCTCCCTTCACCACTGTGTAAACACGCCCTGTGTCCGTTTTTGGTTGGGAGATTAAGTTCATTTGAATCCTGAGGGTCCCTAGGGTCCAACTAGCCCACTAGGTACCTCCAGTAAGTGCCACAGAGCTGCATTGCAGAGAGGTGTAAAAAGTGGCACGGCCTGGACCACCTCTCTGCAATGCAGCTCAGTGGCGCTTACTGGAAGCACTTGGTGGGCTAGTTCAGTATTGAAGGGAAATTATATCCCTATTTAAAACGTGCCATAGTGTGTGTTTGCACACGTCACCTCAGGCCTGGTCCCCTCCCTTCACCACTGTGTAAACGCGCCCTGTGGCTGTTCTAAGTTGAGAGATTAAGTCCCCTTGAATCCCAAGGGTCCCTAGGGTCAAACTAGACCACTAGGTACCTCCAGTAAGCGCCACAGAGCTGCGTTGCAGAGAGGTGCAAAAAGGGGCTTGGCCTCAGAACACCTGTCTGCAGCGCAGCTCCCTGGCGCATACTGGAGATGCCTGTTGGGCTAGTTGGCCCTCAGGGACCCTCAGTATTGAAGAGGAATTAATTCCCCAACTTACAACTCGCCAGGGGGCGCGTTTGCAGAGTGCTGCAAGGAGGGGGCATGGCCTCCGGCACGATGCCAGTCTTTTATTTATTTTAATTTTTTAAGAAGGGGGGGCTGTGTGGTTCCCCTTCTTATTCTAATTTATTGGCCCTGATGACCCCATCCCCCAGGGCCTGTCTCCTAATTATATTTTTTTGACCCCAATCCCCAGGGCCGGCCACTGTTTTTTATTATTTAAAAAAAATATATATTTATAGACACACCTAGGACATGCTGGCCAAACCGTACGTACCTATCACCATGACGATTTGCGTGATATTCATTAAAAGGCGACTATGCATACAATGAATCGACGTGGAATGTATTTACACCACTAGTGAAGCTCTGACATGTCTGATGCCCTACCGTGCCTAATCCCGGTAGACACCCTTGTCGTTTATTTATACAAACATGGGTAGCTATTGACGGGCACATTTAATACACATGCACACCAAGCCATTCAAAGGGGATTCGACAAAAATTTGACCAAAACTATGCAAGAAACCCCCCTCATGGTTAATAAAACACACATCCACTGCCGGATGTGTAATACTTTTTATTTTACTCTCTGGAAAGGGGACGAACATCACTTGAGAGTCACACAGCGCTCCTGGCAGAGCCCAATGCTGTCTTACACCCACCATTGCCTGCTGAGTGTCACACACCTCTGTGTTGTATTACACTAGCTAGTGCATATGCTATGACACTCTCTAGCCCATGTGCACTGTAACACCACCCCGTGAATATGTCATGCCACACTTGTCTTCGCACGGGTTATATTGCCCCATCGAACGTGCCTTCCTCGATGCCTATGTTATAACGCACAGTGCTATGCCATACATATTACAATCTGGGATCCATATCTTTGTCACAGTGCATATGCAACGTTACACTCCCCTGCACATATTTTATATTACAACTTTAGAGACTAGTTAGGTTACACAACACTGCCCTGTGCATATTACACTCCAAGGCGCATATCGCATAGCACACGTTCGTGCCTGTGCTATCTCGCGCTCTCCAATGAATCTGTCATTGCGCACAATGTATTGCATATTATATTTCACGCCCGGTTCATCTTATATCACACTTTTTGGTGCATAGTTTATACCATACACTATATCTAGTTTTCATTTTCAATCGTGCTCTCAGGACTATGTTCTATATAACACTGTGTTCACCTACCCTTTTCACGGGCGTTACATTTTGCGATAGGGGGTGGAGGGTCAGGGGGTGTTTCTGCCAAGTGAGCCCGGAGTCACAGTCACAAACGTCCTCTTCTTCCTGAATAAAAGTGAGATTATGCTGCATACTTGTTCATATTTTAAGTAGTTCGCACAGACACACGTTTTAAAAACAATAAAGTTCCTAATACCCGCCTTCTCTGAACAGTTAGCTTGCTGCCCCATCCCCCTCCTCCCTATCCTCTGTTGTGTGAATCCATGGACTAGCCTCCTCCCTCCTGCCATGCATGGTCTGATGTGCTGCCACTGCCCTCAATTTAGTATGATGTACCAGTCCACTCCTCCTGCCCTCCATTGCCCAATTCTATGCCCCATCATTGACCTCCTGCTTAAACTCTGTGCTTAGCTTGCTGCCCCTATTCTCCTTCCCCCTGCCCTCCGATGTCTTTGTGCATGCCCCTGCTCCATCCTTTTTGCCCACCATGTTCCATTGACCTGCCACTCCTTCCTACTCCGAGTGTTCTGTTGAGCTGCCACTCCCCTCCCACCTGTCTAGCATTGTCAGATGACTGTAACCTGTCCCTGCCACCTCCACCCTGCCTGTCCACATGCCATGCCCCTATCCTCTTCCTCCTATCCTACATGGTCCATTGTACTGCCACACCCTTCTGCCTTCTCTGGTCTGTTGTGCTGCAACTGCTTCTCCTGCCTGCCCCGTGCGGTCTGTTGTGACGCCCCTTCCCCTGAACTTTCTTGTCTGTGCACAGGTCCTGACCCTCCTTTCTATCCTCCATCGTCCTTTGTGCATGCCCCTGCACCCTCCTTATTGCCCATCATAGCCATTGTGCTGCCACTAACCCTCCCACTTGCCATGCATGGTCTTCTGTGCTGCCATGGCCCCTCCCACCTTCCCCTTGTGGTCAGTTAGCTGCCCCTGACCCCCTCCCACCTTCCCTCCATGGTCTGTGTGTATGCCATCACAGTCTCACTGTTGCTCTTCATGGTGTGTCTTGCTTCTAGTGCCCATCCTGCCTGACCTCCATGGCTATCTTGCTGCTCCTGCCCCCTTGCCCCCAGCCCTCTGTTTACATGTGCAGACCCCTACTCCCTCCCTCCTGGCTTGTCTGTTCCATTGTAATGCCCCTGATCCGTCCCTCCTGCCCTTTATGGTCTGTTATGCTGCAGCTTTCTCTCCTGTCTGTCCATTATGGTCAGCTAGCTACCATTGCCTCTTGCCCCTCTGTTCTCTGTTGTCAATGTGCATGGTCCTGTCCCCTCCCTCTTGCTTTCTATGGATTGTTGTGCTGCACTCCCATCCCGCATGCCCTGTGTGGTGTATTGTGCTGCTGCAAACCCTGATGCCTGCCCTGCATGGTCAGTTTGGTGCACCTCTCCATGTCCCTCCTGTCCTCTGTTATCCAAGTCCATGTCCCTACCCCATTTCCTTCCATGATCCAATGTACCATATTTGCGAACATTTTGAACTTGGTAAGAGAGCGATTTTGAAAAAAAAACTGGGGTATTGATTTTCCCCTTTGAGTTACATTGAAAAAGAGGAGATTGTAGACAGGAGACAGATCAAATAAAGCCCATTTGCGCTTAAAAACATTGGACGTTTCCTGGCTGAATCGGGTCTGTTGGCATGTATGGTTGTACTACCATTGCCTCTTCCTTCTGCCCACAATGGTCTATTACATTTCCACAGCCTCTCTTGCAAGTCCTGTATTGTTGGTTTGTTGCCCCTGCCCCCCTTTCCACTGCCCTCCATAGTCTTTTGTGCTGCCACGGCCCTTCCTGCCTGCTCAGTGTGGTTAAATTGTTGCCTTTGCACCCTCCTACCTGCCTTCAATTTTCAGAGTCCGTGCCCCTGGCCTCTGCCTCTCAACAGTATCCCAATGAACAACTAGATTGCTAACATTCTATATTTATTACAAAAGTGTGGAACGCCTGACGTCATCTTGATGTAATCAAAACTGTAATACCTAGAGCATTTCCTTTAGAAATTACATATATGAGAGGGTCTTATTGGCATCAAAAGTATGGTTAGTGCTCTAAAAGACTAAAATAAGGACATATTTTCTGAGTTTTCAAATAGCGACAAAGCACTTTTAAATTATTTGTTAACTTTATGTTTTTTTATCCAATTGACCACTTGATTAAATGTTGCACTTAGGGGAGAGGATGTGGTGTTACTTCCAGAACCGCAGACTTTGCAACTGGGGAACCAGGTTGGAGTTTCTGCTTCAGCTCGACATTCTGTGATTCTGGTCAAATCACTTAGTCTCCCCATGTCTACAACCAAAATGAATTTGTTCTTGTGTGATGTAACCAATGCTCATGTAAAGCACTCCAATACCTGACAAGTCTGCACTATATAACACTGCAAAAACACAAAATAATAAGTGTTTTGCACACTTCTGTCATTGGGCTATATTTGGGCTACATCTGGGTGATTTTGGGCTACATTTGGGCTCTTTTGTCTCCGGTGGCCATCTTGGGAGATTTATTTGTTATGAAGTTTCCTAATTTCCTCATGTACTGCAGTCTCCTCTGTAGGAAATGCTTTCAGTTTTTTACTTTGATTCCATCATGAAGGTATTCAGATATGTCACACATTTGCCATAAATTCTGAATGTTAGCACTCTAGTTGCTCATTAGATCACTGTAGTAAAACTACTGTTCACCATGGAAGTCTGCTCCTGGTATTAAAAGTGCATGTTTCAGTCTGCATGTCAGAATTTGTTTATGAAATAGAAGAGGATTTGAGAAGTCAAAATGTGCCCTAATTTTTCTTTCTGCAGCATTAATCATAATTTCTATGGCAAAATGAACCCCCTCATTGTGTTCCTTTTTAAATTAAATGTTTTAAGTGTTACCAGTTTATTCCAATCAAGATGGCTTCAGGTGTGCCATACTTTTGGCATAATGAAGACATTAAGCGCTCTAGTTGTTTTTAAGAACACTCTGGGACATTCTGTCATTGGGCTACATCTGGGTGATATTTGGGCTACATTTGGGCTCTTTTGTCTCTGGTGGCCATCTTGGGAGACTTATGTGTTATGAATTTTCCTAATTTCCTCATTTACTGCAGTCTCCTCAGTAGGAAATACTTTCAGTTTTTTACTTTGATTCCATCAAGAAGGCATTCAGATGTGTCACACATTTGCCATAAATTCAGAATGTTAGCACTCTTTTTGCTCATTAGATCACTGTAGTAAAGCTACTGCTCACCTGGGAAAACTGCTGCTGGTATTGAAAGTGCATGTTTCAGTCTGCATGTCAGAATTTTTTAATGAAATAGAAGAGGATTTGAGAAGTCACTCAAAATGTGCCCTAATTTTTCTTTCTGCAGCACTAATCATACTTTTTATGGAAAAATGAACCCCCTCATTTTGTTCCTTTTTAAATTAAATGTTTTAAGAGTTACCACTTTAATCCAAGCAAGATGGCTTCAGGTGTGCCATACGTTTATCATAAGTAGGACTGTTAGCGCTCTAGTTGTTCTTTGGAACACTCTGGGAAGCTGCAGTAGAACACAAATGAATCAACTGACAGTCTCTGCCCTTGTTGGATGTACATGTTTTACTGAGAACGTCAGACTTCATTCTCACATGACTGAGAAAGATAATGTGAATTTACAGAAAATAAGCTCTCAGTTTAGCTTATAGATCACCTTCCAAACCTCTGTGGGAAAAGCATGAGAAAATATTTTTCTCTCAATCATGATATCCCAGCAGAAGGCTTTTTCACATGGTGAAATCACCTTAGAACATACCACAATTCCTAAAATGAGTATGGTACCATCAACAAATGATTTATAATGTAACTAAAGTCTTAAAACCTTCTATTAACTGCAATGCTTTTTAATGAGGTGCTATCATGTATATTGGTCCCAAGATGGCTGCCAACACTTCTTGGATGAAGTGCTGACAGCCAATCAGATCTCAGGATGAGATGTGTGATTAGGCTCCGCCCACATATATATATATGATTTTACTTTTGATTTTCTCAGGAACTACTGAACAGATTGACTCCATATATGCAAAAGGCACATCCCTGAGCTGAGGACTACCTCTCTGCCAAATTTCAAGTAATTCTGTTCAGCCGTTCGGGCTGTACCTTGGACTAAAGGTCCCTATGGAAAATTGCATGGGGAAAACGTGTTTTGGGACCCCCCTTTTTTCTCAGCCCCCGCTTGACGAATCCCCCCCGAGACTTTCAGGGTAGGAGCGGAGCGGAGCGCCCCACCTATTTTGAAAATGTCGCGAGGATTCGTCAACCGGCGCCAAAGTTATTCCAAATAGAATGTTGCGGATTTCCTATGGAAACACGGTCCTAACTATAACTATCTACTGGCGACCGCCAGTAGATAATATATATATATATATATATATATATATATATATATATATATATATATATATATATATATATATATATATATATAGTGACATCCAATGAGACTTAAGAGTAACTCAAATTAATTTCAATAAAATTAGAAAAAAAATAATTACAACCGGCTATATAAAAAAAGGAGAATGAAATTTATAGAAACAACAGCAAACGATTTAAAAAAAACATTGACAACATAAAACATATAAATTAGACATAAAACATATCTTGATTGTCAGTGTATATCAGCCCATCTTCATTAAACAGTATAATGACTCTCTCCTCAACATAGGATTCAGAACACAAGCTATGTTGATTAACAATGACTAAAGAAGAATGGGATAGACGCTGACGTTTCGGTCTCCGTTGCGTCAAGTCAATGAGACCATCTTCAGGACAAACGTTGATATTGTGTAATTTCCTGACCCCTTGGATAAAGGATCAAGAGGAGACTTGTATTTTCAAAATACATTTCTTCGAATAGCAGATATGGCCAATTGTAATAAATCAATTGGCCTCTTGTGAAGAAAAGGAAATGAAATCCTCGTTTTTTACTTTTAAAGTGCCGTGGTGTTTGTCTCATGAACTTTTAGAAAGTTAGCATTATTCTGCCCTCTGCCACTTGGTGCGTGCAGCCTGTTCTTGGGTCATGTGAGTGGGTGTTGTTGGCCTTTGTATATTCCTCCCTGACAGCCACACAATAGAGGGACTAGCTGTGCCTGAATGAGCCATCACTGGCAGGATGGGGGGTGGAGCTGGACACATTCCACTGCGCCTGTAGCCAGGCTGAAGCCAGGTTAGGGAGGCAAGAAATTCCAAGCGCTTTTGAAAAAGGAATTTCTAGAAACTTCCATTACTTCAAAGGACGCACCAGGTTTAAAAATAGAACCCTCAGACCCACTCTTCAGCTCACTACTGGACCTGCGGAAGGACTCTGATGACTGCCACTGTGTACTTCAGAGGGACTACTTTGCTAAACCAATAAACATTGCTCTGCTTCCTGAAGACAGCTCTGTGCCCCAGAAGTCTGCTCTCTACCCAAGACTTCCATAAGTGACTCAAGGGCTAATTGGCTGGCCTCCTGATCAGAGCCTCAAGGACAGAAAAGGCTCCAACCATCTTGAAGTCACACCTGGACCCTGCCTGAGTGAGTCCTGACCATCCAAGTGGTGCCCATCCAGTCCTGAACCTATGGAAGTGGTGTTAAAGGTGCCCAGATAGCCCTAAACCTTAGAACATTTCTGCCCAAAAAGTGGTCTGGGAACCAAGAGGAGATCGGGAACTACCGGTTTGTCAATCTGCCCAAGGTGCATCGCCAGTTGGTCTGACTTTTCAGCAGCTCCCGCTACACTCTTGTCCACAGCAGCAAATTATGTTCAGCGGGTCTTCACAGAAGGGGTATCCTACCTTGTGAAGCCCTTGTAGGCTGTAGCCTACAGTTACTTCCAGCTGGAGATTTTCGACTTCCAAAAAAGAGACTAAGTGCGAACAAAGGATTCCACGCAAGCCATTACCATGCATGCCTTTACAACAAGTCGATTAACACGCATTTGCCGTTACAGTGAAAATGAAAGTATTTTGCAAGTAAGTATAAAGCCTATATTATATATATATATTTTTTTCCTGTAAAACCCAAAGGTTAAAAGGACGTAATAGTTGGGCTCAGATTTCACTCGAACAAAACCATAGAAATTCAGCAGTTAGTTACCTGAGCTAACTATAACTTATGCCCCTGCAATGCACTGATTATGGTATCACATATTACATCACTCATAAAATGATCAGTGACATCACTGATGACTTCATCCACTGAGTGTAAGTATACATATATACTAAGCTACTACAAAACCATATTTAGAATATGTTGGACTTGGCTCTTTTTGCAGGGTCATCCCTGAACTTTTTGCCTTTCTCCTGTGTTGTTTCTGACCTGTTATTGTTTGTTTTAGGACACTCTGGGCACTTTGCCACTGCTGATCAGTGTCAAAGTGCAAGTGCTCCCTGTATAAAGTGTTACGGTAATTGGTTGTCCATAATTGGTATGTTTGCCTTACTAGCAAAGTCCCTGGTAAAGTGCAGTATGTGTACCAAGGCTGGTAATGCAAATGCTACTAGTGGGCCTGCAGCACTAATTGTGCCACCCCCACAAGTAGCCCTAAAGAGGGCACTCAGGCCTGCCACTGCAGTGCCTGCACGCAGTTTACTAACTGACATGTTTTCCTGACAAGTGCACCCACTTGCCAGGCCTTACCCTTCCCTTTCCAAGCACATCAGACACCCCTATACTACGCCCAAGTTACCCTCCTGGGCAGGGTGCAGTGTCTGTGAAAGGTAGGACATGTACTGAGGTGTGTACCATGTCCTAACAGTGAAATACTCTCCATTTCGTTTTTCAATGTTGCATGGCCATCTTGCCCATAGGACCGAATGGGGAAGGCTGTGTAATATGTTTCCAGCTTATCTTCCCATAGGCTTAAGATGGAGAGGTGAAGTTTAGTGTGCCTGAACTCACAATTTAATAACATTTTTATGAAGGTGGTTTTTGAATTGCGTGCTTAGAAACCAAGATTTTATAAGTGACTTTTTTTTTTGTTCTAACAATTGTGTGTGTCTCTGCCTGGTTGTGGATTAACTGTCAGGATTTGAATGCGATAGGATCTGGGAAATGTCTTTACCCAGGGGAGGAGTAGCTGAGAAAGCAACAGGTTGACCTGCATCTGGAGTGTAGGGGGGAGGAGTAGCCCACTGGATGTGAAGAGGCCTGGGCTGCTGCCATAAAAGAATGGCTCCACCTCCTGCTGAGTGATTGAGGAACCAGACCCCCACTATCAAAGGAAGAAGGTGTCACTGGCTGGGAGACACATAGAACTGGTTTGGACAGGGGTCAGTACCCCCTGAGCACAAAGACGTCAAAGACATTTAGGGGTATAACTATGAGAGCTGAAATCCCTGAACGTTGGACTGATCAAGACTGAAAAGGATTGAAACTACTTCGTGGTCAAGAGGAACCTCTGCCAAGGAAGAACAGCTGAAGAGAAGGACTGACCCTTGCTGTGTGTTCTGGGGCTGACCTGCAGTTTGCTGATTTAACTAAGGGGAGGCTAAGGGACTTTTGCTGTGTCCCCCTGCTTGAAAGGACTTTGCTGTGTGCTGTGTCCCGAAGTAACTTGTCTCCAAAGGCCCGAGGAGAGCTGGCTCCCTGTTGTGGAAACTCAGGAACATCAAAGTTTCCAAGTGTGTCTCAGCGAGGCTGTGTGCGTGTGCTTTTTGCAGCCTGAGACCTTCGTAAACATTGCCCCGGGACTGTGTGGCCCGAAACCCAACCGAGTCTCAGCAACACTTTGTGCGTGTGCGGCCTGAGACTGCGTGGGGTCCATGGTGCTGGTTAGAAAGTGCCCCGTGACTGCAGTGCCACAGCAGCATGAATCATCGTCCATGCTGCTGTTTGTGGCCTGAGCAATCATCGTAATGGAGGCTGCAGATCAAGATCGCCGCCGCCCGAGCCGCAACATGCTGAAGGAGTTCGTAAAGCTAAGGAAGTTATGAGGTAATCGTGGTCGCTGTTCGCAAGAGGAATCTGCCCAAGATAGTCAGCAACGCAGAAGGCAGCGCTGTAACCTGTCCAGGTACAGCATCGCCCTGCATCGGAGCTGCGTCATCATCGGGAGCACCCAGCATGATGTCGGACGAGCAGGGAGAGAGAGAGGCAGCGCATCCTCCAGGTAAGGCTTGGACTCCGGTCAGGAGCCGCAAGCGTGTGTGGCCTGGGGATGCATGCAGGAGGAGTACAGGAGTGCTCCGGTCTCTCTCCCACTGCATTGCGTTAGACGCGCTGAGTCCTGAAGCAGCCTGGACCAGCCTGGCAGTACTGGGGCTGGCCTCGGAAGTTCAGGACTGTTGTCTGTGCTTGGGGCCTAGTGGTGCCCGCGGTATTCGCGTCTATTGGCCTGGTATTATTCCTGCATTACAAACTGCCTTATTACTTGCATTAGGGATTGTATTATTCCTGCATTTCGAACTGCAATTACGTGCATTGAGGATTGAATTATTCTCGCATTACGAACTGCTGTATTACTTGCATTAAGGAGTGTGTTATACTTGCATTACGAACTGCCTGATTACGTGCATTGAGGATTTCATTATTCTTGCATTACAAACTGCATTGGTCTGACAATACAAACTGCATAGCATTGCATTATGACTGCATTTGAACATTGTGAACTGATCATTAATAACGCAAGAACCTACAAGAGTTTGTGTCAGGAATGTCCGTTTTTCAGCTAGGCAGAAACATTTCTCCCTAAACCCTAAACTAAAGAGGGTACTAGGTCTAATTTATGGAACTCTATTAGAGGAACTATTGGAAGAGCATATTGCGTAGAACATTAACTGACTGACTTACCTGGCTGGGGCAAAAGACTCTAAATACTCCTTTCAAAAACCAACTTTATTTCAACAGCTCCATTCACTACTTGTCTTCAAGTAGGTATAAACATATATATATATATATTTCTACTTACCAACTTTTGCCTGAGCAGCTTTTCCTTCAGCATTCATCTAGTGGGAGATACAGAAATAGGAGTTAGTGGCTCAGTTCCAGCAAGTGCAAAAGAAATACAAAAGAAACTATCAATATAAAGAGAGAAGCTAGTCCACAGTGTAACACAGGTAGAAGGATTTTGAATGCATTTAAATATACATTTCCTGACTTGTATCAGCACTTGTAATATACAGAGTAATTGTGTGCTTGTAATTACAGGTGTAGGAGACCATTTGAGGAGGAGCTCCGGGTAGCACCGCTGTGGCAGTCTCTCAATCTTCCCATTCCCCTTTCCCCCTCCTTTCTGCGGACTGAGTGAAATCAGGTGCGCAGTGGGGTTGGGGAGTTAGGAAAATATCGCCCTACAGAACATTCAGCCCTTCTGCTCCTGTGAAGGCACTAGTTCAGGTACTGCTTCCGACAGAATGAAGTGCCTCAAAACCTTCCTTTACCTGGGCAGAATGGCTGAAGGAATTGACATTAAGGCTTTGGTGTCTGTTTTAGAAGGGTTACAGAAGCAGTTGAGTGAAACTAGGGAGGAGGTTAGGAAATCTAGTCAGGAAGCTAGATTTCTTCGACAAAGGTTTGATGAATTCTCTACAGGTACCAGTTCTAGCGCTAGAGAACACAAATCTCAGTCTTTCACTCCTTCTCCCTCAGCTGCAGAGTTAACTACCCAAGTTATCCATGCCATCTCTCCCACTATTCCATTAGCCCCGCCAGAGAGGTTTTATGAGCCCCCACAAGGCGCAGGTTTTCTTCACGCAGTGCTCTTTACATTTCTTGTGTAGACCAATAATCTTTAAGGAAGACCAATCCAAGGTGGCTTTCATACTGTCTTACCTGAGTGGATATGCCTCTGCCTGGTCCATGCCTTTAGTGAACACCAATGATCCCATTCTGTATAATTTGGAGGAGTTTAAGTTGGAGTTTATGCGCATATTTGACCGAAGAGCCATTTCACAGACCACTGATAATGAACTTTTAGATCTGAAACAGGGAAATCGTGAACTGGTAGCTTATTTGGCGCACTTTAATAAGTTAATAGTGGAAACAAAATGGCCGGAGGCGAAGAGAGCTGCCATATTTTACAGAGGTTTAAAGGATGATTTAAAAGAAAGGAGCATAGACTATCGGGCCCTGAACCTAGTCACAAAGAAAAATCGCTATCCGTTACTCTTGATTCCGGAGCTCTTGGACCAAGTCAAGGATGCCCAGATCTACACGAAATTGGATCTGAGGGTGGCCTACCATCTAGTGCGCATGGCAGAGGGAGATGAGTGGAAGACTGCATTTCGAATTCGACTAGGACTGTTCGAATACCAGGTCATGCCATTTGGCCTGTGCAATGCACCCGCTGCCTTTCAGAACTTTGTAAACGACATTCTACACGAGTATTTGGATCGATTTGCCGTAGTGTAAATCGATGACATCCTTATAATTTGGAGGAACATGTTCGGCATGTTCGAGCAATCTTGGAACGACTTTGAGAACCAATTATTTGTAAAATTGGAGAAATTTGTTTTTCATACTAGTCGAGTGGAGTTATTCTTCCTGCTGAAGGAGTATCCATGGATGACTCGAAAGTAAGAGCTATTAAAGATTGGCCAGCACCTCGAACTGTCAAGGAAATACAAAGTTTCCTAGGCTTTGCAAATTTTTACAGGCGATTCATTCCAAACTTCACGGAAAAGGTCAGCCCCATCACCTGTTTACTCAAGAAGAAGGAAAGGTTTATCTGGAATGATGAAACGAAGAATGCCTTCCAAATATCGAATAAGACTTTCATCACAGCCCCGATATTGGCTCATCCGAATCCAGAGGAACCTTTTTATGTCAAGGCAGATGCTTCCAATACGGCCATCGGTGGAATCCTTTCTGAAAGGCATAAAGTAACGGGCCAATTGCATCCTGTGGCGTTTCGGTCCCGCAAACTCACGGCTGCTGAGATCAATTACTCCATAGCAGACAAAGAATTGTTAGCTGCGAAGGATGAGTTCCAAAAATGGAGGCACTATTTGTTTGGGGCAAAACAGGAAATCACTGTTTTTACAGATCGAAATTTTCAATTCCTTAAATCCGTAAGAACACTCACCCCACGACAACTCAGGTGGTCTCTCTTTTTTGCAGATTATGACTATGTTTTGACCCACGAGCCTGGATCGGTAAATGGAAAAGCTGATGCTCTATCTCGTTTGCATTCTAGCAAAGAAAAAGAAAGCCCACTAGAAGGTCGTATAATTCCAGAAGAAAAGATTGTAGGAACAATTTCGTACCCAGAGCTGGAAGATAAAATAAGCGCAAGTATTCCGCAAGCAGAGATCCAGAGTTGGATGTTGGAAGGTCCTGAGAGAGCGATCCGAGAAGGGAAGCCATACTTTCAAGGGAAGCTTTATGTACCAGACAATAAATTGCAGAATGAAGTCATCCAATTGTTTCATGACAATCCATGAACAGGTCACAAAGGAGTGAAGAAGACCTTGGAACTTTTGAAGCGATCATTTTGGTGGCCAGGCATGGAGGCTCAGGTGAGGCAGTATGTGGCATCTTGCGAACAATATGTGAAGGGAAAGGCTTGTAGACAGGCACCTCAAGGACTCTTAATGCCCCTTTCTGTAGCCCGATATCCATGGCATACAGTGTCTATGGATTTCATTGTAGATTTGCCTTCTAGTCAAGGTTATTCCACCATCTGGTTGGTGGTTGATCATTTTACCAAATGAGCAATTATATTCTTTTTCCAGCTCTCCCAAGCGCCACTCATTTAGCCAATTTGTTCACTCAGCCAGTGCTTAATTTGTAAAATATGAAGTCCAGGTGCTCAAATGTTTGTCGGAGGCCACACCTACTTTCCTTGACCCCACCCACTTCCTCCACTGGCTCCACCCACATTGACTCCACCCACATCCTCAAATGGCACTGCTAGAAGTCAGATGTAATAGCCTATGCCTACTGATAACTGTACGGTAAGTTAGAGGTAAAACTATTGAACTGTTTGGATAGCGCTGCATGGATTCTCAGCCAAATTAATTGGAAAATCTGCAACCCCTATCCTTCTCCCTCCTCCTTCATTACTTTGGATCTGCAGCCGCTGGTCCATGCCCTGGTCACAGTCACTGTAATCTTCTTTTATGAAAGCATGGTCACCAGAAGGCTCAGCCATTTCCCCACCTTCCTGACATGAGAGACGTATCAGTAATTTCTCACATCCAGTTTCCTGTCTCACTATGCCTACAACTTCCAAGATTGTGCCAGTGGGTGATTTCCAAAGAGACGCACCTTCATGTGGATAAAATAATATTTAAAACATGTGAAAAACAAATATCTGGAGGTCGGGGGCTTGAGCCTTAATGAAAATGGAAAGGTATCCATTTACGACATTACCAACCTAGTTACAGTGTTCACGAATTGGCTTTATGTCCTTTTAGGGTATTGATATTGCATGCCTTGCTGCACAATGTGCACATTGACAACTCTATCGCCCCCCCCCCAGGTCCCACAGCACCGCAGACATCAAGTATCTGGTCACCACATTACTGCCACACTCTTCTAACTCTTCCCAAGCTGTAAACAAGTCAGCAAATATTGCTTCCAGTTACAGGTGTATGAAGTGAACTTTAGACATTTAAAACACAAGAAACCAGGCGCAACTCATCATGATACAGTCAGTGATATTAGGAACTACCAGCTCACTATTTCAAGGTGTATTTCACCACATTATTCCATGAATTGGGCCATCACCCCTCACTCTGAAAATATGGGAATCCACATCAGGCTAAATAGTTTGATTTACAGAATGCACACCTTCTTAGAAATGCAAATTATTCTGAGAGTGAATAAGCATTGTTTTTAGTTATTTATAAATACATCATTGAGCAACGTGAACATATTTCCAAGGCATCAATTTTCACTGGGGCAACCTCCTAAGAGGAATTAAATGCAGGCAATGCCCATGCAGGCTGTCCAGGCAGTAAACAATGTTGTGAATTTGCAGAATGCAGTGGGATGTAACACATAGTACATGTAGAGGTCTAGGGTTGTAGGGCCTCTGAGGGGGGTTGATGTAGTGTCTTGCACTTGCCACTGTGTCAGGATGTACCATTGGGATATAACACAGAGTCCATGTAGAGGTTTAGGGTTGTAGGGCCTTTGACGTGGGTCCAGGTAGTGCCCTGCACTGGTCATGGTGTCAGGCTGTGCACATGTGAGGTGCAGACGTGCAGTGACTTGCAGCAGTGGGATATAAGCCAGAGCACAGTGAAGGGTACCCTGGATTTGAGGCATGATGTAGTACCTCAGACTACCTTTTTTAGGGCTAAAAAGAGGAATCCTTCTGAGTAACCCCGTAACGAATACATGAGAGCGCAAGGTAGTCAAATTCAAACTGGAAAAGGGAAATCTCCTGCTAGAAGCATTCATGCCACTCCCTCTAAGAGATGCTTCTGTGATTGTCTCCAAGTGGGAATGAACTGAGAAGCAGCTTCCTGACAGGCTCTGCTTTCCTGGACAATAGCCAGCCAGGCCCTGCTGAGAAGAGGTGAGTGGGTGCGGACTCTGCGGTGAGAGTGCTTAAACTGCCGGCAGGCCAGGCACACACCTACTTCTTATAAGGCAGTGCAAGCTGAGCGCTGCAAACTTTCACTTTTTTAGGAACTAGGAATGGTAAACTTCCTATTAGGTTGTAACACGAGAGCGGGCACCACTCCGGTCTGCGTGTGCATGCAGAGCTTCTAAAGAGAGCTGAATCACAGGGGGATATCAGGGAAGGGGGGTGCTCTCAGGTCCACAAGCATGGGCTCTACTTCTGCATGCTTCGAAAGAGGGCTGTTTTACGAGAGGGGGCAGTGTTGACTCTTGGGAGGGGGGAATCTGCACCCACCTAAAGTGGCGTGGAATTCTGGGAGGGAGCGGGGGTCTCCCTTTTCCTTGCCTAATTTGGGGTCCTGTCAGTGAGAGGTGTATCTCTTCTCTCCGGTAGTGTAGATTAATGAGGGGCGGGGTCTCCCTTTCCCTTGGCTAGTGTTCAGTCCTGAAAGTGTCCAGCTCTCCCAACCCCTTGTAGGGTGGGTTCCTGCTGGAAGGGAGACAGGTCCGGTCCTCTTGGCTAGTGCAGGGTGGGGAGGGGGTGCAGGGCCTGCAGTGCAGAGCCTTTTGGTAAAACTGCCACACACATTTCTCTTGAACTCTTAAGCAGAGATTATTGGCGCAGAAAAATGTCCTGCCCCCCCCTCCCCCAGGCTTGGTGATCTTCTGGGTGGGGGATCCCTCAGGGACACACCACACAGAGGTGAGCAGAATCAGACACAGAGAGGGAGAACCACAGATTCCTGCACACAGAGCGAGACTCCAAATATGAACATTTGTGAACGTGGAAAGAGCCTAGAGGAAGGGGAGCCTCGAGATGCTAGCTTCATACTGCTTCCTGCTGGGGGACGCGCGTGGGGGGTGGGGGGAGGGCTGGAGCAGATTACTGCAGAGATGTAAAGGCTGATCTTAAATAACAGGGCGACACCCGTTATTTGCTTACCTGCGTTCTTTTTATCATTGAAACTCATATTAAGGGGGCTATTGGGGGGGGGGGTATAGTCACCATTAGCAGCAAGCAGTTTAAAGGCAGGGGCTAACCTTCCTGCGGCCTTACTCCACTTCCAGGAAAATGTGGACATGGCTGAGCACCTCAAGGACGTGCAGGTGCGAACAGTGCACTGTATAAATGTCATGGCATTCACTGTACTTGCTTGCAGCCTTGAACATGGTGCCCGGCGCCGGAGGAGGCATGATTGCATGGCAGGCCTGAGGCCTCGTCACTCGGTCGGTCCGTTAACTCATTAAGCTGTCATTATATCCAACTACCACGGCATGCTCAAGGAAAAAGCAGCTTGGATTAAACTACTTCCAGTTACTGGTGGGCGCCGGGCGGCACTGCCTGCCTTCGATTCGACTGCGTCCAACTGCTGGGGAGGACTCGAGGGGTGCAGTTGTGCCGGGCGTGGCTTTTTTAAAACAATCTACGTATTACGCACGCTGCCGCAGCACAGCCCCTACCCCCACAGAACCAATTCCAGCTAATCAGTGACCCGGAAACACTGAACTAAGGGCCCCGGCCGCCACCAGCCTGAGGCAAATTTGGATAAATTGTTGGAAAGGCCGATTCGTTCTTTTTAATATTGGAGCTCACAGTCACTCTTCACGACTGCCGGGGACTCAGGAGACAAACAACACTGTCTGCAGCGGTGAATCAGTGAGTGAGGAAATTATATTACTGAGTTTTCCACAATGCCATGTGACGTGCAGACGCATGGTGTAGACCAGGCCCTTATAAATAAGTGCCGGTGCTAAGCACCGAAAAGCACCGGCACAAATTAAGCACTGCACTCCGCACGTTGTAAATTTGCATGGAATTCCAAAGGTTGTGGTTTCCAATCAAGGGTCACAATTTGTGTCTCACTTCTGGAGATCATTTTTGAAGTGTTTGGGGGTGGATTCTAGTTTGTCTACCAGTTTCCACCTGGAGAATGATGGACAGACGGAAAGAGTGAACCAGGATCTGGACCAATATTTCATCTGTATCTCATGGATCAGGAGGGTGACTGGCCAACCTTGCTCTTGTCAGCAGAATTTGCCTATAATAATTCTGTGCACTCTTCCACAAGTCTTACTCCCTTCTATTTGAATTCAGGCAGGCACCCTAACATGTTAGTTGATAAGATTGAGAGTGAGGTACCAGCAGTTGTATGCAGGAGTTACAGCGGTCCTATCAAGTAGCTACTGAAAACCTAGTAAAAGCCAAACATTCACACAAGGAACAGGCAGACAAGAGTAGAAGGGAAAGTCCAGTTTTTGACCCTGGAGAGCAGGTTTGGATTTCCACTCTAAACATGCGGCTAAAAGGAAACCGAAAGTTCCAACCTAGATATATGGGCCCATGTTGTAGAAAAGATGATAAATCCAGTTTGTGTAAAGGTAAAACTTCCCAAGGGAATAAAAAGTTCACCCTGTTTTTCATGTCTCTCTGGTCAAAAGAAATCCCCCCAACTTAAGGAAGATTTTGCCTCCCGCTCCAGTTTTAGTGAACTCAGAAGAAGAGTTTGAGGTGCAAAAAATAATTGATTCCAAGATTCAAAGGGGTAGGTTGTTTTACTTGATCGATTGGAAGGGTTATGGTCTGAGGAGAGGTCCTGGGAACCCATTTCAGATGTTCATGCCCCTAGGTTGGTTAGGGAATTCCATACCACTCATCCACAGAAACCTAAAGGAGGAGGAGGAGGAGGGTTCTTGGTGGGGGGTACTGTCAGGACTGTCCGTTTTCCAGCTAGGCAGATCGTTTCTCCCCAGTCCCTATACTAAAGAGGGTACTAGGTGTTAGGCAGGCTCATTTAAGTTGGAGACAGTTGATTGCTAAAACATTTCCCAACACAGATTTGGCAAGTTGCTGCAGCGAGAATTCCAACATGGCAGCCGAACACAGAACGAAATTAGCGTTCTAGTGTTCCGCTTTCGTTGAAGGAATTGTTTAATAATTGTGCTCGCACAGCTGAAACGCATTGCACTTCAACCGTCGTTTGTTGCCTGAAGCAGCGTATTTCCAGAGTTCTTGGTATTTCCCTGACAGGCTTTTGGCGAGAGTTGTCTTCGCTCACATTTTCCTGTATTCCCCAGTTATAGAGAAGTCTGAGGTATTTGCGGTTTCCCCAGCCACCTCTGAGGGAAAAATCAGGTATAATTTCTTTTAGGGGTTTAGAGGATACCAGGCAGCGTATTCTCACAGCAGTTAGTATCACCTGGTCAGGACGGTTCCAGTATTCCTGAAGGGACTTTGATATATTAATTTTGATGTAAAGTAACAATTCCTCTCCTGGTATTTTCTTTGAAGAATAGTGAGACAGTTTGTTTCCTTCTATAATTAGAGTCAGGCTTGACTATTTCTAATTTATGGAACTCTACTCTATGGAAGAGCATATTGCGCAGAACTTTTACTGACTGACTTACCCGGCTGGCGCAAAAGACTAATTACTCCTGTCAAAAACCAACTTAATTTCACCAGCTGCATTCACTACTGGTCTTCAAGTAGGTATAAAATATACATATATATATATATTTCTACTTACCAACTTTTGCCTGAGCAGCTTTTCCTTCAGCATTCATCTAGAGGGAGATACAGAAATAGGAGTTAGTGGCTCAGTTCCAGCAAGTGCAAAAGAAATACAAAAGAAACTATCAATATAAAGAGAGAAGTTAGTCCACAGTGTAACACAGATAGAAGGATTTTTGAATGCATTTAAATATACATTTTCTGACTTGTATCAGCACTTGTAATATACGGAGTAATTGTGTGCTTGTAATTACAGGTGTAGGAGACCATTTGAGGAGGAGCTCCGGGTAGCACCGCTGTGGCAGTCTATCTTCCCATTCCCCTTTCCCCCTCCTTTTCTGCAGACTGAGTGAAATCAGGTGCGCGGTGGGGTTGGGAAAACATCATCCCTACAGAACATTCAGCCCTTCTGCTCCTGTGAAGGCACTAGTTCAGGTACTGTTTCCGACAGTTTGTTGGCCTAATAACCGGCAAAGTGAAATATTACGAATACGCATATGTTGGATCCTTATCGTTTGGTCTTACCGTATTTTCCTACTTGATAAAGATACCGCTATTTTCACACATCAGTGTAGTGTCCATTTGTGGTGATATTACTACCACTGGGAGTGGGGTTGCAAATACTTTACACATTGCCTCGAAGATCAGCCTGGCTGCTCGTGCTAGCTACCCGGGGTGAGCAGGTCTTATCATAGAGGGTGTCCCTCCTTTTTCAGACTAGTTGCAAGGGTCCCTCTTTGGACTAAGGTAACTGCCTCAGCCAACTAGAGACCCCCAGTTCTAACATTGGTGGTCAGCGGTAGGGGTTTGGAATATGTATTTGCAATTCACTCACAGTGATTGGTGTACCTCACTTGCAATAGCGCAGACCACGACAACCACATATCGTGTTTTTGATTTTTGGTTTTCTTTTTGAGCAACCCTTCAGCCACACATCATGTCTTAGAGGAGTCAAGAAGGCAGTGAGGCTGCAGAATTGGAATTCAACATTGAGGCATTGCTTACCTATAAAGTTGATCAATTGAGGCAATTCTGCAGAGCTTTGGGATGTCCCATGAAAATAAGCACCAAGAAGGAGGAGCTGCAAACAGCCTTGCGGGCCCGGTGGGAAGCCAAAGAGGCTCACGAGACAGGTGATGCTAAGGTGGATGAGGATGACCCAGGGAATGGATTTGGCCCACAGGATTTGCCGGTGGGAGGACCAGCCTTAGGGGCTGGTAGTAGCTATTCCGGGAGGAGCTTTTCCCCAGAGGAATTGGAGGAAAACCAAAGGGTCAGAGAGCGTGAGTTGGAGGTTCTGAAACTAAAGGCTCAGGCGGATGAGAAGAAGTTGCTCATTGAGAGCAAAAAGTAGGCAGAGGCGAGCAAGAACGCTCTCGCTTTGGAGGAAAAAAAGTTTTTGGCCCTCTGTAAAGAATGAGGGAGCTTGATTTAGAGCTCGAAAGACTCGAGGCCGTGAGTGTCTCAGCTAAGCCAAAAGAGATGTGTGTACCTCAGGAAGTGAGCTCTGCTGAGTTGGAGGCGGAGTCCAGCTCAGATAATGTCAGCAAAAATGTAGTGTCTAGTGCTGAGAGAAAAGTACACACACCCGGAGGTGTGGCGCCTGACTTGAAGGAGGGGGTTAACAAACACCAGGGGCTTCAGGTTTATGAGGTAGCTCCAGTTGTGTGCAGTGTCCCTGAAGTAGATTAGGGAACTGGAAGAGGGGATCATATTCCTAGTGGTGGGAGGGACACTCTACCGACCCTAGATGAGAGGTGCAGGGAGAGGGGTTCCCCCATGGTAGAAACCTTGGTGTCGGAGTGTGGAGACCGCCCAGAAGAGTGTAGGTTGAGTGACGGAGACAGTCAGACCCTGTCTTGCTAATCTCAGGAGAGTGGTGTGGAGTACTGTGTGAGGCACTGGAGGGTGAGGCAAAGGGTAGCTTGGTTACTAGGTGTACTACTAATCAGTGATACTACTTTTAGCATATATTATGTGAGTGGCTGTATACATCCGTTTGCGAGTGGGTATCTGGGTGTGAGAGTGGATGTGTGAGTAGCTGTGTTTGTGAGTGGCAGTATGGGTGGGTGAGTGGGTATGTGAGCTACTGTATGGGTGGGTGGATGGGTGTCTGAATTGCTGTATGAGTGAGTGACTAGGTGTGCAAGTGGCTGTATGGGTGAGTTGCTCTGAGTGGGTGTTTCGATAAGTGAGCTGGAATATGAATGGCTGTATTGGAGAATAAGTGTTGCTGTGAATGGCTGTATGGGCGAGTGAGCAGATGTGTGAGTGCTTGTATGGATGTGTGAATGGGTATGTGGGTGGGTGAGTGGGTGGGTGAGTGGGTGAGTGTATGAGAGCTTGCATGGGGTGTGAGTGGGTGTATGAGTGGTCCTGTGAATGATCTCATTTGCGATGTCATCAATGATGTTAATTACCATGTCATGAGTGATGTAATATGTAGGGTTATAAGTAGTGCATTGCAAAGCTGTAAGTTGAAGTTAGCTCAGGTAACTATAACTGATTAATTTCTATGGTTTTGTACTAGTGAAATCTGAGCCTAACTAGAACATTCATGTAACCTTTGGTTTTTTTCCAGTGAATTTCTGCGTTTTCTTTTAATGTTATTTCCTAATTGTAACCTGAAACCTTTGAGAATGAGTGTTTGAGTGAGTGCATGAGTGAGTGTGAGTGTCCAAGTGTGTTTACGAGTGCCTCCATTAGTGTGCCAGTCCATCTGCGAGTGAGTGCCTGAATAAGTCTGAGTCGGTGCACGAGTCTCCCAGTAGGTCTGTCAGTAGGTGAGAGTATGAGTGAATCTGTTAGTGGGTGCACAAGTGTCTGAATGGGTCTGTGAGTGGCTGTGAGAGTGTCTTAGTTGTTCTGTGAGTGGGTGCATGAGTGCCCGAGTGGGTTCTGCTCATTTTCTGCTCACTTCTAACCTTCATTTTGCCTCTTTCTGCTCATTTTTTACCTCTATTTTGTCTTTTTCTATTCGTGTTTTACCTCTATTTTGCCTCTTTCTGACACTGATGTTGCCGGTTTCTAAATGTTTCTGACCTATAATCTGTTTGTTCTGCTTATTCTGACCTATAGCCTACCCCTTTCTGACCTATATTCTGCCTCCTTCTGCTTGTTTCTTACCTTTATGTTGCCTCTTTCTACGGGAATGCACAGACGTGGGTTCCATGCTCTCCATGCCACTGGAATCAAGCTATCCTGGCTGAAGAGGGGTGAAACCCCAAAACCGGTCCTAGGATGGTTGTTTCCAGTCCAGGGAATACCTGGCTTGGGAGTTTGGGCTGGACTGTTCCCATGAGGCACAGGGTCAAGACTGACTTGCATATGGCTCGGTTCAAACTGGAATGGCATGGTGAGCAAAAAATTGATGGATTTAGGTTCAGATCTCTGTACTGGGGTGAATGTATGACATTGTTCGGCATTCTGCCAATCAACTGTTGTTTTTGCAGTGGGTGCATGAGCGCCTGAGTGGGTTCTGCTCATTTTCTGCTCACTTCGAACCTTCATTTTGCCTCTTTCTGCTCATTCAGACGCTTATGTTGCCTGTTTCTAATAGTTCTGCTTATTCTGACTTATAGTTTGCCCCTTTCTGACCTATATTCTGCCTCCTTCTGCTGGTTTCTTACCTTTATGTTGCCTCTTTCTACTCTTTTTTCCCCCAGGACCGCTGTGGGAGCATCAAGGCCCCTGCAGTCCCTGCCAGCTTCACTCCTCCTGTGGGTGTCAGCATTGCTCTCACAGACAGGGAGTAATCATTTAGTCTGTTTCTGTGCCCGCTTGAAAGCGGGCAGGGTAACAGCCAAAACCTCCACTCTCTACAAGCGAGAATATTTTGGCAGCTCTCGCTGTCTTGAAGCGGAGTGTTTGCTCAGTCTTGGCAGTAGGTGTCAAAGCTCCTGCTAAGTCACAGCATAGCAGAATCTGGCCCGGCAGGGGGGGGGGGGGGGAGGTTGGTGTGGCAGACCCTATGACCATTATTGGCTCCAGAAGGCCCCTCCTTTGGTCTGCATGGGCTGGCCCTGCGGAGGTGGTGGTCCCCTGGGCCGTGTATGGCCCGGGAGGGGAAGGGGGGGGGGGGGGGAGGGGTCACAGTTCCCATCCATGTTTTAATTTTGTATTTGGCCCTGGGGAGGTGGTGGTCCCTGGGTCCGCGTGGATCTTCTCCATATTATTTATTTTAGTTCCGGAGAGGTGGTCGGCCCCAAGGGCTTGTAAAAACCCTAGAGAGGGGGGCCATGCAGCCCGTCTCCTTTTAAAAAAATTCTCCAGGGAGGTGGTGGTCCTCGGGGGGGTCAGAGCAGCCCTCCCATGTGTATATGTATCCCCTTGGAGGTAGTGGTGATCCCCAAGACATATAAATGCCCTAGGGTTGGCCACATGCGCCCCCCCTCCAATATGTTTGGTGAACTCGGCATGCTCCCGGAACCCTGCCCACCTGGGGGCTTTATTATAAACAACCATGCAAGACCACACTTTTTTTCCTCAATTTTGCAGCAAATTTGCAGATCCACCGGCGATTTAGCGGCAAAATGTTAAAACTTTTTTTAAACCCCAGCGGGGACCCCACCTCTTTTGTATATTCTTTTATGTTTTTGTGGGACTCAGCTGAAGCAGAGTTTCAAGATGGCTGCCAACACTCCCTGGTTGAAGTGTTGGCAGCCAATCAGATTACAGCACAAGGAGGATTCACATGCCTAGAAATACAAATTTGGATTTTGGTTGATATCTCAAACTACTGAACGGATTTACATAAAATAACCAAAAGGCACTACTCTATACCATGATCTACCTTTCTGCCAAATTTGGTGTAATTCCATCCAGCGGTTCGGGATGTAGTCGTGTCTAAAGTCCCTACAGGAATTAAAGTGAGGAAAACGTGTTTTGGGACCCCACTTTTTTCTTAGCCCCCGCTTGACGGATCACACCAAAAGTTTCAATACAGGAGCAGCCGTGACTACCAAATTAGTTTGAAAATTTCATTAAGATTCATGAAACCGAGCTAAAGTCATTAGCAAAACAAAAAACGCTTTTCCTATAGAAACTAGGTTCCAACTATAACTACCTACTGGTGGCCATATAATCACATGCATATATGTGTATGTGTGTACATATCTATATATTACCTTATCTACCTCAACCACCCCTAAACCCTAAATATACCCTTACCACGCAAATACCCTTACCCACGCAAAACCCTAAAAACACACGTGTCACGTAAATACCATACCCACCCTCAACCCTTCAAATACCCTTGCCACCCTAATACCATTACCACCACAGACACTAAAAATACCCTTGCCACCCAAATATTCTTACCCACCATAACCCCTAAAAATACCTTTGCGACAAAAATACCCTCACCCAGCCTAAACCCTAGAATTACCCTTGCCACCCAAATAACCTCACTCACCCTTAAACCCCAATACGGATATATATATATATATATATTCACTTAAAAAAACCATAGGTTTCACACAGGTTATAGTTAGGTGGACATTTCACTCGTAAAAAAACAATGAAATTCCCCCGTTATAGTTAATTCAGATAACTATAACTCGCGCGCCCGCAATCCACTGCTCACGACGTCACATATTACATCACTCATGACATGGTCAGTGGCATCACTCATGACATCATCCTTGTGATAGAGTGGCGGTCGCGCGAGTTACAGTTATCTGAACTAACTATAACGGGGGAATTTCATTGGTTTTTTACAAGTGAAATGTCCACCTAACTATAACCTGTGTGAAACCTATGGTTTTTTAAGTGAATTTGCAAGGTTTATTAAATGCTAATTCCTAATTATAACGTGTGTGAAAGCTATGGTTTTTTAAGTGAATTCGTACGGTTTTTTAAATGCTAAGTTATGTATTTATTAATATATTTATTTATTTTTTAAGGTTTTTCACCGTGCGCGCACGGTGCACTTCGCTCACCGTGCGCGCGCTTTGGGCACGGTGCACGTGTATAGATATTTATATGCTTTTAAATGCTATTTTCTCAGGAAATACTGAACAGATTGACACCCGACCTGCAAAAGGCACTTCCCTGACCTGAGGACTACCTCTCTGCCAAATTTCAAGTAATTCGGTTTAGCCGTTCGGGCTGTACCTTCGACTAAAGGTCCTATGGAAAAATGCATGCGGAAAACGCGTTTTGGGACCCCCCTTTTTTCTCGGCCCCCGCTTGACGAATCACCCAGAGACTTTCAGGGTAGGAGCTGAGCGGTGCACCCCATTAGTTTTGAAAATTTCTCGAAGATTCGTCAACCGGCGCCAAAGTTATTCAAAATAGAATTTTGAGATTTCCTATGGAAACACGGTCCTAACTATCTACTGGCGACCGCCAGTAGATTATGAAATATATATATATATATATATATATATATATATATATATATATATATATATATATATATATATATATATCCATTCGAAAAGTTGCCTGTGAAGGAAGGAGCCCATAGAACAGGTAAGTATCAGCCAAATTCTTTATTCGAAGCAACAGCGGGGAACAATGAATGGCGGCAATGAGTTCATCTTGCCTGACGCGTTTCGTGCATTGCGCACTTCCTCAAAGGCAAACGGACATGAGAAGCAGCAGCATGTCAATTTCAAACACCAACTTTAAATGATGAACGATCCCGCCCCAGTGGGCGTGGCCACCCTATGGCCTCATGGAACTTGTGGTGTTCGTATTCTTTCAGTGAGCTGACATGCCAAATACTTCATTTACGTCCAAAAGTAAAACCACAGTGGGTTTGCACAGCCAGGCACCCTTTCTCGTTGTTGACAATGACCTTCGAACAAACAGCACTGTTCTCCACTACGAAGGCGTTGTTAGGCGTCTCCAATGGTGGTCAACAACGAGAAAGGGTGCCTGGCTGTGCAAACCCACTGTGGTTTTATTTTTGGACGTAAATGAAGTATTTGGCATGTCAGCTCACTGAAAGAATACGAACACCACAAGTTCCATGAGGCCATAGGGTGGCCACGCCCACTGGGGCGGGATCGTTCATCATTTAAAGTTGGTGTTTGAAATTGACATGCTGCTGCTTCTCATGTCCGTTTGCCTTTGAGGAAGTGCGCAATGCACGAAACGCGTCAGGCAAGATGAACTCATTGCCGCCATTCATTGTTCCCCGCTGTTGCTTCGAATAAAGAATTTGGCTGATACTTACCTGTTCTATGGGCTCCTTCCTTCACAGGCAACTTTTCGAATGGATATATATATATATATATATATATATATTACCTACTGGCGGTCGCCAGTAGGTAGTTATAGTTAGGACCACGTTTCCATAGGAAATCCGCAACATTCTATTTTGAATAACTTTGGCGCCAGTCGACGAATCCTCACGAATTTTTCAAAATAGGTGGGGCGCTATGCTCCGCTCCTTCCCTGAAAGTCTCGGGGGGATTCATCAAGCGGGGGCTGAGATAAAAGGGGGGTCCCAAAACGCGTTTTTCCCATGCATTTTTCCATAGGACCTTTAGACAGGGCTACAGCCCGAACGGCTGAACAGAATTACTAGAAATTTGGCAGAGAGGTAGTCCTCAGGTCAAGGAAGTGCCTTTTGTAGGTTTGGTGTAAATCTGTTCAGTAGATTCTGAGAAAATAGCCTTTAAATCAATATATATATCTGAGCCAGCTTACGGTGCGCTTACGGTACGCTTACCGTACGCGTACGGTGGCGTGCGCGAGCGCGATTCTGATTAGCTCTTAGATCTTAGTAAACATTCGAATCGGTCGAAACCAGGAAGCGGCGGCCGCCATTTCGTGTGTTTCACTCAGAAAAAAAAGAGTGATAACAAGAAAAGGGGGCAAGGAGGAGAGTTACAGACCCCCTAACATTTGTAAGGGGGTCAAAGAAGGACAGAAAAGTACAAAGAAAACATTTATTGATTTTTAAAAAAATCACGGGGTACGCGTACGGTAAGCGTACGGTAAAAAAAAAAAAAAAAAAAGAAATGAAAATCAGATTTAAGTGTTTAGATATTAGGGGGCTCTAAAAAGAGCCGTTGTGTTTATGAAGTGATTTTTTGTGGTACCTACAAGTAAGTACCGATGCAGAGTCTAAGGTTCAAGAGGAAGACTGTTCCCTTCATCATTGAAGTGTACACCATCTCCTCTATAAATGTCTTGCATGTCATAACGCAAGTTGTTGTGGTAAATGGAACCCATACCATAGTCACGGAGGAAAGCAGAAACAGATTTGTTGACGTGCTTTCTTGCTTTGTCAATCTGCGGACAGAAATGATTGGACCAGTTCCATTTTTGCCTTTGGCATATGTTAGAAAACACAAAGGCAGTTTTAGGGAAAAGTGAAAACAGTTGTGCAAAGGTCTCCTTCATAAGCATTTCCAGACCTACCCCAGTCAAAGTGCCTAGGTCATTGCCACCACAGTGCACTATTATGAGGTCAGGGTGTTGGATGTGCATGAAGGATTTCACCAATGGCATTAATTGGTGCCACTTTAACCCTCTCTGACCAATCCATTTAATGTCTACATTTGGCAAAGCAAGGTCTCTCACCATATCTGTTTTCTCTGCATACTTTTCACTCCAGAAGACATAGCTGTGCCCTACAATCCACACTGTGAACATCTTCAAAGGAGAACTGGATGCACTCAGGAGGTGTCTTTCAGTAGAATGGCAATATGAAAAGAAAGACAGTTTGGAAATGGAGGCATACATATTTTTTTCAAAAACAAAAAGAACTGATTGGCTGTTTCATACCATTCTAGAATAAAAACTAGGCTGTATGTGTAAATTAATAGAAGCATGTTTTGTATTGGTACAGAAAAATGTGTTACCAAAGAACAGTACTATGGATTTGCTGTTAGGTTTGAAAAGTCAAGCACTCTTGCTCTGTGGAATTTAAACATTGTTTGGCGAACTTCTGACCTGACTCCACACAGCAGTGTTCCATGAGCTGTTGCTATGGTAGCAGGCAGAAGTCAAGTTGGGGGAAGGGTACTAGGCAGAAGTCAAGTTGGGGGAAGGGTACTTTTGGAAAAGGGTTGGTTTTCAACCAATAGAAATGTGTGATTACATTTGAAAAAAAGGGGCAAGCACTGAGATTTGAAACTAACATGTATATGTGTGGAAAAAGAGAGGGAAAGTTTGCCATTATCTGGTTCTGCTGAGAGGAGAGAGGTGTAGAGAACAGAGATCCTGGCTCTGATAATCTGCTGTTTGAGTGCCACATTTCTTTCACAACTAACTAATTTTAAAGGTGAGTTTAGAGTCTGAGAGGGGATGTATATGGTAAATTAAGAAATGAATAATAGAAATGCAATTCTTTTTGTTGAAGTTGTGTTTATTATTTTCTGTTTTGGGAGAAATTTAAATGTGAGGAACATGTAAAATAATATGGACTATGTTTTCACAATAAATTAAGGTGTACTGGTATAATAAAAGAATAGTTTAAGGGTTTGAGGTTGGACTCAGTAATGCAAATACATTCAGCATCACTAAGGCTGGTTGCCCTTGCTGGAGTGTAGGCAGACACCCAGGTTACAAATGATGCTGCTCTGAAAAAGCAGTTTGGACATGTGCTTTGTAAAAAATCTGAAAAGTGGATTCATAATGTGTCAGCCTGTAAAAGTGTTTATTACTTGCCAAAAAAAAGAGCAGTAAGTGTGCTTTCAAATTGGCAAAGAAATTTCGTTTTGTGACTAATGTGAAAACATGACTCTGTGTCCAAATAGGAATTACAGGCAGAGATTTATTGCGTATTGCTCTGGTGATTTCACAGTTGCATTAGATGGAAAGGGGGAGCCATTTTTTGGTGCAGAAGCAGACTCTTAGCACACAGCCAGCTACTTACCATGTGGAATCATGCACAGTATTCACAAGCGAGTGGGGTTTGAGGTTTCAGTCAGTAATGCAAATACATTCAGCATCACTAAGGCTGGTTGCCCTTGCTGGAGTGTAGGCAGACACCCAGGTTACAAATGGTGCTGGTCTGAAAAAGCAGTTTGGACATGTGCTTTTTAAAAAATCTGAAAAGTGGATTCATAATGTGTCAGTCTGTAAAAGTGTTTATCACTTGCCAAAAAAAAGAGCAGTAAGTGTGCTTTCAAATTGGCAAAGAAATTTCGTTTTGTGACTAATGTGAAAACATGACTCTGTGTGCAAATAGGAATTACAGGCAGAGATTTATTGCGTATTGCTCTGGTGATTTCACAGTTGCATTAGATGGAAAGGGGGAGCCATTTTTTGGTGCAGAAGCAGACTCTTAGCACACAGGTAGCTGCTTACCATGTGGAATCATGCACAGTATTCACAAGCGAGTGGGGTTTGAGGTTTCAGTCAGTAATGCAAATACATTCAGCATCAATAAGGCTGGTTGCCCTTGCTGGAGTGTAGGCAGTCACCCAGGTTACAAATGGTGATGGTCTGAAAAAGCAGTTTGGACATGTGCTTTTTAAAAAATCTGAAAAGTGGATTCATAATGTGTCAGTCTGTAAAAGTGTTTATCACTTGCCAAAAAAAAGAGCAGTAAGTGTGCTTTCAAATTGGCAAAGAAATTTCGTTTTGTGACTAATGTGAAAACAAATGTAGTAATATATTTAAATAAAATAAAGGAATTTTTTTTAGTTTTTTTCAGGTATTGCTGAAGAGCAGTGAACAAAATTTAAGATGCCTACAAAATCCAGAGTAAAAAAAGAGCAAAAAAAAAAACCTATATTTGAAGACAACTGGAGGACCTAAGTTAGTTGAAGATGCTCATGTTGGGAAGAAGAAAAAATCTTCTGGTAAGCAAACAAAAGATTTTCTAAGGAACATATTCAAAAAAAGGAAAAATGTACAAAATGTCTGTACTGGAAAGAATGATTTCAATCGAAAAGGACAGGAAAAAATTGAGAATTTAGTTAATGCAAATATACCTTCTGCAACTAAAAAGATAAACTTAAACAGAAAAACAGCGTTTAAAGAGATACGTAGAAAAATGTTTCAGAGGAGAGTTATGTCCAATTTGATAAAGGATGTGAAGAAATATAAGCAAAAGGCAAAGTTTTATAAGAGAAAAAAAGAAATTGAAGCCATTGCAGCAAAGGCATTAGAATTAAAAAGGAAACTATTCATTTTAATTTTGAATAGGATGCGTACATTAGACAAAATGGTTAATGTACTGAAATCACATAGCAAAAGGAAAAGAGTAGTGAACAGAACAAACTTTTGTAAAGTGTTTTTAGGAAAATGGATGCATAGTTCAAGTAGTGAACCTTTTTTTAATGAAGAGAGTTATTTTCAAAGTAATAGTTTGCTGCATGCAGTTGACACCAGAGGTCGTGCTTATGAAGTGAAAAATGGTTGCATAATGGAGAAGGAGATAATGGTTCCAAGAGATGAGGTACAAGTGATGGCGGATGAGGCTATGGGGAGACGTCCTAAAGCCCCAGTGTACACTTGGAATTGTAGTAGTATTTGCACTGTGCGTCAGGAATCTATTGATAAATTTCGTGAGTTTCTAAGAGAATATAGCAAAAAAAGTGTGAAACAGAAGATTAAGGTGCTTCAAAGTCTAGATCCATGCAGAGTGAGAGAGAATACTGGTTTGCAGGGTCATTCTCTGGCTTGTCTATCTAGAAAAGTGTGTAATAGTGTTTTCCATCATTTTAGGATGCTGGCTGTTCATCATACTGAAATGAGAAAGTTTGTGAGACGGTTGTATTTTGCTAAAAGTCCAGCAATAAAGTTAGATGAATTGAATAGGGCTCTGTTCCGTGGAACGGTATCAGATGTAGAGAAGGTTGTTGATGAAATTCAGTTTTGTTACTTTGGTCCTGAACAAAACAGTGCAGAGAAGGACACAGTAAATGAGGAAGAAGTGGAAGAAAATGTAGAACCCTCTGTAAGTAAGACATTTAATGATCACATAACAAAATTTGCAATAATCTCTAATGAAAGACCAAATATTACTTGTATTTGTTGCCGCAGAACTCATTATAGAAAACAAACCAGGTATGTTGATCTCTACAGAAAGAGTGAAAATGAAGATAATTATAAGTGGAAGGATTTTGCCACCTATATATTTCTTGAAATTTTTTTGAATTGGGTGAAGTTTAGCGTATTTGTAAATACTGTTACAACAAGTTAGAGGAAAATAGAATGCCGACCAGAGCTGTACATAATAATTTAGAATTGGATGCTATTCCTGCTGAACTTTCTGAATTAAATACATATGAGTCTATACTCATTCAATGTGTTCATCCGTTCCAGACCATAGTACGTATGGAGCCCAAAACTGGTAAATTACCTCCTTCAGATTTACTGAGAGGTTTAAAAGGTAGAGTGGTGTATTTGCCCTTGGATTTGAAAAAAAATATGGAAACTATTGATGCGGATACTTTGGAAACTGAACCATTAATTATTCTGGTTAATGGTGTACCTACAAAGAATAAGAAGATTTGGCAGGAGCTGGTAGATGTACGGAAAGTACAAAGAGCAAATTTGTATTTGAAAAGGAATAACAAATGGTATGAATCAATTTATATAGAAGAAGAAGAAGAAGAAGAAGAAGATTTACAAGAAGACACAAACACCAACTGGACAAATTGAAAAAGTGGACAAGTCAAAGGAAGAAGAAATTTATGAATATTTTAGCATACATCCTCTTCATTCAAAAGAAGTTATGGGAGACAATATTGATCTATTTCAGATGAAGAAAGCAAAAGGAACTCCCGTGAGTGTATGGGAGGAGAGCTTGGAAGCTCGATGTTTTCCCCAGCTGTTTCCTAAAGGAAAAGGAGGACGATACGATGAACGTCCGGAACAGATTCCAGCTTCTGAGTATCGGATTACAAGACTATATGCTGAAGATCCCAGATTTCGACAAAGTATTCCTTATTTGTTCCATCTTTTATTTGAAAGCGACTTGTCTGCACTGTCTTATGCAGTAAATCACATTTTAAAAAGAGGAGTACATTTACAAAATGTGTCTGCTAAGGATTTTATGGAGAAAGTGCAGCACCGAGATGATCATTTGGAAACACAACTGATCAATCTGATGGCTTGTCAGCGTGGGACAAATGAATATTGGTACCGACGCCATGGTGAATTAAAATGCATGTTACGGAATTTAGGAACTCCAACATGGTTCCTTACCCTAAGCTGTGCCGAGTACGCTTGGGATGATTTACTGGATTTTCTACGAGAGGCAAATTCAAACATTAAAAACATCGAATACAAGACAGCAGGAGAACTGTGCTCATTGGATCCGGTTAATGTTTGCAGATATTTCAATCATAGATTTGAGGCTATGATGTCCTTCATCTGCAATAAAAAAAATCCACCTCTAGGAGAAGTAGTGGATTTCTTTTGGAGAATAGAGTACCAGGCAAGAGGTGCTCCTCATATTCATATGCTGTTGTGGATCAAGGATGCTCCAAAGTTTGGAACAGATACTGATGAAGCAGTGTTATCTTACATTGAAGAATATGCAACATGTGCTATACCAAAAAGCACAGAAGAGAAAAAGTTAAAGGAGCAAGTTTTACGTTTCCAAAGTCATCGGTGTGGAAAATACTGTCGACGGAAATACAAGAGCAAAGATAAATACTACACTAAATGTCGATATGGATTTCCTAGACCTGTTCTTTCAAATGGAAGAGTTAACAGTTTTATGTCATCTGTGAGACATACTATCACAAGAAAATCACCTAAGAATACCTACAACCTTAAAAGAAAAGAAGAATCAAAAAATATAAATGACTACAACCCAGTGATTTTATCCATGTGGAACGCTAACATGGATATACAGTATGTAGCTGACAATTCCATTGCTGTTGCTCGATATGTAACGTCTTACATTACGAAATCAGAAAAAACAGAATTGAAGGAAATGTGGGAAGAGATTTCTCACGAGAAGACTGTCAGTAAGAAGCTGTACAGTTTCAGTTTGAAGATGTTATCGCATCGAGAAATTGGATCCTACGAATGTTCAGATAGGTTATCTTCTGCAAGTCTCTTCTCGAAATCAAGAAGAATAATTTGGGCAAGTTTAGGCCTTGCAGCAATGAGAAATCGGGTACTGAAATCTGTTGGAGAAATTGAATATTTGGCCGAGAATGACCCAGAAAGTACAGATATTTTGAAATCAAACATGTTGGATACATATTACCCAAAGAGAAGTCATCATCTGGAGAACATGTGTCTCTATGAAGTGCTGCAGAACTACATTTATTCACGGAAAGCCGCAGAAGACATCAACAATGGAAAATATAAAGTCATTGGTGAGGAAGGATGTTTGGTGAAGCAAACAAAAGGAAGTTTGATAAATCACCGGAAGCTGAGTTGCGACACTACTGACAAAAAGGAATTTTACTACTTGGCTCTTTTACAGCTGTTTAAACCATGGCGTACAGAGGATGAACTACTGGGAGAATTTCAAAGCTATGAAGATTCATTTAATGCTTGCAAAGACAGCATACAATGCAGAACATTCACAACTTATCTGCAAATGTTAAATGAAGAAATTGAACAGGAAACTACAATTGCAGCAGAAATAGCTAGAGACAGTTCTCAGGACAGCCAAAGTTCAGGAACACTCAGTCAAGATCCCCTAGGACAACCAATCGTTGAAAATGAAGCATCAATAGCCATGAATGAAGTGGAAACAGCTATGAATCAAGCTCAAGAAGAATTTATAGACTTACAAAATTTGGAAAGACAACTGAATCAAGAGCAGCAACAAATTTATGAAGAGATCAGAAACAAAATTGATCACAGATTTCTACATGAAAAAAAAGAGTGCTCATGCACATCATTTCATCCAATCAGGATGTATGTAAGCGGACAAGCTGGAACTGGAAAAAGTTTCCTAATAAAAGTCATCAGAAGCTACCTACAGCAAAAAACGGATTCTACTTTGTCTTGTGTGGTTACTGCTCCAACTGGGTTAGCAGCATATAACATAAAAGGAATCACCTTACATCGTTTGCTAATGTTACCAGTGGAGCATGAGAACAAAATACAATACAACAAGCTAACTGGAGAAGCATGCTTGGAAGTTTCAAGAGTACTGAAGAAGATGCAAGTTCTCATTATTGATGAGGTGAGCATGGTATCGAACTTAATGCTTGCCTTTGTGCATTTAAGAATGCAGCAAATTCTGAAGTCAGACTATGACGTGTTATTTGGAGGAAAACACGTCATAGTTTTTGGAGATCTTTTGCAACTTACTCCAGTTAAAGGACAACCAGTGTTTAATACTGTGACACATGAAGACACGAAGAAGTCATTGGGAAGCATCGGTAATACAAATATTTGGTCCTTCTTTGAGTACAAGGAACTTACAACTAATATGAGGCAAGCAAACGATGAAGAATATGGAAGTATTCTGAAAGATATCAGGATTGGACTACTCACAGAAGCTGGCAAAAAAGCATTACAGACTCGGCTGCTACATAATTTATTTCCAAAGGAAGAAATAGTTGCAGAGAAGATATACAAGAACATTGCAGAAAACAAAAGTGTCATCTGCTTAATGCCAACTCTACGTGAATGCTCAATATTCAATGAGGAGCTTTTGAAATTGGAAAAGGAAGATATCAGGAAATTGGAAGCAGTGGACAAAATTGAGGATGGAAGAATTACTGTCACATTAACAGGCACACTGAAAAATAAATTGGATTCACTAGAGAAGAAGATTTCCAAAACAGCTGGATTAGAAAAAAATCTATATGTTTGCATGAACTGTAGAGTATTTTTAAGGAGAAATTTGGATGTTGAAAAAGGTTTAGTTAATGGAGCTATGGGAAGAGTTGTGGGTTTTATTAATTATCAGAAAAAAGATGGAATTGAATGTTTAAAAATAAAATTTGATCAGATAGAAGAAGTTAAAGATATTTTTCGTGGTACAGTTCGTTTCATGCTTGTGAAAGACTTATATGTACGTAGGAAGCAGTTTCCGTTTTCTCTAGCATATGCTGTAACTATTCACAAGTCTCAAGGATTGACTGTAGATTGTGCATTTGTGAACATTGGTTCAACTGTGTTCAAAGAAGGTATGGCATATGTTGCTTTGTCACGAGTGAAAACATTATCAGGTTTATTCATGATAGACTTTGATGATTCAAAAGTTAGTGCTGATACAAACTGTGTAAAGGAGTATAATAGATTAAGAAGAAGCTATGCTCCTCATTTAGGTCAGTATCCTGTGTTGGAGAAACGTGTAGTTTCTCGTAAAAGGAGAAATGAGAATATCTGTAATGAAGATGTAGAGAGGAGGAAAAAAAAGAGGAGTGATGTAATTGCAAGCAAAAAGAATAAGGAAAATGAAGAACAGGTTGTAGGATGTTATTTTGAAAATAGCTCTGGTGTCAACTGCTACGCTAATGTAGTGCTGAATGTTGCATTTTATCTGGAAAGTTTGCAAGAGCAGATAATAGTAAATCAGGGGAAAAGATTCTGTACTGTGCTGAGTCTCCTTTTTGAAAAGCTGAGTAATGATAAAACTCAAATAGAAAGTGCTACTGAAATTAGAA
Source organism: Triturus cristatus (assembly GCF_964204655.1). Taxonomy (NCBI): domain Eukaryota; kingdom Metazoa; phylum Chordata; class Amphibia; order Caudata; family Salamandridae; genus Triturus; species Triturus cristatus. The sequence continues at coordinate 430,354,453 of NC_140593.1, forward strand.
AAGTTTTAGATGTATGTTCAGGACGAACACAGTTTTCTCAAAATGTACAGCAAGACGCACAGGAATTCTTGATTTATTTTCTTCAGGTACTGGAAGAAGAAGGGGTTAACATTGAAAATTTATTTGGTCTCTCTTATAAATGGGAACATAGTTGTGAAAACTGTTATAATATATGTGGCTCTAATGTTGATTCTGAAAGGTTTATTTATTTAACATTGCCAGAGAGTAAAACAGTCACTTTTGCTAAATTAGTTAAAGATGCTAATCATAGCATGCAATGCAGTGAGTGTAAATCTGACATGTTTTCAACATTAATTTTAAAGGAATACAGACAGTATGTAATTTTAATGATGCAACGATGTAGAGCTGATGGTTCAAAATTGGATACTTAAATAAAGAAGTTTACAGGACAGCAATTATCAATTTCAGGAAAAACTTTTGTAACAGTTGCAATAATTTTCCATGATGGACCTACTGTAACTTCTGGTCATTACACAGTTTATCTTAAATGTGAAAAAGGCTGGACACTGTGTAATGATTCCCAATTGATTTTTAAGCAACGTTTGCCTTTTGATTTAGCAAATTCCTATCTAATCTTCCTGAAACCTAAATTTTAGAGAGATTTGACAACATCTGGAGAAAACAATTTTACCATTTTATTGGATTACCATTTGGAATTTACAAATAAAAAGATTTAACAAATTATCATTTGGCCTAATGGAAAGGTAACCAATTGTAATGTGGAATTTTTCCATTTTTTAAGGAAACTTTGGAAAACCAAAAATTTAGAAAAAATCGGTAACATCTGCACAATTTAAATTTTGGAATGTTATTGGATTGCCATTGGAAATTTTTTCAAAAAAGATTTTTAAAATTACTATTTGGCCATGCGGAAAAGTAAACAATTCTATTGTGGACTTATTTAATTATTAATTAATCTTTCGGAAACCAAAATGTTACAGAGAAACGGTGACATCTGTACAATTTAAACTTTTGTTTTTTATTGGATTACCATTGGAAATTAAACAAAAAAAGAATTTTAAAATTACTATTTGGCCTAAAGGAAATGGAACCAGATGTATTGTGGAGTTATTTGACATATATTATTGTGATTATACTTCTGAAACAAAAATATCAGACGGTATTTTAAAGAAATAGGTATAGATATTAGATTATATTTTTTTAGAATATTATGCATTTCTTTAAAGTTATGTTTATGAAAAAAGAGATTCTGGGCTTTTTTAAAAACAATCTTTGAGATTGTTAAATTTTTTTTGCCTGCTGTTAAATGATGAATGCAATTGCTTTCACAATTTATAGTGAAATGCAATATTTTCTGAAAACAGCAAAAAAAAGGCAAAAATATTTTTTGAAAAATATGTAAATATGTGTACTGTATTATTAAATGTTTTATTAAATATTAATACGAAAATTTTCGAAAACTATAACCATTTTAAAAGCAATTAAAAATAAATTAAATGAATAAATCTTTTTTTGAGTGGGTATGGTAAGTCAATAATGTCATGGTCCCTTTTTTCCACTTCTCTACAATCACATTTGCAGTTTTTAATTGTAGTCTCTCAAGGACCTTGTAATGTGATAATTGATTTTTAGTGTTTTTAAAAAAAAAAAAAAAAAAAAATTACGCGTACGGTAAAAAAAAAAAAAAGTTTAAAAAAAAATATATAAAAAATAGATGAAAGGTAAGGTTGGCTCTTAAAAGAGCCGTTGTGTTCATGCAGGGACAGAGGAAAGAAAGATTGGGAATATTAGACGGTACGACAAGTGTGCTGATCTATTTTACTGTTCACTAGGGAAACACTGGTCTCCCTATAAGTAATTAGATCGTGACAATGGGCGCACCGTACTTCAACCCTCGCAAACCGAGGGTTAATTTCCAGAGGACCAGAAAAAGGAGATGCTCCCCCCACAGATGAAGGGCTCACCTGACCTGCAGAAGAAGGACTCGGCTCTGCAGATGATGGTCCAGGCTGAGCTGCTGTGGATGTGCTTGGTTGATTTACTGAAGGGTTACCTTCAGTAAGTCGAGCATGTGTCCTTCTGTGTACATCCTTAAGGTGTCTCATCATGGTGTGATTCCCAAAGGAATACTTCCTGTCAGGATTACCTCTTCAAAGTACACGCTTACACAGCTTGCAAGTCACTAAAGGTGCATTTACCTTTTGCTGGCCTTCTGGAAAAGTAAAATACTCCCATACGTAAGAGGTCTTTTGTTTCCTCGCTCTCTGCCTCAAGGTAGTGCTGCTAGCCTCACTCTCAGAAGAGCTCTGCTGTTCTGCCATCGTATCACAAAGACAACCCAGCTCCTTCTCCTAAGGGATCACAAGCAGAAATGAGGGGAATGGGTGTGGTGTAGGAGAGTTCTAGAACTGAAAGTAGTTTCAACCAATCAAAAGTTGTGTTTCATGATCACATGACCTACCGTACGCTTACGGTACGCTTACGGCAAAAGTACGCATGCGCGTAAAAAAGACACGCGCTTGCGCGCATGCGCATAACAGTCACTCCCCGACACTTCCGCGTAACGTGCGCGTGTAGCGTACACGCGTACGCGCCCCACGCGGAGTACGCGCGGCTACGCAAATTGCGTAACTATACGCAAACAGCGTAGATAAATTACGGACATTGCGTAAACCGTACGCTTACCGTAAGCTTACGGTACGCGTACTAAAAAAAAAAAAAAAAAAAAAGGAAAAAATGTATTGCTAATAAATTTTACCTGTTTATTTTATAAAATATATTAAAAAAAACATTATAGAATTTTAAAAATTTAACCATAGTCTTTAAAAAAGGATAGAAAATTAAAATAAAAATATGTAAAAAAAAAAAGAAGAAAAAAAAAAAATAGCATTTAAAAAACCTTGCAAATTCACTGAAAAAACCATGGGTTTCACACACGTTATAGTTAGGAATTAGCATTTAAAAAACCTTTGAAATTCACTGAAAAAACCATGGGTTTCACACACGTTATAGTTAGGAATTAGCATTTAAAAAACCTTAGAAATTCAATGAAAAAACCAAAGGTTTCACACATGTTATAGTTACCTGGAAATTTCACTCGTAAAAAACCAATGAAATTCCCCCGTTATAGTTAGTTCAGCTAACTATAACTCGCGCGCCCGCAATGCACTACTGATGACGTCACATATTACATCACTCATGACATGGTCAGTGACATCACTCATGACATCACTGATGACATCTCAAATGACATCACTGATGACATTATCCTTGTGACAGAGTGGTAGACCTCCTCTCACCCTAATATAACCTTTGATACAAACATTCAAAAATAGACACTAAAATTTTCAAAACAATGGACATACCAATAACAGTTACAACAACCTATTCAGTAATTCTAAGATCCACATACACATCCACTCATCCACTCACAATCCTATACAGTCACTCATACATGTACTCACACATCATATGTACTCATACACCTAAACATCCTGTAACACAATCCCACTCATCCATAGAGTTACTCACACACATAGTCACTCATGCTAATAAAGAATCAAACATCCATTTACTTGCATATACAGTTATACACACACCAGCACACTTACTTTTACAGAAACTTACACATACTTAGTCTTTTTAACAATCACTTATAGAAAAACATACTTATTCATAAAGGAACTCTTCCAATCTCTCACTCTCACATATACTCACTTATAAACAACAATAGTCACATATACTAGTTTAAAACATATGTAGTTACTTATGAAGACACTATTGAGACAGTCATTCACTCACTAACACACCCATGCACACACTCATCCACCCATACAGTCCTGCACACATGCTGTCTTCAACACATACAAACAGTGAGTCACTCATTCATGCATCTATGCACTACGTAATACCCCCCACCGCACCATGAAGACACTCATACTGATACTCAAAAAACCAACTATTAACCTATATAGACACTCATGTAGCTACTCACCAACCCATGCAGCCACTTATATACAAAGTGAGAGACTGATACAGGTATTTACACATTTGAACATTACTCACTAAGCCATGTATTCAAAAAGATACACTTAATCAGTCAGTTATACAATCAATTTTTCAGAAACAAATCATCAATTTAGACACTTATATACTCATTTATTCTTCCATCGACCTTGAGATATACATATATAAAACATTTAATTTTCAGAAAAACACACATTCACTGGATGATGTCATCAGTGATGTCATTTGAGATGTCATCAGTGATGTCATGAGTGATGTCACTGACCATGTCATGAGTGATGTAATATGTGACGTCATCAGTAGTGCATTGCGGGCGCGCGAGTTATAGTTAGCTGAACTAACTATAACGGGGGAATTTCATTGGTTTTTTACGAGTGAAATGTCCAGCTAACTATAACATGTGTGAAACCTTTGGTTTTTTCATTGAATTTCTAAGGTTTTTTAAATGCTAATTCCTAACTATAACGTGTGTGAAACCCATGGTTTTTTCAGTGAATATATATATATATATATAATGTTACACAACAATGATTTTTATGTGTTTTGGGAATTCGTAATTGGAGAAAAACAAGAGAAAAAAAGAAAAAAGGTATAAAAAAAAAAAACTACCCACCTGACAGAGCGTGTCATGTGATCAAGGCCCATGACGGGCTGAAACAAGTCATGGCTGTAGAGGTCGGTGAGCAATAAGGAACCATCTTGCTGCACTATTCTGTGGTCCGTGCTCTGTTCTTTTCAAAGCAATCCGGTGTGTTGACGGAGTTAACGCAGATATATATATATATATATATATATATATATAGAGAGATATATATATATATATATATATACACACATGTAGATCTAGATATATAGATATATATATATTACCTACTGGCGGTCAGTAGGTAGTTATAGTTAGGACCCTGTTTCCATAGGAAATCCGCAACATTCTATTTGGAATAACTTTTGCGCCGGTTGACGAATCCTCGCGAAATTTTCAAAACTAATGGGGCGCTATGCTCCGCTCCTACCCTGAAAGTCTCGGGGGGATTCGTCAAGCGGGGGCTGAGATAAAAGGGGGTCCCAAAACGCGTTTTTCCCATGCATTTTTCCATAGGACCTTTAGACACAGCTACAGCCCGAACGGCTGAACAGAGTAACATGAAATTTGGCAGAGAGGTAGTCCTCAGGTCAAGGAAGTGCCTTTTGTAGGTCTGGTGTAAATCTGTTAAGTAGTTCCTGAGAAAATAGCATTTAAATCAATATATATATCTGAGCCAGCTTACGGTGCGCTTACGGTAAGCTTACCGTACGCGTACGGTGCCGTGCGCGAGCGCGATTCTGATTGGCTGTTAGATCTTAGTAAACATTCGAATCGTTCGAAACCAGGAAGCGGCGTCCGCCAATTTCTCTCCCTTGCACTCTGACGGGGAGAGGATAAACAAAGGCCAAAAAGATATAAACGGACTGGTTAGACAGCTTCTAACCACCTAGCTTTGATGTATGTGTCCCCAAAGTACCCCCAAAGCAAAAAAATTTTATTTTTTTTTTGCGAAAAATCACCGATTACGCTTACCGTACGCGTACGGTAAAAATAAATAAAAAAAAAAAATTATCCACATTCTCCCCACCCCGTGTGCAAATGGTGCCCGCAGGACACCATTTGTGCATGGCTTATCACACATTAGAAATCGAAACGATTAACTTTCACAACGAAGCGCTGAATATATCCTCCATGTGCGCACGGTGCGCGAAGCGCATCGTGCGTACATGGCCCATCCACGGAACGAACTGCGTTAAGTGGGCGCGCACGCCACGAATGGCGTAAAGTAACTTAGCATTTAAAAAACCGTACAAATTCACTGAAAAAACCATAGGTTTCACACACGTTATAGTTAGCTGGACATTTTACTGATAAAAAACCAATGAAATTCCCCCGTTATAGTGGCATTTGGGGTAGGGGTATCATGTGAACGGCATAGTTTACTGCACAGTTTTTCTTTTACACATTTAGATTACACATATTTAGGAATCTAAGACAGAGGGAAGTAATGTCAAGTTCTAGGAATTACATATTGGACTAATACTGAATTTTGAATTAAAACAATTTTGCCAAACTACATCTTTCCATAGGATATTCACTGCCAGGATGTGCTTGAAAAAGGGAGCAAAGTTACCTTTCAGACACTTTAACCATAGGCTGATGACACTCTAGAAGAAAATAATGTTGATACACAACGTGGCAGTATTGCAGTCTTTCTGGAAAATAACTTGCTTCCAGAAGATAGAAACACACTATTGGCATACAACTCAGGACACCCCAGACACCTGAAGGACAACTTGCCCAACGGGCAATTTCTCAGAATTCGCCGCAATTGTTCCAACAAAAATGATTTCTTTGACAATGCAGCAATTTTGAAGACTAAACTTTGCAACAGGGGTTACCCTAAGAAATTAGTCAGGAACTCCCTCAAACGAGCGTGGTTTACACCACGAGAAACCTTACTGGTACCAAAAAACAAAGTTAAGGAGGATCTTCTCACTTGCGTGTTAACTTACAACCCGAAAGCCAACAAAGTGAGACAAATCATTCAGAGAAATTGGCGATTAGTTGAGCACCTTGATCTTGGTACACCTTTGTTCGCGTTCCAAAAAGGAAAGAACCTAAGGGAACACCTAGTCAAAGCATCTAGACCCTCTATACCTAAAGATGTAAGAGCTATGATGGGTTTGCCACCGATACAGGGACACTTTAAATGTCAGAACTGCGTTGTATGCCCTCAGACAAGTGACTCTAAATTTACAACCATTGGAGACAAAAAGCACGTGCAACAGAGTTTCTCAAATCGTAACTCAAAAAACGTGATTTACTCAATTGAGTGTCCATGTAAAAAAACTTACATTGGCCAAACTACTCAAGCAGTCAAATCCCGAATTCAACAACATAAATCACGGATAAGGTGTAAAATTCTTGGTGCTCCATTGGTCCAGCATTTTCTGGAACTGGGACGCCAAGAAGATGAATTGAGGTGGACTGTTCTAACGGTCATGCGACCGATGAACAAAGTTTTATTACAGAATACCCTAAATCGCCTTGAAGCACGTCTCATTGAGAAATATCGCACAGCTGTTGAGGGCTTAAACGACAGACGAAATATGGGCATTGATAAAATAATAGCTGGAAAAGTTTAAGAATTCCTCTCTTGATAACCCGGGAGGTTGATCCGAACAAGTCAGCCTGTAGATGTGTAGTCCTGATGTAAATATGTTATGTTGAAACACTTATTTTAACTATATGTTTTCTTAAGAATGTGAGCCGCATTATCTATAAGTTCTCTAACTCCCTTGTCTACACATATAAGACATAATGGTGGTGGTTAATCTTTTTGATTCATTTCCTATTTATTATTACTTTTCCTTTCACCTTTCTTTTTGACCCCCCCTATTTTTGATTTGATTTAATGTACTTGTTTTCCGTTTAGTAGCTTGTCACTCTGAATATACATAACAATTCCACAATTTAACGATTGTTCGTAATTTTATGAAGATCCTTGTCTCCTTTAAGCCTTTGATGCCTGGATTAACATTAGCTTAATGCACGTATAGTGTTTATTCCAGACGGTCAAAATGCACCAATTATCGCGTGACTTCAACTAATAGAGCTACGATGCCATATGATGTAAGTTCTCTACACTCATTAATGGGTCAATTCCCCCACTCCACTACAAAATGGCCGACTCTCCCCACACTATAGGTGGAGGTTGCAGTAGTCCTTTGTCTTTTTCCAGAGTTTCTTATTCGGTTCCGGAAACTCTCCTTTCCACACGGAGCTGAAGCAGACAGCCGGTTGGAAGGACGATATTTGATCCGTAGCTTAGCAAGAGAACCCTAATAGGTAAGACAAGCAGGGAGAGAAAGAGGGGGACGCTTGCCGCTCACGCCGTGCTTTAGATTCCTTGCTGTTGCCTCCTGATTACTAAGTTGGGCATTGTTTTTGCCTTTAGTTTCCACACTGCGGAGGATGAAACGCTACATTATTGAACTGTTGGGAACTTAAGGAATTGTTTTCCGACGCACCCATGGCCACATTATTAGTTTGGAGATACGGGAATCACTACCTGGGACTGTAAAAAATTATATAGAAGGTAAGATCAGCCTTAACGCCGAGACGCGCCATTAAGCCTCGTAACTTGCCTTGCATCAATTGTTTAGCCTTGAATAGTCATTTACTTATTTTCCTCCACTGTAGCGGCCAGTACAAGATTGATGCTAATCCCTTCCATCCGACTCGTTATCTGCTGAGTCCTTAGCTCCTCCAACCTAGGCAGACCAGTGTGACCCCCACGGGTACCTAAGGTATTTTGATGTTTAATTTTATTTCCTCTTGGACACAGATAACACCTTTGCGAGGTAGTTTTAAGTAGGTGCACGATATATTTCGTCCTTTCCAACCCCGCACTAACCAGTAGGAAGACCTTACTTCTCTTTATGTGGGCTTAGATGAAAGGCTGGCCTAAGATATCTACACCAAGATTAATTTGGGCATGAGAGACAAGTGCATAGATTGTGCGATTCGGGAGCTCGTACATGTCTGTTTATATTGAGATTATTTTCATGTTCTTAGAAATGCGTATCACTCTTTTGGTGGCTCTTTGTGGTGGTGGATCTATCCATATGCCTCACAGGGAAAGAGACCTGTATATAAACCGGCAAGGATAATTGTCTATTTTTGGTTTGTATATGTTACTGGAGCTTATGCTTGTGTTTTTTGTAGAATGCTGCTGTTGCTTTTTGTCCTGAAGAAGCCGTAAGAAATAGTCCGGCTGAAACGCGACCGCGTTGACAGTTGTTCTATAGAAGGAGTATAATTTGAATGAATTATTTGTGGATGTTACAATCTCACATTGCTTCCCATGAATAATTTGGAAAAAGTTGATCCTAAATGCAATGTTTGAACCTTCTAGGTAGTCCATACTATTTAAAGGTGGCTCCACAATAAGAATAATTCCCTGGTGGACAGTAGCTTTAGTTTGTTGTATATTTTTTTAGCTGCAGAGGTGTTAAGTGTAAATATATGTTTTCTGTATATGCTCAATGATAAAATGTTGAAATAACTACAATGCGAATATATACGCAGATGACAGGATAATTAAAGGTATCCGTGTCTAAAAATATTTTTGTGTATCTTTTCCTCCTTACCAATTGCTTATATATTGTGTTTCAGATACCCAGGTAAAAGGGGAGGGTGATTGTTGGGTATACCCCTAACCATTAGAAAAATATTATGGAATTATAAAGAGCACGGCTGCCCATGGGCTTCCCATGGGCTTCCCAGTGCTAGAAGGATATGACAGCGGTGGTCTTATTCAGTTCGTCAGATAAGGTTTTTATGTAAAGAGCAGTGTTTTAAGTTTCTTCCTGAAGGCTAATTCGTCAGTTAACATGCGTGTCTCTATGGGCAGCGAGTTCCATATCATGGGGAACAGATTAAGAAAAGATCTTCCTCCCCATCTTGCACTTTTTATTCTGCTGAGGCGCATTAGAATATCTTTTGAGGATCTTAAGTTCCTGCTTGGAATGTAATGGTCAACCAGTTTTCTTAGTAGCGCAGGTCCTCTGTTGTTCATAGCTCTGTGGGCAATGCAGAGTGCCTTAAAGATGATCCTTGCCTGAACTGGGATCCAATGTAAAGTTTTCAGAGCGGCTTTGGCTGACTGCTTTCTCAGAATCTGAAGCAAGATCTGTGCAGCAGCATTCTGAACCACCTGCAGCCAATGGATGACTTATTTTGGTGCGCCAAGGTATAAGGAATTCCCGTAATCCAGTTGTGACGTAATCAAAGCTTGGACCACCGTTCTGCGGGATTGTACTGGTAGGATGGGTAAAACTTTTCTAAGCATTTGTAGTAATCTAAAGCATTTACCTGAGAGTTTCTTTGCTTGGGTCTCCATGCTTAGATTATCATCTTGCCAGACTCCAAGATTTTTAATGGCTGTCTTGAGGATTGGTGGTTTACCCAACTGGATTGGCCAGCTGGTAATGTTCCTGGGTACCGTCTGGCTTCCCAGCAACATAAGCTCCATTTTATCCCCATTCAATTTCAGAGAGCATTTTATACATCCAATCGGCTATTTTAGGCATGCAGGGAACTAGGTTCTTATGTATGGAGTAGGGATCATTCGTCACTGATAACACAAGTTGTGTATCATCGGCGTATGACACAATTGACATGCCAAATTCTTGTACCATGTCTGCCAGTGGCTGCATGTACACGTTAAAAAGTGTGGGACTTAGTGCCGATCCCTGTGGTACTCCGCAAGATATTTTGAGGGTGTCTGAAAGATGTTCCCCTTCCATCAACTGGAAGGATCTACCCTCCAGAAATGAAGTCAGCCATTTAATCGCTGTCCCTGTGATACCTGCATTCTTTAGTCTCTTGATCAGTGTGCTATGTTCTACAGTGTCAAATACGACACTCAAATCCAGTAACAGGATAGCCGCTGTGCACCCCTGATCTAGGATTTTCTTCAATTCCTCGGTTACTACCAGCAAAGTTGACTCCGTGCTATGCTGGGGTCGGAATCCCATTTGTGTATTACGAAGCCTTTGGTTGTCTTCTAGATATTGGGACAACGTCGGATTTACACTTTTTTCGGTTATTTTGCCTAGTAGTGGTAGCAGTGAAATGGGTCGGTAATTTCCTGGTTCTGCAGGATCCAAATGTGTTTTATTTAATAATGGCCGTATGATCACATGTTTCCATGATTTTGGGATTAGACCTTGGGACAGGGAGAGTGATACCAAGTCTGCCGTGGCTGTTTTTGCCAGGTTACCTGCCTGTAACAAAATGTCTGGCGTAATTGGATCTTGGGGGGAGCTTGTGGACTGGTGAACTTAGTGCACAAGCTGGGAAGCACACTTGGGCATGCTAAGTCTGCTGTGATTTCAATCTGAGGGGATATAGTGTATAAGAGACAATTTTCAGGAACAAGACTGTACTCGAGTCCATAAAGGAAAGTCCTGATTTTAGGCAAGCCATTAGCAAAATATGTTCTGCAATTCTGCTGTTTGACCAATCTGATAAAAAAAAAATACGAGACCTCTCATAATTGCAAACTGATAGAAGATACACGCATAAACACCTCAGATCCTTCGTAATCACAAGGACGGATAGAGTCCTTGGATTAAAAAAATAAATAAATAAAAAAAAGACAGCAGGGTTGGAGCTTGCATTTTACAAAAATGGAAATTCTCTGTGAGGCGTCAAGTACCACTTGTATGCCTTACATCTCAAACTGACTATCTGGACAACCGATACTGGACTTAGGATCTGCAGTTGAACACATTACCTTCTAAACGGAGGCCAGGACTGGCCCAGTGGACAATCAATGGGCGAGCTATGAAGAAATATGGAGATCTGGACTCAGAAAGGGAGCCCATACAATGGCCAACATTTGGTGAATACTCGGGGGCTGCTCAAATGATAATTGAGACTGGACAGTACTGCTCTCGTTGACCTCCCCCAACAAACCAGTGAAACATGAACAGCTCTCCCAGAGTGGAAATAAATATGGATCCTGCAAATCCACAGATCACTACCAAAATTCACCAGAATGCGGTCAGAGGTTTCCTTGGTCAAAATTGGCTGCAATTCTCCACCAATTAAATCAAGCTTACATTTTATACAGCTCCCATTGTTACATGAAAAGTGTGGGATTAGGTTTGTGATGAACAACATTACCTTTTGAAGCAGTGAATGTGGACATATGACCTTTTTGCACCCTAGCTGCCTCCTTGCGACAGAATGTAGATGTAAGATCTCCTCAAAGTGGGGGGTGAAATCACAGGGAGTGCCTTTGTAAAATACTCACGTTCTGCCCTCATATCACTTGCAAGAGATGGCAATGTCAACACACTGTTGGCAGATTACTCAACTTCTTTTAGTCCCTTTGTTGTACAGAATCTTAGACCGTTCCAGATATAATCAACTGTTCTGATGTAGTGCTTGAATGCACATTTCTGCTATTACTAAGCGCTATAAATAAAAGACACTACCAATAGCCACTTATGGTTTTTAAGGAAAAAAGTAAAGAAATAATCAAATGTGTTCAGCAAGTCAATGTAAAGCTGTTTAACACTGACCATAAAGGTATTGTCCATTACCCAATGCAGAGTGTGTCAGTGTGGATATGGCAGGAGGTGGAATGGAGGAAGCAAAAGTGGAGGAGCACTGAGTCTTTAGTATAAACACAGACACTGCACAGAAACTTGTGAAAAGGGGATTGGGTGGCTATCTTGTAAGACTTGCCCAACACGACAGGACTCCCAGGGGACTAATATTTAAAACAGGCATGTGTGATCTGATAAACCACTGTTCAGTAACACCCGAGTGAAATACAATCCTGTGCAAACCCATACGAAACAAATTAGAAGGGACTGCAATTGTTGTAGAAATAGGAGTTTGATTTCTAAAGCTTTTTACTGCACAGTTAAAGCAAACAAAACAAAGTTATGATTCATGCTCAAAAGAAGCGGCTGCCCTGTCTTTGTCCCATTTATCTACAACTTCGGAGTTAGTACAACCAGGAGCGGCTGGTAGCCTTAGAAAGTGGTAGGGCGAGTGAAATGCCCCACCGCTTCCCAAAAAAATTACTTAAACAGCCTCTCCCTCCAAAAGGCAAAAACAAACCAAGTCCTAACTTCAAAAGTCCCCCCCAAAAAACCTCCATCCAAAAGCTCAAAATAAAATATAACCACTAGCTTAATCACTACACTTACATGCATTACACATTCCTAATAAAATAAAAAAGGCACTTATCCACGGGCTGCATGTCGTCCTCGATGTTCCTCTGCAGTCTGATACACGAAGAGATCCCCTAACCAATTCAGACACTGCTTTCATGCTGCTGACCAGCAAAAGAGAAGTGCCAGGATTGGATGGAGCGGGTTGGCTGAAAGCTCCTTCATGCCTTGGAGGCCTGTGCTTGTTCTCCACTCAGCTAAGATAGCTGGGTGGAGAGCTGCAAAAAGTGCGCATGTCAGGCTGCATTCGTAAGAATGCCGGCCAAACTGGCATGCGCACTTTGGAGCACCCAGTCAAGCCATTGCTCCAGTCATCTATGCTGCCCATCGGCAGCAGAGGACATGCCCCACATTTCTCCTGACTCGAGGGCAGGATGGCGGCTTCGGCGCGCCTCAGTGAAAAATAAACCGGCAATGAATGCATTTCATTGCCATTTTATTTTTCACATTTAACGCGGCTCACAGAGGGCGGGGGAGGGGGGTGGCGACCCTCCCATGTCCTCACGAAGAAACAGCCGTTGAGTACAACCACTTTACAAAACACCTTAAAACTAATGAAATAACTTGTCTTATAGCTAGATTCCTAGGAGTCTTTTGCGACGGGGAAAGTAAACATGCTGCCCTCTTTGGATATCCAAGTAGGAGAAATCATTTCAACTCAATTCCCCATCTAGGCACGGAGATCTTACTTACGTTTGTGAACAGAAAAAACATGCCAATTAAAACCAGGTGCGGGATAAAACGAACAAATGAACACCATGCTGCTAATTCAAACAAGACACTTGCAATAGAAATCAGTGAGGTGGGAGCAAAAAAGTGTCTGAATAGGAATTCACAAATGGAGTCCTTTTACTACAACAGGAAAAGAGGATACCCAAGTCGGTGTTAGAAAAAGCGGTTGTACCAGAGTATTCTTTAGCTCCATGTTTGATAATGCTACCTGTGTCTCATTGGCGTCATTTCTTGCGGCATAACCAAGTCTGCATGACCTAAAAGGTCATGTATTCTAAGCTGCTCATGTTCCAATACTCGGTGACGTATTGTCCTGTGTCTGTGCCTCAAGGTAACGAGAACACAGACGCTTCTGTACACTTCCTAATACACTAATAGGAGCTCACTGCCTAATGCGCTGAGTAACAGCAAGAGTAGGGTAAATAAAAGCCCCCGTTACTCTCTAGAGCTTAATGCATGGAAAGGGCGTAAAAACGAGCAATTGGGAAGGGGCAAGCGAACGGAGAGGCTGCTCAGGAAAGATGCTGTTAATCGGGGCTCCGAGGTGAGGCCTGCTTGTAAACGGGTATGCGGAAAGCTTTACATCAGTATATATTATAACAGACCAATTTATCAAGCTGTGACATGGCTAAATGTAATATAGTTAAGGATTTTACTAGTAGTTTAGGTCTCTTTGATGAACAATGTTTTTGGTTTACCTAGCTTTCACATTTCATTTTTGATTGCTGAGATGTTTATTATGCTAATTCTTATTCACCCGATTTATGTGAAAAGCATGAAATACATTCAAATGCGTTATCAAATGACATCAGTATGTGTACTAAATCCGGGGCTCATTGTCGGGCTTTGCTACATCACCTGCAAATGCAAGAGACTTTCCAGCGGGGCGGACTCCCAACACTCTGCATGCCACCATAATTCAGTGGCAGTGGGGAGGGACACCTGAAAGTTTTATTTTCTTGGAAAAGGCCAAGATTCCCATTTGGGGCTTGGAAAATGTACCGTGTTAGCCCTTAAATAGCCTGGTAACGCAACAGAGCAGAGCAAGAAAGGAAGCTTTTGAAAGTGTTAGACAGTGATAGATTACAAATTATGCATTTGCTTCATTTGGTCTTTTTTTTTTTTTTGGAAACCGTTTATTGCAATCTCAAGTATATACAAGTATGGGCCTACAACCTTCCGGCCGGCCGCTAGAGTGACAGGAGCACCTGACAAACTTACAAAAGGGCACTTGGCGTTGCAGAGAAGTAAATCAGGAGGCATCAACGACGTGGGCCACATGACTCTAAGCCCACAATACGGTTTCATTTTATACACACACAACAACATAGAAAAACCACGCCCGCAAGGCAACCCGCAATCGAAGGTAGCACACGTGCTCCGCAAATGAGGGACCCCGACCATCCACAGGAATCTGGAGAGGGGGAGGGGAAACAAGTCCAGGACTGGGGGAACTCTGTGCCCGGGGCTGGGGGAGGGGGTCAACTAGGGGGACGGAGCCGGTGAGGCAGCAGGCAGCAGTGGTGGCTCGCAGATACCCCCGCGGTAGGCGTTCCAGGGGCCCCATATTTTCACCCACGCCCCAGGCTTGCCCCTCGCCACATACACCACCTTTTCTCGGAACATGCACCAATCCATATGTTCTTTCCAGGCCGACACCGCCGGGGGCCGCTGGGATCCCCACAGTTGAGCAATGTCACGCTTAGCTATCATATATCCCAGAGTCACCCATCGCGTCTGCGGAACCGAGTAATCAGTTGGTTCCCACACATTCAGCAAGCATCTCCTCGCTTCAGGCAACAGTGCGACATGCGTAACCAGACGCAGGACCTCATGCACACCACGCCAGAATCGCTCCACCCTCGGGCATTCCCACAAAATATGCAAAAAAGTCGCCAAAGCACCACACCCACGCTTACACAACCCATCCTCAGCATAACCCATACGCAGAAGCCTTGGCCCCGTCATGTAAACCCGGTGGAGTATCTTAAGCTGGACGAAGCGAAGGCGAGCCGGTATGGCCACCTCCTTCGGAGAGGCCACCGCGGAAATCCAGTCCTCGTCGTCCAACTCCAGTCCGTCGGCAACCCAAGCCTCACGGAGGCCGGTCAGCAGGCCCGAGCGGTCATTAATCAATTTTTTGTATATGAGGGAGATCGTGCTATCCGGAACGTGGCCATCCAGCACTCTATCCTCCAGGGGGGAAGACTCCGGGATGGAGGCGACGTCTGGGAAGACGGAGCCCAGCGCATGACGGACCTGCAAGTACCGAAAGTATTCACTGCCCTGCAGCTGAAACTCCGTCTGCAGCATCTCGAATGTTTTAAATCCCCCTCTCGTCCAGAGGTCCCCCACTTTACTGATGCCAATCGTGTCCCACTTCTCGAAGCCCTTCGAGGTCCACAGGGAGCCCAACCGCTGAGGCGCATACAACGGCGACGCCCGGGTCAAACGGTCCTTCCACCCCATAGCTGCATTGGCCGCGTGCCACACCCGCACCATGACACGCGTAGGCCCCGTCAAGCGGGGATCCGGCGCGCCAGAGTAGAGTGCTCGATTGTAGTCGCCACCGGGCAGGAGCATTTTGTCCATTTCAAATGCCGGGTTCAAGGCGGGCCCATAGAGGCCGTGATTAATTGCAGCTAGTTGGGAGGCCCAGTAATACCGCTTAATGTCCGGGAGGGCAATCCCCCCGTCATACCACGGGAGCGTCAACTTCGCCAGGGCTATACGCGGCCTCCCGTCCCAGAACAGGCGGCGCTGTAGACTCTCCACATCACGGAAGTAGCGCGCCGGGACTAGGTCCATAGTGTTCTGGAGAGCGTACAGGAAGCGCGGCAACGACATCATCTTAAACAATGCCGGCCGGCCGAGCGGCGAAAGCGGCAGGCGCCGCCAGCGCGCGACGTCCTCCTTCAAGCGCTGGAGGGGGGGAAGCAAGTTTCGCTCGTAGCGGGCCTCCGGGTCCAGCGTGATATAGACACCCAGGTACCGAAACCCCTGCGAGGCAATCTGGATCGGACATCCCCGCGGGAGGACGGGAGCCTCCCCGGAAAGCACATAGACACATGATTTAGCCCAGTTGATGACAAGGCCTGAGTTACGGCCGAAGGAGCGCAGGACATCAACCAGGACAATCAGTGATTTGCGCGGGGAGGCTAGGTACAAAAGGATATCGTCAGCGTAGAGGGACACGCGGTCCTCATACTCGGGGGTCCAACGGAGACCACGGATGGAAGGGTGCCACCGCAGCCACTCCGCCAGGGGTTCCAAGGCCAATGCAACCCTGTTGCGTGCCCCGTCCCAGCGCGAACGGGGCCGAGACTCGCCCATTCACTACCACCTGCGCTAACGGGCCCGAGTACAACAATTTGACCCAGCTGATGAATCCCGGTCCAAATCCAAATTTCGCCAGCATCGCCCAAATGTATGGCCATTCGAGCGTGTCAAACGCCATGGTGGCGTCTAAGGACGCCAAGATGGCCGGCTCCCGCACAAACGGAACACGCGCGAGCACACCGTGCAAGCGCCGCAGATTGAGGGCCGTGTTGCGATGGGGGATAAAGCCAGACTGGTCTTGGTGGACCAAATCGCCCACCACACCGACCAGCCGGTTAGCAAGCATCTTGGCAAGGATTTTGGGCTCCGCATTCAAGAGCGAGATAGGCCGATAGGAGGTAACCCTGTCTCGGGGTTTCCCCTCCTTGTGGATCACCACGATTGTAGCCAGACGTTGGTCCGGCGGGAGGGAGCCCCGCGAGTGGGCCGCCAGGAACATCGCGCGGAGGTGGGGTGCCAGCACGTCCGGTCGCAGCTTATACAACTCGATAGGGATGCCGTTCGGGCCCATGGCCTTGCCAGATGCGACCGAGCGTATAGCGAGGGCAATTTCGTCCGAGGTAGGAGCAGCATCCAACGACTCCCTGTCCTCCACCGAAAGGGAGGGCAGCGCGATATCTCGAAGCAGGGCATGAGAATCCGCCTCCGAGCAGGGAGAGACCGGGGAATACACCTCGCGGAAATAATCCGCGAAGCAAGAGACAATGTCTTCTGGCTCGGTGACACGTACACCATCCATCTCTCAATCAGCGGAACCACACGACTCGCTCTCTCCTTTTTATCCAACCACGCAATCAATTTACCAGCCTTATCACCCACATCATACAGTCGCCCCTGTTGCTCCCTACTGAGGCCCCTGGCTGCCTCCGTGACGAGGGCCCTATAGGCCGCTTGCTTAAGGTGTAGAACATGCAGTGCAGCATCCGTCACCCCACTCCCAAAATCACCCTCTAGTTCAGAAATTTCGGCCTCCACTCGGGTCACCTCCTCCTGCTCGCGCCTCCAGGCATGGGATATGAAGGAGAGGGCCTCCCCCCTAATAACTGTCTTGCAGGCCTCCCAAAGGGAGATAGCCGAAGGGACAGACCCGGCATTCTCCTCGAAATACCGCTGCAAGGATTTAATCAGGTCAGAACGAATAATGGGGTCGCGCAGGTACCAGGCATTGATTGGAGCTACCCTGCCCTCCCCCCTCGGGAGGACACCAAAGTGCAACAGGAGCGGGGAGTGATCCGAAATACCCCGCGCCAGATGGCGCACCTCTCCCACCCTCCCAGCATAGGCCGCAGGGACAAGGATATGATCAAGCCGCGAGAGGCTACCATGGGCACCCGAATGGAAGGTGTATTGCAGCTGCGTGGGATGTTTTAAGCGCCAGCAGTCCACCAATCCCAATGTATCTAAGAGGCCGGACAGCCACGCCTGCGCCCGGGGGAGGTCCCTAGGGGGGTGACGATCCATAGTCCCAGAAACCACCGCATTGAAATCCCCCCCAACCACCAGAAGCCCCCCCGGAAGGTCAAGGAGGAGGCGCCCCAAGTCCGCAAAAGTGGTAGACTGTAGCCCCGGTGGGACATACACCGAAACAAAGACAACCACTTTGCCCTCCATTCTCCCCACCAAGGCAGTGTAGCGTCCCCTCTCATCATGGCGCACCTCATCTATTTCCAGCGGGAGCGAGTTCTTAACCATGATGCCCACTCCCCGCGAGCCAGACGTGAAGCCCGAGTGGGCCACCAAACGATAGCCACGCCGATTCATGGCACAGAAGGAATTACCAATAAGGTGTGTCTCCTGCAGAAAGACCACATCTGGCGAAATTCGTTTCAGATACTGCAGGACCACACCTCGCTTAATCCTATCCCCCAGTCCATTAACGTTCCAAGACAACAAAGTCAAGTCCCTACCCCCCATCACATACAGAAACCATCATTCGTCCCCCCGAGAGCACCTCAAAAACACCAATACAGTAAAGGGTTTGCCTTGCGGTAAAAACGAACAACACCCCACCCCAACCCACCCGTCCCAACAGAACTCCCCCCTCCCTGCACCCATGCATGAGCCCAAACAGCCCCCCCAAAGTGCAGTGTGCCTGTCGCCCCATAGATGAAAACACTAACTAGTCCCCCAGAGGAGGAGGGAAAGCCCCCAAGAGACCCCGTACGACCTCCACGGGAGGGGAACTTACACAATCAGTCAATGATGACAATAGTGTTGTCCAGAGCAAGGCCTACTATTAGTCCCTCAGTCCTGATCCGGCAAGCCCTCCCCACCAACCGCGCCCTCCCCACCAACCGCGCCCCCCCCACCCCCCCGGCCCCGATCCCCGGGCAAAGCATCCAACCAGTCCCCGGCCGCCTCGGGACGATCAAAAAAGTGCGTGCGGCCATCCACCTCTACCCTCAACTTCGCTGGAAAAAGCATCGCATACTTGAGGTTCAGGTCCTGTAGGCGACGTTTGACTCCGAGAAAACTCAGTCTCTGCTTCTGGACCGCCGGAGTAAAATCAGGATAGAAGTTTACGTCCATGTTGTCGAGTCTGACCGGTCCTTGTTGCCTAGAATTCTGCAGGATAGCGTCTCTGTCCCGAAAGTTGAAGATCCGGGCAATGAGAGGCCTCGGAGGGGCTCCGATCTTAGGTCTCCCTCCGGGGACCCTGTGGGCACGTTCCACTGCGAAGAGTTTACTCAGCCCCCGGGGCTGGAGACGGGTGAGGATCAGGTCCTCCACAAACCGATCCGCCGCCTCCTCCTCACGTCCCTCCGGCACCCCGACAATGCGAACATTGTTCCTCCGGGCCCGACCCTCGGAATCTTCCAGTCGACGATCCATCAGGGCGCTCGCCTGGCCCAGTCGGCGCACCTCCTTTTGGAGGGCCGCCACGTCCGTTGTGAGGCCCGAGGTGGTGTGGGCCAAAGAGTCGACCCGGTCATTCGTCTTGGACAGATCGGCCCTCACCAGGCCCACATCCACGAGGACCGAGTCAATCTTTTGCGCCAGAGTGTCAAAGCGCTGGTCCACTGAGGCCTTCATCTCGGCGATAGCGCCCATGACGTCCCGGAGGGTCAGATCCGCGGGCAGAGCAGGAGCATCAGTCGGGCCAACAGGGGACCTACGCGGCGCCTCTGGAGATCCCTTCTGGAGGGTGTAGCGGTCCATGCTGTTAGACTGAGGGGCTGCGCCACGGCGGGTCGATTTCACCTTTGCCCGGTCGCCATCTTGTTTCGTGGACATGGCTCCAGTCCCCAAATCGTGCCAATCTCCTTGAAAGGGGCTGACAGACCGGTTCACGGGCTCCGGGGGAGGGCGACCACAGCTCCGAAGGGCGGATCACAGCTGGCGGGCCAGCAGGGCACCCCGATGAAGCCACACCACTGCACGCCGCCTCGCGACCCTACCTCGCTGGGCAGCAAGGAGGGCGCGAAAGCGAAAGTGAAAGTGCGGGGTACGCGAATCGCCCGGCCTCGCCCGCCGCTGTTGTTCACTTTGTCTCCGGATCGCCCCACAACTCCAATCCGGGGGGCCGGCGTGGAGAAGGCCGCAAACCTCAATCGATGCTCCCGCCGGTGTCCGAGGTCCGATTTGGAAACGGAAAACGGGTGGCACCTCAGCTCGGTCTCACGAACACAGTCCCCTCGTCTAGGACAGGATATGGTCAGGATTTATGCAGGAGGTCGCGGAGGTCCTCGGGAGCCTCGCACCTACGCGGCCATCTTGGTTGCGCGCTAGGCTCCTCCTCCTTCATTTGGTCTTTTAATTTTTTTATTCTAAACCCACTGAGGATAGTGACGTGCATGGCTGCAGCAAGTGCGCTGAAGAGAGGCCCTTATGACAGTAAACACAAACAAGTTTTTAGACTTTCGTATCATACAGAAATATATCATATGGAAAATCAAGGGACACTTGGTTAAACACAAACGGCAACTAAAACTATCATAAATAAACCCCATAAAATTAGCACATACAAAAGGAATCCCCTAGAATGTTCTAAAGAGTCATTAAGATACCTACATGCTTTAAACAAAATCCACTTTAAACCATTTGTGGTTGGTTATCAGATGCCACTGGAGTCCCCAACCCTAAAAGGGGAACCCAACCCTTCAGGGGTCCTGATCCAGCCAAAAGCCAAAGTACATATGTGAGATATGGGTGACTCAGGGGCCCCTCATCACATTCTGCAGGGGGCCAACATCATTTTGTGTTATGCCATCAGATAAATGAAGGACAGGCCGTACAAAATGCTTTTAGGAACTGAGCAGTATTACACAAATCGTGAAACCGAGGGCACAACCTTCCTGGGGGTAATGCCATCATGGACGCACTGCCCAGGGACGACATAATCAATAATGTTTTGATGGAAACATGCAAAACACTGGTGAAACAGTCAAACACTTGAACCACTCCAAGCCCCTTACATTCCAAGTGCCTCCTTTCGTTAGTAGAAAACGGAGGCCTTGGGCCTCAGCCAGCAAAACTACGCCAAGGCAAATCAAGTGGCACTTAAAACAAAATCTACAATTGCTTCTAAAAAAAAAAAAAAAAAAAGCCTCATCGCACAAGTGCCAAGAATAAAGTCTGCATGCTTCGTTTGGTCCGAGCACTCACAGGAAATGAAAACGTGGAGTGATGATGCGGGTCTCCGAATTTGCGATTTGATTGCGTCAGTGTGAAACGCGTCAGTCACCCGACATAAAGTGCTCTATAAATTAATGTTTATCAGAGAAGAGCTTAATGCATCAAAAGAAAATATAGAAAACTTCGCATTTAAGAGTGACACAGATAACGTGACGTAGTTTGTGCTACACGGCAAGCCAGCGAGATGAAAGGGAGGGCTTGGTCAGGGATGCACAATCTAGCCAAGGACACGCTTAAGTAATTAGGACATGGGCTACTCTTCAGATTTTTTTTCGCTGTAAACGTTTCACGGAAAATGTAAAATCCAGAACATCTCGGGAATGTACTAAAACTCTAAAGGCGGTTAAACTAACCTGGTATACAGCGCTGATTTAATGCCTTCTGTCGAACACCAATTCTAGCTCCCACGTGTACGCTAAACGTCTAATCTACTTTGAGCTGAGCTCGCTGCTTAGCTACTAACTACCTTGTTTTCACTACTTGTGACTGATTTATGTTCAATTTTAACAGCATCGAATGAAATATACATTTTGCTACACTTTTTTCTCAGAAATGCTGATGGACTGGTCACTGGTGGCCACAGTTTTTAGACTCCAAAAGGTGGAATTTTCCTTAGTTGGCCCGGGAGTGGGGGCGAAATATTAGATACACAGGTCTTAATGTTAGGGTTTTTAAGAACACACACAATTTATTCAATTGGAATGAAACTACTTCTTGAAACACAATCGTCCTCTTCCATTACACCTTTCAACGCCACTGCCGGTCTGTTCTCCTTTTCAGGACAAACAATTTAATTTTAGGCTTAGGGGAACATTTATTAATGTAATAAGTTATAGGAAACAAACTGTGATTCACCACTGGACTTTCTGCCAAGTAAAAATGTCAAAGAAATACTAGTCACCTAGCGAAATTATTTTCAACAAAATTAAAAGTGTATTTCTCGGGCTAAAAGAGCTTCGTGGGCCAAAAATATGAATTGGTCGCATTTTTGCAATTCAGACTTTGTTTTCTTAGGCTAAATTTCACTAAAATGCTTTGCAGTTTCTGTAAGTGCCCAGCTCTACCTATATCACTCGACTGCTGTGTGAAAACCATTTGTTGTAGCACAGGAACAGCAGCTGTTATAGTATGTCCTGAGAGGAATTACCGCATATTCGTACACCTTAGCCCGATCCATCCTTCAAAAAAAAAAAAAAATAAACTCTCCTAAACCAAGAACCTTAACAGCGTCATGGAGTGCAAGCCATGCATTTACAGCGCCCAGCAGGATTCTTACAACCAGCCTTTAAAAAACACTCCTCTTTTGAAAATTCATTATAACAGTTGTTCCCTCTTACTTCTATATATCACACCATATCAGATTTTTCTGGCACCCTGCGTGTGGAAACAGTAAAAATATTAAGCGCTGGAACACTAAAATGAATTTCCAATGGGACCTTAGTAACCTCGCAGGCTCCTTGAGTACTTGCGACACCTAGTGGCAACGAATCATAAAATTCCTAAAACGTCCAAAATAATATTTAAATAGAATAGGAATCTACATTAACCACCTGGCACGTTTATTCTCTAGTATTATTAATTTTAAGTACGCAGCACCGGAGTGGAAACGGATCTCTTGGTTGGTTTTTATTTTACTGATATATTTACTGCATACCTGCCATGTTAACATTACAAAACAAACCATGTACGTTTCAAAATAAAAAAAATAAAACACTGAGGCATAACTCCGCTTCTTTCCTTAGGTTGCATGGCTCCACACTGCAAGACACGTCAATATGTTCATTTGATGCACGCCATTTATTGTTTTAATGTGCTGCTGATGTCAATTAATATTGCCCCTTGCCTTTTTGAACAACTGCTGTAAGTAAGCACATGGAGTAAAGTAAGATCTGCTTTCAGGGTTACCCCCACTTTTTGCTGGTGTCATTCTGTTTTCCGACTAGTCTGACTGGGATCCTGCTAATCAGGACCCCAGCCACTGTGCTCTCTCCCCAGATTGGACTATGGTATGTACTTTGGTACCTTCCCAATTGGCTACTAGTGTGCCCTTCTAAGTCCCTATATATGGTAGTGAGGTACCCAGGCCATAGGTACACCAGGGGTCTCCATGGGCTGCAGCAGGTATTATGCCACCCATGAGAGACCACTCAAACTGCGACTGCAGGCCTGCCATTGCAGCCTGTGTAAGCTGGTGTTAGCACTACTTACCACAGATATAAGTTTCCTTAGATCTGTGGTCCCTGCACTTAAAACCTATAAATCACCCATAAGGTAGGCCTTTCAATCCTGAAGGCAGGGTGCTTGGATATAAGTGGGGGTGCCCTGCATGAGTAGGACACCCCCTACAAACCTGGGAGTCAATTCTCCCGGGTTTGTAAGCAAAGTCAGCCATTTTATACATAAAGTGGACATCAAGTCAAATACGAGATGTCTAACCGTATTTTGGCTGCACAGAAACCGGTTGGTATTAAACATGTTGGAATCCTACCCCAAAACCAGTTCCAGTGTTGGATGTAGGATCCCATGTACTGGTGGGCTCCGCTAGGGAGCCCCCCTGTATTCCCGGTACCAGCCTTTCAGGGTCTCACAGCAAGCTAGTGCTGCTATCGACCACAGGCATGATTCTGCCTTCCTGCTGCTCTGCCAGGCTCGAGCAGGGGAAGGTAGAACAATAGGTTTCCTGCCAAAAGGAGTTGTGACCTCCTCCCAGACAGGACTTTGTGTATTGGGCTGGGGTGAGGGCGCTTGCCAGCACCACCAGATTGCTTTGAAGGGCACATTTGGTGCCTTACTTGCCTACTCCAGTTGAAACCACTCCAGTGAGGCGTTGGCTCCCGCTCTGGCGCGAAACTGGACAAAGGACATGGGAGTATCCTCCCGTCTGTCCAGTCCCTCCTCTGGGAGGGACCCTTGAATCATTCCAACCCTTCCCTTTGGGTACTTAAGGGCTTATCTGTGAGTGGCTCTTCAGATTCGTAATGGGACAAGAATCCGATCCGAAACCACTTCATTTTCAACCTTTTAGGCATGTTGGACTTTGTTGGACTTGGGTTTCGGAACAGAGACTGCATCTGGAAGACTCCTGCTTCTCCTGGTCTAGTCGTCCTGCCAGTCTTCTGCATCATCTGTGCTCCATCCAGGTCCTTCTCCAAGCTTGCAAGCATCAAAGACAACTGAAGTAATCTCCCTTGGAGTGAATTAGCCACTTCCCTGCATCTGCAGGCACCGCAACTAAGCTGACCAGTCTAATGCTCCCGACGTCCTACGGACTGCGAAAGGCTCAGAAACACAGGTGGTGGTTCTGCAACTCCCTCGAGGCTTGCACTGTCTTCTCAGCAAGTTTGAAGCCAGAATCCCTCGCCAGAACCGCTGGAGCAGTACCCCTGTGCACCATGGCGAGTTGCTGTTGCCAAGGCTTGTTGAATTTCTCCTCCAGAGATCTTCAGACTCCAAGAAGTTCCAGCCTCCAGCATCTTCTGCTACCAAGATCTTCATCCTCACCACATCTCATGCACCGTGGGCCTGCATTCTTGATGAGCTGTTTATGGTCCTCTTGCGACTCCTGTGCCTTCGGCCTGTGGGTCCTCTTGAGGGTCTTCAATAGGTCCAGTGAGCTCCCCTGCTTGCTTGGGCCTGCTCGGACTCTCCTGCACTTGGCCAGTCCCTAGGACCTTGCTCGTCCCCACATTGCACCTTCTTCGCTTTCAACGTCTGTTGCAGCTGCCAAGGCTTGTTGGTGCTCCCGCTGGACATAGACCCCCTGGCTCTCGACTTACAACATGGGACAGCTCATGAATGGCTCCTAGTCTTCCACAGCATTGCCTGGTCCTCACAGCTGCATCAACACGGTCACCGTCAACTTTTCTCTATCTTCGGTGGTCATTGGTCTTCCGTGCCTCCTGGTCACTCCCGAGTGGCATAGACTCTGTACACTCTGCTGGCAGGTACTACTCTTCAAGAATCCGCCATTGGATTTCACCGGACTCTTTCACCACCTTCGCCAGCGGAATCTTCACTGAAGTCCTCTATTGTGGTCTACAGCGGTTTCCGACATCACTTCACACCTATGCACCCGGCTTCCCTGGTGTAGGTATCCTGATTCCTGGGGTATCCACGAGTGTGGCGACTCTCCAGCCTTCCATCGGGTTTCTTCAGGGTCCTCTGGGAAGGATCCTTCTTCTTGAAAACTGCAACTGCGACTTCCCCGTTCACTTGTATTGAGTTCGCGGTCGTGTTTCCACTCTGCACATGGCCTTCGTGGGGTTCCAGGAAATGCACCTTGGGTGCTCCTTGGGTCCCCAGCTCTTCTAAGTCTTCTGGGTCCAGTCCAGGCTGTAATCGTGGTTCATATTCCACTTTATTAGTATATGGTTTGGTCTCCCCCTGGAAACCACTGTGTATTTGTGCTACTTACCTGTTCTACTATTGAAGTATTGTGATTATATCTCCGGATAGGAGATATACCAATGTGTTAGTGTTTATAATAAACACATTTTTATAACTACACTGTGTGGTTCTTTTTCACTTAACCTACACTATATGAATAGTACTGGTAAAACAAGCTGCTTTACACTCCTTCTGGACTAAGCCTGAAGGTTGCTCTCCACAGCTGCCACTTAGAGAGATTCTCATGGTTGTCTAAGGGAACTAAAATCACCATAAGGGTGGTCTGGATTGGTGAAGGGTGCTTCACTTCAATAAGTGTGCACCATATACGAAGCCAGCCTCCTACAGGAACTATTAAATACACTTGATCAAACCTTCACCCTTAATTCGTAGAAACATACTAGTCCGTTTTTTAAACAAATGACACATTTGCTAGCAACATAACATTTACCAACAAGGGAAAATGCTCATTAAACTCTATAAATTAACTGGCACAATTTTAAAAAAATGATAGTAAATAAGAATTCACACAAATATTTTTTCCGTGCACTAGTAAACTGCCACAGTACAGCCATTGACTAACAAACGTATTTAATCACACAACTCTATTATTTCAACCGCACTGTACAAAAGTCTAAATAGCATACTTGTCAATCAAAATGACTGACCAGTCAATCCAACAATAGAAAAATAAACAGATAAGAATATCAGAGAGTCTCTCCACTAGCAGCAGATTTAGGATAAACCCAGTTGCAAGAGGCTTACAAGATGCTTATTGTTAACTAATTAATGAAGAAAAGGAGGGAACACAAAGGTAACTCAGTTGTGCTTCAACGGACAGTGACTCCTTATAAAGGAAACGGGGTAATACTGATCTATTTTTTTCTCACTAAAGTTGAATTGGAGGTGGTCTTCCAAGCCCATGTTTCCAGTTATCACACCCCTGCACTCCATATCGTGAATCAGTCACAGCTCCACCCTAAGCTTCCGCCATGTGGCTCTCTGACGCAGTCTGCCTGGGGTCAGGCTGGTGTTGCTTGAGCTGGCCTAACAAGGAGTCACTGGGACAGTGGGGCAGCGTGAGGGTTCGGCAATGCTCTGTCGGGCAGCCCTGAAACCCGGAGGACTGGAAGCCCTGAAGCGAGGACATTGCTGTGGAGCAGGACTCTGCCGCTGGAAGCCCATTGGTTGGTGCCTCATCGAGCAGTTAGTCTGTGGAGGTGCCTGCTGAGGTGGTAAGTGCAGACCCACCTCTTTGCAGGCTTAGTCCTTCATTGAGTTATTGCAGTCCCTGCTATCCCCCGCAACATTTTGGCAAACTCTCGTAGGCATTACCTGCTTTGGAGAGGGACAGCACGTATCACTGCATGGATTAGAAATACGGCAGCAAAAGCTGTCAAGCTCCTTTGGCAGGGGAGAGGGCTGCCATCGAAACACTATCAAATTTGAATTATTGCTGCCGTTAGTTGTTACTCACCTTCAACTTGGGTTACTGTTGGAGAGAATTGCCATCCCCTAGTACGCAGAACACGGAAGCGACTGGGTACGCTTGTGCCCCATGGGCTTTGAGCACTAATCTCTGCTTACTTTGGCCCCTACCTTCCACTGTGCTACCAATGCTCTAGGTGTCAGCCATAGTTCCACAAGTTGGGAGCTGCCATAGGGAATGAACTTGGGCGGGGGGGCATGGAGCGGAGGGGAGGTTTTGAGGAGAATAGTGGCTGTACAGACATTAAGGAGTCCACAACACCAGCATGAGTGGATTTGGGAATAAAGGATTTTGTATATTTGATGCAATGTAGGATACCAAGTGGCCATACCCATGTTGATCTGGGCTGGAAAAGATTTATCCTAGTCAAAGGTAAAGCCCAGGACTCTATATACACAAATTGGACAGGTGGCTGACTGTGTAGATTTCAGTGTGAAATGATGATCCATCCCTACCACAATACTTCTCGCTGTGGCGACCATGGAGCTCAAGACTACAGGACCGTGGGGGATCAGGATGACCTTGTCTGCCAGCTCTCACGTTCCTAAAAGTAGACCTCTGAGACATGAACTTGCTGAGGGTGAAACATGCAAGGTAGCAAATAAACAAATAAGTCAAGAAAGGGGTCCTACCAATGGTGGAGCCAACATACAAAACAATGGTACAAATGCAGCTGAGAGAGATCTGTAAATTGAGCGCATTTGCAGAAGCTGTGAAATATAGAAAATAGTTACCAAACGCTAGCATGAAAATAACAGGGAGAACTTATCTCTCTTAAAATCTTGTGTTCCACCCCTCATCAGTACCTGTGTAACCTGTCTGTTTTACTAAGCATCTCTGTGAAAATGCAAGCAACGAAACACCAAAAAGTGTTTATCCTGACTGCTTTTAAGCAGTGTCCTTAAAGGAAAAATAAAAGAATAACTAAGTTATTATCATTTTATTTTTTCCTTGTTGCGGTAGCTTTGCGGGCGGGGCTGCTCTGCTGACAGAGCTAGGGAAGAGTGGTTTGCACTCCCTAAAGTGCGTATGAAGGTTTGGCCGGCCGTCTGGGGGCCGGCCAAACATTCATGTGCATTTTGGATGCTCTCCACCCAGGCTGCATGACCTCCTGGGTGGATAACATTCCCAGGGCCCCCATTCCCTTGCTGAGCGCCAAACTACATTGCTAATACCAATCACAACACTGCATTGCAACGCTGCAATTCCCTCAGGGGGGCCCGTGTGCTCTGTTCCAGTGGCGAGACGCAGAGAGGAGGTATGTATGTTTTTTTTCTTTATCCCGGCTTCCCCCCCCCCCCCCCCCCCCAATCTGTGCCAGCCGCCGCTTCTAGCAAGGCTATCGATTGGCAAAATATTTAGGAAAAACAATGCCCAACCACCAACTCATTCGGTTTGAGAATTTAATGCCATGTGTTGCTCGATCACTATTTTCATGACACATTTGATTTGTCTGACGCATACTACAACGCAAGAAGGTTTGGTACTAATTACTCCATATTACAAGGCTGTAAACTGACACAATGTTAACGACTATATTTTGAGTGTTGGACTCCACAAACTTTGGTGTACTTTTCCAATAAAATATTTAACTAAAACATATGGGCAACACACATCTGTACATTACTTCCGTGAAAAAGTGATAAATAATAGTAAATTCTTCCTTCTGGTCTGTAGCTCCTTCAACTGAGTCTGTATGAGTGTAGGTTTGTTTTATTTGAAATAATCCAGCCTCAACATGTTGCATCCATTGAGTCCTGGATATTTGCTGGTGATCCTGTTAGGTCTGCTTACTTCCAAGATCCCACAAAATAAGCGTACGCTCAAAGATGCACTCTCAGGAGCCAGTCGCTGGACCTTAGCCACTCCCCTGACATTGCTAAAGGCACCACATATGCACTGTGCTGAGCCCAACACTACACTTCACCCACTAAAGACCTCTCATTTGAGATAACAAAATAAGGCGAGTTCCCTTGGAGGGACACCAAGTAAAATCACAAACCCAGTATTGGAATACTTGGAGACAAGCATCCCATGCCACTATCTTTAGCCTAGGAGCAACATGGGCTCCTTTCACGAGTGTCCTAGAAAAAACGCTTGCACCACTATTTCTACTCCCAGCTCCCTAGATTCACTGAGGCACTGTTTATTCCTTCTTCGACTTTACACATAAATGAGATCCCTCATGCCAACTGCTGCACTCAAAGTAAAAATAAAGGTGTAGCAGGGGGTGATTGTCGATCTGAAAAAATTTCTTCATTTCACAATAATTCCAAGGCATATAAAGTACATAGAATAAACAGGAATCTGTTTATATTAAAAAATCCAGTACATAGATAAAACCAATCAGGCCACCATCACGATCAACAACATTATAAAGTGCCTATTACCATCGACATTTTGGATAAGTCATGTTTCATCAGACCGCAAGATTCGCAAAGAGGACCTCCTCGTGAGTCGATATTATATAAAGTGCAAAGTGACGTTTAAATATTGATAAAAACACATTTCACCAGCCCTCAAGGCTCCCAATCTGAAGGAGCTCTCCTGCATTTCCAAGAAGACCAAAGAAATGAAGGTGGTTGTCAATGGCCACGATTCAAACTCCTGTAAAGGATACACAGGCCAACTATCAGATGCTTTTAAATGACTACCTACTGAATCTATCATTTGTCTGACAACCTATCAATTAGGACAATTAACCACCGCATCGTGACTATATGTTTAATGTGCCATCTAACAGGTATTTACAAATATGGCTGATTTGTTCCTTTTTTGGTAATAAATATTACATTCATCCACCATGCACATGCATTTGAGGTGGTGCCCTCAAATTTACTTAAGAGAATGACATTTGAGACTTTTCTCTTTTACCTTTTTTCATTTTCCTAAATGGCAAAAAAATGTTGGAAAATGAACTAACAAAACGAATAGCACTAGATGTCAATAGGGGTTGAAAACAAGGGAGGAACACACTGGGCATGAGCTAATATCAAGAGCTCCCTTAAGTAAAAGAACATTTAAACCAGTGACATTTATATCATTAACGTCTATTGCTAAACATAATTCTTAATCCACCCTTTTCGACTGTAGTACCTACAAGCTCTCACTTTTTAGTAAAGATCATTTTGAAATCCTATGATTTATAGACTCACACCTACGAAGGGATATCAAAATGCGAAGGAATATCAAAATGCAAAGTGCTCTTCGACTAACTGCTAGGTCTGAGCGACGATGTTATATAGCTCCCATCAAGCCACTAGGTACATATCTATGGATTAAATTAGCAAGAGATTCACACAATGTCAGGCAGAGCCCATAGCCACTGATTTATAACTAATGCGAGTTATTGAGTGCAGTAACAATAGCTGTCCTAGCTGTCCACATCACTTGCTTTGCTGTCTTTTTCGTTTTAAAATTGATTTTATTTATGTACATAATGAAAGAACAACATTCCCGTGCACATCACACAATAAAATAAATAATATGCCACAGGTATTCGAACACCCTATGGAATACCTATAGGGCACAACAAGACACCAAGAATAGTTCATTCAATTAATTCCTTGATGATCCCTCTTTGGCCGTTCCACCCGCGTGTGTGGTTTAATCTGTGCATCCCGCGGAGGAGGTGGGAGATGAGTGAAGAAGCATTGCTATTCAATGATGCAGTCCTTTCTCCACCCAAACCGCAGTATGACCTCCATTTGCTCCAGGCATTCTCAAATTTCCTAGAACACCCCCCTCCCTTGTACACCACTCCCACTGTTGCAGGTATTCTGCACATATACAGAACTATGCGCAGGAAACCAGGACCTCGGTCTATAGTGGTGTACCAACCTATCACCTTAGTGCCCAAAATCACCAAAACCGACTAGCTATAGGGTCTCATCCATTCTCCGACAAATAGCGAAGCTACCAATGATTAGACAACCCAGAACACAACACCCTCGACTCTCTCAGGAATCGCGGTAGCAAGACAACTCTTTCGCTTACTCAGTCATACTTGACCACAATAAGAGTAATCAGAGTCAGTTTAAAATGTTCATTTTAACTAACGTGCTCTATGGTGCAGTACACGTGCCATAACTAGCAGCAAAATGCATAAACACAATACTGTCAGCATTGTTACAATTCCATAGAATACAAAAGGAGATGTCATTTTGTAAAGACAGTGGAAAAGGCTTATAGTACCTAACCACCCTCCCCGTGATAAGATATAGCTTATTATAAAAAAAGAAGACCTCTGGGCTTGGTCAGCAGACCCCCATACCTCAAGGCCTAGATGAAAGGTTTACATCTCGGGACCAGCACAGCTCATCTCTCTCGAAAAGGTGACTCTCCAAGTGTCTGAATAACACGCATGCCTGGAATATTAAAGCACGCAACTTCCAGTAGTGCAGCTGTACATCGTGTTATGTCTAGGTGCGAGGGACTGACCAGAACAAAATAACAAGGGCATTGTTTATCGACCTTGTACATCGTGTGCAGACTAAACCCCAGAGAACAGCAGAGAACGCGAAAAGCAGACAAATCTCATGTGAAAGGTAAAAACAAAGTCCTGCAAAATAAAGTAATGTAGTAACGTGCACAAAAGCAGCCTCATGACAGTGAAGCTTATGCTAACTTAGCAATGTCGACAATAAACCCACCAGCCATACAACACCACCATTTCAATATATTGTTATTTTTCTTAACTATTGAGGCAGTTCTTGGGAAGAGTGATGCAAACAAAGATTCAATATTATCATAATGGTTGAACCAGATTTTCCAATGCATCGCTGCATAATACGCGACACCTTTAGTTAGTTCTGGCTCTTTCACCACAGTACTACTGATGAGACTTTCACAGGTCCTTGCTCAGAACAGCAAACCCCAAACGCAAGCTGCTGCCCAGGACCGGCTGCAAGCGTCACACTGGGCATGCGTCACCATTGCAGCCATGGAAATCTAAAATGAAAGCAAGTCACATGAGGCTTGCAGGCTTGTGGAGCAGCTGCCAATTATCACCTGAGCCTCTGTTTCCAGTGACATTAAATTCATTAAGTTTACTGAAGAAATGCAGTGAAAACATAAGGGCGTGTTTTCTCCAAGGCTCTAAACAGTTTGCAAAAATGTTAGTACTGAAGCAAAAAATGTTTGCTGGTTTAGGGTACACTTGTTTTTCAGAAAACACGGCACTGTGAGCTGATTACACTTTTCGAGCATGACACCATATAGCCAGTAACAGAACAGGCTGTATGCATATGCAGTATGAGATTGAATTTGATATCTGGTGGAAAATCGTTTCAGGGTTTATCTAGGTGACACCACCACCCTTAGAGACATGCCAGTTCCAGTCCTCAACAAAGGCGAGAGTTTGTGCCCATAGAGAGAGATTCCCCTTTTAGAGTCCGATCTAAACAGAGCTCATTCGGAAAATCAAGCTGAAATGTCACAAACAGTCTAATAATAATGGCAACCTTCCGCTTTCAGGAAGGACCGCTTGCCCTTCTATGATGTACGTATAACACAATAACAATGCCGTGGGTTTCTCGATCTAACTACCCCGAGCAACAAAGCAGAGACCAAGCAAACACGCAAACGCACCCATCACAACTGGGGGCCCTCAGTGACATCATACACCACAGAACACACTGATACGTAGCTGATACGCAGCTGATACGCCCCCGTGAAGTCTGGTTCTGGTGCAGGAATCCACCTTTAAAACACAGGCAGCTCTCGTGCACCGCATGCAGTGGAGCAGTGTCAGACTAACAGGCACAGCGAAAACTCAGCGATACCCACGGACACCGGTTTACGCCAGGGTGGCTTTGCCTTTAGCCACAATCTATCAGCACCTAGAGTGTGCCTAGTGCAACAGGCTCCATCCTTTGGTGCTGGGGTGGGTGTGTGGGGTGTGGGGTGTGGGGTGTGTGGGCTGTGTGGGGTATGTGGGCTGTGTGGGGTATGTGGGCTGTGTGGGGTATGTGGGGTATGTGGGCTGTGTGGGGTATGTGGGCTGTGTGGGGTATGTGGGCTGTGTGGGGTATGTGGGCTGTGTGGGGTATGTGGGCTGTGTGGTTCTAAGCACTACATTTTGAGTGTGTTTGCAGAGATGACGTGCGAGTCACATACTTCCATGACAGGCTTTTAAATATTGCGACAAGCTGAAGACGCATCGCTGAGCGCCTAATAAGTTAACTGAAGTCTCTGGTGGGGTCTCTATTTCACAGTTCAAAGGACCGATGCGCGTTGGACCATTCAGGCTAGGTGTATCATTTTAGGATTTTCTTGATACCCTGCTTCTCATGCACATCATTAACACTCTAAACAGGGGTAGGAAGCAGGAGGGGTGGCGGCTACTCCTGAGAAATGCTCAGGACCAGTCAGGGCAGAGCTAGGAGCAGAAACAAGTCAACAATAGATAGAGGGTCTGCCCTCAAAATGATCAGGATCTCATCAAGACGTTCCTGCCAACTGCCTGCACCAATTCTGGAGTCATAGCAGGCAAAATAACGTGTCAGATCAATGAAGACCTAATCAGCCCAGAGAAAACAATGAGGATGATGGACCCCATGCACAGGAGGCACAGCACATCCCAGCATTTGAAACAAGGGGGATTCTCATCGCAATAAAGGAAATCAGAAACTGCAAGAAGCCTTTCTACTTTAACACCACAGACCGAGTGCAGAGAACAGACACTGAGCTACAGCTACAACAGCACAGAAGCAATACAGCCGTAGGCAGAAATGTGTCTAAGAGGCAGCCTACTGCACAGGCCCACAGAAGAGAAGCATGCAGCTCACACAAAGGTACAAAGAACGGGATTCTGTAAGGGGACCTCAAAGAAAGCAAGAGCTGGCCCAGCAGCAGTTAATAACACAAGCATTTACAATGCAATGGTCTCGCCTTTTGCATAAGTTGGAGCTATTGGTATTGTAAATGACAAACTTTTATTTATGGGTTGGTTTTGAAAACAGATAAATAAATGGCAGTCATTGACAATGCCAATAGCTTTAGCTCTCGCAAAGGCGAGACCTATTGCATTTATATATATATACATATACACACACACACACACACACACCAGCCCCACACACACACACACCCCCAGCCACACACACCCCCCGAGCCCCACACACACACACACCCCGAGCCCCCCACACACACACACACCCCGAGCCCCACACACACACACACACCCTGAGCCCCACACACACAATCCTTTGGTGAATAAGTAGTGTTGGAAGGGGTCCACAGGGGGCACAGCGGTGGGGAAACGAGTGGGACAGAGGGCAAAAGGGGCATAAAAGGGGAAAAAACGAGTGGCGCAGAAGGGCACAGAAAAAACGAGTGGCACAGAGGGCAGAAAGGCACGAAAAACGAGTGGCACAGAGGGCAGAAGGGCACAAAAAAACGAGTGGAACAGAGGGCACAAACAACGAGAGGAGCAGAGGGCAAAAAGGCACACAAAAAAGAGGGAAACGAGTGGAACAGAGGACAGAAAGGCACAAAAAAAAAGAGTGGAAAACCAGTG
The DNA here is from genome assembly GCF_964204655.1 of Triturus cristatus. NCBI lineage: Eukaryota > Metazoa > Chordata > Amphibia > Caudata > Salamandridae > Triturus > Triturus cristatus. Next base: position 430,389,345 of record NC_140593.1, read on the forward strand.
GCACAGAGGGCAGAAAGGCACAAAAACGAGTGGCACAGAGGGCAGAAGGGCACAAAAGACGAGAGGAGCAGAGGGTAGAAAGGCACAAAAAAACGAGTGGAACACAGGGCAGAAGGGCACAAAAACGAGAAGGGCAGAAAGGAACAAAAAAAGAGGGAAAACGAGTGGAACATAGGACAGAAAGGCACAAAAAAGAGGGGAAACGAGTGGCACAGAGGGCAGAAAGGCACAAAAACGAGTGGCACAGAGGGCAGACGGGCACAAAAACGAGAGGAGCAGAGGGCAGAAAGGAACAAAAAAAAAGAAAAAAACGAGTGGCACAGAGGGCAGAAAGGCACAAAAACGAGTGGCACAGAGGGCAGAAGGGCACAAAAGAGCCACACACCGACCCACACACATACACAATCCTTTGGTGAATATGTAGTGTTGGAAGGGGTCCACAGCGGCAGGGAAACCAGTGGGACAGAGGGCAAAAGGGGCACAAAAGGGAAAAAAACGAGGGGGACAAAAAACACGAGAGGAACAGTAGGCAGAAAGGCACAAAACACGAGGGAAAAACGAGTGGCACAGAGGGCAGAAGGGCACAAAAAAAACGAGTGGAACAGAGGGCAGAAAAAACGAGAGGAGCAGAGGGCAGAAAAAACGAGAGGAGCAGAGGGCAGAAAGGCACAAAACAAGAGGGAAACAAGTGGAACAGAGGACAGAAAGGCACACAAAAAGAGGGAAAAACGAGTGGAACAGAGGGCAGAAAGACACAAATATGCCGCCTCGGTGAGGAATCTAGCTGGGCGTGCGGGGATGGTCCTCTCGTTCTCCGGATGAAGCTGAAGCGCCAGTTACAGGACATGCAGCCAGACCCCTACTCCGCGGCCCTGTAGAAAACATCGCGTGCAAGAGATGCCATGAGCGAAAGACTCGCCACGGCGTGCGCGCAACACTCACCCAGTCTGTCTGTGATTGGCTGCCCAAGTAGCAGGCGGCTAGTGATTGGCCCACGCCTGCTGACGGGGTCTTGCAATTGGACTGTAAAGTCACACGTGTAGTTCGGCATGGCATCTGTCTGTGTGCTACCATCGCTGCTGTTAAAACGAGACCTATTGGCTTTGCCAATGCTGCTTGTACAGGGGGGCGGTGGCGAGGTGTGTGTCTGTGTGTCTGTGTGTCTGTGTGTGTGTGTCTGTGTGTGTGTGTGTGTTAGGCAGCCGTGGATGCGGTGAGGGGGGGTCAGCAGCGGCGGGGTGTGTGCGCGCGCGTGTGTGTGTGTGTGTCTGTGTGTGTGTGTGTGTGTGCATGTGCGCCTGCGCAAGCGCGTCCACAGACCCCGACCCCAATTCCTGCGCGTGCCACGGTCTGTCTCCCTTGAGAGGCATCTCGGCGACAATAGGTCTCGAGAGCGAGACCTAAAAAAGGGAAGTCTGGCCAGCAGTCACCATAGGAGAAAGAAAAATACTGAACTGCACTGGTTCAGGACCAGGAAGCGTGGACCTGCAGCAGCTCTGAAGGAGAAAGAGTCTTCAAGTCTCATAGGGCTAGAAGCAAATAATCTGGCCAAGAGACAGCCCAGGAGAATAAAATGCCAAGCACTGCCGCCAAACCAACTCATATGGCTAGAAATGAAAGAAAAAGCCATCTGTGCCAACCAAGATGACAAGACCATCAGTTGACAGCTGCAGCATGCCTGAAAATGTTTTGAAAGTGGCAGTGAAAGGCCTGTTGTGCAGCAACTCTTAAGAAAAGGGATTAGCTACCCCCAGAACGGACACAGGTCAAGCACGACGTGGAGCTCAAACTGAACAGCCCTTCGACTGGTCCATTTCCCCTTAGAATAATGGCACAGAACAGAGTGTTTTTTCCTCGAATAAAGCCCCCTTAAGATGGACCCTTGTATGCTACAATTGCAACTTTACATTGATGAAGTGGAAAATGTCATGGTCTTTGTAGGGATGCATTATAATCACGTGTAGAACGCATCGGCATATAATCTTGCAGTTTATGTGAACATGAGGTGTTAGAATTGTGAAACATATTAACACAATTGTGTGACGTGCTTTAGTTATGGGCAAGTGTCATGGCGAATTAACGTGGAAAATGAAGGTAACTAGCAGAACATTAACATGGAGAACTTCTGCTGTGAATCTGACGAATACTCATGTACTATATGTGTTCATTAGTAATGACATTCCATGCGCAGATAAATGCATAAGTTGAAATTGAATAAATGTTTATGTGAATTCGTAAAGTTTACATGATACATTCTTATGATAGCTAAAATCATAGGCCTGAAATGCATGTCACTGAAAACTCTCGCTTTTGAAGTATTAGTTGAATTTCATGTGTGCTGTGGAACCTGTTCTTTCTCACGTTTCCATTGCAGGTGCAGGAGCATGCATTAGGTTAAGTAATGTCTTTGTTTCACTTGCTAGGCAAGGAGAGAAGGAGTTACAATCATGTGGCTTGAGTCGATAAAGAAAGGCCGTTATGATTCACAGAGAAGGTCTGAGAACCAAGGAAAAATTGCTGCCAGGAAGGTACATGGATGACATCGTGGAAAATTACATTCAGGACTGTACCCAGAAGCGATGGTGTGAGCATGGTGCATTATGGGTACTTTACCCGTGGCTAACTGGTTGTTGGAATTAGAGAAAGCCCCCACTTCTTTCTTGGGGAGTGAGAGAGTGAGAGAGGGAGAGGGAGAGGGAGAGGTAACATGTAACCGGCAATGTTTACTTTAAAATGTGATCCCCCTTAACTAACGCATGTAAATTCAGCCCTGGGATTAGCACACACCTGGTATGAGAACCACCCTATCGCCTGCAGCAAAGAAATCAGCTACGAAAAGCAACAGCATCAGACGAAAATAAACTAACTGTGCAATGCCAGCTAGCACAGATGCGAACTGTTCAACACTGTCCAGCAAACACATGGGAACTATCCTTTTGGACACTTTAGGTTCTCTGTGCTAGTTATAGATGCAGTGCATTGGAATGCACCCCCTGCATGCAGCTGCACTCCCACGCTCAGTCGCACTTGTACCGTCTCAGTGCTGATGAGTCTTCCCTGCTCCGGATACTCCAGCATTACAGACAGGTTTAACATGAATGTAATATGTTCAATCCAGTTCAGTCACTGTTAGTCATACAAGCTGCCTTTGGTGAACTCTTTTTTTAAGAGATCACTCACCATAATATAAAGGTGATGACAGTCCTTGAGCCTAGATACCTGCTTGGGCAACTTTATCTACAGTTGGAGCAGGGATTCATACAAACGTTGCAGATCTAGAGACAAGGATTCCTTAACACCTTAAGCAATGTCACTGAATGTGGCTACGGACAGGTGTATCTGTCGCAAAGGCCTCCGTTGATCGATTCAGCCACCCAGTACAATAAGAGGTACAGAGAGAGAGAGAGTAGGCTTGGAATTAGTCCCCTTTAGGCAATGGCTTTCATGTATTCTTCATGATTTGCTAGTGCCTGGACAGCTGCATTGTCCCATTTGTGTTCTATTATATTTGGTGACGTGGCCATCGACTAGTCCTATTGTTAAACTGCTGATGCCACATTTAGTTTGAAACATAGTTTATGTTATTTAAAATATTTACTATAGTGACAGGACAGCACTTTAATTGCCCATGTTTTTCTTGTCAAGTGTGTGCTGGTGGTTTGAATGCTGTAGCCACTCATTAAGGCACAGTAAATTCCCAAATCGGCCAAGGAAGTTAATTTTTTCAATTTTGATAACATGTTGGATTTACAGTTTTTATTCACAAAACGAAAGATGCACATAAAGGATTTCTTACAAATGTAACGAAAATCATGTCAAAGGCATCTACTGTGCAATATTTTGCTTCACTATTTCATTTTCAGCCTCCTTTTCATAAGACTCTTCTTTGAGGAAACAGCTTGCATCTGCTAATGCAGTCTGTCCTGCAAAGGAACTCTACTCCCAGCTTCCCTATCGCCACAGCCTTCAGATGCGGATTCATTATGGGATTTTCGTTCTAGGATTGCTGGGGGCAACACAAAAAGTTTACCCAACTAGTACCAACTATTATTGACTCTGGGAGCCGCACCTTTCTAGTTTTGTTCATCCAGGACAAATTATCTCTCTTTTATTTTGGTTAATTAGCTTCTATAATATTGATTTTTGAAACATTGTGTGTGTTCATTTTACTCATTTGTTTAATTTCCTTTCCAATCTACTGTCTGTGGGGAATGGCACAATGTCCCAGCCAAACTATTTTTTGTGCTGGGATTTCAACGCAAAGCTGGCAGCCAGTTCACCGGCTGGTGGGGACTCATCTGAGGCACCATTTGTGAACACCGTGATAGCAGAGGCGAGGAGTTGATAAGGTATTTAGCTGCACACGACTTAGTCGATCTAGTAGATCAGTCTAGACGAGAAGGGCAATCCCTGGCCTCTTATTGGACATGGCCAAGCCTCGGTCATCAACTATATGTCTGTGATAAGAAATTGTTTGGCATGGTTTCAAAGGGACAGATCGCAAAGACAAAGTGGGGGACCTCAATGCCCTTCTAGCTACAGGTCTCTTGCCAGTGAATAGATTTAATTGCCCTGTTGGGGAAATCCCCATTACCCAACACTCCACATATGGCCTTAGGCTTATTTGGCACCTAAAGGGCCAAGGACACACATTTGCCCCACTACTAAAGTCTCAACTAGGTCTGTTTCTTACTTGGTTGGCAGATATAAGCAGGGGTGACATGTTTACTAACTATGAAAGATTAACCCAGGTTTCTGATACTTCTGGTCTAAACCGTCCTGATCCAGTAAGAGAGGGTCTCAGTGGTTTGATGGACACTGTTCGGCATCCAATCGCAGATAAAGGAAGACACTGGTTGCTTGCCCCATCAACTGGGAAGAGGTTCAGGCTGCTCGTAAGATTTATAAATTCTCCCTGAAGCCTAGGAAGGATGCATTACATAAGAGGGATTGAGAGCTTTTGGAACACACTGCGATTAAGAGAAATAGCAAGGTGTTTCGGGACACAGCTAGGAAGATCAGCCTACAGAATGCTCAGGAGAGCCCAATCCTTAGCAGTAACATTCTGGGCCCTGAATGGGTACCGCATCTAAGTGCAATTTATAACATCACTGATAAAGAGAATTCAGGTGAACCTCTGCAAAGCAGACTATCCCATTCAACACCTCTCTCAGTATCTTTGCCAGAGGTGGAGGCTGCGATTCGCCAGAGCTCAAGGGGGACGGGGTACAGACTGATCTCATAAATTGTAACATCGACTTATGGGGACCTTTGATTACCAACACTTTCAATTTCTCTTTGAACAAAAACACTCCCTGCTCATGGTCCCTGTCCATTATCCTACCCATCTTTAAAAAGGGTGATTGCGTCACCTAAATGTTTTCACCCCATTTCCCTCATTGATAGTGCAGTAAAAATAACAGACAGTTGTTTTTAACCACCTTATTTCATGGGCTCAAGAAAACAATACGCTCTGCCCCTTACAATTTGGTTTTCGACCTGGGCTGGGTACAGTGGAGCAATGTCTGAATCGGATTATAAACACCACCACCTTTGTTGGGCGCCGCCCGCTGTATCTGGCCCTCACGGACCTCTCCACAGCTACAGACTGTGTTAGCAGGAGTGAGCTGTGGCTGATGCTATTGGATCTTGGGGTTGAAGATGCTTTAGTGAGCCTCTTGCATTCGCTGCATGAAAACCTGGCTGCGAAAGTCCCTTTTGGCCAGAATGGTGAACTGTCAACTGAATTCTCCCTCGCACGAGGAGTGCGCTAAGGGTGTATTCTGGCCCACTACTTTTCATCATCTATATAAACGGCCTGTGATCTTAACTGATTTTGGCCCCCAAAGTTTGCTCATTTCCAGGTGCCCACGTTATTGTACCCAGATGACATGGTCCTACTGGCACGAACCCCGAAATTCTCTATGGGTGTTTGTGGACAGTTTTGTCTCGTTTATGAGCAGCCTAGACGTGGTCACACATTTTGAGAAGTTGCATATTATGGCATCTGGGCCAGGTAAAATAAACACTTCTAAGCTTTTAATAACAGGACAATCGCTCAGCAGTGTTAATAATTTTAGCTATATACGAATTAACTTCAATTCCACTGGTTCCTGGCAGCCACAGCTCACGACTCAAACTTCGTAACATGGTTGGTGCAATTTTTAATCTACCAAGAGCCGTGGGGAAAAGGATCTTTAACCCTCTTTTAAATTTTTATAATGCACAGTTTGTTCCTGGAGGCCTACATGGTGCTGGGGTTTGGGGCCATCTCAATGCTTCCTCCCTCCAAGCCGAGGAAAATCGTATTTGTTGGAGGCTACTTTATCTTCCTCCCTCCACCTCAAACTTTAATATACACTCAGAGCTAAACCTTGTAGGAAGCTGGCTCTGTATATCCTATACCAAAGTGAGGAATTGTGTGCACAGAGTCCAATGGATCCCCAAAGGTAAGCAGAGGTAAAAGTAGCACCTCACTCTCTATTTGTGGTAGTGTGGTCGAGCAGTAAGGCAATATCAGAGGACAGTGTTAAGCATTTGTTGTACACACTCAGTCAGCAAATGAATTCACAGACTCAGACAACTTCAGACCAATTTTTTTGTATAAAAATAGTCTTTCAGTTATTTTATTTTCTAGAACTAAGCAAGCCTGGCACAGGTAGGCAATAAATACTTTACAGTAGCAATGCAATTGAAATACAGTTTGAATGATAATTGTATATGCACTTTTGTTTGATTTACAGTATGGATGCAGAGAAATGCAATACTTGGTAAACGCAGTACATAGACTTGAATAGGCTTTTTAGTAAAATAGCAGGTAAGTAACTTTTGACATTACTAGGCCTACACAGAGTAGTATACCTAGATACTACCCTGGGACATTTCCTGAAAACTGGTAAGTGAAATAGTTTTTGTGCAATTATGCAATTTTGAAGAATTTCTTTAGTTTCTCAAACTCCACACTTCAAAACATTTCACAGAAAAACAGTCAATGTTGTTATCGGATTTGAGGTATTTGGTAGTGGGAATTGAGGTTCTAGGGGTAGACTCATGGGTCCCCCAGGGTCAAGGATGCACTCTAGTTACACTCTCAGCGGCACTAGGGTGACCAGGTGCAGAGTGCTGAGGCCCAATGTTATCCAAAGGGGGATAGGGGGCCTCCGGTTGGTGGCTGCTGGAAAGCAGGCCACTTGGTTGTGGGAGCAAAGCTCCTGGACTTAAGCTCAGGTCAAATGGGGAAACAAAGTAGCACCAAAAGTGCACCCTAGGCGGCACTAGGGTGGCCGGGTGCAGGGTGCTCTTTCGACATCGGGCACCCTGTTTTCAATGTGGAACCTCCGGGTTGCAAAGGCACAGCAGGCTTGGGGAAGAAGGTCTCCTGGGTGCGACCACCACTTCGAGAGGTAAGTTGGGAAGTTAGGGGTTGGTTAGGCACTGTCTATTTGGGCACACAAGGCCATGTGGCGTCGGGTGCAGGGGTGCCTTTTGGAGTCGGATCTTCTTACCAGCTTCTGGTCGCGGTTGGGTGGACCTTCTGGATTTAGGCTGCAGGCGTCGGCTGGAGGCTTGAGGCAGGTCAGGGGTCGCCGGATCTCGGGTCAGGATCGCCGGGGGTGTTTGCCCATTCGAACTTGGGCCGTGGACGGCAGGTGCAGAGTGGGGCGGATTCGCGGTGTCCAGCCAGAACCAGCGGTTGCAGATTAACAAATCCGGTGTTCATGGGAGACAAAGTCTTTGGAGGTTGAAGTTAGCAGGTCCTCCGGGGTTTTTGAGGTTGCTGGCTGCAGGACACACTGGGACTTCGCAGGAGGAGGTTCGAGGTGGAGACAGGCCGGTAGGGTTGGGGTCAAGTCTGTGGGCGTCTTCCTCTTGTTAGCTGCTGCATGGCTGTTCGGTCCTTCTTGTAGTTTCCTCTTGTCTAAGGAAGCAAGGTTCAGGGTTGCCCCTAAATACTAGATTTAGCTGTGTTACTGTTAGGTAAAAGGCAGGGACCATTGGGTCCCTTCCCTGGGGTGGGTACACCCCCTATTATGCCACCCTCCAGTGAGAGGGTGGTATATGCCTTTCCCTGGTTGCGTGGGTCCCCCCATCTGTAAGATAGCGGGAACTGGGAGTTGTGCTACACCTTGCCTTCCCACCTGAATGGTGGAGTTGGAAGAGGTCGGTACACCTCTGTTCCTCACTAGTTTTTCCTGTCGTTTCTCCCGCCCAAAGTGGGTGTCAGAAACAGTGAGGACCAGTTGCTGAACGCAGAAAGTGGCCTGGGGAAACTCACAAAGGCGTCAAGCCTTTGAAGCTTCCCTTCGTGAACCCAGCCCATCCTGGGGGAGGAGGCTTGGCACCTCGTCCCAGGATGTGCATTGCTTCAGGCTCCAGAGAGCAGCAGGCTCTCGACTCAGGGGTCCAGAAACATGTCTGGTAATGGCAGCTGAAAGCAGCCACTCAGCCTGGACACTAGTGGTAGGTTAGTTTTTAGGGGGCATCTCTAAGATGCCCTCTATCAATCAATCAAACATCTGTAAAGCGCACTACTCACTCGGGAGGGTCTCAAGGCTCTGGAGGGGGAGGTTGCTGCTACTGCTCGAACAGCCAGGTTTTGAGCAGTCTCCTGAAGGTCAGCAGGTCCTGGGTTTGCCGCAGGTGGATGGGGAGGGTGTTCCAAGTCTTGGCGGCAAGGTGGGAGAACGATCTGCCACCGGTGGTCGCTCTTCGGATGCGGGGGATGGTGGTGAGGACGAGGTCAGCGGAGGGGAGCTGGCGGTTCGAAGTGTAGAAGGTGAGTCGTCTGTGGAGGTATGCTGGTCCGGTGTTGTAGAGTGCCTTGTGAGCGTGGGTGAGGAGTTTGAAGGTGATCCTCCTGTTGACTGGGAGCCAGTGTAGGTCTCTCAGGTGGGGTGTGATGTGGCTGTGGCAGGGGATGTCGAGGAATGAGGCGTGCAGAGGCGTTCTGTATGCGTTGCAGTAGTTTCAGGAGTTTGGTTGATGCTCCTGCGTAGAGGGCGTTGCCGTAGTCCAGCCTGCTGCTGACGAGGGCCTGGGCGATAGTCCTTCTGGTTTCGGTGGGGATCCATCTGTAGATTTTGCGGAGCATGCGGAGGGTGTTGAAGCAAGAGGATGAGATGGTATTGACTTGCTTGGTCATGGATAGCGATGAGGATGAACCCCAGATTGCGTGCGTGGTCGGTGGGCGTCGGTGCAGCTCCCAGTGTGGCTGGCCACCAGGAGTCATCCAAGGCGGAGGGGGTGGAGCCAAGGATGAGGACCTTTGTCTTGTCAGAGTTCAGTTTCAGTCCGCTGTTGTTCATCCATTCGGCGATGGCCTTCATTCCATCGTGGAGGTTGGTTTTGGCATTGGAGGGGTCCTTGGTGAGGGAGAGGATCAGCTGGGTGTGTTCGGTGTAGGAGATGATAATGAGGTCATGCGATCGGGCTATGTGGGTGAGCGGTGCCATGTAGACATTGAAGAGTGTTGGGCTGAGGGATGATCCTTGGGGTACGCCACAGATCTTGGAGGCTTTGGATCGGAAAGGCGGGAGGTGGACACACTGGGTTCTGCCGGAGAGGAAGGAGGTGATCCATTCCAGGACCTTGTCATGGATCCCTGCATTGTGGAGGCGTGTACGTAGGGTGTGGTGGCAGACTGTATCGAAGGCGGCTGAGAGGTCCAATAGGATGAGGGCCGCGGTTTCTCCATTGTCCAGCAGGGACCGGATGTCATCTGTGGCGGCGATTAGGGCAGTTTCGGTGCTGTGGTTGCTGTGGAACTCTGACTGGGACGGGTCCAGAATGTTGTTCTCCTCGAGGTAGCGGGTTAGATGCCCGTGGACTATCTTCTTGATGACCTTCGCCAGGAACGGGAGTAGGGAGATGGGCCAGACGTTCTTGAGGTCTCTCGGGTCCGCCTTGGGTTTCTTGAGTAAGGCGTTGATCTCAGCGTGCTTCCAGCTCTCCGGGAAGGTGGCGGACTCGAAGGAGATGTTGATTATCTTGCGGAGATGGGGTGCGATGGTGGAGCTTGCTTTGTTGAAGATGGGGTGCAGGCAGGGGTCTGGCGGAGATCCGGAGTGGATCGTGTTCATGATTTTGGTGGTGTGGTCATCGTTCACGTGGTTCCAGGCGAGCAGGGGGTTGGTGTGAGTGGGGGGCGGTGAGTCTGAGTTGTTGGTGGTTGTCGGGTGGGTCTGGTTGTTGAAGCAGTCATGGATGTCTGCGATCTTTCGATGGAAGAAGGTGGCTAAGGAGTCGCACAGGTCTTGCGATGGCAGAATGTCGGTGCTGGGGTTGGAGAGTTCCTTCACGATGTTGAAGAGCTCTTTGCTGTTGTGTGCGTTGTTGTTGAGGTGGTCCTTGAAGGAGGTCCTTTTGGCAGTTCGGATGAGGTGATGGTGTCTGCGGATGGCACTCGTGGGCTGCATAGCTCTCCGGTGTCTGGTCATGGTGCCACTTCTTCTCGAGCTTTCGGCAGGTCTGCTTGGATGCCTGGAGGTCAGCGGTGAACCAGATGGCCTTTGTCGGTGCGTCTGTTGGATGGTTTTTTGATCGGGGTGAGCGTGTTGGCGCAGTCGTCGATCCATTGTCTGAGGTTGCGGGTGGAAGTCGGTGGGTGGGCTTCATGCGAGGATGGTGATCAGCTGTTCGGGGACTTTGCTCCCACTGCGGCAGGGGGTCCGTTGAGAGTGGTGGTGTGTGGTGGGTTTCTGGAAGGTGAAGTGGATGCAGTGATGGTCGGTCCAGTGGAGTTCGGTGGTGTGGCTGAAGGTGACGTAGTTGCTTGCGGAGAAGATGGAGTCGAGAGTGTGCCCGGCTGAGTGGGTGGGCATTGTGACGAGCTGCCTGAGTCCGAGGTTGTCGATCAGGGTGGTGGAGTTGTTGTCATTCTCAAGGTGGAAGTTCAGGTCTCGGAGGAGGATGTAGTCTGTGGAGGCGAGGGCGTACATGCTGACCAAGTCGGCCGGGGTCTGGTGGGTCTGTAGACGAGAGTTCCTCAGAGGGTGGTGTTGGGGTCGATGTGGATCTGGAAATGCAGGTTTTCGGCGGTGCTGAGGGTGCCGCCGGTGCTGGTCGAGATCCTGAGAGTGTTCCTGTGGATGATGGCGATTCCTCCTCCTGCTCCGTTGGTGCGGTCTCTGCGGGAGATCTTGTAGCCTTCTGGGATGGCTATGGCGATGTCGGGTGCCGAGGAGGCATTCAACCAGGTCTCCGTCAGGAAGGCAATGTCCGGGGAGGAGGTGTCGAGTAGGTCCCAGAGTTCAATGGCTTGTTTGCGGGCAGAGCGGGTGTTGAGTAGTATGCATCTGAGGTGGTTGCGTCCTACCCTGGTGGGCGAGGTGGCGGCTCGGAGGCTGGTGAAGCTGCAGTTCCGGCAGGAGAAGGGTCCTTGGGTGCGCTTCGGGGTGGCCAGGAAGCAAGTGTGCGATCGGCCGGCGTTGAGTGCGTGGAGGGTGCTGGTGTCATAGTGGCGGCGGTTGTCGTGTTCGCAGAGGCCAGGGGGTCTGGCAGTCCAGGCGCGGACTGTCTCAGAAGGGCGTGCCTTAGGCATGCCCGCTGCACGCAGCCGCACAGCGGCCACCATAGGAAGAGGAGGTGAGAGGGAGGGGGAGGCGGGAGCGGGACGAATGGGCGAGCGGGGGGCGGGGTCGCAGTGGCGGGAAACGGGAGAGCAGAACAGGTAGAATTTACAGAAGGCAGAAGGGCACAATAAAACAGTACATGTACATTTTTCAATAAATCCCACACTGGCATCAGTGTGGGTTTAATGTGCTGAGACGTTTGATACCAAACTTCTCAGTTTTCAGTGTAGCCGTTATGGTGTTGTGGAGTTCGTAATGACAAACCCCCAGCACCATATACTCTTAATGGCAGCACTGCACCTCCAATGTCTAAGAATGGACTTAGACACTGTAGGGGTACAGGGCTCATGCACCTGTACCCTCACCACTGGTATAGTGCACCCAGCTAGAGGGGTGACTGATCTATGCCAGGGCAGTGGTTTGTAGGGATGGCACACAGAGATATGTGCCATTTCGACTCTTCACTTTGTTCTGCACCAAAACACACATCCAGCAAAGGCAGTGTGTGAGTGTAGTGGTACAGGACCTCTAAGGGTGGCACAATAAGTGCTGCAGCCCTTAGATATCTTCCCTGGTCACAGTGTTCTGGGTACCTGTGGCACCATTTACCAAGGGCTGACCTGTGGCCATAGATGCCAATTGGGCAATACAATTCCATGGCTAGGTTATATTTTTAAAACCTTTTGTGCGTTGGAATTGCCGGTACTGTTCACGGTTCCTTCGAGTGTCACACAGGGAGATAAACCACAGATTAAGCATCTTTTCTCAGAGTTTTGTGAGACTAAGAGGTTGCACACTGAATTAAGTAAGTGTACTGTGCGGCGTTATTTTTGGTCTTTGGCGCCCACTGAACCTGCACTGTACCGGACCCTAGATCCTATGCATTGGGAGAGATCTCTTCTTTTACTGTTCAGGGCTGGAACACTTTGGTGGCTTCTGTGCTTTTGGGAGGACTGCAGCTATTTGGGAGGTCGCAGCCCGCCTTGTCCCGGTGATGGCTTGGCAAATCAATACTTGCTACATTTGATGTTTTTCTGTACATTTCTTTTATCTTCTATTTCACATTTTCTTAAACCCCTACTAAACTTTCCTGGGTACCGGAACCGGAGAAGTGCTATCCTACATACAGCTGCTAACTAGCCTTAATGTATGTTTAAGAGTTAGCTCGTTTCCTAGAGCTGCAGTGAGATCCAGGAAAACGATGGAAGGTCAGATCTCGAGGCGTGGCTCGCTCACCCATGCTATTCAGACAAGCTAAATGCTCCCAACATAAAGCTTTTAGAATGTTTTGCTGCTTGATTTTTATGATTTACTTTATGGGAGTGTGGTTATATTACCCAATGCACTTTATTGATTTTATACGGCTTTTGGAAATATCATAAGTTTTAACTGGTGGCTTTTATTATGCCTGACTTTTTTTATGGCCAAATTTGGTTGAAAAAAAGATCTTTTAATTGATTGAATGATCGAGCTAGTACCAAACACTCCTAACAAAAAGCCAGACATATTGGCTTGGCCAATGCTTGTACTGTAAAAGTGACATAACTAAATTGTACATGTTATGCATAATACTGCGCTCCTCACAAGGAACTAATTGCAAGCCCCAAACACTCACTACCAACTCCTAAAGTCAACAACACTTTGTTTGTATTGCAGGAATTCACAATGAAGAGCCAGGGGCAGGTATGGAATGCTATACTAGATCATATAGGTCTCGATGGATAAAAGGTACCATGTACTGCCTTCCCACTTCTTCCTGCGGCTCCCACGGTCACACAACGGCAGACTAAAAAGTAGATGTTCATACAAGACATCATTCTGTGGCGGAGGAGAAGTCGGAGCAAAGAGGAAGCCAGCTTGCACTTTACTGGGAGTGACTCGTGGTATACAGAACCCAGCAACCAAAGCCCTTCCTTAGCGTTGGCTGCGACTGAATCAGAGCTCCAGCTGGGACTAAGCTCGCTCATGCACGCAGATCCCACCCCAAGAGTAGCCTGGGGTGAGTGAGTGGGTTACACAACTTTTTACAGAAATCTCTCTCCTGTCAACAATTCAGGGTGACCACAAACTCTGGATTTTCCAGAACAGTACCGATTTTTCCCAGGGGCCCAGCTTGGAGGGGGCTGGGGGGGTGTTTCAGATGTCACACCCAGTCGTGTAATGAAAGTTAAGGGGGCACCCATGTAAAGTACATTGAGGGGCCCAGTCCAGATTCACTCAAGAGCTCTCCGGCCTGGGGACTGTGCTGAGCCCCCCCCCCCCCACCTGCATTGCACACACACACTATCCCTCTCGGTCTTGAAAGTCCTAAAAAATGTTGACTATTTTACAAACTATTTAATTTTCCCTCTTATTTTTCCTACTAATCGGCATTCCTCTCCCTTTCCACTACTCCCTAGGCCCCTCACATGCACCCTGCTTATCGTATAATGTTTTATAAAATTATAAGCCAGCCTGATTGTCGGAAAATCTGAAACATAAACCTATACGATTAACTGCAATACCTAGGACCACTGAAACAATGTATAAGAAATGGAATCCTCACTCCATGGTAGTTTGCATCAGAGTTTGCACTTATGGCTATGGATACAGAGTAATTTAGTTCCTTATGCATTCAACTTTAGAATTTGTGTAGTCTCAGTAATGACGACTGCACCTAAATGAATCTGATTCAACTAAAGAAACTTCAATTCTAGTATTTACCTGGGGATGTGTTTTGGTTTTGTTCTGCCTCATGCACTGTGTTTTAAGAATAAAAAAATAGACACTTTAATTCCAGTGAAGACTGGCACATGCAACACAGGAAGCATAGCTTGTGAGCCAGAAATAAGGAAATACACACAAGACAAAATTGAAAAGCTGTTATGAAAAAAAATTAATACATGAGAAAAAAAGGCATGTTTAAAAGGATTTATGATCCGTGGCAAGCTCATCCCATTTTTACGATCATCTTAAATTTTTTATGTCAAGAGCATCAGTGGAAAAACGGTTTTTATGAAGTAAAACTGCACTAACTGATGAATTATCTAGGAGTCCAATACATTGTTAAGTTCTTGGCCAAAATCATAAAAAACCTTATTTGTAACTGGCAGCATCCTCACTTGAAGTAAACTGTCTACTGGCGAGGAGCAGCCTTCTGCTCAGCCATGATGCTCAGAGCATGTTGCAGGACTCAACATGCAAGCACTGGGATAGTTATCAAGCCAGCTTGGATAAAAGAGAAAAAACCCACAAAATACATCACAGTATTCTCAAATAGCTATTCATACTTACAGATATTGAAAACAAATAAAGTGATGCCTGACATATTTGGGCGAAGAAAACAGAAAATGTGATAGAGCGAAGTGTGTTACATGCTTTGTAATGACATTTCACCATACCATCATGTACCACATGAACACTGCCCTCTCAGCAGGTCCATTCTCTCATCGCCAAAGATATCTCGCATGCACCTGCCCGACACCTCATTTCAGGCTTTTTCAGCTCAGAGGAAAAGGTCTTCTGAAATGCATTACCAGCACTAAAGGATGTAAAAGTCACGATTCTAGGTTTAACTTTTATTAATGTTATCTTTAATATCACATATCGCGAGAAACAACCAACAAGCTAAGAAGAGACCAACCACCAGGAAAAGCTTGAATTATTGAAGCTAATTCAATATAGAACCAGATGAAAAAGTAAATATTTCACTTTTCTTCAGAAGTTCATTTCTATCTACACGGTTCATGGCAAAGTATCCCTCGGGTGTGTGCCTTGCATCCCTATCTGGATCAAGGGATTTGAACCTTAATTTGAATAATTGCTCAAACATTTTATAGAAGGGTAAAAAGTTATTAATGTCTCTAGGTAGGCAAGTGCAATATCATAAGATGCCCACTGAACCCCGAATGCTGTCTGAATGGACAAAGGGGCATTTTATGCCTCAATTTAATGATGCATCTCAGTGTATGGCTTTTTTTTTAATTAAATATACACCAACCATTTATCAAACCAAATCACCTCCAAGCTCACTGACCTTAATAATAGAAAGTCAAATGCAGTCCATTAGTCAAGCTTAGTCAAACAAGAAAGAGTCCCAGTCTGGGAGACCGTGCTTACATCATAATTAGAATCCCATTCAACCTCCACCTTTTGGATGAAAGGTCTGGGGATGTCTGAATAATGGTAGGAGATGACGACAAAGTTCTGGTGAGTTTAGGGCCTCACACCTGTATTTCAGATTTGGTCGTCTAATCAGCAATTAGCTGGAGACTATCAAAAGAACTAGCCCCAGTTTATCAGAATCACTACTCAACAAGATAGATTTGTGTGTCAGCAACATATTTCATATTTATTTTACATTTTCATTGACAACACTCTAACAGGGAAAAAAGTGTGCTTTACATTAAAACAAATTGTACAGATTGTGTACTGTCACTGACTAGGTCATGAGTGATGTAATATGTGACGTCATAAGCAGTGAATTGCAGGGGTGTAGGTTTTAGTCAGCCCAAGTAACTCTTTTTCAGGAAATTTCTATGCTGTTTTGAATTCTATTTCCTAACTATAACATCCCTGTAACCTTTGTTTTTGTGTGTGAATTTTTAGGTTTTTTAAATTTTATTTCCTACCTTTAACCTTTGAGAGTGGGTATGTGTGGCTGTATAGGTAGGTTAGTGCGTGTGAGAGTGAGTGGGTGAGTGGGTGCGCGAATGTCTGAGTGGGTCTATGAGTAGTTGTGTGAGCCTCAGAGTGGATCTGAAAGTGAGTGATCTGTGAGTGGGTGCATGAGTCTTTGGGTGGGTCTGTGAATGGTAACTAGAGGTGAGCGGTAAACTCCGCTCCGACGGTAGACTTAATTGAGTTTTGCCACTCTATGATCTGCTTGGAAAGCAGAGTTAGGCAAAAGCTCAACCAACTTGATGGCGGAGCAGAGTTTTCCGGCACACTCACCCTTAGTCTCAGCACTCCTGCTGTGGGGAACTTACTTGTGGAAAAAATAGGGGTTCGTGCCCTCAACTACTCTCAGCAACCAAGGGGACTTCATTTCCAAACCAGTAATGAAACAGAAGGCCCCTTTGCAAAGTGGTTCAGAAAGGGGCAGGGGCCTCAGACAAGGTCTCAGCAATCCCTCTGTGGGGGACTTACTTGTGGCAACAATAGGGGTTCTTGGCCCCCCCAATGACCCTCAGCAGCCAAGAGGACTCCTTACCCCAACGAGTAGCATGCCAGGAGGCCCCTTGGCAGAGTGGTTGAGAAAGAGGCTGGGGTCACAACAAGCTCCATTCTTACCTTTATTTTGCCTCTTTCTGCTCATTTCTGACTTTATTGACCCGCTTTCTGCTTGCTTCTGACCTCTATTCTGCCTCTTTCTGCTCGTTTCTCACCTTTATCTTTGCTCTTTCTGCTCGCTCCTGCCCTCTATGTTCCTTCTTGCTGCTCGTTTTTTACCTCTCTTTTGACTCTTTCTGCTCGCTCCTGCCCTGTATGTTGCCTGTTTCTGCTTGGTTCTAATTTTTTTTATCAGGCCTCTTTCAGCTTGTTTCTCAACTTTATTTTGCTTCTTTCTGCTCGTTGCGGACTGTTTTGCTGCCTCTTTGGGCTCGTTTCTCACCTTTATTTTGCCTCTTTCTGCTTGTTTCTCACCTTTATTTTGCCCCTTTCTGCTCATTTCTAACCTTTATTCTGCCTTTTTCTGACCTCTATTTTGTCTCTTTTTGCTCGTTTGTCCTTTACTTGGCCTCTTTCTGCTCACTCCTGCCCTCTATGTTGCCTCTTTCTGCTTGTTTCTGACTTAATCTGCTTTTTCCCACTCCTGTCTGACCTTTATTCTGCCTCTTGCTGCTAGTTTCTCACCTTTAGTCTCTTTCCGCTCGTTGCTCATCTTTATTCTGCCTCTTTCAGCTCGTTTTCTAACCTTCATCTTGCCCCTTTCTGGTCGTTGCTGACCTTTTGTGAGATGCTGGCTTAGTATATGGTGCTCACTTTTGTAAGTGTAACACCCTGCACTAATCCAGACAACCCTTATGGTGATTTCAGTGGTCTTAGCAACCTTTGAAAGCTAAGTGGTAGCTGTGAAGAGCATCCTTCAGGCTTAGTCCAGAAGGAGTGTAAAGCAGCATGTTTTACCAGCACTTAATCTTATGGTATGAGTTAAGTAAAAAAAAGAACCACACAGTGTAGTTATAAAAATATCTATTTATTACTAACACTCACTAACACAATGTAGTATCTCCTACCTGGAGATATAGACACAATACACACAATACTTTGTCAATAGAATACGTAAATAGTACAGAATACACAGTGGTCTCCAGGAAGAGACCAAACCATATACTAAAATAGTGGAATATGAACCACTACTTCAGTCAGGACTAGCCCCAGAAGAAGTAGAAGAGTCGGGGACCCAAGGAACCACCCAAGGTGAGTATCTAGGAACCACACAGAGGCTTGTGCAGTGTGGGAACACGACCGTGTACTCAATAGAAGTATTTGGGTGAGTCGTGGTTGCAATTTTAAAGAAGAAGGTCCCTTCCTAGGGGACTCTGAAGAAACCCCATAGAAGACGGAAGGTTGGAGAGTCACCCGGCCCGTGGATACCAAAGGAACCAGGATACCTACACCAGGGAAGCCGGGTGCATAGTTGCTAAGTGACTATGGAAACCGTCGTAGACAACAATGGAGGACTTCAGGATAGATGCCGCTGGCAGAAAAGGTAAAAGTGTCCGGAGGAACTCAAAGGTGGATTCAAGATGAGAGGTACCTGCAAGCAGAGAGGACAGAGTCTATGCCATTCTGGAGTGACCTGGAGGCACGAGGGACTAATGCCCACTGATGTCGGAGATCCAGGGGAGTTTGACGGTGCCCTTGAAGTTGCAAATGTACGGACCAGGCGACACAGAGGAGGAGCAGGGACGGTTCACTAGCTGTCCCACGTCAGATGTAGAGAGCCAAGGAGTCAGTGTCCGCCAGGGGGCACTAACCAGTATTGGCACCGGCAAACAACGTACAATAAAGGTGCAGTGTCCGGACCAGCAAGGTCCAAGTGAGTCACCACGAGCAGGTAAGTCAGAGCAGGCCAAGAGCAAGCACAGGAGCCCACTGGAGCCAAAATTAGACCCTCATTGAGGACCCACAGGCCGGAGGCACACAAGTCACAGGAGGACCTCCAGCACCTCGCCAAAGAATGAAGGCCCACGGTGCAAAGGATGTGGTGCAGACAAAGATCTTGGCTGCAGGAGATGTTTGAGGCTGGAGCCTCTTGGAGCCCTAAGAACTCCAGAGGAGTGTGTCAACAAGCCATGGCAATGGCAAGTGAATGCAGTGCACAGGGGTACAGCTCCAGTGGTGCCAACCAGGGATACGGACCTCCAACTTGCTAGGAAGACACTGCAGGCCTAGAGGGGGTTGCAGAACCACCACCTGTGTTGCTGAACCTTTCTGATTCCGTAAGAGCTCAGGAACAGAAGACCGGTCAGCTTTGTTGAGGTGTCTGCAGATGCAGGGAAGTGACTGTCACTCCAAGGGAGATTCCTTCCGGTGTCTTGGATGTCCACAGGCCTTGTGAAGAACCTGGATGGAGCACAGGCACAGAAATTGTAGCAGACTTCCAGGACGACGAGACCAGGAGAAGCAGGAGTCTTCCCAGTTGCAGTCTTGGTTCCCAATGCGAAGTCCAACGATGCCCAGAGGGTCGAAGTTGAAGTGGTATTGGATCTGAATCTTGACCCACAACGAATCTAGCGACCCCACCCACAGGTAAGCACGTAAGTACCCTAAGGAAGGGGTGGGACAATTCAGGGGTCCCTCCCACAGGAGGGGCTGGACAGTGGGGATGATACTCCAATGTCCTTTGTCCAGTTTCGTGCCAGAGCAGGAGCCAACGGCTCCCTGAGCTGGTTTGAACTGGAGTATGCAAGGAGGGCATCAAATGTGCCCTTCAAGCAGTCTCAGTGGCGCTAGCAAGAAATTCCACCATGTCTGAATACACAAAGTCCAGTCTGGGAGGTGGTCACACCTCCATGCGACAGGAAACCTACTGTCCTGCATACCCCTGCTCTTGGTTGACTCAGCAACAGGAGGGCAGAATCGTGTATCTGGTCGGCAGTAGCCAAAGTTTGCAGTCCCGGTCTAGAAGACTGGTACTGGGAGCACTGAGGGGCTCCCGGAGCACCTTTACAGTGCATGGAATCCTACTTCCCACATTCCAACATGTTTGATACCAAACACAACAGGGTTTGTTGCAGCAAGTTTAGAGATGGTCATCATGTGATGACGCATGGCCACTCTGTGTATCGTAATGGCTGATGCACTTACGACCCGGGAGAAGGGACTCTGCAGGTTGTAAGGGTGTCCTGCTATTGCAGGGGCACCCTCATACTTAGAACCAAGCACCTTGCCTTCAGGATGATTGAAAGGCCTGCCTTAGGGGTGACTTTTAGGTTCTAAGTGCAGTGACCTCAGATGTAAGTAAACTTATCTGTCGTAAATGGTGCTAGCACCAGTTTACACAGGCTGCAATGGCATGCCTGTAATCCCAATTTGAGCGGTCTCCCATGGGTGGCATAATACATGCTTCAGCCCATGGGTGAGCCCTGGTGTACCTATGCCCAGAGTACCGTAGTACCATATACTAGGGACGTACAAGGGTACACCAGTAGCCAATCTGGAGTGTACACAAGTACTCACCATGTCCAAATTAGGGAACACGTACGGAGACTGGGGTCCTGATTAGCAGGATCCCAGTCAGACTAGTCAGTAACTATAGCAACACCAGGCAAAAAGTGGGGTAACCATGCAGAAGGGTCCTACCTTCCTGCAAGCCCTAACATGAAAACGTTGTTAAATAAACAGGCACACATTTTTCAGGTTAATTCAAGTTATATAAAGGAAGTAACTAAGGTTTCCTGCGCCAAATAACTTTAGTTACACTTTCATTTTTTAAGGACCTCTTGCATCAAAAGTATGAAAATATGATAAAGTCTCTTCAAAATCCTAAAAGTGTATTTCATTATCATGCAGACCCGTTTCACCTTGGTACATCGGATTATATCAATGCATTAAGAAAAAAAATATTAAGTGATATTTTTCAAACATGAATTCAAGAAACAGTCATGCTTCCTTCCACTCACACTGACAACTATCGCAAGAGTGAACTAAGAGGCAAGTCACTTTGTGCGCTCTTTGGAGGCCTGTGTTGCTAGTATGCATGGGCAACATTATTGTTTAATCAATCATACACAGGAGAAAGTTTCAAACACCGCACGTCCTGAAGTCATGTATTTCAGTGTCCTCTTATATGTGAAAATGAAGAAAAAGGAGGGAAAGTGAAATAAAATAGCTTAGAATCACACAATTTGGTCAAGTGGGGAAGCAGAGATTGACCCCAGGTTTTCTGGTTTCAAATTGTGCAATTCAGCCACGGTTCACTTCCCCTACAACACCCACCTTACAGCCCCCCTTCCATGCGCCCCTGCCAAACCTACTACCAACATGCTGGCATCAGTGCGGCACACGTGCACACCACAGACCAAACGTTTTGTACCTTGTGAAACTTTTTGCATGTACCTATGATATAGGGGGTGGCACACCCCAAACACCACCCTGAAGCTACGTACCTGCACAAGGAAGTCAACTGGAAAATACATGCACTCAAGTGCTTAAAAACAAAGAAAGTCGTTTTTCCATAAAAATGAGTAGTGAATGGACACAGGTAAAAAGTAGTTCTCTAAAGGAGATCAGAGTAAGGATAGAAGTAAAGAGAAATGTTCCACGGGAAGGACCAACACAAGATGGACAAGGCAAGCCGCCCAATAAAAACCAAGCAAATGAGTGTGACAATAAAAACAACCCATTGTAAGTAGCGGGTGGGCATTAATCCCACAGTTAGGGTGACCAACCGTCCGTAAATTTCACGGACAGTCCGTAATTTCGGCCGTCTGTCCGTTGTCCGTGAAGGATTCTTTAACGGACGCCATTTGTCCGTAATTTTAACCGGGCACCGATTCACCACCCTAAAGCCGGCACAGCTTCCACCCACCTCCCTTCTCGACTCCGATGCTGTACCAAAGCTCAGATACCCAGCAGCATTGGAGAGGCACAGTGGGATGGCAACCCTCACACCTTCCGCCCTTGATGAGCTGTTAAGAGGTGCTTGAAGGTGACAGAGGGAGGGGCTGCAGCTTCAGGAGCAGGGCCATCTATTCAGATGCAAACAGCCCTGAATGCGTCATGTGTCTGCAATTTAGAGGGGCCTCACACATTCCCTTCCTGCCCAGGGCCCCAAAAATCGTAGAACAGGCCTTTATTACACCGAAGCAGCATGCGGTTCTGTGGTTCTCTTTACAGAGCTTAATTACTGTTACTAAATTGTAAGCAAACCTCGGTTCTTCAAACATGCAGTCTATAATGTAATAAAATAAAGAAATGGCACAATCGCACCCACACTGATTAACAAAGTATGGATGACAATCAGTTGCATCAGTTCTCTTGGAGTATCTCCTTTATGTACTGTACATCATAGTGGGGGATGGCAAAACTAACATTTTAGAAAGAGAGCCTGTCCTCTCGTTGTCTTGTCCAGGAAGGGTTGAGGAGCCCTACCCGACCCTGAAAGAGACCAAGATGATACTAGAATACTGCATGCCCACCCCTGTGCCCACCCTGGTGGATCCTGTTCCCCCCTCCTGTCCCCCCTGTGGTGGATCCTGTCTCCGCCCCTGGGTGGCTTCTGTCCCAGTCCTGGAATGGCTCCTGCAGCGAGGGTGAAGTTCTTGATGGGCCTCTTCTCAAAAAGGCTCAGCTCAAAATTAATATGAAAAGGTGAGCGAGTGAGTAAGTGAAGGGATGGGTGGATGGCTGGATGAATTAGTGAAAGGGTGAAAGATTGAATAGATGGATAATGAGAGAGGATGGATGGATTGATGAGTGGAAGGATGGATGAGAGAAAATTTAAATAGCTGGATGTATGGGTGGAAGGGTAGCTGAATGGGTAAAAGGGTGGATGGATGAGTGAAAGGATGGATGAGTGAAAAGGTGGATGAGTGAGTGAGTGGGTGGGTGGGTGAATGGATGGACGGATGAGTGAAAGGGTGGATGTAAGGATGGATGAGTGAGTGAAAGGGAAGGTAGGTGGACAAAAGGATGAATAGATGAGTAAAGGAGTGAAAGGATAAATGGATGAGAGAAAGGATGGATGAGTGATAGGGTCAATGGATGGATTCATAAGTGGATGAATAGATGGATGGGTGGGTGGGTGGATGGATGGAAGGAAGGATGGCTAAGTGAAAGGGTCGATGGAGAGAGAAAGGGAGGATGGATGGATGACTGAAAGGGTGGATGGAAGGATGAGTGACTGGGTCGATGGATGAGTAAGTGAAAGGATGGCTGGATGGGCGAAAGGGTAAATGGCTGGATGGATGAGTGAATGGATGGATGGGTAGAAGAGTGGATGGATGAGTGTACAGATGGATAGGGTGAAAGGGTGAATGGATGGATAATGGATGGGTGAGTGAAAGGATGGATGAAGGGATGGATGAGTGAAATGATAGATGGAAGGATACATGATGGATAGGTTTGCAAATGGTTGAATATGTTTGGATATGGCTAGGCTTACTTATATACTATTGCGCGACCTCCTCTGATGTGTCTGTAAAACTTACTTATTGTCCTGAATTTGTGTCCTGAATTTTGACCCTTTGTCCTGAATTTTTACACTCACCATCCTGAATTTGCACCAATACCAGTTGGTCACCCTACCCACAGTAGATTCTTAGGAAGTTGAAAGTGCTTGATCTGATGAATTGGGCACTACAGCCTTTCACAACTTGCTTTGACCACGATATTTGTTCATCTTGTCCGTCAACAAGGGCAAATTTCTGCACACCAAAAAAAAATCCTGAATCAATACGCGGCTGACATTTAACTTAGCAGCTGGAAGTCGAATTTCCAGTGTCAGGCCTGGTCATTTAACGAACCGCCAAAACGTTAGCAGAGTTCAGATCGCGTGTGAAGCTTTGAAAGTCTCTTGGCTTACAAACAAAATAAATCGTCTGAATTTAAGAGATGCCATTTTCCGCGAGTGGATTTCATTTTCTTACACCATTTTTAAAAGTTTGGCTTCCAAGTGGTAGCAAAATATTACTCATAAAACAAACGAACAGTGCAAAGATAAGACTCACGCAAAGGTATCTTTGAATTTTAACTGCCGTTCGTAGCTGAGACGCATGAGCATAATAGCAGCATGGCGACCTCAGGGGGGAGATCATTGCAGTATGTCTTGTACGCATAAGGGCGACCGATCGACAAGATGGTGCCGGTCACGGGAGGTGGTTGGTTATCAGGCTCAGCCATATAGTTACCCCATGAGTCGCAACGTATGGGCAATAACTATTTAAAATGCAATTCCATTAATTTTGTTTAATATTTCAGTTGTTAACAGGATTTCGAGTATTTTACAATTTCTTAACTTACAAACGTAGGAATTTGAAAGTAGGTAAACGGGCCGTGATACACGTGTAAGGTGAATAGAATAATAACCTGAAAAAATATAAATGTGTCTATTTTCGAAATAATGGACACGAAATATCTGCTCTCCTCGCCTTTTATTTTTAAGGCAGCAGCAATACTTCTAAAATACAGCAGAGGGCGCCATTGTTCTTTTTCTACAAACTAAAGAATTAAACAAGGTGCCAAGCTTAGAACATATATTTTGTCTGTACTTTATCCGAGAAAGTGACTTATTTGAGGAATTTAAAGAGTTAACAAACATCACCAAAGAAATGGCCGATTGACCAAACGGGTATCTCTGAAAGCGCCAACTGTGATGGAACTTCAACCCAACGATCACGAGCTTCTGTTCTTTATACATTTTTAATTGCGTGGTCTGACTGGGATGGCTGCCCGAAAGCGTCGTGACGTCCTCATTTCAGTCTTGACGTTCCGCAGAATTTAGTTGCAATACCCAGAATTTACTACCCAAAATCCTTAAATTGACCCCCAAGTGGACGACCTCAACTCCACCAATCAGATCAGCTCTTCAAGACCCCTACATAAATGTTCTTCTAAACCACTACACTGCCTAAACAGCTAACAAAAAAATCCAGATATACATATAGAATAAAGTCCAAGTCTGAATTTAAAAGACAGGACAATGTTTGAGGCAAGGTTTGGTGATCAAGCTGGAAATTGGGGTGCATGCATCAATCATTCTTAAACAGAAAATCAAAACCCCATTCCGCTATAAAATGGGATGAAAGCCAAAACATTGTATCATAAGACCTGTTTATGAAATGCCGATGACCACGCGGCACTGCGACATTCGAAATAAAAATAAAAAGTTCATTAAAATGTGAAATATTAAAATACTGCATATTTTGTCTTTATAAAAATAGTTTATCGCTTAAAAATGATCATAACAAACCCAAGTGATATCAAATAACCGATATTTGCAATGTTTGCTCCATGCATGTATGCTGTGCCCCAAAAACCTTTGCTCTTTCTCCAACTTGTTTACATTTTACAACCTGCTAAAACCTGACTACACAATATCTGCGTACATGTCCTTGAATCCACTTTTGGCGGCTAATCACTAAGAGATGTTGAAGCAGAAAAAAGAACGACTAATACAGAGCAGCTGACAGAATGCTTCAACTTCACCTCAGATAAGCCTCAACATGGAACTGAACGCCAGACACCAGGGACGTCTGAACGTAAACAAGGCAGCAGTTAGAGAAAGCAGCACTGGCAATAAATACTCATCTGGAACAAATCTCAACAGTAAAAATAATGATTGGTAAACAAACGTAGTAATTAAAAGTTCCATTCAAAGGGCATGTCTAGAGCTGATAAAAGTATACACAGCTTTAGCAAATATACAAAGCCATTGTTGCAAAAGACAAGAACTTTATTCATTTTTTTTTTTTTTTTTATATTAAGGTTAAGTGGATTTCCTTTTAACAAAAATGTCACGTCTATTGCTACTGGTACCTTCATTAGGTACAAGATTGTGTGGTTCTGCCTGCGACGAAGGAATATGCAGAGAAATTGAAAAATCTTATACATATTTAAATAACACTAACTGCTGTATGATAAGAAAAGCAGCCAACTGTAGACGTGGACAACTTGCTGTGAAAGTAATTGCTATATTTTGGGACATTTTGAAATATTACTTGTGCATATTTTGAGCATTATGTACTTATAATTTTTTTATTATTTATTTTTATTGAGCAGAATAAAACATACATTAAAGCCAGCATCCCTTAACATCGATATACATTATAATACAATTAATACATCATATTTAATTATGGAGGAGTAATCATGTCAAAAGGCTGGAATATGTCGGGCAAAAATCCTACCAACCCAGCTAGCTTGCTTACAACATAAACAAGCATTGGCATAGCCAATAGGTCTCGCCTTTAAGACCTTCTAAGTATTTAGCCATGCAACACATTATCCCGGGTGCTATAACATCTACTGTTACTTCATGATGCTGCAAAAATGTGGTCGTGTAAGAAGCCTTAGAAAAGCTTGCATGGCTGGGGCAGAGTGCTTAGCAGAGCAATCTGCAGCTGTAACAACGTTTTAGTCACCACATCGAATTCCAAAGCAAAGGGAAAAACTAGAATTTGATGTTTAGGTGTTCGCGTAACACAACTCATTGGTATTTATTTTACCGACCTAATAATAATGAAAGGCTGCGTACGCCCCGCTGGTTTTCAAGCCTGTGTCCCACAGATGACGTAAATGCAAGTGCTCCAATACACTGCACAGTTCAAGACTCCTTGCTCACTGGAAGTGTTGGGTGCTCAGAGGAATTACATGGCTCCCGAGAGAGCCACCCCCCCCCCCCCCTTGAATGCACCTCTCATTACTGTTGTTGATTCTTAAGTGTGCCAAATACAAGAAACTCGCAGCAAGAACACCTCATGTCTAAGGGGCCACCTGATCTGTTTTCTACAGGCCTAATTTTAGTGTTGTGTGTATTGGATTGAAAGCCCCAGCGTGCAGCGCACTCCTGGCTACATAAAACTTACAAATACTCAATAAACGTTAGTATTTTCGTTTTTTAAGAGTCTTGGCATTGGTGCATTTAGTTTAGCACAATTTACATTTTTTAATATTTATGACGAACAATAAACAAAACGCAGACGGGCGGAGGGTGGTCGGAGAGCTGACGAGGAGGAGTCACCGAGCGATGGGAGCGCGCGCAAGACAAGTGGAGGGTCACATGGGGTGAAGAGACGGGGATAGAGAGGGAAAAACTAACAAGAGAGGGGAGACTCGGGAGAGGCTGAGAGAGTGACACTAGACAAGCCAGGCCGCGATGATAACGAGAGACAAACAGGGAGCCTCTGCAGACAAGGGGGAGGCAGAGACAGCACGGACTGAGGGGTCGAAAGAATCTGGAAATGACAGGCCATAGAAGACAGGCAGGGAGAGCCTGGGACGCATGCGCAAACACAGCAGAAACAAGCACCGCAGCATCGGAGGAGGAAGTCAAAGTCAGGAGTGTGGGGAGATGAAGTGACCGCTGAGAACGTGTTGCAGAGACACACACAGCAAAGCAAAGGCAAGATGAGAGAGATGGGCAAATGTGATATAAACAGGCTGAGGGTTAGAATGCGTGGGGTGTGGGGTGGGTGAGTGAAAGACTAAGGAAGATGATCGATGGTAAAGGGAAAAGGCCAGTGCAGAGGGACACGAGCACATTACGCCACCCTAATATGAGAACAGGGTGTAGCACAACTGGTACAAAGACCGGTTCACTACCACCACTGGGAGGCGGACAACGTTACATTTCTTCCAGCCAGCACAGGCAGCAAAAAAACAGCTGCTCGAAAAAGAGGTCTGGGTTGACAGAATTTCAGCAATTTGTGTAACACGAATTAGAATCTGCAATACATTAAGAAAAGCAATGACTACATGATTAAACAAGAGTTGGCCGCGCACGAGTGGCCGGAGACGCAAAATGTGGTGGGGGAGGGGGAGACGCGGGAGTTGTGTGTGCGCGTGCGTCATCGCGATCGCTCTGAAAGCGAAAGTGATCGCGATGACGCACACGAGTTTTCAAAGTGCTGCTGGCGGCCGGCTGCGCACTTTGAAAATCCCACATACAAAACGTCTCTTCGAGCCAGCGCAAGCGCTGGGGCTCAGCGAGACCTAAAAATAGGTAACACCTGAATAGTATATGTTTATAGAAAAAACCTTCTCTTATACTAAAGTGCAAATGCAGTTAGACTTAGAATCCTAAGAATATCATTGAGCAGCATAATTTACACAATTAGACAAAGTGCCAGTGCTAGTGCAAATATATGCTCCAGAAGGAAGCCAAACTAAAGTGCAAGCCTTCTCTAGTACTAAAGTGCAAAAATAGAATTAAGGTCAAAGAAATATCATTTGACAATGTAATTTACATGATCAAGTAAAGTGCAAATGCAGATATAAATTTCCATTCTCGTAAAAAAGGAAATGGAAATACCATTGTTGACCCGGGAGTATGATTCATAAAAGAAAATCAGAAATAATCCTTAACCCCTGAGCCCTCTTATTAATCATAAACATAATCCAGATAATTATTCAACACCAGATTGTCCCTGAAGATGCCTTTCCATTTGATCAAAAAGTTTCCAGATTGACACAAATTTCTTAATCGTTCCCACTCTTTTAGCATATGCTTCTTCAAAGGTTCTCACACGTTTCATTTTTTTATTCCATTCAATAAGAGTTGGGGTCTTGGTTGTTTTCCAATTCTGCAAGATCAATGAACGTGCCACCAAGAAGGAAATTGATCTAAACATTTCACCCCCTTTTGTTAACTCCTGATTTGCGCTTTGTTTTAATAAACCAAACAATGCCGCCTCTGGTTCTAGTTGTACAATGGTTCCGATAGTACGGCTGAGCCCAACACATAATTCCAGCCAAAACTGCCTCAATCTAGGGCATGTACAGGCAATATGTAGCCAACCGCCCTCACCGGCTTGCCGACATCGAAAACAGGTATTTTCCACCTCCGACTAGATTTTATGAAGGGCCTGTGGTGTATAATAAGCCATCTATCAGGACAGGAAAGCCATCCTTTTAAAATTGGCAGCCCTAAGTGGCTTATTGCCATTCTGCGAAATCGCTTGCCATTCTCTAATTGAGAAATTGCAGGCCAATTCATTTTTTGTTTTTTTCTAAGAAATTAGTAACAATCAAAGGCTCCCTTTGATTTTGAAAAACTCTATACCAATTCCCTATGCCTCTCAATTTAATTCTAAACACAAACGCAAGAACTGAAGGGGTACCTGTGTTACCCAAGGGTGCATATTTATTTATCCAGGATCTAACCTGAAGGAAACTAAAAAAAAGGAACCTACTCAGAGTGTCACATCTGGGCTGCACCTCCTCCCAGGTCATACATCTTCCTCCTAATAAAACGTGACCTAACTCTTTAATACCTTTTAACTCCCAAAGTTTAATATGACTACTATGAATAAAAAGGCCCAAGCTTCTAGCCTCTGATAACCCCAAATATTCAAATCCCGTCGTTTATGCTTTTTGCAACAAAAAAAGAAAAGACGAAGTCTAGAAGAGTATTCTTGAAGCGTCTTATATCTTACTTTTTTAAGCAATCTTGATGTTTTTAAAAACACCGGAATCTGAGTTCCTGCTGCATCAGACATTTTCCTCATAAAAAAACACCCAAAGACCCCCTATTATCAAGCAAACTAACTAGGATATCCATAAATGCTGCCTCATAATAAGTTTGAATATGGGGAAGTGCCAACCCCCCCCAACTTATATCTAGCTGCAAAATTGATGGTTTTACTCTTGAAGCTTTTTTATTCCAAATAAACTGTCGAACAAGTTTATCCAATTCACTAAAATATGCTGCGCTAACTTTAATCAAGACATTGGAAAAAAGAAAAATTAATTAGGGTAATACTGACATCTTGATCAGGGAAACCCGTCCTATCAAAGAAAGAGGGAGGCAGCCCCATTTACCCAATACATCTTTGATCTTGCTCAATGTAGCTTCATAGTTTAGCTTATAAAGATCCGCATATCAGTTTGATACATAGATTCCTAAATAGCGGATTGGTTCAGGGGAGCATGCTTGTTGTTTCAAAATATCTGGAAGAAAGTTGCAACAATCATTAAGTGCCAATACTTCTGTTTTTTGGTGATTAATTTTGTATCCTCCAATTGCTTCAAACTGAGTGAACTCCTTCAAAATTTGATCAACGTTATGCTTTTCCGGTTTAAGGTAGAGTATCACACCATCAGCTAATTATTTAATTTTAGACATCCCCTCTACAGGAGTTTTTATATCTATGTTCTCCTTACTCTTTACTGCTAATGGAACTATGAAGAAAGTAAACAAAATGGGTGACAGGGGACACCCTTGTCGGGCCCCACGTTTTATATCTATTAAACCTATAGATTTAGAATTTATCCTGATCTGGGTCTGGGCTCCTTGATAGATATTCCGAAGCATGGTAATTATTTGATCTGGAAAGCCACATTTTAAGGCCATAAAATAGTGCTCCCCAATTCACAAGGTCAAATGCCTTTTCAGCGTCAACCATCATTACTACGGCAGGGGTTCGATGAGTATTAAAATAGTCAATTGCTTGAATAAGGAAACTTGTATTTGATGACATTGATCTGCCTGCTATAAATCCTGCTTGGTCGTTGTGAATTGCAAACTGAGCCATAGATGCAAATCGATTTGCCCACATTTTCATCAAAATTTTATAATCTACATTTAGCAAACTAATTGTCCTATAAGAGCCAACTTCCCTAGGTTTTTTTTCCCTTTTTAACAAAGCTAACTATTGATGATTCCTTAAAGGCTGTTGGAATTTCCCCTCCTGCACTAACAAAATGAAAAAGGTCAAGCATAAAAGGAAGTGATTCTGCCTAGAAAACTTTATAAAATTCGGTCGGCAGACCATCATTTCCACAAGCCTTACCTCCAGGCATCAAAGTTAGAGCCCTGGAGATTTCTTATACCAAAAAGTCGGCCACTAAGGCCTCTTTTTGACCTGTTGAAAGTTGAGGGAGAGCTAGAGCTGCAAAATAAGACTGTATAACATGATTAGCTACCTGGTAGTCAGTTGAGTAGAGGTCTTTATAATGATCTATAAAGATTTTAGGATGTTATCTTACCCCGAAACTAGATTCTGGGTTCCAGAATTTAACACTTCATTAATTACTGCCGCTTCTTGTTTAACCCTAGTTGACCATGCCAGTAATTTCCCTACCATCTTGCTTTCTTCATAAGTTTTTTGCTGATATGCTTTTGTACTGCATCTCTCTTCCATGATGAAAAATTCCCTCAATTCCCATTTCACCCTGTTAAGTTCCTCACCAGTTACCTGACCCCTGATAGAGCAGCCTCTCCTTTTATTTGTCAAAGCCATCTCAACTGCTTTCTGGAGTGCTCCAATTCGAGCTTTACGCTCTCTAACTTGCGCTGCCATAAAAGCTATCATTTGTCCTCTAATTACTGATTTAAAAGCCCCCCAAACTGAAAAAAGACTAGCTGTTCCTCTGTTAATTAAAAAAAGTTCCTCAATCCATTCCTTCGTATCCCCTACCCACTGTTGGTTGGTTAAGAGAAGTCGATCCATCTGCCACCTGGATTTCTCTCTAGCCCCCAACCCAAAATCAATTTCTATTTTTATTAAAGAATGGTCCGAGAAAGAATTAGCCATGATCTCCGTATTTGAACAGCTCAAAGAGCGAGATACTAGAAAGAAATCAATACGGGAAGCTGACCTAAATTGGCTGGAATAATAGGCAAACTGTTTTGCTACACCATGAGCCCTTCTCCAAGGATCCACCAATTGATGATCCTGTTTAATAAGATCATCTTCTTAGTCCCAGGTTCCATCTGCCTTTTTGTCTTATTAGATGTACCAAATTGCAGATCCTGAATAAAATTAAAATCTTCTCCTAAAATGATTGGGCCTAGCGCCGTTCTTGCTCTATCATTAATTCTTTTGAGCGCCACAGAGTCATCCAGAACGGATGCATAGTAATTCACCAGATTCACAAAATTCCCCTCCATCTTTACCTGCATCCAGATCCATCTACCATAAGGATCTCTATCAACTTGAACAATTTTACAATTTAAACCTTGTCCAAGATAGATAGCCACCCCTCGAATTGCTGCCTGAGCTGAAGCAAAATAGGTCTTAGAAATATATTTTGGAATAAACAGTTTAGGTGGATTCGTTTTGAGATGGGTCTCTTGCAAAAATTAAAATTTGGGGAGAAAAGGCTGCCAACCATCTTATCAAGCCACCCTACTTTTGCTTATTTGAAATGCCATTTACATCAATGGAAATAATACGAGCATTGGTACCCATTTTTCGCGTTATTGTTCAAAATTACATCAGTAAACATACCCTTTTTCAAATTATACTGTTTTACAAAATTCTGGTCATCACTTCTCCCTTTCAGCTTACATTTTATATATAAACTATTCTGCTCATTCATTTTTTTTACACCACCACCCTTGCCCTGTGCCCTAACCCGAAACCAGCCCTCCCCGAGAACCCCGTGACCCAAACTCTTAGCAGAAGGGGAATTGCCCGCCTTACCCTCTGCTGACCCACCTTGGGACCCCTTCATGACGGGTGCCATGGTATTGCACCCTGATGTGATCTCCCCCCTACCCCACCCTAGAAGGGGAAAAAAAGAGAAAAGCAACAAACAAACAAAAAAAAAAAAAAAGAAAACCCCAATTTGTTCCTTTTTACTTGTCCTTCGTAATTCGCTGCAGAAGTTCCTGTGCTTCATCCAGATTTGAAAACATATGAAACTTCCCATGAACGAAGACTCGCAATTTTGACTGTTGGGCAATAACTGCTTGCGCCCCCTGTCCCTTGAATAAATAAAGGAGTTTAACAAACTCCTTTCGGCGATGTGCAGCCGCAGCGCTCATATCTCAAAAGATGCGGCAAAAAGGGACCTCTCGTGTTGAATTTTTAATTTTTTTTTTTAATTGCCCTGGTCAGTATTTGCTCCTTAATACGATAGTCCGCAAAATTCACTAAAATAGTTCTGGGAAGTTTGGAATTAGGAAATGGCTGTGCTGGAACTCTATGGGCACGGGTGATTGTAAGGTCCCCAGAAAATTCAGGAAGGACTGTGTCTTTTATAAAAGGACTCTACCCATTGAGCCGGTTGTGATCCTTCACACCCCTCCGGGACACCCACCAAACGAAGATTAGTCCGGCATGAGTGATTTTCCAACTCCTCCAGTTTCAGTTCCAGAGAGTTCTTTTGCTTCTTATCCTCTGAAACCTGCAGCTGAATTGAGGTAATCTGGTCCTCCAACTGAGAGATTCTTGACTCAGCCTCCTGCAGACGAGATGGTATAGCCCCCATTGCCTCTTCAATTTTCGATAATCGTGTATGTAGTGTTGCGATTTCGACTGTCTGAGTGGCTTTCATCTCCCTGATCGCCTCTAATATGAGATTAAGCATACTTTTTATATCGCACTGAAATCTGAGTCCAGAGCCGGCTGCAGAACCTGATATAGATCCTGTTGCAGATTTCTTAATTGCTTCGAAAGCCACTTCCTTAGTGCCTTCAGATGTTTGTGGATAACGCAAGAGGAGAAGACACCCTTATTGGGTGGAAGAATAGAGGAGCCATGTTAGTAAAAGTTGTAGAGGAGGGCTGGAGTTGATCAATTTGTACAGCTTTTGCGCCTTGAGTATCCTGCTTAGGAGGCTGCTGCGGAGGAGAGAGAGGAAGCTGCATTAAAGATTGAGAGGGCTTTGCTTTCTTGAAAATCACATACTCCTTGCTCGTGCCAGGCATCAAGCAAGGGGGATTTATTTGCATACCATCTGGATTTTCCATTGGAGGCATTTTATCCCGATCTGCTATCTGTTGCTTTCTATGCCCAGAATAGTTGAATTTGTCACTGCCTGACAAGCACTGTCCGATTTATCCTGTGGACCCCCATGACCACCTTCACTTTGCTCTGGGCAATCCTCCTCTGAACTTGAGAAATTAGCTACGGGAGTAGAGCCTCTACGATTTTTGGGATTCGCTCCCTCTCCGTTTTTGACGTGCCCTGAGCAGTTTTCATTCGCACATTGCGATTTTTTAATTTAGGGGGTAGACTTGAATCTGACTGAGTCGGGGTAGTGGGATTTTTAGTATGCCTCCCCATTGTATTGAAGCCAGCACGGTACTTTTACTGAAGGACACCCCGAGTGTATCTTTTCCCTTAACGTTGAAGAAAATTCTTCTTCCCCTTTCGCAACTCTCCCTGCTTCCAATATTGCTGGTATCTAAAATGAAAGGGATTCCAGCTTCCAGGAATCAAGCATTACAGTCCCCCAAAAAACCCTGAAGAAAACCAGCTTTAGGAAGTTTGGGGGTTAAAGTGCCAGGCAGCAACAAAACATCACTATGCAAAATTCCAACCCTCCAAGCTTTCAGACGACCGGCATATTATACCAGGAATTTAGCAGCTCCATCTCTCCATGGACCGCAGGAAGGCACAGCAGCTAAACGGCAACAATGTATCCAAGTATCAGCCTTGACTCCGCTGAAAATGCCACGCAGTGCCTCCCGCCATTGCAGCTCTCGTAGTTTCCAAGACTGAAACAGGACAGGACTGAAACAATGTATCCGGCGTTGGAGCTTCAGCGGAGCAGAGCAGCTTCAGAGGCTCTGTCTTCTCCACGACCCTCAGGGCAGTCAAATCCACAGGCGGCAACACTATCCGCTTGCTTGCTTGCTGAACCACCATGCTTCTCACCACCATCGCGTCTCTCTCCTCTCTCGTCCCTCCAGGTAAGGGGCGGGGCCACGATCAGCTGGCTATGCACAGGCGGGATCTGCCATAGCCCCTATGTACTTCTAATAGTATTGTAATTCTGTTGTAAAAATATCTTAGCTTTCTTGACTAATATCACAAGTTCAGAGAGATCCAAGTTAACAAACTGTCTAGAAAGTGACAAATGCAAAATACATTGCCTAGAAGAAAAAACAGAATTTCTTATGAATATATGGAACAATAACGGATGGATTAAAAGTCATGAGCAAGAAGCACGTCTAACAATAACTGCTAGAAAGCCCAAATCACCTTCGGGTGGGAGTGGAAACCATGAAAAAAAAAATACACAACGAGGTATCGAAACGCATGCCAGACTACAAACCCCAAAACACTGCACAATTCACCTATAATGCATATCTTACTTGTCTGATCTACAAACTTGAAAACAAAACTGGTAGAGCATTCTACTGGAGTGTGCGCAAAGTCAGAGATACAGAGATTTGCATAATAGAGATGGGATATGGGCTAAAACATGCACGGGTTAAACGTTTCCTTATTGTGTCATCTCTAGCTGCAATTATGGAGGATAGAATACCAGTAACGGCTGCTACTTAACGGGTATTAAATAAATCACTTCCCTTCAGGCCGGCTGCCGCCTCTCGGTCCTCTTCAGTTGTTGACGTCTAAAATTAAGAAGCACACAGGCTCCCCTAGCCAATCATGGCGCTGCAGTCACCAGTATGACAACAGCATCGGGAGTGATCGAAGCACCGTGGTACGGCGCTCAGACGGGGACTTGGAGGTTGTGCATGTTCTCCACCCAGGCTGTGCAATACAGCTGGTTAGAGATAGTTGTGTAGTTCATAGGTATCCCGAGGACCTGAGCGTTTTGGATGACCTAAACTGAGGGCTTGGTGTCCAAACTGCTTCTGGACACCCCCACAGGATACGTTGGCCATTAGACCAGCTAGCTCTACAGTGCCTCTACCACCCCCTGTATCTTACAGTGGTTTAGGTAGTTTCTGACAACCACTGAACATGACAACCCTGATTCCTCAGGGATCGTGGAGAACAGTACAGTACTTTTCGCTCAGTCACTGGTGCTTACTTATTCTCAGAAAATACACAGGATGGCGATTAAGACGTTTCAATAAGTATTTATAGGTCCTGCGTCAATCTTGTGTAAAACACATTTGCTGCGACAATCAGGAGACAGAAGCATACGAAAGAAATCACAAGTACTAATATAGTAAACAGCAGATACATTTCTATCATAATGCTAAAAAGAAGTACATATAAAGTTCAGTTAAAATACTAGCATTTGCATACTCATATAATGAGCGCCCTAAGTAATTTGCCTAAATGCACCTAGCCTGGATGTGTAGGTATAGCATGTGTATATTGTGTAGATCTATATATGTGTATATAGCCAAGAATCCCCTAGGAAAGAACCAACCCCCTCACCTCATGGTTGAGAATAAAGGACCCCGTCTATACTTCGAGGATGACACACACCAATGGATGTCAGACCGCTGCATGTCGAAGATTCAGCATGCAGGATCCTGTGTCAGCTTGGAAGGAATTCTCCTCTAATTTGCAAGGGGGATAAGAGTCTTATATACTAGAGTGGTCACTCCAGGGTTACTTCTAGAATCAATTTAAAACAGTCATAACTGTTTTGAAAACAATCAAATGTTTTTCCTAACAAATGCGATCATGCACAGCTGGCTGTTGATCAAGGATGAAAAGAAAAAGGTGGAGACCCTCATACAGATTTAAGTAGTGCCGGAGGGCATGTTTATGTAAGTCAGGTACAGGGATTAGGGTCGAATACTAAGAGCTGGTGTCGAAGAGACAGGAGCAAGCTACTAGGTAAAAGGTCACCTGTTTCAGAACGTTTATAGTTTTGTGGATGGGACAATGTAAATAAAAAGGGGTATACATGACAGGACTAGCCTAAAGGACATGACAACATGCTAAGTGCGCATAACTATTTGGCCAGTGCAAAATGGCCGGCTAAACTGTCTGAGTCACACACATCATATCTCAGTTTGGAGGTTTCCAATGCCCTTCGTTTCTTCAGTAAATAAAAATTATAAATCATTCTCTTATAATCCCCTATCTTTGTGCACCAGATAGACCTTTGGGGGAGTTGAGAAACTGATTCTGAAAATTTGGGAGTGCTCCACTGTACCAAAATGCGAGAATTAGCTCTAAGATTTCTACACATGCTCAAATTATGAGAAAGTAAACTTTGATAATTTAGCACTTTTTCATAACTGAGAGAAAATACAGGCATTTGCAATGCATATTATTTTTCTCTCTAGTGCTGTTAACAAATTATTAGTAAAAATAACATTCTTCAATTAAAATGTTTCACTAAAAGTCTTCATCCTAGCAATATATTCAAACTGCAAACCAAGAAGTTGGTTGGACCAGTCTCTGTGCACTGGTCTTCTGACCGAGTCACTGCATGAAGAACATGTTATTATAATCTGACAAATGTAATTCCAATTATCTGGAGTTAGAACTGCAATTATTAATGGGAAAGAGGGATGTGTGAACTCGTGTACAGTATGTTTTCAGTTTAAACTGCTGCTAGCATCTGCAGTGGGTAAAGGCAGTCTTCAGAGGACGGCGTGACGTCACGCCCCTTCTCAGAGCCACTTCGTCGGTTTATTTTGTTTCGTTTCCACAGTTTATTTTTTCAGTAACAAGTGACGGCTCCTTCATGTGATCTGTAAACCTAAATGCCCCACCCTTGGCGATGGGTAGCTATGCTGTATACTGTCACCCAGCGCATGGTTTCGTTTGCATCCCCCACGGAACGCCCAGGCCCGGTTTATGGAAGTCCAGGCATTGGGGAAGCTGCAATTAAATTTTATAATCACCACAAACCGACTCTGTGCTGGCTGGAAAACCAGAAATATTTTAGAAGTTAATACTTCCCAGTTACGCAATTTCTGCAGATTCCACCTTGGCATGAAGTTCTAACTTATATTGCCAATAAATGTCACACTGTTTAAACTGGATGCTAGTCTCTTTTTTAATTACTTTGAAAGAATTTCACTGTTAATGCCAAACAGTCCTAGGTGCACAGCACAGTTTTTTTTTTTTAGTTTTCCTAATATACGTTCAAAAGTATTTTAGAAGATGGACCAAGCCCATGGAATTTAGTTGCTAATATCACAAAAAAGCTGTCATTACTTCTGTGTCAACCATCAGCACAACAAACGCATCTCGGCCATGCACTCAGGGGCGCTGGGAGTAGGCGTGCGGGGGATGGGTGCTGCAGCACCCCATGAACACCTTGCAGGAATTCAGAAGAGGAACAAGCAACAGAGACCATAATATGTTGTTTTCATCTGGTCATATTTGCTGTGAGCTCAAAGACAGGGGTCAAGCGTCATGTCTTCAGACACATTGCTACTTTTTTACATGGCCATTGGGGTTTACGTTTCCTTGACAGTAATGTGACATAGCTTTGTAATGTGAACCCGGTAACAATTCTGCTGCCTCACAGTAAGTATAAAAGTTAAGGTTGCATGATTTCAAATAGTTTTCCAACATACAAAAACATGTGAATACTTGTAAATCAGCTTCACATATATTGTAAAATATGTCAGCAGCATGAAACGTTTGTTTTTTAAGAAATTCTGCAATATTGGAAATACAAATTTTAATAAGATCAAATCGAGACACCTTAATTTGCTGATGCACACATGATAAATATGCACAGAAATCTGAATATGTATGTGATCGTTTGTGCACTACAGAGATATTAGTCAAGCTAGCCATCTCATGCAAATTTGGTAATCATTTCAATGCAAAATGTGCTCTCTCCATAGGCCAATACCCTAGCACACCATGCTTTGATCATATATTTGGGACAATGCACTCCAAATGGAAGCGCATTATTTACTCACCATTCCCCTATCGTTTGGGCGTGGCTCATTTGGCACTTGGATATTTACAACCCCTACGACTTCACTGACGTAACACTGATGGCGGCACCCCCACTCTGAAAATTATTCCAGTGCCACTGCGGGCACACAGGGCAGAGTCAAGGATAGAATTTTGACTAATCTGCCCCAGAAGTGGAGAGCAGGACGAGGATTGAATTTCAAGAAATGATGACTCAAGTAAATTGATGAATGTGATACCCTGCTGAGGCAGACAGCGGGTGAGTCAGGGGATCTGCAAGATGCGGATATAAGCTATCAAGTATAGGCACAGTCATGGACCTCAAATGCGGAAGGGGGTAAATGTATAAAGTGTATATGGCAAGTCCCGAATCACATGCAGACTTTCAGATGTTCTTCTCATTGCCAGTATGAGCTACTTAGATAACTTGAAAAATAAATGGCAGGTTTATCTAGGGAAAATACATGTGCTTTTTAGATGGCTTGCTTTGCTGCCTTAAACGACCCATTACATGTTGCTGATATTTAGAAAAAGAAAAGCTTGGCTTTGACCCAACACTTCCACCACTGTTTTCTGAGGATCCAAGGGCCCATTTAAGGAAGAGGTGCCTAAAGTGCCCCTTCTGGGAGAAATAGCACATGTATTTATTTAAATTCCTCTCTGCAACACAGACCGCCTGAAATCATGAGGTCTCCATTCACAAGTGCACCCGAAGGCTAGGGATCGGGTAGGGTGGAAAGACAAGTTCAGAAGCTGCTCTCCCCCTACTACCAAATGTTGGCAAATTTAGAGTCTCAGCCAGAACTCAACAGAGGCCTTAAAACTAAAGGCTAGCAGGAAGCAAGGTGTGTAAAAAGGGTGGACATGTAGAAAGGGGTAAATGTACAAGGTTTCCACAGTATCTTAGGCTGGAGATTAGTATGCCTCAACTCGGTATGCTAAGAGTATACAAAGAGTATTTGTACCAGTCGGGAGTTAACATACTTTCATAGAACTTTCACCCTTAACTGGAGTCCCCACAAAAGGACTACCGGGCACAGACATGCCCAAGGGCCTTAGAAATATGACAACTAAAAGTGCTTTGAGAATTGCGAGAGGGAGGCCTCCACATCACTTCACTTAGATGCTTCCTTAGACGAAATGGGGTTATGTGTAGTGGTTGAGGACTTGGGGAAGTTTGGGTTTTCATTGACATAAAATGCTTACAAATAACCTTAAATAAAAGTTACTAAAATATAAAATAATGAAAATGGAGAGAGGTAGGCAAGAAGGGTAGAAGATGTTAATTTGCCTCCAGCATTTGAAAAGACAACAGGGAAGAGGATATATAAAGTCCTCTCAAACAAAATATTATTTATTTCGATGAAAACATTACAGGTGTAAAAGATATTGATGGTTTTCAATTTACAGTTTTCACTAGAACCCAATAAAATGTTGTAACTAGCATTTACTGGTAGCAATCGCTTCTGGCACGGGGTTAATTTCCTAGAAGCAGCATATGTTTTTGTTAAAGCCTTAATATATATTTTAATACAGCACTAGCATTTTGGCTCGTATGCACTCTGCAGCACTGTTTCTCATCCGCATGTCATTGGCATAGGATCAATGCGTTAGGACTCCCTGCTCCAGGGGTGAGTCACAAGTAGACGGCCCTCCTCATGGGTTCTCGATTAACCCTGTGCAGAGCTGTGGGTTGTGCCAAGGGTCTGCTGTAGAGATGCTTTATTCATACCTGGCAACTTAAAAAATAATAATAAATTCGCTGCGTGAGAAGGGTGCAGTCTTTCATGCGGAGAATTGTCTCAGTTGAATCCTGCTCCCACCCACTGTACAAAAAAGAAAAAAGCTTCCTGAGGCTGATCACTGATGTTTGAGGGTATTTTCACACCCCTTAATTGACAATTGTTACTTCAAGCTTCCAAAGATGAACTGAATCGCCACTCAGTGCACGGGTTTCCAGATGGCTTTCCCTGCCACCGTGTGGTTGCCAGCTCCTCACTGGATGACCATGTGAAGATAACCTAGGTTGTCTTAGACATGGTGGCACCATGTGAGTTGGTAGGTCTGGTTTAGTTATTGATTCAGTGTATGATGCCCAGAGGATAAAATGGCTATTACCCAGGCGTAGATCCATCGGTGTTAGGAGTTACTTGGTTGCCACCAAGCTCTTACCCCTCTAGGCTGGTGGTGTTTGCGGTTGCAAGATACCCGCAGGCAGTCTGGATACGGCAGTCGGAGTGCATTTGTGCTACTGATGTTCGTACACATGAGGAGAAGGATTAAAGGGGGCTGGAGGTCTACAAATGCGTAAAGCCAGGCCTGCCTCAGCCCAGGGGATTGAAATATTGTTTTTATAAATTGTGTTTTAGGTACTTTCTTATATGATATTGCTTACAGTCGGCTTAAACACAGCTTTTAGTCTAAAATATTTTATGAATTTCCATATCTCATTTATTTACTGTGTTGTATGACAATTTGTTCGCACTATGCACTTTAATTCTTTGATGAGAGTTAACGCATTTGAGCCAACTTTTATTGCTTTTATTTCAGTTTGCCAGATGGCTTAACTGAGCCATCTGGAGCTTTCCAGGGCTTTCTTTAAGGATTTTGCTCTCTGGCACCTTGTTTTATTATGCAGATATATTATAGGGGGTACTCTGTTAGATTCATCAACCATTTGTTCCAAATGATGTAATCTGGCATGACACTTATACCAGTTTTCCTAACTGTATTGCAGCAAAATGAGTTTTGTAAGTAAATCGTGTGCCTCTGCGATTATTGCATTTGTTCTCATCTGCTTTTATGGTTCTTCGAACCGAAATACAGAGGATGAATTATTGATCATTAGCCTGTGCATGTTTAAATACTATTCTCATTGGCCATTACCTTTATACAGTAGTCTCCCCACCCAGCCCATTAAACGTTCCATGTATCCACCTGCATTGATCAGCACACGTTACACATGGGTCAAAATAAGCAAAGTGGCCCGGAAAGGAGCAAAGCTCCACAGAATGCCAATAAAATCAGCTAATTTGCAAATGTTATTCAAAGTGAGATGGCACTCACCCTTATGCCAGGGGGGTTCCTGCCAATGCATCCTCTCTTGTGAAGTGGCTACGGTTGCAATTCCAATTCCGTGGGGGAGAAACTCACAAAAAGCTACTTGTCAGACATGTTGCACCTAATTAAAAAGAAAAACAATAATTAACACCCCTAGGAAAGAAAACAGCGGCGCGGTTTACATTGCAGCCCCGTTAATAAGGTCTGTGTGAAGAATAATATTGATGGAGCCGACAATCCCAGGCTAGATTTACCGGTTCCAAACCACAAGGCTGGAAAGAGGAAAATAGGCATCTTCCGTGAACATGAACATCGCACACAAAACTTCACTAAGACTTCGACCTATGACATTAAGCCCATCCTGATTCTAGGGTTAAACGCTGAACGAAACGAGGTATTGGCAAAGCTAACTGGTCTGGTCCTTAGCAAGTGTGCAATAGATTTAATTTATGTATCTATTTGTAAACAAATCCACTATGCAGAAGTATTTAGAAAACTTATAAAAGTAAATAAGGACCCTAGAAGCCCAGGCACACCAGACCTGGCACTGAAGTACACAACTTTCCATACACAAAACAAATAATTTTCCGTATCTTTTAAGCCTTTACAAAAGTGGTAATTGTTCGGGAAAAATATAAAAAAACTTACTACTTACCTTTATCTAATGCCCTAACCCACAACACAGCCGAAGTGTGTTAAAAACAAAATGTTTGCCTATTACTTTTGTAAAGGAAGACATTAGCCAGTCATACTGTCTTGCCATTGGCAAGTGCACAAAATAACCGCAGCTTACTGTGGCCTAATATATCATCACCAAGTTGTACTGCCTTATAAGTTTAAAAATACTTTCCCTACTTATCTCTGCTACCAAAAAGTATCAACTACACACCATAATCTATATTTCTGCTAAATATCCTTAAACTCTGATCAGCCATTTTTGCACTACGGCTGAGTACAAGTTCTATGAAAAACGCATTAGTGGTAAATCACGTTCTGGTACCGCCCTCGCCATTTCTTTTTTAAATCCCCTTGACGAATTAATGCAAAACATTGCATCATCCGCCAAAGTTGAAAAAGCAACAGATCTGCAAAGTTTCATGGAGATTCATCAAAAGATATTAGTGAGCAACAATGAGAGGAATTTCTATCTTTGGGTATCCTAACTATGGGAAATGGCCTGAACAACACGGGCAGAGCCACACATGCCATTCCAACGCAAGCACAACCACGCTTGACTTAACCGCACACATGCCTTAACCACGCATATGTATGGTTAAGGTAATGCATGGTCAAGATGAAAATGGGCGGACCCAGGAACAAGAAGGATCGGGAGAGGATGTGGTGAGGTGAGTAGGGCTGGGGCCGAATTTTGGTGGAGGGTAGTCTTCAAGGGTTGGGGGTAGTTTTTAGGGCTTTGGGCTATGGGGCTGGGGTGGTATTCAGGCTGGGGGCCTGGTTTTTAGGGGCGGTGGGTTCAGTTGCTTTTAGGGCTCCGGGTAGCTTTCAGGACCTGGGGGGGGGGGGGGGGGGGGAACAGGGTAGTTTTTAGGGCTCGGGGCATTTTTTAGGGCTCGGGGCAGGGTACTTTTTAGGGCTCGGGACAGGGTACTTTTTAGTGCTTGGCGGCGGGGTACTTTTTGGGGCTCTGAGGGAGATTGGAGACGTTTTTATGGATCGGGTTCGTTTTATGGGCTCAGGGTGGGGTCAGGATAAATGTAAGGGCTGGGGGGGGGGGGGGTCGGGAAGTTGTTAGGGCTAAGGGTAGGTGGCATAGGATGGGATCTTTATCACACATCCATATACCAGTCATGTCTTTTCTAAGAAAAGCACAAGTTATAGGTACTTAATCTAACTTTAACTAGTTCACTGGGTTGGATCATTTATGTTTGTATTTAGTGCAATACTTTGTAGGTAGTACAGTGGGTTTGTTAGTTTAAATCACCTAACTACAATAACACTTTAAACTTTGCTTTTTTTCAGTGAATTTCAGTTTTTAAAAAAAGTTTAAAGTAGGATAGAAATACAATTTTAAACTATTACATC
This sequence comes from Triturus cristatus, assembly GCF_964204655.1. Classification (NCBI taxonomy): domain Eukaryota; kingdom Metazoa; phylum Chordata; class Amphibia; order Caudata; family Salamandridae; genus Triturus; species Triturus cristatus. The sequence goes on from NC_140593.1 coordinate 430,432,714, forward strand.
ACTTTAACCTTTTTTTCAGTGAACCTCTAGGTGTTTTTTCTAATGCAAAGTAATATTTCATTATCAAACATAAAGCCAGCCCCATGCTGCACATGGCCTTGGGTAGTGAGCAGCATGGGGTTGCTCAAAGGGCATGGCCGCACGCAAGGCCATTGACCTTGTGCAGAGTGCAGTTGGCCACACGGCCTGGCCTGCAGCAAAATCCTGCGGCAGACCGCCGCCGGGCAGCCCCTCAGCCGTAAATTGCCTTTGGCCAGGCGCAGGGTGGGGTTGGAGCAGGGTCTGTACTGTGCCCAGGCCCTTCCCACTACCCCTGCATGCGCCCAACCCCCTTTAATTTTTATTTGGTGCTGTGGAACCATGGAGCCACTGGGACGCCCACTGCAAAAACCCTGGGTGTCACTCAGGGTCCGTGGGGTCCTGAATGACAGTCAGGGGTGTTGTGCTGGGCGTCTCGGTAGATCTGCAGATCCACAGAACCCCTCAAAAAATGTTTTTAAAATTAGACCCAGGTGGGTCCCTTTGGCCTCTCACAAGGCCCAGGGTGTCAGTTCACCCATGCCCTGACCACTTATAATTTTTGTTGTTGGATTTTTCAGGACTCGGGACAGAGTCCCTGAGTTCTAAGATGGAGGCCGTCACTTTTCTCTCAGGCTGCAGCCAGCAAATCATTATTAAGCATTATTGAGCATGCAGATCCATTGCAGATCCTTAGCAGCATGAATTTTTATTTTAACCTTAAATACTCAAAAATTACTGAGCGGATTTAGACCAAACCACTGTTTTTGGACGAAGATCTAGCTTTCTGCCAAACTGGTGTAAAACCATTCAGCCATTTGGGGTGTGGTTGTGTCTAAAGTTCCCATGGAAAAATGAATTGGGAGAACATGTTTTGGGACACCATTCCTTTTTTCCCCTTGGCCCCCACTTGAAGAGCCACCCCGAAACTTTCCAGGTAAGAGCAGAGGTGAATTTGTATTTTTTGGGGAACATTTTATTAGGATTTGTCAAATGGCCCCCAAGATCTAAGCACACCAAAAAATGCATTTCCTATGGCAACAGGATCCTAAATTTAAATACCCAATAACGACCACCATCAGGTAATAAATTATATATACATATACACATATCACAATCTTCCGCATCTTGCTGGAACTTCCCCAAAGACAGACACGCAACCCGGAATTGGTGCAGAAACGATTTATTGCCCCTCACCAGTCGCCATTACGCGTTTCGGCTCGCTTGAGCCTTGATCACATGACAATGGTAAGTCTAAGCAGTGCAAAATTTAAAGTGCTAGTGCTCGGATTTGGAACTCGTCACATGTGCCTTGTTACAATGAATCTGGAAGACAGACTACAACACATTTCTATTTTGAGGATTACTGTTGTACAAATTTCCAAACATCACAATATTGTTTTATGTATTATTCATGACTTATTCCTAAGCATAAATACAGTTTGGTCATCAGATTATTAAAATCACCAGTCCAATGTGTGCATAGTGATCTAATGCATTATCAATATAATGCCTAATGTTCTATGTACAAAATAGAATAAAAAATAGAAATTGTTGTTGTTGTAGCCAATAATGGGTTAAATCCCTTAATGCTACTCCTGATCTTCCTATGCATCATGTGTGCCTCAGGCTATTGTAGACATACATTCCCAAAAAGTGCGATGTGTAACATAAAAGTGCTGTAGTGCATGTGCAAAATCATTATAAATTACCAAATAATTTTCGATCAGATCTGTTTTTTACTTCTTGATTCAGTTCATAATATGGTTGGGACCTTGTGCATATGTCTAATTTGGATAATGTCATGAATGACAAGAGCCAGCTGTTTTATAACAGTATTTCATTAATTCATTATTTCATTTCTTCATAGTATCCATCCCGTGTTACCCTACTGTCATAAGAGATCAATGGTTTGATACCTGCTCATTCTAAATTAGCGAAGAGTCTGGCTCTTGGAGATTTGTGCAAATTGGATATTATTTGAATAAAACCAATTAGTCATCAATAAATACATAAATAAATAAAATATATAAATAGTTAACTTATGTTATAGATATTATACATACTATATAGATATATATATATATATATATATATATATATACACACATCCTATCAAATTTTTACTAGTTGTTCCGTACTATCAAAATTGTATCCATGTAATCTATTCATAAATCTCCAGATTATTATAAACTATTTAATAAAAAACCTGCTACCATTAAATTTTCTTAAATTTGTTGTTGATGAATATGGGGATAAGATGTATATACAAAAAGATGTTTTAAAAAAAATCTAATTTATGACTAGATTCCATTACTGATCCTACTCTCCCCTTATAACCTGTATATTCCACACATTCATGTAAGACATGTATATAAATCTTCTGTTGCATTAAGTCCCCCCGGATATTTTTTATCTAACTGTAGCGTGTCTCTAATTTTCTTAGTTTATTTTCACGATCGCCACCTCTTCTACTGGGGGGGAACAGTGTCTATCACATAGTACTTCAGGCTCGAGAGGTTTGATTCATGAAATTCCCTGAAGTGACGTGCAACAGGATAGGTGTTATCTTGGTTTGTAATTGCTCTTAAATGTTGTAACACCCGTTTGTGAACTGGCAATTTAGTGCTGCCTATGTACTGTAGGCCACACGGGCACAACAGGACATAGACAGCAAATTCAGTTTTACATGTCATGAGTTTTGAAATTTTACAAGTTTTGTCACTAAAGAGCGTGTAGTATGTACTCCTATTTATTCCATGGGAACACGCTTTGCATGTCTTACATTTGTAAAACCCTTTGTTAGCTTTAATCCAGCTGTTATCATTAACTACCTCTGCACTCGTTTTTACTAAAATGTCTCGCACGGAGGGTGCTCTGCTGTAGGTGAGGGACACCCTCTGCGGAAGCAGGGGTCCAATCGCTGGATCATTACGAATTAGAGGCCAGTTCTGTTGAATAATCTTTTCAAGTGACTTATGTTGTTTGCTGTATTTGATGATTAGTCTGAAATCTTCTCTGTCTGAATTGGTTTGGCAAGTTAAATTTTTCACTGGTATACACACACACATATATATATATATATATATATATATATATATATATATATATATATATATATATATTACCTACTGGCGGTCGCCAGTAGGTAGTTATAGTTAGGACCCTATTTCCATAGGAAATCCGCAACATTCTATTTGGAATAACTTTGGCGCCGGTCGACGAATCCTCGCGAAATTTTCAAAATAGGTGGGGCGCTCCGCTCCGCTCCTACCCTGAAAGTCTCGGGGGGATTCGTCAAGCAGGGGCCGAGAAAAAAGGGGGGTCCCAAAACGCGTTTTCCCCATGCATTTTTCCATAGGACCTTTAGACACAGCTACAGCCCGAACGGCTGAACAGAATTACTTGAAATTTGGCAGAGAGGTAGCCATAAGGTCAAGGAAGTGCCTTTTGCAGGTCTGGTGTAAATCTGTTCAGTATTTCCTGAGAAAATAGCATTTAAAAGCATATATATATGTGGGCGGAGCCTAACCACACATCTCATCCTGAGATCTGATTGGCTGTCAGCACTTCATCCAAGAAGTATTGGCAGCCATCTTGGGACCAATATACATGATAGCACCTCATTAAAAAGCATTGCAGTTAATAGAAGGTTTTAAGACTTTAGTTACATTATAAATCATTTGTTGATGGTACCATACTCATTTTAGGAATTGTGGTATGTTCTAAGGTGATTTCACCATGTGAAAAAGCCTTCTGCTGGGATATCATGATTGAGAGAAAAATATTTTCTCATGCTTTTACCACAGAGGTTTGGAAGGTGATCTATAGGCTAAACTGAGAGCTTATTATCTGTAAATTCACATTATCTTTCTCAGTCATGTGAGAATGAAGTCTGACATTCTCAGTAAAACATGTACATCCAACAAGGGCAGAGACTGTCAGTTGATTCCTTTGTGTTCTACTGCAGCTTCCCAGAGTGTTCCAAAGAACTACTAGAGCGCTAACAGTCCTACTTATGATAAACGTATGGCACACCTGAAGCCATCTTGCTTGGATTAAAGTGGTAACTCTTAAAACATTTAATTTAAAAAGGAACAAAATGAGGGGGTTCATTTTTCCATAAAAAGTATGATTAGTGCTGCAGAAAGAAAAATTAGGGCACATTTTGAGTGACTTCTCAAATCCTCTTCTATTTCATTAAAAAATTCTGACATGCAGACTGAAACATGCACTTTCAATACCAGCAGCAGTTTTCCCTGGTGAGCAGTAACTTTACTACAGTGATCTAATGAGCAAAAAGAGTGCTAACATTCTGAATTTATGGTAAATGTGTGACACATCTGAATGCCTTCTTGATGGAATCAAAGTAAAAAACTGAAAGTATTTCCTACTGAGGAGACTGCAGTAAATGAGGAAATTAGGAAACTTCATAACAAATAAGTCTCCCAAGATGGCCACCAGAGACAAAAGAGCCCAAATGTAGCCCAAATATCACCCAGATGTAGCCCAAGTATAGCCCAATGACAGAATGTCCCAGAATGTTCTTAAAAACAACTAGAGCGCTTACTGTCTTCATTATGACAAAAGTATGGCACACCTGAAGCCATCTTGATTGGAATAAACTGGTAACACTTAAAACATTTAATTTAAAAAGGAACACAATGAGGAGGTTCATTTTGCCATAGAAATTATGATTAATGCTGAAGAAAGAAAATGAGGGCACATTTTAGGTGACTTCTCAAATCCTCTTCTATTTCATTAAAAAATTCTGACATGCAGACTGAAACATGCACTTTTAATACCAGGAGCAGACTTCCATGGTGCAGTAGTTTTACTACAGTGATCTAATGAGCAACTAGAGTGCTAACATTCAGAATTTATGGCAAATGTGTGACATATCTGAATACCTTCATGATGGAATCAAAGTAAAAAACTGAAAGCATTTCCTACTGAGGAGACTGCAGTACATGAGGAAATTAGGAAACTTCATAACAAATAAATCTCCCAAGATGGCCACCGGAGACAAAAGAGCCCAAATGTAGCCCAAAATCAACCAGATGTAGCCCAAATATAGCCCAATGACAGAAGTGTGCAAAACACTTATTATTTTGTGTTTTTGCAGTGTTATATAGTGCAGACTTGTCAGGTATTGGAGTGCTTTACATGAGCATTGGTTACATCACACAAGAACAAATTCATTTTGGTTGTAGACATGGGGAGACTAAGTGATTTGACCAGAATCACAGAATGTCGAGCTGAAGCAGAAACTTCAACCTGGTTCCCCAGTTGCAAAGTCTGCAGTTCTGGAAGTAACACCACATCCTCTCCCCTAAGTGCAACATTTAATCAAGTGGTCAACTGGATAAAAAAACATAAAGATAACAAATAATTTAAAAGTGCTTTGTCGCTATTTGAAAACTCAGAAAATATGTCCTTATTTTAGTCTTTTAGAGCACTAACCATAATTTTGATGCCAATAAGACCCTCTCATATATGTAATTTCTAAAGGAAATGCTCTAGGTATTACAGTTTTGATTACATCAAGATGATGTCAGGCGTTCCACACTTTTGTAATAAATATAGAATGTTAGCAATCTAGTTGTTCATTAGGATACTGTTGAGAGGCAGAGGCCAGGGGCACGGACTCTGAAAATTGAAGGCAGGTAGGAGGGTGCAAAGGCAACAATTTAACCACACTGAGCAGGCAGGAAGGGCCGTGGAAGCACAACAGACTATGGAGGGCAGTGGAAAGGGGGGCAGGGGCAACAAACCAACAATACAGGACTTGCAAGAGAGGCTGTTGGAGGGAAGATCTATTACGGGTCAAGGAAGCTAGGGGCGGTCCCCAGATCCCCGGGAGCCACCACAGAACTGAGCAGGAGAGTGAGTCAGGGACAAAAGGGGCACCTTAATTTGAGCCGGGGTGCCTAGGAACGCTTGCTCCAAAAATGAAGAAAACAGACATACGAGACATGGAATTGGAGGCAGAATACAATGGCAGTTTAATGAGAAGATGCAACTTCAAAGAAACCGCAGAATAGAGACATAAAGTACAAAATACAGAATCCAGATAATCATACAGCTGTCATAATATTCTCTGTATCTCAATTAATGTACTGACAGAGAGAGAGAGAAAACACATCTATAAATGCATCATGAGAAACAAGTTACACCAAGGAAAATGTTACCTAGGAACACTCACGTTTACTCTTAGAGCAAGCATTCCTGCAATTACAATACAAAATCTTTTAAATGCAAAAGTAAAGAGAACAATGGTTAAACATAACATGACATTTCATATAGGTAAAATAGAATAAGATACTTCAAGCAAAGCAGAGCAAGACATTTTAAGCAAAGGAAGACAAGAGCTCCCAGCTCTTGGGGAAAACCTGCACTGCCTGTTAACCTACATACAGACGGCGAGGTAGTCCGTCGATATCTGTGGGTGCTCCCTTTTTATATCATTTTGTGGGCTCCTTTGCACGCTACATCTACCTACGTATGCTACCCAAAAGCTTCGTCTGCAGATTTTACCAGACATTTCGTCATTTACCCACTTAATGCTGACAATGGACTGGGTGAAAAGGTCAGTCTCTCAGGCCAATCGCTTACCGTAAGTTCCATAGAGCAAGCAGAAAATAATGGGTATTGTACGGGAATTCAATATATTCATGTATAAAATCTCCTCAGTTCTCCTAACTTGACGCTCTGCGGTTGCCACTTCCTTAAAAGCGGGAAACCTGCCCAGGAAGCAAGTACCAGTCCAGGATGCAGCCTACTGTATGTCGACAGCTTCAGGGGGATGTTGAACTTTGATACCGAGCACGGAGCACTCGGGTAGGGTGGGGGCTACTAGTTTGGATCAGAAGGCCTCGCAGACCTGCCTTCAGACTGCTATACACTAAAATTGCAGAGCTATGGTCAATTTAACAAAGAGGCCTACATATTGAACAGAAGGGCCTACACAGGGGTTTTATGCTGGCTGAGTGGTAAGGATGTCTCAGGATAATTATATAGCAACACAGGACCCGCTGGTCAATTTAATACGGCCTACAAATGCAGCTGGCAGGGCAAGGACAAGGGTCTCATACTTCAGGTGTGGACAGAATGGGCCAGGGGCCCCCTGTGATACAAAATCTACCCTCCTTCAAGGCTGTGGCAATGTAATAGACCATTGTGGGCAGAAGGAAGAGGCAATGGTAGTACAACCATACATGCCAACAGACCCGATTCAGCCAGGAAACGTCCAATGTTTTTAAGCTCAAATGGGCTTTATTTGATCTGTCTCCTGTCTACAATATCCTCTTTTTCAATGTAACTCAAAGGGGAAAATCAATACCCCAGTTTTTTTTCAAAATCTCCCTCTTACCAAGTTCAAAATGTTCGCAAGTATGGTACATTGGATCATGGAAGGAAATGGGACATGGACTTGGATAACAGAGGACAGGAGGGACATGGAGAGGTGCACCAAACAGACCCTGCAGGGCAGGCATCAGGGTTTGCAGCAGCACAATACACCACACAGGGCATGCAGGACGGGAGTGCAGTACAACAATCCATAGAAAGCAAGAGGGAGGGGACAGGACCATGCACATGGACAACAGAGAACAGAGGGGCAAGAGGCAATGGTAGCTAGCTGACCATAATGGACAGACAGGAGAGAAAGCTGCAGCATAACAGACCATAAAGGGCAGGAGGGACGGATCAGGGGCATTACAATGGAACAGACAAGCCAGGAGGGAGGGAGTAGGGCTGGGGGCAAGGGGGCAGGGCAGGAGCAGCAAGATAGCCATGGAGGTCAGGCAGGATGGGCACTAGAAGCAAGACACACCATGAAGAGCAACAGTGAGACTGTGATGGCATACACACAGACCATGGAGGGAAGGTGGGAGGGGGTCAGGGGCAGCTAACTGACCACACAGGGAAGGTGAGAGGGGCCATGGCAGCACAGAAGACCATGCATGGCAAGTGGGAGGGTTAGTGGCAGCACAATGGCTATGATGGGCAAGAAGGAGGGTGGAGGGGCATGCACAAAGGACAATGGAGGATAGAAGGAAGGGTCAGGACCTGTGCACAGACAAGAAAGTTCAGGGGAAGGGACCTCACAACAGACCACACGGGGCAGGCAGGAGGAGCAGTTGCAGCACAACAGACCAGGGAGGGCAGAAGGGTGTGGCAGTACAATGGACCATGTAGGACAGGAGGAAGAGGATAGGGGCATGGCATGTGGACAGGCAGGGTGGAGGTGGAAGGGACAGGTTACAGTCATCTGACAATGCTAGGCAGGTGGGAGGGGAGTGGCAGCTCAACAGAACACTCAGAGTAGATAGGAGTGGCAGGTCCATGGGACATGGTGGGCAAAAAGGATGGAGCAGGGGCATGCACAAAGACATCGGAGGGCAGGGGGAAGGAGAATAGGGGCAGCAAGCTAAGCACAGAGTTTAAGCAGGAGGTCAATGATGGGGCATAGAATTGGGCAATGGAGGGCAGGAGGAGTGGACTGGTACATCATACTAAATTGAGGGCAGTGGCAGTACATCAGACCATGCATGGCAGGAGGGAGGAGGCTAGTCCATGGATTCACACAACAGAGGATAGGGAGGAAGGGGATGGGGCAGCAAGCTAACTGTTCAGAGAAGGCGGGTATTAGGAACTTTATTGTTTTTAAAACATTGTGTCTGTGCGAACTACTTAAAATATGAACAAGTATGCAGCATAATCTCACTTTTATTCAGGAAGAAGAGGACGTTTGTGACTGTGACTCTGGGCTCACTTGGCAGAAACACCCCCTGACCCTCCACCCCCTATCGCAAAATGTAATGCCCGTGAAAAGGGTAGGTGAACACAGTGTTATATAGAACATAGTCCTGAGAGCACGATTGAAAATGAAAACTAGATATAGTGTATGGTATAAACTATGCACCAAAAAGTGTGATATAAGATGAACCGGGCGTGAAATATAATATCCAATACATTGTGCGCAATGACAGATTCATTGGAGAGCGCGAGATAGCACAGGCACTAGCGCGTGCTATGCGATATGCGCCTTGGAGTGTAATATGCACAGGGCAGTGTTGTGTAACCTAACTAGTCTCTAAAGTTGTAATATAAAATATGTGCTGGGGAGTGTAACGTTGCATATGCACTGTGATAAAGATATGGATCCCAGATTGTAATATGTATGGCATAGCACTGTGCGTTATAACATAGGCATCGAGAAAGGCACGTTAGATGGGGCAATATAACCCGTGCGAAGACAAGTGTGGCATGACATATTCACGGGGTGGTGTTACAGTGCACATGGGCTAGAGAGTGTCATAGCATATGCACTAGCTAGTGGAATACAACACAGAGGTGTGTGGCACTCGGCAGGCAATGGTGGGTGTAACACAGCATTGGGCTCTGTCAGGAGCATGCTGTGACTCTCAAGTGATGTTCGTCCCCTTTCCAGAGAGTAAAATAAAAAGTATTACACATCCGGCAGTGGATGTGTGTTTTATTAACCGTGAGGGGGGTTTCTTGCATAGTTTTGGTCGAATTTTTGTCGAATCCCCTTTGAATGGCTTGGTGTGCATGTGTATTAAATGTGCCCGTCAATAGCTACCCATGTTTGTATAAATAAACGACAAGGGTGTCTACCAGGATTAGGCACGGTAGGGCATCAGACATGTCAGAGCTTCACTAGTGGTGTAAATACATTCCACGTGGATTCATTGCATGCATAGTCGCCTTTTAATGAATATCACGCAAATCGTCATGGTGATAGGTACGTACGGTTTGTCCAGCATGTCCTAGGTGTGTCTATAAATATATATTTTTTAAAAATAATAAAAAACAGTGGCCGGCCCTGGGGATTGGGGTCAAAAAAATATAATTAGGAGACTGGCCCTGGGGGATGGGGTCATCAGGGCCAATAAATTAGAATAAGAAGGGGAACCAAACAGCCCCCCTTCTTAAAAAACTAAAATAAATAAAAGACTGGCATCGTGCCGGAGGCCATGCCCCCTCCGTGCAGCACTCTGCAAACGCGCCCCCAACAGGCATCTCCAGTATGCGCCAGGGAGCTGCGCTGCAGCCAGGTGTTCTGAGGCCAAGCCCCTTTTTACACCTCTCTGCAACGCAGCTCTGTGGCGCTTACTGGAGGTACCTAGTGGTCTAGTTTGACCCTAGGGACCCTTAGGATTCAGGGGGACTTAATCTCTCAACTTAGAACAGCCACAGGGCGCGTTTACACAGTGGTGAAGGGAGGGGACGGGGCCTGAGGTGACGTGTGCAAACACGCACTATGGCATGTTTTAAATTGGGGATATAATTTCCCTTCAATACTGAGGGCCCCTGGGGGCTAACTAGCCCACCAAGTGCTTCCAGTAAGCGCCACTGAGCTGCATTGCAGAGAGGTGGTCCAGGCCGTGCCACTTTTTACACCTCTCTGCAACGCAGCTCTGTGGCACTTACTGGAGGTACCTAGTGGCCTAGTTGGACCCTAGGGACCCTCAGGATTCAAATGAACTTAATCTCCCAACTAAAAATGGACACAGGGCGTGTTTACACAGTGGTGAAGGGAGGGGACGGGGCCTGAGTTAACGTGTGCAAAAACGCCCTGTGGCCTGTTTTAAGAGGTAGTTTTAATCCCCATGCCCTATTATACACTAGGGGCTTACAGAGGAGGTCATGCTAATCACAGGGGGACCCCAACGCATAATGTTCCCTAGTGTATGTAGGTGTTTTCACTGTATTCTAAGTGTCTTTTAACATAGCACTGGCTCTAGGACTGGTTAGTCAGACTCAGTTACCACCAGTATCCGTCTGAAAAAGTTGAGGGTACAGGATGATTTTGCAACAAGGCTTCTTTCTGCTCTTCTTTTTGTTCTTTCTGCACGTTATCCTTCTTCCTGCACTTATCTTCGTATTTGAGGACTTCTGTTGCTTCTTTCTGCACTTCTTTTGTTTCTTTCTGTGCATTTTTTCTTCTTTCTTCACATGTCCTATCTCTGTAGGCATAGTTAGAAATTAGCATTTAAAAAACCTTTGAAATTCACAGAAAAAACCATAGGTTTCAGGCACGTTATAGTTAGGAATTAGCATTTAAAAAACCTCAGAAATTCACTGAAAAAACCATAGGTTTCAGGGGTGTTATAGTTAGCTGGACTTTTCACTTGTACAAAACCATTGAAATTCCCCCGTTATAGTTAGTTCAGCTAACTATAACTCGCGCGCCCGCAATGCACTGCTGATGACGTCACATATTACATCACTCATGACATGGTCAGTGACATCACTCATGACATCACTGATGACATCTCAAATGACATCACTGATGACATCACTGATGACATCATCCTTGTGATAGAGTGGCAGACCTCCTCTCACCCTAATATAACCTTTGATACACACATTCAAAAATAGAGACTAAAATTTTCAAAACAATGGACATACCAATACCAGTTACAACAACCTCTTCAGTAATTCTAAGATCCACATACACATCCACTCATTCACCAACAGTCCTATACAGTCACTCATACATGTACTCACTCATCATATGTACTCATACACCTATACATCCTGTTACACAATGCCACTCATCCATAGAGTTACTCACACACATAGTCACTCATGCAATAAAGAATCAAACATACATTTACTTGCATATACAGTTATACACACACCACCATACTTACTTCTACGGAAACTTACACATACTTAGTCTTTTAAACAATCACTTATAGAAACACATACTTATTCATACAGGAACTCTTTCAATCTCTCACTCTCACATATACTCACATATATACACCAATAGTCACATATACTAGTTTAAAACATATGTAGTTACTCATAAAGACACTATTGAGACAGTCATTCACTCACTAACACACCCATACACACACTCATCCACCCATACAGTCCTGCACACATGCTGTGTTCAACACATACAAACAGTGAGTCACTCATTCATGCACCTATGCACTACGTAAAACCCCCCACCGAACCATGCAGACACTCAGACTGATACTCAAAAAACCAACTAATAACCTATATAGACACCCATGTAGCTACTCACCAACCCATGCAGCCACTTATACACAAAGTGAGAGACTGATACAGATATTTACATATTTAAACATTACTCACTAAGCCATGTATTCACTATGATACACTTAATCAGTCAGTTACACAATCAATTTTTCAAAAACAAATCATCCATTTAGACACTTATATACCCATTTATTCTTCCATCGACCTTGAGATATACATATATAAAACATATTTAATTTTCAGAAAAACACACATTCACTGGATGATGTCATCAGTGATGTCATCAGTGATGTCATTTGAGATGTCATCAGTGATGTCATGAGTGATGTCACTGACCATGTCATGAGTGATGTAATATGTGACGTCATCAGCAGTGCATTGCGGGCGCGCGAGTTATAGTTAGCTGAACTAACTATAACGGGGGAATTTCAATGGTTTTGTACAAGTGAAAAGTCCAGCTAACTATAACACCCCTGAAACCTATGGTTTTTTCAGTGAATTTCTGAGGTTTTTTAAATGCTAATTCCTAACTATAACGTGCCTGAAACCTATGGTTTTTTCTGTGAATATATATATATATATATATATATATATATAGAAACAGTCCCTCTCTGCTCTTCACTTCAGCAGAAAAATGAAGGTACGGACCTCTCTCCTCCGTAAGAAATAACAGAATCCCACAACAGCAAAGAGTGGGTGAAGCAGGTATTTATTTCTCCCAAAAGATCGATGTCAATAAATCATAGGACCAGTGTCCTCCATGACGCGTTTCGCTCCACGCAGGGAGCTTGATCACATGATGCATCGCAGTTTGATGACGAAATAAATCGAGAGACAGCACCAACATTCTGTGAAAATGAAAGAGACTAGAACTATCAACAGATAAGGTCTCAAAGCATCTGAAAAAAAACGAAAAGTGGAAGGAAAATATGTCAGATGCAAAAAAGTAAATGATAATGGTGATGTGGGTTGAATGATGTCAAAAAATACAGATAGGTAAAAAAATGGCGGTAATCAAAATTGATACATAGTGCATATAAACCGCCTCAATAAGTACCTAAATGTAAAAGAATCTAACAAATCAAGGACGAATGTCCATTCAAAAATGCCCACAACAAACTCATAAAATGCATCTAACAAAACATATCATTTTATATACCTAATATATATATATATATATATATATATATATATATATATATATATATATATATATATACATATATATATATATATACACACACACATACATATACCCATATATACAAGTTGCCTCTAGATCACACCTAAAAATGAAAGAGGGCATGTAGAAGAAAAATATATGGGAATGACATTTTAACTATAGATTATGATGGATTATTTCGCACATATATTAATTGATTGCAAAAATCAACTTTGTATGACATTGACCAGTATTTCGCAGGTTTGAAAAACTGCTGAGGTTCTTTATTTTTGACCTTGCATTTGTCTTGATTTAGTACGTTAATCTAAAAAAGTATCAGACAAAATTATGCCTCTGTGATAATACTCTAACTTACCCTTACCTGATGTAGATGTGTGTGAGCAGTATGTGTATTACAGTTACCTTGTAAAAATATAGTTAATTTATAAATTTATTGGGAACTATTTTAAAATGGACCTTAAACATCTTTTAAAGTTTTTGCTCATTTTCAAATTGTTTTATATTAAAAAACAAGCTTGTTGTGGTGAAGAAGTTCACTTAAAATGTCAAGTCCATCAGCAAACATGATGAAACCATGCAAACAGGTGACTATGTTTTCATTTTTAACTTTTTTTGTATTAAAGGCAATTTACAAAAGTAAGAGCACTATATCCATCAGATTTTGAGAGTCATGGAGATATCTAGTGCCTGTTGGTTGTCCAGAAACACATGCTACCCACAGTCATCAACTGAGCTGCGTATTATGATTTTTCATAGTGTTTGGACCATGCATCAACTCACTAGATATCATTTGATGAATAAAAAATGGGTATGGAGAAAGCTGCAATTTTTTTTAAATGTAACCATGTATCTGAGTTTGTGAATAGAAGGTAAGCCTACTACTCACAATTTGGAATTACCCATAATATTAGATTAGTAGGGTGTTTTACAAAATGTGGTATTTTATGCACATCGACCTGCAAACGTTGGTTGCTGTTGCCAAGGCTTGTTGGTGCCCCTGCCGGACACTGACCACTTGGCTCTTGACATCCGATGTGGGACAGCTCGTGAGCGGGTCCTGGTCTTTCACAGTGTCGCCAAGTCCGCATAGCTGCAACTTCAAGGGCACAGTCAACTCTCTTGCATCTCAGACATCAGTGAGCATTCTTCTTCCGTGCCTCATGGTCACTCCTGAGTGACATAGACTCTAGCCCCTCTGCTTGCAGGTACCTCTAATTTTGAATCCACCTTTGGGTTCCACCGGACTCTTTGGCCTTCTTCACCAACTGCATCTTCACTGAAGTCCTCCATTGTGGTCTACGGCTGTTTCCGACGTCACTTCCCATCTATGCACCCGGGTTCCCTGGTGTAGGTATCCTGGTTCCTGGGGTATCTACGGGTGGAGGGACTCTCCAACCTTCCATCTTCCATTGGGTTTCTTCAGGGTCCCCTGGGAAGGGTCCTTTTTCTTTAAAACTGCTACCGCGGCTTACCTTTTGACTTGCATTGAGCATGCAGTTGTGTTCCCAGTCTGCACACAACATCTGTGGGGTTCCTAAATACTCCCCTTCGGTGGTTCCTTGGGTCCCCGGCTCTTCTATGTCTTGTGGGTTCACTCTTGTCTTGAATAGTGGTTCGCATTCCACTATTTTAGTATATGGTTTGGTCGACCACTGTGTTTTTGTGCTAATTGCGTGTTCTATTTCCAAAGTATCATGTGTATTGTGGTTATATCTCCGGGCAGGAGATATTGCAATGCGTTAGTGAGTGTTTATAATAAATACATATTTTTAGAACTACACTGTGTGGTTCTTTTTCACTTATCCTATACCACAAGATGGAGTACTGGTAAAACAAGCGGCTTTACACTCCTTCTGGGCTGCTCTCCACAGCTACCACTTAGAGAGCTTTCTAAGGTTGTCTATGACCACTAAAATCACCATAAGGGTTGTCTGGATTAGTGCAGGGTGCTTCACTTAAATAAGTGAGCACTATATACTTAGCCAGCCTCCTGAATAATTTTAATGTATTTATTCAAGGTTACAAAGTGATTTGTACACAACTTTGCAATGTTTACCAAATAAAAGGTATACTAAAAATGAAAGTGTACATACCATTAAAAATTAAATTTGACTGACATTATTTTCTTTAAATAGCAACGTAAAACATTTTCATGACAAAGAAGGAATCGTTCTCATCACTCTGAATCGAATTTAAAGTATTCAAGGTTTCTGTTTCCTACTGCAGACAAATGTCATTTTCCTAGTTCAATCCAGGATTACTTTATTGTTCCATTAGCAAAATTATCAACACTTTAAATAGCGGATTACAGCAATCTATAGCGCAAAGGAGGCCACTTCACTAGTGGGCTTAGTGTAGCATCCATGCTAAGTAGGTTAATTCAATTTTAGTCCATTCTAACTAGAAAGTTTTTTTTTTTTAGCTTGTGCAAATTAAGCTGCAGATTTTGGATTAAGCAGCATGTTGAGCAAATTCATACATAAATGTGCACTTTCCCCCATCTCTAGATATATTTAGAACTGAAGTTTGGACCTTTTGTGGTTAGTGGGTCATCATCAGGACATTAATGGATCTAAAAGCAGGGAGCAAGGCATAATCAAAATGAGAAGAATAGTTTTCCAGAGAATAAGTGGGCCAATAAACGGGAGGAATAGTAAACAAGTTGTTTACTCTAGGTTATTTGCATCTCCTATTCGTGAAAAGAACTGCTGCTGCAAGAATGAACAGCAAGTGTTTTATCCTCCCATGAGCAAGCCGCCGTCGTCGGTTTCCTGATCAATTTGATGGATCAAGCTGTCTTTGAATGGGTTGAAATGCCATTGACAAACACAACACACAGTTATTGGACTTTCTCATTAGTGTCTCTGTTTGGCTGTCTGGGTTACTATGTGCGAGCACTCGTGGCTTTAAGTGGCATGAAAAAGCTGGGGGGGGGTCTCTCAAAGGGGCATGGCTTATGTAATTAAGGGCGTGCCTTAAAAACACGCAAGCTAAAAATTGTGCTAAGCGTAGTGTGCCGCCTGACTGGTAAGTTTCTGCTACTGTGATTGCATCCAGATATATTATACAACAAGCAACATTACACCTACAACAAGCCTTGGCTAATGGCTTTGTTAATGGTGGTGAGCTGCACAAGATAAATAAGCAACAACTATGGCTTCGTTGCATAGAATATTGAAATGCTTCCGTTCCGAAATTATGGGACACTGAAAGAACTATAATGAGTCTTGGTGAACTACATCAAGGCTGCTGCTTTAAGATTTTTTTTTTCACCCTGAAGGATAGGGCAAAAAAAAAATGGAGAGCTCGATAATGTCCCGTTTCTGCGCCTGCTTTTTAGAACTGCTGGTGCTGATCATCGGCAGGACCGGGCCCACTAAAAGCCCTTTAAGCAGCGTTATAAATCTACGAATAAGCTATTGTTCCATTGCCAACTTGTCTTATAAACACTGTATTACACTCCTTATTTATCCCTTCACTGTGTTATCACATGGGCACAAGCATTCTTTGAAGAAATAAATGTCTTTTTTTGTATTTGCAAAGTTGGTTACATTTTCTTTACCGATATATAATTGCTATATCATCATCAGGATGATCTTTTACTGCGGTTTAAACCTCATCAGCAACGTCAGCGCTGTTCTATATGCTCGAATTCATCCTGACTCCAGATGTTTACGGGCAGCTTTGTCCCTGTTTAGCTATGATAAATATGGGTCAAGATACATTTCGCATTAGCCAAATACAACAAGCATTGGCATAGCCAATAGGTCTCGCCTTTGGGACCTTATACGTTTTTAGCCATGCAACAGTTGATGTTGTTGCACCAAGGATATTGTGCTGCATAACTAAATACTTATAAGGTCCCAATCGCGAGACCTATTGGCTATGCCAATGCTTGTTGTTGAATGTTTGCGATACAGTGATATACTGCGTATTAATTATAGTTCTTCCCACCATGCACTGGCTTGACTACAACTACAGCACAACCTTAAAATGTAATGGTTACTACACTTCTATAGTGCACATATAGCCTTATCTGGGTTCTAGATGATGATATGCTAATTATTGCCCATCTCAATGGTACTCATTTTATCAACCTCAGTAAGTTGCCCAGGCAGACGAATGAAAGGCTGAGCACACCTGGGATTTGCACCCATGGCCTTCAAGCAGTACAGAGATCTCTACAAAGGCTGCATTGATTCACCATAGCTCTCCATCTATGAATTAGATAAACCTGGTGTATGGATTTTTTTTTCCTATATATATTTTCCTGAGAGGTTGGTGAACCCTGCCTGGATTTGACACGGACTCCTGGGTTACACACAGTTCTCATCAGCAGGTTAGAACCAGCTCAATAATATTTTTTGCTTCAGATGTCTGTTCATGGAGTGACCATTCATACAACATCCAGTACACATTCTAAAAACAACAAAGGATATAAAGGTCTGGAGGACCAGAACGTATACAGTGTTCAGGAGGGCCTGAGAGATAGTAATACATACTTCTGTTGGAATAATTGTGTTATAATACATCTGTTATAATACATCTCAATATCCTGAGTTAGTGCTCTCTCCAATAACTTATTGTATTATCGACAAAATAATGACTGTATACAGCGGTCCTATCTTGATGGTCTCCAGAGCTTGCGCAGACAAGAGTTTCGGTGAGGACCCCAATATTCAGGTCGCACCTTCTTCAGGGTGCTAAAAACATAGGGTCATCAGAGGGTCTTGGTGCCAACAGTAGATAAATACTGTGTAGTAAAGAGGACTAAACAAGTCAAGTAGCTGACAAGAAGCACAGGGAATTAATAGAAACTCTGCATGAGGAAAGATTCCTGAATGTACCTTGACAGAGCTAGCAAGGCAGATTAATGCAGGAATATAAGATGGCGTCGATGAGCGTCAAGATTCGTCGATTAGAAGAGTTGGCTTAAATCAGTCTCTCCGTGAGCACAGGATAACTTACGTACCCTGATGTCTACTCCACATTGGATTACTCACGGATAAATCAATAATGGCCAGTGGGAATGACAGTCCGAGTCCTCAAACACATCGTTCTGCTGGAAAGGTCTACACAAGTATTAGCATTCAGAAGGCAGACCACAGATTTTAATGATTATATAGTTCTTTTTGTATTTACAGAACCACTGGCTTTATTATATATTTTAATGGTTTAAGAGCTCTACCAAAGCTAAAGATTCGTTGGTTGTCTCCAACAACGACTGAATCATTCATTTCAATCTTAATTACCTTCAAGTGCTCAAGGCTTCTGTATCCTAGTGCAGAAAAAAGTAATTCCCCTCAGTCCATCACATGCGTACCTTTACCCTACCCTTAGGAAATTGTTACAACTTTAAATGCCTGATAAGGGCAACCAATAGTACAAAGAAGGCCACTTCACTTTTGCAAAGTACTGGGCACAGTGTTGCACCTAATACTTAGCAGATTTATTCAATTTTAATACATAAGAGCTAGAAAGCTTTTTTGTTAGAAGCTGCAATATTTTGCAGAAATCAATAAAAAGAATTTGAAATATTAGGAATCTGTACAAACAATTCTGTGAAAATTGGATTTGGATGCAGTTTTATATTTATGTAACAATTGTCCTGTGGGACTCATTCAAAAGTGGTACCTTCCTTCTTATGTGTCTTAGAAGGAACCCAGAGGTACTCGACCTATTGATCCGACCAACATCAATTGCAAAGAAGAAAAAAACCACAGGACTGATAGTTTTCATCTTGTAAAGTTGAGACTCCAATCAAGTGTAACAATCAACAAAATAAGCGATCATAGCGCAGACGACACAAAACATAGATAAACGACACTGTACAATTCCCGAAGGCTGCATGCAATGATTGTTAAAATTCATAACAGGGTTTCCGTATGTCTGTGTGGAATCCCTTGAAGTTAAATTACACGTAACAACCAAGAGTGAGGGTTTGTCGACGTTTCGATCCCGTGTGGCTGTTACGGGGTGTTCAGGACATGGACATCTATCAGGCCTATCCCAGTGAAACGTTTGTGCTGGGGCATATTCTTTAACTATTTCTTTTCTTGTTTTCAAATAAAGCTTATTCTTCTTGCACAGTTTGAATGAAAACTTGAACAGCAGTTCACTTAAGTAATTGGTCAAAAGCATTACCACAGTGGTGTATTCAGGGATGAGGGATTTCTATTGCCCGAAACACATCGATTTCTCTCGAGGGCAAGAAACTTTCATGTACATTTTGTCCAATGGATAATTACAAAAGATATATAAACATGTTGGTGCCACGGATGGGGTGGCACACACTCACAAGCACTTTAATTCTGGTTTCTAATGCACTTCCATTTTCCACGCACCTGTGAAGCAATCCACTGGTTCCTATTAATTGAAGGAAGCAGAAGGAACTGGCAGGTACTGCTAGGAGATGCGAGCCTAGAGCCGAGCCAAAGGACTGGCTCTAATGGAAGGGCGTGAAAGCCTGAGAGTGAGCGGGAGCACAACATGCTCACTGGTTAGATAGCAGAGGCTTTGAATACAACTAAAACAGAAAGCTGACACTTGTATTCGGTCTTACTGCCCACGCAGAGGCACTTTAGAGGCATTTCTGACATTTTTGTGGAATTATACAATACCTTCCTCTCGCATACTTTATACTTACTGGAACTTTCATGGCAATCCAATAACTTACTAAAAGTAAGGCAAGGCACCTAAAGGAAAGGGCAAACCGAGCACATAAGCTAGTGAAATAGCTCAGTGAGTTAAAGCACCTGCTGCCGCCCTGTACCTCTACCATGGTGTTCAGGGATTCTCAATGTATACCACAACCATCTCAAAGGTACAGAGAACTGTTCTTCCGGGCACAGGTTATCAAAGAGCAGATACTCTAATCCATAATGCAGCTTTGCAAATGGATAGGGGTATTCCGATATAAGCTAATGGACAAATATTCCGTCTTCTGCTCGATCCCTATACATGCATTTTTAAATTATTATTTTTTGTTAGAGTTTTATATAGCGCAAACTAGACCCGAAGATATCGGGTATCAGAGCGATATACATAGCTCCAGTTTTGTTACAAAGGATACATTCATTTTTTTTTTCAGGCACGGGGAGATTAAGTGATTTGCCCACAATCACAGGATGTTGAGCGTCGTTGCCGAGACTCGAACCCAGTTCCCCAGCTTAGACGTAGACCACTCTAGCCGTAAGGCAACATCCTCCCCCCTCTGGTGATGCATCTCTGGTAAGCAGCAAGTGAGAAGGGGTACACACCTGCACCCTTTCTGCCTAAATCCCCCACAAAACCCATATCAACTCAGAAAATCTCTGAAGTTGCTTAGCCCATGGTACCTGCTGAAAGAGGCTATAACTGATAAAATCATCTACTATATAAACTTGGTGGGTTACTGCACATGCTGAAGATGTCTGGGTCACAGCGCTCTGTCGCATATAAGTATACCACACTTCTGCGACAAGCTCTGGAAGGGGATTCTGCACCCTTGCAAGCCTTTTCGTTTGTGCTTTCGGGTTCTCACTTGGACGCAAGAAGCTATGAACGTTTAGTAGACACAGCAGGAGTGCGCCGAGGAGGCGGCTAATGTTCCTCCAAAGGAAATATACGTCCATTCTGCAGATTACAGCCTAGTTTTGAAAACGTGGAACACAGTCAGATAGTTGAGGCAGCAACTTAATTGAACACAAAGAAGTCTCAAGAATGTCACATTAACCACTATATTAAAGACAGGTTATTTTGTTAAAGCTGCCCTCTTAGGACACCTAGTTTATATTTAGTTCAATGCAAAACTATAGTGCAGTAACCCCAAAGAAATACTTTTACACCTCTACGAGTAGAGTGCAGTGAGAACTAAGAGCAATATGAACAAAAACATTTTGCATTCAAACAAGGCCCGCAGAATCAGGCCATTTCTGACCGCAAAAAAGTTTCATATGTATGAGTGCGTCCATTTCAAATACCCAATTGTAGTGCTATGTGAATGTTTTATGATGAAATTAAGGTGTAAGAAAGTGCCCGCTTTTTGCATGGTTGCCCCCACTTTTTGCTTAACTGCTGATGTACTTTGACTGAGTCTGCCCTGCCAAACAGGTACCCAGGGCCCATGTTCTTTCCCCAAAACTGCCTTGAAAACAAAGCCCAATTGGCTCTCTTTGGCCACATTTCAGTCCCTTGTAAATACTACCACAGATACTTAGGGCACTGTGGACAGGGAAGGCTTCTATGGGCTATAGCACCTATTGTGCCACCCATTGAGGCCCTGTACCTCTGCACACAAATACTGCCTTTGCAGGCTGAGTGTTTTGGTGCAGAATGAAGTGAAGAGTTGACATGGCACACACCCCTGTGTGCCATGCGTACAACCCACTGCCCTGGCATAGGTCAGCCACCCCTCTAGCTGGGTGCACTATAGCAGTGGTGAGGGTACAGGTGCATGAGCCCTTACAGTGTCCAAGTCAATTCTTAGACATTGTAAGTGCAGTAATGCCTTTAAGAGCATATTGTGCTGGGAGTTGGTCATTACGAACTCCACAGTACCATAATGGCTTTACTGAAAACTGGGAAGTTTGGTATCAAACTTCTCAGCACATTAAACCCAAACTGATGCCAGTGTGGGATTTAATGAAAAAATTCACACAAAGGTCATCTTAGAGATACCCCCTGAAAAACGACTTAACACTAATGTCCAGGCTGTGTGGCTGCTCACCAGCTGCCACCACCAGACATGTTTCTGGACCCATGGGTTGAGAGCCTGCTGCTCTTGGGGGTCTGAAACAATGCACATCCTGGAACAAGGTGCCAAGCTGCCTCCCCCAGGATGGGCAGGGTCCAAGAAGGGAATGCTTCAAAGGTTTGCCACCTTTGTGAGCTTCCCGTAGCTCTTTGCTGCTCCCAGCAACTGGCCCCCACCGCTTCTGACCCCCACTTTGGGTGGGAGAATCGGCGGGAAAACAAAGTGAGGAAGGGAGGTGTGCCCATCTTTGCCCACCCGACCAACCATAGTGAGGCATATGCCTCCCTCCCACTGGAGGGTGGCTTAATAGGGAATGTACCCACCCCAACCATTACTTACCTGTATCCCCCCTAAATCTAGTTTTTAGGGGTCACCGTGTACCTTGCCTTCTCATACAAGAAATGACCAAGAAGAAAAGAAGAAAAGGGACCGAACAGCCGTGCTGAAGCTAAGAAGAGGAGGTCACCTACTGACTTGTACCCACCTCAAACCTGCAGAAGCGAAAATCTGGTGGGTCCTACAGCCAGCAACCTCAAGAACCCAGAGGACCCACCCTGCCTACCACAGAAAAGACTTTGTCTCCCGTGAACACCCGATTTGTTCACCCACAGACTCTGGCTCCAGCCAAATCCACCAGTCGGCACCAGTCACCCACGGCTGGAGTTTGAGTGGCTCCACACCACGAGGAGGTCTCCCCGGCAATCCAGACCAGAGATCAGGTAATCTCTGACCTGCCTCGAATCTCCCAGCAAACCCTTCAGCCTCTTTCTCGAAAGTCCCCCTGACCGTGCCAGGAGCTTGTAAGTGAAACCAGACGCCTAAAGACACCCCTGCTTTCAAAGCCCCACGGCCATGGGTGGCCTACCCGACGGTGTCCCAGCATCCCCAGGCATCCCAATTTATCTCTCCAACCGGTGGTCGCCTCCAGAAGATCTTCATCCCCGAGCCTGCAGTCTTTGTTGAAACCGGAGAATCCCCATTTACATCAACAACGCACCCAACTCCAAAACAGCACCCTGCATCCAGCCACCCCTGTGATGCTGCGGGTGTACTTTGGGTGCTAACTCTGATCTCCCCTTTGGCCTGAGCGAAACCCCAGGAGCTTTCCTCCCACAACCTTGAGGCCTGCTCGTAAGCAGTCACCAACCGGCGTCCCCCTATTCCCCATTGGCTAACTTTGGGCCACAGCACACTGCACCCGGACACCCTAGTGTCGCCGAGGGTGTAACGAGAGTGTATCCTTGACCCTGGGGGAACCCTTGCTCATACCCCAGAATCTCAACCCTAAAGACCAAGTACTTACCTGGTAACCGATAACTTAATTTCTCTCCATAGGTATTCATTGACTGTTTTGCTCTGAAAAATGTTCTAAGTGTGGAGTTGATTTGTATGTAAACCTGAAAAATACCAATTGTGCAAAACTGATTTTACTTACATTTTTTCTAGGAAATGTCTCAGTGTGATATCTAGGCATATTCACCGAGTAGAAAAAATAATCTAAAAAGTAATCTGTACAGTATTTCAATACTTTGACTTACCTGTATTTCAAACAACTGCATTTTGAACTTGCATTCACTTGTAAACTCTGCATAATATTTTTCAAAGTATTTATTTCACTTACCTGTGCCAAGACGTGGCTTGGTTCTAGAAATAAAATAACTTAATGCTATTTTGATACAAACAAAATGGGTCCGAGTTCAGTCTGAGTGTGTAACATCATTTGCTGATTGAGTGTGTAAAACAAATGCTTAACACTACCCTCTGAAAAGCCTTACTGCTCGCCCACACTACCACAAATAGAGAGTAAGGTGCTATCTACTTTAACCTCTGCTTACCTCTGGGGTTGCACTGGACTCTGTGCACACTATACCTCATTTTGGTATAGTATATACGGAGCCAGCTTCCTACATACGGTCGCAAAACAAATGTATCGAAAACTCAAAGGTGGTGGTAACCATTCACAAAGGAGAAAGGGTCCCCATGGGACCCCTTTCCTTTTATGAAAGTTGAAATAAATATTTCTTAGGAGCAGGCAGTGGCCCCACTGTCCTAAAAAACAAACATTTCATTTTATTTTTTTAAACTTATACTGTGTTTTTTTTTGTTTTTTTAAGAAAAACGAGTTGAGTTAAAAAAAAAAAACACAAAAGATTTCTTTATTATAAAGCAACCACAGACATTGTGGTCTGCTGACCACAGCAGGCCACCATTCCTGTGATGGCTGCAGCTCATAAACGGTTGCAAATTTTGACCTACTTCATTAATATTTATGTGGTAGGTTTTGTTGTGATCCCATTAGGAATCCCTATCTCAAGTTTGTACGTTTTCTTACATTAGGTACTGTGCCTCAGGAAAAATCGCAAATAGAAAATCACATATCCATTTTTTGGCACTCAGTCTCTGCTAACTTGTGTATGCTGGTCATACACAGTCCCGTGTGGACTGTGTGCTGTGCTCTATGTGTTTCTACCTTGAAAACATGCATTTTAATTGTAAAGAATGTTTCGGACGTTCTTTGATATGACAGGTTATTTTGCACAAAGCTATTAATTAGCAATGCGCAGGAGTATACCCTTTCCCGCTTACTTAGTGAGCGCAGAAATATCACTGTGTACGCGCACACTGCAGCAAATACTGGCAGAAATTGCCCAGCACAACCAGCTATGTGATTTAATGCATCTCTTGAGCCAACCGGTGTACAATATGCAAGTCACAGATTTAACGATTATGATTGGCCTTTTTCATTATTGGAGACAGTACAGGCCACTGGTCCAGACTCTTACTTTTCTTTGGTTCCAGGCCATGTTTGCAGATATCATTTCAGCAGAGTTCAACTTCTTAGGCAAGTGCTCCTACACAGTCTAAACCCCAAACCCACTCCTTTGTTAAGATGTGCACAGTCAGGAAGGAAACTGCTGAATCGGACTGCCTTTCCCTTTGATAGTAATAAAAGTTGTATGCTTCTCTGGGATCTTTTTTCCTTAAACAACTTTAGAATGCCACCCCATCAATGTGGGGAAGGGTGCAGGACAGGCATGTTGGTGTGTTCCTCTCTGCAGACTTATCCAGAAGGGTACAGTGGAAAAGAAAAGTAATGGTATGTTCAGCTCTTCAGCTAATATTCGATTTATAGATTCTTGTAGCTAAAGCTTCTAAAGGTTTCATTTGGAAAAGAGGGAGAGACAGTGCTTAATTTGAGCTGGTGCTTTACGGTGCTGAGCACCGGAACTGAATTGGTTTCCGGTGCTCGGCACCGGCACCTAATTGTCAACACCACACCAGTAGCGGCTGCACCACACTTAGGGCAGCCTGCCACAAGGTGGCGCTGCTCATGTAATTTAGAGGTGAGCAATATAACAGTTCTTTAGGAAAACAAACATTAAAACATTGCTAATACCTGCCTCCCCAGCCATTCCTTTAGCTTTGGGGACCTGGATACTCTGAACTGTTGCATTTACGTGTGAGAGAGAAGGTTAGTAGTTGTTCTGGCAGCGATGACAGGGGCGATGGGTGGGGCAAGCTACAGTGACCTCCTGGTCAGAGCCCAGGTACTTAATATTTTACAAATTAAGCAATGGGGAGAGAGAGTGGGAGAGAGGGGAGGGAGGGGAGAGGGAGAGGGGAGAGGGAGAGGGAGCTTGCGCGCCTGACATATCTACTGTGAGTGCAACCAAACAGCACATCTCTAGCCGTGGTGCATATCTTCATTATCTCAGGTAAGCATGTATTGCTGCAGTTAACTACCTGTTCTCAGTAGGAGAAATTATTGTACTGCTAATGCATGTGCTGTGTATGTATGTTCCTTAAATGAGAGAAGCACCCACTGCTGCTTGTGTACATCATACAACCCCATCACACAAAACCCAGTCATATGAAAGAGCATCCCGTTCTAAAACTGGAAACTTAACTGAAACTGCAAACAAATGCCTGCATTATCTCCTTAAAATTATAGCAGTCATGCTTATAAGTACTGCAACTTTTCAATCCAAATATAACATTTAGCTCAGAAGTAGTGCAAATATCTATTTAAATATATATCATTCCTGATGAGAAGTGCAGATACTACCCCATAAACAACAGCAACTCTGCTAAATCCTATTAAAAGCCCTCCTGAGGAATCCGGGCATTGTCACCTATCGACATACTTGCCAGAAGATGAAATGTGAGAATTTGTGCAGCTAGACCACTAGCCCAATACCACTGCAAAAGGCACATACAGAGCATTACAACAGCTCCTAGTCA
Source organism: Triturus cristatus (assembly GCF_964204655.1). Taxonomy (NCBI): domain Eukaryota; kingdom Metazoa; phylum Chordata; class Amphibia; order Caudata; family Salamandridae; genus Triturus; species Triturus cristatus. The sequence goes on from NC_140593.1 coordinate 430,458,933, forward strand.
GAACTCTACCTTTAGCCGTCGTTTCAGTACATATGACAATCTGTCACAACTTAACGGCCAACAGGTGTGTGCAGTGCAGTCACACTGCTAAACATCTGCTGTACGTGTAGTAAATGCAACATATTTGCATACAATTAGAATTATTGCATCACCCTTCACTGCACATAGATACTTGCATGTGAGTTCTGGTTCGCTAATCATAGTACAGATATTCTCTGTGCCAGTCCATCTAATTGTTTTAAGGATTAGTGGGGCATGTGAATATATTTTTACAGGACAAGTAGATTTCAGCAACATTTCGTCCTTTGGACAAGTAGATTTTTTTAAACAATTCCACATCCCTAGGTTTTGCATCCTTGTCATAATCAAGCAAACTATGAAACCTACATTACAAATTAAACTGTACAACAAAGCAGGCACAGTGTGGGGAGTATTCCATCCCATAACAGGGAAAGCAGTTCTCGCTCTCCAGTTTCTTTAAAAAATAAAAAATAAATGTTTTAGGTACTGTTTATGGGATATTCTATAGGATGTAAAAACAAATGGAAAGATGATCAACTTAACTGTGGTTGCTTTTCCTGTTAGGGAGGGTGGTAGTTTGACGATGCTGCGCATCTTCTCGAAACTCGGCTAGTTTTTCATTAAGATTACATTTTAATAACTGCTGTTCCCAGGTTATTTATCAACCGAAATACACTAATTTCATCCATCCTGATTTTAATGCCCCTTGTTGACATCCATACTGTAACATTGATGTTTACAACAAACTCAGTGGATTTGGACCTAATAATTCTTTATCCTTAATAGTTCCATAGTCAGAGAAGTTATCCTGCTGCCTGGATATTGGCTGCTGAGAGGTTGCCAGGTATATAAGCATATCATCCATGTAAACTGAGAGTCTATCTTCCAGCCAACTTCCAGTCCAAAACCTGGGGATATTCTTATACCAGCAAGCCAGTGGCTCAATAGACAGGGCAAATATAAGTGAGGACAAAGGGCACCCCGATCTTTTCTCAATTCAAACGTCTCTGGCAACATTCCATTCTCTGGGTCCTCTGCTGTGGGTTCCGCATATATCCCGTCCCAGAATTCAGGTCCAACTCCAGGTCATTGCAGGACTCAAAACATGAAGCTGAAGTCGACTGTTAAATGTCTTAGCATCATCAAGGGAGAGGATCGCCAGTGAGTCCTCTATCCCTATGACTCAATGCCTTCAACCTTGTAGTTGCTGTATATGCAATCTTGTTGAATGACTGGGCATAACTCAAATTAGTCAGGGCGGCAAAGAGGAGTAACCACCTTAAGAAGTTTACTTGCCAGCACCTTCTCCTGGATTTTGATCTCAGTATTTAAATATGAGATCAGATGGAAAAAAGATCATCCCTGCTTTGGGTAGAACTGCTAATATGGTGTCATTAATCAGGCAGCAATTTCCCAACCTATCTAGCCTCCTTGAATATAACCAGTAGGAGAAGTCCAAGTGATGCTAAGCATTTAAACATTTCTTCAAGGAACTTTAATCTAGCTGGTGTTTCTCCCCCCTCATCACCCGCCCCATGTGGCTCTGAAATTGCCTCTGAATTCATCCAATAAGCTATCCCCTCAAGGCCTATGCTCATGTCCAATCCATCAAAAAGAGATGACATCTCTAGTTCCCTCCTACTCCCGCAAGCCCAGTATAGATCCACTACGTTCACCAATTTAGCCACAGATTTATGCATCCACAGAAATTCTTACGCCTAATACACCAAAGCTGGATGGAGTAAAGTACTCCATGCCAAATGTAAAACTAAGAGAACATGTCAAAAGGCTTTAGTTGACCATTTTAAAGGTTAATGATAAACCCTAAATCTAGAGACCAACAAAGTTCAATTTCAGAAAAGCTAAAAAGGGAAATGGGTGGATGGTTTAAATGGAAAAGGAAAAGCAGGTAAAAAGTTATGTATGCTTCTGAATCAGATTTGAAGGAGGAGGTGAATGGGGATCCCACAATTTAGTGGCAAATCCAACAAGTGGAGCCGTCTCTGGGTCGCATGTTGAAGCTCAATTTTAAATTTGAAGTACAAATCTTGAACCAATCCGTTTCTTTACAGAAGATAACCATTTTGTCACTTATGTGTCCAGTTGAGCAAGAATAGAAAATTTTCTGAAGGGCATATTTCAGTTTGACAGAAATTACACAAACTATTGAGTGAGTAACTATATACCTTCTAATAATTCATACTAATCTGAGGCATATTTTGACTGTAAGGACCCCGGTATTTCAAGGTTTATGGTTTTGTAGGCAGGCATGGAACAAAGGTCATAATATGTTTTTGCAATTGCTGAGTGGGAGGAACTTAAGTGTTGGCACACTGTCCGCTAATGCATGGGTGCATGCTGTAGACAAGACAGAATCTCAATGGGCTTAATAGGAAGGTGAGGCCATTTACCTTGAGGAACAAACGTTTAATAATAGTTTTTTTTCCCAAGGAAATTAATATTTTCAGCTAACATGTAAGCTAAGGAAGTGATGTAACAAAATTACCAGAGAACAGGCTCGGCTTATTCTGGAATTGCAGTGGCTTGGGTTAAGGAGATTGAATAAATTTTGAGAAGGAGCTGCCTTAATGGAATACAAAGAGTTTACCCCCGATATGTAGGTTTATTGTATAAGAGGATACGGACTACTTTGGAAAGAAGAGGATTTATTACCTTTCTTATAATAAATTTAAGTGGAAACTACTGCTCTACCACTGATAATATTCTAGCACTTGCCTACCTGCCCAGATGAGCCACGAGGACTATGCAATCGCCTCTGTTCTGCTGTTTCGTGGACTACAGCGCAGCATTTGATAGAGTCGACCGGGGCACACAAAGGCACAAACTAAGTTCCTGGGGGGATCTCTCCCAAACTTCTCAAAGCCATAATGTCCATGTATCAGGGCACATGGGTCAAGATGAAAACTAATGCTCCAACAGCAACAGGAAAATATATATCTCAATGGCTTTGAACAAGGTAGGGTGCTGGCCCCGCTCCATTTTAAACTTTACACCACTGATCTGCCCACATTTCTGGAAGGCGTCCGTCTAATCAAGCCTAGACTGGGGAGACCTCACCTGTAGATCCTGCAATATGCAGATGGTATCATCATGGACCACACTCTAACTGGCCTACAGAGAGCCCTAAAAGCCCTCCACAATTCTGAGAACAAACTTCAGGTGAATCAGGCGCAGACCAAAGTAATGGTGGTCAGCAAACACTCCAGTAAAAAATTTGCAAATGGCAAATAGGTGAACAGCAAATATCCACATGTACAAGCTAGAATTACTTGGGCATCTGGTTCAACGAAGAGGCAAACCCAGGGGCCCACCTCAAACATCTCAGGACAAAGGGAGCCAGGGTCATATATAGCTTGAAACTCAAACCATCAGCTACACAGCCCAACAGCTGACCCAATGCTAAATGTTTTACCACCAAAGCTAGTACCTGTCCTGAATTATGGTCACTTAGCCTTCCAGGAAAACTTGGCTCATGCCACACTATTTTTCAAACAAGGGCATACAAAAAAATCATCACCTATCCTCAACACGCAAGGAGGGCCAGGATGAGGCTGGAATTGGGGCTGGCAAGACCAGACCTCTCCTGCCTAATAGATCTAATGATATATTACATCAGAACCCTGCGTGCCCAAGCTCCATCACTGGAAGCTAAACTCCAAACAATATTTGTAGACGAGTGCTCTCCATGGCGCTTACAGTTACTCCAAGCCATCAGCGTCTTGAAGATCTAAACAACAAACTTGACCAATCCAAACATTTTACTGCTAATGTGGAAAAAGGCAGTGAATGCGCAAGTTATTCAAGCCTCATTTGAAAGACATTGAGAGGCTCCAACACAGGTCACTCGTCACAGCCCTGGACGCTTCCTACATTTAGGGGAAAGCCCAGACATACTTCGAGTATTCATTGTCTCCTCAGGTTTGAAACAAAATCACTTACATGAGGCTTGTAGCGCTTCCCATTGCCGACTTCAATCCACACTGGGCATGAAGAGATGGGCTATGTTCTTGCAGGTTATGCAACTACTACCTCGAGTCCTGGCTACACTTGTTGTGCTGTTGTCCTCACCTTGCCAACGACTGACGTCGCCTCCTAATTACTCTCTGCCGAGGCAACGGCTCCAGATGCTGGCAGGGAGGTATTGAACATGTGCTTTTCTGACAACACTCCACGGTCTCTTGCAAGGTTACAGAAATTCATAGATACAATTCATCAAGCACTGCTGGGAAGTTTGATGCCAGCAGTCGTAGTAGAGAAAGGAATCTATTGGTGTATGCATTATGTCAGGGCTCAAGAGCTACCCCTATGTGCCGGTTTGTTATATTGTGTTTTGCATTTGCAGATCTTAACAGCCTGGTTCCAACATGGCCACCTCGAAGTCTTGAGAGATTTCAGCTCTTCGAGTTGGTCTCAGTCCAAACTCATGTGCATCTAACACTGATGGCTCGTAAGGCATCTCGCAAGCCCTTGCTACTTTCCCCACTCCCATCACACATTGCCAGGGGGCTTAGACGGATGTTAAACCGACTGGAAGCCTCAGCCAAGCTGCTGAACCTGCCACTTTGCCTGGGATCATAGTCTGGCAAGAGGAAAAGAGTTTGCAGCCTTACACCCTGGCTCTGTGACAGGGATCTGTGTGCTTCAGTGAGCAGCAGAGCTGCACTAGCCGCATGCTGCCCAGATGCATCCATTACACAGCAGGAACATGGCAAACAGATGCTTTACTCTGTGCCTGATCGTTGCTTTGTGTTCCTATACATAGGAGACTGTGAAGAGGAAAGAAGACGAGCATTGGCATAGCCAATAGGTCTCGCTTTTGGGACCTTATAAGTATTTAGTTATGCAGCACCATATCCTTGATGCAACAACATCAACTGTTGCATGGGTAAACACTTATAAGGTCCCAAAAGCAAGACCTATTGGCTATGCCAATGCTTGTTTACATAGTACCTGTTGAGTATCAGCCACATCCTACTCCCAAATAGACAGCTAGCAAGCTAACCAACCAGAGCGAGAGAGAGATTTAGAGAGGGGGGAGAGAGAGATTTAGAGAGGGGGGAGAGAGAGATTTAGAGAGAGGGGGGGAGAGAGAGAGAGAGGGGGGGGAGAGAGAGAGAGATGGGGAGAGGGAGATGGGGAGAGGGAGATGGGGAGAGGGAGATGGGGAGAGGGAGATGGGGAGAGGGAGATGGGGAGAGGGAGAGGGAGAGGGAGCTTACGTGCCGGGGCGGAGCTACATTTGGTGCATCAGGTGCAGTGGCACCGGGTAGCAGGAGTCTTAGGCGACACCTGAACTGCAGTTATGGTTTTATTTTTATAGCCCACTAGCAGAGTGGGTGTCCGTTTTGTCTGCTTGTACAAGGGCGCCTGCCACCCTTACTGCCCTACCGACTCCTGCCTGCAATAAAAAACTGTTTATTGAACGCCGTGGCTGACTCAGGGAATTGTACACGAGGCATGGCCACAAGATGCTGTCGGTTTCGCCAAAGGCGCTTTATGAATGTTCTCCACTCAAATGTTCACCAGAACACGGGCACACAAGCTCACCTTCTAAGCGGGGAGACTTAAAAAGAACAAGCGCGGCCTGGCTGAAACAGGGGGGTGGGTAAAACAACAGAGCAGGGAGAAGGACGTGGTGGGTCAAAAGCAGCTGGGGTGTTGTCTGTAAACAACAAGCTCTCGGCATTGCACAGACTGTAAAACCCCTGTCCCCGCTGTGCATGTCGGGAGGGACCAAGTAATGCAGATTTAAAATGGAGCGGCTGGAATGAGAAGCCATTCTACACGCAGGCATGCACAAAATTAGCACTCACATGTAAATACCTTGTTAATTGTCTCCATGTGTGTAGACCTACTGGCTATGTCAATGCTTGTTTTAATTCCTTCTGCTTGCAGTGCTTATGTGATGCCATGTTGCATAACGCGCCTGGGGACTATAAAATATGGCACAGAAATAAGAGACATAGAAAGTGGTCGGGTGCACAGAGGCACTGCAAAAATACAGCACATTTTTGTATGCCTGTGTTAGCTTGCTTCAACATTTTAAAGTCAGGCCTGCTGGCTTTGCCAGTGACTGCTAGTATAAATGAAGTAAAAAAATAATCGTTGGCCTTTGAAATCAAAGTATACTGAGAACAACAAAATAAAGCCTAAATGCCTTGAAGGGTAGTCCCCAAAGCGTGGTTCCAGTATGAAGTATTCCAACGCTTGTTTTCTTAGCACTCCATTCTAAAAACACCACTGCACATTTACTTGAATGTCCACAAGATCCAATGGCATAAAACCGTATGTGCATTTACTAGGCACACAACTTTCCGGGAGATCTTATTGTTAAAAAAAAAATGACCATTCCGATCGATTCACTTGTAGCACTTTTCCAATGTATTTTGCCAATTCATGTGGTATTTAGGGCAAGCCAGGTGCTCTGCAGGTAAAACCTGTTCACAAATACTCCGAATAAAAGTATTTTTTTTCAAAGGCCAAAATACTTGGAAGGGGGCTCCAAGTCTGGTCACAACGACAATCTCAAACTTTTTAAAGCATAGATTCTAGCAAGACAATATAGACATAATTATGATTTATACAATTTTTTAAAAAATCGCACCGAATCTCAGAATTAGAAGCAGATGGGACCCTTGCCACTGGAAATACTCTTAGCGTGGACTTTGCCTATAATATTGCAGAAATCTCAAGGTGCGTATTAACATTACTGGTAGTCAGTTCTACAATATTGTAATGCCTGCAAAGATTTTAAACAACAGGCAAGATCAACATGGTTTCCATTGGATGTGCTGAGGGTGGTAGTTACCAAGGGAAGGCGGCATGTGTCTGATACAATGGGAGCATGCCAGTACCCAAGCTGTAGTTAGCACCCGTGTGCTACCTAAATCTGAAAGTAATCCAAATGATGGAGACCGTGATAGCCGCTACCGATTACTCTGCTGGCGGGGGGGCGCTGTGGCTAAATGACCACCGTCATCCTCGAATCTGACTGTTAATCAAGCTCTAATAATAAATCGCACCTAGAAAAGGTCAAATCTTATCACGAGGTCAGGTTTTCAAATATTAATTCAATAAACATAACGAAGCGCACTACAGCTAGAAATACTTCCTCTAAGTAATTCTGAGCCTCGCTGTAAGACCGAAACATTGTTGCAGCAGAAGCAAGCAGGTGTTGCACCCACTGTACACCGTCAAACTGGTTTTCACAGACTGTCTTTCGTGCTTACACCCATCACCGCCTTCTTCGCAGCTATGAAATACATACATACGCATGAGTCTGGCAGCCACTGACAGGTGACGTGATACTATTTGAAAAGTCTCATCCTGTAGATTGGTGGGAGATTCAAAGAGAGATCAAAATCTGCGACTTACTGTTAGGAAGTAAACCGAAAGTGGAAATGTAATTCAATTTTATGAAAAAAAGATGCATTGCAAAATCAAACAGAGATAGAAAGTGTTAGAGTGCTACAATCAACGCGCGTCTAAGCATTTATCTGTTTCGGTCGACTTGTGCAAACGGGTAGACGGAGGAAGCGAGTTGCGGCACTAGAACCACATTTTGAATGTAGGCGTGTGGTGTATGTACCCGGTATTTACAGATCCGGATTGTTAGCTCTGAATCAGTAACTGTAAACCCGAATCATGTCCAAAGCCGTGAATGAGACGTAATTGTGAAGAGCTGGTGCACAGGTGTAAAGAACACTTTGACCTGGTGCTGCACTATTAAAAGTGTTGAGGGAGTGTAGCTCGAGCACACAAGTCTGAGCGTGAAAGGGCGCACGTGGCTTTCGCAATCGGACCCCTTTGGAACAGGTCTCCGCGACACTGCTAAAGTCTTTCGTTTCATGTCCTTATTTCGTGGTACCGCGGGCTTATCTTCACTGTCTGTGCCGCTGCCATCATGATACTCTGCGTCTGGGCAGGAAGTCTCGGCCGCTTGGAGGGCTGCGCGGTTATCATGGTAGAAGGAGGCGGCATTTTCTCTGAAGATACCCATACGAAAAGGCTCGGTGTCCAGTAGTACCAGCCCTTTAGTTTTTCGCTAGAGCGTCTGCGATAGTGTTAAATGTAATCACCTTCCCAAACATTTAATGGACTTCTTTTGATAATATAAGCCTCTCTTTTACACCCATTCCAGCATGGCGGCCGCTTTCATCAGAAGTCCTGCAGAAGGTGCGGCAGCAAGAAACTTTAAAAACAAGCATTTGCCGCGCGGCCGTGAAAGTGAAACTGATCTCTGATCAAGATTGCGATCGCGCGCTGTAGCGAGCGAAAGTGAAAGCAGCTGCAGCATCACTTTTGGCGAGTGGTGTGCGATGTGCACGCACCATGACGAGAGAGGAAAGCTAGATGGCGCCTCTGCTAGTCATTGTGCGTATAACCGCACGCTCTATGCAGGGGCGTAACGAAAGTTGAGGGGGTCCCCCTGCCACGTACACGGAGGGGCCCCCACTCCGGATCTAATCCGAGCTCTTGGGCCAGAGTATTGTGCTGTGGGGGCCCCCTGCAGCTCGGGGCCCCCTGCACCGCGGGGGCTGCGAGGGCCTGCGTTACGCCCCTGGCTCTATGCCAGCCAAAAAGCTGTTGTTGGACTTTTAAAATCCCGTTTACTAAATGTCTTGTGAAGTAGCACATGCGCTGGCTCAGGCGAGACCTAACAAAGCACCGAGGGAAATGACTGTCAATTTTGACAAAGTGTTAATTTTCATATTTGCAACAAGTTCTGGCCCTCAGTTGCCTTTTTATTCGAAATTCCCAACACTATTTTATCTCCGAGTATGGAGGATTAAAGAGTCCTCTGCTACACTGTTCCAGCAGTTTACCCAACACACAGAGGGCAGGGGTTACGCTTGAAAGCTAAACACGTTTTTAATGTTACTTTCCTCCTAAACATTTTTTGGCCGATGGCAAAGTGAAATTTATGCGTAAAAATAAAAATTCAGATTAGGTTGGTGGCCCGGTAGCTGGTGCTCATGGCGCACCGCCAAATCTACATCAGAGTCTTACCATGCACTGGCGGAGTTCGATTTATGGATATAGCGTTGAGAAAGAAAATAAACTATCTAATGTGTCTCCGGAAATGAGTTGTCTAATCTCACATTCAAAGGAACTGCGGCAGGAAGACTGCACACAGACAAGCAGCTTAGACACCATTTTCCAGGACAGGCTGGTGCATGGATGCGGTAGGATGACAGCGCACATCTCATTTTACAATTTCCATCTCCACACAGAAGTTGGGGTTGCCCTTTGCAGGTGTTGAACGGCGAGTAGCAAAACATCTATGTCTGCATCCCAATCTAAATTTTTACAGTCCGCATGCTTTTGAAAGAGTTGTAAGGAAGGATCTTATTGCTTTAATCCCATATTTAAATGGGAAACCATAAAACTAGCGAACTTATTTGTTGGCTATATGCATACCTAATTTCCCTCCGTTTTTTCTCTTTGTTTTATTAACTGGTTATAGAGATCTTGCTACCGCAGTTTGACGTCTGCCTGTAGTCTGTTTCCAATACTTTAACTTTATATACAATACTTTCACTTATAGTGGACGCTCAGTCATTAACGAGTGACATTAATGTTTACATTAGGTGCTTATTGTTGAATTGATGGCTTCCCCCTCATTCTTGATTTTGCCCCAGCCAGGAGCATCTTGGAATCCCATGGTTTTGATCGGATGAGATCTATCTTTCCACTGATGACAAGAAACTACTTGCTGGAGTTGACGTCTGTTTGGCCATTTTTATTCCATAACAACCCTTTAGCTGTCAGAAAGCAATTGTCTAAAACCACCTGCTTCAATGAAACAACAACAAAAAAACACTACTGTTGAAGATACAGAAGGCATTTTGTTTCTCTACGCAACTGGCAGGTATTTGCTGACAATGTAGTTAGAACCACGAAACCGATATGATCACATCCCAGGATTATAAAATGTTTGTAGGGCATGGAAAACTAGCAACAAAATAACACAAGCTAGTGTACATATTTTAGCTATTGTTCTTTTTCAGTTTCAACAAAAGACGTTCAAGGAAATCTGCTGTATTGTAATTCTGACACCCTGAGACTGAAGGGGAAGTGGTGGACACCTTTGGGACCTCGAGTAACTGCCTAAGGCGCTGCAGCCTGGTTAAAGGAAGGACATATGTCAGACTTTAGGGTCCTTTAGCAACAACATAATGTACTCAGCAAGAACTAATGTTTGTTTAGAGGGATCTCTAGTAACAAGTATCAGAAAAGATGACTGGCCTGGCTTGTATATTTGGTTACAAACCAATATTCTTGGCTTTGGCAATGCTTGTTTATAGAGTTCATTCCACTAAAATGTTACTGTTAAGTAGTAAGTTGTTAATAGAAGGTTTTAGTATCACACAACTGGGATTTATCGACCTCAGGAGGGTGGGATGTGTACCAGCATTAAAACTGGAGTCTTGCAGGCTACCCGCAGATATGAGGTGACCACTCTGTTCTAGAGACAGTCCTCACATTGAAAGTTCTCATCCTTTTAGATCACTTTTCAGCTGCCCTCTCCTTGCTGCACTAACAGCTCAACCTTTCGCAACCACCATGTTACCGCTGTTCTTTGCTTTAGGTCAGCACCTCTCAACCACTGAAAGTGTGGAATGTGAGCCATGTAGTGTTGGTTCTTATATACACTGGAGTAAAAGTATGACCTATTGGCTCTGACAATACTTTTCAGGTTTATAATTCATAAATAAACCATTCATACATGAAAACATACACAGAGGGACTTTGGTGTATCACTCTTCATCAACTGGTATAATCAGATGCAGTTTCTGCCCACCACAGGATACAGCATGGGACAGTGGGTCAATCCACTTCAGCCACTTGTACTAGTGCATTGTGAGTGACAACATTTAGCCTGATCATAGGGTCAACTCTTCTTAAAAACAAGTGAAGTTCAGTGCCAGAGCTGTTGGAATTATGCTTCACTTCGCCTTAGCCTTGTTTCTTTCCACTCCTAACCTTTTTCGGGGGGGGGGGGGGGGGGTCGGAGGGGGGGGGGGAACCTGGTGCTTTTAAACTATTTCTACATGTTGAAGCAATTCACAGTCAATAGTATATTTTCTCTGGGCCAATGTGAATCATATTTTATTTTTATGGAATAGCTTGCAATACAAAACAATAACAATTGCAACAGTTTACCAATGTCAGACCTACTGAAAAAGCCAAAGATCTTTATTTTACTAGGTAAAACTTTGTACTGTCTTCCTTCATATTTCTGTATTATTCAAAGGAATATTAACTCACTTTTTCTGCTATCATTGTTCGTAATTGAATACATTTGCAAATACGTTTTATATTTCACATTATTTCGAAAGGTGTTGGTGTAAAAACATGAGTTTACAAAAAACACAGTTGGCCAAAATATTAGGCTTTAACGTCTCACTTTAAAAAAATAAAAAAAAGTCACAGGGTTGCCATCTTGGAATGTAAATGTACATATTGAATGAACCACTGTTTTACTGTCCCAAGATGGTCATCATGTTAAAATCAATGGGACAACCATGTTGAAACTGTAATGTACACAATGTATCATTGTTTTACTCTTACTCGAGGAATTCCACGTTGACTCTGAATGTGGGGGCTGTAGCATCCTCCCCAGCATGGGCACCCGCCAAGGACTACACCACACACACAACTTGGTATTACACACCTTTTTTCTTCTATGTGTAACCGCAAACTCAACATTCTAAACCTGCATTCACTTCACTATGCTCACATTTATGTCACAGTTCTACAGAGTCCATCAGGAGCCAAATGGGTTCATTCATTGTTAAAACTACTTCTCAGCCTCTGTCAAATACACACACATTATATATATATATATATATATATATATATATATATATATATATATATATATATATATATATATATATATATATATATATATTAAAGCTCCAAAGATTCAGGCACTCAAGGGTTTGTTGAAAATTGCATTATTTCCTTTATTTAGCAGACGCGTTTCAGCGACTAGATTCGCCTTCCTTAGTGCTTGTAATGCATGATTCAAACGTCCAGCATTCAAAGTTCATTTAAATAAGCATTTTGTCCTCAGTTGATTATCGTGCTTAACACAGAAAGAGGAATAAAGATATTTTTTCAAACAACGGCTGCCACGATTACACTGTGCTATTCACTATATCGACTCCAATGCCTCCACCTCTCCAAAGGTAAGTGTGGGATATTCTCAATACTCACAGCATGCCGTTATGATTCATGTGCAATCGTTCGTAATGCCCCACTCGGGTTCCATGCTGTCCGTTACATCCCCTCGCCTGCCACTGGATAGTCCACCAAGAAGAGGCTGCAGGAATCAGTCAAATTACTGATTTCCCTGAATTTGAATAATTCAAATTCAGGGAAATCAGTAATTTGACAGCATGGAACCAGAGTGGGGCATTACGAATGATTGCACATAAATCATAACGGCATGCTGTGAGTATGGAGCACATCCCACACTTACCTTTGGAGAGGTGGAGGCATTGGAGTCGATATAGTGAATAGCACAGTGTAATCATGGCAGCCGTTGTTTGAAAGAATATCTTTATTCCTCTTTCTGTGTTAAGCACGCAAAAAAAAAAACCCGTGAATTATTCAAATTCAGGGAAATCAGTAATTTGACTGATTCCTGCAGCCTCTTCTTGGTGGACTATCCAGTGGCAGGCGAGGGGATGTAACGGACAGCATGGAACCAGAGTGGGGCATTACGAACGATTGCACATGAATCATAACGGCATGCTGTGAGCATGGAGAATATCCCACACTTACCTTTGGAGAGGTGGAGGCATTGGAGTCGATATAGTGAATAGCACAGTGTAATCGTGGCAGCCGTTGTTTGAAAGAATATCTTGAGTCCTCTTTCTGTGTTAAGCACGATAATCAACTAATGAGGACAATGTGCTTATTTAAATGAACTTTGAATGCTGGACGTTTGAATCATGCATTACAAGCACTGAGGAAGGCGATTCTAGTCGCTGAAACGCGTCTGCTAAGTAAAGGAAATAATGCAATTTTCAACAAACCTGTGAGTGCCTGAATCTTTGGAGCTTCAATTTACAAGCGTGAATGCTGCCCTCACGCACACAGAGGCACCCGCTGTGAGTTTGGTAGCTGGGGTGGAATTGGAGCTGGATATAGATATATATATATATATTCACTGAAAAAACCATAGGTTTCAGGCCTGATATAGTTAAGAATTAGCATTTAAAAAACCTTAGAAATTCACTGAAAAAACAATAGGTTTTAGGGGTGTTTCAATTTCAAACACAATGCAAAATTGAGCTCAATGTGAATTTCTAGTTAAATGCAATTAGTTACTTTATGGATTACTTTTCTAACCACAGGACTGGATCCTAGATTCAGTCCTTGGACATCTCCTGTAAACAGTTGAGTAAAAGCGTTTGTTACAGTAGTAATTTTTAAGGAATATTATTGTATTTTAAAAGTTGACACTTAGAAACTTTTTTTCACATAGAATCAATGTTATCCTAAGGCAGAAAATTCACTTAGTAGGTAAGTAGTGTTATCGTTACTTTTTCTTACTCAGTGGTGGATCCTGGATCCAGCACTGGCCAACCTCCTGTAAACAGTTGAAAGAATGTGTTGAAGTCATACAGACGATTTTTTAGGAATACTTTTAGTTTGTGAAAATAGACACTTCGAAAATTTTCTGGTGAAAACCACACAATGGATTCCTATGGAAGGACATACAAGTTAGTGGTAAGTACGCTTAGAATTACTTTTCAGGGTCAGTGCTGGGCTAAAAGATGCAGCCCTGGGCTCTCTCCTGATAACAGGTGAGTAAAATCGGAATTCGTAGTTCGGCTGATTTTAGAGGAATATTTGTACAATGGTGAAGGAAGGGGCGGGGCCTGAGGTGATGAGTGCAAACACGCCCTGGGGCGCGTTTTAAGTTGGGGAATTCATTCCTCTTCAATCCTGAGGTCCCCTGGGGGCCAACTAGCCCACCAGGTACCTCCAGTATGCACCAGGGAGCTGCATTGCAGAGAGGTGTTCAGAGGCCACGCCCCTTTTTACAACACTCTGCAACGCAGCTCCGTGGCGCTTACTGGAGGTACCTGGTGGGCTAGTTGTCCCCTAGGGGACCTCTGGATTGAAGAGGAATGAATTCCCTAACTTAAAACGCGCCACAGGGGGGCTACACAGCCCCCCTTCTAACAAAAGAAAAAGAAATAAGGGATCGGGCCAGAGGCCACGCCCCCTCCTTGCACCACTCTGCAAACATGCCCCCTGGCATGTTTGCAGAGGGGGATCTAATTCCCCTTGAATACTGAGGGGCCCTGGGGGCCAACTAGCCCATCAGGTACCTCCAGTAAGTGCCACAGAGCTGTGTTGCAGAGAGGTGTAAAAAGGGGCATGGCCTCATTACACCTCTCTGCAACACAGCTCCCTGGTGCATACTGGAGGTTCCTGGTGGGCTAGTTAGCCCCCAGGGCCCCTCAGTATTCAAGGGGAATTAGATCCCCCTCTGCAAACGCGCCAGGGGGCACGTTTGCAGAATGGTGCAAGGAGGGGGCGTGGCCTCAGGCCCGATCCCTTCTTTTTTTTCCTTTTTCTAGAAGGGGGGCTGTGTAGCCCCCCTTCTTTTTCTAATTTATTGGCCCTGGGGACCCCATCGCCCAGGGCCTGCCCTTAATTTTTTATTAAAAAAAATTAATAATTAAATAAATAAATAAATAAATAAATAAATAAATAATCGGGAAGGGGGCCGCGTGGCCCCCCTCCCGAGGCCACAATTTGCCCGGGGGACCCCATTCCCCGGGGCATGGCTTTTTTTTTTGGGAGGGGGGCTGCCTTGCCCCCCTCCTGTGTCCCCTTTTGACCCCATCCCCCGGGGCCGTTTTTTATATTTATTTTTAGGAGGGGGGCCGCGTGGCCCCCCTCCCGGGCCACTACTGGCCCCAGGGACCCCATCCCCCGGGGCCTGGCCACCTCGTTGGGGACCGTGGGGGTGTCCCAATCCCCCCACGGTCCCAGCCGGCTTCCGCTTCCTGCAGGAGCCGGCATTGCTTTTCCACATGGGAAGCAGCTAACATGCTGCTCCCCATATGGAAAAGCAATCTGCTTTGCTTCATTGAAGCGAGAGTAGGTTTCCCTGCTCTCGCTTCAATGAAGCAAAGCAGTTTGCAATGGCAGGGTGGGAGCCGCGAGGCTCCCGCCCTGCCATTGCAAACAGCAGTGTCCCGGGTTTGGCACCCCGGGACACTGCAGGAGCCGGCCCTGGGGGGTGGCGGTCCCCAGGGCCATTATTGGCTCCAGGAGGGGGGCCGCACGGCCCCCCTCCCACATAATTTAAAGCTCCGGGGGGTGGTGGTCCCCGGGGCTTGGGGGTCCGTAACGGACCCCCTATTTTAAATAATTAGTGCCCTGGGGAGGTGGTGGTCCCCGGGGCATGTGGGGGGGCTCGAGCCCCCCCACACAGGGTTTTTTTTTCTGAGAGCCCCCCCCCTCCATAATTCTGATAAGCCCCAGGGGGTGGCAGTCCCCGGGGCTGGGGGGCCCTTCTGGGCCCCCCATTATGATAAAGATATTGCCCCCGGGACTTGGCCCCCCCGGGGCTAAATAAAAACGAAGCGCGGGAGCCCGTTTTTTTAATCAGCGGGAAGCGCAGACCCTACGCGCATCCCGCGATTTAAAAAACAAAAATACATTTATTTTAGGGCCTTGGGTGTCAGGGTGCAGGCCTAGGGGGTCAGGGTGTTTCTACCCTGCCCCCTTGTCACGTTTTGCGCCTTTTTTCGGATTTCTTCGGTTCTACCGAGGCACAAGATGGCTGCCAACACTTCCTGATTCAGAGTGTTGGCAGCCAATTAGCATTCAGCTTGTGCTCGGGAGGGTTCGGGGAGGGTGCGTGGATCCTCCGAGGCCATAGATATCACTAATTTTTTTACCCTAATTTTCTCAGGTACTACTGAACGGATTTACACCATTTAAGCAAAAGGCACGAGTCTGAACTGAGGACTACCTCTTTGCCAAATTTGGTGTAATTCCGTTCAGCAGTTCGGGCTGTACTTTGGGAAAATGCATGGGGAAAACGCGTTTTGGGACCCCCCTTTTTTCTCGGCCCCGCTTGACGAATCACTGTGAAATTTTCAGGATAGGAGCGGACTGAAGCTGGCCAAAAGTTTGGAAAATTTCGCGAAGATACATCAATCGGCACCAACGTTATTCCAAATAGAATGTTGCGGATTTCCTATGGAAAATAGGTCCTAACTATATCTACCTACTGGCGATCGCCAGTGGGAGATATATATATATATATATATATATACACACACACACACACACATATATACATATCCATATGAAGCTGCTCAAACAGTTAAGTGCCACACACAACGTTCCTTTTTGCCAACTTTATTCAGGAAGCTGCAGCAAAACCTAGCGCACTTTGGCAAACAGGCTTTGAAGATATGATGCTGTACAAACGCGTTTCTGGAGTGATTCTCCCTTGGTCACTGGCGGGCTTGTGGAGGAAGGACCAGCTGTGTTTCATTTTTTCTAAGTACTTAAGTGAATAGTCCCGCCCTTTGGGGGCGTGTGCATGCATTGCATTCTGGTTCCTGTAGTTTCAGGTATACACATACATACACACACCCACACACACACACACACCCACAAACATGTACACACAAACTTGCGCGCGCGCACACACACACACACACACTTACTCAATTCCTTCGTATCACAAAAGATGACAATGCCTTGTCTCAAGTCACAAAATTAGCTTTGTCAGTTACAATCGGACACGTTTTGCCTGCCCCGCAGACTTGCCCACCAAAAAACCAATAAAGTTTATAAAGTTTTCAACCATTTTTAAACACCTTCTATTACGTGTTACATGACACGTAATAGACACAAGTAGTTTTTCATTAAATTAATACATGTCAACATCATAATGATGAATTCATTTAGCTGCTCCTTATTCATCTAATTATTCATCATTGTGATGTTACTTTGAGTGTTTTCGGCGTCCCCTGCAGGCCCTCAGACTCACCGGATTTCGCCACACACGTCAGAGCTGCGTTTTATCAAAATTACCAAAGCGTTACCGCTTTCCTCATTAGGCGGGCAACGGCTAGACAAATCCTCACACACTGCTTGTGAAGTCCCGTCGCTGCACCAAAACAGCGGGCGCGTTGCTTTAGTGGACCTCCCAAGCTCGGTCCAGTCAAAATTACTCTCTTCCTTCGTATCACAAAGGATGACAACGCCTTGTCTCAAGCCACAAAATTAGATTTGTCGGCTACAATCGGACACATTTCGCCTGCCCAGCAGGCATGTTCACTAACAAACCAAAAAAGTTTTCAACCATTTTTAAATACTTTATATTACTAGTCACATGAGAACTACTCAGTGAATATGCATGAAGACAGGCTAGTCGTTTTTCATTACATGTCAACTTGGAGCGGTATAGGAAAGGGGGAAAAGCCAGTGGTGCAGAGAAATCCACAATTAATCATAAACGTGGACACTGGCGGTTCTCAAGTCGTAGATTCTATCTACAAGTAATTTTTGGCAAAATGTCGGCTGCAGAAGTTAGAGAGAGGAGGCGGCACTTACAATATTTGATGACTGTATTCTAACTACTAAGAAAACTGCTGTAACATCTAGCGGTGCGAAATTATCGGATGCAACAATGCGTTTAAAAAGACTTGAGAAACTTAAACGCACAGATCTAAATGGTGGGAATCAAAGTCCCTGCAGCGCTATATAGAAGTCAAGCGCGTCCCAAGAGGCTTAAGAATTTTGGTAGCACCCACATGAGGATCCAAGTCCTAATATGCTCAATCAGGAGTACTCAAGGAGGATGCTCGCGATCCTGATTAAATATGCTGATATAGACCGTCAAAAAATCCTAGAGGATATTGATCAAATTCTAGTGATGCTGGGCAAAGAACTTGACCAGGATGTGATTAATAAATTTAAAGCGGAAATGAAGGAACGCTTGTGTAAGTTGGAAGAGTCCATTAAAGAAAAAGGCGCAAAAAATCTTGCTTGATAAAATGGACTATGATCAAGGTCAGATCTTCACATTCACCCAAAGATTTGATACACAAGATCTGCAGTCAGAACAAAGCAACTTACAGAGTTCTGAGATAGACATGGATGCAGATGAAGGCCCTAGTGGGCAGGCAACAGGTCCTATACCTACAGTAATAGATAAACTAGATTTTTTAACAGAGGAGAGGAGATTCAACCTACGACCAAGAATTCCAACAAATCCAAAGCCTGGAAGAGGCAGAGGTCTAAGAGGTGCAAAGGCGCAAAACAACTCAAGCTTCGGAGAGAAAGACAATAACAAGCAGAGCAGGAAGTAGGAGTTGGAAATTAAGCCTCAATCATTCATTTAACGAATATCATACTATCAGAAAAAGAAAAGATCATTTTGCAATTGGGTCCATCATATTGCCAGGAAATGGACATTGACTATGTGAAAACGAGAGTAGATATCTTTAAATTCGTTAGAACACTGAAATTAAATAAACACTTTGCACTGATCCACAAAGCAATACAACTGCCCATACCTAATTATTATGCTACACAACCAGGGAGTCTTATTGTAAATGACATGAACCTAATGTTGGATTTGAGACAATTGGAGGATAACAATTCTGTGAATCCTGCAAACACAGTGATGGACACAGAAAACATCATCGTAAATGCTACAGAGTTAGCTGAACAAGGCATTGACATCTTTAGTGATGCCCCTACAAGCTTCAGGCCAAGCCCACGGTTCATACCTATGTCAGCAGGAGATTCTGTGGATATCTATTGCGAACTAGTTGTTAATGAATTGAAAAATCTGTATAAGCCTACTAGTGAGAAGCATAGAGTATTATCACAGAAACAGAAGAATGATAACGCTCTGGTTAATAAACTTGCATCAAATGATGATTGTATTGTGCGCAATGCTAACAAAGGTGGCAATGTTGTGTTATGGGAGAAACAAATATATTTGAATGAAGCCTAATTATGTTAGAATTGCTGAAAATGTGATAACAAGCCATCAATTGTATAATGCGCAACTACAAAAATGGTATGACCAATGTTTAATCAACCATGATGAATTCATGTTTTTTAAAATCAGTAGTCCAGTGACACCAGTATTAAATCCAATACCCAAGGTGCATAAGGATCCTGTCAATCCTCCGGGACGTCCCATAATATCAGCTATTGGGAGCACCCTGGAAAATTCATCTAAATATGTTGATTCTTTTCTTTGTCCGTTGGTAAAATGTCTCCGAACCTATATTCAGGATACGGGGAACTTTTTGAGGAGCATTTACGATCATCCATGGGAACAAGATTTTCTCTTGGTGACAATAGATGTGACCACGCTCTACACGAGCATTAAACATGATGATGGCCTAAATGCAATTAAGTACTTTTTAGGAAGTAGACCTTTAAAATTATGGTCACATACTCAAATGCTAACTGTAATGATAACTATATTCCTCACTAATAATTACTTCCTTTACAATGGAGAACTTTTCCATCAAACTTGCGGTAC
The DNA here is from genome assembly GCF_964204655.1 of Triturus cristatus. Classification (NCBI taxonomy): domain Eukaryota; kingdom Metazoa; phylum Chordata; class Amphibia; order Caudata; family Salamandridae; genus Triturus; species Triturus cristatus. The sequence continues at coordinate 430,478,536 of NC_140593.1, forward strand.
AGCTATGGGCACCTGCTTCGCCCCCAGCAATGCGAATCTGCATATGGGCTGGTGGGAGGAGCAGGTGGCCTGGACACTGTACCAGGAGGAGTGGCAACATCATATAATGCATTGGAGTCGGTTCATCGATGAACTGTTCGTTTGGAAAGGCTCAGAAAAGGAAGTTAAAATTTATATTAAAAAAGCTTCAAGTTAACAATCTCAATCTTAAATTCACCAGTACTGTCAGTGCGATAAGTGTCAATTTTCTAGACCTCACTGTGTACATTCGGAAAACTGGAAACTAAGCTGTATCGTAAACCTACAGTGGGTAACACGTTGCTTCACGCAACAAGATTCCATCTCAGAAACTTAATCAAGAGCATCTGCTACGGGGAATGTTTACGAACTGTAAGAAATTGTAGCAATCGGGAGGAAATGGGTGAAGAGCTAAGTTGTCTGAAAGCCCATTTTAGAGCCAGAGGATACACAGACGTGTGTGTTAGATCAGCAATTAATAAAGCCAACAAGAAATTGAGGGAGGAGATCCTTTTCAATAAAAGTAAGACCAAAGTAAAGTCAGTAAAGGAGAATACCAATCAATGTAGAATGATCACTACCTTCAGTAAGCAGGAAGGTGATTTGAGATGCATTCTGAAAAAGCATTGGCACGTCATACGGAATGATCCGGTCTTAGGTAAAATAGTACAGCGTAGACCTCAAATTACATTTAGAGGGGCAAAATCCTTGAAGCAAACACCGTAAGCATTATGGTAGGTACATCAAAACGGAAAACCATGGCTGAATAGAAGAGATGTCTTTCTGAAATGTACAAAGAGTAAAGCCTGTGTTCATGGTAAAAATACATCAAGGTACATGTCAGGACTCTCTAAGAGAGAAATAAAGATAAAGGGTCAATTCTCATGCAAAACAGAATTTGCTATGTTCTTCAGTGTCCTTGTGGCCTGAGGAACGTCGGAAGTACAATTCTACCTCTGCATAAACGTGTTTTACTGCATTTGAGGGCTATAAAAAATTGGCAATAGAACATATCCAGTGGCGCGCCATTTCGAGCAGTCACACAGTAAGAATGTTAAAGGCTAACACATTTAATCATTGATGCAGTCCCACCATGTGTTAAGGGTGGTAACCGGGAGAAGAAACTGAGGAAATTGGAGTCATGTTATATAATAGAAGTTAACACCAAAATCACGGAAGGTTTGAATATGGAAGAAGACTTCCATACTCATTTATGAATGATATGCTGTGCTTCCTTGAAATCTCTTGTTTTTAACTGTTAAGTATTATGATTTGTTTTTTTATTTTATTTTGCACTTTATAAGACAGCTGATTACTAATAATTAGCTATAGATGCCTAATACGCTCACTGGGGAAGGACAGTAAAACAAGGCATTGTAGGAGCAGCTAAATTAAATATTCATCATTGTGATGTTGACATGTATTAATTTAATGAAAAACTACTAGTCCGTCATCACGCATATTCACGGAGTAGTTCTCACGTTACATGTAATAGAAGGTGTTTAAAAATGGTTGAAAACTTTATTGGTTTGTTGGTGAGCAAGCCTGCTGCGCAGGCGAAACGCGTCCGATTGTAGCCGACAAATCTAATTTTGTGGCTTGAGACAAGGAGTCGTCATACTTTGTGATACGAAGGAAGAGAGTAATTTTGACTGGACCAAGCTTGGGAGGTCTACTTCGGCGACACCTCCGCTGTTTTGGTACAGCGACGGAACTTCACAAGCAGTGTGTGAGGAAACATATATACACATACATACACATGTATACATACACATGTATACCTACATACACATGTATACCTACATACATACACACGTGCACACATGTTGCACACATACACGTGCACACACGCATGCACACACACATGTACAGATACACACACATGTACACACATACACAGGGGGTACCCAGAAGGGGTGGTTAAAACAGCCATTGAGAAGGCAAACAAACAACAACGTTCAGCGACATTCATGCCTAAAACATCTAAGGTGAATCTAACTAATGAACCCATATTGGAGCCAACTAGATTAATATTAACATTTATTCGCCAACACAAAACCCTCCGCAAAATTGTTAATAAAAACTGGCCACTGGTACTTAATGACCCTGATTTAGGAAGCTGTTTGACAGCTACTCCAAGTATTTCCTATAGGAAAGCTCATTCTATGAGCAACGCTCTTGTAAAGAGTAGCCCTGAGGTGACAATGACTAAAAATTGGTTGGGCAGCAGGACTGGCTTTTACAAGTGTGCCAACTGTAAAGCCTGCAAACAAAGTTTGAACACAAAAACATACCACTGCCTTCAAACCTAGACCTGTTGCCATCACCAAATTCCTGAATTGCAAAACAGAATTTTCAGTATACGTGCTCGAGTGTCTGTATGGCCTGAGCTATGTGGGAAGTACGAAGCTGCAGGTCCACAAACGGATACTCCAGCACATGAGAGCCATCAACAACAAAGATGCCACTTATCTGGTGGCACGACATTTCCAGGAACACCATGATAGCAACATACAACACTTGAAATACTTTGTTGTTGACACTGTCTTGCCCCTTAGAAGGGGTGGTAATCGGGAATATCTTCTTAGGAAACTCGAAACTCAATATATCTTGGAGCTTAACTGCAAAACACCACACGGTCTCAATATCAGTGAGGATTTTTTCACCTGCCTTTAAGCATAACTGTTCTTATATCCATTATCTCTTAGCTGGCATCAGTACCGCCTTTCTTGAATCTTCGTGTAAGGAAAAAAAAAAAATCTTTTACATTTACATTAATTTTATGTATACGATCACACGTCTTTGAATGACGGCTGTGATTCAAAGAGGGTTAGAGCATGTTTATTATTTTTTAGCACTAGCACTTTGTATATTGAAGAGTTACGCATGAGTATTGGCCCACTTGGGCAGGACCTTCGAACCTAGAAGGTTATATTGACAGAGCAAGTGTGCAATTCAGTTTTGCAAGAAGGACAAGATGTACCATTAAATTACCATGTGGTTTTATGACAGTTTTTAGAAGGATCTTAATTGGCCGCTAATTAATATGATATCATATATATTGTTTTATGATCTATTTTATGACAATTTTATATTGATTTTTTTTAGCACTATCATTGCAACTCAATCCTAACGTATTCAATAATTAATTTTATTTAAGCTGCCATGCTGGTTTTAAATATTTATGATTTAATGAATATTTATTGTGTATTTTGCACATATTTATGGTACCCCCACAGTGGGGATCAATTTTAAGGCTCCGAGTTATCAGGTTCACTATTTCTTCATGAAGTGTAACTTCTATGTCTATTATGCACTTTCCACGTGTGATTTTGTGCACTGTCACTTTAAAAAATTGAAAAAATGGCTTTTGAACTCGTCATGTGATCAAGGCATCGGAGGAGGCTGAAACAAGTTATGGTGGTGCGGGCACTCTGTGAATAAACACGTTTTTTGGCACTGAACCTGGGTCTGCCTTCTCGTCTATGAAACTGGTGGCGTGAAGTGTTGCAGACACATACATACACACATACATACACACACATATATATACACACATACATACACATATAGGGAAGAGGTGTGGCGCCGCGGCCAGGGCGACTGACTGCGGAATCTGGGGATCATGGTTCGATCCTCGGCGGCAGATTAGCCCAGCACCATGTGACTCTGGGCAATAGCTTGCTTAATCTTCCCGATGGCCCCCAGCGCCTAGAGACCCTTACGGGTGATTGTTCGCGCTTTCCAAATGTGGATTATTATTATTATTATATATACACATATCATAGCTCTTCAATAAGCCTTTGCAGTGCTCTGATCACGTCCCGATCATGTAATGAATCTGGCAGCAGGCAGTACAAATATCCATGATCTGCGTTGGCAATGTAGGAACAGTAGCAGTCAGGGGATGTATGACGTTACAACGCATACTTTTACAACGCATGCACTTACAACGCAATTTTTACAACGCAACATCCACTACAACGCATTCCATTACATCGCATGACACTACAACGCTTTTTAAAAAACTACATTTACAACGCATTCCATTACATCGCATACTACCTTTACAACGAATACCATTACAACGCATAATGTTACATTGCATTTAAGGTAAGTATTGGATAGTATAGGGGTAAAAATTACTATTCTTACTCCAGGGGGTGCAACAGTAGGGTAAGTGTTGGATAGTATAGGGGTAAAAATTACTATTCTTACTCCAGGGGGTGCAACAGTAGGGCAAGTGTTGGATAGTATAAGGTAAAAATTATACTATTCTAACTCCAGGGGGGGCAACAGTAGGGTAAGTGTTGGATAGTATAGGGGTAAAAATTACTATTCTAACTCCAGGGGGTGCAACAGTAGGGTAAGTGTTGGATAGTATAGGGGTAAAAATTACTATTCTAACTCCAGGGGGTGCAACAGTAGGATAAGTGTTGGATAGTGTAGGGGTTAAAAAGTACTATTCTAACTCCAGGGGGTGCAACAGTAGGGTAAGTGTTGGATAGTGTAGGGGTTACAAAATAATATTCTAACTCCAATGGTATGCATTGTAATGGTATGCGTTGTAATGGTATGCGTTGTAGTGTCATGCGTTGTAAAGGATGTTGCGTTGTAATGCCTGCGTTGTAAGTGTAGTGCGATGTAATAGTTGCGTTGTAAAGGTGGTTTCCCCAGTCAGGTGGCTTTCAATTGTCCTTTCAGACCCCATCTCTACATTGACATCAGTGCCTGACGGCCAATAAACCACATGTTGGAAATGCGAGAAATCTCACGTAATGGACTTCCCAGGTCGTTAGGAAGTCTCCATGTGTCCTTTGCTGGTCACAATATGAAATGGCTCAGAATTGAAGGGAGCATCAGATTTTCGTTTTCTAAACTGATGCACAAGCACCATCTCCTCTAGTGAAAGAAACGTTGTTTGCATGTTGGGGGGTGTTTGCATAACACTTCATTTTCCTTTTACGATCTAGGTTTTTTTATACGGGTGTCTTCCTCATTACTCAATCTTCGGTTGGTCCACTGAGTTAACGTGGTTGTCATAGCTCTCCCGAACATAAAGGCAGCAGGTATTTCACATGTGGTCGAGAAAGGGCGGTGAACGATAATTCCAAAGACTGGAATTCAAGACAGTTTTAACGTCAAGCTTTGCAAATACAGCATGTTGAAGAGCTTTAAGAGTATTCATAAAACGTTCCGACGAGGCCATTGACCTGTGGACAAAGATGTACTCTTCTGATGCTTATCAAACACAAGGAGATGATGGATGGAGTGCTGAAACTTTTCAGACACTCACCCCCCCCCCCCACCCCCGTCACAGATCTGGGTTGAATCCATCATGATACTTTAGCTCACTTTGCCACCCCAGTTCAGACCCAGCCATATGCAAATCAGTCTTGACTTTGATGCTGGAGCCTTCTATATAAGGACAAGGATTTAGCACAACGTGCCGCGAAGAGCCCGGAGGTCTTCATCGCAACTTTGATGACCACCCCTAAGTTTTCCCGCTCCGGACTGGGCGGTCACTCCTTTCAAGTCCTGGTCTACCGGTTATGAAACTGTCTTCCACTTTCCCTCAGGCAGGTGCAAGATCTGCTTACCTTCAGGAAGCAGCTGAAGACTTGGCTTTTCCTGCAATAATATTGTCTTCTGCTCCTTTATGTTCTGTCTCAAGGTCTTTTTGCGCAGGAACACTCTGGAGTAGCCATGCGCTTTATAAGCACCTATTTACATTACATTACATGCTCCACATTAATATGACTGAGTCTATGAATTCTCGACTAATAAAAGGAGGGCTGTTGTCAGAATATAGTATTACAGATACACCCCATGTCGCAAAGTTGCAGTCTAATTTCTCGATTACTGAGAGATAAATGAGATATCTTCTATTAATGGAAAACACGAGTACTCATCGACAATCGCCATCAGGTGATGTCCATTGTCAAGAGCATCTAAGAAGTCAACAGCAATTTTCCCCCATACATTATTTGTCAACTCTGACATGTTTAAGGTGTGTTGAGTGGTTTTCAATGAAAGGCAGTTACATAGATGACAGGCTTTCAATTCTCTTTCAACTCTTACATTGAGGTGAGGAAAAGACGGTCTCGGAGAGCATGTTTTGCAGCAACAATTCCACAATGTCCTTCATGGGCCACTTCAATTGTCTGTTGCAGACTATCCGGGACAACAATTCTCGAACTTCTCAGGGTAATGGCTTTTTGAATAACTGACAATTTATCATTGAGATTTTTAAACATCTCGTATTCACTGTCACTGATAAGAGGTCAAGGGTGCTGGTTCCAAGACTGATGTATAATAATTTCCTTTAATTTTAAAGGGTCACTTAATTGACTCATGGCAGTGACAATTTGTTTCAATGAAATGACAACTGGTGTGCTTCATTTCACAATAAAATGTATAAAAGCGTCAGCCATCTTGGAAGGGCTGTCAGGGTACCGTAGAGGACCTCTTGAGAAGTAGGCAGCAGGGTTTTGATCTTTCCCTTGGAAGTACACAATTGTGTTCTTGCAATCGTAGATCCACCGCTCAATACGAGAAGGCATCTTGGTATTTGAAATGGCAAAGATGGTTTATAATACTTGATGATCCATCACAAGCGAGATAGGCTTTCAATATACAAATAAGTGAACACACCACTGCTAAACTTCTTTCTCAGGTTGTGAACACACATGCTCAGGGGACAAACTTTTGCTTGCATATATCACAAAATGTCGTTGGAACACACAACAATGTGTCAACAGAGCACATTCAAATAGGTAGTTTTGTAAAGCATTGTAAATTGGAAAGGTAAGGAGGAAGGGAGACAAACACAGATGTACTTTGAATACTTATAGCGGTCTGTTTTTAAAAACCATATACATCAATAGTTTTGTCAGCACTATTGTCAATACAAGTGGGTGTAACCCATAAAAAGTGATCAGCGCTAGTGACAATGGAAGAAGGATGAAGAAACCGCAAAAGGAACTGTGCATAAGAATATTAAATAAAGGATGGTTACAAAACCATATTTGAACAGGATGTCAAAAAATAATTACAATATTTTTAAGCAACCATCAAGGGCGCCAAACAATGCGCTGATTGGTCGACATTGTTTCAACCCCTAACTACTTTAGGTCATCGTCAGGACCGGGTTACAATCAGTTTTGAAGAGTTCAGTGGTTAAAAACTCGCAAATCTGGGTGATCAAAGGGGGATCAGGTGTGAGCCAACATGTCCTTGGTTGGATGACGTGGTAGTAAGAACGAGGCAGGGTGCCGGGTAGCGTTGCAGAAGCCTCCGAACAGCCATCTAATGCGGATGAGTTTGTAATTTGTAACGGCAAGCGGGGATCCAATTCAATTGGTAGACTGTGGGAGAAACAGACAAAAGTCCAGTTAAGTCCATTCGGTATAGGGTAACCAATGTCACTGGTAGATCCGGATGAGTATTGGGGGCCAGCGTCAGTCTGGCATCGGACAGGTCGAAGTCATCCGGTTCCCGGCATGAATTTGAATCACTTTGTTGAGTACCTGGATGTCTGCTGTCTTGTGCAAGGACTGTGCCAAACCTGACTGGGCTAGCTGGTTTGATTTTCGTGAGGATTTTCTCTCATTCATGTGACCAATGAAATGAAACATTCCTTTTCATGGTCTCCCAAATGAACACTAATGGTCTCACATACAGCTATAACAGTAGCTGGCCATGTCAAGAAATGAACGTAACATGGAAGCATCTTGTGGGGGACTGGAAATTGACAACTCTTGCGCATGAGCTGGATCGGGTGTTATGTTAATCAGACTTATAAAGCGCACTATCACCCCACGGGTATCCTGGCAATGAATTACGTTAGTTCTACTGTTCACACGTTACTATGAAGATATCAATTACTAGGGGATGACGGCAGGTCCGAGTTACACCTTTGGAAAGAGCCATGTTTTAAGCCTTTTCCTAAACTGTAAGATCTTCCATCTGTCTAAGATTAGACAGAAGTTCATTCCATAGCTGTGCAGCTGCAGAGCCGAAAGCTCTTCCTCCAAACCGGTTGTTCTGAACCAGGGCATGCTTACCAAGTTGGCTGATGAGGAACAAAGGCTTCTGGTCGGAACACACCATTCAAATTTGCTCTGCATTGTCATGGGCCCAAGTCCATGCAAAGTCTTAAATACAATGCAGAGCGATTTGAACTGTATCCTCTGTGTCATTGGGAGCCAGTGAAGCTCTTTAAGGGACAGAGAAGCTGATGATCTGCACAATCTTTTTTAAGCTAGCTTTGCAGCTATTGTCTGGATTCTCTGAAGTTCCTTAATCAAGAAGTTTGGGGCCCCTAGTAGCAAAGCATTGCAATAATCCAACCGGCTCAAAATGACAATTCTCACTACAAGTGCTTTGGCTGAAATCGGTAGCATTGCAAGTATTTTCTTTAGTGCTCTGATAAGGGAAAAGCAGGTCCCAACCGTTTTATTCACTTGGGTTTCTAGACTCAGTTTGGCATCAAATACTATCCCTAGATTGCGCCCTGCCTCGGAGGGTGTCAGTGGCTTATCTGTAGGGATAGGCCAGAAGATGGCCGGGAGAGGAACTTTCTTTGCCACACAGAACAGAATCTCTCTTTTATCTCTGTTAAACTGCAGGGAGCGATCTTTGAGCTATTTTGCAGTTTTTTTGCATACACTCGTGAAAACTGTTGAATGATATTGATTTACTCCCCTCCAATGACAAGATGAGTTGCATATCGTCCACATAGTTCACCAGATAAACTTTGTATGATTTAATAATGGAATCATACCCCATCAGAAAAAATATAGGCAAAGAATTTTAGATTTCTCTAATGGAACTCACATTTCACAGCATTCAAAGTTCAACCTTGTGAGAAGCTGGCTTGGTATATAGTATACACTTATGTAGGTGGGCGCCTTGCTCCAATACAGACAACCCTATGGTGATTCTAATGGTCTTAGAAAACCATAGGAAGCTCTCTAAGTGGTAGCTGTGGAGAGCAGCCTTCAGGCTCAGTCCTGAAGGAGCGTAAAGCAGCTTGTTTTACCAGAACATAATCTTATTGATATAGATTAAGTGAAAAAGAACCGCAGAGTATTTATAAAAATACACATTTATTATATAACACTCACTAACACATACAGATATCTCCTAGCCGGAGATACACACAATGCACACAATACTCTTCAACAGAAACAAGTAAGCAGCATGTAATACACAGAGGTCACCAGGAGGGGACCAAACCATATACTAAATTAGTGGAATGCGAACCAAGACTTGAATAAAGACTGTACCCAGAAGACATAGAATTGTCTGGGACCCAAGGAACCAACCGGGGTAAGTAACTAGGAGCCCCACAGAGGTCGTGTGCTAAGTGGGAACACAATCACGTAATCAACACAAGTCAATGGGTAAGTCGAGTTGCAATTTTAAAGAAGGACTCTTCCCAGTGGACCCTGAAGAAACCCCGTGGAGGAAAGAAGGTTGGAGAGCCACTTCACCCATGGATACATTAGGAACCAGGATACCTGACCCAGGGAAGCCGGGTGCATAGGTGTGAAGTGGCGTCAGAAACCGCCATCGATTCCAATGGAGGACTTTAGAAAGATGCTACTGCTGGATAATGTGAAAGTGTCCGATTGATACAAAAGGTGGATTCAAGATGAGTTACCTACAAGCAGAGAGGACAGTCATATGCCACTCAGCAGTGGCCAGGAGGCACGCAAGACGAATGCCCACCAATGTCGGGTGCTGCATGGGAGCTGATGGTGACCTTAGAACTGCATCTGTGTGGACCAGGCGACGTTGTGGAAGACCAGGAACAGTACACAAGCTGTACCATGTCGGATGTCGAGAGTTGATGGGTCGGTGTCCGGAGCGGGAGCACCAACAAGCCTTGGCAACTGCAACCAACGTTAAAGTGGAGAAAGGTGCAATGTCGGGACCAGCAAGGTCCAGGGAACTAACCACAAGCAGGAGAGTCAGGGCAGGCCCCAAGAAATCAGGGGAGCCCAAGAGAATACGAAGATGATCCTCAAGAGGACCCACAGGCCTGAGGCACTGAAGTCGCAAGAGGACCACAAGCAGCTCACCAAAGATGCAAGCCCACGATGCAAGAGATGTGATGAGGATTAAGATCTTGGTCACTGGAGATGCTTGAGGTTGGCTACTTCGAGCCCGAAGGAAGCCAACAAGCCTTTGCAACTGCAAGTCGACGCTGTGCACACAGGTTCGGTTCCTGCGGCTCAGACGAGGGATATTGGCCTCAAACTTGGTGAGAGGACAAGGCAGGCCTCAAGGGATGTGAGGAACCACCATTATGTTGCTGAATCTTTCAGAGTTCATGGGAGCTCAGGATCAGCAGACCGGTCAGCTTCACTTAAAGGGAGATTCCTTAAGGTGTCTTGGATGCCCACATGCCTTTGACGGTTCCTGTACGGTGCACAGGCACGGATGTTGCAGAAGACAAGGAGGGCGACGAGATCAGGAGCAGCTGGAGTCTTCCTAGTTGCAGCCTGGATGCCTGGAACGATGTCCAGAGTGCCCAGACGGTTGAAGAAGTGGTGTCTGAAATAAATCTTGTCCCATGACAAATCTAACGAATCACCCACAGGTATGCTCTTAAATACCCGAAGGAAAGGATTGGGACAATTCAGGGGTCCCTCCCAAAGGAGGGACAGGACAAGGGGGAGGAAACTCCCCTGTCCTTTGTCCAGGTTTGCGCCAGAGCAGGAGCTAACAGCTCCATGAACTGGTTTGAACTGGACTATGCATGGAGGGCACCAAGTGTGCCCTGCACGCAGAGTATGTGGCACTGGCAAGCACTCCCACCCTGCCCCAATACACTAAATCCTGTCTGGGAGGTGGACACACCTCCCTATGACAGGATACCTATTGTTCTGTCTTCCTGTGCCCGAGCATGGCTCAGCAGCAGGATGGCAGAAACATGTCTCCGGCCAGCATCAGCCCTGGCTTGCTGTCTGGGTCTGGAAGACTGGTACTGGGAGCACTGAGGGCCTCCCAAAGGAGCTTTACAGTGCATGGAATCATACCTCCCACACTATTTGATCCCAAACATGATAGGATTCGTTGCAGCGGGTTTCGAGGTGGTCACCGTGTAATGACGCAGTGTCCCTCTATATGTCATATGGCTGCATCACTGGCCGTAGGGGTGCCCTGCTCATGCAGGGGCACCCTCAGTCTTACAACCAAGCATGCTGCCTTCAGGATTGCAAAGGCCTGCTGTAGGGGTGACTTATAGTTTTTAAGTGCAGTAACCTTAGATTTGGGAAAAACTATATCTTTCGTAAGTGGTGCTAGCTCCAGCCAACACAGGCTGCAATGGCAGGTTTGTAGATACAAACTGAATGGTTTCCCATGGGTGGCATAATACATACTTCAGCCCATGGGGGACCCCTGGTGTACCTATGCCCTGGGTACCTGAGTACCATATATTAGGGACTGATAAGGTTGCACTAGTGTCCAATCCGGGATGTAACTAAGTACTTACTGAACCCATTTAGGGGAGAAAGCACAGACACTGCCGTCCTGATTAGCAGGAATACAGTCAGACTAGTCAAAGAGCATTAAATCAAGCAAACTTTGGGGGTAACCATAAAAGTAGATCCTACTTTCCTACAAACCTTCATTAAGAAGTAAACACTTGCATGAGAGCTTGAACGTGCTCTTTCTGTGTAGCTCCGTAAACCAAAATGACATCACTGTAATTGAAAGCATTCATGACAGGCTGTATGGATACTTCGAATGACATCTTGGAAAAAGCTCTGCAGCTGATGACACTCCGCAATGTAGTCTTCTATATTGTTACAGACCAATATGTGTAGAAAAAGTTACAATGTACCTGCAATTCTCCTCGAGTTCCAACTGATGTATCCTTTATTCGAATCAAGGCGAGAAAAGATCTGTGCCCCATTCAACTGTTTTATGTCTGCAATGTACAGACCTGGATGTCGTCTTCTTTCGATTGCCTTGTTCGCTTGACGCAGGTCAACACAGATGCGTACAGCTCCATTATTGCCCTTTTTGGGTACTACCATTATGGGAAAAACCCATGGCACTGGACCAGTGGAATGCTCAATGATACCATGCTCGAATAATGATTCAAGTTCTTTTTCAACTGCTTCTTGTAAATGAAATGCATTTTTTCTGTGTCTATGAGCGACAGGACAGACATCCTCATTTATGTGCAATTGTACTTTCATAGTCTTGAGTTTTCCCAACCCACGAAACAATAAGGGAACCGATTTACCATTTTGTGAGGAGCATTCAGGTTTTAGTTCACTGATATTAGCTCCATATCAGCAGCTGTGCTAAAGCTGAGAAAACAGACACTTGACGCCATACATTGAAGTACATGAATGGGTGCTTGTACTTTTATTTTCTTCTATTTCATCGTTGCTACAAATGAACCTTGACTTGTTAATGGCGTTGTGCAGCCCATGTATACACTTTAGTTTTTGGTGGTGCAAGTCGGGACAAAGGAGATAGTTCACTGTATTTCTCCTCAGGCATAATGTTTATCGACACACCTCTATCAATAATAAAAGGTATTGAGCAACTATTTACATTTAGTGTACTCCTTGGACAATGTTTGAATGACATTGGTGCTTTTTCATGTCAACTTTTCTTTGACCTGTATTTTTCATCACGTGGCCAATCCAACATAAAAACTTTTTTCTGAAGTAAATATCGACATTGCACAACCTTCTTCTTCACTTTCACTTGATACTTTAGAACCTTTGTATGCAATTTTGTCAGCAAGATTCTTAAGGCATTTGATAATCTTCTTGGTATGTTTCTTCTAGTGCATCATTTAAATCAAATGTCTATATCCAAGCAGTCCACCTTACACCAATAGTATGCTTTTAGGTGGTATCGAATGCTGGTGGTGGTTTCTGGAAGGCAGCAGCATGGTAACCATTTATGGAGCATCATGATGTGGAAAGTGGTGTTCCTTCCGAAGTTGCTTTGTGATCTTGTTTATGAAAACCATCTCTGGGGCCTTGAAACATGGACTCTGTGCTGCCTTTATTTAGCGCTGGAAATGTGCCCTCTTTCTTGGTCTTCATTGAAGCCCTTCACATTCCTGGAATCCTGTGGAGTTGTTCTGAGCCGCCACAGGCAGGATCTTTGGTGGTGTGCCACTTAGTGAATGGATGGCTTCGTAACCACAATTTCGGGCTTCACCCAACGCTGTTGTATGATGGCTCTCTTTTAATTGGTTCTGGTAAGCAGATGACCATTTTTGGTAATTGGGTTGTGTAGTATATAAAGTGACGAGACCAGTGGAAGTTCAACTGTCACTTTATTCAAGTCATCTGCTCTCTGACATGAGCAGGTTGTCAACATTCTAAGGAGAGCTTCGGGAGATACCAAGGTAAGAGGGATGGAGGGGGTGGACGGAAGGTACCAAGGAGGGGAGGAAAAGGGGAAGATACAACACATCTCCTTACCCAACATAAACGATGAACATGGAGGGAGCAATTACCTAGCTACTCTATCTCCACTCCAAACTTGACCATCCTCCAATTCCACCACATTCTTCCCCCTCCCTTTGACATTCTGAGAAGGGAAAAATTTACTCTGTCCCACTTTAACCCTAGTGGGTTTCTTTATCATTACAGCATCATTGGCCAAAGGTTCCAACTCCTTCACCCCATGTTTCTTATCGTACCAGCCTTTGTAGCGGGATTGATGTTGCTGCACCTTAATCTGACTTTCAGACCTGTCATAGACAACCTTCTTACCCCCTTCTAGCCAGAGAGGGTTTAACTTGGTGCCTGGTTCTCTCCCTCTTAACATTACAAAGGGAGAGATTCCTGTTACAAGGTTGGGTGCAGTGTGGTAGGCCCACAAACAGTCTTTAAGCGAATCATTTACGTTGAATCCGTTAGACGTTGCCAGTTGTATATGTTCCTTAATCATACGGTTCATCCTTTCTACTAAGCCATTGGCCTTAGGGCAGTAGAGGGCCGTTTTCTCATGCTTGATGTTGTGTTCCTTTAGGAAGGTCACCATTTCATCTGATGTAAACTGCACCCCATTGTCAGTTACTAAAGTAGATGGAATACCTTCAAATGAGAATACAGATTCCAAAAATGCCACAAGGTTCTTGGTAGTGGTGGAAGGGGTGAACTTGACATTGACCCAGTGGGAGGTGTAGTCCACCAACACAAACATGAACCTTCTCAGTGGACCTAGTGCATCCATGGGGCCAATAATGTCCATGGCCAACTTGGTCCATGGAACAACAGGTACCTCCACCGGCGAAAGGGGAACCTTACGTAAGGACTTGGATTTATCACTCTTAGCACAGCTAAAGCAGTCTTTTACCTTTAACTCCACCCTAGAGTCCATCTTTGGGAACCAAAAGTTGTTCCTTACTTTGCTTTTGGTGATACTTCTTCCCAAATGGCCTTCATGGGCAAGGTCTACTATTCTGTCTCTCAAAGTCTCGGGTGGCACAACCTTAGCATTGCGGTAGATTCTGTCCTCCTGAATGGTAAGCTCATTCCTGACTTCCCAGAATTCCTTCAACTCTTCTGCCACATCCCCACATTTATCTGGCCACCCCTTTATGATTAAATTCTTTAGTGCCTCCATTATAGGATCTTTGCTCATTTCGTTATTCCATTCTTCTTTTGAAAAGGAAGGCAGATGAATTGCGAGAATGGGGGAATCCAAAAGGTCTTCCACGGTGTTTGTTTCTACCGGGGACCTGGATAAATAGTCTGCTAGGACATTGTCCTTCCCCGGCAAGTATTCAATTCTGAAACTGAATTTCTCCAGCCCCAAGACCCATTTTGCTATCCTGGGTGATTCACAGAGGGATTTCTTGGCTGAAAAGATGTGTGTTAGGGGTTTGTGGTCCGTGCGGACTGTAAATTTACTGCCCCACAAAAAAAACTTGAAATGGTTGATGGCCCAGTAGCAGGCCAACGCCTCCCTCTCAATTACGGAGTAGTTCCGTTCAGGAGGACTCAAAGTACGGGAGGCGAAGGCAATGATGGTCTCCTCACCTTCCCCTTTTTGAGATAGGGTGGCTCCAAGCCCTTTGTTGGATGCATCCGTGCATAGGATGGTTCTCTTCCTATGGTCAAACGGTCCCAAAGCACGTGAACCCACAATCTCCTTTTTTAGAGCATTTACAGAGTGAGAATGTATCTCTTCCCATATGAATTCACTCTTTTTCTTTAATAGTTCTCGTAGGGGCTCGCATTTCTCTGAAAACTTTGGTATGAACTTGGCCATATACTCCACCAACCCTAAAAAGGATTTGAGCTCCTCCTTGTTAGAGGGAAGAGGAGCGTTTTCCACTGCTTGAACTAAGCTCATCTTGGGTTTTATCCCTTCAAAGGAAAGATTGTGTCCCAGATAGTCTACCTCCATGACTTTGATCCTGCATTTTTCCTTTTTAACCGATAAACCTGCATTAGATAACCTGGAACATACTTTTCTGAAAATGAGGTCATGCTCCTCTCCATCGGCACCATAGACTAGAACATCGTCTTGAAAACACATGCAGTTAGGAATGTCCTCCAATACCTTTTGCATCATTTTTTGGAAGACGGCAGCCGCTGATGCCAGGCCAAAAGGCATCCTTAGGAACATATAGGTGCCAAATGGTGTTGCAAATGCAGTAAGAGGTCTAGACTCAGGGTGAAGATCTACTTGGTAATATGCCATTGAAAGGTCTATGACTGAAAAGAACTTAGCCTTCCCCATGGTACTCAACATTTCATTGATGTTGGGAAGCGGGAACCGTTCGACCCAGATGTTTTCGTTGAGACTGCGTAAGTCGATGCAAAGGCGAATGCCCTGACCATTGGCCTTAGATGCTATCACAATTGGGGATACCCACTCTGAAGCGTCGATGGGTATAATGACTCCAAGTTGGCAGAGTTTATCAAGTTCTTCTTTGAGAGGCTGTCTTAACAGTAAGGGAACTTGGCGAGTCTTATGTACTACAGGTTTCGCCCCCTGTCTGATCTTTATTTTATGCTGAAAATGTTTCAAAATTCCCAGCTCGTTGGAGAATAGGTGGGGGAATTCGTCACATAGGGGTGATTCCCCCGTGGCGCCATTGACTACGTTGACTTGTTCCTTACCATTAGGATCTAGGATTACCCCCAGTTCTCTCTGGTGACGCCACCCAAGGAGGTTGGAACCCGAGCTGACCAGGTAGATCTTGCCTACCGTGGATCTCCCTTTGAAATTTATTTCAGTCACCACCATGCCTACCAATGGAATGGGGTCTTTGGTGTACCCCTGGGGTGTGATGTCAGGTTTAGAGATTTGCATGCCTGAATCCCCTTTGATTTTCCTGTAATCTTCCATGTTTAATAAGGTGAATGGAGAGCATGAGTCTGCGAACATTTCAATGCATGTATCGTTGATTGTAATGCTGCATTTTGGGTATTCGAAGGGAATACTGCCACACGTACTTTTTACTTGGAAAGTAAATCTTGGCTGCTCAATGTTGGTATCATTGACGGCTTTAACTTGGGTGCTGTCACTGTCCCTACACACTCTGGCTAAATGTCCTCTTCTATTACATTTCTTACAGTGGGCATTGCGAGCTGTGCAAATGGGATTGTTGGCCAGATGATTGCTGCTCCCACATCTGTAGCATTTGAGGTCCAAGTGATCTTTTTGAGACTTACTGTATGACTCACCCTTACTCCTGACTTTGGAGATATTCTTATTGGAAGGTTCTGCCTGAACTGCCGCAACCACTTCTTCTGATACCTTTATTTCTTTCATGCACTTTGCCGTATGTTCAATAGACTGGGCAATAGACACCGCTTCCTCCAACGACGGGTTTTTGGATAACAACTTCTCTTGGATTTTACTGTTGCTTGTGCACCTGACTAACTGGTCACGTATCAAGGAGTCATTGAGCTCCCCAAAATCACACCTTTGGGTAAGACCTCTCAAATTGGCAATGTAGTTTTTTACCGATTCGTTCTTCCCTTGTAATCTACTGAAAAACTTATGGCGTTCCAGAACTACATTTATTTTGTCCTCAAAATGATTACCTAATTTTAGCATGGTAACCTCATACACATCAAGGTCCTCTTCCTCCTCCAACTCCGGTTCTGGGAGAGTCTCATATACCTTGCGACCATGTACCCCCATGTTGTGAAGGAGAATATGCTGTTTCCGTAATGCAGAAAATCTCTCCCCCCCCATAGCTATCAAATATGACTCGAACAGCTTTGTCCATTCCTTCCAATGGATGTCAGGGTCGCCACATTCATTGAGAAATGAGGGTGGTTGGCTTATTCCCGGGGTACCCATTGTGAGGAGAGTATTAACGCAAAGGGGAGAACTGAGGGAGAAAATCTGGTAAGGTGCCTGGGAGGTTGGTAGTCCCCAAAAGTTCAATTCAGCTTACTAGGACCAGGGACCTCTATAACGTAGAAAGGCTGTAACCTTGAAATCCTGGGTATGCAAGCACTCCGCCCCAAGTACAGTTCCCACGGAGCGCAGTAATGTCCTACAAAGCTGGAGTACCTACAGGCAGACGCAAAGTACTGTAAGATTGACGCCGAGTACAACACCAATTGGCCCAAAAGGAAGGAGTCACCGTATGCCCTAATTGAGCAGGGGCTAACGTGAGGTAAAAGTCAACCAGGTGGCCAAAGTCCCTAATAGCTGCCTCTACTTGGCTGGATTTAACCCCAAAAACGAACTCGCTGGAACCACCACTTGACGTACCTCAGTGATCCAGTCGTTTGATGTTGCTGTTGATCGCGCCTTCCCCAGAAACAAGCTCAGCGCCTGCAGCTTGTTGGAAACTGACGAAAACAGCCAGGAGCGACAGGACCCAGCGGAACCAACTGCTTCCCGCCCTCTTGTGGGCGTGAGGAGGCGCGTCACTTTCACCCCCCCCCCGTCAGCTGAGGGAGCGCAGGAGACTTCACGGCGCTGACGCGGAGGAATCTCCAAGAAACCTGACGAAATGGCAAGGGGCGGCAGGACCCAGCAGAGCGCTTCTGCTTCCCGCCTACTTGTGGGCGTGATGAGGCGCGTCGACCACCAGTTCCTCGTCAGCTGAGGGAGCGCTGGAATCCACCAAAACAGCTGCGTGATGAGGCCAAAAGGGTGCCCCACAGGAGGCTTGTGCAGCTGGAGTGCCGGGATCGCCTTCTGCCAGCACGAGGAACTTCACTACATCACAAACCTCGTAACCGGCACTCGCGCCGAGCCCCCGGAACACCAGCGATGCGCCTCCGATGATCGTTAGAGACGAGGACACGCTGAGGGAAGCCCTTCACAGGCGCCAAACAGCTGCAGCTGTCATGGTACGAAGAGTACCTCCACAGAGAAGAGTCGTCAAGCAGCCACAGACCTCGCTGGAAAGTCCTGACAGCCAGGTCAACTTTGCGCAGAGCCCCCGGAACACCAGCGGTGCACCTCAGATTGCGGTAGAGGCGATGACGCTCGCGTCACTGACGAGGGAACCCTTCACAGGCACCAACCGACTACAGTCATTAGGTACGAAGAGGCTTCTCACACAGATAGTCGGAACAGCCACAGCAACTCGCCCGAGCCGCTGACACAGCACGCCAGTCTGTCTTCCTTGACTCTTAGGATATGCGGAGTCCAGGAGGTCACACGCAGTTTGAGAGCGTAAACGTAAAAAGGGGAAATGACTTGTCCTGCCCCCCTCGCAGGATCGTCGCCAGTGTAGTATATAAAGTGACGAGACCAGTGGAAGTTCAACTGTCACTTTATTCAAGTCATCTGCTCTCTGACATGAGCAGGTTGTCAACATTCTAAGGAGAGCTTCGGGAGATACCAAGGTAAGAGGGATGGAGGGGTGGACGGAAGGTACCAAGGAGGGGAGGAAAAGGGGAAGATACAACAGGTTGCTTTGCTTTTAGGTGTCTTAGTACAGTCTGATACATGGGCGTTCTCTGCCTCGCAGGGCTTCGGATCAGTGGGTTATCTTGCAAATTGGTGTTGCTATTTGGTGCTCTTTCAAAGCCTGGTTGTATCTGCCTTAAACGTTATCACTCTGTATGATGTATAGCTTTAAGTTGATTAGTAGTGCAATACCTCTCCTTACGGCCTTACCAGCAGGTTCCTGGCCAACAATGTGTAGACTACTCAGTCAAACTTTTGTTATCTTCAAATACTTCACACTGGCTGGAGTTGCGCTTTGACTCCATATACGAGAAACGTTGAATCTGCACTTTAACTGAGGGACACGTGTCACACACAAGCAGTTGGCTGGACCATGGCAAACTCTCTGGGAGAGCACTGTTGAACTTGGGGTTACTTATCCCCTATCCCGTTGCCAGTTGTAGCGTCCTCCCCAGCATGGACAGCCGCTAATTACTACGCCACACACAGAGCTTGGTATTACACTGCTTTATTCATGTGCGTGTAACCACAAATTCAACATTCTAAACCTGCATTCTCTTCACTACGTTCTAACACTTACCTCACAGTTCTACGGAGTCCATGAGGAGTCAAAAGGACTCAGTCATTGCTAACTCACACAACACTACTGTGGTCATCTTGGAAAAACAAAATAGTGAAGTAGTATGAGTTTAGCAAATCCCCAGCACTCGTAATAATCAAAATTTCAAAGCATTTATGACGTGTAAGTCAGAAGAAACAATAGCAATAAATTTCTTATGCGAGGTTTATCTTCCTTGTTCTTTATTTTCAATGGAACATCCTAGTCACAGCCAACACGTGTTTCGTCGTGTAGGGACATTTAACCCACGACTTCCTCAAGGCTATTATCTATTCAATAGGATCTTTATTATGTGGTTAAAATTCCAGACCACATAGGGGTCAAATCCAAGATGGGAACAGTCAAAATTTGTGGATCCTTAGCCAACGAAGCGTGTGTTTCGCCCTGAGCCAACTTTTCAGTCGGTTTCACGTTGTCTTTAAATTCCCATCCAAAACGTTTCCGGCGAGCCGAGTGCAGCTGTCCGTGGATTCAGATCCACGGACAGCTGCACTCGGCTCGCCGGAAACGTTTTGGATGGGAATTTAAAGACAACGTGAAACCGACTGAAAAGTTGGCTCAGGGCGAAACACACGCTTCGTTGGCTAAGGATCCACAAATTTTGACTGTTCCCATCTTGGATTTGACCCCTATGTGGTCTGGAATTTTAACCACATAATAAAGATCCTATTGAATAGATAATAGCCTTGAGGAAGTCGTGGGTTAAATGTCCCTACACGACGAAACACGTGTTGGCTGTGACTAGGATGTTCCATTGAAAATAAAGAACAAGGAAGATAAACCTCGCATAAGAAATTTATTGCTATGGTTTCTTCTGACTTACACGTCATAAATGCTTTGAAATTTTGATTATTACGAGTGCTGGGGATTTGCTAAACTGTTACGCAGAGCTCTTGCTCTTCTGGGTAGAGTTGGTGGTTTCTCTATACCTTACAGCACCGTCAGATTAAATGTATGTAAACATATAAATGTGAATTTCCCTTCTAGCGCCAAACGTACCTATGACCAATACCACTACATTTAACTAAGTGAAGTAGTATGTACAACACATTTCCAAGATGGATGCCCAGTTTGAAAGCAAAGGCAGGTGGATCGTGGCGCACTGCAAAAAAAGTAACAACCAGGCATCACCGGCAGCAGAGCTGTTGAACAGTCTAATAAAAAAAGTATGTTGCCCCACTAGCACTGAAAGGAGAGAATTGGGCCAAGTAAAGGAGTGGATCACTAGTCCTGCCAATGGAGCCAATGCATTTCCAAGTGGGTGCACATGTGATTAGACAAAATGTCATTATTCAAAGATCAAACAAAACTATGGGCTTAAGTAGGCTGACTGATCATCCCACACTGTTTGCTGCCTTGTATGTTGAAGAAAATTGTGAATGATGCTCATTCTAATGGCTGTCTCAACACCCCTCTATGTACATATACATACGTGTGCATTATTTATTTGATTACAAGATCCTGGCACACAGCTAAAATGGTTTGGCTAGGCCTGAATCGTGTTCATAAAAAGTGTATTTGTTTTATAGTTTAGGAAGAGTAGACACATGAATTGACACAGCTTAAAGCCATATAAAACTTCTCTTTTTATTGTAGCTTTACTGCCTCTCTCCACCTTTATTCACTTCTATAAGTGTATACAGATGTTCATAAAGCATAACACAAACCGGGAAAGCAGGAGGAGTTCACATTGTTTTACAGTCAATACTAATGAGAGAGAAATGCAACTATTTAGTTGGTAAAATGATTGTGTGTGGAGTGCTGTACAACCCTCCTCACAAAGGCTCTTTTTGAAATGCAATTAGATAGTATTGCATAGCTGTTATGGGACATTTCACATCCAATTACCAACTGTGGTTTCAGGAAAATGTCTGCAACTGCCCGTTACCAAAAGTAATACCAGTAAGTGATGAATACTTTGATGCCATGTAATGAGCCAATAATTCCACACACAAACTCGTGATGTGTGCATGCAAAATCTCTGATTGTGTGCCAGGATTTGCACACCAGTGTGTGTATGCTTAACATTGTGAGAGAGAGAAACTTTGTGAATATATATGTGAAGGAATGTGTCCACCACCCCTCCGGCTCTTCCAGGCATAAATACGGACAAACCACTACCTGTGAGGGGGAGGAGACGCCTCTTCCACGTGCTGCCTCCTTTCAGAATGGCTCTAACCTCACACGAGGGATGCAGAAGCAGTAAGTTAAGCAACAGTGGATGACACTCACTTACCCTAATGAATATGCAAGTAAGACTCCTTTGTCTGCAGATCACTGACCTGGAATAGTATTTCAGTTCAGGATTAATCCCGGAACTCCATTCATTTATATTTGGGGATGCAATTCCTGCCCCGGTTACTCATCTAGCAATTTTCCTTAACTGTGCTGAATACAGTGGTATGGTGCGTTACCACCAGTAACCTAAGTGAGCTGAAAAAGGCGGGGTGTCTCTAAAAAGAGTGAGGCAAAGAAGCATAACTAGTAATTCTTTACTAGATGTGATGCGCATATTATTTTCTTCTCCTTTGGAGCAGTCAGTATTTTGACAGCGGTGTACCGCCTTCACACACTTCCCTACAGAATAGCCATTACAACTGGCACGTACGTGACCAGTCCCCCATAAGGTGTTTAGAGAGGCCAAGGACAGGTTCTGCATTTAGTTTCAAAATCTTTATGACGGGTACTGTCAAAAGCCTGTAGCGCCTTGAACCCCAATTCCAGAGCTATCAATTGAGCCTCCTCATTCTGAACTTTCCTGACCTGGGAGCCGACTCAGTTTGCAGGACGCACTATACAAGACATGTGTAGAAGAAAAAAAAAATGATCCGGGGAAAATAATCACCTTCGGCAATAGGGACACAAATCTTGCACATAGCTGCCAAGGTTTCAGATTGCTTATATTTAACGTTTTCATGATTTCAGCGTAATTAAGAGTGACATTCAACAACTTTGAGTGACACGTTCAGGTGAGCAAAATCAAGCAATTAAGATGAGGGAAACATAAATATCGCATATTAAACCCATTTGAGCAACAAGAAACTCTAAATTAATCTTAAAACTGCTGCAAAACACCAGAAACGGAAGGGCACGAGAGTCTCTAGAGGGCCTCGTAGTGATAAATGAATGCCAAAGTGACAGGTTATTGGAGTAAAAGAGCTGGTGAAGAAGTGCACCAGAACTGCAGGATCTGGACCCAGGAGTCCAGGCAGCTCTGTCCCAAAAGGGAACCGGCCGACTCGAGTCTAGAAACAAGATGTGCGAGGCCCTGAACACGGATTCCCAGCTGCCTCGATCATAAATTATTAGCAAGTCAACACTGACAGTCTGAGTCAGCCAAGTGACTCGCGCCGCCATAGATGACAGCACTGGGCATCGATTCAGGGCAAGCCCCACAGTGAGGCTAAGCTCACTGCCTTCACCACCCCTTTCGACTTCAAATCCTGCCTGCACAGCCCAGTGCACCATCATACCCAGCATGCACAGCCTCGTGCACCTTCCACTACACTGCCTGCACAATACCTTCCGCCTTCAAATCCTGCCTGCCTAGCCCCGTGCACCATCAGACCAGACCCTGCCTGCACAGCCCGGTGTACCACCATCATCCCCAACCTGCACAGCCTCCTGCCGTGCACTTCCACTACACTGCCTGCACAATACCTTTCGCCTTCAAATCCTGCCTGCCTAGCCTCGTGCACAATCAAACCCGTCTGCACAGTCCGCTGCACGTTCACACCCTGCTTGCATAAACAGCCACTACTCCCCCTGCTTGCATAAACATGTGCACCATTATACCGTCCCTGCACAGCCTCTTGCACTTTTATACCGCCAGAGACCCTTCCACCTTCATACTCTGTCTGCACGGCCCTATATATCCTCCTACACTGCACAGCCCTGTCTATCGGCTTTTATACACTGTCTGCACTACACTGTGCACCGTCCGGGGCCTCGTCTCCACTGCCTATGCACGTTCAAAGTCTGCATAGCTCTTCACTTCCACACCCTTTCTGCACACTTTCCATAGCCTCTACTGGAACCATGCATAGGTGTATATATTCATAGCCTTGTCTGCACAGCTCCCTTCCAGGTCCTGTCAGCAAAGACAACACCCTCCTGAGCCCGGTCTACCCTCTATACCCCGTCTGCTGAGCCCTGGCGGTGAGACTGGTCCTGTAACTCCTCTACGCAGTCCTGTGCACCTTCCATTCGACGCCAGCACAGCCCTGTCTGCCTTGCCCTGGCCGTGACTATGTCCTGTCTGCAAGTGCACCCATGACCATCCCCTCGACCCCCAATGTCTGCGCCGGTAGTACAGTGATGCTACTGCATGTGCATCCTTCACATTCTTTGTGCACAACTTTGGTAGTGTATGGCTCTGCCCCGTTCCTCCTCCACACAGCCCATGTGCCTTCTATAGCCTGTCGCCACAGCCCCGTGCTGCATCCACACCGCAGTCTGCACCCACAGTACTGCGCCGTGCAGAGTGTGCGTCCAGTACACTCACCGGCGCACTCCCAGTCACTACCGAGGTCGCAAATGCAGCAGATCACACCAGCCGCACGGCTCAGCCCGCCTGCCACCAGGGCCGGCTTTAGCGCTGGTGGCGCCCTCTGTGATAATGTTTTTTGGCGCCCCCCTAAATGACAACCTCCACCACGGATTCCCTCACTACCATCCTTTCACAGTACCCCTGAAGTCTCCATAACAACTCTCTCTCAGAT
Source organism: Triturus cristatus (assembly GCF_964204655.1). Taxonomy (NCBI): domain Eukaryota; kingdom Metazoa; phylum Chordata; class Amphibia; order Caudata; family Salamandridae; genus Triturus; species Triturus cristatus. Next base: position 430,502,782 of record NC_140593.1, read on the forward strand.
GCCTTTAATTTATAGCGCCACTCATACTTTTGTAGGGTGTCAGAGCACTTTACATCGCACACACACACACACTAACTATACAGAGAAAATCAATTTAAAAATGTGTAAATCAGTGTACATGAAATGTTACGTAAGTCAGAGGACTACAAGGTGGAGTCACGTCATCCTTACTGGTAGACATGATAGTTTGAGAGTGCGTGGTCTGAAGGGGCTTATTTATGAGCCCTTGCATCACTTTTCCACCACCCGTGCGTCACTTTTTGAGAGGCACCAGCAGCGTGAAAAATGCGCCATGTTGCGCTCTATTTACAAAGTGGCGCATCTAGGCAGATGCGTCACTTTGTAAAACCCTGCGCCACATTATACCTGTGCCAGGTATAATGTATGCAGGGTGGGCGTTCCCCTGCAAAAAAGCCTCGTAGTAGTGGCGCATTGAAATCATTGACCCCAGCAATGCGTCAGTTTAGCGCCGACAGATATGTCAGAAATACTGACGTATCTGTCATCCCTTGCGACATGATGCGTCCTACAGTAAACATTACGCATCATTGGTGTCGCAAAGAGGGCGCACTGAGAAGTGCTGCATCGCTGCTTTCACGCAACAATGCAACATTTCTCATAAACGAGGCCCTTAGAATTAAAAAAAACATGGTTGGAGGTTGTCTTGAATAGTAAGAATTGATTTTTACCCTGATGAACCCACTTTGCAACATTAGGATAATGAAAGACGGAGGAAAAATCATAATGCTCCAGCCAATATCTTGAAGTTTTCTTACTGTACTTTGATGACAGTTAATACCTCACTGTACTACATTAGGGTTCTAACTTATAAACTGCAAGCAAACTGATCTCTGTGACAAAAGCAGTAACCCACTGATCTATTTACATTATATGCACGTTGTGATCTGCATGGTACATGTTCTTTGCATCATGCACATTAATCCTGTGTGTTATCTTAGGATGAGTAAAAACGTCCACGAGACAAAACTCCAACCTTTCTCTCACCAGAAAGAACATTAATCACTGGAGTCCCTTTGACATTTTTATTGTTGGCTGAAAATTGCTGGAGGCAAAGAAACAGGTGCTTTTAAAATCGAACCATAGTACACGGCGCCCCCACCCGTAGTCAGCACCCGGTGCTATGGCACCGTTCGCACCGCCCTAGAGCCGGCCCTGCCTGTCACAGAGGGGCACTTGTGAAGTGACGGTAGATGCTCTGCGCTGCAAGAAACTTGGACCGGCAGTGCCGGTAGGCACCACAGCGTCTGGGGCTCACCCGAACACAAATGAGGTATTGCTACCGTGCCGCGACGCAATGTCACTACTGCACAGAAAACTGCTGAGCTAACAGCCGTGACAGCAGAGGAAGAATTACCACATTCATAACACCGCGCCACGCTAAATGCAAATGTTTATAAGGCATTAATAGAGCATGAGCAACTAGATTAGTAACCAGTCACTACAAGCACTTACTTTTGCAGCGGCTGCCAGCGAGCGAGGCGACGAGGGGGAATTTGGTAAATAAATATGCCTGGTAGCCGCAATGACTGACTGATGGGCCAGCCTATTGAGAGGACGTCACCCTGCAGCAGTAGTCGCAGTCAGGGCTTTAAGTGGGCCGGGTCTCACCGGTGCTGAGCACCGCAGTTTTATAAAGGAGGCTTCGAAACGGGTCTCTATCGGGCTCTGTTTTGTGCCCTGCCACAGGCGGTCCGTTTTTTCCGGCTGCAGTGACAACAGGCACATCATGTGCCCGTGCTCACACTGCTCACTTCTCACTAATGGAGAAGTTACAGCATGACGTCATGCCAGGTGAGAGTTGTAGGGGAAGGGAAACCCTTTAAAGAGAATACTTTTCTCTCTAGATTTCGCTTCTCTTTTTGAAACAATAGCAGCAACCAGGGCTGGACTGGCCGTAGCGGCCACCAGGCATTTCGCGGTCGGCGCCAGGGTGGGGGCCGGTTTTGCGCACCTGGGGGCCGATTTTGTTACCGGGAGTCGACAATATCGGCTCCCTGTAACTTAATCAGCCGAAAGCGTCCCTAGCAAACCGCTCTGCTGCACCCTCCAGGGGGGCCTGGCCCAGCAGTTTGCCAGGGCCTGTTTCGGTTCCCAGTCCGGCCCTGGCAGCAACATTGTCGTGGTGTCACCACAGCTTTAAGTGGAAGCTTTTTAAATATTATATACATGCCATAGTTGCTGCTTATTTATCTCATGCAACTAACAACCCTTGACAAAGCCAATAGCCCTGACTTGTTGTAGGTATGATGTATGTTACCAGTTGTATAATATCTGGATGCAATGACAAACAGCAAAATACAAGTCGGGAGGCACACTATTACACATAGTTTTAGCTTAGGTGTTTTAAGCCCCACCCTTAATTACATTGGCCATGCCCCTTTACGAGCCCGCCCAGTTTTTTCATCCCACTTAAAACCCTGGTCGCAGTCCTGGCCTCAAGTTGTGGACTGGCACCAGCGTGGCATTGTGCTCACGGCCTCAGTGCTGCTGGACTCACTGCATTGTTACAGGCTGCAGTGCCTGTTGAGGCACCATCACTTTGGTGGCGGAAGGGTTGGGGGTGACGGGCTTGTCATATTATGGCAGACCGAGTCGTTCAGACCACAAGTCAACATTTACGCGCGTTGTGCGAAGAAAGGGTGTGCGCATCCCCTCCGGTGCGGGTGAAATCGTAACTTTGTGTCCTCACCTGCCTGAGCCCCCAGCAGGCTGAGCCAGCCCCCACGCCCGTCTGCAAGCAGCGCGCGGGGACTGCACGCTGCCAGCTTTCTGTCTCTGTGTTAAATCAGCAGCGCTCAGGCTTGTTTTGAGAGCCCATAAATGCGTGACTTTCCATTTCAATGCAGGGATGAGGACCACCACACTGAAATGCGTTAGTCTGCATGGTACTTGGCAGGGCTGATGATGTATCATTTAGTAAAATGCGTGGTATGTAAACGCACACTGCATCTCTAACTTGAATTACTTTTCGGTTTCCTGCATTCGTTGTCGAGAAATAAATGTATGTTTCTGAATGTAAAGTTAACATCTTGAATGTAGGCTCCGGTAAGGACACAGCTCAATGTCGGTTTTTAATTATTGGCGATGCTGAGAACTGGCAAGACATGTCCTAATTAAAGCCCTGATTACAAGGATGCATCAAGGACTTTGGGATCCTGACGTCTGCAACTCCCTGTCCCTTCCCACCTCCGCCACGCCCTCCCAGCGATCAATAGATATCACTTTAAGATCAAGCTTAACAGCGAGGCCATTACAGAACATTATGTGATCAACCTACAAAAAGATTTCGGGAGTACGATTGAAAGGGGCTTTTTTGCTCCACGCATGTATTAGTGGAGAGAAGTACAGGTTTTAATTTGGGAGTTGTGTGCTTCCACAGAAAAAGTGCAAATCCCCCTAGAGCTGTCATCATTTATCAAGTTGTCAGACCACCTTATCAAGTCAAGCTATTGTTTTTTCCTTCTGGACCACAACATGCCACTGCGAAGCTATATGTCTCCAAGATACATAAGGTGTGGGTTCATATCTTGCAGCAGCACAGATGGAAGAAGGGCACAGAGAAGGAATGTTTTGCTCTTATGCAGTCCAAGGCACTTCTCCCTTCCCTTTTCATAATAATCTTCAGAGATACCTTACCATGGCACTCTTGAGAGAATGGCGTTTATTATTTTGAATTACAGTTTAAGATTTATGGGCTGGAAAGATTTTTTTTATGATCCATGCCTCCCAAAAGTTAATTAGTTTGTTATTTAATTTTTAATAGCTAAATTACTAAAGCTATATTTTATTTACTTTACATTTGATGTTTGTATATTTATCAATTTACTTAATATACTGTAATTTTAAGTTACCCTTCCCTGAACCCTAAAAAGCCCTTACTTCTTGATGCTAATCATCTCTGAAAACTAAAAACCCTTCACTACTGATTAGTGCTATTCTTCCTTGAACCCTAAAAAAGACTTGCTAGCCCTTGATGCTACCCTTCCCGTAACCCTAAAAAGCCATTACTACCCATGAACACTAGCTTTCCCCCAACTCTCGCAACCCCTTAACCCTATCCTTCTCTAAACCCTACATAACCCCATACTATCGATTAATGCTACCCTTCACTGAACCAAGCAAAAACGTTACTACTCCTTAACGCTACCCATCTCTGAACCCTACAAATCCATTCTGCCCCTTAATGCTACCCTTCCATGACCTCTGAAGCCCCATAAATGTACACTTCCCTGGACCAAAAAAACTCCTTACACACCCTCAATAATACCCTCGCCTGAACCCTACAACCTCCTTACTACTTTTCCATCTGCAGTCATGGATCCTGCCTGCTAAAAGCTAAGGAAGCTTAAGGGTTAAATACAGCGAAAAATTGGGCATCAAATTACTGTTTCCCACGGTGAGTCCGCCATTTTCAGGCGACCCTCAGGGTTCCGTCTTTCTTGTTATCTATTATTTGTATCAATACCTCCCTGCTTGTGGTTATGGGAGTTCTGGGGAGGAGTGGCCATGTGATCTCAGGTATGCCATTATAAGACCCTTAGTGGAGTCAAGCAACATAGAAAGTTTAACTCTTTTAAAGAGTTAGAAAAATGTTTTAATGCATCAGTGGAAGCATTTTCAGGACTACATGCACTCGGTACATATTTATGCACAGCAGAGCTGTGTTTTCCCCTCACCATGGGAGCACACCAATTACAATAAAACAGTAATCAAGACATTATACAGGCACCCCTGTCTATGCTTAAACTAATGGGCAATACCAATAGGTCAGAGTTTAATGTGGTAAACTGTTGCACATTGCATTTGTCCATTTCTGTATTTGTATGACAGGCCTCAAAACATCTACTCGCCCACTTGCAATGGCAAGTCAGATTTGATCAGGCTGAGCTATGTTAAGCACCTACTGGTCCCTGGCAAATGAGCACAATCTGGAAATGAACAGGTTTTCTGTTCATTCAGAAAGTGAATGAGCAATAAAAATGCATGTAAATCTTGTTTTTATCTTGAAACATTTGATGTCTGTTCAAGGAAAGAGGTCGGATGTCAGTTTGTCTTTTTACTAATTGCTGCTTGGAAAAGTAGTTTATTTTACTTCCTCTTACTACAGTTAGAGCTTTTTGTCAAGTGAGCTGTCTGACGATCATTGTGAAATAAATGGCTGCAAGATGTCTTTTTTCAATAAAACATAACATGTAAATAGCTTGTTAATGACTAGTACAAATATCTAAAAATATATCAGGAATTACGAAAAGCACTTTTTTTGTGTTCGAGAAGTGTGATGCAAACAAAGATTTAAATAGGAGCAAAACAAATCAGAACACTATTTGGTTATGTACAAATGACAAATATTTACAGAAACTATTTGCAAACACTGTTTGCACACTATATAGTTTTATCAGTAAAACTGCATGGAAGTGGGAAATGTTGTGGCCCTTTCAATGTAAAATCTGCTGAATGCAAATGACAGGGTGCTTCCACATCATGCTTTATTTATGTGTTAATTAAAAGTGATTGGTTTTAAACATGATTTGAGACTCAAGCCTGCTCCCGCCCTGATGACAATGGTGTTAATGAACTAAGAGGCAAATTGGGGTTCATGTGTATCCCATAAGTGACTAGATTCGCACTATATATGGAGAAAAAGTTTAGTCTATTAAATAGTACAACAATGTTTTTTGTACAACAGACATGCTGAACTTGCATATTTGAAGGTATTCCCATATAAGATAATTAAGAAAATGACGGCTCAGTGAATTAAAATAATTGCCCAGGATCACATCATTTGAAACCAGTTTATGGGTCAGGATCATTACAATAGAACTGTTCTGTACTCCTCAAGATGGACAATGTGGCAGCGGTACGCTACGTCAATCACCTGGGAGGGACGAGGTCAAAGACACTGTCGGACCTAGCCCAAACCCTTTGGGAATACTGCCTAGCCAATCAGATCTCTTAATCAGCTGAGCATCTTCCTGGGAGCTCCAATCAGGTAGCCGACTTTCGCCATTGGAAAGATGTCAGCCTATGGAAGCTGAACCCAAGGATTTTTCAACAAATCCACAGCAGTTGGGGTCCTTTTTCAATGGACCTGTATGCGTCCCTGCTGGACTTCCAGCTCAACAGATATTGCAGCTGGAGGCCGGACACGCAGGCGACTGCCTTGGACGCCTTCCTACAGGACTGGAGCCAGAAGCAACCTTACACCTTTCCCCCCCTTCGCCATGATAACAAGATTGACAGCGCAGATGCGCAGGCAGAAGGCGGAGGTAGTGGGGATAACCCCAGTTTGGAGATCTCAAACCTGGTTTCCAAAGGTGATGGAACTTTCTTGGGATTTTCCAATCCCTTTACCCTAGTTTCCGGATCTCCTCCGGGATCCCCAGGACAATCCTCACCCGCTGGTCCTAACCTGGTCTCTTCGCCTTAAGCCTGGAGGGTTACAGGCGATGTTGGCAGGTCCCAGGCCTTTCGGCAGACGCTTCCGCCTTGCTTGCTATGGCCTGGGCATGTAGTACAAAGAAGTGATACAAATCAGCCTGGTCAAGGTGTTATGTTGGTGTCATCAACACCAAATTGATTCCTTGGGGCAGGCGTTGTCCATGTAGTACATTTTCTAGCGAACCTTGCTTCCCAAGGTGTCACAAATCGTTCGGACAATTCGCATAGATCAGCGATTTCAGCTGGTCATTTACCTGTGGATGGCCACCCTGTTGGGAAACATCCGTTGATCAGAAAACTATTAAGAGGAATTCAACTTTCGGTTCCTCCTGAACCCATGTACATATCGTTATGGGATGTTAAAGTCCTGTTCTTATTTCAGTCTTGGCCTCATAATAAATATCTGTCCAGAAAACAGTTGTCGGCAAAATTGGCTATGCTTCTATTCCTGATATTTTGTCGCAGAGTGTCGGATGTCTGAGCCCTGGATATAACAGGTACAGTGTTTACCCCAGAAGTTTTTTTTTTCATATTTCTCACAGAACGAATTGCAATTCTACAACTGTTTGTTATCTAGCTTTATGAGAAAATCTTAAAATTGTGTGTAGTTCATACCATTAAGGCTTATGAGATTGAGGCTGAAGAATTCTGCCCTCATGAGGAGAAACAATTTCTAATTGCACTCACCAAACCTCACAAAGCGGTTTCATCTCCTACGATAGCCAAATGGGTCAGGTGGATCATGAAAGAAGCAGGGACTGATACTTCCCATTTTGGGGCCCACTCAGTCAGAGGGGCCATGGCCTCAAAGGCGTTCTGCCTGGAAGCTCGCCTTGAAGATATACTTAATGGGGCTGACTGGTCAAATGATTCCACCTTCAAGGCCTCTTATTTTAGACCAGTTCCCTCTCTGGCAAGCATGGTAGTGGATAAGCTTTGAACTAGCCTAATCCTCACCTCCGGGACCTGACATAGAATGAAAAATTTCATAACTAACGTGAAGGAAAGTTTCAATTCTGTTAAGGACACGGAGGCGAGGATTAGCCCGCCCTATGAATTCTTGGGAAGGAATTCTCTCTGCCCCATCATTGAAGCAGTGGATATTGTTAGAGAATGGTTTACGATGCAAAATTTGATGTCATTTATTGTATTGTTAACACAATTTTTAATAATATTTATGTTATGATATATGGGAACTCTTTACCGTAGCAAATAATAGGTATCCCTTTGTTGCAGGGGCAGATACTAACAAACAGGAGCAGTATAAGTGATGAGTGACAGCCGTTGCAGGAAAAAAGAGGAATCTAGAAGGAGGACACTGGATATTATATGATAGACTGTTATGCCATTTGTTGTGTTATGATGATGTCACTCCCTATGGTTCATGGGAGTTGTAGTTTTTTCATGGATGATTTTATGGTATTTACAAACTTAAAATTACTCCGGCAGCCATTTTATGTGATTAAAAGTGAAGAGAGACAAGCCTAATCCTCACCTCCGTGTGCTTAATAGAATTGAAAATTGCCTTTACGCTAGTTAGGAAATTTTTAATTCCCAATTTTACTCTCCATCAGGTTAGGCTATTATTCAAGTTACATGAGCCAAGCTATTACCAAATCTCTTGTATGGCTATCAGGCCTATCCAGGGAAATTTCCCCTTTTATTGGACAAACTACAATGCAAAGCCTACAGAGATTGTTCAATCTATCAACATACACCTGTTGCTCGCGGTTACGTTTGCAGTTCGTTTTAACTGGGCAGGATTTCGAATGTAACACATCTTCCTTAAATACTATTACTGAATTCAGTGAGCCAAAACAGAAATTTTAAGAAGGCCCTTTAGGAGATTTATACTAAGCTGGATAACCCAGGGTCTCAGTATCTGAGAATGGTGGCCAAAGATATAAAAGTCAACATGGATACCCTAGATCGCTCTACAGTCTCCTTCTCGGGTTTAAACCCATTGTGAAGAAAAATAATTTACTTCCCTCAAGGAAGGTTGATCTCGATACTTTCCAACCAATTCCCTATGCTGCCTCATTTGTGAAATCATACAGATGAGAGCAACATGGAGCACGGTGGAGACGAGAAGAGCAGTACCTGAGAGATAGCTGGAAATCCACGCTCATTGAGTACTTAACCAAATAAGAAAATGTAGGTAATGAGGCCATGCTCCAGGGGAGTGACAAACGCAAGAAGAGGAAGGAAAGCTTACACAATCAGCCTTCGAAGCAGGATTTGTAGGTGCATTCATAGGTTGCTGTGTTAAAAGCATGCCATGTAATGCGTTGAATACATTTCTTATTCCCGCTGCATAGAAATTAAAAAGGTAAAAGGCAATCAAATATGAAGTTTATACAAATGTTAATCTGTCGAGTGAACATGTGCCCTAGGGTTTACAACAAGATCCTACCATAGAGTTCCTTTTCAAAGTTCACACATTGATTTCCATAGAATAGGTCGACAGGAGGATAGATCGCTTTAGACGGCATGTAAATATTTCTTAATCTTTTAAATGACTTAGCTTTACTAGATACTTAGATGCATGGTTTCATGCAAGAACAAGTTACAGGAGAGTAAAAAAAAAAAAAACACAAACATAGGCCGCAACTTTCCATGAAAACAAAAATCAAGTAATGAGTTGAAAATTGTTGTTAAAGAATTAAGAGCTTCTACATAAATTGAGAGCCATGTTGAATGAAAGGGCGGTGCTGGTGGTTAGCTTAGGGTACTGACTGTAGTGGTGGTGTTGCGAATGAGAATGGTGGTGGTGAGGGGGGGGATAGTGGTGAAGGTCACGTGATGGTGAGAGTGGTGGTGGTGAGGGTGATGTTGACAGGGTGGTGTGGGGATGACTGTAGGTGGTGTTTGCGTTTGGTGTGGCTGTGTGTATTTGCGCTCATGTGCATAATATGTTTGTTTTCAGATGTTTAAGATTCCCTATTTCTCCCCAAAATATAATTTTTCCAAAAACCTCATGAAGCAAGCCAAGGGAAATATTGTAAAACAGCAACCTAAGAGACTGCAATCTTCGCATATGACATAATTTACTTGTAAAATCTGAACAATGAGACATGAAGTACCAAAAGGCTCATTTAATGACAGATGTGCCATGCAGAAGAATCTATAAATACAAAAACTAGTTATATTGAGGTTGATATGTACAACTGCTCCCCCTTCTAAAGACATTGCGGCACCAGAAACAGGGTCCTGCCTTTTATCCACCCCAACTTGCCAGGGAGCGTTTAACCCCTACCCCATTTGCCTCGCTGCCCAATTACCCAGCATGCATCATCCTGTATACATTATGCATCAGCAGAACGTTACATTGTGGGACTTGTAGCCTTCCTTGTACCTTTTCAATGATCATCTCCACAGAGACAAAGAGATGCTTATTAAAAGGCAGTTCTGTCTAAAGTGTCTACACATTATGTCCCCACTTGGTAGCTTTAGGCTGGGGTACATGAATGTCTTGAAGGTTGTTAAGTCGTGCCTGTGGGCTGGTAGGTGGTGAGAGAGAGGGCTGCCTTAGGTCCGTCACAGGTGCCTTGGGATCAAAGAGTCACAGCTAATATTCCTCCTCTGTCTGACCCAACAATGCCAAAATTGCATTGGTTCCCACAAAACCCCACATGAAGTACTTTTGCTTTATATAAAATCAAAAAAAGGGAAAGGTGCTAAACATTGCAAAATGTTTGTGGGCAGGGGGTCTGCTGATAACCAGGGAAAATGAAGTGATGTTGAGATGGTTCTTGACAACTTAGCTATGACAAGAAATTTCTCTGCCATTTTGATAACACTACTGTTGCAAAAACATGGTGTATTGTATTTTACCTGCATGTAAATAACACTGACTCAGCGTTCTTAGGAGTTGAAGCATTTTACAAAGAGTAGCATGCTACTCCAAAACGCAAGGTTAGTGGTTTGTACAGTAGTTATTGGTTATTCATGGTTACTGGAATTACTGTTGTGCTCTCAAGCAAACCACCCCATGCATTTACTCCAATTTCCTTGTGGCAAAATAAATTAATGGGATCACTGACCCTTCAAACACATGGAAAAGAATCAGTAAAAACAAATGGAAAAAAATGGTGTTGGTTTTTATGTCTCACTAGAAAACGTTGCCGTGTTTCACTTTGCTATACCGTTCTGCTGCATGTAAACAACTTTGGCCTTACACTTCTGTTATCTCAACTACAGGTCATGCCTCTCTTCGGTATAGAATGCATCTGTATGCACCCTGCATTGCATAAAACATTATTTTTTTAACGAGTTTCTCTCTGTCGTGTGGCTATAGTTTTCATGTCGGGTTTATCGTGTGATCCACCCAGGTTGTTAGTGTAAGTGAAGTCAATTGTCGCAGACAACTTCACATCTAGGCAGTGCCAAAACCAACCTACGGAACGAGTCAGACAGCAGGGCCATTAAGTGTCAAAATGTAGCTCCTTTTAATACCTGCGCAACAATTCAGCTCACATAAAAACGGGTATTGCATAATGCATGAATGTTTAAGAGTGCTTCCGCTTTACTGGCCCACTCACACTCACGTCCTCCCCCTCCAAATGTGTTTTTATGGTACACTGATGTTTACGGCAAGAATACAATGTTTGAAGACAACTAAAACCTAAAGTTTAAATATAAAAAAACAACCCAAACAAGCACTGAGACCATAGCTCATGTATCCTGGTTTTGTAAACAGCTGCTACAATGTCTCGAAGAGTGTCATGTGCCAGGGGATATCACATTGGCATTTCAGTTTTCGAAACACGAGCTCACTCCAGTGTACAGGTTGCGCCGCGCATAGAAATCCAAGACCGGGCGACGAATGCAAGGGAGGCTGCCGACTGGAGCCACTGAAGCCCACCAGGCAGCCTAAAGAGGCTCCTACTTCAGTTTAATTATTCGCATTATCGATGCTGGTTTCTTTGCAAAATACGGCGTTGGGTAGATAAAGTTTGACATTTAAGTCGACTTTTAAGGACATCAACAAAAAACCCACAAACCTGGCAGCTTCAGGTGTGCTGGCGCGACTTGTTTCAGGCTTTCCCAACTCCGGAGCCACACCTACTGGCACGGGACCATAGGTATGTATGTGTACACTCAAATGCCCGCCAGCAATGAGCCGCCCGCCACCATAGCCTGTTGTTCTTCTCGTGACCTATGCCCAACTTTACACGGCACACTGTACATTTGATATCATCGGGCCTGCGGAAGAGGACTCCTGCCGATCATCAAAGCCCAGCGAGGCGGCGTTATACCCTCGCGGGCGCCATGGAGACAGTTTCACCTTCCCTTTAATGACACTCACCCTCCAGAGACGTCCTCTATGCAGTGTTTCTCCACCCGCCTTGTGGCGTTGACATAAACTTCTTGCAGCTATTCCACAAAACCATTGAAATATCAGGGTTTCTTTCTAAAATTCATTAGTCGATAACACCTGGAATTATTATAAGTAAGAAAAATACCTGTGCCAAGGACCTGAGGAGGGGATGCATGGCAGCTGTGGCAAGCTGCAAAGAACGCCTCCTAGGCAGAGGAAGTTGTATTTCTGCTAATCATATTGAATGGGTGTGCCGAATGCACTTGCAGGGCACTTGAGGGTCCCCAATAATATTAGACTGGGCTGGGCACCCTCTATTCTCAATTATGTCTGCCCAAAGTACTGACTATTATTCTGGTAGGGGTAACAAAATACAGGGCAACCAACTGTACTTCAAGAGACTGTGAAATCTGCTATCGACATCTATCAATTCGAAGCAGCTAGTCACAACTTTAGTGTGTGTATGTATGTATATATATTTATTTTCACTGAAAAAACACAAAGGTTACAGGGACGTTGTAGTTCGGCTCAGATTTAACTAGTACAAAACAAGTGAAATTCAGCAGTTCTAGTTACCTGACCTAACTATAACTTACGCCCCGGCAATGCACTGCTTAGGACCTCACATATAGCATCACTCATGACATGGTCAGTGACATCACTGATGACATCATACCGTGAGTATGTGTTTCAATGACATTTCTGAAACTTACACATAAATACTAAGCTACTGCATAGGTTACTTACTATTCTTTTTCTACTACTGAGTGATAGTGTTACTAATATAGGTCATCTGAGTGGCTGTCTCTCTGTATCAGTGTGAAAGTGGGTGTCTAAGTGGCTGTATTGGTGTGTGAGTGGCTGTATGGGTGAATAAGTGGGTGAGGGAGAAGTTGTATGAGAGTGGCTGTATTGGTGGCAGTATGGTGGGTGGGTGCGTGGCTGTGTGAGTGGTTGTATTGTGGGTGAGTGGTTGTATGGGTGACTTAGTGGATGTTTGAATGGCTATATGGTTGTGTAAGGGGTGAGTGGCTGTGTGGATGAATAGTTAAGTGAGTAGGTGTTTGAGTGGCTGTTTTGCACAGTAAGTGTCATTGACTCTATACGCGAGTGAGCGGGCGTGAGACTGCCTGTATGGATATGTATATGGGTATGCAAGTGGTTTTCTGGATGAGTGAATGGATGTGTGAGTAGCAGCATTGGTGAGTAAGTGGCTGTATGAGTAGTGCATGGGTGGGTGAGTGGCTATGTGATTGAGTGAGTGGGTATTTGTGAGTAACTGAATGGAAAGGTGAATGTGTGTATGAGATGCTGTATGGGTGTGAGAGTGGTTCTGTGGATGATGTCATCAGTGACATTTGCGATGTCAACAGGTATGTCAAACGATGGCACTGACCATATCATGTGTGATGTAATATGGGAGGTCATAAGTAGTGCATTGCGGGGGTCGTAGGCTATAGTTAGCTTAGGAAACTATAACTGCTGAATTTCACTGGCTTGGTACAAATGAAAGCTGAGCCTAAGTAGAACGTCCCTGTAACCTTTGTTTCCAGTTAATTTCTAAGGTTTTTAAAATTTCATTTCCTAACTGTAACTTGTGACCTTTCAGAGTGGGTGTGTGAATGGCTGTATTGGTCTGAGATGGGTGTGCGAGTGGCTGTATTGGCTGAGATGGGTGTGCTAGTGACTGTATTGGGGTGAGGTGGGAGTGGTAATATTGGTCTGAGAGTGGCTGCGCAAGTGGCTGCATGGGTCAGAGAGTGGTTTTGTCGGTCTTCGAGGGTCTGAGAGTGGTTTTGTGGGTCTGCGAGGGGTTTTGTGGGTCTGCGAGGGGTTTTGTGGGTCTGCGAGGGGTTTTGTGGGTCTGCGAGGGGTTTTGTGGGTCTGCGAGGGGTTTTGTGGGTCTGCGAGGGGCTGTAGGCGCGTGCGAGTGGCTGTAGGTGTGTTGTAATGAATGTGCTTTTCACTAAAGGGACACACCCAAACCCTGCACTCCCTCTTTGGATGCAAATATACCACTGCACCTTTAAATAACACACACTTTGAGCAGCACCCCCTAAAGACTAGAAAAGGACCCAGCACTCCCTTTAGGCGAGGCAAGAAAACAAATTCAGGTGCATTTAAAACCCACACACACACAAGTTTACCACTGCACCATTAAATAATACACTTTGAGCAGCACCCCCTAAAGACAAGAGTAGGAAACAGCACTCCCTTTAGGCGAGGCAAGAAAACAAATTCAGGTGCATTTAAAATAACACACAAGTTTATTAATGAACAGTAGGCCAAATATATCAGTAAATGCAGATTCCCAAATGTCAAGTGAACAATTAAATGAACAATTGAAATAAAATGCAGTATATACAAATAGAAAAGAGTAGAAAATATATACAAAATGGTTAGGTACACCTCATCGATTAAATTTGCATCATCCTTGCCAACTCAAGCTGGGGAAGCCCTTCAACAGCCCAGGAAGTAGTTCAATCAGGACTCAAGTTCCGTCACCTCCACAGCAATAAGTCTATTCTGTGGTGAACTTCCACCTGGCCCTTGAAGGTTCCCAGCTTAAATATCATTACTAAACGTGAGGCGAAACTTCTAGAAAACCTCGCCACCTTCTCATTAGAAACAAGGCCTTCCAGAGTACAATAAACAAAAGCAATCGCTCAGAAAAAGCACTGCTGTGCATGCAGAAGCAAGGCTAAGTCAGAAAACACAAGGACATGAGGCCATGTCAATGCCAATAGTAAGAGCTCATAATTCTCACCAATGTACAACACAATGCACATGTGTGCATCACTGCCCACAACACTGCACTTCGAAACCAAAGAGTACATTCCACACCTCTCTCTCCCTCTCACGCTTTCAAATGCACATCCCACACCTTCTATTCTTGGCAAGACTATTCTACTCTGTGCCAGCTCCCACTGAAAGACAGCAAGATTACAAAAAAGAGAAACAGGCATATGCAGGACCGTCCTACATTAAGGTAGGGTAAAATAACACAGTTAAAATGATGGTAGTTGGAGGTCATCATAGGGTGCCAATCCACAAGAGCACCTCTTTCACTACAGGTGTGCGAGTGACTGTAGGGGTGTGCCAGGGTGTGTCAGTAGCTGTGTGAGTGACTGCGCCAGACCAGAACCTCACCTGCCCCTTTATCCAACTAGAGTCTGTAGTTTTGCACAAAAATATCTACCCAACTGGAATACTGACTAAATACGAAGCGCTACCTTGTTCGTAAATGCCCAGTGAGTATTCTACACTACATCTGCGTAATGGGCCACAAGGAAATGTATCCAGTGACATAGTGAGCGTTTCGGCAATGAGATGGTTCATTGTGTTCAGAGAAATTACCAGAGCACATTCTGAAAATATTCTCCTAGGAATGCACATTTTTTGCATAAGGTTACAACTTGTACCTATTCTGTAAGACTGCACAAGCCCCACACCAGATCATGCATTGCAATTTATCCTCTGGACAACCTATCGCTCAACCATGTGGAAAAAACACACCATTAAGGGATGTCTGAGAATTTGCCAATACAAGAACGGCGCTATACTAAATGCTGATAACATAACCTGCAAATAGTCTAAAATGGCCCCTTTCAACACATTATGAAATAAAATTAGATGCAGTATGCCATTATTGTAACAACTACCCAGATACCCAAGTACAGTACTATTCTCCTTGGTTTTTAAAGGATTGCAGCCTCTTCATTGGCATAAAGTTTTATAAAAAATTTACAATACTATGCATCACATTGCCCGTGTTCAACCACAACAGCAGCAAACACAAACTGCGGTAAGAACATCACACCAACTCTATTTTTCACATAAACAGTAGGAGTGCTCTGATAATCATGTGGAGCCCACAGGTCTGATTCTTAACAAGGCAAGCGCACTCTTTCAGAGGTTGATGAAATAAGTATACGAGTTGTGTAATAATAGCCTGTGCTGTGTACTGTATTTACCAGATGAGGGCCAGGAGAGCACTGGGGTGGGGAAAACAGTGGACACCTCACCTCGAAAACTACACCACTTTGCAATAAGTTACGGCTTTTAGAAACCCATATAACATTTTTTTTTTTTTTTTTTTTTTTTTTTGAAACCGTTTATTACAGAATTCAAAAAATATACAAAGATGGGCCTACAACCTTCAGGCCGGCCGCTAGCAAACAGAAGGAGCATATGGTACAAACAATAGCGCGCATGCTGCGGCAACGGGAAATGCACAGGAGTTAGCAGCGTTGATAGCCACACCATCCGGACCCCATATAACGGTTTCTTTTTGATATAAATAACAACAAACCGGCTAAGGGGACGGGGCCGGAGACGGATCGGGCAATAACGGCGGGGTACAGATTCCCCCGCGGTAGGCGTTCCAGGGGCCCCATACTTTCACCCATGTCCCAGGCTTACCTCTCGCAACATACACCACCTTTTCCCGAAACATGCACCAGTCCATGTTGTCCTTCCAGGCCGAGACGGTCGGCGACCTCTGGGAACCCCACAGTTGGGCAATGTCGCGTTTGGCCACCATATATCCCAGAGTCACCCACCACGTCTGTGGCGCCGAGTAGTCGGTTGGTTCCCACACATTCAGAAGGCATCTCCTCGCTTCAGGCAGCAGCGACACACGCGTAACCACCCGCAGGACCTCATGCACACCACGCCGGAATCGCTCCACCTCCGGGCAGTCCCACAAAATATGAAGAAAGGTCCCCAAAGAACCACACCCACGCTTACACAGCCCGTCTACAGCATAGCCCATACGCAATAGCCTTGGCCCCGTGACGTAGACCCTATGGAGTATCTTGAGCTGGATGAAGCGAAGGCGGGCCGGTATGGCCACCTCTTTCGGGGAGGCCACCGCAGAGACCCAGTCCTCGTCGTCCAGCTCCAATCCATCGGCAACCCATGCCTCACGAAGGCTAGCTAGCAATCCCGCGCGGTCATTTATAAGTTTTTTATAGATTAGTGAAATCGTGCTTTCCGGTACATGTCCATCTAGCACTCTGTCCTCCAGAGGGGAATACTCCGGGATGGAGGCAACATCCGGGAAAACGGAACCTAGCGCATGACGGATCTGCATATACCGAAAGTACTCCTTGTCCTGCAACTGGAATTCCGTCTGCAGCATCTCGAACGTTTTGAATCCCTCCCTAGTCCAGAGATCACCCACCCTGCTGATGCCTATCATGTCCCACCTCTCGAAGCCCTTCAAAGTCCACAGGGTGCCCAACTGCTCAGATGCGTATAGTGGCGACGCCCGGGTCAAACGATCTTTCCACCCCATCGCTACATTAGCCGCGTGCCACACTCGTACCATGACACGCGTGGGGCCCGTCAGACGTGCGTCGAGCGAGCTGGAGTAAAGCGCTCGGTTATAATCACCATCCGGCAGTAACATCTTATCCATTTCAAAGGCCGGGTTTAGAGCGGCCCGTACATGCCGTGATTAATCGCAGCCAGCTGGGAGGCCCAATAATACCGTTTGATATCCGGGAGGGCAATCCCCCCCGTCATACCACGGGAGCGTCAGCTTCGCCAGGGCGATACGCGGTCTCCCCTCCCAGATCAGGCGGCGCTGCAAACTCTCCACTTCGCGGAAGTAGCGCGCCGGGACGACGTCCATTGTGTTCTGCAGAGCGTACAGGAAACGCGGCAGCGACATCATCTTAAACAATGCCGCCCGGCCGAGAGGCGAGAGCGGCAAGCGCCTCCAACGTGCAACATCCTCCTTCAGGCGCTGGAGGGGGGGGAAGCAAGTTCTGACTATATCGGGCCTCCGCATCCAGGGTAATGAAGACACCCAGGTACCGAAATCCCCGCGGGGCGATCTGGATAGGACAGCCCCGCGGAAGGATAGGATCCTCCCCAGAGAGAACATAGACGCACGATTTAGCCCAGTTGATGACAAGGCCGGAGTTAAGACCAAATGAATGCAATACATCAACCAGTACTATCAGTGATTTACGTGGGGAAGCCAGGTACAGGAGAATATCGTCAGCGTATAGAGGTACGCGGTCCTCATACTCGGGGGTCCAGCGGAGACCACGAATAGAAGGTTCCCACCGCAGCCACTCCGCCAGGGGCTCCAAGGCGAGCGCGAAAAGGAGCGGCGATAATGGGCAACCCTGCCGCGTGCCTCTGCCCAGCTCGAACGGAGCCGATACTCTACCGTTCACGACCACCTGTGCCAGCGGGCCAGAGTACAACAATTTAACCCAACTGATAAACCCAGGGCCAAACCCAAATTTCGCGAGCGTCGCCCAAATATATGGCCATTCCAGTGTGTCAAACGCCATAGTGGCGTCTAAGGACGCCAAGATGGCCGGCTCCCGTATGTACGGGACACGTGCGAGCACCCCATGCAGACGCCGCAGGTTAAGCGCTGTGTTGCGGTGGGGGATGAAGCCGGACTGATCCTGGTGAATCAAGTCACACACTACGCCGACCAGCCGATTGGCCAACACCTTGGCAAGAATTTCGGGCTCCGCATTCAATAACGAAATGGGCTGATAGGATGTAACTCGGTCCCGCGGCCTCCCCTCCTTGTGGATAATCACAATTGTAGCCAGACGCTGGTCTAGCGGGAGGGAACCCGTCGAGTGGGCCGCAAGGAACATAGCACGGAGATGTGGTGCCAGCGTATCCGGTCGCAATTTATACAACTCGATGGGAAGACCATTAGGACCCATGGCCTTGCCGGAAGCGACCGAGCGTATGGCGAGGGCAATTTCTTCAGAAGTTGGAGCGGCGTCCAACGACACTCTGTCCTCCTCCGAAAGGGAAGGCAGCGCGATATCTCTGAGCAGGGCATGGGAATCCTCTTCAGAGCGGGAGGACACCGGGGAATACACCCCACGGAAATAGTCTGCAAAGCAAGAAACAATTTCTTCCGGTTCAGTGACACACACACCATTCTGTTTCTCAATCAAAGGGACAACTCGACTCGCTCTCTCCTTTTTGTCCAGCCACGCAATCAATTTACCAGCCTTATCACCCACATCGTACAGTCTCCCCTGTTGCTCTCTACTGAGGCCCCTGGCCGCCTCCGTGACTAGGGCCTTATAGGCCGCTTGCTTGAGTCGGAGAACATGTAATTTATCATCCGTCACCCCATATTCTAGATCACCCTCCAACTCGGTTATCTCAGCTTCAACACGGGTCACCTCCTCCTGCTCACGCCTCCGGGAGTGGGAAATAAGGGACAGGGCCTCTCCCCGGAGTACCGTTTTGAACGCCTCCCACAGTGAGACCGCCGACGACACAGACCCCACATTCTCGTCAAAGTAGCGCTTAAGGGATTTAACCAGCTCCGCGCGAATGGTGGGGTCACGCAGGTACCAGGGATTAATCGGGGCCACCCTACCCTCTCCCCTCGGAAGAATATCAAAGCGCAACAAGAGCGGGGAGTGGTCCGAGATACCCCGTGCCAAATGGCTCACCTCCCCCACCCTCCCCACATGAGCCGCAGGAACCAGGACATAATCTAGCCGCGAGAGACTACCATGAGCCCCGGAATGGAAGGTGTACTGTATCTGCGTGGGATGTTTCAAATGCCAACAATCCACCAGCCCCAAGGTATCCAAGAGGCCAGGCAACCACGCCTGGGCCCGGGGGAGATCCCTAGGGGGGTGACGGTCCGCCGTTCCGGAAACCACAGCATTAAAATCCCCCCCCCACCACTAGAATCCCCTCCGGAAGGCCAAGGAGGAGGCGCCCTAGGTCCGCAAAGGTGGTCGTCTGCAGCCCCGGCGGGATATATACTAACACAAAAACGACCACTCTGCCCTCCATTCTGCCCACCAAAACCGTGTAACGTCCCCTGTCGTCATGGAGCACCTCATCAATCTCCAACGGGAGCAAGTTCTTAACCATAATGCCCACACCCCTTGAACCAGACGTGAAGCCCGAATGGGCCACAAGGCGATAGCCCCATCGATTCACAGCACGAAAGGAGTTGCCAATGAGGTGTGTCTCCTGCAGAAAAACTATATCGGGCGAAATTCGCTTCAAGAACTGCAGGACCACACCTCGTTTTATCCTGTCCCCCAGTCCATTAACATTCCAGGACAACAAACTCAGTCCCCTACCCCCCATCATAAACAGAAGCCATCACTCGTCCCCCAGAGAGCACTTTAGAGATAACACAATGATACATTTGCCTTGTGGTGTAAACGAACAACACCCCACCCCAACCCCCCCGCCCCAACAAAACTCCCCCCTCCCTGCACCCCTGCACGAGCCCGAACGGCCCCCCCAACTTGCAGTGTGCCTGTCGCCCCTATATAATGAAACTAGCTAGACCCCCTAGAGGAGGAAAGAGTATCCCTTCCAGACCCCACCCAACCTCCATGGGAGAGGAAAGAACAAAGACAGAAGCTTGATCGAAAGTGGCATCATAGTCGTCCAGAGTGAGGACCAATATCAACCCCTCAGGCCCGATCCAGTGGGCCATCTCCTCCCGCCGCCCCCCCCCGCCATCTCGATCACGATCCCCAGACAGAGTATCCAGCCAGTCCCCGGCCGCTTCGGGACGATCAAAAAAGTGCGTGCGGCCATCCACCTCCACTCGCAGCTTGGCCGGGAAGAGCATGGCATATTTCAGGTTCATGTCCCGAAGTCGGCGCTTGACGCCCAGGAAGCTCAGTCTCTGCTTTTGGACCGCTTGGGTAAAATCAGGGTAAAAGTTCACCTCCATATTTTCCAGCTTAATCGGCCCTTGCAGTCTGGAGGCTTGCAAGATCGCGTCCCTGTCCCGAAAGTTAAAAATCCGGGCAATGAGAGGTTGCGGAGGGGCTCCGACCTTCGGCCTTCCCCCGGGAACTCTGTGGGCCCTCTCCACGGCAAAAAATTTACTCAGTCCCCGAGGCTGGAGATGGGTAGCGATCAGGTCTTCCACAAATAGATCCACCGCCGCTTCCTCTCGTCCCTCGGGTACCCCGATGATGCGGATGTTGTTCCTCCGGGCCCGACTCTCGGAATCCTCAAGGCGCCGATCCATAAGTGCACTCGCCTGACGAAGTCGGCGCACCTCCGTTTGTAGGGCCGCCACCTCAGTCGTGAGGCCCGATGCGGTTTGGGCCAAAGAATCAACCCGGTCGTTGGTCTTAGAGAGATCAGCCCTCACCAGGCCAACATCCACGAGGACCGCGTCGATCTTATGTGCCAGGGTATCGAACCGCTGGCCCACCGATGCCTTCATCTCGGCAATGGCGCCCATGACGTCTTGCAGAGTCAGATCCGTGGGCAAGTCCGGGGCATCAGAAGGGCCCTCAGAGGACTTGTGTGGTCCGCCAGGAGATCCCCTCTGGAGGGTATAGTGGTCCATGATGTTGGCCTGATGTACGGCGCCACGCCGGGTCGACTTGGTCTTTGATCGATCTCCATCTTGTTTCGTGGCCATCACCGCAGTTCTCACACTCGCACCAGCGATGCCGCAGAGGGCAGGCAATCGGGGCCACGAGCTCCGGGGGGGGCCACCCCAGATCAGCGGGGTGGGTCACAGCCGGCAGGCAGGCATGGTCCCCCAGCGAGGCCACACCAACGCAACGAGCTCCGCGATCTCACTCGCAGACAAGGCGAGGGGGTGCGAAAGTGAAAGCGAAAGTGCGGGGTACGCGACCCGCCAGGCCCAGCCCGCCGTTGTTGTTCACTTTGCCACCAGGTCACCCCCCCAGCGCAAATCCGGGGTCCGGCAAGGAGAAGGCCGCAAACTTCAATCGGTGCTCACTCCGGCACCCGAGGTCAGATTTGAGAACGAGAAACGGGTACCACCTCAGCTCAGGCTCACCAACACAGTCCCCTCAACCGAGGCAGGATGAATTCAGGATAAATGTAGGAGGTTGCGGAGGTCCTCGGGAGCCTCGCACCTACGCGGCCATCTTGGTTGCGCGCTAGGCTCCTCCCCCCCCATATAACATTATTAATAGGACACATAGTAACACCTTTCACTTCATGTGGATATAAGACATCTTATCTGATAATGTGACTGCTGCAGAGACACATGTAGAACTGGCATGCATATCGTAAGGTCAGCACCAGGTAGGAACGCCCCTGCCCCTCCACACACACTGTTCTGCAGCACCTCATGCTTTGACGCAGGTACCCGTTTACTGCACTATGATGGAAAGTTAAGCGCTAAGCCGCCCTTGTCAGCTTTACATGAAGCACTATATAAATTAGACAGTAAAGGTTGGTTTAGGCTGTTTTGGTCGAAACAGGGAGCACACTTATCACTGCTGGGTGACCACACATGGCATGTACAGTACAGCGGATTTTAATCCCCTGGACCCACCCCCAGGACTCTGACGAGTCTTGGGCATGAATCCAGGGGATAACACTGCTGGTGGGGAAGTGGTGGGCACTCCCTTCACTGCGCATGAGGGTTTGGCCAGCTGTCTCAGGCCCACGAAACCCTCATGCACAGTAAAGCTCTCTCCAGCCCCAGCTGCGTTACTGGGGCCGGAGAGAGCAGCCACAGGGTCCCAGTCTGCTTGGGAGTGCAAGTTGCCAGTGCTCAGGACAATACTAATGCTGCTTTCATACAGCATCAGGATTGGACGCTGCGTAGCCTGGGAGCCTGTGTCCAGATGCAGGAAGAGCACATTGCGGCGGAAGACACTGGCGGCATTAAGGTAAGGGTTTTTATTTATTTATTTTTGCGAAAATGAAGGATCAATCATATAAATTGGATATTCAACATACACACACACCCGCACCCCCCTGCGCTTCAGTAAAAACAAAACTATAGTCTCTGCAACTGAAAGGGGAGGGTCCTGTGCACTGCAACAAGAAGAACCATGTGTCAAGCAGGGCCTCCTCCAGGAGGCACAGACCAGTGTGGCAGAGAGAGAGGGAGGAAGAGAGTGTGAGGAAAGATGAAAAAAGCTGAAAAAACAAAGAAAAGTGCAGTGAACAGATCAGAGAGGAAAGGAATGCAGGGCAGGAAAGAGCGAGGAGGGCAGTGGAAAGACAACGGGGGCGTCCCGCAATCTTCTTCTCCCAGGAGCAGCTCTGAAAGCCACTACGGCATCGAGGTGACTTGCACAACATCCTGGGCCATGGTGAAACAAGCCATCCCGGATCTCTGCCGTCCTGCACATGTGTCTGCCCAGTGCCACAAAACCTGGACAGCCCCAGGGCCATCTTGTAATGCAGCAAATCCTCGTTAGGAAGAGGGAGCCTTGAGGCGGAGGAGCGTCGCCCCACTGCTATGCAGCAGTGAAAGAAAGGAAAAATAAAATGATAATAACTTGATGTTATTTTATTTGTTCCTCCTGTGGCAGCTTTGCAGGCGGGCTGCTCTGCTCACAGAGCAGAGCTGAGGAGGAGTGGTGAGCACACTGAAGTGCCCACAACGCTTTGGTCGGCCCTCTGGGGCCGGCTAAAGCATCATGTGCACTTAGAATGTTCTCAACCCAGGCTGTATTACAGCTTGGATGGAGAACATGCCAAGGCTCCCATTCCTTGTGTAAGCGCCAAACCATAGCGCTCAGACCAATCACAACGCTGCATTGCAGCGTTGTGATTGGCTCAGAGGAGTCTGGCTGCTTCCTGTTCGGCCTGACATGAGGAGGGACGCGGCAGGAGGTAAGTGAATTTTTCTTTTTTAGACGCCTCCTACGCCCACACCCCAGATCCGTGCCAGCCACCATAGAGATTGAATAAATATCATGAAGGCATGAGCTGTAGGAAAAACTACTCAGTTGTATCCGCACCCGGAGGCCCGTAATTTATACACTACAAGGAACAAATGCATGAGGCCTGATTCTGCTGAGGCAGTGAGTGCTGGGGGCTGTGTATGCAGCCATGGGCTGTTTCTGTCCGTACACGGCTCGGGTTGCAGGACTTGCAGCCAGAGCAGCGCCTTTCGGTCATCCGACTTGAAGATCACACTGCGGCAGTAGAAATTAGAGACTGTAGACTCTAGAACTGCTAAGAGGCAGAGCGGGTAGCATTGCTGGTGGGATGCCCAACTAAGAACCAGGCAGCAGTAAAATATTCGAGCCAGTGTATGAAAACACCTGGGTTTGGGTCAAAACAAGCGTCAACACAGTGTCCTCTAAAATTCCTACAAGCAACTGGCTTAAACAGGGATGTGTACTAGCCCCCCTCTTGTTTAACCTTTACACAGCAGACCTGGGGGCTGCTCTACAAGGTGCCAGTCTAGTATCCCCAAGGTTGGGCAGGGCGAGGCTTCCAGTACTACAACACACAGACAATACAGTAATAAAGGACCACACCAGAGAGGGCCTTCAGGGAGCCTTGCATGCACTGGATCTCTTCAACCAGTACAACTATCTACTAGTTCATCAGGGGGAAGACCAAGGTAGTGGTGTTTGGCAAACTTCAATTCAAAAAGGCAAGCAAAATGGCATATGTGAGAACTGCAAATTGGCACATTAACAGCCTACAACTACCTTGGGGTCTGGTTCTCAGAAAGGGCCAATTCAAACATTCATGAAAAACATCTTAACTCGAAGGCCAACTACGTTATTCACCTACTAAGACAATTGAGTCACCATCTGTTAAGTTCATCAGCCAAGCCAAAGCTAAATTGTTACCTGCCATCTGTTATGGTCACCTGGCTTTTCCTGGAGCGCTGGACAACAACACCAGCGGATTCAGAACGCAGCTGCACGACTCATCCTGGACATTCCCCGACCCAGCCACATCTCTGCTCACCTGAGAGACCTGCACTGGCTTCCCGTCAGCAAGAGGATCACCTTCAGACTCCTCACCCACGCACACAAGGCTCTCCACGACGCAGGCCCTGAATACCTCAATACCCGCCTCACGTTCTACACCCCTACCCGCCAGCTCCGCTCCGCCAGCCTCGCCCCCGGCACCGTCCCACGGATTCGCAGAACCACCACCGGAGGAAGATCTTTCTCCTACCTGGCGGCCAAGACGTGGAACTCCCTCCCTACCCCCCTTCGACTGAGCCAGGACCATCTCTCCTTCAGGAAGCACCTCAAAACCTGGCTTTTCGAGCAGTAGCGGCACCCCCCCTCCCAGCGCCTTGAGACCCTCGCGGGTGAGTAGCGCGCTCTACAAATGTCCTGATTGATTGAATTACAACCCAAGCCAATGCATATAAATCAGTGCTGCTCGTTCCACGGTCAGCAAGGAAAACAAGGCTGAGACTGGAGCTCGGCCTTGGGAGGCCTGACTGGACATGCCAGGGGGACCTGATAAAGCTATACCTCAGGACCTAGAGGGCACCAGCAGACTCACTTAGATACCAGTTTTTGCCGAGGCAGATGCAGCCTGGCATGCCAGCCTTGGCCAGGCTATAACCATCCGGAGGACAGAGGCAGCAAGCTTACAACTACCTGAAATTCCTCTATCCGTTTGGAAAAATGCAATGGGCAAGCAGGTTTTGGAAACATTGTTCATTCAATACATCGAAACCCTCTGCCCTAGCTCGATAACAGAGCCATTAGGCAAATCATACATTCCGGGAAAGGCTCAAACCTACTTACCCAAGGCATTGACAATACAAGTCTGAAGGAAAATACTCTACATGAGATTTACCACTATACATCACAGAGTTTACCTCAACTTGGGCATGCAAGGGGCAAAACACAGAGTGTAGGCTATGTTCCGTCAGTGTAGGCTATGTACCTCCTGTGCTGTTGCCCTAAATTGAATAATGAGCATCAGCGTGTTCTTCGTCCGATAATCATTGCAAAGGGGGTAAGGACCTGTAGGGAGGCTTCGACCCTTTGCGTCACCGAATCAACAACAAGAAACCTAGCAAGACTGGGGAAATGTACGCACTCAATCAGGATCGCCATAAATGAGGCGTTACAAGGTGATGCCACTCCTGTGACAGACTAATGACCACTCATTTTTATAGGGATGCCGCATTTTAGAACACGTTGATGGCTGTTGTGTGGGTCACTGCCAGGCACTTAAGGGGACCATCCTTTTTATTCAAGTTTAACTTACTAAACCAGACTTAAAAGCCCCAGTATTTATTTGTTTTATCAAACAAGTAATTACAAGCAACCCTGAGAATTTGCTCAAATGAAATAAGGGCCAAAGGCTGATCATAAGGACGAAGAAATTGAAGTGGAGGGGCGTTTTAAACAATTGTTTTTCTTTTGACTATTATTAATCTAACAATTAAAAAATTAATTCATTCATACTCGAACCAGAAGTAAAACGGAGTCAAACAGGACCACCTGAGTGCCTAACTGATCTGACGTTGTAATAACTGATAAATACACACGTCCCAAAGTTAATAACCTGGGGCCAATAGAACATGCATATTTAACCAGAAATCATTCTACACGCTACTCAATCAATAAAGCTCAAATGCACAGACGAAATAACTAACCAAATTAAACACAAGTTTAAACGCCCATCAGTGCGACTGATAAATAATTAAAGCGCTTTTCTTCAAGTATTGGTCTGACATCGCATATATCTAAAGTGTATGCACTACTAGAATGAGGGTGTTCAGGGCCATCGGCAATATGTAACGAAACACACCAGGCATCAAGTGAATAAATGTGACAACACAGAACGTATAAGCAAGTGGACACTAAAGCCCAATTTTGTGGTAGGCTTGGTGAATTTGATGACCAGGATCCAAAGGAAAACCCACTGCAAGCTGAAACTTTCAAATTGTTCCAACAGTGGCCAACTGCATCATTGTTGACGATCACAAAGCCAAGAAAGGGCTGAATACGTAGAAATACGCATTATCTCGACTACCCGGACAGTTGGGCTTAGTCTGCTTCACTTATGCTGGTGACAGAGATTATGCTGAGACCAGATACATGGTTGAGCAATTAATGGCTTGTTTAAATGCAGTAAAGCTGAATAAGCTCAACAGGGTAAAAACGGAAATAATGTTTATCAACATTAGCGATGCCTTTTTGGCCCTGCAAAAATGTGTATTTGCCATGCCCCAGTGTGTGTGCAGCAGCAGCAGGGTCGGCTTTGGCATTGCAGAAATTATTGATGAGCAGGTCTTTCAGAAGACGCAACCACACCTAGACACGCCTTTGCTTCTAAAAGTTGCTTTTTTGACTTTGTGCATCAATTTGCAACAGGATGCTATCTCCAGAGTTGGAGAACTCGCATTCAACACAACATCACCAGTCAGTGAATGGCAACACCTACCCCTCACCATTATAAGCTTTAAGCTACTGCTTTTTGCAGTTATCTTGAGATCTTTCCTTTCACCAGCAATATTCACCATCTGCATCCACCCTCTGACAACCACAGTCGAACAGCTTCCTTTGCTTGCTGCACTAAAGCTGACGACCCACACATTAGGCTGAGGACTGAATTTAACAGTTCTGTCATCGCTGAGATAGTGAGAGGAAAAGTGGGACAATGATGATAGACCCTGGATACTTGGCTTTCTGGAAAGAGTATTTGTTCAACCCTGGTTGGTATAAGCGGATTAAAATCTTTTTAATGTTGGATTTCATATTATCTTTGGTTACCTGAATCAATACCATACTCAAAGCCCTTTTCTACAAATTGAAAATAAACATTTGGCTACTGTCCTTCTTATAGCATCTGGATAAAATCACCAAGGCAGTCACAAAATCTAAATTAGGCCACGTCAATAGCTTGTACCTAAACAACGCAAATATCTACTGCATTGCCCGGAATGACCAAAAAGCAGCACAGAATCTGTGCATACAAGCCGTGAGGGAATAAACACCTCTCCAGTCTTGAAACTGTGCACGGGCTACAAACTAGACAGGAGAGAGCTTTTCAAGATGCCATGTGCTGCACATATATCACTTCTTGACATTCTTCTTCTTTGACCAAGTCTGATAGGACTTAAATGTATGTTCTGCAAGAAGCTCAAGACTTGGGCATTTCCTAAAATTTCTTTCTCACAGTACATTTGCTTTTATCATTCAATCATTTCTAACTTTATTTTCTCTCACTAAGATCATAAAAGTACATATTTCAAAAATAAGTAGTACATATTTACAAAGATCCAAAAATCAAATGGAATATTGTAAATTAAGTTTTATAAAATAACACTTCTAAAAACATGAAGGAAAAAATGAGAGCATCCAACAACTCTGGTCAGCAATATACAAAATAATAGGCTTCTTGGCAATTTCTTACACATTGCTTATTGTACTTCAACACCATATTGCAACTTTTGTTTAATATAAAGTGACCAGTGCAGTGCCAATATCACTAACATTAGGGACCATATCGGAACAAAACATCTGGCTTCCCGAAATGATAGGACTGTTAAAAACAAATACAAACTGTATTGATCGTTCCATAACACAATGAAAACATAAAAACATGTAAAACACAATCATACAGTTTACAATATTATTGGGCTAATCCCTACATTTGCGGCTAAGCAGGTGCATCTCGCGCCTCTTGCTTCTAACAATTAACAGGGCACAAGGCACGTACTCAACTTCCCACCAGCATTTGACCCTTGCTTTCTAGACACTAGGTATGCCTCAACCATAGTGCCGTTAAGTATTTTGCCAAAACAAACACGAGCACTCGGAATGTGTTGGTCTCAAGATTCTGAAGGCTTGCATCCATATATGTGCCAGGAAACATCTGTCGTTTTGGAGAACTTCCAATAAGCTCAGAACATATTAGCATCTATACTAGCATGATTTCTGCAGTCTGGAATGTATGCTCGCTGTACCCCATGTCCTGTGGACTGCAGATTGCATCTTTCCAGCTTCAGAAACCTAATGTGGTACTGGCAAACTTTAGACGTTCTGCCTTACCATTTGGGAGGCTCTTCTACAACAACATGGAATTGTTTTTGCATGTACGATGCAATGTAGATCAAAATACTGGTTGCATTTCTGTATATACAGAGTATTAGATACCATGTTTTTTTCTTTTCATGTATGTATGCAGCCTTGAGAAAGCCCGTTGGGCGAAACGCGCGTCGGCTGCGCTGTGAAAATTGGACATCTGTATGATTACCAATGAATAAACACAACATATCCAGTCATATCAAGAACGGATATCGATTGTTTTCTTTGTATGAAATTTACAATTAATGGACTATACCCGGAGAAAAGATTGATTTAGGGGTGTATGTTACTTTTGTGGTGTGCTGCATTGCCTTCTTAACAAATTTAAATCTTTGGAATCTTGTATTCTCTGAGATGACTATTACTCTTAGTGGATGAGTATGTGGCTATATGCTAGCACCCAATACAATCGCTTTGAATAATTCATTTCGTTACAGCTTATACTTTACGATGTGCAGGTCCTTATAGCATATCCACTGAAAAGTATATTTGTACTCTTCTACAACAACCTCTGTGGCCCTGCACAAATGACCTCTGTGGCCCTGCACAAATGACCTCTGTGGCCCTGCACAAATGACCTCTGTGGCCCTGCACAAATGTCCTCTGTGGCCCTGCACAAATGTCCTCTGTGGCCCTGCACAAATGTCCTCTGTGGCCCTGCACAAATGACCTCTGTGGCCCTGCACAAATGACCTCTGTGGCCCTGCACAAATGACCTCTGTGGCCCTGCACAAATGACCTCTGTGGCCCTGCACAAATGACCTCTATGGCCCTGCACAAATGACCTCTGTGGCCCTGCAGCAATGACCTCTGTGGCCCTGCAGCAATGACCTCTGTGGCCCTGCAGCAATGACCTCTGTGGCCCTGCAGCAATGACCTCTGTGGCCCTGCAGCAATGACCTCTGTGGCCCTGCAGCAATGACCTCTGTGGCCCTGCAGCAATGACCTCTGTGGCCCTGCAGCAATGACCTCTGTGGCCCTGCACCAGTGTTCTCTGCACCCCTGAAGCCTAGGTGCTTTTCTCCACCAATACCATTTTCGGGAAGGTCATCTCATATGTCTCAGTCCTAGATTTGCCTCATGTATGCCTTTGATACCCACATCTGATTGTTCCTTAACTTTTACCCCATTATCTTCTTATGTTTTTCTAATGAAGCATGACGTCCTGAAATATTTCTGGGTATTTTGAACCACTCAATTTTCAATTATTCCTTACAAGATGGACATCTGCTGGTCAATGTTACGTTCGAGTTCACGACACTCATTAGCCAGATCTGCACATCTTTCATAATCAATGACCAGGATGGTCTGTGTGACGCCCCAGATGTTAACCATAAGCATCCATGGATGGTATATCCTCTGCGTACACATTCATAAACCATTAACAGTCTTCATCTTCCCAGCTGTTTTGCTGGGGAACTTGAGCACTTAGCTATCCTGCGGCCTGACATTGTCAGAGGACCATTCTTACTGTACTGAGAGCTTCTGGCGGCAACTTCAGTTACAGCTCACCACTGTGTAAAACATTTTAATCATTTAGCTTTACCCTTTCACGTGGTGTCAAATTGAGTGGTTAGGTCTCCGACGCGCCAACACAGAACTGCTCTGAGAGGGATGTAATAGGCACAGTCATTTTCAGAGAGTAATTTTTATAATACAGCCCTCTCTCTGCATGCAACTTTCCGAGAAACCACTCAAAGGAATTTTATGCATATTTGCCAGTTAACCTCTTGTGAGACACAGCTCGACATATTGGTGGGTTAAAACATTTAGATTCGCAGAATCAAGACAAAATCTGAGATTTAATATTTCAGTTCATTTCAATGTAGATGCAGTGACAATAGACTTGGTTTTTAAATAAAATGCCTCCTCAGTCAATTAAGGGTTTAGGCATTCAATAAGTCGTCATACATCTACTCTATCACTCATGTCAGCACTCGTGCATCCATTCCATCAACCCACTGACTCATACTTGCATTCATCTACTTACACAACCACAATAAACTCACAATCTCAAAAACATATGCAAGATAAAATTAAAAAAGTAAAAGTGGAAAATGAAAATATGCAGTCACCTAAATATGTGGCCCAACGGCGAGAGCAGTCGACCTTGAAGCCGGAGGACCAGATTCTTGTCACGGCAGGGACGCTCAACCTCCTGTGATTCTGGGCAAATCACTCAATCTCCCCGTGCCCAACAAAAACGAAGGTGTCCATCTGTAATGCAACTAGTGCTCATGCAAAGCACTACGATACCTTCTGGTCAAGTTTGCGCTATATAAACCCCCCCCCCCCCCAAAAAAAAAAAAAACAAGCATTTGGACCTTATAAGTGTTTAGCCATGCATCATATTGTTCATCATATTATATTATCTATTAAAGAAATCACAGTTTGTGCTAAATCATCTATGATATGAATTATGCGGTGTGGGTTTGTGTATTGTTGAACTGCGTGGCATAGAATTGGGTGTTGTGATGAATTATGTGGAGTTTAATTATATGAAATATAATTATGTGGTAGGATTTGGGCTAAATTATATGCAGTGGCATTACGTGGAATTATGTCGAGTGGACACGGAGGGGAAACTACATGGTACACAAACAATGATGTGTGGCAATCAGGTTTCCCCAATATTATTCATTTGTGTAGTTACCAATTCAAGATCCTTGATTTGATCATATTAAAATCCATGTTTCCATCATACTTCAGATTTACAAAAAATGGCTTTATTTATGCTTACCCAACTGCTCATATATTTTGAATAATGTTTCATGTTTATTTACAGGAATTTAAATGTTGCTGTGTGTTTGGAAGAAAAACAAAAACGATACCCTTCATTTCACACACACCCAACACAGCAAGATTGAGTGACTACCGGCTGTGTTCTAAAGTGTGCGTGTGTAAGGGGGGGGAGGGGGGCTGGTGTGGAGTGGTAAAGTGAAAGAGGGAGGTATGCGACTGTGAAGGAAAGGAAGGTGATAAAAGTGTTTAACAGGGGTCGGCTCTGTCACGTCCCGTATAACAACACGTACATTCTTGTCAAAGTTTCCTTGGTCTATGCGGAGATGAGGGCCGTTATCTGGCGGAGCGAAGAGCTCATTTAAAGAGACACAAAGGTAACTTTCATATCCTATGTCGATGTGATTTCCGCAGCAATCCCATCCTTCCATATCCGATAACAGCAGCACCGTTCCATGGTGCTTAAGTGGCTTAAAACATCTTGTAGGAAAATGAAGCGATAGATGAAAGGGATGAGGGGCTGGGAGGAGTTAGTTATAGGATATGTGACTGTCTGCACGACAACTCAGTTAGCCTCCGAAGCCTTCTCAGTGAGCTGGTTCTTTGCCATGGAGGAGCAGACACAAGACAGGGGTGATTTATAGGGTGGTGGAGGGGGGGGGACATGCAGTGTTGAAACCCTACTGTGGATGAAACACTCCACTTCACAGAGGCATGCGCGCCATGTGCTTTGCTTACGAAGCATGACAAAAAGGTGCCCTTTATAATTAAATCAGCAAAAGCGACCCTACCAAAAAACAAAACAACTGCTATAAGTAGTTAAGAAAGTCACCGTCCCGTAGCGTTTGACTCAAAGGTGAACCCGGCAGCGTCTCTGAAAATAGGAAGTCTATTTCACCGCACTAGCAGTGGGCAGGAGCCACCGAAGAGCACAAGACTGCACTAACAGCAGGCAGCAATGGGCGTCAATACGGGCAGGAGAGAAGGGAGGAAGTCGCAGAAGAGCACAAATAGGCACGGACAGCAGCCTGCAACGGGCACCAATAAGGGCAGGAGAGAAGGGAGGAAGCCGTCTAAGAGTGCGAGAATGGATTGCGGTGTCGCACGGTGCCTGCGCCTACTACATAGCCAACCATTGTGTAAACGGAGGGAAAAAGGAGGCACTGCAACTGCTCGCTTCCGCAGGCAAAACGCAGTGGGATGCGAGGAATGCAGCGTCCCACGAGTGGTGCGCGCGCTCGTGTGAAATCTGACAAAAACAGATGGCACACTGCGCGCCGCTGCTCGTAACCGCAAGCCGTAGGCATTTTCACATGCGTGAGTCCAGAGCGATTCCAAGAAGTCATTTTCCTAGAGCAGAGCTTGCGTGCTGCGCTAGGCTCGACCTAAAAATAGTAGGCATATGCTTTCAGTGACAAGTTAAACTGAACATAGCATGTGGTCGTCTTGCAATGGAATTGTACATGATTTTTGTTGTTTTTAAGTTCCAGTGCAGCTGCCATGTTTAGAACCAATGTGTTGGCCATCTACCAAATGTAAAATAGTGAAAATAAGGGCAATAACATTCCATGCCAGAAGGCTAAAGGCCGTGGCCCAGCAGAATACAGCGCATCGCATATGAAATTAACATCAAGCAAGTAGCCTGTTAGCACTATCCGTGCAGCTGTACTAGGCTTAAAAAATATTTATAATAAGAAAGAAATGTGAGAAAAAAACTAAAAAGACTGAAGGACTGGCCAGCTAGCCCTGGCACTGAAGTGCACTTTTTTTAGGGGATATGCACATGGTCAGAAAAAAGTCATCGTTCATGGGGTATAGAACTTATGTCTGAATTAGCTGACCCATTGCTCCATGCTGAATGTTAACATGGATCTGAGCATATGTGTTTCTGCCATGTGAGGGGCAGTAGGTTTCTGATCTGAATGTATATAATACTAAAACAAGTATTTTTGAGAATACCTGGAAAAATGTGTAGTCAAAACACGTGGACTATTTTTTTGGAGGCTAAATAAAAATACTTCATATGTACAAGATTAGGGAGATTTTTTTGCAAAGAATATAGGACATCACCTGGGACTGTAGACCAGTATTTCTCACCCTGATGGTTAAAGAGATTTAGAGCATTTTTTTTAAGTGCTAGATCGTTGAAATTATAAAAGCTCACACAGATGCTTCTGTCCATGATACAATGGTGTTTGCACAATAATTACTTTGTTTGACAAACAGTATTTCAAACAAATCCAAGGTGTAGTAATGGCCACTTGCTATGCCCCTAGCTATGCGAATTTGCATCTGGGCTGGTGTGGTGGGAGTAGCAAGTGCTTTAGATGCAGTTCATGGACAGCTGGGAAAATCATGTCCTACTTTGGTCCAGATATATTGACAACCTCTTTGTGATATGAAAGGGTTCCATTGTAAGTGCTGTTAAATTTCCATTAAGAATAATTCTTTGAGTTCACATTTTACCAGCACAATCAGTGAAAGAAGGGTCACATTTTTTAACTTCACAGTGTATGCAAAATGTAATAAATTAGAAACTATGATTTCTAGGAAACCCGTGGTATGGAATAGAGTCTTATATGCTAATAGTTTCCTTCAACTTAATTTAACAAACAGTATACTCTTTGGAGAGAATTTAACGGTGATATAAAGTAGGATTGAAGCAGTCAAAGTGGTGGCGCAGCAAGGAAAAACTAGCAGAGAGACAAGAAGTGAGATGATGCTCCCTTAGGGAATTTGAGAAGGCTAAACTTAAGGCCAATACCAGGAAGCGTGAGGAGAATCTTTCTGACAGATGAGCAAAGAACAAAAACACATCAGAATGCAGGTTGATTACAACACTTTATAAAGAGGCGAGTGCCACTTGGAAAATAATATAGAGATGTTGGTACCTAATCAGGAATGGCTCGACAATAGGTCAGACTGTCGCTAGGAAACAAGAAGTCACCTTTAGAAAAAGGAAATCAGTTTGAGATATGTTAGTAAAAAGCAATCCCAAGATGGGGAACAATGTCAGCTGGATACATACGATAGAGTATTTTTAAAAAAAGCAATAAATGCAATGCGTGCCATTATGGCTTCAATAAGAAAAAAATGATTTCCCCCATTTGAAAGGGTACCCAGAAAAATCAAAGGAGCGCTTCACTGCAAGAATGAAATGTCCCCGTCGACTTTCCTACTTGGGAAGTACTATTTTGCAGGTCCATAAGAGGATTCTCCAGCACCTGAGAGCCATTAACAAAAAGAATAGGAGCCAACATGTACCCCGACATGGAGGAGAAACATCATAACAATAACAATAATGAGGAGCACCAGTACTACCCGATCGATTACATGGTAGGAGGAGATATAGAGAAACAGCTAAGGCGGCTTGAGTCACGGTATATTAAAGAGAGGACTCCACGGAAAAGGGTTTGCAAACACATTTGTAAGTCACAGTAGATGATTTAGTGTAATACGAAAATCCTGGCGGAAAAGAGGGTACCGGAATGGGGTCGTGATATGCAATCCATTTGGGTATAAAAATATCTGTTTTGACAGGTCATGGTGGGATAAATGATTCTAGAGCCGCTAGAGTAAAAAGGAGCTTTTGATGAGAGATAGAGTGACTGAATATTTTGCTGATGCCCCCCCCCCCTTCAGTTTGGAGCCTGACAGCTCTTCAGCTTTAAAAGACAGATAGATATAAGCTTTACATGATATATTTTTATTGTATGTTTATAACAAGATCCAGGCAGACAATTAAATCAGTCACACCTTCCAAAGATATTCTAACGAGTAATTACAGTGCAAACTTTCTACCCCCTAGTGTTTGTCAGAGCGGCTAATCAACACCAAAATCCTTGTGTACAAAGGTAATCCGTAAGATTTCATGAAACAAAATAGATGCCTGGAGGCTAAACAACGTACTACAACAATCCACCCTAAAAGCATATCAGCTTTAACATTTAGTGCATAATAAATAACTGAGGCCTATTGCCTTCGTTACAAATTCTATACAAAAAAAATCTGAACTATGAAATCTGGCGTAATGTATCCCAATGAAGCAATCAGGTTGGTAGTCATTATGATTGGCTTGTCATCATGACCTACGTAGACATATTGTATTGAGCATACGTTTTCCTACAATGCAACCATCACGTACATAGTAATAAAATTATGAATACGTACAAAATTAAGGTTTTCAAAACCATATAAAATCTCTCCTATGAGAGCTTAATGGGGATTAGCACACTACAAATCTTTTACTCGAATAGGTCACCAACACAAAACCCTTGCTATTATTGTAATCTGCAAGATTAAATTTAACAAATTATCTGCCTAAAGGCTTTGACAAAGAGTGATTAACACTCCCTCATTAAACGCATATTCCCTTTTACAAATGATTTTCAGAGTCAATCAGCTCAACTGGCTTTCTCGTAACTTTTCATAATAAACAGATCAAACCTATAAAATGATGTCGCTTTTGCCAATGAACCTATAAAGCCTATAGTCTTCACCATTAGATTGAAATCCTAACCACCACAGGCCTACTGAAGTGCACATATGCTAGCAAACATGCATACAGTTATAAAAATGACAAATATGAACACAATTACAGTTGACAAAATAAACAACCCCTCTCAAAAAAGCCAAACAATGACTAAATGAGGATTATCACAATGGAAATCTTCTATCCCGAGGGTTTGTCACAGAAGATAACGAATACCACAACCCTAGCCTATTATGGTAATATGCGAGATTGGATACATCAAAATGCTTGTCTACTATCAGTAACACAGGGTGATAAACCACTGCTAAAGGCAATTTAGCTTTAACATACACTTTTCACACTAAATAAGCCAAGCTTGACTTTGCCATAACGTTTTACAATAAAAAGAACATATGTCACAGGACATACCTTTTACCATTGAACAATCAGGCTAGCAACCTTCATCGTTGGCTGATCTCCATAACCAATTCAAACGACTGTATGGAGCGCAAGCTTTCCAACAAGGCAACCATTAGGAACACAGTCACAAAATTAGAAATGTAAGCAACAAAACCAAAGGAAAATACTAGGTCTCCTAACAGGCCCTAACAAGGATTATAAAAATGCAAAATTTGTCAGAGGAGGCAACTAACATTTAATCCTTGTATATTATGGTAACAATGAGATTCCATGTAAAAAAAATAATAATAACTCTGCAGTTGTTATTAAATAATCCACCCTTAAATGCCTATAGACTTTTAACATATCCTTTTCACAATAAATGAGGTCAGACCCACTGATTTGATCATAATTTTTCTTAATAAACATATCTTACTTGTAGCCCTGTAGTCCATTAGTGACTCAATCTCACCCCTAGTCCCCAAATATAAGCACTTCCAGGTACTGGGAGACTTCAATATTCATAAGGACAAACCGGCAGAGCAGGAGTCTCTCTCACTGAGGGAGTCCCTTGCCATTTTTAATTTGTCCCCTTATGTCTATTCTTCCAACGCGAAAACAATAATTTGATCAGGGATAAATATTCAACAAATCCTATACACTGATTGAAGATTGTCATAATGGTCAAAGCAAGACAAAAACAAATCAGAAGAAATGGGGGGCCAATTCCATGGTTACTACATATTCTAGATAATGTTTAGGGTTTGTGCAAAGCACGCGTTAATTATTCTTTGTTATGTAAAGCTTAATACCAAGAGTTTTAAGAACAGTAAATAACAGATTTCACCATTACCCAAATAGAATTGCGATGCATCAACTCCAGGAGGATGACAGACTGGTGTGGTCCCCACTGAGGCTTCAACTCGTGGCCCGCAGGTCACACCAGACACCAGCAGCAAGTTCTTGCCAGCTATAGAGATTAAGTGTCTGCGGAGAGCAATGAACTGGCATTAAAGGTGGTGTGTACAGTACTTTGATTCTGCTGTGCTATTTAGGGCTCATGACACTTCCAGCTATGCAGGTTTTGAAAGTGAGAAGGAGGCCACTGAAGTGCAGCCTGTCAGTGGGTGTTGGGAGGCGGACATTAAAGATCAGCTGTGACGGGAGAGTTTGCAATCTCCTCTATAGCAATGGGATTCAGAGCTCTGTCAGCTGGGGTGGGGTGCGAAAGTTTTAGGTAGAATCCAAGTGAACAGTCACACGTATAGGGGACACTGCAGATGACTGGGCAT
Organism: Triturus cristatus; assembly: GCF_964204655.1. Taxonomy (NCBI): domain Eukaryota; kingdom Metazoa; phylum Chordata; class Amphibia; order Caudata; family Salamandridae; genus Triturus; species Triturus cristatus. The sequence goes on from NC_140593.1 coordinate 430,540,255, forward strand.
CTGTATTAGACTCAAAATAATCTGAACATTAAGGAGGCGGGTTAAAGGTAGATAAGAGGAATTATATGGACAGATTATGTGGCATAGCTAATTAATTTACGCAGCAACCATAGTATGCAGCAGAATGCACTAAATTCTGTGGTATTTCAATACATTGTCAATCTAACACGCATCAAGAAAGTCTCGCAAAAATTGCACCTCATTAAACAATTAGAATGCAACTGCTCAGCAGTAAACGTGTGCAAATAGCCAGCCACTGTGCAACACCGTGTCTGGCACTTTTCAAAAATACCTCGTGTCACATGAAGTAGATGTTGAAATCTGTAAATTATGAAGCCGGCTGTGGATATGTGGCAAGTGCGTTAAATACACAATTATATGGAAAAGGGCGCCGCGTTGCTTACCTCCACTGGCCCTGCTTAAAGGCTTCAGACACTTGAGAAACAAACATAAGTAGGTATAGTGCACCTTTGGAATCAGATGCAGCAGTTTGTCGGAGATGATGAAGCGGGGTGTCCATGTTCTCCTTGCAGAGTAGAAAAAGCATTTGCAATGCAATAGGTCTCGCAGTTACGAGAATTTCAGCTATTGGCATTGTAAATACCAATGCCTTTTATTTATATTTTTAAAACAAAAACAAAAATAAAAGGCATTATTATTTGCAATGTCAATAGCTCAAACTCGCGTAAATGCGAGACCTATTGCATTGCAAATGCTTGTTAACACCCTGTCTCCTCCTGGTTTGAAGATAACCCCTTCTCCTACGATGTAGGACGGGTGTTGCGCACACAGGTCCCCATTCGTAAAGCCATTAGTGTAAGTCTAGTTGTCATGTGTAAATAATTTAACTACAAATATCCCCAAAGTCTTTTACTCAGGAGTCAGGACACACTTGCAGTATTCTCCACACTTGCGCCTGTCCTCAGACCGACCCGTGAGGAGTGCCGCTGCGGAGTGAGTGACGAGGGGTGCTCAGATGGAATGAGTGATTTGAAGGCGAGGCCCAGGGTCCCCGGGACAGTGGGAGGTGCGCCAAGAAGGTAGGCAGAGATAGGAATCCATATTTCATCCTGACAGGAAGGCGTTCAGTTATCAGCGCAGAATCCCTCACGAGACGTCTGTGGTTAGAAATCTGTACTTATTCAGGGAAAACGCGAACTTGCATTCCTTGTCCCTGCACTGAAAACAGCTGACCTGGACAGAGGGTTCAAAGACGAGTAAAAAAAAGCATGCACCGATGCCGGGCCTTGTATCGCGACAGTGCCTGTTTTACAGATGCCTGTTATTAATGCCTGCAATGTTTTCTTGGCGTTAAATGTTTACAGCGCCATAATAAAATTGAACTCCTTCTCCCTCAGGCTCACAGAATATATAAGCTAGGAAAGTGAAAGCAAGCCATGCACGCGTTGTGCTCAAACGCAGCGAGCCGTGCGAATCACCTGTCCGGTGCGTGCACATCTCCTGTCCCCCTTCGGAAGCCAAAATCAACATTAGATCTCGCACAAGCGAGCAACGCATAAGCGGCGTCGCTAGGCGAGACCTAAAAAGCAAGATTGCAACTAGCTCACAGAGTCACCATATTGCAACCTGCTTTTTCAAAGATTCTGATGCACAATGGCATGATTGAGATGGGTCCGCAAATGGACACGGAGTGATCAGAAAAGATTGCAGAAAACTTTGCAGAAGAATGCGAGCAAGGGCAACAAGAGCAATATGGAGCAAAGAAGAGAGATAAACATTAAGAGCTGTGAAATAAAGGTTCCCATACAGGCACGACAGCACAAACCATGAAAAAATGAAGAGATTTCACATTTGTCATAGGGAAGGTGATGAAATTAGTGAAAGGAAATTATAGAGAACATGTGAAGATGCACTAACAAAAACACATTCAAGCAGAGAATCACGCAACTTGTACCAAATGAAATAAACCGAATAATGCGTTAGTCAACAACACAACCCCCATCGTGACATGAGAGAAACTTAAAGCTCATAGAAGTTCTCGTGCCACATTTTGAGTTTTACAATGTCAACATCAATTGTTGAACAGGCGAAAGGGAAAAAGACTTTAGGTTCCTCAAGTTGAAGTGTGGCACTTAGAAATAAAATAAGTACACCACCTAGGAGGTTAACGCTGCCAACGTTTCACTTTTGAACCTTAGAGCGCCTATTCCGTTAGAAAAAAAATTGTTTAGGTCTACACTACATTGAAAAACGAATACGATTTAAATCCAGTTTTCATATGTTTAGGTATTTGATTTAGCGCAGACTTGCTGCCGAGTAACAATAAGGCGCTTTACATCAATGGTTTTATTGTAGCAAGAGTGTGCAGTGCTGTACATAACACAGTGTGGTATGCTGGGTCTGGTTCAAACCGGATTACAGAAACTAGAAGGTGATCAGAAGGTGGGAACGTATAGAAGGACAGCAGCATCGGCACACCGTGCTGCTAAAGTTTCACATTGCATCTATTTACATTTCAGAACACATATTTACAATTCAAGGAACAAGGAGACAGCACGATTTGCTCAATCTCAAGATTTCTTTTTAGGTCAAGTGCCACAGCCAGGAGAACATCCATGGTCTTCAGGTGGCAAAGTCAGGATCTTATGCACTAGACGAGTTCTCCTCACATGTAAAGGTTGTATGACAAAGTATACTGTCTGTGCAGACATCTAGCACAACAACCTGCTTTCCGTCTACATACACCGTTACTTTACGTGTTTTATGGTTTAATATTCGTGTGCAAATATTTATAGTGCTTAATTTGTAAAAAATGTAGGGGGCAGGGCTCTAATTAGGAGGCCACTGCAGCTTGCACAACCCATCTTCCTCGTCATCGCTGCCAAAACAACTGCTAACCATCTCTCTCGCATGTAAATGCGACAGTTCAGATTATTCCATGTCCCCAAAGCTAAAGGAATGGCTGGGGAGGCAGGTATTTGCAATTTTAATGTATATTGTATTCCTAAACTACCGTTGTTCTGCTCATCTCTAAATTAGATGAGCAACCACCATGTGGTGGACTGTTCTAAGGATGGTGTTGACAATGAGGTGCCGGTGCCGAGCACCAGAAAGCCCCGGCTCAAATTAAGCACTACAAGCAGGCCCGAACAGTGTCGTTTGTTTCATTTCCAATTGATTGCTACATTAACAAATAACATATGAAATTATTAGTTGCTTATGGTAACCTTGTAACCATCGTAACCAGAAAGCTCATAATGACCCCGAAAATGTTTTAGACATCACTGGAGAAAATAACTATTTTCAAAAGGGAACGTTGTAGGGGGAAAAAAACTTGCCTCGTGACATTGCCCTCTCCCGGTTTATCAATTATTCAACCCCCCCCCTCCCCCTCCCCCCTAAAAGACAGAGGTCCAGTGGTTTTGCAAAGTATGATTTTGAGGCAGGTGTATTCAAATTAATTCTGGGATCTTCTTATATATTTTGCAGAACCCCACGTTCGAAGCTGTATGCACGGCATTTGCAACTCCACTGATAAAGGTATCTGGACGAGAAAACACTTCCTCATGCTGGTTGAGGCTTCTGTCACTCTGTAAAGAGTCAGAAGGCACTATTTTCAAGATGGCCCCTTCAATATACTAAAAGGCCAATTCCAGAAGTAACAAGAGGATTGTGGGAAAATTGAGTAAGAGCGTGGCCCTGGTCCTCCCCTGGCTACCTCCATAACCCCTCCCTTTCCCCTAAGCACAAAATAAGCAAACGGTGACGTTGGTTGAGCTAACCCTTTTTACGAGTGCCAGTGTTTGGAACACAGCGAGAAGAACTGTGGTGGTTCTCCAAACAAAAGTCCCCGTTACGTACCAACATCCGTTGAACACTCTGAAACCTGGGAGCCAAGTATGCCCGACTGTGCAATTAATATATGCAGTGCAACGTGCACCAAAGAATGGTTTCTTGGCGCAATATAAAAATGTAGTAGCATAACAGATTGGCTGTAGGGAAGTCAAGAAAACAATTATGTCACCCTATTCCTTCACAATACAGAACACAAAAAGAACATCAATTAAAAACAAACGATAAAAAACAGAAACCTTTTTAGGGCTTCTCCGAAGTTCAGAAGTTTTTATTTTAGGCCTTTCCAGAGTTTATTTTCTATATGAAATTAAATAAATGTATTCAAGTGCTCGGTCTTTTATAACCATTACACCAAAACATATTTTATATGCATAAAGCGTTCTAATAAAAATCAACGATAGAAGGTTAAAACAATTAATCCTTATTTTGCATTTATTAAACCCAAGTTCATTTTCTATTGTACGTAGAGTGCTGCAACCTTAAAAATGATTACATTTCTATTGCCAGTCAACTGATTCAACCTTAAAAATCATCCTCATAATAAATACAATGTATAAAACTATGGTTCAGTATTTTTTGAACATTGTTAAAAAATTACTGCTCATTGTCTCTAAGAAATTTCCATTAATTCTAAAAGACAGTTTGAATTTCCACTGGAATTTGACTTAATTCTTTTAAATACAATTTTAAAATGTTAACCCCCCTACAAACTAAGGGGATCGAGGTCCCCCTAACCAGGAGTTTATTATGTACATTACTGACAGCTCTACCTCCATAGCAGCTATGCTTAAAGCCGGGGCAGAAAACAGAAGGAGAGGCTCAGAACAAAGAGTCCTGAGCAGTTTCTAAAGAAAGAGCCAACTAGCCAAGAAGGCAGTGCAAAAGGCATAAAAAGCCTTATGCATCATGCAGAGGCATTCATATTGAATTCTAAACTGAACAGCAAGACAACGCAGAGACTTACGAGCCTCCGAAATGTGGCCAAACGTTAGAAAATTAAACACCATGTGATTACAAAAAAAACATCACTAAAGAAGAGTTCAATTAGTGGCCAGTGAGAGGTCTTCATAGTTATATAGTTGTACCAGCATTTGTAAAGCACGCAGCTACCTCAGGCGAGGTGTCCTGGCGCTGGGGGCTATCGGGAAGATTAAGCAAGCTATTGCCCAGAGTCACATGGTGTTGGGCTAATCTGCCGCCAGCCTTGGGGATCGAACCTTGAGCCCCCGTGTTCGGGAGTCAGCTGCCCTGGCCGCTGCACCACACTTCTTTTGAGGTAATTTCAAACAAATAGTGCAAAAAATGAATAGGGGCAAAGACGAGAATACACTCAGCTTTGTAGTCTTGTTGGTAAGTATCAGACCTGCCATCTTGATTAAAAAAATGCCACAGTGAGAGGAGGGGGCGGGGCCTCTGCTGAGAAGTACTTAAGAGGTACCTTTGCCTTCACCCTGTCCCCAAACCACTCCTCAAAAAAATAAAAAGGCTTGCTGAGGCCGGAGCCAATGTTCCGGGGTGTTTTCATGCCCCTTAAAGGACGTCTGCAGTTCAAAGCCTCAGAAAAACGTGCTGGAACACCACTATTTTCAGTCATTTTCAGCTATTTTTTCCTACCATCATGTGCTAACAGCTCCTCACCGGGTGACCGATACCGTGTGTCACACGGTGCGGCAGCACCCTGTGAGTTGGCAGGTCTGAGGTAATTCTCTTGCTGTGCACTTATCAATTTATAATTTTTCAGTTTGCTAATTTTTCATCAAGTATTCAGGGATATGTCATTATTATTTAATAGAGTGTTTAACATGCTGTAGGAGGTTGGCTTAGTATATGGGCACACTTATGTAAGTGATGCACCCTGCACTAATCCAGACAACCCTTATGGTGATTTTAGTGGTCTTAGACAACAATAGAAAGCTCTCTAAGTGGTAGCAGTGGAGAGCAGCCTCCAGGCTTAGTCCAGAAGGAGTGAGAAGCAGCTTGGTTTACCAGTTACTAATCATATAGGGTAGATTAAGTGAAAAAGAACCACACAGTGTAGTTATGAAAATAAATATTATAAACACTCACTAACACATTGCAATAGCTCCTCCCCGGAGATATAATCACAATACTTCAACACTAGAACAGGTAAGTAGCACAAATACACAGTGGTCTCTAGGGGAGACCAAACCATATATTAATAAAGTGGAATGCGAACCACAACCTAAATCGAGACTGGACCCAGAAGACGTAAAAGGTAAGTACCCAGGAAGCCTGTGCGCAGAGTGGAAACAGGAACGTGTGATCAACACAAGTCAATGGGAAGTCGCGGTTGCAGTTTTAGAGAAGAAGGACCCTTCCCAGAGGACCCTGAAGAACCCTGGTGGAAGATGGATGGTCGGAGAGTCACCCAACCCGTGGATACCTCATGAACCAGGATACCTACACCAGGGAAGCCGGGTGCATCGGTGCGAAGTGGCGTCGGAAACCGCCTTAGACCACAATGGAGGATTTCAGGAAGATGCCGCTGATGAAGAACGTGAAAGTGTCCTGTGGAACCCAAAGGTGGATTCAGGTGGTTCTTGAGGTATCCTGGTTCCTGGGGTATCCACGGGTGGGGCGACTCTTCAACCAAAACAATAGATTTGAGCATCGATTTCAGAAAGAAAAAGAATAACCCATGGCCATGAAAATTAAAAAACAAAGAACAAAATCCTCCAATAATGTAGGACACAGAATTGTAGATCACGTTCACAGCGAGCATCACTGGTACTGCTCACAGCCAAAAAATACAATGTCTTTACCTGGGGGCTTCTTTGATTACTTTTTAAGGAGGTGAAAGATTGCGTCCAGTCTTGCAGGTGTTATTTGCCTCAAACATTTACAAGAAAAGCATTTAAGATAGTGCAATGAATTTCGAAACTATTCCGTAGATGACTGGAGAACACTCCAAACGCCGTTATTCTCTTCGAAAGAGAACTTATCTTCCTTAGACAGAATAGGAAGAACACCAGTCTTTGAGATCTAGGATATTTGAGACATGAAGGGCAGAGAAAACTTACCTATCAGAAAACATAATTAACCATCCAATTTGAGAATAGTTTGCATTGTTGGGAATAGCACTGGTAATAGACGTCATAAATAATATCAAAGTAATAAGTAAATGGAGATGCATATAAAGCTTTGGTGTAGAGGGGGAACCCCATATTCCAAAAAAACAACAACAAAATGACAAAACTAAAGTTTAATATTTGCTGGTTGCAGATTTAAGGTTTAAGGGTGATGGAACCGTCTCAGTGTAGCCATGTGGACTTTAGGAGCAACAGAAGATATTCTATGTAGCAGGCTGGAATCCCACACTACTGAAAGCTGCAGACAGTTTAAGAAAGAAAGAAGGAAAAAAAAAGCAAAAAGGGAAAAAAATTATAATCGGTTGTACTTACTTAACAAGATAAATAAGTACGCGGATATTCTCCACACATCTAAAAGGGTAGTTCTAATCTCATTGCGGGAATGGAACCCAGATGTTTATTGGAACTGAGCCAAATCTGTGATTAAAGCTGTTAAGTGACAACCTCCAAAAATGTTCCTTAAGGGACGCACCGAAATTGCAGCTTAGTTGCTCAAATTAAATATATCTAATCCTACTTTTATCTGGTCTGGGTTTTGACAGTGCAGCGTCAAACAGACATACTGCTTACAGAGTACTTAATTAAGTGCAATTTGGGTCCACCAATTTCAACCACGGACTTTCTTTAACCAGTCTTTCTACCATTGGCTTGAGGCTTTGTCAATCACAATCTCATGTTTGGGTGTATCCTTTCACCTCCACTTGAGTTGTTCCACCGAACTGCATGTGGAAACACTTCCCAACTATAGCCCTCCCGGTCTATTCAGTTTTTATTACTGTGATATGTGCATAGTCCTTAGAGAATTGTTTAATATGTTCAAACATGGGTCAGATGGATCCCAAAAGGCAGTGTGTATCAACACTAGGTCTGTATTATTGACTCAATCGAATGGCTTATGCTCACCTGGAAAGTAAGTAGTTTCTTCAAAGGGAGCTCAACTGAACTGTAAACCGTGGATGATTCGCAAACATAAGCACACAGTTTAGCAAACTGCCTAGATTATGGCTCTGATGGCAATCATTTTATTATGAAAGAAATGATTATATTATGAAAGGCAGCCTGGAAATCGGTAACACTGGTAACCCCTGCCAAGGGGCCATGTGATCACAGACTATATCCAGCAGTTCTTTTGGCTAATTAGACACAGACCTGATGCTCTGAACAAGTACTGGGATGTGCCAAATTAAATGCTGATTAAATAAGGTCTCAGCAGCGGAAGCACAAATTCTATCTTTTCAGCTTTGTCAAAATCATCCAAGACTTGCACGCAGAAAGGCAACTTTCCAGGAATGGACGGACCATCAACACTCACTGATACTCAAGACAGATTTAGATGCGATGGGCCTACATAAAGCTGGCAATAAGTAGCCCTGCCACTTGCACTGCCAGCAGAGCCATGTAAAGATTGAAAATGATGGGTTATGAGATTGACATGTGTAACGCAATTTTAGGCACTGGCAGAGAGGGAGACGTGGAAGATCATAACAAGACCAAACAAGATGATTTCGAGAGAAATGAGAATACAACACATGATAGCAAAATGTTGCCGAGTGATCTATACCCAAGACCAGAAGGGAATAAAACATCTTACAAAATACGATATTTCCACCACCTCAGTGTGCCGATAATGCATTGTGCGAGACTGATTATGCCACTCAGTCGAATGTTGATGTCAAACGTCAATCGCTTTTTAAATATTTAGTCACACAATAAGACAAACATTGGTTATCAGTCAAGTCAGGTTTAAAGAGTTTCCGGTGCCAAATCACACATATAGTACATTACATCAGAAAGCCAGATCTTAGCTGTGCCACAGACTTTAGCAAACCTTATTTGAACTGAATATTTACTGTCTTACGACTGGCAAATCAAAATTGGTTTTACCTTATCCACTCGCACCTTAAAACACCAGCCATCAGGACAGTGCGCGTAAGTGATCAGGATCATTTACAGCCTTATTAGCTGCGCATTTTCATAGAAACAATGTTTTTCAAAAGTTTCCTGACTGAAGAGAGAACCTAACCTTTTCAGAAGGTGAAGTAGGATATTTGGGAAGGAAAGGAAAGATTACTAGATTCCGGTTACCTGTACACACTTATGCAATGTGTCATTCAAAGCAATGTTTACCTCACCACATACGGTGTATCATAAGATATTCAGTTCAAGTCCAAACAGAATGAATTAAACAATGCAGATGCAACCGGGTTAGCTTCTCAGGCATGACAAAACTCAAAACAGGATGACAATCACCATGTTTTGATGACTATCTTCCGACACAGAAAATTGGGTTTAATATTTTAATCCTAGAACACAGCTCTCTTATACAGTTCATCTTAACCAATCATCTGGAAGACATTGGCACCACACCAGCCTACATGAGTCTGAAAGGAAGATGTATTTCAAACAATACGTGCAGAGACGCTCACAGTGGACATTGTAGGGATCATGTTTTTCTTTATGAATTGATATTTATTTGGCAGGGATTTTCCATTTCAATTTACATCAAGAGTGAAGAATGTAACGCCCAAGGTAGGGAGTTAAACTGTGGACACCTTACACCCATACTGAAACTGAATACCCAGGTCTACTCTGTGTTAAAAACACAAATCTGAATTATGCCACTGTTCTAGAACACACCCTAATATTGAAGAGATTAATTCCTAAGCGTGAAGATTCGAATTTCATGTAAACATACTCCGTTTGCCATACATGACTAGTAAAGGGGAGTGTACTGTGCCTTAAGTATACACAGTCTTACAGCCTTAATTCATCTTGTTGACATCATGTTATGTACAATATATGTTATTACTAAGGGAAACAATTTTTTTGACATCCTCGGAGGTATACTGGACTGTAAATAAAAAAAATAGATTAACAAAAGCATCTCCACCTTTAATGTTCCCTATGCTACAGCATTATATTTTTTAATAACACCCAAGCATAATTATTTATGCAAGACATCTTGTTAACCATCAGGGGGCTTAAAAGGCCACCCATTGCTCATCACTGGTTGCTTTCACTCTCACTCGCAGCTGCTTACTTTTTATTTGTCGTCTGTCATCGGCTTCCTTCTTCTCACGTTAGTCCCTCCTTGGAGTATGGATGCATGGCTAGATTCCTTCCACTGCTCATTTATTCAGTCATTACTTTTTTCTTGTTGCTTTAGCACTCTACAAGAGTACATGTTCTTCTGTTGTCTTCCTTGTGTAATTCTCCCCCGTTTGTCCCCTTCCCTCTCACAATCTCACTGCTGACTTTGGTTGCTCCCAGTCATCTTGCCGCCCCTCAGTTGTCTATCTGCATCCCTTTCATTCATCCTTCATTGTCCCTCCCCATTGCCTATCTGCTTGTTCCCCCATTGTCCGTATGCATCCGCCGGCCCAACCTGCACGGTTCGGGTGCTCCCCATCCCCCCTCACCTGTCGTATCCCTCCCTCTCCCTGCTCTAGTGATTCTCTGGAGGTAGGGTGGGACATGGCTAAAATAAAAAGAATACATAAAAATAAAAAAGGTACCACTGGCTACGCCATAGCGGTTTAGGTCTCTGTGAGGCATTTAGTAAGGGCTTTTAAACCCTGAACACACACTTGTGTGTGTTTTTTTTTTTTTTTTAAATCACCCGCAATTGGCCTTTGCGCACGTCTTTCTAAGAAAGACAGCATGCAATTGGTCCAAGGCGGGTGCATGTCCCGTCTTCTCTGTCCCCTGGCCTAGGGTGTTCGGGAGCGAGCAGCAGCGCCATCTGTTTCCAATTATCTAATTGGAAACAGATGGCAGTCAGCGCTGGTTATCTTGTTTTTTGGGTTACTTTAAGGTATGGCAGGCATTCAACCTCTTATCTCCGGTGCAGTCTGTTGCTGCGCACATTTTCTGCACAAATTGATTTATCACTTTGTTACTGCCAGAGCCTTTCTTCTCAGTATGTGGCAGGAGGCCCCCCCATACAATACCACTCGGTGCCACATAATTATATGCTACATAATTACACTGCACTCAATGCAACATACACTCCCCATAATACCACTCAGTGCCACATAATACCAGTCAGTGCCACATAATTACACGCCACATAATTCTCTACTCAATGCAACATACACTCAACATAACTCAGTACCAAATAATGACACTCTACTCAATGCAACATAAATACACTCCACATAATACCACTCAGTACCACATAAGCACACGTCATAATTACACTCTACTCAATGCAACAAATACACCCCACATACCACTCAGTACCACATAATTACAAGCCATATAATTACACTACTCAATGCAACATAAATACATCCCATATAATAGCACTCAGGGACATATAATTACATGCCACATATTGACACTACTCAATGCATCATATATAGACTCAATGAAAACAAGCATTTGCAATGCAATAGGTCTCGCATTCACGCGAGTTTGAGCTATTGGCATTGTAATTGACAATTACTTTTCTTTATGTTTTGGTTTTTAAAACATAAATAAAAGGCCTTGTCATTTACAATGCCAATAGCTCTAAATCTCGCAATTGCGAGACCTATTGCATTGCAAATGCGTGTTACAAAATGTGACCTTTACTGCACACATTTTAAACATTCTGCCTCCACCAAATGACGCTGCAGGACGCCCGGGATATAACGTATGCTGTCTGCAGGGACAAAGACATGTGGTTTGTGTGATATGCAACCCAACCCAAGCCTAGCTGAATACAGTGTGGTTTATCAGAGCCATATATTTTAGCGTGCGCGGTTCTGCTGCAGTCCGTAATTTGAAGCGGAGGGATGTGCCACTCAAAAATGAACGCAGATGGAAACAAACGTATACACTGCCGAAGAGCGACACAGACAAAATCGCAAACCCTCTGGTACTATGTAAAGCTGAAACCAAAGGCATGCGCCTCGCCACAAAGAGAATGCCCATATGACGTTAACGGCAAAACTACAAAGAATGCAGAACCCCAGGCTCGACAAGCGGCTCACATCTCCTCGCCTATGCAATAAAAAATAGTAAATAAAAACCACAGAAAGAAGAGCAAGTTGGGCGCGAAGAGACTTACTCAAGTTCGGCAGAAAGGATCGGCGATAAGTTTGATGAGGTCTCAAAATTAAAAGACTGCATGTCATGGCTCAATACGTGTTTTTGTTTTTTTAAATCCTAATTTATACTTGTTTTTCATCCAATATAAATATGTCAAAGCTGGTTTAAGATAGTGAGTCGATATTATAGGCTTCAATTTCAAAAACAAATATTTTATTAAAGTGATGACACCCTACTATACATAGATACTAGTAGCCACTGGGGAATACAAGTCCCTGCATGTGTTTAACAAAGGGGGATTTCTTTTTCAGCGGCTGTGTTGTGAAAAGCTAAATGCAGTCTCTCAAATTGAAGGGATCCAATGTCTGGAGCTGGACGACCCAATATCTTGTACTGTGTGGAAGGAGCATCATTATTTTTTGGGAAAAGCAAAGACCAGCAAAACAGCTAAAGCTATCTTTAGGCCAGATATAAAAAAGCAATCATAAGAGTGAACAGTTATTTTCTCTTTTAGCCTGCAATTGTACTTTCGTTGATGACATTTCTAGAACAAAAAACTCACTTCACTGCACAGTGTGTTTTGCCATTCTATGAGAAACAAAATACAGTTTTTGCTTTTTTCTCGGACAGCCATCAAATAAGAAATATTCTGTATTTTAAAAGAGCAACAATTTGGTCCCAGCGTGACAGGTGTGGTAAGAAGGGAAACTCTTTAAGCTTTCTCTGAGTTTTAAGTAGATTTCGTATTTCACAACTAACTCAAGCCACATCTAGGAGTGTTTTTGGGCTAAAAGATGCTGATGGATTTACCCCCTTATCCCTAACAGAAGACATCCTGGTGAGTCTAAAACCAGGACCAGCTCGTCTGTAAGCAGATATTGCTTCTAGGTGAAATAGTCCAACCATATGTCCTCATTTTCCAAAGTAGTTTTTTATTGTAGCGTATCACTCTTGCTTTATATTTCTAAAACGGGAGAGGAGTTGGCCTAACGGCTAGGGTGGTCGACCTCGAATCGGGGAACCGAGTTCGAGTCTCAGCAATAACGCTGAACATCCTGTGATTTTGGGCAAATCACTTAATCTCTCTGTGCCAAACAAAAACGAATGTGTCCTCATGTAACGCAACTGGTGCTATGTAAAGCGCTCCGATACCAGATACCGGGTCAAGTTCGCGCTATATAAAAGTACTAAAAAGTTATCTTTTCAAGAGTTTGCAAGATGTTGTGCTGTTGTGTTTACATCTATGCCAACGTTGTTTTGCAGAGTTAAACATTGTTCGTTACTAAGTTATATGTTGTCTTTGGGGCTAAATATGAAAGTGATATTGAGTGGCGAAGAGGCTTGCAGGGCCTTGCTGATGCTCCGATACTTTCGGATATCGAAAATATCCTGGTGAGGATGCAACATGCAACAAGGCGCTATCTATCTCGAAGGCAACCTGGAATCTGTATTTTAGTCGCTTGTTCTCTTCCCTGGAAAGGCTGGCTCCCCTTTGACCCTGGTGACCTATCGCATCCTTAGTGTCTGTAGGGGCTTATCTGATCCCCTACCCCCTTGTACAGATGGAGTGAGGGGGGCCGGTAGAGAAGGGGGTGCGGGGAAAGCGGAAACACACAATGGAGAAGAGGGGGCGAAATAAGACGGAGAGGGTGAGATGGACAACGAGACAGAGACAGCACATAGAAGAAAGAACAATATACACAGAAGAAGAAATATGTGCAGACAGACAGCTGGGGAGGAAATGGAAAGAATGAGTAAAAGAAAAAAAGAAGTAGAATTAATAGACAGTGGTTGGGAAAAACAGAGATGGAGACAGAAAGATTGAGAGAGAAAGAAATGGAGGGAAATATGAAAAAAAAGCTGCGAGAGATAGAGAGGCCAGAGAACGAGGCAGGGGAGAGCGAATGGTACAAACAAACAGAAAGTGGAACGAGAGGAAGAGGGCAATGCATGTAATGGAATACGTGGCAGGGGGGAGAGAATGGGAGAGGATGTGGTCCGTCGGCTGTGCTGCCGCCTCCTGAATGTGTAATGTAAATACGGTGCTATGTAAAGCGCTCCAATACCGTCGGGTCGAGTTGGCGCTATATAAATATGCAACAAAAAAACAAGACAAGCCCGGCGGAGCGTGGCGCGCGCGCTTGGCGGGGGCGGGGGAGCGCATTCCAGGCGGGGGAGCGGACCCTTTGAATTAGATTGCCAAACAGATTGCATGGCGGCACGATGAGCGTGATTGTGCGCGTGCTCGCCATGCAATCTGCTTTTCGGAGCACTTTTAAATGCCCCTTACTATAGTCTCGCTTTGCGATCGCTTACGCAATAGCAAGGCGAGACCTAAAAAGGAGGAGGCACCCTATAAACTCCAGTAGGGAAAGGGTAATCAAAGTACAAACTAGAAATTCCCACCAGAAACTAATACTTGGATCATATGTTATTGTAGTGTGGTGAAACAACAATCACAATATCTATGTAGCAAATATCAAACTTGTACTGTAATCAAGAACAGAACATACAAAAAGGGAACGTTATTAAAAATTATTCAAATTTTATTCATCATTAAAAACATTATATGAAGCTGATTTTTGTGCACATTAAAAACCATTAAAATTTCACAAATACAAATACTATCATCCTAGTGAGTACAGAATGTGCATAATATCGTATTCCGCACAATGCAACAATACTTTTTTCTGTATAAAATTAAACAACTATAAAGCAATCAGAAACACATATATATATAAGAAAACTATAAGGCATACGCGGCGTTTCGGTGAGACATGGATCAACCACCTTCTTCAGGACCAAGTTTTCTAGTTATGAAGGCATCAACCATTATTCAATTGGGGAACAAGCCTTTCTTATACGGAATTATACGTAGTAATACCCTTTTGATATGGTACAGTTCAATCGAAGTGTGTTCGTAGGAGCCACCGGTGTAGTTAGGATAGTCGAGAATCTTATAAAACCAGTATCTTTTTAGATCATTGATACAGATGAGCTAGAATTTCCCCCATGGTCTGTGAGGTAACATCTTGTATTTGATGGCAAAACTCACTGGTTCAATTTCCAGATTTTTTTTTTGCTGGCAACAGAATTAATAAAATCTGTTTAAAATACCGCGGCCTCCCTGCTCCTATGTACTGCCTCCCGGGGTCAGGATATGGAGATATATAAATTTCGCCAGGATTCGTCAATCGGCGCCAAAGTTATTCAAAATAGAATGTTGCGGATTTCCTATGGAAACACGGTCCTAACTATAACTACCTACTGGCGACCGCCAGTATGTTATATATATATATATATATATATATATATATATATATGGTAAATTAATGTACTGGAGTAATGAAGTTTCTCTACGTGCCTGAGAATAGGCCTGGATGGGCAATTCAAGTGCAATTAAGTATACATGAAAAATTGGAACTTTGTTTTAGACGTGACGAACAAGCAGGAATAAATTAGAGAAATAAACTGGATAAACTTGGGATTACACTATTGATTACGTATTTAAAGGTTTCACAAATGTGTATCCGGCTGTGCAACTCTTCCGTGACACGTAAGTCACGTGTCACAATATCTTAACTGAATAGTCACATCGGCGCACTTAAAGGAGCGGAGTGCACAAAGAGTGTATGCATGCCAAACTTGAGTAAAAAGACGAACTTTAACACAACCAAAAACAGGGTGTGTTTCAGACCCATTCAAATGATGCCATCCTAGGCCAAGACTTTACCCACTCTGAGTTTTCTTTCAGTAAACATCAAGAGCTTTTAAAGTTCCCACCAGAGCTGAGGCTAGCACCAAGGCCCGGCTCTTCAGACAGCCACCATCAACGAGACCCTCTTCGGATACAGGTGGCACCCTAACCTGACGACAACCTAGTAGAGGAGGACTTTTCTCCAGAAAAACTACTAAGACAGAAGGTAAACTTTCCACTAAGACAAACCAGGTTCCTGTATTAGACCTGTGCTCCATTCGAGTCAGCCTTAACTTTTGACTATGACCCGGTCCAGATGACCAGATATCCACAGTTGGAGGATTTAGCTTTTCTGGCACTAGAAACATCCAAAACTTTGAAAAATCATCTCTCTGGTTCCCTTAATCATATTTGTGTTGTTTTGGTGTATATTTGTTGACTAAAAATGTCTCTATTTTTAAAATTCTAGCTTTATTTTTTGTTTTGTGCTTTCTGCTGTTTAGCTGATTTAGTACGGATAAATACTTTACACATTTCTCCTAAGGTAAGCACTAGGCCAGGGCGGTGAACTCCTCTCCGTTTGTGGAGTTTGCAGAGTTTTCCACACTCAGTGGAGTACGTAGAGTTCCCAAAAACTCGCAGAGCGGACTTTTTTCCTCACTTGCCCGAGCAAGAAAAATACACCTCCTGGTAAGATTTTTCAACGCGGGCGGTCACAGATGGTCAAAACTGATCACGTTGAGAAACCTGTTAGAGTAGAAAATCTACTCGAGCAGCGCCCTCTTATGCTGCGCATGGCGCTGTTTGCGCTGATTTTAATGCGCGGGACACACACCTGCTGCTGAAAATCAACACAAATGGCGTGAACAAACATACTCAGCCAATTGCGGAACTCCACGCAGTGTGGTGGAGGTTTTTGGTCAATTTGCGGAAACTCTGCCTAGGGTTAGTAAGCACTTGAACTCCCTGCAAAATATTTACTACTCCTCCTCCAGACCCCACAATTTCCATAATCCATTTTCACCTATGGCTGACAAAGGCTCAATACAGTAATTCTCATCACAGCTAAATGCCAAAGACCCCACTGCTTTAAGGCAGGATGGTCGAACAGGGGTGTAAGACCATGAAGATGGTAATCACAAGCCTCGCAAGGCAATGGAGGAAAACAAATCAACTGGAATGACAAAAGCCAGCTACAAAGATAGCGCAGAATACACAGACGTCCTTCATGAACGCCAACAGATCGCACTGCTAGGCTTATTTTAAAAGGTTAAATACCCTACTAAGGAATTCTTCAAAATACCATCCGAGTTCCGTAATCCAGCTAGCACTTCAAAGAGTATAACAAATACTCATGAATTTTATAATGAGCACTGCATTAAAACCCATCTTGTAGCACACTTTGTCCTAGAAGCAACCAGTAACAGCCCTCAACTTCAAACCTCACTAAATCATGTGACCCCCCCCCCCACTACAATACGTACAGAGCATTATTCAGACTCAAGTAAATTTCAAAGAAAAGGCAGCCTTCTTCCATATCTCAAGGTTCAATGAAAAAACAAATTCTTCTTGAATAGATAGAGTATTGAGATCATGAATTAAAGGGAGTATGGAATCAGCAGCACTCTGCATCTGGTATTTTTTATTTTTAAAACACGTTTTTATTTATTGAGGGTTCAAACCTTCCGGCAGTAGAAAGTCAGTACAGAAACAGCAATCTCTCATTTCCGATCAATCGTATAAAATAACAATAAATGTACTACAAACATTTTTGACATGTAGCCAAGATTGGAACGGAAAAAATATACATGAAGGAATAATACCTCTTAAACTAGGAGTGCATACTAATTGTAAGCATCTGCAGCTCCACTCTCTACAATGCATAAAGCCAGTTTAGTCTCTGCACCTGGTATGATACCGAAACACCGTAGACTAAAATCGATTCATAGCACTACTCCTACTTGACCCATCATCTTTGACACTAATACACCGACTGCTGTTATGAAGATTTAACAATATGGGATTCCAGGACATTATCTGAACTTGATATGCTTGGAACTCTTGGGCAGCACACAAATGGACCCTTTTTCAGCATTCAGGTTGCGGTTATTCACCGTTCATTTGGGTATCCCACAATTACAGCTCACCTTTAATGTATAACTTTCCCCTGTTCCTCCTGACCTAGTCTACTTCTTCAAACGTACTGGCTACCACTGAGCTGATAATCTTTAAACCTGAAATTCACCCAGTTTGCAAAACTTTTGTCCCTAGGTGAATGTGTTAGCAGCTGATCACTGGACGATAGAGCAACATCCTCAACTTAAAACTAAAAACCAAAAATATTCAGGTGCAGGAAATGGCAAACAAATAACCCCAGATCTGTTTGGCCCTTCAACACAGGACTGCCTCCTAAGGGGAGATTAAGAACCATGGTGTTATCATAGGTTTCAACAGCTCACCCAAAACCCAGGTTTGCAAAGTTATCATAGAGGTTTCCTTCACTATAAAAGCTCTAGTACATATTTTCCTTACTTAGATCTATTGCACAGGATTCGGGCTGAAACTACACTAGTGTTGTCATGTCTTGATTAAGCTACCCAACTCCACACTTGAATTACTAAAAAAAAAAAAAAAAAAGTAAATCGGCACACTTCGATGAATCAAGAACAAAGGGGCCAGATATGTTCTAAACGGAGCAAAAGGGACTCCGGTACCTCAAACCTGGTGACTAGTAAGTTGAGGAATGTCTTACGAAGCGTTCTGCATTTCCTACGAAGCACTCTTTGCGACAGGACCAATCTTCGTAAAGATGAAATTCAAATAGTACAACGAAAAGAGAAGAGAGATCCAAAATGGTGCCTCTTCTGGAATGACCCCCACCCCAATTTAAAAAACAATTGCATTGGAGGGTGCTCTCTCTGAGACATTTAAGCTCTGGAACATTGTCCCAATGAAAAGAATGATCATCATCTAACGTAAAATTCAGGAAAGCAATAAAGAGTTGGAGTGCTTCATCGAACAGTCAAGATGCAAGTTCATTCTAGATGGTACAAGCAGCCTGTATTCCTCACACTCATTTTTCATTCGCTCAAAGTCTAGGAGGTTGCTGCATCTTGCTGCATGAAGACTGGAGCACATCTGCGAGCTTCACGCATTATGCCAAAACATGTCAATAATAGTAGACACTCAGCCAACACCTTCTTCAAACCACCCATAACTGAAGGGCAGCTACTTAAGCGAAAAGCAAATTGGGGCTCTAACAAAGGGTATGAAAGGAATTATAGAAATGGTAAACTACAATATGATGAAGGTACAGGCTAAAATTACATGAGTAACTCCCCCCAAATGGCATTTGTGGGCATTTCTGGGTCAGGGCAGCTGTCATAAGGGGTGAACACACGCATATTATACGTTGGTTAGCAGTCGTATACTTTTGCAGGGGGTGTTCCACCCCTACCATGCTCCTAAAGTGGCTGCTGTAATTGGAAGTAACAAGTGTGTTTTAGTAGTGGGTAAATGGAAGGAACACCCACAAAAAACAAAACAAAACAAACAAACAAACAAAGGAGTGGAGGGGGATTATGGGAAGGGGATTCTCCACAGATAAAAAAAAAACAAAAGAAGAAGAAGGTTTTCTACGTTAGGAAAAAGGAAAACATGTTTTAAAAGTGAAAAAGCACTTTGGCATTACATTTACAAATATATAAACTTACTCTGTGTGCATTTACACATGCATAACAATGAACTCCCAAACAACGTCCGTCAACTACTCCCAAAAAATTCAAGACTGCTGAGGAACCCAGGGGCACTCTGCATTTTTTGTCAATTCCAAGGCAGCGGAAAAAAACACACCAACCAAGCAGGTGAGCCTAGGAGTTTGAAAATCTGCCAGGGCAGCAGAAGGCTTTGCTTACAGCTGAACGCCATTCACAGATGCACAAGGAACTAATTGCAGATGTGAGATGCAACAGAGATGCACCACTGGATCACCACAAATAACAATCTACTCTCTGTTCCCCCCCCCCCCCCCCCCCCAGCAACCCGGAAAACGTTGTGCACTCTACACTTCCTGTTCTAACTCCTGGTTTGTAGCCGATAGAGGTCTAGTTAAAAAAAAAAAAAAAAAAAACACAAATACATTACAGTTGTGGTCAACTTCATATCTGGATATCAGTGGTCACAAAAAATTCACCATAGTGAGAAGGCACATGAGCCTTACATTTCTCAAACAGCAAAAAACACATCTTGTTCAAAGCTGAAAAAGTAAAGACCTGGGTCAAATAATAAAAGTAAAGTTAAAATGCAAAACCTGCTGTGAAACCAAACTGTTCTTCCACAAATGTTAGGTGCATCCTTAACCATTTTGCAATAATCTCGCCCTCCAAATAAGCCAAGCCATTTGGGAACGGAAGCGAGGCAGCAGAGAGGGTGTGGTGCTAGGCTTGGTGTTGCATAAGCCGCAGTCATTGGCAGGTGTTCAAAGCACAACAGAAAACACCACCAAGTCAAACGGGTAACCAGTAACCTTAGTAACCAGAGAAGAACTGAAGAGGGGCACATGCTCTGGCGACTGATGATACTCTCTCAAGGGACCGACTGATGCGGTTAGATTTAAAACATGCCACAGTGGCATTTCGGAATTCAACAGTGTATAGACTTAAGGCATAACCCATTGAGATTTCATTTTAAGAATAATGGGACCCCACAGTCCTTATGGTATGGAATTATGCATTATTCCTCACCTAAACCTTTTGTTAACCAAGCGGATAGCTGTTCTGTGGCTAGTGGCACCTTGGAAAGGGATTCTCAAAGCTCTAGTAAGGCTGCACTGAGGGGGGAAATAGACCAGAAGCCACAAGTGCTCTGCGAGTCTCAAAAAAACTCAGGTGTGTGGTGTTTAAACCAAGAAATTGCAATATTGGAGTGGTGTTTGCCTATAAACGGTGGACAGAGAGCTTGGCATCTGTATGGATTAATATTTTCCTGCGAAATTTGATAAAAATTTCACAAATTTACACTTTTAGCAAGAAATGTGGTTGGTCAATATCTCGCTTGACTTTCTTCATGCAAGCTGGATGAACATGAGAAAAAACCCCTCCGATAGAGGCAGGTGACTGGTTCGAGTAGAAGATATTTCCAAGCAAGACAGTTTATGTGAATCAGTGTCGAAAATTGCATCAGAAATTAAGTCAAAAATTACATGAAATCACATTACTGCAGAGTTCTGAATTTCGCCTGAGAATTCTGCCCTGGCCTAAGAAGGCTCAACAATCATATCTGTACTACAGATAAAATTGTCGAATCCTGCACAGAATCCCTACGCATTTTAGCTTGTCCTTTAAGCACTCTGGATTATTGAAAATTCACCAATCGCAGTTTAATGTACTTTTATCATTAGTTGAGTGTTTGGTCTGAGTAATATCTACATGCTTTTCAGCATCTTTTCTGTAAGCCATGATGCAAAAGTGGAAAACGCCCTGCACCACTGGTCCACAAAATCCACTATTCCCCTAGACACTATCCAAAGTGAAAAACGGACAAATCAAAACTAAGCGAATTTCAAAAAGATCAAACTAAAAAAGAAAAAGAGAGTGGCCCGAACTTGGTGAGGCATGCATGCCCCCGGCTGTATCATGTTTCTTGGCTGTTAACAAAGGTGGTTTACAAATTCTTGTGGGTGCTTTTGAACTTGTATGAAGGTTTCAATTGTAAGCACCAGTGTGATTTAGGTTATGAAATTACCATATCGTACCATGTATAATTACCATATCGTACCATGTATAATTACCATATCGTACCATGTATAATTTGGTATATGTGGTTCAGCTTGCATATGACCGTTTGCTTTTTTGGGGGGAAATTCTTCAAAAAACCTGCACATTAAGCAATTTACAGTCGTCATTCAATGGAAACTAAAAAGGTCTCTGGCAGCGACAAGGAGACTTTGCCTTTCGTTGAATGTGGTTCTTAAATAATTACAGCGGCAAATCATCCAAAAACTGGTATAGACACATACATACATTCAAGGAGGCAATATAGGTTTTCTTGTCACAGCTTGAAACTACAAGCGACAGCGCCTGCTCAGAATCAATAATAAACCACTGCTCTCATGAAGACCCTCAGCCGTGAAATTGTGTAAGAAAGAAACACGTTTGAAAGGATGATCAAAAATGGGTGCATTTTACATTTAAGAAATTACTTTTATAATATGGTCAGTTAGCGGAATCTTTTAGTTTACTCGACCTGGATAGGCATAAAAATGCAGACAGCAGAACCTTTAACAACTTAGCTCACACCAAATACATTTCAAAGGATCAGAGCAAGAAAGGAACAATCAGGGTCCGCAAAACTGGGCAATCTGGCAGTGACGGGCCAGTCTCCGAGACCGCCTGGTAAAAAAGTAAAATAATCGCTTTTGGAAGGAGTATGTCAGTTATTCAATGTCAGGAACAAAGTTTAGCTTTCAGGTGGATACTTACTGAGGACTAGGTCTGCTCTAGAGATAGCAAAACGCAAATTCAGGGTTGACAGTACCTAATAACAATCTGGTCAAATACCTGCTAACAACACAGAAAGGCCTTCAAGTGCGCGTAACCCATCACATGTTCTATGAAATTTAAAGTAGGGGAGTCCAACTCATGCCCAGGATGGGTGGATACCTTCTGAATTATCTTGCAATGGTCATAGATCAAGCTCTCAATTAGCTTCTATAGCACTAAAAACACAAGAGCATGGCAACTAAGTGTTGAAACTACAAGAAGAAACCAATTAGAAACAAGCAACAGCAATGTTTTAATGCATGGCCTTTCTTAAAGGCAGGAGTTCTACTATACTTCTAATAGTAAACGCTAGAGGATTCCAGTATGCTGTACCGGGGGTACTTTAGCAACTGCATTATTTCTGCGCAAACTTCTAAGTGTTGGAATCATAAGCCTTGATCCGCAAATGTTAATGCCAAAACAGGTCAACAAAGGACAAATCAGGGATGCCAATGTTTCCGCCACTACGGTGAATCATCCCATTTCATTATCATAGGTTTTTTTTTGTGTTTGATATGTGCCCAACTGGGAGTGAGTCCAGTGCTCCCCGTACAGGAGGTGTGCATGTTCTCAGAAGATCACACACAACCCTCAGAACCGAATTTTGTAGGACTGGTAGCTTTTTAATATTTGCATTTAGGGAGTTATCAAATTAAATTTCACCCGGATTACAGCTCTTCTACAGAACTCAGCAAGTTCAGATTGGAAACTATATTCGCCCTGCATTTACATTTCACAACTAAGACCCCTTGCACTAATTATTCAGAATCATGTCTTTGGGTTGCAGCTGTACATTAATAATACGTCGTTGGGGCCACAACTGAAATGAAATGTGTCTGCTGGAGAGGGTGGTCGAAAACAGCTATTGAGTACTAGGAACTCCTGAATAAAGACGAGGATGCAAGTCATCCTGTTCTGACTATTTAGAACCAAAATGGGCGCCAAAAGCTGAAAGGGCAAGATCTAGTGGGAGATTCATTTCCTGGCCACCATGCTGGGTAGCACTCTAGATCATTTGCCCTAGAATTTGCAGAAATCTCTGAGGATGACACACTGGTAGAATTACTCAATTGTAAATCCGGCTCCCCCAAGGACCCACTGCCAGCCAAACAATACAAAAAACTGGCACCCCTGCTCAATCCATTTCTTAACCATATCTGGAACCAATCCATAAGAACGGGTGTTTTTCCCGCAAAATGGAAACATGCGTCCCTAGTCCCCATCCTTAAGAAACCTGATCTTGACCCAGATAACCCTAGTAACTACAGGCCCATCTCCCTCCTACCTGCCCCAGCTAAGATCCTGGAAAAACTGGTGCACGCCCAGCTTGCTAACTACATCGAATCCCATGGGCTCCTGCATGACTCTCAGCACGGCTTTCGGTCGGGCCACAGCACGGAGTCGGCCCTTGTTGAAATGGCTGACTCCGTGAGATGGACGATGGATCGAGGCTCGAGGGCGGTGTTAGTGCTGCTGGATCTCTCAGCAGCATTTGACACCGTCTCTCATAAGATCTTGCTGAGAAGGCTGAGAGACCTAGGCTTCGGCGGTACAGTGCTGAGATGGCTCTCTTCTTACCTGGGTGACCGTACTCAGCAGGTATTCACCCCTCCCTACACCTCCACTGCTAGACCACTAAAATGGGGAGTTCCTCAGGGCTCCTCCCTGAGCCCGCTCCTGTTCAACGTTTACTTTTCCCCCCTGGCTAAACTGATTGCGCAAACCGGGATTAAATTCACCTCCTATGCGGATGACATTCAGTTACTCTTTACTTTTGATACCCCTACTGCCTCTGCCTTCAACCCACTGAAAAACTGTCTAAGAGACATCTCTAGCTGGATGGACTCCAATTCCCTCCGACTTAACGCCGGAAAGACAGAGATTCTGTTTTTTAATTCATCATCCCCTCTTGATTCTAATTTATGGTGGCCGAATGATCTCAGCCATGCCCCCACGCCTAAAGACTCGGTGAGAAACCTGGGAGTGCGTTGGGATAATCATCTCAGTTTTAACGCCCAGGTTCAAACAGTAGCAGCATCCTGCTTTGCTAAGATCAAGACAATTAGACGGCTCATCAACTACCTACCGATGGATTGCCGTAAGACTGTGGTACAGGCCCTAATAATATCTCACCTGGACTATGCCAACGCATTATACCTTGGCATCACAGCAGGCCTATGCCACAAGCTTCAGACTGTCCAGAATGCTGCTGCTCGGCTGGTGGAGAGAATTCCCGCCAGACATCACATCTCCCCACACCTCCGTAAACTCCACTGGCTCCCCATTTCCAAGAGATGTATTTTTAAGGCCATGACCTTGGCTTTCCGGGCCTCCAAGGGCAAAGGCTCGGCCCACCTAAAAAACACTCTAAAACCGTATGTCAACTCCAGGACATTACGCTCTAATTCCCAACTTCTGCTGGAAACCCCCAGATTTAAACGTACTCGCGCAGGCGGTAAAACATTCGAGGTCTGTGCCACTCGGTGTTGGAACAACCTTCCGGTTGCATTACGAGCCTGCCAAACCGAATTAGCATTCCGAAAATCCCTGAAAACGCATCTTTTCCCCATATAATGCTCCTTAGTGCCTAGCCTCTAGTTCCATGATCTATCAGCGCCGGGACGCCCCGTTGGGGCAGCTGCAGCGCTCTACAAAATACACAAATAAAATAAGGCGGACAATCTGGGCACTCCACTTGATGAAAAGCTGAGGTTTGATCCTTAAGAAAAACATGCGGTCAAAATCTTCCACATAAATAACCGTAAAAACATTTCTAAACATAACGAAACACTTCAGGTCAAAGACAATGTCTCTCAATCCTTACGGTAAATATTTTAAGGTTATAAAAAAAAAAAAGACAAAATAAGTAAAATACTCTGAGGCAAAAGCAAATCTACCACAGTTTGTGACCTTAGGTATGCATTTTTTTTTTAGGACAATGTACTTCCTGGTGATGACAGGGTTTTTCAAGATGAACGAGAATAAAGCTTAAAAATTGGGAGGGAAGGAGAAAGACTCCCGTACATTCCACACAATCTGTGACCCTTACATGTGGTCGCCATTTATACAAAAAAATCCCCATATTACTGAAATCTAGTATACTTCATTGTTAAGAGGAGAAAGGTAAACAATCGGATCACTGCAGTCTAAACCACAAGTGTTAGACTCCGCAAGCTAGACCGTGCTTGCCTTAACCACGCATATGCATGGTTATGGCAATGCGCAGTCTAGCTGCTGGCTGCTGCAGACGGAAACAGGAAGACCTCACAGGAAGCAGTGAGGTAAGTGGGGCTCAGTGTAGTTGTGGGGTGGGTTGGGGTTGTTTTGTGGGCTGGGGGTAGTCTTTTGGGCTGGGGTGTGGGAAGGGGATAGTTTTGGGCGGGGGGGGGGGGGTCGGGGTAGTTTTGTGGGCGGGGGGTCCGGGTAGTTTTGTGGGCGGGGGTCCGGGTAGTTTTGTGGGCGGGGGGGTCCGGGTAGTTTTGTGGGCTGGATGTGGGTCGGGTGGTTTTGTGGGGTGGGTCTGGATGGTTTTTAGGGCTGGGGGTGGGTCGGGATGGTTTACAGGGCTGGGGGTGTGTCGGGATGGTTTACAGGGCTGGGGGTGAGTCGGGATGGTTTACAGGGCTGGGGGTGAGTCGGGATGGTTTACAGGGCTGGGGGTGAGTCGGGATGGTTTACGGGGGTGGGTCGGGATACTTTTCAGGGCTGGGGCAGTTGTCAGGGCTGGGGCAGTTGTCAGGGCTGGGGGGATTCTGGCTAGGTTTTCAGGGTTGGGGGTTCTGGCTAGGTTTTCAGGACTGGGAGGTGGGGCTAGTTGTCAGGGCTGGGGGTTTGGAGGTAGTTTTCAGGGCTAGGGGGTGGAGGTAGTTTTCAGATCAAGAGGAAGTTTTCAGGGCTGGGGGGGTTGGAGGCAGGGCCGGCTTTAGCACTGGTGGCGCCCGGTGCGACAATTCTTCTTGGCGCCCCCACGCACCATGACAGCCTCTTCAGATTCTCTCACTACCGCGGGCTAAAGTACCCCTCATCAGTCCAATCATATGTTATTGCTAAACACTGCGCTCCCCCCTAATGTCAACACCCCCTCCACAGGTCAGCGCCCAGTGCAGCCGCACCGGTTGTACTGCCCTAAAGCCAGCCCTGGTTGGGGGTAGTTTTCAGGACTGTGGGGGTTTGGCCTAGTTGTTCAGGTCTGGGGGTGGAATTAGTTTTCAGATCTGGGGGGTAGTTTTCGGGTAATAGGTAGTTTTATGGGCTGGGGGTTCAGGGGTAGTTCTTTTTTTTTTTTTAAGGGTTAGGGTATTAGGCCTCAGGGCAGGGGGAGGGGGAATGGGTAGTCGGGTAGTTTTTAGGGCTGGGGGAGGTGGGACGAGGTCGTTTTTAAAATAGGGGTTTGCCTAAGGGCAGTGGAAGGGGTTGGGGTAGTTGTTGGGACAGCACAAGGGGGTCGGGGGCGAAGTAGTGTTTAAAGGTTAGGGATTGGGTGGGAGTTGGGAGGGGATAGGGGTATTTGGACCTCAGGTCAGGGAGGGGGTCGCGGCAGTAGCCACACAATACCCCTTTACCATTCATGCCTTTACCACGAAATTACTTGGTAAAGGAATGCATTGTTAAGACGCATTCGTTGTTTAGGTTGCGTGGTAGAGGCACGCATGGTTTACCACTCGTGGGTCTATCATACAACCGAGGAGAACGGAAGGTAACTACAAGTCCCAAAATCCTTTATATCCAACATGGGTATTTTATTTGTGTGCTCAATGAGAGCAACACGGTTGTGAATAATAAAAGCTTGAAACAATGGGTGCTTCCCTAAGGGTCCATTCCACCCGGTGTGCGGAGGGAGGGCACGCCGACAGCTGCTAAGAACTGCCTATACGCTATAAACCGAGGATTCAGTAAGATCTCTCTTTGGGGCCCACGTGCAAAGCTCTATCACTTTATTTCACATCTTACCCAGTAATTCTTAAAATTGCAAAGGAGAATGACACTCTTATTAGTAAAACTGATAAACGGGTCCAGTTTTATCTACAGCTGTACAACGATCCTTTAGTTTTCTTTTTGTTGTTGGAAGGGAAAGACTATCCTAAAGGGAGGGGGCTGTGACTATATGAGATGGAGTGAGGATAAAATCTACCATTGACATACCGTCTCAAAATATTCAATACGAACAACAGCGAGTAGAATTGGGAAGACATATTGAGAATGCAGCAACAGACAGCGGCAACTGGAAATCAAGAATACTCAGAGATGCACTCTTTTAAGCTGAAGGTTATTTACAGAGGCACATCTGTGTACCGATGCGCATAGCAGTGGCGATACCTTCATCATTCAACCACTGTGCTGTGAAGTCTCCAGAACTAAGTTACTTCATCATGAGGTGAAGGCAAGCCAATGTATGGTAGTAGGTGGGCAACTCATTTAAATATGGAATATACGTGCTTCATTTTGACACATTTAGATATAGTTTACGTTGTTTCCAGAGAACGGTTAGATTTACAGAACTCACAGGCACTGCTCATATTTGTACAAAATACAAGAGAAAGAAAGATAAACAGTGTATGTAGCTCAACTCCGCCAATAACGTTTGAAAGCAGGATTTTCCAAAGTTGGTCCACAAAGGTAAGAAAGTTATCCTGAAAATGTGACATCCTCCCATAATGTAAATAACTCACGTGTGTTCATTCCATGTAAACTGATTTTGTGCATATGTTGACAATCTGGCATGGCTTCAGCCTTTCTGAACCACCGTTGGAAACCCAGGATTTAACAAGAACTCTACTCTGAGGTAAGAAAGGGAATTAAGAGACTCGTATATATGGCATGTACCAGACAAAAATACAACTATGGTTCATGACTAACCATATGCTAGTATGTCTATTTTTAAAAAAACGGAAATATTTGGCATTCACATCAAGTGTTACACAGACAGTAACACTTTCCTGTGGCTACTAATCGCAGTCCCCTTATAAAGAGAACACATGTTCTGATGGTGTAAAGGCTAGTAGGACAATATCAAGTACAGTAGGACACCTGTAGTAGGGTTCACCTACAGTAAAAATGACACCAGCCCTAGCAGGGCGGGACTAAGAATACCCCAGAGTGACCGGAGAACACCGTTGATCTCGGAGTGCTAATGGGCCCAGAAAGTACCAGCTCTCCAATGGAGACCCGGAACACATTCGTGAGCAGCTTTTAGGCCAAGGAAAGGCTAAAGTTCAATTCTGAAAATTCTTAAGGCTGGAAACAATGTATTTTTTTTAGATTTGGATAAGACATAGATAAAGCTTGCAGGACATTGGTCTGAATTATTCAAGAAAAGTTTTATTCTTGTTATAAAAAGAAACACAGTGAGCAACTTCCCGTCTGAACGCTTAAGATAGACAACTAATGGATTGTTTCATACTTTGCCTTCGACGCATCCAGAAGGGGGCCACAGACTTCCATGGAGGGCGGCAGACAGAACAATACAGTTACTATGCAGAAGGCCTCTGATAGACTATTGTTAACCAGTTACATTTCAGCTGCAAATGAATTTCTTTTTTGTGCATAAATTGTTACGGCAGGTCAGCCACATGCAACTTTTCGCTGGTGGAGGTCGAGTGGCGGGTGAGCCGCATCTCCATTTCCCATAATACCTGGCACCGATGTTTGAAATGAAGCGATTAGAGGCATGCAGGACCTGAAGAAAAACCTGCAGCCCCCATTTTTAGAGATTTCGAGTATCCAGAGATGACTGTAATACACCACAAAGCATCAGTACTGGAAGTCACCACTTCTTTGTCAAAATATCCATCCATCATTTTGGAAACTTTTGAGAATCAGCTACACACCCAGCTGAGTGGCCAATCGGCTAGCTGCTGGCCTCGCACGCTGATTGGGTAAAGGTGGAGTCATCAACATAAAGACCCAAGTAAAAGCTTTTCCAAAGCACAGGCTAGTTAGCACTCAAGCACAGCGACCTCAGTGAGCTATGTCTTAACTGCTCAGATGCGCATTTGTGTAGGTTAGACGATAACAGGTACAAATGCCACTAAGCGAACTGGTCCATTTACCTTCTCAAAGCAATACAAAAAAAACCACTAAAAAAGTGCATGTATTGAGTTGAATAATAGTGACAGTCGTAATTTACAGCATCACAAACCAGCAAAATCCCTAGCAACAAGCTCAACATTAAAACCAGCATTGGCAAAGCCAATAAGTCTTGCCTACGAGAGAGCTACTGACTGTCAAGGTCTTCTGGCCATGTTGTATGACTGCTGTGCAGCATGACAAAGTAAAAAAAATTAAAAGTGTCTATCAAACTGCTAGCTCTGAGCATGTTATAGCGTTATTTTTTTTTATTGCTTGCAGGACAGGAGGCAACAGGGAGGGAGGGAATTGGTATATGGGGCGGTGAGGGGAAACCCAAGGCAGTTGACCAACAAGAAGCAGGCAAATGAGTCACCACAAAACCCAGCAATTGGAAGCCTCTGAGCCTACTGTTAGAACACAAAAAGGTCTTTAATAGAGAGTACATGCGCTGTCCAGGCGAGTCCTAAAAGCTATTCTTTAGGCCAGAATACACATGGATCAGGTACTGCACAGTGTATTTTAGAATACTAATTTACCACAACAGTGTGCGCCAATACCAGATAAGTCAACTTGCACATTGAGAAACCTTTATTAACCCACTGTTTAAGTTGTGGCTTAATGTTGTACCACACCGTACCCACTGTAATAGTGTACATAGTGCAATAGTGTACACAATCCATTTGGATCGTTGTTGACACGGAGCCCCTTTCGCAATTTTAAGAGCAATGGGAACGTGCAAGAAAAGCAAGAACCACAATAAAAGGTAGGTCCCTACCCGCATGCACTTAAACAACTTGCACTGATGAAGAATGTTATTACCATCCCACGTTCTTGTGCCAGTTTGATAAGAGCAGCAATAAAATAAGAACCACCGCTCATCGTACACCACACTAAAAACGCATCCCACATAAGTCATATTTGCAATCACTGCTTACAAACAAGAACAAACTATGTCTTGTAAGCTTAAGCATTCTACCATCGCTCTCAGCTCCACTACATGCCAAGCTGCGTTAACATATGACACAGCAACAGCCCAAATCTTGTCATCATATTCAATACCAAAACATTTCACACAGAGGCGACAATACCAACCCACATCAGTCCGACCAACTACAACCGACTTGAGAGGTCCTGACGGTTATGAAGCTCTATATAATCATAATTAAAATACAATAAAATACAAAACTAAAAGGAAGATTTTAAATGGGCCTGTGACCTCCACTCTTAAGCAATCCCTGCAGGAATTCATATAAAAAAGGCACAAAAAAAAAAAAAAACCACACCACAAGCAGGAAAAATGTATATATGTGAGAGCAGAAGAAATAACTATAGACTAAAATAAATTGCCTGAAGTAGGACACAGGGTGCGTTTTTGACAAGAAACTTGCCCCTAACAAGGACTAGAAAAGACATTTATTTTTAAGCACTTTCTACAGCTTGCAGCAGGCCTACAAAGGTGTCTGTGGGTGATCTGCACAAACAGGTAGCTATATTTTGTAGCTAAAACTATATTTAGATAACAGATTTTACAGCTACAAGAGAACCTCAGTAAATACATTTTCCAGAGAATGTGGGAATAAGAAGAGACAATAAGCAAAGGAGGCAGAGAAAGAGAGATGGAAGAAGAAGGATGCAATGTGCAGTGAAAAGGACCCAAGTCTAGCATCAATTCATTCACCATTTCCACCAGATGTCAATGTCATATGAAGGATGCACTAATGCATATGACGCCCATGTTGGAGTCCGCACACACAGGGCGGGCAGAGGCCAGATGTCAGTGGCAGACTGTTTATCACAACAATACACCGCTTGCCTGTAATTAGCACCCGCTTGTAAGGTGCGTTCTGCGAAGGGTGGGGAGCGTATAGAACCCCAGACTTAATTACCACACTCAGCATCGCCTGCTAAAACAAACGAGCGCGCGTTTATGTAAAAGACCATCATCGAACCTAGCTGGGACTGAGTTAATTGCAGGTTTGAGAACCACCTACAATTTAGGCAGGAACAGGAACCAGTTGAAAAAGAACAGCAGAAAACATGGAAATCAAAGCTGTAAAACAGAGTGCAGCGCGATCCCGTCTTTAAACTGCATTCCTGGGGATGGATGGATGGATGGATGGATAGATATATTTATATACACACACGCACACATACACACACATATACATACACACAAATAAATTTGAAAAAGTGTTCTTCATTTCTGCAGCCATCAAAATTCTAATAAAAGCGGAGACTGGAGATATCTACACAATGACGGCTGATGTATGTGTGAATACTCAAGAAGATATGTGAAAAGCGAGGCTGCGGTCACGTTCCCCGCAGAATGTGCGGACACGCAGACATCTTCAGAGGGAACAAGGGGCACTCACTCTGATGAGAAGCTTTAGACCAAAGACCCGCGAGGAACAGTCTATAAATATAGCAGCAGGTGACCCAGAATAAGACAAAGGACAGAGACAGAAGGCCAGATTACGGCAAGCGGAGGGGTCACAAGGCCAGATCCAAGCACGTGTTTCGTTCAACAGAGACAGGCTAGGCTGCCCCTCTGAGAGGAGCCCTCTCGCACACGCCGCCAAGGGACTCCTCAATGTCCCAGCTCCACGCCTCCCTCTAAGATACGACGACAGCCGTAAAGCAGCACTTGATACAGAACGCGAGTGACAGGGCTGGGTTTTAATTCCCACCCACTCATTTGATACGATGTTTGTGATTGAAAGGTGGTCAGCTTCCCTTCCATCATGCTTACCTGGGTGAGCTAAGAATCTGGGGCGCAGCAGGTGCAGTGGCACCGGAGCCCAGGAATGTTGGCTATCGACCCCAATTAGGCCTGTGTTACTAGAAACTGTGGGGAGCCCGGGTGGGTGGAGGGGATATTTTCACTGTTTGCAGGACGGCCAGTGCTTTAAATAGGCCGGTACTGCCCGGTACGGAGTACCGACACTTTTTTGTTTTTAGAGGGAGAGTACCGGCACTTTTAAAGACCGACGTAATACTTTTAATTGGAGAGTACCGGCACTTCTGAGAAACAAGCAGGTAGAGTACCCGCACTACTATTTTCCCATTTCAAGCACTGACTGAAGGGCCCATTGACCCCTTGCTATGCCACTGATGAATATTCAACATTAGGACATCACACAGACGTCCAAAGTGCTGACCTGACCTCGCATGCAGCTATGTGCTATAGACCATTGAAAGCCGTAAGCAAACAAAATGGTGCAATGAAAGAACACACTCAGTCACGTGAGTAAGACTAAAGCTATGATGAATTACTACCATAAAACAAACATTTCAATAAAAAGTAGTAAGACGAAGTCACACTCAAATGCCTCAACTCCGTACACTCCAAATCGAGCTCCTGCTTGGAAACTTGTAATGTCAGCATATTTTAGAAACGTCATCAACCACTACAGTAGAACCCATATGGCAACATAAACATCACCAACAACCAATGTATCTCAAGGCCAAACACCAAAGCGCCATGAAGTAGACAGACCTTTGCTGCACGCACCGAGCTTTGCTTTGTGTAATCAAAAGCACATATGAAACAAGTCCTAGATGAGGGGCAATTCCGCGCACTCCGGAGAAGCAAATATTCCCTCATGCTTTACACTATGAACACTCCTACAAGGTGGAAAGATACACCGAACAGCCAATAGCATGAGGCGAGAGAGTTATACATCTCTGAGCAGAGCAAAGCCCAGGGCAGTATATTTTAAATAACTGGCAACAATAGGTAATCGTAAAAGATGCGCTGTCAAGCCAGACCTAAACAAGCAAAATTGACTAGTGTGCCCTGTGAGCGGGAAGCAAAGACTCTACGTGTAAACATATATGTACATTCACCGCACCCACGCTTGCTCCTGTATGTTAGCGGCTTCTCCGGTGTTGTTTATAACGCGCTTTGTTTAGTTCAGGCCTCTTCAAACCCTTTCCTGGGGATTAATGAGATCACTGGAGACACACACGTGTGTTCCCACGGGGGCGGGTTTAATTGGGAAATGGGCTGTGGTTGCTGACGCCATGCCCACGGCCCAACACCGCCTCCAGCCATCCTACACACCACACTCACAACGACCATAAACAAAGGGAGGAACGTGAGGCTGGGGTCGGTGTCAGGTCAAGTTGTGAAGATGTACAAGAGTGGAAGATGGAGAGGTTTCAAAACACAGACACGCGTGGATGTGTGCCCGACAGGAGTGAATGCGGGGAGACTGCACTGAAAAGGCCAGCTGCCCACAGAAGGGTATCTTATAAAACGGGCACACGCAGGGATCTGTGGTTGCCCCATAGCTGGTGCGAGACAGACTAGCAAACCACACGTTTTCTGCATATACAGATAATCACACCAATTTCTGTTTTTTTTTTTCTGTACTTAGAGCATTGTGCACGCAATGCAGAAATAAAATCTACAACAATGCAAAGTTGAAAAAAACCAAAGTATGCACAGCTGGTTTCACCCGATACTGGGAACTAGAGATTTCTAGCATTACAAAAAACAAAGGAAACACATGGGTATTGTTCTTAACTCCAGGTTGCTTATTAGTGTGACGTGCACACCTAAATCCATTAACTGTAACAACATCCGTTTAAGATGTAAGGGGAGGGGTCGCATCTCAGGTGAAACCCACCTGAACCAGGGAGACAGGACCGGAGATTAAGGTGTTTTCAAAATAAGAGACACACACCTGTCATTGAACGGGGGAATGCAGCGGAGCGTGCAGAAAAACATAACGAAGACGGAGGGGGATTCGAGGCACAGAAATTTAAACACCAAACCAGTAACATTGTTACCTTATGATTTACACTATCACTCTGACTCCTTGCAATAACAGAGGCAACATAAACGTCCTGGGAAGAGCGACCTCGTAAACCTGGAAAAACAAACACCCATACGGCGGGGGAAGCCCATTCGAAGCCCACGGAGCAAGTGTAGGGAAAACCCGCATTGTCTGGGGCTGGGAGTCCCCTATTGTGCCCGTGCAGGCAGCTATACCTGCCGGACCTCGGTGCCGGCTGCTCGCTTTCGGCTGCCAATGCAGCCCGCCGCCACCACCACCACCCGAGCATAACATGCACAGGCAGGTGAGGGCGGCTGGGAACAGGTGAAGCCTCCGGGGCTGCTGGGTCAGCGTAAGGGGCACGGTACACCCGCCACAAATGAACAGAGCGCGCCACGCCAGCCACTCGTACTCACCGTGACCGGAGCGGAGAGCCTGGCGCCGGATTCACGGAAATGTCCATAATAGAAGGTGCAGGTTAGGCACCATTTCCTCACCCACGGTGTTAAACAGGAAGTGCGACCAAAGCCGTGGGGCTCAATGCTTCAGCCTCCCTCAATGCTGGTGGAGCTACCGTACTCAACAGTGTGCGCGCCCCTCCCCAGAGGGAGTGGCTATAACCGTAATCCGTGTAATATGGGAGCACAATGCGCTCGCTTCTGTTGCTACATTGTATACACCTAGAGGAACAGTATACAATATAAAGCAAGGCACGCATCCCTGTAGCAGAAAGAGGAAAGTTATTGTGTATCATACATTATACCCTCATACTTTCTCTGCAAATAATCTGAAAAAAAAACACTTTTTTACAAAGGTGTAACAGAGACTGCAAACAATATTTGAAAACCAGCTTTTCTCATGCTTAAACACCGAGTCTTGCTCGCACTGAATTTTTTTTTTTTCAGACACACTGTGGAGCCCTCGTGCCTCCGACTGGAAGGCAGGCTGCAATCGCCAATGTAAAGTGAAACAATGGACACACAACCTGCTGAGTGTTACAGACGGAGTGCCTAGAGCAGTCACTCCAGCATTTATTTATCCCCTCAGACCCCTCAGACCACGGCTAGCCCTCGGGGTGTACCAGTGACACAAAGTATGGTTGAGGCCGGGTGGCACTCTGCATCTTATCCAACTTTTAATACAAAGGAAACCAAACTCTATTTATACCACACACACACAATCAAGAAGCAACTGCCTCGGTGCTGGGTTAGGGCGAAGGCCATATCTTTGGCTCCGTCCCCCATCAGCTCTCGCGCCAGCATGAGTAGTGACCATAGTGCCAATATCGGCAACAGTTGTCACAAAACACATAAGTACATAAATAAACCACAAGACACTGTATTGTAGGTGGAGAAATATTGCTGCAGGTTTATTAGCATAACCAATATGCAAACATGGTGGGTTATCTTACGGGCGATCCCAGGGCAGGCCAGCCCCTATGCCGCCTGCCCGTCTGATAAGCCTAGAGTCACCATGGCAACGCCGAATGGTGTATACCAACTATTGGGAGGGGCCACCCCTCCCATCCGTGGACCCCCAGTCCACTTGCTTCACATGCCCCCCCCCCCCGTGAGGGTGGGCGGAGCATACATGGCAGCCCCCGGTTGCTCAGACCCACAACCGCCTGTCGGCTAACGGGGCGCCATCGTTCTTCCAGGGGACAACACTAAAACATCCCTGGGTATCCTGGCTTAGCACCCCGCGGTGCTGCTGCATGATGTACCCCTTGGTATGTGCAGACCCTGGATCACCCTGTAACTCCTCCACAGCCTAGGGAGTGGCCACCGTCACTACCTGGGCCCCCCACCAGACTACCACTTCTATTCGCAACCCGCAGCTGCCAAGGCTTCACCAAGGTCAAGTAAAAATAAATCCATGCCTAGAGTGGAGAGGTGCACCCCATCACCCTCCAGACACCCTGTTGATTTGGCGTGTAAAAAGCCATGCCTGATGAAGCCAAAGCCTCTTTGCTCAGTGAACTTGCGCATGACGCTATTAACTTTTCTCCTTGACACCTCAATGGCTTCTCCTGAGCGGGCTCCTTGCCAAGGTAGCCTATTACTTACAACCTGCTGCAGCCAAAGCTTCACTTGAGTCCAGTAGGAAAAGATCCATGCTTCAACTAGAGAGGTGTACCCCATCTCCCTCCAGGCACCCTGTGGATTTGGCGTGAATAAGACCTTTCCTGATGAAGCCAAAACCTCTTTGCCTTTTAACTTACAACATGCTGATAACCGGGCTTCCCCAGGTCCAGTCAAACCAGTCTTAGCCCGTGCAGGCCCGGAGCCGGCATGCCCCCTCAGGACAAGTGCCCCCATTCTATCAAAACTCCCCGTGGATTTTGACTGATATGACCCGAAACCTA
The DNA here is from genome assembly GCF_964204655.1 of Triturus cristatus. Classification (NCBI taxonomy): domain Eukaryota; kingdom Metazoa; phylum Chordata; class Amphibia; order Caudata; family Salamandridae; genus Triturus; species Triturus cristatus. The sequence continues at coordinate 430,576,665 of NC_140593.1, forward strand.
AAAATAGGCATTGGTCCAATGTTACCTTTGCATGGCTGAAGAACAATACCTATGACAAGCCACTCCTGCCAGGACGTGCCCGCGGGTGGAGGTAAGAGTTGACAAACCCGCTCTACTTCCTCTTACCTCAGTTATCCGAGTCTAGCCCTAGTCGGAGTATGACTATCACCTTCCGACAGTCACCACCCTATGTGAAGCCTAGCCCTCCCAAAGTTCTGCCCGCATACCAGCGAGCAGACAGGACAGCGTGACCCAGGGGGGGACCAAAGCATAAATGCCTCACTATGTTAATACTGGGAATGCCAGTGGCACTCCTGCTACTTTGCAGCCCAAAATGCCTCCTAGGAGTTTGCCCCAAACATATGGACCCAATCGCCCCCGTGGGAAGGCCACTTCCAAAACCTGCATAGCTGCCAGGCAGTGCTAGAGGGCGGGAGAAGTCACCCCTTACGTTACTCACTATAAATGTCCCTGTTATGTTGAAATAAAGGACGGGCTACTAAGTGAGCTGACCAGGCTCTGCCCTTGAAACCAGGGGTCAGACCCAAGCCCCTCTAAGTTCTGCTGCTTCACCTGCCTGTTAACACGAATCCCCAGGGCAGACCCCGGCCTCTAACCCATGCTTGGCCTTGCCTGAGCTTAAAACACCTCTGAAAAGCAGGACAACAGGCTAACCACCAACATAGCCTTCTGAATGTTCCTGACACTGCCAAGGAACACGCACCCAACTGAAGCAACTGGCACCCTGCCATAAAAGTATTAATTTAGCCTTCTATGAATGCAAATGTGCTCTTGTGGCTATCCGTATTAGTGCTCCCTCCCAACAGGCAGCCCGGACCAGGCAACCCGCACCCTCCTGGCACTGGCACACTCCCGCCCCAGCTGCCCTAGAGTGCCTGTTCGAGTGTAGCCACAACCTTGCGATTTATCACAGACAGATACCAGGGTATGAGGAGACTCCGCTGACTCTACTGCTGAGTGCCCGTAGCACCAACGCAAGTCTGTCTTTGCCTATTCGGTGTCTGGCTGCAAAGTTAGCTGACGTTGCCAGCCCCAGTCCCGGGTGAAAATAGCAGCTTTAAAGTCTCTGGTGCTATAGATGGTACCCATAGCCTGATGGAACAGAATGCAATTCCCTTGCTCCTGTTGAGCACGAAACCCCAACCAATTGCTCACCATGGTTCAATACCTTCCTGCTGCTAATCATTTCCTAGCAGGATGTTGACAAATCTATGTTCTGCAATGGCGCTACTTCGCAGCCTGCACCATTCTGGCAGTGCCGAAAAGACCTTTGTCATGCTGCCTGGCCTAAATAATCTTGCCCTGTTCTGGAAGTGCCCGCTTCAGCCCTGGAGCAACAATTCGCCAGTAACCCCCAAACTGGCCCTGATGCGAGACAAACCATGCCAAGGCACACAGGTGAGTGTAATAACTAATAGCAGGTCTAACAGCGTCAACAGGCATCTTCAGCTTACAATAGGAGTGATGGAGAGGGTAACTAGTGAGAATAAAGATGACAGCTTCCCAACTGACCAACCGTGGTGGGAACCACTCCTGTATATTCTAGTACAAATGGTCCCAGTTCACCGGTCACTGCCTGATGTACGTGACCTAGGGCATGGTCCCCTTGCATGGCGGCATGCCATTGAGACCAACCTCCAGTCCCCGATAAGTACCACATATCTGCCTACGCTACACTCTTGCCTGGCGTTCCTTCCTGCCCAGATATACCAGCGATGATTGCTCTCCTCCGTCACTTGACCCGACCACACCTAGAAGAACAAACACAGCGAGAGGACGCGGCCTGTGCCGTGCCCCAAGACTCTACTAAATCCTCCTACCAATGATGTGGGAGCTCGCCACCAAACTCTGTCCAAGCCTGCCAACCCCACAAGAATTTGGACCCCTATTGCCCCACGGATTGGAGGGGGACGGGGAGGAGGGGCAGTCCTGTCTGGAGATGTGTGTAATGGAGGACATGCGTCCTAGAGTACCTATAGTGTGGGTGGAAATATCAGCACCACAAGAACCTGATGTGTTTAATACTAATGACAGTAGTAACAACTCAATCAGCACAGGGCTAGTTGCCCCCCCCCGTCATACAACCGTGTTTGACAAGCAGGGAGATTAAGGAAGGCTAACCCCAGGCAGACACAGAAAGACCCACCACGTGGCTGTGCCCAAAAACCACCATCCCGCATCAAACCGACCCGATGGAAAGACAACAAGAGCCTAACGCTCTACACCCGCGGATGACCCAGGAAATAACCAATTGTTTAACAATGGAGACTAACAACGGACATCCTTTCACCATCTGAAGGGCTAGCCATTTCAGAAGTAACCTGGGACCCCAATGCCAGGCATCAGAGCAGGCCTCGGCACCTGTGGTGTGTGTGATCTTAGCCCACTTCCGTGTGAGCCAGGGCCCGCGATGCATGTTTTTTTTTTTTTTTTTTTTTTTGTATGATCGCTGAAGCACACGTAAACCATCCTAGCTGTACCTAGCCGCTAGGTCATCATACCCTAAGGAGCCCCAATGACGACCAGGTAACATTAACACTCACTCAACACAGGCGTAACTCTTTGCTTAGCCTAGGTGCCGGATGCAAAGTGACACCTCCCCCTGCTCCCGACCATAGTGGTGAAGCGTCCCAGGAGTGCCCGGTTAATATAACAGACCCCGACAGAACCGAGGGAGCCCTGCGCAGCTACAAGTGTTTGCCAGAGTACAGCTGGACTGCAGGGCTACCCAGCATGCTCAGGCACTGGCTATGGCATACCGACCAGCCACCAAAACACCGCGCATTACTAGGTGTTCCCAGTCCACTCGGTCTCATCAATTAGCCAATGGAACCAAGCATTGAAACCAGGCCCCCCAAAACCAGGCCCAGTCCCCCGCTGCGGCAGCAATACTATCAATCAACCTCCCATCTCTCATCATCAGTACTGGCTAGACTATGCCTCTTAGTAGCATAAGATAAATGCGTCATCATTGTGGCTAACACGCATATCCTCTTGAGAATGCCTCCGTTCAGGCAAGGTAAGGCCGGGTCTCCAACACTACTGGCCAAACTTACTAAAGTTTTACACTCCCAAACCCTTTCAGTGTAAATATTATTTGAATCAGAATGCACATGGGATACCTACGGGCCCCGTGCCCATCCTGGTAAAGGATGTGCATTACCAACAGTGAGAGCCGTAGTCAATACTGGTGAGCCCAGGCAAGGTCCGGCAGATCATTGCTTCCCCAGGTCTATTTAAACATTTACTGAGATACCGCGTACGTTAAGGACATCCGCAATGCATAACCACCATAATACGATGTTGAGCCGGTGGCGATGAACCACTTCCACAAAACGCTGGTAAAGCAGTGGACACTGAAAGATGTTGCACTTGGCCACACAAAGAACTCACACAATAGGTCAGCCTGCCTGGCCCAGCGCAGGCAATAACCGAGAATTACACCTCCTTCCTGGCCAAGAGACATTGACAGACGCAACCAAAACGGGCCCCTCACCCTATGCCATTGACCGACTCGAGCCCACGAGGTAGTCTGCTGTGGCGGAGGACACCTACCCCCTGATGGATGCTGTTTACACATTACCCCTTACGGAACATTGCCTCCAAGGTGGCCGACTCACCACGTGCACTCCGAAAGCAATCAGCCCGGTCGCACTCAAGCAACGTCCACCCAAGACATGTCAATGCATGGGAGGAGGATAAATCAACCACCGCTAACACAAACCGCAACCAGGGACATATGACCTGTCTTTGGATGGACAGCACATGTGGTAAAAACAAGTTTTAAAAGCATATTCATAGTCCCTTCACCTTCAGAACTCCAGCCTGGCTATAATGGGGGTGCTGCTGCACACCTACACCCTGCGCGTACAGGCCGGTTTTGGCCACAGACTCAATATGTAAAGCAGGAACTGGGAAGATATGTCAAAGAGGTGCCTGTCTTGTCGAACTCAAGCAACGTCCCCCAATCTCTCAGACAGGCAACAGTGCCATGACATGTAAATGCATGGGAGGAGGGCAAATCAACCACCGCCAACACAAGCCGCAACCAGGGACATATGACCTGTCTTTGAATGCACAGCACATGTGGTAAAACGAGTTTTAAAAGCATATTCATTGTCCATTCACCTTCAGAACTCCAGCATGGCTATTTTGGGGGTGCTGCTGCACACCTACCCCCTGCATTCTGCGCGTACAGGCCGGTATTGGCCACAGAATCAATATGTAAAGCAGGAATTGGAAGATATGTCAAAGAAATGCCTGTCTAGACTCTCGCCTCCTCCCTGTCCGGTTGGCACAGGAGGCGGAGCGCGACAGTCCGAAACCCAACCGTGGGGGGAATAACCGGCCCGCTGAACCTGCACTGACCCACGTGGGAGCGAATGCACCCCCGATCGCCACGAGTGGACACGACTCCAGGGCACAAACCCTGGATCAATTCCACTGAGATGCCGCCTGGTCGGAGGCCTACCGGAGCGTCAATAGTTGTTTGGGGGGGGCAGCTGGGGGGCATAGGAAGTGGTGCGCAGTGCAGGGACTAGCTCCCCCGCAAGAGCCACGCGGGACGCGTGCACCCGCCCGCGGAGGGCCTGCCGCGTCATAGGAGCGTTCCCCCCCCCAACCGACGGATTCACCCCCCATATCGCGTGCTGGGTAGTATCACTACTGGGAACGCGAACCTGATTCCCCTTGATCGATGGGGCACCTTTCAACGTTTCGTCCGTCCGTGGCAATGGAGACATGCTTGTGTGCTACCCTACATTGGACATGCCCATGCCACCGCGGACCTCGAGGCCCGAAACCTTTCCTTAACAGCGCCTCGGCCCACAGCCTCATACTCAATACGCAGGAAGCGCGCCCTGCAATGTTTTGCACAGAATTGCCGGTGATGCCTGAAACCGAGACTGAACCAGGTACTCTTGCGAAAATCGACAACCTGGCTGCAAAGTCGGCAACGCTAGGCCCTTACGCCACATCCTCTCCCTGCTCGAACGCGAACACCGGAGGCCGACACCCCTGCCCCTAAATTCGAGCCGAGCCGAGCGCGCCCCCCCCCGTGGTACTCCGACCACAGGGCCCCGTCGCCTGGTCCTGCCCAGGGACAGGGCGAGAGAAAGGTCACCGGCAAACTCACCGAGATAAGCTGAGGAGGCTGGGCGTACGACGACAACCTGCGAATCCGCGACGGCGAGCCTGTCGAGCTGCGACCTACCAAGGCGAACGAGAGGGAGAGGAGGTTGGTGCTTGTAGACGTCGCCATGCCTCCCGCTGCCGACTGGCCAACTCCCCACTCCGAAAACACCGTCTGGCTTCACCGGATCGTGCTACCTCCATCTCGGCGTGGACTACATGAAACCAAAATTCCTGCTTGATCATCCGCACTACATCTGTTGCTAAGCCAATGGTAGAGACCAACATAAAACCCGATCGTGAACCGTGCACCCATACCTGCCGCACTCGCCTATGGGGGCGGCCTCATAATGCCGGAAGCTCCTAATTTCATACTCCCCCCCTCATACGAGAGCGGCATCCTTCCGGCGTGGCCCCATCACCGTATAAATGTCCGAGAGAAACACGACGAACTGCCATTGCAGCGACCCTTATATGGGAGCGTCCCCCATATGGCAGCGTCCTCAGTATGCCTACAAGCTATTAACGCTGCACCCGCCTACAGGAGCATTATCGCCTAACGGTACAGGCCTGACCTGATAGGAGCTGAACACCATACCCGTGCTACGAGACGCCCCTCCCCCTTCCGGGAGAGGCTGCCTTGCTGGGCGCAAAACCGGTGAAATAATTCATTGACTCATAGAAGTTGTAGGGCAACTCGGCCGCTGGTAAGCATTGGGCATGCTGCAGGCAGTAGGGACGCTGCATGCCAACACCCTGCCAGGAACTGCTGGCACTAGGGCCTCACTGTAGGCTCGCGCCGCGCTCCAGCTGGCTCTCCTTTGGCTGTGAGCTGGGCCTCACCAACAACACCAACAGGGGCAAGACTGTCCTGGTCGCAATCTAGAGCCCTCATGGCACTGACTGAAAGGTAGGCCTCAATCTCCAATATACAGTGAAACAATGGACATATACACCTGCTGAGTGTTATAGCAAAGTGCCCCGATTGGTCATTCCAGTGTTTAGTTATCCCCTCGGGCTGCGCCCGGCCCTTGGGGTGTAACAGTGACAAAGTATTTTAGAGGCTGGGTGACACTCTACACATGCATTTTGATAAAAAAAATTGACAGCATACACATGCAGAAAGGGTTGCACTGCAAGGCCCCTACTGATGCCAGTACAATACTATACATATCTCTGTAATATAACATGGATGCCACACCTCTAAACAAAACAAGCATTGGCATAGCCAATAGGTCTCGCCTTTGGGACCTTATAAGTGTTTAGCCATGCAAAGTGATCGTGATCGCGATCAAACATCAAAGCGGCCGTGCGGCAGCGAAAGTGAAAGTAATCGCGGTCAAGTGCGACGCGCGCGCGCGCACATGCACTGTAGATCTAGGCTGGCCTGGTAGCACTTTTTGGAGCCCTCTCAAAAAGTCTTGGGTCTTGCGCTGGGTCAGGCGAGACCTAAAAAACTAACTGCTGAATACAGCCACATTGCGACTCTGCATAGGTGTCTGAACATTTGACAATCCTTAAGAATAAAACCCAAGTGTGGAACAATGGTCTCAGGTGTTGATGAAGACATATCGGTGAGTAATCCAAGGCTTACCTTAAAGACCTGGCCCTTTTACTCATCTCATTTATTATACATGAGTAGGGCCATTGGAATCATGCGGCAGGGTTGACTAAATTACGAGTCCAGAAAAGCCCCATTTTGCAGTGCAATGCAGCACATTTTGTAATAGACAAAATGATTTAATTTACGTGCTTATTTTGTCATTTGTTACACATTAACACTCTCTGGGCAAAGGATTTGCCAGTTAGTAACACTTTACCACCTACACACAGCAATGAGTAATTGAAAACTTACCAGTCCTTTGTGAAGGGCATTCCAATGTGCAGCAATACAGGTTGTTATATTTTTAGTAACTTTTCATCCTTTTGAGCTAAAAACATTTTTTTGTTAAAATCTGTAAACTATGATGCAGACGATGGATAACATGGCAAATGCAGCAAAATACATAATTATGGAGGAAATACTGCAGCTGCACAATCACACAATTCCCAGGGGCTGTGCTAAGGAGGAATACCACAGCAAAAAAGAATTGGCTGGTGGTGCCTTTAAATGAAAAACACCTGACTAAAATACGGTCCACACCAAAACTGGTTTATGAGGGTTGTATGTCATTACAACGCATTCCGTTGCAACGCATGCCTTTTCTACGCATGCATTACAACGCGAATGCCGTTACCACGAATAACATTTACCACGAAAATGCATTTACCACACATATCGGTAAAGGCATTTTCGTGGTAAATGGTCTTTTTTTTTTTTTTAAATAATACCCTTGTGCGACCCCCTGCCCCTTTTTCTTCTAATAAATTCCCCTCCCCTCAACATTCAAAATGTTTCCCTGTGCGATGCCCCCACCCACAAACCCTTAAATTTACCCCTTCGCTACACGTCCCCCTCATTAATTATTTAAACTAAATTCCCCTTACCTCGCTACCTCCTCTCCTCTTGAAGCTCTTCCGATCTGCGTCGCACGTTGTAAAGAGGAAGCGGAAGTGTCTTTCCGTTTCCTCTAACGACGGTACGACGCCGATTGCCTCCACATCGATGGAATCAGGTTTTTTGGGGGGGGGGGGAGACCACCCAGCCCCCCTTTTTTAATGTTACCTTTAGCACACATGCCTTTACTACGTATCTCGTAGTAAAGGTATGCGTGGTAAAGGCAGTCGTGGTAACCACGCATGCGTTGTAATGCATGCGTGGTTACTGTTATGCGTGGAAACGGCCGCGTTGTAGTGGCCGTTTCCCGTTTATGAGTACCAGACTCATGGAATCACCTCTGTGTCGTTTCCGTAAAATCTTTTCCTGAGAAGAGTGAGCCTCCTTCAGGAGCAGTCTGTAGTGGTGGACAAACCTATGTGTAGCCAATGTCCTTCAGTGCACAATTCTGCAGCTCAGCTGAAGCAGGAAACATTCCTAGTGCTGGGCTCCCTTGTATCTCCTCTGGGACTCGGATCCGAGAATAAGTCAGTGCATTGGTGGATGTGCCCCACTTGCTCAGGAATGCAGGAGACCCTTTTGTACTTTGGCCTGACCTTCCAAAACTCACAAAGAGGTATTCTGAATGATGAAAGGAGGCAGGCCTCGACAAATAGGTCTCGATCTGCCTCACACATTGATATTTTGCCTCTGGCCCTCATATAGGGTGGCTTAGAACACAACATTACTTCCTGTGAAGCATGAAAGAGGACTCTAGTTTAGGTCTAAAAGCTAAAGATTTTATTTCAAATTAGGGTGTCAGGTTTAATTACCAAGAATGTTTCTCTGTGCAAAAGGGTTAACAACTCACCCAACCCATGAGTTGCTGTGATGGTCACCAAAAAGTCAACCTTCACTGTAACAACTTGACACTATGTTGTTCAACAAACCAAAAGGAGGCAGTTTTAACACCTCCAAAACTAACGGCCAATGCCAAGCTGAAACCAAAACCCTCACTGGGAAATAAGAATTGAAAAGGCTGTGAAACCGACAGCAAACCAGGGCATGCCCACACATCTAACCTCTTCTGGCATCTCAAATAGTTTGAGTGGTCGGTCAGTGTATTGCCACAGAAAGCCACAAAATAATGACATCTTATAAAAACTGCAAAATAGTTGGTTTCTTACAGGACTGTCTCTGTGAACAACACATCTGGAATACTTCCTGTGTTTACAACAACGCCCTGATTATGATTTCCTCAGTACTTAACGCAATATTTATTGCAGCCAAAAAAATCCCAAACCACAGTGCTCGTTATTTATTGGGTGAGATAAATATTGCATATTGGAAGTTCTTTGTTAAACCCTTTACAGTGTGGTACCAAATGATGATGTGGGGGGTTTTCCGCACAAAAATCCACATGCCCTGGTATTTTAAGGTCATTTTAGCCCAAGGAAATATTGGCAGGAGTGACCTGCCGATATGCACGTATGGAAAAATTGCATGGGAGCAGACTTTAAAAAAAAAAGATCTTTATTGAGTTTTTTAGGGGAAAACAAGGAGTATCAATGTTGTACATTCATGTCTGTGTAGGGACAAATTAAAGATACCATCAATAAGACCAGGTAAGTATGGAAACAGACTTTATTGCACCAGGTGGCCTGTGCATAACTCATAATTCCAACCCCTCCACAAATAGGGGTGTGAGTGGTGGTTAGACTTTTCCTGCCCGGCTGTAATTAGGCTCTAAAACGTCAAAGAGGCAGGAAGTTGGGACTTTCTACAGTGGTTTAGAGCAGACCTCCAAGGTGATCGCTGCTCCCTCCCTATTTTTATCCGCAATGCGTAATCCAAGGAAAGGCGAAGAAGTATGAAAGATCCAACGTGGCCAGAGGAGAGGCGCTGCGGCTCTCCATCAGGATCCATGATCAGGAACCATATAAAAACGGAGGCACAAAGGCATCGTCCGGGATTGTAAAAAGGAATCCTTAAACTAAGGAAAATGAGCTTTACTACCTCTGCATTTACGCCTCAGAGGGAAAACGCAAACACTGGAACAGGGGAGGCTATATATGGAAACAAGCAGACACAGAAATTTAACAGGAACCCTAGGATGGTGAGCTGTGAGCCATGTAGGGAAACAAACTCTATTTGACAGGTCAAAACCATAAGGAGACATTGGGAAAAGGAGAGAGCAGCGTGGACGGTGGCACTGAGAGGCAATGGGACAAACAGGCAGTGGATCCAGGAAACACTGACACTAACTCCAGTGTAGTAGTCTCTGACAGAGGCATCAACAGGATGATGGCACATTGACTCTGGGCCCTGGAGATACTGACACAGAGTTGGGGAAATATAGACACTGACATTAAGGCAGGAAGGTGTGGACACAGATCGGGCAAGGAGATAAGTGCATATATACCAAAGTTGCCAGTTATGGTCACTGGGGCAGGGAGCAATGGACATAAATCCTGAGGCAGGAAAGCAACACACACACACACACCAGCACACACAGACACACTCCGATCTCCCTACTGAACTAGAGTCAGCCATATTTTTGAGTGATTTGTGGCTTGATGAACTCAAATGTTTTCATTCATCAAAGTCACGCCTCCTTGTCCCCTGGGTCGTAGATTTGGTGTTGGGGGTGGGGGGGGGGGAGGCTGAATATCTTCACAGTCAGATTTGGCACCTGCTGTGGTCGGAAAAGGCAGGGCTGTTTGTCAAGCTACTGCCGACAGTTTGGAGGTGTTGGCAGCCTTCCACTGCCGAGCATGTCATGTAAAGGCGAGGCCCGTAGGGTCGGGCAGGGCTCCACTTTAGATCTGTGTGCTGGCTCGTCCTTCTTCTAGTTCTAAAACTTTCATCCTCACTCAGTGACCTCATGCAAGGGACATCGGGGGGGCTGGGTGGCGGTGTGACCTCTCATTTCTGGTAGTGTGTGCAGCCTGGGCACACCAGTCACTGAGAGTCCTTCTATAAGCAGTCTTGTCTCTGTATCCCCTAAATGCCATCACTTACCACCTTCCTCAGACTGCTGTGGTTGAAGGATCAGCTGTCTGTCCCTGAACCGTGGGCTGCATGGGCTTAGGACTCCACATGTCAGCGCAGTATTCACGCCAAGCCCCTGCAGACAGGTATGTGTTTTTTAAACCAGATGTTGGGGGCATATGATAATCATTTCTTGTTTTTGTATTAGCACTTTATCCTCAGTATGTTGGCACAGCGTTTTAAAAATGTGTGTTTCAGTGCCCAGGGTCACTCAGTAGCTCAGGTAGTTAATGCACTTGCTGGAAAATTTTGTGTGTGATGTTTGGTCTCTAGTTTGAATCCTCATAAAATAGTGTGTGGGATGGATTGTGTGTGTGAAGGAGCAGTGGCGTAACATTAGCCCACACGTTGCAGGGGTTCCCCCGAGCTCCAGGGGGCCCACTCAGCAAAAGTGGTAGGTGGTGGGCCTTTGGAGTGGGCCGCCATCCATGTACTTTGCAGCAGGGTACCCTTACATTTCGTTAGGCCAGTGTGACGGAGAGAGCAAGAGAAAATGTGATGTCATAAGGGCAAAGGCCAACAGTCGGCCAAGGCTGGATTGGCCATTCCCAGCATTGGCCATTTCCCTGAGGGGCTGGAAGGGTAAGGGGGCTGATCTTGTTACTGGGGCCAGGTTTCTAGCAGTAAAGCAGTTTTAAAAGCACCCACTGCAGAGTTCCTGGTATCCAACAGTTTGCAGGCAGCAATACAAGTGTCAAGATATCTCTGGTGATTAATCTTCCTGCTGGGGAGAGATGGGAGTTTTGTCAAGTGACAGGTTTGACTCATCTAAGGTAGTTCTTAGGGTTAATATGTTTGCTGCAAAGAACGTATACCATACAGATCACAGAACTGTATTTTATTTAAATAGCGCAGTGGGTAACTGTTTTTGTCACAGAGATCCTTTTATTACTGTGCAGTTCACAAGTTACAATCATAATCTAGCAGAGAGAGGTATGAACTGCCATCAAAGAGTTGCATGCAAAATGTATGGTATAAGGTAGAAAATATTGTTTTTCCTAATCTTTCAGTTTCCTAATGTTGCTAAAAAGGGCTTATTTTGGTAGAAATACATTCTTATTAGTAAAGCCAACCCTACCCACTGTGTTCTCAACCCTGAGTTTTTGCTTCTCCAGACCAAGCACTCAATATTGATGACGTGAATCCTACACCTTTTAGTCCCCTTTGTCTTATGTAATGTTTTCTGTACACTGATTTACGCATGTAAGATTCATTGTGTCTGTATGTGTGTGTGATGTAAATTGCTCTCACATCCCTCACTAATATGAGAGGCGCTATAAGATAAATGAAATGCATGTGAGAGAGGGGCAATGGAGATATGAGAGGCACTGTTGGAGGGTGGCAGAGAGGGAATTATGGAAGATCCTCAACAAAGACTGCTGGATCCTGGTGCACTGTAAGGTCATCATTGACTATGCTTTAAAAGCGAATGCAATTGAATATATAATGAAAAATGTGTTGTAGAATGCACTATACTGCCATTGTTTACCAAATGTTCTGGGGGGAATAACCACCCACAAACCGCTCTTGTAGTGGTCAGGCTTACTCACTGCGCTTGCTCACTATGCATTGTACGGGGGAAGGTCTGACAACATTTGCTGGGGCTGCTTTGGGTTCCCAGGCCGGCCCTGCAATCAGCTAACCTTTCTTCAGGATTAAAACCACTCGCAAACCTAGTTGTTTGGCGTTGAGAGTAGGTACTAATGGTCGGAGTGAGGTGTGTGTTTGTGTGTCTCAGGAGAGGCTGTTGGCAAAGCTCCCAGTTGGTCACTCGGGCATGGCTAGCATGAGGTAGTAATCAAGTGTGTGTGTGTCTATGTGTGTGCACATATATGTTCACCCAGCTCTGGTACAGCACTGACTGTAGGTCGGCACTGGTTGCATTATGGAAGATCTGTTTGGCCCTCAACACTTCAACATTAGCTATAGCTAATACCTGAAGTGAATAAGGGGCTTCTTTGCAGACTCTTTCCATGAGGTGTTCAGACGTGAGTGAATCAGCAGATTACACTCTGTGTGTGTGTGTGTGTGTGTGTGTGTGTGTGTGGAATCAGTTACCATGTTAGAGAGGTAGAGATGTGTGTTGCTTCAGTGAATAGGAGGGGGCACTGCCTGTCAGGGAGTGTGTCTATGGCTCTGTGTGTGTGTCAGTCTGGGAAGGGAAGGTGTCTAAGGGTCAGAGAGTATGTGTGAGTGAGAGTGTGTGAGAATATGAAAGACTTGAGGCTGATACAGGTCAGGACTGAGGAGTAGTGGGAGAGAGAAGTCTGACTAAATCAGGAGGCAATGCAAATCAGATGTATTTGTAGAAGCAGTTGTTTGTGATTTAGGAATAGAATAAACTGAAGCACTGACTGTTTGAACTGTATTTGATTGGCAAAGCTATGTGTGAGCGGACTGGATACCAGTGAGTGCTGAAAGTCATGATTGTTAATTGTTGTATATGTGAGGGAGTGTGACAGCACTGACACCCATGGAGTTCTCGATGCCAGGAATGAGGTGTTGTTAGACTTGGCATCTTTTGGCGTGTTTCCCCTGTCTTTTTGCTTTCTGACCTCCTGGTTTTTACTCTGTTTTTGCTAGTTTAGTGGCTCTGCGCACTTTCTCACTGCTGTTCAGTGTTAAAGTGCAAGTGTTCCTGTTATAAATTATGTTATGAATTGGTGTTTCCATGATTGGCATAGTTGATTTACTGGTGAGGCCCTAGTAAAGTGCACTGAGAGTGCCAGGGCTGGTAAATCAAATGTTACTAGTGGATTTGCAGCACTGGTTGTGCCACACACAGACGTAGCCCTGAAAAGGTAACTCAGACCTGCCACCGTTGGGTCTGCGCGCAGTTTGTAACTGCCATGTCGACCTGGCAAGTGCACCCACTTGCCAGGCCCAAACCTTCACTTTTTCTACATGTCAGTCACCCCTAAGGTAGGCCCAAGGCACCCCTGTGGGCAGGGTGCTGTGTATGTTAGAGGTAGGACATGTACTACTGTGTATGACATGTCCTGGTGGTGAATTACATCTTTCATTTTTCACCATCGCAAGACTGCCTGTTCCCATAGGACAGAATGGGGAGTTTGTTTATAACATCCTATAAACATAACCGACCTGGGAACAAGGTAGAAAAATAAAGTTTAGTATGCCTGAACTCAGAATGTTAAAATGCACCTTTTAGTGAGGGTGAATTTTACATTCTGTGTTTGAAAATACCACTTTTAGAAAGTAGGTATTTTCTTGCCTGACCATCCAGTGTGACTCTGCTAGGTTTGTGTATTGCTTGTCTGGCTTTTGGATGACAGGGGCTGGAGAGGGACAGCGGCTCCAGATGTCTGATGGGTCAGGGCTGGTCTGAATAAACCTGGGTTGCATTTAGAGTAGTGGGAGGAGATTTCCTTGCACCTGAATGGGCCTGGTCTGCCTTGCACAATGCCGTCTCCACGCCCTGCCAGGAAGCTGCACCAGTGAGGACAGAACTGGTTTTGGCTGGGTACAGACACTCTGCCTTCAGAGAACAAAGGATTTTGTGGTATAAATATTGGGGCCCAGACCCCAGAACTCTTTTGGACCAAGATGACTGCCAAGAAGAAGAGATGGAGAAGTTGTGAGGAGGAACTACCACTTTTCTGTGTGCTTTGCTGTGTTGGCCTGCAGTGGCTGCTTCTGTCTTGGGTAGTGAAAGGACAGGACTTGAACTTTCTGCAATCTCTTTTTGTGAGTTTCTCCAAGGGATTGAGGTAGAGCTTGCCCTCTGTTCGAGATGTCTCAGGAACAGCAAAGTTCTTCTGCCCTCAGCACTGGGGACTGTGTGTTTTGTACTACAATGGAAGAAAAAGCAACTCGACGCCATCTATGACACTGCTGATTGTCCTGAAGGCACCGCAGAGGGCACTGCCGCAACGGTGCACCGCAACCTTGGTCATACCGACGACGCCTGCTGACGCCATCACCAAGCCGCTGCTTGCACCGTGACCTGTGGGCATCGCACTCCGCACCGCTTCACTTCACCTCGTCGCCTTGGTATCCCCGACGACGCTGCTCCACGCCGAAATCGGGGCCGCTGCTTGCACCGTGGTTCAAGGGCACCTCTTGTAAGTTACACGACACACCGTCCTCATCCCCTAACGCAGCCTTGGCCTACTGACGCTGGTGCCATCGACCCCAGTTCGTCAGACGACAACAGCTCTTCAGCAACGACGCCGCCGCTGCCTGCACCGTGACCTGCCAACACCGAGATGAGAACCGCATCACTTTGTACCGCGACGCTGGTCTCAACGACAATGCCATCTGACGCCACCACCGAGCCACTGCTCGCATCGCGACCTGAGGGCATCGAACGCCGCACCGCTGCACTTCGCACCGCAGCACCCGATGCCTGCCGATGCCAGCGCTCTTGACTTCAACCGCGAGGAGTTCGATCTGCAACACGTGTGACTTCAAGGGCCGACGACTCCTGCACCGACCTCCGAAACCAACACCTGCGGACTCCATTCTTTTGGAGCTCAGCAAGAGGCAACCAAAGCCCTGCATTTATAAAGGTACAGTTTTGCGGGTCTTCCCAACACCGTAGTTGGCCCGCAACGCCACAGTCAGCCAGAACTGTTTGGATTTGTTTGTTCACAACGCCGTGATAGCCCCGGACGGAGCTATCGACTTCAAGGAGCTGTATTTCAAGGTTATTGTGATAACTGAAGATTTCTAAGTACTGTATTGTGGATTTTTATCATTTTTGGTCTTGCCTGAAGTATATAAAAATATTGGATATTTTGCTAAACTGGTGTGGTGTCCTTATGTAGTGGTTACACTGTATTACTGTTGGTTATGTGCAAATGCTTTACACACTGCCACTAAGGTAAGTCTGACTGCTCATGCAAAGCTACCAAGGGGGTGAGCAGGGGTTATTTTAGGAGTGTAACTCCCTTATCCTGACTAGAAGGACGGGTCCCTACTTGGACAAGGTGCAAACCATTGCCAACTAGAGACCGCCATTTCTAACAGGTGTATTTGCAGAGCCTTGTTAAAGCAGGGTTTTGCATTAATTTAAGTCAATAACTTGTTGCACAATAACTCGCATTGAGTGTTAATTTCAGAAATTACTGCACCATCTCTTCCTTTGTGTGCAAGTCTCACACCTTAAAGAAGAATTTCATTCACTGGGTGTGAGTTTCACTTCTAGACAAAGAGTTTGACTGACTGTTTGCAAGTCACAATGAGGGGTGGGCGGAATTCGCGTTACGCAAAGTTCCACAAAACGGAAAAAATATCCGCGAGCTACGCAGAATTCCGCGAGCACGCTGAATTGCTCGTTCCATCTGTTCACGATGCGTTTTTCCTGTTCGGGGACGCTGTTTGTGTGCTCGGGGAGAAATATCTCACGAACTTGCCCATGCGGTCGCCAATTGGCGCGGCCGTCTTGTTTCACTTGTCCCGCCCGCTCGCGATACGTGATTCCTGTTCGCGAACGCGGATGTCCGATGACGCAGCTGAATGACGTGTTCACAATCGGGATCGCGCGGCCAGCTACCAAAATCTCATAGCTCATGCAAACAGATAGGAAAACTCGTCGGTGAACGCAGGGATCCCAGTAAGTCGCTAATGCGCGCGCGAACACGCATTTTGAAAGCACGAACAAGGTAAAAATTCCACTACACCCCGAATCGCGGAATTTTCGGCAATTACACGTTCTCCGCGGAATGCAGAATTGCCAAAATTCCGCGAGCGGAGCGGAATTTACCACCCAGACCTAGTCACAATGTCTGGAATACACAATCAAATGCACATTGGATGATTCCGAGTCACAATACAAATAATATTATATGATCCCAGTAACAACATTTTATTGACTATCTATTTGCACAATTTTAACACCATCTTCTCAAGATTATTTTAGGATGATGAACCTGCAACCACTACAGACAGGAGACTGTCAGACATGGTAACCACACCATGAAAGAAGTGGAAAAAATCAGAGGTGCCCTCTCTGAGTATATGACATCATAGCAAAGTTAGGTGTAAATTGGACCTTCAAATGTACTTACTTACCCATGTTTTACATGTTATTACCTGGAAGCAAGAAACGAGAACCCTCCTTCAGAAAATGTGTCCTGCTTAGTCGCTGTAAGAAAGATCATCTGTTTCTCCCTACCACTTTCAAAGATCAAGAGCTGTGTGAGAGGGGGTTGAGAACCGGTAGGGGCCAGTTGCTGGGTACAGCAAGTGGCCTGGAGAAGCTCACAAAGGCGGAATGACTTTGAAGCTTCCCCAGCCCATCCTGGGGGAGGAGACTTCGCACCTCAGCCAGGATGTGCATTGTTGCAGGCCCAGGAGAGCAGATGGCTCTCTATCCAGGGGTCCAGCAACCTGTCTGCTGTGTGGCAGCCTAGGCAGCCCCTCAGAAAAGACGTGGATTGTAGGTTAGGTTCAGGGGTCATATCTGAGATACCCTCTGTCGTGCATCTTACAGTAAATCCCACACTGGCATCAGTGTGGGTTTACTGTGCTGAGAAGTTTGATACCAAACTTCTCAGTCTTCAGTGCAGCCATCATGGTACTGTGGAGTTCGTGTTGACGACCTCCCAGCACCATATACTCTTAATGGCAGCACTGCACTTATAGTTCCCAGGAATGGACCTGGGTACTGTAGGGGCACAGGGCTCATGCACCCGTGCCCACACCTCTGGCATAGGGCACCCAGCTAGAGGGGTGACTGAGGTATGTCAGGGCAGTGTGTGTTGTGGGCATGGCACACAGGGATATGTGCCATGTTAACTCTTTGCTTTGTTCTGCACCCAGACACTCAGCCTGCAAAGGCAGTGTGTGTGTGTCAGGGTACAGGGCCTCTAAGGGTGGCACAATAACTGCTGCTGTCCTTAGGGGCCTTCTCTGGTCACCAGGCCCTGGGCACCTAGGGTACCATTTACCAGGGGCTGACAGGTGACCAGAGATGCCAATTGGGTTTTGACTGTTAGGCAGTTTTTAGGGAAGGAACACAGGCCCTGGGCACCTGATTGGCAGGAGCCCAGGGCACAACAAGGAAAAGCGCATCAGTTATCAGGCAAGAAAATGGGTGGTCACTGCAACAGAAACCCACTTTCTTACACAAGCCCCCCCAGCCCAAAGGCCAGGAGACTTCTGCCAATGCTGTGAGAGTCTTCCTAGTCTTTCAGGCGAGGAAGAGTTGGGGAAGTGGTTTGAAAGTTGCAGGGCCTACTCTGCCTTATATCCTTCTGTCCAGGTCAGTCCCTTTGGGCATCTGGCCTACCTTATCAGTTTCAGGACCTATTTCCCAAAGCTCCTCTCCTTGTCATTTAGTGTCCTTGCCCCATCTTTTTATTTTGGGTTCAGAGGTGCATACCTCTTCAAATTCTAACTTAGCCAGGGCTAGGCCCAGCTTACCCACCCAGGTTACCCACAGCTTGAGCAATCCCACCATGACCAATAAGGTCAGGGGGCCTAGCTTGCTATTTGGCAGGGGGTTAGGCCATCATGCCCAGGATAGGGCTGCCATGAAGGCTAACACCCAGCAGAGGCTGCTGACAGCTGTCAGTGCCCAGAACCACACCTTTAGCTCCTGACTGGCAAGTGAAGGGGCTATCTTATAGGTCTCTTTGGGTCCTGGCTGTTGGTCTGTTGTTTTAGGATGGGGGGTCACTACATTTTATAGGGAACACCCTTCCTCCAACCTTTGTTCTGCCAGCTGAGGAGCCACCAACTCAGGCTGGACAGTTGCCTGACTAGTCAGGTCTGGTTGTTGGTTAGGGGGGCTTCACCAGTGCCATTTTTGGAGTTCTCCCTCACAGGGATAGAATCTCCCTGGTCCTCTGGAACTGTGGCTAACAGTTGCCCACCTGTCCTACCCTGTTTCTTCTTACTCTTTTGGGGCTTAGCTACACTGACTGCAGGTTGAGCACCCACAGGTTTCTTGGGCGAGGCCTGGCACTGGGCCAGCACCTCTCTTTGGCTCAGATCTACCTCCAAGTGATCATTCCCCAAGAGACAATCAAGGGGGAGGTCTTTACTGACTACCACCTTTCTCCATCTAAGGGACCCAGCTGTGGCTAGGGACACTATAGCCACAGGCCTAACAGTAACTCCCCCTGGGACAGTCCTTACTCTTCTCGTTTTCCCTGGGACATACTGGTGTGGGAATACCAACCTGTCATGTACCACAGTGTGACTGGCACAGGTATCTCTCAGGGCAGTGGCTGGGATTCCATTCACCAGTAGGTGGTGGAAGTGTCTACCCCTCTCTGGGATCTCCAGCTTGCCTCTTGGGCCCATTCCCCAGTTGAAATCTAGGAGGACTTCCTCATCTGAGGACCTTCCCTCCCAAGCTACACTGGCAACCCCTGGGGCTACACTAGTCACCCCTGGAGCTGTACTAGGTATCTTGTTTTTAGGACAGCTTGAGTCCTTGGTGTGGTGTCCAGACTTCTGACAGTTGTAACACCATATTCTGTTGGGATCCCAATTCTTACCTTGGTACCCTGGTTTAGTTTGCGAGGTGTCTTTGGGCCCACCCTCCTGGACAGGTTTTTGGGGGGCTACCTGGGACTCCTTACTTTTATCCTTAAGGGGTTCACTCTCTTTCTTCAGGGGAGTCTTTGGGACCTCTTTCTTTTGGTCAGCCACAGTGGATGTTCTAGTTACCCTTGTTCTGACCCAGTGGTCTGTTTTCTTTCCCACTTCTTGGGGAGAAAGTGGACCCAGGTCTACCAGATACTGATGCAACTTTTCATTTGTGCAATTACTTAGTAGATGTTCCTTCATAAACAAATTGTAAAGTCCAGAAAAACCATGCACATTATGTCCAGCTAACCAACCATCCAGTGTTTTTACCGAGAAGTCTATGAAGTCAATCCAGGACTGGGTCTGGGTTTTGTGGGCGCCCCTGAATCTAATTCTGTACTCCTGTTCTGCTTGGGTTTTCGGATCAGATAGAACCCGCTCATCAGAGCCTCACTAACCCAGCCAGAACGTTACCCCCTCCCTAGAACCTGTTTACAATAGTGCAACCACATATATCTACCACCTAAGGACAGGGGATTCCTACTATACATACCAAGACCTCTTATAATCGGCGGCCTCGCGATCCCACACGGATCCAGACCTCTCTGCCCATACGACAGTATCACAAGTGGCGGCCTCGCGATTCCACACGGATCCAGACCTCTCTACCCAGACGGCAGTCTCAGCACGATCGGCGGCCTCGCGATCCCATACGGATCCAGACCTCTCTGCCCATACGACAGTATCACAAGTGGCGGCCTCGCGATTCCACACGAATCCAGACCTCTCTACCCAGACGGCAGTCTCAGCACGATCGACGGCCTCGCGATCCCATACGGATCCAGACCTCTCTGCCCATACGACAGTATCACAAGTGGCGACCTCGCGATTCCACACGAATCCAGACCTCTCTACCCAGACGGCAGTCTCAGCACAATCGGCGACCTCGCGATCCCCTACGGATCCAGACCTCTCTGCCCATACGACAGTATCACAAGTGGCGGCCTCGCGATCCCACACGGATCCAGACCTCTCTACCCAGACGGCAGTCTCAGCACAATCGGCGGCCTCGCGATCCCATACGGATCCAGACCTCTCTGCCCATACGACAGTATCACAAGTGGCGGCCTCGCGATTCCACACGGATCCAGACCTCTCTACCCAGACGGCAGTCTCAGCACAATCGGCGGCCTCGCGATCCCATACGGATCCAGACCTCTCTGCCCATATGACAGTATCACAAGTGGCGGCCTCGCGATTCCACACGAATCCAGACCTCTCTACCCAGACGGCAGTCTCAGCACGATCGACGGCCCCGCGATCCCATACGGATCCAGACCTCTCTGCCCATACGACAGTATCACAAGTGGCGGCCTCGCGATTCCACACAAATCCAGACCTCTCTACCCAGACGGCAGTCTCAGCACAATCGGCGGCCTCGCGATCCCCTACGGATCCAGACCTCTCTGCCCATACGACAGTATCACAAGTGGCGGCCTCGCGATCCTATACGAATCCAGACCTCTCTACCTAGACGGCAGTCTCATGACAGTTCATCCCATGATCACCATATCATACAAAAAGGGAATCAGTCTCACTATTCATCAGATCACATAAGGATTGCCAGTTCGAGCATAGCCTGTTCTCAGGTTCGAGGGGCTCCTCTTTCCCCTATTCAGTTACCACTTACCTGATCAGGGTTAACATCTGTTCATGTAGCCGCAGCTGACTAGAAGAATAGGCTACCCTCTCATACAAGAACACACAGCACATGTTGGTTCACTACAAACTGGGTACTTTATTACTCATTACATACGCAATCACATAACATTACAATATAACACATAACCTGCAAAGGAAAGTGAAAGATTAAGTTGTACACTCTAATAAGAAAGGGTCGACATCACCTTAGTAGTATGTAGCCTGCACTCAGTGTTCATCTAGGTTCCCTTCTCGTCTGTGCCTCGGCTCGCCTGGAATCACCCTTCTCCGAGTTACTGGGACCTCTTCCTTATCGGCTACTCTCTCCTCTCTGGCTATTCTGCTAGGAGAGCATCTGTCTCTCGGTTCTTCTCCGCCTTCAAGATGGCGTCTGTCTTCCCTGGAATAAGTAGTAGCTTTACTGCTAACGGCTAGATGCCGCCTACGGACTGAACATGTAACTGCCTCAGACTTTCACTAATATAGAGGTGCGTTTTCTCATGGAAAATTCC
This sequence comes from Triturus cristatus, assembly GCF_964204655.1. NCBI lineage: Eukaryota > Metazoa > Chordata > Amphibia > Caudata > Salamandridae > Triturus > Triturus cristatus. The sequence goes on from NC_140593.1 coordinate 430,598,055, forward strand.
GGCCTGTAACCTGCCGCCCACCAAATTCTTGTACCTCCCCGTACCAAGGACACGTTCCCAGCCGGCCGGCCTGATGTAGTGTCTTCGGCATGAAGAAAAATACAATCCTTCGATAAGGGCCGGCCTGAACCGGTTCTCTCCAAGCGAATAACACCTCATAACTAAAACATTACATTTGACCTAGAAGCATCCCAAGCTGCCGGGGCAGACAGAAAGATGGAGTCTCTCCCGTTTCAGGCCTACCAGGCCTGAATTCAGCACAGCTCCATGAAATACCCTCACTACAGGACAGGCCATCCCCAATACTAACGAATCTATCCCCTAGACTATGTGTGCAAGCCCCGATCCACGGGGAAGAGCACAGGATCACGTCGAAGTGCCTAGTAAATAGGCTCCATTCACTACTCTAACCCTTAGACTTGAATGGTAAGAGACTGAAGTCACATTTAATCATCTTTTCCTCACAAGAAGGCCGGGAAAATCGAGCAGAACATTTCACCCTTGACTTCAGTCTATTATACATTCATTAAACAGAACTAATATTTGTGGAAGAATAATATGAAACAAGACTAACTGATCTATGTCTAGTACCAGGTGTGCAGAATTGAAGTAGTGAAGGAATACACTGAATAAAGCAACAGATAGAAATCAAAATGCCGATAGTAATCAGAATACCTCCGAATATCTGACGTAACATCTGCAAATCAGGTAACCAATTAAAGAACCAGTCAAACCAGCCCTGATCAATGTGTTTTCTAACTTCTTCTGTCAAGTCATGTAGTTTATCAATGTGAGCTTGAATGGATTTTGTATGATCCGACAAGTTAAAACAACAAAGACCCTCAAAATCAGAACAATCGTGCCCATGTTTAAGCAAAAGATAATCAATGGCCGCTCGATTTTGCAAGATAGCCCTACGTTCACCCTGGGCGTCTAATAGCATGTCAGACAGGACTGTAGAAGTATGATTGATGGATTTTACCATCCAGCAGGCCATTTTCCCAATAGATTTGGCATTATAAACTGCCAAAGCAGGAACACCAACAATTGAAATAGCCAGGCTAAGGTATTCAGACTTGGAATATAAATGCAAAGATGAGTCACAATCCTCCGGTAACCTCACTGTATCTCCAATCACACGAGAGTTGGCATTCGGATGTGGAGCAAACATTAATAAGCTCAGTCTAGTAATGGCACAAGGGCCTCCAGAAATATTTGCGGGAATATATGGCCAGGAAATATTACCACATGAAAAAAGCCATCCGGCAGGTAGTAACATCGTGCGATAATGACTGGGGGTAACTACCAAACTCTTGCAAGTCATGTTATTCTGAACAGAAGTACATGTTTTCGGTGTCCTTTGAAGGCACAAAGTTCGTTCATGAGCGGTGAATGAAGTGGCACCTTTCAATCTTAAACGCAGACATTCAGAAATCGCGCTAGGATCACAAGTAAGGAAAAAACACAAATCACCTTGTGTGATATTATAGGTAACTATTCGGGACTGGGTGGGGGGTATCGGGTCTGACAGTACAGTACACAAGGGGCAATACTCATGGGCAGCGAAATCGCCCAGAAGAACATTGGGGCGAGCATTTGATATATTAAAAATATGAGTCAAAGTCTCCAATGAAGCAGGGACAGCAACTAAACAAGTTGCTAGAATATCCGTCACCGATCTCATCGGTGTCAAGCAGAAATGAGGGGCTTTAGTCACTTGCTTGGCCAATGTAATCCAAAAGTTCGACGACGAATCTCACGCAGCGAAAGAACGCGACACTCGGGTTCTCAACTCAGCCCGGGTTGATGGAATCCCTCCTCTCTCGTCGTACCAGCCCAAAAGGAGTCCAACGCCGACACATCCTGCAGCAACAGTCCAAAGAATGATCTGAAAGAGAATCAAAAACAGGCATTATTCATTCTCGTAAGTAACATTTGTCAGCCGGGACTGCTTCCCAGCTATCTTTTCCTGGTCTCATAACTAAAATGGTGTTGTCTTGACCGGTTGCAATGACTTCTGCTTGTTCAGGGGGATTCTTAGTCGACTGCACCCAAACTTTGGCCCCAGGATTATCTGTGGAGCCAAAACCTTTCTGGCCTCGTACAGTTAGCAACGTTGGGGCAGTGCCTTTTGTGATCTCACCACTGAAAACAGGCATTATTAGCAATTGAGCCACTCGGTCAGTTTGATGTATCAGTAAGTCAACCTCACTGCTATTCAGCAGGAGCACCTTAATCTCTCCCTGATAATCACTATCAATGATTCCTCCAAGCACCTGAATGCCTTTTACAGCCAGCCCCGATCTAGGGGCGATTAATCCAAAATTTCCAGTTGGTATATGAACACCAACACCAGTTTCAATGATGACTCGATCCTTACTTTTTATAACGGTGTCATCCATGGCATGCAGGTCTAAACCTGCCGACCCTGGGGTCGCTCTACATGGAGCCAAAGCTCCGGGAGTAATCTCCCAGTACATCACGGTCTCTCTGATTTCATTGGGCTTAGCATCAACATTCGGAGGAAACAAACGCATAAGTGGGGATTCAGCATTTAGAAAAGGACGGTTATTCAAAATCAATAGCGCTTGAGGCAAAAAGTCTCGCCAATTCTTATACTTGTCATCTGTTAAGTTACGCAATTGATCTTTTAGCAGGCCATTCAACCTCTCCACAAGACCCGAGGCCTGTGGATAATATGGTATATGAAACACCCATTCAATATTGTTTTCCACACAGAATTCCTGTACCAATCTTCCACAAAAATGGGATGCATTATCAGATTGAATTTGGAATGGCACACCATAATACATCATAATCAATTCCAATGTTTTAATAGTATTCAATTGGGTAGCTTGCTTACAGGGAAGGGCCACCAACAGGCCACTGTATGTATCAACCATGGTGCAAACATATTGACAATTCCTACTCATAGGAAGTGGACCGATGTAATCAATCTGCCAAATTTGAGCGGGCAATTTCCCGCGATGTAAATGACCTTTAACAATTTGGGGCACTTTGCGCTGCCTGATATGCTGACAAATGGGACAATGTAGAACAACATTTTTAATTAAATCTAGGGGAATATAAATTCCTCAATCAGCAGCCCACCTGCTAGTGGCTTTCTCTCCAAAGTGTCCTGCTTTCTGGTGGGCCCATTTCGCCAATCCCGCAATATCAGAATCTTGCCTGTCCACCACTGCCTCAGCAATTTTAGATTTCTCATCTGCAATGTTATGAAAAAATTTGTCAAGACAGTCTATCGGGGTATGAGCATCCACATGGAAGATTGTAACAGTACTCTGTGGGAGCATTTCCCAAATCTCCTGCCATAATTCTTTTCCCCACAGTTCTTTTGAATGGATTCTCCAACTATGGGAATGCCAAGTCGGTAACCAAACTGCCAACCCATTGGCAGTAGACCAAGAATCGGTGAAAATATGACATGTGCCAGGTAACTCTTGTTTCAGAACTTGATAAACAGCATAGAGTTCAGCAAATTGACTGCTCTTACCCTCACCAGTTGTACTCAGCAATTTTTGTGTGATCGGATTATAGGACACCGCCTTCCAATGCCGTTTCATCCCTATGAACCTTGCTGAACCATCTGTAAACCAGACATGGTTTCTGTCCTCTGCGGACAAATCATCAAAAGGTCTACCCCACTTAACAGGAGACTCCTGTACTAAAGGTACGGAACATTCACTCTCAGTCTCAGTCGATGGCGCTCGTGCCACCTGCTCATGCAAAGATGCAACTCCTTTTTGTCCCACACGTGCCCTGTCTTGTATATACCATTTCCATTTAATCACACTCGCCTCTTGAGCGTGTCCAATTCGGTGAGTTTTCGGCGAACTCATAACCCACTGCATGATAGGAATTTCAGGTCGCAAAACTATATCATGTCCCAAAGTCAATTGCTCGGTATCCACCAGAGCCCAATAGCATGCAAGTAACTGTTTCTCAAAAGGTGTATAACGCTCACCAGCATCAGGTAACTTTTTGGTCCAGAAACCTAACGGTACTCTACTCTTGCCTTGTTTCTGCCACAAACTCCAATTCGCATAAAGGCCTTGTACAGACACATTCAAATCCACATCACCATCACATACAGGCCATAAATCCAGAGCATGCTGAATTGCTTCTTTTGCCAGACTGAACGCATCTTGCTGTGGTTTATCCCATTCAAATGCATTCTTTTTACGAGTGACACGGTACAAAGGGGCCAATATTTGACTCAAATGAGGAATATGCTGGCGCCAAAAACCAAACAAACCAATGAAGCTTTGGGCTTCTTTCCTGTTCCTCGGAACTGCAAAATCAAGAATTTTCTGTTTAACCTGAGGGATCACTTCTCGGTGCCCCTCATGCCAATTAATACCCAAAAATTTCACAGCCTGGGACGGACCTTGTAATTTATCCGGGTTGATTTCCCAACCTTTCTCACGCAGGCACTCAATGACTCTGTCCAATTGTGTCTGAACTTCCTCTTGTGTTTCACCTTGGATCAAAATATCATCAATATAGTGACATATCTGAATTCGTGGATGAACCAGTACCTCAGCCAAATGCTCTGCCACCAGCCGGTGACATATCGTAGGACTATGCACATAGCCCTGGGGAAGACTTCTAAACGTCATCTGACGCCCGTTCCACGTAAAACTGAATTGTTCCTGACACTCAGGGACAATCGGAATCGAAAAGAAAGCATTAGCAATATCAATGGACGCATACCATGTACCTGGATGTTTTTGGATTCTTTCAATTAGGGTAATAACATCCGGTACTGCAACAGTCAAAGGGGGTGTGTGTCTATTCAATTCTCGATAATCAACAGTCATGCGCCAAGAATTATCACTCTTACGTACAGGCCAAACAGGATTATTCCAAGCAGAAGTAACTGGGGTGATAACACCTGCATCCACCAACTCCTGAATAGTGGTACTAATCTCTTCATGACCACCCGGAATACGATACTGCTTCTGACGAACCACTTTTGTCGCCTGGGGAACTTTTATGGGGGGCATTCTTAAACGACCAACCCGTACAGGCCTGGACGATATATAATGTTTAGTTCCAAATTGGTAACATCCATCATCTAAGTGCAAAGTCATTCCTTTCAAAATATCAATTCCAATTATGAATTCTAAGAGTGGTACCACTAATACAGAATATTCTTTTCTAGGAATTCTACCTATTCTCATTTCAAGTAAAGTTTGAACTGCGGGAGTTTCCTTTCCACCTAATCCGGTAATTGTAAAAGGCTGACCTTTAAACTTCTTTGATTTTCCATGAATAAGAGTGGCCTCCGCTCCTGTATCTACCAATGCTCGGGCCCTTTAGACATTACGATGTCTCCAATAAATATCAATATCTACATAGGGTCTATTATCTCTGTGAGCCCATCTGTGTACTGGAGCTTGACCTATTTCCTAGTCATCTTTACTGCGTTCTGTGTACCAGGATAAATCAGGATAAAGATTCTCACGTTTCCCAGGTATCGATACCTCCTGTTCATATCCATCTCCATTACGAAATGGATTCCTGTTCTCTGCATTGTAGTGCGGGTTTCGATCGGCCAATCTGTGTCGATCCTCTCTCCTTCTCAACTCAGGGATTGATCCCTATCATCTCTACGTCTGCTGTTAACATAATCATCTCTCCCCCTCTCTCTTTCCCCCTCTCTCTCCCTGTTTCTCTCATGACGGGGGGACAAATCACGTACATAATGGCGATCATCACGACGATCAGAGCGCCCACGGCGGTCGTCATCACCGCTACCGTCAGAAAAACCACGATCACACTCAGTTGTCCGAACACGCCGGGCACCCTCCTTTCGATCCAAGCCACGTTTGCGAAACATTTCCCACAAATGAGAAGTGGTCTCACCATCAATGTCTTCCTTCCGCACACCATCGGCCATAAGACCAAAAAACACATCACGTCTAGTAAGTTTATTGTCACCAGGAGTACGAGTGTCAGGCCGGGATGGCCGTTCAGGTTTAAACCACTCACCCAACTCACCGAGTTGGCGTACCGATTCCAGCACCACAGATAACATGTTACCAGTCTGATTAATCAATAAAGTCATCATAACCTGCTTATAAGCAACAGGGGAAGAACGAATAATATGATTCCGCACAGAAGATGTCAAGAAACCATCAAGCAACCTGTCAGCAGTATTCAGAAAAATTGCCGTTTTCATCACCTCCTCTTTGAGACGTTGTGTAGCATCGCGCAAAGTATACCACGGTTTGTCATTCACAGGCCAATCAGATTCAGTAGGATATTTTTTATTACAACCCTCAGTCGCCAATTGAAGCAAAGAAATTTGACCACCAACATTAAAGTTACGAAAATGATCCTGTACAGTAGAATCCGAACTCAAGGAACAAAACTTCAAACAATCGCCAGCATCCAACATAATGCCAGCAGCGCCCAGTTCATAAAGGCGCACCATCCATGTGAGTAAGGTCTCACCAGCTCGCTGCCGAAATCTCTGTAAAATATCACTAATTTCTTGTTGAGTAAAATCCTCCAAAGAGTCTAAAGCAATACCATTCGGAGCACCGGGAGCCTGCTGCAACTTCCGCCGAAAAACCGGATGCACCGAGACCGCGGGACGAGCAGCACAAGGAGCTCGACCAGTACACGTAGAGGAACAATCAGTGTAAGAAGCATCGACCCCACTCGAAGGACGAATGCAATCATGGAGTGCACCATCAGAGGCGCAAGAAGCAGACTTACAATCACGGCTGGAGCGAGAGGACTCGCGCTTGGCAGACTCCTCACCCGAGGAAGGAGAATCACTCGAGTTCCAGATATTACCATCCCATTCATCAGGATTCCAATCCAGTCCGGCTTTCGCCACGACCAGACGCACCTTTCGCTTCGAAACCCGACCACGCCGATTTTTGTATTTATAACGAGCAATTCGCACAGCCGCCCTCTCGGCAATAGTTTGGTACGTCTCAAGTTTGTCAGCAAGCAACTTATTTTGACACCGCAACAAAGTATGAGCATTCTGAATCTCAACAAAATTCGCTTCCACATCCTTATGCACATTCTGTAACTTCAACAACCTCTCATGCAGGATCCTGTACGCAGACAGAACAATCCAACCTCTGCGCCCCAAAACGGGAAGTTCATCACCCTTAGATACCGGCGCCTTCTGTAAACAAGTAATCACATCAGCCGGCTCCGCCAGCTCCAAAAAAGAATTCCAATTCTCACTCAAACCAGTAGAATCAGCCCACTCACGGGCTAAGGCTTCATAAGGCGTTGAATCCCAGCCGGGAATATCAACGGGCAACTTAAAAGTAGATTTCGACTTTCTAGAAAACATCTCCGAAAAGAAAGAAAAAGAGAAAAAGAGAAAGAAGAAAGAAGAAAGAGAAGGAAAAAAAACTACACTCACAATTATATAGAAATAATATACAAACGAAACCACGCACGCACCGAAAGCAAACACGATACAACCACAACGCACACAGGTTTCGTAAACGGTTCGTGACGCCAAATGTTCTGCTTGGGTTTTCGGATCAGATAGAACCCGCTCATCAGAGCCTCACTAACCCAGCCAGAACGTTACCCCCTCCCTAGAACCTGTTTACAATAGTGCAACCACATATATCTACCACCTAAGGACAGGGGATTCCTACTATACATACCAAGACCTCTTATAATCGGCGGCCTCGCGATCCCACACGGATCCAGACCTCTCTGCCCATACGACAGTATCACAAGTGGCGGCCTCGCGATTCCACACGAATCCAGACCTCTCTACCCAGACGGCAGTCTCAGCACGATCGGCGGCCTCGCGATCCCATACGGATCCAGACCTCTCTGCCCATACGACAGTATCACAAGTGGCGGCCTCGCGATTCCACACGAATCCAGACCTCTCTACCCAGACGGCAGTCTCAGCACGATCGACGGCCTCGCGATCCCATATGGATCCAGACCTCTCTGCCCATACGACAGTATCACAAGTGGCGGCCTCGCGATTCCACACGAATCCAGACCTCTCTACCCAGACGGCAGTCTCAGCACAATCGGCGGCCTCGCGATCCCCTACGGATCCAGACCTCTCTGCCCATACGACAGTATCACAAGTGGCGGCCTCGCGATCCCACACGGATCCAGACCTCTCTACCCAGACGGCAGTCTCAGCACAATCGGCGGCCTCGCGATCCCATACGGATCCAGACCTCTCTGCCCATACGACAGTATCACAAGTGGCGGCCTCGCGATTCCACACGGATCCAGACCTCTCTACCCAGACGGCAGTCTCAGCACAATCGGCGGCCTCGCGATCCCATACGGATCCAGACCTCTCTGCCCATATGACAGTATCACAAGTGGCGGCCTCGCGATTCCACATGAATCCAGACCTCTCTACCCAGACGGCAGTCTCAGCACGATCGACGGCCTCGCGATCCCATACGGATCCAGACCTCTCTGCCCATACGACAGTATCACAAGTGGCGGCCTCGCGATTCCACACGAATCCAGACCTCTCTACCCAGACGGCAGTCTCAGCACAATCGGCGGCCTCGCGATCCCCTACGGATCCAGACCTCTCTGCCCATACGACAGTATCACAAGTGGCGGCCTCGCGATCCTATACGAATACAGACCTCTCTACCTAGACGGCAGTCTCATGACAGTTCATCCCATGATCACCATATCATACAAAAAGGGAATCAGTCTCACTATTCATCAGATCACATAAGGATTGCCAGTTCGAGCATAGCCTGTTCTCAGGTTCGAGGGGCTCCTCTTTCCCCTATTCAGTTACCACTTACCTGATCAGGGTTAACATCTGTTCATGTAGCCGCAGCTGACTAGAAGAATAGGCTACCCTCTCATACAAGAACACACAGCACATGTTGGTTCACTACAAACTGGGTACTTTATTACTCATTACATATGCAATCACATAACATTACAATATAACACATAACCTGCAAAGGAAAGTGAAAGATTAAGTTGTACACTCTAATAAGAAAGGGTCGACATCACCTTAGTAGTATGTAGCCTGCACTCAGTGGTCATCTAGGTTCCCTTCTCGTCTGTGCCTCGGCTCGCCTGGAATCACCCTTCTCCGAGTCACTGGGACCTCTTCCTTATCGGCTACTCTCTCCTCTCTGGCTATTCTGCTAGGAGAGCATCTGTCTCTCGGTTCTTCTCCGCCTTCAAGATGGCGTCTGTCTTCCCTGGAATAAGTATTAGCTTTACTGCTAACGGCTAGATGCCGCCTACGGACTGAACATGTAACTGCCTCAGACTTTCACTAATATAGAGGTGCGTTTTCTCATGGAAAATTCCGGCCTGTAACCTGCCGCCCACCAAATTCTTGTACCTCCCCGTACCAAGGACACGTTCCCAGCCGGCCGGCCTGATGTAGTGTCTTCGGCATGAAGAAAAATACAATCCTTCGATAAGGGCCGGCCTGAACCGGTTCTCTCCAAGCGAATAACACCTCATAACTAAAACATTACATTTGACCTAGAAGCATCCCAAGCTGCCGGGGCAGAAAGAAAGATGGAGTCTCTCCCGTTTCAGGCCTACCAGGCCTGAATTCAGCACAGCTCCATGAAATACCCTCACTACAGGACAGGCCATCCCCAATACTAACGAATCTATCCCCTAGACTATGTGTGCAAGCCCCGATCCACGGGGAAGAGCACAGGATCACGTCGAAGTGCCTAGTAAATAGGCTCCATTCACTACTCTAACCCTTAGACTTGAATGGTAAGAGACTGAAGTCACATTTAATCATCTTTTCCTCACAAGAAGTCCGGGAAAATCGAGCAGAACAACTCCTCAGTAATGAATCAAAATCCCTCAATGAGAGTCTTCCTCGTGAGGTCATAGGATCCTGCTTCTGGCCCAGAGAGGGTCAGAAGCCGGTCTCTGCAGTTACCAGAGAACAGTTCCCACAGGAGTGCCCCCAGAGAGGTTTCTTTACTCTTCTTATTTCACAAGCCCTCTCAAAGGCTGTGAACCATTTGGTGATGTCATCACCCTCCTCAAATTTAGGGACAATCCCTTTGGGGATTTTAGGATCAGAGGTTTCCTCCCTATCCTTATTTTTATTATTGCTGCCACCATTGATGGGTGCTAAACCCATCTCCTTTCTTTCTTTCTCTAGAGCCAGGAGTCTGGACTCTAGGTCTAATCTTTTGGCCAGCTTTGCTAGAAAGCTGTCCTCTTCACTGGAGGGTTCCCCAGTGATTTCCCTAGTACCTGGTCCACCTAAGTGGTCTCTAGGTTCCCAGAGGTTGATTCTTGAAGTCAAGGGTATGGGGGACCTTTCTTCCCTAGGGAATAGTGTGGGGGGTTATTATCCTCTACCTCTTCTTCCCTTTCCTCATCTGACTGGCCATCACCATGTTCAGATGGGTGGTCCTTAGCATACTCAGCCAAGAGTTCCTGGAGCCCTAGTTTGGTTGGATGCAGGCCCATTGGTATATTTTTAAGTTTGCATAGGGACCTCAATTCCTTGAAAGACAAGTGTAAGTAAGGTGTGAGTTCGAGCTCCTCCACCAGGTCCATGTTATTATTTTCACTAATAGCTGGGTTTGTTTGAGTCATTCTAACCTGACAGTTCTAATCCTCTACCCTGACTATAGCGACTTTTATTTTTCTAAAATTCTAATGGGACTTAAGCAAGGCCCTGACAAGACTTTTAGTATTTTGGAAAAGACCAATCACAATTCTAAAGGCAATTTTAAGAGTTCGGTCGAGTGATCAGATGGTAACCAAGTAGTCCAACAAATGCAAGTTTGTACCCCACCGCTGCCAACAATGTGAGAAAGTGGCTCTGCATATACTGTTCCCAACTAGGTACAGTGTGTACAGAGTCCACAGTCCCCAGAGGTTTGGCAGAGGCTAAAGTTAGATATAACCTTAGTCTCTAAAGTGGTAGCTTGGTCGAACAGTAAGGCAGTATCAGAGGACAGTGTAAAGCATTTGTTGTACACACTCAGTCAGCAAATGGTCTCACACACTCAATAACTGAACTCTAGGCCAATGGTTTATATAAAAAATATATGTTTGTTTTATTTTAGACCCAACAATAGGTATTAAAATATACTTTCTCAGAATGAGATACTTTAGTTAAATACTTTGCAATAGGCCATTGACTTGTGCAGGTAATAGTTACAGTTTGTTGCAATAGGCAACACAATTTTAAACACAATAATACATTGAGCTCAATGGGAATGTTAAGTTATATGCAATTGATTACTTTCAAGATTAGTTTTCTAACTCCAGGACTGGATCCTAGATTCAGTCCTGGGACAGTTCTTGGAAACAAGTGAGTAAATACGCTTTAGTTACTGTTGTGATTTTTAAGCAATATTTTGCTATTTTAAAAGTTGCAAAATTGACACTTAGAAGAAATTTCATAGAAAAACAGTCAATGGTTCCCTATGGAAGAAAATTCAAGTTACAGGTAAAGTATGTTCTCGTTACTTTTGTAATCCAGTGCTGGGCTCCTAGGCTCAGTACTGGAACATCTATCTAAAACAGATAAGTAATTACGTTTTCACAGTTTGTACGATTTTTAAAGAATATTTGTAGTTTGCAAAAATCGACACAGAAGACATTTCACAGAAAAACAGTCAATGATTTCCTATGGAAGAAAATTGGGTTACTGGTAAGTACGGTTGTGAATATCTTTCAGGGTCAGTTCTGGGCACCAAGATCCAGCACTGGGATCTCTCCTTATAGCAGGTGAGCATTTTTGTTTTCGTTACTCGGTTGATTTTTGGTGAATATTTTAAGTTTTATAAACTCCACACTTAGAAGAAATTTCAGAAGAAACCAGTCAATGTTACCCTATGGAGGAAAATTGGGTTATCGGCTTTTGGGTAAGTACTGGACTGGCAGAGTTAAGGTTCTGGGCACAGACTCAGGGGTCTCCCAGGGTCAGGTAGGTACAGTTGTTACACCCTCAGCGGCACAGGGGTAGCCAGGTGCTGCCAATGCAGGTTTTATTACACTTTCTTGTATTAACTCTTAAGGTTTGGACACGTTTAATATTGTTACCTGGTGCTATGTGTATTAAAGCTTTTGCTGATGTTCCATATTTTCACCAACAGAATTTGTATCTTATGTTCCTAATTTTGCATCTGATGGTTCTTCTTGTACCTCCCACCCCACCCCACTCCTCAGACCTGTCTGCTACTGCTGCCGATCCTAGCCTTCAAGTCCCTAGGCCTGTCCTGCTGCTGTGCTTAGCAGCTAATAAGCATGCTTTTGATGCCCTTCCCTACCACATCTGCTGATGTGAAGTCTGGCCTAATGCTAGACCTGCTCTCTTTGGCCTCCGCCATACAGTGCTGTGTGGAGGAACTGCACTGGTAAGTACAACAATGTATACAATCTAGGTTCGTACTGGGACAGAAAATAGGCCACTGCACCAAAATAAAAGTGCTCCCCACCCCATTACGGAATCAGGTAACAAAAAAAGTAGCCCATGTTTAAAAAAAGGGTCAGTTTTTAACTTGCAGGGACATGCGGTATAAATGTTTTCCAATAAATGGAAGACTGCATGGATTTGAGATTGCTGCAGGCAATGTTTGTTTTTAATATCAGGGAAACCAGCAATAAAATCTGGTCTAGCACATCATAAAACAGGCCAACAAACTGCCTAAAAAACACGGCCCACACACTGAGCTGTCAGACCAGCCCTTCAGGCACTGGCTCATTGCCCTATGAGCCAGTCCAACCCTGGTACCATCCAAACAATTTCAGTGGAGAAGTGTACTGGCTACCTGGCCTACAACTAAACTGGTGGAGGTGGACTCCCCAAAAATACATTAACCCCGGCGAGAAAGAGGCAATTGTTTAGTCTGCAAATAATTGTGTGACCGATATCAAATAATACTGAATTCACAGCTGAGCACCTAGCTCCCATAGGAGAATGGAAAGGGTCACAGAAATAAAGGGCTTTGTGCCTGCTGTGTTTCCTTAAGTTTGATTCAAACCCAGCACACAACATAGTGCACTTTGTAAACAAGGTACTGAGAAAACATGCTTGCTTGGCTAATTGTATTTATTTTTTAATTCAACTTGGATGTATGGCATGTGCTTAGACATGGGTGTAAGAAGGTTTGCTTTCACCAGCTTATGTATTTATGCACACAAACATGGAACCAACAATGTTTTTTACTTTGCCTATTACCCTTATGACCAGCCTGTCTAAGCCACCCCTGCCTTTTTCAATCGATTACACCCTATAGCTTGTTGGGAATCCTCAGACTCACGCCCCCATACTATTATTGCCTAAGTTATGCCCCTGCTTGTCCAATTCCTTGTATTGCTGTCCCTTACTTCTACTGTGATAGTGTCCCAGAGGTTAGTTATCTGAATGGTGCTGGTGTTTTTTTTTCTTTAATGGAGGTGAGTGAACCATGTATATATTGCATCCAGTGTTCAAAGGTACCCATGTTTTAAACCAGTAGCAGTACATGGATTTTTTTTTAATAATTGTTTGCTTTGCACAATTGTAATAAGGCACAATTTATTTGATGTGCTTTGGTGGAGTTTATAGGAATCTCAAGTTGCCCCATGTCAGGTGTGGATAGCTAGCCCTGCTTTCCTTGGAAAGCTGGTACTTGTAGTCTTGTACTTGACATAGTAAAATGGAAACGACAACTACCAGAATTGGATTGGCTAAACTAATATTCCCGGCATGGAACATCTTGATATCGCTGCAATGATAGTTTAGTATCAGCAAATAATTCTTTAACTGCCAGTGACCTCATATTATGCTAGATAATCCCATCACTACCGACATTTTATCTTATATCACTTTGCGCACTAGTAGGTTCCCTCCTATACATTTAATGGTATCAGCAAAATAAACATTAAGCAGTCTCACATGTGATGTCAGTGTAGGAAATACACATTTTGTGTGTAGCCACTGTGGATTTTTTACTTTTTGCTTGATCTTATATTTGTACTGACTGTAAAACTCTGTGCACTTTCCCCTGCTAACCAGTAGTAAAGGGCCTGTGATCCTCCTTTAAACATGGTCGAATTGGCATACTAATTGATATATTTAATTTGCCTAAACATCTCTAGTATATTGTACAAAATGGACTCAGAACCTGGATGTTAAATGCCAGGAGTGGACTGCAGCAACTATTGTGCCATCCACTATACTAGCAGTGCAAACATGGCTTCAGTCCTACTACTTAAGCCGGACTGTAACAATGCAAACCATGCACTGCTACCTGTCAAAGTGAACCTTTTTTAACAGGTAATAACCTCTCTTTCAAATATTAATAAGCCACCCTTATGTAGGCCTTGTAGCCTACAGGTGTGGTGCATGGTAATTAAAAGTAGAACATGTAGACATTTAAAGATAAAAACTCCTTATAATGACTAGCACCCAAAAGCTATTTTCACTGTAGGAAGGCTGGCTGGCCCATATAGAACACCAGAGTGCAGATCAAAATACAAATACTGTATCTCGGCAATAGAACAAGCTTGATAAATAATTAAGCAACTATTATTAATAGTTATTAAAACCAAATTCAATGATGAAGTCAGATTTTAATAAATATTAAGGCCAAGTAGCTTTTAGAAAGTTGCCTTTTCCCTTCCTGAAGCTCCAAGGCATTAATTTGCATTTGCTCTCTAACTTCTCCCAGCCAGTGATTAGTATTTGAATAGGTGTGAAAAAGATGTGAAATGTTTCCCAGCTGCAAACAATAGGCTGACCTGAATGGGCAGAGAGGATTCCTCTAAACCTACAGATTATGCAGGGTGGGGCTATGGGTTCTGCGTTTGACAGCAAAGTGTCAAATTCTGCTTGACAGGTCTGCTAACCTACATGTAGCACTTGAAAGGATGAAAGGAATGGAACAGGACGCCAAGAAAATTCTTGTGTATCCACTGTCTGGCTGCTGCAGAATACCACCTTTGTCCTACCATACATCTGTCCCTGGGTTTTACATGTAACACTTGGGAAACACATGAAAGGAAGGGGAAAGAACAACAAGACAGTTCTTGTGTATCCACTGTCTAGTTGCTGAAGAAGTCTGCTTTTGTCCTACCAGACTTTTGTATCTAGGTCTATTGTGGGTACAGTGGCTGACTCAAACTGGATGTTAGTGTTAGATGTGGGAGGAAACTAGGATTACCATAGTACACTCCCCACAGCACCTTTCTTTCAGAGACTGATTTTAGTGTATCCAAAGATTTTAGCTATCTTAAAAATGCCCAAAATGGCTAGGGTTTCCAGCAGTTTTTTTCACCCACTAATTAGTACCAGGCTTAAATGTGGCACTTCCAGGCATCCCATTCAGAACACTGCTGGACCTGAGGAAGAAAAGAAGAGGACTGGACCTTCTGCCTGTGACCTGTGTGGAGCCCTGATCATGGCTCTGCCGCTTACATCCCACCCCCAGTCAGCACCCGAGCAATATTGGGCTGGAGAGGCGCGCGGCCTTTGATGTATGGGGAAAGCTGTGAGATCACTGGCAGGCTGCCGCATACTTACCTCAAGGCAGACTGCCTGACGGTGCTGTCTCCTTTATGCTCACTTTGTTCTCTGGAGGGTCCAGCATGGGAAACACCCTCAGTGCTGCCATGATTCTTCTGTTTCTCCTTCCCAGAATCCTCTAGTGAGGGTGGCTGGGATAGTTTATTATTTCCAATCCAAGATTGTCACCACATCATTGAAGTATATTGAGATGGAGGCTTCCCAATCCAAGATGAGAATGTCCCAGGCCTGAATGTATCCTCAGGATCAAACCAATACTCTTAGGGGTCCACCTCTCGACAACCCCAAGTCTGTATATAATTACACACAGACTTTAGGATGGTCAAGCGGGGGAAGGGAAGGATGGGAACAGCGGGGAGGGAGACCTGTAAACACAAGAGGAAATAATATCAGTTTCGATTATTCAGATGAGATGACTATCACCCCTCCCTCAATATCTATATGGACCCAACCTTACATTAACCTGTAAGGAAAGAAAATGCTGCTGTGCAGAAATGGGTGGTGAGCAGGTACCTCAATTCCTTACACCATAACCTGCAATAAACAAAACAGATGAGTCTATAAACTTTGGATAACCTATCTCACCTAACGATCCCTGTAGTATGTGAGGAAAGTAACTCTGGGTCTTAACACATACCCTTGATATCAGTGTAAGTAGGCCGAAAACACAAGCAACAAGGATCACCTGCTTCGGACCACCCCTGTGGATATGTAAGCACAATACATTGAATCAATTTTGTTAAGAACAAGAGGTCCTCTTTTTTCCAAAGTCACAGCAGATTGTTTGATCCCTGAGTCCTGGAGAGGAAGTACCCTTAATCCAATCTACAAGTCGGGTCCCCGTTCGGACCCCTCCAACTACAGACTGATCGCGTTGATAGATGTAGAGGCGAAAATTTACGCATCTAACCTCTTAGTAGAACTAGAGGCCTGGGTTAGTCTAAAAAACCAAATACCTCCCACGCAAACCAGATTTCGGGCGGGGATGGGCACCCTAACAAACATCTCTGTGGTCACTCTCTTAGCTAATCAGGCCTTCGTAAAATCAAGGCCCCTGTACGCCTGCTTCGTGGACCTTAAGGCGGCCTTCGACAAAGTTTCGAGAGCCTCTCTATGGGCTAAGGTGCAGGCCTGGGGGTCCCGTCTAGACTCTTCGAGGCCATTATTAACCTGTATTCTTATACCTGGGTGCAAATCAAGAAAGGAGATGGGTCAAGGGTCACCGGCAAGATCCCAACACTAAACGGGCTAAAACAAGGTTGCGTATTAGCGCCTTGTTTGTTCAACATTTACACGTCAGATCTTGACAAATGCCTTCAGTCAATTCCATCTGACCCCCCAAAATGGGGCAAAATACCAACGCCATGCCTTCAGTACGCAGATGACATAGTACTGCTAGCACAAACACCAGCTGGCCTGCAGAAACTGATCACAGGACTAGGAGCCTACACCACCTCAAACCAACTTGCGATCAATCACCAAAAGACTAAAGTAATGCGTTTTTCAAAACATAATAAAATATCGTCCAGGTATACCTTCTCCTGGAAATTGGGCGAACAACCATTGGCCCGCGTTACCTCTTACAAATATCTAGGTTTCTTGTTAGATAGCAAGCTAAACTTTAAACAACACGTGAAACAAGGAAGTATAAAAGCAAAACAACTGTTGTTCACCTTCAAAGTCTTGAAAAAAAAAGCTCATAGGTTGTTCTACCAGTCACCTGCTACATGTGATAGCCGCAAAAGTTTTACCCTCCATCTCGTATGGCTCAGAAATCTTGAATACCAAAGATGCAACCACCTTAAATACAGCACAATCTGTATTTTTCAAAAGACTGTTTTCAATCCCGTCACATATCTCACAAGACCAAATCCGTTTAGAATTTGGATTAAAAAACCAGATCATGGCCAGACAAGGTGCTTTAGTAAAGTACTACTGGAGGATGAGGGAGGCAGAAGATAATACTCTAGCCCATCGTTGTTGGGTGGAGATTGAAAGTCAAGCTCGACAAGCTAACTCGACGACGAGAATCCTGCAGGAATCCTTGTCGGCGTTACAGCTAGAGGAGGCCTGGTCAACACCAGTAATGTATTCTGGATTTAAAAATGCGGTGAATTCCACAATTAAGAGGAACTCCCTACTATCTGATAAAAATACTTTTTCAAAAAAATATCACGCTTGGGCTGTAATACAGACATATCAGAGGCTAAAACCGCAACGGTACCTGACCGAACATATCTCTTACCATAAAAAGCATTACCTGATGTTGCTACGACTGGGATCATTCCCCTCAAAAGATTTAACTCCGCAATGGAAATTCGTATGGCCATCGAAGCAATGTCGCCTTTGCTGTCAAGGGGAGGAGTCACTATTACATTTATTATGCATATGCCCTTTTTTATTGAAAAAACGCAAATTCATTCTTCGGGAGATTTTAAGGAAAGAACAGATCAGAACATGTAGAGCTGCTGTCATTAGGTGTCTTGGAGGGCTTTCTACTCCACTCTCCTGTACCGCCATAAAATTCTGGAAAACAACAGCAAAAGAATTGGACAAAATTTCCTCATGCCAAGTAGCAATTATACAACCCGTTGACTGACTCTTTACTGTGATCATGTTTTTTTTTATGGTTTTCTTCCTGATCAATGTTTAAAAAAAAAAAAAAACGCATTTTTTAATAACAATATTTTTTATATACATATGCTCATTTAATGTTCACAATCAGTATTTTATGATGGTTTGCCATCCTTTTATCATTTTTAAAGAATCAATAAAAGTATTTTTCGACTTGACTTGAAGAGGTGCAGTCGAAATCATAGGCAAGCAAGGAAGTCTTAAACATCCAATGGCATATATTCCAGAGTAATGGTTATACCGCAATCTTGAATGACATAAAGTAACAGTGTTGAGAGTTCGTTATCACTCTCTCTACGTGGTAAAAGCCCAATTACTAGTTAAGGCTACAAGAACCTTCCCTGCATGAGTCACTGTCACGTACTCGCCACCAGGGAAGGAGTGATGATAGCCCCCAACGGGGTAAATGCAAAAAATAATATGAGCAAATGTTAATGCACTTAAACGATAATACTGTTCCCTCGCATGAGTCCCACAATCTAAAGAACAAAAAACATAAGGACTGTGCAATGTAGGGATCATATGTTAATGAGCGCCGGCACGACCATCCACTCCAAGTGTGATAAAAATAATGCCCTCCTTGGGCTCCAAATAACAATGGAAATAAGCGGTGCCCTTCGGCACCCTTACCTGACCAAGGAACACTCAGTCTGCTGCGGATCGAAAACGCCAAGAACCGAACACCAGGAATAATCAACAGTGTCTCCTGCCGGTTCCTCACTCTTCACTGGTCCCGGACATCAAGCACGATGGTGCACCTAACGTCAGGCGTCTGCCGAGGCCGCTGGGAGTTGTGGTTCTCCTGTGCAGCATCGAGCACACGACGCCTGGCAGTGTCGGTGTCCCGTGTTCCCTGATAGAGAGTCGAGGTTGCAGTGAGGTAATTTCTTGTTTTATGACTATATAAAGAAAAAGATGTCTGTTCATTCCTTGTGTCGCAACACTTCCCTGTTTCCTGTTGTGGTGTTGCAGCACCCCATCTGTCGCTTGGATTTTTTAGGAATTGTCCTCTCCAACCTTTTTACTTTGTTGCTCCCTTCAGTTTCTTCAGTGCTCCTGCTTCTTCATTTGGGCTTTCTCCAGTCCACGTCTGCCTCCTGGCACTTCCACTGCCTTTGCCATTGGCCGTAGTACAGCCCTGGAGTTCAAGTCATCTTGGAGGTTTTTTGCCCACAGGCTTTTCACTCCATTTTTAGGGCTTTTTTGGAAGGCATTTTCTGCTTAGGTGCTATTCGGCGTTGGCAGTAATATGGCATCTGGAATGGGTCACCAATATCTCTGGTAGACAATAACTGCATAGACCCAGATTTCTGGTCCAAGTCTCAGACAAAGACTCTGCATTAGGCGTCAGCTACATGACACTGAAGGACTGGACCTGATCCCTCTTGTACCCAGGACAGAGAAGTGGACATCAAGCGTCAGTTGGCTGACATCCTGTGTATGCTGCAGGGCCATAACAAGCTGCAAGAGGCCCTCTCCTGGAAACATTCAGCTGACTAGTGGCAACTGAACCTGGAATGGACCCTGCTGTTGGCCTCTGCCTAATACCCTATGAGTTTCTAAGTTTCTAAGTGCCTCCCTTTAGGCCCTGGGGGCTTTAGAAGTGTACTCCTTTGGTGGACTGGGACCTAAAAGACTAACAGGCTGACTTAGAGTTTGGCGGAGAGGGTGCTTTGTCACTACAGGGTACTCTCTATGATAAACCGAAGGTCCACCCACCTGATTTACAGGTGGGCAAACCTTAAGTATGCCAGTAGTTTACTCCATCTACTGTTCTGAAGACCCGACAGAGTAAGGGCCTTCAGAGGTTTGCCATTCGCCCGCTCACCTTTTTTCACAGTGGGCTGTCGAATGGCCAGTTTTCACTGTCCGTTACTACAGGGTAACACCTGGCGGTAAGGGGCTATGAAAAGGGCAAAATGACCCCACACCACGATAGACAACTTCCATGTTATGAATGGTAATTAGTTTAGTGCATTCAAAAACAAAATCCTGCTTTGGGATTTTGATTTCAAAGATACAAAAGCATGTTAAATGTTTGACAGATGTTATGCAGTTATGTTGACGGAGTCGTCAGTCAAACTTTTAATACATTGATAGGAACCCCCTTGGCAGCTGTTCCTGTGAATAATAAGAGATGTCTGCTGGACTGGCAGATATCGCTACATTTGGCAGATGGAGGACTGTCGGTATGGCAAGAATAAAGTACTCTGCTATACTGACTGTTTAACCTCTGTATGCCTAACTCTAAATTAGGCACTAAGTCAGAAGGTGAAAGTATTTGACCAGAACAAACCTAATTGGTGTACCAACCCGCACTCCATCACGGTCAGCCTCAATCTGCGCCCAGGTTCCGGTCTACCTCAAACGTTGACTATCATCGTTGCTTTGAGTTTTTTTGGCACTTTTTCTAAGTAAAACTTTAAAAATTCCTATATCTTGTTCCCCTTGTTGAATGTTAGTAACTGTGGGGTAAATTTGTTTAATAAATGTCACTCTATTTCGCTAATTTGATTGTTTGCATTTTGACTTTATTACTGCTTTAGTACTGTATAACTACTTCACACATTGCCCTAAGTTAAGCCTGTTTGCTCTGTGCCATAGGTATCAGGTGGCTGAGCTCAGGTAAATTTAGTGACTTTGAGGGTTCACCCTGACAAGGGTTGTGATTGTTCCTTGAGGTGGGTAATGACCCATTCCAAATATTAATTCAGTTTCTTGCAATAAGCATTTTGTTTTTTAGCGGCATTTAAGGGACCATCCAGTGAATGATGTCACAGCGTTTCAAAACCTCAGCAGATACCATAAAACAAATCAAAATACTAGCATGCTCGTTGCTAGGGAGTGTTTGTGCTGCAGGAGCTAGATGAACTGCTGGCTTCAGACACGTGTTAATGCATGGCCAAAGTGGGCCCTGGCCCAGGGCCTCACCCTTTCAGGGCCCCCCTGATTGAGCCAGTTGTGTTCGTCAGAGTCTTGCTCTGATGACTTCAAATAATTCTTAAACAGATTGTTTTAACCCGTTCTGTGCCCATGACGAGCTGGACTCGTCATGGAGCACAGTCGCGCTGTGCCCATGACGAGTCCAGCTCATCATGACACCCACCCACGGGGGAAGCGCTGGCGCTCCCCACGTGAGTGGTCGATCTTTTTTTTTTTTACTGGGAAGGCAGGGGAAGACCTTCCCCTGCCTCCCCCCGCCCCCCCCACCCCCGCGTCATCAATGACATCAGCGGGCGAGCCGCGCTAACGTCATTGGAGGTTTCCCCTTTGTTCTCGGAGGCGCAGGAAGCCATTTGCTTCCTGCGCGTCCGAGAGTGAGGGTGAGTTTTGGGGCTGGGGAGGGGGGATTTTGGCATCGGTGGGTTTGGTTAGGGTGGGGCCACTATGTAGGCGGAAGGCATGCCACGAGGCTCAGCTTCGTTCGTGTGTGTTTGTAGTTGCTTCCCTGTGAAATGGATCCAAAAATGAAAAACGCTCGTGTTTGTAGTTGCTTCCCTGTGAAATGGATCCAAAAATGAAAAACGCTCTGCCGAGAAATGCTCTTCTTTTGAAATTTTCTAATCCAAAGTGCAGCAGGATGGAGAGACATAGAATGTATTATATGAGAATTAAATACCTAACTGAATAAAGCAAGACAGAGGGGTTGCAAAGTGGCCAGATTGGTTTTATTTACATCCAAATACACCAGCATCACTTTACAGAGTTTGCCAGTGAAGTGCTACTTTCGTTTTCTCGTCTTTCTTTGAACAGCATTGTTGTTTCCAGGTTGGGCGAGTGTACCATTCCTGGAGGTACTGAAATACCTGGTTGATGGGTGGATTGGAAAACACAATGTATACCATGGCTCTGTGTTTATGGATGTGGTCTTTTTATACCATACTGCTTACGTTTTGTAAGGATGTAAGCAATGGACAGTGAAACGGTTCCCTTCAGGGCCCTCTAGTCATGTCCATAACTTTTCAGGTGAAAGCACTCGCTGATTTCTGAATAGTTAGTGAGAGATCGTTTAGGTAACCATGTTGTTTCTGCTTACATTTCACATGCTTTGCATTCCCTATGAGTGGTTGCTTTTTTTTTTTTTTTAGGCAGCATATTACTCTTATCAAGTGTATAATTTGAATTGAGCCACATCCAAGTGTTTATAGCGGGCACAATTTGGTTATAGCTGAAGGCAGTGCGAGTTTCTCTCAGTGGGCAAGGATGGTGTTCAGTGGGGATGTGGCACTATGGCCAGAGCTGTCGAATTTGGAACTGGGGAACCGGGTTCAGCATTCATGACCAGCCCACCACACCACTGTACTGAGGGTGCAGATTCTCATGCTAGACCGTAGAAGGCCCCACTAGACCTTAGAAGGCTTGATGTCTTAGCACAAGCAGGTGTACCCTAGTGGTGTCAATTGTGGGTTAACCTTGAAGGCCTGTCCACCACAATCCATACTGAAGTTCATCTCCAGTCTTGCGGGCGGGCCTACGAAGCAGCACGCCCTAGAGCAACAGTGAGCTGTCTGTGACTGTCACTGAGATCACATGAACCTTGAGCAGGTTAGGGCGATGCGAACGGTGTGACCTCACTGGGTACCTATTTCGGGTGGGTGCGTAGTGTTTGCAAGTATATTATGGTTTGAAAAAAACTTGCTGCCTCCTTCCTGGCCTCCAGCAATTTTCAGAAACAATAAAAATGTCATGATAACTTCGGTGATTAATGTTCTTCCTAGAGAGAGATGGAGTTTTGTGTAGTGGAAGGGTTGACTCCTGGAAAGGTCGCACAGAGGGTTAATGTGCCTGCTGCAAAGAACATGTACCATGCAGATCACAAAGTGCACTGCTTTAATGGGGGGACCTTGATGAATGGTCATTTAATGTCAGCTGTAGATGATAGATCCCTGAACAGTGTCATGTATGTGCATGTTTGCATTGTGCCGAGGGGATTACCAGGTAATTATTCACGCAGCTCTCTGATGGATGTCACATGAGGTAAAATACTGCAATAAATGGCAGACACTCTGAAAACAAGAACAGTTACATGAGGCAATGGTGGTAATTGTACATGTATCAAAAGCAAACAAAATACAAGAGGTAGCAAACAATACGTTACAAGAGGAAAAGTGACATGTGTGCAAGTTACAAAAGAGTACAAAGTACAAGTAGAGGTATAAAAGTGCAATAAATGGCAGACACTCAAAACACAGGAACACACTGGGAAGGCACTTCTACGGGCATGGAGAACAGAATTTCCTATAATGTAAAGTCTTCCTTCAGACAATAGAGAGGGTGTGAATTAAGTTTGGAAGTGTCTTTGCAGGAGGAGAACTTTGAGGTCAGTTTTGAAGGACTGGGAAGAGGGAGGGGGTGGTCCGGAGCTGAGGCTGAGATCCAGATTCTCGCTGCGTTGCTTGTAAAGGATTGGGCCATCGATCTTTCCTTCTTGAAAGTGGGAGGTTCAAGTAATACATTTTGCGCAGTACGTGATGGTCTAGAGCATTATATGCATATGTGACAATAAAGTTTTTTTCTCCTTTTTATTCTAGTCTAAAGCTTTTGATTCCTGTTTCCGGTTTCAACAGTGGTTGTTCTGCAGTTTTGTGTAGTTGCATTGTTTTGGTAAGAATTTTTTGTTGTTGTATTTACTCTAAATGAGTAATATTGTAATGTCTGAATGAATTTTTTTGTAAGTGATGTCATAATGGCGGCATATTTAGTTAGTGGTTTGAGCATAAAATTCTTTGCGATGTGTTTTGCATAGTCTTATGTGTATTTGCTTTTCTCTTTCTTTTTTAGTGGGATATTGTTGATCCATACTGTGTCTGTACAGAGTAGGTGGTGGTGAGTAGTTTAGCTGCCTCTGGCAAGTGAGTGGTATTGTTTTGGAGTATATATGAGTTTTTGATAAAGGTGCTTTTTGTTTATTACCTATTTTACAAAGTGTTTGTTGTTGCTGACTTGTTTGACAAGTTACCTTTATTAGTAAGCAATATGCTAGCCGTAGAATGACTGCTCAACAGGTGGTTGGTATGCTTCTTGAATCTTCCTCTGAGCATGATCATGAGACTGACAGTGTGTCTGAGGGAGAGGAGGGAGGGGAAGATGGCAGTGAGTTTT
This sequence comes from Triturus cristatus, assembly GCF_964204655.1. Taxonomy (NCBI): domain Eukaryota; kingdom Metazoa; phylum Chordata; class Amphibia; order Caudata; family Salamandridae; genus Triturus; species Triturus cristatus. Next base: position 430,622,314 of record NC_140593.1, read on the forward strand.
CTCTCAACATGGAATCATCGGATGATGAAGGTACTCTCAGTGCAGATGAAGGTACTCTTGGTGTGGATGAAGCAACTCTCAGTGCGGATGAAGTGCCTGTCTTAGAGGAAGAAACTGCTGTGCCGATCGTGCAAGAGGCATCTGGATTGCAGTCTGAGGCTGCTAGGTTTCCTACTGGAAGTGCTGGACTTTGGGTTGATCCAAACATGGTGCAGCCGGTGTTGTCTGCCTTTAGCGGTGATGCAGGGTGTACAGTGGATTGTGAACACTTTTTGCCTATACAGTTTTTTCAATTGTTTATGGATGATGTATTTTTGGGTGAGATTGTTGAGCAGACGAATTTGTATGCTGAACTGTTTTTGAGGGACAACAGCGACAAACTTAGGCCCCAGTCTAGAGCTACCCGGTGGACTCCCACATATCTGGAAGAGATTAAGAAGTTTTTGGGTTTGACTTTATTGATGGGTGTGGTAAGGAAGCCAATCTTGGCTTCATATTGTTCTACTAGCCCCTTGTTGGCAACTGCCATATTTCCTGCATTTATGACTCGTAATCGGTATTTACTTTTGCTACGTATGCTGCATTTTTTTGATAATTCTATGGCGTTGCCACGAGATCACTCTGACTGTGACCGTCTTTTTAAGATTCGGCCCGTTCTTGATCACTTTGTAGATCGATTTTCTGAGATCTATACTCCAGGGAAAGAAATATCTATTGATGAGTCTTTGGTCTTGTTCAAGGGCCGTTTGGTTTTTAGGCAGTACATCCCTAGCAAGAGGGCACGCTATGGAATTAAGCTGCATATGTTGTCTGAGAGTAGGACAGGATATGTTTTTAATTTTCGTGTGTACACTGGTAGAGATTCTACTATTGACCCCCCAGGTTGTCCGTCCACTTTTGGAGTTTCAGAGAAAATTATGTGGGATCTTGCTAGAAGACTGTTTAACAGAAGCCACCATGTGTACCTTGATAACTTCTATACTGCTGTGCAATTATTTAAGGAATTGTATAAAGTGGACACTTTTGCATGTGGCACAATCCGCTCTAACCGTAAAGGTTATCCGAAAGAGCTTGTTTGCAAAAAACTTCAGAGGGGGCAGTGCAGTTCCTTGCGTAGTGATGAACTACTAGCTGTAAAATTTGTGGACAGGAGGGATGTATACATGCTGACTACCATCCATGATGAGAGTACTTCACCTGTGGCTGTTTGGGGTCAGGTTGCTGAAGTGCGCAAACCTGTGTGCATTCTAGACTACAATAAGCACATGGGTGGTGTTGACAGAGTAGATCAGAGGTTGGAACCTTACTCTGCTATTCGGAAGGCTTATGTTTGGTATAAGAAGTTGGCCATCTATTTCTTCGAATTAGCAAATTTCAATGCTTTTATTGTGTTCAAGGAGTGTTCTCCTGCGTCAAACTTGACATTTCTTCAGTTTCAGCACTCTGTGATAGCTAGCCTTGTTGTTGTGGAACAGGCAAGTGTTCCTAGATTTGGAGTGGTGGAGGATGTGGTTCGATTGAAAGATCGCCACTTTCCTGATTTCATCCCTCCCACACCGGCAAAAGATTTTCCCACTAGGAGATGCAGAGTCTGTTGGCGAAGAGGTACGCGGAAGGAGATTCACATGTACTGCCCTGACTGTCCTTCTAAACCTGGGCTGTGTGTCCCTGCTTGTTTTAGAGCGTACCACACGCAAAATAATTTTTGGGAGCATTCATGAGTGGTAAAGTGAACTGCCTGGTCTGTATTCTTTGAAAAATGTGATTCTGTTTCAAGGTTGGCATTAGTGCAATGTGTTTAGTTTCTGATTTTGTGTTTGTAGATTTGTATCTATTTGCGATTTGTTTGTGTTTTTATTTTTGTCTAAAAAAAATCCTAAATGTGTTGGCGGTGTGTGTGGACTGGCACTTGGTTGGTGGTGTGCGTGGAATGGTGCTTGGCTGGCGGTGTGCGTGGACTGGTACTTGGCTGCCGGTGTGCCTGGACTGGCGATTGGCTGGCGGTGTGCCTGGACTGGCGCTTGGCTAGCGGTGTGCGTGGACTGGTGTTTAGCTAGCGGTGTGCGTGGACTGGCGCTCGGCTAGCGGTGTGCGTGGACTGGCGCTCGGCTGGCTGTGTGTGAGTAGTGACTTGCTGCTGGTCACTACACACACTGCTAGCTGAGTGCCACTCCACGCAATCCATCAGCTTGTGTAGTTGCTGTGTCAGGAATGTGGGCGTGTGAAAGTGATGGGCCCTTGAATGGCGCTGTGTGCTGGTGTGAGTTTTGTTATGTGATGGGCCCGCGGCTGGCGGTGTGAATGGTTTTGTATGTCTCACACGTATGGAAGGTGTATGAATGGCCTGTAAAGAGGTTGGTGCCTTGTCGTGGCTTTACAGCTCACGAGCTGTGAGTCAATGGTTCAGTTTCTCGCCCTTTCAATTATTAACAGTGCATTTCATTTTTGTGAAATCACTTGCTAATACAATTGTATATACTGAACCATCACTCACCCTCGTGCCAAATCCAACCAGTATGTGTGTGTGCTTGAGGATTAGATGGCTGTGCAGTAATATTTGCCATTCTGAAGCAGGGTGTACCTTGTCCCTTTTGTGAATTTTGTAATGTGTTGTTTTTGTGCCTGGTGGTGCGAATGGTCTTGTGTGTATCACGTATGAAAGGTGTGTGAATGGCCTGTAAAGCGGTTGGTGCCTTGCCGTGGCGTTACAGCTCACGAGCTGCGAGTCATTGGTTCAGTCTTTTCTCCATTTAATTATTGACAGTGTATTTAATTTTTGTGAAATCTCTTGTTAATAAAATGTAATATACTGAACCATCACTCGCCCTCGTGCCAAATCCAACCAGTATGTGTGTGCGTTTAAGGAATAGATGGCTGTGCAGGAATCTTTGTATTTTTAGTTTCTCTGCCAAGGTGTATGTTCCATGTAAGAATAACCCACCAACTGTAGAAATTGTCGTAAACCCACAGGAGTTAATGGTGATGTCTCTCTTGTGAATTCCAAAAAGTTATTTTATCCACAATGTCCTGCAAACCTCAAAATGTCTGTCACATTTTCCTTGCAATATTGTGCCGAAATTCTCACGCTGTAGAAACAAACAATGTCAAAACCACCTGGTTTTGCAAGGGTGGTCACCTGGGTTTTTAGCCCAGTGCTCGGCGGCCATCTAGGGAAACCTACCAAACCCATACATTTCTGAAAACTGGACACCCGGGGGCTTCCAGGGAGGTATGGCTTGCTTGGACCCCCCAAAGTTTCCTTACCCAGAATCCCCTGCAAACCTCAATTTTAGCTGAAAAAATCACTTTTTTCACATATTTTTGTGTGGGAAAGTTGTGGCATCACTGGGCTCACTCAAATTTCCCACCTCTCAGCGTTCCCCTGGGTCTCCCGGTAAAAATGGTGCCTCACTTGTGTGGGAGGCCCAAGTACCCGCGACAGGCAAGGGCCCAAAACGTAGTGAGGTGACATCAAAATTGCCTATCTCAAAACCACCTGGTTATGCAAGCGGGGTCACCTGGGTTTTTGGCCCGGTGCTCAGCGGCCATCTAGGGAAACCTACCAAACCCATACATTTCTGAAAACTAGACACCCGGGGCCTTCCAGGGATGTATTGCTTGCATAGATTCCCCAACGTTTCCTTACCCAGAATCCCCTGCAAACCTCAATTGTAGCTGAAAAAATCACTTTTTTCACACATTTTTGTGTGGGGAAGTTGTGGCATCACCGGGCTCACTCAAATTTCCCACCTACTAGCGTTCCCTTGGGTCTCCCAGTAAAAATGGTGCCTCACTTGTGTGGGAGGCCCAAGTACCCGCGACAGGCAAGGGCCCAAACATTTTTTTGGATAGGCAATGTTGATGTCGCATCACTACGTTTTGGGCCCTTGCCTGTCGCGGGTACTTGGGCCTCCCACACAAGTGAGGCACCATTTTTACCGGGAGACCCTGGGGAACGCTGGGTGGTGGGAATTTTGAGTGAGCCCGGTGATGCCACAACTTTCCCACACAAAAATGAGTGAAAAATGTAATTTTGTCAGCTAAAATTGAGGTTTGCAGGGGATTCTGGGTAAGGAAACATTGGGGGATCCACGCAAGCCATACCTCCCTGGAAGCCCCCGGGTGTCTAGTTTTCAGAACTGTATGGGTTTGGTAGGTTTCCCCAGATAGCCGCCGAGCACTGGGCCAAAAACCCAAGTGACTCCCCTTGCAAAACCAGGTGGTTTTGAGATGGGCAATTTTGATGTCGCCTCACTACATTTTGGGCCCTTGCCTGTCGCGGGTACTTGGGCCTCCCACACAAGTGAGGCACCATTGTTACCGGGAGACCTGGGGGAACGCTGGGTGGTGGGAAATTTGAGTGAGCCCGGTGATGCCACAACTTTCCCACACAAAAATGAGTGAAAAATGTGATTTTTTCAGCTAAAATTGAGGTTTGCAGGGGATTCTGGGTAAGGAAACGCTGGGGGATCCACGCAAGCTATACCTCCCTGGAAGCCCCCGGGTGTCTAGTTTTCAGAACTGTATGGGCTTGGTAGGTTTCCCTAGATGGCCGCCGAGCACCGGGCCAAAAACCCAAGTGACCCCCCTTGCAAAACCAGGTGGTTTTGAGATGGGCAATTTTGATGTCGCCGCCTTACGTTTTGGGAGCTTGCCTGTCGCGGGTACTAGGGCCTCCCACACAAGTGAGGCATCATTTTTACCGGGAGATCCGGGGGAACGCTGGGTGGTGGGAAATTTGAGTGAGCCCGATGATGCCACAACTTTCCCACACAAAAAGGAGTGAAAAATGTGATTTTTTCAGCTAAAATTGAGGTTTGCAGGGGATTCTGGGTAAGGAAACGTTGGGAGATTCACGCAAGCCATACCTCCCTGGAAGCCCCCGGGTGTCTACTTTTCAGAACTGTATGGGTTTGGTAGGCTTCCCTAGATGGCCGCCGAGCAATCGGCCAAAAACCCAAGTGAACCCCCTTGCAAAAGCAGGTGGTTTTGAGATGGGCAATTTTGATGTCGCCTCACTACGTTTTGGGCCCTTGCCTGTCGCGGGTACTTGGGCCTCCCACACAAGTGAGGCACCATTGTTACCGGGAGACCCAAGGGAACGCTGGGTGGTGGGAAATTTGAGTGAGCCCAGTGATGCCACAACTTTCCTACACAAAAATGTGTGAAAAAAATGATTTTTTCAGCTAAAATTGAGGTTTGCAGGGGATTCTGGGTAAGGAAACGTTAGGGGATCCACGCAAGCCATACCTCCCTGGAAGCCCCCAGGTGTCTAGTTTTCAGAACTGTATGGGTTTGGTAGGTTTCCCCAGATGGCCGCCGAGCACTGGGCCAAAAACCCAAGTGACTCCCCTTGCAAAAGCAAGTGGTTTTGAGATGGGCAATTTTGATGTCGCCTCACTACGTTTTGGGCCCTTGCCTGTCGCGGGTACTTGGGCCTCCCACACAAGTGAGACACCATTGTTACCGGGAGACCCGGGGGAACGCTGGGTGGTGGGAAATTTGAGTGAGCCCAGTGATGCCACAACTTTCCCAGACAAAAATGAGTGAAAAATGTGATTTTTTCAGCTAAAATTGAGGTTTGCAGGGGATTCCGGGTAAGGAAACGTTGGGGGATCCACGCAAGCCATACCTCCCTGGAAGCCCCCGGGTATCTAGTTTTCAGAAATGTATGGGTTTGGTAGGTTTCCCTAGATGGCCGCCGAGCACCGGGCCAAAAACCCAAGTGACCCCCATGCAAAACCAGGTGGTTTTGAGATGGGCAATTTTGATGTCGCCTCACTACGTTTTGGGCCCTTGCCTGTCGTGAGTACTTGGGCCTCCCACACAAGTGAAGCACCATTGTTACCGGGAGACCCGGGGGAACGCTGGGTGGTGGGAAATTTGAGTGAGCCCGGTGATGCCACAACTTTCCCACACAAAAATGAGTGAAAAATGTGTTTTTTTCAGCTAAAATTGAGGTTTGCAGGGGATTCTGGGTAAGGAAACGTTGGGGGATCCACGCAAGCCATACCTCCCTGGAAGCCCCCAGGTGTCTAGTTTTCAGAACTGTATGGGTTTGGTAGGTTTCCCCAGATGGCCGCCGAGCACTGGGCCAAAAACCCAAGTGACTCCCCTTGCAAAACCAGGTGGTTTTGAGATGGGCAATTTTGATGTCGCCTCACTATGTTTTGGGCCTTTGCCTGTCGCGGGTACTTGGGCCTCCCACACAAGTGAGGCACCATTTTTACCGGGAGACCCGGGGGAACGTTGGGTGGTGGGAAATTTGAGTGAGCCCAGTGATGCCACAACTTTCCCACACAAAAATGAGTGAAAAATGTGATTTTTTCAGCTAAAATTGAGGTTTGCAGGGGATTCTGGGTAAGGAAACGCTGGGGGATCCACGCAAGCCATACCTCCCTGGAAGCCCCCGGGTGTCTAGTTTTCAGAACTGTATGGGCTTGGTAGGTTTCCCTAGATGGCCGCCGAGCACCGGGCCAAAAACCCAAGTGACCCCCCTTGCAAAACCAGGTGGTTTTGAGATGGGAAATTTTGATGTCGCCTCACTACGTTTTGGGCCCTTGCCTGTCGCGGGTACTTGGGCCTCCCACACAAGTGAGGCACCATTGTTACCGGGAGACCCGGGGGAACGCTGGGTGGTGGGAAATTTGAGTGAGCCCGGTGATGCCACAACTTTCCCACACAAAAATGAGTGAAAAATGTGATTTTTTCAGCTAAAATTGAGGTTTGCAGGGGATTCCGGGTAAGGAAACGTTGGGGGATCCACGCAAGCCATACCTCCCTGGAAGTCCCCGGGTATCTAGTTTTCAGAAATGTATGGGTTTGGTAGGTTTCCCTAGATGGCCGCCGAGCACCGGGCCAAAAACCCAAGTGACCCCCCTTGCAAAACCAGGTGGTTTTGAGATGGGCAATTTTGATGTCGCCTAACTACGTTTTGGGCCATTGCCTGTCGCGGGTACTTGGGCCTCCCACACAAGTGAGGCACCATTGTTACCGGGAGACCCGGGGGAACGCTGGGTGGTGGGAAATTTGAGTGAGCCCAGTGATGCCACAACTTTCCCACACAAAAATGAGTGAAAAATGTGTTTTTTTCAGCTAAAATTGAGGTTTGCAGAGGATTCTGGGTAAGGAAACGTTGGGGGAACCACGCAAGCCATACCTCCCTGGAAGCCCCCGGGTGTCTAGTTTTCAGAACTGTATGGGTTTGGTAGGTTTCCCCAGATGGCCACCGAGCACTGGGCCAAAAACCCAAGTGACTCCCCTTGCAAAACCAGGTGGTTTTGAGATGGGCAATTTTGATGTCGCCTCACTACGTTTTGGGCCTTTGCCTGTCGCGGGTACTTGGGCCTCCCACACAAGTGAGGCACCATTTTTACCGGGAGACCCGGGGGAACGCTGGGTGGTGGGAAATTTGAGTGAGCCCAGTGATGCCACAACTTTCCCACACAAAAATGAGTGAAAAAAGTGATTTTTTCAGCTAAAATTGAGGTTTGCAGGGGATTCTGGGTAAGGAAACGCTGGGGGATCCACGCAAGCCATACCTCCCTGGAAGCCCCCGGGTGTCTAGTTTTCAGAACTGTATGGGCTTGGTAGGTTTCCCTAGATGGCCGCCGAGCACCGGGCCAAAAACCCAAGTGACCGCCCTTGCAAAACCAGGTGGTTTTGAGATGGGCAATTTTGATGTCGCCTCACTACGTTTTGGGCCTTTGCCTGTCGCGGGTACTTGGGCCTCCCACACAAGTGAGGCACCATTTTTACCGGGAGACCCGGGGGAACGCTGGGTGGGGGGACATTTGAGTGAGCCCGGTGATGCCACAACTTTCCCACACAAAAATGAGTGAAAAATGTGATTTTTTTCAGCTAAAATTGAGGTTTGCAGGGGATTCCGGGTAAGGAAACGTTGGGGGATCCATGCAAGCCATACCTCCCTGGAACGCCCCGGGTATCTAGTTTTCAGAAATGTATGGGTTTGGTAGGTTTCCCTTGATGGCCGCCGAGCACCGGGCCAAAAACCCAAGTGACCCCCCTTGCAAAAGCAGGTGGTTTTGAGATGGGCAATTTTGATGTCGCCTCACTACGTTTTGGGCCCTTGCCTGTCGCGGGTACTTGGGCCTCCCACACAAGTGAGGCACCATTGTTACCGGGAGACCCGGGGGAACGCTGGGTGGTGGGAAATTTGAGTGAGCCCGGTGATGCCACAACTTTCCCACACAAAAATGAGTAAAAAATGTGATTTTTTTCAGCTAAAAGTGAGGTTTGCAGGGGATTCTGGGTAAGGAAACGTTGGGGGATCCACGCAAGCCATACCTCCCTGGAAGCCCCCGGGTGTCTAGTTTTCAGAAATGTATGGGTTTGGTAGGTTTCCCTAGATGGCCGCCGAGCACCGGGCCAAAAACCCAAGTGACCCCCTTGCAAAACCAGGTGGTTTTGAGATAGGCAATTTTGATGTTACCTCACTACGTTTTGCGCCATTTCCTGTCGCGGGCACTAGGCCAACCCACACAAGTGAGGTACTATTTTTCTCGTAAGACTTTGGGGAACGCAGGGTGGGTGGAAATTTGTGGATCCACGCAGATTCCGGAACTTTCCACCACAGAAATGTGGGGAAAATGTGTTTTTTTTGACAATTTTTTAGGTTTGCAAGGGATTCTGGGTAACAGACCCTGGTGGGAGGCAGTCAAGTCACCCCATCCTGGATATCCCTGGGTGTCTAGTTTTCAAAAATGTATAGGTTTGCTAGGTTTCCCAAGGTGCCCGCAGAGCTAGGGTTAAAAAACTACAGCTCGTCACTTTGCCAAAAATGGGTCATTTTTCACTGCAAAATTGAGGTGTGACCACGTTGCGTTTTGCGCCGTTTCCTGTCGCGGGCACTAGGCCGACCCGCACAAGTGAGGTACCATTTTTCTCGTAGGGCTTTGGGGAATGCGGGGTGGGTGGAAATTTGTGGATCCACGCAGATTCCAGAACTTTCCATCACAGAAATGTGGGTAAAATGTGTTTTTGTTGTCAATTGTTTACGTTTGCAAGGGATTCTGGGTAACAGACCATGGTGGGAGGCAGTCAAGTCACCCCATCCTGGATTCCCCTGGGTGTATAGTTTTCAAAAATGTATAGGTTTGCTAGGTTTCCCAAGGTGCCCGCAGAGCTAGGGTTCAACAACTACAGCTAGTCATTTTGACTAAAAAGGGTAATTTTTCACTGCGATATTGAGGTGTGACCACGTTGCGTTTTGCGCCGTATCCTGTCGCAGGCACTAGGCCGACCCACACAAGTGAGGTACTGTTTTTCTCGTAAGACTTTGGGGAACGCGGGGTGGGTGGAAATTTGTGGATCCACGCAGATTCCGGAACAATCCACGACAGAAATGTGGGGAAAATGGGGTTTTTTTGACAATTTTTTAGGTTTGCAAGGGATTCTGGGTAACAGACCCTGCTGGGAGGCAGTCAAGTCACCCCATCTTGGATTCCCCTGGGTGTCTAGTTTTCAAAAATTTATAGGTTTGCTAGGTTTCCCAAGGTGCCCGCAGAGCTAGGGTTCAAAAACTACAGCTAGACATTTTGCCAAAAAAGGGTACATTTTCACTGCGATATTGAGTTGGGACCACGTTGCGTTTTGCGCCGTTTCCTGTCGCGGACACTATGCCTACCCACACAAGTGAGGTACCATTTTTATCGGGAGACTTAGGGTAATTCAGAATCGTAAAGGAATTGTTATTATGTATTGACTTTCGATGCATTTCTGCCTTCCAAATGAAAGATATTGTGTAAAAAAGAAGTCATTCTAAAAAATGACTGATAATTCTCATGCTAGTATGAGTATTCCCAATTTCAGAAATGTGCAAATATCTACTGTTTCTAAACTCTATATTTTGTTCCCATTTCAGAAATACATAGGTGTCTTTCATACCGATTTTTCCATGTACACATTTTTACAGAATAATTACTATATACCCGGTACATAATAAAACACCATTGCAAGTTGCTGCTCAGTTTTTGGCTCTGGGTTCGTCGGGTTCTTGGTGAACCTACAAGTTCTATATATCCCCACAACCAGTAATGTCCAGCGGATGCAACGGTATATTGCTTTCAAAGAGCTGTCATAATTAGAAGAAGTTACAGGTGAAAACGTTGACACAAAAAGCTGTTTTTTCAACTAATTTTCAATTTATCCTATATTTAACTGTTTGTTTCTATAAAAAAAAAACCTTGATAGATCTACACAAATGACCCCTTTCTGAATTCAGAATTTTGTCTTCTTCTCGGAAATGTATAGCTTTCAAGGATCCATTATTGCTTTTGTACCCATTTCTGCCATTAACTGGAAGGAGGTCAAAAGCACAAAAAATAGCAAAAATAGGCTATGTCCCAGAAAAATGCCAAAACTGTGTGAAAAATGTTGGGTTTCTGACAAAAGTCTGGTATCCCCGAAAAGCTGGGAAAATGGTGATTTCAACCCCACAAACCCTTTTTTGATAACATTTGCAGGGAAAAACCCAGATGCTTTCCTTTGCAGCCCATTTTTCCCATTTTTCCGAAAAAAAATCAAAATTTTGCTATATTTTGGCTCATTTCTGTGACCCCTCTAGGAGAATCCATAAACCCTGAGTACCTTTAGAATCCCCATGATGTTGGAAGAAAAGGACGCAAATTTGGCGTGGATACCTTATGTGATCAAAAAGTTACAGGGGCCTCATCGCGCACAACCCCAAGTAGCCAAAAAAAGGCTTGGCACAGGAGGGGGAAAAGGCCTGGCAGCGAAGGGGTTAAATATTGTTTTCCTCTAATTTATTTTTAAATGTGGGTTATGTATGGCAGTCTATTACAGCAGGGTCGGCTCTTCCATTAGGGCAGAGGAGCGCCGCGTTGCCTGACTGCTTTCTTGCAGTGCAAAAAGCAGAAACATAAAATGTTTTTTTAAATACCATTTTATGTTTCTGCTTCTCGCGCTGCAAGAGACCAGAACAGTATGCCTGGGTGGGGGCGGGAGGGTGGGCAGGTTGGGGAGGAGTGGCTAGCCCACTGTTGTGGGCTATGACTGTATGATCGGCCCTCTGGGGCCGACCAAACCAGTCATGCGCACTATACATTTTCTCTATGTAGGCTGCATGCAGTCTACATAGAGAAAATGGCCTCCCTACAGGCGCCTGGCTGGGCGCCGTCCACACCAATCACAGCGCTGCCATTGCACCGTTGTGATTGGCTTAGGGGAGGGGAGGTAGGATGCCTGCTTCCTGTTCTTCTGAAGCAGCAGGAAAACGTGGGAACCGGCCAGAAGCGGAGGCGGCGCGGGACCCAGTGAGGTAAGTTTTATTTTTTATTTTTTAATTGCTTCCTCCCCCGCGCGACCCCCCAACCCGCGAGTCATGCGAGCCGCGACTGTATTACAGACATTTTACAGAGAAATGTTTGTTTTTCATCACCATGCAACATCCATTAAAAAGGTTTCTTTCAGATCAAAACTGGACCTCACATATGGGAAATGGCAGGGGGTCATGGAGATGATTTGTAATAATATCAGTGAACTGCTGTTGTATTATAATATTGAAAACACACGCCACTAATCGAATCTCCTGACTACCTATGGGTGAGACTGTACTCATCTGTCTCCTGCACAGCGATCCCCTAGGCAGTACCCACTACCTGCAAGGCATGCGGCTGGTTCATTGAAGTTATTCTGCTCACTTCAATATGTTATAAATCATTTAGTACTGATCCTTATTTTGGGCGGGACAGCAGTAAGAATCAACATAGCAATAAATGTTGAAGAGCTAGAGAGAATTCTGCGTTTTGGAACTGTAGTGTGTTTTGCAGGACTTATAAATCATCAGGAAGTTATTTACAAATAAAAAACAAAAAACAAAATCAACTCGTGTTGTCACACTATTCTGAATTTCCAGAAGTAAAACAACTTGTATATTGAATATAGAAGGGTGTGGACTTACTTTATTGTTTTCTTGGGAGGATCACTTAACCGCTAAATCATTGAAGCGGTCAAGTCACTAAGTTGTAGATTTTGGAAAATAGAGGTCTACAATTACATTTCTGTTATCATCCTTGATAAGCTCGAGTAAGTTGGGCAAATGATTGTCCATGGGCCACCATTCTTTCATTTTTCAACAAATGTAACAGAGACTAGAGGCGACTCACTTTACATAGAATATAATTGTATATTTTTGGCATCATTTCAGCACTTCCAACTCTCCCTGACTGCAAGAGTGTGCATCCGTCTCCCTCAAAATGGCCCCCTTGTTGAATCCGCTGTTTGAAATAAATGGGATTACTTCACAGAAGTTGTGCAGCTCACTCCATTATGTTGATCGTGCTTTCAAGATGGACAGTGTGTGTCAGATTTCCACAAGCCCAGCAGTGAAAAACGCCACAGGCTGCACATTCATAAATTCACAATGTACAGTTGTGTTATATTAGGTCAATTTGTATCGCGCAACTTAACACCCGAGAAGGTATCCGGGTGCTGGAGCAGGAACAAAGATCAGGCGGGGCTCCTAGTTAAATAGCCAGGTCTTCAGTTTCTTGCGGAAGTTTAGTAGCGAGGGGGGGGGGCCTGATGTGTTGAGGGAGTTCATTGCAGGTCTTGGCCGTGCAATTTAGGTGCAAAAAGCAGTACAGGTGGTCACTTTCTCACTTGTCAAAGGGCGAAGAAACCACATACACCTATGGTTTTAGTTTGGTACAATTGTATTTTATATTTCACAAACAAAATTCCATATACAATGAAAAAGAAAAATGTGCGTAGTGTCCCCAGTGAGAAACAGGAACCTAAAACATTGGTGACATAATTGTGACAGTATTTTACAAGGTTTCCAAGGTATTCAAAAAAGTCGACTATTTAGCAACTCAATACACAATATTCAGCAGCTATATACAATAATACATGCTGTTAATGGTTCGCTTTCTTTTGTTGCCGACGACGTTTCGACCCTATACGTGATCTAGGGTCTCATCAGGACCTATGGATTTAGGGACATCTAAGAAAATAAAAAATAATGAAATTAGCATATGGCCCATGTACCGGCACAAATGTGACCAATTGGGTAAAATGGTCATAAAACTCAATAGTACCTGACGGGTAGATTGCACAGCTGCGTGAGGTGTACGTGCCAACAGTGGGTGATGGAGAAAAAGGAAAACATGATACTCACAAGGACACCCAGCCGACTACTGATTATGTGAGAAGAAAAACAAAGAGAAGAATATTAAGTGTAGGGATGGCAGGCAAGATGGTAGAGGTGCTGTAAGGGCTATCTGTACTAATTCATTCATTTGATAGCTTTATTTCGGTCAGAGACCATAAAAGTGCAAAGTTGGAAAATACATACAAAAATGCACACTTCATTAAAACAATAAATAGAAGCAAGTTAATACAATATTTAAGAACGAATTAAACTTTGTAGTTATCAAAAGGACAGAATCAATAAAAGGCGAGGGTATTTACTCAAAACTTTTCCTTCTTCGCCACATACCAAATAAAAAACGGGAGACAGCAAAAACAATAGGGGGATGGGTATCATATGTTAAGACCCTACATGCCTGTATACAGTGTCTAAACCCAAGATTCCTACATAGGGGGAGCAACCACTTTTTCCTTATTGATTGATACGCAGGGCAAAAAAACATAACATGGCATGCATCTTCTCGGTTATAATTACAAGCCGGGCAAACAGTATTTTCGGATTTTGCCCATTTGTGGGTAAATGCCCTAAGTGGTAAGCTACCATGTCTTAGCTGTATATAAAGCTTCCTCGCGAGAGGTGGATAAATTAGGTCTAAAAAGACTTCTGCTCGCGTTTCAGCTTTTACTAAGAGAAACTCTTTGGAAAGCCTCCCCAAAGAGCTTGAGCCATGTAGGGCAAGTAATTTCTGTTGCCTCATCTGACTTATGAGTTCTGTTTTAGGTGTCCCTAAACAGGACACCTCCGGAGACTCCCAAAGCTCAATCCTGCCAATCCCTATACTAAGATTCTTGATATGGCATAACCACGCGATATTCTTGTTTTTTATAAGAGCCCAAACTTCTAGGAATTCCTCTCTGTATGGTGCCAATTCTGGCACCGACCAGAGTCTTTTCCAATAGAGCATGGGCCGTAGAGCTGCTAAATCTTCAATTGATTCCAGCCCCAGATCAAATCGCAGAGGAATAAGCGGTGTGCTTAGCGGCAAACCCAAGAGACTTCTCATGAAACCCTGCTCAGCCCTAATAAGTTTAGATATGTTTTTATGGCCCCAGAGTTCAGCTCCATACAATGAGGCTGTTCTAGCTTGCAATGGATAGATTTCTATGGCCGGAGCTGCTGGTTTAAAGACCGAGGTTCGCTGGACCTTACTAATCCCTCCCGTTACTTGGGACAACCTAAGCGTTGATTTCGAGATTTGAGAGTCCCAATCAAAATTCTCTGTCAAGGTGATCCCAAGGTAAACAAAAGTCCTAACTCTCTCAAGGGCAACGCCGTTAAGGGTCGGATTAGGACGGGTCTGCTTTAGGGGATTGAAAATGATAAACTTGGTCTTATCCAAGTTAATCTCCAATCCTTGGGCAGTGCAAAATGCGACAAAACCGTCTAGAGTGCGCTGAATGCCCGATGATGTTTTGGATAACAACAAAGTGTCATCCGCAAACATCAGAGCGGGCACTCTGCCAGTGGCCAGCCTGGGGGCATCATTATCAATTACATCAGCTAAGTGGTCCACAAGACCATTGATGTAGAGACTAAACAATGTTGGAGCCAAGACACACCCTTGTCGCACACCCTTCCTAACAGGGAAGCGTGCAGACAGATCGCCATGCCTCCCACACCTAACCTGGGCATAATTACCGTTGTGGAGTCTGGTTAAGATGTTCAATAGATAGGGTGGAAGACCCATATCTGCCAAGACTTTCCACAGCTTTCCCCTTGGGACGAGGTCAAAAGCGGCATGCAGATCAACAAAGATGAGGTAAAGGCTACCGCCCTCAACTCTCACTGTTTTCCAAAATAAGACCTGCAGCCGAAAAATTTGATCTATGGTTGAAATACCCGACCTAAACCCGGCCTGTAGTGTGGTCAATATTTTATTTTCTTCCATCCATCCCAGGATTCTATCTAAGATAATTCTACCCATTAGTTTCTGGGAGGTATCTATAAGGCTAATAGGCCTATAATTTGCTGGTGTTAGCGGGCAGGCTTTCTTAAAAATGGGGACTATCTCCACTCCCAACCAAGTATCTGGTGGATCAGCCCCCATAAGGATTGAGTTGAATAAGACCACCAGGTACGGATCCCAGATTTTTGGTTGGGACCGAAACAGGTCCGCGGGCATCTTATCCAATCCGGGGGCTTTATTAGGTAGGAGCCTTGCCATTGCAGATTCTACTTCCTTAAGGGTAATGGCCTCGGGCTGTTCCGAGTAAAAAGTGCCCCCACCTACCAGGGAGTCCTCATTCCGTCCGCCGCCCGAGAGCCCGAGCGATCGATGCTCCTGCTGTGACTCAAAGGCGGCAAACGGGGGGCAGATCACAGTTTCGCCAAAGACCGAGTCAGTCCCTCTCACTGGTCTATGCTCCAAGAGTATATCAGGATTGGAAAAGAACGTAGTGTCTTCACCTAAATCCCCATAAGGTGCTCCAAAATGCGCTTCCCACACTCGGGATGCTATGTTTGCAATCGGGGACGAGCCTCCCCTACTCGCACCAAAGTTCACAATAGCCCAGAACGCCTTGGGATCTCTTTGAGAAAGGGTTGATCTAAGTTCCTCCCATCTATGCTCCTCCCAGTCCCTCTTTCCCCTGTGGATAGCCTTTTTATATTCTAGGTGGAGTTTCTTAAGGTTGGCTCTATCTTCATGTTTTATTGCAGAGAGCAAATCCTTTTTTGCTTTTCTGCAGGAGTCATCATACCATGGGTGTGTCCTGTCCTGGTGGAGTTTTTTCCCCACAGGATTGAACAGATCCACCAGCTTGTCAACCAACTGTTTGTGAATCTCCAGGGGAATGCCCTGGGAATTCACACCTAGGTTACCTTCACTTATATCCCCCATATCAGAAAGAAATGGTATAACTATCTGATATATTTTAGCAAGTTTGGCGGGGGAATTCTGGAAATAGGGCCATTTGACCCTCCTCCTATGGTTGGATAACAACACAGGAAGCGATGGGCCATTGGGATCAGGGGGAGGATTTGTTAACCCAAAGCTTCCCGGTTTAAGAGTTAGAACAAGGGCATTATGATCACTGTCTTGTCTAGGGTATATCATGAACTCCAACAGCTTATCCCAGTGTCTGATTTCCATCAATATATAATCAATGATGGAAGTTTGCCCTGGTCTATTGAACGTTACCAACCCCGGGCGATCGGGTTTCAACCTCCCATTGCAGGCCCTTAAAGACATTGCAAGGGATAAAGATTTAATTTGGAGGACCAAAGGGGTCCAAGCTCTAACAGGAGGAATTTGGGGATCCGGAACATGCCAGAACTGGTCCTCTTCATCCAAGTCTCCCATGACCGAGCTCTCCAGAGGCTCAAATTGGCAATTAAAATCACCTCCGACTAATAGAGCAACTGAAGGGTCGAGTGACAATACAAAATGCTTTAATATGTCAATGGTGCCAGATTCTTGACCGCTCTTAACTGGTCTGGAATAGACGTTTATTATGGCAACCCTTGACATATCTTTTAGTGTTAGGAGTACACATTGGACGTCAGGGGAATTAGTTGGTATTTGAGCTGCCTGGACGCCTAAATGCGCACCCACCCATATTGTCGGACCACCCGGAGGCCTCCCTCTGCCCCTTGTAGTTGCCAAAGTATCAAAGGTGGTATAGCCAGTCCTTGCATTCTCCTCCAATGCCCACGTTTCTTGCATCAAGCAAATGTCATGCCTGTCTATAAAATCACCCCACTCAGGAATGGATAGTTTACTCTTCATCCCAGCCACATTCCAGGACAGGATTTTTATTTTCCCATCTTCTACCCTATTACTAACCAGTGAATCACCCTCGTTTTGGTTAGAACAAATTCCTCGTATTTGAGTATTGGGTTCTAATATCGTACCCCTAACCTTGACTCTTAGCGGCGCCTCCTTTGAAAAAGAAGCCCCTACAGAATCAGTAATTTCTCTCACTTCCAACCCTCCCTCATCTATGCTCAAAAAGTTGGGTGTTAATACATGTTCAGAAATACTGCTCCCACAACTGCCCATCACTGATGCTATTTGGGTACCCAAAATATTATCTAAATGTGGTACAGGGTTCGGACTCACGTCTGGTCAGTCAACCTCTTCCAGCATACTAAACCTATTCTTTTGGGGGAATAGTGATAGTAGGGGGGTGGTTTGCCACCGGTCCTCCCATGTTGTCATTCCTTGTTGTGCTTTGGCATGCAATATGTTCTTACCCCCCTCACACCTAGTACCTCTATTCTGCCCTATTTTCAGCTGAGGTGCTGGGTAGAAGTACGACAAGTGCAATGGGATAATTTGAGTATTAGACCTGGTTGGTGTCCTGCTGCAGATATAATCTACAGCAAGTGTGTGCCTAAAGTTGATAATGACACAATTTCCTGCGATGGTTTTAGGTGCGGCCCCGATCCAGTCTACTCTTCTTGCACCCAGTATTTCACCGGAAATGTTAGAGGGAAGAGGCCTATTGGAGTTGAGCCAGTACATACATTTATTTTTTAATTCTGGATAATCCTCATTTTTCCCTTGGGTTAGGGGGGAAACACCAGCAAGCACAACAACATATGGTAAGGACTCTGGTGGGAGATCTATACAGGGCAGCACAATTTGGGCCCCCTCTCTAGCAGTATTTCTGTTCATTTGTACTTGGTTATCCAAACATCTTACCCCCGCTTCGGTAACCCCCCTCTGCATTATAGAACTTTCAATGCCTGTATCCCTGGACAAAGAGATAGTTATGTCAGGAATAGTCTTGACAATTGGCTGGGGGGGTGTAGGTGGAATCTTGTTACTGACAGGGGGATTATCGTGACTGGAAACAGAACTAGTACTAGGGTTCCCTAAAGAACTAGTCAATTGGGCTCTCCCTAGGCCTGCGTTGTTGATGGTGGAAACTAGTCTGTCCAACCTGGATAACAAAGATTTGAAATGTGAACCAAGTAACTGTTCCATATGAGCCTGAAAATCAAGTATCATATGGGTAGCCCAGAGCGGTGCCCCTGTAGAGGACGAGGAAGGGGAACCACCATCAGGTGAAGTAGAATTTATTAAAAGCTTAATTTTTTTTGTTACTTTTCTTTTCCCAATCCTGGGTTTCCTACTTACGGGACGAGTTACAGACACCTTATTTGATACAAAATAAGATGGAGATTTAATAGCCTCTAGAGCATTAATTTCATTTGGGACAGGCTGCGCGCAGGGTAACTCAGCAAAGGAACACATAAGAGAGGAATTAAAATCAGGGGGATTAGTAGTAACAATTGAAACATCCTCCACTGTTTGAAAAGATGAAATTGCAGGGGTAATCGACAGTCGCCTCTCCGTGTTTTCTATAGCTGTTGCCACTACCCCGATTGTTTTCTGGAGCATTTTATCAATGGCTGTAAGACTTGGGAGAGGTTGCGTCATTGCTGTATGATGCCTGGTTGCAGGGCGAGAAATAGTAGACTTAGGATTTTTACTGTTTTTACCATTCCCTTTCATATTTACAAGCAGGGTGGGTAAATGGCGCAGTTTACTATGAATCTTCCCTACAATCTTAAACAACACTAAACACTAAGGGAGATGAACTATTGGGTGTATGAGTCCAGCAGCCAAAGAAGTTTTGTTTCCACAGCAATATCTGAGCCTTGAGTCAAACAGAAGTATCCACCTTATTTTACTTTTCTGCAACAGTACCTTATAGCTGCAGAGGTCCAGATGGGAGGCTGTCAGTGGGATGGCCCAGCCCGGCCTCTTACGGTCCCTGACGGGCAAGGACGGGCACGCCCTTGGCCAGGGCGCTGCCGGTGCGTGTCCCGCGCAGCGGGAGGCGCACACAGTATTTAAATGTTTTCCGGCGCCCTTAAGTGACGGCCTGCGCTCTCCTGGCGCTAATCCCTCTGGGAGTGGTGGTCCGTGTGGAGTGCCGTTCCCCTCACGGCATCGGATGCTTGCTATGCGGCGAGTGCTGAGGCTGCCAAACGGTAAGTAAGTCACGGCCATTCCCTTCACGGCATTTCAATACAACGAAGAAGCGCGTCCCGCGCGGTGGGAGGCGCACACAGTATTTAAATGTTTTTCGGCGCCCTCAAGTGACGGCCTGCGCTCTCCTGGCGCTAATCCCTCTGGGAGTGGTGGTCCGTGTGGAGTGCCGATCCCCTCACGGCGTCGGATGCTTGCTATGCGGCGAGTGCTGGGGCTGCCAAGCGGTAAGTAAGTCACGGCCGTTCCCCTCACGGCGTTTCAATACAACAAAGAAGCGCGTCCCATTCCTTTTTCATCCTTGTGCCTCTTAGTGTAAATCTTTGATCCATTCACTCTTTTGTAAAACTCACGGGCTCCGTTCAATCGATCGCGTTGTCAGTTCCGTACCATTGGATAAGGGTAAGGATGATAAGGGTGTCCGCGCAGGGACACAACTGTGGAATCACAACCCACGGTGCTGAGGCTATAGGTCAAGATCCTCGGCTCACCTAATAAAGTTAAATTGTGTTTAAAGGGTCGCGTATAAGTTGAAAAATGCCTAAGAAACTGTGTCTCAATTCTTCCATAAACGTGAAATGGGTGTGCTCTGAATTTTCGGGACAAGGTGGGGGTGCCGCCGCTATGCACCTTTCCTGATGATAATACTAAGGAAACCTTACCCCAAGTGAGAGTGAAGGCTGGCACTCTGTGGGTAGCCGAGCACTGTTACTGTGTTGATGATACACAGAGACGTGTATGAAGACGGTGATGTGGAACTCTGTTAAAAATGGGAAACAATTAGGGCCTGCGCACTTTAGGTGTGATTCCATAAAATGTGTCCCTCTGGGGACTGGTTTTACCTGGAGTTGATGTTAATCACAAGCGGTGCTGTCGCGCTGACCTGTGAATCACGAATGTTCAATATGGTGGTCTGTACCTGAGAATAGCAGGGGGGACAGAGTTACACTTGGTTTTACTGCCTCACGGCATTGCGCAGTGGAGCACTGGCGGGCAAGGCCAAAGGTTCTTACCTACATATGGTGTGAAGCCCATCTAGAGAAGCATGTGTTTTTCAATGAAGATGAATCCTGTAATTAACAGGAATCAGCCGATTAGTGAGGCAACAGGGAGAGTAAAGCTACTGGAGTCCCTACATGTGCGCAGCATCATCAGGTTCTTACCTTCAATACTAGCAGTCCTCAAAGCGTGTGACGATCCACTACGCGGGCAGCACGACAGCGTCAGTCTGTGTGCTGTTCGCCAAATGACAGTGAGCCTGTGCTGACTCTGCCTTTAAATACACAATCTCCCTCCAAAACCTGGAATGACCGGCAGGCATCACAGTTGAGTGCAGCAATACCGTGTCATTCGTTTTTCGGTAGAAAAAGTAAAAAGTGAAGAAAGACCAGAGAGAAAAAGGTCAAAAAGTAAAGAGAAGATAATTGCAGGGTGAAGGATAGGATTACCCTGTGGCTAAAAACGGCTGCAACACAGAAAAGGGGGCATTATAAATGAAGGATGCGTGTCCCTTGGGAGTTTGTAAAAAACGGATGCATAAGCAGTTGAAAAAGTGATGAGTATCCCATGTAGCAACCAGCAACCTGTGGTCAGAAACATGGCATGCGAGAGTTTCACAACCCTGCATTCCACTGCTCAATTAAATACTGAGCGGAGGACCGCTAGTTTCCATTCCTACCCCTAATTTAAGGGCATTCATGCCCAGCCAAACCCATTTTTTTCCAAATCATTAAAATAATGATTTGAATGAACTGAACCACTCTGTCGTGTCATGGCCTCTGTCGAATTACCCGAATCTTGCCAAGAGATTCAACATTGCCCACGAATAGAAAAATGTACCCCCTTCAGGGACCCAGGGAATCGAAAATAATGGTAACCCCCCCCGCCCCCTCCTTTCAGGGTCCACAGCAGGGAAGCCCAGAAGTAATGATCACATGACCCGCTGCCCACCCATGTTAAATTTGAGGAATGTTGTAAACCCTAACAATCCCATAGCATTCCCGTTCTATTTTTTTTTATTTTTTTTATAGTTTTATAGAGCGCGAACCAGACTTGTGAGGGTATCAGAGCGCTTTACAGGATTTAGGGGGAGGAATAAGGAAAGTCAAGGCTATGAACTACCAATCAGTACCAAGAAACAATCTGATGACAGGTGCTGAGCTTTCTGTTTGTGTTGTTCTGCACCTCTCAGTGTGCACCATCTCTTCATCTGGGCTTTGTCCTTGGAAAAGAATATCCACACTGGGAAAACACCCGACAAGAACTACACGAGCTCATATACTTTCGGATGAATGTTTGGAAAGCGTAGCTGCTTTGTCTTAAGTATACCAACAAAAGAACTCCCTCCTCCCTTTTTCTTTGAAGAACTAGTTGGGTCCTATTTAAGAGTGTAATTAAGTGGCAACTAACAATAACCATTACAACAGCAAATGTATCCTCTGCCTCTGAAATTATAGAGTGTTTTATTACTAGTTATAAAGAGAAAATGTTTGTTCGGAATATATATGAAAATGTTTTAGATAAGTGTCGTTCGGTTTGCATTTATGGCACTAATTCTAGGGGTGTCGCTTTTCATTCTTCACCAGGATTGTCTGTTCCTCCGAAATGCTGTTTGGTGGGTCCATGCACCTGGGCATGCTAGCTGAACCCGTTAGCTGGCTATTGGTAGTGGGTCTTGGAACAGACATGACATTCTAACCAATCAATCATCAGTGTCGGTGGGGATTCCCATGAGTAGCAGGTGAACTCAGGTACATAATGCTGTGTAATAGACAAAAGTCGCTTCCTAGTTGGTTCTGACACAGGTGCCCGCAGCCTCATGTGGCGTGTTCCGAACCATTATTTCTAGATAGGGCAAAGCTTTACTAGACAAGTCCGGTAAATTGAAGTTTTGGCAGAACGTAAGTAAAGTACAGATATACCTGCCTGTTTTATTTTGCACTAAATAAACAAATAACCAACTGTGCAGACGAAAAACGAAAACTGCAATTTCCACAGGAGCGGTAGGAACACACATTCATTTACAAGACACAAAATACTGGCAGAATATTAAGGATCTATGCTTAATAAAGAACATTATAGGGGAGCCCAGCGATGAAGAGAAGAGCTTGCTGCAAAGTGTCATATGGCCTACCACAAATCGTTCACTCGTGAGTGCATACTGGTGGTGTAATGATGTGATATCTCCCCCATGGGGTGGAGCGTACTCACGGCCAGTCGCGATGGAGATGAGGGAGCAGACCAGATATGGTGATGGAGTTGGCGATGTTGGTGAGCAGGACGTCAGTGCCCAGCGCATCTAGGGGCAGGATTTGATGAATCCATACCTCCACCTCTCAGATACTACTCTGAAGTGAAAAAGAAAGAACACGTTTGAGAGAGAAAGTCAACAAATAAAGGACAGATTGAAGAAGATGGAGTCCAAGTTAATGGCCTGGACATGCTACAGCATCTCTAGCAGGCCCGATGGGCGATAAAACGTAAAACTCCAGGAAAAACTGGCACCAGGTCCCACCCGCCTCTTCTAGGACTACGTTTTCTGCCTTACAGAATGTGGTGAGGAGAGGATACCTTTAAAAGATGCTGTATTATTTTATTTTATATACATTTTTATTTGCTTTTACATTGAATACAATCACAGCCACTGTTACAGGGTTAGCCCAGCTTGGGTAATAGTCGTTTACGTATTGGAGTACATATAGCTAGCCCCTTTAGATAGTTTTTTGAGAGAGAAAGAGATGTAAGAGGAAAGGATAGACAAATTAGTGGTGAAGCCGGAGAGGAATAGGACAGACAAGAGAGAGAGATGCTGTATTATTAAGGTTTTTGCCAGAAAGATTGTTTTTGTGCTTGCAAATGAAAGATGGGACACTTGTGTATATGAATGTACTATATGTACAGTAATTCGAAATAAAGAGAACGCGTGATTCTCACAAATATGAGCATTGCTTGTATGGCAACAGCATTTTATTAATCAGGTAATCAATCCAGTTCCTGTTACACCACAGAGGCAGCTGCACCATGATCAAGAACCACTGAGGCCCTGCAGATAAACACTGCATCAAACCCATACCCGCCGCACCAATTGACAACTAAGGGCCAGATGATCAAAGCTTTTTTGCAGTCGCAAATGGCCTGATTCACAGAATTGAGCCGTATCCGCCTACAAAAAAGGCTTTTACAATGTACAAAAGGCACATTGCGATTCTCCGTATCGCAATTTGCGTTTGCTACCAAATACCGGTTTGGTATTTGGAAGGGTGTCCCTTACAAATATCAAATCAGAATGGTATATTAATGTTTTGCAACCAAATTCCAGTCGCAAAACAGTAATACTTACAGTCAGTTTAGAACTGATGGTAACCCATTCGCAAAGGGAAAGGGGTCCATTCGGGGGTCTACCCCTTTGAGAATTGTTTAAACATTATTTTGTAAGAGCAGGCAGTGGTCCCAAAGACCACTGCCTACTCTAAAAAAAATTAAACTGCAAAGTCAAATGTTTCTTTTTTAAAGCATCCAGTTTTCCTTTAAGGAATGCATGAGGTAGGTCTATTTGCGACCCGCTAGGAATTGTTCTTTTGAGTTTCATACATTAGGAATACAGATTTCCTAATTGCTATTGGGAGAGAATCGCAATTAGGTAATCGGTATTCCTAATGTTTGTGCATCTATCCCCAAGTTCTGTTTTTCTTATTCTTCAACATCTTTTCCAACTCCTGCTTCACATGCATGGATGGACATCAGTTGTCTCTTGAAGCAGATTTTAATCTTCATCTATTATCTTTTCTTCCTCTCCTCCTATTGATGTTTGTTCCTGGTCCTCTCTCTTTAACCTCTACTGTGATATCTTCTCTCTTGAATCACCATATAAATCAACGCGATGCCTCTACCCTACAACACCAAAATACACAATTCATGGCTCATGTTTCCTTCAATGTCTTTGTCTACAGGCTACAGTGAATTACCTGTCAGCCTACCTCTTATTCCCTGAAAGGCATTCAAACGTATTCAACCTACTGTGCAGTCCCTGTGTTACTCACCGCATGTGAGCAGTATTTTGGTCCAAGCTAGGAGGCTCTCTCTGTTTAGGAAATCATTCATTGCATCCCTTCCCTGGTCACCAGCCACACCTGATTAAAGCTGGTCCTAGCATGGCGCACAGCTCTCTAAGGCAAAATGCTCATTCAAAACCATGTGACTCAACAGCTAATACCAGTGATGTCACAGTGGGCATCTCCCTGGCAGCCCCAGTATCCTTACTTGTGACCAGGGCTTGAAATAGAAATGTAAAAGTACAGGCACTCACTATCTCAGAGTACCTCTTTGCTACAAAGAAGTGCCATACCCTGCCATTGTAAATATTGATACCCCTCTTGAGAAATAGAGGTACTCTTCATTTCAAACTTGAGAAGTGCAGGTACTCAGTACTTGCCCATTTAAAGCACCGGTTGTGACTTCCTTAGCGACGTTCTGCTTGTACAACTATTACAAGGCTTTAAAGTTAACCAGCTGATCCCATACCTTCAACTCCCTTAGAATGGATTCAGTTTTGAAGAGCCAAAGCACTGCTCATTAACATGGAGACTATTAGCTTCTCATATCCTTTGCCATTTGGGAATTACACGTATAAAATGTAATAAGGTAAGGTCAATGTTATCGCATGGGAGAGATAGGTCTTGCAGTAGTGAAAAATGAATGTAAGAGTTTTTCACTACCAGGCCATGTCAATCTTAAAAGTACATGTCCTACCTTTTAGATACATTGCACCCCGCCCACTGGGCTGTCCAGGGCTTGCTCAGGGGTGACATATGTATTAAAAAGGAAGGTTTAGGCCTTGCAAAAGGTTTATTTTGCCTGGTTGAAATGGGAGTTTAAAAATGCACACACAAAGGCTGCAATGGCAGGCCTGAGACATGTTTAAAGGGCTACTTAAGTGGGTGGCACAATCAGTGCTGCAGGCCTACTAGTAGCATTTATTTTACATGCCCTGGGCACATGTAGTTTGCTTCACTTGGGACTTATAAGAAAAATTAAATATGCCAATTGGATAGAAGCCAGTATTACCATGTTTTAAGCAGAAAGCACAAGCTCGTTAGCACTAGCTAGCAATGATAAAGTGCACAGAGTCCTAAGGCCATCAAAAACAATTTCAGCAAAAATCATAGGAATGAAGGCAAAACGTTGGGGATGACCCTGCAGAAAGGGTCTAGTCCAACATAAAGCATGTACAGTGGGAAGAAAAGGGAAACATATTGTGTAAAACAATTGCAAAAATGTGTGAGCAGCCTCTTAGCCTTAAATTCATTGTCGACATTAACAATGAAATTAATATTAGGCTAACCTAATTCATTACACCATGTTCACGCATGTTTTTTCCGATAATAGCTAAGTGTGGTTACCTACTACAAGTGATATGGTAAATATGCACACATTATTTTACGTTGTAAATCACACTTTGTTAATGAATGATTTTTAATGTTGCAAATGAAGAATTGCACTCAATCAGCAGCACGACTTCTTCAAGGGGCTACCATTACCTTGACGTATAGATGAGAGAGGTAAGGAAGCATCCACTGCTCAAGATTTAAATTCCCCTTTTAAGAGAAAAAGTGGACAGAACATTGGGATTGTTTTTATCAAAGGAAAATAGAAGCTGAGTATCATCAGCATAAGAAATTGGGATAAATCCCAAATTTCTCAGTAATCCCACTAAAGGAGTAACATATATGTTTAATAATGTAGGGCTTAAACAAGAGCTCTGAGGTACTCCCTTGGTCAGTATGGTGGTTTTAGAGCGGAAAGGGCCCAGATAAATGATCTGAGTTCTATCAGACAAGAAATTCAACATGCATTTTAGAGTATTCCCTCGGAGGCCTATTTCCCTGAGTCTCCTGAGCAGAGTCTGATGGGAAATTGTGTCAAAGGCTGCAGATAAGTCAAGCAGTACAAGAAGTACTGCTTGACCGTTGTCCAATAGCATTCTGATGTTATCAGTAACTGCAACCAAAGCCGACTCAATACTGTGTCTGGGTCGAAAGCCAGACTGAGATGGATTAAGGCAGTTTGAGGATTCGAAAATTCAGACAGATGTTTATCAATATGCTTTTCTAAGATCTTGCTCTGGAGAGGAAGCAGCAAGATGGGGTGATAGTTGGATAAATCCTCCATGGGTGCTATAAGATTTTTTCGGATGGGGATTATTTGTGCTGCCTTCCACTCAAGGGGCAGACGGCCTTCTTTCATGGAGCAATTGAGAATAGAGCAGATGGGGGCAGCGAGTTGTTTGGAGAGCAGGGAGGTGGTCTTAGCGGGGATAATATCCAGAGGAGAACCAGATTTAACTATCTTTAGTAGTAACTCTACATCTTCTGGCTTGAGTGCAGGAAAGTTATCCAATGTCTGAGCATTCGATGTGGTCATTGAATGGTCTATCTTAGCATCTATCTGAGTACCACCAGCTAAAATAATTTTATTATAAATCAATTAAATTTTCTGAGTGAAATGATTTCCTAAACTGTCACATAAGGCTTGGGATGGGGCTTCGTCATTGTCACACGCCTAAGGATTTGTAAAAGATTTTAAAATCTGGTAGAGGGTTCTAGGGGTATTCCCTGCTTGTTCAAGTTGCAGTGCAATGTGAGTTTTGCAAGCAGTTTTTATATTTTTATGAGATTGAACCAGTGCCTGTTTATATCTTTATTTTTCCTGTAAATCATTAAATGGCGCCAGTGTTGTTCCAGTTTTTTACAGCTACTCCTTTCTGTCCGGAGGTTTGGAGAAAACCACGTTGTCTGGGGGTGTCTGATAAGAAGCGGGCCCTGTTTCAAAGGAGCTAAGTGATCAATGCTAGTTTTCATAATAGTGTTAAAACAGGCCAGGTGCTCCTCCACACAATTCCGGGTTCTGAGGTAATGGAATTATATCCTGCAAATAGTCGGGCGTAAGTTTATGCCACTGTCTGTGCCACCTAGCCAATTTTGTAAGGGGGACAACATGTGTCCTTGGACCCCTAATTTGGAACTCAATTAATGAATGGTCTGTCCATGTCAGAGGGCAAGTGGCTCCACAGCGGATATTAGGGGAGTTGGTTAGAATTAGGTCTAATGTGTGGCCTGCAGAGTGGGTGGGGCCGTCATTGATCTTAATTAGCTCCAGTGTGGCAAGATCTGACAGAAGTGAGGAGGCATCTTGATTAGCAGTGTTTTCACTGTGAACATTAAAATCTCCTAGAAGCAGAAAGTTTCTAGTCGAAATAACATGCAGGGAGATAAGTTCCATAAGTTGGAATGAGAAGTCTGAAAGGGGGCCCGGGGGACGATAGACAAGAGCACCTTTCCAACTGTGTTGAGAGTGTAAGTCAATTCGAAAAACAAAAATTTCCTGTCTGTCATTACTTAGTTGATACTTAGTTGATACTTCTCCAAAAGATGCATCTACTAGCATTAGATGTCCCAATAAAGAATTTAAGATTTTAACATTAGCAGTTACATTTGACAGCACATTCTAAGACTAGGTGGGTGGCAATTTGTTTTAAAGCTGGTACCCCATACAAGCTGGAATCTACAGACAAGGATAGATATGGAAGACGGCTGGACTTGAGAGGCAGTCTTTATGGTTGATACTAAATTTATTTTCAGTGTGAGGCTTTAAATCGCTGTGTCTAGTACGCAAGGCTTTTTGTTTAATCCATGCCCTTTCCATTATCCAAACTACTGAGGAGTCTGTGCTCTGCTGTTTCTTTCAGTGTGGCCATTCCCGAAGTCTATAGAATTACTGATGGGGGCCGTGCTTTTTCTGTAGCAGCTACTAAGCTTTGGAACTGTAAGCCACTGTCATTAAAAGTGAAAGAAAAAAAGAACAGATGGGCTTGTTTCACTTTCACTGCATCAGTGCCCGGGATCATATCTCAGGCCTTTGAGCACTGATTGGGGTGTGAGAGGTATCGTTGGAAAGTGGAGAATCTCCCCTTTCTGATGATATCCCTCTCCAGTGGATCCCCTGCTTGGAGACCACCCTAGGAGAGCACTTCCGAAGCCAGGATCCACCCACTAGACAGTAGGGATTTTGGGGGAGCGGCCCCTTGGACAAGGGCTTGTGTTGCCCCATCCACATACCCGATACATTTTTTTGCCTACCCTGGGTGCAATTATCCCAATCAGCCTCCCTGAGTGGGGGACAAAAAAGCCCACTAAACACTAGGGTCATCTTTAAAAATAATTATAAAGGGTGGGGGCTGCCTGTTATGGCCCCCATCCCTAAAATTATTAATGACAGTCTTTCTGTCCTCCCTGGAGGCCAGATGAGGTGATTACCCCCAATCTGCCACTCGGAGGGGCAGAAAGCCCACTGGACAAAAGGGAATGTTTTATTTTTTGTTTTTAAATATAGAGGTGGGGGCTTCCTACCATGAGCATAACCATGCCCCTACCCCAACAAGAGAGATAGTCTTTCTGCCCCCCGGGGAAGTAGAGGACAGTAATTATCCCCAATCTGTCCTGGGTGGGGGGCAGGGAGGTAGAAAGCCCACTAGACACCAGGGTCATTTATAAAAAAATGATAGGGGTCTGCCCATTATTGGCATTGCCATGTCCCCACGCCCAAAAACTATATCAACAGTATTTCTCCCCTCTGGAGGGCAGATGGGGAGATTACCCCCAATATGCCCCCTGGGGGGAGCAGAAACCCCACTATACACCAGTGATTTTTTTTCCTTTTAAATATAGGAGTGGAGGCTTCCCACCATGGGCACAGCCATGCTCAAACTCCCAACAAGAGAGATAGTCTTTCTACCACCCCCCCTAGGGGACAGATGGGAGCACTTATCCCCATCAGCCCCCGGGGGGGTCAGAAAGACTATCTTTCTTGTTGGGGTGGGGGCATGGCTATGCTCATGGTGGGCAGAAAGCCTACGAGACACCAGGGTCGTTAAAAAAATAATTATACGCGGTGGGGACTTCCCATTCTGGGCATGGCCATGGCCCCTCCTCAAAAAACTATAGTGACAGTCTTTCTGCCCCCCCTGGAGGGCAGATGGGGGTGATTTTTAAATATAGGGTGGGGACTGCCCACCATGGGCATAGCCACACCCCCATCCCAACAAGAGTGGTAGTCTTTCTGCCCCCCTAGTAGGTGGGTAGGGGTAATTGCCTCGATCTGCCCCCTAGGGGTGGCAGAAAGTCCACAAGAAGCCAGGAAAGCTTTTTTCTTTCTCAACATAGTGGTCGGCATGGCAATACCCCCACCCCAGATAAATGAGGCAACATTCTTTCCTCCCCCAGGGAGGCAAATGGGGCTAATTACCCCTGAGCTGCCCCTCTGGGGTGGGGGGCAAAAACCTGCTAGATGGCAGAGATTGTTTCTTAAATATAGAGGTGGGAGCTGCCCAGCATGGGCATGGCTATGCCCCAAGCCCAGGTAAACGGGACAACAGTCTTTGTACCCCCCTGGGGAAGCAGATTGAGATAATTACCCTCAATCTGCACCCTCCCGGGGGGGTGGAAAGGCCACTGTGTGGCAGCAATATATATTTTTATTAAATAATGGGTTGCGCCATTCCCATCATAACATCAGGTCCCAACCTCTCCCCTAAAACCACAGCAGTATTTCTGCTCCTAAAAGCATCCCATCCCAATGCCAAGCGGGGGGACATCTGATTCTTTTGGGTGTTGTTTTTACATATGGGCCAGGAAAGTGTGGCTAACTCCAATTATCTTCCCATTGGCAATGGTGAACGGCTGCATTTCTTGGGCTTGGGGAGGCTGCCATCTGGACCAGACACAAACAGTTCTAAAATGTAGACATCTCAGAGAGTCCAAGGTGGTGTGCTTCACATGCATCCCACGCCATTTTCTTTCCCACAATGCCCTGCAAACCTTAAATGTTGACTAGAAACACACATTTCCCTCACATTTCTGTGAAGAAAACTTCTGAAATCTGCAGGGATCTACAAATTTCCTACCACACTACATTCTCTCAAGTCTCCCAATAAAAATGGTATCTCTCTTGAGCGGATGGGCCAACAGACCTTGACACAAAAGGCTCCATGGTGTTACGTGGAGGGATCAGCAATAGGGCTAACTGCAGGATTTGGGCCCGTGCTCGGCTGCCACCCATGGAAATCTACCAACCACAGACATTTTCGAATAATAGACAATCAGGAAATTACAGGGTGGAGTGCCTTGTGTGAATCCCAAATGGTTTTCTTACCCACAATGCCCTGCAAACCTCAAACTTTGACTGAAATCATGCATATTCCTTCCTTTTTTGTGATGGGAACCTCTGGAATCGGCAGGAACCAATAAAATTCCTAACACCTAGCATTACTCCACATGTGGCGATAATAACACTGTGCCACTTGTGTGGTTGGGCCAAGTGCCCGCGGCAGGAAGAAATCAAACCGAGGTCAATAGGAGTCCACACACATCCAGTTTGGCCAGTTTCCTTTCGCAGGCACTAGGCCTACCCGCACAAGCTAGTTACCATTTTTATCAGAAGACATGTGATAGCACAGAATAGTAGGACAATTATTATAAAGAATTGGATTTCGGTGTACTTGCGGCTTTCAAATCTAAGGCATTGTGTAAGAAAGAGTAATTTTGAAAAACACTCTCCAAATTATATGTTAGTATGGGTACCCACAAATTCAGAGATGTACAAATAACCACTGCTCCTAAACTCCACATCTTGAGTCAATTTCAAAAATACATAGGTTGCTGTGATACCCATTTTTCACATATTTCATCATATGAATTGGTTCATACTTGTTACACAATGAAAAAAAACATTGTAAGGTACAAGTCAGCTGTTTGTTCTGGGTAACTTGGGTTCTTGGAGAACCTACAAACCCTATATATCCCTGCCACTAGAAGGGCCTAACAGACCTAAAGGTGTATTGATTTTGTAAATCGGCCATTGCGGCAAACATTTTTTGTCACAAATAGCTGTTTTTTCCCACTCATTTTCAGTATTTCTTGATCTCAACAGTTTCCTTGGGAAAACCTTGAGAGATCTACACATATGGCCCCTTTCTGAATTCAGAATTGTGTTTCCTTTCCACAAATCTATAGCTTTTTGAGAGCACTAGTTTCCACCACAAACTGGAAATAAGTTGTGAGCACAAACATATAGGAAAATGGGCTACCTCTTTGAAAACCTTCAAAAAAGTTATAAACATTGTGTTTTTTATTCAGTTCTGCATGTTTCTGAAAGCTTGGAAAATGGTGACTTTAGTGGAGCAAACTGTTTGTTGATGCCATTTTTAGAAAAAAACAGATACTTTTATCCAGAACATTTCTTTCCTATTTTTCCCCCAAAAATCTAAATGTGGCTATATTTTGTGTATTTTCTCAGCCCCCTCCAGAGGAACCCTCAAGCTCTGGATACTTTTAGAATTCGCAGCATGTTGGAAAAAAAAGACACACATTTTTCGGGGGTGCCTTTTGTAGAAAATAGGTTATGGAGCCCAAGCACAAACTACCCAAAACAGCAAAAAAAGGGCTCAGCACTGGTGGGGTGGGGGGATTGGGGAGTGATAGAGGAGGCCCAGCAGCTAAGGACTTAAGATGCCACACCTCTCTTAAAAGTCTAGGACAGAAATATGTGGCTTTTTTCAAATCTTTAGCATCTTGACTTAGTGGTTAGTTTGTCTCTAGTAAGCTTTTTAGAACCAAGAAAGCTTATGGTGAAAGCTGTGTTTAGAAGCGAATAAAAATAAATGATAACGAATACATTTATGTAGGGCCTATTTGATTTTTTCAATGTATGTGGTCATACAGTGTTGATAAAGAAAGTTTTTATTCTCAATGCTTCCCTTCTATAGGAGGTTTTGTAGGGGTAAATTTGATAACTGGAGATTCCTAATATAGCTCTGGGCCCAGCTGTGAATAGGTCCTCCCTCCCTCGCTTGGTATCACTCAGTGGTGCCCCTTTCTTTTTGGCAAGAATGACCAACATTGATCTCACTGATCATTACACTTCACCCCATCTAGAGAAAGGGGCCATACGTTCTTTTTGCATGTCCACAGATCCCACTCACATATTGATTATTTTTTTGATCTCATCAACAATGGTTGCTTTGACCAAAATTGGTACCAGGATCCTCTCTGATCATATACTGGTTATGGTGTAGTTGGCTATTGATCAGCCTTCCTCCCAGTCACCTTGTTATTTGAAGATGTATGAAGTTGCATTATGAATGTTATGCTGTAAAGGTGGTGATGAGAGGGGAAGCTATAGCATTTTTCCATTTCATTAGTCTTTATTTTCGACAGTTTCATCATAAAAGACAGTTACAGAATAAAAATACAACAAAATACAGAATTAGGACTGCTTCAACAAATCATAATAACATAAGATCAGAAGAAACCAAAATTCATTTTCCTAATACCTTCTGCTTCTAATAACCCAGACCCAGGCTAAACATTTAGCCACTGCAACAACTACATATTCGCTAGTATCAAAACGCAGGATATTGAGTGCTTCTAGCCCTTGTCTTGTTCCCAGGGTGCGACATAAAGGTTTGAGCCATTTGGCCCGAGGGGCAGCATAGGCTGGGCAAACAAAGAATACATGTCCCACGGAATCAACACAGTCAGTACACCAGTCACAAGAATCACAAGAAACACCCTTCCATTTTTTTGTGAATGAGTTTGTAGGTAATGTACCAACTCTAAACTGGTGGTAGAGTTTCCTGTCTCTAGGCCTGGTGATGGTGTCCCAATAGGCTTCCAAATGTGGGGTATTTTTTTGATCGAAAAACCTGCCTGTCAAAGATTCGACTGCAACTGAAGATAGGTGTTTTTGCAGCACCATTGACCAATAGAGACCTTTAAAGTCTTTTTTTGAGGGGAAGGGGTTGTTTACCGGGTCAGTCCACAATATTCCCAAGCCCATAGAATTTAGGAGTAGTCTAACCTGCCTGAACCAAGAAATGTTGCCAGCTCCCATAATGGAGCGGACATCAAGAAAGGCCTTGGCGTAAGGGCCTAGTTCAGGAACTGTCCAGAGTCTCCTCCAGAAGGCCAATGGCCTTGACCAGGGGAGAAAGATTGGCAAAACCCCAAAGCTCGGCTCCATAAAGGATCGCCGAATTTATCCTTGCATTCAAATTTTTAATGGGGGGGCCTATCATTTTCGACTGGGATTGCTTCTGTTCTTTAACAAGGCAACCAGAGAGCTGGGCAAATTTGAGTGTAAGAACTTTAATTTGTGGCCTCCAATCCAACTTATTTTCAAATACTACCCCCAAGTAAGTCATGACATTGGTTCTTTCGAGCAGATCATCATTCATGGAAACTTGACCCTTCACACATCTCCCTTTATTAAAAACCATATATTTAGTTTTTAAAACATTGACTGATAAATCAAAGTCAGTGCAGAAGTTAGAAAAAACATTCAAAGCCCCCTGCAACCCAGAAAGAGTCTGGGAGAGAAGTAGGGTGTCATCGGCAAACATGAGGAGTGGAATTTTTGTACCACCCAACATGGGGGCGTCCGTAGGAGTAGAAGAAAAGTACTGGACCACTCTATTAATGAACAACAGAAATAGTGTGGGCGCGAGGACGCACCCTTGCCTAACACCCCTATTAACCAAAAATCTTTTGGTGACCTGCCCCTGTTTCCCCCATCGAACTTGGGCAAAGTTATTGTCATGTAGCCTAATGATAATGTTCAAAAGATCACCCGGAATCCCTAGCTCAGCCAGTGCACCCCATAGTTTAGTCCTATTGACTAAATCAAATGCTGACCGAAGATCAACAAAGGCGGCATATAAGGTACCACCACCCAAATATACCGTTTTCCAGACAATCAATTGGAATTTGAATGCCTGGTCGATGGTACTAGTGCAAGGTCTGAAACCGGCTTGCAGGGGAGAGATGATATCCTCCTGCTCAATCCAGTTCTGAATTCTTGCCAAGATCATTCTTGCGATAATCTTTTGGACAGAATCAATCAGGCTAATCAGGCGGTAGTTCCCCGGGCAGGAGCGATCTCCTTTCTTAAAGATTGGCAGAATCTCAGCGCCCCTCCAGGAGTCAGGAATGGTGGCCCCTCTAACTATGGCATTGGCAAGGTGTGCGATATAGGGCACCCAATTGCCGACGTCAGATTTAAAAAGGTCCGCAGGGACACAATCCATTCCCGGTGCCTTACCACTAGGTACCTTACTCAATGCCGCTGCGACCTCAGCGCAGTCAAATTTAAATGTCTGGGAAATGGACAGATCCCTACTAACTGCGGGGACAGACCCCTCGGCCCGATTTCCATCCGAGAACTGGGATTCAAAATGCAGCACCCAGTTATCCGGAGGAACGTGATTAGTAGGAACCTGGGTACTTGAAGAGTTACCCCACTTAACAATGTGCCAGAACAATGTTAAATTCCTGTGTTTACTGGCAGCCAAAAGATCATTCCAATGGTCGTTATCCCACTCTCGTTTGGCTATGATTTTGACCTTACTGTAATCTTTTCTGGCTTGTCTAATAACAGCCGAATTTTTAGAAGTAATAGCATGTTTTAATTTGCTATAGGAAACTCTACAAGCTTTGTTATACCAGGAGTTGTGTTTTGGAGTGGTGGATTTTTTAGCCTTACAGGGTTTAGAAAAAAGGGACTTCAGACCAGAAAATAGATATTCATGTACACGGGTAGCCTCACCAATTTCATCCACATTGCCTTGAAGAGACTGTAAATCCTCCAGGGCACAGGAAACCTTTTGGCTAATCTCAAGTAGAAGTGCACCGTCAATAGCTACCTTTTCCCAGCGTACTCGCCGTAGGTTGTTAGTTAAAAATGCGTCAGCGGTCGCTATTACTGAGGGTTTGTTTCTATGGGCTGGGCAAAGTAGAAGACTCAGAACCAGTGGATTGTGATCACTCTCAGGATGATCACAAACCACCATGTCACATAGTATGGACCAAAATTCCACTTTGATTAGGGCATAGTCAATTCTACTATTACAGCGTCGGCCATCAGAGAAGGTCATCTTGCCGCCCTTATCAGAAGGGGTCCGTCCATTTGCAGCCCTAAAACCCCGCTCCAAGCATAAGCTCATCCACTGAGTAGCTGATTCTGTCCACCTCTTTATAGGAGGAAGATCGAGAGATGGAATATTTAAGATCGCATCCACCTCCCATGTGAGAGAATCAGAAGCAGTAAGCAGGGGCTCAAAACAACAGTTTAAGTCACCCACTATTATAACTTTAGTACGCACATTAATAGTGTCCAAAAACCCATCCAGTTGTAAAAAGGTATTTGTACCACGCCCACCTGGAAGGCACCTGTTATAGACATTTATGATCATAATTTCAGGTTCATCATTAAGTTGTAATAAGATAATCAACAGGTCAGGGCTGTCTATATCCAATTCCCTAAGAGTATACCCGAGAGATTGCTTGACACATATACAGAGACCGCCAAACGGACGACCCTTTGTACCACGTGAGGCCCCCTTGAAAAAATGTACATACCCAGAAAAATAAATAGGGTCCACAGCCCATGTTTCCTGAAAAACCAGGATGTCGTGGGTATTTATCCAACCAGACCAGTCTTCCAAGGTTATCTTACTACACAAACCAGCAATATTCCAAGAGACCAAAGTTAGAGGAGAAATGCTGGTAGAGATAATCAGCGGGGAAACAGGAGCGGGTCCCAATATAGCTGAGTGGGATGGGGTATTACCAGAACCCTTACACTCACTCTCGAGAGTACAAAATTCAGTATATAAGGGAGGTGGCCTATTAGATATTACCCGAGTGAGTTTGTGGGGAGGTGAACCCAAGCCCCATAATGCCCCCCTTTTCCCGCCCATCCCTACTGTCCCCGAGTTTTCTGGGCCAGGATAGGCCGTGCACACACTACCCAAGTTATTTAAGATTGGTGGTAGTCAATCAACCCCCTCAAGAGAGTTGAGTGGGGCATAGAAATTAAACATTGGGAGATGGAAGTCAAGTTCAGTTTGTCGATGGGAACTCCTGTTGACCCTTTCCCAGGTAGTAGACATGTCACATGGTAAGACACATGAGTTGTGTGGATAGAAATATGACAAGTCCAGAGTGGATATTCCAGTAGCACTCGAGATGTTAGGATGGGTACAGATATGGTTCACCACCCTTGGATCCCGGAAGTTTATAATCACACAATCTCCCTCCACTTTCTTAACTCCATTTCCCAACCAACACACCCTACGAACTGTCAAAATCTCCGCACTTAGTCTAGCAGGTAGTGGCCTATTACCATTTAGCCAATGTATAACTTTGTTCTTCAGCTCATTATGAGACTCTGGCTTAGCCTGGGGTAGCCGAGGAACTCCTACCATTATAACGGTGTAAGGTTTTGACTCAGGCGGGAGATTAATACGTGGGAGTGTTTGAAAAAGATCAACTCCCTCTAAACTAGGCTTTCTAATGATGGAGTTACTCTTATTGGTAGCAATGTTGATATTAGTGTTACAGCCTGGATTAGTCGGCACATTTATGCTAGTAGGAGGACGGGGAGCCTCCACATCATAATCGTTACAGGCAGAGAGATTAGAGGGTGCTTTAGTCATAAGAGTGTTGGCAATAGAATCAGTCCCAGTTATAGTAGCAATTTCAGGGATAGTTGAAGACTTGGGGCCGATGGGAGACGATGTAACCTTCTCCAACAGAAGCGTGTTGGTAGACACCATGCCCTCTATTTTCTCCAACGAAATGGAGAGTCGATTGACTCTCTCATATAGTGGTAGAAGAAGAGATTTAAATAATTTCTCTACATGCTGGAGAAAACCAGGGGGTAAGGGGTCAGAACTGGGGAGGATAGTAGGAGTATAAGGTAATCCCGAACCACCAGGAACAGGGGTAGCGTTACAAGATGTGATGGGATTAGGAGCTTCACAATTTTTGGCTGATTTAGGCAATGTGGAAGCTTTGGACATTTTTATACGTTTACCCTTGGGAGGTATTCCTATGCGTTTTCTTTTGCCAAGAATAGGCTTGGACTTGTTACCCAGAGTCAAAGCATCAGTAAGCAATTGCTCCGAGGTAGACTGTGGATGGGTGGGGCTAATAATTGTGCGTGAGCCATTGGATTCAGTAATAATTAATGTAGCTCATACAGCTACATTTACGATACTAGCAAAGGGCATATGTGCTCAATTTGAGACTGAGATATTCAGACTGGAGTGGATACATGAGACTTCTTGTTCCCAGCATTCTTATCATGACCTATGTAAAGCTTAGGGAGAGCTGGACGTTGTCCTCACTAGCGATACAGACAATAAGCTAATGAACATGAAACACATTTATTATGAAATGGGAGACAAAGATGCTAGATTACTGGCTAACAAATTTAGAATGGCCAGCCCCTACAACTGTATACACTCTATGCATAGATAAACAACGAAAGAGTGAAAAAAGGAAAGGACAACAGCGTGGGCAAAAACCTAAGGAGTTTGTTAAAAGAACCCTCACTCACCAACCTGGTTGGTGACATGCTTCATCATCGGGTTCCCACCAAGGAGGCCGAGTGCCTCCCTGGTGTGTTACGACGCCTGATTTACAGCGGAGCTGGTTTTTGATGGAAGGGTGAGTGTGAATTTTAAAAGGTTTTTGGTTTTAACCTATAACCAATTTAATCTAGGTAAACCAAAAACCATTAAAACAAGTGAGACGGACTGGAACTGGTTGGTTAGGATAACCAAAGTCAGTCCGATTTAAATCAGTGAAAAGAAGATGGTCTACATGTTTCAGCTTATCAAGCCAATTTGGCTAAGCATTCCTCAGGACCAGATAGCAAACCACGGCGGTATGCACACGCTAAGGCGCACCCTAACCAGTGGAATGAAAGTGGTAAAACTTACGGTTCTACCGATAAGCCTCCTTGCTATTCCAGGGCTAATAAAATCTGTAAGGAAGAAAAAACACAGACAAGCACACATAAACTTATACATGTGACCTGCTGGATATTTCTCTCCTTCGTGAAATTGGTGAACAAACAATTTGGTAATCCCGTGCTGTGGAGCGGGAGTGGGTGTGTATAGCAAATTCAGCCACTACTGCCCGGGAGCGAGCAATGCTCGTCTAGAATGAGCCTGTAAAACACCGGAGGTGTTCTATTCAGAGCGCTCGGCATCTATGTGGTGCCTGCATCAGTTAAAAGTAAACTGTAAATCCGGCGAAAATTGTGCCTATGTAGTGGCTATTAGCCGCTGTGTAAATAACGCTGACTCGTGAAAGTGTCTTGCATGCTGAATTGAAGGCGCCCATGGTTGTTGCCAGGCGTCGTTGCTCCAAAGCATGCATAACAGAGGTATTATAAAACATTATAAAACAATAGCATGGAGAAGAAATGGTCCGCTTACTCGTATGCAATGTACGACTAACATCATGGGTCCGAGAGGGGGGTAGTGAGCTATAGTATCTGGAATAATGACAAACAGGAGTTAATATGTCTAGTTGGGCTGAGAGACCCTATTCCAAAAGCTAGGGGAACAAAGTTCCTGAAGAGGAGGGGTGTCCCGAACATGCTCGCACACTCCCGCTGTCCACCTGGTTCAGTCCTGCTCGGCCCGGATGTTGATAGGTACTCAGTAAACACGGAAGTACATAGATCGTGAAGACGGTCATGTGATGCCCAAAGAAGACGTGCGTGTGACGTCAGTGGAGGGGGCGTGAACGAAAAAGTAAACTATTGAAAAAAACTTTAAACAGTCCATTGAGACCGACAGAACACGTTATGAGTGCATTTGAAAATGTAAGGACAACAGTATAAGGACCTCGTATCCCAATTGCCGGTGTGGCAGGCTATGTTTCGAAGACTTATTAACTGTTCCTACATGATGTACTCGTATATTGTCTTAAAACGACCGTGAACTGAATGTCCTCTCTTCGCATCACTCATAAGGTGACTAAAATGCCCAAAAGAAATGGGAAAATAAAGGAGCTAAAACCATAGGCGATTAATCCCTATTCAAACGGACCATATGTCAGAGTATATTCGACAATGATCGGCACTTAGTCAGATTCAGCTTATCAGAGGCTAAAAAGACCACTCACTTAGCAGTTCATCGCTTCAGTACTGTACTCCAAGGAATGTTATCATTCAATCCTGATTGGTGTGTGGATAAGCGGTAAATCCAGCTTTTGTTCTTTCTCAAAAAGAGACTGGTGGGTGTTTGGACCAGGGTTGAGTTTCTCAATGACTGTCCACCTTAGGTCGTTCGTGGTGTGGTTCTTCAGAAGAAAATGTTCTGTGAGTTTAGTACTCACTTTGCGACAGCGGATGGTGCTGCGGTGTTCACAGATGCGCTGTTTTTTTTTTCTACTTGTCATGCCAACATATCTTAGTCCGCAGGGGCAAGTTATTAAGTAGATGAAATCTGTGGAGTTGCAGTTGGTGTGCATTTTCTGTATCCATTGTTTGTTTGGTTCAAGCGCAAGTTGTTTAGAGGTGGAAGTCAGATGGCAAACGCTGCATGAACCGCAAGGGTAATGTCCCACCACTGGCGGAAGGCCCCACGTATCGAGAACAGATTGGTCCTGCCTTATCTCCTGTATTCTCGGGCGGGTATGTACAAGTGTATCCTTGATGCTTCTTGCTCTTTTGTATGAGAATAAGGGTTTTTCCCAATTATGGTTGTTGCTCTTCAAGATATTCCAATGCTTTTTGATGGATTTACTGACTGCGTTGGATGCTGCGTTGTAGGTGGTCACGCATGTGAGGGGAATGATATCCTTGTCACCTCTCACGTTAACTTCGAGGAGGGCGTCCCTATTTTGGTTGCGGGCTCTCTTGTTACTTTTTTTGAGGATTTTGTCCGGATAGCCACGGTCTTTAAGCTTTACAGTAAGTTCTTGTGCTTGCTTCTTGAAGGTAGAAACGTCACGGCAGTTGCGTCGTAGGCGTAGGTATTGACCAAAGGGAAGGTTCTATCTCAATGGGCGTGGATGGTAGCTCGAAAAATGAAGCAAGTTGTTCTTCGCCGTCGGTTTGTAATGGGTTCTGGTCTGTAGGGTGTTACCTACTTTGGTGATTACTACATCCACTGTAAATCAGGCGTCGTAGCACACCAGGGAGGCACTCGGCCTCCTTGGTGGGAACCCGATGATGAAGCATGTCACCAACCAGGTTGGTGAGTGAGGGTTCTTTTAACAAACTCCTTTGGTTTTTGCCCACGCTGTTGTCCTTTCCCTTTTTCACTCTTTCGTTGTTTATCTAAGTTTCCAGGGGGAACAAGAGTGTCTCTCTCCCTCACCCTCTCTTTGTTGTATTGATATTTACACTCTATGCATGACAACCATGGAGTTACACTCTCTTGGATCAAAATATCAAGTTTGTTTTTTTAATGTTCCACTCTCACCACTTTTAACAGAATCAGGCAATTCCATGCTCCAAGATGAATACTTGGCAACTATTGACTTCTCCACAATCCCTCTGTGTCTACTAGAGGGTCTAGACTACCCAATAATATCAAAGGAGGGAGTGTGGAAAGCTAATAAATCCCTTTCAACTAATAAAGCTCCTGGCCCCAGTGGGTGTTCAACATTTTTTATAAACCTTTCTGTGATATATTGGTTCGCTCCCTGACCAAGATAGTCAACTCTTGTCATGAAATGAAGGCAGTTGTGCCCACCCTGATGGACTAGGTTTTGCCGCTACTGCTAAAACTGAAAAAAAGATCCTCTACGACACAGCTCCTATAGGCTGATTGCGCTTTTAAATGGTGAGGTCAAATTATTTAGGAGAATTCCCACCTCCAGGCTTAGAGTCTTATACTGATTCTGAATCAGGCAGGTCTTTAATCAGATGGAAGACAACGCTAGATTGGCAAACAACGTAATAGACAAGGCCACTCGAAACAACACCCAGATGCTCCTTCTCTCATTGGATTCAGACAATGTGTTTGATAGCTTTGACTGGAGCTTTTCTGGAAAACTTTAGTCATATCAGGACTAGAACAGAGAATGTTTTTGTAGGAAGCTGGCTTTTTATGTCATATACAAAAATGAGGTACACTATGTAGAAAGTCCAGATGACCCTTATTGGCTAATAGGCTTTAAATTAATAATCCCAAATGCTTTCTTTTTTGCTAGTGAGGGTGAGCAGTTTAAGATTATCAGAGGGTAGTGTTAAGTATTTGTTGAACACACAGAGTCAATAACTCAAGACCAATTTAGAAAAACAACAGGTATTTTATATATAAATTAACACCAAGAGCTTTGTAATTGGGTAAGTACTTTTCGAGTTATCAATTTTCAGAGGTAAGTCAAAATGTCACACAAATGCATTTTTTACACGGTAATGCTTTCCTATAGAGAAAGAAACATATACTGCATACAAGTACTAGCAATCATATTTTTGTAATCCCCTTTAGGACTTTTCAGGTTTACCTGCCCTGACATGTCCGGTGCAGAGGTGCTGGACAGGTTGACAGCATTGCATGCTACACCATTGGCAAAGAAGGGGGGCACCTAAAAACAGGCTGCAGAGGGGGCACTTGGGGGCAAGTCTTAAAGCTCTCAATGGGGGGCTACGTTTTTGTGGGTCTTGGGAGCAAGAGGGCACAGCCGGTGTTTGTGTGTTTGGGACGGGGAGCTTGAGTGCAGAGGGTTTTGGGCAGATGTTCCCTATGTCGTACGGTCTTACAATTGTCGAGGTTCCAGGCATAGAGTGTTTTACTGATTCGGATCTCACCATATCAAGTGGGTTTTATAAAAAAAAAAGACAGATGGAAGGCAACACTAGATTGACATACAAAGTAATAGGCAAACCCACTTGAAACAACACCCAGATGCTCATTCTCACGCTGGATTCAGACAAGGTGTTTGATAGCGTTGACTGGAGCTTTTTGTGGAAAACTTTAGTCAACTCAGACTAGGACAGAGAATGATTTCATTTATCGAAGCTAATTGTGTATGTCTTTCTACAAGACTAAAAATATTGTCTTACCTGTTGGAGCCTATCAATTTGTCTATCGGGTGATGCAAAGTTGTGCCCTATCCCTATTGCAATTTGTTCTAATGATGGAACCTCTTATGCAAAAAAATCACTGCTAACCATAATATCAGGGGACCAACCATGAATAGACGCCAGGTCAAACTGCCTTGTTTGCCTATTATGTTTTATGTTTTTTAAATGAACTTGCAGTCTCGGTCCTTGCATTACTGCAAAGTTTTTTTATAAGGTCTCAGGTTTTAAGGTTAATGGCGAGAAGGCACAGGGCACAGGAATACCTGTAAAGCAAAGGGATAATGTGGTGATACTCATGACCTTCAGCTTTTACTGTGCTGAAACAGATCACGAATACTTAGGATTGTTCCTCCCCCCGGTGTTTTGCGGATTTACGAGAGAAACAGTCCAGCGTTGCTTGATGTTTTGTTCAAAGACCTAAAATGATGGGTTAAATTAGAAATTTCGAGGATAGGCACAATTAGTTGTATAAAAATGCATTTTATGCCAATGTGGCCCTATGTAGCCAGAGGTTAGCCCATTCTTTTTCCGATGAAAGTAGTAAATTCATTCAAACAAAGCTGTTAGATTGCATTTAGAAGTTCACCCACGATTTTTCATCTTTTTCTGATCCCTACTCTATTGCTGGGTTTCAGAGTCTGGGGTGCTATGGTCCAGTACACAGTGTATGTGCTGCGACCCCTAAAACACGTAGAAATTGACTAATCTCTGATTGGCATTTTTAACTTTTCTATAAGGCCATAGTATAAGGTGATAAAATAGACCCATGGCCTGAAAAGTTAACGGTCACATGTGGACTGCAGTACTATTATGCCATGCACTAGTGTGACTAAAGAAAACATGGCTTTATGCCTAACATTGTAGCTGGAATGTTGCAGTGTAAAACCTGCAGTGTGAACTGTTAAAATAACTATTTTGACAAGTAAAAAACTCCCTTTTAAGTATCAGTAAGTCACCACTATGAAGGCCTTGTAGCCTACAAGGTAGGGTGCATGGTATTTAAAAGTGAGACGTAAAAAATGTATGTTATCATATCTCTACTGTGAGAAGGTCCAAAAAG
Organism: Triturus cristatus; assembly: GCF_964204655.1. Taxonomy (NCBI): domain Eukaryota; kingdom Metazoa; phylum Chordata; class Amphibia; order Caudata; family Salamandridae; genus Triturus; species Triturus cristatus. The sequence goes on from NC_140593.1 coordinate 430,665,451, forward strand.
CTAGGTAGGCTTACTGTGGTAAGCCTAACTGCCCTATGTAGACAACTAGAGTACAGGTTAAAATACTAATACTGTATCTCAGGAATTGAACCAGCTAGAAAAATAATTAAATAACTATTTTAAAATGTTATTCCAAATCCAATTTATTGGTGAAGTTACATTTATAATAAATATTAAGTAAAATCACTATTAAAAAGGCACCTTTTCCCTGCCTGAAGTTTGCATTAGCTCACCTGCCTCTCCCAGCCTGTGCTAGGTCTGAAGACGTGTGAATAAGGTGTATAATGCCTGAGAGCAAAAAATAGGCTCACTTGAATCGGCATAGACGAGTATTTGGAACTCTATAGAATATTCAGAGTGGGGACACTGGGCATCCTGAGAAACAACATAGTCAAATACTGTTTGGCATGTCTCTTGAGCCACATGTAACACTTGGAGCACACTGGAAAGAGAGAGAACTGGATACCAAGACAATTCTTGTGTATCCCCTGTCTGATTGCTGAAGGACTCTGTTCTTGTACTATCAGACTTTTGTCTTTTAGGTTTTTTGTGGGTACAGTGCCTGCTTCAAATTGTATTTTTGTTCTAAATGTGGTAGGCCATTGGTGATTTCCCTATGACGCTCCCACACACACTCCCAGCCCTCAGGGTCTATGTTTAGTGTGGCTGAAGACTTTCGTCATCTTGAAAATGCCCTCACACATGGCATTTTGGGCCTGTTTGGATAAGGCAAACGGGAACTACTGAAAGAGTGGGTAAAGTTGGCCCAAGGAACATTTAGCCCATTGGTTCGGGAGTGCTCAAGAGTCACTCCACCCACAAGCTTGTGCCAGACAAAAATGTGACACCTTTTCCAGAACAGTTTCTGGACCTGCAGGACAGAAGAGGACTGGACCTGTTGCCTTTAACTGAGAGGAGTACCAAAAGACTGGACATTCTGCCCCTTTTGCCCAGGACAAAGAAGTGAATTACTTGGGTCAGTTGTATGACTCCTGTGTGACAACAGAGACATAGGCTGCACAAAGTCTTTTCCCTGGAATGTCCGGCTTACCAGTAGCAAATGGACCATGATGCATATGTGTCAGCATGAAAGTGACATTGGTGCAAAAAGGTCATATTGCAGTGGGTACACACACAGACAAGCGGCGAGGGTACATTGCAAAGTTGTCAAGTGTGATGGAAATAGACCCTTACCATGTTCTGTTCCAGGGCCCTCATCATATCTGCATTCATCTAACCTCTGGGTGAACAACCTCAATGTCATAGACTTCCGTTTCACATGTTGTTGGCCTTTCTTTGTCCCATACCTTTGGGGGTTCTTTGGCTCTGCCCATCTGTAATACGTCCTGTTGCTTTGTAAAGAGTTTTGCTCTCTCTATCCCCAATAAATGTGTCAGTTGACAGTCATCTAATGTGTAAGGACCTGCTTCTCCTCAGTTGTAAAGTTTTGCCCATGCAGTGGGTGTCTTTAGCAGGTCTGTGTTGTGGTGCTCTCCCCTAATATGTAGTAGTGCCTGTCATATCCCTGGAAGTAGGTTGTGTGGTGGTTGACTCCAGGCCCAAGTACTGGGTGCTTGCATGCTACCGCACTGTTTGTATGTTGCCTGAGCACTGTTTTGTAGTTTACTTGCTGTCTGTCCTCCTTAGGTGAGGCTGAGACTCTGATGTGCTACACTTGCCTTATGGATTTGATCTGCTGGTCCATGTGCTCGCTGGTAGAGATGATGCTGTTGCAGCACGATGCTATTGGTTTATATTTGTGCTCGTAGTTATGCAGCTAATTCTGAACGACACGATTCATACTATTGGGGCTGGTTGTTTTACTTTTGATGCCACCCATTTCTGCGGTACTTCTGCTAAGCCCGACTGTATTGATGAGGACCACGGCCCATCAATGTTGGGCTTCCCTAGATCCTACCTAAGTCATATTCTCCTGGTTTGCATGCCATAGGTCCACCATAGAATCAGGATTTAAGGCAATACATAATGCGTTGTAATGGTAGATGCTTGTTGAACATTAATAGTGATCTCTCAAGACGCAGGAAGATCTACTCAATGTATAAATATTTCTGGTTAAATGATGGTTTTGAGTTATGTGGGTAAACTGTTGGGAGCAGAATTAGGCGAAATCTGAAACAATTGCGCCATTACTTTAATTTTGCAACATCCAAAATTGCATTCCATATGCGAAGTATAAAAACTAACCAAGCACACTTTTTGAATATGTTTTATGAGAAGTATTGTGAACCTCTATGACTGCCAATGATGTTGAATTTTTTTCTTATCTTTCTTTTATCTCTATGAGTTGTTTGGAGGTTGCATGAACTGCAGAATGTATATGGCTAGCTACTGTATTTTTTTAAATTATAAATCAGAAAGCCAGAGAGCAGGTTTTTGGAAAACCAACCAGTAGCAATCCATAATATTAACTATCCTGCAATAACCGCCGAGGGGCTGCAATAATCACGCTGCTGGGGAAATCCATTAAAAACTGAGACAAGTTGTTAGTCCGCTTCAAACTTCTGTTTAACGCGGGCGGCCAGGAGAATTTATAAAGCGATCTCACTCCTTTCAATTTAGAAATGCCTGGATTTGCAAACCCTTTTCTGTGTGCAGTTGCTGTCAAGGGAAATAATTTGCAATGTCTGAAATAGCAAAGAGCAGGGAAAAATTCAGCTAGTTTAAGAAAAGGTAAGCAGAAGTTGCTTTCATGAATAATAATAAAAATAATAGTACAACAACAACAGTAGTTGTGGTACGAATAACAGCAACAATATTAATAATAATTATTAATATTATGATCATTATTATTATTATTATTATTCTAGTCGGGAGATGTATTTCAAAGAGGTCACTTGCCTTCTTCTCGGTCCAAAATACGGCTTACAAGATTCTGGGAAAGATACCGGCCTGTAGGGTAATCTCGCATTTATCCACATTAGTACACACAGACCACAAACAATGAGTTTATACCTGGTCAGAATGTATGCCAAAACATCAGAAGACATTAAACTATGCAGCCAGCTCCAACTGCACAGCCCGAGAAGCTGTACTGACACTACATATGGGATCCTCCTTTGATTCTTTCAGCTGGCAGTACCTGTTTCAAGTGCAAGGCAAACATGACCTGGGGGCTATATGTACAAGTGGATTCCCCTAGTATAGGCTGACCCAGTGGTAAAAGTGCATACCGGGGAAGTGATATGTGCCCGATATGGCATTGGTAGGGGGATGCGCAAGGATACCCCACCTCCCCTCTACTCTGCATGTCAACAGTGAAACTGTTTGCTTCAAGGCTGTGAATAAATGGAATAGGATGGGGGATCTTGCTGGGTAAACCATGTGATTTCCTCCCATAGGCCGATGACTTGAAACTTGCTGCTCTATATCAAAGATGCAGGAGTCGACCTAAGCCCCCTCACAAGGTCCTTGTGTGATTTGGGCATCTCAGGCTACATGTTAACTGGATGAAATCCTTTTTCTACCGTGTGGGACCAGATGTGAAAGAGAACCCATCAGGTGGAAGACCATACTTTCAGGTACGCAAAGGTGACAATACACTATGCAGACCTTAATCTTATATATCTTATATACTACAAAATTGGACTGATGCTGACAGCCATCAAATCCCAACTAACCTTCTGGTAGTCTCTACCACTTTTGTTGGCAGAGGGCATTGCCTTACCCATGATGGTGATGCTCTCGCCCGCCTCCTATACTATTTTACAAAACTGGCTGTAATCATTGCCAGCATGACCTTTAAGGAACTTGGCACTTTGTGAGGCAACCTTATTTGGACTGCAGGGAAACACAGGTTATAGATGGGGAAACTGAAACTACCAGCGGGAAAAGTGGTAGGATTGGTTGTTCCAAGTTTCAAGCTATGCTATTTTGTGGCTCAGAAACAATCGAATGCCCGATGGTTGGGTGGGTACAACATGCTCGAGAACGACACTGAACTTTGAGCCATTGACAGTCTCTTTCTGCACAACCTGCTACTCCCTACTGCAAGATTGCAAAGGCCCTTCCCAGGTTGGAGCCCACCGTGCAATACTGTTATCTACACGGATTACAAAAGGCACAGAACAAGGTGCCCTATGCACCTGTGCCCCCGATATGCAGTCTCTTGAGCAGTAGGGGACTCCAGCTGTCCAAAGAGTTGCAGAGCTGGTGTCAAGTGGGGTTAGTCATAATAGGAGACCTTTTTGAAAATATGTCTTTTATCACATTAAAATCATTGATGGATGAGGGAGGAGCCTAGCGCTTGACCAAGATGGCCGCGTGAGCTTAGAGCTCCCGAGACCCTCGCGCCCTCCGTCGACTATCCTGTCTCTAATCCTGATGGTATGCATGGCACCGTGTTGCTGAGTTGTCAGGGAGGCGATTGATGCTACCCGCGGTCGGATCGCCCATCGGGAACCGGACTTACGACTGGCGGAAGATTGCGGCCTAACTCCCGGGGATGCCAGGGGCTAGAGTTGGCAGGATGCCCGACTCCTAGTTGATCAACAACGGCCTGGCGAGGTGTGAACTGTCGGACGGAGGTCCTCGCACTTTCACTTTCGATTTCGTTCCCTTTGTCTGCCCGGACACTGTAGAGCTTTGGGTGGCTTTATTACCCCAAGGACGCTCGGCGGGCTGCTCACTCCTTATCCCTCTCGCTGAGAGGGAACAGTCTTAACTGCACTGGACTGCCCGGAGTCCATTATGTCGGGCAAAGCAGAAGGGGATCGGCTGAAGACTAAGTCCACCAGGCGGGGAACGTATTCCCAAGTCAACAGTATGGACCGCTACGCCCTCCTGAAAGCATCGCCGAGTGGATCGAGCCAGGCGCCGGATGCCCAGAAGGAGGACTCGCCTGGGACACCGGAGCTCTCCCTACAGGATGTCATGGGCGCGCTCGACGGGATGCAGACCTCGATGGGGAGACAGTTCGAGGCCCTGGCGCATAAGGTGGATGCCATCCTGGTAGATGTCAATCTGATCCGCTCGGACCTTGGCAAGACGAACGAGCGCGTTAAGAACCTGGATCACAAGACCACGGGCCTCACTGATGATGTTGCGGATCTGCAGACCGAGGTTCGGAAGCTGAGGGCCGAGAGTGACCTCGCCGCCCGCCGGCTGGAGGACTTCGAGAGCCGGGCCAGGCGCAACAATGTGCGCGTCATCGGGGTCCCGGAGTCCTCGGATGAGGCTTCGGCGGACCTGCTTGTGGAGGATTTGGTCCTCAATCATCTGAAGCCTAAGGGCCTTGGAAAGTTTTTTGCGGTGGAAAGGGCCCATAGGGTGCCGGGCGGGCGGCCTAAGGCGGGTGCCCCGCCGCGGCCGATTGTCGCCCGGCTCTTTCATTTTCGAGATCGGGACGCTATCCTGCAAGCTTCGAGGGTGACGGGCCCAGTCCCCTTCCAGAATGCGTCGGTGAATTTTTATCCGGACTTCACCCAGCAGGTGCAGAGACAGAGACAGAGCTTCCTGGGGGTGAAGCGGAGACTTCGGGAATTGGATCTGAAGTATGCCATGCTTTTCCCTGCCAGACTACGGGTGGTGCATGAAGATCGGACATTCTTTTTTGACTCTCCTGTTATGGCCGACGAATGGCTGGACGCTTTGCCCCGGCGACGGACGGGGGATGACACAGCCGAGCATGGAGACAGTGGCCGGGATGGACAGGGCTGAGATCTCAGAGCCGGCCTGACTTGATTTGACCATACTTGAAGATTCGAACAGAGTGCAGTAACTGTGGAGGGCTGCGGGAGGACGAGGGGTGCTCTTTTCCTCCCTTAGGGTACTTTTTGTAGATTTTTTGTTTTTGTAGGGCGACAGGCACACTGCAAGTTGGGGGGGCTTTGTAAGCTGCAGCAGGGGTGCAGGGTGGGGGGAGTTTTGGGGATTTTGAGTTTGTTGTTGGGGGGTTTATTTCTGCAAGGCATGATGATTATCCTCAGGGCTGTTCCATGGTGGCTCCTCGGGTGTGGGGTGGGCCTCTTTCCGTTTGAGGATGGGGGGTAGGGGCTTAAGTGTTATAAGCTGGAATGTTAATGGTTTGGGGGATCGCATCAAGAGGGGGATTGTTTTGCAATTTTTGAAACGCTCAATGCCAGATGTTGTCCTGCTGCAGGAGACGCATCTCATAGGTAATATGTGCTATGCCTTGAATAGGAAGGGGTATAAATTCATTGCACACTCGGGATTCTCTTCTGGGTCCAGGGGTGCGGGCATCCTTGTTAGAGCATCGTTGCCTTTTGAGGTGGACTCCACCATTGTTGACGATAGGGGGAGGTTTGTGGCGGTGGCGGGGCGGTGGGAAGGAAGGACTTTGGTTTTGGTTTCGGTTTATGTCCCGCCGGCCCTGCAGGCCTCCACACTTGCTGAACTGGGCAGGGCTTTGCTGACTCTCCCGGGGGGAATGCTGGTAGTGGGAGGGGATTTCAACGCTGTGGGCTCCGGACTGCTGGATAGATACCCCCCCAGGGACACAGGGGGGGCTCAGAAATGGCTTCCAGACTTCCTGGATACGTTTGGTCTGATAGACTGCTGGAGGCTCCGGCACCCCACACAGAGTCAATACACGTTTCACTCCGGGGCGCATGGTAGCCTCTCCAGGATTGATTACCTGCTCACTCTGGCCGCACATGCCTCGTTGATATCCGAAGCGAGGCACATGGCACGCGGTATCTCTGACCACTCGCCAGTGTGGATCCGGCTGGATCTAGGTCGGGAGGGAGGAGGGAGGGTGGCCCCCATCAACCCATGGTATTTCCGAGACCCCAAGATGCGCAGCGCCCTGGTAAAGAAGGTGGATAATTACTTTAAGGACAATCTGGGAACCGTGGACTCGGCGGTGTCGCTGTGGGAAGCCTTTAAGGCCGTGCTTCGGGGGGAAGCCCTCTCCCTGGTGGTGGCTGCCAAGAATCGGAGGGATGGCGAGGTGCGGCAAGTGGAGGAGGAGATCGCGGCCCTTGAGGGGGCTATGGAGGAGGAGGTTACAGAGTCCTCACTGCATGAGCTTTGCTTGAAGCAGGCGGAGTATAGGGACCTGGTTACGAACGCCGCTAAGACCCTCAGTAGGGAACAACAGGGCCGCCTGTATGACGTTGGTGATAAGGCAGGGAAACTCCTGGCGTGGTTGGACAGGAAAGAACGGGTCAATAGAGTGGTGCCAGAGTTGACGGGAGAGTGGGGAGAGGCGATTGTGGAACCTGAGGGGATTGTGAAGTGTTTCGCCGAGTATTTTCGTAGGGTTTATTCCTCTGTGTCGGACAGGCCGCCCGAGGACTCGTCTGAGCTCCTCCGTGATATCGAGTTGCCCTGCCTCTCTGACATAGATAGGGGATGATTTGGATGGTGACATAACGGTTGACGAGGTGGCGGGGGCGATTCGCGCGTTAAACTCGGGTAAGGCCTCTGGACCGAATGGACTGCCGATCGACCTGTATAAACTGTTCCCGGATAGGGTCGCCCCTCACCTGCGCGCCATGTTTTTGGAGGCGCGGGGGGATGGGATCCTTCCGTTGGGTCAGCGGCTGGCGTCGATCGTGGTAATACATAAAGAGGGTAAACCCCGAGATAGGTGCGCCTCCTATCGGCCCATTTCACTCCTCAACGCTGAGCCGAAAATTCTGGCCAAACTCCTGGCTACCCGTTTGAGTAGGGTGCTTGGCGATTTGGTCCACCCGGATCAATCTGGCTTCATCCCGCACCGAAACACGGCATTAAACCTTAGGCGTCTTCATGGCGTCATCGCCAGGGCGGGCACGCTGCGTGAACCAGCTATTGTGGCATCTCTTGATGCCACGATGGCCTTTGACACGGTGGAGTGGGCATACTTATGGGCCGTGCTGGCCAAGTTTGGTTTCAGTCGCGGTTTTGTGAGTTGGGTTCGGTTGCTGTACGAGGGGCCACTAGCGAATGTTGTGGTGAATGGTCGGGCATCTACTCCGTTTCAGCTTGGTAGGGGTACTCGGCAGGGTTGCCCCCTGTCGCCTCTGTTGTTCGCCCTCGCCCTTGAACCGTTGGCTGCGTGGATACGTTGGCACCCGGATATACGGGGCCTTCGGTGGTCGCCTGATCACGAGGACCGTATTTCGCTTTATGCCGATGATATCCTACTGTATCTTGCCTCACCTAAGAAGTCACTTATAGTGGTCTGTGACGTACTCGCATCGTTCGGTAGGAACTCGGGGCTTGTGATTAATTGGGGTAAATCGTACTTGTACGTTCTTAGTGGAGAGGTCCCACCGATCCCTAGAACATGTTCGATACAGGTTGCCCAGCAGGGTTTCGTGTATCTGGGGATTTTTATATCCATGGATCCTGCTGTGCGCTATGAGAGGAATCTGCTCCCCCCCTTGGCGCGCTTGAGGCGAGATGTTGAAGGTTGGCGGAGGCTGCCGCTCTCCCTTGTTGGGCGTGCGGCCCTGTTCAAAATGATGTCTCTTCCCCGCTTCCTCTATGCCCTCCAGAACACCTTGGACTGGGTACCGGCCAAATACTTTCGGGAGGTCGAAGGCCTCCAACGGACGTTGCTGTGGGATGGGCGGCCGCGAATAGCTATTTCAAAGTTGACGCTCCCATGGTACGATGGGGGCATTGCGCTCCCAGACATCCGACGGTACTATTGGGCCACGCAGCTGAGCGCGATCAACCATGGGTTTTATGGCCCTGCCCTCAGCCCTGGGTATGCCCTGGATAGGTGGCTGCTTCGTGGCGGCAACTACTACAGGGCGTTGTATTCGCGGTCCTTAGACTCGTCCCTCACGGGGCCCACAGGTGTGGCGGTGCGTGTATGGAAGATGGCGACTGATTCGTTGGGCTGGAAGGATAGGCTCACCCTCGCTACCCCATTGTTTGAATCGGAGAGATTGGGAAGACTCTGGCATACGAAGGGCTTTGATAAGTGGGACCTGATAGGTATATCCAAGGTGGGAGATGTGCTGCATAAGGGGAGGGTGAAGTCCTTCGAGGAGTTGCAGACTGAGTATGAGCTAGGGCCCTCAGAGTATTTCAGGTATATCCAGCTGCGTCACGCCCTCCGATCAGTCCTCGTGGAGGGTGAGAAGGTGCCGGAGTCCTCTCCCCTTGAGGACCGAGTCCTTGATGGTCATATGCCCGAGAGCACGATCTCGCTCATATATAAGAAGTTGATTAACGTCCGGGCAGATATGCTTTTGGGGCTGAGAGAACAGTGGACTAGGGATGGCCTTGAGTTGGATAATGAGGACTGGCAGTCAGCGGTTTCTTCTCCTAAGGAGGTTGCGATCCCGTCGCGACTGAGGCTGGTGCAGCTTAAAATACTGCACCGGGTGTATGTGACGGGGCCAAGGCTGGTCCACATGGGATTCTCGGAGGACGGCCTGTGCAGAAGGGGATGTGGTATGGTGGGTACTTTCCTGCACATCATTTGGGAATGTGGTGTCATTGTGGAGTTCTGGAGGAGAGTCCATGCAGTTATGGGGGAGGTGACGGGCACTGCGGTACAGCCGGAGGCGCGGTGTTGCCTCCTGAACGTCTGGGGGCCCACTGACCTCGATGAGGCGCAGACCCAATGGGTGACTCTGGGTAACATGGTAGCTAAAAGGGATATCGCGCGATTGTGGGGCTCCTCGGGACCCCCTACACTGACCGCGTGGAAGGAGAACATGGACTGGAGCATGTTTAGGGAGAAGACGGTCTACTGCTCTAGAGGTCGCCCCCGGAAGTGGCACGCCATCTGGGGGCGGTGGAACCAATACAGGGGGGGAATATGTCTTGCCCCGGATCTGGAACCTCCCGAGGAACAGCTTTCCCCCTGACCTACTTTCCAGCACAGTTTGGTTTTAGGAACCGTTTTGGGCCTCTGCTGTCCCCCTTCTTCCTCCGTACACAGTCTTGTAACTAGTAGATGAGTGGGGTCCGGCCTCCCCTGGGGGCTTTCGCCATGGGCTTTCAATGTTCTGCCTTGCTGGGGTTTGTTGTGAGTTTTTTCTGTGTTTATTTAAAATTGGACCTTTGCATTACTCTTTGAACTGTATTGGGGACACATCACTGTATCTAACTCTCAATGCTGCCGAACCTTCGGGCTGTCGGCTGAATAGCTGTGTCCTGAATTTTGAAATAAAGGTTTTCAAAAAAAAAAAAAAAAAAAAAAAAAAAAAAATCATTGATGGATGATGTAGGACTCCTAGTGGGATAGTTCCTCCGGAAAAGAACCCTAGTGGTGGGAATACGCACAATGTGGGGTATCACGGATTCACAGCCCCGACTCATGAATATATTCAGGCCGTATGTATGATGGGTTGCGGTGGGAGATCAATTAAATAATCCCCAGTAGTGCAGAGCCCTGATGGGGAGGCATGTCTGGTCTGATTAAAAGAGAAATGGGACGAAGACCTTGACAGGGTGTTTCATGAGAAGGAGAGGGACAAAGTGTTGGAGTATCCCAAGAAAGTATCCCGAAATGGCAGGTTTAAATATATTCAGTACAATTACCTGCTCAGGGCCTATCTGACCACTGGAAGAATTGGGAAAATGAACCCCATGTCCTCTTCGATCTGCCAGGCAGGACAGGTGGGATTCATACACATGCTCTGCAGGCGTCCTGTGGTGGAGCAGACCTGCGGGGAAGTGGGCACACTCTTAGAGACCACAGTCAGAAGAGACCCCTAAAGCATGACACAGAACTGCACCCTTGGACTGGTCCCTCAATGACCATGATGATGAACTTGAAGCCAGGCTAAAGCCCCACAGAAGATCAATGGATCAATGCAGCAGTACAATGGACGTCAATTGCGAGCACAGCTGTACTTAGGGGGGAGCCAGGGCTCGGGAAGAAGCCAATAGCTCACTCTTGGGATGGAGTGATGTTATCCTTTACCCAGGCAGTCAAGAATGATAACAGACCTCCCTGAGAACCTCGCCCCCTTCACAAGGCATTGGGGATCTCGCTCATGAAACACCCCCCCTGTATATCAGTCGACAATATGTGGACCTCACCAACATAGCCAAACTCTGGCTCATATGCCACATACACTGGATCTTTCCTCACCAGCCAGATGGTCCTCAAGGGGGATTTTCGTTTTTAATCTCATCCGCATTAGCTTCCATTGATTCCACCACGGCACCAGCAAATTAGCTGGAGCACAAGATACCACAGTTGGCTCACCAGGCACTAAAGTTGGGGTTGGTTTACAGAAATGTTAAAGACATTACTTAACTAGCTCAACAAAACCACTTCGATGCAAAGTCAAAGATCTCTGCATTGCACCGGAGCCTCCTGGTTGGCCTGGATGGTCGGCCATCCTGCCCCTACAGCTGCACCTCAGAGAGGCAGTCTGAGGCCATCCAAACTGAAGCAGTTGTTATGATGTCATGTATACTGAAGGGATGTATGACGTTACAACGCACACTTTTACAACGCATGCACTTACAACGCATTTTTTACAACGCATAATCCATTACAACGCATGACATTACAACGCAGGACACTACAACGCATTTTTAAAAAATACCTTTACAACGCATTACCATTACAACGCATACTACCTTTACAACGCATACCATTACAACGCATAATATTAAATTACATTTAAGGTAAGTATTAGATAGTATAGGGGTAAAAATTACTATTCTAACTCCAGGGGGTGCAACAGTAGGGTAAGTGTTGGATAGTGTAGGGGTAAAAATTACTATTCTAACTCCAGGGGGTGCAACAGTAGGGTAAGTGTTGGATAGTGTAGGGGTAAAAATTACTATTCTAACTCCAGGGGGTGCAACAGTAGGGTAAGTGTTGGATAGTGTAGGGGTAAAAATTACTATTCTAACTCCAGGGGGTGCATCAGTAGGGTAAGTGTTGGATAGTATAGGGGTAAAAATTACTATTCTAACTCCAGGGGGTGCATCAGTAGGGTAAGTGTTGGATAGTATAGGGGTAAAAATTACTATTCTAACTCCAGGGGGTGCATCAGTAGGGTAAGTGTTGGATAGTATAGGGGTAAAAATTACTATTCTAACTCCAGGGGGTGCAACAGTAGGGTAAGTGTTGGATAGTGTAGGGGTAAAAATTACTATTCTAACTCCAGGGGGTGCAACAGTAGGGTAAGTGTTGGATAGTGTAGGGGTAAAAATTACTATTCTAACTCCAGGGGGTGCAACATTAGGGTAAGTGTTGGATAGTGTAGGGGTAAAAATTACTATTCTAACTCCAGGGGGTGCATCAGTAGGGTAAGTGTTGGATAGTATAGGGGTAAAAATTACTATTCTAACTCCAGGGGGTGCATCAGTAGGGTAAGTGTTGGATAGTATAGGGGTAAAAATTACTATTCTAACTCCAGGGGGTGCAACAGTAGGGTAAGTGTTGGATAGTATAGGGGTAAAAATTACTATTCTAACTCCAGGGGGTGCATCAGTAGGGTAAGTGTTGGATAGTATAGGGGTAAAAATTACTATTCTAACTCCAGGGGGTGCAACAGTAGGGTAAGTGTTGGATAGTGTAGGCGTAAAAATGACTATTCTAACTCCAGGGGGTGCAACAGTAGGGTAAGTGTTGGATAGTGTAGGGGTAAAAATTACTATTCTAACTCCAGGGGGTGCAACAGTAGGGTAAGTGTTGGATAGTGTAGGGGTAAAAATTACTATTCTAACTCCAGGGGGTGCAACAGTAGGGTAAGTGTTGGATAGTGTAGGGGTAAAAATTACTATTCTAACTCCAGGGGGTGCAACAGTAGGGTAAGTGTTGGATAGTGTAGGGGTAAAAATTAGTATTCTAACTCCAGGGGGTGCAACATTAGGGTAAGTGTTGGATAGTGTAGGGGTAAAAATTACTATTCTAACTCCAGGGGGTGCAACAGTAGGGTAAGTGTTGGATAGTATAGGGGTAAAAATTACTATTCTAACTCCAGGGGGTGCATCAGTAGGGTAAGTGTTGGATAGTATAGGGGTAAAAATTACTATTCTAACTCCAGGGGGTGCAACAGTAGGGTAAGTGTTGGATAGTGTAGGGGTAAAAATGACTATTCTAACTCCAGGGGGTGCAACAGTAGGGTAAGTGTTGGATAGTGTAGGGGTAAAAATTACTATTCTAACTCCAGGGGGTGCAACAGTAGGGTAAGTGTTGGATAGTGTAGGGGTAAAAATTACTATTCTAACTCCAGGGGGTGCAACAGTAGGGTAAGTGTTGGATAGTGTAGGGGTAAAAATTACTATTCTAACTCCAGGGGGTGCATCAGTAGGGTAAGTGTTGGATAGTATAGGGGTAAAAATTACTATTCTAACTCCAGGGGGTGCATCAGTAGGGTAAGTGTTGGATAGTATAGGGGTAAAAATTACTATTCTAACTCCAGGGGGTGCATCAGTAGGGTAAGTGTTGGATAGTATAGGGGTAAAAATTACTATTCTAACTCCAGGGGGTGCAACAGTAGGGTAAGTGTTGGATAGTGTAGGGGTAAAAATTACTATTCTAACTCCAGGGGGTGCAACAGTAGGGTAAGTGTTGGATAGTGTAGGGGTAAAAATTACTATTCTAACTCCAGGGGGTGCAACATTAGGGTAAGTGTTGGATAGTGTAGGGGTAAAAATTACTATTCTAACTCCAGGGGGTGCATCAGTAGGGTAAGTGTTGGATAGTATAGGGGTAAAAATTACTATTCTAACTCCAGGGGGTGCATCAGTAGGGTAAGTGTTGGATAGTATAGGGGTAAAAATTACTATTCTAACTCCAGGGGGTGCAACAGTAGGGTAAGTGTTGGATAGTATAGGGGTAAAAATTACTATTCTAACTCCAGGGGGTGCATCAGTAGGGTAAGTGTTGGATAGTATAGGGGTAAAAATTACTATTCTAACTCCAGGGGGTGCAACAGTAGGGTAAGTGTTGGATAGTGTAGGGGTAAAAATGACTATTCTAACTCCAGGGGGTGCAACAGTAGGGTAAGTGTTGGATAGTGTAGGGGTAAAAATTACTATTCTAACTCCAGGGGGTGCAACATTAGGGTAAGTGTTGGATAGTGTAGGGGTAAAAATTACTATTCTAACTCCAGGGGGTGCATCAGTAGGGTAAGTGTTGGATAGTATAGTGTAATATTATGCGTTGTAATGGTATGCGTTGTAATGGTAGTATGCGTTGTAATGGAATGCGTTGTAAAGGTAGTTTTTAAAAATGCGTTGTAGTGTCATGCGTTGTAATGTCATGCGTTGTAATGGATTATGCGTTGTAAAAAATGCGTTGTAATGGTAGTGCGTTGTAAAAGTTGCGTTGTAAAGGTTGTTCCCCATACTGAAGATATGTTTGGTTTCCTTGGAAATGCCAATAAAAAAAGTTTAAGAAAAAACAACATCACTACTACTGTAACGTCCACAAATAATCACATTATTATTATCATCATTTTTACTGTTGTTGTTACTGTTATTTCAACAAATAACACAAATTATAATTAAAATTAATTGTTTTTTATTTTTTATACATGCTAATATTTCTCTTGAAGTGGTATATCACTGAAGATTTCTGTATATTTCAGAGATTTACGGTTGAAATCAGGAGCAATCGAATAATCTTAGTGATCAAGAGAAGCAGTCGTCTTCAGGGTCAGGCAGAAAATGGGCACGGGCCCCTAAATAAAATAGGGCCCCTTTACTGAATCAGAGCTAAAAATGCGGCCCTTGTTTGCAAATTGGGGCAGTCCTGAACATGTAAGGACATGCCGTATGAGTGTTTGCCAAACGATGGAAAGCTGCAGGGATTTCAGGCTTGCTCCAGGCAATGCTTGTTTTAATATCAAGGAAATCAGTTGTCAAAACCGGCCAAGCAGACCATAAATAACCTGTTAGACCAGCCCACCGGGCACTGCCTGATTGCCCTGCAGGCCAGTCCGACCCTGGGCGTCTTGCAGATGCAAGAGATGGTTCGAATTATCCCAGGCTCCATCCGCCGGGAGCGCACTCAGCCTCTTTCCTGGGAGTGCATTTCACAAAGAGCCATGCTAACATTTCACGCATCCAGCCTCTCACCGTTTGTACAGGAAGAAAGTCCTTCTACCTGCTCCTCTGTCACAAAAGCAATTCAGATTTCTGGTTGCTAAGTTACCATGCAAAACCTTGTACTTTATCAACCCTCAACTCGTGTCTTTAGGCAAATTTGATGGAACATTAATTTGTTTATAAGAGCCTAGAGAGCTCTGCTAAGTGAAAAACACATCTCCCAGTGTATTTGCCTCTGCTCAGCCAGGATGCAAGGCTGGGGAGAGGTTTCCTGGGCACAGATGGCTCCTAACGCACTCTGTGCGAGGTTTATATAGTCCTTATTTTTTTTTGTTTGAATCTCTTTTATTGAATGTTTAAATAAAGGTAAGAGGTTAACAAAGCAGGGCATTAGACAGCCATTCGCATGAAGGTACAGCTCATAAAACGATAGCCAGGATCCGCAGGATACGGAGCGTGATATATATTACATTGTCATATGTTTATATAACCCTTCATATGGCACCTTGTGCTGTAATGTTAGCTGTCTGTAAGAGGAAATGGTAGAAGAGCCATTACAACAGCATGATCATTTTAACATATTTTATTGCAAGCATATGCCACAGTAACAAAACGAAGAACAAATATAGAAAAGATGCCATATGATTGCAAAAAAAAAAAAATGTTTTTAAAAATAACCACCAAATTTCAGTAGACAACTATTGGCGCTTCTGTGCACATAGACATGAATAGAAACTCTTTTAAGTTTTAATGCACATCATAGACAAATGTGATTCTTATTGGCTCAACGAAAAAAGGACTACTGGCGTGAATTATTTTAACTGAAGACAAAGTGTGAAAACGCGAAACGGCTTAAAAATATAAAAATAGATAAAGAAGGGCTAGAAAAAACATTTGTCAAAGTAAAGGTTTGAGGCACCCGCCCTTGCACTGAAGTGCAATTCTTATAAAGCGGATGTGCACATGTGATCAGAGAAAATGCCATGCAGGGAACCAATAGCTGAGTGGGCTGACCCATTCTCCTGTCATGTGTGCTGTGGTGGGTGGAAGCAGAATGGGAATGACATTTGAACAGATAAACAGATGGGGAGGAATGGCCTAAAGCCCCTCTATGTATGTACATACCTATACATTTTTTATTCATGATTTTTTTGATCACATGAAGTTGGCGAGATAGCTAAAGCTGGCATAGACCATAGCTAAAGAGACAATAGGGTATTGAAGCATTTCCTAAAAAGTAAACAAGAGGTCACTTTAAGGTGGAAGTATTCAGTAGGCCCCAAAATACAATAATAAGTCGTTGGCAGGGTGGGGGGAGTCATGGGAAGGTGGTAACTTTGAGAGACAATTAGTATGTTATGGCTTCCGCTGCTAATGTATGCTTACTCTCAATGCCTCACCTGTTCAAGCTTCTCTACGTAGAGTTCTAGAGATCATGGTTGTAGGCAGAGGCACAATGGCTTTCTGTGAGAGACATAGCATGATTGTGTTTGCATCTGTCCACATTCCATGTCTTGGTCTAATCGGTGTGCCACCGCCAAGAATTTACACCTGTCTAGGTGGTAGGTGTCTGCACTTGCGCTTGAGCACCTTGGAGATTTGCAGGTTTGTAGCTATTGCAGTATGTCTTTGTATAAGTGTCTGCGTTTTTGATGACGTCCAAGCAGACAGTAATCTGGTGCCTTTTCCGCCATCTCTGGCTCTTCACTGGAGAGGACGCAGACTTCTGCAATGTTCGTGGTCTTGCAGAATTTCCCATATTAGTAGTTCTTTGTTTCTTTGTATTTGTATTGGAATAGGGGGAAGTCTATCTCCTTTTTCGAAAGGAAATGTGTCACATTATTAGCATATTCTGCCTTGTTCTTATTTCCAGAGTTATCTTAGTGACCTTTTTAAATATATATAATTTGGTGGTTCACTCTGTGTTTGTTTATTAGTTGTTTTTGTTTGGAAGACAGGGATTCTTCACAGTTGTAGTGTCAGACCTCAGGCCCACATGATGTGAATAACGGACACAGACACTAGGAGGTATAGTACGGTAACTGGCCACGAGCACGTGCACCCGGGCCCTTTTATTGGAAGGGCCACGTCACTCGTGACACCCGAGATGGATGGGTGGGGGTGCAAGTGTGTCCAGCCCTCAAGAGAGTGGCTGGGAATACCAAAGCCTGCCAAACACTACAATGTGTCATGCAGGACACTACATTGCTCCCACACTTCATTGAAGAACAAAAACAAAACATTAGTCCAACCTGTGGGGACAATTAACAGTCAACTAAACACCACAGGGTCCATCAGCCTTACGAGTCAGGTGGCGGGAAAACATCAGACATGGGTTGGTGACTCTGCCTGCAGCAGGACTATCTCGGCGGGCACTCATAGTTAAACCTGACCCCGCTGGCCGGGAGACATCCGCTGCAAACCGTCAGCTCACTGATGAGGATATGTCTTACAGTCCTGCGTGGCTCTGCTGACGTCGAGGATCGCCTGTGGTGAGTTGTAACAGTTCATACAATGGGATCCGTCATGAGCATGGATGGAGTCCATGGTGAGAGTTCACGGAGGTGTTGCCTGATCGACTGTCTCTGCAGAACTGCTTGGCTGTAACCGATAACCTGTCGGTGAGGCAATGTCTTTTCTCACTCTCCCGCCTGGGGAGGCCCGTTGTCAGGGTTGCTATGGGACTGCAGGAGGGCTGCTCTGGGGCCGCTTGTGTGCAGACTGGGGCCAGCTGCAAGACCACAGAGGAGCCGTTACTTAGTCGCACGCACAACCTTCAAGGATGGATGAGTCTTGGCCAAGATATGCCCTCACTGCCGCGGTTCAGGTGTAGGCCAGGTTCGCAGGTAGCCTCTGGTTTCTTTTGTCGGCTGAGGTGGCAACGGTGTAGGACTCCAGTCCATCGGTACTCTGGGAATGGTGTTGCTTGGCGCATGTGATGAGGGCAAGCATGATGGCAGTTGTCAGCCATATGGTGAGTCGGAATCACAGGTGGTGGTGACTTGCTGGGAGAGTTTTTTGTCTTGAGGGACTTAGCAGCCACGTGTCTTCACCTTGCTGAGGTTGATCCTCAGTGGCGGCACGCCACGTGTAATGTGCGACTCTCCTCTTGCATGTCTTGGGGCCACTGGCGACTCCATCTTGAGGCGGTGTGAGGGAGGACACTCGGTGCTGATCTTCACCCGTGGCATCTGCGGTCAGGAGTGGAGATGCTGTTTAACTTAGGCTGCCGACGCTCGGGGATGGACGGTCGCATGGGGAAGCGTTGGGGAGAGACGCGGATTGCGCTTGCTGCGGCTTATATTCGGTTCACCCGTGAGGCTGTGTCCAGGGACGCCGGTCTACCTTGGTGGCTGTCTGGTGTGTCCTGGTGTGCTCTTGGCTTGCTGTGCGAGCCACTCAGTCTTCTCCCCTTGTTGGTCTTTTCACCGCACCGGTGTTCATCCGGTTCTTTGGGGTGACAGGGCTGTCACTCTTCTTCCCTCGAGGGCGTTGCGCTTGGACTCGAGGTGGAGCCGTCGTGGTGCCTGCTTCGGCCTTCATTCCGGCATGCTTGTCGGGACTGGTCACTTCATGTGACGTGCTCCTTGCTTGCTGTGCGACATGACGTCCGGCCACATGTCGCCTGTTGTTGGACCACATGTTGTAGTGCGACTCCTCTCTTGCCTGTCTTGGGCCACCGAGAACTCCGTCTTGAGGCAGTGCGATGGAGGACACTCCGTGTTGTCTTCGGCCCACTGCGGGGCTTCGCTGGTGCAGTAGAGATGTAGTTGCTCTTTGTGCTGCGTTCAGCAGTTCTTCTTTATGGAGATGTCTCTATCTCCCGGGCACCTGCCCGTGCTGTCAGGTTCGCTGGCGCGGCCTTCTGGGCATCTCTGACTTAGTGCGCTCTGTCTTCTTCCTGGGCGTTCTCTTCTGGCACTTGGTGTGCCTGTGGCGTAGTTTGCGGTTGTGTCTGTTCACCAGTAGGAGCGAGTGATGTGATCTCCATTCTGGCGGTGGCGTTGGGCAGCCACTTGCGGTGCGCACTCTGCACCCGTCTTACTTGTGCTTTGGTGGGGATAGTTACCTTGAGACGTTGCCGTCTGGCTGGTCTTTCACCCTTGCTGGTGGTGGCTGCCTTTGGTGGTGCTGCTTGCATTTGGCTCTGAGTTTCTTGCGGCTCTTCGTGGGGTTTGTCAGTCTCTCCCTGTGCTTTGCAGGGGTGGCAGGCAGTGCTCCTTCTTCTACTTCTACTGCCAGAGTCCTGGGGCGTAGAAACGCTGAGGCCACTCCTACGTGTGTACCTTGTCGTGCTGGGCACTGCAGTCGCTTGCGTGTCTGGGCGGGCCGCTTGCCATGTGTGGCTGTTTGGGCCATTGCATCGCTGATTGAGTCTATGTATGGCTTTCCTTTGGGGCTGGCTTCTGAAAAGCAGTTTCTTTTACCCCTTTCCTGTGCTTGACTTGCCCGTCATGCTGAATGTTGCTAGTGGGGAGAGGGTGGCGCTGTAGTCATCATGCTATGCTGGTCAGGACAGCTTCTGTGCTCGCTGGATGCACTTACTGTGCAGGAGTGCCTCAGAGAATATCCTCCGGTAAGTGGTGTGACTGCTGGACATTAGAGGTCATGCAGTCTGCCTCCTAGTGCGGGCCATTTCTCTCTCTGTGGGCTGTGTTTGACTTCGTGCTTGACTTCATGCCAGGCAGACAAGGGTTGCTCTGACTGGTTCCTCTGCCTTGCAGTTACTTGTGGTGGGGTAGTGTGAACATCGATGGGAACGCCGTGGCCCCTTTGCATCGGCTAGGGGCTGCCTGGTTCGGACGGCTGCAGTACCACTGGTGGCAACCGGGTAGCAGTGCAGGGCTCCTGAATTTAACATCCTGGCATTCGTTCTTTGATCTGCGGGCCGTGTAGCTCTTGCCTGCAACGTGGGGAGGTTACCTTTGGTGCTGCAGGTGCTCTGGAGAGGCAGGTGAAGCGTTCTCCTGGCTGTGCTGCAGGGATTTCTTGTCCACGACCCACACGTGTCACTTCGATGAAAGGTAGCAGGTACACAAGGCCTCTCTTTGGACACTTAGGGTGATGGCGGTGTACATCTGCGGCCGCTTGGTGGCTAGTACTCTTGTGCACTTGCAGACGGTGTGTGTCTTTCCCCGTTTGTGTTACAAATTACCCCATCGTATGCAGTTTGGCGAGGTGCCGCTAGATGGCGCTGCCGGTGCTCATAACTTGCATTGCAGCAGTCTCTCCCTCTCGAAGGCAGGCCACACGAGGCTGAAGCTGCAGGTTGGAGCTCGCCTTGCGGGTGCAGGTGACTTCCGAAGGTGGCTGGGCTGCCACGCTTCTCCACATTAGCTGCTGGAGTCAGAAGCTGTTCGGTGGCGGCATCCGGCGCTGGGCCCAGACGCTTGCTGGCAAACATGAGTCTACGGCCACGCACCTACTTCCGGACTGTATTGATCGCTCGAGGAAGGTAGGTGGGCACAGTAGGGGCGGTGCACATGGGCTGGGTGGCTCGGAGCTTGCTGGCAGTGACGGAGGCGCCTTGAGTACGGACTGCGCGCCATGGATTTCTCCGCGTCTCAGCTCACACAGGTGCAGGCTTCACACCGGGCAAAAGCAGCCTCGTTTTCCTCCCTCGCCGGCTGGGTGTGCACCAGGCTGGCGGGTGACGGCTTTCTTGCTCCCACGTACACTGTATACACTGGACGCCGCTTCGCGCCAGTGCGGTCGGGCAGCTCTTGGGCGGTTGCTGGTGCCTCGCAGACGGAGGAGGCACGGGGACACTCGCCACCGTCCCTTCCGTGCCGCTTGAACCCTGGTTGTCACACTGCCTGTTGCGAGGGGCAGGAGCACTCTTCCCTTGCGGCTGCGACTGCCTCGACGAAGGGGTAGCGATGCCGGCAGCATGGAGAGGATTACAGGGAGCTCTCCGGGGCCTTAGTTTTCCATAGCGCCTCACCTTGAAGTTATGTGGGCAGTCTATGCTTTGTGGCTCTGCGGCCACTCCCGAGGCAACAGCCGCCCTCCGTTGTAAGAGGCTGTGCTGGTGCGTGCTGTGGGGTTACTGCAGGCTGTGTACAATATGTCCACAGGCAGGGCCTCATCATGCCCTGCGCCGGTGCCGTCCGGGCCTGCGGGCAGTGGCTGGGGGTTTGCACAGTGGTGTGGTAACACTGCACCCTTTACTCTCTCCCAGGCCACCATGAGTCGGCCGGCAGCTGCAGGGTCACGCATCGCGGGCAGTCAGGTGCTGGTGCCTGAGGGTGCATCACTATTCCCACGGCGTGGCAGATGCAGCTGTCGTGCACGGGGGTTGGAACCCTCTCATCGTCATTGTAGTGTCGGGCCTCAGGCCCACATGATGTGAATAATGGACACAGACACTAGGAGGTATAGTGCAGTAACTGTCCACAAGCACCCGGGCCCTTTTATTGGCAGGGCCACATCACTCGTGACACCTGTGATGGATGGGTGGGGGTGCAAGTGTGTCCAGCCCTCAAGGGAGTGGCTGGGAATACCAAAGGCTGCCAAACACTAGAACTTGTTCAGCAGGATACTGCAACAGTGAGCCAATATTTAACTATCATGTAGTGTGCTCAGTAGCTTGTATCATTTCATCCTGTTCTCTGTCCGTATAGGGGTTTTTCAATATAGGGTGTATTTTCATTTAGTTCAATAAATGATTCATTACTTTGTTTTAAGTTTTTTTTCCACTTCTTTAGGTGGTGTACCTCTCCTGTATGTGATGTTCATCTTCCACTATTATATTTGTTGTCTATTTCTGGTTTGTAAGGATTTGCACTGAAAGCATTTATTGTCACTTCTCCTTAGGTGCATGCAGAAATGTGTAGCACGTTTTTGGATGTGTTTTGTCCTAGGTCGCCTGGAATATTCTTAGCTACTTTCAATGGTTGCCTACAGAGCCGCTTGTGCATGTTTTATGATGAGCTGGAGTCCCACTTCGTGGAATTGTTGGCTTATATAAGCCAGAAACTTCACTAGAAGGACTGGTTTCCAAAAACCATCAAATAGTTCCATCCACACTTTCACAGGGTTCATAGGGTGGAGCTTGGTGGACTTAAGTTAGAACTTTTGCGTGGTCTTCTCTTGGAGACACTGCTGTGGTTAAAGCTTCCTGATTTGTTGAAAGTTATTGTAAAAAAAACAGGGAACCTTGTTGTCTGTCTAACATTTTCCTCATTTATCATAAATAGGGCTCCCAGTTTTATGGTATTTATTATTTTTGACATTTCCGTCTGTATTTATCCTTATTTATTTTTTGTCAACTTTATCTGTATTCATCTATATTTGTTATGGGTTTTGTAAAAAAAATAAAGCTGGAACTGGTATATTTCCGCATTTATTTAACCAATAAATATGCAGTCATGCTTGAATGCCTGCCAGGATTTAGTGATATGAACACCTACAGAAGATAAATCAATGCACTTATATGAAAATATGCACATTTCAGCATCAGCCTTGTGCATATCTATTGCTGTTTAAGCCTTTTTACTAAAAATGGCTTTCCTTTTTAACCCCCTTACCTATCAATCCACACAGTTATTGGCTTGGCAGTCATGGCAAAGTGTATTTAGAATCACTCAAAAAGCACCCAATTTCCGTTTTATCCACCTTTAAAAATAAATACAGACAAGAAAATAAATGGTTTTCTGTCTGTATTTAGCTGTAAAAATCAGTAAAAATAAAAAACAGGGAGCCTTAATCATAAGTTGTTATTTTGTGGCCCTTACCGTGGAATTGTTTTGGAAGATAATGAGCGTGGCTTTTGTGTTTTTTCGTACCTGAGGGTACAATAGTTTTGCAATATGTTTATACTTTCTTCTAGTCCTTGTTCTTAGGGGACAGGAGAACTGGTTCCTATACCTAAAGAGCAGGCCGCTAAATTTGGTACCCTCAGGGAGTAAAGAGGGTCGGTGATTCTACTTAAGCGATTGCTAAGCGTTCCATATGCGTGTTACACTGCGCTGGGCTAACGCAGCATTCCAGTAGCAACCCTTGATAGTTTTAATTACACTGCCTTGGTATACCTTCCCTAAACTACTTTCAAGGAGTTTTACAAAGAGTTTTATGCACCAGATGGAATAAAATGTCTTTCAGAAAACTACAAAGCTTGCAAATATTTTTCTTCTCTGCACTAAGTGGACCTATTTGTTTATTAGGGAGCATAATGGTTGCATGTGGTCAGCTGACCTGTGACTGATGGGAATAATCATTCAGTTCCCTTGAAGGACCTAATTTATTTTCATTTATGTTTGTATTCTTTTATTTCTATATTGGCTGTGCATAGGTTTGAGAATTGTTATTTTCACATATTTCTACCGGTGATGCCCAGTTTTTCTCCTCCTTTGATGTGCATACTTCCATAACTTTCACCTAGAAACAATGCTCAATTTCATTAATTTAGCCTGCATCCTGGTGTTGGGATCTGGTTAGTGCCTTCAATATATTTAAAGATCCCTTTTATTCAAACATCAGGGATGCTTGTGTGGTTCTCCTTTATGGGTGGATAGTGTTTGCAGCTCAGCATGAAGGGCACGGCAATGAGAACTAAACCAAGCACTTTGTGGTCTCTTCTATCTTTTTCTTTTTGGTGGTGTGGTGGCTAATGGCAGACTGGCAGCTCTGGTTAAGATGATTGGTCTTTACTGTGGTTTTCCTATTCACACCGTAGTGGGAATGAGTGCTGAATACTTGATGTTTGTTGCTTTTTTGAAGCACATATTTTTGGTTTCGGTCAGCCAGGTGGGTTGATGGGCTGATGATCATTGCTTTGTCTGGGAAGGAATATGTCAATTGCCCCAGCAAGTCTCACCGACATCTTCTATTAATAATCAGGAAAGGCAATTTCTTTTTACCTGTAATGGAGACCATAAGCCATTTGGAGCAGAATGAGGTCTCTCAGTGGAGTGAACTGAAACGTCCTGAAGGAAACTTGATGCCAAACCAGATTCTGAAAACACCTGTGTGAAGCACAGCAGTTTCGGATCAGGGTGGCATGAGGGAAACTAGAAGAGAGGGCAGAAAAGCGTCCTTAGGCGGGGTGAGATCTACCACCAGCAGTGAAATAGAAAGGAAAGGTAAACTGACTCCCTAGTGGAGAGGTATAAAGCATGAACCTGGCACCTCGGCCAAAGGCAGATGAGCCGCCTGTCTCCTGGAGTGGATAGTATAATGTCACACACCAGGATGTAGATTGGAAGCTCACTGAGGCATGATCCATCGCTGCTTAGTCTGACTGTGGAAGCTTCATTGTAGACCAGAGGACTGCTGACACCAAGGGGTGATCTGGGATAGAGCTTTAGCAACTGAGAACAACACTCTAAGTTGAGCCCAAAGAGCATAGGGAAGATTGCAAATGGACAGAACCTGCACAAACATGTGGTAAAGTCAAGGCCTGAGAAGTGCACACGTAGCAAGCGGTGAACTAGAGCTGAGCTCAGCTAAGAAGATGTGCAGTGCAGAAGCGTGTTGTGCCAGCCCTGTGTGGTAGGGTACCTGCATGGACAGTTCTAATAAGACTCCCCTACTTCCATTTGCTAGACAGCGGTCACTTAAATGGAAATCACAGTGCTGATTAAGCTATGAATACCCACAAGCATCATAACAATCAAGTTCCATATGAGTAAAGTAAAAGCAACAGTTAGGTTGCCAGATTCCCCTATTGAAACATGAAAGCCACTGGAACACGAGGTCAAAGAAGCTTGTCAATTGTTGGTGCAATGAAGCGATCTCAGTCTGCACCCACTGGAAGCAGACACGGGATGAGCTCTAGGGAAATGGTGTGAACAATCTCCTCTGCCTGGGATGACTCTTGGTGGCCTGCAGTGCTCTGAATCCCTCCCACGCCCACACTTGAGATCTCAGCGCCATCCTGGACTCCTCGCTCTCAATGAAGTGACTAATTAATGCCACCTCGTCCTCTTGCTTCCACACACTCTGCCTCCTTCATAAGTTCATCAAGTGGATCCCCACTGAGTCCAGGAAAATGGTCACCCATGCGCTCATCAGCAGCAGGCTCAACTACGGCAACACACTATGCCGACATCACCCAAAAAAAAAAAACTGCAGTCCATCCAGAATGCCTCCGCCAGACTCATCCTGAGCAGCCCACGCCACAACCACATCACCTGCCATCTCAAAGACCTTCACTGGATACCCGTCAACAAGAGAATCACCTTAAAGCTTCTTACGCACACCTACAAAGCCCTCCGCAACGCCGGACCTGCGTACCTCAACCACCGCCTCTCCTTCTACACTCCCACCAGACATCTCCGCTCCGCCCAGCTGGCCCTGGCCACCGTATCACGGATCCGCAGGACCATGACTGGAGGAAGATCCTTCTCCTAACTCGCAGCGAAGACCTGGAACTCCCTGCCTCTGCACCTCAGGCAAGCACCATCGCTACCATGATTCAGGAAGGACCTCAAGACCTGGCTCTTCAACAGAAATTTTCCTTCATCATTTCATGACAATTGCCCACTTCAAATCTGGGAATTTTGCACCAGAGCACATAAATACTACTGAAAAGAAGGAAAAGACAAACCCTAATTTACGCTATGTAGGCATTAGTAAACATTCATGTTCCCTGACTATATCCAAATGATCCAAAAGTGGAGGCGGAGCTACAGTGAAGTAGGTAAGAGGCTGTATCTAAACCACATGCTACCTTTACCGGCATGCCTTACTGGTGGTTTAAAGCTGTTCACTTTTTTCACAACCCAGGAACTGGCATCGGACAGGGCAGAGAGAGACAGACAGCAGTGAGATAACGAAAGAGAGAGCTTTTGGCAGAGATGATCTCCAAATCGTTGCTGGGTTTGGGGCACTTGTTGCCTAATGGGCCAGATTAGAGTTTGGCGAGCAAGGCTAATGTGATGGAGTACACTGTCCACCAAACCCTCGGTCTGCCTGCATTTAGAGACGGGTGAACCACAATCTTTCCGTCAATAGAGCCAATGAGTGATGCATTTTTTTCTGTCCATCACTGCCAGGAAAAATCTGGCAGCGAGGGACAGAAAAAACAAACTATAATGACCCCTACAACCTGGAAGAAAACTCTCAGGGTTCGGGGGTCATTTTGTTTTTTAGGAACAAACTCCCGCTTTGTGAGTTTATTTTTTTTTAAAAGGACAAAGTTTGGTGAATGTCAGTCCAAACTGACAGAGGTCATCAACCAAACTTTTTGTACCTTGAAGAGAACTGCTGTGACGCTACTCCCTTTCAGGCATAGAGACGATAACTGGGCCAGGGGTAATCTCTCAATTTGACAGACACAATACCATCGGAATGGCAGAGGTAATGTCCTTAGCCACCCAGACAGACAGTACTCCATAGGCGATGGAAGTAGGGGTGCTCTGGGTGCTGCATCACCCCCAGAAATAATCATGCTGGAGTTCGGGAGGTGAATGAGCAATAAAGATGCCTTTACATTTTGTGTGAATCCTGTCACATTTACTGCTCATTCAAATACAAAGGTCAAATCTAAGGCTATATCTTCTGACAAATTACTGCTTATTCGGAAACTGGAGTGTAGTTTCATTTCTCTGACTGCGAAGTGCGAGGATTGTGTAAAAGTTATCTATGTGACACTCCTGCTGGGGTACAGGAAAGAAAGCAGAAATTAAGCACTTTTGTTAAAATTCTGAAGAGTGATGGAAATAACGATTTAAGTAGGATCAAAAGAAATCAAGACACTTTACTTGGTGATGCGCAATTGATAAATATTCACTGAAACCCGATTTCCACACACATTCGTTTATGCGCTATATATTTTTACCAGTAAACTGCAGGTCTATGCAGATTCAGTGGCAATTTTCAACTGAAAATGTGCTGTCTGCAAATGACAGGGTGCTTCCACAGCAGCGGTCCAAAGTGCACCACCATCTACAAACTACACCCTAACCACTCTCCTGCGGAATGGGCATGGCACGTGTGCTAAACTTATTTTTGTGTGACACTTTGATCTTTCACAATCCCTAGGACTTTAGTGATACACAATTAATGGCAGTGCCCCCACTCTAAAAGCGGATCCAGCCCCACTGCTGTACTCCATCTGTCAATCTCCAAATCGACCCCTAAAATTGCAGAGGCTACCCACCCCCAATGAGTTAGGATTATGCAGGACGAAATTCTGGGGTTCTAACAAACCTCTGATACTGGCTAATCATCTCTTTGTCTGCTTAACATCCCAATGCAGTTATGAAAGTGGTGCAGTGAGTTCCTATTTGAAGGTCATAGGGGATAAATATAATGATACAAATGTAAGACGCAATTCCAGAAACACTACAGTGATTCTAAAATAATACACATAATGTCAAGACTGGGTAGGTGGGGGGAGCCACCTACATGACAGAAGAACACAGAAACTCTTTCTTCCTCCATTTTCCCAGTGGCGGCTCCTCCACTAAGGCGGGGGGCATCGCCCCACTGCTTCACAGCAGTGAAGTGAAGGGAACAGAAAATTATGATAACTTGCATTATTATCATTTTATGTTTCCTTCTGCCTCAGCTTTGCGTTTGGGGCGGGGCTGCTACGACAAAAGAGAAGCAGGGGAGGAGTGATTTGCCCACTCCAAAGTGCACATGACTGTTTGGCCTCTTGGGCCGGCCAAACATTCATGCGCACATCGCATCTTCTCCATGTAGGCTGCATTACAGCCTGCGTGGAGAACATGCCACGGCCCCCATTTCCTGGCTGAGAGCCGATCCACGGCGCTCAGACCAATCACAACACTGAATTACAGCATAGTGATTGGCTATCGGGAGGCTGGGAGCCGGGTGCTTCCTGCTGCTTCCTGCATCCTGCTGCGGGACCAGAGTCAGGAAGAAGAAGACAGAGGAGAGCCGGTGGCCGTCCGGGTGTCACAGATAAGTGTTTTCTTTTTTAACCTAGAAGTAACACAAAGCAGCACAAAGCGCTGTTTTCCATTTCTTATCGTCAAAGGGGCATTACATGAGTGGCACAGGGGCGTTCCCATGCAACCACCTATGCTTTTTGATGCAAAACCCTATCTACCAAAAATTAGATACACAGGGTTTTGCATAAAATATTAACGCCACTTGAAAGCAGGTGACAAAAGGAGAAGCTTTTTCATTTCTCCTTTCTCTTCCAACTTTGCATGTGTGCTTCATTGTACCACATACATACATAGTAGGAAAAGTTTTAAAGTTTTCCTAGGAATAGTATTTGGTAATGGAAGAGAACCCTCTAGTACAAAACCTATCCTAGACTCACACACACACCCTTGCACAAAGGCGCCAAGGTGTGTGCGTGGTGCTTGGCAGCGAAATTCAGCCCTGGCACCAGGGAGGTGGAAGGAGAGAGACATATTTCTGTAGATATAGCGCTCGCCTGCTCTCTCCTCACGGAATGCAGCGCAGAATTTTTGACTGCTGCGCTGCGTTGCATGAGAATTTAGTAAATCTGGACTTCAGTCTCATATCAAGGCTCATTATGGGAGCTAGAAACAGGGGACATTGTTCAACTTCTCTGCCTATGAAGGTAAACCACAGGGTTTAGACATCCGGGTGCAGTGGTGTTGAATAATACAGATGTGGGACAAAAACTATATATAGGCTCAATAGTGTCTAACTTAACCAAAACGTAGATTTTTGGGCAACATTACCTTTGTAATAATGTCATTAAATCTTACCTCCTCACTGATCAAACAAGCTTCTCTGTGGCCCACACAGAACATCACTTTCAATGCCACACTCACATGTTTTCCTACTGTCATAGCTGAAAAGATGCAAAAAGAAAATATGATGGACTGAGTGCTAAACTAATCAAACATTCATTCCTAATCACAGTTAAAGTCATTGTTAGGTCTCGCTGAGCCCCAGCGCTTGCGCTGGCTAGGAGAGACATTTTGTATTTGGGATTTTTAAAGTGCTGCCTGTGGCCTAAAGCTTGAGTGCACGCGAGCGTGCACGCGCGCAGCCGCCAATCACTGCTGCGCACGCACCACTTGCGTGCTTGCCACACAGCGCGTCCCGTCCTAGCGATCGCGATCACTTTCGCTTTGATCGCGATAGCTATTACTTTCGCTTTCACGGACGCGCGGCCATTACTTTCACGGCCGCGCGGCCAATGCTTGTTTGGGCTTACACTCTCCATGCCCTCTGGCTCCTTCGTGCTGCTTTACCCTTCCCTCTGCTTGTGAGATCTGTGGGCACGGTCTGCACCCAACCCCCCCCCCCCCAAGTCTGGCAGCACGGGGCATTACTGCATAAGAGAGGTGCGATTCGCTCCACCCCGGTACCTGCAGAGTGCGAGGAACATGAAAACCACGGGTGCGAGACAGTTTACGAGGCTGCTGTACCTGCTGTAGAAATATGTGCATGACATGCAGGTAGTGACCTCCACATCCCATAAAATAGCTTAGGGGGCTACTGTGCCTGCTGCAAAGATCTGTGCCTGACAAGCAGGTCATGAAGTCCACATCCCATGAGATAGCTTACAGGGCTGCTGTGACTGCTGCAGAGATCTGTGCCTGACATGCAGGTCATGACCTTCACATCCCATGAGATACCTTACAGGGCTGCTGTACCTGCTGCAGAGATATGTGTGTAACATGCAGGTTATGAACTCCACACCCCGTAAGATAGCTTAAAGGGTTGTTGTACCTGCTGCAGAGATATGTGCCTGACATGCAGGTCATGATCTCCACACCCCATGAGAAAGCTTACGGGGTTGTTGCGCTTGCTGCAGAAATCAGTGTGTAACACGCAGATCATGGATCCCACTCCCCATGAGACAGTTTAGGGGGTTACTGTACCTGTTGCAGACATCTGCGTGCAGCATGCCTCTCAGGCTTCACTCCCTACGAGACAGCTTCCAGGGTTACTGTACCTGCTGCAGAGATCAGTGTGTACGTGTAACATGGTCACACACTCCACTCTCCAAGAGACAGCTTACACACAGGGTTACTGGAGCCGCCGCATAGATCTGCGCAGACCACGGGCTGCACTCCCCACCAGACATCTCACGGGGTTACTGTACCTGCTGCACAGAGACCTCTGTGCAAAATGCGGCCGAAAGGCTTCACTGACTCCTCGTGAGACAGCTTACAAGGTGACTGCACACGCCACAGAGATGCTACAAACGACGGGCTACAGGCTCCCTCCAAGTACAACAGATCAGGGGAAAACAATCTATGTGCAACAGGGAGATTAAAGGCTTCATTCCCCGGGAGTCACGAGCTCTTCATAGCACAGTGCCTTTCCAGTGCTCCGCTCGGAACTCAGCTGTGCCATTATTTAAATGTACCACTTTAAATCCAATCGGAGCTCTAATGTTGACAACGCCACTCCACTCCACCATTTCCATTTCTTTACGCCACACCCTTGCCTTCAATTGCCTCCTTGAGGTTGTTTAAAAGAGACATGCATAAATGCTCGCAGATGGACACATGCCTTTTTTTTCTGGTGCAGTTTTCTTACTATAAAAATATTTTTGATCCTTATGTTATGAAACACCTGGCGACAGTTAAAATAGCACTATTGGTGGTGTATGGAGTGGCTCTCCCCGTATGTTTCTGGAGCACTGTGCTTTACTGAGGAGCTATGCTACATTTTTTTTTTAACTGATCTTAATATTTATTATACTTTTGGGTGGTTTTTGTTTCTTTCGGTTGAAGGATAGGTCTCCGGTACACTTTAAATAATACTTGGAACCTGTTCATGTACTTACTAGTGATGGCTGGGTAGTTGGACGTAAGACTATTTCACATCAATGGGCAAGCCTCCTCGCTCATAGATCATTCGTATATTTCGAGGTGCATTTGAATCGGTGCTGTATGTTAGTGCACACAATTGTAGGTACACATGCCGGCTCTGGGTGCGCGGGCTGCAGGGCAGTGCACCAGATGCGTGTGTAACTGAGCTGGTGAAAAGTGGGCACGTGAGAGTTTCACCGTCGTGCACAGGCAGCTGACGCAGTACTACCGCAGTGTCAAAGTTTCTGTGGTTACTCACTCACCAGCCGAGCAGCAAGCAGTGCCATTTCAGCCCCGCATGTGGCATCTCCCAAGAAGCGAGAGGAACGCTTTTATGTTTTAGATAATCTTATGTATCTTCGAAAACTCATATCAGGACAACTTTAAAAAAAAAAAAACTACGTTGCTAATGTCAAGAATGCCATACATTTAGGGACACGAAATGCTCTTGATTTTACCAGAGTTCTGACAGGCTTGTCGTTTGTTTTGCGCTGGGACATTTTTCTTAAAGCTAGTCAATTTTAAAGAATACTAGTGAGCCACTGTGAACTTACAGTGTCATCAATGCTGCAGAGACACAACATATTTACAGGGTTTTTAGGTCGAGCTTGTACCCATAAGTATGTCTCCCTGTCTAACTTTTTGTGTGTGCGTTTATGTATATTTGTCTCTCTTCGAGAGTGTTTGTTTTCAGGTATCTGTGTTTGACCCCCGTAGGTGTGTGTGTTCGTGTTTTTGTTTAGGCTGTGATATGTGACTGTAAGTGTGTTTGAGGTCTTGTGTTTATCAACCGATTTCCATACCTAGTCTGTTTGAGTTGTGGTGAGTTGATGAAATTTTGCCTTCTCCTGCCACATAATTTACTTAGCCGTGCCATATAATTACAGTGACCCTGGTCTTAGCCTTTGTACGTTATTATGTGAATATGGAAGTATACTTCAATGTGTCTATTGTAGTGTCTATCTATCTATTCTGGGAAATTCACTTAATCTCCCCTTGCCTACCAAAAATAAATGTGCACTTATGCAAGGTAACTGGTGTTCACGTAAAACACTCCAATACCTTTGGGTCAGAGTTTGTGCTTTATAAAAATGCAAAACAAAGAGAGACAATTTACAAGCACAAAACCATTTTCTCCCAATTTTGAAAGGTTTTTGCAATTGTGAACATATCTATTTGCGCTTTTGAGTTTCACTTATACATACATGCAAGGAGATTTAACAATGAACACCCCCCCTCCCCGGGAGTACCATGGAAGACTAAAAATACGTTTTTCCACCATATGAGGAAGGTTACTGGTCTTATTGATGTCTACAGCGTGACACCGGAAGCTACAAACAGGTAAAGAGAAGTACTTGTAATATTAGAAAAAATAATACTTTAAATTCCAATTCTTCTCAATAACCATTGCAAGAACTAGAAAACTAGAAGCCATTTTTTAAGTTAATTCATTTTTTTAATAGGGTCGTGCAGTTCTATATGTCTTATTGGTTGCATATAAGGTAACAAAAATACTTATAACACTTTTTTTAATTATAACTTTTCAACATGCTGCACAGCAGCCATGCTGCTTTACAGCATATCTTAAATACACTGGCAAAACCAAAAGCTCTGGCTTTACACTGATAAGGTTCCAAAGGCGAGACCTATTGGCTATGCCAGTGCTTGTTGTTCTGCTTGCCATGCCATTCCAGTTTGGACCCATCTGTGTGCAAATCAGTATTGACCCTGCTTCCCATGGAAACAGTCCAACCCGAACTGCCAGGTCAGGTTCTCCGCAGACCAGAGAAAAGCATCCTGGGATCGGTTCAGGGTATCGTCCCTCATTAGCCAGGCTAGCTTGAATCTGGTGGCATAGCGGGCACAGGACCCCCTCTGGGCACAAAGGGCGACAAATGCAAAAAAAACAGATGATGGATGGAATGCTGATCAAATCAAAAATTCACCCCCATCTGAAAAGACTACATGAAAAATATTCAGCTGTTGAATATTTTCGACCTCGCCTTGTTCCATCCAAACATCTTTACCCGCCTCTCTCTCCTCCTCTCCTTTCTTGGAATACCTCAAAATACTCATGTAAACTGTTTGGTTCAGGGCTATCTTTAGCGCTGGTGGTGCCTGGTGCAACAATCTTTACCCCCCCCCCATGAACTCCTTCTCTACGAATTACCCCACTACCACCCTCCAATAGTGCCCCTCCCCTCTCCATAGCCCCTCTATGCCATACATTTCCTTTTTGTATAGCGCTTCTCATTGTTCACCCACACTCAGTTCTGGGATCCGCATGCCACACATTCTTGGCGAGAAGTACAACAACAATATCTCAACTGGTGTGATTATTGAGGACAGTTAGAAATGCATGTATAATACATTGCAAACAAGGAAGAGGGAGACTCTGGTAGAATTTTTGGAAGGTGCACTAGGCATCATATATTTTCAAAACATAATAAAGTACAGTTGTAACAGCACTATAGGCAAGAAATGCGTAAAAATAACCCGAAATTGGACTTGGTGCTCAATTGTGTAAGTGACACAACAAGTGGCGACACAAGTGACAATGTGTATTCAGCGAAAAACAGCACAAAGTGAGATTAGTGAACGGATATATACAGTGAGTATTGGTGGTTCTGGCAATAATTTAACACATTTGTTAAATGGAGGCAGTTGTTTGATGGAA
Organism: Triturus cristatus; assembly: GCF_964204655.1. Taxonomy (NCBI): domain Eukaryota; kingdom Metazoa; phylum Chordata; class Amphibia; order Caudata; family Salamandridae; genus Triturus; species Triturus cristatus. The sequence continues at coordinate 430,698,796 of NC_140593.1, forward strand.
CCACAGTGTATAGTGCGCTATTATTTGCACTGAGCGGTCGACGACGTTTCGATCCTCTGACTCAGGATCATCTTCAGGACCGGGTTGTTGAATTAGAGTGGTGCTGAATGTAAAAACACGACGGGACGCGTGTTTGTGGTGGATGTAGTACCTGCACTCGCACGCAGTGGAGAGTCGCCAACCCGGCGTCCCCGGTTTCTTCTGGATTGATTCCAACTTCACAACTCTCCCCCATCGGTACCGACTCGCGGTACCACCAGGAGCTGCAGTTTGTCTCGCCTTCTCGATTGCCGATGTTCCCCCTGTGACACGGCATTCACCACAAACACACGTCTCGTCGTGTTTTTACATTCAGCACCGCTCTAATTCAACAACCTGGTCATGAAGATGATCCTGAGTCAGAGGATTGAAACGTCGTCGACCGCTCAGAGCAAATAATAGCGCACTATACACTGTGGTTCCATCAAACAACTGCCTCCATTTAACAAATGTGTTAAATTATTGCCAGAACCACCAATACTCACTGTATATATCAGTTCACTAATCTCACGTTGCGCCGTTTTTCCGCTGAATACACATTGTCACTTGCGTCACCACTTGTTGTGTCACTTACACAATTGAGCACCAAGTCCAATTTCGGGTTGTTTTTACGCATTTCTTGCCTACAGTGCTGTTACAACTGTACTTTATTATGTTTTGAAAATATATGATGCCTAGTGCACCTTCCAAAAATTCTACCAGAGTCTCCCTCTTCCTTGTTTGCAATGTATTATACCTGCATTTCTAACTGTCCTCAATAATCACACCAGTTGAGATATTGTTGTTGTACTTCTCGCACCTACCCACATCTCAACGTGGTTTATGGGTTATACTCCTGTCGTGTTATACAACACATTCTTTGCAGCAGACACATTAACGCTCCACAGTACTTTGAGATGAGTCAAAACTGCCACTAAACAAAACACCATCTCTCTCCAACAGGAACTTTAATCACCAGAGGTATCTTGGCATTTTTATTAGTGTCTGAAAACTGCAGGACACACTCCGCAGCGTGCTATTAAACCAATAAGTTATTTTTAAACATAGACCCCTCCAGGTCAGCGCCAGGTGCAGCTGCACCAGTTGCACCACTGTTAGACGGCGACCTCAGAGGAGCCCGGGAAGGGAGTCCTGACTACCCTGAGACCCACCCTCAAGTATCGTAGCCGGGCACTGGCGGGAGACTCCTCAGGAGGAGAAGTCTCGTATCGAGGATCGTACTTCGGGCACCACACGACACAGAAACAACACACCGTGCGTTCTCAGGAACCAATCTTTATCAAATAGGTTAGCACTGCAAATATGTACAAGGAGAGCGCGGGCTCAATGAGTCTCGGAAGGGATAGGGGGTAGCGGGACAGTCTTTGGCACGAAATTTCAAGGTAAGGATGTCCCCGGCGCACAGCTCACAATCCTCGAGCTGGGGGGTAGGCTGGTTGTCGTGGGGTCCGGCGGGACCAGTGGAGTCTGTGGAAGCCGCGAGTCACTCAGCGGGCTCAGGTACCAGTTCGGGGGTCTTACGATCTTCAGGGAGCCGCGAGTCACTCAGCAGGGCTCGGGAACAAGTTCGGAGGTCTTACGATCTTCGGGGAGCCGCGAGTCACTCAGCAGGGCTCAGGTACAAGTTCGGAGGTCTTACGATCTTCGGGGGGCCGCGAGTCACTCAGCAGGGCTCAGGTACAAGTTCGGAGGTCTTACGATCTTCGGGGAGCCGCGAGTCACTCAGCAGGGCTCAGGTAGTTCTAAGTTCCAGGAGCCGCGACCGCGTCAGCAGGCTCTCGTTGTTCCAGCGTCGAATCTGCCGGACAGTCCCAGAGCACCCCTTGTTATAGGTCGACCCCTCTTTGATGTCCGGAGTCTGTGCAGGTAGGGGTCTTGTCCCCTGTGGGTCGCTTGTCGGGGGTTTCCTGCCATTGTCTTTTGATCCTTTCAGGGCCGGGTCGGGAGGAGTCCCAGACACCCAGCAGGCGTGGAGCCAGCCTTCAGGGAGGCCGGAGGGCCGATCGAAACCCATCGTCCCAGGGGAGTTCAGAGGTGCGATAGAAACTGCTCCTCCCTCTCTCAACCCCTGGAAGCGTGATGTCCTCCAGCCGGAGTGGCGCCTCTAGGCCCGGGTCGCGCTGGGGTCGGGCGGCCATCTTGGTGCATGAACTGGGCACGCGGGCCCGGGGTGGCCGAAAGGAGAGAGGCCATGGACGAGGGTGTCCGGGTTGAGTGCGTGTGTTCTGGTGGAAAGGCTGGGTGAGGCCGGGGGATTGGGGCCGCCGGCACCAGGTTAGGTGGTGTGGGGACCAGTAGAGCCATGTTACGAGGCCGGGTCCAACAACCACCCTATAGCCTGCCCTGGTTTGGTACACTATAAAGTGGCTTAATACCTGTCTGGTGACAAGGCGCTATATAAACCTTTACAAAAATGAATAAAATAAAATGTATCAGGTGGTGGTTTCTAAAATCGTGATATCAGCCAGATGTTTGTAAATATGTCAAGGATTCATCTGTAAGTATCATCAGTTAGTCTTCTATGAGATTGTAAAAGTGCTGATGCCCCTTGCATGGGGTAGAAACAAATAGTCAAGCTGAACACTTTATCCTTAGCAGTGAAGTATGTGGGTTACAAGTGTCTGACACAGAGAGCTACTGTCTCACAGCACAATAGCAGTTTGTGACTGGATGACTTTCAATGCAGGCTGGCGTGGAAAGTAAACAACTGAACAGAAACAGATCGAGGAGGCCGCCTCGTGAGCCTAGCTAGACCAGACTTAAACTTGCCCTCCCCGACAAGACTGGCCTCACGCCAAAGTTTCAGTTGTCAACACTGATGAGAAGGAACACACAGCTGCTGTAATGGAATCATTGTTGGAAATTCATAACTTCAGGAAAACGGATGCCCACATTAATATTAGACACTTGAGGGAGTAATGTTTATGCACATGAGAGGCCTCTTTCTTGATTATTTTTTTTTATAATGCAGCTTTATATAGCGCGAATTCGACCCGAAGGTATTGCAGAGCTTCACATGAGCACCGGTTACGTTACATATTCAGGCACGGGGAGATTAAGTGATTTGCCCAGAATCACAGGATGTGGACACGACCCCGAGACTCGAACCTTGGTTTCCAGCACCAAAGTCGGCAATCTAGCCGTCAGACCACATCCTCTCCCCAATGAGTATATCTCATTTATGGAAGCAAAAAAGCATTTCTCTGTCCCTCATATACATGTCTACTGCAGGGCAGAATACTTAAAGGAACTATTAATACATGTGGTCCATTTCCAGAATGTCAAAGTGTCTGACGCTATTGCCAATATAATGAGCGAGGTGCAGCTGGTCTCCACACTGCACATGGCTGTACAACTGTACGGCTGTAAGGCACCCCAAGCGGGACAGAGAGACAGAATGAATGGGTCCAGAATGGTACAATACGTGCACGCATGTACCCGAAGCTTCTGGTAACGCCAAGTCTAAGCTAAAACATTTTAACTCTGTGCACCTGCACATACATGACCCCGACATATCACACATATGATAAATCACAAAAATGCAGAAAGTTTCCTTAAATGAGAGTGCCCTATGGCATCCTTTACACACATGGCATGGGCCTGCCCTGAGAACTTGAAGATCTGCGGACAAGTCGTGGGAACACTGGAGTCATGCTCTGATTTCAAAGTGTCGAAAACCGTTAGGGTTTGGCAGCAGGCCAGACAGGCCGTAGCGGGCACCGGGCTTTTCCCCGGTCGGCCGCCAGGGTGGGGGCCGTATTGCATAGCTGCAATATGGACCCCTGTAACAAAATCGGCCTAAACCGGACCCGGCAAACATCTCGCTGCACCGCCAACCCCCGGGGGCACCCGAGCACTTTGCCACGACCGGTTTTGGTTCCAAGTCCAGCCCTGTGTGGCAGTTGGTTGCTTTCCGTCTACATGGTATATGTCCAATAAAATAGAAGTCTACAACCCTTGCGAGTGGACAAGTAGGGGGGACACGTGGGTAGATGGCATCTACTCACTCTCTTCACAGGGTGAACACCGTCTACCCTGCCAACAAGTTGGACCCCAGTGAAAAATGCTGAATTCATGGACATATGCAGCGGGGCTTACACTTGTCTGCTTTCCTTCCAGCAACTTGCAAGCAGTGAGGGGACTTTGTTATTTTAACTTCCAGCTGCACCCAAAAGAAAGGTCAAATGTAATGGGCTATCAGGCCTCCTTTTGTTCGAGTATCCTGGCTGGGGGCCATCTGGAGCCTCACACCTAGATGCAAAAGCAATGGAGGGGAAACAAAGGCACAGGGTCAAGACTGATTTGCATATGGCTGGGATCAAACTGGAACGGCATGGTGAGCAAAAAAACGATGGATTTAGGCCCAGATCTCTGTACTGGGGTGAATGTATGACATTGTTCTGCATTCTGTCCATCAACTGCTGTTTTTTCATTTGTCACCCCGAGTGGGACGGGTATGCCCAGACGTGGGTCCCCTGCTTTTCATGCCACTGGAATCAAGCTATCCTGGCTGAAGAGGGGTGAAACCCAGAAACCGGTCTTAGGATGCTTGTTTCCAGTCCAGTGAGGACCTGGCTTGGCAGCTCGGGCTGGACTGTTCCCATGAGGCACAGGGTCAAGACTGATTTGCATATGGCTGGGTTCAAACTGGAACGGCATTGTGAGCATGGAACTTAAGAGAGGCACACTTTTGATTTTGTTCATTCTGAGCAAATAATAGATATGCATGCACTGTCAGATGTGCTGGTCTGTCCCAGTATTTACACAAAAAACTATTTAGATACCACTTTTTCTTTTTATTTCTTCACTTCATCCAACTGCAAGCAAACCAACTCGATTTCAACCATGCTATGAGTTGTCCATGGATGTCTTCTGGCTTGTCCGAGATGCAGCGGCTAAGTGTTGTGTCTGAAATGGGTATTCTTCTTAACTTCTCTACTGTTTTTTCACCAAGCATTGTCTTAGAATTGCTGGCAGAATCACGTTTTCTCCATCTGTAAAAGGTTTATAGTTTTTGCCTATGTGGTAGGCCATTTGGTATGAAGCTTTATAGGCATTTGCTGCGGTGGATGCCACATTTCTCACAGTTTCTTTCTGTTGGGTCATCTTGTGCAACTTCCTGGCAAAAAAATCTCTACTCTTCCCTGCTAGAGACCCATGTTTTGTATCCAAGTGACGCCTCAGTTTGGTTGGTTTCAAACTGTTGGTGGCTAAGGTCACACCACAAATCACACACTGCAGCCTAATTTCTCCAGAAACAATGATGCAGGTGAAATCGAAGTCCAAGTAGGAGACATCATATTTCCTTAGTTTTGCAACTTTTCTCTCGCCTTCCATTTCAGCCTTTTCTTTGATAACCCTACCTTCTTTTGGCATCAGGAAACGAACCATATCAAACGTTTGCTTGACCTAAGATACAAAATTGTGAACCCGCATGTTAATAAATAGCAAGCATTTGCTGTTTTCAAACACACAGCTGCAATTGTACAGCTGCATGAGGTTGAATAGGTTTTCAATCTTTGCAGTTTGAAAAAAAATATTAATACAATAATTGTTCCATGGTACATGAATAAACATTTATTCCAGCTAATCCAAGCTTTACTGTGCGCTCCAAACACAGCTGCAGCATGTCCATGCAAATACCACTGATGAGGTTGCACAATTCATTTTTTCGCAATGAAACAGTCACAGTTAAAGCCCAGTTAAAGCCCATGCCAGGATTCTAGCAACAGGAGGAATGCATGTCCTTCAGAAATAACCCTCCAGCCACCATACCAATGGACCCCGGATGCCAAGTGCTTACAGGAGAGGGATATGTTTGCTTTGACTGCTGATTACCAAGTGGGCTGTGGGGAGAAGGAAGGGCAGCCCAGAACATCCGCTCCTAGAGTGCTCAGGTAGAAGCAGGACAATGGGCAGTGTTTTACTTCCCTTCATCACCTCCCTGTCTCATATGAAGATGCAAAAAAAGCCAGAGGTACGACCAGTAGTTTGGTGTCTCTGTGAACTTTGTGTTACTACATCAGGATTCGTGGAGCTGGGTACTTGAATGAGCGCCAATCCAGGGTGGTTCTTGGAGTGATCCATGCTGCTCAGAGGGCCATTCGTGAACCATTGGGATGAGCCCAGAGGTGCTATCCAAGGCAACCAAAGTCACCTCTTCACTTGACCCTGCTTATTCTGCCAGGGACTTAAAGATCAAGGGTGCAAGGGCTAGACGTGCAAATTATGTCATGATGACCGGACTAGGAAACCAAAGCAGCCCTGGCAAATTTTGTGAGGCCAGCCCCTGTATGGTGCATAGAGAGTGCAACAAGTGAGCCTAAGCACTACAAATGGGGGGGGGGCGGTTTGCAGAGAGGGGTTCTCCCCCCAAGAAATTTGTTGGTGGAAAATGGTGCATTCTACAACACATTTGTCATTATATATTCAACTGTATAAGCTTTTAAAGCATAGTAAATGATCACCTTACTGCGCACCCGGCTACAACAATCTTTTTGGGGCTCTTCAATAATTTCCTCACTGCCAACCTCCAACAGTTTCTCTCATCTCACAATAGCTCCTCTCACACATATTTTTTATAGCACCTCTCATACCAGTGTATGGTGTTGGAGCAATTTACATTACACACACACAAATACAGAGACAATTAATCAGCCATGTGTAAATCAGTTTATAGAAAATGTTACATAAGGCAGAGGGCACTAAAAGGTGTAGGATTCACATGTCATCTACACTGGCAGCCACTCTTTAAGAATGCTTGGTCTGGAGAAGCACAAACTCATGATTCAGAACATAACACAGTGGTTAGGGCTGACTTTAAAATAAGAATGTATTTCTACCCAAACAAATCTCTTTTAGCAACATCAGGATAATGAAAGACTGGGAAAAACATAACATTCGAACCTTCACCATGTAGTTTTCATGCAGTGCTTTGATGGCAGTTCATAGCTCACTGTGCTAGATTACAATGTTATCTTGTAAACTGCACAGTAACTGCACTGTTCTAAAAAAAAGAATCTCTGACAAAAGCTGTAACCCACTGAGCTATGCACATAAAATATTGTTCTTTTATATAACAAACTCCCTTCTCTCTACAGCAGATACATCAATCTCCAGAGTTAACTTGACACTTTTATTGTTGCCCGAAAAAACTGTGAACAGACAATTATCTTTGCAGTACTTTTAGAGGTACTGCACTGCTACAAAACCGCCTCGTGCCCCTAAATATTGTGTTCAGCAGAACAGAAGACACTCCGTGGCCAAAACACACAAGGAAACACCAACTAGGATGTTGCTGCCTGCTGTCAGGTCTGGCTACCCAAGGAGCAAATAGCTATTTCACATGGCAAACATTCCAACAACTCCTGAACATTTTTTTCTTCCCACCTGCTAAACATGCCAGACGGCAGAAAACCAGGTTGAATTTAGCACATACAAACCACACCCAACTAACAAAACCAGCCCCCACCCTTCCAGCCTCCAGGCCGTGGGCTTGCATGCACACACTTTCTCTCTTCCTTTCGGGGAATCAGCGAGGCAGTGAAGGACAGAAGCTACAGCGTTGGTAGGAACCAGGAGGCGAAGGGCAGCACCCAGGAGGCGATGGGCAGCATGGTGAAGGCAGAGCAGAACCCACGAGGCGAAGGGCAGCACGGCCAAGGGCAGAACCAATGAGGCGAAGGGCAGAACCCACAAGGCGAGTAGCAGCAAGCAGGAAACAAAAGGCAGCAAACGGGAGGCTAAAGGCAGCAGTGGAGAAGCGCCACTAACAGTAAAGTATGGGCATTCTGGAGCTTTATGAAGCTAACATTTGTGGCATTTCCCTCTTCTTCAGTGCTGCTCTCCCTGTGATTGCTGCAATGTCATGGCTAATGGTTCTGGCTCATCATTGGTTGCTCTGTGTATCCTCCAGTCAGAGAGCTCCATTGGAGATTGCTGGAAAAGGGAAAAGAAATGAACATACTTTCGATGTTGGAAGGTACACAGTAGAAAGTGAGGTATTCCAGTGCAATGCGCGCCCCCCCAGAGATGTTGCCGCGCCCTCCCTCAGAGGCGAGCCCCAGAGTTAGAAGACCAGTGACCTAGAGAATTATCTCACCATTATTATTATTCCCTGAGATTTATTGGGCACACAAACATCTCTGCAGCAGGTGTCTTTGCTGCAGATCGGCGCATATAAATTCTCCCTACTTCCACGGACAGAGTAAATCTACAGTCACACGCACATACACTCATCATACGCTAGGGCCCATCACACTGACATTCATTCTATTACTCTATCCACACTGTGTATATAGGAGAAACCTACCAAATCTGCATCCAGTGCGAGGTCAATGTGACCATAAAGATATGTCTTGAGTCATGATTATAAACACAGGAAATATATTCGGAACTCAATAATTGACAAAGAAATAACCACCCGACACTGGAATTCAAACAAAGGTCATCTTTTATCTAAATTAGTTCAAATAAAAGTCAATCAATAGCAAATCATTATTCTCATAGTTACCTATTCTAGCTAAATGGGTCAGGAGAGGTCTCTCAGTAAAGTCTCCCGAGTCACCGTCCTCTCGATCAGCGTCGATCCTCTCGAGCATAGATTCAGGAAGAAGTGGCCTCAATCGCAACAGACCCTCTCTAGTCTAGTAATATTTATAAGAAAAATAACAATCTGAAAGTAACAAACAATCTCTAAACGTCCGTTGAGCCGCTGAGCAGAGCGAACAGGAAAGGATGTTGATTAGCAACATTTAGAAAATCTCCGCTCAGAAAAATCACAAAAATAAAAACACGGAAGAAGGAAACTCAAGCTAGGAAAACGATACACTCATGAATGCTCTTCCTTGGTACCATAGTGAAGCCACCGCAATTTAATCAGAGTTCATTGTGGCTTTATTCTTTTCCAAGGGCAATTGGAAGTAAGCCCGGAGCGGCTGTCCTCACGGAAACTTTTAATTCAGACAGAGGCTGTGGTCAGGTGACTTCCAACCATGTTCAGCAAGGCCTCTCGTCACATTTCAGTCACTCGAGTGCAGGCTGTAAATAGCGGCCATCTTGGTTTAGGCCAAAACGGACCATCTTAATTAAAAGAAACACAAAACAACATTACCACATCGTAATGACTATACAGTGTTAATCCCCACTAATACCCTTATGTGTATGTAATTACCTCATGTCTGCAACACAAAGAAGCATTAGAGCACGTTATTTTAAAGCGCAAACACAAAACAAATAACACTTCTGCGACACTTATTTTATTAATTTGCTCACCAATTTAGTTCACATATTAATAAAGCAACATATATGCATTCCCGCGTGTAATTTTCTCTCATTAGTAATGTTGATTAGTCAAAACTTCTAACACAGTTAATAATTAATGATTATAAATCAGTAATTTTAATCATGACAAATAACATAAACTGGAGTTTAAATCTCAATAAATTTCCAATAGAAAACCCTGCTCCAGCAATCCCCCCTTTGGTGATATATATCACCACAAAAAACCAACCCCCAAAAAAAATGTAGTCCCCATTTTTAGGAGAAATTGAAATGTCTTTTACAACACTACACACCAGACTCTCTTTCATCATCCCTCTTTGACTCCAAGTAAACACTCTCCCTCAATTCTTCTAATTCTATTTCTTGTGGGTCTCTCTTCGACCTCTTTTGTTTCTTTTCAGTATTTTACCTAATTATTTTCTTATTCCCTCCCCTGTTTTTACAACACAAACACCCTAATTTAAGTATCAATAAAGCAACAATCACACATGTCAAAGGAAATAATATTTTACCAATAATAGTACTACCTATCTTAGCAATAAAACTCTTAACAGCAACTATCTTATTAGCTAATTTAGTCCAGATACTCTCAGCTTCCAGTGGTACTAATTCTTCATGCAAATCAGTAATATTTTTGATATAGACCTTTAGATCTTTGCTTTCGTCAGGAATGTAAGTGCAACAATGTTGAACTTTCAGCATTCCACAGACTCCACCCTCTTTGGCCAATAGAATATCAAGGGCAAGTCGATTTTGCATAGACATGGCACGTACGGCAATCATCTCCGTATTTACCAAAAGAAACCCTCCAGCGGTACTTGTCGATAAGCGATCCACCACTGTTGACAGTTTCCGAATTCCATATGCATTTAATGAAATTCCCACTGCTGGAATTAAAGCACCAAAAATATCACCTACAATTTCTGACCAAGTTTCTCTCCTAAAACGTGTTAGTAGATTAATATGTTCTACATCTTCTATCCTATCTATATGGAAAATCTTTGGAAAAACCAGGCCAACATAACACGTGCCATACCAATGGTCAGGCAACCTGTAATAAGCCTTATTCCCACAAATATAATACACTCCCGGGAAAACTGGATCTTCTCCTCCCTTGAATCCCCATCCTGTTGCAATAAAGTATGTATCATGGCACTCACTAGTCCCAACAAAATAGCTATCATATTGGGATTTCCTTCTGGTAATGTATAGTTTACCCTTCTGTGGTACATCTAAAGCCAAAGTTGGACTGGCCCCATTCCTCAACTCCTTTCCCATCTCAATATCCCATATTGTCTCACTCACTTTATATTTCCCCGCCTTTTCATGCATGCCCACTCTCCTTTTCTCTACCAAGTCTAGAAAAGCCTTTTCCTCTTCTTTTAAACTGCAAGTTAAATTGTTTCTAAAAATGTAATCTAATGTTAATTCTTCTGCCTCAATAAAAATCTCACCAAAAATGTTAGCTTCTTTAGCTGGATTCAGCTTTCAATTCATAGGCAATTGCCCAAAAATGTTATCCTTGTTAGACATTTCATAATCTATTTTCCCTAACAAATAAAAAACACTACTTAGCACACTACATGAAATCCCATACGTAGCTGGTAAATGGTGATAAGTAACACCCTCTGAAACGGATGCAGGTAATTGCATACAAACGTAGCAATCCCTAACTTCCATTGTCTTCACGTATTCATACAACAACTTTGAAAAAACATTGCTAGAAAAATCATTAATTGACCTATCTTTATGTATGTAAATGTTACTACTTCTAATTGGAACTACCTTTTGTGAACTCTTCTCTATGTTAGTCATATTCTCAGTATGTATTCCAAAAGTGTCTATCGTAACCCTAAAAGTAATTAGTAAAGCTAGCACACCCCATAACAGCATTAATAATCCAGTACAGCAGCAGCACATTCTACACCATCTTTTCAAGAAGGCACATCTACTTTGATTATTTTCTGTGTTAGCCATTTAACTACTTTGGCAGTGTCTTTTGGCTTAGCCTCTACTACTCCACTACCGAATTTTAAAACTCTAAATTATTTTAAACAGCTAATTCCAAATCTTCTACTTTTCACTCTTCCCAAGTGACTCTTTTTTTTTTTTTCACTCAATTTGGATTTTCATCACTTTTCACTTCTTCTTCAGCAACATCAAATTGTATCAGATCTTCAACAACATCCTGAGCATCCGACTCTTCTCCAATATCAGTCAAGATAACTTTCAGGACTCCAACAGTTTTCTCCTCAACCACTTCTCGTACGGTCCCCTCTGGATTTCCTTGACTCTCTGCCTCTTCACCTTCAGACAGTGCCACATACGTCCATTCCGGTGACCTATACTTCTGGTTAGGTTTTCTGATTCTCTTGATCTCCTCTGGTTCTTTTGAGATCTTTTGTTTTTCACGTTTTGCCTGATTCTGACTAGACACCTCGTTCACCTGTTCAGCTTTTGATGAATTTGCTCGTGTCAGTCTGTACCTCAATCTCTTTATCCTGTTAGGCCAAAGATCTCCTCTTACACTCCTCTTTGGTCTCACTTCTTTATTATTTCTTTCTCCAATCCAAGTTCTCTTTCTCAGAACTCGACCCTCTGATTTCTCATTCTCACTCTCATCTGATTCTGTCTCATTTGCCTCTTGTCCATGAACAATTTTCTTTTGCTCCACAGTCTTTTCCACCACCGATTGAGATTTCCCTAATTCTGTCCCTCCTCGGGTCTCCGACACGCAATCTTCTTGCTGTCTACTTGTCCCTTCACCTAGCTTATCAGGAATGTTCCCTACACCTCCTCGGGGGTCTTCCGCAATCTGTCCCTCTCTATCTTCTACTGACCCTGCTTCTTCAGGTGTAATCTCAAGTGGATTTTCAACCTCCTCATCTGATTCAGGTGTAGTCTCTGTGGAATTGCTCTTTTCTCCTCTTTCTTCTCCACTGCTCGTTGGAACTTCAGGCACCCTTACAGAATCTGATCTCTCCTCTGAGACTCTCAATGTTTCTCTTGAAGCCTCTCTTGGAAAGAAAAAAGAATCACCTGACTCCCTTTCTCCTTCCCCCCTTTCAGGATTCTTTTTCCTTCTCACTGGTTCAGTTTCTGCATCATCACTGGAATCTGACTCTTCAAAATACTCTTTACCAGTCCCATCTTTCGGATTTGGAACTCTCAGAGTATGACTAGCATGAACCCAGTTCTTCACACCAGCACACTTCACTGCAGTTGTCGTAGTCAGAATGACTTGTCTTGGCCTTCCCCACCTTGGAACCAAGCAAGTTCTTCTTCTGTGCACCTTAATCCTCACCCAGTCCCCTGGACTCAGATCATGAGCTTGCTTCTTCTCAAGTGTGGTAGCGTCTTCTCCAACCTGGTGAAACACAGAATGAACTGCGTCAGCCAGGCCTTTACAGTAATCCAAAATCATGTCATCAGTTATTGTCATCAACTTGTTGACAGGCACAAATGCATGTCTCATCGCACGTCCCATCAATATTTCATGTGGACTCAACCCTGTGGTTCTATCTGGAGTAGACCTAATAGTCATTAGTACTAGAGGCAAGACATCAGGCCATTTCATTCCTGTGGCTAAACACATCTTACCAATTCGGTTTTTGAATGTGCCGTTCATCTGTTCAACGACACCAGAAGCCTCTGGTCTGTATGCACAATGTAGCTTCTGCTGTATGCTCAATGCTTCACAAATTAAACCCATGAGCTCATTGTAGAAGTGTCCACCTCTGTCTGACTCAATTGTCACTGGGAACCCGTACCTAGGAATCAACTCTCTTAACAGTAACTTTGCCACTGTTTTTTTTTTTTTTTTTTTTGAAACCGTTTATTGCAGTTTGAAAAGTTACAGGTATGGGCCTACAACCACACGGCCGGCCGCTAGAGCATCAAAAAACATATTACATGCATACAGCAAAAAGTCTCACAGCGGTGCAAAGTAGGTAAACAGGAGTAATCAATGGTGCAGGCCTCATGGCTCCATGCCCACAGTACGGTTCCATTTTCTTAAAACAAAACAACATAAACAAACCACAACCGCAGGGCAACCCTCGATCCAAAGTGACAACACGTGCTCCATAAGTGGGGGATCCAAACCAGCAGCAAAACTCTGAAGAGGGGGACGGGAGTAGATCAGGGACTGGGGGACCGCGCGCCCGCGGCCAAGGGAGGGGGGCCATCTAGGGAGACGGAGCCGGCGAGGCAGCCGGTAGCAGCGGCGGCTCACAAATACCCCCGCGGTAGGCGTTCCAGGGGCCCCAGAGTTTCATCCACGCCCCAGGCTTACCCCTCGCCACATACACCACCTTTTCACGAAACATACACCAATCCATATGCTCTTTCCAGGCCGACACCGCAGGGGGCCTCTGGGATCCCCACAATTGAGCAATATCGCGCTTAGCTATCATGTATCCCAGAGTCACCCACCGCGTCTGCGGTGCCGAATAGTCATTAGGTTCCCAGACATTCAGCAAGCATCTCCTCGCTTCAGGCAGTAGCGCGACACGCGTAACCACTCGCAGAACCCCATGCACACCACGCCAGAATCGCTCCACCTTCGGGCACTCCCACAGTATATGCATAAAAGTCGCCAACGCGCCACAGCCACGCTTACACATTCCGTCACTGGCAAAACCCATACGTAGAAGCCTTGGCCCCGTCACGTAGACCCGGTGAAGGATCTTGAGCTGGACGAAACGAAGGCGAGCCGGGATGGCCACCTCTTTCGGAGAGGCCACCGCGGAAATCCAATCCTCGTCGTCCAGCTCCAGCCCGTCGGCAACCCAAGCCTCGCGGAGACTAGTCAGCAGGCACGATCTATCGTTAATCAATTTTTTGTATATGAGGGAGATCGTGCTGTCCGGGACATGGCCATCTAGCACTCTGTCCTCCAGGGGGGAAGACTCCGGAATGGATGCAACATCCGGGAAGACGGAGCCCAGCGCATGGCGGACCTGTAGGTACCGAAAGTACTCACTGCCCTGCAGCTGAAACTCCGCCTGCAGCGTCTCAAAAGTTTTGAATCCCCCCCTCGTCCAGAGATCTCCCACCGTGCTGATTCCGATCGTGTCCCACTTCTCGAAGCCCTTCGACGTCCACAGGGAGCCCAACCTCTCAGATGCATACAACGGAGACGCCCGGGTCAAACGGTCCTTCCACCCCATAGCTGCATTAGCCGCGTGCCAGACACGCACCATGACACGCGTCGGTCCCGTCAGACGGGAGTCGGGCGCGCCAGAGTAGAGCGCGCGATTGTAGTCGCCACCGGGTAGGAGCATCTTGTCCATCTCAAATGCCGGATTCAGGGCGGGCCCGTAAAGGCCCTGATTAATTGCAGCTAGTTGGGAGGCCCAGTAATACCGTTTAATGTCCGGAAGGGCGACCCCTCCATCGTACCACGGGAGCGTCAGTTTAGCCAGAGCAATACGCGGCCTCCCGTCCCAGAACAGGCGCCGCTGGAGGCCCTCCACCTCACGAAAGTAACGTGCCGGGACCAAGTCCATGGTATTCTGGAGGGCGTAGAGGAAGCGCGGCAGGGACATCATTTTAAATAAGGCCGCTCGGCCGAGCGGCGAGAGCGGCAGACGCCGCCAGCGCACCACGTCCTCCCTCAAACGCTGGACGGGGGGCAGCAAGTTCCGCTCATAGCGGGCCTCCGGGTCAAGAGTAATATATATACCCAGGTACCGGAAACCCTGGGAGGCAGTCTGGATCGGACAGTCCCGTGGCAGGACCGGAGCCTCCCCGGAAAGCACATAGACACAGGATTTCGCCCAGTTGATGACCAGGCCTGAGTTACGACCGAAGGAGCGCAAAACATCAACCAGGACGATCAATGATTTGCGCGGGGAGGCGAGATACAAAAGGATATCGTCAGCATAGAGGGACACGCGGTCCTCATGCTCGGGGGTCCAGCGGAGGCCACGGATAGAAGGGTGCCACCGCAGCCACTCCGCCAGGGGCTCCAGGGCCAGGGCGAACAGAAGAGGCGACAGGGGACAACCCTGTCGCGTGCCCCGCCCCAGCGCGAATGGGGCCGATACTCGCCCATTCACCACCACCTGCGCCAGCGGGCCCGAATATAGCAATTTAACCCAGCTGACGAAACCCGGGCCGAACCCAAACTTCGCCAGCATCGCCCAAATATATGGCCATTCAAGCGTATCAAACGCCATGGTGGCGTCCAAGGACGCCAAGATGGCCGGCTCCCGCAAAAATGGGACACGCGCGAGCACCCCGTGTAAGCGCCGCAGATTGAGCGCCGTGTTGCGGTGTGGTATAAAGCCCGATTGGTCTTGGTGGACCAAATCGCCCACCACTCCAACCAACCGGTTGGCCAACACCTTGGCAAGGATTTTGGGCTCTGCGTTCAAAAGCGAAATCGGCCTATAGGATGTGACTCGTTCACGGGGCTTCCCCTCCTTATGGATCACCACAATTGTAGCCAGACGCTGGTCCAGCGGGAGGGAGCCCTGCGAGTGGGCCGCAAGGAACATCGCGCGCAGGTGGGGCCCCAACACATCCGGGCGTAGCTTGTATAGCTCAATGGGAATACCATTGGGGCCCATGGCCTTGCCGGATGCAACCGAGCGAATAGCCGAGGCAATTTCGTCCGAGGTGGGAGGGGCGTCCAGCGAGTCCCTATCCTCCACCGTAAGGGAGGGCAGTGCGATGTCCCGAAGCAAGGCACGGGAATCTTCCTCCGAGCAGGGAGAAACCGGGGAGTAAACTTTGCGGAAGTAATCCGCGAAGCAGGAGACAATGGCTTCCGGCTCGGTGACACACACGCCATCCACGCTCTCAATCAAAGGCACCACGCGGCTCGCTCTCTCCCTCTTATCCAACCACGCAATCAATTTGCCAGCCTTGTCACCCACATCATACAATCGCCCCTGCTGCTCTCTACTGAGGCCCCTGGCCGCCTCCGCGACGAGGGCCCGATAGGCCGCCTGCTTTAAATGCAAAACATGCAACTTGGCGTCTGTTACCCCGCTCCCCAGGTCACCCTCCAGTTCTGCAATCTCGGCCTCAACCCGGGTCACCTCCTCCCGCTCGCGCCGCCGGGCATTGGAAATAAAGGAGAGGGCCTCCCCTCTAAGAACCACCTTGAAAGCCTCCCACAGGGAGATGGCAGACGGGACCGACCCCACATTCTCATCGAAATAGCGCTGTAAGGATTTGATCAGGTCGGCACGAATGGTGGGGTCGCGCAAATACCATGCATTAATCGGGGCCACCCTGCCATCCCCCCTCGGGAAGACATCGAAATGCAACAACAATGGGGAGTGGTCTGAGATACCCCGTGCCAAATGGCGCACCTCCCCCACCCTCCCCGCATGGGCCGCCGGGACAAGGATGTAATCAAGCCGCGAGAGGCTACCATGGGCCCCCGAGTGGAAAGTGTACTGTTGCAATACAGGATGCTTCAAGCGCCAGCAATCTACCAGGCCCAGTGTGTCTAAAAGGCCGGGCAGCCACGCCTGTGCCCGGGGGAGGTCCCTAGGGGGATGGCGATCCATAGACCCAGAGGCAACCGCATTAAAGTCCCCTCCAACCACCAACAGGCCACTCGGAAGGTCCAGAAGGAGGCGCCCTAGATCCGCAAAAGTAGTGGCTTGTAACCCAGGCGGGACATAGACTGATATAAAAATAAACACTCTACCCTCCATGCGTCCCACCAGAACAGTGTAGCGTCCCCTCTTATCATGGCGCACCTCGTCAATCTCAAACGGGAGCGAGTTCTTGACCATAATACCCACCCCCCGCGAGCCCGAAGTGAAGCCGGAGTGGGCCGCCAAACGATAACCCCGCCGATTCATTGCATGAAAGGTGTTACCTATAAGGTGCGTCTCCTGCAGGAAGACAACATCCGGTGAAATGCGTTTTAAATACTGCAGGACCACACCACGCTTAATCCTATCCCCCAGGCCGTTAACATTCCATGACAACACAGTCAAATCCCTACCCCCCATCATACGTCAAAACAATCGGTCGTCCCCCACCGAGCATCTTAAGAACAATAAAACAGTTGCGGGTTTGCCCTGCGGTGCTAACAAACAACACACCCCCCCCACCCCCCGGTCCCAACAGAACTCCCCCCTCCCTGCACCCCTGCATGAGCCCAGACAGCCCCCCCAAAGTGCAGTGTGCCTGTCGCCCCATAGCTAAGTACTAACTAGTCCCCCAGAGGAGGAGGGAAGCCCCCAGCAGACCCCACCCGACCTCCATGGGAGGGGAACACACGAAAGCAATATGTGGTAAAGGAATAACGTCCCGAGCAAGGCCTATACAGTCACCCCTCAATTCTGATCCGGCGGGCCCTCCCCGCCAGCCGCGCTCCCCCCGCCCCGATCTCCAGGCAAAGTGTCCAACCAGTCCCCAGCCGCCTCGGGCCGGTCGAAGAAGTGCGTACGGCCATCCACCTCCACCCTCAGCTTAGCCGGAAAGAGCATTGAGTACTTGAGGTTTAGGTCCCTTAGGCGACGTTTAATACCAAGAAAGCTCTGTCGCTGCTTCTGGACCGCCGGAGTAAAGTCTGGGTAGAAGTGTACATCCATGTTGTCCAGCCTGACCGGTCCCTGTTGCCTGGAGGTCTGGAGGATGGCATCTCTGTCCCGAAAATTAAAAATCCGGGCAATAAGAGGCCGCGGCGGGGCACCGGTCTTAGGGCGGCCCCCGGGGACCCGGTGGGCACGCTCCACAGCAAAAAGCTTACTCAGCCCCCGGGGCTGGAGATGGGTCAGGATCAATTCTTCCACGAAGAGATCCGCCGCCTCCGCCTCTCGGCCCTCCGGCACACCAATAATACGGACATTATTCCTCCGGGCCCGACCCTCGGAATCCTCCAGTCGCCGGTCCATCAGGGCGCTCACCTGGCCAAGCCGGCGCACCTCCTTCTGGAGGGCCACCACGTCCGTCGTGAGGCTCGTTGTGGTGTGGGCCAGGGAGTCGACTCGGTCGTTTGTTTTTGACAAGTCCGCCCTCACAAGGCCCACATCCACCAGGACCGAGTCAATTTTTTGCGCCAAGGTATCGAAACGCTGGTCCACTGAGGCCTTCATCTCTGCGATGGCGCCCATGACGTCCCGGAGGGTCAGATCCACTGGATGGGCAGGTGCCTCCGTCGGGCCCACCGGGGGTGACCGCGATGTCTCCGGAGAACCCTTTTGGAGCGTGTAGCGATCCATACTATTGGCCTGGTGCGCCGTGCCACGGCGGGTTGTCTTCATCTTCGCCCGGTCGCCATCTTGTTTGGTGGACATGCTGGCCCTTCCACCGTCGTGCCAAGATCTCCAAACAGGCCGCTATACCAATTCACGGGCTCCGGGGGGGGGCGGGGGCAACCACCGATCCGCAGGGCGACCCACAGCCGGCGGGTCAGCCGGGCACTTGGACAAGACCACACCACCGCACCCCGCTCCGCAGCCCGACCCCGCTAGAAGCAAGGAGGGCGCAAAAGCGAAAGTGAAAGTGCGGGGTACGCGAGTCGCCCAGCCCCGCTCGCCGCTGTTGTTCACTTTGTCCCCGGATCGCCCCACCACTCCAATGCGGGGGGCCGGCGAGGAGAAGGCCGCAATCTTCGATCGACGCTCCCACCGGTGTTCGGGGTCCGATTCGGGCCCAAAAAACGGGTGGCGCCTCCGCTCGGGTTCCCAAACACAGTCCCCTCAACAAGGACAGGATATCGCCAGGATTAATTCAGGAGGTCGCGGAGGTCCTCGGGAGCCTCGCACCTACGCGGCCATCTTGGTTGCGCGCTAGGCCCCTCCTCTCAACTTTGCCACTGTTATTCCATCATTCCTCCTAGTCGGATAGGCCTCCACCCATCTTGAGAACAAACAGACTACCACTAGAACATACCTCAATCTGTTCACTTGGGGCATTTCAATGAAATCTATTTGCATTCTGGTAAAAGGACCTCCTTCTCTGCCTATTGTTCCTAGACTCACCACTGTCTTCTTTCCAGTATTGAACTGCTGACAAATCAAACATCTTTGACAGATGCTCTCTGCAATTAGCCTGAACTTTGCATTGTACCAGGTTTGTTTGAAGGACCTAATCATCGCATCCCTCCCCAGATGTCCCTGGCCATGATACATTCTTGCCATTGTTGATAGCATGCTATTTGGCATGACTGGTCTTCCATATCTATAGATCCAAACATGATCTGTCTCTCTTGGGGCGCAACCTGCCTTGATCCAATCTCTCATTTCCTCATCTCCTGCTTCATCTTGTAACTGTTTCACTTCATACCACGTTTCTAGGACATTAGTAAACATCACAGAACAAAAAGACATTTCCCTTTCTCGTCCTTGTCCATGAGCTGCACACTTTACAACTGCTAGTTCTTTAGGCAGCTGTATCGCCTCAAGCAACTTCCCAATCACTTCAGCATTCTTTATTGGAGTCCCACTCGACATCAAGAAACCTCTCTGTAGCCAAAGCTGGCCAAAATCATGAACCACTCCAAATCCATACTGACTATCAGTCATTACAGTCACTCTCAGATTTTTCCCAATCTTGCAAGCTTTCGTCAATGCCACCAATTCAGCCACTTGAGCAGATCTTACTCCTTTCAAAGACAAGGCTTCCATAACCTCTGAAACCTTGCACACCGCATATGCTGCACTCAGCACACCATCATCAGTTCTCAGACATGATCCATCCACAAACAACACATGATCACTCTCAGGTAATGGCAAATCTCTTATGTCTGGTCTTGGTTTTGTACAATAGTCAAGCACATCCAAACAATCATGATCAACCTCATCTCCCACATTCACATTGTCAGCATCTGGCAACAAAGTTGCTGGATTCACATTCACACATCTCTCAAGATTCATATTTGATGCTCCCAGAATAATTTTCTCATATTTAGTCAACCGACTATGTGACATGTACTGAGTTCTACTTCTGGTCAAAAGAATTGCCACATCATGAGGTACGAATACCCTTACAGGATATCCCATTATTATACCCTCACTCTGTTCCAAGCTTCTGCATGTAGCAGCTACTGCTTTCAGGCAACCTGGCAAACCCACAGCTACGGGGTCAAGTGTCGATGAGAAGTACGCAATTGGCCTTCTCAGTTGTCCATGTTTCTGAATTAACACTGAAAGTGCACAACCATTTCTCTCACTGCAGTACAACTCAAACTCCTTTTTATAGTCTGGCATTCCCAAAGCAGGAGCTTCACACATTCTGCTCTTCAACTCTTCAAATGCTGCCATTTGTTCTGCATCCAATTCCAATGGGTCTCTCACCTCACTTTTAGTCAATTTAATCAGTGGCTTTGCTATCAGGGAGAAATTACTTATCCACTGACGACAATAACCCACCATCCCCAGAAACATCCTCACTTCTCTCTGGGTCATTGGGGCTCTCATTCCTCTGATAATTTTGATCCTGTCATCAGTCACCTTTCTCAGACCTTTTTCAATATTGTGTCCAAGATAATGCACCTCTTTCTTGCAAAATTGCAATTTGGCTGGAGATACCTTTAACCCTCCATCTGCCAGATGATTCAGTAAAGCTATGGTATCTACTTCACAAGCTTCACGCGTCTTCGATGCCACAAGTAGGTCATCGATGTACTGCACTAGTACTGAGCTTTCAGGCATGATCAAACTCTCCAATGATTTCTTCAGTAACTGATTGAATATCGAAGGACTCTCTGTATACCCCTGTGGGATACGACACCATGCTAAAATATGCTGTCCAAACCGAAATGCAAAAATCGTCTGGCTGTCATGATGCAATGGAATTGAAAAGAAAGCATGACATAAATCAATTACCGTGTACCACTCAGCATCATGAGGAATCTGATACAAAATCACTGAAGGATTTGGCACAATGGGACAACATGCCACCACAATTGTGTTAACTTTTCTCAAATCTTGTACAATCCTGAACTTTCCATTAGGTTTCTTTAGCCCCATTATCGGTGAATTACACGGGCTGCTCAGTAACTCTCTCAAAACACCCTGTTGAATCATCTTGTCAATTATAGGAGTTATTCCCTCAATTATCTCTGGTGTCAATCTGTATTGTGGAATATTAGGATAAACAATCCCCTCTTTCACTGAAATCTTCACTGGATCTACATTATTCATCAATCCCACATCTTCTCCAGTAAAATCCCAAACTGCTGTCTTTACTGTGTGTCTCAACTCCTGAGGCAAATCATCTGGATTAAACACAGCATATGTACCAACAATCTCACTCTCTCTATTGTCTAGAGTCATCCTGTACAAAACATCCTCATCTGGTGTCTCAAAAGCTATTCCATCTGGAGTACAAAAAATTGTGCAGTTCATCTTTGTTGGAAATACTCCACTCCCACACCGGAAAGGGTGGTGGTAACGGGGTCTTTCCAGGACACACTGTGGTAGCTTGGCTCGAGTGGTCAGGAATCAGGCACCGTGCTAAGCATACGACATACCCATACAATAACCATGCGTGCATCCGTTCCAAAAACGACTCTACACCGTAAAAATTATGAAAATATCTCTGTTTATCTTCTTTTTCTCTTAGTTGCTGATTAAATAAATAATAACACAATCACAATATACAAGGCTTTCTAAATAGTGCAGGTCAAATAAATACTGTCTTAATGATTCAATAGATAGGGGTGATCATAAATAATAAAGGCATAAATATAAGTGCATTACATACAGGCAATTAAATATTCTGAGGCAATAAATACTGCAAACCAATAAATATTGTGCGACAATAAATACTGTGGAACAATAAATACAGTGAAGCAATAAATAGGTTAAATACAATAAATACAGTGCTCTCAATAAATAATTAAAAGCTGACAGTGACACTTATAGAATCAGATCACGTTTGAGATTACTATGGGCTGATTTGGCCCAGGCACAGCTTGTGGTTAGGTGGATGGCTTGAGGGTGGCTGCTCCCTAGCTTGGTCAAGGCTGAGGCCTAAACTGAGGTAGATCAAGGGGGGAATACTAGAGACCTGGTTCTCTCACTCTACACAACCCCTCTGAATTAGTCTCAGCTCACCCCTGGCACAGTCAATCTGGTTCCAGCACCTCTCTAACCCCTAGGGTAGTCTCTTAGGATTCCACAGGGCCTTAGGCGCCCTCTATTCCACTTACTGCCCTTTTTCTGAAGCTCCGACGCCGCTGGAGTCGTGTCGACGCCGTGAGGCGGTTCCGGTTCGATGTCGGCGGCCTCGGCACAATGTCAGTTCTTGACGACGCCGGTAGGCGGTTCCGGTTCGATGTCGGCGGCCTCGGCTCGATCTCGACCTCCGATTCGATGGCGTCGGGCAGTCTTGGCTCGATGTCAACTTCGGGCGGCTCCGGTCCGATGGCGACCTCAGTTTCAATGACGTCGGCCGGCCTTGGCTCGATGTCGACTTCCGGCGGCTCCGGAGTGCGATCCTCACTCCCGACCTCCGGTGCTCCTCTCCTCGGGTTCCGGCGACTCCGGAGTGCGACCTCACTCCCGACCTCCGGTGCTCCTCTCCTCAGGTTCCGGCGACTCCGGAGTGCGATCTCCACTCCCGACCTCCGGCACGCTTCACCTCGGTCTCCGGCGACTCCGGAGGGCGGACTTCACTCCCCCGTCGACGCCGCTCACACGACCTCGGGTGACTTCCTCCTCGACCTCTGGTACTCTCTACGACCTCTGTCGGCGCCCTCTCTCGACCTCTGGCGGCTCCGGGTACGACGTCTGCTTTTCCAGTCAGCGCCGCTTCTCCACCTCGGGCTCTGGGTCTCAGGCTTCTCGACGTCGGACTCCAGGGAAACCAGTATCCAGGTCAGGATCTTGCTGTTCTTGGATTCTAAGGCCTGTTCCTGCTGTCCAGGTCCTCAAGATGGTTTTTCTTGCTTCTTCCCACACAGGGCTCCAGGCTGGGCTCAGTCAGTAGGGACTAGTATCAAGGGTGGGTTTATGGACCCCACTCCAGGCACAAGTTTCCACCCCTGCTGCCTCACTCCTTCCTCATTCAGGTTTCTGCTGCTCACTCTTCACCAGTCAGGTGCCAACTGCCAGCTCCAACTGCCAACTCTCTGTCTTAGCTTCCCAACATTCTAAACCGCCTCCAACTGTCACAGGGCTCCAGAATGTTGCAGAAGGTTCTAGTAGGTTCCAGTGGGTGCTGGTGATGTCACAGGTGGCCACCATTTTGTGCTCCAGGCCCTCAGACAGAAGTTCTAGGGGTAGATAAAATGGCTCCCTGAATCTGCATCAACACTAAAAAGTCTGGTGGTTCCCAAAAAGGAAAAATTCTAACAGGGTTTGAGGCAAAAAGTGGGACAAAATAAATAATGATGAGGAGGGACCACCCAAAGGGCTGACAGGTCTAACACGCGTCCCCCCCAGCTGAAAGTGGGGAGAGCTACCCAACCCCTTGGGAGTTCTCATCACTAAGGCGGAAATACCTTGAGAGACCGTCTGCATTGGCGTGGTCCACTCCAGGCCGATGTTCCACCTGAAAGTCCATTCCCTGTAGGGAAATAGACCACCTCAACAACTTGGGATTCTCCCCCTTCATCTGCATCAGCCAACGAAGGGGTCTGTGGTCGGTCTGAACCAGGAAGTGCGAGCCAAACAAGTATGGCCGCAACTTCTTCAGAGCCCATACCACTGCAAAGGCTTCACGCTCTATTGCACTCCACTTCTGTTCCCTGGGAAGTAGTCTCCGGGATAGGAAGACCACGGGTTGATCCAGACCCTCTTCATTGAGTTGCGATAACACTGCCCCAATGCCATGTTCTGATGCATCTGTCTGGACAATGAACTCCTTGGAAAAGTCTGGGGCCCTTAAGACCGGGGCCTCGCACATGGCTTGCTTTAGCTTCACGAAGGCCTGCTGACAAGCCTCCGTCCAAACTACCCGTCGAGGTTGTTTCTTGGACGTGAGCTCCGTGAGGGGGGGCTACGATGGTACCGTACCCCTTCACGAAGCGGCGGTAGTATCCCGTGAGGCCCAGAAAAGCTCGGACCTCAGTCTGTGTCTTGGGGGGTTCCCAGGCCATGATGGCCTCGATCTTCGCCTGGAGGGGTTGCACCGCTCCCCTACCCACCAAGTGTCCAAGGTACACTACCGACCCCTGCCCGATCTGGCACTTGCTGGCCTTGATCGTTAACCCAGCTTGTCTCAGGGCCTGGAGAACAGCTTGCAGGTGACGCAAGTGATCCTCCCAGCTGTTACTGAAGACGGCTATGTCATCCAGATAAGCAGCAGAGAAACTCTCCATTCCGGTGAGGATCTGGTTTACCAGGCGCTGAAACGTGGCAGGTGCGTTCTTGAGCCCAAAGGGCATCACACAGAACTGGTAGTGGCCATTGGGCGTGGAGAAGGCTGACCTTTCCCTTGCTCCATCAGTCAAAGAGATCTGCCAGTACCCAGAAGTAAGGTCAAAGGTACTTAGATATTGGGCAGCTCCCAGCCGGTCAATCAATTCATCCGCCCTAGGGATCGGATGAGCATCAGTTTTGGTTACTGAATTCAGTCCCCGGTAGTCCACACAGAACCTCAGTTCCGGTTGGGCACCCGGTGGTGCAGCTTTTGGTACTAACACCACCGGACTGGACCAGGGGCTGCTAGAAGGTTCGATCACTCCTAGCTCCAGCATCTTAGTGACTTCACTGTTAATGCTGGCCTTCACCTTGTCTGACATCCGGTAGATCTTGGACTTCACAGGTGGGCTGTCTCCTGTGTCCACGTCATGGACGCACAGGTGAGTCCTACCCGGGACAAGGGAGAACAACGAAGAGTACTGCCCCAGGACCTGGCGGCAGTCCTCCTGCTGTTCAGGAGTTAGAGATGGGGAGAGAATCACTCCCTCCACCGACCCATCCTTCTCTTGAGACGCAAACAAATCTGGGAGAGGCTCGCTTTCCGCGTCCTCTGCTCCGTCAGTCACCATCATCAAGATGACTTCGGGCCTCTCATGGTGGGGTTTGAGGCGGTTGGCGTGCAGCACCCGTAGGGGCTGACGAGGGGTTTTAAGATCCACCAAGTAAGTAGCCTTACCCTTCTTCTCCAACACCTCAAAGGGTCCTGACCAGCGATCCTGGAGGGCGCTAAGCTCTCCTGGTTCGATCACCCACACCTTCTGGCCAGGCTCCAACTCCACCGGGTGAGCGTTGTTGTCATACCACGCCTTCATCACTGCTTGGCTGGCTTCCAAGTTGTCAGAAGCTTGCTTCCACAACTTAGCCATTTGGCTCCGGAAGGCCAGCATGTAGCTCACCACATCCTGGGGAAGCTTCCTGGGAGTTCTTTCCCATCCGTCTCTCACCAGGTTGAGAGGTCCACGTACAGGGTGCCCATACAGAAGCTCGAAGGGGCTGAAGCCCACTCCCTTCTGTGGCACTTCCCTGTAAGAAAAGAGTAGACAGGGTAGGAGGACGTCCCATTTCCTCCGCAGGCTTTCAGGCAGACTTCTGATCATGCCCTTCAAGGTTTTGTTAAACCTTTCCACCAGACCATTGGTCTGGGGGTGGTAAGGAGTGGTGAACCGGTATGTCACTCCACACTCCTTCCACATCGCCCGCATGTACGCTGACATGAAGTTGGTCCCCCTGTCGGACACAACTTCCTTGGGAAAACCCACTCGGGTAAAGATTCCCATCAGGGCCCTAGCCACAACAGGTGCTGTTATGGTCCTCAGAGGTATTGCCTTTGGGTACCGTGTGGCATGATCCACCAGAACCAGGATAAACCTGTGACCAGCTGTAGTAGGTGGATCTAACGGACCCACAATGTCGATGCCCACCCTTTCAAAGGGGGTGCTAACGACAGGAAGTGGTTCCAGGGGAGCTTTCAGCTTCACCCCTGTTTTCCCACTGGCTTGGCAAGACACACATGTCCGGCAGTAGGTATCGGACGACACTTTCATTTGAGGCCAATAAAAGTGTGGGACAAGACGGGCGAAGGTCTTGTCTTGCCCCAAGTGTCCTGCCAATGGGATCTCGTGAGCCAACTCCAGAAGGAAGGCTCGATAACGTTGAGGGACTACCAAGGCTCGTGACGATCCATGTAGGGGTGCCTTGGGTTCACTGTAGAGGAGGC
Organism: Triturus cristatus; assembly: GCF_964204655.1. Taxonomy (NCBI): domain Eukaryota; kingdom Metazoa; phylum Chordata; class Amphibia; order Caudata; family Salamandridae; genus Triturus; species Triturus cristatus. The sequence continues at coordinate 430,725,178 of NC_140593.1, forward strand.
CATCCTCCCAGTAAACACTGTAGTTCCCTTCAACGTTCCCTGCTGCCTGGGCTTGGGCCTGACGCCTTAGCCCCTCAAGGGTAGGGCACTCCCTCTGGCCCTGGCAGAATTCCTCCCTGGACGGGCCTCCCTCCACGTGCCACTCGGCCGGGATGGGTAGGTCCTCCAGTTTGGTAACGTCCCCCACCGCAGACTCCTGGTCCACCACCTCCGGTGGCCTATCCGTCCTACGGGGTGTGGACGCCGAGGCAGGCTCCTCCTGTCCTCGGTTCTTCCCTTGACTGGCAGCTGGCTGGGCCTTTGTTCCAGGCTCCAGCCGAAACGAACTCCCTCTCCGGGTAGTCGCGGACCTTGTGCTCACACAGGCCCAGTCAGGTGTACCCAGCATCTCAGTATGAGTCCGGTATTCCACCTCCTTCCAAGCATTGTGCTCCATGTCATTCCCCAGTAGACAATCGACTGGCATGGCAGGGCTTACGGCAACTCGAAGTGAACCTGCAACCCCCCCCCATTCAAAGGGAACCTCGGCCACTGGATAGTGGCCTGTTCTGCCGTCAGCCATCGCGGCTGGGTGGAGTACATCGGGAATTACCTGCTCTGGAGACACCAGTTGACTACGTACCACAGTCATACTGGCTCCTGTGTCTCTCAGAGCCTCCCCTCTTTGGCCGTTGATGGTGACCCACTGCCCATACTTTACGGTATTTGCGGGCACCTGGATCTTAGGAACCATCTCCCGTTCTCCCAGGGACACTAAAGTGACACCCGCCCACTCCCTTCCCTTAGTTAAGGGCATCTCCTCGCCGAGCACTACACTAGCTACTCCGGGGGTCTTTCCTCCAATGGGAGGGGGTGGTCGTTTCGGGCACTTCGCGTCTCCCTTGTAGTGTCCAACGCCACCGCACTCGTAGCAATGGACAACCCTTGGCTGCTGACTCTGGCCAGGATTAGGGTTTCTGGGTGGGTTAGCCCTAGGGGTGAATCCTGTTCCCTTCCCTTGGAAGTTATTTTGGGGGCCTTTGGAGAACTCCTTTTTCTTTTCCCCTCCCTCTTTCTTCTGGGGGGCGCCCTGTCCGGCCTTTTGAGTATCCCCTCCAGTCCCCCTTGTGGACACCCGGGTACTAGCCCAAATGTCCGCCTCCTCAGCAAGCTTCCGGGGACTGGTCAGCTTGCTATCCACCAGGTGTTGACGCAGCTCAGGGAAACATTTCTCGAGCAGGTGTTCCTTCAGTACTAGATCAAACAACCCCTCGTAGTTCCTCACTTCACTGCCCTGAATCCAACCCTCTAGTGCCTTCTTTGCATAGTCCAGGAAGTCCACCCAATTCTGTGTGCCCAGTTTGTGACTACCCCTAAACTTCTGTCTGTACTTTTCGGGTGTTAGTCCAAACTTTCTTATGAGCGCCAGTTTCATGGTGGGGTAGTGGGTCTGCTCATCCTCCTCGAGGGCCAATAATGCATCCCTACCAGCTGGAGGCATGTACTTGTACAATCCCCCTCCCCAGTACTTCTCTGGAACCCCATGGGCCCTTAACGAGACCTCATAGGCCGCTAGCCACTTGGCGATATCGTCACCCACCCCATAGCTAGCTACTATGTCCTTTGGCAGGTAGGGTTTGGGTTCCCTGGTGTACTCTCGTTCTTCGCTGCCACCGTTAGGTACAGGGTGTGCCCCGATTCTCAGGATCTGAAGATCTATCTCTTTCAGCCTTATCTCATGAGCCATCCTCTGTTCCTCCTTCTCCTTCTCCAGCCTTGCTAAGTCCCATGTGAGCTGTCTTTTCTCCCTCCGGTCTGTTAACTCCACTTCAGACAAGCCACCGCTAGAGGCACTGCTGCCCTTCCTGGAAAGTGTCCTGGGCCCTGCTGACAGGTTCCCCACCTCAGGTTGGTACAAACCAGCTCCCTCACTGTCGGGCTCTCTATCCCTGTCCTCCTCCTCAGCCTTGCTTTCCCGTCGTGCCTCCCCCCAAGCCCTTAAGCTGGTTTGGAGTGCACCCTTCTTTGCTCCTGGGGGACAATACACCCCCTCCCGCTGACAAAACTCCCTGAGTTGGGCCACAGTGTACGTTTCTAAATTCTCCAGTACAAACTCCATCTTGCCCACTCAGGTCAGAGGACAGTTATTTGCAGTAACTATGCAGGGGGTACCTTATATAATACCTCCTCCCACCACCAGAGTAAATTTGGAAAAAACAAAAACCCACAATTAGGAAGGCCGCTTTGAGAAAACTCCCGGTGTAGGCCTATGGACTACCCACAGTTATTGTTGAGTACACGTAGGCACAGCTCTATCCCACCACTGAACACCAATTATGTTGGAAATACTCCACTCCCACACCGGAAAGGGTGGTGGTAACGGGGTCTTTCCAGGACACACTGTGGTAGCTTGGCTCGAGTGGTCAGGAATCAGGCACCGTGCTAAGCATACGACATACCCATACAATAACCATGCGTGCATCCGTTCCAAAAACGACTCTACACCGTAAAAATTATGAAAACATCTCTGTTTATCTTCTTTTTCTCTTAGTTGCTGATTAAATAAATAATAACACAATCACAATATACAAGGCTTTCTAAATAGTGCAGGTCAAATAAATACTGTCTTAATGATTCAATAGATAGGGGTGATCATAAATAATAAAGGCATAAATATAAGTGCATTACATACAGGCAATTAAATATTCTGAGGCAATAAATACTGCAAACCAATAAATATTGTGCGACAATAAATACTGTGGAACAATAAATACAGTGAAGCAATAAATAGGTTAAATACAATAAATACAGTGCTCTCAATAAATAATTAAAAGCTGACAGTGACACTTATAGAATCAGATCACGTTTGAGATTACTATGGGCTGATTTGGCCCAGGCACAGCTTGTGGTTAGGTGGATGGCTTGAGGGTGGCTGCTCCCTAGCTTGGTCAAGGCTGAGGCCTAAACTGAGGTAGATCAAGGGGGGAATACTAGAGACCTGGTTCTCTCACTCTACACAACCCCTCTGAATTAGTCTCAGCTCACCCCTGGCACAGTCAATCTGGTTCCAGCACCTCTCTAACCCCTAGGGTAGTCTCTTAGGATTCCACAGGGCCTTAGGCGCCCTCTATTCCACTTACTGCCCTTTTTCTGAAGCTCCGACGCCGCTGGAGTCGTGTCGACGCCGTGAGGCGGTTCCGGTTCGATGTCGGCGGCCTCGGCACAATGTCAGTTCTTGACGACGCCGGTAGGCGGTTCCGGTTCGATGTCGGCGGCCTCGGCTCGATCTCGACCTCCGATTCGATGGCGTCGGGCAGTCTTGGCTCGATGTCGACTTCGGGCGGCTCCGGTCCGATGGCGACCTCAGTTTCGATGACGTCGGCCGGCCTTGGCTCGATGTCGACTTCCGGCGGCTCCGGAGTGCGATCCTCACTCCCGACCTCCGGTGCTCCTCTCCTCGGGTTCCGGCGACTCCGGAGTGCGACCTCACTCCCGACCTCCGGTGCTCCTCTCCTCAGGTTCCGGCGACTCCGGAGTGCGATCTCCACTCCCGACCTCCGGCACGCTTCACCTCGGTCTCCGGCGACTCCGGAGGGCGGACTTCACTCCCCCGTCGACGCCGCTCACACGACCTCGGGTGACTTCCTCCTCGACCTCTGGTACTCTCTACGACCTCCGTCGGCGCCCTCTCTCGACCTCTGGCGGCTCCGGGTACGACGTCTGCTTTTCCAGTCAGCGCCGCTTCTCCACCTCGGGCTCTGGGTCTCAGGCTTCTCGACGTCGGACTCCAGGGAAACCAGTATCCAGGTCAGGATCTTGCTGTTCTTGGATTCTAAGGCCTGTTCCTGCTGTCCAGGTCCTCAAGATGGTTTTTCTTGCTTCTTCCCACACAGGGCTCCAGGCTGGGCTCAGTCAGTAGGGACTAGTATCAAGGGTGGGTTTATGGACCCCACTCCAGGCACAAGTTTCCACCCCTGCTGCCTCACTCCTTCCTCCTTCAGGTTTCTGCTGCTCACTCTTCACCAGTCAGGTGCCAACTGCCAACTCTCTGTCTTAGCTTCCCAACATTCTAAACCGCCTCCAACTGTCACAGGGCTCCAGAATGTTGCAGAAGGTTCTAGTAGGTTCCAGTGGGTGCTGGTGATGTCACAGGTGGCCACCATTTTGTGCTCCAGGCCCTCGGACAGAAGTTCCAGGGGTAGATAAAATGGCTCCCTGAATCTGCATCAACACTAAAAAGTCTGGTGGTTCCCAAAAAGGAAAAATTCTAACAGGGTTTGAGGCAAAAAGTGGGACAAAATAAATAATGATGAGGAGGGACCACCCAAAGGGCTGACAGGTCTAACAATCTTACACAATAAGTCCCTACCTAACAAGTTCACTGGACTAGTGTCACAGACTACAAACCTGTGCATGTCTGAAAATTTCCCTATTCTTACCCTTACTGGTTCGGTAAGACGAGTCTTAATCTGTGTATTAGCTACACCAACCACTTGGATTGCTTCGTCTGAGAGAGGAAGATTTCTAATATCTGCTGACCTGACAGTTGATCTTGTCGCTCCTGTGTCTACCAAAAAAGTAACACTTTCCACATTTATTTTCCCATCTACAAATGGTCCTGCCTGGTCTATTTCTAGAGTTGCACCAAGTATGCACTCTTCCTCCTCTCTTCAGCACCGTCAATAGTCCCCTTCAGACTCACTCCCCTCATTCTTTAGCCAGTACTGCTGTATCGGGTTAGTACGTCTCGGTTTGTTTACCTGCTCATCATTGTAGAATCCCGAGTCCTGGTTATACTTTTGGGACCCTCTATTCTGCGGCAAGGGCGGTTTTGGCTCTTGGCTCTGCTGTCTGACAACCTTCTGTTGTTGTTGCTGATGATTACACCCCTCGTTCTGCACCTGTTGATTCAAGAGTTTATTCTCATTACTCACTAATGGTGGATTGGTACACTCAGATCTCCAATGCCCCAATTGTCCACAGTTGTGACAAGGGAACTTTTTCTTTGCTTCTTCTAGATTCCCCTTCCCTTTTCCTGCATATCTGGGTCTATTTCCTGGATTATTTGCTTGTTCCACCATCTGTGCTTCTTGTCTTTCAGCCACCTTCACTTGTGCCCACATTGCTTTCTCTTTCAGCTTTCTCTGTTTTGCCTCAATCTCATCACTAAAGTACTTTGCATGTCTCAAGATTTCATCAATCTTTTTACTCTGCCAATCAACTGTGTGCTCACGAATCCTTTCACTGATTTCAGGTCTCAAGCCATATACGAATCTGTATACAAAATGACTCAAATCCTTGTCACCCAGGTGTTCATCTCCACTGAACTGTTTAAAAGCCAGTATCAGCATTTCATAAAAAGCATGAACTGATTATTTCGCTACCTGATGTGTTCGATCTATCTTTACCCAGTCTGTCTCTTTTGGGGGTACCTTATTTCTCAGGAACACAATTACCTGGTCATATTTTTTCATCACCTCTGGATCTGGTGCTCCTGTTTTCGGATCTCTTGGATACTCCTTAGCAGGCCAATCTACAACTATTTTACACTCTGCCCACAAGTCTGCTGGAACAATTATATCAAACAGACTATTCAGATCAATCCACAGCACTTTTGACAATTTCACAAACCTGTCTACCTGCCTATACCACTCGACAGGCTTTTCTCTCAGTTGAGGGAAATCATTCGTAAATGACAAAATATCCTGTCTAGTCCATGGGACATGTACATATCCTCCTCCAGGAATCTCTCTCATAGGATAAGCATCCACTGTTTTTTCCTTTTCTCTCATAGGAAAAGCTGAATAAGTCCTGTCCACTGAATCTTCCCTTTTCTTGTACCATCTATCCTTCCATTTTTCCACATCACCCCATTTTCGCAATAAGGCAATCATTTCCTTAATCTGCCCTGTTCTGCCAACATCATTTAGATTTTCAATGTCCTTGTCGGTGAAATCCACCCTGTAAGGCTTCTGCAAAGCTTTTACCTTATCCATGTCCACTCCTTGTTCATTCGCTATTGCTTTTAACCTGTCATGTGAACTCTTAGCCCTCCAGGTGATACTTTTGCACATGAATAACAACTCTCCATCATGATGGTTTTTCAATATTTCTGTAGGAATTGTTCCTGCAATAAGCTCCTCTAATTCTATGCGCAACCTGGCTACATCAATTGCCTGTGAATCTTTATCCTTCTTTTGAAGAACTTTCAACCAATCATTCAAATCTTCAGCTGTTATTTCAGTAGATTTTTTCACTGCACCCACTTGTTCTGCCATCCTCTGTGGTTCCAAAATCGTTCCTCCTAAACAACCAGCATTCAATCCTGAATTAGGCTGTACATCTGATCCTCCACCACATGTGTCATGTCTCAGCTGTCTCAAATTATTTCCTCCTGTCCTCATTCTTGATTCCTCCAAAGTGCAAGAACCAAACAAACCATTCCCTACATAGGGAACTGTCAAACCATTTTCACCCATTCTTTGTTTATCAAAAATAGGCATAACCGGACCTATGGTTACAGGCACTGTAACAGCTTCTAGATTTTTCGTCAGCTCTCTAATTTTCTCAATCAGCTCAGATGTCGTTCTAGCTAATTCTCTTGTTTTCACATCACTGATCTGATTCTCTCTCTCTCGCGCTCTCTCTCTCTCCCTTTCCGTGAAAGAGCTACCACTTTTTAGATCAGGTGTCGCAATCTCAGTTTTAACAATTCGCAAAGTATCTCTTATGGGAGTAACAACTGGCGTGCTCTCTTCTGGTTCTGGTCTATATGGAGGTGGTCTCTTGTAAATCATGTCATCCAAGACCTCATCCTCATAATCATTAGCTCCATACCTTCTCACTTCTGTATCAGGCACCTTTTCTGCACCTTTCCTCCCTTCCGCTTCTTCAACAGTTCTCATAGGATATAATCCCTCTGACATACTAGCATCTCGCCATCTCCTCATTCGATCATGATGAGTTTCACGATCATATTTCCTCCCGAACATATACCTATAATTGCCTCCACTCCTCTGCTTTTCTCGCTCATGCACCTCATCTTCCCATTCCACCAACGCCTCGAATTGTGTCGGCCTTGGTCTAGGCTCTAGACACATCATCTTTTCCCGTAAATTTCTCAACACAGCCAGATTAAATGAACCATGTTCCGGGAACGCTAAAACACCATCCTCCTTAGTGTACTTAGCCCAATTGTCTAACCATATACAGGTATGATACCCATATTTCGCAACCATAAAGGATGCAGGAGTTCTTGTCGGAGGTAGCAATTCACCTTCTCTAGTTATTATGTTCTTATCCTTGTCGAACCACCTTTTAATTTTACCGAACAAGGATTTCTTTTTCTTTTCCTCCAGTTGATAATACATTTTTGCGTTCACTACAACCCTCTAGTCCTTCCCGCAACTGTACGATCTTTTTGTCCAATAACAGCGTGACTCACACCAACGCACCAATCCTGGAGCGTCTACGTCACCCTGTACTCCTTCCAATCCCTGCGTGGCTCACACCAACGCACCAATCCTAGCGCGAGCACTATTCCAATCCACCGCCCAATCACAGCGCGGTCTGTATGACGTCAGTAGTCGCTGCGGACGCTTCTGTTCTGTCTCCTGTCACTCGTCTACCCCTCCTTTACAAAACCTTCTCAGTAGACTTCGTTCCAGATTCTACAAAACCTATTAGTTACAACATATAAACATCTCCATTGTCTGCTTCGCTAACCACAGAATAGTAAAGAAAATCCTTTCTCACAAGAATCCCGCTCTTCCCTAGAACAGCGCTTACCTCTGCTCTACCACGGAACTATCACTTTCGTTAACACAGTAGCACCTCCCTCTACTCTGCCCTTCTAACATGCATCCATTAACTGTTTCCTCTAGGACTGCTCCACAGAGTCTCACAATCAATTAAATGCTCATACATTCACGCACTTTCATACCAGAAAAATGTAGCACAACCACACAGAATCCTGCCTTTCCCGAGAACAGCGAACAGTCTGTCCCACTACAGAATTATAACACACGTTAACCAAGCAGCGCTTACCTCTGCCCAGTCCTTCAGACAAGCTCAGAGAATACCTATTACTTCTCCAGCAGTAAGCTTTATCGGCAAACCTTACGGATCCCTGGGACTTAAGACCAGAGTTTTACAGATAACCTTCGCTACCATACACACTCCTTTTATACTGAAAATATGTCCCTAATAGTAACACACGACGATGTCACTGATTCCGAACCCAGACAATGTGACGCGCAACTTCAATTGTCACACGTTTTTCCTGCATACATACAGGTATTTCCAACAATCCCGTCTTTCCCGAGAGCAGCACTCACTTCCCTCTGCCCTACTACGGAACCGTCACCAGCTCCCCACGTTCCAGAAGCCGTACACACTACATATAACTCAACACGACGACTTCAACATATAGTATTAGTACATATACCAACATCAATCAATAAATCAATAAATCAAAAGCCTATGTACAAGCAATCTATCAGATCAAGACAATAATCTCAACCATCATACTGCTACCAGTATGCAGTGAAGGACAGAAGCTACAGCGTTGGTAGGAACCAGGAGGCGAAGGGCAGCACCCAGGAGGCGATGGGCAGCATGGTGAAGGCAGAGCAGAACCCACGAGGCGAAGGGCAGCACGGCCAAGGGCAGAACCAATGCGGCAAAGGGCAGAACCCACGAGGCAAAGGGCAGAACCCACGAGGCGAGCAGCAGCAAGCAGGAAACAAAAGGCAGCAAACGGGAGGCTAAAGGCAGCAGTGGAGAAGCGCCACTAACAGTAAAGTATGGGCATTCTGGAGCTTTATGAAGCTAACATTTGTGGCATTTCCCTCTTCTTCAGTGCTGCTCTCCCTGTGATTGCTGCAATGTCATGGCTAATGGTTCTGGCTCATCATTGGTTGCTCTGTGTATCCTCCAGTCAGAGAGCTCCATTGGAGATTGCTGGAAAAGGGAAAAGAAATGAACATACTTTCGATGTTGGAAGGTACACAGTAGAAAGTGAGGTATTCCAGTGCAATGCGCGCCCCCCCAGAGATGTTGCCGCGCCCTCCCTCAGAGGCGCGCCCCAGAGTTAGAAGACCAGTGACCTAGAGAATTATCTCACCATTATTATTATTCTCTGAGATTTATTGGGCACACAAACATCTCTGCAGCAGGTGTCTTTGCTGCAGATCGGCGCATATAAATTCTCCCTACTTCCACGGACAGAGTAAATCTACAGTCACACGCACATACACTCATCATACGCTAGGGCCCATCACACTGACATTCATTCTATTACTCTATCCACACTGTGTATATAGGAGAAACCTACCAAATCTGCATCCAGTGCGAGGTCAATGTGACCATAAAGATATGTCTTGAGTCATGATTATAAACACAGGAAATATATTCAGAACTCAATAATTGACAAAGAAATAACCACCCGACACTGGAATTCAAACAAAGGTCATCTTTTATCTAAATTAGTTCAAATAAAAGTCAATCAATAGCAAATCATTATTCTCATAGTTACCTATTCTAGCTAAATGGGTCAGGAGAGGTCTCTCAGTAAAGTCTCCCGAGTCACCGTCCTCTCGATCAGCGTCGATCCTCTCGAGCATAGATTCAGGAAGAAGTGGCCTCAATCGCAACAGACCCTCTCTAGTCTAGTAATATTTATAATAAAAATAACAATCTGAAAGTAACAAACAATCTCTAAACGTCCGTTGAGCCGCTGAGCAGAGCGAGCAGGAAAGGATGTTGAATAGCAACATTTAGAAAATCTCCGCTCAGAAAAATCACAAAAATAAAAACACGGAAGAAGGAAACTCAAGCTAGGAAAACGATACACTCATGAATGCTCTTCCTTGGTACCATAGTGAAGCCACCGCAATTTAATCAGAGTTCATTGTGGCTTTATTCTTTTCCAAGGGCAATTGGAAGCAAGCCCGGAGCGGCTGTCCTCACGGAAACTTTTAATTCAGACAGAGGCTGTGGTCAGGTGACTTCCAACCATGTTCAGCAAGGCCTCTCGTCACATTTCAGTCACTCGAGTGCAGGCTGTAAATAGCGGCCATCTTGGTTTAGGCCAAAACGGACCATCTTAATTAAAAGAAACACAAAACAACATTACCACATCGTAATGACTATACAGTGTTAATCCCCACTAATACCCTTATGTGTATGTAATTACCTAGCTGTCTGCAACACAAAGAAGCATTAGAGCACGTTATTTTAAAGCGCAAACACAAAACAAATAACACTTCTGCGACACTTATTTTATTAATTTGCTCACCAATTTAGTTCACATATTAATAAAGCAACATATATGCATTCCCGCGTGTAATTTTCTCTCATTAGTAATGTTGATTAGTCAAAACTTCTAACACAGTTAATAATTAATGATTATAAATCAGTAATTTTAATCATGACAAATAACATAAACTGGAGTTTAAATCTCAATAAATTTCCAATAGAAAACCCTGCTCCAGCATCTTAACCTCATATTATATTTTAAAATGCCAACTCTGCAACCAATTAAGCAAAGCAGATTCACTGCCACTTTTCTCCTTGCTGCCAATTTGTGGTACAGTTTTAAAGAATAAATATATAAGTTGAGGCCCAGTTTTTCCGAGGAATTGCGTCACTTTTTGGCACAACCCTGACGCAAAATCTCATTTAACAAATATTGTAATGCACTCAAATGTACTCCTGCTAAACATTTGTGTGAGGTCTTACGATCTGATGTCACTTCTTGTGATGTCACTTCCTGTGAGTTGATGTGTTGTGATGCCATTTCCTGTGATGCCACGTGTGATGTCAAGCGCCGAGAGTAGGGGTTAGGCACCCCACTTCTTTTTTTTTAGAACTTTTGCCCTGACTCTGGCCGTAACACTAACAAAAAGATGCCTTGCTGATAATTGGCTTAGTGCACATAGCCCCATGTCAAGGACTGTCTAAGGGATGTGGAAGAATGGACCACTGTAGAGCACTGATTAATTTGTAATAATATAAGGTCCAGAGCCCAAGATTTCGCTTAGGAGGCCACTTCAGCTTTCACTGCCCACTGCCCCTGATAGTGCTGTCAAATGCCTGTACTAGTAGTCTAGACACTCGGCTCTTTTTTATGTATATTCAATTGAACTAATGTGTTCTGCTAAAAATAGGCAGCCAGTGCCACCATCTAGTGGACTTTCATTAAAGAAAGGGCCAGCGTGAATAATTAAGTTCTGATGCCGAGCACCCGCAAACACTGGCACAAATTAAGCACTGCTGCAGAAGCATTATTCCTAAAACTTATGAGTAGAGGCTGAAAATGACAAGAAGATCTCGCAAATTAAAGGCATTTCCTACAGGCCTTGTTATAACCACAAGATGAGGCAACCCTTTTACTTAAGCTGAATGAGAATTATTATAAGTGTCATGATGCTCCAGGATGAAGGGGAAGAGAGTCACACTGGAACATACCCCTAAACAGTGAAGCATGCCTTAGCATGTCTAGACGTGACAAGTGATTCTCCCAGGATCAGCATATGGGCATTACACTGGACTCTCTATACAACACACAATCGGACAATAATGTACATATATCTACTGAAAGGTGCCTATAACCCATGACAACACTTACTAATGTTAATGATATATCCCTATTCATCTTGTTTGAATGGCTTCTGTTTGAAAAACAATAAAACAGGTTTATATATAAAAACATATGGTTGCACAAACCTCCACTAAACTGCAAGTGGGTGAACCACAGCAAAAATAAAAGAAGGAAAATGCTCAACAGGAACGAGATAGAACACTAACCGGGGCGCAAACTAAATGAGCTCACTAAGAACATAAACTAGATATGGCAAACTTCCATGGACTTCACAGTCAACATGAAGAAGGTCTCCTAGAGCAGCACAACTGCAGCACAACTACACTGATGGAAACTCAAGCAACAAAGGAACACCAAGTTTACTACTGAACCTGCCAAGTCAAGAGCAGATCACCAGACTATAAGAACTGAATACTAGAAAAACATTAATACAATCATGATACTGATGCTGCATAAAATAAATGTCCAGGATGCATGAAAACTACATGGAAGAGCCCTCTCGTCATATCTTCATGAATTAAAAGGGAAGGATACACAGATAAAAGTTGAAGAAAGCAGACATGATAGAAATGTGCGTGACAAACTTTTCACACCCTTAAAAGTAGTGCTTAATCTGTACCGGTGGCTGCAACTGGTGGCACTTCAAGGGACCGGGACTTACTGTGAAATAGGTGCAAGACAAAGTACAGTGTAATTATAAAAAAGGTTTCAATTATTGTTGGCCAGTAAACCAAATTTCAAGTAGTCATGCGAACTAGAGCAATTAAATCTTTAACTGCGGATAGGATTGAATACCCCGCCCTTAATATAGACCATCATCATGTTATTTTTGTCCTGATGAAGACCCGCACCGACTGACTAGTAGTGCATCCAACTGGGTCGAAACGTCGACAATTGCCCTGGACCAGTAATCAGAGTCTGCCTAAACTACTAATTGCTCTAGTTCGCATGACTACTTGAAATTTGGTTTACTGGCCAACAATAATTGAAACCTTTTTTATAATTACACTGTACTTTGTCTTGCACCTATTTCACTGAGCACTAAGTTACACTTTGTCACTATTTGTTATGAATTTGTATTGTGATGGCCTTTATAAATAACTGTTGAAGACAACACGTATAAATGAATGAATTTATATAAAAAACTGAAATTCTCAAAAATTTGGTTTTTGGTTCCTGTGTCACTTCTGATTCATTCAGATATCTTGTTGTATGTCTAGTAGGACATGGTTTTACCCGACAGAACCATTGTATTTTTGATATAATTCTGCCCAGGTTCTGAGGGATACTGGGTTACCCCATTGATTGCTAGAAAAAAAAAAAAAAACAGAGCAAGAGAAGGCAGCAAGGTGTAAAAGAAGCAGGAAGAGAAAGACAGGGATGTAAAGAAACGAGCATGAGTGAAGTGAAGAGACCGGGGCCTCACAATGTGAGCGCTGCAAGTGCTAATTTTATGCTGCAAGTGCTAATTTATTACACAATCTTTTCTGCATCCTCAACTACTTAGGAGAACAGTCAGTCTCATTCTGCAGCACAGTGCTGTTTTACCACCTCAGACAGTGGAAAATGTTTGCTTGGTACCGGAACTCTAAAGGCACAAACTACTTTTTGCTCAAAACGTAGCAGCATATATTGACATATCTAAAGTAAATAACATAACACAATAACAGGCAAAAACAATTAAAATACAACAGTGCACAACAAAAGAGTCAAAACATAACATAACACAACAACCACAATACAACACTACATAACATAGCAAAAACCCAGCACATAAACCAACAGGATACATCACCACCACAATAAAATAGCACACAGTAAATATGCAGAAATATTCTTGTCACACATTATCACCTCCAGAAACCCACTTTGCTAATACAGTGGGAAATGGTGTTTGCACCATGTACTGCCTTAACGTACGATCAAGAACATAAAATGCCAGCCAAAAACTTTGTGAGACATGGCCAGGAAGTGTATGGTGGTGGGAAAAAAAGTCATGAAATAGAATCAAGACCAGGTAAGACTTGGTGGCCCACATATGAGGAGAACCAGGAGTGATTATGTGAGACAAGTGGCTAATCATAAGGGCTACAGGTGCGCTGTTTTTCTGTGACTTGCATTTGCGCGACCCTGTTTGTATTTCGGTTGTGGAACAGTTGGAATATCTTTGTTTCATAAGATGAATGGCGAAGGTGTGGATACTGGGGACCAATCCCCGTCATTATTATATTCTTTTCACAGATACAGGCTCTAGCAATGGTCGTGCTTTTTTTAACAGGGAGGCGAACGCAAACAGGTTATACGCCCCTGTGACTGGTTGGTGGCTGGTATGTGGGCCCATAGCTCCAACTAGGTAATATACCTGAGTTCACAGTCATGGAATTTTTTCCGTGATTAATTGTGAATATACATATGAGTTTTTATTGGGGACATCCCGTTGAACTAAGTAAGCTGTATGTTGTCTCTTTGTGTTCGTCAGTCCTTTTTATTGTTATGTGTCCAGGGAGGTGATCTTTGACCTCTATTGCCCTGATGAATTTGCCACAAACTAATTGGCAATGAAACATGTTGGCCGTCATTAACAAGGTATTCAACATGCTGTGTTTTTAAACAGTGGGATAGACTCCTAACAAGAATAAAAAGTATATTTGTGAGTCTAACCCCTTCTTTGTCTTTGTTGGTACATTTTTTTGTGTTCCTGTTTTCACAATACACATCTCTTTTGTTGTGTGTTTGTATTTCCTTGCACTGGACACTTCACTTTTTTCTTATGAGAAAGCTATCAATGATGAAATAGACGTGGGCAAGCTGGTGAGAACCAACCAGTAGCTCCTCTGGTGGTGCGCACGTGAGATACTTTCTCTTCCTTTACACATTTTTTTCACCTACTTTTTTTCTGATATTGAGGGTGTGTGTAGAGTGAGCAAAGCTGTTTAATTAACCTCTGGACTGACCTTACACTTTCTTGTTTCCATCTTTTCTGTTGTCTTTGAAATTTTAAATATTGGTAGCACACTGGATGGGGTTATACCATATGATTCAATGGGTACTGGAGGTTTTTGATAAAGTATTCTTTCTTCCACTCATTCCAGACTACATAAGATTATGCTACATGGTGCCAGTTCTTGTTTGTTGAAATTATATTTGATTGGAGGGTGTTCTGGCACGTCTTCCCTCTGTAGCTCCTCTTTTTGATTCAAAGACTTGGTGGTCAACAATACTGGAATTCAACAGTATGGTCAGCATGCTCCTATGCCCAATTTTGGGACCCTGAATTTCCTTTACAAATTAAGAATTGCTTACACAGCCATTATAAAGGAACACTGTACACTACACTAGATGGATAGCATTAACGGGCTACACAAACTGGAAAATGCACTTAAAGACTTTCAAACACCCCTGGACACACTAGTGAAAATAATAGAGAAATTGTAGTGAAAAATATAAAATTAAGATAAATGTTTTAAGTGTATAACAAGCATGGCAATGCTAATTGGCCTGGCTTATAACCACATGTGTATCTTCAGTCACTGTTCAGTTTAGCCACTTAATAAGTCATCATGAATGCATTCTGGCATTCAATTTCGAACTCATGCATCCATTCATCCACCTACTGGCTCATTCTTCCATCTATACTTTTACCCATCCACAATAAAACAGACACATAAACTCCTGCATGCAAATGCAAGGATAAATTATTAGAATAAAAGTAGTACAAAGAATACATGCCACCACATAAACATGATGGATGTACGCTTGCAATGCAAAAGTAAACTTAAACATGGTAGAAGGAGGCCATCTTGCAATGGGAGGCCATCTTGCAATGGGAGGCCATCTTGCAATTGTATTGTACGTAGTGTATCATTGAACCGAAGTTCCAGTATAGCTGTGTCATTTTGAAGTAATGTGTTGCTTCCTGGAGTGGTAAAAGCAATGATATACTATGCACATTACCATGAAAAGGTAACTGCTCAGTAAACATCTTCCTGTGCAGCCATCTTTTATAGCTAAAGTATACAGTGCATCACTGCTGTGCTAAGCCAAGGTGGCCAAACACAATGCTTCAAAATATAGTGGTCATCTTCGAACGGTAAAACAATGACACACTATAGACAATCGAGAAAACACGATCCCTACGCTATGACACAATGGTACAACACTTATAAATATAACACTCATTAATATGAAAAGGCATCAAATGTTCATTACATTTATTTTTTTTAAAAGTATACGTGAAATTCATAAAATCAATTGTACATTTACATAAACTTAAAAACACAAAAAATAACATATACAGATTTTCACATTGATATAATTCACAACCTGTTATGAGCCCGCATAACAGAAGAAAATGGAAGACAATACACTTTGTCATAAATTACGCATCCTAACGGGTCTTATATATACGACTATGGTTGGTGATATGTATGCACCGTTATATCTACTAGCAGTCAACCACAGTTCTCCCTTGGATTGCGTTTTTTAGATGCGTCGACGCGTTTCGATGGTTATTCTTATAATTCCATCTTTATCAAGACAGGTGATAGGCTTCAGGTCCTCTTCTATTGTACAGGGACCTACATAAAGGAAATAAGTTCTATTAGACTCATCTTTATAATAAGTGTTTACAGGGAGCTCATATTGTTGTCTCTAGTTAACTCTCTTTAAGGAGTATATTCTAAAGTACATATCTACTCTTGTTATAAGTATTCATATCCATTAAAAGTAAGGTGGCGCTTCACCTGATTTATTCACTTCAATACTCCGATTTTTACTCAGTTTTCACTTGTGGGTCCACGTAGTGGAACGCTGTAGGTTTTAATTGTTTTGTGCTGCAACACAGACAATAATAACATCATTGCGTTATTTAAAGGGCATGCAGCCACTCATCCAAATTGAATTAGGAAAACACTCGATATAACTATCTACTTACTGGATGTATTCTCTATTTATCCTGACACTGGTTCTTATACTGGCAGCTGGGGGTACGTGACGCTTCTCCCTCAATGCTCCTCACCTATTTTTTTATAGAAAGGAAATAAAGGCGCTCATATTAGCGCTGCTAGCATTTGTCTCGTATTTAAAGCGTGGTATAACCACACCGGTGCCTATCAATGTTGGCGACAACTATTACTCTCGGCGAACAATGCGGTCTCACCTTGTAGCCTTAAAATCATCAGTTTCATGCAAGGTGACGGAGGTCCGTGCTACTCCTCCATTAATGTTCGTCACCTATTTTTAAGACAAAGAAAATAGACGCGCTCGTATTAGCGCCACTGGCATGTTTTCTCATATCTGACGTGTGATCTAAACATCACCATCTCAGTCGAATGCTGACGGAGAGTATTAGCTAGCCTAGCAATCTCACCTTGTGGCCTCAAACAGTCGGCTTCGTACGCGGAAGTGCTTCTCTAGTCGCTTCCCTAATTCTTGTAAAAGGTGTCTGCTTATTTGTGCGTAAAGACATCGACCCTGATTGGTTAGATTTTACACGTGGTCCGTAGCCCATGTGATCTTGATGTTACCAACGGGTTTTTTTTATAAAAGAAAACTTTATCGCTAAGTTTATTGAGAACCCTGATTACTGGCGATATATTTCCATATAATCGCTGTATTATATATATACCATTCGATCAACTCATGGTATGCGGTTGATTCCAATTCACGATGTGAGTTAGGTGCATATTCGACCAACCGAATGGAATATTCTCCTAAATGGAGACATCATGATGACATGCATTATGACAGACTTATCAATTCTTACTTAACATGACTTTACATTGTCGATTATATTGTTACAGTATCACCAAATAGCATCAAATCATTATACTGGTATTCTGTACAATCATCTCATCTACACTTGGTCGTTTTACATATACTAGCCCCTGTCTAGTATACATTTAAATATCACCAGGTCAACATAATGGTTTTGATACAATTCAAACCTTATCTATTGATCTTATTTTACATCATGTGTTGTATATCTACATAATAAACTTCACCATTTAACAGGGATGGAAGGATTTATGCAAATACAATCACAACAATCATCATTTCAAAGATGTTACTAGGATGCCGTATGTTGTTCTTGTGGTATCAGATTTTTTGTAAATTCTCCTTACTTATACCCAACATGTTGTGCCCAAAAGAAAGCCACCATTCAAATGCTGTTAAAGTGAGGGTTATAATAATCTCTTTCTCAAAATAACACAAGAACAAACGTAATCTCAGCAAAATCTATAGTATACTGGATCAATACAAAAAGGAAATGCTGTTTATTAGGTCTGCCAGTTCTTTTACGGACCAATGATACTCATCCAGTCCTCTTTTGAATTGAGACCTCTCTCCACAGTATTAAAAAAACATATGAACCATTGTTCCCTCTTTTTTCTCTTGATGTTCAAGTCACCCCCTCTTCTGTTTACTGTCACTTTTTCCAGAATAAACCACCGGATTGAATCCCAATTGTGGTTTGCTTCTAGAAAGTGATCTGTTAAGGGGGCATTGTTTTTTTTAGTTTTAATTGCAGATTTGTGCTCCAACAGGCGGATTCGTAGTTCCCTACTAGTTTCTCCCACGTACGCCAGGCCGCAGGGACAAATTAAAAAATAAACTACATTCCTGCTTCTACAATGTTCTCATTCAGACGTAACAAAACCTTACGTAATGCATTGGTAAGGACATATGAAAATAAACAAGACTCCCAAACCACCATGAAGGGAGATAAAGCTATAGGCAATTACAAATGTGGAACTTGTTCCATTTGCCCCCAATGCCTTGAGGCGAAAAACCTTACCCACAACAACAAAACAATTTGGGCCAGCAGCTTTAACAACTGTAGAAGCAGGAATGTAGTTTATTTTTTAATTTGTCCCTGCGGCCTGGCGTACGTGGGAGAAACTAGTAGGGAACTACGAATCCGCCTGTTGGAGCACAAATCTGCAATTAAAACTAAAAAAACCAATGCCCCCTTAACAGATCACTTTCTAGAAGCAAACCACAATTGGGATTCAATCCGGTGGTTTATTCTGGAAAAAGTGACAGTAAACAGAAGAGGGGGTGACTTGAACATCAAGAGAAAAAAGAGGGAACAATGGTTCATATGTTTTTTTAATACTGTGGAGAGAGGTCTCAATTCAAAAGAGGACTGGATGAGTATCATTGGTCCGTAAAAGAACTGGCAGACCTAATAAACAGCATTTCCTTTTTGTATTGATCCAGTATACTATAGATTTTGCTGAGATTACGTTTGTTCTTGTGTTATTTTGAGAAAGAGATTATTATAACCCTCACTTTAACAGCATTTGAATGGTGGCTTTCTTTTGGGCACAACATGTTGGGTATAAGTAAGGAGAATTTACAAAAAATCTGATACCACAAGAACAACATACGGCATCCTAGTAACATCTTTGAAATGATGATTGTTGTGATTGTATTTGCATAAATCCTTCCATCCCTGTTAAATGGTGAAGTTTATTATGTAGATATACAACACATGATGTAAAATAAGATCAATAGATAAGGTTTGAATTGTATCAAAACCATTATGTTGACCTGGTGATATTTAAATGTATACTAGACAGGGGCTAGTATATGTAAAACGACCAAGTGTAGATGAGATGATTGTACAGAATACCAGTATAATGATTTGATGCTATTTGGTGATACTGTAACAATATAATCGACAATGTAAAGTCATGTTAAGTAAGAATTGATAAGTCTGTCATAATGCATGTCATCATGATGTCTCCATTTAGGAGAATATTCCATTCGGTTGGTCGAATATGCACCTAACTCACATCGTGAATTGGAATCAACAGCATACCATGAGTTGATCGAATGGTATATATATAATACAGCGATTATATGGAAATATATCGCCAGTAATCAGGGTTCTCAATAAACTTAGCGATAAAGTTTTCTTTTATAAAAAAACCCCGTTGGTAACATCAAGATCACATGGGCTACGGACCACGTGTAAAATCTAACCAATCAGGGTCGATGTCTTTACGCACAAATAAGCAGACACCTTTTACAAGAATTAGGGAAGCGACTAGAGAAGCACTTCCGCGTACGAAGCCGACTGTTTGAGGCCACAAGGTGAGATTGCTAGGCTAGCTAATACTCTCCGTCAGCATTCGACTGAGATGGTGATGTTTAGATCACACGTCAGATATGAGAAAACATGCCAGTGGCGCTAATACGAGCGCGTCTATTTTCTTTGTCTTAAAAATAGGTGACGAACATTAAGGGAGGAGTAGCACGGACCTCCGTCACCTTGCATGAAACTGATGATTTTAAGGCCACAAGGTGAGACCGCATTGTTCGCCGAGAGTAATAGTTGTCGCCAACATTGATAGGCACCGGTGTGGTTATACCACGCTTTAAATACGAGACAAATGCTAGCAGCGCTAATATGAGCGCCTTTATTTCCTTTCTATAAAAAAATAGGTGAGGAGCATTGAGGGAGAAGCGTCACGTACCCCCAGCTGCCAGTATAAGAACCAGTGTCAGGATAAATAGAGAATACATCCAGTAAGTAGATAGTTATATCGAGTGTTTTCCTAATTCAATTTGGATGAGTGGCTGCATGCCCTTTAAATAACGCAATGATGTTATTATTGTCTGTGTTGCAGCACAAAACAATTAAAACCTACAGCGTTCCACTACGTGGACCCACAAGTGAAAACTGAGTAAAAATCGGAGTATTGAAGTGAATAAATCAGGTGAAGCGCCACCTTACTTTTAATGGATATGAATACTTATAACAAGAGTAGATATGTACTTTAGAATATACTCCTTAAAGAGAGTTAACTAGAGACAACAATATGAGCTCCCTGTAAACACTTATTATAAAGATGAGTCTAATAGAACTTATTTCCTTTATGTAGGTCCCTGTACAATAGAAGAGGACCTGAAGCCTATCACCTGTCTTGATAAAGATGGAATTATAAGAATAACCATCGAAACGCGTCGACGCATCTAAAAAACGCAATCCAAGGGAGAACTGTGGTTGACTGCTAGTAGATATAACGGTGCATACATATCACCAACCATAGTCGTATATATAAGACCCGTTAGGATGCGTAATTTATGACAAAGTGTATTGTCTTCCATTTTCTTCTGTTATGCGGGATCATAACAGGTTGTGAATTATATCAATGTGAAAATCTGTATATGTTATTTTTTGTGTTTTTAAGTTTATGTAAATGTACAATTGATTTTATGAATTTCACGTATACTTTTAAAAAAAATAAATGTAATGAACATTTGATGCCTTTTCATATTAATGAGTGTTATATTTATAAGTGTTGTACCATTGTGTCATAGCGTAGGGATCGTGTTTTCTCGAGTGTGATAAGTACCCCATTCCCTTCAAAAGACAAGGGGTCTCTCTCGGTCATTTATACAAAAAAAAACACTATAGACAATACCATTCCAAGAAAGCCATACTCAGAGATAGTGCCCACACAGGATGCAGCACACTGCAAATGAAATGAGGCGCAAGAGAGCAGCCCAGTAGGACTGCCTGGGAGCTGTAGGACGCTTAAAAAAGGAGAACAAAAGAAATGAAAGCGTACCTATAGAAGGAAAATGGCAAAATAAATGATAAGCAACAATCCCAGACAAAGAAGAACACACATTTTCAGGCAGGTGTGCACATGAGATCAGGACAAAGGGCATTGCTCACAGGGCAATAGGATTAATGGCGAAATTAACGAACCAATTGTCCATAGTAGTATACTGTCATGAGAAGGAGCAGAATAGTCTCTGATTTTATATAAATGTATGTAGAGTTAATGCTTAAGAAGGTCTAACAAGGATTAGAACTTCAAGGGTTTATCAGACCATCAAAGGGTTTATCAGAGGAGGCAACCAAACCCCATGTTTACTAAATTAATCTGTGAGTTTCCATGGAACAATATTCCAGTCTACATCCTTTAACACAGTGTCATAACAATACACACACAATAGGCTATTGAATTAAGTAAGTCAGGCCTACTACCTTTGTTATAACTTTTTATATTAAACAGATCAGACTTATGGCATTTGACATTAATAGTTCCATTGAACTAGTCAAGCCTAAAGCCTTCATCACTGGCTTAATGCTTAACGGACAGAGGCCTGCTGTATTGCACATAAGCTGGCAACCATCAGGGACAGTCATACAATTTCATATATATTTAAAAATACAGTTGGGAAAAAAATAGACACCCCGTGGTAAAATGTTCTGACAATGATTATCACGCTGCAATTCTACAGCTCCAAGTGTTTGTCAAATGGGGTAACAGCACCAAAACCGTTGCCTACAACCGCAATCGGTGAGATTCCATGTAACAAAACACCAGTCCAGTGCAAATTACATGCTGTAATGACAGCCTACTCTTAAAGGACTATTGGCATTAACAAACACTTTTTACAATAAATTGGTCAGCTTTACTGCCTTAGTCCTAATTTTTCCTAAAAAACCTATCAGTCCTGTGGCATCTGACATACCTTCTTCAAAGAACCATTCAGCCCTACAGCATTTATCATTACCTTGTCAACATAACCAGTCAAGGTTACTGAATTCTTCATAAACCTTTCTACAAGGCAGCCCTCAACCCTAAAATATATCTATATGTGCTCAAAATTGCAGTTGGCAAACCATATTCAACCCTTTCTAAGAGAGTTATTAATGCTTATGAAAGTGGAAATCTTCTACTTGCACGGTATGTGGGAGAAGTAAACCAGAAGGGGAAACCAATGCCTACTACAGTGGAATGCTTGTATGGCATTACCTGTCTCTAGAATGTAATAAGGTATAATAGCAATCCACACTTAAAGTTATATTAGCTTTAACATATTATTTTCACAATAAGTCAGGCCTACTCTGTTTGTAGTAAACTTTAAAAAAAAGAGATAAGTCCTGAAGCTTCCGAGGTAACATTTTTAAATTAACCAATCACGCCAATAGCCTTTATCAAAGGCTTGACAGGCCAACTGTATTCAACATAACCTTTTCTGCAAAGCAACTATGAGTGGGCAGTCAAGAAATTATAAATATGAACAAAATTATCTTTGGCATAACTATGTACAACGCTTCCTTAAACAGCATAGCAAGGAATCTCAAAGTACAAATACTATTCTATCCTTAGAGTTTGTCACGGGGGGTAACCAACAGAAAACACCTATGTATTACAGTAATCTGTGATAGTACCTGTAAGAAAATGCCAGTCTACAAGCTATAACACAGGATGATGACAATCTACCCTTAAAAGCCTCTTGGCTTCCCCCACCCACTTGCCCCTCAATTGCTTCCCACACACCCACTCATCCGTTAACCCCCACACCAACCACTTTGGTCTTTCTTTTTTTCAATATTTTCTTTATTTATTTATTGATTGGGGGTGGGAAGACCAGGCAATAAATTGCTGCTTGCGCCTTCAGCTTACTTTATTTACCAATCCATCTTGGATCGGTCGATAAAAACAAGTGGCATCGCATCATTTTGTAGGCACAACATCACTCTTTTTTTTGTACTTTTTTTTTTTGGGCCTTGCTGCATAGCATCTTGCAGGTGCTGTATAACATGGCTAAAGGGCATTGGCAAAGAGAATAGGTCCTGAAGATAGGACCAATTGGCTTTGCTAATGCTTGTTTCAACTTAAAACCCTGTTGTTTTTGCTGGGCATCCAAAACCACTGTCGGCCATCCTGCTTACAGCACGCTCCAGCGTCCTTGAGTGGCTTCACCTTTAGGCGCAGGGTGCAACTTGTAGCTCCATCTGCATGGTGCAGCTGCAATGCTAGCCCCAAGGACTAGCAACAAATGCGCAACTACTGACATGGAGCAAGTTGAGTCCCATTACTCGTTGCAGCATAATGTTATATCAGATTTTTAAATAATAAAGAAACTGTGCTTTGCAATCCTACAGTTAGTATGGTGAGTCAGTGGCATAACAAGGTCAGGTGGTATCCGGTGCGGAAAATTTCTTGCCACCCCCGGCTTGACAAAATGGCAAAAATATGCACACACCGCACCCTTCTTCCCGCGCCCCTGTGGTGAGTACGCCCATGAATGACCTAGCAGTCAACCAAGGAAGGTTCACCGACCCCTGGATTACTAATGACACAGAAAAAAAAATACATAACTGTCTTGTCTGGCAGTACCCAACAGAAAGTTGCATATAACAAAGTATTGATATAAGCAGAGTCAGATAATAAACAAAATGAACCACAAATCATTGTTTTTCAGACAAAATATAAATTAACAATCAACCAATGCCGGTCTACGTGAAATATGGAAAATACTTAACAGTTTAGCAACGACAAACAACTAAGAATTACATTCAGAATTTCCTCAGGGAAATTCAAGGAAGATGCGAAATGCTCCACTTCAAAAAAGCCACACACATATTCTATAGCCGAATAACAACGATCCCATGTTTGAACCCTCTAGTGGCAGCGTATAGGACAATGTAACGGGGTTGCTAAGTCTATGCTCCATTATAGCAGCAAACCTAGGTATATAACAAGGTCATGATTATGAATCATGCAGAGCGGAATTACTGAAGGGATGCCTGATTCAGGGTGCGCTGGTGTTCCTGCAACTTGTTCTCCCAACAGTGGGAACACCGGACCAGATATTTCTAGGTGGTAATTTTGCCCAGAGAATACAGTGCTCCCCTCTGTTAGAACATAACCTTTGCTTTCTTTCCCCCTCTCCCCCACCCAGTGCTTAATTTGAGCTGGTGGTTGAAGGTGGGGCCCGCCGGCACTCATTTTTGGGGATTGGCACTTATTTTTCCTCATCAGACTTTTTGCGACGGCAAGAGAGGGAAAAAATACAGAATTGAGAAAGAAGCAAGAGAAAGAGGAAAAAAACACATCACCAAGGAACAAAGCGGGAACCTGCAAGAGTGAGATAAAGAGGAAGGCAGTGTCTGGCAGTGAATTTAAGAGGGCTGAGGTGGATTACGGACTACGCAGCATTGGTATTCGACGCGCTCACATTTAATATTGCTAACCAGCTTCTAAGCAGAGATTTAGGCACTGGCACTCATTGTTTGACAAATTGAGGACTGTCCCCAACCACCTCTGAGGCAGAAGCATACATTTACCAATGGCTCAGAGCAGACAGTAAGGGCCAGATTACGAGTTTGGCGGTGTGGCGCTGGGTCCGCCCTGCCGCCACACCGCCAAACCTGTGGTGAGATTGCCCGACAGATTCCTCCTGTCTGGTTGTCTTTCCCCTAAAAACGGGCACCGCAATGGGAATTGCAACAACAGTTCCTGCACGGCATGGACTAATCAGTCCATGCCGTGTAGGAACTCGTGTGCAGGCACATGCTGGGCTCCTCTGTGTGCATCCACAGGGCACAGAGGCACCATGGGGCCATGTAGGACCCCCTTTGTTTCCTCTCTGCCAAGGTCTACATGAAAGAGGAACCGCCATGTAAACCCCGGTGGAGAGGAAACTCATAACATGCTTGGCGGGAATGCAGCAGTCCCGCCAAGCATATGGATGCCTCTTCGCCGCAGCAGCACCACTGGGGAATGGCGGTTTCCTAGCAGCTGTGGCAGGATGTGGCAGTCTCACCACCGATCTCATAAGATGGCGGTAGGGAGACTACCACCGCCGCGCCCTCGCAACTGTAATGAGCCCATGAATGTATGCATTGAATCCAAGGGATTGGGATTTCTGTGCCGTGCTTTGACCTGTAAATCCAGTTCCATGTGGTAATTCTCCATTCCATGGCACTTAACTTGTAATTGTATGATACTGGCCCAGATGTTCCACATAGTAATGGTAAGTCTGCATGCACATTTGTCACTCCCCCAGTACGGTGCAATTCTGAATCAGACCCTAAGTGGGTTACTATCCCAACAGAAAACATAGACTTGCATAATGCCGATTGAGCAGACCTACGAAAAGAAGACCTTCGTATGTAACAGTCTGAGACACACACCTCTCTGATGAGGACCAGGGACACAGAAGATCTGGCATAAATGACAGCCCATCATAGAAACAGTATCCAATGGGAAAGACAACTGAAGGCACACATCAGAATGAAATGTTACAGCCTTCAGAAGAGGTACTACACGCTAGGGAACATACACTCACTGTGGAGACCGAGTCATATGCAAGTAGCGACCTGATACAAGGTCTGCCATGACAGAGTGGATCTTAGATGATGGATGAACAGCCGGAGCAAGTCTGGGTCTGTCAGCAGAGCGACCTACGCCTTTCAGACGATGAGATATACTTCCTTGTCAGTGTCACATATCTGGGGGACACTGTCAGTACCTTCAAGAATTTACCTCAATGATCCTTTACTTTGAAAACCTAAAAACGACAACAAGACCCACATCCTGCAGGAAGAAAACTCTGAGCCAGCAGAGAACTTGGCAGCGTCTGACATCCGTGGAGAGGCAAATATCTTTATGACAATAACTGTGCACCAGTGAAGATTTGGCAGCAGATGTAAATCACACATGTTGGCATTGAAGGACTATTTAATTAAATCACAGTATTTCATTGAGAGAAAGAGTTGGCAGAGGAGTTTCATACAAGATCCTTAACTTCACGAAGCTAGATGAGCACAGGATCAGCATCCTCCTCGGAGAAGAAACCGAGGTGACAGGAGAGGCAGCGAATCTAAAGACTTACGCAACACTGTACCAGGACCTATGAACCTGCCAGGGGCACAACTAGTCCAGAACTTCAGGGGGGGCTAACAGGGGTGGTCAGCATGCCTCGTGGGTGGGATTTCGGGAGTGGGCGCGGTGGGTAGCGGGGGTGTAGCGCGGAGTGGGGGTCTCGCGAGGGGGACCAAAAAAACGTACCTTTCTGCCAGTCTGGTATCACGTCTCTGCTCCTGCTCTCCTGCTTCTGATTTCAGGAACAGGAACAGGAAGCAGGCAGCCAGGCTCCCTCCTCTAAGCCAATCACAAATTGGTCTGAGGGCCATGACATGGTGCTCAGCCAGGGGCTGTAAAGGTGAGCATGTTCTCCACACAGGCTGTAATGCAGCCTGCATGGAGAAGGGCAGAGTGCGCATGACTGTTTGGGTGGCCCAAGAGGGCCAACCAAACAGGTATTGCGCACTTGGGAGTGGGCATACTACTCCTACCCTGCCCTGCTCCCTGAGCAGACAAGCCCCAACCACCCACCCGCCCACAAAGGAACCATAAAGTGATAAAAACTTAAAGTTATTATCATTTTATATTTCCTTTCCACTGCTCGAAAGCAGTTGGGTGGCGCTCCACTGCCACAGCGGAGGAGCCGCCACTGAGGACTAACACTCCCGGCCAGGGCTGGCCCAAGCACTGGTCGCACACGGTGCAACAGTCTTTTCTGGTGCCCGCTCCCCCATTTTCTCCTTCTCCATAAATTCCCTCACTACCACTCACCAACAATGCACCTCATCTGTCTATAGCACCTTTCTGACAAACATTTAATTTTTTTATAGCGCTACTCTTAGTTTACTCACACTCAGTTCAGTGATGTGCATGGTACACATTCTTTGTAGCAGGCAAATAAACCCTCTGCACTGTGTGGGTGGCAGAAGTGCCCATGTGAGTGCATGGTGAGCGATGCGACTGTGTGAGAGTAGGGTAAGAGTTACTGAAGGGTGAGTGAGGTAACCATATGAATTTGGGTGCAGATGTAAGTG
Organism: Triturus cristatus; assembly: GCF_964204655.1. Classification (NCBI taxonomy): domain Eukaryota; kingdom Metazoa; phylum Chordata; class Amphibia; order Caudata; family Salamandridae; genus Triturus; species Triturus cristatus. Next base: position 430,752,417 of record NC_140593.1, read on the forward strand.
CAGAGTGGGACAAATTAATGCATGGTTAGTGATGGACTTGTTTGAGTGAAATTGCAGATGAGCAGTGAGGGAGGCATGTGAGTGAAGTGTCACATGAGTTCAGGATAAGTAGTGTACTCATGTGACTACAGGGTTAGGTACAGGGTGAACAGCGCAAATGCATTGTGAGTGCAGAGTGATCAATGTAAGTGCAGGGTGAGCGGGTGAATGGTGTGAGTGCATGGTGTTCAGTGTGAGTGCATTGTGATCGCTGTGAGTGCAGGGTGAGCGTGAAAGTGAAGGGCCAGAATGAGAAGTGTGTCTGGGAAAGCACCCTGCATTGAGACAACACTTGAAGTAATTCAGCATGTTATTGACGGCGGCGTAGGATATAAGATACAAGTTAAACTATTGCTATTATGGCATTAATCAGGGATCAAGGGTGGAGGAAATAAATAATGTGCTGATCCTGCAACAACCTTCCAGACTTACGATTAGGGTTGCCAGCTCAGTATTTTGATGTCTCAGACGGTACAAAAATAAACAGTCACCTAAAGCCCTATTTTCAGCACTTATCTGTGCATACTTCGAACAGGAAGTATAAATAGCACTTTTAATTGTGTTCTAGGACTGCCTAAATGATCCATGACCCGGGCTGAGACACACGAGGGGGGGGGGGGGGGGGCTTAAGCCCTTTCAACCCAATGGGCGTTGCGCGCCTGGAACCTTCAGAGATTTGGCAATACTTGTAAGCCACGAGAAATGCTAAAGAAGCACTGCCAAATAGAAAACTGGATAGAGACAGAGAGAGGGAGTAAAAAAAAGCGAGGGAGAAAAAGAAACAGTGGCAGACAGAATGGAAGAGTGAGAGAGAGAAGATGTTGGTGAAACAGAAAAGTAGGGAGTGAGAAAGGGAGGAAAAAGGGGCTACAGTGAGAAAAGTTGAGGGACGCACTATGTGAGGGGGGTAGAAAGAAAGTAGGCCAAAGAGAGAGAGGAAAAGTGACGTATTAGAGAGGAATAAAAACAAGTACTTCTTTTGTGATACTGGTTGCCAGTGGTCGACTGGATGAATTACTTTTATTCATCAGACTTAGACTCACTGCAAGAGTGACAAAGCCAAAAATGGAAGAAAGAGGAAATAAAAGATGGGAAAATACTGACAAAGGAATTCAGTTTGGATACAAAGAAGTGCAAGAATGCAATAGAGACAGGAAGTGTAGAGCGATGGTAGAGGTATGAGGTTGACTCCAGACTAGGCAGCCTTGGTAATCAGCACAAATTTGAAAGAGCCAGCAACAAGCTGTGGGTCCTCTATCTATCTATCTATCTATCTATCTATCTATCTATCTATCTATCTATCTATCTATCTATCTATCTATCTATCTATCTATCTATCTATCTATCTATCTATCTATCTATCTATCTATCTATCTATCTATCTATCTATCTATCTATCTATCTATCTATCTAGAGTAAGAGAGGTGGACAGGCAATAAAGAGATGGTGATTGAGCTCCTTTTCTTTTTTGCACACAAACTCTGACTGTGACATCTGCTCCCCCCGCTCCCCCAAGTCCTCCCTTCTCCATAGACACATTCAGTCCCTTCCACCCACACACAGTGAAAGACACTTCATGGAAACCCATGCTACTCTCTACCTCCCAACGCACAATTTGTGCTATAGAGATTTAGATTCACAGACCACAGAAGAGGAGTACTCGGAGGCGGGGTGTTCATATGACAGCTCCCCCCGGGGTGTTTTGGGTGAGTGGCGCGGTCCAGGACAGGGTGGGTGGGCTTGGTCTAGTTAGGTCAGGGGTGTGGTTTGCAGGGCAGTTAGGGTACAGGTCAGTGGCTGAGGAGTCCCCTTCCTGGTTAAGCTGGTGATCCTGAGAGTGGGATAGTGCTTTGCCTACTCTCGCTGCCCTCCCTCTCTTTTTCTAGGTCTGGGGAAAAGATGGAAATGGGAGTTTCTGTGTACTTCTTCATTTTGTAAGGTTCATAGTGGTCACTTTGTTAGATCTGGCAGGTTGGTCAGCTGTGTTTTGCTGCTGCTGTAGGATAAGCCGTGGCAGTACAAGACAGCACGGATGCACCAGTCCCAAAGGGCTGGGGCGTTGTCAGTGGCATAGCAAGGTCAGGTGGTACCCGGTGCGAAAAATTTCTTGTCACCCCTGGCTTGACAAAATGGCAAAAATATGTGTTTTAAACACATATTTTTTCCATTTTGTCAAGCGGGGGTGACAGGTATCATCACTGAGGGGGGGGGGTGACAAAATGGCAAAAATATGTGTTTAAAACACATATTTTTGCCATTGTGTCACCCACCTCAGTGATGACACCCGGGGCGGTCCGCACCCACCGCACCCCCTTCCTATGCCCCTGAGCGTTGTCGAGTCAATACTTGCAGCTGGGGGTGGTCGAGGGGCAAGAAGAAGAGGTATCCAGCAATGACATCAAGAAAGGATCATTAGAGATGTTTAAGAAATGGCACATACACCCAAAATTGTTGTTATATTCAAAAGGATGGTTGTCGGAGAGGAGGCATAATTGGAGTGGATGGTCGGAGCAACTGACAACTGGGGGAGGTTTAAGGGTGGTTATTGAAAACTGATGCATTAGAGAGGGGGCATTCTTTTTAAAATTGTAATGTTTTGAAAGCTAACTTGCAGACCTGTCATAATAAAGCGGCCTTTTACTCTCACATTTCGAGTTTAGACTTCCTCCTGTGGCATTTCGCCCACTGCTGTTTTGAAGTTTCTTTAAACCCACTCCTCCATGTTTACAGGAGGTCACATGACTGTCTTGCATTATCAGCCGCGTGAGTGTGCACCATTATTTTCCAGGAAAGACGGGGCTCTGCCAGTGGACGCCAAGAATTAGCGGGCATTCGATTAGATTAGCTCTGACAGATGTATTCTCAGTCTGCAAACAAGCAGCTCATTAGAAGCTTAGGAGGAGGGCTTCAAGGGCCGGTGCCAAGGGAGTAATAACAACATTTCGAGACCAACTGCTTCCTCTCTGTTTAATTGGCATGTTTGGGTCTGTTCATAACTCAGTCTGTGAAACAGAAGCTGCTTGCTTACCACCCGTGTGCATCTATCTATGTAAACATCAAACCAGCTGGATATTCTTTATTTAATTATGGTGTCTGCAAATGCTCAGGATGTTGTTTGTGTCTGAGACAATAGGTAAACTGTGCCAACAAGGACAAACCATTTTCTGCCATTTACAGAGTGCGTATCAAAAGCCCTGAATGCAGCCAGCCCCAGCAGAATGCTGTAAATGCCTGATATTAGGGCTGGTCTGGCCGTAGCAGGCACCGGGTGTTTTCCCGGTGGGTCAGAAGGGTGGGGGACGGTTTTCGAGTGGTGGGGGCCTGTTTTGCAGCACTGCTGTAATATCGGCCCAGTGTAACAAAAGCGGCAACAGTGCTAAAGCAGCCGGCAGCAGTACTAAAATGACAGCAGTGCTTCTCACTAGCTCCCCCTCTCCCTTCCCCCCCCATACGGCCGGTCCAGCTGAATGCAAAGGGCAGATTTGTGTTCCCAGTCCGGCCCGGCCTTAGAGCTAGAGGTGGTTGAGCCAATGAATTAACTGGGCGAGCCGAGGCACAGCCGTGCTAAGAGTGTGCTTGGCTCTTAGCTCCCGGGCAAGATTCTAGCCCTGAAAATGTTTGCCATGTGAATCATACCACAAACATCCTGTAAAATATGTTCAGTTCAGTTCAAATAGATTTATTCGACAACATGTATCATAAAAGCATTATTTGACATTCATACAATAAAACAATATATGATCAGTGATAAAAAAGATCTTTTAGATACAAAAGTTTGTTTAAAAAATATCTTGGCATGACAATATTAGCAGCGTGTTAAAATACAAAGCATAAAACAAGTTTCACTAAAAACTTTAGTCTACGAAGAATATGTACATGTCGCTTTCTACGAGTGCCTTCCACCCCAGGTACTCAATAGTTACAATAAAAATACAGAAAAAGGAAAGATTAAAGGGCATAGTCCATCACAGTAATCAGTACATAAAGTGCTAGTGCTATATCCATCATAAGCGGTATTCAAAAATTATAGAGCGACCCAATGTAATCTGTGGTTTTAGCACATATTATGTAACACAGCTTTTTTAACTGCCGCTAGAGTCACAATTGCCTAAATTGAAGTCACACCATGTAGGGCTTTGATTCTAACTAACCAAGCTTGACCTAAAACTTGGCCATTCCACATGAGAATAAAACACTTGGGTCAGATTTTAAAATGCGCAGAGCAAACCGGTGATCGCGGGTGCCCATGTCACTGCATATTGGTTTTAACCATTTGATCCTTCCTTTGTTGTAAGCAGGGAAAGCAAACAAGACATGAGGAACACACTCTACCGGAGCTCCACAGCAGGGGCAACTCTCTGTTGTGTTCTCAGCTGCGTGCCTCTTTGCCATTAGGGTATTAACAGGAAGCGTGCCGAACCTAAACTGAATATACAGAGTCCTATCTCGTGGGACCTGGATCACGTCTTGGAAGGGCTCTAAGCTTCTAGTTTGCTTAAACATAAGGAACTCCTCTGTCAATCTCCCCATAATTGGCTTGCTGAGCTCTTGGCTATCAATCCAATCCCAGTAATAACGCTTAAGTTTCACCTTACCAGGGGAATTTGGGTATCCCATGATTCTTTAAGGCCAAGTTGCATCATGGTTTTCTTCACATATGATATCCACTTGACCCTATGGTCCACATCCAAATTCATTACCTCCGTTAGAGCTGAGGCCTAGTTGGTAAGCTCTTCAGTACGCCTTAGGCGAGGCCAAAAAAGCAGTGGGCGTAGCCAAGCAATTGCTCTAAACAGTCAACTACCCATGTCATACATTAAAGGTGTTAATGGGGGGGGCGTGGCTTGGGCGCCGTTCAAGATGGCCGCCTGACTCCGGAGCTCCGCCGCATCGGGACGACCTCCTCCGCCTCGCGTTTATTTACGCGATGGTTTCACAAGCCGCCTGCTGGTTCCTGTAATTGGAACATGTCCTGCTCAGGATGAGCTAAAAATAATTGCGCTGGGACTCCTCTACTCTTCGTTTCAAGCCGTTTTCTGAACACCTCATAACGGCCGCCATTTTGTTTTTCGGCGCGATGATTCCCACGCAACCACATTTCTCCTCATGAAAACTGGATTCTTGGACCATGCCAAGGTAGATACTTTATAATGCCTTATTGTTCTTTTTGCTTCTATCCCTCCATGGCTTATCTTTAAGGACACGCAATTTTTATTATCTCCTTGGTCCGACTGCACTTTGAGGAGCATGGTCAGACGCCGTTCTCAGTGACTTTCTTCTTTATTTTCCACCATCTTCTTCGGATGCCTTGGTTCTTCTGCGTGACAGGTGCAGGTGGCGGTGGGGTCTTTGAATGGTCTGCTGTGTGCTGTTAAGGTGCCTTTCAACCTCTGCTGACGGCGTTGGCCGCTCTCCCGAGCTGTGATACTTGTGGGTTTTGTTCGGAGTGCACCTATGGGCAAGCTTCGCAATCCAAAGTTTGTTTTTGTGCCTTCAAAGGGATCTTCGGCGGTGCTTCCTCCCTCCTCCTCATCAGGTGATCCTCCTTCCAATTTTGCAGATACAATGGCGACAACGTCGTCCAGTCGTCCTTCATTGGCACAGTCAGTCTCTGGCAAGGCCTCTTCCTCTGCTTCGTCAACTAAACGTTCAAAACAAGACTCTCCTCCTCCTGATCCGCCGTCATCCCCTATCTCCATGGAATTAATTCTTGAGGAAATACGGGCCTTGCGTCCGTTCATTGAGGAAACCAACAACAAGATGCAACTTTTTGAAGAGAGATGGTCAACTATTGAGAGCAGAGTATCGGTGGTGGAACTGCAAACTTCGGAGATGCACTCTCATTCCCAACGTATCACCTCCTTGGAGAAGTCTGTTCTTGCCTTGCAGCAGCACACCGAGGATTTAGAAAATCGGAATAGGAGGAACAACTTACGCATTTACGGGCTGCCAGAATCCTTGGAGAGCGATGACCCTGTCTCGTTCTTCTCTACTTTCCTCCCGAAGCTTTTAGACATGCCTCCTACCACCTCTCTCACCATTCAGAGGGCGCACAGGCTTGGTCCTCGCCTTTCATCCGCGACTAAACCTCGAGGAGTTATCATTCTCTTCCTGAAGTTCACTGACCTGCTCCTTGTCCTTTCCGCAGCCAGAGCCAAGCGCCAAGTTTCCTGGTTGGGCCAGAGAGTTTTCCTTGCTCAGGATGTTTCCAGTGCCACCGCAGCAAGAAGAAAGGAATTTTTGAACCTTCGCGCACCCTTACGTGCTCTTGGTGCTAGATTTGGTCTTTTCCACCCTTGTACCTTCAAAGTCACTCACCAGAATAAGACTTGGACTTTTCAAGATCCTGCGGAGCTGAAAAATTTTATTCACACACAATCCAATGTTGGCATGGATACTTCCGCCTCTACTAGTGGCTGAACGTTCCTCTCCTTTTATTTTACAGAGTTCCCTGATAATGTTTCTGCGTTACCATGCCTTGTTATGATGTTCTTTTTTTTCATACTGTTTTGCTCTTAAGAGTTTTTTGATAGGTTCGCTCATTGTCTTGACTATTCCTGCTGGCTGCTCTTTTTTGCGTAGCCTTTGTGTTCTCCATTTTCATTGTTACCCATACTCTTGAGTTGTCTGCACTTCATTGTATATTGTTTATTCATCTATTTACGTCTCCTTTGTCTGCATTGGTGCTTTTATTCATCTATTTCTGTATTTGTTTCCTTGCCCAGATCGACTAAGGTATTCCCTTCCTCCCTCATGTGAGTTGTGTTTTCCATTTCGTCCTGATGCGGTCGGATTGTCCTCCTGGTGCCGGGAGGTCATGCTTGTTTTGTTGCGTCATCCACTGCCCCGACATCCTCTCAGTGTTCCCCTCAGGTATGTTACTTTCAGTCGTCCTTTATGGATTTGTACTGTCTCTTCTTGTTTTTCCTTCTCTTTGCCTTTCCCCTCTCTTCCCTTTCTTACTCTTACTTTCTTTAGTCTTCATTTCCCTTGCCTTGCTTGAGCTTTCTTTTCTTGTAGCTATTCTTTTCTATGTTTATCTTTTACAATTGTTTTTCTTTTTGCCCATTGCTGTAGATATTGTTCCTGACAATGTTATTTACTGTTTAAGTTCAGAGTAATTTCCTGGAATGTGAAAGGTTTTATTAACCCTATCAAACGTCAGAGAATTCTTTCCCACCTTGCCACTTACAATCCCGACATAGTTCTCTTACAGGAGACGCACCTTTCGGAAACTGAGTCTCTCAAATTAAAGCGTGGGTGGGTGGGTACGGTTCTATTTTCTCCTTCTGCAAACAAGAAGAATGGTGTAGCTATTCTATGTCATAAAAAATTGGTATGTAAAGTTTTAGCACAAGAGTCGGATTCTGATGGTAGATGGATTCTTGCTCAATTGTCAATTAATTCTATCCCTTTAACTGTGTTTAATGTTTATGGCCCTACACAACCTGATTTACTTTTTTGGCCTTCAATTACTAGCAAATGTTTTCAATATAAAGATGACCTCTTCATTTTAGGTGGCGATTGCAACCAGATTGTGGACCCTTTTATTGATCGTAAGTCAAGTGTTCGTTTCATTCCCCACAAGCCCCACAAACAATTTCTTGACACCATTTCTCAAACATCTCTCATTGACTCCCAGATCCTCTCGTTGGCGCTTTAACAACTCTTTACTTACTGACCCCCTTTTTTCCTCTTCCTTCCGCTCCTTTACTACTGATTTCTTTCTATTAAACGATGCTCCTACTATCTCTCCCCATCTCCTATGGGACTCCTTTAAAGCCACTGCGTGCGGATTTGTCATTGATTTTGTTTCCAAAAAAAAGAAGCGCTTTCTTCAGAAACGGAAAGATACATTAGCTCATATTAAGTCTCTGGAGCGCCAGTTCTATTCTTCCCCTAAGAATTCTGTTCCTCCGGAACTTATTCGTGCCAAACTAGATTTTAACAAGGCAACTACCGATAATGCCTCGTCAATGCTTCTTCGGAGTTCTGCCCGGTTTTATGGTGGTCGCAACAAGTCTGGGAAGCTTCTAGCCAATTATCTCAAATCACGCAAAGAACGCTCATTCATTGATTCCATTTACTCCTCTGACAATACGTTATTACATAAACCTCAGGATATCCTCGAACAATTTCAATTATTTTATCGTACCCTTTATACACCTGAGTCTTCTCCCTCTCCCTCTCTTGTCCAAGCCTACCTAGATAAACTTCCTAAGCCCTTGACGTCTCATCTTCATTTCCCGGATCTGGAAGTTGACCTTTCCTTACATGAACTCTCCACGGCGTTGGCTATTCTTACCAAAGGCAAAACTCCAGGTCCTGATGGTTTTTCAGTTGAATTTTATTTGCATTTTTCTGACCTCCTACTTCCTAAACTTCTGTCTCTTTTTCAGTCATTTCATTCATCGGGGAGGGCGGAGGGCACTTTTCAAGAAGCTACCATCTGCCTCATTCCTAAAGATGGCCGCGACCCCAAATATTGTAAAAACTACCGCCCGATTTCTTTAGTGAATGTTGACTATAAGTTGTTTGCCAAAGTGTTAGCCCTACGTCTTGATCCCTTGATGCCCCATCTTATCGGTAGGGAGCAGTGTGGCTTTGTGAAGGGTCGGTTGACATCCGATAATTCTCGTCTCTTCCTTAATGTACTAAATAAGGTTCCATCTCTTTCTATTCCTCTAGCGGCAATTTCGGTTGACGCAGAGAAAGCCTATGATAGGGTTGACTGGTCTTTCCTATTTGCCTCATTGCGCTGGCATGGCTTTGGTCCTCGCTTCATCTCTCTTATTTCTTTATTATATTCTGCCCCTAAGGCTTCAGTTCTGGTCAATGGTCAAGTTTCCTCGTACTTCCCTCTTCAGCGCGGGGTTCGTCAAGGTTGTCCTCTATCCCCCTTGCTTTTTGTTCTTGCCCTTGAACCCTTTTTATCGTCTATCCGGAGTAATAATTCCATCACTGGTTTTCCTTACGGTGACAAGCAACTGAAACTCTCTGCATACGCAGACGATATTCTTCTTTTCATCTCTGCGCCAGAAACATCTATTCCCCCGTTGCTGTCCGAATTCGAGTCTTTCTCACAGGTTTCTGGTTACAAAATCAATTCCGATAAAACCGAAATTCTTCCCCTTACGAAATTTTGCACTCCTCATGCTTTCGCCCCCACGGGCTTTGCTTGGAATGGTTCTAAAATCAAATACCTAGGAGTATTGTTTTCTAATTCTGTTTCTTCTTCCATTACTCTTAATATGTCAGCGGTTTTGTCCCGCATTGACCGTTTACTTTCTTCTTGGAATCCTCTTTTTCTTTCTTGGTGGGGGAGATTGGACTCCATCAAAATGATGATCGCTCCTATTTTAATTTACGTTCTTTCTATGTTACCTGTCCATATCCCCGCAACTTTCTTTAAACGTATAGACTCCTGTTTATCTCGCTTCCTTTGGAACAAGAAACGATCCAGAATCTCTTTGGCTTCACTCCGTAAATCAAAGGCCAATGGTGGGGTTAATTTTCCAGATTTTCGTATGTATCATAAATCTTTTTCCCTGCGTCAGCCCTCTAGATGGCTTGCTCCTGTCCCTTCTCCCCTTGCCCCTCTTTGGCTTTCCATCGAGCACACATTATTACTTCCCTTCTCTTTTAAGGAGGTTATTCACTTTTCTGCTAAGGTTTCACACTTGGCTCTTCCCTTGTTTAAACATACTTCTTCTCTCCTAAAGCCACTCTTCAATCCTACATCTACTACTCGAGAATCCTTCTTGAATTCTACTGTCTGGCATAACTCCCTTATTCTAATAAAAAACAGACCCATCTTTTGGAAGTCTTGGAGATCGATGGGCATCATTTGGGTGAACCAGTTTTTTGACGGAGCTTCCCCTTGCTCTTTTCCACAGTTTCAACTAACTTTTCGCTGTCCACGCTCCTTCTTCCAGAAGTTTGCTGTCCTAATGACTCTTATTCTGGATGTTTTCTACTCTCTTCCCTCCTCCCCTTCTTCGCTCTCTCAAGCACCTCTTCTTAAAATTCTCTTAACCTTACCCAAGGCTTCTCTCATTTACAAATTCTTCTCATCCCCTAATCCAGAGCGCCTTAAATCTAAGTTAGAACTTGCTTGGGAAGAAGACTTGGGTTGTGCTTGGCCCGTTACCTTATGGGATAAGCTTTGGTCTAGATCTTTGAAAATATCTCGTTCGGCCTCTCTTACTCAATCCTTATTCTTCTTATATCATAGACTATATCTCTCCCTACTCTCTCTAGCTCATTTTTCTTCCTCTTCCGATTCTAAATGTTGGACTTGTTCTGCCCCCAATGCTAATCTTTGTCATCTCTTGTTTTTATGTCCTTCTGTCTCCCAATTCTGGAAATCTGTCTGGCTCTATGTCTCTCGTATTTTCACTCTCCCTTCTCCATACTCTATTTCTACTCTCTTCTTGGGCAGTTTATCTGACTCTTTGAATCTCCCTCTAGGCTCTCATGGTCTTTTTGACCTCATGCTCGCTCTCGCCTTTCAACACATTTCCTCTAACTGGAAAACCCTGTCTAACCTTTCCATTCGTCACTGGTGGAATTCCTTGTGTCACTTCCACAGACTAGATACGGCCTTTGCTTCCCTCTGTAACCCTTCACATAATAGGGACCTTTTTTGGCTACCTCTTACCACATACTTAGACCGGATGGCCCCAAGGAATGTTTCCATCACCACTTCGGAAAACTTTAAGCCACCTTGAGGGAGTTACCCCTCCTCCTTCTACTTTAAAATATCAGATTGGGTTATGACATTATTGGGTTTGCTGTGTATCATTTTGATTGTTGCAATACCTACAGCTTTCATTCCTTTTTTACAGCAAGGTTTTAGGATCTTTTATTTATAACATGTTTTTGCCTTCCCTTTTCCCCTTTATTTTCCTGATCACCCTTTCCCCTTTTCCTATCCCGTCTTTCCTTAAAAACTTATAAATTGCTTTGTTCTATTTTTCTTAATGACATCAGCTTGTTTATTGTAAATCATTCCATTTGTTTGTTTCTTATATTGGGCTGATGCCTCTGTATTTATTCTTTCTTGAATAAAGCTTTTCAAACATAAAAAAAAAAAAAAAAAAAAAGGTGTTAATGGGGTGTTACAGGGTAGCACTACCAAATCCCTCAAAAATGTTTGCTCAGATCTACTTAACTCGTCCATGTTTTTGAACCCCCACAGCTCGGCTCCGTACAGAGCCGAGCTAACTGCCTTTGCTTCATAAACTACGAGCGCCGGGGCAACTGGCCTACTATACGAGGAGCGATGTTCTTTGCTTAGTGCCCCGGTCACGTGTTTATGGTTCAAAAGCATTTGAGCTAAATGGGGCCTCCAGTCCATTTTATTAGAGAGTCGTATGCCAAGATATTTAAAGTTCTCGACTCTCTCCAGGGGGTACCATTCAGTGTAAACTTATTCCTAAAAGATTTGTGGGGGTTAAAAACCGTGAGCTTTGTCTTTGTGGTATTAATAACTAAGCCCCGTGCATCACAGAAAGATTGATATCTGTTCATTAATTTTTGTAGCCCAACTGGAGTCTTTGACATCAACAGGGTGTCATCAGCGAACAGAAGCGTTGGCACTTTGTCGCCCACCAGGATTGGGGCATCAGCTGGGTCTATTTGCAGAAACTTCACCACCCCGTTCACATACAGAGAGAACAGGGTTTGAGCCATTACACAGCCCTGGCAGACTCCCTTGCCAACAGGAATCTGCTCCGGCATCTGACCTTGGGCACTCCATCTCACCTGAGCATAATTTTCCTCATGAAGACAGCTTAGTAAATTAAGAATTAACAGTGGATGGGCGGCCGCGAATAGCTATTGCAAAGTTGACGCTTCCATGGTACGACGAGGGCATTGCGCTCCCAGACATCCGACGGTACTATTGGGCCACCCAGCTGAGTGCGATTAACCATGGGTTTTATGGCCCTGCCCTCAGCCCTGGGTATGCCATGGACAGGTGGTTGCTGCGTGGTGGTAACTATTACAGGGCGTTGTATTCGCGGTCCTTGGACTCGTCCCTCACGGGGCCCACTGCTGTGGCGGTGCGAGTGTGGAAGATGGCAACTGACTCGCTGGGCTGGAAGGATAGGCTCACCCTCGCTACCCCGCTATTTGAATCTGAGAGAATGGGTAGGCTTTGGCACACAAAAGGCTTTGACAAATGGGACTTGATCGGCATCTCCAGGGTCGGAGATGTCCTGATTAAGGGGAGGGTGAAGTCCTTTGAAGTGTTGCAGAAGGAGTATGAGCTGGGGCCATCTGAGTTTTTCCGCTATATTCAGGTGCGTCACGCCCTCCGATCAGTCCTCATAGAGGGTGAGAAGGTGCCTGAGTCCTCTCCTTTGGAGGACCGGGTCCTTGATGGCCATATGCCCGAGAGCACGATCTCACTCATCTATAAGAAACTGATCAACGTCCGGGCGGATATGCTTCTGGGGTTGAGGGACCAGTGGGCTAGGGATGGCCTCGAGTTGGATGACGAGGATTGGCAGTCTGCTGTTTCATCTCCTAAGGAGGTTGCGATCCCGTCGCGTCTGAGGCTGGTGCAGCTTAAAATACTGCATCGAGTGTATGTGACGGGGCCAAGGCTGGTTCACATTGGATTCTCGGAGGACGGCCTATGCAGGAGGGGTTGTGGTATGGTGGGTACTTTCCTGCATATCATTTGGGAATGTGGTGTCATCACGGAATTTTGGAGGAGAGTCCATGCAGTGATGGGGGAGGTGACGGGCATTGCTATGCAGCCGGAAGCGCGGTGTTGTCTACTGAATGTCTGGGGGCCCACTGATCATAATGCGGCGCAGACCCAATGGGTGACTCTGGGCAACATGGTTGCTAAGAGAGATATCGCGCGATTGTGGGGCTCTGCGGGGCCCCCCACATTGACCGCGTGGAAAGAAAATATGGACTGGAGTATGTTAAGGGAAAAGACGGTCTATTGCGCTAGAGGCCGCCCCCGGAAGTGGCACGCCATATGGGGGCGTTGGAATCAATACAGGGGGGGAATATGTCTTGCCCCGGATCTGGATCCTCCCGAGGAACAGCTTTCCTCCTAACCTTCTTTCCAGCCCAGTATGGTTTATGGACTTTTTGGCCTCTACAGTCCCTCTTCTTCCTCTTTACTTTGTACTGTAACTGTTAGATGAGTGGGGTCCGGCCTCCCCTGGGGGGCTCATCATGGGCTTTCAGTGTTCTTGCCTTGCTGGGGTTTGTTGTGCGTTTTTGTGTTTAATTAAAATTGAACCTTTGCACTTCTCCTTTCATGGTACTGGGGACGCATCTCTGTTTCTATATATCGATGCTGCCGAACCTCCGGGTTGTCGGCTGAATAGCTGTGTCCTGACTTTTGAAAATAAAGGTTTAAAAAAAAAAAAAAAAAAAAAAGAATTAACAGTGGAATGGCCATATCTTTTAAAATCTGCCACAGCTTAGCCCTAGGTTCCAGATCAAACGCTGTTTTTAAGTCAATAAATGCCAGGTAGAGGCTGCCTTTTCCAATTAAAACGACTTTCCAATATATAAGCATTAGTCTAAAAACCTGGTCGATCGTCCCGGTGCTGGCCCTAAAGCCCGCCTGGTATTGTGAGAGGATGTCCTCCTCTTCAGACCATGATTGGATTCTCTGTAAGAAGACCCTACCTAACACCTTTTGCATTACATCAGTCAGACTTATGGGCCTGTTATTTGAGGGGTCTTCCTTGTCACCTTTTTTGTAAACAGGAACTACTTCTGCTCCTCTCCAGGATTCTGGAACTGGGAATCCTGCAGCTATGGCATTAAACAATAGCTGAAAATAGCACAGCAATATGATAAAGCACTGGCACTTACTCACTGAGGTACCGGGTCTCAAAGAATACCTAAACAAAAAGCCCATGGTGACATACAGAAGGGGACAAAACCTTCGAGACATGCTCTGTCCCAGCTATGTCACTACAACCAAGAAACAAACCTGGCTCACTACTAAAACTGTAGGTTTTTTTACATGTAACAAATGTAATGTATGTAATCTAGGGATGAATAAAACCAAAACCTTCAGTTTCAACACCAGAAGAATACATACAATTGATTATCTTATCAACTGTAATTCAACCTACATAGTGTACATAATTTGCTGCCCATGCAACAAAATTTACGTGGGAAGTACAAAAAGGCCCTTGAAATTGAGAATCCAGGAACATGTCCGGGCTGTTCGAAACGGGGATATGAGGTACCCGCTGACCTTCCATATGCAGGAAAAACATTTAAGGACAGATAATCTCAGATTCATGGGTATAGATCAGGTCCCAGCACACCCCAGGGGTGGAAATAGAGAACTTACACTTCGGAAAAAGGAAGCTGAATGGATATGCAGACTACGTAGTGTTGAGATGGGACATAATAGTGATAATGAGATGCACTATTTCTTATAAATACCTCCCTAAACTACAACATGTCAGATATCATTTACTGTGAACATAACATATGTCCCTACTCATAATAGGCTGCCTTCATTTAGGTAGGATGTGTATTGACCATTGGAAACTCAACATGTGCAGCAAATCATGCAATTCTACTGTCCGTGGTCCTCACTGTTTCTTGATATGGATATTTGGTTCTTTGTTAACTCCACTATGTCTATTTTCTTAAGTACTGAAACTAAATGGTGCATCCGCTGTTATACTGCCAGATCACTAGGGATTTCGATTATAATATGTTTTGTGCAAGATTTAACTGTCCATATGACATTTTGAAGCAATAGATTATATACAAATAGAATCTTTATGTTGCCTTCATATTTTGGCACTTTTGATTTTACTTATAAGATTATTTTATGTGTAGGTTTGAAACAATTCTCACAACATAGGCTGTCTTCTCCACCCCAACATACTTGTTTGGGTTAGGATTTGTAATAGCTCACACTAATTTACAAGTCTTAAATCTAACAGCCTTCAGCGCATATTATTCCGACCTTAATATTTGGTGGATTATGACCTTAAATAGGGACCAGATACTTTCCAAGATGGCCGCATAATCGGTGCCGGTTATTATATGACCAATAGTGGCCTTCGTCTTTACCTCGTCAAATTATGTCCAAAAGATAGGAAGCCCTTCTGTAGCCACTTGCATGACAACATTTCGGGTATAACTCAACAGTTATATACCCTAAATTAAGCAAGGTCGCTATGTCTGATTTAGACCTATCATAATGTCCATAAGGCTATCCTCTCATATTAATGTGGGTTATTTCACCACTCAAAGATGGCCGTTCCGTTGGTGCTAGAAATCACGCGATCAAGAAGGGGCATTGCTTCCCAACCCGATTCAGGTGGTCTGAATCGGCGGGACCATTCAAAATTACGAAGCGAATGGTTCGTTTATATTGGTTGGGTAACACCTATTGAATCAATCAAACAAATATAAATACCAAATTCAGCAAGGATCATAAACCTGATACAGATCCTCTTAAGCGATCCAAACGGCAATCCATTTATTCTAAGGTGGGTTGATTCCCCATTCAAAGATGGCCGCTTCGTTCGTGTTATAAATCACGTGATCGGGACCTTTCAAAATCTACAATGCGAGTGGTTTTTTGCATGTGTTGATTAACCTCTACTGAATTAATTCTACAAACATAAAAACTAAATTCAGCAAGGATCACAAACCTGACATAGATCCTTTTAAAAGCCCTAAACGGCAATCCACTCATTCCAATGTGGGTTGCTTCTCCACTCCAAGATGGCCGCTTCGTTCGTCTTAAGAATCACGTGATCGCGAAGGGGTGTTGCTCCTTAACTCGGCACAGATGTTCTGAATTAGTGTGGCAACTTCAAAAAATATAAAACGAGTGGTTCTTCAATACGGCGGGATTCCTGATCGAGGAACATC
This sequence comes from Triturus cristatus, assembly GCF_964204655.1. Taxonomy (NCBI): domain Eukaryota; kingdom Metazoa; phylum Chordata; class Amphibia; order Caudata; family Salamandridae; genus Triturus; species Triturus cristatus. Next base: position 430,768,344 of record NC_140593.1, read on the forward strand.
TTCCAGCAACAGTGGACTTGCCTGTGACCTGCCTGTCATGACTATCAGATCGTGGTGAGTGCATACGAGATTAGCTTTGCTAAAAACACATTAAAAGAGGGAATCAGGCGTTCCTTTAGGAAACTTTGAGACTGTTAAGTTAGAGGTTTTATCTTCTCTGAGGTCCTAACCTTTTAAATTAGAGGTTATATGTTTGCTGGGGTCATAACTTTGAACATGGCTATAAGAGATATATATGATTGTGATCTGACATTACTATATAATATCAGATTGGAAATGCACTGACAATCTGAGGGACGTATGAAAGCAAATATAGCACAGATGTCCTACTGAGCCCCGTATGCAATTGTCCAGTTCTAGGTTTTTTAATTGATCTTTACTGTGGCTTTTTATAAGCCCATTTGGTAATAGGATGAGGTATATTAAATTCTTATGAGAAATAATGGGGAAATGTTGGATTGTTCTGACCCTGTTCATGGTGGTGGGATATAAAGATATCCTACTTAAGTGGTGTTACTAAAGAAATAGGGTCAGTACCTATTTTTACTCCATACGCTCATACCGGACATTGCTCACTTACTTTCCCCTAGATCGGTACAAGGGTTCCCTCCACATTTGTGAGTGGACCACGACTTCCAGTCCAACCCGGCATACAGATAAGGAGAAAGAATCCCCATAATTGGGATTTCTACGAATACGCTCTTGAACGTTCTTTTCTTATTAATAGGTACGTATCATAGGAACGGTACTTGGGATTGTAGCTCAGAGTGCAGTTCTTTTATAAAATGCCCCAGCTAATGGAATACATTAGACTATATAGAAACAACATTTATTATAACTGTTGTGCCCAAACACTTCCCCTCGACTTAACCTAGGGATAATTATTTCTGTTTTATTAAATTCCAGTAAAACTATATATCTCATATTGCAGAGAATACATATGGTTCATAACTTAGACGTTTCTGGATGGAAGATTCCCAGCGTATATTGGATAGCCACAAACCAATCAACTCTGAAGCTACTCACCTGCCTACTTTTGGTAGGTACATCAGATACTTAGTATGGAACATGCTTCTTTCTGATCAACGATACCTATTTGCTCAGGTTTTTTTCTTGGGAACTATTGCATATACATACGGAATATGCATGATTCGGGTCTAACACACCTAGTGAATGGCAGTATGACTATGTGGATTTTCCAGACTACCTTATCTCCGTGTCCACTGACTTTGATCTCTCTCTTTCCTCTGTTTTCTCAATCAAGATAATCTCAAACAGAAATTATTTTATGTATATATTGTAAATTTGCTGAGCTGTGTTCTCAAGGTGGGGGACATTAAGTAACTATGAGAATAAGATACAACGTGATATCTTTTCGTTTTGATTGAATGGATATCCCTTTTTTTTAAGAAATGATCATTATCTACGGAATAGTATTTATGTAATTATGTCTGTCTATATGTAAGCTTGAGCTTGTCAGACCAATATCCAGTGTAGGATATTGTTTTAAAATGTATGATATATGTGTAATTGTATTGTATCTGTGTATTTTTTCTAAACAGCCCTGAAGAAGTCCTGTGTCAGGACGAAACGCGTCGGCTGTACCGCTTCATATTGTCCAATGAATTTGGAATAAAGAAATTGAAACCAAGGATTATCTTGTCCTCCTATATTAATTTAATTAATACTGTTTTTGAATTTGTGGTGCATCTTAGCTTAAGTCAGAAATAGCTGAAAATAGCACAGCAATATGATAAAGTCTCTTCAAAAATAAAATAAAGTGTATTTCATTAAGACGTGGAAGATTTGACATTAATACATTGCAGTGTAGCACTGCACTGAGAAGTACTTATTATAAGTGATAGTTTTTAAACATGAACTTAGAACCACATCTGTCCCCCACCCCACCCTGGCTACAGTGCTGCTAGTAAACCATGAGACAAGAAAGTTGTCATGTGAATTCTGTATATGGCCCAGATTTTAAGGGACAGAGCACCATTATAGTCTATTAAATCAAACACAATAGGTTTCTGTACCGCTAGTACAGTGAAATTATATATTTGAAGGTGCTCACATGCGTGGTAGTGAAGAAAAGGGATGATCAGTAAAATAAAATATTTGTCTAAGACCACACAATTTGGTTAGGGGTGGAAGCCACGGTTAATCCAGCTTTTCTGGTTTCACTTTGTACAAGTCACTCACTAAACGGGTATCTGTCTTTCCTTTTTACCTTAAACGCTCATGTTTTTCCTCCTTTTAGTGCATGAGGCTAGAGCATAGGTGGCAGGCAGAAGCCCCATAAAAGCTCGGCTCATTATGGGCTTGCGGTTCCAATGGGACCAAAAGCTGAGCCAGTGCCAGGCTTCAGGCTCGAGCCTGGCTCAAGATTTTAGCAGGTCAACCACCTCTACTGATATCCTTTGTGAAGTGGAAAACTGGGTTGGAAAAGATGCAGAAGTACTAGAGCAGCACTTCCTACAGAATGGCACTGATACAGGGACATAACGTAGGCTCCTGCAGCGCAGGGGAGGTCCCGGCCCTCCAGCAGCCCAAACTCCTTCATTGGGAGCACTATTCACAGCCCAAGACCAATGAATATCTGTGAGATATGGGAGACTCAGGGGGCCCTTATCACATTCTGCATGGGGGGGACATCATTTTGCGCACCATCACAGCACTGATAATGTTAGGAAGGCCTGCGCTCAACAACTGCGTTAAATGATCATTTTGTGTTGTAATTCGATATAAGCTTAACATTTATTGTATGGGTGCCCCCTTGACTATTCTGTTTAGTGGATATTGTATTTCTAAAATGGGCGATGATGGCAATGTCTGCTGTTCTACAACGTTGCTGTTAAGTTGTAAAACATCACTTTTTGTACAACACTTATCACCGGGCGCTGCTACCATGCCTAGTTACTCAGGTTCGTAGGTAGGGGTGCAAAGGAGTCACCCACTCACCAAAAGGAAAAGAGGAGTGAAGAGCAAGAGGGTGATCCTAGGTATAGAACCCACTTTTCAGAGGCAAGAACAGGTCTTGTCTCTTGTTGCAAAACACACAAGATGATGGACGGAATGTTGCACATTGGTAAAACATTCACCTCCAGTCACAGATCTTGGTTTAATCCATCGTTATTTTGCTCACCACGCCACCCCAGTTCAGACATGGCCATATGCAAATCAGTCTTGACCCTGTGCCTCATGGGAACAGTCCAGCCCGAACTGCCAAGCCATGTCTTCCCTGGACCGGAATCAAGCATCCTAGTACCGGTTGGGGAGTGGGTGACCCCTTTGCACCCCTACCTATGGAACAGTGACCCCCCTTTTTGGTCTGACGACTTGATTTAGGAGCACGTGCACTGGACCATAACTAGCTCCCGGTACCCCTCTTCATTTTTAGGTCTCGTCTAGCAGCATGCATGCGCTGCATAGGAAAAGACCTTTAGCCATCGCTTCAGCTTTGCTGCCAAAAACGTGCACGCATTCCAGTGCTTTGAATGGGAACGTGTGCATGTTTGGCGATTTCCTTTCGGGAGCGAGCTTTGAAACCATCTGTTAGTAATTAACAGATGGTTCCTGCTCGCTCACGTAAGGGAAACAGGAGCAGGCCCCCTCCTCTCTCCACTCCCCCTGCTGTCAGCTCGAGGCGCGCGGAGCAGACCGAGATCTGCATAAGATCACACTGTTGCTTGTTGTTTGAAGTCAGCACCAGCAAGGGTTCAAGGGAGGGCCCTGTCATGTATTTGTGGCCGTTATCCATCAGATCTTTGCACGCCAGAGTGCCCGGGTGAAGGACTGGGTTTTCTTAAGACCCAGCGGTGCCAGGGGACAACACCTGAAACCTTCGTGGGTTACCTGTTCTGGCGTACAAAACACAGAGACACGGGACACTTCCAGCGACGTCAGAGATCAGCGTTTATTCACTGCAGGGATACAGAGGTCACAAGAAGTACACAGCGTGTAGGTTCTCGGAGACTGCTTCGATTTCGTAGAAGTGGGTCGCTCCTTTTATACACGTTTTTGCCATAGCACAACATAGTGAACAAAGATTTAACTCGGTTCCCACAGTAAACTTCAAAAGGGTCGCATTCATGTTTCAGGAGGCCGGAACATAATTACAACAGTCCTTGCCGGTTCCCAACTGTAAAAACATATCCCCTCCGCAATAAACACATTTCTTCTTAACCATAAACACATTAAGGAAGGACGAAAAACAGAATGCGAGGAAAGGGCAAGGATGCACAACAGGTTAGGAAAGAGTGTTAGGGTAATAAAGGAAACTCGATAGGGATCAAAGGCCTCGTGTCTAATGTATGCGTGACTGAAACAATAGACCGGAGCGGCAAGATGAGCCTCGAGCGGGGCCATCTGCCTTACTCGTGTCATTCCCCTCATCGTAAAGTCACCTCAAAGAAACACGTGTCCTTCGTACTATCTTGGAAGTCCCAGGGTCACGAAACGGACAAAAGCCCGTTCGCTGGCTACTTGAGGGCAAGAAACAAAATGGACGCTGTGTCTAAAATGGAACCCGAGGGTTCGAATGAACGAACACAAAAATGAGACGAACCGTACAAGGTTGCACAGCGAAACTTCGTACGCCCACTGTACTCGTCATTTGCGGTTCATGGATACCACACTCGTCCATATTCGTCACCACTCAAAAAGTGCCGTCCCGTCTCATACGGAACCTCAGACGCTCCTTTTGCCCTCATGTAGGCAAGCACTAGTCTAGATCGGAATCTATATCGATATTCATCAGATCGTTCAGATGCTGCTGAAACATCATTCTATCCATCAATGTCTCCTTGGTAACAGATGGCCGCCTTATACACGTCGCAGCACATAGGCCACATAAGGCAGGACCACACTGTACACAAAGACAACACGTGAACAAAAACGCTACAACAGCCCCTACAATCATCAGAATACTCCAACCCCAAGTTGACATCAGGCCCCAAAACCATCCTAGAAGCGTCCAATTACCTTCGTCCACGTGTATGGACTCGGAAATCTTATGCAACTTCGAGATGGCTTGATATACAGTCGGAGCATTGTCAGGGATGAAAATGCAACAACTAGAATGGATAATTTTACACACACCCCCTCGATCTGCAAGAACGACGTCTAGAACCATACGGTTCTGTAATGTCATGAGTCTATCCGCCTGTAGTTCCGCTGTTAGATTACCAAGGGCGTTTGCAGTAATATTAGCAGTCGATTCCACCACACGGGTCAACTGTCTTAGGTTCCTACTATTGACCATAGGTCCCCAAAACGGCAGGAAACCCTTAAAGAAGTCTCCTGCTTCTTGACCAGCAGTATCCTCTTTGCTAATTACACCTCTCACGACTCTGGTTTTGTGATAGTCCGAAGCAACTGTGAAGGTCGGAGGTAAGAGATTCGCAATATAACAGGTACCCGAGAAGTCGCGGGGTAACCATGTATATGCGCGCTCATAACACACAAAATAGGTGCCCTTGGCGGTCAGAAAAACAGGGGAGGAGAGCATCGGTAGGACATACGTTTCAGTGCAAGCACTGTTCCCAAGTTGTGCTCTCGGATTTCGACCCAAACCTTGCAAGCAGAAATTACCAAGGTGCGGTACAATCCATATCGGGGATGAGCTCTTCAACTGTCTATCTCCCACTGACGTACCATACTCAGCCTCACTCAGATCCTTATAAGCCTGCACTTCTTCGTCTGGAATGAGTGATGGATCGAAAACATCTCTATCCAGATCTGCTATGGCTATCGCCAGAGGCTTGTAGTATGGACCAGGACCAGACTTGACAGATCGTGGCTCTCGACTGGGGTAGGAGTCTAGTGCACTACGGAACATGGTTTGAAATGCTCGAGCTGAACCCTGGGAACTGTACGGAAGGACCAAGTACGGAATACCCCTATCCATGGTGTGTGGCATTAACCCACATACCCAACAATTTGTAGTATTCACCACTAACTGATGCTGATGTAGGAGTTGAACAAAAGAATTATTCCTGAATTCCGCACGTCTAGCCTGTTCGTGTTGAGGCAAAGGATGAAAAGAATGTGGGGAAACAGTAGTGAGGGAATTCAGGTTAGGAGAAAAGGTAGGCGAAACAGAAGGCATGAATTGCGATACCCCAAAATACACTCCGCCCACCAATAACATAGATACAGTTAGGAATAACCAAAACACCTGTAACAGAAAACATTTTGTTCGTGCGACCCTCAATAACTCTGATCTCTGTGCCAATACCCTTTCTTCTTCCATCAGCTTAGAGAATGCCATCCTCTACAAACCGTCCGTGACGTTCTTGACACACTTTGTTCTGAGCAGCGATTATCAATCCCCAGGAGTTCCCAGGAATCGACAAAAGTAACCAACCTAACGTCAGAAACCTGCTAAACAGAAAGAAATGCCCGCACGGCCCTACGGTAACCCAGATGACGAGGTTCAAATTTGTTACAAGTCTCTTTAGCAGTGGAAAACACAAAAAAACTCAAGAAGAAAGGATGTAATTGTTCATAACATTGGTGACGTCAAAACCACTATACTATCAATTTTTATTAGTCCTTGAAGTCCTCGAACGAAGAAAGTATCGATTTCTTCCAGGTTGAGTTTGCTCTACGAACAATTGTTCAGACGGCGCAGCAGTGTTCAATGAAACAGCTGACGAGTCGGACCTTGGGTTTTCTGCTACTGATGACTCCACTTGTGGATCTGGCAATAACGAATCCTCCACAAGTTGAGCGTCGCTGAAGGGCACAAAACGCGAAGGGGTCTCAGTCTCTTCGGCCGAAATCCCAGTTCTCACCCAACCGTCAGTTGGTAAGGGGATCGGTACTTTTTTTGTATGACTGGCGTGGACCCAATGTTTCCGGCCCTCCAGTCGTACCGCTGTCCTCGTCGTCAATAGGACTAAGTGGGGTCCGACAAATCTTGGCTCCAGATTACGCTTCCGACCGAAATTGCGGGTGACTACCCAGTCACCTGGCCGGAGCTGATGTCCAGGACCCTCTGTCTGCGCCGGTAGAGCTTCAAAAACCTGTTGATGAATTAATCGTAGTTTAGTGGTCAAATCATACAAATAATCGATCAACATTGGATATTCAAGACTATCAAAAGCCCTAGGTCTCGGGACTCCCCAAATATTTGCAGGGCGACCGAACACAATCTCATATGGGCTAAGCCCTACTCGGGAGTGTACCGTCGCTCTGGTCGATAGGAGAGCCAGAGGCAAGGCATCCGGCCATGCCAGGCCAGTCGAAGCCTGTATCTTAGCGAGTTTCAGCTTCAGGGTACCATTGTACCCTTCAACCAAACCCGCTGCCTGAGGATGGTTGGCACTGTGGAATTTTTGCTTTATTCCAAGGCCCTTACACACACTCTGCATTACACTTCCCACAAACTCACTTCCATTATCTGACCACACAATCCGCGGCATTCCATACCTAGGGAAGTATTCCTTTAACAAAATTTTTGCTGTGGACAGGGCAGTATTGTCCTTGAGAGGATAGGCCTCAATCCATCTGGAGAACGCACAAACCACAACCAAAACGTACTTCAGGTTATTGCATCTCTCCATATGGATGAAGTCTAGCTGGATAACCTCAAAGGGACAGGTAGGAGGAGCGAAATGACCAGGGGGAGTGGGAGTGCCTTTTCCTGGATTGTGCATCAAACACACCATACAATTCTTAACCACTCGTTCGGCACACTTAGCAATACCATCATTCTTCCACACAGGAGACAAGAACTTGCATATTCCTTTCGCACTGATATGTGACAACCCATGAGCCATCGTCACAACAGCTAACACGTATGCATCTGGAAGCATCCATCTCTGACATTCCGTCAGATCAACCCAACATCCATGCATATCCAATTTCCCTGTACTTTCTTTCCACTTGGTCTTTTCAGCTTCAGTAGCTCCATTCTGAATTTCTTTCACACTCCCAACCGTATTTTCACACATACCAGTCTCCGACGGCCATCTTACTGAACTCATAATATTCATTCGTGTCGCAAGATTCTTAGCCGTTTCTTTAGCAATCTCATCCGCAAATGCATTACCACGGCCAACATCATCCGTCACTTTCCGGTGCGCACTACATTTGACAATCGCCACTTGTTTAGGCAATGTGAGTGCATCCAAAAGGTCGTTCACTAGTTGCCCATGCTGGATCTTCGTACCATGCGATGTCATGAATCCTATCTCTCTCCAAAGTCTTCCGAAGTTGTGCGCAACACCAAACGCATACTGACTATCGGTAAACACATTCACACGCTTTCCTTTCGACAGAACACACGCTCTCGTTAATGCAATTAATTCTGCCGCTTGTGCTGAATTCTGGTTCAATCTCGCAGCTTCCACAACCGTGCTCAATGTCACCACAGCATACGCAGTCGTCACATCACCATTCGGTAACTTGAAGCAGGAGCCATCCACATACAGAGTACCATCGGGATCTGACAAGGGAGTGTTTTTCAGGTCCACACGACCTTTTGTTTCTTCCTCAGTTCGTAAATAACAATCATGGGACAGCACATTATCTGATCCCATATTAATCGGCAACAATGTCGCCGGATTCAGTACGTTACAGCGCTTAATCTGAATATGACTTGCCAAAAGGGTAAGCTCATACCCAGACAACCGTGCACTCGTTAGATGTTGAGTCTTTGTCCGATTCAAGAGTGTATCGACTGCATGCGGAACCATTACTATGAGCATATTGTCCATGACCAAACCTGCGGACTGTCGAATAGACGCCGCAGCTGCCGCCGTCGCCCTCAGGCAACTTGGCAACGCTCTAGCTACTGGGTCTAAGGTCGAGGAAAAATATGCACACGGACGCTGCTTATCACCAAATTGTTGCGTTAAAACACTCAACGCACAACCATCCCTCTCATGGACGTATAATGTGAAAGGCTTACTGTAATCAGGAGTACCTAACACAGGAGCCGAACACAGTGCGTCACGCAGTTCGGAAAAACTTTTCTGACATTCCTCCGTCCAAGGCAAAGGAGTCGAAACGTCCTTGCACGTGAGAGCTACCAATGGTTTCGCTAACAGTGAAAAATTCGGAATCCACTGTCTGCAGTACGATGTGATACCTAAAAAGGCACGCACATCTCTCTGAGTTGTCGGCACAGTCATTCGAGCAATTGCTGCAATTCTTTCAGGGGTCAACCTTCTTCCCGCCTTTGACAATAAGTGACCGAGGTAGGTTACTTCTTGACAACAATATTGTAATTTAGAAGGTGACACTTTATGATGTAAGTCGCAAAGGTGCTGTAACAGAGACACTGTAGCAGATTGACAAAGCTGTTCAGTATCAGCAGCAATTAACAGATCATCAACGTACTGAATCAAGGCTGCACCAGCCGGTAACACAAACGCATCGAGTTGACTTTTAAGAGCTTGACTGTAGATTGATGGACTCTCACAGTAGCCCTGTGGAGCGCGTTTGAATCTAAAGCTACGCCCACCTAATGAGAAACCGAACAAGTCTCTGCTTTCTACAGCAATCGGAATACTGAAGAACGCATTCTTCAGATCAATGACCGAGAACCATGATGCAGTGGCTGGAATCAGAGTCAATAAAGCTGTAATGTCTGGTACCACAGGAAACTGCGGAACGACGACTTTGTTTACCTCTCGCAGGTCAATAACTAAACGGTACACGGGGGGCTTGGAGGGATCCGTTCGTTTCAGAATAGGCAACACGGGACTATTGCACACATTACCTCGTGTCTCCTCAATAACATCTTTGCCGATCAGATCGTAAATGATCGCTAACAGTGCCCTTTCACCATCAAGGGAGATACGGTACTGAGGTATACGTGGCAAACGCGCACCCACTTTTAGTTGGACAACATAAGGTGGTATATCCAACAGGCCCACATCATTGGGACCTGTTGCCCACAAGGAATCTGGAAGAGACCTCAATTCCGATGGGAGCTTGTCGATCGATAAATACATAGGGGAAATCACGCTCTTACCCAACGTAAGCTCCACACCCGTAGGAGAACAGTACAAAGTCGCATGTAACCTTTTCAACAGGTCTAAGCCCAAAAGATTCTCACCACAACCAGTAGTCAAAATCAAAGGAGCTTCCAGCTCATGAGTCCCAATTGTAAGGGGCAAAGGGCTAGAGACCGGATTGCGAACGGGGGCGCCAGAAAATCCAACGGAAACATTCGTTAAGCCAGACAAAGGCGCGCCAGGGAGTTTAGAATGCATGATGGAGCTTTTTGCTGCACCAGTGTCCAACAGAAAAGGCTCAACAACGCCCAAAGTGGCTACTGCAACATAAGGCCCTCTCTGATCAACCGGAACTGATACTTCTCCCTTCCTTTGTCTACGGCTGTCCTAGTAGATACCATCCGTATCAACATCACATTCAACATAATGATCGTCCACATGATACTGTGTAGACCGACCGGACGATGATTCGCGTCGATCGAAACAATTCTGCGAATCTGAAGACGTCGCAAAGCGTTCGGTCTGGTTCTGAGTAACTCCGCGACCTCTACCACGAGGAGCCTGTTGAGGACCACCACGTCCTCCTCGAGCTGACACATCATTGGACCTATCACGTAGAACCGGACAATCAAACTTCAAATGGCCTTCCCTACGACAATATGCGCACTGATTATATCCCAGCGCAGTGCGAGGCGCAGGCGAAGCATTGCGCTGCTGTGGTCTAGAGAACTGTGATTGCAATCTATTTGACTGCTGCGTATCGTTGAAATTCGAACGCGGCGGATAAGCTTGCTGCAGCAAGACCTTAGTTTTGAGGTCCTTAGTTTTCTTTTCTGCACGCTCACTTTCTTCTTTTTCTCTATTTTCGTAATATTGGGCCGTAGCCAATATTACAGGTGTGCTGTTCGACCGCGTTACTCCTTTCGCGGCTTTTCGTATTGGGAAAAGCGCTCTGAAATGTTTATTTAACATTCAGACTCCTGCCACTTGGCGTCATGACTTAATGGACATACTGGCATCCTTTATTATATTTCTCCAGTGAATTTCCAACATTATTTAGACCTTTTGAAAAGACATTTGTATGACTCAATGTTATATACATCCTTGAACTCCTTACTGAATCTTATTTCAATACCGATCTATTGATCGTGTGGAAACAGATTGATATTTGCGGGAATCCAACTTCGCTAAAGTAGAGCCCTGAAGAAGTTCTTGTCTTATAGAACGAAACGCGTTGGCTGATGTCTGTTTTTAAGAAAATATACAAGAATTAAAGAAACACAATAAGGACTTTCTATATTGTTTTGGACTTCTTACTGGTGCACCTTCCTCTTTCGTTAAAAAAATATTTGGGCAGTGGTAGAAACAGCCCACGCACTCTCAGAATTCTTCAACTTGTTGCTCAAGTCGGGCAACAAATTCGATACAAATTTGTCAACGAACAACCGCTGACCACCCTCAGAACCCATATCCTGACCACTATGATCAATGAACGCTTCTTCGAACCTAGTGAAGAAGTCGGACACACTTTCTTCCTTCTTTTGCCTGCATGCTGATAGTTTGTCCCAATTGACGCGCATCGCTGGCATAAGCGTCTTCATGAGGGTAATAATCCTCTGGGGCAAAGCCGTAATAACCTGTTCAGGTTTGGCCCCACCGACCTGCCGGGCATCTGCCGCTGTAAGGGCAGCCCAGTCACCGCCTAACTCGGCGACATGATTCTCATGACGTATTTTCGCCCAAACCGGCTGAGGCACCACATTACCGAACAGCATATCAATATCGGCTAGGTTCATAACTGTAGCATCCACCAATTGGGACAGCTCCTTATAATAACCCGCAGGGTTCTTACGAGGATCAGGTAGGGATTGCTTCACTTGCAAAACTTCCGATCGCTTCCAAGGGAGGTGTATCCACACTCTCTGGAAATGCGGTTGGACAGGAGGGTTAGCAGCAGCGTCACCTGGCATCCACACTGGGGGAACTTCTCGCATTGGATACTGACCAGGTTGTGCCATCCATTCCGCGGTCGCGTCTTTGAACAGTGTACGTGGTTGCACTGTACATCGAAATGACAACAAACGTTCTAAAGCTTCTCGGACTTTATCGCCTACGATGACACCCGTGGCAAACCGGAGCTGTAGCTCGGAGACCTCAGGTGGTATATCATCAGCCATATCATCATCCCACTCCTCTTTTAATGACTTACACAATTCGTCGAACACAAATCGTTGCGTGGGCGCATTGAACTGAGAAAATGTTTCGAACACTACCCGTGGGGTGTATCTAACAGGGTTGCGAATCCATCTGTGCGCCGTCTTTACCAACGACTCACGTTCCCTATCGTCAGGAAGCTGACTGCGTCTTTGAGCAACATCCGAAAGAGTCGAGCCAAGTATCGGCCCAAAGAACGGAGAATAAAGAGAAGCAACAGCAGTCAAGAGACGACTACGAACGGAAGGAGAGGAGGAAGAAGACGAAGGTGTAGCAGCCATAGGGGCAGAAACAGCAGAGGTAGACGCAGCAGCAGGAGTAGCAGGAACGACAGGCTGAGGAGGGACTTGAAAAGGCGCAACAGGGAGAGAAGCCGGACCAAGGGGATGTACGATCTGTGGCCCAAGGGGATTCGGGAGTACAGAAGGAACGGCAGGCTGACCAGCAGCCGCCAAAACAGCAGGTTGAGGAAGAGGGGGATTAACAAGACCCATAACATCAGGAGCATAAGGAGGTGGCGATTTCATCAAATAAGACAAAAGCGAATCTTCTACCGATTCTTCTCCTGTCTTATCGATCGCAGAAGGTAGCGATGGATAACATTTGTCCACTGACATATGGTGAAGCCGAGCACTAACTTCTTGCTCCTTCTCATTCTTATCTAACTGATACTGTTCTGCATTACGTATCACCGTAATGGCACCTTCTCGTTTATTTTTCTTGTTCTGTTTGATTTCTTTCTGCTTGGCCTCTTTCCGCCATAACCGGAAGGAATCAAACATAGCCGGCCTAGCTTTCTTTTTAAACAATTTCGCTTCCAAGTTATCTAAAATGGCAGTCTCGAAACTACCATGAGGTGGCCAACTAAGGACACCATCCTTTTTAGTATAACGAACCCAATATTCATTATATACGATAGGACCCACACCATGGCGACTATAGAGCTCATAAAGCGGAGTTCCAACCGGAGGTATCGGGCAAGAATCCTCCAGCCGGGAATCCATGCTGCAACATTTGAGAAACCCAAACAAAGTACTACGGCCAGGCATCGTGCACACTAGCCAAGTATACAAACTTCAAGGGCTATCGAATTACGATGTCCTCGCAAAAATGCAAGACCCTCGGTTTTTGGCAATTGCAATCGTCAAATAAAACCCAACAACTAAGAACCAACGACTAAGGACCACAAATGCAATGGAACCATGCAAACAACAAAGCAACACTGGGAGCGACCCACGAATACTTAACTGAGAGAGAGCAATGGCGTCACCAGGAAGGCCCGTCTATCGTCTCGCCGTACAAAGGACTACGCCAAGCGCCAAACAGGTCGACAGTCAGGGCATCGGTCCGTCGCAGCCGTCAGGAGGCGGGGGATCTTCGCGGAAAGGACGTCGGGCCACTTATTTCGACAACTGGATCGATGAAGCGGGGTGCACCTTCCCTCGGAGATTTCACACGAAGTTCCTCACGATCGTCGGGCTTTGGACCGGTACCGTTGATGTCGCCCCACGTTGGGCGCCAACTGAAGGACTGGGTTTTCTTAAGACCCAGCGGTGCCAGGGGACAACACCTGAAACCTTCGTGGGTTACCTGTTCTGGCGTACAAAACACAGAGACACGGGACACTTCCAGCGACGTCAGAGATCAGCGTTTATTCACTGCAGGGATACAGAGGTCACAAGAAGTACACAGCGTGTAGGTTCTCGGAGACTGCTTCGATTTCGTAGAAGTGGGTCGCTCCTTTTATACACGTTTTTGCCATAGCACAACATAGTGAACAAAGATTTAACTCGGTTCCCACAGTAAACTTCAAAAGGGTCGCATTCATGTTTCAGGAGGCCGGAACATAATTACAACAGTCCTTGCCGGTTCCCAACTGTAAAAACATATCCCCTCCGCAATAAACACATTTCTTCTTAACCATAAACACATTAAGGAAGGACGAAAAACAGAATGCGAGGAAAGGGCAAGGATGCACAACAGGTTAGGAAAGAGTGTTAGGGTAATAAAGGAAACTCGATAGGGATCAAAGGCCTCGTGTCTAATGTATGCGTGACTGAAACAATAGACCGGAGCGGCAAGATGAGCCTCGAGCGGGGCCATCTGCCTTACTCGTGTCATTCCCCTCATCGTAAAGTCACCTCAAAGAAACACGTGTGCTTCGTACTATCTTGGAAGTCCCAGGGTCACGAAACGGACAAAAGCCCGTTCGCTGGCTACTTGAGGGCAAGAAACAAAATGGACGCTGTGTCTAAAATGGAACCCGAGGGTTCGAATGAACGAACACAAAAATGAGACGAACCGTACAAGGTTGCACAGCGAAACTTCGTACGCCCACTGTACTCGTCATTTGCGGTTCATGGATACCACACTCGTCCATATTCGTCACCACTCAAAAAGTGCCGTCCCGTCTCATACGGAACCTCACGGGCCCTGTTCAGGGTAAGACGCAAGTAACATTACATCGCACCAAAAACAGAGCCGTCAGGGCTAATGGGGCCGCAGGCTTTATGGGGTCTTTAAAAACATCAGTCCTAGTTTTGTTTCGTGTCCAAAGGCTTCTCGAAAGATGGGGGATGTTGAGGCGCAGGGAGAGCAGACTGAGATCTGCATAAGATCACACTGTTGCTTGTTATTATTTCATACACTCAGAAAGCGCGCTCTAGCTGCAGTAATGGGACACTGTAGGAAAAAAGGTAACAACAAACATGAGTAAATCACTGAATGTAGAAATAAAACTATAAATGAAATAAAAAGTAAAAACATACTGTGAGAAGTTGGCCTGGCATATGCTGGTCACTAGTTATAGTGGCCACCTTGCACCCGTCCAATTCGACTCTTATGGTAGATAGGTTTAAGACAACCTTTTAAAGAAAGCTATCCTAGTGGTAGCTGTGGAGAGCAGCCTTCAGGCTAAGTCTCTGAGGAATGTAAAGCTTGTTTTACCTTATAATCTCTTGAATTACCAAATGAAAGGACACCACACAGGTATATATATCAAATATATATGTATTTATTTCTAGACACACTCTACTAATCTCTTTATGAGATTAGAAGTCAGGAACACATTCAAATATCAATGTTTCACAATAAGTTAAGCACAAATATGGCTGGGGCCCTAGGGGCGTACCAGACCATATACTAAAAAAGAGGTTTAGGAAAGTCGACTTGCAAGGGGACAAGGCCTAGGGCCTGTAGAATCGCTGGGACTTCACTAAGCCACCCAAGGCAGGTAAGTAAAAGACCCACGGGAGACGCGTGCAGTGTGAGAATACAGCCGCGGGTTCCCTATTGATTTCAATAGAGTAAGTCGCGGTTGGATTTTTAAAGTTTTAGGGTACTTCGAGGAAGTCTACAAGCAAGCCACTTACAAGGTAAGTAATTCGAGGGCCAACACACACTAGGGCACCGGAGTGCACGAGTTACCTCACCCAGGGAAGCTGGGTGCATAGGTGTCTTTTGGTGTCGGGTCGCGTCGCTGTTTTCTATGGAAGCCAAAGAAGATTTGCTGCTTGCAAAGACTGAAGAAGTGTCCGGTGGAATCCAAGGCTGAATTCAAGATGAAGATGACCTGAAAGCAGAAGGGACAGTGTTCACAGTCACTTGCCAGTGACCCGGGGCCAGGAAGATGGATGCCCACGGAAGTCGGGTGATTTCAGGTGATCAAGGGTGTTTTGACTCTTTGCTCACGAGGACCAGGAGGCATCAACGATGACCAGCAGCTGGATTCGGTGTGTCCCATGACGTCTGCAGCTGACTGAGGTGTCAGCAACTGGATTGGAGCCAACTAGCTTTGGCAACAGCAAGTCTTGTGAAAAGTGAATTAAGTCAATGGTGCAGACCAGCAAGGTCTGAGGGACTCACCCAGCGAAGGTGAGTGAGGGCAGGCCGGAAGCAGCCAGAGGATTTCTTTGGTTTGATAAGAAAGTCTTCAGGGGACCCACAAGCCAACAGGCAATGGATCACAAAGATGCCTCGTGAGGAAATGCTTTACAGGAGCCCACGGTCACTCGGGACGGGGTAGGCCTCTGATTTTCGGTGCAGTACCTGCTGGAGGCTTGGGCCACAAATGATCCAAGCACAAGTTCGTAGAACGTTGTGAAGGGGTTGCACTTGACAATAGTGCACAGTACCCGGGTATTGCTGTTCCTCGTCACTCGTGGGGTACACTCGCCTCAGCTCTGCTGGGGACTCACAATGGCCGTCGAGAAGTCAGAAGATCCACTTCCGGGGCTGCAGGGACTTCAGGCTCCAGCAGGAGCGGGATAGTTTGTGACCGTTGATTCAAAGTTTTGGTGCCTGCCAAGCAGGGGAGTCACTCCTTGACTCCAAGGGAGATTCTTCCGTCTTCCAAAGGTAGTGGAATGTCGAAGGACCAGGATTCTTCTTGTAAAGCGTCGTCCAGGGATATCTAACTTGCAATGGCAAGGGTTCCCTATCTTATACTAAAAGACAGGGAGGGACTAGCTCTATGACCACTCCTCTGGGAGGGTCAGGGTGGGGGGTGGTTATACCCACTTCCCTTTGTCCAGCTTCGCGCCAGAGCAGGGACAGGTAGCCCCTGAACCGGTTTGAGCTGGCATATCCACAGAGGAGCCTACTGCTCCCCCAGTGCAGGACTTCAAAGCACTCTAGGAGTGCACCCACCCAGTCCCAATACACTAAATCCTGTCTGGAAGGTGGTGACACCTCCCTGTGACAGGAGGCCTATTGTTGGGCCTCCTCCACTGCGAGTTTCAGTCAGCAGCAGGAGGGCAGCCCAGTGTCTGTGCTGGTGGCATCCATTTTGTGATGCCAGGGCTCTTTCAGATTTCTACTGTGTTTCCACAGTGGGTACATGTCGTCCCCTCTAGAAGGGCGGGATCATACTCCCACACCAGTTACTAGTGTGGGGGTATGATTCCAAGTTATTTGACACCAAACACGACATGTTTTGATGCAGTCATTCCAAAGTTAGCATTTACCGGGAGGTTATAATGCACTTAAGAGTATATGGTTTAACCGCATCCACAAACAGCCACAGAGAATAGACTCTGCCAGCTGCAGAGGGGTCCTGCTCATGCAGAGGCACCCCCTCACATTGTAAACCCAGCACCCTGCCCTCAGGATTGATAGGGCCTGCCTTAGGGGTGACTGATAGGTTTATATGTGTGTGTATGGTGAGGTATAGGAACCTATACCTCAGTGAGGAGTGCTAACACTACCTCACCCAGGCTGCAGTAGCAGGCCTGTGGGGTCAGATTTAGTCTGCTTCCCAGGGGTGGCATAATACATGCTTCAGCCCCTGGTAGGCCTGTGAAGTACCTATGCCCTAGGTACCTAAGGTACCATATACTAGGGGCTTATAAGGTACCACAGTATCCAATTACTAGTGCATCTAATATGCACACCGGTCATTTAAGGGAGAAAGCAGATAGGCTGGGGCCCTGGATAGCAGGATCCCAGCCAGACTAGTCAAAAACCATTCAAACACCAGGAAAAAAGTGGAGGCAACCATGTAGTCAGATTCCACCTTCCTACCCATACAAATCATTAATAGGCAATTCAGTATGAAAACATGTTAGAAGAAGTCTGCAAATCCAGGTGGGTGAGCCACTGAAAGCTCAGGCGAGGATCACGCTTGAATCCCAGCTCAGATTGAGGTTTTGTTGGAATATGGGTCTTTCTCTCTCTTTGGAACGTTCGAGTCTAGGCAACGACGCTTAGCATCCTGTGATCCTGAGCAAATCACTTACTCTCCCCGTGCCTACAAACAATGCATGTGATCTTGTGCAATTTAGCCGGTGCTCATGTAAAGCGCTGTAAAACCTCCAGGTCGAGTTTGTGCTATATGAAAACTGCAGAAAAATACACAGCGGTAAAAACAAAGCATTGGTATAAAAAACAGAGATACACGTCCATTTAGTGCCTGATCTGTACAAAGTGACACCAGAAGATCTGAATAAATCGTGGCTTCCCCACTTGCATTGGATGATCTTGGGCCAATATTTTATTTCACCCAAAACTCTTACTCTTTTTTTCTTCTTATTCGCATATGGAAGCACTTTCAAATATGGGCATTCAAAATATCAGTTGTATAACATCATATTATGTTTCATAGACTATAATGTAGTTTCATAACAACTTTGACCAATTACAGGGTTCACAGGACAACTGTCTTGCCTCTCACCTCTCTTCTAGCGCTTACCCTCCTTGTTAAGAGAGGTCCTACATTCCACCCCCACAAGACCCTCAGTTGCGATGACCCCTCAGTCGCGATGACCCTCAGAGACGCATGAAGCATCAGTAGACCAAGGCGCTCGTGCAGAGTTTGGTGGTGCGGGAGCACTACCATGAATTGGCCGAGCCCAGAGCTTAATTTGAGCTGGTGGTTTCTGGTGCTCGGCCCCTGCAATTAATCGTCAACTCAAGCACTTATGGCTGTCTGCGACATGGTGGCAGTTTTTATCTAAATTAGAGATGAACACACCATTTGTTCATTAATTCAATGTACATTAAAATGACTAATACCTGCCCCCAAGCCACTCGTATAGCTGTGGGTGGCATGGAATTGTCTGAATTGTCACACTTGTGAGGTGTGATGGTTCATAATTGTGTTGGTCCAGTCATCGGTGAAGCTTGCATGGGCATTGGGTTGTCCATAGGCCTGGGCAAAAATTTCGTTCCGTTCGCGGAAATTGCGATAATTTGACATTTTTGCGTTCCGCGGAGAGCGCGAAAATGTCAAAAATTCCGGTTTCCGCAGCTTGGCGATAATTTGTTTCTTGCTCGCGCTGTAAAATGATACATTCTCGCGCGCGCGCGATCGCCTTACCTGAATCCCTGCGTTCGCTGACAAGTTTTCTTGATCCGGTCGCGTTCTCCATGAGATGTTGTATTGTTTTTAGCCATTTGCGCTGTCTCGCGACAGTTTGCGCCCGCAGTGACGTCATGCGTCGCGCGATCACGTCTTTCTTCTCGCGATCATGCACCGCGAGAACAACTCAAAACAAGATGGCCGCGCCCGCAAGCAACCACATGGGTAAGTTGGCGACCCGCAACCATGCAGAAAATCTCGCGAACGTGCCGGAAAAAAACTTCCGCATCTTCGCGATATTTCTGCTTGTTTGCGATAATTTTAAACATTCTCGCGATAATTTGCGAAGGTTAATTCCGCAAATTCCGCCCACCCCTTGTCCAAGCTGCGGCGGCCTCCTGACGAGAGCACTGGCACTTATAATTTACAAATTAAGCACTGGCCATGCCCCAGCTCGTTTACATTCTGTGGACTGAGGCAATGGCCTGTTAAGCGCTTTACGCACTCTATTAACTAAGACAGCTGGTGAGAAATGCTGTAACCCAAATAACCTCCATGAGCGCCATCCATGCTGCTCATAAATCTTCCTATATAATCCTAACTATGTTAACAGTGGCTTGTCTTATTCACTCAGAGGGCTAGCACGGGCACCGAATGCATTTCAAATGCAAATTGTCTCGCATTTGAGAGAGTTTAAGCTATTGCCATTGTAAACGACAGTGCCTTTTATTCATCTATTTTCAAAACAACACATAAATAAAAGGCATTGTCATTTACAATGCCAATAGTTTAAACTCTGGTAAAAGCGAGACCTATTGCATTGCAAATGCTTGTTCGTTGATATAGTTACTCAGGTTCACATGTGAATAGCTGCAACAGTTTTTCTTTCAATTCTGGGTTTCTGGGATTCTCGGATGTGTAGCCCTGTTTATCATAACGTTTTGGCAGATTATGCCAACAGTCCCTGGGAGGGACTTGAGGCTTAGCTGGTAAGGCACCTGCAAGGATTGCAATATGCATCAGTTCGCCTCGTTCTAAGGCCCTCATTGCGGTACCAGAGGTACCAGTAAATCAAGGGGTGGGGAAAATCCAGACCATTGTCAGTTGGACCCTGAGGCTCAACTAAGAAATTAGGATTTATCAGGGGAATTAATAATTCCAGGTTTTGTTTACCTGGTAATTGTTTCCCCCCAGACTTTCACACAGTATTTGTCTGTATTTGGTAGCTGAAATTTCTGTTTAAAAGTAAAAAACGTATAATTTTAATGTGGCCAGTAACTTCTGCTACTGGCTCTAGTGCAATTAAGTGGCCACTCGTAGGCCTCGATGCGCAAAGGTAAACTTACACTTTTTTGTACGTTTATGATTCTTTGGTATTCACAAAGGTATTTTATAACTATGACTATTTACAACTGCTAGGACTGTCCTTTCTTTTTGTGTACGGAGACTCTGCATTCGTAAAGATACTACTCGTAAATTACCTTCGTGAGGAGCAATCAATTGTAAACATACACAAAAGTGTAGGTTTACCTTTGTGAATCAGTCCCGTAATGAAGGCCAAAGCCTGCTGCTAAGAGGCAATATCAGTACAGTGCTTAGAAATTTCCACTG
The DNA here is from genome assembly GCF_964204655.1 of Triturus cristatus. Lineage (NCBI taxonomy): Eukaryota > Metazoa > Chordata > Amphibia > Caudata > Salamandridae > Triturus > Triturus cristatus. Next base: position 430,788,933 of record NC_140593.1, read on the forward strand.
GCTTTTTGCAGCCAACCGTAGAGCTCAAGTCGATGCACAATGGCCATAAGCCGTTTGCAAGGAGGCTACCCACTTTTTGATAGCTGTGTTTGCTCAGTATTGCTCCAACCCGACACACTAATTTGCAACCCTCCCCTCACCACTCATCTGCACATACCAACACATTACAGAGTGTGGCTGGGTAGTGGGGTCCTTGTATAGGTTGCCTGTCTTTGGAGCAACAGACCGCTGTCTCTCTACGCCGTCTACGGCATATCGGGGAGAGGATGTGGCTTAACGGCAAGAGCGGTGGACCTTGAAGCTGGGTAACCAGGTTAGAGTCTGGCGGGTGGCTTAAGCATCCTGTGATTCTGGGCAAATCACTTAAACTCCCCGTGCCTAAAATGAACGTGTCCTTCTGTAATGCAACTGGTGCTCATGTAAAGCGCTGATACCTTCGGGACGTGTTCACGCTATATAAAACAAGCATTTACAATGCAACGGTCGCGGCATTGGTAAAGTTAGAGCTATTGGCATTGCTCATGACAATGCCGTTTCTTTATATGTTTTAAAAACAAAAACATAAACAAAAATAATGTCATGAGCAATGCCAATAGCTCTAACTTTACCAATGCCGAGACCGTTGCATTGTAAATGCTTGTTTTATTTCCTATTAGTTTGCCTTTCCTTGGCGGTCCACCCTTCTCATTAGCCTGTTGCGGTTTCTCCCTATGACATTCTCCTCCTTCATGCTCATAGAGACTGTTGTGTGTAGTCCTGTGGTGGAAATGCAAAACCAATTCAGAGTTCGGCATCGCCACAGTTCCTGTGATTCCCGTGTCTCCCAGTGCCATCCAATAACCGCACAAACCATGCAGTGTGTTGCCAACTGTTTAAACAAATAATTTGATTTCAATTAGCCTGCACGCTATCATATGTAACATATTAATATGCACACACTTAGCATCTCCCATCATCCCTAAACACAACTGCCGTGCAGTTCGTTTTCGTTTGACCTGCTAAGTCTGGCCATCTGTAGATGTGCACCTGCCACACGACCACGGGTAACCAGATGTAAAAGGATAATAAATGGGGAAATTGCTAACGAGAGTATTAGCACTTGTCAGTCCCCCCAAAAGTAAATTTCACTGTGCTGCATTATTTAATTCCCCAAATATAAGGCTGGTGTTAATAAGCTTTTTACTATCTGCTTTCAACAGTTTTGGGTTTCTCTGAGGCACTATGTCGGTATTAATACATCATTGAGTATTCATTCAGGTCAATGTTTTATTTAACTTAAGAATTGTGAAAAATGGGAGCATCGAACCACATAATGTAGGTTGCAACATATGGCGAGCCACTGAGTCCGGAAGAACAAGGTCTGCTTAAGAGAAGAATCACTTGAATCTCTATATGAGCGACAACACTTTATCATGACCATGATGTGATGTTATGACACAGGAACGATAACAAACAGTACAGGGATAGCGACGATAGTGGACAACATGCGCAACATTTAGGAAGGCTGCGATCATACAGACAATCGTGCACCTTTTTGCATACAAGAAATTCAAACCACGCATACATACGTGCGATCACAGGACAAGAAACACACAATAACACGTGAAAGCAACAACGAAAGTGACAATCCTTTCAGTTGCAGACCCCAAACCATGCAACCCTGTATCACTAACTTCGGAAGCAGACTTATTTGGGATTTAGAAAAAATAAAAAAAGGTCTTACCCATTCACAGAACCAGTCAAACCAAAACACTTTAAACAATTGCTTCCTTTGCTTTTAAGTATGATCAATGATGTATGTACCCCTTAACCAGACCAGGCGAATGTTATCTTCGCATTTAGAGATTACTTTTTCACCCACCTGGAATTTTTTTTAATCTCAGCATAAAGGAGTTTTCCCCAGTCCAATAACGCGTTCTTCTACCTCCCGGGGCGTTGATGCGCCGTTCTGTTCTCTTCTTGTGCCACTAAATACCCATCTGTTCCTCTTAACGGACTATTAAAGCTGCTGCAGATACGCCTGTCTCTTTCTCGAGCTATTGAACCGGTTTACAATCATACCTGCCGCGACTCACACTGTTACGACCGGTTACAGTCTTGCATGCCCTTTTCTTGGGATATTACGGTTGCCTCCTACCCAAGAACTGTTTCTTCTCAGGCTGTTGCTTGCCACTGTCCTGTCTGCTACATTCTCGTGCACTCAGTGCTGCTGGAGCAATGTAAGCCTCTTCCCTGGACAACCAATGCAGATCTGGACTGTCTGTCCAAATGGCATGCAATTAACGGAGGTTAAAGGCCGCACTATCCCCATCTCCTAACCCATGCTAACCCATGCCCCCAACTTACCTCAGTCGCCTCGGCCGGTGTGAGCCCCTGTCAGGTTCAGGGAAAGCTTGACTCTTAGCAGTGGGACAGGAATCCCCACTCACCGGCCATCTTGAACATCCGGCTCGACGACGTGTACATCTATACGTCACTCACCCGGCGTTATTGCGTCACGTGAAGCACCCCGGCCTTGAAAGGATGCTTCTGCCCTTCGATTGGGATCGCATCTATTTAGCGACAGTTTTAAGTATTCCTCAGCAGTGACCCTAAGTGCATGAAGGAAATAAGACTGCGAACTGTCCGGGTCGCTCTGTCTGTAGACATAAAAGAAGGGCTACGATGGACTGGTTCTTGCAGAGGAACTGGGTGGCTCACTGGGAATGAAGCTATTAGATTGTCCTATTTGTTTTTTTAAAAAAAGGATTGTAAGAATTTCCAAATTACGCCAAGTACACGTCGGTTCCAAACATTTTATGAGAGTTTTTAAAATCCAGTACGCCATAGAAAGTTATGTAATTATTATATCTTATTTACAATACTATCATTATAAAAAGTCCGATTTATTTTTTTTGAAATTGTGTTGCTTCGGCTATAATATTACAAAAAACAGTATTTCTGGCGTTTGTTTGGTTGCTCGCGCCCTTATTATTACGAAACTAGTCCATACTAAGATGGCCGTTGCTTTCGCTGAAGTTTGTTAAAGGGAATTCAACCTCTCACCCCTTTCCATCTAGGCTGTCCCTACAAGGCCTTAAGTTTCCTGTTCGAAAATGTCAGTTTTTACGTGTCTTCTAGAAACAGTGTCTCCATGTTTAAAGTCCTCTGTCTATGCCCATTGTTAGACCCGGCCCTCGTAACATAGCCAGACCTGACCCCCTGCACCTCACACCAGCCCCCGAGCCCACGGCCTAGCCGATCCTTCCCACCAGAACACACACACCCGACCCGGACTTCCCCGTCCGTGGCCTCCCTCCTTTCGGCCACACCGGGCCCGCGTGCCCACTTCATGCACCAAGATGGCCGCCCGGCCCCAGCGCGACCCTGGCCTAGAGGCGCCACTCCGGCTGGAGGACATCGCGCTCCCCTTGGGGTGAGAAAGGGAGGAGCAGTTTCCATCACACCTCTGCGCTTCCCTGGGAAGGTGGGTTTCGATCGACCCGCCTGCCTCTCCGAGGGCTGGCTCCACGCCTGCTGGGTGTCTGGGACTCCTCCCGACCCGGCCCTGAAAGGATCAAAGGACAATGGCAGGAAACCCCAACAAGCGACCACCTGGTGACAAGACCCCTGCCTGCACAGACTCCGGACATCAAAGAGGAGTCGCCCTATAACAAGGGGTGCTCTGGGACTGTCGGGCAGATTCGCCTTGGAAAACCCCCGAGTACTGCTGAGTGACTCGCGGCTCCCTGAAGATCGTAAGACCTCCGAACTTGTGCTTGAGCCCTGCTGAGTGACTCGCGGCTCCCTGAAGATCGTAAGACCTCCGAACTTGTGCTTGAGCCCTGCTGAGTGAATCGCGGCTCCCTGAAGATCGTAAGACCTCCGAACTTGTGCTTGAGCCCTGCTGAGTGACTCGCGGCTCCCTGAAGATCGTAAGACCTCCGAACTTGTACCTGAGCCCTGCTGAGTGACTCGCGGCTCCCACAGATTCTCTTGGTCCCGCCGGACTCCACGACGACAAGCGTGTCCCCCAGCTCGAGGATTGTGAGCTGTGCGCCGGGTACGCTCCTGCATCTGATCCATATCCCCAAAAGACTGTCCCGCTACCTCCTACCCCCCTTCTAAGACTTTGTGAGCTCGCGCTTCACTTGTATATATTTGCCTTGCTGGTCATAAAGATCCTACAACTCCGATCTGATAAAGATTTAGTCTGAAGAACTCTCGGTGTGGTGTCTCTTTGTTGTGTGGTGCCGAGTGTACGATCCTAGATACAAGACTTCTCCCCTGAGGAGTCTTCCGCCAGTGCCCGGCTACGATACTTCGAGGGTGGGTCTCAGGACAGTCCGGGCCCCTTCCGGGCCCCTCTGAGGTCGCCTTCTAACATTGGTGGCAAGCGACGGGATTCGGGCCCATAATCTAGAGATCGTACCGTGAACGGCTGACGCACTACCGACAAAGATGGCAGAAGGAAACGCCGTGGTTCTCACAGAAAACGACACCAGTACCGTGTTCCAGGTGGAACAGCTGGAAGAGTACACACACAAAGAACTGAAGCAATTCTGTAAGGAACTCAAAATCACTACCACTGGTCTCAACACCAAAGAAGATATACAAAAGGCACTGAAAGCTTGGGTGGATTCTGGAGCCTCCCGCCCAGAAGGAGCGGGGGAGCCCCACGACGAAGCTGGACCCTCCCAAGGAGAACGCAGCAGCAACCAGGTGCGAGGCTTCGTACCAGACGGGGGCCTATCCCCGGAGGAACTCGCAGACAGAGAAAGAAGTCGCCATCACGAACTCGAATTAGCCAAACTCAAAATTGAGGGTGAGTTGAAATTAGCCGAGAAAAAGCTAGCGGTGGAACAGCTGCGAGTGCAGGGAGAACTAGAAGAGAAGAAACTCCAACGGGAACACGAAGGAAGGAGACTTCAACTGGAACATGAACGCAGCTTGAAGGAAATGGAGCTGAAAGCAAAAAGCGAAGAAGCGCGGCCCCCGGGGAACCGAGAGGCGGCCTCCCCGGCGGAGCAGAAGGTCCACATCCTCAAGGATGTGGTCAAAGAATATTACAAAAACGATGACATTCAACAGTGGTTCCGGGCCTACGAGGTCGCCATGACCTCCCATCGGGTCCCGCAGAAGGATTGGGGGGCCGGGTTGTGGGGACGATTCCTGAGCGAAGGGAGAGACACCCTGCTCGACCTACCAACCTCCATGCAGACCTCCTATGACCACATGAAAGCGGCCCTCCTCACAAGGTACGGCCTCACTCCGGAGATGTACCGCCAGCGATTCCGGGACTGCAGGAAGATCCCAGGTACCACCTGGGTGGAGTATGTGAATTTCTTCAGCCGCGCCTTCGATGGGTGGATCAAGGGCAGCAAGGTAACCACCCTGGAAGAACTAACAGACCTTATGTTGTGGGAACACCTGGCTGCGAACTGCTTTGTGGAACTGCGCCAGCATCTGCTCGACAGCAAGCTCACGGATCCGAGAAAGCTGGCCGTCGAGGCGGATCGTTGGACCAACACTCGGGTCTCCCGGGGCCCTGTAGGAGAGTACCCCCGAGCCAGTCAGGGACCACCCCGCCAGAGAGGGGGGGGAAACCAGGGAGGGCAGAGGGAGTCCCAGTCTAGTCCCCCGAAGTCCCAACCTCCGCCTTTCCCGGCACCCCCACCAGCTGTATCCGGCCCCCCCCTGAGACGGGGGCACCGGGTGACCATCACTTGTTTCCGTTGTCAGAAGCCCGGGCATTACGCCAACGACCCTGAATGCCCCATGGCCCCACACACCACCCAGGCAGCACCCCCCACTAGACAGATAGCCAATGTAGCACTGGGGGAGGAGGTTGAGGAGACCGAAGAGTGGGAACCCGCAGCCATGGCCCTAGTATCCTTAGGAGATAGAGAGATGGTCCCTGGAAGCCTCCTGCCCTCCAACACGAAGAAATATGGGCAGCTCGTCACGATCAATGGCCACCAAGTAGAAGCCCTCCGTGACACCGGGGCCAGCATCACCGGTGTCCTCAGTCCTTTAGTCCACGAAGACCAGGTCCTCCCCAACGTCTTTTGCCCGGTCATTTCCGCCGCCAACATGGAAAGCCTATGTAAGGTAGCCCTGGTGCCTTTTGAGTGGGGAGGTGTGGTCGGTAAACTGAAAGTCGCAGTGAGAACCTCCCAGCCAGTCGACTGTCTCCTGGGGAACGACCTGGAAAGTTCCCCCTGGAAACAAGTCGAGCGCAAGACCCACCTAGAGATGATGGGCCTCCCTGAGTGGGTGTGCGCCACCACTCGATCCATGGCGGCCCGACTGACCCCCCTGAGGGAAATCGACGACGCCCCGACCACTGGAGATAGGATGGTCCCCACCGAGGGTCCCCACATCCCCCCACCAGAAGGGTCGGTCGCCAGTGACGAACCCCCGCCTTCCGACTCCGCCCAGGTCACCGAGTTAGGCGATCTGCCCGAATTGGCCCAGTGGCGCCACGAGGGGGGCCCCTCCAGAGAGGAGTTCTGCTGAGAGCAGGCTACCTGTCCTTCCCTGGTCGGGCCCCGGCAACAGGCAGAGGCCCAGGCCGCAGGCGACCAGACTGGGACGCACCGGGTGTATTGGGAGAATGACCTTTTGTACAGCGAGCAGAAGTCGGTGGAGCTAGGGTCCGGCCGGGTGCTGGTGGTACCCCTACGCTTCCGAAACCTCCTCCTGGGCTTGGCCCACGACGTTCCCCTTGCAGGCCACTTGGGCCAGGACAAAACCTACAGTCGCCTCGTGACTCACTTCTACTGGCCCAGAATGAAAGCAGATGTAGAAGCCCACTGCAAGTCCTGTCCCACATGCCAGGCCAGTGGGAAGAGCGGAGGAAAGCGCAAGGCTCCCCTCCAACCCTTCCCTGTCGTCAGTATCCCTTTTGAGCGGGTCGGGATCGACATCGTGGGGCCTCTGGACCCCCCAACTTCCCAAGGGCACCGTTTTATCCTCGTCCTGGTGGATCATGCCACCCGCTACCCTGAAGCCATCCCCCTGCGCACCGTCACAGCCCCCGTGGTGGGCCGGGCGTTGATGGGAATCTTCTCCCGCATGGGTTTTCCCCGCGAGGTCGTGAGCGATCGCGGTACCAACTTTATCTCCCAATACATGAAGTCCTTATGGCAACAATGCGGGGTGTCCTATAAATTCACCACCCCGTACCACCCCCAAGGAAACGGCCTGGTAGAGCGGTTTAACCGGACTCTGAAGGGGATGATCGCGGGCCTGGAAGAGCCCCTCCGGCGTAAGTGGGACGTCCTGCTCCCCTGCCTCCTATTCGCCTACCGAGAAGTTCCCCAGAAATCCATGGGGTTCAGCCCCTTTGAGTTACTCTACGGACACCCCGTCAGGGGGCCCCTCAGCCTGGTCAAGGAAGGGTGGGAGGCGGCGCCCCGAGGCCCCCTCCGAGATGTGTTCCGTTACGTCCTGACCCTCCGAAACCAGACTAGGAGATTCCGAGAGATGGCCGAGGCCAACCTGGAGGCGAGCCAGGAGGAGATGAAGCGCTGGTACGACCAGAACGCCACTCTGGTCGAGTTTCAGCCGGGCCAGCAGGTATGGGTCATGGCCCCCGTGAAACCCTGCGCCCTCCAGGATAAATGGACTGGGCCCTTCAAAGTGGTTGAGCGGAAGAGCCAGGTCACGTACTTGGTGGACGTCCAGTCACCCCGGGACCCCCTCCGGGTCCTCCACGTGAACCGCCTCAAGCCCCACTTTGTGCGGACGGAGCTGAGCCTCCTACTGGCCACTGATGACGGGTCCGAGGAGGAGTCGGATCCTCTCCCTGATCTCCTGTGCACCAAAGAGAAGGACGGCTCCGTAGAGGGAGTGAACCTCTCCCCATCCCTCACTCCCCAGCAACGTGAGGATTGCCGCCAGCTCCTAGGACAGTTTTCTGACCTCTTCTCCCTGGTCCCCAAAGTCACCGACTGGTGTGTCCATGACGTGGATACCGGGGACAGCCCACCGGTGAGACACCGAGCCTACCGAGTCCCTGATCGGGTCAGGTCCTGTATTCAAGCCGAGGTCTCGAAAATGTTGACCCTAGAAGTGATCGAACCCTCAGACAGCCCCTGGGCCAGCCTTGTGGTCCTGGTCCCAAAAGTAGCTGCCCCCGGTGTCGCCCCAGAACTCCGCTTCTGCGTGGACTACCGGGGACTCAATGAAGTCACCCGAGCCGATGCCCACCCCATTCCCCGAGCCGACGAGCTCATTGACCGGCTCGGGGCTGCTCGGTTCCTCAGCACCTTCGATCTCACCTGCGGCTACTGGCAAATTGCGCTCACAGAAGGAGCCAAGGAGCGGTCCGCCTTCTCCACCCCGGATGGACACTATCGCTTTCGCGTGATGCCCTTCGGGATGAAAAATGCCCCGGCCACCTTCCAGCGACTGGTAAATAGAGTCCTGGCCGGGCTGGAAAAATTCAGTGCTGCATATCTCGACGATATCGCGGTTTTTAGCTCTGAGTGGAGTGAGCACCTCCAGCACCTCCGGAGGGTGCTGACCGCCCTGCACCAGGCAGGCCTCACCGTGAAAGCCAGCAAGTGCCAGATTGAGCAAGGTTCGGTAACCTACCTGGGGCACCAGGTCGGAAGCGGGCAGGTCGCCCCTCTACAGCCCAAACGAAGAGGATGGGTAGTTCTCTCCGGCTTTCAGCTGGGGGGGACGCGTGTTAGACCCGGCCCTCGTAACATAGCCAGACCTGACCCCTGCACCTCACACCAGCCCCCGAGCCCACGGCCTAGCCGATCCTTCCCACCAGAACACCCACACCCGACCCGGACTTCCCCGTCCGTGGCCTCCCTCCTTTCGGCCACACCGGGCCCGCGTGCCCACTTCATGCACCAAGATGGCCGCCCGGCCTCAGCGCGACCCTGGCCTAGAGGCGCCACTCCGGCTGGAGGACATCGCGTTCCCCTTGGGGTGAGAAAGGGAGGAGCAGTTTCCATCACACCTCTGCGCTTACCTGGGAAGGTGGGTTTCGATCGACCCGCCGGCCTCCCCGAGGGCTGGCTCCACGCCTGCTGGGTGTCTGGGACTCCTCCCGACCCGGCCCTGAAAGGATCAAAGGAAAATGGCAGGAAACCCCAACAAGCGACCCCCAGGTGACAAGACCCCTGCCTGCACAGACTCCGGACATCAAAGTGGATTCGCCCTATAACAAGGGGTGCTCTGGGACTGTCGGGCAGATTCGCCTTGGAAAACCCCTGAGAACTTCTGAGTGACTCGCGGCTCCCTGAAGATCGTAAGACCTCCGAACTTGTGCTTGAGCCCTGCTGAGTGACTCGCGGCTCCCTGAAGATCGTAAGACCTCCGAACTTGTGCTTGAGCCCTGCTGAGTGACTCGCGGCTCCCTGAAGATCGTAAGACCTCCGAACTTGTGCTTGAGCCCTGCTGAGTGACTCGCGGCTCCCTGAAGACCGTAAGACCTCCGAACTTGTACCTGAGCCCTGCTGAGTGACTCGCGGCTCCCACAGATTCTCTTGGTCCCGCCGGACTCCACGACGACAAGCGTATCCCCCAGCTCGAGGATTGTGAGCTGTGCGCCGGGTACGCTCCTGCATCTGATCCATATCCCCAAAAGACTGTCCCGCTACCTCCTACCCCCCTTCTAAGACTTTGTGAGCCCGCGCTCCACTTGTATATATTTGCCTTGCTGGTCATAAAGATCCTACAACTCCGATCTGATAAAGATTTAGTCTTAAGAACTCTCGGTGTGGTGTCTCTTTGTCGTGTGGTGCCGAGTGTACGATCCTAGATACGAGACTTCTCCCCTGAGGAGTCTTCCGCCAGTGCCCGGCTACGATACTTCGAGGGTGGGTCTCAGGACAGTCTGGGCCCCTTCCGGGCCCCTCTGAGGTCGCCTTCTAACACCCATACATGTACTCAGGGACAGCTGGAAGAGGACGTACCTAATTAACTTCTACGGACGCGTAATTCAGTTTTTCTGTAATCGGAACCGACTGCCATGAGCGAGAGCATCTTAATGTTTTTTTTGTTTAGTGAGTTTAGTCTTGTGTTCTCAGAAGAATGCTTTAAGTGTATTACGCCAGTTTGTGGGGGAATCAGAGAATGTTGATGTAAAAGCTCACGGCTGAATCAATATTTAGCATACAGAGTAAGAGCAGGGAGAGAGGACGCCAGGAACACCACCGCCTTTCTCCGAGGCAGAGCAGAAATGCCTCGGAGAAACGCAGCATCCTTTTCGGATTCGGGGGTGTGTTTGTCTTTTCTCTCCTCCAGCCATTGGCTGGAGGAGAGAATGAGACTTCTTGCAAAAAACACGCCCCCCGATCCGAAAAGGACGGGGCATGATCGGAGTGACGGGACCTCTTCTCCAGTGGCTGGCCAGCATTCAAGAGGCCAGCCAATGGAGAACAGGGGAGAAGAGGGGCGGGTTCAAGCCCCTCTTCTCCAAAACATTAGATCTCTCGACTTCCGGTTCTGCCTTCGGCAGACCGGATGGTCCCGAGACCTACAAAACTGCCCAAAAAAAAAAATTCTCTCTCCTCTGGTTAGAGAACATAATGGTTTCCGAGGTCAGACTTCGCAGTCATCAGGCTGACACTAGTTAAAGGCCTTTATTCGTCTTTCCCGTGAAAAGAGGTCATACTAAAGGCTATAAGAATGTAACACATTGAATCAGAAGGTTCCAGAAACGTTTGAGTGTAAATAAGTGTGAACATTTAACCCCTTCCCTGCTCATGACGGAACTGTTCCGTCATGAGCCACGGTTGCCGTGTGCTCATGACGGAACGGTTCCGTCATGACACGCCCGTTGGCGGCCGCTCCGCCTGCGCGGCGCTGTTTCCCCGCCTGTGCGGGGGGACAACGCAAATGGGCGGAGTCATGACGGAACCGTTCCGTCATGAGCACAGCCCAACCGTGGCTCATGACGGAGCGGCTCCGTCATGAGCACAGCGCCACCGCGCTGCCCCCCCGCACCCCCCAGCACCGCGGCGGAATTCCCGCCGCGGTGAAAGGGTTAAACTTCTGCCGCCCGCGTGCTGTCCTTGACTCCTATCTTTCCAAAGCAGGAACAACACCAAGGTGCCGATCACGATCCGGTAAAAAATGTCCCCGTACGACTCGTATCGGGTCTTTTTACCGTACGAATCGTACAAGTGCCGTACGAACTGGCAATCACGATTCGCATGGTAAAAAGTCCATACGAACCGCACTGGGAATAATTCCCCACACGTCCTCGGGTCGGAAAATGTGTCCGACACGTCCTCGGACGATTTACCTTACAAACGTGAAAAGCCAAGCCCGACCGAGGAATCACGATCCATCCCGTGCGTCCGAGCTTACAACCGTATGGAAAAAACACCGTCTGCACCGAACTCCTATAGCAACCATGGAGACATGTGCCCGCATACGCGCCCAACACTCCCCCCAGCCCCCGTACGTCCGACACGTACCCCCCGTGTATGTATACCCCCACCCGTCTAGGTACACCCCAGTACGTTCAAGTCGTACCCCCACCCCAGTACGTGTCGTACCACCGTCTATGTACACCCCAGTACGTTCGAGCCCCATCCCCACCCCTGTACGTGTCGCACCACCGTGTACCTACACCCCAGTACGTTCCAGTCGTACCCCCACCCCAGTACGTGTCACACCACCGTGTACCTACACCCCAGTACGTTCCAGTCGTACCCCCACCCCAGTACGTGTCGCACCACCGTGTACCTACACCCCAGTACGTTCCAGTCGTACCCCCACCCCAGTACGTGTCGTACCACCGTCTATGTACACCCCAGTACGTTCGAGCCCCACCCCCACCCCTGTACGTGTCGCACCACCGTGTACCTACACCCCAGTACGTTCCAGTCGTACCCCCACCCCAGTACGTGTCGCACCACCGTGTACCTACACCCCAGTACGTTCCAGTCGTACCCCCACCCCAGTACGTGTCGCACCACCGTGTACCTACACCCCAGTACGTTCCAGTCGTACCCCCACCCCAGTACGTGTCGTACCACCGTCTATGTACACCCCAGTACGTTCGAGCCCCACCCCCACCCCTGTACGTGTCGCACCACCGTGTACCTACACCCCAGTACGTTCCAGTCGTACCCCCACCCCAGAACGTGTCGCACCACCGTGTACCTACACCCCAGTACGTTCCAGTCGTACCCCCACCCCAGTACGTGTCGCACCACCGTGTACCTACACCCCAGTACGTTCCAGTCGTACCCCCACCCCAGTACGTGTCGTACCACCGTCTATGTACACCCCAGTACGTTCGAGCCCCACCCCCACCCCTGTACGTGTCGCACCACCGTGTACCTACACCCCAGTACGTTCCAGTCGTACCCCCACCCCAGTACGTGTCATACCCCCGAGTACCTACACCCCAGTACGTTCCAGTTGTACCCCCACCCCTGTACGTGTCGCACCACCGTCTATGTACACCCCAGTACGTTACGGTCCTACCCCCAACACAACCTCCTAAGTACGGAGCGCACCCCAGGCCCCAACATCACAACCGCATGTACGAGTCGTACCAACCCACACACAAGGACAGCACCGTACAACCAAATGGCCCATCTACACACCGTACACACGCTCAAAACGCACGTACACAACCAGGACAAAACAAAACAACACAAGAAGACACTATTCGAATGGCACAAAGCCACTAAACATGGCCAACAAACAATACAAATACACCTTCACTGACCTGCAACTGCCAAAGACAAACAGAGGGCCAAAACACCACCACTACTTATAACACACCCACCCAAAATTCAAACACTGCCACACCCACCCATGGACCAATAAAAAGGGCCCACACACACAAACCATGAGCCTTTGCAACAGACTCACTGCTGCCAGACACCACAGAACCATACAACAAGCTACACCACACCTTACACTTGCACACCTTCACACAACCACCCTCACAAACACCCCCTCATCACATTCACACACACACACACACACAACCATCCACACACCCCCCCAACATCCACACACCCCCCCCACCATCCCCACCCACACCCCTCACCATGCCCACTACCAAGAATCCAAAGTTCAGTAACCGAGAGTTGGAGGTTCTTGTTGATCAAATCCTCAGAGTCGAGCCACAGATGTTTGGAACATTGGTCAGAAACACCAGCCTGGCAGCAAAAACAGCCATGTGGCAGACCATCGTCGATGCTGTGAATGCTGTTGCGGACACCAGGAGGACCAGGCAGGAATGCCAGAACAGGTGGTACGATCTGCGGAGGAGGGTCAGAGCCAAGAGGCAGGAGGAACACGACCAGGCCAACGCCACCGGAGGAGGGCCCTCCCGCAGACCCGTACAGTACCATCCCTGGAAGGAGAGGGTGATGGCCATACTGCCAGTGGAGGCAGTCGAAGGATTAGAAGGACTCCGAGACCCGGGTGAGTACACAAACAACGCACCTCACATGGGGGGAACGGCATCCACAACCAAAATCACTAACAGGCACGCAACCACCACAAGCCATCGCATTACTCAACCACACTCCATGAGCACGCACATGCCACTGCTGCCACCATGCCCCATGCACCCAGCTGGACAATGGCAAGTCACAGAAGACAACAACACATGACACGGTAACCCGGATGGCGGGAGGCTGGGCCCCAAAAATCACATAGTGCGACTCCGAAGCAGACAACAATGCACTCTGCCCATATGGCCTAGGTCACAGCCAGACAAACAGTGTGTCCCAACACAGGAATGACTTGCCAGCAAATGGCGGACGCCTTGCATCAACACATGGGGGTGAAGGCACTGTTTTGCACATGACAGCAGCTAATGAACAGCCAACATTGTGAAAGAGTGGCAGCACACACCACCACAGCAGCAGCGCACAGACACACATCACACCCAATGGGTGCCTGGAGATCAGAAACAAACTCACATCAACAAGCCAAGGGCCACTCAAAGATCTGCTAACAGTGTGTGCCCAGGAAGCTGGGCTGAGGTGACAGAGGGTGACACACAGAGGGAGGGAGAGGGGGACAGAGAGGGAGGGAGAGGGGGACAGAGAGGGAGGGAGAGGGGGACAGAGAGGGAGGGAGACACAGGGAGACGGACAGAGGGAGGAGGCTGACACACAGAGGGAGGGAGAGGGTGACAGAGAGGGAGGGAGAGGGTGACAGAGAGGGAGGGAGACACAGGGAGACAGACAGAGGGAGGAGGCTGACACACAGAGGGAGGGAGAGGGTGACAGAGAGGGAGGGAGAGGGGGACAGAGAGGGAGGGAGAGGGGGACAGAGAGGGAGGGAGACACAGGGAGAGCAAATCAGCCGTGTGGTGTGTGGGAATGTCTGCTCGTCAGCAGGTAGACTGCGTGCATGTAGCCAAGGGTGGCCCGTGCCAGAACCCCCCCTCTTCTCCATGGCAAAACACAGGGCCATGTCACAACCTGTGCACGAGCACAATGAGAGCTACCTGCATCACATAAGTGTGTGGAACAAATCCATGTGCACATGTACAGTGCTACACGGAAGGCGCCAATGCATGGCTCGCAACACCTGCCCACTCCACGGCTGACTGCAGTCACACTTGACGCAGCAAGTAAGACTGTGCCACACATAGTGAAAGGTGCCAAAGTGGTGCCCAAGGGACACACCCATGCACAAGTGCACTGTGAGTGGAATGCAAGACAGATCCTAATTCCAAGAGGAAATGTGCCAACTTAGGAAATGAAACATGGATGTTGCATGGACCAAAATTAACATTGTCTCTCTCACACACAGGTCAACGTCGTGGTGCACCCCCCAACACTGGGGGGGAACACTCACAGGACCCGGATCTGCAGGAGCCCGATCCCACCGGCAGCAACCACTCTCACCACTCTGTGGACGACCCCGACCGACCTGGCCCCTCTGGTGTCCTACCGCCTGCAGCACCTGCGTCAGGTACAACTGTGCCAACCACCACCCCCACTCCCGCCACATCCCAGGAGACACCCAGGATCCCTGCCCCAACACCACAATGCAGCCAGGCTGGCCAGGAGGGACACGGTGTCCCGGGCACCCAGGAGGAGGCAGGCGACAACGCCAATGCCACCCCTCAGGGGTCCCGGAGACCCGATGTGCCCACAAGGCAGGCCAGGCGCAAGTGGGCAGGGGTGGTGGGAGTGGAGGACGGCGGAGGCACGAGCCTGACCAGTTGGCTGGGGATCCGGTATTTTCCCATGTCCGTAACATCCTGGACTCATACCGGCAGGACACCACGGGCATGGCCCAGGTTGTGTCCACCCTCAATGAGATCAAGGGGAGCCTCGATGAGATAAAGACCCAGCAGGCCCAGCAACATGCGGAGCTACATGCCTGTCTACTGGTACACCAACGGAGGATGGAGGACAGACAGGCTGAGCAAGTGACGGCATTCCAGGGGATTCACGCTACACTCCGTCGGATGGCCGACAACATGGCCGACCCTCCCTGTGCCAGAAGGCGAAGAACATCACCACCCACAGGGAGGGATCAGGAGGAGGAGGAGGAGGAGGAAACATCCGACGGAGCATCCCAGATGTCGTCACGGCCTGCTGGTGAGGTTCCCCGCAGGAGGCCGGGTCGTCCACGGAAAGGACCGTGAGGGTCGGCGCTACATCACCATCTCCCAGGACACCTGGCCTGGCACCTGGCCCACTGGAGC
Source organism: Triturus cristatus (assembly GCF_964204655.1). Classification (NCBI taxonomy): domain Eukaryota; kingdom Metazoa; phylum Chordata; class Amphibia; order Caudata; family Salamandridae; genus Triturus; species Triturus cristatus. The sequence goes on from NC_140593.1 coordinate 430,804,579, forward strand.
AACAGCATCACAGCATCAAGAGACATTCTCTGCCACATGGCCCTGCTGGTCACTGGCTGACCAATGTTGACAAAGACTGTGGCATGGACTCTGAGGACATCCAATGGCAAGGACACCAACTCCCCTACTGAACTTTGGATTCAAAATTCCCGGAAAGACACTCACTTTGTTCCCCCCCCCCCCCCCCCCCAATAATAAATCACACTATGAAGAGTAGATGCCTGCTGGTAGCATTATTACCTAACATGTGTCTTGTACAGTCAAAACATGCCTGAGTCATCTTTTGTCTTCAACCACCCACACCCTGGGGCCTGAGTCTGGCACAGGACACATGGGTCACAGTGTATTAGGCAAGACAGACATGGAGCACCATACACACCCGTGATGGGCCCAACAAGCTGAGGGGGTTACCGAACAACCGTGCTGACACACACATTGAGTACAGCAACAGTCATGCGCAGAGCTCAGGGATCCAGTCCAGTGTCCTGGGGGGCACCCAGGTATGTGTAGACAGGTGGCAGAAACATGTCCTGCAAGCTTGAGTCCGGTGGATGCAGAGAATGGGGGCCTGGCCAACGTTGGATGCATGGGGATGGCACATGTCACAATACCCACACAGTCATGGACATCATGCCCAATACACAGTCTCAGCCCACACACACAGCTTGCATCTTGCCACTCGACACATTGACACATAGCCACAATCAGGGAATACCATGCCAGACAAGCAGGATGCACCGTGGCAACACATCAGCATTGACTGAGAAGAGGCACCTTGGAGGCATAGGGACACCTTTATTAGTCATGTATTCGGGATTGCAGAGGCAACTCGAAGTACACATGAACACATCATGTGGAGTAACATGTGGGTCCAACACTGGCACCCCCCTTCAGCAGCACACATGCTTGTTCGCCATGGAACTGGCACACAAGCGTCGGCTAACAGCTAAATACCCACAGCTGCACACGGAGAGCCTGCCATACACCAAAGATCCGCGGATGTCGAAGTCCCACACCATGTCAAGCCAATGCTAACCGAATGTGTCCGAGGGCAGTGTCACACACATTGATGCCATCATCACAATCCCCTATTCCATCACTGATGACTGTCAACCAGGCAGACCATCTATTCAGGTGTACACAGCTGCATGTCGTGTCCCATGGGGATGCGACATGGCTGCAGAGGAACCAAACACCGACAGGGGCAGTGTGCACACATCGTGAACAACTGCCACACCCAATACACCCCAGATGCATCCCTTACCCCATGGAGACTTCCAAACGTTTCCGTGCCTGTAACGCTGAGTCAGCCCACGATGTCATGTCCATGAGGAATAGCAGTGCCACAACAATGCAACCAGCAGACGGCATGCGCAGGTACCTGGGGAAGAGAAACACACAAGAAGTCAGCCACAAAAAGCACAGCCACTTGCATGTGCATTTACTCGACACATGTATGGATGACAACATGCTAGGTCACAATTATGACTGAGGAAGTACACCCATCACTGGCACCATCACTCCAGTGACACACCCACACACACCTCTGACTCACGTGCCATACATGCAGGTGGAGACACACATCACAACGCATGCCACACGGGGACCAATGCGTGCACACTCAGACACTGGTACTCACCACTATGCAAAGAAGTCACGTATGAGCCGAGTCCGGATGTCCTCTTGCGGCTCCACATCCTCCACATCACTAGCCCCATTGCCAAGCCCTTCGTCCTCCACGGGTGGATGGTCCTCGTCATGTTGATTCAGGATGAGTGGCACTGCTCTTTCAACTGCCATGTTGTGCAGCATGCAGCAGACCATGAAGATCTTGCAGACCTTCGCAGGGGCATATGGGAGTGCGCCGCCGGTCTTGTGGAGGCACCTGAATCGGCTCTTCAGCATGCCAAACGTCCTCTCTATCACTCGCCTTGTCCGGCCATGGGCGGTGTTGTAGCGGAGCTGGGCCGGCGTGATGGGGTTGCGGAGAGGTGTGAGCAGCCAAGGCATGTTGGGATAGCCAGCGTCCCCTACATGGAAAGCACATGGTCATCATTAGAAGTGGTGAAGCGGTCGTGCTGGTAGGCTATACAGAATACAGGACAGACAGACTGTACCCACCAACAACACATGCCCGTTCATTGCGCAGCTGCATCATCATATCAGGCATCCCGCTACGCCTCATGATGTAGGCATCGTGTGCTGATCCTGGAAAACGAGCACAGACATGTGAAATCACCATGTTGGACAGACACACCACAAGGGCATTGATGGAGTGGTAGTGCTTCCGATTGCGGTATGCCGCCTCCCGTGCGTGTGGTGGTACCAAAGCTACATGTGTCCCATCTATGGACCCAATGACATGGGGCATCCCTCCCAGGGCATAGAATCCACGCTTGACCTCAGTCATCTGTTCAGGGGTCGGGAACTTGATGAAGTCATCCAGGTGAATCAACATGGCCTCTAAGAAATCATGCAGCACACGGCAGAACATGCTCTGGGACATGCCACCAACATGAGCTATGGTATTTTGAAAGGTACCCGTGGCTAGAAAATGTAGGGCAGCCATTACCTTCAGCTGGGGTGTCAGTGCCGTGGGATACCTGTGCTGCGGTTGCAGGTGTGGTGCCAGTCTCGCCGTCAACTCCAGAATCAACGGTTGGGTGAAGCGGTAGAGCCGGATGCTGTCATTCTCCTGCATGGCAGCCAAGTCTGGAATTCTTCGGGCAAGAGGCGGCGCTCTGCAGTAATTTGGAAGTGACAACGAAGAGTGAGTGCACTACGACAACAACTCATGTGTACTGAGCACATGTTAATCTGGCAATACACACATGCTACATAGGGAGTCAGGTATGTGCTACATGGCCAGGACACGTATGGATGCAAGGTGACACTCCTTCAAAGACCCAGCTACACACGGAGATTGAGAACCTCCCCATGCCACGCCATGGGAATAGCTGTGTCCCAGTGCAAGTGAACAGCCAGACGCAAGACAGGAGTGACATACGCCCACACATCAGCAGCAGTAGGATGCCGATTGCAGAGATTGGTAGCGGAACACTGGAGCCACAGGTCACATGACATTACACTAGGCCAGCCCACACACCTTGCCATGAAGGTGCACATGTCATGACTCACCACACATGCCTTGTGAGGATGCTGACATGTCCTTGTCACACTACTCCGTGTCCCATGCATACATGTGCACCTCACATCCGATACCACATGTGGCATGGTGTGCGGAACAGTGTGCAATGACAATCTACACACAGACACATGTTGGTTGCTGCAACGGCTGCAGCTTTTGAGGGTGCTCCAACATCAACCGGATGGGAAGCACCCACACATACATGACATAGTCACATTGTGCACCGTGGGTAGTGACAAGTCAGGTGTCATGACCCCTGTACCGGGCATCAGGGGACACTTCCGTGTGTTGGTGTCCGTGCCATGCCAGTGACGCTCACCCCAAGTGCGCAGTACGACATGCACACATGTCAAAGGAGTCAAGGGCATGCCTGGCACACATCGCACCATCACACAGTACATCTGTACACATCTCATCATACATCTGGTGCCTTCTCGACTCAGGAGTAATGTTCCACATCACAGGCCTTTCACACCTGTGCCCCACACATGTAGTGATGCACAGACGATGCCTCGATGTCAATTAATGGACAAGTATGTCCATCCATGGAGAAGTATGTCCGCCCTATCCCTACCTGTGTGCCGCCTGTCACCACTGTGATGTGTGAATACCGCTGTACTGCTGCAAAGAGGGCCTGTGTACGTTCCCATATCACTATGGGAGTGCTGCCGTATGTGTACCCATCGTGATGGCGAGCGTACAGGCATGTGTACGGCCCGTACCACTATGAGTACGCATACGCGAGGCCACACATACTGATAGGGAGCGTACAGGCGTGTGTACGCTCCCTATCAGTATGTGTGGCCTCGCGTATGCGTACTCGTAGTGGTACGGGCCGTACACACGCCTGTACGCTCCCTATCAGTATGTGTGGCCTCGCGTATGCGTACTCGTAGTGGTACGGGCCGTACACACGCCTGTACGCTCCCTATCAGTATGTGTGGCCTCGCGTATGCGTACTCGTAGTGGTACGGGCCGTACACACGCCTGTACGCTCCCTATCACTACGAGTACGCATACGCGAACCACACATACTGATAGGGAGCGTACAGGCGTGTGTACGCTCCCTATCAGTATGTGTGGCCTCGCGTATGCGTACTCGTAGTGGTACGGGCCGTACACACGCCTGTACGCTCCCTATCAGTATGTGTGGCCTCGCGTATGCGTACTCGTAGTGGTACGGGCCGTACACACGCCTGTACGCTCCCTATCAGTATGTGTGGCCTCGCGTATGCGTACTCGTAGTGGTACGGGCCGTACACACGCCTGTATGCTCCCTATCACTACGAGTACGCATACGCGAACCACACATACTGATAGGGAGCGTACAGGCGTGTGTACGCTCCCTATCAGTATGTGTGGCCTCGCGTATGCGTACTCGTAGTGATAGGGAGCGTACAGGCGTGTGTACGGCCCGTACCACTACGAGTACGCATACGCGAGGCCACACATACTGATAGGGAGCGTACACACGCCTGTACGCTCCCTATCAGTATGTGTGGTTCGCGTATGCGTACTCATAGTGATAGGGAGCGTACAGGCGTGTGTACGCTCCCTATCAGTATGTGTGGCCTCGCGTATGCGTACTCGTAGTGGTACGGGCCGTACACACGCCTGTACGCTCCCTATCACTACGAGTATGCATACGCGAGGCCACACATACTGATAGGGAGCGTACACACGCCTGTACGCTCACTATCAGCATGTGTGGTTCGCGTATGCGTACTCGTAGTGATAGGGAGCGTACAGGCGTGTGTACGGCCTGTACCAATACGAGTACGCATACGCGAGGCCACACATACTGATAGTGAACGTAGTCACGCGTGTACGGGCCGTTGCAATGCATTTGGGGTGCCCTAGGGCCCCGGAACGCACCGTACCTGTGTGTGGAGCTCAAAATTACATAGGGGACACATGAGGGACAAGTATTAAGGCCTACATGCATGCTGGTTGTCATGGAGACCAAGTTCAAAATTCGAATTTCTTCTGGAAGGTGAACAGCAGAAGTCAGTTGGAATAAAAATACTTTGTTGCAATGTGTTTGTGGAGCTGACATCATGCAGGAGAATGAAACCGATAGAGTACACACAGACTGCTAGGTTTGAAGGGATTGGTGGAAACATAGGATGCAAATGTGAGTGACCAATCACTCTGTACTCCTGTGCATGAGACTGGGCAGAAAGGCACATATAAGGCAGCCAGGTCCCATGAGGGAGTACTTGCCTGCACATCTTTGAATTCGTCGACCCAGCTGCTGCTACTGATTCCCTGGAACCATGTCAAGGGCTGTGGAGCGGTCACAGCCATTCACCCTGGAGGAGAACATGGCATTGCTGGATGTGATCCTCCCACAGTACCCCATGCTGTATGGGCGACCAGGGTATCAGGTGAGTGCATAGGCCACTGGCACAGACTGTCCCTATGTTGTGACTGTGACTTCTGCCATTGTGTCCTGGTGTGACACACATGCCATGTACTGTTGGGGGGGTCCCAGGGGGGGGGGATGCCTGATGTCTCCCAGCAGTGCCCTGAGACAGGAGGGGTGTGTGCCTATCACTAACAGCAGTGCCCTGAGACAGGAGGGGTGTGTGCCTATCACTAACAGCAGTGCCCTGAGACAGGAGGGGTGGGTACAGAGTGCTCCCAGCAGTGCCCTGAGACAGGAGGGGTGGGTACAGAGTGCTCCCAGCAGTGCCCTGAGACAGGAGGGGTGTGTGCCTATCACTAACAGCAGTGCCCTGAGACAGGAGGGGTGTGTGCCCATCACTAACAGCAGTGCCCTGAGACAGGAGGGGTGTGTGCCTATCACTAACAGCAGTGCCCTGAGACAGGAGGGGTGGGTGTGATGCACAGTGTGAGCCTTGATCATTGATTGTGACATTGCCAACATTCCACCTGTGTACCCACTATGGCACGTACTGCTTTTTCCCTCACCAGAGGATCATGTCCCTATGACAAAGGTGCAATGCGTTGCCTGCATGACATGCCTTGTTGTTACCAGCTAATTTGTTATCAAATGTCTCTCTGTGACATGTGGCTGGTGTATTGATGTGGTGTCACTTGTTCTTCCTCACAGGTAGGGGCCACTGCCAAGGAGCAGATCTGGCTGTCCGCCGTCAGTGCCGTGAGGGGTGTGGATGGTCGGAGGCGGAGCCTGTCCCAGGTGAGGAAACGCTGGCAGGATATCCGGTGCTGGACGCGGAGGATTGCACGGGTCCTGCTGGAGGACTCACCTGAGAGCCACAAGAACCGCGGCCGCCGCCGTCTGAGCCACCTCCACAGGCGTGTGCTGCCGGTGGTATTTCCAGACTTGGAGAGGCGCTTACAGGCGAAGCAGCAGCCGGAAGGGGGTAGGTACATGTGTGTGTTGTGTGTCACCGGCATTTGTAAGGGCACAGTAGCATGAATTCACTGCCAGGGTTTAAAGGTGCTGTGCAGATCCATTTTGCCCCAGTATAGCGCTGCGCCCCTGCCACCCTTCCCCTCCTTGCAATGTGTTCCCTGGTCTGTGTGTAGTCACTCCTTCACAAGGTAATGTAGGCTGGCGCTTTGTCCACGAGAACTATGCCTGTAGCATCATGTGTGGGGGTGGTGTGTATCAGGTTTTGGGACCTTGGCTGTGCCCTGTCAAGTTCACTGCATGTGGGTTCCATGTCAGTTGGCACTGATGCTGACTCCAGACATGGGAGTTGGTCTCTCATGTGTCATGCCTTACAGCGCGCATGTCCTATGTAGTGGCCTGTGACATGATGTGCATGAGTGTGCGATACGCATAGTGCAGGGATGGTGGCGTGGGTTGCAGTCATTACCATTCAGGAGCATGGAGTTGCGTGGCCACTACTGTCCCCTGGGGCACCTTTTTATCGGTGTTGTATGTGTCATCATAAACGTGGACACTCTCAGTGTCTACAGCGTAGGTTGTGCTCTGTGCCATTGTCCCCTGGCACCATGTATATAGACGTGCTATTTTGTACAGGTGTCCACTGTGCAGCCTGACCTGAATGTCCTTCTTCATACTCACAGTTGCTAGTGCCTGTGTGTCTTGTTATACTCATCTGAGGATGGGCACTGGTACCTCATTATTTGTACAGGCGCACCTTGGCTGTTTGGCGTCCAATCTTGCATTTTGCCTGCCCCTGTGTTTATCACCCAGACTATGAGATGTTGGTGCCACCTGTGTCTCAACTATTTGCCTCGTGTAGGGGGTGGTTGGGGCGGGCAAAGCCTATATGTCAAATCCAGATTTCTACTTGCTGGGTCTGGGCAGTGTGTGATGTTTGTCTGGACACACACGCAAGGACAAGTGACCGAGTCATGTTGTGCATGTTTTCAGCATTACCTATGCAGCATGTGTCTCAAGTTCATGGATATGGTCCCTGGTCATCGGTATTTTCGCCAACGCTGTGTGGTGCAGATGCAGTGCTGGATTGTCCCCAGGGCCTGGGTGCTATGTCAGACTCCGTTTCCTGTCTTTAGCTATTGTCTCATGCTCTCCATGGTATTTCAGTGGCATGGTGGCTCAACCAACTGTGTGTTTCATGCCCTACATCGGTACCTTGTTTAGTAGATGTTAGGGATCTTCCTTTTCAGGCTATGCAATGTTACCTATGTAGATTGGACTCATGTGACAGATGTGTACAGGTGTCTGATTAATTTCTGTCTCTCCACCCTGCCCACAGCATCGTCGGGGGACACAGAGGGAGACATGGACACAGACCAGGCGGAGGGACCGAGCACCAGTGCCAGCCGTGACATCGGGGCTGGCACATCGAGTGGGACAGAGGCGGAGGAGAGTGTGGCCGAGGACCTGTCGACTGGCACATCAGAATACGAAGCTGACAGGTCCGAGGAGGATGTCTCCGAGTGGGCGGAGGCTGCACCAGCAGCTGACAGCGGAACAACACCTCGCACCGCCCCCTCCGTTCCCATCAGCCGCCTCCCACTTGCTCGTGTCCCTTCCCAGCGTGCCCGGTCACCGCATGTCTCCTTCATGCCAGGCACCGCACCCCCTGCCCCTGTCTCCACTGCTGCCGCCAATGCTGAGTCTGTGGACATCCAGCGGCAACTGCAGGTTGGTCAGGCTGCGATCCTTAATGTCCTCCATGCCCACGGGCAAACCCTCAACAACATCGAGGCATACTTGGAGGGCATTCATTCATCGCAGGCTGACCAACGCAACTTGCTGAGGTCCATAGACTCGACACTGACTGCAGCAGTGGGTCTCCTGCAGCGCGACCTCCCCCCATCTACCCCTGCCCCATCCACACTTCCCACTCCCATGCTTGTCCCACGTACACCCAGACGTCGGCATGCACCCACATCAACAGACACAGGCACCACACCAGCAGGGAAGGTCCACCGCACTCCTCCTGACACGCACACACAGGGTGAGGTAGGCACACCCACTGGGTCGGGGGGCAAACGTGTGACACGCAGCCATAGTGGGAGTCCGCATTCCACCCAGTCCACTCCCTCCAAATCCCCTCCCCTCAGCTCTCCTGGCCACATCTCCCCCAAGGACTCCTTCATGGCCGCTCTGTCCCTGAGCCCCACAGTGACACCACCCCGCAAGCGGTCAAGGAAGTCCTCGGTCACGGTGGTTGATTCTCCCCCCCTGTCTACGCCCTCCCCCGGTGGCGCTGCGACCCATCCCTCTGACCCCCCCCCCTCCTTGGGGCCTGTGGATCCTTCGGGTGCAGGGGACTCCCTGGAGGACCTTGCAAAGGTGTGTAGTGCCATCCTGGCCTCCGCCTTTGGCCCTGCCCCACCCCCTGTGGTGGAGTCCTCCATCCCTGCACCCACAACGCCTCCCCTTTGCCCTGATGTCCCTGCGGTGCCTGGTGCTTCCCCCCCCCCCCTGATGGCCTCACCCCTGTGGAAGACGACGGCATGTAACTGTGCAGGCAAGCTAGGGGACACGCATCCCACTGTGTCCCCATCCAGCTGAGACTTATTGACTGCCCTATGGGCTTTGTGAATATTTAACTGCCTGCAATCCACGGACACTGTGATCATGCTGAATAAAGCTTTATTTTTTTTTTCATTCTGACACTACTGCTATGCTGGTATTGGTGTTGGTGGCGCTGCTACATGGTTTTGGGTGGTGTTTATGTGTTGGGTGTGTGGGAAATGTAGTAGTGGGCTGCTCATTGGGGGGACCCTGGGATCTGTGTGCCATCACAAGGTGTTAGCTAACTTTCTTTGTTCATGTAAGCAGTTACTGCATGGTGCTATTGTCCCAGGGTGAATTCCTCCCTCTGTGTACCCTGATCTCTTCCCTGCAGGGTGTTCCCAATCTTCAGCGCAGAGCTGTGTCTACATGAGCTGTGTGTGTGACGGAGCCCTTCTACTTTGGCCATGCATGCAGGGCCATGTCTCCACCTGCAACATTCGTGGCATCCTTGGTGATCACTGTACTTGTGTGTGGAGTCTGTTGACATGAGTTCATGGGGACATGTTCCCTTGTAGGCAGTATGCATGTGGGTACTTCCAGCCTCACACACATGTGTTGCACCCCTCCTGTCTCAGGGCACTGCTGGGAGTGTTAGGCACACACCCCTCCTGTCTCAGGGCACTGCTGGGAGTGTTAGGCACACACCCCTCCTGTCTCAGGGCACTGCTGGGAGTGTTAGGCACCCACCCCTCCTGTCTCAGGGCACTGCTGGGAGTGATAGGCACCCACCCCTCCTGTCTCAGGGCACTGCTGGGAGTGTTAGGCACCCACCCCTCCTGTCTCAGGGCACTGCTGGGAGGACTCTGCACCCACCCCTCCTGTCTCTGGGCACTGCTGGGAGGACTCTGCACCCACCCCTCCTGTCTCAGGGCACTGCTGGGAGGACTCTGCACCCACCCCTCCTGTCTCTGGGCACTGCTGGGAGGACTCAGCACCCACCCCTCCTGTCTCAGGGCACTGCTGGGAGGACTCTGCACCCACCCCTCCTGTCTCTGGGCACTGCTGGGAGGACTCTGCACCCACCCCTCCTGTCTCAGGGCACTGCTGGGAGGACTCTGCACCCACCCCATCTGTCTCAGGGCACTGCTGGGAGGACTCAGCACCCACCCCTCCTGTCTCAGGGCACTGCTGGGAGTGTTAGGCACACACCCCTCCTGTCTCAGGGCACTGCTGGGAGTGTTAGGCACCCACCCCTCCTGTCTCAGGGCACTGCTGGGAGGACTCTGCACCCACCCCTCCTGTCTCTGGGCACTGCTGGGAGGACTCTGCACCCACCCCATCTGTCTCAGGGCACTGCTGGGAGGACTCAGCACCCACCCCTCCTGTCTCAGGGCACTGCTGGGAGTGTTAGGCACACACCCCTCCTGTCTCAGGGCACTGCTGGGAGTGATAGGCACCCACCCCTCCTGTCTCAGGGCACTGCTGGGAGTGTTAGGCACCCACCCCTCCTGTCTCAGGGCACTGCTGGGAGGACTCTGCACCCACCCCTCCTGTCTCAGGGCACTGCTGGGAGGACTCTGCACCCACCCCTCCTGTCTCAGGACACTGCTGGGAGGACTCAGCACCCACCCCTCCTGTCTCAGGGCACTGCTGGGAGTGTTAGGCACACACCCCTCCTGTCTCAGGGCACTGCTGGGAGTGTTAGGAACCCATCCCTCCTGTCTCAGGGCACTGCTGGGAGGACTCTGCACCCACCCCTCCTGTCTCAGGGCACTGCTGGGAGTGATGGGCACACACCCCTTCTGTCTCAGGGCACTGCTGGGAGGACTCCACACCCACCCCTCCTGTCTCAGGGCACTGCTCTGCACACACACCTCCTATTTCTGGATATGTACGCTTGGAACATACACGGTGGGGGTACGCTCCATGCATACGAGGGTGAGGGTACGGGTCGTACTTACACTGTTGGGGTGGGGGTACGCTCCATGCATACGCGGGTGAGGGTACGGGTCGTACTTACACTGTTGGGGTGGGGGTACGCTCCATGCATGCGCGGGTGAGGGTACGGGTCGTACTTACACTGTTGGGGTGGGGGTACGGTACGTACATACGCGGTTGGGGTGGGGGTACGCTCCATGCATACACGGGTGAGGGTACGGGTCGTACTTACACTGTTGGGGTGGGGGTACGCTCCATGCATGCGCGGGTGAGGGTACGAGTCGTACTTACACTGTTGGGGTGGGGGTACGCTCCATGCATACGCGGGTGAGGGTACGGGTCGTACTTACACTGTTGGGGTGAGGGTACGGGTCGTACTTACACTGTTGGGGTGGGGGTACGCTCCATGCATGCGCGGGTGAGGGTACGAGTCGTACTTACACTGTTGGGGTGGGGGTACGCTCCATGCATACGCGGGTGAGGGTACGGGTCGTACTTACACTGTTGGGGTGGGGGTACGGTACGTACATACGCGGTTGGGGTGGGGGTACGCTCCATGCATACGCGGGTGAGGGTACGGGTCGTACTTACACTGTTGGGGTGGGGGTACGCTCCATGCATACGAGGGTGAGGGTACGGGTCGTACTTACACTGTTGGGGTGGGGGTACGGTACGTACATACGCGGTTGGGGTGGGGGTACGCTCCATGCATACGCGGGTGAGGGTACGGGTCGTACTTACACTGTTGGGGTGGGGGTACGCTCCATGCATACGAGGGTGAGGGTACGGGTCGTACTTACACTGTTGGGGTGAGGGTACGGGTCGTACTTACACTGTTGGGGTGGGGGTACGCTCCATGCATGCGCGGGTGAGGGTACGAGTCGTACTTACACTGTTGGGGTGGGGGTACGTTCCATGCATACGCGGGTGAGGGTACGGGTCGTACTTACACTGTTGGGGTGGGGGTACGGTACGTACATACGCAGTTGGGGTGGGGGTACGCTCCATGCATACGCGGGTGAGGGTACGGGTCGTACTTACACTGTTGGGGTGGGGGTACGCTCCATGCATACGAGGGTGAGGGTACGGGTCGTACTTACACTGTTGGGGTGGGGGTACGGTACGTACATACGCGGTTGGGGTGGGGGTACGCTCCATGCATACGCGGGTGAGGGTACGGGTCGTACTTACACTGTTGGGGTGGGGGTACGCTCCATGCATACGAGGGTGAGGGTACGGGTCGTACTTACACTGTTGGGGTGGGGGTACGGGTCGTACTTACACTGTTGGGGTGGGGGTACGCTCCATGCATGCGCGGGTGAGGGTACGAGTCGTACTTACACTGTTGGGGTGGGGGTACGCTCCATGCATACGCGGGTGAGGGTACAGGTCGTACTTACACTGTTGGGGTGGGGGTACGGTACGTACATACGCGGTTGGGGTGGGGGTACGCTCCATGCATACGCGGGTGAGGGTACGGGTCGTACTTACACTGTTGGGGTGGGGGTACGCTCCATGCATACGAGGGTGAGGGTACGGGTCGTACTTACACTGTTGGGGTGGGGGTACGGTACGTACATACGCGGTTGGGGTGGGGGTACGCTCCATGCATACGCGGGTGAGGGTACGGGTCGTACTTACACTGTTGGGGTGGGGGTACGCTCCATGCATACGAGGGTGAGGGTACGGGTCGTACTTACACTGGTGGGGTGGGTGTACGTTCCATGCATAGGGGGGGTGGGGGTAGGGTCCGTACATCTCTATCCCCATGCTATGTGATGCTTGTGCGGGCCGTACCCAGGCCTTTGCCACGTGGGTACGATCCGTCCCGCCATTGTTGGGGTGACGTGGGTGTGGGCGTGGTACGTCTCGTACCCACGCTCTTGAGGCGTGGGTACGGGACGTACCGGTCTGGTTGTGTTGCCGGTTCGCGTGGTGACGGACTTCCGTTGTGGCGGTCGCTGGCTTAGCTGGACACGCCCCCACCCCCTCGTAGTGACCAGGGCATGGGTGTCAGGTATGTCCTGGGCATGTGTGGTGTGTGACTTTGGTGGGGGTTTTGTGGCCTGCCCTGGTCCTGCCACCCCCACCCCCCCCCCCTTTCCCCCCTCCCTTAGTTGTTCTGACCTTCTGCGGCGTCTGCGTCGGAACCTGTAGAGGAGGTGCACTGCTATGAGGGCCGGGATGACACGTAGGTTCGGGTCCATGTCTGTCCGTCGCATACGTGTCCTCCTTGACCGCGGGGTCCTGTCTGTCCGTCGCGTACTGGTGGTCCTTGTTCGCGTCGTCCTGTCGCGTACTGGTCCTCCTTGTTCGCGTCGTCCTGACTGTCCGTCGCGTACTGGTGGTCCTTGTTCGCGTCGTCCTGATTTCCCGGCAGTTTTTGGCAGCCGGAAAATATTCACCGTGCGGGATGACGTCGGTGCGAATCGTGATTCCTGGTTCGTGAATGGCAGGCTGCGAGCGTCCCGACGTCAGGTCGGCCCTTTCCCGGATCGCATTGGTAGGTTTATTTTGTTCGGTCGGGCTTTTTTACGAATCGTACGGAAATGGTGTTCCGTGCGAATCGTAATTCCTTGTTTGTAAATTTTGACGACCGGGTACGCGTCGGACGGAGATTTTGCTCCGTCCGCAAATGTTCTCTGGCAGTGGAAGCGCTCAGCTAAACGCAATCAGTGTCAATCAAGGCGCAGGCGTCTGCCTTCTCTCACGCTCGAGCGCGCCACGCTAGGTTGGGAGCGCGCGCGGGAGGAGAGCTTGAAGAGAGCGAGAGAGGAGGATGTGTTAGAAATTACAGATTTCTCTGAACTCGGGGCTTTCATTTTATATTTGTGGTAACAGGTGAGTATGGTGGGGAAATGAAAAGTAAAACATTACAGGAAAACAATGATGAAAGGCTTGGATCTGTGATTCGGTATGAAAACAGGTCTAGCACTTATAGGATGCAATTGCAAATTTCCGCGTGGTGCTATCACAGTGTCTTGCCAGTTTTGTTATTGAAGGGAATTTCAGTATGAAATAAATTGGCTAACTCGAAGGTTTCCTGCTGTCAAGCTACTGCGGCAGAGGAGCACAATGGCTCGTGTCCTGCTTGCCCATATATACGCGCCGCATGTTTTGTAAATAAATGCACAACCCGCTGCCAAAATACACACATCGGTCACTTTTTTCACATATGGAGTAGAACGAAAAATAAAAGGGGAGTCTTTGTAGAGAAGTAATGGAACGTCTTCTTTTAAAACCCCAAAGTGTCATTTAGCAGTTGTATTTATTTGATTTTATTCATGTAATATACATGTCTTTGGTGAAGCTTTTACTCACATTAGAGAAGTGAAGTGTACGGTGGAAAAACGGTTTTAGCGAACAAGGTCTACAGCTGAAATTATAATTGCAAATATGATTCTCGTTAAAACTCAGACAATAAAAAAATTGCTTATGGTGATTAAGCAAACGAAAAAATGAGATTACCACTGTTGTATAAATTTCACTCGCTGCCCCAAACGGAATTGAAGCTGCTGTTTCCTGCAATCAGGGAAAAAATGGACAGGTTAACCCATTCCGAGCCACAGCTCGCAGGATGGGGTGAACTACCATATCCAGTAAGCACTGCACCCAGTATCATTTACTCGATGCAGTCATACTGTACAAATAATACACCCAAGGGCCAAATGCAAGTGGTCTGCAGAATGGCCCAGTTTCTGAACGGTGCCCCAGCCCCACCCTGGAATTACTGAGTTGGGTGAATTCAGAGGGAGGCAGAATTACCTCTCACTAGGAGTCTTTTAGGAAATACCAGGTGGAAATTGATGTTTTCACACCGATTCATGTTTTACCCCAGTATTCAACCTAGACATTGTTCCTGTTTTGAGCAGATGGGGTGCCACCGACTCTTGCAGATACCACCGATCTTTTAAACCCGATGGGGCTGGTAGTTCTTGTTACCAGCCCCATGGGCATTACCAGCCCCATTGGAATTAACAGGGCACAAAATCACGTGATTAGGGCCTCATACTTTTCTTTATTTCTGTAGAATGTTACTTTTGTACACATCTAAAAACTCATGGTGAAAACTTCTGAACAAAATAAAGTGATAACTTTGTGTAAATTTTGATTTCTTGATATAAAATGGAAAGACAGTATGGAGAATTTATAAAGGTTTACTGTGAACTATTAAGAATGACTTTTCCGCTTTGAAATGTTTTTTGCCACTTCTTTGACTTCTGGAGCTGCAACATTTTAGATCTGGTAATGATGCAAACAAAGAGCGACATTTTCCCACTTGCACTCTCCACTTCGGGCTGTGTGAATTGCTTTTGGAAATGATCCCGGCTAGGACTGACCCAGCTCGCAGTGCAGCCGGAGAAGACAAGAATCCCCACTGTTTGAAAGAGCTACTTGTACAATAATGTACTGTGCCCACATGAATGAAACACATACCAGGAAACATCAGACATCAGACTGGCGCAGGCAGTGGCCAGCCTGTACAATGAAACTGATCCAAGGCCGGCAATCTGCAGCTCTGCCTGGAAGACCCCAAGCAGTCCCGCCACTCACCCGTAGCTATAATTAGTGCACATACAAGGACCACTTAAATGGAGCCCGCCAGGAGAAAGTGAATGCGGTTCTTGTGTAGCTGAAATGGAAGAAGGACGCATATTTGATCCCTCTTGTTAAAAAAAGGTTCTGGGCACTGATGATCTTGGAAAGTGTTGAACATTTTGCACATGGCACTTTAACCGTGAGGTTTTTCAATGTTAAAGACAGCTACGGCTTGGAGTCCTTTTTGGGCGACATCGAGCCACCACAGGCACGAGCTCTGTATACCCAACTTAGATATGGAATGATTCCTTTAAACATAAGGAAAAACAGCTGGGGAAATGTGGTGCTTAATGTATTGTGTCCATGTTGCCTTGTTGCATCCGAGACAACTGAGCAGTTTCTCTTTTATTGCCCCTCCTCTGCTGACTATAGAAGAACCTGGATAGCCCCTGTTTGTCGTATGCTTTCTATTAGGTCTCATTCGGAAGCTATACGCATTTTTAAATCTGATACCACACGTTGGCTAGTGTTTTCTGTCTCAAGATTTCTGCTATATGCGTGGAGGAGGAGGCTAAAATGGGTAATTCACCCTGTGAAAATGGCTGTGCATACATAACCTTAATTTGTCTTAATGGCTGATTTGGCCTATTGTGTTTTCTACAGGAATTGTAACCTTGTTTTTAGTGGATATTCTGATAATATATATATATATATAATTATATATATATATATATATATATATATATATATATATATATATATATATATTTTTTTTTTTTTTTACGAATATTAACTGTTTTTATTCTGATGTGTTGTATTTTTTATGATGTGAATGATCATTTCTTTGATCGAATAAAACTATATATATATACATATTCACTTAAAAACCATAGGTTTCACACATGTTATAGTTAGCTGGACATTTCACTCGTGAAAAACCATTGAAATTCCCCCGTTATAGTTAGTGCAGGCAACTATAACTCACGCAACCGCAATCCTCTGCTGATGACGTCAGATATTACATCACTGTATGTAGACACTTATTTACCCATGTCTTCTTCCATTAATTTTTAGCTATACATATATTACAAATATTTTTTTTTCAGAAAGACACATATGTCATCAGTGATGTAATATCTGACGTCATCAGCAGAGGATTGCGGTCGCGTGAGTTATAGTTGCCTGCACTAACTATAACGGGGGAATTTCAATGGTTTTTCACGAGTGAAATGTCCAGCTAACTATAACATGTGTGAAACCTTTGGTTTTTTAAGTGAATTTGCAAGGTTTTTTAAATGCTAATTCCTAACTATAACGTGTGTGAAACCTATGGTTTTTTCAGTGAATTTGTACGTTTTTTTAAATGCTAAGTTATGTATTTTTTTTTTTTTTTAAGGTTTTTCACCGTGCGCCCACGTTACGCAGTTCGCGGAATTTTTCGGTTTCTACCGTACGCGCACGCTACGCGTACTCCGCGATTTTATTTTTCGGAAAAAATTAAAGGAAATTTTGGCCCTTGGGGGTCCTTCTGGGACCCCCTGACAAAGGCTAGGGGGTCAGGAACTGTCCACCCTGCCCCCTTTTCACGTTCTCCACCTTTGTTTTTCACCCCCTCAGACTGCGAGAGACAAAATGGCGGCCGACACTTCCTGGTTTTGACCGATTCGAATGTTTACTAAGATCTAACAACCAATCAGAATCGCGCTCGCGCACGGCAACGTGCGCGTACGGTAAGTTTTACCGTACGCGCACGGTGCGCGCTTATAGATATATCTATGCTTTTAAATGCTATTTTCTCAGGAAATACTGAACAGATTTACACCAGACCTGCAAAAGGCACATCCCTGACCTGAGGACTACCTCTCTGCCAAATTTCAAGTAATTCTGTTCAGCCGTTCGGGCTGTAGCTTGGACTAAAGGTCCTATGGAAAAATGCATGGGGAAAACGCGTTTTGGGACCCCCCCTTTTTCTCAGCCCCCGCTTGACGAATCCCCCCGAGACTTTCAGGGAAGGAGAGGAGCGGAAGTAATTCCAAATAGAATGTTGCGGATTTCCTATGGAAACACGATCCTAACTATAACTATCTACTGGCGACGGCCAGTAGATAATATATATATATATAACACAAATTCCTTCCCTGATTGTTGAGGTGTTCCAGTTCTCCTGATCAGATGGATCTTCCAGACAGGATATTTTCATCCCTCTGGTGAACTACAATTCAGCTGTGAGCAGCCCTATTGGACATACCCACACATCATTACTTCAGATTTTCTATTCGAAAGGCTATAAAGTTTGCTGACATTAATATGGTAAAAACAATATAAACACGATAAGGGTCTTAAATCCCCCCTCTTTCTTCCTCCGTGTGCCTGTTTCCCGTTTGCCTAGCTATTTTATTAATATTTTCACTTTCCTCACTTTTTGACCAGTTTTTAGGATTTTTACAATGGCATATGTACTGTAAAGGATTTTAGGGTCCCATGTATTGATTCCTCCAGTAGACACACTTTTAACACCTGTTGAACAGTTGTAATGAATTTAGACCTTGTATTATGTATTTGAATGAATCAGGTCACAATACAGCTGCTATGTGCATATTTATTCAGTACATGTTTGCATTTTTTGCACCTTTGTTGCGTATTTTGCACTTTGTATTTCTTCGCACTTTAAAGGCATATTTTGCACTTCAAAGACTAACAATTTGCGTATTTGCACAGCTAACTGTGTGCTCTCATGTTTTATGGAACCTATATTGCCTGTACATGGTTTTGACCTCAGCTGCTATTATTATCAGTGTATTTGCACTTATAGCTTTTCCTGCATTTGCCTTGTAAAACCAGCATATTTCTTTTATGTTTATTATCACAAATATCACGTCGTCACAGAGTGCTCCTTTAATATAAAGGCCAGTAAAAGCGGCAGTTACTGCATGTGATCAAGGCCATCTGGTGGCCGAAACGCGTAATGGCGTGCTGTGTGGGTGTTGACTTTTATTAAAGACCTTGAAGCACGAACTGGTGTCCGTGTGCTTCTTCCTCGCCGACTGGAAGTGGGAGACAGCCTTTTTGGATTTTATATATATATATATATATATATTGTATTTCAAAGTTGCTCTCAGCATTGAAAGAGTACTCGACCATGTCCCCACCATCTGGCATTAATCACCTCGCTGCAGCTTGCCTCTCACATGCCAAGTAATCTTCAGGTCCGACGCGTTTCAAGGCTAACGCCTCTTCTTCATGGGCTCAAAAAACACACATTGACAACCAGCTCATTTCCGGTTTTTATTTCATTTGCCTGATTGGCTTTTGCTTCGTGCATCATAACTCTTGCATTATGGATGTTGCAGTCCCGTTGGATGAGTGTCTTAATCCTCCTTTAGTAGGCTCAATGTTGTGTCCGATTTAAAAGCTTGTAAATACCTTAGTAGGTTGGCACACTCAGGGCAGGCATAATTAATTGCTGGAACACGGTGCTGCACGGAGACAAACATTGCGCTCCTCAGCCTTTCAAAAGTCTTGAAATGGTGCTTCTTTCCACGGCGAGCAGCCGTGTCAGATTATTGTATTTCAAAGTTGCTCTCATATATATATACACAGTGAGAGCCAAAAATCAGTTTCAAATATGTACACAATGACCACACAGAAAAGGATTAAATGGTATTTACTAAATATGATAAAATAGAGATGTAGTCCCTTGCATATTTTTATATTTTTCGTATTGTAAGAACATGGTTATTTAGGTTCATGAGTAAGTGCAAAAATGGGTGTATATAACATTTTTTTCGGTTTTATCACTTGCTACTGTTGGCAACTCAAGGCAAAGGGCACTTGCGCCTCTTTTTGAATAAAAGTGCTGCAACACCTCATCAGGTGTAGTAAGCACTATATAATTACACAATTACAATAAGCTGTTAACACTGCTGTAAATATCCATGCAAAACAGTATGTAAAGTGCAATAAACTAGACAGAACAGGAGGCGGATGGGTCTAACGCGTCCACTGTCCGGGCTGTGTTTGATCTCATGGTCACAGGTTCAAATCCTGTTGGGTCCACTCAGCCTTTCATCCTTCTGATGTCGATAAAATGAGCACCATTGAGTTGGGTAACAATAAAACATCTGTAATTCAGTACCAAGATACCCTTCTGGGTGAACGTGCGCTTTACAAAAACACGTTATGTTTAAAAATAAAGTACTAATGTTATTCCTCACTTCTCAAAATCATGATCATCTTCAGGTGCAAAAAGAAACCCGAAAACCGGCAGCAGTGTTATTTGCACTACACCAGATACTGGATGGTGATGTTGTTTACACTGTGGTGCATTGGACCGTGTCAACTCTGGCTCCCCTCTGGTTCCTTGCCCGCACAAGGTGTTAAAAAACTGTTTCAGAGATTGTGGTTCCTCTCCTTATGAGGGTCATGAATGCTGCCATCTCTGAGGGAATTTACCCGTCCCTGTGGAAGACAGCGGTGGTTAAACCTCTTCATATAAAAGCCCTCTTTAGATGCTGCGGAACTAAAAAACTTCCGGCCGATTTCTCTGCTTCCTGTTCCTGCTAAGATCCTGGAGGCCCACTTAAATTCTCACCTCAGCACATATCTAAGGGATCATCATTTGCTTGATGGTTCTCAACACGGCTTTAGGAGACAACATAGTACGGAGACAGCTCTGACGGTAGTCTTTAATAACATTCGGACGAAGGTCGACGCTGGCCGTACTACGCTCCTGGTGCTTTTGGATCTCACTGCGGCCTTCGACACCCTATCTCCTCATAGGCTGGTGGCCCGCATCCGAGAGATGGGTGTCGGGGGCACAGCACTGAGCCTCCTTGCCTCCTTTCTGGGTGAACGTGAACAGAAGGTGAAATTGGGTCAGTATTTCTCTGCCCCTAAGGTCCTGCAGTGCGGTGTCCCCCAGGGCTCATCCTTAAGCCCTACACTTTTTAATATCTATGTGGCCCCTCTTGCGGAGGTGGTTAGATTCTTTGGGCTGGAGGTATTGTCCTACGCGGACGACACCCAAATAATGGTGTCGATAACTCATACCCTGAAAGACTCAGCCCTAAATTTTAGGAGTTGCATGGAGGCAGTTTCCCTTTGGATGGTGGAAAACTTTCTGAAGCTGAATGGAGAAAAGACCGAGGTCTTGATCTTTGGTAATGATCAGGAAATCTGGTCCAATGATTGGTGGCCGACCTCGTTGGGGGTCTGTCCCTGTCCAGTTTCCCATGGAAAAACCTAGGGGTGATCATGGATAATGTGCTCTCTCTGAAGCTGCAAGTAAATAGGACGGTTTCCACCTGCTTTGGTATTATCAGTATCCTTAGAAGGATTTCTCATTACCTTTCCCTTGAATCACGCAAACAGGCTGTAGTGGCCTTGGTAACCTTGAGACTGGACTATTGCAATGCCCTTTATTTTGGCATTTATAAAGGCCTCATCCATCGGTTGCAGATGGTGCAGAATGCTGCGGCTAGATTTGTCTTGAATCTCTCTAGATTTCATTCAGCCACAGCCTCAATTAAGTCTCTGCACTGGCTTCCGTTGAATGATAGGATTATTTTTAAGATCCTTTGTCTGACCCATCAAGCCTTTTATGATGCCGGTCCTGAGGGTATAAAGTTGACTGTTTGTCATTATGCCCCTTTTAGGTCTCTTCGGTCTGCGGACAAAAATCTTCTTGTTGTGCCCAGGTTTAGGAGGGCCAAATGGGGAGGTAGAGCTTTCTCTTCCTTGGCTCCCAGAATGTGGAATTCCCTGCCTTTGAACATCTCTGGAGAGCCTTCACGACTTCTGTTCGGGAGGGCCTTGAAGACCTGGCTTTTCGTGAATTCTTCAGTATGAGCTTACTCCTTCTCTCTCGTCCTCTGATGGTTTGCATCGAGTGCCTTGACGCCCTTGGGCATAGTTCGCGCTTTTATAAATCTAATTTCATTCATTCATTCATTCATTCATTGTTGCACCTGTTATTACCTTTGGGTGTAAATGAATTTGTAAGAAGCATTCACAGTGCTTTGCAGGTGACAGAACATAAGAGAAAGAAGCTGGGGGGGGGGGGGCTTTTGGGCTGTGCAAAATTTACCGAAGTTCAATACATGCAAAATGACTTAGTAGCAACCCCCTAGAATTTATGTAGGACTACAAACAGCAATTGTTTAATTTGTTAATAAAAATGTGTAGAAATGCCCTGTCTTGATTCCACTTCATGACTTTTTATTCCACCGCCATTCACTTCCTGTCTTTTTCTCTCGCTCTTGTAGGTTAATTTTCAGTCATGCTTTTTCATCTTTCTCCTCCCACTTCTAATGTTATGTGGGACACCACCATTTTATATGTTCACTTTTAAAGTTAACATCTTTCTTAAACGTTGACTCTTGACACACATTTGCATGCGTGCGAGCCCATATAGGATAACATTATTTGACATGGATTTGCCTACATTTACACTTCTTCGTACGCATATTATCAGGGCCTTCAACATTCTGGGGCCGATTCCGGCCGCAAATCATACCGACCGACACGGACCCGGAGTGGAGACCGACCGACACGAACCAGCATCGTACGACCCGTGCAGTGCGATGCAACGCGTGTGAATTACAACCGACACGTATGGAATACAAGCCGTATGACCGAGCCGTAGGGAAAATAGTGATCCGGCCAGAAAACCGACGCGAGTTTCACCGACCGACACAAACCCGGAATGAACCCGACCGACACGTACCCGCGATGTCCGACCCGCGCAGTACGATGCAATGCGTGTAAATCCAGACCGACTCGCACGGAGACCAAGCCGCACGACCGACACGCACAGAAAACAGGGCCCACAAGTAATAGAGATCTCCGCGACCGACGCGTATGAAACACAGAAGATAGTCAGCGTGAACGAGGTGGAGAAGACCGCACGAGCCAACATCAGCGTCCGTTTCCATCAGAAGAACGTCTCCTTCATGCCTACAAAACCCAAAGGAAAAAAGACAAAAAAAGGACCAAACAAGCAATGACAAAGCCAATAAATAACAAATAAAAAAAAACTGGGACAAAGACACACCCACAACTCCAACTATATAAAGGACTTCAATCACTACCATGATCACTTGAAAATAGGAAACACGCCAGCAGCAAACACCATCACACAGCAACCACAGACACACTCACAACACTCACCCATCACACAACTCACACACCATCAGCACCTCACCAAAAGCACACACACATACAGCTAGCAAAACCAACACTAACCCACCCTCACTTGCACCCTCACACACACATTACTCACCACCACCACCCATCACCATGCCCCCAAAGAAGAATCCAAAGTTCACAGATAGTGAGTTAGAAGTGCTGGTAGACGAGATCATCAGAGTAGAGCCACATTTGTTTGGTACATTGGTCCAAAGGACCCCCATGTCACAGAAAACCAAGATGTGGGCGAGGATTGTGGACAAGGTGAACGCACAAGCACCAGCAAGGTGCACAAAGGACGATATCCAAAACAGGTGGTATGACGTGCTCCGGAGGGTCAAGAAACTCATTGAAAAAGATCACGCCCTGAGTCAGTGACCCGGCGGTGGCCCTCCTGCCAAACCAGTCTACTTCAGGACCTGGGAGGAGAAGGTGCGGGACATCCTACCACCAGAGAGCGTCCATGGTCTAACAGACATACCAGATCCTGGTGAGTACACAAACAACATACCCAATATTGTGTGGCAAGGGGACAGTGAAACTATGCACAGCAAGCACAGCCACAGTAACCAATAGATAATCATCCCAAGATGTGTATGCTAGTCAGACAAACACAATACCTGCCATCTCATAGTGACTTGGAGCTGTGTCATGACATGTACCAACCTATAAACAAATAGAGCAAGGCAGTGGCACAAAGCAAAATAAACACTGCCAGACAGTTTACCACCACAAACACACTACCTCACAGTGCAGCTGACTGACAGGAAGGAAAAGTGGGGATGCAGGTGAAGTGAGTTTATCCAAAAGCATGATGGGGGCTGTAGTCCGGATCTGGTGACTCCGGAACAGGCGGGATTCGTGCCTGAAAGAAGTCTCACATATAATCTTCGCACGGTCTTGGGCACGATACAACATGTTTGACACGATACGAAGGCAATTGCGGTCTTCTTAGATATGGAGAAAGCTTTCGACTCGGTGGAGTGGCCCTTTATGAGGCAAGTCTTGACCAGTAGTTTTACAACTGATAGGGGTGTTATATAACGCCCCCACGGCGCGTATTAGGCTGGGATCCTTGGTCACTGACCCTAATCCCATTACCAGAGGTACCAGACAGGGCTGTCCTTTGTCACCGTTGCTATATGCACTGGTGGCAGAGCCCTTGGCATGCGTGCTTAGGGAATATCATGGCCACAGAGGGGTGAGTTTCCCTAACTACAAAATAGTGCTGTCAACTTATGCGGATGATACCCTTCTCTATGTGAGAGATACCGAAAACAATCTAGCCCCGGTCTTGCGTGAAGTGGTGCACTATGGTGCATTGTCCGGGCTGAAGGTCAATTGGACCAAATCCATTGCCTTCCCGCTCACTCCATCTACATCGAGGTTCGAGATGGAATATCCGTTACGGTGGTTGGACGACTCGGTTAGGTATCTTGGCATTAGATTACACACGGATTCGGACATTGTCTTTCGCGAAAATTATGGAACTGCGGTGGCCAAGTTAGAAGACGATGTTGAAACATGGATTGGATTACCGCTATCGTTGCTCGGCAGGGTCTCTATCATGAAGATGGTAGTGCACCTAGATTCCTCTTTCTCTTCACAAACATACCAATAGTTCGGCCGCGTTCCTTTTTCGCCCGGGTAAATAAATCATTAGTGCGATTAGCTTGGGCGGGCAAACTAGCGCGTGTACAATGGCGGGTACTCACATTACCATATCACCTGGGGGGACTGGGTGCACCTGACCTGGAGATGTATTACTGAGCAGCACAGGGCGCGCAAGCACATAGCTGGGTCCATGGCGCGGATAACATCCCGTACCTCCGGCTCGACCCACTCCCTCTCCCTGCTGTCATATTCGAACCGGTGGACCGCAGAACAGGATTCCTGGATTCATTAAACTCGACCCGGCATGCCTGGCACAGCTTACTACAACAAAGAGCGGGGGCGTTGTTATATTCCCCGGAGATGTTAGTGGACTGGGCGGTCTGGCTGCCCCTCTGCAGGGACGGAGGGGTCATCAGAGCGCTGCAAACGCTGGGTATTCGCAAGATGGGAGATCTGTTTGCAGAAGGGGTCACCATAACTGTTGGAAAGTGGGTTATGGGTAGGGGCAAATGTAGGTCTGCCACTTGCAATAAGGCCACTAACACATGATAGGACCCAGCATAGGTCTTAGAAAATTATTCCTATGCTCAACCCTTGGTAACGTGGCTGCGAGCAGACAGGCTTAACTTCAAAGACAGGTATGTAAAGCATTCAAAAACACCATTTCAGTAAATAATTAAGACACAACACAAAATAAAAATCCAACACCAATTTATAAAAATAGGTAATATTTTTATCTTTCAAATGACACCAAAACGAAAATATTCCACTGTAGGGAACCAGAGTAATGAATCATTAAAGATTAGTCACTTTCTAGTGCTTAGAAACCAACAGTGCCCCTTTTAGTCATTTCGTTTTCTCTGACAGGGACACACCTTTAGAAACGGTTCTGAAGAATATCTCACCACTGTGCAGCCTTCTTCAGCAGGCTAGGTCCAGTTAGAACTCCTTCCTGAAGTTCTGCTTGCGGGTTCCAAAGTATCCAACACACAGTCCAAGGTTCTGGAATCTCCAAGAGGGTCCTTGAAAGTGTGAAACTTCAATTCCGCAATCCACTTGAACAAAACCCTTTCAAATCCACTGGCACTCCAGGCTGGGGATTCTTTGTGGGGATGTCCAGTTGAGCTCTGTTAACCTGTAGCTTGCAGGGAGTCTACTTCTTAGTCCTTTTGTAGCAAGGTAATCCACAGGGCTGCAGTTTTCAGATGGCGCAGTTTTCAGAGGTCAGGCCTTAGAAGTCTTTGCACAGCAGAACTTTTGCAGCAGGGCACGTCTTGCTTCAGTAGTTTCAAGCAGCAGATCTGGCGGGCTCTGCCCCTCTCAGATACTTCTTCACAATTCTCTGGGTCAAGCCACAGGTCACTTCTGACCAATGAAAGCAGGGTAACTCCTCATAGTTATGACCACAGCCGGCAGAGTGTGGCATTATGTTGTCCCAGAGTGCATCTTTCTTCCAAATCCATAATGGCTGATTTTCCAGCAAGGAGGCAAGAGCTGGCTAAACACATCCCCTGGGATGGCTTATTTCCATGGACTCTCCCCCTACCATCTGCACATACCTTCCTTAAGCCTAGCCCTGACTCTGGGTCAAGAGTGTCAAAATGAAACTGAAACCCAGGCCTCCCCTCTGCCTTTGAAGAGCATAGTTTACGACTCCACCTCCTGGCCTGGCATACATTATAGACTAGCACACTGCCCTCCCAGCAGAGTGGCCCTTTATCACCTCTTCAAAGCAGCCTGGCTAATCCACTTATCTCTGACCAATCAGGGCAGACCACTGGAAGGCTGAATTTGGACTTACAAACAAGAAAGTCTTATAACTTCTTGTATGTACCCTTTAGGAGAAATTCAACAATATAATATTGTTGGATTTACTACTACCATTCTGGGAAGTCTTTGAATGGTCCGGTTAGTCCTCTCCTATCAATATTTATTCATCTTTAACTTCCTACCATGTTAACCTATGGGCCATGGGGTTTGCAATGGGGAAATGACTTGGGCCAGTCTTCTAGCACCAGGGCTTATAAAAACATATTTTATAAGTATTTCCCTAATTTCTACAGGACCCCCCCCCCACCCCCTTTGCAACTAGGGGAGACTTTAGGGGTTCTGAATCTGTAGAAATATTGGAGATTCTCCTTTTACTGTATTCCTAGCATCAAAGTCGAATTTGGCCAGCAATTTACTGTTTCAAAGCAGTCCTGGCACCCAGTGCTGCTTTTAAACTGACCTCAGACTTCAGCACTGCACACATGCTAGTGCAGAAAAAGCTGCTGGCCTCTATACTACCATACCCCAGGGTACTGGGAACCTCTAGGTAGTTTCAATCCCCTGCCCTATTATATACATCTAATGTGTTCCTTTCAGCTTGGCACTGGCCCTGGGCCTGGTTAGGCAGAGCCCAGGGTCAGTCAGAGTCAGTTACCACCAGTTCCAGTCAGCAAAAAGTTGGGGGGTGCCCAGGGCACAGGATGACTTTGCAACATAGCCCCCCCCCAAACGAAAGGTGATGGGTTACTAACCTACACCCTGGTAGTCCTCATCAGCTAAGTGGAAAAACCTGGAAAGTCCATCTGCATTGGCATGGGCAACCCCAGGTCTGTGTTCCACTGTAAAGTCCATTCCCTGTAGGGAAATGGACCACCTTAACAGCTTGGGATTCTCCCCTCTCATCTGCATGAGCCACCTGAGAGGTCTGTGGTCAGTTTGAACACGAAAGTGAGTCCCAAACAAATAGGGTCTGAACTTTTTCAGTGACCATACCACAGCAAAAGCCTCTCTCTCAATGGCACTCCACCTCTGCTCTCTGGGAAGAAGCCTCCTACTAATAAAGGCAACTGTCTGATCAAGGCCCCCTTCATTTAGCTGTGACAACACTGCCCCAATCCCTTGCTCTGAAGCATCTGTCTGAACTACAAATTCTTTTGTATAGTCAGGGGCCAGTAACACTGGTGCTGAACACATAGCAGCTTTCAGAGTGTCAAAAGCCTTCTGACACTCTGGGGTCCAAATCACCTTTTTGGGCCTCTTTTTAGAAGTCAGTTCTGTTAGGGGTCCCACAATGGTCCCGTAATTTTTAACAAACCTTCTATAGTACCCTGTCAGTCCAAGGAATGCCCTGACCTGAGTCTGGGTAACAGGAGCTGTCCAATCCAAAATAGTTTGGATTTTAGCTTGGAGAGGCTGTACATGGCCCCCACCTACCAGGTGGCCCAGGTACACCACAGAACTCTGCCCTATTTGGCACTTGCTTGCCTTAATAGTCAGGCCTGCCTGTTGCATGGCCTGAAGCACTTCCCTTAGGTGGTTTAAGTGATCCCCCCAGGTAGAACTGTATACAGCTATATCATCCAGGTAAGCTGCACTGAACTGTTCCAACCCAGACAAGACCCTGTTCACCAACCTTTGGAAGGTGGCAGGTGCATTCTTTAATCCAAAGGGCATTACCTTGAACTGATAATGTCCCTCTGGGGTGGAGAATGCTGACCTCTCCTTTGCTCCATCGGTGAGGGCAATCTGCCAGTAACCTGAAGTCAAATCAAAAGTACTCAGGTACTTAGCAGCCCCTAACCTATCAATGAGCTCATCAGCTCTAGGTATAGGGTGAGCGTCCGTCTTTGTGACTGCATTCAAACCTCTGTAGTCCACACAGAACCTTAACTCCTTGGGTCCCCCCTGAGGATTAGGTTTAGGTACCAGCACCACTGGACTGGCCCATGGACTCTCAGACGGTTCAATTACCCCCAGTTCCAGCATCTTAGCAACCTCAGCTTTAATGCTGGCTCTGACATGGTCAGACAACCTGTACAGTTTATTTTTGACAGGTAGGCTGTCACCAGTGTCAATGTGGTGCACACACCACTCAGTGATGCCTGGGGTCAAAGAGAACAGGCCAGCAAACTGCTCCAGCACCTGCTTACAGTCTCTGTGCTGCTGGTCTGTCAATTTGGGAGAGAGTACAACTCCCTCCACTGACCCATCTTGCATATTAGTGGAGAGGAGGTCGGGCACAGGCTCAGTTTCCTCCTCCACACCCTCATCAGTGACCAGTAACATGGTCATGTCTGCCCTGTCATGGTGGGGTTTCAATCTATTCACATGCAGGACCCTGTGAGGGTTCCTGGGGGTGCCAAGGTCAACCAAATAAGTAACCTCACCCTTCTTTTCTAAGATTGGATAGGGCCCACTCCACTTGTCATGGAGGGCCCTGGGAGCCACAGGCTCCAACACCCACACCAACTGTCCTGGACTATACTCCGGCATAGTAGCCTTTTGATCATACCAGTGCTTCATGAGCTCCTGGCTGGCCTCCAGTTTCCTGTTTGCCTTGTACATGTACTCTGCCATTCTAGATCTCAGGCCTAGCACATAATCAAGCACATTGTCCTTTGCTTCCTTAAGAGGCTTCTCTAAAGACTCTCTTAGCAGGCTCAATGGTCCCCTCACAGGGTGTCCAAACACCAACTCAAAGGGACTGAAACCAACCCCTTTCTGTGGCACCTCCCTGTAGGCAAACAGTAAGCATGGGAGGAGAACATCCCATCTCCTCCTGAGTTTCTCTGACAACCCATTTATCATGCCCTTCAGGGTTTTGTTGAATCTCTCAACAAGACCATTTCCTTGTGGGTGATAGGGGGTGGTGAACTTGTAGTTGACACCACACTCATCCCACATAGCAGTCAGATAGCTGGACAGGAAGTTCGTGCCCCTATCTGACACCACCTCTTTTGGAAAACCCACTCTGGTGAACACACCAATCAGTGCTCTAGCCACAGCAGGAGCATCAATGGTTCTAAGAGGTATGGCTTCAGGGTACCTAGTGGCGTGGTCAACTACCACTAAGATATACCTATTCCCTGATGCAGTAGGTGGGTCCAGGGGACCAACAATGTCCATCCCCACCCTTTCAAAAGGAACCCCAACCACTGGCAGTGGTATTAGGGGAGCCTTTGTCTTGCCCCCTGCCTTGCCACTGGCCTGACAGGTGACACAGGAGCTGCAAAACTCCTTTACCTTTTCAGACATAAGGGGCCAGTAGAAATGGTTCACCAACCGGTTCCATGTCTTTGTCTGTCCCAAATGTCCTGCCAAGGGGATATCATGACTCAAAGTCAGGATGAACTCTCTGTACTTCTGGGGCACCACCAACCTCCTGGTGGCCCCCTCCTTGAGGTTTCTGGCCTCAGTATAAAGCAGTCCATCTTCCCAGTAGAGTTTGTGAAACCCACTGTCATCCCCCTCCTCTTGCTTAGAAGCAATCCGCCTCAAGCTCTCAAGGGTGGGACAGTCACGCTGTCCCTGACTGAACTCCTCTCTGGAGGGTCCACCTGCTCCTGTCAGTTCTGCCAAATCTGACAGCTCTGGCAGGGATGGAGTCCCTCCCTCAGAGGCCAGATCCTCCCCATCAGGGTTAGATTCTTCCTGCACCTCTGGAGTTCCCTGGGCTGGCTCACCAGGACCAGTGCCCTTGTCCTTGGACGCTTGGCCCTTTGTTCCAGGGTCCAAGGGTCCAGCCCCTCCCTTCTGTCTAGTCTGTGACCTAGTCACAGCACATACCCACTCAGGGAGCTCCAATATTTTCATATGGAGTCCTCTCTCCACCTCTGACCACACAGAGGCTTCAAGATCATTGCCCAGTAAACACTGGACTGGGAGCACCTTTGACACAGCTACCTTCACAGGGCCTGTCACACCTCCCCATTCCAAATCCACCACAGCCATAGGATGGAGTTTGGTAGTGCTGTCTGCATATGTCACCTGGTGAAACTCACCAGGTAGCAACCTCTCGGGAGGCACCAGTTCATCCAGGACCATAGTTACACTAGCCCCAGTGTCTCTGATAGCTTCTACCTCAGCCCCATTCACTTTAGGCCTCTGCCTGTACTTGTCCATGTTTGGAGGTAAGGCAGCAAGGGTTGCAATATTCACCCCACCCAGGGACACTAAGGTTGCTTCCACCACCTGACTACCCCTCTCTGGGGCACCATTCTCCACCCCTACACTGACACTGGCAATCCCTGTGGATGGCCCCTTAGGGGGGAGCTTCTTGGCGCAGACAGCATCTCCCTGTTTGTGCCCTGGCTGGTTACAGTCAAAGCACTTACCCACCTTTGAGGGATCAAAGAACCTACCATTCTTTCCCTGATACCCCCTCCCATTGAATTTGGGTTGGCTCGGGCCCCCCCTCCTTGTGCAGGTTTTTGTGGGTCTTTGGAGGACTCCTTAGGATTTTGACCTTCATTTCCCTGGGTTTTCCCCTGGGGAGGGACCTGTCCTCCTTTCTTCTGGTCACCCCCCTGGTGCTGAATGGAAACCCGGGTTCTCACCCACTCATCAGCTGCTTCTCCCAGCTCTCTGGGGTCTGTCAGCTTAGAGTCCACTAGATACTGGCGTAACTTCTCTTCTGCGCAATGAGTCAAAATATGTTCTTTCAAAAACAAATTATACAATCCCTCATATGAGCCAACTGTGTTACCAACAATCCAGCCTTCCAGTGCCTTTACTGAAATGTCCACAAAGTCTACCCAAGACTTTGAACTCAATTTCTGGGTGCCTCTAAACTTCACCCTGTACTGCTCTGGAGTCAGACCAAATCTCTTGACTAAGCATGCCTTCATCTGCTGGTATGATTCTGCATCCTCTCCCTTCAGGGTCAGGAGCCTATCCCTCCCAGCTACTGGAATCAACTCCCACAGGAGTGCACCCCAATACCTAGAGTGGACCCTACTCATTTTAAGGGCCCTCTCAAAAGCTGCTAGCCACTTGTCAATGTCATCCCCCTCAGTGTACTTAGGTACTATGCCCTTGGGAAGTTTAGGTTCAAATCTACCACCCCTGGACATCTCAACATCCTCTTCACTTTCGCTGCCACCATTCCTCTTCTCCTCCTCCCTCTCCCATCTTCTCTTAGCCAGTTCGAATTTCTCCTTCTCCAAGGCAATCAGCTCTAATTGAGCCTGAAGCTGTCTCTCTGCAAGGGACAGTAGTGGTACCTGAGTAAGGGACCCTTCCCCACTCCCACCACCACCTTGATTCACCTGGCTATCACTAGTCACAATGGGAGAGGTCTCATCCTCACCCCTCTCTCGGGTGAGGTTGGGGGTATCATCCTCCCACCCCCCTTGCGTCTCCTCAGCTACCCCAGCCCAGGCCATTAGGGACTTAAGCAACGCTGTCTTCTTAATCTTGTTGGAAGCAGGCAGCCCCCTAAGCCTACACTGTACCCTAAGATCACCCACTGCGAACTGGGACAGTTTAGCCAGGTCCAGCTCCATGGTTCCCTAGTTTTGGGTCACAAAAAACTAGGCACAACAGACTTAAAACAATTTGGAAAAATCAAAACAATGGATTAAAAACAGTTTAGTCCAAATTCCAAAAATCAAACTCAAAAGTTTTGTTCTAAGGCAATTTAGAGGATTTTTATAATCTTAAATCATTCACTGAAAGGTGTACTTTTTAAATGCAAGTCCACATCCACACCGCTGAGCACCAAATGTTGGAAAGTGGGTTATGGGTAGGGGCAAATGTAGGTCTGCCACTTGCAATAAGGCCACTAACACATGATAGAACCCAGCATAGGTCTTAGAAAATTATTCCTATGCTCAACCCTTGGTAACGTGGCTGCGAGCAGACAGGCTTAACTTCAAAGACAGGTATGTAAAGCATTCAAAAACACCATTTCAGTAAATAATTAAGACACAACACAAAATAAAAATCCAACACCAATTTATAAAAATAGGTAATATTTTTATCTTTCAAATGACACCAAAACGAAAATATTCCACTGTAGGGAACCAGAGTAATGAATCTTTAAAGATTAGTCACTTTCTAGTGCTTAGAAACCAACAGTGCCCCTTTTAGTCATTTCGTTTTCTCTGACAGGGACACACCTTTAGAAACGGTTCTGAAGAATATCTCACCACTGTGTAGCCTTCTTCAGCAGGCTAGGTCCAGTTAGAACTCCTTCCTGAAGTTCTGCTTGCGGGTTCCAAAGTATCCAACACACAGTCCAAGGTTCTGGAATCTCCAAGAGGGTCCTTGAAAGTGTGAAACTTCAATTCCGCAATCCACTTGAACAAAACCCTTTCAAATCCACTGGCACTCCAGGCTGGGGATTCTTTGTGGGGATGTCCAGTTGAGCTCTGTTAACCTGTAGCTTGCAGGGAGTCTACTTCTTAGTCCTTTTGTAGCAAGGTAATCCACAGGGCTGCAGTTTTCAGATGGCGCAGTTTTCAGAGGTCAGGCCTTAGAAGTCTTTGCACAGCAGAACTTTTGCAGCAGGGCACGTCTTGCTTCAGTAGTTTCAAGCAGCAGATCTGGCGGGCTCTGCCCCTCTCAGATACTTATTCACAATTCTCTGGGTCAAGCCACAGGTCACTTCTGACCAATGAAAGCAGGGTAACTCCTCATAGTTATGACCACAGCCGGCAGAGTGTGGCATTATGTTGTCCCAGAGTGCATCTTTCTTCCAAATCCATAATGGCTGATTTTCCAGCAAGGAGGCAAGAGCTGGCTAAACACATCCCCTGGGATGGCTTATTTCCATGGACTCTCCCCCTACCATCTGCACATACCTTCCTTAAGCCTAGCCCTGACTCTGGGTCAAGAGTGTCAAAATGAAACTGAAACCCAGGCCTCCCCTCTGCCTTTGAAGAGCATAGTTTACGACTCCACCTCCTGGCCTGGCATACATTATAGACTAGCACACTGCCCTCCCAGCAGAGTGGCCCTTTATCACCTCTTCAAAGCAGCCTGGCTAATCCACTTATCTCTGACCAATCAGGGCAGACCACTGGAAGGCTGAATTTGGACTTACAAACAAGAAAGTCTTATAACTTCTTGTATGTACCCTTTAGGAGAAATTCAACAATATAATATTGTTGGATTTACTACTACCATTCTGGGAAGTCTTTGAATGGTCCGGTTAGTCCTCTCCTATCAATATTTATTCATCTTTAACTTCCTACCATGTTAACCTATGGGCCATGGGGTTTGCAATGGGGAAATGACTTGGGCCAGTCTTCTAGCACCAGGGCTTATAAAAACATATTTTATAAGTATTTCCCTAATTTCTACAGGACCCCCCCACCCCCTGTGCAACTAGGGGAGACTTTAGGGGTTCTGAATCTGTAGAAATATTGGAGATTCTCCTTTTACTGTATTCCTAGCATCAAAGTCGAATTTGGCCAGCAATTTACTGTTTCAAAGCAGTCCTGGCACCCAGTGCTGCTTTTAAACTGACCTCAGACTTCAGCACTGCACACATGCTAGTGCAGAAAAAGCTGCTGGCCTCTATACTACCATACCCCAGGGTACTGGGAACCTCTAGGTAGTTTCAATCCCCTGCCCTATTATATACATCTAATGTGTTCCTTTCAGCTTGGCACTGGCCCTGGGCCTGGTTAGGCAGAGCCCAGGGTCAGTCAGAGTCAGTTACCACCAGTTCCAGTCAGCAAAAAGTTGGGGGGTGCCCAGGGCACAGGATGACTTTGCAACAATAACTAGTGACGAAGTCATGAATTCCGCTTAAGCACCCACTTTGCTTCAACGCTTTCAGTTCCACAGAGTGCACAGTGTGCTCAGACAACAGCTGGGGGACGACTTAAATGAATCTCCTGAAGTGCAAGAACTAACATACCTGATCAAAACTAAGTCCCCCCTCAAGCTTGTCTCCAATATCTATAGATTGGCGATATCACAGAGAGCTAACCAGTTTACCAAAGCTAGATTGGCCTGGCAGCGCGACTTGGAAATAGCTATTGATGATGCCATGTGGACCTACTGCTGCACTAACACAAAACACATATCTCTGCATGGGAAACATAGATTGATAAATTTTAAATATATTAACAGAGTGTATTATACACCTGGAAGATTATGCAGGTACGGTCTGAGGGAGGACACGACCTGCGACTGATGACGAACCACTTCAGCGGACTTCAGCGGATTTCATGCATGTAGCGTGGAGTTGCCCTGGAGTATACCGATTCTGGGAAAATATATTCCGTGAGATTAGCTGAGTTGGAGATCCCCCCTGATCCAGCACTGGCGCTGCTAGGCTATTCTAAAAAACGTCAGAGGGCAGCTCGTAGACTGGTGGACTTAGGCCTGCTGATGGCTAAGCGTAGAGTAGCAATGTGCTGGTTAAGGGGCCCCTTACCCACAGTGACACAGTGGTCGCACGATGTTCTTTACTGCTGCACACAATCTGAGAGTTTTAGCGAATTGCTCCCTCCAAGGCGCAGACCAAAGAATTTCTGGGGGCTATACACCACATATTTGAAAGACAAGGTAGAGAGAGCAGCGGCAGCGGGACAGGTAGTAGGACACAATCCCATAGCTCCTTAGAAGATAGGACTGGTTTTTGGTCTCAGTAATTTCCATCCGCAAGGAAAAGCGTCAAGTGCTGAGAGAGAGACTAGGTCCGAGCAATAGGTGGGCACTGAGGGCAGTCATGGTAGCGGGGGGAGGAAGTTAGAATGGAGGAGCGACAGGCATAGAATGCCATCACTGAGTAGTGGAGAAACTAACAAGAGCCCTGATGATGGTTGGTTGGCCTGATACCTCTTTGTTTGTTATTTTAAAGAAAAAATTGTATTATTTTTTAATACGTAGTTCAGACGCTGACGCACGGCAGTTTCGCCTAGTATTGTATTCAGTTACGCAACCCATAAGAATTACGCTGCCCGGCCGCCGGGATGTGGGCAAAAGAGCTGTGTAATACGCCTTAAATATGAATGCCGCTGGCACTCGGGCTGTAGGCTTCCGGCTGTGTTTGTCATGGACACCTCTCGCAATAAATAAAACAAAAAATAAATAAAAAAAGAACTGCATACACACTGCAAAGTATACATTGGAACATTTATTAATGTAGCAAGAAGAGTTAATTTGGCTATAAATCGATTCTTATTATTAAAGAAAACTCCCAACTATGCTTTTTCTTTTCCGACTCTGAGTTTATGCTTCTCCACACCAAGCACTCTTAAACTATACTGCCTACCAGTATGGATGACATGTGACTCCTACACTTTTAGTCCTTTGCGTTATGTAGCATTTCATATACACTGATTTACACATGTATGATTGATTGTCTCTGTGTAATGTGTGTGATGCAAAGTGCTCTGACATCCTTTACTGGTATGAGTGGTGCTATATAACTAATTCATTGCATCTGAGAGAGTGGTTATGGAGACTTGGTCACTGCTAAAGAGTGCTAGTGCGAGAATCCCTGGTGGAGGTGGTCACTGGGAGGGCACCAACTAACATTGTCGCACTGGGCGCCACCAGCGCTAACGCCGGCCCTGAGTTTAGGAAACCGTTGGCTCCCACTCTGGCGAGAAACAGGACAAAGGGCATGGGAGTATCCTCCCGACTGTCCAGCCCCTCCTATGGGAGTGACACCTGAATCATCCCAACCCTTTCTATAGGGTAATTAGGGACTTACCTGTGGGTGATTCCTTAGATTCGTCATGGGCCAAGATTCAGATCCAAAACCACTTCATCTTCGACCTTCTGGGCACTTTGGACTTCGTTGGGCTTCGCTTTGGGAACCGAGACTGCAACTGCGAAGATCCCTGCTGCTCTTGATCTCATCGTCCTGCAAGTCTTATGTGTCATCTGTGCCTGTGCTCCATACAGGCCTGTGAACGTCCAAGACACCTGAAGGAATCTCCCTTGGATAGAAGGCGTCACTCTGCTGCATCTGCAGGCACCGCAACAAAGCTGATTGGTCTGCTTATCCTCAGCTCCCACGGACTCTGAAAGGTTCAGCAACACAGGTGGTGGTTCTGCAACTCCCTCAAGGCCTGCACTGTCTTTACAGCAAGTTTGAAGCCAGTATCCCACGTCGGAACCACTAGAGCAGCATCCCTGTTCACCTCATTGACTTGGTGTTGCCAATGCTTGTTTACTCTCTCCTCCAGATATTTTCGGGCTCCAAGAAGTTCCAGCCTCAAGCATCTCCTGCTACTAAGATGTGTGTCCTTACCTCATCCTCTGCATCGTGGGCCTTCATCCTTGGTGAGCTGCTCGAGGTCCTCTTGCGACTCCTGTGCCTCTGGCCTGTGGGTCCTCTTGAGGGTCTTCTTTGGCTCCAGTGGGATCCCCTGTTTGCTCGTGGCCTGCTCTGACTTGCCTGCTCTTGGTGAGTCACTTAAACCTTGCTGGTCCCTACACTGCACCTTTTTCCTTTACTACATTTGTTGCAGTTGCCAAGGCTTGTTGGGGCCCCGATGGACACCTACTCCCTGTCTTTTGACATCTGACTTGCTTGTAAATGGCTCATGGTCCACAGCGTCACCTGGTTCACACAGCTACGGCAACAAGATCACCGCCAACTCTCCTGCATCTCCGACGTTGGTGGGCTTTCGTCTTCCGTGCCTCCTGGTCACTCCTGAGTGGCATAGACTCTGCCCCCTCTCCTTACAGGTACCTCTCATCCTGAATCCACCTTTGGGTCCCACCGGACTCTCTCACCTTCTTCGCGAGCGGCATCTTCCTTGAAGTCCTCTATTGTGGTCTACTGCGGTTTCCGACATCACTTTGCACCTATACACCCGGCTTCACTAGTGTATGTATCCTTGGTCCCGGGGTATCCACAGTTGGGGTGACTCTCCAGCCATCCATCCTCCACGGGTTTCTTCAGGGTCCTCTGGGAAGGGTCCTTCTTCCTAAAAACTGCAACCGCAACTTACCTATTGACTTGTATGGAGCACACAGGCGTGTTCCCACTCTGCACACAGCCTCCGTGGGGTTCCTCTTCTGGGTCCAGTGTCGACTTAGGTCGTGGTTTACATTCCACTTCATTATTATATGGTTAGGTCTCCCCTGGCGACCATTGTGTATTTGTGCCACTTACGTGTTCTATTATCAAAGTATTGTGTGTATTGTGATTAAATCTCTGGATAGGAGATATTGCATCAAGGATAGTGTTAATGAGTTTTCATCATAAATACATAATTTTATAATTATACTGGGTGGTTCTTTTTCACTTAACCTACACTATATGATTAGTACTGGTAAAGCAAGCTGCTTTAAATTGGGCGAATATCTATAATTCTCAACATCATGTTACATGATTAAGGGAAAGGTTGTGTCTGCGCAAAGTACATTTAGCATCATTTGCTTTGCAGGGGCCACAGTTTGGTAAGGTGTTCAATTGCCAAATGTTCGGAATGGCTCAGTTAAAGTAGGCCTTTATCCTTGTGTGACCTTTTGCCCCCTCCATAGAACGGGCATCCTGAAGCACTGACATACAGAACGTCAGAAAAAGAAATAAGTCATGGTGATTTGGACACACTCCTCGGTTGCACATGACTTTGCTGAAAACATTTGCCTATGACGATGCGTGTCTGTCTGTTTATGCAAGCAGCTGCAATGCATAGTTTTAAACAA
This sequence comes from Triturus cristatus, assembly GCF_964204655.1. NCBI lineage: Eukaryota > Metazoa > Chordata > Amphibia > Caudata > Salamandridae > Triturus > Triturus cristatus. The sequence continues at coordinate 430,842,288 of NC_140593.1, forward strand.
TTCCTTGTGGGCAACACCGGCTCAGTAGCGGTGGACGGAGCTTCGCGGAATTCCACGTAGTTTTGATTTAACTCCACTCAGGGCTGAAAAGAGGTATGAGATGATGCAAGGTGGGGTCGAGTAGGGAAGAGTCTAGAAAGGGTTATTTTGGGGGTAATAGTAGAGGTATGGGGTTTGGGATGAATGAGAGAGTGGAGGTAGATGATATATTGATAGAGGTATAGGGTCAGAAATGGGGTAGTGCATTGGAAAGAGAAGTAGAAAGAGGTTTGAGATGAGTCAGAGAGTTGAGATAGAGGCTATATTGAGAGCGTTATAGGGTGAGAAACAGCATAGTGCATTGGATATGCTGAATTAGAAGAAAAGTAATGAATATATATAGATCCATAAGTACTTCTGGACTAAGCCTGAAGGCTGCTCTTCACAGCTACCACTTAGAGAGCTTTCTATGTTTATCCAAGGCCACTAAAATCACCATAAGGGTTGTTTGGATGAGTGCAGGGTGCTACACCTACACAAGTGAGCACCATATACTAAGCCAGTGTGGGAGCCGGCCTCGTGGCGTGGTCCTGTTTCCCCGCGCTAAGCCGCACGAGGTCCCATGCACATCGGGACTCCTCCATCTAGGATTGCACGTCACTCCACGTGACCACCTGTATGACCCTGTTCTACCCGGCCTCGGTCCCAGCGAGGCCCGACATCGAGACGCCAACCCCTGGCCCGGGGGATTCCACGTGAGCCCTTCCCACTCCCGGCGGAGGGCAGTATCGATGGGACCCCCTACCGTCTCTCCACGCCTAGGTGTGATCACCCCACAGCTCTCTGGGGCCTGGCGCCTCTCCTGCTGGGCGTCTGGCCGCTCCCTACCCGGTCTCTCCGCCCCCTCTGGGCGCACGGGTCCGGACATCAAAGGGCTCCCGTCCTATATCTGGGGCGACCCGACAACAGGGCAGTAGTTGTATCCTGGAGTCAAGAGCCCTGCTGATCGGATCGCGGCTGACCCTACGGAAGAAGACTCACCCTGAACCTCCACCTGAGCCCTGCTGACGACGTCGCGGCTCCACCGTGCTTAAAGACCTTCACGAACCCTTGGGGCCCTGCTGACGCTGTCGCGGTCTGACCTTGTTGAATCTTACCACCAGAGCCCAGCTGACCTCGTCGCGGCTCGACCGAAGCGGACCTACCACCAGAGCCCTGCTGACCGTGTCGCGGCTCGACCTAAGCGGAACTACCATCCGAGCCCTGCAGACGACGTCGCGGCTCTCCACGTCCGAGCCGCTCTGAGACCAGCACCCAAGGTCTGGCGCAGGGCCCTCCCGTGCCTGGCTGGCACTAAGACTGTCCCGCTACCCTACCCTCTTGAACGAACATTGAGACTCTGATAGGATCCCTCGATCCTCTGTAAATATTGCTCGTATTGCTGCCGATAAAGAATCTAATATTGCAACTACTCTCGAGTCCTGTGTGGTGGTGTTACTGGGCCTAGTACGATCATAGGAGAAAGACCTCCCCGAGGGGGCTTCTCAGCGGCGCTCGGCTATAACTTTGCGGTAGGAAGGTGCCCGGAATAGTCTCCCCGACTACCCGGTGGGCCTCCCTCCAACATTTGGTGGCCAGCGACGGGATCCGAGCAAACGCAATCGTACAAGCAAGTAACGCAACCACTACCTGACCAGACGAGGAGAGAAAAAGAGAACCATGGATGGCCAAGAAGCAACCGTGGCCGCAACCTTCCAGTTGGAGAAACTGGAGGAATACACCCACAAGGAACTCAAACAATTTTACAAAGACAAAGGGATCCCAACCACAGGATTGGGCACCAAGGAAGAAATGCAGAAAGCCCTGAAAGCCTGGGCAGAACCCGAAACCCCTCCACCCCGAGCCGAAGGGACCTCGGCCCGGGACGGAAACCTGCCAACCACGACCCCGACGAACGGGGAGCGAACCACCCCAGACACAAGCCTTTCCCCCGAAGAGATCCGAGAGCGGGAGAGGGCCCGGACACACGAAATGGACCTTGCCCGACTCCGGCTGGACGGGGAGCTCCTACTGGCAGAGAAAAAGATAGCCCTGGAGCAACTACGACTACAAGAAGAAATCGAGGAGAAGAAAAGGCATCGGGAGCTAGAGGAGAGACGGCTGACCCTCGAGCACGAGAGGAGCCTTAAAGAACTTGAACTAAAAGCTAAAACTGGGGAGACCAGTAACCCCGGAGCCCGGGACGCGCTGCCCCCGACCGAGCCAAAGGTTCACATCCCCAAGGATGTCGTCAAGGAGTACTATAAAAATGACGACATCCAGCAATGGTTCCGAGCGTACGAAGTCGCCATGACCTCCCACCGGGTGCCCCGGAAGGATTGGGGCGCCGGCTTATGGGGGAGGTTCCTCCGCGAGGGACGGGATACCCTGCTGCAACTCCCCGACGCGGTGATGACCTCATACGACCACATGAAGGAAGCCCTACTCACACGCTACGGACTGTCGGCCGAGATGTACCGGCAACGCTTCCGGGACTGCAAGAAGATCCCCGGTACCACATGGGTCGAATACGTGGACTTCTTCAGCCGAGCGTTGGAAGGATGGATCAAAGGGAGCAAGGTCACCTCATATAACGAACTGTTCGACCTCATTGTCTGGGAGCACCTCGCCAACAACTGCTTTGTGGAACTAAGGCAACACCTCCTGGACAGTAAACTGACCGAGCCCCGGAAGCTCGCCGCCGAAGCGGACCGATGGGTCAACACCCGGGTCCCCCGGAACCCCGTGGGGGACTACCAACGGAGCACCACGGGCCCTCCCCGCCAGCACGGCGGAGGAGGGGGGTCCCACCGCAGTCGAGAATTCCCAGCCGGGCCGCCCAGAAGCCCGCCACGAGGTCAAGCAACCAACCACCCTTCCCCGACCCAGGGCCGAAGAGGGACCCCTATCGCCCGGTCTGGAACACGACCGACAGTAACCTGCTTCGGATGTCAGCAGACCGGCCATTATGCAAGTGACCCGGCTTGCCCCGTGAACCGACGGAACGGGACCACGGGGCCACCTCCCCGACAAATTGCCGCCGCAGCCCTGGGGGAGGGAGAGGACGAAGAGGAGAACCACGACGACGGGTCCCCCGAGTGGGAACCAGCCGCCATGTCGCTTGTGTGCCTAGGCTCCCGAGAGATGGTGCCCCGCGCCCCCATCCCAAGCAACACCCAGAAGTACCAACAGTGGGTCACCATCAACGGGCGACGGGCCGAGGTCCTCCGGGACACTGGGGCCAGTGTGACCGCTGTCCGCTGCCATCTGGTGACCCCCGAACAGATCCTACCACATGTCCTCTGCCCTGTCCGGATCGCCGACAACACCGAGAGCATGTGCCGGATGGCCCGAATCCCCTTCGAGTGGGGAGGAGTGTCCGGCACCCTGAAAGTGACTGTCCGCGACGACGCCCCGGTGGACTGCCTCCTGGGGAACGACCTAGAGAGCTCCCCCTGGGCCCAGGTGGAGCGCCGAGAGCATCTGGGGATGCTAGGACTACCCGAGTGGGCCTGCGCCACCACTCGGTCCATGACCATCCAGCCAGCGGTGGCCCCGGCCCCCGACGAACCGGCGGGCCCCGAACCACCCACCTCCTCTGGCCCGGAGGAACCTGACGAGGAGGCCGGGCCATCCGAACTTTCTTCCAACGAGGCCGCTCCCCTCAGCGAAATCCCCGAGCTGGCCCAGTGGCGCCACGACGGGGGCCCCACCCGTGAACAATTCCAGCAAGAACAGAAGGGCTGCCCGTCCCTCGAGGGAGCCCGACAGCAGGCGGCCGCCCAGGCTGCGGGAGACCCCTCGGGAACTCACTGGGTCTATTGGGACAATGACTTATTGTATAGCGAGCAGAAAGTCGCCGAACTAGGGGCCAGCCGGGTGCTGGTGGTCCCCCTCCGATTTCGAGAATTCCTCTTGAACCTGGCACATGACGTGCCCCTCGCCGGACATCTCGGGCGGGACAAGACTTACAGCCGCCTCGTGACCCATTTCTATTGGCCCCGAATGAGACGAGACGTGGACCAGCACTGCCGGTCCTGCCCGACCTGCCAAGCTAGCGGGAAGACTGGGGGACGAGTGAAAGCCCCCCTGCAGCCATTTCCAGCTGTCCACACCCCGTTCGAACGAGTGGGGATAGACATCGTGGGGCCCCTCGACCCCCGAACCGCCCTGGGCCACCGCTTCATCCTGGTACTGGTCGACCACGCCACCCGGTACCCAGAAGCTGTCCCCCTCCGAACTGTGACCGCCCCAGTGGTGGGCCGTGCCCTGATGGGCATCTTCTCCAGGGTGGGGCCCCCCCGAGAAGTGGTGAGCGACAGGGGGACGAACTTTATCTCGAAGTACATGAGATCCCTCTGGCAACAATGTGGGGTCACCTATAAATTCACCACCCCTTACCACCCCCAGGGGAACGGACTGGTCGAGCGGTTCAACCGAACCCTGAAGGGGATGATCAAGGGCCTGGAAGAGCCCCTCAGGAGGAGATGGGATGTCCTGTTGCCCTGCCTCCTGTTCGCCTACCGGGAGGTACCACAGAAGTCCCTGGGCTTCAGCCCCTTCGAACTGTTGTATGGGCACCCCGTCTTAGGGCCCCTCAGCCTGGTCAAAGAGGGTTGGGAGGCGAACGTCCAAAGTGCCCCGCCCGACGTCTACCGGTACCTCCTGACCCTGCGGAACCAGACTCGAAAGTTCCGTGCCCTGGCAGAAGCCAACCTTGAAGCCAGCCAAGAAGATATGAAACGCTGGTATGACGAGAATGCCTCAGCCGTCGAGTTTGAGCCGGGCCAGCAAGTCTGGGTCATGTCACCCGTGGACCCCTGCGCCCTGCAGGACAAGTGGACCGGGCCCTTCAAGATAGTTGAAAAGAAGAGCCCCGTCACGTACCTGGTCGACATGGAGTCCCCGAGGAACCCCCTCAGGGTCCTGCACGCCAACCGGCTCAAGCCCCATTTTGCCCGAACTGAACTAAGCTTACTACTGGCTACCGACGATGGGGGTGAAAGTGACTCCGAGCCCCTACCAGACCTCCTGGGGTCCTCGAGCCAAGACGGCTCCTTGGAGGGCGTCCACCTCTCCGCCACCCTGACACCGGAACAGCGCCATGATTGCCAGAAGCTACTGCAACCCTTCGCTGCCCTCTTCTCTCTCACGCCTGGGGTAACCCCCTGGTGCGTCCACGACGTGGACACGGGGGATAGCCCCCCTGTACGACACCGCGCTTATAGAGTGCCTGACCGAGTCCGAGCCTGCATAAAGACCGAGGTCGCCAAGATGCTCGCCCTCGGAGTCATCGAGCCTTCCGACAGCCCGTGGGCCAGCCCGGTAGTCCTGGTGCCGAAGGCCGCCGCCCCCGGCACGGCCCCCGAACTCAGATTCTGTGTCGACTACCGGGGCCTGAACGCAGTTACCAAGACCGATGCCCACCCTTTGCCACGAGCCGATGAGCTGATTGATCGCTTAGGGGCCGCCCGCTACCTAAGCACCTTTGATCTCACCGCTGGGTACTGGCAGATCAAGCTCACTCCCGGCGCACAAGAACGATCAGCTTTCTCTACCCCCGACGGCCACTACCACTTCCGGGTGATGCCCTTCGGCATGAAGAATGCCCCAGCGACCTTTCAGAGGCTGGTAAATAAGGTCCTGGCCGGTCTCGAAGCCTTCAGCGCGGCCTACCTCGATGACATTGCTGTCTTCAGCGACCACTGGGCCGCGCACCTGGGACACCTTGGGGAAGTCCTGGCCGCTCTCCAAAGAGCCGGGCTCACAATTAAGGCCAGCAAGTGCCAGATCGGTCAAGGATCTGTGACCTATCTGGGCCACCAGGTGGGGAGTGGCCAGGTGGCCCCCCTCCGGTTAAAAGTTGACGCCATCCAGGCGTGGGAGCCCCCCGCCACCCAAACCGCTGTCCGGGCATTCCTAGGCCTCACAGGCTACTACCGACGCTTCATAAAGGATTACGGCAGCATTGTGGGGCCCCTTACGGAACTCACCTCAAAGAAACAACCCAAGGCGGTGCACTGGACGCCCCGCTGCCAGACCGCGTTTGATGCTCTCAAAGCGGCCATGTGCGCTGCCCCTGTGCTACAGGCCCCCGACTACAGCAAGGAATTTGTAGTCCAGACCGATGCCTCGGAGTATGGGGTCGGGGCAGTCCTCTCCCAGCTGGACGCCAAGGGCCTCGACCGACCGGTGGCCTTTATCAGCCGCCGACTGCTGCCACGAGAACAGAGGTGGAGCCCCATCGAGAGGGAGGCCTTCGCTGTGGTATGGGCTCTCAAGAAGCTCCGGCCCTACCTTTTCGGTACCCACTTCAGGGTCCAGACTGACCACCGGCCCTTGCGGTGGCTCATGCAAATGCGGGGCGAGAACCCCAAGTTGTTACGCTGGTCCATCTCGCTGCAAGGGATGGACTTCACTGTTGAACACCGGCCCGGCAAAGACCACGCCAATGCTGACGGCCTGTCCCGATTCTTCCGCCTCGGCGAGGAGAACCCCCAAGAAGATGGTTGACTCTCCCTGCCTTCAGCTGGGGGGGACGCGTGTGGGAGCCGGCCTCGTGGCGTGGTCCTGTTTCCCCGCGCTAAGCGGCACGAGGTCCCATGCACATCGGGACTCCTCCATCTTGGATTGCACGTCACTCCACGTGACCACCTGTATGACCCTGTTCTACCCGGCCTCGGTCCCAGCGAGGCCCGACATCGAGACGCCAACCCCTGGCCCGGGGGATACCACGTGAGCCCTTCCCACTCCCGGCGGAGGGCAGTATCGATGGGACCCCCTACCGTCTCTCCACGCCTAGGTGTGATCACCCCACAGCTCTCTGGGGCCTGGCGCCTCTCCTGCTGGGCGTCTGGCCGCTCCCTACCCGGTCTCTCCGCCCCCTCTGGGCGCACGGGTCCGGACATCAAAGGGCTCCCGTCCTATATCTGGGGCGACCCGACAACAGGGCAGTAGTTGTATCCTGGAGTCAAGAGCCCTGCTGATCGGATCGCGGCTGACCCTACGGAAGAAGACTCACCCTGAACCTCCACCTGAGCCCTGCTGACGACGTCGCGGCTCCACCGTGCTTAAAGACCTTCACGAACCCTTGGGGCCCTGATGACGCTGTCGCGGCCCGACCTTGTTGAATCTTACCACCAGAGCCCAGCTGACCTCGTCGCGGCTCGACCGAAGCGGACCTACCACCAGAGCCCTGCTGACCGTGTCGCGGCTCGACCTAAGCGGAACTACCATCCGAGCCCTACAGACGACGTCGCGGCTCTCCACATCCGAGTCGCTCTGAGACCAGCACCCAAGGTCTGGCGCAGGGCCCTCCCGTGCCTGGCTGGCACTAAGACTGTCCCGCTACCCTACCCTCTTGAACGAACATTGAGACTCTGATAGGATCCCTCGATCCTCTGTAAATATTGCTCGTATTGCTGCCGATAAAGAATCTAATATTGCAACTACTCTCGAGTCCTGTGTGGTGGTGTTACTGGGCCTAGTACGATCATAGGAGAAAGACCTCCCCGAGGGGGCTTCTCAGCGGCGCTCGGCTATAACTTTGCGGTAGGAAGGTGCCCGGAATAGTCTCCCCGACTACCCAGTGGGCCTCCCTCCAACAGCCAGCTTTCTACATTGGTGTGCAGCAGTTGGGATTCAAGCCTGCTTTGTTTTACCAGCTAATCTAGGTGTGAATTAATTGAAAAACCAATCACTAACATTAGGCACATATACTATTTTATAGACAAGTAAGTTCTACTGAACTTTTAGATAGGTTGTTAAGGGTCTAGCAAAACCCTTTGTCCAATCTTAGGAAGTTTTATTTCCACTGGGGAAGGCAGGTGTAACACCACACTACACCTAGATATCATGTTTTTAGTAATGGACCTCAATGGGGCCCAGTCTTCTAGATACAGTTGTCTTAAGTTCCAGGAACTAAGGACCCTGTGTACTTCTAGGAAGATAAGGACAGATAGTAACCCAACCACTAAGCAACTCTTAGAGCTGCTTATCATAGATGATCTCCAGAACTCCAACAGGTTTAGAGGATTAGGACAAAGTGGCTGGGGAGTCTCCAGAAGATGGGTCAGGAGGGGTTACCCCTAGTGGCCCTAATTCTGAGCATGACCAAGAGGAGTCTGATGACTCTACCTTGATGAACCCTAACCCCCAGGGAATAGTGCAGATGACACAGAGGATGTCCAAAGAAATAGTAGGTCCCACTTTATTACTCCTGGAAGCCCCTGGAGGAACCGCCACGAGGGACTGCCTCACTGCTGGAGGGCCCTGTGAGCTGGCCTGCCTGGGCCCAGTCTTTTCCCCTTGACTTGTGGGGTCCCAGCACCTCCTGAGCGCTGCACCTTTGTTTGTATGCTCCAGGACGAGGGGAGTATTTTGTTTTGGTTTGCAGCACTGTGCTGAGACAAATGTAGAGGGAATCCCAATGTGGGGATTCCCCCGCAATTGCTGATGAAAGCGGGAGCCCACCCCGCTGTTTTGGGATCCTGACGGCAGGAGGCTACCCCGCATTGTCGCTGCTGGTGGAAGCGGGAGCCCACCCTGCACTGTGGTGTCCTGAGAAGAGTGAGAACCCACCCCGCGTTCGTACATCTTTACCGGAGGGAGCCTACCCTGCACTTTAATGAGGAGAGAGAGCCGCCGCAACGCGACCTGGAAGCCAGGTAAAGTGCTGCCCGGTTGTGGGCAGAGATTCGCATGACCGTAAGGAAGCCCCGAGCACCCAAACCGAGAGACCCTACTGCCGAGCCTGAAGTCCAGGCGGGAGCCTACCCCGTGCTGGTGAATTCCTGGGAACCTGGAGACTTCGATCCAGTTCCGACGCGGAAAGTGGTGTGGCTGAGCATTCTGGGCATGACCAAGAGGAGTCTGATAACTCTACCTTGGTGAACCCTAATCCCCCAGGGAATAGATGACACAGAGGGTGTCCAAAGAAATAGTAGGTCCCACTTTATTACTCCTAGGAGAGCTCAGAGTAGGGCTAGGTCCCCCTCTGCCGAGTCCAAGGCTTCAGATCATTCCACAGTGACCTCCATCTCTAGCAAGAGTGTCATGGTTACACGACTCCAAGGGACATTACCTTGCCGAGCGCCTCGCGGGTACGAACATTGCGCCTGGTTCAGAGGTAACCGGCGCGCCAAGTACTACAAGCCCCATAACTCCCTGGGGCACCAGAAAACGACACGCACTTTGTCCCTTCCTCAAGCCTATAAAGCGCCTCCCCCCGGAAGGGGCGGCGCTTGACAATCTTGCTCGCAGTTGCTGTTCCTGGTTCGTGGCGGAAGGTATTCCCCGCCGGATTGACATCTTCGCCTACGAAGGTCTGCGGGAGCCGCTGAGCGGATCAAACGCTCCGACACCGCAGCGGATGGCAGCACGGACCGGCACCTGTTGGACGACACTCCTCACCCGCATTTTGCAGCACGCTTCGTTGCAGGAATTACAGGTATTTAGGAACACCTCCGAGACGAGGGAGAGACTTCCGGACTCCCTGAGAGATAGCCCCGCTTCCTGAGCGGAGACCTCTCTGTGTTTTCCCTCCTTTGTGCTACACCAACCTCGCGGTGAAGGAATCTTGAGGATTGGTGCCCGGATTGATAGAGCACAACACACAACTCGCCAAGCTCACTGTGCAGGAACAGTGAGGCTTGGAATTCAATTGGCCGGAACGCGGCCTGCATGCGCCTCCCGCTGTGAACGGAACAGCGAGGCTCCAGGTGCCTACGATTGATGTTAAGCTGTATTGACCCACAGCTTTGAGACGCTCGTGAAGTGACTGGTAAATGATTCCCTTTCCCTGGGCTCACTTATTCAAGCCAGAGACACTTAGTTGCCTGCATCTCCAGGGGGTATAGATCCTTCTTGCACCAAATGTTCCCCAAGCTACTTCAAAGAGACACCAGCGCTGTTTTCCCATCGTGAGTGGGGGTATATCCTGGGGGTTGGGGTCTTTAGTAGATCAGCGCATTATCCAAGTTAGTCCTTACCCTCATTTCTCTTCTTCTCTCCTTTTGTACAGTTGTCCCGCTGGGAGAGTATTGGAGACCTTAGAACCTCCGTTGAGGGGCAGGGCAACAAGGAGAATCCGAGCTGCAGTGAATTGTGTTTTCTCCACTTCCCCTTTTTCCCCGGAGTGCTCCTTTCCACAGGAGTGCTTGTTCCTCCCTGAGAGCTTGCGCCCAGGGGAAGAAGGGGGTTCCTCGTCCACCATCGTCCCCGCTGGCTCATCTTCTAGGTTAGTGGCGTCCTTATCCATTGTGCTACTAACAAGTCACGACAGATTGTCAAGCCCACGAATATCGACCGGCCTGGACGATGGATACCGGTGTAGTGTTGTCCTCTCTGTTGGAGAGCCTTGCGTCTCTTCAACAGGAGGTCCGCACCTCTAGAGTAGAAAACCAGGAATTGAAGAAAGAGATGAGTACCCTGCGTAGAGAAGTGGCTGGCCTGTCCCGAAAGGGCAAACCAGAGGGCAGGGGTACGGGGTCCTACATTAGGGAGTGGACGCTTACCCCTCCAGCACAGGCTGGCTTTCTGCTCCCATCTGACCATACTCAAGGGGCGGGGTGCTTTACTGGTTCCATGACTCCTACACATACTGCGGACCCCACTCCTACCGTCCATGTTATAGAGAATACAAGTATCCCCTTGGCGCCTCCCGAACGCTTCTACAGAGACCCAAAGAAATTTGAGACATTTCTAAATCAATGTCTGCTGCATTTTTTGTGCAAACCCGCCATTTTCCAAGACGACACAGCAAAAACCGCGTTCATGATGTCATATATGGGAGGGAACGCTGCCAGTTGGACCATTCCCCTAATGGAACGAAACGATCCTGTGTTGCACCCCTTTAACGACTTCTGCCTGGAAATCAGGAAATTGTTCGACTGAAAATCGCATATGACGGCGTTGGATAGGGAGCTCATCACTCTCCGCCAGGGTTCACAGGACCTCCTGACTTACATAACAACGTTCAATCGCCTCATAGTAGAGACGGACTGGCCCCAGGAGAAGAGAACGACCTTGTTTTAGCAAGGACTACGGGGGGAGTTAAAAGACGTATTGTCCCAAGTGGTGCAGCTCCCGCAAACCTGCGAAGAACTGATTGAGCTTACGGTCCAACTGGACCACCGCCTCCAAGAGCGTAAGGGGGACAGAAGCAGAGGGGAAGGCCGGCTTCTATATCCAAGGACGAAAATTGCCTCTGAGGAACCCGCTAAGTCCCAAGACGGACACGAACCAATGCAGATCGGGGGCATTCGAGGCCCCCTCACGCCTGATGAGAGAGAAAAGAGACGGAAGATGAAGCTCTGCCTCTACTGCGGTAAAGACGGACACTTCATTCGTGAGTGTAAGGCACGAACTAAACTTCCAGTTTGGCCCTACTCGCAACGGCTGCAAGCCGTAACCTTCCAGCCAGAGGCTCGAACAGAGTCGGCAGAAAACTGAGTTGCCTGAGACAGGACGAGATCGCCGACTCGGGTGATAGACAGAAGACGATCTCTTCAGTCATAGCCAACACCATGCAAACGTCTGTCGCTCATTTGAACGTGTTCGTCACCCTTTGGTTTTCGAAGAAACACCCTCTGGAGTTACCTGCCTTGCTCGATTCCGGAGCTACCGAAAACTTCATGGACCAGACCTATGCAAAAAACATTGGGGTGACATGGGTGAGAAAGAAAAGTCCTGAGGTCGTGAGGGCCGTAGATGGAACCGCGCTCACCTCGGGTCCAGTGCGATATCATACTATCCCTCTTATGATGCAGTACGGTGAGGACCACTTCGAGATAATTCAGTTCGACATCATCGAAGTTCTGCCTCATCCTCGGCATGCCCTGGCTCACCCTGCATGATCCAGTCATTCGATGGGCAGCCCGTACTGTGTCATTGAACTCCGATTTCTGCAAAGAGCACTGTACGAAACGCGAGGTACAGCAGGAAGGAACAAGTGAAACCCAGGCAGGACTTCTGGCCACAGGACAGGAGGAAGATCGGTTCTGCTGTTCTATCACCTTACCAGATGTCTATCAAGAGTACCAACAAGTATTCGATAAGAAGAAGGCCACCCGACTCCCCCCTCATCGTGTGTATGACTGCCGCATCGAATTAATTCCCGGAGCAGCCATTCCTTGCAGCAGGGTCTACGCTCTTACCGAACCAGACTCACAGTTCCTCAAAACATACCTTAAGGACAACTTGGCTTCTGGTTTTATCAGGCATTCCTCTTCACCGGCTTCCTCTCCTCTTTTTTTTACTCCCAAGAAAGACTGCGACGAACTGCATCCGTGTATAGACTACAGAGCAATAAACAGGGTCACTATCAAGAATCGCTACCCACTGCCTCTGATACCGGTTTTGCTGGACCAACTGAAGGGCGCTCATCACTTCACCAAGCTGGATTTATGGAGGGCATATCACTTGGTGCGTGTCCAGAGCGGGGATGAGTGGAAGACGGCGTTTCGTACGAAGTTTGGGCTTTACGAGTATTTAGTAATGCCCTTCGGCCTCTGCAACGCCCCAGCTGCCTTTCAGTATTTTATGGACGAGGTACTTCGGGGGTTCCTAGAAACATTCTGTGTAGTCTATATCGACGACATCCTCATCTACTCCTCAGACCCCCAGGAACATGTGACCCATGTGAAGGCTGTATTGGACCGACTACAACAATACTCCTTGTACGCCAAGCTGGAAAAATGTTTGTTTCACGTCCAAGAAGTCACGTTCTTAGGGTACGTGATTAACGCTCAAGGGTGTCAGATGGACACGAGTAAGGTAGAGGCAATAACACACTGGACAACCCCTCATAACGTCAAAGCAGTGCAGAGCTTCCTGGGGTTTGCGAACTACTACCGACGGTTCATCAAGGACTTTTCTAAGATCATACACCCCATCACCATTCTGTTGAGAAAAAACACCCCCTTTCTCTGGGGCGAAGAAGCCAAGCGTGCATTCCAGTTCCTGAAACAACGATTCACACAGGCTCCCATCCTGCGACACCCTGACCTCCAGCTCCCCTTCATCGTTGAAACGGATGCCTCACAGCATGCCATCAGCGGTGTTCTGTCGCGACGACACCCTGAGACGGGACAGGTGCACCCCGTAGCCTTCTTCTCTCGGAAGCTCGCCCCTAGTGAAGCCAGCTACTCCATCACCGACAAGGAGCTACTGGCCATAAAAAGGGCTTGTGAGGAATGGAGACATTACCTTCTGGGGGCGCATCACACAATAGAAATCTACACGGACCATCGAAATCTGTTATTTTTAAAAACAGCTCAACGCTTCCCTTTCAAGCCGAAGAAACGCTCAGGCCAAACGGCAGACAGACCTCGTGCTATTTTAATTTGCCTGCATAATTTCTTAGCTAGAGAGAGGATTTATGACCTAGCTAAGCCTGATAGACAAAGGTCGGCGAAGGGCTGTCAGTTCTTTGTAAGGCCTGACTTTTGTCCAGTCACAGTTGAACGGAGGTGGCAGCTCCGTCAGCTTATTGTCCCCTTTCAGAAGAAAGGAGCACAGGTCTTTTTGCTTTCTCCTGCTAAACTTAAAGTTATCTACAAAGCTCAGACAAAATATTTCGAATCTGAAATCTTGGCCAGAACTTTTTTGGACTCAATTTAGAAATCAAAAAATAATCAGATCTTAAGTCTCTTAGCTGTGACCTACCTGTAGGGGTATGACGCCTCTGAGTGGAGGCAATGCATTTTTCGGGGGTAATATTCCTAGTGAATTTATGTAATGTTTTGCTTTTGTTTGTCACCTCCAAGGCAACGCCTCCATTACAATGTTTAGATAGCGGCAGCATCGGGAGGGGGGGCGTCTGGGTCTATACCGGCTTCTCCATCACACGGACCTCGGTCCTATTGCCTAGGATGGGGGGGTGGGGGTTTGAGGTGGTTGTGGAGGGGTGGTCGTCAGGGGAGCAGGGGGTGTAGGGGGGAGGTTTGGGGTTGCGGTGGGAGGGGGGGAAGGGGGGTAGGGGCACAGTTTAAAAAAAAAGCTTGGAAAAATATTTTGTTTTTTTATGTTATTGTTCTCACTATGACAGTCACGATTTCGGCTCATATATTCACATGTCATAATGGTGTCGGCTAAGATACGTATAGTATCATGGAATATCTGTGGTCTTAATAATGGCAAGAAAAGAGCATTATTCTCAACCATTGTCCGTAATTTACATTTAGAGGTTATATGCTTACAGGAAACCCACGTGCCCTGGAACAATCGAGATTGTTTAAAAAGCCCTGGTTTTGACCTGATTGGGTGCTCTCGACAATCCTCGATGATAAGAGGGGTGGCAATTTTATTAAGGCGAGGGGTAGGGTCCTGTGTTAGAACCACACAAGACAATGGGGGGTGATGGGTCATTGCCGAGCTTTTGATTAGTGGCACATTATTTACTATTTGTTCAGTATATAGTTCTAATCTCGACGACCCTGTAGTTCTACATTATTTAAATGTTGAGTTAGCGCAGTGGCCTCAACCTATCTGTCTCTGCGGTGATTTCAATATAAACCTTCCGGCTGACTTTAATCTCATGGATGGACAGGGAAGGTACTTGGGCAAGAAATCGAGAGTATTTAGGGCACTGCAAGCATTAGTCCAGGAACATTCAATGACCGACCTTTGGTATCACCATGTCAAGAATTCCTGTCATACGAGGGGAGGAAAACGGTAACCAGCGAAAACGGACTACATCTCCCAGGATGCTTAGCGGTTGAGAGGTTATGTAAACAGGAGAGCTGTTACATAACTCAAGGGAAACACGCCCTTATGTAAACAGGAGAGCTGTTACATAACTCAAGGGAAACACGCCCTTATGTAAACAGGAGAGCTGTTACATAACTCAAGGGAAACACGCCCTTATGTAAACAGGAGAGCTGTTACATAACTCAAGGGAAACACGCCCTTATGTAAACAGGAGAGCTGTTACATAACTCAAGGAAAACACGCCCTATAAAGGGAGGAACCGGGAGGTACAAGGCTGTCGGATATTGTGTTTACACCGACGTACCTGCTTCGTGAAGAGCAGTGTTCCGGAGTGGTGCTCCAGTAAGGCAAGAACGGAGGTAGGTCGAGTCGTTACTCCCTGGGCCGTGTCTTGCCCCATCGTCACCTGTGAAGGACCCGGAAGCTCTACCGGTCAACCATTGAGCTTCGCTTTTTGACTCGGCTGAGTCCAAGCGCAGTGGCGCTTTTGCTGGTTGGAGTCGTAACTCCCAGCCCGACCAGAGACACAGGGACTGCCAGCTGTAACGCACACCAGGAGGTGTTTGCCGCGTTACAGACTCGGAAGTCCACAGGATCGATCGAGCGGCTGCTCTCGGTTCAGTCTTCTTGCTTGTGATTGGGGTATCGGTGACGCATCACCAGAAGGTGACTCCGCGTCCCGGTGCAGTCTGAGGAAGAGGTTGAGCGGCTGCTCCCTTCAGGTAGAGACCCCGGCTGGGTGTTTCCCTGACTCCTCGATTCTCCCCAACACTCTTCGTGCCCCTCACAGCCTACCGATTGGCATTGTCGGCCATTTCATTTCCGCCCTCTGTTGGCATACGCCGGGATCGGCGTATATGCAGAGGACGGTTAGGACCATCCGTGCTGTGGGCTGGTAACGTACTTAGCCTGGAGGATTCCAGTGACTATAACTTTTGTTTGTTCTTTGTATTTTATTTGCCTTCATTAAAAGAACTAACCCTTCACAAGTGGTTGCGTCCTCATTGTCGTGTCTGTTAAACGATCCTGAGACGTTCAGGGCGTTACACACCATTTCAAATACTTAGATGGCTATACATTCTTTTCTGCTCCGCATAGAAAAATGGTGCGGTTGGACTATATTTTTCTGGATGATCAGCTTGCAGACTCTACTTCAATTTCAATTTTTCCCCGCATTATTTCAGATCATAATCCGGTGGTTACTACTCTTACTCTGAATGGTATTGTTAAACCTATTAAAACATGGACTTTTGAGAGAAAGCTTATAACAGACCAGATGTATTTAGATCATATGAGGCCGTGGGTATCTGAATTTTTAAATATTAACAGAGAATCAGCCTCTAGTAAAATTGTTTGGGATACATTGAAAGCAGCAATTCGGGGTGAAACTAAGAGTTTTTCATTTTTTCATCGCAAGCAAATTCAAGAACAGATTAGGACCAGGATTGAAGCCTTACGCTCTGCAGAAATCCATATTACTGACGCAATCAGGGAAGGTCGGGACTTATCTTATAGTCAAACCCAGGTAGCTAACATCAGAGCTTCTTTGCTCGAGTTTTTTGGACAGGACCTCGCAGCTAAATATCTTCAGTACCGCTCGACGATGTTCGAGTTTGGTGAACAATCGGGCAAGGTGCTGGCTAAACGACTCCAGCAACGAGCTATGGCGAACCGCATTACCAAGATTCAGGATACTCATGGTAATATTCAAGATACCCCAGAATCTGTCCTATCTGTTTTTTCTGAGTTCTACACATCCCTTTATACGGAAGAAAATGAGGACTCAAATGCAGACTATGATATCAGTACCTTTCTAACAGAACTTAACACTCTTAGAGTAACAGACCAACAGAATATGATTTTGGCGGCACCCATAGAATGGGATGAGGTGGAAACTGCACTGAACTCATTGGCTAATGGTAAGGCTGCAGGCCCGGATGGAATTCCTTTGGAATTCTATAAAGTATTCCGGTCCGAGATCCGTCTGGATTTTTTGAAGATACTCAGAGAGGCACAACTAGGCCAGATTCCAGATTCCTGGCGGTATACAACCATCATTCTTTTTAAGAAGAAGGATAAGCCAGAGCTTGAACCTGCATCATATCGCCCGATATCACTAATCAACACTGACAATAAAATATTTGCAAAAATCTTGGCAACAAGGTTAGCGTTGGTGATATCACCATTAGTTTCCATTCACCAACATGGATTCATCCCAGGTAGGGACACGGCGGACCATGTTCGTCGTGTTATAGCACTATTAGACTGGGCTCAGGCCACGGGATCCCCCCTTGGTGCAATCCTGCTGGACGCCGAAAAGGCGTTTGACAGGGTTGCCTGGCGGTTTCTCTGGCGGGTTCTGCATTGGAAGGGGGTCTGTGCTAACTTTATTCATGCTTTGCAATCATTATATATAACACCTCGGGCAACCCTATCTATATCTGGAAAGGTTTCAAGCTCTTTTCTAATCAGCAGGGGTACTAGACAGGGTTGCCCCTGCTCGCCCCTGCTGTTTGCCCTGTATATAGACCCATTCTTGAGCAAACTTGAACTTTGCCCGAATATAGCCCCTGTTAGGATTAATACATTCGAATTCAAAGTCCTAGCATATGCGGACGATATTATAGTGTTAACTAGGGACGTCACTGCTTCATTTTTAGCAATTAAAGAGGTCGCTAAACACTATGGGCAGTACTCGGGCTATAAACTTAATGCTCAGAAAACCCAGGTGGTCCAAACAGCTGCGATGGGTCCTTCTAATGCGCCGGTGGTTCAGAGTGCACGCTACTTAGGGATAGAAATAACAGCTGCGATTGATAGACTGCCCGATATGAACATTCTGCCCATCATAGATAAAGTCAGTTTTACATTATGCAGATTAGATAACTTACATTTATCCTTGTTTGGAAGACGTAACGTCTTAAAGATGCTGATACTCCCAAAATTTTAATATGTATTTAGGACTATCCCATTGGAATTTGCCCAGTCAAGCCTTGTCCGTGCAGAGAGATGCTGCAGTAGGTTTTTATGGGGCTATCGTCAGCCGCGCAGGGCAGCAAAATGGATGCAGCTTCCATTGGAAAGGGGCGGGTGATTCAACATTTTGCTGTTCCGCTGTTTGCGGACAGAGCAAATCTCCCACCATGCCGTGCACCATCTATCTTTGAGATAAGTCTTGGACAGGATGCCAAGGGGATATTAATGTCTGTACTTGAACCTAGTTACTATAAAAAAAACAAATTCAAAGTTATTATCTCTATGTATTCAGTATGGAGGAAGGTTCGGCGTAGATGGTTAATTTCAAGTATTAATTTCTATACCCCTTTGTCAGCAGCCAGGTTGCTTCCCTGTATTTTCCAAGATAACGTTACAATACGGTGGCGGGCACAAGGTATCAAGACAGTAGGGGATCTGGCTTATGAGGGAAGCATGGTTACCTTTTCTTTTTTTAAAGACAAGTTTACATTAGATACTCACAAATTCTTTAAATATCTACAGGTTCGAAGCTATTTTGGTAAACTTCTGCACAACACTCAAACTTTATTTTGTAGGATTACACTTATGGATTTAATTTTGAAAAACTCACGAATTGGGCCAATTTATAGAAATCTACTGTCAGCTTTACCTGACGATATATTGATACATAAAACTAAATGGGAAGCTGAGCTCTGTAAGCCTGATATTGATATTGTTCAAGCTTTAGAACTTTCTAGCAAAGTTTTAATTTCGGGGAGCCTTCGCTCGCAAAGTTACATGGCCCTATACGATCTCTATTATACCCCAGCCAAAATATGTAAATGGGGAGGCAGGGGGGGCCACATCTGCCCTAGATTTGGTTTAATAGCAGCTAATGATGTTCACATGTTCTTCACTTGCCCCAAACTGGCCCAGTTTCTCCAAGATGTACAAACATTCATTAATATAAGCCTTAAAATTCCCTTGGTTTTGTCAGCAGAATTAGTGATATTGGGGTGTGAGACCGATAAATCAATGGACAGAGCGAGTCATATTACTGCTTTAATATTCATTGCAATGTCGCAAATAAGACTATGTATTACATCGGAATGGATAAGCTCTGCCGCCCCAACTTTCGTGAACTGGAGAGCAAGGATCTTAGCCCTCCATAATTTGGAGTCAGCGGTGTTTATGAGGGGGGGCAGGAGAAGACGGGAAAAGGGCACACAAATATGGGCCCCATTTATACAATGGATGGAAAGCTAAATCCTATAACAATTGGGCTGTGGTAAGCCATTTCCTAAGTCTACTATTGTTATTATTTGTATTATTTGTAGTAATTGTATGGTCTTTTATGCCTAGATGACATATAGGAAATGATGGCTGTAATAGATGTAACAGATGTCAAAGTTAATGTCAAGCAAAAACAAAAATGCTATGTGTTATGTTTTTTGTTTCCAAGCTGAAATTAAAAACAAAAAAATAAAAAGGATATCCAAAGCTCAGGAAACACGGGTCGGTCTCGCCGGTACACAGCTACAATGACCAACCCTGAACTGAAAGGAGTTGGGGCTTAAAAGAGCTCACGGTAATTACATGCATCAGGTGTAAGCAGGATAGCAGCAGCGAGCCACTGGTGAGTTGGATTCCTCCCCCCATCCTCGGCCTGCAATGGGGGAGACGAAGCAGTGAGCAGGGAATTCTAGGTAATATAGTGTTAGGAATGAGCAAGCTGGCTTCCACAAAACCCGGCATGGACTAGGAATGGATTGCCAATTCCAAGTAGAGTTCAAACGGCTGGAAGTCAGTATGTGCATGAAGGAGAGGGTCTAGAAGCTTATTACAACAGTGGAAAATCCCACAATTCGGCCCTCTGGTGGTGGGCACAAGAGCACAGGGAGCGAATCGTGACAACCAGTGACAGTCTGCCTGTGAAGAATAACATTTACAGACAGCCTGACCATGTCAGAGACTGCATCAGGACAGAGGTCCAGAAGATGCTGGGATTGAGGGTCATTGAGCCTTGGACTAGTCCAGTAGTCCTGGTACCAAAACCTCACAACAAAGGTAGCAAGAGAGAGATGAGGTTTTGTGTGGACTACAGAGGCATCAATACAATCACTAGGACCGATGCTCATCCTATTCCCAGGGCAGATGAGCTCATAGATACTTCGGCTTCAGCCAAGTATCTGAGCACATTTGACCTAACTGCTGGCTACTAGTAAATCAGACTTGCTGAGGATGCCAAGCCAAAAACAGCATTCTCAACCCCTAGTGGGCATTATCAATTTATTGTGATGCCTTTCGGCTTGAGGAATGCACCTGCAACATTTCAGAGGTTGGTGAACAAAGTATTAACAGGTTTGGAAGCCTATAGTGCAGCATATCTAGATGATATTGCTGTCTTTAGATCCACCCTGGAGGATCACCTGGTCCACTGTCAAAATGTTCTGGAGGCCCTGCAAAAGGCAGCCCTGACTATCAAGGCCACCAAGTGCCAGATAGGGCAGAGCAGGGATGTATACTTGGGTCGTCTGGTAGGCGGAGGCAAAGTTCAGCCATTGGAGAGCAAAATACAGAACATTCAGGACTGGCTTGCTCCCACTACCCAGACTCAGGTCAGAGCTTTCTTGGGCCTGACTGGGTACTAAAGGAGGTTTATGAAGAGATATGGGTCCATTGCAACTCCCCTTAATGATCTCACCTCCAAGAGAATACCAAAGAAAGGTCAGTGGACAGTTAGCTGTCAAAAGGCATTTGATGACCTGAGCCAAGCCATGTGCACTGCTCGCATTCTGCAAAGCCCTGACTATTCCAAAACCTTCATTGTCCAGACAGATGTTTCTGAGATAGGGGTAGGAGCTGTTTTGTCACAACTAAATTCAGAGAGCCATATAAGCAGAAGGTTGAACCCCTGGGAGAAATGTTGGTCAGCTTTAGAGAGGGAAGCCTTTGCTGTGGCCAGAGCCTTGAAGAAGTTAAGACCATACCTGTTTGGCACTCACTTCATTGTTCTGATAGACCATAAGCCCCTCTTATGGCTTAAACAAATGGAGGGTGAAAATCCCAAACTTTTGAGGTGGTCCATTTCCCTAAAGGGGATGAACTATTCAGTGCAACATAGGCCTGGGAGTAACTATGTCAACGCAGATGGATTCTACAGATATTTCCACTTAGAAAATGAAGACTCAACTGGGCAAGGTTAGTCTCATCTCCTTGCATTTGGGGGGAGTGTAGAAAATTAGGATCTGCTTTTATGGTCACCCCCACTTTTTGCTGGTGTCATTATGTTTTCCTGATTAGTCTGACTGGGATTTTGCTAATCAGGACCTCAGCCTCTGTGCCTATTCCCTAAATTGGACATGGAGAGTACCTAGGTACCCTCCAGATAGGCTACTGGTGTACCTTTGTAAGCTACTATCCCTATTTCAGATGCATCTGTCTGGACAATGAAAGTTTTGGAATAGTCAGGACATTGCATAATGGGAGCAGTGTACATGACCTGCTTAAGGTCATCAAATGCCTTTTGACAGCTAACTGTCCACTAAACTTCCTTTGGCATCATCTTGGAAGAGAGATCATTAAGGAGAGTCACAATGGACCCATATCTCTTAACAAACCTTCTGTAGTACCCAGTCAGGCCCAAGAAAGCTCTGACCTGAGTCTGAGTAGTGGGAGCAACCAAGTCCATGATGGTCTGGAATGTTGCTCTCCAATGGTCGAACCTTGCCTCCACCTACCGGTGGCCCAAGTATACAACCTTGCTCTGCCATATATGGCACTTGGTGGCCGTGATAGTGAGTCCTGCCTTTTGCAGGGTACCCAGAACATTTCTGAGGTGGACCAGGTGATCCTCTCAGGTGCAGCTAAAGACAGCAATATCATCTAGATATGCTGCACTCAAGGCTCCCAGGCCTGACAGGACTTTCTTCACCAGCCTCTGAAATGTGGCAGGTGTCTTTTTCAGACCAAAGGACATCAAAAACAATTGATAATGCTCACTGGGGGTTGAAAATGCTGTCTTTCGCTTGGCATCCTCAGCTAGTCTGATTTGCCAGTAGCCAGCAGTCAGGTTTAATATACTCCGATATTTGGCTGAGGCCAAAGTATCTAGGAGCTCATCCGCCCTAGGAATAGAATGGGCATCAGTCCTAGTAACTGCATTGAGGCCTCTGTAGTCCACACAAAACCTCATCTCTCTTTTTCCACCCTTGGTGTGAGGTTTTGGTACCAGGACCAATGGACTAGCCCAGCGGCAATCTGAAGGCCCAGTGCCCCCCAATTCCAGCATCTTTTGGACCTCTGTCAAACCCAGATCTGTTGACTGGGTGTGAGTGTTTGATTGGTTCTGATGCTCCGTCCATCACCACCCCCTTTTGTACCTCTTTGTTCACCATAAGTTGGCAGGGTATGCTCAGACGTGAGTCCCTTGCTCACTTTGCCACTGGATTCAAGCAAGCCTGGCTGAAGACGGCTGAAATGCCAGAAACCGGTCCTAGGAAGCTTGTTTCCGGTCCAGGGAAGGCATGGCTTAGCAGTTCGGGCTGGACTGTTCCCATGAGGCACAGGATCAGACTGATTTGCATATGGCCATGTCTGAACTGGGGTGGCAGAGTGAGCTAAAGAACGGTGATGGATCAAACCCAGATCTGTTGACTGGGTGTGAGTGTTTGATTGGTTCTGATGCTCCGTCCATCACCACCTCCTTTTGTACCGCAATCTCTGACATGGTCAGGTATGTCTGTAAATGTTGTTGTTTACTGGAAGACTGTCACCTGTGTCCACTTCATGGGGACAGCAGGTGATTTGACTGTGTGTCAGAGAAAACATATACTTGTACTGATTGAGGACTTTCCTGCAAGCAGATTGCTGCTGTTAAGTGAGGCTGCCTGTCAAGGCTACTCCATCCACTGACCCATCAACAGAGTTCTGGGAGGAGATCAGGGAGAGGGTCACTCTCTTCCTCCCAACCCTCATCAGTTGCCATGGGCAAGCTCATGCCAGCCCGTGTCTACAAAATATTTCAGGCGGTTCACATGAAGTACCCAGTGGGAACTTCTTGGAGTGCCTAGGTCCACCAAGTAGGTGACCTCACCTTTCTGTTCAAGGATTGCGTGGGTGCCACTCCATCTGTCTTGGACAGCTGCTGGAGCCACAGGCTCCAACACCCACACTTTCTGGCTTGGCTGGTAAACAGTCAGGACAGACTTTTGGTCATGCAGGCTTTCTGAAGATCTTGGCTGGCCTCCAGGTTTTTACTGGCCTTCTTCATGTACTCAGCCATACGAAAACGCAGGCCAAGGACATAATCTACAATATCTTGTTTAGGAGGTTTGAGAGATTACTCCCAGCCCTCCTTAACTAGACACAATGGACCCCTAACTGGATGTCCAAACAGAAGTTCAAATGGGCTGCAGCCAACCCCCTTCTGAGGAACCTCTCTGTATTCAAAGAGAAGGCAGGGTGATAAGATAACCCATTTAAGCATAAGCTTTTCTGGGAGACCCATGATCATACACTTGAGGGTCTTGTTGAACCTTTCAACAAGCCTATTACATTGGGGATGGTAGGGTGTCGTAAACTTATAGTTTACTCAACGCTCTTTCCACATTGCAGTTATATAACTAGACATGAAGTTGGTTCCTCTGTCTGTTAAGACCTCCTTAAGGAAGGCCACTATGGAAAAGATTCCCAGAAGAACCCTGGCCACTACAGGAGCTGTAGTGGTTCTAAGGGGTATTGCTTCCGGATACCTAGTGGCATGGTCCACCACTACTAGGATGTAACTGTGTCCAGATGCAGTTGGAAGGTTCAACGGACCAACAATGTCAATCCCTACCCTCTCAAAGGGAACCCCAACCACTGGAATTGGAATTAAGGGGGTCATTGTAATGCCACCTGACTTTCCACTGGCTTGGCAAGTGACAAAGGAGTGACAGAACTCCTTGGTGTCTTCTAACATATGGGGCCAGTGAAAATGAGGGACAATCCTGTCACAAGTCTTGTTTTGCCCAAGATGTCCTGCAAGGGGAAGGTCATATGGCAGGGAAAGAAGAAACCCCCCTGAACTTCTGAAGTATTACTAACCTCCTGGTGGCACCAAGCTGGGGGTCTCTACCTTTGAAATACAGAGACCAATCTTCCCAATAGATCCTATGGGACCCACTGGCATTCCCTGCTTCCTCAGCAGCAGCTTGCTGTCTGAGGGGTTCAAAAGAGGGACAGGTCTGTTGCTCCAAGCTCAAGTCTGCCCTGGAAAGGCCCCCGGCCCCCAAGAACTCTGCCTGGTCAGGCCCAAGTTCCTCTGGGACAGTTCCTTCACAGGGACTGAGATGACCACCTCAGGAGACTGATCCTCACTGGGAGTTTAGAAGGAGTATAATTCCTTACCCTTCCTGCTCCTTCTCTTAGGAGCAATCTGGTCCATTGTTCAAGGATCCAGTGCTCCTTCAGTGCTTAGTTGTTTGGCTTGTGCCCTGGTTATAGCAAAGACACTGGCAGAAATGCCCATAATTTCTGCATGAGTCCTGAACTTTACTTCAGACCAAGCTGAAGTTTCTAAGTCATTGCCCAACAGACAATCTACTGGTAGGTCTGGAGATACCATAACTCTCTTAGGTCCAGTTACCCCTCCCCAGCTGAGATACACAACTGCAAATGAATGATCAATCCTGACATTGCTAGCATTGGTGACTTGGTACATTTGTCCAAGTATGATTTGCTCAGGGGACACAAGTTTCTCTGTTACCATGGTGACACTGGCCCCTGTGTCCCTGAAAGCTATTGCTTCTTTTCCATTTATCAACTGCTGTTTCCTGTACTTGCCCAAGTTAGTAAGACTTATCAGTAAGGTGGCAGGATAAATGCCACCTTCACAGACTAGAACAACCTGAGCTGGAGTTCTGACTAGACCAGATTCCACCTCAAAACCCAAGGTGAACCCAACCAATCCCTTGGTTGCTGTACTAACACTTGTACTGGTGCTAGGGGGCACAGTTGCCTTAGGAGCAGTGGTAGTAGGTTCCTTGGCCTTTGGACAATCAGAATCTCTTGTCTAATGCGTCTTTACTTTACATAAATAACACCAAGGTTTCTTTTTGCCTTTCTTGGAGTTTTGGGACCTTGAGAAGACTCCTTTTTGTCTTTGCCCTTCTCCCCACCCTTCTCCGGGAGTTTAGAAGAATCTGGTTCCAAAGAGGGATACAGGCCTAAAACTCAGTATGAAGACAGTAAAGGCCTTGAAGGAGTTGCAGAACCCTCACCTGTGTTGCTGAGCCTTTCGGAATCTGAGGGAGTACAGGATCTGCAGACCGGTCAGCTGCGTTGCGGTGCCTGCAGATGCAGGGGAGTGACTCCTTCAGGAGATTCCTTCAGGTGTTTTGGATATCCACAGGCCTGGTGAAGGACCTTTATGGAGCACTGGCACAGAAGTTGCAGAAGACCAGCAGGACGACAAGACCAGGAGCAGCAGGAATCTTCCCCAGTGCAGTTTCGGTTCCCAACGTGAAGTTCAGTGAAGTCCAGTAAGTCCAGACATTCGAAGTTGAAGTGGTATGTGATCTGAATCTTGTCCCACAATGAATCTAGAGACCCACCCACAGGTGAGCTCTTAAGTACCCTTAGGAAAGGGTTGGGACGATTCAGCAGTCCCTCCCAGACGAGGGGCTGGACAGTGGGGAGTTTTCTCCAATGCCCTTTGTCATGTTTCGCGCCAGAGCAGGAGCCAACGGCTTCCTGAACTGGTTTAAACTGGAGTATGCAAGGAGGGCAACAAATGTGCCCTTCAAGCAGTCTCAGTGGCGCTGGCAAGTGCCCTCACCATTTCCCAATACACTAAATCCTGTCTGGGAGGTGGTCACACCTCCCTGTGACAGGACACCTATTGTTCTTCCATCCCCTGCTCGAGCTTGGCTCAGGAGCAGGAGGGCAGAAACATGTCTGTGGTCGGTAGCAGCCCTAGCTTGCTGTCCGGTTCTGGAACACTGGTATCGGGAGCACTGATGGCCTCCTGGAGGTACTTTACAGTGCATGGAATCATACCTACCAAACCAACTCATACCTCCCACACAGTTTACAGTGTGAGAGTATGAATCCAACATGTTTGATACCAAACATGACAGGGTTCATTATAGCCAGTTTAGCGATGGTCATTGTGTAATGACGCATAGCCCTCTATATGTTATAATGGCTGATACACTTACAACCCGGGAGAATGGACTCCGAAGGTTGTAGGGGTGCCCTGCTCATGCAGAGGCACCCTCACACTTAGAACCCAGGACCCTGCCTTCAGGATTGAAAGGCCTGCCTTAGGGGTGGCTTATAGGTTTTAAGTGTAGTGACCTCAGAAATAGGGAAAACGATATATCGTAAGTGGTGCTAGCACCAGCTTACACACGCTGCAATGGCAGGCTTGTAGTCACTATTTGGGTGGTCCCTCATGGGTGGCATAACACATGCTGCAGCCCTTGGGAGACCCCTGGTGTACCATATACTAGGGACTTACAAAGGTACACCAGTAGCCAATCTGGAGGGTACCTAGGTACTCTCCATGTCCAATTTAGGGAAGAAGCACATAGACTGGGGTCCTGATTAGCATATCCCCGTCGGATGAGTCAGAAAAACACAATGACACCAGCAAAAAGTGTGGGGGGGGGGGCATGAAAGCAGATCCTACTTTCCTACAATGAGCAAAGCAAGATCTTCATCCTCATCGCATCCTCTGCACTGTGGGCCTGCCTTCTTGGTGAGCTGCTCGAGTTCCTCTGGCGACTCCTGTACCTCCGAACTCTAGGTCCTCTTGAGGGTCTTCTTTGGCTCCAGTGGACCTCCCCTGGTTGCTCGGGCCTGCTCTGACTCTCCTGTGTTTGGTGAGTCCCTTGGAACTTGCTGGTCCCAACACTGCACCTTCTTAGTTTTCCTCGTCTGTTGCTGCTGCCAAGGCTTGTTGGTGCTTGTGCCAGGCACCGACCCCCTGGCTCTCGACTTTCAAAATGGGACAGCTAGTGAACAGCTCCTGGTCTTCCACAGTGTCGCCTGGTCCTCACAGCTGCAGGGACAAGGTCACTGTCAACTCTCCTGCATCTTCATTCATCGGTGGTCATTGGTCTTCCATGCCTCCTAGTCACTCCTGAGTGGCATAGACTCTGTCCCCTCTCCTTGCAGGTACTCCTCTTCATGAATTCACCCTTGAATTCCACCAGACACTTTCACCTTCTTCGCCCGCAGCATCTTCGCTGAAGTCCTCAATTGTGGTCTATGGCGGTTCCCTGTTGTAGGTATCCTGGTTCCTGGGGTATCCACGGGTGGAGTGACTCTCAAACCTTCCATCTTCCACTGGGTTTCTTCAGGGTCCTCTGGGAAGGGTTCTTCTTTTTGAAAACTGGAACCGTGACTTCCCCATTGACTTGTACTGAGTGTTTCGTAGTGTTCCCACTCTGCACATGACTTCCGTGGGGTTCCTGGGTACTTACCTTGGGTGGTTATTTGGGTCTCCATCTCTTCTAAATCTTCTGAGTCCAGTCTCAACTTTGGTTGAGATTCGCATTTCACTTTATTAGTATATGGTTTGGTCTCCCCCTGGAGACCACTGTGTATTTGTGCTACTTACCTGTTCTACTTTTGAAGTATAACAATGTGTTAGTGAGTGTTTACAATAAATACATATAATATATATAACTACACTATGTGGTTCTTTTTCACTTAACCTACACTATATGATTAGTACTGGTTAAACAAGCTGCTTTACACTCCCTTTGGACTAAGCCTGAAGGCTGCTCTCCACAACTACCACTTAGGGAGCTTCCTATGGTTGTCTAAGACCACTAAAATCACCATCAGGGTTGTCGGCATTGGTGCAGGGTGCTTCACTTAAATAAGTGTGTATCATATACTCAGCTGGCCTCCTACACAGGAGGAAACCGGACGTTGTAGACAGGAAATCCGGGTGCCTTGATAATTTGTTAACATGATGTTGGGAGTAAATACAGCCGTGACCATAACAGAATGAAAGAAACAAAGTCACCCACCTCCCCTTCTGATTTCATAGAAAAGAGTAGGAGAGCTATGGCTTACAACATGGGGGAGATGAAAAATAAGCTGTAATGGCTCCCTATGGAGATCATGCTAGGCAAAGTCGAATAATTCCTCACTAAGGTAAACAGACAGGGAGTATCCAAGGAGGCCACAGGACTTAGTTCTTGTTAGAAATTGGGTTACTGATTGACTGGGTTGTGAGCCCTGGTCAAACAGCAACCCGCAAGCAAATCCTAAATAAACCTGTGCTCACTTCCCAGATAGCTTGGCATAGAGCAGTCAGGCTTAACTTAGAGGCAATGTATAAAGTATTCGTGCAACACTTAAAACAGTGAAAACACGTCACAAAAAGATCCCACACCACATTAGAATAATAGAGCAAAATGTAATAAATAAAACGAGACCAAAACAAGAATAAAATAGTGGCTAGAAGTGGAATTCGGCAACAATGGCTATTTGGTTGTGCCGGACTGGGTCAAAGTCAAAAGTTCAGGCCGACAGCAATGGAGTGCAAGTCGGATGCCGTCCCAGATTAGTCCTGCTGAAGGTTTACCTTCTCAAGTTTTGCACCAAAAGTCCTGTTCGCACATCAAAGAGAGTCGCAAGGAGAGCCTTACAGGTGGCAGTCAGCATAGTATGTAGAGCAGGCCGAGTGTTGTGGATGGCAGGCTGGTACTTTGCATTGGTAGTCCCCTGTGGGCTGTCACTGCTACTGAGCGATGAGACGGGCAGATCCCGGCTCATACTGATTTCCGGTGTTAGTAGCACAATTCCGGTGCAAACAGGCCCCTTCGCGGGTGCAAAGAGCCTAAAAGCTTTCTATAAAGAGGCCATGAGCAACACCAAGGGTCCAGGACCTGAGAGGCACAATTTGGGGTGCAGACGCTTGCTGAAGACAGGTCCAGGAGCTGTTCGGGAGCCTTTTATGTCCCTGAGGCTCAGATCAGGAGGCCAGCAGACTAGCCCTTTGAGTCACTCTGGGGTCCTGGGTTCAAGACGAAGTTGCAGGTCTAGTTCTTCTTTCCCAGGCAGCAGGTCAGCACAGCAGGGCATCAGTTCCTTAAAGCATCATGGCAGTCCTTCTTCCTGGCAGAGTAATCACATATCAAGACATGTACTGAAGTGGTGGTGTCTGAGGCCCTTATTTTATATACAGTTGTGCCTTTTGAAATGCATAGATGCCCACCCATCCATGGCTCCAGACCAACTACAGGGGTATGTAACCCTTTGTGTGGAGACAAGACACAGCCTATTCAGGTGTGAGGCTGGGCCCAGCTCCTCCCTCCTCCCATCCTGCCAGTGATGACCCATCCAGTCACAACTAAGCTCCCATTGTGTGTGGCTGTGTAGGAGGAATACACAAAGTCCAGCTGCCAACTACACCCAGTCGTATGACCAGAGAAACGCTGCAGGCACCAAATGGTTAAGGCAAGAAAACGCCAACTTACTAAAAGTGGCATTTTCACATTCATAATTTAGAATCCGACTTCACCATAAGTTAGTATTTTAAATTAGGATTCCAGAGACGCCAAACATGAATGAAACATCTCTTCCCATTTGGAAATTACGCTTATAAAACGTAATAAGGCAACTCCAATGTTATCCTATGGGAGAGATAGGCCTTGCAGTAGTGAAAAATTAATTTAAGAGTTTTCACTACCAGCAAATGTAAATCTTAGCAGTACACACCCTGCTTTCTAAATACATTGCACACTGACCTCTGGGCTTTCGAAGGCCTACCCTAAGGGTGACTTATTTTTATTAAAAAGGAAGGTTTGAGCCTGGCCCACTAGTAGCATTTAATTTACAGGCCCTGTAGCGCATTGTACTAGGGAATTATAAGTAAATTAAATATACAAATTGGATATAAACCAATTCTACCATGTTTTAAGGAGAGAGCATAAGCACTCTAGCATTAGTTAGCAGTGGAAAAGTGCACAGAGTCCCAAGGCCTGTGGTAAATAATTTAATTACCGGGACTTAATTTGATACAGAAACATAATAAAAATAGCTCAGGAAATAAGAGGCAGAATCCGTGGTATTAGAGGTTCGGAATGGGCTTTATTCCAATGGTCGATTCGAATCGGTTGCTCCAAGTTCCATCACCACGAAGGTTCAGGAAGTGAAGTACCCACATTATTGATAATTAATCACTTTTATACAATAGGCATTACAGTGAAGCAAATACAAGAGGCGTAACAATTGATAGTGTGGATAATATATTCATGCGTAGCAAAAATAGGCGTAACTGGGTGTGATTAAAGAACGTCATCAGATGTGATGTCATAATAGGGTGGTTACATGAAAGAATTTCGCAATGTCAGCAGAAATACTTGGCAGAAATGCGTGCGCAGCAGCATGACGTGTGATTGACGTGCAACTAGGGGGTGAAGGGGACTTGACATTTAGCTCTACATGTGGCGACAGAAGTCTGGAGGGTCAAGTCAACCTAATCCCAAATCATATCTAACATCCTATGTTTAAAGAACTATGTTATCCAAAAGAGAGGTCTCTTAGAGTAGAATCTTATTCTATACTGACTATACTGACTGTTAGTGCGTGTACAAGCGTCTAAGTGTCTACACTAGATGCGAGGGCGGAAATCTTCCATAATAATAGGGCTATGAATTACTTGCATAAAGACAGAGAAGCCGGGCCTTTGCTCGGTAGCTGGAAGAATGTTTACTTAAACTACTAGACAGGAATGCATTGGGCAGGGAACGGAGCAGATAATTTCGAAGGTGAAATACAGTTTTTGGCAGGCAACAGGCTTCGTGAGCCGCGCAGAGAATGAGACAAAGTTCATGGTCACAGATGCAGGCTCAGACTGGAGCTTTCAGAGGCAGAAGGCAAGAAAAGCTTGATGACAGAATCAGGGCCTACTTGCCTGGACTGTAAAATGGCATAAGTGAACCATATAAAGCCGGTGGCCTTTCATACTTAGGAATGGAATATCCGGCCTATTCATGGCGGATCTGAAAGAGGACATGTTGACGGTGGACGCACATGTGTTTGCGTCTTCATAACTGGAACTGGAGGGAACATACATGTACTTGTGATTCATACATGAAACCGTTGGGGTCCAAGATAGGGGACATAACTGATCAGAAAAATCCATATTTCCACATTCCCTCCTTGTCCCCTACTTGCCCGTTAAGAGATATCAATCTTCATCAATCCGTTGATCTGTTCATATAGTATCATTTGTTCTTCTTTCTTCTTCCGGGATGACTGAAATCTTGGTGGTGGAATACACGATGTGGCACACAGACCACAGATCGCTGGTCCACATTGTAGACATAGACAGCAACTGAATAGTATGAGAAGGCCAATACCTAGGAAGGATAGGACCTTCCATCCAAAGGTAGATAATACACTCCAAAACCAACCGGACCAAGTCCAGGTGCCTGGATTCTGGTGTATCTGGCTTACAATCTTATGAAGGCGAGTTATGGCTTTATATACAGATGGCGAATTTTCTGGTATGAAAATGCAACAACTTGATCCGATGACCCTACAAGCTCCGCCCCTATCGGCCAGGATGACTTCAAGGACAAGACGATTTTGAAGCACAACAATCCGCATAGCAGACTGCTCTTCTGTTAAATTGCCTAAGGCGGAAATAGTTTCGTTCACTACTGCTTCAAGGGTTCTAGTTAATCTACGTATCAGCTTACTATTAGTAACTGTACCTATATAGGGAAAGAGACCTTTATTGAAATCTGTGTATTTTTCCCATGCTGTTTCAGTGTAATCGACTATTGGGAGATCTCTCCTTACTCTATTATATACTAAATGAGTATTTCTGTGATAATCAGGAGGAGCTAGGAAAACAGGTGGCAAAAGGAATCCAATGTAGCAAGTACCATCCCAATCTAGAGGCAATCGTACATAGGCCGTCTGACCACATATGAAATAGGAATGGCGGGAAGCTCTAAATGTAGACTTGCCTTGATCACTAAATTCTACTACAGTGGTGCATCTACTATGGCCCAAATGTATGGAACCATTCTTTCTTACACATAATTCACCTTTTACTGGAAATATTGACATAGCGGGCAAAATTGGAGTAGCTTCGGATTCGACATTTAGGATCATAAGATTAAGCGTAAAATTACCTAATCCATACACTTCATTTTCTAGATCAGTTCCTGTTCTCTGGGGAAGTCCCTCCTTGTTAGGATAGCAGACTTTAAGTAAAACTAAGTTCAAATTTCCCCATACCCAGTTATCTTGATAAACTGCAGAATTCGAATCTAGGGAATTAATTAAACTAAACCATGCTCCACAGGAGCCGTTGTGTGTGAACGGGTATGGAAAGAGAGGTAAAATTCCTTTATAATTCTGATAGGGAGGGAGTCGGCCACATATCCAACAATTTGTAGCATTGCTAACCTGATGGGAATGATGTAACATACTAATAAACGTATTATTGCGCAGCGCAAATCTATAAGACAACTCAAGCGGAGGTAATTCACTAAAAGAATGTTCAGCAGTAATATTATAAACATGTCTAGAGATAGGGTAATATATGTGTAACAATATACTTGCAGTAATTATTAAAAGACTTAAGAAAAACAAAATTAATAACGTCACTGTGCAATGACTACGCAGTGATTTACAGTACGCATGTCGTTTCAACATTTTTCGGGTGTGTTCTCTATTCAGGTCTAAGGGATACATGTCAGAGACAATTCAACCGCTTCACCTTGGAGAGGACTTAAACAATCAAATTGCTTGACTGATTAGACCTGAGTTTTAGTTTATAAAGTTCGGAATTACTCTTTTCAACAAAAGGAAGTTTTGAGTCAATGGGTGAAGACACACGAGGTGTGGTATTCACATCCGATGGTAGTCCATGAAATTTCTTGATATGACTTGAATGAATCCAGCCTTTCCTGCCCTCGATCTTCACGGCTGTCCTTGTGGTGAGCAAGACCAGCTGCGGCGACTTCCACCTAGGATCCAGCTGAGTCTTTCGATCAAAGTTCCTCACCAGGACCAGGTCTCCCGGAACTACGTCATGGGGTTTCACCTCAGTGTTGTCAGGAAAAGCTGCAGCTACCTGTGAACGACAAGATTGTAGTGCAGACATCAAGGAAGCCAAGTAATCTGTCAGTATATTACAGTTAATATCAGTTATTTTGCGTGGTATGGGCGTCCCCCACATATTTGGTGGTCTGCCAAAGATCACCTCATACGGGGATAGCCCTGTTCGAGAGTGTGCTACCATTCTCATGTAAAAGAGTGCAACTGGTAATGCTACTACCCAGTCGACACCTTTCTCTCTGCATATTTTGGACAATCTAATTTTCAGGATCTGATTATGTCTTTCTACGAGACCTGCTGCCTCGGGGTGTCGGACACAGTGGAATTTCCACTGATAGCCCAACAAAAGTGAAACGTGTTTCATTAATTCGGATGAGAACGGCTGGCCGTTATCTGAGTAGACAACACGTGGTAAACCGTATCGTGGGAAGAATTCTCGAACCAACTGTTTGGCAGTAGTCGGGGCAGTGTAATCTGAAACCGGGTATGCCTCCGTCCAACGGGAAAGAGCACAGACAACTACGAGAACATATTTGAATCCTCTACATCGTTCCATCTGGATATAATCCATCTGGAGGACTTCAAAAGGGTGATCAGGAGGCTGAAATCCACCCTGTTCTACAGGAACGCTTTTTCCTGGGTTGAACTGACAACAGATCATACAGGTACGAACTTTTTGTTTAGCTGCTGCTCGTAAATGTTTATTGAACCAAATGTGTTGAATGCTATCTAGCATAGCTTTTTCTCCTAGATGTGCTGGACTATGTACAGTGTTAATAACGACTTGGACCATTGAATCAGGAAGGAACCACACAGACTTTTCCTTCATCATCCATCCTTGATCCGTTTGGATCCCTCCTAATTCAGTCCATTTCTTTATTTCGTCTGGTGTAGCATGTGTCTGTATATCAATTACGTCAAGAGTAGGATCTTTAATCGTCATACAATGTGTTGGCGTCTGGACTATTGTCTTTGTCATGTCGGATGTTTGAGTTTGAGCAGTCTGTTTAGCTGTTCTGTCAGCTAGATCATTGCCTTGAGAAATGATATCAGTGACTTTCGTATGAGCTTTACATTTCATAATTGATATTGCAGTGGGTAGATGTATTGCATCTAATAAGGCATGAATGAGGGTTCCGTGCTGAATGTGGGCACCGTGAGAAGTTAAATAACCTCTCTCTCGCCACAGCACGCCGAAGTCATGTACCACTCCGAATGCATAACGTGAATCAGTGTATATGTTGACTTTTTTATTTGTGGCTTGAATACAGGCTTGTGTCAGAGCGATGAGCTCTGCGGCTTGAGCTGACAAGGTATTTATGCAATTTGTTTCAATGATTTCAGTATCTGTTGTGACTGCGTAAGCGGCCACTAACTCTCCTGTACTTGTTCTCATACATGACCCATCTACATACAATGTCAGGTCTGGGTCTGACAATGGGACATCCGTCAAGTCTTGTCTGGGTTTCGTCGTGATTGTAATAACTTCAATACAGTCATGAGCTAGTGGGTCTGTTCCGTTTACAGGTAAAAGTGTGGCAGGATTCAATGTGCTACAACGTCTGATTTCTATATGTGGCTGAAACAATGTTAATTCATACCCTGTAAGTCGCGCTATAGTCAAGTGTTGTGTTTGCGTTCTATTTACAAGAACCTCTACTGCGTGTGGTACTTGAACTGTCAATGGATGTCCTAACACTATGGCATCGCTTTGTCTGATTGCTAAAGCTGTCGCTGCCACTGATTTTAGGCATGCAGGCAAAGCCTGAGCTACTGGATCTAATGTACTAGAAAAATAAGCACATGGTTTGTGTGATCCTGCTTGTTCCTGTGTGAGTACTGACAAGGCAGTACCTTCGCGCTCTGTAACGAAGAGTGTAAACTGTTTATTGTAACATGGTGTTGCTAAAACAGGTGCTTGGCATAAGGCTTTCTTTAGGCTTTCAAAAGCTTGTGTATGTTCCTGAGTCCAAGGGAGAACAGTCGATGTGGCTGCCTCCTGCGTTGTCAACTGAATGAGTGGTTTTGCTAGAAATGCATACTGAGGGATCCACTGCCTACAATATGAAGTGAGGCCAATGAAAGCCCGCACCTCCTTTTGTGTCTTGGGTATTGGCATGTTAGCTATTAACTGAATGCGGTCGGGTGTAAGCTGCCTTCCCTCCTTGGACAGCGAGTGTCCAAGATAAACAACTCGCTGGACACAGAATTGCAGCTTAGAAGGGGACACCTTGTGCCCCTTTTCGGCTAGAAATTGTAAAACTGTCAGTGATGCTTTCTCACATTCGGGTTCGCTTCTCGCGGTGATCAGCAGATCATCGACATATTGAAGCAAGGCAGTGTTAACTGGCATGTGGATACTGTCGAGTTCTCGTTTCAGTGCTTGGCTATAGATGCTGGGGCTTTCTGTAAATCCTTGAGGTGCGCGTGAGAATTTAAAGCTACGTCCATTTAAACTAAATCCGAACAAGTATTGGCTTTCCGGATCTATTGGGACGCTGAAAAAGGCATTTTTGAGATCAATTACAGTAAAGAATGTTGCTTCGGAATCAATAGCTGTCAGTAATGACGAGATATCTGGGACCACAGGGAATTGTGGCACAATGCATTTGTTCAATTCGCGCAGATCAATAACCAATCGATATACTGGCGGGGCCTTCGGATCTGTTCGTTTAAGAATCGGAATTATCGGTGAATTACATACATTGGAGTCTGTTTCCACAACCACTCCTTGGGCAATGAGCTCGTCAATGATTTTCAGTAAAGCCACTACAGCATCTGGTGGTAACTTGTATTGCCGCATTCGTGGTAGTACC
Source organism: Triturus cristatus (assembly GCF_964204655.1). Lineage (NCBI taxonomy): Eukaryota > Metazoa > Chordata > Amphibia > Caudata > Salamandridae > Triturus > Triturus cristatus. Next base: position 430,877,867 of record NC_140593.1, read on the forward strand.
ACTCCTGCCTTTAGTGTAACTCGATATGGTGTAATATTCATGCAACCAACATCAGTAGGGCCTTGTGCCCATAGATGTGTAGGTAAAGTCTGCAATCGGGGATCCATGTCTCTAGACACATAGTGACCTTTAAAATCACGTAAAAACAATCTTACTCCTTCCGGAGAACAACATATTATAGCTCCTAGAGCTTTCAGTGTTTTTATACCTAACAAATTTTCTGGACATGATTTAGTAAGCAATAAATCTGTAGCTCGGGTCAAAGGTCCTATCGTAAGTGGAAGAGGCTGTGATACTTCATTAACAATAGGTTTTCCTGAAAAACCAAGGGAAATATTCTGTGAGCCTGAGAGGGGTGCCCCTGGAACTTCACTACGTTTTATGGTTGTTCGACTTGCCCCTGTATCAAGTAAAAATTTTCTATCTTGGCCCAATAATTCACTATGTACATAAGGTCCTTCTTGGTCTACAGGGACCTCGATAAGGGGTAAGTCAACTTCCCTCTCTAGGCTGGTTCATGCGTATCGTTGATAATCAGGATAGTCGTACTGTGCGGTCTGGTACAGCTGTCGTGTCGTGGTTTGTGTGGCAGCAACAGGCAGCGCTGGTGCAGCTGGCACAAACTGTATAGGCTGTGGTGGAACTGGCATGGACTGTGCATGCTGCGGGGCTCCTTGTTCATTCTGATCCTGTCTAAGTGGCCGTGGTCTTTCTTGTGTTTTACCTGTGGCGATATTACGCTTCAGGACTGGGCAATCGTGTATGTAATGACCTGGCTGTTTACAATAGTTGCATGTCCCTTTTACAGGTCCTGCTGAATCACCGGAATGTGTTGTACCCTTTTTATGTCCTTCAGCTGGAACTGTCTGGGAGACTAGCATTTTCATTTTTGTGTCTTTCATGCGTCTTTGTTCATGTTCTTGTTCCTCTCTAATTCTATTGTGATGGTACTGTAACATTTGCAACATTTGTGACGGGGTGTTACTTTGCCAGGTACTCTCGAATTTTAATACTCTATTCTTCACTTGAGGCAAGGAATTTTCAACTAATTTTGTCACAAACAGATGTGGGTATGATTCGCTACTTGCTTTTATGCCACTATTTATACCAAAACATTTTTCAAATCGGGCATAGAAATCACTAGTGTCTTCATCTTGCTTTTGTTTACAGGCTGAAATTGTACCCCAATCTTCCTTTTTCGTAGTTAATAAACGTGGCAGTACCTGCACTAGTAAACCTGGTAGTGCTTTAGTTTTATCCCCAAGTCCTGCTCCTGCAGTTCGGGCCTTTTCTTCTGCTTCTAATGCTGACCATTCTATCTTTTGGTCTCCCACCTCCCACTCTTTTTCCTTGAGTTTTTCATAAATGCCAGCAGGCATTAATACCTTTAATATTGTCATAATGTCGGGATAGGTATACTCTCCCATGAGTAACATGTCTTTAATTTCTCGGTGGAATCCCGCTGGGTCTTTGTCATGACTGGGTACCACTTTCTTCATTTGTAACAATTCTATTTTCGATATGGGCGTATATACAAATACACGTTTAAACTCATTGTCCTCGCCTTTTATTGGGTGTACTTCTCGTAAGGGATTCTGTCTGTCCATGTAATACGTGGTTCTTTCCTTAATGGGCAGTGAGACATGTTCTGGGCATACAAAGAGAATGTACTGCTTTCTTGATTCTAGTATTTCTTTAATTAACTTAGTACCTGAACCTCTCCATCTATTCGTGAGTAATTCAGTCAGTATTTCAGGTAAGGGACCAGGATCTGAATGCTGACTCTGATATAGTATAAGGAGTTGTTGAATCATATAAATCCCAGCTAAACGCTGTTCATCTGGGGTGAGATTCAAAAATGTGTGAGCTACTGTATCGTCACCATACTTTCCTGGACTGTCAACCCAATGAACGGCTGACCTGGCTAATTCTTGTTCATCCATAGAATCGAGAAAATGATAACCCCTTCGTTCTCGAAGTAATTTGTCAGCGGCTTGGAACGAATGTTCGTGAGACCTTATATTTATTATAGGTGTTTGGAAATTCCTGTTATTATCTGGACATATCGGACGTATCGGGTCAATAAAACATCTAGTACTATTACAAGATCTTCCTCTACCTACATAGGCTATGGTGTCTGACCGTCCTGTGGGCAGTCCTGATCCTTCCTCCTCGCTTTGTTCGAACTGGTCTACCACTAATCTTTCTTCGTGTAGGCGTTCTATTTCTTTACGGATCTTTCGGCACATGGCTATTATACAATTTTGCTTATCATGTCTCCCTTCTGATATATTCTGGCTCCATCTGGTAAGAATTTGCATTGCTTCCGGGTCTACCCCCGGTCGGTCTTGATTTCTGATCACACAATTTATGAGGAAACGTAACAGTTCCCCCTGTATCTCCACTTTCTGGTATTCCATAGCTCTGTTAATACACTCAGAATCTCGCCCTGTTTGGACAAAATGATATATATTATCTAGATGCGCAGTCATTCCGGGTAACTTCCCTAGATACACCGCGGCTCGTCTGATACGTAATGATGCCATGATCATTTCGTCCTCTTTGCCGGGCACAGGGTCATATCTACAATCTATAAGAAGTTCCTTAAGCGTGCGGGCATTTATGAGTTTGGGGGTACGTGAATGTGCTGACTCTTGAAAGGTAAGTTTATTTATTCTGGGTGGCGTGGAAAAAATGTTGGTAGCACCTCCCGTAGCCCCATCTGGGGTATCGGGCGTGAAAGGATTCGTTGAACGCGACACAGCAACTATAGGTGTGGACACAGCTATAGAAGTAGCTGTAGGAACAGATGTAGAAACAGATGTGCTTGCCGGAACTTGTGTCAGGATTTGTGGCTGTAGAGATACAGATACTGGATCTTGGCGTTGAACCTCCCTGGCAGGCGGTCTATGTGGGGCGGGGTTAGCATACTCGGGAGCTGCGTCATCTAAATACGAGGAAAGAAAAACATCTTCTGCGGTTCTAGGATGCCCCTTAGGATGTACTTTTATTGGAAATAATGGGGGTGGCAAGTCTTTTTGTATTTCCGGAGTAGCCTTAGGTAATCCCTCGGCCAGGAGGGGATACATACCATTCATAAGGGCATTTCTTTGTCTGTCTACTTGTTCTGATTTCACTCGTGTACCTTCTTCAATTAATAGATTTTCTCGGACTTTATTTGAATTCCCTCTATTTTTCTCTTCCTGTCGGAGTGCTTTTTCTGTACGTCTATGAGATTCTTTACGCCATAACTCAATGGCGTCTTTCTGTGACTGTCTGACTTTCCTTTTCCATAACTCTTCCTCTACTTTCATGATGCACTCTGCATCCCAGGTCCCAGCTGCGGGCCACCTCTGACTTTCTGGTAATTCCTTAGTGTAGTCTACCCATAAATCAAGAAATAGTATAGCGTCTAAGCCATGTTTATGATACATGAAGTACCCTGGAGTGTCCCTAGGAGGAATAGGAACGGCTTCTTCGAGTACCCCTTTTCTTGTCGTGATCTGTCTTAATTTCGAAAAGAGCGGCATATTGAGAACTGATCTGATACTTGATCTTGAACAAACTTAATACAGTAAACACAATAATGAACAGTCATTCATACCACAATATGCAGAACGTATTTAACACATTTAACATTTAACATTTAACCGAGCAACAATGATGATAACGATCTAAGGAAAACTTAATCACTAAACATAATACTCGACATTATCTGGTTTATTCTGAATATATATACTTGATATACTAGATATACTGCTAAACAGTACAGATACACTGCTGAAACAGTGCAGACCGGATTTGTGTACCCAAACCCGTCTTGACCGGCACAACCTATGTGCACGTCAGAACGCCTCCCCAGTAATGGTACTCACCGGGTAGCTCGGAAACGGAAGGCCTCGGAAACTGAACTGAACTTGAACCGGACTGGACTCGACTCGGGACTTCGGAAACTGGACTTGACTCGGGACTTCGGAAACTGGTGGGCCTCTGTATACCTCGGATCTTGCTCTCTCAGCTAGGCTCTGGTCGTGATACTTCGCACTTCTCACCGCCTCGTCTGGGTGTTGATCGCAGCCTCAGTCGCCCCCGCTTGACCGGAGGGAGATACAGGAAATCCTGCTGGTACGCGTTGTTGTCCGTCCAGCTGTGGCAGGAGACCGGGCCTGCAACTCACCGCCGGCGCGTGAGATGAGAAAGTGTCCCTATTTGGGCGCCATTCATGTGGTAAATAATTTAATTACCGGGACTTAATTTGATACAGAAACATAATAAAAATAGCTCAGGAAATAAGAGGCAGAATCCGTGGTATTAGAGGTTCGGAATGGGCTTTATTCCAATGGTCGATTCGAATCGGTTGCTCCAAGTTCCATCACCACGAAGGTTCAGGAAGTGAAGTACCCACATTATTGATAATTAATCACTTTTATACAATAGGCATTACAGTGAAGCAAATACAAGAGGCGTAACAATTGATAGTGTGGATAATATATTCATGCGTAGCAAAAATAGGCGTAACTGGGTGTGATTAAAGAACGTCATCAGATGTGATGTCATAATAGGGTGGTTACATGAAAGAATTTCGCAATGTCAGCAGAAATACTTGGCAGAAATGCGCGCGCAGCAGCATGACGTGTGATTGACGTGCAACTAGGGGGTGAAGGGGACTTGACATTTAGCTCTACATGTGGCGACAGAAGTCTGGAGGGTCAAGTCAACCTAATCCCAAATCATATCTAACATCCTATGTTTAAAGAACTATGTTATCCAAAAGAGAGGTCTCTTAGAGTAGAATCTTATTCTATACTGACTATACTGACTGTTAGTGCGTGTACAAGCGTCTAAGTGTCTACACTAGATGCGAGGGCGGAAATCTTCCATAATAATAGGGCTATGAATTACTTGCATAAAGACAGAGAAGCCGGGCCTTTGCTCGGTAGCTGGAAGAATGTTTACTTAAACTACTAGACAGGAATGCATTGGGCAGGGAACGGAGCAGATAATTTCGAAGGTGAAATACAGTTTTTGGCAGGCAACAGGCTTCGTGAGCCGCGCAGAGAATGAGACAAAGTTCATGGTCACAGATGCAGGCTCAGACTGGAGCTTTCAGAGGCAGAAGGCAAGAAAAGCTTGATGACAGAATCAGGGCCTACTTGCCTGGACTGTAAAATGGCATAAGTGAACCATATAAAGCCGGTGGCCTTTCATACTTAGGAATGGAATATCCGGCCTATTCATGGCGGATCTGAAAGAGGACATGTTGACGGTGGACGCACATGTGTTTGCGTCTTCATAACTGGAACTGGAGGGAACATACATGTACTTGTGATTCATACATGAAACCGTTGGGGTCCAAGATAGGGGACATAACTGATCAGAAAAATCCATATTTCCACAGGCCAACAAAAACAAATTCAGCAAAAAGTAGGAGGAGACAGTCAAAATGTTTGGGGATGACCCTGCTTAAGGGGCCAGGACCCACAGTCCTCTTTTCAACTTTGATCTCTCAGAGTGTCAGAATTTAAAGCCCACGTGGGATGGATGGATATTTGAAGTTGATATTCTCATTGTGGTGATGGGAATTAAAGATTAAGAGTGCAAAACGAGGCCTTTCGTGCACTGTACACAACCTGTCAGAGCCACATCTGGAATGAGGAATGTCAGAAAGCATTTATGCAACCAAACTTCATATTGCTCAAGTATTTTGATCTGGGAATCTGAACAGAGGTCTCGGTGTATGTCAGTGCGGAAGTAGACCTCAACATTAAAAGAGTCCAGACTGATCTCGACACGTCAGGCTTATGTTTTTCGGAGACTCAAAGATCCAGAAAAGATCTGCTTCAAAACTTGCAGGAAAGATTGACAGTGGTCTGGGCCTGTGAACATTGTTTTCTGATTTTTGGGGGGTACGAATTCAGCAAATAAAATTCAGCAAACAATGATTGCTAGGCAGTAGTTTCCACTTTAGCTACCCCACTTTGGCTGTCCCAAAACCAGGATGGCTCTGTCAATTTTCAAACAGTGATTGACACTTGTAGGATTACACATTTACCATCATTCATTGGCCTTTGCACGATGACAAACTAGATTTTCTTTTTCTGTATTCGCACTACCTAACATGATGAGGCCATCGTCCAAAGTGTAGAAATACATATACAATGTTGTTTAGCAAGGTCTGTCTGCAGCTTTAAACATGGAAGACTTGTGAAAGCCCCACAAGAGAGTGCTATCACAGCTGCCGTTAATGACCTTACACACTCACAGAGATGGAGAGGTCGCGGCTGTATCACATGAAAACACAAGCGCAGAAGCATTGGAGTTGAAGATATTTCTACATGTTCATGGACAATTGGCATGCCAGGAAGATAGAATTCTACTTTTAGGAACTAAATTCATCATTGTAAAAAGACAGTGGAAACCACTTATCAAACTTGTTAATGAAGGGCATATTGAACTATTAGGGGCCAAATGACTATGAAGACAAAAGGTCTAAGTCTGTTTCTGGATAAACAGGAGGAGGATGCCAAAGCTTACCATTACCATCATTCATTGGCCTTTGCACGATGACAAACTAGATTTTCTTTTTCTGTATTCGCACTACCTAACATGATGAGGCCATCGTCCAAAGTGTAGAAATACATATACAATGTTGTTTAGCAAGGTCTGTCTGCAGCTTTAAACATGGAAGACTTGTGAAAGCCCCACAAGAGAGTGCTATCACAGCTGCCGTTAATGACCTTACACACTCACAGAGATGGAGAGGTCGCGGCTGTATCACATGAAAACACAAGCTACCAGTGGTAAATAAAATTCATTACCGGGACTTAATTTGATACAGAAACATAATAAAATAGCTCAGTAAAATAAGAGGCAGAATCCGTGGTATTAGAGGTTCGGAATGGGCTTTATTCCAATGATCGATTATAATCGGTTGCTCCAAGTTCCATCACCACGGAGGTTCAGGAAGTGAAGTACATACTTTATTGACACGAAGTGATTTTTATAGAACATACATTACAATGAAACGAATGTAGTAGGCGTAACAATTGATAAGGAAAATGACGATTCACATACGTAACCGAAAATGGGTGTAATAAGGAGTAAAAAGGAACATAATTGGTTATGATGTCATATATAGGTGGATCTATAAGATAATACTTGGCATAGATGCGCGCGCAGCAGCATGACGTGTGATTGACGTGCAACTAGGGGGTGAAGGGGACTTGACATTTAGCTCTACATGTGGAGACGAAAAGTCTGGGGGGTCAAGTCAACCTAATCCCAAATCATATCTAACATCCTATGTTTAAAGAACTATGTTATCCACAAAAGAAGGACTCTCGGATAGAATCTATTCTATACTGACTGTGCATGCGTGTACAAGCGTCTAAGTGTCTATATGAGATGCAAGGGACAGAAACCTTCCATGGTAACAGGGCTATGAATTACTTGCATAAAGACAGAGAAGCCGAGCCTTTGCTCGGTAGCTGGAGGAATGTTTACTTAAACTACTAGACAGGAATGCATCGGCTAAGGAGTGAAGCAGATAACTCGAAGGTGAAATACAGTTCTTGGCAGAGAATAGGCTGATGTCAGGCTTCGTGAGCCGCGCAGAGAATGAGACAAAGTTCATGGTCACGGATGCAGGCTCAGACTGGAGCTTTCAGAGGCAGAAGGCAAGAAGAGTTTGATGACAGAATCAGGGCCTACTTGCCTGGGCTGTAAAATGGCATAAGTGAACCATATAAAGCCGGTGGCCTTTCGTACTTAGGAATGGAATATCCGACCTATTCATGGCGGATCTGACAGAGGACATGTTGACGGTGGACGCACATGTGTTTGCGTCTTCATAACTGGAACTGGAGGGAACATACATGTACTTGTGATTCATACATGGAACCGTTGGGGTCCAAGATAGGGGACATAACTGACCAGAAAAATCCATATTTCCACATTCCCTCCTTGTCCCCTACTTGCCCGTTAAGAGATATCAATCTTCATCAATCCATTGATCTGTTCATATAACATCATTTGTTCTTCTTTCTTCTTCCGTGACGAATGAAAATCTTGATGTGGAATGCACGATGTGGCACACAGACCACAGATCGCTGGTCCACATTGTAGACATAGACAGCAACTGAATAGTATGAGAAGGCCAATACCTAGGAAGGATAGAACTCTCCATCCCCAGGCTGATATCACACTCCAAAACCAACCGGACCAAGTCCAAGTGCCTGGGTTCTGGTGTATCTGGCTTACAATCTTATGAAGGCGAGTTATAGCTTTATATACAGATGGCGAATTTTCTGGTATGAATACGCAGCAGCTGGATCAGATGACCCTACAAGCTCCGCCCCTATCAGCCAGGATGACGTCAAGGACAAGACGATTTTGAAGCACAACAATCCGCATAGCAGACTGCTCTTCTGTTAAATTGCCTAAGGCGGAAATAGTTTCATTCACTACTGCTTCAAGGGTTCTAGTTAATCTACGTATCAGCTTACTATTAGTAACAGTACCTATATAGGGAAAGATGCCTTTATTAAAATCTACATACTTGTCCCATGCCGTCTCAGTATAATCGACAATTGGGAGATCTCTCCGCTCTCTGTTGTGTACTAAATGAATATTTCTATAATAATCAGGAGGAGCTAGGAAAACAGGTGGCAAAAGAAATGCAATGTAGCAGGTACCATCCCAGTCTAGAGGTAGACGCATATATGCAGTCTGACCACATATAAAGTAGGAGTGGCGATAAGCTCTAAATGAAGATTTGCCTTGATCACTGAATTCTACTATAGTAGTGCATTTACTATGGCCCATATGTATGGAACCAACCTTTCTTACACACAATTCACCTTTCGCTGGGAATACTGACATGGTTGGTAAAACTAGTTCAACTTCGGATTCGACAATTAGAATCATGAGATTAGGTGTAAAGTTACCTAATCCATATACTTCATTTTCTAGATCAGTTCCTGTTCCTTTGGGGCGACCCTCCTTGTCAGGGTAACAGACTTTGAATAAAACTAGGTTCAGATTTCCCCATACCCAATGGTCTTGATAAACGGCTGTATCTGAGTCTATGGAATTGATTAAACTAAACCACGCTCCACAGGAGCCATTATGTGTAAACGGATGTGGGAAGAAAGGCAGGACTCCTTCATAATTCTGATAGGGAGGGAGCCGGCCACACACCCAACAATTAGTAGCATTACTAGTCTGGTGGGAATGATGTAACATACTAATGAAAGTGTTATTGCGCAGCGCAAGTCTATAGGACAGTTCATGCGGAGGTAAGTCACTAAAAGAATGTTCGGCAGTAACATTGTAAATGTTTCTGGCAATAGGGTAATATATGTGCAACAATATACTTGCAGTAATTATTAAAAGACTTAAGAAAAACAAGATTAATAATGTCACTATGCAATGGCTACGCAGTGATTTACAATACGCCTGTCGTTTCATCATTTTTCGCGACTGTCCATGATTCAGGTCTAGGCGATACATGTCGGAGACAGATTCAACCGCTTCACCTAGGAGAGGACTTAAACAATCAAATCGTCCGACGGTCTAGGCCTTAATTTTAGTTTATAGAGTTCCTTACTGTCGGCCTCAGCCAGAGGTAATTTTGAGTCAATAGGTGAAGACACACGAGGTGGGCTATTTACATCTGCAGGAAGTCCATGAAATTTCTTGATATGACTTGAATGAATCCATCCTTTTCTGCCTTCAATCTTCACGGCTGTCCTTGTGGTCAGCAGGACCAACTGGGGTGTCTTCCACCTGGGCTCCAGCTGAGTCTTTCGGTCGAAATTTCTCACAAGCACAAGGTCCCCCGGAACTACGTCATGGGGTTTCACCTCAGTGTTGTCGGGAAAGGCTGCAGCTACCTGTGAACGACAAGATTGTAGTGCAGACATCAAGGAAGCCAAGTAATCTGTCAGCATATTACAGTCAATATCAGTTATTTTGCGTGGCATAGGCGTCCCCCACATATTTGGTGGTCTGCCGAAGATCACCTCATACGGGGATAGCCCTGTTCGAGAGTGTGCTACCATTCTCATGTAAAAGAGTGCAACTGGTAACGCTACTACCCAGTCGACACCTTTCTCTCTGCATATTTTGGACAATCTGATTTTCAGTATCTGATTATGTCTTTCTACGAGACCTGCTGCTTCGGGGTGTCGGACACAGTGGAATTTCCACTGATAACCTAACAGAAGTGAAACATGTTTCATTAATTCGGATGAGAACGGCTGGCCGTTATCTGAGTGAACAACACGTGGTAAACCGTATCGTGGGAAGAATTCTCGAACTAACTGTTTGGCAGTAGTCGGGGCAGTGTAATCTGAAACCGGGTATGCCTCCGTCCAACGGGACAGAGCGCAGACAACTACGAGAACATATTTGAATCCTCGACATCGTTCCATCTGGATATAATCCATCTGGAGTACTTCAAAAGGGTGATTAGGAGGATGAAATCCACCTTGTTCTACGGGAACACTTTTTCCTGGGTTGAACTGGCAACAGATCATACAGGTACGAACTTTTTGTTTGGCTGCTGCTCGCAAATGTTTATTGAACCAAATGTGTTGAATGCTGTCTAGCATAGCTTTTTCTCCTAGATGTGCTGGACTATGTATAGTGTTAACTATAACTTGGACCATTGAATCAGGAAGGAACCACACAGACTTTTCCTTCATCATCCATCCTTGGTCCGTTTGGATCCCTCCTAATTCAGTCCATTTCTGTATTTCGTCTGGTGTAGCATGTGTCTGTATGTCAATTACGTCAAGGGTAGGATCTTTAACTGTCATACAATGTGTCGGAATCGGGACTATTGTCTTTGTCATGTCGGATGTTTGAGTTTGAGCAGTCTGTTTAGCTGTTCTGTCGGCTAGATCATTGCCTTGAGAAATGATATCAGTAACCTTCGTATGAGCCTTACATTTCATAATTGATATTGCAGTGGGTAGATGTATTGCATCTAATAAGGCATGAATGAGGGGTCCGTGCTGAATGTGGGCACCGTGGGAAGTTAAATAACCTCTCTCTCGCCATAGCACGCCGAAGTCATGTACAACTCCGAATGCATAACGTGAATCAGTGTATATGTTGACTTTTTTATTTGTGGCTTGAATACAGGCTTGTGTCAGAGCGATAAGCTCTGCGGCTTGAGCTGACAAAGTATTTATACGATTTGTTTCAATGACTTCAGTATCTGTTGTGACTGCGTAAGCAGCCACTAACTCTCCTGTATTTGTTCTCATACATGAACCATCTACGTACAGTGTCAGGTCTGGGTCTGACAATGGGACATCGGTTAAGTCTTGTCTGGGTTTCGTCGTTATAGTAATAACTTCAATACAGTCATGGGATAGTGGGTCTGTTCCGGTTACTGGCAAAAGTGTGGCAGGATTCAATGTGTTACAGCGTCTGATTTCTATATGTGGCTGAAACAATGTAAGCTCGTACCCTGTAAGTCGCGCTATAGTCAAGTGTTGTGTTTGCGTTCTATTTACAAGAACCTCTACTGCGTGTGGTACTTGAACTGTCAATGGATGTCCTAACACTATGGCGTCGCTCTGTCTTATTGCTAAAGCTGTTGCTGCCACTGATTTTAGGCATGTAGGCAAAGCCTGAGCTACGGGATCTAATGTACTAGAAAAATAAGCACATGGTTTGTGTGCTCCTGCTTGTTCCTGTGTGAGTACTGACAAGGCAGTACCTTCGCGTTCTGTAACAAAAAGTGTAAACTGTTTTCTGTAACATGGCGTTGCTAAAACAGGTGCTTGACATAAAGCTTTCTTTAGGCTTTCAAAAGCTTGTGTATGTTCCTGAGTCCAAGGGAGAACAGTCGATGTGGCTGCCTCCTGTGTTGTCAACTGAATGAGTGGTTTTGCTAGAAATGCGTACTGAGGGATCCACTGCCTGCAATATGAAGTGAGGCCTATGAAAGCCCGTACCTCCTTTTGTGTCTTGGGTATTGGCATGTTAGCTATTAACTGAATGCGGTCGGGTGTAAGCTGCCTTCCCTCCTTGGACAGCGAGTGTCCAAGATAAATAACTCGCTGGACACAGAATTGCAGCTTAGAAGGGGACACCTTGTGCCCCTTTTCGGCTAGAAATTGTAAAACTGTCAGTGATGCTTTTTCACATTCCGGTTCGCTTCTCGCGGTGATCAGCAGATCATCGACGTATTGAAGCAGAGCAGTGTTAACTGGCATGTGGATACTGTCGAGTTCTCGTTTCAGTGCTTGGCTATAGATGCTGGGGCTTTCTGTAAATCCTTGAGGTGCGCGTGAGAATTTAAAGCTACGCCCATTTAAACTAAATCCGAACAAATATTGGCTTTCCGGATCTATTGGGACGCTGAAAAAGGCATTTTTGAGATCGATTACAGTAAAGAATGTCGCTTCGGAATCAATAGCTGTCAGTAGTGACGAGATATCTGGGACCACAGGAAATTGTGGCACAATGCATTTGTTTAATTCGCGCAGATCAATAACCAATCGATATACTGGCGGGGCCTTTGGATCTGTTCGTTTAAGAATCGGAATTATCGGTGAATTACATACATTGGAGTCTGTTTCTACAACTACTCCTTGGGTAATGAGCTCGTCAATGATTTGTAGTAAAGCCACTACAGCATCTGGTGGTAACTTGTATTGTCGCATTCGTGGTAGCACCACTCCTGCCTTTAATGTGACTCGATATGGTGTAATATTCATGCATCCAACATCAGTAGGGCCTTGTGCCCATAGATGTGTAGGTAAAGTCTGCAGTCGGGGATCCATGTCTCTAGACACATAGTGACCTTTAAAATCACGTAAAAACAACCTTACTCCTTCCGGAGAACAACATATTATAGCTCCTAGAGCTTTCAGTGTTTTTATTCCTAACAGATTTTCTGGACATGATTTAGTAAGCAATAAATCTGTAGTTCGGGTCAAAGGTCCTATCGTAAGTGGGAGAGGCTGTGATACGTCATTAACAATAGGTTTTCCTGAAAAACCAAGGGAAATATTTTGTGAGCCTGAGAGGGGTGCCCCTGGAACTTCACTACGTTTTATGGTTGTTCGACTTGCCTCCGTATCGAGTAAAAATTTTCTGTCTTGGCCTAATAATTCACTATGTACATAAGGTCCTTCTTGATCTACAGGGATCTCGATAAGGGGTAAGTCAACTTCCCTCTCTAGGCTTGTTCATGCGTATCGTTGATAATCAGGATAGTCGTACTGTGCGGTCTGGTACAGTTGTCGTGTCGTGGTTTGTGTGGCAGCAACAGGCAGCGCTGGTGCAGCTGGCACAAACTGTATAGACTGTTGTGAAGCTGGCATGGACTGTGCATGCTGCGGAGCTCCTTGTTCATTCTGGTCCTGTCTAGGTGGCCGTGGTCTTTCTTGTGTTTTACCTATGGTGATATTATGTTTCAAAACTGGACAATTGTGTACGTAATGACCTGGCTTTTTACAATAATTGCATGTCCCTTTTACAGGTCCTGCTGAATCACCGGAATGCGTCATACCCTTTTTATGTCCTTCAGCTGGAACTGTCTGAGAAACTAGCATTTTCATTTTCGTGTCTTTCATGCGTCTGTGTTCATGTTCTTGTTCCTCTCTAATTCTATTGTGATGGTATTGTAACATTTGTAACATTTGTGATGGAGTGTTACCTTGCCAGGTACTCTCGAATTTTAATACTCTATTCTTCACTTGAGGCAAGGCATTTTCTACTAATTTTGTTACAAACAGATGCGGGTATGATTCGCTACTTGCTTTTATGCCACTATTTATACCAAAACATTTTTCAAATCGGGCATAGTAATCACTAGTGTCTTCATCTTGCTTCTGCTTACAGGCTGAGATTGTACCCCAATCTTCCTTTTTCGTAGTTAATAAACGTGGCAGTACCTGTACTAGTAAACCTGGTAGTGCTTTAGTTTTATCTCCAAGTCCTGCTCCTGCAGTTCGGGCCTTTTCTTCCGCTTCTAATACTGACCATTCTATCTTTTGGTCTCCTACCTCCCACTCCTTTTCCCTGAGTTTCTCATAAATGCCAGCAGGCATCAATACCTTTAATATTGTCATAATGTCGGGATAGGTATACTCTCCCATGAGTAACATGTCTTTAATTTCTCGGTGAAAACCCGCTGGATCCTTGTCATGACTGGGTACCACTTTCTTCATTTCTAATAATTCTATTTTCGATATGGGCGTATATACAAATACGCGTTTAAACTCATTGTCCTCGCCTTTTATTGGGTGCACTTCTCGTAAAGGATTCTGTCTATCCATGTAATACGTGGTTCTTTCCTTAATGGGTAGTGAGACATGTTCTGGGCATATAAAAAGAATATACTGCTTTCTTGATTCTAGAATTTCTTTAATTAATTTAGTACCTGAACCTCTCCATCTATTCATGAGCAATTCAGTCAATATGTCAGGCAAGGGACCAGGGTCCGAATGCTGACTCTGATATAGTATAATGAGTTGTTGAATCATATAAATCCCAGCTAACCGCTGTTCATCTGGGGTGAGATTCAAAAATGTGCGTGCTACTGTATCATCACTATATTTTCCGGGACTGTCCACCCAATGGACAGCTGACCTAGCTAAATCTTGTTCATCCATAGAATCAAGAAAATGATAACCCCTTTGTTCTCGGAGTAATTTGTCGGCGGTTTGGAACGAATGCTCGTTAGACCTTATATTAATTATAGGTATTTGGAAATTCCTGTTATTATCTGGACATATCGGACGTATCCGGTCAATAAGGCCTCTATTACTATTACAAGATCTTCCTCTACCTACATAAGCTATGGTGTCTGACTGTCCTGCGGGCAGTCCTGACCCTTCGTCCTCGCTTTGATCGAACTGGTCTACCGCTAATCTTTCTTCATGCAGGCGTTCTATTTCTTTACGGATCTTTCGGCACATGGCTATTATACAATTTTGCTTATCATGTCTACCTTCTGATATATTCTGGCTCCATCTGGTAAGAATTTGCATTGCTTCCGGGTCTACCCCCGGTCGGTCTTGATTTCTGATCACACAATTTATGAGGAAACGTAACAGTTCCCCCTGTATCTCCACTTTCTGGTATTCCATAGCTCTGTTAATACATTCTGAATCTTGCCCTGTTTGGACAAAATGATATATTCTATCTAGATGAGCAGTCATTCCTGGTAACTTCCCTAAATACACTGTGGCTCGTCTAATACGCAATGATGCCAGGGTCATTTCGTCCTCTTTGCCGGGCACAGGATCATATCTACAATCTACAAGAAGTTCCTTAAGTGTACGGGAATTTATGAGTTTGGGTGTATGTGAATGTGCTGACTCTTGAAAGGTAAGTTTATTTATTCTGGGTGGCGTAGAAAAAATATTGGTAGCACCTCCCGTAGCCCCATCTGGGGTGTCGGGTGTGAAAGGATTCGTTGAACGTGACACAGCGACTATAGGTGTGGACACAGCTATAGAAGTAGCTGTAGGAACCGATGCAGAAACAGATGTGCTTGCCGGAACTTGTGACACGATCTGTTGCTGTAGGGATACTGGTACTGGGTCTTGGCGTTGAACCTCCCTGGTATGCGGTCTATGTGGGGCGGAATTAGCATACTCGGGGGCTGCGTCATCTAAATATGAGGAAAGAAAAACATCTTCTGCGGTTCTAGGATGCCCCTTAGGATGTACCTTTATTGGGAATAATGGGGGTGGCAAGTCTTTTGGTATTTCTGGAGTAGCTTTAGGTAATCCTTCGGCTAGAAGGGGATACATACCATTCATAAGGGCATTTCTTTGTCTATCCACTTGTTCTGATTTCACTCGGATACCTTCCTCAATTAATAGATTTTCTCGAACTTTATTTGAACTCTCTTTATTCTTTTCTTCCTGTCGGAGTGCTTTTTCTGTGCGTCTATGAGATTCTTTACGCCATAACTCAACGGCGTCTTTCTGTGACTGTCTGACTTTCCTTTTCCATAACTCTTCCTCGACTTTCATGATGCACTCTGCATCCCAGGTCCCCGCTGCGGGCCACCTCTGACTTTCTGGTAATTCCTTGGTGTAGTCTACCCATAAATCAAGAAATAATATAGCGTCTAAGCCATGTTTGTGATACATGAAGTGCCCTGGAGTGTCCCTAGGAGGAATAGGGACGGCTTCTTCGAGTACCCCTTTTCTTGTAGTGATCTGTCTTAGTTTCGAAAAGAGCGGCATATTGAGAACTGATCTGATACTTAATCTTGAACACACTTAGTACCAAAGCACAATAATGAACAACCATTCATACCACAATATGCAGGACGTTTAACACATTAAACATTAAACATTAAACATTTTTTTTTAACCTTTAAAATAACCAACAATGATGATCGTCTGCATAACTAATCACCAAGCATAATTCTTGACAATAACTAGATACTTCGGAATACTTGATATACTGCTTAACAGTACATATACACTGCTAAAACAGTGCAGACCGGATTTGTGTACCCAAACCCGTCTTGACCGGCACAACCTATGTGCACGTCAGAAATGCCTCCCCAGTAATGGTACTCACCGGGTAGCTTCGGAAACGGAAGGCCTCGGAAACTGAACTGAACTTGAACCGGACTGGACTCGACTTGACTCGTCGGAAACTGGACTCGACTTCGGGCTTCGGTAAACTGGTGGGCCTCTGTATACCTCGGATCTCGCTCTCTCAGCTAGGCTCTGGTCGGGATACTTCGCACTTCTCACCGCCTCGTCTGGGTGTTGATCGCAGCCTCAGTCGCCCCCGCTTGACCGGAGGGAGATACAGGAAATCCTGCTGGTACGCGTAATTGTCCGTCCAGCTGCGGCAGGAGACCGGGCCTGCAACTCACCGCCGGCGCGTGAGATGAGAAAGTGTCCCTATTCGGGCGCCATTCATGTGGTAAATAAAATTCATTACCGGGACTTAATTTGATACAGAAACATAATAAAATAGCTCAGTAAAATAAGAGGCAGAATCCGTGGTATTAGAGGTTCGGAATGGGCTTTATTCCAATGATCGATTATAATCGGTTGCTCCAAGTTCCATCACCACGGAGGTTGAGGAAGTGAAGTACATACTTTATTGACACGAAGTGATTTTTATAGAACATACATTACAATGAAACGAATGTAGTAGGCGTAACAATTGATAAGGAAAATGACGATTCACATACGTAACCGAAAATGGGTGGAATAAGGAGTAAAAAGGAACATAATTGGTTATGATGTCATATATAGGTGGATCTATAAGATAATACTTGGCATAGATGCGCGCGCAGCAGCATGACGTGTGATTGACGTGCAACTAGGGGGTGAAGGGGACTTGACATTTAGCTCTACATGTGGAGACGAAAAGTCTGGGGGGTCAAGTCAACCTAATCCCAAATCATATCTAACATCCTATGTTTAAAGAACTATGTTATCCACAAAAGAAGGACTCTCGGATAGAATCTATTCTATACTGACTGTGCATGCGTGTACAAGCGTCTAAGTGTCTATATGAGATGCAAGGGACAGAAACCTTCCATGGTAACAGGGCTATGAATTACTTGCATAAAGACAGAGAAGCCGAGCCTTTGCTCGGTAGCTGGAGGAATGTTTACTTAAACTACTAGACAGGAATGCATCGGCTAAGGAGTGAAGCAGATAACTCGAAGGTGAAATACAGTTCTTGGCAGAGAATAGGCTGATGTCAGGCTTCGTGAGCCGCGCAGAGAATGAGACAAAGTTCATGGTCACGGATGCAGGCTCAGACTGGAGCTTTCAGAGGCAGAAGGCAAGAAGAGTTTGATGACAGAATCAGGGCCTACTTGCCTGGGCTGTAAAATGGCATAAGTGAACCATATAAAGCCGGTGGCCTTTCGTACTTAGGAATGGAATATCCGACCTATTCATGGCGGATCTGACAGAGGACATGTTGACGGTGGACGCACATGTGTTTGCGTCTTCATAACCGGAACTGGAGGGAACATACATGTACTTGTGATTCATACATGGAACCGTTGGGGTCCAAGATAGGGGACATAACTGACCAGAAAAATCCATATTTCCACAGGATTACACATTTACCATCATTCATTGGCCTTTGCACGATGACAAACTAGATTTTCTTTTTCTGTATTCGCACTACCTAACATGATGAGGCCATCGTCCAAAGTGTAGAAATACATATACAATGTTGTTTAGCAAGGTCTGTCTGCAGCTTTAAACATGGAAGACTTGTGAAAGCCCCACAAGAGAGTGCTATCACAGCTGCCGTTAATGACCTTACACACTCACAGAGATGGAGAGGTCGCGGCTGTATCACATGAAAACACAAGCGCAGAAGCATTGGAGTTGAAGATATTTCTACATGTTCATGGACAATTGGCATGCCAGGAAGATAGAATTCTACTTTTAGGAACTAAATTCATCATTGTAAAAAGACAGTGGAAACCACTTATCAAACTTGTTAATGAAGGGCATATTGAACTATTAGGGGCCAAATGACTATGAAGACAAAAGGTCTAAGTCTGTTTCTGGATAAACAGGAGGAGGATGCCAAAGCTTTAACAGGGATAGTTCCAATGAAGCACCACAAATGTCCATGTTGCCAAAAAAGACATCTAAGGAAGATAGAGATGACCAATCCAGATTTAATGACGTCTTGGCAGCGTGCATTATGCCTTCTGACCATATCTGCATTCTACAAGATATCTTAAAAATACCTAATCCCAGAGAATTTGAAGTGATGCAAGAGACCCATTTCAGTGGGCTCCTGTTTGAAAATGCAAAAATTTGGGGAATTTACAGAATACGCTGGGCTACTGGATTGTAAATTATTTTCATTGTAACATCACACAAAGGCCATAGTGACTCCTTGAGAATACTACTATCCACTTCATTAAGCTCTCCTCATAAGCCAATTCACAATGAGCACTGACAAAGCATCAGAGAGTATAGATAGTGTTTAATTGAGCCAGTAGTTACACGTTGGGCACACAGTTTTTGGGACTAACACTTATTTTCCCTCATCTAACTTTGACTGAGAGCAAGAGAGGTAAAAATACACAAGGGGGGAAGAAGGAGAAAGAGAAATACAGAAAAAGTGTGACAAAGGGGGAAAACAAGAACCTGCTAGAGTGAGATAAAGGGGCAGGGAGTGACTTGGAGGATTAAAAACTCATGAGGCGGAATCAAGACTACACAGCCTTTGTAAATGTCACACTGATATTCAATAGCGTAGGCTGTGGGCTTCTGAGCAAAACTTATTCTTTTACAAGGTAAGCAGTGGCGGCTTCTCTGCTAAGGTGGAGGAGCATCGCCCCACTGCTCAAAAGGAAAAGTAAAATGATAATAATGTATAGTTATTATCATTTTATTTTTCCTATTGCAGTCAGTGGTGAGGCGGGACAGGGCTGGCCGGAGCAGGGGGAGGATTGGTGTGCACTCCCCGAGTGTGCTTGAACTGTTCGGCCAGCCCTCTTGGGCCGACCAAACAGTTCATGCGCACTTTGCATGTCCCCATCAGGCTGCATTACACAGCCTGGTGAGGAACATGCACAGGCTCCCTGTTCCCTTCTGAGCGTTGAACCACAGTGCTCAGACAGATCAAAATGCTGCATTGCAGCGTTGTAATTGGCTCAGGGGAGCCTGTGTGCCCGGGTGCTTCCTACTGCAAGCTGGGACAGGAAGATGAAGAGGACGAGGACGGAGGACAGATTCGGATGAGAGGCAGCGGCCAGTCGTTAAAGGTAACTCCTTTTATTTTTTATTATATTCCTCCCCTAACCCCCGCCTCACCACCCCTGTCCGGTAGCAGCCACTGCTGAAGGTAAGCATTAAATATAGGAACTCCCAACACAGCACCACCAGCAAATCCTTTTCTGAGCTGGTGTTTGGGAGGAAAGTGCAAATCTGAACAAATGTGGCTTGCATACAAAGAGAACCAGACCATCAACAGAAGAACCAGATGAACAAAATGATGACCAAAGAAGGAAAGTGACCTCTTCCCAAATATGTGCACGAGACCTCGGTGTGTCTAGAAGACAGCAGTGATGCTAGAACAATTTTCAGAGTGGGGGAGTTGCCATCAATGTTCATCCTAGATATTGTGAAAAATCCAAACATCACACAAAGAACAAGTGTAGCAAATGAGGCACACCCTTTAACAGGAGGGTAGAGGGTTGGTGTGTAGCCAGTGGTGCATTTTGGAGCGCAATGTTGGAAATACATTACTAAAGCATGGTGTGTTAGCACACTCATCTACAGACAGCACATCTCCAATGAAATGGCTGCTAAATTTGCACAGACATGGGGCATTATTCACAAAGGTAAACATACATGTTTGGTGCATGTTTACTATTTCTTGGCT
Source organism: Triturus cristatus (assembly GCF_964204655.1). Classification (NCBI taxonomy): domain Eukaryota; kingdom Metazoa; phylum Chordata; class Amphibia; order Caudata; family Salamandridae; genus Triturus; species Triturus cristatus. The sequence goes on from NC_140593.1 coordinate 430,898,240, forward strand.
ATTCACAAACAACAAGTGTGGTTGTATGTGTCGTATCTTAAAGACTGCAGAGAACTCTGCACATAAGATAGGGCTATCCCAGCAGTAGTAAAAAAAAAAACATGTAAAACTACACTTTCACAGTTTGTGAATAGAAAAAAATTCTAAACTTACACCAAAAGTGTCATTTACCTTTGGGAATTAGGTCCATGCAGTTTTACACTTAAAACAAAAAAACGCAGCATTGGCTCCAACAGTTGTGGTCTTTATTAGGTATGGAACGACTGTCGATGGCAACCCTAGGGAATAAATCAGATTACACTAACATTTGGCCCCTCCTTTATTTCCATCGTCTCCTGTGAGTTTCGGGAATTGACCTGCCTGAAATATTTACGCATACCGAGGTTGATCCCAGCCGACCAGGAGGAGGAAGAAACTACTGGTGTCATCTTCTGATCGCTATAGCCCAGTTTCTCTCGTTGAGTGCAATAATCCCAAGGTTCTTGGCTCGCTCGGATGGGGTTGGGGTGTTTTTTTTAGTGATTTATGTTTTATTTTTGGGGTATCTTTCGTTGTTTTAGGTTTGAAAATGGCAATCTAATTGGCCCAGCAGCTACTCTTGTATGAGGGCATTTTTTGTGGGATATACTGCATTGACTTTTGACTTTGCCTGTTATTTGAAGTATCTAGGCGATAGGTCAGCTCCCTCTGCTCTCTGGATGAAGAGGCCGGGCCAGGATGGGTTGTAGGTGGCTTGCTGTGTAACCTCTATTCAATATTCTGCACTTAAGACTTGCTGTTGCACTGACTTGGTTGGTACCATTATTGTGGCCAGCCCAATAGGATTGTAGGCGGCTTGCTGTGTATTGCTTTAATTAAGTGCGTTGTCAATAAAAAGTGATTTAATTCTAAAACTATATAGCACACAAACAATTTGTGGAAATCAGGTCCAAGCAAATATTTAGCATTTACAGTTCGCCAAGTTAGGTTTCTTGATTTGTTATGACCGTATTAAAATCTTTGTTTCTATCATGCTTCAGAATTACAAAAAAAGGAGATTCATGTAGGCTTTCCTAATGGCTGATGTAGTTTATAATATTTGTACCGTTCATTTAAAGGTATTCAAAGTCAAACAAAGCTTTATTCGATTTCAATTTAAGAAATACATAAAAGCACATAAAAAACATTTCAATTTAAGAAATACATAAAAGCACATATAAACACATCATCCCCATTTCATAATCAATATATCATTTCATCACTAGATATATACCTAAACACGAGGTCAGTTGTTTATATCATTAAATATATATCTTAAACAGTTTTTACCATCATAATATAATCGTATTCCTACATTTTACTATACTTTTTAAAAGCGTTGATAAAATCCATGTCATAAAATTGTTGTCTAAAGCCTTTAGTATCAAAAATGCGGGACAGCATTATCTAAAACCAAACTTCTTTAAAAGTGGTAGTATCCATTTCTTCCTTTGTACACTATAACATTTTCAAAAGAGAACCACGTGAAGTGTCGTTTGTTCCCAAACTATTATCGCAGGGGCATAATTGCATCACCCTTGCCCAATCATTTATATTTGGAAAGCTGATTATTCTGTGCAGTATCCCAAATCTAAATCTCGTCAGCAGAAATCTGTCATATGTGCTTTGGACTAGGATAAGATAAGGTTGGATACTATATGTTGTTAGGATCAGTTGGTTGTGCATAACTGTAGGTTTGGACAGTCCCTCCGTTAGTCTAAGTGATTCGAATAGGGACAAAGCTTTTTCTTTCAGCACTTGTCTTGTCCATCTACTCATTGAGCACGGCTCATTATAAAACTCTGGATGTCCGAAGTCATACATAAAGTTCTGCACATACATTATCCATTTAATTCTTTTGACACCATCCAGTCTTAAAACATCTTTTAAAATATCCCTATTAAGATTAGTTTCTGCTGATACCTATATCCTGTGCCATAACAGGATTGGTTTCTCTTTAATTATATCTGTAATAAAAGAGATCCCAAATTCGGAGTGGCGAACATATGAAGAAACACTTGCCGGTACTGCCAGAATATATCTTAAAAATCGATTTTCAATCACTTTTAGAGGAAAAACATTACAATGTCCCCAGATCCCAGCACCATATATAGCTGTCGAAACACAATTAGCTCTATATATCTTTAATAATTCTTGCAGGGGTCTCCTACCCAGTTTTTTCAGAAAATGTGTTAAATCTGCGGTTGTTATAATAAAGGCAAGTTTTTAGCTTGAATCGCTTGAGACCATGTAGCTTTATGATCGAATGAAATGCCCAAATAACTAAATCTAGTTGTAAAATCTATTTTTGAGTCCTCGATATACATGTCTCCACATTTGTGGCTACCCAAGCCACATCTCAGATCGTAGGTTTTTGTTGTATTTACCCTCAATCCTAGATCATGCATGAAGGCTAAAAAAACACTTAATAGTCTTTGTAAACGAACTTGTAAGCGAGACATCAGGATGGCATCATCCGCTTATAATAATGCAGGTATGTGCCATCCTTCAATCTTAGGGAGATCTTGGCATATATTCGTCAAAGCTTGACCTAACCCATTTATATAAAGATTAAAAAGGAAAGGGGCCAGCACGTACACTTGCCTCACCCACTTATTAATTTGAAACGTGGGCTGTGCATTCTCCATTTGGACTGTATCGCACTCTGGCATTCGCGTTCTTATGCAATTGTGTTCAGAAGTGTATAATGGTGGGGTCTACTCTTTGTTCCTGTAAGACTCTGCAAAGTTTATCATGCCTTACGCAGTCAAAGGCTGTAGTAAGGTCAACGAAGGCTAGGAACAATCTGCCTTTTTTTACAAGGGTATATTTTCTATGATTATGTTTAGGTTCAAACTTTGTACAATTGTTCCTAGCCCTTTACGAAATCCAAACTGTAAATCCGAGATCATTTTGCTCTCCTCTGCCTAATCTTGTAGTCTTTCGAGTACAATACGTCCGACTACTTTCCCTAAGGAGTCTAACAAAGATATCGGGCAATAACAGGCAGGATCGTGTTGGTCACCTTTTTTGAAAATAGGAACTAATATGAATTCTGACCATGTCCCTATTAGCCAGGAACAACTAGCTGTGATTGCCAAAGTTAAAAGCAGGCCCCATATTGCAATTTTGTGTTTGAATAAGTATACAGGGATCCCGTCTGGTCCAGGGGCTTACCCTCCTTTGCTCCCCATGATCGACCGATTTACTTCATCCAGGGTTACTTGGAGAACAACTGGCATTGGTAGGTTTTTTAACTGAGTTGTGTCTTTGCTAACTTCTGGCTGGATTTCCACAGTGTTAACGCTCTCAGTGTTTTTAAATATTTTAGAGAAATGCTCCACCCATTGCTCTTCCGTTATTGCAATTTCAATGGAGGGGGCGTCCCCTGAATCCAAAAAAGGGGTCTTCACTACCCTCCAGAAGGCTGCTCCATCTTTAGATGTTGAGGCCTCTTGGAGTTTCTGCCAGAGTTCGTCCCTTAATTCCTCCTTACGAATTTTAAGGACATTTTTTTTAGATCCTCCTCGCCGTTCTTATTTAAAACGGGTTTCTGGGTTATTTATGGGTCACATGTTTTAGGTTTGCATATGCCTGCGTACACTTAGTGTGAAACCATCTATTTGAGTCTCTGTTTAGTTTTCTAATTTTGACAGATAGGGCCTCTTTTATAACCCTTGTGATATACTGAAATGCAGCAAATACTGATTCATGTGTTGCGTTATCTTCTAAAATGGCCGCAATGGCAGTTTTACTCTTAGTCACGATCTTCTTAGTGATAGCTAGAGGGTCCACCATCGGCCAATGTCAGGAGTAACCATTCACTCTGTTTATTACTAAATTTTGAGGAGCGCCGGTTGGTTTGGAACATCCCCGTAATATGAGTGTGGGAAGTGGGTATTGCTGATCCCTTCTTCAATCATTATGCCACATACCTCCTTTCCGCTATTTGGGCACAATGCCATGTTAAAATCACCCCTCCCCCCCCCACCCAAATAGTGAACACATCCCTTTCCCTTTCACCCTGAATAGATTTTAAATCATTATCTAATTTTTCCATGATAATCCCAATCTGATCTGGTTGGGCATTATTATAAAAGTTAACCACTGCAACTGTAAGGTTATTATCAATGTGCAATATCATCACTTGGTAATATATTTCCACATACTTCAATTCTATTTTTCTAACATTTAACATATTAGATACATAGATGGCCAAACCCCCCATTGCCCTCCCATGATTTAAAGGAATTTTGTGTTAGAAAAATTATATCCTACAACTTTTCCTTTCATGCTCTTTGTCACATAGTTCACTTGTCAAAATCCTCTCAATTTACAGCCAGAGAAAGAAAAGTAAACACCAATCTCCATGTTTGAAGAATATGCAGCATTTTGACCTCGGTCTTTGAACGCACAGCAAATATGACGAAAGAAAAAAACAAAGGAAAAGGCAGCATTATTTTTAATTCACATACTAAGCCCCAGGCTGTTTTTTTGGGGGTGCTGCAGCCAAGGAAGTAGCCAGAAAGTTATAATACCCCCACTATGAAGCAAATCTTTAATGACACGGAGTACATGAAGCAAGTAAGCCCGACCCTTCCTAGAATTGTTCTGTTCACATGTACACCCACCTATCTATCCTGTCATTGTCCCAGTCTTCCATTCATATATTCTTTGATCCTTCACCCCATCCTTTTGTTATTCTGCCAATTCATTGATTGTGCATCCATCCATCATTTCACTGATTCATTCATCTATTCTTTCACTCATAAACCCAACCTTTCCATCCATCTAGCCATACATCCTTTCATCATTCCATCCATCAAATGAAATGACCATTTCCTTCACACATCGATCAATCCTTTAACACTTTCATCCAACCTTTTATTCACCCATCCTTCTAACCTTTATCTAATTGATTATTCTATCTCCCCATCCAAATATTCGTCCTTCCAGTCCACGATCTTTGCACTCATCCTTTGTTGTTTTCAATCTTCCTTACTTTCCCTTTTGTTTTCCAATTCTATCTGCTATAAAAAAAAAAAAATTCTCGTATTTTTTCTCACATTATCTTTCATCGCCCACTCACTCTATTTGCTGCTCTATCTGTTCTTTTTAAATGTGTTCATCATTTATTTTTCCTTTCCTGGGGTCACTTAAGAGCACTTAGCCCCAACCTCTTAGCCTTGCCCTGCACTCACCTTAGAACGTTTTATGGGGAGTTGTCTGCAGGCCTGCAGACAGAATACCCAAATAAAGTAAGACTCAACATTCACTGGGACACCGATTACTGTGCCATCTTGTGCAGTGACCACCCCTGTAGGAGGCTGGCTTAGTAATGGTGAACACTTATTTTAAAGAAGCACCCTGCACTTATCCAGACAACCCTTATGGTGATTTTAGTGGTCTGAGACAACCATAGAAAGCTCTCTAAATGGTAGCTGTGGAGAGGAGTTTCAGGCTTAGTCCAGAAGGAGTGTTAAGCAGCTTGTTTTACCAAAACTAATCATGTACAGTAGGTTAAATGAAAAAAACACACGCAGTGTAGTTAAGAAATTAGCTATATTTATTATAAACACTCACTAACAAATTGGTATATTTCAAAAGAAGAACACGTAAGTACTACAAATACACCGTGGTCTCAAGGAGGAGACCAAACCAAATACTAGGAAAATGGAATTGGGAACTGCGACCAAAGTCGAGATTTGACCCAGAATACTCAGAAGAGCTGGAGACCCAAGGAACCACCAAAGGTAAGTACCCAGGAAGTGCAGAGTGGAGGAAAAAAAACTGCTGCGTACTCAATGCAAGTCAACGGGGAAATGGCAGTTGCATTTTTAAAGAAGAAGGACCCTTCCCAGTGGACCCTGTAGAAACCCCATGGAAAATGGAAGGTTGGGAAGTCACTCCACCTGTGGACACCCCATGAACCAGGATACCTACACCAGGGAAGCTGGGTGCATAGGTGCGAAGTGACTTTGGCAACCGGCGTAGACCACAATGAAGGACTTCAATGAAGATGCCGCTAGCGAACAAGGTGAAAGAGACTGGTGGAATCCAAGGATGGATTCTTGAAGGGAAGTACTTGCAAACAGAGGGGACAGAGTCTATGCCACACTAGAGTGACCGAGAGGCACGGAAGACCAATGACTACCAATGACGGAAGATGCAGGAGAGTTGACGGTGACCTTGTTGCTGCAGCAGTGTGGACCAGGTGAAGCTGTGGAAGATCAGGAGCCATTCACGAGCTGTCCCACATCGGAAACCGAGAACATGGGGTTTATGTCTGGAAGGGAGCACCAACAAGCTTTGGCAGCAGCAACAGATGAGAAAAGCAAAGAAGGTGCATTGTCGGGACCAGCAAGGGACTCACCAAATTCAGGAGAGTCAGAGCAGGCCCCGAGCATACGGGGGAGCCCACTGGAGCTAAAGAAGATTCTCAAAAGGACCCATGGCTAGAGGCACAGGAGTTGCAAAAGGACCTCGCGCAGCTCACCAAGGATGGAGGCCCACGGTGCAGAGGAGGCAGTGAGGACGAAGATCTTCGTAGCAGGAGATGCTGGATGGTGGAGCTTCTTGTAGCCTGAAGGTCTCTGGAGGAAAGAGTCAACAAGCCTTGGCAATGGCATGTCAATGCTGTGCACGGGGGTTCCGTTCCAGCGGTTCCGACAAGGGATACTAGCCTCAAACTCGGTGAAAAGACAGTGCAGGACTCGAGGGAGTTGCAGAACTACCACCTGTGTTGCTGAGCCTTTCGGAGTCCGTGGGACCTCAGGAGCAGCAGACCGGACAGCTTCTTTGCGGTGCCTGAATCGTGTCTGAGGTCAGCAGCAGCACTAGCTTTGTATTAGACCCTGAAAGGCTGGTACCAGGAATATAGGGGGGCTCCATAGGGGAGCCCCCAGTACATGGCTTCCTACATTCAACACTGGAATCTGTGTTGGGATAGGATTCCAACATGTTTAATAACAAACATGACCAGGGTCGGTGCAGCCAATACATAGTTTGAGATATCATAATTTACTTGATGTCCACTATATGTATAAAGTGTCTGACCACACTTACAAAGCCTGCAGAATTGACTCCTATGTTTGTAGGCGGTAACCTGCTCATGTAAGGCACCCTCACACTTAAAACCTAGCACTCAGGATTGAAAGGCCTGGCTTAGGGGTGACTTATAGGTTTTAAGTGCAGTCACCTCAGATATAAGGAAATACATATCTGTTGTGAGTAGTGCTAGCACCAGCTCACAAAGGCTTCAATGGCAGGCCTGTAGGCACAGTTTGAATGGTCTCTCATGGGTGGCATAATACATGCTGCAGCCCATGGGAGACCCCTGGTGTACCTATGCCCTGGGTACCTTAGTACCATATACTAGGGACTTAAAAGTGTACACCAGTGGCCAACTGGGAAGGTACCAAAGTACATACCATAGTCAAAACTAGGGAGAGAGCACAGTGGCTGGGGTCCTGATTAGCAGGATCCCAGTCAGACTAGTCAGAAAACAGAATGACACCAGCAAAAAGTGGAGGTAACCCTGAAAGCAGATCTTACTTTCCTACAACCCCCACTTAAGCTGCTAAAGCAGGGTGTCACTATGCCACTGACTGCAGCACACACACACCGCTACTTCCAGCACCTATGGAAGATAGTCATTGGACAAGTGTGAATCCGTTTTCCAGCTGCACTCCAACATAGTAATAGAAATCAATGGGGCCATATTTACACACATACAGGAAGTGACGCCACTCAGGCACAATTCATCATTCTTTAAGGTGTTGAAAGCTACAATCTGCGGATAGCCAACAGAAAGTGACTGTATCAGGGGAGCAAGTCAGAGGTGGACAAGGGTGGGTGGAGTCCCCCCACTAATTTTAGAGAGGGAGCACTGTCTCCTTTTGCCCGAAGTTGAAGGGAACTCTGCTGTGTTCCTATTACTTTCTATGACATGAAGACCATCCTCTAACCTTGCCTTTTTACCACTGCTTTCAAAGGCAAACGAAAATCTTTGCAGGTACTTGCACTGTGACTCACAGTATTTTCACCCACCAGGTAACATTTTCTTTCTTCTTGGGTTTAATTTAGAGTGGACTTCCCCAAATTGACCCATCCATTCCTTAAGAAGGGACTGTGGAGAGAGTGGAAGTGTATACGGGGCTCGGAGACGCTGAATGAACCCCAGTACAAATGGCACGCCATACGATACTCAATCATAAGTAAAGTACGAAAATCCTCTAATTCAGAGTCCTGTTAGTTCCACCATTTCCTCGATAAAAAGATCATTTTTCCCTTCCCTTATATTTTCTTTCTTGACTTCAAATAATTTAACCCTAGTGATGCTAACTAGTGTAGAGTCTTAGCAAATTAAAAGTAACACAAGAAGGGAGACACTTGGTGGTGGAGTGTGCGGGTGAACTTTTCCCCTCGCCTACCTTTTCTCTTACCCTGAATAAATACGCAAATTGGACAATACACTTACCGGCCTTTCTTCTTCTCTGTCCGAGGGGCATTTCCTGATGGTGGCCTGGGTTACCAAGATCTAGGAAGCAGAAGGAGAAATAAAGAAGCAGCAATTAATAAATTACCTTGAATTAATTAACATAAATAATGAAGTCTGAGACAAAATACTACGCTCCCAAGTCTGATTCCTTGCTACTATTTCACAAGTGGTGGAGAATGGGGGCAAAACTCCATTGAGTGCCAAAATGGAGAATGTAGTACATCAGTTGATCCAAGGACAGAGATAGCTAGAATGGGATATGGAAATTCAGACGTCCTCTGCCAAAATCGAGATATTGTGCGATGCTATGAAAGCTCAAGTAGAGACAATTCATAAGATAGCTGGACATCAGATACAATTGGTCTCCCAGATTCAAGGAAGTAGTGACCCTCATCATACTGGACCTAATGTAGCCTTCCAAAAATACATTATAGGAGAAGATCCCGACGCCTTCCTCTTAAACTTCGAGAGGGCAGCCCTCACGTGTGGATGGCCTGTGAAGAAGTGGCCTTTTTCTTAGCCCCCCTCTTGTCTGGTGGAGCGCAAGCTGTTTACCAAACAGTAAATGTGGATGGAAAGACACCCTATGAGGACACAAGAAAAATTATAATTAATCATCTATGAATGGATGTGGAGTCCTATAGAAAACAATTCCGCAAAGAAAAGGGCACATCCGGTAATAACCCAAAAACCCTATTTTTTAAAAATAAAAAATGGCAGCTGAGAAGTGGTTAAAACCTGCAGAGAATACTAAGGAAGATATCATGAATGTAATATTATTTAAATAATAGTTAGAAGCTCTGCCCCAAGCCTCTCAAGAGTGGTTAAGGCAACATCATAATCTAACTATTGAGCAAGCTGTTGAGATGGCATCCACCTTCTCCTGAGCCCAACCACGTATTTATTCACGAGATCTAGAAAGAAACCTGTGTACTAACATTGTATCTTTGGGAAATGGTGACAAGAAATTGGAAAAGGTCCAAGCTGTGGACTATAAACCCAAAGTTACAAGTTGGATAATTCCATTTACCAGGGACCACAATGTTTTGACTGTGGCGACAGGGGACACACATCACGTCTTTGTCCAAATAAGAAAACTACAGAAGTGGATGTAAGTTGTATTACTCATTCTATCCTATATATACAAGTGATGGAACATTGTTTTTACATAAGTGTACAAATCAATTTTAAATGGATTACAGGGTTATTAGACTCCAGATGTAGACAGTCCGTTATTCATGGAGAACTCACCCATCATGCCCAAATCCTGCCTAGACAAACAGTCACTGTTAGATGTGTCCATGGAGATGTTAAGAACTATCCGGCCACAAACGTATCAGTGACCACTACAAATGGCCAGGTTTTAGATGTAATCATAGGTGTACTACCTGATCTACCTGAGGATCGCATTTTAGGGACAGACAACCCTGAGTCCTTGGAGTGGGTTCTGACTAATGTAAAACAGTATCAAACCTCTACTAACGCTAAACCTAGCACTAGTACTAAGGGGCTTCTATTAGGCCCTGAACCCTGGGTCCTAGATCAAAATTTCAGACACGCCCAGATAAATGATGCCAGCCTTCAAAACGCCTCTCAATAGACCAAAGCCAACAAACAAATTCCACCTAACACCTACCACCACTTTATCCAGAAACAGGGGCTAGTATATAGAGTGGGACAAATAGGGGACAGACCACACCTATTAGTGACTCTCAAATTCCACAAACAGATTTTGGGCCAGATGTACAACCCTTTTTAGTGATCGAATATGGAAATCGTCCCGTTTGTGACTGCTAAAAAGGGTTGTATGTACAAACCCACATTTGGAGAGTCAGTGACCTATTACCGACTTGCAAAATAGGGTTTGCGAGTCGCTATTAGGAAGGGGCATGCCCAAGGCATCCCTTCCTAATAGCGAGTCTCAATTGTATGTACAATTGTTTTGTGACCACAAATGCAGTCGCAAAACAATCTCAGTTTCCACCTACTTCAAGTAGGTAGTAAGCCAGGTGACTCCTTCCCCTTTGTGAATGTATGCAAAAATATTTTAAGAGAAGGCAGTGGTCCCACAGACCACTGCCTGCCCTTAAAAAATAAAAAGAAACTTTACTTTTAAATGCATCCTGTTTCCCTTCAAGGAAAATGGCCTGCGCTTGGAAAAAAAAAGTTGCTTTATTTAAAAAAGCAAACACAGACAGGGTGGTCTACTATCCCCAGCAGGCCAACATCCCTATAATATATGAGATTCCTAAGGGGCTGCAGATTGTGACCTACCTCATTAATATTAATGATGTAGGTCTTTGGCGGCCCATTAGGGATCGCAAACAGTGTCTGAGACACTGCTGTACATTCCATTTTGCGAGTTACAAATTGCAAGTCACAGAAGATTGCAATTTACAACTCACAACATGGAATGCTCTTACATCTGGCCCATTATTATTTGCTCATGCTCACCTAATGGCAGAACATGCGGGAACACTTAACACCACCCAGAATATTTTTAGGTATTTTTATTGGCCCGGCATTTATGCTGCGATAAACAAATATTGCCAGGAGTGCGAGATATGTCAGTGGAAGAAACCCTACCAACCTCCTCCTGTCCCTTTACAACTTCTTTCCATAAAAGGGATGGCCTTTGAACACATTGGGATGGACCGTATAGGTCCTCTTCCCAGAAATACCAATGACTCCCTAACTGCAAGACAAAAAAATTGTCTTCAACAGGCACTTCAAAATTTTTCAACTATGCTTTCCAATTTCCCTGAGAGAACACCAATGGCCGAACATTCTATTTCCAGCAAAAAGGGGTCGTAGTAAAACAAAACCCTACTGAATATCAGCAGCTCGTACAGATACCCTACAAGAAATTGAGAAAATGCTACAAATTAGAGTTATAGAACCCTTTCAGAGCAATTGGTCTTCTTCAATAGTACTTGTCCCTAAACCAGATGGGTTGATCAGATTTTGTATTGATTTTAGGGATGGGAATACTGTCTCTAAATTTGATGCCCTTCCGTTACCCCGGATAGATGAGTTGATTGAAAAACTTGGGAAAGCCAAGTGCATTACCACTCCAGACCTCACCAAGGCGTACTGGCAAGTACCCCTTCAGAAAGAGGAACGGGAAAAACAGCATTCTCCACTCCTGCTGGCTTATATGAATTCACTGTGTTACCTTTTGGTCTTCATGGCGCCCCAGCAACCTTCCAAAGACTGATGAATAAAGTACTGCATAGACACCATGCTTATTCCTTGGCCGGTCTGGATGACATAGTCATCTTTAGTAAGACATGGGAAGAACATTTGAAACACCTTCCCAATGTTTTAAAAGCCCTATGAGATGCAAATATATAACATCAACGCTAAAAAGTCCTGAGTAGGATACGGTGAAGTAAAATACCAGGGATATATCTTGGGAAATTCGATGATAGAACCTCAAGAAGAGATCCTAGATGCTCATTTCCCAAGAACTAAAAGGGAACTAAGGGCTTTCTTAGGATTGTTAGGGTACTATAGGCATTTCATTCTCAAATACTCTACGATAGCGGGGCCTCTTTCCGATCTCTTAAAAAAGAAAAAAAATAACAAAAGCCTAGAGATCCCTATTCCACAGGTTGAAAAGGCCTTTGAACTTTTAAAAACTTCCCTCAATACAAGCCCCATTTTGGCCTCCCTGAATTTTCAGAAACCCTTTATATTACAGACCGATGCATCTGGAAAAGGTATTGTGGTTGTTCTTTCTCAGACTAATGACCAGGGATTTGAAGTTTCCATTCTAGTCATTAGCCATAAACTCTTCCCTCATGAACTCAAGTACCCAGTGATTGAAAAAGAATGTCTTGCCATAAAATGGGCAGTAGAAAAACTAAGATACTGTCAAGAAGGAAGCCCCATTGTCTTGTATACAAACCACGCCCCATTGACTTGGATGAGGCAATAAGGGAAATATTCCCAGAGTTTTTTGTTACAGCCCTTTAAGTTTGAATTACACCATTGAAAGGGGGCTGACAACTACAATGCTAACTTCTTATTAACCCTGGGTGGTGAACTACGCTCCGCTTGCGGAGTTTACGGAGTTTTCCGCACTCTGTGTTACGCGAAGATAGCGAAATTCCCAAAAACTCTGGTTTGGTTTGCGGAACAGAGTTTTTTTCCTCCCTCGTGTTCGTCAACGTCATGTTGGCGAGCGCGTGAGAGGAAAATCAACCTCCCAGTGAGATTTCTCAACGCGGGGGTCAGATTTCTCATTGCAAGTGGCCGCTCGCGTTGAGAAACTGTCTATTCGCGTTGAGAAAGCTGCAGCTCAATAAAAATCTACTTGAGCGGCAGAAAGGAAAGCAGCGCCCGCTTGCACTGTGCATGGTGCCATACGCGATGGTTGCAGAGTGCGGACAAGCATCTGGAACCACAAATCACCGGGAACTGCATTTTTCTATCGCACTCCGTCGCTTGAGGAGCTCCACGTACGCGGAACTCTGCTCAGGGCTACTTCTTATTAAGATTCCCTTTTTTCCCCAATCGGGAAAACCATAGGAGGGGGAGATGTGTCAGAAAGTAGGGGAGGAAGATGCAGGTCAAGGAGAGGAATTCTGTTTCTGGAAACAAAAGACAGTAAAACCGATGTTCTGTACATACAGAGTTTAACTGTAAAGCAGACTGAAGAATCGGCCGACAGTTTAGTAGCCTACGGAAAAATATGGGAGAACGACCAAAATGAAACGGTGGAGCCTCAAGGTCAATGAAAAACCGGCTTCGGGCGTCCCAAAAGCGGAAGAAGATACGTCGGAGCAGTGGGGCGTGAATGATGGGACCGGCGTGAATGCCGCGTTACCACCAAGTACACCTTTCCTCTTTGGGGAACGGCGACTCCAGACCAAAAGGCATCCAGCAAGAAAGGTGCATGCTATCCATGAGACCACTGACATCACGAGACGCCAGGGGGGCGTGGCTCTTGCAGGTACGTGCACAGTGGACTGGGAAGAGGGTGGAAGAGCATACGGGGCTCGGAGACGCTGAACGAACCCTGGTATAAAACGGCGTGCCCTACAATACTCGGTCATAAGTAAACGACGAAAATCCTCTCATTCAGAGTCCAGTTCGTTTCACAATTTCCTCGATAAAAAGATCATTTTTTCCCTTCCCGTATATTTTATTTCTTGACTTCAAGTAATTTAACCCTAGTGCTGCTAACTAGTGTGGACTGTGGAGTCTTTGCAGATTAAGAGACACTTGTTGGTGGAGTGTGTGGGTGAACTTTTACCCTCCCATACCTTTTCCCTCTCCCTGAATAAATACGCGAATTGGAAAAGACCCTTACCTGCCTTTTCTTCTTATCTGTTCGAGGGCCATTTCCTGACGGTGGTCCGGGTTACCAAGATCTAGGAAGCAGAAGGGGAAATAAAGAAGCAGCAATTAATAAAGTATCTGGAATTAATAAACATAAATAAAGCAGTCTCAAGTCTGATATCTTGCTACTATTTCACACACACACGTAATAGGATTGCGTCATTATTTCTAAATTAAGCACTGACTTGTTAATAAAAGGTCTGACTTACCTCATCTTTCTTTATATCCCCATAGTGGCTACCCCAACTGACATCCATGAAGAATGACTAAATGCTAGGAAAAGCGCGTGCATGAGAAGCATGGGTAGAATAAAAGAGAAAGTAAACAACGGGGTGGGCAAAACACAATAGGCTGATGGATGACGCTGAGCAATTTGGTGCCCTGTACTCTGCAATTAAAACGAATTCAGAAACAAAAGCCTTGGGCCCTCTGCTTGTACACAGATGCTTACAAATTAGATACTGCTGCTCCGGGTTAGTAATTAAGTGGGCGGTTCTTGTACTGACGAGATTAGTAAAAGTGAGACAGCTACCAGCAAAGAAACCGCATTAGAAATTACGTTTTTAAAGAAATGGCAGCACTTTACTCCAGTGAGAAGCCATTAGATTGTTACAATTTGGTATATAAATAGTGTATCCGCTTAATTCGTCAAATGAGCATTGTCTAAAACACGAGGGCTCTTAATGTATTACTTTTTTCAGGTATCTGATATATTTTGACGGTCTGGACAGATGTTTCCTTTTCTAAACAGGAACATTTTTCCTGCGTGTAGGGCAGGCAGCCAGTCAGAGTGCCTTTTTTTGTTTTTATCTCTATATTGTATTTTCTTAAGATTTTGCATTTACATACATGTCAGTAGAGTTACTTTGGCCATCATCACCTGGTAACTCGACCCTGGCTGGTAGCTGAGATAGGGCCAGGTTCTTTTTGACCCGCCTGCGCATCCTCCTTTAATAGGGTTGGAGGGGCATTCTGTGTGGAGTGAGCGTTGTTTTGTATGGGCCGAGTGCACAGGGAAGGATTAGTTTATGCATATATTTGCCATTAGGTTCTCATGGTTTGAAGTGGTTTTATTGCTGTTGGGGTGCGTGAAGCAGTTTCCAAAGGGGGTGGGAGTCAGGCCCGGTTCTAGAGGGTGAACCGGGTGGGTCAGGCCCATCCAAACATGAGCCAGGCCCACCCAAACATAAGCCTTGGCCCTCGCAGTGAATCTGCCAGCGATGTAAAACAAAAATAAAAATAAAAAATCAGATAACTGGTGATTTATGATCCTGCTGCAGATCAACCATTCGTCTGTTGGTAGTTTTTAAATGCTGATAAACTGAATTTTATGGGAATAGCTCAGTGGGTTACTGCCTTTGTCACAGATATCCTTGTGTTACTTGCGGATCAGAAGTTACTATCCTAACATAGGACAGTGACCTATGAACTGTCATCAAAGAGCTGCATACAAACTTCACTTTTTTTGTGTTGTAATATAGTTAGAACTTCTCCAGTCATTATTCTAATGTTGCTAAAAAGAGTTTGTTTGGGCAGTTATACATTTTTATCAGTAAAGCCAACCCCCAACCACTGGAGTACTCTTTAAATCCTGAGTTTGTGCTTCTCCAGACCAAACTCTCGTAAAATATATTGCCTACTAGTATGGATGACGGGATTTCTACACCTTGTAATCCTCATTGGCTTATGTAACACTCCCCGTAGACTGATTTATTGTCCCTGTATAACATGTGCTGTTATGTAAAGTACCGTGACACCCTAGACTGATATGAGTAGCGCTATACAACAAATGAAATGGATATGAGAGAGGGGCAACGGAGAGATGAGGGGCACTGGTGGAGGGTGGCTGTGAGGGAATCCGAGGATAAGGTCAAGGGGAAGGGGGGGGGCTACGGAAAGATGAGGGGTGCTGGTGGAGGGTGGCAGTGAGGGAATCCGAGAAGGAGGTCAAGGGGAGGGGGGGAGCTACGGAGAGATGAGAGGCGCTGGTGGAGGGTAGCAGTGAGGGAATCTGAGGAGGAGGTCACGGGGTGGGGGTGGAGGTACGGAGAGATGAGGGTTGCTGTCGGAGTGTGACAGTGAGGGAATCCAAGGAGGAGGTCATGGGGTAGGGGTGGAGCTACGCAGAGATAAGGGGCACTAGTGGAGGGTGGCAGTGAGGGAGTCAGAGGAGGAGGTCACGGCGTGGGGGGAACTACGGAGAGATGAGGGGCACTAGTAGAGGGTGGCATTGAGGGAAGCCGAGGAGGAGGTCACGAGGTGGGGGGAACTACAGAGAAATGAGAGGTACTAGTGGAGGGTGGCAGTGATGGAATCCGAGGAGGAGGTCACGGGGTGGGGGGGAGCTACAGAGAGATGAGGGGCCCTGGCGGAGGGTGGCAGTGAGGGAATCTGAGGAGGAGGTCACAGAGTGGGGGGAACTACAGAGAGATGAGGGGCACGAGTGGAGGATGGCAGTGAGGGAAGTCGAGGAGGAGGTCATGGGGTGGGGAGAACTACAGAGAGATGACACTAGTGGAGGGTGGCAGTGAGAGAAGCCGAGGAGGATGTCATGGGACAGGGGGAAACTACAGAGAGATGAGGGCACTAGTGGAGGGTGGCAGTGAGGGAATCCGAGAAGGAGGTCATGGGGTGGGGGTACTACAGAGAGATGAGGGGCACTGGTGGAGGGAGGCAGTGAGGGAATCTGAGGAGGAGGTCATGGGGTGGGGGGACTACAGAGAGATGAGGGGCACTGGTGGAGGATGGCAGTGAGGGAAGCTGAGGAGGAGGTCATGGCATGGGGGAAACTACAGAGAGATGAGGGGCACTAGTGGAGGGTGGTAGTGAGGGAATCCGATGAGGGGGTCATGGGGTGGGGGAACTACGGAGAGATGAGGGGCACTGGTGGAAGGTGGCAGTGAGGGAATCTGAGGAGGAGGTCATGGGGTGGGGGAAACTACGGAGAGATGAGGGGTGCTGGTGGAGGGTAGCAGTGAAGGAATCTGAGGAGGAGGTCATGGGGTGGGGGGAGCTATGGAGAGATGAGGGGCAGTAGTGGAGGGTAGTAGTTACGGAGTCTAAGGAGGAGGCCATGAGGGGGAGGGGCTATGGAGAGATGAAGGGCAATGTTGGAGGGTGGTATTTAAGTTATCTACAGAGAAAGAGGTCATTGGTGGGGCGCCAAAAAAGACTTCCACACCAGCACTAAAGCCGGCCCTGTCATGGCCTTTCTGTTTTCGTTTATTTAATTAACAGTCAGGTGATTAGGACAACTGTGGAGCATACTTTAAAGTGCGTGCTAATTACATTCACTGCTATATTCAATGTTTTAAGTTTGAAGGTGATTTTACTGTTGTTTTCTACTGGGAATAATTAAAGTGGAACTGAATGGAGGCTGATATTGGACTGGGGTCCAAGCTCAGCTGTGAGATAAGGTGCAATGGAGAGGGGTGGTAGAAAACTGGATAATCAAGCCTGTAAGGGAGCGCGCTGCAGAATCAGGGGTCAGGTGGAGGTAGTAATGAAGAGGGATTCTCCCTGAAGGCTCGCACAGAGGGAGCTCGAGTAGTGTCACTTGCCTGATACTCCCACCTTAGAAACCTTCCTTTCCCATCAAAGGGACATTACATGGAAAAAACACTTTTTGAGAGTGATAACATTTAGAAAGAGACTTGGAAAAGAGTGCGTTTTACTGGGCCTTGTAAGACTAAGGAGAGATAAAGGAGGGCCCAGAAACAGGCCTGGCTACATATATAAGCGATAAATCGGGCCAGCAGTGGCCCACCTGAATGCAACCTTGGCCCACCCAAATAAAAATTCCTGGAGCCGGGCCTGGTGGGAGTACACTTGCAAAATGCAGTTCTAGGAAATAAAATTACATTGGTATGCTGAGAATTAGATACAGTGACAAGCAGTCAAGTTGGGGTATTGTGGGGGTCCAAAATGGGAAAAGGATTGGACAAGCAGCAGGTGATTATTGATGTACAGAGGGGATGATAGTTTTGTAAGGCATTTGTTTGTGGTTACATACATGTTTGTGCTGTGCATCTGCCTCATTAAAGCAGACTTTTCCACTCTACATGTTGTCAGTTATCTGTGCTGTACCCTCTCGCCAAAACAACGGTGCATCCCTAGTACTGTGCATATCTATTCTGCAGACGGGCTCAATGAGTCCATGTAACAAGCAAACCCACATTAAACCTTTGGCAGCATTATAGCTGTTGTTGTCCTCCAACTAACTCCCTTCACAGCACCTTGAAGAACTAACTAAGGGCCAGATGTATGAAAGGGTTTTACCCATTCTGTCTCTATGGGAAAATGTGTTCGTACATATTGCCCTAAGCGTGTAAATAATCTGCAAACAGCCACAGATGCAATTAATCTGCTTGCGCCTCTACAGCTGCAAGTATGAATTTACTAGCAAAGCACAGTTTTAGGTACAATACTCTTCGTGAATTGCTAACATGCAGATGCATGTTTGTAAATGTGCTCCTCAGAGATTAGCAGTGCAAGAGCAAAGTCCTGTTGACTTAAACGTTGCAACTACTGCCACTTGTTATCTGATGCAACGCATATCTCTCCAGTGGGTATCATCAATACCAGTGACGTATATAGTTTCCCTTAGAGTAGAAGCTGCTGTGTAGTGTTGCAATATTCAAAAAAAAGTCAGTGGCAGCATGCTGGTAGAGTCAATCTGACACAATCCACGAGTAATGCTTGTCTACATGCGCATCTTGTGGTCGCTCAAATTCAATGCATCTTCAGTCAAGAAATGCCTCATCATGACTGCTTGAATGCATACTGAAGTAATGTCTACATGATGGTACTCGATATTAGCTACATTTGGTTCTTCCATTCAGTACAGTGACACATTTCATTTTATAGCCAGATGGATTTATTCTCATGCTTTAACTTTAACCAATGCGCGAATCAGCGCACAGGAATGCGTATTCTTCATGTACACCGTACTTACTGCAGTAGGAATACAGCACACGTTTGAATGACAGAAGTGCTTTGAATTGTCCATTATTTCTTCTAAGCTGTGGTTATTGGGTTCAATAAAGTTTACCTCTGGCTAACTTATGTATTCCCATAGTTTAAGAACATTTGTGTACCGGACGGTGCATTAGACCTGAAGCTTCCTCTCGGACCACAGAAAAGAGTTTTGAAGTGTCATGTAAGACATCTGGAGAAAATAAAAGGGATTTGAAAATAAACTGTGAGAAAGACAACATAACAGAAACTATAAGAGATTTTTTAAATTAAAAAAATGCACACATTGAACAGATATAAAATGGCTTCTTGTATAATTCCCATTTAGACTGATGAAAAGAATAGTTGGAACAACCATGAAAAACACCACTTTTCTGATTGTGCGTCAAGGTATCTGTCTCCCATGGGCATGTGACCAAAAAGTGGACAATCACTGCTCCAAAATAAGAGCAGCAAGGGATGAAATAAGGAAACGACCAAAGAGGACAATGCAAGAACACTGTACTCATCCACTGGCGAGGAAGTTAGCCAGGATGAGTGCTGGTTCACAAAAGGTACACACGCACAGGGCTGGACTGGGAAGCCGGGCATTCGGACAGTGCCCGAGGCCCAGCACCCGAGGCAGTTCCGCTGCTCTGAACTCTGGAGGCTGCTGCAGGCCATCCCAACCGAGCACAGATTATCACGGCACAATATCATATCAGTGGCGTAACTAAGATTTGCGCGGGAGGGGGGGGGGGCTGCAAAGTGCATGGAGGGGCACCCCATGCTCCGGACCCAGTCAGGAGCTTCAGACGCATCTGTCCACCAGAGCCCCCCCCCCCCCTGGAGCTCGAGGGGCCCCCATGCACCGCGGAGGCTGGGGGGGGGGGGGGGGCTATTGTTACGCTACTGTGTCATATACAGAATGACAATGGTGCAGCCCCAGCAGGGGGTCCTCGCGATGGGTGAAGCAGTTTCTGAGAGGCAGAGTTTTCACTTTCCTTGGAAGGGGAAATAATGGGTACAATAAATGAGGTTCTGCTTTGCCCCCCCCCCCCTGCAGTGGTTGGCCACACTCTCATTCATGGTGGCCATGCAAGGCATTTCTGCTGCTCTACCAAACGCCCATCTCAAACCCACAATTTTACCTGAAAGTAACTCCCTGCCTGACCTGTCTCTTGCGGATTAGGCACTCAAGTGAAAGGCTTTGTCAGCGTTTCTTGGGCCTTAGTGCCACCGCAGTGCAGCTTTAAAATTACTTTAGTCAAAGGAGGGCCCCACAGAAAGTTTGATCATTTACTTCTGCCTTGAAACAATAAAACCCTTTCAAACAAAACCAGTGAAACTGAAAGTGTTTACACCTGTGGTTTAATCATTAAGACAGCACAGTCTGCTGGGGTGCTGGGGTGTATTGATATAACTAGGGCCACTGGAATTATGCAGCATTGGAAGGGCACATTAAGCAGCATGCCTGAGTAAATTATACACAAAATGATGCATCGTAGTAATGCGGCAAATTTTATGATCCTGTTACTTGATTATTTTGTCATTTTTAACCCAGTTAACAGTGTCTTGGCATTGGTCGCACCTCATTAGTACCAGTTTCACAGTCAAATATAGAAATAAGCAACAGAAAGGTCAGCAGGCAAGCATTACAAAGTGCCTTCTACTGCATGGCAATACGTATCACTGTTTTAGGTAACTTTTGAGCCGTTTGAGCTAGAAACAACATTTTTTTGTTAAAATCTGTGGATTATGCAGGAGATGATGGATTATGTTTCAGATGTGGCAAATCTGAACGCACAAAACGTCACTGCCACACAATAGCATAATTCCAGTGGCCATGGATATAACCTAAAGACTTAATTCTGGGCTGTATCAACCCAACTATTCCTCTTTCTGAGAAAAATGCATCATGGCCTTTAAAACACGCCAGGTACAGTGCTACAAAACAAAGACAATTCAGTGGAATGCACTATGTAACAACTCAAAATGCATGCACATTTCTGTAGGAAAGTCGGATCTGCTTTCATGGTCACCCCTACTTTTTGCTGGTGTCATTACGTTTTTCTGACTAGTCGGACTGGGATCCTGCTAATCAGGACCCCAGTCTCTGTGTTTCTTCCCTTAATTGGAAATGGTGAGTACTTAGGTACACCCCAGATTAGCAATTTATGAACCCTTGTGAGTCCCTAGTACATGGTACTAAGGTACCCTGGGCATAGGTACACCAGGGTTACCCCATGGGCTGAAGCATGTATTATGCCACCCATGGGAGACCACTCAAATTGTGACTACAAGCCTGCCATTGCAGCCTGTGTAAGCTGATGCTAGCACCACTTACAACAGATGTGTTTCCTTACATCTGAGGTCACTGCACTTAGAACCTATAAGTCATCCCTAAGGCAGGCCTTTCAATCCTGAAGCGAGGGTGCTTGGTTATAAGTGTGAGGGTGCCCCTGCATGAGCAGGACACCCCTACAATCCACAGAGTTCATTCTCCCGGGTTGTAAGTGCATCAGCCATTACGATATATAGAGTGGCCATGCGTCATTACACGATGGCTAACTCTAAACTGGCTGTAACAAACCCTGTCGTGTTTGGTATCAAACATGTTGGAGTCATACCCCAACACCAAAAACGGTGTTGTAGGTATGATTCCATGCATTGTAAAGCTCCTCCGGGAAGCCCTCATTGCTCCCGGTACCAGTCTTCTACACCCAGACAGCAAACTATGGCTGCTGTCGACCAGAGACACGATTCTGTCCTGCTGCTGAGCCAAGCTCGAGCAGGGGAAGGCAGGGCAATAAGTTTCCTGTCACAGGGAGGTGTGACCACCTCCCAGGCAGGATTTTGTGTATTGCGCCAAGGTGGGGGCGCTTGCCAGCACCACTAGACTGCTTTGAAGGGCACATTTGGTGCCCTCCTTGCATACTCCATTTGGAACCAGTTCAGGGAGCCGTTGGCTCCCACTCTGGCATGAAACTGGACAAAGGACATGGGAGAATCCACCCCACTGTCCAGCCCCTCCTGTGGGAGGGATACCTGAATCGTACCAAACCTTTCCTTAGGGTACTTAAGGGCTTACCTGTGCATGGTTCCTTAGATTCATCGTGGGACATGATTCAGATCCGAAACCACTTCATCTTTAACCAGTCAGTCAAAATTACTTTATTCGGTTCATAGCAAAAACCATAAAAGTACATTGAACATAAAACAGTACAGTCATTTAAAAACAATTGACATAAAATTACAATAAATAATTACTCAGACAATAAAAAGATGTACACTATAGCCATGTGATCTTTTTTCTCAGTCTCATTGAAATTACTAAAAATGTGGCAATATTAAATATTTCCCAAGGAGAACCCAACATCTGGAGATGCATAAGAGCTGGTTTCGCCTGTCTGAAGCCTTTGTGTTTTAAAAGAGGAATAATATATTTTTTACGGATTAAAGACAGATGTTCACAGAAGAAAATAAAGTGCATAGTGTCTTTTATTGAGAATCTGTCACACGAACAGATCCCCAAATCCTTCTCCTTGGTCCAGCCAGGGGAGTCAGTCAATAAAAGATGGAATTTGTTCAATCTGAACTTAATTAATAAAAAACGATGGTCCATCTTATTGACAATACCCAAGTAAGGCTCTAAACTGTTAGATGTGGTAATCAGCTGATGTGCCTTTACAGTGGGTTTGAGTAGTTCTCCTTCCTCCCTTGTAAGCATCGCCCTCAGTTTGTATGCATCTTTAGCCCATTTAAGGTCCCCCCTTACTATAGTGCTTGGTTTCTCAAATAACTCGGGTCGGCCCAGATACCCCGCTAGAATTTTAATCTGGTTCAGCCACGGTATAGTTTTGCCATACTCTAAGGATAGGCAATCATTTAAAATAGCATGGTTTAATACTAGGTCGGGGTTTAGCCAAATCGAGAGCCATTTCAAGAGTGGGGCAATGGCTATACGATCAGTTAAATAGTCAATGCCACACTCTTGATGCACTATGTAGTTAGAAGTAGAACTTGGGAGGGATAATAGTGATTTTAGGAATCTGTTTTCTACAACTTGAAGGTCAGAAATATTTTTGAAACCCCACAGGTCTGCCCCGTATAGTGCGATGGAGGTGCATTTTGCTACATAGACCTTCAGCATAGCTTGCATGGGCTTCACCCCCAATTTGCGACCAAATTCTAGGACAGCAAGTGTGGCCCTAGCAAATGCGTTGCGTTTGGCAGCCAATTGTGGGGCCCAGGTAGACTTGTCATCAAAAATGACACCTAAATAAGGGAATCTTGAGACCCGAGATAAAACATGACCTTCACAAGACATGGTTTTAACTCTCTTTGGGATAGAGCCCACAAACATCACATGGGATTTGGAGAAATTCACTCCAAGATCTAGTGCAATCATGAATTTAGCAAAGGAGTCTAAAAGCTTTTGGAGCCCTACAGCCGTACGTGCTAAGAGAGCGGCATCATCAGCATACAATAATGCTGGTATATCAAATTTGCCTGCCCTAGGGATATCCTTACATGACTTAGTTAGTGTAGGGCCCAATTCATTAATATATAAAGTAAAAAGCAGGGGGGCTAAAATGCAACCTTGCCTAACGCCGTTAGTGATTCCGATTTTATCTGTGGAATTGCCCTGCCGGTCATATCTGACCGTAGCAGTGAGGTCTCTATGCAAATCTGCAAGAAAATAAACAATGTTGGCATCTATTCCATAGTTTAATAATAATCCCCACAATTTTGAACGATTCACTCGGTCAAACGCCGAAGACAAGTCCATAAAGGCCAAATACAGGGCCCCTTTTTTAGCAATGGTATACTTGCCTATTAAGAGTTGGAGGTTCAGGCTCTGGTCTATGGTCCCGCGGCCTTTTCGAAACCCATATTGTAGACACGATAGAGTGGTCGTGTCTTCTAGCCAATCAGTTAGTCTGCCCAGGACCACGCGCCCCATAACCTTCACGGCTGAATCAATAAGGGAGATAGGTCGGTAGCAACTGGGATCCCCCCTGTTACCTTTTTTAAAAATTGGTATGATTACTGATTTGGACCAGGTGTCAGGAATCCCAGCAACACATACCCGGTTAAAAACATTGGTTAATACTATGGACCATGTCTCAGGATCAGATTTAAAGAGGTCCGCTGGAACGCCATCAGGGCCAGGGGCCTTATTGCTTGTCATCTTACTGATGGCCTCGACCACCTCTTGCTTAGAGACTAATAAAGTATAAGGGTTCACAGTGGTGGGAGATATGCTCAATTCACCACTAGATCCCATTTCATAGACTGTTTTAAAATGTGAGTGCCACGATTGTTTCCCGATACCGCAGTCTAATTGATCAGTTCCTATATCAGAAAAGAAGGGTTTATTGACCACAGACCAAAACTTTGCGCTATTACTTATTACGTCCACACTGGAAAGTTCTTCCCATGCTTCCTCCCTAATCACCTTTTTCCTGGCATCCAGGGTTTTCTTGTATTCTTTTCTCAACTCCGCAACCAAAATCCTATTCACTGGCTTAGTTTTCAGGGCGGCCGTTAACTTTCTGTTGGCAGATGAACAGCTTTTGTCAAACCAACCTGGCTCTGCCTTATCTGTGTGTTTCCCAGGACGGCTCAGGTCGGTAAGGATCTGACTACAGATGGCTGAGTAAGCCAGAAGGACCTCATTATCCCCTGCTTCGAGGTCCTGGCAGATTTTTAGCTCAGAGCCAACCTTACTGTACAAGTTATTATAAAAATCGCCAGGGATTACTTTGCACCATCTGATTCTACGTGCTTGATCTGATGGGCAGATATCAGATTTATCCACTCTTATTGGGAGTTTAGCCGGTTTTTCAAAGGTGTTACAGAGTATTAAGTTCACAGGGTTATGATCACTTAAATGGGACCAGGTCGTCTCGTATTTTTTAATGTTAGCCCCCAAAATAGAACTAACAAAAATATAATCAATGACCGAGTCTTTCCCAGTTCCTTTAAAGGTGGGAATAATTTCTCCCTCCATGGACGGGAGAAACAGACCATAGTCTGCCAAAATGGATTCTAGAAGAAGTCCCGCCGCCGAATGTTCAAAGTGTACAACACTTGAATCAATCGGTCCCAAAGGGTCCGAGGAGAGACAAAAGTGTGGACAGCCATGGATGTTAAAATCACCCATCACTATGGTAAGGCAGTTTTTACTTTTGAGTTTATTGGTCTCCATACGGTCGGCTAAAAAACTATTTAGCGCGGCCAGATGCTCAGTCGTGGCAACTCTATCAAAAGAGTTATAAAAATTCATAACCAAAAAATCAGGTCCCTCATTCATCAGGATAGAAATAGCCATAAAATTTGGCGAACCTGTTTCTAACTGGGAGGACGAGCCAGGTATGGATGCTGATATTAACATTGCCAGCCCTCCCTTCGCCCTCCCTGAACTAGAAGGAATGGCGGATACAAAAAAACTCTCGTACCCATCCATGTGCAGCATGTCCTCAGTGTCCCAAGTCTCTTGTAGACCTATAATGTAACCTGATTTAATTAGATCTCTCCAAGTGGGATCGTCTACTTTGCTTCTGAGACCAGCTACATTCCAAGAAATCAATTTAAAAGAAGAGCCCAAAGGCTCCTGATTTAAACCTAATGAGAGGGAATCACAAGTTGAGGGTTTCACAGTTGGAATAACGGGAACTTGTATATCAGAGGCGGTGACTTGATCGCTAGACTCTAGTCACTCATTGTCATCCAAGTTAGAGAAGACCTCAAATCTATTGGAAACAGGGACAGCGAAATTATTAGTGGAACTAAATCTAGTACCGGATCCAAGTGGTTGAGAAGAAAATGATGTGCCAAACTGAGATGGAGGATAAAAGAAGCCCAGGGGGAGAATATTCACATAATCTTTATGGATTCTCACCGACCCTGCCTGTCTTAAGATGTCACTTACAAGCCCTGGGGATCTAAAACTTATAACTATGCAATCGCCCTCTAGGTGTTTAACAGTCTTACCTATCCAGGGTACCCTTCTAATCATCATAAAGTGCTGGTTGAGGTGGTGACCCAGAACTGTTTTATTCGAAAGATAATGAAGGGCCTTATTTTTCAAGGAAGACCAATGTTCCTTTTTATTTTGCTCTAGTTTGGGCACATTGGCTAGAATAATAGTGTAGGGCCATGCCTCGGCTGGTAAGTGTAGAGAGAAATCCCCTCCTTGCTGAGGGACAGGAAGATGTGAGCCCCCCTCCTTATTCAGTGTTCGCCCTACCGTTTCTGGGATCTTGCCCAAGTTTTCTAAGGCTGGTTGCGACGTCGTAGGTCCTGGGCAGATGGGCGCTACCGAGGGTACTGGTTGGTGTGTAGAAGTGATCATAGAATTCAACAGATTGTCTACCGACGCCGTAAGTGTGCTTAATGTATCTCCTGCAACGTTTTTTACACCTGTTTGGGGTTCTTTGCTTCTGAGGTGGGATTCCATGGTACAAATACGGTCCTCTATTCTTTTTAAGGAAGCTATTATAGGCTGTATTAATGAGGTAAAATGTGCTTCCATGGATGTAATAATACTAGACATGAGAGTCTCCCTATTCTGGTCCAGCTCTACATTTAAACTAATTTGTCTATTCTCGCCAGGATCTGCCCTGACCAAGTGAGGAGAGCTAGAGTTCAATTTCTCCTGCCTCGAAAGAGGAGTAGTGATCCTTGGTTGCTTGGCCTGCTTTCGATTCCCCGCTGGGTTATTTATGGCTTTCCTTTTGCCGCTAACAGAGTTTCCCCCTTTACACTTAGTGCCAGTTTTTGACTTGGACTGTCTGGTATGGATAGCCACTGGTGAGGGAACACTGCTCTCAGTACTTAAAGGAGTAATACTAGTAGAGATGAGATTGAAATCATCCACCATCAACTCATTGGTGATAACACGGGGATACACAACAGCCGGTGTGACATTCAAGGAGGGGTTATCAGCTGTGGATTGCGGGATGCTTAGGTGGCAAGTGGGCTCCAGAGAAAGTCGCCGTTCAACCAAGGCAATTTCGTTGACTACGGCGGTTTCCGCCTGTTTTAAATAATTGTCCAAAGTCCCCATGCCTGCCACCCTCGTGCTTGATTTCGCGTTCCCTCGTTGCATAGCTCACGCTGCGCGTGTCAACAATACGTAACAACGGATTTGCAACTCACCACAGCGAACCAGCAGTCACTAGGAGATTAAGGATCAGGCCAGATGTAAGAGGGATAGTCCCAACCCAACCTCTTTCGACCTCTGACGGCCTCAGACGGTCCGCCCTTTGTCCGGGCTTCGTCCGGCGCCCGCCCGCGCGCGTCCCGCGTCGCGGGGGCTCTCGTTCACTTATATGCGCTTCAGGCGCGCTTCTCGGTGACGTAGGCGGGCTCGTCCCGCAGGGGCCGCCGGGAGCTGTGGTTCCCCTGCACACAGCGGCCGTTTGCCTGGTAAATACGGCGGCGGCAGGGAACCCCAAGGAGTGATGATAAAGCGCGTCCCACAAGCGCTAGTTACACACCGTGGTTCTGGAGACAAGGAGCAGAGAAACCACCTCGCTGACACACACCCAACCATCTGGGCACTTTAAACTTAGCTGGACTTTGTTTTTGGAACCGAGACTGCAACTGGGAAGACTACTCCTGCTGCTCCTGGTCTCTTTGGCCTGTGGACATCTAAGACACCCAAAGGAATCTCCCTTAAAGTGAAGGAGTCATTTCTGTGCATCTGCAGGCACCGCAATGAAGCTGACTGGTCTAATGCTCCTGAGCTACCACATACTCCGAAAGGTTTAGTAACACAGGGTGCGGTACTGCAACTTCCTTGAGGCCTGCACTGTCTTCACAGCAAGTTTAAGGTCAGTATCCCTCGTTGGCACCGCTGGAGCAGTACCCCTGTGCACCACGTTGACTTGCTGTTAGGCTTGTTGACTCTCTTCACCAAAGATCTTCAAGCTCCAAGAAGCTCCAGCCTCAAGCATTTACTGCAACCGAAATCTTTGCCTGCACCACATCCTCTGCACCGTGGGCCTTCATCCTTTGGTGAGGTGCTCGAGGTCCTCTTGCAACTCCTGTGTCTTTGGTCCAAGTGTTCACTTGAGGGTCTTCTTTGGCTCCCCTGCTTGCTTAGGGCCTGCTCTGACTTACCTCGTCGTGATGAGTCACTTTGACCTTGCTAGTCCTGACGCTGCACCTTTTTCGCATGCTACCTTTGTTGCTGTTGCCACGGCTTGTTAGTACTCCCGACTGACACCTATCCCCTGGCTCTTGACATCCTACGCGGAACAGCTCATGAATGGCTCCTGGTCTCCCACAGCATTGCCTGGTCCACACAGCTGCAGCTCCAAAGGCACGTTAACTCTCCTGCATCTCCAACATTGATGGGCATTCGTCTCACACTTCTACTGGTCACTCCTGAGTGGCATAGACTCTGTCCCCTCTGCTTGCAGGTACCTCTCATCTTAAATCCACCTTTGCGTTTCACTGGACTCTTTCACCTTCTTCACCATCGGCATCTTCACTGAAGTCCTCCATTGTGGTCTACAGCGGTTTCCGAAGTCACATCGCACCAATGCATCCGGCTTCCCTGGTGTAGGTACCCTGGTTCCCAGGGTATTCACAGCTGGGATGACTCTTGAACCTTCCATCTTCCACTGGGTTTCTTCAGGGTCCTCTGGGAAGGGTCCTTCTTCTTCAAAACTGCAGCAGCGACTTACCCATCGACTTGTATTGAGCACGCGGTCATGTTCCCACTCTGCACACTGCCTCCGTGGGGTTCTTGGGTACTTACTTGTGTGGTTCCTTGGGTCCACAGCTCTTCTACGTCTCCTGGGTCCAGTCATGACTTGTATTCCACTTTATTAGTATATGGTTTAGTCTCCCCCTGGAGACCACTGTGTATTTGTGCTACTTATGTGTTCTATTGATGAAGTATTGTGTGTATTGTGATTATATCTTCGGTAGGAGATATTGCAATGTGTTAGTGGGTGTTTATAATAAATACATATTTTTATAACTACACTGTGTGGTTCATTTTCACTTAACTTACACTATATGATTAGTACTGGTAGAACAAGCTGCTTTACACTCCTTCTGGACTAAGCCTGAAGGCTGCTGTCCACAGCTACCACTTAGAGAGCTTTCTAAGGTTATCTAAAACCACTGAAATCACCATTATAGTTATCTGGATTAGTGCAAGGTGCTCCACCTAAATAAGTGTGCACCATATATTAAGCCAGCGCCCTACACTTTCCTTTCTTTTTCTGCCTCTTTCTGTAATGCTCTGCCTTTTGACTCTGTTGCACCAATTGTGATATCTGGCTAAGGAAGGTTCTGATCCAACTATTCGCATGGAACAGAGAACATGAAACATGGAATACGATTCATGTGAGGGAGCGCCAGTTGCCTGTGCAGGACACAATGGATGAAGTGCATAATTAAATCCCACTTACTACATCTTCAATGTGTGCTCTGTGCGTCTTTCCAACACATTAAACTGGTGACAAGCGAGGGATTCGGAGAAAAAGGGCACCTCAACATCAAGAAGAAAGGAGCCTGCGGTGTGATTGGAGGCAGGAACGGAGTCAGAGGAACAGTGAAAGATCTGCTGTAGTTATGTTACTGACGGAGCTGATATGGCTGTTGTTAGGTTTCATGTAAGTGGGAGGATTCGACCAGTGGGGTACTGTTTTTCTTAAAATTAAAAAATTAGAAATGTTGATGTTTGCCTTGGGAGTTGCAGTTCGGTGAGAACGTAAGCACGAGCAGCAACGGGTGAGGGCGAGACAAGAGCGTGACTGCAGTAAAGAGACAATGGCGGAGTAAAGGGAATGTGCACGTCTCACAAAGGTCTGGAGTGAGCCAATTGGAGTTGCCAGTAGGCATATTAAAGCAACTCTCTCAAGTCAAGCTGTGAGGTGCAGGCATACGCCTATCACGTGGGTGCCATTTTGGGTTGGGCCCCACACACCAAGAGAGGAAAGTGATTAAAGGTAGCAGTGCATGTCAACAAAAGAACAACTCCTGTTTATTTTCCAGGAGCATTATTCTTCAGCGGTGATAGGCACACCTGAAAGAAGATATTAGTTATAATATACTGTCGTAACAGATTTTTTGCCCTGTCTGGGACTTTCATGTGGTGACAGCTACTTTCAGCGGTGATAGGCACACCAGTGTCTACTACCGTTGATTCCATTGAAAAGTAATTTTGTTTGTGAGTTTTGTTTATTCTTCCCAATTTTTTTTTTAATATAAAAAGTATTGATAAGGATTTTCCAACAAGGTTTGATAAACATTACAGTGTACAACTGGGGTGACTAGTGGTGTGAGGGGGTTTCGATAGTGAGTAAATCAACACAAAATGCAGAATGTGAAACCACCACCATTTTTCTTAAGCAGTCCAGGAGAACCTGCAATAAAATGGAGCAAATGGAAAAATATATTTGGACATTATGCAAGAGATTGTGGAACTAATTTAAGTGCTGAACAGAAGTATTCTTTGTTAATGCACTTTCTGGGAGGTGAGAGACAGGAAGTATTAGAGAATCTTCCAGACTTAAGTAAGGAAGAACAGGGTTGAATGAATTTTAAATTTTGCATTGTGCAACTTGACCACCATTATTTGCTAAGAGTTAGTACTATTATGGAACAGTATCATTTTGGATTTCAAGAGCAGGGTAAAGATCAGACAGTTGAAGATTATATAACCAGCCTTGGAAAGCTTGCATCCATGTGTAAGTTTGGGGGATCCAATTAGAAAGCATAAGAGATCAATTTGTTTCAAGGTGCAGAGATGACAAAATAAGAGAAGAATTGTGGCTGAAAGATGAACCACCATTAGAAGAAGTAATCTTTATAGCAAAAAGGGTTGAGCACATGTTAAAATGTGTAACTGAGCTGAAAGGTGAAAAAAGTAAATCTCATTCTGGCTCAGAAAGGAATGAAGAAAACACATGTATTATGAAAAGAGATAAGGAGACACATAAAGAGGTAGTGTGAGATGATCGGGTGAAACTAACGTTTGAATGCTTTCGTTGTGGGAGAAGTGGCCATAAAGCAAATGCAAGAACATATCCAGCTTTGGGTGTGATTTGTCATGGGTGTGGAAAGAAGGGGCATTTTCTAAAATGTTGTAGGAATAAGCAAAGGAGAGAACAGAACAAGGAGGTAAAAGAGATCAACCAGGACATTGTATTTCAGGTTGAAGGAACTGAAAGACAAGATCGTAATGTATACTGTCTCAGACCAGGCGTGTAGGTAGACTAAAGTTCACTCCTACACCATAGAACAACATGGGTGGAAACGGAAACCTCGGGAAAGGAACGAAACGTATACTGTCTCAGACCAGGCGTGTAGGTAGACTAAAGTTCACTCCTACACCATAGAACCAAACGGGAGTCTTGCGAAAGGAATGAAACGGGTAACGGAACACTCCCCCGCCGAGTGCGAGAACACACTTATCTGCTTTGCTCCGCCGGGAGCTCCAGGACCCGGTTGGCTCAGACGTATCCTTTTACTTCAGGAACGAGGCTTTGGAAGTGCACCGGCAAGGCAACAGAGACCGGAACCAGCTTGGTCTCTCGCAGCAACGGAGAACCGGCGACGGGCTCTCTTTCCTCTCGGGAATCCGGAACGGCTCGATTTCCTGAATTACGCACGACGTCCTGTGCGGGCGTCGATCCTTATGAACACGCGACTCCGCCCCCATCCGGTCCTTGCGCATTCTGGGGGTTGTAGGCCACGCAGGCGCGCGCAACCCGATCCCTTACAGGGTGAGGGCGAGACAAGAGCGTGACTGCAGTAAAGAGACAATGGCGAAGTAAAGGGAACGCGCACATCTCACAAAGGTCTGGAGTGAGCCAATTGGAGTTGCCAGTAGGCATATTAAAGCAACTCTCTCAAGTCAAGCTGTGAGGTGCAGGCATACGCCTATCACGTGGGTGCCATTTTGGGTTGGGCCCCGCACACCAAGAGAGGAAAGTGATTAAAGGTAGCAGTGCATGTCAACAAAAGAACAACTCCTGTTTATTTTCCAGGAGCATTATTCTTCAGCGGTGATAGGCACACCTGAAAGAAGATATTAGTTATAATATACTGTAGTAACAGATTTTTTGCCCTGTCTGGGACTTTCATGTGGTGACAGCTACTTTCAGCGGTGATAGGCACACCAGTGTCTACTACCGTTGATTCCATTGAAAAGTAATTTTGTTTGTGAGTTTTGTTTATTCTTCCCAAATTTTTTTTTAATATAAAAAGTATTGATAAGGATTTTCCAACAAGGTTTGATAAACATTACAGTGTACAACTGGGGTGACTAGTGGTGTGAGGGGGTTTCGATAGTGAGTAAATCAACACAAAATGCAGAATGTGAAACCACCACCATTTTTCTTAAGCAGTCCAGGAGAACCTGCAATAAAATGGAGCAAATAGAAAAATATATTTGGACATTATGCAAGAGATTGTGGAACTAATTTAAGTGCTGAACAGAAGTATTCTTTGTTAATGCACTTTCTGGGAGGTGAGAGACAGGAAGTATTAGAGAATCTTCCAGACTTAAGTGCGGAAGAACAGGGTTGAATGAATTTTAAATTTTGCATTGTGCAACTTGACCACCATTATTTGCTAAGAGTTAGTACTATTATGGAACAGTATCATTTTGGATTTCAGGAGCAGGGTAAAGATCAGACAGTTGAAGATTATATAACCAGCCTTGGAAAGCTTGCATCCATGTGTAAGTTTGGGGGATCCAATGAGAAAGCATAAGAGATCAATTTGTTTCAAGGTGCAGAGATGACAAAATAAGAGAAGAATTGTGGCTGAAAGATGAACCACCATTAGAAGAAGTAATCTTTATAGCAAAAAGCGTTGAGCACATGTTAAAATGTGTAACTGAGCTGAAAGGTGAAAAAAGTAAATCTCATTCTGGCTCAGAAAGGAATGAAGAAAACACATGTATTATAAAAAGAGATAAGGAGACACATAAAGAGGTAGTGTGAGATGATCGGGTGAAACTAACGTTTGAATGCTTTCGTTGTGGGAGAAGTGGCCATAAAGCAAATGCAAGAACATATCCAGCTTTGGGTGTGATTTGTCATGGGTGTGGAAAGAAGGGGCATTTTCTAAAATGTTGTAGGAATAAGCAAAGGAGAGAACAGAACAAGGAGGTAAAAGAGATCAACCAGGACATTGTATTTCAGGTTGAAGGAACTGAAAGACAAGATCGTAATGTATACTGTCTCAGACCAGGCGTGTAGGTAGACTAAAGTTCACTCCTACACCATAGAACAACATGGGTGGAAACGGAAACCTCGGGAAAGGAACGAAACGTATACTGTCTCAGACCAGGCGTGTAGGTAGACTAAAGTTCACTCCTACACCATAGAACCAAACGGGAGTCTTGCGAAAGGAATGAAACGGGTAACGGAACACTCCCCCGCCGAGTGCGAGAACACACTTATCTGCTTTGCTCCGCCGGGAGCTCCAGGACCCGGTTGGCTCAGACGTATCCTTTTACTTCAGGAACGAGGCTTTGGAAGTGCACCGGCAAGGCAACAGAGACCGGAACCAGCTTGGTCTCTCGCAGCAACGGAGAACCGGCGACGGGCTCTCTTTCCTCTCGGGAATCCGGAACGGCTCGATTTCCTGAATTACGCACGACGTCCTGTGCGGGCGTCGATCCTTATGAACACGCGACTCCGCCCCCATCCGGTCCTTGCGCATTCTGGGGGTTGTAGGCCACGCAGGCGCGCACAACCCGATCCCTTACAGGGTGAGGGCGAGACAAGAGCGTGACTGCAGTAAAGAGACAATGGCGGAGTAAAGGGAACGCGCACATCTCACAAAGGTCTGGAATGAGCCAATTGGAGTTGCCAGTAGGCATATTAAAGCAACTCTCTCAAGTCAAGCTGTGAGGTGCAGGCATACGCCTATCATGTGGGTGCCATTTTGGGTTGGGCCCCGCACACCAAGAGAGGAAAGTGATTAAAGGTAGCAGTGCATGTCAACAAAAGAACAACTCCTGTTTATTTTCCAGGAGCATTATTCTTCAGCGGTGATAGGCACACCTGAAAGAAGATATTAGTTATAATATACTGTAGTAACAGATTTTTGCCCTGTCTGGGACTTTCATGTGGTGACAGCTACTTTCAGCGGTGATAGGCACACCAGTGTCTACTACCGTTGATTCCATTGAAAAGTAATTTTGTTTGTGAGTTTTGTTTATTCTTCCCAATTTTTTTTTTAATATAAAAAGTATTGATAAGGATTTTCCAACAAGGTTTGATAAACATTACAGTGTACAACTGGGGTGACTAGTGGTGTGAGGGGGTTTCGATAGTGAGTAAATCAACACAAAATGCAGAATGTGAAACCACCACCATTTTTCTTAAGCAGTCCAGGAGAACCTGCAATAAAATGGAGCAAATGGAAAAATATATTTGGACATTATGCAAGAGATTGTGGAACTAATTTAAGTGCTGAACAGAAGTATTCTTTGTTAATGCACTTTCTGGGAGGTGAGAGACAGGAAGTATTAGAGAATCTTCCAGACTTAAGTGCGGAAGAACAGGGTTGAATGAATTTTAAATTTTGCATTGTGCAACTTGACCACCATTATTTGCTAAGAGTTAGTACTATTATGGAACAGTATCATTTTGGATTTCAGGAGCAGGGTAAAGATCAGACAGTTGAAGATTATATAACCAGCCTTGGAAAGCTTGCATCCATGTGTAAGTTTGGGGGATCCAATGAGAAAGCATAAGAGATCAATTTGTTTCATGGTGCAGAGATGACAAAATAAGAGAAGAATTGTGGCTGAAAGATGAACCACCATTAGAAGAAGTAATCTTTATAGCAAAAAGGGTTGAGCACATGTTAAAATGTGTAACTGAGCTGAAAGGTGAAAAAAGTAAATCTCATTCTGGCTCAGAAAGGAATGAAGAAAACACATGTATTATAAAAAGAGATAAGGAGACACATAAAGAGGTAGTGTGAGATGATCGGGTGAAACTAACGTTTGAATGCTTTCGTTGTGGGAGAAGTGGCCATAAAGCAAATTCAAGAACATATCCAGCTTTGGGTGTGATTTGTCATGGGTGTGGAAAGAAGGGGCATTTTCTAAAATGTTGTAGGAATAAGCAAAGGAGAGAACAGAACAAGGAGGTAAAAGAGATCAACCAGGACATTGTATTTCAGGTTGAAGGAACTGAAAGACAAGATCGTAATGTATACTGTCTCAGACCAGGCGTGTAGGTAGACTAAAGTTCACTCCTACACCATAGAACAACATGGGTGGAAACGGAAACCTCGGGAAAGGAACGAAACGTATACTGTCTCAGACCAGGCGTGTAGGTAGACTAAAGTTCACTCCTACACCATAGAACCAAACGGGAGTCTTGGGAAAGGAATGAAACGGGTAACGGAACACTCCCCCGCCGAGTGCGAGAACACACTTATCTGCTTTGCTCCGCCGGGAGCTCCAGGACCCGGTTGGCTCAGACGTATCCTTTTACTTCAGGAACGAGGCTTTGGAAGTGCACCGGCAAGGCAACAGAGACCGGAACTAGCTTGGTCTCTCGCAGCAACGGAGAACCGGCGACGGGCTCTCTTTCCTCTCGGGAATCCGGAACGGCTCGATTTCCTGAATTACGCACGACGTCCTGTGCGGGCGTCGATCCTTATGAACACGCGACTCCGCCCCCATCCGGTCCTTGCGCATTCTGGGGGTTGTAGGCCACGCAGGCGCGCACAACCCGATCCCTTACAGGGTGAGGGCGAGACAAGAGCGTGACTGCAGTAAAGAGACAATGGCGGAGTAAAGGGAACGCGCACATCTCACAAAGGTCTGGAATGAGCCAATTGGAGTTGCCAGTAGGCATATTAAAGCAACTCTCTCAAGTCAAGCTGTGAGGTGCAGGCATACGCCTATCACGTGGGTGCCATTTTGGGTTGGGCCCCGCACACCAAGAGAGGAAAGTGATTAAAGGTAGCAGTGCATGTCAACAAAAGAACAACTCCTGTTTATTTTCCAGGAGCATTATTCTTCAGCGGTGATAGGCACACCTGAAAGAAGATATTAGTTATAATATACTGTAGTAACAGATTTTTGCCCTGTCTGGGACTTTCATGTGGTGACAGCTACTTTCAGCGGTGATAGGCACACCAGTGTCTACTACCGTTGATTCCATTGAAAAGTAATTTTGTTTGTGAGTTTTGTTTATTCTTCCCAATTTTTTTTTTAATATAAAAAGTATTGATAAGGATTTTCCAACAAGGTTTGATAAACATTACAGTGTACAACTGGGGTGACTAGTGGTGTGAGGGGGTTTCGATAGTGAGTAAATCAACACAAAATGCAGAATGTGAAACCACCACCATTTTTCTTAAGCAGTCCAGGAGAACCTGCAATAAAATGGAGCAAATGGAAAAATATATTTGGACATTATGCAAGAGATTGTGGAACTAATTTAAGTGCTGAACAGAAGTATTCTTTGTTAATGCACTTTCTGGGAGGTGAGAGACAGGAAGTATTAGAGAATCTTCCAGACTTAAGTGCGGAAGAACAGGGTTGAATGAATTTTAAATTTTGCATTGTGCAACTTGACCACCATTATTTGCTAAGAGTTAGTACTATTATGGAACAGTATCATTTTGGATTTCAGGAGCAGGGTAAAGATCAGACAGTTGAAGATTATATAACCAGCCTTGGAAAGCTTGCATCCATGTGTAAGTTTGGGGGATCCAATGAGAAAGCATAAGAGATCAATTTGTTTCAAGGTGCAGAGATGACAAAATAAGAGAAGAATTGTGGCTGAAAGATGAACCACCATTAGAAGAAGTAATCTTTATAGCAAAAAGGGTTGAGCACATGTTAAAATGTGTAACTGAGCTGAAAGGTGAAAAAAGTAAATCTCATTCTGGCTCAGAAAGGAATGAAGAAAACACATGTATTATAAAAAGAGATAAGGAGACACATAAAGAGGTAGTGTGAGATGATCGGGTGAAACTAACGTTTGAATGCTTTCGTTGTGGGAGAAGTGGCCATAAAGCAAATGCAAG
The DNA here is from genome assembly GCF_964204655.1 of Triturus cristatus. Classification (NCBI taxonomy): domain Eukaryota; kingdom Metazoa; phylum Chordata; class Amphibia; order Caudata; family Salamandridae; genus Triturus; species Triturus cristatus. Next base: position 430,935,096 of record NC_140593.1, read on the forward strand.
AACATATACAGCTTTGGGTGTGATTTGTCATGGGTGTGGAAAGAAGGGGCATTTTCTAAAATGTTGTAGGAATAAGCAAAGGAGAGAACAGAACAAGGAGGTAAAAGAGATCAACCAGGACATTGTATTTCAGGTTGAAGGAACTGAAAGACAAGATCACCCAACTGGTGTAGTGAAAATCGATGGGGTTGAGTTAGGATCAAATCTTTTTATTATTTTCAAGACAAAAATAAGCAATTCACATACACAGCAAGCCGACTACAACCCTTTTTCGGGCCGGCCGCGTGATGCAAATGCTTATTGAAAAGGACAGGAAGAATCATTGTAAATGGAAAATGGAATACACAGCGAGTCGCATATAACCCTAACTGGGCCGTCCGCGCGAGTGGAATAGTGGATGTAGAGCAGCTATGAACTCCTTTTGTATTGCACTTGTCAAGTGTGTAGCTAGAAAGTCCAAGAATATAGTATGGCGTTGCTGTGCGTAGTATGGACCTTGCATTCCGTTCGAAAACAAGGAAAAAACAAATGAAACTTAATCAATAAATGAACTAAACAGTACCACCCACCCACCCTCCCCCACCCTTAACCCTTAAGAATAGGTGATAGAGAATATGCAGTGTCGCAGGAAAGATCAGTGTTGGCCAGTGGTACCATGCTTATGACGCTTTCTCGTCTCCCTGTTCAGGCGACAGCAGCTTTAAAATACGCAGATATGCGGGGCAGGTTAGCTCCCTGAATTCTTTGGACAGGATGGTGATAAACGGTGACCAAATTTTTGCGTAAAGCGCGGGGTCAGCATTGGCAGCCATCGAGAGTCGTTCCATACCCAGCAACGACCAAATTTGGTGGAGCCATTACCTGTGGTCGGGAAGTTTGTCTGAGCCCCAATTCGCTAGGAGCAGCATATGCGTGGCATTGCCCTAATGGACCGGAGCGAGTAAGCTAGAGCATTAGGAAGTCCCAAAAGTATATAGGTGGGGAACCGTGGTAGTTCCATTCTGAACGCGCTGTCTATATGTTGGAGGGAGGACCACCGGGGAGTCGGGGAGACTTTTCCGGGGCACCTTCCTACCGCAAGAGTATAGCCGAGCGCCGCTGAGAAGCCCCCTTCGGGGAGGTCCTTCTCCTGATCGTACTAGGCCCAGTAACACCACCACACAGGACTCAATATCAGTTGCTTGACTTGGTTCTTTATCAGAAGTAGTACGTTCAATATTTACAGTGGGATCGAGGGATCCAGTAAGAGTCTCAATGTCTGTTAGAGGGATAGGGTAGCGGGACAGTCTTAGTACCAACCAGGTACGGGAGGGCTCTGCGCCAGACCTTGAGTGCTGGTCTCAGAGCGGCTCGGACGTGGGGAGCCGCGACGGCGTCTGCAGGGCTCGGGTGGTAGTTCCGCTTGGGTCGAGCCGCGACACAGTCAGCAGGGCTCCAGTGGTAGGTCCGCTTCGGTCGAGCCGCGACGAGGTCAGCTGGGCTCTGATGGTAGGGTTCAACAAGGTCGGGCCGCGACAGCGTCAGCAGGGCCCCAAAGGTTCGTGAAGGTCTTTAAGCACGGTGGAGCCGCGACGTCGTCAGCAGGGCTCAGAGTGTGGGTTCAGGATGAGTCTTCTTCCGTAGGGTCAGCCGCGATCCGATCAGCAGGGCTCTTGACTCCGGGATACAACTGTTGTCCTGTTGTCGGGTCGCCCCAGATATAGGACTGGAGCCCTTTGATGTCCGGACCCTTGCGCCCGGAGGGGGCGAGGAGGCCGGGTGGGGAGCGGCCAGACGCCCAGCAGGAGAGGCGCCAGGCCCCAGAGAGCTGTGGGGCGATCGCACCTAGGTGTGGAAGGACGGTTGGGGGTCCCATCGGTACTGCCCTCCGCCGGGAGTGGGAAGGGTTCACGTGGTATCCCCCGGGCCAGGGGTTGGCGCCTCGATGTCGGGCCTCGCTGGGACAGAGGCCGGGTGAAGCGGGGTCACGCAGGTGGTCACGTGGAGTGACGTGTAATCCAAAATGGAGGAGCCCCGAGGTGCATGGGACCTCGTGCGGTTTAGCGAGGGGGAATAGGACCACGCCACGAGGCCGGCTCCCACACTATAGCACTCACAACTAAGTCCCAATATCTTGTAAGCTTAGGGCAGTTCCATAGAAGATGTATTAGTGTCCCAGGGCTGCCACATCCCCTCAAACACAGGCGGTCACAGAGCGCGCTCCATTTCTGGACACGTGCCGGAGTGTAAGACCAATGTGAACTAATTTTGTAGGCAGTTTCAGTATGTCCTGTGTTATATGTTGTGTGGTGAACCCTATAGTATTTGTCCCCAGTCCTTGTCAGAGAGGCTACGCCGAGTTCTGCCTCCCATCAAAGTTGACCTGGAGTCCTGGGTAAAGAGGAGGCTCTCATTAGAAAGCGATACATTTGGAAGGTGAGTTTCTTGTCGTCAGTCTTTAGAAACAGCCATTTTTTCGAAGGAGGTCATAGGTCTACTTGCTTTAGAGTGGATGTCCGGACCGAGCAGCCAATGCAAGAGTTGGTTGTGGGTGAACCTGTCAGTCTCCTCTAGGGAATATTGCAATTTTAGCTGCTCAAAGGGAATAAGGCCAGTGTGATCAAAACGCAGCCAATCCTCTTACAGCCAACCTCCAGCCAGCGTTTAGCAACACCCAGTGAAGACCCAGGAGGGAAATCCAGGTTTGCAAATAGTGGGGTCATCAGGGAAGGAAATGATGAAAGCCCAGCTGTGCTCGCTAATATGCCCCAGTAGAGAAAGTAACCGGGGAGGAGTAGAGTCCTCAGAATCTGCAATATGAGCTTCATCCCTCCCCATATAAAGCAATCCATGTCACGTTGAAGTTGGTTCAATTCCCCTGGAGGCGGGGAGAGAGGGAGCATTTGGAAAATGAAAATGTCCCTGGGTAGCACCTTCATTTTGACTGCTGCAATCCTGCCGAGCCATGACAAGGGTAGGCGCCGCCACCAGTCCAGGTCCTCACGGACAGCGGTCTTAAGTTTAGAGTAATTGGCACACAAAGTTTTCAGGAGGTTCCGGGCCAGCAGTATCCCCAGGTATGGGAGCTTGGCTTCCTCTCAGTGGAACGCATAACATGAGCGCAAGATTTGCTCCGTACCAGGCTGAATGGTAAAAATTAAGATTTGCGACTTTAAAAGGTTCATTTTGAAACCTGATACAGACCCAAACATGTCCAACTCTGCGCTGATAGCAGGGAGGGTGGATAGGGGCTGGGCGACTGAAAACATGATGTCGTCAGCATAAAGGCTAATCAAATGATGGTCAGCTCCAAACTTTATGCCTACCGCATTGGGGTCATCTCTCAATCGCTGGGCAAGGGGTTCCATGATTAAAACAAAGAGGAGCGGGCAACATTGTCTCGTGCCCCGCTCCACACAAAACCCATCTGAGCTCATACCATTAACCCGGACAGTGGCACTGGGTGTGCTGTAAATACTGTGTATCCAGCTCAAGAAACGCTTGCCCATCCCAAAGCATTTAAGGGTCATAAAAAGATAGGGCCTGTGCACTCTATCGAACACCTTCTCCGCCTCTATAGCTAGGAGGAGGGCCTCCTCGCGGGAGCGCTGAACCTTGTCAATGAGGTGGCATACGCGCTTGGTGTTGTCGCCACACTGTTGCGAGGGGACCCAGCCTGGTCGGGTCGACCAAGCCCAGCATCAAAGGACCCAAGCGATGTGCCAGGATGCCAGCAAACAATTTGGTATCCATGATAAGCAAGGAAATCGGCCTATATGAGCTGCATTGCTGAGGGTCTTTTCCGGGTTTCGGGATTACCGATATAGTGGCTTGTAGCATAGATTCGGTCAGCGCACCAGTTTCTGCAAAGGAGTTAAAGAGAGGGGTCAGAAGGGGCACTAATTCAGGGCAGAACATCTTGTAGAAAATGGAGTTGAACCTATCTGGACCTGGAGACTTCATGGGCTTCAGCCTTGCTTTTGCAGATATTACTTCTTCTATTTTAATGGGTTGATCAAGTGCTTCTGACTCCAGGGAGGGGAGCAGTGTGATTGCAGTGGACTCGTGTATAACTGGGGCGCGTGAGCCATCCCGGGATCCCTCTTATATAGGTTGGCATAAAACTCACGGAATTCTGCAGCAATTTCCAGGGCATCTGAGGTCGTTTGGCCCGAACGTGTAAGGATAGCTTTGACTGTATTTGCTTGCTACTTACTGCGCAGACAGTGAGCCAACATCCGCCTACCTTTATTAGTGCCAACATGGAATTTGTGTTTGAGGCACAGCATTGTATTTTCCGCTCTATATAAATCAAGGCGCTTAAGTTGGAGTCGAACCTGTTCAAGTTTGCACCAAATTTGAGGTGCGCCTGTGCGTTTGTGGATGAATTCGAGCTCCAAGACCGAGTTTCCCAGCTCCTCCCTGTTATCCCTTTGGGCTTTGTTGTCATGAGCAGCCTTCGCTGAAAAAGCACCCCTAACCACCATTATGAAGGTCTCCCAGACTGCGGAGAGGGGGACTTTGTCTGTGTCATTAACTTCAAGATAGTCAGTGATTGTTTCACTAAATGAAGATATGACCCCCCTCTCTTCCCCCTCCCTGCCAACCAGAACTGATGTGGAAATGTCCTACTCTGCATTCTTTGGGTGTCTTTTGCTAATAAATGTGTTTCCTGAAGTAAACAAATATTCCCTTCTAAATGCTCTAAAAGAGAGAGTATCGCAGACCTTTTAGTGGGGTTATTAAGGTACTTTATGTTGAGACTGACTCATTTAACTGCCATAGTGTGAGTGGTAGCTAGGGCTATGGAATCGAGAGTAGAAGGCCCTAAGTGCAGGCTGCTCCGGGCATGCGGTCAGCATGCCGAAGGAGGAGTCGAGTAAAGGAACAGCAAGGTAGTTATACCCGTTGATAGTCAGTCGGAAGGGGAACCCTATACTCAAACCCAAAACCATCTACAGATAGGAAAAAACAACAATAAACAAATAGTCCATAGAATTCTTCATGATCTGGAAGTCTGAATGTGTGGGGGTTGCCAGGGCAAAGCGGGCAGTCATGGAACCAGATGAATCGATGCCTCCGTCCCCACCCAGGATCATCAGCCCCTCATTCCATGTACAGTACCTTATGATGGAGGGTCAGATTCTTGTTTGTCGCTACGTGAGAAGGAACGCAGCACCTCGGACCTCTCTCTTGCCATTGTCACCGGGTCTGGCCGTTAAGGTTCAGATCTTAGGCCTCTCTGGGTCCCGCTGTCACTCTCCCCTCAAGACCCCGCCACCTGTGAGGGGCGCAAGGCAGTAGCCTTGATAGGAGGGATTCCAAGGATTTTATACGCCTCTGCCATTCAGCTGAAAGATAAGGTGAAATGGATGGCCCCAAGAGTAGGAGACACCCTGTGAGCGGAGATCGCCAGTGATCGGGCGGAATTCCTTCCTTTTCAGAAGAGTAGATGCTGCTAGATCTTGGAAAAGTTAGAGGGAATGTACGTGAAACTGAACCTTTTGATTCAATCTGGCCGCTTTGAGGATTACCTCCTTTTCTGTAAAATTGTGGACACACACCAGTATATCCGCAGGTGGACGCGGAGGTGCCCTAGGCTGCCTCACCCTGTGAAACCTGTCCATCTTAATGCTGTCTGACGCGCCTTCACCCAAGATGTCTTGAAACAAGGCTTGTACATAGCTTTCCAGATCCGAAACCTCCACACCTTTAATGGCACCCCGTATGCGAATGTTGTTTCTTCGTGATCTGTTTTCTAAATCTTCAGCGTGGGCCTGGAGGTCCAGCTGTTGGTCTTGTAGGCAGATGATCTCTTGCTGCAGAGCTTCAATTTTGGCGTCACTAGAAATGGAGCCCTCCTCTAGGGCTGCTACTCGCTCTCCCACCTCATCAATGGCTCGGCGTGCCTCCGGGAGCTCCATAGTAAGGTCTTTTTAACTGTCTGGAGATCCTCCTGCAGCATTGCAAAAAGCACTTCTAAGAACTCACGCGTCACTGTCATTTCTGCGCCCCCATCGCCATTTGCTGTTTAGCGTCCTCGGGGTTGCTTTCTCAGGGTGAAGTCCGTTGCGCCTTTAATGAGCATATCCTTAACGGATCTGTCTTTTTTGCCTTTGGTGGAAGCCATGACGTCTCACTTGGGCGTCGGAGGGGCGCAGCATCCCAATGGCACGTAGAAGTCCCCGCTGGCTCTCCCTCTACTCACACCAAGCACAATCAGGTGATTTCCAGTTTCGTTTCAGTGCACTGTTAGCTGTCACTCTTAGGTCCCATCTAGCATTCCTGAGCCGTCGGTCGTGCCACAGTAGGAATGCTAGATCATACCGCATCCGAGCTTCAGTTATTCAGCACACCACCTCTGTCCTCCTCTGTCTCCTTCGGAGGCCTCCCAAGCTCACAGAACACCCGCTGAAGCCACCTGGGGACAATGCGCTGTGCAGAGGTTTGTTATAGACGCCCAAATGCTAGTTGCGGCATAAGGCCAGAGATGGTAGTAAGAAGTCCCCCATAGGCCGTGTATGCAGAGGCAGGTGCTCCCCACTCCCAGTCGTGAGGATGGGTTCCGAGGTGCCACACAAGGAGGTTGAGAAATGCTGTGCCCAGAGACTCTTCCGTTAGTGCGGCTTGGAAGGGAAGAGCCATGTCAGGTGGGACCACATCGAGAGCTGTAGGCCCAGGAGATGGTCCCTCGCTGCTCAACCCCACCAGCACTCTGGACCAGGCCCAGTGGGATGTCAGAGGGTAGGGGAAGCCAGAGTTCCGTTCTCGCCGGTCCCCTCTAGGAGTCACCAGGACCAGAGGGCATGATGCAGCAGGGGGGCTTGCGTTGCAGTAGGGATTACCTCCGGGAGCTAGCGTGTGGTCACTCACCGCCACAGCACCACAGGTGACGGCCTTCTGCTGGACCGCTCTTTCGCAGATCTTCAGGACGGGGAGGCAGCCTCTTCACCTGTCGCCACAGTCGTGGTAGTGTCGGAGGTCGGGCGTCGGTCCATTGGGTGGATACCAGCCTCTCCAGGTCAGAAACAACCCCAGGTGGAGGCCTGCATTCACCATCGCTGCACCCATGGGGCCACTTCCATCTATGGATGCCACGTCCTCTTCTAGGCCACAAAAGTTGCCCGTTCCTGTCTTCGTCAGTCCAGGGTGTAGCGCTATGTCGTGGCACCGAACGCTCGGTGAGCACCTTCTGGCGATTCGCCGACACCCACCTTGCTAATATAGGCTAGGGGGATGCTATGAAAGGTGCTAAATGTTGGGCGGGGACATAGCGCTGGAAAGGCATGTCCGCTCACACCGCCATCGTGGACACGTCCCCTGGGGTTGAGTTAAAAATGAAATTTGACTTGTGTTCACACCTAACGATTATTATTAAAGAACAAATGACCTAGTATGGATGTGCAGCCTGGTGGATATAGAGGACAACCTATAAGTATGCTGGGATACTTTAATGCATGTACTGAATTGGGGAAGAAATTAATGGTTGGGAAAATGTATGTGTCCAAGAGAGAGGATGACTTCTTTTGGTTGGCCACATCGATGATTGTTGGGAGTTATGATGAATCCTAATGCAGAACCACAAGTGCAAGTACAGGAGGTTGAAGCAAAGCCTGGTGATTTTGAATCTGATAGTTGTGGCCAAGAAGGATAGTGGTGATATCAGATTATGTGTGGACCTCAGAGCTTTAAATAAAGAATCGCTTGTAGACCGGTTTCCACTTCCAAATATAGATGAGATAGTTTCTTCTTTAGCAGGGGCAAAATTCTTCACTACACTTGAACTCACTCTAGCATATCATCAGGTGAAATTAACAGAGTTCACAAGAATTAACAGCGTTCATAACTCCTATGGGTGCATTCAAGTCCAGGCAGATGACATTGTGTTTGGTGTCAGCAGCCTCTGTTTTTCAGAGAGTAAGGTCTTCGATTCTCAAAGGAGTGAAAGGTGTCAAGTGCTATCAGGATGATTTGCTGATATTTGGTGAGTCACAAGCTGAGCATGATGCAAGTGTAAGGATGGTATTCGAGAGTTACTATATGCAGGTTTGACATTAAAGAAAAAAGTGCACATTTTCTGTTCAAGAAGTTAATTATCTACGTCATCTGTTCACTGGAAGAGGTGTTTCACCAAAGAAGAAATTGGTAGATACCATTACGAAGTTAGCAACATTGTGTGCAAAAGAGGAGGTTGTTTCATTTTTGGGTATGATAGAATATTATGTGAAGTACAAAAAGAATTTGGCAAGTAAATCGAACAACATGAGGTTGTTACTTGGTAAAAAAATAGAGTTCAAATGGACTCAAGAATGTCAACATGAATTTGAGTGCATAAAAATGAATTGAAAGATGCACCAAATCTGTTCCTGGTTTTGAAACAATAGTAGTGACTGGTGCCTGTTCAAAAGGTTTGGGGGCAATATTGAAACAAAAGAAGGATGGTAAAGAGCAACTCATTGCATGTGCATCGAGAAAGTTTGAGAGGGACAGAGCTGAATTACTCAGTAGTGGAAAGGGAGGCATTGGCAATTTATTGGGCATTAAATACATTTCAGAATTATATATGGGGGAACTATTTTAAGCTGTGCTCTGATCATAAACCCCTTAAGGAAATTTTTCAAAAGAAATGTCTTGATTTCATATCCTCAAGGATAAGGCATTGGGTGGCTGTATTACAGGATTGTAATTTTACTGTTGAACAGTTACCCGGAGTTTTTCATTTGTCAGCATATTGTTTATCTCGTTTTGTTTCAAGAGAGGAGGAAGATAAGTTAGTTGAAGAAGTACAGGAGGATGATGTTGATGAAGTTACATTAGGAGCCATAACAGTAGAGGAATGGAAGGAGGATATTTTGAAGGACAATGAGTTGATGGAAATCATAAATAAAATACAGTCTGGATTAGCTCAGATAAAGACTTTGTCTAAGGTTTGGCAGGTGATATCTGATGAATTAGCAGTTGATAGGGACATGTTGTTGAGAGGAACAAAATGAATTCCACCCATAACGTTGAAGAGTAAGTTGATAGATGAAGCTCATCTAGGACATTTTGGAATTGTTAAAACTAAGGAGAGATTGGGAGCAAGTTTTTGGTGGCCAGGGATGGATTTAGGAATTGAACGATTAGTTAGAGAATGTGTGCAATGTAGGAACAGTGACAAAAGCTTGACACCACATACAATGCCTATGGTTTCTCGCAAGTCACTAGATAGCCCAGATAGCCCATGGCAAGATGTGGCCATTGATATTGTTGGTCCACTGGGAGGTGAGCACATTACTCCATATTTGATTGTCATGTTAGTCTTATACTCCAGGTGGGTGGAGGTCTTTTCTGTACGGGATGTTACCACGGATAGTGTGCTAAACACTCACAGGAAGTGTTTAAAAGAGAAAGTTTTTCCAACTCTCTTTTATCTGATAATGGTCCACAGTTTTGTTCAAAACATATGGCACATTTTTTAACATCATGTGGCATAGAACACAGAAGGAGTTCTATTTATCACCCTGAGACAAATGGAGCAGTAGAAAGATTCAATAGACTAATAAAAGAGAACATCTAATTATCCAGGGTAAATGTCTTAGATTGGAAAGAGGAGTTGCAGAAATGTATCACGGCTCATTGCATGAAACCACATTCCACGACTCGTAAGTCACCCTTTGAATTGTTTAAGGGTAGATCACCCAGTACTGTGTATTGTCCAGATTGGATGAATTGGTATAAAGGCATTAAATATAATGGTATTGGAGACTGGAGAAATTGAGAGGAGAGGTTGCAGCAAAAGAATAAAGAACATTTTGATGATAGGAAAAAAAACAAGCAGGTTGCAGTAGATGTAGGAGATTGGGTGCATGTGAAAGCTCCGGTGGTGCCATGTATTGGTCCAAGTATTCAACACCCACACAAGTGATAAAATGTTTTAAGAAGGCCATTATGGTGAAAGATGGAAGGATTTAGAATAAGAGCCAGGTTGTTGTACTCGGATAAAATATGGAAGAAAGAGGGAGCCTTACAGAAAAGAACAGAATTCAGTGTATTAAAAAGAATGTTCAAAATTCTCTTGAGAATCATTCATTTTTTTTACTGTCAAAAAGAAAAGATATTATAATTATACAATGCAAAATAATACATATAGCATTATAACATTTTATGGGAGAGAAAAACAAAAAGCAGAATGCAGTAATCTGTCATTAAATTAAATCAAAAGACAGAAAGCATGTAGGTAAGCAAACTAGTAGGCATGAATATAAGATCAAGATCCAAATCAGAAATCGTAATCCATAATCTACATTCTTGGTTGGCTCAGTGACCTTAATAGGCATTCATTTCATTTAGATATTTGCTTTGTTTGTTTTAAACATGATAGATAGCTTAAAGTGTTATTAGTCTAAGACCCCCCGTATAGATCTGTATTTTAGGAGAGCCCGAGCTCCCCTATTCTTAGCCAGAGCTTTCTCCCTTTCCCCAATTTCTCTGAGAGCTGACCACCATTCCATCTCAGTAGGAGGTTTGGTAGAGTTCCCTGCTCTAGCTATTACTAAACGTGCAGTAACAATCATTATAGACAGTAAGGGGGAATTCTGTCGTACACATTCTTCCTTATAACCTAGCATCCGTTCTGCAGTTGACAATCTTATATCCATAGCAAATCTGTCTGATATTGTCACCAAGATCTTATCCCAAAACCCCTTCAACAAGGGGCAAAGCACAAACATATGGATAATATCTGCCGCGTGTTGACCACATTTAGAGCAGTTCTGACGCGAGCCTTGCTGGGGTGTGCAACTTAAATTCCCAGTTGCAGACCATTGAGCATTTTTTTCAGGTGTATAATAGAGACAACACAATGTCCGAAATTGCTGAAGCTGAAGATTAGTAGAGTGTACCGAGCGGGAGATATAGTCAAAAGCCAGCTTTAGCCGATCACTTGTAATAGCCTCCCCCAAATTCTCACTCCATTTAAGTGCTAGTTTTTCGCATCCATCTGCTCTATTCTCACAAAGGATTTGATATTCTCTACTAATAGTAGCATATAGATTCTGGCCATAAATAAGTTCCCACATACTGGCCTCCTTAACCAGCCATATTCCTAGACTCCTAACCAAATGATCTTTAATTTGCAAATACTTTAAAAAAAAGGTTTGTGGGATATTAAATGTTATAGAAAGATTCTCAAATGATTTTAGGCCATTACAATCAAACAGTTGTCCCAGTGATTGTACGCCATGTTTAGCCCACTGAAGGGCAATACTATCTTGATAAATGCCAGGAAACATTGGATTACCCCACATAGGAAATCTACTATGGATTACAGGAAGAGAGAGTCTGAGTTCAATATTTTTCCATATATAAACCAAATCGCGTATCTTCTTAAACTTAACACGTTTAAAATAATTAGGATCATGGATACGATAGAGAAATGATTTGCTTTCGGCCCCTAGAATCAACCAATGCCAATACTGCACCATTTCAGGATGTATAGGACGCCGTAGACGGTCTACAAAAGCTGAGAGATAATAGGATTTAAGATCAGGTAAATCTAACCCTCCCTGATTATAAGGGAATTTCATTAATGCTATAGCCCTCCTTGCCTTCCGGTATCCCCAGATAAAACTACTAAAAATTCCATCTAATTTTTTAAAGAAAGCGTTCGGGATACGCAATGGAATTGACCTAAACAAATAATGAAATTTAGGAAGAATATTCATTTTGATAAGATTGCATCTGCCCAAGATGCTCAGAGGTAGCTTATGCCATGCTTTTAATTGTTTTTCAACTTTATTTAGTAAGAAAACATAATTCAGCGAATGTATTAGTTTAATATTAGAAGAAATTTGGACCCCTAGATAAGTAGCCTTCTCACAAACGCCTTCAATCAGATCATTCAATTGAAAATTAAGCAAAACTTGGGTTTTGCTACGGTTGAGCTTATAGCCGGAGAATTGACCAAACTTTTTTGCCTCCAGAGTGATTTGTTCTATATTCTCCTTAGTAAACACAGCTATATCGTCGGCATATGCCGTCAGTTTAAGGAGACGGTGCTCGATGTTGAGCGGGGAGATTGCCAGTAGTGTTCTGATAAATGGCTCAATATAAAGAGCGAATAAAAGAGGTGAGAGAGGGCAGCCCTGCCTTGTACCACGCCTTATAGGAAAAGGATTGGTATTAATATTACAATAAAGCAATTTTGCCTTCGGATCTTTATACATAGCAGTTATTAATTTTAGAACATTTTCTTTAACCCCACACGCCAAAAGTGTCGCCCAGAGATAGTCCCAGGCCACCCGGTCAAATGCTTTTTCAGCATCCAATAAAATCATGCTAAATTCGATTTTTAGTTTCTCAGCAGCATCAAAGGCAGCTATTGTTGTATTAACATGGGCAGTTGTGTCTCTCCCAGAGATAAAGCTGTGTTGTTGAGGAGAAACCAAATTTGTCATCATTTGGGCTAACCGGGTGGCCAATATCTTGGCAAACACCTTTGCATCTGTATTAATTAAAGAGATTGGGCGATATGAGGCTCGTTCTTCAGGATCTTTGCCTTTTAAAAAAAAAAAGATGATATTAGCAGTATTCCAAGAGGCTGGTACTTGACCCGAACTAGCAATTTGAGATATGACATTGCATAGTGCAGGAGCTAAGAGATTTTTAAAACGTTTATAGAACTCCGCTGGAAGAGCATCATCTCCTGCAGCTTTGCCTAAAGTAAGCCCTTTTATTGCGTCAGAGACCTCTTCCTCTGTAACCACTTGTTCTAAAGAAGTTGCATCTTCCTCCGTCAGATATGGAAGGTTGCTCTGATGTAAGTAATTCATCATATCAGATGGATCAATCAAATCCTGCGCTATATCTAGAGAGTATAGTTGTTGGTAAAAGATAGAAAATTGATTAGCTATCTCCACGGGTTCCTTAAAAAGAACCCAACCTTCCCCTTTTATAGCCTTAATTTTAATTTTTTGTTGGTTATCCCTAATTTGATAGGCCAGAACTTTCCCAATCCTGTCCCCGTACTCATATTGTAATGTCTTATGTCTCATATAACAGGATGCTGCTTTTTCCATTAGAAAGCTATTGACAATAGCCTTCTGCTCCAAAAGAAGTCGATACAAGTGATCTTAGTCTGCCTTTTGATAGTAAACTGCATCAGCATGTTCTACTTCGGCCCTAATAAGCTTTTGAAAAGCATCTTTGATCTGACCGCTCATTTGTCTATTCTGCTTATATATAAACTGCTGAATAGCTCCCCTAATATAAGCTTTCATCGCATCCCATACAATCAAAGATGAAGCAGAGCCAGTGTTATCTATGAAGAAGTCAGAGATTTGTTTCCCAATACAAATCCCAAACTCTTCACTCGTCACCAAATGTTTGGGAAACGTAAAAGTTCGAGCAGTTTTAGTAGAATGTTTTGCATAGAAAGAAAAAATTATAGGATTATGATCAGAGGTCATTTTGGGACATATCTCCATATCTGCAAGTGGTAATAAGGTTTCTGAAACCCAGGCCATATCTATTCTTGAATACTGGTGATGCGGTGCCGAATAATACGTATAACCGGGTTTATTTGAGTATAGGGTGCGCCACGCATCCTTTAAAGAATATAATCTAGCCAGTTCCAAGATGGAAGCTCTCACCTTCACCATTCTCAAAACTAGAGGTAGGCTAGTAGAGTCTACCCTATAAGAGATAACGCAATTAAAATCACCCATCAGTATCAGTTCCCCTTGCCAGGCAGCTAACTCTAGACACAGATTATCAAATATAGTAGGATCATCAGTGTTCGGGCCATATAAAACACAAAAAACATAGGAAGCACCATTAATTTCTATTTGCGCAATGGCCCACCTCCCTCTTTGATCTTCTAAAACTTTACGAACCTGACAAGGCAGTGATTTTGAGACTAAAATAGCCGTTCCTCTAATCGATATGCTTTGAGAAGCGCATACAGCTATCTCTAGGCCAAAATATTCCAAAAGTCGACGATCTTTATAGGCTAAGTGTGTTTCCGTCAATAGTACTACGTGAGGCTTGTATGTCTTAATCTCTTCCCGAACTAGTTGCCTTTTAGACCTTGCATTCAAGCCAGCAACATTCCAAGCTAAACATCTAATTAATGCCATATCTACTTAATATAAAACGCTGAGAGAGAAAAAAAAGAGTTCGCTAATACTCTCCCATATCCATATCAAAACAATCACTAATAACATTCCTCTTTTTGACTTTTCACCCCTTTTTTTAACACCCACCCTGCACTCACACACATTACTCTGTCTTCTTTAAGACCATACATTCTGTTTCCCACAGAAGGAATCATCCCCCCCTGAACAGCTGCCGTTAGTATGGCAGCTATCATCTCCCCTAACTCAGGCCCAGCCCCCAATGAACCCCCCTTGACCCACTTTACCCCACTTTCCCCTCCCGTTGTTAAATGCTGTTAGCCCATTTTCAGAAAGAAAAAGTGAATTCGCAGTAAATCAGATAATAATTCAGCATAGTTTCCATTTTGAGAAAGAAAAAAAAAAAGCATCCTGAAAAGCAAGAAGTTACTAGGAACACAGAGATAAGTCTCAAAATCCTAAATCATTAGTCTGAAACTAAAAGTTTAAGGCATATGGAATGAGGAAAAAGAGAATAGGAGTAAACCCCGGATCTCAAAAGCCCTTATTTAGCACCGGTGCAGTATGTGGTTTGCCACTTTGCCAATGCCTTCTTAGCTTCCATATCTGACAGAAAAAAAAAGACTGTCCATCTTTAACAACTTTCAGCTTAGCCGGTTCTTGTAAAAACACCTGAGCATCAACAGCCTTAAGTGGGTCAATTAATTGACGCAGTTTCCATCTCCTTTCCATAGTTACTTGTCTTAAGTCCGACCTGAAAAAAATTGACAAAGAGTCTACGTCGATTGGAGTATTAGGACGCGCTTTAAAAGATAGCGCTTGTCTCAGCAAAAAATTTCCAAAAAAGATCAGAATGGGGCGAGGATATCGAGCATTGGTTCTTTGCATAGAAAAGGGAAATCGGTGAGCCCTCTACACTTGACAATCCCAATCCCAGTCTGATAGGTCAGGAAAAGCCTTCTGAAGAAGTTGGACCACGAAGCCTCAAGGATCCGACCCCTCCTTTCCCTCCGGTATCCCAAACAGCCTTAAATTATTGCGCCTTTGTCTATTTTCAAGATCTTCGACCTTAGCCAAGCAACCATGGATCTGTTGTTCATGTAACTGAGCGACCTGTGCTACAGTAGTAACTATCTCCTCCACCTCAGCAACTCTGCCTTGTAGCTCCTTCACATCTTTGGCAACATTAGCTACTGTGTTTGTAACCTCATCGAGTGATAGCTTAATATTTAGATAATCCGTCCTAGCCTGTGCATAGTGTGCCTGTGCTTCCACACGCTGCTCTTGTAAAGATTGTAAAATTAGAACTAAGGAGGGCTCTACCCCTGTGGTCAGATTACTATCGCTAGCTACTATCGTTTCTATACTTGCCGTTATCAATGGCTGAGGGTTGCTGACTCGAGCCTCTTGAGGCAGGGGGAGTTGATCATTGCTGTCTATGCTACCACTTTCATGACTAATATTTGCAATAACTTGAGGTCTGATTGAACAAGTAGCAGACAAGCGCGAGATCATAGTACGAATCATTCAGATGAATACGGGAGAAGTATTCTCAAAAGTATCACTCCATCCTATCTTAAGGACTATGTTAAATAATATTTACTTCTTTGAGAAATATTGTCATTTGTGTAGTGATATTTATCTTGTGTAAATTCTGTAGGAAAATTTGCTATGCAGTTGAATACGTTCATCATTTGAAAAATGTGTAATGATGTTAACGCATTCAAACATGGATATGTTCTATGTAAGAGGGGAGAAGTGTGATATCTGGCTAAGGAAGGTTCTGATCTAACTAGTTCCACTGGACAGGGAACATGGAGTGTGGAAATTGATTCATGTGAGGGAGCGGTAGTTGCTGGTGCAGGACACAATGGATGAGGTGCATAATTAAATCCCACTTACTACATCTTCAACATGTGCTGTGTGTCTTACCAAAACGTTACACCAATGTCTGTAGCTCACTTAATTTGTCCTCACCAAACACATCTGTGTCCTTTTATCACAATATCAACACTACAGTGCTTAATTTGTGCAGATCGTTGGGAGTGGTTGGCACAAGCGCACATTTTCGGACACCAAGGTTGTTTTTTATCATGAGACTTTGACCAGCACAAGACAGAGAAAGGCAGAAAGCAAGGGCAACAGAGTCATAGGAAAGCACTGAGAAAAGAGAGGAAAATTAACTTGCAGAAGTAAGAGACAGGTAGAGTAGAATGGTGGAAGAAAGTGGAATAAGGTCAAACCAAGTCATGGTTGCCTTGGTACTGAGCAGCCCTGCATTCAACAACTCCAACCAATAACTGCTTAAAGAAAATCTGAGCCCTCGCACACGTTTAACGTGTGTGTGTGTGTATATATATATATCACTTAAAAAACCATAGGTTTCACACATGTTATAGTTAGCTGTACATTTCACTCGTAAAAAACCAATGAAATTCCACGTTATAGTTAGATCAGGTAACTATAACTTGCGCGCCCACAATAAACTGCTGATGACGTCACATAGTACATCACTCATGACATGGTCAGTGACATCACTCATGACATCAATGATGACATCTGAAATTACACATTGTGGATTGCGGTTGCGCAAGTTATAGTTACCTGATCTAACTATAACGTGGAATTTCATTGGTTTTTTACGAGTGAAATGTACAGCTAACTATAACGTGTGAAACTTATGGTTTTTTAAGTGAATTTGCAAGGTTTTGTAAATGATAATTCCTAACTATAACATGTGTGAAACCTATGGTTTTTTCAGTGAATTTGTACGGTTTTTTAAATGCTAAGTTATGTATTTTTTTTTTTTTTTTTTTCTGGTTTTTCACTATGCGCGCACCCTGCGCGCGCGCTGTGGTCGCTCGGTGCACTTCGCGCACCGAGCACCCACGTTGCGCAGTCCATGCCGTGCGCGCCTCGCCTTTTTTTACGCAGTAACATTTGTTTTTTGTTATATATATATATATATATTCACTGAATAAACAAAGGTTGCAGGGATGTTGTAGTTAGGAAATCAAGTAAAAAAACCTTAGAAATTCACTGAAAAAAACAAGGTTATTGGACGTTATACTTAAGTTCAGATTTTACGTGCACAAAACCGTAAGCACCAAACACGGCCCCTTGCACAGCTTTTGGCCGTGTGCGGCGGGGGTTTGCCAGCAGGTGTTTTTTTCCAACATGGAGAAAACACCCTTGCTTTGCCTTGGATAAGTTCAATAAGTTGGGAAGGCTTGTCCTTTGCAGAAGCAGAGCTTCAATTGGGACACCTGCTATGTTTATATTTGTAAGGGCATCCCAATGAGCTTTAATTTCTGTGAAATGTGCATCAGGGCCAGAACGGAACCTCACCTCCCTATTTATCCAACAGTAGTCCACAGTTTTGCTCAAAATGTCTTCCCAACTAGAGTATTTTCTACTGGTTAATAAGTAAATGCTAACTCAATGGGTAAATGCCTATTGCATATTCTACACTACAGCTGTATAATGGACAAGAAGGAAATTTCTCCGGTGACGTTCTGTGCATTTAGTTTCGGCACCGTGATTGTTCCTCAAGTGTCTTCTTCCATAAATCTGTTATGATATGAATTCTCCTATGGAGAAGATGACGAGACTACTAAGACGTGAATCTCCACCAAACAAGGGTACTTCCTGTTAACTATATAAAGCAAGTGCTTCTTTGTTTGGTGGAGATGTCCTCATATTCCTCTGCATCAAGAACGAGTCACCAAAATCGGTGGGAAACCCGCCGGGGGGCCTTTTGGTGAGTTGTTAATCATCCTGTTACATGGAGACTCCGGCGAACATTGTCAGGGATTGATTTCTGAACCAGCCCGTCTCGTTGTTCTGGACTACAACTCCTATCAGGCGGTGCACCGCTTCTGGCACATGTGATGAGGTGTTTCCGTCAACGGCGCAGTAATTTAGGGAAGCCCGGGCAGAGGACTGATGACAATTATTCTTTCTGCAGGCTGGCGAAGACGGACGTTTTCCCTGTTGTTCCTTGGTCCGTAGCGGTGTGGTAAGGGTGCTCTGGCACCAGTATTGGGTTACCATTCGGTATATAACATGTTTTGTGGGGTAATTACTTTACCTCTGAAACGTAATTACTAGTACTTGTCATGTGCATGGATTTCCGATTTCGCCCATAAGTGCAGCTCGTACGGCCGTGTTGGCAACGGCCCGAGTTCCTACATTTTAACATTCTCAAAATTACAAACCGTGATGGAAACGGTTGGTGACAACACTGTGAGATTCATTTATTGCCTCTTGGCCATGACGGAAAGGGCTTGTGAGGAGTTCTGTTCTGGGGAACTTACTATACGCCGAAGCCGTGTTGAGAAACAGCAATTGTATGGTTTCTGAGGTCGCAAGGTGATGAAGCCGTGTTGAGAAACAGCAAGGAGTTTTTTTGGTTACAGTATATGGAAATCGCAGTGGCATTTGGGTCTGGATGAAAGGCAGCAGCAAACTGTTCTAGAGGTCCTTTGCTTGTTACTTTATTTCAATTCATCTCAATTTATTCTTGAAAGCTCTGGCTCAATGATGTATTTTGCAAATATACAGTGAAAATTGCGGTTATGAATCAAGCATATATTGATTCCTTATTTTTCTCATTTGTCTTGTAGTAATAGGGGTGGGGCATATGCATCTTTAAAGCAAACCCCTGTGAAGGAGATTCAAGCATATAAACTTTGGGTATTTTAGACTGTGTTTTTATAGTTTAATCATTTCAGAACAGCCTTGTCTAGTACTTATTTCCCTCTTTGTTTTTATCAGAATTTGTACACGGTGCTTGGCTTATTTGGACTCAGGAAAAAGAGTCACTACCTTCCTATAGTTGCTAGGAAGACACAGCGTTGTTCTTTTCTTTTACAGGAACTGATTAAGGTATAGAATAGTCATATAGATACATACGAGCTTGTTCTAATTGTATGTTCTCTTCACAGGTCTCCCTCCCCGCTGTCCCCATCCTTTCCATCCCTCGCTTGATCAAATCAAGATTCTGTGCTTTAAGAGCATTCAGAATTGAGGCGATCAAGAGGTGGACCCCTTGTTTGCATTGAACAAACTCCGAGGTACCAGCAGATCTATGTGTGAGGCTATCAGAGCTCACAGAATAACCGGCCTTAATATACTCACTTCCCAGTTGGTTCGGGGCACAGAATGTCCACCCTAGATGACGTACTTGCTGCGTTGCAAGTAGTGCACACTGAATTAGCAGCATCACGAGCTGAGACAGCAGCTTTACAGGAACGGGTGGAGAGAATGCAAAGAAACCCATTTAATGTAACAAGGTATAGAAGAGAAGGGGGGTTTTCTTGGGCTGTGGGCAAGTCTTCTTCACAAACCACACCCATGACAGTGCAGATACCGACACCCATTCCTTTAGCTGCCCGAACGTTTTCATGGAGATGGAAACAAGGTACAGATGTTCCTTACACAAATTCTGCTTTATTTCACTTGTCGTCCTAAAGTATTTAACAGGAATCAGGCAAGAGTAGGCTTTTTGATCTCTTATTTGGCAGGAGATGCTGCTCATTGGGCAGTTCCTTTAGTGAGGAGAGATGACCCATTGTTGTATGATTGGGAAGGATTCAAGGAAGAGTTCTAATGCATTTTTGACCGCAGAGCTAATTCTATTTCTGTGGATAGAGAGTTGTTAGACCTCAAAAAAGGTGATAGAGATCCATTGGTTTATGTTAATACATTTCAGAGGTTGGTGGCGGAAACAAATTGGCCAGAAGAGAAGCAGGCCGCCATCTTCCACCACAGACTCAAAGATGAGTTGAAAGATGTGATTGCCCAGATAGATCCCCAACCTAAAACATGCACAGATCTTGTTAATCTAGCAATGCGTTTAGACTATCGCGTAAATGAGGGAAGAGGGGATAAGAAGAAAAATGATCTCCCCCCTACTAAATACGAAAGACCTCGCTATCCGGTAGTGTCATCTGGTTCAGTATCTGAACCAATGGAAATAGGGACAGTAAGGATTGCTTAACCAAACCCAGGAATAAAGAAGGCAGTTATGTAAGAGCAGCCACCTTAGCAGTACAAAAACCGGAAAACTGAAAGCCCCAGGGATTAGGGAAGGAAATGCCAAGGGCCATGAAGAAATACCTTCTGTAATAGTGAAGAAAGATCACTTTTATATTGAGATCCAGTTCATCATAAACACTGTTCCTCAAGTCGTACATGCGCTCTTAGACTCAGGAGCTACCGGGATATTTATTGACTGTGACTTAGTTCACGAATTGGGAATCTCACAGGTTGCTAAAGAGCAAGTAGAAACCGTCCTGACAGTATTTGGCAGCAATCTTACATCAGGTCCCATTTGTGTTTTCAAACCTCTGAAATAGATGTTCTCTGTCAGAACGACCATAGAGAAGTTCTGTCGTTCAACATCATTAAGGCACCATTATATGGGTTAATTCTGGGATTGACTTGGTTAACGAAACATAACCCTGCCATTGATTGGAAGGCCAGAAGTATACAATTCAACTCTACTTTCTGTGACCAGGTTTGCCACTCTTGTTTGGTAAGTCCTGTTCAATACCTGCCGAAGGGTCATGCCATTGCTACAGCTGCTGAAAAGGAAATTGAGTTGTCAGAGATATACCATGAATTTAGGGATGTGTTCAGTGAAACACAGGCCGAGACACTCCCTCCACATCGGCAGTACGATTGCTAAACTGATTTGGTCCCTGGGGCTATCATTCCTTGTGGTAGGATTAACGTGTTATCAGAAACAGAAAAAGAACACCTATGAGAGCAAATGGGTTCATCAGACCTTCCAAATCTCCTGCAGCTTCTCCGCTTTTCTTAATTCCTAAGGCAAATGGAGAGCTAAGAACTTGTATTGACTTTCGTGCCTCAAATTAGGTCACCATTAAAAACAGTTACCCTCTTCCTTTGATTTCAGTACTTTTAGACAAGGTTAAGAGGGCAGTAATCTTCACCAAGTTAGACCTCCGTGGAGCTTATCATCTTGTCCGCATGAGACAAGGTGATGAGTGGAAACCCACTTTTCACACCAGATATGGATTGTTTGAGTATCAGGTGATGTCTTTTGGGCTTTGTAATGCCCCTACTGCATTTTAATATTTCCTCAATGATGTATTGAGGGAATTTCTGGATTTGTTTCCCATCGTCTACATAGATGACATTTTGGTTTAGTTCACAGCCAGCATGTAAGGAGGGTGTTAACAGCTCTAAGACTTAAACACCTTTTCTGCAAACTCAGCAAAGGAGAGTTTCATGTTGCTCAAGTCGAGTTTTTAGGGGGCATGTTGTCAACACAAGTGCAAACGATGGCTGAAAGAAAGATCAGGGCAGTTCATAATTGGCTTATCCCTGCGACTGTACGTGATGTTCAATCCTTTCTGGGTTTCGCAAACTTTTATTGCAGGTTCATCAATCAGTTTTCTAATGTGGTTGACCCGATAACAAGGTTGCTTAGAAAGAAGGTACATTTTTGCTGGACCCCTGAAGCTCATCAAGCCTTCAATCACTTGAAAGAGGCTTTTAATTCAGCTCCCATTATAGCTCACCCTGATCCAGAAATACCTTATTTGGTGGAAGCAAATGCTTCAGAAGTAGCTATTGGAGCAGTTCTCTCTCAAAGAAATACAAGAGAACGGTTTATTGCATCCCATAGCTTTTATGTCAAGAAAGTTGAGTGAGTCAGCAATCAATTACACCATCGCAGAAAAATAGCTCCTGGCTAAACAAGATGCTTTTAAGGAATGGAGACATTACCTTATGGGAGCAAAACACCTGACCACGGTCTATACAGATCACAGGAACTTACAGTTCATGACATCTGCCCTTCTCTTATCCCCAAGACAATTAGGGTGAATGTTGTTCTTTGAGGAATTCCAGTTTATTCTCACCTATAGGCCAGGGAGTGAAAATCAAAAGGCTGACGACCTATCAAGACAGGAAATTACACATTTCAAGAACAAATCCCCCATGCCATTATCCATCTCCAGAAGGCTTTGGGTGTGTTGCAAACCAACCAGTTCTTAGATAAAGCAGCCAAAGTCATCAAGGTTCCTATGTGGAGAAAGTGGTTGGCTGACAACGAAGATTGGAAACTAAGAGAAGGACTGCCCATGAAAGGGACACAGCTATTAGTTCCTATGAAAGAACTTCAGAAGGAAGTCATGACTTGGTTTCATTCCGCACCAGCTGCAGGGCATAATGGCATAGAAAAGACCAAGGAAATAACACAAAGACAATTCTGGGGGCCCTCTATTCAGAAATATGTGCTTAATATGATCCGTCAGTGTGACATATGCATGCAGATGAAACCTGACCGAGGAAGACCTTATGTACTGCTCCGTACATTGCCTACTCCTTGGTTACCTTGGGAACAAATCTCCTTAGATTTCATAGTAGGGTTGCCTAAAGACAAGGGTTGCACGACTATTCTTGTGGTGATTAACTGTTTATCTAAAATGGGCCATTTTATCGCGTGTACCAATACCCCAACATCAGGACAAGTAGCACAACTGTTACTCAAACATATAGTAAGGTTGCATGGCCTTCCTAGGATCATCATTTCAGACAGAGAAACACAATTCACGGCCCAGTTCTGGAAGGTTTGGTGCTTCGCCTTACAAATCTCTTCAAACACATCTACAAGTTTCCATCCGCAGACAGATGGACAGACCGAAAGACTAAATCGGACTCTGAAACACTACTTGAAATGTTATCTTCAAAACAACATTGAGGCCTGGGTGGAATGGCTATGGATAGTAGCTTACAACAGCGCACAACATAGCACCACTAAGTTAGCACCTTTTTTGTTACCTATGGTTTTCATCCTCGTTTCTTACCTTTGTTACATCCAGAAGAAGGAAAAAAGGTGCCGGAAGTTCAGTCAAGGGTAAAACACATACAAAATGTATTGAAAATCCCACAAAGCAATATCAAAGAAGCTAAGGTCAGGTATAAAAAGCAAGCTGATAAACATCGAAGACCTCAACCTCAGTATAAGGTAGGAGATGGGGTTTGGTTGTCAACAAGAAATATAAGCTTCAGGAGATATAGTATCTTCAATCTGCGATATATCTGACCTTACAAAATCATTAAGGTGATAAATCCTGTTGTGGTAAAGCTTGCATTACCCACACATATGAAGATACATCCCGTGTTTCATGTTTCATTGGTTAAGCCAGGATATACTCCTGTGCGGAACCCACAGCTCCAATATGGGTCGATCAGGAACAGGAATATGACGTACTGGCAATAGTAGACTCAAAGAAAAGAGGGAACAGAATGTGGTATCATGTCTCATGGAAGGGCTATGGACCTGAAGAAACTCTTGGGAACCAGCTGCTGGTGTGCATGCACCGTAACTGGTGAAAAAGTTCCACACATTGAATCCCATTAAACCTAAACCTAAACCCTGACAATGTTCCCTTGGGAGGGATGTACAGTTACATGGAGACTCTGGCGAACATTGTGAGGGATTGATTCCTGAACTAGCCAGTCTCATTGTTCTGGACCACAACTTCCATCAGGCGGTGCACAGCTTCCGGCACATGTGATGAGGTGTTTCCGGCAACGGGCCAGGAATTTAGGGAAGCCCGGGCAGAGAATTGATGCCAATTATTCTTTCTGCAGGCTGGCGAAGACGGATGTTTTCCCTGTTGTTCCTTGGTCGGTAGCGGTGTGGTAAGGGTGCTCTGGCACCAGTATTGGGTTAAAAAAAAACATCCAGAACCGGGAGTGGAAGGTCCAAGGGAAGGTTTAAGACGGGCACAGATAATTTCCCCAATACAACTTTAACAAAACACCTAGTCATCTGCGGGTCTAACAGGCTTTAGAAAACACTTGAAATATAGAACACAAGCAAAAGGCTATCAATCATACTTAGTGAGAATCCTTTATTAAAGACAAAATCCCATCACCCACTGAGGTGGCATGCTTCATCTTCTGGGATTTCTCCTCTTGGCTAAGACACCTTGTGTAGCCAAGGGCTACAACCCCCTCACTGTGAGGGAGGAGCACAGGGATGTTTTCAGATACTACTCTTGCATAGGATCTACTAAAATCCAACAGATGTAAAGCACTCTAATACTGGAGTGATGGGCGCAGTGCAAAAAGTGATATATGTTCTCAAACTAACGACCAAGAGAAACAAGGCTTTATTAGTTAACTCTTGGGGTCAGGGTTAAAAACAGTGCATGTGCAGCTTGAAAAAATAACTTAATCTGTCCAAAAAAACAGGTCTACGTGTTTCGGCCAGTGTGACCTCAGAGGTGTTGTGCCCTTCCTCAGGACCTTGATGTTCATATGCTACAGCGTAACGAAGTGAGAAAGTGAAAAAGATATATATGAAAAAGTGTAGTTTGGAACAAATACAACCTACATCACCAGTAGTCTTTCTTTTGGGTAGATTATGATGTACTGGTGAAACTCGTGGATTACGAGTAATAGGCCTCACCTCACCTGGCAACAGCTCAGGGCGGGAAGCACCGCTCTATCCGTCGGTACCCCAGGCTTCCGAAGGCAGCCTATCTCTCTCTCTCTCTCTATATATATATATATATATATATATATATATATATATATATATATATATTCACTGAAAAAACCACAGGTTTCAGGGGCGTTATAGTTAGTTGGATATTTCACTCGTACAAAACCAGTAAAATTCCCTGATTATAGTTAGTGCATCTAACTATAGCTCGCGCCCCCGCAATGCACTGCTGATGACATCACATATTACATCACTCATGACATGGTCAGTGGCATCACTGATGAGATCACTGATGACATCACTGATGACACCATCCATGTGATAATTTCATGCATCTTCTCACACCCTAATATAACTTTAGATACACCCACTCTAAATTACAGCCGTTCTCAAAACCATAGACACTCCAACACCAATAACTACATACCCACTCACTGATTCTTTGGTCTACACACACATCCCTTCAGTCACCCGTACAGTCACTCATACTTATGGTCACTCAGTACAGGACTAACATATGCACTCGTACACCTATATAGACACTCACACACTGCCACTCATCCATAGAGGTACTCACACACTAAGTCAGTCATGCAAATAATTAATCACACTCCCATTTACTCACCTATACAGTTATACACACACCAGCTCACTTACTCATACAAATACTAGCACATACTTATGCACCTATACAATCACTGATACAAGCTTACACTCATCCATACAGCTACTCTCATAATCACAAACTCTCACTTATAGCCATTTATATTCTCTAACAGACATATATACTGCCTTTCATATATGTAGATACTCAAACACGTACCAGTGAGATATACATTCACTCACTAACACAGCCATACACACACTCACCCACCCATACAGTCCATCACAGATGCACTCTTCAAACCATGCACCCAGTGAATCAGCCACTCACACATCTAGGCACAGAGTCACACACACCCTACCCACACACACACTCAGGCACCCATACAGATACTCAGACAACCAATCAATAACTCATATAGACACTCATGTAGTTATTCACAAACCCATGCAGCCGCTTACACACCAACAGACAGATGGATACCGATATTCACACAGTTTAGTCACTAACACATGCATTCAGTAAAATACATTTAATCACTCACTTATAGAGTCAGTCACGCACCTACTAAATCATCCATTCAGATACTTATACACCCACTCATTGTTCAATATGCCTTTCCCTATATATATTAAACATATTTAAACTTTACAGAAACACACAGTCACTAGATGATGTCATCAGTGATGTGATCAGTGATGTCATTTGAGATATAATCAGTGATGTTATGAGTGATGTCACAGACCATGTCATGAGTGATGTAATATGTGACGTCATCAGCAGTGCATTGCAGGGGCGTGAGTTATTGTTAGCTGAACTAACTATAACGGTGTAATTTCATTAGTTTTCTACAAGTGAAATGTACAACTAACTATAATGCCCCTGAAAGCTATGGTTTTTTCAGTGAAAATATATATGTATGCTGGCTGAAAGTATGGAATAAGGCACTCGAAATTGAAAAAAGACTTGGTTGTGTGGTGGTCTGTTCCTGCTCTTGTCTTTTATAGATATATATATTCACTGAAAAAACCATAGGTTTCACGCATGTTATAGTTAGCTGGACATTTTACTGATAAAAAACCAATGAAATTCCCCCGTTATAGTTACTGTAGGCAACTATAACTCACGCGACCGTAATCCTCTGCTGATGCTAATACTGTATTTAGACACTTATTTGCCCATGTCTTCTTCCATTAAATTTTAGCTATACATATATTACAAATATTTTTTTTTCATAAAGACACATATGTCATCAGCAGAGGATTACGGTCGCGTGAGTTATAGTTGCCTACAGTAACTATAACGGGGGAATTTCATTGGTTTTTTATCAGTAAAATGTCCAGCTAACTATAACATGTGTGAAACCTATGGTTTTTTCTGTGAATTTGCAAGGTTTTTTAA
Source organism: Triturus cristatus (assembly GCF_964204655.1). Classification (NCBI taxonomy): domain Eukaryota; kingdom Metazoa; phylum Chordata; class Amphibia; order Caudata; family Salamandridae; genus Triturus; species Triturus cristatus. Next base: position 430,961,683 of record NC_140593.1, read on the forward strand.
ATGCTAATTCCTAACTATAACGTGTGTGAAACCTATGGTTTTTTCAGTGAATTTGTACGGTTTTTTAAATGCTAAGTTACTTTACGCCATTCGTGGCGTGCGCGCCCACTTAACGCAGTTCGTTCCGTGCGCGCACGGTGCGCGCACAGTGAGCACGCGGCGCGCTTCGCGCACCGCGTGCCCACGTTACGCAAGATGGGCAATGAACGCACGATGCGCTTCGCGCACCGTGCGCACATGGAGGACATATGATAAGCATCGTTGTGACAGGTAAAATATATGTTTTGCTTTGCTGTTATAAGCCGTACACAAATGGTGCCCTTCGGGCACCATTTGCACACGGGATGGGGAAAGTGTGGATATTTTTTTTTTTTTGTATTATCTATTACCATACGCGTACGGTAAGCGCAATCGGCGAAATTTTCGAAAAAATTAAAATTGCCTTTTTTCACTTGGGGGATCGTTGGGCACTCCCTCAACATGGCTAGGTGCTTGGGAGCTGTCTAAACATCCCCTTTACATGTTTTTGCCCTTTGTTTTTCAATCCCCTGTCAGAGTGCGAGAGAGAAAATGGCGGCCGCCGCTTCCTGGTTTCGACCGATTCGAATGTTTACTAAGATCTAACAGCCAATCAGAATCGCGCTCGCGCACGTCACCGTACGCGTACGGTAAGCGCACCGTAAGCGCACCGTAAGCTGGCTCAGATATATATATTGATTTAAAGGCTATTTTCTCAGAATCTACTGAACAGATTTACACCAAACCTACAAAAGGCACTTCCTTGACCGGAGGACTACCTCTCTGCCAAATTTCATTTAACTCTGTTCAGCCGTTCGGGCTGTAGCTGTGTCTAAAGGTCCTATGGAAAAATGCATGGGAAAAACGCGTTTTGGGACCCCCCTTTTATCTCAGCCCCCGCTTGACGAATCCCCCCGAGACTTTCAGGGTAGGAGCAGATTTTGAAAAATTCGCGAGGATTCGTCGACCGGCGCCAAAGTTATTCAAAATAGAATGTTGCGGATTTTCTATGGAAACGTGGTCCTAACTATAACTACCTACTGGCGACCGCCAGTAGGTAATATATATATATATATATATATATATATATATATTACCTACTGTATTGTGTTGGAATTTAAACATATAACTGGCCCTTTTGTTCGCATGTTTTGCAAGCATTATGCTTATGTCATGATTTTGGTGGCAACATCATCGCATAGTCTGTCTTCATGCTCTATGGTTCACTAACACTGTATAAAAAAAGGAAAAAAAAGCCACAGGCATGTCATGTGATCAAGGGCTTACGGGCCCGAAACGCGTCATGGCGGCATCTACTGCGGGTAATAAAAGTAATTAAGCACAAGTTGGTGTCCGTTTCCTGCTTTCGGAAGGTCCAGCAGCACGATTCTTCCGAATTAGTTGGATTTCGAGGATATATATATATATATATATATATATATATATATATATCTCACTCTATCTCTCTATATCTCTTTCTTGGTGGTTTGCCTCCTCCACTACAAAGTCAATGTTCAGGGCCTACTTCCAGCCTTTTGTCCATGCTGTCTCTTCCACAGAGCCCTCACAATGAGCATCTCTCTCTTGCCTTCCAGAGGTGATGAGCAGAGTTTGTCTTTTCTATCTTTTGCCCATGTGAAAAGTCGCTGCCTTTTTTTAAATTGAGTAAGTCTTTGCATCTAGAGAGTATTTAGTCACTCTTCTTCAAATCAAATTTCAATATTAATACCGCTCTCATCATAACTTCTCAACCTATGATTTCATCCCCACAGTTTCAGCTACAGAAATATCTATCATCCCCATCTATCATTATTAAAAGTAAGAGAATCACTGATATCATCTCATCTTTATTGCTCTATATACAATCCACACAAATTAAAAACAAGTCAGTGGCTATTTACATTTTCATCACCTTTTTCTATCAAATACCATTTAGTACACCGCATATCTATGAAAATATTTAAAAAAATAAAATACTATTCCAGGCACCACTCCTCATTCACACATATTTACTGAATACGTACTGGTAAGGGGAGGCAAAAACACCAAGCAATTTGAATTTCATCCAGTAGTACCATCTCCTTTCCAGACAATTCTTCAGCAATTATCAACTTTGTACACAACATTTTGGCTCATTATATGTTGTCTTCATCATGTTGTATATGGATTATGGCCTAATAGACAGGAGGGGATTCAGAGATATGAAGGGGTACATGGGATGAAGGAGATTCATGGACCTAATATGAGCGTCCGGAGAAGAATGAGTGAGTTTCAGTGGAATAATGGAATTTTCAGTCCTGATCAATGTTACTGGCCATTCAAGCAATACAAGGCTTTCTTTACCATGAAGTTCTCCCTGTGGAAGTAAAAAAAATCGGTGCTTCAAAAAAGGTTGCAATTCGCAAATGTGGCTCACTTTTTGTTTGGATTCCCGTACCTATTTCTGGTCACAATCGGGCCCAGCACAGATCCAGTATACTTCTACAGCACCAAACCACACAATATTCTTTAAGGTAGACTCAATCATGGTAGAGTTTTGGCATTCTCAAAAAGATGACTCTTTAATCTGTTCATAAAACATCTTAACCCCTTCAGCGCGGCGCGGATTACCGTGCTGTGCTGAAGGGTTCGTGCGCGGGCGGGACCATGACGGAGCAGTTCCGTCATCCGCACAGCGCAACCGATGCGCATGACGGAACCGCTCCGTCATGCGCATCGAAGGGGTTAAACCTTTTACCAGCCCCCACAAGCTGGAGTGACTTGCCATCTAGCGTACTCCATTAACAGTACCACAGTCAATACACTTCTATTTTAGGAGTACCATTTGAATCTTGTCACCCAGTGTGCCAGGCACTTCAGATGAACAGCAATGTGAAAAAATATATAATTTAGTATTTTGTTTTGCTGGTAACAGGCAACCAGCAAAGCTTAATCTGTGCTAAATTTTACATGGGTTAATAAAAAATGAGTGCAGGAGTTGTTTGGACTTCTACGCACTCTCCGTAGGCTATTTTGGGGGATCCCAGTAACACTGCGAAGGAACATTCTTTAAGCTTGATTATGAGTAGGCTAGACTATGGGAATACATTATATGTCAGCATGTCGGATTATTTGTTCACGCGTCTTCAGTCTATCCAAAATGCGGTGGCAAGATTGATTTGTAAAAGGCCTATCAGGAGCTCTGCTTCGACCTGCCTTAAATCTTTTCACTGGCTTCCAGTCCATAACAGAGCTATTTTTACGTTACTTTGTCACACTCACATATCACTTTAGGACAACGGTCCAGCAATTCTATGTAATAGATTTACTTTCGATAAGCCAGCGTGGTATCTCCGTTCCACTTACAGGCTTTGATATATAGGAGGCAAATTAAGAAATACAGAATAGGTGGTAGCTCCTTTAATTTTTTGGCAGATGCTCACTGGAATAATCTGCCCCCGAATTTACATTTGAAGTCGGATTTGTTAGTCTTTCAGAGAATGTTGAAGACTTGTTTATATCCGCTCTAATGACTTTTGCGAAGGCTGGAGCTGGGTGAGAATGAGGTCTAGCACCGAGATATCCCTTAGGAGATGAGGGTACACTTTATAAATACCAAAAATAGATATTAATAAATGGTAAGTACAGGTAAATAGGTTTGTGGGTTGGTTTCAGGGATAGAAAGACGTTTTTAGACCTAAAGGAAGGGTCGGGTCTAGGGGCTGAAAGAGGGATTTGAGAGGATTTAACACTCAAAAGGAAAAGATAAGGATCGGAGATGGTGGGGTTTTACTTTTCACTCAAAAATTGTGGAATGAGCTTTTTATTTGAGTTTTGGGGTAATTTAATTTGGGGGTTTGCGGTGGGTTATTTTTGGGAGGGTGTGGGAAAGTATTTAAATTATTTAAATTTTTTAATTAAATATGTACATTACCTTTTAGAAACGGTATGCAAGGATGATGGGGGTCATGGGTGGAGAATATTTTTTTGGGATAACTATTAATGGGTTTTGAGTTTTCATTCTGTTACTGGGTAATTTAATTTGATGGTTCAGGTTTGGGTATTAATTTTTCTGGGGGTGTGTTTATTGTTTTTTTTAAATTTTGAAATAAATTCATACATAATAAAGGACGTAGGAGGGGTATAATTTAATTTTTAGGTAACTCATTTTGGGGTAGGGTTTTATTTGTGTTATAAGGCAATTTAATTTGGATATCTGTGTTTCTTTTGAATGATTATTGCTTTTAATTTTAAAAATGTTAGTTTATTTTAATATACTTCCTTTGTCAAGGCGGGGAAAATGCCCGGAAACTACATGTTCACTGCACAACACATAATATAAAATACATTTTATATTAATAATTTTAAAACAAATTCAATAAAACTCCACACATTAATTGTATTTATATTTTTTATTAAAATAAATATTTGTAAATAGTATTACTTTAATTTAAAAATGTATATCTTTTTTATCTATTTTATTTAAATATTATTTGTAAAATCCAATTTAAAACCAGTTATTACCATTTTTTCCCTATGGTTTCCCATTGTTGACTATGGAGCACATTGGGTCTTATTACAATGTCGGGCGGACATATCGGTATGTGAACCGCCCGAGCCTGTGTCGGTCGTTCCCCATACCTTATTACAAGGCGACCGCACATGGTGGGGTTGCATACTCCCATTTCCCTATGAGAGCTTGTTCTGCGGCCGTAAACCGGCAGTAGCACAAGCTCCCATAGAGAAATGGGAGTTTGTGCAAATCTCTGTACCATGTGGCAGGCACCTCACGGTGCCAGCCACACGGTGCAGGAATTTACAGGGTGGCACCATATGTGCCCCCTCAGCCCCAACCAGAGGCCGCAGGGAGAATGGGGCCCTGCTAGGGGCTCCTAAAATCGCTTTCTGACAGACTTTCAATGTCGGAAAGCCCGGCATGGAAAGCCTGTCAGAAACCGACTTTGCAATACTGACGGCGGAAACGCCGTCCTATAGGGATTACATACCTGATCCAACTGTCTGACGGGCTCCTTGAGGCCGTCGGAATCCAGCTGGAATGACCGGGTGGTTTCACTTTTGACCGCCGACATTGTAATGCGGAGGTCAAAAGTGAAACCTACGATCTGAGTCGGAAAGCCTCCCATCCGTGGTTGGAGGCTTTACGACTTACATTGTAATGAGGCTCATTGTCTTCTATTTCATTTAAACAAGCATACAATTGTTTTAACCTTTTCCAGGATGTTTATATGCTCAGTCGGTGGAGCATTGCGGTCGAGGAAGGAGGTATGTGGTAGCATCAAACTGACAGGAACCTTATTTTTTTAACTGCTAACGCTGAACTGTACATTTATTTTAGGGGAGAGTAGGGAGGTCATTTTAGTTTGTATGTTTTTCTTTACATTTTCCATTGTAAGCGGCACAATGGCCCGGCGGGTGGAAGAGAGCACGGAACACACACAGTAGTGGCTTTTCAGGGTTTTTCTTATATTGTTTGGCCGTCTCTTATGGGTACGTCCTTTTATCAGTCCCATAGATCTGGTGAAATGTTCATAAAAGTAAAGGGCTGTGTCCAACAAATGAAAACAAACAACAACAAAAAGGGTTGGGGATCTACGTGCCACCACCACCACAAGTTGTGTAGGGAAAGGGGACAGGAAAAATACTGGGTTACAGGGGATCCGTGACCGGGAAGTGCGTCCAAACCACACATGTCCTAACACCCTTCAAAACCCCACCACCCCCACCAAAACGATACCTTTAACGCTACTTGCCTTGGGCCACGACCAAGGATCAGGGCCGTGGCGGAGGGCCCCGGGGCATCCTCTCCCTTCCCTGGGCCGCCGGGCTTGTCCACAGTGTATGCTGTAACCGATGTCTTCGAGCTCCCGTCTCCCGCTCCGCTGGGCTCCTCTCCCGAGTCCTCCCACTCTCCACTCTTCGGCGTTTTCTCCTCTGAGCTCCTCTCCCGAGTCCTCTCTCGATCCTTCTCGCGCTCCACTCTTCGGCTTCACCTTCCTTGCTCCTCCGTCTTTCCCGCTACCCCTCGCTGTGTACGAAACTCCGCCCTTATGTGTGCCTGCTCGTGACGACATCCAGACATCGTCTCTCCCCAGCGCCACTAAACCGCAGGGTTTTTCCGGTCTTTCTTTAGTGTCCTGGCCCGAGTTGTTCCTCTTCCGGTCCGGCGTTTCCCCAACATCCTCACATTCATACTTTTCTTCTCTACTTTTTTTTAATTATTTTTGTGTTTTATTGCGTTTGTTCCCCAAGGTTATAGCAAATATCCATTCTTCTGTATTAATTTCTTTGGGGGGGGGGGTCCTCAACTGTAGGCAAATGTACGTATAAAACCTGACTGATATGTACCCCTCCTCTCCTTTTTCTATTTTTACGTTGTTGTATTAGAAGTACATTTGTTTTGGGGTTTTATAGGGGTTGTCCATGTGGATGGTATGCCAAAGAATTGCTGCGTCTTTTTAAACACCATTTTCCAAAATACAGGCAATATTGTTGGTCATTTAAAGTAAAAGCAGGCCTTCAATTTTAATTTGGTGTTTCTTTTTATTTTTTGGGTCAAGTTTTCCTGCAGTAGTATTTTTTGAAGATAGCATTGCTTATTATTTTTCAGGTTTTGCATGGTTAGGTCTATGGATTGTTTATTTCTGATTCAAATTACCTTGGAGTGAAGGTGGAAGGTGTTCAGGCATATTACCTCCATTCGTTCAATGAAGATAGCTGAAGCTAAGGTTTTTTTAAAACACCTGTTGAAATGTATTTACATTTTCTGTACTGTATATTGTATTTAAATTGCTTTCTAAGGGGTAAGTGGAAAGGTTTGCAATATTTAGCCAACTACATGTTTTCCTATAGGCAAAGACAGGGAAGTAAAGAAAGTTAATATGGGTTTATATGTATTAGTAAAGTTCAGTTTCATGGTAACAGTAAAGTATGCAAGCCTTTATTCCAGGTAGACAGAACATGCCAATTTGCTGAACTTTTGAAATGAGTTGTTCATTCTCTTAAGTGTGTTAACTTCCCTGTGTTACAGACTATCTGAAAAAGATTGTGCTTAACATATTTCCTTGAAACATTGCTACTTTAAAAAAAAAAAATCAGGGAATAGTAGACAGTAGATTGCGCTTTCCAAATAGAGGAAGAGAGGTAGTTATGCGACCCCTCAGTGGCAAGGTTCATTTTTGATTCTCCTTCTAGACAGGAGAATTAGCAGTTCCACCTATCAATGTGAATTCATAGTACTCTTCTTTGACCCGACCTATTTAGATCACCATTCCATGTTTCTTCAAAAAACATTTGGAATGGTACCAATTTTCATTCATTTCCAGTGTTACAGAATTAATAAGTACCTGTTTCTGAGGGTTGTTGTAGTGAAGAAAAGGGTAATGACTGAAGATCTGGGTTAGTTCGTCCTGGATTTCAGTGTCTTTAAAGATTTTGGATTAGAGGAAGACTGTTACTCTTCTGTCTTTTTCTGTTAATAATTTCCTTTAAATTTGAGATGGTAGGCATTTTTCTGGAAATGTGCATAGGGACATTCCAAGAGGCCTCTCTTAGAACAGCCACAGAGGGCTCATTGGAAGTGCTAGCTTGTGCTTTCATTGATTAAACGGTTTCTCTAACTGCTACTTCAATAGCAGAGGCAGAGTGATTATGTGCTGAGGTCCTCTTCATGACGTCCCCCAGAGGAACTGCTCTTCCCCTACATTGACTAGAGAAATAGTTGACATACTGCCAATGAGCTCTGGGTTCAGTGCATCTCCCCCTTTAATGAAGGTTCCCATTGTGTTTTAAAAGTTTGTTCTCCCTTGAATTTAGGTCAATAGGGTCATGGTTTCCATTTTTACTGTTCTAGTTTTGAGAAAAAAAGGTTTAACTTTTTGTAAACATTTTCACATTGGTTCTTTGACTGTTTTCATTTTGTTTATGAGATACATATCTTGTTTCTTTTGCTTTTGCTGCTTTGTCTCTTAAATTGGAGCTTTGGCTTGGTTTTCTGTATTTTCTTTAGTTTTTCTTTAAATATCTGTTGAAAATAAAACTTTGGAATAAGTTGTCTGTTTAACTGACTATTCATTTTTTCCTCACAATTTAAAATAATCAATCCCTGTAAAGATGTTTTTAGTTTTCTTGGCTGTCCCAACAAAGGTTAATATTGTGCCTCTGTACACTCTCCCGCCTTACTGACGCAGACAGGGCTGTACTAGATTGCAGATAACAACTGCAGAGATGGAGGAAGCAAAAGAGACCCTACAGTGCAGCAAGGCACTGTGGCTAAAGGGTTTCCCGACGGAGGTATACAAGTGCCTGGCTGGTAGAATATCTGCATACCTCCTTAAAATGTATGAGGCAGCAAAAGGTGAGGGCTGCATAGTGAGAGAACCTTGATCAGCCATGATTACAGTCATACAAGAGGCTTGTAAACCCACTAGATTGTGTTTCTCCTATAGGACAATTTCTCTCGTCAACGCAGGAACTAAAAGTTTGGCCAAAGTTTTAGCATCCCGGTTGGTAATAACTGCCCTCATACATCCGGTTCAATCCAGCTTCATTGTGGGCAATAGCACCAGACTGGATATATTGAGGTTGTTTAGCTGTATGGCAAGAATTGTTGAGTGCATAAACAGTGTTATTGGTACCTTTGGAATGCGTTCAACCCCTTTGACTTCTTTGAGTGGCCTTATCTATTTTGGGTGCGGGAGATGATGAACCTAGGCCCAAGGTACTTGGAGTGGGTAAAGCTGTTCTACCCAGACTCCTTTGCCTGATTAGAGTAAATGGGGAATACTCTGCAATGTTTGCCTTGTACAGAGGCACAAAACAGGGATGTCTACTGTCCCCTCTGCTCTTTGCCCTAGCAATGGAGCCACTAGCATGCTGAGTAGGGAGGGATCCCCTAGTGCGAAGACTGCAATGCAAAATGAAATGGGAAAAGAAAATCTTGTTGTATGCCAACAACATTTCTTTGTATGTATCTGACCCAGAGCTCTTACTTGACAGAATAATGCAGACAGGTCGAATATTTGGGCGATACAGAGGGTTTCACATTAATTGGTCGAAGTTGGTTCTTTTCCCACTGTCATCTTGGATATCAGTAACACCAATAATGGTAAGTTGTAGATCTGCCAACAGGGTTTCCAATACTTGGGAATCTATATTACTCGAACCCCTGAAGATTTCTTGGGCGAAAACCTCTATAATTTGCTTGAGAAATGTATGTGGATGCTGCACAGTGGAAGACACTACCACTCTCGCTGCTAGGCAGGACAGTTATGTATACAATTTTAGTGCTTCCTACATTCATTCATTCCCTTCAAAATGTACCTTATGTCATACCGGAAAGCTTCTTTCAGAGTGTGGACATGGATATGAGGCAGCTACCATGGAACAACAGCACCCCAAGAATTGCGCATTCCAAATTAATCCGGGTAGTGTATGATGGAGGAAGAGCTCTGAAGTCAATAGCTGCTAACCGGATAGTTGACTAGACCCAGAACGCACAACCTGCAGGCCCGCATGCTTCAAATTAAACAAGTTAAACACTATTAATCCGAGTGAAACAGTAATGTCCAGTTCTTCAATTATTCTTTTATTGAAGTCTTGAATTTGGTAGTCTTCAGAGTTCATACAAAATGCAGCTCAAAAGTGTGTCCGTAGCATGTTACAATTCAGGATTCACAGTAAGTAACTGTGTACCAAATGCATTTCGGAGAAAGCCTTACTCAGATGTAACTATGTAAGGTTTAAAAAACACTAGTATGAGTATGTGTTGTGGGAAAAAATTGTCAAGGATTACTGCTTAACAATGAGTGGCAAACAAAATCAACCAATATGTGCTTGACATGCAAAAACCAAGTTGTGGTGGTGCCTCAAGATCTAATACAGAAAAGGTGAATGATAGTGCCACTACTTCAACATGGCAATAAACCAGATCCCCCAACCAACATGGCTTTGTAGATAATAAAGAATATACAATGTGACTGAAACCAAGTGTTGCACTCAATAGAGGAGGCCAATCTGTCATGCCACCATTTACATTGGGAGTATCCGGGCGATGTCTACGGGACCTTACATTTCTACTCCTCAACAACTACTTTAACCCCTTGAGTGCCCATGACGAGATGGTCTCGTCATGGGCCGCGGTTGCGCTGTGCCCATGACGAGACTATCTCGTCATGAGCCCCGCCCGCTAATGAAACGCCCGGCACAGGGTGTGGAAAGGGCGGGGCACTCAAGGGGTTAACAACCACACAAGCTGTTCTACGTTTCCCTCTTTGACTAGCTCCTTCAAGACAGACACACAACTCTTTCAGTCTCCTATTCTGTCCCCAGTGCCATTCCACAATGCGTCCTTTTGTTATACTTGTGTGACTTTATAACCACTGTGTTGTTCAACTATGACTCATATGAATCCCATCATGTACCTCTTGTAAACACTATCACATAGCATGTAAAGCGCTCTGATTCTTTCGGATCTAGCTATCACTATATAAAACTCAAATTAATAATAACAAATGTGGGAATGTAAAAAATGTGAAAAATATTATCAGCAAGCCCCAAAAGTTGGACTTGCGTGCTACATGTGCATCATTGTGCTTACACGTGGTTATGCATAATCGTGATATCAACAATCAATGCATTTGCACTCACATCACGGTATCAAACAGTACATGCTGACTGCGATAATCAGGGAAATGTGTTAGGAAAATGTGATTGTGGGCATGCTACAAAGTAACAACAAAAACAATACATTAATGTGACTCCATGCTGAATGTTACACAGTGAGAGTAAAAATTGATAATAATAACTCCACGGCAATGCAAAATAACTTTAGTAGCAAAAAAGCAGACAAACACGCCTAACGCATAAAAAGTTTTGGAGCGTGTCTCACAGTAGCGAGCGTATTCAAGTGATGTGATGTGAAGAATCAAGCCTAAGTGCTAAAAAGTGAGCATACGAAACAATTAAGCTACCACACTGCTATTAAATCTATGCAGTAGTATAACAACTACAAACATGCCTATTACATGCCAAAGAAAAAAGCCAGCCCGTTTGGCGTGGTGGTTCGGTGAGCATGCTTCACAATTAGTGCTGATTGTGCTTGATATTTTTAAAGGGATCACGTAGAGGAACCATATCGAATAACCCATTAATTAACAGAAATTGTGGAGCAATCAAGAAAATACTTCCATAGTGGCAAAAAATGTACAAAGTGACGATGATATCAATGATTCGGCCATTACCAACAATGGTATGGTATGGTATATATACCAAACTAATGGCAATGTATATATGAACTAAACAATAGACAAATGCTATAGTCAAACATGAAACATCTTCGGCAACTGCAGTGATTAAAATGTCATAACTTCCAACTGAAAAAAGGTAGATATGTCATATAAAAAGATGTATAATTCAACAAACGATATATGTAAATCATCATTACGAATAGCAGAACATTGCTATGTTATCATTCAGCTCCTTAGGCTGTAAAGTATCTCATTTTTTGATCTAGAAAGTTTCTCTTTGCCTGAGAATTTTGTGAATATCAACCTCAGGGTTTGGTTGAATGACTTCCAAAATTTTACATCTGATTTGCGCTATGTCATGATCTTCTTTAAGCCATCGTACTGCTAAATGTAAATTTGTATTGTTGTTGCATATCGTGCTCCTATGTGCAGTTATACGAATTTTGATTTGCTCTTTCAGTTCTTCCTACATATAACAAGCACCATGGGCATTTAATGCTGTAGATAAAATTTTTGTTGTTACAATCTGCTGAGTGTCTTAATTTAACAGGCTGACCTTTTTGTGGACGGATGACTACATTGCCTATAATCACTTTGTTGCAATGAATGCAGTTCTAGCATTTGTAGTGCCTGCATGCGTTTTTGAACAGACTTTTTTTTTTTAAAGCTAACACTTCTTTGAGGTTTCTTGAGCGTTGTGAGAGCTCTCACAGATCTCAGGAGGTCTTACCGGGCTATACAATTAGTAGTAATTAATGAATAGGTTTTCACTGATCGGGGCGAGCCCTCTGTGTGACGTGACAGAGCACTAATGGAGCCAAAAGGATACATATCGGCCATATATGGAAAGAAAAGAAAAGCTAAATGGCCAGCATGTATGAAGTTGGTCCTGCAGATATGGGATAGGGCACTGAAACAGACGGGGTGGCTCTCTACCATAAGAGAGACATTTTCCTATGGGACTCTTGGCGACTGGGCGAAATGCAACAGCTAGCCAGATTTGATCCTTTGGGCCTCATAGGGATCAGTAAACTGTAAGATGTTTGGAAGGGTGCAGACATAATGAAGTGTCAGGCACTCAAGGAGGAATATGCGATGCCAGAGGGAGAGGTTTTTGATTACCTGAGTCTTAGACATGCTTTCTATAAGGATATACCGAAAGGAACACAAGTAGAGGACACCAATCCATTAGAAGAGAGGGTGTTAGATGAACCTTAAAGGCATAGGGCACCTCTCATATATAGGACAATTATAAATAACCTGCCTGATGCCTTGAGTGGGTTATGGGAACAGGACCATGGGAAGTTGTCGGATGAGGAATGGGCCGAAGTACTGCTGGACTCCGCCCAGCACGCTAGGAGGTGGCGATCAGAGTGTGGTTTCTTCTAATACAAATGAACATCCTGCATAGAGTATATTGCACAAGGGTATTGATGAAGATTGGAAGAGCGGACACATATGGCTGAAGGATGTGGTCGGTGGGGCACGTTCATGCATACCCTGTGGGAGGGCCCTGTAACACAGATGTACTAGGTGGCAGTGATGGGGGTTCTAATGAAGGTTGTGAGGCTTCGCTACTCCCAAACAAGGAACTCTGGGGCTTATTTACAAGCCCCTTGCGCCACTTTTGCGTCATTTTTAACATGGGAAAAGTGATGTACTGGTGGCTCAAAGGGCTTTTAAATAAGCCCCTATTTATCCTGGGTACATGGGGGGACCAAAAAGGAGCCAAATACTAATGTTTATTCTGTAACTTGGGTATGCTTTTGACCCCTTGTAACATTGCACAATTATAGGGATTGCATGCAATACCACAGCTAAGCAATGGAGTAAAGATATGGACTGGTCCATGAGAGCTGAACAGTTTGTCAATGAGGTGCGAGGCTACCCGCATACATTTGAGAAAGTATGGGGACCATGGAGGAAACATACATCGTTTATAGGACTTTAGTTACATATGTACACAGCCTTATGTGCCTGACTACGGCTATGAAAGAACTATTGTAAAATTTGTTTGCATATATATAATGTATGACATTAGAATAAGTAGTGTTTATGTTGTCCAGAGTTGGATCCGGGATGCTATCCACCTGTATACTGGGTTATGTTAGTGTCATGTATTTTGCAATGTTGTCTTTATTTCATATAAAACAGTTATACAAAAAATATTGTGCCTGTGAAAGTAAAACGTGCGATATATTTTTAGTCTTCTTTTCTGTTAGGAAAAAAGTGGTATTTTTAAAAAAGAAGATTTACTTGGTTTTAAAATTATCTTCTGGGTTGATTTTGTGAAAATCATCAATTTTTTTTGTAGCAATCCTTTTTGTTCACTCGCTTTCTTTTCGTGGACTCCGGTGGTTACTGTCTTTCTAATCTTTCAATATGTTGGTAAAATGTAATCAATGATTTAAAGAAAAAAAAAACACTGTCTATCTATCGTTGTTTTATGATTTAGTTGTTTTTGTACATGTAAATACTTATCTTTTTTAGAATGCTTCCTGGCACGGCGGAGCAAAGATAATAGAGCTTCATGTCAGTCGAGTTGTCACCTCAGTTGTCTCCAGACGAGTGACCACAAAATGGTGGTTTCTCTGTTTTATAGGGTTTTTAGGTTACACTGTTAACTAAAAGATTTATTCAAACTTATTTAGTGACAGAACCTATTTTTAAACAATTGTTTAGAAAAAAAACAGTTTGACCTTCATGTGCAACCTCCGTGTTGGCTCCACAGTGGTTGGGGATGCTCTAATCAATGTTTCTTGAAGAATTTTTATTCTAAAAATAAGCAAATGTAATGGGATGTTTTCATTTTGCCATCTGACAACTTAATACTTGCATTTTAATTTATGCGATGTGGAAATCAATATGATGTAAAGACATGCTGTGTAGTGGTAGATAAGATAACATGGGGGTCCATTACATCGTGTTGTAAAGCCATGCAGTGGTAAAAACCATGCTAGAAAGTACCACAATATAATCTACCACGAATTACCAACTGACATCCGACTCGTTACGCTCCTGGATCTTGCAAAAAAACATTCAAGGAGACTTTTTACCTTACACCATGACATCACCGGGACCACTCCCCTCAAGAAGGGACTAGCCACCTAGAAACTGGGTGAAGATAATCTATGTGTCATACAGTGACGATCGACCCAACAGCATTCCCAACCTATGCCCTGCACCTTCCACTGAATTAGATTGGTGGCATCAAGTTCTGACTCTGAACAAATAGCTAATGCTGAGAAGAAAGTTGAATGCGAGAAACCATGTGTTGTGCAAAACATTTAATTAAAATAAATATGTTTGGTAGGAACAAATATGGCTCTAGCCTTACAGAGCAAGTATTCTCTTTTTAATACGTCAAGACTGACGGAAATACAGATGTTTTTGGTCCTAGTACCCTTCTCTAATTGAAAAGCGAATGTGAGTGTGTCAACTCATAAGGACGGGCGGCGTCTCTCCACGCCCCTCCTCGAAGAAGTTCTTCAGAGCCATGAAGTTTAAGTTATGTCAGTGTTTCAGGTCACCTTGCAATATAGGACCCTGTGACTGCAGTTGGACCAGGAGAGAAATAGTCGGGCAAATAAGTGTCACCCATTAGTCAGGTTTAAGACTCTGAGATGGCCCCACAGAAGTAGACGGGATGGGTATGTAGCCTGTGAGCACTGGAAACTAAGTGGCTATTCAGTTCACCCCAATGGAGTGGGCATGCACCTGTACAGGTCTCTTATAGGGATTAGCCTGCTAGCCATCTGCTCAGTACAACTCCTAATCAGGGGCCCTTATAATTTCCCGTCTCTGTTGGAGTCGCAGTTTATCTAGGGTGACCATACACAGACCATTATGCCAGATAAGCGCGCCCAAACGTTTGTTGAGACCCTAGAACTTACTTGAGAGGATTATGGGCAAAATGGCAAAACAATATAGGAGACAAGGAAGAACCATGATCTTGGAGAGGGCAACACATCCAACAGGAGTAAGACGAAGAATTCTTCAGAACGCTATTTGGGACATAAGGGCAGATATTGTTCTTGTTAGATTACCATCAAGCAGATCCCGGTCTCAGTGGTAGATCATGACCCCGTGGTAGCCGAAAGTAGTCCCCTCCCATCAGAGGGGTCCACCATCCAGGTCCACTGATCTATCAATGACACTGGGGCTGAGAGGGAAGACACAAGACATTTGCCAATGTACCTGTAATCTTTACTTTTAAACTGTGGAAGGGATGGGTGGAAAAAGAAGCGAGGAGGTTGAATATGTTTCTCAATTATGGAGTATTTTATTGTGATTTATTATTGTAAGGCTTAAAGCAAATGATTCTTTCAACTTCTTCTTTCTCCTTCTAGATCGTCTACTTCGTCCAGGAGGGTGCCACCCAGAGGCTTAAAAGAGAAGAAAAGGTAGCAGTAAGTGATCAGTTTGCTTTCAGATTTGTTTAGGATAGGACCCTTTTTTCACACCCTTGTGATATCGCGAGTTCTAATTTTTTTTTTGTTAAGTGATACCAAAGGAAGAGAGACATACAACATATGTAGGAAGGAGTGAAAGGAAAGATAGATTCTTCCTCTTGTTATTCCATTTTTCTCCATAATTTTTTTACAGATTTGAAAAAAAACATCATAATAACCGCAGTTTTTTTTTCATAATCGTCTAGAGGGCTTCGGTTATCTTCAATTTTCGGTTCAACCCCTTTTCTCAGGCGTTAATGACACACCAGAGAGGGGAAAAGAAAATATGAACAGCGGTTTGGAGAAATATTTGGGTTTCAGCAGGTTAACATGTGAATATGACCAGGTTAAGTTACGGTGAGAAGGGGGGGTTTCTTATCGGGGTCTCCCTGTTCTCCCTCACAAAAAGGTCTGAGTGATGCTAGAATGATCTCCCTGAAAGTCTTTGAGGTAGATAATGATGTTGGTGTATAGGGAGATGGTATGCATTGTATCTAAGAGTGGGATGCCCCGGGATGCATCCCCAGCCCACAGCCTCACCGCTAGCAGCACCATAGCCAAAACGAAAACCAGGGGGGACATGGGGTAGCCCTATTCAACCCCCTTCTGACCACAAGCAAGGGAGAAATGTGCTTAATCATACTTACCCATGCCATGGGATTTGTGTATAACAGTTACATGAGACGGATGGTACAGGTCCCAAATCTAAATTGCCTTGGGACCTCATTAAGATCGTTCCATCAGAGGTATCAAAGGCCTTCTTAAGGACCAAGCTTAGTTAAATGGCTTAAGGCCGGAGGAGCCTATAAAGTCGTCTTCGTTTCAGTAAAGTATTCATACGGGGAATTAACTTATTTTAATATGGCTAGATCAATTGGGGTAGTATGCACGAGGCCAAGATTTTCCCAAGGATTTGGTTGTCAGAATTAAGAATAGCAAAAGGCCAGTATGAAGATGGATCTTGCTTGGGGAGAAGGACTAAAAGACCAAAGAAGTGTCATCGTATGTACAAAAATTGCTATCCTATCCTCATATTATTTACAAGAATTGGCATCCTAGCCTGCTTTATGACCAATACTTGCACAGGGATTTGTATGATATGCCAAGTACCATCACATGCCCAAGATGTGGCGTTCTATATATAGTCCTGTTATATCCATGCGCCACCATAAGCCCCAGCATGTAATCCAGTGCCTCGGTTGGGCCTTTATATGACCAATGACCACCATATGTCAAAGGTGGGCCTACATATGGCCATGAAGTACCGCCATAAGCTTAAGGACATTCTTACCAACCCTTGACATGCAGCTCTGGAGGGAAAGGGGCAAAACTGTGATTCTCCCGTAAACCTGCATAGTTTTGCCAAAGTATGCCATGCTTCCAAAGTGTCACAAACACAGTGCACTTATTTTTATACAAGGACACATTTTCATCCAACCACCAGTGCCACATCACTCTCTACTCACACTAAACTTATTCAGCTCATGCACCCCCCACACACATACATGCAACCACATGCACTCCTCCCACACACACAGGGAGTATGTATTTATTTGTGTGTATAAGAGTATAAATGCATGGGTAAGACTGCTCTTAGGAGCATGTCACGTGTCTTTTTACACAGGTATGTATATATATAATATATGACATCTGCCGGCCTCTTATTGGGGATCAACATCAAGGAATTGAAGGACTACGTCGATCTGCCGGGGCTCATTTGGGGGCTCCGTTCAGCAGGAAATGGCACTCTTATTCAAAGCCGACACTACATTGCCCAGAATACTTTGCTTTTCGCACAGGTGACAACTGATCATGTGGCATGTCACAAGGTGCTTTTAGCAGGGAGTGTCGGAGGTGCAATTTTCCACTACCAGCCCTGAAGAGAGGATTGCCTCGAAACGCGTCGGCGTACGTGGTGGGAACTGCTAAGCGCAGAGAGACGTTTTCCTTTCCGCTTAATAAAGGTGTCATGCTTGGAACACCTTGGTGTTTTTCGAGTGCTTTTCAATCAAACGACCAACCAAGCAAGAGCATGGATTTATTGGCGGCGGTCGTGCCGTCGAAGAGCACCACCCCGAGAACCTGGGGGCCCCGGGGGCTGACATCTGCCGGCCTCTTATTGGGGATCAACATCAAGGAATTGAAGGACTACGTCGATCTGCCGGGGCTCATTTGGGGGCTCCGTTCAGCAGGAAATGGCACTCTTATTCAAAGCCGACACTACATTGCCCAGAATACTTTGCTTTTCGCACAGGTGACAACTGATCATGTGGCATGTCACAAGGTGCTTTTAGCAGGGAGTGTCGGAGGTGCAATTTTCCACTACCAGCCCTGAAGAGAGGATTGCCTCGAAACGCGTCGGCGTACGTGGTGGGAACTGCTAAGCGCAGAGAGACGTTTTCCTTTCCGCTTAATAAAGGTGTCATGCTTGGAACACCTTGGTGTTTTTCGAGTGCTTTTCAATCAAACGACCAACCAAGCAAGAGCATGGATTTATTGGCGGCGGTCGTGCCGTCGAAGAGCACCACCCCGAGAACCTGGGGGCCCCGGGGGCTGACATCTGCCGGCCTCTTATTGGGGATCAACATCAAGGAATTGAAGGACTACGTCGATCTGCCGGGGCTCATTTGGGGGCTCCGTTCAGCAGGAAATGGCACTCTTATTCAAAGCCGACACTACATTGCCCAGAATACTTTGCTTTTCGCACAGGTGACAACTGATCATGTGGCATGTCACAAGGTGCTTTTAGCAGGGAGTGTCGGAGGTGCAATTTTCCACTACCAGCCCTGAAGAGAGGATTGCCTCGAAACGCGTCGGCGTACGTGGTGGGAACTGCTAAGCGCAGAGAGACGTTTTCCTTTCCGCTTAATAAAGGTGTCATGCTTGGAACACCTTGGTGTTTTTCGAGTGCTTTTCAATCAAACGACCAACCAAGCAAGAGCATGGATTTATTGGCGGCGGTCGTGCCGTCGAAGAGCACCACCCCGAGAACCTGGGGGCCCCGGGGGCTGACATCTGCCGGCCTCTTATTGGGGATCAACATCAAGGAATTGAAGGACTACGTCGATCTGCCGGGGCTCATTTGGGGGCTCCGTTCAGCAGGAAATGGCACTCTTATTCAAAGCCGACACTACATTGCCCAGAATACTTTGCTTTTCGCACAGGTGACAACTGATCATGTGGCATGTCACAAGGTGCTTTTAGCAGGGAGTGTCGGAGGTGCAATTTTCCACTACCAGCCCTGAAGAGAGGATTGCCTCGAAACGCGTCGGCGTACGTGGTGGGAACTGCTAAGCGCAGAGAGATGTTTTCCTTTCCGCTTAATAAAGGTGTCATGCTTGGAACACCTTGGTGTTTTTCGAGTGCTTTTCAATCAAACGACCAACCAAGCAAGAGCATGGATTTATTGGCGGCGGTCGTGCCGTCGAAGAGCACCACCCCGAGAACCTGGGGGCCCCGGGGGCTGACATCTGCCGGCCTCTTATTGGGGATCAACATAAAGGAATTGAAGGACTACGTCGATCTGCCGGGGCTCATTTGGGGGCTCCGTTCAGCAGGAAATGGCACTCTTATTCAAAGCCGACACTACATTGCCCAGAATACTTTGCTTTTCGCACAGGTGACAACTGATCATGTGGCATGTCACAAGGTGCTTTTAGCAGGGAGTGTCGGAGGTGCAATTTTCCACTACCAGCCCTGAAGAGAGGATTGCCTCGAAACGCGTCGGCGTACGTGGTGGGAACTGCTAAGCGCAGAGAGACGTTTTCCTTTCCGCTTAATAAAGGTGTCATGCTTGGAACACCTTGGTGTTTTTCGAGTGCTTTTCAATCAAACGACCAACCAAGCAAGAGCATGGATTTATTGGCGGCGGTCGTGCCGTCGAAGAGCACCACCCCGAGAACCTGGGGGCCCCGGGGGCTGACATCTGCCGGCCTCTTATTGGGGATCAACATCAAGGAATTGAAGGACTACGTCGATCTGCCGGGGCTCATTTGGGGGCTCCGTTCAGCAGGAAATGGCACTCTTATTCAAAGCCGACACTACATTGCCCAGAATACTTTGCTTTTCGCACAGGTGACAACTGATCATGTGGCATGTCACAAGGTGCTTTTAGCAGGGAGTGTCGGAGGTGCAATTTTCCACTACCAGCCCTGAAGAGAGGATTGCCTCGAAACGCGTCGGCGTACGTGGTGGGAACTGCTAAGCGCAGAGAGACGTTTTCCTTTCCGCTTAATAAAGGTGTCATGCTTGGAACACCTTGGTGTTTTTCGAGTGCTTTTCAATCAAACGACCAACCAAGCAAGAGCATGGATTTATTGGCGGCGGTCGTGCCGTCGAAGAGCACCACCCCGAGAACCTGGGGGCCCCGGGGGCTGACATCTGCCGGCCTCTTATTGGGGATCAACATCAAGGAATTGAAGGACTACGTCGATCTGCCGGGGCTCATTTGGGGGCTCCGTTCAGCAGGAAATGGCACTCTTATTCAAAGCCGACACTACATTGCCCAGAATACTTTGCTTTTCGCACAGGTGACAACTGATCATGTGGCATGTCACAAGGTGCTTTTAGCAGGGAGTGTCGGAGGTGCAATTTTCCACTACCAGCCCTGAAGAGAGGATTGCCTCGAAACGCGTCGGCGTACGTGGTGGGAACTGCTAAGCGCAGAGAGACGTTTTCCTTTCCGCTTAATAAAGGTGTCATGCTTGGAACACCTTGGTGTTTTTCGAGTGCTTTTCAATCAAACGACCAACCAAGCAAGAGCATGGATTTATTGGCGGCGGTCGTGCCGTCGAAGAGCACCACCCCGAGAACCTGGGGGCCCCGGGGCTGACATCTGCCGGCCTCTTATTGGGGATCAACATCAAGGAATTGAAGGACTACGTCGATCTGCCGGGGCTCATTTGGGGGCTCCGTTCAGCAGGAAATGGCACTCTTATTCAAAGCCGACACTACATTGCCCAGAATACTTTGCTTTTCGCACAGGTGACAACTGATCATGTGGCATGTCACAAGGTGCTTTTAGCAGGGAGTGTCGGAGGTGCAATTTTCCACTACCAGCCCTGAAGAGAGGATTGCCTCGAAACGCGTCGGCGTACGTGGTGGGAACTGCTAAGCGCAGAGAGACGTTTTCCTTTCCGCTTAATAAAGGTGTCATGCTTGGAACACCTTGGTGTTTTTCGAGTGCTTTTCAATCAAACGACCAACCAAGCAAGAGCATGGATTTATTGGCGGCGGTCGTGCCGTCGAAGAGCACCACCCCGAGAACCTGGGGGCCCCGGGGGCTGACATCTGCCGGCCTCTTATTGGGGATCAACATCAAGGAATTGAAGGACTACGTCGATCTGCCGGGGCTCATTTGGGGGCTCCGTTCAGCAGGAAATGGCACTCTTATTCAAAGCCGAC
The DNA here is from genome assembly GCF_964204655.1 of Triturus cristatus. Lineage (NCBI taxonomy): Eukaryota > Metazoa > Chordata > Amphibia > Caudata > Salamandridae > Triturus > Triturus cristatus. Next base: position 430,982,798 of record NC_140593.1, read on the forward strand.
ACTACATTGCCCAGAATACTTTGCTTTTCGCACAGGTGACAACTGATCATGTGGCATGTCACAAGGTGCTTTTAGCAGGGAGTGTCGGAGGTGCAATTTTCCACTACCAGCCCTGAAGAGAGGATTGCCTCGAAACGCGTCGGCGTACGTGGTGGGAACTGCTAAGCGCAGAGAGACGTTTTCCTTTCCGCTTAATAAAGGTGTCATGCTTGGAACACCTTGGTGTTTTTCGAGTGCTTTTCAATCAAACGACCAACCAAGCAAGAGCATGGATTTATTGGCGGCGGTCGTGCCGTCGAAGAGCACCACCCCGAGAACCTGGGGGCCCCGGGGGCTGACATCTGCCGGCCTCTTATTGGGGATCAACATCAAGGAATTGAAGGACTACGTCGATCTGCCGGGGCTCATTTGGGGGCTCCGTTCAGCAGGAAATGGCACTCTTATTCAAAGCTGACACTACATTGCCCAGAATACTTTGCTTTTCGCACAGGTGACAACTGATCATGTGGCATGTCACAAGGTGCTTTTAGCAGGGAGTGTCGGAGGTGCAATTTTCCACTACCAGCCCTGAAGAGAGGATTGCCTCGAAACGCGTCGGCGTACGTGGTGGGAACTGCTAAGCGCAGAGAGACGTTTTCCTTTCCGCTTAATAAAGGTGTCATGCTTGGAACACCTTGGTGTTTTTCGAGTGCTTTTCAATCAAACGACCAACCAAGCAAGAGCATGGATTTATTGGCGGCGGTCGTGCCGTCGAAGAGCACCACCCCGAGAACCTGGGGGCCCCGGGGGCTGACATCTGCCGGCCTCTTATTGGGGATCAACATCAAGGAATTGAAGGACTACGTCGATCTGCCGGGGCTCATTTGGGGGCTCCGTTCAGCAGGAAATGGCACTCTTATTCAAAGCCGACACTACATTGCCCAGAATACTTTGCTTTTCGCACAGGTGACAACTGATCATGTGGCATGTCACAAGGTGCTTTTAGCAGGGAGTGTCGGAGGTGCAATTTTCCACTACCAGCCCTGAAGAGAGGATTGCCTCGAAACGCGTCGGCGTACGTGGTGGGAACTGCTAAGCGCAGAGAGACGTTTTCCTTTCCGCTTAATAAAGGTGTCATGCTTGGAACACCTTGGTGTTTTTCGAGTGCTTTTCAATCAAACGACCAACCAAGCAAGAGCATGGATTTATTGGCGGCGGTCGTGCCGTCGAAGAGCACCACCCCGAGAACCTGGGGGCCCCGGGGGCTGACATCTGCCGGCCTCTTATTGGGGATCAACATCAAGGAATTGAAGGACTACGTCGATCTGCCGGGGCTCATTTGGGGGCTCCGTTCAGCAGGAAATGGCACTCTTATTCAAAGCCGACACTACATTGCCCAGAATACTTTGCTTTTCGCACAGGTGACAACTGATCATGTGGCATGTCACAAGGTGCTTTTAGCAGGGAGTGTCGGAGGTGCAATTTTCCACTACCAGCCCTGAAGAGAGGATTGCCTCGAAACGCGTCGGCGTACGTGGTGGGAACTGCTAAGCGCAGAGAGACGTTTTCCTTTCCGCTTAATAAAGGTGTCATGCTTGGAACACCTTGGTGTTTTTCGAGTGCTTTTCAATCAAACGACCAACCAAGCAAGAGCATGGACATATATATATAGATAGATATATATGCGCTGAAAAAAACACAAGTTAAAGTGATGTTGAAATTCGATAAAAACTTGCTTTTAATTTTTTTAAAAAAAATACTGAAATTCACCAGTTAAAGTTTACTGAGCTAACTGTAACTTACACCTCCACGATGCACCTCACATACCACATCACTCATGACACGTTAAATGACACCGTTGATGACATCACTGATGACATCTCAAATGACATAATTAATAACACCATAGTCCTATACATCATAGGGTTACTCAGTATACAAGTGTGGGTCATAGCATGGAAATAGCATAAGCCTTGGAGGCAAGTATAATTGTGCATTTTGAAAGTTATATGATGCATCGTTTACAAATCACTAAACTTTGGAGTGGATGTAGTACTCCATGTTAAACGAGATAAAGGCTGAGCACACCTGATGTATGTTGTATTATTATAATTGAAAGTAGGTTGTGGCTTAAAGCCAAAGCTTGTTCCAACAATATCTGGCCACCTGCCCATGTTAAATAGTTGTAATACATTGGTTAACACAAAGTCTATGTAGCAACGTAACGTATACAGAGCGGATATTTATTTCCAGAAATTTACTTAAGATTTTGAGGCACTGCAGATTGTAGAATAGGATAGACTGTAAGGGTGTCCCACTCAGACATGGTTTATCTCACACTGATGTTGTAGGCATGGCTCTAAGGTTCTAACACCATTGTGCCCATCTCAGGAGCATTGTGTATTTTACAAAACTACAGAAGGCTGTCCCTAGGGCATCTCGGAAGGTGTTTTTTAGTGGCAAATGTATACCTATCAACTACTTGACTTCAAATAATGGGTCATGTGAAGACCTTAAGTGGGTAATCCCATTAAGTTGAAAAGAAAATTGTCCACAGGTGAAGCGTATTGAATTACTTCAATACTATAAACCCTCTACGACGTTATCACTATGACTGTATGGTGTCATTACTGATGTCATTTGTGATGTCATCAATAACATCATTTAAAATGTCATGCGTGATATAATATGTGTGGTCAAAATCAGTGGATGGAGGGGGTGCAAGTTATAGTTAGTTCAGTAAACTATAACTGGTGACATTTTTATTTTATTGGTTTTTAAATGTTAGTTTTTATCTAATCTCAACACTATAACGTCACTTTAACCTTTCGTTTTTTAAGTGAATTTCTCTGGGTTTTTGATCATATTCACCCAACTCCACCACTGCGCATGGCCTTTTGCACGTGCAGCGGAGGTTTGGCTCCAGGGCCTACTCCCAACCCCATGCAAGCAGTCAACCCCCCACTGACCACAGCCAAAGGCCCTGCACAGCGGATAATAGGCGCAAGGCCTGACTTCTATCAAGGCCATGTGCCTCACCCCTCCATGGGTGGCCAACCACCTGCTGCGCCCAGCCTTTGTATGCTACAGCTGCCCTGTGGCCAACCCCACTTTAGAAGCCCACCCTCCCACAAACACCCAACCCACATTTAGTTTTATGATATATATTTGTTTTTTGCAGTAGCGCGGCACTCACACAGTACCGGTGCTCAAGCCTCACCCCTACGGTACTGTAGTACCTTAGGAGTGAAGCTTGTACAGCAGCACCTGTGGGAGTACCGCACCCCCTCACAGAAGGGCTGCACTGAGTCCGACAGAAGTGCCACAGTACCGCAGCCCAAACAAAAGAACACTCTTCCAATGGAATCTCTGATCCAACTATAATTACACTGTGATGACTGCAACTGTGTAATACATATGGTGTGGGGGAGTATGCATGTGTGTTTTCTTTACATACGCCTATATTTGTGCGCTTGTGTTTCTTTGGGAGCAGATCTGGCTACCTCCTGAATAAAGGGAAGACACAAATAATCCGCTCACGGCAATGCATCACGCAAGACCAACTCCAAATTGAATCTGCCATGTATCTGGGGGTTAGGATAAGCTCTAACATTGAAGCGATATGGCCTTGCAACCTCGATCCGGTGTTGGATGATATAGGTATGGAATTGAGGCACCTTGATAAGCTGCATCTGAGAATCATAGGCAGGGTCAACGTATTAAAAATGAAAATCTTTCCCAAAGTGCTGTATCTATTCCGTTCCATCCCCCTAGAATTAACAGACACTATTATACTAAAAATGTATACAATTTCCCCAAACTTTATATGGCACTACCTAAAAACCAGACGGGCATTGAAAACACTGAAACTCCCTCAAGATAGGGGGGTGGGCTGTCCCAAATCTGCTGCTTTATTATTGGGCAGCTGCTCTACAACAGATGGGTACTTTGCTTGTGACAGGTAGGATGAGAACTGATTACCCAGATCTGCCCACACTCTATTACTTAGCTATCAGGAAAGAGGCAGAAGGGCTCTTTCTTAGGCAGCTAGAACCCAGTTACTGTAAAAAAAAAACACGGTTCAAGTGCATAAAGGCTGTCCAGAAGATCTGGGGCAAAGTGTATAGATTAATAAAAATGCTGAAGTATAATGGGTATTCACCCTTATGGCGCTCCTCCCGGCTGAGATGTATGATGTCATGGGTAAAAGCTGGGAGCGGGCTGGAATAGAAAGGTTAGCAAGTCTATTTAACAACTCCGAGTTTATTCGAATTGCAGATTTAGTTCAAAACCTAGGGTTAGACAATAGAACGCAATTCAAATACATACAGATCAGGAAATGTTTTAAGAGTTTGCCTACAGGGTCTCTCAACCTGGGGAAAATCCCACTATTGGAAAGGATATACCAGGGGGCAGCAAGATTAGGGACTATTACACAATTTTATTAGAAACACCCTCCGATGACCTGGAGAAAACTGAGATGAAATGGGCAGCCAAACTGGGGTATGGGGAGATTAATCTAGATATGTCGATTGAAATGGGGAAGAAGATCTTTCTGTCAGCAAACCTGAAGGCCCAGCATTACAAAACCATTTCTAATCTGTACTATACCTGCGAAACTTTTTGGATGGGGGAAAAGGGAGAATGACAACTGCCCTAGATGCCAAACTGGTCCGGCAGAAAGCATGCACATGTTTTATGCATGCAGTAAATTGATGCCTTTAAAGACTGGAATAGAGAACTTCTGGAAGCAAACAACTAAAAGGGCCATCTCCATTAGTCCAGCTCTGATGTTTTTGGGGTATGATGATCAAGTTAACTTACCAACAGCACAAAAGGATTTTGTATTTATGACAGTAGCTGTGGCTAGGCTACTGATAGCTACGGCATGGAGAGATACTGGGCCCCCCACTTATCTGGCATGGTTCCATCATCTGTTAAGCATTCATGCTGAAGAAACAGCATTATATATGAGCAAGGGCCTCGGGGCTAGCGAGAAGGGCCAAAATATCTGGGCACCTTTGACCTCTTGGCTCAGTACCAAGGTAGGGTAAAGAAGCTGGTTATAAGCATAGTCCACTGTAGAACAGGAGAAGAAACAGTCAATCACCCTAGATACTATCCGGGTTCTCCTTCAATGCTGACGTTTTTCAGTTTCAAATGTAGTGTAAACTATGCTATCGATGGGGGATTTTTTTTATTTTTATGGTAAGATAGCTAGGTATTTAAGGGATTACATTTGCATGAAGGATGAACTATGTAATTTATTTATTGATGAAATTGCTGAAATTGTAACTGTATACTTCTTTTGTATCTTTCTGGCTAATAAAATAAATAAATAAAAGAATGCGCTTGTGTTTGGGTGTGTATATGTGTGTGATGGCTTCCATGACATAATTAAGAGGTAACAAATATCAGGAAACAAACATGCAGCAACAAAAATATTGAGTACAAAAATATCAACTTTACATACTTGCTATGCAAAGTACAAGAATATTGACTACAAGAATATCATAGACAAAAATATAAAAAGCATATAGGTGATGCAATTTACAATTTTGTGCAACTGATTGTCAAGGAATATTGATTAGGTCTGTATATCATTGATCTACTAGTGCTAACATTAAAATGTACACTTACTAGCGCTATTCCAAGATGGAGGGAAATTATACCCCAATTTGACACCTGATCTGTAACACTTTTGCGTAGGTTCATTTACACATTTGTTTGTAATTGGCACTACCCATGAATAAGGTCTAGACGTGGTCGAAATGCGCAGAGATTTCTACTGATTGAATTTGGATACACAGCAGCGCTGGAGTTCTTGTTTATCTTTGCTGTTATTCGGTGATCACTTTGGGATACACACTAATGAAAGACGTACGTGACTTCAAATAAAAAATTACATTTTTTTTATAACATTAATAAATAAATATATATACTTACATTTAATAAAATATAATAATTAAAACACATACTAATAATTTTAGTATGGTTTATAAAACTATATGAATCTGTATATGTAATAAAGTAAATTGTTATAAAATATCATCAACAAATTAAAATGATATAAAAATACATTAGAAAAACAAATTTTCTCAAAGAATAAAACACAAAAATTGTAAGTAAACATAGCATAAAAATATGCAATCAAAATAAATACTCACTTATACTTATAGACTTCAAAATTAAATAACATCATATATAACAAAAAACCTCTAAAACAAATACAGAAAATAAACAACTCAATGAAAATAAGATCCTAATGTAAATAAGAACAAATATGTATGAATAAAAATATACACAACTCAAAAACAAAAAGAATATTTCCAATTCTACCTCCAAGCTAATAAATAATCAAACGTATATCTAAAAATCAAACATAATATTATAACTGAATCAACCAAAAACTATATAAAACACATACCTCAAATGTACTACTAAGCTCCAATCTAAGCAAGGGTAGGACAAATACTGGACTTTGGAGGGGTCAGATTTACTATTCCCACCACAATCTAATCAACATAACAGAAAGTGCTGATCTTTGCTGGGATCAGATTTTTTATTCCCAATCCAATCTGAAAACAGAAGAGGATGTATTGAACTTTGGATGGATACAATTTACTAATCCAAACTCAACCTAAGCTACAATAGGGAATGTGTTGGACTTTGAAGAGATCACATTTACCATTCCTGCTCCAGCTTGAGCAACAACAGAGAAACAGTTGGTTTGTTGGAGGAGGTCAGATTTACTATTCCCCCTCATTCATAGTCCCACTCCAAACTGAGAAACAATAGGGAAAGTGGTGGACTTTATGAGGGGTCGGATTTACTTTTCCCAGTTCAAACTGACCAACAGTGACAAAAGTGTTAGACTTTGGAGAGATCATATTTACTATTCCAGCTCCAAAATGAGCATCAGTTGGGAAAGTGTTGTACCCTGAAGGGGTTACATTTACTGTTCCTTCTCTAACTCAAGCAACAGTAGAGAAAATGATGGACTTTGGATATGTCAATTTTACTTTTCTTTTCCACTTCAACAAAAGCAATCATAAGGAAAGTCTCGTACTTTGGAGAGGTCATTTTTACTATTTGACTCCAAATTATTGGACTTTGGAGAGGTCAGATTTACAATTCCCACTCAAACTGAGCAACAATAAACACAATTCTGAGCTTTAGATGGGTCATTATTACTAGCCACACTTCAAACTTACAAACAGTAGTGAAAGTATTGGACTTTGGATGGGTCAGCTTTACTATTCACACTGTCACCGAAGGACCAGTAAGGGAATTGTTAGACCTTAAGAAAAGATCAAATTTACTGTTTCCAAGCCAGCAGTAGAAGATGTTTGGGACACTAAAAAATCACATATGCTATTCCAAAAAATACAGAATTTAAAAGAATTACAGACAAACAAAATCATTAAATAAAACTATAGATATACTGCAGGTTCCCCTAAGTACACCAACGAATCATTTGTGAACTTTTCAGAGATAGGGCATTTATTCCTTATCATTTCCAATTCACAGATTATGCTAAGCAAGAGTCTAAACAACAGCTTAGTTCTAGCTTTTCGTTCCCTATCAGCGAATTTGTGAAGTCTTGTTCCTCGAGCTGATTAACTTTTAATCAGGATTCTTCTCTTCTCTCTTCTTTAGCATTTTTTCTACTGGACCAGACTCTGTCTGCAAATCATTCTCAGAGGAAGAGAGACAATGGGCCTAATTACAATGTCGGGAGGACATAATCGTTCCAGATTGAGAACTGCTCGACCTTAGGTCGGCAGTTCTGAACGCAGTATTTGGATGCGGCCACCCATAGGGTGGTCAGAAACATTAATTTTTCAATAGAAGCTTGCGCGGTGGGCGAAAAAGGCCTGCAGCACAAGCTTCCATTGAAAAATTGATGTTTTCAAACATCCCTGCACCGTGTGGCAGGCACCATGCGGTGCACAGTGCAGAAATGTTATGGGGCATCATAGGTGGCCCCCAGTCCCCATAGCTGAGGCCTAGGGGGGAAGTGGCCCCTGCTAAGTGTCCCAAAGACCCTTTCTGACAGCCTTTTCATGTTGGAAAGGTAGACATGGAAAGGCTGTCAGAAACTGCCATCATAATCTCGATTGCGTAGCAGAGCCAGACTCTGACGTCATAAGAGGATTATGGTGACACACCGAGAGGCATCGGACAATCCCTCCACCTGCTGCCTTCTACTGCACGCATTGTAATGCATTGGTCCAACAGCAGCAGCAGATGGCAGTCGGACCACAACCGACGAGCCATTGGATGCGGTCCAACTGCCATCGTAATTGGCGTCATAGTGTCGGGAAAGTGTTGTCGCTTTTCTCTGTTTCTCCCATCCGGTCTCCTTCTCTGTTGTGTTCCGGACTTATACTATGTTGTTTTCAGCATGTATCTTTTCCTTTTCTCCTTATTGGTTTAATTTCCCTTGATTTTATCCTTATCACCTGTCTCATCTTCTTTTTGTGACTGGCAGAAAACATTGGTGAACTGCCCAACTTTTTACCTCTCTTCCCCACTACTCATGCCCTCTGTCTCATAACCTTAATGTACTGGTCCTCCCCTGTAACCCAGCTTGAAGACATACTTATTTTTTAAGTCTCCAGGTGTTGCCCTTTTCATCCCCGGTTCTTCCTTCCATAGTCCCTGTCAGAACATACTTGTCCCTTTAGAAATTCAGAATGACCTACCCCACACCCGGTCACCCACGTGAGAAAGTCATGTACCTCCAGGAATGTAGTGAGGGCTTTTCCTTCCATCATATGAGAGGCACTTCCCTGCTGGTGTGGGCCTCCTAAGTTTGTTGGCTTCAGGCCTCATGGCACCTATATCAGGCTCAGGCTCTTTGGTTTACAGGTCTTCCACCAGTCCCTGTCTGGGTTTTCCCTGCTTTCCGGTCCTTTGCTTCTCTCAGGTTTCTTCTCAGTTCCTCACTCCCGCAAATCCTGTGGCGTCCTACAGCAGGAATGCGGAAGAAAGTCCATCTTTCCTTTTTACTTCTTCTTTCTCACTTTGTCCTTGTTCTATTTACTTGCCCTCTTTACTACTTTAATTGTCTTCCCTTCTAAGTGGCGCAGATTCCCTAAGTTACCTTTGCACCAAGAAGCCCTGCAGCTCCTCAGGTAAGTTCTCCTCTATGTCACATCTCCACCCACTTAGCTCCTGAAGTTCGGGAAGAGCTATTGAGTATCTTGACAAAAAGTCAGTATTTTCTTTCTCTTTTCCCTATCCTTGTTTTAATTTATACTGGTTTGTTTGCAAGAATAGGAGCCATGTTAGAACCCTGGGGTTATTTCACTTGTTACGACCTAACAAGTTTAATGGAACATGATCTGTAAAAGCACCAGAGGTGCTCCTTCCAGATAATACCTCTGTTTCTCGATATCCCATTTAATGGCTATATTCTCTTTCTCTATTAATGAACATTGTTTTTCCCTTGGGAAAAATGTCCTACTCATCAATAGAAGTGGCTTCTCCTCCTGAAAATCATTCAACTGAGAAAGTACTGCCGCAATTCTAACGTCTGAGGCATCTGTTTGTAATATTAACGTTTTTCAGCAATTTAGGGGTTCCAATACTTTTTTGCAAGATACAATAGGCCTCAGAGTAGTAAATGCCTGCAAAGCCAAGAGAGTTAGATGTTTGCAATACCAGTTGGAGGAATTTGTCTTTAGAACATCAGCCAAAGTAGCTGAAATGTCTGACTATTAATGTATACATCTTTGTTAGTAGCCTAACAAAGCCCACAAATGCTCTCCCGGCTTTCTTCTTGAGTGGAAAAGTTAAAGAGGTCACGGCCTTTACTTTCTTGTACTGAGGCTGAATCAACCCATTCCCTAAGAGGTGCCCTGAATGCTTCACATAATGTTTTGCAATCTTCGTTTTCATTTCTTCAGGATTACATGAAGAGTTGCTGACTGTAAGTCAGTAAATACCACAGTCTAGTGTCTCAATTGTGTAGAGGGGTGGGGACTAATAATTCCAACGCATTCATATTTTCTTAAAAGGTTCGCAATTTATTTAGCTATGCTTCACAGTTGTGCATCAGTTCAACAATATAGGTCTCTAGTGGAACTCAACTGATGAACTTTGTATATCTTCTTCTAGGAGGCAAGCCGGGCTTCTTCCAACCAGCGGCGACCCTCGGACACAACAGAATAAGGCACCTGGTGAGTTGCAATAAAATGTCAACAAACCAAATTAGTTTGTGTCCTTTAGTTGTCCTCAATTCAAGTTAATTCAATTAAGATAGTCCCCTTGCCCAACCCACAGGTAAGTGGGCTTTAACAACATAGAAAAGGGAAAAACACTAATGTCCACACTTGTGACTTTCAAAGGTCATACACCTCTCTAGGGAGACTAGGTGTTTGAGAGTCACAGTCTTTTATAGCTTTGACCAGAGGTGGCTCCTCCGCTAAGACAGAGGAGTCTCACCTTACAAGAAAAAGAACATGATAATAACAATGTTATTATTTTATTTTTCATTATTCGCTGGCGCTATAAAAGTTCAGGTGTGGATGTGCCTTCCGCAGAATGGGGGAGGGTTGGTTTGCACACTCTAAAGTGGGCATGACTGCTTGGCCGGCAGTCTTGGCCTGGCCAAACAGTCATGCGCACTTTGCATGTTCCCCAGTAGGCTGCATTGCACAGCCTGCTGGGGAACATGCACAGGCCCCCAGTCTCCATCTGATCCCGATCCTCAGACCAATCACAATGCTGCATTGCTTCACAGAGTTGATATGAACCCAACTCCTTATGCCTAACCTTGCTTCTTTGTGAATACTATCAACCACGAAGATTGGTCAAAACTAGGCAGTGGCTCTTGTCCTAGTGTTGTTGCGTGTGCTTCCTAGAAAATAGCTGCTGTCAAACCTTTAACATAGGGGGTAAAGATTAATTAATCATCAGAATTTTCTAACCATTTTTGGAGCTCCCCACCTCGGACTACCCATAAACTCTCTCTTCTCAATTCTACCTGTGAACAGTTGACACTGGTGTCAGAATTCACGCTTTGTTTTAGGACTTCTCCCCTACCTCTCTCTTTCTCTCTCATACATAGAAACATATATCATCTTAGCATAGGCAGCAAGCATTTGTAGAGACTGCACCGACTAAATCAAAATGTACCTTTATCTTGAACATAACTTCTCCTTGTCATTTTGCTGGTGTTATTTCACACTAGCCCAGTTATTTTACTGTTCTTGCTTCAATTACTTACCAGTAATTGCATTAGTCTGAGGACGTTTACCCTAATTAATTAATTACTGAGGCCGACGCGCCTCACAGACACACCCAGTTCCCTTCCCAAAAAGTTGATAAGCCCCTTCTGGAAGACGCCACTTTCTTTTCCTTCTTCTTAGGCTTGGCAGCCAAGGCCTTAGCCACCGCCACCTTAATCATGGACTGGACCTGGGCCTCAGTCAAATAAGCTGGACAGGCAGGGGGCTGTTCCCTGGGCTTCTTAGAACTCTGAGACTCCCCTCCTAATCAGAAGAGGAGGAAACCATCCGCCTTCTCTGCGTGAACTTCTTGCTCTCCATAGCAGGAAAACACACCGTGCGGCATGGAAGAAAATCCACAAAGAAACTAGGGCTCCCTATATACCCCTGTTCTGCCAACCATAATGCAGTAATTAAAACATTAGCTTACAAATGCACACAGCTATGCCTAATAAACAGGGCGCCACAGCAGCCTTACAAAAAGCAGCCTAAATGAACTCACTTGAGTCCACATTAACCATGGGCCGCCCTGCGACCCTTCATGGTCAAAAAATTAAATTGGCAGGCTACTCCCCCAGCACTCAGCAGCTCTGGAGACACCTGCCTCTACCTTTCCGTCGTCCTCTGCGCCTCCGAACAGCAACCAGCCTGAGGCGCTTAGATTAGATGCATACCTCTAATCACGGCTGTAAATTATTCCCCGGGGCCAAGTTTTGCCGGTAAACGTCTTTCCTCCATGGGCATATTTAGGCTGGAACACACAGACTCCTGCGCCTCCCCATCAGGCGCTCTGCAGCCCGAGGGGAGCTTGTCCTCATATATTTTCCAGAAACAACCACGGATACTGCCAGAGAAGGTCAGATTAAAAAGCCAGCCTGACTTTCTGTGAAACACAGCGCTGTAGCCACAGCTAGGTCACGACCTCCTGGGTGTCTGCAAGACACAACTAAAACAGGAGGTCGTGAGGGGAGGAGAGGCTTTTCAACTTTTTGGGAAGGGAACTGGGTGTGTCTGTGAGGCACGGTGGCCTCATTAAGTAATTGATTAGGGGGGAAAACATAATGTCCTTAAAATGCTGTTTACAACTTTTTTTTGTGTTTTGTGTTTTTTAGTCTCGCTCGCGAGATTTAATGACTTGGAGAAGAGGGGCTTGAACCCTCCCCTCTTCTCCATTGGCTGGCCTCTTGAATGCTGGCCAGCCATTGGAGAAGAGGTTTGTCTCTCCGAACAGTCCCCGTCCTTTTCGGATTCGGGGGCGTGTTTTTTGCTACTTTTCTAATTTTCTCCTCCAGCCAATGGCAAGAGGAGAGAAAAGAAAAACACGCCCCCGAATCCGAAACCGCCGCTGCCTTTCTCCGAGGCATTTCTGCTTCGCCTCGGAGAAAGGCGGTGGTGTTCCTGGCGTCCTCTCCCCCTGCTCTCAGCTCCCGTGTTCATGTTTTAGCCTGAAGCTCTGATTCACACCGCCGCACGAAATGTTACGTATTGTCATGTTTTAGCCTGAAGCTCTGATTCACACCGCCGCACGAAATGTTACATATTGTTTAAACGAAGTATGGCTCTGTACTGCTGACGGACAGCCATAGCTCCCCCGCCCTCCCCCCTCAGAGGCTGGCCCGCACGAAATGTTACGTATTGTCATGTTTTAGCCTGAAGCTCTGATTCACACCGCCGCACGAAATGTTACGTATTGTTTAAACGAAGTATGGCTCTGTACTGCTGACGGACAGCCATAGCTCCCCCGCCCTCCCCCCTTGGAGGCTGGCAGCGTGCGGTGACGTCGCAGTGATTGGCAGCTCTGCCCGTGCTGGTTCCTTAGCAGCGGCGGCAGCAGCGAGGAGGGGCGGGGCCGGTCCCAAGCCAGAGCTTGAGGAGGAGGCAGCTCTGCTGAGACTCGGTGTGCGGCCACCTTCCCTCCATCGCCGGGCTCTGCCTCCCTCTCTCCAGCCGCCTCTCCGTCGGTCTCTCCTCCGGGCTGGCCTCGCTGGCTGTAGGTGAGTGAATGTCTTGTGTGGGCTCCGAGGCTGGGATGACTATCGGGAGAAACAGGATGGAGGCGGACTGCAGCTCCGAGGTAAGGCACCTCGAACTCCGGGCTGTGCTGGGGGGACCTCAGGGCACCGCGCAGAAGTTCAGATATGAGCAAGCATCATCCAGCCCTGCTGCTCACCCCCGAGCTGCCACTGCAGCCACTTTGGGGTGTTATTGGCTGAAAATGTAGACACAGCAGTCAGTTTTGCACTGAAACTGTAAGGTTTTTGCCTTGTATGAGCTTTTGTTCGGCACTCGGGCAGTTTTTGAGCTCAATGCACGTACGTCTCTTCCTGGTAAGCACTGTGTGGACTGTACTCGCGCAAGTGCTGGGCAACGCTTCCTACCAGCTGTGTGGACTGCGCCCACGTAGTTTTACTTCCCAGATAGTTCTACATTAGCACGTAGAATCTTCTGCCACATATAGTTTTACGTTGGCTCGCGCATCCTTCCGTGTAGGTGCCGTGCCTACTGTGTCCTTGCACTTTTACACTGGCACTCGAACCTTGCTTTGTATGTGCTTTTTGTACTGCTCCAGGTATGGGAGGTGTGGGGATCTTTCTTTGTATGTGCCGCATGCACTGTTCCAGGTAGTTTTGCGTTGGCACGCGCATTTTTCCTTGCATAGGCTGCATACACCGTGCCAGGTAGGTTTGTGTTGGCATGTACATCTTTCCTTGTATGTGCTGTGCCAGCTAGTTTTCCATTGGCATGCATGCACACGTTTCCTTGTAAACAGTACATGCACTGTCTCGATGGCTGCCATGTGTATGTTTCCTAGTCATCATTGTATGTATTGTGTCCAAATAGTTTTACAATTAAAAACACATCTTTTCTAGTCAGCGATGTGTGTACTTTGTCCCAGTTGGGTTGGTTTACGCTGACATATCCACACACCTTGGGTCGTCGTGATCAGTAGGGCTTGAAAGTGGCACCGACGCCCAGGTGTGTGAAGGGCCTGTTGCACTCCAAACATGTCTACGTTTTACTACCCACCTAAGACACCTGGTTAGGGCTTCAAGTGGGACGGGTCTTGCCAGTGTTCAACAATGGGAGTAACTCAAGTTTGGCCACTGTATTCATGTCCTTATGTTTACAGGCAAAGCACAGATCTTTTTATAACAATTGTAAATCTCCTTAGGGTCATCCATGCCAGTGATGCTGTCCCTGTTTACAGTGCACACGTTTTATTTAATCTCTCGTTACCTAAGAACATTTGCTTTTCCCAAATGTTGTCTTGCTATAGTTTTGTGGGTAACTCTGTGTGTGTGTGTGTAGGTGGCTCTGTATGGGTGACTCTATTTGTGTGTGGGTTGCTCTATGTGATTAGCTCTGTGTAGGTGGCTATGTGTGGGTATCTGTGTGGGTGGCTTTGTGTGTGTGGCTCTGTGTGTGGGTGCAAATGCAATAGGTCTCGCATTTGAAAGAGATTAACCTATTGACATTGTAAATAACAATGCTGTTTCTTTAAATGTTTTAAAAACAAAAACATGAACAAAAATAATGTCATGAGAAATGCCAATAGCTCTAACTTTAACAATGCCGAGACCATTGCATTGTAAATATACATCTGTGTGTACACATGTGTCTGTGTAGATTGCTTTATGGCTAAGTGTCGCTATTTAGAAGTAGCTCTGTCTGTGTGTACCTAAGTTTAGGCTGGATATATGTGTGTGGCTCTGTGTGTAACTGTGTTTGTGGCACTCTGTGTGTGTGGCTCTGTATGTGTTGGTGGCTCTGTGTGTGTGTGGCTCAGTATGTGTAAGTCTGTGTATGTCTGTGGGGTTCTATGTGTGTAGCTGTGCGTGTGTGTGGCTCAGTGTATGTGTAGCTCAATAAGTGCATAGGTGCCTCTGTGTGTGTATAGATGGCTCAGTATCTTTATGTGGCTAGCTCGGTATGTGTTAGGTGACTCTGTCCCTAGCTAGCTCTGTATGTGTAAGTCAGTGGCTCTGTATGTGGATGTCTGTAGCTCTGAATATTTGTGCGGATAGCTCTCTATCTGTGTCTGGCTGACTCTGTAGGTGTGGCTCTGTATGTATGTCTGGGGGATACACTTTGTATGTGTGTGGCTCTGTGTGGGTGGTTCTGTATGTGTGTGGGGTTGGCTCTCTCACTACGTCACTCTCTCTCCCTAACTCTCTCTCTCATTACCTCACTATCTCTCACTACCTCACTATCTCTCACTATACTACACTCTCTCTCACTAACTCTCTACCTCACTCTCTAACTCACTACTCAACTCTCTCTATCTCACAGCAACACAATATCACTACCACAGTTACTATCTCTCACTCTAACACACTACTTAGAAACTTCACTCTCTCTCTATCTCACTACCTCACTCTCTATTACTACATCACTATCTATTTCTATCTCACTCTCACTACCTCACTATATCACAACACACTCTCTCAAAACTTCACTACATCACTCTGTCACTACCTCGCAAATTCACTCTCTCTTTCTAACTCACTATTCACTCTATCTCACTACCTCACTCTCTCTCTCAAATACACTAAGTCACTTACACTCACTCTTTCACTACCTCACTCTATCTCACTACTTCACTACATCACTCTCTGTTTCTATCTTAATACCTCACAACATCCCTCACTACCTCACTCTCTCTTTCACTTCCTCAATCTTTCGCTATCTCACAACATCACTCACTGTTTCTATCTCACTACGTCAGAAAATACCTCACTCACTAACTCACTCTTTCACTACCTCACTCTCTATCTACCTCACTCGCTCTCACTACCTCACTCTCTATTTCAATACCTCACTCTCTCTCTCTCTATCTCACTACCTCACTCTCTCTCTGCTAATGCAATAGGTATCACATATGCAAAAAAAAAACTAATGCCAATAGAAATGACAATGCCATTTATTTAGGGATACAAAAATGATTAAAAAATAATGAGCAATACCAATAGCTATACCTGTAATATTGCCGAGACCATTGCATTGTAAATGCTTGTTACAATTGCAAGCCTTTCCTTTTAAGAATTCACTGGGGACTGTCTTGATGAAAGCTTGGCTGCTCTTTTCTCTCAAAAGATTCAGAACATTTCTTAAAGCTAAGCACAGCAATTGCATCAAAGTACTTTTAAAATATGGTACCTTAAAGTTTTGCGCCAGTTCTAAGATCAATTCCTTTTCTTCCTTCTTTTTCGGGTTGCTGTGCAGGAGTGGGGAAACCAGGGCTGGAGATGAGGAGTCCAGGAAGCCTGGATGCCCTTCACGGAAGAACAAGAGTCACAGCGATTGCAGGATGACAACAAACAGTACTGGTAAGCTGGTGCAGGGCCTGAGGTCTGTTCAGTTCAAGAGACTTGAGGGAAAGCATGAGCCATCTCTTGTGCATGGTTCAAATACCGGCCAACCCTAAAATGGCCGCCAAGATTTGCTGTAATGAACCCTGTCATGTTTGGTATCAAACATGTTGGAATCCTACCCCCACACCGTAAACAGTGTGAGAAGTATGATTCCTTGCACTTTAAAGCTCCTCTGGGAGGCCCTCAGTGCTCCCATACCAATCTTCTAGAACCGGACAGCAAACTAGGGCTTCTGCCGGCCAGAGATACGTTTCTGCCCTCCTACTGCTGAGCCAAGCTTGAGCAGGCGAAGGCAGAACAATAGGGATCCTGTCGCAGGGAGGTGTGACCACCTCCCAGACAGGGTTTAGTGCATTGGAACAGGGTGGTGGCTCTTGCCAGCGCCACTGAGATTGTTTGAAGGGCACATTTGGTGCCCTCCTTGCATACTCCAGGTCAAACTAGTTCAGGGAGCCACTGGATCCTGCTCTGGCGTGACCCTGGACTAAGGATATGGCAGTACCCTACCCATTGTCCAGCCCCTCCTCTGGGAGGGACCCCTGAATGGTCCCAAACCTTTTCTAAGGGTACTTAAGGGCTTACCTGTGGGGGGGGTCCCTAGATTCGTCTTGGGACAAGATTCATATCACATACCACTTCAACTTCGACTGTCTGGACTTTGCTTGGGGAACCGAGACTGCAACGGGTTAGATTCTTGCTGCTCCTAGTCATAGTGTCCTGCTGGTCTTCTGCAACGTCTGTGCCCGTGCTCCATGCAGGTTCTTCACCAGGCTTGTGGACATCCAAGACACCTGAAGGAATCTCCCTTGGCATGAAGGAGTCACCCCTCTGCATCTGCAGGCACCGCAATGCAGCTGACCGGTCTGCTGATCCTGGGCTCCCACAGACTCCGAAAGTCTCAGCAACAGAGGTGGTTATTCTGCAACTCCCTTGAGGTTTGCACTGTTTTCATACAGAATTTGAGGCCAGTATCCCTTGTCGTAATCACTGGAACAGCACCCCTGTGCACCGTGTCAACTTGCCATTGCCAAGGCTTATTGACACTCTCCTCCAGAGATCTTCGGGCTCCAAGCAGCTCCAACCTTAAGCAACTCTTGCAGCCAAGATTTTCAATCTCACCACTTCCTCTGCACCGTGGGCCTTCTTCATTGGTGAGCTGCTCAATGTCCTCTTGCGACTCCTGTGCCTTAGGCCCGTGGGTCCTCTTGAAGGTCTTCTTTGGCTACAGTGGGCTAGCCTGCTTGTTTGGGGCCTGCTCCGACTAACCTGGTCGTGGTGAGTCACTTGGAACTTGCTGGTCCTGACACTGCACTATTTTCATAGACTACATGGGTTGCCTCTGCCAAGGCTTGTTGGTGCCCCTGCTGGTCAAAGACCCCTTGGCCCTCGACATATGACAGCTCGTAAACAGCTCCTGGTCTTTTACAGTATCGCCTGGTCCGCACAATTGCAACTTTAAGGTCACCGTCAACCTCCCCTGCATCTCCGATATTGGTGGACATTCGTCTTTCGTGCCTCCTAGTCACTTCTGAGTGGATAGACTCTGTCCCCTCTGCTTTCAGGTACCTCTTGAATCCACCTTTGGGTTCCACCAGACTCCTTCGCCTTCTTCTCCAGCGGCCTCTTTCCTGAAGTCTTCCATTGTGGTCTATGGCGGTTTCCGACAACACTTGACACCTTGCACCAATGCACATGGCTTCCATGGTGTAGATGTCTTGATTCCTGGCGTATCCACGGGCGGGGTGACTCGCCAACCTTCCATCTTCCATGGAGTTACTTTCGGGTCTGGGAAGGGTCCTTCTTTAAAATTACAACCGTGACTTACCTATTGACTAACATTGAGCACCCGGTCGTGTTCCCAAGCTGCACACAACCTCAGTGGGGTTCCTAGATGCTCACCTTGGGTGGTTCCTTGGGTCCCCAGCTATTCTACGTCTTCTGGGCCCTTCTTGATTTGAGTCATGGTTCACATTCCACTATTTTAGTATATGGTTTGGTCTCCCCCTGGAGACCACTGTGTATTTGTCCTACTTACGTGCGCTATTTCCTATGTATTGTGTGTATTGTGTTCATATCTCCGGGTAGGAGATATTGCAATGTGTTAGTGAGTGTTTGTAATAAAATACACATTTTTATAACTACACTGTGTGATTCTTTTTCATTTATTCTATACCATAGGATTAAGGACTCATAAAACAAGCTGCTTTACACTCCTTCTGGACTAAGCCTGAAGGCTGCTCTCCACAGATACCACTTATAGAGCTTTTAAAAGGTTGTCTAAGATCACTAAAATCCCCATAAGGGTGGTCTTAGATTAGTGCACGGTGCTTCACTTACATAAGTGAGCACCAAACACGAAGCTCGACTCTCACAGTGTGCCATGGTAGCATTCTACCAAACCACCTATTTGGGGATTGTAGTTAGAGATACATAACTGTTTCATGCCTAGTTGTTCACAAACTTGATCCATTAGCTTTGAGATAAAAAGAGTATCCTGATCTTTTATGATTTCCTTACGGAAGCCTATCATTTAAAACATCTTGATCGCTGCAGATGCTATAGACTTTGTAAGTATCTCCTGTTGGGGAACAGCCTCCAGATAACTAGTCATATAGTCAACCATGTTGAATAAGTTACTTACCTTCGGTTTTTTTAATGGATACTCTATCGATGCACAGATTCCTCACCTTTAGAATATTACCCCAGGTGCAAGACTGGATCTGGAAGTTTTTCATAGTAGTACTTATGTGTACCACAAGGTAGTATCATGCAGATATGCGTTGGCTTTATTCCAAACCAGGAAGTGCAGAGCACCACATATGTAACACTGATATCAGTTTCTTGCTGGACTCTTTCTGCACTCTTGGACGTGGAGCACATAAGTTTTGGTTCAAGTGTGCAGATCTCTAATGTGGTACCTTTTTAGATGGTAAAAATAAACCACTCGAGACAATGGGGACGTGAGAGAGCAGTAAGAAATCCAAGGTTAGATAGAATATGTGAGAAAGTGCCCTCTTTCTGCATGGTTGCCACCCACTTTTTGCTGAACTCCTGATGTACTTTGAGTATGGCCTGGGCTCCTGCTAATCAGGTACCCAGGGCCTATGTTCTTTCCCTAAAACTGCATTGAAGACCAAACCCAATTGGTACTCTCTGGCCACAGGTTAGCCCCTGGTGAATGGTACCCCAGGTACCCAGGGCACTGTGACCAGGGAAGA
This sequence comes from Triturus cristatus, assembly GCF_964204655.1. Lineage (NCBI taxonomy): Eukaryota > Metazoa > Chordata > Amphibia > Caudata > Salamandridae > Triturus > Triturus cristatus. The sequence goes on from NC_140593.1 coordinate 431,002,604, forward strand.
CCTCTAAGGGCTGAAGTACTTATTGGGCCACCCTTAGAGGTCCTGTACCTTTACACTCACACACTGCCTTTGTTCTGCATCAAAACACACAGCCTGCAAAGTGAAGAGTCGACATGGCACACATCCCTGGGTGCCATGCCTACAACCCACTGCCCTGGCATAGATCAGTTACCCCTCTAGCTGGGTGCACTATACCAGTGGTGAGGGTACAGGTGCATGATCCTCGACCCATACAGTGTCTAAGTCCATTCTTATAAAAAACTACAGGAGCATAAACCCATAAACCTGGTTGAGATTAGGGTGAGTGAGTAAAATAACAACAAGAGATCTCAACAGGTCTCATTCAAAGGCAATTATCAATGCATGTCTGAAACATTGCAAACAAAGAAGGGAGACTCTCAAAACAAATTTTTTAGCAAAAAGCAATCATGTATTCAATACAATTTTTACAAAAGGAAAGGGAATCTTCAAGGGAAGAAAGTTACAGTTATATCAGCACTGCAAGCAGGGTCAATTAGCGTAAAACAATCCGAAAGTTGTACTCGGTGCTGGACAGTGTACGTGACACATAAAGACAGCGACACAAGTGACAAAGTGAAGTCAGCAAGGGGACGGCGCAAAGTGAGGTGAAAGTGAATATTTACAATATATTACAGTCGGCGGTTCTGAACACAATTATAACAATGAAATTGAATTATATCCATTTTTCATAGAACTAATATAATAAGATCGTGCCATCAATTAAGCTGACAAGTCGACGGCGTTTCGATCCCCACGATTTGGGATCATCATCAGGACCGGATTGTCAATTTCAAACAGTGCTGTATGTATAGGAAATAAACAGGTAAGGGAAGATGAAGAGCCAAGAAAGCAAATTTTACTTTGACAGAAATAGCCCGAAGTGATTGAGCCAAGGTGAGTGAAGACAGAAGAAGGGAGGAACTAATTAGAAAACAAGTAAAGGCTAGTTGTAAAAGAATGACAAAAGGATTTGAAACATACCAGAGGAGTATCAAGACCCGAGGTTAAGAGAACCATTTGATGGTGACAAAACCGGAGATGTGCAAGGAATTAGAGCGTGTGAATAAACGTGTGGGAATGTACATGCAAAAATAACTTCAAATGGGATGGGTATCTGCAAGAAATAGGGGAGGTATTCCAAAGGGTACAAGAAGCCAAAACTAAATTATACCTGAGTCGAGGCGCACTAGGCTTGCGGATAAAGCGCAGGGCTTCAGGACTTCTAATTAGGAAAAACCAACAAAAGAGGGACAATTGGAAAGGGGACAAATGAAACCGGGATATGAATGGGAGAGCGTGAGGGGGCGGAAAGGGAAGGAGGGGGGCAATACCTGATTCAAAGCGAGTACCGGGCACGGATGAAACCTGGAGCTCCGGAATTTCTAAAAGGAAAAAAACAAAACCGGAGGGTTAAAAGGACCAAGAGGGGGCAGTCAAGGGAAAGGGGGGGAGAAAAAGGGAAGGGAAGATTAAGTTAGACGCGGACATACCTATTCAATAGAGAAACGGCGTGTTAATCAGCCAACGTCCGACACGTTGAAGGAAACAACCAAGAGTGAAACCAGGAAGTAAAGTGAGGGGGGGAGGGACTGAGAAATGACGTGAGGGGGCGTGCACAGGCGGCGGGATCGGGAAAACAGAAGAGGGACCAGAAGGAAAGGATAGGAGAAAGTTTAACTCTCGTGTTGTGAACAATAGAGCAATATACATAGTTAAGGCATAGTCAATTCTTCAGAAGCGCAATAAACAGAACAAGTCTTGTCTACAATTAGGGAAAGGAAGTATTTTAACAATAGTAATGGGAAAAAGTGGTGACAAAAAACCCACAAATTTCTAATACATTTAAGACTTGTTCTATTGTTCACGACACGAGAGTTAAACTTTCTCCACAACCGAATACTTACCTTTGAACCGATAACACTATTTTCCTCCATAGGATAACATTGACTGTCTTTCTGTGAAAAGTTTTAAAGTGTGGAGTTGGAAAATCTATGAAAATCTTACAACGGTAACTGAATAACCAAAACGCTTTTACATACCTGTTTACAGGAAATGTCCCAGTGTTGTATCCAGGTATACTATACCGTATAAGAAAAGTAAACTGTAAAGTAATCTACTTGCCATCCTATTGAAAAGTCAATACAAAGTATACCAGTAGTTCAAACTGTAACCAAACCAAAGTATATATACAACTGCAATTCAAAACTTTTATAACTGCAAAGTATTTATCACTTACCTGTGCCAGGCTTGCTTGGTTCTAGGAAATAAAATGGCAAAAAGAATATTTTTATACAAAACCAATTGGTCTAAAATTCAATGTTTGAGTGTGTTTGATATAATTTGCTGATTGAGTGTGTACAACAAATGCTTAACACTACCCTCTGATAAAGCCTTACTGCTCACTCACACTACTCCAAATAGAGAGTAAGGTGCTATCTACTTTTACCTCTGCCTACCTTTGGGGTTCCACTGGACCCTGTGCACACTATACCTCGCTTTGATATATTATATACAGAGCCAGTTTCCTACAGAGTATCCAACAGAAACAGCGTTATCAAAGATAAGTAACTTACTCTTCAATGGATACTTCTACTGCAGATTCCTCAGCTTCAGCATAGATACCAAAGCAGAACCTCTTTAGGTCTGTGCAGTGTGTTCATAACAAGAAGTCCTGTAGCACCAAATGGGAGAAATGTCATTCTCACCAGACCTGGCTGTCAAGGCAGTTTTACTTCATGTTAACCACAACAAGAGCTGCTCCTAGTGTAGTGACCACTATGAGATTATGGTTGAATTGTGAGTGTAGGCATCTCACAAAATGTGACGGACTGGTCTCACACACCACCAGGTGTCATGCTTCATTGTGAATTTTAATGTGGGGGAATTATTGTCCCCTAACCGCAGTACTACGGTTAGGGGACAATAATTTCCCCATGTACCGTCCACTGATTTTAATATCATATAGTTACCAGTCACATTAAACTTCACAATTTGATAACTATATGGATTTTTACTTTCACTCACATTTTCAAGGGCCCCCACTTAGTTTAGAAGTGCATCCCTGTCGTCAGGTGTATGCCCGCCCTCTATCAAACCAAGGTTTTAGAGGGCGAGGACTGGTCAATGATGAAGCATGACACCTAGCGGTGTGTGAGACCACTCGGTCACATTTTGTGAGATGCCTACACTCACAATTCAACCATAATCTCATAGTGGTCACTACACTAGGAGCAGCTCTTGTTGTGGTTAACATTTGTTGTTGGAGGCTGCTAGCTCCTAGAACCCTGTGCCTCTTGTTCCCCTCTCCACACATTGTGGGGTTCTCTTGTGTTTATAAGTTTTACTTCATGGACATATGTATTGGTGACCACGTAGCAGCCTGATAGATGTCAAGGGAAGGCACTCCATGTGCAAATGCAGTGGTGAGAGCCTTAGTAGTGGTAGAACGGGCCTTCAGACCTTCTAGTACCGGTTTTTTGGGCAATGGCTTGCAGATTGTAATGCAGATTGTAGGAAAGTAGGATCTGCCTTCATGCTTACCCCCACATTTTGGTGGTGTCTTTTGTTTTTCTGACTATTCTGACTGGGATCCTGCTAATCAGGACCCTAGTCACTGTGATCTCCCCCTAATTTGGATTATGGTAAGTACTTTGTTACCTGCTTAATTGGCTACTGGTGTACCCTCTAAGTCCCTAGTATATGGAACTGAAGTACCCAGTGTATAGGTACACAAGGGGTCTCCCATGGGCTGCAGCATGTATTATGCCACACATGAGAGACCACTCAAACTGTGACTACAGGCCTGCCATTGTAGCCTGTGTGAGCTGGTGCTAGCACCATTCACAACAGACATAGGTTTCCTTATATTTGAGGTCACTGCACTTAAAACTTATAAGGCACCCCGAAGGTAGGCCTTTCAATTCTAAAGGCAGGATGCTTGGTTAAATGTGTGGGGGTGCCATGCATGAGCAGGACACACCCTACGAACCTGGGAGTCAATTCTCCCAGCTTTGTAAGTGCGTTCAGCCATTTTAGACATATAGTGGACATCAAGTCAATTACGAGATGTCTAACTATACATTGGCTGCACCGAATCCAGTCTTGTTTGCTATCAAACATGTTGGAATTACACGCCCTCCGTGGGGTTCCTGGGTACTTACCTTGGGTGGATCCTTGAGTCCCCGGCTCTTCAAAGTCTTCTGGGTCTAGTCTCGATTTTGGTTATGGTTTGCATTCTACTTTATTAGTACATGCTTTAGCCTCAGCCTGGAAAGCACTGTGTATTTGTGCTACTTACCTGTTCTACTGTTAAAGTAGTGTGTGTATTGTGATTATATCTCCGGGTAGGAGATATAACAATGTGTTACTGAGTGTTTATAATAAATACATATTTTTACACACGACACTGTGTGGTTCTTTTTCACTCACCCTACACGATACGATTAGTACTGGTAAAATAAGCTACTTTACACTCCTTCTGGACTAAGCTGAAGGCTGTTCTCCACAGCTACCACTTAGAGAGCTTTCTATGGTTGTCCAAGACCACTAAAATCACTATAAGGGTTGTCTGGATTAGAGCAGGGTGATTCACTTAAATAAGTGTGCAACATATACTAAGCCAGCCTCCTACATTGGTGTGAAGTGGTTGGGATGTAAACCAGCATTGTTTTACCAGCTAAGCTAGGTGTGGATTAATTGAAAAACCGTCACTAACATTAGGCACATATCATTTGTTTTTAGACAAGTAAGTTCTACTAAGCTTTTATAACGGTTGTTAAGAGTCTACAACAACCCTTTCTCCAATGCTAGGAAGTTTAGTTTCCAATAGTGTAGGTAGGTGCATCACCACACTACACCAAGACACCATGGGCCAGATGTATCAAGGCTTTTTGCATTCGCACGGCCCGTTTGCAAACGCAAAAATGCCTTTTGCAATGTGTCAAACTCTTGGCATTCGCAAAATGGGTTATCGCAATTTTTTGCGATTACCTAAATTGCGAATGCAGTTAGGGAATCGCAATTTGTGATACCCTAAATGCAATTCATGTAGCAATCACAAAATGTTAATTTGCATTTAGTAATATTAAATTACCATCAACTTCGAGTTGGCTGTAATTTGCAAATTCCTAGAAAAATGCATTTTTCTGAATTTTTCGAAGTGCCATGTGGCGCACACACATGCCCTTAAGGCATGTATGTGCGTCACATGTGCACACTTACCTTTTTGGGGGTGCATCAGGGTGGCCTTTTGGCCCCTATCACCCTTGTAATTGCATTCGTAATTTGTGATTACCAATTTGGTAATCGCAAATTGAGAATGTCTTCCCATTCATTCCTATGGGCCTCTAGGACGATAGGAATGAATATAAAGGCATTCCTTAATAGCGAATCGCAATTTGCGATTCGCTATTAAGGAATACGCAATATTCACAATTGTTTTTTTTGCAAATCCTACATACATTGCATTTTGCGATTCTTAAAAGTTGAATCGGTAAAATTTGCTATTTAAGAATTGCAAAACCAATTCTTGATACACCTGGCCCCATGTCTTTAGTTATGGAACCCAATGGGTCCCAGTCCTCTAGATACAGTGGTCTTAAGTTCCAGGAACGAAGGATCCTCCTAGTCACTCCAGCGTGGCATAAACTCGGTCCCCTGTGCTTGCAGGTACTACTCCTTAAGAATCCACTCATGGATTCCACCGGACTCTTTCACCTTCTTCGCCAGCAGCATCTTCACTGAAGTCCTCAATTGTTGTCTATGGTGGTTTCGGACATCACTAAGCTCCTATGCATCCAGCTTCCCTGGTGTAGGTATCCTAGTTCCTGGGGTATCCACGGTTGGGGTGACTCTCCAACCTTCCATCTTCCACGGCGTTCCTACAGTGTCCTCTGGGGAGGGTCGATCTTGAAAACTGCAACTGTGACTTCCCCATTGACTTGTATTGAGCACGAGGTTGTGGTTCTACTCTGCACACAGCCTCTGTGGGGTTACTGGGTACTTACCTTGGGTGGTTCCTGGGGTCCCCAACTTTTCAGAGCCTTCTGAATCCAGTCTCAACTTCGGTTGTGGTTTGCATTCCACTTTATTAGTATTTGGTTAGGTCCCCCCCTGGAGACCACTGTGTATTTGTGCTACTTACCTGTTCTACTGTTGAAGTATGGGTATTGTGATTATATCTCTGGGTAGGAGATACACCAAAGTGTTAGTGAGTGTTAATAATAAATACATATTTTTAATACTACACTGTGTGGTTCTTTTTCACTCAACCTACACTGTATGATAGATCTGGTAAAACATGCAGCTTTACACTCCTTCTGGACTAAGCCTGACGGCTGCTCTCCACAGCTAACACTTAAAGAGCTTCTATCATTGTCTAAGACCACTAAAATCACCATAAGGGTTGTCTGGATCAGTGCAGGGTGCTTCACTTAAATAAGTGTGCACCATATACTAATCTAGCCTCCCACACCGAGGACTAACTATCATGGCAAAGTCCTCTTCTGCAACATTCTTCCCTTCCTTGCTATGGACAACCCACAAAAAGCTAATGAAACATCCAATCGTCCTTTGTATGACTGATGTAGAATCTTACAGTCCTTTTGAGGTCAAACTAACAGAGTCTTTCCTCCTCTTTCATTTGTCTGGAAAAACAGTGGTGTGAGGTGGTTGCACCGAGAGTGCCTGGAGTTCACTCACACAACAAGCTGATGTGATTGCAGTGTGGGAGGCAAATTTTATAGTCAGTAGACTCAACAAGCAGCTATGTATTAGCTCGAAGGTAGAACACATGAGAAACATCAATACTAAGTTAAGGTCCAACTGTGGCATTACAAACTGTTTGGGAGGGAACATGTGAATCAAACCTTTAAAAAAACACATCATAACAGGTGAATTAAACAAGAACAGTTGGTCTAGAAAACACAAAAAGCAGAAAGGGCCAACAAATAACCTTTAACAATGCCCAAAGCAAGGCCTTGCTGGGACACAGACAAAAAAAACACAATAAAACATCTGACAGTTTGGCTTACAAAGGGTCCATTGTGTACCCCAGATGTAAATTGTGGGGAGAAGACTAATACCACAATGTGTGTGTGTCCCTCTAATGTATCACTCTGAATGACTAAATGGGACCAAATAAAGTACCTGAATAGTCTTTGAGTGATTTAAATGACTAAAGCTTGGACTGAAGGTATGACAACATTCTAACTCAATGCAGTCAATATTTTCCCCCTTTCATCACTACTCAACCATGCCCTCACATTCAAAACAGTTAACATACTACCTGCTGATGCTCCTATCCCTTTGAATCAAGTGAGAAACTTTGAGCACCTGAGGGAAAATAACAATAGAGGGACCTTGCGATGAAGGTGTCTACTCATGAGGACAAGTATTGTAACGCTTGATGAGTTTACTTTGACAAATCCAACATCAGGAACGTTTATCTTTGTTGTGCTGACAAACAAATCATGTTCCCACCTTTCTTGCCCCCAAGCAGTATAAGCATACCAACTTACCACCTGGAGCAGTTATAGTAAATATCCTAATTATGGGAGAAGTAGAGTATATGCATAACATAAATATTATGCAAAGAGATAACAGGGTATTTTCAGTACTTTCCTTTCCTACCAAGTCTCAGCTAATAAGAAATAGCCCCTAAAACATCTACCTTCATGAGACATTTAATGTTATTGTATACCTCTTTAAGGAAGGTGGCTGCCCTCACCAACAAAAGCCAGTTTGTGAGACCCTATCTGGGTAATTGGCCAGTGTCATTGGATAGTCTAACTCCCTGGATGCAAGCATGTGCACCTCTCTTCCTCTGGGAGTTTAAAGAGTTCTATTTATACTTATATTTGGCAGGAGGATTATGAAGAAGTACCCTTGGGATGTCTGATTCAGTGTGTGATGAATCTAAAGGGAATCTCACAGTCTTATATGACAATATCCATAAAAAGACCAGTAGGTCTAAAGCAGACACTATATATTATGTGAACATCTGATAACAAACACACTACCATAATATCTAAATCCTAGGAAACACAGTTCTATAACAATGTGTACAGTACAATAAAGGCAGTCAGCAATAACAATGAAAAGTGTGAGGTTAGGCCACAGGTAAATGGTGGTAACCAGTACAAAATAATGTCAGGTTAGACAAGGAGGTTTTGCCTTGATCATAAGGCAAGGAGTCTGGAATTTTTACATAGTGTCTGTTTTTTTTTTCGTTAACTTCAATTTCAGTAAATGTTTCTTTCTGGACCCACTTCCCTTTTGTACTACCTTTCTGAAGATCTGGTTGCGTCATCCAAAGTAAAGAACATGGAATAAGCCTGTTTTCTCTTACTTTCAAAAGATAGATTCTTTAGAAACTCTTTTAGTACTTTAAATAATATTGATAAGACATATGTGTCACACTCTCCTTTCTACATACAATACTCAATTATGTTTTATTACTATCATTTTCTTTACTACCCTTCTGTCACCAACATTTCTTCTGTGAATATTTCCAATCAGGGCATTTTGTTACTTTTCTATTTAAGTCTCTCTTTGTTTAGGTGGATTTAGGTGGATTCATTTGTTTCTCTCAGCATCGCTAAACCTAAAACCAATTTCATCAGGGCAGGTGAGCTTAGATAGGACAAAGAATATTTCTTTAGTGGAGAAAGTAAATAAATTACTTTTCCCATTGTACAAACTATTAACAAAATTATGAAACCCTTTGCCGGCACTCTGGAAATTGTACAGAATCATTAGTAACAGCTACATTCAGATGTTAATAACAATCAGGTACTTCAGGCGAGGTAACGATATGAATGTGGTTAAATCGACATCCTTTTCACATATCTAAATTATGTTTTGTTTATTATCAATATTTATTGATTCTACCAGTTGAATTGAGACAATTATCAATACATTTGACGGTGACTTATTATTTGTTACGTTAGAAAAATTCTCTAATTTCCTAAAATAATAATTTATGAAAAGGTGAACATAGAATAGACATTAATCAAAACAGACAAATCTTCTACAGTAATGGAAGACACTTCTTTAGGTTCAGATAAACGGGTGTAGGTTGGGATTATCGAATCCCAAATCTCATCTGGACAGAATATGATTACAAAAATATCAAGGGTCAGAATATCGAAAGGTAGGTTTTTATACATTTTTTTATATCTAACTGCATTCAACATGTACATTGGTGATATATATAACTTCAAGGGATATGGATTTAAGTATAATAAATCTTTACCTCCCTCTGTGCACTTATCTTTTGATAATTTGTCCCTCAATATTGTTGTAATGATATTTAGTTGCATTGATATTCGGGGATTGATATTCCCAGTCACAATCAGATAAAAGGATTGATTTCAAAATTGTCCTGCCACATAACTTACTAGTTGACACGCTCTTTCCACCAGGGCCAGGATGTTGATACCCAACTAAATAACTGAACAGTTGCTACAATTTGCAGTTCCCACACTTATACATCAACTATGAATGTATGATGGGCAGCATTTTTGTTGGCTTAAGTGTTTGCAAAACAGCTTTATGAACATCTGTTAAATCTGCAAAAGTCACCTTTGAGACCCAAGCACTGTATCCTTTTCAAACTTGGTGAAATTTACCTTAAGAGAGGGTCAAATGCCCTACTGCTCGTGCTAAGACCACTGCATCTGGGGCAGTGCTTCGTGTGCATTTTCATGGGGGCGGAAATGGGATGTTACCTTCCCTAATGCATATGTTCTTGGATCGGTAGTCAAATATAGGGATCTCAAGCTGGTAATGCCACTATCAGTATATGGGTCACACTCACAGCATCAGGCCCATTTACCTCTGATTGTTAACCATCCGATGCCCAGAATCTGTTCACATATCTAACATATACATCTTTGTGCTTCAGCACTGAGATATGCTGTTTTTACTTTTTGTTCAGCCACTTGAGGGATGCTAATAGACACGTGTATATTTTCCACTTTTTCTTTTTAAAAATTAATTCTGTTGAATGTTAGAAAGTACCATTTTAGGTCTTGCTTACAAATAGCTTTTAGCCATCTGCGGTTGAAGGATCTCTTGAGGTCCATATGAAACACTTACAGTGGATTTTGAGCTAAACCAATGCTTACCATTGAATGGTTTTCTGGTCACTCTCATGTGCTTGCTTTTCATTTGATAGTTTTCCTTCCTCTTCAAGTGTGTCAGTTTCCTGCAGAACAACTTCTTTACATCCTTTTGATTGGCAGACTTGTATCCTTCCACTGCTCACATTCAGGAAACTACTTTTTTTTTCTTTTAGCACTCTATGAGAGTGCATATGTTTTCCTCCTCTGGTTGCTTCCCTGTTGAAGCCTCCCCATTTGACACAGTACATGTTGCACCCTCCTTCACTTAGATTGTGCACTGCTTGCCTCAACCCTCCCTGCCTTTTTCTCCTTCCCCTGCTGAAGCGTCTCCAGTGCTCCCTTGCCCATACCTCCCCCATTTTCACTTCCTATTAAATGATCATTTGCAGCTCATCCGTCCTACCCATCCCGTCATGTTAATTTAAAAAAAGGTTCATTTTTACGTTTCTCAGAGGGCTTGACACGTGCCATTTATGCCTCTGGACGACTTCTTTTTAAGATGTGCTTTCGTGCAAGTTTAAAATATTTTTTTAACTTATCGTTTTCAAATTGACGTCCACCGCCCTGGAAGAGGAAATACATTTTTTTTTTATTGTGGCCATACTGTTAAAGCACATCCTGGGCCGTCCTGTATTTCTTTTTAATTTGCCAACTCTGTTCAGCATTGGCAAAAATCATTGGCAAAACTAATAGGACGGAAAGGTGAGACCAATTGGCTTGGCAAAGGGTTGTTTCTTTTTTTTCTTGAAGTGTGGCACTGTTGGACATGAAGCACGTTAATTGCTCAAGGCATTTCAGTCCTGCCTTTTCAGAGAAAAACAGTCAATGGATTCCTATGGAGAGAAATGAGGTTAACGGTTACCAGGTAAGTAATCGGTCTTTGGAGTTGATCTTCTGGGGTTAGAACAAGGGTTCCCCCAGGGTCAAGGATGCACTCTCATTACACCCTCAGCGGCACTATGGCGGCCGGGTGCTGAGTGTTGAGGCCCAATGTTATCCATTGGGGGATAGGGGTCCTCCGGTTGTTGGCTGCTGACGAGCAGGCCACTTGGTTGTGGGAGCCAAGCTCCTGGTGTTGGGCTCAGGGCAAAGGGGGATCCGGTTTACCACACAAAGTGCACCCGCAGCGGCGCAGGGGCGGCTGGGTGCAAGGTGCTGTTTTGGCGTTGGGTGCCCTGTTGTTTTCAATAGGGATTTTCGTTTTTGTTTTTTAGCTGCAGGTTCAGTCCAGGAAGACTTCCGAGAGGAACCAACTGCTGGGCAGGTAAGTTGGAGGGATCAGGAACGTTGGTGCACCTCGGGTTCCTTTCTCCAGGGCGGTTGGATGCAGGGTTGTCTTTTGAGGTCGGATTTCTCACTACCGGGCCACTCGCAGTCGGGGGGATCTCCGTGCAGAGGTTGCAGGCGACGTTGAGGAGTCCTGGAGGGATCAACCCACGGTGGACGACTCTGGAGCGCTGGGGGACCTCGCTGGGACCCAGTGGGCCACTTGAACTCGGGCTGTAGGCGACAGGTGCAGTGGTGTTTCCAGGCGTCAGGTTTTTTTTTTCTTCAGCAGGCTTGGAGTCTTTGTTTGGTGTTTCTTTTGAACAGAGCTGCTATTCACAGGAGATCCAGTCTTTGTTGAAGGCAGTCAGTCCTCCCTGTGGTTTTGGAGGTTGCTGGCTGCAGGACAAGATGATTTTTGGCGCAGGATCTCCGGAAACTGCAGACGGGCTGGTAGGGCTGGGGCCAAGTCAGTTGTTCTCTGCAGTCTCATCTGCTGGGCGTCTTCTTTTGTCCTTTTTCTTCTTAGGTTGCGGGAATTTGTCTTCTTGGTTCAGGGCCACCCCTGAACCCAATGGGCTACTGACCTTAGGGTGACTACACCCTTGGTGTGCTCACCCCACGTGGGGAAGTGAGCACACTCCCTAATCCTGATTGGGGAGTGTCTGCCATCTGCAAGATGGCCGGCTCTGAAGAGTGGGCTTCACCTCACCTCCCCCACCTGAGGTGTGGAGTTGGCAGAGGTGGGCTCACCTTCTGGGCTGGCTAGTTTTTCCCACCTGTCTTCCTGGTGAAAAGGAGGGGAGACAGGAAGGGGGCCTGCTCCTGATAGCAGGCCCCCTAGCAGGAGAGGCTGGGGGTCGTATTACAAAGGCTACCAGGCCTTTGAAGCTCGCCTGCCACCTCCGCCCAGGACAGGCTTTGTTTCTGGGCTCAGGGAGCGAAGGCTCCCAACCTAGGGGTCTAGAAACATCTTGTGGTGGTAGGCTGGTGTGTACCAGTCCGGGAACCCACCAGAGGCTGGCGTTTTTCAGGGGGCATCTCTAAGATGCCCTCTGTGTGCATTTTTCATTAAATCTCACTCTGGCACCAGTGTGGGTTTAATGTGCTGAGAAGTTTGTTACCAAACTTCTCAGTTTTCAGTGTGGCTATTATGGTGCTGTGAAGTTCGTAATGACAAGCTCCCAGCACCATATACTCTTAATGGCAGCACTGCACTTACAATGTCAAAGAATGGACTTAGACACTGTAGGGGTACAGGGCTCATGCATCTGCACCCTCACCACTGGTATAGTGCACCCAGATAGAGGGGTGGCTGACCTATGCCAGGGCAGTGGTTTGTGGGTGCTCCAGCAGAAAAGGCAAATTTACATATTCTCCCTATGTCACAGACTCGTCTTCACACTAACTCATCCATACATACATTCACTGGTGGGGCCATAACAACAACACACATCCATCTCACTTGAGTCTGCACACAGGAGAAAAAGCGATGTACAGGTGGGGGTACCTTATTACCTGTCGGGAGTAAATTTCTTTACATTATATGCATTATATACATTTGCACCTATAGAATCCTGACTTTGACATCAAGGTACTCCGCCACTTGATCGATGGACCAATTAGTTGGACTGGTTGATGGTGATTTAGAACCTGCTAAAGCACAATTAAAGTCTCGGAAACATTTGATTAATCATCAGTACCTAATTAAAAGAACCACAAACTCATTTCTTATTAATCCAAATTTTGTTTATCTAATATTAGTTTAGCATTCAGGCACTATAGGATAAACATGTGACATCAAATCTTTAGAGCCTAAGTATAGATCTCCCATTGCATTATATTTACAAAAATCTCAAAGTCACGGCTTCAATCTCCAACCCGTAGCAATAATCAATCATTAGATGAAGCAGCTTTCCCAAATTATAAAGAAACCCAAGGTAAACCAGGGAAATCTTCGTCAGTTCAACGCAGACCCAACGCCATAGACGATCAGCCCAACGAACCCCCACTTTGGGCAAATTAGAGATTTTTATACCCTTTTCCCCCTTACTTCAGATCAATATGCAACCATTTTTGAGGCAGAAACTGTTCGGATTGGTCAGTTCAATTCAATTTGCAATTTCTCACAATTTTTACATGTCCCACGGTTTTCCATGACACTTGGCATAGCAAAGTATAAAATGTGTCCGGTATCCTTCGGTTCACAGGCGAAAGTTCCAAAGGAAAATCAAGCCTTTGTCCCCTTGGTAGTTCACATTGTTCATCACTTTGCAGCCCTCCATGCTCCTATCCTTGACAAGGGACATGCTGGTACAGGAACTAAGGTCACTTGGAGATCTCCAAAGCCATCCGATTCTGTGCAGTAGTCATCGCGCTCACATGATGGCAGCATCCTCGGAGCTCCATCTTAAGTACTGCGGCCTAGCAGGTCCGAATGCCAACTTAAGCAAAAACAGACATAACAGTAATTAAAATATAGAAATGGAGAGTCTAATGTTTAAACCCACACTAATCCCAATGTATATTAGTATTTTCCTAGCTTGTAGCAGCATTTAAAGCACTAATACTCACCATTCTGCATTTCTGAAAGCACAAACTATCACAAAAGCAACATGAATCATGCAAATCTCTATTTCACCACAATCTACAGTTAGTTTGCGTACCACAGTTAGTTAATTTAGTTGTTCTGCCATGCAATTAGCATTTTAGTCCCCCGTGTATTTTGTGTTTATCAAGGTGTAAGGGTTGATTAGTTATCTCACTTCAAACTAATTAGTACGAGTTAATGCTTAGAATAATTACGTAATTAATTTCATGCAAAATAGAGGAGGTATACTCAATTTTGTTTTACCTGCTCCATCATGGGCATGGCACACAGGGATGTGTACCATTTTGACTCTTCACTTTGTTCTGCACCAACCCAGCAGCCTGCAAAGGCAGGGTGTGTATGTATAGGTACAGGGCCTCTAAGGGTGGCACAATAAGTGCTGCAGCCCTTAGAGGTCTTCCCTGGTCACAGTGCCCTGGGTACACTGTGGTACCATTTGCCAGGGGCTGACCTGTGGCTAGTGATGCCAAATGGGTTAGTTTTGGGGAAAGAACACAGGCCCTGAGAACCTGATTGGCAGGGACCACATCAAGTCAAAGTGCATCTGTTGTCTGGCAAAAAGGGGGAGTTGCTCCAACAGAAACCCACTTTCCTACACAATGGAACTTGTGTTCTGCAAGTTATACACAAATCACTGCGTCAGCCTCCTGAGATATCTCATTGGTACTGAAGTTTATTATCTGCAAGTGACAGTTTCATTTTAGGCATGTATACATCTGCTTTATAAATGGCAGAATTATTTGCTATTTTCTACAACATACAGAGACCCAAGTCCTTTTATAGACTCAAAGGGCCTAGAAAATTAGCATTCTTTTGACTTGGTTGTAAAAAAAAAAAACACACAACAGTAACTGATAGCTACTCCCAATTCCCCAAATCCTACTAGGATACTCCCGTGCTCCTTGACCAAGTAGCAGCCTGTTTTGTGCCAGAGTCAGAATGTTGTGTCAGTACCATCACCTGTTTCTGTTCTACTCTCAAATTTCACCTGCTGCTCTGTTTGATTTGTAACACTCTTGTTCCATCATGTTAAGAGTTTAACAGCCTAAGATATGCACACCACAAGAGAGAAATAGCAAGGGTAAAAGTTCAAAACATCTAAAGTTTCAAAACATGAACGACCGAATTAGGCTCGGTGGCCCTTACATTAAGGTTTTTTGTTTCCATTCACGCGTTGGTCAGAAACTAACCAAGTGAATTTGTCGAATGACGTTAAGCAGCAGAGAAGGAGCGCCATCTAGTGTCTAAATAACAAATGATTTGACAAATAAAACAAATGCCTAAAATAGGTCTCGATTAACGAACAGAAGAAAAAAAAATCAGTCATTCTCAAATCTACTTTCAGAAGCTGAAACGATGGAAAACATAATTCAATATATTTGCGCAACTTAAATGTAGTCCAGCTAATTTCCTGATGAAAGAACCGTTATGAGACAGATCAGCCCTTGCCTCACAATATTACTAATGGTTTATGTGTGTATCGATTTTGTACTTTTGAATACCACCAATCAGGGTCAATGTGTGCATGTTTCTCTCTTTAATAGGTGGGAGACAGTAAAGGAAGAGCACTGGTGTGTTCTGTCAGATTGTTTGGTGTCTGAGACAAGTCTGGGGAGAGCATGTGGTCCGTCGGCTTAAACTGCCGACTTTGGTGCTGGAAACCTGGGTTTGAGCCTCGAGGTCGCGTCCACATCGCGTGATTCTGGGCAAATCACTTAATCTCCCCGTGCCTGAATGTGTAATGTAAATACGGTGCTATGTAAAGCGCTCCAATACCTTCGGGTCGAGTTCGCGCTATACAAATATGTAACAAAAATAGTCTGGTAGCAGCATGTAGGACTGGCTGAAAAGGAGCAACGCGTAATCAAAAATACAGAATAAGTGAACAGAGTGAACTATTTCTACAGTCAATGTGCCATGTACAAGTAGTTAGTGTCTTGAAATATTCTACTTTACGACTAAAGGCTGGGTTGTAAAACCTGTATGTCTGGCGCTGTTCCATGTCCTTTGGTGGTAAGCAAACACAACAGCTTGCACTGCCGAATTACGAAAGCATGTTGCTGGAGGGGGTAATATAGGACAATAAATGTGCCACTTTTTGTGGTTGTATTGTTGGTGCTGCTTTATTGCAATGGGAGGGTGTGTTGTGCTGTGGTTGTTGGATTACGTTGTTTTTTCTAATTTGCTGTGATTGTGTTGCGCTGTTATGTTTTAGTTATATTGTTATGTTGTTCTGTGCAAGTTATTGTGTTATATTGTGATTTTGTTTACGTGTCAACAAATGCTGCTACATTTCAGCCAAAAGCAGCACGTGCCTTTAAAGTTCTCGAGACTGAAGTGGTAAAATAGTGTTGCTTTTGTGCGTGACACAAGTCAGCCCCAAACCCTGGCATAGACCGTCTTCATTTAACGCGCCGTGTGGTCGTTTTATGCGCTTCGGCCATAGGTTTCTGTTGTTAGTCCCATGCATCGCATCGATCTTTATTCAATCTCCCGAAGGCAGATCATAGAAGATACATACAGTAAGAAACAATCATGCACTATAAGACACATATGTTAAAAAGACTAACAATTATAAAATAATTTACAGTATGTAAAGTGACAGCGGATACATTTTGAATCCAAGGGCATTCAAGCTAAAAAAAGACAAGATGGATAAAAAGTAAGGTGCCAGGGACAAACTTCTACTTTAGAATACAAAACCCACGACACTTTATAGAATGGAAGATAAAAACTATTTCATCAGAACAACATGCTCCTTCTTTTGTCTAAAACATACTTCAAGAAGCTAGCAACTGCGTGGCATACACAAAGGTCATTGAGTTGCAGCAGGTAAAATAAGGCGACTTCACACTTAGAAAGGTTATGCCTACGTAATAGGGGTAATACAATTTCCTTGTTTACAGCAAGTAAAATTACCCAAAGAAGACAAAGTGTAAAATGGTTTGGCTTGAATGCTCATCACATGGACAAATACAAATGGAATCCAAAGAATACTGGCCAAGGGAAAAACAAATTAGCCAACGGAAGGAGCCTAACCTGAACCTTGCTAGCAGTGTTCTCTCATACACATTAATCATGTATAATAAGTATTGGGCAGTAGTTGGCACCCTTTGAATGATGTAATAATCTCAAAGTGCTGGTTTAGCCAATACCGTTAGTTCCCTTGTAGATTGTTTATGCTTTAAAAAACAGTCCTGGACCAAGTTTCTGTCTTTCTTCGCAATTGTCCCAGGGTGCGCAAACAGGTGGGCACATCCCAGCACCAAGAAACTCTCTTTGATATACTTTAACCACGGGATGGCCGAACCATGCTCACAAGAAAAATAATCTCTAATGACTGCCTGATTAAGTTCATCTTCTTTCATATACTAAATAGAACATCAAAGAGCTAAGGGTGCGGCATTAATAGTGTCTTGAACATATCCCAAGCCTAACTACAAATGCAATGAAAAATGTGGAATAGAGGGAGGAACACCTAGTAACCCGCGACAGAATCTATTCTCTTCCGTCTGTATTGCAAGGACATCCCTATATCCCCAAATACCCATTTCATTTGTCAAAATTGGTAAGCATTTCCATTTATAGATCTCTAATATCGGTGCAATAGGTGTTTTGCCGACGGACATGGCAAGCGAGGAAGTAGTACCAACCGCTTGGGTAAAGCGCATTATCCTATTTTTAGTACAGGTGGCCAAGCACAGCCCTCATCAAAGTCCAATCCCAGGTAAGGGAGGGAACTAACCCTATCTAATGTTTTTCCAGCAATATTGAGGGTGCATATTTTCATGAAACTAACATAACTTGGCTGTCCTTGCCAGGAGCACCGCATCATCAGCATATAGGAGTGCTGGAACAGGCTTTTTCTCCACACACGGCACGTCTGCCCCACGGATACCAGAGTTTTTTTGCAGATCATTCGTGTAGAGGAGAAAAAGAATTGGGGCAAGCAGGCATCCTTGGCGCACCCCACGCTTAATACTGAACAATTCTGTGCATTCACCAGAACTACCATACCTAACTTTTGCCCTAAGGTCATAGTGTAGAAGTCTTAACAATGAAACCATCCCCTTGTTGAAGCCCATATTCTCTAAAATGGACCACAGCTTTGTTCTAGATACGTAGTCGTAGGCGCTTGACAGGTCCATAAACGCCAAGTGGGTGGAGACTTTTAGCATACTTGTGTTTAACCACAATTAAGTGAAGGTTGAGGCACTGTTCAATGAGCTCAAGCCCCTTTCTGAACCTATACTGACTTTGGGGGAGTATTCTATTTTTATTGGTCTGGTGGAGTAAACAATCCAGGACTACACTCCCAATAATTTTAGCTGTGGAGTCCAGGAGAGATATTGGGCGATAACATTTAATGTCTTGCACATTACCTTTTTTAAAGATAGGGACTATTATAGATGAACGCCAAGACCTGGGAACACCCAGGCTACAAACAGAGTTAAATACAGAAGTAAGGACAGAAGTCCAGAACCCTGGGTCCTCCCTAAACAGGTCAATCATGACACCATCCGGTCGTGAAGCCTTCTTACACCTACTATCAATAATCCCTTTCAGAACCTCTTCCTCACTTAACTCCAGGTTTAAATCCAGTGGGACCAGTGGCTGAAGTACATTGTTGGCCCCACCATAAGGGGAGTATATCCCAGAGAAATGCACCAGCCAGGCCTCCCCCAGGATGTGAACCGTAACTTTATCTTGCTGTGATGGAGGAGATAAAACAGATCGCACAGCTTTCCAAAAGGCCTGTGGGTCTTTTAGTTGGCAAGCACTAACAATAGATTCCCATCTCTCCTCCTTTATGGCCTGTTTCCTTCTCTTACAGCTTGCTGGTAGATTTTCCTGATCTACATTCTTTATCAAACCATGATTTAACTTGGTGATGCGGCTGTGCATTAGATCTAGACAGCTTCTTTTTTATCCACAGCAAAAGGTTTGTAAAATAAGTTAGGATAATTGGCGAGTTGCAACTTGCCAGGTTGCAACTATTCACCAATGCGTGCTATTATAAACTACTTGGGCCATGATGTGCTTCAAGTTCACAGTACGCCAGACCAATTTGCGCCCTGCATTCTTTGTGTTTAAGACCTGGGGCGATAGTAGATTAGACTTATGATTTGTGAATGGGGTCAATATTTGTCAGTGATCGGTTATGGTTGCTGTGGATCTGGGCTATGACCTCACTGTTTTTAGTGATTGAGGACATGCTCCTAGAAGTGAAGATATCATCTGAAGTGCTCCCTGCCACTCCTCCCTATAAAAGTTGGAATGTCGCAGCCAGAGGGGTTAGCGATCATATTGACCAGGCTCAGTTCAGCCAGTAAAGGAAATCGGACTCGCCCCCTAGAGTCCATCGTATTGCAAACTGCATCACAAATAACGGTTCAAGAATAGTTGAGAATGGAGGTGGTAAAAACCCTAATTTGGCGTTGAAATCCTCTGCCACCAACAGATTGAGGGGACATTCTACCCGATCCTCTTTTTCCACCAGCATGTCAATTACCGCAAAGAGACCGTGGAAATTACAATCGCCCTTGCTGGAGAAATTTTAATAAAAATTTACCATGTAGATCTTAAATATATTATTCCAGCTAAGGCAAAAGACTTGCGCCTCACGGTCCAAGAAAAGGGGAGAGATAGAACAGCCAATATTTACTTTAAACCAAACTGTCAACCCCACTTTGGCTCTTCCCGCAGGAGACGCAGTTGCTGGCAAACTAAAACAAGTAAAACCATCAAAAGATGTCTTTCTTGTTCCATGTTTCCTGCTATATCATGCTTCAAGATAAAAATTTGCCAGTCTTCGTTCAAAATTTTGGAATCTAGTCCTGCCACGTTCTAGCTTAGAAATACAAGCATACAAGCATGCTCTAAACCACCTTCTACCATTGGGACGATCGCTTCTGGACCTTTTGGGAGATTAGTCTGGGCTGCATTGGTAATCAATTGTACAGCAGGAATAGGCCTAAGAGATACACCAGCCTCAGCCGAGGAGCCTGAGCATTCGCACTCCTTGCTTGGCCGTCAATCATTTTCCTCCAGCCCACTCAAGACTGTGAATCTGTTATTCAGAGGTACCATTAGTTGAGAGGGTTCGGAGGGAAGCCTAGGAGGAACGCTCTTTGTGGCAGCCAACCCACCAACGTTACGGTATGAGATGGAAAAGTGCCCATAGAAATAACCAAGTGGCAGAATCTTAACGGAGCTGGTTTTAACCAGTCCGACGCTAGCTTGTCTCAGGATCTCCAGTACAACCAAATTGTTACAAAAGTTAACCACAATATTATCCCTCTTGTACCCTTTTCCCAACCTGCCACACGTGTTGCCAACAATATCTCTTTAGATATGTCCCTGTGGCCAGGCACTTTCGTGTTCAACCATTGAATAGTTTTGTTCATAAGGCCCGTTGTGTTTTCCAGTTTGCCAACTATGAGTCTGGTAACGTTCGCCAGAACAATAACGTAGGGAGCAGAGGCAGGAGGTAAGTCAATAACAGGAATCATGTCCGTGCTGGAATCACATATTACAGGTGGCTGGACAGCTTGATTATCCCTAATGGGGTGTGCTTAGTTGATCCTGGATGTTCTGGTAAGAGCTGGGCCGATATCAAAATCAGGGACTTGGTTATCAGCTGCCCCTCCACCCCTGTGATTGGCAGAATAATCTGTAGAGGGATAAGGGTGCACTGAGTCTCCTGAGAACAAGTGAATGCCCTTAAGGCTGGACACATTGCTATTTTGGCTTCCAATTGGACCAGGCGATCAATAATGGGGTGCAGTTTCACATCCAATAGCTCGCCTATGCGACAACTAAGCTGAGCCCAGATGTTCTTGGTGGCAACAGATACTGGCACAAGTGCCTCCTCGTCATTACAGGGCCTATTTCAGGGGGCCATCTATTTTTTGTCATTTTAACGTATTTCCTTCTGCGCTTAGGTTTTGGGCTACTCTCTGGGTCAGATTCCTGGTGTGGATAGCTATCCACCATGCCAGTAGGACTACGGTCAATGGCAATGGACTTTGCTCCATTTCTTTTTGCTGTAGGCACCCCCCACCCCCCGGGCAGGCCATCATAGCGTTAGTACATAGCCCTGTCTTCCCTGGTAAGGCATCTCCAGGTAAGCCAGCAGATGGGACTGAAGCCGAACTAAGGATACTGAGTATTAGGGTGTTGCGGAGGTACAGCTGGGCCAAGCTCCTCAGGTGTAAGGGAGAGGTGTCGCTCTACCAGCCTTATTTCATTAGTGACCATACCCACAGCCCAGGTTAAATATTTATCAATGGTATCAATGTGGTAGCAGTGCGCTAGTGGCACCAGGAGATCCCTTCTTTTTTCACATGCTCAAGTACAGCTAATAACACAGTTCAAAATATAGGGAGTGACCAAGCACCTCGGACTTCCAAGCTAATGCACACAGAGGGACAAAAAGCAAACCTTTGATGGTGAAAGTAAGCTTATCTGCCCTTGTTCATGCTCCTAGGATATTAGAGGTCGAGTCTCACGGGGGTGGCCAAGCCAAGCCTCTACCGTGCTAAGACGGGGCCCGTGCCGAGCCCACAGCCACGCAGCAGGAGGCCTTGATGCTTTTTGCGGCGCTCCAGCACCGATTACAGGTGTCCCGACCCCTCATGACGCCATCTCTGGGGCTGTGGCCGGTGCAGCAGGTGTCAGCGTCTCGCACAGCAGGTTTCAGCGTCCAAGCTCTTCACATATTATCATACAGTTGCCCCTACGAAGGGCCACTCAGGCTAGAATTTGCATGTATTTTCCCACTGGATCCTGTGGGGCAGAGAGCATGCTCACTCCCATCTAGCCCCTGCCGCGCGCTGTAATGATCACGCCGCCGCACTTGAGAGACGGTTAGTCTCATGCAGTTTTTGACTATGCTTAATTGTCACCTTGCCTGTCTTTTCTGTCCCACAGAACACAGATAGGAGGACCCCTGTCAAAATGGAGGGAAGACCTTGGGGTACCACAAACCCTCTTGTGAGGTTTGAAGTAATGATGCCTAGATAAGATTAGGAGTTGCCCAACATCTTTGATTGTAAAACTTTACCCAACAAATGAGTCCTAGCTGGATTTTTGAGTTTCTGGCTAGATTATTGAGGGGCACAAGCAGACTGAGTATTTTGTCTACAGTGAAGTCTAACGATGTCGTGCTCTAAGCAACACATATTTAAGATTTCCAAACGCTTGAAGTATGTAGGTATGAGCACATTTGTAATTGAGATAAGGCTGCACTGGAATAACTAGTTTGCCTTTTGATTGGTAAAAACAATGTAAGTGGAAAGATGGGACAATATATAAATGTGGGTAATGATTGGGAATATTTTAGTGAGACACGCGTTATCTTCTTTAGACTTCATGTTCTTTTGTGTTCTCTTCTTCTCGCTACATTTGAATTTAACCTTGGACAATATTTTGTCTCCACTGCCACTATTGCCCAGGATAAGGGATCCCCTGGGCTCATAATATTATACATATGTCTCCAGTGCGTGGTTTTATCACAACTTTTTAATCACTATTTTTAAACAAAATTATTTTCATATTCCACACTTTGTATTTTTTAAGAATGATGAGGTTTTATAACAATGGTTTTCAGTTAGTAAAAGAGCCCTCCTTCAGTAACAAGCCTTCCTTTAGGTTGTGATCAATTAAGAAAAAAAGTCTGAACAAAACAAAAGTAATTTTAAATTATATATTTTAAAAATAGCACTATCTTCTATTATTCAATGATGTTTCTAAATCCTTACTTCCATGAATCCCATTCCACTATTTTCTATTACTCATTCAGATGTGTCCAGCAAGCCTCCTATTCACCTATGACACTCCCTAACTAGAGCAGAGCTGCATCATGGGAAAGTGTATTGCAATGATGGCACACAAATGTTCCCTGTTTATATTGGAGAACCCTTGAAGCACAAGAGCGTTGCAGTACTGAGTCACCCTTCCAACTATAACTTAGGGGTGAAAACATAAAGCTGTATGTATAGCCAACTTTCTTGGGTGATGTGTTTTTGCAGGCGGGAGCATCAGCCAGCCCTGCCACTGTTACCACGTGGCTCGTCAATACAAACTAGGAGAGATAGTGGGACAGTATAGATATTTTTTGTTTCGGTGTGTGACAGAGTTGAGTTAAAGTGTCAGTGTTCATTTGAGTACTGACACCTTGAGAGGGCACTTCTTGGGGATGCTAGTGGGTAGTTTTAGAAGACTGGGTGACTCCGATAATACATTGGGGTGGTGGATGGCGATTGGCTGTCATGTTGCTGCACTGGGAATACTTTTAATAGGAAATGTAAGATTTTACTTCAGCGAGGGCATTTTTAACCTCACCTACTGTAGCAACACCTAATATTAAAGCACGAACATCCAATACAGTCCATGGCAGGTAGGAATGCCAATCAAAATGAACAATAATGAATGCCTAAATATTTACATAGTGAAATTGCTCCCAGGTCTCATGCACAAGCATCCTGAAGTGCCCATCTCTTGGGGGAACCCACTAAGGCACTATTAAATACATCACCTTCTAGTTTCTGTAAAGGCGCTTCACTCTGGGATTGTAGGCCTCCTTGTCCAGAGTGACTGTCATACTGCCGGGCACAGATGCTTGGATAGCGACCCGAAAAAGTACGCAAGCCTGGGTGGATTTTGGGATCATAAGATTGCTCTCTGTCCCTATTTAGTATATTGTTGCCACTATTGATGGGAGCTAAGCCCATCTCTGTTCTTTCTTTCTCTAGAACCTGGAGTCTGGTCTCTACATCTAATCTCTTGGTCAACCTCACTAAGAGGTTGGTCTCCTCATCGAGGCTGTCTTCAATGGACTCAGAAGCACCTGAACCACCTGTGTGGGATCTATGTGCTGTGAGTTGTATTCTTGGAGTCAGGGGCCCTGTTCTCCCTAGGAAGTGGGGGTGTTGGTCCTTAGCATACCCTGCCAACAGCTCCTGGAATTTTTGTTTGGAAGGATGGGACCCCATGGTACGGTTTTAAAGTTTACATAGAGACCGTAGCTCCCTAAATTCTAAGTGGAGATAAGGGGTGAGGTTGAGCTCCTCAACCAGGTTCTCTATGTCATTGGTGATATTTTCACTAATAGCTGGCTTCTTGTTAAGAGATATTCTATTAAGAAATTTCTAAGCCGCTTACCCCTAACTACAGTGAGCTTTTATTTTTCTAAAATCCTAAAGGGACTTAACCAAGTTCATAACAAGACGTCTAGTAATTTGGAAGAATTTGTCAATTCAAAAATTCCGAAATTCAGAATTTTAAAGACAATTTGAGTTCTGTTGTGAGATCAAGTGTTGACCAAGTCAGTCAAACAAATGCAAAGTTGTAGATCCCTCTGCTGATCCACCAAAATAGGAAGCTGGCTCTGTATCTACTATACTAAAGTATATAGTGGGCACAGATATAGTGGGCACAGAGTCCAATGGATGCCCAAAGATAGGCAGGGGTAAAAGTACATAATTCCTTACAGTTCACAGTCCAGCCTGAGGAGTGGGTATCTCACTATGGGTCTCTTCGTGAATTAGGCACCACAGTAATGGAGGAAGCTAGCGATATGGGGGTGGGGGTCCCAACCAGAGTGGGTGAAGCTCTGTTTTTTCCATCGAAGAAATGCAAGCAACGATTTGCTTGTGTGTTCCAGCCCATGCCCTTGGCCCGATAGAATCACAAACGACTTATATAGAGAGGACATAATCCTTTCGGGCTCCTCTGTAAATTTGCTTATCAATACCATTACATATGGTGCTACCATCTCCCTTTGTGGAAAATAGCAGAAATAATCTTCATTGACTCCCTACAGAAAATCTTCAGCAAACAGATTTTGGCTAGGATCCAGGACTGGATCATATAGTCACAAATCTTAAGCGATTATCAAGCAGGTTTTCGCACAAAAACTAACAACCTGGATCAGGCCTATGGCCTTCTTTGTATTTATTGGAAGGAATTTGCCATTAAGGGCGGGAAGCTTTATGTGGCTTTTATTGATTTATGGTCTGCGTTTGATCTAGTTCCCCGAGCCAGTTTATGGAGAGTTTAAAAACAGATGAGCATACTGGGAAATCTTTTAGATATTTTAATTCGATTGCATTCATCAAACACAGCTCAAGTTAGGTGGGGGGGAGAACAATCAATTAACGGAGAAATTCCCAATCCAACATGGAGTGAGACAAGGATGTGTGTAAGCTCCCACATTTTGTACCCTTTTTATCATTGGGGTGGTTGATTTTTATAATAATAATAATACGGATATTTGTAAAGCGCGAACAGCTACCTCACGAGGAGGTGTCCCGGCGCTATAGACCGTTGGGGAACCCGTCTTGGCTATCCCTGTGAGATGGTCCCTTTCTGGGTATCTCCAAGGTGAAACCAGGCATCCCCAGCTTCTGTGGGGGGCCGTTGTAGAGATGAGGCAAGCTTAATGCCCAGAGTTGCCGAGTGTGTTCCTGGTTAGAGTAGGTACCGAGGCGAGAATTATCAAGTCCGTTTTGACCCTGGTCCACGACCCTGCCGCGTCGGGAATTGAACCCTGGTCGCTGGCCAATTCTCTGCTTACGGGTCTGCTGCCTCTAACCAGTGAGCCACACCTCAATTTTTTAGATTGAGATGGGAGTGATGCCCCCAAAATCGCCGTAACAAGAGCTCCTGCTCTTCTTTTCGCCAGTAACAACCTTCTTCTCTCCAAATCCCTGCAAGGTCTCCAACAACTGCTAAATGACTTCTCTCCGTTCTGCGATGAGTAGGGCCTGGTATTAAATGAGGCCAAAACAAAATATATGATTTTCACAAGAGGAACTGCTAAACCATCCAAAAGATGTTTGTAGGAAGTAGTCATCTGGAGCAAGTAGATGTTTTTAATTAACTGGGTTTCCGCCTGACCCCCAACATACACTGGGCTCCCCACATTGAGAAAGTGAAACTGTTATTAACTCAGCAGACCGCTCACATCAGTAAAATTCATAGAAATATGCTGTCTAGGCAAGTGGCCCCAGCGTTGGAAATTTATAATATTAAGGTTCTGGGGGGATGCGGGGGGCTTTATGGAGCAGAACTCTGGGGTACTGGTAATACAAATTGTTTGAAAATTGTTTTCTTAGATCTCTTTTAGACTTACCTAGCAGTACCCCTCTGACTCCTCTCTATTTGGATTTTGCCCATAGACAGCAGGCCCACAAGCTAGTTTTCAAATTACTCATGTTTGGTATCATTTGTGGTCTGTTGAAGAGCTTACCTCCTACCGTGAGGCTCTGTCTGGTCTTTTGAAACTCTCCCAGATAACCTCGATTCCATGGTTTAGAACATTGAGGGATTTATTGCAGAGGCTTGGGATGGATGCGTTCTGGTCTAATCCGGAAAGTCTGGCTCTTATCTCGAGGGCCAGGGTTAAAGTGGTGTTCTGGGAAACAATAGCTGAGAAGGAGTTGGCAAAACCAGAGGGTATTTTGACCCAGGAGTTCCTTAATTTTAAATTTGTTTCTCGTTATGAGGACACTATCGATTAAATTGTTCCCCCCCTGCCACGCAACCTTTTTCTTACAGTTTTGTTACAAGACTCTACCTGCTAAACTGTTTTGTATTAAGTGGCGTTGTAATGCTTTTAACGATCTCTGTCCTTCGTGCAAAGTCAGCCCAGAATCCATTGTTCATCTACTATTTTTTTGCCCAAACTACATATCCTTGAGGAAAAAGTGGATAATTCCGTAATGCAGATTGGTTGGTTCCAGCCATTACCTAGAGGTGTTGAAAATCTTGTACACACATGCACGCAGGTTAATAGTTTTTGGCCTGGCCAAATATTGATATGCACTTTGGATTAAGCGTTCCAAATGTATTGTATAAAGTACTGTATTTTTTACTTTTTCTACTTTTTAAACTATTTTATGGCACATATGTTATGTTATGTTATGTTATGTTACAGGAATTTATAGAGCGCACGTATACCCGGGGGTGTCTTGGTGCTGGACATAACAGTGATACAAGAATACTTTGCCCCTAATGCTGGAAGAGCCAAGTTTTCAGTTGCTTCCTGAAAGTCGTCAGGGAACTAGCATTTCTGAGGGAGAACGGAAGGGTGTTCCACAATTTAGACGCTCCGTAAAAGAAACTGCGTCCACCCCAGTGAGTTTTGAAAATTCTTGGAACAGCGAGTAATCGAGCTCCAGTGGACCGCAGCTGTCTGGTGGGACAATACCAAGAAAGATGATCCTGCAAGAAAATCGGACCAATACCATGTAAGGCCTTAAAGACAATGCACAGGGCTTTGAAATCAATACGCTGGGGTATAGGAAGCCAGTGGAGATAGCGGATTTCATTGGAGACGGAGTGATACTTAGGAATATCCAGTATGAGACGAGCCGCTGCGTTCTGGATCATCTGTAGTTTATGCAGATGTTGCTTCCGTGCGTTCAAGAAAAGGCCATTACAGTAGTCAAGCCTAGATGAGATAAGGCAGGAGACTACTGTTCTCTTGGTGTGATTGGGGACGTAAGGAAAGATTTTCCTGATTTTCTTGATAAGAAAATGCGATGCCGACACTACCGCGTTTGTGTGGTGATGGAAAGTGAGCTTGGCATCCATAAGCACGCCCAGGTTCTTTGCCTTAATCACCTGAGTGGGCGGGGAACCCAGCTCAACGGGCCACCACAGATCATTCCACGGGGGCTGAATGCTCCCGAAAATTAGGACTTCTGTTTTACTGGAATTGAGCCTCAGGCAGTGTGCTGTCATCCACTTATTAATTGCGCTCATGCAATTCCTGAACTGCGGAGCTGGAGACTGTTGGGATTTGGAGGCTGCCACCACAATCTGAGTGTCATCGGCATAGGTGGTCAGACTGAAACCAAAATCCCGGATAAGGGGTGCTAGTTCAGAGACATATATGTTGAATAGTGTGGGGCTTAGAGAGCTCCCTTGTGGGACACCGCAGGGAAGTGTGTAAGAGTCTGAATTAAAACCATCCATGGATACGGTGGATGTTCGATCGGCGAGAAAGGAGGCTATAAGTGCGCATGCTGAGTCTCCTAATCCTAGCTTCTCCAAACGTCTCTGCAGAAGGCCATGATCCACCATATCAAATGCCGCAGAGAGGTCGAGGAGCACCAGAGCTGCTGCACCTCCACCATCCATAACTGCCCTGATCTCCTCGGAGGCTTTGATCAATGCCAACTCTGTACTATGGTCCTTGCGGAAGCCAAATTGGGTGTGATCCAATAGGCCATTGGCAGTGATAAATAGGGACAATTGGTTATTCATTATTTTGTCCACTATCTTTGCTGGCAGCGGCAGTCTGGCAATGGGCCGATAGTTGGTGGGGTTAGTCGCATCAAGAGTGTTTTTTTTTAATAAAGGTAAAATGGAAGTCTGCTTCCAGCTAGTCGGGAAAACACCAGAAGAGAACATCAGGTTATAAATATCGGTGAGTGGAGAACTCACCTACTGTACCAGTTCTTGATAGACCCTTGGGGGGCAGGGGTCTAAAGGTGAACCCGACTTAGCTTGAAGGACAAGGTCTCTCACTGTGTCTATCGAGATTGCAGAGAACACAAATGGTGGATGCTTGTTAGTGCTTGGGCTGTTTGGGCATAAAACTGGGCTGGGATCAGAAACCACCCTAAAAGCATTAAAAATATCTAAAACCTTAGATTTAAAGACCTCGGCCACCTCGTTGCAGAATTCCTGGTTGACCCTCCTGCCTGAGTTAGTGGGTGTCGAGAGCTTATTGATCACTACAAACATTTCTTTAGAGGAGTTGGCGGCGGACTCGATCTGAGAGGTAAAGTATCTTTTTTTTCAGATATGAGGAGTTTTTTATAATTGGATAGTGCAGTCTTATACGCTAATTTCTGAGGCTCATCATAGTTTGTCCGCCACCGTCTTTCTAAGCGACGACAGTGCTGTTTTTCCAGACGAAGACAGTCGGAGAACCAGGGGGCGGAAGGTGTAGACCTATTAGCTGAGAGCGTTCTTTGAGGAATTGAAGCATTCGCTGCATCCTGTATCCAATTAGTGTAGCTGTCCACAGCCAGGTCTACCTGGTCATGTATGGAGGGATAGGAGGATTCTAGCAGAGCAATAAAAGATGGTAAGTC
The DNA here is from genome assembly GCF_964204655.1 of Triturus cristatus. Lineage (NCBI taxonomy): Eukaryota > Metazoa > Chordata > Amphibia > Caudata > Salamandridae > Triturus > Triturus cristatus. The sequence continues at coordinate 431,031,736 of NC_140593.1, forward strand.
TGCTTTATTCCATGCTAGCCCAACAGAGGCAGAGTGTTTACTGGCAACCTCCTTGGGTTCACTCGGCATGGGAAGCGTGAATTTAATTAGGGAGTGGTCTGACCAAGTTAAAGGAAGCGTATCCTTGATCATAAGACCCTGAACCGAGGAGAACACACCATCTAGTGTGTGCCCAGCAGTATGTGTGGGGGATTGCACCAATTGTGAGAGTCCAAAAGAACCAAAACTATCCAATAGCTCTGCTGTATCTTTGTTCCCTGCATCCTCTAAATAAAAGTTAAAATCCCCAAGGATGATAAAATCGGAATTTAAAATAGCTGATTCCAATAGACTGCCCAAATTAGTTAAAAACGTGGTGCGAGGGCCAGGTGGGCAGTAAAGAAGAATTCCCTTGAGCGTTAATTTGGGATGAAGTGTAAGCGAGAAATGGAGGCCTTCATAGAGGGAGGAAGAGATGGAATAATGAGCTGACGGAAACTGGTCCCTAAAGATAATGGCGACTCCACCCCCACGCTTAGCAGACCTGTCTTCCCTAATCACTTTATATCCCGTGGGTATGGCCGTAATAAAGTCGGGGTCAGATGCCGCATCGGCCCAAGTCTCTGTTATGAATAATATGTCTAAAGCCAGGTCCTCTATCATCTGAGCAATTTCGTACTTGTGCTTGCCCAAGGACCTAGCATTGATGAGTCCACTTTGGAAGACAGACTGGACCTGTGGCAAGGTCTCCTCTCGCTGCTCATAGGCGCAAAATGCCCTCACTGGTATAGGGAGGGGGAGAGCGAATCCACAGGCACAGTTAGTTAACATTTCCCCGGGATATAAGATACAGCAGGTCAGCTCCTTAGGAAATCCCAGGGCGTGTAAAGCACTGCTCGTATATTTCACTGTCGAAGATGTACTATGCGGGGCCCTGGGCACGGACTTGGCGCGGACGGGCGCAGACGGGCTTGCCTTAGGCGCGCCTTCGGCGCGCCAGCGGCGCGTCCGCCCCATCGGTGCCTATGAATCCTTCCGGTGAGCGCCAAAGCGCGAGCCACCGGAAGCGGAAAGAGGGAGGCGGAATAGCTGAGTGTTGCAGGGTCCGCCCTCCGCTCAATCGGCACAGCAGCCGTGACGGAACGGGGCGGCCCCAACACCAGCAACAGAGGCAGTACAAAGTGAGTGCAATAATGGTTAAAAACACAATTTAAAACGTTATGAAAATACCATCAATTACAGTAAAAGATGCTGTTCGTGACCCCAACCAGAACAGTCCCCCAAGTTCCCTAAGCTTCTAATAAAGGTGCAAGGTGCCTAGTGATGTGCAAAATAGCAATGGAGTAGCAGCGTAGTTAGGCAAAATATAAATAGCGTTATGAGGCTCTTAGTACTTGCAGGGCAAAGTTATGTCCGCTGTGCGTCCGCCCCATCGGTGCCTATGAATCCTTCTGGTGAGCGCCAAAGCGCGAGCCACCGGAAGCGGAAAGAGGGAGGCGGAATAGCTGAGTGTTGCAGGGTCCGCCATTCCCCTCAATCGGCACAGCAGCCGTGACGGAACGGGGCGGCCCCAACACCAGCAACAAATGTCTTTTTAAAAACAGAAACAAATGTTTCTTATATTCAGTTTTTTACTCCTCTTGTGCTGTGTACTTCTTAAGATCTCTGTGATCGAAATAAAGTTATATATGATGATTATAATGCCTTATTCTCTATTTGTGGTAGTGTGGGTGGGCAGTAAGGCTTTATCAGAGGGTAGCATTTATTGTACCCACTCAGGCAAGAAATGATGTCACACACTCATAGACTGAACTCAGACAAATTTGTTTGTTTAAAAATATCATTTACTGTTAGTTTATTACGAGAACCAAATCATAGGCAAAATCATACTCTCAAACTCAAGACATCCCGAACAGGCATTTGACATTAACTTGTTTTTTGTTACAGGTTTGTAGACTTTGGCAATAAACAGTCAAAACTACTTTATAGTTACTTTTCTTACTCAGCGAGATATCTCTAGATAACAATGCTGGTACATTTCATAAGAGTGGGTAGGAAATTAATGTGTTTTATAATACAATGACAGTTTTGCAGGGTTACTCACGACACCCTCTTAGTCCCGAAAGAACAGAGGCAGCGGGGTGCAGACTGCAGGGACCACATGTTAGCCAACCGGCTAAACAAGGTCATTGGTGTGGAGAGTGTGAATGAGCAGGCCACCTGGTTGAGGTAACAAAAATCTCCTTATGTCGAGACTAGCACTGAAGGGCCCAATGGCCAGCACAAGTTCTACACCGCCAGCAGCACAGAAGCGGCCGGGTGTAGGATGTGGTAATCAGGAATCCCAGGGTTTCTCAGTGGAGACCTTCGGTCTTAGTCCAAGCAGCAGATTCGGTCAGGGATTCCTGGGAGGCGGTCAGCGGCCGGGTCGGCAAATGGGGTTCTTGGCGAGTTGAAACCTTTTGGCCACAGGGGGGCACAACCTGTGCCTCCCCTGCATGCATTCCCTGGCCTAGAGGCAATAGGGGGCCCTGTAGAGCCCCCTTAGTTTCCTCACCACCACCCTTTTCATGCCGGGTTCATCGCCATGAAAAGGAGGGCAGTGAGGAAACTTGTAATATGCTTGGCAGTGCAGCAGCGGCACTGACAGCATAGTGCGGCCTCACACCACTGCAACACCAACGAGGAATCACGGATCGCCGGTGGTTGCATCGGTCCTTTGGCGGTCCGACCGCTAAACTCGTAATAGGGCGGTCAGACCACCAGTGCAGTGGTGCCCCCAATGCCACCACAGCTACAACGGTCCATCAAACCATTGTAGTTGTAATAAGCCTCATAGTCTGCAATTTGCCCCTTTAATGTTGGCAACAAGATATTTAAGGAATTTTAGCGCTTATTTGGCCTCATTCTTCTCCTGAGCACTTGGACACGATCTCGAGCTTTTACAGCTACTCCACCTAAAACTGCTCAGATCAGCAAATCACATGAAAATTAAAAGAACATGAATGTAGGATTCTCATTTAAGTGGTCTAAGAGACCTTGAGAACCAGGTAGCCAATGTGTCTGAAAAGGAGGCAAACTTAACTAGAATTAATTGTATCCCAAGTGAAACATGCCACCTTGATATGAAATCAGTTTCAGTTAGAACTGCACAATTCAATGCAAAAAGATCTTATTATTTGGAAGGTGATAAAGTGGGATAGGTCCTGGCATGGAGACTTCAATTAGAGAGGAAGTACATTGTGCCCGTTAAGGAAAATTCTAATATTATTCCATGGATAACAATCACAAGTTTTATTTGTTTTACAAATAATAATATGCTACTATGGAAACTTGCCAGAAATAATAAAGTAGAATAAGTTGAATTATTTAACAACATGATAACCATAAAAATATGGCTGTTAAATTAATAATGTTACAAATAGAGGAAAACAGTTGGAGCAATTTACTCTTTTGGAGTAAAGCAAGCGCCAGTCCCAGAAGGGTTAATAATCACTGTTTACAAAGTTGGTACAGTTGTTCTGGTTCCTGGTTCCTACAAGAGTTTGAGAGAAGCTGAATTTCTAGGAAACCTTCACATTTTTATATCAATTTGCTAATGCATTAATACTAAATTACAGAAAAGAAAGCAATACATTCAGATATTTTAGATTGATACCGTTAAACACTTTAGATAACAAAACCGTTGCATGCATTCTACGCTTAAGACGTAGAATGGAAACATTCGTAGAAAATCAGAATCATGTTAAGTTGTTCAACAAAAAATGTTGAAAGTAGGTGAGACCAGTGGCTTAAAAAATGTATGGTAGCGGAATATCCTACGAGTAGGAGCCATAAATTGCAATCTATCTGGCTATTGTTTTCAATTTTTAGAGTTTTACTGCGGCAATGACTTCACTGTCATTCAGTTATTGTTATGGAAATGTTATAAGAATACTCTACGTCAACCTCAATGAAAGAACAAATGCCAATGATCAGGTATATGCCTTTCCTAAACTGCTTGAGGGTGGTACAAGGCTAAGAATTTCTCCTAACAGATATGAAAATGAATTGCCACTCTTCGACAATGAATGTCACAAAGTTTGATTCAGATTTTCTGCATTCAGTATGTTTTACATCAAGAGACTGCGAACATATATGGGAGTTATTTTTGCTAATAATTAGGCAAAAAGATTTCGTTATTAATTGCCAAAATTAGTTAGGTAAAACATAAAGTCAGTTAAATAGTGCATTAAATATAATTTTTCTTTGTAACAAATATTACTATCATAAAGATGTACAAATACAAATGTGTAATATATACATCTAGATCTATTAACATTAACAAATTAGGATATGTATAGCAGTTAAATCAATAAAATGTGGGTATTTCTATCATGACGTTTGGACTTGGGTATTAAAAGAATAAATAATGTAGCCCAAATTGTTACAGGATTTATTTATTTACTATTTAGTGGTTTTGTATAGCATAGACCAGTCCCAAATGGGTATAAGAGTGCCTTCCTCAAATAAAAATAGAACAAAACTGTTGAAGGTGAGGTTAAGGGTTCAAAAAGCGGAAGCTAGTATAGTAAATAGGAGGAAATATAAGGAAAATATATAGATAGGATGAATTTACACAGTTAGGCTAGCTGGGCAAATAGGTGGAGTAATAGAATAGGTAGGAGGAGAAAAGTACTAGTCTTTGTTCTTATTGCTGGAGAAACAGAGTGCCAGATCTTAGACTTGAAACCTGAGAAGGATTATTTCTGAGTGCATGACTTTTTTGAAGAGAGGGTTTCCAGAAGTGGTTGTTATTTTTGTGATCTATATGAATAGAGGTACTTACCATTGTGACTAAAATGTGTCATTTCATATATGTAATAATTTGCATAATCACAAGTGTTAATTTTCAAAATATCAGGGATATGCATCTATTAAATGCCATAAGAACAAGTTTGAACAAAACAATAATCAGTGTGTTACTTCCTTAATAGGCAGCCATTTTGCTAAAGACTTGCTAGTTAGTTGTTCTTTTTTTGTTGGGTCAACTGTTGAATCCAACAAGAGCTCAATCATTTTTATTTTGGTGGCAAATATGTTTTTTTGTTGGGAAACACCATAGTTCTGTGTTTTGGTTGTGAGATTTTGACAAGATTGAACAGTTCTCCTGGGTGTTTTTTCGATTTCAGAATGGGTAAATTTGGCTTCTGCTTCCAAGATATGCTTTTTGTAATTTTTGTGTTTCACACATAGATTTAGCAGACTCAGTTTGAATAGATTTTGACTCATTCACATTCCGCTAGCCTGAGGGCTATTCGTTCTTTGAAATGGTCTTTGGTAAACCAGTTTGTTGCTTTCCTTTCCGTAAGCTATTTTTGATTCAGAGACGTTATATCATCTGCCACATCAAGCAAGACTGAGTTCAAGGTGAACAGTGAGGCATCAGGGTATACTTTCTTTCATGTGCTTGTGTTCACTCTCAGATAATATCTTGGTGCTTAGATGTTTGAAGGAAGTGGTCTGATCAATCAACAGGAAGTTTTGACACCTCCTTTTTTGTGACTATCAAGTCAAATATTTTTTTAGAATGAGTGGATTGTGAGCATGCTTGTTCCAATAGTTAGTTGATGATCAAGTAAAACAAAATATTGATAGTCTAGGGCGGTTTATAAATGGATCTATGACAGTGAGAAAATGGAGGCTATTAGTACCTAGACCGTAATGGATTCTATGTCTAAACCTATTTCCTAAAAGGTATTTAAAGAACATGTTGAATCCAAAGTGGGTTTAATGAAAATGGATATAAAGAGGGCTGGGTATGATGGAGATGCCATATAAATGAGAGGTTATGTCACCAAGATAGAATTGAAATGTATAATAATGGATGGCAAACTATGTGGTCTATTAACATGACAAAGTCTTTTTGTGGGTTCCATCAGAAAAAGGCCAATATTAATTTAAATCCCAATTGAAATTATCAAACATTTCATCTATACTGAATGATCACAATTAAAACCTAAAAAAGGGGCTTTTGTCATTTTCCAAGCAGCAAGAAACAATCACAATTTGCTTTGAGAGACATTGTTCACCATTAGAGCACAAATGTTTAAATCAAGTGTTAGTTACGAAAGATTTTGACTATGTATTGAGTCCTACTTGTAATTACAAGAGCACACATATAATCTAATGGAAGTTTCAAGCGTGCTTAATGAAATGACAGACTGCTTGTCTAGATCACCTGACATTCATGAAAATATGTTAACTAAAGAAAAAGAAGTAGAAATCAGCCTATCCAATATCACTAGCTCTACTTTTGCAAAGGAGGAATGGCTAAAGGAAAGGAAAGTTCTGCTACTGTAAACTAAATGGTGTAATAAGTAAGAAAGTGATGGACCAGGAAAAGATCAGAAAATTGAGTAATATCAAATTGTGAATATATAACAAATGACGCTTTGAGGGGCCAAATAATATACCTTGGAAAAAGTTTCATGACACATAATGGATCCTATCAATGTCCATCGGTAATTGACCTCCGAATTTAATTGTATTTAAATGGATAATATTTCAAGGTAGCAAGAGTTCAAAGCTTTACTAGATCTGATAAAATGGAGAGATTATTTTAAATTAAAGTTACAAAACAAGACCACACAGCTTTATAACATTCTGAAGCTAATGGCAAACATACTTTTCAATCCACGTTAAACATTTAATTCAAATAGCAGTGCCGGGTGTAGAGACTGGAACAAAGAACTGTATGATACAGTCCCAGTTAAGGGTTGACTCTCCAACTCCAGGAATCCAAAATAGGGAAACTTCCATTTGGATTATTAAGGGCAAGAAAATCCAGTGCCCATCATTTCTCAACATAGACGGATACATTTCTCTGGATTTAAAATGATATTAAGGAAAACAGTATAGAATTACTGCCAAACGCAGAACAAAATACATTGTGACAAACATAAGAATGCAAAATTGGTATATGACAAAGTGAATGACCTGGTCAAAATAAAACTACTAGTTTTAATAAGGAACTGTAATCCCATGGGAGTCAAGAGTTTTTTTTTCAAAATGCCATTCATAACACAGATGGCAAAATCTGGAGAAAAAAATGTGTTTCTCCGTGTTCAAGATAGACATTGGAAGAAGATGGAGTGGTTATTGGCTTAAGTAAAGACAAAGATAAGGGTGAAGCTGAAATAGATGACTGTTTTCTGTTGACAGGGTTCTGAACAGCAAACATGAAAATTTGCAGTAAACATCCAAAGAACCTAAATGAGTATTACATCAATATCAATTAACATTTGTTTTATTTAGCCTCCTTATCTTTTTTTTTCAAAAGAAGGCCTGTGTGTTGTAATTTCCCTCATGTTTTATACCTTGCCTTGTAATCTCGCTTCTTTACAGTACATAAGGTTATTATTGCAATATAATACATGGTATGTTGCAACCCGTTTATAACCACCTGTCTCTAATTGCTTTGCAATCAGCAACTTGTGACACACCTAGTGCCCGATTATAAAGAAAAGATGTCAGAACTGATCTGTAATAAGTTATTGCAGTCGAGTTCTGAGGCCACAATGCTTGCTGCCTGAGCCAGCAAACAGTGAAAGGCAGGTCAGGTAACGGAACAGATGTTTAGTGCAACAAAAATGAAAGGTTGCTTTTCTTTCTTCTGCTCTTTTTTTATAGCTTACAGTGACTAGCAGAAAGAACATTTCTATGTTGTTCAGTCCATAGACAATTATAGAAAAGTTAGAATCTTCCTGAATGTTTCAACACATTCTGAGATACTGCAGCTGTGTTTTATTGCCTTGCTTTGAGTTGTTTTTAATATCTTTTTGCAACAAATATCTAACAGGTTTTTAATGAGTTTAATTTTGCACTAGAGTTCTATTTTTATTATTCATGTTTGCAAATATGTGCTCTCTTTCATATGAAAGAGCTATGCTCTATGGTTTTAAGTGGTTTGTGGGAAAGGTGATGGTGTGACCATGTATTATATGGAATAAAGTACTCCATGCCATACTTGAAAAATATATTGCAATTGAATTGAATTCAAAATGTATTATTTGATTACTTAAAGCTATTACAAATGAAATAAAACAGGAGTTATATAAAAGGAGAACAAATGCACAGTAATCGAGGAGATGAGCCTTTGAAGAAGCAAATCCTCTCCAGAAGCATGTATAACTAACAATATATTGTAATTGAATAAAACAGGATATCTGCCTGTAAAAGAGGAATTGGTTTAAAAAAAAAAAAAATATATATATATATATATATATATATATATATATATATATATATATATATATATATATATATTCACTGAAAAAACCATAGGTTTCACACACGTTATAGTTAGGAATTAGCATTTAAAAAACCTTGCAAATTCACTTAAAAAACCATATGTTTCACACATGTTATAGTTAGCTGGGCATTTCCCTCGTAAAAACCAATGAAATTCCCCCGTTATAGTTAGTGCAGGGAACTATAACTCACGCGACCGCAATCCTCTGCTGATGACGTCAGATATTACATCACTGTATTTAGACACTTATTTACCCATGTTTTCTTCCATTCATTTTTAGCTATACATATATTACATTTTTTTTTTCAGAAAGACACATATGTCATCAGTGATGTAATATCTGACGTCATCAGCAGAGGATTGCGGTATATATTAATATAATATATAATTATAATATTAATTCTATACCGCTTATTCTGACTCATGTGAGAAGCATAATCACATCTCTTTTGATGTTAATGTATGCCAGACTTGTGCAAAGTGCCGATGTCCTTTTCTTTTCGTGTAACTGTATTTAACTGTTGAAATCAAACAGATATTTACCCGTGACCAAGACGATATGTTCGTCGAAACGCGTTGGGTAAAACCTTTGGCTTGAAGCACATTAAAATCTTGTGAAGGAACTTCGGATATGCTGTGTCGTTTTTGGGGAGGAGTGCCTTTGTGTACGAGATACACTTGGTGAGACGTTTTATGATAACAGGATTTCCTCGGACCCTGTTTTGTGCACCGCCGCAATTGTGTCCCGGAGGACTGAGGAAGTGGAAAGTGATATATATATATATATATATATATATATATATATATATATATATATATATATATATATATATATATATATATATGTCCTTGTCTCTCCCAAGATGGCCTTAATTTTCCTCCTGCTACATAAATGTAGAGCGCGTAATTAGATGCATAGCTATGTTTCACTGAGAGTGAAGGGGTTCCACTACTCCACACAGACTGAAAGTTGAGAAAATCATGTCCACATCTGGCCACCCTGGATAACCTGTTCCACTTCTAACCTCCAGGTAAAGGAGATCTCCTGCTGTGGCTACGGCACAGAGGGCTGGATGTGGATTGTAATTGGGAGCTTAGGTTCTTTTAGTGATTTGCTAACTCCACTTACCACTTGGGATATTTGCTTTGTGTATTAAAGGCGCGAGGGGAGAGCATAATCACCCCCCTCCCCCCCCCCCGGACATCAAAGCCTGGCTGTAACCTTCAAAGCGTCTGGTCCAGTCGAGGTAGAGGTGGCGCTGAAACTAACTTGATTTGTCCGTCTTCGACAGGACTGGCCTGTCCACTCCCTTGTCAAGGGCAGTCCAGATTGTAGCTATACAAACATCTCCCCGGATTCTCTTGCCTTTGACTGGACAGGCCGAAAACTGTGCGCTGGGACCAGGTAATTCTGTTTACATCTCGGTCAAGGTTGGACCTCTAAAGAACCGACAGCCGCTCTCTTCAATGTATGAAGCGATATAAAAATGAATGCTAACTAGGCAATACTTCATCCATCAGGGAAGTTTATAGCGCCTTACTCTGTACCACGTGCCTAGCTTGAGATTCGCGCACACCTGTTCTGGTGATGCTGCGATGCGTGAGTCTGGCAGAAATTCTCATCCGCATAGAATGGTACTTAACTTGATTTAAAAAAGTGCATGGGTTCACAGTGTATTTAAGGCGCCTGCAGCCGGCTCCCCTAAATGGCAGGTTTGCCGAACACCAAGAGTGCCAAGCCTTGATACCCGTCATGCCTGTTCTACCGTGATGTGCTTCCTGCATCTTTATCTCACTCTTATGTTCTTTTCATTCCTCCTCTCTCAGTTTGTCACTGTTTCCCTATCTTTTCAATCTGCTTCTTTCCCACTTCTTTCTCTATTTCTTCTACGGATCAAAGTCTGAAGATGAAAAGCTACAGCACCACCGCCCCCCTTCCCCCCCAATTTGTGCCGGTGGCCTGCACTGTCAGGCACCGGCACAAACTAAGCACTGTCTCATACCCACTAACCGGATCGTCTTTAATATTCCTGTGCCTTAACATTTAGTAGAAACGACTTCACTTTCATATCTGCACGTGAAAGGAGTGGGACTGTCAGGCCCATGTAACACGCCCATCTCTCTGCTTTGAAGAGCAGGCTACCCGTCCTCTGCATTCAGAAACCTACTGTAGCTCCCTAGGACTACTAGAAGGCAGACACATGAGCTTACTCCCTGTGAGGAACGTCCCCCATGTTACCTCAGGTCCTTCCCTAGCATAGCAGGTTTGCTGTTCTTTGGTCTACATTATAACGAGCACTGAAAACAGCGTCTTATTCCACTGCGCTAGTACCCACGCTTCTCCCACCTTTCTTCCGGATTACTAGAGATGTCATAGTATGGGTAGCGCTTACGGCCCCTGGCGAGGCGCTGGAGCGCTAGTGCTGAACCATTCCACCTCCCAATCGCCCCTCCTCCCTCCGGTCTCCCCTTCTTTATCTTCTAGGGACATGTGATCTACAGACCCGAAGACAGTAGACCCGGTGAGGCCTCACCAGTTATTGATACAACGAATCACAGTCCCTTTTTCCTTTCTACTAACCTCTTTCCCGTGCGCTCAGCACTAGCGCCACTCTCACTCCCTGCTTCTGGACTCTAGAAACATTGAGGTCAGTGGTTTCCACATCCCCGAGAGGGCAGAGCACGGCGAAGCCACGCCGTCTCGAAAATAAAAATCCACATAATTGTGTTACATAGAGGCATCTGCTGCATGCATTTCTGTGCACGCGGATGGTTTCACACCCTTGCGTTCAGGTAGACGCCTGGGAAAGGACATGCGGTGCGAGAGACAAAATGGCGGCCGACACTTCCTGGTTTCGACCGATTCGAATGTTTACTAAGATCTAACAACTAATCAGAATTGCGCTCGCACACGGCAAGGTGCGCGCACCCAGCGCGCACGCTGCGCGCATACAGATATGTATATTGATTTAAATGCTATTTTCTCTGGAAATACTGAACAGATTTACACCAAACCTGCAAAAGGCACTTCATGGACCTTATGGCTACCTCTCTGCCAAATTTCACGTAATTCTGTTCAGCCGTTCGGGCTGTAGCTGCGACTAAAGTCCCTATGGAAAAATCCATGGGGAAAACGCGTTTTGGGACCCCCCCTTTTTCTCGGCCCCCGCTTGACGAATCACCCCGAGACTTTCAGGGTAGGAGCGGAGCGGAGCGCCCCATTAGTTTTGAAAAATTCGCGAGGATTCGTCAATCGGCGCCAAAGTTATTCAAAATAGAATTTTGAGATTTCCTATGGAAACTCGGTCCTAACTATAACTATCTACTGGCGACCGCCAGTAGGTAATATATATATATATATATATATATATTACCTACTGGCGGTCCATAGGAAATCCGCAACATTCTATTTTGAATAACTTTGGCGCCGGTTGACGAATCCTCGCGAATTTTTCAAAATAGGTGGGGCGCTACGCTCCGCTCCTACCCTGAAAGTCTCGGGGGGATTCGTCAAGCGGGGGCTGAGATAAAAGGGGGGTCCCAAAACGCGTTTTTCCCATGCATTTTTCCATAGGACCTTTAGACACAGCTACAGCCCGAACGGCTGAACAGAATTACTTGAAATTTGGCAGAGAGGTAGTCCTCAGGTCAAGGAAGTGCCTTTTATAGGTTTGGTGTAAATCTGTTCAGTAGATTCTGAGAAAATAGCCTTTAAATCAACATATATATCTGAGCCAGCGTACGGTGCGCTTACGGTGCGCTTACCGTACGCGTACGGTGGCGTGCGCGAGCGCGATTCTGATTGGCCCTTAGATCTTAGTAAACATTCGAATCGGTCGAAACCAGGAAGCGGCGGCCGCCATTTTCTCTCTCGCACTCTGACAGGGGGTTGAAAAACCAAGTGCAAAAACATGTAAAGGGGCTGTTTACACAGCTCCCAAGCACCTAGCCATGTCGAGGGAGTCCCCAACGATCCCCCAAGTGAAAAAAGGCAATTTTAATTTTTTCGAAAATTTCGCCGATTACGCTTACCGTACGGTAAGAAATAATAATAAAAAAAATATCCACATTCTCCCCACCCTGTGTGCAAAAGATGCCCGAAGCGCACCTTTTGTGCATGGCTTATTAGAGCTAAACAAAACATATATTTTACCAGTCACAACGATGCTCATCATATGTCCTCCATGTGCGCACGGTGCGCGAAGCGCATCGTGCGTTCATGGCCCATCTAGCGTAACGTGGGCACGCGGTGCGCAAAGCGCACCGCATGCTCACTGTGCGCGCACGGTGCGCGAAGCGCACCGTGCGCGCACGGAACGAACTGCGTTAAGTGGGCGCGCACGCCACAAATGGCGTAAAGTAACTTAGCATTTAAAAAACCGTACAAATTCACTGAAAAAACCATAGGTTTCACACACGTTATAGTTAGCTGGACATTTTACTGATAAAAAACCAATGAAATTCCCCCGTTATAGTTACTGTAGGCAACTATAACTCACGCGACCGTAATCCTCTGCTGATGACATATGTGTCTTTATGAAAAAAAAAATATTTGTAATATATGTATAGCTAAAATTTAATGGAAGAAGACATGGGCAAATAAGTGTGTAAATACAGTATTAGCATCAGCAGAGGATTGCGGTCGCGTGAGTTATAGTTGCCTACAGTAACTATAACGGGGGAATTTCATTGGTTTTTTATCAGTAAAATGTCCAGCTAACTATAACATGTGTGAAACCTATGGTTTTTTCAGTGAATATATATATATATATATATATATATACACCCACACTATGTACACATGAAACACTAAAGTGGTTGTCAATGTATATAGGTAGCTTAATAGTACAATACAGAGTTACTTATGAAATGCACTAATTCATGCCTATAAAAATGAAAGTACAGTACAATAAAAGATTAGTTAAAAATAATAGGCACATCCACTACCAGGGTGAGACGGGGTCAGGTTGGAGATGGGCTGTCATAAAGGATATGGCTTTTTTTAAGCACAAATTAGCAAACCAAGATTTTAAAGTGCACTGTGGAGTCACAGACATTGTATCATTTTGTGGTGAAACAGTTTGAAAATAGTATTTAAATGTATTGTTAAGTCACAGTCAATATGTGACTTTTAAGGTGTTAATGAATTTGTAAACGAGTTCTAGTGTGGACAAGCGAAAAAAAAATACAAATAAAGCAGGCCTTCATTTTAAAGTGCATAATTGGGGTCCCCCGCCAGGCGTGATGGTGGGTGATTTTTTACAGTGCTGCATAAGCCTCTAACTCCAATCCTTGCTGCACTGGAGGCTGGGTAGTCTGTTGGCAATTCACTTTATTTAGTAAGTTACGAGCTTGCATTATGATTTCCCAAATGTTGTCATTTCAGTCACTGTTTCAGGCAGTATAGAAGAGAGACAGCCTCCTTTGCTAAGTGGGGTACATACTGTAAGAAGATGGGCCTCGGAAGTGTCTCGCGGGCGTGTACTAATGCTGGGCAGCAGAGTAGAATGTGTGCTAGGGATTGCCTTCTATATTTGCACAGTCTACACCCGATTATGTTTTCAAGAGAAATCCATGATGGATTCAGTTTGCTAATTAGGAGCGGAACTAGTCTTGCCACTGAAATCTGTTTAAGAGTAAATTTTCCCACTGCCTGTTGGAGATGAAGTTTGGCTGCATGATTCATTTGTGGTGCTACAAATGGCTCATGTAGGGCTTTCACTGATAAGGTTTCCATGTCCTGTTCCCGTGGTGGATTATACAGCTGTTTTCTTATAGCAGATTTGATGCTGGTGTAATTGATTTTGTTTGTGCCCCAGTTCTCTGTTTCAGGTTTCAGACGTTCTTTGGCTACCGCAAAGTGTGGACCAGGGGTTGTTAGCGCTTGTCCGGATTATTTTTATTTAGGCCTGTTAGGAGGAGCTGCTGTTACCTGATAGTCGAATTTGGCCAGTGCTGCCAAATTTTCCAGGGGTGGTGTGCAAGTCCAAATTCTAATCTGATCAGGGTGTTCCTCGTCTAGGAGGGGGGAGATGGAATAACTTCTTATAAGCTGTACAATGGATCTTTTCTAAAGCTGTACCCAGCAATCCTGGAATGCCATCTGGGCATAGTTGAGAGCAGGGAGTAGTTTGGAGCGAACTACCCTGCAAATGGCAATGGACGTGGCGCTGTCAGGTGTGTTGTTTAACTTACATAAGGCATATGTGACCATCTTTGCTTTACTTTTCATTTTTTGTAAGTGCAGAGTTGGTCTGCCGGTTTTACATAGCCAGGTGCCCAGATAATTGTAATGTTGAACACAGTCCAGCTTCTGTGAGCCCAAACCCCATCTGGTCAGCCTTTTCTTTGGGTATCTCCCTAAGATCACAACTTTTGTTTTGCTTCCTTTGACCACAAGCTCATTCCTGAGGTTATACATATTCAGGGCGTTGGGCTTTTTGCAGACAGGTTTTCGTGTGCTAGGTCATCCACATACTGCATAAGTGGAATTCTTTTGTGACTAGAGTGGCTTCAGCTAGCGCCAAATTCAGTTCCGCCATATGAAGATTAAATAATATAGGTGCCAGCACACAGCCCTGTTTTAGTCCTCGGTCCGTGTTGATCCTAGCAGTTGCTGTCTCCCCTGTAAAAGTTTTAAACGTACCCAAATCCTGGTGTTTCAGGACATGAATGCCTGTAGCAATTTAGGGCAGATATTCCTCTTCTCAAGTTTCTGCCATAAGATGTTCTGGGCAACTGTGTCAAAGACAGCCGAATAATTGATGAAACATGCAAACAGTGAGCGATGATTTGCTGCTTGCTGGGCAAGAAATGAGAGCACAACAATGTTCTCCACTGTTGACTCTCCTGCATGGAACCCTGTTTGATAGAAGGGTAAAAGGCCTGCCGCGCAGGCCCATTGTGATAGTTCCTGGAGCAGTATGCTGTCATATGCTTTACCCTCAATGTCCAAAAGCGCAATTAGGCGATAATTTCTTGGGTCAGTGTTGGAACCCTTCTTAAAGATGTGTTGGAGCATTGATCCTCTCTATGACTCCGGGACAACGTCATGGAGCCAACATTCTGCATACAGTGGCACCAGTGCCAAGGCCCAAAACTGTGTGTCTTCCCTAAATAGTGATGCTGGAAGCCCATTGGGCCAAGTGGCCGCATCCTTTCTGATCCGTTTTAGGACTTTATGGATTGTAGGTTCACGTGGGGTAGATGAAGGTTTCCTCTCTGTGTCCCCTGCATCTGCTTCCCATTTGTCAGCAATGTTGATGGGGGGAGTTGGACCTGCGATTCACAATAAATTGCCTTGACATGGGCAATCCATTCCTTTGCTTGCACGGAGATTCCTCTACTTTTGTCCCCGTGGCATATGGCGTTGACATACTACCACACTTGCTGATATTAATGTGCAGCTATCAAGTCAAAAGTGTTAATCCATTTAGCCTCCTGCACCTTCCTTCTGTATACACCAGACTTCTACTGCAAGTCACCTCAGAGTTCCATAACCTTATTAGGGAACACAGCTTTTGGCCTCGTTCCTCTACATGGGTATTGAGCTTCTCTGAGACTCGGAATATTCTTATAATGTACGGCAGAAGGTATATTATCCCTTATATAATAAAAGGAAACCTGTAAACCAAGTATAAAAAAACTGTTAATAATATTCCTATTGCAGGCTAGGTGTCACATTACTAGTCACTTGCAATAAGAAAATTGTGTAGCTTCTCTACTGTAATAAGTTATTGCAACTGAGTTGGGATATCAAAATGTTTGCAGTCAGAGCCAGGAGACAATGTGAATAGCAGATCACAGAGCATTGTCACAAATGCTGTTTACATGGTGTGAAGGAGAACCAGCTTTTCAGCTCCTCAGAGCTACGTTTCCTTAAATTCAACAGTCATAACTGCAGAAGAGATATTTAATGAAGTATGTTTCATTTTTGAACTGTTGGTGTTCATGGCAGGAAAACAATGTATCTACGTGTAACAACACTTTCTGAACTACAACTGCTTTTGAAAATGAGTTACAATAAATTGCTTATAATATGCTTTTGCAACAAATGAATGAATGAATGCATATTAACGTTTTACATGACATTCTCTGCATTTATGCTAGCTATTTGCACTCATACTATGTCTTTCAAATGATAGAAAAAAACAAGAATTCTAGCTCTTTGAGTAAAGCAGAATGGTGTAACTATGTATTATGAAGAATAAAATATGCTCTACACTACGTTAAAAGGATACTTTAATTCACATAGAAATGAATGGAGTCATAATGATTCTGAAGAGTAGTACTAATTAAGACAAATATCTCTATTAAATGTTTTAGAACAATGTTAAAGACTTTGGGGTATATCAGGCTATAGAAATGACATAAGCATGTCACTGTGGAGTTCATACATTATGAACATTGGCTTTGTTCCTACTTTATTGCATGTCATATTTTTTATTTTATTGTTCTTCGAATAATTGTGGTGAAATATGATGCGTTTTCTTTTATAAAAAGTAGTCAGTTTACACTGAGAGAAACTCTGAATATTGTTTTGTTTAGTCTTGCAAAACACCACAGAAATGATCTTCTGTGTTTGCTTGCAGCTGCTGTCTTTCGGATATACATTTGATTAGATCATGGTTAGGGCTATTTGCTGATATGCTTGGCAGGATGTTAAAACACTTCTCACCACATCTTTGGCAACATTTTAAGTAGTGGTTTTGACGTGCTGCTTGACTGCAAAAACTCTTCTAAACAATGTAATGTTAAAAAAAAATACTAATATATCTCCCACTAACACAATGTGGACATGATTCACAAAAGGTAAGTTACAATTCTAAGTAAGTTTACACTTTGCAGTAAGTTTACTACATTCAGTATTCACAAACCCAGAATGTAAATGTATTACAAAAGTGTAAGTTACATGTTTCCGCCCCCAGAATAAAACAATTGTCCTACTTTTGTGTGGGTGGGTGACGTCTCTCCCTCAACCCCTCCCAAAGTCTCCATAAACCCCTCTTACTCCCTCCTATTTCAATCTCTTTTGTAGTAAATCTTCCCCTTTTCCTACCCACTCTCCTATGTACTGCCACACTTACTACTAAAATCTACACTTAAAAAGTGCAGGACTCCACATACATGCGTATAGGCAAAACCTACATTTAGTAGTATGTTTTGTAATATTTCAAAATGTACACCAATGTGCAGTTTCAGAACCATTTCAATTTTTTTGCCCAGATTCACAGGATGTTGAACCGACACAGAGACTCAAACCTGGTTCCTCAGTTGCATAGGTGTCAGCTTTGGCCATAACACCACACCCTCTCCTCAAAACCTTACCTTAAAAATATAACCGTGCAATAGGAGAACTAGTCCATTTTGGACAAACCATACCCCATCAAAAGTAATGGCAATCGAAAGTCAATGCCAGAAGAAATACGGATTGTGAACACTGTGCCAGAAAATAATGCTCATTGCTGTTCAGGTGCCAGTTGACGGATCGTCATAATTTCAGTGGCAGCCAAAAAATAAATAATGTAAAATAGTGTCATTTTATGCATTAGTTTTCTCATAATCAGCCACGGAACTTACCCAAATATGTGTAAGTGTTCAAATATTCCAGGGTGTTGCCATATACATTTTGAGGTTCTGATAGAACATGCTAAGGTGTTGCAATAGCAGGATGATTGCGATGTTAGCCTGACAAGACACTGTTCAACTATATGCAACAGCAATGCTCAATGTGACAGCCTGTTAACAGTTTGAAATAGACCCTGGCAGCATACTTATATTACAAATAACCAACATAAATACCACTGAGCTGCATTGCATACATCTCTCAGCATGCATGATTGATTCCTCACCCGGCATGCCCAGAGCATATCTGAAGTGGGATATTTAGGATAGGAGAAACCATGTGTTGTGTGTCATGACGGTGCCAGCTTAAGGATTTTGGGAATCCAAGGCAAGACATGTTTTGGGGCCCACTGTTCGTAACAACTTTTAATTTTATTATCCATTTTCAGATAGTTCTTGAGCTTCTGATTCCAAGATATATAGAATCACATGTTACATTTTCAGAAGTCAGATAAGGAAATTTAGAGAGGCAGCAGAGTGACATTGTGGAGTAGGGTAAACAGAGAACGACAAAGAGGGGTAAATTAAAGATTGTTTAAGCAGCGAAAGTTAGAAGTAAACAGATAAAGAGGTGAGGTATTGAGAGAATTTTAGAGAGATGGAAGATAGAAAGAGCGCTCAGGTAAAAAGGTGCACAATTAGAAGAGGCATATAAAGATAGATCAGAGTTTAGTGAGGTATAGAAACGGGTAGATGCACTGAACTGTACAAATAAGTGATGGGTGGATTGTTTTAATTAATGTCATCCATTGATAATTACTCGGGCTGCATCCTAGTCCATTGTTATTTGCCCAGCCATATGTAAATCAGTCTTGGCTCTCCTCCAATAGGAGTAGTCCAGCCCAAACTGCCGGGCTTGGTCTTCCCTGAACCGAAACACAAGCAACGTAACGGCTTGTTTCACCCTGGTTGAGGCTCTTCAGTCAGGTGTAGCGTGGTTCCAGTGGTTCAGTGAGTGTAGGACCCTCGCCTGGGCATACCCTTTGCTCTTAGGGCGTCACACTGAAGTATAGAAGAAAGTGATGGGTGGAGTGCTTGAATTAGATATCAGTCACTGTAATTACCTGGGGCCGCATAACAGCCCATAGTTGTTTTGTATACATGCCAACTCAGTTTGGACCCAGTCTCAAGCCTTGATTTGTGCCCCTTCCTGGCCATCCACTGTGAATAGCAGGTTATGATAGGGTCATACTTGCTGGGTGCTCTTGTCCCTTCTACTCTTTTTCCACCTCACACAGTCCCTCAAACAGCACTATGCGACTGTCCATCCACCTACGAACACCAGGTCCCTCTTGGCACAGCAGCAGTGCAGCAGAGGGTGGGCCAGTAAACCCTCTCCTTCTTGAGGGATTCAATGTCGGTTCCAGATGCCCTTGGTGTACTCATGCTTCTCTGACCTCTCCCATTGCCTCCTTGCTGTGGCCTCTCCCCTTCTTTTCTTTTCTGGGTCGCCTCCCCTGGACATGTCTGATGCATCCCCTTTGGTTCCTGATGCTCGGTGGCCCTCCAGGGCTTCGTGTGTTGGCGGGAATCATAGTCTATTACCAATTAATTTTAATACCCACCTTTCCTGTGTCCTCTTGTTTGTTCTTCCTAACTTTCCACTCTTTCCCTAGCCGTGTCCTCCTGTCTCACTTCCTGACTTCCCCTTTCTCTCTATTTGTAGGTGTCGCTCTAACTGAAGATAGAGATGCTTTGTGGAATGAGAAAATCCCAATAAGTAGTCTTAGCCTTCATCACATGGAGGTATTGATTAGTTTGATAGTGAAAGGTAACAGTGAAGTGAGACTCAGACTAACCACTTTTACATTAGAAATGAGAATACTTTTTTGGCAGACGTCAAGAGTTTTCTGTCTCAATAGTGACTGATGAGAACACTGGAAGATGGCTAAGGGAGGTAAGTACTATTGGGTGAGGATCATCATGCCAAGGGTTGGTGGGAGACAAGATGTTAGAGCAGCTATTTTGGTGACAGAGAAGACACTGAGATTGTCAGGCATCTCATTTGAGGACAACAGGATTAGTCTCATTAGACTATGGGTTAGCATCCAAAATGACAGGATCACTTTTAGATTTCCTATGATTTCCTAGATTTTCTTAGCTTCAGACATAGCTACTAGCCATGTAAATATTAGCACACCCAATATCCAGCAACTCAGTTTAAACAGGGTTCTGTCTCGACTGGAATCTTCTAGCCTGAGAAATGTAATCTTTCATGCTCAGTCCTGATACTAGATAAACTGCAACATTATGTGCTCTTTGTAAACAGTGAATCTAAAAAGCTGCCAGACCAACATTCATAACAATTATAGTAGTCCGGTTGAGAGTTTGCAGCTGCTCCCACCCCCAAGGCCTTGAGGAAGAACATGCCTTAATCAATTGAGCTGATGAAAGCAGCGTCCAACAACCGAAAGACCGAGATCCACGACTGGATCAAAGTAGATGCCCAGATAGGTTTCGACCAAATCGCTGAGGAGCCTGTGCCATATTAGATAGATCAATGGAACCAAATATAATAATGACTTTTTCTGAACTATGAAGTTCTCTGTAGGTTAGGTATTCATGAACTCTCTTGTGAAATTGTATGCTCTCTTGGGGGTCATTGGCATATTACCTCAGTCATATGAATATGATCTGCGAATACCTCATTACTGAACCCTTTATTGGCTGTTGGGGCAATCCACACATTATCCTAGAAAAGGAGGTTTGTTTGGAGACTGAAACATTGAGGGTGTATGGACATCAAGCGTCTTCATGATACCAGGGGTGATACTACCCTTTCTCAGTTGCAAGCAGACTGTTCTTTAAAGGGAGCATGAAAGACTGCCAATGAAAATTTAGGTTTCATAATTTTTAAAAAAACAGCAAGAAAGGAAAGAGAGAGTCTCTTTTAGTGATAGGAATTGTCCCAAAGAACACTAATCACTAATGCATACAAATCCATGAATATTTTAAAAGAGAAACCTATAGAGAGTTGGAAGGAAATGATGCACACTCCAATATATTCTGAAGTGTTGAGATCGATCTGGCAACATGGGGAAACTTCTTTAAGCATAAGGTTCAATGAATCAGCGTATAAAATGCTATATCATACCTTTGTGACTCAAGACAGCTTTCACTGGCACATCTGAGACATGTCAGAAAGATTGCAGGCGGAAAGAAAATGTACTTGTTAGGCCATGATTATGAGTTAGGTGGGTACAGGAGCAAACATTACAGTAGGATTAACGATTCCAGATCCTAAATCGGACTATTATGAGTGAATTCCCATAGTTTAGAGATACGCATGTGCACACATTTTCTCTGGGCACAATTTCACATGATAGTTTCATTTACATGCTGATAAAGCTCTCATGTACCAACTACTCCGAGTAGGTGGTAAAAGGGAGTGAAGGAGGACAGATGGGATAGAGGGTAGGGATGGAGGTAGAGGGGATTGATTGGGCACCAGAATGTACCAGGCTGCTCTTGCACACCAAGCCTGAAGCTATTTTACTGACTGATAAAATCTGATCTGATATTCTGCCACCAGAGACAAATTAGTGCAGGAACACCAGCCAGTTAAAACTGGGTAAAGGGATATCCATATGATAACACCACTCTGTCCAACTTGTAATCAGCGCCTTACTATGGGAATACAAAGTTTTCAAATCGTTTTAGAGCGAGGTTCTCTTTCAGATTAATCATATATCGCTGAACTACACTAGGGCAATCTAAAAACATAATTTAGGGGAAAACTGAGAAAAAAGGTGGACATTGCTACCAGGGTCTGTAAAACGTAACAACAAAATAGTACTGAAAAGCCAAGAGCACACAAAAATAGCTTATTGTTGGGAGAAGATGTTGTTTTCTGTGTCCTATGTGAATTTGCAGTGGACTTTGACTAGAGACTAAAAGAACTATTTTAACAAATAGACACCCTTCACAGACTTTGTAAATTCGAAGGAATACTGTCAAACGAGGTCCACTTTTATTCACAATTCTCTCTAAGATAAAATACGTTAAGGGAAGTTACTCTGATGTGGTTTAATGGTTTTTAACTGAAGTAGTGATTTTTGCTCATGATAAAATGTTGCTGTGCGTAGGCAAGGAAGGCACACATAAAATATTAGTTGGAAAGTGCATCAGGATTGACAACGACAGTGCCTTTCTTTCTGTGCCATTAAACGTAGGTCCGGAGCTCCTCTGCCTCCTTCGCTGGTCTTTCACCGATTCTCAAATGAAATCCAGTGTGCAAGTAAACAATGTCCCCCCTAAATCTATAGATTTCACACCAATCTGTGAATGCAGAAACCAGATGTCGGTAAAGGACGTGCATGAGGTGTGCCTTTGCTGTTTGGGCTCGGGGCACGGCTACAAGTCATGCAAAGAGTCCACCTTCAAGTACCCGAAGATGATGCGGAGCCTTGAAGCAAAACTGTATGTTGCCAAACATATGAAGAAGTCACGAACCTCTAGCATGTCCCACTCCAAGTTGAAGGCGTGGCCCTAATCTAGAGGTCATTCCCGCGAGAGGTCCTCTTTGTGTTTGAAGTCATTCGTTAAGTCAAAGTCTAAATCCAAGAAGGAACATAAGTGAAGCTGGACTCGACCCCATCTGCCACACTCTCTCGAAAGAAAAGTCGCAAGAGGGTCACGGTTGTAACGGTCTAGTCTCTCTGAAATGTGAGGGTCCCATGGCCCGGAAGGGCATCCACACAATGTAACACTCTCTGGCCAGGCGTGGTCAGAGAGCTTAAATAAATGGGCAGAGGTCTCACGGGACTTCCGGCCCACAAAGTAACCCATGGGTGCGTGTCCTATGTTAATAGCAGGTCCCTACCTACCACACAGAACACGCTCCCTGCTCCACCTGTGGCGCAACCCCCGTCGCAGCACTCCCAGATTACAGCGTTGCCTCCGTTCAGCGAGCTGATCGATCTGGCCTCGGCGTCACCCCGATGGACGGTGTGGCTTGGCAGGCTCAACAACTATTTCACCGCGACTCGTGAGACAGATGGCGAAGTCAAAAGGTTGTTACTACTCCATTTGGGTGGGGAAGAGATATACAAACTGTTCACTCATCTCCCGAACACAGGTCCTCCCACTAACTACAACGCAGCCGTCAGGGCACTGAATGCACATTTTGACCCGCAACTTAATCCCGACTATGAGCTTTTCAAGCTCCGTCAGGCGAGTCAGAGGGAGGGCGAATCAATGGACGCATTCCACGCTCACCTGCGAGAACTGGCCAGTACCTGCCCGGACGATGACCAGAATAAGGAAGTGAGAGCCCAGGCAATTCAAGGATGCCGCAACAAACATCTTCGGACCCTCATACTGCGACAGCCAGGAATCACCCTGGAAGACATCCTCATCCTAGCACGGTCGCACAAACTGTCCAATGCCAGAGCAACAGTTATGGACACCGCGCTTGCCCAACAAGCAGAAAAGCCAGTAACGATCAAAACTGAAAGGGCAGATGCCATACGCACCCCCTCCAGAAGCAACCGAGGGCGATGGTCAACCAAGAGCTCGCGAGGAGCACGATGTGGCTACTGTGGGAATGAAGAACACCCACCAGAAGAATGCCCTGCACAGGGTCGGACATGCTCCAAGTGTGGTATCCCCAATCACTATGCAAGTGTCTGCCGGGGAGGAGCCCGAAGCAGAGGAGCGTGTGTGAGACAACCACCATCTAAAGCAGTGCGACAGTTATCACTCGACGAGGCGGAGAACTTCAAAGTGATGAAAATGGCAGCCAGTCGGAAGCAGTATTTAGAAGACTCATCCACTGATGACGAGGCGGAAGCCTATCTGATATCATTCGCAAGTGACCTCAAGAGAAGACGGAGACCACAACCAACGTGTGCCATCGAGATTGCAGGGACACCCAAATTGACACAGGGGCATCCGTAAACGTCATGGGCTGCCAATAGTACAAACAACTGAAGCCAAAGCCAGCGTTAACCCCGTCAAACTTGAAATCCTAACATATGGAAGTCAGAAGCCATTACCTCTAAAAGGAAAGATGAAGGTGCAGGTCAAATCCGACACTCACGAAGTCACTACGACGTTCCACATCATATACCGAGAGGCAGACATCTTAGTAAGCAGTCACATGGCTGAGGACCTAGGGCTGGTGGCGTTCGCCAACTCAGTCAAAACATTGCGGAATGATGACATCCTTGAGCTGTTCCCACAACTCTTCAAAGGCCTTGGGTGCATGAAGAGGCCTCCGATAAAATTGCACATTGATAAGGCCGTGAAACCAATTGCCTTACGACACCGCCGCATACCTTTCCACCTCCGACCGCTCGTGGAGCAAGAGTAGCAGAGCTTAGAACAGCAAGGAGTAATAGAAAAGATCACTGGACCGATGCCATGGGATTGCCCATGGTCATTGCTGAGAATCCGAAACAACCCGGTAAGATACGCCTCTGCATTGACATGCGCATGCCGAATCAAGCAATCAAGCGGGAGTGACATCTCACCCCAACAGTCGATGACATCCTGGCTGATCTCAATGGCTCCTGATGGCTTTCAAAGCTCGATCTCAACGCTGGCTACCACCAGCTTAAGTTGGCGGAAGAAAGTAGGACCATCACAACTTTCTCAACCCATCTAGGACTACGTCGCTATAAGCGGTTGAACTTTGGTATTTCTTCGGCAGCGGGGATATTCCAAAATGCAGTCAGAGAGATGTTATCAGGACTTCAGGGGGTCCTCAATGTCATTGACGACATATCAAGTTTAATTGGCCGCACACCGCTCGTCACACCAGCAAGTTGCCCCAAGGAACTGTGGTCAATGTAGTGGCGACGGCGAGTACGCCTATGCCACAGTGTGTGTGAAAAAGTATGTGTTGCATTAGCCATCCCTGGACATGTGTTTCGAGGTAGTTGCCTCTCGTCAGCAGGGAGCAGGTAAGTGTAAAGGGGTGCCGCGTGGACTGCCAAAAATTAAAAACAGGTAGAGTACCTCTCATGGCGCGCGGGTGCTGATTCAGGACTCGTCAGTCCGGTGGCTCAAGGGAGCCGTAATATATCAAGTTCAATTGGCCGCACACCGCTCGTCACACCAGCCAGTTGCCCCAAGGAACTGTGGTCAATGTAGTGGCGACGGCGAGTACGCCTATGCCACAGTGTGTGTGAAAAAATATGTGTTGCATTAGCCATCCCTGGACACGTGTTTCGAGGTAGTTGCCTCTTGTCAGCAGGGAGCAGGTAACTGTAAAGGGGTGCCGCGTGCACTGCCAAAAATTAAAAACAGGTAGAATACCTCTCATGGCGCGCGGGTGCTGATCCAGGACTCGTCAGTCCGGTGGCTCAAGGGAGCCGTAATATATCAAGTTCAATTGGTCGCACACCGCTCGTCACACCAGCAAGTTGCCCCAAGGAACTGTGGTCAATGTGGTGGCGACGGCGAGTACGCCTATGCCACAGTGTGTGTGAAAAAGTATGTGTTGCATTAGCCATCCCTGGACACGTGTTTCGAGGTAGTTGCCTCTCGTCAGCAGGGAGCAGGTAATTGACGACATTCTTATACACTCAGCAACGCTAGAGGAACATCATTGACGTCTCCAAGCCACCCTATGACGCCTAGTCGACCATGGAGTGACACTCCACCGGGACAAATGCCAATTCTTTAAAAAATCTATTGAGTTCTTTGGCTATGTATTCAGTCAAAACAGCGTACAAGTAGATCCCAGGAAATCGCAAGCCATTCAGCAAGCACCGGCTCCTAACACAGCATCGGAAGTCCGGAGTTTCATGGGCATGGCTACTTACTGTAGTTGGTTCATACCCAACCTTGCTACAATAGCCGAACCTCTAAGGGCTCTTACCAAGAAAGCTGCCGCCTGGAAATGGGGAAGAGAAGAGGAAGAAGCGTTCCAAAAGGTAAAGTCAACCCTGTTAAGCAAAACCACCATGTCCTACTTCGACACTGCACGACGTACGGATATAATAGTGGACGCCAGCCCTGTAGGGCTAAGAGCACTCCTCGCCCAAGAGACAGAACCAGGGAAGTGGGCCCCATTAGCGTTCACAAGCAACGCGCTCACACCAACCGAAGCTCGTTACTCCCAAATTGAACGAGAAGCACTCGCCATCAAATGGTCGTGTAACCATTTTCACCTTTATATCAGTGGACACCCATTCAAAATCGTAACCGATCACCAGGCACTACTCCCTCCGCCCCCCAGGATCGAGAGGTGGGCGATCCAACTACAGCATTACCAAATGGAGATAGAATACCGACCCGGAGCCAAGAATCCGGCCGACTTCCTTTCACAACACCCGCCAGAGGGTCTCCCAGAAGACAACAAACAGGAACAATGTACCGAAGAGTATGTGCGCATGCTGTAACAATGGGCCTGCCCACGAGCCCTCATGATAGAGGAGATCAAAGCAGAGACGGACAACAATGCAGTACTTCAGAGAGTACTAGAAGCCTTACACCATGGATCGTGGGAAGGTTTCCTCCAAGACATCACAGGATGGAACGAAGCAGACCGAACCCGGCTGGGAAAAATGTGGAGAGTCCACGATGAGTTAAGCACTACCAACAGTGGTTTGGTGCTACGAGGGTCACGAATTGTCATCCCAATAAGCCTCCAGGAATGAGCAACAGTTCTGGCGCATGAGGTCCATCAAGGGACCGTGAGAATGAAGTCGCGGATGAGGGAAAAAGTGTGGTTCCCTGGCTTAGAAGCATCTGTAGACACTGTAGTTAGGAACTGCCGTGCCTGCCAGCTCACCAGCATTTCACCAGCAGCCCAGAAGCACCAGCGCTGTTGATAACAGAGGACCCAGCGCCTTCTCCATGGTCATGGGTGAGTTTAGACTTCGGGAGTTTCCCCGACAGAAGAGTGACTGCTGTCCTAGTTGACAGTTACACGAAGTACCCCCTCGTAGAAGCCATACAATCAATTCAATTACCTGCAACCCATGCTGGAGGAGGCATTCGCCCTCTTTGGCTTACCTCAAGTAGTGAAAACTGACAACGGGCCACCGTTCCAAGGAGGAGAGTTCAAGGAACTATTAACACAGCTAGCAGTCAAACACCATTGCATCACCCCACAATGGCCGCAAGCAAACTGCGAGGCAGAACGCTTCATGCGAACACTAAACAAAGTACTCCGAATAGCAGTGGCAGAACAATCTAATCCTGAAGTAGCCCTTCATCTATTTTTAAGAGAATACCGGAGTACCCCACACTGCACAACACAATGGTCGCCGTGGGCACTGATGCTGGCTGGGCCACGCCGAGACACCATTCCAGTGGCACACAGCTGGGTGCCAGAACCATACAATCCCGGTGACACCCAAAGTCGACGATCTGTGACTAACAATAAAGCTAGCCACCAAAGAAGGGCCCGACCCCGGGTCATAGCTCCAGGATGTACCGTCCTAGTGCGCCACCGCCGCAGCGGAGGGAAATTCCACACAGTGTACGAGCCAGGACTGTGGACAGTGCTGAACATCAACGGGACTGCCATCAATGCTACGAAAGGAGGGGAGACCATCACCCGGAACATATCCTGGTTTAAGCGGATACAACCGGATGATGCTGTACCGTCACCTCCCAGTGGCCTAGGTGACGAAGACCTTTCAAATTGTAGTCCGTCACTGCATACAGAGGACACTCAAAGCAGGAATCAAGAACCTGTCATTTCACCAACAGAGTGTGGAAAAGAAAACATCAGGGACGCTGTGCCAGCAGACAGCCCGGTGAGAAGCCAACGTGACTCACAGCACCGGTACAGCTTGAGACCAAACCCCAGGCCGAATCAACGACTAGCAGACTTCGTATGTTGACCCGTCGTTGACATTCTGTTTGGACACTGATTTGGGATGGGATGTAACGGTCTAGTCTCTCCGAAATGTGAGGGTCCCATGGCCCGGAAGGGCATCCACACAATGTAACACTCTCTGGCCAGGCGTGGCCAGAGAGCTTAAATAAATGGGCAGAGGTCGCACAGGACTTCCGGCCCACACAGTAACCCATGAGTGCGTGTCCTATATTAATAGCAGGTCCCTACCTACCACATGGTGTAGGGACATTACAACGGTGTCATTCGATCTCGTGCCGGATATCCTACTCAGGAGCAAATCCTCTAGTTGATCCCAATGCACCCTGTGTATTCTGACCCATCAGTGACTCCACACCGGTCGCAACATAGTTTGAAAACCACAGATTTCAAACCATGCTGCGACTGCAGAAACCAGATGTCGGTTAAGGACGTGCACGAAGTGTGCCTCTGGTGATTGGACTCAGGGCACAACTCCAATTTGTGCAATGAGTCCAAACTCATGTATCCGAAGGTGATTTAGAAGCTGTATGTCGCTGAACATAAGAAGACGTCACGGACCTCTGGTAAGTCTCGCACCAAGTCGATGGCGTGGCCCCATTACCAAGGACGTTCCCTCGAGAGGTCGTTTTTGCAGTCAAAGTCATCCATTAAGTCAAAGTTGAAATACAAGAAACTAAAGAAAGTGAAACGGTACTTGACCCCATCTGCCACACTCTATCAAAAGAGAAGTCGAAAGAGGGTCAGGCTGCCACTCAAACTTGTGCCTGATATCTGATTAAGGAGCAAATCCTGTGGTTGATCCCAATACACCCTGTGTGTTCCGTTATATAAAATGTCAAACACATGAGTAAAAAATGTTTAGCTAATTAATACTCTAAACTCTTGGACCAAATTGTTGTAAACGATGTAAGTTATTTTTTTCTAGCAGAAACTAGTGGTAATGCCGAAGCATATATATGCACGTTTCTTCCACCTGCAATAATCCAAAATATGTGAATTCCAAATAGCCGCGAGTGGAAGCTACACAAAAGTGTCTCATTACTGAATTAAAACACATGTAAAACTAGGGTTTACTGAGGTTATTTCATTTCTTTTACAGAGGATTACAGCAGGGATGAATTTCTAAAATTTGTTGTTCATGTTTAAAAATCCTATAGCAAATGCCAATCATTTCAGCAAAGCAAAACCAAAGGGGATGATGGACAGAGTGTTGAACATTGCAAGCACTCACCCCCAGTCAACTGATCTGGGTTTAATCCATCATCATTCTTTAGCTCACTCCGCCACCCCAGTTCAGACATGGCCATATGCAAATCAGTCTGACACTGTGCCTCATGGCAACAGTCATGTCTTCCCTGGACTGGAAACCGGTCCACCCTGGGAACGAGTGGTCGTATTGACAGAGGGTTGCTGAGCACAGGTTCTACAGGTCCCTCCACCCAGACAGACCATGAGGCGCAATTTGGCCATAAAATACATGCTACGTGTTCAGAATCAACCGTATGTATTTTTTCAAAATGCTCACACAATAGGTGTGCATTCATTATCTTTATTTTCACTTAACTATAGGTCCTGCATGGAGTGGTACACAATGGGCTGGTCCCTTTGTTGTCCTGAAGAAGAGGTTTAGGGGTTACCTCGAAACATGTCGACACAATACTACGGATTATAATTACATAACAGTTATTTTTCCCTTTTATTAACCCCTTCTTATCCTTGCCAACTGGGAGCAGGAATAAAACTTTGGCTCACTATTTAGGTAAAGATTTTAAATATCACTTACACCACTCCCTCTACACTGCACTACACATATCCTCACAAAATAAGTGCTCCTATGTAACTCCGCAAGTCGCAGCACGCCCCAAGCAGTAGATGCTTGTGATGGCCCCAATTATGAAGCATGTCACCTAGGGGCAACCCTGGGTGAGTGAGGGGACTCAAGAAAATAAATGTTTCTTTTCGGCTAACAGAGGTTGGTTTCCACCCATTGGTGAACCACCCGTATGTCCTTGGCTAGGTTCTTTTGATCCGTCATCCACGGTCCTTTTTGCTACACTTTAAACACATAGGAGGGTGAACCTAGCCCAATCCTCCTTCTCC
Source organism: Triturus cristatus (assembly GCF_964204655.1). NCBI lineage: Eukaryota > Metazoa > Chordata > Amphibia > Caudata > Salamandridae > Triturus > Triturus cristatus. Next base: position 431,061,528 of record NC_140593.1, read on the forward strand.
CCCTCTTTTTGATTGATTTGCATATGGCCATGTCTGAACTGGGGTGGCGGAGTGAGCTAAAGAATGATGATGGATTAAACCCAGATCAGTTGACTGGGGGTGAGTGCTTGCAATGTTCAACACTCCGTCCATCATCCCCTTTGGTTTTGCTTTATCATTGAGGCACAGGGTCAAAACTGATTTGCATATGGCCATGTCTGAACTGAGGTGGCGTGGTGAGCAAAATAACGATGGATTAAACCCAGATCTGTGACTGGGGGTGAATGTTTTGCCAATGTGCAACATTCCGTCCATCATCTTGTGTGTTTTGCTTATCATTTAGGCAGCCATAATTTATTTGAGGTACAGCCACAACAGTGAAGGAAAAAAAATTGCAAAACAAGATTCGCATTTAGAACAAAACATCCTGAGGGGCAGATTTATGATGACTGGTGTATCCCTTCAAATCAGAAGGAATGCACCAGGTAAGATGCGTCACGCAAGTTTACCCTTGCGCCACCACAGATGCGCCACATTTACTATGCGGCGCATCATGGCGCAAGGATAAACAGATGCTTGAGCCATCTCCCTTCGGAAGGGTGGTGCAATGCTGGAGTCATGTCGCAAGCGCAATGTTCGTGGCCTGCTCATACATGACGTGGTGCGTCATGCCTTACGCCTGCTTCAAGCAGGTGCAAGGTTTTGACGCAGCGGCGTCGGAAAAGTGACTGAGTGGAAACTTGTAGATTTCCCTCAGGCACTTTTCCAAGGCTTTACTGCACAGGAAGTGCCGCAAAGGTGGCGCAAAAGTGGCGCAAGGGGCTCGTAAATCTGCCCCATAATCTCTTTAAAAGGATTCAGCTTCTCAGGGGTGTGGCTTGGCGCCGAACGAACATGGCCGCTTAACAAAAGAACTCCGGCATCTGTGTGACCCATAACTCGACATCCGAAGCCCTATCTGACCCCACAAGGGAACAAAGTGTGGAGGTGATGTGACCCGGTTTGGAGGGATCGCCTGGCGCTAACTGTGGGGTGCAGGGGACTCTGTTGATCCCGGAATCGATCCAGTGGGCAGACCACCGAAGGTGCGTCACAGCTCAGCCAAAGCAAGCCCGTGGCGTCCGAGCGCCTGGCAGGAAGAGAGGGAACCGGAGACTATGTCAGCAGGGGTAAGGCGGCCTGTATCATAGGCTTCCGAAAATGAAATCAATCCAGCAGCACGACGGCCGAGGCAGCTGAGCTGCTCTGAATTAGTCGGGTCCGCGGCCATTTTGGGGAAGTTCCCCGTAAAGGGCTCCAGTTGCCGAGACGGGCATGGAAAGTCATGCCAGTGTGGAAGGTCCCGAGGGGTCAAGGTGCTGGAAATTGGCTGGGGGGACGGGAGACAGATGTTCTCTCGGGCGAAGGAGCCAGAACATGCAGGTCTGCCCGGCAAATGTAGGTAGTGCCTGCATGCGGCCTGGAACTGTATGACCACACAGAAGGGGACAGCGCGACGGCTCCATCCAAGACACTGAGAAGGCCTTGCGCCGAGCAGAAGAGGCTCTAGCGGCTGCCGTTATGAAAGGTCTGCGGAAACGGCGGGCCTGGAAACACAAGGGAGAACCCGAGCCGGCACACGATAAGGAGATGACTTGCAAGTGAACCCCCAGGAAGGTTGGGGTTGGGGGATATTGGAGGTCAGGTGACAAGCACAGACTCAAGAGGACAAATCCGCACTGACTGGGATCTACCAGCTGGAGACAGAAACTGTGAGTAACAGGGACCCCCCTCCCCTTTTGTTTGGCACAATAAGAGGAATTGGGTAGCAGCTGGGTAGTCCTGCAAGAGACTAGCTTCTGAAGAAAGGACTAGGATAAACGGGGGATTGGAAGTGGATCACAGACTTGATATACCGGGGCTCCTCCCCGTTCCTCTCCATGAGGGATTACGAGGGATCACGGGCTCAAGGATCAAGTAAGAAGGAGATAATGAAGGGTAAAGGGAACCCAATGTTGCAATCCCACAGATGGATAAATATGCGGTCCCCAGGTCACATCTGGAGGGGGCGCAGGGGACTCGGGCCTGCAGAAGAACCCTTCGCTAGGAGAAATAATGGCGGCGATTCAAACCCTCCAATCCTCCCTAGAGCCCAACATTGACTCAGTGACCACAGAGGTGGGCCTCCTGCACGCAGATTTCCAGAAAATGTCAGACAAAGTACGCATAGCAGAGGTAGATATCAGAGAACTCCAGTCCTTGTCAATCACCTAAAACCTAAATGTTTGTCAACATTTTTCTCAGTTGAATGGGCTCATAGGGCACCGGTTCCACGTCCAAAGCCGGGGGCCCCACCACGTACCTTCATAGCCAGACTGTTGAACTTTAGAGATCATGACGTCATCCTCCAGGCAGCAAGGTCTCAGGGAGATCTTAAATATGAGAACACGACAACACGGTTCTTCCCTGACTTTACATACCAGGTCCAGAAGCAAAGGAGGGGATTTGAGGGTATAAAGAGGGTCCTGCGAGAAAAGGATATTAAATATCTGATGTTGTTCCCAGCCAAGCTTAAAATCATAGCAGATGGGAAGTCCTGGTTTTTTACTGCTCTGGAGGAAGCAAAGGACTGGTTGGAAGGATGGCGAGTGCAGCAGCAGAGAGCCCTAAGGAGGACCCATCCCAATGTTAAAGCCGAGGCAGGCTCTCTGGAGAGCAGCAGTGACAGGCGAAGTACAGAATGACCTCCGCCCGGATTCTAGACTAGATATGGAGCTGTAGGGAATGGGCCTGGGTTTGTGATCTTACGTAATATACTGAGACGCGAAAACTGCAGTGATATGGACATGATTGAAGGATGGCTATGTGGCAAGGGAACGACGCATGATTAACGAGGGGACAACAGTGAATACTGGGAGTGCATGCTCTCTAAAGGGCGGTACCGATCCCAAACTGACTATCGAATTTGGGTGATTGGCGGTGGTTGGGGGAGGTGGGTCAAGGGGACTGGAAGTGAAATGTTGTGGGGAGGTTTTACATTACAGATGGGTAGTAATTGTGGGTGGCATGGGCGTACGAAGCACAGACAACAGGGCAGCCAATCCCCCCAGATGTTTACAAATGACATGCACATTTGCTGAGGCACACAAGGTATTAGTCCACCTCTCAGGCTGGACACTTGCCGGTCCTCTTCCCTTTCAGGCTTATCAGGGCTCTGCAATCAATGATCCACCGTGAAACTTCACTGGTGGTACTGACAATATGGTATTCATTGGCTGCGTTTCAGAAAGTGTTCTGCCGTCATACTTCATTTAAATATTGAAAAGGTTCTGGGCTTTATATTCCCACCATGTGCTTTTAAGACACAGTGCTCGTCAAGCCTCATCATAGGATGACCATCCACATTATATTGGGATTCCCCCGCAGGTACAGTCCTCCTTTGTTGCAAGAGTGTCTCTACGTATAACCTGGACACTACACGGTGTATATCTACAGATATATTTTGTGGGAATTGCGGTTGAAGACTGACCATATGCAATTTGTGGGACCAGCTCAAGATAGCGAAGGAATGGAAGATTGAGTCTATTTACGACATCTATTCACAAGCATTCAGATATTTTGTGTGTCAGCACCAACTACAAGTACGCTGTGCTTTCGGGTGCCGGGTTTCTTTGCCTATGCCTCATAGCCTTGAAAAAGTCAGTTGGACGAAACACGTGTCGGCTGCCAGGGTGTGTTTTTGAATATGAATTCCTGGGAAGAAAAGATTAAGAGAATAAAGAGAAAGAAATACCTCAATGGACTTCTTTGATTACTATATTGGTTACTGCCTAAATTTACAATATGGACTAATACCTTGTGTGCCTTAGCAAATGTGCATGTAATTTGTAAACTCTACGGAGATGCTCTTCGCTAGCATTTGTTTGTCTCTTTGAGGGTGGAAGGAGACCTATTGCTTTGATAGCACCACAATTTACTGTATAGATACACATACTACTTTCCGGTCATTTTTGTTAGAAAGATGCGCATTCGCAATTTGGCATTGCCACCTCTGCGCTTCTGTGGATTGACCCCCCCTCCCCTCCCCCCAGTTGTTGGTTGTGCAGTTTAGGGCTACAGGTGCTCTGCAAATTGGGGTAGTGGAAAGTTTTAGTCCCAGAGTGCAGCGTGGCAGGAAGGGGGTGTTAGGGGAATCAATGTAGTTTTATTTGTAGTAGTTGAACAAGACACAGAAACAGGGAGTGGGTCACACAATGCAGGACAGGAAACAGGATGCCTAGTGGCACCCATATTAACCCGACTGGGACAGGAGCTTGGAAGAGTACATAGCAAAGCAAGAAATGCAGGACCAGCGTAGGCTTAAAATCATGTAATGGAATGTAAATGGCTTAGGTTCCAAAGTAAAGCGTACATTGCTACTCCAATTTCTGAAGAGGCATAAGCCCGATGTGGGCCTATTACAGGAAACATACCTGCAGGGATGTCATTATAACGCCCTGAATAGGTGGGAATATAACTTAGTAGCACACGCAGGGTACACATGGGGATCATGGGGAGTGGGCATCCCTCTTAATGCCACGTTAACACACGTCCCAGAGAGAACTCTGAACCTGGGCTCCATATACGTCCCACCAACGTTGCAAAAGGAAACGAGGACAGCTCTAGGGGCGCAGTTGCTGGAATTACCTTTTGGCATACTCATTTTAGGGGCGACATGAATGATGCAAGTGCCGCTGGATGCTAAGTGGCTACTGTTAGGAATGTCTGTAAAAGAAAAATGGCCAATATATGTGGCTATCTGGCTCGGAGTGTCGGCAGTGGTTGTAAAACGTAACACAGCTAGGCTGTGGGGAGCAAGTAGGCCCCCAACTGTCAGAGACTGGAAGGAAGACCTGGACTGGTGTCAACAGGCGGAACAGAACTTTCCAGTGCCTGAGGGGCGTTAGGAAAATTTCAGAAAATATGGGGTCGTTGGATGCAATATCGGCGGACACTGATTCGAACTGAGGAGGGGGCGGGTGGGGTGTTTGAGGCTCTGAGAGGGAGGTAAAAGAGTGGGTGAAACTGGCTCTATCCTGGATCTTGCAAAGGGTTGAATATACCAGAATTGATAATATACTCATGATTTGGCCTCCTGTGAGGGGCCCAGATATGGAAATGTGAGCCGTACAATTACTATGTGTCCTGAATCAACTACAAAATAAAAAGAATTAAAAAAAACAAAAAGTATTCAGCTTCTCAGTCATGGAAAAATAAACTTTTTCAATTTCATGACATATTTTATGTGTATTCTGCATTAAACATGTGCATCGCAATCAATGGTTTAATTCAATTAAACACAAAGTGGTGCTCAGATCTAGAAGGCTGTGCAGTCTCCCAGCACATTTCAGGACTGCTGCTCGAGGACAAGGTCTAAAACATTCTATCACCTTCCATATAACAAACACCGTTCCCAGAAAATAACCATTTCACCAAGTCAAAAAATATTAATAATCACATAACTGTTCTGCATTTTTCATGCTCTTTGACTGCTCTAGGATATCATGTCTACCGAGGGTTATTTTAAACAGTGTACGTTTGTCAAACTTTTCTGATGCCCAGTGTGAGTGTAGGACATTCCCTTACACAAGCATATTCAAGTTTGCCTGCCTGTTTTGGGGGAGATAAGGGTCAAGGCTGCTAAATAGTCTTAATGCTGTCAGGCATTAGCAGCTGTTAGTTGCTCATTCCTTCAATGCACACTCTAAATGTAAGGCAGACAATTAACATGTGTTAATTTCTTTTGCAACTGCATTAAGCACTGTTACCCCCCTAAGCACTGGTATTATTTGTGGAACTTCCCTTATTCTAGTGGCTTCCCAATTTTCGTTTCCATCCCTTCTCAATCTTAGATGGCAAGTTGAAGTTCCTCCGTCTAGATGAGTATTTCTTCGATTTATTGCTGTTTCCTTTCCACAGACTAAAATTCCATTAAAAAAGATGAAATACTTCAGACTTTAAATGTAATATCATAATACGCATTCATATGAATGTTGATTCATATTTTAAATTCCCTAAGAGGCCCTGTAAAGAAATGATATTCGAGCTCAGTGAGACTGTTGTTTGGCATTCATTCCCTCACAAAGCGTTTCAAGGGTTTTATGTGGAAAGGAACAGGAAAAACAGGTATAGTCAAATGTGGCAGGCATGAACAAGCTGCCAAAAAATACGTGGAAGGAGATGTTGACATACCCAGAAATACCAAAGTACCAAGAGACCTGCTGTACGTTAACGCCTGCTCCTACAGCGGACAACAGTAAAACCAGACCCTCAAGACCACCCACTTCAGCGGAGAGTCCACAGAGCAATAGACAAATACTACCGGATGTGGACCAACACAATAAGGTCCAACTATCAGCTGCAGGAGCAGCATAGACAACAAATACTGACACTGAAAACACTGCTTGTATCCGGTATGAGAGTACTGATGAGAAGCTAATTAAACACCAAAAATCTTGGGTGCACCCCTATTTCTTGCATCAGCCGAGGGAGCAGCCTCAGCAGGCAAGCAAAAACAGCCTCATGCTGACCTTCACTGACTTGTTTAACTTACAGTACAGGAATCAACGACCAGAACACATTTTAGGTCTTGCCTACTAAACAGTGCTCGTGCTGTCTGTTGTGAAACATATATATTGTAAGCTTACACTGGGCTCAGAGAAAGCACATTGCTTACCGTGGGTTGGCTTAATTCTCACTCTCAGTTCCTTATTAGTTAGCGTGTGTGGGTTTTCCTTCCTTCTTTTGTGTTTGTCTCTCCAGTGACACACGGAGCACTACTGTGTCCTTATAACAGCTCATTTTTCAGACATTACTTTTTTCTTTATTTAAGCACTCCATGAGAGTGTTTGTGTTTTCCAGCTGCCCCCCTAGTGTGCTTCTCTTCCCCTCTCATTACTGCTCTTTCTTGACCGTGTGGCTTCCCCACGCCCCCCTCCATCATGTGCTCGTACTTGTGTGCTCCCCCACCGGCATTGATTTCTCACCATGTGCTTCTCCTACACCCAGCGCCACATTGTTCTCTCTCCCTCCCCTGTATGCTTTTCTTCCCTGTCCTCCATAATGAGCTTCCTGTTGCCCATTTGCCCCCCCAACCTACCCACACCCCCATATTGCTTCTGGACTCGTGTGTTGCTTGCACGACCCCCACCCACCTGAGTTGGTTCTCCCACCTACTTTCCCAAAAACAGAAATCAAGTTTTGTGTGTTTTTTTCCCTGCTCGTTTCCCAATTTGAGTTCGATTGGCACCGGGGGAAAAAAAAGTGGTTGCATCCTCTTCAAGGTGTGCTCAAGCATGGGGCACAGGTCTACAAAATCAGGCAATGGATTTGTTTTATATATAGCTACACTGCACAGCATTTGGGATGCATGGCTAAAAGGTATTGGCAAAGCCATTTGGTCCCAAAGACAAGACCTATTGACTTTTCCAATGCTTGTTCCTAATTGCAATCGATTTCATGCCATTTTAAGCATACAATAAATTTTTCATAGAAACAACTGCTTTAGATAATACAGAAACAATTAAAACCCAAACTTTACATCTATAATGAACCTCCATTGTTCCTTAATGTTAACAGGTATTGGCGAAGAAAGTAATTCTGGAACAGGACTCCCGCCTTTTCAAATTGTTAATGCTTGTTTTATTTTGTCATGGTTTTTCAAACCTTTGTTGGGGAAGCTGGTGGCCCATTGGTAAAGCCAATAGGTCTGACATATAACTAGGTGCCTGTAAGCTTCAAGATATGCCCTCACTAATCCACCATCCATGTATTCAATCACTCGTTATCCACGCACAGTCATTCATTCTTACAATCATTCACCCATGAACTCATTCTTGCATTCACCCACTCGCCTATCAACAAAACAATACATCATTTCTGGATTTTTATCTTGCCAAACAAACCCATATTAAAAATACAAATCCAGAGTTTTGTGTAGACAAGGATATTCTTTCCAGGTCCTTCCCAATATACTTAGTGCTCCCTCGATGGTCGAGGTCGTCAGCATACCCGATTCACTGTGCATAGGGGGGAACTCTATCATGAAGCATACCACTGTACTGATCAGTGGGTGAGCTATTTTATAAATACAAATAATATCCCCCTATAGGTAGATTTTGGGAGTCCTCAGTGTCTCGGTTTAACTCGAGACTCCCGTTCCTTGAAAATCTGCAATTCCACCAAGAAAGATACAAAGAAACCGTTAAAGCATCGAGGTCTGCTTCTGGAGCGGTAACGTGCTTGTGCTAGCTAAATGAAGTCTGTGATACTTATCTGATATTTGTCCCCACGGCGTTTGGAGATTCCATTCTTATTTGTGCATTACTGTCGAATCTGTATACATACAACAGACTATTAGTTTCTCCTGACGTTTAAGGTGAGGTTTAGTATTTAGCCCTACACATTTTTGTGTGTTCTTTTTTGTTGTTTTGACTATAGAGGAACAATTCAAGTTGTGATTGCTTACACTTTTCCTCTAATGGATATACGATTTTTGAGGCTTTCCATGACTTCCTGCTACTCAATGCATTTAGGTGTGTTTTAACACTGTTCCTTTCATTGCTTATATTTCTTTCTTCACTGTTGTACTATGTAACATAATTATTCTCTTTTCAATTTTTATAGATAGTACACTGCTCCTGTATGCAGTTAGTTATATGCGGAAGAGGGGAATTAAACAGGTAGCTACTGCATAAAGATATAGATACATTTAGAGAGATTGTCCGTTCTATCTGATTGGAATCCTCGTTCAGACACTAACATGCATTTTCTTTTCTTTACATGCAGGGAACACAGGAATAATTTGAACTGCAGCTTCTTCACTGAGTATGCCGTGGGACGTGTGTCTTTTCTCTTCCGCTTTTATCCCTCTTCGCCAATCTCACCATTTCTTGCTTTGACATTGTTGGGCATTCTTGGTGGGTGACGGAAAGTTGGGAACTTGCTTCTTGATTTGCATATCGCTCCTGCCGAAACATCAGGTGAGATTTCACAGTATCCTTGTACAGCATCTAGGACCTATTGATCCCTTGTTAAAACTTTTCAATTGTGCACAAATGTTTGTAACCGACCCCCTAACTTGACTACGATGATGGTAAAAAATACCCAGGAACAGAATTTGGCGACAGTGATAATTTCACAATGGACACTGAGAAGTGTTTTAAAGACCTTCTGGAATAGAAATTATTTGACCGATTAGAAATACGACACGCAAGAAGTTCCGATTGGTGATTCTTGGTTCGTGTATGTTTAATATAACGCTTAATTTCACTTACATTTGTACTGGCTCTGCACTTAATAATTATTAAAAGTTAAATTTGAAAATGTTAGATATTTATAATAAAGTAATTATACTTTAATATAAAAACTTTAATGAAATCAAGATTCTCTCTGCATGTTAATTGTAGAATTGTCATTTCATTACAAGACCGGAGGCTATCATTAGGCATGTTTAAAGCTTTCCATAACTAAACTGCTCACATGCTTCACTGGTAGTGGGTAGAAATTTGAAAAGCTATGTGCCTTTGACCAATCTGTCACTTTCATAATCTCAGGAAAGGTTGCACTAGCCCAAAACACATTGATAGCCATTGCTCCTTTAGCTGAATGTGCACCAAATTTGGATAAATCTATACCTGCTTCACTGCTTATTGATCTAACCCATCTTGATATTGTAGCGCTAGATACTGCTTTATATGGTTAATTTAGGAGATTAACAAATGAACTTCACCATCAGGTCTGTAGTTTAGCATTCTTTGTTCATACACTTTCATACAATTCACCACACATAGTGTTGCAGAATGCTGAAATGAAGAATAAAAAACATTTTCAGACATAGCCTTTGTTCTCTTCCAAATATCAAAATGTACACCATCTGGAATGTAGAATCTGTTACAGGTCTCTAAAGCTTTAACATCCGATGCACTTTTGAATGCTAGCTTCTGAGATATCGGTTTCAGTTAAAGGTAATTTTATTTATGTCATTTATAAAGCACATGAATCACCCCAACCGGGGTATCTCCGCGCTGTGACGGCCCTTGACAGCAAAATGGGGAATGATCAGAACAGTGTGGTTTTTAGCTGCTTTCTGAAGGATATGTAGTTGGTGCATAGATGAAGATGGATGGGCAACTGGTTCCAATGATATGGGGCTAAATAGGAGAAGGATCCCCCCCCCAACCTAGCCTAGCCTTCTAAGTAATTATTCCCTGGCCATGCAATAAATAGTTCAAAAAACGTATTCACGTCCAAAAAGAAACATAACGAGCCTTAGGCGGTCTCTTAAGCCTAATTCCCTTCTTCATTGTACATATTAGAGAATCATATCCAATAACATTGTCAGTTACCACTGAATGGCCAGCTGACACACCTGACCTATAAAAATTGATGGCCCTGTAAGACAAACCAAAGTAAATAATTTGGCTAAATCATTTGCCGCATCTGTTACTGGGGCCACAATGGGATCCACATTCCTTTCCATGCACCAACTACTCCATTTACACCAAACTTCATTATGTCTCTTTCTAGTGCCTGGTGTCCATGACTCAGCCAGCAAACCCTTAGCCTTTCCTGAAATGCCAGAGAATCTTCTAGAACCCCTGAGAGCCTCAAGACAAGAAGGTTCAACTTTCCGTCGACTACCAAAGGATGTTCTTCTCCTTCTGGACCCATCAGTAAGCCCTGATGTACAAGTATACAATGAGGTTCCTCTACTGCAAGCTCCTTCACCAGTGGGAACTAAACTTGTGAAGTCCAAATTGGGGTCACCAGAACAATCCTGCACTTCTCCTTTCGAACCAATCACAACAATCTCTGAATCATTGCTCTTAGTAGGAAGTTATAAACTTTCTCTATTATCCAATCCTGTACAAAGGCATCGAAATGCTGTGGATCCTGGATCTGGTCTCCAACAGTAATACCTTGCCACCTGACATGCGTGTCCGCTTGCAAACAAATCTACATCTATTGAGCTCCATAAAGTTTGTACTTTCCTGAAAATTAATGGGTCCAATTGCCAATTGCTGAAGTCCTTGAAATATTGTAAATTCCAGTCTACCCTCTAATTCTGTGCACCTGGAATATGACCTGCTATCAAAATAATCTTGAATTCCCAACAGAAATACCATATCTCTTTTGCTAAATCTGCTAGCTGTTTTGACCTTGAACCTCCCAAGCAATTGATATAAGAAACTACTGAAATATTGCCCATACAAATTAAAACTACACTGTTCGCTAGGTAGTTCTTCAAACTCCTCAAGCCATCAGTCCTGCCATCAACTCCAAACAATTTATTTGTAAGATAGTTTCTTCCTTGGACCATCGCCCCCATTTCCAGGTTGTTCAGATGAGTTCCCCAGCCTAAAATACTGGCATCTGTTTCTAAGGTAAACTCTGGCACTTTTCCAAAGATAGCTTTGCCATTCCATATCTCTACACTGTCTAGCCACCATTCCACATCTATCCGTGCTTCGGGGGACAACATTACTTAGTCTGTATACCATATACATTTCCTTAGATTTAGTGTGTTTAACCTCTGTAAATCCATGTAATGTAGAGGTCCTGGTGAGATTGTCTGAATAGATGAGGATGGAAGACCAATTGTTTGTGCTAAGTCTCTGAGTGTTGCCACTTCTTTTCCTAAGATATACCTTAGTTCCTTCCTTATGGTTATCCTTCAAACAAACTTGCTTAGAATACCTTTTGCAGACTATTTCTTTCAATGATCCATCTTCAAATGTTAAAGAACATATCCTGATACAAATAAAGATTTATACAGTGTACCTCTACTCAAAGAGATATTTTGCTTATCATTACAATCTAGTCAGATCACCCCGCTTTACGAAAAGTCTAAGAAAGAGCCTACTACCTGCTAACCGCCATAATGTTCAAGTTCTAAATCCTAGGGAAGATCATTGAGAAATCTGGTGTGACTCAGCTCATAGCTCACATTTCCAACAACAACTTTGGAAACACCTTTCAATAGAAATTCCACCACAAATGTAGCACAATAACTGGTTTACTCCATGTACTAATGAAGGTAATGACTTGTCTGCTGGTTCTGTTTGACCTCTCTGAAATGTCCAACACCATTGATCACAACTCTGTAAAACATACTGGTTCATCAAGAAAGGAATAAGATAGAAATACACACCAAAATGATTCAAGTACAACTCCGCTCAATTTATTCTTATACATTGTCCCTTGACTGCAACCTTCTACAGTTCTCAATTCTATAACCTTACCCAGCAACCTGTATATTGAACCTCTTGGTAAGATGTTACAAATCAAAAACATATTCCTGTGCAGATAATACATAGCAATACCTACGAGTCCAATTTGGCTAGCATATTTAGTTTAATAATCTTACTAGAAAAATTAAATGGACACATTCATTCTTTATAAAACCAACCCCAACAAAAACAGTGTTAGTTCTCCTTTAGTCCAACTTCAATATCAACTTAATAATGGCTCAAATGGGGCGTGGCTTGAGGCATCAAGATGGCGGTCGCACTCTAAGAGTGCTAATGACCCCTCCGTCATCCGCCTCGAATCCGGCACCAATCGGCACAAATCTACGCTTCCTACCTGCTTGCAGTGGTGTTTCCCTCTGGTGGGGCCCTTCATCTGGTGTTCCTGTTACAGTCTGCGGCGCCTGTGGCCTCCTGCGGCTTGCGGCCTGTCGCGGCCTGCACAATGCACAGCGCGGCCTTGAGAGGTGGAGCCGGGGCTTCGCGTGAGCGGTGAGGTCGCGGAGGGCCGGGCGGCGGCCCGCATGGAGGCGGCTCGGCATCGGCGGCCTCTGTGCGGCGGGCCGCGCCAATCAGGACATTTCCAGCTGTGCCTCGCGGCCCGTACCGGGATCGGCCGGTGCATCGACCGGTGTGGGGGCAGCGGAGGCAATGTGGATGGCTCCTGGGCAGCGGGGAATACTTCTGGTGGTGTGAGGTGAGCCGGGGGGCCGGCTGTCAGCAACGAAGGTGGCGGAGGTGTGAGTTGCAGGCCCCCACCCCCCGCGTTCTCCTGTGCAGACTCCTGCGTGATCCAGCTGGGCAGGGCCTAGCAGCTCCCTGTCTGTGTGACCAGGTGACGGTGGGTGCTGCGGGCGGCTGACTGCAGTGCTTGCGAGGAGTGGCGTGGACTGACCTGTGGCCCTGGGGAGTGGTGGCCTTGCGGTTGGTGGGGCCCCTGGTAGGACCTCGGCCGGCATGTTGGTCAGCGCCGCACCAGAGGAGGCCTTGTGCGAGCGGAGGTCTGCTGCGGAGTGTGGCGGAGGAGTCGGCTGTCGGACTTGTGTGGTGAGTGGGGGGACCAGCTACCGGTCCGGGCAGTGGCGCGGGGGTTTGTGTGTGCCCCCCCACCCCATAGCTACTCCCTGTGCCTAGCAGGGACTGCCATCTTCGCCCCCCCCTTATCTCACGGCGGATGGGAGAGATCGGCTGCCTTATCGGGCAGCGACTGGCCGCAGCATAGACCCCCCTTCTGTACTGGCACTGTTGGTTCCGGCTGGATCCGTACTGAACTGGGCACAATCAGCCATCTTACCGGGTGGCAGCGGATGCTCCCTTGCGGGCGGGCCTTGACGGGGTGGGCCCTCCTACCCACCTGATCCTAAGGCATTGTTGGGCCCCCGGTCGCCGGTGCTCCCAGGCGGCGGTCGATGGACCCCGGCTGTAGTGGTGGGTCAATCTGGGCTTGCCTGCCCAGCGGGGGGTCAGGCCCCAGGAGGGGGGACTTCTCGGCCATCATACCGGGTGGCATTGGGGGTCTCGGCGTCCTTCAGCTGTCCGTGGAGTGGGTAACGTCCGGATCGACTGGTCGCCCAAGGGACCCCAGGTACGGCAGCGGAGGTACCGGGGTCCAGACGTGGGTCTGGGGTCACATCCCCGGGCTCCGCCGCACCGCAGGACCCTTGGGGACCCGGGACCCACATTGTTGTTGCCGCGCCCCTACAGTTGACGGTATCCATGGACTACTTTCTTCTGGCGAGGTTCTCGCGTGACTCGTGGACACTCCACACGCCGGCAGGTCCCTGGATTCCCCCCCCTCACTAATCTCTCATCATATCAGGGACTCTTGCGGCCGCAGTGACATTGGGTCTGGCCCCCGGCCATGGGGAGGGACAAGGTGGACCGGTTTACTACTTCTGAGTCGGAACCTCATGGGGGGGCGGCGGGGGGGATCTCCCCCTCCCTCAAGACAAGGAACTGGCTACCATCCTCCAAGCCATCAGTGCCTCTCAGGCGTCCGTAGAGGGAAAGATAGGGGAAATCAAGGTGGATATGTCAGACAGGACCTTCGCAACACCACCGCCCGACTGAGGCTGAATCCTGCATCTCTGCAACTGAGGACGACATCTCCCAACTTAAGGATCAGGTGGCCCAACTTCTTGCTTGTACCGGGGAGCTCCACAGGCGTGCCGAGGATGCTGAGAACCGCGAACGTCGCAACAACCTTCGCTTGGTGGGGTTTCCCGAGGGGTGAAAGCGGGGCAAGCGGCCACTTTCTGGATGCCAGGAGAGGCTCTGTCGACTTGGTTTGTTGTAGAGAGGGCCCATAGGTCCCTGGTGCCTAGGCCTCCTCCCAGTGCCCCGCCCCATCATCCTTAAAATCCTCCACTTCAAAGACCGTGATGCCATCCTACGGGCGGCCAGGGCGAAAGGTCCCCTCAGGTTCCAAAATCATGTTATTATGGTATTCCCAGACTACACCAGGGAAGTTCAGGACCTCCGGCGCTCCTACACGGAGGTTAAGAAGAAGATGCGCACTCTGGGCATGCAATATCTGCTCCAATTCCCGGCACACCTTCAAGTAATTTTTCAGGGCAAAACACAATTTTTCGACTCTCCCCAGGCGGCGTGAGCATGGCTGACAGAGGAATGTCTCTTCCGCCCTCGGCACGAGGGTTCCTCCCATGTGATCCACGACCCTCACGGCACATATGTGATGGTATGATGGTATGCAGCTCTTTGGCCGGCTCCCCGCTCAACCTTATGTCTCTATACTCGCCTCCCTCATTGCTTACCTCTACTCTGGCACAGACCTCCACCCTCCTAACCTCTCTCTCCCTGGGGGTAACGGTTGTGGGGGGCGATTTCAATGCGGTCTCCAATCCGGCCATATAGTCATCTGGCCCTCCCTCCGCTGTCTGCAATGCACAAGCCAAACAATTGAGGTCTTGGTCCGAATCACTGGGCCTCTGTGATGCGTGGCGCACGTGGCACCCATGCGCCACCCATTTCACTCACACCTCCGCAGCCCACCACACGTAGGCACGCATAGACATGATCTTTCTCCCTGCCACTGACTGCTTGACAGTTGTAGATACTCGTATCCTACCCAGGGGACTTTCAGACCATTCGCCGATACTCCTCAGTACTGGGACTCCCCCCTCCCTCGGCCCGTCAAACGTGGAGGAAGAATGCATGTTTCCTCCAAGATAAAGAATTTAGGAAGGCAGTAGGGAAGGAGCTCGAGCATTACTTCCTCACCAATAAGGGCTCCCTATCCTCCCTCGGGACCCTATGGGAGGCTGGGAAAGCAACCATTCGGGGGTTCGCGAAAGGGCAACTTAAAAAGCAGAGGCAGGAGCAACACCGGGAAATCACCGCAAAGGAAGCGCAGGCGCTTCGTCTGGAGCAGTCCCTTTCCCGGCTTGACGACACGGTCCAAAGCTGACAACTAGCCCTTCTCCGGTCCGAGATTAGACAACTATCTCTAGACGCGGCCAAGCTACTATGGAGGTCCTCAGTGGCAAGAGTCTATGGTTGGGGAGACAAAAACGGCACGATTTTACACAGGCTGGCTACCTTCCCCAGGGCAAACCGAATAATTCCGGGAGTGGTTGACGATCAGAGTTTGGTACGCAACGCTCCCTCTGTGATGGCAAGCACGTTCGCCAGCTACTATCGGCGCTTGTATACTGCACAAACACCCAAATCATCGCTCTGTGTTCTCCTTGGATGGGGCCGCATCAGTCTCCCCCAGTTAGAGACGGCAGCCCAGGAAGATCTAGACCGCCCCCCTCTGTAAGAAAGAAATTGAGGAAGCCATTTCTCTCACGTCCCCGGGCAAGACTCCGGGACCAGATGGTCTCCTCCAAGAATACTACGCGGCCTATCGCGACACGCTGGTGCCCCACTTGGCTGGCCTTTTTCCAGAAGCCCTTGATCGGGGCTCCTTCCCGCCAGAGACGCACATCGCCACTATTGTGGTCCTTCCGAAATCCCAGCCTCCCTCCCGTCATTGTGCGGACTATCGTCCCATATCCCTCCTCAATACTGAAATTAAACTCTATGCCACCATCTTGGCCCAATGGCTAAAGCCATATCTGCCCAAGCTGGTACATCCGGACCAATGTGGCTTCATGCCCGCCCGCGCGACCAGGCACTGCCTTCGGAGGGAGCAGCTGGCTTTGGCCCACCAACACCTCCTTACTCCCTATTTGGCCCTCCTCATAGATTTGGAAAAAGCTTTTGCTTTGGTGGATTGGGTGTATCTCTAAGATGTGTTGGCTGAGATGGGATTTGGGCTCCGGTTCCGGGAACTGGTCCGAGTGCTGTACGCGCAGCCGCGGGCACGGGTGCTGGTGAATGGCGTCCTATCTGAGGCCTTTCCCATAGCGAGGGGTACGCGGCAGGGTTGCTCCCTTTCGCCCCTGTTGTTTGCCCTGGTCATGGAACCCTTGGGGGTCCTGGTGCGGGCGGATACCCATGTCAGGGGATGGGAGTGGCTAGGCACCGAAACGGACAAGATTCGCTCTCTACGCGGACGACGTCCTGCTCTTTTTGGCGGAGCCTTCCTCCTCGGGACCGCATTGTCTCCAGTTGTTGCGAGCGTTTGGGCAGGCATCAGGTCTTTGGCTGAACCCAGGGAAATCGGTATTTGATCCCACTTCCCCTGTCAAGGGACTGTTATGATTGGTAGTCTAATATTCCGATCCGGCATAACTCCTTTAAATATCTGGGAATATGGCTTACCACGCTCCCGGAGCTGGGCTGGTCCCTCAACGTAACCCCTCTGGTCAAAAAGGCTAAAGAAGACCTTCAGAAATGGAGGACGTTGCCCCTGAACCCTCTGGGCCGGGTTGCCTTGTTTAAAATGTTGATTCTACCCAGGTTGCTTTATGTCCTCCAGAACATCCCATTCTGTTTTCCCAGACCCTGGTTTAAGCATTTGGACAGGCTCGTTACCAAATGTTTATGGGGCGGTGGGAGGTCGCGTCTGGCTCTCTCCACATGTCGGATCCCTTCCTTCGATGGGGGCATGGCCATGACGCACCTGTACCTCTACTTTTTAGCCACACGTTTGCTGGTGGTCCACGATTGGTTTAACAGGGGGTGGTCTGACCCGGCCTATCGGCTGGAGCTGTGCGAACTGGGATTTTCTAAAGTACAGGCCATGTTGTACGGGGGACCCGTCCCGCTTCAGCTGCCTGAAGTAACGCGTTCGGTATTCCTGGCCTGGTGGGCTTTGCTGCGCCACACCGGCTGGACAGGCATATTGACCCAATGCACCCCCCTCTGGCAAGGGGCTTGGCTACAGGAAGTGAGTGGTCTGCGGGGGTTCAAAGCCTGGGACCTCATAGGCATATCACAGCTTGGGGACGTCTGGGTGAGGCACCACATGCTTTCTTTCCAAGATATGCACAAGCTTTATTCCCTGCACCCCTCCCCGTTTTATAAGTATTTGCAATTAAGACACGCCCTTCACGTACACATCGCAGACAACACTCGGTGTTACGGAGTCACCCACCTGTTCACCGGGTTGTTTCTTCCTCGATGTCGCTAAATCCCAAATCCCTTCTAAGCTTTTCAGGGTGGCAACGAATTCGCCGACCACTCTGAGAAACCTCCAAGGGAAAGGGGAGTGGGAATGAGAGAAAACAAAGATGCTGAGAAGGATCTTCAGCCTTTCGTCTGGTAGGAAGGTATACTGTTTCTCTCAAGGGTGAAGCGTCACTGAGCCAAAGGAATGTATATCTAAGAAAACATAAATAATACTGATCAACCTTTATCAGTACTGTGCACTAAACATTAAAACCCTTTATTCTTTTCTTTTAATCTGTACTCGACCTACCCTAATAGGATAAGCTCATTGTTTCGCTTCATAGTAACATAACACTGCTATCTGAATGCAAAGTTTTCTTAAAAAAAACAAATAATGTTAAAACAACATGAAATGTCCATTTCAATTTATGTAACACTATTAGTTGTTAGTTGGTTAAGTGTGACGCAAATTAGCTTTTGAATTTCACTAGCATACCTTGAATTTTCTGCAGTCTTGCCTTCAAGGATTCAGAGACTAAAAAAGAATAAGGGAAAAAAAAACCAACACACAAAAAAAACTGACTGTGCACTAATTAGAGATTTTCCTCAAAGTCTATAGTGCATTTTCAATAGGCGTTCACAACATAGTTCTCTTGTATTCATACATAGATATTAATGGTTACTATAGCTATAACAGTCTAGTTTGAAGCCTATAGTGCGTTTCAAATAGCGCTCAAAACATTATACATAGATATTCGGAACTACTATAGATATAACAGTCTTGTTTGTAGCCTAAACACCATTGTCCCATAAATATGGTAGTCTTCGTTTTCAGTTCAATAAACCTGTCAATTGTTGTTGCATGAAGATTTATTCTTTCAACAGTCTAATCAGGAATTCTGCTTTGCTCTGTCCAAAATAAATTACTCCAAAAATCTTACCGCGTTTCACTTATCAGAAGCAGGCTGTCTTTGTTTCTTTTTATCGCTTTCAGCCTACCGTCTTTAATTTACTTCTTGCTTTTTCTTCTGTGTGCAGGAACCGGAAGCCGATGCCGCCGAGAGGAGGTCCGACTAGAAATGCGGGGAACAGGAAAGGACGTCAGCTCAGGAACGGCTCGGGAACTCTCCGCAAGAGACTCAGGAACCAGAGACTGACGCTGAAGAAAGACACGCTGCTGTCTCCGATCGGGAGGATGACGCTGAAGAAAGACGCGCTGCTGTCTCCGATCGGGAGGACGATGCCGCCTAGAAGGATGTGGGACCAGGTGAGTGATTCGCCACGAGTAAGCGAAGCACCGGGAATGAAACGGGTGGGGTTTTTATAGTAGGCGCACAAGGCGTGCAGCACGTTTAGAATCTTCACGTGTCCCTACATGCGAGGTCATGACTTGAAAGACACGTGAAGTATGCCAACACGTGAAGTATGCCAATTCACTGTAAAGAAACGTGAATCATAATTGCTTCCCCACAAAAATGGTTAACACGTGCGAAAACCATGTCCTTGTTCAGCAAACAATCATTGGCCAAGGCAATGGGTAACCAACAATACGTGTGTAAAACCTCGTTGTTTCTTGGGTATGAAAACAATCATTGATACATGCAAATAATAGCCCATATCATGGCAGGAATAATATTAATCATTAATCAAATAAATTAGTTCTAAATGAAATACAACGATTAACACACCGGAAAAAACATGGGTTGATTTACTGGAGAAGCAATCCTTAAGTTACATAGATTTATAGTGGCCTACTGTGGTGGTCTCGTAACAGTTCCCCCCCCCCCAAGGTCGTCTCACAGGGCGGGGCTTCTCAGGATGTGGGGCATGAAATGATCTAACCAATCTAGGAGCATGTACGTGAGTTTCAAGTTCCCAAGATCTCTCTGACACATCATACCCTTTCCAGTCAATCAGATAATGTAGACGACCACGTATTCGTTTAGAGTCTAGAATTCGATGTACTTCATACTCTAAATGATCTCCTATTATAATAGGTGGATGTGGACTGTCTGGTCGAGTATTGTCATCATAAGGCTTAAGCAGAGAAACGTGAAACACTGGGTGGATTGTATATTCCTTGGGCAAGACGAGTCTTATGGAAACTGGATTAATAATCTTTTCGATAGGAAAAGGACCAATGAACCGTGGTTTTAATTTTTTAGGGCCTTCTATCTGAATATTTCGGGTTGATCGCCAAACCAGATTCCCCGGTTTATAGAGTGGTGTTGGAGTGCGATGTCTATCAGTAGATATTTTGGTCTTTTGTTTATTCTTTACTAAATTTTTTCGTACTTTTTCCTGAAATGTCTGTAATTTGTTTAACCTTTCAGTAACTGCAGGCATGTTAGTTTTTGTTTCGGGAAATAATACTGGAACAGATCGTGGATGCCAACCAGTTAAAAAAAAGAAAGGTGAACAACCCAAGGCTGCATGGTGAGTGTTATTATATGAGAATTCAGATAAAGACAAGACCTCATCCCATTGAGATGTAATTGATGAGGTCAAACAACGTAAACTCTGTTCTAGATATTGGTTTACCTTCTCAGTCTGGCCGTCAGTTTGTGGGTGATATGCTGAAGATAGTGCTACTTCAATTCCTAAATGTTGACACAACTGTTTCCAGAATTTTGAAATAAACTGGGGGCCCCTATCTGAAATTATTTTACTGGGCAAACCATGGAGTTTCACAATATTATTCAAGAAGATATCACTAAATTCCATTGCAGATGGCAGTTTACGTAAAGGAACGAAATGCCCCATTTTAGACAATAAATCAAGTACTACTAAAATTGTGGTGTAATCATGTGATTTAGGCAAGTCTGTGATGAAATCTAGACTAATAGTGTGCCAAGGAAGAGGAGGAATTGGCAAAGGTTGTAACAAACCCATGGGAGGCAAATGAGATGATTTCTGTTGTGCACAAACAGGACAAGACTTAACATATTGTTGTACGTCTTGTTTAAGTTTACTCCACCATAAATGTCGTTGACATAGTTCTAGAGTCTTAGCGACCCCTGGGTGCCCCGCCGTACAAGAATCATGGTTCCAATTTAAAACCTGTAATTGCAAGTCCCTGTGGGGAATCTACAATTTATCCTTATGAAAAAGGAGCCCATCGTGAACAGAGTTCTGTTTTTGAGTTAGCCATTGTTGTTGATTTAATTTTTGAACTTCTTTCTTGACTTGGTTCAAAAAGGTCTCAGACTGAGTAGTCGCTGTGATTTTTTCAGATGAATTAATGTTTTGAGGACTAGTGCTCATGTCAGTGATTTTTTCAGGCTGAATAATACTTTGAGGGTCTGTGATCAAGTCATTATTCTTTTCAGAAACCAATCGAGACAAGGTATCGGACAAGAGCTGTTTTTGACCCGTACGATATGTAATGAGGAAGTCAAATTCACTAAAAAAGTGCAACCAACGCATTTGTCTGGGAGTAAGTGCCTTGACTGTGGAAAAGAATTGGAGATTTTTGTGGTCAGAAAATATCGTGATGGTGTGCTTTGCTGCCAATAAATGATGTCTCCATTCCTGAAAAACTGCTTTTAGAGCTAGCAATTCGCGCTCTGCTATGGTGTAATTCTGTTCGGCAGCTTATAATTTACGCGAATAAAAGGCAATAGGGTGCAAATGTCCAGTTCTAGAATCTTTTTGCATTAAGACTCCCCCCAGGGTGAATGCCTCTTTTAATTTTGCAAAGGCAGATTCCGCCTCAGAGGTCCATTGAAATTTTTGTCCCTTCTTAAGTAACTGAGTGATGGGTGTGACTATTTCTGAAAACTTTGATATGAAGCGTCTATAGAAATTCGCGAACCCAAGGATTCTTTGTATATCTTTTGTAGAGGACGGAGATGGCCAATTCAAAATTGCCTCCACCTTTTTTGGATCCATGGTTAAATTGTTGCCTTATTGATTGCACGATAGTCAATACATGCTCTCAGATCGCCAGATTTTTTCGCTACAAAAAAAAGTGGCGAAGAGACTGGAGAGGTTGAGTGTCTTATGAAACCGATGTCTAGTAATTCGTCAAGATATTTTCTCAAGTATTGATTCTCTGGTTCTGTTAATGCATAAATCCTACTACAGGGTAGGATTGCCCCAGGAATGAGATCAATCCTACAGTCATAAATTCTGTGTGGCGGTAGTTTAGTAGCTCGAATGGGGTCAAACACATCGGCATAGTCTTGGAACTTAACAGGAATAGATAAAGGTTCCTGATTTGAAGTGGCACAAAAAAGGGGCGTAACAGGATCTTGTGTTTCAAGATAACAATGAATCTTGCAATGTGAAGAATCCAAAGTAACAGTTCTTTTAACCCAATCTATTTTTGGGTTATGCAATTCCAGCCATGGTACCCCTAGTATGATTCCAAAAGTTGGTGTATCGATAAGGTCAAACTTGGTTTCTTCAATATAGCCATTTTTGCAGACAATGGTCAAGGGTGGAGTATGAAACCTGATTAAACCAGAAGATAAAACGGATCCATCCACAGCCTTCACTATTTCCAGTTCTGGTTTTAGTATCTGATTTATCCGTAATTTAGCTACATTTAAATAAAAGAAATTACCGGTAGCTCCAGAATCTATTAAGACCGGTAAACAGTGTCTTTGCTGTGTGGAGATAACAAAAATCATTCGTATTATGAAATGGTTAGGGGTGTTGTCAATGACATTTGTAGCATGCTGAGAGGATTCTGATCTTGAGGAAACGATCTCCTTTTTCCTCGAGAAATCTTAGTTTTCCGTCTCTTTTCCTAGCTCATCTATTACAGCAATCGTTTTCTTCTTGGTGGATTTTACCGGGCAATCTTTAGCATAATGCCCAGATTTGCCACAGTAAAGACATAAATTACTCTTTCGTCTACGCTCTTTCTCTTCCATGGAAAGTGGCGCTTTCAAAACACCAATTTGCATTGGCTCCACATGTGAATTCTTTTCGTCTTTTTTCTCTAATTTAAAATGTAAATTCCTAATGTCCCCTCTGGGTCTTTCACTCTTTCGTTCTCCTAACCTATGATCCAGTTTTATCACCAAATCAACAAACTCACTGTAATCATCAGGTAAATTCACAATGTGGGCTAGAGAATCCTTTAACTCATCCCTGAGGCCTTTATAAAACAAGGAAACTCTCTTGTCTTCAGGCCAATGAGTTTCGGCCAGTAACCTATTAAAGGTGGTTACATAGGTGATTAGATCTTTAGACCCTTGACTTAAACTGAGAAGCTCATTATCAGAGGCCTTAGACGTGCGTAGCAAATAAACCAGACATTGCTGCCTTAAAGGAAGTTAAATTATGTAACAAAGGATCATTAGCGTCTACTAAGGGCATGGCCCAATTGGCAGCTACCCCACCTAGATACGAGATAATGAAAGCTATCTTAGCAGTGTCTGAAGTGAATACCTGTGGTTTACACAAAAAGTGCAGCTGACACTGACTCATGAATGTAGTAAAATAATTACTGTCTCCGGTGAACCTCTCTGGATTTACTAAGGGAACAGGGGTTGGGCTAACCACAGTAACTTGCAAAGGTTGGTCTGAAGTTGCTCCAGTAGAATGCTGGGAAGGGAACACGGTGGGATTCAATTTAGACGGAGCTATTATGGGCCTTGTCACACTGGGTTGAGATTCTCTCCAACACGTAAACCCAGATCTAGTTCTGTCCAATTCTAATCTAAGGGCCTGATTCTCCTGCCGTACCTCTTGCATTTCTTCATTTAATTTACGGACCAGTTGTAACAATTGCGAGGTGTCCAGACTTTCCTGTTCTAGATCCATGAGTTCGGAATCGAAGAAGAAACAAGGGGAAGTGGTTCTATTGGCTTCGCTTTCTGTTACGAAGTCACCCACCTGTTCACCGGGTTGTTTCTTCCTCGATGTCACTAAATCCCAAATCCCTTCTAAGCTTTTCAGGGTGGCAACGAATTCGCCGACCACTCTGAGAAACCTCCAAGGGAAAGGGGAGTGGGAATGAGAGAAAACAAAGAGATGCTGAGAAGGATCTTCAGCCTTTCATCTGGTAGGAAGGTATACTGTTTCTCTCAAGGGTGACGCGTCACTGAGCCAAAGGAATGTATATCTAAGAAAACATAAATAATACTGATCAACCTTTATCCATACTGTGCACTAAACATTAAAACCCTTTATTCTTTTCTTTTAATCTGTACTCGACCTACCCTAATAGGATAAGCTCATTGTTTCGCTTCATAGTAACATAACACTGCTATCTGAATGCAAAGTTTTCTAAAAAAAAAACCAAATAATGTTAAAACAACATGAAATGTCCATTTCAATTTATGTAACACTATTAGTTGTTAGTTGGTTAAGTGTGACGCAAATTAGCTTTTGAATTTCACTAGCATACCTTGAATTTTCTACAGTCTTGTCTTCAAGGATTCAGAGACTAAAAAAGAATAAGGGGAAAAAAAAACAACACACAAAAAAAACTGACTGTGCACTAATTAGAGATTTTCCTCAATGTCTATAGTGCGTTTTCAATAAGCGTTCACAACATAGTTCTCTTGTATTCATACATAGATATTAATGGTTACTATAGCTATAACAGTCTTGTTTGAAGCCTATAGTGCGTTTCAATTAGCGCTCAAAACATTATACATAGATATTCGGAACAACTATAGATATAACAGTCTTGTTTGTAGCCTAAACACCATTGTCCCATAAATATGGTAGTCTTCGTTTTCAGTTCAATAAACCTGTCAATTGTTGTTACACGAAGATTTATTCTTTCAACAGTCTATTCAGGAATTCTGCTTTGCTCTGTCCAAAATAAATTACTCCAAAAATCTTACCGCGTTTCACTTATCAGAAGCAGGCTGTCTTTGTTTCTTTTTATCGCTTTCAGCCTACCGTCTTTAATTTACTTCTTGCTTTTTCTTCTGTGTGCAGGAACCGGAAGCCGATGCCGCCGAGAGGATTTCCGACTAGAAATGCGGGGAACAGGAAAGGACGTCAGCTCAGGAACGGCTCGGGAACTCTCCGCAAGAGACTCAGGAACCAGAGACTGACGCTGAAGAAAGACACGCTGCTGTCTCCGATCGGGAGGATGACGCTGAAGAAAGACGCGCTGATGTCTCCGATCGGGAGGACGACGCCGCCTAGAAGGATGTGGGACCGGGTGAGTGATTCGCCACGAGTAAGCGAAGCACCGGGACTGAAACGGGCGGGGTTTTTATAGTAGGCGCACAAGGCGTGCTGAACGTTTAGAATCTTCACGTGTCCCTACATGCGAGGTCCTGACTTGAAAGACACGTGAAGTATGCCAACACGTGAAGTATGCCAATTCACTGTAAAGAAACGTGAATCATAATTGCTTCCCCACAAAAATGGTTAACACGTGCGAAAACCATGTCCTTGTTCAGCAAACAATCATTGGCCAAGGCAATGGGTAACCAAAAATACGAGTGTAAAACCTCGTTGTTTCTTGGGTATGAAAACAATCATTGATACATGCAAATAATAGCCCATATCATGGCAGGAATAATATTAATCATTAATCAAATAAATTAGTTCTAAATGAAATACAACAATTAACACACCGGAAAAACATGGGTTGATTTACTGGAGAAGCAATCCTTAAGTTACATAGATTTATAGTGGCCTACTGTGGTGGTCTCGTAACACTCGGCTCCCGGAATACAGCCCCACGGAGGCCCAGACGCTGCTGGGGGACTTGGGAAAGGGGGGGTATCTCCCTGATATATCGTACTTTAATGAACAACACTCCCACCTCGATGGACAGACTGAAAGAACAATGGGTAGACTGGGTGGGGCCACTGGATGAGGTGGATTAGCGTGACGCGCTCATGGCGCCTAAAACCATTACCGCCTCTGCCAAACTTACACTCGTCCAATTATACTACTTGCACATCGCTTACCTCACTCCGGTACGCCTTCATCGAGCGGGCCTTCGCTCTAATGCGTCCTGCGCTAGGTGTGGCCAGGCACCAGCACATTTTTTTCATGTGGTTTGGACCTGTCCCCGGCTGTCAGCTTTCTGGAGAGCCATTGAGGGGGAACTTACAGAGGTTTTGGGGTGGACAGTGCCTCACGACCCACGACACTCATTCCTGGGGATAACAGACGGGCTAGACGGGTCACGGAATAATAAGACCATTTTTAACACAGCAATGATAGTTGCCAAGCGCGATATAGCGGCAGCATGGATTTGTCCTGATCCACCAGCTCTGGGAAAGTGGCGTAAAGGAGTGGACTGGGGCGCAACACAGGAGAAGGCTTTATACGCGGCGCACGGATGCCCCAAGAAATACCGAAGGGTGTGGGGTAAATGGCTGGGTGCTGTTGGGGGAAATTAATGATGCTTCCAATTTTCCTGTGGTTGTATTCCCCGAGGGGTGCCGAATTGGGATGACGGGGTTTTTGAAGATGTAAATGAATATCTGCTATCCGTGATTTTGCTGAACTGGTTGTAAGTGTTTAAAATCAATAAAAATTGATTATCAAAAAAAAATAATGGCTCAAATTCTATCCACTAGGGCTCTCCCTCTTCGGTTCCCTCTGTGAAACTTAAGATTTATCAACAATCAAAACTACCATATGACTGAACGCATCTCTAATCTGTTTAGGAAACCCAACCCTTCATCCCACTCACGACTTGGACAGCAGTGCAAATGCTCACCCATCTCAGTGAAGGCAAAGACCTACTTGTGGGCCTTCTAACATCCACTATTCCACCACTCCAGGGCACTCTATATGCAGCTGCCGAACCGGTGGCAGACACCAAAAAAATCAGGCCACATCATTCCTATTTTAAAATATCTTCACTGGCACCTTTTGGAGACAAATTCAAACATGCTGCAATAGATACAAAGCTCTTAACGCCTTCTGACCCCGCCACTTATATAACTCACTCCACACCATAGGAGGTCAAATAAACACAAGGAGAAAAACTTGCCTGTCCTCGAAAACACCATAAGTCAAAACAGCCAAACTCTACCAAGCCCTCTCCTGCCTCGTTCCTAGATGATGGAATACTATTCCAGGGCACATCACACAAAATTCAGATCTTTTATTGTTCTGAAAAGACTTGCAAACTGACTTGGTTTTTAACATTCTACTTCTACCAATGTACTTTTTATTTAATTGCTGCATTCAGTTGTATGTAAAGTTCTCTTCTCCCTATGCAGCTTAGTAAGTGCTCCAGATTCCAAGTTGCTCACTGACAACAGATGACTAGCGGGGGTTCATCTCCATTCTACTGTGCTCACCAATATGTCCAAGTGCTGGGGGGTGAGGTGAGCATGTAGTAGAGTGTGGAGTGTACTTCTGTAGACAGACCCAGGGCCTGATATGTATGACTGGGGTAGCCAGTGCAGTGTTCAGTTTATGCCATGCATTAAGCACTGTGCCACTAGAAGAGATGAATGTGAGGTTAGTTGAGGGGGATCGGTAGAAGAAACACAAGATTCCTCTACAATAATTGAGAACGTGTGAGTAATAGCACTGAACGGGTGCCCTTCATGGTACAATACAGTACTATAACAGGAGAGAATGCCTAATGTTAATATCTCACCTCTATCGAGACCTTACTTAGTTTTGTCCTATTTTGTTTGCAAATATGGGATACACAAAGCTTTATCAAGGGTCTGTTAAATGGCTGTGGAGATATATTGAATCTGTTGAAGGTAGAAAGCTGTTGAAGGAATTTCTTATGCTATAATATAGCATATTTACTTAGTATAGCGATGGACAGTGGCCTGCACAGAACCTAGGTCCACAAAACTCGGAGGCCTTTTGTGTAATGTTTAAACACATTGTGCTATTGTTAAGTGTGGAGTTCTGTCTCCTGAGAGTAACTTATGTTTTTACAGTTGAAATTTAGTTTAAAAGAACTGTTGAACTAATGCAGAGGTTTAAGTAATTATTTGCCCTTGAGGAATCCCGCCAATTCCAACAATTTAAAAAGAAATTCTACCACCTCAAGAGACCTCAAGCACACTTCTTTTATCTTCTCCAGTAGCATTAGATAACTAGGTTAAGGAAAAGAAGGCCTTAGAGGCACGAAAAACGTTCCTGAGTGGGAAAGGTTGTGCGGCACTCTCGCTTGTCCACAAGGAATGTGTAGGTTTGTAACCAACTAATCAAACTCCTTTGGAGTTTTTTCTCACAGATCTACAAGATAAGTTGCTTCTACCTTCAACAATAATAAAGAACAGAGCCACTTTGGAGTTTTTTTAACAGTATACCAAGTGACAAGTTACTTTTTCACAATCTTTCATATAATCACAATCTACCATTGGAGGGCTCTTTCAATCTTTCTGACGACTGTGTTCAACTCTCAGAAGCCTATCGGGCACTTCGTAGAATCCTCAAATTCATCCCCAAATTGCTGGAGAAGGCAGCATTTAACCCTGATCACATTTTGAGAGATCGTTCATTGGTCTTTTATGACTTGCGAGGACCCCAGTTAGTGGCACTTTATTGCAGAAAAAAGCATGCCAGCTTAGTTCTTAATGCTAGATGCTCACAGGCTAGTTCTTTGTTTCTCCCTTGGCCTGTGACTGCTCTGCAAAAGGATGAACTCAGGTAAAAATGTGACAACTCAAACAGTCCATCCTCAATGGCGATTCTGAACAAAACTCTAGGAAACTAATGGAGCAGAGAAGCACAGGATCGTGACTCTTGAGAAAATTGAGGGAGCTGGTTTGTGTGATCCTAATTTGACAAATGTAAGGAGATTCACTGGCTAGGCCCATGCGCACAGGCCATCACTGGTCCTTTATAATCAAATACATTATCAACTCCTTTCAGAATCCTCGGAGTCCAAATGTGCTTTACGTAACCATCCTAGCTTAACAGTAAAAAGGCCTTGTGAATTGATTTATTGGTCTATGAAAAATAGAACATCTCTGTACAAATTGTTAAATCCTTGCATTAATGAATAAGTTACTTAACTCCAGTAACGCCTTTTCTGGCAGATTCCTCACCTTAGAATATTTCCCAGGTGTCAGACACGATTTTACATAACCCCCTCACATGCATTCAACTTAACGGTGTTTTCAGATCAGAAGATTTTCGACAAAGAGTCCCCAGGCCCGTCAGGCATTGCAGTACCGGCCGGACGAAGAAGCGTCCAATGATGAAGCATGAAACCCTAACGGGAGTGTGAGGGCATCAAGATCTGACCTTCAGGTCTCCCTGCGACAGCAGTGCTAGCCACGTGGTTTCATCTCTTTGTGACCACCCGGCCTATGAGGAACTACTCCTATTTTTATGGTTAACTAGTTTACTTATGGGAGGAGCATAGGTGTAGGACTTCTATAATTATTGAGCTCTTCATCCCCCCTTTGATTTAATAGTTAGGGTGAAGAGCCCATTTCACAGAACAGGAAGGGCGGGTGGGTGAGGAATATGCGGTTAGATATAGATGCTTTTGCAGTGTGCATGAATACATTGCTTGAATGGCTCAGAGCCAATAAATTGCAGTGGAACCCAGACAGACCCGATATCATATTGTTTTGGCTGAATCCCCTCCCGGGGTGGGCAGGAGCATGGCCCAAAACGTTGCCCCGCCCCTCCAATGGCGGTGGCCAGAAATCTAGGTCCTATGTTTGACTCTCAATTATCCTTCAGTGCCCAGGTGTCAGCAGTTGTGAAATCATGCTTTTGGATTTGTTGCACTCTAAGGATATTTCTCAGCTTCCTGCCTCAAGATGCTCAAGTCACTGTGGACAGGGCACAGATTCTCTCTAGGCTGGACTATGTCAATGTTCTGTACTTGGGTCTTCCTAAATATCTGGTTCAGCTTTTACAAGTAGTTCAGAACATGGCAGTCCGTCTACTCTATAAACTGCCCATGCATGTGTTGGTATCTCCGCTACGGGAGAAACTGCATTGGTTACCGGTTCAGCAACAAATTGTGTACAAGGCTTTGACACTGACACATCAAGCCACCCAAACCAAAGGGCTCATGTACTTAAATGAGAGGATCAAGGAATTAAGACCACGGAGGTCCCTGCACTCCAGTAACATCAGTCTACTCTCAGGTCCCCCGTTTAAAAAACAAACAGTGCAGACGGGGCTTCTCTTTTACAGTCAAGGCAGCCAGCATGTGAAATCAGATGCACGGTGATCTGAGATCTATCACTGAGGAAACGAAAACCAAGAAAGAGTTGAAAAACGATTTATTCAAACGTTAGGGAATGTAGGACTCCTGTTGTATCTTGCTTCTATTTCCATCTCCGATTGCCTAAGTGCCGGGACACTCTTGAAGTAGCCGTGCACCATGTAAGAACCTCTCACTCATCCATTCATTCATTCTCTACCAGAAAAGGCATTACCAAAGGTAAGTGATTTGTTCTTCTCATAGAGACTTCTAACCGCAGATTTCTCAAGTTAGAATAGATACTCAAGCAATACCTCCCCAGAGGTGGGTCTTTAAATGGCTCAAACCAAGAAGTCCCGGAGGACCCAACGGGCAAAATGCCTGTCCTCACAGTCCTGACTGTCCAAGCAATAGTGCTTTCTGAACATATGGAGGGAAACCTATGTAGCACATTAACAGATGTCCAGGACACGTACCCCACATGCCAACGCAGTAGTAGTGACCTTGGCCCAGGTAGAATGGGCTGCTAGTCCTTAGGAGGCTACTTTTTAGTTAATGCATAGCAGATCTTGATGCAGAGTACAAGCCATTGAGAGATGGTCCATTTCTGCAACACCTTGTCCTTTTTCGCTGCAGTGAACTCAGTGAAGAGCTGATAGTTCACCCAATCACTTGGATCCAGGCAATGGAGTCTTTAGAAGGATGAGGTAGAGAGAAAATGTTGGCAGCGTGATGTTCTGGCCAACATGAAAGGGAGCGATCCCCTTTGGCAGAAAAGAGCCACATTTACAAAGAGCCAGTTTGTCTGGGCAAAACCGGTGTATGGAGAGTTAATTGATAGCGCTTGAAGCTATCAGACTCTCCTGGCCGATGTAATTGCCACTAAGAAAGCAATCTTAAGGGGTAGGAGTCTGATTGGACAATTATGAGGGGCTCAAATGGTGAGACCATGATAAATGTTAGGACCAAATTAAGGTTTGCATTGGGGCATAAAGAAAGGGGTAGGCAGGAACTCCTGTTGCAAGCCCTTAAAAAACACAAGTCACAATGGGTGACTTTAACAGTAAGGGCTAATCCACCAACTGCAAAAAAACTGAGATGCCCTGGGCCAGGCCTTGCAATACAAACAGTAAAACTTTCGACAAGGGGCATAAAAATCTGTCAGCATGATGGGACAAACACCAATCCACTAATTTGTGCCAACAGCAGGCATATACAGTCTTTGTTGAGCGATGCCTGGCTGCCAATTTAATATTACAGATTTTGGGAGCCAGATAAAAGGCATTCAACTGTTACTGTTCAATCTCCACGCATGAAGGTGGAGTGTGCATAGATTTAGGTATAGAACCTTGTTCAGTTGCTGCAATAGAATATCATCCAAAGAGACAGTCTGATAAGAGGACAGATGCTCATGAACAGGAGTTTGGGGTGCCCAGTCAGTTCTGATCTTCTTGAGAACTCAGGACAGGAGTGGTGTAGGTGGAAAAGGCAACAATAGCCACTTTGGAAACTCTAACCTGCAGAAATGCTAACATTTCACATTCTTGGCAGTGGTGAATAGAGCGAGCCAAGGTTCTTCATAACTTTGGAAGAGACCTTATGCCACCTCTGGGTGTAGATATCATTTGTGATCCACAAGGCATTGGAGGCTGAGTTCATATGCCCTGGTGTTCAGAGACCCTGGCAAGTGCTGCACAACCAGGAAGATGTTCTGTCACTCCAACCAGGTCCAGAGGCGCAGGGTCTCCTGACACAGAGTCCACGACTCCACTCTGCCCCATTTGCTCCAATAACATATGGCAGTACTGGTGCCTGCGAACACCTGAATCAACTTCCCCTTGATGGTGGGGAGCAATGCTTTCAAAGGCAAGCGATTATCTCAAAGGTGGAGAAGACTGATGTAGAATTAGTAATTCACTGAAGACTAGAGTCCTCTGATCTCCACCTCTCCCATGTGGCTACCCCAACCTTGAAGTGGAGCATCAGTTATCATTGTCAGTTTCAGGTAGGGAAGGGAGAGGGGATGTCCCTGGTTCAATGTTGGTTCATTAACAACCACTTAGCATTTTTGCAGTCTCCTTCCAAATCTGGACTAGATAAGAGAGATTTCTCTGATGCTATGCCCACTGAGACTTCAGGTCCCACTGCAGTCTTTGTGTCTCATGAGGTGTGCTTCACCAGCATGATGCAGGAGGCTATCAGACCCAGAAGCCTCAGAATCATGCTCATGGAAATCCAGGAGAGAAGTTGAAACATCAGCATCATAGCTCGAATGTACTGGACCCTCCGTTCTGGAGGGTAGGTGTGGAACTGCACCGTGCCCAGAATGGCTCAGATGAAAGGGAGCGTCTGAGGAGGAGTTAGGTGCCACTTTGGCATGCCGATAGTGAATTCCACCAACACCGTCACATTGACACCACTATTGCACTTGATCATACTATCATGCTGCACAAAATGATGACTTTTTGTTTGGAACAGAACATTTTTCTATTCGAAGACACTTTGTATTGTCAGTATTCTGTGACCGTCTGTGGATTGCACCTGGGCTATCACTTAAGTGAAAATGTTTAATCTATTTTATTTGCTTTTAATTTTTCTTCTCTTTGGTGTTTGGGTACAAGTGATAAGACACGAGTGAAAGGATGTCATTTTTACAAGATTTCCTACTACAATTTTGACAATACATCCGTTGTCAGTGGTCTTGTGATTGAGTGGATAGTCAACCATATTAGGGCATTGGCCCCAGGTTGGATTTAATCGCATGTATAAATATTATTATGCTTCGAGGCTCTCATGATTTTTACAAATTTATGATTTTTATTTTCCCTATTTCTTATTGTTCTGGGTTTTTTTTTTTTTTTTTTACAATAATTTGAATTTGATGGTGCAACAACAGGCATTTGCCCGTTTATGTTCTCTAAAGAAAACTTTTATGATTACTTTATTTTCTATTGAATTATGATCTGGAATGTTTTTCTAGGCGTCGCATATGGATATAAGTTGCTATATTTATGAAAATTTATTTTTGAAGAATTGATCGTCATAGAACAGCTCAATTTCCATGGTAAAGGGTAGTAGCTATATTCACTTTCATTCATTTACTCTGAATCTATTCTCTTTTTCATCTGGTCTCCCTAATATTTTTCTAAAAATACTTTTCAGTAAATAATTTTAATCATATACTATTCTAGGGTAGGTTCTATGAGGATGAGTCTGTTTGGACTTATTTGAATGCATGTAATTAATAATTTATCATGTAATTATTTCCAGAGGTCGTGCTATATGCAGTTTTGATTTTTTTTGTTGATGATCTTTGTGATTATTTAGCAATTTGGATATTAATACTCATGCATTCATTTATTGTTAAACATTTGGATACATTTTATTAGATTCTCTTTGGTAACTTTCTTTATATGTGAATAATTTGATTGTTGTGAAACGAAAATTCTGTTCCTTCCGTTTCATCCACAAATAGTATGTTTTCTATTTTCATTAACGTACTGCACGTTTTTTGGAAATGAACGGCACATTTTCTTAACTTGACAAAGGCTTCGGTGAAGCAGAAATGCGGTGTTGACTTTTGCCCAGTAAACTGGTGTGCTTCAGCTGATGTGCCACTCTCTCTAGCCTATTCTGGATTTGGGAGAGAGAGAGAGATGTTGAGGTGTTTATTAGTTATGACAAATTGGAGACCAGGTTGTTCAGAAAGCCCACGGCGGGCAATACCGTTTCTACACGCTGCAAGTCTCCATCCAGTGCATCTGATTCGCAGTATCCCCTTCGGGTAGAAGCTGCGCATCAGACGCATTTGTAGCACTGAGTCAGAATGCATCACAGCACAGAATGCCAGCAAAGTGAGATTTCTGGCTAAAGGGTATGCCACCGCCACCACGATTGACAAAGCTATCATCAAAGCTAACCAAATTCCTAGACAGGTTGTCCTGGAAAATAAAAAAAACAGTGTTTCTCCTGTACATGGTAAAGAGCCAACTAGACTAATTCTAATATACAAATCACCAGCATCAGGCTCTTCATAAGATCTTCAAGAAAAATTGGAGTCGGGTGTGCAATGACCCCGTCATTGGGGACCTAATGGCAGCCACTCTTGAGATAACTTTCAGGAAAGCACGGTCTATGTGCGATTCCCTAGTCAAGACCAGTCCAGAATTAGTCATGAATAAATCATGGCTCAATTCCAGTAAGGGATTCAGAAGGTGCACCAGCTGCAAAGCCTGCAGACATGGTGCCAACAAAATGGAGTACAAAATTCCCTTTCGCGATGCCCCAATGCCCATCTATAGGATGCTCACTTGTAAGACTGACTTTGCGGTCTATGTGCTGGAGTGTCCGTGTGGCCTGCGATATGTTGGTAATACCATTTTGCAGGTCTACAAGAGGATACTCCAGAACATTAGAGCAATCAGTGGTAGTGATGCATCCTATCCGGTGGCACGCCACTTCAAGGAGTACCAAGACAACAAGATTGAGCATCTAAAGTATTTTGTAATTGACTCAGTGTTGCCCCTCAGGCGAGGAGGTAATCGTGAAGCTCTTCTGCGAGCTCTGGAAACCAAATACATTCTAGAACTTGATACCAAGACACCGCTAGGTCTGAACGCCAGTGAAGACTTTTATACTTGCTTGACATAGGGTTATAGGTTTTATACTGCTGCACACATTGCTATGACACTCTCTTAGCCTTGCCTCCTGAACTCATAGTTTTAACAAAATGTGTTTTTTATGCACCTTTAGCACTTTATTGCACTAGCACTTTTCATGGTTATATATATATATATGGATGTATTATATACCGCCCACTTGGGCATGTATTTTTTCATCTGTCGCTTCAGCACTGTAATATTCCAGCATATCAGACAATTTCTCTGCTTACAGGGAGTCCGATTGACAGTATATATGTTACATGAGAATGCATTGCCTTAGTAGAAACTTTTTATCAGGGTTTTTATTAACCTAGGTTAATTATCATGTATGCTCCTTACAACAACTCTCATTATTGATGTATGGCAATCATTTGATGCCTTATATAAAGTTATATGTAGTGGGCAACAACACAATGTGTTTACATGCAGCCTAAGACAAGTTCTAAACCCACTGGGGTTCTATTCTCTTTGCATATTTTGCACAGTTGCATTCCATTGTTTTAAGACCTGATGTTTTACCTAAATTTTAAAAAATTGTTTCATATTACTGTATCACTTAATACTTTTTACATACATGAAAGTATGTTTATTCAAGTATTTGGGATGTATTTTTAAGTGCTGATACCTGCATCGATCAAAATATTAATCTTTGCTCTGTAAAATTTCTTTTATGTCCATATGTTGGTGC
Source organism: Triturus cristatus (assembly GCF_964204655.1). Taxonomy (NCBI): domain Eukaryota; kingdom Metazoa; phylum Chordata; class Amphibia; order Caudata; family Salamandridae; genus Triturus; species Triturus cristatus. Next base: position 431,096,718 of record NC_140593.1, read on the forward strand.
TTTTAACCAATCACGTTGTACGTTACTTGCACTTTGCACTTTAAATATTGGTATACTCCTCCTAAAGCGACATGTGATCAAGGCCTCTGGAAGGCTGAAACGCGTCATGGTGGGCATGCAAAGCAGTTAATAAATACGCTCGCACTCACAACTGGGTCTGTTCTCGTCTGTTCCTGATTCCTGTGATTCAGGATTGCTGGGATTCCTGAGGCGAAGTTTTCGGCATATATATATCTCCCCTCTCCCTGTATGTGTGTATATGTATATATATATATATATATATATATATATATATATATATATATATATATATATATATATATATATATATATACACACACACACATATATACATATACACACACACACACACACGGAGAGTGTATGTGTGTGTATATATATATATATATATATATACACATACATATATACACATACATATATACACACACGCGCACACACACACACACACACATTAAAAGGAGATTCACCCCCAATGTAGAAGGAAAAGAGAACAAATAATAAACATTGGGGATTGTCCCCATTTAAGCAAGTGAAAAAAATATATATGTGTGTGCATATATAGATCCGTACTCAACAGCAGTTTTGTGTTGTAACAGTACATGTAAATATAATGACTGATATTCAGGTTGCTCTAGTATCTTTTGAAGCAAGATCTTTTTGAGAGAAAGTGGAAACAGTTTCGTTCTCAAAAGACTTGCCTACGCAATACAACTCTGTGGTCTATCCTGAAATGTCTAATGGACTGGTTGTTTAGTCAGTTAAAGAAAGCTTTATAAGACTTAGGGGCCTATTACAATGACAGTCTCAGTGTGAGAACCGACCGACCATAGGTCAGCGGTTCTGCACCCCCCTATTACAATGCGACAGCACATGGTGCGGTCCCAAACTCCCATTGCTCTATGTGAGCTTATGCTGCGGTCAGAAACTGTCCGCAGCTCAAGCTCCCATAGAGAATGGGAATCTCTGTGAATTTCTCCATGCATGGCAGGCACCTCACGGGGTGCAGGGATTTACAACAGGGCACCATAGGTGCCCCCAACCAGAGGGCTGAGAGATGGGGGCCCTGCTAGGGGCCCCCTAAGTCACTTTTAAACAGGCTTTCCATGTCGGAAACCCCGACATGGAAAGCCTGTCTCAAACCAACATCATAATCCCAACGGTGGAAACGCCATCCGTAAGGGAATATGTTGCGGTTTCCGACTGGTTGACGGGCTGCTTGAGCTTATCGGTAGCCAGCCAAAAATACCGGCCAGTTTGACTTCCAACCGCCTTAATCGTAATATGGCGGTCAGAAGTCAAACCGAGGATGTCAGTTGGAAAGCCTCTGACCTGCAGTTGGAGGCTTTCCGACCAACATTCTAATTAGGCCCTTAGTACCTCGAGTAAGCTCCGGTCTGAATAGGGAAAGCTGCTCAAAATAAAGCACCGAAGGCAGTGGAACAGACTATATTTAAAAATGCAACCCTATGTAGAACTGTTACTTGGATATAGGGCTTGGAAGTATCTATGGTGTTGAGATTTAATGGTATCCCAATAAGTGCTAATCTGAGAGTATGGATAGATGCTCCTATAAGAGAACATACATGTCCCCTTTGCACGTGTGGTCCAGGATTTTAATGATGTGTTTTTATTTGTTTGGCCTTAAAAACACAGCACAGAGCCTTTTTACGTTCTCAGTTTTTAAAATACAATTTTAAATCTGCAAGCAAAGCCTCAATTCTTTAGTAGGCTCCTATAAATAAACACGTTTGTTTCATTATTTTCAAACTATTTAAAGGTTTTCTGCCTTTGTATTAATCTTTTGTATTTTATTTGATATGGGTTATTTTGTTGTATTCATCACATGTAAACACTAAACCATTAAAGATTTGAATACAGTTAATAAATTGCTTTACATCATAACCCTTACCCAAATGGTACTTAAAACCTTACCTCTCTATAGTGGTCAGAAGGTCATCTGCATCTGCATCTACAACTCACCAACGAGATTCACTTTGTTAGTGCACATCACTTTACAAGTATGCAGGGACTTTTATTAGAACCAAAGATCCACCATTAACTTACCTGACTACCATTGCCTGCCATTCAGCAGATATCAATGTGAACTGAAAAAAAATCAGTTTCCAATCAAAAAGTTCTTGGTTGCAAAGACAGTAGCTAAGGTGCTCCCATAATAGTGAGATTGTTCAGTTGAATAAAATTTGTATCACTTCAGTACTATTCGGCCTAAGACGTGATGGGTCTTGAAGTATTCTCTGTGTTTCTTACTAGATTTCTGACCAACTGAATATATTACTTGTGTTCAGTAATGGTCTATCTGATTTATACTCAATCTAACCTCAGATTTCTCACCTAGCGAATAACCCAAACCCATGCGGTTCCACATAATTCTTTAACCAATTTCCTTGAGCACAGGTTGGTGGAATCATGAGGCTGTGTGTCAACTCCACCCCGCCCAGGAATTTAAGCCAAAGCCACTTATAATCACCACCCATGCACATTTCAATCTGTTTCTTTCTAAATCTTTTCCGAGCCGCTGGATGCGAGACATTGGTGGATCATATTTGACAGTGCGAAGATTTCTAAATGGGCCCTTTTTAAGATGGATGAAAGAGTCCAATTGAAGAAAGGGGAAGTGGGAGGGTTGGTGAGGAATCTGCGGTTAGAGTATCCACTAAAAAGAGAGTTACCAAAGGTAGGTAACTTGTTCTTCTGTTTGATACTTCTAACCGCAGATTCCTCATATTGTAGATAGATAACAATTTAGCACGTCTCAAGGTGATGGGTCTGTGGAACAACCCAGATCAAAATGTCCTGCATGACCAGACAGAACGGGCTATCAAGGCAGTAGTGCTTTGTGAACATGTGTACTGACGCCCATGAATCAGTCTGATAGATGTCTAGGACAGGCACTCCACGTGCTAACTTCGGCCTGGTGCCTGGTGGAATGTGCCCACAAGCCTTCTGGGGGCTGCTTCATAGTGAGTGCATAATAGATTTGATACAGAGTTACCCATCTGTAAATTGATCTTTTTTGCACTGCCTTCTCCTTCTTTCCTTGTGCGAAACCTACAATGAGCAGACCATCCAACCAATGATCTTTTATGCAATAGATGTAAAAACTCAAAGCTCTTTTGGGAACCAAACAAAGACGTTTTTACCTTTTTCAAGGGGTGAAGTGGAGCAAAGAGTGCCAGAGGGGTGGTGGATTATCTGGCATGGAAAAGCATGAATGCCACCCTAGTCAGCAGTACCAGTTTGTCTGGGTGAACTGGGACAAATCCCTCATGCACCTTATAACAGGTCCCATGCCCACACTACCCAGAAGTGTCGATCTCCCTCTGTCAACTGGGCATTTTAAATATGTAGGCATTCACGTTACCATGGATCCCATCCTATTCTACCGTTTGAATTTAGCCCCCCCCTCCTGGAAGGTTTTGTGGCAGACGTACAACATTGGAAAACTTTGCCGCTCTCATAACTGGCGCGGGTGGCGATGTTCAAAATGATGACATTACCCTGAATGCTTTACAAGTGCTAGTAAACGATTGGGTGTTTGCTCCGTGGAACAACCCGACCTTTAGGCTAGAGCGGCTCTCCATGGGGCCTTGGGTCTATCAAGCTATACTCTACAGTTCACCTAAGTCAAAAACTTATTTCCTCAAACATATACGATAGCACAAATAGGGAGAATGGCTACGTCCTTCTTGGGGTGGAGGGGGAAGCTTACTAACATGACCCCATTATGGCATAATGATGCACTCTCCCAGATGTGTGACCTCCAGGGCTACAAAGCATGGAACCTAGTAGGGATATCTGCGTTGGGGGATGTATGGAGGGAGGGCAATATGCTTACTTGGGAGGAGTTACAGTCCCAGTATGAACTGACCGCCACTGAAGTATTTAGATACCTCCCGCTTCAACATATCCTCCGGACACATATCTCTCGTGAGACCCCCTGTTAGATTCCTCCCCCCTAGAGGACAGAATCCTAACTGAAACATTAAACAAAAAGACAGAGGCGCAACACCCCTGTCAACCTTTAACAATAAGGAGAGTTAAGGATATGATTTACATTTGTAGAATATAAATAGGAGACGTTTCTTAATACGAAGGTAACCCATGCCCTCTTATGTTGTGTATGAGGTGGGTGTCTGCGGTTTCTCATATATAATGGGCAGCTTTTGTGAGTGGCCTCTGTAATAGTACGGTGTGGCAGCACGGCCTTATGTCTGGGAAATGCAACCATTACAGCCAGAATAGGCCACTACCAGGAGCCTGCAATTCGCAGACAGCAGCATGGTCACCCTGACAACGGGACGCTCTGGACCTGTGCAGCAGGACTCAGACAAAGCCCGGTTGACATAGCGCCTAACGGGCACATCACTACGGAGCCCACATGACCGGAACTGTTCCGGGTGTCCAACGTGCCACGCAGACCCTTTTGTGTTGCGTTTGTCTTCACCCACCCTATTGCTCCACCCCAAGTGTTGGCTGGGCCGGGGTGTTTTGTAGCAGCCCAATGCTGAAGCATGTCACACAATTGTGTGAGGGCAGTATTAAGACACACAGCATGTGCCACCACTAGACAAAGACATTTGTATTACTCCCTGCTCATTTTTGGTGTGTATAAATAACATCTAGTTCCCATTCCCAGCACCAGCACCATCTCTGTGGCTCCTTTGGCTAGAAGAGCCTGAACGTCTTGATGGAGGATGGTCAAACAGTCCCCCTAAAGATGATCTGTAGCTGGAGGTAATGTGGTGAATCTGCCAAGAATGGCAAAGTGGATCCTTGTGAGACTACCTGGCGCACCCATTTTCTGTTGTGATGCTCTGGCACCACTGAAGAAAATGTTCTATTTAGCCTCAAATAGGGTAGGAACTTGCCAAAGAGGCAAGTTAAGCAGTTTTGTGATTGTGGCGGGGGCGGTGGGGTACTGCACCGTCCCTAGGACCTAGATGCTGTTGACTTGATCCCAGTCTCCGGCATTTAAAAGCTTGGGGGGGTGGGGTCTGACGTTGACTTTGTTAACCCCTGCTGAAACCTCGAAGGGGCAAAACAGTTTGCAGATACTGCTGCACACGTTTAGAGAGGCAAAATAGCATGCTGTCTTTCTGCATTCCTTAAAACGTTCTAGTGCCAAGTCTGGTCTGTTGCCAAAAAGCAAAGTGCTTTTACATGGCATGTCAATCAAGAAAACCTGGATGTCACCTGAAAAATCCGCAACTGTTTGTCATCAAGGCATAACATCTAAGCACAACGGGGAACAGCCATTACAACGCGGGTTTTACCATGCGTTGCTATTACATCGCATGCGTTACAACGCATGCGATGTTACAACGCGTGGTAAAACCATGCATACCATTACATCGCATGCGCTTTTACAATGCATGTGATGTAATGTGGCGGCGGCTATCCAAGTCGTTGTGAGGAAACTCAGACTGTTTCCTCACAACGACGTGAAGCAAGCAGGAAGGAGGAAGCAGGTTCCGACGGTGATGCCGGAGAGGTAAGGGGGTTTGCGCTTGGGGTGGGGGTTAATTTTTTGGGTTTAGGGTAGTGTAAAAGTAGTGTTCTGTGTGGTTTTTTTTAACGTTTTAGTTTGTTTTTTGTAGTGTAATATAGTGTATTAGGGTTAAGGGTAGTGTTGTAGTGATTTAGGGTTTAGGGTAGTGTTGTAGAGTTTGTGTAGTGTAGTGATTTAGTGTTTTAGGGTTTAGAGTACTGTAGTAGTGTTTGTGTAGTGTAGTGTTTTAGGGTTTAGGCTAGTGTAGTGTTTTAGGGTTTAGGGTAGAGTAGTAGTGTTTACGTAGTGTAGTGTTTTAGGGTTTAGGGTAGTGTAGTGTTTGTGTAGTGTAGTGTTGTAGGGTTTAGGGTAGTGTAGTGTTTTAGGGTTTAGGGTAGTGTAGTAGTGTTTGTTTTGTGTAGTATTTTAGGGGTAAAGGATAGTGTAGTTTTTTAGGGTTTAGGGTAGAGTAGTAGTGTTTGTGTAGTATTTTACGGTTTAGGGTAGTGTTTGTGTAGTGTAGTGTTTTAGGGTTTAGGGTAGTGTAGTGTTTTAGGGTTTAGGGTAGTGTAGTAGTGTTTGCGTAGTGCAGTGTTTTAGGGTTTAGGGTAGTGTAGTAGTGTTTTAGGGTTTAGGGTAATGTTGTAGAATTTGTGAAGTGCAGTGGTTTAGGGTAGTGTAGTAGAGTTTGAGTAGTGAAGTGCGTTAGGGATTAGGGTAGTGCTGTAGTGTGCGTGTGTTGTGTTGTGTTTTAGGGTAGGGTCGGGGGTCGTGTAGGGTAGTGTAATGTAATTGTAGGGAGAGGACTGGGTGCGGGGGTGTTGTGTAGGGGTAGGGTAGTCACTTACCTTGCAAACTAACCACGAATATAGCTTTACCACGCATGCCTTTGCATTGCAATGGCATGCGTGGTAAAGGTGTAATAGTTTGCGATGTAATGGCATGCGATGTCATTGACATTGCGTAGTAATACCTGCATTGTAATGGCATGCGTGGTACTACTATGCGATGTAATGACATACATCCAAGCACAACCCTGGTACTGACTGCCTTTACCAAGCAGTAGGTAGTGCCCAGTCCTTATTGGATGACCTAATTTGCTGTACTTTGCCCATCCTGGATAATCTGCGCTAGGCTCACACTGTTCTCTTCTGCGACCGTCAGCATGATCTCACCAGACATCTCCCACAAGGTGTGCTCCTAACAACCCAGAAGACAGCTGGAATCAACAGATCTGGCCAAGCTGGCGGAGAATAACCTTTTCTCAAAAGCCTCCATACATTTGGTTAGAAGTTTAGGCCGAATTTATTGCCTTCAGATAAATACCAAATACCACAGGGTACACTATTTATCAGGAGTAATAAACAACACCTATTATGACTTTATGGGGAATAGCATACGGATGTTGGTGTGTAACGCACCCAAATCCTCCTGATACAATAAATACCATGTTTTCCCCATTAAATATCGGCAGGTTTGACCTTACGAAATTTAATGAAGGTTGATGTATTTAACGCTTTCGATAGTGTTGAGTTATTTAACACATCCAATTTAAAGTCGTAATTCCGACCCATGCGTAAACAGGGGTGAACTCATGGGTCAGAATATTACGAGCAACTCCTGCAAAAAATGGACTATAGTGAGGAATCAGTTTGGGTTTAGTCTGCTGGTGGACACCTGAATCACCAAACTTTCTGGCATAGAATGTTGCAAATGAAAGGCCTGGTCTCCCAGAATAAGCCTATGTTGTTTGGCCAATTGCCTGTTTACAAGTGGACAAGAACAGGGTTTGGTCCATGTACCCAATAAGGTATCAGTCAGTGCTTCGCTGAAGAGGAAGACATGTTCAGTAGAAGTCTGCCCGGGCTGCAGTACTTCTGGAATCATATTCATTGTATCCTTAACAGAGGGTAATTGGAATTCAAAAACTTGTGCAGCGCTGTAAATAACCACCGCAAAAAAGGCAGATTCTTCAGTACAGGTACCAGAGAGAATTCAATCCTGTGACCAGTGAAGTATCCAGTCCACTGGCCTCTGTAGTCCACATAAATATGGTCATCGTCATACGGTTCGCCATTATCTGGGTTATCATGTAGGCCATGTTGGCATTGGTCTGAGTCTGAGCCAGAAAAGTTGTGACGTGAATGCCTATTCTGAAGCAATAGCTGAGTTCTGTCTGCATTAGAAAGAGTCTGTATTGGCCAAGGCAAAAACTGGAGGACGACGAGACTTTGGCCAAGGTCCTGTTCTGAATAAGAAAGCACAAGAGGTTTTTCCTCTAACATTGGTGGCGTCGTAGCTGGCAATGATGGGCAGGACCAGTGTGCATTCTGATGCCGCAGTTGGGGTGTTGGTCGTAGAGTCGCCCCGGACCCCACTGCGGGGTTGAGAAGCACAGACTGTGTTGGGGATGGATCTCCTGGTGATAATTTGACTGGAAGCCTTATTAACTCCATTGGGTCTGAAGGCGCACCAGAGTAAATCAGAAGGGTGCTGAAGATATGCAACATGGCTTCCATAAATGATTCCAACTACTGCAGCGCCACCAACGGCCTCAGGTATTCTGGTGCATAAGGAATGTAGCTGGAAGGGGATCCCTGCCCTTAGGAAGGTCGTCACCCCCTTTAGTTTGGTCTGGGCAGTGGAATAAAACTGTGATGTCTTCGCTCTTCGTGGAAAGCATGTGAAGGACTGACTTTCGCTTGGCTGGTAAATTGAGGCCCTGTACATTCAAAGTTGCTATAGACAGTGGCTGTATGGTCTGTTGTGCGGGCATAGTTCCCAGTGAATCCTGCATTATGTGTTGTTGCCTTGCACCACTGGGGAGAGGACCTCAAAAAGGGCCCCATTGCTGTAACATTTTGTTACTCATTTTTGAACAATCTGACCTAGAGGATAATGCAACATCAAAAACAAACATCAAACTAAACATGAGAGAATTAAGAAATATATGCCAGTCGGCAATCCATAGGTTTTATCTGTTGTGGGACCAGCTCCATTCAGCCTGATCTCAGCTTGCCTCTGCTCCATTTTAGTGGGCCTCTTCCGGCCATGTTAGTTGTCGCCTCTATTGTTTCACCCAGAGTATTCAAGACTCTAAAAGGTAAGCCCCACAAGAAATATTTAAAATTTCTGATGCCTCAACAACATGCTAGAGTCTCCCTTTTGATCACAGAATAACATTTTTCTGCACCCTGCAATCTCATGGAAGCAAATCCTACTATCCATTCTTGATCCTTCTCTACTTGAGTCTACACTGCTCCTAAACCTATGCTGCTAGAATCAGGGGTTAAATATGTTTTGTCCATGACCTCAAAATGACCAAGGGAAGGAGCCTGCATAATCTTCACCTTAACTTGCTTGGAAGCATTCTCGCATGTATCAGTCCATTAAAACATTGCATTTTTCTTTATCAGCATCCTTAAAGGTTTAACTATTTTAGTCAAGTTCCTCACAGATTTCGAGCAGTATTCTACTATCCAAGAAAGGACCTCAACTGCTCCTTATTCTCTAGACACAGTGACTCACTTATACTTTGGACAATACTCCTCTTTGGTCGTATTCCCTCACTCCATATCTCATGTCCAAGATACGCGACACATTTCTTCCTGAATTTACATTTGTCTCTCCTAACAGTCAAACCATACTCATCAAAACACCTTATCACCTGTTCGAGCAACTCATCATGGTCTAACTCATCCTTTCCGGCAATCATCACATCTTGGAAGTACCACACATTTTCTATACCATCAAAAATCTGTTTCATTACTCTGCAACACTGAAGTTGACCCACAATTGCTTCCACGTTCTTGCTATAAAGGATGCAGCATGCACACAAATGTACGCAGTGAAGGTAGCGCGAGCAGACTTCACTCTGAGTTTCTCGCGCCGTTAAATGAAAGCCGCCTTCATGTGAGCTGCGCCTCAAGGCAGTAGGAGCTGACTTCAATCAGTCTCGCTAGCACTGTCCAACGAAAGCCGCCTCATGCCTACAAATATTACATTTGTGAAATTCCCTTTAACCGACAGGGAGTCTCAATTTCAGCTCTCCTAGCAGATATAGACGAACACAGAGAAATAAATGTCTTACCGTTCAGGAGATTCATGTTACCGTTTATCACCTTCTTTAGACCAGTTGTGAGGACACCTCGTTTATTCTGCCCCCGGCGCAGAAACAAATCGTTGCCACTTAATGTAGTAAATATGCTTAATCCTTTTCCTCTTCAATGACTTTATTTGAAGTAGATGCCCTCAGCAGTTATATCCATGACTTCACGCTGTTTCTTCTGTTCTGTTTTTTTCCCCACATTCTAAGTTCTACCTGTCTGGGCATTCCAGATAGAAGTTATATCATTAAACCTAAACTAAGCCACTCGGAGGTGACCAGGAGGCACGGAAGACGTATGACAACCGATAATGGAAGATACAAGAGTGTTGATGGTGACCTTGTTGCTGCAGCTGTGAGGACCAGGTGACACTGTGTAAGACCAGGAGCCGATCACGAGCGGTCCTACATCGGAAGTAAAGAACCATGGGGTCAGTGTCCCCCGGTACAACTAAGCCTTAAGAGCAGCAACTTTTCCCCTCTGGCTTATCTTGCCATCTTTCATAACATTTCTGTGGAAGTAGCACCACTCCCTGTGTGATCAAATTGTTGTCCTTCTAAATTCATCACCAAGTCTGCCTCAATTTAGCCTGTTCTGACAGTGATTGAAAGACAGAAATCTGCTACTTAAGTCTTTAAGCAAAAGCACACTCCCGTGTAGTAATATATTACTTTATTAAACTGGAGCCCATTCAACTCGTGTTTCGATTGTGGGTATTGACTGAGCTTTCTCAAGGGTCTTTGAAATGTATAGTGAAAACAATGTGTAGGCTTAGCTAATAAGATTACAGTTTTTTGACAGGTCCCCAAAATTTCTCTTGTTGCAACATTAATTACGGCCACATAGTCATTTACTAAATTCAATACATTCAGCAGCAATTCTTTCCTGAAATGGCAGTAATTAGCCTTGTTTTCATGCACATGTAATGATCCCATTAGATATGTGAAACAAATAGCTCGTGGTGGTAGCAAGTATTTGAACTGGAATAGTATTTGCATGCTATTTCTTCAACAATACATAGAACTTGTCTTCTATACTTTGTGAAAGCATAATTTGTTGTGCACTAATTTTTTCCTCTTTAGACATTAACCAAGAGAGAAAAGCACACGAGGGAAAGGAGAAAGAGAAAGACAGAAAATCCATCCAAAGCGAGAAAGCAGGAACCTACAAGAGTGACAGAACAGAATGGGGTGTTTGGCAGTGGATTAAAGAGGTATACAGTATATTCAAGACTACGCAACCTTGGTATTCAGCTTGCCTACATTTAATAGTGCCAGGCTCAGGGCACTGGCGCTCATTCTTTTAGAAATTATGTACTGCGTACCACCATTGGGACTGATGATTATTTTCTATTAGTAGAATCAAGTACAAGGAACAGGTGAAAACCATATCACAGTATCAAGTTTGTTTCAGTATGTTGGCCAAGTGCTAAATGGATGTGAGATTTTTTTAATTTGCTTTTTTTTTTTACATGAGGTCTGTTCACTTCTGTATATCTCTTTCTGGGTGCTATTCCATGATGGCAGAGAAATAAAAAAGAATATAGGCTCTTCACTCCCAAAACCCTCTCTGGTCTAGCCACGAACAGAAGAGTTTACAGAATGCACATCAACAAATATTCCTTGCAGATCTTGCCCATGGGCAATGGCCACTTGAAGTGCTAACTTGCCTCCCTATCCTTGAATAAGGACCAAGGAGGGATGTCTGGATGCCTGCCCCTACTTTGAATTCTAACTGCCCTTTCCCAAGGGCAGGAGTGGGATGTAATGCCCTATGAAATCCCCAATGGCCTTGCCTAATGGCCAGAAAAGGTTCTCCTGTGCATCTTCCTTCACCCTGTCCAGAAGACAGGATGGAAGAGTTGTGGCCCATGCACCTTCACTATTTTAATATCCCTCCACCTTACTAAAAGGCCAAAGAAGGCTCTTGTAGACTGGGACCACATCCAAAGTACCCCTGTGTTGCCCAATATCTGCAGTGTTTCACTGCTTCTGCCTCACCAGCATAGTTCAAGGCTGGGGAAGGACTTTCATCATATGACACCAGGATATCTGATGGCTACACAGCTGTCGCCATCACAAATGCAGTGCAATGGTGGAGAAGATTGGTACTGCTATCAGTTTTCTCAGTCCTCCACCCATATGCGTTTGCCGACAGCTACCTCGATGTCATGCAAGCAGATGCAAACCTGACAAAGGGAAATCAATCATGTTCCAGTCCTCATCCTCCAGTAATCTTTCCTAGATGAGTGGGGAAAGCTCACTAATGTCAGGTTTACACAAATGCCAACATGACACTGGATGATCAATCAACTGTGGGTACTTGTTTTTTTTACATGCTTTTATGTGAGGATGTTGGGCATCTCACACATGCCCTGGTGTTATGCTTAAAATTGTGAACATGGGAGTGGAGCAGCTGTTAGGTACTCCTGTTTACATCTCCCCCCCAAAAAAGGGGTCATGCAGTATTAGGATAGTCATTTCAAAGCTGCAACGTTGTCAGTATACAAATTGTGGGGCTGGCACCGAAGTAGCTTTGCGCTGCACCACTGCAGTTGGTGGATTAGTCCCACCTCACTCCTAAGGTAGGAATGGGTGGTTGGAGGAACCAAGGGCAGGGGGGCAAAATAATAAAGTCCTACCCCAGCCCTCATGGTATGTGGGGCATGTAAAGGGGATAACATCTGAGAGCACAGATATCACTCCCTCACCCTTAGGCAATGCGAAGAGAGCAATGTGGGATCAAATGGAGTGTCGAGGCTGTGAAAAAGCCCTCACTCCGTAAGACTGAGGGGCAATACACTATATATCTACAAATAAACAGGCACAAATTCAGTCTGGATTGCTCTCCCATCCCATGCAGACTTTGAAAAATAAAGGATTTACTTTGTGGGGTACCCTTAACCCAAAGAGCGGTGCTCTACACAAACAATTACCAGAAATGTGGTCCTTCTTTATTAGGTCTCACCTACCAGACAGCGCAAGCTATCTGTAGGCCAAAATACCTACTGTCAGCTTACAGGAATATATGATGAGGAAGTAAAGCCCTTACAAGGTAATAAGTAATAAACAAGCAAATGAGAGAGACATAACGGCATCTTTGGTTGCCTTTACTGTCTCTCTCATTTGCTTGTTTCTTCTTTGTTACCTTGTGTGGGCTTTACTTCCTCTTCTTGTGTTTTTTAACAACTCCACCAGAGTGCACGTGTTTGAGCTATCTCTGTAGTATACTTCTCTTCCACTGCCCCGTGATGCACCTGCCCTCGTGTGCTTCTTTTCTGCCACTACTAGTGTTGCTTTCTCACCGTGTGCTTCCTCATACCCACCTCCATGATGCTTTTAATCACCCAGTTCCTTTTGTCTCCCCACTCCACATTGCTCTCTTTCCATTTGCTACCCTTCCTGTAACTTACCCCAGTCCTCATGTTGCTTTCTCCCCCCACCCAGACTACTTTTCTTTTTATTTACCTATCCTACTTGGATGGTAAAACAAACAAACAAAAAAAACGCATTTGTGTTATTTTGTAGGTGTGCATGCTTGCTGTGCGCCATGAGCGCACAGCGTCATAGGTTTTTGTTTCTCTTTCAGCCATGCTGTACAGAATTGTGGATGCTGAATAGCGTGGCTTAAAACCACAAGCAAAGCCTAAAGGCAAGACCTAGTTGCTTTGCCGATGCTGGTCGGTCTCAGTGTTTGTGAACACTAAGGGAGATGGGGTGAGAGACATGGGGAGAAACAAAATGACTGTTAACTACAGCACTCTTGAAAAGGTAGTTTAGGAACCTTAATTGTGGTTCTCTAACCATTGTGCTTCTCCCCCACCCACATGCTCTCACCGATCTTTAGAAGTAATTGAAGTCTCTCAGTCCTTGAAGTTTCTAAGCATGCCACATTACCCTCCTACTCCTTTCACCCACCTGGGGGCTTAAGGGGCACTTCTGGGGGCTAACCGCTGAAGGTTGAGTACCCCCCACTTTCCCACGCCCCTAGTGGACATGGTCCAATCATTTTTCAGGACTCTTAATGCCCCATTGTGAGCTGCTACATTTTAGACCTAACTTGTTGCCCTCATTGTTCTCCTCCTCTTGGACTCAGGACAATCCTCTTCAATTCACTCATCACCAACTCACAAACTGTGTGCTACAGAATGCCTCATACACCGGTCACCAGGGAGAGAAGGACACCAGGATTCATCATCTGGCCCGTTGTAGACCACAACACTACAAATCTGTACCAGGAGGGGGAACTGTTTGAGACATTACAACTTAGTACAAAACCATCACAGGACTAGCCACCACTATCGTGTTCCTTTCCTTTAAATTAAGAGGGTGGGTGCTATATCATATAATCATTTAAATGTTGGGTAATGTCCAGATCCTACTAAAAATTACTGCTAAGCGATGGCTTTCGATTTGCTTTTATGTAACAGAAAAACTCCTCGCTCATTATTTAACATATTTCAATACCACTAATCCACGCTGATCCAGTCAGCAAGTTTTCTGAGCCTACAAATGAACTTACAACAGTACGCATCAGACGCAAACCCTGACACCTCATGTTCACATGGAGTAAGCTGTTTGCCACCCCACCTACTATTCATCACATTATATCCATACCTTGCCTTATACCAACAGTACACAACAGAAAACCCAGACACCATCAAGAGCATAACATTGCTTCGAGCCACATAGCAGACTAAGCTTCTGCCACCTCAACAGCACATCCATAACAAATTATACTCATGCGTTTAAACCTAAGAAAAACCAAAACATTATCATGTATAATGTATACCTCCAACCTATACAACTAAGCTGTTAACACGTCAACACCCATCCGATAATATACAAAAGCTAAGAAGAAGCTCAACTCCAAACAAGCAACATAAGGGAGGAAAAAACAAGAAAAGTAAGACGGAATGGCCTGCACAAAAATAAAACGACTCAAATACCAAACACAGGTAAAACATTCATCTTCCTAGTCACCTAACACGTTGTAACACCTGTTAGGTACATGACTAGATAAACCACACTTAGATTTAGGTAAGATAAGAAAGTCGAAAAAAGACACAAGTAATTTGCAGGGCTAATGCTATGGTATTGCAAAATGGCAGGAGCTACTGCAACCCCAGGCTAGCACCTTCAAAGAGAATGTACAACACCTTATATTTACAAGGCATCTGCACCATGCCTTTCCTTACCCCTTCATCCCAAAATCTTCCCCAGAGGAAAAGCAACTACCTGTTGAAAGCAGGAATATTGTTTCACTAGATGACCTGCCTCAATATCCCATCTCAAGATTATTCCTCCAAGCTCCACCTCCTAACCTTAACCTTTCCATTAGAAAATTTTCTAAAATACTCCAAATGTAACTAACAACTCGAAGGCACCCATCCTACCCCAGAAGGCACCTAACCATGTACCCTTAAACGAACTAAGATCATTCACCTTTTGACAACTGCATCACAGAATCTTGATGGGCTCACAACTCAACAGGCAATTTATGTACAAAACCTTCCTATCTTTGAACTGCTCCACACAATTGCCCAAAAATACACTTGGAACCGAAGTTTCCACATGCTCTTAACACAGCTCAGAAAAACTTTAAATGCCTATAACAGTGCCTTCAACAGCATTCAACACCAAGTCAAAATTAGATAGAATTGGCTATCAATATGCTTACAATACCAGTTACAACTAAATAACATGCTGACATCCACCATACCTGATATGCAGAACATCTCACACAAACATTCAACAATGCTCAGATACTCACTCTGTCTATGGCCTGATTATCTCTGGATGCTTTTTTGTCCCGTATCATTATCTTGCACTTGTTTCCACTCAAATATAATTTTTTTCCCCTCTGCAGGCTTTTTGGGCACATGTCCTTCTACCAGTTCCTCATTGAACTGCTGTTACTCAATACTGAACTATATGAATCTCAATTCCTTCCTGTATTGCATCCCTTTGAATTCTGGAATTCCTTTTCATGCCCTGCCTGCACATGGTTTTCTCTATTGTTTACCTTTCTAATTTTTGCCTAACATATATGCTTCAGAACCTACTAAATGCCTATGGCCCTTTTTGCTCTATCACGTTTTGGGCAGGCACACCTAAACGTCCCTCCACACAACACTCCATAAACGGTAAAAGGACCACAGCGTTTACAATACTAAATAATCTTCATTTTTAGGTCTGGCCTAGGCAGGGCTTGTGCTGTCTCTTCGAGACATGATTTATTCAGGTATGGACTTTAAGCTCCGCCCATCTTTTCAATTGGCTCCTATTACTGTCCTTTGTAAATGGTGGCTTTTAATTGATAAATAGGCTTAGAAGCCGCTCCATTTCTTCCATTGTAACCTCCCACGGGGACTGCCTGTTACATGTGGTATTACTCTGGATGTTTTAATTACAATCTGTGAGCACTATTATCTTGAAAGACTTTCTCCTGCCTGGCAGGACACTTTCCAGCAACCACTTTTTTTTTTAACCACCGGGGCACGACGCGTTTTATTTGATGTATTTCCGCTTTCATTTTAAAGAGGTAAGCGCTGCGCTTTAACACATCACCACTTTGCGCCTGCATTTGTTTATGAACGGCGCCGCTTTTATTTTAATTTCTTTCAGACTGGCAAAGCAATTTATTACACTATAGCTGTTAGGTAACCAGGTGAACAAAAGGGCGCTCTACTGTAAATCAAGGTCACAGTATCAAACTGATAATCAATCTATATCGGTGCTCTTAGGGGAAGAAGAGTTGGTTACCTGACAACCCTACCTAAACCTGCAAAAGCAGATAACAATTTCAATAAAATACCCTCCCCAAGCACACCAATCACAAAATTATATTTGAATGTCCATAGGTTTATTCATCTTCTTTTCAAATCAAGTTTCCTTCAATCGGTACAGCACTCTTGTCCGTGCGTCCATGAATGTCCATAGGTTTATTCATCTTCTTTTCAAATCAAGTTTCCTTCAATCGGTACAGCACTCTTGTCCGTGCGTCCAAAACATTCAATGTAGTGAATTAATCCAACATAAATCATATCATTGGCAGCCAACACGTGTTTCGTCACACTATATCAAGCATCTTTGACTTCTTCAGGCCTCAAACCCAAATGAAACAATTTGTAAAATATGTATATTTTATCTTATACATTAATAAAACAATTCTTGAAGCCTATTTATTCAGAAAAGTTTCAATAACCTTGTGTTCAACAATATATAAATATAGACATCACCCAGTGATTAAAAATGTGTAAGGTCCTTAAATCCATTCTCAGAAATCAAAACACCGAGCGTGTTTAAACACTAAAAAAAGGATGTCAGCCCAAGAGAAAAGATTAAGTTAATTAATGTGTAATTGCCAAAATTAAAAATAAATTATTTATTAGTCATTATTATATAATTATAAACATAAAGTCACCTGAAATGTAGTTGCCAAGTTCACAACTTGTACCTTGATCCATAATATTAAAACAACGTGCAACTCTCTCACTGTATGATCAAAATCAAACATCCAATGTACCCCCATAAGAAATAAGTTCTAATCGAAGCAAACGATACCTCATCTTAAATTTTCACATATTTTAAGACTAATAAACAAATTCAAAATATGTTTTCTTTACTCCTAATATAATATTTTGTATTCAATCGATATATGTAGCTAGCAATTATCAGTCTCATCTAATTTATCCAGACGATGGAAGGTTTCAAATTCTGAAAATAGCACCAGACATGAACCATGTATAATAAACAATGTAAATAATGTTTTCTTAACGAGTACTATTACATTATTTCATTCGCATTATAAAGCATATTACCCTTATATCATTCTGATGTATCTTCACGGATTAAACAGTATAATCGTCAGGCAACGCGTCCGTATAATTGAAAGTTTCAGTTTCTATAAATAACAAAGAATACAAACCCATGTGATACACAACTAAGGCACACGTTCTAAACGCACATAATGAATAACGCGTATATATAATTAAATGTACACGGACTGAAAAACTAATAACTTCTACTAAGAAACCGCTCAGTCAGTCATGAAGTTATCTCACCCCGTTTCCTCCGAATTCAAGTCCACGTATTCTTGTATCTAGAGCAATATTTCAATCCCAGAGTTGAAAATCTAAAACGGAGACCCAAAATTAGTAAATCAGGCTCCTCAAATAGTATAAAGGACGTACTAATCAAACAAAAAGTAAAAACCAAAAGAAAACCCTCACCGATTCACCAAGTATCATAATTCGTATCCTATCCAAACGGGAAAACCGGCGTTCTACTTGGGCGCCATTTTGTCCATGCCTTATATAGATAACAAATACGGGCGCCATCTTGAAATGTGCAATTAGTCCTTAGCAACCGTCATTTCTACTGAAATAGCGTATTGTAAACTAAATAAAGTTAAATTAAGCACTGCTCATATGTAAATGTTAATTGTCAATAGCGTTTAACTTCGATATTTAACTCGAGCGTCACCTCGTTTAGTGTGCCTTCAAGTCTCATATAGTATATTAACACCGATGCCCTCTTTAAATATTCAATAAGTATTGCCAAACTAAATAAAGTTTAATTTTATATTGATTGTCAAAAACGTTAAATTTCAAAATTAACCCGGGTATCACCTCATTTAGTGTGCCTAAAGCGTTATATAGTAAATTAACACCGGCGCCATCTAGAAATATGCAATTAGTACCCGTCATTGTTACTAAAGTTGCGTATTTTTTAACCCAAATAAAGTTTACTATAACACTGCTCATGTATATCAAAATATTAATTTACAACAACATTAATGTCAACATTAACACGAGCGTCACCATGTTTGATGTGCTATGTAAAGCACAATGCTTCGCCATCTTAATATATATAATATAATAAGGCGCAATAAGTATATTAAGTATAATGACCCCCAAATGAAACCTATTATGTCATTCTGGCTTCTTAATGTTCACGAGTGTAATATAAATGAAGTTACATTATATCTCAACTCTCACAATTATTATGGTGAAATCTACAATAAGATCCCAAATTCCAATTGGTTCCCAAATATCGCAACATATCCTTAAAAATATTTAATAGTGCACACATGCATCCACGTGTCTATAGAACAATGAAACCTCCACCATGTTAAACAAGAAAAGAAAAAACAAGAAAAAATAAAAAAAATTGTTTGATAAGTAGGTTATTCAAAAGAAGAAAGATAGAGTAGAAAGGAAGTAGCACAATAACATCAACATTCAATAGTATTTCCAAATTACTGGATCATTTTCCCAGGAGTGAAGAAAATAAAGCCCCATTCATTAACAAAGATATAAAGAACCTTATCATGTGTACACTAGGGTTGTATGTCATCTTCGTTAATGTTACCCTAACTTGAGTCATACATAATTTGGTTAACAAATATACATCCAATAATGATATGTACAAGTAAAATCAGTATCTCTTCTTAGTAACAGTGACTAAAATGACAATCACATGTATCAATGGTAAATGGAGTACCACTTATCGTAAACAAACTAATACGTATTATCTAGGGCACAATCGAGTTCAAAGGTAAATTTAATGCATACAAAAGAAGGAAAAAGGAAAAAGCTTCCTTATGTTTTAAGCACATATTCACCAAAACAAAATCCTCTGTTTATACAGATAGTAATAACTTAAATGACTTCCAGTATATCTCTCGATAATTATTATTGCGATAATTTACTACCCCAAAAAATACTGAAATTCGCTATCTATATTCATCCCTATTTCTACAGCTTTTAATTTCATTATCCAAATCACTTCTCTGCGTCTAAGTGATAACTGTCTATTACCACCTCTCTTGTCCTGTTGAACATGATCCATGCCATGGAAGCTAAAGGTATGTTTATCCTTGTTTTCATAGTTTTGTACTGCATGAGCTGCAATAGGATTACGTGCATCTTCATTTCTTCAGGCCCTAAAATGTTCAGTCATCCTATCACGTAGTCTTCTGATAGTACTTCCCACATAGATCATTTTACAAGAACACACTATCACATATATGACATAGTTAGTACCACAATTAATAAACATGTTGATTTTGTGTGTCCCCGTGTCATTGTAATTAAAAGATGTTACCTTATTCTTAGCCCACCTACACGAGCTACACATCTACCACATTTGTAAAATCCTTTTAAATTATTAGCCAGCCAATTCACATTGTCTCGTTTTCTCGGATAGCTAGGGCTAACAATATTTGCTAGCTTCAACCCTTTCCTGAAAGTCAAACTGGGTTTATCATTCAAGAACGGCGAAATGTCCTTATCCACTTTAAGCAAATGCCAATATTTATTCAGTATAGAGTACAGTTTATAACTATCACTATTAAAGTTGGTGATTAGTCTAACCTTTTCTGTAGCTTCCCCTTTTTGTCTTTATTCTTGCTCACAAGGGCACATTCTCTACTCAGTTTATGTGCCCTTTTTCTAGCATCATTAATCACTTGACGCTTGTATCCTCTAACAGTAAATCTCTGTGTCATATCCTCCAAATTTTTCTCAAAGTCCTTCTGGACTGAACAATTCCTCCTAGCCCTCAACATCTCGCCATATGGTATGGCGTTAATTTGGCTCCTAGGGTGGCAACTTTCCACATGTAATAATGCATTACAGCTTGTCTCTTTACGGTACATTTTACTGCACAATTTGCCCTCTTCAACAAACAACTCCACATCTAAAAAAATAATACAATTCCTATCATAATGTGTAGTAAAACTCAGATTCCGATCATTATCATTCAAGAAACCAAATAAATCCTCTAATTCACTAGTAGTTCCTGTCCAAATAAGGAGACAGTCGTCAATAAACCGTCCCCAATAATAAATGTTATCAATCCATTTACTGCCCCTAGGGCCCCAGATCCACTCTGCCTCAAACCAACCCATAAATAGGTTGGCAAAGGACGGGGCGAATCTGGAACCCATCGTAGTACCGAGTCATTGCCTGTAACATTTATTATCAAATAAAAAAACATTATTTTGAAGTACAATCTTTCTCATTTCCAAAAGCATCAACGTATGATCATAATATTCAGCTGGTCGTTTGTTGAGAAAAGTCTCTAGTGCCTGCAATCCCAAATGATGGTGAATATTAGTATACAGTGATACTACATCTAATGTTGCCATAATCATTCCGGTATCCAAGGAGATGTTGCTCATAATATTTAAAACATGCTTCGTATCCTGTATATAAGAAGGTAGGTTCTGAACAAAAGGTCTATGAACTGTGAGATTCTTTCCGTGGGTCCCCCTATACCCGAAATAATAGGTCTACCTGGTGGCTTTTCCCTATTTTTATGGATTTTAGGTAAGCTGTACATACAAGGTGATCTAGGGCAGTCAACTAATAGGTAATTATATTCATCATAGTTGATTAAAGTTTGGTCATACCATTCCTTCAATTTCTTGTTAATCATACTTTTCAATTCCTCAAGAGGATTATATGTCAAACATTCATAATATTTATCATTATTGTGTTGTATGAGGATTTCATCATTATAATCTTTAGTATTCATCAAAACGATGTTCTCACCCTTGTCTGCCATGCGTATGATCAAATCCTGATTATTTGTCAATTCCTTTAAAGCCAATCTCTCTTCCCTCGTCAAGTTGTCAGATCTCACACCAATGTTCTTATTCCTCCCCCTATCTATAACTTGATATAAATCATAATTAACAGCTTTGTAAAAGGCATCTATAGTATTACCTGCTGCTAGTTAGGGGGTCCACTTAGATTTGATTTTGAGTCCACAACTGGTACTTAAATTGCGACTAACCTCCAAGTCTTCCAATAATTTAGATACAGTTACTGGATCTCCCTCGCTCTCAGTTAGTGACAACAATAATCTGGTATCGTACACATCATGTATTGTCAAACTATTAACAACAGATCTTGTATAATCATGCTTTAACTTCACAGGATTATTTGCAAAAAACTTCTTTAATTTTAACAATCTAACAAATGTATACAAATCTATCTTGGTCATATACCAGTCTGCATTTGTTGTTGGACAAAATCCCAATCCTTTCATAAGTAAAGAAACCATATCCTTGGACAACTCAAACGAGGACATATTAATAATTTCAATCTCATTACTAAGCAATTAATGTTCAGTACTTAGTTCTTCCATGATCGTGTTCTCATTCCCAGTCTTGTTTTTTGCTCTTCCTTTCCCGCTTGACCCTCTCCTTGTCTTAGTAAACCAGTTTCTCGATTTCTGGTTCCTATTTCTCGGTTCCCAATCCTCATACGGCGAACCTCCTGTAAAAAACTGTTGTCTGTGTTTGTATTTATCTGTAAATCTCCCGTCTCCTCATTCTCATTACTAGAGACATTGCTAGATTAAGTATTAATGTCACTCGTAGATGGGGCATCACCTTTCAAAGCAATTTATTGCCTTGCCGAAGGCACACAGGACTTGATTTTATTCCCGTCCCTCAATCACCCTCCTCCCGCTGTTCACTGTTCACTGTTGATAGAACTTGCTGTCCTTTCAGAGTTTCTCATCTACCCACCCCTCCTCCATTCTCAACCAGTTCCCTTGCCACCGACTCCTGAGCGCTGCTTGCTTGTCACAGCAGCCAATGTCTAAGACATATAACCTTTTGAAACAAGCATTTGCAATGCAATAGGACTGAACGTTTGAGTTATTGGCCTTGCATTATTTGCAACACCAATAGCTCAAACTTTCAGTAATAAGAAACCTATTGCATTGCAAATGCTTGTTTAAACTGTAATTAGTTTGTCTGTTGATACTTGCACAATGTATTTAACAAGACCATCATTAGGATGATCGTTTTAATGAACATCAATGGGGGTCCAAACATCGACTTTTCAACTACCTTGGTCCGTTTCAGTCTGCTCTTTGTAATGGGCTTCCTTAATACCTAAACAGTATATTTCCCATGCAGTCTGGCTATCCACTAAGACTGTGAAAATCATTGTTTACTTTAAAAGCTGAACCTTCATACAGTTCAGTTCAAATAACTTTATTCAATTCATGTGAATCATAAAAGTATGTCATTCATACATAAAATAATTAAACAAGACTTAAAACTTTCAATACAGCAATTGGGATGAGTACATATATTAATTTGCAGTTTAAAATGTTAAGACAGATGTTTATAGTATTCAACATTTTCTCAGTCTATCACAGGTTTACAGAACACATTTAAAAACCTAAAATCACTCGAGGCCCAGGTCCCCTATCACAATTCATATTGTTTCCTAATTAATAAAGCAGTTCTAATGAAGTTGAGCACAGCGCTGCAAATAGCAGCGGTGGACAAAGATCGTAAATAATTAAAACCTTCCTGATAAGAACAAGGGTGAATTTCCTTCAAGATAGGCTTAATAAAGCGTGCTCTTATGTCTTAATATAGCGTGCAAAACAGCATAAAGTGCATTGTGCTTTGTTGGGCTAAATTATTGCAGGGACAGGAAGTCAGTCTCTCACATCAACTCGCCTGTTTTGGAAAAGCACCAAGAAAGTGCAATGTGCAAAGACAAAACCTAGTCAAGAAGAAACGCGATTGTGTATGAATAGTAAAAGACAAATAAAATTGCTGATAGCATGACGGCCCGTAAATTAGTGTCTCGTCGGCCCGATTAGACATTCTGAATTCATTATAATATGCATTTTTTATAGTTAATTTCATGTTAGATTGTATGCCATCAGGGTTATCATAGTAGTTTCCCAAGCCAATCTTATTAAAAGTATCTTTCACACAACAGAGCCAGGGAATAGACAGGGCCTTTTCCAGACTCATACAGTGGGGCGATGTTTACTCTATCTTTAATGTAGTCCAATCCCACTTCAGAGTGACAAACTTTTGTGGGAGATCTAATGGGAACCATCAGCAATTCTTTTAAGAATTTATTTTCCAGAATTTGTATCTGGCTGCATTTTTGATTGCCCCATACTCCTGCCCCATAAGTTGCTACTGACAGGCATTTTGATTTATATATAGTTAGCATTTCTGCCACCGGCTTATGTCCCAGCTTGCACGCAAAGCGGAACAGACCCTCTATGATTCTACTGGTGTGTTGAATCCGTGCTGTAATCAAATGGTCCCAATTCAGTTTGTTGTTAAAAACATTCCCCAGATAAGTGAAATTAGGTACCTTATCAATAATCTTTTCTTTTACTACAAATGTTCTCGTTTTTGTCTGTTTTGGGTCACAAACCATGATAAAAGACTTACTGAAATGTACTTTAAGGTCCAGTGCCGTCATAAAATCAGTGAAGGCAATCAAAGCTTTTTGAAGGCTATTGGCTGTTAGAGCCATCAAAACTGTGTCATTAGCATATGACAATAAGGGAACCGGTTTACCTCCTATGTACGGATAATCCCAACTGCTGTTCTAGTAAAAATCTCTCCACCCCATTTGTATATAAAAGAAATAAAAAAAGGGGCCAAAGTACATCCCTGCTGTATGCCCTCTGTAGATGCAATAGGCCTGGTCTCTTCACTTCCTAGTCCATAACGTATAGAGACAGTGGTTGAAGCATGCAACCTATGTAACAGGGTAATAAGGTCTTCCTCAAAGCCCATCTTTTCCATAAGTGTCCACAGCTTCCCCCTGTTGACTGTGTCAAAAGCACTGGATAAGTCCATGAAGGCCAGATGGATTGATCCGCCCTTGGCCTTCTTGTACTTACCCATGACTGGGGACAGATTAAGACATTGTTCAATCGTTCCCATTCCCCTTCTGAAACCTTATTGTTTGTGGGATATAAGACCAGAACCATTGGCCCACAATTCCAGGCGAGCAAGAATTATCCTCCCAGGACTTTGCACGTAGCATCAATTAGGGAAATAGGCCTGTAGTATACAGGATCATTCCTGTTACCTTTCTTATATATTGATACCACTACTGCCTCTTTCCATGAACTGGACCGACATGGACTGGCCGGATGACGCTGTCTCGAAGGCAGGGTCTGGCGTGCTGCTCCTGGAATCACAAGTCTTGCGGTAGTGGTGGTGAGCAGGGAAACACGGAGCGGAGCTCAACCCCTCGCACTCTGTGAGTAGTTGCTTGACTCCTTTTGGTACCCACGATTACTCCAGTAGTTTGCTCCCGAGGGTTGTTAGGGAGTATCATACATTCACGCCTCCCGGCATGTTTGATTTAAATAAGCATCGGGCTACTTACTTTTCACTTATGTAGCATATTTCACAATCTGATGACTTTCATACCATTGATGACTCCATGTTTATTTCACTTCAATTGATTGCGTCTATGTGTCTATTATATTCTAAAGTATGCAATTTAGCTACCAATTAGACAAGTAACATAGTCAAACCTGCATAGGTCGCTTAAGTAGAGAAGTTGGCCTAACGGCTAGAGCGCTCGACCTCGGACCTGGGGATCTGGGTTAGAGTCTCGGTAATGTCGCTAAAACATCCTGTGATTCTGGGCAAATCACTTAATCTCCCCATGCCTAACAAAAATTAATGTGTCCTTGTGGAACGTAACTGGTGCTATGTAAAGCGCTCTGATACCCGATTATATTCGGGTTAAGGTTGCACTATATAAAACTCTGAGAAAAAAAACTGAGTTTTTTTTTTTTTTTACCTTAACCGTAACTTTAATAAATTCATAATAAGATGAACTCGAAGGAACCATTGTTGTGCTGAATATGTTAACTATACCCAGGTACCTAGAAATATTGCTGGGTAGACCCGTTATTTCTTTGTTTTTTAAAGTGCCTAATTTTCTAGATGTGCTTTCATTCTGGGATTGATCAGAATGAGTATTTATTGAATCCCTGTTTTACTGTTAACTCAGGAGCAAAACATTCATAGAGCATGAGAGGATGGGTTTTGGTGAGGATATGGTGTTCCTGGAAACACACCTGATGCTACTTTGCCAACAACTGAGAGACACTGACAGGTGCAGTGTCTTTCTTCCTCTTAGCTAATCAATTCTTTGGAGAGCTTCTTTGCTTTTCCTAACTTATCTCACCCCACCGTGTGGTCATATCTACCATTTGTGCGGGAGGCAGAATGTGTTGGTGTGTCCATTTGGGCGGGGAGGGGGAGAATATAATATTTTTTTAACTCTATTAAACAGCCCTCATTATCCAGTCAACACAGTATTTGAATCAATCGTTTAATATACACTTTAAAAGCGCAGACAGCATCAGATATGAGACCTGGTTAAGCATTTGAACAGTCTTTATGACATTCAAATTCTCAGTCCACAACAGGTAGCACATCAAGGTGTCAGCCCGCCTGCCCTTTCTCTACCAACCCCACTTACTCAGTAACATCGATAGGTACGCCATTTGCCCCACACCTTTTCTCACTTCTTAAGGTAGCCCCTGCTTTGGTAGACACCACCTGATTTCCCCGCTGGCACAAGTCCAAGTGAGAGTTCCAGTCTTCGACTCAGAGTGGAGTTGCTGTACCCCAACCCTGTGCTATGGTGCGCTTAGTCACCCCTGCCTGGCTATATTTTTTAAGACTGTCAACTTCAATTAAAGAAAGAAACAAGCTTTGAGAAATTAGTGCTGAAGAATAGCGTATTATAGACTTGGAGTGTGATGGAGTGAGCTGGGGTCAAGACAAGTCAAGGATGCAAAACACCACCAGGCATAGTTGGTGCAGCATTTAATTAAAGCCCCAAATACTGTTAAATTACACCAGTCACACAAGGTGCTTACAGTACCTTGAATTGATAAACAAAAAGGCAAGGGAAAATTCCAGTGGAATCTACTCTGCCTTTAAATTGCCCTAGGTCTATGCTGATAGAGCCTTTATCTGTTCAATCATTTTGAAAGGAGCTTTTATTCTCCCTTCAACATTTCATCATAGATCCTTTTTGTTCGTCACCTCTAATCACATGATTTCCATTTTGTGGTGGTAGACCTGTGAAGGTTTGGGTAATGCAGTCACTAGAGCAATTTTTATTATACGAGTTCAGCATTCCTGCTGTACAAAAAAACCTATTTGGTTTGATCAAATAGACTAAACATTTGCTCCATGCATAATAAGAATCTAGCCCACATATAGGGCATGAGCTGGACTTGCCTAAACTAAACCCCATCTTAGTCAACTGGAGACAAGCACCCATCAGAGGCCATTCATGAGTGAGTCATAGGATATAACTGGTTTTCCAACCACGTGAAATACTCTTCTGCCAACCACTGTACAATCTGCGGATACTTCGAATCTTCTCAACATTCACGATAGTCAACTTTTGTTCTCACGTCAGACATTTGTCTGACCCAACAAGATTATTCATCATCAATTTCATTTGTCAGTTACCACTCAGGTTTGAGCACGCTCACCTCTAAGCACTACAACAGATTTAAACAGCGTTCTGATTTACAGAATTCTTCATTCACTAACAATCTGTTGCAAATTAATCTTTTATTAAGAGAATGTTTGTCAAATTGACAAACATTCTCTTAATAAAAGATTAATTTGGCCAAGTTGCGTCTTTAACGCTATAAAGAAGTCTTTCCTTTATGTTTTAATCACAAGACCAACTAAAACAGAACCACGCACGCCGACGCAACACACGTCAGCACTAGCGAGGCTGGAAACATAGGCGAAAGCGACCGACAGACTCAGGTATGCCCCTTTGTTACACATTCGAACTAACGAGACGAGGTTACGTTCTCTAAAGCTAATCCAAGTCATAATTCATTTTAGCTCAGACGAGAATTCAAACTGGTGATAATTCGATCCAAACACAGCGCACAGGAATGACGCGCCCCCAATCGGCTGCACACTAAGGTAACCAACTCAATCCGTTTAAAGCAATGACGTCTTCTTTCACTACGTGTTTCATCTAAATACTTAAAAGGCTCTCATGCTCTGTTCCTAGCATCAAAGCGAGGATTGCTTCAACCTACCAAATCGTTCACCTTCCTTTTCCACACCGAGAACTTGACGATAAAAGTAAGCCATCTCTCATAATAAGCTTGCATTTATGATTGAGACTTTAATGGATGCTACTACACCTCCTTTTTCACTTTCTCCACTCAGGTTTCTTCTTTCTCCAACACGCTCGTCTCCATTTAAACCAAGGTAACTTTGCTAACACAGAAGCTAGCACTTTGCTCTCAAAGAGGTTCAGGGCCCCCCCTCTTTTACTGAAATAGGCTTCTCCTTCTTCACCCCACAGGTCCTGATGAGAGGCCCGGCTAACCAAGGGTCTCGAAACGCGTAGACCTTGTGTAAAGACCACAAGAACTTCACAACTTTCTAAACAAGAATCATTCATAGATATCCATGTTTTTTGAATATTCTATTTCTGTGGTCCAAACAGAAAAGACTGTAAAAAATGTTTTTTATGTGTTTATTTCCTGATCTAACAGCCTGTGTGATTGTATGACTGGACAAGATTGTTTGGTATGCGAGAATAGTATGTAAGTTGTGAGCAAATGAATGGTGTGGTGAAACTATTACAAACTATATGTCATTTTTTGTTTATTGTGATTCCCTAATAAAATTGCTTTGGCAATAGGAAGGTCAAACACCTTTAAAAGAAAATTATTAAAATACTGATTAATTCAAGCAAAAGACAAGTCTTTGACACTTTTTGTTTCATTTTCAAGATGTGTCCTCTTAAATGAAATAGAGTTTGAAGACTTAGCGCAGTACTAGCAGTGATATTGTTCAATATTGCATATAAAACATCGGGTCCCCTCCACTTCTCCCCATTTAGCAATTTTTGCAGGTGTTATGTATGGATCAAAAAGAGTTTTAAAATGTTGTGACTGCAGGTTGGCTGAGCACAGTATGGAGCCCCCACCCCCCACCCCCCATGTCAAGTGATTTAAAAAACAAGAGACATGGAGCCTGAGCCAGTCTTGCCACTTCAGCCTATGCTTATCCAGCTCATCCGGGACCCCCTCCAGCAGACACCCGTGTAGTTGTGAAATTGAGGGGCCTGTGTCCTTTGTTAACAGTTCCATTGAAGGAATCTGTACGAAGCCTGCCGTGCCTTCAGATTTTTTAAGAAGAAATTCCCTCAGCTGTAGATATTTTAAAACGTCCCGGAAGCCAATATTAAATCTTTCCCTGATCACTTCAAAGGACATTATATGGTCTTCGGCCAAAAGATCACCTATCCTACAGAAGCCCACCCCTTTCCCACCTTGACAAACAATCATCTTGCAGGATCCTTGGGAGCTGATCATTCCTAAGCAGGGGGGGGGGTATACCTGCTGAATCTGCCCACCCCACGTTTTTTCCAAACACCTGCCCAGTTGAACAGCATTTTTTGTAATAGCTCGGTTCGTAAAATGTCAACAAACAGCTGTTAGCCCTTGCCCCAATCAGAATCTCAAATACTGAGGGGACATAGCATGGGTTATCCCCACCTCTGGGCTTATTACTAAATAAAGGTCCACAATATTGAAGTGCTGCTGCTAAATATTACAACTTGAAATTGGGGAGCCCCCACCCTCCTCTCTCTCTAGGGGGGCACAAAAATGCATAGGCCCTTCTGGTCCTGCCATAGGACCAGATGAATCTAGCGATCGTCCTTTCGATTAGTTTAAACCAGTCATTGTGTATCTCCAAGGGGATTGTTCGTAAAATATCCAATAGTTTGGGCAGGATCATCATTTTGGCACGATTACACCTCCCCCTTATTGAAAGTTTCATTATTGAAAGTTTCAAACTGTCCCATCGGCCAAGATCCTTCTTAATTTTCCCCATTATGGGGGCGAGATTTAGATCTACTAGTGTCAACCCTTGCTGTAATGTTTATTCCCCGATAGATTGCTTCATCGACAATATTCCGCTATGGTTTCCACAGAAAACAGTGCTCTGTGCGGGTGGGTAGTGATTATAGCTTCCAGCCGTCTGAGAAAGGATTTTATATAATATGTGAACAACAAAGGAGTGGCAGGGCACCCCTGCCTTGTTCCCCTCTCGATTGAACACGGCTCAGATTCTTCCCCCATTATTCGTAATCGGGCAGTAGGGTGATGTACAATACCCGTATTGCCTCAATAAAAGATGTCCAGAGGACATTAGCCTCCATGATCTTCCAAAGATAATTGCACAACACCCTGTCAAAAGCCTTCACGGCATCAAGAAGAGCGACCCCCATGGGCTTCGCAAGAACCTTTGTGGCGTCAAATAATGAAATTACCCGCCGTACATGGTCTAAAGTTCCCCTCCACTGGATAAAAGCGTGCTGCCGGGCTGATACAAGACACTGCATTACATTACTTAACCGATTTGCAAAGATTTCGGAATAACATTTACCATCACTATTTAAAAGTGTAATGTGCCTGTAGGAGGACCTTATAAGTGTTTAGTTATCCAGCACAATATCCTTGGTGCAACAACATCAAGTGTTGCATGACGAAACACTTATAAGGTCCCAAAGGCGAGACCTATTGGCTATGCCAATGCTTGTTTTGAGTGAGTGGCTTGTGCCGGTGTGCCACTGTGAGGTAGAGATGCTGCGAGTGCTTTTACAGGAGCCCCTTCAAAATGTATCCTGGGTCTTGTGTAATACTTCTAGCCCCTATTCCCGTCTTCTCGCACCCAATGCATCCTTAAATGTCCCATGTACAGCCTGGGTTGACACTCTTATTACCCCTGCCCTCCAGTGGCCCTTTACCTGTCACGGGTGGTGGTGGACGTGGTGGTGGACGTGGTGGTGGACGTGGTGGTGGACGGGGTGGTGGTGGATGCAATGGTGGAGGATGCAATGGTGGTGGACGCAATGGTGGTGGATGCAATGGTGGTGGACGCAGTGGTGGTGGACACAGTGGATGTGGTGGTGGTGGACGCAGTGGATGTGGTGGTGGTGGACGCAGTGGATGTGGTGGTGGTGGAGGTGGTGTTGGTAGATGTGGTGTTGGTGGTGGACATGGTGGTGGACGTGGTGTGGATGTGGTGGTGGACGTTGTGGTGGTGGTGGACGTGCTGGTGGATGTGGTGGTGGTGGAAGTGGTGGTGGTGGACTTGGTGGTGGTGGATGTGGTGGTAGACGTGGTGGTGGTGGACGTGGTGGTGGAGGACATGGTGGTGGTGGAGGACCTGGTGGTGGTGGAGGACCTGGTGGTGGTGGAGGACCTGGTGGTGGTGGACGTGGTGGTGGATGTGGTGGTGGATGTGGTGGTGGAGGATGTGGTGGAGGACGTGGTGGTGGTGGAGGAGGATGTGGTGGTGATGGAGGATGTGGTGGTGGTGGAGGATGTGGTGGTGGTGGAGGATGTGGTGGTGGAGGATGTGGTGGTAGAGGATGTGGTGGTAGTAGACGTGGTGGTAGTAGACGTGGTGGTGGTGGATGTGGTGCTGGTGGACATGGTGGTGGACGTGGTGGATGTGGTGGTGGATGTGGGTGGTGGTGGAGGACGTGGTGTGGTGGTGGAGGACGTGGTGTGGTGGTGGAGGACGTGGTGTGGTGGTGGGGGACTTGGTGGTGGTGGAGGATGTGGTGGTGGTGGACGTGGTGGTGGTGGACGTGGTGGTGGTGGAGGACGTGGTGGTGGTGGATGTGGTGGTGGTGGATGTGGTGGTGGTGGACGTGGTGGTGGAGGATGTGGTGGTAGATGTGCTGGACGTGGTGGTGGTGGAGGACGTGGTGTGGTGGTGGAGGACGTGGTGTGGTGGTGGAGGACGTGGTGTGGTGGTGGAGGACGTGGTGTGGTGGTGGGGGACGTGGTGGTGGTGGAGGATGTGGTGGTGGTGGACGTGGTGGTGGTGGACGTGGTGGTGGTGGACATGGTGGTGGCGGACATGGTGGTGGTGAAGGATGTGGTGGTGGTAGACGTGGTGGTGGTGGATGTGGTGGAGGACGTGGTGGTGGACATGGTGGTGGAGGATGTGGTGGTGGTGGAGGATGCGGTGGTGGTGGTAGACGTGGTGGTGGACATGGTGGTGGAGGACATGGTGGTGGTGGTAGACGTGGTGGTGGTGGATGTGGTGGACATGGTGGTGGAGGACATGGTGGTGGTGGTAGACGTGGTCGTGAAGGACGCGGTGTGGTGGTGGGGATGTGGTGGTGGGGACGTGGTGGTGGTGGACATGGTGGTGGTGGACGTGGCGGTGGACGTGGTGGTGGATATGGTGGTGGTGGATGTGGTGATGGATGCGGTGTGGTGGTGAAGGACATGGTGTGGTGGTGAGGGACGTGGTGGTGGTGGGGGACATGGTGGTGGTGGACATGGTGGTGGTAGATGTGGTGGACGTGGTGGTGGATGTGGTGGACATGGTGGTGGCAGACATGGTGGTGGACGTGGTGGACGTGGTGGCAGACATGGTGGTGGCAGATGTGGTGGACATGGTGGTGGTGATGTGGTGGTGGATGTGGTGGTGGACGTGGCGGCGGTAGACGTGGTGGTGGAGTACGTGGAGGATGTGGTGGTGGACATGGTGGTGGTAGATGTGGATGTGGTGATGGTGGACGTGGTGGTGATGGTGGACGTGGTGGTAGACGTGGTGGTTAGAGTGGTGGTGGTGGTGGATGTGGTGGTGGACGTGGTGGACATGGTGGTGGTGGACGTGATGGCAGACGTGGTGGCGGACATGGTGGTGGCGGACATGGTGGTGGTGGATGTGGTGCTGGTGGACATGGTGGTGGTGGACATGGTTGTGGATGTGGGTGGTGGATGTGGGTGGTGGACGTGGTGGTGGACGTGGTGGTTGGCGTGGTGGTGGACATGGTGGTGGTGGGTGTGGTGGTGGTGGTGGGACGTGGTGGTGGTGGGACGTGGTGGTGGTGGGCGTGGTGGACGTGGTGGTGGACATGGTGGTAGAGGTGGCGGACGTGGTGGTGGTGGTTATAGCCGGGTGATAAATC
The DNA here is from genome assembly GCF_964204655.1 of Triturus cristatus. NCBI lineage: Eukaryota > Metazoa > Chordata > Amphibia > Caudata > Salamandridae > Triturus > Triturus cristatus. The sequence continues at coordinate 431,129,167 of NC_140593.1, forward strand.
TCACAATTAATTTTGCAATTGCCTATGTTTATGTCGAACCTAGAGTCAGCTCGCCTGATCTGCTCTGTGAAGCTTGCTGTAGCCTCTATGTGAAGTTTGAAAACACCCACCACTTTGTCAAATTTCACTGCTTTCATTGGTGAACAGTGCACATGTGTCCCGCCTTGTGGCTGGCATGTTTCTGCCCTGGCGACAGACCCTGCTACATGCCCACTTTCGCTAGTGGCCATATGTTTTTTTTCCAGTGCACTACTTTTTCTTTTGCCCTCTCCTTGCAGCTCGCTTGGTCCAAATTTCAGCACAATACCACTTTGATGACGTTCTCGTGAATACTGTTTCGAGTTGCACCTTCAAAATAATCATGATCTTGAAGGCAGGATTTCAGAAACCTTAGGAGAACAAAGGAATATGGAAATTAGAATTCATTTTTAAGAAACACATGAGCGATTTATATACACTCCAGAAAGTTGTGAATATTCTCGTGTTAAAATATATCAGTACCATAGGGGGAGCTTCTTGAACAGTAAAAGAGAAGGTTTCACTTATAATAAAAAGCTTAACGGTGATTTCTTAACTACACTTTTATTTAATAAGAAAACTATAGTGCATATATCTAGCACTTTGTTTTTGGTAATGGCGACAACATTCTGTTATGGTCGCCAGTTGCTGTCTGTCTATCTAGGTTTACGTCCTAGTGTTTCACCCTTGCAGAAGAACGTGTGAGGTCATGCAGTGCAGGCACTAGGACCAAGCAGCTGGCAGGATTATGTTGCTGTCCATTGAGTGTGCTACTCCTGTTGCGTTTTCCGGCTCAGTCAGAACCCAGCAGTCTGGAGCCATGCTTAAGGAAAAGGAATGGAACATTCTGTCCAATGCACAGGCGTGCATGGATCTGCATGTAGGGGCTGCACATTAGCGGTCTGGTAAGTTAGCGTACGAGGAATGTATGCTGCTCTCTAGTAATGTTGTTACTTTTTTTAAACATTGTTTATGAAATTATGATTCAGCCTTGATCATGGCTGTAATAGAAGCCTATGAGCTTTGCCTGTGCTCCACAAGACTTTTAAAGGTGCTCGAGACAGTGCTCAAACTTGATCCAATCAAGATGTTTAGGGAAGTGTCAATACTGTTGAGGACAGCCAGAACTGGTTCGAGGCACACTTTTAGCGATTTTTTCAGGAGCTCTGAGAGGTTGGCTTGTGGTAAACCTCCCTGTGTGGTTTCATTAACTGGTTCAGTCCTAGGCGGCAACCTGTTATTTCTGCTGACAGGGGAAGATCCAATGTAGCAGCTCAACATCCAGCTTCCAGTTTTAATAAAAGCTCTGGTGTCTGCTGAGCAAAGATACTAGATTGCAGGCCAGATAGAGCAGGTGTTCTTTGGAAATGTCTATATTGCTCTATAGCTCCCATTACAATAAAGCTTCAGACCTCTGCAACAATATCTGGGCTCCTCTGCCTCATTGCTTCTCAACAGAACATTCAAATCACACTGGACCCGATTAAGAGTATGGCAGATGGACTACTTCTTCACAAAACGGGGCTCGAAAAATCATAAAAATTGCACTAGACCTGCAGGTCTAGTAACCTACAAAATCTCCTCCACCTAACTGAAATGCACTTGACCTCTGACTCTGAAAGCAAGCAAATGTGACAAGTTAACTAGATTTATAAGCAATTTTATTTCTCATTTACTTTGTGAGCAATAAAGATGCCTCTAAATCTTGCTATCGTGTCACATTTCCTCTACTTTCAGAGGCAGAGGTCAAGTTTGTCTTCCTTCTCCCCAGAAAGGGCGAGCAGGACCTAAAAATAGCTAGTCCTGAATGAATCTGACTCGCATATGCGAGCGGTCAAGGTGATTTTTCAAGCCCTGCAAAAGTGACAAATATCCCATCTGCCCTATTATAAGTTTATTATATCCTATGGCACTTGTAATAAGGTGGAAGAAATGTCCATCACTTTGGTGGTAAGAGTACTCGTCCACCGAACTCGGCCGGTACAATACCGCTCGTATCAGATATGTTTAAGATACGACCTAACATTTCTGAGAAATGCACAGGCAGTTTGTATACAAAAGGGCATGTATCTCCGCAGAAGACTTTGCGACTTGGAGATCATAGGTTTCTTTGGCAGAGGTCAAAGGCACAGTTTTTGTAAAAGAATGGCTTTCATTCTGCTTAGAATATCAATTCGTATAGAAGAGATATTCAGTGAAGGCCATAAAGGCGACTCCCTGACTATGTTTATTTGAGGAAACAAGACTTGCATACAGCAAGTGACCCTGGATGTAACCGTTACTAGATATGGGATACCTAGCAGCATGCCACTGCAGCTGTGATCATTCAACATAATGTAACTCCCATTTGAAAGTTGACCAAAGATTGGATTAATCACTACTGCCGGTGAACCGTGCAGGTGGCAGGATAAGTTTGTAGCGGAACAGTCATAGGCCCCGTGTAAGTAAATACCCTGACAAATTAGATAACTGCTAAGAAACACTTCACGTCCCCCACTCCAACATCTGTGTGTGTAAGGTAAATCCCAGGATGTCTTGATGTATTCTTTACCCAACCTTTCATATTTGCCTGCTGGTATATTGTTTAGGCAATACTGAAAATGGAAAGTCGTAACAGGCAGAGTAATCTTACCATGTATGATCCACTCAGTAGCTGTTTTTTCTGCCACTGTGAATGGAAATTTCTCCAGTTTTTCAATGCTCAGCACCATATAGTCTGCTCCCCTTTGTGCCAGTTTGATCTGTCTATCAGCGAGATTGAATTCTGAAAACAGTGACGTATTGATTAAACGCCAAGGCACATAGCCAGAATGCAGGTTTTGAAGCGTCCAGCCCAATAGCATAATAGAACATAGCTGAGACTGACCATGTTGCAACATGACCAAGTCTTGTTCCATGATGTCTATGACAGAGGATACAATGCTGTCCAAAGAATATATCCTGGACGACAGTCGTTAACTCATTGTCTACTACAGAGAGAGATTTCTCTAAATTAATACGATCAATTTCTCGTATTCGTTCTGCAGTCTCTGCTTAGGTGACCTTCCATGCTTCATTATAAGCAGCATAGATACCGGCATATATGAAACGTTTTGACGGGGTTTTCTTGGTCCTAGCAAGAATTCCCTAAGGTCTGTGCCTTCTTGAAGTAAAGTTAAGTGTTGTTTTTCATCTTCTAGAGTAGCTTTCTGTAGCCAATCAAGGCAAAGTTTCCATACACTGTAAGTTGTTACTACCCCCGGATGCTGTCTTTGGACATAACGTGGGTCTGGCCTATGAAAGGTAAAACCTTGTGTCTTGTTCAGGAATCTATCTTGACAGTTGTTTGTGTCTACAGCCCAGAGCAACCATTTTTTCCATTCAGGATCTGATCTGTTATTTTTCAAAATAGTATGTACGTCGACCTCCCCGTGTAGTGCTTTCACTTGTAGGTGCAGGTATGGATGGAGTGTTCATGCCTTATCTTGGCTATTCAAAGACATGATGTTTGTTGGACAGTGTCGTTCAAAAACATAATTTGCTCAGGGATGATAAAGGCTCTAAACAAAGCTTCTTTTCACTGTCCTTGCCAATCTTTAGTACCCCAGACAGTTTTTGTCTCAATGTTGTCTTTCCAAAAGTTGTAACCCTGTCTGGACAGTTGGGCAATAAAGGCTGTAGAATAAATCTGTTTCGTATTCGTTAACACAGTTTTCATTCCTGTCATATTAACATTCTTAAAGAAAAATGTCTCTGCATTCGAGATATTAAACCCTGAAAAATATGGAAATTTCATTGCAAATGTTTTTGAGCTACCCTTTGGTGGCGTAGAACAATATTCCCATTGGTTATACATAAATACATTTCTAGGTGTTGCAGATTTATGCAAGAAATGATGACCATAGTGGTTATAACAATCCAGTTGTTCATAGTCTGATGAACCTTGTAAATATTCATTATTAGTAAATGCAGTTGACATCTCTAGATCAGACATCATATCTCGGAGTCCCAATCATCAGAAAAGGTACTGGAGGTAATAAAGTCACTTAAGGAAATTTTAAATAAATGTGAAATCTTCAAAAGCTCAGATGGGCCAAAAATGTCATATTCGGTTTTGTCCCAAACTATACCATCAGGTATAGGAATCGCTGTGATGTTCACTGCTGACAAGTCTCTTGCTTCACGATGGGAGGGTTTGTGTGGCTGGAGAAGTAAGTTCACTCTTTTACTTGCTGTGTCCATTTGAATATATCTTCCATTAATCAGCATACCCAGAGTTATTACCAGAGCTAACCAAAGTAGAAAGAAGAATATTCCCAAAACAATCCATAGTTCTGTTGCAGGGATTCTGCTCATGCACAGAACTATGCGCAGGAAACCAGGACCTCAGTGAATTGTGGTGTACCAAAAAACTCAACTTAGTACCCAGAACCCCTATCCGACTAGCATCAGTGTCTCCTTATCATTTCGAAGCTACCAATGATTAGACAACCCAGAACAAGCGACTTAGAGTACTCTCAGGAATGGTGGGAATCAGAAACACCTTTTCGTTATTATTTTCATATCAGTCCACAACTGTCAAGAATTCCTGTCATACAAGGGAAACACGCCCTTATGTAAACAGGAGAGCTGTTACATAACTCAAGGGAAACACGCCCTTATGTAAACAGGAGAGCTGTTACATAACTCAAGGGAAACACGCCCTTATGTAAACAGGAGAGCTGTTACATAACTCAAGGGAAACACGCCCTTATGTAAACAGGAGAGCTGTTACATAACTCAAGGAAAACACGCCCTATAAAGGGAGGAACCGGGAGGTACAAGGCTGTCGGATATTGTGTTTACACCGACGTACCTGCTTCGTGAAGAGCAGTGTTCCGGAGTGGTGCTCCAGTAAGGCAAGAACGGAGGTAGGTCGAGTCGTTACTCCCTGGGCCGTGTCTTGCCCCATCGTCACCTGTGAAGGACCCGGAAGCTCTACCGGTCAACCATTGAGCTTCGCTTTTTGACTCGGCTGAGTCCAAGCGCAGTGGCGCTTTTGCTGGTTGGAGTCGTAACTCCCAGCCCGACCAGAGACACAGGGACTGCCAGCTGTAACGCACACCAGGAGGTGTTTGCCGCGTTACAGACTCGGAAGTCCACAGGATCGATCGAGCGGCTGCTCCCTTCAGGTAGAGACCCCGGCTGGGTGTTTCCCTGACTCCTCGATTCTCCCCAACACTCTTCGTGCCCCTCACAGCCTACCGATTGGCATTGTCGGCCATTTCATTTCTGCCCTCTGTTGGCATACGCCGGGATCGGCGTATATGCAGAGGACGGTTAGGACCATCCGTGCTGTGGGCTGGTAACGTACTTAGCCTGGAGGATTCCAGTGACTATAACTTTTGTTTGTTCTTTGTATTTTATTTGCCTTCATTAAAAGAACTAACCCTTCACAAGTGGTTGCGTCCTCATTGTCGTGTCTGTTAAACGATCCTGAGACTTTCAGGGCGTTACAAAATATCCGACCTTAATAACACTAACTGTCTCCCGGTCGATAACAGACATGGCAACACTTGATGATGTGCTGGCTGCTTTAGCGGCCATGCAAGTTGAAGTGGCTGCCTCTAGGCAAGAAACAGCCGATGTAAAAGCCAGACTGGATGCTATCCAATTGGACCCGCTCACGCCCAGCACCTCCCTCACGAACCAGACCCCTGCGGTAGTAGTGGAAATGCCGGTAGCCATCCCCTTGGCAACACCAGAGAGGTACAGTGGGGATCCTAACACAGTGCAGGTATTCCTCACACAAGTGGCGCTACATTTATCGTGCAAACCAAAGGCGTTCCCCACGAGTCAGGCTCGTGTGGCTTTCCTTATATCCTATTTGGCTGGAAACGCGGCACAATGGGCCGTACCTCTGGTGAGCAGGGACGACCCCCTCTTATGTGATTGGGGTGCTTTTCGCGAGGAATTCCTGAAGGTATTCGACAGAAGGGCTGACTCGTACACGGCGGACCGTGAAATGCTTGAGTTGAGACAGGGATCCAACGACCTGGTGCAGTATCTCAACGCGTTCCGAAGGCTGGTTGCGGAAACCAAGTGGCCTGTTGCTAAACAGACGGCGCTCTTCCATCAAGGGCTGTGCGATGAGCTCAAGGACGCCGTGGCTCATATTGACCCTCAACCCAAGACATGTGAGGGCCTTATCAACCTGGTATTACGGCTGGAACATAGGCTAAGTGAAAGAAAGGGGGATCATGGGAGAAAAGGAAAATCCCTTCCATCCTATGTGACGGTGGGAAGTCCTGAAACTTCCACCGCATCCAAGGGAGAACCCATGGACATCAGCGCAATACGAGCGAGCCTCACATCCACGGAGAAAGAGTCACGCCGTAAACAAGGATTGTGCCTATATTGTGGCAAAAAAGGCCACTACGTACGTGAATGCCCTGCCAAACCGAAGACGTCACGTTATCGGGCCAACCGGTCGGTAACAGCCGTGGTGGACATACCGGCGGAAAACTAGAGGACTCCAAGACCAGAGAAGGGGCATCTCGGAGTCACTCATCCATCCCTTCACTTTCCAACTCGGTCACTAAGGGACAACGACACCTGTTTATCACGGTGCACGTGGGAGTGCATGACCAGTGGATACCCGTTGTGGCCATGGTGGATTCAGGGGCCACTGGCATGTTTATGGACCACAACGAGGCATGCAGGCTAGGGCTAGTTCTTCTTCCCAAAGCAGTACCCGAAGACGTCTATGCGGTAGACGGAAGGCGATTGGTCACGGGGCCCATCGGACAGCACACGGGGGTCCTTCCGATGAGATATGGGAGGAACCATTTGGAACAAATCGATTTTAACATCATCCGAGCACCCCAATATGGCGTCATATTGGGATTGCCGTGGCTACAGAAACACAACCCCTTTGTGGATTGGCCAACACATCGCATCGAAATGACGTCACCGTATTGCATCCTGCATTATGGAATAAGAACGGAATCCCTTGACGCAGATGAGAGCGGGAGTCAGACGGTGGCTACAGCGGCAGAAAAAGATGTGGCTCTCCCCCAGGCTTATCACAGTTTTGAGGATGTATTTGATGAGGTGAAGGCGGAAGTGCTACCACCACATAGACAGTTTGACTGCCAGATCGACCTGGTGCCAGGGGCCAGCGTTCCCAGCGGCAGGCTGTATGCCCTGACGGAGCCTGAAAACGTGCATCTCCGGGGGTACCTGGATAAACTCCTCAAGCTAGGATTCATCCGCCCGTCCAAGTCTCCGGCCGCCTCGCCACTCTTCTTCATCCCGAAGGCTAATGGGGAGCTGAGAGCCTGTGTGGACTTTAGGGCATTGAATGCGATAACCATAAAAAATCGGTACCCCTTGCCTCTCATCAGTGTACTTCTGGAACAGGTCAAGAAAGCTCGTATCTACACCAAGTTGGATTTGAAAGGGGCATACCATCTGGTGCGCATGAGGGACGGAGACGAGTGGAAGACCGCCTTTAAGACCAGGTTCGGCCTTTTTGAGTACCTCGTCATGCCGTTCGGTCTGTGCAACGCCCCGGCAGCCTTTCAGTACTTTTTGAATGAGGTATTCAGAGAGGAGTTGGATATCTACGTGGTCGTATATATCGACGACATCCTCATCTATTCGTCCAGTGTGGAGGAGCACGTACACCACGTCAAAGCTGTGCTCCAAAAGCTGAGGGAAAACATGCTGTTTTGTAAACTCAGCAAGTGTGACTTCCACGTCACATCCGTGGAATTCCTCGGAGTGATGCTGAGTCCAGAGGGACAGGAGATGGCAGAACGAAAGATCAAGGCGGTGAAAGAATGGCCGGTGCCCCAAAGCGTGAAGGACGTCCAAAGTTTCATTGGCTTCGCCAACTTTTACAGGCGGTTTATAGATGGATTTTCAGGAGTGGTGGCCCCAATCACACAGCTACTGAGGAAGTCCAAGGAGTTTGTCTGGTCCCCTGAAGCGAACAGAGCCTTTGAGGCCCTGAAAAGCGCCTTTGGTAAGGCGCCGGTGTTGGCTCACCCCGATCCGGATCTCCCCTACGTGGTGGAAGCGGACGCGTCGGATGTGGCGCTGGGGGCTATCTTGTCCCAACGCAACCACGACACAGGGGTGCTTCATCCCGTTGCGTACATGTCCCGCAAACTCAACGACGCCGAACGCAACTACCATATTGCGGAGAAGGAGCTTCTCGCAATCAAGGACGCCTTCACCGAATGGAGGCATTGGTTGATGGGGGCAAGACATGTGGTATCGGTGTACACGGACCATCGGAACCTACAGTTCATGACGGCCACTAGACACCTTTCTCCCAGGCAGCTGCGGTGGATGATCTTCTTTGCGGGGTTCAACTTCCGCATCACATATCGGCCGGGGACGGAAAACCGGAAGGCGGACACCCTGTCCCGTCAATCTGCAGTTAAGGAACCATTGCCTGCAACCGAGCGTTCCATCATTTCCCCGAGGATGGTATTGGGGGTTATCCAACCGGATACTTTCCTGAGGGGAATAAAGAGAGGGATCAGGTCATTCGCATGGCGGAGGTGGCTCCTCAGTCACAGAGAATGGCAGCTGAAGGACGGGATACCCCTGAAGGGCAGGTGCCTATTGATACCCACGCCTAGGCTAAGGAAACAAGCATTCATCTGGTGCCATGACTCTCCATGCGCAGGTCATTTGGGCTTTGAAAAAACGGTGGCTAGCATGGAACGGCATTTCTGGTGGCCAACCATGAGAGTGGATGTCAGGAGGTGGGGACAGGAGTGTCCTACGTGTGCTACCATGAAGGCCGACCATGGCCGAACCCAAGGGCTCTTACATCCACTTCCGACCCCGGATAGACCATGGGATAGCATATCACTGGACTTCGTGGTGGGCCTACCGGTAGACCAGGGGATGACGGCAATACTGGTGGTGGTGGATTACTTGACGAAAATGGGGCACTTCATCCCCTGCAAGAGAGTCCCTACGGCCGGGGAATTGGCGTCACTACTCCTAAAGAATGTGGTACGACTGCATGGATTACCTGGGGTGATCGTGTCGGACCGGGGGGTCGCAGTTTACTGCGCAATTCTGGAAGACTTGGTGCACTGCGCTGCATGTTAAGACCGCCCTGTCCACCAGCTACCACCCTCAAACGGACGGCCAAACCGAGCGCCTGAACCAAACGCTCAAACAGTATCTGCGATGTTTTGTGGACCAGGGCAGGGAAGAATGGGTCGACTTGCTATGGGTTGCAGAGATAGCCTATAACAACGCCACTCACAGCTCCACACAGTCATCTCCGTTCTATAGCAACTATGGCCAACATCCCAGGTTCTTGCCATTTCTACATCCGTTCAGAGAGGACAGGATTCCCGCCACAGCGGACAGGGTGGCACACATAAAAGACACGTTGATGCGCTCAAGGGCTGTCCTAATAGAGGCCAAGAGAAGATACAAGGCTGCGGCAGATAGGAAGAGAAGGCCCGGGCCACTGTACCGCACTGGAGACTACGTCTGGATATCCACAAGAAACATGAGGTTTCGAAAGAACAGTGTGTTCCATCCCAAGTACATGGGCCCCTATCGAATTACCAAGTGTATGGGTCCCGTGAACGTGAAGGTGTGCTTGCCCCAGTCATTGCGGATACACCCTGTCTTTCATGTATCATTGCTCAAACCAGCACCCTCCAAGCCGTCTGGGACACCTAGGCCGGTATGCGTGGAGTCGGAGGTGGAGTATGAAGTGTCGGGCATACGGGCGTCCAAATGGCGCAGGGGGAAGCTGTGGTACCTGGTTGCGTGGAAAGGCTATGGCCCGGAGGAGCATTCATGGGAACCGGCTGAAGGGGTTCATGCTCCGCGCTTGGTCTCCTTGTTCCATCGGCGTTTTCCTGCCAGCGCTGGACCCGTGGGGAGCCGCTGAGAGGGAGGATGTACTGTCAAGAATTCCTGTCATACAAGGGAAACACGCCCTTATGTAAACAGGAGAGCTGTTACATAACTCAAGGGAAACACGCCCTTATGTAAACAGGAGAGCTGTTACATAACTCAAGGGAAACACGCCCTTATGTAAACAGGAGAGCTGTTACATAACTCAAGGAAAACACGCCCTATAAAGGGAGGAACCGGGAGGTACAAGGCTGTCGGATATTGTGTTTACACCGACGTACCTGCTTCGTGAAGAGCAGTGTTCCGGAGTGGTGCTCCAGTAAGGCAAGAACGGAGGTAGGTCGAGTCGTTACTCCCTGGGCCGTGTCTTGCCCCATCGTCACCTGTGAAGGACCCGGAAGCTCTACTGGTCAACCATTGAGCTTCGCTTTTTGACTCGGCTGAGTCCAAGCGCAGTGGCGCTTTTGCTGGTTGGAGTCGTAACTCCCAGCCCGACCAGAGACACAGGGACTGCCAGCTGTAACGCACACCAGGAGGTGTTTGCCGCGTTACAGACTCGGAAGTCCACAGGATCGATCGAGCGGCTGCTCCCTTCAGGTAGAGACCCCGGCTGGGTGTTTCCCTGACTCCTCGATTCTCCCCAACACTCTTCGTGCCCCTCACAGCCTACCGATTGGCATTGTCGGCCATTTCATTTTCGCCCTCTGTTGGCATACGCCGGGATCGGCGTATATGCAGAGGACGGTTAGGACCATCCGTGCTGTGGGCTGGTAACGTACTTAGCCTGGAGGATTCCAGTGACTATAACTTTTGTTTGTTCTTTGTATTTTATTTGCCTTCATTAAAAGAACTAACCCTTCACAAGTGGTTGCGTCCTCATTGTCGTGTCTGTTAAACGATCCTGAGACGTTCAGGGCGTTACAACAACAAGATTAATCAGAGACACTGTAAAGTTTAAAATGTTTATTTTTAACTACGTGCTCCAAGGTGCAGTACTTTGGCTAATATAAGCAGACAAATGATTAAAAACAAAACCATCAGTATTGTTACAATACCATAGAAAATGAAGGGAGAAATCATATTACAAATGATAGTGGAAAACAACCACAGCACTTGATTGTAAACCAGGCAAGGACCACCAGCCGGTTGAATCAATAAAGGATTTGTAACTGTATGCATCTCGATGGCAATGTCAGGCCTGTTGGTATTTGCCGGAGCCAAAACAGAATTTTTCAGCATTGCTGGACAAGAGACCGCTGGAGTCATACTAAGAAGTATCGGCCACTCATTGTAGTTTGACATTGTCAATGGAGATGTACCTGTTATCCTTGCGACCAGGAAGTGGAGGTAAAATGACTGTTCTTGTACCCTGCACGCCAAGCACTGGAACTAGAGCACAATAAGAGGGGCCGAACTCCTTCTTGTTCACCTTCTCACGGACCAGGTCACCAACTTGAGGTAGCCAGCCAACTACCGGAATTTGAAGCGCAGCATCAGTTGTGGAGGGCAAGTGTTCCTTTGCAAGACTGTCTCAGGTCTCTTGTAGATTCTGTAATACAGTAGAATGATCATCTACGTCAAAGGGTGCGGCTGACGCCGCCATGTCTAGACCATCAAGATCTGGGACAAACATCTTTATGTCAAAGAGCATTTCGTATGGGGTCTGCCCACCCAGAGACTTTCTAGGGAGATTATTAAGTGCACGTTGAACGCTATACAAATGGGCAAACCAATTTCTGCCAGTACCTAAAACCCTAGCTGTCAGAGATTGCTTTAAGTCACGGTTCATTCGCTCCACAACACTATTGCCCTCAGGCCGGTATGGAGACGAAAATTTGACTTGGACCCCCAAAGATCTCATGGCATCTTTGTACGCCTTAGAGGCGAACGCAGGACCTTGGTCAGAATGAAGGGCAACACATGCAAAAATTCCCACAAAGACACGCAAATCCCTGATGACAGTTTGAGCATCAGCACTCCGTTGTGGCCAGACCCATAGAAAACGTGTGCATGAATCCACTGCAACTAAGATGTACTTATACGCAGTATCAGAGGAGAAAGGACCGCAGTGATCTAAATAAACACACCCAAGTGGTTTATTAGATAAGTACAACTGTGTTTGATGTGGACGCGCAGCAGTCGAAGGCTTGATCTGCTGGCAGATGTCACAATTAAGAACATAAGCAGGAGTCTGTTTATACAATCCGCGTCACCAGTAACATTGTTGTAAGAGAGTAACGGTCGCCGAAATGCCGGCATGGGCAGAAGCCATACCTTCGTGAGCTACTATTATCAAGGAAAGTCTGCAGACCGCGTTGGGAATCAATCTGTCAGAGTCGTTAATTCTCACATAGGGAACTTTATCAGGACTCAAATGATAAGAGTATTTATAAGGGAAACCCAGAGGGTAATTATCACCCTTCTCTGTCGCAGCAATCGCTGCCAAGATGTTATCATCAATTTTACTTTTGGATCTTGTAACTGCTGCTACTAGATATGTTGCCACTGCTGTTTTCGCTGCTTCGTCAGCTAAGCTGTTTCCGACAGCGTGGACACCTACTCGCTGGTGCCCTAGAGTACGAATTACATTCACGAGAGGCAGATTCTGTTTAAGTTCTGCGACTCAAACCCAAAGCTTTTTATGCTTGATTGTGCTACCTTTGGAATCACGATACTCATTTTAAGACCAAAAGAATGAATTGCCGTTGAAAGACTGAACACAGTAAAAAGAGTCACTCACTATAACAGTAGTAACTCGAGGATCAGCAAACTCCAGTGCAAGCACCCGAGCACGAAGCTCTGCCATCTGGGAGGTACAATCATCCAATGTCTGCGTGTGCACAACATCAGATTTGAATTCACCATTCACGAAAATACCAGCCACTATTGCGCAGGCCGCCGAATAAGCATGCTTAGAATCTGTCGCCGGTTGCGCCGTACCGTCAGTGTAAATGATACAATGGTAATCCTCAAGCGGACGCAAGGAAAGAGGAGTTGGATAAACAAATTCATACTGCAAATACTCCTGAGTCTGCAACGAGGCATCAAAGATGTAAGTGACATCCGGTGATGTCAAAGAAGTTCGCCACTGTATCCAACGCGAATGCAAAGCTTTAGAATTAGGAACACTGGCTTTCGTCACCGCCTCTAGGTCAGGATACGGTGTGACAACCAACATGCGTTTCCCTTGCGACAGCACTCTTTCAGAATCACCATCTGCACTGTAGTCAAAACTTTTTCGACAGTGGAAAAGCGCATTTCAACTGAAGTGTACAAGTGCGACTTGTAAGCAATGGGGACTGTGTCGCCCTCATTGAACGTTAAGTACATGAAACCCACTGTACCAGGCACAATTCTTATTACCAGGTTTGTGTGGTTATCACGCGTCAGTAAGTATTTAGAAGCAAGAAGATCAGCTTGCAAAGATTGCAGGATAGCTGAATGTTCTGGCAGCCGGCTTGATTTGGTAAAAGTAGGTTGTACCAAGAAATATAGCGGCTTGATACGCTGGGCATAATCGGGAATGTAAGTACGCCCGAAATTCAAAAAACCCAGCAAAGATTGTAGTTTTTTTCAGTGTTGTCGGCACATGCAAACATGCACACTTCGAGGAAGTGAGGTGCTAAACCTTGACCTTCGTTGTTGAGTTCATAGCCCAAAAACAACACTGTATACTCTGCAATGTGTGATTTTGCAAAGTTGAATTTGTAACCGAAGTCCGCAAACATAACATAACATGATGCGGTCAACGCGACACAGATGCGGCTATAATTCGTCGTCTGTGAGATAGATATCATCAACATATGAGTACGCATCAGGGTCAATGCTCTCTAACAGAGAGACTACACGAGTGGCAAAGACACCTGGACTGTTTTTCTAGCCCATGGCTAATCTTTTAAACTGTTTGTTTGCCGCCGGAAGTAAAGGCTGTCCATGGACTACTAATAGAGGACAGATTATGGCTATAAAAGCCATTGGAGATGTCAAGTGTGGTCTTAAACCTTTTTCTCACGAGACTATCAACGAGGGCAGAACTGTGGGTATTCTGTACGGCATAGGTCCGACAATGCCGGTAATCCAAAACCAGGTGGTACGACCCATCAGGTTTGGTTACAGTGAAAAGAGGATTATTCATGGGCGACACACGTTTCAATTACACCTTGATATTCCAATTGTTCAAGGATTTCTGCGACATGAGATCTAGCATCGCGGCGCATGGGAGATTGGGGTTGTGGCTGGGGCATAGACCGTAATGGAATCTCATGGCTTGGCAACAACTTATCCCACCCAACCTGAGTATGGTACAACGCAAGTACCTGAGCCCACTCTTCTGCAAAGTTCTGAGCCTGATCCTTCAGCACAGTGTGTGCAAAAGATGGGGAGGATTACCTTCTCCCCTCTAGGAGCAGCCAAAACAAAAGCTGGGGGCCAGTCTGCCTCTGCTAACAGAATATAAAGTAAGAACAGTGTCCACAAGGAACTTATTCACAAACAGTGTTGACAATTTTGGAGCAACAATTCAACTCCCAACCGATTTAATCCATAAGCCAAACAAAAGTATTTTGTTACTCTGGAGTACTTATTTATTCAGACAATAACAATTAATTGCATAATTCACAATAATATGAAAAATTATATTCTAGTTTTCAGGCACAAAGAAAAAAAGTGAAGAAAGTGAAAATAGAGCCCAGTGTGAATAGTAGTAGCCTATAAGGTGAAATAGGTGTAAAAAAGGTCTTTCTTTTTAAAAAACAATGAGGAGCATATAAACGTGTAACGAGTCTGTTTTGCTCTCCCTTTGTTGAGGTCGACGACGTTTCAACCCTCTCTGGGTACGGGGTCTCATCAGGACATAATCTGGGGACTACAAATAAACAAAGTGTGAGTGCCCTAATTACGCTAATTATGTAAGTGAATTTGGGACTCCAGTAATTCGTTGGCTTACCTAATTACGTTCAAATGGATTTTGAAAGATGATAGATGAACTATATCAGACGTAAATCTAAAAAATAGAAAAATGATGTATAAGGAATATATTCTTATCGATATATATATCTTTATGCTATCCCTGAAAACCGGGATTTATAAGAAATTATTCAGTACATAACCCAAATAGGACATCATCCTAAAAGGGGCTTAACACCATTCAGGTATATTTCCTAGGTGTTTGTCACACTATAGTGATCTTCATCCAACAATGCTTATCTCCGCTATTTATAATATGTATATCACTTACTTGGAGTATTTAATATCTCCACGTTCTCCGTTTAGACAATGGCAAGGCTTCCCAATATATAAGCGCTATTGTGCCCAATCTGTATGATGATCTATATAAGGACATTAAAATAAAGCATAATCGATAACTGAAGGTGTGCTAACCCGGTTTCCATTCTATTTGTGAAAAAATATATTACTCACAGGGCTGTTTTGAGGATCCAGGGTGGCCTCGAACTGTATTCAATATGTTAGTGATAATTCCCTAAAGAAAAAGAGGCCAAAAATTAAAAGCCAAGCCTTCACCTAATACAATAATATAGCTGAGGCCGTGCGTGTAAATTACTTACTTTTCCAAGGTAACGATTAGGGAAACCAATCTCCGAATGATTCAAGCATCCAAGTCGCCCGCACAAGTCGGCGAACGCTGACCCTGAAGGCGGAAGTATTTAAATCCGCCTGAAAGCCCGCCTGAGTGTAGGGGAGGAGCCGATTCTATTGGCGGCCATCTTAGAGAGGGGTATTGTACTTGTATCTTAAGGATAACCCCAAGACGGAGAGTGCTAATTCCAAACCGATTACTACGTATGCATCGAGGAAAAAAATGAATTATAAGGCAGACATCTTAGAGGGGTGCTTAATTAATCCGTCCTTCTATGTGATTTACTTGTCAAATGATAGACGATTAGTAATTCAAACGCCGGATGGTTCAAACATCCAAGTCATCGGCGCGAGTACGTGAACACTGACTCTGAAGGCGCAAATATTAATTCACCTAAAAGCCTGCCTATGTTCGGAGATAGAGCCGATTCAATCGTCAGACATCTTAAAAAAGGGGGTATTATACTCATATCCTTAAGAGCTACACGTTGGCCCCGGAACCGGAAGTGCTTAATTCCACCCGATTCCTGAGTGTGTGCTGAGGAGAAGTTGAATTATAAAGCGGCCATCTTGGAGGGGGTCTTAAGTAATCAGTCCTTTTATATGAGGAGGCTCATTTTTAAGGAAAGCGATATGAAAAATAAGGGGTGTGTGTGGTTACGGAATTCTGTGAGCACACAGTGCGCTCAAGGAGGAATAATTAGACCAATTGAAGGGTAGCACTCTGGAGTGGTAAAATACCCTGATTAAATTAATAATTAATAGACAACTGTGTCGGAGAGAGCAAAATAGACTAGTTGAGGGATCATCATACATGATTCATACACATGATGTTTAATCATACTTCAAATGGTGTAGCCAAAGATATATTAATGGTTCATTGCTTGCCACTGTATTAATCGATTCATGGCAACAAATCATTTTTTGGTCAAAATACAATTTACATTGGTATGATTTTGTGCGTGGGAAAACATCCCACGGGGACATCGATGAATCAAAACACTATAATCAAAATTCAATTGTAGTTGTAAACAATGACTATCGAAAAACTGACAATCTACCTTATGGAGTTCTAATATAGGCCCTACAATCTATTATTTCTAAGGGATAATGATGAAGACTAAGTACATTATCATGGCTTAAACTCTTTTCACTGTATATTGGTAGAGATCTAATATAGGTCACATAACCTTTCATTCCCAATAACAATTACTAAAAGCCGGGCACAATATCATGGGTGGAACTCTTTTCAATTGTATGTTAATGTAGACTGATGAATTTCCGCCATTCTTCTAGACTGTTAAGGCCCTGAGTTGTCGATTGACACTTATCGATCCATTTACATTCCAGTGTCTGTAACAGAATTGACATATCCCCTCCTCTGGGTGGCAGTTTAGCTTTTTCAATAACTTGCCACCTGATGTCATCAGGTGAGTGAGCCTTCTCCTTAAAATGCTCAACCAATGGGGCATTTTCAGTAGAACACCGTATTCTGCTACGGTGTTGGCAGATTCGATTTCTGACTGGTTGCGTAGTCTGTCCAATATAAATCAATTCACATGGACACCAAAGACTAGAACGTACTAAGAAGAAACATGTCCGCTCTGAGGTTCCGTATGACACGGGACCGCAGTTTTTGAGTGGTGACGAATATGGATGAGTTTGGTATCTATGAACCGCAAATGACGAGTATAGTGGATGTACGAAGTTTCGCTATGCAGCCACGTATGGTTCGCCTCATTTTTGGGTTCGTTCATCCGAACCCTCGGGTTCCATTTTAGATACAGCGTCCATTTTGTTTCTTGCCCTCAGGTAGCCAGCGAACGGGCTTCTTGTCCGCTTCGTGACCCTGGAGCTTTCAAGCTAGTACGAAGGACACGTGTTTCTTTGAGGTAACTTTTACGATGAGGGGAATGACACGAGTGAGGCAGATGGCCCCGCTCAAGGCCCATCTTGCCGCGCCGGTCTATTGTTTCAGCCACGCATACATTAGACACGAGGTCTTTGACCCCTCTATCGAGTTTCCTTTATTGCCCCTAACACTCTTTTCTAAACCTGTTGTGCATCCTCGTTCCTTCCTTAATGCTTTTATGGTTGGGAGGAAATGTGTTTATTGCGGAGGGAATATGTTTTTACAGTTGGGAACTGGCAAGACTGTTGTAATTATGTTCCGGCCTCCTGAAACATGAACGCGACCCTTTTGAAGTTTATTGTGGGAACCGAGTTGTAACCTTTGTTCGCCATACTGTGCTATGGCAAAAATGTGTATAAAAGGAGCGACCCACTTCTACGAATTTGAAGCAGTCTCCGAGAACCTACACGTTGTGTACTTCTTGTGACCTCTGTATCCCTGCAGTAAATAAACGCTGATCTCTGACGTCGCTGGAAGTGTCCCGTGTCTCTGTGTTTAGTACGCCAGAACAGGTAACCCACGAAGGTTTCAGGTGTTGTTCCCTGGCACCGCTGGGTCTTTAGAATAACCCAGTCCTTCAGTTGGTGCCCAACGTCGGGCGACATCAACGGTACCGGTCCAAAGCCCGACGATCGTGAGGAACTTCGTGTGAAATCTCCGAGGGAAGGTGCACCCCGCTTCATCGATCCAGTTGTCGAAATAAGTGGCCCGACGTCTTTTCCCGCGAAGATCCCCGCCTCCTGACGGCTGCGACGGACCGATGCCCTGACTGTCGACCTGTTTTGGCGCCTGGCGTAGTCCTTTGTACGGCGAGACGATCAACGGGCCTTCCTGGTGACGCCATTGTTCTTTCAGTTAAGTATTTGTGGGTCGCTCCCAGTGTTGCTTTGTTGTTTGCATGGTTCCATAGCATTCGTGGTTCTTAGTTGTTGGGTTTTATTTGACGATTGCAATTGCCAAAAACCGAGGGTCTTGCATTTTTGCGAGGACATCGTAATCCGATAGCCCTTGAAGTTTGTATACTCGGTTAGTGTGCACGATGCCTGGCCGTAGTACTTTGTTTGGGTTTCTTAAATGTTGCAGCATGGATTCCCGGCTGGAGGATTCATGTCCGATACCTCCGGCTGGAACTCCGCTTTACGAGCTCTATAGTCGCCATGGCGTGGGTCCTATCGTATATAATGCATATTGGGTTCGTTACACTAAAAAGGATGGTGTCCTTAGTTGGCCACCTCATGGTAGTTTCGAGACTGCCATTTTAGATAACTTGGAAGCTAAATTATTTAAAAGGAAAGCTAGGCCGGCCATGTTTGATTCCTTCCGGTTATGGCGGAAAGAGGCCAAACAGAAAGAAATCAAACAGAATAAGAAAAATAAACGAGAAGGTGTTATTACGGTGATGCTCAATGCAGAACAATATCAGTTAGATAAAGATGAGAAAGAGCAGGAAGTTAGTGCTCGGCTTCACCACATGGCAGTGGACAAATGTTATCCGGCGCTACCTTCTACGACCGATAAGACAGGAGAAGAATCGGTGGAAGATTCGCTTTTGTCTTATCTGATGAAATCGCCACCTCCCTATGCTCCTGATGTTATGGGTCCCGTTCGTCCACCTCTTCCTCAACCCGCTGATTTGGCGGCTGCTGGTCAGCCCGCCGTTCCTCCCGTACTCCCGAATCCCCTTGGGCCACAGATCGTACATCCTTTTGTCCCGGCTTCTCTCCCTACTGCGCCTTTCCAAGTTCCTCCTCAGCCTGTCGTTCCCGCTACTCCTGCTGCTGCGTCTATTTCTACCGTTTCCACCCCTATGGCTGCTACGCCTGCATCTTCGTCTTCTTCTCCTTCTGTTCGTAGTCGTCTCTTGACTGCTGTTGTTTCTCTTTATTCTCCGCTCTTTGGGCCGATACTTGGTTCGACTCTTTCAGATGTTGCTCAAAGACGCAGCCAGCTTCCTGATGGTAGGGAACGTGAATCGTTGGTGAAAACTGCACGTAGGTGGATTCGTAACCCTGTTAAATACACCCCACGTGTAGTGTTCGAAACGTTTTCTCAGTTTAATGTGCCCACGCAACGGTTTGTGTTCGAAGAATTGTGTAAATCATTGAAAGAGGAGTGGGACGATGATATAGCTAATGATATACCACCTGAGGTTTCCGAGCTACAGCTTCGGTTTGCCACGGGTGTCATTGTAGGTGACAAAGTTCGAGAGGCTCTGGAACGCTTGTTATCCTTTCGATGTACAGTGCAACCGCGTGCGCTGTTTAAGGACGCGACCGCGGAATGGATGGCACAACCTGGCCAATATCCTATGCGGGAAGTTCCCCCGGTATGGATGCCAGGTGACGCTGCTGCTAACCCTCCTGTCCCAGGCCATTTCCAGAGAGTGTGGATACACCTCCCTTGGAAGCGATCGGAAGTTTTGCAAGTGAAGCAATCCCTACCTGATCCCCGTAAGAATCCTGCAGGGTACTATAAAGAACTGTCCCAATTGGTGGATGCTACTGTTATGAACCTAGCCGATGTTGATATGTTGTTTGGCAATGTGGTGCCTCAGCCGATTTGGGCGAAAATTCGTCACGAGAATCACGTAGCCGAGTTAGGCGGTGACTAGGCTGCCCTTACAGCGGCAGATGCCCGGCAGGTCGGTGGGGCTAAACCCGAACAGATTATTGTGGCTTTGCCCCAGCGGATAATTACCCTCATGAAAACGCTTATGCCTGAGATGCGCATAAATTGGGACAAATTATCGGCGTGCAGGCAAAAGAGAGATGAAAGTGTTTCCGATTTCTTTACGAGATTTGAGGAAGCGTTCATTGACCATAGTGGTCAGGACATGGGTTCCGAGGGTGGTCAGCGGCTGTTCGTTGATAAGTTTGTATCGAATTTGTTGCCCGACCTTAGCAACAAGTTGAAGAATTCTGAGAGTGCGTGGGCTGTTTCTACCACTGCCCAAATATTGGCTACGGCCCAATATTATGAGAATAGAGAAAAGGAGGAAAGTGAGCGTGCAGAAAAGAAAACGAAGGATCTCAAAACTAAGGTCTTGTTGCAGCAAGCCTACCCACCGCGTCCGAATTTTAGTGATACACAGCAGCCAAACAGATCGCAATCACAGTTCTCTAGATCACAGCCGCGAAATGTTTCGCCTGCGCCTCGCTTTGTGCTGGGATATAATCAGTGCGCGTATTGTCGTGGGGAAGGCCATTTGAAGTTTGATTGTCCGGTTCTCCATGACAGGGCCAATGGCGTATCGGCTCGGGGAGGACGTAGCGGTCCTCAACAGGTTTCTCGTGGTAGAGGTCGCGGAGTTACCCAGAATCAGGCCGAACGCTTTGCGACGTCTTCGGATTCGCAAAATTGTTTCGATCGGCGCGAACAATCGTCCGGTCGGTCTGCACAGTATCATGTGGATGACTGTTATGTCGAGTGTCATGTTGATGCGGACGGTATCTACTAGGACAGCCATAGACAAAGGAAGGGAGAAGTATCAGTTCCGGTTGATCAGAGAGGGCCATATGTTGCAGTAGCCACTATGGGCGTTGTTGAGCCTTTTCTGTTGGACACTGGTGCAGCGAAAAGTTCCATCATGCATTCAAAACTCCCTGGCGCGCCTTTGTCTGGCTTAACGAATGTTTCCGTTGGATTTTCTGGCGCCCCCGTTAGCAATCCAGTTTCTAGCCCTTTGCCCCTTACAATTGGGTCTCATGAGCTGGAAGCTCCTTTGATTTTGACTACTGGTTGTGGTGAGAATCTTTTGGGTTTAGATTTGTTGAAAAGGTTACATGCGACTTTGTACTGTTCTCCTACGGGTGTGGAGCTCACGTTGGGTAAGAGCGTGATTTCCCCTATGTATTTATCGATCGACAAGCTCCCATCGGAATTGAGATCTCTTCCAGACTCTTTGTGGGCGACAGGTCCCAATGACGTGGGCCTGTTGGATATACCACCTTATGTTGTCCACCTAAAAGTTGGTGCGCGTTTGCCACGTATACCTCAGTATCGTATTTCCCTTGATGGTGAAAGGGCACTATTAGCGATCATTTATGATTTGATCGGCAAAGATGTTATTGAGGAGACGCGAGGTAATGTGTGCAATAGTCCCGTGTTGCCTATTCTGAAACGAACGGATCCCTCCAAGCCTCCCGTGTATCGTCTAGTTATCGACTTACGGGAGGTGAATAAAGTAGTTGTTCCGCAATTTCCTGTGGTGCCAGACATTACAGCTTTACTGACTCTGATTCCAGCCACTGCATCATGGTTCTCGGTCATCGATCTGAAGAATGCGTTCTTTAGCATTCCAATTGCTGAGGAAAGCAGAGATTTGTTTGGTTTCTCATTAGGTGGTCGTAGCTTCAGATTCAAACGCGCTCCACAGGGCTACTGTGAGAGTCCATCAATCTACAGTCAAGCTCTTAAGAGTCAGCTTGATGCGTTTGTGTTACCGGCTGGTGCAGCCTTGATTCAGTACGTTGATGATCTGTTAGTTGCTGCTGACACTGAACAGCTCTGTAGAGCCACTACAGTGTCTTTGTTACAGCATCTCTGTGCTTTACATCATAAAGTGTCACCTTCCAAACTACAATATTGTTGTCAAGAAGTTACCTATCTCGGTCACTTATTGTCAAAGGCGGGAAGAAGGTTGACCCCTGAACGAATTGCAGCAATTGCTCGAATGCCTGTGCCAGCAACTCAGAGAGATGTGCGTGCCTTTTTAGGTATCACGTCATACTGCAGACAGTGGATCCCGAATTTTTCACTGTTAGCGAAGCCATTGGTAGCTCTCACGTGCAAGGACGTTTCAACTCCTTTGCCTTGGACGGAGGAATGTCAGAAAAGTTTTTCTGAATTACGTGATGCGCTGTGTTCGGCTCCTGTGTTAGGTACTCCTGATTACAGTAAGCCTTTCACATTATACGTCCATGAGAGGGACGGTTGCGCGTTGAGTGTCTTAACGCAACAATTTGGTGATAAGCAGCGTCCGTGTGCATATTTTTCCTCGACCTTAGACCCGGTGGCTAGAGCGTTGCCAAGTTGCTTAAGGGCGACAGCGGCAGCTGCGGCGTCTATTCGGCAGTCCGCAGGTCTGGTCATGGACAATATGCTCATAGTAATGGTTCCGCATGCAGTTGATACTCTCTTGAATCGGACAAAGACTCAACATCTGACGAGTGCAAGGTTGTCTGGGTACGAGCTGACCCTTTTGGCAAGTCACGTACAGATCAAGCGTTGTAATGTACTGAATCCGGCGACATTGTTGCCGATTAATATGGAATCAGATGATGTGCTACCACATGATTGTTATTTACGGACTGAGGAAGAAACAAAAGGTCGTGTGGACCTGAAAAACACTCCTTTGTCAGATCCTGATGGTACTTTGTATGTGGATGGCTCTTGCTTCAAGTTGCCGAATGGTGATGTGACGACTGCGTATGCTGTAGTGACGTTGAGTACGGTTGTGGAAACTGCAAGATTGAACCAGAATTCCGCGCAAGCGGCAGAGTTAATTGCATTGACAAGAGCGTGTGTTTTGTCGAAGGGAAAGCGAGTGAATGTGTTTACCGACAGTCAGTATGCGTTTGGTGTTGCGCACAATTTTGGAAGATTGTGGAGAGAAAGAGGATTTATGACATCGCATGGTACGAAGATCCAACACGGGCATCTCGTGAATGATCTTTTGGATGCACTCACATTGCCTAAACAAGTGGCGATCGTCAAATGTAGTGCACATCGGAAAGTGACGGATGATGTTGGTCGTGGTAATGCATTTGCGGATGAGATTGCTAAAGAAACGGCTAAGAATCTTGCGACTCGAATGTATGTCACGAGTTCAGTAAGGTGGCCGGCGGAGACTGGTATGTGTGAAAATACTGTTGAAAGTGTGAAAGAAATTCAGAATGAAGCTACTGAAGCTGAGAAGACCAAGTGGAAAGAAAGTACAGGGAAATTGGATATGCATGGATGTTGGGTTGACCTGACGGAATGTCAGAGGTGGA
The DNA here is from genome assembly GCF_964204655.1 of Triturus cristatus. Lineage (NCBI taxonomy): Eukaryota > Metazoa > Chordata > Amphibia > Caudata > Salamandridae > Triturus > Triturus cristatus. The sequence goes on from NC_140593.1 coordinate 431,152,546, forward strand.
TGTTACCGGATGCGTATGTATTAGCTGTTGTGACGATGGCTCATGGGTTGTCACATATTAGTGCGAAAGGAATATGTAAGTTCTTGTCTCCTGTATGGAGGAATGATGGTATCGCTAAGTGTGCCGAAAGAGTGGTTAAGAATTGTATGGTGTGTTTGATGCATAATCCCGGAAAAGGCACCCCCACTCCACCTGGTCATTTCGCTCCTCCTGCTTGTCCCTTTGAGGTTATCCAGCTGGACTTCATCCATATGGAGAGATGCAATAATCTGAAGTATGTTTTAGTTGTGGTTTGCGCGTTCTCCAGATGGATTGAGGCCTATCCTCTTAAGGATAATACTGCCCTGTCCACAGCAAAAATCCTGCTGAAGGAATACTTTCCTCGGTACGGAATGCCCCGGATTGTATGGTCGGATAATGGGAGTGAGTTTGTGGGAAGTGTAATGCAGAGTGTGTGTAAGGGCCTTGGAATTCGTCAGAAATTCCACAGTGCTAATCATCCTCAGGCAGCGGGTTTGGTTGAAGGGTACAATGGTACCCTGAAGCTGAAACTTGCCAAGATTCAAGCTACGACTGGTCTGTCATGGCCTGATGCCTTGCCTCTGGCTCTCCTATCGACCAGAGCGACTGTACACTCTCGAGTAGGGTTTAGCCCATATGAGATTGTGTTCGGTCGCCCTGCGAATATTTGGGGAGTCCCGAGACCTAGGGCTTTTGATAGTCTTGAATATCCAATGTTGATCGATTACTTGCATGATTTGACCACTAAACTACGGTTAATTCACCAACAGGTCTTTGAAGCTCTACCAGCGCAGACAGAGGGTCCTGGACACCAGCTTCGGCCAGGAGATTGGGTGGTTACCCGAAACTTTGGTCGAAAGCGTAATTTGGAGCCAAGATTCGTCGGACCCCACCAAGTCTTGTTGACGACGAGGACAGCGGTTCGACTGGCGGGCCGGAAAAATTGGGTTCATGCCAGCCACACAAAGAAGGTACCGATCCCCTTACCAACCGACTGTTGGGTGAGAACTGGGATTTCGGCCGCAGAAACTGAGACTCCTTTGCGCTTTGTGCCATTTAGCGACGCTCACCCTGTGGAGGAGGATTCGTCATTGTCAGATCCACAGGTGGAGTCATTAGTAGCAGAGAACCCAAGGTCCGACTCGTCATCTGTTTCATTGAACACTGTTGCGCCATCTGAACAATTGTTCGTAGAGCAAACTCGACCTGGAAGAAGTCGATACTTTCTTCGTTCAAGGACTAATAAAAATTGACAGTATAGTGGTCTTTAAGGTTACGAATATTATGAACAATTACATCCTTTCTTTCTGAGTTTTTTTGTGCTTTCCACTGCTAAGAGACTTGTAATAAATCGAGGAAACCCCGCCATCCGGGTCACCGTAGGGCCGTGCGGGTACTTCTTTCTGTTTAGCAGGTTTCTGACGTTAGGTTGGTTACTTTTGTCGATCTCTGGGATCTCCTGGGGATTGATAATCGCTACTCAGAACGAAGTGCGTCAAGTACGTCACGGACGGTTTGTAGAGGATGGCATTCTCTAAGCTAGTGGACGAAGAAAGGGTGTCAGCGCAGAGATCAGAGTTATGGAGGGTTGTACAAACAAAATGTTTTCTGTTTCAGGTGTTTCTATTGTTCCTAACTGTATCTATGTTATTGGTGGGTGGAGTATATTTCGGAGTATCACAATTCTTTCCTTCTGTTTCACCTACTTTTTCTCCTGACTCAAGTTCCCTCACCACTGTCTCTCCACATTCCTTTCATCCTTTGCCTCAACATGAGCAGGTTAGACGTGCGGAATTCATGAATAATTCCTTTATTCAGCTCCTACATCAGCATCAGCTGGTGGTAAATACTACCAATTGCTGGGTATGTGGGTTAATGCCACACACTATGGATAGGGGTATTCCGTATTTGGTCCTTCCATACAGCTCCCAGGGTTCAGCTCGAGCATTCCAAACTATGTTTCGCAGTGCACTAGATTCCTACCCCAGTCGAGAGCCACGGTCTGTCAACTTCGGTCCTGGGCCGTACCACAAGCCTTTGGCGATAGCCATAGCAGATCTGGATAGAGATGTTATTGATGCATCACTCATTCCAGATGAAGAAGTGCAGGCCTATAAGGATCTGAGCGAGACTGAGTATAGTACGTCAGTGGGTGCTAGACAACTTAAGAGCTCGTCTGCAATATGGATTGTACCGCACCTTGGAAATTTCTGCTTGCAGGGTTTGGGTCGAAATCCGAGAGCACAACTTGGGAACAGTGCTTGCACTGAAACGTATGTCCTACCGATGCTCTCCTCCCCTGTTTTTCTGACTGCTAAGGGCACCTATTTTGTGTGTTATGAACGCGCATATACATGGTTACCCCGCGATTTTTCGGGTACCTGTTATATTGCGAATCTTTTGCCTCCAACCTTCACAGTTGCTTCGGACTACCACAAAACTAGAGTCATGAGAGGCGTTATTAGCAAAGAGGATACTGCTGGTCAAGAAGCAGGAGACTTCTTTAAGGGTTTCTTGCCGTTTTGGGGACCTATGGTTAATAGTAGGAACCTGAGACAGTTGACCCGTGTGGTAGAGTCGACTGCTAATATTACTGCAAATGCCCTTGGTAATCTAACAGCTGAACTACAGGCGGATAGACTCATGACGCTGCAGAACCGTATGGTTCTAGACGTTGTTCTCGCAGATAGAGGGGGCGTATGTAAAATTATCCATTCGAGTTGTTGCATTTTTATTCCTGACAATGCTCCAACTGTTTATCAAGCCATCTCGAAGTTGCACAAGATTTCCGAGTCCATACACGTGGACGAAGGTAATTGGACGCTCCTAGGATGGTTTTGGGGCCTGATGTCAACCTGGGGTTGGAAGATTCTAATGATCATAGGGGCTGTTGTAGCGTTTCTGTTCACGTGTTGTCTTTGTGTGCAGTGTGGTCCTGCCTTATGTGGCCTATGCGCTGCGACGTGTATAAGGCGGCCATCTGTTACCAAGGAGACATTGATGAATAGAATGATGTTCCAGCAGCATCTGAACGATCTGATGAATATTGATATAGATTCCGATCTTGACTAGTGCTTGCCTACATGAGGGCAAAAGGAGCGTCTGAGGTTCCGTATGACACGGGACCGCAGTTTTTGAGTGGTGACGAATATGGATGAGTTTGGTATCTATGAACCGCAAATGACGAGTATAGTGGATGTACGAAGTTTCGCTATGCAGCCACGTATGGTTCGCCTCATTTTTGGGTTCGTTCATCCGAACCCTCGGGTTCCATTTTAGATACAGCGTCCATTTTGTTTCTTGCCCTCAGGTAGCCAGCGAACGGGCTTCTTGTCCGCTTCGTGACCCTGGAGCTTTCAAGCTAGTACGAAGGACACGTGTTTCTTTGAGGTAACTTTTACGATGAGGGGAATGACACGAGTGAGGCAGATGGCCCCGCTCAAGGCCCATCTTGCCGCGCCGGTCTATTGTTTCAGCCACGCATACATTAGACACGAGGTCTTTGACCCCTCTATCGAGTTTCCTTTATTGCCCCTAACACTCTTTTCTAAACCTGTTGTGCATCCTCGTTCCTTCCTTAATGCTTTTATGGTTGGGAGGAAATGTGTTTATTGCGGAGGGAATATGTTTTTACAGTTGGGAACTGGCAAGACTGTTGTAATTATGTTCCGGCCTCCTGAAACATGAACGCGACCCTTTTGAAGTTTATTGTGGGAACCGAGTTGTAACCTTTGTTCGCCATACTGTGCTATGGCAAAAATGTGTATAAAAGGAGCGACCCACTTCTACGAATTTGAAGCAGTCTCCGAGAACCTACACGTTGTGTACTTCTTGTGACCTCTGTATCCCTGCAGTAAATAAACGCTGATCTCTGACGTCGCTGGAAGTGTCCCGTGTCTCTGTGTTTAGTACGCCAGAACAGGTAACCCACGAAGGTTTCAGGTGTTGTTCCCTGGCACCGCTGGGTCTTTAGAATAACCCAGTCCTTCAGCACTGAATTGCATGCTCGCATGCTGACCGAGTACTTAAAAGCTGGAATCATTCCCCAAGGATTAATAGTGAGGAATGTCTCTGGGATATTTAGAGAAGACAATAGATTCAAAGGTGGTTTTTCCAATATCTCAGTGACTTGCTCCAGACACTGGATGGTATTAGGTATAGAAACAGCTTTGGAACACAGTAAACAAGAACTACTGGAAATAGAGAATTTGGATGTGATAGCTTAGAAGAGTCTAAGCTTGCATTGGAGAAATTGAATAAAACAATACATGAATTCAATTGTTTTGAATTAAAAAAGAAAGCCGACAAGGTACAGAAAGATATTGCAGCATACAGCAAAGAGAAAGCCTTCCCGTATTTACAAGAAAATTATTACAACCAACCTCAACAATACAAAAAAAGTGTTACGTGGGGCAGATATAGGAACAATAACCTAATAGGTTTTTCAGAATCTTCAGCAGGGTCCACTTCCTCAGACGACGCGGGAGAAGGCCCTAGTGGTTTACAACAACAGAAAAATCAACCACTTCCTCATACCTCCCTACAGCAGCCTTTTTTAGGGCAGGGCCAGAGGGGCAGAGGTACCAATCGGAACCAGCGAAGGAATTGGTACCAATTTGCAGGCGAAAGGCAAACTCGACGCCAATATTACACATGGGGTCCTCCGGGACAACAGCTGTAAAATCAATATATGTTAGAGATCAACTATATGAGCCTGTGATTGATGTAATTGACACGACTACTAGAAATCTAGACAACACTATCCCGGTCTTTAATTTGTCAGCACACCAACTTAGCATCAATGAATTATCACTATTGAACAAGGGCCTTTCGTATGTTCTAGCAGAGTCTACTGATTTTTTCAAATTGCAGACGGAGTTACATAGATTCTTTAGAACATTGAGACTAAAGGTGTTCTTCAGTGAGAGAGAAACAGCAGCCCCTGACCCAAATAAACTTCAGATGAGACCAAAATCCACATTTTTCCCACCTAATAGCATGATGCCTGCAGAGATTATGGCATTTGAAAAGGGAGTCCTTGCGGATATCCTGAAATTGAAAAATAAAAAAACTTTCACCCCCTTTAACATCTCCAAATTGGAACGTGAAGCCCTTAACACGTTGAAAAAGGATGAGTCTATCATTTTGAAACCAGCAGACAAGGGGGGTGGAATTGTTATTCAGGAGAGAAAAAACTATGAAGCTGAGATAATGAGACAACTAAGTAATCAGAATCATTATAAAAGACTACAAAGAGATCCTATTAGTCAAATTCAGGAATGTATACTTACAGTCACACAAAAAGGACTAGATGATGGCTTTCTAAATAAACATGAGTTTGAATATCTGAATGTGAAACCCCCAAGGACTCCGGTCCTATACACATTACCGAAAGTGCATAAGGACCTTGCTAATCCACCAGGCAGACCTATCCTTTCAGGTTGCGGATCGGTTCTAGAACCACTTGGCAACTACATAAACAGCTTTATTAAGGACTATGTACCAGAGTTACCTGCATATGTGCGAGACAGTACACATATGATCAACCTAATAGAGGGGATGGATTTTGACCCGAGAGAGGATACCTTAGTTACAATGGACATAGAGTCATTGTATACTAATATTCCGCAAGTAGAGAGCATGGAAGTCATTAAATCAGTTCTAAACACCCGTCCAGGTCCCGTACTAGTCCCTACAGATTTTGTGATTGATCTGCTCAAAATATCCCTGACAATGAACTACTTCAAGTTTAATAGCTCATTTTTTCAACAATGCTCAGGTACATCTATGGGCGCTATTTTTGCGCCAAATCTAGCAAATCTTTATGTCGGCGCGTTTGAGGAGAAGTATATCTATGACGCCTCCAACCCATTCACTAACCATGTTAGGTGTTGGAGGCGTTATATTGATGACATTTTCTTCATATGGAGGGGAAATGAAGGAGAGCTTGAATCATTCATCAAATATCTACATGAATGTCAAACATCTTTAAAGTTTACAATGAACTCTGATAAAGAGTCTATCCCCTTTTTGGACTTGAAAATCAGAAACAACAACAATCACTTAGATGTAACTCTATACCGTAAACCTACGGATAGAAATACCCTCCTACAATATAAGAGCTATCATCCTAGAGCCTTGAGAGATGGCCTCCCCTATGGACAATTTTTAAGGCTCAGAAGGAACTGTACGGAGAAAGCGGATTTCTTTAGAGAAGCAGACATTCTGAGTGCCAGACTTAAAGAGAGGGGCTATCCAAAAAGATTAATAAAAACCTCGATGAAACGCGCATGGTTTAGTCCTCGCGAGACACTTTTGGAAAAATCTGTAAAAAGACCATCACCCCAACTGGTATGTGTGACTACCTTCTGCCCCCTAAGTACACAGATTCAAAAGACCATAAAAAAACACTGGCTCACATTGAACACTCTCAACATCGGCCGTGAGCTGCCCATGTTTTCCTTTAGAAAAGGAAAAAACATACGAGACCATTTGGTCCATTCCGACACAAGCATCAAAGAAACGAAAAGTAGCCTCACGGAGCTTTGGTCATTACCACCTATAATTGGACATCATAAGTGCGGTAGTTGCACCGCATGTAAATTCACTAAGGAAACCAAGTCCTTCTCACATTCTAACATCAATTACATCTTGCGTGATTTTTCCAATTGCGCGACTTGTAATGTTATATACTGTATTTGGTGTCCATGTGAATTGATTTATATTGGACAGACTACGCAACCAGTCAGAAATCGAATCTGCCAACACCGTAGCAGAATACGGTGTTCTACTGAAAATGCCCCATTGGTTGAGCATTTTAAGGAGAAGGCTCACTCACCTGATGACATCAGGTGGCAAGTTATTGAAAAAGCTAAACTGCCACCCAGAGGAGGGGATATGTCAATTCTGTTACAGACACTGGAATGTAAATGGATCGATAAGTGTCAATCGACAACTCAGGGCCTTAACAGTCTAGAAGAATGGCGGAAATTCATCAGTCTACATTAACATACAATTGAAAAGAGTTCCACCCATGATATTGTGCCCGGCTTTTAGTAATTGTTATTGGGAATGAAAGGTTATGTGACCTATATTAAATCTCTACCAATATACAGTGAAAAGAGTTTAAGCCATGATAATGTACTTAGTCTTCATCATTATCCCTTAGAAATAATAGATTGTAGGGCCTATATTAGAACTCCATAAGGTAGATTGTCAGTTTTTCGATAGTCATTGTTTACAACTACAATTGAATTTTGATTATAGTGTTTTGATTCATCGATGTCCCCGTGGGATGTTTTCCCACGCACAAAATCATACCAATGTAAATTGTATTTTGACCAAAAAATGATTTGTTGCCATGAATCGATTAATACAGTGGCAAGCAATGAACCATTAATATATCTTTGGCTACACCATTTGAAGTATGATTAAACATCATGTGTATGAATCATGTATGATGATCCCTCAACTAGTCTATTTTGCTCTCTCCGACACAGTTGTCTATTAATGATTAATTTAATCAGGGTATTTTACCACTCCAGAGTGCTACCCTTCAATTGGTCTAATTATTCCTCCTTGAGCGCACTGTGTGCTCACAGAATTCCGTAACCACACACACCCCTTATTTTTCATATCGCTTTCCTTAAAAATGAGCCTCCTCATATAAAAGGACTGATTACTTAAGACCCCCTCCAAGATGGCCGCTTTATAATTCAATTTCTCCTCAGCACACACTCAGGAATCGGTGGAATTAAGCACTTCCGGTTCCGGGACCAACGTGTAGCTCTTAAGGATATGAGTATAATACCCCCTTTTTTAAGATGTCTGACGATTGAATCGGCTCTATCTCCGAACATAGGCAGGCTTTTAGGTGAATTAATATTTGCGCCTTCAGAGTCAGTGTTCACGTACTCGCGCAGATGACTTGGATGTTTGAACCATCCGGCGTTTGAATTACTAATCGTCTATCATTTGACAAGTAAATCACATAGAAGGACGGATTAATTAAGCACCCCTCTAAGATGTCTGCCTTATAATTCATTTTTTTCCTCGATGCATACGTAGTAATCGGTTTGGAATTAGCACTCTCCGTCTTGGGGTTATCCTTAAGATACAAGTACAATACCCCTTTTTAAGATGGCCGCCAATAGAATCGGCTCCTCCCCTACACTCAGGCGGGCTTTCAGGCGGATTTAAATACTTCCGCCTTCAGGGTCAGCGTTCACCGACTTGTGCGGGCGACTTGGATGCTTGAATCATTCGGAGATTGGTTTCCCTAATCGTTACCTTGGAAAAGTAAGTAATTTACACGCACGGCCTCAGCTATATTATTGTATTAGGTGAAGGCTTGGCTTTTAATTTTTGGCCTCATTTTCTTTAGGGAATTATCACTAACATATTGAATACAGTTCGAGGCCACCCTGGATCCTCAAAACAGCCCTGTGAGTACTATATTTTTTCACAAATAGAATGGAAACCGGGTTAGCACACCTTCAGTTATCGATTATGCTTTATTTTAATGTCCTTATATAGATCATCATACAGATTGGGCACAATAGCGCTTATATATTGGGAAGCCTTGCCATTGTCTAAACGGAGAACGTGGAGATATTAAATACTCCAAGTAAGTGATATACATATTATAAATAGCGGAGATAAGCATTGTTGGATGAAGATCACTATAGTGTGACAAACACCTAGGAAATATACCTGAATGGTGTTAAGCCCCTTTTAGGATGATGTCCTATTTGGGTTATGTACTGAATAATTTCTTATAAATCCCGGTTTTCAGGGATAGCATAAAGATATATATATCGATAAGAATATATTCCTTATACATCATTTTTCTATTTTTTAGATTTACGTCTGATATAGTTAATCTATCATCTTTCAAAATCCATTTGAACGTAATTAGGTAAGCCAACGAATTACTGGAGTCCCAAATTCACTTACATAATTAGCGTAATTAGGGCACTCACACTTTGTTTATTTGTAGTCCCCAGATTATGTCCTGATGAGACCCCGTACCCAGAGAGGGTTGAAACGTCGTCGACCTCAACAAAGGGAGAGCAAAACAGACTCGTTACACGTTTATATGCTCCTCATTGTTTTTTAAAAAGAAAGACCTTTTTTACACCTATTTCACCTTATAGGCTACTTCTATTCACACTGGGCTCTATTTTCACTTTCTTCACTTTTTTTCTTTGTGCCTGAAAACTAGTGAATTATGCAATTAATTGTTATTGTCTGAATAAATAAGTACACCAGAGTAACAAAATACTTTTGTTTGGCTTATGGATTAAATCGGTTGGGAGTTGAATTGTTGCTCCAAAATTGTCAACACTGTTTGTGAATAAGTTCCTTGTGGACACTGTTCTTACTTTATAGTAATACCCAGTTCGCAGGGACATATGGGTTGCTCTTGTTTGTTAGAAATATCTGCTAACAGAATGTCATATGTAGAGGTCAGATTTTCCCCAAAAATCCCTATTATGGTACGTTGTATGTCACCTTCTATTAAAAGGACTATGTCATATAGTCTGTCAGAGGGAGCCACTCTAGTATCAGCAGTTTCTACAGTAATGAATGTGTCAGTTGCTGTCACCTTCAGATATGGACGCAGTGCTTGCCGCACTACTGTAACCTCCGCTGCGCTGTCTAGCAGCGTTAGTGCCCAGGTCAGGTTCCGAAGCTGCGTTCTCACTATCTGTGGCATACCTTGCTGTTAGTGCAGCAACTTTCTTCTTTTGAAACGGGGGTCGTTGTCGTGCAAATTCGTCCTGCTTGCCTTTACCGTCAGCCTGGCGGGGCTGCTCACGTCCTTGTTGGGCACCCCGTCCTTTGCCGCGTTCTCCTCCACCGGACTGTGAGACTGATGTTTCCTGTGAAGAACGTTGTTCAGGAACCGGAAATCTATCAGGAGACCTAATCCTAGTGCGATCGCGCAAATCATATGTGCGTTCAGTAGTCGCTTGAACCGGCGATGCTGGACAAGACCCCTGTTTCTGTTGCTGCTTCCCCCGTTTTTTAGCTTTCCAATTTTATTTAGGAAAAGCTGGACGGTCATCTTTAGAAGACGTCCCCGTCTTAGTTTGCGGTTGCGTTGTTGCTGTTTGAACAGAAGGCTTAACCCCTAAACTATTGCGGCCAATGGTCTTATACTCCTCTGCAATAATCTTTGGTAACTGTCGGGGTTTATCGACGTCGGCGATGAGGTGTAGTGCATTTGACACTTGAAAGTTAACCGCATCTCCCTTGACGTTAGCAAGGATGAGCGTGGCCACTACGTCGAACACGCCAACAAGCCTCATCCCCAACTCAACTGCTGCCTCCGGACCGTGTTGATCCTGAACACATTTGATCACGGTGGGCAGTACAGCCATAGACGGCGTGCCGAAGCACTTCAAGTAGACTGCCGCAAACACTTTACCCCAGTTATCACAATCAGCTACCTCTGGGACTAAATCTTTCTGCAAACTAATTGTGAGGATCCTGTGTTTTTCCACAGGAGTAGAATTCGGAAATACCGCTTCCAGCTGGTCAAATTTCTCAGCAAGCCAATAAGGCATATCGTCCTTAATTCTGGGGGCGCTTGCCCATTACCGAATTAACCATGACGGGACTAATAGTAATCCCAGCCGGGCCAGCTGGCTGCGCCGCAACCCCAGGTGCCCCCACCTGGAAATTGCATGAGACGTATTGCACTAAAGCCCTATGTACCGTAATCAAGGTGGTATGGAGCGGACGTAAATCGCCACTGGGGCTTGCAAATAACGTGGGTGTGGTGTCAATCCGGCCAAGACTGGCCAAGTGGCCCCTGGAATGGACAAGGGACCCAAACGAACCGGTGTAACCGTGTGGGGGAGGGCGCCATTGAAACAAATATGATTCTGCCAAGCAGAAATGGGAATTTCCTGTGTCCTATACGGCGTGTAATTTGCCGGGACTACCGTAGGAGTGTATGTGTGAAACGTATTATCATCCGCATTCACCTCCGGCAAAGTAACCTAAGAGTAAAATAGCTCATAGGGATGTGATGCATAGGCACTCACTACAAAGATAGACATCCCATCGTCAGGCACCCTGAACTGCGTCAAATGACGCCGGAGAGGTGCGCGAGTATGCGCTGCAATAGCAACTTCAGCCATAAGGACACAGAGAAGAAAAACAATCTATATAAACAGTAGCACAAAAAGGGTATAAGATAAAATGAAACCTTTTTAAATGTCAAGCTTGAGAGAACCTATATATTAACTATTTAGGTAGGTTTAAAAACCGTCACTCCCGTCAACCGGAAACAAGAGTGAGGGTATTGTGGACTAATATAAGCACTACTAAGGCGTCTCACTCATAAGACCAAAACGTTAGGTGCGCCATGTTGCAGGGATTTTGCTCATGCACAGAACTATGCGCAGGAAACCAGGACCTCAGTGAATTGTGGTGTACCAAAAAAACTCACCTCAGTACCCAGAACCCCTACCCGACTAGCATCAATGTCTCATTCGTTCTCCGTATCATCTTGAAGCTACCAATGATTAGACAACCCAGAACAAGCGACTTAGAATACTCTAGGAATGGTGGGAATCAGAAACACCTTTTCTTTATTATTCTCATATCAGTTCACAACAAGAGTAATCAGAGACACAGTAAAGTTTAAAATGTTTATTTTTAACTACGTGCTCCAAGGTGCAGTACTTTGGCTAATATAAGCAGACAAATGATTAAAAACAAAACCATTAGCATTGTTACAATACCATAGAAAATTTGGGGAGAAATCATATTACAACCGATAGTGGAAAACAACCACCATCCCTTCGCTAGTAAACTAGTTTTATGAAACTAATAGAAGGTCTCTAGGCTTGAATGGCGAACCCCATACCGTAAATATCAGCTTAGGTGAATCACATCACAGGATCAGCTCTGCTCTCTGTGTCTGGAAAGGTTTTCTCCAAGTACCTGAATCATGCATGCAAATGCAATATTAAAGGCACCCGAGTTTCAGATATTTGCAGCTGTGTGCGTGTTATGTCTAGAGCGTAGGCCGATCAACCCGAATTCAAAAGCATACATTGTTATTTGACCTTGACGGCTTCTGCACACAGTGTTCAGACTAAGGTCGCGGTGCACGTCTAGGGATGTGAACAGGCCGTTCTCATGTGAAGAAAAAGCAAGCAAGAAGTTTTCCTTGTAATAACAGCTACCTGCAGTGTAGTGTGCAAAAGCAGCAAAGTGCCAAGATGGCGTTTTACATCTAAAGCGCTTATGCTAACATAGCAATGTGTGTACATAAAACCCCGTCCTCACTACAGTTCAATCCATGGTGAAACCAGATAAGTCTTTTTCAGTAGATGAAAAAAGTCTGTTGCTTGTTCTTTGAATATTCTTTCTACTGGCGTTGTTTCAGGCTCGCTGGGATCCTCAGAAAACATATCAAAGTTCATGAAATAGCTAGAAGCAGTTCTGTCAATGGTTGGAATTGCATCCGTATTTGATGAAATTGCTGGAACGAGTTGATCACTTATTACTTCGTTGTAAACAGGTGTATCTGGATGAACTGTTATTTGGGTCTCAAGAGATACAAGGTCCATAGCATTGTTGCTTAGTCCTCTATTTCTTACTGTTGAATCTTCAAAGGTGATGAGTCGCTCAGTTTGAACCTCTTGAATTGTAGCTAGAAGAGTGCGTCTGCTACATTGACGGAGTCCACTTGGCCTACTGTTCAGTATCGGCCACATAGTGTGGTTTGATCAGGTCGATGGACACAAATCTTTTCTCCTTTTTACCAGCAAGGGGCGGCAAAAGTACTGTTCTTGATCCGTGAATTGCTAGGACAGGTACTGGTTGTCTGTAAGAAGTCCCAAATTCCTTCTTGTCCGCGATCTTTTCTCTGACTAGATCCCCAAGCTTTGGGATTCAGACAGGCCTTGCGGGTACGGCTGGATTTTGCTCAGTGGTGGTTGGCTTCAGGACCCCGTTGCTTTGCTGCGTTCTAAGTTCATTTAAGTCCTGTAAAACAGCCAAACAATCTTTGATATCAAATTGTTTGTTTTCCACCACTGTGCCTTTCATTTCCAAGTCCGGAACCAACATTCTAGTCCCAAACAGGACCTCATATGGAGTGACACCCCCTAAAGAACTTCTTGGCAAGTTGCTTATTGCCCGCTGGACCCCATATAAATGTTTGACCCACCCATCACCCGAATCTAATACCCTAGCTGTTATAGACTGCTTTATGTCTCATTTTTTTGGAAAAGAATACAGCAATGCTACGCCCAGACTGGCCACGGCTTTTTTGTAAGCCCCAGAGCTAAACGCAGGACCCTGGTCAAAATGTAGTGTGCCTGTTGCGTATGTGCCGATAAAGACTTGCAAATCTTTTAAACAGTTCGAGCGTCAGCCGAGCGCAGACGCCACATCCATAGGAACCTAGAGCATGAATCCACTGCGACCATGATATATTTATAGTTCTCATCCCTTTGTAAGGGACCGCAGTGGTCCAGGTAAACACAAGCTAATGATTTATCTGAAATTAACAGGGGCGTCTGCGCAGGACATTTCACAGTAGAGACTTTCATCTTTTGGCATATCTCACAGTCTTAAACATAATTTCTAGTCTGTTTCCTAATGCCGGGCCACAAGTACCTTTGTTTTAATAATGCTACTGTGGCTGAAACACCTGCATGGGCAGAGGCAAGCCCTTCATATGCTGCTAGGATTAGCCCTAGTCTATGTTCCATGTTTGGAATTACTCTATCCACCACTCCAGGGATTTGAGCAAACGGAACATTGTTCGCATCAATTATATATGAGTGGAAATTTTTTAGGTAATGCCGCACCGCTGCCTTTGCTTGATGCATTGACAGCCAGCATTATTTCGCTGTCTATTTTCATTTTTTGAACGAGTGATTGCAGCTACGGAAGCTGTTTGCACAGCCCCTTTCGCGGCTTCATCAGCCAACAAATTCTCTTCAACGTGAACGCCCTCACGTTGGTGACTCAGCGTGTGTATCACACAAGTGTTCTGTAGTCCGTTTCGCAACTGAACTACTTGTTCCCAAAGCATTTTGTGCTTGATTGTGCCACCTTTTGCATCTTTGAAACCATTTTGAATCCAATTCTGTAAATATTCATTGTAAGATTGAACACAGTAAAAAGAATCGCACACTATGAGTGTGGGGAATTCGAAATCTGTGTTTTCAAGTGCCATCTTAAATGCGTGTAGTTCAGCTCGCTGAGCTGTACAATCGCCTAGAGATTGTTTTTTTGTGACCATTGGTCTGAATTTGCCATCTCGCATGCGACCTTTAACGGTAGCACACGCTGCACTGTAAGTTTGTTTTCTCCCCGTAGCGGGTTGTGCAGATCAGTCAGTATAAATTACAAATTCATACTGGTCAAGGGGGAGAATTTCAGTAGGCAGAGGTCATTCGTGTTCATATTGCAGGAATGCTTGTGTTTTTAAATATGGATCAAAAATGTATTAAACATCAGTTGCAGCAAGAGAACCCATTGTATCCATCTCGGATGTAAACCTTTGGCATTTGGAATGCTAGCCTTTGTAACAGCCTCTAGGGCTGGTAGAGGAGTCACAACCATAATGCATTTCCCCTGTGCTGGGGCTCTTTCTTTTGCTACAGCGGTTTGAACTGCTGTCAGAATTTTTTCTGTAGAAGTGAATTTCATTTCTGCTTGTGTATACAAGTGGGATTTGTATGCAATTGGTACCTTTCACCTTCGTTAAAAGGTGAAGTAGGTGAATCTGCATTGACCCGGAATAATTCGGATCACTAAGTTGCGTACGTTTACGCGTGTTTGCAAGTGTTTTGTTGCTAACATGTCTTTTTGGAGTGAACGCAAAATTTCTGTGTTTTTGTGTCAAATGTGTGATTTGAAAATCAGGTTTGATTAATTCGATGAGAAGTTTAACCCTTTCTGCGTAATTTAAAATGTAAGCTCTTCAAAAATTCAGGAAACCTAGAATAGACTGTAAATGTTTCAGCGTTTTTGGCGGATGGAGCAGCGCACACTTTTCTAAAAAGTTGGCTGCCAGGCTTTTGCCTTCAATTGATAGTTCATATCCTAGGAAAAGGACGCCGAGGTGGGCAATTCTTGACTTTTTAAAGTTGAATTTGTAACCCTCTGAGGCGAAGCCCAATATTATGGCGCTCACCCTGTTCGAGTGCCTATCCAGGTCATCATCTGTCAGATATATATCATCGACATACGACAATGCCTCGTCATCATAAGTTTGTAGTAACTCTGTTACCCTTGCTGAGAATAACCCCAGGCTGTTTTCGAATCCCTGGGGCAGTCGACAAAATTGACGCTGGGTCCCCATTATTGAGAAAGCGGTCAAATATCTGCTTTCTGGTGCAATATTTTGACAAAAGAAACCATTTGAAATGTCTAATTTATTACGCACAATGTTATTCATTAATGCTGTACTATGTGCATTTTGCACTGCAAATGTTTTGTAACAGGAATTTAAGTGTCTGTAATCCAAAACTAGACGATATCCGTTGTCTGGTTTGGAGACAGGAAACAAAGGATTGTTCATTGATGAGGTGCATGTTTCAATCACCCCCTGATACTGGGTACTGCCTTTGTGCAGTCGGTTGATTTTTTTTAACTGGATTTTATGGTGAGGCGAGTC
This sequence comes from Triturus cristatus, assembly GCF_964204655.1. NCBI lineage: Eukaryota > Metazoa > Chordata > Amphibia > Caudata > Salamandridae > Triturus > Triturus cristatus. Next base: position 431,168,222 of record NC_140593.1, read on the forward strand.
CTCATCCCATCCTACATGTTTTTTATACAGTGCTGGGGCTTGGGCTACTGCCCATTTCCTGGATAATGTATATTTTAAATGAATTGGAACATGGTTGGAGAAGGCAGGCATAATGATGGCCTTGCCATGTGGGCACTCCCTGACAAACTCTGGTGGCCAGTCCTGTGCTGCTAGAAGTATATCATAACCTTTTGAAAGATGCACCCAAAAGAGTCCTTTCACTTTTCTCGTTATGTCTCCCTCCATCCGGAGTGTTATTTCATATAACCTATGTGGAGAACTAACCCTGCTGTCTACAGTCTCAACTTGTATGTCTTCATTCAAGTCCACTGTCTCCAGAAGTCCCTTCAGGTTCTGGCTCGCTATTGTAAATTCTGCTGCACTGTCCAGCATGGTCTGGGCCCATTCTCCGTTCCTGAGTCGAGTTCTCAGTATTCTCGGCATGTCTGATCTTCAGACCTGCTACGTTTTTCTTGGAGAATTTTTTGCTTTATTTTTCTGAACGTATTAATCGTCTATGGACTTCCCGCGTTCTTATTTGTTTTCAGACTGTCCTCTTCTTTCGGATGTCTGCGACGATATCTGAAAGGTACGAGAGGAATGTGTATCATTGTCTTGATAGGTCAGGTTTTCTCAAATTATCCCTATTCCTGAGGCTGTGCCTCCTTTCAGAGGGCTCCTTCTGTGGAGGAGACATGCCTCGGGAATGAGAACGCTTCTCTTTGGAATTCTGTTTGTTATTTTCCCACTTCTTTTTAGAAGATGTAGGAGTGTTTTTAGGAAAGACCTTATCAGGACTTTCAGACAGTTGTGGTTTAACTGTATAGTTCTATTAGCTTTTGTATGTTTTTAAGAAATTCCTCGTCTGATATCGATTCAATGTCAGGGTCAGGTATCTAGCCGGCTAAAGTCGGCCATGTTTCTCCCGGTCTACCTAGTGGACCTAGCCTGGTATTGTAATGTTTTAGGGCGCCTTTAAACCAGAGCTCATGCTCCTGGTATGTGAGTGGAATTTCAATATCCTCAAAAGGAATATATTCCTCAGGTGGTTCATCTTCTTTGTAGAAGTGAAACAAGTGTGTTACTGGATTTGATTCTGGGAATACTATCCATGAATAGAATACCTCGGTCTGGTGAGATTCATGTGCCGCTATCACGAAAACTGCTCTACCACCTCTTGGTGTCAGACCATGTTTTATAAGTTTTAGAGTGATGGCTCTCCTTAAATTTGGAAGGATGATTTTAACATCCTCGTCGGTTTCTTGAAAACCTGTACGATTAAAAGCTGCTGCGACTTGGTCAGCCGCAGTTCCACCAGCATCGGTGTTTGTGCCGTTTTCGGTCATTGTTTGATGAAAGTTTGCAGAGCAAGTTTCAAGGAAACAAAGATAAGGTGCACAACATTTTGGAACACTGTATCCTTCAAGGTTGAACAAAACCAGACAGCTAATACATAGGACTTTCGTCCTACTCAGCTATAGCCGATATTATCCTTACCCACTCCAGACATCTTATGGAGTTTTAGGAGTAGAGGGTCTCTGAGAAAAGCACGACTGAGTTACTTCAGTCTCTAGCGTTAAATTAGTGCCTTACCCAACCGTTGGGCGCCATGTAGTGTAGTTCCTATATCCGATAGGCTCTGCGCATTGGAATAACATACACTACAGATTTGACATAGGACTAAGGTCAGTAGGTCTCTATCGAGTATATTAAACTTAATTACTTGTGTGTGCCAGCTAACTCAGATGTCACTAGAAACTTCTCGAATATACAAGAAGGGATTAGTCTCTGACAACCGCATAAACATGACAACTTTGTTTACCTTAGAGTCGGAACAATCTCAGAATCGTGGAAACAATAGATAACAGTTTCACTCAGTCAATCGTGCATGCTTCGTTTCTACAGTTGCACAGAAATAGAGAGACGGGCGTTTCAACAAGGTCTACTGACCAGTCTTATTTCTCATGCAAGAGATATGAATTGCTACAATCGTAAGACAGACTGCGAAGTACAATATGTACGAGGTTAGCAGTAAGATAAAATAATACTGCAATAGCATGGTTTGTAGCCATGACATATTGATTAAAATACATACATAAATAACATAAGCTAAAATGAGATCCTCATCTGATGCTTCTAAATTGTTCTACTCCAGTGTACCTAACCTAACTGCAGTACGAGGTTTGAAGTAGGTGCCATTTCTAAAGTATAGCTAGCTATATTTAAGTTTAGCCAAGAGTTGCCAAAAGTTTCTCTAAGTTCTAGTCAGCTCCATACCTGAGAATGAGAGAGGTTGGTATCTCTTTTCTGGACTCGATAGTCTAACCCCCAAGGGAAGTCAGAGAGCACTGGAGCTGGATTCCCCGCGAGGAGGATGGCAGCGTCAGGTCAGTGCATCAGGATGGAACTCGATCTCCTTCCGAACTTGCCGTGGCGAACCGCGTAGTCTGGGTTTGATCGAATCCTCCGGGAACTGAAATTTGCCAGGGCAAGTGCTGGAATATTTATACCTTGAAGGTGTCTAGGAATGCCAGTATTGACGTAAAAGTCGGGCAGAGGAACGTCATGAATGAACCCCTAAGGAATAGATGTTCATGCATACTTAATGAGTTTTTGGAGAAATCAATATTCAAGCAATATTCAATCAAGAAATTCCCAAAGGCTTAAGGGTCTGGTTTTCCGAGAATTCGTTGTGACGTGGATGGACGGATGTAGGTAGCCATGCCTGTATTCGGTTTGTACGGACAATGTCTAAATAAGGGCCGGATTTCTATGTCCAAATAAAGGCAATGTGAATTGTACCTATATAAGGGCATAAATCGGGAAACCTATATACGGAATCTAAATCTGCACACAACAAGGGAACGCCGCGTCCCAAGGCAGTAGTGGCTGCTGTGGCCCTGGTAGAATGGGCACACAGCCCCACAGGAGGCTCCTTCTTGGCCAACGAGTAACATGCTTTTATTCACAGAACAACCCACAAGAGATGGTTCGTTTGTGCACAGCCCGACCTTTTTTGGCACCCACGTAGCCAACAAAGAGTTGGTCATCCACCCGGAACTGTTGTGTGCTCTTCACGTGGACAGAAAAGGCTGATCTGGAAGCTGCAGGAAGGCGGAGATGGCCTAAAGATAACCGTTGATAGTGCCCAAAGCAGAGCCCTGCTGGGCCAAAGAAAGAAGGAACAGAAGGACCTCAGAAAGAGGGGCAGAGAGGTGATCCACAGCCTTTGCTGTGCACCATGCCACAAATTTGTTGCACCTGCAGGCGTATACCATTTTAGTGGAGGGACGCCTGGCTGCCAAAATGACATCACAGACTTCGGGAGGAAGATCGAAGGCTGTCAACTGTCGCCGCTCAATCTCCATGCATGTAGTTGGAGGCTAGACAGGTTTGGGTGGAGGACCGTCCCCTGCTGCTGTGACAGAAGATCCTCCCGAAGAGGCAATCGGATCGGGGGAAAATCGATCGGCATGCTGAGTAGCTCGGGATACCAGTATCTTCGGGCCCAATCCGGAGCCACAAGGATGACTTGGGCCCGGTCGCGCCGAATCTTTTTCAGCACTCTGGGCAGAAGTGGTATAGGCGGAGAGGTGTACAATAGACCGCAACTCCACTCGTGACAAAAAGCGTCGCCTAGCGAGTGGCACCTTGGAAATTCCAACACGCAGAACTGATGACATTGCTCGTTCTCTTCGGTGGCTAATAAATCTAACCAAGGCTCTCCCCACTGCTGAAAGAGACCTCGCGCCACGTCCGAGTTCAGACGTAATTTGTGATCCATCAAGCACCGGCGTCTGAGTTCATCCACCCTGGCGTTCAGAGAACCTGCCAGGTGTTGAACCACCAAGGTAATGCATTGATGTTCCAGCCATCTCCAAAGGCGCAGAGCCTCCTCACATAGGGTCCAGGACCCCACCCCACCCTGTTTGTTGCAATACCACATCGCGGTGGTGTTGTCCGTGAACACCTGCACCACACTTCCCCGGACAGAGGGAAGGAATGCCTTCAGTGCAAGTCGGATCGCCCGAAGCTCCAAAAGGTTGATATGGAGCCGGGACTCCACCGGAGACCAGAGTCCTCTGATCTCCACCTCTCCCAAGTGGCCTCCCCAGCCCAGGAGGGACGCATCCTTCACCACTGTGTGCTCCAGTTGGGGAAGGGAGAGGGATCTGCCATTTACCCCAATCGAGATTCGTGAGCCACCACTGCAATTGTCGTGCAGTGCCCTCCGAGATCTGGACATGATCAGACAGGTTGCCCTGATGCGGTGCCCACTGGAACTTCAGGTCCCACTGCAGAGCCCGCATATGCCATCAGGCATGTTACACCAGCAGGATGCAGGAGGCCCTCAGGCCCAGGAGCCAGAGGGTCATCCTGACTGAAACCCTGGATAGAGGCTGAAAGATCGGAATCATGGCCTGAATATCCCAGACTCGCTGCTCGGGAGGATAAACCTGAAGCCGTATCGAATCCAGAACCGCTCTGATGAAGGGGAGCCTCGGAGAGGAACTCGGTGCGACTTTGGCACGTTCATGGAGAACCCCAGCAAATGCAGGAGGTCGGCCGTAGTCTGAAGGTGGGAGATGACTGCCTGGGGCAAAGCCGCCTTCAACAACCAGTCGTCGAGGTAGGGGGAAGACTGACTCCCCTGACCTGCGCAGATGAGCTGCGATCACCGCCATCACTTTCGTGAACACCCGAGGGGCGCTGGAAAGGCCGAAGGGGAGCACGGCAAACTGAAAATGCCACTGGCCTACCGTGAACCGCAGGTAACGCCGGTGGGCCGGCAGGACGGGGATGTGAAAATATGCGTCCTGCAAGTCCAACGCTACCATCCAGTCTCCAGGGTCGAGGGCAGCCAAGACCTGAGCCAGAGTCAGCATTTTGAACTTCTTCCGTAGGAAGCGGTGGACGTTTCGGAGGTCCAAGATGGGATGCAGACCCCCTTGTCCTTTTTGGGGACCAGAAAGTAGTGGGAATAACAACCACTCCCTACTTCTGGCCCAGGAACGCACTCGATGGCCCCCTTGGCCAAGAGGGTCGTGACTTCCTGCTGGAGAGTTGCCAAGTGTTCCCCCGACATGCAGTGGTACTGAGGTGGCAGGGCTGGAGGGGTGGACTGAAAGGGAAGGAAGTAACTCTTGTGGATGATCTGCAACACCCACTTGTCTGATGTGATAGCGTGCCAGTGGGGGAGGTGATGGCGGTTCCTGCCACCCACTGGCGTGGGGTGCCCCACATAGCTCGGATTACGAAGGTTTGGAGGTAGAAACAGCGGGGGCAGAGGTGGACTGACCCCCACGCTGATTCCCAGACCCGCCCCTGCGGAAACCGCATCTGCGCTGAGGCTGGTTCTGCACAGGCTTGCTGAAGGAACGTGCCTGGGCGCCCCTTCCGTGGACACGAAAGGAACGAAAACCAGGAGTGGCTGGGCTTTTCGTGGAAAGACCTAAGGACTTGGCCGTAGCCCGCGAGTCCTTAAAACGCTCCAGCGCCTTATCGCCAAACAGGCGAGTGCCATCAAAGGGCATGTCCATGAGTGAGCTTTGTACATCGGGCGAGAACCCGGTAGATCTCAACCAGATGTGGCAACGAAGCACCACAGTCGTAGAAATTGCTCTACCTAGTGAGTCCGCGGTGTCCAAACCACACCGAATGGCGAACTTAGCCGCATCTTTACCTTGAGACAGCACAGTTTGGGTCTGACACTGAGGCAACACCTGTGCAACGGCATCCCACACCGCGTGGGAATAGCGGCCCAGTAGGCATGCGGTGTTCACTGACCGCAGCCCTAAGCTGGCCAAAGAGAACAACCGCTTGATGAACTGCTCCAGCTTCTTAGAGTCCTTATCCGGCAGAGCCGTGGGAAAGGCACTCTGGGACATCGAAGCTTGGATGACCAGGCTCTCGGGCGTAGGATGAGTGGTCAGAAAGGCAGGGTCACCCGGCGCCAGGCAATGACGTCTGGCGACATTCTTACCCACAGGGGCCCCTGTGGCTGGCCGCGACCAAGTGCCCAGTAAGACGTCAGTGAGGGTGTCATTAAATGGCAGCAGGGGCTCCGACGAAGTGGACGCTGTCTGAAGCACCTTGGTGAGAAGATTAGTCTTAAGGGCCACCGTAGGGAGATCACGGTGGAGGACCTCAGTGGCCCGACGGAGCACCATCATGTACGAAGCGCCCTCCTCCATGGTAGGCGGAGGAGAGGCAAACCCCGGGTCAGAGGAGAGATCAAGGTTGCCGGCCTCCTCTAACTTATCCGCCCAGTCCTGCTCTGAGTCACACTGACGAGCAAGAGGTTCCTCGGACCCCTCCCAGTTGTCCTCCCCCTCCGCCATATGTGGGACAGACTGCGGCAGCAGGGCAGGGACCGGGGAAGGCGTGAACGGCGCCGGGCAGAACATTGCGGATGCCAGGTAGGGACAAAATTGTCTGGGAACCAGGGCAGGGGCGGATCAAATGGCATCCACTACGGTGCCGGAGCAGAGGGTGGCGCTGGGGCTGGAGCCGACAGCGTGGGATCTTGTGGCGCTGTGGCCGGAGCCAGCGGCGCCGGTGCCCCCGGCCCGACAGGATCCTGACACGGGACCGCAGGGCCCAAGGGAGCGCCGGCGGGAGCCTGAGGCCGAAACAGGCGGGCCATGGTAGCAAGAAATTCTTGCACCTGTGCGGGAGTCGCCGACGGACCCGGGTAAGGTGGGTTGGCCACCGAACACCCAGGCTCCGAAGGAGCCACAGGGGCCCCTGTCCCCCTCATCCGCATCCGGGGACCAAAGGGGGGACCTTGGAGAGTAACAACGCTTCTTCGACTTTTTTGTGTCGTCTCTTACCCGAATCCGAGGGTGAAGGCTTGGAGCCCGAGGAGCGATGATGGTGGCCCCGCGAGCGTTCTCTGGAGCGGCCCCAGCGACGAGTGCCGGACCTCAAACAGCTTCCGGCACTGCTCCCTCAAGGCCTTCGGGGCCATGGCCAAACAGTCCATACAGGACCGGGAGTCGTGGTCGCTCTCCAGGCAGTAGACAGACGTCGTGGGGGTCCACCACCGACATATTGCGACGGCAGGCCCCATAAACCTTAAAACCAAGCATCCCTAAGTGCACCAGAGTAAACTTACAGGAGACAAAAAGTCTCAAAAAGAGAGTCAAAAAGTGACTAAGGTACATGCTCTAACCGGATCTGCGCTTACTGTCGCAGAAAAAGAACAGAACTGACGTCAGCGTGTATGGGTGGCGCCTGAGTAGTCTCCGTGACATCATCGCGGCGCATATACGACGGACGAGGAGCCGCACGACGCCACCTCTGACGCGCAGGGGTACTGCGGACGAAAAACTTTCCGGATCCAGTCTGACGCCTGGGGATATTCTCCAGTAAGGAATCTATCACTAATGTGTCTCTTTCAGATAGCTTTTCAACAGTGTAAAATGAAATACCCAGTATTTGACCATCAGGACAGGTCACACACACACTAGTACATTGTCTACCTTTCAAATGCACTACACCCTGCCCACGAGGGTACTTTGGGCCTACCTGAGGGGTGCCTTAAGTGTAAGGAAAGAGAAGGTTTGGGCCTGGCAAGTAGTACTTCCCAGGACAACATGGCAGTTCACAACTGCGCACACAGACACTACAGTGGTAGGTCTGAGATACATTTACAGTGCTACTCATGTGGATGGCACAACCAGTGCTGCAGCCCACTAGTAGCATTTGGTTTACAGACCCTGGCACACACCGTGCACTTTACTAGGGACTTGCCAGTAAATCAAAAATGCCAATCATGAATAACCAATTCTTGTCACAATTTATACATAAGGCATATCACTTTAGCAATTATCAGCAGTGGTAAAGTGCCCAGAATCCTATAGCCAATTAAACGAGTCAGAAAAAAAGAAAGCAACAAGCATAAAGTTTGGGAACCTCACCTCCCGGGGCTCTACACTTTTTTTAAAATTGGGAAAGGGGCATACACCCCCCCTCCCCCCATATCAACCCTGGGGACCCCATCCTGCCCGGTCAATCAAAAAGAGGGTAAAGGGCTGTGCAGACCCCCTCTTTGTGCCGATTTCGACCCAGAGGCCTAGCCAATTACTGAAAGGGGAGGGGGCGCCATGCCCCCCCCCGGCTGATTTTACTCGCCCCAGGGGTCCCATATCCTGGGACCCGGCCAGTCAATGGTGGGTGCCCTCACCCCACCCAAGGCTACCAGTTACTGGTTTGTTGGGGGCCGTTGGGAAAGCCCCAGCGCCCCGGCAGTCGAAGCCAGCTCCCCGCCTACAGCAGAAGCTGGCATTGCTTCCATACACAGGGAGCTGCAAATGAAATGCTGCTCCCTGCATGCAGGGGCAATGTTTTCATCTGTTCCTCAGCCCACTGTGAAACAGATGGAAAGTCCGCTCCCAGCGGTCAGGAAACATTAGCTACTGCCCGCTGGTAGCGGACTTAGCTTGCTCGATGGTAGTTTTAAAATTGCTCCCAAGTGAGAGCAATCACACTATGTCCCAGGGTTAGGCACCTTTGAACATAGCAAGAGTCCTGCTCTGCAGAAAGTGGATCCAAGGGACATAAATGGCTCTGGCAGGGGGACTGGGCATCCTCCCTCCCTTTGGCTTGCACGGTTGGGCTCTAAGTCATGGGGTCTCAGGGGCTGAACAAGGATGGGTTCTGGGAGGTCAAATCGACCCTTCTCCCCATATTATATTCTGTCAGATGCTAAAATCAGCCAAGGGGCATATGTGGTCCCCTCCCAGTATTGCAAATCAGCCAGGCCTGAGGTATGGGGTCCTCAAGGCCAAATTCATCCTGGGGATGCAGGCCATGCGTTCAATCTTCCTCCAATTCTATTAATACATCCCTGCCTTCTGGAACCCCACCACCAGGCCTAGGGGGGGCAGGGTATTTCTACCCTGCCACCTGGTCTTGTTTTAAAAAAGATTCTTGGGAACTATGGGAGTCCGAGCCCGAAGATGCTTGCCAGCACTTCCTGGTTGAAGTGCTGTCCGCCAATCAGATCTCACCATGAGATGTTGAATTCGTGGACCCTCCACGTCCCGAGATATCTATAAATCTCTTTTCTTTAATAACTAAAAAAGTACTGAACAGATTTATCAAATGCACTTGTCAAGAATTCCTGTCATGCGAGGGGAGGAAAACGGTAACCAGCGAAAACGGACTACATCTCCCAGGATGCTTAGCGGTTGAGAGGTTATGTAAACAGGAGAGCTGTTACATAACTCAAGGAAAACACGCCCTTATGTAAACAGGAGAGCTGTTACATAACTCAAGGAAAACACGCCCTATAAAGGGAGGAACCGGGAGGTACAACGCTGTCGGATATTGTGTTTACACCGACGTACCTGCTTCGTGAAGAGCAGTGTTCCGGAGTGGTGCTCCAGTAAGGCAAGAACGGAGGTAGGTCGAGTCGTTACTCCCTGGGCCGTGTCTTGCCCCATCGTCACCTGTGAAGGACCCGGAAGCTCTACCGGTCAACCATTGAGCTTCGCTTTTTGACTCGGCTGAGTCAAAGCGCAGTGGCGCTTTTGCTGGTTGGAGTCGTAACTCCCAGCCCGACCAGAGATACAGGGACTGCCAGCTGTAACGCACACCAGGAGGTGTTTGCCGCGTTACAGACTCGGAAGTCCACAGGATCGATCGAGCGGCTGCTCTCGGTTCAGTCTTCTTGCTTTTTGATTGGGGTATCGGTGACGCATCACCAGGAGGTGACTCCGCGTCCCGGTGCAGTCTGAGGAAGAGGTTGAGCGGCTGCTCCCTTCAGGTAGAGACCCCGGCTGGGTGTTTCCCTGACTCCTCGATTCTCCCCAACACTCTTCGTGCCCCTCACAGCCTACCGATTGGCATTATCGGCCATTTCATTTCTGCCCTCTGTTGGCATACGCCGGGATCGGCGTATATGCAGAGGACGGTTAGGACCATCCGTGCTGTGGGCTGGTAACGTACTTAGCCTGGAGGATTCCAGTGACTATAAGTTTTGTTTATTCTTTGTATTATTTTTGCCTTCATTAAAATAACTAACCCTTCACAAGTGGTTGCGTCCTCATTATCGTGTCTGTTAAACGATCCTGAGACGTTCAGGGCGTTACAGCACTCTTTCTAGACCAAGAGCTAGCTTTCTGGTCAATTGTGTCATTTCTTCCAACATGTCGGGCTGTAGTCGTGTTCAAACTCCCTACGGGAAATTGCATTGGTAAAAAGAGTTTTGGCCCCCCTCTGCTTTTTTCTTGGCCCCCACAAATCACCCCGAAACTTTCAAGAGCGCAGATGAAGTGAGTTGTACACTAGTTTTGAGAATTCCGTGAAAATTCGTCAAATGGCACCCAAGTTATTAGCAAAACAAAAAAGCTATGTCTATGGAAACTAAGTCCGAGCTCTAACTACCTACTTGCAACTGCCAGTAGGATATATAAATAAATAAATCAGTTATTACATCAATTGCGTTGTAAGATGCCTCAATGTAAAACAACGCATTATGAAGGTCAATAAGTTGCATTCCATGCGTGGTAAAGGCATGCGTTCTAAAAGCATGTTCATCTCAGGTGTTGCTATTTTCTAGTAGTATCTCAGTGCTCTTAAATTCTACTGTATGTTAGGGCAGAAAAGCCCAATTAGAATATTTGGAGAGAAATCATCCGATTGATATAAGAAAATTGAAATAATTTTAGGAAGAGACCGGTGCTTTGAAGCGACTATGAATAGAAACCATACAAGTTTCCTAGTACAGTGAGCCTGAAGATCACTTGCTCTTCTAACTGAGGGGACAGCCACATGGAAGGCTTCATTCCATTAGAAACCAATAGAAAGCAAACATGCACATCTGTTAAAAGGGAGGTCCTATTAGTTTTGAGAGAACTATGTTTAACTGCCAGGGAGGAGAAGGCCTCCTAACAGAGCAGGAGGAGACTTCCTTTAGGAAATATTGAGGCATGATTTGTCCAAATGAAAAGTCAATTTGTGTGGACTGATGTTTGTGAACATTTAATACAGCGCTTGGATAAAGTAATATCACTTAGGGTTAGTAGGAAAAGCCTAGGTGTGGCACAGGATCACCAGTTTTTTGGAACACAAGTGGTACATTATTAAGCAATTGTGTCAGGATTCTGCAGCGAAGCAAGACTGGGATGTTCAAGAGTGTCCTGAACTTCCACCAACCATTTAGAGACCATTGCTCTGTCTTCCTCGCCCAGAAACTGCACATCTGCCGAAGCCACAGCAGAGGTTGTTCCTTCTGTCTCGCCGCCAAGTCCCGGAACACCCTCTCTCTCTCTGGGCATCGCAATCACTGGTGGACTTCAGGAAGAGACACAAGACCTGGCTATGACTGAGCCCAGCAACCTAGTGTCTGGATACCCTCACAGGTGATAATAGGCGCTTTACAAGTACTGATAGATTGATTAGTTAAATGATCTTGTATCATTAGACCAGAAGTACAAAGAAAACGGCAGAAGCAGCGAAAGAATCCTAGTTCATAAACATAGCATTTATGTGCTTACAGAACACTGAACCTTCATAGATCACAAACACACAGATGCATGTCTTTTTTCTAATCAAGTTATTTTGGCTAGAGACAGTTTTGTGAACCAGCCATTCCAATCTTCGAGAAGGCACGAGAAACTAGACATTTCAGAATGAGCAAAAACACCTGTATCGTCACACAACAAGTAGAAAAATACAGCAAGGGCTGGAAGTGAAAAGGTTCTTCAATGCGTAGGTTTATGAGGGAACAGTTGCCAGCCTTTGCCCTACATAAGCCTTTTGAACATGCAATTTGTGGAGACTCGACATGGACTAGCTCTTGAGTGAGTCTCCGCACAACAGTACCACTCAAGGCTGGTTAAGTGTCTGACAGAGTTGCTTGTCTTTGTTACAGTTGTCTGTTCTTCGTGGGCTACATTTTTACTTGGGCTTATTTTCATTACTAACGAGTTGCAATAATAAATGCATGCTTAAACCTCTAAAGAGTTTGGTCTATTGAGCAAATGCAACAGGAGAAGCAGGTCAGGATAGCCCCATTATCTTGGTCAATATGCAGTAACCAGTATCAGGGTTGTTTTTGATTACCTCTTTGGCAATCACCTTGGGAAAGTGGGAGGGCTATCAGATGAAATATAAACTAATGTACTTAACCTCTACCAAAACAGAATTGCCTATGAATCAGGTTTCTAGAACACTAGTGCCAAAGTTGTGCCATTTCATATTTTCTGCATTGGCAGTTCCAGGGTATTGGACAGAATATCATTTTTAGCTCCCGTTTGTGTTCTTCCACTTCCCTTGAGCTCAGCGTTCATTCATGTGTTTCCCACCCGTGCATCCATCAAATGTTTTGTTGAAGGGGATTTCTAAAGTTAGACTAAATTAAGCATATTCAACTTTTTGCACTACCAAAGCAGGGATTTAATGCATTTTTCCTTCTTAAAGGGCAATTCCACACAATCTTACGGAGATGCATATGCAGTATGTCACAGGGCACTATGAAAATGCAGGAGGACATGCAGTCTATAAAATTAATGTGTCTGCTGTTGGGAAGGATGTCTTCCAAAGCTTAACTTCCTTTTGGACACATCATTCCGCTTCCCAAAGGAGCATTTTTGCATGTTTTGTGCCAAGTGTTGCCTCCACTTTAACAGGTAGGATAATGAAAAGCTGTTCTTTTGGACCAAATCTAGAAAGAGATCTAGAGAGGAGTGTAGTTGTAAAAGACAAACAGGAACAAGATTAATTTAACTGGCCAATCTTGTAAGAAAGGATATATGAAGAGGTCTTCCCTCCATAAGACACCTGGTATCACTGCCATGCACTTGGGGGAAGTGCTTGTCGGGAACCCAGCTCTCTTTGCATAAAGAAATTAGACAATATACATCTTGGAGATCAAAGGAGCCCATCCAGTCTCCTTGATGTCTGTTTGGGAAAACCTTATCTAAGGCTAGTATCACTCGTGTGTTTGCTGGCAAATTTTTAATCAAGTATGGGTCAAAATTCCATGCTTGGGCTCTTTTTCTTTACCAAGAAGTATATACCCTTGTTCTTCTGATATTTGGTCACAAACTCCACCACACTTCTTTTATTAAAATCTTTGCTGATTTTAACATGCATTATTAACACAGAGTGAGCTCTTAACTCAGTAAGAGCACTGGAAGGGACATTGTATTGTAATTACATTTGTATAGCGCTTACTACCGCTGACAAGGCGTCGAAGCGCTTCTTCGGCGTGTAGCACGCTACTCTGGGATCCATAGAGGACTAGTGTTGAATTGGTATAGTGAAACATGAAAGTAATTTTAAGTGGTGGATAGGTTAGTCAGTTATTTGGATTCGGAAGGATAGCGGAGGGATAGAAGAGGGAAAAAGGTTTGCATTTATATAGCGCTAGTTACCCCTGATGGGGTGTTGAAGTGCACCCATAAAGGATTAGTGGTGAATTAGTATGATGAAATATTAAAGTAATTTGAGTGGTGAATATCAGTCAGTTATTTTGAGTGAGAAGGATAGTAGAGGGATGGAAGGGGAAGAAAGGTTTGCATTCATAAAGCACCCTTACCCCTGATGGGTGTTGAAGCACTTGTCTGGCAAGTAGCACGCTACTCCGAAACCCATAAAGGATTAGTGTAGAAAATTTGTATAGTGAAATATGTAGTAATTTGAGTGGTGGATATGTTATTCAGTTATTTGGATAGAGAAGGGTAGGTGGCAGGATAGAAGAGGGAAAGAGGTTTGTATTTATATAGCACTTGCTATCCCTGATGGGGTTTTGAAGCGTTTTTTTGGCGAGTAGCACGCTACTCTGGAACCCATAAGGATTAGTGTTGAATTAGTATGGTGACACATGAAAGTAACTTAGTGGTGGATATGTTAGTCAGTTATTTGGATTGAGAAGGGTTGAGGAGGGGTAGAAAAGGGAAAAAGGTTCGTATTTATATAGCGCTTGTAACCCTGATGGGGTGTTGAAACGCTTTATTGGCGAGTAGCATAAAGGATTAGTGGTGAATTGGTGTAGTGGAATATGAGAAGTGAACATGTTAGTGTGTTATTTTGATTGAAAAGGATAGTGGAGGAATAGAAGAGTGAAGGATTTCGATATTCTTTTTTTGGAGGTCATAGCAGTAGGAGGAGGCTATTGGATAAGTAACAGGCATTTGCAATGCAATAGGTCTCGCATTTACGCGAGTTTAAGCTATTGGCATTGTAAATGGCAATTCCTATTTTTGTTTTTTTAAAACATAAATAAAAGGCATTGTCATTTACAATGCCAATAGCTAATCTTGTATAAATGCGAGACCTATTGCATTGCAAATGCTGGTTAACTGATGTAACAAAAAAGCACAAAAATGCTGTTCAATAACAGAGTATAGCGCATCTTTGGTTCTCCCATGCCTCAGTCAGAAACTGCTTTGCTGAGTAGAGTGAGCGCGCCAATAAAACGCCTGCACTCTGGGCACATATTGTTTAAAGGAAACCCAGCACTTCTAGTCCTGAAACGTAAGATTTTTCATTTACCAGATTCGCAATGTTAGAAGTCGTTTACACGAAAAAAATTGGCTCATAATAAAGAGATACGCGTCAGCTTTTCACTAGTCAGTTTCCTTGAAGCTTGCCGTGGAGTAGAAATCATGAATCCACATGAAGTGGAGCAAAGTCTGCTCGCTTCTGCACCGGTAACACAGGGACCAAGCCCGGGGTTAAATAGGGCTGCTCTTCAGGGTAACACGGTTCAAAATGCAATACTAGCGGCTCCGCTATGGATCCACAATGGATTTTGCTCTAGCGGACAATTCAAAGTGAGCCTTGCTATCTTTTGCCAACTTGCAAACAGTTACAACCGGGTGTAAAAATGTCTTTCATGTTTGGGCAGATTATCCATTAAACAACCTTTTGCACAAAATGTGTTATCCACGGACTATTCCAAAGCCTAGGGTGCGGGTGGAGTTGCAGGAGTTCTCCCACAAGAGGGCGCTGCAAACATTTTTATTACAGGAAAGAATTGGTTTACACCACAGAAAAACTCGCTATGCTATCTGTAGATTTCCATAAATATTACAAATACAAATTCAGTCATCTGTTTTACCTTTCTAAATAATAAAACAGTTCTGTATTTTTTATAAACAACGCTTTATTTTTATTAATTTTAGAAGGGTAGCAACAGACACAGTACACAGCTTATTTGCTTACAACCATAGAGGCCGGCAGCCAATAGATTCAGATATCAAAGCGCAAAGGCCCAGGAAATCGGAGGTGCATGTCATATCCCAAGTACAGGTGCATATGCAATCTCAAAAATGGACACTCTCCCCCGCCCAGGAAACTCGATGTCCAACAATACCCTCATATCACAAGAACGGGTACAGGCAATTGCAGTAGTTCCAGCGAGCAATAGCATACGAAAAAGGCTCCAACCACGCCCAACTAGGGCCCCCTTCCCTGTAGGGTGCATAGTTCTGGAATGGCATCGGGATGTCTAAACCTTTTGTACAGCAACTTTAATTGCGCCTGATCCTATGTCCTCCTAAGTGCAGCAGCGCACGACCGGAACAAGCAGCACGCCTTCCCAGGAGGCTCCCACCCACGTGAACAGCCCCCGGGTGAGCGCCCCACCACGCCCCCATCCCACCCCGCAGCTCATGCCCCCACAATCATCCATCAGGGACACTTAAGGCATAAAATGACTCCACCGTCGCTAGGCTAACCATGGCACGGTGAGAACATGCAGCAAGGCACTCCAGTCGTACCCCAATACCGCAGTGTGCGAACCCTTCAGAACAGTCTCTGAATAATTAACCAACTGAAAAGAAACAAGGTGAAAGAGGGAACAGGGGAAGGGAACTGGAGGAGGGTGGGCGGGTTCGGCAAGGGGGAAGGAGCATCAGCCCCACTATCAGTAGCCGATGAAGGCCGGGAGAGCCCAGCGTTGTAGAGTCAGGTTTCTGCCCCCGCAAGGTGTGTGGCAGTGGCTGTCCCACACTATCTACTATCAGTCGATCCCGAAAAGCCCCCTGGATCCGCAGGGCATACTACATCATCGAAGAGCCTCAGGGCCCGAAGTCGGGGTGGCTGCAATCGAGCATGTTCCAAACGCCCTAGGTGATCCACCAAAGGTTTCCAGAGTTTCCCCAAATTGAGTATCGCGGAACTGGAGACGTGCCATGAGCAGCTCCATCGCCACCACATGCCACAAGCGAGTGAACCATACGTTTATGGAGGGCGTCTCCGCCTTCTTCCAATACAGTGCCACCGTCTGTTTGGCAGCACACAGCATGTGAAGGCTAAGGTGCCGGTCGCGACCCGTCATGGCTCACGCAGTCGCTGGTCTGAGGCCCAGAACAACCACCAGCGGATCCGCAGGCAGGGGGTATCCTAGAACCCGTTTGATATGGCTAAGGACCTCTTTCCAAAAGATAGCCAGGAGGGGACACATCCACCAAATATGAATAAAGTCACCCAGCGCCTGTGTACAGCGCCAACATAAGGGAGATGTCTTAGGAAACATTTTCTGAAGCCTGGCGGGGGTGTAGTACCATTGAGTCATCACCTTGTAAGCTGACTCCTGCTGGGGAACGCTACGTAAAATTTTTGGGATGTCTCTCCAGAGCCTGGCCCACTGAGGAGGGGTAACACCTGAGCCGGAAACGTTCTGCCATCGCAGTTGGTATAGGTGAGGGTCCGGGCGCTGTGATCGCTGCAGTACCCCGTAGATGCGGGAGATCAGCCCCTTATATGCGCCGAATGTACGAGCTAGCTGTTCGAACGGAGTGAAGGGTCGTGTGGCTGCCTGGATCAAGGAGAAGCCCTGGATCCAGTGCCGAAGTTGAATATACTGGAATTCGTCACTGTCCTTCTGCCCAAATTCTTGCTGGCATTGGGCAAAGGATTTAAGACTACCGCCCGCGAAGAGGTTCCCGATCGTCCGACAACCAGTTTCCGTCCAGTTCGCAAAATAGGGCGGACGGCACGCCGGGGGGGGGGGGGGGGGGGGGGGGGAACTGCTGGTTGCGTGCAATCGGGGTGTGAGGGGACGGGAAGGTGGTAAGTCCCCTGCGAACTGCCACCCTATCCCAGACCTCAAGAACCGTCTTGGTGGGTACAGCCAGGTAGGCGCTCCGATGATGCGCCTCCCGGGGCAACCAGGCATGGTCCCACAATGGACGGCAGGTGACTGCCCGGTCCATGTGGAACCACACCTTTTCGCTCTCCCATGCTCCCCACTCCAGGACATAGCGGAGGTGTGACGCCCAGTAATAATCGAGAAGGTTCGAGCAGGCAAGGCCACCCCTATCGCGAGGGAGCTTCAAGATTTTATTAGAGAAGCGCGGCTTCTTTCCGCCCCATATAAAGGTAACAAGGTCGCGTTGGAGCCCCTGAATCTGATGTTACGGAATAGGTGTCGGCAACGTTTGAAAGAGGTAGAGGATCTTCGGCAAAATCGACATTTTCACCGTGTTAAGTCGCCCGTGCCAGGAACGTGGTAGGGCCTTCCACACGCGCAGGTCCGTCTGGACTGAGAGCTTGTACTCCTGCTAATTAGCCTGCGACCAGATCTGGGGTCAGGTTGAGGCCCAGGTAGCGCACCGACCTATTTGCCCACTGATAGGGGGACGCAGGCTTGGAGCGACCGGAGTTCCTCGTCCGGGATCGAAATATTGAGGGCCCAAGATTACGCGTGATTGATTTTAAGCCCGGAAGCGCGCTCAAAATCTTGGAGCAGCCGGTGTATTGCCGGTAGCGAGCGCAACGGGTCAGATAAAGTAAGAAGGAGGTCATTCGCGAAGAGAGCGATCTTATGCTCCACCCCTCGAAGCGAAATACCCCGGACGTCGGGAGACCGACGTATCATGATAGCAAGGGGTTCCACTACAAGCGCAAACAGCAGGGGCGACAAGGGGCAGCCCTGTCGGGTGCCCCTACAGATGGAGAAGGCCTGTGTGAGCTGACCATTCACGCACACTCTAGCCACTGGCGAGATATAGGGGGCCATAATGCGCGCCACCATCCTCGGGCCCAGACCCACCTTCCGTAGAACCGCACGAAGGAACGACCAGTCCACTCGATCGAATGCTTTTTCCGCGTCGAGCGAAAGCAAGCAGGCTGGTATCCCCCAATGTTTAGCTTTCCCGACTATGTGCGCTATCCGACGCACATTGTCTGCCCCTTGACGGTGCTGGATAAACCCCACCTGATCCGGCTCAATGAGGTTGGGCATGTGGACACTAAGCCTCTTAGCCAAGAGCTTAGTGTACAGCTTAAGATCCGTATTTAACAAGGCAATGGGCCGATAGGAAGAGCAAAGAGTATAGTCTTTCCCGGGCTTCGGTATGAGGGCTATTTCAGCCATCGCCATATCCAGCGAGGGCCCCACCAGCTCGTCGAACGAGTTAAAAAGCCGGAGAAGATACGGTTGCAGTTGCGGCCAAAAGGCGCGATAGAAGGATACCGGCAACCCATCCGGGCCTGGTGCCTTACCCAGCGGAGGATCGTTCAAGGCGCCAGCCATTTCTGCCGAAGTGATGGAGGCCTCCAGAAGCCCAGACTGACTCTCGCTCAACGAGTCCCAATCACAGACGCCCATGGTAGATGATATCAAGTCCGCCCTCGGCGGGACGGCCGTATATAAGGTCGCATAAAAATCCTGAAACTCTTGTAGCTTAGCCGATTCCGTGGTAGCCCACGACCCGTCCGCCCTCCGCAGCTTCACGATATGGGCCTTGGCCGCCCGCGTACGCAGGCGTCGTGCCAGAAACGTGCCCACCTTATCGCCCCCGGCGTAATATCGCTGCTTAAGCGCCAGCAAGGCACGCTCCGCCTTGTTCGTCCGATGTGCCCGGAGCTGGCCTTGAAGGACCGCCAGGCGTCGTTTGTGCGCTGCCAACGGTCGCTCCTGGTCCATCTTCTCAAGCGTCTGAACCTCCCGTGTGAGCATGTTCTCATATAGCTGCGCCCCCCGCGCTCTCGCAGCAGCGATGGCTGTGAGGGTACCCCGTATGGTAGCCTTGAAAGCGTCCCACAGTAGGGGAAGAGGGGTCCCCGGAATATCATTTGCCTCGAAATATGCCAGAATAGCCGCCTGAATTTCCTCCTTGTCCACCGGGTCCCGAAGGACGTGGTCCGGAAACCGCCATCTACAGGAGCGTGGAGGACCAATGCGGCGCTCGCGTAAACACAGTTCCACGTGAGCATGATCGAATATGGAGATGGCAGAGTGCGCCACCGCTACCATATCCCCGAGCAGGGCATGCGAGACCAGCAGCAAGTCTATACGAGAGTAAGAGCGGTGTGCATGCGAATAATATGTGTATCGCGCCAGCCCGGTGAGTGATAGCGCCAGACATCCACCAGGTTCAAAGCACCTAGGGCGCTCTTCACCGCCGCGGACATGGCCCCCACCCCGTGAAAGGCTCCCCCCACAGCGATCCAGCTCCGCGTCCCACACCAAGTTGAAATCACCGCCTACTATGAGGTCAGTGTTCACCGGCTCAAGGTGTTCTCTGATCAGCCTGCGTAAAAAGGCATCCTGACCCTGATTGGGAGCATAGATGTTGCATAAGGTGAGCGTGCGATGTCCCCATCCGACCTCAACCTTCAAGAACCGTCCCTCGCCATCTCTAATCACTTTAGCAGCCCCTGGAGTGATCCCGGCCCTGCAAAGGATAGCTACCCCCGCCGTCTTAGTGTCAGCCGAGGCCCAGAACTGCCGAGGAAAGCGGGGGTGAGCCATGCGAGTGACATCGGCCCTAAGGAGGTGGGTCTCCTGGAGGAGAAATATGTCAGGGTTCTGGAGCAGCAGATATCGCCATATTTGGCGACGCTTGTTGGGCGAGTTTAGCCCCTTCACGTTAAGGGAGAGAATTTTCCAGCAAGGGTCAGAAGTCATAGTCCCAAGTCCACAAGGGAAGCAATTTGCTCACCTACCATCCATACTCGAGCCTGACCCCCCCGCCCAAAGGGTACCAAAGGGAGGGGAGGGAGGGAAGGACCAAATGAAACAATACAAACTCGGAAACGGCCAACATGTCCTATTCCAGTCTAGGGAGTAGCCAGGCACTACGGCACAAGCTGTCCCGGAGATGTCACTCTCCCATGGATAGACGTGGGGGTTCGTCATAGCCCGACCAGGAGACCAAATCGCCAAGAGCCCGCTCCGGACTACCGCCTCCTTTGTAGAGTTGATACACCACCAACAGGCAAAGGCGCGCAGAAAGGTGAGGCGCCAAGGACATGCAAGCAGAATCCTCCGAAGTGACCAGAGTCCGATCCGGCGGGAGGCCCGCCCAACACGAAGATTGACGCCAAGAAGGGTTGTCCACCCTGTGAGGTCTCATTTGAGGGGAGATGCCTGTGAACTCGACAGCAATGGGCCCCCTTCCAGGGATTTGATGTGTTGGATGATATCCTGCTTGTTACAGGATGTCCTGCTACCATCCGGGGAAGAAGGGCGGCGGGATCTTCGTACAGTGGACCATTGTGGCTTCAGTGGAGTTCTATGAGCGGCAGGCCGCCGCGCGGGACTGACCGGCAGAGAGTCCGGGA
This sequence comes from Triturus cristatus, assembly GCF_964204655.1. Taxonomy (NCBI): domain Eukaryota; kingdom Metazoa; phylum Chordata; class Amphibia; order Caudata; family Salamandridae; genus Triturus; species Triturus cristatus. The sequence continues at coordinate 431,188,748 of NC_140593.1, forward strand.
TTTGGAGCAACTGGGCCGCCTCCCGATAGGAGCGCAGCACTCGGCGCTTGGATTCCCACTGAAACATGAGGGCGAAGGGATGACCCCACTGGTAGCGGATATTAAGGTCTCGTAGCTTGTCTGTGATGGGCCGGAAGTCTCGGCGGCGTCTGAGAGTCGTGGGGGCCAGGTCCTGGAACAGCTGAACGGGCATGCCTTTATAATGAATGTCGGGTTTATCCCTAGCTGCTTTGAGGATCGCCTCTTTCTCGACAAAGAAGTGAACCCGTGTCAGGATGTCAGGGAGAAGTCCAGGCCGCCCTGGTGGTCCCGAGACCCTGTGCGCTCGATCCAGAGCCGGCGGCGAGGCATCGTCGTCTCCGCAGATATCATGGAGCAACTCCGCCACAAATGTCATTATATCTGTACCTTCCGCCCCAATTGGAACACCCCTGATGCGGATGTTGTTCCGACGCCCCCTATTTTCCAAGTCCTCCTGCTTGATGCGAAGCTCAACATGCTGTTCCTCCAAGGTCGCCAGCTGGTGCCATAGGTGTTCTTGATCCTCCGTGCGAGCATCCAGGGTCTTTTCCATGTCGTCCATTCTACCGCCCAGCTCCACCACGTCTCTCCGGAGGTCTTGGACACAGGCCTGAACCTCAGTGCGAAGCGACCCAATTTCCGTCTTGAGGTCCTGCATAAACAGCGCCATGAAGGACTGGGTGACCGGCTCAGCGGCAGCGCCCCCTCCCGACGGCGTGGCGCCCGACTTGCCCCACAGGTCAATAACTGAGGCATCCTTAGAGTCCGCCGGATGTACAGGCCCAAACGGAGACCCAGAAGCCCAAGGCCAGCTGATGCGCGTTCTCGTGGGCCCCGCCACTGACCACCGCCCTGCCCTTTCCAGTCGGCAGAGCCTCCGCCACAGCTCCCCAAAGCCCACGTGGGTGCCTCAACTCACGGGCCCACCAAGCCAAGAGCGTCACAGAGTCCCGCGTCTTCTTTCAGGGATCCACCACAGGGCAGTCCCCCGCCCAGGTCAAGCACGGCCAGTACTCGAGGAAGCTGCAGGCAACCCCAGGCCCCCCCCCCGCTGAAGACGGCGTAGTCGCCTAACTCTGCCCTCGGCTCTCCTAGGGCTCCTGCCAGGCTCTGACCGGTCCCCAGGGGCGAGGCGGGCGGAGCAGGGGCAAGCGAGCGTGTCCCGGGGCCCCAGAGCCCCCAACGGTCACCAGCGAGTGCGCAGGTAGTCCCCAGTCGTCGTGTGGGCAGACCCACGCTCCGCAACAGAGGGCGCCAGCAGGGGCATCAAAGCCAATCCCTCTGCGAACCCAGGGCCCAAGTGCACGGCCAGCAGGCCACCAACAGCCAGTCTCGGGGCCCCTCTCCGCAGCAGCTGTCACTCACCCGGGGCTTTCACCAGTGCCGACCACGCCACTAGGCCCCAGCCGCGTCCAGCACCCAAGATGGCGGCCAGCCTCCTTTCCACCGTTCACCGTCACACAGGCTCAAGCTGGGAAGCGCCATGTGGGGTCAGCAACCCGGATCTCCCCCCGGTGCAGCAGTTGCCGCCACCCAGCCGCCTCCTACCGGTCTTTGGCACCTCCGTCAGCCGCCTCCGCGCCTCACGCTCTCATCCGTTCGCTGCCCGCCAGTGGGAAATGGCAGCCGCCGCTCCGTTCCCGATGTCCCCAGGGTCAACGGCCCCGGCCGCTCAAGGTCCGCTGCGGTTCAGGGCACTCCAGATGACGCCAGCTCAACCCCGTGGCTGCAGGCTCTCCCCTTCACGGAAGAGGCATGCGCCCGGGCCGCAGACGGGTGACGGGCACAATGGCGGGCAGCGCGGCAATGCTCAGGCCCTCCGCACTCGTCGATGCGGCTGGCAGCGCTCTCAGCGGTCACAGGTCGATTCGAAGCCCTTCGGCGTGATCCCTGCGCCGTCCGCTGCAGATGGGCGCCGGTCCGGACCCAGCCGCTGCCGCTACACCGCAGTTAAAAGCAACTTATCGCTGCGGCAGCCCAGAGCAGAAGCAGCGCGCGTCTCACTCCATGCCCGGCGAGACCACGCCCCTCACAGTTCTGTATTTTGTTAAATGTCTTTATAGTTTCACTGCTATTGCTGGGCACGAGGCCAACTCATTTATTAGCAGGATGTAATTTCAGGGACACTGCAACAGGAACACGCGTTGAGAAAGGTGGAGAGTGTGGCACTTGTGGTGTACATAGAGCACAGTTGCCACTGGTGGGGCCTCGCTGCACTCTTGCCATACACGAGGGGCGCGTGTGGGATTTGACTCTGTTAAATGTGGAAAAAGTAGGGTGTTTGTGCATCAGGGCCAGGGATGAGCTCCTCAGGGACTGCGGCAGATCATGTGCTAATGGTGCAGGCGTCACAGAAAGGCCAAAGAGTCACTCTTCCGGTCTTTATTCAGTGGACCTCTTGTGCTGAGCTCAGTCCCCTCCTGCTTTGCCAGACCTGTCGACGAGGATGATGCGATAGGCTAGGACCCCAGAGGTTTGCTGGAAATACCCGCGTGTGAGAAACTGAAGGGCAGCTGTACATTTCACACACAGAAATACTCACAGGCAAGCATGCAGTCAACGCAACATACCTAGGGAGTGTCCGTGCATACACGGGCCAACAAATATGCAGCTCGAGGCTGACAACAAACACAAAACATGCGTCATCTCAGCCAACAAACATACATGCAGTGAATGAAGGTGCACAAATGTGTGAGCAGATGGATCTGTGATAGAGCGTGCATGTATGGATAAACTGCTGATGAATGTACGGGTGTATGATTGAAAAACAAAAAAATATATTTCGTATTCACGGCGTTGCCATTTTAACTTCATCCCTGCTTTCAATGAGCGTTGATAGATAGGTTTCCAGTGTTTTCATTCTGCAGCACTATCTGTGGTGACAACGTTCGAGTAAACTCCTGTTCCTTTTGCACAAAAAAGTTTCTCTGAAAAGACTAATGGTAATGGATATGCACTATGTTCTCCTTAGTAGCGAAACATGCAACAAATGGTTTTAACGTGACAGCAGAAACACGAACCAGTGTGTGAATAAGTGAAACCGACCCTGCAATGAAAAAAATGTTTACTAGCACGAGTGGTGCGCGTGCACCACAGCGAGACATCTGGTTTCAATTATCACACCCGTGTCTGGCACGATAATTGAAAGCACATGGCGGCCGTGCGGGTAACTGACACCAATAGGCCATGGGCGGAGCAATGCACCCGCCTTTGGCCAATTGCCTGCTGTCTTTGTTAAAAAGACGCACGCAAAGGCCAATAGCGTGGGCTCAAACAAAAAGCACACGCACGAGCGCATGCGATTCTTAAGTTAATTTTTGAAAGCCCTTACATGAAGTCTTCGCAAGAACAGCGCATGCACGCTGTTACAGGCTCGACCTAATAAGGGGTTTTGGAGGGGGAAGAGTCAGAGGGAAGAGTTTAGAAAGGTTTGTTTTGGGGGAATCGGTATAGTAAAAGAGGTGACATTCAAGTCCTCTGTACTGAAGAATTTCTCTTCTAAAGGACGTGTGTCGGGGAATCATTATGTTGGTTTATTTTAACTGCTGCAATCTATTGAAGCATTGGCTCACAGAGAACATCAAAGCGGCAGCGAAAGTTATCGCAATCAAACATCAAAGCGGCTGTGAAAGTAATCACGATCAAGCGCGGCGCGCATGCCCATGCACTGTAGCCCTAGGCTGGCCATGGTAGCACTTTTCGGAGCCCTCACAAAAAGTCTGGCCAGACCAGCGCAAGCACTGGGTCAGGCGAGACCTAAAAAGGGTGTTCAGCAAGTAATGTTCCGGCTTCTTCTTGAACTCCATGGAGTACTTTTCAATCACCAGCATTTTCCAGATAGTGTCTCCACTTCATGCATGTTAGAGCCATTACCTTTCCTCACAGTGACGTAGACGCTTGTTTCACAGCACAGGGTGCTACTGCCATTTGCTACTTCTCAAGAACTGCTAAGAGGAGTTGCAGATCATGGTGTCAAATATGCGGTCTGCAGTGTGTATTATGCCAACTGTTAGGGCATGCTTGATCAACGAGTATCAGGGGATGTTTGTATCCTCCAAATAACGAAAAATGTGAATCCCTACCATTTTCTATTGAATGTAAGCTTCACAGGGACCACAATATTCCAGTTCATGGAACTTTTGTCTGATTTTTTTTTTTCCCCTCAAATGCTAGCAAAAGCATTCTAGCTGTATCTATCAAATAAATTGGAAGGATCAAACTCAAGCCATGTTTGGTTTAGCTGGGTCTCGTAATCCTAAAACAGGTTTGCCATGATTGCCGCAAACTCAATTAACTTTTACATAATTTAAAGCACTTAAAACGTCCTTTAAATAAATTTGGAGGCTGTAGAAAAGCAACCAAATATTTCTTAAGTCACACGTTCATGTAAACTCGCACTCCCGCTTGGATGATTAGGGAACTCTACCAGTAGAAGATTGCATAATTGTGTGATGTAGGATGACCGCCTTTGCAACCGTGATTAACATTCCTCTATAATTTCTGCCATGCTCCCCATAAAATTTGCTTTTATATACCCTTTCCTTTGATGTTGCCAAAACTATTTACCAGTTTACATAAAGTGAAGGATCATCCACTAAAAATCGGTGCAGTATTCTCAGAACTTTGGGTTTCCCATAGCCTATTGGTCATTTACATAGCTCAGCGGAGGGAGGTCCTCAAATAGGTAAGACAAAAGATTCACCCAAACTGAAATCTGCTTAGGACTGTTAAAAAGTATTTATACAGTGCTTGTCAAACATTTCTACTATGACTACAGTTCTCCACTCGCCATCGGTGAAAGTCTAGCATGTAGCTTTGGTGTAAGTGTTTAAATGAATTGGAGTGGGAGGAGATGGGCACAATAGAACACCTTTTTGGCCACCAAATAGTAACATGTTACACTACTGCCTCCGGGACACTGATGAAATATAAAATACTTGGTCAGGCAAACTAACCACAACGGAACCCAGAGAGACACTCTTGCCACAGCTTGGCCTAAAAGGGAAAATGGTTGTGTAGGACTCCCGTCTAGTTCACTTTTGACAGCATACCCAAGTATGTAAATGGTTATTAAATTAGCAAGGCAAACCCTCCCTCACGTTTTTTTTTCTAAATAAGGGCCTTCTGTGCTATTATGGAGCTTGCAAACTACAATAATGGAATACGTGTGATGTAAAGACAAGTTCATGCCAAGGACCTGTTACAGGTATCACACTGAACAAATAAAACAAACCAGTGTGCATGCTGGGTTTGAGGAAATTTGTTATAATGCAGTTGAAGAGGATCTGGTTTGTGGGACAGCTGCTACGGCTACCACCACAATTTTATGTGATGTAGGAGAAATCTGGAAGTAGAGATGAAGGGACCCCCAGTCATTTGCCGACATCTACTTTGCGCTTTAACATCTGGGCATTAGTGACATGTGTGAATGGTTGATTGTATGTGTTTATTTACGGGGGCAAATTTCTTCATACCCATTATGCTTCAATAGAGATAATGACTTGCATGCATGTATTTTCGGCTTTACTGTGGTTTCAATTATTGAGGTGAACATCTCACACTTGCATTAATGGGGATTGTGATTTACATGCCCCTGTTGACAAATGGTACGGCATGAAGATACTCTATTTTAACATTTTGTGTCCCTATTACCTTTTTCTTATTTAGGTCTCCCCCAGATGGTATACTTTATGTTTGTGTGATTTATTTAGGGTATGGTACTATATACATTTACTGGTTCATCATCCCTATATGATTAGATAAGGATTATTGGTCCTGATAAAATGCCATGATCTTTTGGACTAAGTCATGAAACATGTTGACCCTCGATTTCCCTACATACACTAATTAGAGCTGGAGTGGCTCATTATATCCATCTCTGGCCTGAAACTGTGTTGTTAACCATAACAAAGGAACCCAGTGATTAAATAGCATTTCACATTCTTTCCAATCTACTCACATCTAGCCACACGTTTCACCACCATACATCACTCTTCACGTCAGCGAAAAGAGCCCCCTCTTGGGCATTGCAGCGCCAGCCAAAGACGCTGCTCAATGATTATGTGAGGGCCCTTGCTCCTAAAAGAGCACTACCCCACCTCGTCTCCTGGTAGACCATGACCCCCTATATGAACTGCATACCTCTTAAATTGATTACATTTCAGACTATCAAGGAAGAGGGCTTTATTAATTAATGAGTTGGGAAATGAAAGCCGACATGTTTTTACATTTTTTTTTTACCTACACCTGTAGGAGAATACAATAAAGAAATTACTGATACTTATGTAGAACCTACAAAGAGATTAGAGGTGTATTTTGGAAAACAAGTCAAAATCTATATCAAGAGACCAATTTTATTCACATCCACAAACAAGTTATGAGTCTGTGGACCAGTTTGTAACTAGATTAAAGGCATTGGCTATAAAGTGTAAAATAAACACAAGGATATGATGGATGGAGTGCTGAGAAGGTGTTTGGGAGGAAAATACGACGTTACTTCGCATGCGTTTAGTACGCATGCCATTACGACGACCGCGTTTTTAGTTCGCATTCCTTTCCTACGCAATTCGGAACAACGAATTGCAGTAGGGGGTGCTGGATGTTGGAATAGTATAATTTACTATTCCAACTCCAGTCTATGCGGACACTAGGGAAGGTGTTGGATTTTAAATCCAACACCTCCACCCCCCCCCCCCTCCCGCAAGTCGCTGTTCCGGCTTGCGTAGTAAAGGTTTTCTAAGTAACAACGCGTGCGTACTAACGTCCGCTTAGTAATAGCATGCGAAGTAACGCATGCTAAGTAAACGCCGTTTACCGTTGGGGAGACATCATGTGTGGATTTAATTGGTCCCCTGTATTATTTGAGAGAATCTGAGCAGTTTGCAGTGGTGATGGTTGATGTAGTCTCAAGGTGGGTTATAGTGGAGTTTGTGAGAAACATTACATCTGAGAGCAATAGGATGTTTGACAAGGTATTCATGAGAGGGATGCGCAGGTGTCATTGTGACCGATAACGGCTCTCAAACGACTTCCACTTTGATGCAAGGTTTCTTGAGGAAACATGGAATTAGGCATGTTCGCACATCTTTGTATAATCCAAAGGGAAATGGCTTGGTTGAGCTGGCTAATCGTTTAGTCAAAGGTACTGTTCAAATGGCAGCCAGCGCAAGGAAAAATGTAAAGGAAGCCTCGGATAAGCTGGTGCAAGCTTACAATGCCACACTGAATGAAGCCATGGGTAAAACGTCTATGTGTATGGGGAAGGAAGGCAAAAACAAAATTGTCTCTAAAGTGGAAGGAGGAGAGTGAAGCAGTTATAAGAGTAAACAATGACAGATCAAAGGGATGAAGGAGGGCGATTAAGTGAAATTGGAAAAGAGGGATTAAGTTATATTTTCTGAGCCCATGGAGGTGAGAAGTGTGCACAAGTGGCATGTTTTGAAGAAAGGGCAAAGGAAGAATAACAGAATGGCACTGTACTGTAAGAGCGTTGATGAGGCTCGGAATAGATGAGAAGGATGAGATGGGTGTACTGGTTACGTGTTGATGGAAGAATGTGGAAACCGGGGTACAAGGAAAGAGACAGGAGCAGGGAATAATAGAGGTGTATGGAAGAGGGGAAAAAGAGCGACGGCCAATTTGCAAGAGGACAGACACTGTTAGATTTTAACATTTTGTGCTAAACTGATTCTTTTAGCTAGACTATTTAATTCAAGTGAAGATTGAGCTCTTAGATTAGTTTTAGTGAAGGGGCATTGTTTAATTTTTATATTACTTTAGATGCGTTTGTTTAGTTAATATTTTCTTGTTGAAAGCTTTGTATTTTATTTCCATTAATAAAGGAAGGAAAGGTTATACGGCAGTTGAAGGGGACTTTTCTTGTGGGATTGGTGCTTTTGCTACTGACAAAATTCTATACAATGTGAGAGAATTCTAGAAATAGAACTGACAGTTACGGGAGAGCAGGCGAGGGGACTCCTTGCACACGTTGCTCCTGAAATATACTCTGTTAAAATCATCCATTTAGTCTCGCTAATCACTTCTACATTAATTCTGCTTAACCAAGAAATACATTGAGTCTATTTCCCCTAAACCCTATTTAGGTCTCGGCTCAAAGGCTGCACTTGCGCAGTCTCGGTCCGAGATTTAATATTTTGGAGAAGAGGGGCTTGAACCCGCCCCTCTTCTCCATTGGCTGGCCTCTTGAATGCTGGCCAGCCATTGGAGAAGAGGTTTGTCTCTCCGAACAGGCCCCGTCCTTTTCGGATTCGGGGGCAAGAGGAGAGAAAAGAAACACGCCCCCGAATTCGAAACCGCCACTGCCTTTCTCCGAGGCATTTCTGCTTCGCCTCGGAGAAAGGCAGTGGTGTCTCCCTATATTCTTGTTAATTTTCTCTCAACAAGTGTGACAAGCTTACAAAGATCGAACTCCTTGAAAAACTGAAATGAAGACATTCAGCATGCTGCTTTGGGCACACGATTTGCACAAGGTCATGTAAAGATACGACAGCGCCGAGAGGCCACACCAATAGCAATACAGAGCTATGCAATTGTGGCTAACATACCACAACATTCAACAAAATCTCAAGTGCAAGGCGCAGCTAAAACAAACCCCAAGCAACCATGCAGGGCTCGCAGGAGGGCGTGCACTGCGATGGCGTCTGGTTACCACAGGCTATTAATGGACATCTATTTTACATCCTCTTCACGGATCTGCTTGAACCCGGAGGCGCACGTGCCCGCGCTCTCAGTGAGTGTCCCCACATACAGGGGTGTTTCTCCCGCACACCACCACACTCCGCGCGGCTACTCGCCGGCGCAGTTTAAAAACCCCAGCACCTGCATGGTCCGTCAGGCGCCAGTGTCCGAGCCCAGCTCCTCGCGCCGAAGACTTCCGGTTTCTCGGCTCTTCTGGCGCACACCAGCGCGCGGGCGAAGCTCCCTCTCACCGGGCAAATCAAAACACGCCCGGACGCGGAAAAATGTAACGCAACCGAGGTGATAAGGAGGCAACTGTGATGCACACTCTGAGAGCCCGCGAGTGACGGAGAAAGCGGCCGAGGCATTAATTACGGGGTATTTAATCCTCCTCGCTGCACTAAAGAGCTCCTGTGCGGTGGGTGTCGTGTTTCCCCGGAACCACAGGCAAAACAAACTCGAGTCAACCTCGAAAGACGCGCATCTGAATGTTTGAAAGTAGCAGCAGGCCAGGATAGCACAGCAAGGGGGCTGGTCTGCTGCTTAAATTACTTAATGTCTTTTGACCTGAACTGTGGGTTCAAGTGAGTGCTTGAAATAGAAGTGTAATAGTGTCAGTACTCACTATCCGAGAGTGCTGAGAGGTGCAGGTATTCTTCTAGTAAATGTAAACTCTCCCTTTCAGACTAAAAAGTGCATTCACTCAGTACCTACCCATTTAAAGCACGGGTTCGTGTGACCCTAGAGATTAGACCAAATAGCGGTCATATGGGAAAGTGCAATGTTTGAAACATATATATATATATATAGATTTCACTCCTTTACAGTGATCACTTCTCCAGCGTCTGCACAGGGATGTTTACTTAATTAAGGTATACTAATTCAGATCAGCGACATACTTACTAGTCTATAGCGTTGCCTTGACGTTTCAGGCGCTAATTTTAACGCACGAGAAGGCGCAGTCTACATCGCACAGTTGTGATGGTTAAAAATATCAAACCACATCCTCAAAATAAAGTCATGTTCTTGAAATGCTATTTTTTCCAGGCTTTTCTTACTTGCCGCTACGGAGGGGGGGAAGCGCTATACAAATATAGCTCTGCCCAAAACCCTGACCCACTTACACAGCCGGTTAACTTTTTTTTTTTTTGCACTGAACAGCACTCGTCATCTCTGTGTGCTACCTCATTCCTTTGTGCACCACGTCAGACACCTCATTCTTCGATACACCCGGTGGCAGTGCTACGTGTTGTGGTGTGCAGGGCACTATTCTTCCCTTGCACTCATATCTCCCTTGTTTTGCATCCAAAATGTCCCTGTGGACTGCACTTCATACAGCCTTTTCACCCCAGATGTGGTCGTTTGTCGACATGGACTTTCTGGCCACGCACCCTTTTCCCGATATCCCCCTCGCCGGGTGCAGAGCATAGCTCTGTGTGTGTGGGTGACTTTGTGTGTGGGGGTGCAAATGCAATAGGTCTCGCATTTGAGAGCGATTAAGCTATTGACATTGTAAATAACAATGCAGTTTCTTTAAGTGTTTTAAAAACAAAAACAAACAAAAATAATGTCATGAGCAATGCCAATAGCTCTAACTTTAACAATGCCGAGACCATTGCATTGTAAATGCTTGTTAGGCATTCTTTCTATATTGTAAAAGTTGCTCTAAATCTTTCTGAAAGAAATTTCTCAGGTTTTTCTTTTAAATATTTTATAAATGGCTGTACCATTTGGAAAAACATTTTAGCTTGGTTGCTTCCTCCATGCCTATAGGATGTTACGGTCTTCCTGGCACTCGTCTGTTTGCCTGGGAAACTACTAAATTCTGCAAGCAAAATTTGCTTCGTGTTAATATTGAAGCTCTTTCATGTAAACCCTTACCTAGAACCATCGAACTAAGTTTAGTTTCTTTCTCTCTCTTGCCTCGCAAAGATCTGCCCTCATGGTCTTTCACTGCTGTTAAAGTGCTGGGTTTGGCTGAACTTAGCATAACTGAAATGTATCTCACCCCCAGCTCGTTCAAAAGATTTGACCTTTACACACTTGTGAAATGGTGTTGAGACAAGTGAAACGTTATAGGTACCCACTTTTTTTCCCTTACTTTTTATTTTTTGGGAAACGATACGTAACAGAACTCTCATACATGTATAAATATTTCACGAAGTTGTTTTGGACTTCAGAAAAATCAGTTCAGTGCCTTCCACCTACAACACCAACCCCAAAGGTGTGTTCCATGTCAATGGACCCCTAAAGGAGGCCTCATTTATAATTAATGCAAAATCTAGATTATACAGAAATGTCCCACTTCACTATTTCCTTCAAACAGATATTCCTTTATTTATTAATGCAATAAACCAATTTCGTACCAAGTGACATTAAAAAAAACCAGCCAAATGATGTGATAAGACACAGCCAACACACTTGGAGAGGTAGCTCTCTATTTAAAAGCTCATGTGAAATTGATTAAATGGAATCCTAAAGAAAGGAATATCAGAGGGAAACATTTATGTACAATCTGGACTGTGCATTCCCTATAAATAACACCTCCATTAGGGTATACCATGATAAATCCATAACCAATGCCATGAAGTACACAAAGCTAAATCAATGCAAATGGATTCCTATAACCTCTCAGGTGTTATTAACAATCCCGCTGGACCTCATGCCCCAGTTTATACATCTTGGAAGTACGTCCACCATTCCCCCATATAGTGTGTGTTCTCCTGGGCACCCTTTAACTCTTGTACATGGATTTTTCTGCCAGAGAACAAAAATCGATTCCCCACAGACATTCTGCCATTGTCAGTGTGGTGGTTATGGGCCAGTGTTTGGCAATGTCGCCAGTTGCCATCAAATAACCCAAGAGACAATTACTCATCACCCTTGGAACAATCCCATTCATTAATATCCAAAACAGAATGTTTTTGTGATGCCACGCATTGGGAACTCCAATCACTGCCAACCTCAGAGGTCTTCAAACTGGGGAGTGTCAACTGATCCTGGGGGAGCGGTGGGGAGGGTGCCAGGCTCTGGGAAAAAGCAGCATTTAGCGGTTATCAGTCTTTTGTTTTCTGTGGGAAAAACAGTTGCAATAAGCCTCTCTGTAAAGGGTCGTTGCTAACATCTTTTGTCAATTATATCCTGCTGGGAGATAGTGTCAAATGGGAAGGACTAAATATTCTTTTAAAAAAAACACTCCCATGTCTAGTAATAACGATGTGGGTACTTTTACACGTTAGTATGAACTGCTTGACCAAAGTCGTATGTTAGACGATCTGGTATTTTATAGCATTTTTAAAATGGTTAACAGAACATAATTGCAATGTTTAAATAAGTCTAGACATATTTAAACACTGGCCGTTTAACACAATTGTGAAAACCTTTGAGGAGGGGGCACAATTTTTCTACGGGGTCAGTGCAACAGCGTTAAAATGTTTGAAGACCACTGGTCTACAGGGTTGCACAAAGTACGTCCAAATCATGTGACATTACCAAATCAATGGTGCTAGAACACACCGAAAACCGGAGTCGGTGATCTTCCCCATTTTATAAAGCCTAACAGAGGTATAATCAGTCCAATGAAAATATTTAAATTGAATAAGTCTGGAGGAGATTGCTGACTCTTTTGCAGCCAATTTGGAATCATTCAAATGGTGTCTTGAAGAGTGGCTAAGTCTGCAGGCCACCTCTCCTTCCACTGCAAAAGAGGGCCCCACCTCTTAACCACAAAGGCTAGAAAGATTCTGGCAACCACCTATTATCTATTTTTTTCCCAAGAACAACTTAGATCTCTTCAGCCTAAAAATCAGGAAGGGGAGCGAGGTAGTTTTTATTAAAAAAAATCCCCCCTAGGGCCTGCTTGATCAGAAGGAGAACTATGACATAAGCAACTGCCATTCTCCACCAAGATCCGTGAATGATTAGATGTAGGTGGACAGCCAAATATGCACACGATGAGACATGCCCATTTAGCTTCAAGGACCAAATCCCACACGTTTTGTTACTGCCAAGTTCCAGTCCTCTGCCAATAGTGGGGTCAACTTCATTAATTCCCTTCCCCACTTAATCCATTTCAAACATTTATACCAACAGTCAATGGATAAGTTTGATATTAACAGTATTGCCTTAGGGCTCTCTGGCTATATAGTAGTGTCAGTACTTCCAGTTCTTCTAGGCATTAGAGTTAAAATCTAATGTTTAGGTCACTTTGCTCCCTAAACACTGTTTGGAAGCATCTGGAATGATCAGTCCTCACATTTCCATCATATGGTGACTGCACACATTTTGTAAAGGCTACTCCAGATCCCCCCCCCCCCCCCCGAAAGAAGTCACACTGAAGTACAGTGATTTGAAGAAGGTTGGAGGCAGCAGGTGAGGATAGTTTTGGAGGGTATACAACATTTGTGGTGATTGAATTATTTTCAATGCAGCCCATTACAGAGATCAGAAGGCCACTCCCAGCAGTCCCCTTTGTTTTCATTCAATGTAGTAGAGGGGAGTGTGATATAAATACCCAGGTGTTCAAATGGACCTCTGGTGACCTACAACCCTAGGACAGAGTGTGACTCCATTAAAGCAGGCCTCGAAATCTACTCCCCCACTCGAAATTGCGGGTAAAATGTTATCAGGTCAAGCTATTTTTAGCACCTATTAGTCCCATCTGGCGAGTGAACTTACACTGGAAAGGAATAGGTTCTGTTTATTCAGAAAGTGAATGAGCAATAAAAACTATTAACCTTGTTGTTATCTTGAAACATTTGCGGTCTGTTTAAGGAAAGAGGTCAAATGTCAGTTTGTCTTTTATCTAATTGCTGCTTGGAAAATGAAGGTTATTTTCTTCTCATACTAGACTTAAAAGTTTTTGTCAAGTGAGCCATCTAAACATGTCAGTTATTTTTCTATAAACACAACATTTAAATAGATCGCATGTAAATTACTACAAATATTTCAACATATACAAGGAATTACAAAAGTAAATTTTTTGTAATTAAGAAGTGTGATGGAAACAGAGTTAAATAGGAGTATAACAAACCAGAACACTTAACCCCTTCGCTGCAAGGCCTTCCGCCGCCCCCCATGCTAAGCCTTTTTTGGCTATTTGGGGTAGGTCACACTTAGGCCCCTGTAACTTTGACCGCATAAGGTATCCACGCCAAATTTGCGTCCTTTTTTTCCAACATCATGGGGATTCTAAAGGTACCCAGGGTTTGTGGATTCCCCTGGAGGGGACCCGGAAATTAGCCAAAATACAGCTACATTTTGGTTTTTGGGGGAAAATGGGAAAAAAGTGCTACAGATGAAAGTGTCTGGTTTTTCCCCTGCAAATGGTATCAAAAAAGGGGTTGTGGTGCTGAAATTTCCATCTTCCCAGCTTTCAGGGACAAGCGGACTTGTCAGAAAACCAAAACATTTAACAGAGTTTTGGCATTTTTCAGGGACATAGCCTATGTTTTGTGCTTTCAACCTCTTTGCAGGTAAAGGTAGAAATGGGTATGAAAGCAATAATGGATCCTGGAAAGCTATACATTTTAGAAAAGTAGACAAAATTCTGAATTCAGCAAAAGTGAATGTAGTGAAAAAGGCCTTTACACAATTGCAATGAACCATGCAGTGTTTAATTTTTCAAAGTCAAAAAAATGTTTGCCTTTGGAGCACTCGCCATATACTTAAAAATGCATTTTCTCCCTTTTATGGTTATCTAGCATCACAGCTAAGCTGCTCTCCTACCTTGCACAATGAAAAGGGAAAGTGTGAAACCCAGCAAAGGGCAGAGAACATTTCATTTGTTAGAGAAGGGATATCTTAGACATGTCTAACACTGTCCTTTTATATATGCAGATTACATTTGGTTCATGCAAAAGTATAAGCATTTTGATCTATATGATATTGAAAAGTGTCCTAGCACATCATGGGGCGCACAAGAAATTGCCACAACTTTCTATACCATCGTAAATGTTGCTTTGGGTGTCTTTAGAGTGAACTTTTTTTGTTTTTTGCAAGGTAACAACGTTTTGGTTTGATCCTTTACATCTTGGCAACAACCACCTAATAATTCTCTCTATTGAGTAACAATAAAGAACATCAAATGTGGCTTGCTATCCCCAACCAGTAACTTAGCAGCTTAGGAAGTAGGTTTTAGTCCCGGTGGGAAGCTTCAGAACCAGGGATTTACAGCAGTCCACACAATGTGTACCAAAAAAACACATATGCAGGTCATGGCGGGGAGAGCAATCTTTACAGCAATGCTAACTTTCTCTTTAATATAGCACAAGTATCTTTCTAAACACAACTATGAAGTAATCAATCGTCTGTCACTCCAAATTTCATGCTCGACCCTTCTTGCTTAAAAAAAAAAAAAAAAAAACAGGTGTAAGAGCCTTACTAACAGCTTACATGTTAAAGTAGCCTAAAGGCTTAAAAATACACATTTTACCTTTAAGACATCTGCAGTAACATTGTTTTTCCACCCAAACAATAACAAATTAAGAGTCAGGGAGTCTGAAGTGGCGAGAAAGGGTTAAATGGGCTGTAACTGTGTTAAGAAAGGAGACAGCCATGCTCGACTAACCAGAGAATTAGCATAGCCATAAAGAGCTCTATCATTGCTGTGACTGGCATACAGAGAGGCGTTTGCATGTAGAATTTAAGTGATTTGCGTGCCCTATTGAATACAAAGAAACTCTTCAAACCTAGATAAGAAATTAAATAGAAAGCCAATCTGCCTTCTCAACAACAAATAAGCATAGAAACACATACATTTCACCAATACATTTTTAAAACTCGGTTACAGCTCTTCAATTTGTAAGGAAAGGCACCAACGCATCCGAAGGCAAGGATGTGGAGGGCACGGAGGGTTAACCCTTTCTATCAGCACAGGAAGACTAGCAGTAGGCTCCACATGTGTTTGCAAGAAGACTGTATTGTAATTTTAAAAAGTCTTATCACAAAAAAAAAAAAAACACAAGCATTTGCAATGCGACAGTTCTCATTTAGAAGAGTTTGAGCTATTTGCATTTTAAATGACAATGCCTTTTCAAACGTTGACACGTACGGCTGAGCTCTAACGACCACTGTTTGCGGCGTGAGCACAGCCCCGCAACTGAGGAGCAGTGAGAACGAAGACTAGCATGCTGAGCAGTGGCAGCAAAAGGATGTATGCAGCCTACCCCTGCAGAGCACCTTTTCATATAACTGTACGTGTGCAAGGGGACAGTATTCTACATGGCAGCACGACACAAAAAGATACCAAAAGGCGACGGCACACTCTCCGGTGCAATGCCCCATTCCCCAGGAAATACCAGTGAAGCCATTAAACTGTGGTAAACTCCCCAGATAAAGTCTTTTCACCAGGGCAGATATGCATTGCACAGGAAGTGTTGGATGCGGACACAGTAGTACAGGTCGGGTGGCTCTGGTCTGCGGAAGGTTAATCCCCAGCATCAGTCCCTGTTGCGTGTTTCACACTGCTTGTTCTTCCTGCTGCTTCAGGACGCCGATCGCCAAAGTGGTCGGTGAAGAGACAGGAGCCAGTTAATGTAGAAGGGACGCACGCAGCAGGCAGGTACTTTCTGCGCCTAAGGCAGAGACTGTGCAGATGACCTAAACAACAGTGAGGGAGGGGATAAATCAGCAAAGGCATGTCTGAATGACGTCACTGGAAGTAATTTCACGGGGCCCTGAGCGAGGGTAGGATGACTGCTAGTTGCCCGCCTACACCTCGATCGTAGCAACGACGTGCTCTGGTCTATCCCCGCCAGCCTTAGACTGTTTAGCTAGGGGTCTAAAGTATACCCCAGTACAAGTCTACTAGGATACTCCCTACCGTTTCGGGTATAATTGACACATATTACTAGACGGTAGGGCACTCATCACATTTAGTTTCACGGTCCTGACGAAGTGCTAATTGACCCGTTAGGGGCAGTTTGGGCACGAAACATGTTGACCATTGACATCTTACCAGCCCTTTATTCCCATATAGGGGCACCTACACCTTATTTTAATGAGGCTAGAGCGACCTATAAATTAAAAAACTTGACTTAAGTAGGACTGCTCCAGACCTATTTTAACCCACCTCACTTATCGAGCACTACCTAGTCCCTAAACCCGCATGCACCAAACGGCTTCTTCTAAAGAGCCCCGACAAAGAGATGCGGTCTCGGGAGCCCGTCAAGCATTGCAGCGCCGGCCTGACGAGGGGCAAACGCCCAAATGATGAAGCATGACATCCCTTGGGTGATGAATGCATTACAAAGAAAGCCCTGCCTTTCCCTCCTCCCCCATTGTCCAACTAGGAACTGCTCACTCCCCTATAACGGTTACTGGAAGTAATGTCACAACTTTAGCTTCGCCTTAATATTGAACACAGGCCTAGCGTACTCCTAAAGCTGAGATAAGTATACACCATTTGCAAAATATGGATATATAAACATGTCTGCAGTTCAATGTTCGTAGCTAAACCAGGCAAGTAATTCATTTCGAAACATGCATGTACATCTTGTTTTCTACAAATACAAAATTGTGAGTATATTAGAAAGTAAGCGAGCCTACTTTTGGAGCTTAATGTATGCAAATAAATGTTTAATTATTTGCATTGTATGAAATGAAGTAATGGCGACATACGCTCCTCTATACAAACAAAGGAACGCAGGTACTGTTTTAGAAAATATGTGCTCTTAAATATTTGTATTTGAAACTTACCAAGTTGTGATCACGGTTGACATTTTTTAAACACGAGTCGCATTCACAACCGCAGCTCGGCATGATGCTGTGAAAGCCAGCTTTACACCGCGAGAAAAGAGACGATTTAGCTGCAAATGCCTACAAAGTGAGTGGCATACTTCTGCAAGTGCAATAAAGAAGCAGACAATGGGCAGCTCCTCATGATGCTGTGAAAGCCAGCTTCACACCGCGAGAAAAGACAGATGGTGGCAGCGCGTGTGCACATGCACGCAGGCTTGAGGCCAGCTGCTGGCAGCACTTTGAAAATCCCCTTACTAAAAGTCAAGCCTCAGCGCATGTGCTGCTCTAGGCTCGACCTAAAAAACCAGCTATTTGTGTCAACGTTTTTACCTGTAACTTCTTCTAATTATGACAGCAGTTTGAAAGCAATATACTGTTACATCCGCTGGACCTTTCTGGTTGTGGGGATATATAGGACTTGTAGGTTCACCAAGAACCCGACGAACCCAGAGCCAATAACTGAGCAGCGACTTGCAATGGTTTTTTATTATGTACCAGGTATATAGCAATTATTCTGGGAAAATGTATACATGGAAAAATCAGTATGAAAGACACCTATGTATTTGTGAAATGGGAACAAAATATAGAGTTTAGAAACAGTAGATATTTGCACATTTCCGAAATTGGCAATACCCATACTAGCATGAGAATTATAGGTCATTTTTCATAATGACTTATTTTTTTACACATTGTCTTTCATTTGGAAGGCAGAAATGCATGGAAAGTCAATAGCCATACCTCGCTGAAGAGAGATGTGGGCATTGGCATGCCCATTCTGGGCTGACCTCACCCTTGAATTAAAAAAAAAAAATCCTGAGGCCCAGTGGGCTTTCCACCCCCCCCCCCCGGGGGGGCAGCTAAGGGGCTTTTGCCCCAATATGTCTCCGGGGAGGGGCAGAAAGACTGTGGTAATTGTTTTTGGGGCGGGGCATTATGCCCTGCCTGGGCAGCCCCACCCCATCATTTTTTTTTAAACCTGGTTTCTAGTGTGCTACTGCCACCATCTGCCCCCTGGGGGAGCAGAAGGACTGCCTTTTCTCTGGTGTGAGGGACATTGGCATGGCCTTTTTGGGCAGCCCCTACAACAACAATCAATCAAAAAAATTCCCTGGTGTCTAGTGGGCTTTCAGCCCCATCTGACCCCTGGGGGAGGCAGAAAGACTGACATTTCTCGGGGGGGGGGGGGGGGGGGGGGACACCACACACACGACAATGCCCTTTTTGTGCAGCCCCCCCAAGAAGCCCTGGTTTTTAGTGAGCTTTCTGCCCCCCGGGGGCAGGGCAGAAAGACTGACATTGATGTGTGTGTGGGGAGAGCATTGCCAAGCCCTTGTTCGGCAGCCCCCACCCCAACATCAATAAAAGAAATCCCTGGTGTCTAGGGGGCTGAAAGACTGTTGTGCCCAAAAGAAAATGGGGGAGGAAGCAAAGGCCCTTGCCCAAGGGGCCGCTCCCCCCTCCCTGGTGCTAGTGGGTGGATCCCTGCTTGGGGATCCACCCTCCTGGGGTGATCCCCAAGCAGGGAAGGGTACCATTGGAAAGGGGAGATTCTCCCCTTTCCAACTATACCTTTCCCATCTTTTTCGGTGCTCGGGGGGCTGGGATAGCCCCACAAGCACCGAAATGAGAAACGGAAACTAAGTTTCAGTTTCGATTTCATGGTAATGACGACAGCGCACCATGCGAGCAATCGCCATTTCAATGAAATACAAAAATCGACCTGGGGAGGTTGGGGAAGCTCTTCCCCCAACTCCCCAGGCAAAATATATATATATATATATATATATATATATATATATATATGAAATCCCTCTGCTGTCTGCAGCAGAGGGATTTCCTGAGCATGTGCTCATGACAGAATGGTTCCGTCATGAGCACACTAGAACTTGTGCTCATGACGGAACCATTCCATCATGAGCACTGAAGGGGTTAACTTGCCGATGTGCAAATGACATATTTGCAGAAACTTTATTTCCAAACATTGTACACTATATAGTTTTAAAACCACATGTCAGTGACAAATTCTGTTGCCATTTCAAAGTAAAATCTAGTGATTACAAGTGACAGTGTGCTACCACCTCATGCTTTAGTTATGTTTTTATTAAAAGTGATAGTTTTTAAACAATTGAGAAATATTCTTGCCCCAGCCCTGATGAAAATGCCATTAATAAACTAAGAGGCAAGTCAGGGGTCATGTGCATCCTATATGAGGCCAGATTTGTATTATATATGGAAAAATTGTTTTGATTACATCAAACTAAATAGTTTTTTGTACAGCAGTTATGCAGAACGTACACATTTAAAGGTGTTCTCATATGTGATAATGAAGAAAACGGGGCTCGAGTGCAGGTCTAGTAAACGTCATGATTTTGAGAGGCCTCTAAGAGCCAAGTAACTTAGAGTCCCGAGGCATCTCCATATATGTTCAAGACTGCATAATTCTGGGTACTGAGCCAATGGGGTCCTACTGGTAGAGCAAAATATCATGTGTACAGTGCAATACAGTCCTCCAATCCCCCCCCCCCCCCCCCCCCCCCCCCCAAGAGCACCAAGTTAAACTTCCTGACGTATCCAAACTGCTAGTGGTTCTATTGTCAGGACAAGGACATATGGTAACAATAAGTCAATATCTTTTCCATATAGAAATGATATTACTGCAGTCATCAGATGACTAACAGTTAGAAGCCATGAGAATAAATGGTGTAGCAATGATTTATAATGCACACCATGGTATTTCTTCATTTAGGACATTCAGATGACAGCCTAATCTGAATACCCAGCGCTGTTCTCTGCGGAACAGTAATTTGTTTAGAGGGCCCATGTCCCTACAGTAGCGTAGTTTGTCCAGGGCCACCCATGTGAGATCTTCAGTATGTCCCACATCCAGGAAACGCCATGCAAGTTTAGTATTCGATTTCTTACACTGGATTGAACTCCTATGTTCAATATTTCTGGTTTTAACCTTGGAGGTAGTCATACCCACGCACATCATATTACAAGGGCATTTAATTAAGTAGACAAGTCCTTCAGAATTACAATTAGTATGATTGGTTTGGATCCAGGGAGTTTTTAGACCCAAGTACAGTTGTTTAGTATGTGTTGTCAGATGATACTCCACACAGGAGCCACAAGGGACATGGCCCTGTAAGGGTGCCCCTGTCCAGATGGTGCATGGGGTATCAGTCATCATGATGCTTTGTGGCCTAGTGTGTACCAAAATATTGCTTCAATTGCTGCTTATTAAGAATGTGCCAAACCTTCTAGATGGTCTCAGTGAGATGATTGAACGTGCTTGCACATACAAGGCGATCAAAAGGAGGTTTTGAATAGGAGTCTAGTAGTGCTTCATGGTAATTGTTATGTGCCCGTTTTGATGCTCTGCGGACCAAATGGGATGGATACTGACGCGCCATGAGATTCTGGGTAAGATTGTTGGCATTTTCTCGGTATTTAATCAACTCTGTACAGTTCATCCTCAGCCTCTGCAATTGCCACGCCGGGAGGTTGTCACAAAGGGCTTGTGGGTGGAAACTCATATAGCTCAAAAGGGAATTGTGTGCCATTGGATTTCTGATATAATTCTGCAAAAATCTGACCAATGTTGGGATATAATTTAATTCTGCAAAAATCTGACCAATGTTGGGATATAATTTAAGGTCAAGAAATGAAGTGCCAGAGGCATATATTTAAAAAATCCGTGCTCCAAATGTTTTTTCCAGAACTTAGTAAAGAAATATTTGTATCCATATCTAGTACACAGATTTTTGATATTTCCCCAAAACAATGAAAAAATTATGAGAATTATTTCACCCCGCAACATGTGGAAGTCACAAAGTGGGGAAGACCTTGTTTAGAAGGGGGATTTTTTTTTTTTCTAATAGCCTTTGAGGGGAAAAAACTTAACTCCCCAAGCCTTAAAGACTTCAGGGTTTCTACCACATTTTTCATCACTGTGTGTGCCAGAAAGCAAAGACACTGTGATAGCAACGTCCATAACGGTTTGTTGAGAAGACAGAATTAAAGCTTTGCGAAATCATGGACAATGTGCTGATTGTATCGTGAATTTTAGCTAACATTTCCTCTTTAATTGTACTGTCTTCTTACACTATTTTATTAGGCACATAATGCCTTTAAAAAAAGTCCTGCTTATTTTGCAATGCACACCCCGTTGCTCTAAGCCTTATAGAGCTGCCACAGATCTAAGCTTTACATGTCACCCACTGGACCTCTACCCCAGTGATCAATCCCATATTTATTTCAAACTATACAGGCTCCAATACCAGCTTTAAATACCAAGTCCAATAGTTCTGCACCCTTCAGTTTTCAATTGCTGGACGGGGACATCAGAGGGAAAATATTCAGAGTGATCCAAAAGTGTTCTAGCCAATACTGTGACACCCTAGACATTGCAGATTGCAAAAGCAGTCACAGATCTATTAGAGAGCCAATACCATGCACAAACATGTAAATTGAGCATCTTTGGGGTAAAAGGCTAAGATATATTGCACACCATCCCAGGAGTTTAAATGACAAACAACGAGACATGGTTACAACAGTGATCTCCTATCGGACTCTTTGCAGGACAGGGACAAAATAAAGAGAGTGGTAATGAACACAGGCAAGCAGCAAACTAGGAGAAACACACGATGAGCAGGCAAGCATGTGACCCATTTTGGGGACTCATTTTTGCAAGATTTTGTTGCCAATGTAGACATTAACTAGGGTTAGAGAGAAAAGAAACAGTGGATTGATTCCTTCTCGAACTACAGAAAAGATAGCTATCAATCATGTTACCAATTTTTTTAAATTAAAAATATTGATTTATTTCTCCTCATCACAATTTAATCAATTATGCTTCCTCACATATCATGTACAGGAATAAGACAAATTAAGTATTTTATAGCATACACTTGTGAGCACATCATTTGGGCAAAGGTGTTCTAGTAACCCACATTCAAAATGTATTTATTCCTAATAGTCTCTGGCAGGATGAGATTGTTATTCAATAGGCATCATCTTGGAGAAAATTGTAGCCATGTAGTCTTTGTCTCCCACCCAAGCTGGCAAATTTCAAAACTGTGCTTGTGTGGCAGTCTAGGAGAATCTACTGGGACGCATTTCCAATGGAAATTCAGAACTTATAACCACGTTTGATTATCGCAGATCCTAAGGAGTTTCTTCGGAGTTTGTATTGTCTAGTTTGAAAACAAATTGTGCCACATTCAAAATGTGTGCTCTTGCATGGTTGGGGATCAGAATTAAGAAGCATTAGTTATACAGTTTCAAGATGATTAAAATATATCAATGATCATGGAGTGTTATAAAAACAATGTCCCATTTCAATTGTGTTAGAAAACTGCAATAAAATTAGAAGCATATTTCTCAGTGTGTGCATGCCATAAGACCGACTGTTGCCTCTTAAAGCACAGAAGGTGGTTGAGTAACAAATATCAGTAACAGTATGCAGGTTAGAGGCTACATAAACTCCGATTGGCGTGAATGAGGATTACCTAGGGACTGCGAAAGGGTAGCATATGGGTTTGTTACCAAAGATGGAATTAATTAGTAAAAGGTTCAATTTAATGAATGCCATTTGAACACCATCAAGTATGTTGCAATTCTTTTTAATACACTGCTTAATAGCCTTTCTATTTACAAACACAAAGTTGGTTTTTACATTACCATCTACTGATAAAGTGCACTAGATTAGGGTATGACTTTGTAAAAAGGTCTTTAAAATATATAGTGTGGATTTCTTCAATATGTTTATCCCTGGAAAAGAGGCTTCAGAACTCAACAAAATACATAGTCCTCTAGGTTCACAGGAATGATCTTTGCCCTAAACACACCACTCTCAAGCAACGCATGGGAGGTTTGTGGATTACAGTCTGCAGGATTTCCAGATATGGATTAAGAAGATTGGCTAAATCTGCAACTTCCAGAGGTGTTTTGGATTTCTAAAACGTGGCTGCATTTGATGGAAAGCCTGCAAAAAAAAGATCATTGTCCCAGCTAAGATCGTGGCACATTATGAGGCACTTTAAAATACCTAGATAAAAATGAGCTTCTTCATAAGCCAGAGCCATGCCATATTAGAGAAAAGGAATCAGTCACGGTTTCTCAACTACATGAAAATTGCTTTTCCCTGCCACTGGCTGCACATTATAACCAGTGTTTAAAAATCACCTCTACTTGAGTAAGAGCATGAATGAAGGCGGATTATAACAATGCAGTCTCACACAACCTTCGAGAGGCATTCCATACAAGGAATCTTGATATTTTACAGGCGACTAACGGGTCGCTATGTACCAGTGAAATAGTACCTAAGTGGATGGCCTGCTACATAACATTAGCTCCTTTCCTGGTCCTCTTCATTTAAGCTTCATTCAGAGCCCTTTCCCGTGAGATAAAATAAACCCACATATATATCCCGATCCAGTTTGACGACATTCATTTCCCCTTGCACAAGAACATCAACAACCAAAGTGTACTGGGTCTAAGGGGACAAACAGAAGGACTGGTTATGCTTTAGAGGACGCATCCTAAAGACTAATCACCTACATAACAAAGAAGTGCCTGAAATTAAACTGGAAAAAAAAAAGACTGGATTTTACTTGGATATTTCGTGCATCCTTCATGTTGTGTAATCGAAGAACTGGAATGATATGATTCTAGTGTATTTCCACTATGGATTTACTTCACATACCACAAAAGATTAGCAACTAGGATTTTTTTTATTATATAAAAAGGACCCGCACTGAAACCGGTTTCTGTCCACGTTCTGCATTCTCTCCCCTCAGATTATGGCCCCATTACATCTGCTGCGCCAGGCAGTTATTCCTAAAGAAAATAGCTATATTTTGTAACAGTAGGCCACAAGTACTGCGATTGGTCTATAAGCAAGGATGCTGCATCCGTTTAATCATATAGGCTTGTACCACTGCTGAACGCTAGATAGCAAGACTCAAAAGTGATCGCTAGCTGGGTGCCAAAAGAAACAGTCTATCCAGATCAGCAAAACTCCAATGTAAAACAGATACTTGACTTTGCTTTTCTGTATTTAACCCAATTTTTTTCAAACTGTTATTTATATTAATGAAAACTGACAAAAATATGTTAATTTGTTGATAAAGACTGTCAATCACCTCTCCACAATAAATCATTATTTTCTACTGGTGTGCTGCATTTAACACTATTGAGAGCCCCACTCATTATATTGTCTTAATATCACATACTGGAGGGTAGGAACTGTTTTTCATCCTCTTTAGACCTAATGCGCCTTGTTTCTAGACCCTAAACTCTACCAGCGGTTTTTGATAGCTTCCCAATATCTCTTTGGCGAACAGCTCAGCAATGATCTGACTATGCACAAATCTCTATTTTCCAAGTTATCCTCAACAAACATCTCCAACTACCTAACCATCCGTCACTTTTCCGCTATAACAAGCTGTACTGCTAAAAAAAACCATCCAATAGTAGTATTTATGTTAAACACCAACCACCGATCAAAACTGCTTAGACATCAAAAAATTACTGCTACATGGACTCCATGTCGAAATGGTTTTACAGTAAGAGTGACTGCCCCCTCTCAAAAAAAAAAAAAAAAAAAAAAGACTGAGTTTTATTCTTCCCCACATCCTAGAGTCACTAAAGCACTCTTCCACAAAGTTACACGGAAAATAAAAGACACAATAATTCCCTTTTCGAAATTGTGCAGTTAAAGGTAGAGCAATTTTCAGTTGTTCGTAGTAACCCCGTATCACAACCACGCCAGCTGAAGCTTATAACTAGTGTAGCACAGTATTAAAACAAAAAATAAAACGTTGACGTGTGCCGGTAGGCTATTTAAACCCTCACACATAATATAATGGGATTATCATCCGCGTTCCAGCCTCCACTACCTCTCCCTACACATCAGAAAGTTGTTAAAGCCATTCTCTGTGTCAACATGTTTAGGTGACGCCTGCGCTGGTCCTGAACGCAAACGAAGCTCAAAAATACTTTAAGCCTATGTAAAGTAAAACGCCGTTTACTTATCCAAGCAGAAAGAAGAAGGCAGGATTCAGTCTTCAGTCCAGTAAGACGTTTATTTATTCTAGCTAGACACGGGAGTACTGCTGGTTTCGGTTAGGTACAACTGAAGAATGCCATAACCGACTGTGTAGCCCTTACCGAGCAGAAAGGAGATAAAAAAATCTCCAGTTTGTAAAAATAACCATCGCCGAATAACGCAATACACCATAAATGGGTACAATTAAAGCCACATTAAAACTAGACATTTGTGTAATTGACAAAAATCCTATTTAATAAAATTACTTTCTGTGTCAGAAAGAGCTTCTCCCCGCCAACATCCATGCTAGTGAATTAAAAGTCCAACATTTTTTCTTTAAAAAACGTTAATTAATGAGCCATTATTCAACACAACGATATTTTAACACGTTTAATGTGTCGTGTGGTGGTCTAAAGAGCAGTCCTGGGTGTAACCACTGGTGGAAGTCGAACGTTTCGAAAGAAATAATACTACGAGACAACCCACTAATGGCGTCGCAGTATCAGAATAGTGAGAAAGACGCGCGTGAAGCTTCAACTACACAAATCTCAAAACCTGCATGCTACATCGAGAGTAAAGACTATCTTCAATCTCGCCGTTCGTCGCTCCATCTTCTGTCTCTCAAGAACAAACTGCACCAAGAAACAAACAAATAAGATGAGACCTCCAACACACAGCTACTCCTCACGATGACCGACGACAGCAACAGAGAACCACCGAAGCAGACGGAAATGACGCACGACAAAGCGCGTGCCCGAACAACACCGCCATCATAGAAACATAGCACCTATTGGTGGAAATAAATAGGAAGTTCCCGTCTTCAACATGGCCGTCCATGAATTGCGCACGGAATATTGAAATCAAAAGAAAAAGGACTAGCTAGACGTCCAGCAATCACTGTGCATCTACGATACGGTCACCCACCTCATCCGTTATAATACAATCAGTAAATTCAATTATTTTCATCAATTCAATGTAATACCAGAAATATAGTAGAATTAGCATTACAAGTTTTAACTAGCGCACCAAATTACCATCAAGCGTTTAACTATTTATACAATTTCATTTAGTACGGCAATATTTTTTAGAGATCTTATTAACTGGTTGCTGGCGGCTAAATAACGCTCGGTAGTAGAGTCTACTGTATTTAATGTAAGTCTGCAGTCGACTGAATAGTACTTTCCAGTGGTTGCCTGACTTCAGTTTTGAATTCTTTTTCAACATTCCATTTTTCTGTTCACGTTGGAACGCGTAGCTGTGCTCGAAAGTTGAACGCGCACCTCTTCGTCCGCAGAGCACGTTGTCGCGCGCGTGCGCTCCAATGTTTTGGGACGCTCCTCTTGGGCGTTCGCGCCGACGTGAGTCATGCGTCGCCGCTCCCGCGAGCCTGCCTGCCCTACGCTCGCTAGTGTTGTGTAGTTGGCTGTGCGCGCTGCTGGTGGATGGACAGCCAACGCTCGTGCCTGTAACAGACCCCCCCTTCCCCCGCGCCCCACTCCCCCTCGCCCCGTTAACGCTGCGACCCCTTGGCCGCAGAAACCGGTTCCCCTCCCCGCGCGCCCCCACACACACGCAGGGCATTGATGGTAATGTATGCGAGGAAACAGCCGAGACTCAGTGATGGGTAAATCGCACTTTCTGCGCACAACCGTTTTTCTGTAATGACAAATCCGCCATTTTTGTTGTATAGCAGCGAAGAGAGTCCTCGGGGCAAGGGGCCGTGGGCGCAGCGTCCCATCCCTCACCCTATAACACGGACCCCTTCTCCGGGGACTGGCGGCCCCATCTAATGCTGTCTTTTTATTGGTCTTTTTCAGCTGTCACGACCGGCGAGAGTCGCAGCCCTACCAGGTACCTATCCGCAGCTGGGGCCGCCGTACTTTAGTCCGAGGTTTCCGGACAGCTCAGGCCCCGGTGCTGCAGAGCAAGCGTTGTCGTGCCCTGCTGTACCAGCGCCTTGCCCCCACCAGTACACTCCTCCTGCACATATGGTCCCGTGTGTAACTACAATAGCGCATAGGAAGAGCACAGGCCTGAACCTATCAACAAGCCCCCTTCGCAGTCACATTACAATTAATAGATCCACCCCCAACTGACAGTGACGTATTTATTTTACAAATACATCGTGTTGGGAGTGCTGGTAGTGAAAAAAAACATTACCTGTGATGCGATTGTAAAGTGCGGAAGTAAATCGACCATTAAACACGTTCCGTTCTTGATATACAACACATTACTTAGATTGTTGCAGGTTTGTATTTCCTACCAGCGTTGCTATTTTTATGATAAGATACCAGTGCTTTAAATGGGCAGGTACTGCCCAGTACTGAGTACCTGTACATCTTTAATTTGAAGGGGAATTAGTACCTACATTTCTAAGCCCTGATGTAATACATTGCAGTGGATGCGTTCCGGTCCTTTTTTAGGAGTCACAGGTACTCTGAATAGAGAGTACATGTACTTGTATATTTCCATTTAAAGCATTGATAGACACTACTTATTTTGTTATTCCCCTGTTACGTGAAGTATGGTTTTATGAGTACTTAGTACTTTATTATGCCTGTCACAAAAACAATACTTACACCTTAACTTTACAGCATTATAGTGAGTTACATTGCTCCAGCTGTCATACAGACAATGCCAACATGTTAAATGACTATAGCTTAACGTCACATGAACATTACATTTGGACCATGCGGGTCTGTCTGGCTGTGGTGTTGATTATCGGGCTTATATTTTTAGCACCGTTCATCGTAGTTTACTATTGAACTAGTGGTGTTTCCCCTGCCAGTTCTTTCCTTCACCTAGAATATTCATTTTCCTCTGTTGGTGGCATTAACTCTTAAGACAGCGGTGACTTGTGGTGCCGCCGAATTGGAGAATTCTGAAATTATGAATTGGTGTCTGATTTATGCCGTCAGTACATAAGCAAATTTTACAAAACTGTCTTTTTATGTTCTGATCTAAAAAAATAAAAAATGCTTCTATCCATATCTATTGTAGGACACAGATTAGTCTGTGGACCAATGTCACTGGAAATCTGAAAGCTGAAGGATAGCTACTATTAAATCTTAGCGGTAGTTAAAAAAAAAAAAAAAGTGCGTAACATTTCATTATCAGCGTTACAAGCAACGTTTAGTGAGTTCTTTTGGCAACAGCAATACTTTAAAAAGATGCGGTTTCTGTACAGGAAGTGTTTGTGCGCATTGCTCGATGCTCCACAATAACAGCAATAAATAATAATTTAAAAATAAATACACATCTCTTCTTAATCGTTCTTTTTTCTTGAAGTGTTAACATTTTTATTTTTTTGTAGACTCTTAAATACTCGTCGAAAACTCATCCTAGTACCGGGGATCACCGCCATGAAAAGATGCGAGATCCTGCAGATCCTTCACCTCCAAATAAAATGTTGCGAAGGTCCAATAGCCCTGAAAACAAGTACAGTGACGGTACGGGACACAGCAAGGCTAAAAGTGCACATACTCACAGGGTGCGAGAGAGAGACGGTGGTAAGTTCGTATTTTCTTTCTCCCTTATAATTGCATTTGATTTGGATAGAGATTGATCGACCTCACATTGCACAGGTCAGTGAGAGTATTTAATGCTTTACATTTTTTTCCTTTGCATTTACATATAGTGCACCTCTACTTATGTTTTTAATTCATTCTTGCGTGTCTTTATGAAAACAAATCCTGACATAAAGGTTTTTTTTGGTGTAATGTATGATACTGTTCTTAATTTGGTGTTTTATCAAACTGTTTGTTCCTTTATCTTCACACGAAGAAAGATGGCACTATCTTTCATATAAATGTAGAGAACGAAAAAATTCCATTTCCATTGTAGACATTTTCTGTTATTTATCAAAAACACAAATAAGTTACTGATTGTGTAGTCTACCATCTTTTTCCTCTGGCTAATAGGAATTGGATTTCCTGTTTTTTTGTAGAGGCCTTTTGCCATCGGGTTTTTTTGTGAAAACCTTTTTCATGACCATCTGATACCTTGAGGTCCCAAATTAATGTTAAGATTTAGGGCATACCTGTATACGTAGGCCTTAAATGTTTCCTTCCTTGCGCCTTACAGATCAGTAAAAAGAACTCCAAATACGTGTGGTATGTTTGTAACCGCTACTGCTCAAAATTTGCATACTTCTTATGTTGGACTTTGACAGTGCATTTACATGCTACCATGAAGCATGTATCCTCTACTAAATATTGGTTGTAGAAACAGCCACAGGAAATAAACTGCCAAAAATCATTTTCTAATGCTTCCAACCATAGTACAAATATCCGCAAAATATAGGTTTGTTTTTTAGATGTTTTGTTTTCGCCTGTTTTAAGCATATAGTTTCAGTTTAAATTGCGTAGTGGTTACTTCACAAAATCACGTTGTCTTTATCCATTCAGTTGTGTCTGACTCTTGGTGATTAAATGGATACAATTCCTCCAGTCGATTCGATCAATAAGAGTTCCCCAAGTCTTGGAGATTATTGTGTGTATCTAACCACAGTGATCTTGGTCTTCCTCCTTCTGTTTTTCTTCCGTTATTCCTAACATCCCCCCCCCCCCCCCCCCCCCCCCATGAGTCTTCTTTTCTCATGTGGCCAAAATATTTCAGCTTCATTTTTATGATAAACTATGCTAGTGAAAGTTCCTGCTTGACTTGGTAAAGTATAGATTGATTCATTGTTATAGCAGTCCAAGGGATACAAAAGAGCCTTCGCCAGTACCATAGTTTGAAAGAGTACATTTTATTAGTCCAGCTTTCACATCCATACACTGTCAAAGGAAAGACCATTGCTTTGACTTTTCGTATCTTTGTCAGCGAGATGTCTTTGCTCTTTATCGCTTCGTCCAGGCATGTCATTTCTTTTCTTCTCAGTAGTAGCCGTCTTCTACCTACTGGACTTGAATTGCTATCTCAACTTACCTTTGGCTATTTTCTTTTGCCTTTATCAATTTTGAGACTTTGTAAGATGTCTATTTTTAGTTTTTTTCACATTTAGCTTTAGTCCAGCTGCAGCTCTGTTTTCTTTGGTCCTGACAATCATTGCTTTAAGATCTTCTCTCTGCACAGAGTTGTCATCTGCATTCCAAAGGCAGTTGATTTTTCTTCCTCCAAATTTGTTTCTATCCTGATTATCAGTCCTGATTTTTGCGCAGTATCCTCAGGTTAGATATTGAACGAACATAGTGATGGGATACAACTTTGTCAAGCACCTTTTGCAACATCGAACTACTGTATCTCCATAATCTGCCCTTACTGTCGCTTCTTGGTTGATGTACAAATTATTCATGAAGGAGATCAGGTGGGTTGGCACAGCCATGTCTTTTAATACATTCCACAAGTTTCCGTGATCAACTCAGTCAAATCCCTTGGTGTCGTCTATAATGCAGCAAAGACGTCGTTCTGAAACTCATTATTTTCCAGTTATCCATTGCATGTTAGATTCTGGTCATGCGTTCCTTTTCTGAATTCAGCTTGTACATCTGGTGAATTGCGCTCCATGTGTGGCTGTAGTCTTTCTTGTATGATCCTCAGCATGATCTTACTGGCATGTACTATTAAGGCTATTGTGCAGTACATCAAGCAATCTTTTGCATCCCCTTTCTTTGGATAGGTACAGATATGGATTGTTCGTTTATTATATTTATGTTTGGCATATATAGCCATAAAAAGAAAGTACCACAATGCATAGAATTAAAATATGAATTATACAAACACTATGACTATAAAACAGTATAAAACGCAATAAAATTCTGGTAACATAAACAAAGGGAACTCTACCAGACCATAGGGACTACCTAATTCATCATCAACAATGGGAAGAGATCACATATACGTTGGGTATATATTTATACATCCACAATAAATATCAAGAGCCGGGGGTATTCCCAAACATGGGTATGATCACATTTCTACCCCGTCCATTCAAAATTATATAACCAATTTCTTCAGCGACTCCTGTATTGCAATTAAGAATCTTCCCATTGAACATGTCACATTTAAAAATCTCATATTTACCAATAAACTTAAAGCATGAGCCCTACTAATAATTTCATAGTCAATAAAAAGGGATTTTAAAAATGTTTTCCATTCTTCTTAGAACCACAAGCAGTCCAACAGAATATGTGGGCCATTACATTTTACTTGTAATCCACATGTGCACAGTCCCTGTTCCTTCATCATAGCAGATTTTATCTTTCAGTGTTGCATGGATTCAAGCCAACCCTACATTTCAGGATTATATTTCTAAGCTTTGGGTTAGGCATGGCCTCTATATAGGGAAATATTTGATCATTGGTCCACCCGTTTATCAAGAACCGGGAGGACGATTTACTCCTCAAATAACCAAGATATTCCTCTCGGGTCATCGTATTAATAATAGCACGCAACACCGACTTTGGAATTTGCTGCCCCAAACTCCGTTTATCTGATTCTAGGGAAAGTTTAACACAACTTCTCTAGCTTGAGATGCCCAATTTAGTTTTCTACCCTCTATTTCTTTTTTACAGAGGTTTGCTATTTTGGGGGGCCCCTCTCCATTCATTCTCTGCTAAAAGTTTAATACCGCTTGCATACCCCGAGATATGGATCTCTTTCAGTCTTTCGGCAACTGCCTTCTCTTCTATATCTGCGGACAAATAGACCTTGTTACTTTGATCGAGGTACCTTCCATTATTTTGAATATTGCAAATGGTATTGTATCTGTTCCAGCTGCTCTGTGCTTAGCAATATGTTTAAATGCCTGTCTAACCTCACTTTCCATCTCCGGCTCCAGCTCACAGGTTTGATCTTAAAATTTCTGACCATATTTAATCTTGCTTGTATAGTTTTCTGTATATTTTCCATCTTTTTGTGTCTTCGCCATACATGATCTTTTTTTTCTTTATCCTTCAATTTTCCACTGCATCTGCTGAATTTCCCCCTTATTGCCTTGATATTCCTAAATAGGGGTCTCGTTCTGCCTCTGTTATCCTCGATCTCTTGACATTTTTGCTTCATATATTCTTTACCTTAACTTGCGTTGTGCTGAAATTCAGCATTTAGCTTGGCAATTGTATTACTATTTCCAGTGGCTTTTGCCTGCTTTACTTGTCTTGCTATTTCTAGCATTTTGTTGGAGACCCAATTTGCTTTCTGCTTGCATCTGTCTTGTGAAAAATATATTTCTTGGCTTTTTGGAGTATGGTATCATAAATCTCTTGCCAGAGTTTGTTGGTTTGTCTTTAATTTAAGTTGAGGTCATTGAAAGTAATGTCCACGGTGATAGAATAAACTTAGTGTTTGTTGTGCAAGTCGTATCTCCATGGTATTTGGGTCATCCTGGTTTCCATTAGTTTTATCATCTGTGTTAATATTACACAGTTCATGGTCTGCCACAATCTGCTTCTGGATATATTTTTGCTGACCATACTGACCTTTTCCACCTTCTGCTCTAGAGTATGTAGTTGATTTAGTTTTGGTGGTGTTAGTCTGGTGAGGTCCACATGTACAGTCTTAATTCTGGGTTGTTTGGCCCACGTAGTCAAAACGCAAAGCATGTTTTCTTGGTAGAACTCGATCAGTCTATCTCCTGCTTCATTTCAACCTCCAAGTCCTTCTTTTATAGCTACCTCAGGTTCTTCTTTGATGGCAACTTTGGCAGCATATTTGTCACTTAATATCATTTTTGGCAGGTCTGTATTTTACATGGCCCTAAATACTGACCACTTGTCTGGCAAACTAGGTGTATTCCTCCATGGTACGTTTTAGTTTTATTTACATTTATAGCGGTCTAAATCAATATGAACGTGCCAAACGTGTTTTCATTACTCATAACAAAAGTGAACCTGTAGAAACTGCTAATATAAATCTTTAAAGTATTTCATTGTTTTCAAACAGATAATCCACAGAACCCTTTACTTTAAAATGTTTACACGGAGTCAGATGTATAAAAACATACAAAATTAAAACATACATAACTACATCAGGGTTACTCTCGTAGTATTTGCATTGAATCCAAAGTAGCCCTACACGTTCCTTTAAAAACATCACATGTAACTCCGCCACGAGTTGAAATAAAATATGCTTAAATGTTTGAACGCAACTTTTTCCCATGTTGAGTTTGGAATTCCCAACACACACCTCTCAATTCCTACTGCTGATCTCAATTGAAGTGAAATGTAATTACTACTGTTTTTGCAGATGACATAGTTAGCATCAAATGCTGATCTGGTTTATTGTTCAAGTTCATTCTTAAGTTTGTATTAGTTAAATTTGCTAACTATTTTTAATAGTGAATTTGTTGGCGAAACGTCATATTTCTTATCTCAAATTTTCGCCTGCTTTTACAAGGTGAAATCTACTTTTGTCTATCATTACGTGTTCTTCATACTGGAGGGCCTCATATAGACTTGTGTTGCTGATTGCAAAGCAAGCCGGTATTCCATTTGGGCCCATCATTTGAATTATGATCCCGCTATTCTGAGATCCAGCTTTATTGTTGACATGCCCCAGAAAGCTGATGCTTTCTGTTTTGGTAGCATTACATACCAATTTTTTGTGTTCACTTTCTATTTTTGAAGTCTCTCAACTAGTGTGCCAAAGCATTTTAAACTCAGTTTTTCATTTGAATTGTGGTAATAGCTGTCCAAACCTGCGATTATTTATTTTTTCAGAAATTAATGTGCAACATTATGATAAAAAGCATGTCACTGATTTTTCTTAATGGAATTTGTGTGTCAAATGGGATTCTAAAATATTCATACTTGTGTGCCCGGATATCATTTTTACATCATATGCAAATATATATGCTGTTTTAACACGAGATTTAGGATTGATAGAAAGTCAATTTTTCTCTCAAATGTAAAAAGTGTACCTTTTTTTAATTCTCCAACAAAAAAGGGAACCTACATCATTAATGCCATCTGAAAATTTATATCTGGCGTTTTTTCCTTAGTTCAGTTTACTTTGGTAACATGCAATGTTTTTTGGTTGGACCATGCTTTTAAAACCTATTGATGTGCCAATTGTTAACTTGCAGGAGATTTTTAACTTTGGGAGCCAAGTTGGTGATTGGAATAACATATGCGATTTGTACAAGTTACACCAGTGTGAAAAGGAATACTTTTTTGTGTATTTGAAACTGCATTTTTTGTTTGTGTCAAGTGCTAGCTGCAAATGACTGTGCAGTTAATACTGGAAGTGCCATTAGTTCCACATGATAAAATAACATTGGTCTTGTCAAAAGCATATAATTGAATGCAAGCTTTGGGTAACTGTAATCAAGGCAAAACAGATCAGGGAGACCTGTATCGATAGAGCTTGGTGATGCGAGTAATGTTTATGTAGCAGCTGTTATAGTTGATTAGCTGAAGTCTTTGTGATTAAAATTCTTAAACTGTAATAGCTTTTTGACTAAGAACAATAGTTGTCCGAAAGTAATGATGGCAGTACATTGAGCAATGAAGTGAAGTGGATAGCTTTAAAATAGGGCTTCATTGGTTCCTCCCAAACCATATACGCCTTGAACAAACAGGCAATCGGGGTATAAGGGGATTTTTTGTTTGCCGGTATACTTAATTTTGGGTATCCTCTGATGTCTCATTTGGATTCCGTAAAAATGGGATCCTGGTCCTGTAACACAGCTGAAACATGGACCAGGGGAATGTGGGACCAGTAGTTATTCTTAACATCCCTGTGAAAACTCTATTGTATATCTTTTGAATACAATATTAAAGAGGTTTTAGGAATAGCTACACATTTTTTATCCTGTTTTTGGATCCCTACCACTAATAAAAGCACTCCCCCAAAAAGTGCTCTGTTAATGGGGAGCCCATCCGTCCCCATAAGAGCTTCGGATGGGTGTGGCAAACCCAGTGATCAAGCATGCCACCTAGGTTGGTAGGTGAGTGTGCCTTATTTTTATGAAATTCTTATCTGCGACATTGGGGCATTTCAGAATTTAGCCT
The DNA here is from genome assembly GCF_964204655.1 of Triturus cristatus. Classification (NCBI taxonomy): domain Eukaryota; kingdom Metazoa; phylum Chordata; class Amphibia; order Caudata; family Salamandridae; genus Triturus; species Triturus cristatus. Next base: position 431,224,208 of record NC_140593.1, read on the forward strand.
GATCGGTCGTAAAAACACCTCCTATCCTGACTGCTTGTTGATGAATTAAGCCAAAATGATCAGCTGTGCTTTGGACTACTGTATAGTTATTGTTGGCGAAGACAGACCCATAAGTACACATCCATTTCTATTAGGGCACCCCATATGGTTATTGGCACCAACAATTAATTACATTACCAAAAATGTTGCTTCCTCCTCCATCTAGAACCCCTTCCCTTAAATGTTTGATTATTTTTCCACACTAATGATTTGTGACTCATCCTATAACAATGGTACCTGTCAAATCCTAACAAGATTTTATATGGTTTGAAACTTCTAGTTGGAGTGCTGTAACTAACAATGTAACCTTGTCAGTAGGCCAGTGGATCTCCTTTTCTGTAGGTATCACAGATGTTGGTTATTGGGTCCATGTTTCCTTATCTGGACACTTTAGGCACCTGTTTTGCTGCCTGCGCTATTGTATTTGAGAGATTGCGTTTTTTAAAGAACTCTTTTATAGGTTTACCTGGTTAAAGATTCTTTGTGAATTGCATTACGCTGGTTAAAACTGTAATTCAAGTTACCTGCTAGTGTTGCTGTTTAAGAAAGGATCAGGGAAAATCTGACACTTAACTAGGGCCACTTGTTGATCAAACCATATTAGAGTATTAGGGCTCTGTCCTAGTTTTTTGTAATAGATTCTCGAAACATTAATATCTTCTTTCCTGCAGAGCATTTCGAGCATGGAAACATCATCCAGGCAAAACCTTCTTTAAGACTGTTGCAACATTTGAAGTTGGTGTTAGTAGCTTCTGTGTATACCGGTCTCTTCTTAATTTGAATTCAGCCACATTTGCTAAGTTTTGTTGACATGGTTTAAATGGCTTTGATAATCACTATAATATTGTACCATAGAAATCCCACTTACTAATGGCCCCACACCTAATTTTTCAGATGGACAAATAGAGTAGCGGAGGAGGAAATAGGAGGGTTGTTAACCAGGTTTAAAAAAGAAATGGCCACCTTTCCCTTGTGGTAAACCCCACGTTATACCAGGGAAAGGAAATCTAACCCTCTGTAATTTTGTGAATAAACTACGTCCAGCATAAATCCCCAGCGTTAAAATTTGTCAGTAAAAATCTGTAAAACAGCAGTGTTCAATAGACTGCTTATTTCAGATTTCAAATCCATAAAACATACGGTAAAACAGCATTTGATTAGCAAACTAAGAAAAACTTAGTCCACTACTCACATATTATAAAACTATTACGAAATGTTAATTGGTTCTGTGTCCTGTGCAAATTCGCAAATATAGCAAACTTCCCCAAAAAATTGGGGAAGTTTCATAACAAGTTGAAATTTCAAATATAAAAGACTGATTAATCGAAAACAGTGGTAAATGAGAATCTTTAGGCAATAAAGACTTTGTTCTAGACACATCCTAGTGTTTGAAAGAGGGAACCATTTTCCACATGTATAAAAACAAGATGGATAAGTTCATTATGTTATACATAGCTATTGCTGTTTGTAATTGTGTGAGCTGACAATATATAAATCTCAAGAATTACAATAAAATTGTTAGATGTCTAACACACTGCTGTCTGGATTTACAAGAAGAGTTCTCCAGGAGTCTTTTTCGAATAAGCCAGGCAGCATGCAGGAATTTGGCCACAGTAACGACTACCACTTCCATTGTGTCAGACTTCAGGATTCCTTTGTCTCCCTTGAATTCCCTAACTCTTAAAACATGATGCACCAGTATAATCCACTTTTTACGGAGAACCCTATAAGTAGTGCAGAAAAAAAGTTGTTTCAGGGGCAAGATTGCGTGCAGGCAGTGGCCGAAGTGCATTAAAAAAAATATAGGAGCTATGATGCTGCACTCAATGGAGGTGTGATAAGTGAGTGTGGGGCGTGGTCAAAGGCATGGCTAAATAAAAATATTTAGTAACTTTTTTTTAGTCTATCACCTTCGGGTATCTACATAAAAATTTACACACAGCTTAAATGAAAACTAAATGCAAGTTGTTAATCGGTGTGAAATGGACTATGTACATTAAGAAACCTCTATTAGTTAATGCGCTGCACTAGAGAGCCATATAATAGATTCCTGGTTAGTGCAATGGAGACTAGCGCTACAAGGTCCCAGTCTGTGACATATAAAAGGTTTGATCGAAGTGGTTCCGAAATATAGATTCTAAAAATATCTACACTGTACATATGGCCATTTTTTAAATAACTCTTTTAAAAGCACACTCATCACAGCTTAGGTAGTTTCCTTACAAAAACAATAAATTTGTGTTATCAGGAAGTTTCAAGTTATTCTGTTAATTAGAACCAATACTGGCTCTCAAGCAACCCTTTACATTTGCAGATTGACCAGTTGCGCACATTTACATTTCTTTCAGGGAAGCAGACACCCTGGCAAGAAGGCTTGTTAGCTGTCTGCCCCCCTTGGTTTCACAGCACAAGAGACTTCCTGCCTTACACTTCAGCTGAAGCATTTGAACTGTCGGAATTAACTGTTCTGTGATGGATGTCTTTTCACAAAAAGTAGGGGAACTGTTATCCAAAATTAAAGTATGGGCACCATGTACCCTTCACACGCCCCCCCCTCCCTTTCGACCACTGCTTGCTGCGCATAAACTGCTTGACCCAATATTGTCTCCCGAACTAGCAATAAACGGGAAGAGACCTGTATCTAAATTTTAAATATAGTTGTCTTGGCAGGAACCTTGGGTGACATGGGGCGACTTCATAAAGGAGGGTGTTTTTATGGTCAAGAAATAAATCCGTCAAGCCACATGGTTTACTATTTTTAACCCTATCACCACAGAGATGATCTTGGCAACTGTTATTAATTAGTTGCCTTGTGATTTGGGTGGCTTCGACCTGGTTATCCCAAAGGGAATGGAGACCAAGAGCACAAAACATTTTCTTAACACAAGTCAGCCAGAAGTCTTGAATGGCACTTTATGCTTAAATGTTCCCTAAGAGGAAGTCTATAAGATTCCAGTTCTGGGGTACACCAGAGCATACTCCAAAACAGCATGGGTCTCAGTTTCACAATGAAGGAGATCTGGTATAATCCCATGTCTTGTTGCAGCGGAAGGGAAGGTATACTTTGCAGGTGGTTAGTTAAGTGCCTAAGAAATCTATTTTCCACCACGGTACCTCTATGACCCCAGAGTTCAGCGCTACAGAGAGCTGAGCTTTTTGCTTTCATTTTGTAAATCTGTATGACTGTGGAAATATTTTTTGATTTCATGTTCTTGGCAATCTTGCAGGCCGCCCCTGTCCCTTGTTGTAACTTAAGTGCACTCTTATCAGCTACAATTGTGGGACAAATTCATCCCTAAATTAAAAACATCCTGTACTTTCCCTGGAGGTTTTTAGGACTGTCCTCAATAATAGACCACAACCGGTTCAAGTTCCAGCTGATTTTATCCTGAACCTACTAGAAATAGCAATGATGAACTTTTTCCTCTTTCAGGGAGAATTCTTTTTACAGACAGTGGGTGTGGCTATGGGGGTGAGCTTTTCTCCTCATCTAGCCATACTGTACATGGACAACTATGAGACGAACTACATTTTTAATGAAGACAATTCATATCAGAACAACATAGTTCTTTGGAAGCGATACATAAATGACGTTCTCAAGATTTGGACAGGAACCGAGACTGACCTCAGAGCTTTACATGGTTCGTTGATTGGTAGATCACAGGACATTCAATTCACAGTCCAATACAGCTCCATCAGTATTGACGACTTGCATATATCGATCATAGCTGAGAATGGGCAGCTATATACGACTCTATTCAGAAAAAGTAGCAAATGCAATACCCTCTTATGCTACTCCAGTCACCATCCTAGAAATCTTAGGGATAATTTGCCATATGAGCAATTCTTAAGAATATGCAGAAACTGCTCATGCAAGGTTGATTATGTAAAAGAATCCAAAGATTTACAAAACATATTGTCAGAGAGAGGATACCCTAGGAGTCAACTTAAAAAAGCCTGAAAGAGGGCTTGGTTCAAGCCCTGTGACACATTACTAGAGCCTAAGCTGTGTTCGAATAAAACCAAAGAGAGGATGATCTGTGTCACTACCGTCTGCACACGCGGTAATGGTATAAGACGCATCATCAACCCTCATTGGAATTTGATCTCTGGTGAGTTAGACACACAAGAGCTGCCCAAGCATTCGTTCAGGAAGGGCAAGCACATCAGAGACCATGTAGTTTGTTCTCTTCTAGTGGCACCATCGCAACCTAACATACAATAAATGAGGAAGCTACCTCAAATCTTCGGACACCGCAAATGTGGACACTACAAAGAATGTGACCTCACTGGAAACCAAAACTTTCAGTCACCAAGACCATACCTATGAGCTCAAGAAACATACTGATTGCAACAGCATAGACGTTATATATGGCATTAAGTGTCTGTGCAACTTACTGTACATCGGTCAGACTTGCCAAAAAGTTATGATACGCATACTTCAGCACTGTAGCCGCATTAGATGTAAGGTACAAGGGACACAATTGGTTGAACATTTCGTGCAGCCAGATTTTCCCCAGGATACTCCCCTGATTACTCCTTCAGTAGAGTTACTAAATGCCCTGAAGAACATGTGACCTGGATTGTGGGTGTATACAGAAATGCGTGTCAGCGCCTTACACCACAAGACACAATTATTAGTAAACCCAATGGATAATATGGAGAATGACCATGGGTGTTGAAAGAAATTGATCACACACATGTATGAAATAGCTGAGGATTGTAATATATTTTGCTTGTACAGCATTTATGTATTGCTATTATTTATAGGCAATCAATATCTTGTGGGTTCATGGTTTCTTTGAAATATGAAACGGCTTGTCTGTTGAATTAATGTGATATGAATGGTGTGGTTAATGAGCTGGAGTAACAGTGGAGGTGGTGGTATTGTTTTTTGTGGGTTCAGTTATTTCTTCTCTTTATATTAATGAACCTTTGTCATGCCCTGCAATGTTATATGTATGGACAGAAGGTCATTTATGTGACTACAATAAATGAAATATATTTTGTTAACATTTCGAATGAGAATCTTTAGAGGATGCTTTATTTTTGTTAAACCAGATTGGTCGCACACTGCTACACCTACCAGTCGTGTTCCCCCAATGAAAATGGTCCCTGAAGGTCAGCGTCGGCGGATACACCTATGCTCGAGTGTGAATGCAAGTATGCGTGGCGTGTGCCATCCCTGGACACGTGTTTCGAGGTAGTTGCCTCTCGTCAGCAGGGAGTAGGAAAATGTGTGGGGTTGCTGTGTAAGCTGCTAAAATCGTTATCAGGTCTAGTACCTCTCGTAGCGCGCAGGTGCGTAACCATGAGTCCGTCGACTCCACCGGCTCAAGGAAGCCTGAATATAAAGTTAAACCAGATTGGTCGCACACTGCTACACCTACCAGTCGTGTTCCCCCAATGAAAATGGTCCCTGAAGGTCAGCGTCGGCGGATACACCTATGCTCGAGTGTGAATGCAAGTATGCGTGGCGTGTGCCATCCCTGGACACGTGTTTCGAGGTAGTTGCCTCTCGTCAGCAGGGAGTAGGAAAATGTGTGGGGTTGCTGTGTAAGCTGCTAAAATCGTTATCAGGTCTAGTACCTCTCGTAGCGCGCAGGTGCGTAACCATGAGTCCGTCGACTCCACCGGCTCAAGGAAGCCTGAATATAAAGTTAAACCAGATTGGTCGCACACTGCTACACCTACCAGTCGTGTTCCCCCAATGAAAATGGTCCCTGAAGGTCAGCGTCGGCGGATACACCTATGCTCGAGTGTGAATGCAAATATGCGTGGCGTGTGCCATCCCTGGACACGTGTTTCGAGGTAGTTGCCTCTCGTCAGCAGGGAGTAGGAAAATGTGTGGGGTTGCTGTGTAAGCTGCTAAAATCGTTATCAGGTCTAGTACCTCTCGTAGCGCGCAGGTGCGTAACCATGAGTCCGTCGACTCCACCGGCTCAAGGGAGCCTGAATATAAAGTTAAACTAGATTGGTCGCACACTGCTACACCTACCAGTCGTGTTCCCCCAATGAAAATGGTCCCTGAAGGTGCTTTATTTTTGTCTTCAGCGTTGTTGAAAGTGTGTGTGTGTCACATTGAAGTTGCCTGCAATAATGCTTCTGAAGGTATAGCCCTTAGCGAATTGTCTAAGTGCCCATGGGTAGGAGATTATTTATTAATGCCTATTGAACACATACAGGTAAACACAGTTTTTCTTTATTAAAGGTCAAGTAAATCAGATGTTTCAGGGAGCCTCTTGGTTTTACAGTTTAATACATTTTTCACTCAAATAATTAGCCCCTTGCTGGACGACCTCTCCTTTGGGCTACAGCAGGACAGAAAAAAATCGAATAGCCACACCTAAGAAATGGTTCTACACACCAAGATTCCTGAAACATGCTAACTTTATGCTCTTCTATTGAAGAGCCCTAGTGTGGTTCAGCAAGTTAAGCTTTTCAGCCCAGCAATATTCCATGTGGGTACACTCCATGAATCATTTTCAGGGTTCTTCAAAGGTGATCTATAGGGAAACTGTTGGTTAACAGGTTTATGCTTAGGTGTTAGTTCCGTGTGCTGGGTAGGGGAGCCAACATTATTAGAGGTAGTAATATCTGGGACGTTCAGGGCAATACAAGACAGTCCTTTTCCATAAGCAGAGATGGCAGGGAGCCCTCGTAGTAGCTTCAGCTGAGTTGGTGTAGAGTACGACTCCCTTCCCCATATGTTGGTACTGACGAGGATGGTGCCATAAAGGTCTGGGCTTGTAACAAGCCAATTGGATTAGTTTAACTGCCACCGGCAATGTCCATGGTGGTTTTGAATTGGACGATGGAGTGCTGTTGGGGGATTGATTGGGCTTCTAGGGCCAAAAGACAATTCACAATTGCCTGGTCATTCGGGAGCAGTATATTATTGTCGTGAGGGCTCAGGGTGTTTGGCCGGTGTTGCGCAAATATATCTGAATGAATTGGGGGGAGGCACTCGTGCTTGTGGCAGATTCAATGCAACACCTTGTTTATTAGTGCCTCAGTCGATACCCGTTGCCCGGGCTCTTGTCTCTGGACCGTTGTCAAGTAGATGATTTGGCCTTTTTAGGTCTCGCTTAAGCAGCGCGCATGCGCTGCATAGGAGGGGACCTCTTGGAATCGATCAGCTTTTTTGCCCAAAAACGTGCACGCTTTGCGTTGTTTTCAATTGCATCACGTGCACGTTTGGCGTTTCCCTTGCGGGAGTGAGCTTTGGCGATATCTGTTTGTAATTATCTGGCAAACAGATGGTGCACCTGCTTGCTCCCGCAAGGGAAACGCTGTGTCTGGTCCCTGTTACCATGCAGAGACTGCTTGTCTCTGGAGCCCGCCTCTGATGCTGCCGAATGTCAAGATGCCTTGTCTGGATTTTGCGTCACGCCTCTTCCTTGTAGTTTCCAGGACGCTGTTCGCTTAGTTCACACACCAGGGGTTCGGGAAGCGCGGGTTGAAGAGTGCCTTGGTGTGGCGCTGATGGACCAACTGATGAAGTAACAGGGGTGCCCAGCTCTTTTGCAGTACACTCGCAGTCAGCCTGCTCTCCCATGTGAGTGTCCGAGAAGTAAGGGCTGCTGCGGTCTTGTAGTGTCCTCCTCGGGCCCTGCCTCACCAGAGAGTTGAGTGGAAGCTTGGTGGGGGGAGGGGGGGGGGTGGCATGAGCAAGCCATGGAAGGAGGAAGGGGGAGGCCCACAACTGTAAGCAGCACCTCAGACAGGAGCGATAATTGTCCTCTGGGGTTACCTTCTTGCACCCCCAGTTTACTGCGCTGTTTTGAAGCCTCAAGGTTGATATAAGTGACAGGGCTTCAATGCAGCAGCTCCCAGCTCCTAAACGCGCAGTTCGCTCCCCCCTCTCACCTTATAATCTGCAGCGGTGAGCGTTGGGTGTCCTTGCATGCCCAGCAACCAGAGGGCAGGTATGGGTCCCTTCCCCCATGTTATTCAGCAGGCGTCCATATCGGACGAGGCTTTGTGGCATCCCCTCTCTTGGTGGGAGATAATGGCCCCAGCAGACCAGCTCTGCTGGGTCTAGACTGCGGCAGCCCAGATGCAAGGAGTCAGGTGTGCGGGCCCACATTAACTGCAGCCTGTGGCCCACGTCGTCCAAATCCTCCCAATGATAGTGAGGGCCCACTAGCAGCTCAGTTATGTGGATTGGGGCCACTGCCTCTCACCCCAGGCACTGCAAAGATCAAGCGCCCTTCAGTGCTGGTCTCCTCTCGTCAGTTGCAGCAGGGGCGCAGTGGAGGTTCCAGCGGCACAGTCGCGGCAACTGTCATCCCCGTATGCTGCCCCCGTGAGTGTGAAGAGCAGGCAAGCAGAGGCTGCAGCGGGCAGCAACAGCGTGAGGGGGTGCACAGCACCAATGCAGTGGCGTCCCGGGCCCGAAGGGAACAAGGCCTGCAGACACCATAAGGTGTTTCCAGGCATGGGTTAGGGGGCAGTCCCACCCTGCCAGACTGCACAGCAGGCCGCAGGCAATTAGCACTGATTACCGAGCACTCACTGCCATTACTGAGTGCTCGCTGCCATTACTGCCTCAATAGTGGGTTCTTTCGGTGTCTGCAATAATAGCATATTGGCAAGCCCAGCTTCCTGACACTACAGAAAGTTGATGGATTGAGCCGTTAGCCAGCAGAGCCACGATAGGCAGTGGCCAAATTGCTGCAGGGGTGAGCCATGCAATTGTATGATGCAATAATAGGAATTGGGATTTTCATATCTTACTTTTTTATTTAATAAGAAGGTAGAACAGCGAGTTTATGAATCCTAATCAGTTCAAGTCTAAATAAAAGTAACCGTGCTAAGACCTCCGTGTGTATTTCCAAAGAGAACAGGCAAAGGGTTGGCAGCAGTGAGCTCTGCTGTTTTCTTCATTAATCCTTTTTGTCAAATCTGACCATCCACCCTCAACATAGTCAACAAGCGCCCCCCAAGCATTGGCATAGCCAATAGGTCTCGCCTTTGGGACCGTGTAAGTGTTTAGCCATGCAACAGTTGATGTTGTTGCACCAAGGATATTGTGCTGCATAACTAAATACTTATAAGGTCCAAAAAGCTAAACCTATTGGCTATGCCAATGCTTGTTCTACCGGGATAGGTGTTGGTAGTGCTGTTTTTGAATGATGGCATGCAGGCTTCGGAATTCAGTCTTGACGAACGATACTGAAGCTGATTTTCTGATTGGTATCTATAATAGAAATTGGTTGATGGAGGCAGCAAATGGTTTTATTGCTAGTGTTTGAAAGTCTTGGAATTTATGACTTTTGGATGCGTGGTTTGGTTGTAATGTTAGTACTGCCCCCGCCATTGTGTCGTCACACAAGAACAAGATACGAAAAGACACCCCTTAATCCGCAGCTCCCGAGTCGTGAGGTGCCCAACCGACTGTAGGATGAAGTTGAAGAGTTGCTGGACACAGTCATTGGTTCCCTTCGTCCAGTGTTCTGGCTTCAGCCTGCAGTCCTTTTTTCCAACCGGTGACTTCCATAGGAAAGCATTGGGCTCCCAACACCTCAGCATCTTGCGCCTGGCCGCCCCTGCGACGCTGGTGATGTGGACTTGGTGCTAACCTGTGACCCCCCTTGCCCTCACCGTAACCCCAGGAGCTGTCCTCCCAAGATCGAGTGGTCTGCCCATGTGCAGCCTCCAACCGAGGTGCCCCCTAGCCTCATTGGCTAATATTGGCACTCTGCACCCTGCTGCCCTTGTGCCGCTGGTGGTGCCCCTTGTGTGCCAACCTGAACCATGGGGCACCTTGGTTCCCACCTCCAAAACTCCATATCCAAAACTGCTTAGTCATCTGTGAACTTAACACTTCGTATTTCTCCATAGGATTGTATGGTGTGTTTTCTCTGAAAAATCTTCTGTTGAACTGTCTTGTACTGCAACACAAGTAACTTGATGCCTCTAAAATAGTTAACCTGTTTACTGATGTCCTGTGTTGTTCAAACTGTAAGTAGTTTGTTTCATGCCAAACTAGAAAAGTAATGACAAAGTAATCTGAATGTAAATCCAAGTGCTCTGAAGACATTACAACCCATTTTATCACCTGAAAAAAGTAATTTGTATGTTCCTAAAAACGAATAGTGCACAATATATTTAGCATTTAATGAGAAGTATCACTTGCCTGCTACTGAGCAACTCTTGGCTCTAGGAAAAGGTTAAAAAGTACCAACTTTGTATGCAGACAACTAGGCTGCAGTATATACAGAGCCAGCTTCCTACAGATGTCAATGGCATATAAGGTGAAATTATCTGCTGTAGGAAGCTGGGTTTCTGTTTCAGTAACCGCCCCACTTTTGCCAGACTACTGATGCACTTGGACTTGATGTGCCCTGGGTCCCTGCCAATCGGGTTCCAGGGGCCTGTGTTCTTTCCCAAAACTCTACCTTGTACCCCCAATTGGCACCTGTCTGGCCACATGTCAGTCCCTCATAAAAGGTACCGTGGGTACCAAGGGCCCTGTGGCCAGGGAACGCCTCTAAGGGATGCAACACTTGTGCCACACTCTGTACCTTTATATATTTATATATAATATGTACACAGCCTCGAAGGGTGGCACAGGTGTTGCAACCCTTAGAGCACTGTACTACTATATACATATATATTTATTTTGACTCCCTCTCCCAATGCAGGCTGCGTGTTTTGGTGCAGAATAAAGTGAAAAGTCGACATGGCACACATTCTTGTGTGCCATGCCTACAACCCACTGACAGGCCGTCCCGTGTTTCGGGGGGTAGCGCACTCCGCATTCAGCGCCGGCCCAGAATACGCCCTCTCTCCTCCGGCCGGCCAAGTACTTCAGCCAGCGGTCTTCTCTGGCTTCAGGGTCGCAGCTATGCAATTTCTTTAATTCCGCAGTGCTCGTGGACCGGACCAACAGTTTTGTACTCGTGGCTCTCTCCGGGAGGCGGTACACAGGTGTACGTGTCCTGGGGACGGATTAATGGCTGGATATTTAGGGATTGAAAATTGCAGGCCCCGGAGCTGCGTTAGCAGGTGGTCATCATCTTCGGCTGTCGGCCATGCCCTTGGGAAATAATGTTTTTGGTGATTCTCTTGATCTGGCTTAGTTTATACTAATGTTTGTAAACTTGCAAGTCCAACATTTTAAGACTTATTATTTTACCTCAGGAAAAATTGCAACGTGAGGCGGGTCTATGGGCACGCAACGTTCACAATGTCAACTTCATGGTACTGACCTGACACATGTTTGCAGTGTGCCCGGCATTGGCATGGCTAAAAAAGGAAATTAGCGAATTTCTAGAGAAAAAACTGGATTTAAAAACTGGGGTAACTCCCCATCTCCTTTGATTTGGGGTTCATAGCAAAGTAATCCCAAGTCATGCTCAGTCATTTGTTTGTTGAATTGACAGTATTGAGATTGTGTTTAGCATCGGCTTGGCTGGATCGCTCTCCTTTTTCATTCTGTAGGTGGTTAGCATGGCTTTTAGCCACATATTACATTGAAATTGTCATGTATGTACGAAAAGGTAAATCTGTCAGGAATAAAGGATTTACGGGTGTGGGCTCCTATCAGTGGATTTCCTCTGTCAGAGTTAACAGTAGGGAAAGAATATGGGCGCAGGATAATGAATTTGGTTGTGCTGGATGGATAAGGAATTACTTGCATAGTATTAACTGATTATAGGTTGTTACACACTAGTGACTTTATGGCATAATAGTTGCACTACACTTGATGAATTTTTTACTGTTTACTATTTTTTTATGAGGTTTTGTTTGAAATATTCAGTTCATTGTATGCAATATTTTTTTTCTTTTGTTTTCTTCTGCATATATTTGTAAAATGTATTATGAATTGTCTGCTGGGTTGGGGGGTAAACTTAAGGATAATTTAAATAAAAATAAAAAAATCTGTTTGTCACCGCTGCTTCACAGACAGAGGTCAAATTTCAGGTTATGTCTTCTGACATATTCAACCTTAAGATTCCACCTTCTTTGCCAAAATTGTTTTTTTTTTAAAATCACCACAGACAGAATGCCATTCGCTCATTCATCATCCTCTTTATTGTATGTCTTTTTGTAACCAATTGGCCTCTTCTTTCTATCTTTTTATTATGAAATTCATTAAGTTTATAGTCTGTGATGATCCTAGTGTCTGGCTAGAAGTCAAGACTAAACCTGACATCCTAAACCTACTGAACTCCGTGGCCGTTTTTGGGCTTAAGTTTCATATTCTGTGCCAGTTTACAAAGCTGTTAATGTGCTTTACGCCATGTTCTCATCCCATGACTACTTTGCTCTTCTTCCACTCTGATTCCTTGGACTAACTATATTGGTGTCTTTTTTTTCTTATTATAACACACTACCCTTTTCTTCTGTCACAAAGGTCACCCCCTACCTTTTTGGCTTGGTGGTCTAAAGTCTTCTCCCTGTTCTTCTTGAAGTGTCTGCTATTCACAATTCCTCCATCTTCTCCATCCACTCTGACGACACCCTCGGGATCATGAAGAGCATCCACTCTGGAGCCCCCTCGGATCCCTTCCCTCACCACATCTTCAACAGAGCTAGCACCTCCATCGGCCCCGAAGTCTGTCGCACCATCAACTGCTCCATCTAGACCCTCAACTTCTCGGAAGACTGGAAAGACGCGGAGGTAAATCCCCTGCTGAAGAAATCCTCTGCCGACACAAAGTTGCTCAAGAACTACAGACCCATCTTTCTGCTTCTCTTCCCAGCCAAAGTCATTGAGAAGGCCATCAACCCCCAACTTGGAGTTAATCGAAATTGAGCACATCTTGGACCTCACCCAGTCTGGCTTCGTAAACAAGTACTGTACAGAGACTGCGTTCCTTGCCACCACAGACTACATCCGCGCCCTCCTCGACCTCTCAGCCACCTTTGACACGGACTTCCATCACCCCATCTGCGCAAGACTCCACAATGACTGCATCCACGTCCAAGCCCTAGAATGGCTCCACTCCTTCCGCACCGGCCGAACAGTCAGATTTCCACCGTTCCACTCAGAACCCACAGAACTAAGCTGCCTCATTGTGCCCCACCCTCTTCAACATCTACATTGCCCTGCTTGCAGCCATCGTCAGAAGCCACGGACTCAGCGTGTCAACTACACTGACGCAACTGATTCTCTCTCTCACAGACTAAACCACGGCTTCCAAGAGCAACTTCCACAACGGAATGAAGGCAGTTGCCACCTGGATGAAGGACAGCTGCCTCAAGCTCAACTAAGACAAGACCGAAGTCCTCATCCTGGGGTTTTCCCTCTACGCATGGATCGACTCCTGGTGGCCTGCAGCCCTCTGAACCCCACCCCCCACCACACACGGACCACGCTTGTAATCTCTGCATCACCCTGGACTCCTCGCTCTCTATGAACTGCCAAATCAACACAGTTTTGACCTCCTGCTTCCACATGCTCCGCCTGCTTCGTAAGAGCTTGAAGTGAATCCCCACCGAGTCCAGAAAAACAGTCACCTATGAGCTCGTCAGCAGCATACTTGACTCCGGCATCCCACTCTACTCCGGCACCACCCAAAAACTCCTAAGGAAACTCCAGAACGCCGCAGCCAGAATCATCCTGAACATCCCCCACCGCAGCCACATCACCAGAGTCAACTTTAAGCTCCACACACACTCCTACAAAGCCCTCCACAGTGCCGTAACTGCTTACCCCAACCACCCCCTCTCCTACACTCCCACTATAGATCCCTGGCCACCATCCTAATGAGCCGCAAGACCATGGCTGGAGGTAGATCCTCGCTGCGAAGACCTGAAACTCCCTGCCTCTACATCTCTGACAATCAGTCTCTGCCTCAATTCAGGAACGACCTCAAGACCAAGGCTCTTTGACTGAACCTGAGATCCCCTCTACCCTGCGCGCCCAGAGACCCTAACGGGTGAGTAGTCGAGCTTTACAAGAATACTGATTGCTATTTCTTAATTGATGAACCCCAACATGGCGATCTTTAACTTTCTCAACTGAGTCATTGTAGGAAGCTGGGTTTCTGTTGCAGTAACCCCCCCCCCCCCACACACTTTTTGCCAAACTACTGATGCACTTTGACTTGATATGCCTTGGGTCCCTGCCAATTGGGTTACCAGGGCCTGTGTTCTTTCCCAAAACTGAACCTTGTACACCCAGTTTGCACCTCTCTGTCCACCTTGTAAGAGGTACCCCGGGTACCAAGGGCACAATTGCCAGGTAAGGCCTCTAAGGACTGGAGCACTTACTGCGCCGTCCTTAGAGGCCATGCACACAAGCACTGCCATTATAGGCTGCGTGTTTTGGTGCAGAACAAAGTGAAGAGTCGACATGTCACACTTCCCTGTGTGCCATGCCTGCAACTCACTGCCCTGGCATAGGTCAGCCACCCCTCTAGCTGGTTCACTATACCAGTGGTATGGGTACAGGTGCATGAACCCTGTACCCCTACAGTGTCCAAGTCCACTCTTAGACATTGTAAGTGCAGTGCTGCCATTAAGAGTATGGTGCTGGGAGTTTTTCATTTTGAAGTCCACAGCACCATAATGGCTTTATTGAAAAATGGGGAGATTGATAGCAAACCCACACTGATGCCAGTGCGGTATTTAATGAAAAATGCACTCGGAGGGCATCTTATAGATGCCCCCTGAAAACCTATCAGCCTCTGGTGGGTTCCCTGACTGGTACACACCAGCCTGCCACCACAAGACATGTTTCTGGACATCTGGGGTGGAAGCCTTCATTCCCTGAACCCAGAAACAAAGCCTTTCTTGGGTGTAGGTAGTCACACCTCCCCTAGGTCAGGTAGAGCTATCTGTGGCAGGGGAGCTTCAAAGGCCTTTCCTCCTTTGTAATGCGACCCCCAGCCTCTCCTGCTGTCCGGAGCAGACCCCCCTTACGGTCTCCCCTTCCATTTCGGTGGGAAGACAGGTGGCAAAAATTAAAGCAGCCCAGCACCTCTGCCATCCACACCCCTCAGGTGGGGGAGGCGAGGTGAAGCCCACTCTTCAGCGCCCGCCATGTAGCAGATGGCAGGCACACTCCAATCAGTATTGGGTATTGTTCCCACTCCCCCACATGGGGTGAGTACACCAAGGGTGTAGTCGTCCTAAGGTCAGTAGCTTCAAAACCACTAAAACTCCCCCTAAATACAGTATTTAGGAGGCAGCCTTGAACCAAGAAGAAAGATTCCAGCAACTTAAGAAGGAGGACAAGAGAAGACGCCAAGCAGAGAAGACTCCAGAGAAGAACTGACTTGGCCCCAGCCCTACCGGCCCGTCTGATGTTTCCAGAGATCCTGTGCCAAGTCTCCTTGTCCTGCAGCCAGCGACGTCCAGAAACCTGTGAGGACTGATTGCCTTCCGTAAAGACCAGATCTCCTGTGAACAGCAGCTTTGTTCAAAAGAAACTCCCACAACAGACTCTGAGCCTGCTGAGGATAAAGAAACCCGACGCCTGGAACCACCACTGCATCAGACTCCTATGGCTCGAATCTGGGTGGCCCACTGCTCCCAGCGAGGTCCCCCAGTGCTCCAGAGTACAAGTCCACTTTAGGTTGACCCCTCCAGGACTCCCTGACATTGCTTGCAGCCTCTGCACGGACCCCCCACCCCCGCAAGTGGCCTGGTAAGGTAAAATCTGACCTCAAAAGACCCAGGCATCCAACCGGAGCTTTGCTTCCACAACCTTGTGGGAACCCTGGTTCTAACCCCAGAATACCAACTCCCACAATTGAGTACTTCTCTGCAAACCATTATCATTTCCTTCCATAGGGTTGCATTGACTTCTTTTCTTTGAGAATTCTTATAAGTGTGGAATTGGTTTGTATGAAACATTGAAAACTGCAAATGTATTAAAAGTGAATTACTCACCTTTTGTCTAAGAAATGTCTGTGACATCTAGGCATATCACACTGATTTAGCTAAAGTAACTCAAAAAGTAATCCAAAAAGTAACATGCACAGGAATCTGTAAAGTAACTGAAAAGTAATTTTGAACTGACACCTGTAATTCAACCAACTGCATTTGCACCTGCATTCAACTGTAAATCACTGCATAAGGTTTTGCAAAGTATTTCACTTATCTGCACCAGGCCTGGCTTGGTTCTAGAAACAAAATAACTGAATAAGCTTTTTTGATGAAAACAAATTGGTTTGAGTTCAGTCTTTGAGAGCACTCATCATTTCTTGCCTGAGTGTGTTCAACAAATGCTTAACACTACCCTCTGATAAAGCCTTACTGCTCGCCCACACTACCACAAATGGAAAGTAAGGTGCTATCTACTTTTACCTCTGCCTACCTTTGGGGTTCCACTGGACCCTGTACACACTATACCTCATTCTGTTATAGTATATACAGAGCAGGTTTCCTACAGTCATGACCTTTTTGAATACCATTGGCCATCTTAAAACTGGCAGGCTTGATCCAACTTAACTGATTGATACACTCCCGATATGTGCCTGGAAACAATATAGGCACTTAGAGAAACACTTCTGCACCTAAGGACAAGCTGCCGTTTTGCCCATGCATTGTGTCACTATACAAAACTTGTTAAACAGGCCAAAACAGTTTTATAAAGCTTGAACAGACTGCTTTAGTAATACTACTTGTAAGCCTTTTCAACTTAAGAAATTGTCCAGCTGTGGAGTAACATCCAGCTCCATTATGTCTTCCCAAACTCTCTGCAAAGCTTTAGCATATTTTTCAGACAGTCTGTACAATCTGCTCAAGCCTTTCATTGGTTGCATCTCTCCACCCTCTACTTTTCTTGAGGCTGACCGGCAGCAGAATAAACTTCAAAATTTCTCTTCTTTGATGGGTGATAACACTGTTGCTCATGAAAAAGATTAATCTGCCTCTTGCTTACATCTAGCTTTAGTCTCTGAAATCTTTGTTACTCTTATTATTTTATTATGCAATATTTTTCTGGTATCTGCTGTCATCCCATTCATTTAGAAGATAGCCTTAATTATTCCCCTCATTTTAACAAAAATCTGATTCTGCCGTTCTCTGGAGTTTTCTTTTTTTAACCATAACCCTACATCCTTTTCCAGCCAAAATGCTTGGAAAATATTGACATCTGATGTACCATTCTCAAAATGACCAATCCGTTTTCCGCCTAGTCTTCACTGCTGGCTTTGCACTGAACAATTTTCAGTGACCTGAAGTACACCGTGGGCCATGCTTTAAGAGCTATTCTTGTCATACTTAAGTGCCATCTTTGACACTACTTCTCATTTTATTATCAGCATCCAAGGAACTGCCCAGGCCAGGATTTATTCTTTTCTCTCTGAAAGAGAATAAGTTGTTTATTTGCCCCTTATGAATTCTTCTTGTCACCCCTTCCATCATGAAGTTCCACAGGGTTTATCTTTTATACTCCCCCTCGCCCCCCTCAATTTGTTTGTACCCTCCCATAATCAACCTTGGCCGATACCCAGTGGAGCTGTCCTATGCAGCTATAGAGGAGTTTGGCTCTGGTTCACCCCTTGGCCGTCACCTACCCAGCCGGACATCGAACATTGTTTTCCTCATCTCCCCGTTTCTTTTCCCTTCCCTGCCTCCTCCCTCCGTGATTCATTGTCTGCCTCCCCTTTTCCAGTCTGACCTTTTCTGCGTCCCCTGAAGTACTTTACCCGTTGCCGGTTTTTTCTATGTTATGCTATGCTTTAGTAACTCCTCGTGTAACTGTTATACTGTCTCCCTTTCTATGTTATGTGATGCTCCAGAAAGTGATGCAACTATGTAACAATGTTCTGAAACAATGTCCTACCTCATGTAAAGCGCTCTGATACCTCCAGGTCTAGCCAGCGCTATATAAAACTTTTCAAAGAATATAAAATGATCCAGAGACGGTGTCAAAATAAATATGCTGACACCCAAAGAGCCAATGGATAAAGTGGACTCTGATGAAAGGGCTGCATAACGTACAAAATGGAAGACCAGCTTCTTCCTTTTTGAAAGACAGATTGTCCGGTTTTTAATAGAACATTCGTTGTGAGATTTTCCTTTGATATTCTTTGCTGTACATAATGTAACATTTTTCGGGACTTTGATATATAATTTTCAATATTTATTTTTGGTATATACTTGCCTTTTAAAATATCCAATGTATTTCTACTTTTAGACGTTTATTTATGATTTTTCATACTACTGCTGTTAATTGGGCTTGGATTTATTCCCTCATCTTTTCCCCACTTCATTTTTGCTTTACTCCATCTCTTACCTATGTAGATTGTTTACGTACATTACTGAGAGCCGTAGTATTTCATTTATGCTTATAGTAGTCGTCTTTTCTTGTACTTCATGCTTGATTTTTCACGCTTCATGAGCCATTTGTTGATGCAAATAATTTCCTTTTTGCATTCTGCCACAGATCTAAGTGCAGCTAGTAAGCCACTGGATGGCAGAATGCATCCTCCAACCTTTTCTGAAGGACTTTCTCCTTAATAAAACCACTCTTTTCTAACTTTAGATTTGCTTGAGCCTGCTCCACCGATCTTGAGGATGTTAATGCCAACAAGGTTGTCTGCCCCCCCCCGCCCCCCACCCATTTTCTTCCTTATTTTTGCCAACAATATCTAGTGGCTTAGAGATGCCTTTTAAGTGGACTACTTGGTGATCATTTCCCTTTCCTGCTTTTTTCATAGATTTATTCCTATGATTTTTCCCCCATGAATCTGGTCAAATACAGCCTTTAGGCTGTGTTGGTATGTTTTTTTAAGTTCGATGCTTGTGACTTAACTGCATAGGAAATTAATTATCAGTAATTAAATCCTTGGACATCTATATTCTTTATAGGTCGAGCCTAGTGCAGCGCGCATGCGCTGCTCTATGGAAGCTTTCTTGTGAGCACTCCAAACTTCTCCGTGTGGGTCGGACTCCTCCCATACATTGGATTGGCCTTTGCGTGTGTCATTCAATAATGAAAGCACGCAAATGGCCAAAGGTTGGGTGCATGTCCCACCTCTCCTCCAAAGGTTCACTCCCATGGCATTTTGCTCTCGGGAGCGAGCAGGGGCGCTCAGGCTGGCAGCTGCATTCCTCCCTCTTCGTGGATCAGATTACCAATTAAACACAGCGCAGTCGCTTTCACTTTAGCAGCCGCGCTTGTTGTTTTGTGTACACAAAAAACTGTCACAGTGGAAACACATTTAGAAATGTAAAAGAAACATACATCTGTTAGTAATCCAAACAAATTTTACGACAACACCTGTTGCTTGCATGTATGCACATCATTTAATATCCATTTTCTCAGTCCAAACGAGGATCAGTACTTAAACACAGCACAAAAAGCATCACAGTATCAACATTTTCAAAAGTATCTCGGTGTAAGGTACGTGATAAGTGCAGGATTTTATGGGATTAGTGCAGGGCGTAGTGAGGGAGGGAGGTTGTGAAGGATTTAAGAACATCCACAATTCAATTGAAGAACCTGACCTGCCAAATAAATGGCCACAAAACTTAAATTAGATAACACAGATTTAAGACAGCAGTTTTACATTCACTGACAATCTCCTGTGTTGATTGAAGGAATGAAAAAGTCGACGTTTCGACCCCTGTTAGAGCCAGCAAATTGGTTTGCTTGGGGTTGGGGTCTTCATCAGGACCGGGGGAAGGGCTTACACCTGGGGGCAAAGGTCAAAAATAAAGAACCATGAGGTGTGTCTATTAAGGCCCATTATAGTTAGGAGAGAACAATTGTAACAATAATTACCAGCAACAGCAGGAATAATCACGCTGGAAAGATTGGGAAGGGGCCAGTCAGTGCTCCTAGGAGGAAGGAAAAGAGACGAGGAATACTAAAACCATACTTAAACGGGTGTCAATACAACCTAAGTAACCAGAAATACTCACCCAAGGTGTAGTATTCCAATGTTCGAAAAACGAGACAAGGGAAGGCTGAATGTATCAGCATAAACACTCATCCAATAGTGTTAAGGGCTGGAAAGAAAGGGGGGGAGATGGCGTTAATGTTCTCCCTCACTCGAAAACCGTTGTTAAACAAAGCGCATATAAGGTTGCTAGCCCTAAGGATAATGCGCGGGAAAATTATGAAATTAGTTACCAGCGCATACAAGGTACGTCTACAAATTATAGCGGGGTGCACAAAAGTGTAGGAAATCCCATATACATTGAAAAAGTGGCAAAACTCACTTATAGTATACCATTGAGGGAAAGGACCACTGAGTACTAAGGCTGCAACATACCTCGAGGGCCGCGCCGTGGAAACTGACAGCTAACCCTGGGTGTCGTCACAGGACTGAACAAAATAAAAACCAATCGCGCGCACAGCCAATAGGTCGCGCCCTGATTGGAAGGCTCGGGGGTGTGTCAGGTCACGTGCTCGCGTGCGAACCCGGCCAAGGGTCTGGAAGAGAGACGGAGAGAAGCGAAACCGCCGCAGCTGCAAGCGATAACATACCTGGAGGGCCGCGCGAGTCGGTCTGACAGCTAGCCCTGGGACGCGTCACCTGATCAAATATATATCCATCAGACGCGTCCTGATTGGTGGAGGATAAGGGGTGTGTGATGTTAACTAAGAAGATGTGTAAAGCAGGGACCATTTGCTGGTTCTTGATCCATGATCACAGTATTAAAAAGCAATACATTAATTTAAACAATAGTAGATGATACGGAAAATAACCACAACATTTGACATGACAGATATATCCGTTGGTTGCCGCTAAAAAAGCATACGGAATAACACAGGTGAATAGTATCACTAAACGGCACCACAGCGGAGGTGTATTCATATAAACACTGCAGATAACCAATGTAGTGCGGTTCACCAAGATTTATACTAGACAGTTTGCAAGGGTGTGTTGTTTAACCATTGTTTAATAAAGATATTTGGGTAAAAGTTGCGTCAAGTTCATTCAGGCCACATGTGACAGAGTCAAAACGGTCCATCCACTTACACTCCCTGATGTTAAGGATTGAAGTGAGGTCCCCACCCCTAACACCCAGTGTTATGGCTTCAATTACCAGCCATCTAAGCGATTCAGGGGAATGGTTACATGTATTGAAGTGGTCAACCATGGGTGCACCAGGTGTATTACATCTAATCCTGCTGCAGTGTTGCAATATCCTGCATTTCACTTTCTGGGTGGTCTGGCCTATATAGATCTTGTTACAGGGGCAGACTATTGCATAGATAACATTCTTAGTGTTACAATTGGTGAGCACCTTTAGATCCACCGTGCAGTTGTTATGTTGGAACGTCTTTGTTTCAAGAGTCAAATTGCAGGCTTTGCACTGTCCACATTTCACATGGCCCGTGGGAGCCGGAAGATGCCAAAGCGACTCAATTGTTGGCCTTGGTTGTGTTTCCAAAAGTGATTTCACCACATGATCGCGGACATTTTTGCCTTTTTTGAAGGCATGCATTGGGGGTTCAGTGAGCTGGAGTTCTGCGGACACCAGGTGCCAATGTTTGTTGATGATTTTACGGATATCATTACTCCTGGTGTTAAAGGTCGTAACACATATAAGTCTGTTGGGATCATCCATCCGTGTTTTGGGGGTAAGGAGGAGGTCTCTATGATTGTACCAGGCTCTCTTACGGGCCCTCTTGACAAGCCTCCGAGGGTAGCCGCGTTCAATCAGTCTGAGGATGAGGTCATCGGATTCCGTGAAGAAATCGTCTTTTCTGGAACAGTTTCTCCTGATCCTCAGAAACTGTCCGAAGGGGAGGTTATCACGTAGTCCTCTCGGGTGGTGACTTCCATACCTCAATAGGGTGTTTCTCTCCGAAGTTTTTCGGAACAAGGTTGTGTACAGACAGTCGTCCATAACCTTGATAGTGATATCAAGGAAATCGATACTGGACTTGTCCTTGGTCATGGTAAACCGAATGTCTGCCGATCTATCATTCAACCAAAGAAAGAACTCATCAAGATCCTGGTCGTTGCCCGTCCAAACCATCAGGACGTCGTCGATATATCGTTTCCAATATTTGATTCTTTGCCTGAATGGGTTGGTGATATTACTGACAAAAGTCTGTTCGAAGTTGTCCATATACAAAATGGCCAGATCTGGGGCAAAGCTGGCACCCATCGCCACGCCTTTCGTTTGCATGAAGAAGTCATTTTGGAAGAAAAAGAAATTCTGCGTCATTGCTATGTTGAGCAATTTGATGATAAAGTCCGAGGGGACTTGCACCGGTTGGCTTCTTGTCTCTAAACATTCCAAAATCACCTCCAAAGCATGTTGTTGAGGGATACTTGTGTATAAAGACACAATGTCCATTGTCACTAGAATCTGGGTGGTTGGATCGAAGGGCATCCCATCAATCAGATTGATGACTTGCATCGTGTCCCGCAGGTAAGAATCTGTTTTCTCTGCCAAGGGTTTCAAGAAGAAATCGATATATTTACACAGGGGCTCGAGGATTGAGCCACACCCCGAGACTATGGGGCGGCCAGGTGGTCTTTCCAAGTTTTTATGTACCTTAGGTAAGGTATAGATTGTCGGAAGACGCGGCTGAGGTTGATTCAGAAACTGAAACTCCAGGTTTGAGAGGAAGCCTTGAGCAAGGCCTTCTTGGGTTATTCGAAGGATCATGGTGCTGATCTTTTTCGTAGGATTTATGTTGAGTCTGGTATAGCTAATGCCATCATTCAGTTGGGAGTAAAGTTCTTCCTTATAATTATCCACGTTCTGTAGTACGATGGCTCCTCCCTTGTCAGCGGGTTTGATGACAATCGAACGGTTATTCCTCAAATCGTCCAAGGCCTTCCGTTCCGCTGAGGTGACATTATGCTTGACATACTTTCTAGTGGAGCATACTCCAAGCGCCTCCTTTAGTACAGTACTCTCGTAGGTTAAAATCCGATGTGAAACCATCTGAGAGGTAGGTGTAAATGTCGATGGAGTGCGTAGTCCAGTACACGATGTGGTTGTACTCACAGGAGCCTGACGAAAGAAATAGCGTAACCGTATCTTTCGAAAAAACCGGTACAGCTCAGTCTGTAGGTTGAATTTATTGGGATAGGTTGTGGGGACATATGACAGGCCTTTACTGAGAATCCGGTGTTCATCAGCGGTAAGTATATGATCCGACAGGTTCATAATGGGATCTTTGGATGTGCCTACCAACGATAGACTCGACGTCTCGTTTGAATTTCCCCATGTTGTTCCTGAGGGAAGTGTACCTGCTTCTGGGCAGTGTTCATGCTTTACACATCTTCTTAGTTAACATCACACACCCCTTATCCTCCACCAATCAGGACGCGTCTGATGGATATATATTTGATCAGGTGACGCGTCCCAGGGCTAGCTGTCAGACCGACTCGCGCGGCCCTCCAGGTATGTTATCGCTTGCAGCTGCGGCGGTTTCGCTTCTCTCCGTCTCTCTTCCAGACCCTTGGCCGGGTTCGCACGCGAGCACGTGACCTGACACACCCCCGAGCCTTCCAATCAGGGCGCGACCTATTGGCTGTGCGCGCGATTGGTTTTTATTTTGTTCAGTCCTGTGACGACACCCAGGGTTAGCTGTCAGTTTCCACGGCGCGGCCCTCGAGGTATGTTGCAGCCTTAGTACTCAGTGGTCCTTTCCCTCAATGGTATACTATAAGTGAGTTTTGCCACTTTTTCAATGTATATGGGATTTCCTACACTTTTGTGCACCCCGCTATAATTTGTAGACGTACCTTGTATGCGCTGGTAACTAATTTCATAATTTTCCCGCGCATTATCCTTAGGGCTAGCAACCTTATATGCGCTTTGTTTAACAACGGTTTTCGAGTGAGGGAGAACATTAACGCCATCTCCCCCCCTTTCTTTCCAGCCCTTAACACTATTGGATGAGTGTTTATGCTGATACATTCAGCCTTCCCTTGTCTCGTTTTTCGAACATTGGAATACTACACCTTGGGTGAGTATTTCTGGTTACTTAGGTTGTATTGACACCCGTTTTTTAAGTATGGTTTTAGTATTCCTCGTCTCTTTTCCTTCCTCCTAGGAGCACTGACTGGCCCCTTCCCAATCTTTCCAGCGTGATTATTCCTGCTGTTGCTGGTAATTATTGTTACAATTGTTCTCTCCTAACTATAATGGGCCTTAATAGACACACCTCATGGTTCTTTATTTTTGACCTTTGCCCCCAGGTGTAAGCCCTTCCCCCGGTCCTGATGAAGACCCCAACCCCAAGCAAACCAATTTGCTGGCTCTAACAGGGGTCGAAACGTCGACTTTTTCATTCCTTCAATCAACACAGGAGATTGTCAGTGAATGTAAAACTGCTGTCTTAAATCTGTGTTATCTAATTTAAGTTTTGTGGCCATTTATTTGGCAGGTCAGGTTCTTCAATTGAATTGTGGATGTTCTTAAATCCTTCACAACCTCCCTCCCTCACTACGCCCTGCACTAATCCCATAAAATCCTGCACTTATCACGTACCTTACACCGAGATACTTTTGAAAATGTTGATACTGTGATGCTTTTTGTGCTGTGTTTAAGTACTGATCCTCGTTTGGACTGAGAAAATGGATATTAAATGATGTGCATACATGCAAGCAACAGGTGTTGTCGTAAAATTTGTTTGGATTACTAACAGATGTATGTTTCTTTTACATTTCTAAATGTGTTTCCACTGTGACAGTTTTTTGTGTACCTAGTTATACCCGAGTCCAGTGGTCTACCGGGTTACCCCATTAATATATAACTCTGTTGTTTTGTGTGGGCTTGTTTCCTAATTTCCTGTTTTACTTTGCCCCTTCCCGCCGTCTTCACTATTCTCCCACCCCCCTTTCTCGCCGTGTCCACCATGTCTTTGTTATTTGTAGCGCGGTCAGCTTTCACTTTGGGGACCGCGCTTGCCGACGCCTTCATTATAATTAGTTTTTTTTAATTTATATGTGTAAACGAAGTGTCTGGTGCAAGCCGGGTGAGCATTTTCCTTTTGTTGACCCCAGGACAATAAAAGTGCATTGCGGTGTACCTTGAACTCCTGCGCTGCTTCCTCCTCTGGCACAGCTGTGTGTTGTGGGAGTTAGGCTCGCAGGACAGGCTGCACACCACGCAGATCGCCCTCTGGTCCTCCCTGCAAAAGAGCTTCAGCCTCTCGTCGTGCTTGTGGCAACGGAAGTGGCTGCCCTCTGGGCCCCGCTGGAGGCTGAGGCGCTTCAGCCGGTCCGCCATGGTGCCCAGCTGCACGTTGGCTCTCAGTGTCACTTGGTCGAAGGTCCGCTTGCACTGCAGGCACAAGAAGTTTGCAGACTGGTCTGCCACATATTTTGAGATACATGGATGGCAGTAGTTGTGGCTGCTGTCCAGGGTCACAGGCTCTGTGAAGAAATCCAAGCAGATGGAACAGGTGGCGCCTTCATGGACGATCTCCTCCAGGTGCGCGGCCACCATGGTTCAGGCCAGAAGCAGCTGCCCTGTGCGCAGGTGAGTTCACCTCACATTGTTTGCTAAGCCTGTCAAGGGTGGCGGGAGTGGTTCTGCTATAAAAATGTCTGATCTCAGATGGTACTTTAACCTGCGCATTATTCAGACCGATTGAAATTCAGATAGATAGAGGTGCAGTTTCAAATAGTGGAGAATTGCATTGCATACATTTTAATTCCCTGTCCTCTCAAAGGATCAGCTACATTTGCTCAAGAACTTAGCTAAGAAGAATGCACAACCATTCAATTATTCTAATTTTCCATGCTTATAGTTGTTAGAGCTAGCATTCTTGGCGTGGTTTCCTCAGACCTTTAGCCTCCCACCCTCCTGTTTCTGCTGACTTCGTTTTTGCTCGCCTTAGGATTCTGTACACTTTACCACCGCTGACCCATGCTGAAGTACTTGTGGTCTTCCCCATAGTTGTCAAGAGTCTGTAAAGACCTGGAGGTTAATGTTACGAAATTGAACTGGAGACAAAATCCTATTTATTCTTTTGTAACTGGCAATTTTTGTATTTGTTTACGTTCAGTATTAGTAAATGGGTCAGCTCTAGTGCATATTTAAAAGTGATTTTTAGGTCTCGCGCCTAGCGTTGCAATGTGTAGCTCTGCTCGCGCAGCGCGAGACCTCTTGTACGGGGTTTAGAAAGCTACCCACACGCTCGTGCGTGTGGTTTTGCCTTCCCAGTCTGGCCTTGGCTTGCAGGTGTTTTTTTTTTTTTAAACGGCACGCGATTGTGCAAAGGCAGGACAATGTCCCGCCTTTGAAACGCCCATTACCGACGATGGCCAGCACGTGCAGCAGCGCGCGTTCGCCTTGCTGTCGCTGACGCGCTCCCTCCCCGTGGTGCGCGCACACCACTAGTTGTTGACAATAGCGTTCGCAACGCGATCGCTTTCAGTGCCGCTTGTTTTCTTTACTTTTGGTATAACGGCGGCATCCGCGCTTTACTTTTGATGTTATAAGTAAAGCGCGGGTGCCGCGATTATACCAAAAGTAAAGAAATAGTTAAGGGAAAGACATGTTATTTTTTTTTACGGGGCATGAGACTCTTTTAACCATATTTATAAGGCTTGTGCCTCTTTATTGGACTGGCAAAACATTATGCGCAGGATGCTGGAGTGCCCACCCTTAAGTGTCAGAGGCCTGTTGCTCTATGGTAACGCCGTTTATACGTGACCATGAGTGTTGACCTAGGACAGCGTTCTTTAAAAGAACCGACTTCAATTGTGTATCGGCTGCTGGTTTGGGCCTAATACAACAGGCACATTGACTGTGTTAACTTAAATAAAAGGTCTGACACGGTGGACCATTTTGCCTGGATATTTTTACAACCGAAATAAACTGTCGTTTTCCTACTATAACGGACATTCCTACTATAGCGACCCCAAGTGGCTTGATTGAATGTCTATAATATTTTTGGGCGGCTCGACGCGCGCTTATTTTGTGTTATAAACTGGCCTTCTCCAAGCTGGTTTTTTGGTAGTCTCCCTCGATTGGTGTTGACAGACTATGGTTCGAACTATGCTGACCCCGTGATGAAACTTCCTCGCAGCTGCAGGGGGTCCTTATGAACCGTCCCTTAATCCAGCTAATCCCAAACTCAACAAAATCATGAAAAGTGGCCCCCAGTGAGGTTTCCCCTGCGCAGATGCACAGGTGCAGCCGTGCCTGCGATGAATCGGACAGGGAGGGAGGCTGTGTGAAGAGAGGGGCTGCCATTGTCCCGGGTCCCATGTGGCCTCTGAAGGGGCAGCCAATGGAATGCCGGCGTGCTGAAGAATGGAGCCGAGGTGATGTCAGCCCCGCAGAAGGCAGCGGGGTTAATGTTATGCAACACGCTGAATGCGCAGGGAGAGGTTGGCCGTGCAGCCGCTCCACTTGCTTTTTAAGAAGGTTTAAACTGATTAAATGGGGGAGCGGATGTTTGCATTTGGTACTGTCGATCTGGTCCCCGTGCTTCCATATTTTTGTACATCATCGCAAGTTGGGGGAATGGTTGTGGTTGAGAGCAGAGCAGGTTTAGTGGAAGCTTTTTGTGTTGCCTAACTGGGAGCGGGCGTGGTTGCTTTTGGTACTCTGCGGCAGGAGGCCTGGGCTTCCTGTAGTCACATTGGAGTAGCGCTGCCATCGGGCATTTCTGGGGCGTGTGGTAGAGGAAGTGTGAGTAAAGCGCGGGTGCCTCGATTATACCAAAAGTAAAGAAATAGATTTTTTTTTTCTATTTATTTACTTTTGGTATATTTGCTTCCGGTTGTCAGGAACCCGGGCATTCAGAGTTCTCTGGCTGTCCAGGAATATCTGCAAACTACGGAGTCTCCCTCGGACTGAGTCAATATTTGCTCCTTCCTAAAATGTGCCATTAAAAGGAGGCACTTGTTTTAGTTGTTTTTTGTCTGACTAATTTTGAAGCAACGATAGTAGCATCACAGCGCTACCTATTTAGTTCCTCTCATTTCAGCTGTTTTTATCTGGAGTATCAGCCACAGGAGCTAAAAGATATATGCCATTTAATTCCAGGCAGATCACGGATTGCTTTTATCCTCGTGATGAAATTGTATCTAACTTGCGATGGACATGTTTTTTTCTATTGTCCTTTTATACCCACATTTATGGCCGAAATAATGATTGAAATAAAATAATACTCATGATTTGTGACTGGTGAGTCCATGAGTGAGACAAAAGTGGAAATTGTTGTTTTTCCACATTCAGTTGATTACAAAGTAGGAATTTGACACTGCAGTGTGCATCTTTTTGAGGCTGTTGTACCATGACAAAATTATGTGTTGGAATACGCAAGAAAGCCAGTGATATGACCTATGTCACAATGGCTTGGAGCCTTTTCAACGTATTTAGTTTTCTTTGCAAAACTTTTTTTTATGAATTTACATTTAAACTGACAGCTTGCTGCAGTCCCACACAATTATTTTTAATTAATTCAGTATTTTGATAGTCTTTTGTCCCAGGGAAAAATGTAGTTGCCTGCTGTTCCATCCGGAGAGTAGATTTCAGTTCTTGAATTTGGTTCTCATTAGGTTGTGACATGACAGAGGTAAAACCAATGTGTATCTTTTTGACTGTTTAAAGCCATATAGTTTGGCGCAGTCACTGTACTGGGAGGCCAACCAAATATTTGCTCCCTACCTGAATGTGTCTCGTTATGCCTGTGTTTGTTATACACGGACTGCCATTACACTGGTGCTCACTGAAGGTGGTCTGAACATACAATCAGTTTGCCTGCAAACAGTATGCAATTCTCAATACTTAATGAATCTTGCAATGTATACCGGACCTGATTCTCAAAGGGAGTCCCTGCACTCGGGGTGGAATCGCCGCAAAGGCCCACCATGCTCATCTCATCGACAAGCAACACCTCCGTTTTAGGCAGCTCTCTGTGAACTTGATGGAGTTCTTCACCTGGCAATTACTGAAATTCCAGTTTGTTTTCGGGTTTAACTGGCAACAAGAGATGCTAAAGAGCCATTATATAGGTCGAGTCTGGGCACCGCATGTGCTGCTCTGTGAGGCATGCTGTATTCAAGTATTGACTTGAAGCTCAGCCCACTCTGCGCCTATGTTTTTCATTGGCTTGTCATTGTCGACTAAACTTTGGGTTTTCACTGGGCAATAGGCTTAGTACTCCCTCCTTAGTATCGCCTTCTCTCATTTTGTACCCTCCCATGGCGACACCCCCTGTTACATGTGCCTACGAGTACCATTTTCTCAAATAGCTTTGACACGCTCTCTCCTGACATTTAAAAAAAAATCTTTATAGCACGGGCACTAAACACATATGCAATACAATAGGTCTCGCATTTGCAAGAGTTTAAGCTATTGGCATTGTAAATGACACTGCCTTTTATTTATCGGTTTTAAAAACACATAAAAGGCATTGTCCTATACAATGCCAATAGCTCAAACTCTTGAAATGCGAGACCTATTGCGTTGCAAATGCTTGTTATTTGTATTCAATATCTAGCAACACAATACATAGGATAATGTGCTGCATACCTAAACGCTTATAAGGTCCCAAAGGCGAGACCTATTGGCTATGCCAATGCTTCTTTGTAGGTTGCTACCATGTTTGTACTGAGAATGACCCTGTAATCAATTGCGAGGTTGAAACGTTGATTTATTACTAGTGGGCCGATGTTGATGAAATAATTTTACACAATGGGGACGCGCCTAGTCAGTACCGGACTCTGCTGTGGGGACTCTAAGTCCCAGCTTGCTTTGCTGCCTGGAGGGAGCTGTCACTGGTGCCTCGCGCTTAAAACGCGCCAACATCTACCGCGGCGCGGGACGCGCCTGGGCGAAGCCCGGGCCAAGGGTGGGCCCGTCCTTGCCCGTCAAAGGCTGAAGGAGGCCGGGCCGGGCTGGGCAACACTTCTGTCCCCTGTCTCATGAGCATTTGTTCGTAAGTACTGTTGGGTTTCATTTGGCCAGGTACACAGCTAAACCACCCTTGTCCTTCACTGCGACTTATAGCTTCCTTGTGGAACAGTGGCCTAATTACTATGGGAAAGAGGAAGTTAACTGCGGGTGGGGGCCCACTCCTGAGTAAAAGGGGGAGGAAAAAAAAAAAATTCCCACGCCGCATCCAATTGTCCTAACAAGGATTGAGGGCATTGTGGATGATTGTGAGAGCATCTTGGGCACTACCATTGACACCTAGGCAGTTGTGGATGGGAATCGGCCTGCGGATGTACTAGCACCACCTCTTTTACAGGACAGAGTTGCTCCAGCTATGTTTAACAAGAAACCATCTAAAAAATTATACTACCCACGAGTCACACACCCTTGTGGAGGGCATTCAAGGGCCTCTATCTCCACAAAAAAAGGCAGGCCCAAGTGACTCTATGAACACTATTAGTGAACTTGTATCTGTCCATCTCCCCAGTTCAAATAGATACGATGTTTTAGATCTCTGTGTTGAGGATAGCCTAATGTCTACCCCTAGTAAGGTAGGGAAGGCCCAAGCCCTCTGCCAGCTCATCGTCATGTTGCCAATGCGGCTCTCAGTATGACGTTCTACGACTGAGAGTGGATCTTCTTGAAAGACAACTGGCTTTGTTGAGGGAGAAGGTGGACTTGCTTGGGAATAGACCTTCGGCCCCAGTACTGCCTTCCCCCCGCACCGACTAGTATCAGTTTAAGTCCGGAACCGAGGGTAAAATGTTATGGGAAGGATGGGTGCGGATCAGTGCAAGGCCAAGGGTCTCAAGCCCCGCTCCCCATTGTTGCCTCTATCCCACATAGTCACTTTACTCCACATATGGATTTGGGCCTAGGAATGTGTAGCCGTAGTAATGGACGAGACCGGCCCCCTACTGGAGCTAAACCAGCTAGCACCGCTATGATTTGGGAAGAGCAGATTGGTCGGCCCTTCTGGGGAACCAATAGGGGCAACACACTAACAAGGGGCCCTATTTCTACAATTTATGACTAAGGTCCCTAAACTCTCGAGCCCCCACTGCTATGAAAGCCAAGAATCGTTACACAACAAAGTAATTCACTAGACAAGACACGTGAGGGGATGTAGGTCAGTCATAAGGGAGGACGTGGCTAAAGTAACAAGGATTAAAAAAGTTGTATCGAGGACAGATTGTATCGAGATTAAGATATTTAATGCTGAAATAGCCGAAAACCTCCGTACCCCCCCCCCCCCCCCCCCCCCAGGTTCCTCTGCCATTCAATTTCGCAAAATCTCCACTATGGTCACAAGACAGGGATACTAAGGAGTCCGGTCTAAGTTTGGTAGACTGACTGGATAATAGTCAATTTTTAGCCCCTGGGGATTTGATAAATAAACAGAGGGGGAGAAAAGATGAAACAGCCCCATGTCTAAATGTTAGGGGGGAAAAGCAAGCTGAGTGGGGGAGTACACTGGTTGATTTTAACAGTCTTTCAAGTGTGGTAGATACCGGAACCGTGGCCAACTCCCAAGGGTCATTACGTTTCCTTTCTTGGAATATTGCTGGCCTCCAGAAAAAATTGTCGCTCCCAGAATGGAACACATTTATAGATGGCCAAGATATCTGCTTGTTTCAAGAAACCTGGAGTCTGGTTCCCCAACACAAACCTGGGTTTAGTACTTACTTGTTCCCAGCTTTAAGATCAGGGAAAGGCCGACCAGCGGGGGTTTGCATATCTGGTTAAATATCTCTTTTAAACTGGTCTTCAGTTGCCATCACCACTCCTTCTGACGACATTTTACATCTGTCTGCGAAAGGACTTGAAAAAGGTCCTGATCTGGAAATATTTAATGTCTATGCCAGAGGGTCTCCTGGGGCTCAACTCTCGTCGACTTTATCTACTTTAGAGAGAGAGTTGTCTAATCTTAACCCCAACTCAGTAGCCATTGTCGCAGGGGACTTCAACTGTACCTACGAACCTCTCTGTTCCGAGGATGTTCTGGGCATTGATGACCAGGACACTAAATTTGCTATCCCCCCACTTAGCATAACCCCAATTAAGAAGTGGACGTAAAGGGCTATTCAACTGAGCGCACTCACATTGGAACATAACCTCAGAGCCATAAATGGTAGATCACGCTCTGACTTATGCGGGGCTAATACATATAATAGACCCAGCTGCCCGTCAAGGATAGACTATATTTTGTTGGACATACGACTTTGGCACGCTTTAGAAGATATGGAAATTCTACCTACCCAGGATAGCGACCACAGTCCGCTTTGCATGCTAATACTCAACATCTGGTCAGCTTCTAAAACTGCCATTGTAACAAATATGTCTACAAAAGAGGTAGTCCCTTCTCATTGTAATCGTCGCCTAAAGTGGCACAGGGTCTCACAGGATGAGGACATATTGTGCAAATCAAGAGCTCTGGTAGAGCAGTTATCTCTGGAGCTCGACCCACCCCAAGAGCCCCTTATGGGTGTGCAGAATTCTCTCCTTACAAAACACTATGTAGATTTTATTGGAAAAATGAGCTCGCTCTTTACCATATCAGAGCCCTTGACCCACAATTTACGCCCTAGGGCGTCTAACTTATGGTATTCGAGGGCGTGCAGGGAGAAGAGACGATTGTTATCCAGAGCTCTTCAAAGTAATAACATGTCTCTTGTTAGAGATGCTAGAAAAGAGTACACAAGGTCAATCGAGACAGCCATGCGTTCCTGGGAAGAAGCGTATTGGCAGGAGCTCAAATCTGCCTCCCTCTTGAAAGATGCAACACTGTTTTGGGGTCTCATTGACAAAGGCAGCCGTATGGGTGACGATCCAATCCCCAATCACATTACGGCCCAACAGTGACGCATATATTTCTCCGGATTGTATAGTGAGGCCATTGGCCATTCTCAATCTAATGGCGACAAGTCCACCCTACTCTCCGAGGACCCCTCTATAGATCAACTTTTTGTATTCGTATGTGCATGCGACCTCTTTAAGCTTAACGAGGTCCTTCCAGCCATTCACCTGGGAAGGCGGCAGGCCCCGATGGCATACCCGGCGATCTCCTTCTCCATGATCCAAAACCATGGGCCAACGTTATTCTGCTCATATTGAATTTAATTGCCAGAGATCTTCCTGTCCCGGATTCCTGGAAAGGTGCCGAAGTGGTACCCATATTTAAGAAGGGGAGTAGGGAGGATCCCGCCAACTACAGGCCGATAAGTTTAATCGACATAATACAGAAGGTGGTTGGTAGGGTCCTCCTGATGAGGGTTAGGACATGGATGGATGATGCCAATGCCCTCTCACATTTCCAGGCAGGCTTCAGACTTGGGGTGGGTACGATGGACCAGGTCTTCCGGTTTTTTACGATCTACTGGAAAGTGGTCGTTATAGGGAAAGGCAGTTTATATCTGGCCTTTATCGACCTTAAATCCGCATTTGACCTGGTCCCTCGCTCCAAACTCTGGTCGGTGTTGTCCGACCTGGGATTTCCACCTTTGATCCTCAATATAGTCAGGCGCCTTCATGAGGGAAACTACGCAAAAATCAGGTGGGGCAACCAGGGACAGTTGACAGATAGGGTGTCTGTTGATGGGCGAGTCCGCCAGGGTTGCGTGCTGGCTCCAACTCTGTTCTCTCTCTTCATAAATGGGGTGGTTGACCATCTGAGAGAGGACCCAACAGATGCCCCCGTGCTGGCAGGGGAAATAACTCCCACTTTTTTTTTTTTGCTGACGATACCCTTTTGATGTCTAAACGCTCTAGCGGACTTCAAAAGCTGCTTGCCAGGTTTAGTCAGTTTTGTGATGCAAGGGGCCTTGTAATAAACACCTCTAAAACAAAGCTTATGACCTTGGCACCATCTAAACGATTCAGGAATGGCTTCTCACTTAATGGAATGCCATTAGATATCGTTGATTCCTTCGATTATCTAGGCATCAGGGTCACCAAGTCGATGCAATGGAATGAACATCTAGTCAAAATGATCCTTAATCATAAGAGGGTGGCGGGTCCAATACTAAGAAAACAGCGGCTCTCTTTAAGTAGTCCAGTAGCCCTTGAGGTATATGACGGGAAGGCTCTACCCCCCAGCTCTTTATGGGGTGGAGTTATGGGGGTTTGAGAATACCAGTGACCTGGAGAAATCTGAGAACCATTTTCTAAGAGGTCTGGTTTCCCTCTACCCCCTTGTTACCGCTCCGTTTAGATTTGGGGTAACGCTCTATCAGGGACATAGCAAGACTACACCCATTGCTCTTTTGGGTTCGCCTGAGACGCACCCCTGAATTGACCAGTTATGCGGATGCCCTGACCGAGATAATTAACCTAAACACCGGCAACCAGATTAAATGGATTTGCAAATTGAAGCGGTTGGTCAATGACATCGGGTACGGGAAGGTCTGGCTTAATCAAACCCCACCGGAAAAGCAAATCATCAAAAAAGCCTATTGGGACTGGGTGAAGGGAGAGGAAGTAAGAAATCCTAATCAAGGTAGACTTACAAACCAGTTTCTGGAGCATAAGTTGGTGGCCAAATCCGAGCAATATCTGGACTTTATTCAATGTCCACGAGACAGAACGCTTTACATGAAGCTCAGGTTTGGGTCTCTCCCGCTAAATGCACTGGTGGCAAGCTGGAATTGCCAGACTTCTACCTTGGTTAAATGTCCCGGGTGTTCCGCCCCAAACGAATCTGTTCCCCATTTCCTCTTTGCTTGCCCGGCCTATAGGGCGGCTAGGAGGAAGTGGCTTGGCCCCATCTGTAGGAACATGGGTCTTGTGAACTATAGGGCGGCGCTCCGCTCTTTTTTAACTGATACTTCCTCCCTGGTGATGGTCTGTGGGGTAGCCAAATTTTTGGGGTGTGCTTGGCTGATACGAACTAAACTGATAAAATGTTCAGAGTCTGGCCACTGAGACTTAGGTGTACTTGTTCTAGTATAATATGATGTGCTTTTTTGGCCTTTTATTTGTACATATTTGGCTCTTTTATCGTTCTTTCTAATATCTCATGTTGTATCTTGAAGGATTTTTATGGATGATGACTTGCCATGACTTTTATGATATTTTATATCAAATAAAGCTATTCAACACAATGTAGTCTAACTTTGTTTACTGTGTTTTTCTTTTTGTTGGAACACCTACCGTATAAACTATTAACCTTGGCTTTGCTGTATTGTTACTGTGTTTGGTCAATACATTATATCCAAACAAATGTAGGGAGGCTGTTCCTGAAGAGGGAAATGTCATGGAAAGGAAGGTTGGAAAATTAATTGCCTCTGGGGAATCTCCCTCTTAAGAAGATAAAGTCCTCACACACCAAAATGGGTGTCATTCTTCATCATTGGGCATTTGCTCTTTGTGGGGCTGGCACTGCAATGCCCCATGGGCCCGCTAGAGAGCTTTCACTGATATCTTCACTTTATATTGTTTTGATGAGTGCAAAAGAGTATGGTAGGGTGTGAAATCGTAAGTTAAAACTACCTAGGATGTGCTCTATGCTGTTTATTTTGAAAGCACCCTTGGTAGGGATAAAAACAGTGGTGTGAGTACTATCTGTTAGGCAACTTATGACCCGTGATAGTCTCAGTGTTTGATACTGGGGTTTTTCCTCAAATTTATGTCAAAATGTTTGACGTCTTTCTCGTCCCAATGGGATCCGTGGCGTTTCTTCTGGACCAGATTATAAAACCTCAGACTCCAGCAGGATATGCTTCATAAGGATAAGGCAATTAGTTTGGATTCATTGTACCTACGTGCATGCTGACTTTGAATCTTTAAATCCAAACTATTTAAAGAGAAGAAAAAGGGAGAAGTAGTATAGAAACAAGTTGGAGTCATCCCTATAAGCATATAGGTATACTCCATGTAAACAGTGTTACTTTGCACATAACATTTATTTATTTTTGAAAGTTTTCTATAGCATGAACATGACCACCCAGGGTATCAGAGCGCATTTCTATTTATACATCAAGAGGAATACAGATACATGTAATCAAAACAGAACCCACAAAGCAGAAGATACAGACATATAAAGCTAAGGGAATCTCGCCACCATAGTGGCTGGGCCACAGAACTGCGACTGTGACCTCAGTATCCACTTGAATAGCCAGTCAGAGGCAGAAATTTCTTTATCAAGAGCACTTTGACTTCCTTTTTAGGTCTCGGCTGCGAAAGGTTGCGCTTGCGCAGTCTCGCTCCGAGATTTAATGAGTTGGAGTGACTTTGAGAAGAGGGGCTTGCACCCGCCCCTCTTCTATCCTGTTCTCCATTGGCTGGCCTCTTAAATGCTGGCCAGCCACTGGAGAAGAGGTCCAGTCACTCCGTTGAAGCCCCGTCTTTTTCGGATCGGGGGGCGTGTTTTTTGCGAGAAGTCTCAGGGAGGAGACAACAGCAAAACACGCCCCCAAATCCGAAAATGAGGCTCCCTTTCTCCGAGGCATTTTTGCTGTGCCTCGGAGAAAGGCGGTGGTGTGCTTGCCTTTTGCTCTGCCTTGTGTCAAGAATTCCTGTCATACAAGGGAAACACGCCCTTATGTAAACAGGAGAGCTGTTACATAACTCAAGGAAAACACGCCCTTATGTAAACAGGAGAGCTGTTACATAACTCAAGGGAAACACGCCCTTATGTAAACAGGAGAGCTGTTACATAACTCAAGGAAAACACGCCCTATAAAGGGAGGAACCGGGAGGTACAACGCTGTCGGATATTGTGTTCACACCGACGTACCTTCTTCGTGAAGAGCAGTGTTCCGGAGTGGTGCTCCAGTAAGGCAAGAACGGAGGTAGGTCGAGTCGTTACTCCCTGGGCCGTGTCTTGCCCCATCGTCACCTGTGAAGGACCCGGAAGCTCTACCGGTCAACCATTGAGCTTCGCTTTTTGACTCGGCTGAGTCCAAGTGCAGTGGCGCTTTTGCTGGTTGGAGTCGTAACTCCCAGCCCGACCAGAGACACAGGGACTGCCAGCTGTAACGCACACCAGGAGGTGTTTGCCGCGTTACAGACTCGGAAGTCCACAGGATCGATCGATCGAGCGGCTGCTCTCGGTTCAGTCTTCTTGCTTGTGATTGGGGTATCGGTGACGCATCACCAGGAGGTGACTCCGCGTCCCGGTGCAGTCTGAGGAAGAGGTTGAGCGGCTGCTCCCTTCAGGTAGAGACCCCGGCTGGGTGTTTCCCTGACTCCTCGATTCTCCCCAACACTCTTCGTGCCCCTCACAGCCTACCGATTGGCATTGTCGGCCATTTCATTTCTGCCCTCTGTTGGCATACGCCGGGACCGGCGTATATGCAGAGGAC
This sequence comes from Triturus cristatus, assembly GCF_964204655.1. Taxonomy (NCBI): domain Eukaryota; kingdom Metazoa; phylum Chordata; class Amphibia; order Caudata; family Salamandridae; genus Triturus; species Triturus cristatus. The sequence goes on from NC_140593.1 coordinate 431,261,332, forward strand.
GGTTAGGACCATCCGTGCTGTGGGCTGGTAACGTACTTAGCCTGGAGGATTCCAGTGACTATAAGTTTTGTTTATTCTTTGTATTATATTTGCCTTCATTAAAACAACTAACCCTTCACTAGTGGTTGCGTCCTCATTGTCGTGTCTGTTAAACGATCCTGAGACGTTCAGGGCGTTACACCTTGTTTATGATTCCGCCGATTAATAGGTTTTCGTAGACAATGTAGGTTTTCGTAGACAATGTATTTCCCAATTCCAGCACTGGCAGTAAAATAATCTAATGATCTACTGTCAAACGCTTCCGCATGTTAAAAAAATAACGCTTTATTTTTAAGGAGACTCCTATCAGATTTGTATTCTTATTTGGAATTAGTATGTCAGCGGTGCCCCTGGGGCACGGAGATTCTTTTAGCTTCCCGGGGTTTTCAACCAGAGCACAGTCTAGCCCTCAAACGCCGGAACCACGCCGTCTTTCTGGTTACCCAGGGTGCCCCCCTCGCGCTCAGTGGCAGCGGTCGGAGGAAGATGGCGGCCGCTGGAAAGACGGAGGAGCTGCTTTTGTTATAGAGGCCGCAGAACACAGGAGAGGGACAGGTTGCGGCATCCGGCGGCGGGGGTGCAGGCACCAGCGGCCCGGTAAGCGGTCGAGGGGACCTGGGAGGCGGCAGTCTACCTCACAAGGCCTTCCAGCTCTCTCGCAACTCGCGAGAGTATCCGGCAAAGGGAGGCGGCCTGTAAGTGGGCCACAGGGACAAATCTTCGGCTAACTCGCCGATCTACGGTCGGGCTTTCCTTCAGATGTACCGACATCGGTCATAGATCGCATTATGTGAGGTCAGAATCCTAATCGCATAACAAAAGCTGCGGGGCGAAGGGTGTACGCAAGCTTTGCTGAGGAGATCTCTGAGCCGGTTGTGTGACAGGGCTGCCGAGGTGCGCTTTGCTGAGGCACACTTTGTTAACATTGCCTCATCATTTTCCTTTAGTTTTTGGTGTATGTTTATTTATGAATTTTGGGATCAGTTTCTATTTTGTGCACGATAAATTGGTGAAGAGAATTTTGCATCTGATTAACATTCTACGTTCTTTATGAATGCAAGCACATATATCTCAACTTCCTGTTCTCATAGATACAGCTTCTATAAACAGATCTTTCATGGCCAAATCGATTGAAAATGTACATGCAAAAAATGTTGTGAAGTAAACAAACGATCCTTTAATGGCGCTATTGAAGATAAAAAGTAACAAATAATTCCCCCTTTCTGAGGGGCTATGTTTTTTTTAAAGTCGATTTGTGATACTGACCATATATAAGTGAACATGTTTTAAAAGCATTTCAAGGTGTGCACAGTTTTGCGTGTTTTACTGAGAAATTATTAAATGTTTTGTATTGAATCTTAAAAAGGGGCTGCAGGTTTTTTATCGTCGTTGGCTGAACAGTATCACTTTTGTTTACTATTCTATTTTCCAGATTGATTCAAAATGAGGTCTAAGGTTGATTGTAAAATAGAAGCGAGAGTAGGTACCTCGTATCAGTTGTGCACTCACAATTGCTATGGTGCAGCCATTACGTATTTGGTACAACGTTCAGCATTCAGATGCTCCGATTTTGCGTATACCTGCTTTGCATCTTTGGCTATCATTTATGATCGAGAGAGATTTCCCATTTACTTCTTCTACTACTGCTTTCAGTTTACAACTGCTGGCTGCCCTTCTTGTCTTTGATTATTACCTGCAGACTGGGAGGGTGTTTCTTTTGGAAGGTGAAATGGTGATTTAGTGTGATGTGACTAATGGGTTCTCGTTCGGAATTATGTTATTCACGTATGGAGGGATGGATACACCCCCAGGATAAATCACAGAGCAAGTGGTAGGTGAAAATGTTAATAATTGAGAGAATGCATTTTCGAGGAGCACACTAGCACTGATGTATGCATGAGTGATTTATTACGAGAGGCATGTCTGTGCCAAGACCGGAACACAGAAGAGGCTCTGCACACGGGGGCAACAGGAAGGGTTGTGATTTCAATACAGCACCACCGTAGTAACAGGATGGGTTAGTCATGCGTAGGATCCCACAATCCAGTCAAGTGAGGACAGCCAGGATAACAACACAGGTCTTCTTAATCCTACAGGTGACATATCCACTAAACCCCATCATAGATTTTACAACCATCTGAAAGGGAAAAACTGTACACACTCAAGAACACTGCCTGAACACAAAATGAAGGCTGCTTGTATTTTCCTCTGCGGAACATGTTTTATTTAGTTTTTAGGTCTCGGCTAGCGAACAAGCATTTACAATGCAACGGTCTCGTCATTGTTAAAGTTAGAGCTATTGGCATTGCTCATGACATTTATTTTTGTTTGTTTTTGTTTTTAAAACATGTAAAGAAACGGCATTGTTATTTACAATGTCAATAGCTTAATCAGTGTGTGTGTAGGTGGCTCTGTGTGTGGGTGCAAATGCAATAGGTCTCGCATTTGAGAGTGATTAAGCTATTGACATTGTAAATAACAATGCCGTTTCTTTAAATGTTTTAAAAACAAAAACATAAACAAAAATAATGTCATGAGCAATGCCAATAGCTCTAACTTTACCAATGCCGAGACCATTGCATTGTAAATGCTTGTTTAAAGAGGACAATGGAAGGGTTCACCCTGACTTCAGGGAGGCGGGAGTTCCAAATCCTCGGTGCTATACCGGAAAAGGCTCGATTTATAGATTCTTTTTTTTTTTTTTTCTTCTTGAATTTTTGCGGTTTGAGCAATAGGGTGCTGGCACTTCTGGAGGCTCTCTCGCCACATGAGAGCTACAGTTTTTGAGCGAGGTACAAAGGGGTATTGAAGTGAATTGCTTTGTGTGCCATGCAGGCAATTTTTTATTGTATCCGAGCTTAATATGGCAGCCAGTTCAAGTACAAAAGGTCAGGGGTGATATGGTTCTATTTTTTGTTGCCTGTTATGAGCCTAGCAACTGAGTTGAGTGCAGCCCTCAGAGGAGCAGTCTTCACTCTAGGTAGACCGGAAAGGGTTGTGCTACCATAGTCCAGCTTTGATAACACTAAGGTTTGCAGTGCCACCTTTAGGTCATGAGCAGGGAGGTAAGGTTTTTGAGTTTCCTTACAATGCTGAGTTGGAAGTTCGCTCCTTTGGAGAGGGAGCTGATGTGCCTTTTCATGTTCAGACTTAACATAATTCCCAGCGAGGTTGCAGAATCAACAAGGTGCGGCCTACAGTTAAGAGCAGTGAGATGATTCAACCATTGTTCGCTGACCGGAGATTGCTTATGTGGTGCGATAAGTAGGAATTCTGTTTTGAGAGCGTTTAACTTCAAGTTGTTGTGTGCCAACCAACTTTGAGTTTCCATTAGGACTGAATTGAGGGACCAGACGTCCTCTAAGAAGGAGGTCTTCAAGTATAGTTGGATGTCATCCATATACATGTGATAATGAATGCTAGATGATTTCAGAATTTCTGTCAAAGGCTCCATAAACAGGGTGAAAAGTGTGGGTGAGTGCTGAACCCTGGAGGACTCCCATCGTGACCGGCGAAGGATGCGAGAGGGTCTGGTTCACCTTGAAGCTTTGGGATCTGTCATGAAGGAATGAGGAAAACCAGTTTAGTACAGGCCCAGACAGCCCCATTCTATAAATTGTCGGGCAGTGGTATTGTGTTAGGCAAATGGCGCTACAAAGGAGAGTAACACAGAGATTACTAAGGGAAAAGTCTATCTTAGCTTTGGTGCTGCAGGGAGAGGAGAACCACTAAACTCCCCAAAAGGATAGTAGCAAAAGCCACCACCAAAACGTTAGTGAGAACACCCCAGCACACAAAAAATGTTACAGGAATTATTTAAACGTGCTGAATATTGGCACAAATTCAAATACAAAAGTAAGTAGTTGTTTTCTTTTTAATTCTTGTGTCTTCAAAGAGAGCCTTTCACAACAGCCGACACATGTTTCATCACTTAACAAGGGAAATCGTCCCGCGACTTTATCAAGGCTATGGTCCTTCCTTACTTATCTCAAATTGTGATGATATTTCCGACCCACAATGGGTTCTATTTCTTAGGTGTCCACACGAGTTGTGCGTCTATTATTGGGTTTCTGTAGCTTGCTCAATATCTGTATCGTGACGGATGCTTCCAAGTGTATGGACGCCGCATACCATGAAGTCCGAGTACGGTCCTAGGATGCTTGTTTCCAGCCCAGGGAGGTCCTGGCTTGGTAGCTCGGGCTGGAGTGTTCTCATGAGGCACAGGGTAAAGACTGATTTGCATATGGCTGGGTTCAAACTGGAATGGCATGGTGAGCAAAAAAATGATGGATTTAGGCCCTGATCTCTGTACTGGGGTGAATGTATGACCTTGTTCTGCATTCTGTCTATCAACTGTTTTTGCATTGGTCACCCCAAGTGGGACGGGTATGCCCAGATGTTGGTCCCATGCTCTCCATGCCGCTGGAGCCAAGCTATCCTGGCTGATGAGGCCACGGACGTCACACCTTCCCAGGAACTCTGCAACAAGCTCAGCTCCTACTTCCATCGGAAGATCAAGGCCCTCTACGACCACTTCAGCGACCAGACGCCGCTCACCACCCTTTCCCCTCCGCCGACCTCCAACCGGCCATCACCACCTGGACTCCCGCCACAGTGGAACTCATCACCACGACTATGATAACCTGGTCCGGAGCCCCCACGGACCCCTGCCCACCGCACATATATCAGTGGGCCGCCATCACCCCCGAACTTGGACAGACCGTCAACGCTTCCCTCCAAATCCGGCACCTTCCCTGATGAGTTGAAGCGGGCGGAAGTCAAGCCCCTCCTTAAGAAGCCCACTGCCGACCCAACAGACCTGAAGAACTACCGGCCCATCTCTCTGCTCCCCTTCACCGCCAAAGTCACCGAAAGACTCGTAAATGCCCAGCTGACCGCATTCATCGAAGAGAACTCCATCCTAGACGCCTCCCAGTCCGGATTCCGTTGCAACCACAGCACCGAGACCGCCCTCCTCGCGGCAACTGACAACATCCGCATGCTACTAGAACAGGGACACACCACAGCCCTCATCCTACTAGACCTCTCCGTGGCCTTGGGCACCGTCTCACACCACACCCTCGCAGCCAGACTGCACGACGCCGGGATACAAGGCACCGCAGTCAACTGGATCCGATCCTTTCTCTCCGGCAGAACCTAGAGGATCAGACCTCCCCCTTTCACCTCTGAACCGTCAGAGATCAACTGCTGCGTACCTCAGGGATCATCGCTCAGCCCCGTGCTCAACATCTACATGGCCCCCCTCGTCGCCATAGTCAGACAGCATGCGCTCAACATAGTATCTTACGCCGATGACACCCAGCTCATCCTCTCCCTCACAAAGGAGCCTGTAGACACCAGGCTCAGCTTCCAGAAAAGAATGAAGGATTTTGCGGCCTGGATGAAGGACAGCTGCCTGAAGCTCAACACCGAGATAACAGAGGTCTCATCCTGGGTCCCTCGACCTTCTCCTGGGATGACACATGGTGGCTCTCTGGCCTCGGGAGCACTCGCACCACGACAGACCACGCTCGGAACCCTTGCTTCGTCCTCGACTCCTCCCTCACCATGACCCGCCAGATCAACGCCATTGCCTCCACCAGTTTCAACTTCCTTCGCATCCTCCGAAAGACCTTCAAATGGATCCCCCCAGAACACAGAAACAGTCACCCACGCACTCATAACCAGCAGACTGGACTACGGAAACGCCCTCTACGCCGGTGTCAACAGGGCCCTTCTACACAAGCTCAAAACCATCCACATTGCTGCGGACAGACTCTTCCTCGGGACCCCTAGGCATGAACACATGACACAACACCTGCAAGACACACACAGTGGCTCCCAGTCGAGAAGAGAATAACCTTAAAGCTGCTCACCCACTCCTACAAATCCCTCAACATCGGACCCAAATAGCTCAACGAGAGAGTCTGCTTCCACGCACCCAAAAGAAACCTCCAATCTGCCGATCTTGCCCTAGCTGAGCAGGAGGAAGGGCCTTCTCCTACATCGCAGCCAAGACCTGAAACAAGCTCCTAGTCATCAGATGCACCCCGACCCTGCTCACCTTCAGGAAGGACCTCAACACCTTGCTCTTCGACTGAGCCAGAGCTGCCCCCCCCCCCCCCCCCCCCTCCCCCCTCCAAACGCCTTGAGACCCTCATGGGTGAGTAACGCGCTCTAAAAAAAAAAAAACCTGATTGTTTGGTATCAAACTTCTCAGCACACTGGTGCCAGTGTGGTATTTAACACACAGGGCATCTTCGAGATGGCCCTGAAAACAAACCTACCACTAGTGTCCAAGCTGAGTGACTGCATTCAGCGGCATGATTCTGGACCCCTGGGTTGAGAGCCTGCTGCTCTCTGGGGCCTGAAACAATTGCGCATCCTGGGACGAGATGACTAGCATCCTCCCACAGGATGGGCAGGGTTACGAAGGGGAAGCTTCAAAGGCTTGCTGCCTTTGTGAGCGTCCCCAGGCCACTTGCAGCTCTCAGCAACTGGTCCTCACGGGTTATGACACCCACTTTGGGAGGGAGAACCGGCGAGAAAAACAAGTGTGGAAAAGAGATGTGCCCATCTCTGTCAACTCCACCTCTCAGGTGGGGGAGGCGAGGTGAAGCACATCTCAGTCCACGCCTTCTTGCAGATGGGGGGGGGGGGGGGGTAGCACAGCCAACCGGGGACAGGCTCATGCCCCCTCCCACTGGAGGGCGGCATAATGGAGGTGTTCCCACCTGAGGGAAGGGACCCGTTGGTCCCTGCCTTTTACCTACCTGTAACTCCCCTAAATCTAGTATTTAGGGGCACCTCTGAACCTTGCTTCCTCAGACATGAAGAAACTATAAGAAGGACCGAACAGCCGTGCAGCAGCTAACAAGAGAGACGCCCACAGACTGCCAGCCTGTCTCTCCCCCCGTACCCCCCCCCCCCCCTCCCCCCCCCCCCCCAAACCTGCTCCTGTGAAATCCCAGTGTGTCCTACAGCCAGCAACCTCAAACTCCAGTGGACCTGCCTGCCTTCCAACTACAAAGACTTTGTCTTCCCTGAACACCGGATTTGTTCATCTGCAACCTGTGGCTCAGGCCGGACACCGCGAATCGGGCCCACTCTACACCTGCCGTCCACGGCCCGAGCTCTCGTGGGCAAACACCACGAGGAGGTCTCCCCGGCGCTCCTGACCCGAGATCCGGCGACCCCTTGACCTGCCTCCAGCCGACGCCTGCAGCCTAAATCTTGAAGCCCCCCCCAACCGCGACTAGGAGCTGGTAACAAGATCCGACCCCCAAAAGGCACGCCTGCACCCGACGCCCCACGGCCTTGTGTGCCCAAACCGATAGTGCCTCACCAACCCCTAACTTCCCAACTTACCTCTCGAAGTGGTGGTCACACCCAGAAGACCTTCGTCCCCGAGCCTGCAGTGCCTTTGCAAACTGGAGGTACCCCATTGAAACCAACAGGGCGCCCAACGTCGAAACCGCACCATGCACCCGACTGCCCTTGTGCCGCTGAGGGTGCACCTTTGGTGCTACTTTGTTTCCCCATTTGCCCTGAGCTAAAGTCCAGGAGCTTTGCTCCCACAACCAAGTGGCCTGCTTGCCAGCAGCCACCAACCGGAGGCCCCCCCTGCCCCATTAGATAACATTGGGCCTTAGCACCCGGCTACCCTAGTGCCGCTGAGGGTGTAGTGAGAGTGCATCCTTGACCCTTGGGGAACCCTTGTTCTAACCCCAGAAGCTCAACTCCATAGACCGATTACTTACCTGGTAACCGTTAATTTCATTTCACCTCCATAGGAATCTATTGACTGGTTTTCTCTGAAAAATGTTCTAAGTGTGGAGTCAATTTGTATGGAAACCTGAAAAATAGCAATTGTGAAAAATTTACTTTACTTAACTTTTCTCTAGGAAATGTCCCAGTGTGATATCTTGGCATATCAAGCTGATTAGATAAAGTAATCTAAAAAGTAATCTCAAAAGTAACGTTAAAGTAACTTACCTGTGATTATCATTGCGAAGTCGAAACAAAGTATATGCACAGTATTGCATTCAGGTATTCAAACTAACCATTTCAAAGTAAATTTACAATTGCATTTCAAACTGTATATTTACTGCAAAGTATTTATCAACTTACCTGTGCCAGGCTTGCTTGGTTCTAGAAAATAAAATAACTAAAAGAATATTTTTATACAAAAACAATTGGTCTGAAGTTCAGTCTTTGAGTGTGTGAATTAATTTGCTGACTGTGTACAACAAATGCTTAACACTGTCCTCTGATACTGCCTTACTGCTCGACCACACTACCACAAATAGAGTGAGGTGCTATCTAACTTTACCTCTGCCTACCTTTGGGGTTCCACTGGAATCTGTGCACATTGTACCTCACTTTGGTATAGTATATACAGAGCCAGCTTCCTACAAGGAGGATTTGTCCGAAGGTTAAATCGTCATGTAATGGGTTTGGGTGCTGACTTTCATATAAAAGTAAGCTGTTCCGATCAGTGTTTTTTAGGTCTCGCCTGAGCCAGTGCTTTAGCGCTGCTCTCGCTAGAGCTTTTGTAAACGGGGGGGATTTGGAAGTGCAAACTAGTGCTTTCAGGCCTCCAAGCGGCTCACTGAGAACATCAAAGCGGCCGCGAAAGTGCACACCATTTGCCAGCCTGCGTGCCTCTCTTCCCTTATAGGGCGCGACGTGCCCTACCCCCTCCCTTATCCCACTTCCTGCTTGTTTCTCTTTCTCGCTCTGGTTTATTTCGTCCTTTTCCACGCGCTGTCTCGTCATTCTATTTTTATTCTCTTGCTTCCCTCTTCCTCATATTCTCTCACACATATCATTCCATCTCCTCTCGGTCTCCCATCTTCATGTTCCACCCTCTATCACACCCATCGCGCACTGCCCCCAAGCTCCTGCTCTTTGCGTTCTGTCACCCCTCTCCTCCTAGCACTCCTCTCCCCGCTCCCCCCTTGCGCACACCCCTCCTTCCGCGTCTCTGCACATCTCCCCGTCTCATGCTTAACTTCCTGTGTCACTCCTGCCCTGTCGCGCGGACAGCGATGAGCTGCTGATATCCCTGGCCCTATCTCTCTCTCTCTCCAGCAACCGCAGCCCTGTTGGAGCCTCACCCCCTCCATTGCAGGGTGATGCTGGCAGTATTCTTGTCCTCACAACGAATGTCTCCTGTGTGTCCTGCAGTCTCGCTGTCTAGTTTTTAAACACTGCTTACGAGATGCTCTGTTGCAATCTCACTATCACCCCTCTGCCTAGCTGTTTACAAACTGCCCCCCGTCTTTTAAATGTCTCTTTTGGAAGGTGTTTTTAAAGCTGCTCTTCAGCCTTCCTCACTAACGTCCTCTTCTTTGATTTCTCCCCTCAGACCTTCCTATAAACGCTTCTCCCGCCCATCTGCTCCTTTTCAGGTGCATCTCTTCTTCGTCTCCCCCCCTCAATCCCTGACAGAAACTAATCATGCGACTCTCTGAACCTCGCTTAGTGCACTGCTGCTTCTTTCTCTCCTCCACATCACCCCCGTGCCCCCCCCCCGACTCCTTCCTCCCCATCTTCACCTTTATTTCTATAATCCTTATTCACCTTTCGTCTCCCCCTCGCCCCCTCACACCCCACACTGTCCGGTCAGCCAGCTGCTCTTTGTTCTCTCCCTCTCCCTTCTTCGCGGCCCTCCCCAGAGCTCTCACGATCCTGTATTCACTCACACGATCCTGTATTCACTCACACCTACCCCTGTACCCACGCACCTCTTCTCCTCAACTGTTTCTTTCCCTCACTCTGGATTACTCAAGCTCCCCATTGCACCCCCAGACACCCCTCCGTTCACCTCATCTGCTTGCCCCCCCCCCGCTGTTTCCCACTCCTTGGAGTCGTACTGCTCTATAAACTGTTCTTTAGCAATATTTTTATTAACCCCAGACACACCTCCGTTCAACTCCTCTCGCCCCCCCCCCACACACACACACACACACACACACACGCTGTTTCCCATTCCCTGTAATCGTACTGCTCTATAAACTGTTCTTTAGCAATATTTTTATTGAGCATTCTGGCTCTGAGCTGTTGGCGCACTACAAATAAAAGCAGGCAGTAATTATGCAAGTGTGGTGGGGCATCGACAGGGGATGGTGGAGGGGGGTCCGGGGGGGGGGCGAGGGGCGAACGCAAGAAGGCGACGCTAGGGTTTTTGTTATTGCTCATGGGTTTTGTCTCTTTGTGGGCAGTCGCCTTTTTTCCAGCTTTCTTTGCGGGCCGTGTCCTTTGACAAATGTTCTGTTACTAGCAGGGGGCTAGTTTTCATGTATTTCCTACTTATTTCCCCTGTCGTATATATTAAGTTATCTCCCTTTCCCACTTCCTCTGTCACCCTTTCTCTGCTCCTCTGTTTCTCCCTTTCCACTCTTCCTCTCACCATTTCCCCTTGTCTCTTTGCTGCTCTTTTTTTAATCTTTGTATCTAGTCCTCTGCGTTCTCTCTTTCTCTGTGTAGCCATCACACAGGCACTCAGCCTCTATTTCTTTTTATCCCTCCTGTGGTCACTCTCTTTGTAACACACACTATCTGTTTCCCTCTCTGTTTCATTCCTTCTCTCTCGCTTCCACTAACACACACACTAACACACACACACACTCCCCCCCCCCCCCCCCCCTCTTATTGGCTTTGCTAATGCTTGTTTTAAAGTTGTCGTGAGTCACCACAGAGTCAAGGCTAATCAGTAGATCAAGAAATGCTAAGGACTTAACAAAAGTTGTATTTGTAAATCTTGGATAGGCATTCAAAGTATTTACCCATGTGCAAAAATGGCCACGTCTCCTTGTTTCCATGCCAAAAGATGGGAATGTTGTCAATAAAACAACAGAGTACAATATTGGTATTTTTATGGTTTGAGGTTCTTAAAGATGTTTCCTCTCAATCAGCCATGTAGAGACAAAGGTACTCCCCATTGAACTACCTTGTACTTGATGATTCAGTTGTTTTTTAAATTGAACATTTTTCTTTCAAAGCGATCGTTGTACAATCTATGATAAAACTGATTAGAGTAGTTGTCTCTAAATCTCTGCCTGCAGAGTAGTTTCCAACACCTCAATTGTTGCATCCTGTGGGATATAGGTGTAAAGTGCCTCCACATCGAGGGTGGCCAGAAGGTCAAATGTCTGTGGTGGACAGGAAATTTTCGATTAAGTTCAGAACAGTGTCCTTCAAATATGAAGGTACTATTTCCACCAGCGGTTGTAGAAAGTAATCATGGAACTTACTCAAAGGTTCCAATAGTGAGCCTATCCCTGATTTGTAAGAAAGTGCCTTCTTTTTTACATGGTTGCCCCCACTTTTTGCCAAACTGCTGATGTACTTTGACTGAGTGTGCCTAAAACTGCATTAAGACAAAACCCAATTGGCACTCTTTGGCCACAGGTCAGTCCTTTGTAAATGGTACCTCGGGTACAAAGGGCACTGGGGCCAGGGAAGGCCTCAAAGGGCTGCAGCACTTATTGTGCCACCCTTAGAGGCCCTGTACCATTACACACACACACACTGCCTTTGTCTCCTGTGAGCACCGGATTTGCTCACCTACAGACTCCGGCCCCAGCCAAAATCACAAGTCTGTACCTGACGCCCACGGCCTGAGTTCGAGTGGCCCAACACCACATGGTTGTTTCCCCGGCAATCCTGGCTTGAGATCTGGTGATCTCTAACCTACCTCAAGTCTTCAAGCAATGTCTTGAGCCCCTTTCAGGAGAATCAACTGACATTGACCGGAGATGGTAAGTAAACTCCGACGCCTAAAGACACCCCTGCACACGACGTCCCACGACCTTGGGTGGCCCAACCAACTGTGTCCCAGCATCCCCAGACAGCCCAACTTAGCTCTCCAACCGGTGGTCACCTCCAGAAGATGTTTGTCCCCAATCCTGCAGGCTTTGTTGTAACCGAAGAATCCCCACTGAGAAGAGGGCACCCAACGCCAAAAGAGTACCATGCACCCAGCCGCCCCTGCGGGTGTACTTTGGGTGCTAACTTGGATCCCTCTTTGCCCTGAGCCCAGCAGAGGAGCTTTGCTCCCACAACCTTGTGGCCTGCTCGTGAGCAGCCACCAACCGGTTGCCCTCTATCCCCCTTTGGATAACATTGGGCCTCAGCACTCTTCACCTGGCTGCCCTAGTGCAGCTGAGGGTTCTTTGAGAGTGCATCCTTGACCCTGATGGAACCCTGGTTGTAACCCCGGAATACCAACTCCCACAAACCAGTACTTACCTGCAGACCGTTAACTTCATTTTTCTCCATAGGAATACAATGACTGTTTTCCTTGAAAATTGTCCTAAGTGTGGAGTTGGTTTGTGTGGAACATTGAAAAACTGCATATGTACTAAAAGTTAATTACCTACCTTTTGTCTAGATGTCTGTGTGATATATAGGCATATCCCACTGATTAGCAAAAGTAATCTGAAACGTAGTATAAAAAGTAACGTACATAGTAACTGAAAAATAATTTTGAAACATTGCTTACCTGTACTTCAATCAACTGCGTTTGAATCTGCATTCAGTTGTAAAACATTGCATAAGATTTTGCAAAGCATTTATTCCATTTACCTGCACCAGGCCTGGCTTGGTTGTAGAAATAAAATACCTTAATATTTTTGTATACAAACAAATTGGTCTGAGTTCAGTCTTTGAGTGTGTGACATCATTTGCTGCCCGAGTGTGTTCAACAAACACTACCCTCTGATAAAGCCTTACTGCTCGTCCACACTACCACAAATAGTGAGGTGCCATCTACTTTTACCTCTGCCTACCTTTTGGGGTTCCACTGGACTGTGCACACTATACCTCATTTTGGTGTAGTATATACAGAGCCAGCTTCCTACAGATGGCACCTGTATAGATCTTTACGTTGGCCTCAGGGGTGACTACCATGAGACAGGAACTTGATCTCACCTGTGTACATTCTCACTTGTTCATGCATTATTTTGGACTTTCAATACCAGGTATTTATAAAACAATTGGTTGTGTTTGTCTGCCCTTGCTTACACGATTTGTGGATGTGGAGTACTCTTGCCCTTTGTTGTCTCCCAGAATGTACATCATAATATGGACTAATTATTTCCATTTAGTTGAATTGTGGCCTTAGGATTTTCTGTCTGTTTTTCATAGAACAATTAGGGTTCCTTTATCCTAGCAGACCAAGCGTTACATGATTGGTGAACAAACACATTTCTGCCTTTGCCTGTCTTCTCCAGAGTATTTTATTCATGTGTACCTCCAGTATTTGAATTATTGGCCTTAGGCATGTAGCTCTTACTCATTTGAATACCTTTGTTGAACCATAGATACATGAAATAGGATTTATAAAGTCGCAGCGTAGGTAATGCATCTGTCCCAGACATACTCCCTCTTGAATGTTTTTAAATGACTGGTAAACACTGTTAATGGTTTTCTAGAAGCCAATTAATGAAGCACAATTTTGTTTAGTTTAAAGATCAGCATGATTGGTACAGGCAGCGTCAAAATACAGAACCTTTAGAAAAACCCCTTGCAGTGCTTCAGTTTTCCATTTAAATAGATTACCTTTTGAGTCCTAGAACAATTGGTTTTTACGTTGAGCCTGTTCACTTTTATGCTGAAGTACTCCAAACATTTAGCGATTAATTTATATTTATTTGAGATTGCTGTCTGCAAGTGGTGCGATTGGGGTGCTTTACATTTTGTTAAGCTTTTCTATAACTAGGCATATGAGAATGCCTTCACCATAATCACCACAAGTTCCTTAATTGCATCTTTGGGGCTTATGCAGGTGATGAATCATTATTTTATTAGCACCTCAATTGTAATATTTCTTTTGGCTACTGTTAATGACTTGAGAGGAAGGAGAAACAAAAAACTGATTGATGTTTGCTCAGAAAAGCAAACATCATAAAACTACTTTAAGAGATTCTTTTTCTAGTTTGAAATTCAAGATAGTTAACCTTGGCTTCTATTTGATGAGGCCAAATCTAGACATCACATCATGCTTACTACATTCTATCAAAAACCTATGTCCAATGACTTGGTTAGTTCTGGGACTCTTGTTCCTCCCATGTCCCTATCTGTTTACAACTGTAACTAGATTTGTATGGCCTACTTGATGAAAATATAATCTTATAGTTTTAAATCAGCTGAAAACTAACTCTAAAGCCTTAACTGCTAGCATGTTGCCTATCATTTGTTCATCCAAATTAATTCAATAAAAATGACCACAGGATTTTTTCCATTTGTCAACCTATACCCTTATAATTTTGACATTAAGGACTTGTTTAAACTCTAATTCTGCTTCATTAAGTAGTTGGACAAGAATCGGTGGCATTTCACTTTGTCTTCTAGAATTCCAATGGGAATCAATTATTTGTAATCTTCTCTGCTGACACATTTTGAATACTGGCTGAGTCACAAAACTTTTTCTGCCCCCTCCTCAAAAGTGTACTGCTTGCCCCTTTCCCTCTCTGTTCCCTCCCTCAAGGGAAAAAAATGCACTACCAAAGCCAATAGGTCTGGCTTAGGGGAGATGTAGTGGCTTTGTCAATGTTTTTTCTTTAGCCATGTTTCTCAGCAGCACAACTGCTGCGCAGCGTGAAAGAAAGGAAAAAAAGAAAAAACTATCACTATGCTGCTTTACAGTTTTCTTTTATTGTTTTACTTTCAACTGTGTTGCACAACAACCGTACTGCATGGCACAAAAAAACTGACGTCAACGTAGCTTTTTTTGACTGTTTGTAAAGCACTGTGGTGTGGCCGGCATTTATCTCACTATAGCCCTATTCATTTATTTTTTCATTTCAGGCACGCTGCACAGCAGATCCACTGCTGCACAACATGGCCCTAACAAAATTCACGCAATATATATATCACAAAGGTTAGACAGATTGTCTTTGCCAGTGCTTGTTCTACTTTGCATGAAGCTCCTTTCCACCCCACTGTTCAAAATGTACACCTTTTAGATAAGAACTCGGTGTTAGAGTGCTAACTCTTTCACTGGCCACTAATTAGGTAAATGTAAGGTAAACTGTAGACTGATCAAATGAAACGATTTAAAACCACGTGGCAGAATCTACATATTACCTCCCCTTAGGAATAAATGGGCTTGATGATCCTTTGCCAGTTAATTATTGATATGTAACCGGGGAATGGTGCACACAAGTATCCAGAATCAGTCTAAAAACACTTGCGACCACTACATCTTTCTCTCTGTATTTTGGACAGTTAATTTGAAGAGATTTCTCAGTCTTCTCAATATTGTATATTGTTTTTCTCATTAAAAAACTGGGAGGCTTGATGTTAGTTTTGGAAATGCGAGACCTAAGTTTATCTATTAGCTAGTTTTTTTTTCAGGTGATGTCCTGTTATTCCAGTGAGTAGGTCTCCTGTGTAAACATGTCTGCCTTGCTTTAGTTCTCTTTTTTCTTAGTCCTAGTTCATACATTGTGTTCACTGGTTGTTTAATGTTGTACCGTTCCATGAAATCCATTTGTCAGGCCTACCTGTCACCATAAATTCATTGTCTACCCCCAAAGGTTACGTTAATACTTTTAAGGCAGTCTGGAACTTGTAGAAGATGGCCATCTGCTTTACAGGTCCTATTTGCTGAGATCAGTGTACCAGTTGTAATAATCATTATTTGGTGCATTTCCAAAGTAACTTTATTGAATTTAAAAATGAAACCAATGATGACAAAGAATATAACTGGAATGCACACAAAGGGAAGTGGACCTATATTAGCTGTATTATAATTTCTCTGTTAATGATTTGCTTGCCAAATTGGAGTTGTTTTATGTGCATTTGTATCACTTTTTTCTCAAGTGTCTGCTTGTGGCTGCCAGAGTTTAGGTACTAATTATGGGCCTAAGATTCTCGTTTATTGAAGTCACTGTGGGCAATGGGCATTGTATTTGATGGTGTTCGCTATTCATTTGTTCATATTAATGAATTATATTTGATTGTACGTTGTTTCATTTTCCTACGGTGTACAATTGTCCTTATTTTGGTGGTGATTAAGATAGAAGGCACTATAGTCTATTATATGTCTTTGATAAAGTGGTTTGCACATTGGGTTTGATATTTAAGGCTTCTTGTTCAGAGTGACTGGTCAATTGTAGTTTGGTTGAAATAGCGTGAATGTGCTCTTGAAGGGGCAAAACTATATGGTTTTGTGTCTTGTATGCATGATGGTGCTATATTGAGTGTCTAGCATGTTTCTGCCGGTGGATATTATTATTATTATTAGGACTTGTATCGCGCAACAAATCATCCCTGGAGGGATCTCTCGGTGCCTTGGAGGCACGCTGCCGGTGACCCTTGACAGTTAGAACATCCATGTTTTAAGCTGTTTCTTAAACTGCACCAGGGATGTACAGGCTTGGATCTCGTCTGGTGGTCTGTTCCAGTGGAAGGGGGCTAAATGAGGGAATGAAAGCCCACCCATTTTAATTTTACTGATTTTCCGGGGACAGAGCAGTTTCCGATTACTGGATCTTAACTGGCGCACGGGGACATTTGATATTGGCTTCTTCCTTCGGTACGCCGGGCCAGTCCCTTGAAGTACTTTAAACACTATACACAAGAGCTTAAAGACTGCTCTCTGCCTGATGGGCAGCCAGGGCAATAGTCGCAAGAGAGGGAATAACTGGATGCGCACCGATTTTGTTTAGAGCCAGCCGTGCTGCTGTATTTTGAACTACTTGCAGCCTTAATGATAGATCCTCCCTCATTCCACCTAATAGTGAATTACTGTAATCTAGTCTACTGACTAGAAGGGCCTGTATTAGGGTCTTTGTGGCCGCAAGGGGGATCCACGGAAAGGTCTTTCTCAACATCTGCATTAGTCCAAAATATATGCCTGAGACAGTCTTCACTTGATCCTCCATAGAGTTTATTATCAATCATAATGCCCACGTTCCTTGCCTGCTTTTTTGGGCTAGGTGCTTCCCCAAGTTCTATAGGCCACCAGTCCGCAGACCACAATTCCTCAGCCTTCCCAAACAAGAGAATCTTCGTTTTGTTGGAGTTAAGCTGAAGGAAGTAGTTACTCATCCATGTGGCTATTTTCAACATACAGGGCTTAAACTTGGCTCTGGTTGGCGCTGGATCCGTCTCAATGGGGACTATCACCGGAGTGTCGTCCGCATACGAGATCGCCTCAAAACCGCAAGATCTAAAAATGGCAGCCAGGGAAACCACATAGATGTTGAACAAGGTAGGACTTAAAATGGACCCCTGGGGGACCCCCCTTGTCCAATAATGTGGACTGCGACACAAATGTATCCAATTGGACACATTGTGTTCTGTTGGTCAGAAAACTTTGTAGCCAAGCTAAGGCCCTTTCTCCGACACCAATCTCGTAGCCTGTCCAGCAGGATGCTTGCTATGAGAGATGGTGTAGAAGGCCGCCGACAGGTCAAGGAACACTAACATTGTAGGTGTCCCCTTATCCAATGACAGCCTTATTGTCTGTTACTTCTGCCAAGGCAGCTTTGGTGCTAAGCCCTGCCTGGAAGCCCGACTGGGAGGGGTCCAGTAGATTATTCTGCTCCAAATAACCTGAGAGTTGTTGATTTATCAGTGTCTCCATGACTTTGGAGCAGCACGGCAGGTGGGAAATTGGTCTATAATTTTGCAGGACTGCCTGGTCTGCCAGCGCCGCCTTCAGCAGAGCTTTGATGTGCGCCTTCTTCCATTTAATGGGGAATGTAGCCGTGGCCAAAGAAATGTTACAGACCTCTGAGAGCGAGGAAGATATGACGGTAGCTAGTTCTGACATAAACGGCAGAGCCGGATATAACGGCGAGCCTGATTTTTTGAGCGCAAGTACAGACTCTACTTGCTCTGTGCTGATAGCTATAAAAGAATCAAGCCTAGGTAGTGAAGTATCAGTCCGGGGAGGAACTATCCCCTTCGATACCTCTGCTGCACCCAAGGGGCTATAAGTTTTGTCGTCACAAAGTCTTGGCATAGGCGGGAGGGAGGATTATTAGCTCTGGGGTTCATGAACTGCTTAAGGATCTAAACCGCTCCTTAGAGGAGCTCTTTGCCTCCGATATTAGAGTGCCTAAATGTGTTACAGCTTTTTAAATAGGCTCTATGTGCCAATTTATAGGCCAGCTTATTCCTCTGCAGCTTAGTTTTTCTCCGTTTCCTTTCGCTACCTCTTCACAAGGCCTTGTCCTTAAGGCATTCAGAGTACCAGAGTGCTGGGGCAGCCCTTTTCTGAGTTCTTACTACTCTGAGTGGGGCAATGCTGTCTAAGGTGTTGCTAATGGAAGCCTCCCATCTTTCTAAGGCTTTGTCACTTGCAGCACAGCTTTCAAGTGAGAGGGTTCTAAACGCTGCAGATGTCTTTCCTCCAAGCTCTGTGAAGATTTTCTCTGCGTTGGGGCTGACTTCCTACTTCTGGCCTTCTAAAAGAAAATCTTAGTGTCAGATGATCGGTCCAAGTTAGCGCCAGAGGAGGTTCTACTGATAAATCATAAATATTTGTGAAAATGGTATCCAGGGTATGTCCTGCTACATGTGTCGGGTCGTGAATTCTCGTGGAGAGACCGAACAACTCCATGGCCAACAGTAGACACGCAGACTCCGCATTGGACAGATCCTCTAAGTGATCGTTAAAATCCCCAACAATTAGAAAGTTAACAGCTTGCAGGATGTACGGGCAAGAGTTTCCAATAGTGATGTACAGAACTGTTTTTTGCTTTCTCCTGGGGGGTGATGCACTACTGCACCCATCCACCTGGTCCCCTGAAAAGTTCCAGCCGAAACACCATTAGTTCAATACTGGTGGTAGAAACCGTGTCCACCATTTTGATGTAATGCGGAGAGCGCATAGCTATGGCCAGGACCCCCTTTTTACCCATCCTGGCTAATCTTGTGACTGTGTACCCCGCCGGAAAGGCAATTGCCAGAGCAGGTGTGGAATGGTTTTGCAGCCAAGTCTCGGCAAGGAGACAGATGTCTGGTTTCAGATCTTCCAGCAAGTTCCAAGGTTTCTGCAGAGTGCTTAGGGATGGATCTAGCGTTAATATACAAACCCTGAAAAGGAGCTCCTTGTACTGCCTTCATCTGGTTACTCTCCCTTGTACTTTGCTCATTTAATACTTGATCGCTTGTGGGATAAGAGAGAAGGGGGTCTAAAGTTTGCTCAATGTGCTTCGCAAACCACCCATATTGAGAACATTTACAACATCGTGCCCCCCTATCTACTGAGAAATACCCCTAACACCCCATGCCCAGAGTCTTGACCCTGAGATCCAGCAGCAGGTCTTTTGAATATGGTAGAAGAGACATTTTGTACCTGTATAAAAATGGGCAGAGTTTCCGGGCAGCTGACAGCGTCCAGACGCAGACGGGCACAGACTGACTTGCCTTAGGCTCGTCTGCGCACGCGGTGAATTCATGCCCCAAGAATCAACAACTAGAGCGCTAACCGCTCAAGATGGCCCCCATAAACAGCTTGCATAGTACTTGAAAGGCTACCTCTCCCCACTCAATCGGCTGTTCGAGCGCGTGGACCGGAGAGTTGCCGATTTTACATTAAAATCCCCCAAAGAAGGTTCCACTTTGCCCACACAAGAAGTTAATCACAGCTATAAACTTTAATTAAAACAGGAGCCAAGTCATCATTAGTGTGACCTACATAGTAAAGCATTTATAAGTATGTGCTGTTAAGGTGGCTTGGAAACAGTTGTGTACCTCGATTTTACCAGTTTGAATGTATGTAATTTAGAAATGTAACATATTTTGATACATTTTTAGGTTCGTGATAGTGTCTGGGCTGCTCTTAAGTTGGCAACACTTAGCAAAATTTAGGGCTTTGCCTTTAGACATGATGCCATGGGTTGTCTCGCTTGTACTCTCTGTTTAAGGTGAAGGAAAAAAATTATTGCGTTCCGTTTTGAGTTCCTATTGACCTGACCTAAGGTGGCCATGTCAAATTATTTGGTTAGAGAGATCAGTGCATCATATGATGCATGTAATATGTTAGTTCTACTCTGTTCAGTAGGGTTTCCCTACTGGAAATGCATAGAGAAAACAATACACTTTTTACATGTCTACACATCCTGTAATAGTAATTTTATTAATCTCAAAACAATGAATTAACTAAAATATGTTAACCCCCCTTTCACATTATTGCAGGTAAGAGGATTGTGTTGTATCCCCTGACCATCTTCTTTTTGACTGTGTAAAGTCTGAATCAAACTCTGCTACTGATGTTGGTCTGCAGTTTTTCCATCATGCCATGCAGTTCCTTTCACCTTATGAAGGAGTGGCTTTTAGGTCATTGAGTTAGCTACCTCTTCTGAATCAGGCCTTTGATGTGCTAAAGTGGTGACTTTGTTGGGATTATTGTGAAAACGTAAAAGGGGGTGGTTTGGGTCAGTGAGCTTGCACGTGTATGAAGTAAGCTTTTGGAGTGGAACAAGTGAGGTACAGAGGATGGTAGCGTTAGTGAAATGAACAGCATTACATTATCGCTCTATTGCCATTTTATGTCAAATTCAGTTGATATAACTATATACATCTAAAGCAAGTGCTTTGGAAAAGAGTAGTACAAATAAAAGAAAAATTAATCCAGACAGACCAATGTGAAATGAAGACCGCCTAACAAAATTCTCCTTCCCTCTCGCAACAGCTGTAAGCAAACTGGTTCACCAGTTTGGATATGTATTGGATACCGTACTAGAGAAATGTAATGGTAGCTGTTGCAACAGTAATGTGCCCTCCATGGTAAACGGATGTGTACACCTGCCTGGAGTGCCCAACTGAATGTGAAAGTAGTATCCTGATTTTGATTTGGACCCTGTTACGCTACTCGTGTGCATTCAGAGGCTTAGGTGCTTCAGTTATAGTTCGTGGACCAGGATTTCCCTGGTCTTGGAGGGTTGCACTAAATATGTCCTCAACTACATACAGACTACTTTCACTCTCATGGGTGCATTAAGTCAAAGGGTGGTGGCAGCCTACCATATTTATGCTTTATAGTATGCACAGTTGTGGAATTCTTATCGCCCGACACCCTTTATCTGTTTACAATGTTTATTTTGTCCACTGTACCATTAAGCCCAACCCCTTGCAGTACAAGCAGCTTGACTGCCAGTTTATAGTACTAAAGTATGGATCTGTGAAAGAGGACTCTATCTCTTAGACAATTTTGATATCCATACGTAGAAGTTGTTTAAACATGTATACAAGATTAATACAAAGCCTTTACTATGGAGTCAAATGCTTTAAGGAAATCCAATGAGCTGATTACTGAGAGTGAGCCCAGTTATGTTTCATATAGGCTCAGGTAGTCACTTAACCTTTCACCTATAGTCTCCCCTACCATTACACTACATAACGGTTCTTGGGACTGACCTTTTGCCCAGTTATGATACTGCTTGCAGGACTTAGGGTTTTCCCTGAAAACTAGCCTCATCCATTATGCATGAGGATTCTTGAACTCAGCAGGCCTACAATCTCTTGCATAATAAGCATGTATAAGGGTCATTATCCAGTATTGGGGTATTTTTCATAGATTCACATGCCTAAATCATTCCCCGTCGTCGAAGTGGGAGTCCCACGGTACATATAACAAAGCAGTAAATAGTAAATTCCATAGGCTATCATGGAGGTAACCATGTATTGTATAGCCTATTAGCCTCCTTTTACGAAAAGAACCAAACTCAAAACATTACTAATCAGCAGTTAGCACCCTCTAGAACCTTCCCAAAAGAGGCTGAATCTCAGATTTTCACCGCACGCCGTGTGTAAGGGAGTCTCCCTGAGCTCTGCTCAGTTCTCAGCTTTTTCAGGTAAGTTTTATTCCTTAAATCTTTAAGAATGTCTGATAAAAAGGGTTTTTAGACCTTGTAAATCCTGCGGAAAGAAAAGAGTGCATGTGGATGATGCCAACAAAGATTGCATTTATTGACTCTATCCCAACCATGAGATAAGACAATGTAAGATATGCCGCACTTTCTCAACCAAAACCCTAAGGGATTTTTATTTTATATTATATTTTATTTTAAATATTTTATATAGAGCTGGCTGGATCCAAGGGTATCAGAGCGCTTTACATGGGTCTAATGAGTAGATATATCAAGCATTGGCATTGCCAATACGTCTCGCTTCTGGGACATTATAAGTATTTAGTTATGGACCACAATATCCTTGGTGCAACAGCATCAACCGTTGCATTGCTAAACACTTATAAGGTCCCAAAGGCGAGACCTACTGGCTATACCAATGCTTGTTTTTTAAGCCATGTTGCACAGCACTTCAACTTCTGTGCAACATGCACAACACATTGCAAAGCCAATAGATTTTGCATAGGCAAAACATACTGGCAATGCTTGTTTTAATCTCCTCTCACGCCAGGCGAATATGTGGTGATAATTGAACGTCGAGACCCATGAGTGTAACTGCAGAGAGACTGTAAGGTAATGAGTAGTGACCAAGTTGTGCACGGGTGCGCCGTTGAACGGGAGAGTCAAATGCCACTGCAGTGATGAAAAATAGGTATGTATGAACACGTCTGCTTATTACACAAGATGTTCAAGTACATATTTCGAGTACGTTATACCGATGATCAAGAACACAGGTTTTTGCACAAGCATTGACTGCCGTTCTGGGCACAGAGGAGAGTTACTGTTCCTAAAACACTGAGGCTCGTGCATATACCTTGCATATGTTGCAAACGCATTCATGCACAGGATGATTACAGTGCTATACCATAAAAATGTGTGCACCCAAACTGAGGGCCAAGAAGATGTAATTGTATTGCAGCAAACTTACTGTTATATACCTTCGATTCTGTTACTGTGCACCGATGTGATCGCACACACACAACAGCATAAGACTCACGTGCATACATTGCCACTGCTGCACAGGAAGGGCCAGCTGCGTGACTGCAGTCCCTCTCTGGGTCACATGCACGATTGCACTCCTGGATTCCCGGCTGCATACATACAATCCAGTTGCTGTAGAGAAAGGCTCGCAGTCATGACTCTGACTGCAGACTGACAACTAAAGCAAAGAACCTTGCAATAAAATGAACTTACTATGCATGGCCGGGGTGGGGGGGACACAGTGAACAGCTCTCAAGTGTGGAACCAACGAGGTATGAGCTGGGAAAAGTCTGCAAGTCCACGGGAAGGTTAGAGACGGCCTGGGAGGGCACAGTGACCTCTGTACGGGGACAGCTCTGTAGGCTGGGAAAAAGGAGCTGAGAAAAAGGTGGTACAACTTAATTTATAAAACTTGCACAAGAATTCACGGAATGCATGCAGCCCACTTGGCATCAGCTCTTCCACAGTTGAACAGCAACAGAAACTAACCACAGAGGCATTGTGTCCTCATGCCCAGCCATGCTACGCCCTTCGCGATTACCCGCTGAGCTTGCATGAGGCGACAGTCGATACACTAACATTCATCACCGCAGAATGGTAAAAGGCTTTCACGGTGGATCACTAGCGCCACGCGGGCTAAAAGTGACAAAAAGAGCCAAATAAGTAGGACGGAAAAGGAGGCAGCTGCAGCACGAGGAGAGGGAGTGAGCGGCAGTACTGGCGGAGCTGGCGAAAGCAGGGGGAGGAGAGCGAGCAGCACCAGCAAAGAGCAGAGGAATGACGGCAGGCGTGAATCGGGCGCCGGGCAAGTTCCTGAGTATGAAGTAAAATAGACTAGCGCTAAAACACCATCGCGGCCGCGAAAGTTAACTATTAACTGAGAGGTGCGCGCACCTTAATGAGCCATGACGAACGAGAGAGGAAAGCCAAATGGCGCCTTTGCTCGTAACTGTGCGCGTAACCGCACGCTCTAGGCTACACAAAGCTGTGGTCGGCTTTTTAAAGCCCACTCACTAAATGTCTCGCCAGAGCGGCGCATGCGCTGGCTCAGACGAGACCTAAAAAATAGCAAAAATACAATGAGGTAGCATTCAAGTCCAATTAAAACAATAGATAACAGCTCAATTTATACGATGTGGTTACAACAAAGTGCGATAGTCAACAGCATGTCAAGAGAAGAGAGGTTGTCGTGGAGAAGGGGGATAGAGGAAAGGGGGACAGGATGTAAGTATGGTGAGAGGCTGTGAGGGGGGAGGTAAGAAAATACCAAGTATGTCAGGCAGGGCCTATGAAAGGGATTAGTGAGATAGAGGGAGAAGAGAAGTAAGAAGTGGAAAAGGGGGTTGTGAGAAAGTGGCTCTGTATATACTGTTCCCAAATAGGAACAGGGTGTACAGGGTCCACAGTCCCCAGAGGCTTGGCAGAGGCTAAATTTAGATATAACCTTACTCTCTAAAGTGGTAGCTTGGTCGAGCAGTAAGGCAGTATCAGAGGACAGTGTAAAGCATTTGTTGTACACACTCAGTCAGCAAATGGTCTCACACACTCAATAACTGAACTCTAGGCCAATGGTTTATATATAAAAAGAATATATGCTTGTTTTATTTTAGAACCAACAATTTGATTTACAATATACTTTCTCAGAATGAGATGCTTTATGCAATATGCAATTGACTTTTGTAAACAGTTACAAGTGATTGTAATAGGCAACACTATTATAAACACAATAATGCATTGAGTTCAATGGACGTTTCATGTTATTTGCCACAGATTACTTTTAGGATTACTTTTGGAATTTCAGGACTGGATCTTAGATTCAGTCCTGGGTCAGTACTTAGGATCAAATGAGAAAAGTCGACTTAATTAGTGTGATTTTTAGACAATATTTTGCTATTTTAAAAGTTGACACTTCGAAAATATTTCATAGAAAACAGTCAATGATTCCCTATGGCAGAAAATTCAAGTTACGGGCAAAGTATGTTCTTGTTACTTTTGTAATCCAGGGCTGGGCTCCTAGGCTCAGTACTGGGTCCTCTATCTAAAACATGTAAGTAATTATGTTTTCACAGTTGGTACGATTTTTAAAGAATATTTGTAGTTTGCAAAAATCGACACTTAAAAGAAATTTCACTGAAAAACAGTCAATGATTTCCTATGGAAGAAAATTGGGTTAGTGGTAAGTACGGTTGTGAGTACTTTTCAGGGTCAGTGCTGGGCACTGGGATCTCTCCTAATAGCATGTGAGTATTTCCGTTTTCGTTACTCGGTTGATTTTAGGTGAATATTTTAAGTTTTAGAAACTCCACACTTAAAAATTTCAGAAGAAACCAGTCAATGTTACCCTATGGAAGAAAAGTGAGTTATCAGCTTTTGGGTAAGTACTCGACTGGCAGAGTTAAGGTTCTGGGCACAGACTCAGGGGTCTCCCAGGGTCAGGTTGGTACAGTTACACCCTCAGCGGCACTGGGGCGGCTGGGTGCAGAGTCAGTTAGGCCCAATGTTATCCTATGGGAGGCGGGGGGCCGTGGTTGGTGGCTGCTGTCTAGCAGGCCACGCGGCTGTGGGAGCTGGGCTCCTGGTCACTTGCTCAGGGCAAATGGGGAAGTAGGTAGGAGTAGAAATTGCACTGCCAGCGCCACTCGGGCGGCTGGGTGCAGGGTGCTTTTGAGCCTTTGGGCGCTCAGTGGATTTCAATTGGAAAACTCAAGGACGAACAAAGGCTGCAAGCTCTGGGACGAAGATTCTTCGGGTGCCACCACCACTTAGAGAGGTAATTTGGGTAGTTGGAGGATAGGTAGGTACCCAGGAGTCGGGCACAGGGTGCCGCAGGGCGCCGGTTGCAGGGGTGCCTTTTGATGTCGGGAAATCTTACCCTCTGTTGATCGCGGTTGGGGGTGGGGTCCCTGGTTCTGAGGCTGCAGGCGTTGTCGGGAGCGTCGAGGTGGGTCCTTGGGTGCCGGATTTAGGCTCACAGTCGCCGGGGGGATGTCCTCGGGGCCTTTGTCCACTCCGGCACAGGCCAGGCTTGGCGGGTGCAGTGTGTGCAGGGTTTGCGGTTCTGGGCTGAGGCCAGGGGTTAAAAGCTTGGTTTGAGCAGAGCCACTGCTCATGGGAGTCCCAGATGCTTAGAGTCACAAGGTAGCCAGGTCCTCTGGGGTTTGTGAGGTTGCTGGCCACAGGAGGTGCCGGGATTTAGAAGGAGCAGGTTCGTGTGTCGACAGGCTGGTAGGGCTGGGGCCAAAGCAGTTGGTGTCTTCCTCTTCTTAGCAGCTGCACGGCAGGTCTTCTTTCGTCTTGTTCTTCTTTGCTTTTTCGGAATCTGGAATCTGAGGAAGGAAGGTTCAGAGTGCCCCTGAATACTATATTTAGGGGCGTTACAGGTAGGTAAAGGGCAGGGACCAATGGGTCCCTGCCCTGGGGTGGATACACCCCCCTATCCTGCCACTCTCCTGTTGGAGGGGGGCAGTAGCCTAGTCCTGATTGGGCAGGGCTTCCCATCTTCAAGATGGCGAGAGCCCGGAGATGTGCTTCACCTTGCCTCCCCTACCAGAGGGGTGGGGTTGGCAGATGCTGGCAGATCCTCTGTCCTTACTTGGAGTTTCCCGCCAGTCTTCCCGCCAGAGTGGGGTTCAGAACTGGTGGGGGCCAGTAGCTGGGAACAGCAAGTGGTCTGGAGAAGCTCACAAAGGCGGCATGCCTTTGAAGCTTCCCCCCTGCCCATCCTGGGGGAGGAGACCTAGCACCTCGCCAAGGATGTGCATTGTTGCAGGCCCAGGAGAGCGTGGGCTCTCCACCCAGGGGTCCAGCAACATGTCTGCTGTGTGGCAGCCTCTCAGACAAGACGTGGATTGTAGGTGAGGTGTCAGAGGGCATCTCTAAGATGCCCTCTGTAGTGCTTTGTACATTAAATCCCACACTGCCATCAGTGCGGGTTTAATGTGCTGAGAAGTTTGATACCAAACTTCAGTCTTCAGTGTTGCCATTATGGTGCTGTGGAGTTCGTGTTTGACAAGCTCTCAGTACCATATACTCTTAAATGGCAGCACTGCACTTACAGTGCCCAGGAATGGACCTGGGTACTGTAGGGGCACAGGGCTCATGCTCCTGTGCCCACACAACTGGCATAGGGCACTCCGCTAGAGGGTTGGCTGATGTATGCCAGGGAAATGTAGGTTGTGGGCATGGCACACAGGGATGTGTGCCATGTCGACTGTTTTGTCTTGTACCCAGACACTCAGCCTGCAAGGGTAGTGTGTTTGTGTTAGGGTACAGGGCCTCTAAGGGTGGCAAAATGAGTGCTGCAGCCCTTAGAGGCCTTCCCTGGTCACAAGGCCCTGGGTACCTAGGGTACCATTTACCAGCGGCTGACATGTGGCCAGGGTTTGCCAATGTGAGGTTTAGGTTTTAGGGAAGGAACATAGGCCCTAGGCCCATGATTGGCAGGAGTCCAGGGCACACTCAAAGTACATTCAGCAATTCGGCAAAAAGTGGGGGCATACCATGCAAGAAAGATGGCACTTTCTCACATTGAGTTATTTTTTGTTATTCCTAGCAAGAAACTCAACAGATTGCCAAAAACAGTTGTGCGTAAAAGGACAGTGAAAGAGACTCCCATTTCCGCTCTAAGCAGTTTTCTGTTTTTTCTTGCAAGCACCAAAAGGGCTAAAAAAAAAAGTTAGTTGTTCTAAAGGGTTGGACATTTGTAGGTGAAGGATATTTTAAACAAAACACTATTCTGTGAGTTTGGTAACAAAGGAAAATGGATTGAAATATTATTCTGCTGTGTACTTGTCGACGCGTAAAATCTTTTCTTGTCTAATTCAGTGGTAAGCTTGTAAAAAGACGACTGCTCCTTTTATTTATATAGATCCTTCGGTTGTTTAATTTCTCACACTCTGTTCCTTCACCAACTTTTGCTTTCCTACTTCCGGAATGTTCCTTTGCACTGTTTGCCAGTTCACTGGTAGCTGCATCAGCACATGTTTTTTCTCTGTTGCCCACCCTCATCCTGGTATAGCCGCTAGGATTACGTATATAATGAAATATTAACTTTTTTTTAAATGCATTTTTATGCTTCCTTTAATTATTTTTCCATAAAAAAAGGATACAAGAATATGTATCTGGTTCTTTGCTAGTTCCATCATTTTCCAAGACATGCCTGATTTGTCAAATCTGTGTTGTAATTTGAAATGTATCTCCCTCCCCCATATGCTTCCCTCTATGTGAGCACGTTATAAACATATTCTCTGATAAACGTCGCAAAACCTCTGACCATCGTCTGGTATATGACCAGATATCAGATGAGGGAGAGAATATGAAAGCCAAACCTGTCGTATTTACATTATCTTCCTGTGAGAAAGTGGCTCTGTATATTCTGTTCCCTAATAGGTACAGGGTGTACAGAGTCCACTGTCCCCAGAGGTCTGGCAGAGGCTAATGTTAGATAAAACCTTACTCTCTAAAGTGGTTGCATGGTCGAGCAGTAAGGCAGTATCAGAGGGCAGTGTAAAGCATTTGTTGCACACACTCAGTCAGCAAATGGTCTCACACACTCAATAACTGAACTCTAGGCCAATGGTTTATATATACAAAATATATGCTTGTTTTATTTTAGAACCAGCCATAGGTATTAAAATATACTTTCTCAGAATGAGATGCTTTGTATAAATACTTTTGCAATATGCAATTGACTTTTGTAGAAAGTTACAAGTGGTTGCAATAGGCAACACAATTTTAAACACAATAATGCATTGAGTTAAATGGAAGTTTCAAGTTATTTGCCACAGATTACTTTTAGGATTACTTTTGGAATTCCAGGACTGGATCCTAGATTCAGTCCTGGGTCAGTACTTGGAATCAAGTGATGAAAGTCGACTTAATTACTGTGATGATTTTTAGACAATATTTTGCTATTTTAAAAGTTGACACTTAGAAAACAGTCAATGATTCCCTATGGCAGAAAATACAAGTTGCAGGTACAGTATGTTCTCGTTACTTTTGTAATCCCGTACTGGGTGCCTAGACTCAGTACTGGGACCTTTATCCAAAACAGGTAAGTAACTAATAGGCCTTGGGCACCTGATTGGCAGGAGTCCAGAGCACACTCAGTCAAAGTACATTCAGCAATTCAGCAAAAAGTGGGGGCATACCATGCAAGAAAGATGGCACTTTCTCACATTTCCCACCTAGTCTGTGGCTTTTCGGCTATCTGGGCCTGTCTGCCACTTGCAGGTAGATGCTCTAGCTGCCCCATACTGGTATAATAAGTTTCCATCATGGAGTACAATACCCCGTTCATTTGCTTTCCCCATAAAGGTAATTCCTGGAACTCCTGGTATAGGTCTTAAATCTGATCTTAATTCCTGCTGAAGCCTTGAATAGCACAATATATACTCAACTGTGAGGCGATTCGATTTACAGTACCACCACCTGCTGGCTTGCAAGTTATGTTCTAAGCGATGACAGTCACTGCACTCCGTTTACCTGCCTTCTTCCACATGGGACAGGTTGCCATTGGACAAAGTTGAGCTTGTCACTCAAACGCCGTACACTGCTCTTTGCGCGCCCTCATGTGGTGCCTCTGGCCCTTGCACGCTGTAGTGCGATCATACCAAGTTCATAATCATCTTGCATGTAAAGCTTGTTCTTTCTGTACTCTGACTTCACCAGTGCTAATGCAGGCTAGGTTCGAGAAAGGAAAACAGGAATGGGAGAGACAATGTAAAAGCATGCAAGGTGAGAAAAAAACAAGCATTTGGCAAGGTCAAGATGTTTTGCCTTTGTGACCTGTTGGCCATGATGCAGTGCGATAATGCTGTGCGGCTAAAGTAAAAAAAAAAAAAAGTATTGGCATAGCCAATAGGTCTCGCCTTTGGGACATTAGAAGTGTTTAGCCATGCAACAGTTGATGTTGCACCAAGGATATTGTGCTGCATGATTAAATATTTATAATGTCCCAAAGGCGAGACCTATTGGCTATGCCAATGCTTGTTATGTTTGTCGGTGAGAAGGCAGTCTCTTGTCCTTTTTACCTCTAGTGAAGTTCTGCTATTATGTAAAACCTAGAGCCTTTCGCCGACATTTTGTGTACATGTTGAGTGTGTGCTCGTTGGAGTGTGAGATACATGTATGGTACCAGGACTGGTTGTGTATGATTACTGAAGCCAGTGGGATTATTTTTGGATGCCCCTTGTCTTGTGCTACAAGATGGAGGATGAGCTTAGCTACGTTTGACTGCCTTCCTGTGGCTGGAGGATTTAATGAAGACTGTTATCAAGGTCTTGCTTTTTTGTTCTTACTGCCATTTGGTGGATGGTAGGAGTAAAGTTTGGGACTGCAGTTTGTTGTTCAAGCTGAGGAGGTTTTAGGCCAGACCCGCCCTTTTATCTGGGTCAGATTATTGGTTCAAGGAGGCTGATGACATGTAGGTGTAAAAAACTCGCCCATGTTTTAGATACTCCTGCTTCGAGCAGTCGCAGTGCTACCTGTTGTGAGAAGCCTGACTGCACAAATACTATTTCTGTAGACCAGCCTAGAAATTACATGTGAAAGGGAACCAACCTAAACTTGTTCTAAATCATGTAACATTTATTATCTTACTCTTTCTGGAAATAGTGTATGTAAGAGGCATTCCAGTCACCCCTTTTTAGGTCTCGCTTAGTCAGTGTGCATGTGCTGTTCTAGGAGAAGACCTTTAGAAATCGGTCATCTCCTTTTCAAGCACACTCGTGCTTGTGGTGGCATCCACCTTGCGGGAGCAAGCAGCGGCGCGCCGACCATCTGTTTTTAATTAGCATAGCTGTGTGCCGCTGGTCCCGCTAGGGGCATGCCAGCACGAGTGCTTCGCCATTCTTTTTTAAAAAGTCCTTTTAGCGCGTGCGCACCACTCCCGGGCTCGTTTTAGTTGCTTTCAGCCTGTCGCTGTTATTTTAACATTTTTTCATTTTGCTTCCCCCTTCCGCTTTGCGTTATCAGCTCTCTCCCCGCCCTCCAGGCACAAACAGAGCGTTTCCCTTCCTCTGACGCCAATGTCACGGCTGGAGACCAAACAATTCCTCTTCCAGTGCCATGTGTGCTTGTCCCTATTGCCTCCTCTTCTCCCGCGTTCTTCACCGGCCAACTCTGTGTTCCTTTCATATTCATCCCCCACCCTTCCCTGTGCTGACTCTGCGCTCACATCCCCACCCTCCCCTTTGTGTTTATTCTCCGAACACAGTGCAGCCTTTGGCACAAAGAGCAAACTCCTACTCCGGTGGTCCAACCATGCTCCGCGCAAGCCTTGTGAGACTTTCCTCCAGGCTCTCCCCAAGCCTCACTCTGTCTGCAGCTTGTCCACTGCAATGGCCATCCCGAAGGTTTAGGACAACAAGTTGAGGCATGTGCAGCATTGGCACTAAATACACTGCTGTAATGTAAAATGTAATTGTGTCTGAGTTTTACCAGATGACAAATAGCAGATAATCTGTGCCCTGAAAACACGCGGACAAAGCTTGACTAGTTGATCAGATGTTCATAAGACGAAATGCAGGCTGCAATGACAACTTCCGTGGCTATGGCAGACGTGCTGGTACTCTTTGTGGTAGCAGCTGTTCACATGCAGTTTGTGTTGAGCCATTATGTGGTGTTTTGTGTCACTTGCTTCGTCTAGGATTGTCTTTCGTTTGTGACATGTGGGGTTAATAAACGTGTAGAGTAGTGTGTGTAGTGAGGTGCACAAGTTAGTGTATCGGGACAAGTGCAGGATTAGAGGACAGTACTAGAGTGTATGTTGCATTTGTTCTTCTATTAGATTTATGCTTGCATCTGCCCATGGTCCTTGATAAAATCACACTTTCACTATAGTATTCTTCCCTGTATTTGGGATGGTGCTAAGTTCAGCCAAGCGTTGTGATTTTTAAAATGCTGTAGTGGATAGATCAGTTGAATAGTAATACAAGCAAATCTTTTGCAGTTGCACACAGGTGCCTACAATCATTATGCATGTGATTGGTTCAATTTGCATGTTTTGTCCGGAACAAAAAAACAGAGGCAGTATTCCTGTGTGCACACAGCGTGACTTGTAGAAAGTAAAGCATAGTAAAATCGTGAGCATTTATTTGGGCACAACTCTGTTGACAGATAATGCTGGTAGTATAGCATATTAGTATATCCAAAATATGAAACCTAAAGTACCTGCTCCTTCTTGCACTTACCCCTTGCATGGCTTTCCTTCGTGTCTTCAGCCGTCACATTCATTCATCCAACTTGATGCAAGTATTTCCACCTACCCTTCTTTGTATAGCCAATGCCACAACCCTCACTGTCTTCCACCCTCCATAGGCTTACACTGTGTACCACGCCTACCCTCCTCTTTCACCCAGCCTAGTTTACTCCTTCCTGCACGTGTTCTGTACTCACTTCTTTTCTATCCTTTCGTACCATATCTGCTTATGCTCTACTGTCCTCCTTAACCTCGTATACCTTGCTTCCTGTATGCTAGCCCCCCCCCCCCCCCCCGCTGTTCTTGCTCCAGCTGCTCTGCTGTTCCAACACAAAGTGGAAGCTGACTTCAGTCAATTCACTAAGGGTAATTAGGAGCACTGGCTCGTATATGGGCCACAATAGGAGGCCTTTCCCCCACCTCTAAAATAGGGATGAGACTGCTCGTGATAAAAGCTGTATGTACTAATTTGTAACATGACTCATGTTTTGTTAACTTTAATTACCGATCAGGGGTTATTAACGCAACTGTAGAGCACATTTTAAAACTCGGTCTATTTATATTTGGTCTTCAAAGTATCTACAGATAAAGGCTTAAAATGCCAACTTTAGGTTATTTTGCCACAGAGGAAAGCCATGCAAGGGGTAAGGAAGTTGCAGGAAGGAGCAGGTACTTTAGGTTTCATATTTTGGATATACTAATATGCAATACTACCAGCCGGGACATTAAATATCAGTGATGCTGGTCAAAAACTGGTCATGTGACAACCATTTGCGCAGGCAAAGTGCCTGTGCAAGGCAGGTCATTACACCCGAGAATTTATAAATTCCAATCCTGCAAGCTGAGTCATAAGTCTGTTCTCCTGATGGTTATGCTGTCATGGAACAGCTGCTGGTGGCAGACTATAACGGGTTTAGCTGCTTACTCTTGGCAATGAAGTGTTTCAGTCTCTTAACTATTGTGCATTTTCGACATCATTCATAAGCATTGGCATAGCCAATAGGTCTCGCTTTTGGGTCCTTATAATGATTTAGTTATGCAGCACAATTTCCTTGGCGCAACAACATCAAACGTTGCATGGCTAAACACTTATAAGGTCCCAAAGGCGAGACCTATTGGCTATGCCACTGCTTTTTTCCCAATTTATTGACCTGGAAGAAAGTGCTCCGTAGAGTACTCAATGCTGCTGTCCACCCAGGGCTGGTGTTTGCCTGAGCTAATCTCCCACTCCCAGAGCTGGGGTTATGCCTGATATCAGCACTTTATGCATGAAAAGCTGAGGGACTGTTTAATGAACCTAGAAGCTGGTCTGCTAACTGAGAGCGGGAATGAGTGCTGACTGTGCCGAAGGAGAGACTATGCAAGAGGGAAAGCCCAGTTTGCTTCCTGTATGAGGAGCTCCAGATGAAGCTGAAAGCAAAAATAATCAATAAAGGAGTGATCTGTGCTTGAAAGGAGGTCTCTCGGTGTCCTTGTGCAGTTCAAGAGTGACCTGTACCATGCCTGCCACTAGAAAGAAGTTGGTTGCGTCACCGGGGATCCGGACTATCCTGGTTGTCCTTGAGTTTGCAACTACTGTGACCGTCCATGCCACAAAAAAACCTTTCTCGAGACCACCAATGCTATTACCGAGAGCCAAAACTGCCGTAGCAAGTTGCTGCTGTTCCTATTTCCCCGCACTAAGGAGTCTGATCTGCAGACCTTGTCCTGAAGTTAGGCTGCCTCTGTGGTTTCTCTACACAGCGGGGCTTTGTTTACACAGAGGGAGAAGAGACGGAGGCTTGTGGGAGAGTCTCCTATTTCTGTGTGAGACTTTTGCATAAAGAAACCATTATAGACCGTTAACGGAGATGCTCAACAAAACTCTGAACTTTTTGAGCCATCTGCACCTGAGCCTAATCGTACCTATTTTCACAATGGGGCAAGGATGGTAATGGTAGGAAGCCTCGGCCTATTGTGGGGAGGGGAATTACCTGGGGATGTGGGGGAGGGGCATAGCGCCACCCTTTTAACACTGAACTTTGGTAAGCCTTAGTAGCCCTAAATTACATTTTTTATGAATTGTGTGGTGTTTAGTTCTGCTGTGGGATTAAAGTACTTAACATTTGCCTAAAAGATAAACAGTGGGCTGGACATTGTTTTTGTGTCAATTTATTTTTCTGTTGTAAGGTTTTGCCTCCCACACACCTGCTGGAGAAGCCTGTGACTGCTTGCGAGTCAGTTGCTGTGTATAAATATTTAACCTTTATAAAATTTTAGCCTAAAGTCCATGAGTAATAAAACATTTATATAAATCAACTCATTACAAGCTCAGTGTGAAAATATAGATCCGCCCCAGTAGTCATTCCTAAATACATTTGACGCAACCAGTTGCGCCTGTAGCCATGTCCATCCATTCATTGAAGGTATCATTTAAGATGTTGTTTACCATGAGTTTTCTTTCTTAACACTATTTACCTAAATTAGATTTGTCCCTGAGCCTTGCTAAGGCTGTGAGTAAAGTGTAATGCCTTTCTGCTAATGATCTGGCCCCAATTGTCAATTGTACATTTCCAGCGAAATGCTTCATTGTTTTTTGGTTTGTCATTTTTTTATTCTTAGTTGCATTTCTATTTATTTAGAATGCACAACAAATGCAAGAAAACTTTCAAGAGGCAAGGGAGTAGGGAGGGTTATGATGAAGGGCAAGTTTGAGGGTGATAGAGTAAAAGATGGCAACAAACTGATAAAAAGAATTCGCCATCTTGATTAGGCGTAGTTTGAGGGAAGATTAAGAAAAGGGCAGGATAATACAAATTGATTTGAGATTATAAAATATCAGGAGAGATGTTAATTTTGTTCTTTTTCAGCATGGCAGTGAGGGTCTTTAGGGTCAAGATATCTTTGCACAGAGGTGGTAGTGTTTCACACTGTGGCTGGTTCCATTTTGTTATAGAAAGATTGGTGTCCTTGTTGGAGTGTCGGTTTCTTTTCAGCTTGGTCTGTGTAAATAATTGTGAGGTACTTAGGGTAACTAAGGAGTGGCTTTCCAAGTGATACAGATGGTATTGGTTATGACGTCTGTTTTGATGGCAGGCTTTTTAGTTTGGTGCAAAAATAGAATATGTACTCGTCTGTTTTCACATCAAAGGAAGTGTCCCCCTTTCATGTGTAGTTTGACTAAGGGACGATGAGAGCATGTCGGAATGTATAGTGTAAGGAATATGACCATCACCACTGTAAGGCCTTGATGTATTTATTTACCTGCGTTCAGACCCTAGACAATAAATGTTTTCTCCTGTTTTTATTGATGCAATGTGGGGCTCATGGTGTGGGGCCATTTCTACATTTTATTTCAGATATCAATTCTCTTTCCTTTTATCATGATGGTGACTTTTTGTGTCTATATTACTTTCCTTATCCATGGTGCTGAAATCTAATACGGTGCTTCATTCTCAATCAGTGGGTCCTTGTAATCTGATTCACACTAACTCAGTTTGCAAATGGGACACTCTGTAAACCATTGACATTCCAAATAATGATTTTAAGCGTATTGCCCTTATTTAAACTGAATAATTGGGGGCATGGAACTTTGATTAAGTCTGTAGCCTTTACTGATTTGGAATTTTATTGTTCTGGCATTTGTCCTGCTTATTTTTTTCTTTCTGTGCAAGCAACCCATCATGCTTTCTGTGGGAAGCTGGCACTGTCTATACTATACCAGAATGAGGTATAGTGTGCACAGTCCAGTGGAACCCTAAAGGTAGGCAGAGGTAAAAGTAGATAGCACCTTACTCTATATTTATGGTAGTGTGGGCGAGCAGCAAGGCTTTATCAGAGGGTAGTGTTAAGCATTTGTTGTACACACTCAGGCAGAAAAGGATGTCACACATTCAAAGACTGAATTCATACCAATTCATAAAATATTTTGTTATTTTATTTCTAGAACCAATCCTGGTGCAGGTAAGTGAAATGAATGCATTTCAAAATCTTATGCAATGTTTTACAATTGAATGCAGGTTCAAATGCAGTTGATTGAATTACAGGTAAGTCAGTGTTTCGAAATTACTTTTCAGA
The DNA here is from genome assembly GCF_964204655.1 of Triturus cristatus. Lineage (NCBI taxonomy): Eukaryota > Metazoa > Chordata > Amphibia > Caudata > Salamandridae > Triturus > Triturus cristatus. The sequence continues at coordinate 431,297,479 of NC_140593.1, forward strand.
TAATTATGCACGTTACTTTTTTAGATTACTTTTCAGACTACTCTTGCGAATCAGTGTGATATTCCTAGATATCACACTGAGACATCTCCTAGACAAAAGGTAAGCAATTCACTTCTAGTGCATAGGTGTGAGAAAGTGCCATCTTTCTTGGATGGTATGCCCCCACTTTTTGCTGAATTGCTGAATGTACTTTGACTGAGTGTGCCCTGGGCTCCTGCCAATTAGGTGCCCAGGGCCTATGTTCCATCCCTAAAACAAACCAAACCCAAATTGGCAAACCCTGGCCACATGCCAGCCCCTGTTAAATGGTACCCTAAGTACCCTGGGCTTTGTGACCAAGGAAGGCCTCTAAGAGCTGCAGCACTCCTTGTGCCACTCTTAAAGGCCCTGCACACACACACACACACACACACACACACACACACACACACACACACACACACACACACACACTCACACTCACACTCACACTCACACTCACACTCACACTCACACTCACACTCACACTCACACCCTCCCCCCCCCCCCCCCCTCCTAGCTGGATGCCTTATGCCAATGGTGTGGGCGCAGGAGCCCTGTGCCCCTATAGTTCCCGGGCACTGTAAGTGCAGTGCTGCCATTTAAGAGTACATGGTGCTGAGAGCTCGTCAAACATGAGCTCCACAGCACCATAATGGCAACACTAAAGACTGGGAAGTTTGGTATCAAACTTCTCAGCACATTAAACCCACACTGATGCCAGTGTGGGATTTAATGTACCAAGCACCCCAGAGGGCATCTTAGAGGTGCCCCTTTAAACCTAACCTACAATCCACGTCTGCTCTGAGGCTGCCACCCAGCAGATATATAACAAAAAAGAGCAAAACAGCTGACCAAGGTCAAGCACTTAAAGTTTCATTAGGTGATAATGTAAAGTTCGGGTGCAACAACTCCCAGTACCCGCTGTTTAAAGATACTTGTCATACAAGGAGACCATAGAAAAAAGAAGGGAAGGTGCACTCAGTCATAAGTCCTTATTTAAGCAACACCAATATTTGGAGATACGTTTCTTCCTTTATTCGTAATCTTCAATAAGAAAATAGGCACACAGCCAACGCGTTTCGTTCCCCCAAGCCTTGGGAACTTCGTCAGGGCTGCAACAATTTATCAAAACAGACCACATAAATATACATATAAAATACATATAAGTGAGAATGGAAGACAATATACATAACAAAATAGGCCCGATGGGGTGGTAAGGCCTTTTCATTTCAAGCAGCAAAACTGTGGAATTCTCTACCCACAGAGCTACGACTAGGAACAAATAAGACTGTTTAGAAAGGCCTTAAAAACCTGGCTATTTACTAAATCCTAGATTGGATGTAGCTAATCTCTACCCTCATACAGCGCCAAGACGCCTCGGCAATAGTGCGCTTAATAAATAATTCAGTCAGCCCGAGCCGCGCGACTGTGCCCAGAGCTGGTAAGAAAACCAGACGCCTAAAGACACCCATGCACCAGACATCCCACGGCGTTGGGTGGCCCAACCGACTGTGTCCCAGCATCCTAACTTACTTCTCCATCCGGTAATCACCTCCAGAAAATCTTCTGTCTCCGAGCCTGCAGTCTTTGTCGCAACTGGAAGATCTGCAGTGAAAACAGGGTACTTGAAGCCAAAACAGCACCCTGCACCCGCCCGCCGCTGTGCGTGCACCTTTTCTGGGGACCACTGCGCCTTCATCGGCCTGGTCGCCCCCACGCTCCTCGTCCCTCCTGCTCCTGTGCCTCACCTGCTGCCTGTGCCTGCCTGATCGCCGAACGCTGTCTTCTCCCTCCCCCAGCGCCCCAGCCGCCGCAGGGCCGCAGGGCCGCCCGCCAAGCCCGCACTCGATTTTCCCGCGGCTGCCTGCCTGCGGCCCCGCCCCCCCGCCAGCCGATAGGCTAACACGCTCCCGCCTCCCAGCGGACCCTCCCCTCCCGGCTCCCTTCTTATGACGCCCCCAGAGCGACCGCGCAGCGGACGCGCGCAGCGGGAGCACCGATTGAGCGCCAAAGGTAAGCCAGTCTGCGCCCTTCCGCATCTGGACCGCGCCCAGTGCCAGGACCCCTGCCCCCGGACCCCTGGCCCCCGCAGACACCAGCCCACCCGCCGGACCTACCACGCCACCGAACTCTACGCACTCAACGCCGGCAGAATCCCGGGCTGCTATCGCCACCCCGAGACGCACCCACGGACCCTTCTGCTGCCATTCCTGCAAGTTCACCTGCATTCGGACCTGCACCACACCAGCACCGACCAAGCCGAACTCTAGCAGCAACCACCTCAAGTGCATCCTGCTAAACACCCGCTCCGTCCACAGACACGCCCTCGAGCTCTGGAACCTGCTCGACACCACAGCCCCAGACGTCGTCTTCCTCACGGAAACCTGGATGAACACCTCCTCAGCGCCCGACATCGCCATCCCGGACGGCTACAAGATCATCCGGAGGGACCGCGTCAACCAGACAGGAGGAGGCATCGCCATCATCCACAGGAACTCCATCCGCATCACGACCAACACCGACGACACCCTCGCACCCGTCGAACACCTGCACTTCCAGATCCACATCAACCCCAAGACCACCCTCAGAGGCACCCTCTTCTACAGACCCCCGGGACCACGCAACCAATTCAGCGAAGACATCGCAGATTTCATCAGCCTGCACGCCCTCCCCTCCGCTGACTACTTCCTCCTCGGGGACCTCAACTTCCACCTGGAGAACAACAACGACCGCAACACCACCACCCTACTGGACAACCTCGCCAACCTCGGTCTCAAGCAACTGGTGACCACCCCCACTCACTACGCCGGACACACACTCGACCCCGTCTTCTCATCCAGCAAGGACATCGCCTTCAGCCACGCCACCGGACTCCACTGGACGGACCACAGCTGCGTCCACTTCAACTTCAGAAGGACCACGATCCACCACCACCAGCAACAGGTTGCACGCAGAAGCTGGAACAAGATCACAGCCGACCAGCTCGCGACTTCCCTGAGCACGAACCCTCCCACCAGCGCAACGAACCCAATCCAGGCAGCCACCAACCTCGCGAAGTGGATCAGCAACTGCGCAGACGACCTCGCCCCTCTGAAGACCCCGCCTAGCAGACCCGGCAGCAAGAAAGCCCCATGGTTCACCGAAGAACTCAAGAGCTCCAAGAAGAACGGCCGAGCCCTCGAGAAAGCCTGGCGCAGAGACCCAACACCGAACAACATGACTGCCCTCAAGCTCGCCACCTGAAAACACAACCAACTGATCCACGCCACCAAGAAAACTGCATTCAAGGAACGACTGGACAACAACGCCCACAACAGCAAGGAACTCTTCAACATCGTTAAAGAGCTCTCCAACCCCAACGCCGGAAACAACGACATCACCCCTTCGCAAGACCTCTGCAACGCCCTCGCCTCCTACTTCCACAACAAGATCGCGGACATACACAACAGCTCTCAACCGACGCACGCCACAACTGAATCACCGCCCCCTACCACCACCCTCTGCGCCTGGACCCCGATCAGCACCGAAGACACCATCCGCACGATGAACTCCATCCACTCCGGATCTCCGACCGACCCCTGCCCTCACCACGTCTTCAACAAGGCCGACGCTGTCATCGCACCCCACCTGCGGGACATCATCAACACCTCCTTCGACACCGCTACCTTCCCGGAGAGCTGGAAGCACGCCAAACTCAGCGCCCTACTAAAGAAGCCATCAGCCGACCCTACCGACCTCAAGAACTACCGCCCCATCTCGCTGCTCCCGTATCCAGCAAAAGTCATCAAGAAGACCGTCAAGCAGCTGGCCGCCTTCCTCGAGACGAACGGATCCCTCGACCTCTCGCAGTCTGGCTTCCGGGCCAACCACAGCACAGAGACTGCCCTGATCGCAGCTACCGATGACCTCCGAGCCCTGCTCGACAATGGAGAAACAGCGGCCCTCATCCTCCTAGACCTCTCCGCGGCCTTCGACACTGTTTGCCACCGTACCCTAGTGCAGCGCCTCAGCAACGTCGGAATCCAGGAGAAGGCACTGGAATGGATCATCTCGTTCCTCGCCGGAAGGACACAGAGAGTCCGCCTCCCCCCGTTCAGATCAGAAGCCACCGAAGTCATCTGCGGCGTTCCTCAAGGCTCCTCGCTCAGCCCAACCCTCTTCAACGTCTACATGAGCCCCCTCGCAGCCATCGCACGCCAACACAACCTCAACATCATCTCCTACGCCGACGACACCCAGCTGATCCTCTCCCTCACCAACGACCCCGCCACCGCCAGAGCCAACCTACACCAAGGGATGAAAGACGTAGCCGAATGGATGACGACCAGCCGCTTGAAACTGAACTCAGACAAGACGGAAGTCCTCATCCTGGGCTCCTCACCCTCCGCCTGGGACGACTCCTGGTGGCCCCCCGCCCTGGGCAGCGCACCCAAACCAACAGACCACGCACGTAACCTGGGCTTCATCCTGGACTCCTCCCTCTCCATGACCAGACAAGTCAACGCCGTCTCCTCGTCATGCTTCAACATCCTGCGCATGCTACGTAAGATCTTCCGGTGGATCCCCACCGAGACCAGGATGACGGTCACCCAGGCCCTCGTCACCAGTTGTCTGGACTACGGCAACTCCCTCTACGCCGGAACCACCGCCAAACTCCAGAAGAGACTACAGCGAATCCAGAACGCCTCAGCACGACTCATCCTGGACATCCCCCGTCGCAGCCACATCTCCGGACACCTGAGAGATCTGCACTGGCTCCCGGTCAACAAGAGAATCACCTTCCGTCACCTCACCCACGCACACAAGGCCCTACACAACCAAGGCCCAGGATACCTCAATTTCTACGCTCCCACACGCCAACTTCGATCGACCGGCCACGCCCTCGCCGCCATCCCCCGGATCCGAAGAGCCACCACAGAAGGAAGGTCCTCCTACCTGGCCGCCAAGACTTGGAACTTCGTCCCGACCAACCTCCGCCTGACCCAGGACCACCTCGCCTTCAGGAAGCAGCTCAAGACCTGGCTGTTCGAGCAGTAGCGGACCCCACCTCCCCTAGCGCCTTGAGACCCTCCGGGTGAGTAGTGCGCTATATAAATGCTGTGATTGATTGTCTGCTAAACTGGATCCCCCTTTGCTCGTAGTCTAATATCAGGAGCTTTGCTCCCACAACCTGGTGGCCTGCTAGTGAGTAGCCACACCTATCCCCCATTGGATAACCTTGGGCCTCAGCACTCTGCACCCAGCCGCCCTAGTGTCGCTGAGGGCGTTTCGAGAGTGCATCCTGGATCATGGGGGAACCCTTATTTTAACCCCAGAATACCAACTCCCACAAATAAGTACTTACCTGCAAACCGTTAACTTAATTTTACTCCATAGGAATACATTGACTGTTTGTCCTGGAATTCCAAAAGTTATCTAGAAAGTAATCTGTTGCAAATAACTTGAATTTATCATTGAGCTCAATGTATTGTTGTGTTTAAAAATAGAGTTGCCTACTGCAACCACTTGTAACTGTTTACTAAAGTCTATTGCATATTGCAAAAGTATTTATATGAAACATCTACTGTTTAGAAAGTATATTTTAACTCCAAGTGTTGGTTATAAAATAAAACAAGCATATATTTTTTATATATAAACCATTGGCCTAGAGTTCAGTTATTGAGTGTATGAAACCATTTGCTGACTGAGTGTGTACAAAAAATGCTTTACACTATCCTCTGGTACTGCCTTACTGCTCGACCAAGCTACCACTTTAGTAAGGTTATATCTAACTTTAACCTCTGTCAAACCCTGGGGGGCTGTGGACTCTGTACACCCTGTACCTATTAAGGAACAGTATATACAGAGACACTTTCTCACAGTGCTTGGTACATTAAATCCCACACTGGCATCCGTGTGTGTTTAATGTGCTGAGAAGTTTGATACCAAACTTCCCAGTCTTTAGTGTTGCCATTATGGTGCTGTGGAGATCGTGTTTGACGAGCTCTCAGCACCATGTACTCTTAAATGGCAGCACTGCACTTAGTGCCCAGGAATGGACCTGGGTACTGTAGGGGCACATGGCTCATGCTCCTGTGCCTGATGCTGATGCATGCCAGTGCAGTGTAGGTGGTGGGCATGGCACCCAGGGATGTGTGCCATGTCGACTCTTTGTATTGTCTTGTACCCAGACACTTAGGCTGCCAGGGCAGTGTGTGTGTGTTTGGGTACAGGGCCTTTAAGGGTGGCACAATGAGAGATGCAGCCGTTAGAGGCCTTCCCTGGTCACAAGGCCCTGGGTACCTAGGGTACCATTTACCAGGGGCTGACATGTGGCCAGGGTTTGCCAATTTGGTTTTGAGGTTTTTAGGGAAGGAACATAGGCCCTGGTCATCTGATTGGCCGGAGTCCAGGGCACACTCAGTCAAAGTACATTCAGCATTTCAGCAAAAAGTGGGGGCATACCATGCAAGAAAGATGGCACTTTCTCACACCTAGGAGCTACGATATATACTCAAAGCCCTGGCGTTTCCCAGAGCAGCCAGAATTCGAAACATACAAGCTTTAGTTCTCCGATTTCATCCCAATCATTGGATTGCAGGTCGAGTTTATATGCATTTGCTGGGTATGATGGCATATTGCATCATGATCGTCCCCATGCCAGACTGCACATGCGTCCACTTTAGAATGCTTAGCCAGTCTGTGGAACCAGTCACACGGTCTATTGACCGATCTAGTGTTGGTAAACCGCTGTACTCCTCTCTCTGCAATGGTGGAACACACAAATTTGTCAAAAGGACGGCTTTTCATAGACCCGGTTCCACAGATAGTACTGACAGCGGACGCATCCCTCACTGGCTGGGGAGCTCATCTACAACACACAGTGCAAGGCCTGTGGAGTCGACAGCAGAAGTTGCTTTACATCAACCATCTAGAGCTGCTTGCAATCTTTCTAGCTCTCGAGGCGTTTCAGACGCACCTGGAATGCAAAGCTGTCTTGGTTCATACAGACAACATGACAGCTATGTATTACATACAAAAACAGGGGTGGGGGGGACACACACTCTTCAACTGTCACACTTAGCCCAAGGCATCTGGAGGTGGGCCATTCACCACAAACTTTATCTCCTAGCGGAACACCACCCAGAAGTGAACAACCAGATTGCAGATCTCTTCAGCTGACAAATTCACAAATGGGAACTGCACCCTTAGGTTCTCCTGCCAGTCGAAGGGCAATACACTATGGATGAACTAGTCGGGGATATTTGCCTACGCTTTTCTGCCTCTCCCACTCATTCCACTAGTGGTTCAGAAGCTCAACATTCCACTCTAATCCTAGTAGCTCCCACATGGACACGTCAACCATGGTTCACAACCCTGTTGGAGCTATCTCTAGTCTCACATCAAAAGCTACATTTAACCTCCAGTCTCCTCACACAGAACCATGGAGAAATCAGACACCCAGCTCCCAATCAACTGAACCTCTTGATCTGTCACCTGAAGTATTTGGTTACTTAAAACTTCCACCAGAATGTATGAATATCATTAAGGCTAGAAAAACTCCTATGAGGGCCTGCTACGCAGCTAAGTGGAAGAGATTTGTTATCTACCGTGGTAACAATCATGTCAACCCTCTTGATGCTTCCATACAAAACATCACATGCTATCTGTTACACTTGCAACAGTCAGCGTTGGCTTATACATCTATCAGACTACACCTAGCAGCAATTGCTGTATATCTACAAAATAGATAGCATTTGTCGTTATTTAGAGTACCTCTGATCAAAGCTTTCATGGAAGGACTAAAAAGTCATACCACCAAAACTTAAACCAGCTCCAATGTGGAATCTTAATATAGTCCTTACAAGGTTGATGGGCCCACCTTTTGAGCCCATGATTAAATGTGAGATACTTTTCTTTTCTTGGAAAACCGCTTTCCTCATTGCAATCACATCATTCAGGAGAGTGAGTGAATTACAGGCATTAACCATAAAAGAAACATTTTTCCAGCTACACAAAGACAAAGTAGGTCTTCGTACTAATCCTAATTATTTTTCCTATGGTCGTATCTGCATTTCACATCAGTCGATAAAATTACCTGTATTCTTACTTCAGCCTAATTCAGTTGCATATAGAGCTCTACACCCCTCAGATGTTAGAAGAGCACTCTTGTACTAAACTGAAAAGACAAAATCTTTTCGTAAAACGAAACAGCTCTTTGTTGCTTTTGCACCACCACACAAGGGAAATCCTATCGCCCAATCAGGTATTGCAAGGTAGATTCTTAACTGCATTCAAACATGCTATACGAAAGCAAAGAGAACTCTAACTGTACCCCCTAGGGCACATTCCACTCGTAAGCTAGGGTTCACTATGGCGTTTTTAGGAAATATTCCTACTGTTGACATTTGCAAAGCTGCAACATGGTCTACACTGCACACATTTGCTAAACATTATTGTGTAGATGTGTCGGCAAGACCACAAGCCAATGTGGGTCGAGCAGTACTTCAAACACTATTTCACACAACTCCAACAGCTGCAGGTTAGCCACCGCTTTGGGAGAATACTGCTATATAATCTATGCACAGCATGTGATCTACAGCTCGCATGCCTTGAAAGGATAATGTTACTTACCCAGAAAGCATCTGTTATTGGCATGTTGAGCTATAGATTCTCATGCGCCCACCCACTTCCCCCGATCTGTGGCTGCTGTATTTCTCTATATTAATTTACATACATACGCATGGACATCTCTATTCTTTACTATTACTCCATTCTCACCCTCTGCGGGAAAACAGTCTAACAATGGAGTCGATGCCCATGCACACTCTCACCAAAAGGATTCACCAATATTGTGATTGGAAAAGACTTCTTCAAAGAAAAACAAAGTGCAAACATCCAGACCCAACACTAGATGGCGGGTTATCACAGCATGTGAATCTACAGCTCTACATGCCAAGAACAGATGCCTACTGGGTAAGTAACATTATCCTTTTCTCCATAGGAATATATTGACTGTTTTTTCCTTGAAAATTGTTCAAAGTGTGGAGTTTGTTTGTATGGAACATTGACAAAACTGCAAATGTACTAAAAGTGATTTACTTACCTTTTGTCTAGGAAATGTCTGTGTGATATCTAGGCATATCACACTGATTAGCAAAAGTAATCCAATAAGTAATGTACAAAGTAATCTGAAATAGAATGTTCAGGAATTTCAAAACATTGACTTACCTGTAATTCAATCAACTGCATTTGAACCTGCATTCAATTGTAAAACATTTTATAATATTTTGCAAAGCATTTATTTCACTTAACTGCACCATGCCTTTCTTGGTTCTTGAAATATATTAACTAAATAAAATTTTTGATACAAACAAATTCGTCAGAGTTAAGTCTTTCAGTGTGTGACATCATTTGCTGATTGATTGTGTACAACAAATGCTTAACACTGTCCTCTGATACTGCCTTACTGCTCGCCCACACTACCACAAATAGAGTGTGTGATGCTATCTCACTTTTCCTCTGCCTACCTTTGGGTTTCCACTGGACTCTGTGCACAATATACCTCACTTTGGTATAGTATATACAGAGCCATCTTCCTACAAGTAGTGTTATAGTTTTGCTCTAGTCAATGTGTCTTAAGCTACGTCATATCTCTCAAAAATAGCTATCTCCTGTCAAACAAGACATTTGCTTTTTCTGTCAGTTTGATTTATTTTTTAGTTTGCATAGCTCATCAATAAGCTATGGTTAAGACTGGTCAACAAGTTGCATTGCCACTGGTTTTGATGGCAAATTAATCAGGGCCAGAAGACGACCTACTTTTCAGACACGACTACAGACCTGCAAGGCTAAATCCTGAAAGAAAATTGGGAAGAAATAATCAGGACTCAGTATGTGTATTGTTAAAATGGCAATATAGAAAGGTAGTATATTTACCACAAGCCCAACATTATGAACACCTACCTGTGGGTAGGGTACCTCTTGACCTATCACCAGTCCTAAAAAAAGTAAATCAGTTAAGAGCATGCAAGCCCATAAAACCCCATTAATATTTTACAAACGCCCTCTGATTAGCCATTCTAGTGGTGTAAATCTTCAAGTGTTTAATCAGTTCATAGGAAATGGTGCCTAATTAAAAACAGAACGAGGTAGTTGGACCACAAATGTCACATACCAAAAGAAATTGCTTCTCTTGAATACTCAACAAAGTCAGGTACACATGTATGATAGTAGGTGTGTCCCCACTCGCAACTTGCACTATGGTGCTCATGCTCATCTGAACCCAATTAGTGAGATTCAGTATGTGACCGGTACACAAACAATGTCTGCATATTAGTTGGACCACGAATGTGTTATACAAAAAGGAAGGGGTGCCCAGAGCTGGAGTGCCCTGTGCAAGTTCAAAAGTTGGTTTACTTGGGACACATTAACAGCATCTGGTAATGATAGTGTAATCCTACAGGATACCACATACTTGTGGAAAGCAATTTTCTTGCCTTTGGATATGACCATTTTACTCCAATAACTAGTCTCCCCTTGGCAATTATCACTAGTGCTGCAGTTCAGACTAATAATCAATGCAGCTGGCATTATTGCAGTAATTAACTTTGTTTTTAGGTGAGGCTGGACATTAGAATACATGTATAATTGTTTTCTATGGCTTTTCTGGAAATATTAAGGCATGTGCACCGCAATATTACAAATGTGAAAAAGTAATTTGATCTTACTTTGTTTTTCTTTCAAGGGACCAGCTACTCTCCACAAGAAAACTCACATAACCACAGTGCTGTTAGTTCAAATTCACATTCTTCTAATCCTAGCAGTAATGCAAGCAAAAATTCAGATTCTGTAAGTATTCTTTTCCCACTTACATTTAGTGAAAGGAATAATATAAGAATTTAACAATGCCATATTTTGAGGTGTTTACATTTTTATTGTATAGCTTATTGTGTACTGTGCAATAACGGAGTTTATCTGAAAGAGACAATTAGTTATGGATTCCTCACCGTAGAATTACCCCCAGGCGTCAGACTGGATCCAGAGTTTTTTTTCTTCAGCAGTACCCCTGCGCGTGGGTAGGTCGCGTCAGTCGACTCCACGTTCGTAGGTGGCGTTGTGGTCGCCGGAATGACGTTGCGGTATCTACTTAGATGCCGCCCCTGCACGCTGACGTCAGTTCTTCTTTTTCTGTGCCAGCCTAGTGCAGATCCGGAGAGTGCGGTACCTCGAGTCACTTTTTGACTCTATTTTTGCGTCTTTTTGTCAACTTATTTTTGAGTCATTAAGATTACTGGTACACAGGGATGTCATCTCGGCGGACCGGCTTCAAGCCTTGTGACTCCTGTCGCAAACTGATTTCGGTAACGGGCCCCCATCTTGTGTGCCACTGGTACCTGGAGTGCGACCACGAACCCAAGTCGTGCACCGACTGCCGGGCCACGGCTCCGAAGTCTTTGCTGAAACGGTCCCGAAAGCTTCTGGAGGCCCGGCAGTCGGCTCTGCGCTGATCGAGGTCCCAGTCTAGAGGGAGTTTTTCGGGACCTGTCGCAGTGCCATCACCACTCCTTGTCGAAATCTTCGTCTTCAGTTAAGTCCAAGCACAAAAGGAAGGCGAAGAAGCATTTTCCCAGTCCGTCGGCCGATGTGATGTGGAATGCGGGTGGTAGTCGCCTTGCTCCGCCCGTGGAGCCTGTTGCGTTGACCCCGAGCTTCCCTCCCTTTCCGGAAGCCGGGACGATGCCTGCCCAACTTCATAGCTTTTACGAAGCTCTTCATTCTATTTTTAGGCAGCCTGAATCCGCCGGTGCACCTTCGGGCCCCGTGGACTCTGCTCGGGGCTCTAGGCCTTCGATGCCGGTGGCTTCGGCCCCGGCGCTGCAGGATCCAGGCCTGGATCCAGATCGGCGCCGGTCGACCTCTAGACACCTCCTCTGTCGCTGAATTCATTGGTGACACCTCTGCCCCCGGTTGTGGACCCTGAGCCAGACCGACGTTGCTTGACGTCTGAACCGGCGCTGACTGGTACTTTTGCACGCCTGTTCTCCCCTTGTGTTTCCTATCGCCCTGAGTGGCTACCAGAGGAGGGTGAGGAGGACTGGCAGGGTTTTTTGGACCCTCTGGCAGACCAGTTGGAATACCCTGACTGGAGAGAGGAGTTGGGTGAGGCCAGTGGTCTGGACACTTCAACAGACCGTTGTGAGAAAGTGCCCACTTTCTTGCATGGTATGCCCCCACTTATTGCTGAATTGCTGATGTTCTTTGAATAAGTGTGCCCTGGGCTCCTGCTAATCAGGTACCCAGGGCCTATGTTCCTTCCCTAAAACTACTGGATTGAAGCCAAATCCCATTTGGCATATCTGGCCACATGTCAGCCCCTGGTAAATGGTACCACAGGTACCCAGGGCACTGTGACCAGAGAAGGCCTCTAAGGTCTGCAGCACTTACTATGTCACCCTTAGAGGTCCTTTACCCTGACACTCACTCACTGCCATGCCCACAAACCACTGCTCTGGCATACATCAGCCACCCCTCTAGCTGGGTGCCCTATGCTAGTGGTGAGGGTACAGGTGCATGAGCCCTGTACCCCTACAGTGCCCAAGTCCATTCCTGGGCATTGTAAGTGCAGAGCTGCAATTTAAGAGTACATGGTGCTGAGAGATCGTCAAACACGAGCTCCACAGCACCATAATGGCAACACTGAAGACTGAGAAGTTTGGTATCAAACTTCTCAGCACATTAAACCCACACTGATGCCAGTGTGGGATTTAATGTAAAATGCACAATAGAGGGCATCTTAGAGATGCCCCCTGAAACTCAATCAACTTCTAGTGACCTGAGTGAGTAGCTGCGTAGGCTGCCACAGACAGACATGTTTTTGGACCCCTGGGTCGAGAGCCTGCTGCTCTCGGGGGGGATGGGGGTGGCTGAAATAATGCACATCCTGGGACAAGGTGACAAGCCTCCTCCCCCATTATGGTACAAAAGGGGGTGGTGATGGACGGAGCATCAGAACCAATCAAACACTCACACCCAGTTAACAGATCTGGGTTTAATCCATAACCGTTCTTTAGCCCACTCTGCCACCCCAGTTCAGACATGGCCATATGCAAATCAGTCTGACCCTGTGCCTCATGGGAACAGTCCAGCCCAAACTGCCAAGCCATGCCTTCCCTGGAACGGAAACAAGCTTCCTAGGACCGGTTTCTGGCAGTTCAGCCGTCTTCAGCCAGGCTTGCTTGAATTCAGTGGCAAAGTGAGCAAGGGACTCACGTCTGAGCATACCCTGCCAACTTATGGCGAACAAAGCGGTACAAAAGGGGGTGGTGATGGACGGAGCATCAGAACCAATCAAACACTCACACCCAGTTAACAGATCTGGGTTTAATCCATAACCGTTCTTTAGCCCACTCTGCCACCCCAGTTCAGACATGGCCATATGCAAATCAGTCTGACCCTGTGCCTCATGGGAACAGTCCAGCCCAAACTGCCAAGCCATGCCTTCCCTGGAACGGAAACAAGCTTCCTAGGACCGGTTTCTGGCAATTCAGCCGTCTTCAGCCAGGCTTGCTTGAATTCAGTGGCAAAGTGAGCAAGGGACTCACGTCTGAGCATACCCTGCCAACTTATGGCGAACAAAGCGGTACAAAAGGGGGTGGTGATGGACGGAGCATCAGAACCAATCAAACACTCACACCCAGTTAACAGATCTGGGTTTAATCCATAACCGTTCTTTAGCCCACTCTGCCACCCTAGTTCAGACATGGCCATATGCAAATCAGTCTGACCCTGTGCCTCATGGGAACAGTCCAGCCCAAACTGCCAAGCCATGCCTTCCCTGGAACGGAAACAAGCTTCCTAGGACCGGTTTCTGGCATTTCAGCCGTCTTCAGCCAGGCTTGCTTGAATTCAGTGGCAAAGTGAGCAAGGGACTCACGTCTGAGCATACCCTGCCAACTTATGGCGAACAAAGCGGTACAAAAGGGGGTGGTGATGGACCGGGTTTACCAAGGGGAAGCTTCAAAGGCATGCCGCCCACTTTGGGCGAGAGAGCCGGCGGGAAAAACAAGTGGGGGGAAAGAGGTGTGCCAACCTCTGCCAACTCAGCTCCTCAGGTGGGGGAGGTGAGGTGAAGCACAACTGAGTCACACCATCTTGAGGATGGGGGGACCTAGCCAACCAGGGACAGGCGCCTGCCCCCCTCCCTCTGGAGGGTGGCACGATGGGGGGTGTAACCACCCCAGGGAAGCGACCCATTGGTGCCTGCCCTTACCTACCTGTAGCTCTCCTAAATCCAGTATGTAAGGAGCAGCCTGAACCTTGCTTCCTCAGATCCAGCGTGACAACAAGAAAAAAAGATGGACCGAAGAGCTGTGCAGCCAGCTAACAAGAGGAAGACGCACACTGACTTGGCCCATCTCTGCTCGAACCTGCTCCTGCAAAATCCTGGGGTGTCCTGCACCCAGCAACCTCAGAAACCCTGGAGGACCTGCCTGCCTTCACTTCCAAAGACTGCTTCTCCTGTGAACACCGGAGTTGTTCAACTGCAACCTCTGGCAGCAGCCAGAGACCGCGTATCCAGCCCCCTCTGCGCTCGCCGAACCGAGTGGAAAAACACAATGAGGAGGTCCCACCGGCGATCCTGACCCGAAATCCGGCAACCCCTGACCTGCCTCAAGCCTCCTGCTGATGCCTGCAGCCTAAATCCAGAAGGCCCCCCTGACCGCGTCCCGGAGCTGGTAAGAAGATCCAACCCCAAAAGGCACACCTGCACTAGACGCCCCACGGCTTTGTGTGCCCAAACCAACGGTGCCTAACCAACCCTTAACTTCCCAACTTACCTCTCAAAGTGGTGGTCGCACCCAGATGTATTTCGTCTCCCTTCCTGCAGTGTTTTTGCAAACCGGAGGTTCTCCATTGAAAACTGGGCACCCGACCTCAAAACAGCACCCTGCACCTAGTCGCCCTAGTGCCGCTGAAGGTGAAACAAAAGTGCATCACTGACCCTGGGGGACCCCTAAGTCTAACCCGAGAACCTTAACTCCCATAGTTGATTACTTACCTACAAACCGACAACCTGTTTTTCCTCCATAGGATAACATTAACAATTTTCTTTCAAAAAGTTTCTAAGTGTGAAGTTTTGAAATCTAAAAATATTCTTAAAAAATCGCACAAATAACCAAAACTTATTCACTTACCTGTTTTGCAGGAAATGTCGCAGTGCTGAATCCAGGTATCCAGCACACCCGTAATTTACTGAAAAAGCCTATTCATTTCAGTGTACTGTATTTGCTAAGTGTTGCAACCTGCTGCATCCCCTGTAAATCAAACAAAGTACAAGTTCTATTGGGTTTTCTGACTGTTCTATATCCAGTAACTTCTTACTGAAAAGCTTTTAATGCTTACCTGTGCCATGCTTGCTTGGTTCTAAAAATAAAACAGTATATATTTTTATACAAACACAATTGGCCTAGAGTTTGGTTATTTGAGCGTGTGAATTAATTTGCTGACTGAGTGTGTACATCAAATGCTTAACACAGTCCTCTGATACTGCCTTACTGCTCGACCACTCTACCACAAATAGGGAGTAAGGTTCTATCTAACTTTAACCTATGCCTACTTCTGGGGTCCCTTGGTCTCTATACACACTATACCTCATTTTGGTGTAGTATATATAGAGCCAGTTTCCTACACCCGTGGCATGCTTTCTCCCCCTACCGTGGCTATGGGGGAAGGTGTCATATGCAGTGGTGTTGCGTAGAACAGCTGAAGCCTTAAACCTAGAGCTTCCTACGTTGATGGTTAGGACTAACCTCCTGACCAAGGTGCTTCAACCGGCAGCAGCCTCTTTGGAGCCCCTGTTGCTGTCCAATGAGGCCTTTACAGACACCCCTTTTTGGCACGTGGTCAAAGCCCAACGCGGGCTCCTGTGGACAGGATGATTGCCCAATGCCACAGCCCGGCCCCGGGCGAGCCCATTTTCCTCTCCTCCCATCCTACCCCTCAGAGCTTGGTGGTCCAAGCCTCGAATTCCAAGGGTGCATTTCTTACCATCCCACCTGATAGGGAATCCAAGAAGCTGGACCACCTTGGGAAGATGTTTTCTTCCTCCAGCTTAGGACTGCAGTCTGTGAACACCAAGTCTCTTGGGCCGTTACTCCAACTCTGTGTGGGAATCAGTCGCGCAGGTGCTGCCCCAATGCCCGGAGGAGGCCCGGGCTGTACTCTCCTCTGCAGTGGCTGTGGGGAGAGGCGCAGCTTACTTCGCCATCCTATGTGGGCTGAAAACCGCTGACTCGCTGGGCAGGATGATTTCCACGTCAGTAGCTCTGACGCTACGCCTGGCTTTTCGGGCAATGTTCAAGCTACTCTGATGGACATGCCCTTTGATAGCCATTGCCTGTTCGGCGCCAAAGCAGACAACGCGCTCAAGCGCTTTAAGGACTCTAGGGATATGGCCAGATCGTTGGGCCTCACTTCCACCTCTCCCCCGCGCAGTCTGCTTTTCGCCCCTTTGGTGGCTGTGGAAGGGGTGCCCTGCCACGTTCCACCTAGAGGCACAGGCCTGCGCAAGCTGTCCAGCTTCCTCACGGCCGGGGACGTGGTACCCACCGTCGTGGGTCTGGGAGCCAGCAGGCGGTCCAGTCAACCAGCGCCCCTTCTGCAGCAGCCTCCAAGCCCTCCTAGTCGGAACCTTTGAGGGCCACCCATCTCCAGTGGATGGCAAGATTCGCCATCACCTCCCCTACTGGTGCAACATCACGTCAGACAGGTGGGTTTTGCAGATAGTCTGAAGGGGCTAATCCCTCCCCTTCCATGCCACCTCAATTCCATCGCATTTCGGAGGATCACCTGGCCCTTCTCCAACAGGAAGTTATGTCCCTCTTGACCAAGGGAGCCATTGAACGAGTTCCTTCCCCATAAGTGGGTCGTGGTTGCTATTCCCACTACTTTCTGGTCCCCAAGAAGGACAAAGGCTTGCGTCCTATCTTGAATCTCAGGAACGCCAACCGCTTCCTCCGTAAGGAGAAGTTTAAAATGTTGACATTGGTTCAGGTCCTGTCTGGCCTCAAAACTGGATGGTAGCGTTGGACTTGCAGGACGCTGATTTTCACATCCTTATCCTGCCAGCCCACAGGCGTTACCTACGGTAGGCCATGAGCACAGTTTACCGTTGTGAGAGAGTGCCATCTTTCTTGCATGGTATGCCCCCACTTTTTTTGCTGAATTGCTGAATGTACTTTGACTGAGTGTACCCTGGACTCCTGCCAATCAGGGGCCCAGGGCCTATGTTCCTTCCCTAAAACCTAAACCTCACATTGGCAAACCCTGGCCACATGTCAGCCGCTGGTAAATGGTACCCTAGGTACCCAGGGCCTTGTGACCAGGGAAAGCCTCTAAGTGCCTCAGCACTTTTTGTGCCACCCTTAGAGGCCCTGTACCCTAACACAAACACACTGCCCTTGCAGGCTGAGTGTCTGGGTACAAGACAAAACAGTCGACATGGCACACATCCCTGTGTGCCATGCCCACAACCTACACTGCCCTGGCATACATCAGCCACCCCTCTAGCTGGGTGCCCTATGCCAGTGGTGTGGGCACAGGAGCATGAGCCCTGTGCCCTTACAGTACCCAGGTCCATTCCCGGGCCCTGTAAGTGCAGTGCTGCCATTTAAGAGTACATGGTGCTGAGAGCTCGTCAAACACGAGCACCACAGCACCATAATGGCAACACTGAAGACTGAGCAGTTTGGAATCAAACTTCTCAGCACGTTAAACCTGCACTGATGCCAGTGTGGGATTTAATGTACAATGCACGACGGAGGGCATTGTAGAGATGCCCCCTGAACCTAACCTACAATCCACGTCTTGTCTGAGGGGCTGCCTAGGCTGCCACCCAGCAGACATGTTGCTGGACCCCTGGGTAGGAGAGCCCCTGCTCTCCTGGTCCTGCAACAATGCACATCCTGGGCGAGGTGCTAAATCTCCTCCCCCAGGATGGGCAGGGGGAAGTTTCAAAGGCATGCCCCCTCTGTGAGCTTCCCCAGGCCCCTGCAACCCCCCACTCTGGCGGGAAGCTTTGGCCGGAAACCCCAAATAAGGACAGGGGATGTGCCTGCCTGCCAACCCCACCCCTCAGGTGGGGGAGGCGAGGTGAAGCACATCTCCGGGCTCTTGCCATCTTGAAGATGGGGAGCCCTACCCTATCAGGATTAGGCTACTGCCCCCCTCCCACAGGAGAGAGGCAGGATAGGGGGTGTACCCACCCCAGGACGGGGACCCATTGGTCCATGCCCTTCACCTACCTGTAACACCCCTAAATCTAGTATTTAGGGGCACCCTGAACCTTCCTTCCCGAGATTCCAGATTCAAAACTACGAAGAGGAAGAAGAAAGAAGACCTGCCTTGCAGCTGCTGAAAAGAGGAAGACACCAACTGCTTTGGCCCCATCCCTACCGGCCTGTCGACCCTCGAACCTGCTCCTGCTCCAGCCCGGCATCTCTTGTGGCTAGCAACCTCACCAACCCCGGAGGACCTGGCTACCTTTTGGCTCTAAGCCCCTGGGACTCCCATGAGTAGAGGCTTTACTCTAAACCTATCTCTAACCCCTGGCAGCAGCCCGGAACCGCGAACCCAGCACACACTGCACCAGCCAAGCCTGGCCAGTGCCGGACTGAACAAAGACCCTGAGGACGACCCCACGGCGACTGTGACCCCGAGTCCGGCACCCAAGGACCTCCCTCGACACTTCTGAAGAAGCCTGCAGCCTCAGAACAAGGTGCCCCCCCAATCGCGATCAACCGAGGGTAAGATTTCCCGACACCTAAAGGCACCCCTGCACGCGGCGCCCCACGGCCCCCTGTACCCAATCCCGGGGTACCTACCTATCCTCCAACTACCCAACTTACCTCTCGAAGTGGTGGTGGCACCTGAAGAGTCCTCGTCCCCGAGCCTGCAGTCGTTTTCTAAACCGGAGATTTCCCATTGAAATCCATTGAGCGCCCGAAGGCTCAAAAGCCCTCTGCACCCAGCCGCCCGAGTGGCCCTGGCAGTGAGAACCCTACACCTACCTACTTCCCCACTTGCCCTGAGTAAGTTACCAGGAGCCCAGCTCCCACAGCTGCGTGGCTTGCCAGTCAGCAGCCACCAAACAAGGCCCCCCCTATCCCTCATAGGATAACATTGGGCCTAACTCTCTCTGCACCCGGCCGCCCTAGAGCCGCTGAGGGTGAACCAACTGTACCTACCTGACCCTGGGAGACCCCCGAGTCTGTGCCCAGAACCTCAACTCTGCCAGTCGAGTACTTACCCTTAAACCGCAAACTCTATTTTCCTCATAGGGTAAAATTGACTGGCTTTTTCCTGAAATTTCTTCTAAGTGTGGACTTTTCAAATCTTCAAATATTCACCAAAAATCAGCCGAGTGACAAAAACAAATTTACTCACATGCTCTTAGGTGAGCCCCCAGTGCTGGATCTTGGTGCCCAGCACTGACTCTGAAAAATACCTACAACTGTACTTACCCTTAACTTAATTTTCTTCCATAGGAAACCATGGACTGTTTTTCTGTGAAATTTCTTCTAAGTGTTGATTTCTGCAATCTTTAAATATTCTTCAAAAATCGTATAATATCTGAAAACGTAATTACTTACCTGTTTTGGATAAAGGTCCCAGTACTGAGTCTAGGCACCCAGTACTGGATTACAAAAGTAACGAGAACATACTGTACCTGTAACCTGAATTTTCTTCCATAGGGAATCATTGACTGTTTTCTCTGAAATATTTTCTAAGTGTCATCTTTTAAAATGGCTAAATATTAGTTAAAAATCATTACAGTACTTAAGTCGACTTTCGTCACTTGATTCTGAGAACTGACCCAGGACTGAATTTATGATCCAGTCCTGGAATTCCAAAAGTAATCTAAAGTAATCTGTTGCAAATAACTTGAATTTACCATTGAGCTCAATGTATTGTTGTGTTTAAAAATAGAGTTGTCTACTGCAACCACTTGCAACTGTTTACTAAAGTCTATTGCATATTGCAAAGTATTTATATGAAACAACTCCTGTTGAGAAAGTATAAGTTCGAGGCATATGAGCTGCAGATCACACACTGAGGATAAGATCGCCATCTGGTGTTGGGCTCGGATGATTGCAGGTTGTTGTTGTCTTCGGAAGAAGCCTTTGGTCACGAGGTTGGTGACTCCTCCCCTGGACAACAGTGCGCATGGGCATCCACTCCATCGTCAGATTGTTTTTTTCCGCCATTGGGTTCGGATGAACTTTTTTCCGCTCCAGCAGAAAACTTCTAGCAATCAATTTAACTCCTTAATCTTCATTCCATCTACTTCGAAATCAACTCGGACCGGTTCCGGAAGCGGCTGATGGACAGGACACCCTTCAAAAAATGCCCCCAGTGTGGAGCGAAGTTCCCCCACAGTGACCACCACGAGGTTTGTAACCTCTGCCTGTCGCCGGAACACAACGAGTCCACCTGTCCAGCTTGTGCCGCTTTCCGTTCGAAGAAGACCCTCCGGGACCGAAGAGCTCGACGCCATATTATGGCCAAACCAGCTCCAGAACCGGAGGACATCTTTGCTCAAGATGTTCCCGAAGACGACACCGAAGATCTCGAGATCGTGTCCGAGGCCGACGATTCCGATGACCTCATCACTCCAGGGCAGCGTGTGAGTACCACCCCCCCTGCCCCTGCCCCATCCAAAAAAGCATTGGTCAAGACTCCGCCAGCTGGGCCCAGTCGCGACCGGAAATCCTCTTCAGAAGCCCCGCCCTCGGGCCCGGCTCCGAAGACATCTAAGCCTGTAGGTGGCTCGGGCTCGAGCAAACCTCATCTGATTGTGCCTTTAACACCCTCAGCACCGAAAAAACCACTATCGGCACCGAAACAGGCTTCAAGACCGAAATCTCCATCGGCACCGAAACGTTCCTTGGCACCGAAGTCTCCACCGGCGCCGAAACGTTCTTCGACATCGATGCCTAAAAGTCCCTCGGCACCGAAACATACATCGGACCTGAAACATCCTTCGGCACCGAAAACATCATCGGCACCGAAAACTACGTCCACACCGAAAACAGCTCATAAAGACCCGAAGCGGACGTCGCCGCCACCACCTTCGGAGCCAGATGAACTTTTTCGACCAGATCCTACTCAAAAGCGGATCTACATCAATCCTAACACTGGACATGTGACTGCCATCCCATATAAAAAACGGAAGCTGGCCACTACACCTCCCCCAGCTCCCATACGGAAAAAGGACTGTGCCACTTCACCACTTCGTCCTTCCTCTCCTGTTTTACCTTCTAACCCGTCCCCCCCTCCTCCTCCTGTTTCTCCTTTACCTTTACCTTTACCACCTCCCTATCATTCACCTCCTCCACAGGATGATAATGATGACTTAGGGGGAGGGGCGGACCCTGATTTATTTAATGATCCTGTTGATCCAACCGACCCGTTTACTTTTCCAGACACAGCACCGGTAGATGACTGGTCTTATCCAATGCCTGACATGCCTGACCCCACTACCTACCCCTCCAAGCCCTCCCCTCCTGATGACCACCTAGGGTTTGGCCAACTAATAAATAGGGCAGCAACGTTCCATGGTGTCACTATGCACACGGACCCCCTTGAGGAGGATTTTCTCCTCGATACCTTTGAGCAGTCACAAAAAACTGTTCATATACTTCCCATGATTAAAGGGGTTATAAAGCATGCCACTGACGTCTTTAAAGACCCTGTTCGAGCGAGGGTTCTCAACCCCCGCATCGAAAAAAAGTACCGACCAGCCCCGCAGGACCCTGTATACATTAAAGCCCAGCTCCCTTTAGACTCCTTGGTCGTATCAAATGCCAGGAAGCGCGTTAACTCACAGACAACTGGAGAAACGCCCCCCCCAGACAAGGAGTCTAAGCTTTTAGAGGCCTCAGGCAAACGAGTCGCCGCACAGGCGGCGAACCACTGGCGTATTGCCAATACCCAGGCCCTGTTAGCTCGGTATGACAGGGCACATTATGACCAACTTGAGGACCTTATGCAACATCTGCCTGAACCCTTTAAGTCCCAGGCCACTGACCTCATTCAAGAAGGCAAATTAATATCTAATGCCTCCATTAAATGCGCCTTATATGCGGCAGACACTGCTTCTAGGGCGGTCAATACTAGCGTCTTACTCAGACGACATGCCTGGCTCCGTATTTCCGGTTTTAAACCGGAGGTTCAAACCGCAATTCTGGCTCAACCTTTCAACCAAGAGCAGTTATTTGGCCCTGCAATGGATACTGCATTAGAAAAAATGAAGAAGGATAATGAAACTGCCAAGTCTATGGGAGCACTGCAGTCTCCTCAAAACCGGGGTTCCTTTCGTCGCTCCTTTTATAGAGGAGGCTCCAAAAACACATCAACTGAGACCACGTCCACCTTTAAAAATTCTGGACAAACATCCCCTAACAGAGGTTATTTCCGGGGAGGTTATAGGGGAAACAATAACAAAGGCCGAGGGCGGGGCAACAACAACAACACCCGCACCTCCCCAGCCACCAAACAGTGACTTGCCACCACTCCCCCCAGACCATTCCACTCCGGTCGGGGGGCGACTCCAACAATTCCTACCTGTCTGGACTTCCATCACCACAGACAGATGGGTAAGACAAATTATCCAGTCTGGCTACTGCCTCGAACTCATACAATCCCCCCCAAACATACCGCCCAAACAACGCCCAATGTCCTCACATCATCTCTCTCTCCTCAAACAAGAAGTTCAATCCCTGTTACAAAAACATGCGATAGAACCAGTCCCCCTTCAACATCAGGGAAAAGGGGTATATTCTCTATACTTCCTCATTCCCAAAAAGGACAAAACACTAAGGCCCATACTGGATCTCAGACTACTAAACCAGTATATACATTCGGATCATTTTCATATGACCACTCTCCAACAAGTCCTCTCACTTTTACAACAGGGAGACTTCCTTGCCACATTAGACCTCAAGGACGCATACTTTCACATCCCTATGCATCCCGCTCACAGAAAATATCTACGATTTGTGGTAGATGGGCAACACTATCAATTTACAGTTCTCCCATTCGGAGTAACAACAGCACCCAGAGTGTTCACCAAGTGCTTAGCAGTCGTGGCAGCGCACCTCAGAAGACAACAGATCCATGTCTTCCCCTATCTGGACGATTGGCTCATAAAAGCCAATACATACCAAAAATGCGTTCTCCACACTCATCGCACGATTCAAACTCTCCACGATTTGGGATTCACTATCAACTACCCCAAATCCCACCTACAACCTTCCCACTTACATCAGTATCTAGGAGCAACCATAGATACATCCAAGGCCATTGCTTATCCCAGCACTGCCAGGATAGCCAGTATACAAAATCTCATCTCTCAATTTCAAACTCCTCCATCTCTTCCAGCAAGAGTGTTCATGCAGCTCCTAGGCATGATGGCGTCCTGCATCTCCATAGTCCCACACGCACGACTTCAAATGCGTCCCTTACAGGAATGTTTAGCACAACAGTGGAACCAAGCTCACGGACAACTTACCGATCTGGTGTTGGTGGACAGTCGCTCACTTCGCTCACTGAAATGGTGGAACACCATCAACCTGTCCAAAGGGCGACCGTTCTTAGAGCCTCTTCCACAAGTTGTGCTAACTACCGACGCATCTCTCACGGGGTGGGGAGCCCACCTCCTTCACCATACCACTCAGGGCAGATGGACCAGTCAACAAAAACTGCTCCACATCAACCACCTGGAACTCTTAGCAGTGTTCCTAGCACTAAAATCCTTTCAAGTTCACCTAAAGAACAAAACTGTCCTCATACGCACAGACAACATGACGACAATGTATTATATACAGAAACAGGGAGGGACACACTCTCCCCAACTGTCCCAACTGGCACAGCAAATCTGGAGATGGGCAATTCCCCAAAACATCTATCTGTTAGCAGAACATCTCCCAGGGATCCACAATCAAGTGGCCGACCTCCTAAGTCGCCACACACAGCAGATCCACGAATGGGAACTACACCCCAAGGTTCTACTCCCCTTCTTCCAAAAGTGGGGACAACCAGACATAGACCTGTTCGCCACTCCCGAAAACACAAAATGCCCAACCTTCGCCGCCAGGTTTCCACACCCACAGTCCAAGGGCAATGCCCTATGGATGAACTGGTCAGGCAGATTTGCGTACGCCTTTCCGCCTCTCCCACTAGTTCCATTTGTGGTACGCAAACTGAAACAACAGTCACTAACACTAATACTAGTGGCTCCCACTTGGGCACGTCAACCGTGGTTCACCACGCTTCTAGAACTATCCTTAGTTCCACATCAAAGGCTACGCCTCTCCCCGGATCTATTAACCCAGAACCATGGAGAAATCAGACACCCAGATCCTCAAACACTGAACCTAGCGATCTGGCTCCTGTGGTCTTAGAGTTCGGTTACCTCAATCTCCCTCCAGACTGTATGAATATCATAAAGGAAGCCAGACGCCCTACTACTAGAGCGTGTTACGCCGCTAAATGGAAACGATTTGCCATCTACTGCGCTAATAATGACATACATCCATTGGACGCTTCCATCCAAAACATCATTTGCTATCTACTACACTTGCAAAGATGCAATCTAGCGTATTCCTCTATACGTTTACACCTAGCAGCCTTGGCAGCCTACTTGCAAAATAGGCAACACCTGTCCCTTTTTAAGGTACCAGCCATCAAAGCGTTTATGGAAGGTCTCAAAAGAATCCTTCCCCCAAGATTGCCACCTGCACCAGTGTGGAATCTCAATGTGGTTCTAACAAGACTCATGGGTCCCCCATTTGAACCTATGCACAAATGTGAATTACAATTCCTAACATGGAAGGTAGCTTTCCTTATCGCAATCACTTCCCTACGCAGAGTAAGTGAAATACAAGCCCTTACACTAGAGGAACCTTTCTTACAACTACACCGTAACAAAGTGGTTCTTAGGACAAACCCTAAATTTCTTCCAAAAGTGATTTCCCCTTTCCACCTTAACCAATCAGTAGAGCTACCGGTCTTTTTCCCAAACCCAGACTCCGTAGCTGAAAGGGCCCTACATACCTTAGATGTCAAAAGAGCCTTGCTTTATTACATCGACAGGACAAAACCCTTTCGAAAGACAAAACAACTCTTTGTTGCTTTCGCACCACCACATAAAGGCAACCCAATCTCCAAATCAGGTATAGCCCGGTGGATAGTTAAATGCATCCAAATATGCTACCTCAAGGCTAAACGTACACTTACAGTTCCCCCTAGGGCGCACTCCACGCCTAAAATAGGGGCTTCTATGGCCTTCTTAGGTAACATTCCCTTAGAAGACATTTGCAAGGCAGCCACGTGGTCTACCACGCATACCTTCACTAAACACTATTGTGTTGATGTGCAGGCCAAACAACAGGCCTCCGTGGGCCAGGCTGTCCTAAAAACTTTATTTCAAGCTGCTGCAACGGATACAGGCGACCACCGCTAAGGGGAAGCACTGCTGTATAATCTATCCTCAGTGTGTGATCTGCAGCTCATATGTCTCGAACGGAATATGCTACTTACCAGTATGCATCTGTTCTTGGCATGTAGAGCTGCAGAGTCACACACGCCCGCCCGCCTCCCCGGGACCTGTATCTGTTCCAGCATCCGTCTTACTTAGACATTACACATGGACATCCTTTCTTTCATTTCTATACACTCCATCTTTTCCCATCATGGCGAAAAACAATCTGACGATGGAGTGGATGCCCATGCGCACTGTTGTCCAGGGGAGGAGTCACCAACCTCGTGACCAAAGGCTTCTTCCGAAGACAACAACAACCTGCAATCATCCGAGCCCAACACCAGATGGCGATCTTATCCTCAGTGTGTGACTCTGCAGCTCTACATGCCAAGAACAGATGCATACTGGTAAGTAGCATATTCCTTTAAATCCAAGTGTTGGTTCTAAAATAAAACAAGCATATATTTTTTATGTATAAACCATTGGCCTAGAGTTCAGTTATTGAGTGTGTGGAACCATTTGCTGACTGTGTACAACAAATGCTTTACACTGTCCTCTGATACTGCCTTACTGCTCGACCAAGCTACCACTTGAGAGAGTAAGGTTATATCTAACTTTAACCTCTGTCAAACCCTGGGGGGCTGTGGACTCTGTACACCCTGTACCTATTAAGGAACAGTATATACAGAGCCACTTTCTCACAGAGAGCCATCCGCTCTCCTGGGCCAGCAACAATGCACATCCTGGGCGAGGTCCTAGTTCTTCTCCCCCAGGATGGGCAGGGGAAGCTTCAAAGGCATGTCGCCTTTGTGAGCTTCTCAAGGCCACTTGCTGTACTCAGCAACTGGCCCCTACCGGTTCTAAACCCCCACTCTGGCAGGAAGACTGGCCGGAAACTCCAAGTAAGCCCAGGGGATGTGCCAGCCCTGCCAACCCCACCCCTCAGGTGGGGGAGGCTAGGTGAAGCACATCTCAGGGCCCTCGCCATCTTGAAGATGGCAATCCCTACCCAATCAGGACTAGGCCCCTCCCTACCTCCCACAGGAGAGTGGCAGGGTAGGGGGTGTACCCACCCAGGACAGGGACCCAGTAGTCCCTGCCCCTCACCTACCTGGAAAACCCTTAAATTTAGTATTTAGGGGCACCCTGCACCTTCTTTCCTTAGATTCCAAATTCCAAAAACAGCAAAGAAGATCAGGAAGAAAGAAGACCTGCCGTGCAGCTGCTAAGAAGAGGAAGACACCAACTGCTTTGGCCCCAGCCCTACCGGCCTGTCGACCCTCGAACCTGCTCCTGCTAAATCACGGCACCTCCTGTGGCCAGCAACCTCACAAACCCCGGAGGACCTGGCTGCCTTGTGACTCTGAGCACCAGGGACTTCCACGAGCAGTGGCTCTGCTCAAAGCAAGTAACTGACCCCTTGCATCAGCCAGGAACCGCAAACCCTGCACACTCTGCATCCGCCAAGCCTGGCCTGTGCTTGAGTGGACAAAGACCATAAAGACGTCCCCCCGGCAACTGTGACCCCGAATCCGGCACCCAAGGACCCACCTCAACGCTCCTGACGACGCCTGCAGCCTCAGAACCAGGGACCCCCTCAACCGCGATCAACAGAGGGTAAAACTTCCCGACACCAAAAGGCACACCAGTATCCGGCGCCCTGCAGCCCCCTGTGTCCAACTCCTGGGTACCAACCTATCCTCCAACTACCCAACTTACCTCTCGAAGTGGTGGTGGCACCTGAAGAATCTTCGTCCCCGAGCTTGCAGCCTTTGTTCGTCCTTGAGCTTTTCCATAGCAATCCATTGAACGCCCGAAGGCTCAAAAGCACCCTGCACCCAGCCGCCAGAGTGGCCCTGGCAGTGCAACTTCTATTCCTACCTACTTCCCCATTTGCCCTGCGCAAGTGACCAGGAGCCCAGCTCCCACAGCGGTGTGGCCTGCTAGTCAGCAGCCACCAACCAAGAACCCCCTGCCTTCCATAGGACAACATTGGGCCTAACTCACTCTGCACCCGGCTGCCCCTGTGCCGCTGAGGGTGTAACAACTGTACTTAACTGATCCGGGGAGACCCCTGAGTCTATGCCCAGAACCTTAACTCTGCCAGTAGAGTACTTACCCAAAAGCCAATAACTCACTTTTCTTCCATAGGCTAACATTGACTGGTTTCACTTGGAAGTGTGGAGTTTTGGAACTTTAAAATAGTCATCTAAAATCAGCCGAAAAACGAATTCCCATTTACTCACCTGTTATCAGGAGAGACCTCAGTGCTACATCTTGTAGCTCAGTACTGACCCTGAAAAGTAATTTTAACCGTACTTGCCAGTAGCTTGAATTTCCTTCCATAGGATTCCATTGACTGTTTTTCTGTGAAATTTCCTCTAAGTGTCGATTTTTGCAAACTACAAATATTCTTTAAAAATCGTACCAACTGTGAAAACGTAATTACGTACCTGTTTTAGATAGATGTCCCAGTACTGAGCCTAGGAGCCCAGCACTGGATTACAAAAGTAACGAGAACATACTTTACCCGTAACTTGAATTTTCTTCCATAGGAAACCATTGACTGTTTTTCTGTGAAATTTCTTCTAATTGTCGATTTTGCAAACTTATAAATATTCCTTAAAAATCACCTGTATAACTTGAACGCAGTTTCTCAACTGCTTACAGGTGGTACACTCGTGCTGGATCCAGGATCCAACACTGACCTAGAAAAAGTAACCATAACCCCACTTACCTGCCAAGTGAATTTCCTTCCATAGGATAACATTGGTACTCATTACTTTTGTAATCCACTGCTGGGCTCCTAGGCTTAGTAGTGGGACATCTATCTAAAACAGGTAAGTAATTAAGTTTTCACAGTTGGTACGATTTTTAAAGCACAATTGCAGTTTGCAAAAATCGACACTTCGAAGAAATTTCACAGAAAAACAGTCAATGGTTTCCTATGGGAGAAAATTGAGTTAGCGCTAAGTATGGTTGTAATTACTTTTCAGGGTCAGTGCTGGGCACCAAAATTCAGCACTGGGATCTCTCCTAATAGCAGGTGAATATTTTCGATTTAGTTACTCGGTTGATTTTAGGTGAATATTTTAAAGTTTAGAAACGCCACACTTAGAAGAATTTCCAAGTGAAACCAGCCAATGTTACCCTATGGAAGAAAAGTGAGTTATTGGCTTTTGGCTTTTGGGTAAGTACTTGACTGGCAGAGTTAAGGTGCTGGGCATAGACTCGGGGGAGGGGGGGGGGTCTCCCAGGGTCAGGTGCGTACAGTTGTTACACCCTCAGCGGCACAGGGGCAGCCGGGTGCAGAGTGAGGTAGGCCCAGTGTTATCCTAGGGGAGGCAGGGGGCCCGTGGTTGGTGGCTGCTGGCTAGCAGGCCATGCGGCTGTGGGAGCTGGGCTCCTGGTCACTTGCTCAGGGCGAATGGGGAAGTAGGTTAGAGTAGAAGTTGCACTGCCAGGGCCACTCGGGTGGCTGGGTGCAGAGTGCTTTTGAGCCTTCGGGCGCTCAATGGATTGCAATGGAGAAGCTCAAGAACGAACAAAGGCTGCAAGCTCAGGGACGAAGATTCTTCAGGTACGACCACCATTTCGAGAGGTAAGTTGGGTAGTTGGAGGATAGGTTGGTACCCAGGAGTTGGACACAGGGGGCTGCAGGGTGCCGGATACTGGTGTGCCTTTTGGTGTCGGGAAGTTTTACCCTCTGTTGATCGCGGTTGAGGGGGTCCCTGGTTCTGAGGCTGCAGGCGTCGTCAGGAGCGTTGAGGTGGGTCCTTGGGTGTCGGATTCGGGGTCACAGTTGCCGGGGGGACGTCTTTGTGGTCTTTGTCCACTCAAGCACAGGCCAGGCTTGGCGGATGCAGAGTGTGCAGGGTTCGCGGTTCCTGGCTGATGCCAGGGGTCAGTTACTTGCTTTGAGCAGTGCCACTGCTCGTGGGAGTCCCAGATGCTCAGAGTCACAAGGTAGCACGGTCCTCCGGGGTTTGTGAGGTTGCTGGCATCAGGAGATGTCGGGCTTTAGGAGGAGCAAGTTCGAGGGTCTACAGGCCGGTAGGGCTGGGGCCAAAGCAGTTGGTATCAGCCTCTTGTTAGCAGCTGCACAGCAGGTCTTCTTTCTTCTTGATCTTTTTTGCTGTTTCGGAATCTGGATCTATGGAAGGAAGGTTCAGGGTGCCCCTAAATACTACATTTAGGGGCGTTACAGGTAGGCAAAGGGCAGGGGATCACTGGGTCCCTACCCTGGGGTGGGTACACCCCCCTATCGTGCCACTCTCCTGTGAGAGGGGGGCAGTGGCCTAGTCCGGATTGGGCAGGGCTCCCCATCTTCAAGTTGCTGAGAACCCGGAGATGTGCTATAGGGGTGGCTGATGTATGCCAGGGCAGTGTATGTTGTGGGCATAGCACACAGGGATGTGTGCCATGTCGACTCTCTGTTTTGTCCTGTACCCAGACACTCAGCCTGCAAGGGCAGTGTGTTTGTGTTAGGGTACAGGGCCTCTAAGGGTGGCACAATAAGAGCTGCAGCCCTTCGAGGCCTTCCCTGGTCACAAGGCTCTGGGTACCTAGGGTACCATTTACCCGGGGCTGACATGTGGCCAGGGTTTGCCAATTTGGGTATTAAGTTCTAGGGAAGGAACATAGCCCC
Organism: Triturus cristatus; assembly: GCF_964204655.1. NCBI lineage: Eukaryota > Metazoa > Chordata > Amphibia > Caudata > Salamandridae > Triturus > Triturus cristatus. Next base: position 431,327,670 of record NC_140593.1, read on the forward strand.
TGGGCACCTGATTGGCAGGAGTCCAGGGCACACTCAAAGTATGTTCAGCAATTCAGCAAAAAGTGGGGGCATACCATGCAAGAAAGATGACACTTTCTCACACAGCCCTACAGGCCTGTCTCCCCTCGAACCTGCTCCTGCGAAACCCCGGCGTGTCCAGCGGCCAGCAACCTCAAAACCCCGGAGGACTTGCCTGCATTCACTTTCCAAGCTGCTTCTCTCGTGAACACCGGACGTGTTTGAACTGCAACTTCTGGTGCCAGCCAGAAACCGTGAATCCAGCACACTCTGCACCCGCCGAGCCCGGCCTGTGTTTGAGTGAACAAACACCACGAGAATGTCCCCCCCACGATCCTGTCCCAGGATCCGGCGACCCCTGACCTGCCTCAATCCAGGAGACACCCCCCCCCCCCCCCACTTACCGCGATCCGAGTGGGTAAGAAAATCCGACGTCCAAAGGCACCCCAGCACTTGTCGCCCCACGGCCTAGTGTGCCCAACCCAGTGGCGCCTAACCATCCTTCTACATTCCAACTTACACCTCGAAGTGGTGCTCACTCCTGGAAGATCTTCGTCCCCGAGCCTGCAGTGTTTCTTTGTCCCGGAGAATATCCATTGAATTCAACAGGGCACCCAACCTCAAAACTGCACCCGGCTGCCCTAGCGCTGCTGAGGGTGCCCCTTTGGTGCTAACTTGGTCCCCAACGTGCCCTGAGCTTAACCCTAGGAGCTTTGCTCCCACAACCCTGTGGCCTGCTTGCCAGCAGTCACCAACCGGAGTCCCCCTATTCTCCATAGGCCTCAACTCTCTGCACCCGGCGGCCCTAGTACCACTGGGGTGAAACAGTGCATCACTGACCCTGGGAGACCCTTGAGTCTAACCCCAGAACCCTAACTCAAAATACTGATTACTTACCTTGAAACCGATAACTCATTTTTCCTCATAGGATAACATTGACACTTTTTCTCCCAAAAAGTTTGTTGAATTTTGAAACTAAGAATATTCCTTAAAAATCGCACAAATATCCTAACCGAATTTTCTCAACTGTATGCAGGAAAGGTCCCAGTGCTGAACCTAGGTGTCCAGCACTGAGTAAGAAAAGTAACTAAAAAGTAACTTACCTGTGAATTGAATTTCCTTCCGTAGGATAACATTGGGGGTCTTTGTGAAAAAGTTTGTCAACTTTTGAAATACAAGAATATTCTTTAAAAATCGTACAAACTGCAAAAACGTAATAACTTACCTGTTTTAAGTAGATGTCCCAGTGCTGAATCTAGGAGTCCAGCACTGGATTACAAAAGTAACTTACCTCCCAAGTGAATTTCCTCCCATAAGATAAGATAACATTGGTGATTCTATGTGAAAAAGTTTCTAAGTGTCAAATTTTGAAATACAATAATATTCCTTAAAAATCATACTTTTTACCAAAACGCATTTACTCGCCTGTTTTTAGGAAATGTCCCAGGGCTGAATCTAGGATCCAGTCCTGTGGTTAGAAAAGTAATCTGAAAAGTAATTAACTGCATTTTTCTTAAAAAGGCCATTCAATTGAATGTACTATACCTGCAATGTGTTGCAATCTGCTTTCTTAAATCTGTAAACAAAACCAGTACCAGTTAGACTGCAATTCTGAACCGTGTTCAAACAAGACAATTACTACTGCAAAGTATTTATATGCTTACCTGTACCAGGCTTGCTTGGTTCTAGAAATAAAACAATATTTTTTTTTATACAAAACAATTGGCTTAGAATAGAGTTATTGAGTGTGTGAGACCATTTGCTGACTGAGTGTGTACATCAAATGCTTTACACTGTCCTCTGATACTGCCTTACTGCTCGACCAAGCTACCACTTTAGAGAGTAAGGTTCTATCTAACTTTAACCTCTGCCAAACCTCTGGAGACTCTTGGACTCTATACACACTGTACCTCACTTTGGTGCAGTATATATATAGAGCCAGTTTTTTTACAGTGGTGGGCGAGGCGAAGCTGTTGTCTCCGCCGGGAATAGTGAATCGGAATTTTGCTGTGGTGCGGCTGTGAGAAAGTGCCCTCTATCTGCATGGTAGCCCCCACTTTTTGCTGAACTGCTGATGTGCTTTGACTGAGTGTGCCCTGGGCTCCTACCGATCAGGTGCCCAGGGCTTATGTTCTTTCCCTAAGACCTGCATTAAAAACAAAACCCAATTGGCATCTCTGGCCACAGGTCAGCCCCTGGTAAAAATTACCACAGGTACCCAGGGCACAGTGACCAGGGAAGGCCTCTAAGGGCTGCAGCACTTATTGTGCCACCCTTCGATACCGTGTTCCATTACACACACACACTGCCTTTGTGGTCTGCGTGTTTTGGTGCAGAACAAAGTGAAGAGTTAACATGGCACACATCCCTGGGTGCCATACCTACAACCCACTGCCCTGGCATAATCAGTCACCCCTCTAGCTGGGTGCACTATTCCAGTGGTGAGGGTACAGGTGCATGAGCCTTGTACCCCCTACAGTGTGGAAGTCAATTCTTAAACATTGTAAAGTGCAGCGCTGCCATTAAGAGTATATGGTGCTGGGAGTTGGTCATTACGAACTCCACAGTACTATAATGGCTACACTGAAAACTGAGAAGTTTGGTATCAAACCTCTCAGCACATTAAACCCACACTGATGCCAGTGTGGAATTTTATAAAAATGCACACAGGGCATCTTGGAGATGCCACCTGAAAAACGACCCACCACACTAGTGTCCAGGCTGAGTGGGTGCTTTCAGCTGCCACCACTAGACATGTTTCTAGACCCCTGGGTTGAGAGCCTCCTGCTCTCCTGGGGAGCTGAAACAATGCACATCCTGGGACGAGGTGCCAAACCTGTGTTCAACAAATGCTTAACACTGTCTTCTGATACTACCTTACTGCTCAACCACACTACCATAAATAGAGAGTGAGATGCTCTCTAACTTTACCCCTGCCTACCGTTAGGGTTCCACTGGACTATGTGCACACTATACCTCACTTTGGTATAGGATGTACAGAGCCAGCTTACTACAGTGAGTAAAAGCGTATTTGTTAGTACATTTTTAAAGTTTTTCTGTAGGTTTCCCAAATCCACACTTAAAAACTTTTCATAGAAAAACAGTCCATTTTAGCCTATGGAGGAAAATACTGGTTCGAGGCATGTGGGCTGCTGAATTCATATCTGTGCATAGATCGCCGCCTAGTGTTGGGTCCGGATGATTGCACATTGTTGTCCTGGAAGAGTCTTCGAAGTATCACGAGATAGGTGGCTCCTCCCCTGGACTACAGTGCGCATGGGCATCCCCTCCATCCTTAGATTGTTTTTTTCCGCCATTGGGTTCGGATGTCCTAATCTTAGCTCTTTGAGTAGTTAGGCCTCTAACTCGTCGGTATTGTTTTCGTTCGGCGCCGAGTATCTTCATCGAAGTTAGCCATTTGCCCTTCGACGTCAGCGCCAATCCAAATCGACGATGGAACCAAAGACCTCGAATAGCCCCTTCAAGCGTTGCCCTCTTTGCAACGCTAAATATGCTCGCTTCGACGTGCACCCGGTGTGCAACAAGTGCCTCTCTCCAAACCACGACAAAGCCACCTGTATGGCGTGCTCCCGGTTCCGATAGAAGAAAACACTTCGCATTCGTCGAGCAGCTCGGCTCGAGGCGCAGAAAGTAGCGCCAAACCCGGACAACATCTTCGGGACCGAAGATGAGGAGGTCGTGGACCTTGAAGTTCAAGGAGAGATATCGTCGGCGTCGGAGCGTGAATCAGACTATGATGCTGCGGACGAACATATTCTAGATGAGGAGGATGATGAAGTCGAACAGGTAGGAGATGACGGAGAGGCCCTTGGGGCCGAGGAGGATAGCTCGGAAGAGGAGCTACGCCCACAGGTCCACTCAGGGCCCAAAGAGACACTCAATAAGGCTCAGGTCGCGGGATCGCCACAAGGCCTTACCCAAGATCATTCCTCTCGTTCTTCCGCCCCGCTTCAATGCCCGGCGTTGAACTATCCTAAAGAGCCGTCGGTATCGAAAGCGCCATCACTCGATCGACGAGAATCGAAACTGAAGGCAACGGCACCGAAAGTGAAGGAGTCTCTCCACGGCACCAAGGCCTCGAAGCCCTCGGAGCCGAAGACGCAAAAGAAGGCTGTCGACGCCGAGAGGAGTCTTGCGAACGTCGAGCCGAAGGCGGCACCTACCGTCAAGGTCAAGGTTGCCGACCCGAAAATATCGACGCCAAGGAGCTTCGACACACATATGGCGAGCGGCCCTCGAGAGCCACCCCATTCCAGTCTTCGTGGCCCGAAAACAAGATCCAGTACGGGGCCTGAGGCCACGACCAAAAGGACGTCTAAGGATCGTGTCCAATCTGCGACGCCGTCTCCCTTTGTAAAGCAGAAGGTGTCGGAGTAGTTATTACGCATCCAAACCAAGGCTTCCATGGTTGGCGCAGACACGGCCCCGCAGCCCAAATCGGTCAGCGCGGTTCACATCGTGTCGACGCACATCAAGTTTGGCCTCCCACCAGCGATGCGACCAAAAATGTTCGACGCCAAGAAGGGTCTCGACCCCCAGGAACCTATCGACCCGAAGAAAACTGTCGAGGCACCGACAGGCATTCCAACAGAAAAGAGAGCGGTTGCAATACCTCGCGCCGATGAGGATCCCAGGCAATTTATCGACGCCAATACTGGTAGACTTTCTATCTACAAGCTGAAAATAGTGTCAGACACCAATGGAGCCCTACAAAATTCCATTGAAGAGAAAACGACCAACATCACCAGTTCTAGTGGAACAACTTCCATATTGTGCCACAGACCCTCAGTCATTCTCACCCACACACTCTAATGTGGATGCTGGAGATGTTGATGATATAGAGGACACTTATCCTATGGACACTGACCCTGAAGACCAGAACCAGCCTTGGGTGGACAATACAGATGCAGGGGACCCACATACTGCTCCAGACACACAAGCATATGTGGTGAAAACGTCTCCTACAGAGGATACGGCTGCTTTCAATGCCTTAATTGAAAGAGCAGCCAACAATCATGACGTACAGCTCCACACTGATCCTATTGAGGACGACTTTCTAATGGATACCTTCTCTACCTCAGAAAGATCTGTTAAGACTCTGCCCATGCTAAAGGGGGTCCTCAAACAGGCTACTGACATTTTTAAGGAGACCACAAGGGCTAGAGTCCTTAACCCTAGAATTGAAAAAAAGTATAGGCCAGCTCCTGTGGACCCTGCCTTCATAAGGGGACAGTTGCCTTTAGACTCATTGGTGGTTTCCAATGCTCGGAAGAGAGCCAGCTCACAGACAACGGGTGATGCTCCTCCCCCAGACAAAGAGTCTAAGGTCTTGGAAACATCAGGAAAGAGGGTTACTGCACAGGCAGCTAACATCTGGAGAATAGCCAAAACTCAGGCGCTTCTGGCTAGATACGACAGGGCACATTATGATACCCTAGAGACACTGCTCCAGCACCTCCCAGATAAGTATAAAGAAGGAGCGGAATCCCTGATTACAGAAGGGAAGCTTATCAGCAACGCTTCCATTAAGTGCGCTCTTGACGCAGCTGACACTGCAGCTAGGGCTATTAACACCAGCGTCATGTTAAGACGGCATGCTTGGTTAAGAATCTCTGGATTCAAACCAGAAATGCAAACAACTATACTTAATCAACCTGTCAACCCTAACTCCCTCTTTGTCCCCGAGGTTGACACCACCCTAGAAAAACTCAAAAAGGATACAGAGACTGCAAAGTCTATGGGGGCTCTGCAATCACAGCAGTTTCGGAGTGGGTCCTTTCGTCGCTCCAGCAACAGAGGGCCATCAAGAAGCCAAAACTCCCAACAGTCGCAGTACACTAAAGGAGGTACACAGACCACCTATAATAAAAATAATAGAGGTGGATACCGTGGCAACAACGTCAAAGGCAGAGGCCGTGGAAACAGCTCCAGGTCCTCCGCCACCAACAAACAGTGACGCCTTGTCACTGCCCCCTGACCACGTAACACCTGTCGGGGGGAGACTCCAACAGTTCATGCCAGTCTGGGAATCCATTACTACGGACAGGTGGGTGAGAGAAATTATCCAGTACGGTTATTGTCTAGAGTTCACGTCCACTCCACCCAACATACCACCAAGACACCATCATATGTCCGCAGAGCACTTGCACTTATTTCAACAGGAAGTTCTCAGTATGCTCCAAAAAGGAGCCATAGAACTCGTGCCTGCAAAGGAACGAGGATCAGGGGTGTACTCACTGTATTTTCTGATCCCCAAAAAGGATGGATCTCTCAGACCCATACTAGATCTAAGACCTCTAAACCGTTACATTCTCTCAGAGCATTTTCACATGCTCACTCTGCAGCAAGTACTACCGTTGCTCAGTCAGGGAGACTTTCTCGCAACATTAGACCTCAAGGATGCGTATTTCCATATACCCATACACCCCTCACACAGAAAGTATCTCAGGTTCACGGTTCTCAATCAGCATTACCAGGTTAAAGTCCTCCCTTTCGGGGTAACCACGGCACCCAGAGTTTTCACCAAGTGCCTGGCTACAGTGGCGGCACACTTAAGGAGACAACACATACATGTCTATCCTTATCTGGACGACTGGCTTATCCAGGGAAAGTCGGCCCAGCACTGTGCCAGCCACATGTCCCACACCATTCACCTTCTTCACAGCCTGGGCTTCTCTCTGAATTATCCAAAGTCCCACCTTCAACCCAACCACGTACAGCAGTACCTAGGCGCAACCATAGACACTCTGGCAGCCACAGCACAACCAAATTCAGTCAGGATCAACAGCCTTCAGTTGCTCATAAAGAAATTCAAACCTCAACACTCATTCCCAGCAAGAGTGTTTATGCAGTTGATAGGCATGATGGCCTCCTGCATCTTCATAGTCCCGCACGCAAGATTACATATGCGCCCGCTTCAGGAGTGCTTGGCACGTCAGTGGAATCAGGCACACGGACAATTAAAAGACCTAGTGTTGGTGAGCGGTCGGGCATACAACTCTCTGCATTGGTGGAATCCACAAAACCTTTGCAAGGGCCGACCGTTCCAGGAGCCTGTTCCACAAATCATACTGACGGCGGATGCGTCTCACCAGGGATGGGGAGCTCATGTACTCAATCACACAGTGCAGGGACTATGGACGACACAGCAAAAGAGGATGCACATCAACATTCTGGAACTGATGGCAATCTTCCTAGCCATGAAAGCATTCAAACTGCACCTGTGCAACAAAGTCGTGTTGATCCGAACGGACAACATGACTGCCATGTACTACATACAGAAGCAGGGAGGAACACACTCGCCACAGTTGTCTCATCTGGCTCAGAGCATGTGGAAGTGGGCCATTCAGAGGAACATCTTCCTCATGGCAGAACACCTCCCAGGCAAAGAAAACCAGATGGCAGACCTGCTCAGCAGACACAGCCACCAGATGCACGAGTGGGAAATGCATCCATCAGTACTCCAACTGTACTTTCAGCAGTGGGGTCATCCAGAGATAGACCTATTTGCCACAAGTGAGAACGCAAAATGCCAAAACTTTGCCGCCAGGTTCCCACATCCACAGTCGCAGGGCAATGCAATATGGATGAACTGGTCCGGCAGATTTGCGTACGCTTTTCCCCCAGCGCCGTTAATACCGCTGGTGGCACGCAAACTCAAGCAACACTCAATGACGCTCATCCTGGTTGCTCCAACGTGGGCACGTCAGCCTTGGTACACCACGTTTCTGGAACTCTCCGTGGTGCCGCATCAACGGCTACGGCTCACACCCACACTTTTAACGCAGAGCCATGGCGAGATTCAGCACCCAGATCCGCAACAGCTGAACCTGGCGATATGGCTCCTGAGCTCTTAGAATTTGGCTACCTAAACTTGCCTCCAGAATGTATGAATATCATCAAGGAGGCACGGAGACCCACTACCAGAGCCTGCTACGCGGCTAAGTGGAAAAGATTTGTCATTTATTGTAAAAATGACATCAATCCGCTGGATGCATCAACGCCAAACATTATCTGTTATCTATTACACTTCTACCGATGCAATCTGGCATACAATTCCATCCGTATATATTTAACCGCACTGGCAGCTTATCTTCAGAGTAGGCAGCACCTCTCTGTTCAAGGTGCCGGCCATCAGAGTTTTCTTGGAAGGACTCAGACGTGTGATTCCCCCACGACACCCTCCTTCACCAGTCTGGAACCTAAATGTGGTCCTCACCAGACTGATGGGACCACCTTTTGAACCTCTACACTCATGTGAGATTCAATTTCTAACATGGAAAGTGGCTTTCCTAGTTGCCATTACTTCCCTAAGACGAGTTAGTGAACTTCAGGCACTAACCATTCAAGAGCCATTTATACAAGTTCATGCAAACAGGGTAGTACTACGCACCAACCCTACATTCATGCCCAAGGTGATTTCGCAGTTCCATATGAACCAATCCATAGAACTGCCCGTGTTTTATCCTAACCCTGAAAATGTAGCGGAGAGAATGCTCCACACACTTGATATCAGAAGAGCTCTCCTATACTATATTGACAGAACACAAACTTTCAGGAAAACGAAACAACTGTTTGTTGCCTTTTCTCCACAGCACAAAGGCAACCCCATTTCCAAAGCAGGAATAGCTAGGTGGATAGTTAAGTGTATACAGATTTGCTATGAAAAAGCTAAGCGCACACTAACAATTCCTCCAAGGGCCCACTCTACACGAAAGTTAGGGGCCTCCATGGCTTTCCTGGGAAATATTCCTTTAGAGGAGATATGTAGAGCTGCCACATGGTCCACTATACATACATTTACCAAGCACTACTGTGTAGATGTACACTCAAGACAGCAGGCAGCTGTAGGACAGACTGTTCTCAACTCTTTTTCAGACTGCTGCAGCTGGCACGGGCAGCCGCCGCTAATGGAGGGACTGCTATATAATCTATGCACAGATATGAATTCAGCAGCCCACATACCTCGAACTGAATATGCTACTTACCAGTATGCATCTGTTCTTGGCATGTAGGGCTGCTGACATTCATATCGCCCACCCTCCTCCCCGGCGCCTGTAGCAGCTGTAGCATTCAGTAATTACTAGTTAGCATATTCATCTTTCACTGTATTACACTCCATCTATGCCACAATGGCGACAAACAATCTAAGGATGGAGGGGATGCCCATGCGCACTGTAGTCCAGGGGAGGAGCCACCTATCTCGTGATACTTCGAAGACTCTTCCAGGACAACAATGTGCAATCATCCGGACCCAACACTAGGCGGCGATCTATGCACAGATATGAATGTCAGCAGCCCTACATGCCAAGAACAGATGCATACTGGTAAGTAGCATATTCATTATTGGTTTAAAGGTAAGTACTTTGTTGTGGGAGTTAGTGTTCTGGGGTTAGACTTAGAGGTCCCCCAGGTTAAGGATGCACTCTTGTTACACCCCCAGCAGCACTAGGGCGGCCGGGTGCAGAGTGCTGAGTCCAATGCTATCAAAAAGGGAATTGGGGGCCTCTGGTTGGTTGCTGCTGACTAGCAGGCCACTGGGTTGTGGGAGCAAAGGCCTTGGACTTGAGCTCAAGGCAAATGGGGGTTTAGGCAGCTCTAAAGATGTACCCTCAGTGGCACTGGGGTGGCTGAGTGCAGAGTGCTGTTTTGGCGCCGTAAGCCTAATAGCTTTCAAAGGGGAGTCTCCGGTTTGCAAAAGTAGTGCAGGCTCGGGGACGAAGGTCTTCTGGATGCAACCACCACTTGGAGAGAAGTTGGGATTTTGGGGGTTGGTTAGGCACCGTCAGTTGGGCCAACCAAGGTCGTGGGACTTTGGGTGCAGGGGTGCCTTTTAGGGTCGGATCTTCTTGCAGCTCACGGTTGGGAGGACCGTTTGGTTTGAGGCTGCAGGCGTCGGCTGAAGGCTTGAGGCAGGTCAGGGGTCACGGGATCTCTGGTCAGGATCGCCGGGGTGGACCTCCTCTTGGTGTTAGGCCACTTGGGCGGTTGCAGTCGGGTGCAGAGTGGTGCAGACCCATGGATCATTGCGGAACTGGAGTCTGTTTGAACAAATCCGCTGTTCAACGGTGATAGTCTTTTGGATTGAAGGCAGGCAGGTCCTCCGGGTTTGTCTAGGTTGCTGGCTGCAGGACACACCGGGATTCCCCTGGAGCAGGTTCGAGGTGGGGACAGGCTGGTAGGGCTGGGGCCAAGTCAGTGGGCGTCGTCGTCCTGGTTAGCTTCAGCACAGCTGTTATTTCCTTCTTTTCTTCTTGCAGGTTCTTGTCGGAGGAAGCAAGGTTCAGGGTGCCCCTAAATACTAGATTTAGGGGCGTTACAGGTAGGTAAAAAGTTTGGGACCAATAGGTCCCTTCCCTGGGGTGGGTACACCCATATTATGCCATCCTCCAGTGGAAGGGGGGCATAAGCCTTTCCCTGGTTGGCTAGGTCACCCCCATCTGCAAGGTGGCGCGGACTGAGAATTGTGCTTCACCTCTCCTCCCCCACCTGAGGGGTGGAGTTGGCAGAGGTGGGCACACCTCTCTTCCTCACTTGTTTTTTCCGCCGAAAGTGGGGGCCAGAACCGGTGGGGACCAGTTGTTAAAAGCAGCAAGAGGCCTGGGGAAGCTCACAAAGGCAGCAAGCCTTTGAAGCTTCCCCTTCTTGAACCCTGCTCATCCTGGGGGGAGGAGGCTTGGCACCTCGTCCCAGGATGTGCATTGTTTTTCCCCCAGAGAGCAGCAGGCTCTAAACCCAAGGATCCAGAAACATGTCTGGTGGTGGCAGTGTAGGAGAGTAGGATCTGCACTTAGGTTGCCCCCACTTTTTTTCTGATGTATACACTGGTTTCTGACTATAGTCTGGCTGGGTCCCTGCTAATCAGGGCCCCAGTCTCACTGATCTCTCTAAAACAACTTGGTGTGCATATTAGATGCACTAGTGATTGGATACTGTGGTACCTTATGAGCCCATAGTATATGGTACCTTAGGTACCTAGGGCATTGGTACTTCACAGGCCTACCAGGGGCTGCAGCATGTATTATGCCACCCCTGGGAAGCATTCACAATGTGACACCACAGGCCTGCTACTGCAGCCTGTGTGAGGTAGTGTTAGCACTCCTCACTGAGGTATAGGTTCCTATATCTCCCCATACACACACATATGAACCTATCAGTCACCCCTCTTGCAGGCCCTAACAATCCTGAGGGCAGGGTGCTTGGTTTACTATGTGTGGGGGTGCTTCTGCATGAGCAGGACCCCTCTGCAGCTGGCAGAGTCTATTCTCTGTTGCTGTTTGTGGATGCGGTTAAACCATATACTCTTAAGTGCATTATAACCTTGCGGTAAATGCTAACTTTGGAATGACTGCATCAAAACATGTCGTGTTTGGTGTCAAACAACTTGGAATCATACCCCCACACCAGTAACTGGTGTGGGAGTATAATTCCACCCTTCTAGAGGGGACGACATGTACCCACTGTACTAAACGGTAGAAATCTTCTAGAGCCCTGTCATCACAAAATGGATGCCACCAGCACAGTCACTGGGCTTCCCTCCTGCTGCTGACCGAAACTCGCAGTAGAGGAAGCCCAACAAAGGGTATCCTGTCACAGGGAGATGTCACCACCTCCCAGACAGGATTTAGTGTATTGGAGCTGGGTGGGTGCACTCTTAGAGTGCTTTGAAGTCCTGCACTGGGGGAACAGTAGGCTGCTCTGTGCATATGCCAGCTCAAACCGGTTCAGGGGCTACCTGCCCCTGCTCTGGCGCGAAACTGGACAAAGGGAAGTGGGTGTAACCACCCACTACCCTGACCCTCCTAGAGGAGTGGTCATAGAGCTAGTCCCTCCCCTATCTTCACTATAAGATACCAAGCATTGCCAATGCAATTCAGATTAACCCTGGACGACGCTCTACGAAGAATCATCCTGGCCCTTCGACGTTCCACTATCTCTGGAAGACTGAAGAATCTCCCTTGGAGTCAAGGAGTGACTCCCCTGCTTGTCAGGCACCAGTAACTTTGGTCAATGGTTGCAAACTTCACCGCTCCCGCCGGAGTCCGAAGTCCCTGCATCCCATGAAGCGGATTTCCTAACCTCTCGACGGCCATTTTGAGTCCCCAGCGAAGCTGTGGCATCTGGACCCCATGAGTGACTAGGAACAGCAATACCAGGGAACCGTGCACTGATTTCGAGTGGAGTCCCTGGACTTGGACTACAGATGGTCCAAAGCACAAGTTCGTAGAACGTTGTTTAGGGTTTGCACTCGAAATCAGTGCACGGTTCCCTGGTATTGCTGTTCCTCGTCACTCATGCACCTGGCTTCCCTGGGTGAGGTAACTCGTGCACTCCGGTGCCCAAGTGTGTGTTGGCCCTCGAAATACTTACCCTGTAAGTGGCTTGCTTGTTGACTTCCTCAAAGTGCCCTAAAACTTTAAATTACAAACCGCGACTTACGCCATTGAAACCAATAGGAAACCCGCCACTGTGTTTAGACACTGCACGCGTCTCCCGTGGGCTGATTACTTACCTGCTAACACTGCAGGAGTGAAGCCCCAGCGATTCCCAAGGCCTTTTCATTTTGCAAGTCAAGTTTGTTAACCCATTTTTAGGTCTCGCCTTGCTATCGCGTAAGCGATCGCAAAGCGAGACTATTGTAAAAGGGCTTTTCAAAGTGCTCACAAAAGCGGATTGCATGGCTAGCAAGCGCACAATTACGCGCATCGTGCCGCCATGCACTCCGCTTTTGGGAGCACTTCAAAGGGTCCGCTTCCCCGCCTGGAATGCGCTCCCCCGCCAAGCGCGCCACGCTCCGCCGGCCTTATATTTTGATACTGTTGTTTTTCGGCTACGTACTTGCTTACTTCTCTTCCTCAAACAGCCTGTTCCTAGTACAGCCCTTTTTACCCTTAATTATACATATTAGGAGGCCACTTCCTTAACCTAATCTACTTCACCATCTATTCTGCGTTGTCAATTACCCAATTAAAAGCAGCTTGTTGTGGTTCGTATACCACATGCTGCGCTTTTACCCGCCCCCTTAAAATCTTTCTTTACGATTGCAAAAATAAAAAATCTAGACTGCAAGGCGCCTTCGTCGCATCTGCCTGTCCATTTGATGTTTTGCATTCACACAAATGCACATTTTGCAGTTTCATTACAGTTGTCCCATACAGCTCCCATGTTTTGCCACTAAGCAAACAGCCATCTTTAACCTAGTTGCACTATTATAACCGGTTGTTCCAAACACGCTTTTCTTCCAATACGTAATGTTCGAGGCATGTGGGCTGCTGAATTCATATCTGTGCATAGATCGCCGCCTAGTGTTGGGTCCGGATGTTTGCACGTTGTTGTCCTGGAAGAGTCTTCGAAGTATCCTTGGATAGGTGACTCCTCCCCTGGACTACAGTGCGCATGGGCATCCTCTCCATCCTCAGATTGTTTTTTTCCGCCATTGGGTTCGGATGTGCTATCTTAGCTCAAGTTAGGAAAATATTTTGTCGAGGCCAAAAGGCCTTTAGTTTGCGTCGGTACTGTTTATCGATCGGGTTTCGATACAATCTTGTTAGTTTACTAACTTTCAGCACCGACTTTTTTCGCATTTACCTGTCCATCGACTACTTCGACGATGGAATCGAGGACGCCATTCAAAAGGTGTCCGGTATGCAATGCGAAGTACCCACACATCGACGTCCATCCGGTGTGCAACAAATGCCTTTCGCCGGACCACGACGAATCGACATGCATGGCCTGTGCCCGGTTCCGTTCCAAGAAGACTCTACGGAATCGACGAGCGGCGAGACTCGAGGCGCAGCATGCGGCACCGGCCCCAACAGACATTTTCGACGAGGCCGAGGAATTAGAAGTCTTGCCCTCCAGTCCCGTTTCCGAACACGAACCCGGATCGGACGAGGTGGACGAGTCACTCTTCCACAGAGGTGAAGACGACACCGAGGTAGGAGACGACGAGGAGGCCTTAGGGGCCGAAGAGAGTAGCTCCAATGATGAACAAGGCCTACCTGTTCAAACCGAAGAAACACCAGTGCCACAGCCTATGGCTCCGGTCGAGGGATCGCCTTCGGGCCTTACCAGAGACCCATCCCGCAGTTCTTCGGCCCCGCCCTCGGGCCCGGCCTCGGACGTTCAGCGGCAGCCATTACTGCATAAACCAGCTGGTTTCCCTACCGCAAAACCGAAACCGAAAGCTGCTCCGGTTCCTCCGAAACCGAAACTGAAAGTGGCGCTGGTCGGATCGAGGCCTTCGACGCCAGCGCAACGCGTCGGCACCGACCGCACCAAGAGAGACTTCGGTGCCGAACTTGAAGCGGGTGACGTCGGAGTCGACAAACGGAAAAAGGCCATCGGCACCGACAAACCTGCTCGGCTACCGGCACCAGCGACACCGAGGGCCGTACCGCCTGCTGCGTCTCGCATCGCTCCCTCGACGACGCCTAAGCCTCACGTATCGAAGACTTCAACGGTGATCTCCGCACCTCGACTCGAGGAACCGCCGGCGCCGAAAAAATCCTCGGCCGCCTCTACGAACCTGGCCGGTGCCAAAGCCTCAGACGCCCCAAGTACGACCTGGTGCGACGCAAGGCAGCAAAACCACGGCTGTCCTCCAGGACACGTCGGGTTCCGGTTCGATCGGAGCTCCAGCAGCCTCTTCGGTGCCGGCCAACATTACCTTCGGCTTGCCTCCGTCGACAATCCCAAAAATGTTCCAACTCAGGACACGGGTCACCCAAACTACGGTCACACCTGCTGAGACGTCTCCGGCACGTGTCATCGACGCCGACACTGGCAGGATGATTCTCCACGACCGAAGGATAACTTCGGAGCCGCCATTGGACCCTTTCAGGATCCCACTAAAAAGGAAGTTGCCTGTAGAATCAGAACCTCTCCTTTATGAACCTTTCCATTCATCCTACCAGGATCCACACCGGTTCTCCCCCACACGCTCCGACACGGATGCATTGGAGGACTACATGGATGACCAAGTCCCCTACCATGTAGACACAGACCCTGATGACCAGCAGGACCCTGATCAAACTTGGGGCGACCCTGCAGACCCCAGTGCACCTCTCGATGCACAGGACCCACAACTCTATGGGGCAAAAACATCTCCTACGGAGGATACTGCGGCGTTCAACGCTCTTATTGAACGTGCTGCAAATAACCATGGGGTACAGCTTCACTCTGATACCATCGAAGATGACTTTCTAATGGACACCTTTGCATCCTCAGAAAGACATGTAAAGACTCTGCCAATGTTGAAGGGGGTCCTCAAACCAGCCAAGGACATTTTCAAGGAACCCACCAGGGCACGAGTGATAAACCCCAGGATTGATAAGAAATACAGATCAGCACCTGGGGATCCTACTTACATCAGAGGCCAATTACCACTCGACTCCATCGTCGTAGCGAATGCACGCAAGAGGGCACACTCGCAAACGACAGGTGACGCTCCTCCCCCGGACAAAGAGTCCAAGGTGTTAGAGACCTCTGGCAAAAGAGTTGCCGCCCAAGCTGCCAACATATGGCGCATAGCCAACACTCAAGCGCTCCTTGCTCGCTATGATAGAGCGCACTATGACACACTGGAGCAAATCTTCCAACATCTCCCTGACCAGTTCAAGGAAGGCGCAGAAATGCTCATCAGAGAAGGACAGCTACTCACGAATGCTTCCATCAAATGTGCACTAGATGCTGCAGACACGGCTGCCAGAGCCATAAACACAAGCGTCATGCTGCGACGACATGCCTGGCTACGGATCTCAGGATTCAAGCCTGAGGTACAAAACAATATACTCAACCAGCCCGTCAACCCCGACTATTTATTCGGGCCAGAGGTTGACACCACCCTCGAAGATAAAAAAGGACACGGACACTGCAAAGTCCATGGGCGCCCTACAAACTCAGTCCTTTCGGAGCGGCTCCTTTCGTCGCCCCGGAAACAAGGGAGCAGGTAGAGGACAGGGGTCACAACAAACATAACAAAGGCAATACACAGACCACCTACGATAAAAACACCCGAGGTGGATATCGTGGCTCCAGTACAAAGGGCAGAGGACGTGGCTACGGCAACACCAGGTCCTCCCCCAAGAACAAGCAGTGACGCCCTCTCCCTTCCTCCCGACCACAACACCTGTCGGGGGAAGGCTACAAAGGTTCCTGTCCACGTGGAACTCCATCACCACGGACAGGTGGGTCAAAGATATTGTAAAATACGGTTACTGTCTGGAGTTAACCTCCACTCCACCCACAATACCACCAAGAAGCCGTCCTATGTCCTCAGAGCACTTAACGCTCTTACAGCAAGAGGTGCAAAGTATGCTTCTAAAAGGCGCTATAGAGGTCGTACCCATCCAAGAGCAGGGTACGGGAGTGTACTCCCTCTACTTCTTAATTCCAAAAAAGGACGGGTCGCTCAGACCTATATTAGACCTGAGACCCCTGAACCAGTACATTCTTTCAGAGCACTTTCACATGCTCACTCTACAGCAAGTCCTTCCGCTTCTCAAGCAGGGAGACTTCCTAGCCACACTGGACCTCAAGGATGCGTACTTTCACATACCCATCCACCCCTCACACAAAAAATACCTCAGGTTCACTGTTCAAGGGCAGCACTATCAGTTCAAAGTCCTTCCCTTCGGCGTGACAACAGCGCCCAGGGTTTTCACGAAGTGCCTAGCTACGGTGGCAGCACATCTACGGAGGCAGCATATACACGTCTACCCCTACCTAGACGACTGGCTCGTTCAAGCGAAGTCAGCCCAGCAATGTGCAAGCCACATGTCCCGCACCATTCACCTTCTTCACAGTCTGGGATTCTCACTAAATTACCCAAAGTCCCATCTCCAGCCCGCACACGTACAACAGTACCTAGGTGCGACTATAGACACTCTGGCGGCCACAGCTCAGCCAAATTTAGTGAGGATCAACAGCATACAACTGCTGATCTCCAAGTTCAAACCCAATCACTCACTTCCAGCGCGAGTGTTTATGCAGTTGATAGGCATGATGGCCTCCTGCATCTTCATAGTCCCGCACGCGAGATTACATATGCGCCCACTTCAGGAGTGCCTAGCACGTCAGTGGAATCAGGCTCAAGGACAGTTGAAGGACCTAGTGTTGGTGAGTGGTCGGGCATACAACTCTCTGCATTGGTGGAATCCACAAAACCTTTGCAAGGGCCGACCATTCCAAGAGCCTGTCCCACATATAGTACTGACAGCGGACGCGTCTCTCCAGGGATGGGGAGCTCATGTACTCCACTACACAGTGCAGGGACTATGGACAACACAACAAAAGAAGTTGCACATCAACCTTCTGGAACTGATGGCAATCTTCCTAGCCATGAAGGCATTCAAAGTACATCTATGCAACAAGGTCGTGTTGATCCGGACGGACAACATGACCGCAATGTACTACATACAGAAACAGGGAGGAACACACTCTCCACAGTTGTCTCATCTGGCTCAGAGCATGTGGAAGTGGGCCATTCAAAGGAACATGTTCCTCATGGCGGAACACCTCCCTGGCAAGGACAACCAGATGGCGGATCTGCTCAGCAGACACAGCCACCAGATGCACGAGTGGGAGTTACACCCATCAGTACTCCAACCGTACTTCCAGCAGTGGGGTCATCCGGAGATAGACCTATTCGCGACAAGCGAAAACGCAAAATGCCAAAGCTTCGCCGCCAGATTCCCACATCCGCAGTCGCAGGGCAATGCGATATGGATGAACTGGTCCGGCAGATTTGCGTACGCTTTTCCCCCAGCGCCATTGATACCGCTGGTGGCTCGCAAACTCCGACAACACTCCCTGACACTCGTCCTAGTTGCTCCCACTTGGGCACGCCAGCCGTGGTACACCACCTTCCTCGAACTTTCCGTGGTGCCGCATCAAAGGCTGCGGATCAAACCCGCGCATTTGACGCAGAACCATGGAGAGGTTCAGCACCCAGATCCGCAACAGCTGAACCTGGCGATCTGGCTCCTGAAGTCCTAGAGTTTGGCTATCTCAACCTGCCACCTGACTGTATGGACATCATCAAGGAGGCCAGGAGACCCACTACCAGAGCTTGCTATGCAGCCAAATGGAAAAGGTTCGTCATTTATTGCGGTAATAATGACATCAACCCGCTGGACGCATCCATCCAAAACATCATCTGTTACCTCTTACACCTATATCGATGCAATCTGGCGTACACCTCTATACGTGTCCATTTGACCGCAATCTCAGCCTATCTGCAAACTAGGCAGCACCTCTCTCTATTCAGAGTGCCTGCCATCAAAGCATTCTTGGAAGGACTCAAACGAGTCATTCCACCAAGCCACCCACCGGCTCCAATGTGGAACCTCAACTTGGTCCTCACACGCCTGATGGGTCCACCCTTTGAACCTCTACACTCATGCGAGATTCAATTCCTTACCTGGAAAGTGGCCTTCCTTGTAGCGATCACTTCCTTAAGAAGAGTTAGTGAACTCCAGGCACTAACCGTTCAAGAGCCATTTATACAGGTTCACGCCAACAGGGTCGTACTACGTACCAACCCCAAATTCATGCCCAAAGTAATATCGCAGTTCCACATGAATCAGACTATTGAACTGCCAGTTTTCTTCCAAAACCCACAAACTGTTGCAGAAAGGGCACTACATACACTAGATGTACGGAGGGCCCTCATGTACTACATCGATAGGACTAAACCCTTCAGGAAGACAAAACAACTGTTCGTTGCCTTTGCCCCACACCACAAAGGTAACGCCATCTCCAAAGCAGGGATAGCCAGATGGATAGTTAAGTGTATTCAAATCTGTTATCAAAAAGCAAAACGCACATTAACTATTCCACCACGAGCCCACTCAACACGTAAGTTGGGGGCTTCCATGGCCTTCCTAGGAAATATTCCCCTGCATGATATATGCAGAGCAGCCACATGGTCCACTACACACACATTTACAAAACACTATTGCGTAGATGTGCAGTCAAAACAGCAGGCAGCTGTAGGACAGGCTGTTCTCAAAACACTTTTTCAGACCGCTGCAGCTGGCACGGGTAGCCGCCGCCAATAGAGGGCACTGCTATGTATTCTATGCACAGATATGAATTCAGCAGCCCACATGCCTCGAACTGAATATGCTACTTACCAGTATGCATCTGTTCTTGGCATGTAGGGCTGCTGACATTCATATCGCCCTCCCTCCTCCCCGGCGCCTGTCGCAGCTGCAGCTCTCAGAATTACTGCAAGCATGGTCATCACTTTCTGTATCTACTCCATCACTGCCACAATGGCGAAAAACAATCTGAGGATGGAGAGGATGCCCATGCGCACTGTAGTCCAGGGGAGGAGTCACCTATCCAAGGATACTTCGAAGACTCTTCCAGGACAACAACGTGCAAACATCCGGACCCAACACTAGGCGGCGATCTATGCACAGATATGAATGTCAGCAGCCCTACATGCCAAGAACAGATGCACACTGGTAAGTAGCATATTCAATACTACACATTTGCTCAGACTTTACTACACTTTAGATTATGCTTTTAATAAAACAATTTATTCTACATATTTTTCACAGCCCCAACATGCCATTTTGCATTTTTTCACGATACAGTTTTTGCGAGCTAAACACATAATTGGGAGTACTTTTATTACTAATTCATATGTAAATTATGGCCCCTTGCACAAAATATCTAGCTTGCCCTCACTTGCAACCTCACTTCTGTTCCCCTATTAGGCCCTACTGGTGTCATATATGTTGTTAGTAAAACACAAGCATATATAAGCACATACAGTATACCGTTTTCACGTTTCTACCACACCTACGTACTAATCTACAGCCCACTGGTTAATTTGTGGCAACTTGCACCAAAAAAACATGCGCAATTACATCAGCAAAAAGAACTATTGGAATATATCTTGCCAGCCCCACCCTTCTTAAGTACTACTTTCCCAAAAAAACGGTAAGTAATCAACAATCTTTCTATACAAAAAAGGCCTTTTCTTTTTTACCGTAATACCATTTTCCACAAAGTATTTCCAATATTTAAAAATAGACTTTTGCGTATTACATACAATGCTTAGCAATGCTTAAAGTTCACGCTCTACTGCAGCACCCATATTAATATAACATTTTGGCGCTTTAAGACACGTTTTGGATTCCTGCTACTTCTTGTTATTGTTTAAGTGTATTAATATCTTATTGCACTGATACCATTGTTTGTTATTCTAAAAAATAACGCTACCAGCCCACAAAACAATTCAACACTTCACATGTAAAAATACACTCGCATTACTTTACGCTTTCATTACTACTTTTGAAACAAGTTGCCGCTCTTACCTCATTTGCCCCCCCCCCCCCACTGCTCCTTATTCCCTACTCTGCCATTCACCCATACAATCTTCCTTCACACACAATACTTTTTAAAAAGCTTTCTCGCATATTGTTTTAGCACTCTATACTAACAAGCATTTTTGCTGCATACTCCCACAGTCCGCCGCAGCTCAAACTTGCACGTTGCATAAAACTCCATATTGTATTAAAGGAGAGTACCACTCGCTAGCTGCAATTACCCTCCTGATCCAAGTACGCCCCGTGTGAGAAAGTGGCTCTGTATATACTGTTCCCTAATAGGTACAGGGTGTACAGAGTCCACAGTCCCCCAGAGGCTGATAGAGGTCAAAGTTAGGTATGACCTTACTCTCAAAAGTGGTAGCTTGGTCGAGCAGTAAGGCAGTACCAGAGAACAGTGTAAAGCATTTATTGTACACACTCAGTCAGCAAATGGTTTCACACACTCAATAACTGAACTCTAGGCCAATGGTTTATATATATAAAATATATGCTTGTTTTATTTTTAGAACCACAAAGGGGATAAAAATATACTTTCTCAGAATGAGAGGTTAAATATAAATACTTTTGTCTTAGGCAATAAATTTGTGTAAACAGTCACAGTTGGTTGCAATAAACAATCCTATTTCCTAAACATAACAATGCATTGAGCTCAATGGTAAATTCAGGTTATTTGTAATAAATCACTTTTCAGATTACTTTTGGAATTCCAGGTCTGGCTCCTAGATCCAGCCCTGGGTCAGTATTCAGAATCAAGTGATGAAAGTCGACTTAATAACTGTAATGATTTTTAAATAATATTTAGCTATTTCAAAAGTTAGCACTTAGAAAATATTTCAAGGAAAACATTCAATGGATCTCTATGGCAAGAAATTCAAATTGCAGGTAGAGTACTTTATCGTTACTTTAGTAATCCAGGACTGGGTACCTAGACCCAGGACTGGGGTCCTTATCAAAAACAGGTAAGTAATTTCGTTTGCAGAAATGGTACGATTTTAAAAGAATATTTCAAATTTGCAAAAAAAGACACTTAGAAGAAATTTCACAGAAAAGCAGACAATGGTTTCCTATGGGAGAAAAATGAGTTAGAGGTAAGTATAGTTGTGGACACTTTTCAGAGTCAGGGCTGGGCACCAAGATCCAGCACTGGGAGCTCACCTAGGAGCAGGTGAGTAAATTCGTTTTTGTCACTTGGCTGATTTTTGGTGAATATTTGTAGTTTTGAAAAGTTCACACTTAGAAGATTTTTGAAGAAAAAGCCAGTCAATGTTACCCTATGAGGAAAATGAAGTTAGCGGTTTAAGGGTAAGTACTCGACTGGCAGAGTTGAAATTCCGGGCATAGACTCAGGGGTCCCCCAGTGTCAGGTGGGTACAGTTGGTTCATCCTCAGCGGTTTCAGGACGGCCGGGTGCAGAGAGAGTTAGGCCCAATGTTATCCTATGAGGGATAGGGGGGCCTTGGTTGGTGGCTGCTGTCTGGCAAGCCACGCGGCTGTGGGAGCTGGGCTCCTGGTCACTTACTCAGGGCAAGTGGGGAAGTAGGTTAGTGTAGAGAGGGCACTGCCAGGGCCACTCGGGCGGCTGGGTGCAGGGTGCTTTTGAGCCGTCGGGCGCTCAATGGAAATCAATGGGAATGTTCCGGTTTGGAAAAAGGCTGCAAGCTCTGGGACGAGGATGCTTCAGGTGCCACCACCACTTTGAGAGGTAAGTTGGGTAGTTGTAGGTTAGGTGGGTACCCCGGGATTGGGCACAGGGGGCCGCAGGGCGCCGGGTGCAGGGGTGCCTTTTGATGTCGGAAATCTTACCCTCTGGTTGATCGCGGTTGGGGTGGCACTCTGTTCTGAGGCTGCAGGCTTCTTCCGGAATGTCGAGGGGGGTCCTTGGGTGCCGGACTCGGGGTCACAGTCGCCGTGGGGTCGTCCTCAGGGTCTTTGTCCACTCCGGCACTGGCCAGGCTTGGCTGGTGCAGAGTGTGTTGGGTCCGCGGTTCCGGGCTGCTGCCAGGGGTTAAAAATAGGTTTCTTGAGTAGAGCCTCTACTCATGGGAGTCTCAGGGGCTTAGAGCCAAAAGGTAGCCAGGTCCTCCGGGGTTGGTGAGGTTGCTGGCCACGAGAGATGCCGCGCTGGTGCAGGTTCGAGAGTCGACAGGCCGGTAGGGCTGGGGCCTAAGCAGTTGGGGTCTTCTCTTTTTAGCAGCTGCAGGGCAGGTCTTTGTTCTTCTTGCTCTTCTTGTAGTTTTCTATCTGGAATCTGAGGAAGGAAGGTTCAGGGTGCCCCTAAATACTAGATTTAGGGGCGTTACAGGTAGGTGAAGGCCAGGGACCAATGGGTCCTTGTCCTGGGGTGGGTACACCCCCTATCCTGCCTCTCTCCTGTGGGAGGGGGGGCAGTAGCCTAATCCTGATAGGGTAGGGCCTCCCATCTTCAAGATGGCGAGAGCCCGGAGATGTGCTTCACCTCGCCTCCCCCACCTGAGGGGTGGGGTGGGCAGGCTGGCACATCCCCTGTCCTTGTATGGGGTTTCCGGCCAAGCTTCCCACCAGAGTGGGGGGTTGCAGTGGCCTGGGGAAACTCACCTCACCCAGGATGTGCATTGTTGCAGGCCCGGGAGAGCAGGAGCTCTCCCACCCAGGGGTCCAGCAACGTGTCTGCTGTGTGGCAGCCTGGGCAGCCTCAGAGCAGACGTGGATTGTAAGTTAGCTGTAAGGGGGCATCTCTAAGATGTCCTCTGGGGTGCTTAGTACATTACATCCCATACTGGCATCAGTGTGGGTTCAATGTGCTGAGAAGTTTGATACCAAACTTCCCAGGCTTCAGTGTTGCCATTATGGTGCTGTGGAGCTCGTGTTTGACGAGCTCTCAGCACCATGTACTCTTAAATGACAGCACTGCACTTACAGCGCCCAGGAATGGACCCGGTTACTGTAGGGGCACAGGGCTCCTGCGCCCACACCATAGGCGTAATGCACCCAGCTAGAGGGGTGGCTGACATATGCCTTGGCAGTGTAGGTGATGGGCATGGTACACAGTGATGTGTGCCATGTCGACTCTTTGTTTTGTCCTGCACCCAGACACTCAGCCTGCAAGGGCAGTGTGTGTGTGTAAGGGTACAGGGCCTCTGAGGGTGGCACAATGAGTGCTGCAGCCCTTAGAGGCCTTCCCTGGCCACAAGGCCCTGGGTACCTAGGGTACCATTTACTAGGGGCTGACATGTGGCTAGGGTTTGCCAATTTGGAGTTTGTGTGGTTTAAGGAAGGAACATAGGCCCTGGGCACCTGATTGGCAGGAACCCAGGGTACACTCAATCAAAGTACATTCAGCAATTTAGCAAAAAGTGGGGGCATACCATGCAAGAAAGATGGCACTTTCTCACAACGACCATCTCAGTTTAAGAAGATTAGTCAAGAGCTGGCTGTTCCCCACATATTGATAATACTCTGAACAGAACAGCGTGCCACAACAGTAGACTCCGACTTGACAACTGGCGCTTCTCATGGAATGGAGATGAGTTGTCTTTATATATTAACTATGCTTCCTATTCTAAGCAGATATATTTATATAAGGGGAAAAATTTGTTAACGTTTATTACATCACACGATAAATGTGTAGATCAAACCATGTCAGAATTCCTACTTCAGCCTACAAATAGGTGCATAAATAGAGGGGCTTACGCCTTCTACTGATAATTTAAGAAATGGGATGTGCTTATATGGATGTATTAATTTCAATTACTAAAAAAAAACAAAAAACTGTCAACTCACAAATGTCCTTCTCAGACTCCCTACCACGCCTCCATGGCCACTACTTAGAAAAGCATCATACTACTTCCCCTTTCAAATCCATTGCCATCATTCTATCCGTACTCTAAACTGTAATAAACTCATAAGAAATAAAGAGCCCAAATCTAACCCACGTGATGCACAAAGAATAAACGTGTATTGTTAATCTACTGTTGAACTTGAGTTCCAAAGTTGCGTGCCACTTGCCGCAACGCGCTTCAACAGGGGTAGTAAGCGCTATATAAAAACAATTTAGAAATGGAGTTTACATAGCAGTGGTTGGCTGATGGGCATTTGTGGGCTGCTTCAATAAACTGTTTAGCCTAACAAGTTGTGCTGGACTGATGAGATACTTCTCACTTCTGCAGCATTTACTGTAGGTTCTTGTCAGGAGTTGAATACCTAGGCAGTGTTTGTTTTGTTTTCTATTGTTTGCCAGTGCCCTAAGTATAATGGCAAAAAGTATATTGCATACATTCTGCACCCCAGTCCTTCTTATCTATTTCTGTAGATGAGCCTGTGTATTGACTTGTG
Organism: Triturus cristatus; assembly: GCF_964204655.1. Taxonomy (NCBI): domain Eukaryota; kingdom Metazoa; phylum Chordata; class Amphibia; order Caudata; family Salamandridae; genus Triturus; species Triturus cristatus. Next base: position 431,352,365 of record NC_140593.1, read on the forward strand.
CTTTAGAAAGTGTGCCCATCTACAAATTTTATTTTGGATTTTTTGTGAATTGTTTGCATTTCTCTATACTGAATGTGTCTAGGCTGTAGCTCTTGTAGTCTGCAAGAGACCTCCGTCTAATCTCTCTACTTTATAGCACCCATAAGGCTTTAACTACAGGCTTCAGAGGCTTAGTCAACCAGGTAAAATCTAACTCTTGGCATGCATGAATAATTTAGCCCCAGGAAGACCATTTTTCAAAGGAATTGAATGTGGTGGTTTGCAAGTTGATGGATCCCATATAAAAGTGTGCCTCAATCTTTTCTGGAAGGTAGCTTTCTTTAAGGGCAAGGCATTACTTTCTTTTCATTTGTTCTGTTTTCTAGTTATCCTCCTTATTTGGAGATGAGCTTTCTCTTCAGAGTACTTATAAATATTAATGAACATTCTGCAGATGTGTTCAATATCCTGCTTAGAATTTTTCAGTATGTGCTAATCCATGGGAATGTTATTTTGTCAAATTACTACATTTAGCTGCACATCAGAGTAATATGCAAAAATGTTTGAATGTTTATTTGATTACTTTTATAAATTGTTTTCAGACATATGATCCTGCCGATGACTGGTCTGAGCACATTAGCTCTTCTGGCAAAAAATACTACTACAACTGCAGGACAGAAGTTTCCCAATGGGAGAAACCAAAAGAGTGGCTTGAAAGGTACTTGGAGAATCATGCTTCACTAGGATGTAAATTTTGCTTATGTAAATCTACATCGGTTTTACTTCTTGGATCAATTTTTTCCAGAGAGCAGAGGCAAAAAGAACCATCCAGTAAAATGGCAGTTAACAGCTTCCCAAAAGATAGAGATTACAGGAGAGAAGCAATGCAAGCCTCAAGTACTGGTGGGTTTTCCAGTGGATGTAAGTATTTAATAGATACATTAATTTATACTGCAACTTTTTTTTTATCAAAGGCTTCTGCGGATACCTTAATAAACAATGATATAAAATCCCAGTTCATTTGTGATATCAGTTTATTAGGATGGAATTGATTGCTCTCATTTTTATAGTAGAAGCTCTTTCCCCAATTGAGGTTCGTCCCCTTTAGCACTGCCTGTGTCCCTCGGGCAAGGGGTAAATTGTTTTCAAGACTTTAAATCAAAAAATTATCAATCAAAGTTCTCTTGAATTTGTTTTATACAATTGTGGTATTTAATATTCTTCATCCCACCTGATTCCTTCAGATCATATTAAACAACAAAAGTAGCTTTTGTTTCTTATCCCATCCCAATGCATTTCGGGCTCGTGTAGCCCTTAGTCAGGTGATAATGAATCTGAAAAGAGCGATATACATGTGGAAAATACCAATTCCCAACCACCTGACTGAATTATGCACAATCATTAAGTATCAAACTGTAATGAAGTAACCATCTTGTATCTAATGTCAGAAGTTATACAAGTCCTACGTGATATCAAAAAACAAAACACATTCAAACCATACAATGTCAGTGTAGGAAGGTGGATATCTGACTATGGTTACCCCCAACTTTTTGCCTAGTGTCTAGCTGGTTTTTCGACTTAGTTGGCCTGAGATCCTGCCATTCAGGGTCTCAGGCTGTCTGCTCTCTTTTTAAAATGGACTCCATGTACCCTAGGTACATTCCCAATTGGTAATGATCACCTTATTGGACCCTGTACAGTGTACCCTAGGTACCCAGGGCATAGGTGTACCCTAGGCCTCCCAGGGGCTGCAGCATGTATTATGCCACCCCTGGTCTGGCCTTCCAATCAGACACAACTGGCTGATCACTCAGCTGGGGCAAGGTCGTGTAATCACCCCTTGCTTAGATATAGTATGCCTATATCTACCCTTATATATAGACACATGTGTACCTATCAGTCACTCCTATGGCAGGCCTTAACAATCCTGGAGGCAGAGTGCTTGGTAACATGTGAGATGGTGCTCTAGCATGAGCTGAGCCTGTCTGCAGCTTTCGGAACCATGTCCTTATAGCTGTTCTATGATATAGCCTACCATATACTCTTAAAGTGCCTTATAATCTTAAACGGTTATGGTAACTATGGTTTGGCTTTATCAAAACATGTTGTGTAAGGTGTCTAACACTTTGGAATAATACCCCCATACCATTTCTGGTGATGAGGATATTATTCCTCCCTTCTAGAGGGAGAGACATGTTAAAATCCTACTTTGCTGTTTAACTCTGACCAAAGCCTCAGCATCACAAAATGGATGCTGCAGCCACAGACACAAGTCTGACCTCCTGCTGCTGGGAGTGATCCCAGCCAGGGAGGCCTGGACAATAGGTTTCCTGCTTGGGGAGGTGCTAGCACCTCTCTAGACAGCCTTTAGTGTATTGGGGCAGGGTGGGCTGAAAGGAATGAGACATGCCTGGGGCACACAAGGTGTTCCTTGCATAGTCCAGTTCAAACCGGCGCTGGGGCACTCCAGCCCCAGCTCTGGCGCGAAACTGGACAAAGGGAAGTGGGTGTAACCACCCCCTCCCAGGTCCCACCCATAAGGCGTGACCTAGCAGGTATCCCAGCCCCCCAGATTAGTATAAGAGTGGGAGTTGGGCCTCAAGACTTTAGATTATCCTGAACCTGCAAAACTGAACAGAAACTCTGGACCTTCGACATTCGACGAAAGAAGAAGACTGAAGACTCTCCCTTGTAGCCAAGGAGTGGCTACCCTGTGCAAACAGGCACCATCAAGAGACTACCCTTTGCTTTGCCCACGTTCTACGAGGAACCGACTGCAGAGCCTTGACTTCCAGACTTCTCCGACCCTGATCCACATCGACAGCAAAGCTGAGATCCGTGGAGGCGACGAGCGACGTGGGACCGGCTACCTGGAAAAAGTGGCTAGTAACTTAAAGCGCAGCTTCTGAGGTACCCTCGAAGTTGTGCACCGGGGATTGAGAAGCCCCAACCCCAAGCACCATCTGCACCGAAGATCAGCCCCCCACACTCCACGAGTCCTGCGTGGGGCCCTTCAGCATTTTCCTGCTTGCCGCGTCTGTCCGGTTGCTTGCCCGCTGGCTAGTGGCCTTTGTGACGACGCACCCTGAAATCTTCTGCGCTGGTTTGGTTCCTCCAGACTGGCTCCCGCTTCTCTGCAAAGAAGAAGCACCCCAGACCTTCCTGGTCTGCACCAGAAGCAAGTCCTTCGTTCTTCGTGGGTTCCGCTTGCCAAGGCTTGGTGAGTCCTAGTCCAACTTCGACGCCGCCGACAGCAAGAGCCTTCGTGGGACAGCTCGCCTCCTGGTCGTCCTCGACGCTTCCTGGTCCTCCTGGCTGCAGCGACAAGCTTCACCTTCACCTGCAATCTTCACGACATCGCCTGGTTCCTTCCTGGTTCCACGTGGTCACTGGCTAGTGACCTTGACTCTGTCCCTTCTGCTTGCAGGTTTCTTCTCTTATTGATCCCAGCCTTGGGATCCACCGGACACTCTTCACTGACTGCCTGTCAGCATATTTCTTCAGGCATCCATAGGAGTCGACGACGAAAACGACGCATCTTCACCCCTATGCACCCGCAGCCTGTGGGCTAGGTAACTTGGGTACTCCGGTGCTCATCAGGATAGTGACTATCCTAGTGTCTAGTTTTCAAGTCTCAACTTCCTAGCTACTCCGGAAGTGTCCTAAATCTACCGTTTTCTAAACTGTAATATTGCTATTGACTTTTATGCATTACGCGTGAGTGTTTCCACTCTGCACACGAATCCCGTGGGCCTCCCACTTCCTAACTAACGCTAGTGTAGTGTAGCCCCAGCGATTCCCTAGGCCTAGGCCTATTCTATTTCCGTGACAGTGGTTCTTATACCACTTACTTAGTATATGGTTTGCGTGGCCCCTAGGGCCTAACTGTATTACTTACCTGTGTGACTTAATGTATGCTTAAATAAGACTGTGTTGTACTTACCTCTAATCTCATAAAGAGTGCTGAGGGTTTGACTAGAATAAATACACTTTATTTTATATATATCTGTTGTGGTGTCCTTTCATTTGGTATTCAAGGGATTATATATGGTATCACAGCTGGCTTCACATGCCATTCAGAGTTTAGCCTAAGACTGCTCTTGTCCATGCTACCACTAGGATAGCTGGTCTATAAGGTTGACTTTACATCCAATCACCATAAGGGTATTTGGACTGATATAAGGTGTACACTAGAATTAGTGACATCATACATCAGGCCAACTTTTCAGTCAGAAAAACACGAAGCCTCATATCATTCTAATTCTGATCACCACCAACTGACTTAGTACCTACAGTTCCCAGTGTTATTTTATGAAGAGTAGCGAGTAAGCGACTCTGTATAACATCAATGATAAAAATGCTTTAGTGAAACTTGCTCTCAATAGAAGTATCAAAAACACAAACGATGACTGTTGCTGTAATGCGATCCCAAAATTATATAGATTTAAACCATTAGTGTGCTTTATCTGAAAACAGACGCCAAAAGTGTAACTGGTGAAGTTCACCATAATGATGGCAATGTGACCAAAATCACATCGGTAAATAACTAACTAAGTGAATAATACATGTGTGGTCCCATGATCCCATTACTAGACAATTACGGAGTAACAAACTTAAAAGCAGATGAATTCAGCCCCAAGTGCACAACGTGACCGGAAAACTTGGAGTGCAGGATAGCGATGTCTTGAGTCGATAGTGTTCTATCCTGGTTTGCCCCACTTACATGACTTTCACTAAAAAAAATAAAAACGCGTCAGGGGGGCGGGTGGGATCTTTCTGCTCAACCGAACACTAGTGTCTCAGTTAATAAGCTTCCGGCTAAACAAAGGACTATAAGAAACCAAGGGGTGCATCTTGAAAGTACTGAAAGTGAATCTTATGGGACGTGTAAACCATGCAATTGATCTACTATGATCAGACCTCGGTGTTTGGAAACAAAGAGTGAATAAACATGAAAAATTCTAACCCCTTCGGTGCTCATGACGGAACGGTTCCGTCATGAGCCACGGTTGAGCTGTGCTCATGACGGAACCGTTCCGTCATGACCACGCCCGCGCAAGAAACCGTCAGCACAGCGGCGGAATTTGCGCAGCATGGAAGGGGTTAATAACCAGAAAGTGTAAAAAAAAAAAATGTAAAAAAAAAAAACATGTTTGAGGCAGATGAGCTGCAGACTACACACTTTTGCATAGATCGCCATCTGGTGTTGGGCCCGGATGTTTGTAGTTTGTTTTTCCTCTTGGAAAGTCTTTGGAAGTCAAGAGGTCAGTGACTCCTCCTTTGGATCGTATTGCGCATGGGCTTCGGCTCCATCCTCAGATTGTTTTTTTCCGCCATTGGGCTCGGATGTGATCTTCGTGCTCCGGTTCCGAACAGCTTCCAGTTCGACTATCGACGCGCAATCCTCACCCAAATCGCTTTAGTGTTTCGATCACGATCTCTTCAATCAACGCGCTTTCTCATCGACGCAAACCTTGGGTTCCAGTAGTCGACGGCGGCCTTCGGGCCTACCCAGGCTCCGGTCCCGGCTCATGGAAAGAACTCCATTCAAAAAGTGCCCTCAATGTGGGTCCAAATTTCCCCACACCGATCTTCATAAGGTATGCAACCTTTGCCTCTCCCCGGAACACGAGGCTAGAGACTGTCCGGCCTGTAAGTCTTTCCGGTCTAAAAAGACTATTCGGGACCGAAGAGCCAGAAGGAACATGGCACACTCCTCTACGTCCATTCCAGTCGACATCTTCGGAGACGACATCGACGATCCGGAACATCATCGTACCGAAGAGGACCTCGTCGGCGCTTCCGAGGCCGACGAGTCAGATATGGAGGACCTCACCCAGGCTCAGAGGGTCGTGAGTACCAACCTACCCCCTCCCACACCCGCGCCGACACCCAAAAAGGCTTCGGTCACGCCTTCGCCTCCGGGCCTAGGCTTTCAGAGACACTGCTTCACACACCCCACCTTCGGGCCCGGTGAAGAAGCCAAGTAAGCCTTCCGGCGGCTCGGGCTCGAGCCAGCCTGCCAGCGGTGCCGAGAAACACACTTCGGCACCGAAAAAGAAGACGGCCTCCACCTCGACACCGAGCTCCGCACCAAAGCCCTCTGGGTCGAAACCCAGCTCTTGGGCACCGACGCCACTTTTGGTGCCGACCAAACACAAGGCCACCGGCACCGACACTTCCAAGCCGAAGCACATCTCGGCGCCGAACAAGAGACCGGAGGGTCCCAAGCCGGGTTCTAAACAAACCGGCACGGAAAAACCTAAAAAATCATCGGCCCTGACGCCTTCGACGCCGACGGACCAAATTACCTCACCAGAGTTATTTACACCGGATCCCTTGCAAAAAACTCTTACCAAGGATCCAAAAACTGGACATTTGACGCTCTCTACTAAGAAGAGACATTTGGAGAAGCCTGCTCCACCTCCTCATTCTCCTACTCCATCTCCAGACGATGATGATCATGGGGACCCATATTATGATACAGGGGATGTGCCACAAGACCCCACCCCTACAGGATCTCCAGATCCATGGGACGATTACCATATACCAGATATCCCCAACGTCCCACAAGACGATATTTACCCCTCTAGACCATCTCCACCTGAAGATTCACTAGGGTTTAACCATCTTCTGCAAAGAGCAGCACATTATCATGGGGTGGACATGCATAATGACCCTGTGGAGGAAGATTTTCTCCTAGACACATTCGATACTACACAGAGGTCCACCTCCATACTGCCCATGCTCAAAGGGGTGGTAAAGCATGCGGCAGAAGTTTTTAAAGACCCAGTGAGAGCCAGGGTCCTTAACCCACGTATCGAAAAGAAGTACAGACCTGCTCCCTCAGATCCCTCTTACATCAGGACCAGCGCCACTAGATTCCTTAGTGGTCTCTACGGCACGTAAAAGGGCAAACTCACAAGCGTTAGGTGATGCACCACCACCTGACAAGGAATCAAAATTGCTAGATGCTTCAGGCAAATGCACAGCATCCCAGGCCGCCAACATATGGCGTATAGCAAACACTCAGGCACTGCTGGCCAGATTTGACACGGCTCATTATGACGAATTAGAGAGCATAATGCAACATCTCCCTGAAACTTATAAAAGTAAAGCCACCGAGTTGATTCAAGAGGGTAAAACAATCACAAACACCTCTATACGTTGTGCCCTAGACGCAGCAGACACAGCCTCCAGGGCCATTAACACCAGCGTCCTTCTCCGTTGTCATGCTTGGTTAAGAGTATCTGGGTTTAAACCAGAAGTACAAGCCTCTATCCTTAACCATCCCTTTTACCAGGAACATCTATTCGGGCAAAAGGTGGATGAGGCCTTAAAAAAGATGAAAAAGGACACGGATACAGCAAAATCCATGGGGGCCTTACAGTCTCACCCGCCCAGACGCTCCTTTCGCTGCTCATCCTTTCGGAGTGCATCCAGAGGCTACTCCTCAGACACAGCGTCCACATCGTACAAGTCCCCTACTCAGACCACCTTTACAAAAGGTTACCAAAGAGGCGGCTACAGGGGTAACAACAACAAGGGCAGAGGCAAAACAATCCATGCCCGTTCTGCCACACCTACTACCCAATGACTCCCCCCCCCCCCCCCCCGATCCCCCAGACCATTCCACTCCAGTCGGGGGCAGACTCACAAATTTCCTTCATGTCTGGGAGACCATCACCTCAGACAAATGGGTGACCCTAATAATTCAGTCAGGATACTGCCTGGAATTAACATCAACCCCCGATCCCCCCCCCCCCCCCCCCCCCCCCCCCCCCAACATTCCACCCAGGCAACGCCCAATGTCGCAAGAACATTCCACATTGCTAAAGCAGGAGGTAATCTCCCTCATACAAAAACACGCAATAGAACACGTTCCTGTCAATCAGCAAAATTTGGGGGTTTACTCCCTATATTTTCTAATACCAAAAAGGGACGAGACTCTACGACCTATTCTAGATCTCCGGCCCTTAAACACATACATACACTCAGACCATTTTCACATGGTAATGCTTCAGCAGGTACTTCCGCTCCTCTCCCAGAACGACTTTCTCACCACACTGGACTTGAAAGACTCATACTTCCACATTCCAGTACATCATGCTCACAGAAAGTACCTCAGATTTGTAGTGGACGGATGACACTACCAATTCAAAGTGCTCCCGTTTGGAGCCCCAACAGCACCACGGGTATTAACCAAGTGCCTAGCAGTGGTGGCAGCACACCTCAGAAAACAGCACATTCACGTCTTCCCATACTTGGGACGATTGGCTGATAAAAGCCACTTCATACAATCAATGTGTACACCACACCGCCACCACAATCCAATTACTTCACCAACTAGGCTTCACGGTGAACCACCAAGTCCCAGCTAACACCATCCCACATAAAACAATACCTCGGTGCCACCATAGACACCTCAAAGCAATAGCCTACCCCAATCCGGCCAGGATTTCACGCATTCAGGCTTTACGACAAAAATTCGTACTTCAACACTCCCTTCCAGCACGAGTGTTTATGCAACTGATAGGGATGATGGCCTCTTGCATTTTCATAGTGCCTCACGCAAGACTCCAGATGCGTCCACTCCAAGAGTGCTTAGCGCGCCAATGGAGCCAGGCCCAGAGGCAACTGACAGATCTGGTGTTGGTAGACTGTCGCACCCATCGCTCTCTGCAGTGGTGGAACACCACAAACCTTTCTAAAGGTCGACCGTTCCTGGACCCGGTTCCCCAAATAATACTATCAACGGACGCATCGCTCTCTGGCTGGGGAGCGCACCTATTACACCTCACAGCGAAGGTATATGGACGCCACAACAAAAGTTACTCCACATCAACCATCTGGAGTTATTGGCGATCCTTCTAGCCCTGAAATCATTTCAGAAACAAATCTCAGCCAAAGCAGTCCTCATTCGCAAAGACAATATGACTGCAATGTACTACATTCAAAAACAGGGGGGGGACACACTCTCCACAGCTCTCTCGGTTAGCACAGAGCATATGGAGATGGGCAATCCCGCAAAACGTCTTTCTCCTGGCACAACACGTCCCAGGCATACAAAACACCATGGCAGATCTGCTCAGCAGACAAACGCAGCAAATGCACGAATGGGAACTGCACCCACAAGTTCTTCACCCATTCTTTCACAAGTGGGGACATCCTCAGATAGACCTCTTCGCCACCCACGAAAAAAAAAATGCCCAAGCTTCGCCGCCAGATACCCACACCCATTGTCCAAAGGCAATGCAATATGGATGAACTGGTCAGGCAAATTTGCATACGCCTTTCCACCTCTCGCGCTGGTTCCGTTAGTGGTAAGGAAGCTACAACAGCACTCCCTCACACTCATTCTGGTAGCTCCAACATGGGCCAGGCAGCCGTGGTACACCACACTACTACAGCTCTCAGTGGTACCACACCAAAAACTGCACCTGTCCCCATGCCTCCTAACCCAGAACCATGGAGAAATCAGGCACCCGGACCCAGCTCAGCTCAACCTTGTCATCTGGCTCCTGAAATCTTAGAATTTGGATACCTTAACCTTCCCCCTGATTGCATGAACATTATCAGGGAAGCCAGACGTCCTACCACTCGAGCATGCTATGCCGAAAAGTGGAAGAGATTTGTTGTTTACTGCCGTAAAAATACAATCAACCCTTTAGATGTATCCATACAGCACATCATATGCTACCTGCTCCATCTACAAAGGTGTAACCTGGCATACTCCTCCATCCGTTTACACCTAGCAGCAATTGCTGCTTACCTGCAAAACAGACCGCATTTATCACTTTTCAGAGTGCCTGCTATTAAAGCTTTCATGGAAGGCCTTAAAAGAGTAATTCCGCCCAGGGCACCACCCTCACCTGTGTGGAATCTAAAAGTAGTTCTTACAAGGCTGATGGGACCGCCTTTCGAACCAATGCATAAATGTGAGCTGCAGTTCCTTACTTGGAAAACAGCTTTTCTCGTAGCTATCACTTCCCTTAGAAGGGTTAGTGAAATACAAGCGTTCACCATACAAGAATCCTTTCTACAGATACATCACAGTAAGGTGATTCTTCGCACAAATCCAAAATTTCTGCCTAAGGTCATTTCCCCCTTCCATCTCAATCAATCGGTGGAATTACCGTTTTTTTTCTCGCAACCTCAATCTGTTGCGGAAAGGGCTCTACATACACTTGATGTTAAAAGGGCTTTACTTTACTACATCCAAAGAACGCAATCTTTCAGAAAGACTAAACAGTTGTTTGTCTCGTTCTCTCCACCACATAAAGGCAACCCCATCTCAAAATCAGGGATAGCTAGGTGGATTGTAAAGTGCATAGGGGCAGCGAGAAAAAAGCCTTCTGCCCCTTGGTTTTCGGAGCATCTAAGATCTCTCAGACAGGAAGTTAGGAGACGGGAGCGGCTCTGGCATTCTAGCTGGGATTGGAGAAACAAGGAAGCCCATAGAATCTTGATGAGGAAGTATAAGCAGGAAGTGATAAGGGCTAAACAGGAATACTTTACGGCCCTTTCCTCCTCTCTTTCCTCTCATAATGAGCTTTTTAGGATAGTGGACTCCCTTATGTCCCTTCAAACTCCGGACCCTGTTACTGCTTCGCAGCAACTCTGTGACAGTATAGCTGTCTTTTTCCAGACAAAGATCTGAAATTTATTCCACCTTGGAGTTGCAGAGGACTTCGACCATTGAGCCCCCGGTATTCAGGGATGTGGCTCATGTTCCCATTGCTCTAATGGATAATCCCTCTCGGGGACATTTGGAATCCTTTCCTCTTCTCTCCTTGCAAGATTTAGAGATCCTCCTGACTAATACCAAGTCTGGTTCACCTCTGGATATTTGTCCCCTTAAGATTCTTAAGCAATGCAGGGAAACCTTCTTGCCTCCCCTTGTTGACATCATGAATAGGGCCATAAGGGAGGGTATCTTCCCTCCTCAATGGAAAAGGGCTGTAGTGAAGCCCCTACTCAAGAAACCATCTCTTGATCCTGGGGTCTTAAAAAACTTCCGCCCCATCTCACTGCTCCCTGCCCCTGCGAAGATGTTAGAAACTCATCTCAATAAACATCTCGCAGCTTTTGTAGAAAGCTCTGGCTGCCTCGATCATTCCCAGCATGGTTTTAGGAGGGAACATAGCACCGAGTCGGCCCTCACCATAGTGCTGGATAATATCCGCACTCGGGTAGATGGGGGTCAGACCGCCCTCCTTACCCTACTGGACCTTACGGCAGCCTTTGATACCCTATCTCCCTCAGTCCTGTCATCTCGTCTGAGGGAGATTGGGGTTAATGGAGCAGCTTTGTGCTTATTGACCTCTTTTCTTGGTCAAAGAGAGCAAAGAGTGAAGTTGGGGGAGTTCCTATCTCCATCCCTGTCTGTGCAATGTGGGGTCCCTCAGGGGTCAGCTTTAAGCCCGACCCTTTTTAACATATATGTAACCCCCCTTGCCAGACTTCTAAGATCTTTTGGGATGGAGGTAGTCTCCTATGCAGATGACACACAGATCCTCGTCTCTCTCTCCCAGTCAGTTATGTCAACTGCCTCCAACTTTAGATCTTGTATGGAGGCTGTAGGACAATGGATGATTCACAACTCACTGAAACTGAATGGGGAGAAGACGGAGGTGATGGTGTTTGGCGGAAAGGAAGAAGTCTGGTCACATGATTGGTGGCCTGATTCATTGGGAATGTGCCCTGACCCCACCTCGTCGGCCAAAAATCTAGGCGTTTTGATCGACCCTACCCTTAACATGTGTCAAGTTAATAGAACGGTCTCTACCTGCTGGGGCATTATATACAGATTGAGAAAAATCAGACACTATCTCTCACAACAGGCAAGGAAACAAGTGGCTGTTGCTCTTATCGGTTCTCGGCTGGACTACTGCAATGCGCTTTATGCGGGACTTAATAGAAGTCTGCTGCAGCGCTTGCAAGTAGCCCAGAACGCAGCAGCTAGGTTTGTCCTTGATTTGCCTAGGTATGCCTCGGCTACCTCTGCCAGAAAATTGTTACACTGGCTGCCTATAGAGGATCGCATACTCTTTAAGACCATGTGTATGACCTACAGGGCTCTGGCTAGGGGTAGCTCTTCTGGTGTGGGTGCTATTCTGTCCCATTATAGCCCCTCCAGGAACTTGCGTTCCTCTAATAAACTTCTCCTACTGGTTCCCCGTATCCGGAATGTGAGATGGGGAGGCAAAGCCTTTTCCTTTCTGGCACCTAAGTGGTGGAATGATCTCCCACTCGAACTTAGGTCTCTTCCCACTTTACAGCTTTTCAGAACTGCCTTGAAAACCCATCTTTTTGTTAAGTCATACTTGTAGTGGTGTTTTGTTTTCTGGTTTTGATCTGTTTGGTAGGCGCCTTGATGCCTTCGGGTTTTAGTTGCGCACTATAAATTTATTTCATTCATTCATTCATTCATTCATTCATTCATTCAAATCTGCTATCACAAAGCAAAAAGAACATTATCTGTTCTACCTAAAGCCCACTCTACAAGAAAGGCTTCTATGGCTTTTCTAGGGAACATACCCTTAGATGACATCTGCAAAGCAGCCACATGGTCAACACCGCACACCTTCACAAAACATTACTGTGTAGATGTGCACTCCAAACAACAAGCTAGTGTGGGCCAGGCTGTACTAAAGACACTGTTTCAAACCACTGCAACGGATACCGGTGGTCTCCGCTAGGGTTGGGTACTGCTATATAATCTATGCACAGAGTATAATCTGCAGCTCATATGCCTCGAACGGAATATGCTACTTACCAGTATGCATCTGTTCTTGGCATGTAGAGCTGCAGATCTATACACGCCCACCCGCCTCCCCGGCTACCTGTATCCGTTCCAGTCTATCTTATTTAGATACAACACACATGGGTTTCTTTACTATCACTACGCTCCATCTTTTCCCTGCTGGCGAAAAACAATCTGAGGATGGAGCCGAAGCCCATGCGCCGTACGGACCGAAGGAGGAGTCACCGAACTCGTGACTTCCAAACATTGCCCAAGAAGAAAAACAAACTGCAAACATCCGGGCCCAACACCATATGGCGATCTATGCACAGTGTATAGATCTGCAGCTCTACATGCCAAGAACAGATGCATACTGGTAAGTAGCATATTCCATCGTGCTCAGAAGGCTGATGGAGCCTCCCTTCCAACCTTTGCATAAATGCGAACTGCAATTCCTCACATGGAAAACAGCTTTCCTTGTAGCCATTTCTTCCCTTAGAAGGGTCAGTGAGATACAAGCACTTACCATACAAGAACCTTTCCTTCAAATGCACCAGAACAAGGTTGTTCTCCGTACCAACCCAAAATTCCTACCTAAAGTCATTTCCCCTTTTCACATAAACCAATCTGTAGAATTACCAGTATTTTTCTCGCAACCTCAGACAGTTGCAGAAAGGGCTCTGCACACGCTAGATGTAAAACGAGCCTTACTTTACTATATCCAAAGAACACAACCTTTCAGAAAGACCAAACAACTGTTTGTCTCTTTCTCTCCACCACCCAAGGGCAACCCCATCTCAAAATCAGGGATAGCTATGTGGATTGTAAAATGCATCCAGATTTGCTACCACAAAGCAAAACGAATGCTTTGCGTTCCCCCTAAAGTCCATTCTACACGGAAGATAGGGGCTACCATGGCTATTCTAGGGAACATCCCATTAGATGATATCTGCAAAGTAGCTACATGGTCAACACCGCACACTTTCACCAAACACTATTGTGTAGATGTGCAAACTAAGCAACAAGCTAGTGTGGTCCAGGCTGTACTAAAAACACTATTTCAAACCACTGCAACAAATACCGGTAGTCGCCGCTAAGGTTGGGAACTGCTATATAGTCTATGCAAAAGTGTGTAATCTGCAGCTCATATGGCTCGAACGGAATATGCTACTTACCAGTATGCATCTGTTCTTGGCATGTAGAGCTGCAGATCTACACACGCCCACCCGCCTCTCCGGCTACCTGAATCTGTTCCAGTTTATCTTATTTAGACACAACACACATGGGTGTTCGAGGCATGTGGGCTGCTGAATTCATATCTGTGCATAGATCGCCGCCTAGTGTTGCGTCCGGATGATTGCACATTGTTGTCCTGGAAGAGTCTTCGAAGTATCACGAGATAGGTGGCTCCTCCCCTGGACTACAGTGCGCATTGGGCATCCTCTCCATCCTCAGATTGTTTTTTTTTTTCCGCCATTGGGTTCGGATGTGCTTATCTTAGCTCAAGTTAGGAAAACTTTATTTAAGGCCAAAAGCCTTTAGGTATCGTCGGTATTGTTTGCGTTCGGTATCGACAAACTATTAGACTTGTTCTCGGATTTATTCAAACTTCTCGGACCTAGTTTCGGTCCGAACATCGATCGACGTTCGAGGATGGAATCGAGGACTCCCTTCAAGAGATGTCCTTTATGTCATGCGAAATATCCACACATCGATGTCACCGGATCATGATGAGTCAAGGTGTATGGCCTGCGCCCGGTTCCGACGGAATCGACGGGCGGCAAGATTGGAGGCCAAACAATCGGCGCCTAACCCGGTTAACATATTCAGCACCGAGGATGAAGAAGTCGAAGAGATAGACTCGAGCCATGCTTCGGAGCATGAATCCCAATCGGACGACGATGATGAGGTGATCTTCGAGGACGAAGACGTCGTCGACGAGGTAGGAGACGACGATGAGGCCCTTGGGGCCGAGGAAGATAGCTCGGGCGAGGAGCTAGGTCCATCCGTCGATGCGGAGGGCGAAGGACACAGTCTTGATAAGGCTCAGGTCGAGGGATCGCCTGCGGGCCTTACCCAAGATCAGTCGGATCGTTCTACAGCCCCGCCTGAAGGCCCGGCTTCGAACATTTCAAAAGAGCCAACACTATCAAAAAAGACTGGATTCGATTCAGTGAAAGCGAAACCAAAACCAGCACCGGTCAAATCGAAACCGAAAGTGCAACTCGTTCAGGTCGGATCGAAGCCCTACAATCCGTCGACACTGTGAGAAAGTGGGTTTCTGTTGCAGTAACCCCCCCTTTTTTTTTTTGCCTAATAGCTGATGCACTTTCCCTTGTTGTGCCCTGGGCTCCTGCCAATCAGGTGCCCAGGGCCTATGTTCCTTCCTTAAAACACACAAACTCCCAATTGGCAAACCCTGGCCACATGTCAGCCCCTGGTAAATGGTACCCTAGGTACCCAGGGCCTTGTGACCAGGGAAGGCCTCTAAGGGCTGCAGCACTCATTGTGCCACCCTTAGAGGCCCTGTACCCTTACACACACACACTGCCTTTGCAGGCTGAGTGTCTGGGTGCAGGACAAAACAAAGAGTCGACATGGCACACATCTCTGTGTGCCATGCCCATTACCTATACTGCCAAGGCATATGTCAGCCACCCCTCTGGCTGGGTGCCTTATGCCTATGGTGTGGGCACAGGAGCAGGAGCCCTGTGCCCCTACAGTACCCAGGTCCATTCCTGGGCACTGTAAGTACAGTGCTGCCTTTTACAAGTACATGGTGCTGAGAGCTCGTCAAACACGAACTCCACAGCACCATAAGGGCAACACTGAAGACTGGGAAGTTTGGTATCAAACTTCTCAGCACATTAAACCCACACTGATGCCAGTGTGGGACTTAATGTACTAAGCACCCCAGAGGGCATCTTAGAGATGCCCCCTTACAGCTAACCTACAATCCACGTCTGCTCTGAGGCTGCCCAGGCTGCCACACAGCAGACACGTTGCTGGACCCCTGGGTGGGAGAGCCCCTGCTCTCCCGGGCCTGCAACAATGCACATCCTGGGTGAGGTGAGAAATCTCCTCCCCCAGGATGAGCAAAGGGAAGCTTCAAAGGCATGCCGCCAGTTGGAGTTTCCCCAGGCCACTGCAACCCCCCACTCTGGCAGGAAGCTTGGCCGGAAACCCCATACAAGGACAGGGGATGTGCCAGCCTGCCCACCCCACCCCTCAGGTGGGGGAGGCGAGGTGAAGCACATCTCCGGGCTCTCGCCATCTTGAAGATGGGAGGCCCTACCCTATCAGGATTAGGCTACTGCCCCCCTCCCACAGGAGAGAGGCAGGATAGGGGGTGTACCCACCCCAGGACAAGGACCCATTGGTCCCTGGCCTTCACCTACCTGTAACGCCCCTAAATCTAGTATTTAGGGGCCCCCTGAACCTTCCTTCCCCAGATTCCAGATAGAAACCTACAAGAAGAGCAAGAAGAAAAAAGACCTGCCCTGCAGCTGCTAAAAAGAGGAAGACACCAACTGCTTTGGCCCCAGCCCTACCGGCCTGTCGACCCTCGAACCTGCTCCTGCTCCAGCGCGGCATCTCTTGTGGCCAGCAACCTCAAAAACCCCGGAGGACCTGGCTACCTTTGACCTCTGATTCCCTGGGACTCCCATGAGTAGAGGCTCTACTCGAGAAACCTATTCCTAACTCCTGGCAGCAGCCCGGAACCGCGGACCCAACACACTCTGCACCAGCCAAGCCTGGCCAGTGCCGGAGTGGACAAAGACCCTGAGGACGACCCCACGGCGACTGAGACCCCGAGTCCGGCACCCAAGGACCCCCCTCGACATCCTGGACGAAGCCTGCAGCCTCAGAACCGAGTGCCACCCCAGCCGCGATCAACCAGAGGGTAAGATTCCCGACGTCAAAAGGCACCCCTGCACCCGGCGCCCTGCGGCCCCCTGTGCCCAATCCCGGGGTACCCACCTAACCTACAACTACCCAACTTACCCCTCGAAGTGGTGGTGGCACCGGAAACATCCTCGTCCCCGAGCCTGCAGCCTTTTTCCAAACCGGAACATTCCCATTGACTTCCATTGAGCGCCCGAAGGCTCAAAAGCACCCTGCACCCAGCCGCCCGAGTGGCCCTGGCAGTGCACTCTCTACACTAACTTACTTCCCCACTTGCCCTGAGTAAGTGACCAGGAGCCCAGCTCCCACAGACGCGTGGCTTGCCAGACAGCAGCCACCAACCAAGGCCCCCCTATCCCTCATAGGATAACATTGGGCCTAACTCACTCTGCACCCGGCCGTCCTGAAACCGCTGAGGGTGAACCAACTGTACCTACCTGACACTGGGGGACCCCTGAGTCTATGCCCGGAATTTCAACTCTGCCAGTCGAGTACTTACCCTTAAACCGCTAACTTCATTTTTCTCATAGGGTAACATTGACTGGCTTTTTCTTGAAAAATCTTCTAAGTGTGAACTTTTCAAAACTGCAAATATTCACTAAAAATCAGCCAAGTGACAAAAACGAATTTACTCACCTGCTCTTAGGTGAGCTCCCAGTGCTGGATCTTGGTGCCCAGCCCTGACTCTGAAAAGTGTTCACAACTATACTTACTTCTAACTCATTTTTCTCCCATAGGAAACCATTGTCTGCTTTTCTGTGAAATTTCTTCTAAGTGTCTACTTTTGCAAATTTGAAATATTCTTTTAAAATCGTACCATTTCTGCAAACGAAATTACTTACCTGCTTTTGATAAGGACCCCAGTCCTGGGTCTAGGCACCCAGTCCTGGATTACTAAAGTAACGATAAAGTACTCTACCTGCAATTTGAATTTCTTGCCATAGAGATCCATTGAATGTTTTCTGTGAAATATTTTCTAAGTGCTAACTTTTGAAATAGCTAAATATTATTTAAAAATCATTACAGTTATTAAGTCGACTTTCATCACTTGATTCTGAATACTGACCCCAGGCTGGTTCTAGGATCCAGACCTGGAATTCCAAAAGTAGTCTAAAAAGTAATTTATCACAAATAACCTGAATTTACCATTGAGCTCAATGCATTGTATGTTTAGGAAATAGGATTGTTTATTGCAACCAACTGTGACTGTTTACACAAATTTATTGCTTGAAACAAAAGTATTTATATTCAACCTCTCATTCTGAGAAAGTATATTTTTACCCCCTTTGTGGTTCTAAAAATAAAACAAGCATATATTTTATATATACAAATCATTGGCCTAGAGTTCAGTTATTGAGTGTGTGAAACCATTTGCTGACTGAGTGTGTACAATAAATGCTTTACACTGTCCTCTGGTACTGCCTTACTGCTCGACCAAGCTACCACTTTTTGAGAGTAAGGTCATACCTAACTTTGACCTCTATCAGCCTCTGGGGGACTGTGGACTCTGTACACCCTGTACCTATTAGGGAACAGTATATACAGAGCCACTTTCTCACATTGGTGGATCAGCGGTGGGATACAAACTTGCATTTGTTGGACTACTTGGTTACCATCTGATCACACGACAGAACTCTTAAAAATTGCCTTTAGAATTCTGATTGGTTTTTCCAAAATTACTAAAAGTCTTGCTAGGGCCTTGCTTAAGTCCCATTAGAATTTTAGAAAAATAAAAGTCACTATAGTCAGGGTAGAGGGTTAGAACTGTCAGGTTAGAATGTCTCAAACAAACCCAGCTATTAGTGATAATAATAACATGGACCTGGTGGAGGAGCTCGACCTCACACCTTACTTACACTTGTCTTTCAAGGAATTGAGGTCCTTATGTAAACTCAAAAATTTACAAATGGGTCAGCATCCAACCAAACAAGGGCTCCAGGAGCTCCTGGCTGAGTATGCTAAAGACCACCCATCTGAACATGGTGATGGCCAGTCAGATGAGGAAAGGGAAACAGGGGAGGAGGACAGCAACCTCCCCATACTATTCCCTAGGGAGGAGATGGCACCCATACCCTCCAACTCAAGACATAGCATCTGGGCACCTAGAGACCACACAGGTGGCTCTGGTCCCAGAGACAACACTGGGGGTCCCCCCAGTGAAGAGGACAGCCTTATGAGGCTGGCCAAAAGAATAGATCTAGAGTCCAGGCTCCTGGCTCTAGAAAAGGAAAGGAGAGAGATGGGTTTAGCACCCATCAATGGTGGCAGCAATAATAAAAACAAGGATAGGGAGGAAACTTCTGACCTTAAAATCCCCAAAGGGATTGTCCCTAAATTTGAGGAAGGTGATGATATCACCAAATGGTTCACAGCCTTTGAGAGGGCTTGTGATATCAGGAAAGTAAAGAAACCTCTCTGGGGGGCACTCCTGTGGGAACTGTTCTCTGGTAACTGCAGGGACAGGCTTCTGACTCTCTCTGGGCCAGAAGCAGGATCCTATGACCTCATGAAGAAAGCTCTGATTGAGGGATTTGGATTCACCACTGAGGAGTATAGAATTAGATTCAGGGGGGCTCACAAAACCCAGACCCAGTCCTGGATTGATTTTGTAGATTTCTCAGTGAAGACACTGGATGGTTGGTTAGCTGGACATGGTGTGCAGGATTTTACTGGATTGTACAATTTATTCATGAAGGAACATATTTTGAGTAACTGCACAAATGAAAAGTTGCATCAGCATTTGGTAGACCTAGGTCTAAAATCCCCCCAAGAATTGGGAAAAAGAGCAGACCACTGGGTCAAGACTAGGGTGACTAGGACGTTCACTGGGAGGGACCAGAACCAAGGGGTCCCAAAACCTCCCCAGAAGAAAGAGAGTGAACCCCTTGTGGATAAAAGAAAGGAGTCCCAGGTAGCCCCCCAAAAACCTGACCAGGAGGGTGGGCCCAAAGACACCTCACAAACTAAACCAGGGTACCAAGGTAAGAATTGGGATCCCAACAGAATATGGTGTTTCAACTGTCAGAAGGCTGGACACCACACCCAGGACTCTAGCTGTCCTAAAAATAAGGTTCCTAGTACAGCTCCAGGGGTGACTAGTGTAGCCCCGGGGGTTGCCAGTGTAGCTTGGGAGGGAGGGTCCCCAGATGAGGAAGTCCTCCTAGCTTTCAACTGGGGAATGGGCCCAAGAAGCAAGCTGGAGATCCCAGAAGGAAGTAGACACTTCCACCACCTACTGGTGAATGGAATCCCAGCCACTGCCCTGAGAGATACCTGTGCCAGTCACACTGTGGTACATGACAGGTTGGTATTCCCACACCAATATGTCTCAGGGGAAACAAGAAGGGTAAGAACTGTCCCAGGGGGAGTCACTGTTAGGCCTGTGGCTATAGTGCCCCTAGCCACAGCTGGGTCCCTTAGATGGAGGAAAGTGATAGTCAGTAAAAACCTCCCCCTTGATTGTCTCTTGGGGAATGATCACTTAGATGTGGAACTGAGCCAAAGAGAGGTGCTGGCCCAATGCCAGGCCTCGCCCAAAGAACCTGTGGGGGCTCAACCTGCAGTCAGTGCAGCTGAGTCCCAAAAGAGTGAGAAGAAACAGGGTAGGAAAGGTGGGCAACTGTTAGCCACAGTTCCAGAGAGCCAGGGAGATTCTATCCCAGTAAGGGAAAACTCCCACAATGGCACTGGTAAAGCCCCCCCTAGCCAACAGCAAGACCTGACTAGTCAGGCAACTGTCCAGCCTGAATTAGTGGCTCCTCAGGTGGCAGAACAAGGGGTAGAGGAGGGGTGTTCCCTACCAAGAGTAGGGACCCCCTATCCTCAAACAGACCAACAGCCAGGACCCAAAGAGAACTATAAACTAGCCCCCTCACTTGCCAGTCAGGAGCTAAAGGTATGGTACTGGGCACTGACAGCTGTCAGCAGCCTCTGCTGGGTGTTAGCCTTCATGGCAGCCCTATCCTTGGCATGGTGGCCTAACCCCCTGCCAAATAGCAAGTCAGGCCCCCTGACCTTATTGGTCATGGTGGGGTTGCTCAAGCTGTGGGTAGCCTCTGTGGGTAAGCTGGGCCTAGCCCTGGCTAGGTTAGAAACTACCGAGGTATACACCTCTAAACCCAAAATAGAAAGATGGGACCAGGACAGTAAAAGACAAGGAGAGGAGCCTTGGGAGTTAGGTCCTGAAACTAATAAGACAGGCCAGCTCCCCAAAGGGACTGACCTAGGCAGAAGGATGTAAGGCAGAGTAGGCCCTGCAACTTTCAAACCACTTCCCCAACTCTTCCTCGCCTGAAAGACTAGGTAGACTCTCCCAGCTTTGGCAGAAGTCTCCTGGCCTTTGGGCTGGGGGGGGCTTGTGTGAGAAAGTGGGTTTCTGTTGCAGTAACCCCCCCTTTTTTTTTTTTGCCTAATAGCTGATGCACTTTCCCTTGTTGTGCCCTGGGCTCCTGCCAATCAGGTGCCCAGGGCCTATGTTCCTTCCTTAAAACACACAAACTCCCAATTGGCAAACCCTGGCCACATGTCAGCCCCTGGTAAATGGTACCCTAGGTACCCAGGGCCTTGTGACCAGGGAAGGCCTCTAAGGGCTGCAGCACTCATTGTGCCACCCTTAGAGGCCCTGTACCCTTACACACACACACTGCCTTTGCAGGCTGAGTGTCTGGGTGCAGGACAAAACAAAGAGTCGACATGGCACACATCTCTGTGTGCCATGCCCATTACCTATACTGCCAAGGCATATGTCAGCCACCCCTCTGGCTGGGTGCCTTATGCCTATGGTGTGGGCACAGGAGCAGGAGCCCTGTGCCCCTACAGTACCCAGGTCCATTCCTGGGCACTGTAAGTACAGTGCTGCCTTTTACAAGTACATGGTGCTGAGAGCTCGTCAAACACGAACTCCACAGCACC
The DNA here is from genome assembly GCF_964204655.1 of Triturus cristatus. Lineage (NCBI taxonomy): Eukaryota > Metazoa > Chordata > Amphibia > Caudata > Salamandridae > Triturus > Triturus cristatus. Next base: position 431,373,906 of record NC_140593.1, read on the forward strand.
ATAAGGGCAACACTGAAGACTGGGAAGTTTGGTATCAAACTTCTCAGCACATTAAACCCACACTGATGCCAGTGTGGGATTTAATGTACTAAGCACCCCAGAGGGCATCTTAGAGATGCCCCCTTACAGCTAACCTACAATCCACGTCTGCTCTGAGGCTGCCCAGGCTGCCACACAGCAGACACGTTGCTGGACCCCTGGGTGGGAGAGCCCCTGCTCTCCCGGGCCTGCAACAATGCACATCCTGGGTGAGGTGAGAAATCTCCTCCCCCAGGATGAGCAAAGGGAAGCTTCAAAGGCATGCCGCCAGTTGGAGTTTCCCCAGGCCACTGCAACCCCCCACTCTGGCAGGAAGCTTGGCCGGAAACCCCATACAAGGACAGGGGATGTGCCAGCCTGCCCACCCCACCCCTCAGGTGGGGGAGGCGAGGTGAAGCACATCTCCGGGCTCTCGCCATCTTGAAGATGGGAGGCCCTACCCTATCAGGATTAGGCTACTGCCCCCCTCCCACAGGAGAGAGGCAGGATAGGGGGTGTACCCACCCCAGGACAAGGACCCATTGGTCCCTGGCCTTCACCTACCTGTAACGCCCCTAAATCTAGTATTTAGGGGCCCCCTGAACCTTCCTTCCCCAGATTCCAGATAGAAACCTACAAGAAGAGCAAGAAGAAAAAAGACCTGCCCTGCAGCTGCTAAAAAGAGGAAGACACCAACTGCTTTGGCCCCAGCCCTACCGGCCTGTCGACCCTCGAACCTGCTCCTGCTCCAGCGCGGCATCTCTTGTGGCCAGCAACCTCAAAAACCCCGGAGGACCTGGCTACCTTTGACCTCTGATTCCCTGGGACTCCCATGAGTAGAGGCTCTACTCGAGAAACCTATTCCTAACTCCTGGCAGCAGCCCGGAACCGCGGACCCAACACACTCTGCACCAGCCAAGCCTGGCCAGTGCCGGAGTGGACAAAGACCCTGAGGACGACCCCACGGCGACTGAGACCCCGAGTCCGGCACCCAAGGACCCCCCTCGACATCCTGGACGAAGCCTGCAGCCTCAGAACCGAGTGCCACCCCAGCCGCGATCAACCAGAGGGTAAGATTCCCGACGTCAAAAGGCACCCCTGCACCCGGCGCCCTGCGGCCCCCTGTGCCCAATCCCGGGGTACCCACCTAACCTACAACTACCCAACTTACCCCTCGAAGTGGTGGTGGCACCGGAAACATCCTCGTCCCCGAGCCTGCAGCCTTTTTCCAAACCGGAACATTCCCATTGACTTCCATTGAGCGCCCGAAGGCTCAAAAGCACCCTGCACCCAGCCGCCCGAGTGGCCCTGGCAGTGCACTCTCTACACTAACTTACTTCCCCACTTGCCCTGAGTAAGTGACCAGGAGCCCAGCTCCCACAGACGCGTGGCTTGCCAGACAGCAGCCACCAACCAAGGCCCCCCTATCCCTCATAGGATAACATTGGGCCTAACTCACTCTGCACCCGGCCGTCCTGAAACCGCTGAGGGTGAACCAACTGTACCTACCTGACACTGGGGGACCCCTGAGTCTATGCCCGGAATTTCAACTCTGCCAGTCGAGTACTTACCCTTAAACCGCTAACTTCATTTTTCTCATAGGGTAACATTGACTGGCTTTTTCTTGAAAAATCTTCTAAGTGTGAACTTTTCAAAACTGCAAATATTCACTAAAAATCAGCCAAGTGACAAAAACGAATTTACTCACCTGCTCTTAGGTGAGCTCCCAGTGCTGGATCTTGGTGCCCAGCCCTGACTCTGAAAAGTGTTCACAACTATACTTACTTCTAACTCATTTTTCTCCCATAGGAAACCATTGTCTGCTTTTCTGTGAAATTTCTTCTAAGTGTCTACTTTTGCAAATTTGAAATATTCTTTTAAAATCGTACCATTTCTGCAAACGAAATTACTTACCTGCTTTTGATAAGGACCCCAGTCCTGGGTCTAGGCACCCAGTCCTGGATTACTAAAGTAACGATAAAGTACTCTACCTGCAATTTGAATTTCTTGCCATAGAGATCCATTGAATGTTTTCTGTGAAATATTTTCTAAGTGCTAACTTTTGAAATAGCTAAATATTATTTAAAAATCATTACAGTTATTAAGTCGACTTTCATCACTTGATTCTGAATACTGACCCCAGGCTGGTTCTAGGATCCAGACCTGGAATTCCAAAAGTAGTCTAAAAAGTAATTTATCACAAATAACCTGAATTTACCATTGAGCTCAATGCATTGTATGTTTAGGAAATAGGATTGTTTATTGCAACCAACTGTGACTGTTTACACAAATTTATTGCTTGAAACAAAAGTATTTATATTCAACCTCTCATTCTGAGAAAGTATATTTTTACCCCCTTTGTGGTTCTAAAAATAAAACAAGCATATATTTTATATATACAAATCATTGGCCTAGAGTTCAGTTATTGAGTGTGTGAAACCATTTGCTGACTGAGTGTGTACAATAAATGCTTTACACTGTCCTCTGGTACTGCCTTACTGCTCGACCAAGCTACCACTTTTTGAGAGTAAGGTCATACCTAACTTTGACCTCTATCAGCCTCTGGGGGACTGTGGACTCTGTACACCCTGTACCTATTAGGGAACAGTATATACAGAGCCACTTTCTCACAGACACAGAAAAGGGACATCGGAGCCGAACAAAGAAAGAAGGACTTCGGTACCGAGAAACCAAAAAAGGGCTTCGGCACCGAGACACAGAAGAAGGCCCTTGGTCCTGAGAAGATGCAACGGCCTATGGGACCGAAGGTTGGAGCACCGACCACCAAGGTCTCGGTGGTCGATCCGACTACGTCAACACCGAAGAGTGCGGCGACTGCCAAAATATCGAATCAACAAGGCCTCAAACCCGAAGGCTGGGAAGAAACCGGAGACCGCGTCAAGGCCTGTCTTCAAAGAGCCTGTCGGTTCCAAAGCACCGTCTGCATTCACGCTGCAACAGGTGTCGGAGTCCCTACAGCGCATCAGGGAACGGGCAACACTCGAACCAAAAACGGGTCCCGAACCCCAGAAAGTCGCCAAAGCTCACTCGGCGCCGGCACCGATCAAGTTTGGATTGCCGCCACCGGGGGCACCGAAGATGTTCGAACTTAGGAGGAGCCTCGAACAACCGCGAACAGTGTCCACAGAAAGAACCGATGTCGAGGACTCGCAGGACCAGTTTATCGACGCCGACACTGGTAGGCTGTTGTTCCGCAAGCGGGGAATTGTTCCAGAGAAGGCTTTGGACTCCTACAAGATTCCACTAAAAAGGAAACTGGCATCAGGTTCGACGCCAGTGCTTGTAGAAACATTCCACACCCATCCTCAGGAACCACCATCCTTTTCTCCTACACACTCGGAACAGGATGCAGGAGAGGGCTATATTGGGGATGATACCACTTATCCTGTGGATAATGACCCTGATGACCAACAGTAAGACCAAGATCAGGCATGGGGAGACCCTACTGACCAAGGTGACCCACAAGATGCTCCTGACACTCATCTTTATAATGTCAAACATCTCCCACTGAAGATACTGCTGCTTTTAACGCCCTCATTGAAAGGGCAGCTGCCAATCACGGAGTGGAACTCCATTCTGACTCTGTGGAGGAGGATTTCTTGGTGGACACGTTCTCCACATCAGAACGAACGGTCAAGACTCTACCAATGTTGAAAGGGGTTCTTAAACATGCAAAGGACATCTTTAAGGAGACCACCAGGGCACGGGTATTGAACCAGAGAATAGAGAAGAAATACAAACCTGCACCCGGAGACCCAATGTACATTAAGGGTCAATTGCCGTTTGACTCCATGGTAGTTTCTAATGCTCGCAAGAGAGCTAACTCGCAGACTACAGGTGATGCTCCTCCTCCAGACAAGGAGTCCAAAGTGCTAGAAACATCAGGCAAAAGGTTAGCAGCACAAGCAGCTAACATCTGGCGCATTGCCAACACTCAGGCACTCCTGGCCCGATACGACCGGTCACACTACGATACACTAGAAACACTGCTAGAACACCTACCAAATGAATACAAAGATGGAGCGGAGCTCCTCATCAGAGAGGGACAACTCATTACAAATGCATCCATCAAATGCACACTGGATGCAGCTGACACTGCAGCAAGGGCAATCAACCCTAGTGTGATGATGAGGAGGCACGCATGACTGAGAATATCAGACTTCAAACCTGAGATTCAAAATAAAATATTGAATCAACCAGTCAACCCAGACTTTTTACGTCACAACACAAGGGCAACGCCATTTTCAAAGCAGGGATAGCCAGATGGATCGTTAAATGTATTCAAATTTGCTATGAAAAAGCTAAACGCACATTAACGATTCATCCCAGAGCCCACTCAACACGAAAGTTAGGGGCGTCCATGGCTTTCCTAGGGAATATTCCTTTAGAGGAAATATGTAGAGCAGCCACATGGTCCACTATACATACATTTACAAAACACTACTGTGTAGATGTACATTCAAAACAGCAGGCCGCTGTAGGACAGGCTGTTCTCAAGACCCTTTTTCAGACTGCTGCAGCTGGCACGGGCTGCCGCCGCTAATAGAGGGATTGCTATATAATCTATGCACAGATATGAATTCAGCAGCCCACATGCCTCGAACTGAATATGCTACTTACCAGTATGCATCTGTTCTTGGCATGTAGGGCTGCTGACATTCATATCGCCCACCCTCCTCCCCGGCGCCTGTAGCGGCTGCAGCACTCAGAATTACTGTATAGCATGGTCATCACTTACAGTATCTACTCCATCACTGCCACAATGGTGAAAAACAATCTGAGGATGGAGAGGATGCCCATGCACACTGTAGTCCAGGGGAGGAGCCACCTATCTCGTGATACTTCGAAGACTCTTCCAGGACAACAATGTGCAATCATCCGGACCCAACACTAGGCGGCGATCTATGCACAGATATGAATGTCAGCAGCCCTACATGCCAAGAACAGATGCATACTGGTAAGTAGCATATTCATTCTTCACTGTTGTTACTACGCTCCATCTTTCCCTGCTGGCGAAAAACAATCTGAGGATGGAGCCGAAGCCCATGCGCAATACGATCCAAAGGAGGAGTCACCGACCTCGTGACTTCCAAAGACTTTCCAAGAGGAAAAACAAACTGCAAACATCCGGGCCCAACACCAGATGGCGATTTAGGCGAAAGTGTGTAGATCTGCAGCTCTACATGCCAAGAACAGATGCATACTGGTAAGTAGCATATTCCTTCTGTGGCAGACATGACAAGGCGTAGAAACAGATTTTATGTAACGACAGTGGCCATCTTAGAACATGTGGTTAGTAGGAAAAAACATTGACTGTGTGAAGACAACCTTATGTAATGAATGTGTGAAGTACCCCAGTGAGGTTAAAGAGAACGGCTGAGTTCCATCTGTCATTTAAGTCATTTGGCCTAAGTATGTCCAATCTTTTTATCCAATAATTCTCTCTTAGAAGGAGACTTTTGTGGAAGTCTATACCTTTCCTTTCGTTGACCACTTCTAGGGCCATGAATTTCAATTGGCAAATGTTATGACTAAGTTCCAAAAATAAATGGGCAGCAATCACAGATTTAAAAATTTTTGTTTGTATATTGCCAATATGTTCATTGAACCCGTTTTTCATTCTTTCAGTCTTTCTAATATATGCCATTCCACATGAGCATTTCAGGAGGTATTCTACATTCCTAGAGTCTCATTTAGACGCGACTTTGATGGCTTATTTTCTTTCCTTCCATAGGATGGTTAATTGATGAGCCTTTAATAATGCAGCTACAATTGTTGCAATTAAAAGAGGGACAGTCCCTTTGCATGTCTTATTCGACACGGGTTGTTCCGAAAAATTCCCATTAAAATTAGGTTCAATTGTGAGCATCTGCCAATGCTTTAAAATTGAGTTTTTAAACTCTGTGCTCATGGTTGAAAATTTAGAAATTGGAACCTTTCTTTTGTTTTGCTTTTAATCCCTTCTAGGACCTAGCAATTCTTGTAATGTCTTTGTGACACATTGTGCCTTTGCTTCATCTTAAATCTTTGTAGGATATCCTCTGGTTTTGAATTGATCAATCATGTTTCCGAATTGCTAATCTAAAGTCCCAGGATTAGACACTGTTCTTTTCACCCTTAATAGTTATGGATATGGTAGGTGATTTTTCAGACTGCTTTGATGGAAGCTGTTATAATGCAGTAAATTATTACGGTCTGTTTCTTTCCTGTATATATTTGCTTCTAACTTGTTCAGCTTACGAACATCCAAGAATGCGATACAAGTATCACTGATGTCATAAGCAAATTGTAGTCTCTCATTTACTTTGTTGAGTTCAGTCAATGCCATGATTAGTTCCTCCTTTGACTCGTTCCATAAAGTGAAGATGTCATAGATCTACGAACAAAATGGCGTTGGTTTTCCAAGTGTCTTTATTTAGGGTGTGGCCCATTTCAAATTTGTTCAAGAACCCTTTAGCATATGCATGTGCTGATCAGTTGTCCATCGATGTTCCTGTTAGTTGTAAGTAAAATAGTTCATCCCAACTGAAATCTTTTGTATAGCGTGAAATATGTAAGAGTTCCATCAAAAATACTTAAAGATCGTTATCTAAATCCAAATTCATTAAGAAGTATTCAATAGCTCCCTTGCCCGAATCTTGGGTAATTGAAGTGTAAAGAGATGTTCGAGGCATATAAGAGATTTCACATTGATGGTGTACAATAGAATCTGATCTTCAGTGTCCACGGTAATCCGATCGATTTCTAATAGTTTGTGTCTTTAATGTACATAAGGTTGTAGATGTTTGTCCAAATATTTTCCCACAGGTTCATACAGAGGCAGAGTGTTTACATTTGTATGTGCTTTTGGTAACATGTATAGAGTGGGACTCTTGGGATTATCTTGAGTCAGAAATAGTCTAACTTCTTCTCTGATGATGCCATTGTTAACGGCTCTATCCAAGATATTCTATATTAGCAAAGATTGTGGTCGGATTTTGGTTCAATCTAGAGTACGCGTGGATGTCAGACACATGTTCAACCACGCTGCGCTGGTAAAATGAGGTATCCATGATTACAAATGTTCCCCCTTTGTCTGCTTTGTGGCAAGTTATATCAGGATTGCGTGCAATGTTCTCTAAAATTAACATATACTCTTTAGGGAGGTTACAGTGTTTGGATTTCTGATGGTAATTCAAATGTTGAATGTCTTGTTTCACTAGAGCTTCAAAGGAATCTAAAGTTTTGTGGCTGACAGGAGCCATAAGTGTACTTACCATATTTTCTTTATCTCTTGATTGATCACTTAAATGTTTTCAAAGAAATTCCTTAAATGCAAGTTACGCATGAATTTGAACGGACTAATTTCTATCTCCAAACTAGTGGTGTAATGGGTAGGGACAAAAGAAGTCCCTTTTTGTAAGGTTTTTATTTCAACCAGATTAAATTGATGTGTTGAAATGTTGATTACTAAGTTATTTTCTTGCTTTTGTCTCTCTTGGTGGACTTTGGGACAGTTTTTATTTATGGATTTTCCATTTCCCCTCTGGGTTCATCCTTGGCCATTGAACCGCTCCCTTAAAAATCCGCCCCAATTGTGAGAAAGTGCCATCTTTCTTGCATGGTATGCCCCCACTTTTTGCTAAATTGCTGAATGTACTTCGATTGAGTGTACCCTGGGTTCCTGCCAATCAGGTGCCCAGGGCCTATGTTCCTTCCTTAAACCACCCAAACTCCAAATTGGCAAACCCTAGCCACATATCAGCCCCTAGTAAATGGTACCCTAGGTACCCAGGGCCTTGTGACCAGGGAAGGCCTCTAAGGGCTGCAGCACTCATTGTGCCACCCTCAGAGACCCTGTACCCTTACACACACACACTGCCCTTGCAGGCTGAGTGTCTGGGTGCAGGACAAAACAAAGAGTCGACATGGCACACATCACTGTGTACCATGCCCATCACCTACACTGCCAAGGCATATGTCAGCCACCCCTCTAGCTGGGTGCATTACGCCTATGGTGTGGGCACAGGAGCAGGAGCCCTGTGCCCCTACAGTACCCGGGTCCATTCCTGGGCACTGTAAGTGCAGTGCTGTCTTTTAAGAATACATGGTGCTGAGAGCTTGTCAAACACGAGCTCCACAGCACCATATTGGCAACACTGAAGCCTGGGAAGTTTGGTATCAAACTTCTCAGCACATTGAACCCACACTGATGCCAGTGTAGGATTTAATGTACTAAGCACCCCAGAGGGCATCTTAGAAGATGCCCCCTTACAGCTAACTTGCAATCCACGTCTGCTCTGAGGCTGCCCAGGCTGCCACACAGCAGACACGTTGCTGGACCCCTGGGTGGGAGAGCCCCTGCTCTCCCGGGCCTGCAACAATGCACATCCTGGGTGAGGTGAGAAATCTCCTCCCCCAGGATGAGCAAAGGGAAGCTTCAAAGGCATGCCGCCAGTTGGAGTTTCCCCAGGCCACTGCAACCCCCCACTCTGGCGGGAAGCTTGGCCGGAAACCCCATACAAGGACAGGGGATGTGCCAGCCTGCCCACCCCACCCCTCAGGTGGGGGAGGCGAGGTGAAGCACATCTCCGGGCTCTCGCCATCTTGAAGATGGGAGGCCCTACCCTATCAGGATTAGGCTACTGCCCCCCTCCCACAGGAGAGAGGCAGGATAGGGGGTGTACCCACCCCAGGACAAGGACCCATTGGTCCCTGGCCTTCACCTACCTGTAACGCCCCTAAATCTAGTATTTAGGGGCCCCCTGAACCTTCCTTCCTTAGATTCCAGATAGAAAAACGACAAGAAGAGCAAGAAGAACAAAGACCTGCCCTGCAGCTGCTAAAAAGAGAAGAAGACACCAACTGCTTTGGCCCCATCCCTACCGGCCTGTCGACTCTCGAACCTGCACCAGCGCGGCATCCCACGTGGCCAGCAACCTCACCAACCCCGGAGGACCTGGCTACCTTTTAGCTCTAAGCCCCTGGGACTCCCACGAGTAGAGGCTCTACTCAAGAAACCTACTTGCTATCCCTGGCACCAGCCCGGGACCGCGGACCCAACACACTCTGCACCAGCCAAGCCTGGCCAGTGCCGGAGTGGACAAAGACCCAGAGGACGACCCCACGGCGACTGTGACCCAGAGTCCGGCACCCAAGGACCCCCCTCGACATCCCGGAAGAAGCCTGCAGCCTCAGAACCAAGTGCCACCCCAGCCGCGATCAACCAGAGGGTAAGATTCCCGACGTCAAAAGGCACCCCTGCACCCGGCGCCCTGCGACCCCCTGTGCCCAATCCCGGGGTACCCACCTAACCTACAACTACCCAACTTACCTCTCGAAGTGGTGGTGGCACCTGAAACATCCTCGTCCCCGAGCCTGCAGCCTCTTTCCAAACCGGAACATTCCCATTGATTTCCATTGAGCGCCCTAAGGCTCAAAAGCACCCTGCACCCAGCCGCCCGAGTGGCCCTGGCAGTGCCCTCTCTACACTAACCTACTTCCCCACTTGCCCTGAGTAAGTGACCAGGAGCCCAGCTCCCACAGCCGCGTGGCTTGCCAGACAGCAGCCACCAACCAAGGCCCCCCTATCCCTCATAGGATAACATTGGGCCCAACTCTCTCTGCACCCGGCCGTCCTGAAACCGCTGAGGGTGAACCAACTGTACCTACCTGACACTGGGGGACCCCTGAGTCCATGCCCGGAATTTCAACACTACCAGTCGAGTACTTACCCTTAAACCGCTAACTTCATTTTCCTCATAGGGTAACATTGACTGGCTTTTTCTTCAAAAATCTTCTAAGTGTGAACTTTTCAAAACTGCAAAAATTCACCAAAAATCAGCCAAGTGACAAAAACGAATTTACTCACCTGCTCCTAGGTGAGCTCCCAGTGCTGGATCTTGGTGCCCAGCCCTGACTCTGAAAAGTGTTCACAACTATACTCACTTCTAACTCATTTTTCTCCCATAGGAAACCATTGTCTGCTTTTCTGTGAAATTTCTTCTAAGTGTCTACTTTTGCAAATTTGAAATATTCTTTTAAAATCGTACCATTTCTGCAAACGAAATTACTTACCTGCTTTTGATAAGGACCCCAGTCCTGGGTCTAGGCACCCAGTCCTGGATTACTAAAGTAACGATAAAGTACTCTACCTGCAATTTGAATTTCTTGCCATAGAGATCCATTGAATGTTTTCTGTGAAATATTTTCTAAGTGCTAACTTTTGAAATAGCTAAATATTATTTAAAAATCATTACAGTTATTAAGTCGACTTTCATCACTTGATTCTGAATACTGACCCCAGGCTGGTTCTAGGATCCAGACCTGGAATTCCAAAAGTAATCTGAAAAGTAATTTATTACAAATAACCTGAATTTACCATTGAGCTCAATGCATTGTTATGTTTAGGAAATAGGATTGTTTATTGCAACCAACTGTGACTGTTTACACAAATTTATTGCTTGAAACAAAAGTATTTATATTCAACCTCTCATTCTGAGAAAGTATATTTTTACCCCCTTGTGGTTCTAAAAATAAAACCAGCATATATTTTATATATACAAATCATTGGCCTAGAGTTCAGTTATTGAGTGTGTGAAACCATTTGCTGACTGAGTGTGTACAATAAATGCTTTACACTGTCCTCTGGTACTGCCTTACTGCTCGACCAAGCTACCACTTTTGAGAGTAAGGTCATACCTAACTTTGACCTCTATCAGCCTCTGGGGGACTGTGGACTCTGTACACCCTGTACCTATTAGGGAACAGTATATACAGAGCCACTTTCTCACACCAATGTTTTTGGTTGGTCAGCATCTTGATTGGTATATTGATTGTTCTAAGTTTGTTGCTGGGAAGATTTTTGTAACCTCTTTTGAAGTTGGTTGGTTTCACTATCCGTAGACGAAGTCTCAGTATCGGTGGTTTGACTGTTTGGTTTTTGTAGTCTTTTTGCATACATTTCCACCTATATATACTTCTGCAAGTTTGTAATCTATGGTATTGAGTTTGAACTGGCGAATTTTGCGATCATTGATTTGTTGGGTGTACCGGACTAATTGCAGATTGATGTCAATCTGTGTTTTTGACAACTCTTCAGATTCCATTTTAGTTGACAATTCAGTCTTTATTTGTGCTATTTCTTTGGCTAGGTCGTCCAAAATTTTAGAAAAGGTCTGTCACAATTGGAAGTATCAAATCTAGTTAACACTTATTAAGAATGGCATACCACCTTTCAATGAATTTAGGATTGTTTTAGCATAGCAATGGTTTCAGTGGAATCCTTAATCCTCTGGGGATTCTTTTTACTCTGTGTTATTTTATCAAAGTACTTGCATGCAGTAGTTTGTTTACTTCCTTTTTAGTGAGGTAGATCAGCTGTTTAATATTGTTTTGTATATTACCTGTGTTGGATGGTATTGTTATCTCCATAAATCCTTGTGACTTCGTTGTCTGAAAAGACAAACGTATTTGCTCTTGAATTGGTTAGCTTAGCTATTTCTTCCTACGACATAATTTGCAATTTTCGTATAGGTGCAGCGTTCCTTGGTCAGAAAAAATAGATAATCACATGCAGAGGATCACACACTCCCTGTATTCCAATCTTGTGTTGAATCGTATTCCATTTGTAGTAGCAAAGACGCAACCAGAATTTCTAGGTCACTCACTGGATGAGAAGAACGACAAAATAATAGTTCTAATTTCAAATTTTCAACCGTTAGCACACAGTTTAAAAATTCAATTTTAAAGCATTGGCCGATGCTCGCGACTGAACCTGATTTTAATGGGAATTTTTTGGAAGAACCTTTGTTTGCCTATGAAAGAAGAAAGAATGTCAAAGAAATGCTCGGAAATTCACTCATGTCGAATAAGATATACAAAGGGACTGTCCTCTGCTTTAATTGCAACCATTTTAACTTTATTATTAAAGGTTCATCGATTAACCATCCTAAGAAAGGAAATAAAATAGACCTCAAAGTCACAGCTAATTGTGACTCCCAAGAATGTGGTATACCTCCTGAAATGCCTGTGAAATGGCCTTTATTGGAAAGACTGAAAGTAAAATGAAAACCAGGTTCAACGAACATAAAAGCATTATACGAACAAAAAATTTGAAATCTGATTGCTGCCCTTTTTTTTTTTTTTAGAACTTGGTCATAACATTTTTCAATTGAAATTCATGGTCCTAGAAGTGGTCAACAAGAGGGAAGGTATAGACATCCACAAATGTCTCCTTCAAAGAGAATTATTGGAAAAAAAGATTGGACACACTTGGGCCGAATGGTTGAAATGACAGGATAGAATTCAGCTCTCTCTCCGGGGTACGTTAGCTCATTACATGATTGTCTTCACACAGTTGATGAATTTTTCCTACTAGTCAGACATGTTCTAAGATGGCCACTTTTGTTGCATAATGAGTTTCTACGCCTTGGCATGTCTGCCACAAATTTTTCTTTTTTACACTTTTTGGTTAGTAGAATTGTTCACGTTTATTATTCACTTTGTTTTTAAACAAGAAGGTCTGATCATAGTGACCCGTTAAATCACTTGCATGGTTTACACGGCCCATAATATTCACTTTCTGAACTTTCAAGATGGCCCCCTCGCTTTCTAATAGTCCTTTGTTTAGTTTAAGTTAACCGGAAGCTTATTAATGGAGACACTAATGTTCGGTTGAGCAGAAAGCGCCCCAACGCGTTTCTTTTGAATGAATGTCTTATAAGTAAGCTTCGGATAGAAGCGGGGCAAACCAGGATATAACGCTGTTTTTCGACTCAAGATATCGCTCTGGGCTGAATTCATCTGCTCTTAAGTTTGTTACTTCGTAATTTTTCAAGTAATGGGATCACGGGACCACACACCTAAAGCATGTAGTCTGAGACATGTGAGCTGTAGATCACAAGCTTTGCATACTCCTGCCATCTAGTGTGGGGTCTGGATGTTTGCAAACCTTTCTTCGAAGAAGTCTTTCTAGTCACGTGTTAAGCTGACTCGTCCTTTTGGTGATAGTGCGCATGGGCTCCAACTCCATTGTTAGATTGGTTTTTTTTTCTGCCTTCTGGTTAGGACGTGTATTGCTGCGCTCCAGTTTAAAACTGTTCCTCTGGTTCACCTCGGTGCGCAATCCACTTACCCTCGACGTTATTGTTTTCGCTCGCGTTTCCCATTTCTTCGCGTATCCTATTGGATATATAAAAACTCTATTTGATCGTAAAATTTGTTGAAGGCAGTCTGGCCTAGCCGCGACAGTCCACCTCGCAGTCGATGGATTGGAGTCCATTTAAATTCTGCCCTCGGTGCCAAGCGACGTTCCCGCGCATTGACTGACACGAAGTGTGCAACTTGTGCTTATCTCCGGAGCACAACAAACAGGACTGCGACGCGCGCAAGTCTTTCCGCTCGAAGAAAACGCTCTGCTACTGTCTGGCTCCACGCCACAAAATGCAGAGCCAAAACATTTTGGTCCATTCTGTAACTCTTTGGAGAAGATTCCGAGCAGGAGAGCTACGATGCACTAGGGGCCAAGTAAGAACAGGACGAGCCTGTTATCGTCTCGGAATCCAGGCACCGAAAATGACAGACGTTCCGCAAGGCCAGCGTATTGTGAGTACCGAACCCCCCCTTGCCCCAAAGTCCAACTCAGCCCAAGAAAAAGGCTCCGGTCCCACCTCTGCCTTTGTGCCATGGTCGGCACCGAGAAAATGTTTCCAACGCCCCGCCTTACGGTTCGACACCAAATGCAATAAAGCCTTCCAGCTCAGGATCGAGTCTGGCACATTCGTGCACCAAGCCTAAACATTCGGCCCCGAAACCAGTCTCTGAACCGGTCCCTTAGACACCGAAACAAAAATAGACTTCAGGTCACCACAACAAGAGCCCCGTTTTGACATCCAGCCTTCAAAACCAGACCCGAAACAGAAAGAACTGTATATTAACCCTAAAACTGGACATTTCCGCCAAATTGCTACATAGGCGTAAACTTGATTTTGAGGTCACTTACCATATTCCTCTAAAAAAGAAGCATGTGCTATTAACCCTTCTCCTGCTCTATCACCTCATTCCGCACAAAACCAGCATTTACTAGTTACACCTACTAATATACAACAACAACAAACATCTGATCATCGGAATGATGGAAATGGGGGAAGATGATACTCTGCCTGCAGATCCCTGGAAGGATTATAATACTGATTCACCCACAGACAATGATCTTGACCTTTATCCTACAAAGCCTTCCCCACCAGATGATAATGTAGGTTTTGCAGCGTGAATCTTTCTGGATTCACTATGCTGTGCATTATTCCGCGGTCTAGGGGTCGGGTCCGGAATTGTAGTGTTTTTTTCTTTTTTGGTGGGCCCAGGTGGGCCTCGACGTCCCACCATTTGGTGTCCTCCCGTGACGTCGGCGTGCTTCCTCCGGAAGCTCCCACCTTTTGGCGCCATCTTCAGATTATTTTTTCCGCCATTGGGTCTGGATCGTCTACGAGGAGTTCCAGAGTTTTTCGGAAAAAGGAGAAGAAATCAAGCAGAAAACCACAGAGAAGTTGTATTTTTCTTCTCACAACCAGGAACACAGAGCCGGGACGACGAGGAGGGAGAGGAAGATAAAGAACTTCGACATTCAATGGAGAATGCGCGCACAGGGGGATCCCTGAGCGCAGGAATGGACAAAACCCCATTCAAATTTTGCCGTAACTGCCACCACAAATACGTGCAAAAGGACCAGCACCCGATCTGCAACCTCTGCCTTCCAATCGACCATGAGAGCAAGGACTGCAACGCCTGTTCGGCATTCACCCTCAAGACCCTTAGAGTAAGGGAAAGAGAGAGCAGAGCGAACTACGCCATGCAAGGCCAAGGAGAACCTCCGTTGCTCTGGGATTTGGGCCTCTCCAGCGGGTAAGAGGACATCGCCGAGGGACCAGAGGACTACACGGTCGTAGAGACTGATAAGAAGTCGACAAAGGAGGTAAGACACGTCGACCCCATAAACCCCGACAGACTCTCGAAAAACAGAGCCAAAGTCCTCGAAAGGAGCACTGGCGTCGAAGCAGTCGACAGCCACAGCTGCGTCCATGGACAAACACCCCAGAGGATCCTTCGAAAAGGACCCCCAGCTGGCGAAAGCTCAAGAGAAACCTTGGTCGTCGAACGCCCCCGAAAAGGCGCGCTCCACGCCGAAGGAAAAAGCCGAAGGAGACTTCGACGTCGACATTGACTACACCGAAGAGAAGCGCCGAAACTCTTGACGCCGAACAGGCGGCCGAAATGGAGAGGAAGAAAAGAAGGCTCGAGGCCAAAATGGAGAGTATCCTCCAGAGGAAAAAGGTTTTCGAAGAACTGATGAGCAGATACACCATCCCTTCGAAGCCCTTGACGGTTGTCGAGGTAGAAGTCGAAGAGTTCGACGCCGCCCATCCGCCGAAAACTCCAGAACCAGCAGAGCAGCAGGACGAAGAGGGCCTGTAATACGAGGGAGAAGGCGAGGAAGATCGACAAACAAACTTGGAATCGACTCCCTCGACGGTGCAGGACCTCAACGCCGAAAGCTCAGAAGAAGCCGTAGAGTGTTATCTGTCGAGGCCTTCGCCGCCAGACAGCATTGACATCTACAACATGGTCATGAAGAATGCTGCAGCAACGTATGGGGTCAAACTAGAGGAAGAAAAACCAAAGGCCTGCTTCCTCTTAGAAACACTGCTCCCCACTCAAACTAGGAGCCAATTCCTTCCCATGCTCCCAAGTGTACTGGACCTGGGCAGGGAAGCTTTCAAGGAGCCAGCTACCTGCAGGCCGGTCACCCCTAGAACAGAGAAAAAATATAAACATTCCTCGAAGGATCCAGCATATATCCAGGGATCTGTACCGGCTTATGCCATTATAACGGCGACAGGCAGAAAAAGGGCCAAAATTCCCACAAACTCTGGGCCACCTCCAGACAATGAGAGTAAGAGGATAGACCTCACAGGGAGGAAAATAGAGAGGAATGCAGGAGTTCACTGGCGCATTGCGAACTCCAGTGCCCTAATAAACAGACATGCGTACCAACACTGGGAAGAGGTCGGACAGCTACTCAAACATCTCCCAGAACAATACCAGCAGACGGCAACACACCTGGTGGAGGAAGGCAAGAACATGGCCAACACCTGCCAAAAATCGGCCCTGGATGCGGAGGACTCATCCAGCAGGCTCATGATGATTGGACTGACAGAAAGGAGGCATGCCTGGCTAAGGATCTCGGGTTTCAAACCGGAGGTCCAGAACAATATTTTGAACAAAGCCTTCAATGGGGAACAACTGTTCGGCACACCAGTGGATGAGAAGCTGACACAGCTCAAAAAGGAGAACGAAACTGCGAGGGCGATGGGAGCACTGTGTGATAAAGTGCCATCTTTCTTGCATGGTATGCCCCCACTTTTTGCTGTATGTACTTTGACTGAGTGTGCCCTGGACTCCTGCCAATCAGGTGCCCAGGGGCTATGTTCCTTCCCTAAAACTTAAAACCCAAATTGGAAAACCCTGGCCACATGTCAGCCCCTGGTAAATGGTACCCTAGGTACCCAGGGCCTTGTGTCCAGGGAAGGCCTCTAAGGGCTGCAGCACTCATTGTGCCACCCTTAGAGGCCCTGTACCCTAACACACACACACTGCTCTTGCAGGCTGAGTACAGGTCAAAACAGAGTCGACATGGCACACATCCCTGTGTGCTATGCCCACAACATACACTGCCCTGGCATACATCAGCCACCCCCTCTAGCTGGGTGCCCTATGCCAGTGGTGTGGGTACTGGAGCATGAGCCCTGTGCCCCTACAGTACCCGGTCCATTCCGGGGCACTGTAAGTGCAGTGCTGCCATTTAAGAGTATATGGTGCTGGGAGATCGTCAAACACGAACTCCACAGCACCATGATGGCTCCACTGAAGACTGAGAAGTTTGGTATCAAACTTCTCAGCACATTAAACCCACACTGATGCCAGTGTGGGATTTAATGTACTAAGCACCCCAGAGGACATCTTAGAGATGCCCCCTTACAGCTAACTTACAATCCACGTCTGCTCTGAGGCTGCCTAGGCTGCCACCCAGCAGACATGTTGCTGGACCCCTGGGTAGGAGAGCCCCTGCTCTTCTGGTCCTGCAACAATGCACATCCTGGGAGAGGTGCTAAATCTCCTCCCCCAGGATGGGCAGGGGGAAGCTTCAAAGGCATGCCTCCTCTGTGAGCTTCCCCAGGCCCCTGCAACCCCCACTCTGGCGGGAAGCTTGGCCGGAAACCCCAAATAAGGACAGGGGATGTGCCAGCCTGCCATCCCCACCCCTCAGGTGGGGGAGGTGAGGTGAAGCACATCTCCGGGCTCTCGCCATCACTCGACAGTGGCTACCTATCTTAAAAACAGACACTTCTCCTTACTCAAAGTGGAATCATTAAGGCTTTCATGGAAGGCCTTAAAACTGTAATACCACCCAGGGTCGCACCTGTGTGGAATCTCAGTATTGTTCTCGCAAGGCTAATGGGTTCACCCTTTAAACCATTACACAATTGCGCCCTCCAATTTCTTTCTTGGAAGGTTGCTTAAATTGCCATCAGCTCACTAAGACATGTCAGTGAGCTCCAGCCACTAACTTTGTAAGAACCATTCTTCCAACTTCATAGGGATAGGGTTGTTCTGCGCACTAACCCAAAATTCCTTCCAAAGGTAGTGTCCCCTTTCCACATTCACCAATCGGTTGAGCTACCTGCATTCTTCCCTCAACCAGATTGTGGCAGAAAGGGCTCTTAATACACTAAATGTCAAAATAGCATTAACATATTATATTGATAGGACAAAAGACTTCTGCCAAACAACCCTTTATTGCATTTGCTCCCCCTCATAAGGGTAAATCCATTTCAAAATCGAGCATTTCCAGATACATTGTTAAATGCATCCAAGCATGCTTTCTTAAAGCCAAAATAACTTTGTACCCCCTAGAGCACACAACCTATAGCACACACTACTTGTAAGATAGGGGTCTATGGCTTTCTTAGTTACAGGAAGCAGGCCGACAGGCTCACTCCCCTAAGCCAATCACAACACTGCAATGCACTGTTGTGATTGGTTTGAGTGCCATGACAGTGCGCTCAGCCAGGGGCTAGAGGGGTGGCTATGTTCTCCAGGCAGGCTGTAATGTAGCCTGCATGGAGAAGGGAAAAGTGCTCAGACTGTTTTGGGCGGTCCGAGAGGCCATTGCGCACTCAGGAGTGGGCACTCCAATCCTCCACAGCCTTGCTCGCAGAGCAGACCCGCCAGCAAAGCAGCACACAACACATAAAATGATAATAATCGAAAGTTATCATTTTAAGATTTTGCTGCTTGAAAGCCATAGCGTAGGAGCTGCCACTGAAGGTAAGACATGAAATCGTGTTGTGTTTGGAGTAGTTGACATTACACAAATGTAGTATTTGTATAGTGCAAGCCTAATAGAGGCAGTAGAACATTGGACAGGATCGAAGTAAGAGAAAACCAGAATGCGAAGTTCAGAATTATGCTGTGTTCTGAATGAGGAGGATACATTCTTACAGTATAATGCTCTTTAAGGAGTTGTTTGTTAACCTGTTTCCTAAATTGAAGACTGGCAGAGCTGATCCTGATCGAGTTGGGAGGGGGGGGGGTAGGTGTTGTACGGATGTCCATATCCTTGGTGGTTAGAATGTAGTTCATTTTACACTTTTGGCTTTAGTCTGTTGCTGTCATGGCTTCTGGTGTTTAGAGCCACCAGAGACTGTTGCAATTATTATTCTGCTAGGCAGGTGTAGCTGTCATTAGGTTTTGAGATATTCCTGTGGCATGACATGAGCAGCATAGGTAAGGTGGGTAGTTGTAGAGATTATGTCCACTCAGGAGTGTAAAAGTGAGTAATCCAGGCACCAACTGATTTGAAATGTGTTCTTCACACTTGAAGAAATCCTACAAGACCCCAGTTAGATGCAGAGCAGAGTTGGGAAGTGTTGAAAATGTTGGTACCTACTGTACAGTATAGAATGTTGCTTCAGTGACTTTTGCTAGACCTCTTCCTTTGCAACAGTCATCAGTGCGTATTTTCACGGAACACTTCTGGGCTTTCCTATTCTAGATCTGCTGTTGGATTCATCAGAACAGACTGGCACAAGCACTTGCCATTCTGCATCACCTCTGTGGAACTGCTATAGGAGACAGACCGATACTAAACTCTTTGACAATAGAATGTTTCTGTACAATATTCATAATTTAGTCTATGGCTAATTGCCATCCATTTTGAAAAGTGATTAACTGTTTCCGGCTCTTTTCTGGGCACTTTTATTTGGTAAAATTAAGGGGGAAAATTAGTTTTTAGCCAGCTGGAAAATTCCCCTCGTTATTCCCGTCACCATTGCAGTTTAATAGTGCATTGTTTGTATTCTAAAAAGCTCATGCATTAGACCCATTGGTAGTAAATGATTTTTTTTCTACGAGGAAATGGAAGTTAAAAAAGCTTGTTGGTGATTGCCTGACTCTCCCTGCGAAAGATCTGTGGTGGGAGGTGTTGGTCTTTGTGCCAAATTGACACATGATTAGTCTGTTAATTGGAGTGTGATCATGCAATGAGATCTGTTTTTTTTTTCTTCTTCTATTCCAGTGGAAGACAAGCATTCCGGTGAAGCCAGTGGTATGCTCCCACAAAATATATTATCTCAAACAAGTCGGCACAATGACAGAGACTACAGATTGCCAAGAGCAGAGACTCCGAGTAATATCGCGACAGCACAACACTCCATCAAGCCAGTTGTACATCCAACTGCTACTACCCCAAGCAGTGCTCCTCCTAATCCTTTTGCTGTACAATCTGATCAGCCAAAGAAATCATTTGATGCAAATGGAGCAGCTTCTGTACCGAAGGTTCCTGCTACAACATCTTCTATACTTGTGCAGAAAACAGAGAGGAAAGGTATGTATCTTATGTCAAGTGCTTGGTTTTTCAAAACGTTCAATTTATTATAAAAACAGTTTTGCAGCGTGAATCTTTCTGGATTCACTATGCTGTGCATTATTCCGCGATCTTGTGGTTGGGTCCGGATTCGTAGTCTTTTCTTTGTTTTTTTTTTTTTTTTTTTGTAGCCCAGGTGGGCGTCGACGTCCACCATTTGGTGCACCTCCCGTGACGTCGTCGTGCTTCCTGCGGAAGTCCCACCTTTGGGGCGCCATCTTCAGATTCTTTTTTCCGCCGTTGGGTCTGGATCGTCATCGGGAAGCTCCAGAAATTCACTCGGAGGAAGAAGGAAGAAAAGCGAGTTTCATCGATAGAATCAAGAGAAGACATCAGGAATAGAACAGATTTCATCAGGAGCGCGAAGAAAGAGGACCAGCGAACCTTTTTTCTTCGACAGCCTTGGAGAATGCACGCTCAGAGACCCTGAGCGAAATGGACAAGACGCCATTCAAGTTCTGCCCAAACTGCCACCACAAGTTCGCGCAGAAAGACCAGCATCCGGTCTGCAACCTCTGCCTACCGGTGGATCACCAGAGTATCGACTGCAACGCCTGCTCAGCCTTCGCGCCGAAGACACTCAGGGTGAGAGAGAGGCAGAGAAGAGCCAACGCCAACATGGATGGCAAAGGGAAACCCCCGACACTCTACGAGCTGGGCCTCGACACGGACGACGAGGACAACGTCGCCGAGACAGCCGAAAACTTCACGGTCGTAGAGACCGACAAGAAAAAAGAAGACGAGGTAAGAGAATCGTCGAGCGCAAATCAAAAAACACCTCGAAAACACGAGGGTGACTCGAGAAAAACTGAGTCAAGGTCCACGAAGGGAGCCCCGGCGCCGAAAACTTCGACGTCCAAAGGGGGAACTTCGGACAAAAGGCCCAGCGGATCCTTACAAAAGGACTCCCTGGTGCAGAAAGACGCCGAAAGGCAAGGGTCGTCGAAATCATCCCATGAAACTGGCCGATCGACGCAGAAAGAACGTTCGACGTCGACGCAAGTTTCATCGAAAAGACCCGCGGTCGACGCCGAAAGCATCTCCGAAATGGAGAAAAAGAAGAGGCGGCTCGAGGCCGAAATGGAGAACATCCTTCAAAGGAAGAAGGAGTTCGACGCCAGGATGAAGGAATTCAAGATTCCAACGGTTTCATCGGCGGACGTCGTCGAGGTCGAAGACGAGTTCGACGCCGAAGGGCTGACAAGGGATCTCGAGGAAGAAGAGGAGCCCTATTATGAGGAAGAAGCCGAGGAAGAAGACCAACAGTCGTTCTACGAATCGGCGGCATCTACCAGCAACGACGTCGAATGGCACGATCTCGACACCGAAAACCCGGAGGAGGCCGTGGACACGTACCCCTCGAGGCCTTCGCCACCCGACGACATCGGGGTGTACAATATGGTGGTGAAGAGCGCAGCAATGGCCTTCGGCGTCAAACTCGACGAGGAGAGGCCGAAAGCCGATTTTCTCGTCGAAACACTGCTCCCCATCCAGACTAGGAGTCAGTTCCTCCCCATGCTACAAAGCGTGATGAACCAGGAGCCTGCCACCTGCCGGTCGATCACGCCCAGGACAGAGAAGAAATATAAGCACTCCTCCCTGGACCCACCTTACATCAGGGGTAGCGTCACCGCAGACTCCATCATAGCCTCCACGGCCAGGAGAAGGGCCAACGTTCCAGCAACTTCGGGCCCACCTCCGGATAAAGAGAGCAGGAGGATCGACCTCACAGGCAGAAAGGTCGAGAGGAACGCCGCAATGCACTGGCGCATGGCGAATTCGAATGCACTCCTCAATAGACACCAATACCAACACTGGGATGAGATGGGGGAGCTAGTAAAGCACCTCCCCGAAGAATACCGCCAGAGAGCCTCTCACCTGGTGGATGAAGGCAAGAACATCGCCAACTCCTGTATAAAGACGGCGTTGGATGGGGCAGAGACTTCAGCAAGACTCATGGCCATAGGGGTCACAGAGAGGAGGCATGCATGGCTAAGAATCTCGGGATTCAAACCGGAAGTGCAGAACAACATCCTTGGCACCCCCTTCAACGGAGAGACACTGTTCGGAGCAACGGTGGACGAAAAGCTCACCCAGCTCAAGAAGGAAAACGAGACAGCGAGGTCCATGGGGGCCCTACAGCTGAGGGGAATGAGACAAGGAAATCCCTCGAGGAGACCCTACGGTAGGGGTGGAAGCCAACAGGGGACGTCGCACCAGGCGTTCCAACAAGGTCAGCAGGGCGAAGGTCACGGACAAAGTCAGCAGAAGCAAAGCTGGCAATATCAACCTCGGGGCCAGTCCTTTCGCGGGAGAGGGAACGGACGTGGCCAAAGGAGGAGAGGGGGCGATCAGCCCTCCTCGAAGTGACTCAGCACGCAAGAAGACGCCTACCCTCGTAAGGTCCCCAAGGGTGAGGCGCAAAAAAGTGTCATCAGGGGGAAGAGAAGATTCAAGAGCCTACGAGCATACGTCACCAGTAGGCGGAAGGCTGAGGTTCTACCTTCAGGAGTGGCGGCGTATAACCACAGACAAGTGGATACGGAACATCGTGCAGTACGGATACTGCGTAGACTTGGAGAAAAGACCTCCAAACAGGAAGCCGAAGGGAAGACAGAGATCGGCCCAAGAACTGGCAATACTCAGAGAAGAAACGCGGAAACTCCTACAAAAGGGAGCCATAGAGACAGTGCCGTTCAGGGAACGCAACAAAGGGGTCTACTCAAACTACTTCGTGGTTCCGAAGGTAGACGGAGACCTCAGACCCATACTGGACCTCCGTTACCTAAACAAGTTCATCAGAACGCAAAGGTTCAAAATGACTTCACTGCAGGAGGTACTGCCACAGATAAGAGAAGGGGACTTCATGGTCACCGTGGACCTCAAGGATGCCTACCTTCACATCCCAATAAACAGAAGGCACAAGGGCCTTCTAAGATTCAACATCGAACAGGAACACTACCAGTTCACAACCCTGGCCTTCGGATTAAAATCAGCGCCAAGGGTCTTTACAAAATGCCTGTCGGCGGTAGCGGCACACCTACGAAAGCAGGGAATACACGTATACCCCTACTTGGACGACTGGCTGGTCAAGGCAAACTCACGCGAGAAGTGCGAGAGGCACGCAAAATGCGTAACAGACACCCTCACAAATCTGGGATTTTCCATCCACTGGGGAAAATCATCGCTGGAACCGGAACAGGTAAAGATTTTCCTGGGGGCAAAGATCAACTCCCTCAACAGTACAGTAGTGCCCAGCGACAGGAGGACAGATGCTCTACTGAAGGAGACGCAGCTCTACCAGAAGGGGCGAGCTCTGACAGTGAGGGCGGTGAGCAAGATGATGGGGATGATGGCGTCCTGTATCCAGCTGGTGCCGAATGTACGCCTGCACATGAGACCATTCCAGGAATGGCTGCAACAGCAATGGTCACAAGCAAACGGAAGTTGGGAGGATCTAGTGGTTGTTACGCACGCAGTGCAGGAGGAGATAACTTGGTGGAACAGAGACAACATAACAACGGGGAGAAGCCTGACACCACCAAGCCCAACAATGACCATTACCACGGACGCATCGCAGAAGGGATGGGGAGCGCACATGGACAACCTCAGAGTGAGGGGTCTATGGGCTCCAGCAGACGCGGTCCGCCACATCAACTACCTCAAGTTGAAAACGATACTGTTAGCCCTGAAGGCATTCCAGAGACACCTGTTCGGCCAGAGGGTGTTGGTACAGACAGACAACACCACGGCGATGTTCTACATCAACAAACAAGGGGGGACACAGTCGTTTCCCCTCTCATCCCTAGCTCAGGAGATTTGGAGATGGGCCATACCTCTCAAGATAGATCTACTGGCAATTCACCTACCAGGGAAGGACAATGTGGAGGCAGACTGGCTGAGCAGACAGACCTCAGCATCGCACGAGTGGGAGCTCAATGGCCAGGAAACGGAGAAAATCTTCCAGAGATGGGGGACTCCCACAATAGACCTATTTGCAACACGCCACAATGCAAAATGCCAAAGCTTCGCGTCCAGGCAACCAGATCAGCAATCCAAGGGAAATGCCCTATGGATAAGCTGGTGGAGGACATTTGCCTACGCCTTTCCACCGATACCCCTGTTGCACAGAGTGCTCGACAAGTGCAGAACCAGCAACATGACTCTGATCCTGGTGGCTCCACAGTGGGCGAGGCAGACATGGTTCTCACAGATTCAAGAAATGGCGCAAGGCAATCCGTACAGGTTCGAGAGGAGAAAAGACCTGCTCTCAATGCAAAACGGGGAGGTCCTGCACCCAGAGCCAGAGACACTCAACCTAGCAGCATGGCTCCTGAAGACCTAGAGTTCGCACACCTAAGGTTACCTCAGAGCACTATGCGAGTGCTACGGGAGGCAAGGAAACCTACTACAAGAAAGTGCTACAGCGCAAAGTGGAAGAGATTCACGGTGTGGTGCAGGAAAAAGGGCCTGCAAAACAGAATGACAAGAGACTCAACTGTGCTGAGGTACCTCACACACCTTCTAAAGAGTAACCTCTGCTCGAGCTCCCTAAGGGTACACCTAGCAGCGATCGTTGCCTACACCAGAGGTGAGAAGGGTGGAAGTTTCTTCACCTCGCAGGTGGTGAAGAGATTCATGGAGGGAGCCAAAAGAATGGCACCCCCGAAAAGGTTGCCGCCGCCGGCATGGAATTTAAACGTGGTTCTGACGGAGCTCATGAAGGCGCCGTTTGGACCCATTCACAAGGCCACTCTACAAATGTTGACGATGAAAACTGCCTTTCTAGTGGCCATAACCTCACTACGCAGGGTGAGCGAGCTTCAAGCACTAACGCTACAGGAGCCCTACATTCAAATTCACAAAGACAGGGTAGTCCTGAGGACGGACCCACACTTCATGCCCAAGGTAGTGTCGGCGTTCCACATGAATCAGAGTATCCAGATACCGAGTTTCTTCCAAAACCCGACTACAAACGCAGAAAAGGCCCTGCACACCCTCGATGCCAGAAGAGCGGTGATGCACTACATTGAAAGAACCAAGGAACTCAGGAAGTCGAAGCAGCTGTTTGTGTCCTTTGCTACTAGCTTCATGGGTAGACCAGTGACCAAGGGCACCATCGCTAGGTGGATTGCCCTCACTATTCAATTCTGTCACAAACAGGCTGGACAGGAGCTAACGGAGGGGCCCCAAGCTCACTCCACAAGGAAGAAGGGGGCCACAGTTGCCTTCCTGGCAAACACGCCCATCCAAGACATTTGTCTCGCAGCAACTTGGGCATCTATGCACACGTTCACAAAGCACTACTGCGTGGACATTCAAATGAATAAGGAAGCACAGGTCGGACAGAAGGTGCTACAACACATTTTCAACGACCAGCGATCATCTTCCACCCAGCCACCACAAAAATAGGAAAACCGCTACAAAGTCTATGCACAGCATAGTGAATCCAGAAAGATTCACGCTGCAAAACGAAAAGTTTCTTACCTGTCGGTGTAGTTTTGCAGCTTGAAGATCTTTCTGGATTCACTAGCGAACCCACCCACCTCCGCCAGGAAGATGAGGCTGGAGGAAGAGGGGGTGAAATGGATAGGATCAAAGAAGTGGAAACGTACAGAAATATGGACAAAAGGATTAATCAATCGCCTAGGGTTAAAAAAAAAAAAAAAAAAAAAACAGGGAAAAAAGAACCCGAAGATGGCGCCCCAAAGGTGGGACTTCCGCAGGAAGCACGACGACGTCACGGGAGGTGCACCAAATGGTGGACGTCGACGCCCACCTGGGCTACAAAAAAAAACAAAGAAAAGACTACGAATCCGGACCCAACCACAAGATCGCGGAATAATGCACAGCATAGTGAATCCAGAAAGATCTTCAAGCTGCAAAACTACACCGACAGGTAAGAAACTTTTCGTTTTTTGTATAGAGGGAGAACCACACCAGCTGCTGGCACCATGTACTTTTTAATTGATTACCTCCTTGAGTGTCTTGTGATGGTAGTGATAGTTCTTTCATCAGAAATTCGTGCTGCTGCCCTTAGGGGACCCTCTTTAGTACCTCAGGCCCTAGGTACTAGGGTTACTGTAAGATAATGCCCATTTTTGACATGGTCACTGTAAGAAAGTGCCCTCTTTCTTGCATGGTATGCCCCCACTTTTTGCTAAATTGCTGAATGTACTTTGACTAAGTGTGCCCTGGACTCCTGCCAATCAGGTGCCCAGGGCCTATGTTCCTTCCTTAAAACACACAAACTCCAAATTGGCAAACCCTGGCCACATGTCAGCCCCTGGTAAATGGTACCCTAGGTACCCAGGGCCTTGTGACCAGGGAAGACACCTAAGGGCTGCAGCACTCATTGTGCCACCCTTAGGGGCCCTGTACCCTTACACACACACACTGCCTTTGCAGGCTGAGTGTCTGGGTGCAGGACAAAATGAAGAGTCGACATGGCCCACATCTGTGTGCCATGCCCAACACCTACACTGCCAAGGCATATGTCAGTCACCCCTCTGGCTGGGTGCCTTATGCCCATGGTGTGGGCACAGGAGCAGGAGCCCTGTGCCCCTACAGTACCCAGGTCCATTCCCGGGCACTGTAAGTGCAGTGCTGCCATTTAAGAGTACATGGTGCTGAGAGCTAGTCAAACACGAGCTCAACAGCACCATAATGGCAACACTAAAGACTGGGAAGTTTGGTATCAAACTTCTCAGCACATTAAACCCACACTGAAGCCAGTGTGGGATTTAATGTACCAAGCACCCCAGAGGGCATCTTAGAGATGCCCCCCACTCTGGCGGGAAGCTTGGCCGGAAACCCCATACAAGGACAGGGGATGTGCCAGCCTGCCCACCCCTCAGGTGGGGGAGGCGAGGTGAAGCACATCTCCGGGCTCTCGCCATCTTGAAGATGGGAGGCCCTTCCCTATCAGGATTAGGCTACTGCCCCCCTCCCACAGGAGAGAGGCAGGATAGGGGGTGTACCCACCCCAGGACAAGGACCCATTGGTCCCTGGCCTTCACCTACCTGTAACGCCCCTAAATCTAGTATTTAGGGGCACCCTGAACCTTCCTATTCCAGATTCCGAAACTACAAGAAGAGCGAGAAGAAAAGACCTGCCCTGCAACTGCGAAGGAGAGGGAGACACCAACTGCATTGGCCCCAGCCCTACCGGCCTGTCGACCTCGGACTTGCTCCTGCTCCAAACCCGGCATCTCTTGTGGCCAGCAACCTCAGAAACCCCGGAGGACCTGGCTACCTTTGAACTCTGATCCCCTGGGACTCCCTTGAGTAGAGGCTCTACTCAGAACCTACCTTTCACCCCTGGCAGCAGCCCGGAACTGCGATCCCAGCCCACTCTGCACCCGCCAAGCCTGGCCGGTGCCGGAGTGAACTAAACCCACGAGTACGACCCCACGGCGACTGTGACCCCGAGTCCGGCACCCAAGGACCCCCCTCGACTATCCTGAAGAAGCCTGCAGCCTCAGAACAGAGTGCCACCCCAACCGCGATCAACAGAGGGTAAGATTTCCGACATCAAAATGCACCCCTGCACCCGGCGCCCCATTGCCCTCTGTGCCCAATCCCGGGGTACCTACCAATCCTCCAACTACCCAACTTACCCCTAGAAGTGGTGGTGGCACCTGAAGAGTCCTCGTCCCCGAGCCTGCAGTCTTTTTCCAAACCGGAGATTTCCCATAGAAATCAATTGAGTGCCCGACTGCTCAAAAGCACCCTGCACCCAGCCGCCCGAGTGGCCCTGGCAGTGAAAACTCTACTCTAACCTACTTCCCCACTTGCCCTGAGTAAGTGACCAGGAGCCCAGCTCCCACAGCCGCGTGGCTTGCCCGACAGCAGCCACCAACCCAGGCCCCCCTATCCTTCATAGGATAACATTGGGCCTAACTCTCTCTGCACCCGGCCGCCCTAGAGCCGCTCAGGGTGAAACAACTATACCTACCTGACCCTGGGGGACCCCTGAGTCTGTGCCCAGAACCTCAACATCGCCAGTCGAGTACTTACCCTTAAACCGCAAACCCTATTTTCCTCATAGGGTAACATTGGCTGGCTTTTTCCTGAAATTTCTTCTAAGTGTGGACTTTTCAAATCTTCAAATAATCACCAAAAATCAGCCGAGTGACAAAAACGAATTTACTCACCTGTTCTTAGGTGAGCTCCCAGTGCTGGATCTTGGTGCCCAGCACTGACTCTGAAAAGTACCCACAACTATACTTGCCCTTAACTCATTTTTCTTCCATAGGAAACCTTTGACTGTTTTTCTGTGAAATTTCTTCTAAGTGTTGATTTCGGCAATTTCTAAATATTCGTCAAAAATCTTATAACATCTGAAAACGTAATTACTTACCTGTTTTGGATAAAGGTCCCAGTACTGAGTCTAGGCACCCAGTACTGGATTACAAAAGTAATGATAACCTACTGTACCTGTAACCTACATTTTCTTCCATAGGGAATCATTGATTGTTTGCTCTGAAATATTTTCTAAGTGCTAACTTTTGAAATAGCAAAATATTAGTTAAAAATCATTACAGTACCAAAGTCGACTTTCAACAGCTGATTCTGAGAACTGACCCAGGACTGGATCTAGGATCCAGGCCTGGAATTACAAAAGTAATCTAAAAAGTAATCTGTTGCATATAATTTGAATTTATCATTGAGCTCAATGTATTGTGTTTAGAAATAGAGTTGCCTACTGCAATTACTAGTAACTGTTTACTAAAAAGTCTATTGCATATACAAAAGTATTTTTATGAAACATCTATCGAGAAAGTATATTTTAATTCCAAGTGTTGGTTCTAAAATAAAACAAGCATATATTTTTTATATACAAACCATTGGCCTAGAGTTCAGTTATTGAGTGTGTGGAACTATTTGCTGACTGAGTGTGTACAACAAATGCTTTACACTGTCCTTGATACTGCCTTGCTGCTCGACCAGGCTACCACTTTGGAGAGTAAGGTTATATCTAACTTTAACCTCTGTTAAACCCTTGGGGTCTGTGGACTCTGTACACCCTGTACCTATTAAGGAACAGTATATACAGAGCCACTTTCTCACAGTCACCCACACTTTTTGCCTAAAAAAAATGCTGTGATTTTGATTGAAAGTGCCCTGGGGTACTGCTGACCAGGTTCCCAGTGCCAGAGCTCTTACCCCAAACTGTACGATTGTTTCCCCCAATTTACAATACCTTTAGCACCCTCTGTAAGTCCCTAGTAAATGGTACCAAGGGCCTACGGTACTAAAGAGGGCACCTAAGGGCAGCAGCACAAATGTTGCCACCCTAAGGGACTCCTCACCAAGTACATGCAGGACTGCGAAGTCAAAAGGGAAAACACGACCGGTCACACATCCCTGTTTGCCATGTCTCCTACCACTGCATGTGATACTTGTAAGTCACCTCTACAGCAAGGCTGACACCCCTAAGGCATGTGAGGGCATACTTGCATGAGCAGATATGCCTCTGTGCCGGTCGTTCCATTACTGCTAGTAGAAGTGACCAAGGAAGCTATTTTAGTACATGTGCTGGACACTGGTGTAGGAAGATGTGAGAAAGTGCCATCTTTCTTGCATGGTATGCCCCCACTTTTTGCTGAATTGCTGATGTACTTTGAGTGTGCCCTGGGCTCCTGCCAGTCAGGTGCCCAGGCCCTGTGTTCCTTCCCTAAAACTGCATTGACGCCTAAACCCAATTGGCATCTCTGGCCACATGTCAGCCCCTAGTAAATGGTACCATAGGTACCCTGTGACCAGAGAAGGCCCCTAAGGGCTGCAGCACGTATTGTGCCACCCTTAGAGACCCTGTACCCGGACACACACACACTGCCTTTGCAGGCTGAGTGTCTTGGTGCAGAACAAAAGAGTCGACATGGCACACATCCCTGTGTGCCATGCCCACAAACACACTGCCCTGGCATACCTCAGTCACCCCTCTAGCTGGGTGCACTATGTCAGTGGTGTGGGTACAGGTGCATGAGCCCTGTGCCCCTATTTTACCCAGGTCCATTCTGGGGCACTAAGTGCAGTGCTGCCATTAAGAGTATATGGTGCTAGGTCGTCAACACGAACTCCACAGCACCATGATGGCAACACTGAAGACTGAGGTTTGGTTTCAAATTTCTCAGCACATTAAACCCACACTGATGCCAGTGTTGGATTTAATGTAAGATGCACAACAGAGGGCATCTTAGAGATGCCCCCTGAACCTAACCTACAATCCATGTCCTGTCTGAGGGGCTGTCTAGGCTGCCACACAGCAGACATGTTGCTGGACCCCTGGGTAGAGAGCCATCCGCTCTCCTGGGCCTGCAACAATGCACATCCTGGGCGAGGTGCTAGGTCTCCTCCCCCAGGATGGGTAAGGGAAGCTTCAAAGGCATGCTGCCTTTGTGAGCTTCTCCAGGCCACTTGCTGTACTCAGCAACTGGCCCCCACTGGTTCTGACCCTCACTCTGGCGGGAAGACTGGCGGGAAACCCCAAGGGAGGAAAGGGGGTGTGCCAGCCCCTGCCAACCCCACCCCTCAGGTGGGGGAGGCGAGGTGAAGCACATCTCTGGGCTCTCGCAATCTTGAAGATGGGGAGCCCTACCTAATCAGGACTAGGCTACTGCCCCCTCCCACAGGAGAGTGGCAGGATAGGGGTGTACCCACACCAGGAAAGGGACCCATTGGTCCCTGCCCTTTACCTACCTGTAATGCCCCTAAATTTAGTATTTAGGGGCACCCTGAACCTTCCTTCCTCAGATCCCAAATCCGAAACATGCAAGAAGGACAAGAAACAAGACCTGCCATGCAGCTGCTAACAAGAGGAAGACACCAACTGATTTGGCTCCAGCCCTACAGGCCTGTCGACCCTCGAACCTGCTCCTGCTAAAACCCAGTGTCTCCAGTGGTCAGCAACCTCCAAACCCCCAGAGGACCTGACTGCCTTGTGACACTAAAAGACTGGGACTCCCACGAGCAGTGGTTCTGCTCAAAGCAAGTAACAAGCCCCTGGTGCCAACCAGGAACCGCGACTCCTGCACCCGCCAAGCCTGGCCTGTGCCGGAGTGGACAAAGACCACGAGGACGTCCCCCCGGCGACTGTGACCCAGAATCCAGCACCCAAGGACCCACCTCAATGCTCCTGCCGACGCCTGCAGCCTCAGATCCAGGGACCTCTCCAACCGCGTCCAGCTGAGTGTAAGATTTCCCAACGCGAAAAGACACCTCTGCACCCGGCGCCCTGCGGCCCCCTGTGTCCAGCTCCTGGGTGCCTACCTAACCTACAGCTTCCCAACTTACCTCTCGAAGTGGTCGCACCTGAAGAATCTCCGTCCCCGAGCTTGCAGCCTTTGTTAGTTTTGTAGCTTCTCCATTGAAATCCATTGAGCGCCCGACGGCTCAAAAGCCCCTTGCACCCAGCCGCCCGAGTGCCCCTGGGAGTGCAACATCTATCCTAATCTACTTCCCCACTTGCCCTGAGCAAGTGAACAGGAGCCCAGCTCCCACAGTCGTGTGGCCTGCTTGCCAGCAGCCACCAACCAAAGGCCCCCTGCCTGCCATAGGATAACATTGGGCCCAACTCTCTCTGCACCCGGCCGCCCTTGTGCCGCTGTGGGTGAACCAACTGTACCTACCTGACACTGGGAGACCCCTGAGTCTATGCCCAGAACCATAACTCTGCCATTCGAGTGCTTACCAAAAGCCGATAACTCACTCTTCCTCCGTAAGATAACATTCTTCCAAGTGTCGAGTTTTGAAACATTAAAATATTCACCAAAAATCAGCTGAGTGACAAACGAAAATACTCACCTGCTCTTAGGTGAGCTCCCAGTGCTGGATCTTGGTGCCCAGCACTGACCCTGAAAAATATTCACAACCATACTTACCAGTAACCCAATTTTCTTCCATAGGAAACCATTGACTGTTTTTCTGTGAAATTCCTTCTAAGTGTTGATTTCTGCAAACGTTAAATATTCTTTAAAAATCGTGTAAATTGTGAAAAGGTAATTACTTGTTTTTTGTTTTGGATAAAGGTCCCAGTACTGAGACTAGGCACCCAGTACTGGATTACAAAAGTAATGAGAACATACTATACCTGCAACTTGAATTTTCTTCCATAGGGAATCATTGACTGTTTTCTATTAAATTTCTTCTAAGTGTCAACTTTTAAAATAGCAAAATATTACTTAAAAGTAACTAAGTCGACTTTTATCACTTCTTTCTAAGTACTGTCCCAGGACTGAATCTAGGATCCAGTCCTGGAATCACAAAAGTAATCCTGAAAGTAATCTATTCCAAATAACTTGAAACTTCCTTTGAACTCAATGCATTATTGTGTTTAAAATTGTGTTGCCTATGCAACAACTTGTAACTTTCTACAAACGCCAATTGCATATTGCAAAAGTATTTAAATAAAGCATCTCATTCTGAGAAAGTATATTTTAATACCTATTGTTGATTCTAAAATAAAAGACCTATATTTTTTATATAAACCATTGGCCTAGAGTTCAAGTATTGTGTGTGAAACCATTTTGCTGACTGAGTGTGTGAAACAAATGCTTTACACTGTCCTCGGATACTGCCTTACTGCTCGACCAAGCTACCACTTTAGAGAGTAAGGTTATATCTAACTTTAGCCTTTGCCAAACCTCTGGGG
The DNA here is from genome assembly GCF_964204655.1 of Triturus cristatus. Classification (NCBI taxonomy): domain Eukaryota; kingdom Metazoa; phylum Chordata; class Amphibia; order Caudata; family Salamandridae; genus Triturus; species Triturus cristatus. Next base: position 431,406,560 of record NC_140593.1, read on the forward strand.
CTGTGGACTCTGTACACACTGTACCTATTGGGTAACAGTTTATACAGAGCCACTTTCTCACAGTCACCTTTAGTAAAATGTATTCTGTTGTATTTGCTTCATTTTAACGGTCAGTTGACTTAAGCATCCATTAGAGTACAAATACGTAGCTGAGATGTATGCTTAAGAGCGCACAGAAGTGATTCTTCTCTATCCCTGTCCATTCCGACTTTGTAGAGGGGTTAACTGCACAGTCTCCAATATTGAAATTTAATATGGTGTTAAGCAGGGTAATGTTCTCTTTTTAACCCATAGTGCAACTAATTTTGACACTTTTATTTGAAAGTGACATTGCTATCACTTGCTTATGCACGGTTAGCGAGTGGGGACATGGGTAAACAGACGTTTTTAAAAGTACATTTCGACAAGATTATTAGATGGGTTCCCATAATCTTGATAACCAAGTTGATTTCATTTTTTCACTCCAAAAAGACCATTTAATAACTGATTTCTTTCCATAAATCAAGCCACTCCATGAGATAGACATTTACATACTGTCACTAGAAACATTGTTTTGTCTCATGTGTGAGAAAGTGGCAGGGTCCCTGATTCTGAGGCTGCCGGCGTCGGGAGCGGCGAGGGGGTCCTTGGGTGCTGGATTTGGGGTCACAGTTGCCGGGGGGACGTCCTTGGGGTCTTTGTCCACGCCGGCACTGGCCAGGCTTGGCGTGTGCAGTGTGTGCAGGGTTCGCGGTTCCGGGCTGATGCCAGTGGTTAGAAACTTGTTTTCAGCAGTGCCACTGCTCATGGGAGTCCCAGATTCTCAGTCACAAGGTATCCAGGTCCTCCGGGGTTTGTGAGGTTGCTGGCCACAGGAGATGCCGGGATTTAGCAGGAGCAGGTTCTAGGGTCGACAGGCCGGTAGGGCTGGAGCCAAAGCAGTTGGTGTCTTCCTCTTCTTAGCAGCTGCACGGCAGGTCTTCTTTCTACTTTTTCTTCTTTGCTTTTTCGGAATCTGAGGAAGGAAGGTTCAGGGTGCCCCTAAATACTAGATTTAGGGGCGTTACAGGTAGGTAAAGGGCAGGGACCAATGGGTCCCTGCCCTGGGGTGGGTAGCCTAGTCCTGATTGGGCAGGGCTTCCCATCTTCAAGATGGCGAGAGCCCGAAGATGTGCTTCACCTCGCCTCCCCCACCTGAGGGGTGGGGTTGGCAGGCTGGCACATCCCCGGTCCTTACTTGGGGTTTCAGGGCCAGTCTTCCCGCCAGAATTGGGGCAAAACCGGTGGGGGCCAGTTGGTGGGTACAGCAAGTGGTCTAGAGAAGCTCACAAAGGCGGTATGCCTTTGAAGCTTCCCCCTGCCCATCCTGGGGGAGGAGACCTAGCACCTCGCCCAGGATGTGCATTGTTGAAGGCCCAGGAGAGCAGGGGCAGCCTCTTAGACAAGACGTGGATTGTCGGTTAGGTTTCCAGGGGCATCTCTGAGATGCCCTCTGTAGTGCTTTGTACATTAAATCCCACACTGGCATCAGTGCGGGTTTAATGTGCTGAGAAGTTTGATTCCAAACTTCTCAGTCTTCAGTGTTGCCATTATGGTGCTGTGGAGTTTGTGTTTGATGAGCTCTCAGCACCATATACTCTTAAATGGCAGCACTGCACTTACATTGCCCAGGAATGGACCTGGGTGCTGTATGGGCACAGGGCTCATGCTCCTGTGCACACACCACTGGTATAGGGCACCCAGCTAGAGGGGTGGCTGATGTATGCCAGGGCAGTGTTGGTTGTGGGCATGGCACACAGGGATGTGGCCATGTCGACTTTGTTTTGTCTTGTACCCAGACACTCAGCCTGCAAGGGCAGTGTGTTTGTGTTAGGGCACAGGGCCTCCAAGGGTGGCACCATAAGTGCTGCAGCCCTTAGAGGCCTTCCCTGGTCACAAGGCCCTGGGTACCACATTTACCATGGGCTCACATGTGGCCAGGGTTTGCCAATTTGGGTTTTAGGTTTTAGGGAAGGAACATAGGCCCTGGGCCCCTGATCGGCAGGAGTCCAGGGCACACTCAGCCAAAGTACATTCAGCAAAAAGTGGGGACATATCATGCAAGAAAGATGGCACCTTCTCACATTATACACAACTCAAACTGAGACCAGCAGTAAAAGATTGAGTTGTGAGATGGAGAGTGTAGATCAGTGGTTCTCCTCCAGGGGATCCTCATCAATAGTCATAAGCACTGAATATTCCCGCCCATGTGCGGGGACCCCGGAAATAATAAAATTATATATGAAAAACACACACACACATATATATATATATATATATATAACACCTACTGGCGGTCGCCAGTAGGTAGTTATAGTTAGGACCCTGTTTCCATAGGAAAACCGCAACATTCTATTTTGAATAACTTTGGCGCCGGTCGACGAATCCTCGCGAAATTTTCAAAACTAATGGGGCGCTACGCTCCGCTCCTACCCTGAAAGTCTCGGGGGGGATTCGTAAAGCGGGGGCTGAGATAAAAGGGGGGTCCCAAAACGCGTTTTTCCCATGCATTTTTCCATAGGACATTTAGACACAGCTACAGCCCGAACGGCTGAACAGAGTTCCTTGAAATTTGGCAGAGAGGTAGTCTACAGGTCAAGGAAGTGCCTTTTGTAGGTCTGGTGTAAATCTGTTCAGTAGTTCCTGAGAAAATAGCATTTAAATCAATATATATATCTGTGGCAGCTTACGGTGCGCTTACGGTGCGCTTACCGTACGCGCACGCCGCCGTGCGCGAGCGCGATTCTGATTGGCTGTTAGATCTTAGTAAACATTCGAATCGGTTGAAACCAGGAAGCGGCGGCCGCCATTTTCTCTCTCGCAGTCTGAGAGGGGGTTAAAAAACAAAGGCCAAAAACATGTAAAGGGGCTGTTTAGACAGCTCCTAAGCACCTAGCCATGTTGAGGGAGTCCTCAAAGATCCCCCAAGGCCAAAAACGGAATTTTAATTTTTTCGATAATTTCGCCGATTACGCGTACGGTAAAAATTAATTTAAAAAAATAATATATCCATACTCTCCCCACCCCATGTGCAATTGGTGCGCGAAGGGCACCATTTGTGCATGGCATATTACTAATGTGAAAAATTAAAATATTACCTTTCACAACGAAGCGCATCATATGTCCTCCATGTGCGTGCACGGAACGAACTGCGTTAAGTGGGCGCGCACGCCACGAATGGCGTAAAGTAACTTAGCATTTAAAAAAACCGTACAAATTCACTGAAAAAACCATAGGTTTCACACACGTTATAGTTGGGAATTAGCATTTAAAAAACCTTGCAAATTCAGTGAAAAAACCATAGGTTGCACACATGTTATAGTTAGCTGGAAATTTTACTGATAAAAAACCAATGAAATTCCCCCGTTATAGTTAGTGCAGGCAACTATAACTCACGCGACCGCAATCTTCTGCTGATGCTAATACTGTATTTAGACACTTATTTGCCCATGTCTTCTTCCATTAAATTTTAGCTATACATATATTACAAATATTTTTTTTTTCATAAAGACACATATGTCATCAGCAGAGGATTGCGGTCGCGTGAGTTATAGTTGCCTGCACTAACTATAACGGGGGAATTTCATTGGTTTTTTATCAGTAAAATTTCTGCTAACTATAACATGTGTGAAACCTATGGTTTTTTTTCACTGAATATATATATATATATATATATATATATATATATATATATATATATATATATATATATATATATATATATAGCTCTGTATATGTATAAAAGTATATTATTTTTTCCAAGTCAATGCAGCCCCCATAGAAGGCTAGACAATGTAGACATAAATATCCAATAACACACCATAGATATAATAATACATTTTTTGTTTTTTGAGGTAAAAACTCATGAGAAAGAAAAGAAAACACTGTGCAAAACACAGATCCACAAAACATTGTTAGCCTGCAGGCTGCATTGCAATACAATACCATAGAGACAGGTAAAAACTGGCACCGTGCCTTTAAGGCAGACCTGATTCCAATATACCATCATGCCTCAGGGGTGACAGTTGGGTCAGTTCTTTCCGGCTCCTTCAGTTAGGACCCTGGAATTCAGCTCTCTTCAGTTTTGACTTTCTAGTCAAGATTTGCTAGTTTTCTAGTGAATTTTTTTGCTTCATCTTAATTATTTCCTTTTGGTGATGCATTTTTCCTGTTTTGCTGACAGATTTCAAAACTTTTTTCTGTCAGAAAATGCCTTCCTTGTTCATGCCCTGTCCATCCTGTGGCAAAAAGAAGGCTTCTTCAGATACTCACGATGTGTGTATCATCTGTCTACCGGAGACTCCTCCTGCTTCCTGTCGACATTGTAAGGACCTTTCTAAGAGGACTTTGAAAGAAAGGGAGGGGATTAGGCTTCATGGCCTTTCTGAAATGCGGTCGACGTCGAAGCAATTGATCCCTGTGTGTTCTCCATCGGTGTCGGGCTCGGCGTCGAAGACTCCAGCGGCGGGATCGTCGTTGAGAGGTGAGGAGGCCAGGGAGGCTCATGCTTCCAAGAGAAAATCAACGTCGATGCAAGATCCGGCAGCGAAAAGCATTCGTTCGGCGTCGAAGGAGAAACATAATCGTTCAACGTCGAAGTCAACATCTAGGAGGAAGTAGACGTGGAAGGAAAGAAGGTCGAAGTCAATCTACTTTGAGGCGAATATCGTCGTCAAAAGAACACGGGCGATCATCGACGTCGAGACTTGGTTCGCCGTCGAGGGAGAAGCGATCGTCGTCCAAGACCTTGCCGACGTCGAGACGAAGATCGTCGTCGGAGTATGAATCGACATCGAGGTGGTCGCCTCGGTCTGGATCGGCGTCGAGGCAGGCGCCTCCGTCGTTAAAGATGTCCATGACTTCGGCGATGAAACAGACATTGAGGCGAAGTTCCCCTTTGGGATCTAGCCCTCCGTCGACGACAAGGCTCTCGACGTCGAGGCATGACTCGTCGCCAGTTATCCACTCGGCGTCGAGGTCCAGATCTCCGGCTATAGGCCTATCACCGTCGAGACAGTCCTCCGCTGTGGGGTATCAGGAAACATCGAAACGTCATTTGGCATCCAGGTCAGCGTCGAGACGCAAGTCTCCGCATAGAGTGAAGTATACACCGGATGTGGCATCGGAGCATGATTCAGCCTCTGGCTCACCGCCTATTTCTATTTCGCCTTCAGCCTCAGCAGGATCAGGCTCTCCTCCTTCAAGATACAGATCACCTTAAGTGATGATTTCATCTCCAGCTCCTATTTCACCAATAGAGCATCCTGGGCCATCAAGTCCTCAATTGACAGCGTCACCGACACCAATAAGGCAGGAAGAGGATCATCCTCCGGGACAAAGCCCCACCAGAGTGCTGCCTCAGTCCATACCACCATGTATGCCTTCCATGGCGCATGCAGTAAGCATTTCCTTAACTAGATTGAGGAATCTTATCCAGCCTAGGAGACCAACAAGTTCTCACTCTCGGGAAAGAGTATGATCGGCGCTCACGTTCGCCCAGGAGAAGATCGAGGTCCAACTGTCGCAGAAGAGTCGGAGCGATCTGAGAGAAGACGGCGTAGGTCTCCTACATCCTCTCCTTCTTCAAGTCGTTCTTCCAAGAGAGATTACTCCCCCACGCTTTCAGATACTCCTCCATCTCGAGTTTCACCAGTAGATGACGTTCGCACTTTCCAAGATGTTTTGTGCAGGGGAGCAGCAAAGTTGAACATTCCAATGCCTGTTCAAGAGACAACTTCCTCAGTCATCTTTGAGACCCTTCACGAAAGAACGGCGTCTCGTCCACTGTTGTCCCTGGTCCCTGGGTTGCTTAAACCAGTGATGGATGTCTTCCTCACGCCGGCTACCATCAAGTCCGCTCCGGCGCGAATACTTAAGAAATATCGTCCTGCTCCGGAGGATTCTCTGTTTCTCAAGGCGGACCCTCCACCTGACTCTGTGATCACTGCGGCCGCCAGGAAAACCCATTCGGTGGCTTTGTCATCCACAGTGCCGCCGGACCAAAAGCAAGACGCAAGACTCTTGGGGAAGAAGAGTATGCGGATCGGCTGCCTCCAGTTTGAAAGTGGCCAGTGCCTCAGCGCTCTTGGGGTGCTACGACAGATCACTTTGGGATTCTCTCCAAAGATTCATAGAGAAACTTCCGCAGGAGGATAGAAATGACTTTGAGGAGATCTTGCAGGAGGGCAGTCTGGTCTCTAATCAAGTCGTAAGTGCGGCAGCAGATGGAGCAACGCTTGCAGCTCACTCCTACGCCCATGGTATTTCAGCCAGACAATCTTCCTGGCTAAGATTAACTGCTCTGAAACCTGAGGCACAAGCCAGAATTGTCAATCTGCCTTTTTCTGGGAGTTCTCTTTTTGGTTCACATACCGACGACGAGATGGCTCGGATGAAGTCTGAACTCGAGACCATGAAAGCCGTGGGGCTAGAGAAAAGGAAAGAGTTCCGTCGTCTTAGGGGAACTGACAGGCGTGCATTCCAGCAGAGGGTTCAAACCACTCACTGGCAGAAGAATCAAGACGAACAAGGAGAGAAAAAACAACAATTTCAGTCCCGCAGATCAACTAGAGGACAAGGAAACAACCGCCAGTCCAACAGTGGAAACAAGGCTCAAGGCAAGCAATGAGCGATCGCTTCCTCCAATACCGTCCACCGCTCCGGTGGGAGAAAGTATTTCGCGTCATCTTCCAGAGTGGCAAAACATCACCAGAGACAAGTGGGTACTGACTATACTGCAACATGGATACTCTCTTCGTTTCTGGAGTTCTCCTCAATCTGCCCACACGGTACATTCGTCTCATCAACTCAAGATGCTAAGGGAAGAGATGGCAACCCTCCTACTCAAATCGGCCATAGAAAGGGTTCCGAGAGCGCAGAGAGGGAGAGGAGTCGACTCCAGATATTTTCTAATTCGGAAGAGAAGTACAAAAACGGATTTCAGACCCATCTTGGATTTACGAACACTCAACAAACCTATCCAGAGGGAGAAGTTTTGCATGCTTGCACTTCACCAAATATATCCACATCTCCGTCGAAGCGATTAGATGTGCTCGCTGGACCTGCAAGACAAGTATTTTCATATACCCATCTGCCAGCGTCATCGGAAATTCCTAAGATTCGTGGTAGGAACCTCCCACTACCAGTTCAAGGTTCTACCATTTGGCCTGAAATCAGCACCTCAAGTGTTCACAAAGTGCATGGCGGTGGTGCTGCTGCCCTGAGGTGCGCAGGAGTCTTCGTCTATACCTATCTAGACGACTGGTTACTAAAAGTTCCTTCGCCTCAGACTGTACGTTCACAGCTGACACACTGCCTGGATCTGTGTCACCGATTGGGGCTCCAGGTGAATCACAAGAAATTCACCTTCTCACCAACGCAAAGCATACACTACCTGGGAGCGATTATAGATTCCGAACTAGGAAAAGTGTTTCCTTCGGAGGAGAGACAGTTATCCCTCGCTCAAAAAGGCAGGCATGCTATAATCAACAGGCTGTCTACAGCGCGACATATATCATCCCTGATAGGGGCCATGGCATCTTGCGTATTCCTAGTGCCCAACGCCAGGTTGCGGAGGCGTCCTCTCCAACAGGATCGAGAGGACAAATGGGACCAAAAGTCTTCTCTGTTGGAGGACAAAGTGTGCCTTTCGACAATGGCTAGGCAGTCGATCAAGTGGTGGTTGAAGTCGAGCAATCTGCAGGTGGGGATTCCTTTCCATCAGGAACCTCCATCGCAAACACTGATCACAGACGCATCGCTACAAGGTTGGGGCGCGCATCTGGGGTCTCTACAGACTCGGGGGCTGTGGTCCAACAGCGAGCAGCTATATCACATCAACATGCTAGAGCTCAGGGCAGTACATCTCGCCCTCAAGGCGTTCCTGCCCTCAATCAGCACGAGTTCCATTTTAGTACAAACGGACAACACCACCACGATGTACTACCTGAACAAGCAGGGGGGTACTCGTTCCAGGACACACTCGCTGGACGCTCAATCCCTGTGGCACTGGATCCTGGCAAGGAACATTTCCATAACGGCGGTGCACCTGCCAGGCGAGCTCAACGTTCAAGCGGACACACTCAGTCGACGCTTTCAAGACCCAGAGGACTGGGTCCTCGACGACGAGGTGCTAGAGAAAATTTTCGAGGAGTGGGGCTGTCCACAAGTAGATCTCTTCGCGGATGGAAACACAAAATGCAGAGGCTTCGCCTCAAGGTACTATCGACCAGGGTCTCTGGGGAATGCCCTTTTGATCGACTGGTCAATGACATTTGTGTACGCCTTTCCTCCTCTTCCGTTAATCCTGAAAGTGGTGACCAAGCTGCAACACTCGACCACCAAGATGATCCTAATAGCACCGGACTGGCCGAGGCAGTGGTGGTACCCAGATATCCTTCACCTATCGATCCGGCCGCACAATCGTCTGCCGTGCAGGCCGGACTTGCTAACCAAGATGCAGGGGAGGATTTACCATCCCAACCTTCCCTCGCTGAGCTTAACAGCATGGCTCCTGAAGTCCTCCAGTATGGCCATTTAAACCTTCCCCAGGAATGTATGACTATATTGAAGGAAGCTAGGAGGCCTTCTACGAGACACTCATACTTCTGTAAGTGGAAGAGATTTTATTTATGGTGTATTTAAAATCAATATAATCCTACGAAATGTCAAGAGGAAGTGATATTACCCTATCTGCTTCACTTAGCCAGGGTGGGGTTGAAATTCTCCTCCATCAAAGTGCACCTGGCGGCCATTACGGCCTATAGGCGCTCTCCATCTCAGCATTCGTTGTTTAAGATTCAAGTGGTAAAAGATTTTTTGCAGGGACTCAAAGGTTTACCCCCCCCAGTGAGGCCTCCCTCGCCTCCTTGGGAGCTGAACCTGGTTCTTTCAAAGCTTATGAGTCCACCTTTCGAACCCATACATAAGGCTACATTACAGCACCTTACGTGGAAAGCTGCCTTCTTGGTAGCTATCACCTCACTACGTATGGTGAGAGAAATACAGGCCCTCTGCTCAAAAGAACCCTACACGGTTTTTCACCTTAATAGGGTGGTGATGAGAACTCCTCCTTCATTTTTACCTACGGTGGTGTCCGATTTTCATGTGAATCAGTCTATCTCACTACCAACTTTCTTTCCCAACCCCTCCTCGCCAGCTGAGAGGGCGTTGCATTCTTTGGATATTAAACGAGTTCTCAAATTTTACCTAGATAGAACTAAGGCGGTCAGAAAGTCTGACCAATTGTTTGTTAACTATGGTGCTGTCCGTACAGGTTTTGCAGCATCTAAACGTTCTATTGCCAGATGGATTGTGTCAAGCATTAAGTTAGCTTACCATCTAGCTCAGAAACCGTTGTGGCCTCTACCTAAGGCACATTCCACACGAGGGAAAGCGGCTACTGCTGCGTTTCTCAATAATGTCCCACTCTGAGATCTGTAAAGCAGCTACTTGGAGATCTGTCCATACATTCACGAGACATTGTCTGGACTCGGACACCAGAGCAGACGCTCAAGTAGGGCAAGCCTCCTTGAGGAATCTGTTCAACAACTGATTATTTGGGTTGTTATCTTCAATGTATAGTGCAGTTCTCATTTGCCTGCGGTGGAAGAAGGGCTTGCTATTCTATTCAGTGCTTATGACTATTGATGAGGATCCCCTGGAAGAGAAGGATAAGTTACTTACCTGTAATCCTAGTTCTCTTCCAGGGGTATCCTCATCAGTCATAAGCAACCACCCGCCTCCCCAGGCAAATGAGGACTGTATTATTAAATATGGAAGAAGTATATCTTTGTGTTTAGGACTAAGGTCCCGCAAAGAACTGACCCAACTGTCACCCCTGAGGCATGATGGGATATTGGAATCAGGGCTGCCTTAAAGGCACGGTGCCAGTTTTTACCTGTACAAGGCTTTTCAGTCTCTATGGTATTGTATTGCAATGCAGCCTGCAGGCTAACAATGTTTTGTGGATCTGTATCTGAAAGAAACACGTTAGTTAGATTCCTCACCTTAGAATATCCCCAGGCGTCAGACTGGATCCGGAAGATTTTTCGTCAGCAATACCCCTTGCGCGTCGCTAGGCGTCGTCTGCGGCTCCGCGTCCGTCGTCGGCGTCGTGCGCCGGAATGACGTCGTCTGAGTACTTAGACGCCGCCCTCGCGCGCTGACGTCAGTTCTTCTTTTTTCCGCGCCAGTAAGCGCAGATCCGGGAGAGCTACCCCTTTAGTCACTTTTTGACTAACTTTTTCGATCCTTTTTGATCTTGTCCAACGACGCCGGTGCCGGTAGGAGGCCTGGTTTTAAAGCCTGTGCTGACTGTAACCGCCTGATGTCGGTTACGGACCATCACCGCCGGTGCCTGTACTGCTTGGGCCTCGACCACGACGCGGAGTCGTGTTCGGACTGCAAGGCCCTGACCTCGAAGGCTAGACGGGAGCGGTCCCGTAAGCTTCTCGAGATTCGCCACTCGGCTCCGCGCCTCTCGATCCCGGTCCAGGAGGAGGTCCAAGGATCGGTCGCGGAGCCGCAGCCGACGTCCCCATCGGTCGTCGGGATCCAAGTCTTCGGGTAAGTCGAAGCATTCCAAGAAGTCCAAGAGGCGACACCGCTCTTCAGACTCCCCTCGCCGGTCGCGCGACTCTGCCGAGGGTCAGGGTGGTTCCACCCCCGCGGCTCCGGCGGAGCCGCAGGCGCCGCGCAAGTCCCCATACCCGCTGGTCCCTGGGACTAACGCGACGCCGGCGTAGGTCAGTGCCTTCCTCTCGGCCATGAGGAGCCTGGCTCCGCCGTCGACTCCCGCTGGCGCGCCTTCGGGCCCCGCGGACCCGACAGGGCTGCCTTGCCTGCCGGTGGCTCCGGCCCCGGCGCCGTCGACGGCACCGGCCTCGACGCCGCACGCACCCGAGGGACCCGTTCCCGAGTCCCCGCTGTGAGAAAGTGGCTCTGTATATACTGTTCCCGAATAGGTACATAGGGGCAGATTTATGAGCCCCTTGCGCCACTTTTGTGTCACTTTTAACATGGGAAAAGTGACGCAAAAGTGGCGCAAGGGGCTCATAAATCAGCCCCAGGGTGTACAGAGTCCACAGTCCCCCAGAGGCAGATAGAGGTCAAAGTTAGGTATGACCTTACTCTCAAAAGTGGTAGCTTGGTCGAGCAGTAAGGCAGTACCAGAGGACAGTGTAAAGCATTTATTGTACACACTCAGTCAGCAAATGGTTTCACACACTCAATAACTGAACTCTAGGCCAATGGTTTATATATATAAAATATATGCTTGTTTTATTTTTAGAACCACAAAGGGGGTAAAAATATACTTTCTCAGAATGAGAGGTTGAATAGAAATACTTTTGTCTTAAGCAATAAATTTGTGTAAACAGTCACAGTTGGTTGCAATAAACAATCCTATTTCCTAAACATAACAATGCATTGAGCTCAATGGTAAATTCAGGTTATTTGTAATAAATTACTTTTCAGATTACTTTTGGAATTCCAGGTCTGGCTCCTAGAACCAGCCTTGGGTCAGTATTCAGAATCAAGTGATGCAAGTCGACTTAATAACTGTAATGATTTTTAAATAATATTTAGCTATTTCAAAAGTTAGCACTTAGAAAATATTTCAAACAAAACATTCAATGGATCTCTATAGCAAGAAATTCAAATTGCAGGTAGAGTACTTTATCGTTACTTTAGTAATCCAGGACTGGGTACCTAGACCCAGGACTGGGGTCCTTATCAAAAACAGGTAAGTAATTTCGTTTGCAGAAATGGTACGATTTTAAAAGAATATTTCAAATTTGCAAAAATAGACACTTAGAAGAAATTTCACAGAAAAGCAGACAATGGTTTCCTATGGGAGAAAAATGAGTTAGAGGTAAGTATAGTTGTGGACACTTTTCAGGGTCAGGGCTGGGCACCAAGATCCAGCACTGGGAGCTCACCTAGGAGCAGGTGAGTAAATTCGTTTTTGTCACTTGGCTGATTTTTGGTGAATTTTTGCAGTTTTGAAAAGTTCACACTTAGAAGATTTTTGAAGAAAAAGCCAGTCAATGTTACCCTATGAGGAAAATGAAGTTAGCGGTTTAAGGGTAAGTACTCGACTGGCAGAGTTGAAATTCCGGGCATGGACTCAGGGGTCCCCCAGTGTCAGGTAGGTACAGTTGGTTCACCCTCAGCGGTTTCAGGACGGCCGGGTGCAGAGAGAATTAGGCCCAATGTTATCCTATGAGGGATAGGGGGGCCTTGGTTGGTGGCTGCTGTCTGGCAAGCCACGCGGCTGTGGGAGCTGGGCTCCTGGTCACTTACTCAGGGCAAGTGGGGAAGTAGGTTAGTGTAGAGAGGGCACTGCCAGGGCCACTCGGGCGGCTGGGTGCAGGGTGCTTTTGAGCCTTCGGGCGCTCAATGGAAATCAATGGGAATGTTCCGGTTTGGAAAAAGGCTGCAGGCTCGGGGACGAGGATGTTTCAGGTGCCACCACCACTTCGAGAGGTAAGTTGGGTAGTTGTAGGTTAGGTGGGTACCCCGGGATTGGGCACAGGGCGCCGGGTGCAGGGGTGCCTTTTGACGTCGGGAATCTTACCCTCTGGTTGATCGCGGTTGGGGTGGCACTTGATTCTGAGGCTGCAGGCTTCTTCCGGGATGTCGAGGGGGGTCCTTGGGTGCCGGACTCGGGGTCTTTGTCCACTCCGGCACTGGCCAGGCTTGGCTGGTGCAGAGTGTGTTGGGTCCGCGGTTCCGGGCTGCTGCCAGGGGTTAACAATAGGTTTCTTGAGTAGAGCCTCTACTCATGGGAGTCCCAGGGGCTTAGAGCCAAAAGGTAGCCAGGTCCTCCGGGGTTGGTGAGGTTGCTGGCCACGAGAGGTGCCGCGCTGGTGCAGGTTCGAGAGTCGACAGGCCGGTAGGGCTGGGGCCTAAGCAGTTGGTGTCTTCTTCTCTTTTTAGCAGCTGCAGGGCAGGTCTTTGTTCTTCTTGCTCTTCTTGTAATTTTCTATCTGGAATCTCCGGAAGGAAGGTTCAGGGTGCCCCTAAATACTAGATTTTGGGGCGTTACAGGTAGGTGAAGGCCAGGGACCAATGGGTCCTTGTCCTGGGGTGGGTACACCCCATATCCTGCCTCTCTCCTGTGGGAGGGGGGCAGTAGCCTAATCCTGATAGGGTAGGGCCTCCCATCTTCAAGATGGCGAGAGCCCGGAGATGTGCTTCACCTCGCCTCCCCCACCTGAGGGGTGGGCAGGCTGGCACATCCCCTGTCCTTGTATGGGGTTTCCGGCCAAGGTTCCCGCCAGAGTGGGGGGTTGCAGTGGCCTGGGGAAACTCCAAATGGCGGCCTGCCTTTGAAGCTTCCCTTTTGCTCATCCTGGGGGAGGAGATTTCTCACCTCACCCAGGATGTGCATTGTTGCAGGCCCGGGAGAGCAGGGGCTCTCCCACCCAGGGGTCCAGCAACGTGTCTGCTGTGTGGCAGCCTGGGCAGCCTCAGAGCAGACGTGGATTGTAAGTTAGCTGTAAGGGGGCATCTCTAAGATGCCCTCTGGGGTGCTTAGTACATTAAATCCTACACTGGCATCAGTGTGGGTTCAATGTGCTGAGAAGTTTGATACCAAACTTCCCAGGCTTCAGTGTTGCCAATATGGTGCTGTGGAGCTCGTGTTTGACAAGCTCTCAGCACCATGTACTCTTAAATGACAGCACTGCACTTACAGTGCCCAGGAATGGACCCGGGTACTGTAGGGGCACAGGCCTCCTGCTCCGGTGCCCACACCATAGGCGTAATGCACCCAGCTAGAGGGGTGGCTGACATATGCCTTGGCAGTGTAGGTGATGGGCATGGTACACAGTGATGTGTGCCATGTCGACTGTTTTGTCCTGCACCCAGACACTCAGCCTGCAAGGGCAGTGTGTGTGTGTAAGGGTACAGGGCCTCTGAGGGTGACACAATGAGTGCTGCAGCCCTTAGAGGCCTTCCCTGGCCACAAGGCCGTGGGTACCTAGGTTACCATTTACTAGGGGCTGACATGTGGCTAGGGTTTGCCAATTTGGAGTTTGTGTGGTTTAAGGAAGGAACATAGGCCCTGGGCACCTGATTGGCAGGAACCCACGGTACACTCAATCGAAGTACATTCAGCAATTTAGCAAAAAGTGGGGGCATACCATGCAAGAAAGATGGCACTTTCTCACACCCGCCGACGCCGGTCAACCTCGTCACGCCTCCTCCGCCGGCGTCGACACCGGTACCACCCCCGACGCCGACTCCGCTCGACGTCGAGCCCCAGTTCAGTCCCGCTCCGGGCCCGGGGCCGCTCCGGCGTCGATGGACGCCGCGTTCGGTGCCGCTAGAGACACATTATGTCTACCGCCCGGCTCCGTACCTTCCTCCTGTATACCAGGAATCGGATGATGGGGACAACTGGGAGGGATCCGAGGATCCTATGGCCGCACAGGCTCAAATGTCACAGGACTGGGCAGATGAACTGGGGGAGGCCAGTGGCCTGGATACCTCTCCGGACACTGCATTCGACTGTGGCTCCGGAGGAGGGCGCAGCTTTCTCTGTGGTGTTGCGCAAGGCGGCCGCAACCCTTGGGCTCGAGCTACCTGCCATGGCTGTGAGGACTATCGTCCTCACTGAGGTGCTTCAGTCTGCAGCAAGCTCCACTGAGCCTCTGCTGCAATTCAATGAGGCCCTCATTGACGTTCTGCAGGGCACCTGCTCCAAGCCCTCCACAATTCCTCCTGTGGACAGGAACGTCGCCAGGCGCCACCGCCCTGCTCCGGGCGACCCCAGTTTTCTGTCCCAACACCCTACCCCCGAGAGCCTGGTTATCCAGGCCTCTACCTCCCAATCCTCCTTCCCGACCGCTCCGCCGGACCGGGATTCCAAGAGACTGGAACAGTTTGGCTAGAAGCTGTTCTCTTCCCTTAGTTTGGGCCTGCGGTCTTTGAACACCGCCTGTCTCTTGGACCGTTATTCCCACTCTCTGTGGGATGCGGTGGAGGACGTGCTGCCCCTGTGTCCGGAGGAGGTCCAGACACGACTTACCCAGGCTCTGGCCGATGGGAGGGATGCAGCACGGCACGCTATCTGATGTGGGCTTGACACTACGGACTCGCTGAGTAGGGCAATTTCTACCACAGTGGCGCTTAGACGTCACGCCTGGCTGCGGTCCACGTCATTTTCGGGCGATGTTCAGAGCACTCTCATGGACATGCCCTTTGATGGCACTCGCCTTTTTGGCGAGAAAGCGGACAGTGCGCTGAATCGCTTTAAGGACTCCCGGGCTACGGCCAAGTCCTTGGGCCTTTCGGCCCCGCGATCGCAAACTTCCGCTTTTCGCCCCTTTCGTGGCCAAGGAAGGGGTGCCTCCTCACGTGCGCCTAGCCACCAGCCGCAGAACCAACCTGCGCGCGGTCGCGGATGTGGTTTCCGCCGAGGCGGTTCTGGAGGACGACGCGGTCAGCCCACATCCACCCCGGCAGCATCCGCCTCAAAGCCTTCCTAGTCCGAGCTTTCAGGCCCATTTCACGCCAGTGGGCGGCAGAGTTCGCCATCACCTGCTCCACTGGCGGTCCATCACATCGGACAGGTGGGTGCTGCAAATCGTCCGAAGGGGCTACTTCCTCCCCTTCGAGACGACCCCTCCAGCCATGCCACCGCAGCACCACCGTATCTCGGGGGATCATTTGAATCTTCTCCACGAGGAAGTTTCGGCTCTCTTGGCCAAGGGGGCCGTCGAGCGCGTTCCGAGTCCAGAAGTAGGTCGTGGTTGTTATTCCCACTACTTTCTGGTTCCCAAGAAGGGCAAAGGGGGCCTACGCCCTATCTTGGTCCTCCGGAACGTCAATGCCTTCCTCCGGAAGGAGAGGTTCAAGATGTTAACTCTGGCTCAGGTTCTGGCTGCCCTTGACCCTGGAGACTGGATGGTAGCGTTGGACTTGCAGGACGCATATTTCCACATCCCCGTCCTGCCGGCCCACCGGCGTTACCTGCGGTTCACGGTGGGCCAAGAGCACTTTCAGTTTACCGTGCTCCCCTTCGGCCTCACCAGTGCCCCTCGGGTGTTCACGAAAGTGATGGCAGTGTTTGCAGCTCATCTGCGCAGATCAGGGGTTCCGGTCTTCCCCTATCTCGACGACTGGTTGTTGAAGGCGGGCTCGCCCCAGACAGTCGTCTCCCACCTCCAGACTACGGCGGATCTCCTGCATTTGCTGGGATTTTCCCATCAACGAAGTCACACTTGAGTCCCTCTCAGAAGCTCCTCTTCATCGGAGCAGTTCTCGATTCGGCGCAGTTCCGGGTCTATCCACCGGAACAGCGGGTCCGGGATATTCAGGCCCTGATTCCCATCTTTCGGCCTCTATCCTGGGTTTCGGTCAGGCTAGTGTTGCGGCTTCTGGGGCTGATGGCCTCCTGCATCCTACTAGTGCATCACGCCAGGCGGCGCATGCGGGCTCTGCAGTGGGACCTGAAGTTTCAGTGGGCCCAGCATCACGGCAACCTGTCCGACCATGTCTTGATCTCGGAGGGCACTGCCCAGCAGTTGCAGTGGTGGCTCACGGACCGCGATTGGGTCATGGGCAGAAGCCTCTCCCTTCCCCAACCGGAGCATGTCGTAGTGACGGATGCGTTCTTCCTGGGATGGGGTGGCCATATGGGAGAGGCGGAGATCAGAAGCCTCTGGTCTCCGGCGGAGTCTCGTCTCCACATCAACCTGTCGGAGTTGAGAGCGATCCGGCTTGCACTGAAAGCCTTCCTTCCCTCTGTCAGGGGCAGTGTCGTGCAGGTGTTCACGGACAACACCACCGCCATGTGGTATTGCAACAAACAGGGCGGGGTGGGGTCGTGGACCCTTTGTCAGGAGGCTCTGCGCCTCTGGACGTGGCTGGAACACCAGGGCGTCACCCTAGTGGTTCAACATCTGGCGGGCTCTCTGAACGCCAGAGCAGACGAACTCAGCCGCCGGTGCATGATGGATCACGAATGGCGTCTGAACTCCGAAGTGGCGCAAGGTCTCTTTCAGCAGTGGGGAGAGCCTTGGTTAGATCTATTCGCCACCGAAGAGAACATGCAATGTCAGCAGTTCTGCGCGTTGGAATTTCCAAGGCGGCACTCGCTCGGCGACGCTTTTCGTCACGAGTGGAGTTGCGGTCTGTTGTACGCCTTTCCGCCTATACCACTTCTGCCCAGAGTGCTGAAGAAGATCAGGCACGACCGGGCCCAAGTCATCTTGGTGGCTCCGGATTGGGCACGAAGGTACTGCTATCCCGAGCTACTCAGTATGTTGACCGATCCTCCGATACGTCTGCCCCTTCGGGAGGATCTTCTGTCGCAGCAGCAGGGGACGGTCCTCCACCCGAACCTGTCCAGCCTCCACCTCCATGCGTGGAGATTGAGCGGCGGCAGTTGATGCCATTTGACTTGCCTCCTGAAGTCTGTGATATCATTCTGGCAGCCAGGCGTCCCTCCACAAAGACGGTATACGCCTGCCGGTGGAACAAATTTGTGGCATGGTGCACAGCAAAGGCTGTGGATCTCCTTTCCGCTCCTCTTTCTGAGGTTCTACTGTTTCTTCTTTCTTTGGCCCGGCAGGGCTCTGCCCTGGGCACCCTGAAAGGTTATCTTGCTGCCATCTCTGCCTTCTTGCGGCTTCCTGATCAGCCTTCTCTTTTCAAGTCCCCTGTGGTTACACGCTTTCTAAAAGGCATTACTCACACGTTCCCTCTTGTTCCTTTTGTAATGCCTCAGTGGGACTTGAATCTTGTCTTGACATTCCTGATATGCGCTCCCTTCGAGCCTCTTCACAATTGTCCTCTTCGTCTTCTGACTCTTAAGACTGCTTTTCTGGTAGCCATCACCTCGGCTAGACGGGTGAGTGAGCTCCAGGCTTTATCTTCAAAGCCTCCCTTTCTGTCTGTTCATCCAGACAAGGTCGTCCTTCGGCCTCGTCCCTCCTTTCTTCCGAAAGTGGTGACTCCATTTCATCTTGGGCAGTCTGTCACCTTGCCCACCTTCTTTCCGCCTCCGCATCCTTCCAAAGAGGAAGAGAGGCTCCACCGTCTGGACCCAAAACGTGCGCTCTCCTTTTATTTGGACCGCACAAAGCAGTTCCGGGTGGACGACCAACTTTTCGTTGGATACGTGGGTGCTAAGAAGGGGAAAGCTGTGCACAAACGGACCATCTCTCGGTGGGTCGTTTTGTGCATCAAAATTTGTTACTCCTTGGCAAAAAAGGACCCTCCTGTTGGGCTGCGCGCCCATTCTTCTCGGGCCACGGCGGCTACTACTGCTTTGGGACGAGGTGTCCCTTTGCAGGACATCTGTCAGGCGGCAACGTGGGCTTCGCTACACACGTTTGCCGGGCATTATTGCCTTGACAGCCAAGTCCGGAGGGATGGCTTCTTTGGCTGTTCTGTCCTCCAGGACTTTCTGGTGTGATCTTGGTTCGCAGACCCACCACCAGGGATGGTATTGCTTGGGTATCTATTTTAAGGTGAGGAATCTAACTAACGCGTTTCTTTCAGATGAACAAGTAACTTACCTTCGGTAACGATGTATCTGTAAGAAACATTAGTTAGTTAGATTCCTCACCGACCCACCCATCCTCCCCGTTCTGCGAACTGACATCTAGGGTTAAGGTTATCCTTTTCAGGCCCCTAGACTTTCTTTTTCGCACCAGTGTCGGTCTTTGCATGGCTCTGCGTTCCTGGCGCGGAAAGCTATGTACAAGAACTGACGTCAGCGCGCGAGGGCAGCGTCTAAGTACTCCAACGACGTCATTCCGGCGCACGACGCCGACGACGGACGCGGAGCCGCAGACGACGCCTAGCGACGCGCAAGGGGTATTGCTGACGAAAAATCTTCCGGATCCAGTCTGACGCCTGGGGATATTCTAAGGTGAGGAATCTAACTAATGTTTCTTACAGATACATCGTTACCGAAGGTAAGTAACTTGTTCGTTTTGCACAGTGTTTAGTTTTTCTCTCTCATGAGTTTTTACCTCATAAAAAAAAAAAAAAGAGTTGGGTGTATTATTATACCTATGGTGTGTTATTGGATATTTATATCTACATTGTCTAGCCTTCTATGGGGGCTGCATTGGCTTGGAAAAAATAATATATGTTTATACATATACAGAGCTGTATATATATGTGTTTTTCATATATAATTTTATTATTTCCGGGGTCCCTGCACATGGGCGGGAATATTCAGTGCTTATGACTTAGATGAGGATACCCCTGGAAGAGAACTAGGATTACAGGTAAGTAACTTATCCTTCTTAACCTTTTGTCTTAATTTTTGGACTTAATTATTGAAATCCCCACCTAGTCATTATTAGAATCTGGGGACAGTTTTCATGATTTGAACTAGAATACACAAAATTACATAAACTAGCATTAAATGATTTATTTTTCAAGCAAATATACAAAAATAACATTTCATTATATGTTAATGAGAAGGTTGGAGCTTTTCCAAATTCAATTGGGGCCACCCATCTTTCATACCATACTCTTTGGTGCACTTGCACTGCTCCCAAGAATCGATCTGAGAATAACCACTTAATTTGTGGCCTCCAATTTCAAATTCCTTCTCCTTTACAGCTAACATAGTTTATGCCAATCACTCTTGGTTGCGTAGTTTTTTTCAAGTCTGTGGATCTTGGCTAGATCCATACTACAAAAGGAACAGGCATCGATAATGCCAATTTGTCACACCTTTGGGACCTATTGGTTTTCCAGTTTTTCTAGCTATGCTGTACAGCTTCCCTGATATTGTGAAGCATGGCTTTTTAAAAAGTAAACGAAAAAGCCCAGTATGTGCACCAACTACGCTTGACAATGTTTGTTTACCGATCCAAGTTGTATCTGTAAAGAAAAATAGTAGTGTGGGGTGGATGGAAACATTGAAGGGTGTGGGTAGTGAGTGAAATAACAGAGGTGAATGGTGGGTGGGTGAAGTGTTGAAGCTGCATGGGGTGCAGATAGGGGATGGAACAGTGAGGGTGTGTGGGGGAACTGAGGGTTAACGCGGGGGAGCGAACGACGAGAGGACAACATGAAGTGGGTGGAGCAAAGCACTAAGGCAAAAAAGCATTGGGGGCAGGAATAAGCCAATGAAGACTAGGTGAAGTCGACTCACAAGGCCAGCTAAAGAAGCGTATAGTAGAGGAGGAGAAGTACAGGAGGGAGATAAGTGAGAAACATGTAATATCATAGATTGCTGAAACAAAAAAAGTAGGGCCTGCAAAGGGAGTAGTGAAAGGACACAAGTAATGTGCCCGTGCTCCATTAAAAAAAAAAAAAAAAAGACAACACAAGAGGAAGAAAAGCACGCAGACTCTAACAAATGAGAAGCAAGTAAATGAGTGACAATGAAGCCAGTCACGGTAAGCAATGGGTAGGCTCTAAGCTCACAATACTTCCTGCAACAGGCAGCGCATGTGCAGTGTAGTAGGCCAGATTTGAAAAACAAAAAAAGTACTTTCCTGTAACAATACTTTTGCAGCTTGGAAATATTTTAGATTCACACGAGAATTTGTCATGGTACTACATGATGCTTACTTTCTTTGTGAAAAGGAATAGTGCAGTCTAATTATGATGTTTCTAAATATGCCTATAAAAAATGTTATCCGTATAATTTTCGACAATGTAAAAACCTGTGTGTGTGTATATATATATATATATATATATATATATGTGTATATATATATATAATGTGTGTGTAAATGTTCGATCTTTCTTCCAGATTCGCTAACTGTGGATAAACCTACAATCCATGCTTGCACAACTCCTTCAACATCATCGTCTGGAGCAAATCCCACAGCTGCCCCACCTTCCTCCTCCTCCTCTTCTACTGTCCCAGTCTCGCCCGTTTTGCAGTCTCCCATGCCTACGTTACTTCAAGACCCAACAATACTGCGGCAGCTGCTTCCTGCTTTGCAAGCCACCCTGCATGTGAATAACTCTAGTGTGGATATATCCAAAATAAATGAAGGTATTTTTTAATGTTAACTTAATTGCCGTTTTCGTTTACCAGTTAATACTGCTATTTTTTAACTTTTCTAAACCTGGATTCCCCCTGCTCCTTTCATTTGTTGTACTGGGGTATCTTTTGTTTGGGACTTTAATATCTGTTAATGCTGAATATAGACCCTCAATGGACAAATCTTTTTTCGAAATTAAATTATAAAAATTTGACTGTAAAACGACACTTTGTTGCATCAGGTAGACATACTAAGTTAATACGATTTAATAAAGCATTTCTGCACTTATTCCAAAAAGTGCAACTTAAGGTATGTGGTTAGATGGGGCTCTAACGTAGTCAGTTATTTTCATTTTGTAGTATTTCATTGCAAAATATAGTGCAGTGACAGTTTACCTTAGTCTTTTTACTAGGTAAAGCTAAGATCGAAAGTGGTGATTGCATGCTATACTGACTCACGCATGCTGGCGATACGGTTTGCTGAGGTCAGCCTTGGCTTTAGACATAGCACGTTGAAGCTGGGGATCATGTTAGCATCTTTCTACCCATATCCTTCCAGGCTCATCATGCACTATGTATGGTTTGAGCTGCTTTAGTGCATACCTTACTCTTCGTTGCTGGATTTAGCGACTGAGGCATAGTTAAGGTGGGGTGGAAATCCTGATTCTGGCTATGTTATGTCTCACTCCCTGTGATAACCAGCCTCTCTTCTGGGCTGCTGTTTACATTGTTTCTCTCCTCTAGTATCTAGTGAGAGAAGGAATAGGTGTGGATTAAAAATGTGTTCCATCTCTTTCCCATCCCTCCATTTTTTCTCATTTTCCCTTACAATTGAAGTGGAATGTTCTAAATTTGAGCGCTGCAACCTAAGAGGATTCTCCTTTGCCCTAGTTGTTACCAACCCA
Source organism: Triturus cristatus (assembly GCF_964204655.1). Classification (NCBI taxonomy): domain Eukaryota; kingdom Metazoa; phylum Chordata; class Amphibia; order Caudata; family Salamandridae; genus Triturus; species Triturus cristatus. The sequence continues at coordinate 431,428,454 of NC_140593.1, forward strand.
CAATGGGGACCACATTCCAGGCGATCTGCTGTGAAATACCAAAATAGAGGCTAGAGAGAAAGCTGAAACTGAACTCCTCTACGAAGTGAATGGGAATGAAAAGTTCCACCATTTACACTCATGCCAGTATTTTTCATACATGCCTACACTGGATCTTATGCACTCAGTGCTGCATTCTTTCTCCATATTCTTGGAGCAGAAAGAGAACAATATGTCTCAGTCCTAGTGGCATCTCTTAATGTCAGGGTTTATCCAATGTTCTATCATGAGTGGACGGTCTTTGATTGAAAAGGAGTGGTATGTAGAGCTAGACTGGCAACAGGAAGGTCTTAGAAGGTCAGTCCTAGGGCCTTTTATTGCTAGATAGCTGTCCTGCTGGAGCTCTTAACACAAATGCTCACAGCTCTATAGCTCTCCCAGAACACAGATGCTTCTGAAGTCCACAATCTTCCAATGATACTTGAGACATCGAAGGAAAAGATTTAAATGTTTGAGTTGAGAAAAATAAATGGTGTGATAGATGAAACAAAAATGAGTAGCCTAATCCTGTTGAAGGACAGTCCAGGCTCTGAGATTGAGTATACAAGAACGGCCTGTGTGCCCGCTCACCCCTCCCGGGTTTTGGCTGAAACTTTACCCAATATCAAAGTTGCCTAACCTACTGGGACTACTGTGAGCGAAAGACTGAAAACCTTGACCCACTCTGCATTTCCCATGCAGCCTGGCCTAAAGAGGAACCACGCACAGAATATAATGAACAATTTTTAGTACAGATGGTAGTGAAACACCACTGGTTGTGTCCAGGAGGTCTGTGCCCTAGGTCTCAGGTGAAGTTGTGGTCCATGATAAACAGCTTGAGGTACATTTTAATTACCAAGATGCACAGATTAACATACAAGAATCCCATCAGGCTCTGTTCTGCAAAACATTGCTATGTTTAAGTGAAAACATTGGCCACGCGCTTGCCTGTGCTTAATGCTTTAAATATGTAAGCAAGGTAGATCAGGAAAACTGGGGCCCTCATTTTAATTGGTATGTAGGCTGCAGGACCAGGAACCTTCTATTTTGTGTCTTCTCTGGTCATGAAGGTCTTAGTCTGAATAAACTAGTAGTTGTCGCCCAAGTCGGTGGATTTATTCCCCTTCTCTGCATCCCTCACCCCATTTCCTTCCAACACCCCATTATTTAGAATACATTAAGTGGTGTTCTTTCTCCCTATTTGTGAGGTTTGATCTAGAAATAGGTTTTGCTCTCTCACCATCCTCATGTTGTCTTCCCAAAGGAGTTCGGAGAAAATATTTCGTGCCCCCGACTAGAACAACCAACTACCACCGGCACGGTCTCGAAACATTCAAGACCACGAAAGCACAGCTTCACAAAATCATGCTGAGGATTTATTCAACCATCTGGTTGATCAAGCTCATTTGTTTGGTTCCATCTTTTGAGGATAGATACAAGATATTTAAGAATAAATAATTCTGGTTTGTGGTAGTTGAGGTCACAGAAAATGCATATACTGGTGTGCTCAACAGCAATGATGGGAATAGTGGAAGATTTCTGGGAAGACTGGTTTGTCCTGGGGACATGTGGCCCTGTAGATCACTAGAAATGTGTGACCAAAAAGGCAAACATCTGTAGAGTATATATTTTCATTACCCAATTAACAAGTCCCGGTAGTTGGTCGCAGTTTACAATTTCTGTAGAACTGCTACTCACTGTGTGTTTTGTGGTGTTTTATGGTCTGTTTTTTTGTTTTGTTTCAATAGCCTCCTGATGTTGCTACCATAGTTGCCTGTTGTGTTGACAGCTGGTCTTGCCAATTGGAGACGGCCAACATCTATTGCAGTTGTCTCCTTTTGTGGGAGCAATAGACTATGCTATCTGCAGATGGTTTCCTAAGAAAATGATTAGCCTTTTAAAACTTCTACCATCCTGGTTGAGGTTAAAAGTTTTTCACAATAACTTTGAAAGTGAGTGTTCTTTACATATGTAAAGCGCTCTGATACCTGATTGGATTCGGGTCAAGTTTGCGCTATATAAAACTCTGCAAAAAAATAAATAAATAATAGAGTTAGCTTTACCAATGGGCTAGAATGCTAGGTTCTGTAGTAGGGGATCTCTGTGTATAGTCATAATCTAGTGAATAGTCCCGCCCATGTGCGTGGACCCCGGAGCAATAAAAAATAATCTCTAAAAGGTGACAAATCATGCAGACCTGCATACACCTTTAAGAGAGAATTTAATTTAAAGACAGATAATGCAGCCTATACCCACAGGCTACACTGTCCAGTACTTCAACTAGAATTCCACCAACATCCACAAACAGCCCTGCCTGTCTAGTTTTTCTCCACAAAGGAAAAAACCCTGCCTCTACCAGCAAAAGCCTCTGGAATGATAGAGAGGAAGGAGAGGACAGACAAGCCCCATAGGCTGCCATTATGTGGCTTGGAACAGGATACTGTGCCTTTAAGAAAACTTTCCAGTTTTCCAGAACTTTCCCCAGTATCCCAGAATGCCCAGCAGGTCCCATTTACTTTCAGTTCTTTTTTCCGGCTCCTGCTAGCAGGACCCTGGAGCATTGAGCTCTCCCCTTTTCAAGGGTTTAATTGAGATTTTGGCAATTTTTGTCACTTTTTCTTGTGTTTAGTAGCTGGTACTGTCAACATGCCTGGCTTGTTCGACAAGTGCCCGGAATGTGGTCGAAAGAAGGCTAAAACTGATCCACACGAGGTGTGCATAGGTTGCCTTCCCCAGTCCCACGTGCCTGAAAGCTGTACCATCTGCCACTCGTTCTCTGCCAGGACCCTGAGGGATAGAATGAAGATCAGGCTTCAAGTTCTGGAGGAACGAAGACTGAAGGCACCAGGTGGGTCTGGAGGGGCTGATTTGGCCCATACTGAGGCCTCTGGGGGGCTCCCCAGGGGCAGGAAGACCAGTAAGCGCTCCCACTCCCAGTCGAGGGCGTCGACGGCGACGTCGAGGAGGATGACCACCGTCTGTTCGCCGTCCCCCCAGGGCTCTGGGGAGAAGCGGCGTCGACTATCGCCGTCGAGGGACTTGAATAGGCCGCCGTCGACTACATCGGCGGTGTCGGCGACGACGCCGTCGTCGGCCCCGTCCAGCGGTCGTCGTCTAGATGGGACCCGGCGTCGGCATTCGCCGTCGAGGGATCGCAGCTCGCCGTCGATGAAGAGGAGAAGGAGATCGACGTCGAGACGCTTGAGGTCGCCGTCGAGGCGAAGGTCGCAGTCGAGGCGAAGGTCGCCGTCGAGGCACAGGTCGCCGTCGAGGCGAAGATCGACGCCGGAGAGAAGATCGGCGTCGAGGCACAGGGCGCCGTCGAGGCACAGGGCGCCGTCGAGGCGCAGGTCGCCGTCGAGGCGCAGGTCGCCGTCGAGGAGAAGATCGACGTCGAGGAAGAGTCACCGGGATCGGTGTACTCGGTGGCGTATACGCCGCCTCGGATGCCTCCGTCGCCTCCTCCTCTCCCGCCGACGCCGCCTCCACCGCCACCACCACCACCTCCACCATCTCCACAAACAACACCACCGCCGCCACCTCGGCCGCGGGCGCTGCCTCCGCCGCCCCAGCCTCTGTCGCTGCCACGCACCCCTGTGGGGCCGCCGCCGGTTCCTCCGCGGTCGGTTTCCCTTCCACGGTACCCGACTCCGCCGCAGGGGACCCCGAAACCACGACGCCCACGGTCGCCTGGACCAGCGAGACCGGCGGACAGGCCGAAGCCGAAGAGGTCGCGCTCCCGCTCTCACAGGAGGAGAAGATCACGGAGCCGTGGACGGTCTTCGTCGGACTCAAGACGACGCCGTAGGAGGTATAGGTCCAGGTCGCGCACGCGCTCCTCGGACAGAGACCTTTCCCCGATGCTGTCGGACTCCCCGGGGACGAGGGTGTCTCCGGTGGACGATTTGGTCTCTTTCCAAGAGGTGCTGTTGCGAGGGGCTGCAAAGTTGGGTATCACGGTGACGGTTCCAACACCCACGACGTCCGTGATATTCGAGACGCTTCATAAAAAACACCTGTCTCGCCCCCTACTGCCTTTGGTACCAGGACTGGTGGAACCCGCCTTGGAGCTGTTCCTTACTCCCGCGACGACGAAGGCCGCTCCTTCCAGGCTCATGAAAAAGTACAGGGCCCCGGAGTCGGATCTGTCATTTGTGAGAGTGGACCCGAAGCCGGATTCGGTGATCGTGACGGCGGCAAGAAAACAACATGCGACCGCCCCGGCCTCCACGGTTCCACCCGACAAAGAAAGCCGCTGGCTGGATTCTGCGGGCAGGAAGGTGTGTGGCACCGCCGCCACCACCATGAAGGCGGCGAGTGCAGGGGCTTTGTTGGGCCGTTACGACCGGGCCCTGTGGGAGTCCCTGCAGCAATATGCAGACCTCCTGCCACGGGACAAGAAGGAGGACTTCTTGGAGACGGTGCGCGAAGGCATGCTGGTGTCGAATCAAACGATCAGCGCAGCGGCGGACGTAGCTTTATTGGCCGCCCACGCCTACTGTCACGGCGTCCACCAGCGGCGCCATTCGTGGTTGCGCCTGACGTCCCTCAAGCCAGAGGCGCAGCAAAGAGTGGCCAACCTGCCCTTCTCGGGGGAAACCCTGTTCGGGAAGCATGCGGACGATGAGATGGCCCGCATGAAGGCTGAGGCGGAAACCCTGACGGCCGTCGGGTTGGAGAAGGCCGAGAAAAAGAAGCGCCCGTTCCAAAGGAGGTTCGGGTCGTCGGGCAGAGGGCGAGGGCAGGGCTCGGGACAGCAGCAGCCACAACAGCAGCAGTTCCGCAAGCCCTTCCAGAAACGCCAGAGGGGTAGAGGAGGCCAGCAGGCTACTACCACAACCAAGGGCCCGGCCGGGTCTCGGCCCTGAGCGGTTACTTCCCCCTCAACCGTTACCCACTCCAGTGGGGGGAAGCATTCAATTTTTTCCGGCAGAGTGGAGAAAAATTACTCAGGACAAGTGGGTGCTGAATATTGTTTGCAATGGATACAGTCTTCGGTTTATCAGCCCGCCTCCAGCGATTCCGCCGGTCAGCTCTCGATTCCAGCTGAGAGAGCTCCAGGCGGAGGCAGACATCTTGTTGAGAAAAAAGGCGGTAGGAGAGGTACCTCTGTCTCAAAGGGGAAGAGGTCTGTACTCTCGGTTCTTCCTCGTTCGCAAGAAGGACAAGAACGAGTTCAGGCCCATTCTGGATTTGAGGCAGGCAAACAAATGGATTCGCAGAGAGAAGTTCCGCATGCTTTCGTTGCACCAGATTTACCCTCAGCTGCAACGGGGAGACTGGCTCTGTGCCATAGATCTACAGGATGCGTACTTCCATGTGCCCATAGCGAGGAAGCACAGGAAGTTCCTGCGATTCCAAGTCGGCGCCAATCACTATCAATACACAGTACTGCCATTCGGGCTAAAATCTGCGCCCAGGACTTTTTCGAAGTGCATGGCGGTGGTGGCGGCACACCTGCGGAGGAACAAGGTGTTTGTCTACCCGTATCTTGACGATTGGCTGATCAAGGCATCATCCTTCGCGGAAGCGCAAGAACACTTCCGATGGACGTGCGAGCTCTTGCACAAGCTGGGGTTACACGTCAACATGTCCAAGTCGGTCACGACTCCGGTCCAGTGCATACAGTACCTGGGGGCCTCCATCGATACGCGGTCAGCAAGCGTGTCTCCTTCGGAGGAGAGACGGTTATCACTCCTTCGGAAGGCTCAGGACCTCAGGACTGCTCCATCGACAACAGTGCGGAAGGTGTCGTCTCTACTGGGATCGATGGCCTCCTGTATCTTCCTCACGCCTCACGCTCGGCTACACATGAGACCACTGCAGGAGTGTTTGGAGGATCAGTGGGATCAGAGGACAGGCTCTTGGGACGACAAGATACGCCTGTCGCGGCATGCTCTTCAGTCTCTGAAGTGGTGGTGTTCGGCGGAAAACCTCCTCAAGGGGGTTCCCTTCCACAAGGACATTCCCACGACGAGTGTCGTGACTGATGCGTCTCTCCAGGGCTGGGGAGCGCATTCTGGGGACTTGCAGATTATGGGGAAGTGGTCTGCTTTGGAATCGACGTACCACATCAATTTCCTGGAACTCAGATCTGTCTTCCTGGCACTGAAGGCCTTCCTTCCGTCCTTCTAGACCAACTCGCTGCTGATACAGACGGACAATACAACCACGATGTATTATCTCAACAAGCAGGGGGGGTCGAGATCGCGCACTCTGTCGCAGGAGGCGCAGGCGATCTGGCGCTGGCTGCTGGCCAGAGGACTGACGATTACGGCCACGCATCTGCCAGGAGTGCAGAATACTCAGGCGGACGCCTTGAGCAGGCTGATTCAGGAAAACCACGAATGGGTCATAAACGACGAAGTACTAGGAGAAGTCTTCGCAAGGTGTGGGACTCCAGACGTAGATCTGTTCGCCACCGCCGAAAACAGCAAATGCCGAGACTTCGCATCCAGGTACTACCAGCGGGGGACGCTGGGGAATGCGCTATGGATCGATTGGTCGAACAGCTTTCTGTACGCTTTTCCACCCATTCCCCTGATTCCGGCGGTGCTCATCAAGTTGTCCCAGTCCAGGGCGCGGATGATCCTGATCGCCCCGGAGTGGCCCAGGCAGTGGTGGTTCACGGACCTTCTTCACCGGTCTCTCCTTCCTCACATGCGGTTGCCGTGCAGGCCGGGCCTTCTCACGAAGTTCGGGGGGCGGATGGTGCACCCCAACCTCTCGTCTTTGAGTTTGGCGGCATGGCTCCTGAAATAGTGCAATATGGCCATCTGAATCTACCAGACGATTGTATGGACATTCTGAAGGAGTCTAAACGACCTTCCACTAGAACATCCTATGCTTACAAGTGGAAGAGGTTCTGTATCTGGTGTAAGTCCAAGAACTTTGATCCGACGACATGTAAGGAAGATGTCATCCTTCCATACCTTTTACATCTGGTGCAGTCTGGCCTTAATTTCCATTCCATTAAGGTTCATCTGGCTGCTTTGACTGCTTACAGGAAATGCCCTTCACAGACTTCCTTCTTTCAGATCCCTGTGGTCAAGGATTTTTTGGAAGGCTTGAAGAAAGTGTTTCCTCCCGTCAGACTTCCCTCGCCTTCCTGGGACTTGAATGTGGTGCTGTCCAGACTGATGGAGCCTTTTGAACCCATTCACAAGGCTTCATTGCAGCACCTATCCTGGAAGGCGGCGTTCCTAGTGGCCATTACATCGGCCCGCAGGGTGAGTGAACTTCAGGCATTATGTTGTCAAGAACCTTATACTGTATTTCATGCTGCTAAGGTTGTGATGCGTACTCACCCTAAATTTCTTCCTAAGGTTATCTCTGATTTTCATGTCAACCAGACCATAACTTTACCTACGTTCTTTCAGAATCCCTCTTCGCCAGCGGAAAGGTCTCTCCATTCCCTGGATGTTCGGAGGGTGTTGAAATTTTATCTGGATAAGACCAAGGATATTCGTAGGTCTGACCAATTGTTTGTTAACTATGGCTCAGTCAGGACGGGTCTTGCGACCTCTAAGCAGTCCATTTCTCGGTGGATTGTGTCCTGCATACAATTGTGTTATCAAAAGGCTAATAAGACCTTAGGGGGTAAACCTAAGGCTCATTCCACCAGGGGCAAAGCTGCCACGACGGCTTTGCTGCGTAATGTTCCGATTGCGGAAATCTGTAAGGCGGCCACTTGGAAGTCGGTCCATACCTTTGCTGCGCATTACTGTCTGGACACGGATGCCAGGGCAGATGCTCAGGTTGGGCAGGCTTCGCTGCGAAATTTGTTCGCACAGTAGTGGTAGTGTCTTGTGTGTTCTCCACCGCTTTTGTTTTGTGGGGATGGGCTTGCCATTCTATTCACTAGATTATGACTATACACAGAGATCCCCTACTACAGAAGGAGTAGTTTCTTTTCTGTAACTCCAGTTCTGTAGTAGGGGTATCTCTGTTATAGTCATAAGCGCCCGCCCTCCTCCCCGGTGGAGAGATACTTATTCATATGTAGAATGCTACAGGTCTGGCGTGCTACGCCTTCAAAAAGAACTGAAAGTAAATGGGACCTGCTGGGCATTCTGGGATACTGGGGAAAGTTCTGGAAAACTGGAAAGTTTTCTTAAAGGCACAGTATCCTGTTCCAAGCCACATAATGGCAGCCTATGGGGCTTGTCTGTCCTCTCCTTCCTCTCTATCATTCCAGAGGCTTTTGCTGGTAGAGGCAGGGTTTTTTCCTTTGTGGAGAAAAACTAGACAGGCAGGGCTGTTTGTGGATGTTGGTGGAATTCTAGTTGAAGTACTGGACAGTGTAGCCTGTGGGTATAGGCTGCATTATCTGTCTTTAAATTAAATTCTCTCTTAAAGGTGTATGCAGGTCTGCATGATTTGTCACCTTTTAGAGATTATTTTTTATTGCTCCGGGGTCCACGCACATGGGCGGGACTATTCACTAGATTATGACTATAACAGAGATACCCCTACTACAGAACTGGAGTTACAGAAAAGAAACTACTCCTTTTGCAGCATAGACGTCTTCTAGATTCACATACTGTGCATATTCCGCTATCTAGTGGTTGGAGTCGGAGAGTGCTTTTGTTTTCTTTTCCTTTTCTCTTTCGGAAGGTTGCTCCCCACCCCTCCCCCCCAGTCAGGCTACAACCCCCTTTGTGTGTGTGTGTGCAAGCTCTCAGATTATTTTTTCCGCCATGGAGATCGGAGGTGCACTGAAGATGTCTGAGAAACTACAGCAGCAGACGCAGGCAACAGAGAAAGGCCAGCAGATACTATGATGAGAGAGGTGGTACCAAGGAAGGTTGCATGAGTGGGAAATCTTTCAGCAAAGCAGTTTGTTTACTGCTGCTCACTTTCTTCCTCATGCACCAGGGCAAGTACATTGATCGCTGGCAGAACAGTCTCCAGGTATTTGGGGGGGAAGAGGGGATGTTTCTGCAGGGAGCTGATGCTTCATCCTGAAACAAGGCAATAAGTTACTCTTTATTATTTAATATAGGAGCAAGAGCACGGGTGAATTGTTCCACGTACTACCTTTAACGTCTACCAGGCTGCGCTTACAGCAAGTATCAGTGTGCTGGTACACACTTTATATACAGTGTTTAAAGAATTTAAACATACTTTCATAGTTTTTACTATTATGTTGGCAACCATATACCACACGATTTCTTGAAAAAAAATATTCATGTCATCCTCTTGGTTCCTAACATAGCTAAGGGCTCAGATAGTGCGCTACGCTTACAAGGGTTACCAAAAGGGGGCGTTTATTGGCTTAAAAAGAGATTCTAGGGATCTCTTCAACACTATGCGGACCTACGGTAGGTTCTACTTCACAAATATTTAGCATTGCAACAGAAAATACATTCACTAAGCCCGTGGTTCCCAAACTTTTTTGACCCGCGGCTCCATTGACCCATTGGCCATTGCCTGTGGCTCCCCACTGTTATGTTTTTTGGGGAAGGTGGGAGAGGGGGATGTAAGCCCGGCCTTTGGAGTACTTGCATTTTTCTCCCAGAAAATAATTGGGATGAAGCTAATAAAAGTATTATAATCATATACGCAGGGTGTTTCTATTACTAAGGCAGCACCTCTAATAACAAATTCCTAGTTACAATTCTTTGCCCATGCCTTTTTTAGAGTACCCTCTCAAACGTGTTTATCCCACTTACAGTGCTAGATAGCAGTCCTATGCATGTAGGCCCCATTGCCAAAGTGTTTCTGCACTTGAAGAATATTTGCATGCACTTCCATTTCTACCCATGTCATACGTGCCAACACACCTGTCTCAGCAGGGTGACTCATGATTTTGTATTGAATTGCCTCCAAATCAATGCAAGTAAAATGAATTCCTGAGATTTGTTTTTTAAACTTCCCTCTTTCTTGGTTCCAAATGTTGGCATTATACCGTATACAGTGTTTTACTTCCCTGTGCTCAAGAAGAGCAGTCCTGTCTAGAAATTTGTGTGTACAGAAAGAAATGTGTACTGGAAGTACTTATGATTCAAGTACAAATGGCAATACTTAATAATACCTAGTGTGTTTAATACACAGGGCAACTGTACTTGCCTGATAACTTGCATTATTGTAAAATGCATTTGGAATAAAACAAAACTATTAACGAGTAAGAAAATAAATCAGGCCTCTTCCGCCTACTTTGGGGGTGTTGAATGTGGTGATCCAGTGAAATATGGAAGTCATCTCCATCAACATGCCATCAATTAAGAACTACGTTTACAGCTTTAGGCATGTTACTTACAAATCATAAACATCATGCGTTTAAGTCTAATTAGTTTACCTGAAGCCAACAGACCCTTCAACATTAAATGCGTTAAAGTGCATTGTGTGCGGCTCCCCAGGCTAGGTTTGCCTGCTCACCAGGGAGCCACGGTGCACAGTTTGGGAACCACTGCACTAAGCCAGCAGATAATGTTATGGCTGGCTGCAAAACAAAGCCCCCTTTCCTTCCCAGGCATTAAATAGCTGGGCACAACACATCTAACGCGGCACCAAAAGCAGCTCACATTTACAAAGTTTCTGCAAAGCGGATGGGAAGGTCATAAACCCACTCCCCTGTGCCCCACTCCCTTCCAGGGCGGACTCAGGACACTGTAAGGATCATAAAATGGCCTACAAATCAAACACAAAGACCCTATAAATTGGGTGCTTAACTCCAACAAGCGCATTCCTTAGCTGCCCTCTAAGCAGAAACAGGAAGGCAGGATTACGGTTCCAGCAACATAAGAGAACAGAACTTTTCTCTGCAAAATCTAGTAAAAGAAAATGAGCTTATCTTCTCTAAGAACATAAGTGGTTTCGTTGGCAATTCCCAAGGCTACACTATGTAACATACTGCATCCACAGCCCATGTGCCTAAAAGTGCAACAATAATGATAAAACTTGCAACAATTTTAAAATTACCGCAGGTGTCTTCCCCCCCCCCCCCCCAAAAAATAATTTAATGCAGGGGCATTTAGCTTTCAAAGAGCAACAGTGCATGTACCTAAAAACATACTAACCTGTGCAAGTGCACAGGATTTACATAAAACTAATAATACCTTCACAAAGGCGACTGGTTCAGTAAGCCACAGCAAATTTATAAACAAATTATGCTAAAAACTATCTATTCGAGGCATATGTGTACTAGATCATATGCTTTAGCATAGATCGCCGTCTGGTGTTTTGTCCCGATGTTTGCACTTTGTTTTTCTTCAAAGAAGTCTTTCCAGTAATGAGGTAGGGGACTCCTCCTTTCGGTGATAGTGCGCATGGGCATCGAGTCCATCCCCGATAGTTTTTTCCCGCCATCGGGTTTGGATGTGTATTGCGACGCTCCTGTTCGGTATCGTTCTCAAACTTCTTCGCGCAATCCTCTACCATCAACGGTATTGTCTTCGGTCTCGGTTCTCCATTCTACGCACAACGTTCCAACTGAGAGAACCTTCGATCGGGTAACTCGAGGTGGGCCGTAGGGCCTACCTGTGTCGACCATGACAGCGGTAATATAATCTACTGGCGGTCGCCAGTAGATAGTTATAGTTAGGACCGAGTTTCCATAGGAAATCTCAAAATTCTATTTTGAATAACTTTGGCGCCGATTGACGAATCCTCGCGAAATTTTCAAAACTAATGGGGCACTCCGCTCCGACCCTGAAAGTCTCGGGGTGATTCGTCAAGCGGGGGCCGAGAAAAAGGGGGGGGTCCCAAAACTCGTTTTCCCCATGGATTTTTCCATAGGGACTTTAGTCGCAGCTACAGCCCGAACGGCTGAACAGAATTACGTGAAGTTTGGCAGAGAGGTAGTCTTGAGGTCCATGAAGTGCCTTTTGCAGGTTTGGTGTAAATCTGCTCAGTATTTCCAGAGAAAATAGCATTTAAATCAATATATATATCTGTACGCGCGCAGCGTGCACGCTGGGTGCGCGCACCTTGCCGTGCGCGAGCGCAATTCTGATTGGTTGTTAGATCTTAGTAAACATTCGAATCGGTCGAAACCAGGAAGTGTCGGCCGCCATTTTGTCTCTCGCACTCTGAGGGGGTGAAAAACAAATGTGGAGAACGTGAAAAGGGGGCAGGGTGGACAGTTCCTGACCCCCTAGCCGTGGTCAGGGGGTCCCAGAAGGACCCCCAAGGGCAAAAAAATTTTTTAATTTTTTTTTCGAAAAATCGCCGAGTGCGCGCACCACCCAAACGGAAAAAATTCTGCGAAGTTCGCGCAACGTGCGCGCACTCCATGATTTTTCAAAAAAAAGAAAAAATGTATTTGGCCCTTGGGGGCGAAGTGCTCCGTGCCCACCGTATGTGCACGGCACGAACTGCGTAAAGTGGGCGTACGGTGCGCGAAGCGCACCGTATGCCCACCGCGCGCGGACGGAGCGCGAAGCGCACCGTGCGCGCGCCGAGAAAAAGATTTGTTTAAAAAAATATATTAATAAATACATAACTTAGCATTTAAAAAACCGTACAAATTCACTGAAAAAACCATAGGTTTCACACACGTTATAGTTAGGAATTAGCATTTAAAAAACCTTGCAAATTCACTTAAAAAAACCATAGGTTTCACACATGTTATAGTTAGCTGGGCATTTCCCTCGTAAAAAACCAATGAAATTCCCCGTTATAGTTAGTGCAGGCAACTATAACTCACGCGACCGCAATCCGCTGCTGATGACGTCAGATATTACATCACTGATGACATATGGGTCTTTCTGAAAAAAAAAAAAATGAAATATATGCATAGCTAAAGATGAATGGAAGAATGGAAGTGTCTAAATACATTGATGTAATATCTGACGTCATCAGCAGCGGATTGCGGTCGCGTGAGTTATAGTTGCCTGCACTAACTATAACGAGGGAATTTCATTGGTTTTTTACGAGGGAAATGCCCAGCTAACTATAACATGTGTGAAACCTATGGTTTTTTAAGTGAATTTGCAAGGTTTTTTAAATGCTAATTCCTAACTATAACGTGTGTGAAACCTATGGTTTTTTCAGTGTGTATGTGTGTATATATATATATATATATATATATATATATATATATATATATATATATATATATATATATATATATATATATATATATATACACATATACATATACATATACACACACACATACATACTTTGGAAGGATGTTACACGGCGTGCATCAGGCCGTGGAGTCTACGCACCACCCAGCTTAACGAATATGGGGCCACACGAGGTGAAATCACCTTGAAGGCGGCGCTGCAGGTTTATCAAAGAATAGCAGGCAGAGTCTTTCGGAGGGTTAATGTGGGCTGCAGAAATGTTCCTTTAAATTGATATGAGCATTTGAACCCACTGGAGGGTCTTAATTGTGCAAAGCAAACTACAGATACCAGCGTGCAACGTGAATGACCGCATCAAATTTAAGGTACACCGGAGGCCAATCAGAAATCAAATGAGCACGCAGGGTTCCGGAGTTAAGCACATCATGTTTTCAAATGCTCACATGGCCTCTGAGGAAGATGGACTGAATCCATTGAAACGCGTAAGGCCAAAAAGGTAAAAAGACGGGAAGGGAAGCTGCCTGCTACAAACTAATAAAGAATGTTTTCTTACCTGTAAATGGAGTGCAGACTCAATTGCTGAGGCGAACTTTGGAAGGATATATATATATATATATATATAACACTTAAAATATAAGTGTGGAAGTAATTGTCACGTTCTGCCTATTCAAAACGTAAAGTAATTTACTTTAAGATGATGAATTATCATATATACAAGGAAAATGATGCTTTAATGTATGACAACATTGGCAGTTTTGATAGGATAAAATTGATTGGTTTGCCTTATCAAGTAAAAACCAAATCAGAATGACTATTGTAAGATGGCCGCCGCAGTAACGATAGTTTAGTTTGTACCTTCTTTTATTTTCATTTTCATTTGAAATCACGAAGCACTTTCTATTTTTATGAATTGTATGGCACAACTTTATTTAAAAACTCACATTTTGAAGTTGTTGAGTAGACCCTGACGAAGGCGGTCACGCCGAAACGCGTTTGTCGACTTAATGCAGCAAAGGACGCTAATAAATTGAAAACTTGCTTATAAAACGCAGATGGCTCCTGAGTGCGCTCTATTGGAAAGGCTCTTTAGACGAGAGAACCTATGGTATGGGATTTAACTGCGCAAACCTCCATGCGCTGAGCGGCACCCGTGGCGCTGAGGAGCAACGGCTGGTGGACTTGTGTTTTTTTTAATAAATATATATATATATATCTATATCCTTCCAAAGTTCGCCACAAAACTTTCCGGAGCGGAGCTGGGCAAAAGTTTGGAAAATTTCGCAAGGATTCGTCAACCGGTGCCAGACTTATTGGGAATAGAATATTGCGGATTTCTTATGGAAAACAGGTCCTAACTATAACTACCTACTGGCGACCGCTGTGACGGGCGAAACGCGTCCTGACATCTTCGGTGGGGATAATAAATAAATAAACTGTTTGGCACTCCAAGAGGTCTGCGCCTGTGATTCCCTTCCAGGGAGCTTTCATTGCGAGTTGTTGAGAAATATATATATATATATATATATATATATATATATATATAATTTGGTATTGTTATAGGTATGTCTATATGTACAAACTAAAGTGCCCCAAATTCATAGCAGTGCCTTACTATACAAGCACACTCTGCATATAACAAGGTAAATCCTTCTTTTGAAGCGTGAATCCTTTTCTGGTGCCAGGTACGTTCCTTGTGTGATGGCAGACGGTACCTGGAGGTCGACGTGCATGGTGGCCATCTTCAGATTTTTTTCCGCCGTTTGGTCTGAAAACAAGACGGGAAGCTCTGAAGAAAGTTTTTGTTTTTCCCGAAAAAACTGAAGGATGATCCTTCATTTATCACCGAAGGATAATCGAAGAAAAATTGATCAACCAATGCCGTGGCCGAACGCAGGAGCAGAGCGTCTGTTTGAGCACCAGAGGACCTCTCCGGTTCACAAATGGCGAGGTAGGGGTCATGGAGAATACTCCGTTTAAATTCTGCCATAAGTGCCACCACAAATACGCACAACACAACCCACCCAACATGTGCAACCTTTGCCTACAAGAAGATTGTCAAGACAAGGACTCTGAGGCCTGTGCGGCGTTCCTGCCGAAAAACGCTCAGGACATGCTGAAACCAAAGACAGGCCCACTACACCACAATGTCGCAGTCGACGCAGAAACCTTCCATGAGGGACCTGGGTTTCTCTAGCGATGAAGAAGAGCAGGGAGATCTAGCAGAATCAACACATGAAGGATCGGACGTCGAAATCCTAGAAAAGGACTCCAAAAAGATCCACGCCGAAAAGAAGGCGAGAGAGTCAAAGAAGAAGACGGAGAAGATAAGAAGACACAAAGATCCGACGGAACCGAAGGGCCACGAACATAAGGCGCCCAAAGCAGCCCCGACGCCGAGCAAAAAGGCGATCAAGGGTCAGCCGCGATAAAAAGAACCCCACGGAACCCACCCGAAGGTTACCGAAGAGTGAAGATCGCAGAAGGCACCGAAGCCAAGGGTCGACATCGAACCCTCAAAAAAAGGGCACACCATCGCCGGAGACTAACGTCTACGCCGAAAAGAAAGTCCCCGGCCTCCGACGCAGAGAGGGCCTCGAGATCAAAAGGAGAAGACTTGAGGAGGAAATGGCAAGGAATTTGATGCCTCATCAAAGGATTTTGTAATCCAAAAGACACCGGTTGCTGAACTGGAAAAAGTCAACGCAGAAGAGGCTGAAGACTGCGAAGGGGAGGAAGAAGGTATCTTCGAGTCCCCACCAACACCACAATCTCGGCGAAGATCCAGAGGAATACGGAGATGTACCGGAGGAAGAGGAAAAATCAAACCTTCGCGGATAGATGGAATGATCTCGACAATAAGTCCAGAGGAAGAGATCTACATCTACCCTTTAAAAGCATCACCCCCAGATGCCATTGCTTTCTATAATGACATTGTAAAAAGGGCAGCAAACCAATTTGGTGTTCCCTTAAAGGAAGAAAAGGGGGGGACACATGTTTTCTACTAGCAACCATAGAACCTGCAACAAAGGGGACACAATATCTACCCATGTTGCCAAGTATCCTGGATCAAGGCAAAGGAGCCTTTAAAGAGCCGCCCTCAATCAAAGGGGTAACTCCCAGAGTGGGGGAAAAATATCAGCCCTCTTCAAAGGACCCAAAATACATACAGGGAAGTACGATACCGAATTCCATCATTGTAAACGCAGACAGGAGGAGAGCAAATGCATTCTCCAACACACGGCCTCCACCAGAGAAAGAAAGTAAGAGCATGAATATGGTTGGGAGAAGGATGGAAAAAGAAGCTGCAACACAGTAACGCATTGCCAACTCAAATGCCCTGTTAAACAGATATGGTCACCAACAGTGAGATGAGATAGAGTTGCTGAACAAACTCCCCGAGGAGGACAAGAAAAGGGCAATATCTATTGTCCAAGAAGGTAAAAATGTGGCTAACACCTGCCTGAAGTCAGCCCTAGATGCAGCAAGCAGGCACATGTGCACAGGAACCATCCTCAGGAGGTATGCCTGGCTCAGAATTTCTGGATTTAAACAAGAAGTTCAGACATCAATCATCAACAGACCATTTAACAGGGGAAGCTCTGTTTGGCAAGTATGTGGATGAGTCCCTTGAGCAGATTAAAAAGGACAATGAAACAACAAGGGCAATAGGGGCCCTACAACAAAGAGGTTCTTTTAAAAGAGGAGGCTTCTCTAACCGAAAAACCACAGGTAGAGGCGGCTTTGGCCTAGGACAGCAGATGCCACAACAGTCTCGGGGACAGAACCCAAACAAAAAGATGGGTCAACACTCTAGCTACCAAGGCTGGCAACAGCAAAAGCAGCCCTTTCGAGGAAGAAGTAATGGCAGAGGAAGAGGTCAATCCTCTAGAGGAAGAGGAAATGGCTCTAACTGACTTACTCACGGAAAAGAACCCACACAACACCAGTGGGGTTAAGATTATCCTTTTTAGGTCTCGGCTAGCGAAGGCTGCGCTTGCGCAGTCTCGCTCGCGAGATTTAATGACTTGGAGAAGAGGGGCTTGAACTCGCCCCTCTTCTCCCCTCTTCTCCATTGGCTGGCCTCTTGAATGCTGGCCAGCCATTGGAGAAGAGGTTTGTCTCAGGCCCCGTCCTTTTCAGATTCGGGGGCGTGTTTTTTGTTACTTTTCTCATTATCTCCTCCAGCCAATGGCAAGAGGAGAGAAAAGAAAAACACGCCCCCGAATCCGGACATGCCGCTGCCTTTCTCCGAGGCATTTCTGCTTCGCCTCGGAGAAAGGCGGCGGTGTTCATGGCTCTCGCCAGGTAAGGCAACAGTTTTGCCAGTACTTGTTTAAATCTCCCACCTTCTTCTTCTAAAATGTTCGCATGGATGTCTAAGCATGTGCTCTTGTAAAGGGCCCCAAGCTCGTGCTACATAAAAATGCAAATTAAGGTTCCATCTTTTCAAACCTATCTTGTGAGAAGTTGGCCTGGTATATGATGCTCACTAGTTAAAGTGATCACCTTGTACCATGCCAAGCAACTCTTATGGTGTGGTTGTAAGTCAACCTTTTCGGACTAGCTGCCCTAGTGGTAGCGTAGGCTAAGCAGTCTTTGAGGCTAAACTCGTGAAGCGTGTTAAGCCAGCTGTTTTACCAAATGCAACCCCCTTTTATACCAATGAAAGGACACCACACAGATATATATTCAAAATATATATGTATTTATTTCTCAAAGTAACCCCTAGTCTCTTTATGAGCACAGGAGCACAAATCGTCAAACAAGATTACAGTAGAATACACAGAAGTTGCACTTTATATGGATAGGCCCTGGTGGCCACTCGAACCATATACTAAAATAGTGGTATAAGTACCACGAACAGAAAAGGGAAAAGGCCTAGGGCCTCTAGAATCGCTGGGCCTACAAGGAGCTAACTTCAGTTAGTGACCAGGAGGTCCACGGGTGGCGTGTGCAGAGCAAATAGTCACACGCGTGCTCCCATAGGTTTCAATGGGTGCGTAAAAAGTACAAAGTTACTGCAAAGAGGATCTTCCGGATGGACTAGGAACTCAAGATTTGGAACACAGGCACTAGAGATGTAATACTACACTTGGGCACAGGAGTGCCAGCTTTACCTCACCCACAGGAAGCGGGTGCATAGGCCTCGAAGTGCGTCGGGTTTCTTCTATCTGTTCCGTGGAGCCTGAAGACAAAGATGCTGTAGGCGGTCGGTCCGGGAGAGATGCGGTGGATCCAAGAGTGGATCGGAGATGTTGAAGACCTGTAAGCAGAGGGGACAGTGTTCACAGTCACTAGCCAGTGACCAGCGTGGCACCAGGTGGGTACCAGGCAATGTCGGGTGCAAACAGGAAGAAAGGTGTAGCTTGTCTCTGCAGCCACGTGGTCCCTGGAGGTCGACGACGTCCACGAGTCGGTTCACGAGCTGTCCCACGCAGGCTCTCGCTGTCGGCGGTGTCGGCGACTTGATCGAAGCAAACAAGCCTTGGCAAAAGCAATTGTTGTAGGAGATTAAATAAGCTGATGGTTCTGACCAGCAAGGTCAGGAGGACTGCTCCTTTGGAGGGGAGCAAGGGCCAGTCTGGAGCAACCAGACCAGCGGTGTATTTCGTAAAGTTCGTCGCCAAGATGGCTACTAGCCAGCGGGCCAGCAACCGGTTAGGCGCGTCGAGTGGCAAAATGCAGAAGGGCCCCACGCAGATCGTGGAGATGCTGGAGGGCTCACCTTTGGTGCAGATGCTGCTCGGGTGTTGGGCTTCTCAGATCCCAAAGCACAACTTGGAGGAAGCCTCGGTTGTTGCACTTGTCAACTTGTCGTGGTCGTTTCAAGATGGCTGGCTCCACGTGTCTCGGTGCCTCCACGGGTCTCCTCTTTTCAGGGACTGTGGATCGGGCGGTGAGAGGTCTGGAGGTCCAGGTCTTGTCAGTCTCTGGGCTCGGGCTCCGGCGGGAGGCGGCGGCAAAGCAGACGTTGATTCGCTGGATGGTGCTTGCGTTAGCAAGGTGGTCACTCCCTGACCACAGGGGAGATTTCCTTCAGTCTGTGCAGCAGAATGTCGAAGTTCCCGTCTTCTTCTTAGTTTCAAGTTGATTCCAGGATGTCTGAAGTCTTAGGACACAGCTCCTACCTTTAAGCGGATTCTAGGGGCCGGACTACCTGCTAGGTCCCTCCCTATGGGTGGGACCAGGAAGGGGGGTGGTTACACCCCCAATCCTTTGTCCAGCTCGCCCCAGGCCCGGGACTGGTGTGCCCCAGGACCGGTTTGAACTGGCTTATGCACCGAGGCTCCTTGTGAGCCACAGGCATGTCTGGTTTCTTTCAAGCCCTACCTGACCAATACACAAAATCCTGTCTGGGGTGGTGCACGCACCTCCCCTGGCAGGAAACCCTTTGTCCACACCTCCCAAGCTGGAAGGACTCCCAGCAGCAGGAGGGCAGACTTGTGTCTGTGGTGGCAGCATCCATTTTGTGGAGCTGAGGCTATGTCTGATTTTACCCGGGTTTCAGGTACTGTACATGTCGTGTCCCTCTAGAAGGGTGGAATGCTAACCCCGTCGCCAGAATTGGCGAGGGGTTAGTATTCCAATTCGTATGACACCTTATTCGACATGTTTTGATAAAGCCAAACCAAAGATAGCATTTAACCGCGAGGTTCATAATGCACTTAAGAGTATATAGTATGACGATATCTGGAAACAGTAGAAGGAAGTTGTTCCGACCACTGCAGACAGGCTCAGCTCATGCCAGAGCACCATCTCACATGGAACCAAGCACTCTGCCTTCAGGATTGTTAAGGCCTGCCATAGGAGTGACTTATAGGTTACCAGGTGTCCCATTTAAGGTTAGGTATAGGTATACTACACCTAAGTAAGAGGTGATTACACCAACTTACCCCAGCTGAGTGATCAGCCAGTTGTGTCAGATTGTTAGGCCAAGCCTGGGGTGGCATAATACATGCTTCCGCCCCTGGCAGGCCTTGGGTACACCAATGCCCTGGGTACCTAGTGTACACTGGTACAGGGGCTGACAGGGTGATCCACTTCCAATTGGTTATGCACCTAGGGTGCATAGTTTTAATTTAGTAGAGAGAACAGCAGGCTGGGGGTCTGATTGGCAGGCCCACAGCCTCAATATGTCGAAAACCAGTAAAGCAAAAAGCAAAAATTTGGGGTGACCATAGGATAGCAGACCCTACTCTCCTACATATCTCATCAACCAAAATTCTGATCCGTGAATGATTCGTCTTCTCCCAAAACAGGACAACCGCGTCCTCCTACAGGCGGATTTTTTTTAAGCGAGAACTACGAAACTCTATGGCCGTCACAGGCTCATTGCGCCTGCGTCGAGCCCAAGTACAGCGAGACTTGTGATTGGACGATAAGAAAAATTGTTTATCTGAACGGAGCCTTATTACTGGTTGCGCTTTTCAACCTACTGGAAGCGCGAGCGGGAAGCCGGAAGCCACTGTTCTGGTTTCTCGCTCAGAGTGCGTCGTTTGGGCTTTCCTTTCCCCAAGGGTCTAGTTAGCGACTCAATACAAGTGCCATGGGAGGACCAAAATAAAGGATACACACGAAGAAACATACCTAGCAAGGTCCTATTTGTCCTACGATTCTAAGCATTGGACGCTGTTGCAACTTTTTGCAAGGTGAGAGAGCGTTGTAACGAAGCAAACCCGACCCTCTTAATGTCGCTCTGTGAAAAAGCAATTTTTTTTGCCCACAATCAGGATATTGCATTTGCGATATGCACCATGGTAGGAGAGGGCTGAGATTTGCGAGGAAGCCGATTTATACGTTTCGGTATGATTGGGGGTAATCAGAGTTAAAAAACAAAAAAAAGTGCTGGCAGAGGGGAGTATTTATTCAATAATGCTATAGAATAGAGTTCATCGTGGAAGAGTCCCGAGCGGCTGAATAATGACTGACAGTCAACATATTTTTTTAAAACACTGCAACTAATACATTACAAACGAGGACAAATGTGACATTAAATCTGCTCTATCTTAATTGGTCACGGACTGGCTGCGTTTTAAAATATCTTGCCGAGTTCAGGCATTTGCAGCAGAGCATTGTCTGTGCTCAGCAATTTTCAGGGGAGGATAAAGTAAGATAACTTGGAGGCATGGCATTTAAGTGGAATGAAAAGTGTGTGGGGTTCTAATTGGGATGTGGCCTATTTAATTAAAGTGTGGCTTTAACTTGTATTCTACATTTCTGATTCCCATAGTGTGCCAACAGACTGGAATTTGATTCCTCTGAGCTTGCTGTTAATATATACCAATATATAACACAACAACGGATATACTCTGAAAACCAGCCAGAATTATTGAATGTCAGTGGTTGTTAGCTGTTTTAAGATGAATGAGTAACCAGAATGATTTTGTTTGTAAATAATGTAACATTGAAAATGTTTCAATTCTGAAATTTTAAGAATGGACTGATGTTGTGGGAGGCTCTGTGTGGGGGTAACTGTGTGTAGATACTCTATGTGAGTGGTGGGGGAAACTGTGTGTAGGTTGCTCTATGTGAGTGGCTGTGTGTGTGGGTGGCTCTGTGTGGGTGGCTCTGTGTGTGGGTGCAAATGCAATAGGTCTCGCATTGGAGGGTGATTAACCTCTTGAGTGCCCATGACGAGCTGGTCTCGTCATGGGCCGCGGTTGCGCTGTGCCCATGACGAGACCAGCTCGTCATAAACCCCGCCCGCTAATGAAACGCCCGGCACAGGGCGGGGAAAGGGGCGGGCACTCAAGGGGTTAAGCTATTGACATTGTAAATAACAATGCCGTTCCTTTAAATGTTTTAAAAACAAAAACATACAAGAATGTCATGAGCAATGCCAACAGCTCTAACTTTAACAATGCCGAGACCATTGCATTGTAAATGCTTGTTCCACAGACCATGGAAAAGGATCACAACAGACAAGTGGATATTTATTTTGATACAATACAGATATTGCATAGAGCTAACAAAGACACCACCTGCAAATCCACCCAAAACCAGAAAATTAAACAAATCAGAACAAACATTGCTAAATGCAGAAATCAAAGAACTATACCTAAGAGGCAATAGAAAAAGTACCAAAACAAGAATGGCACAAAGGAAACTACTCACCATACTACCTGGTACCCAAACAAGGTCAGGTCCTAAGGCCAATCATGGACTTAAGATTCACAAACAAGTTTATACTAACGCAACACTTCAAAATGTGTACCCGTCAAGAAATAATCCCACAGGTTCAAAAAGGGGATTATCTAGCAAACCTAGACCTCAAGGACGCCTACTTACATACTCCTATGACCAAAAGGCACAAAGTACCTGAGATTCCTACACAGCGGAACACATGACCAATTTATAGTACTCCCGTTCGGTAAAAAATCTGCTCCACGAGTGTTCACAAAGTGTTTAGCCGCAGTGGCTGCACACCTAAGAGAGAAAATACACGTCTACCTCTACCTAGACGATTGGCTAATAAGGTTACGCACAAAACTTACATGCCACAGTCCTGTTTGAAAAAAAATTCAAACCCTGCAAGGCTTGGGTCTCTCAATAAACCACAAAAAATCGTCAACACCAGAAAAAGAAAAGAAACCTTCCTGGGAGCAAGACTTGAGCACGGCAAATGCCAAGGCTTACCCCACACAAGCCAGGATACAAGCTATCCAGCATGAAACAGCCCTCTACCAAAGGGGCAGTCTGACAGTGAAGAAAGTAATGAAACTAATGGGCATGATGGCATCATGTATCACACTCATCCCTCACGCCCGCCTACACATGTGCCCATTCCAAGATTGGCTCCCCAACAGCTGGTCACAAGCCACAGGAAGTTGGGGGGGGGGGAATCTAGTGGTTGTTACACAAAGGGAGCAAGCAGAGATACACTGGTGGGCATCCAACAGCATAGCACAGGGGAGACCTTTCAGGGTCCCAACTCCATTTGTGACCGTCGCCACGAATGCATCCCTCAACGGTTGGCGGGCACATCTCAACCAGTTGAAAGTTCATGGTCAGTGGAGCGAACGGGACTCCATGAAGAACATCAACTTTTTGGAAATAAACAGTTTTTCTGGCACTCAAGGCATTCCAGAAACATATTTAGGAGAAAGCCATCTTAATACAAACAGAGCATACAACTACAATGTTCTACCTGAACAAACAGGGTGGAACAAAGTCCTTTCCCCTAAGCAACCTTGCACAGGAAATCTGGCATTGGGCAATACCACAACAAATCAATCTACAGACAGTACTTCTACCAGAGGTAGACAACATAACAGTGGACCAACTGAGCAGACAAAACTGCTCCCACGAATTGGAGTTGAAACAGACAACAGTATAGTATCCATTCAACATCTGGGGGACACAAGTGTTGGACCTATTTGCAACAATGCGAACAAGAAATGTCAATGCTTTGCCTCGAGGTTTCCACACTGTGAGAAAGTGGGATTCTGTTGCAGTGACCCCCCCCCTTTTTTTTTTTGCCTAAAAGCTGATGCACTTTTCCTTGTTGTGCCCTGGGCTCCTGCCAATCAGGTGCCCAGGGCCTATGTTCCTTCCTTAAAACACACAAACTCCCAATTGGCAAACCCTGGCCACATGTCAGCCCCTGGTAAATGGTACCCTAGGTACCCAGGGCCTTGTGACCAGGGAAGGCCTCTAAGGGCTGCAGCACTCATTGTGCCACCCTTAGAGGCCCTGTACCCTTACACACACACACTGCCTTTGCAGGCTGAGTGTCTGGGTGCAGGACAAAACAAAGAGTCGACATGGCACACATCTCTGTGTGCCATGCCCATCACCTACACTGCCAAGGCATATGTCAGCCACCCCTCTGGCTGGGTGCCTTATGCCTATGGTGTGGGCACAGGAGCAGGAGCCCTGTGCCCCTACAGTACCCAGGTCCATTCCTGGGCACTGTAAGTATAGTGCTGCCTCTTACAAGTACATGGTGCTGAGAGCTCGTCAAACACGAGCTCCACAGCACCATAATGGCAACACTGAAGACTGGGAAGTTTGGTATCAAACTTCTCAGCACATTAAACCCACACTGATGCCAGTGTGGGATTTAATGTACTAAGCACCCCAGAGGGCATCTTAGAGATGCCCCCTAACAGCTAACCTACAATCCACGTCTGCTCTGAGGCTGCCCAGGCTGCCACACAGCAGACACGTTGCTGGACCCCTGGGTGGGAGAGCCCCTGCTCTCCCGGGCCTGCAACAATGCACATCCTGGGTGAGGAGAAATCTCCTCCCCCAGGATGAGCAAAGGGAAGCTTCAAAGGCATGCCGCCAGTTGGAGTTTCCCCAGGCCACTGCAACCCCCCACTCTGGCAGGAAGCTTGGCCGGAAACCCCATACAAGGACAGGGGATGTGCCAGCCTGCCCACCCCACCCCTCTGGTGGGGGAGGCGAGGTGAAGCACATCTCCGGGCTCTCGCCATCTTGAAGATGGGAGGCCCTACCCTATCAGGATTAGGCTACTGCCCCCCTCCCACAGGAGAGAGGCAGGATAGGGGGTGTACCCACCCCAGGACAAGGACCCATTGGTCCCTGGCCTTCACCTACCTGTAACGCCCCTAAATCTAGTATTTAGGGGCCCCCTGAACCTTCCTTCCCCAGATCCCAGATTCGAAACTACAAGAAGAGCAAGAAGAACAAAGACCTGCCCTGCAGCTGCTAAAAAGAGGAAGACACCAACTGCTTTGGCCCCAGCCCTACTGGCCTGTCGACCCTCGAACCTGCTCCTGCTCCAGCGCGGCATCTCTTGTGGCCAGCAACCTCAAATACCCCGGAGGACCTGGCTACCTTTGAACTCTAAAGCCCCTGGGACTCCCATGAGTAGAGGCTCTACTCAGAAACCTATCTCTAACCCCTGGCAGCAGCCCGGAACCGCGAACCCAGCACACTCTGCACCAGCCAAGCCTGGCCAGTGCCGGAGTGAACAAAGACCCTGAGGACGACCCCACGGCGACTGTGACCCAGAGTCCGGCACCCAAGGACCCCCCTCGACATTCCGGAAGAAGCCTGCAGCCTCAGAACAGAGTGCCACCCCAACCGCGATCAACAAGAGGGTAAGATTCCCGACCTCAAAAGGCACCCCGGCGCCCTGCGGCCCCCTGTGCCCAATCCCGGGGTACCCACCTAACCTACAACTACCCAACTTACCTCTCGAAGTGGTGGTGGCATCTGAAGCATCCTCGTCCCCGAGCTTGCAGCCTTTTTCCAAACCGGAACATTCCCATTGACTTCCATTGAGCGCCCGAAGGCTCAAAAGCACCCTGCACCCAGCCGCCCGAGTGGCCCTGGCAGTGCACTCTCTACACTAACCTACGTCCCCACTTGCCCTGAGTAAGTGACCAGGAGCCCAGCTCCCACAGCCGCGTGGCTTGCCAGACAGCAGCCACCAACCAAGGCCCCCCTATCCCTCATAGGATAACATTGGGCCTAACTCTCTCTGCACCCGGCCGTCCTGAAACCGCTGAGGGTGAACCAACTGTACCTACCTGACACTGGGGGACCCCTGAGTCTATGCCCGGAATTTCAACTCTGCCAGTCGGGTACTTACCCTTAAACCGCTAACTTCATTTTCCTCATAGGGTAACATTGACTGGCTTTTTCTTGAAAAATCTTCTAAGTGTGAACTTTTCAAAACTGCAAATATTCACTAAAAATCAGCCAAGTGACAAAAACGAATTTACTCACCTGCTCTTAGGTGAGCTCCCAGTGCTGGATCTTGGTGCCCAGCCCTGACTCTGAAAAGTGTCCACAACTGTACTTACCTCTAACTCATTTTTCTTCCATAGGAAACCATTGTCTGCTTTTCTGTGAAATTTCTTCTAAGTGTCTATTTTTGCAAAATTGAAATATTCTTTTAAAATCGTACCATTTCTGCAAACAAAATTACTTACCTGTTTCTGATAAGGACCCCAGTCCTGGGTCTAGGTACCCAGTCCTGGATTACTAAAGTAACGATAAAGTACTCTACCTGCAATTTGAATTTCTTGCCATAGAGATCCATTGAATGTTTTCTTTGAAATATTTTCTAAGTGCTAACTTTTGAAATAGCTAAATATTATTTAAAAATCATTACAGTTATTAAGTCGACTTTCATCACTTGATTCTGAGTACTGACCCAGAGCTGGATCTAGGAGCCAGACCTGGAATTTCAAAAGTAATCTGAAAAGTAATTTATTACAAGATAACCTGAACTTACCATTGAGCTCAATGCATTGTTATGTTTAGGAAATAGGATTGTTTATTGCAACCAACTGTGACTGTTTACAAAAATCCATTGCTTATTGCAAAAGTATTTATATTCAATCTCTCATTCTGAGAAAAGTATATTTTTATTCCCTTTGTGGTTCTAAAAATAAAACAAGCATATATTTAATATATATAAACCATTGGCCTAGAGTTCAGTTATTGAGTGTGTGAAACCATTTGCTGTCTGAGTGTGTACAATAAATGCTTTACACTGTCCTCAGGTACTGCCTTACTGCTGGATCAAGCTACCACTTTTGAGAGTAAGGTCATACCTAACTTTGACCTCTATCAGCCTCTGGGGGACTGTGGACTCTGTACACCCTGTACCCATTAGGGAACAGTATATACAGAGCCACTTTCTCACACACACCGCCTGTCAAAGGGAAATGTGGTTTCACTCAATTTGTCTGATATTTGTTACCGCTTTTCCACCAATACCCTTGATGGAAAAAAGTGCTTCAAAAAGCATAGGAACCAGGAACAAACATGATACTCACTGCCACTCATTGGCCAAGGCAAACATGGTACACAACTTTCCTAGAGCTATCCAAAGGGAAAATGGTCAGGATCAAAACAGAAAAAGACCTGTTGACAATGCAGCAGAGACACATTTTTCACCCAGAACCAGCAATGCTATAACTAGCAGCCTGGCGCCTGAATACATACAATATGGGCATCTCAATCTACCGCTAAGAAGCATGGAAATTCGAAAATAAGCAATAAAACAGTCAACAAGAAAATGCTATACAGCAAAATGGAAGCGATATACCTCATGGTGCACCGCTAACAACACTACTTCAATCAATACACAAGAAACAGTTATTACATATCTTACCTACCTTTTATACAACATCAGTTTTTTCATCCTTAAAGTGCACCTTGCTGCCATAGTGGCATACACAAGAGAAAAATCATGCAAAAGCATTTTTTACTAGACCAGTCATCAAAAGGTTCTTAGAAGGTGCTAAAAGAATAGCTCCACCAAGAGCCGCTCCTGTACCAACATGGAGTTTAAATACAGTACTTTCGCAATTGATGACGAAGCCCTTTGAACCCATGCATAGAGCGGACCTCAAACATATTACTATAAATACAGCCTTTCTCTTTGCGATCACACCCACAAGGATAAAGTAATCCTAAAAACGAACCCACAGTTTTTTCCAAAAGTATCTAAGTATCACTTTAATCAAAACATTCTTCTGCCAGGTTTCTTCTAGAACCCAAAAACTAAGGCAGAGAGAAGCCTCCATTCCCTAGATGTAAGGAGGGCGTTACTGTATTATTTGCAGAAAACAGAACATATCAGGAAAACAAAGCAATCATTTGTTCCTTACGCACATACTAACACAGGATCAGCTGTCACAAAAGCAACTATTGCGAGATGGTTTGTACAAGCTATCCATTTGTTATTCCAATGTCAAAAGGGAACTAACAATGCAACCAACAGCTCACGTCACTAGAAAGAAAGGAGCAACTCTGGCATTTATGGCCAATCTACCCATTGATTTTTATCTGCGCAGCAGTAACCTGGGCATCACCACTCACCTTTACGAAGCATTATTGTGTGGACATACACATGAATAAGGAAGCTCAAATTGGACAAAGGGTGCTCCAACACCTGTTTGCAAGGTCTTCCTTTCACCACAGCCTCCCAGAAACGGCAGAAACCGCTACATAATCTGATGCACAGCATGTGAATCCAGAAAAGGATTCATGCTGCAAAACGAAATGGTTACTTACCAGTAGAAGTAGTTTTGCAGCTTGAAGAGTTTTCTGGATTCACATGAAACCCACCCGGCCTCCCCTACAAGGAAAACAAACAGGTGGGGAAACCAAGGACTTCATCAGGATTATTCAAAACCATCTCAAGGATTCCAAAACATAATCCAAACCGAAAAAAGAATCCGAAGATGGCCACCATGCAAGTTTACCTCCAGGATACCGTCTGACGTCACGCAGGGGACGTACCTTGCACCAAATGGTGGTCGACAGCGACCAAAACGAGAAAAAAAAAAAAGACCATTCTGGACCCAATCAATAGATGGCGGAATGATGCACAGCATGTGAATCCAGAAAACTCTTGAAGCTGCAAAACTACTCCTACTGGTAAGTAACCATTTCGTTTCCTCTCCCCTCAATTTGCTCATAAGGACATGGACAGTACACATAATCATGATACCGTTCACGTTCTGCAATACCATAAACAGGAAAAGGTAATAGCTGACTTCAACACGTCAGCAGCTTACGCATAGCGTTTTGTGTTGCTATGAAAAGCGAGCATCCAACAAGGAACACATACACACAAAGCAACCAGGCACCCCAAAAAACCCTTAAGCCGTTTCCACAAAAGGCATTATCGCCTGCCCATTTCATTAAAAAACAAAAAACAAAAAAAAAATATTCTGGCAATATACAAATAAGAGCTAGTGGCTGGTAAAGACCATATTAAAATAGCACTCCCAAAATAACAAGTTAATCGGGCATTAGCCTACAGAAAGATAAATGGGCCAATAAAATATAACTATTTTAATATAGATCCAAGGCTTTTTGTTTTCCTGGTTACGTTTATAAATATTTAGCACACTCGCAAATGCAAATATGCATAACGCTGTATATATGTGTGTACTTTCCTAAAAGGACAGCTATATGCATACCTACCAGGAACACAAAACAGGAGAACACAGATTCTCTCAAAAAGAAAAAGTGGTATACTACACCATTTTTGTTTTTTATTATCCTGTGGAGATTAACTGCACTTCACTCCCTCCTCCACAATCTCTAAATACCGTTAAACAATCTATGCACAGTATGTGAATTTAGAAGACGTCTATGCTTTAAAATCTAGTTATTTACCTGTAAGAATAGTTTTGCAGCCTAGACTTCTAGATTCACATAAAACCCTTCTTCCTCCCCTGTGAAGGAGTAAAAATTAATAATGGATAAAATAATTATAAAAAAAGACTCCAGACATAGTCCCTAAATAAAAATAGTACATACGTACTTAATAGGCCTAACAAATAGCAAAAAAGCTCAACATCTCCTCTTTCAATATTACATACGTAATATATAAGAATTAAACCATAGCAAATATGCTAAATCTGTCCTATTATAACAGTAAGTGACCTTTTTTGGAAAAGGTCACAGTGAGCTACCTACAAAGCTCATACAAAAAAATAACAAAATTGTAAAATAACACACAAGTTACTATGCCTTTCATACTCCGCAATATACAGCAACGTTTTTGAAAACAAACAAGTATAGCTTTAAAAAAAGTGTGTATATACATGTGTATGTATATGTGTGTGTGTGTGTGTGTGTGTGTGATCAAGGTCCAGGAGGGACCGAAACGCGTCATGGCCGACTGAGCAATAAACTAATTTGCACTAAATCGTGGTCCGTGCCTGCTTTGGTATCCCGAGGACTTGGGAGGAGAGTAAGCAGCAGAATCGCATATATATATATATATATATATATATATATATATATATATATATATATATATATATATATATTCCAGTAGACGGCTGGGAGCCGGAACGCGTAGACCGTCCTCTACCGTTTGTCACTTTGGTTTAAATAAAGCACTTTTGGAACTACTTGCCGGCTGTGATCCTTCGCCGAAGCTCCGGGAACTGGGAAGGTGGCTGAAGGAATATATAGATCACTTTTTAAGTCAACAAGTGTCCCTGCACTCTCAGCTCTACAAACAATCAACATTATACTTATTCAAAGAAACCGACACAATCACAAGGCAAAAAAGTGGAAAAAATTATCTGTGAGCTTACACACTCACAAAGGGGGTTGTAGCCTGGACAGCGGGGATCAGATTTCACTACCTTCCAACAGAGAGAAGAGAGAAACGAGCATTGGCATATCCAATAGGTCTCGCCTTTGGGACCTTATAAGTGTTTAGCCATGCAACAGTTGCATAACTAAATGCTTATAAGGTCCCAAAAGCGAGACCTATGGCTATGCAAAGCGACCGTGCAGCCGTGAAAATGATCGCGATTGCGATCACGATCAAACATCAAAGGGCCGTGCGGCCGCGAAACTGAAAGTAATGGCAGTAAAGCGCGGTGCGCTCGCCCGCGCACTTGCACTGTGGCTCTAGGCTGGCCTGGTAGCACTTTTTGGAGCCCTCTCAATAAGTCTCGCCAGACCAGCGCATGTGCTGGGACAGGCGAGACCTAAAAAGAAAACCAAAGCACTTTCCGACTCGAACCACTAGATGGCGGAATATGCACAGTATGTGAATCTAGAAGTGTCTAGGCTGCAAAACTATTCTTACAGGTAAGTAGTTTTGTTTCCCTCAAAGGTAGACTAGTAATTTTGTAAAGCTCATACGAATGCAGTGAACAGCTCTGTAGGAAACTGGGTTATTAGCAGGGGTCAGACAGCAGGGGCAGTGCTCCATGGTAAACATCTTAGTGCAGCAGGAGCAGTACCTCTCAGTGCAGCCTCTTTGTGCAGTCCAGAGGTCCAGCAGGCACAGTCATTCTGTGTTCTACAGGTCCAGCAGTGTTTTGAGTTCTAATGGCATAACCTTTTCACAAGCTTGTAGGAGGGAAGAGGGGGAGGACTCACTCTCCAATAAGGCTACTGCTTCTGGCTACTGCTTCCCAGGTCCATTCCACCAGTCTTTTGACTATTTCCTGGGAAGTGCAGCATCTAACCATCCCAGAATGCACTAGTCTACCAACATGGCCAGAACCTTCTTTCCTCTTGGGAGCTTACTAGCCCACCCAATAGATGTGGCTACCTGGGGTGCAAGCTCCCCCTTTATGGTTAACTTCTAATTAAATTGCAGCCAGGCTGGCTGGCTAACAAAGGAAAATGAGCAGATATGGGCCTCGTGACCTCTGTTCTTTCAGGGCCAACTTGCCTTTGAAGTGTAATTAGTACACTAGAACCCTCCACCGCCCCACAGGGGAGGGAAACTCTTCCCTGCAGATGGCTCCTTTGTTCTCAGTCTCTGAGAATATTTGACATCCAGTTCACAGGGCCGACCTGGCAGCTGTAACCTTCTAGGCCAATACAAAAAGGCTACCAGTGGCCTTTTAGCCAACTTAAAAACTAAAGCTGCTTTTCTAAAATAGTTATGTTAAATCCAACTTTTACAGTATGTTGTATTTAATGTAACTTTTAATTTGACACTTTGAAAGACACTTCTGGCTAGTTCCATTGGGAAATACCACTTTTTAAAATTGTCACCCAATGTTATCCAATGGGGCTACCAGCTTTCCTATAGGGAAAGTCGACTTGGGAGATTTTCCCCTACCATAGCATATAAAACAGTATATACATGGCCTGCTGCCATACCCTCTAAGCACTTAAAGTAGTCTTCAGGTGTGACTTATAGGTAATAAAATGGGTAAGCTCTGGGCTGTCAAAAGGGTTAATTTGACAGGTCTAATTTGACAGTGCTTTAAGTGTCATATTTTCATTTGCCTCTGCAGTAGCTTCCATTAGTGACAACTTAACCTACAGCCCGTGGGTACCATGTACTAGGAATTTCCAGGTAAGTTAAACCTTCCATTAGGATTTCTTTTTACTTGCCATCTAGGCTACAGAAAGGCCTTGTGTCAAATATTCACATGCCGTAACCTGTGAAATCCAACCATATCTATTGTGTGTCGCAGGAGGATATGATGGATATCTACTTACAAGATTTAGATTTGGGACTTTCCACCGTCTTATTACCCACCCTGACACGAACGATTGGTCAAGGGAACTTTGTTGCTGCCCCTGTGATATCTCACCACAAACTACACTACATGCAATTTTATTTTGTAAATTTTATATCAATGAGATGCGCAGATGGTTAATTCCTTTATTAAAACAAGGAGGATGGAGGCAATGCCGCCCTGCCCTTGTGCACCTTCAGATGTTGGAAAATTGTGTTCGAGGCATATGAGCTGCAGATTGTACACTTAGCATAGATCGCCATCTGGTGTTGGGCCCGGATGTTTGCAGTTTGTTTTTGTTCTTTGGACAGTCTTTGGAAGTCACGAGTTCGGTGACTCCTCCTTCGGTCCGTACTGTGCATGGGCTTCGGCTCCATCCTCAGATTGTTTTTTTCCGCCATCGGGCTCGGATGTGATACTTCGTGCTACGGCTTCGAACTTCTACGGTTCCAGCCTCGACGGAAAATCATCGTTCTTCGAGTTTCTTCATCATATCTTCATCTCTCGAAGCGGCACTTTTTCTCCATTCCGTACATCGGCACCGTCCTTCGGGCCCTCCTCGACTCCGGTCCCGGCCGATGGAAAGGACTGCGTTCAAAAAGTGCCCAAAATGTGGGTCTAAATTTCCCCACACAGACCTCCATCAGGTGTGTAACCTTTGCCTCTCTCCAGAACACGAGGCCAGAGACTGCCCCGCCTGTAAGTCTTTTCGATCAAAAAAGACCATCCGGGATCGAAGAGCTCGACGCACCATGGCGCACTCATCAACCGCAGCTCCACCGGACATCTTCGGAGACGACGCCGAAACTTCGGGGCAACTACACACCGAGCAGGAGGACGACGTCGTCAGCGCTTCCGAGGCCGACGACTCCGACGTGGAGGACATCACACCGGCGCAGCGGGTCGTGAGTACTGTACCCCCTCCCACCCCCGCGCCCAAAACCAAAGAGACTCAGGTTACACCCTCGCCTGCAGGCCTGGGTAAAACCAAGCACACAGCTTCTATCACCCCACCTTCGGGCCTGGTGTCGAAGCCTCAAAAGTCTCACGGCAGCTCAGGCTCGAGCCAGCCGACGCCTGGTGCCGAAAAACACCATCCGGCACCGAAGAAAGTGATACCCAGCTCGACTCCGAAGCCACCGGTGCCGAAGCCTGGACTCTCGGTGCCGACCAAACACAAACACAAATCTGTCGGCTCCGGCGCCGAAAACTCCTTCGCCGAAAAAACCGGAGGTTCCAAAAAAGCATGGCGCACAGAAACCATCGAAGCCCTCGGCTCCGAAACCATCGGCGCCAGCGGACGATTCGGCGCCACTGGATCTGTTTACACCAGACCCTTTGCAAAAGACTCTATTTAAAGATCCAAAGACTGGGCTATTGACTTTAGTTATCGAAAAAAGACGTCTTGACACTCCGGCTCCTCCTCCAACACCCAAGCGGAAGGACTCTGCTACTTCTCCTCTGAGTGCCTTCCCCACTACCACCTCCTCCGCCTCCTCCACCTCCTCCACCCCCTCCCCCTCCCAGGTCTCCGCCACCCTTACCTCATCACTCCCCGACCCCGTCCCCAGATCCGGATTACCGGGATCCAGATTATGACCCGGCGGACGCCCCAATGGACCCCACTCCACCGGGGACCCCAGACCCATGGGAAGACTACCAAAACCCTGACATACCTGATGTGCCTCAGGACGACCTATACCCATCCAGGCCGTCTCCTCCAGAGGACTCCTTAGTGTTTCACCACTTAGTGCAGAGAGCAGCACACTACCATAGGGTGGAAATGCATAGTGAACCAGTGGAAGACGACTTCCTACTGGATACATTTGACATTCAGGACAAGTCCACATCTATCTTGCCCATGCTTAAAGGTGTCACCAAGCATGCTGCAGAGGTGTTCAAAGACCCTGTCAGGGCCAGGGTATTGAACCCTAGAATAGAAAAAAAGTACAAGGCAGCACCCACAGACCCTGCATACATTAAGGGCCCTGCTCCCTTAGATTCCCTAGTTGTGTCCACAGCTAGAAAGCGGGCTAACTCCCAGTCCTCAGGAGAAGCCCCACCGCCACATAAAGAATCCAAACTTCTAGACGCTTCTGGCAAACGCACCGCCTCCCAAGCTGCAAACATGTGGCGCATTGCAAATACACAAGCGCTACTTGCGCGCTATGACAGAGCACACTACGACGAGCTTGAGGCTCTTATGCAGCACCTCCCCGAAAAACACAAACGCAAAGCTCATGAACTAATACAGGAGGGTAAACTAATTACTAACACCTCCATTAAGTGTGCCCTCGATGCAGCTGACACTGCTTCTAGAGCCATAAATACTAGTGTCCTGCTTCGTCGTCATGCCTGGCTCAGGATCTCAGGGTTCAAGCCTGAAGTCCAGGCGTCCATACTAAATCACCCCTTTGACCAACAAACTCTCTTCGGGCCAAAGGTGGACGAAGCGTTAGAAAAGATGAAAAAGGACACAGACAAGTCTATGGGGGCACTACAATCACAGGCCCCTAAACGCTCCTTTCGACGCTCATCCTTTCGTAGCACAGGCAGAGGCTACTCCACCGATAGCGCCTCTACCTCCTACAAGTCCCCTCCTCAAAATACCTTTTCAAAGGGCTACCAAAGGGGTGGTTACAGAGGCAACAACAATAAGGGCAGGGGCAAAACTAACACCACCCGTTCTGCCACCCCGCCCGCACAATGACTCCCCTTCCCTCCCCCCAGACCATCCCACTCCGGTCGGGGGCAGACTGCAAAACTTTATCCACGCATGGGAGTCCATAACATCGTACAAATGGGTGACCCAAATTATTCAGTCAGGGTACTGTCTCGAGCTAACATCTACCCCACCTAATATCCCACCAAGGCACCGTCCAATGTCTCAAGAACATTCCACACTACTCAAACAGGAGGTGCTCTCCCTCCTCCAAAAACACGCTATAGAGCAGGTCCCCGTCAATCAGCAAAATCTAGGGGTCTACTCTCTGTATTTCTTAATACCAAAGAAAGACGGGACCCTGAGGCCCATTCTAGACCTCCGGCCTCTAAATGCCTACATACATTCAGACCACTTTCACATGGTCACCCTACAACAAGTCCTCCCGCTCCTCTGTCAGGGAGACTTTCTCACTACCTTGGATCTGAAAGACGCATACTTTCACATTCCAATACACCCTTCTCACAGGAAGTACCTCAGGTTCGTGGTGGACGGTCAGCATTACCAATTCACGGTTCTCCCCTTCGGGGTCACCACCGCACCATGGGTGTTTACCAAATGCCTAGCGGTAGTAGCAGCACACCTCAGACGTCAACAGATTCACGTCTTCCCCTACTTAGACGACTGGCTGATAAAAGCCGCGTCCTACCACCAATGTGTGCAACATACAAACAGCACCATCCAACTGCTCCACCAGCTAGGCTTCACGGTGAACTACCAAAAGTCCCACCTCATACCATCTCACACAAAGCAATATCTCGGGGCCACTATAGACACCTCCAAAGGTATTGCCTATCCAAACTCAGCCAGAATCGCAAGCATACAAGCCTTGCGCAAAACATTCCTTCCTCAACGCTCTCTTCCAGCAAGAGTGTTTATGAAGCTCATAGGAATGATGGCGTCTTGCATTTTCATAGTGCCCCATGCAAGACTCCACATGCGTCCACTTAAAGAGTGCCTAGCACAACAGTGGAACCAGGCCCAGGGTCAGCTGACGGATCTGGTGTTGATGGACGGCCGCACCCATCACTCTCTGCAGTGGTGGAACACCACAAACCTTTCCAAAGGGCGGCCGTTCCTGGACCCGGTTCCTCAGGTGATTCTAACAGCGGACGCATCGCTCTCCGGCTGGGGAGCGCACCTCTTACACCTCACAATGCAAGGTCTATGGACGCCACGGCGAAAGTCGCTCCACATCAACCATCTGGAGCTCTTGGCGATCTTTCTAGCCCTAAAATCTTTTCAAAAACAGATTTCGGGCAAAGCAGTCCTCATTCGCACAGACAACATGACTGCAATGTATTATATCCAAAAACAGGGGGGGACACACACTCCCCAGCTCTTCCGCTTAGCCCAGAGCATATGGAGATGGGCAATTCCCCAAAACATCTTTCTCCTGCCACAGCACGTTCCAGGCGTACAAAACACCATGGCAGATCTGCTCAGCAGACAAACACAACAACTACACGAATGGGAACTGCATCCACAAGTTCTTCACCCATTCTTCCAAAAGTGGGGGCATCCTCAGATAGACCTCTTCGCCACCCACGAAAACAAAAAATGCCCAAGCTTCGCCGCCAGATACCCACACCCATTGTCCAAGGGCAATGCGATATGGATGAACTGGTCAGGCAGATTTGCATACGCCTTTCCACCTCTCCCACTAATTCCGTTAGTGGTAAGGAAGCTACAACAGCACTCCCTCACACTCATTCTGGTAGCCCCAACATGGGCCAGGCAGCCGTGGTACACCACACTACTACAGCTATCGGTGGTGCCACATCAAAAACTGCACCTGTCCCCATGCCTCCTAACCCAGAACCATGGAGAAATCAGGCACCCGGACCCAGCTCAGCTCAACCTTGCGATCTGGCTCCTGAAATCTTAGAATTTGGATACCTTAACCTTCCCCCTGATTGCATGAACATTATCATGGAAGCCAGACGTCCTACCACTAGAGCATGCTATGCCGCAAAGTGGAAAAGATTTGTAATTTGCTGCCGTAACAATACAATCAACCCTTTAGATGCATCCATACAGCACATCATATGCTATCTGCTCCATCTTCACAGGTGTAACCTGGCATATTCATCCATACGCCTACACCTAGCAGCGATTGCTGCTTATCTACAAAACAGACAGCATTTATCACTGTTCAGAGTGCCCGCTATTAAAGCCTTTATGGAAGGCCTTAAACGAGTAATTCCTCCCAGGGCACCACCTTCCCCTGTGTGGAATCTAAATGTAGTTCTTACACGGCTAATGGGTCCACCCTTTGAACCAATGCATAAATGTGAGCTACAGTTCCTCACCTGGAAAACAGCTTTCCTCATAGCTATCACTTCCCTTAGAAGGGTTGGTGAAATACAAGCGTTCACTATACAGTAAACCTTCCTACAAATACATCACAGCAAGGTCATACTTCGTACAAATCCGAAGTTTCTGCCCAAGGTCATTTCCCCCTTCCATCTCAATCAATCGGTGGAAATACCTGTCTTTTTCTCGCAACCTCAATCTGTTGCAGAAAGGGCCTTACACACACTGGATGTTAAGAGGGCTTTGCTGTACTACATACAAAGAACGCAACCTTTCAGGAAGACTAAACAATTGTTCGTTTCCTTCTCTCCACCACATAAAGGCAACCCCATCTCTAAATCAGGGATAGCTAGGTGGATTGTAAAGTGCATACAAATTTGCTATCAAAAGGCAAAAAGAACATTATCTGTTCCACCTAAAGCCCACTCTACTAGAAAGTTTGGGGCTTCTATGGCTTTTCTAGGGAACATACCCTTAGATGACATCTGCAAAGCAGCCACATGGTCAACACCGCACACCTTCACAAAACATTACTGTGTAGATGTGCATTCCAAGCAGCAAGCTAGTGTGGGCCAGGCTGTACTAAAGACACTTTTTCAAACCGCTGCAACGGGTTACCGGTGGTCGCCGCTAAGGTTGGGTACTGCTATATAATCTATGCTAAGTGTACAATCTGCAGCTCATATGCCTCGAACGGAATATGCTACTTACCAGTATGCATCTGTTCTTGGCATGTAGAGCTGCAGAGTTGTACACGCCCACCCGCCTCCCCGGCTACCTGTATCCGTTCCAGTCCATCTTATTTAGATACAACACACATGGGTTTCTCACTGTTATTACTACGCTCCATCATTTCCC
This sequence comes from Triturus cristatus, assembly GCF_964204655.1. NCBI lineage: Eukaryota > Metazoa > Chordata > Amphibia > Caudata > Salamandridae > Triturus > Triturus cristatus. The sequence goes on from NC_140593.1 coordinate 431,466,346, forward strand.
TGTTGGCGAAAAACAATCTGAGGATGGAGCCGAAGCCCATGCGCAGTACGGACCGAAGGAGGAGTCACCGTACTCGTGACTTCCAAAGACTGTCCAAAGAACAAAAACAAATTGCAAACATCCGGGCCCAACACCAGATGGCGATCTATGCTAAGTGTACAACTCTGCAGCTCTACATGCCAAGAACAGATGCATACTGGTAAGTAGCATATTCCTTTTGTATTGGTTCGGTGGTGGGTTTTTTTAAATGTTTTGCGGATTAGGAAACTCCTAAATGCCTAAATATCTAATTCATAAAACATGTTACAGGTTGGAATTATTTAGGGTGATATGGCTTGTCCAAGATATTTTAGATGGTTTATATGCACTTTATGAATTTCTCTTTGCTACCTAAAATATATCTGTATATGATATGTTCGAGGCATGTGGGCTGCTGAATTCATATCTGTGCATAGATCGCCGCCTAGTGTTGGGTCCGGATGTTTGCACGTTGTTGTCCTGGAAGAGTCTTCGAAGTATCCTGAGATAGGTGACTCCTCCCCTGGACCACAGTGCGCATGGGCATCCTCTCCATCCCCAGATTGTTTTTTTCCGCCATTGGGTTCGGATGTGCTTATCTTAGCTCAAGTTAGGAAAATTTCGTTTAAGGCCAAAAGGCCTTTAGCTTTCGTCGGTACTGTTCCCGCTCGGTGTCGACAGCTTTCTTACTTAGTTTAGAAACTTCTTCCAGTTTTCGGATCCGTTTCATCCGACCATCGACATTACATCGACGATGGAATCGAGGACCCCATTCAAGCGGTGTCCTCTATGCCACGCCAAATATCCACACATCGACGTCAACCCGGTTTGCAACAAATGCCTCTCGCCGGATCATGACGAATCGACATGTATGGCCTGTGCCCGATTCCGATCCAAGAAGACTCTCCGGAATCGACGGGCAGCGAGATTAGAAGCGCAGCAATCGGAACCGGCCCCGGCCAACATCTTCAGCACCGAGGACGAAGAAGTTGAAAGCGTGGAAGAAATACACTCCAGCCCCGCTTACGAACACGATTCCCAATCGGAAGACGCCGATGAAGAGCTTTTTCACAGGGAAAAAGCCGATGACGAGGTAGGGGACTACGATGAGGCCTTTGGGGCCGAAGGAGATAGCTCTGGTGAAGAGCAGGGCCTACCCGTCGAAACGGAGGCTATCAAAGTGCGTCATTCTACGGCTCCGGTCGAGGGATCGCCTCCGGGCCTTACCCGAGATCAATCCAAAAGTTCTTCGGCCCCGCCTTCAGGCCCGGCCTCGAACATCCAGCAAGAGCCATTAATGCCGAAAAAGACTGGTTTCCCTTCAACGAAACCGAAACCAATCGTCGCACCAGTTCCTCAAACTGAAAGTGAAACTGGCAGTGGTCGGCTCGAAGCCCTCGAAGACCTCCACTCCTTCGACGCCAGCACAGTCCATCGGCTCCGAACGCACTAAACGGGATTTCGGCACCGAACTCGCTGCAGCGGATGTCGGTACCGACCCGAAAAAGAGGGCCGTCGGTCCCACAAAAGCGCCTCGGCCCCCGGCACCGAAGCAGTCGGCCCGACTACCAAAGTTAAGATGGCCGCTACATCTGAGTCCACTTCAAAGGCAGCGACACGGGTCAAGTCATCGACTCCGTCGACCGCTACTACCTCTCCTCGACTCGATGAGCCTGTGGCTCCGAAGCAGTCAACGCCTACCTCTACGGAACCACTCTGCACCAAAGAACCTTCGGCGTTATCGGTGCGACAAGTTGCAACGTCATTGCAACGCATCAAAGAACGGGCAGCCCTCCAGTCCACGTCAGGCCCCGACCCGAAAAAGGCTCCAAAGGCACCTCCGGCACCAGCCAACATCACTTTTGGTTTGCCGCAGTCAACGGCACCGAAGATGTTCGAGATCCGAACACGTGTCCGCCAGACGAGGTCCCCATCTACTGGACACTCTCCTACTGAGCCTTCACCGTCCCAATTCATCGACGCCGACACCGGCAGACTCATGCTCCGAAAAAGGAAGGCCACGCCAGAGCGGGCCCTGGACTCTTACAGAATCCCTCTGAAGCAGAAACTGCCAGCAGAGTCAGAACAGGTTCTCTACGAACGCCTGCACACCTCCTATCCGGATCCCCAGTCCTTTAATCCGACGCCCTCCGACACGGACGCAATGGAGGATTACATGGGTGATAATACCACCTACCCTAGGGATATAGATCCTGAGGAGCAGCAGGACCCCGATCAAGCTTGGGATGACCCTGCAGACCTGGGTACCGCAACAGATACCCAGGACACGCAGCTTTACGGCGTAAAAACATCTCCCACAGAGGACACTTCTGACTTCAATGCCCTCATAGAACGTGCTGCAGCCAATCATGGAGTGCAACTCCACTCTGACACAATTGAGGACGACTTCCTGGTGGACCCTTTCGCCTCCTCTGAGAGGACTGTCAAGACTTTGCCCATGTTGAAAGGTGTCCTCAAGCCAGCAAAGGACATTTTCAAGGAAACAACCAGGGCACGGGTGCTGAACCCCAGGATTGAAAAAAAATACAAGCCTGCGCCTGGGGACCCTATGTACATTAGAGGTCAGTTACCTCTGGACTCCATGGTGGTTGCTAACGCTCGCAAACGAGCACACTCGCAAACAGGTGATGCTCCTCCCCCAGACAAGGAGTCCAAAGTGCTGGAGACCTCGGGCAAGAGGATTGCAGCTCAAGCAGCAAACGTCTGGCGCATTGCCAATACACAGGCCCTCCTGGCTCGCTACGATCGTTCACACTACGACACGCTAGAGTCATTACTCCAACATCTGCCAGACGAATACAAGGAGGCAGCGGAGCTCCTCATCAGTGAGGGACAACTTCTTACAAACGCATCCATTCAGTGCGCACTAGATGCTGCCGACACAGCCGCGAGGGCGATAAACACCAGCGTCATGTTACGCCGCCACGCTTGGTTACGAATCTCCGGATTCAAACCAGAGATTCAAAACAACATCCTGAATCAGCCAGTCAACCCCGACTACTTATTTGGACCAGAAGTTGACACCACCTTAGAAAAGATAAAAAAAGGACACTGACACTGCAAAGTCAATGGGGGCGCTGCAAACGCAGACATTTCGTAGTGGCTCCTTTCGTCGCCCCGGGAATAGGGGAGCAGCTAGAGGACAGGGGTCACAGCAGCCATACAATAAAGGGGCCACACAGAGCACCTACGATAAAAACAACAGAGGTGGATATCGTGGCTCCAGCACCAAGGGCAGAGGACGCGGTTACGGCAACACCAGGTCCTCACCCAAGAACAAACAGTGACGCCCTCTCCCTTCGCCCCGACCACATAACACCTGTCGGGGGGAGACTCCAGCGGTTCCTGTCCACGTGGAAAGCCATCACCACGGACAGGTGGGTCAGGGATATTATCCAGCACGGTTACTGTCTCGAATTAACCTCCACTCCACCCACAATACCGCCAAAACACCGTCCTATGTCCGCAGAGCACTTAGCATTATTGCAAAACGAAGTACTAAGTATGCTGCAAAAAGGTGCAATAGAGGTCGTACCCGTCAACCAGCAGGGGACAGGGGTGTACTCCCTGTACTTCCTAATGCCAAAAAAGGACGGGTCGCTCAGACCTATACTAGACCCCTCAACCACTACATTCTGTCAGAGCATTTTCATATGCTCACCCTACAGCAGGTTCTCCCGCTGCTCAGACAGACTTCCTCGCCACACTAGACCTCAAAGATGCGTACTTCCACATACCCATCCACCCATCACACAGGAAATATCTCAGGTTCACTATTCAGGGACAGCACTATCAATTCAAAGTCCTCCCCTTCGGCGTGACAACAGCACCCAGGGTTTTTACCAAGTGCCTAGCTACAGTGGCTGCACATCTACGGCGACGACACATTCACGTCTACCCTTACCTGGACGACTGGCTTGTTCAGGCAAAGTCAGCCCAGCAATGTGCCAGCCACATGTCCCTCACCATTCACCTCCTTCACAGTCTGGGATTCTCACTAAATTACCCAAAATCACATCTACAACCCGCACACGTACAACAGTACCTGGGCGCCACCATAGACACTCTGGCAGCCACAGCTCAGCCAAATTTTGTGAGGATCAACGGCATGCAACTGCTGATCTCAAAGTTCAAACCACAACACTCCCTTCCTGCGAGAGTGTTCATGCAGTTGATAGGCATGATGGCCTCCTGCATTTTCATAGTCCCGCACGCGAGACTACATATGCGCCCGCTTCAGGAGTGCTTAGCACGTCAATGGAATCAGGCTCACGGGCAATTAAAAGACCTAGTGTTGGTGCGTGGTCGGGCATACAATTCTCTGCATTGGTGGAATCCACAAAACCTTTGCAAGGGCCGACCGTTCCAGGAGCCTGTTCCACAAATAATACTGACGGCGGACGCGTCTCTCCAGGGATGGGGAGCTCATGTACTCCATTACACAGTGCAGGGACTATGGACAACACAGCAAAGGAAGATGCACATCAACCTTCTGGAACTGATGGCAATCTTCCTAGCCATGAAGGCATTCAAAGTACACTTGTGCAACAAAGTCGTGTTGATCCGGACGGACAACATGACTGCCATGTACTATATACAAAAGCAGGGAGGAACACACTCCACAGTTGTCTCATCTGGCTCCCAGCATGTGGAAGTGGGCCATTCAAAGGAACATATTCCTCATGGCGGAACACCTCCCGGGCAAGGACAACCAGATGGCGGATCTGCTCAGCAGACACAGCCACCAGATGCACGAGTGGGAGCTGCACCCATCAGTACTCCAACCGTACTTCCAACAGTGGGGTCATCCAGAGATAGACCGATTTGCCACAAACGAAAACGCAAAATGCCAAAGCTTTGCCGCCAGGTTCCCACATCCCCAATCGCAGGGCAATGCGATATGGATGAACTGGTCCGGCAGATTTGCGTACGCTTTTCCCCCAGCGCCGTTAATACCGCTGGTGGTACGCAAACTGCGACAGCACTCACTGACGCTCATCCTAGTTGCTCCAACATGGGTGCGCCAGCCATGGTACACCACCTTTCTGGAACTTTCCGTGGTGCCGCATCAACGGCTGCGGATAAAACCTGCACTTCTAACGCAGAGCCATGGCGAAATTCAGCACCCAGATCCGCAACAGCTGAACCTGGCAATCTGGCTCCTGAAATCCTAGAGTTTGGCTACCTAAACCTGCCACCTGACTGTATGGAGATCATCAAGGAGGCCAGGAGACCCACTACCAGAGCTTGCTATGCAGCTAAATGGAAACGGTTTGTCATTTACTGCACCCACAATGACATCAACCCGCTAGACGCATACATTCAAAACATTATCTGTTACCTCTTACACCTATACCAATGCAATCTGGCATACACCTCAATACGCATCCATTTAACCGCAATAGCAGCCTATCTCCAGAACAGGCAGCACCTCTCTTTATTCAGAGTGCCTGCCATCAAAGCCTTCTTGGAGGGACTCAAACATGTAATTCCCCCAAGACACCCGCCAGCTCCAGTTTGGAACCTCAACTTGGTCCTCACCAGACTAATGGGTCCACCCTTCGAACCTCTCCACTCATGTGAGATTCAATTCCTCACCTGGAAAGTAGCTTTCCTAGTCGCAATCACTTCGTTAAGAAGAGTTAGTGAACTCCAGGCACTAACCATTCAAGAGCCATTCATACAGGTTCACGCAAACAGGGTCGTACTGCGTACCAACCCCAAATTCCTGCCTAAAGTAATATCGCAGTTCCACATGAATCAAACTATCGAACTGCCTGTTTTCTTTCAGAATCCACAAAATGTCGTTGAAAGAATGCTCCATACACTAGATGTAAAGAGGGCCCTCATGTACTATATTGACAGAACTAAACACTTTAGGAAGACAAAACAACTTTTTGTTGCCTTTTCTCCACAACACAAAGGCAACGCCATTTCCAAAGCAGGTATAGCCAGATGGATCGTTAAATGTATTCAAATTTGCTATCAAAAGGCTAAACACACATTAACGAATCCCCCACGAGCCCACTCAACACGTAAGTTAGGGGCATCCATGGCTTTCCTGGGAAACATTCCTTTACAGGAAATATGTAGAGCAGCCACATGGTCCACTATACATACATTTACCAAACACTACTGTGTAGATGTACACTCAAAACAGCAGGCAGCTGTAGGACAGGCTGTTCTCAAAACTCTCTTTCAGACTGCTGCAGCTGGCACTGGTAGCCACCGCTAATAGGAGGTACTGCTATGTATTCTATGCACAGATATGAATTCAGCAGCCCACATGCCTCGAACTGAATATGCTTCTTACCAGTATGCATCTGTTCTTGGCATGTAGGGCTGCTGACATTCATATCGCCCACCCTCCTCCCCGGCGCCTGTAGCAGCTGCAGCTCTCAGAATTACTGTATAGCATGGTCATCACTTCCTGTATCTACTCCATCACTGCCACAATGGCGAAAAACAATCTGGGGATGGAGAGGATGCCCATGCGCACTGTGGTCCAGGGGAGGAGTCACCTATCTCAGGATACTTCGAAGACTCTTCCAGGACAACAACGTGCAAACATCCGGACCCAACACTAGGCGGCGATCTATGCACAGATATGAATGTCAGCAGCCCTACATGCCAAGAACAGATGCATACTGGTAAGTAGCATATTCAATTATGATGAACTATATATCTAACCTATGCTGGAATTTTTATTGCCTTTTAACATGTCTGCTTTTATGATTTTTAACCCCTAAAATCGAATAAAGCTTGATTTGATTAGTGGTAACACAGTGGTACGGCCCACTAAAGCACCTTAACTTCCATGCCCTAGGTACTCTTGAGTACCTTTTACTAGGATCTTAGATGCAAGTCCATCTTGAAATCTGGGATTAGCAAACGTGTAACCACTGGTACACACTTTTAGAGGTCAGAGCACATAAACTGGGTGATGGACCTCAGCGCACCACTTTGCAGTCATTACATCAATACCTAAAGCCATCCTCCTAAAAACACTCCCAGCCAAACTTGGAGATTCAATTTCACAAGAAGTGTTTAATTTTGTCTAACATTTTCGTTGGTAGTTGTAGATAGTAACGCTTTTTCAAAGCTGAATTAACAAGATGCATCTTTCAGTTCTTACAGCTGCTGTAACACAAGCTTCGCTGCAGTCCATTCTTCATAAAATTCTCACATCTGGACCATCTGCATTTAATATAACTTCCCTGATTTCCCAAGCTGCACAGCTATCTTCACAAGGTAAATTAATCTTTTCATTATTCCCTTTAATCAACTGTGGTAGATCTGGATAAGATATGTGCTTTTATTTATTCCAGTATGTGATGCTCTAATTTAAACATCCCCAAAAAGGAAAATAGTTTTTGCATAGCAATCCCCCACCACTTTCTCTAATACCTTGTTGAGACTTTATTTTTATTCAAGACTAAGATGCTTCTCCAAGAAAGTGTGTACATTACAAATACCACTAAGTGTATCCTTCTTTCCTGGTGATCACTCTTGTAGCATGGTTGATGATGGCACGGAGGTCAGACTTAACTTTATTTTAGCAGTTAGACATGTGCATTACATCAGATCATGATCAGTAGGTGCTCATTACTTAAAGTTGTCAGAAAGCACTTTTTTTTGTCGTCAATACTCCACTCCTCACAAATCACTGTGAGACTACGTTGCAGCAAAATATTCAATTGGGTCATGTATGAATTCTGCAGGTTTCACAACCCTATTCATGGCAGTATTATAATAAATGCCACTTGGGTAAAGGATGTGTTTAGCTGGTATCCCCTATAATACTTTTCCATATGTTAAGCTCAAGAAAGATATGGCAGCCTGACTCCTAAGCACGGTTTTAGGAAAGTGCCTCTTTTTGGCATGGTCACCCCCACATTTTTGCCTGGTAAATGATGTAATTTCGATTGAAAGTGCACTGGGTTCCTGCAAACTTGGCTCCCTGTGCCAAAGCTCCTTCCCAAAACTGTACAGTTTCCCCCAATTGGCAAACCCTTTAGTACCTTCTGTAAGTCCCTAGTAAATGGTACCCCTGGTCCCTAAGGGCAGCAGCATGGGTTGTACCCCCCACCATGCAGGCTGCTATCTCATTCTGCGTGTCATGGTGCAGACCAAAGTGAAAACATGCCATGGCACACGTCCTTGTTGTAGGAAGCTGGCTCTCTATAAATTATACCAAAGTGAGGTATAGTGTGCCCTGAGGCCAGTGGAACCCCAAAGGTAGGCAGAGAAAGTTAGATATCACCTCACTCTATATTTGTGGTAGTGTGGTCGAGAAGTAAGGCAGTATCAGAGGACAGTGTTAAGCATTTGTAGTACCCACTCAAGCAGCAAATGATTTCACACACTCAAAGACTGAACTTCGTGCACAAAGTGAAGAGTCGACATGGCTCACATCCCTGTGTGCCATGCCTACAACCCACTGCCCTGGCATAGATCAGTCACCCTTCTAGCTGGGTGCCCTATACCAGTGGTGAGGGTACAGGTACATGAGCCCTGTACCCCTACAGTGTCTATGTCCATTCTTAGACATTGTAAGTGCAGTGCTGCCATTAAGAGTATATGGTGCTGGGAGCTTGTCATTACGAACTCCAAAGCACCACAATGGCTTCACTGAAAACTGAGAAGTTTGGTATCAAACTTCTCAGCACATTAAACCCACACTGATGCCAGTGTGGGATTTAATGAAAAATGCACTTAGAGGTCATCTTCGAGATGCCCCCTGAAAAACGAACAGCCACTAGTGGTTTCCCTGACTGGTACACACCAGCCTGCCACTACCAGCCATGTTTCAAACCAAGCCTTTCCTGGAAGGAGGTGTTCACACCTCCCCCAGGCCAGGAAGAGCCACCTGTGGCAGGGGAGCTTCAAAGGCCTGGCAGCCTTTCTAATTCGACCCCCAGCCTCTCCTGCTAGCAGGGCCAGGCCCCCTTCCTGTCTCCCCTCCTTTTTGACGGGAGGACAGGCGGGAAAAACTAGCCAGCCCAGAAGGTGTGCCCACCTCTGCCAACTCCACTCCTCAGGTGGGGGAGGCGAGGTGAAGCCCTCATCAGTTATCTCCATCTTGCAGATGGCAACACTCCCCAATTAGGATCAGGGATTGTGCTTACTCCCCCACGTGGGTTGAGCACACCAAGGGTGTAGTCACCCTAAGGTCAGTAGCCCATTGGTTACTTACCTCAAGACCCCTAAAATGCCCCCTAAATACAGAATTTAGGGGTCAGCCCTGAACCAAGTAAGCAGATTCCCGCAACCTAAGAAGAACAAGCATTGGCATATCCAATAGGTCTCGCCTTTGGGACCATATAAGTGTTTAGCCATGCAACAGTTGATGTTGTTGCAGGAAGGATATTGTGCTGCATAACTACATACATATAAGGCCCCAAAGGGAAGACCTATTGGCTATGCCGGTGCTTGTTCAAAATGTCTTCTTTCTTGCACACCAACATATTTGAAAGCCACAAATGCAGAGAAATCCAGTTGGTAATAAACAATATTCTACTTTAATGTGTTCCCACACCTCTCCTGATACTAATGGTACCTCACCTGTGTGGGTAGGCCTAGTGCCTGCAACACAAAGTGCCCGGAAACAAAACCTGGTGACTTCACATTTCCCCAATGTTAATACTGATGTCGATGTATGCAATGATACATCTGTGTATAAAAACTAAACTGAAGCACTGTTGTCAAAATCTCCCGATATGACCTCTCCATCAACTCAGAGTCAGAACTATGTGGTCAGGCAGGCCTCCGACCTAGGCCTGACGCTACTGATTGGCAGATTACAGGTTTGGGTGGCACGTAGCCAGCAGGAAAAATATGCAAACAGGAAAAACCCAGATTAGTTCCACAGATAGGCAGCAACACCACAATGTTGGGAGATTGTCCCAAATAAAAAGCACAAGACCAGAGGGGCATGCGTTCCCAAAACACCATAAAGTTAATATGCCACATGAAGTTAGGAACACTCAGCCAATCAGGACATAGCACACACAACACACGCAGCGATCAAACGCTCCACATGCTGGACATCTTATCCACATGCCGGACATCTGGACACGTTGCCCACAGACCATCATTGTGTCCATGCAAGGTCGAGACACACCTGCATTTGTCAGCTGGGAGTCATTTATGGCTCCATGACCAGGCCTACATTCCTCGCCCTAAACAAGATCTATGAATTGTTTTATGATGCTTCAAGAAATGTATAAAAAGACGCTCAAAACGATTGCACTTCAAGTCAGTCCTCAGAACCATTCCTATATACTGTACTACCGGCCGCAGTGTTTAATTAAACTAGCTATTCCTGTTTTGCTAAACACCTCTTGTATTTGTTTTTTAAGGTTAAATTCATATTCGAGCAACAACCAGCAAAATCAATGCTTTTTTTTTTACAATACGAGTAGCTGTAGAATGTGGAGCCTAGCTCAGCTGCCACCCAGGGAAACCTACCATACCAAGAAATTAGTATACACTAAACACAAAATTTCCTCACATTTCTGAGGGAGGGTTCCAGAATCTGCAGAGATCCACAAATTGCCTACCACCCAGTGTTCCCACAAGTCTACAGATAAAATAACAGTACCCCAGTTGTGTGGATGGGCATAGGTTTGCAACCGGAAAGGCCCAAATGCACAATGTGGACCAATACAACATTCTCTATTAAAAAAATTACCTGATTTGGCAATGAGGTAGCTACTGTATTTAGGCCCTAGCTGAACGGCCACCCTGGGAAACCTACTTAACTAAGACATTTGTGAAAATTAGACTATTGGGAGATATCTAGGTGGTGTGCCTTATGTTGATCGCTCAACATTTACTTGCCCTCAATGTCCTTCAAACTTTGCCTACAATCATGATTTTCTTTGCATCTCTGTGGAGTAAACTTCCAGAATCTGCGGGAATCCACACAATTCCTACCACCCAACGTTCCACCACTTATCCTGATAAAAATGATACCCGACTTGTGTGGTTGGACCTAGTGCCCATGACAGGAACAGATAAAACTATTGGCATTGCAAGTCCTAGGTGAGGATACCCCATGATGGTACTTCCAGATTTGCACATTATATTCAACAGACAGTTGATGCTTTATATATGCACATAAATCTGTAATTGGAAGGCGTAAATCACTGTGAGACTCTACATTATTTATAGATTATGTGAATGCAGGGAATAAACAATTAACGCAAAATAATTGACTTTGCAGTGTTACAAAATTAGAAGTGCATCATGACTTATGTTTTTCATTTAGTTCATTTCATGAACTGACTTGGTATCTTTTGAGAGCAGATAACCCCAACAAGCAGCACCCTTTTTCCGAACATTGTTTTTTAAATTTATTTTTTATTTACCAAATGACATCTGGGGTCTTGAGTCCCTTAAGTTGTCTTATCAATATACTGAAAATTAATTAATTGCTATGCACTGGGATTCTATCACAGGATAGTGCACCAAAGCTGTTCTTTGCAGAGAGGGGCAAGAATATGGGATCACTATCACAAAATACCACTGGTTTATCAGCTCCAAAAATGAGTGTTCGAGGCATATGAGCTGCAGATTATACACTGTGCATAGATCGCCATCTGGTGTTGGGCCCGGATGTTTGCAGTTTGTTTTTCTTCTTGGGCAATGTTTGGAAGTCACGAGTTCGGTGACTCCTACTTCGGTCCGTACTGCGCATGGGCTTCGGCTCCATCCTCAGATTGTTTTTTTCCGCCATCGGTCTCGGATGTAATACTTCGTGCTCCGGCTTCGAACCTTCCCAGTTCGACCTTCGAAGAAAAATCCTCGTCCATCGAGATTCTTCAGACAAAATCATCTTCTTTATCTCTCTCTTCGGCACTTCTTCGATTCCAGGCATCGGCGGCGGCCTTCGGGCCTATCTCGACTCCGGTCCCTGCCGATGGAAAGGACTCCCTTTAAGAAGTGCCCTAAATGTGGGTCTAAATTTCCCCACACCGATCTACATCAGGTGTGCAACCTCTGCCTCTCTCCCGAACACGAGGCCCGAGACTGCCCCGCCTGCAAGTCTTTTCGATCGAAAAAGACTATTCGGGATCGTCGAGCTAGACGCACCATGGCGCACTCATCGACCTCGGCTCCACCGGACATCTTCGGAGAAGACATCGGAGCTTCGGGACAGCAGCACACCGAACAGGAAGACGACCTCGTCAGCGCTTCCGAGGCCGACTACTCCGACGTGGAGGAGATCACACCGGCGCAGAGGGTCGTGAGTACTCCACCCCCTCCCACTCCCGCGCTCATACCGAAAGAGACTCAGGTTACACCTTCGCCTCCGGGCCCAGGCAAAACCAAACATACCGCTTCCATCACCCCACCTTCGGGCCCGGTGAAGAGGCATCATAAGTCTCCCGGCGGCTCGGGCTCGAGCCAGCCTACTAGCGGCACCGAAAAACACCCTTCGGCACCGAAGAAAACCACACCAAGCTCCGTTCCGAAGCCATCGGTGTCGAAACCTGGCCTCTCGGTGCCGACCAAACATAAATCCCTCGGCACCGAAACTCCCGTGCAGAAGCCTGCCTCGGCACCGAACAAAAAATCGGAGGCCCCGAAAAAGCATGGCACAGATAAACCAAAGAAGCCGTCGGCCCCGAAAACATCGGCGCCGACAGATCAATCGGTGCCAGAGGAGCTATTCACGCCAGATCCTCGACAAAAGACTTTAACAAAGGATCCAAAGACTGGACATTTGACGTTGTCTTCAAAGAAAAGACATTTAGACAAGTCAGCTCCTCCTCCACCGCCAAAACGGAAGGACTCTGCCACATCCCCTTTCAGAGTACCCTCCCCACCGCCTCCTCCACCCTTGCCTCATCGCTCTCCAACCCTGTCTCCAGACCCTGATGACCAAGGGGATCCATATTATGATCCAACTGATGCCCCTTAAGACCCCACCCCTCCGGGAACACCAGACCCATGGGAGGATTATCATAATCCAGACGTCCCAGATGTGCCTCAGGATGATCTTTATCCATCCAGGCCATCTCCACCAGAGGACTCCTTGGGGTTCCACCACTTGTTACAACGGGCGGCACATTATCATGGGGTGGAGTTACACAGTGATCCAGTTGAGGAAGACTTCCTACCTGATACCTTTGACATCGCAGATAAATCTACTGCCATATTACCCATGCTTAAAGGGGTGACCAAACAGGCAGCAGAGGTTTTCAAAGACCCAGTCAGGGCTAGGGTCTTAAACCCCAGAATAGAGAAAAAATATAAGGCCGCCCCCACAGATCGTGCCTATATTAAAGGACCTGCACCCATAGACTCATTAGTGGTATCCACAGCTAGGAAGCGGTCCAATTCTCAGTCATCGGGTGAGGCTCCACCACCCGATAAGGAGTCCAAGCTCTTAGATGCGTCAGGCAAACGCACTGCCTCGCAAGCTGCCAATATGTGGCGTATCGCCAACACGCAAGCGCTGTTGGCAAGGTACGACAGAGCGCACTATGATGAGCTGGAGACTATCATACAACATCTCCCAGAAAAATATAAAAATAGGGCTCATGAACTTATACAAGAGGGAAAGACCATTACCAACACCTCTATTAAAATGTGCACTTGACGCAGCAGACACAGCTTCCAGGGCTATAAACACCAGTGTTCTGCTTCGCCGCCACGCCTGGCTCAGAATCTCCGGCTTTAAGCCAGAGGTACAAGCATCTATACTAAACCACCCTTTTGACCAACAACACTTATTTGGCCCGAAAGTAGACGAAGCCCTGGAAAAAATGAAAAAAGATACGGATACGGCGAAGTCTATGGGAGCATTACAGTCCCACCCTCCTAGAAGCTCTTTTCGCCGCTCCTCCTTTCGAGGCACTGGCTGGGGCTACTCTGCCGATAACGCCTCCACATCCTACAAGTCCCCTCCTCAGACTACCTTTACAAAGGGCTATCAAAGAGGTGGATATAGAGGAAACAATAATAAAGGCAGGGGCAAAACCACCACCGCCCGTTCTGCCACACCGCCCACACAATGACTTTCCCCCGCTCCCCCCAAACCATTCCACTCCAGTCGGGGGCAGACTACAAAACTTCTTTCAAACCTGGGAGACCATAACATCAGACAAATGGGTGACCCAAATTACTCGGTCAGGGTACTGTCTCGAATTAACATCCAATACACCCTTCTCACAGAAAGTACCTCAGATTTGTAGTGGACGGCCAACATTATCAGTTCAAGGTTCTCCCCTTCGGGGTCACAACCGCACCAAGAGTGTTCACCAAATGCCTAGCAGTAGTGGCGGCACACCTCAGAAGACAACACATTCACGTCTTCCCTTACTTGGACGACTGGCTAATAAAAGCCACGTCCTACCAATGTGTGCAACATGCAAACACTACCATCCAACTGCTTCACCAGCTAGGCTTCACGGTGAACCACCAAAAGTCCCAGCTGATACCGTCTCACACAAAGCAATACCTCGGTGCCACTATAGACACCTCAAAAGCTATAGCCTATCCCAATTCAGCCAGAATCGCAAGCATACAAGCCTTGCGTCAAAGATTCATTCTTCAGCACTCTCTCCCAGCAAGAGTTTTTATGAAGCTAATAGGGATGATGGCATCTTGCATCTTCATAGTGCCTCATGCAAGACTCCACATGCGTCCACTCCTAGCCTAGCACGCCAGTGGAACCAGGCCCAGGGGCAACTGACAGATCTGGTGTTGGTGGACAGTCGCACCCATCGCTCTCTGCAGTGATGGAACACCATAAACCTTTCCGAAGGGCGACCGTTCCTGGACCCGGTTCCTCAGGTAATTCTAACAACGGACGCATCGCTCTCCGGCTGGGGAGCGCATCTATTACACCTCACAGTGCAAGGTATATGGACGCCACAACAAAAGTTACTCCACATAAACCATCTGGAGTTATTGGCGATCTTTCTAGCCCTGAAATCTTTTCAGAAACAAGTCTCAGCCAAAGCAGTCCTCATTCGCACAGACAATATGACTGCAATGTACTACATTCAAAAACAGGGGGGGGGGCACGCTCTCCACAGCTCTCTCGGTTAGCACAGAGCATATGGAGATGGGCAATCCCGCAAAAAGTATTTCTCCTGGCACAACACGTCCCAGGGATACAAAACACCATGGCAGATCTGCTCAGCAGACAAATGCACGAATGGGAACTGCACCCACAAGTTCTTCACCCATTCTTTCACAAGTGGGGGCATCCTCAGATAGACCTCTTCGCCACCCACGAAAACAAAAAATGCCCAAGCTTCGCCGCCAGATACCCACACCCATTGTCCAAAGGCAATGCGATATGGATGAACTGGTCAGGCAAATTTGCATACGCCTTTCCACCTCTCCCGCTAATTCCATTAGTGGTAAGGAAGCTACAACAGCACTCCCTCACACTCATTCTGGTAGCTCCAACATGGGCCAGGCAGCCGTGGTACACTACACTACACTACTACAGCTCTCAGTGGTACCGCACCAAAAACTACACCTGTCCCCATGCCTCCTAACCCAGAACCATGGAGAAATCAGGCACCCGGACCCAGCTCAGCTCAACCTTGCGATCTGGCTCCTGAAATCTTAGAATTTGGATACCTTAACCTTCCCCCTGATTGCATGAACATTATCAGGGAAGCCAGACGTCCTACCACTCGAGCATGCTATGACGCAAAGTGGAAAAGATTTGTTGTTTACTGCCGTAACAATACAATCAACCCTTTAGATGTATCCATACAGCACATCATATGTTACCTGCTCCATCTACAACGGTGTAACCTGGCATACACATCCATCCATTTACACCTAGCAGCAATTGCTGCTTACCTGCAAAACAGACAGCATTCATCACTTTTCAGAGTGCCTGCTATTAAAGCTTTCATGGAAGGCCTTAAAAGAGTAATTCCACCCAGAGCACCACCTTCACCCGTGTGGAATCTAAACGTAGTTCTTACAAGGCTAATGGGACCGCCTTTCGAACCAATGCATAAATGTGAGCTACAGTTCCTTACTTTGAAAACATCTTTCCTCGTAGCTATCACTTCCCTTAGAAGGGTTAGTGAAATACAAGCGTTCACTACACAAGAACCTTTTCTACAGATGCATCACAATAAGGTGATACTTCGCACAAATCCAAAATTTCTGCCCATGGTCATTTCACCCTTCCATCTCAATCGGTGGAATTACCGGTTTTTTTCTCGCAACCTCAATCTGTTGCGAAAAGGGCTCTACATACACTTGATGTTAAAAGGGCTTTAATTTACTATATACAAAGAACGCAATCTTTTAGAAAGACTAAACAGCTGTTTGTCTCGTTCTCTCCACCACATAAAGGCAACCCCATCTCCAAATCAGGGATAGCTAGGTGGATTGTAAAGTGCATACAAATTTGCTATCACAAAGCAAAAAGAACATTATCTGTTCCACCTAAAGCCCACTCTACAAGAAAGGCTTCTATGGCGTTTCTAGGGAACATACCCTTAGATGACATCTGCAAAGCAGCCACATGGTCAACACAGCACACTTTCACAAAATATTACTGTGTAGATGTGCATGCCAAACAACAAGCTAGTGTGGGCCAGGCTGTATTAAAGACAGTTTCAAACCACTGCAACGGATACCGGTGGTCGCAGCTAGGGTTGGGTACTGCTATATAATCTATGCACAGTGTATAATCTGCAGCTCATATGCCTCGAACGGAATATGCTACTTACCAGTATGCATCTGTTCTTGGCATGTAGAGCTGCAGATCTATACACGCCCACTCGCCTCCCCGGCTACCTGTATCCGTTCCAGTCTATCTTATTTAGATACAACACACATGGGTTTCTTTACTATCATCACTACGCTCCATCTTTTCCCTGCTGGCGAAAAACAATCTGAGGATGGAGCCGAAGCCCATGCGCAGTACGGACCGAAGGAGGAGTCACCGAACTCGTGACTTCCAAACATTGTCCAAGAAGTAAAACAAACTGCAAACATCCGGGCCCAACACCAGATGGCGATCTATGAACAGTGTATAGATCTGCAGCTCTACATGCCAAGAACAGATGCATACTGGTAAGTAGCATATTCCATACACTGATTCTTACTTTCATGCCTGCATCCTTCACTGCAACCTGCTGAACTTAATTTTGTTTTGAATCTTTGGCATGATCTGCTGTCGCTTCCTGATCTTTTAATCTGTGCACAATTGTTTGCACCGTTTTGACCATGTTCTTCAGATCATCTGGATATGGTGTTTGGTATCGCGTCAGATTTCCCTCCTGCACAAATATAACAGGCATGGCATTTATTGGTCAGTGAAAAGCAAATCATATTAGCATTACAAGATAAAGTCAATCATAAATAATGCATACCAATAATTATCAAAACAGAAATTAAGGCTGAAGTTGGTATGAAGGAAAACAAGGAAAGGAGTAGAGAGGTACCACTCAGCGAGTGGTGGAGGTGGATACTTCCTCCCAGTCAATTGTACATAAACAAAGGGATCCACCCACGGGTATAAGGGATCTCCCGATTACTCAATATGTATCCCACGGTCGTGAAGAATACACATTAGTTGTTTAAATACCCCTCACACACCAAAAGGGCCCTTGGTGTCATGCTTTATCATAGGGGTCTTCCTGCCCCTCTACGGGACAGGGCGTGCTACGACCTACGTTTGCGTGGGAGCACTGTTGTTAGTGAGACAGCTATGTGTGATGCGGGGGTTTGAGAGGAAGGGTCAGGAGTGAATAAGGAGTGAGTTAAAAAATACCTGGCTCTCTGGTCTCGAAAAATGTATTCTGCCGTTCGAGCTGGTATTAGTAAAAGGTGGGGGGAGGAGGGTGTATGCCTCAATGAGCTATGCCTCCTAGTGGTGTCGACATGTTTCGAAGCTTCCCCGTGCTTCTTCGTCAGGACCTTAAGGATCCCTTCCTGCCACTAACTGTGTTGTGTTAAAACAAAAATTGTAAGAAAATGAAATGAAAAGAGGAAGTAAATAGCCTCCAAGAAGTCATAATGCCTTAATAGGTCTTACATGATCCTATTAACCTAAAGGGAATAAACATAAGATAAAGGCACATTAATTACGTAGGAAGTAATTCAATCCATCGTGTGAGTACGGTGATCTGTAAAAAAGGTGAAGAGTACTGGTCTCTTAACGCTATCCGTAACGTTATCACGTGATCTGTGATGAAGGCACTGTGTGACAAATGAACATACAACATTGGACATAACAAACATACAACAAAAAGCACACACTCTATTCAGAATGGGACTGAAATCCCGCACTAATTCAGTGTATATCCATGCCAGTAAAAAGATCCCCAAAGTATGGACATACTTGCTAAAAGGAGATAAGTAACCTCATGAGCTCGTGGACCGAGTGGTGGGCGTGCCAGGTAGGCTACCTATATGAAGGGAGGAACGGGAGAGGAAAAAGTGGTCCAACGATCAAAATGTTAGCGTTGTCAGAAAATTACCTAGTTCACCCAGAAGCGCCGTACTTACGACTCCAAGGATCAATGTCCCGCCAGATGAACCACCCCGGTCGGCTCCGTCGATGGAACTGAGTCGAAGGGAGCCCGTTTAAATGACTGCATCAATTAGTGTAATCGCGCCAAAAAGGTTAACGCCCTATGCGCGCTGACTCTGCAAACGAGGAACCGGAAGGGGACCGTACGGGTCACTAAGATCGATTGACTGACTGCATAGATACAAAACTGATGTTTGGTATCTATGCAGTCGATCTTGGTGACCGTTCCGGTCCCAATTCCAGGTGACAACTGCACTTGCTCCCATCAGTTTTGTATCTATGCAGGCAGTTGGTTGAGACACCTCTGTCTTCCCCCTGGGGTCCTTCTCCTTTCAGTCTCGGCTCAGTCAATCGATCTTAGTGACCCGTACGGTCCCCTTCCGGTTCCGGGTCTTCGTTTGCAGAGTCAGCGCGCATAGGGCGTTAACCTTTTTGGCGCGATTACACTAATTGATGCAGTCATTTAAACGGGCTCCCTTCGACTCAGTTCCATCGACGGAGCCGACCGGGGTGGTTCATCTGGCGGGACATTGATCCTTGGAGTCGTAAGTACGGCGCTTCTGGGTGAACTAGGTAATATTCTGACAACGCTAACATTTTGATCGTTGGACCACTTTTTCCTCTCCCGTTCCTCCCTTCATATAGGTAGGCTACCTGGCACGCCCACCACTCGGTCCACGAGCTCATGAGGTTACTTATCTCCTTTTAGCAAGTATGTCCATACTTTGGGGATCTTTTTACTGGCATGGATATACACTGAATTAGTGCGGGATTTCAGTCCCATTCTGAATAGAGTGTGTGCTTTTTGTTGTATGTTTGTTATGTCCAATGTTGTATGTTCATTTGTCACACAGTGCCTTCATCACAGATCACGTGATAACGTTACGGATAGCGTTAAGAGACCAGTACTCTTCACCTTTTTTACAGATCACCGTACTCACACAATGGATTGAATTACTTCCTACGTAATTAATGTGCCTTTATCTTATGTTTATTCCCTTTAGGTTAATAGGATCATGTAAGACCTATTAAGGCATTATGACTTCTTGGAGGCTATTTACTTCCTTTTTTCATTTCATTTTCTTACAATTTTTGTTTTAACACAACACAGTTAGTGGCAGGAAGGGATCCTTAAGGTCCTGACGAAGAAGCACGGGGAAGCTTCGAAACATGTCGACACCACTAGGAGGCATAGCTAATTGAGGCATACACCCTCCTCCCCCCACCTTTTACTAATACCAGCTCGAACGGCAGAATAAATTTTTCGAGACCAGAGAGCCAGGTATTTTTTAACTCACTCCTTATTCACTCCTGACCCTTCCTCTCACACCCCCGCATCACACATAGCTGTCTCACTAACAACAGTGCTCCCACGCAAACGTAGGTCGTAGCACGCCCTGTCCCGTAGAGGGGCAGGAAGACCCCTATGATGAAGCATGACACCAAGGGCCCTTTTGGTGTGTGAGGGGTATTTAAACAACTAATGTGTATTCTCCACGACCGTGGGATACATATTGAGTAATCGGGAGATCCCTTATACCCGTGGGTGGATCCCTTTGTTTATGTGAAGTTGGTATGAACTGTAAATCAAGTCTGATTGTAGCCTTTAAATTGGAACTCCAGTCTTAATACTAATTTCCCCAATGACAAATATCTGTTGGTAAAAAAAGGTTTATAGTTTTGGCTTTAGTCAGGTGATCATACTTGGGAAACAGCATGGTACCAGCTCAATTACGCTCGCATATAATAAACAGGCATTTCTGAAAATATAGACTCATTCAGCTTCCAGGCAGAAATGATACTCTGCACGCATCTTTTTAAACGTGATCCTCTTAGCCCTTGCACGACCGGCAACCTCACCATCATCTACATATAATGCAAGTAAAGAGAAGAGGTTTGTGAGGGAATGCTGACAGCTTTCATTTCATCAGTAAACCTAAGGTCCAAAGTGGCAGACGTCACTAATTTGATTTTAAGAAAATTAGGTGTTCTGCAACAGCAGCCAGAGATCACTTATCAAACATCAGATGAAGCCACGCTCACCTCCCATTTAATACTACAAGAACAGCAATATTTCTATAAACATGGGTAGGCAGGATTATTTCTAAAACCTACCGGTACAGCTCTTAAAATACATTTTCACACCTATAGGTAAAATCAATAACTTGGCTGTCACTGGAATCCCACTTCCACTAACGGGAGAGAGGCGGAGTGGCTTTCAGTTTGCAGTAGATTTGGACTGAAGCTGCTTACCAAGGAGAATAAAGCTCATCATAGACCATTTTCTCGGCCCTCGACTAAGATCCGTTTACTTGCTTCTCTTCCATGGAAGGCACTTCTCCTGCATATCAAGATTTCAAAATCTCTCTGAAGACACATTTTGCTCACTGAATTTGAGTTTAATGGACTACATCTTCAAGAGTGTCTACACATCTTTATTTGTAAACGTAATTTTCACATGGAATACAAATGTATTGTAGAGTTATCATATAGATTGAGCAACTCCTCGTTACCCTATTTGTCTGCTCTTCCCCACCGTCCTGTGAAGCCACATTCCCTAACCATGGTTTAGGTAAATCCACTGAAAAGCCACTGGTGTGCCTAAGTAAGGATACTTATGTACAAGCGTTTCTGAGATTAAAAATACACATGCAAGTCCGGAAGAAATGAGTCATACGTACTTGGATATGACATTTCAGAGTAAAGGAGAACATTAGAGACCACCACTTAACACCAGAAAAGAAAATTGTTCATAGAAACAGATATTTCAGGACTGTATAATGATAGAGTGAGTTAACAGGTAAGAAAGACTACCTCATGGTTAGGAGTTTCTTGCCTCTTGCCTATTTAAAGCCCAAATATAATGCTTTTTTGTACTCATAATGTAATATGTCACAACCATGTAGGACAACCATGTAGGGCCTGGAGGCCAGACTGAGCTGTATTCACTCGCTGCTCACCCGACTCCATCCGCGTGTCCCAACACACAAACGTTACAGTAAGAGACTAACTAATGCAGATTTAATGTCAATGTGGGGAGTGCAATGGGCGAGCTTATATTTGAGAAAGACCAGTACCACTGTTGGGAGATGCCGCCGGCCGGCCCCTCTTTGGCTTGTAGGTCATCAATCTTTGAAATCGGGCTGGGAGAAGATGCCAAGCGAGTCTTAGTCCGGGTTCTAGAAACAAGCTATTATAAAAGAACTAGGTTTAAGGTTATTTGGTCTATGTTCTCGGTATGGCGCAAGGTTCGTCGCAAATTCTTAGTTCCTAACATCAACTTCTATACGCCCCTCCCTGCAGCCCGGCTTCTTCCAGTAGTTTTCCAGGATCAAGTCCCCTTTAACTGGTCAGCTCTATGAATAACAGTACTCGGCAACCTTGGACATGAAGGGAGGCTGGCCTCTTTTACATGTCTTAAGGAGAGGCACTTGCTTAATACATTTGATTTTTTTAAATATCTACAGCTACGCCGCTTTATAGAGAAAAGTAAATTGAAGCCTGAAGCACTATTTGGGAAGATAATACTGCTTGAACTTATTGCGACGCGTTCTAAAATTGGGGTAATCTATCGGCACTTACTAACAAGGCTACCAGATGATATTACTGCTTCTACGTTAAAATTAGAAGCCAAATTCGGTGTAACGGGGATAGACATAGTTGCGGCCCTGGGACTAGCAGGTAGGGTTCTCAGCTCTGGTAGCCTACGCTCTCAGTGCTACATGGCTATGTTCGACCTATATTATACGCCGGCCAAGATATCTAAGTGGGGGGGTCGCGGGGGACATAGTTGCCCAAGGTGTGGGTTAATGGCGGCGGATGATGTTTTTCCGATGTCAAAAGATTAAGCCTTTTTTGAAGGAGGTAGAGCAGTTTCTTAATGTCAACCTTCGGATCCCTGCTGTTCTCTCCCCTGAGTTAGTCATTTGTGGGTATCAAAGTAATAGTGAGCATATCATGCCCCGCTACTCCTCAGCTTTTTTGTTAATAGCTATGGCCATGGTCCGCCTTTGTATTACCTCAGAGTGGATAAGTCCTGGGTCACCGACCTTTGACTGGAGAGGGAGGATCCTGGCACTACATAACCTGGAGTCTGCAGTTTGGGCTAGATGGGGCAGAGCCAAACGTGACTTTGGTAAGAAGATCTGGGCCCCATTTGAAGCATGGATAGGCCAATAGTTGATCTACTTAGATTAAGCATTAGGCTTCTCATTAATATCTCATAATCCTATATACTTTTTTTTTTCTTTCTAATTATGGATGCACTTTTTATCTATTTGCCTTTACTAATTTATATTGTGCTGTAATCTGCTTGGAAAGTTCTGCGCTAGGAAAGCAAATGTCTATAATTGAATTGATTTGTACCTCCACATTGATCTGAATGCTGGTTTTCTTATTTCTTTTTTTTTTTTTTTTTTTTTTTTTTTTTTTTTTTTTTTTTTTTTTTGCTGTAACCACAAGCCTAATAAAAAAAAAAAGGAGAGAGACCAGTATCAACCTGATAAACTTCCTATAAAAATGTCTGTTTGGTAGACAAGATCCTGGCTTCACCTCCGAGCAGTACAAGTAGGGTCCCATGTGAATCAGACTTCCTATGGTTTTTGATTATCCTAACTTGCAACATCTGGCACTTTTATATAAAAACATGGTTTTATTTGAAAAACCAAATAATGTAAGCATACTCAATACCCAAGTTGATTGTAGCATGTATGTATTATTGCAAACGTGACTTTTTTTTAAGCTAATCAACTTTTTATTTCCTTATATTATCGACCTTGAGATCTAAGGTCATGCTACCATCTACAGGAACCCCCATACTCTTAACAAGTGTGAGTTATTGGCCAATGAAATTAATAGTGGGGAAACTAAGTGCATTTTCAGGAGCTGGAATGTTGACTCACATTATGAGCTATGTTCGTCCTGCCTTCAGGATCAACCAACTTTGACACATCAAGTCTGTAAAGTTCAGTGAGTCGCTGACTGCGTTTTCAGCAGTAATAGCAACTGTTATGCCAGGGAGGAGCTCTCCATCAGCATTATCGACCTCTTCTTACCAGTGCCATCTATACCTCCTCAAGCCTCTTTGCTTCCTGTCTGTGCGTCCAGAGACACATGCACCAAAGGTGTGGGCTCTCATGCATCGGGGGGTGTACACTGATGCTTACAGCGACTGTGAGAAAGTGCCATCTTTCTTGCATGGTATACCCCCACTTTTTGCTAAATTGCTGAATGTACTTTGAGTGTACCCTGGGTTCCTGCCAATCAGGTGCCCAGGGCCTATGTTCCTTCCGTAAACCACACAAACTCCAAATTGGCAAACCCTAGCCACATGTCAGCCCCTAGTAAATGGTACCCAGGGCCTTGCGGCCAGGGAAGGCCTCTAAGGGCTGCAGCACTCATTGTACCACCCTCAGAGGCCCTGTACCCTTACACACACACACTGCCCTTGCAGGCTGGGTGTCTGGGTGCAGGACAAAACAAAGAGTCGACATGGCACACATCACTGTGTACCATGCCCATCACCTACACTGCCAAGGCATATGTCAGCCACCCCTCTAGCTGGGTGCATTACGCCTATGGTGTGGGCACAGGAGCAGGAGCCCTGTGCCCCTACAGTACCCGGGTCCATTCCTGGGCGCTGTAAGTGCAGTGCTGCCATTTAAGAATACATGGTGCTGAGAGCTCGTCAAACACGAGCTCCACAGCACCATAATGGCAACACTGAAGCCTGGGAAGTTTGGTATCAAACTTCTCAGCACATTGAACCCACACTGATGCCAGTATGGGATTTAATGTACTAAGCACCCCAGAGGGCATCTTAGAGATGCCCCCTTACAGCTAACTTACAGTCCACGTCTGCTCTGAGGCTGCCCAGGCTGCCACACAGCAGACACGTTGCTGGACCCCTGGGTGGGAGAGCTCCTGCTCTCCCGGGCCTGCAACAATGCACATCCTGGGTGAGGTGAGAAATCTCCTCCCCCAGGACGAGCAAAGGGAAGCTTCAAAGGCATGCCGCCATTTGGAGTTTCCCCAGGCCACTGCAACCCCCCACTCTGGTGGGAAGCTTGGCCGGAAACCCCATACAAGGACGGGATGTGCCAGCCTGCCCACCCCACCCCTCAGGTGGGGGAGGCGAGGTGAAGCACATCTCCGGGCTCTCGCCATCTTGAAGATGGGAGGCCCTACCCTATCAGGATTAGGCTACTGCCCCCCTCCCACAGGAGAGAGGCAGGATAGGGGGTGTACCCACCCCAGGACAAGGACCCATTGGTCCCTGGCCTTCACCTACCTGTAACGCCCCTAAATCTAGTATTTAGGGGCACCCTGAACCTTCCTTCCTCAGATTCCAGATAGAAAACTACAAGAAGAGCAAGAAGAACAAGGACCTGCCCTGCAGCTGCTAAAGAAAGAGAAGACACCAACTGCTTTGGCCCCAGCCCTACCGGCCTGTCGACTCTCGAACCTGCACCAGCGCGGCATCTCTCGTGGCCAGCAACCTCACCAACCCCGGAGGACCTGGCTACCTTTTGGCTCTAAGCCCCTGGGACTCCCATGAGTAGAGGCTCTACTCAAGAAACCTATTTTTAACCCCTGGCAGCAGCCCGGAACCGCGGACCCAACACACTCTGCACCAGCCAAGCCTGGCCAGTGCCGGAGTGAACAAAGACCCTGAGGACGACCCCACGGCGACTGTGACCCCGAGTCTGGCACCCAAGGACCCCCTCGACATTCCGGAAGAAGCCTGCAGCCTCAGAACAGAGTGCCACCCCAACCGCGATCAACAAGAGGGTGAGATTTCCGACATCAAAAGGCACCCCTGCACCCGGCGCCCTGCGGCCCCCTGTGCCCAATCCCGGGGTACCCACCTCACCTACAACTACCCAACTTACCTCTCGAAGTGGTGGTGGCACCTGAAGCATCCTCGTCCCCGAGCTTGCAGCCTTTTTCCAAACCGGAACATTCCCATTGATTTCCATTGAGCGCCCGACGGCTCAAAAGCACCCTGCACCCAGCCGCCCGAGTGGCCCTGGCAGTGCACTCTCTACACTAACCTACTTCCCCACTTGCCCTGAGTAAGTGACCAGGAGCCCAGCTCCCACAGCCGCGTGGCTTGCCAGACAGCAGCCACCAAACAAGGCCCCCCTATCCCTCATAGGATAACATTGGGCCTAACTCTCTCTGCACCCGGCCGTCCTGAAACCGCTGAGGGTGAACCAACTGTACCTACCTGACACTGGGGGACCCCTGAGTCTATGCCCGGAATTTCAACTCTGCCAGTCGAGTACTTACCCTTAAACCGCTAACTTCGTTTTCCTCATAGGGTAACATTGACTGGCTTTTTCTTCAAAAATCTTCTAAGTGTGAACTTTTCAAAACTGCAAATATTCACCAAAAATCAGCCAAGTGACAAAAACGAATTTACTCACCTGCTCCTAGGTGAGCTCCCAGTGCTGGATCTTGGTGCCCAGCCCTGACGCTGAAAAGTGTCCACAACTATACTTACCTCTAACTCATTTTTCTCCCATAGGAAACCATTGTCTGCTTTTCTGTGAAATTTCTTCCTAGTTTCTATTTTTGCAAATTTGAAATATTCTTTTAAAATCGTACCATTTCTGCAAACGAAATTACTTACCTGTGTTTGATAAGGACCCCAGTCCTGGGTCTAGGTACCCAGTCCTGGATTACTAAAGTAACGATAAAGTACTCTACCTGCAACTTGAATTTCTTGCCATAGAGATCCATTAAATGTTTTCTTTGAAATATTTTCTAAGTGCTAACTTTTGAAATAGCTAAATATTATTTAAAAATCATTACAGTTATTAAGTCGACTTTCATCACTTGATTCTGAATACTGACCCAAGGCTGGATCTAGGAGCCAGACCTGGAATTCCAAAAGTAATCTGAAAAGTAATTTATTACAAATAACCTGAATTTACCATTGAGCTCAATGCATTGTTATGTTTAGGAAATAGGATTGTTTATTGTAACCAACTGTGACTGTTTACATAAATTTATTGCTTAAGACAAAAGTATTTATATTCAACCTCTCATTCTGAGAAAGTATATTTGTATCCCCTTTGTGGTTCTAAAAATAAAACAAGCATATATTTTATATATATAAACCATTGGCCTAGAGTTCAGTTATTGAGTGTGTGAAACCATTTGCTGACTGAGTGTGTACAATAAATGCTTTACACTGTGTACTCTGGTACTGCCTTACTGCTCGACCAAGCTACCACTTTTGAGAGGAAGGTCATACCTAACTTTGACCTCTATCAGCCTCTTGGGGACTGTGGACTCTGTACACCCTGTACCTATTAGGGAACAGTATATACAGAGCCACTTTCTCACAGCGACACACTATTTTCTTCACAAAACAGGTCCGCAGACTATCAAACTTGTAGGAGGACAAGTAACCTGTGGGGTAAACTGAGTGCTGTCAGCATATGACTCAAAGACCAATTATTCTTAACTGGCAACAGGTTCGAGGGATTTAATGTAAACATATTGCTTGGAAGCCTCAAATAACTGCATAAAGCACACAAGACTGCAACCCACCAATAAACCAGCATTGGCCGTAAAAGTAACGCCCGTGAAAGCGTAAGTAATCGCGCTGTGTGGTAAAGCGCACGCTCGCGTGAACGCAAGCGTTAGGCCAACGCTGGTAGCACTTTGAATTCCTGTATACAAAATGTCTTGCCTGAGGCAGCGCATGCGCTGGCTCAGGCGAGACCAAAAAAGGACAAAAGATGCCCAGCAGAGGAGACTGCATAGAAGAACTGACTTGTCCCCAGCCCTACCGGCCCGTCTGCAGTTTCCGGAGCTCCTGCGCCAAAAATAGTCTTGTCCTGCAGCCAGCAACCTCTAGAACCCCGGGGAGGACTCACTGCCTTCAACAAAGACTGGATCTCCTGTGAACAGCAGCTCTGTTCAAAAGAAACACCAAACAAAGACTCCGAGCCTGCTGAGGAAAAAGAAACCCGACACCTGGAACCACCACTGCACCCGTCGCCTACAGCCCGAGTTCAAGTGGCCCACTGGTCCCAGCGAGGTCCCCCAGCGCTCCAGAGTCCACCGTAGATTGACCCCCTCCAGGGCTCCCCGACGTCGCCTGCAGCCTCTGCCCTGAGCCTAACACAAGGAGCTTGGCTTCCACAACCCAGTGGCCTGCTTGCCAGCAGCCACCAACCGGAGGCCCCTATTCCCCTATGGATAACATTAGGCCTCAGCACTCTGCACCCGGCATACCTAGTGCCGCTGAGGGTGTAACAAGAATGCATCCTTGACCCTGGGTGAACCCTTGTCCTAACCCCAGAAGCTCAACTCCAAAGACCGATTTCACACCTGGTAACCATTAACTTCATTTCTCTCCATAGGAATCCATTGACTGTTTTTCTCTGAAAAATGTTCGAAGTGTGGAGTTGAACTGATTATACTTACCTGTTCTCTAGGAAATGTGTGTGTGATATCTAGGCATATCACACTGAGTACAAAAAGTAATTTCAAAAGTAACATAAAAGTAACTTACCTGTAATTTTTATTACAAAGTCGATACAAAGTATATGTACTGCATTTCACAGTATTGCATTACCAGTAATTCAAACTGTAACCATTTCAAAGTACATTTACAATTGCATTTCAAACTGTATATTTACTGCAAAGTATTTATCAACTTACCTGTGCCAGGCATGCTTGGTTCTAGGAAATAAAATAACTAAAAGAATGTTTTTATGCAAAACCAATTGGTCTGAAGTAAAGTCTTTGAGTGTGTATAATCATTTGCTGATTAAGTGGGTAACCCAAATGCTTAACACTGTCCTCTGATACTGCCTTACTGCTCGACCACACTACCACAAATGAAGAGTAAGGTTCTATCTAACTTTGCTTCTGCCTACCTTTGGGGTTCCACTGGACTCTGTGCACACTATACCTCACTTTGGTATATTATATACAGAGCCAGCTTCCTACAGTTGGGACCAACGGGTCCCTTCCTCGGGGTGAGTGCACCTCCTATTATCCCCCCTTTTGTGAGAGGGCGGACATATGCCTCACTCTGGTTGGCTGGGTCCCACCCATCTGTAAGATGGCGGGGACTGAGAGTTGTGCTTCACCTCGCCTCCCCCACCTGATGGGTGGGGTTGGCAAAAGGCGGGCACACCTCCCTTCCTCACTTGGTTTTCCTGCCGATTCTCCTTCCCAAAGTGGGGGTCAAACCCGTTGGGGGCCAGTTCCTGGAAGCAGCAAAAGGCCTGGGGAAGCTCACAAAGGCGGGAAGCCTTTGAAGCTTCCCCTTAGTGGACCCTGCTCACCCTGGGGGAGGAGGCTTTGCACCTCGTCCCAGGATGTGCATTGTTTTAGACTCCTGAGAGCTGCAGGCTCTCAACCCAGGGGTCCAGAAACATGTCTGGTGGTGGCAGCTGGCGAGCAGCCACTCAGCCTGAACTCTAGTGTTAGGTCGTTTTTCAGGGGGCATCTCTTAGATGTCCTTTGTGTGCATCTTTCATTAAATCCCACACTGTCATCAGTGTGGGTTTAATGTGCTGAGAAGTTTGATGCCAAACTTATCAATTTTTAGTAAAGCCATTATGATGCTGTGGAGTTCGTAATGACAAACTCTCAGCACTATATACTCTTAATGGCAGCACTGCACTTACATTGTCTAAGAATTGGCGTAGACACTGTAGGGGTACAGGGCTCCTGCACCTGTACCCTCACCACTGGTATAGTGCACCCAGCTAGAGGGGTGGCTGAGCTATGCCAGGGCAGTGGGTTGTAGGCATGGCACATATGGATGTGTGCCATGTCGGCTCCTCACTTTGTTATGCACCAAAACACGCAGCCTCCCTAGGGGTTGTGGGTGGGTGTGTAGGTAGGTACAGGGCCTCTACACAATAAGGGCTGCAGCCTTAAGAGGCCTTCCCTGGCCACAGTGCCCTTTGTACCTGTGGTGCCATTTATATGTGACTGGTTTGTGGCCAAAAAGCACCAATTGAGTTTTGTTTTCTTTTATGGAAAGAACATGGGCCCTGGCTACCTGGTTGGCAAATACCCAGCGCACCCTGTCAAAGCACATCAGCAGTTTAGCAAAAAGTGGGGGCAACCGAAAAAAGAGGGCACTTTCTTAAAAGTACTAAAGCCCCTTTGCCCACCCAACCTACTCCAACAAAAGGCTATTGGGCCACCTATGCCAACAGGTTATGGTTGGTACGAGACTCTGGTTCAAACGCCCAGCCTCGGCACCAAAACAGCATGTCAAGCCTTCCAGCTCGGGTTCGAGTCGAGATGAGACCCCTTTGGTTCCGAAACTTCTTGAATCGATAGAAAAAAAACAGACATCCAGCTTAGAACTGAAACAAAAAGATGCACCTTTACAACCAACGGCGCCGATCTTAGTAAAAACTAAAGAAAAGCTGGATCCCAAACAGAAGAAAAATCACATAAATCCTGATTCTGGTCACATAACAACTAAACCAGTAATGTCTTCAAAAAGTTAAGCAGACCTGGAATATGAAATTCCTCTCAAGAAGAAAAAGGACAGACCTACTAGCCCTCTTCATATTCCCCAAACTCCTCCACCTTCTTCACCAAAACCCATTTAACTACATACTGGTTCTCGACTCATTACAGCATCAGGTTCTCCTAACACAAATCCTGATTTAGGAGATGTTGATATTTATAATCAGCCACCAGATCCCTGGGATGACTACAGCACACATCTTTGGATTGATACTTGTATGAAGCTGGCTCTGCATATACTATATCATAGTAAGGTATAGTATGCACATAGTCCAGTGGAACCCCTAAGCTAGGCAGAGGTAAAAGTAGATAATACCTTAGTGTAGGAAGCTGGGCTTCTGTTGCAGTAAACTGCCCACTTTTTGCCAGACTGATGCCCTTTGACTCTGTCTTGGGTCCCTGCCAATCAGGTTCCCAGGGTCTGTATTCTTTCCCCAAACTATAACTTGTACCCCCAATCAGCACCTCTCTGGCCACATGCCAGTCCCTTGTAAAAGTTATCTTGGGTACCAAGGGTACTGTGACCAGGGAAGTCCTTTAAGGGCTGCATCACTTACTGTGCCGCCTTTCGAGGCCCTGTACCTTTACACAACACACTGCCATTGCAGCGTGCATGTTTTCGCGAGCAACAAAGTTAAGATTCGAAATTGTACACATCCCTGTGTGCCGTGCCTACAACCCAATGCCCTGGCATAGGTCAGGCACACCTCTAGCTGGTTGCACTATACCAGTGGTGAGGCTACAGGTGCATGAGCTCTGTACCCCTACAGTGTCTAGACCAATTAGACATTGTAAGTGCAGTAATGCTATTAAGAGTATATGGTACTGGGAGTTTGTTGTTACGAACTCCACAGCACCATAATGGCTTTACTGAAAATTGTGAAGTTTGGTATCAAACTGTTCGAGGCATATGAGCTGCAGATCACACACTTACGTAAGTAGATCGCCATCTGGTGTTGGGCTCGGATGCTTGCAGGTTGTTGTTGTCTTCAGAGGAAGTCTTTGGTCACAAGATAGGTGACTCCTTGTGAGAAAGTGGCTCTGTATATAGTGTTCCTTAATAGGTACAGGGTGTGCAGAGTCCACAGTCCCCAAGGGTTTGACAGAGGCTAAAGTTAGATATAACCTTACTCTCTAAAGTGGTAGCTTGGTCGAGCAGTAAGGCAGTATCCGAGGACACACTCAGTCAGCGAATGGTCTCACACACTAAATAACTGAACTCTAGGCCAATGGTTTATATAAAAACAAAATCTGCTTGTTTTATTTTAGAACCAACAATTGGATTTAAAATATACTTTCTCAGAATGAGATTCTTTATATAAATACTTTTGCAATATGCAATTGACTTTTGTAAACAGTTACAAGTGGTTGCAATAGGCAACTCTATTTTAAACACAACAATGCATTGAGCTCAATGGAAATTTCAAGTTATTTGCAACAGATTACTTTTAGGATTACTTTTGGAATTCCAGGACTGGATCCTAGATTCAGTCCTGGGTCAGTACTTAGAATCAAGTGATGAAAGTCGACTTAATTATTGTGATTTTTAAACAATATTTAGCTATTTTAAAAGTTGACACTTAGAAAATATTTCATAGAAAACGGTCAATGATTCCCTATGGCAGAAAATTGGGTTACTGGTAAGTACAGTTGTAAGTATTTTTCAGAGTCGGTGCAGGGCACCAAGATCCAGCACTGGGAGCTCACCTAAGAGCAGGTGAGTATTTTCGTTTTCGTTACTCGGCTGATTTTTGGTGAATATTTTAAGATTTGAAAAGTCCACACTTGGAAGAAATTTCAGAAAAAGCCAGTCAATGTTATCCTATGAAGAAAATAGTTATCGGTTTAAAGGTAAGTACTCAACTGGCAGAGTTGAGGTTCTGGGCATAGACTCAGGGGTCCCCCAGGGTCAGGTAGGTACAGTTGGTTCACCCTCAGCGACTCTAGGGCGGCCGGGTGCAGAGAGAGTTAGGCCCAATGTTATCCTATGAGGGATAGGGGGGTCCTTGGTTGGTGGCTGCTGACTAACAAGCCACAAGGCTGTGGGAGCTGGGCTCCTGGTCACTTACTCAGGGCAAGTGGGGAAGTAGGTAGGTGTAGAGGTTGCACTGCCAGGGCCACTCGGGCGGCTGGGTGCAGGGTGCTTTTGAGCCTTCGGGCGCTCAATTGATTTCAATGGAAATGTCCGGTTTAGAAAGACTGCAAGCTCGGGGACGAGGATTCTTCAGGTGCCACCACCACTTCGAGAGTTAAGTTGGGTAGTTGGAGGCTAGGTAGGTACCCCGGGATTGGGCACAGGAGACCACGGGGCGCCGCGTGCAGGGGTGCCTTTTGATGTCGGGAAATCGTACCCTTTGTAGTTCGCGGTAGGGGGGGCACCTTGTTCTGAGGCTGCAGGCTTCTTCAGGAGTGTCGAGGGAGGTCCTTGGGTGCCGGACTCGGGGTCACAGTCGCCGTGGGGTCGTCCTCGTGGTCTTTGTTCACTCCGGCACTGGCCAGGCCTGGCTGGTGCAGAGTGTGCTGGGTTCGCGGTATCGGGCTGCTGCCAGGGATTAGAGGTAGGTTTTGAGTAGAGCCTCTACTCATGGGAGTCCCAGGGGCTTAGAGACAAAAGGTAGCCAGGTCCTCCGGGGATTGTGAGGTTGCTGGCCACAAGAGATGCCGGGTTGGTGCAGGAGCAGGTTCGAGGGTCGACAGGCCGGTAGGGCTGGGGCCAAAGCAGTTGGTGTCTTCCTCTTTTTAGCAGCTGGAGTGCAGGTCTTCTTTCTTCTTGCTCTTCTTTGTATTTTGGAATCTGGGGAAGGAAGGTTCAGGTTGCCCCTAAATACTAGGTTTAGGGGTGCCTCTCTCCTGTGGGAGGGGGGCAGTAGCCTTGTCCTAATAGGGTAGGGCCTCCCATCTTCAAGATGGCGAGAGCCCGGAGATGTGCTTCACCTCGCCTCCCCCACCTGAGGGGTGGGGTTGGCAGGCTGGCACATCCCCTGTCCTTATTTGGGGTTTCCGGCCAAAGGTTCCCGCCAGAGTGGGGGGTTGCCGTGGCCTGGGGAAGATCACAGAGGCAGCATGCCTTTGAAGCTTCCCCCTACCCATCCTGGGGGAGGAGATTTAGCACCTCGCCCAGGATGTGCATTGTTGCAGGCCCAGGTGAGCAGGGGCTCTCCCACCCAGGGGTCCAGCAACATGTCTGCTGGGTGGCAGCCTAGGCAGCCTCAGAGCAGACGTGGATTGTAGGTTAGGTTTTAGGGGGCATCTCTAAGATGCCCTCGGGTGCTTGGTACATTAAATCCCACACTGGCATCAGTGTGGGTTTAATGTGCTGAGAAGTTTGATACCAAACTTCTCAGTCTTCAGTGTTGCCATTATGGTGCTGTGGAGTTCGTGTTTGACGAGCTCTCAGAACCATGTACTCTTAAATGGCAGCACTGCACTTACAGTGCTCAGGAATGTACCTGGGTACTGTAGGGGCACAGGGCTCCTGCTCGTGTGCCCACACCATTGGCATAAGGCACCCAGCTAGAGGGGTGACTGATGTATGCCATGGCATTGTAGGTGATGGGCATGGCACACAGGGATGTGTCATGTCGACTTTGTTTTGTCTTGCACCCAGACACCCAGCCTGCAAAGGCAGTGTGTGTGTGTAAAGGTACAGGGCCTCTGAGGGTGGCACAATGAGTGCTGCAGCCCTTAGAGGATTTCCCTGGTCACAAGGCTGGGGCCAAAGCAGTTGGTGTCTTCCTCTTTTTAGAAGCTGCAGTGCAGGTCTTCTTTCTTCTTGCTCTTCTTTGTATTTTGGAATCTGGGGAAGGAAGGTTCAGGTTGCCCCTAAATACTAGGTTTAGGGGTGCCTCTCTCCTGTGGGAGGGGGGCAGTAGCCTTGTCCTGATAGGGTAGGGCCTCCCATCTTCAAGATGGCGAGAGCCCGGAGATGTGCTTCACCTCGCCTCCCCCACCTGAGGGGTGGGGTTGGCAGGCTGGCACATCCCCTGTCCTTATTTGGGGTTTCCGGCCAAAGGTTCCCGCCAGAGTGGGGGGTTGCCGTGGCCTGGGGAAGATCACAGAGGCAGCATGCCTTTGAAGCTTCCCCCTACCCATCCTGGGGGAGGAGATTTAGCACCTCGCCCAGGATGTGCATTGTTGCAGGCCCAGGTGAGCAGGGGCTCTCCCACCCAGGGGTCCAGCAACATGTCTGCTGTGTGGCAGCCTAGGCAGCCTCAGAGCAGACGTGGATTGTAGGTTAGGTTTTAGGGGGCATCTCTAAGATGCCCTCAGGGGTGCTTGGTACATTAAATCCCACACTGGCATCAGTGTGGGTTTAATGTGCTGAGAAGTTTGATACCAAACTTCTCAGTCTTCAGTGTTGCCATTATGGTGCTGTGTAGTTCGTGTTTGACGAGCTCTCAGAACCATGTACTCTTAAATGGCAGCACTGCACTTACAGTGCTCAGGAATGTACCTGGGTACTGTAGGGGCACAGGGCTCCTGCTCGTGTGCCCACACCATTGGCATAAGGCACCCAGCTAGAGGGGTGACTGATGTATGCCATGGCATTTTAGGTGATGGGCATGGCACACAGGGATGTGTTATGTCGACTTTGTTTTGTCTTGCACCCAGACACCCAGCCTGCAAAGGCAGTGTGTGTGTGTAAAGGTACAGGGCCTCTGAGGGTGGCACAATGAGTGCTGCAGCCCTTAGAGGATTTCCCTGGTCACAAGGCCCTGGGTACCTAGGGTACAAAATTACCAGGGGCTGACATGTGGCCACGGTTTGCCAATTTGGGTTTTGGCTGTTAGGCAGTTTTTAGGCAAGGACCACAGGCCCTGGGCACCTGATTGGTAGGAGCCCAGGGCACAACAAGGAAAAGTGCATCAGCTATTAGGCAAAAAGGGGGGGGGGGTTACTGCAACAGAAACCCACTTTATTACAATCCACGAATGGGAACTACGTCCCAAAGTCCTACTGCCCTTTTTCCAACAATGGGGCCAACCAGACATAGATCTGTTCGCCACACACGAAAACGCAAAATGCCCAACCTTCGCTGCCGGGTTTCCCCACCCGGAGTCAAAGGGCAATGCGATATGGATCAACTGGTCAGGCAGATTTGCGTACGCTTTTCCGCCTCTCCCTCTTATTCCATTAGTGGTACGCAAGCTCAGGCAACAGTCTCTCAAACTGATCCTAGAAGCTCCCACATGGGCACGCCAGCCGTGGTTCCCAACACTGCTGGAACTCTCGCTAGTTCCACACCAAAAACTGCATCTCTCCCCGTCCCTATTAACCACAGAACCATTGTGAAATCAGACACCCAGACCCAGGTCACCTCAATCTGGCGATCTGGCTCCTGAAGTCCTAGAGTTTGGTTACCTCAACCTGCCACCAGACTGCATGAATATTACAAAGGAGGCCAGAAGACCTACCACTAGAGTCTGCTATGCTGCAAAATGGAAGAGATTTGCAATTTACTGCACTAACAATCATATAAACCCACTGGCTGCATCCATCCAGGACATCATTTGCTACTTACTGCACTTGCAAAGATGTAATTTGGCATACTCATCCATACGTCTCCACCTAGCAGCATTAGCGGCCTACTTACAAAATCGACAACACTTGTCACTCTTTAGAGTACCTGCGAGCAAAGCCTTCATGGAAGGCCTTAAAATAATTATTCCTCCCAGATTACCACCCTCTCCAGTGTGGAATCTAAACTTTGTTCTTACAAGGCTCATAGGACACCCATTTGAACCTCTGCATAAATGCGAACTACAGTTCCTCACATGGAAAGTGGCTTTTCTTATCGCTATCACATCCCTCAGAAGGGTAAGTGAAATCCAGGCTTTAACCATACAAGAACCATTCTTACAATTACACCGTAACAAAGTGGTTCTTAGAACAAATCCAAAATTCCTTCCAAAAGTCATATCTCCGTTCCATCTTAACCAATCAGAGTTACCCGTGTTCTTGACAAATCCAGACTCGGTAGCTGAAAGAGCTCTTCATACCTTGGACGTTAAAAGAGCCCTTTTTTACTACATTGACAGAACCAAATCATTCCGCAAAACAATTTTGTTGCTTTCTCTCCACCACATAAAGGCAACCCCATTTCGGTGGATAGTTAAATATATCCAAATATGCTACCTTAAGGCTAAACGCACACTAGCGGTTCCCCCTAGAGCGCATTCCACACGCAAAATAGGGGCTTCCATGGCATTCTTAGGAAACATTCCCATAGAAGATATTTGTAAGGCAGCCACATGGTCTTCAACACACACCTTCTCTAAACACTATTGTGTTGACGTGCAAGCAAAGCAACAAGCTTCTGTGCGCCAGGCTGTCCTTAAAACTTTATTTCAAACTGCTGCAACCGATACAGGTGACCACCGCTAGGGTAGATACTGCTATATAGTCTATCCTAAGTGTGTGATCTGCAGCTCATATGCCTAGAACGGAATATGCTACATACTAGTATGCATCTGTTCTTGGCATGTAGAGCTGCAGAGCCACACACGCCCACTCACCTCCCCAGGACCTGTATCTGTTCCAGCATTGTCTTACTTAGACATCACACATGGACATCTCTCTCTTTTCTACAAACTCCATTTCCCATCATGGCGAAAAACAATCTAACGATGGAGTTGATGCCCATGCGCACTGTCGTCCAAGGGAGGAGTCACCAATTTCGTGACCAAAGACTTCTTCCGAAGACAACAACAACCTGCAAGCATCCGAGCCCAACACCAGATGGCGATCTACTATCCCAAGTGTGTGGCTCTGCAGCTCTACATGCCAAGAACAGATGCATACTGGTAAGTAGCATATTCCTTCCTCCCATAGGATTGCATTGATTTCTTTTAAGTGTGGTGATGGCTTGTATGAAACCTTGAAAAACTGCAAATGTACAAAAACGGATTTACTTCCCTTTCTTCTAGGAAATATCCATTGTGATATTAAGGCATATCCCACTGAGTAGAGAAAGTAACTTGGAAAAGTAATCTGAAAAGTAATTCAAACTGCTTAACACCCAAATGGCTTACTTGAATCGATCAAATGGCATTCAGCTGCATTCAGACTGTATTTAACCGCATCGTTCCTGCAAAGTGTCCTTATACTTACCTATACCAGGCCTGGCTTGGTTCTAGAAAATAAAATAAAAGCTAAATAATATTTTTATACAATTAGATTGGTCTGAGTTCAGTCTTTGAGTGTGTGGCATAATTTCTTGTCGGAGCGTGTACTATAAATGCTTAGCACTACCCTCTGATTAAGCCTTACTGCTTGCCCGCACTTACAAATATAGAGAGTAAGGTATTATCTACTTTTACCTCTGCCTACCTTTGGGGTTCCACTGGACTCTGCACCGCATACCTCACTTTGGTATAGTATATACAGAGCCCCCTTCCTACACTATATATCTGCCTTGAAGTGCAGGTTCGCTTCACTTCGGCCTACATAGTTCAGAAAGATGCTATTCTGGGGTATAACGTTCACAACGTTTGATTTTGCAGGCTTTAATAACGCACACATACATCTTCTAGGATGCCAAGAATTGTCATAATTCTCTAGCCCAGCTTTTAATCAGTCACCATGCATTTGCCCCACGTGCTGAGCCAAAGTAATTACTCTGCTCCCCAGCAGAGGGAAGGCCTACCCAAACAAAAGGAGCAATTATCAGTAATTGACCCAATTTATAGGGAAATCTGCCCATATCAGCTGCTGTCGCGCTGCACCTGGCCTAGGTAAACCCAGGCCCACCGAATAAAGGATGAATCCCACATATTTGGAACCAAAATAGGGTCGTGTGAGAAAGTGCCATCTTTCTTGCATGGTGTGCCCCCACTTTTTGCTGAATTGCTGAATTTACTTTGACTGAGTGTGCCCTGGACTCCTGCCAATCAGGTGCCCAGGGCCTATGTTCCTTCCCTAAAACAAACCAAACACTAATTGGCAAACCCTGGCCACATGTCAGCCCCTGTTAAATGGTACCCTAAGTACCCAGGGCTTTGTGACCAAGGAAGGCCTCTAAGAGCTGCAGCACTCCTTGTGCCACTCTTAGAGGCCCTGTACCCTTATACACACACTGCCTTTGCAGGCTGAGTGTTTGGGTGCAAGACAAAAACAAAGTCGACATGGCACACATCCCTGTGTGCCATGTCCATCACCTACACTGCCATGGCATACATCAGTCACCCCTCTAGCTGGGTGCCTTATGCCAATGGTGTGGGCACAGGAGCAGGAGCCCTGTGTGAGAAAGTGCAATCTTTCTTGCATGGTATGCCCCCACATTTTCCTGAATTGCTGAATGTACTTTAACTGAGTGTGCCCTGGACTCCTGCCAATCAGGTGCCCAGGGCCTGTGTTCCTTCCCTAAAACAAACCAAACCCCAATTGGCAAACCCTGGCCACATGTCGGGCCCTAGTAAATGGTACCCTAAGTACCCATGGCTTTGTGACCAAGGGAGACCTCTAAGAGCTGCAGCATACCTTGTGCCACCCTTAGAGGTCCTGTACCCTTACACACACACACAGACTTTGCAGGCTGAGTGTTTGGGTGCAACACCAAAACAAAGTCGACATGGCACACATCCCTGTCTGCCATGCCCATCACCTACACTGCCCCATGGCATACGTCAGTCACCCCTCTAGCTGGGTGCCCTATGCCAATGGTGTGGGCACAGGAGCAGGAGCCCTATGCCCCTACAGTGCTCAGGTCAATTCCTGAGCCCTGTAAGTGCAGTGCTGCCATTTCAGAGTACATGGTGCTGAGAGCTCGTCAAACACGAGCTCCACAGCACCATAATGGCAACACTAAAGACTGGGAAGTTTGGTATCAAACTTCTCAGCACATTAAACCCACACTGATACCAGTGTGGGATTTAATGTACCCAGCACCCCAGAGGGCATCTTAGAGGTGCCCCCTAAAACCTAACCTACGAATCCACGTCTGCTCTGAGGCTGCCTAGGCTGCCACCCAGCAGACATGTTGCTGGACCCCTGGGTAGGAGAGCCCCTGCTCTTCTGGTCCTGCAACAATGCACATCCTGGGAGAGGTGCTAAATCTCCTCCCCCAGGATGGGCAGGGGGAAGCTTCAAAGGCATGCCTCCTCTGTGAGCTTCCCCAGGCCCCTGCAACCCCCACTCTGGCGGGAAGCTTTGGCCGGAAACCCCAAATAAGGACAGGGGATGTGCCAGCCTGCCAACCCCACCCCTCAGGTGGGGGAGGCGAGGTGAAGCACATCTCCGGGCTCTCGCCATCTTGAAGATGGGGAGCCCTACCCTATCAGGACTAGGCTACTGCCCCCCTCCCACAGGAGAGAGGCAGGATAGGGGGTGTACCCACCCCAGGACGGGGACCCATTGGTCCCTGCCCTTCACCTACCTGTAACGCCCCTAAATCTAGTATTTAGGGGCACCCTGAACCTTCCTTCCCCAGATTCCGAAATTACAAGAGCGAGAAGAAAAGAAGATCTGCCATGCAGCTGCGAAGGAGAGGGACACCAACTGCTTTGGCCCCAGCCCTACCAGCCTGTCGACCTCTAACCTGCTCCTGCTCCAAACCCGGCATCTCTTGTGGCCAGCAACCTCAGAAACCCCAGAGGACCTGGCTACCTTTGAACTCTGATCCCCTGGGACTCCCATGAGTAGAGGCTCTACTCAGAACCTACCTTTTCACCCCTGGCAGCAGCCCGGAACCGCGATCCCAGCCCACTCTGCACCAGCCAAGCCTGGCCGGTGCCAGAGTGAACTAAACCCACGAGGATTACCCCATGGCGACTGTGACCCAGATTCCGGCACCCAAGGACCCCCCTCGACAATCCTGAAGAAGCCTGCAGCCTCAGAACAGTGTGCCACCCCAACCGCGATCAACAGAGGGTAAGATTTTCCGACACCAAAAGGCACCCCTGCACCCGGCACCCCACGGCCCTCTGTGTCCAATCCCAGGGTCCCTACCTATCCTCCAACTACCCAACTTTGGGCCTAACGCTCTCTGCACCCGGCCGCCCTAGAGTCGCTGAGGGTGAACCAACTGTACCTACCTGACCCTGGGAGACCCCTGAGTCTGTGCCCAGAACCTCAACTCTGCCAGTCGAGTACTTACCCTTAAACCGCAAACTCTATTTTCCTCATAAGGTAACATTGACTGGCTTTTTCCTGAAATTTCTTCCAAGTGTGGACTTTTCAAATCTTCAAATATTCACCAAAAATCAGCCGAGTGACAAAAACTAATTTACTCACCTGCTCTCAGGTGAGCTTCCAGTGCTGGATCTTGGTGCCCAGCACTGACCATGAAAAATATCTACAACTGTACTTACCCTTAACTCAATTTTCTTCCATAGGAAACCATTGACTGTTTTTCTGTGAAATGTCTTCGTGTCGATTTCTGCAATCTTTAAATATTCTTCAAAAATCGTATAATATATGAAAACGTAATTACTTACCTGTTTTGGATAAAGGTCCCAGTACTGAGTCTAGGCACCCAGTACTGGATTACAAAAGTAACGAGAACATACTGTACCTGCAACTTGAATTTTCTTCCATAGGGAATCATTGACTGTTTTCTTTGAAATATTTTCTAAGTGTCAACTTTTAAAATAGCTAAATATTGTTTAAAAATCATTACAGTAATTCAGTCGACTTTCATCACTTGATTCTGAGAAGTGACCCAGGGCTGAATCTAGGATCCAGTCCTGGAATACCAAAAGTAATCTAAAAAGTAATCTGTTGCAAATAACTTTAATTTACCATTGAGCTCAATGTATTGTTGTGTTTAAAAATAGAGTTGCCTACTGCAACCACTTGTAACTGTTTACGAAAGTCTATTGCATATTGAAAAAGTATTTATATGAAACATCTACTGTTCAGAAAGTAAATTTTAACTCCAAGTGTTGATTCTAAAATAAAACAAGCATATATTTTGTATATATAAACCATTGGCCTAGAGTTCAGTTATTGAGTGTGTGAGACCATTTGCTGACTGAGTGTGTACAACAAATGCTTTACACTGTCCTCTGATACTGCCTTACTGCTCGACCAAACTACCACTTTTGAGAGTAAGGTTATACCTAACTTTAGCCTCTGCCAAACCTCTGGAGACTCTTGGACTCTGTACACCCTGTACCTATTAAGGAACACTATATACAGAGCCACTTCTCACAGGTCGCCTTTGAGGTTTCGGTAGGAAAGGGTCTGGCAGTGATGTTGGTTAAGGGTGGAGGGGAGACCCTCTGAGAAATTCTTCAGAGAAAATGTTATGGTTCCTTATTGGATTGTCCTAGAATGTTTGGTATTGAGGTTGGGAAGGAGTGTCGCTATGAAGTTGTCTGATTGGTCAGGGAGCCTTACATCTAGAACTTTTTATCCTTGGTTATAAACCCTTGCACAAGGTAGTGCCCGATGATGATCGTGGGTCCTTAGTGCGATGACCGCAGAAGAAGGGCCAGCTGGAAAGAGAAGTCACCTGATATCGTGTAAAGATTGACTGAGGACTTAGTCTCTATTTGACCTCCAGGACTAGACTAGATGGATCTGTCCAGGGCCAGTGGTGCCCCCATCGGACGAGTTGGAGGAAGCCATGGACTCCAATGCCACCCTTCAGTGGCTTTCCTGAGAGCCAAGAGGCTGTGTCCCGGGGAGCATGGGCAGGAGGGTGATTTTCAGACTGGTTGCAGGGAGGCTAAACAAGATGCCCCCACCAGCAGGTGAGGCATTTGGAGCCGGGAAAGGAGAAGACTGGATCATTTAGTCAGTAAATAATACCCCCTGGAAAGTGTACTTGAGGCCCGGAGGCCTTTTGAAAATGCTCTGAGTAGAGCTCCCCACCAGGAGCAAAGTGAGCCAGTGATCGAAAAAAATTAGGCCAACAGAGTTATGCCATTTCAAAGAATTGCTCATTTTAACCTGACAAATGGATGACACAAGTGCATGATACCCTGCCGTAGTTCCAGACATTAACCCTAGTGAGGACCCATGCCCAGCAGTCGAGCATATTGGTTTCATTCAAGGGGGGGGGGGGGAGGGGGAGTGGATCAGGTGTGTCATGGCCCCCTCCCTTGGTTCATGATTACACATAGGGACATCTGTCTCCTCAGGGGCCTGCATAGTATTGGTTGAGGCCTGGAACACAAGGCCCCATTGTCAAGTGGTGACCTGGTGCAGGAAAGATGGGGACCATGGATCCTATAAGTGGGATCTTGATGGAGCTGTGCTCTGCGCCCCATTGCCCCCGGGAGATTAGTTAGTGTTGTAGAGGGTCAAGAGCCAGCGAGAGGTGCGTTCTCCCCTCCCTTGGATGTAGGAGGGAGACTGGTTCAGCAGTGCAGGAGTGATCTGTGTTCTGTCCCTTTATGAACAAAAAAAAAATTTGAACAAGGATAATGAGTGCCTTTAGTTGGATGGGCACACCCCATGTAAGAAAGGAAAAACAAAACAAAAATGTGCAGAGTGTGCCTGTACTCTAAAATCCAAGTGTAACAAGCCACTAATAAAATATTCATTTTCCCTGGCCAGAAGTGCCTCATAATGCCCTGCATGGGTCAGTTAACATATCTATCTTTCTTGTGGTACTAGGGCCCCACCATCTGGTTTATAAAGTGATGTGGAGGCTGCAGGGAGAAGCGCAGCACCCCCAGATTGGTCTTTAAAACTTTACTTAATTCTCAGGGTAGATTAAAATCAAGACTCTGGAAGAGATTTTGCTTTGGATTTAAAATGCTCTAAGCTGAATGAGATTTTGCTTTTATGCTTTGGAATGAAAATTTCCTAGTAATCATGACGGAAAGTTTCAATTCTATTAAGGACACGGAGGCGAGGATTATGCTGTAACTTCCTTTATTCCTCACTGCCAGCAGTGTACAACTTTAACATTTAGACAAAAAAACTAGCACTCCCATGGTGCTTTAGACCGTCCATAACAGCCACCAATCAGCGTCCTCTGTCGTCCCTGAGCATGTGTGCTTCCTGTGGCAACTCCTCTTTCGAGACTGCGGCCAGAAAAACCTCGCATCAAATCATTCGTTTTTGGCACCCTCGGAACCTGAAACAGATCAACCAGAAGGACCATGACTCTATTTTATGTGACTGACAGTCAATCCACAAGGCATAAACGAGGCGTAAGCACTTGATGACCAAAAAGAGACGCACATTTTCGTAACATATACAAATGAGGCAAGGCAGACATACTTATACCATACGACGAAGCACCCCCCAAACGGTAAGCAATATGTAGTCACGAAGGGTGGGAGCAAGGATATTGTTAGAGCCCTGGGAGGGGATAATTCTCACCTCTGCGTCCTTAATAGAATTGAAACTTTCCGTCATGATTGCTAGGAAATTTTTCATTCTTTGTCCGGAGGCAAGGATTATGCTTGTTCAAAGCTTATCCACCACTAGTGAGGCCATATCCACGACGGGTTTAAAATGGAACCTTTTGAACATCGAATCCGATGACCAGTCGGCTGCGTTCAAACTGTCTTCCAGCCTCGCTTCCAGGGAGAAAGCTTTTGACGCCATGGTTCCTCACATTGAATGGGCACCAAACTGCGAGACGTTTTTGCCCGCTTCTTGCATCACCCATCGGATCCAGCGTGCTGTAGTCGGAGTAACCGCTTTGAAGGGCTTTCGTAAGGAAATCAACAGTTGCCGTTCTCCCGGAAGATGCGTCTCCTCAGTCATGTTTTCGTATTCCTTAGGCATCTGACCACTCAGCTTGGGCGAACTATCACAGGATGGATATGATATCACTCTAGAGTCCGACTTAGTTCTGCGGACGATGTGGAAGGTTACTCCCTGCGGGGTGTAGACTCTGCCTGAGATGTCCAGAGCCCGAACATCGGTGACACTGAGACAAGAAATGAGGCA
Organism: Triturus cristatus; assembly: GCF_964204655.1. Lineage (NCBI taxonomy): Eukaryota > Metazoa > Chordata > Amphibia > Caudata > Salamandridae > Triturus > Triturus cristatus. The sequence goes on from NC_140593.1 coordinate 431,510,282, forward strand.
CAGGAGCATCGCCAGCTTTGCCGAAAGTTCTTTTTGGGACAAATATCTATTGGCTTGCCAGGATCTGAACAAGTGGAGAACCTTGTTAACATCCCAAAGAGATCAATATCTAGGTTCTGGGGATAGTGTTAGGCGTATACCCTGCGGCAGTTTGCATACCATAGGGTGTTCCCCAACTGGAACTGCCGAAATCGCTAAGCGATAGGAATTAATCGTCCGATAAGCTAAACCCTGAGAAGCTAGGGATGCGAAGAAGTTCATTATAGCGACCACCTCGCTCCCCATGGGATCGTGACCGTTCCAAACACACCAACCTGACCCATCAAGCCCAGGCTGGTCTGTATTTCTTGTTGGTGCTGTCCGCCCACGCTGCTCCCAGCAATCGCTGAGCCTCTTGCGATAGTCTGCCGACTCCCCAGCGATGCCTGAAATCCGTCAAGCCACTAGAGGCATTCTCCCCTGCTGAAGGAGGGGGTGAGGAAGACCTTGAGGATCACTCAGAAGAAAAGAATGCAGGGTAGAATTATTGGAGAATCCCAAGAAAGTTCCAGAAGAACTGGAAACCACACTTTCGACCTCCAATAAGGAGTGATCAGGACCACCTTCGCTTGCTGCCTGCGGTTATGTGTTGTGAGCCTCATGATCATCGCGAAGGGGGGAAAAGCATAACCGGTGTCCCTGTACCATTCTTGGAGGAAAGTGTCTGTCGCGGTCGCGAGAGGGTCCGGCTTCCAACTGAAGAATTTTGGGAGCTGGTGATCCAGCCTGGATGCAAAGAGATCTACCGAGAACGGGACCCACGTGTAGTTTAACTGCTGGAAAACCCGCGGTTGAAGCTGCCACAAGCTCTTGTCCAGCCAACTTCTGGAACACCTGTCTGCCCCTACGTTGGACACTCCTGGGAGGTATTCCGCGATCACAGAGATGTTGTGGAAGACACAAGTTCCACTGATCCTTGACCAAATCCGCCAACGCCTTGGACTTCGTACCCCTAAGATGGTTGAAATAACGCACCGCCGAGACGTTTTCCATTTTCAATAGGACATTGCAGGATATCCTGTCCTTGGTCCAGCACCGTATCGCGAAGGAGCCCGCCATCATTTCCAGACAATTGATGTGCAGCTGACCTTCTGCAACAGACCACTTTCTGCCAATAAAGGAGTCTCCGCAACAAGCCCGACTCGCTGGCATCGGACTCGATCACTAGATCCGGGTGGCAGCCAAAAATGGCTCTGCCATTCCAAGCCTCCATATGGTCGAGCCACCATCTCATCTCCATGCTAACCTCCTCCATGAGGGGAACCTGGTCTGCATATTGCAGGCCCTTGTGGAGATGGAAGGCTTTGAGACGTTGTAGTGCCCTGTAGTGGAGCGGGCCCAGGAAGATAGCCTGGATCCACGAGAACAAGAGACCCACCACGCGTGGTATCTGTCTCAGCGAGGTGGAAGAGCGACCAAGAATGCGTCTTAGCTTCCTGCGAATTTTGACCATCTTCCCCGAGGGAAGGCTCAGGGTGCAGGCTATTAAATTGATGGTAATACACAGGAAGGTCACCTGTCTGGACGGGGTCAGAAGTGATTTCTTGTCGTTGATGACAAACCCCAGGCTCTGTAGTAGATCCGTTGTTTCCTTGAGCCGGGCGACTAGACGTAAGGGGCATTGCTCCAGAAGCAGGATAAAGTCTACATAGACGATGAGACGCTGCCCCTTCGCCCAAAGTGTTTCCACAACCGGTTTGAGAACCTTCGTGAAAGCTACGGGGATGACGAAAGGCCGAACGGAAGGGTCGCAAACTCGTAGAGCACGCCCTTTCAGAGAAACTGAAGGAATAGTCTGTGTGGAGGGTAAACTGGTTCTGTTAAGTACGCGTCTTTTAAATTCAGCGCGCCATCCAATAGTTGGGTTGCAGGAGGTCGTGCAAAATATGGATGCTCTCCATCTTGAAATGGCGGTAGACCAGCCACTGATTGGACTCTTTGAGATTTATGACGGGACGCTGAACACCATCTGTCTGGTCCATGAAGATGTTGCTGAGGAAACCTCTCGGAGGCAGGCAAGAAGGAACTGTGGCTCCTTTCCGCAGCAGCTCGGTCACCTCTTTGTTAAGTGCGACCTTGTCTTGTGCGAAAAACAGCGGTTTGGGACGAGTGTCTTGGACAGGAGTACCATAGAACTCTATTTGGAAACCCTTTACTGTTTGTAACACCCAGGCGTCTGAGGTAATGGTTCCCCAAATGTGCTCAAATAGTGCCAACCTGCCCCCCACTTTGAGGTGTTGTAGAGGTAAAAAGCTCACCTGTTGTGGCCAGAGGTTGGCCACGTCCTCTGCCTCCCCGGCCTCTGTATCCACGGCGGGACTGAAAGAACTCCTGTCTGCTGGGGTCCGTGGTCTTCTTTCCACCTTGTTGAGGGCCTTGGTTGTAGAACTTGACGCCCGAGCGCCCCCTGCCACTACCGGCGCTGACAAAAACACGAGGGTGGAAGACTTTTTTTGATGAAAGCCTGCGCTTTGTCGAGCGGAGTAAAGGTCGAGACAAACTTCGTCAGTTCCTTTATAAAGGGGTCCCCGAAAAGGCCACCCTGAGCGACCGCGCCCCCCTCTGAAGAGGCCAATTCCCCAAGCTTGAGGTCAACTTTTTTAAACGAAAGGAGCGTTGCCTTTCTGTAGAAAGAGAGCAATTAGCGTTCCCCAAAAAGACTGTGGCCCTCTGGACCCAGTTGGAAATACGGTCTGGTGATAGAGAGGAACCTGTCGCTTTAGCCGCTTCAGCTAATTCCAGGATTTTGGTAAGCGGTCCAGTCAGGTCCGGGAGTTTATCCTGACAGTTCTTCCAGGACTGGTTAATACCTTTCTTAGGGTCCCGAATATACTTTTTGAAGGATCGTCGCCATCTTATGATCGACTTCGGGCGGCGTCGTGACTTTGTCCGGAAGGGTTGGACGAGGACACTCTGCCCTAAGGCAGGCCCTAACCTCCTTCTCAAGAGGTTTACGTAGGCGTCCAGCGACGAAAGCCAAAACCTTAGGGGACGGTGTCCAGGCTGAGGAACGTGGATGGATTAGGTCCTCAGGGACCAACATGTCGGAGGGTACCTCGCTCTGCTTAGAGGAATCCGCTGTGGGCACGTTAGGGCACCACGCTGTCGACGGTCCTGCTTTGTCCTGGTAGTCCCTGCAGAGCCGTCATCATCATCCTCATCATCATCATCTTGGCCAAAGTCTGGGTTTTCCAGAACTTCTGGGGTCCTGTCCTGCTCTGGTGGAGGATATCTGGCTAGGACAGTCCTTGTAAGGCGTTCAAACGCCCCCAAATCTGGTGCCGAAGTGCTTTTGCGATTCTCCGCGTGTTGGGGGTTGCTCTGCGTGTATGGCATAGGCATATTGCATAACGCGGTGCTCAAATGGACTCATTGCTGCCTCTACTGCTTAATGGATGGACACGTCAACGGCGTCACAAAACTTGTCATCCAAGGGGATAACCTGTAGGGATTCCTCCGTGTAATCCATTTCCATCATTAATCAAAGGTCCTCCTGACCAGGATGTGCAGTACTAGGAATGGCAAGCCTGGATATAGTGGCAGAAAAAAAAATTATATATATATGTCACTTTATTTTTTGTGCTGCTGAGGGGCTGGCAGGCAAAAATGACCGCCTGGGGGCGACTCACCCTATGATTCAGTTGGTGTCAGGAGGTCTGGGCCCACCACAGCCAGTAAGCGCTTTGAATACCGGCAAGGAAAAACACGCCTTACTTGAACCTGCCTCACGGCAGTAGTCAGACCCACTGCTGCAGGTGTCAAAGCTGCGGCCAATAAATCAAAATGGATCAACCCTCAAGTACAGGTGTTGGGGTTCCCAGACCTGACAGGCAGGGGTGCGCGTCGGCAGAAGAAACGTGGATTGCTAGTTTGAACTCGCAGCTCCTCAGCGCAGAGAGCGGCTCAGACCAACGAGTTCAAAGCGACGCGCCCTCGCGAGCCGAAGTTCACTGCACCACTGAGCCCGTCTCTGAGGGCCGCGAGCAAAGCTTCGAACGCTCCCGCAGCCCCGAACAAAGAGGAAAAAAAACCTGTGAAGGAAATGCGGGCAATTGCAGGCAATTAACATTGAAAGCGTTACGCCGTGCACTGAAGCAGAACCCAACGCTGAGGAGACACAATCGGGCAAAACCTAGTCTCCTCACAAAAAACCATTTGTCTCCGCCGCCGAAGCGCAGGAGGCGAAGAGACACAACAGCGCGATTATCACACGCGGCGCGCAATAATGCACATTAAATACATCAGCATTCAGTTAGCAAAAACGCAGTGAAAGAAAAATTAGACTGAACTGCTGGCAGCAGGAAAGAAAGAGTAGTTGCCACGGGAAGCACACGCCCTTTGGGATGACAGAGGACGCTGATTGGTGGCTGTTATGGACTGTCTAAAGCACCATGGGAGTGCTAGTTTTTTGTCTAAATGTTAAAGTTGAACACTGCTGGCTGTAAGGAATAAAGTTAGTTGGAGCTTAATCCTCGCCTCCGGTCCTGACATAGAATGCAGAAACTCTTGGTGGTTGGTCCTATGGCTGCATTAGGCAGCCAAGAGTGTAACAGAAAGGCAGACACATGCTGGATGTTTTTTTTTTTTTACTGTAAAGCTTTAATGAAAATTTGTTTTATGAACAATCCGTATGTATATTAAAATGATTGCATAGGTGAATGATTGTCTATTGGTGAATGCTAATATGTAATTACTATTTTAGTATTGTGGTGACCCCTTGACTAAGAATAAGCTTTGCCTGATACGTTGATACTCTGAGAAAGCCAGTAGGCGTGCCTTATTTAAAATACCGCTCCCTTATATTTAGATGCAGCATCTGTTATTGTTGAGGGAAGGATTCATTAAGGGGTTCAAGACCCACTAGGGGTGAAATGTGATGTGAGGGTGTAAGGAAAGTTATGTTCGAGGCATATGAGCTGCAGATTACACACTTTTGCATAGATCGCCATCTGGTGTTGGGCCCGGATGTTTGTAGTTTGTTTTTCCTCTTGGAAAGTCTTTGGAAGTCACGAGGTCGGTGACTCATCCCTTGGATGGTATTGCGCATGGGCTTCGGCTCCATCCTCAGATAGTTTTTTTCCGTCATCGGGCTCGGATGTAATACTTCGCGCTCCGGTTTCGAACATTTCCAGTTAGACGATCGAAGCGGAATCCTCGCTCATCGCGGTATTGTTCAGATCCAGATCTCCTCAATCACCTTCTCTTCAACACATCTTCGATTCCAGTCGTCGACTGCGGCCTTCGGGCCTACCCAAGCTCTGGTCCTGGCTGATGGAAAGAACTCCTTTCAAGAAGTGCCCTCGATGTGGGTCCAAATTCCCCCACACCGATCTTCATGAGGTGTGCAACCTCTGCCTCTCCCCTGAACACGAGGCTCGAGACTGTCCGGCCTGCAAGTCTTTCAGATCGAAAAAGACTATTCGAGATCGAAGGGCCAGACGAAACATGGCGCACTCCTCGATCTCCGTTCCAGTCGACATCTTCGGGGACGACGTCGAAGATCCGGGACAGCAGCACACCAAAGAGGACCTCGTCAGTGCTTCTGAAGCAGACGACTCAGATGTGGAGGACATCACCCCGGCGCAGAGAGTTGAGTACTATACCCCCTCCCGCACCCGTGCCGACACCCAAAAAGGCTTCGGTCACGCCTTCGCCTCCGGGCCTAGGCAAGACCAAAGACGCTGCTTCAAACACCCCACCTTCAGGCCCGATGAAGAAGCCAAATAAGCCTTCCGGCGGCTCGAGCCAGCCCTCCAGCGGTGCCGAGAAACACACTTCGGCACCGAAAAAGAGACCAGCCTCTACCTCGACACCGAGCTCCGCACCAAAGTCCTCTGTGTCGAAACCCAGTCTTTCGGTACCGACCAAACCCCATAAGGCCCTCGGCACCGACACTTCCACGCCGAAGCCCACCTCGGCGCCGACCAAGAAATCGGAGGTTCCCAAGCCCAGTGCTAAGCACGGCACGGACAAGCCTAAAAAGTCATCGGTGCCGAAACCTTCGGCGCCGACGGAACAAACTTTGTCACAGGAACTGTTTACACCGGATCCCTTGCAAAAGACTCTTGCCAAGGATCCAAAAACTGGACATTTGGCACTCTCTTCTAAAAAGAGACATTTGGACAAACCGGCTCCGCCTCCACCTCCAAAGAAGAAGGACTCTGCTACCTCCCCTTTCAGAATGCCTTCCCCACCTCCTCCACCCTCTCCACCACCTTCTCCACCCCCACCTCATCGCTCCCCGACCCAGTCTCCAGATGATGATGATCAGGGGGACCCATATTACGATCCAGGGGATGTGCCCTAAGACCCCACCCCTACAGGATCCCCAGACCCATGGGACAAATACAATAATCCAGACATTCCAGACGTCCCTCAAATTGACCTTTACCCTTCCAGGCCATCTCCACCAGAAGACTCATTAGGTTTCCACCTCCTACGTCAGAGGGCGGCACATTATCACGGGGTAGAGCTACACACCGACCCAGTAGAGGAGGATTTCCTCCTCGACACCTTTGATACCGCACATAGGTCTACCGCCATACTACCTATGCTCAAGGGGGTGATAAAACATGCACCAGAGGTTTTTAAGGACCCAGTCAGGGCTAGGGTCATTAACCCACGCATAGAGAAAAAGTACAAAGCTGCCCCTACAGATCCTGCCTATATCAAAGGCCAGCGCCACTGGATTCCATAGTGGTTTCCACTGCACGGAAGAGGTCAAACTCCCAGGCGTCAGGCGAAGCACCACCACCTGACAGAGTCAAAGCTACTGGACGCGTCAGGAAAGCGCACTGCGTCACAGGCAGCCAATATATGGCGTATCGCCAACACTCAAGCGCTATTGACCAGATACAATAGAGCGCATTATGATTAATTAGAAACCATAATGCACCACCTCCCAGAAAGATACAAGAATAGGGCCAATTAATTAATTCAAGAGGGTAAGACTATAACTAACACCTCCATACGCTGTGCCTTAGACGCAGCAGACACCGCCTCCAGGGCCATTAACACTAGTGTCCTCCTCCGTCGCCATGCTTGCCTGAGAGTTTACAAGCCTCCATATTAAATCATCCATTTGATCAAGAACATTTATTCGGTCCAAAAGTAGATGAGGCCCTCGAAGATGAAGAAAGACACAGATACGGCAAAATCTATGGGAGCCCTACAGTCACACACTCCTAGGCGCTCCTTTCGCCGCTCTTCCTTTCGGGGCATGGGCAGAGGCTACTCCTCAGCGCGTCCACTCCCTACAAATCCCATGTTCAATCCACCTTCACAAGGGGTTATCAAAGAGGCGGCTATAGAGGCAATAACAAAAAAGGCAGAGGCCAAAAAAATACCGCCCGCTCTGCCACACCGCCTACCCAATGACTTCCGAGTGCTTCCTCCAGACCATCCCACTCCGGTCGGGGGCAGACTACAAAATTTCCTTCACGTCTGGGAGTCCATCACATCAGACAGATGGGTGACCCAAATTATTCGTTCAGGGTACTGTCTAGAATTGACATCTACCCCCCCCCCCCCCCCCCCCCCCCCCCCCCCAACATTCCACCCAGGCAACGCCCAATGTCACAAGAACATTCCACGTTACTAAAACAGGAGGTAATCTCCCTCCTACAAAAAGAGGCGATAGAACAAGTCCCCGCCAATCAGCAAAATTTAGGGGTCTACTTCCTATATTTTCTGATACCAAAAAGAGACGAGACTCTACGACCTATCTTAGATCTCCGGCCTCTAAACACATACGTACATTCTGACCATTTTCACATGCTTCAGCAGGTACTTCCGCTCCTCTCCCAGAACGACTTTCTCACCACACTGGACTTGAAAGACGCATACTTTCACATTCCGGTACACCATGCTCACAGAAAGTACCTCAGATTTGTAGTGGACGGGCAACACTACCAGTTCAAGGTGCTCCCATTCGGGGTCACAACAGCACCAAGGGTATTCACCAAGTGCCTAGCGGTAGTGGCGGCACACCTCAGAAGACAGCACATTCACGTCTTCCCATATTTGGACGACTGGCTGATAAAAGCCGCGTCCCACAACCAATGTGTACAACACACCGCCACCACAATCCAACTACTTCACCAGCTTGGCTTCACGGTGAACCACCAAAAGTCCCAGCTAACACCATCCCACATAAAGCAATACCTCGGTGCCACCATAGACACCTCAAAAGCCATAGCCTACCCCAATCCTGCCAGGATTGCAAGCATTCAGGCTTTGCGTCAAAGATTCATACCTCAACACTCTCTCCCAGCAAGAGTGTTTATGCAACTCCTAGGGATGATGGCCTCTTGCATTTTCATAGTCCCTCACGCAAGACTCCAGATGCGTCCACTCCAAGAGTGCTTAGCGTGCCAATGGAACCAGGCCCAGGGGCAACTAACAGATCTGGTGTTGGTAGACGGTCGCACCCATCGCTCTATGCAGTGGTGGAACACCACAAATCTTTCCAGAGGTCGACCGTTCCTGGACCCAGTTCCACAAATAATACTAACAGACGCATCGCTCTCCGGCTGGGGAGCTCATCTATTACACCTCACAGTGCAGGGCACATGGACGCTGCAACAAAAGATACTCCATATCCACCATCTGGAGTTACTGGCAATCTTTCTAGCCCTAAAATCCTTATAAACACATATTTTAGTCAAGGCAGTCCTCATTCGCACAGACAACATGACGGCCATGTACTACATTCAAAAACAAGGCGGCACACACACTCCACAGCTCTCTCAACTAGCACAGAGCATATGGAGATGGGCAATTCCACACAAAATCTTTCTCCTAGCCCAACATGTCCCAGTAGTCCAAAACACCATGGCAGATCTGCTCAGCAGACAGACGCAACAGATCCACGAATGGGAACTTCACCCACAGGTTCTTCACCCGTTCTTTCAGATGTGGAGGCATCCACAGATAGACCTCTTCGCCACCCACGAAAACAAAAAATGCCCAAGCTTCGCACCAGATACCCACACCCATTGTCCAAAGGCAATGCAATATGGATGAACTGGTCAGGCAAATTTGCGTACGCCTTTCCACCTCTCCCACTAATTCCATTAGTGGTGCGAAAGCTGCAACAGAATTCCCTCACACTGGTCTTAGTAGCTCCAACGTCGGCCAGAAAACCGTGGTACACCACGCTGCTAGAACTCTCGGTAGTACCACACCCAAAGCTACACCTCTCACCATGCCTCCTAACCCAGAACCATGGAGAGATCAGACACCCGGACCCAGCTCAGCTCAACCTTGCGGTTTGGCTCCTGAGATCCTAGAATTCGGATACCTTAACCTTCCCCCTGACTGTATGAACGTCATCAGAGAAGCTAGACGCCCTACCACTAGAGCCTGCTACGCTGCCAAGTGGAAAAGATTTGTTGTTTATTGCCATAACAACACAATCAATCCTCTATACGCATCTATACAGCACATCATATGCTACTTGCTCCATTTACAAAGGTGTAACCTAGCATATACATCCATTCGGCTACACCTCGCAGCAATTGCCGCTTACCTACAGAACAGACAGCACCTATCACTTTTCAGAGTGCCTGCCATTAAAGCCTTCATGGAAGGCCTGAAACTAATAATTCCCCCCAGAGTACCACCCTCACCTGTGTGGAACTTAAATATAGTTCTCACAAGGTTAATGGGACCGCCCTTCGAACCTTTGCATAAATGCGAACTGCAATTTCTCACATGGAAAACCGCTTTTCTTGTAGCCATCACTTCCCTTAGAAGGGTCAGTGAGATACAAGCACTTACTATACAAGAACCTTTTCTCCAAATGCACCAGAACAAGGTTGTTCTCTGTACCAACCCAAAATTCCTACCCAAAGTCATTTCCCCCTTTCATCTAAACCAATCGGTAGAATTACCGGTATTTTTCTCACAACCTCAAACGGTTGCAGAAAGGGCTCTGCACACGCTAGATGTTAAACGGGCCTTACTTTACTATATCCAGAGAACACAACCTTTCAGAAAGACCAAACAACTATTTGTCTCTTTCTCTCCACCACACAAAGGCAAACCCCATCTCAAAATCAGGGATAGCTAGGTGGATTGTAAAATGCATACAGATTTGCTACCACAAAGCAAAACGAAGGCTATCTGTTCCCCCTAAAGCCCACTCTAAACGAAAGATAAGGGCTTCTAGGGCTTTTCTAGGGAACATCCCATTAGATGATATCTGCAAAGCAGCTACATGGTCAACACCGCACACTTTCACTAAACATTACTGTGTAGATGTGCAAACCAAGCAACAAGCTAGTGTGGGCCAGGCTGTACTAAAAACACTATTTCAAACCACTGCAAGAGATACTGGTGGTCGCCGCTAAGGTTGGGAACTGCTATGTAGTCTATGCAAAAGTGTGTAATCTGCAGCTCATATACCTCGAACGGAATATGCTACTTACCAGTATGCATCTGTTCTTGGCATGTAGAGCTGCAGATCTACACACGCCCACCCGCCTCCCTGTATCTGTTCCAGTCTATCTTATTTAGATACAACACACATGGGTTTCTTCACTGTTATTACTACGCTCCATCTTTCCCTGTTGGCGAAAAACAATCTGAGGATGGAGCCGAAGCCCATGCGCAATACCATCCAAGGGAGGAGTCACCGACCTCGTGACATCCAAAGACTTTCCAAGAGGAAAAACAAACTGCAAACATCGGGGCCCAACACCAGATGGCGATCTATGCAAAAGTGTGTATATCTGCAGCTCTACATGCCAAGAACAGATGCATACTGGTAAGTAGCATATTCCATCTGTCTACCTTATATATTTGTAAATTTAATGTATAGAGTTTAGTTTGTAGGTAAAACATGTACATTTCCTTCAAATAAAAACCACTGAATGGACAATATATTATTCAGTGTTGCATACTAGCGAAAAGGAAATTACTAACCCACACTACCTCCTCTGAGTAGGACACTGACTGCTCTGCTATTCTGAAAGTCAAGTGCCTCAGTGGGGTACTTGGCTTCCATTATGGAGGCAATTGTGGATGGATTACTTGTAAAGGACTCTCATCCCAATGTCTTACATCAAGGAAAAAACTGTATTCAAATGTTCTAATTTTTATAGATCTTTTCGAAGATTGTTTGCAAATTGATTTGTTTTTTTTTATATTCTGTAACAGCTCAACAGTCTAATCAGTCTCCATTGTCCTTAACATCTGATGCTTCATCACCAAGATCCTACGTATCTCCGAGGATAAGCACACCTCAGAGTAACACCGTTCCTCTGAAGCCTTTGATCAGTACACCACCTGTATCATCGCAGCCAAAGGTATTATGCTGAATCCTGCACTGCAATTTCTCAATACAAACCCTTGTTTTGTCTAAATCGATTCCGTATCTATTTGTTTTTCAGGGACACTCAAAGCCTCGTAGTGTCTCATGTCACTTTGTTTTGCCACAATTTCATATGATTGGAGACTGTAAGAAAGTGCCCCTTTTTGCATGGTTTCACGCTAACCCTTTGCTAGATAACTGATGCTAACTTGACTGAGTGTGCCCTGTGTCCCTGCCAATCATGTTCTCAGGGTTTGTTCTTTCCAAAAACTGTACCTTTGTTTCCATTATTGGCACACCTCTGGACCACGGGTAGGTCCCTTGTAAAAGGTACCCCTGATACCAAAGGGCCTCTGAGAAGAAAAGGCCTATGAGGGCTGCAACATGTATTGTGCAACCTCTCACCTTAACACAAATGCGCTGTGTGAGAAAGTGCCCTCTTTCTGCATGGTTGCCCCCACGTTTTGCTGATTTGCTGATGTTCTTTGATTGAGTGTGCCCTGGGCTCCTGCTAAACTGGTACCCAGGGCCTATGTTCTTTCCCTAAAAACTGCATTTAAGCCTAAACCCAATTGGCATCTCTGGCCACAGGTCAGCCCCTGGTAAATGGTACCACAGGTACCCAGGGCACTGTGACCAGAGAAGGCATCTCATGGCTGCAGCACTTATTGTGCCACCCTTAGAGGTCTTGTACCCTGACACTCACACACTGCCTTTGCAGGCTGCGTGTCTTGGTGCAGAACAAAGTGAAGATTCGACATGGCACACATCCCTGTGTGCCATGCCAAAAACCCACTGCCCTGGCATAGATCAGTCACCCCTCTAGCTGGGTGCACTATACCTGTGGTGAGGGTATAGGTGCATGAGCCCTGTACCCCTACAGTGTCTAAGTCCATTCTTAGACATAGGAAGTGCAGTGCTGCCATTAAGAGTATATGGTGCTGGGAGCTTGTCATTACGAACTCCAAAGCACCACAATGGCTACACTGAAAACTGAGAAGTTTGGTGTCAACCTTCTCAGTATATTAAACTCACACTCATGCCAGTGTGGGATTTAATAAAAAATGCACACAGATGGCATCTTCGAGATGCCCCCTGAAAACTAACCTAGTGTCCAGGCTGAGTGGCTGCTTTCAGCTGCCACCACCAGACAGGTTTCTGGACCACTGGGTCAAGAGCCTGCTGCTCCCTCGGGCCTGAAACAATGCACATCCTGGGACGGGGTGCCAAGCCTCCTCCCCCAGGAAGGGCAGGGTTCACGAATGGGAAGCGTCGAAGGCTTGCTGCCTTTGTGAGCTTCCCCAGGCCACTTGTTGCCCTCAGCAACTGTTCCCCACTGGTTCTGACCCCCACTTTGGTCGGGAGAACCGGCAGGAAAAACAAGTGAGGAAGACAGGTGTGCCTACTTCTGCCAACTCCACCCCTCAGGTGGGGGAGGGGAGGTGAGGTGAAGCACAACTCTCAGGCCATGCCATCTTGAAGATGGGGGGGAGTCAGCCAACCAGGGACTGGCTCATGCCCCTTCCCCCTGGAGGGTGGCACAATAGGGGGGTGCCCACCCCGGGAAGGGACCCATTGGTCCCTGCCTTTTTACTACCTGTAACACCCCTAAATCTAGTATTTAGGGGCACCCCTGAACCTTGCTTCCTCAGACAAGAAGAAACTACAAGAAGGACCTAACAGCCGTGCAGCAGCTAACAAGAGGAAGACGCCCCCTGACGTGGCCCCAGCTCTACCAGCCTGTCTCCCCCTCGAACCTGCTCCTTTGAAATCCGGGTGTGTCCTGGAGCCAGCAACCTCAAACCCCGGAGGACCTACCTGCCTTCAACTGCAAAGACTTTGTCTCCCGTGAACACCGAATTTGTTCATCTGCAATCTCTGGCTCCGGCCTGACACCGCGGATCTGCCTCACTCTGCACCCGCCGTCCACGGCCCGAGCTCGCGTGGGCAAACATTACTAAGAGGTCACCCCAGCAATCCTGAGCCGAGATCCGGTGACCCCCTGACCTGCTTCTAGGCTCCAGCTGATGCCTGCAGCCTAAATCCAGAAGGTCCCTGTAAGGAAGTGGGTTTCTGTTGCAGTAACCCTCCCACTTTTTGCCTGATAACTGATGCACCTTTCTTTGTTGTGCCCTGGGCTCCTGCCAATCAGGTGCCCAGGGCCTGTGTTCCTTCCCTAAAAACTTACTAACCGACAAAACCCAATTGGCATCTCTGGTCACATGTCAGCCCCTGGTAAATGGTACCCTAGGTACCCAGGGCCTTGTGACCAGAGAAGGCCTCTAAGGGCAGGAGCACTTATTGTGCCACCCTTAGAGGCCCTGTACCCGGACACACACACACTGCCCTTGCAAGCGGAGTGTCTGGGTGCAGAACAAAACAGTCGACATGGCACACATCCCTGTGTGCCATGCCCACAACACACACTGCCCTGGCATACATCCGCCACCCCTCTAGCTGGGTGCCCTATGCCAGTGGTGTGGGTACAGGTGCATGAACCCTGTGCTCCTACAGTACCCTGGTCCATTCCTGGGCACTGTAAGTGCAGTGCTGCCATTTAATAGTACATGGTGCTGAGAGCTTGTCAAACACGAACTCCACAGCACCATAATGGCAACACTGAAGACTGAGAAGTTTGGTATCAAACGTCTCGGCACATTAAACCCGCACTGATGCCAGTGTGGGATTTAATGTACAATGCACGGCAGAGGGCATCTTAGAGATGCCCCCTGAACCTAACCTGCAATCCACGTCTTGTCTGAGGGGCTGCCTAGGCTGCCACACAGCAGACATGTTGCTGGACCCCTGGGCAGAGAGCCATCCGCTCTCCTGGGCCTGCAACAATGCACATACTGGGCGAGGTGCTTGGTCTCCTCCCCCAGGATGGGCAGGGGAAGCTTCAAAGGTATGCCGCCTTTGTGAGCTTCTCCAGGCCACTTGCTGTACTCAGCAACTGGCCCCTACCGGTTCTGACCCCCACTCTGGCGGGAAGACTGGCCGGTAACCCCAAGGAAGGAAATGGGGTGTGCCAGCCTCTGGCAAGCTCACCCGTCAGGTGAGGGAGGCGAGGTGAAGCATATCTCCGGGCTTTCACCATCTTGAAGATGGGAAGCCCTGCCCAATTACGACTAGGCTACTGCCCCCCTCCCACAGGAGTGTGGCAGGATAGGGGGTGTACCCACCCCAGGGAAGGGACCCATTGGTCCCCGCCCTTTACCTACCTGTAACGCCCCTAAATTTAGAATTTAGGGGCACCCTAAACCTTCCATCCTCAGATCCAGATTCCGAAACGAGAGCAGAACAAGGAACAAGAATACCTGCCGTGCAGCTGCTAACACCAACTGATATGGCCCCAGCCCTACCGGCCTGTCGTCCCTCGAACCTCCTCCTTCTAAACCCCGGCATCTCCAGTGGTCAGCAACCTAAAAAATCCCAGAGGACCTGACTGCCTTGTGACTCTGAGCATCTGGGACTCCCACGAGCAGTGGTACTGCTCAAAGCTAGTAACTGACCCCTGGCATCAGCCAGGAACCTCGAACCCTGCACACTCAAGGACCCACCTCGACGCTCCTGACGACGCCTGCAGCCTCAGAACAAGGTGCCCCCCTACCGCGATCAACAGAGGGTAAGATTTCCAGACACCAAAAGGCACCCCTGCATGCGGCGCCCCCCTGTGCCGGACTCCTGGGTACCTACCTATCCTCCAACTACCCAAATTACCTCTCTAAGTGGTGGTGGCACCAGAAGAATCTTCGTCCCAGAGCTTGTAGCCTTTGTTCGTTCTTGAGCTTCTCCATTGAAATCCATTGAGCGCCCGACGACTCAAAAGCACCCTGCACCCAGCCGCCCGAGTGCCCCTGGCAGTGCAACCTCTACTCTAATCTACTTCCCCATTTGCCCTGAGCAAGTGACCAGGAGCGCAGCTCCCACAGCCGTGTGGTCTGCTAGCCAGCAGCCACCAACCAAAGGCCCCCTGCCTCCCATAGGATAACATTGGGCCTAACTCACTCTGCACCCGGCTGCCCCTATGCCGCTGAGGGTGTAACAACTGTACTTACCTGACCCTGGGAGACCCCTGAGTCTATGCCCAGAACCTTAACTCTGCCAGTCGAGTACTTGCCCCAAAGCCGATAACTCACTTTTCTTCCATAGGGTAACATTGACTGTGCGAGTTTTGAAACTTTAAAATATTCATCTAAAATCAGCTGAATTACGAAAACGAATTTACTCACCTGAGGAGAGATCCCAGTGCTGGATCTTGGTGCCCAGCACTGACCCTGAAAAGTAATTACAACCGTACTTACCGATAACTTGATTCTACTTCCATAGGATAACATTGCCTAGTTTTCACCAGAAATGTGTCTGTCGTTAAAATCGCCTGTATATCAAAAACGCATTCTTTCAACTGTTTACAGGAGATGTCCCAGTGCTGGATCCAGGATCCAACACGGAGTTAGAAAAAGTAACAATAACTCCACTTACCTGCTAAGTGAATTTCCTCCCATAGGATAACATTGGTGATTCTCTGTCAAAAACTTTGTCAACTTTTAAAATACAATAATATTCCTTAGAAATCACATCTGTAACAAAGCGTTTTTACTCAACTGTTTACAGGAGATGTCCCAGGACTGAATCTAGGATCCAGTCCTGTGGTAAGAAAAGTAATCCAAAAAGTAATCTATTGCATTGAACTAGCAATTCCCATTGAGCTCAATGTTATATTGTGTTGCCTATTGCAACAACTGTATCTATTGCATTCAAAAGTCTATTGCATATTGAAAGTATTTATCTAAAGCATCTCACTCTGAGAAAGTATATTATGATACCTTTTGTTGGTTCTAAAATAAAACTATATATTTTTATACAAAACCATTGGCCTAGTGTTCAGTTATTGAGTGTGTGAGACCATTTCATGACTGAGTGTGTACAACAAATGCTTTACACTGTCCTCTGATACTGCCTTACTGCTCGACCAAGCTACCACTTTAGAGAGTAAGGTTATATCCAACTTTAGCCTCTGCCTAACCTCTGGGGACTGTGGACTCTGTACCTATTTGGGAACAGTATATACAGAGCCACTTTCTTAGTCCCCCATCACGACCAGGAGCTGGTAAGAAGATCCGACCCCAAAAGGCACCCCTGCACCTTATGCCCCACGGCCTTGTGTGCCCAAACCGACTGTGCCTAACCAACCCCTAACTTCCCAACTTACCTCTCGAAGTGGTGATCGCACCCAGAAGAACTTCGTCCCCGAGCCCTTTGCAAACCGGAGGTTCCCCATTGAAACCAACGGGGCGCCCGCCGTCTGAACAGCACCCTGCACCCGGCCGCCCTAGTGCCGCTGAGGATGCACCTTTTGGTGCTACTTTGTTTCCCCATTTTCCTTGAGCTAAAGTGCAGGAGATTTGCTCCCACAGCAGAGTGGCCTGCTAGCCAGCAGTCCCCCTATCCCCCATTGGATAACATTGGGCCTCAGCCCTCTGTACCTGGCTGCCCTAGTGCCGCTGCAGGTGTAACAATAGTGCATCCTTGACCCTGGGGGAACCCTTGTTCTACCCCAGGAAATTCAACTCCAAAGACCGATTACTTACCTGGTAATTGTTAACTTTCTTTCTCTCTATAGGAACCTATTGACTGTCTTTCTCTGAAAAATGTGTGGAGACCTGAAAAATAACAATTGTGCAAAACTGACTTTACTTACCTTTTCTCTAGGCAATGTCCCAGTGTGATATCTAGGCATATCACACTGAGTAGAAAAAGTAATCTCAAAAGCAACGTAAAAGTAACTTCCCTGTAATTTTCATTTCAAAGTCGATACGAAGTATATGTACAGCATTTCACAGTACTGCATTACCAGTAATTCAAACGGTAACCATTTCAAAAGTATATTTACAATTGCATTTCAAACTGTATATTTAATGCAAAGTATTTATCAACTTACCTGTGCCAGGCTTGCTTGATTCTAGAAAATAAAATAACAAAGAATATTTTTAAACAAAACAATTGGTCTGAAGTTCAGTCTTTGAGTGTGTGAATTCATTTGCTGACTGAGTGTGTGCAACAAATGCTTTACACTGTCCTCTGATACTGCCTTACTGCTCGACCAAGCTACCACTTTAGAGAGTAAGGTTATATCCAACTTTAGCCTCTGCCTAACCTCTGGGGACTGTGGACTCTGTACCTATTTGGGAACAGTATATACAGAGCCACTTTCTTAGTCCCCCATCACGACCAGGAGCTGGTAAGAAGATCCGACCCCAAAAGGCACCCCTGCACCTTATGCCCCACGGCCTTGTGTGCCCAAACCGACTGTGCCTAACCAACCCCTAACTTCCCAACTTACCTCTCGAAGTGGTGATCGCACCCAGAAGAACTTCGTCCCCGAGCCCTTTGCAAACCGGAGGTTCCCCATTGAAACCAACGGGGCGCCCGCCGTCTGAACAGCACCCTGCACCCGGCCGCCCTAGTGCCGCTGAGGATGCACCTTTTGGTGCTACTTTGTTTCCCCATTTTCCTTGAGCTAAAGTGCAGGAGATTTGCTCCCACAGCAGAGTGGCCTGCTAGCCAGCAGTCCCCCTATCCCCCATTGGATAACATTGGGCCTCAGCCCTCTGTACCTGGCTGCCCTAGTGCCGCTGCAGGTGTAACAATAGTGCATCCTTGACCCTGGGGGAACCCTTGTTCTACCCCAGGAAATTCAACTCCAAAGACCGATTACTTACCTGGTAATTGTTAACTTTCTTTCTCTCTATAGGAACCTATTGACTGTCTTTCTCTGAAAAATGTGTGGAGACCTGAAAAATAACAATTGTGCAAAACTGACTTTACTTACCTTTTCTCTAGGCAATGTCCCAGTGTGATATCTAGGCATATCACACTGAGTAGAAAAAGTAATCTCAAAAGCAACGTAAAAGTAACTTCCCTGTAATTTTCATTTCAAAGTCGATACGAAGTATATGTACAGCATTTCACAGTACTGCATTACCAGTAATTCAAACGGTAACCATTTCAAAAGTATATTTACAATTGCATTTCAAACTGTATATTTAATGCAAAGTATTTATCAACTTACCTGTGCCAGGCTTGCTTGATTCTAGAAAATAAAATAACAAAAAGAATATTTTTAAACAAAACAATTGGTCTGAAGTTCAGTCTTTGAGTGTGTGAATTCATTTGCTGACTGAGAGTGTGCAACAAATGCTTAACATTGTCCTCTGATACTGCCTTACTGCTCGACCACACTACCACAAATGAAGAGTAAGGTTCTATCTAACTTTGATTCTGCCTACCTTTGGGGATCCACTGAACTCTGTGCATACTATACCTCACTTTGGTATAGTATATATAGAGCCAGCTTCCTGCAAGTGTGGCGTTTGAAAACCTGAAGAAATTCTTTAAAATTGTACTATTTAACCCAAAACGATTTTACTTACTGGTTTACAGAAAATGTCCCAGAGTAGTATCCGGGCATGCTACTGAGTAAAAGAAGTAACCTAAAAAGTAACTTACCTGGTATTTTATTGAAAAGCCCTTTCAAGTCTATGTACTGTATTTGCAAAGTATTACATTTCTCTGCAATCCTACTGTAAGTCAAAACAAGGTGTATATACATTACAAATTAAAACGGTTTACAAACTGCATTACTACTGTAAATTATTTTTTGCTTACCTGTGCCAGGCTTGCTTTGTTCTAGAAAATAAAATAACTAAAAGAATATGTTCGAGGCATGAGCGCCAGATTGTATACTTTTGTATAGATCGCCATCTGGGCTCTGTGAGAAAGTGGCTCTGTATATACTGTTCCCAAATAGGTACAGGGTGTACAGAGTCCACAGTCCCCAGAGGTTTGGCATAGGCTAAAGTTGGATATAATCTTACTCTCTAAAGTGGTAGCTTGGTTGAGCAGTAAGGCAGTATCAGAGAACAGTGTAAAGCATTTGTTGCACACACTCGATCAGCAAATGGTCTCACACACTCAATAACTGAACTCTAGGGCAGTGGTTTATATATAAAAAATAAATGCTCTTTATTTTAGAACCGACAATAGGTGTTAAAATATACTTTCTCAGAATGAGATGCTTTATATAAATACTTTTGCAATATGCAATTGGCTTTTGTAGAAAGTTACAAGTGGTTGCAATAGGCAACACCATTTTAAACACAATAATGCTTTGAGTTCAATAGTGGTTTCAAGTTATTTGCAATAGATTACTTTTAGGATTACTTTTGGGATTCCAGGACTGGATCCTAGATTCAATCCTGGGTCAGTTCTCAGAATCAAGTGATGAAAGTCGACTTAATTACTGTAATGATTTTTAAACAATATTTAGCTATTTTAAAAGTTGACACTTGGAAAATAATTCATAGAAAACAATCCATCATTCCCTATGGAAGAAAATTCAAGTTGCAGGTATAGTATGTTTTCGTTACTTTTGTAATCCAGTACTGGGTGCCTAGACTCGGTACTGGGACCCTTATCCAAAACAGGTAAGTAATTAATTACGTTTTCACAATTTATACGATTTTTAAAGAATATTTAAAGTTAGCAGAAATCGACACTTAGAAGAAATTTCACAGAAAAACAGTCAATGGTTTCCTACGGAAGTAAATTGGGTTACTGGTAAGTACGGTTGTGAATATTTTTCAGGGTCAGTGCTGGGACCAGTCGGTTTGGATTTTTTTAAACAAAATTGGCCACTCTGCTCGACATTGGTCCTACCATCTTTCTATTGAGAACACGACTACCCTTACAAGCAACCGCCCTTGTGCCCCACCGATCCTTCCCGCGCTCAGGTCGGACGATCATCCTTCGTTCTGTCCCTCTTGGATCCCGAATCTTGAGTCACACAGTGTCCCTTCAACAACTTTATTACTCGTGTCCTGCATGATTTGCATCAAAAGCATTACTCTTTAATCTATGACCTCTGTCCTGATGATGACCTGAAATCATCCAGGTCGAAACGCCGTCGACGACACAGCCTAGAACTAAGGCCTCCCTGTGGTCAACCAAAACATCCCAAATAATTTCTTGTACTTTACTGTATATATTTATCTTGTTTGTTGACCCTTGTACCCCCTTTTTTCATTTGCGCCGTTCATGCTGTTTTTCACACTTCTGTATCACTGCGTCGCTCACTATTCACCAGCACGTTCAGTTGTTTACGTTGTGTGCTTAGGTCATTTTACAAGTGAATGTATTGTAGTGCTTCTTTAACTACTTGCACAATTGTATAAATACCTTTTCTTACTCTACCTATACTGTGGTCTCCCTTCTTGCCCCTTGGTTCTTATGTGATTTATCTCACTTGGTCAAAATTGGTTCCCCCTCCAAAATATTCTCCAGTTGAGACATTGTTTTTTGTTGTACATTGCGCCCGGTCTCTCCTGGGTTAACGGGTTATACTCCTGTGTATTGTTACCGCACCAAGATCCAGCACTGGGAGCTCACCTAATAGCAGGTGAGTATTTTCATTTTCCTTATTCGATTGATTTTTGGTGAATATTTTAAGTTTTGAAAAGTCCACACTTAAAAGAAATTTCAGGAAAAACCAGTCAATGTTACCCTATGGAGAAAATTGAGTTATCGTCTTTTAGGTAAGTTCTCGACTGGCAAAGTTAAGGTTCTGGGCACAGACTCGGGGGTCTCCCAGAGTCAGGTAGGTACAGTAGTTACACCCTCAGCGGCACAGGGGCATCCGGGTGCAGAGTGAGTTAGGCCCAATGTTATCCTATGGGAGGCAGGGGGGCCTTGGTTGGTGGCTGCTGACTAGCGGGCCACGCGGCTGTGGGAGCTGGCCTCCTGGTCACTTGGGAAAGTGGGGAAGTAGGTAGGTGTAGAGGTTGCACTGCCAGGGCCACTCGGGCGGCTGGGTGAGGGTGCTTTTGAGCCTTCGGGCGCTCAATTGATTTCAATGGGAAAGTTCCGGTTTAGAAAAAGACTGCTAGCTCGGGAACGAAGATTCTTCAGGTGCCACCACCACTTCGAGAGGGAAGTTGGGTACGTGGAGGATAGGTAGGTACCCAGAAGTTGGGCACAGGGGGCCGCGGGGCGCAGGGGTGCCTTTTGGTGTCGGGAAATCTTACCCTCTTTATCGCGATTGGGGGGGTGGGGGGGGGGATGGTACCTGGTTCTGAGGCTGCAGGTGTCAGGAGCGTCGATGGAAGTCCTTGGGTGCCGGACTCTGGGTCACAGTCTCCGTGGTGTCGTCATCGTGGTCTTTGTTCACTCCGGCACAGGCCATACTTGCCGGGTGCAGTGTGTGTAGGGTTCGCGGTTCTGGGTTGATGGCAGGGATTAGAAGCTGATTTTGAGTAGAGCTCTACTCATGGGAGTCCCAGGTGCTTAGAGCCAAAAGGTGGCCAGGTCCTCCGGGGTTTGTGAGGTTGCTGGCCACAAGAGATGCCGGGTTGGAGCAGGTTCGAGGGTCGACAGGCCGGTAGGGCTAGGGCAAAAGCAGTTGGTGTCTTCCTCTTCTTAGCAGCTGCAGGGCAGGTCTTCTTTCTTCTTGCTCTTCTTTGTATTTCGGAATCTGGAATCGGGAAGGAAGCTTCAGGGTGCCCCTAAATACTAGATTTAGGGGCGTTACAGGTAGGTGAAGGGCAGGGACCAATGGGTCCCTGTCCTGGGGTGGGTACACCCCCTATCCTGCCTCTCCTGTGGGAGGGGGGCAGTAGCCTAATCCATCTTCAAGATGGCGAGAGCCCGGAGATGTGCTTCACCACGCCTCCCCCACCTGAGGGGTGGGGTTGGTAGGCTGGCACATCCCCTGTCCTTATTTGGGGTTTCCGGCCAAAGCTTCCCACCAGAGTGGGGGTTGCAGGGGCCTGGGGAAGCTCACAGAGGCAGCATGCCTTTGAAGCTTCCCCCTGCCCATCCTGGGGGAGGAGATCTAGCACCTCGCCCAGGATGTGCATTGTTGCAGAGCCAGGAGAGCAGGGGCTCTCCTACCCAGGGGTCCAGCAACATGTCTGCTGTGTGGCAGCCTAGGCAGCCTCAGAACAGACGTTGATTGTAGGTTAGGTTTCAGTGGGCCTCTCTAAGATGCCCTCTGTGGTGCTTGGTGTGAGAAAGTGGCTCTGTATATACTGTTCCTTAATAGGTACAGGGTGTACAGAGTCCACAGACCCCAAGGGTTTAACAGAGGTTAAAGTTAGATATAACCTTACTCTCCAAAGTGGTAGCCTGGTCGAGCAGTATGGCAGTATCAGAGGACAGTGTAAAGCATTTGTTGTACACACTCAGTCAGCAAATGGTCTCACACACTCAATAACTGAACTCTAGGCCAATGGTTTGTATATAAAAAAAATATATGCTTGTTTTATTTTAGAACCAACACTTGGAATTATAATATACTTTCTCGATAGGAGATGTTTCATAAAAATACTTTTGTATATGCAATAGACTTTTTAGTAAACGGTTACAAGTAGTTGCAGTAGGCAACTCTATTTCTAAACACAATACATTGAGCTCAATGATAAATTCAAATTATATGCCACAGATTACTTTTTAGATTACTTTTGTAATTCCAGGCTTGGATCCTAGATCCAGTCCTGGGTCAGTTCTCAGAATCAGCTATTGAAAGTCGACTTTGGTACTGTAATGATTTTTAACTAATATTTAGCTATTTTAAAAGTTAGCACTTAGAAAATATTTCAGAGCAAACAATCAATGATTCCCTATGGAAGGAAATGTAGGTTACAGGTACAGTAGGTTATCGTTACTTTTGTAATCCAGTACCTGGTGTCTAGACTCAGTACTGGGACCTTTATCCAAAAGAGGTAAGTAATTACGTTTTCAGATGTTATACGATTTTTGATGAATATTTAGAAATTGCAGAAATCAACACTTAGAAGAAATTTCACAGAAAAGCAGTCAATGGTTTGCTATGGAAGAAAAATTAGTTCAAGGTAAGTATAGTTGTGGGTACTTTTCAGAGTCAGTGCTGGGCACCAAGATCCAGCACTGGGAGCTCACCTAAGAGCAGGTGAGTAAATTTGTTTTTGGTACTCTGCTGATTTTTGGTGAATATTTTGAGTTTTGAAAAGTCCACACTTAGAAGAATTTCCAAGAAAAAGCCAGTCAATGTTACCCTATGAGGAAAATGAAGTTAGCGGTTTAAGGGTAAGTACTCGACTGGCTGAGTTGAAGTTCTGGGCATAGACTCAGGGGTCCCCCAGTGTCAGGTAGGTACAGTTAGTTCACCCTCAGCGGTTTCAGGACGGCCGGGTGCAGAGAGAGTTAGGCCCAATGTTATCCTATGAGGGATAGGGGGGGCCTTGGTTGGTGGCTGCTGTCTGGCAAGCCACGCAGCTGTGGGAGCTGGGCTCCTGGTCACTTACTCAGGGCAAGTGGGGAAGTAGGTTAGAGTAGAGTTTTCACTGCCAGGGCCACTCGGGCGGCTGGGTGCAGTCGGGCGCTCAATTGATTTCTATGGGAAATCTCCGGTTTGGAAAAAGACTGCAGGCTCGGGGACGAGGACTCTTCAGGTGCCACCACCACTTCGAGAGGTAAGTTGGGTAGTTGGAGGATAGGTAGGTACCCCGGGATTGGGCACAGAGGGCCGTGGGGCGCCGGGTGCAGGGGTGCCTTTTGGTGTCGGGAAATCTTACCCTCTGTTGATCGCGGTTGGGGGTGGCACTCTGTTCTGAGGCTGCAGGCTTCTCCAGGATTGTCGAGGGGGGGGTCCTTGGGTGCCGGACTCGGGGTCACAGTCGCCATGGGGTCGTCCTCGTGGGTTTAGGTCACTCCGGCACCGGCCAGGCTTGGCGGGTGCAGAGTGGGCTGGGATCGCGGTTCTGTCTGCTGCCAGGGGTGAAAGGTAGGTTCTGAGTAGAGCCTCTACTCATGGGAGTCCCAGGGAATCAGAGTTCAAAGGTAGCCAGGTCTTCCGGGGTTTCTGAGGTTGCTGGCCACAAGAGATGCCGCGCTGGAGCAGGAGCAGGTTCGAGGGTCGACAGGCCGGTAGGGCTGGGGCCAAAGCAGTTGGTGTCTTCCTCTTTTTAGCAGCTGCAGGGCAGGTCTTTGTTCTTCTTGCTCTTCTTGTAGTTTCGAATCTGGGGAAGGAAGGTTCAGGGTGCCCCTAAATACTAGATTTAGGGGCGTTACAGGTAGGTGAAGGCCAGGGACCAATGGGTCCTTGTCCTGGGGTGGGTACACCCCCTATCCTGCCTCTCTCCTGTGGGAGGGGGGCAGTAGCCTAATCCTGATAGGGTAGGGCCTCCCATCTTTAGGATGGCGAGAGCCCGGAGATGTGCTTCACCTCGCCTCCCACACCTGAGGGGTGGGGTTGGCAGGCTGGCACATCCCCTGTCCTTGTATGGGGTTTCCGGCCAAGCTTCCCGCCAGAGTAGGGGGTTGCAGTGGCCTGGGGAAACTCCAAATGGCGGCCTGCCTTTGAAGCTTCCCTTTGCTCATCCTGGGGGAGGAGATTTATCACCTCACCCAGGATGTGCATTGTTGCAGGCCCGGGAGAGCAGGGGCTCTCCCACCCAGGGGTCCAGCAACGGGTCTGCTGTGTGGCAGCCTGGGCAGCCTCAGAGCAGACGTGGATTGTAGGTTAGTTGTAAGGGGGCATCTCTAAGATGCCCTCTGGGGTGCTTGGTACATTAAATCCCACACTGGCATCAGTGTGGGTTTAATGTGCTGAGAAGTTTGATACCAAACTTCCCAGTCTTCAGTGTTGCCATTATGGTGCTGTGGAGCTCGTGTTTGACGAGCTCTCAGCACCATGTATTCTTAAATGGCAGCACTGCACTTACAGTGCCTGGGAATGGACCTGGGTACTGTAGGGGCACAGGGCTCTTGCTCCTGTGCCCACACCATGGGCATAAGGCACCCAGCCAGAGGGGTGGCTGACATATGCCTTGGCAGTGTAGGTAATAGGCATGGCACACAGAGAGGTGTGCCATGTCAACTCTTCACTTTTGTCCTGCACCCAGGCACTCAGCCTGCAAAGGCAGTGTGTGTGTGTGTGTGTGTGTAAGGGTACAGGGCCTCTAAGGGTGGCACAATGAGTGCTGCAGCCCTTAGGGGCCTTCCCTGGTCACAAGGCCCTGGGTACCTAGGGTACCATTTACCAGGGGCTGACATGTGGCCAGGGTTTGCCAATTTGGAGTTTGTGTGTTTTAAGGAAGGAACATAGGCCCTGGGCACCTGATTGGCAGGAGTCCAGGGTACACTCATTCAAAGTACATTCAGCAATTTAGCAAAAAGTGGGGGCATACCATGCAAGAAAGAGGGCACTTTCTCACACTTGGTACATTAAATCCCACACTGGCATGAGTGTGGATTTAATGTGCTGAGCAGTTTGATACCAAACTTCTCAGTCTTCAGTGCTGCCATTATGGTGCTGTGGAGTTCGTGTTTGACGAGCTCCCAGCACCATGTTCTCTTAAATGGCAGCACTGCACTTACAGGGCCCAGGAATGGACCTGGGTACTGTAGGGGCACAGGGCTCCTGCCTCTGTGCCCACACCACTGGCATAGGGCACCCAGCTAGAGGGGTGGCTCATGTATGCCAGGGCAGTGTAGGTTGTGGGCATGGCACACAGGGATGTGTGCTATGTCGTCTCTGGTTTGTCTTGAAACCAGACACTCAGCCTGCCAGGGCAGTGTGTGTGTTAGGGTACAGGGCCTCTAAGGGTGACACAATGAGTGCTGCAGCCCTTAGAGGCCTTCCCTGGTCACAAGGCCTTGGGTACCTAGGGTACCACTTACCAGGGGCTGACATTTGGCCAGGGTTTGCCAATTTTGTTTTGAGGTTTTTGTTTAGGGAAGGAACATAGGCCCTGGGCACCTGATTGGCAGGAGTCCAGGGCACACTCAGTCAAAGTACATTCAGCAATTCAGCAAAAAGTGGGGGCATAGCATGCAAGAAAGTTGGCACTTTCTCAGAACCTTCGCCATCTCAGGTGACTTCACCTGTAAGATTAAATACTCCTGCTGTTATCGGTCCTGAATACTACACAAACTGTTCCTCTCCAGGAACCAGCCTCCTCCGATGAGGAGGGGGAATTGCATGACACAACCTCGGAATGGGACGATTACAGAATGTCATTGTCTGCCTCACCAAGACCGCCCCTGGTAGATTCCCCACCAGAGGCTTTTGGGGGATTTCACAACTTGTTACGTGCAGTGAAAAAAATGTCTATACCCATGCCTTCCAAACAAGCTGACTGCTTTTTATACGATTTTAAAGAGCCTTTTCGTAAGTCAGTCCGAGCTATTCCCATAATAGATTATATCTGGGATTGAGGTATTAGGTTCATGAGAAACCCAGTTTCGGTGCTAGTGGTACTGCCACGTCTTGATAAAAAGTATAGAACCACAGATGTTGCCCCAGCGTGCCTCACAGGTCACCCAAAACCAGACTTGGTGGTAATGCAGGCCGCCCAACGACTCCAAAACTCCTGCGGCGCCTTCATCTGCACCCCTGTCTGGATTCCATTTGTATAAGGTTCTCAGCAATTTCTGCATTAACGGTTAAGGCTGCAAATTACCTGGCAATTATAAGGTGCTATGATGGCAAAATGTGATCGGACATTGCTTCATATATCGACCAGCTGCCGAAAGATGTGAAGGAAGACGCAAAAACGATTTTGCATGAAGTAGAGGGCATCCATTGAGATTATTGATTCAGCTATGGGTGTCGCTATGACAGGATTTAGGCAACTGGCTGGAGCTGCAGTATTGCGCAGACAGAGATGGCTTAAAGCCACCTCATTCCATCCAGAGGTTCAGAATAAAATACTGGACCTTCCATATGACGGGGGAAGCTCTTTTCGGTACTCATATAGAAGAGGCCCCCAAAACCATCATGGCAGACACAGATACTGCCAAGTCCTTGGCGACACTGCAATTCAGAAAATGTTCCTTTTTGAGGCTCTGCTACCCAGCGCATTCTTCAGCATCTCAATCATACCGGCCTTAGTACCAACAGAGGCAGCCACCTCAATCATCCTATATCAAACCAAATAGAGGGAGACCATGTTGTACGCCCCGATGTCGTCAGGCGGCGAAGGCCTCGAAGGATACGAGTCCACGGGCTCTTCGGGGTTTTCGGTGTCGATGTCCTGCCATTCCAGCTCCTGACTCGTCGACGGCGCCAAGCCGTAAAACGACTGCTGATCCTCATCATCACCTTCTCCCTCATAGTAGGTGCCTTCTTCCTCCTCTTCAGGACTTCTCGACTGCTCTTCGGCTTCGAAATCCCCTTCTTCCTCGATCTCCACGACATCCGTCGGCGGGACCGTTGGGATTTTGAATAGTTTCATTCGTTCGTCGAACTCCTTCTTCCTCTGAAGGATGCTCTCCATCTCCGCCTCGAGCCTTCTCTTTTTCTTCTCCATGCATGAGATGTGCTCGGCGTCGACCGCAGGTCTCTTCGACAGAGCTTGCGTCGACGCGGCCTTGTCTTTCATCGCCGAACGTCCCACCTCGTGCGTCTGTTTCGACGAACTCTGCCTCTCGGCTGTCTTCGGCACCTGGGAGTCTTTCTCGAAGGATCCGCTCGGCCTTTTGTCCTTTGAACCACTGGCGGACGTCAATCTTCGGCGCCAGTGTTTCCTTCGAGGACTTTGACTAATTTTTTCGAGAGTCACCATCCGATTTTCGGGGCCCTTTCGGTGGTTTTGTACTCGACGTGTCTCTTACCTCATCAGGCGTTTTCTTATCGGTCTCTGCGACCGTGAAGACATCCGGTCCCTCGGCGATGTTCTCTTCATCGTCGGTGGATAGGCCCAGTTCGTACAGCGACGGGGCCTTACCCTTGCCTTCCATGTTGAAGTTCTCTCATCCGGAGAGTCTTCGGCGTTGCAGTCCTTGCTCTCGTGGTCGAACGGCAGGCAAAGGTTGCACACCGGATGTTGGTCCTTCTGCGCGAACTTGTGGTGGCAGTTAGGGCAGAACTTGAATGGTGTCTTGTCCATTGCGCTCAGAGCCTCTGAGTGCGCATTTTCCTCTGTGCGTCGAAGAATTTCGAGGATCCCCTCCTCCTTCGTCGTCCCGGCTGTAATACCTTTCTCTCTGTAGTCTTCTAAAGGTACTCCTTCGATGAAACTCGCGTATTTTCCTTCTTCCTTCGTCTAAAACTCTGGAGCTTCTCGATGACGATCCAGACCCAACGGCGGAAAAAAGAACCCGAAGATGGCGCCCCAAAGGTGTGACTTCCGCAGGAAGCACGACGACGTCACGAGAGGTTCACCAAATGGTGGGACGTCGACGCCCACCTGGGCTACAAAAAAAACAACAAAAAAAAACAAAAGAAAGACTACGAATCCGGACCCAATCACCAGATCGCGGAATAATGCACAGCATAGTGAATCCAGAGAGATCTTCAATCTGCAAAACTACACCGACAGGAAAGAAACTATTCGTTCATCACTATGGACCGGTGGGTCCTTCGCCTAGTACAATTCCGACTCACACTAAAATGTATCCAGAAACTGCCTCCTACCCCTCCAAGTCTCTGCCCACAGGCATCTCAAAGCACTTGAGCAGGAGGTCAGAAACATGCTTCTAAAAGGAGCAATAGAAAAGGTCCCATTATCCAGCAAGGGAACAGGTGTCTATTCCCGTTTCTTCTTGGTCAGAAAGAAGTTAAAGCAATGGAGACCGATTTTGGACCTCCAAAGCCTAAATCTATACTCGAGGAAGCAATCCTTTCAAATGATAACACTGCAAGAGGTGCTGAAGCTCCTAAATCGACGAGATTTAATGACAACTTTAGACCTCCGGGATGCCTACTTCCACAACCCTATTTATCCAAAACACAGAAAATATCTCAGATTTGTGGTAGCTGGACACCACTACCTATTCAGAGTACTTCCCTTTGGTCTGAAGTCGGCTCCCAGGATTTTTACCAAGTACCTGCCTTCGGTCGCAGCGTTCCTCAGACAACAGCAACATCAAGTCTTTTTCCATCTCTGGACGACTGGCTGATCAAGGCTCCATCTGAGACAGCAGCAATAAAGTTACAAAAGCATACACTTCTCTCTTCAAGAAATTGGGTGTTACGATCAACCTACAAAAATCCTATCAAATTCTGTCTCAAAGAATTGTCTTCCTAGGAGCTCATTTAGACACCGTCTCCTTAAAGGCAAGTCCTGCGGAAGTACGTCAACAGCAACTTCTCAATGTGGCAAACTTCATCAGAAGAAAAAAGTATTTCGGTCCAACTTTACAAATCGCTTTTGGGAATGATGTAGTCTTGCATACCACTGGTTCCTTTCTGCCGTCTCAAGATGCGCCCAATTCAAGAAGAGCTGGACAAGCAGTGGATCCAAGCAAGAGGATCCTTCGACATTGTCAGCGTCACACCACACCTGCTGAAAGCCCTGGCGTGGTGGATAGATGAGAACCATCTGACAGTGGGAGTTTTCTTGCAAATAGTAGCTGCTCCACTAGTGGTTACGACGGATGTGTCCTTAGAGGGATGGGGAGCTAGTCTCCAAGAACTCCAAGTAAGCGGCAAGTGGAATCAAACTCAAACTTAATCCCACATAAACGTGCTGGAACTGAAAGCGGTGCATTTAGCCTTACAGGCATTTCTTCCAAGAATTCGCAACTCATCTGTGTTAGTCCGAACGGACAATACCCCTACGATGCACTATATAAAAAAGCCAGGCGGCAAAAAGTATCGCCATCTCTCCAGAGAGGCTCAGATCTTGTGGGAATCGGCTATAGCTCACGGAATCTGCTTACGAGCAGACCATGTCCTGGGACATCAGAACACGATTGCAGACACTCTAGGTAGGTTAACATCATGTCACGAATTGGAGATTCACTACCAAATGCTACAGGACATATTTTGGATCTGGGGCAGGCTAGACTTGGACCTGTTCACAACTCACCAGAACCGCAGATGCCGGTACTACGTAAGTTGGCATTATCAACAGGGGTCATGGGGGAATGTCTCTTCGATTGCATTGTCTGGCATCTTTGCTTACGCCTTTCCTCCCATTCTTCTCCCAAGAGTTCTGAGGAAGATAAAAACCGAACCATGCAAGCGCCACATAAGCACTGCTATACAGAACTGCTTCTTCTTTCGCCGGTTCCACACCTTCGACTTCCAGTATTCTCCAATCTCCTGACCATGAACCTGAGCCAGATCCTTCACCTGGATCTCAATTACTTGAATTTGTCGGCATGGCTCGTGAATGAGTTCCAACACCTGAACATTTCTAGTGAGTGTATAGATGTACTAACCAAGACAGAGAGTAATTACAAGACTTACTTCCTCAAATGGAAGCGCTTCTGAATCTGGTGTCCTCAAGAGAGCATACACCCACTGTCGTCTTTCTCCGAAACAAGTCTTCTCTCTTACAACTAGCAAAATCGGGCTTGGCTCATAGTTCAATAAAAGTTCATTTAGCAGCCATTTCCCAATATAGCAGATCATCTTCCTCTCCACCTCTGTGGTCCTCTAGAGCTATAAGAGAATTTCTCAAAGGACTGTTTAGAATGTTTCCTCCGGTGAAACCTCCACCTTCAACGTGGCAGTTGAACACTGTCCTCTAGCGGTTAAAGGAAACCCCAGTTCAAACCAATTCGCACAGCAGATATTAAGTTCCTGTCTTGGAAATTGACTTTACTCCTGGCCTTGACATCTGCCAGAAAGGTCAGTGAGATTCAGGCTTTTGTAATAGAGGAACCTTTTTCACAATTCAAAACGGATGGGGTTCTGCTACGCACAAATCCGAAGTTCATTCCCAAGGTTCACTCTGATTGCCACCTAAACTAACTGGTGGTACTAAAAACATTCTTCCCAAATCCCACGACATCGGCAGAGAGGGCTCTGCATTCACTGGATATTATGCGTTGCTACAAAGTTATCTACATAGCACACACCCTTTCCACAAGTCCTCTCAATAATTTGACTCCTACAGTGCTCCCAGAAAAGGTTTCCCGCTTTCCAAACCTAGTATATCTAGATGGATTGCAAGTGCCATAAAATGTCATCACAAAGCAGGAAGACCTCTATCTGCAAGAGTCTGAGCCCATTCCACGAGGGCTGTGTCAACGTCTGCAGCTTAATTTGCGGGTGTGTCTCTTCCACAGATTTGCCGGGCTGCAACGTGAAAGAGTAGACACATATATTCACTCGGCACTACTGTCTGAATTCAGCAATACTAAATGACACCGCAGTGGGCCAAGCAGTACTTGGTCATTTGTTCCACTAAAGTGAGCCACCCCATCTACCCTCCTACCTCTTCTTCTGTATTACATTTCCACATGTCTAACCGTTTACTATGCTGCAATTTACAAGAATTTTGTTTCGTATTAATGATTTCTATTACTGTCATCTCGTATATTATTTAATGACTGCTTGCAAGTCTTACCGATGCATATTTCAGTTAAGCTCTAAAGACTATGGTAAATGTGCTTCCAACTGCTTACTATTCTGATTCAAGCATGTGAATCTGTTGACGTTCCAATACTGGAGTAAGAAACCAGTCTCTTACCTGAAACTATAGTTCACCAGTATTAGAAGCTTTCATACATTCACACGCAACGTGTCGATTTTTGAAACTCTCAAATATTCCTTAAAAATGGCCTGTGTAACAAAAACGATTTTTCAACTGTTTACAGGAGATGCACCAGTGCTGAATCCAGGATCCAGCACTGAGTAAGAAAAAGTAATGATAACCCTACTTACCTGCTAAGTGAATTTCCTCCCATAGGATAACATTGGTGATTCTATGTGAAAAAGTTTCTAAATGTCAACTTTTGAAATACAATAATATTCCTTAAAAATCATACCTTTAACCAAAACACTGTTTCCCGTTTCCAGGAAATGTCCCAGGACTGAATCTAGGATCCAGTCCTGTGGTTAGAAAAGTAATCCAAAAAGTAATTAATTGAGTTTATTAAGAAATTCCCATTGAGCTCAATGTTATAATTGTGTTTGAACTGTGTTGCCTATTGCAACAACTGTAACTATTGCATTCAAAAGTCTATTGCCTATTGAAAGTATTTAACTAAAGCATCTCATTCTGAGAGAGTATATTTTGATACCTATTGTTAGTTCTAAAATAAAACCATATATTTTTATATAGAAACCATGGGCCTAGAGTTCAGTTCTTGAGTGTGAGAGACCATTTTGCTGACTGTGCATACAACAAATGCTTTACACTGTCCTCTGATACTGCCTTACTGCTCGACCAAGCTACCACCTTAGAGAGTAAGGTTATATCTAACTTTAGCCTCTGCCAAACCTCTGGAGACTGTGGACTCTGTACACACTGTATCTATTTGGGGACAGTATATACAGAGCCACTTTCTTACACATACTTAAACTATATGCATCATAACAATAAATGCACTATAATCCAGGACAGTTGTTTTTCAAATAGCATTACGCTTTGGTTGAGGAAATCTTATTTATTTGAACCGAAATGTATTTTATAGTGTGTAGCATCTCCATAAACAAGCAAATTAATTTTTGGGCAACAAAACTATTGCATTTTCAAAAATATATTTTACCCTATTAGATCACTTATGAGTACTGCAGTCTGCAACCTTAACCTGTAGAAATATGCGCACTCGTTTTCTGTCAAATCCTGTATGGTCTATCTACCCTGAACGACAGCATTGCTGTGCAAGCCTTTAAAATTGTAGATCTGCTGTAATGTCTGAGATTGTGAAATTTGTGTGCGTTTGTTACTTTTCTACTTTGAAGAGACTGAGTGGAAGTGAAATGTAAAAGTGCAGGTGATGCTGTAATGGCTCCACTACTAAGACGATTGTAATTAAAGGTGTGCTGAAAAATTAACCATTTTGTCACAATTATTTTCAGAATTGTCTTTGGGCAACTGTGCCTAAAACACTCCTGGAAATGGTTAAGTTTAGTTTGCAAGACCTTCATAAGTGTCCTTTCAGGGTCTATTTTTTAAGTAAATGTATTTGAAAATGTTCCTTAAAATGTATCGTTTGGACACTTATTTGTTAAGTAATTTTTTCTGGAAGAGTACGCCGAGCCCAATTGAGTGTATGCAGTTCACTTGCTTCACTCACTGATTAGAATTTGAGATGAGTGTGACACACCACTGTCAAAGAACACCAGCCACCATTACTAATGTCTGAACTCTGGCAGTGCCCCTCCAAACCCTTCTTACAGTGTGCTCTTCCAGGCTTCCCATCTCTGGTCTTGCCGCCTTAAGACATTAAGCTGTACACCTCTTTCAGTACACCCACTACTCTTTACTCTTCCACTGCTGATCAGATGTAATATTGATCCAAGGTCTCCCTGCGTTTAATATGGAAGTTGGTTCCTTTGATCTTGGTCTGTTTTGTACCACAGCAATTTGCTAATTATGTAGCCTTTGAAGATTTCTGCAGACATCGTTCTGTGATTGGTTAAACCAGCACAGTGGTTCTTCGCTGGGATCTTTGTTCCTGATCCAAATTGGTGTGGTTGAACTGTTGGTAAGGTCAGCATGCGGGGGATGCCTTCAAGTGCCACTTAGTGTACGCATTGAATATGTAGTTGGTGGTTACTTCAGGTCTTGAGGCTCTCTGTCTAACCTGTGTCAACTATGGTTGCATTTGTGTGTGTCAGGGCAATAGTTCTTGTGCCCTTCCAAACAATC
Source organism: Triturus cristatus (assembly GCF_964204655.1). Lineage (NCBI taxonomy): Eukaryota > Metazoa > Chordata > Amphibia > Caudata > Salamandridae > Triturus > Triturus cristatus. The sequence goes on from NC_140593.1 coordinate 431,544,221, forward strand.
TAGGTGATTCTGAGTCAGTCTTCTTTCTTTTTAAATTTTTGTGGGTTTTCTGTTTCTCATCTGGTGTGTTTTGTTTAGGTTTCCAGTCTTTACAAACACAGGCCAGTCTGGGGTTTTCTTTCCTATATTCTTATATTTGGAAACAGGCCTGTCCCAATTGAACATGTTTTTTGGTCCTAAATACAACGTCCATGTGTTCTGATGGTTCCTGGCTCAGCGTTGTTCAGTTGAGACGACTCCTTTCCCTATGTCCACAGTAAGTAGATTCCCTAACCCCTGTTTTCCCTGGCCCATTAAAGTTGACTGAGCTACTGTTTCTTTACCAAAGTTGTCTGAGGTTCTTTGTCCTAGATCACCAGTTCCCTGATTCCACTACAGAGTCCGAAAAGAAAAGGGACACAGACGTATGCTCACACATCCAGGATATGTGCAGTGGAGTAATGCATTTGCTTGTTCTCTACAACTCGTGAGATTAAACTTTTGTCTGAGACAACTGAGAGATAGCGTTGCTCTCTACAATGAGCAACGTGTCAGCCAGCAGAACATAGGATTGGTCTGCTGGCTGGGGTAGCCTAGGTGCTGTTGTCTAAGCAAGTGAATTATAGCCTGTAAGTGCTGTCTGAGGTGGATTAGTTGTTCTGTTATCTGTTACAGGTAGGATATATCTGTTCTAAGGAAGATGTGCTGTTGAGGTCAATGTGGGTGTACATATGGGTTATAGCACACCTCTAAACTAGTGAGTCTCTTCCCTACACTGGTGCCTCTGTGTTTTAGCAGTGCACTGCTTTGGGGGACTCCGAAATACTTGTAGTTTTGTACAGCTTCCAGCTTACATGATCCCAGTGATGCTTTGACATTTTTTTTGCAGTTGTTCACACTCAAGATTTTATTTTTTTCTCAGTTCATGCTGAGTTTGTTCTCCTCTACCCCAATGAGATATCGAGCAGGCACTGTAAACCTACTGGTGTCCGGCTAATAAGCACCAAGTCATCCACGTAGAGTAATTTAGAAAGCTGGAGGCCACCTAACTTGGGAGCGTGTGAATTGCTTCAGTTGAGAGTGACCAAAACCTCCGCCATAAAGAGATTAAAAAGGTATTGGGGCAAGCACGTAGCCGTGTTTCAATCCCGAGGTTGTTAGAATCTTATTTGTTAGGTGTCTCCTGCGCCCAGTTTTACTTGCATCCAGTTATTGCTATGTAAAAGGATTAACTGGTTCGAGGCATGTGGGCTGCTGAATTCATATCTGTGCATAGATCGCCGCCTAGTGTTGGGTCCGGATGATTGCACATTGTTGTCCTGGAAGAGTCTTCGAAGTATCCTGAGATGGGTGACTCCTCCCCTGGACCACAGTGCGCATGGGCATCCTCTCCATCCCCAGATTGTTTTTTTCCGCCATTGGGTTCGGATGCAACTATCTTAGCTCAACTTCGGAATACTTAGTTTTAGGCCAAAAGGCCTATAGTTTTCATCGGTACAGTTACCGTTCAGTGTTGACTACTAGTTCTAGTGCTCCACACCCTTTTCAAAATTTCGAATCGAATTGGTCCAAACTTCGACGCTCCATCGACAATGGAATCGAGAACTCCGTTCAAGAGGTGTCCGTTGTGCCACGCCAAGTACCCTCACATCGACGTCCACCCGGTCTGTAACAAATGTCTCTCGCCGGATCACGACGAATCCAAATGCATGGCCTGCGCGCGGTTCCGATCCAAGAAAACTCTACGGAACCGACGGGCAGCGAGGCTCGAGGCGCAGCAGGCAGCGCCCGCACCCACCAACATATTCAGCACCGAGGACGCCGAGAGCGTGGAAGAAATACTATCTAGCCCCGCTTCGGAGCATGGTTCCCGATCGGACGACGATGACGAAGAGCTCTTTCGACGTGAAGAAGCCGTCGACGAGGTAGGGGACATCGACGAAGCCTATGGGGCTGAAGAAGACAGCTCTCCCGAGGAGTTAGGCCAATCCGTCGAAACGGAGGCCGAAATTAGCCATCAGGCTCCGGTCGAGGGATCGCCTTCGGGCCTTACCCAAGACCTAATCCATGGTTCCTCGGCCCCGCCTTCTGGCCCGGCACTGAACACTATGCAAGAGCCAATATTACCCAAGACGACCGGGTTGTTAAACCCTAAAACATCCATCGCTCCAGTCCCTTCGAAAGCGAAACTGGTGGTGGTCGGATCAAAGGCGTCTCAACAGTCCACTGCCCCGGCGCCGACGCCGAAAAAAGTCGTCGGCTCCGAACGCGTACAAAAGGACTTCGGCGCCGAGTTCACCGCAGCAGACGCGGTCGACGCACAGAAGAAGCGCGCCCTCGTGCACCACAAGGCACCTTCGGCGCCGACACCGAAGCCCGTCGCCTCCGCAGTCAAAATGGCCGCCTCGGCTACGTCGACGCCTAACGCACCGATGTCGAAGAAGTCCTCGACTACGTCGACTATCGATGCATCCCTTCAAGCCAGTGAGCCCCTTCCGACAAAAAAGTCGGGGTCAGCCTACACACCTACTACCAAGATGCCCACCAAACCACCATCTCAGTTTGCTGTGCAGCAGGTCTCTGCATCTCTCCAACGTATCCGGGACCAGGTAGCCCTCCACTCTACCTCGGGTCCCCACACTACCTCACCCGGTACAGTGCACTCGGAGCCCACCAACATTACCTTTGGGCTGCCACCGACATCGGCACCGAAACTCTTTCAAATTCGGACACGTGTCCTCCACACACAGTCCACCACCTCTGGCCTAACAGAACACGACCCTTCAGGGCCACAGTTTATCGACGCCGACACTGGCAGGCTCATGCTCCACAAGCGCAAGATCACTCCAGTCAGGGAAGAGGTGCCATACAAAATTCCCCTTAAACGCAAGCTACCGGCGGAGCAGGAACCAGTGCTACAAGAACACTTCCATCCCCTCCAACTAGCTCCGCAGTCCTTTTCTCCTACCCATTCTGAATCGGAACCAATGCAAGAATATGGTGGGGACGATACCATCTACCCCAGGGACGCAGATCCCGATGAAACACAGGATCCTGATCAGGCATGGGATGACCCCACAGACCCAAGTGTCACGCCACATGCTCAGGATGCGCAACTCTACAATATTAAAACTTCTCCTACAGAGGACACGGCCGCATTTAATTCCCTTATCGAACGGGCTGCTGCTCATCATGGGGTGGAACTGCACTCTGACGCCATTGAGGAGGACTTCCTGCTTGACACTTTCGCATCTTCGGAAAGAACTGTCAAGACTCTGCCCATGCTTAAAGGGGTTCTGAAGCCTGCCAAAGACATTTTCAAAGACACCACAAGAGCCCGAGTCTTAAACCCCAGGATTGAAAAGAAATATAAGCCTGCACCTGGTGACCCTAAATACATTAGGGGTCAGTTGCCATTAGACTTTATGGTGGTTGCCAACGCTCGCAAAAGAGCCCACTCACAGACAACTGGTGATGCTCCTCCCCCAGACAGAGTCAAAGGTCCTTGAAACCTCTGGCAAACGTGTGGCAGCGCAAGCAGCCAATATCCTGCGCATTGCCAATACACAAGCACTCCTGGCACGTTATGACAGGTCACATTATGACACGCTAGAGTCACTGCTCCAACACCTACCAGAGGAGTATAAAGAGTCAGCAGAGCTCCTCATTAGAGAAGGACAACTCCTCACTAATGCGTCCATAAAATGCGCCCTAGACGCAGCTGACACAGCGGCCAGGGCAATAAACACTAGTGTCATGTTACGACGCCATGCCTGGTTACGCATCTCAGGCTTCAAACCCGAGATACAAAACAATATCCTCAACTTACCGGTTAACACGGAATTTTTATTTGGCCCAGACGTTGACACTACCCTAGAGAAGATAAAAAAAGACACAGATACTGCCAAATCTATGGGGGCGCTACAAACCCAACAATTTCGTAGTGGCTCCTTTCGTCGCACTGGAAATAGGGGAACGTCAAGAGGCCAGGGGTCACAACAACAGTATGCCAAAGGTGGCACACAAACCACCTACGACAAAAACAAGGGTGGATATCGTGGATCCAGCGCCAAGGGCAGGGGACGTGGATATGGCAACACCAGGTCCTCCCCAAAAAACAAACAGTGACGCCCTCTCCCTACCCCCCGACCACTTAACACCTGTCGGGGGGCGACTCCAGCTGTTCCTGCCCGCATGGAAGAACATCACCACGGACAGGTGGGTCAGGGACATCATTCAACATGGGTACTGTCTGGAACTAACTTCCACTCCACCCAATATACCACCAAAGCACCGCCCTATGTCAGCCGAACACTTACATTTACTCCAGCAAGAAGTGCTTGCTATGCTCGCAAAAGGGGCCATAGAAGTAGTGCCCACCGCCCAGCAGGGCACAGGAGTGTACTCTGTACTTCTTGATCCCAAAAAAGGACGGCTCGCTCTGACCTATCCTAGACCTGCGACCCCTAAACCTATATATACTGTCGGAGCATTTCCATATGCTCACCCTCCAACAGGTTCTCCCACTACTCACTCAGGCGGATTTCCTAGCTACACTAGACCTGAAGGATGCATACTTCCACATACCAATACACCCTTCACACAGGAAATACCTCAGATTCACCATTCAGGGGAATCACTATCAGTTCAAAGTTCTCCCCTTCGGAGTAACAACAGCGCCCAGAGTCTTTACCAAGTGCCTGGCGACAGTGGCCGCGCATCTGCGAAGACAAAATATTCACGTCTTCCCTTATTTGGACGACTGGCTAGTTCAGGCCAAATCAGCACAACAATGTGCCACCCACATGTCCCACACCATTCACTTTCTTCACGATCTGGGATTCTCACTAAATTACCCAAAATCAAGTCTCCAACCTGCGCACGTACAACAGTACTTAGGCGCCACAATCAACACTCTGGCTGCCACAGCTCAGCCAACTTTAGTGAGAATCAAACGCATGCAACTGCTGATCTCAAAATTCAAATCTCAACACTCCCTTCCGGCGCGAGTGTTCATGCAGTTGATAGGCATGATGGCCTCCTGCATCTTCATAGTCCCACACGCGAGACTACATATGCGCCCGCTTCAGGAGTGCTTAGCACGTCAGTGGAATCAGGCTCAAGGACAGTTGAAAGACCTAGTGTTGGTGAGCGGTCGGGCATACAACTCTCTGCATTGGTGGAATCCACAAAACCTTTGCAAGGGCCGACCGTTCCAAGAGCCTGTCCCACAAATAATACTGACAGCGGACGCGTCTCTCCAGGGATGGGGAGCTCATGTACTCAATTACACAGTGCAGGGACTATGGACTACACAACAAAAGAAGATGCACATCAACCTTCTGGAACTGATGGCAATCTTCCTGGCAATGAAAGCATTCAAAGTACACCTATGCAACAAGGTCGTGTTGATCCGGACGGACAACATGACTGCCATGTACTACATACAGAAGCAGGGAGGAACACACTCTCCACAGTTGTCTCATCTGGCTCAGAGCATGTGGAAGTGGGCCATTCAGAGGAACATATTCCTCATGGCGGAACACCTCCCCGGCAAGGACAACCAGATGGCGGATCTGCTCAGCAGACACAGCCACCAGATGCACGAGTGGGAGTTACACCCATCAGTACTCCAACCGTACTTCCAGCAGTGGGGTCATCCAGAGATAGACCTATTCGCCACAAGGGAAAACGCAAAATGCCAAAGCTTTGCCGCCAGGTTCCCACATCCACAGTCGCAGGGCAATGCGATATGGATGAATTGGTCCGGCAGATTTGCGTACGCTTTTCCCCCAGCGCCGCTGATACCGCTGGTGGCACGCAAACTGCGACAGCACTCACTGACACTCATCCTAGTTGCTCCAACATGGGCATGCCAGCCATGGTACACCACCTTTCTGTAACTTTCCGTGGTGCCGCATCAAAGGCTGCGGATCAAACCCGCGCTTTTGACGCAGAACCATGGAGAAATTCAACACCCAGATCCGCAACAGCTGAACCTGGCAATCTGGCTCCTGAAATCCTAGAGTTTGGCTACCTAAACCTGCCACCTGACCGTATGGATATCATCAAGGAGGCCAGGAGACCCACTACCAGAGCTTGCTATGCAGCTAAATGGAAGAGGTTTGTCATTTATTGCAACAACAATGACATTAACCCGCTAGACGCATCTATTCAGAACATAATCTGCTATCTATTACACCTATACCGATGCAATCTGGCATACACCTCAATACGTGTCCATTTAACCGCAATAGCAGCGTATCTCCAAAACAGGCAGCACCTCTCTTTATTCAGAGTGCCTGCCATCAAAGCCTTCTTGGAAGGACTTAAACGGGTGATTCCCCCAAGGCACCCCCCAGCACCGGTGTGGAACCTCAACTTGGTCCTCACCAGACTAATGGGTCCACCCTTTGAACCTCTCCATTCTTGTGAGATTCAATTCCTTACCTGGAAAGTGGCTTTCCTGGTTGCCATCACTTCCTTAAGAACAGTTAGTGAACTCCAGGCACTAACCATTCAAGAGCCATTTATACAAGTTCACGCAAACCGGGTCGTACTGCGTACCAACCCCAAATTCATGCCTAAAGTAATATCGCAGTTCCACATGAACCAAACCATCGAACTGCCTGTTTTCTTTCAAAACCCACAAAATGTCACTGAGAGGATGCTCCACACACTAGATGTAAAGAGGGCCCTCATGTACTATATTGACAGAACTAAAAACTTTAGGAAGACTAAACAACTCTTTGTTGCCTTCTCTCCACAACACAAAGGCAACACCATTTCCAAAGCAGGTATAGCCAGATGGATCGTTAAATGTATCCAAATTTGTTATCAAAAAGCTAAACGCACATTGATTCCACCACGAGCCCACTCAACATGGAAGTTAGGGGCCTCCATGGCTTTCCTGGGAAACATTCCTTTAAAAGAAATATGTAGAGCAGCCACATGGTCCACTATACATACATTTACAAAACACTACTGTGTAGATGTACACTCAAAACAGCAGGCAGCTGTAGGACAGGCTGTTCTCAAAACTCTTTTTCAGACTGCTGCAGCTGGCACGGGTAGCCGCCGCTAATAGGAGGTACTGCTGTGTATTCTATGCACAGATATGAATTCAGCAGCCCACATGCCTCGAACTGAATATGCTACTTACCAGTATGCATCTGTTCTTGGCATGTAGGGCTGCTGACATTCATTTCGCCCACCCTCCTCCCCGGCGCCTGTCGCAGCTGCAGCTCTCAGAATTACTGTATAGCATGGTCATCACTTCCTGTATCTACTCCATCACTGCCACAATGGCGAAAAACAATCTGGGGATGGAGAGGATGCCCATGCGCACTGTGGTCCAGGGGAGGAGTCACCCATCTCAGGATACTTCGAAGACTCTTCCAGGACAACAATGTGCAATCATCCGGACCCAACACTAGGCGGCGATCTATGCACAGATATGAATGTCAGCAGCCCTACATGCCAAGAACAGATGCATACTGGTAAGTAGCATATTCATTTTGGGAGTAGTGATGAAATGTTCAGCCTTCATTTTTGCCACAGTAAGTTTATATGGTAGAACCGGAACTGTAATCAATAAAACACAGATACAGGGGCTGTTTTAAAACAAGTGCACTGTCTATCAGCAGTGAGAGGATTGAGATGTTGGTAGTAGTCCTCATATTATTACAGAAGCCTGTTTGGTTTAGCTAGATTGCTGAAGTTTCTGAGGCCCAGGATGTTAGTTCATGTAGGAGTAATCCTGCATAATATTTGGCTTCGTTATCCGATAAAGCTATAATTTTTGGGGTTATTTCTATTGCCTTTTTTGTAAATGGGAGAGATGATTGAGCCCCTCCATGATGATGGTATCATCGATGTTCGCATGATTGTTTTGAAAAGTTGGTTTTAATGCTGAAGCCCAGTATTTTGGGTCTTGTTTGAACAATATGGGCGGGATCCCATTTGGTCCTGGAGCTCTCTCGTGCCTACCTTTTGGAAATTCATTTGCAAATTTGTGTGGTGGGGGTTGTGAAGGGCTGTTCCAGTATTGTAATACAAGCCATCTGAGATGTTAATACTTCCCATTCGGGCGAGAGGTTGTCAGTGCAGGATTGAGTTTCTTGGGCTTCTGTTGATGCCTAGATTTAACGGGTTGGCGAGAGTGTTGACCTTTTGCCAAAATTGCGAGCTGTTATCATTTTTAATGTCGTGCAAGAATTTAGCCCAGAGTGCCTAGTCAGCATATTTTTTGAGGCGCCAAATTAGTTTCCTGCACTTAGCTTTCAATTGCCTCAGTTCTTGAAAGGCCTTAAGGTTTTTCTGTATATTATTTCCAGTGTTGGAGTAGGGGCATTTATTTTGAGAGTAAGCTGATCTCTTGTTTAGATGTTTTCCCTTTTTTACCCCATATTTATTTCCTAGGATTTTTGTAAATGCCTCCCTATTCTGTCAGACTCTGCGGCTTATGCTTCTTCCACAAGTTGTTTTGCGAAGGACAGGAGGCCTTCTGGGTCATCTGTTTTGCATTCTATTCTCTTCTTATTATATGTATATTCCAGGCCATGTTAGTTTACTGACAGAGATTGGGGCGTTGATTATGCTTCTATTGTAATTTCTTGTGGTAAATGATCGCTGTAGTCTGAGGTTCCGATATGGTAAAGCATTACTTTTGGGAACATACAGCGGGAGGTAAATGTATATTCTATTGTGCTTACTTCTGCATTTTGAAACGTTGCCGTCTGTGGGCGGTCTCCTGGAAATCTTCCATTTAATGCTCAAAAGCCCAGCTGCTCCAGGGTCGCTAGAAGCATTTGAGCTATTTTCGTGTTTTCCACCTGAGTTGTTGTCCTGTCAGCTGTGTTCCTGAACATATTTAAATTGAAGTCCCCAGTGATGATCAAGCTGTTTGTTTGCTCTTCCGTTAAAATTTTCTCTAGTTCCTCCTTCAGCTGCTGGTTGCTTTTAGTTCTGTCGCGTGGGTGTAAATAGAGGTTTATAAGGATTATCTGCTCATTTTTAACCTCTCCCTGTAAGGTGATTCTAAGGTGATTCTAAGGACTTGCATGGCATTTGGAGGTGATAAACTGTGCGTAATAGGCTCCATTGCGTAAATGGTCTTTCATAGAGCTGTATGTGGCAACTGTGCTTTTGGTTATATTAGTCCTGTAAGTCCCCTAGTCTTTGCTCTTGGTACTTTTGCTACGGGCTCCTTGCAGCAGCGAGTATAAACGTATACTCGATCCAACCTGCCCGGGTTCTTTTTGATTTTCTAAAATGGCGGTTCAGGGTTCCGGGTATCTTGGTTGGATGAATGGTCGGAGCTTAATACCGCAGGCGTTAAATTTTGTGTGTTCTTTTAAAACGTTATCGGCTACGTCTGGCGTGGCCCAAACTGTTTTAGTTGCTTCCACTCCCGGTTGTTCTGGAGATTCCACAAATTCAGTTGACCCTAGGTAATTGTTTTTTAGGTTTAAGCTACTGATGGACTTTAGTAGGCGTAAAATGTTTCCCCTATTTAGTAAGTCGACCCGTCCCTTTGATTTGTACTACGGATGGAACACAATTGTTGTAGAGTCCAGAGGCGCTGTTTGGTCTATAGGCGAATCCTGTTTGACTATTAGTTTATCTGCGGACTCAGGATATTCACTTGTTGTTATTTCGGTACCGTACGTGCACCTTCCACATGTCGGATATGCCTCGGTGCGGAAGTCTATTATAGTTGAACCCCCTTGTGTGCATCTTCTTGCATTCCAGTAATCGCTCTTAGTCAGCACCACTGCTTGTGGATGTATTAGGGGAGATGCTTTATTTTGCCTCTGTCCCCTCTTTCCGAGTCGGGCATTGTAAGAAAGTGGGTGTTCGAGGCATATGAGCTGCAGATCACACACTTAGGATAAGATTGCCATCTGGTGTTGGGCTCGGATGATTGCAGGTTGTTGTTGTCTTCGGAAGAAGCCTTTTGGTCACGAGATAGGGGACTCCTCCTCTGGACAACAGTGCGCATGGGCATCCACTCCATCCTCAGATTGTTTTTTTCCGCTGTGTCGGATGAACTTTTCCACTCAGGCTGAAAACTTCTGAAATCCAGCTTTCGAAAACAACAACCTTTACAACTCGACGTCGAAATACTATCGGACCGGTTCCGGATACGGCTCATGGAAAGGACACCTTTTAAAAAATGCCCCCAATGTGGAGCAAAGTTCCCCCACAGTGACCACCACGAGGTCTGCAACCTGTGCCTCTCGCCGGAACATAACTAATCCAACTGTCCAGCCTGCGCCGCATTCCGTTCCAAGAAAACCATCCGGGACCGAAGAGCTCGACGCCATATCATGGCCAGACCAGCTCCAGAACCAGAGGACATCTTGGCCCAGGATGTCCCGGGAAGACGACTCCGAAGACCTCCAAATCGTATCCGAAGCGGACGATTCTGATGACCTCATCACTCCGGGGCAACAAATGAGTTCCAGTGCCCCTACCCCAATCCCCCCAAAAAAGACATTGGTCAAGACTCCGCCAGCTGGCCCCAGTCGCGACCGAAAATAGTATTCAGAAGCCCTGCCCTCGGGCCCGGCTCCGAAGAAATATAAGCCTGCAGGTTGCTCGGGCTCGAGCAAACCTCATGTTTTGCAGCGTGAATCTTTCTTGATTCACTATGCTGTGCATTATTCCGCGATCTTGTGGTTGGGTCCGGATTCGTAGTCTTTTCATTGTTTTTTTTTTTTTTTGTGTCCCCATGTGGGCGGCGACGACCCACCATTTGGTGCACCTCCCGTGACGTCGTCGTGCCTCCTGCGGAAGTCCCACCTTTGGGGCGCCATCTTCAGATTCTTTTTTCCGCCGTTGGGTCTGGATCGTCATCGGGAAGCTCCAGAATTACAATCGAAGCAAGAAGAAAGAAAAGCGAGTTTCGTCGATAACTACTACGAAGATATCACAGGAAAGGAATAGATTACATCAGGAGCACGAAGAAAGGAAGTTTTGCGCCTTTTTCTTCGACGCCCTTGGAGAATGCGCACTCAGAGGCCCTGAGCGCAATGGACAGGACGCCATTCAAGTTCTGCCCTAACTGCCACCACAAGTTCGCGCAGAAGGACTAGCATCCGGTCTGCAACCTCTGCCTACCGGTCGACCATCAGAGTAAGGACTGCAACGCCTGCTCAGCCTTCGCACCGAAGACGCTCCGGGTGAGAGATCGGCAGAGAAGAGCCAACGCCAACATGGATGGCAAGGGTAAGGCCCCGTCGCTCTACGATCTGGGCCTATCCACGGACGATGAGGACGTCGCCGAGGGACCCGAAAACTTCACGGTCGTAAAGACCGACAAGAAAAATGAAGACGAGGTAAGAGAATCGTCGAGCTCAAAACAGAAAATACCTCGAAAACCCGAGGGTGACTCAAGAAAATCAAAGTCCACGAAGGGAGCCCCGGCGCCGAAAAGTTCGACCAAGGGGGGAACCATGGACAAGAGGCCGAGCGGATCCTTTGAAAAGGACTCCCTGGTGCCGAAAGACGCCGAAAGGCAAGGATCGTCGAAGTTGACCCATGAGACGGGACGCTCGACGCAGAAAGAGCGGTCGACGCAAGTTCCGTCAAAGGCCCGCGGTCGACGCCGAAAGCATCTCCGAGATGGAGAAAAAGAAGAGGCGGCTCGAGGCCGAAATGGATAACCTCCTTCAAAGGAAGAAGGAGTTCGACGCCAAGATGAAGGAATTCAAGATTCCAACGGCTCCACTGACCAACGTCGTCGAAATCGAGGACGAATTAGACACCGAGGGGCTGACAGATCTCGAAGAGGAAGACGAGACCTATTATGAAGGTGAAGCCGAGGAAGAAGACCAGCAGTCGTTCTACAGCTCGGCGCCATCTACCAGCCACGACATCGAATGGCAGGATCTCGACACCGAAAACCCGGAGGAGCCCGTGGACACGTACCCTTCGAGGCCTTCGCCACCCGACGACATCGGGGTGTACAATATGGTGGTCAGGAGCGCAGCGACAGCCTTCGGCGTCAAACTCGACGAAGAGAGGCCGAAAGCAGACTTCCTCCTCGAGACCCTGCTCCCCATCCAGACGAGGAGCCAATTCCTCCCCATGCTACAAAGTGTGATGAATCAGGGGAGAGAAGCCTTCAAGGAACCAGCGACCTGCCGTTCGATCACGCCCAGGAGGGAGAAGAAGTATAAGCACTCTTCTCTTGACCCCCCTTACATCAAGGGTAGCATCACCGCCGACTCCATCATAGCTTCCACGGCCAGGAGAAGGGCCAACGTACCAGCAACTTCGGGGCCACCACCTGATAAAGAAAGCAGGAGGATAGACCTCACAGGAAGAAAGGTCGAGAGGAACGCCGCAATGCACTGGCGCATGGCGAATTCCAATGCACTTCTCAATAGGCACCAGTACCAGCACTGGGACGAGATGGGGGAGCTAGTAAAGCACCTCCCCGAAGAATACCGCCAGAGAGCCTCGCACCTGGTAGACTAAGGTAAAAACATCGCCAACTCTTGTATAAAGACGGCGTTGGACGGGGCAGAGACTTCAGCAAGACTAATGGCCATAGGGGTCACCGAGAGAAGGCATGCATGGCTAAGAATCTCGGGATTCAAACCGGAGGTGCATAACAACATCCTTAGCACCCCCTTCAACGGAGAGACACTGTTCGGAGCAACGGTAGACGAGAAACTCACCCAGCTAAAAAAAGAAAACGAAACGGCGAGGTCCATGGGGGCCCTACAGCTGAGGGGAATGAGGCGAGGCAATCCCTCGAGGAGACCCTACGGTAGGGGAGGAAGCCAGCAGGGGGCGTCGCACCAGACGTTCCAGCAGGGTCAGCAGGGTGATAGTCACGGACAACAAGGTCAACAGAAGCAAAACTGGCAGTACCAACCTCGGGGCCAGTCCTTTCGCGGCAGAGGGAACGGACGTGGCCAGAGGAGGAGAGGGGGTGACCAGCCCTCATCAAAGTGACTCAGCACGCAAGAGGACGCCTACCCTCGACATGCCCCCAAGGGTGAGGCGCAGTACAGTAACATCAGGGGGGAGAGAAGATTCAAAAGCCTACGAGCATACAACACCAGTAGGCGGAAGACTGAGGTTATACCTTCAGGAGTGGCGGCGTATAACCACAGACAAGTGGATACTGAACGTCATGCAGTACGGATACTGTGTGGATTTGGAGAAAAGACCTCCAAACAGAAGACCAAAGGGAAGGCCGAGATCGGCTCAAGAACTGGCCCTACTCAGAGAAGAAACACGGAAACTTCTAGAAAAGAGAGCCATAGAGGCAGTGCCGTTCAGAGAACGCAACAAGGGGGTCTACTCAAACTACTTCGTGGTCCCGAAAGTAGACGGAAACCTCAGACCCATCCTGGACCTGCTTTACCTAAACAAGTTCATCAGAACGCAGAAGTTCAAAATGACTTCGCTGCAGGAGGTACTGCCCCAAATAAGAGACGGGGACTTCATGGTCACCGTGGACCTCAAGGATGCCTACCTGCACATCCCAATAAACAGAAGACACAAGGGCCTTCTAAGGTTCAACATCGACCAGGAACACTACCAGTTCACAACCCTGGCCTTCGGATTAAAATCGGCGCCAAGGGTTTTTACAAAATGCCTGTCGGCGGTCGCGGCCCACCTACGAAAGCATGGGATCCATGTCTACCCCTACTTAGACGACTGGCTGGTCAAGGCAAACTCACGCGAGAAGTGCGAGAGGCACGCAAAACGCATAACAGACACTCTGACGAACCTGGGGTTCTCGATTCACTGGGGGAAGTCATCGCTGGAACCGGAGCAGGTGAAGATTTTCCTGGGGGCAAAAATCAACTCCCTGAACAGCACAGTGGTGCCCAGCGACAGGAGGACAGATGCCCTACTGAAGGAGACGCGGCTCTACCAGAAGGGGCGAGCTCTGACAGTGAGGTCAGTGAGCAAGATGATGGGGATGATGGCGTCGTGTATCCAGCTGGTGCAGAATGTACGCCTGCACATGAGACCATTCCAGGAATGGCTACAACAGCAATGGTCACAAGCAAACGGAAGTTGGGAGGATCTAGTGGTTGTTACGCACGCAGTGCAGGAGGAGATGACTTGGTGGAACAGAGACAACATGACAGCAGGGAAAAGCCTGACACCACCAAACCCAACAATGACCATTACCACGGACGCATCGCAAAAGGGATGGGGAGCGCACATGGACAACCTCAGAGTGAGGGGTCTGTGGGCTCCAGCAGATGCGCTACGCCATATCAATTACCTCGAATTGAAAACCATCCTGCTAGCCCTGAAGGCATTCCAGAGGCACCTGTACAACCAGAGGGTGTTGGTTCAAACAGACAACACCACGGCAATGTTCTACATCAACAAGCAGGGGGGGACACAGTCCTTCCCTCTCTCCTCTCTGGCACAGGAGATTTGGAGATGGGCTATACCTCTCAGGATAGATCTACTGGCAATTCACCTTCCAGGGAAGGACAATGTGGAGGCAGACTGGCTAAGCAGGCAGACCTCGGCATCACACGAGTGGGAGCTCAATGGCCAGGAAACGGAGAAGCTTTTCCAGAGATGGGGAATCCCACAATAGACCTGTTTGCAAGACGCCAAAATGCAAAATGCCAAAGCTTCGCGTCCAGGCAACCAGATCAGCAATCCCAAGGAAATGCCCTATGGATAAGTTGGTCGAGGACATTTGCCTACGCCTTTCCACCGATACCCCTGTTGCACAGAGTGCTCGACAAGTGCAGAACCAGCAACATGACTCTGATCCTAGTGGCTCCGCAGTGGGCAAGGCAGACATGGTTCTCACAAATTCAAGAAATGGCACAGGGCAATCCCCACAGGTTCGAGAGAAGAAGGGACCTGCTCTCCATGCAAAACGGAGAGGTCCTACATCCGGAGCCAGAGAGCCTCAACCTGGCGGCATGGCTCCTGAAGACCTAGAGTTCGCTCACCTTAAATTGCCTCCTAGCACTATGCGGGTGCTGCGGGTAGGCAAGGAAACCAACTACACGAAAATGCTACAGCACCAAATGGCAGAGATTTACTGTGTGGTGCAGGAAGAAGGGCCTGCAAAACAGAATGACTAGAGACTCAACAGTACTGAGGTACCTCACACACCTTCTAAAGAGTAACCTCTGCTTGAGCTCCCTAAGGGTACACCTAGCGGCGATCGTAGCCTACACCAGAGGTGAGAAGGGTGGAAGTTTCTTCACTTCGCAGGTTGTGAGGAGATTCATGGAAGGAGCCAAAAGAATTGCCCCTCCTAAACGGTTGCCGCCGCCGGCATGGAATCTCAACGTGGTACTGACTGAGCTCATGAAGGCACCGTTTGAACCCATTCACAAGGCCACGCTGCAAATGTTGACTATGAAAACGGCCTTTCTTGTGGCCATAACCTCACTACGCAGGTTGAGCGAGCTTCAAGCGCTAACGCTTCAGGAACCCTACATTCAGATTCACAAGGACAGGATAGTCCTGAGAACAGACCCACACTTCATGCCCAAGGTGGTGTCGGCGTTCCACATGAACCAGAGTATCCAGATACCGAGTTTCTTCCAAAACCCGACTTCAAACGCAGAAAGGGCTCTGCACACCCTCGACGCTAGAAGAGCGGTGATGCACTACATTGAGAGAACGAAGGAACTCAGGAAATCAAAGCAGTTGTTTGTGTCCTTTGCTACTAGCTTCATGGGTAGACCAGTGACTAAGGGCACCATCGCTAGATGGATTGCACTCACTATTCAATTCTGCCACAAACAGGCTGGACAGGAGCTAGCAGAGGGACCTCAGGCTCACTCCACAAGGAAGAAGGGGGCCACCGTTGCCTTCCTGGCGAACACGCCCATTCAGGACATATGTCTAGCGGCAACTTGGGCATCTGTGCACACGTTCACGAAACACTACTGCGTGGACATTCAGATGAACAAGGAAGCACAGGTCGGACAGAAGGTGCTTCAACACATTTTCAACGACCAACGCTCATCTACCACCCAGCCGCCACAAAATTAGGAAAACCGCTACAAAGTCTATGCACAGCATAGTGAATCCAGAAAGATTCACGCTGCAAAACGAATAGTTTCTTACCTGTCGGTGTAGTTTTGCAGCTTGAAGTTCTTTCTGGATTCACTAGCGAACCCACCCACCTCCGCCAGGAAGATGAGGCTGGAGGAAGAGGGGGTAAAATGGAAAAAATCAGAAGGAATGAAAACGTACAGAAAAATGAACATGAAGGACTAATCAATCGCCTAGGGTTAAAAAAAAATTTTTAAAAAAAGGGCAAAAAGAACCCGAAGATGGCGCCCCAAAGGTGGGACTTCCGCAGGAAGCACGACGACGTCACGGGAGGTGCACCAAATGGTGGGTTGTCTCCGCCCACCTGGGCTACAAAAAACAACAAAGAAAAGACTACGAATCCGGACCCAACCACAAGATCGCGGAATAATGCACAGCATAGTGAATCCAGAAAGAACTTCAAGCTGCAAAACTACACCGACAGGTAAGAAACTATTCGTTTTCTTCCATAGGAAACCATTGACTTTTTCTGTGAAATTTCTTCTAAGTTTCGATTTTACAAACGTACACATATTCGTAAAAAATCGCCTGTATAATCTAAACTCATTCTATCAACGGCTTACAGGTGGTATCCTAGTGCTGGATCCGGGATCCAACACTGAACCCGAGAAAGTAACCATAACCCCACTTACCTGCTAAGTGAATTTCCTCCCATAGGATAACATTGATAATTTGATTAGAAAAAGTTTCGAAGTGTCAACATTTAAAATGGCAAAATATTGCTTAAAAATTACAACAGTAACTAAAACGTATTTACTTGTTTCCAAGAATCGTCCCAGGACTGAATCTAGGATCCAGTCCTGGAGTTAGAAAAGTAATCTTGAAAGTAATCAATTGCATTTAACTTAAAATTCCCATTGAGCTCAATATATTATTGTTTGAAATTGTGTTGCCTATTGCAACAAACTGTAACTACTGCATTCAAAAGTCAATTGCCTATTGCAAAGTATTTAACTAAAGCATGAAGTATATTTTGATACCTATTGTTGGTTCTAAAATAAAACAACCATATATTTTTATATACAAACCATTGGCCTAGAGTTCAGTTATTGAGTGTGTGAGACCCTTTGCTGACTGGGTGTGTACAACAAATGCTACCTTTAGCCTCTGCCAAACCTCTGGGGACTGTGGACTCTGTGTACACTGTACCTATTTGGGAACAGTATATACAGAGCCACTCTCCTACAATGGAGAAGACACCGTTCACATTTTTCCAGAACTGTCACCACAAGTACGCACACAAGGATCAGCACCCATTCTGTAATCTGTGCCTGCTGCTGGATCATCAGTGTGCTGACTGCAACGCCTGCTCAGTCTTCATCCCGAAGACTTTGAGAGTGAGAGAAAGACAGACGTGCCAATCACAACATGCAGGGCTAAAGACTTCCGCCTTCGTTGTGAGACCTAGGCTTCTCCAGTGAAGAGGAAGATGATGTCGGCGAAGGACCAGAGGGTGACGAGGGAAGAGATATTTTGGTTGTGGAGGTCGAAAAGACTTCGAAAGAGGTAGGGGAGTCTTCGACCCTGAAAAAACCTGAAGAGTCTCGAAAAACGGGCTCAAAACTAACCAAGGGAGCCCCGGCCCCGAAAGTTTCAATGCCCGCTACGGCACCCAAACCAAAACACACCGTAGGATCTTTCGATAAGGACTCTGAAACGGCACAGGTCCTTAAAAGGGCGAAGACGTTGAAAGACGCTCGGCAAAAGGACACTTGGACGTCAAAGAGACACAAGCAACCCTAGATGACCGCTTCGACGTCGACAGCCGAAAAACGAAAGGCAGAAGATCTCGCTGCTGAGGTAGAAAGGAAGAGTAAAAGGCTCAAAGCCGATTTGGCAAATATACTACAACGAAAGAGACTTCGATGAAATCTTGAAGTAATTCAAGATACCGCCGAAAAGATAGGATACAGGAGGGAAGACGGTCGTCGAGGACATAATTCAACTGACCACCCCTGAGCCAGTCGAGGAAGAACAACAAGAACAGTTATCATTCATCTATGGGGATGACAACGACGAAGATGATCAAACGTATGCAGAATCGGCCACCTCGGAGAATCAAGACCTCCAATGGCAAGATCTCGACGCCGAATCACCGGAGGAGGCTGTGGAGACATTTCCTCCCAGGTCTTCACCTCCAGATGACATTGTCATGTATAATCAAGTGGTTGAGAAGGCAGCAGACACATATGGGGTGCCTCTGGAGGTGGAAAAACCAGTCATGTTTTTTATTAGAGACACTAATGCCTACGCAATAGAGAAACCAATTTCTCCCAATGCTACCAAGTGTACTAGACCAGGGAAAAGAGGCATTCAAGGAGCCAGCTGTAGTCAAGGCTTTAACTCCAAAGCTGAAAAGTACAAACACTCTTCTAAAGACCCTTTATAAATCTGGGGATCGGTGTCAGCTGACTCCATTATTACATTAACGGCAAGGAAAAAAGCTGGGATGGACCTGGTAGAAAGAAAAGTGGAGAGGAGTGCATCGAATCAAGGGCGCATAGCCAATTCAAATGCACTATTGAACCGACACGCCTACCAACATTGGGAAGAAGTAAGAGAGCTACTGAAACACCTTTCCTGACCAGTTCCAAAAGCGAGCTACCCATCTGGTAGAGGAAGGTGATAAAATCGCAAATACATGCTTAAAATCTGCTTTAGATGCTGCCGAAACATCCTGCAGACAAATAATGATTGGAATCACAGAAAGGAGAAACGCATGGCTTCGAATTTCTGGATTCAAACCTGAAGTTCAAAGCAACATCATCAACTCACCATTCAATGAGAAACTCAATCAATTGAATAAAGACAATGAAACTGCGAGGTCCATGGGGTGCTCTAGTTCAGGGGCCTAAGAAGAACACCACCATCAAGGAGACCAGCAGGTAGAGGTACGCAACAACCAACTACCTATCATCAGGGTTTCCAGCAAACACACCTAACAGGTAACCAGGGTACACAGCAGGGACAAAAGCAAAGCTGGCAGTACCAAGACAGAGCATCCTTTCGTGGCAGAGGACAGCCACAAAGGGGAAGATAGCAAACCTCAACAAATTGATTTCAAGCACCAGACAGTACACTCAGCAACACTGAGAGTACACAAAGACGCACATTTACAGTTCCTCCAAAATACCACCCCAGTAGGAGGCAGACTGCAATTTTACCATAAAAAATTTAGGGAAATAACCACAGACAAGTGGATTTTGAACATAATACAGTATGGATACTGCATAGACCTAAGCAAACAACCTCCAGACAAAGCAAAGGAGACATTCCAAAGAACTATCTCACCTAGTCAGAGGTGCAAGAATTAAAGGAAAAACATGCGATAGAGCACGTACCGCACAGAGAGAAGAACAAAGGAGTATATTCAACATACTTCCTAATTCCAAAGGTGGTCGAAACATTAAGGCCAATATTTGACCTAAGGTTTCCAAACAAATTCATATAGATTCAAAATGACTACCGTCCAGGAAGTGCTACCTCAGGTGCAAACAGGAGACTACATGGCAACATTAAACTTAAGGATGCGTACCTGCACATCACAATGAACAAAAGACACACAAGACTATTAAGATTTATCATGGACAACAAACACTACCAATTCAAAGTTCTAGCTTTCGGCCTAAAATCAGCACCTAGGGTGTTCACAAAGTGCCTGCAGCAGTAGCAGCACATCTCAGAAGACAAGGAATTCATGGTTACCCCTACTTAGACGACTGGTTATTAAGGGCAAACTCATACAGCCTATGCAAACAGCATATACAACAAGTGGTAGAGACACTTGTTCAGCTGGGTTTCTCCATACATTGTGAAAAATCCTCAATGGAACCAGAACACAAGAAGGTGTTTTTGGGCGCAGAGAAACACTGTGAACGCATTCCCCAGCTAGAAAAGAATACCAGCACTATTGAAGGAGACTCATCTGTACCAGAAGGGGCATCATCTGACAGTGAGGACCATGGGGAAATTACTAGGAATGATTGCATCATGCATTCATTTAGTTCCCATATTCGTCTGCACATGAGACCGTTTTAAGAATGGCTCCAAACACAATGGTCACAAGCTACTGGGAGTTGGGTGGATCTAGTGGTTGTCACAAACAGAGTTCATCAGGAGATGGCATGGTGGAACAAAGCAAACGTAGCACATTGGAGAGTTTTTACAACTCCGACAATGACCATAACAGATGCGTCCCTAGTGGAATAGGTAGCCCACATGGACAATCTCAAAGTAAGTGGATTGTGGACACCACAGGATGCGGTGACACACATCAATGTCTTGGAACTAAAAACTGTGTTGTTCGCCTTAAAAGCCTTTCAGAAGCAGCTATACTGAAAAAGGGTCTTGACCTTGAGGGGCACCAATACTCTATACCGATATTTAATGCGCATAGAAAGTGATGTGCTACCAATTAGACCACTGCTACCATTTGTAAATATTATACAGAAAAAGGGTGTTGGTACAAACGGACAACATTACAACTGTTTTACATAAACAAGGAGGGACTCACTCTGTCGCACTTTCAACGCTAGCACAACAGATTTGGAGATGTGCAATTCCAAGGGAAATAGACATCTTAGCGATACACCTGCCAGGGAAGGACAATCTAGAAGCGGACATGCTGAGCAGACAAACCGCATCCCACGAGTGGGAACTGAACCAAACAGAAGTGCAAACACTTTTCAAAAAATGGGGAACACCACAAATAGACCTATTTGCAACACCCCAGAATGCAAAATGCCATAATTTCTCATCCAGGCAACCCTGCAAGCAGTCCCTAGGGAATGCGCTATGGATAGACTGGTCAGGGACATTTGCATACGCTTTTCCCCCAATACCATTGCTGAACAGAGTAATCCGCAAATGCAGAACCAGCAAGATGACAATGATTCTCATAGCTCCACAGTGGGCCAGACAAACATGGTTCTCAGGTCTAATGGAAATCTCAGAAGTAACATTGCACAAACTTCCAAACTTGCACAATGGGTGTTCTAAGAAAAGCTAGGAAACCAACAACAAGAATTTGTTATACAGAAAAATGGAAGAGGTACACGCAATTGTGTCGTCAAAGGTGTCTTTCAAGTAAGATTACAAATGAAAAAACAGTGCTAAAATATTTTACACATTTACTACAAAGTAAATTACGTTTTGCATCACTGAAAGTACATTTAGCTGCAATAGTAGCATATACAAAAGGGGAAACAGGGGAAAGCTTCTGAACCTCACATGTGGTCAAAAGGTTCCTAGAGGGTGCAAAGAGGATTTCACCACCCAAAATGGTGCCAGCACTGGCTTGGAATCTGAACATAGTTCTAGCAAATGATGAGAGCACCTTTTGAACCATTACACAAAGCAACGCTACAAATGCTTACAATAAAGACGTCATTTTTAGTGGCAATCACATCCTTACGTAGAGTTAATGAACTGCAGGCACTGACATTACACAAAGCCTACTTCCAGATACATAGTAACAAAATTGGCATGAGGACAGATCCACAATTCATGCCAAAGGTGGTGTCAAAATTCCACATAAACCAAAGTATACAAATACCAAGTTTCTATCAAGACCCTAAAGACTAAGCGGAAAGAGCTTTGCACACACTTGACGCAAGAAGAACGGTCATGTACTACGTGGAAAAGACTAAAGAATGCAGAAAGACAAAATAGCTATTTGTATCCTTTGCAAAAAGTTTTCTGGGAAGACCAGTAACCAAGAGCACAATTGCAAGATGGATAGCACAAGGCATACAATTGTGCCACACACAAGCAGGACAGACTTTACAAGGGGCGCAACGAGCGCATTCAACAAGGAAGAAAGGAGCAACTATTGCCTTTCTCACTCCAATCCGGGACATTTGCATGGCAGCAACATGGTCTACGATACACGCATTCACCAAACATTACTGTGTGGACATTCAAATGAACAAGAAGGCACAAGTAGGACAAATGGTCTTAAAGCATGTATTTACAAACCAAAGTTCATCTTCTACCCAGCCGCCACAAGACTAGCAAACCGCTACAAGGTCTATGCACGGCATAGTGAATCCAGAAAGATTCACGCTGCAAAACAAATATTTTCGTACCTGTCGGTGTAGTTTTGCTGCTTGAACGTTCTGGATTCACTAGCGAACCCACCCTCCTCCGCCAAG
Source organism: Triturus cristatus (assembly GCF_964204655.1). NCBI lineage: Eukaryota > Metazoa > Chordata > Amphibia > Caudata > Salamandridae > Triturus > Triturus cristatus. Next base: position 431,566,426 of record NC_140593.1, read on the forward strand.
GAAGTGAACTATAAGAAGGAAAGATGAAAAGAGGGATAGCAAATAAAGAGAAAAAAATAAAACGAAGATGGCTACCAAAGGTGGGAGCTTCCGGAGGAAGCCCGTCTACGTCGCAGAAGGACACCAAATGGTACTACGTCGCAGACGCCCACCAACAAAAAAAAAAACCGAAATACTACAATTCCGAACCCAACGACTAGATGGTGGAATAATGCACAGCATAGTGAATCCAGAAAGTTCTTCAAGCTGCAAAACTACACCGACAGGTAAACTATTCATTCTTTCTATTGAGGTGGATGTTTTACGAAACATATGTTTGTTTCAGGCCTATGGCCATTTTACATTATATACTGTTTGTTATATATATTTTACACTGTATACTGCTATTTTAATGTTCTGGGGATTCTCAGCCTGTACATGGGGAATGATTCAAGCAGGAGTATATAAGATGCCAATATTGGCGAACTGGAGACAGTTAGTTGGTTACAGGTAACCAACTAATTTCTTCTTGGGTATGTTCTGCTGCATCACGTCCAATGAGGCAACTGAAAGAATGAGTAGCAGGAGCTCTTGCCCAGAGTAACTAAGAACAGGGAGGTTTTTTTAATTGTTTTTTTTTTGGTTAGAGAGAAGTGCAAGGAAGCAGAGCTAATAGAATTGAAATTGCGACTTGTGGTATTATCCTAAAAATGGATAATGCTGGTCAACAGATACTTCCTGTATTGTAGAAATGTATTGTATAAATGCCAGTATTACCTACAGATATCCAGGACACTACCATGAGCTCCTCCTTCATAGCTTCTCCCGCAAATTTGATGGGCCACTGAAAGACTGTCCCGAGGTTGTGGTGATAAAAAAAATGTTAGTAAAAATGTAGTTATCTAAATTGAAGACTTAGACCATCTTCTTGTACTCCTGTATCGTGACCCTTGCCATTATCATCCACGGTTATCACTGCCATCTAGTTCCAGGACTAGAGTGTTTACTCAGCTATTAATGTACAGTTTGCGGCCTAGTATGGTGCACATATAAGTGCATTATGGTGTGAGAAACCGTTTCTGTTCGTTGTGCACTTTAACTATTTTCTTTCTCTGTGGAATAGCGGGATTTGAAAGCTGCTTCTGAAATATCCTGAAAATAATTTTTTGCGAGCTTGGCTCTGAAACATTGTCTTTTGATAATGAAAAAGAACCTATGTGCTCAGAGTAACCAGTTTAAATTTTTTTTAAAATTTTATCCTTTTTAGGATGATAGTCTTGCATTAAGTCAATCCTATCTTATTTGATTGTATAACTGGCGGTGTGAAGGGTATGCCCAGACGTGGGTCCCGTGCTCTCCATGCCACTGGACTCAAGCTATCCTGGCTGAAGAGGGGTGAAACCCCGAAACCGGTCCTAGGATGCTTGTTTCCAGTCCAGGGAGGACCTGGCTTGGCAGTTCGGGCAGGACTGTTCCCATGAGGCACAGGGTCAAGAATGATTTGCATATGGCTGGGTTCAAACTGGAACGGCATAGTGAGCAAAAAAACGATGGATTTAGGCCCAGATCTCTGTCCTGGGGTGAATGTATGACAGTGTTCTGCATTCTGTCCAACTGTTTTTGCGGTTATCTCACATAAACATCGAGATCATATAGTTGTACTAGTAAGTTTCTAGGGCTTAACACTGATTTCTTGGAAAATGGTAAGTTCTGGAATAACGCAGATATCCACTTGATATTATGTTAATAGAGGTTATCCATCAACTCCATTAAAAAGGGGTCTATGTGGTAAATCTACAGGATTACCATCCATTTGCTCAAAGGTTGATCTATACACTCAAATCACACTGATGGGCTTCTCAAATGGGAGGTATTCATCTAAATATGTTGCATGCGTTTTAGAAAATAGAATCTATGATTTCAGAGATGAGCTTGCAGCAGGATAATGTTTTGAGTAAATGCCATTAAAGACTGAGCAGGACAGTAAAACGTCTAGTAAAATAATACATAGCAGTAAATATTGATGTTTAAAGGAAGATTAGTAATTCATAGCAGTATTGAAATACCAGCTGTAGCTTCAAAGAAGTTGCCCAGTTTTTGTGATTTTATTTAAATATTTGACCAAAGCAAAGTGAATGGCATACCTGTAGTACAACCCAATGAAAAATACTTTTTAAAGCAGTACGTTTTTAATAGTCAGTGGAACAGTGGTATTTATTTATAAGCAAAATTCTAAATGAAGCACTAGTTAAGTCTTTTATGTTTTATGCTTTCATATTTATTTTGCGCACTACATTACATTGTAGCATCTGCTAAGTATGATGAAAAATAATGGATAATATTGGGTCAAATAATTGTTTAAGTATCCAGTGCTTCTTCGTCTTGAGCTTAATGATAGGGAATGTAGTTCCCAAATATGTTGGTCTGTGTAAGAGTCGCCTCATCTCAGAAAAGGGAGTGGAAATTGAAGTTGTGAAGGAGCTCAGGTTATCGTTAAACTTCATATTAAGTAACCAATAGGCCTGGATTTTAGATTGTCATTCAGGTTTATTTTAAGTACAAATGATTTAACACTACAAGACCGCCAGTATTTTGATATGAATAAATTCCCCAGCTTACCCAAGGTAGGAGGTAGCTGCCTTTGTCTTTGCTTCAATTTGACCTTTTTGATTGGACTGGGATTTTGAAAATAGTTTGAAAATCTGTTTCTTCCCTGATGCTAAACTTAGATCTTGTTTTGCAAAATGGTGTAGTTGTTTGACAGTAATTAATAGTATGTGGCCTGGCTGTGCATTAAATTAAATGTATGTAAAAAGGCACACACGTGGAGTAAAGAGCTGGGTATTACTCATTGTGAAGATATCTTAAAAATATTTTGCTAACATTCTGATCTCTTTTTATGTAGTCCCATCATATGATAGTGAGGAACTGATCAGAAATCTTGTGGAGGTAGCCTGTGAAAGTGGTGACAATTGAGCTTGCTTATTAACAATATTGCACTGAACAATGTGAAGATTTTAATGCAAAAGGTTTGTGACATGGGTTAGTACTTTAGCATCTCAGCGAGTCCTTTACCGAAATAGCTTGCTGTGAAATGCAAAAGTGTCAGTGTTTGTGAAGGGCTTTGGTGTCTTAAAGACTTTGATGGTAATGTCCACATTTGGAGATTTGTATGATGCAGACCATCAAGAGACATTTAGACCGTTTGTTGTAATGACACTTGCAGGTTTGCAAGAACAAATATAACCTTCTGTAATGTGTGTATCTTCATAAAAATCACTTCTAAAACTAGCTGCCTGAACATGCATAAGCATTCTTGTCAAATTGATTTCTGGGTTTTGTTTGCAAATCATTGTAGGCTGCTACTTGGCAATTCTCTTGGTGTACTTCTTGCCACTACTGATCAGTTTCTGAACTATTTGATGAGTGTGAGTAAGAAGTGTTACCTGACTAGGGCCTATTGTTTTTTGATGTGGCTGGACAATCTGGTGACCTCAGGGCATTCAAGATAGCCCTCCAACTTATGCAAAAAACTCGTTTTTGGGAAGATTGAGTATATATGTGAAAAGGCCTGTTCTTTTTTGTGTTTCAGCCAAGGCCAGTGCTCACATATTTCTTATTTGTTAGAAATAGGAGTCCCAGTGTGATTCCCTCCATGGTAAGTTTAAAGTGTGAAAAGAACCTTGTCATAAACTTTTTGTACAGCTGATGCACTTTTCATCAGCGTTTGATATGAACCGCTTTATCCCTAAAATTAGCTCTTTGGCCAAGATGCTCTGTATACCTTCATTGGCCGTTTATACGTTTGAAAGTGTTGCCTCATGTTTCCTGCCCTGTTAGTGTTCAATCAAGTATTCCTTCGATTTGATAAATCCAAGAGCTTACTCCTTTCCTCCTTTCCCTCTTCTTCACAGAATATTAAAGGAGGTCAGGGCAGACCAGGCGGAAACCATCCTAGTAACCCCAGACTGGCCAAGAAGAGTGTGGTACGTGGACCTCATCACTATAACAGTAGCACAGTTTTGGCCCCTTCCTCTGAGGCAGAGTCTTTAATCTCAGGTAAAGTTCCGACATACCAACCTCAGTTTAAAGGCTTGGCAAGTAAAGATCTATTAGGCCAGGATTTTCTCAAAGTTTTGAGAAAACTTGGTTCTCCTTGAAGTGATAAAGTGGACTCCAAGGATTTTAAGAAAATTCTTATTACACAGAAATAGACGTTGATAAATAATTCTTTGTTTTACAAGGCCTGGCTTTAGATTCCAGGAAAGCTTAGATAAGCCATTTATATGTTGTCTTTTCATGTGGCTTTCATGGATATTGTCAGTTTACAAAGAGCTCTCCTGAACTTATCTTTTATAGATTTGATGTTCTTAAAGGTGGATTGTCAATCCACAGAAAACCAGTATTGACAGCCCATTATATGACTCTCCTCGCCGTAAATGTCCTGCTTAAGGGTCATTGCCTTGCTTACAAGGCTGAAGTTGAAAGGGTATGCCCGATGGAGATTTAATAATGGAAAACTGTTAAGTACTGTTTCATATCGATTTGCCCAAGGGCCTCACACCACATAGGTGAGATCCGTTATCACAGTTCTAGCCAAGCCAGATAATTGAGTAGAAAACGAGGGCCGCTAATACAAGATTAGGGTTCCTAGATCGTGAGGCATTCCATAGAAAGCCGACAGTAATCGGGTTCTATTACTTTGGCCAGTTTAATCTTAGCGCTAGTATCAAACAGTGGTTTAGTCTGGAAAAAAAAAATGCGCTCAGTATGGGAACACATCCATTTTCTTTTCTACATTTTGTTGATGGACTTAATCAATTGAAAGAAGTGGATTCATATATTAGTATCATATTGGTTGACAAAAGGCCTTTTCTCTTAAGACTTTATTCTAACATTGAACTTTGCATCTTCATTGATACTCAACACCAAAGAAAAACACATCTTAGGCATGATTGTGGATGGAGCAAACATATTTGTCTTTACTACGAGAATTAATTTTCCCTTGAATGGATGCCTTCTATTGGTGGTAGTAAAACCGTATTTTGTTCTGAATCTGAGTTTTTACTTAAAAGTTTTATATCTGTCTTCCCGGTGTGCTACTGAATGGGATTATTTTATCGCTTCCACTTGTTCCTTGAAATCTCATTCGTCAGACTAAAATCATGACCATCAGTTAACTGGTTGATTGCAGCTAGACTTTTAAATGATCTTCATTTGTGTACTTGTGTGGCACAGAATCGAATGTGCTGCTAATGCATCAGTATTTAAACCGAACGTTCTTTCCAGCTGCTTCGTGACTTGAGCATACACTAAATTCAACCTGGAGGGAAAGGAAAGTTGCCGGATAAGTAACTTTTTGACTACAATTCATTAAAATGTAGTTACTGAATACTTGTAATTTCTAGGCTTGCGAATAGTGTGCATGGCGGTTTCTTTTACTAGGAGAAGTATGTATTCAAAAATATACTTATTGCCATCTGTAAATCATTTAAGATCACTTAATAACCTTAGTGTATTCCCCTTACTTTAGTAGTGATTTTTCTGTCTCTAGCCCAGACGGTCAAAAAGGTTATCAGATCACATAATTGTAATGTGAGCTCTGTCTTAGTTTGGGATACTCAATGCAAAGCTGTTTATAGAATATCCATGTTGATATCGCACTGGGTTACTAGTGTTTAACATTCCAACTCCCATCTCCTGTATCCTTTGTGTCACTGTGTCTTATTAGTTGTGAATTTACCAGGAACAATAACATCATGTTGTATCATCAATTTGCTAATTTCGTATGAGATATTTTTTACTTTCAGCATTTCATATGTAGGTTTCATTTTCATTTACATCACGATAATGCGCCTAAAATTAAACACTTAAACTGACTATCCCAAACCTTTTGGTCTAGCACATTGGTGAAGATGCATGTTTTATAGTTTGTTGCTGAGGAAATTGAAATTTATGAAACTGAAATAACTTTTTGGAGCCATTATATGCCATACATGTAGGATATTTGGATAAATATTGCCAGTCTGGCCAATTACATGCATTCATGCCTTTGACTTAAGTATTCTATACTAATATGTAAAGTGATTTGCAAAACAGTTGAAAATATCAGTTTTGCATTGATAAGTCTTGTATTCATGATATTTCACAAGCTGTTTAGTGATTATTTTAGTAGTTTGCACACTTTTTTGAGTATATTTTAATAGCGTCGATCAAACGTGTTTTCTCCTTTGATTCGGTGAACTGGGTTTGCAGAATAGAAATATTTGGCCTTTATTACAGCAGTGGTCAAATTTGGATGTATTCCACGATTTTGGCCTGAAGAGGTTGTCACCAGCTGTCAAAGCATGCTTTTTATGCCATAGCTAATTTCCAGGCTTTATTAATGCTTGATGTGAAGTGCTGCTCATTTATGGTTGCTTATGCCACTCTTGGTTTACTTGCATTGGCTGTTTAACAAATAGAATTAGCAAATAAGCAGTACTATTTATGGTAAACATAAGGTGCACCTTAGTGGAGCGAGTTGTATGCTTAAAATACTTTTTTGAATAGCCCAATAAAGTAACTAATATAAGTAAGTTCAGTTTGATGATGCCAACTCCATCGTGAATGTTTTTTGGAAATAATGTTTGTTTGCCATGGTTTGAGAGGTGGGGTGTGAGACCTTGCACATATTGCATAGCATTAGACTTTCATGAAGAATCCAAATGTGAATTTGTTTGCCCTTATCCCTCATCTGTGTACTCCTAAATTACTGGCCTTATTTAGGTCGGTCTCCATATTTGAACTCTTAAATTATTATAAAGTGGACATGCTAATATGTCCTTTGAAACATCCAAAAGAATCAACTTCTTTCAATCTTTGGATAAATAGTGCTTGTTTTATCAAAACATAAGTTTCTAAAAGAACATGCAGGAGAAATTAGATTGGCAATAGTGTTGCTGTCAGGGTTTAGCAGGTTAATCTCTTTTTGCTTTAGAGTATCTGGATGAAGGGAAAAAGGTTGTACGAAGAAATAAAATATCATGCAGGTTGCAGGCACCAATATCAGAATAGACTAGTTTTCTAAATGTTTGAAGTATGGGAAAGAGGTAACTTTGCCTAAAGAGTATTCTGATGTTTGTTGGATAAGATATCAATGTATTTATTCTTATTTCAGGTCAGTACCCCTGGTGTGAAGCAAGGGCCACCTTCACAACCCGTACCACCACAGCCAGTTGCTGCTGACAAGCAGCTGGGACATGAACCTGCCTCTCCTCGTAATCTTCAGCGCTCAAGGCAAGTTTTACCTCACATTCTATACTAATATGGTAGTGTGCACAGGGTTATCAGTTGAGGGAGGTGTTTTAATCTCCTGTATCAGCCTAGATGGCTGTTTCAAATGCCATAATATATATTTGGAACTCTGATTTACCAGGTTAATAAACAACTTGGATTTGTGTGCTCCCCTTTGCACAAGATTAGCCCACATAGACCTTTCCCCATGATGCTGCTATCCCAGCCTTCGGGGACCATGCCACCCAGTTGAAGGAGATAGATCTCGCAGTTGTAGAACTGGTTCCTGTGTAGCCGGGATCATTTATGTGCATACACTACATACCCATATTGATTTCTGTGCCTCGCCCACCTTTCAACTAACCATACTACTACTCCACAGATAAAGACTTTACAAACTGTGTCAAAGTCACACTGGTGTGCTCAGCAAAATCGGACTTTTCTGGGATCCAGCTTGATTCAATGTCAAGGAAGGCTTAATCTAGCAGAGTAATGGCATTTCAGAGGATGCTCCACCCTACTAGATGCCACATACTCAGACAGTTAGTGCAATATTAAAACCTCATGTATTGCATTAGCCCCAAAGGCAAGGTAAGACACGTGATCAGTCCAGAAGTGTCTTGCCAGCCAACGGTCTCCAGCAACTTGGTGCTTTGAGAATCTGTTGTTGGTAGAGCCCATTGTTCAGCCCGAATTGCAGTTGTGAAGCTTAAGTAGATAATTTCTTGACCCACCGCAATAGGTGATCGTTAACAGACACACCTCCGTCATGGGTGCGAAGCACACATGAGTGACTTCTCAATTCCTGGTCAACATAGGAGCATCTCCTCCACATCGGTTTTGGTAGGGATCAAAATGGTATACTCAGACCTTTTGACCATAATGTACTGTTTTTTGAAGCAAGCAGGCACAGACACTTTGTATTTTTTCAGGCGGCCCCATTTGCTTTGGCATTGGTTTTTCCGTTGTCAGACACTCATACCAAAGAACCATCTCCCAGGGTTCGACAATGGCCCTGTAGATCTAAGCAGAACCGCCACAAAATAGAAAAATGTAAAGCTTCTTCTCCATACACCCTCACCTACAATTGAGGGATATTTGCTTACACTATCCCCAATAACTATCTAGTGATAAACATGAGTCAGTAGTCAATTACACTAATCCACATTCCACCATTGTGGGCCTGCCAGTTCCAGTACTTTGCCGTTCGAAGTGACCCATCATTCATTAAAAAAGCCACATCCCTTTGCAGACCTGTTCAGTCAGCATCAGAGTTAGTTGCTGCATCCTAACCTCGCTTCCCTTAATCTTATGATTTGGTACCTGAGGCAGCAGAATGTGTTTGTACACAGTTTAAGAGGCTAGAAAACCTGCTACAAGGGATTGCTATGTAGCTAAATGGGAGTGTTTTGTTGTTAACTGCACCAGTCAAAACATTCAGCCCTTTGCAGCATCTGTTCAAAGCATTGTCTGGTTTATGTATCCATATGTTTTCACCTGATAGTAATAGTTGCATCCCTGCAAAACAGAAAATGTTGGTCTAACCTTAACAATTCATGCCATCAGGGCAGTCTTGGTGTAACACTCCTAGACCGTGGTTAGTTCCTTCATGAGACGTGAATATTGCCCTCATTAGGCTTTTGGATGCACCTTTCTAGCTACTTCATTCATATCCTTTACAATTTCCTCTTGCAAGGTAATTGTCCTTATGGCTTTTAGAGTAAATGAACTGCAGGCTTTCTATCAAAGAACCCTTTACCTTGGCGCACAAAGTTTGGGGTGGTTTTAAGAATGCACTTTTGCTTAGCTTTTTTTCTCCATACCCGGTCACTTGTAGAAACAGCTTGAAGTGCTTTGAATGCTGGTCATGAGCCATTATGTACTACATCCACTGCACTCTCTTGAGAAAGACAAAATAACATTCTTTTCTTAACAAAGTGCCCTCAGTGGCTTTCCTAGGGATTGTCCCATTAGCAATTATATGTAAAGCTGCTATTAAGTCACCAAGCCGCACGTTTCTATTGGTGGATCTTTAATCCCAACAAGTGGCACAGGTTGGTCAAACTGTCCTTAAAACCTTGTTTCAAAAGTCTTCCGCGTTTGCTCACAGTCCACTGTTTCAGGGGTCTGGGTGATGCTTAAGCCAATGCACAGCATGTGATCTTCAGCACACGCTGCGAAAAGAAAATGTTTCTTTTCTGTAATACTCAGTTTGTATCTTCAGTTCTGTTGTGAGGAAATGAGGTGTATTATATTTATTTGTGAAGTTTTATATAGCGTGAACATTACCTGTTCGGGTATCAGACCAGACAAGTTAAACAAGTAGACATGCAAATAGTAAGTACTGTACATATCAAAACAGGTTAAGCATACAAAATGAGAAATGAAGGTGAGAGTAAGAGGTGTGAAGACTGAATTAAAACTAATGGCCAACAGCAGGGTGAAAAGAGGTAAAAATGTAAGCCTGCTAGAGGGATTAATTTGCAGTGGATTTAAAAAGCTAAATGTTTTGACTGAGATCTGTCCATAATTTGTGCAAATGGAGGGTACCTGCACCCAATTCTGCGGAGATTAACTTCTTTCTCATCACCAGTATTTGTTCCACACGACAAGTGAGAGTGGGTAGAAAAACGAGGAAGAGGAGTATAGGAAAACTTTGACAAAGGCAAAAAGTAGGGATGAAAAAGAGCTTGAATGAGTATGGTAAAGACAGAGCAAGTATTGAGTTTTGGAAGAAAGAAGTGTATTCTGCCACCCCAACATTTGGCAGTGCCAGTGGCGGGCTTTTAAGAAAACCATTTGGCCCCTGCCCTTATAATTTTTAAATGAGTGCAGATGTCCACCACCTTCAATCACATGGACAAATTAAGCCCATGGCAAGTTAAAACAGATGAGCTGATTTACACTTAAGCGAGAAGGTAAAACATGGTTTTAATTTTTTGCTTGCCTTTTGAAAGTATCATATTCTTCTACATTTGTATGTGATGCTCCTAACACATCTGATACAAAATACAACTCCTTTCTAATGTGTCCTGATATTCATGTATGATGGATCACATCTGTGCATACAAGATATTCTAACAATATAGCGCGTCACAAACCTCAAAGTCACTTATGTTAGAGGCATATGAGCTGTAGATCGTATACTTGTGCATAGCTTGCCATCTGGTGTTGGGCTTGGATGTTTGCACTTTGTTTTCGACACGGAAGAAGTCTTTTGTAGTCACGAGCTAGGTGACTCCTCCCTAGGACAATAGTGCGCATGGGCATAGACTCCATCTCCAGATAGTTTTTTTCCGTCATCGGGTTCGGATGTTTATTGTGACGCTCCGGTATCGTCTTCGAACATTTTTGACGTGCAATCCTTACCACTTGACGGTATTGTGTTTCGATCGCGGCTTCCCTTTCGACGCACATCGTAAAAATCCAATTACTTTGATCGACGCGGGCCCGTGAGGCCTACCCGTGCCGAGCACGCCAGCAGTCCATGGAAAGGACTCCATTTAAGAAATGCCCCGGTTGTGGTGCTAAGTTCCCACACACAGACTTGCACGAGGTCTGTAACCTCTGCCTCTCCCCGGAGCACGAAGAAACCAGCTGCGAGACCCGTCTATCATTCCGATCGAAGAAAACAATTTGTGACCGTCGTGCTCGATGTCACGAGATTAGACGCAGCACTAGTCTGGTGCCAGATATCTTCGAAGAAGAATCGTAATTCCAACCTTGCGCCGAAGGAGGAAGACACATTTTCTTCGTCAGAAGCAGATGACTCTGACATGGAAGAGGACTCGAACATCACTCCGGCTCAGCGAACCGTGAGAAACGAGCCCCAACCTGCCCACAAATACACCAAAGACTCCGGTTACACCTTCGGGCTCAGGTCAACACCGTGATAATATTTCAGACGCCTCGCCTTCGAGCCCGGTTATGAAACATAAAGACAAGCTTTCTGGCTCTGGATCGAGCCAACCCCTTCCAGGTGTCGCACCCACAACTTCGGCACCGAAACACAAGGCTAAGTCTGATGCTTTGCTGTCGGCACCGAAGACATCTTCGGCACCGAAAGATTCACATAAACCAAAGAATTTGGAGCCGATACTACTGAGACCGAAAGCTTCGGAACCAACACCGAAAGCATCTGAGCCGAAACCAGTTAAAGAAAAAAATTCGGAACCAAAACAAAAGCCTTCGGATCCGAAAGAGGGAAAAACCAAGCCGAAGCAGACTGCACCGAAGGGCACGACCCTAAAAAAACACGGAAGCCCTCCCTCCATCTAAAGAACTTCCTCCACAAGAGTCTTTGGATCCGAAGCAAAAACAGTTGCATATTGACCGAAGACACTGGCAAACTTCGAACAACACTTCGCAAAAAACTGAAGCTGGACCTCCCTGAAGACTACCACATACCTCTTAAGATAAAATACATGGGTACTAACCCCTCTCCCCCTTGTATACCTCCTTCTCCTCCACCTTTTAACCCTCATCTGCTAATTTCACCAGCAAATTCACCACCACGTTTTTCACCTAGGCCACATGGGGATGGGGATGAGGATGATGATGAGGATGAGGAGGATGGGGGTGATGAGGAGGATGGGGGTGATGAGGAGGATGGGGGTGATGAGGAGGATGGGGATGATGAGGAGGATGGGGATGATGAGGAGGATGGGGATGATGAGGAGGATGGGGATGATGAGGAGGATGGGGAGGATGGGGATGATGAGGAGGATGGGGATGATGAGGAGGATGGGGATGATGAGGAGGATGGGGATGATGAGGAGGAGGATGGGGATGATGAGGAGGAGGATGGGGATGATGATGAGGAGGATGGGGATGATGATGAGGAGGATGGGGATGATGATGAGGAGGATGGGGATGATGATGAGGAGGATGGGGATGATGATGAGGAGGATGGGGATGATGATGAGGAGGATGGGGATGATGATGAGGAGGATGGGGATGATGAGGAGGATGGGGATGATGAGGAGGATGGGGATGATGAGGAGGATGGGGAGGAGGATGGGGAGGAGGAGGAGGATGGGGATGAGGAGGGGGATGGGGATGAGGAGGAGGATGGGGATGAGGAGGAGGATGGGGATGGGGATGAGGATGGGGATGAGGAGGAGGATGGGGATGAGGAGGAGGATGAGGAGGAGGATGGGGATGAGGATGAGGAGGAGGATGGGGATGATGAGGAGGAGGATGAGGAGGAGGAGGATGATGAGGATGAGGAGGATGAGGATGAGAATGAGAATGATGAGGATGAGAATGATGGGGATGAGGATGATGGGGATGAGGATGAGGAGGATGATGAGGATGAGAATGATGGGGATGAGGATGATGGGGATGAGGATGATGGGGATGAGGATGATGGGGATGAGGATGATGGGGATGAGGATGATGGGGATGAGGAGGATGAGAGGGAAGTTGGGTAGGTGGAGGATAGGTCGGTACCCCGTGATTGGGCACAGGGAGCCGCGGGGTGCCTTTTGGTGTCGGGAAATCTTACCCTCTGTTGATCGTGGTTGGGGGGGCACCTGGTTCTGAGGCTGCAGGCGTCGTCAGGAGCGTCGAGGGAAGTCCTTGGGTGCCGGACTCTGGGTCACAGTTGCCGTGGGGTCGTCCTCGTGGTCTTTGTTCACTCCGGCACAGGCCAGGCTTGGCGGGTGCAGAGTGTGTTGGGTTCGCGGTTCCGGGCTGCTGCCATGGATTAGAAGTAGATTTGGAGTCCCAGTGGTTTAGAGTCAAAAGGTAGCCAGGTCCTCTGGGGTTTGTGAGGTTGCTGGCCACAAGAGATGCCGGGTTGGAACAGGATCGAGGGTCGATAGGCCGGTAGGGCTGGGGCCAAAGCAGTTGGTGTCTTCCTCTTCTTAGCAGCTGCAGGGCATGTCTTCTTTCTTCTAGCTCTTCGGATTTCGGTATCTGGGGAAGGAAGGTTCAGGGTGCCCCTAAATACTAGATTTAAGGGCGTTACAGGTAGGTGAAGGGCAGGGACCAATGGGTCCCTGTCCTGGGGTGGGTACACCCCCTATCCTGCCTCCTGTGGGAGGGGGACAGTAGCCTAGTCCTGATTGGGCAGGGCTCCCCATCTTCAAGATGGCGAGAGCCCGGAGATGTGCTTCACCTCGCCTCCCCCACCTGAGGGGTGGGGTTGGCAGGCTGGCACATCCCCTGTCCTTATTTGGGGTTTCCGGCCAAGCTTCCCGCCAGAGTGGGGGGGTTGCAGTGGCCTGGGGAAGCTCACAGAGGCGGCATGCCTTTGAAGCTTCCCCTTGCCCATCCTGGGGGAGGAGATTTAGCACCTCGCCCAGGATGTGCATTGTTGCAGACCCAGGAGAGCAGGGGCTCTCCTACCCAGGGGTCCAGCAACATGTCTGCTGTGTGGCAGCCTAGGCAGCCTCAGAACAGACGTGGATTGTAGGTTTGGTTTTAGGGGGCATCTCTAAGATGCCCTCTGGGGTGCTTGGTACATTAAATCCCACACTGGCATCAGTGTGGGTTTAATGTGCTGAGAAGTTTGGTACCAAACTTCTCAGTCTTCAGTGTTGCCATTATGGTGCTGTGGAGTTCGTGTTTGACGAGCTCTCAGCACCATGCACTCTTAAATGGCAGCACTGCACTTACATTGCCCAGGAATGGACCTGGGTACTGTAGGGGCACAGGGCTCCTGCTCCTGTGCCCACACCACTGGCATAGGGCACCCAGCTAAAGGGTTGGCTGATGTAGGCCATGGCAGTGTAGGTGGTGGGCATGGCACACAGGGATGTGTGCCATGTCGACTCTTTTTTTTGTCTTGTACCCAGACACCCAGCCTGCCAGGGCAGTGTGTGTAAGGGTACAGGGCCTCTAAGGGTGGTACAATAAGTGCTGCAGCCCTTAGTGGCCTTCCCTGGTCACAAGGCCCTGGGTAACTAGGGTACCATTTACCAGGGGCTGACATGTGGCCAGGGTTTGCCAATTTGGGGTTTGTGTTTTAGGGAAGGAACATAGGCCCTGGGCACCTGATTGGCAGGAGTCCAGGGCACACTCAGTCAAAGTACATTCAGCAATTCAGCAAAAAGTGGGGGCATACTATGCAAGAAAGATGGCACTTTCTCACAGGTCCTCAACCTTGATCTTCCTACGGTGGCCCTCAAAACTAACCTCCTTACTGAGGTGCTCCAGACAGCCTCGACTTCGTCAGAGCCACTGCTTCCCTTCAACGACCCCCTCACGGACGTCCTGTTGGGCACTTGGTCGCGGCGGGCCACAGGGGCCCCTGTGGATAAGAATGTCGCCAGGCGTCACCGCCCGGCGCCTCGTTACCCCGCGTTTCTTACCACTCATTCCACCCCTGAGTGTCTGGTCATCCAAGCATCGACGTCGCAGAGTGCCTTTCCCACGGCTCTGCCGGATAAGGAGTCTAAGATACTGGAGCAGTTTGGTAAGCAGTTGTTCTCGTCGGCCAGCTTGGGGCTGCAGTCAGTGAGCACCGCCTGCTTGTTGGGCCGCTATTCCCACGCGGTGTGGAACACGGTTGCTCAGGTGTTAACTCAGTATCCTGAGGAGGTCTATGCTGTGCTTTCCCAGACGGTTGCTGAGGGTAAGGATGCGGCTAAGTTCGCCATTCGGTGTGGTTTGGACATCGCTGACTCGTTGGGCAGTGAGATTTCTACGACTGTGGCGCTGCGTCGCCACGCCTGGTTGCGATCCACTGGGTTCGCGCCTGACGTCCAGAGCTTGCTCATGGACATGCCCTTTGATGGCACTTACCTGTTTGGCGATAAGGCCGACAGTGTGCTGGAGCGCTTTAAGGACTCGCGGGCCACGGCCAAATCCTTGGGTCTTTCCACTAAGAGCCTGGCCACTCCTGGGTTTCGTTCCTTTCGTGGCCAAGGTAGGGGCACCCAGGCACGTTCCTTTAACAAGCCTGTGCAGAACCAGCCTCATCTGGCCGCAGACGCGGCTTCTGCAGGGGCGGCTCTGGGAATCAGCGTGGGGGGCAGTCCACCTCTGCCCCCTCTGCTTCTACCTCTAAACCTTCCTAATCAGAGCTTTGTGGAGCACCCCACGCCGGTGGGTGGCAGGATCCGCCACCACTGGCGCGATCTCACATCGGACAAGTGGGTGTTGCAAATCATCCACAAGGGTTACTCCCTTCCCTTTCAATCCACCCCTCCAGCCCTGCCACCTCAGTACCACCTTGGTGCCACCGCATGTCGGGGGATCACTTGCTGCTTCTCCAGCAGGATGTTACGGCCCTCTTGCCAAGGGGGCCATCCAGCGCGTTCCTGGGCCAGAAGTAGGACGTGGTTGTTAATTCCACTACTTTCTGGCTCCTGGGCCTGATGGCCTCTTGCATCCTGCTAGTGCAACATGCCAGATGGCATATGCGGGTGCTGCAGTGGGACCTGAAGTTCCAGTGGGCGCAGCATCAGGGCAACCTGTCCGATCATGTCCAGATCTCTGAGGGCACTGCACGAGAATTGCAGTGGTGGCTCACGAATCGCAATTAGGTCAATGGCAGATCCCTCCCCCTTCCCCAACCAGAGCACACAGTGGTGACTGATGCGACCCTCCTGTGATGGGAAGGCCACTTGGGAGAGGCGGAGATCAGAGGCCTCTGGTCTCCAGCGGAGGCCCTGCTCCACATCAACCTTTTGGAGCTTCGGGTGATCCGACTTGCACTGAAGGCATTCCTTCCCTCTGTCCGGGGAAGTGTGGTGCAGGTGTTCACAGACAACACCACCGCCATGTGGTATTGCAACAAACAGGGCGGGGTGGGGTCATGGACCCTATGTCAGGAGGCTCTGCGCCTCTGGACATGGCTGGAACATCAAGGCATTTCCTTGGTGGTTCACCACCTGGCAGGTTCTCTGAACGCCAGGGCGGACTAACTCAGCCGCCGGTGCTTGATGGATCACGAATGGCGTCTGCACTCGGATGTGGCGCAAGGTCTCTTTCTGCAGTGGGGAGAGCCTTGGTTAGATCTGTTCACCACTGAAGAGAACGCGTAATGTCATCAGTTCTGCGCGTTATTTCCAAGGCGGCACTCGCTAGGCGACGCTTTTCGTCGCGAGTGGAGTTGCGGTCTGATGTAAGCCTTTCCGCCTATACCACTTCTGCCCAGAGTGCTGAAAAAGATTTGGCGCGACCGGGCCCAAGTCACCCTTGTGGCTCCGGATTGGGCACGAAGATACTGGTATCACGAGCTACTCAGCATGGTGATCGATCCCCTGATCCGACTGCCTCTTCGGGAGGATCTTCTGTTGCAGCAGCAGGGGACGGTCCTCCACCCGAACCTGTCCAGCCTCCACCTCCATGTGTGGAGAGTGAGCAGCGGCAGTTGACAGCTTTTGATCTTCCTCCTGAAGTCTGTGATGTCATTCTGGCAGCCAGGCGTCCCTCCACTAAGACGGTATACGCCTGCATATGGAATAAGTTTGTGGCATGGTGCACAGCTAAGACTGTGGATCCCCTTTCTGCCCCTCTTTCTGAAGTTCTTCTATTCCTTCTTTCCTTGGCCCAGCAGGGCTCTCCTCTGGGCATTATCTTTCGGCCACCTCCGCCTTTTTACGGCTTCCAGATCAGCCTTCTCTTTTAAAGTCCCCGGTTGTTAACCGTTTCCTAAAAGGCAGTACGCACACGTTTCCTCTGGTGCCGTTCAAAATGCCTCAGTGGAAATTAAACCTTGTTTTGACATATCTGATGTGCGCTCCATTAGAGCCCCTTCCTACCTGTCCTTTGCATCTTCTTACTCTCAAGACGGCTTTCCTGGTAACTATCACCTCTGCCAGAAGAGTGAGTGAGCTCCAGGCTCTTTCTTCTAAACCTCCTTTCCTTTCTGTTCATCCGGACAAGGTGGTTTTAAGGACCTGTTCTTCTTTTTTGCCAAAGGTTGTCACGCCCTTCCACATCGGGCAGACCATCACTTGGCTCACCTTCTTTCCGCCTCCTTCAAGGGAGGAGGAGAGGCTCCACCGTCTGGACCCAAAACGTGCGCTCGCATTCTATCTGAAGCGTACACAGCAGTTCCGGGTGGATGACCAGCTCTTTGTTTGCAACGTGGGTGCCAAAAAAGGCCGGGCTGTGCACAAACGGACCATCTCTCGGTGGGTTGTTTTGTGTATCAAAGCATGTTACTCGGCTACGAAGGAGCCTCCTGTGAGGCTGTGTGCCCATTCGACCAGGGCAACTGCAGCCACTACTGCCTTGAGACGTGGCGTTCCCTTGCAGGACATTTGTTAGGCGGCTACGTGGGCCACGCTGCACACGTTTACCAAGCATTACTGCCTTTACAGTCGGGTCCGGAGAGACTGCTTCTTTGGCTGTTCTGTTCTCTGTGACTTCCTGGTGTAATCTTGTTTGCAGACCCACCACCGGGGTTTGTATTGCTGGGTTATCTATTCTAAGGTAAGGAATCTATCACTAACGTGTCTCTTTCAGATGCACAAGTTACTGCTTGTGGAACGATATATCTGTAAGAGACATTAGTTAGTGATAGATTCCTTACTGCCCCACCCATCCTCCCCGTTCTGCGACTTGATTTCTAGGGTTAAGGTCATCCCTTTCAGGGCCCTAGTTTCATGGCAACAGCGGTCAGTTTCTTGCATGGCTCTGCGCTCCTGGCGCGGAAAGCCATGTACAGAACGGACGTCCGCGTGCATGGGTGGCGCATAAGTAGTCTCTGTGACGTCATCTCGGCGCTTACGTCGCCAGCGACGGACACGGAGCCGCACAACGCCACCTACTGACGCACAGGGATACTGCCACAAAAACAATAACTTTCCGAATCCAGTCTGACGCCTGGGGATATTCTAAGGTAAGGAATATATCACTAACTAATGTCTCTTACAGATGTATCGTTTCACAAGTAGTAACTTGTGCTATAAGTATCCGGTGACTCCTTCGGGCTCAGGTCGACACCACGATACTTCACGGTGACCCTTGGGCTCGGCTCTGAAGTCCAGAGACAAGCCTTCAGGCGGACCGGGATCGAGCCAGGCACATAGCGGTACCAAAAACCCATATCCGGCACTGAAACAAAAGCCGAAACCAGAGACAGTGCCACGTTCCGTTCTGTCGACACTGAAGACAACTTCGACGCCGAGCGCTTCGGCACTGAAACACACAGAGGACAAGCCCTCAGAACCGAAAAAAGTCCATAAATCTTCGGAGCCGAAAAAGATTTTGTACTCAAACTCCACCAAAGCATAAGGAGACCAAGACCCCTCCTAAAGCTACGGAGCCTAAACCAAAGCACCACTCGGAACCAAAGTAGTCTGTGCCGAAAAAAGACAATAGCTCAGAACTGTTTCACCCAGATCCCTCGGATCGAAACAAAAAACTCTGCACATTTACCTTGTTAACGGTCATGTCACAACAATACCACCTAAAAAAAGGAAATTGGGACACCTCAGAGGCACCTCAGATACCCTTAAAAAAAAAGACATAGCAACTTCACCTTTCAAACCCTCCTCTCCCCCTCCAAATCTTCCAACTATGCCACTTTCTCCAGCACACTCGCCCATGCTTCCTTTTTCACCTGCACCACAAGATGACGACGACTTTAGGGATGGGGATGTAGACCCATAAGTGGATGATGATGATATCCACAGTATCCCACCACCTGACCCATGGGACGATTATAATAATGTGCCAGATATACCTGAGCCTGATTCATACCCATCTAAACCATCCCCTCCATAAGACAACATAGCTTTTGCGCAACTCATAAATAGAGCAGCCAAATATCATGGGGTAGAATTACACTCGGACACTTTGGAGCAATTTTTTTTTTATTAGAGACTTTTACACAATCACAAAAGTCAACAAATACTTTACCTATGTTAAAAGTTATGATTAAACATGCCCCTGATGTGTTTAAAGACTCTGTTAGGGCTAGAATTCTCAACCCCAGAGTTGATAAAAAAAATAAAAACTAGCTCCAAATGTTTAAGAAAGTGGCTCTGTATATACTGTCCCCAAATAGGTTCAGTGTGCACAGAGTCCACAGTCCCCAGAGGTTTGGCAGAGGCTAAATTTAGATATAACCTTACTCTCTAAAGTGGTAGCTTGGTCAAGCAGTAAGGCAGTATCAGAGGACAGTGTAAAGCATTCGTTGTACACACTCAGTCAGCAAATGGTCTCACACATTCAAGAACTGAACTCTATGCCAATTGTTTTATATATTAAAAAATATAGTAGTTTTATTTTAGAACCAACATTAGGTATCAAAATATTTTCTCAGGATAAAATGCTGTAGTTGTATACTTTCAATAAGCAATAGACTTTTAGATGCAATAGTTAGTTGTTGCAATAAGCAACACAATTCAATCACAATTATAACATTGAGCTCAATGGGACTTTTTAAGTAAATTTAATTTCAATTACTTTGCGCATGATTTTCTTACTCAGGGTTGGATCCTGGATTCAACGCTGGTGCATTTCCTGTAAACAGTTGAAAGAAATCGTTTTTGTTACACGGGTGATTTTTTAAGGAATATTTGTAAGTTTCAAAACTCGACACTTAGAAGAAATTCCAAGTGAAACCAATCAATGTTACCCTATGGAGAAAAAGTGAGTTATCGGCTTTTAGGTAAGTACTCGACTGGCACAGTTAAGGTTCTGGGCATATACTCTGGAGCGGGGGGGTCTCCCAGTGTCAGGTAGGTACAGTTGTTACACCCTCAGCAGCACAGGGGCAGCCGGGTGCAGAGAGAGTTGGGCCCAATGTTAGCCTATGGCGGGCAGGGGGCCCTTGGTTGGTGGCTGCTAGTAGGCAGGTCACGTGGCTGTGGGAGCTGGGCTCCTGGTCACTTACTCAGGGCAAGTGGGGAAGTAGATTAGGATAGGTGTTGCACTCCCAGGGGCACTCGGGCGGATGGGTGCAGGGTGCTTTTGAGCCGTCGGGCGCTCAGTGGATTTCAATGGAGAAGCTACAAAACGAACAAAGGCTGCAAGCTCTGGGACGAAGATTTTTCAGGTGCGACCACCACTTGGAGAGGTAAATTGGGAAGCTGTAGGTTAGGTAGGCACCCAGGAGCTGGACACGGGGCCGCAGGGCGCCGGGTGCAGGGGTGTCTTTTCGCGTAGGGAAGTCGTACCCTCAGCTGGTCACGGTTGGAGGGGTCCCTGGTTCGGAGGCTGCAGGCGTAGTCAGGAGCGTCGAGGTGGGTCCTTGGGTGCTGGAGTCTTGGTCACAGTCGCTGAGGGGACGTCCTCGGGGTCTTTGTCCACTCAGGTCAGGCTTGGCGGGTGCAGTATGTGCAGGAGTTGCGGTTCCTGGTTGGCACCAGTGGCTTGTTGCTTGCTTTGAGCAGAACCACTGCTCGTGGGAGTCCCAGTGTTAGTCACAAGGCAGTCAGGTCTTCCGGAGTTCTTGAGGTTGCTGACCGCTGGAGACGCCGGGGTTTAGCAGGAGCAGGTTCGAGGGTCGACAGGCCTGTAGGGCTGGGGCCAAGTCAGTTGGTGTCTTACTCTTGTTAGCAGCTGCACGGCAGGTCATCTTTCTTCTTGCTTGTTTTGGATTCGGGATCTGAGGAAGGAAGGTTCAGGGTGCCCCTAAATACTAAATTTAGGGGAGTTTGAGGTAGGTAAAGGGCAGGGACCAATGGGTCCCTTCCCTGGGGTGGGTACACCCCCTTTCTCTTCCAGGGGATCCTCATCAATAGTCATAAGCATTTGAATATTCCCGCCCATGCGCGGGACCCTGGAAACACTATAATATATATATATATATATATATCAATTGCAGCCTAATTAACACCAGAGCTGAATCATGCTGTAAGGAATTTCCACCATACATGAAAAACATGCATTAGAAACAGGAGAAACAACAAAATTTGTTTAGAAACTGTTTAAATGCTCAGCAAATAGTAGAAATTCTCATAAATCACTGAAAGCATAGGAAGCTCCCAGGCTGCATTGCAAATACCCAGTCTGAAAAGCTAACCTGTAGTTGCATACCAATAAACTGACCGTGCCTTTAAGGCACTCCTAACCCTCAACTTCCCATCATGCCTCGGGGGTGACAGGTCAGTTCTTTCCGGCTCCTTCATGAAGGATCCTGGCAACACAGCTCCACTCTTTTCTGCTTTTTGTCAGAAAATCTTTTCAATTTTCACAACTTTTATTCCTTACTTCGACGTTTTTCATGCTTTGAAGTAAGAAGGTGTCTTTTTCTGACAGGTTTGGGCATTTTTTAACAACTTAAAATGCCATCTCTTTTTGACTCTTGCCCTTCTTGTGGTAAAAAGAAGGCCAAAATAGACTCTCATGAGGGCTGTATTCTTTGTCTACCTGAGGATCATGATCCTAAGACCTGCCAGAACCTGTCCAGAAGAACCTTAAAGGACAGGTAAAGAATTCGTCTGTATGGCCTGGCAGATAAATCATCTAGAGGAAGATCTCTGGTAAGGAAGTGCTCCAAGAGGTCTAGAACGCCTTCTAGAAGCAAGTCCTCGCGTCCTTCTGCTTCAGCGTTGGGCTCGGCGCTGATACAAGATCTTCAGGTGGGTTATTTATCTAAGAAAAGACCTTCGACAGCGGGCTCGCCGTCGAGAAAAGGTATGTCGTCGACGTCGAAGATTCTGAATCCGCCGGCGACGATCGGTGTCGAGAGACAAGACCCCTCCGCCGTCGTCAACCCGGCGACGATCGGTGTCGAGGAGCAGAGACCCTCTGCCGTCGTCAACCCGGCGACGATCGGCGTCGAGGAACGAAGAACCCCCGCCGTTGTCTGCTCGACATTCGGCATCAAGGGCAGGCTCACTTCTATCATCGCAGTCCCATCAGCGATCGACGTCGAGAGCGAAGACTCCCCTGCCGTCGTCAACTCAGCGTCGAGGATGAGGTCTCCGTCGTCGTCTCGACGGCGTTCGGCGTCGACGGCGAAAAATACCCCTCCGCCGTCGTCTCGCAGATCTTCGACGTCGAGATTGGACTCCGCTCTGCTGTCGTCTAGACGACGCTCGGCGTCGAGAGAGAGAGTCCCTCCGTCGTCGGCTTCACATCGCCGTTCGACGTGTCGACAGCATTCTTCACCTGCTTCTCATCGGCACCGATCGCCGTTGAGACGGCATTCGATGTCGAGCAGACGGGAGGTCCAACTAGCGAGAAGTCAGTAGCCAAGATCGACGTCTGGAATGCGTGCAGGTTCGACGTCAAGAGCACGCTTCACGTCGAGACAAGCCTCGGTGAGGTCTGGGGATGGATCGTGGTCGTGGTGACGGAGTCAGCCTCGCGCCATTCGTCCTCTCACTCTTCCAGGAAGACTTCTTCAAGGTCAGCCACTCCGGAAGCTGCTAGCCATGTCCGCAAGTCTCCTTCAAGACAAAAGGAGGCCCCTTCGGCTATTCAGTTGTCCCCAAGATGGCAGCTGCCCTTACGTCATTGGCAGGACTCGGGGGCGACAAGGCGAATGCAGGAGTATGCCGGTCTGGTTCATAGATCTCCTCTTCAGAAATGGTGGACGAAGTGGACAGAGTGAGTCCTCCCAGGCATAGGCACGAGAGGTCGCCTGAGAGACGGCACTATAGATCGCGTTCTCCCAGGCGAGAAGAACGCGTAGTCAGATCACGAGAAAGGAGGCACTGTTCTCATCGGCGAAGTAGAAGAACACCATCTACTTCCTCGACTTCCTCTACCTGGTCCTCCAAGAGGGATTATACCCCACACTATCGGACAGCACAGTTTCCAGGCTCTCTCCCATAGATGACATTAATACATACCATGAGGTTCTGCAGAGGGGTGCTCAGAAGCTCAACATTGAGATGTCTGTCCCTCAAGTCACGACGACAGTGATTTTCGAAACTCTTAATCAGAAGACTGCATCTCGGCCATTGCTTCCATTGGTTCCTGGGATCCTTGACCCGGTCATGGACACTTTTAACTCCAGCAACCATCAAAGCGGTGCCGGCTCGCATCCTAAAGAAATATAAGCCGGCTACCTCGGATCCGGTGTTCGTCAAGACGGACCCTCCTGCAGACTCAGTCATCGTGACGGCAGCAAAGAAGACGCATGCTGTAACAGCCACTTCTTCTGTTCCACCGGATAAAGAGAGCAGGTCTCAGGACTCGTGTGGTCGCAAAGCCTGCACTTCTGCGGCTGCATCCTTTAAGGTCTCCAGCGCGGCTGCGTTGCTAGGTCGTTATGACAGATCTCTCTGGGACTTTTTGGAGCGGTTCAAAACCAAGTTCCCAAAAGAAGACCAAAAGGATTTTGACGGAATAGTCACTGAGGGATCTTTGGTGGCAAATCAAATGATTAGCACAGCGGCAGACGGTGCGGTACTATCAGCGCACTCTTACACGCATGGAATATGCGCCAGGAGATTGTCCTGGTTAAGATTGACAGGACTAAAACCAGATGCACAGCAGAGGATCTTGAACCTCCCATTCTCTGGCTCTTCTCTCTTCGGCACACATGCAGATGAAGAGATAAATAGAATGAAGACCAAGTTGGACATCCTCAAGGCGGTTGGGTTGGAGAAAAAGAAGGAATTTAAACGCCGCTACAAATCCAACTAGCGCAAGGGGCCTCAACAGAGGGTTCAAACCCCTCAGTGGTCCCAGAACAAGAACCAGGCGAAGTCCCAGTTTCGGGGAGGTAGAGGGGGTCACCAGCAGCAGTCCTCTACTACGGCGAGAGCGGGAGTGAAGTCATGAGCAGTGGCTTCCTCTTCCACCGTTGCCCACTCCAGTAGGAGGAAGTGCTTCACAACATCTGGCAGAGTGGGACAGCATCACAAAAGATCGCTGGGTGCTGAATATACTGCGCAATGGATACGTGCTACTTTTTCGTGTGCTCCCAAAGGACATACCACCGAAAGTCTCGTCCTCACCAATTAAAGCTGCTAAGAAAGGAGGTGAGGGCTCTTCTTCAAAAGCAGGCTATAGAAGAGGTTCTGCCCTCTCAAAGCGGAAAAGGAGTTTACTCCAGGCACTTCCTTGTCCCCAAAAAAGATCAGGAGCACAAGTTTCGACCGATCCTGGACCTTCGACTTCTGAACAAGGTCATAGTGAAGGAGAAGTTTTGCATGTTGGCTCTTCATCAAATATGTCCACATCTGCAAGTGGGGGATTGGATGTGTTCGGTGGACCTCCAAGATGCGTACTTCCACATTTCCATTGCAAAATGTCATCGCAAGTACCTACGGTTTGTGGTCGGCCACAAACGTTATCAATACAAGGTCCTGCCCTTTGGACTCAAGTCGGTCCCGCGAGTCTTCACCAAATGCATGGCAGTGGTGGCAGCTTTTCTTCACAGAAAAGGTCTCTTAGTCTATCCATACTTAGACGACTGGCTGCTGAAAGGTCCATTCCCGCTGCAGGTGAGGCACGACTTCCATATCTGTCTACAACAGTTGCACGATCTCGGCCTTCATGTCAACATGGAGAAGTCAGTGCAGCAGCCCACCCAGCCAATCCACTACCTCGGCTCAGTTCTGGACAAAAGCGTGGGAAGAGCGTATCCTTCGGAGGAGAGACTGTCTTCGATGAGACAGAAGTGCAGGCTTCTGCTCCAGGTGCAGAATCCGACAGTCCGGCAGGTGGCCTCCCTGCTAGGATCCATGGCGTCCTGCATCTTTCTCATTCCCAACGCCAGGCTGAGGATGCGGCTTTTGCAGCAGACTCTGGAGGGCCAGTGGGATCAGTCAACAGGTCGCTGGGAAGATCAGATATGTCTCTCCCAGGCGGCGAGATCCTCCCTCACATGGTGGACTCAGCAGCGGAATCTGATGGTGGGAGTCCCTTTTCACCAGCCACTTCCAGTGCAATCGGTGGTGACAGACGCGTCTCTGCAAGGCTGGGGTGCCTTCAGATACAAGGACAGTGGTCGGCGAAGGAACAGACCTACCACATCAATATGCTGGAGCTACGAGCAGTCCACCTTGCTCTGAAAGCTTTCCTACCGGCAATCGAGTCCGATTCGGTCCTGGTCCAGACCGACAACACGACGACCATGTTCTACCTAAACAAACAGGGTGGAACTCGGTCGCGTCCTCTTTCCCTGGAGTCACAGGTGATCTGGCACTGGCTTCTCACCCGTAACCTCCAGGTGGTGGCAGTACACCTTCCAGGAGAGCTAAATGTCAAGGCAGACGCTCTCAGCAGGCACTTCGAAGATCAGCCAGACTGGGTGCTACACAACGAGGTGGTGGCGGATCTTTTCCATCGTTGGGGTCGTCCGGAAATAGATCTATTCGCAGACGACGAAAACACAAAATGCCACGCCTTCGTGTCCAGATTCCACCGTCCAGGGACAAGGGGGAATGCACTTTTGATGGACTGGTCAGGGACATTTGCCTACGCCTTTCCTCCTCTGCCCCTGGTCCCAAAGGTGGTGTCCAAGCTACTCAGATTCAGCAGGACGATGATTCTGATAGCTCCAGACTGGCCTTCGGCAGTGGTGGTACCCGGACCTTCTTCATCTGGCGGTACTTCCACACAGGAGACTACCTTGCAGGCTGGACCTGCTGACCAAGATGGGCGGGAGGATTCTTCATCCCAACCTTCCCTCACTGAACTTGACAGCATGGCTCCTGAGTTTCTGCAATACGGACATTTGAAACTGCCTCCTGATTGCATGCATATTTTGAAAGAAGCGAAAAGACCCTCCACAAGAGCGTCGTATGCGTTTAAGTGGAAGAGGTTTTTTCTTTGGTGTAGAGAACATCACCTTGATCCTACGAAGGGGCAGGAGTATGCCATTCTCCCTTACCTTCTGTACTTAGCGAAATAGGGTTTAAAGTATGCTTCTATCAGGGTGCATTTGTCTGCCATTACGGCGTACAGGAGATCACCTAGTCAGCCCTCTTTTCTCCAAATGCAGGTGGTCAAGGACTTCTTACAGGGGTTGAAGAAAGTGTATCCCCCTGTTCGAAACCCTTCTCCGTGGGAGTTGAACCTGGTGTTATCTAAATTGATGGGGCCACCTTTTGAGCCAATCCACAGAGCTTCCTTGCAGCATTTGTCTTGGAAGGCCGCTTTTCTGGTAGCCATTACATCAGCACGCAGAGTAAGCGAGATCCAAGCGCTGTGTACCAATGAGCCGTACACTGTTTTCCACCATAACAGAGTAGTTTTAAGGGCTCATCCATCTTTTCTCCCTAAGGTGGTGTCTTGATTTTCATATCAATCAGTCCATTTCCCTTCCATTTCTTTTCCTAAATTCAGCGACCCCGGCTGAGCGGTCGCTTCATTCCTTAGACCTCAAGAGGGTGCTTAAGTTCTACTTGGAAAGTACCAAGGGCATAAGGAAGACAGATCAGTTATTTGTCAATTACGGCGCCATGAGAACAGGCTTCCCAGCCGCGAAGAGATCCATTTCGAGATGGATTGTATCATGCATTACCTTAGCTTACCAGCTGGCGAAAAGACCCTTACCGTTGCCTCCTAAGGCGCATTCCACTAGGGGGAAAGCGGCCACAGTTGCTTTCTTACATGACGTCCCAATGTCAGAGATTTGCAAGGCTGCAACCTGGAAATCGGTTCATACCTTTACGAGGCACTACTGCCTAGAATATGATTCCAGGACTGATGCTCAAGTAGGCCAAGCCTCCTTGAGGAATCTGTTTGGATAGTTTTTCTTTTTTTGCTCTACCCGAGCTTGGTTTTCTATGCTTACTGATCACATTTGTGTTCTCCTTTGCCCGCTGGGAGATGAGGTGAGGCTCGCTATTCTATTCTAATGCTTGACTATTGATGAGGATCCCCTGGAAGAGAAGGATTGGTTACTTACCTGTAATCCTAGTTCTCTTCCAGGGGTATCCTCATCAAAGTCCTAAGCAACCCTCCCGCATCCCCGGGCAAAGGACTGTTATATTTTGGAGATATTGTTAACTCTGTGTACCATGGCTTTTTCGGTCTCCGCAAAGAACCGACCTAACTGTCACCCCTGAGGCATGATGGGAAGTTGGGGGTCAGGAGTGCCTTAAAGTCAGTTAATTGCAATGCAACTACAGGTTAGCTTTTCAGTCTTTTTAGACTTGGTATTTGCTATGCAGCCTGGGAGCGTCCTATGCTTTCAGTGATTTATGAGAATTTCTACTGTTTGCTGAGCATTAAAACAGTTTCTAAACAAATTTTATAGTTTCTCCTGTTTCTAATGCATGTTTTTCATGTATGGTGGAAATTCCTTACAGCATGATTCAGCTCTGGTGTTTGTTAGGCTGCAATTGCTTATTTTTATATATATGTATGTGTATGTATGTGTATGTGTGTATGTGTATGTATATATGTATGTGTGTATGTATATATGTATGTGTATATGTATATATGCATGTGTATGTGTATGTGTGTGTATATATGTGTATATATGTGTGTGTATGTATATATGTATGTGTGTATGTATATATGTATGTGTGTATGTATATATGTATGTGTGTATGTATATATGTATGTGTGTATGTATATATGTATGTGTGTATGTATGTGTGTATATGTATATATGTGTGTATGTGTATGTGTGTGTGTATATGTGTGTGTATATGTGTATGTGTGTGGGTATATGTATGTGTGTGTATATATGTGTGTATATATATATATGTATGTGTGTGTTCGAGGCATGTGGGCTGCTGAATTCATATCTGTGCATAGATCGCCGCCTAGTCTTGGGTCCGGATGTTTGCACGTTGTTGTCCTGGAAGTGTCTTCGAAGTATCACAAGATAGGTGACTCCTCCCCTGGACCACAGTGCTCATGGGCATCCTCTCCATCCTTAGATTGTTTTTTTCCGCCATTGGGTTCGGATGTGCTTATCTTAGCTCAAGTTAGGAAATTTCAGTTTAAGGCCAAAAGGCCTTTAGTTATCGTCGGTACTGTTCCCATTCGGTATCGAAGAGTTTTCTTTTGTGCTTTAGCACCTTCTTACCAGCTTTTCGGATCCGTTTGGTCTGAACATCGAACTTCGCTCGACGATGGAATCGAGGACTCCGTTCAAAAGGTGTCCTTTATGCCACGCGAAATACCCACACATCGACGTCCACCCGGTATGCAACAAATGTCTCTCACTGGATCACGATGAGTCGAAATGTATGGCCTGTGCCAGATTCTGATCAAAGAAGACTCTCCGGAATCGACGGGCAGCGAGATTTGAGGCGCAGCAATCGGCGCCTGCCCCGGCCAACATCTTTAGCACCGAAGACGAGGACGCCGAGAGCGTGGAAGAAGTAGACTCCAGCCCCGCTTCCGAACACGATTCCCGATCGGAAGAAGACGATGAGGTGATCTTTCAGAGAGAAGAAGTCATCGACGAGGTAGGAGACTACGATGAGGCCTTTGGGGCCGAGGAAGATAGCTCCAGCGAGGAGCTAGGCCAACCCGTCGATACGGAGGCCGACAAAATACATCGTCATGAGGCTCAGGTCGAGGGATCGCCTTCGGGCCTTACCCGAGATCAATCCTACGGTTCTTCGGCCCCGCCTTCAGGCCCGGCCTTGAACGTTTCGCAAGAGCCATTATTGTCGAAGACGACTGGATTCCCTTCAGCGAAACCGAAACCATCCATCGCACCAGTTCCATCGAAACCGAAAGTGAAACTGGTTGTGATCGGCTCGAAGGCCTCGAAACCCTCCAGTCCTTCGACGCCGGCAAAGGTCATCGGCTCCGACCGCGCAAAAAGCGATTTCGGTGCCGAGCTCACCGCAGCGGATACGGTTGCCGAGCCGAAGAAAGCCCTCGGACCCCACAAGGCGCCTCGGCCTCTGGCACCGAAGACATCGGCCCCAACCACCAAAGTCAAGGTGGCCACCCTGTCGACGTCTAAGACTGCGGCGCCAGCCAAGTCATCGACTCCAACAAGCGTCGATACCTCCCTTCGGATCGATGGCCCCATAACGCAAAGAAGTCGGGGGGCGCTTCGACGCCTACCTCCAAGGTGCCAACCGGTTCCAAAGAGCCATCTGCGTTCACCGTGCAACAGGTCTCGGCATCGTTGCAACGCATCAGAACGGGCAGCCCTCCACTCTACGTCGGGGCCCGACACGCACAAGGCTTCCAAAGCACCCTCGGCGCCGACCAACATCACGTTTGGGTTGCCGCCGCCCACGGCGCCGAAACTGTTCGAGATTCGGACACGTGTCCGCCAGACACAATCCCCATCCACTGGACAAACAGATCTCGAGCCTTCACAGCCACCATTTATCGACGCCAACACTGGCAGGTTGATGCTCCGCAAGCAGAAAATCACGCCAGAGAGGGGATTGGACTCCTATAAAATTCCTCTCAAACACAAATTGCCGGCAGGGTCGGAGCCAGTGCTTCATGAACACTTTCAACCCTTCCATCAGGATCCCCCGTCCTTTTCTCCAACGCCTTCAGAGGCAGACGCAGTAGAGGACTATGTAGGGGATGATACCACCTACCCTGCGGATGTCGACCCTGATGATCACCTGCAAGACCCAGATCAGGCATGGGATGACCCCACAGACCAGGGTACCGCACCAGATACCCATGACACGCAGCTTTATAACATAAAGACATCTCCCACAGAGGACACTGCTGCCTATAATGCCCTCATAGAACGGGCTGCTGCCAATCATGGAGTAGAACTCCATTCTGACACTGTCGTAGAGGACTTCTTGGTGGACACTTTCGCCTCTTCCGAAAGAACTGTCAAGACTCTGCCCATGTTAAAAGGGGTTCTCAAACCTGCCAAAGACATTTTTAAGGAAACAACCAGGGCATGGGTGCTAAATCCCAGGATTGAAAAAAAGTACAAGCCTGCACCCGGAGACCCTATGTACATTAGGGGTCAGTTACCTTTGGACTCCATGGTGGTTGCTAATGCTCGCAAGAGAGCCCACTCACAAACAGGTGATGCTCCTCCCCCGGACAAGGAGTCCAAAGTGCTGGAAACATCAGGCAAACGGATTGCAGCGCAAGCAGCGAACATCTGGCGCATTGCCAACACACAGGCACTCCTGGCCCATTATGATAGGTCCCATTACGACACACTCGAATCACTACTCCAACATTTGCCAGATGAATATAAAGAGGCAGCGGAGCTCCTCATCAGAGAGGGACAACTCCTTACCAATGCATCCATCAAGTGCGCACTGGATGCAGCCGACACAGCGGCGAGGGCAATCAACACAAGCGTCATGCTGAGACGGCATGCATGGTTGAGAATCTCAGACTTCAAGCCAGAGATTCAGAACAATATCCTGAATCAACCGGTCAACCCAGACTATTTATTTGGCCCTGAAGTTGACACTACCCTCGAGAAAATTAAAAAAGACACTGACACTGCGAAATCAATGGGGGCTCTGCAGACGCAGCAGTTTCGTAGTGGCTCCTTTCGTCGCCCCGGGAATAGAGGAGCAACCAGAGGTCAGGGGTCACAGCAGCAGTACACTAAAGGGGGCGCACAAAGTACCTATGATAAAACCAACAGAGGTGGATATCGTGGCTCCAGCACCAAGGGCAGAGGACGCGGTTACGGCAACAGGTCCTCCCCCAAAAACAAACAGTGACGCCCTCTCCCTGCCCCCGAACACATAACACCTGTCGGGGGGAGACTCCAACAGTTCCTGTCAGCGTGGAAATCCATCACCACAGACAGATGGGTCAGGGACATTATCCAACACGGTTACTGTCTCGAATTAACGTCCACTCCACCCAACATACCGCCAAAGCACCGTCCTCTGTCCGTAGAGCACTTGGCATTATTGCAGCAGGAAGTGCTAAGTATGCTGCAAAAAGGTGCAATAGCGGTCGTGCCCGTCAACCAGCAGGGGACAGGGGTGTACTCTCTGTACTACTTAATCCCAAAAAAGGACGGGTCGCTCAGACCTATACTAGACCTGAGACCCCTCAACCAATACATTCTCTCAGAGCATTTCCATATGCTCACCCTACAGCAGGTTCTCCCGCTACTCAGTCAGGGAGACTTCCTAGCCACACTGGACCTAAAAGATGCGTATTTCCACATACCCATACACCCTTCACACAGAAAATATCTCCGGTTCACTATTCAAGGCCATCACTATCAGTTCAAAGTTCTCCCCTTCGGAGTAACAACAGCACCCAGGGTCTTTACCAAGTGCCTAGCAACAGTGGCGGTACATCTACGGAGACAACACATTCACGTCTTCCCTTACCTGGACGACTGGCTTGTTCAGGCAAAGTCAGCCCAGCAATGTGCCAGCCACATGTCCCTCACCATTCACCTTCTTCACAGTCTGGGATTCTCACAAAATTACCCAAAATCACATCTCCAACCCGCACACGTACGACAGTACCTGGGCGTGACCATAAACACTCTGGCAGCCACAGCTTAGCCAAATTTAGTGAGGATCAACAGCATACAACTGCTGATTTCAAAGTTCAAACCTCAACACTCCCTTCCTGCGCGAGTGTTCATGCAGTTGATAGGCATGATGGCCTCCTGCATTTTCATAGTCGCGCATGCGAGACTACATATGCGCCCGCTTCAGGAGTGCTTGGCACGTCAATGGAATCAGGCTCACGGGCAATTAAAAGACCTAGTGTTGGTGAGCGGTCGGGCATACAACTCTCTGCATTGGTGGAATCCACAAAACCTTTGCAAGGGCCGACGGTTCCAAGAGCCTGTCCCACAAATAATACTGACAGCGGACGCCTCTCTCCAGGGTTGGGGAGCCCATTACTCACTTACACAGTGCAGGGACTATGGACAACGCAACAAAAGAAGATGCACATCAACGTTCTGGAACTGATGGCAATCTTCCTAGCCATGAAGGCATTCAAAGTACACTTGTGCAACAAAGTCGTGTTGATCCGGACGGACAACATGACTGCCATGTACTACATACAGAAGCAGGGAGGAACACACTCTCCACAGTTGTCTCATCTGGCTCAGAGCATGTGGAAGTGGGCCATTCAGAGGAACATATTCCTCATGGCGGAACACCTCCCCGGGAAGGACAACCAGATGGCGGATCTGCTCAGCAGACACAGCCACCAGATGCATGAGTGGGAGCTACATCCGTCAGTTCGCCAACCGTACTTCCAACAGTGGGGTCATCCAGAGATAGACCTATTCGCCACAAACGAAAACGCAAAATGCCAAAGCTTTGCCGCCAGGTTCCCACATCCACAGTCACAGGGCAATGCGATATGGATTAACTGGTCCGGCAGATTTGCGTACGCTTTTCCCCCAGCGCCACTAATTCCTCTAGTGGCACGCAAACTGCGACACTCACTAACACTCATCCTAGTTGCTCCCACATGGGCGCGCCAACCATGGTACACCAACTTTCTAGAACTTTCCGTGGTGCCGCATCAAAGGCTGCGGATCACACCCGCACTTTTAACGCAGAACCATGGCGAGATTCAGCACCCAGATCCGCAGCAGCTGAACCTGGCAATCTGGCTCCTGAAATCATAGAGTTTGGCTACCTAAACCTGCCACCTGACTGTATGGATATCATCAAGGAGGCCAGGAGACCCACTACCAGAGCTTGCTATGCGGCTAAATGGAAAAGGTTTGTCAGTTACTGCAACAACAATGACATTAACCCGCTGGACGCATCCATTCAAAACATCATCTGTTACCTCCTACACCTATACCGATCCAATCTGGCATACAGCTCAATACGTATCCATTTAACCGCGATAGCAGCCTATCTCCAAAACAGGCGGCACCTCTCTTTATTCAGAGTGCCTGCCATCAAAGCCTTCTTGGAGGGACTCAAACGAGTAATTCCCCCAAGACACCCACCGGCACCGGTGTGGAACCTCAATTTGGTCCTCACCAGATTAATGGGTCCACCCTTTGAACCTCTCCATTCATGTGAGATTCAATTCCTCACCTGGAAAGTAGCTTTCTTAGTGGCAATCACTTCATTAAGAAGAGTTAGTGAACTCCAGGCACTAACCATTCAAGAGCCATTCATACAGGTTCACGCAAACAGGGTTGTACTACGTACCAACCCCAAATTCATGCCCAAAGTGATATCGCAGTTCCACATGAATCAAACTATTGAACTGCCTGTTTTCTTTCCAAATCCAGAAAATGTCGCAGAGAGAATGCTCCATACACTAGATGTAAAAAGAGCCTCCATGTACTATATAGACAGAACACAGGATTTTAGGAAAACAAAACAACTGTTTGTTGCCTTTTCTCCACAACACAAGGGCAACGCCATTTCCAAAGCAGGGATAGCCAGGTGGATCGTTAAATGTATTCAAATTTGCTATAAAAAAGCTAAACGCACATTAACGATTCCTCCCAGAGCCCACTCAACACGAAAGTTAGGGGCGTCCATGGCTTTCCTAGGGAATATTCCTTTAGAGGAAATATGTAGAGCAGCCACATGGTCCACTATACATACATTTACAAAACACTACTGTGTAGATGTACATTCAAAACAGCAGGCAGCTGTAGGACAGGCTGTTCTCAAGACCCTTTTTCAGACTGCTGCAGCTGGCACGGGCAGCCGCCGCTAATAGAGGGACTGCTATATAATCTATGCACAGATATGAATTCAGCAGCCCACATGCCTCGAACTGAATATGCTACTTACCAGTATGCATCTGTTCTTGGCATGTAGGGCTGCTGACATTTATATCGCCCACCCTCCTCCCCGGCGCCTGTAGCGGCTGCAGCACTCAGAATTACTGTATAGCATGGTCATCACTTACGGTATCTACTCCATCACTGCCACCATGGCGAAAAACAATCTGAGGATGGAGAGGATGCCCATTCGCACTGTAGTCCAGGGGAGGAGCCACCTATCTCGTGATACTTCGAAGACTCTTCCAGGACAACAATGTGCAATCATCCGGACCCAACACTAGGCGGCGATCTATGCACAGATATGAATGTCAGCAGCCCTACACGCCAAGAACAGATGCATACTGGTAAGTAGCATATTCAATACATCGCATACACAAAGCTGGCCTCCTCCGTACGGATAATATCACAGCAATGTACTATATACAAAAACGGGGGGGGGGGGGGGGGCACACACTCCTAGCTCAAAGCATATGGAGAAGGGCCATTCCTCAAAAGATATACTTTCTAGCAGAACATCTTCCAGGGGTACATAATCAGATTGCGGACCTGTTCAGTCGTCAGACACAGCACATCCACGAATGGGAACTTCATCCACAAGTTCTTCATCTGTTTTTTCAAATGTGGGGCCACCCAGACGTAGATCTGTTCGCCACACATTTACACACAAAATGCCCAAGCTTCGCCTCCAGGTACCTACACCCATTGTCCAAAGGCAATGAGATATGGATGAACTGGTCAGGCAGATTTGCGTACTCTTTTGCGCCTCTCCCGCTCATTCCATTATTGGTGCGCAAGCTCAAAACACAGTCTCTCACAATGATCTTAGTTGCTCCAATATGGGTTCGGCTACCATTTTTCACAACCTTGCTGGAACTCTCAGAAGTTCCACATCAAAAGTTGAACCTTTCCCCAAAGCTTCTCACGCAGAACCATGGAAAGATAAGGCATCCAGCTCAACTGAACCTAGCGATCTGGCTCCTGAAGTTTGAGTTTGGTTACCTCAATCTCCCGCCAGACTCTATGAAAGTCATTAAGGAGGCTGCACGTCCTACCACTAGAGCATGCCATGCAGCTAAATCTAAAAGATTTGTCATCTACTGCAATAACACAATCAATCCACTAGATGCTTCAATTCAAAACATTGTGTTCGAGGCATATGAGCTGCAGATTACACACTTTTGCATAGATCGCCATCTGGTGTTGGGCCCGGATGTTTGCAGTTTGTTTTTTCTCTTGGAAAGTCTTTGGAAGTCACGAGGTCGGTGACTCCTCCTTTGGATCGTATTGCGCATGGGCTTCGGCTCCATCCTCAGATTGTTTTTTTCCCACCATCGGGCTCGGATGTAATCTTCAAGCTCCGATTCCGAACAGCTTCCAGTTCGATCGACGCGCAATCCTCACCCCAATCGCTGTATTGTTTCGATCACTATCTCTTCAACAACGCGCCATCTCATCGGCACAAACCTTCGGTTCCAGTCGTCGTCGACGGCGGCCTTCGGGCCTACCCAGGCTCCGATCCCGGCTCATGGAAAGAACTCCATTTAAAAAGTGCCCTCGATGTGGGTCCAAATTTCCCCACACCGATCTTCATGAGGTATGCAACCTTTGCCTCTCCCCAGAACACGAGGCTCAAGACTGTACAGCCTGTAAGTCTTTCCGATCCAAAAAGACTATTCGGGACCGAAGAGCCAGAAGGAACATGGCACACTCCTCGATGTCCATTCCAGTCGACCTCTTCGGAGATGACATCGACGATCCGGAACATCATCGTACCGAAGAGGACCTCGTCAGCGCTTCCGAGGCCGACGAGTCAGATGTGGAGGACATCACTCCGGCGCAGAGGGTCGTGAGTACCAATCTACCCCCTCCCACACCCGCGCTGACACCCAAAAAGGCTTTGGTCACGCCTTTGCCTCCGGGCCTAGGCAAGACCAGAGACACTCCTTCACACACCCCACCTTCGGGCCCGGTGAAGAAGCCAAGTAAGCCTTCCGGCGGCTCGGGCTCAAGCCAGCCTGCCAGCGGTGCAGAGAAACACACTTCGGCACCGAAAAAGAAACCAGCCTCCACCTTGACACCGAGCTCCGCACCGAAGCCCTTGGGGTCGAAACCCAGCCCTTCGGCACCGACGCCATCTTCGGTGCCGACCAAACCACACAAGGCCACTGGCACCGACACTTCCAAGCCGAAGCCCATCTCGGCGCCGACCAAGAGACCGGAGGGTCCCAAGCCGGGTTCTAAACATCAAACCGGCAAGGAAAAACCTAAAAAATCATCGGCCCCGACGCCTTCAGGGCTGACGGACCAAATTACCTCACCAGAGCTATTTACACCGGATCCCTTGCAAAAAACTCTCACCAAGGATCCAAAAACTGGACATTTGACACTCGCTTCTAAGAAGAGACATTTGGAGAAGGCTGCTCCGCCTCCACCTCCAAAGAGGAAGGACTCTGCCACCTCTCCATTCAGAATACCTCCACCTCCACCCCCTCCACCCTCTCCACCCCCACCTCATCGTTCTCCTACTCCGTCTCCAGACGACGATGATGATCAGGGGGACCCATATGATGATACAGGGGATGTCCCACAAGACCCCACCCCTACAGGATCTCCAGATCCATGGGACGATTACAGTATACCAGATATCCCCAACGTCCACAATTTACCCTTCTAGACCATCTCCACCAGAAGATTCATTAGGGTTTAACCATCTTCTGCAAAGGGCAGCACATTATCACGGGGTAGACATGCATAATGACCCTGTGGAGGAAGATTTCCTCCTAGACACATTCGATACTACACCTAGGTCCACCTCCATACTGCCCATGCTCAAAGGGGTGGTAAAGCATGCGTCAAAAGTTTTTAAAGACCCAGTTAGAGCCAGGGTCCTTAACCCACGTATCGAAAAGAAATACAAACCTGCTCCCTCAGATCCCTCTTACATCAGAGGACCAGTGCCACTAGATTCCTTAGTGGTATCTACGGCACGTAA
This sequence comes from Triturus cristatus, assembly GCF_964204655.1. Lineage (NCBI taxonomy): Eukaryota > Metazoa > Chordata > Amphibia > Caudata > Salamandridae > Triturus > Triturus cristatus. Next base: position 431,603,151 of record NC_140593.1, read on the forward strand.
AAGGGCAAACTCACAAGCGTCGGGTGATGCACCACCACCTGACAAGGAGTCAAAACTGCTAGATGCATCAGGCAAACGCACAGCATCCCAGGCCGCCAACATATGGTGTATAGCAAACACTCAGGCACTGCTGGCCAGCTATGACAGGGCTCATTATGACAAATTAGAAAGCGTAATGCACCATCTCCCTGAAAAATATAAAAGTAGAGCCAACGAGTTAATTCAAGAGGGTAAAACAATCACAAACACCTCTATACGTTGTGCCCTAGATGCAGCAGACACAGCCTCCAGGGCCATTAACACCAGCGTCCTTCTCCGTCGTCATGCTTGGTTAAGGGTATCTGGGTTTAAACCAGAAGTACAAGCCTCCATCCTTAACCATCCCTTTGACCAGGAACATCTATTCGGGCCAAAGGTGGATGAAGCCTTAGAAAAGATGAAAAAGGACACGGATACCGCAAAATCCATGGGGGCCTTACAGTCTCACCCTCCCAGATGCTCCTTTCGCCGCTCATCCTTTCGGAGTGCATCCAGAGGCTACTCCTCAGACACAGCGTCCACATCGTACAAGTCCCCTACTCAGACCACCTTTACAAAAGGTTACCAAAGAGGCGGCTACAGGGGTAACAACAACAAGGGCAGAGGCAAAACAAACCCCCCCCCCCCCCCCTTGCTCCCCCCCAGACCATTCCACTCCGGTCGGGGGCAGACTCCAAAATTTCCTTCATGTCTGGGAGACCATCACCTCAGACAAGTGGGTGACCCAAATAATTCGGTCAGGTTACTGCCTGGAACTAACATCTACCCCCCCAAACATTCCACCCAGGCAATGCCCAATATCACAAGAACATTCAACATTACTAAAGCAGGAGGTAATCTCCCTCCTACAAAAACAGGCAATAGAACACGTTCCTGTCAATCAACAAAATTTGGGGGTCTACTCCCTATATTTTCTAATACCAAAAAGGGACGAGACTCTACGCCCTATTCTGGATCTCCGGCCCCTAAACACATACATACACTCAGACCATTTTCACATGGTAACGCTTCAGCAGGTACTTCCGCTCCTCTCCCAGAACGACTCTCACCACACTGGACTTGAAAGACGCATACTTCCACATTCCAGTACACCATGCTCACAGAAAGTACCTCAGATTTGTAGTGGACAGACAACACTACCAATTCAAAGTGCTCCTGTTCGGAGTCACAACAGCACCACGGGTATTCACCAAGTGCCTAGCGGTGGTGGCGGCACACCTGAGAAGACGGCACATTCACATCTTCCCATACTTGGGACGATTGGCTGATAAAAGCCACTTCATACAATCAATGTGTACACCTCACCGCCACCACAATCCAACTACTTCACCAACTAGGCTTCACGGTGAACCACCCAAAGTCCCAGCTAACACCATCCCACATAAAACAATACCTTGATGCCACCATAGACACCTCAAAAGCAATAGCCTACCCCAATCCGGCCAGGATTGCAAGCATTCAGACTTTGCGACAAAAATTCATACCTCAACACTCCCTTCCAGCACGAGTGTTCATGCAACTAATAGGGATGATGGCCTCTTGCATTTTTATAGTGCCCCACGCAAGACTCCAGATGCGTCCACTCCAAGAGTGCTTAACGCGCCAATGGAACCAGGCCCAGGGTCAACTGACAGATCTGGTGTTGGTAGACGGTCGCACCCATCGCTCTCTGCAGTGGTGGAACACCACAAACCTTTCCAAAGGTCGACCGTTCCTGGACCCGGTTCCCCAGATAATACTAACAACGGACGCATCTCTCTCCGGCTGGGCAGCTCATCTATTACACCTCGCAGTGCAGGGCAAATGGACGCCGCAACAAAAGTTACTCCATATCAACCATCTGGAGTTACTAGCAATCTTTCTGGCCCTGAAATCTTTTCAAACACAGATTTCAGGCAAGGCAGTCCTCATTCGCACAGACAACATGACGGCCATGTATTATATTCAAAAACAAGGCGGCACACTCTCTCCAAAGCTCTCTCAATTAGCACAGAGCATATGGAGATGGGCCATACCCCAGAAAAACTTTCTCCTAGCTCAACATGTCCCATGAGTCCAAAACACCGTGGCAGATCTGCTCAGCAGACACACAACAAATCCACGAGTGGGAACTTCACCCACAGGTTCTTCATCCGTTCTTTCAAATGTGGGGGCATCCGCAGATAGACCTCTTCGCCACCCACGAAAACACAAAATGCCCAAGCTTCGCCACCAGATACCCACACCCTTTGTCCAAAGGAAATGCGATATGGATGAACTGGTCAGGCAAATTTGCGTACGCTTTTCCGCCTCTTCGACTCATTCCATTAGTGGTGCGAAAACTGTAACAGCACTCCCTCACACTAATCCTAGTAGCTCCAACGTGGGCCAGACAACCGTGGTACACCACGCTGCTGGAACTCTCGGTAGTACCACACCAAAAGCTACACCTCTCACTATGCCTCCTAACCCAGAACCATGGAGAGATCAGACACCAGGACCCAGCTCAGCTCAACCTTGCGATCTGGCTCCTGAAATCCTAGAATTCGGGTACCTAAATCTTCCCCCTGACTGTATGAACATCATCAGAGAAGCTAGACGCCCTACCACTAGAGCCTGCTACGCTGCCAAGTGGAAAAGATTTGTTGTTTATTGCCATAACACCATCAATCCTCTGGACGTGTCTATACAACACATCATATGCTACTTACTCCACCTACAAAGGTGTAATCTAGCCTATACGTCCATTCGTCTACACCTCGCAGCAATTGCAGCTTACTTACAAAACAGGCAACATCTATCACTCTTCAGAGTACCTGCCATTAAAGCCTTCATGGAAGGCCTGAAAAGAATAATTACCCCCAGAGTACCACCCTCACCTGTGTGGAACTTAAATATCGTTCTCACAAGGCTGATGGGGGCCTCCCTTCGAACCTTTGCATAAGTGCGAACTGCAATTCCTAATATGGAAAACTGCTTTCCTTGTAGCCATTACTTCCCTTAGAAGGGTCAGTGAGATACAAGCACTTACCATACAAGAACCTTTTCTTCAAATGCACCACAACCAGGTTGTTCTCCGTACCAACCCAAAATTCCTACCTAAAGTCATTTCCCCTTTTCACCTAAACCAACCTGTAGAATTACCAGTATTTTTCTCGAAACTTCAGACCGTTGCAGAAAGGGATCTGCACACGCTAGATGTCAAACGAGCCTTACTTTACTACATCGAGAGAACACAACCTCTCCGAAAGACCAAACAACTGTTTGTCTCTTTCTCTCCACCACACAAGGGCAACCCCATCTCAAAATCAGGGATAGCTAGGTGGATTGTAAAATGCATCCAGATTTGCTACCACAAAGCAAAACGAACGCTTTCCGTTCCCCTTAAAGCCCATTCTACACGAAAGATAGGGGCTTCCATGGCATTTCTAAGGAACATCCCATTAGATGATATCTGCAAAGCAGCTACATGGTAAACACCGCACACTTTCACCAAACACTATTGTGTAGATGTGCAAACTAAGCAACAAGCTAGTGTGGGCCAGGCTGTACTTAAAACACAATTTCAAACCACTGCAACAGATACCGGTGGTTGCCGCTAAGGTTGGGAACTGCTATATAGTCTATGCAAAAGTGTGTAATCTGCAGCTCATATGCCTCAAACGGAATATGCTACTTACCAGTATGCATCTGTTCTTGGCATGTAGAGCTGCAGATCTACACCCGCCCACCCGGCTACCTGAATCTGTTCCAGTTTATCTTATTCAGATACAACACACATGGGTTTCTTCACTGTTGTTACTACACTCCATCTTTCCCTGCTGGCGAAAAACAATCTGAGGATGGAGCCGAAGCCCATGCCCAATACGATCCAAAGGAGGAGTCACCGACCTCGTGACTTCCAAAGACTTTCCAAGAGAAAAAACAAACTGCAAACATCCGGGCCCAACACCAGATGGCGATCTATGCAAAAGTGTGTAGATCTGCAGCTCTACATGCCAAGAACAGATGCATACTGGTGAGTAGCATATACCTTCCTCTTACATCTACAAAAATGTAGTCTGGCATTCACATCTATACGATTACATCTTGCTGCCGTACCTGCTTACCTACAAAACAGACATCACTTGTCATTGTTTAGGGTACCTGCCATTAAAGCATTCATGGAAGGCCTTAATAGAATAATTCCTCCCAGGTTCCACCCTCTCCAATATGGGATCTAAACATTGTCCTTACCAGGCTCATGGGTCCCCCATTTGAACCTTTACATAAATGTGAGCTACAATTTCTCACATGGAAAGTAGCTTTCCTTGTGGCAATCACATCTCTCAGAAGAGTTAGTGAACTCCAGGCATTAACCATACAAGAACCATTTTTACAAATACATCACAACAATGTGGTTCTTAGGACAAACCCTACATTTTTACCAAAAGTGGTATCTGCTTTCCACCTTAACCAGTCTGTTGAACTACCAGTCTTTTTTCCTCAACCAGACTCAGTAGCAGAACGGGCTCTTCATACGCTTGACGCCAAAAGAGCTATCCTTTATTACGTTGAAAGGACAAAAACTTTCAGGAAAACTAAACTTTTTGTAGTTCTCACCACCACCACAAAGGCAATCCTATATCAAAAGCTGGAATTACCTGGTGGATCGTTCAATGCATCCAGATATGCTACAAAAAGCAAAGCGTGCATTATCCATTCCCCCTAGAGCGCATTCCACACGCAAACTAGGGGCTTCTATGGCATTCTTAGGAAACATTTCCATATATGACATTTGTAAAGCAGCAACATGATCTACACTGCACACTTTCACAAAACACTATTGTGTAGATGTGCAGGCTAAACAGGCTAGTGTGGGCCAGGCGGTACCAAGGACACTTTTTCATACCACTGCAATGGATACAGGTGGACACCGCTAGGGAGAGTAATGCTGTACAGTCTATGCACAAGTATATATTCTGCAGCTCATATTCCTCGAACGGAAAATGCTACTTACCAGTATACATCTGTTCTTGGCATGTAGAGCTGCAGAATTTTATACGCCCACCCGCCTCCCGGGGTACCTTTGTCTGTTGCAGTGCTATCTTACCTAGATAAATCACACATGGACATCTTTCTGTTTCTTACAAACTCCATCATCACCCTTTATGGCGAAAAACAATCTGAGGATGGAGTCGATGCCCATGCACACTATCATCCTAAGGAGGAGCCACCTATCTCGTGACTACAAAGAACTTCAACCAATACAACAATAAAGTGCAAACATCCGAGCCCAACACCAGATGGCGATCTATGCACAAGTATATAATTCTGCAGCTCTACATTTCAAGAACAGATGCATACTGGTAAGTAGCGTTTTCCTTACTTACCTTTTCTCTAGGAAATGTCCCAGTGTGATATCTAGGCATATCACACTGAGTAGAAAAAGTCATCTCAAAAGTAACATACCTGTAATTTTCATTGCAAAGTCGATACAAAGTAAATGTACAGCATTTCACAGAATTGCATCACCAGTAATTAAGTCAAACTGTAAACCATTTTAAAGTACAGTTACAATTGCATTTCAAACTGAATATTTACTGCAAAGTATTTATCAACTTACCTGTGCCAGGCTTGCTTGGTACTAGAAAATAAAATAACTAAGAATATTGTTATACAAAAACAATTGGTCTGAAGTTCAGTCTTTGAGTGTGTAAAATCATTTGCTGACTGTGTACAACAAATGCTTTACACGGTCCTCTGATACTACCTTACTGCTCGACCACACTACCACAAATAGAGAGTAAGGTTGTATCTAACTTTGCCTTTGCCTACCTTTTGGGTTCCACTGTACTCTGTGCACACTATACCTCACTTTGGTATAGTACACTCAGCCAGCTTCCTAAAGTGTATGTAAAGGTACAGGGCCTCTAAGCGTGGCACAATAAGTGCTGCAGCCCTTAGAGGCCTTCCCTGGCCTCAGTGCCCTTGGTACCTACGGTACCATTTACAAGGGACTTTCATGTGGCCATAGAGTGACAATTGGGTTTTGTATCAACGCAGTTTGGAGAGATAATATAAGCTTCTGGGTACCTGGTTGGCAGGAACCCAGGGCACACTCAAAGTACATCAACAGTTTGGCAAAAAGCAGGGGAATCCATGCAAAAAGAGGGCGTTTTCTTAAAGCAAGACATTGATTTATGGGTCATCGCAGCCCAGCGTGCATTGTTAGTGCACGATTAGTACTGAGCTATGGACCAACGATACCAGCAAGTGCGAGGATCCTTTGTGTGCTTGTTACTCTGCACGAGCTCTGGCGGTTGCGAAGGGCCTTTGCACGAATGTTCTTCGAACAAAGGAAACCGGCTCAAGACCTTTGCTAGCTCATGCTTCTGTGAGGAGCTGTCACATGCTTGTTCATAGTGTCGACATGTGCAAGAGCTATAGACGCGCCTACTGTGGCGTATTGGTGCTCATCGACTTGGGTGGCTGATTCCATGTTCCGAGCTGTGGTAGCTGCATGTAGCACCGCGTGCTAGCATATGATACATAGTATGGAGCTTTCTTCACAGGATCCTTTTACTTCAATTGCCTTCTCTCAGGAATTGTGGAAGGGACGTGGACTATGGGAGCTGAAAGAAAAAAGGGGGAGAAACAGAAAAAGGACTATTAAGTCTGCATTGAGGTTCTTTCTGGGAGTTAGAGGAAAGTCCTTGGCAACTGTCAAATTGGAAGAAAAGAAGATTGTACATATTCTGAAACACTGTTTGTTGTTTTAGATTGTTGTAGTTTCTTATATTAAATTCTTATTTAAAATTTTTATTTTAAGTTATTATTTTAGAATTTCCATTTCAGGTAACATGACTGACCAAAGCATGGCGTCTCCTCCATCATTCTTATCAACTCCTGGTGATCTCATAGTGCCTTGGAAACAGTGGAAGAAATTGTTTTTGACCTTTGTCGCGGGGTGATAAATATGGTCCTGTTAGTAGGCAAGCCATTCATCATTTGAGAGTTGAAGAAATGAGAATATATGAGGATCTAACAGAGATATTGCTAGGAATGGGTGATGGACAACCAACCTTTGTATGAGATGTCTTTGCAGATTTTAGACTTGCATTTTATTCCAAAAGCCATTGTTGGCCTAGAGCGCCACAAATGTTTCTCTAGAATGTAGAGAACTGATGAGGATATTGGGGCTTATGTTGAGGGGATTAACTTTATCCTGTCGATTTGAACAATTGACATTCCTTGATAAGGGATCAAATTGTAAGATGTAAGAGCAATAAGAGAATAAAAGAAAAACGTTTAAAGACCCCCATGTGGGATAAGACGATAAAAATAGCTAAAGGCATGGAACACACGGCAATGTGGGTGCGAGAAATGTATTGTAAGTCTAACAGTAAAAGTGAAATAGTGGATTTGGTGGATGTTTTAGTTAACAGGAAAAAGGAGAATATGAAAATAAGTGTTTGTGAAAGCTAAGAGTGACTAGAAGGATGTTACTCCTTGAGAGAGAGAATATTTCTGCTGTGGTGCTCCAGGGCATATTGCCTCCAGTGCAACTTGTGCATTAACAAATGCAATTTTTAGGAACTGTGGAAGATAACATTTTGCAAAAGTGTTCAAAAAGAAAATTGCTAGCAAAAGCATGAGACCATACAGAAGATAGTCTTGACGATTGATGAAATGCCTGGTTGTGTGATAGGAGCAAGAAAGGCAAGTACAATGGTGTTGGAGACAACATGGATGAAAGCGGAAATTAAGACCGAGTGGAAAAACCTCACTGCGATGTATCCATAGATAAGGTATAGACAAGAGTACTGATAGATTCGGGAGTGTATGTACGCCTCTTTCAAGTAAAACGTGAGTAAAATTGGTCACGAAGCAGTTATCCACCACTGAGCGAGTCAAGTATCAGGTCTTTGGGATATGCTGGCAAAAGAATAGCAATTTTAGGCCTGAGATGGATGACTATTAAGTTTAAGAGTAAAGCTGTGAAGATGCAAGCGTATTTGACCAACTATGGGTCGGCTTATTTGGGTGGCATCATCAGAAAGACTTTAATATTATCATAAACTCAAATGCCAAAGAACCAGTGATGGTGACAGAGTGAACATTGTTGTGGCAGAATGTCATGAGGAGTATGTTGTAGTAGAATATCCCTGTGTATTTATGAAGAATTGAGCTTATTTCTCACAGAATAATATTAAAACAGCATGCTAAACCAGTAGTTCACAGGGGAGGAATATTTTTAATGTGATGAAAGTGCCATTATGTTAGGAGCTAGACAACTTAAGTCAAGTCAGGAAATAATAGACCCCATTAAGGCTTCAGAGTGGTTGGCATCGGTGGCGGTAGCAACAAAGTATGGGGGGGTCAGAATTTGATTATGAATCGACTTGCATGATTTAAGTAGAAATATATGTATGGACAGGCAACCCCTTGCTAACATATCAGAGATGTTGGCAACTATGGGTGGTGGATGTGTCTTCAGTGTACTAGACACGCCTATCGCCAAGTCAATTTGCGTGAAGATGCAAGGCACTTAACATAATTTGTGACGCCCTTCGGTGCTTTTTGTTGCATAAGAATGTTGTTTGGGCTGGCTTCTACAGTGTTCCAGTGTAATAAAGAATATTTTTGGGGACATGAAACTAGTGTTTTGTTTTCAAGACAACATTCTTATTGTTGAAAGTGTGTGTGGGGATACAAGATATTTGAAGAGGTGATGAGACGGCTGAAAAACAGGTTTTGATTAAGAAAGGGAAGGGCCAGTTGTGAAGGACACGAGAACTGCTAAAGTTATCGGACCAGAGAGGAAGATTGTAATGAAAATTAAGATGGCACCTAAACCTTCCAACAAGGTTGAATTTAAATCATTCCTTGGCCTCGTTGAATATTGCGTTAAGTATGTGAAGAACTTAACTCAAATGGTAGAACTTTTAAGGCTAATTATTACGAAAAATGCTGTATTTGTTTCGAGTGAGGAATGTGACAAGGCTTTTGAGATGGTCAAGGAGAGAATAATTCAGGCATCTACACTGGGAGACTTTGAGGAATCGGGTAAAACCTACTTCATCTCTGAAGTTAGCTGTGTGGAGATTGGGGTCCGTATTAATGTAAATGGATAAGAAACTGTTCATAGGTTTTGCACTTAGAAGATTTCAAGGAGTGTAGAGTGCATATTCTGCTATAGAAAGGAAGGTCCTGGCTTGCTGATAGGAAATCAGTTGTTTTAGACTCTACGTATGGGGTTTGCCTTTTAAGGTCGGAACTGATTACAAAACCCTAACATATTTAATTAAAGGTGCAAGAGGATTGGAATAAGGTGCTTCTCCACGAATTTCTAAGTGGATTTTCTTAGTATTGGACTACAACTTTCCCGTGGAATATTTAAAGGGAAGTAAACCTGTGATTGCAAACTCCTTGTCAAGGATGCCAGTAAGTGAAGCAAAAAGTATTGATTAAGTGTGCAGTGACGGTGTGAGCAAGGGAGATGGTGAAATGGCTTTGAGTAATGATGAGTGGGTTCCTGTGAGTGAAAATGACTGTGATGAAAGAAATGGAATGAAAATTTGTGCAGGGATGGGGTGATGAGAGAGTTTTAAATAAGGAGTTGACTAAATTTCTTAAATTGAAAGAGGAATTGAGTATAAATGAAGGCAAATTGGTGAGTAGAAAACAAATCGTACTTCCTTGTCATGTCTGCAGTCTTATCATTGCTATTGCACACAAGGGATATCCTAGGCGCAATATGACGGAGGAGAGTGAGACAGTCGTTTTAGTGGCCTGGTTTGGACAAAGACATTGACTGGATTGGGAAGAATTGTTATGCGTGTGCCAACAGTGACGAGGCTAAGATTGTGAGTAAAGCTCCATTGGGATGTGCTCGTTTTCCTGAGAAACCACGGGAAAGATTAGCAATTGATTTTATTGGCCTTGTGGTAAGGTTGGGGTCAAGAGACAAATATATTTTTGTACATCTAGACTACCATATGAGATGGTTGGCGGTGAAAAGTATGGAACAGATGAGCACGACTAATGTTGCCCAGATTTTTTAGGACGTCTTTGTTGAGGAAGGAGTACCAAAGACTATAGTGTCTGACAATAGGGTGCAGTTTGGATCTAGGAAATTTTACGATCTATCTTATCAGAATTGGGATTGCTCATGAAAAAGTGGCTCTTTAGAACTCAAGCCAGTGTGTTAGTAGAGAGGGTTAATTGTCTTGTGCTGGATAAAATATATCTTTCTCTAGTAAATGGTCTTCCGTGGGGGAACGCGGTGAGAAAAATGACTCCTCATTCTGTGACTGGGGTGTCGCCGTTAAGTGTCCTTGAAGGGAAGGCAGACAGGTAGGAAGAAACATCCTGTGTGGTTGTGTGAGAAGGGCATTTTTTGGGTTGATTGTGAAGAGGTAAAGAGTGAGAGAAGTGCAGATACAGACTGAGGATTATTACAATAAAAGAAAGTGTAAGAAAACTGGGTACGAACTAGTGACTGGGTGGTAATACAGAAGGGTGGAATAGTTTGCAAGGGTAAGAGCAAGTATTTTTGTCCATGTAAGGTCAAGAAGTCAAATGCAATGTAGTAATTGTGGAGGATGTGCTACCTGAAGTTAAGGAAATGTATGTAAAAACAAACAAGAGATGGATGTGTATGTAAAGTGTACTAAATCGATACATTTCGAAATGACCAATTTATGGTAAACTGTATGAAGAATCTACAAACCTATTTTGGAAATGTATCCTCTTGTGCTTAAGATTCTATTGTAAGTTAAGTTATGTTATTGATGTTAAAGGGGGGAGATGGTGTTGAGTTACAGAACTGAGTGTGTTGTCCAGGAGGTAGTGCGGATTCCACAGTGACATCACTTGGTATGTGGGGGGGGGGGGCAGTTTGGAGAGCAGGGCAAGATCTGGTTTGATGCTGGAGATGTCGATAGAATAAAGGATCTTTAAAAGGTGATTGTGACTACGACTCATCTTTATACATATCCATAGTAGACTTATGTAGAATTGCACTTGGGCCACTCCATACACTTTTACCAAACATTGTGTGAACATCCGATCAGAAGGATAGGCCATAGTTGGTCAGGCTGTCCTCAGAACTTTGAGGCATATGAGTTGCAGAATACATACTTGTGCATAGATCGCCATCTGGTGTTGGGCTCGGATGTTTGCAGTTTGTTGTTGTCTTGGAAGAAGTCTTTGTAATCACGAGATAGGTGACTCCTCCTTTGGACGATTGTGCGCATGGGCATCGACTTCATCTTTAGATTGGTTTTTTTCTGCCATCGGGTTCGGATGTGAGTTGCTGCGCTCCTGTTCGGCACCATTTTTCAACCCTTTTGACGCGCAACCCGTCACTACTCGACGGTATTGTTTCGTTTGCGTGCCCTTCGACGCGCTACCCTCAAAATCCTAGATTCCGGTCGTCGGCGATGGCCGCTGGGCCTATCTGCACCATTCGGCCCTACGGCTAATGGAAAGGACTCCATTTACAAAATGCCCCCAGTGTGGAGCTAAATTTCCACACAGTGACCACCACAACCTTTGCCTCTCACCAGAATACGAGGAAAAGGTTGCCAGGCTGCACATCTTTTTGCTCCAAAAAGACTATCCGTGATCACCGGGTTCGACGACACGTTATGGCTCATCAGGCTACACCGGTGCCACACAACATTTTCGACGAAGGCCCCGATGTTCCAGAGGCAGAGGATTCTGAGGAGCTTGACATAGTCCCTGAAGCTGATGACTCCAACTCTGATGACCACATCACTCCAGGTCAACTAGTGAATACAAACGTCCATGCCCCTGTCCCATCAGATAAACAGAAGTCTCTGGTCAAAACTTCGCCTGATGGCCTTAGTCGAGACTGAGGAAAAACTTCAGAAGCCCCGCCTCCGGGCCCGGCTCCGAATACAAAGGAAAAGCCTTCTGGCAGCTCTGGACCGAGCAAGCCGCATTAGTACCCATAAAACACCTTCGGTACCGAAATCAGGGATACACTCTATTCCTGTTATGCCCAAAAAGTCCTCTGTATCAAACCCTTCGGCACCGAAAGACCATAAGGCCTCGGAACTGAACAAACACCGAAAACCTTCGGATCCGAAGAAGATTTCCGACTCTACATCGAAGCCAAAGGAGCACAAGACCCCTCCTATGGCTCCAGAGCCCAAATAAAAACCACGTTCAGAACCCAAAAAATCTGCACCGAAAGGAGACAACAAGCAAGAAAAACTTTTTTCAACCAGATCCTATTGATCCGAAACACAACACATTATATGTGGACCCTAAAACAGGCCATATTGTCAGTTTCCCATCAAAGAAGAGGAAATCGGATACCTCACACTCTTTGAGGTACCTTTGAAGAAAAGAGACTTTACAACTTCACCTCTAAGACCCTCTTCTCCTATTCCTCCTACTAAACCTTAGTCTCCTACAAACTCTCCTATACACACTCCTAGACTCTTTCTATACTCGCCCTTACCACCACAGGATGAGGATGATCTAGGGGACGGGGTTGGCACGATAAGGATCCTTTAGATAACCCTGATGACACTACTACACTACAGGATACATGGGAAGATTAAAACAATCCCACAGATCCTCCAGACCTTCCTGATCCAGATGTATACCCATCTAGACCATACCCCCCAGATGACAATATAGGGTTTAGTCAGCTCATTAATAGAGCTGCGCAATATCATGGCGTTGAACTATATTCAGACCCCATGGACGAAGACTTCCTACTAGATACATTTGCTCAATCACAAAAACAATACATACATTGCCCATGCTCAAAGGTGTCATTTAACATGCACCAGACATGTTTAAAGACCCTGTCAGGACCAGGATTCTCAATCCACTGATTGTTAAAAAGTATAAGCCTGCCCCTAATGATCCAATTTACATTAAAGGACAACTCCCTTTAGATTATTTGGTAGTCTCCAATGCAAGAAAACGTGCTAATTCCCAAACCTCTGGTGATGCCCCACCTCCAGACAAAGAGTCTAAACTGTTAGATGCATCAGGCAAACAAGTTGCCTCCCAAGCAGCCAATCACTGGAGAATAGCTCATGCACAAGCACTGCTTGCCAGATATGACCGGGCTCACTATGATGAGCTTGAAGATCTTATTCAACATTTACCTGACCAATACAAAGCCAAGGCCAACGATCTGGTCCAGGAGGGCAAATTAATTACAAATGCATCCATCAAATGTGCCCTCGATGCAGCAGACACCACATCTAAATATGTCAACACCAGTGTGTGAGAAAGTGCATTGTTGTGTTTAAAATAGTGTTGCCTATTGCAACCACTTGTAACTGTTTACAAAAGTCAATTGCATATTGCAAAAGTATTTATATAAAGCATCCCATTCTGAGAAAGTATATTTTAATTCCAATTGTTGGTTCTAAAATAAAACAAGCATATATTTTTTTATATATAAACCATTGGCCTAGAGTTCAGTTATTGAGTGTGTGAGACCATTTGCTGAATGAGTGTGTACAACAAATGCTTTACACTGTCCTCTGATGCTGCCTTACTGCTCGACCAAGCTACCACTTTAGAGAGTAAGGTTATATCTAACTTTAGCCTCTGTCAAACCCTTGGGGACTGTGGACTCTGTACACCCTGTACCTATTTGGGAACAGTATATTCAGAGCCGCTTTCTCACAACTGGTAAGTACAGTTGTAAGTATTTTTCAGAGTCAGTGCTGGGCACCTAGATCCAGCACTGGGAGCTCACCTAAGAGCAGGTGAGTATTTTCGTTTTCGTTTCTCGGCTGATTTTTTCTGTGAATATTTTAAGATTTGAAAAGTCCACACTTAGAAGAAATTTCAGGATAAAGCCAGTCAATGTTACCCTATGAAGAAAATAGTTATCGGTTTAAAGGCAAGTACTCGACTGGCAGAGTTGAGGTTCTGGGCATAGACTCAGGGGGTTCCCCAGGGTCAGGTAGGTACAGTTGGTTCACCCTCAGCGACTAGGGCGGCCGGGTGCAGAGAGAGTTAGGCCCAATGTTATCCTATGAGGGATAGGGGGGCCTTGGTTGGTGGCTGCTGACTAGCAAGCCACGCGGCTGTGGGAGTTGGGCTCCTGGTCACTTACTCAGGGCAAGTGGGTAAGTAGGTAGGTGTAGAGTTTGCACTGCCAGGGCCACACGGCCGGCTGGGTGCAGGGTGCTTTTGAGCCTTCGGGCGCTCAATTGATTTCAATGGGAAATCTCGGGTTTAGAAAAAGACTGCAAGCTCGGGGACGAGGATTCTTCAGGTGCCACCACCACTTCAAAAGGTAAGTTGGGTAGTTGGATGATATGTAGGTACCCCGGGATTGGGCACAGGGGGCCGCGGTGCGCCGCGTGCAGGGGTGCCTTTTGGTGTCTGGAAATCTTACCCTCTGTTGATCGCGGTAGGGGGGGGCACCTTGTTCTGAGGCTGCAGGCTTCTTCAGGAGTGTTGAGGGAGGTCCTTGAGTGCCGGACTCGGGGTCACAGTCGCCGTGGGGTCGTCCTCGTGGTCTTTGTTCACTCCGGCACTGGCCAGGCTTGGCTGGTGCAGAGTGTGCTGGGTTCGCGGTTCTAGGCTGCTGCCAGGGATTAGAGGTAGGTTTCAAGTAGAGCCTCTACTCAGGGGAGTCTCAGGGGCTTAGAGCCAAAAGGTAGCCAGGTCCTCCGGGGTTTGTGAGGTTGCTGGCCACAAGAGATGCCAGGTTGGAGCAGGTTCGAGGGTCGACAGGCTGGTAGGGCGGGGGCCAAAGCAGTTGGTGTCTTCCTCTTCTTAGCAGCTGCAGGGCAGGTCTTCTTTCTTCTTGCTCTTTCTTGTATTTTGGAATCTGGATTCTGGGGAAGGAAGGTTCAGGGTACCCCTAAATACTAGATTTAGGGGCGTTACAGGTAGGTGAAGGGCAGGGACCAATGGGTCTCTGTCCTGGGGTGGGTACACCCCCTATCCTGCCTCTCTCCTGTGGGAGGGGGGCAGTAGCCTAGTCCTGATAGGGTAGGGCTTCCCATCTTCAAGATGGCAAGAGCCCGGAGATGTGCTTCACCTCGCCTCCCCCACCTGAGGGGTGGGGTTGGCAGGCTGGCACATCCCCTGTCCTTATGGGGGTTTCCGGCCAAGCTTCCCGCCAGAGTGGGGGGTTGCAGTGGCCTGGGGAAGCTCACAGAGGCAGCATGCCTTTGAAGCTTCCCCCTGCCCATCCTGGGGGAGGAGATTTAGCACCTCGCCCAGGATGTGCATTGTTGCAGGCCCAGGAGAGCAGGGGCTCTCCCACCCAGGGGTCCAGCAACATGTCTGCTGTGTGGCAGCCTAGGCAGCCTCAGAGCAGACGTGGATTGTAGGTTAGGTTTAAGGGGGCATCTCTAAGATGCCCTCTGGGGTGCTTGGTACATTAAATCCCACACTGGCATCAGTGTGGGTTTAATGTGCTGAGAAGTTTGATACCAAACTTCTCAGTCTTCAGTGCTGCCTTTATGGTGCTGTGGAGTTCGTGTTTGACTATCTCTCAGCACCATGTACTCTTAAATTGCAGCACTGCACTTACAGTGCTCAGGAATGGACCTGGGTACTGTAGGGACACAGGGCTCCTGCTTCTGTGCCCACACCATTGGCATAAGGCACATAATGTGGCTGATGTATGCCATGGCAGTGTAGGTGATGGGCATGGCACACAGGGATGTGTGCCATGTCGACTTTGTTTTGTCTTGCACCCAGACACCCAGCCTGCAAAGGCAGTGTGTGTGTGTGTGTGTTTAAGGGTGCATGGCCTCTAAGGGTGGCACAATGAGCGCTGCAGCCCTTAGAAGCCTTCCCTGGTCACAAGGCCCTGGGTACCTAGGGTACCATTTACCGGGGGCTGACATGTGGCCAGGGTTTGCCAATTTGGGTTTTGTGTGTTTTAGGAAAGGAACAAAGGCCCTGGGCACCTGATTGGCAGGAGTCCAGGGCACACTCAGTCAAAGTACATTCAGCAATTCAGCAAAAAGTAGGGGCATACCATGCAAGAAAGATGGCACTTTCTCACACGGTGTCTTACTGCGCAGGCATGCATGGTTGCGCATTTCTGTTTTTAAACAAGAAGTGCAAACCACTATCTTAGATCAGCCATTCGACAAAGAACACCTCTTTGGCCCAGCTGTGGATACAGCTTTGGAGAAAATGAAAAAAGATAGACACTGCAAAATCTATGGGAGCATTACAATCTCAAACAGGAGGTTCATTTTGTCGCTCCTTTTATAGGGGCGCATCCAAAAACATTAGCAGACACTACTTCCTCCTTTTACAAGAGTCCCACTCAAACATCCCCCAACAAGGGATATTTTAGAGGTGGGTACAGAGGAAATAACAACAAGGGTAGAGGCCAAGGTAACAATCGAACCTCCCCTACTGCCAATGATTTCCCTCCGCTCCCTCCAGGCCATTCCACTCCAGTGGGAGGAAGACTCACAGTTCCTACCTACTCCATCACTACAGACAGGTAGGTAAGACAAATTATCCAGTATGGTTACTGTCTGGAACTTACCGCAACTCCCCCAACCATACCGCCCAAACAGTGTCCAATGTCTTCTGAACATGTAATGCTCCTCAAACAGGAAGTTCTCTCACTTCTTCAGAAGCATGCAATAGAACCAGTTCCCCTCCAGCATCAAGGCACAGGGGTTTACTCCCTTTGCTTTCTCATCCCGAAAAAAGACGGTACTCTCAGACCAATACTGGACCTCAGACCTCTGAATATCTACATACAATCAGACCACTTTCACATGGTCACCCTTCAACAGGTCCTCCCACTGCTACAACAAGGCGATTTCCTTGCCACTCTTGAACTCAAGGACGCCTACTTCCATATTCTTATACACCCTGCTCACAGGAAATATCTAAGGTTTATAGTGGACGATCAGCACTATCAATTCAAGGTCCTCTCATTTGGAGTGACCACAGCACCCAGAGTCTTCACAAAGAGGCTGGCAGTAGTAGCTGCCCACTTGCGAAGACAACAAATTCATGTGTTTCCATACCTGGACGACTGGCTGATCAAAGCCAAGTCATACAGCCAGTGTGTTCACCACACTCCCCAAACAATTGAGCTACTCCACAACTTGGGGTTCCCAAATAAACCTCACCAAATCACATTTTCAGCTGTCCCACATACCTCAGTACCTAGGTGCCACAATAGACACTTCCAAAGCCCTTGCATACCCCAATCCAGTCAGAATAGCCAGTATGCAAACCCTCATAACAAGATTTCAGCCCCAACACTCACTACCAGCTCAAGTGTTTATGCAGCTAATAGGAATGATGGCCTCTTGCATTTTCATAGTACCTCATGCAAGGCTTCAGATGCGCCCTTTACAAGTATGTTTAGCATGTCAGTGGAACCAGGCTCAAGGTCAACTTTCAGATCTGGTGTTGGTGGACAGCCGCACACATCGCTCTCTGCAGTGGTGGAACACACAAAACCTTTTCATAGGGTGGCCGTTCCTAGACCCACTTCCACAGATAGTGCTAACAGCGGACGGATCGCTCACCGGCTGGGGAGCCCATCTCCTAAACCATACAATTCAGGGCATGTGGACCCCTCAGCAAAAAGTTCTCCCCATCCATCACCTGGAGTTACTGGCAATCTTTCTAGCATTAAAATCATTCCAAACACATCTCATCAACAAAACTGTCCTTGTCCGCACAGACAATATGACAGCAATGTATTATATACAAAAACAAGGAGGAACACATTCTTTGCAGCTCTCTCAACTAGCGCAAAGCATATGGGAATGGGCCATCACACAAAAGATATACCTTCTAGCAGAACATCTTCCAGGGGTACACAATCAGATTTTGGATCTGCTCAGTCGTCAGACACAGCATATCAACGAATGGGAACTCTAGCCACAAGTTCTTCTTCCGTTTTGTCAGATATGGGGCCACCCAGACATAGATCTGTTCGCCACGCATGCAAACGCAAAATGCCCAACCTTCGCTGCCAGGTGTCCACACCCATTGTCCAAGGGCAATGGGATATTGATGAACTGGTCAGGCAGATTTGCGCACACGTTTCCGCCACTCCTGCTCATTCCATTAGCAGTGCGCAAGCTCAAACAGTCTCTTAAGATGATCCTGGTTGCTCCAACATGGGCCCGGCAACAATGGTTCACAACACTCCTGGAACTCTCAGTAGTTCCACACCAAAAACTACAGCTCTCCCCAAAGCTTCTTCCACAGAACTAGGGAGAGATAAGGCATCCAGATCTAGCTCAACTAAACCTAGCAATCTGGCTCCTGAAGTCCTAGAGTTCGGTTACCTCAACCTGCCACCTGATTGTATGAACATTATTAAAGAAGCTAGACGCCCTACTTCTAGAGCTTGCTATGCAGCCAAATGGAAAAGATTTGTCATATACTGCAATAACAACAAAATTGACCCAGTAGATGCTTCAATTCAAAACATTATTTGCTATTTACTGCATCTACAAATATGTAATCTGGCATATACATCCATAAGACTACATCTTGCTGCCCTTGCTGCTTACCTACAAAACAGACAGCATTTGTGATTGTTTAGGGTACCTGCTATCAAAGCGTTTATGGAAGGCCTTAAAAGGATAATTCCTCCCACAATCCCACCCTCTCCGGTGTGGAATTTAAACGTTGTCCTTACTAGGCTCATGGGCCCTCTATTTGAACCTCTACACAAATGCGAACTGCAGTTCCTTACATGGAAAGTAGCTGTTTGAGGCATATGAGCTGCAGATTACACACTTTTGCATAGATCGCCATCTGGTGTTGGGCCCGGATGTTTGCAGTTTGTTTTCCCTCTTGGAAAGTCTTTGGAAGTCACGAGGTCGGTGACTCCTCCTTTGGTTCGTATTGCGCATGGGCTTCGGCTCCATCCTCAGATTGTTTTTTTTCCGCCATCGGGCTCGGATGTAATACTTCGCGCTCCGGTTCCGAACTTTTCCAGTTCAACGATCGACGCAAAATCCTCGTTCGAGATTCTTCAGATAACAAATCATCTTAATCACCTTCTCTTCGGCACTTCTTCGATTCCAGTTGTCGACGGCGGCCTTCGGGCCTATCCCGGCTCCGGTCTCGGCTGATGGAAAGAACTCCCTTCAAGAAGTGCCCTCGATGTGGGTCCAAATTCCCCCACACCGATCTTCATGAGGTGTGCAACCTCTGCCTCTCCCCTGAACACGAGGCTCGAGACTGTCCAGCCTGCAAGTCTTTTAGATCGAAAAAGACTATTCGAGATCGAAGGGCCAGACGCAACATGGCGCCCTCCTCAACCTCCGCTCCAGTCGACATCTTCGGGGACGACGTCGAAGCTCCAGGACAGCAGCACACCGAAGAAGACGACGACGACCTCGTCAGTGCTTCCGAAGCCGATGACTCAGGTGTGGAGGACATCACCCCGGCGCAGAGAGTCGTGAGTACTATACCCCCTCCCACACCCGCGCTGACACCCAAAAAGGCTTCGGTCAGGCCTTCGAGCCTAGGCAAGACCAAGGACACTGCTTCTAACACCCCACCTTCGGGCCCTGTAAAGAAGCCTAATAAGCCTTCCGGCAGCTCGGGCTCGAGCCAGCCTACCAGCGGTGCCGAAAAACACCCTTCGGAACCGAAGAAAAAAATCGGCCTCCACCTCCATACCGAGCTCAGCACCAAAGCCCTTGGTGTCAAAACCCGGCCTCTCTGTGCCGACCAAATATCATAAGGCCCTCGGCGCCGACACTCCCGTGCCGAAGCCTCTCTCGGCACCGAACAAAAAATCGGAGGTTCCAAAAAGCACGGCACAGACAAGCCTAAAAAGCCGTCGGCCCCGAAAACCTCGGCGCTGACCGAACAACCAGTGTCTCAAGAACTATTCACACCGGATCCTCTGCAAAAGACACTTACCAAGGATCCAAAAACTGGACATTTGACACTATCTTCAAAAAAGAGACATTTGGACAAACCAGCTTCACCTCCAAAGAGGAAGGACTGTGCTACCTCCCCTTTGAGTGCCTTCCCCACCTCCTCCACCCTCTCCACCTCCGCCCCCTCCACCTTCTCCACCCCTGCCTCATGGCTCTCCGACCCAGTCTCCAGACCATGATGATCAAGGAGACCTTTACTACGATCCAGCAGATGTGCCACAAGACCCCACCCCTACTGGATCCCCAGACCCATGGGATGATTATAACAATCCAGATGTCCCACAGGATGACCTTTATCCATCCAGGCCATCCCCACCAGAAGACTCGTTAGGTTTTCACCACCTACTACAGAGGGCGGCACATTATCACGGGGTAGAACTACATACTGACCCAGTAGAGGAAGATTTCCTCCTAGACACCTTCGATACTGCACATAGGTCTACTGCTATACTACCTATGCTAAAAGGGGTAATCAAACATGCACCAGAGGTTTTTAAAGACCCAGTCAGGGCTAGGGTCCTAAACCCACATATAGAGGAAAAAATATAAAGCCGCCTCCTCAGATCCTGCCTACATTAAAGGCCCTGCACCACTGGATTCCTTAGTGGGATCTACAGCTAGGAAGAGATCAAATCCTCCGGCGTCAGGCGAAGCACCACCACCTGACGGAGTCCAAGCTCCTAGACGCGTCAGGGAAGCGCACTGCGTCACAAGCTCCCAATATATGGCGTATCGCCAACACTTAAGGGCTATTGGCCAGATATGACGGAGCGCATTATGATGAGCTAGAAACCATCATGCACCATCTCCCTGAAAAATGCAAAAATAGGGCTAATGAATGGATTCAAGAGGGGAAAACCATAACTAATACCTCTATACGCTGTGCCCTAGACGCGGCAGACACAGCCTCCAGGGCCATAAACACCAGTGTCGTCCTCCGTCGCCACGCCTGGCTAAGAGTTTCAGGTTTTAAACCTGAGGTACAAGCCTCCATTTTAAACCACCCATTTGATCAACAACATTTATTTGGTCCAAAGGTTGATGAGGCCCTCGAGGATGAAAAAAGACACTGATACGGCGAAATCCATGGGAGCCCTACAGTCACACACTCCTAGGCGCTCCTTTCGCCGCTCTTCCTTTCGGGGCACGGGCAGAGGCTACTCCTCAGATAGCGCATCCACGTCCTACAAATCCCCTCCTCAGTCCACCTTCACAAGGGGTTATCAAAGAGGCGGCTATAGAGGCAATAATAATAAAGGCAGAGGCAAAACAAATACCGCCCGCTCTGCCACACCGCCTACCCAATGACTTCCCCCCCGTTCCCTCCAGACCATCCCACTCCGGTCGGGGGCTGTGAGAAAGTGGCTCTGTATATACTGTTCCCTAATAGGTACAGCGTGTACAGAGTCCACAGTCCCCCAGAGGCTGATAGAGGTCAAAGTTAGGTATGACCTTACTCTCAAAAGTGGTAGCTTGGTCGAGCAGTAAGGCAGTACCAGAGGACAGTGTAAAGCATTTATTGTACACACTCAGTCAGCAAATGGTTTCACACACTCAATAACTGAACTCTAGGCCAATGGTTTATATATATATATAAAATATATGCTTGTTTTATTTTTAGAACCACAAAGGGGGTAAAAATATACTTTCTCAGAATGAGAGGTTGGATATAAATACTTTTGTCTTAAGCAATAAATTTGTGTAAACAGTCACAGTTGCTTGCAATAAACAATCCTATTTCCTAAACATAACAATGCACTGAGCTCAATGGTAAATTCAGGTTATTTGTAATAAATTACTTTTCAGATTACTTTTGGAATTCCAGGTCTGGCTCCTAGAACCAGCCTTGGGTCAGTATTCAGAATCAAGTGATGAAAGTCGACTTAATAACTGTAATGATTTTTAAATAATATTTAGCTATTTCAAAAGTTAGCACTTAAAAAATATTTCAAAGAAAACATTCAATGGATCTCTATGGCAAGAAATTCAAATTGCAGGTAGAGTACTTTATCGTTACTTTAGTAATCCAGGACTGGGTGCCTAGACCCAGGACTGGGGTCCTTATCAAAAGCAGGTAAGTAATTTTGTTTGCAGAAATGGTACGATTTAAAAAGAATATTTCAAATTTGCAAAAATAGACACTTCGAAGAAATTTCACAGAAAAGCAGACTGGTTTCCTATGGGAGAAAAATGAGTTAGAGGTAAGTATGGTTGTGAACACTTTTCAGGGTCAGGGCTGGGCACCAAGATCCAGCACTGGGAGCTCACCTAGGAGCAGGTGAGTAAATTCGTTTTTGTCACTTGGCTGATTTTTGGTGAATTTTTGCAGTTTTGAAAAGTTCACACTTAGAAGATTTTTGAAGAAAAAGCCAGTCAATGTTACCCTATGAGGAAAATGAAGTTAGCGGTTTAAGGGTAAGTACTCGACTGGCAGAGTTGAAATTCCGGGCATGGACTCAGGGGTCCCCCAGTGTCAGGTAGGTACAGTTGGTTCACCCTCAGCGGTTTCAGGACGGCCGGGTGCAGAGAGAGTTAGGCCCAATGTTATCCTATGAGGGATAGGGGGGCCTTGGTTGGTGGCTGCTGTCTGGCAAGCCACGCGGCTGTGGGAGCTGGGCTCCTGGTCACTTACTCAGGGCAAGTGGGGAAGTAGGTTAGTGTAGAGAGGGCACTGCCAGGGCCACTCGGGCGGCTGGGTGCAGGGTGCTTTTGAGCCTTCGGGCGCTCAATGGAAATCAATGGGAATGTTCCGGTTTGGAAAAAGGCTGCAGGCTCGGGGACGAGGATGTTTCAGGTGCCACCACCACTTCGAGAGGTAAGTTGGGTAGTTGTAGGTTAGGTGGGTACCCCGGGATTGGGCACAGGGGGCCGCAGGGCGCCGGGTGCAGGGGTGCCTTTTGACGTCGGGAATCTTACCCTCTGGTTGATCGCGGTTGGGGTGGCACTTGGTTCTGAGGCTGCAGGCTTCCTCCGGGATGTCGAGGGGGGTCCTTGGGTGCCGGACTCGGGGTCACAGTCGCCGTGGGGTCGTCCTCAGGGTCTTTGTCCACTCCGGCACTGGCCAGGCTTGGCTGGTGCAGAGTGTGTTGGGTCCGCGGTTCCGGGCTGCTGCCAGGGGTTAAAAATAGGTTTCTTGAGTAGAGCCTCTACTCATGGGAGTCCCAGGGGCTTAGACCCAAAAGTTAGCCAGGTCCTCCGGGGTTGGTGAGGTTGCTGGCCACGAGAGATGCCGTGCTGGTGCAGGTTCGAGAGTCGACAGGCCGGTAGGGCTGGGGCCTAAGCAGTTGGTGTCTTCTTCTCTTTTTAGCAGCTGCAGGGCAGGTTTTTGTTCTTCTTGCTCTTCTTGTAATTTTCTATCTGGAATCTAAGGGAGTAAGGTTCAGGGTGCCCCTAAATACTAAATTTAGGGGCGTTACAGGTAGGTGAAGGCCAGGGACCAATGGGTCCCTGTCCTGGGGTGGGTACACCCCCTATCCTGCCTCTCTCCTGTGGGAGGGGGGCAGTAGCCTAATCCTGATAGGGTAGGGCCTCCCATCTTCAAGATGGCGAGAGCCCGGAGATGTGTTTCACCTCGCCTCCCCCACCTGAGGGGTGGGGTGGGCAGGCTGGCACATCCCCTGTCCTTGTATGGGGTTTCCGGCCAAGCTTCCCGCCAGAGTGGGGGGTTGCAGTGGCCTGGGGAAACTCCAAATGGCGGTATGCCTTTGAAGCTTCCCTTTGCTCATCCTGGGGAGGAGATTTCTCACCTCACCCAGGATGTGCATTGTTGCAGGCCCGGGAGAGCAGGGGCTCTCCCACCCAGGGGTCCAG
Source organism: Triturus cristatus (assembly GCF_964204655.1). Lineage (NCBI taxonomy): Eukaryota > Metazoa > Chordata > Amphibia > Caudata > Salamandridae > Triturus > Triturus cristatus. Next base: position 431,626,880 of record NC_140593.1, read on the forward strand.
CAACGTGTGTGCTGTGTGGCAGCCTGGGCAGCCTCAGAGCAGACGTGGATTGTAAGTTAGCTGTAAGGGGGCATCTCTAAGATGCCCTCTGGGGTGCTTAGTACATTAAATCCTACACTGGCATCAGTGTGGGTTCAATGTGCTGAGAAGTTTGATACCAAACTTCCCAGGCTTCAGTGTTGCCAATATGGTGCTGTGGAGCTCGTGTTTGACAAGCTCTCAGCACCATGTACTCTTAAATGACAGCACTGCACTTACAGTGCCCAGGAATGGACCCGGGTACTGTAGGGGCACAGGGCTCCTGCTCCTGTGCCCACACCATAGGCGTAATGCACCCAGCTAGAGGGGTGGCTGACATATGCCTTGGCAGTGTAGGTGATGGGCATGGTACACAGTGATGTGTGCTATGTCGACTCTTTGTTTTGTCCTGCACCCAGACACTCAGCCTGGCACGCAAACTGCGACAGCACTCACTGACACTCATCCTGGTTGCTCCAACATGGGCACGCCAGCCATGGTACACAACCTTTCTGGAACTTTCCGTGGTGCCGCATCAAAGGCTGCGGACCAAACCCGCACTTTTGACGCAGAACCATGGAGAAATTCAGCACCCAGATCCGCAACAGCTGAACCTGGCAATCTGGCTCCTGAAATCCTAGAGTTTGGCTACCTAAACCTGCCACCTGACTGTATGGAGATCATTAAGGAGGCCAGGAGACCCACTACCAGGGCTTGCTATGCAGCTAAATGGAAGAGGTTTGTCATTTATTGCAACAACAATGACATTAACCCGCTAGACGCATCCATTCAAAATATAATCTGTTACCTCTTACACCTATACCGATGCAATCTGGCATACACCTCAATACGTATCCATTTGACCGCAATAGCAGCCTATCTCCAGAACAGGCAGCACCTCTCTTTATTCAAAGTGCCTGCCATCAAAGCTTTCTTGGAGGGACTTAAACGAGTAATTCCCCCAAGACACCCACCAGCACCGGTGTGGAACCTCAACTTGCTCCTCACCCGACTGATGGGTCCACCCTTCGAACCTCTCCACTCATGTGAGATTCAATTCCTCACCTGGAAAGTAGCTTTCCTAGTGGCAATCACTTCGTTAAGAAGAGTTAGTGAACTCCAGGCACTAACCATTCAAGAGCCATTCATTCAGGTTCACGCAAACAGGGTCGTACTACGTACCAACCCCAAATTCATGCCCAAAGTAATATCGCAGTTCCACATGAATCAAACTATTGAACTGCCTGTTTTCTTTCAAAATCCACAGAATGTAGCAGAGAGAATGCTCCATACACTAGATGTAAAGAGAGCCCTCATGTACTATATAGACAGAACTAAGGTCTTTAGGAAGACAAAACAACTTTTCGTTGCCTTTTCTCCACAGCACAAGGGCAACGCCATTTCCAAAGCAGGTATAGCCAGATGGATCGTTAAATGTATTCAAATTTGCTATCCAAAGGCTAAACACACATTAACGAATCCCCCACGAGCCCACTCAACACGTAAGTTAGGGGCGTCCATGGCTTTCCTGGGAAACATTCCTTTACAGGAAATATGTAGAGCAGCCACATGGTCCACTATACATACATTTACCAAACACTACTGTGTAGATGTACACTCAAAACAGCAGGCAGCTGTAGGACAGGCTGTTCTCAAAACTCTTTTTCAGACCGCTGCAGCTGGCACTGGTTGCCGCCGCTAATCGGAGGTACTGCTATGTATTCTATGCACAGATATGAATTCAGCAGCCCACATGCCTCGAACTGAATATGCTACTTACCAGTATGCATCTGTTCTTGGCATGTAGGGCTGCTGACATTCATATCGCCCACCCTCCTCCCCGGCGCCTGTAGCAGCTGCAGCTCTCAGAATTACTGTATAGCATGGTCATCACTTTCTGTATCTACTCAATCACTGCCACAATGGCGAAAAACAATCTGAGGATGGAGAGGATGCCCATGCGCACTGTAGTCCAGGGGAGGAGTCACCTATCTCAGGATACTTCGAAGACTCTTCAAGTACAACAACGTGCAAACATCCGGATCCAACACTAGGCGGCGATCTATGCACAGATATGAATGTCAGCAGCCCTACATGCCAAGAACAGATGCATACTGGTAAGTAGCATATTCATTTCTGTCCTCACATCCTGAAACCTGCAAATTTTGTGAAGAACTTTGAAGGACAGAGAGAAAATCAAACTTCATGCTCTAAAGCTGTGCTGATATGGCCTGAAGGATGGGCAACGGGAGTCCCCTGTAACTCTGTTCATTCTACCTTTTCCAAGGATCCCCAGCGAGAGAGATCTCGGGAGAGCGCCCACTTCAGAAAAGAAAATAGGCCCATTCGACGTCCAGGTCTCTGACACCACTTCTCGCGAAGAGAGAGCTGGCACTACGTTGAGGAGAGGCAGATCGAAGACCAGGCTGTTTACGTAGAAGACTGCCTCATCTCATAGCACATCTTTTCACCTTTGTGCTCACTGGGTCTGCAAATTAAAGATGTTGAGTTCCACAGTACACTTGCTTCTTATGGTCTCAGTCCAGGGACGTTTTGCCAGCTGGTAACTTGTCTGCCTCGCATCATGTTTCTGAGGATGCCACTTGCCCCAGACCTCATATACCACCATCAAAACAGACTGTCCTGCCAGTGTCACCTCAAACTACACAGCCTATAGTGCCTCCTTCACTAGCGTGGTCTCTGCTGGCTCCACCTCCTCATTTTGTCCCTCTGCCACATGCGGAGGCTCCAATGATAACAGCTAGGAGGTAGAGACCTTCTAAGCAAGTTTCAGAGCTCAGAGGAAACATTTTAGAGGTAGGAGTAAATGTCACAGTTCTTGTTGTTGTACGTCTTCATGCAAGCACATCTGTCCAGATCTTCACTTGAGATCTTCTCAGAGAGCTTACTCTGTCTTCTTCAGTTCACCCCACTCTCTGGCTCTTACAGATTTGTCGCCCGCCAAAATATCCTCAACATCGCCATCTTTAATGAGTTGGGCCAGCAATCTTAATATTCCAGTTGTGGTGGTTCAATCTGAGACTTCAATCATCATTTAGATACTGTCTATCTTGTGCTTGCCATTTCTACCATTGTTTCTAGGACTCTTGATCCTGCAATGAAGGTCATTCCTAACTCCAGTTTGAGCGAAGTCTTCCCTTTTGCCGTTGCTAAAGAAATACAATCCTCCTAAGCAGGACCTTCTCTTCTTGCGTGCAGATCCTCTTCCTGACTTTGAGGCAGCAGTAAGAAAACGCCATCCCATGTCACCTTTTCCCAGTCTGTATATACACCTCCATCAGGAGGATTGGCTGTGTGCCATAGGTCTTCAAGATGTGTTCTTCACTTCGCATCACTCAAAACCATTTCAGATTTTTCAGATTTCTTTTGGGCCGCTCCCATTACTGATATAAAGTCCTGCCTTTTGTCCTAAAATCCGCCGGTCAGACTTTTTCAAATTCATAACTGTGGTGGAAGCACATCACAGAAAAATGGTGATCCATGACTACCTTAATCTAGATGACTAGCTTATAAAGGCTTGAACACTTAAATAAACCCAGCATCACTAAACAAAGCCTGTCGCGGTTTCACCAATTGGGCATCAGGGTAAATCACTACAAGTTTACAGTGAATCCCATACAGTCCATCCATTACTTGAGTCTCAAGAGTATGTCCATCAGAGGACAGTGTGTGTTCGGTTTGTCAGAAGTGGCAGTCTTTTTTTTTTTTTTTTTTTCTTTGTTAGAAACAAATTGTTCGAGGCATATGAGCTGCAGATCACACACTGAGGATAAGATCGCCATCTGGTGTTGGGCTCGGATGATTGCAGGTTGTTGTTGTCTTCGGAAGAAGCCTTTGGTCACGAGGTTGGTGACTCCTCCCCTGGACAACAGTGCGCATGGGCATCCACTCCATCGTCAGATTGTTTTTTTCCGCCATTGGGTTCGGATGAACTTTTTTCCGCTCCAGCAGAAAACTTCTAGCAATCAGTTTAACTCTTTAATCTTCATTCCATCGACTCGAAATCAACTCGGACCGGTTCCGGAAGCGGCTGATGGACAGGACACCCTTCAAAAAATGCCCCCAGTGTGGAGCGAAGTTCCCCCACAGTGACCACCACGAGGTTTGTAACCTCTGCCTGTCGCCGGAACACAACGAGTCCACCTGTCCAGCTTGTGCCGCTTTCCGTTCGAAGAAGACCCTCCGGGACCGAAGAGCTCGACGCCATATTATGGCCAAACCAGCTCCAGAACCGGAGGACATCTTTGCTCAAGATGTTCCCGAAGACGACACCGAAGATCTCGAGATCGTGTCCGAGGCCGACGATTCCGATGACCTCATCACTCCAGGGCAGCGTGTGAGAACCACCCCCCCTGCCCCTGCCCCATCCAAAAAGACAGTGGTCAAGACTCCGCCAGCTGGGCCCAGTCGCGACCGGAAATCCTCTTCAGAAGCCCCGCCCTCGGGCCCGGCTCCGAAGACATCTAAGCCTGTAGGTGGCTCGGGCTCGAGCAAACCTCATGTGATTGTGCCTTTAACACCCTCGGCACCGAAACACCCACTATTGGCACCGAAACAGGCTTCGAGACCGAAATCTCCTTCGGCACTGAAACGTTCCTCGGCACCGAAGTCTCCACCGGCGCCGAAACGTTCTTCGACATCGATGCCTAAAAGTCTCTCGGCACCGAAACATACATCGGCACCGAAACATACATCGGCACCGAAAACTCCATCGACTCCGAAAAATCCATCGGAACTGAAACATTCTTCGGCACCGAAAACATCATCGGCACCGAAAACTACGTCCACACCAAAAACAGCTCATAAAGACCCGAAGCGGGCGTCGCCGCCACCACCTTCGGAGCCAGATGAACTTTTTCGACCAGATCCTACTCAAAAGCGGATCTACATCAATCCTAACACTGGACATGTGACTGCCATCCCATATAAAAAACGGAAGCTGGACACTACACCACCCCCAGCTCCCATACGAAAAAAGGACTGTGCCACTTCACCACTTCGTCCTTCTTCTCCTGTTTTACCTTCTAACCCGTCCCCCCCTCCTCCTCCTGCTTCTCCTTTACCTTTACCACCTCCCTATCATTCACCTCCTCCACAGGATGATAATGATGACTTAGGGGGAGGGGCAGACCCTGATTTATTTAATGATCCTGTTGATCCAACTGACCCGTTTACCTTTCCAGACACAGCACCGGTAGATGACTGGTCTTATCCAATGCCTGACATGCCTGACCCCACTACCTACCCCTCCAAGCCCTCCCCTCCTGATGACCACCTAGGGTTTGGCCAACTAATAAATAGGGCAGCAACGTTCCATGGTGTCACTATGCACACGGACCCCCTTGAGGAGGATTTTCTCCTCGATACCTTTGAGCAGTCACAAAAAACTGTTCATATACTTCCCATGATTAAAGGGGTTATAAAGGATGCCACTGACGTCTTTAAAGACCCTGTTCGAGCGAGGGTTCTCAACCCCCGCATCGAAAAAAAGTACCGACCAGCCCCGCAGGACCCTGCATACATTAAAGCCCAGCTCCCTTTAGACTCCTTGGTCGTATCAAATGCCAGGAAGCGCGTTAACTCACAGACAACTGGAGAAACGCCCCCCACCGGCCAAGGAGTCTAAGGTTTTAGAGGCCTCAGGCAAACGAGTCGCCGCACAGGCGGCGAACCACTGGCGTATTGCCAATACCCAGGCCCTGTTAGCTCGGTATGACAGGGCTCATTATGACCAACTTGAGGAACTTATGCAACATCTGCCTGAACCCTTTAAGTCCCAGGCCACTGACCTCATTCAAGAAGGCAAATTAATATCTAATGCCTCCATTAAATGCGCCTTAGATGCAGCAGACACCGCTTCTAGGGCGGTCAATACTAGCGTCTTACTCAGACGACATGCCTGGCTCTGTATTTCCGGTTTTAAACCGGAAGTTCAAACCGCAATTCTGGCTCAACCTTTCAATCAAGAACAGTTATTTGGCCCTGCAGTAGATACTGCATTAGAAAAAATGAAGAAGGATAATGAAACTGCCAAGTCTATGGGAGCACTGCAGTCTCCTCAAAACCGGGGTTCCTTTCGTCGCTCCTTTTATAGAGGAGGCTCCAAAAACACATCAACTGAGACCACGTCCACCTTTAAAAATTCTGGACAAACATCCCCTAACAGAGGTTATTTCCGGGGAGGTTATAGGGGAAACAATAACAAAGGCCGAGGGCGGGGCAATAACAACAACACCCGCACCTCCCCAGCCACCAAACAGTGACTTGCCACCTCTCCCCCCGGACCATTCCACTCCGGTCGGGGGGCGACTCCAACAATTCCTACCTGTCTGGACTTCCATCACCACAGACAGATGGGTAAGACAAATTATCCAGTCTGGCTACTGCCTCGAACTCATACAATCCCCCCCCAAACATACCACCCAAACAACGCCCAATGTCCTCACATCATCTCTCTCTCCTCAAACAAGAAGTTCAATCCCTGTTACAAAAACAGGCGATAGAACCAGTTCCCCTTCAACATCAGGGAAAAGGGGTATATTCTCTATACTTCCTCATTCCCAAGAAGGACAAAACACTAAGGCCCATACTGGACCTCAGACTACTAAACCAGTATATACATTCGGATCATTTTCATATGACCACTCTCCAACAAGTCCTCCCACTCCTACAACAGGGAGACTTCCTTGCCACATTAGACCTCAAGGACGCATACTTTCACATCCCTATGCATCCCGCTCACAGAAAATATCTACGATTTGTGGTAGATGGGCAACACTATCAATTTACAGTTCTCCCATTCGGAGTAACAACAGCACCCAGAGTGTTCACCAAGTGCTTAGCAGTCGTGGCAGCGCATCTCAGAAGACAACAGATCCATGTCTTCCCCTATCTGGACGATTGGCTCATAAAAGCCAATACATACCAAAAATGCGTTCTCCACACTCATCGCACGATTCAAACTCTCCACGATTTGGGATTCACTATCAACTACCCCAAATCCCACCTACAACCCTCCCATTTATCAGTATCTAGGAGCAACCATAGATACATCCAAGGCCATTGCTTATCCCAGCACTGCCAGGATAGCCAGTATACAAAATCTCATCTCTCAGTTTCAAACTCATCCATCTCTTCCAGCAAGAGTGTTCATGCAACTCCTAGGCATGATGGCGTCATGCATCTCCATAGTCCCACACGCACGACTTCAAATGCGTCCCTTACAGGAATGTTTAGCACAACAGTGGAACCAAGCTCACGGACAACTTACCGATCTGGTGTTGGTGGACAGTCGCTCACTTCGCTCACTCAAATGGTGGAACACCATCAACCTGTCCAAAGGGCGACCGTTCTTAGAGCCTCTTCCACAAGTTGTGCTAACTACCGACGCATCTCTCACGGGGTGGGGAGCCCACCTCCTTCACCATACCACTCAGGGCAGATGGACCAGTCAACAAAAACTGCTCCACATCAACCACCTGGAACTCTTAGCAGTGTTCCTAGCACTAAAATCCTTTCAAGTTCACCTAAAGAACAAAACTGTCCTCATACGCACAGACAACATGACGACAATGTATTACATACAGAAACAGGGAGGGACACACTCTCCCCAACTGTCCCAACTGGCACAGCAAATCTGGAGATGGGCAATTCCCCAAAACATCTACCTGTTAGCAGAACATCTCCCAGGGATCCACAATCAAGTGGCCGACCTCCTAAGTCGCCACACACAGCAGATCCACGAATGGGAACTACACCCCAAGGTTCTACTCCCCTTCTTCCAAAAGTGGGGACAACCAGACATAGACCTGTTCGCCACTCCCGAAAACACAAAATGCCCAACCTTCGCCGCCAGGTTTCCACACCCACAGTCGAAGGGCAATGCCCTATGGATGAACTGGTCAGGCAGATTTGCGTACGCCTTTCCGCCTCTCCCACTAGTTCCATTTGTGGTACGCAAACTGAAACAACAGTCACTAACACTAATACTAGTGGCTCCCACTTGGGCACGTCAACCGTGGTTCACCACGCTTCTAGAACTATCCTTAGTTCCACATCAAAGGCTACGCCTCTCCCCGGATCTATTAACCCAGAACCATGGAGAAATCAGACACCCAGATCCTCAAACACTGAACCTAGAGTTCGGTTACCTCAATCTCCCTCCAGACTGTATGAATATCATAAAGGAAGCCAGACGCCCTACTACTAGAGCGTGTTATGCCGCTAAATGGAAACGATTTGCCATCTACTGCGCTAATAATGACATACATCCATTGGACGCTTCCATCCAAAACATCATTTGCTATCTACTACACTTGCAAAGATGCAATCTAGCGTATTCCTCTATACGTTTACACCTAGCAGCCTTGGCAGCCTACTTGCAAAATAGGCAACACCTGTCCCTTTTTAAGGTACCAGCCATCAAAGCGTTTATGGAAGGTCTCAAAAGAATCCTTCCCCCAAGATTGCCACCTGCACCAGTGTGGAATCTCAATGTGGTTCTAACAAGACTCATGGGTCCCCCATTTGAACCTATGCACAAATGTGAGTTACAATTCCTAACATGGAAGGTAGCTTTCCTTATCGCAATCACTTCCCTACGCAGAGTAAGTGAAATACAAGCCCTTACACTAGAGGAACCTTTCTTACAACTACACCGTAACAAAGTGGTTCTTAGGACAAACCCTAAATTTCTTCCAAAAGTGATTTCCCCTTTCCACCTTAACCAATCAGTAGAGCTACCGGTCTTTTTCCCAAACCCAGACTCCGTAGCTGAAAGGGCCCTACATACCTTAGATGTCAAAAGAGCCTTGCTTTATTACATCGACAGGACAAAACCCTTTCGAAAGACAAAACAACTCTTTGTTGCTTTCGCACCACCACATAAAGGCAACCCAATCTCCAAATCAGGTATAGCCCGGTGGATAGTTAAATGCATCCAAATATGCTACCTCAAGGCTAAACGTACACTTACAGTTCCCCCTAGGGCGCACTCCACGCGTAAAATAGGGGCTTCTATGGCCTTCTTAGGTAACATTCCCTTAGAAGACATTTGCAAGGCAGCCACGTGGTCTACCACGCATACCTTCACTAAACACTATTGTGTTGATGTGCAGGCCAAACAACAGGCCTCCGTGGGCCAGGCTGTCCTAAAAACTTTATTTCAAGCTGCTGCAACGGATACAGGCGACCACCGCTAAGGGGAAGCACTGCTGTATAATCTATCCTCAGTGTGTGATCTGCAGCTCATATGCCTCGAACGGAATATGCTACTTACCAGTATGCATCTGTTCTTGGCATGTAGAGCTGCAGAGTCACACACGCCCGCCCGCCCGCCTCCCCGGGACCTGTATCTGTTCCAGCATCCGTCTTACTTAGACATTACACATGGACATCCTTTCTTTCATTTCTATACACTCCATCTTTTCCCATCATGGCGAAAAACAATCTGACGATGGAGTGGATGCCCATGCGCACTGTTGTCCAGGGGAGGAGTCACCAACCTCGTGACCAAAGGCTTCTTCCGAAGACAACAACAACCTGCAATCATCCGAGCCCAACACCAGATGGCGATCTTATCCTCAGTGTGTGACTCTGCAGCTCTACATGCCAAGAACAGATGCATACTGGTAAGTAGCATATTCCTTATTCTGTCAATAGTCAAACATAAGTCAGAGCCCCTTAATGCAAAAGGCATCTGCCATCTTATACATCGCAAGGCATTGCCATTGACATTTAGTTTACACATTATCAAAATAGTGAGTATACAGAACAAGACAACATGAACATATTGATACCCCCCCTTTCACTGTTCCACTGCTGTCTCGTTTGTCACCACCTCGCCCACTCCAACAAATATTTCCCATATCGATGTGATTGGTCCCTCATTCGATGTCCCCCTATGGCAGTAAGGGCGTGGATGCATCTGTAGGAAGCACCGGCTCAAAGTACAGACCCCGTTAGTCCGCCCAACGTTTCCAAATTTTAGGGTGCTTTTGCGGGCATCCCCTGGCCATAAATATTGGTATCTCCAATCTGATTCAGACGTCTAGACCATTCTTCTGTGGCGATAAAGAGGGTGGTGCCGATGCCTTCCACAACCTTGCTATGTCTCTTTTAGCCAAAGTTAGCTCCGGCAGCAACAAGTGCCTTTTATAAATATTGCCCCCGATACCCTCCATGATGTGCAGAATTGACAATTTTGGGAAGTGTCAGTCTTTTGAATGCAAAATGCCAGACGGACCATCAGATCTTGTCAGTACTAGTCTCGATGGTATCCTGCTCAAACAGCCATTTTCAGATCAGTCCATTAAAGCAATGTTGTAAAGAACTAGGGCGTCCGCATTCTGACCTTTGGGAGAACAAGTTGACTGCGCCACATACTGCAATTGACATCCTCCCATTTGGGTTGAAAATGATCCAATCTGCTCAAGACTCTCCCTATTTAGCCAGAAGCACCATCTCAAACCAACCTTCTCCTGGGTTGGGGATACCATATTAATTTTCTTAAAATCTGAGCGTTGCTTGTCAAAGGAAAAAAAAAACTATTTCAACAGCCTGCTGAAGTTGAGGGTGATTCTTCTGGCCCTGATGTCATATACACTTAGCTTCACGCTTTCCCTGCTAATTCAGACAGAAAAAGCCCCCACACTGTTTTATCTCAACAGACACAAGTTCCAGAGCACTGTTACCTTAAGCCCAGATGATTTTGGAGATTTGGAAATTAAGAGCAACTAGCATATCACAGCAGTCCATCCGCTAGGAATCCACAACATGCAAGCAGATTCACTAAGCAAGATATTACAAGAGTATTAGTCTTGCAAGATATATCTTTTGCGAATGGTGTTTTTTCAGACACCGATTTATTCCCAAACGTCATAAGCTGCACAAAAGTAACCTTCCTTAAGCTGCTAATTAGGTGGAAAATCTTGCAAAAATAAAAGAAAAGCTCTCAGTTGCAAGAGTCATGTGATTCAAACAATCTATATAAAAAAAAATTCAAACAAAGATACATTTTATTCAATTCAAAAGAAATTTAATTTTTAATATAGATGAAGGTGTAAGAAACTGGCTCTATATATACTGCACCAAAGTGAGGTACAGTGTGTAGAAAGTCCAAGGGTCTCCAGAGGTAGGCAGAGGTTAGTTAGATAGAACCTTACTCTCTAAAGTGGTAGCTTGGTCGAGCAGTAAGGCAGTATCAGAGGACAGTGTTAAGCAGTTGATGTACCCACTCAGTCAGCAAATGAATTCACACACTCAAGAACTGAACTCTAGGCCAATTGTTTTGTATAAAAAAATATACTGTTTATTTTTAGAACCAAGCAAGCCTGGAACAGGTAAGCATTTAATACTTTTCAGTAATAATTTACTGGATATAGAACTGTTTGAAAATGCAATAGGAATGGTGTTTTGTTTGATTTACAGGGGAGCAGTAGTATGCAACCCTTAGCAAATACAGTTCATTGGAATGAATAGGCTTTTTCAATAAATTGCAGGTGTTACTTTTCGGATTACTTTTTCTAACACAGTGCTGGATCCTAGATTCAGCACTGGGACATTTCCTGAAAACAGTTGAGAAAATGCGTTTTGGTTATTTGTGCGATTTTTTTTTTTTTTTTTTTTTTTTTTAAATTCAAATCTTTTTTATTGAAACAAAATAAAAGACAAGACAATACAATAACTCTTCCGTTACAGAAAAGATACGAGTCAGATATTGTCGACCAATTACAGATAACAGAAAATAATTGACAAATAATATAAAATGAATCAACTCTTGCTTACTTCATCAATACAAAGGTGTATATACAATGCTCAATGTGTGGACGCGGCGCTTGGGGCTCAAACATCATCACCGGCCAATGGGTCCAAACCACAATACAGTACCTTAAGGCGGTTCATAGTGGAAGGAGGAAGCGTCCAATGATGACCAAAGTCTTCTATTTGACGGGCTCCAAGTAGGTGCTTGTAGAGCCGGGTTATTAGCACCCCTCAAAAATGATAACCATTCCTGCCATATTCTGAAGCTTACCGCCCTTTATTTGTGCGATTTTTAAAGAATATTCTTCGTTTTCCAAAGTCGACACTTAGAAACTTTTTGGGAGGAAAAGTGTCAATGTTATCCTATGAGGAAAAACAGGTTATCGGTTTCAAGGTTAGTACTCGGTCTTTGGAGTTGGGCCCAATGTTATCCTATAGAGGATAGGGGGGGATCCGGTTGGTGGCTGCTGGCAAGCAGACCACGGGGTTGTGGGAGAAAAGCTCCTAGGGTTTAGCTCAGGGCAAGTTGGGGACCAAAGTAGCACCAAAATGGCACCCTCAGCGGCACTAGGGCGGCAGGGTGCTGTTTTGAGGTTGGGTGCCCTGTTGATTTCAATGCTGACAAACACTGCAGGCTCGGAACGAGGATCTTCCAGGAGCGACCACCACTTCGAGGGGTAAGTTGGGATGTTGAGGGTTGGTTAGGCACTGTTGGTTTGGGCACACAAGGCCGTGGGGCGTCGAGTGCAGGGGTGTCTGGGGACGTCGGATTTTCTTACCCGCTCTGGTCGCGGTAGCAGGGGTCCTCTGGATTGAGGCTGCAGGCGTAGTCAGCAGGCTTTAGGCAGGTCAGGGGTCGCCGGATCTCGGGTCAGGATCGCCGGGGGGTCCTCCTCGTGGTGTTTTTCCGCTCTGGCTGGGTTCGACAGGTGCAGAGTGGGCTGGATTCGCAGTCCCTGTGAAGGCAGGCAGGTCCTCTGGGGTTTGTGAGGTTGTTGGCTGCTGGACACGCTGGTATTTTGCAGGAGCAGGTTCGAGGGGAGACAGGCCTGTAGGGCTGGGGCCAAGTCAGTGGGTGTCGTCCTCTTGTTAGCTCTGCACAGCTCTTCGTCCTTCTTGTCTTCTTTTCTTGTTGTTGCTGGATCTGAGGAAGGAAGATTCAGGCTGCCCCTAAATACTAAATTTAGGGGTGTTACAAGTAGGTTAAGGGCAGGGACCAATGGGTCCCTTCCCTGGGGTGGGTACACCCCCTATTCTGCCACTCTCCAGTGGGAGGGGGGCAGGAGCCTTTCCCTGTTTGGCTGGGTCTCCCATCCTCAAGATGGCGGGGACTCGACGTTGTGCTTACCCTTGCCTCCCCCACCTTAGGGTGGAGTTCGCAGAGGTGGGCACACCTCTTCCTCACTTGTTTTTCCCGCTGGTTCTCCCACCCAAAGTGGGGGGTAGAACCAGTGGGGACCAGTTGCTGAAAGCAGCAAATGGTCTGGAGAGGCTCACAAAGGCGGCATGCCTTTGAAGCTTGTCCTTCGTGAACCCTGCCCATCCTGGGGGAGGAGGCTTGGCACCTCGTCCCAGGATGTGCATTGTTTCAGGCCCCCGAGAGCAGCAAGCTCTCGACACGGGTCCAGAAACATGTCTGGCGGTGGCAGCCTAAGCAGCCAGCCAGTCAGTCAGGTCACTAGGAGTTGATCGAATTTCAGGGGGCATCTCTAAGATTCCCTCTGTTGTGTATTTTACATTAAATCCCACACTGGCATTGTGGGTTTAATGTGCTGAGAAGTTTGATTCCAAACTTCCCAGTTTTCAGTGTAGCCATTCTGATGGATACTTCTGCCTGTGGATTCCTCACCTTATGAATACCCCCTGCGCCAGCATTCCGCGGAAATACTTTCCTAGCTCTCTCACGTCGACGATGTCACAATAGCACGGCTCCGCTCGCGACACCATATGACATCATCGGAGGCATAAGAGTACCTCGTCGGCGTGCTAACGAAGAAAACTTTGTATCACTGTGAGAAAGTGCCATCTTTCTTGCATGGTATGCCCCCACTTTTTGCTAAATTGCTGAATGTACTTTGATTGAGTGTACCCGGGGTTCCTGCCAATCAGGTGCCCAGGGCCTATGTTCCTTCCTTAAACCACACAAACTCTGTTAGAATCCGGGGTCTCTGGTTGGCGCAGGTATGCACTTGCGACAAGCAGGGACCCTTTTCATCTAAGTCAGGGCAAAGGATCACCTCTTTAAAAATAACCCCTGCTCACCCTCTAGGTAACGTGGCGCGAGCAGTCAGGCTAAATTTCCAGAGGGCATATAGGTAAAGCGTTCAAGTTGTCCCACACAATAATCACCACCCCACCACACAAAGACACAAGGCTGTATTTATGTCCAAAATATAATTCTTTATATAAAAGGTTTTCTTTCAGGCAGGTTGCATAAATACAGTTCTCTTGGTAAAATAATCCAGTTACTCTCAAAATGCTTTACGGGCAGTCCACAGTTGTAAAAATGGCACAGTTCTCTTTAAAATAGGTTTCTTAGGTCTTCTGGGCACTTCGTAGCGCCTTTGGGGTGCCTTTGGCAAGGTTTTTACAGTGCCTTGCCGTTTCCCACGCTTCTCGCGTGAGCCGGAGTACGCTTGCCGAGTCTCACTCTTCTCGAGTGAGCACCGGTAATGCTTTTCAATGCAGTACGGTTAAAACGTAGGTACGGTTCGAACCTTGCTGTTCCCAGGGTAAGTACGGGTCGAACCAAGGCTGTTACGGCTCGAACTCAGCCAAAAGGAGCACTTTTCAAAGCGCCATTATTTCAGCTGGCAGTACGGTGCGAACCAGGCACAAGTATTTACAAGGCGGGTACGAACCAAGGCACTTCACAGGCAGTACGGTGCGAACCAGGCACAAGTATTTACAAGGCGGGTACGAACCAAGGCACTTCACAGGCAGTACGGTGCGAACCAGGCACCCGTAGTTACAGGGCAGGTACGGTTCGTACAAAGGCAAGTACGGGCCGTACTTTTCACGCGCTGGCACAATACCTTGCAGATTTCACGGGGAAGGTTCGTGGCGGCCTCGCGGTCCAGTCCAGGGGTGTCCCACGTCGCGCTGGTGTCCCCAGTGTCCAGGGGACGGCGGAGCTTCGTGGGGCGCTCGGGCAGGATGCAGGTTGCCACGAAGGGGGTCAGAAGCAGGAGGGCAGCCTCGGGGTGAGATCACAGCGCCGCGCGCTGTTAGCTTCGGCCGGAGACGCGAACCAGGGCACTTTAGTCCTTTGCAGAAGCCTCTACAACCCGGCAGGGGTCACAGGGACTCGGCGCTCAGGCGCGGAGATCTCCACCTTACTTTGCGAGCTACGGCTCGAGGGGGCAACTGTTCACGGTGCTCGGGCTGTCAGGCCTTTACGTTGTTTGCAGCCACGCCAGCAGCAGAAGTCGCGTTGCTCAGCGAGATCAGGGGATGCACAGGTTCTCCGGGGTCAGCTTGCTGAATCACTTCAAGGCACTTCTCCTCTTCTTTCAGGATGGTAGCGCCCACTGTTCCTGGGGCGCAGGTCAGGGGGCAAGTTCACACGCAAGCCCTTGGAGATTGTTTTAAAGGCACAAGTTGAATCAAAGTCCTTTTCTTCAGGCTTTCCCTCTCCTTCCAGCAGACAGGCACCCACTGCAGGCCAGTCTCTCAGGCAGAGAGACAGTATTCCTCCTTCAGCTTCTCCAGGTCCTTCTCCTTCAGGCAGAGTTTCTTCTTGGCGCAAACAGGATCTGATTTCTTAGGAGCCAGGCTCCTACTTTTATAGTGCGATTCTTTTGTTCTTTAGCGCCAGGGGGCCTGGGCCTGGCTCAGTCCAGTTCTGGAGCACTTTGTTGTGGTGACTCTGCGCTTTCCTTTCAGCAGCAGGGCAGAGACATCAGCCGCTCCACAGGGGGCGGCGCCGGCTTTGTGCTGTCAGAGCACAGGTCTATTCAGAGTCAAGGGTGGACTCCTCCCACCCATCCTGGTGTAATCTCTCTACCCACCACCTGGCAGCCAGCCTGTCTCTGGGGATTCCCCAACCCTGCTCCTTACTGTTGCTAGGCAGAACACACACACACAGCAGAGGCGGACTGAAATGGCCAGGTCAGTAAATACTAACTTTCTAAAAGTAGTATTTACAAACGCAGGATATTAAAATAAACTTTACTAAAAGAAGTATTTTATTATTCTGAGTCCAGGCATACTAAACATGACTTTCTACCATGCTCTATGAGTCCACTGGGGTCACAGCGTGTAGTGACTCCAGCAGCCCATTCTGGCCTATGGAGAGCAGGTAGCCTTCAATAGTGAAAAACGAAAATGGCTGTAATTCACTATTAAGACATGCCACACACATCAGGGCATGTCCTACCTTATGCCTACAATGCACCCTGCCCTTGGGCCTACCAGAGGGGTGACTAATATGTAGTTAAGGGAAGGTTTAGGGACTGGCAAGTGGGTGCACTTGCGCAGTCAGCGCGACGGTACCAGACCGCACGCAGGTTCTGCAGTGGCAGATCCTAGACACATTTTACTAGGCCGCTTCTGTGGGTGGCACAACCAGTGCTGCAAGCCCACTAGCGGCATTTGTATTTACAAGCCCTGGCACTCCTGGTGCACTCTACTAGGGGCTGACAGTAAACCAAATGAACCAATCATGGACACCAATCAATGTATACATTTTACCATAGGGAGAGCATATGCACCTTAGCACTGGTCAGCAGTGGTAAGGTGCCCAGAGTCATAAATCAGCCAACACCAGGTCAGAAAAAATACAGGAGGAAGGCAAAAAGTTTAGGGATGACCCTTCAAAAAGGGCCAGGTCCAACACAACCCCCTTCCAGCCAAAACGCAGGGTAGACCAATCACCACCGTGATGGTCTTCCCTGCTTGGGGCGATAGAACAAGGACCTGGCCCGCAACTGCAGGGGCAGACTCCAGTTCTACGCCAATCTGAACCTATTGGACTCCCTCTGTCCATACTCTCAGGGCCCACCAAGCCAATCCATGGGGAACCCTTCTCCTCACCTGTGGACACCACCTGTGCAGCACCTAACCTTAACTGGCCCACAGGCGTGTCCCACCAGAGAGACAGCAAAATGCTACAGTGGCCACTGACAGTAGTCAGGGATGAGACCCAGGCCGTATGCCTCTCAGGGCTCTCAATCCTCTGTGGTGCCAGGGAGCAGGGGCCAGTAGCCCCAGGTGCTTGGCACCCTTTGTCCATTCTCCCCCTTGTCAGGTCAGGTATGACATCCTGGCACTGACCCACCAGCCCCAGGACTGTACCCAGCGGCTGGACCAAAGACTGGGGTGGCCTCTCCCACACCCGGTCCTCCTCCTTGGGGCTCTGTACCCTCCCACCTGGAGTGGCACCCCCTTCCAGAATTGCCACGGCACCTGTGGCAGGTGTCCTGCGCAATTCGCCCACCAGTTCAGGGGTTCTATCCTGCAACTGGGTGCCCAGGTCAGGGGGGACACCCTGAACCTGGCCCTTCAACCTAGGGTCTAAACCCTTCAGTTGAGCCGGGGTCAGAGGCGAGGACTCCCTCCCTCTGCACCCCCTTCCAGAGTACTGCCCACTCCCAACTGGCGTGGTACCCCCAGAAGCAACATGGGTCAGGACACTGATTACAGTAGTCCCACCCTCCAGGTCAGACAACACCTGAACCTGGCTTCCCAACCCTGGGTCCAACCCATGCGGTTGAACGCTCGCCTGGCGCACCAGGACTTCCCGGGGAGCACGCATGCCCCCCCTGAGGGTGACACATAACTCATGTGTCGTGTGACAGTCTGCCTGGCGCTGATCTCCAGACCCCTGTCCATCTGACAGTGCCTGAAGATCCCCCAGGACAGAAGTGGTGTCACCATGGTCACTCACGGGGGACGCAGCCCTTCTGGCTGGCCCCTGACCCACTGGTTCTTCCACTGGGGACTCTTTCCCCCTCTCACCCCTCAATCTGGACCTCTGCACCCTCCCAACTGGAGCGGTACTGCCAGACACCAGAACTGATGGAGGCCTGCTTACAGACACTCCCAGCTCACCAGACACTAGGGGATCCCCCTCAACGGGTGGCCCATCAGGACAGCCTAGGCTCCCCGCCTGGTGTTCCCTTAAAGAACCATCCAGGCTCTGAGACTGGGTTTCGGGCACCTGGGGGCACGCAGCCCCACACTCACTCCTTCTCCACTGAGACAGGACGTGAGCCCCTACACCCCTCCCACTACCATGGGACCTAGCTGGGCTACTCTGCACCACTTCCACCACTCTGGGTTGGAAGATACCTGAGCCACTCCCCACAGGGTCATTCCCCAATGCCTCTCCAGACCCTCTGGAATCCACCAAAAGGTCTACCTCCAATGTGAGCTCTCTGCGGTCAGAGAACTCGGTCTCCAACAGGTGTTGACATAGCTCTGGAAAACAGGGACTTAAAATATGCTCTCCCACAATTGGATCACACAGCCCCCTAGCAGGGTTAACCAAACTAGCCTTCACCTTACCATCCAGTGCCTCACACACGTACTCCACACCACTCTCCTGAGACTGGCAAGACAGTATCTGACTGTCTCTGTCACACAACCCACACTCTTCTGGGCGGTCTTCACACTCACCTACCAGGACTTCAATGTTGGGGGAACCCCTCTCCCTGCGCCTCTCATCTAGAGCCAGTAGAGTGTCCCTCCCGCCACTAGGACTATGAACCCCTGCGCCAGTTACCCTATTCCCTTCAGGGATACTGCGCACTACTGGAGCTACCTCATGCCCTTGAACCTCCTGGTGTGTGTTAACCCCCTCCTTCAAGCCAGGCGCCACATCTCTGGGTGTGCGTACTACTCTTTCAGCACTAGAGAATTCTATACTGCTGCCACCATCTGAGCTGGATTCCTCCTCCCACTCAGAAAAGCTCAATCTCTGAGCTACGCACCTTTCTTGCTGCTGGGCTGAGACACTCATGGCCTCAAGCCTCTCGAGCTCCATATCATATTTCTTCATTAGGAAGTCATGCTCCATCTGAATCTTTCTTTCTTCAAGAGCCATTTTCTTTTCTTCCAGAGCCAGCTTTCTGCTTTCTAGCTCCAATTGGATTTTTAATTCCAGCTTTGCCAATAACACTTCGTGATCCCTGGCGGCCTGTCTGTCTGCCAGCTCCTCTGGCAACAGGCCTCTGCCAAAACTGCGAACGCTTTCCGCTGGTTTCAATGGTGTAACTTCCTTAGTTGCACCCCTTGATTCAATCCAGGCTTTCAGCATCTTGTAGAGATCTGATCTGTTCTTGCATCCTGCATGTGGAACCTTGAGCTTCCTGCAGAAGTACTTGAGTTCAGTTCTCTTGTAGCTGTTCAGTTTTGACTCATCCCATTCAACCTCTCCAGCCTCAGAGGCTTCAGACGCGGTTTTCTCTATGCTGTTTGAGCCCGGCATGGCTTCAAACGCAAGGGATCTTCTTTACTTGGCAAGCGAAATTAAATCATAAAAAGTTCTGTGGCTTAAGCTACTGGACTGTCCACTGTGCAATGGTTAGTAATCACTGCGCAGACACCAAGAACGCAAATCCGTAAATCCGCACCGCTGCCACCAATGTTAGAATCCGGGGTCTCTGGTTGGCGCAGGTATGCACTTGCGACAAGCAGGGACCCTTTTCATCTAAGTCAGGGCAAAGGATCACCTCTTTAAAAATAACCCCTGCTCACCCTCTAGGTAACGTGGCGCGAGCAGTCAGGCTAAATTTCCAGAGGGCATATAGGTAAAGCGTTCAAGTTGTCCCACACAATAATCACCACCCCACCACACAAAGACACAAGGCTGTATTTATGTCCAAAATATAATTCTTTATATAAAAGGTTTTCTTTCAGGCAGGTTGCATAAATACAGTTCTCTTGGTAAAATAATCCAGTTACTCTCAAAATGCTTTACGGGCAGTCCACAGTTGTAAAAATGGCACAGTTCTCTTTAAAATAGGTTTCTTAGGTCTTCTGGGCACTTCGTAGCGCCTTTGGGGTGCCTTTGGCAAGGTTTTTACAGTGCCTTGCCGTTTCCCACGCTTCTCGCGTGAGCCGGAGTACGCTTGCCGAGTCTCACTCTTCTCGAGTGAGCACCGGTAATGCTTTTCAATGCAGTACGGTTAAAACGTAGGTACGGTTCGAACCTTGCTGTTCCCAGGGTAAGTACGGGTCGAACCAAGGCTGTTACGGCTCGAACTCAGCCAAAAGGAGCACTTTTCAAAGCGCCATTATTTCAGCTGGCAGTACGGTGCGAACCAGGCACAAGTATTTACAAGGCGGGTACGAACCAAGGCACTTCACAGGCAGTACGGTGCGAACCAGGCACAAGTATTTACAAGGCGGGTACGAACCAAGGCACTTCACAGGCAGTACGGTGCGAACCAGGCACCCGTAGTTACAGGGCAGGTACGGTTCGTACAAAGGCAAGTACGGGCCGTACTTTTCACGCGCTGGCACAATACCTTGCAGATTTCACGGGGAAGGTTCGTGGCGGCCTCGCGGTCCAGTCCAGGGGTGTCCCACGTCGCGCTGGTGTCCCCAGTGTCCAGGGGACGGCGGAGCTTCGTGGGGCGCTCGGGCAGGATGCAGGTTGCCACGAAGGGGGTCAGAAGCAGGAGGGCAGCCTCGGGGTGAGATCACAGCGCCGCGCGCTGTTAGCTTCGGCCGGAGACGCGAACCAGGGCACTTTAGTCCTTTGCAGAAGCCTCTACAACCCGGCAGGGGTCACAGGGACTCGGCGCTCAGGCGCGGAGATCTCCACCTTACTTTGCGAGCTACGGCTCGAGGGGGCAACTGTTCACGGTGCTCGGGCTGTCAGGCCTTTACGTTGTTTGCAGCCACGCCAGCAGCAGAAGTCGCGTTGCTCAGCGAGATCAGGGGATGCACAGGTTCTCCGGGGTCAGCTTGCTGAATCACTTCAAGGCACTTCTCCTCTTCTTTCAGGATGGTAGCGCCCACTGTTCCTGGGGCGCAGGTCAGGGGGCAAGTTCACACGCAAGCCCTTGGAGATTGTTTTAAAGGCACAAGTTGAATCAAAGTCCTTTTCTTCAGGCTTTCCCTCTCCTTCCAGCAGACAGGCACCCACTGCAGGCCAGTCTCTCAGGCAGAGAGACAGTATTCCTCCTTCAGCTTCTCCAGGTCCTTCTCCTTCAGGCAGAGTTTCTTCTTGGCGCAAACAGGATCTGATTTCTTAGGAGCCAGGCTCCTACTTTTATAGTGCGATTCTTTTGTTCTTTAGCGCCAGGGGGCCTGGGCCTGGCTCAGTCCAGTTCTGGAGCACTTTGTTGTGGTGACTCTGCGCTTTCCTTTCAGCAGCAGGGCAGAGACATCAGCCGCTCCACAGGGGGCGGCGCCGGCTTTGTGCTGTCAGAGCACAGGTCTATTCAGAGTCAAGGGTGGACTCCTCCCACCCATCCTGGTGTAATCTCTCTACCCACCACCTGGCAGCCAGCCTGTCTCTGGGGATTCCCCAACCCTGCTCCTTACTGTTGCTAGGCAGAACACACACACACAGCAGAGGCGGACTGAAATGGCCAGGTCAGTAAATACTAACTTTCTAAAAGTAGTATTTACAAACGCAGGATATTAAAATAAACTTTACTAAAAGAAGTATTTTATTATTCTGAGTCCAGGCATACTAAACATGACTTTCTACCATGCTCTATGAGTCCACTGGGGTCACAGCGTGTAGTGACTCCAGCAGCCCATTCTGGCCTATGGAGAGCAGGTAGCCTTCAATAGTGAAAAACGAAAATGGCTGTAATTCACTATTAAGACATGCCACACACATCAGGGCATGTCCTACCTTATGCCTACAATGCACCCTGCCCTTGGGCCTACCAGAGGGGTGACTAATATGTAGTTAAGGGAAGGTTTAGGGACTGGCAAGTGGGTGCACTTGCGCAGTCAGCGCGACGGTACCAGACCGCACGCAGGTTCTGCAGTGGCAGATCCTAGACACATTTTACTAGGCCGCTTCTGTGGGTGGCACAACCAGTGCTGCAAGCCCACTAGCGGCATTTGTATTTACAAGCCCTGGCACTCCTGGTGCACTCTACTAGGGGCTGACAGTAAACCAAATGAACCAATCATGGACACCAATCAATGTATACATTTTACCATAGGGAGAGCATATGCACCTTAGCACTGGTCAGCAGTGGTAAGGTGCCCAGAGTCATAAATCAGCCAACACCAGGTCAGAAAAAATACAGGAGGAAGGCAAAAAGTTTAGGGATGACCCTTCAAAAAGGGCCAGGTCCAACAAACTCCAAATTGGCAAACCCTAGCCACATGTCAGCCCCTAGTAAATGGTACCCTAGGTACCCAGGGCCTTGTGGCCAGGGAAGGCCTCTAAGGGCTGCAGCACTCATTGTGCCACCCTCAGAGGCCCTGTACCCTTACACACACACACTGCCCTTGCAGGCTGAGTGTCTGGGTGCAGGACAAAACAAAGAGTCGACATGGCACACATCACTGTGTGCCATGCCCATCACCTACACTGCCAAGGCATATGTCAGCCACCCCTCTAGCTGGGTGCATTACGCCTATGGTGTGGGCACAGGAGCAGGAGCCCTGTGCCCCTACAGTACCCGGGTCCATTCCTGGGCACTGTAAGTGCAGTGCTGTCATTTAAGAGTACATGGTGCTGAGAGCTCGTCAAACACGAGCTCCACAGCACCATAATGGCAACACTGAAGCCTGGGAAGTTTGGTTTCAAACTTCTCAGCACATTGAACCCACACTGATGCCAGTATGGGATTTAATGTACTAAGCACCCCAGAGGGCATCTTAGAGATGCCCCCTTACAGCTAACTTACAATCCACGTCTGCTCTGAGGCTGCCCAGGCTGCCACACAGCAGACACGTTGCTGGACCCCTGGGTGGGAGAGCTCCTGCTCTCCCGGGCCTGCAACAATGCACATCCTGGGTGAGGTGAGAAACCTCCTCCCCCAGGATGAGCAAAGGGAAGCTTCAAAGGCATGCCGTCATTTGGAGTTTCCCCAGGCCACTGCAACCCCCCACTCTGGCGGGAAGCTTGGCCGGAAACCCCATACAAGGACAGGGGATGTGCCAGCCTGCCCACCCCACCCCTCAGGTGGGGGAGGCGAGGTGAAGCACATCTCCGGGCTCTCGCCATCTTGAAGATGGGAGGCCCTACCCTATCAGGATTAGGCTACTGCCCCCCTCCCACAGGAGAGAGGCAGGATAGGGGGTGTACCCACCCCAGGACAAGGACCCATTGGTCCCTGGCCTTCACCTACCTGTAACACCCCTAAATCTAGTATTTAGGGGCACCCTGAACCTTCCTTCCTCAGATTCCAGATAGAAAACTACAAGAAGAGCAAGAAGAACAAGGATCTGCCCTGCAGCTGCTAAAAAGAGAAGAAGACACCAACTGCTTTGGCCCCAGCCCTACCGGCCTGTCGACTCTCGAACCTGCACCAGCGCGGCATCTCTCGTGGCCAGCAACCTCACCAACCCCGGAGGACCTGGCTACCTTTTGGCTCTAAGCCCCTGGGACTCCCATGAGTAGAGGCTCTACTCAGGAAACCTATTTTTAACCCCTGGCAGCAGCCCGGAACCGCGGACCCAACACACACTGCACCAGCCAAGCCTGGCCAGTGCCGGAGTGGACAAAGACCCTGAGGACGACCCCACGGCGACTGTGACCCCGAGTCCGGCACCCAAGGACCCCCCTCGACATTCCGGAAGAAGCCTGCAGCCTCAGAACAGAGTGCCACCCCAACCGCGATCAACCAGAGGGTAAGATTTCCGACATCAAAAGGCACCCCGGCGCCCTGCGGCCCCCTGTGCCCCCCTGTGCCCAATCCCGGGGTACCCACCTAACCTACAACTACCCAACTTACCTCTCGAAGTGGTGGTGGCACCTGAAGCATCCTCGTCCCCGAGCTTGCAGCCTTTTTCCAAACCGGAACATTCCCATTGATTTCCATTGAGCGCCCGAGGGCTCAAAAGCACCCTGCACCCAGCCGCCCAAGTGGCCCTGGCAGTGCCCTCTCTACACTAACCTACTTCCCCACTTGCCATGAGTAAGTGACCAGGAGCCCAGCTCCCACAGCCGCGTGGCTTGCCAGACAGCAGCCACCAACCAAGGCCCCCCTATCCCTCATAGGATAACATTGGGCCTAACTCTCTCTGCACCCGGCCGTCCTGAAACCGCTGAGGGTGAACCAACTGTACCTACCTGACACTGGGGGACCCCTGAGTTTATGCCCGGAATTTCAACTCTGCCAGTCGAGTACTTACCCTTAAACCGCTAACTTCATTTTCCTCATAGGGTAACATTGACTGGCTTTTTCTTCAAAAATCTTCTAAGTGTGAACTTTTCAAAACTACAAATATTCACCAAAAATCAGCCAAGTGACCCAAACGAATTTACTCACCTGCTCCTAGGTGAGCTCCCAGTGCTGGATCTTGGTGCCCAGCCCTGACTCTGAAAAGTGTCCACAACTATACTTGCCTCTAACTCATTTTTCTCCCATAGGAAACCATTGTCTGCTTTTCTGTGAAATTTCTTCTAAGTGTCTATTTTTGCAAATTTGAAATATTCTTTTAAAATCGTACCATTTCTGCAAACGAAATTACTTACCTGTTTTTGATAAGGACCCCAGTCCTGGGTCTAGGTACCCAGTCCTGGATTACTAAAGTAACGATAAAGTACTCTACCTGCCATTTGAATTTCTTGCCATAGAGATCCATTGAATGTTTTCCTTGAAATATTTTCTAAGTGCTAACTTTTGAAATAGCTAAATATTATTTAAAAATAATTAGTTATTAATTCGACTTTCATCACTTGATTCTGAATACTGACCCAGGGCTGGATCTAGGAGCCAGACCTGGAATTCCAAAAGTAATCTGAAAAGTAATTTATTACAAATAACCTGAATTTACCATTGAGCTCAATGCATTGTTATGTTTAGGAAATAGGATTGTTTATTGCAACCAACTGTGACTGTTTACAAAAATGTATTGCTTAAGACAAAAGTATTTATATTCAACCTCTCATTCTGAGAAAGTATATTTTTACCCCCTTGTGGTTCTAAAAATAAAACCAGCATATATTTTATATATACAAATCATTGGCCTAGAGTTCAGTTATTGAGTGTGTGAAACCATTTGCTGACTGAGTGTGTACAATAAATGCTTTACACTGTCCTCTGGTACTGCCTTACTGCTCGACCAAGCTACCACTTTTGAGAGTAAGGTCATACCTAACTTTGACCTCTATCAGCCTCTGGGGGACTGTGGACTCTGTACACCCTGTACCTATTAGGGAACAGTATATACAGAGCCACTTTCTCACAATCACTTGTTGGTTTCTGATGGCTACTTCTAGGAAGACTGGATTTAAACCCAGCAGTGTGTGTGGCGGGCATATGTCAATCACAGACCCGCATGAAGATTGCCTCTGGTGTTTATCTTCGGATCATGACGTCGAAGCTACAGGAAGATGAATCCCAAGGCTATTAAGGAGTGTAAAGCTAAGTTGTTTATGGCCAAAGCCAAAAAGGAGAAGAGGGGTCGAAAGAGGGCGAAGTCTTCATCTTCCCATACATCGAAGTCGAAGAAACATAAGAAGTCCAAGAGGAGACATGGCTCTCTGCACCGTTCTTCGAAGACCAGGGCCTCGAGGTCGGCGACACTGGCTGAGCGGCCTCGAAGAAAGGACTTCGTTTCTCCGGATCCGGTATCGCCGGCTTCAAAAGGCTCTTCGCTGCATGAAGACTCACCGGCTCCAGAGATGTCTCCGGTGCCTAGGGAGTTGTCTCCAGGCCGGGTGGCTTCACCTGTGCTGGCGCCGGCCCCGCAGCCTCCACCTCGACCTCAGGAAGGTACGGATCCATATCCTGCTTTTCCTGCTCCTGGGTCAGATTCGTCGCATTTCCTTAATGCGATGTTTGGCATGTTTGCCAGGGCCTCTGCTCCATCCTGTGTGCCTTCGGGCGCCGTGGGTCCTTTGGCCTTCAACTTGGGTGTTCCTCAATTTCATCCCCAAGCAGCCTTTATGCCTTTCTTGCCGTCTACTCTGGCTTGGCATTTCCCGGCAAAGGGGTCCTACACTCCATCTCCTCGGACTCCTTCGGCTGTTGACTCGGCACCGCCTCGAGTTCGATCGATGTCGACTTTCGAAGCCGAGGCTCCTCCGTCGACGTCGTTGATGCCTTAACCGGCGTCGTGTGTGGTGCCACCGACGCAGTTTACTAAGCAACACTCTAGGAGAGAGACGCAGAGGCTCCTTGATGAAAAGGAATATGCACAGAATCAGGAGGAAGGAGAGATTGTTGATTCTATGGATGAGTTTGAAGTATCCTTTGCGAGGCTAGTGGCTTGAATACTTCTGAGTATAATCTCCCATCTGTAAATACTGGTGTTGTGCAAGACATTGCTCCTTATCATCTATCCTTAGATTGTTTTTTCCCGCCATCTGGTTCGGATGTGTATTGCTGCCCTCCGGTTTGGTACAGTTTTCGGATCCCTTTGACACACAATCCACTACCCTCAACGGTATTGTTGTCGATCGCAGTTCCCCCCCATTCGACGCCCATCGACTCACCTTGGAAAACCATCGATCGGGAAACTCGTGGCATGCCGTCAGGCCTACCCTCGCCGACCGCTCTAGCAGTCGATGGAATTGACTTCCTTCCAGTTCTGTCCCGGATGTCATACTAAGTTCCCACACACAAACTTGCATGAAGTGTGCAACCTCTGCTTGTCCCCGGAACACGACGAGAATAACTGTGATGGGCGTGTCGATCGAAAAAGACACTTCGTGATCATCTTGCTCGACGCCACGAGATGCAACACCACAGCGGCTCCGTACGGACATCTTCGGCAAAGATTCTGACACGGACAATCGAGCTCAAGGAGCCAAAGAAGAACTGATCTCCGTTTCCGAGGCCGACTCCAACATGGAAGAAGAGGAGGTTACTCCGGGTCAGCATACCGTGAGTAAAGATACCCCTCTGCCTCCTCAACATAAAACAAAGGCTCCGGTCCCTCCTCTACCCTCAGGCCAAGGTTGGCACTAACAAAGTTTGCGACGCCCCGCCCTCGGGCCCGGCTCTGAAACACAGAGAAGCCTTCCGGCTCAGGCCGGCCCTACACTGGCGCAGAACCGACACCTTCCGCGCCAACCGAAACCGGTTCATGAAGAGAAAGACACTCCCTCTAAGGAGCCTCGGCCCGATGACCCGCTTTCGGATCCTAAGTCAGAAAAAACTGGTCATCCACCCTGAAACAGGCCATATTCATGCCAATCTAACAAGAAAACTGAAGATTGACCTATCGGAGGACTACAACATTCCTCTCAAAAGAGAGTGTGGGTACTAACTCTTCTCCCTCTTATATTCCACCTCCCTCTCCACTGATCCCAGCTTGACAGACATGTCCATGTATATTGTATCTAAGTAAAATTGTACTGCAACAGGTATAGGTTCCCGGGGAGGCAGGAGGGTGCATGGGATCCTCCAGCTCCACATGCCAAGAACAGATGCATACTGTGGTAAGTAGCATTTTCTGTTAGAGGCATGTGAGCTGTAGATCACATGCTATACATAGTCTATATAGCAGTTATCTCCCTAAGCGCTGGCTAACCTGTAGCTGTTGCAGCTGTCTGTAATAGTGTATGTAAAACAGCCTGGCCCACACTAGCTTGTTGTCTAGCTAACACATCTACGCAATAGTGTTTTGTGAAGGTGTGTGGTTTAGACCATAGTACAGCTTTGCAGATGTCATCTATGGGTATATTTTCTAAAAATGCCATAGATGCTCCTAGTTTGCGATGGAATGCGCTCTAGGGGGAATTGTTAAAGTGCATTTAGCTTTAATGTAGCATATTTGAATTCACTTAACTATCCTTTTTGCAATACCTGATTTTGATATTGGATTGCCTTTATGTGGTGGAGCAAAAGCAACAAAAAGTTGCTTGGTTTTCCTGAAGGGTTTTGTTCTTTCTATGTAGTATAGTAATGCTCTTTTGACATCTAAGGTGTGAAGAGCACGTTCTGCCACGGAATCTGGTTGAGGGAACAACACAGGCAGCTCAACAGATTAGTTGATATGAAAGGCAGAAATGACTTTAGGTAAGCATTTGGGGTTGGTCCTAAAGACCACTTTGTTTTTGTGCATTTGTAAAAATTGCTCTTCTATAGTTAGTGCCTGAAGCTCGCTCACTCATCTCAGAGATGTGATGGCTATCTTCAGTTTTCTTGGAAGAGTGGCATGAATATGGCCTGTTTCAGGGTGGATGACCAGTTTTTCCTGCTTCGGATCCGAAAGCGGGTCATCGGGCCGAGGCTCCTTAGAGGGAGTGTCTTCCTCTTCATGAACTGGTTTCTGTGTCGAAGATTTCAGCTCCGAGCCTTTGGACGAAGGTTTCGAGCCCTTCGGTGTGGAAGGTGTAATCTTGGTCAATGGTGGTATTGTGACCAACACACACTTGGACTTGTGTTTTGGCGCGGAAGGTGTCGGTTCTGCGCCAGTGTAGGGCTGGCCTGAGCCGGAAGGCTTCTCTGTGTTTCGGAGCCGGGCCGAGGGCGGGGCGTCGCAATCTTTTTGTCAGTGCCAACCTTGGCCTGAGGGCAGAGGAGGGACCTGAGCCTTTGTTTTAGGTTGAGGAGGCAGAGGGGTATCTTTATTCACAGTATGCTGACCCGGAGTAACCTGCTCCTCTTCTTCCATGTCGGAGTCGGCCTCAGACATGGAGATCAGTTCTTCTATTTCGGCTCCTTGAGCTTGATAGTGTCAGAATCTTTGCCGAAGATGTCTGCTACAGAGCCGCTGTGGTGACTGGAAAGACTTCTTCGAACAAAAACAAGGTGCAAACATCCGGACCCAACCCTAGATGGCGATCTATGCATAGCATGAGATTCTACAGCTCTAGATGCCAAGAACAGATGCATACTGTGTAAAGTAGCATTTTCATTATTGCTGACCTGTGCCAGGCTTACTTGGTTCTAGAAAATAACTAAAAATATTTTTATACAAAAACATTTGTTCTGAAGTTCAGTCTGAGTGTGTGAATTCATTTGCTGACTGGGTGTGTACAACAAATGCTTAACACTGTCCTCTGATAAAGCCTTACTGCTCAACCACACTACCACAAATAGAGAGTGAGGTGCTATCTACTTTTGGGTTCCACTGGACTCTGTGCACACTATACCTCACTATAGCATAGTATATACAGAGCCAACTTCCTACACCTGGGCACCTGCTAATCAGGTACCCAGGGCCTATGGTCTTTCCCTAAAACTGCATTGAAAAGAAAACCCAGTTGGCATCTCTGGCCACAGGTCAACCCCTGGTAAATGGTACCACAGGCATCCAGGACACTGTGACCAGGGAAGACTTCTAAGGGCTGCAGCACTTATTGTGCCTCCCTTAGAGGCCCTTTACCATTATACTCAACAAATTGCCTTTGCAGGCTGCGTGTTATGGTGCAGAGCAAAGTAAAGAGTTGACATGGCACACATCCCTGTGTGCCATGCCTACAACCCACTGCCCTGGCATAGATCAGCCACCCCTCCGTCTGGGTGCACTATACCAGTAGTGAGGGTACAGGTGCATGAGCCCTTTACCCCTACAGCATCTAAGCCAATTCGTAGACATAGTAAGTGCAGTAATGCCATTAGGAGTATATGGTGCTGGGAGTTTGTCATTACAAACTCCACAGTACCATCATGGCTTTTCTGAAAACGGAGAAGTTTATAAAACTTCTCAGGACAATAAACCCACACTGATGCCAGTGTGGGATTTTACGAAAAATGCTCGCAGCGGGCATCTTAGAGATTCCCCCTGAAAAATGACCTAAAACTAGTGTCCAGGCTGAGTGGCTGCTCCCCAGCTGCCGCCACCACCAGACATGTTTCTGGACCCCTGGGTCGAGAGACTGCTGCTCTCGGGGGCCTGAAACAATGCACATCCTGGGACGAGGTGCCAAGCCTACCCCCCCAGGATGGGCAGGGTCTACGAAGGGGAAGCTTCAAAGGCTTGCCGCCTTTGTGAGCTTCCCCAGACCTTTTCCTACTTCCTCAACTGCTCCACACCGGTTCTGCTCCCAACTTTGGATGGAAGAGCCGGCGGGAAAACCAAGTGAGGAAGGGAGGTGTGCCCACCTTTGCCAACCCTCAGGTGGGGTAGGCGAGGTGAAGCACGACTCGGTCCCCACCATCTTGCAGATGGGGGGACCCAGCCAACCAGATTGAGGCATGTGACCCCCCTCCTACTGCAGGGTGGCATAATAGGAGGTGTACCAACCCCAAGCTAGGGACCCATTGGTCCCAACCTTTTACTTACCTGTAACATCCCTAAATCGAGTATTTAGGGGCACCCCTGAACCGTGCCTCCTCGGACAACCAACGACAAGTAAAGAACAAGCATTGGCATAGCCAATAGGTCTTGCCTTTGGGACCCTATAAGTGTTTAGCCATGTAACATTTGATGTTGTTGCACCAAGGATATTGTGCTGCATAACTCAAAACTTATAAGGTCAAAGCTGCCCCCACAGGTCCTGCCTATATCAAAGGGCCAGCGCCACTGGATTCCATAGTGGTTTCCACTGCACGGAAGAGGTCAAACTCCCAGGCGTCAGGCGAAGCACCACCACCTGACAGAGTCAAAGCTACTGGACGCATCAGGAAAGCGCACTGCGTCACAGGCAGCCAATATATGGCGTATCGCCAACACTCAAGCTCTATTGGCCAGATACGATCGAGCGCATTATGATGAATTAGAAACAATCATGCACCATCTCCCAGAAAGATACAAAAATAGGGCCAATGAATTAATTCAAGAGGGTAAGACTATAACTAACACCTCCATACGCTGTGCCTTAGATGCAGCAGACACAGCCTCCAGGGCCATTAACACTAGCGTCCTCCTCCGTCGCCATGCTTGGCTGAGAGTTTCAGGTTTCAAACCTGAGGTACAGGCCTCCATCCTAAATCATCCCTTTGACCAAGAACACATATTCGGCCCAAAGGTAGATGAGGCCCTCGAGAAAATGAAGGACACGGAAACGGCGAAATCTATGGGAGCCCTGCAGTCACACCCTCCTAGTCGCTCCTTTCGCCACTCTTCCTTTCGGGGTACGGCTAGAGGCTACTCCTCAAATAGCGCGTCCACTTCCTACAAATCCCCTGCTCAATCCACCTTCACAAGAGGTTATCAAAGAGGCGGCTATAGGGGCAATAACAATAAAGGCAGAGGCAAAACAAATACCGCCCGCTCTGCCACACCGCCTACCCAATGACTTCCCCCCGTTCCCTCCAGACCATCCCACTCCGGTCGGGGGCAGGCTACAAAATTTCCTTCAGGTCTGGGAGACCATCACCTCGGACAGATGGGTGACCCAAATTATTCGCTCAGGATACTGCCT
The DNA here is from genome assembly GCF_964204655.1 of Triturus cristatus. NCBI lineage: Eukaryota > Metazoa > Chordata > Amphibia > Caudata > Salamandridae > Triturus > Triturus cristatus. Next base: position 431,658,084 of record NC_140593.1, read on the forward strand.
AGAATTGACATCTACCCCCCTCCCCCCCCCCCCCCCCCCCAAACATTCCACCCAGGGTACGCCCAATGTCACAAGAACATTCCACATTACTGAAACAGGAGGTAATCTCCATCCTACAAAAACATGCAATAGAACAAGTTCCCGCCAATCAGCAAAATTTAGGGGTCTACTCCCTATATTTTCTGATACCAAAAAGAGACGAGACTCTACGACCTATTCTAGATCTCTGGCCTCTAAACACATACATACATTCGGACCATTTTCACATGGTTACACTTCAGCAGGTACTTCCGCTCCTCTCCCAGAACGACTTTCTCACCACACTGGACTTGAAAGACGCATACTTTCACATTCCGGTACACCATGCTCACAGAAAGTACCTCAGATTTGTAGTGGACGGGCAACACTACCAGTTCAAGGTGCTCCCATTCGGGGTCACAACAGCACCAAGGGTATTCACCAAGTGCCTAGCGGTAGTGGTGGCACACCTCAGAAGACGGCACATTCACGTCTTCCCATATTTGGACGACTGGCTAATAAAAGCCACGTCCTACAACCAATGTGACACCACACCGCCACTACAATCCAACTACTTCACCAGCTAGGCTTCACGGTGAACCACCAAAAGTCCCAACTAACACCGTCCCACATAAAGCAATACCTCGGTGCCACCATAGACACCTCAAAAGCCATAGCCTACCCCAATCCTGCCAGGATTGCAAGCATTCAGGCTTTGCGTCAAAGATTCATACCTCAACACTCTCTCCCAGCAACAGTGTTTATGCAACTGATAGGGATGATGGCCTCTTGCGTGAGGCACTATGAAAATGCAAGACTCCAGATGCGTCCACCCCAAGAGTGCTTAGCGCACCAATGGAACCAGGCCCAGGGGCAACTGACAGATCTGGTGTTGGTAGACGGTCGCACCCATCGCTCTCTGCAGAGGTCGACCGTTCCTGGACCCGGTTCCACAAATAATCCTAACAGACTCATCGCTCTCCGGCTGGGGGAGCTCATCTATTACACCTCACAGTGCAGGGCACATGGACACTGCAACAAAAGTTACTCCATATCAACCATCTAGAGTTACTGGCAATCTTTCTAGCCCTAAAATCCTTTCAGAGACAGATCTTAGGCAAGACAGTCTCTATTCGCACAGACAACATGACGGCCATGTACTACATTCAAAAACAAGGCGCGCACACTCTCCACAGCTCTCTCAACTAGCACAGAGCATATGGAGATGGGCAATTCCACACACATTTTTTCTCCTAGCCCAACATGTCCCAGGAGTCCAAAACACCATGGCAGATCTGCTCAGCAGACAGACGCAGCAGGTCCACGAGTGGGAACTTCACCCACAGGTTCTTCACCCGTTCTTTCAGATGTGGGGGCATCCACAGATAGACCTCTTCGCCACCCACGAAAAAAAAAAATGCCCAAGCTTCGCTGCCAGATACCCACACCCATTGTCCAAAGGCAATGCGATATGGATGAACTGGTCAGGCAAATTTGCGTACGCCTTTCCACCTCTCCCACTAATTCCATTAGTGGTACGAAAGCTACAACAGCATTCCCTCACACTGATCCTAGTAGCTCCAACGTGGGCCAGACAACCGTGGTACATCACACTGCTGGAACTCTCGGTAGTGCCACACCAAAAGCTACACCTCTCACCATGCCTCCTAACCCAGAACCATGGAGAGATCAGACACCCGGACCCAGCTCAGCTCAACCTTGCGATCTGGCTCCTGAAATCCTAGAATTTGGATACCTTAACCTTCCCCCGGACTGTATGAACGTCATTAGAGAAGCTAGACGTCCTACCACTAGAGCCTGCTACGCTGCCAAGTGGAAAAGATTTGTTGTTTATTGCCATAACAACACAATCAATCCTCTAGACGCATCTATACAGCACATCATATGCTACTTGCTCCATTTACAAAGGTGTAACCTAGCATATACATCCATTCGGCTACACCTCGCAGCAATTGCCGCTTACCTACAAAACAGACAGCACCTGTCACTTTTCAGAGTGCCTGCCATTAAAGCCTTCATGGAAGGCCTCAAACGAATAATTCCCCCCAGAGTACCACCCTCACCTGTGCGGAACTTAAATATAGTTCTCACAAGGCTAATGGGACCGCCCTTCGAACCTTTGCATAAATGCGAACTACAATTTCTCACATGGAAAACAGCTTTTCTTGTAGCCATCACTTCCCTTAGAAGGGTCAGTGAGATACAAGCACTTACTATACAGGAACCTTTTCTCCAAATGCACCAGAACAAGGTTGTTCTCCGTACCAACCCAAAATTCCTACCCAAAATTCCTACCCAAAGTCATCCCCCTTTCATTTAAACCAATCGGTAGAATTACCGGTATTTTTCTCACAACTTCAAACGGCTGCAGAAAGGGCTCTACACACGCTAGATGTTAAACGAGCCTTACTTTACTATATCCAGAGAACACAACCTTTCAGAAAGACCAAACAACTATTTGTCTCTTTCTCTCCACCACACAAAGGCAAACCCCATCTCAAAATCAGGGATAGCTAGGTGGATTGTAAAATGCATACAGATTTGCTACCACAAAGCAAAACGAACGCTATCTGTTCCCCCTAAAGCCCACTCTACACGAAAGATAGGGGCTTCTACGGCCTTTCTAGGGAACATCCCATTAGATGATATCAGCAAAGCAGCTACATGGTCAACACCGCACACTTTCACTAAACATTACTGTGTAGATGTGCAAACCAAGCAACAAGCTAGTGTGGGCCAGGCTGTACTAAAAACACTATTTCAAACTACTGCAACAGATGCTAGTGGTCGCCGCTAAGGTTGGGAACTGCTATATAGTCTTTGCAAAAGTGTGTAATCTGCAGCTCATATGCCTCGAACGGAATGTGCTACTTACCAGTATGCATCTGTTCTTGGCATGTAGAGCTGCAGATCTACACACGCCCACCCGCCTCCCCGGCTACCGGTATCTGTTCCAGTCTATCTTACTTAGATACAACACACATGGGTTTCTTCACTGTTATTACTACGCTCCATCTTTCCCTGTTGGCGAAAAACAATCTGAGGATGGAGCCGAAGCCCATGCGCAATACCATCCAAGGGAGGAGTCACCGGCCTCGTGACTTCCAAAGACTTTCCAAGAGGAAAAACAAACTGCAAACATCGGGCCTCCTCACTCACTCTGTTTATCAGCGCCAGGAAGCTTCGGCGTCAGTGCGCTTTACAAATTGCACCTAAGAGAAGATAAGATGGCGATCTATGCAAAAGTGTGTAGATCTGCAGCTCTACATGCCAAGAACAGATGCATACTGGTAAGTAGCATATTCCTCTCCTGTGAACACCGGATTTGTTCACCCATAGACTCCGGCTACGGCTAAATCCCCGATTCTGCGCCACCCTGCACCCGTGGTCTGAGTTTGAGTGGCCCAACACCAAGAGGAGGTCTCCTCATAGATTCTGACCTGAGATCTGGTGATCTCTGACCTCCCTCGAATCTCCAAGTTAAGCCTCCAGCCTCTTTCAGGAGGATCCCCCCACCGGATTTGGTAAGAAAAACCCAATGCCTAAAGACACCCCTGCACCCAAAGTCCTACCGCCTTGGATGGATCAACCGATGGTGTTGCAGCATTCCCAGTAATCCCAACTTACCTCTCCAACCGGTGGTCACCTCCAGAAGATCTTCGTCCCCAAGCCTGATGACTTTGTTGCAATTGGAGAATCCTTATTTAAATCAACGGGGCATCCAACGCCAAAACACCACCCTGTGGCCAACTGCCGCTGCAGGTGTACTCTGGGTGCTACCTCGGATCCCCCTTTGCCATGAGCTAAACCCTAGGAGCTTTGCTCCCACAACCTTGTGCCCTGCTCATGAGCAGCCACCAACCGGAGGCCCCCTATTCCCCATTTGATAACATTGGGCCTCAGCACCCGACCGCCCTGGTGTCGCTGAGGGTGTTTTGAGAGTGCATCCTTGACCCTGGGGGAACCCTGTTTCATATCCCAGAATACCAACTCCTACAACCAAGTATTTAACTGTTTCCCGATAACCACATTTTCTCCATAGGAATACATTGACTGGTTTTCCTTGAAAGTGTGGAGTTGGTTTTGTATGAGAACTTGAAAAACTGCAAATAAATAAAAACTGCTTTACCTTCCTTTTCTCTAGTAAATGTCCCAGTGTGATATCTAGGCATGTCGCACTAAGTAGAAAAAGTAATCTGTAAAGTAATCAAAAGTGATCTAACAGTAACCGGAATGTTCGAGGCATATGAGCTGCAGATCACACACTGAGGATAAGATCGCCATCTGGTGTTGGGCTCGGATGATTGCAGGTTGTTGTTGTCTTCGGAAGAAGCCTTTGGTCACGAGGTTGGTGACTCCTCCCCTGGACAACAGTGCGCATGGGCATCCACTCCATCGGCAGATTGTTTTTTTCCGCCATTGGGTTCGGATGAACTTTTTTCCGCTCCAGCAGAAAACTTCTAGCAATCATTTTAAATACTTAATCTTCATTCCATCGACGTCGAACTCAACTCGGACCGGTTCCGCAAGCGGCTGATGGACAGGACACCCTTCAAAAAATGCCCCCAGTGTGGAGCGAAGTTCCCCCACAGTGACCACCACGAGGTTTGTAACCTCTGCCTGTCGCCGGAACACAACGAGTCCACCTGTCCAGCTTGTTCCGCTTTCCGTTCGAAGAAGACCCTCCGGGACCGAAGAGCTCGACGCCATATTATGGCCAAACCAGCTCCAGAACCGGAGGACATCTTTGCTCAAGATGTTCCCGAAGACGACACCGAAGATCTCGATCGTGTCCGAGGCCGACGACTCCGATGACCTCATCACTCCAGGGCAGCGTGTGAGTACCACCCCCCCTGCCCCATCCAAAAAAGCATTGGTCAAGACTCCGCCAGCTGGGCCCAGTCGCGACCGGAAATCCTCTTCAGAAGCCCCGCCCTCGGGCCCGGCTCCGAAGACATCTAAGCCTGTGGGTGGCTCGGGCTCGAGCAAACCTCACCTGATTGTGCCTTTAACACCCTCGGCACCCAAAATCCCACTGTCGGCACCGAAACAGGCTCCAAGACCGAAATCTCCTTCGGCACAGAAACGTTCCTCGGCACCGAAGTCTCCACCGGCACCGAGACGTTCTTCAACATCGATGCCTGAAAGTCCATCGGCACCGAAACCTCAGTCGGCACCGAAACCTCAGTCGGCACCGAAACCTCAGTCGGCACCGAAACCTCAGTCGGCACCGAAACCTCAGTCGGCACCGAAACCTCAGTCGGCACCGAAACCTCAGTCGGCACCGAAACCTCAGTCGGCACCGAAACCTCAGTCGGCACCGAAAACTCAGTCGGCACCGAAAACTCAGTCGGCACCGAAAACTCAGTCGGCACCGAAAACTCAGTCGGCACCGAAAACTCAGTCGGCACCGAAAACTCAGTCGGCACCGAAAACTCAGTCGGCACCGAAAACTCAGTCGGCACCGAAAACTCAGTCGGCACCGAAAACTCAGTCGGCACCGAAAACTCAGTCGGCACCGAAAACTCAGTCGGCACCGAAAACTCAGTCGGCACCGAAAACTCAGTCGGCACCGAAAACTCAGTCGGCACCGAAAACTCAGTCGGCACCGAAAACTCAGTCGGCACCGAAAACTCAGTCGGCACCGAAAACTCAGTCGGCACCGAAAACTCAGTCGGCACCGAAAACTCAGTCGGCACCGAAAACTCAGTCGGCACCGAAAACTCAGTCGGCACCGAAAACTCAGTCGGCACCGAAAACTCAGTCGGCACCGAAAACTCAGTCGGCACCGAAAACTCAGTCGGCACCGAAAACTCAGTCGGCACCGAAAACTCAGTCGGCACCGAAAACTCAGTCGGCACCGAAAACTCAGTCGGCACCGAAAACTCAGTCGGCACCGAAAACTCAGTCGGCACCGAAAACTCAGTCGGCACCGAAAACTCAGTCGGCACCGAAAACTCAGTCGGCACCGAAAACTCAGTCGGCACCGAAAACTCAGTCGGCACCGAAAACTCAGTCGGCACCGAAAACTCAGTCGGCACCGAAAACTCAGTCGGCACCGAAAACTCAGTCGGCACCGAAAACTCAGTCGGCACCGAAAACTCAGTCGGCACCGAAAACTCAGTCGGCACCGAAAACTCAGTCGGCACCGAAAACTCAGTCGGCACCGAAAACTCAGTCGGCACCGAAAACTCAGTCGGCACCGAAAACTCAGTCGGCACCGAAAAATCCATCGGACCCGAAAAAATCATCGGCGCCGAAAACTGCGTCCCCGCCGGAAAAAGCTCATAAAGACCCGAAGCGGACATCGCAGACACCACCTTCGGAGCCAGATGAACTTTTTCGACCAGATCCTTCTCAAAAGCGGATCTACATCAACCCTAACACGGGACATGTGACTGCCATCCCATATAAAAAGCGGAAGCTGGACACTACACCTCCCCCAGCTCCCATACGGAAAAAGGACTGTGCTACTTCACCACTTCGTCCTTCCTCTCCTGTTTTACCTCCTAACCCGTCCCCCCCTCCTCCTCCTGATTCTCCTTTACCTTTACCATCTCCCTATCATTCACCTCCTCCACAGGATGATAATGATGACTTAGGGGGAGGGGCGGACCCTGATTTATTTAATGATCCTGTTGATCCAAACGACCCTTTTACGTTCCCAGACCCAGCACCCATGGATGACTGGTCTTATCCTATACCTGACATGCCTGACCCCACTACCTACCCCTCCAAGCCCTCCCCTCCTGATGACCACCTAGGGTTCGGCCAACTTATAAATAGGGCAGCAACATTCCACGGCGTCACAATGCACACAGACGCCCTTGAAGAGGACTTTCTCCTTGATACCTTTGAGCAGTCACAAAAGACTGTGCACATACTGCCCATGATCAAAGGGGTTATAAAGCATGCTACTGAAGTCTTTAAGGACCCTGTTCGAGCTAGGGTTCTCAACCCACGCATCGAAAAAAAGTACCGACCAGCCCCGCAAGACCCTGCATACATTAAGGCCCAGCTCCCTTTAGACTCCTTAGTCGTATCAAATGCCAGGAAGCGCGCTAACTCACAGACAACTGGAGAAACGCCTCCCCCAGACAAAGAGTCTAAGCTTTTAGAAGCCTCAGGCAAACGGGTCGCCGCGCAGGCGGCTAACCATTGGCGTATTGCGAATACCCAGGCCCTGTTAGCCAGGTATGATAGAGCGCATTATGACCAACTTGAGGACCTTATGCAACATCTGCCTGAACCCTTTAAGTCCCAGGCCACTGACCTCATTCAAGAAGGCAAATTAATATCTAATGCCTCCATTAAATGCGCCTTAGATGCAGCAGACACTGCTTCTAGAGCGGTCAATACTAGCGTCTTACTCAGACGACATGCCTGGCTCCGTATTTCCGGTTTTAAACCGGAGGTTCAAACCGCAATTCTAGCTCAACCTTTCAACCAAGAGCAGCTATTTGGCCCTGCAGTGGATACTGCATTAGAAAAAATGAAAAAGGATAATGAAACTGCCAAGTCTATGGGAGCACTGCAGTCTCCTCAAAACCGGGGTTCCTTTTGTCGCTCCTTTTATAGAGGAGGCTCCAAAAACACATCAACTGAGACCACGTCCACCTTTAAAAATTCTGGACAAACATCCCCTAACGGAGGTTATTTCCGGGGAGGTTATAGGGGAAACAATAACAAAGGTCGAGGGCGGGGCAACAACAACAACACCCGCACCTCACCAGCCACCAAACAGTGACTTGCCACCACTCCCCCCAGACCATTCCACTCCGGTCGGGGGGCGACTCCAACAATTCCTACCTGTCTGGACTTCCATCACCACAGACAGGTGGGTAAGACAAATTATCCAGTCTGGCTACTGCCTCGAACTCATACAATCCCCCCCAAACATACCACCCAAACAACGTCCAATGTCCTCGCATCATCTCTCTCTCCTCAAACAAGAAGTTCAATTCCTGTTACAAAAACATGCGATAGAACCAGTCCCCCTTCAACAGCAGGGAAAAGGGGTATATTCTCTATACTTCCTCATTCCCAAAAAGGACAAAACACTAAGGCCCATACTGGATCTCAGACTGCTAAACCAGTATATACATTCGGATCATTTTCACATGACCACTCTCCAACAAGTCCTCCCACTTTTACAACAGGGAGACTTCCTCGCCACATTGGACCTCAAGGACGCATACTTTCGCATCCCGCTCACAGAAAATATCTACGATTTGTGGTAGATGGGCAACACTATCAATTTACAGTTCTCCCATTCGGAGTAACCACGGCACCCAGTGTTCACCAAGTGCCTAGCAGTCGTGGCAGCGCATCTCAGAAGACAACAGATCCATGTCTTCCCCTATCTGGACGATTGGCTCATAAAAGCCAATACATACCAAAAATGCGTTCTCCACACTCATCGCACGATTCAAACTCTCCACGATTTGGGATTCACTATCAACTACCCCAAATCCCACCTACAACCTTCCCACTTACATCAGTATCTAGGAGCAACCATAGATACATCCAAAGCCATTGCCTATCCCAGCACTGCCAGGATAGCCAGTATACAAAATCTCATCTCTCAATTTCAAACTCATCCATCTCTTCCAGCAAGAGTGTTCATGCAGCTCCTAGGCATGATGGCGTCATGCATCTCCATAGTCCCACACGCACGACTTCAAATGCGTCCCTTACAGGAATGCTTAGCACAACAGTGGAACCAAGCTCACGGACAACTTACCGATCTGGTGTTGGTGGACAGTCGCTCACTTCGCTCACTGAAATGGTGGAACACCATCAACCTGTCCAAAGGGAGACCGTTCTTAGAGCCTCTTCCACAAGTTGTGCTAACTACAGACGCATCTCTCACGGGGTGGGGAGCCCACCTCCTTCACCATACCACTCAGGGCAGATGGACCAGTCAACAAAAACTGCTCCACATCAACCACCTGGAACTCTTAGCAGTGTTCCTAGCACTAAAATCCTTTCAAATTCACCTGAAGAACAAAACTGTCCTCATACGCACAGACAACATGACGACAATGTATTATATACAGAAACAGGGAGGGACACACTCTCTCCAACTGTCCCAACTGGCACAGCAAATCTGGAGATGGGCAATTCCCCAAAACATCTACCTGTTAGCAGAACATCTCCCAGGGATCCACAATCAAGTGGCCGACCTCCTAAGTCGCCACACACAACAGATCCACGAATGGGAACTACACCCCAAGGTTCTACTCCCCTTCTTCCAAAAGTGGGGACAACCAGACATAGACCTGTTCGCCACTCCCGAAAACACAAAATGCCCAACCTTCGCCGCCAGGTTTCCACACCCACAGTCGAAGGGCAATGCCCTATGGATGAACTGGTCAGGCAGATTTGCGTACGCCTTTCCGCCTCTCCCACTAGTTCCATTTGTGGTACGCAAACTGAAACAACAGTCACTAACACTAATACTAGTGGCTCCCACTTGGGCACGTCAACCGTGGTTCACCACACTTCTGGAACTATCTTTAGTTCCACATCAAAAGCTACGCCTCTCCCCAGATCTGTTAACCCAGAACCATGGAGAAATCAGACACCCAGATCCTCAAACACTGAATCTAGCGATCTGGCTCCTGAGGTCCTAGAGTTCGGTTACCTCAATCTCCCTCCAGACTGTATGAATATCATAAAAGAAGCCAGACGCCCTACTACTAGAGCGTGTTATGCCGCTAAATGGAAACGATTTGCCATCTACTGCGCTAAGAATGACATACATCCATTGGATGCTTCCATCCAAAACATCATTTGCTACCTACTACACTTGCAAAGATGCAATCTAGCGTATTCCTCTATACGTTTACACCTAGCAGCCTTGGCAGCCTACTTGCAAAATAGGCAACACCTGTCCCTTTTTAAGGTACCAGCCATCAAAGCCTTTATGGAAGGTCTCAAAAGAATTCTTCCCCCAAGATTGCCACCTGCACCAGTGTGGAATCTCAATGTGGTTCTAACAAGACTCATGGGCCCCCCATTTGAACCTATGCACAAATGTGAATTGCAATTCCTAACATGGAAGGTAGCTTTCCTTATCGCAATCACTTCCCTGCGCAGAGTAAGTGAAATACAAGCCCTTACACTTGAGGAACCTTTCTTACAACTACACCGTAACAAAGTGGTTCTTAGGACAAACCCTAAATTTCTTCCAAAAGTGATTTCCCCTTTCCACCTTAACCAATCAGTAGAACTACCGGTCTTTTTTCCAAATCCAGACTCTGTAGCTGAAAGGGCCCTACATACCTTAGATGTCAAAAGAGCCTTGCTTTATTACATCGACAGGACAAAACCTTTTCGAAAGACAAAACAACTCTTTGTTGCTTTCGCGCCACCACACAAAGGCAACCCGATCTCCAAATCAGGAATAGCCCGGTGGATAGTTAAATGCATCCAAATATGCTACCTCAAGGCTAAACGTACACTTACAGATCCCCCTAGGGCGCACTCCACGCGTAAAATAGGGGCATCTATGGCCTTCTTAGGCAATATTCCCTTAGAAGACATTTGCAAGGCAGCCACATGGTCTACCACGCATACCTTCACTAAACACTATTGTGTTGACGTGCAGGCCAAACAACAGGCCTCCGTGGGCCAGGCTGTCCTAAAAACTTTATTTCAAGCTGCTGCAACGGATACAGGCGACCACCGCTAAGGGGAGCACTGCTGTATAATCTATCCTCAGTGTGTGATCTGCAGCTCATATGCCTCGAACGGAATATGCTACTTACCAGTATGCATCTGTTCTTGGCATGTAGAGCTGCAGAGTCACACACGCCCGCCCGCCTCCCCGGGACCTGTATCTGTTCCAGCATCCGTCTTACTTAGACATTACACATGGACATCCTTTCTTTCTTTTCTATATACTCCATCTTTTCCCATCATGGCGAAAAACAATCTGCCGATGGAGTGGATGCCCATGCGCACTGTTGTCCAGGGGAGGAGTCACCAACCTCGTGACCAAAGGCTTCTTCCGAAGACAACAACAACCTGCAATCATCCGAGCCCAACACCAGATGGCGATCTTATCCTCAGTGTGTGACTCTGCAGCTCTACATGCCAAGAACAGATGCATACTGGTAAGTAGCATATTCCTTCCACTGCATTGAATCGATTTACAAACCTGTAACAGACCTTCTCATTCAGCTTGCTTGCATTGTTCAACCTGCCTTGAAAAGTACTGTTTACACTTGCCTGTACCAGGCTTGCTTTGTTCTAAAAAAATAAATAAAGATAACTAAATATTTTAAACAAACAAATTGGTCTGAGTTTAGTCATTGTGTTTGTGACATCATTTGCTGCCCGAGTGTGTACAACAAATGCTTAACACTGCCCTCTGATAAAGCCTTACTGCTCGCCCACACAACCACAAACGGGAGAGTAAGGTTTTATCTACTTTTACCTCTGCCTACCTTAGGGTTTCCAATGGACTATGTGCACACTATACCTCATTTTGGTACAGTATAATCTGAAAGAACATGTTACTTATCTTCGGTAAAGATATATCTGTAAGAAACATATATTATGTATAGATTCCATACCTTTGAATTACCCCCAGGCGTCAGACTGGATCCTGAGAATTTTTCTTCAGCATTACCTCTGCGCGTCGGTAGGTGGCGCCGGTCGACTCTGCGTTCGTTGTTGGAGACGTGATCGCCGGAATGATGTCGCGGTATCTACGTAAAGGCCACCCCTCTGCGCTGACGTCCGTTCTTTACACGACATTCCGCGCAGAGCCATGCAAGACACTGACCACTGGTGCACAAAAGTAGGGCCCTGAAAGGGAGTCTCTTACTCTAGAAGTCACTTCGCAGAACGGGTAGGATGGGTGGGACGGTAAGAAATCTAAAACTAATATATGTCTCTTACAGATATATCGTTACCGAAGGTAAGTAGCGTGTTCATCTGAAAAAGACTATTAGTTATAGATTCCTTACCTTAGAGTAAATGCCCCAGCAATACCAATCCCAGAGATGTGTCTGCAAACCAAGTTCACACCAGAAAGTCCTGGAGAACTGAACGGCTAAAGAAGCAGTCTCTCCAGACTGGACTATCCAGGCAGTAATGTTTAGTGAATGTATACAGTGATGCCCACGTGGCTACCTGGCAGATGTCACTGAGGGGTACTCCACGTCCCAAAGCAGTAGTGGCTGCCATTACCGTGGTGCAATGGGCGCCCAGTCCTACCAAAGGCTCTTATTTCGCCAAGGAATAGCAAACTTTAATGCAAAGGACGACCCATCGAGAGATGGTCCGCCTTTGCATGGCCCGACCTTTCTTGGCGCCCACATAGCCAACAAAGAGTTGATCATCCACCATCCATTGTTTTGTGCGATCCAGATAAAAGGATGGCGCACGTTTTGGATCCAGGCGGTGGAGCCTCTCCTCTTTAGAAGGATGCAGGCGCGGGAAGAAGGTGGGCAAAGTGATGGTCTGTCCTATGTGGAAAGATGTAACCACTTTGGGAAGAAAAAGTTGATTTTGACGGACAACCTTGTCCGGATGAACAGCAAGGAAAGTAGGTTTGGAAGAAAGAGCCTGAAGCTCACTCACCCTGCGTGCAGAGGTGATGGCAACCAGAAAAGCAGTCTTCAAGGTCAATAGTCTGAGAGAATAATTATGTAGTGGCTCTAAAGGAGCACACCAATGAGGTAGGTTAAGACCAGATTCAAGGAATAGGAAAGGAATAGGAGGAAAGAGGTGAGTAATGCCCTTAAGAAATGTATTTACAATAGGGGACTTGAAAAGAGAAGGCTGATCAGGAAGGCGAAGAAAAGCTTAAATACCTGAAAGATAGCCTTTAAGGGTGCCCAGAGCAGAGCCCTGCTAGGCCAAAGAAAGAAGGAAATGGGCAACCTCTGAAAGAGGGGCAGAAAGGGATATACTGTTTTAGTGGAGGGACGCCTGGCTGCCAAGATTACTTTACAAACTTCGGGGGGGGGGGGGGGGGTCAAAAGCGGTCACCAGTTGCTGTTCAATCTCCACGCAAGGTGGTGGCCGCTGGTCAGGTTCGCTTGGAGAATCGTCCCCTGCTGCTGCGAGAGAAGATCCTCCCAAAGAGGCAGTCTGAACAGAACTTCTCCTTCTCCGAGGAAGCAGTTGACGTCCCTGAGATCCAAGATAGGATGTAAGCCTTTGTCCTTCTTGGGCACCAGGAAGTAGTGGGAATAACAACCATGACCTGCTTCTGGCACAGGAACTTGCTCAATGGCTCCCTTGGCCAAGAGAGCCGCAAGGGAGTGGAGTTGGCCTAACCGCTAGGGTGCTTGACTTCGGACCTGAGGAACTGGGGTCGAGTCTCGGTAATGACGCTGGACATCCTGTGATTCTGGGCAAATCACGTAATATCCCCGTGCCTAACAAAGAATGAATGTGTGTCCTAATGTAACGTAACTGATGCTATGTAAAGCGCTCTGATACCTGATTGGATTCGGGTCAAGTTCGCGCTATATAAAACTCTGCAAAAAAAACAAAAACTTGCAGACAGGGAAGGGCCAAGTGATCCTCCAACATGCAATGGAGTGTTGGTGGCATGGAGGAAGGAGTAGTCTCGAAGGGGAGAGAGTAGCCTCTTTGGACTATCTGCAAAATCCACCTGTCCGACGTGATGTTTTGCCAGTGGGGGAGATGATGGCAAATCCAGCCACCCACTGGCAACTGGTGGCCCTGAAAGGTCAGACTAGGAAGGCTTTGAGGCTGATGGAGAGGGGGCACTGGTGGACTAGCCTGCCTGCTGTCCTTTAGACCCACGGCACTGGTTCCCACGTCCCCTGCAGCACAGAGGTTGAGTAGCTTGTCCCGGCCTGTGGCTCTGGGTGTAATTCGGTGGGACACCCCTTCCTTAGCCACGAAAGTCAGACTGAACTGGGCGAGAGGTGGCAGCTAGGCTCAAGGATCTGGCCGTATCACGCGAGTCCTTGAAGCGTTCAATTGCATTGTCCACCTTATTGCCAAACAGGCGACGGCCATCAAAGGGCATGTCCAAAAGGGTTAATTGGACATCCGCGGAAAAGCCAGTGGACCTCAGCCAGGCGTAGCGTCTCAAGGCTACTGACGTAGAAATTGTTCTACCTACAGAGTCAACCTTATCCAGCCCACACGGAATGGCGAACTTCGCTGCGTCTCTACGCTCTGCAACCGCACGGGTGACTACAGTCCGGGCCTCCTTCAGGCACTGTGGCAGCACTAGCGCAACCGTGTCCCACACAGAGTGGGTGTAGCGGCCCAAGAGACATGCAGTGTTCACCGACCGCAGTCCGCAGCTGGTGGAAGAAAACATCTTCCAAAACAATCCAGCTTCTTGAATTCCCTATCTGTTGGAGCAGTAGGGAACTCCCCCTTAGACGTCGAGGCTTGGACGACCAAGCTCTCGGGGGTAGTGCGGTGGGAAAGGAAAATAGGGTCCTTTCCACAGGAGCACTTGTGCTGGGCTTGGACCAAGTGCTCAGAAGGATGTCGTTGAGGGCCTCATTGAACGGAAGCACAGGCTCCAAGGACACCGCTGCCGGTTGAAGCACCTCAGTCAGGAGGTTAGTCCTGACTGCCTGTGAGAAAGTGGCTCTGTATATACTGTTCCCTAATAGGTACAGGGTGTACAGAGTCCACAGTCCCCCAGAGGCTGATAGAGGTCAAAGTTAGGTATGACCTTACTCTCAAAAGTGGTAGCTTGGTCGAGCAGTAAGGCAGTACCAGAGGACAGTGTAAAGCATTTATTGTACACACTCAGTCAGCAAATGGTTTCACACACTCAATAACTGAACTCTAGGCCAATGGTTTGTATATATAAAATATATGCTTGTTTTATTTTTAGAACCACAAAGGGAGTAAAAATATACTTTCTCAGAATGAGAGGTTGAATATAAATACTTTTGTTTTAAGCAATACATTTGTGTAAACAGTCACAGTTGGTTGCAATAAACAATCCTATTTCCTAAACCTAACAATGCATTGAGCTCAATGGTAAATTCAGGTTATTTGTAATAAATTAATTTTCAGATTACTTTTGGAATTCCAGGTCTGGCTCCTAGAACCAGCCTGGGGTCAGTATTCAGAATTAAGTGATGAAAGTCGACTTAATAACTGTAATGATTTTTAAATAATATTTAGCTATTTCAAAAGTTAGCACTTAGAAAATATTTCACAGAAAACATTTAATGGATCTCTATGGCAAGAAATTCAAATTGCAGGTAGAGTACTTTATCGTTACTTTAGTAATCCAGGACTGGGTGCCTAGACCCAGGACTGGGGTCCTTATCAAAAGCAGGTAAGTAATTTCGTTTGCAGAAATGGTACGATTTTAAAAGAATATTTCAAATTTGCAACAGTAGACACTTAGAAGAAATTTCACAGAAAAGCAGACAATGGTTTCCTATGGGAGAAAAATGAGTTAGAGGCAAGTATAGTTGTGGACACTTTTCAGAGTCAGGGCTGGGTACCAAGATCCAGCACTGGGAGCTCACCTAGGAGCAGGTGAGTAAATTCGTTTTTGTCACTTGGCTGATTTTTGGTGAATTTTTGCAGTTTTGAAAAGTTCACACTTAGAAGATTTTTGAAGAAAAAGTCAGTCAATGTTACCCTATGAGGAAAACGAAGTTAGCGGTTTAAGGGTAAGTACTCGACTGGTAGTGTTGAAATTCCAGGCATGGACTCAGGGGTCCCCCAGTGTCAGGTAGGTACAGTTGGTTCACCCTCAGCGGTTTCAGGACGGCCGGGTGCAGAGAGAGTTGGGCCCAATGTTATCCTATGAGGGATAGGGGGGCCTTGGTTGGTGGCTGCTGTCTGGCAAGCCACGCGGCTGTGGGAGCTGGGCTCCTGGTCACTTACTCAGGGCAAGTGGGGAAGTAGGTTAGTGTAGAGAGGGCACTGCCAGGGCCACTCGGGCGGCTGGGTGCAGGGTGCTTTTGAGCCTTAGGGCGCTCAATGGAAATCAATGGGAATGTTCCGGTTTGGAAAGAGGCTGCAGGCTCGGGGACGAGGGTGTTTCAGGTGCCACCACCACTTCGAGAGGTAAGTTGGGTAGTTGTAGGTTAGGTGGGTACTCCGGGATTGGGCACAGGGGGTCGCGGGCACCGGGTGCAGGGGTGCCTTTTGACGTCGGGAATCTTACCCTCTGGTTGATCGCGGCTGGGGTGGCACTTGGTTCTGAGGCTGCAGGCTTCTTCCGGGATGTCGAGGGGGGTCCTTGGGTGCCGGACTCGGGGTCACAGTCGCCGTGGGGTCGTCCTCTGGGTCTTTGTCCACTCCGGCACTGGCCAGGCTTGGCTGGTGCAGAGTGTGTTGGGTCCGCGGTCCCGGGCTGGTGCCAGGGATAGCAAGTAGGTTTCTTGAGTAGAGCCTCTACTCGTGGGAGTCCCAGGGGCTTAGAGCTAAAAGGTAGCCAGGTCCTCCGGGGTTGGTGAGGTTGCTGGCCACGTGGGATGCCGCGCTGGTGCAGGTTCGAGAGTCGACAGGCCGGTAGGGCTGGGGCCAAAGCAGTTGGTGTCTTCTTCTCTTTTTAGCAGCTGCAGGGCAGGTCTTTGTTCTTCTTGCTCTTCTTGTCGTTTTTAGGTCTCGGCTGCGAAAGGCTGCGCTTGCGCAGTCTCGCTCCGAGATTTAATGAGTTGGAGTGACTTTGAGAAGAGGGGCTTGAACCCGCCCCTCTTCTTCCCTGTTCTCCATTGGCTGGCCTAGTAAATGCTGGCCAGCCATTGGAGAAGAGGTCCCGTCACTCCGTTGAAGCCCCGTCCTTTTCGGATCGGGGGGCGTGTTTTTTGCGAGAAGTCTCAGGGAGGAGACAACAGCAAAACACGCCCCCCAATCCGAAAAGGACACTCCCTTCCTCCGAGGCATTTTCTGCTGTGCCTCGGAGAAAGGCGGTGGTGTCCCGGCGTTGCTCCCTCACCTGATCTCCTTCGTCATCAACGATTACCAGCCCGGAGGCTGCATCGTCTCGCACCTGGACCCCATCCACGACTCCCCACCCTCCAGCTAGCTCTGGACATGCAAGATCTTTGCCCCATCTCCATCAGTCGAGGAGGCTGCTGTGCCCATGCTCCCCAAAACTCCACACTTCATTTCTTCAGCCCCTTAAATTCCCAAGCACAAGTTTCTCTTCTCGCTTCAGTAGCACCTTCATTTCCGTGCCCTCTACCCCCCCCCCCCCCACGTTGCTTTCATTCTACCTCCACCGTGCCCACTTTCCTCTCGCCCCCCC
The DNA here is from genome assembly GCF_964204655.1 of Triturus cristatus. Taxonomy (NCBI): domain Eukaryota; kingdom Metazoa; phylum Chordata; class Amphibia; order Caudata; family Salamandridae; genus Triturus; species Triturus cristatus. Next base: position 431,675,356 of record NC_140593.1, read on the forward strand.
ATTCTTCAGGCCCCTTCTTCCAAGTCTTCATTCTCTCCCTGTTCCCGCCACTCGCCTTCTTCAAATTCCCGCCTCTGTTCTCTATCGACACACTACACTCTCCCCTTCTGTGCCCTTCCCTCACAGTCACACTCGTCTCCCGCCTCTGTTGTTCTCTCTCCGCGCTCATCTCTTCTGTGCCCTTCCCTCACAGCCGTACTCCTCTCCCAGCTCGCCCCTCATTTCCACTCTGGTCGTCGCAGTCCTCCCACCCGCCCCTCCCCATTCTTTCACTCCCCCCCCCCCCCCCCCCCCATACTGGCTAGACGGGTCTGGCGTGTTTTCGCCAAAGTAAATAAACCACTTACATGAAAAGTTCTCAAAACAATGTAGTAATTCCGCCGTCCCCTTCCCTGTTCTCCACGTGAACGACCCCTCTTATTATTTTACTGACCGCCCCCTGCACCTCCACGACGCAGGGGCCCCCTCCACTAACGCCCCCCCCCCCCCCACGGGCTCAACACGCAGAGACCCCACTACCTCTTCCAGTCCAACCCCTCCGACCCCCGGCAGATGAGCGCGGGTTTGTACCTGAAGCGCTTTGGGGATCGCAAGGGGTAACAAAGCGCTATACAAATACCAATATATTACCTGCAGCTGCTGTTTTCCTAGACCCCCGGGGCGTCTGTGGCTTAAAAACTAGGTTCGGGTGCAAGGACTGATCCGGTCCCCCAGATCCAAAACTCGCCTGTTCCTCGTCTCCCCTCGTCTCTGAAGTGCGAGCTGCCCCCTCCTACTGCCATTCCGTCACTGGTGGCGGCGGGGAATGAGCTTTGCATAGGGCGGGGTTTACAAGGTGAGATCGAGGATAATTGATATGCAGTGGTCTAAAAAAATATAGGTCAGTGGAGAGTTTTTTTGGTGTGTACATTTATATAGCGAGAACTCGACCCAAAAATATTGGAGCGCTTTATTTCATTGTGCAACAGGTCGGTGGCACCGGAAACCAGAGATGCCCTCTACCCCCCCCCCCCCCCCCCCCACGTTGCTTTCATTCTACCTCCACCGTGCCCACTTTCCTCTCGCCCCCCCCCCCCCCATTCTTCAGGCCCCTTCTTCCAAGTCTTCATTCTCTCTCCCTGTTCCCGCCACTCGCCTTCTTCAAATTCCCGCCTCTGTTCTCTATCGACACACTACACTCTCCCCTTCTGTGCCCTTCCCTCACAGTCACACTCGTCTCCCGCCTCTGTTGTTCTCTCTCCGCGCTCATCTCTTCTGTGCCCTTCCCTCACAGCCGTACTCCTCTCCCAGCTCGCCCCTCACTTCCACTCTGGTCGTCGCAGTCCTCCCACCCGCCCCTCCCCATTCTTTCACTCCCCCCCCCCCCCCCCCCCCCCCATACTGGCTAGACGGGTCTGGCGTGTTTTCGCCAAAGTAAATAAACCACTTACATGAAAAGTTCTCAAAACAATGTAGTAATTCCGCCGTCCCCTTCCCTGTTCTCCACGTGAACGACCCCTCTTATTATTTTACTGACCGCCCCCTGCACCTCCACGACGCAGGGGCCCCCTCCACTAACGCCCCCCCCCCCCCCACGGGCTCAACACGCAGAGACCCCACTACCTCTTCCAGTCCAACCCCTCCGACCCCCGGCAGATGAGCGCGGGTTTGTACCTGAAGCGCTTTGGGGATCGCAAGGGGTAACAAAGCGCTATACAAATACCAATATATTACCTGCAGCTGCTGTTTTCCTAGACCCCCGGGGCGTCTGTGGCTTAAAAACTAGGTTCGGGTGCAAGGACTGATCCGGTCCACCAGATCCAAAACTCGCCTGTTCCTCGTCTCCCCTCGTCTCTGAAGTGCGAGCTGCCCCCTCCTACTGCCATTCCGTCACTGGTGGCGGCGGGGAATGAGCTTTGCATAGGGCGGGGTTTACAAGGTGAGATCGAGGATAATTGATATGCAGTGGTCTAAAAAAATATAGGTCAGTGGAGATTTTTTTGGTGTGTACATTTATATAGCGAGAACTCGACCCAAAAATATTGGAGCGCTTTATTTCATTGTGCAACAGGTCGGTGGCACCGGGAACCAGAGATGTGAGCGGGACATGCTCCTCAGTTACAGCAGTGTTTTAACTACCAATCGAAGAGATGAGTGGTCCAAACACCTTACTTAATATATCCCGACATCGAAAGTGCCTTATTTACGATGGGACTACCCGGGAACATCACATTGCTGTTGTGCTGCCCTGTGTGTGATACCTGCAGTCCTCCTTGAGCTGTTGTGTTCTAATTGCAACAGCAGAGTACATCGTTTTCCTTTTCATTCACGAGTGTATTTTGACAATGATGCATGTCGGCTTTCGGTGACCTGACTCCTCGCAAAAACATTTGCACCCAGGTACTCTTGCTGCATGTCCGTGTACGCTTGCATAACGCTGTAACCTGAAACACACATGGCTTCCCCGCAGGGGGATGGGTGCCGTGCGCGCTCTTTGCATTTTTTAGTTTCCTGTTTCAGGGTGGAAGCCTTGCCACTGTTACCATGCTTGACACCCCCATCTCAAATTGGCTTCGATCTAATTGCTGTCGGATCTGATTGCTATCCCGGCTCATTATTTATTTTCTTTTGAACCTTCCTAGTCGTTAAATTGCTCTTTACGACCTCATAAAGGTCTTTTGCAGATGGATAGAAGGTGTAAAACGTCCCCAGTTGATCCAGCAAAAAGTAAATATGTGTTAAATTTTGAGGTTACTGTGTGGCTCTGTGTGTGTGTGGGGGTGGCTCTGTGTGTGTGGGGGTGGCTCTGTGTGTGGGGGGTGGCTATTTGTGTGTATGTGTGGGTGGCTCTGTGTGTGGGGGAGGGTCTGTGTGTGTGTGGGTGGCTCTGTGTGTGGCTCTGTGTGTGTGGGTGGCTTTTTTTGTAGGTGGCTCTATGCGTGGTGGGTCTGTCTGTGTGTGGGTAACTCTGTGTGTGTGTGTGTGTAGGTGGCTCTGTGGGTGGCTCTATTTGTGTGTGGGTTGCTCTATGTGAGTGGCTATGTGTGGGTGGCTCTGGGTGTGTGGCTCTGTGTGTGGGTGCAAATGCAATAGGTCTTGCATTTGAGAGGGATTAAGCTATTAACATTGTAAATAACAATGCCGTTTCTTAAAATGTTTTAACAACAAAAACAAACAAAAACAATGTCATGAGCAATGCCAATAGCTCTAACTTTTACAATGCCGAGACCATTGCATTGTAAATGCTTGTTCTATCTGGAATCTAAGGAAGGAAGGTTCAGGGTGCCCCTAAATACTAGATTTAGGGGCGTTACAGGTAGGTGAAGGCCAGGGACCAATGGGTCCTTGTCCTGGGGTGGGTACACCCCCTATCCTGCCTCTCTCCTGTGGGAGGGGGGCAGTAGCCTAATCCTGATAGGGTAGGGCCTCCCATCTTCAAGATGGCGAGAGCCCGGAGATGTGCTTCACCTCGCTTCCCCCACCTGAGGGGTGGGGTGGGCAGGCTGGCACATCCCCTGTCCTTGTATGGGGTTTCCGGCCAAGCTTCCCGCCAGAGTGGGGGGTTGCAGTGGCCTGGGGAAACTCCAAATGGCGGCATGCCTTTGAAGCTTCCCTTTGCTCATCCTGGGGGAGGAGATTTCTCACCTCACCCAGGATGTGCATTGTTGCAGGCCCGGGAGAGCAGGGGCTCTCCCACCCAGGGGTCCAGCAACGTGTCTGCTGTGTGGCAGCCTGGGCAGCCTCAGAGCAGACGTGGATTGTAAGTTAGCTGTAAGGGGGCATCTTCTAAGATGCCCTCTGGGGTGCTTAGTACATTAAATCCTGCACTGGCATCAGTGTGGGTTCAATGTGCTGAGAAGTTTGATACCAAACTTCCCAGGCTTCAGTGTTGCCAATATGGTGCTGTGGAGCTCGTGTTTGACAAGCTCTCAGCACCATGTATTCTTAAATGACAGCACTGCACTTACAGTGCCCAGGAATGGACCCGGGTACTGTAGGGGCACAGGGCTCCTGCTCCTGTGCCCACACCATAGGCGTAATGCATCCAGCTAGAGGGGTGGCTGACATATGCCTTGGCAGTGTAGGTGATGGGCATGGTACACAGTGATGTGTGCCATGTCGACTTTGTTTTGTCCTGCACCCAGACACTCGGCCTGCGAGGGCAGTGTGTGTGTAAGGGTACAGGGCCTCTGAGGGTGGCACAATGAGTGCTGCAGCCCTTAGAGGCCTTCCCTGGTCACAAGGCCCTGGGTACCTAGGGTACCATTTACTAGGGGCTGACATGTGGCTAGGGTTTGCCAATTTGGAGTTTGTGTGGTTTAAGGAAGGAACATAGGCCCTGGGCACCTGATTGGCAGGAACCCAGGGTACACTCAATCGAAGTACATTAAGCAATTTAGCAAAAAGTGGGGGCATACCATGCAAGAAAGATGGCACTTTCTCACACTGCCACTGTAGGAAGCTCGAGGCCCAAGGCTTCAGCCTCAGCCGCCCTAAGTAACACCACAGCGTAAGAGGCTCCCTCTGTGGCCACAGGGATGTGGGACCCAGAGCCGTGGTTCTAGAGGCCAGCGGGCAGGCCAGTCCACCATTGCCCCCTCTGCATCGGCCTCAAAGCCTTCTTGGTCTGACCTTTCAGGGCCACCAGTTGCCAGTGGGTGGCAGGATTCACCATCATCTTCCCCACTGGTACAACATCACGTTGGATAGGTGGATTTTGCAGATAGTCCGAAGAGGCTACTCTCTGCCGTTCTAGACTACCCCTCCCTCCATGCCACCAACACTCCATCGCATGTCGGAGGATCACTTGGCCCTTCCCCGTCAGGAAGTTGCGGCTCTCTTGGCCAAGGGAGCCATCGAGCAAGATCCTGTGCCAGAAGTAAGTCATGGTTGTTATTCCCGCTACTTCCAGGTGCCCAAGAAGCACAAAGACCGAAGTCCTATCTTGGATCTCGGGGACGTCAACTGCTTCCTCCGGAGAAGAAGTTCAAAATGTTGACATTGGCTCCAGATGGTAGAGTTGGACTTGCAGGATGCTTATTTTCACATCCCCGTCCTGCCGGCCCACAGGCGCGACATACGGTTCACGGTAGGCCACGTGCATTTTCAGTTTACTGTGCTCCCCTTTGCCCTTGGCCTAACCACCTCTCGGGTGTTCAAGAAAGTTATGGCGGGGGTCGCAGCTCATCTGCGCAGATAAGTGGTTTCAGTCTTCCCCTATCATGACTGGCTGTTGAAGGCGAGTTTGCCCCCAGGCTGTCATTTCCCACCTCCAGCCTATGGCGGACCTCCTGCATTTGCTGAGGTTTGTGAGAAAGTGGCTCTGTATATACTGTTCCCAAATAGGTACAGGGTGTACAGAGTCCACAGTCCCCAAGGGTTTGACAGAGGCTGAAGTTAGATATAACCATACTCTCGAAAGTGGTAGCTTGGTCGAGCAGTAAGGCAGTATCCGAGGACAGTGTAAAGCATTTGTTGTACACACTCAGTCAGCAAATGGTCTCACACACTCAATAACTGAACTCTAGGCCAATGGTTTATGTATAAAAAATATATGCTTGTTTTATTTTAGAACCAACACTTGGCATTAAAATATACTTCCTCAGAACGAGATGCTTTATATAAATTCTTTTGCAATATGCAATTGACTTTTGTAAACAGTTACAAGTGGTTGCATTGAGCTCAATGGAAATTTCAAGTTATTTGCAACAGATTACTTGTAGGATTACTTTTGGAATTCCAGGACTGGATCTTCGTTTCAGTCCTGGGTCAGTACTTAGAATCAAGTGATGAAAGTCGACTTAATTACTGTGATGATTTTTAAACAATATTTAGCCATTTTAAAAGTTGACACTTAGAAAATATTTCATAGAAAACAGTCAATGATTCCCTATGGCAGAAAATTCAAGTTACAGGTATAGTATGTTCTCGTTACTTTTGTAATCAGTACTGGGTGCCTAGACTCAGTACTGGGACCTTTATCCAAAACAGGTAAGTAATTACGTTTTCAGATATTATACGATTTTTAAAGAATATTTAAAGATTGCAGAAATTGACTATTAGAAGAAATTTCACAGAAAAACAGTCCATGATTTCCTATGGAAGAAAATTGGGTTACTGGTATGTACAGTTGTAAGTATTTTTCAGAGTCAGTGCTGGGCACCAAGATCCAGCACTGGGAGCTCACCTAGGAGCAGGTGAGTATTTTCGTTTTTGTTACTCGGCTGATTTTTGGTGAATATTTTTAGTTTTGAAAAGTCCACACTTCGAAGAAATTTCAGGAAAAAGCCAGTCAATGTTACCCTATGAAGAAAATTGAATTATCAGTTTAAAGGTAAGTACTCGACTGGCAGAGTTGAGGTTCTGGGCATAGACTCAGGGGTCCCCCAGGGTCAGATAGGTACAGTTGGTTCACTCCCAGCGGCACTAGGGCGGCCGGGTGCAGAGAGAGTTAGGCCCAATGTTATCCTATGAGGGATAGGGGGGCCTTAGTTGGTGGCTGCTGACTAGCAGGCCACGCGGCTGTGGGAGCTGGGCTCCTGGTCACTTACTCAGGGCAAGTGGGGAAGTAGATAGGTGTAGAGGTTGCACTGCCAGGGCCACTTGGGCGGCTGGGTGCAGGGTGCTTTTGAGCCTTCGGGCGCTCAATTGATTTCAATGGGAAATCTCCGGTTTAGAAAGACTGCAAGCTCGGGGACGAAGATTCTTCAGGTGCCACCACCACTTCGAGAGGTAAGTTGGGTAGTTGGAGGATAGGTAGGTACCCCAGGATTGGGCACAGGGGGCCGCGGGGCGCGGGTGGTAGGGGTGCCTCTTGGTGTCGGGAAATCTTGCCCTCTGTTGATCGCGGTTTGGGGGGCACCTTGTTCTGAGGCTGCAGACTTCAGGAGTGTCGAGGGAGGTCCTTGGGTGCCGGACTCTGGGTCACAGTCGCCGTGGGGTCGTCCTCGTGGTCTTTGTTCACTCCGGCACAGGCCAGGCTTGGCTGGTGCAGAGTGTGCTGGGTTCGCGGTTCCGGGCTGCTGCCAGGGATTAGAAGTAGGTTTTGAGTAGAGCCTCTAATCATGGGAGTCCCAGGGGGCTTAGAGTCAAAAGGTAGCCAGGTCCTCCGGGGTTTGTGAGGTTGCTGGCCACAAGAGATGCCGGGTTGGAGCAGGAGCAGGTTCGAGGGTCGACAGGCCGGTAGGGCTGGGGCCAAAGCAGTTGGTGTCTTCCTCTTCTTAGCAGCTGCAGGGCAGGTGTTCTTTCTTCTAGCTCTTCTTCGGATTTTAGAATATGGAATCTGGGGAAGGAAGGTTCAGGGTGCCCCTAAATACTAGATTTAGGGGCATTACAGGTAGGTGAAGGGCAGGGACCAATCCTTTCCTGGGGTGGGTACACCCCCTATGCTCCCCCTCTCCTGTGGGAGAGGGGCGGTAGCCTAGTCCTGATAGGGTAGGGCTTCCTATCTTCAAGATGGCGAGAGCCCGGAGATGTGCTTCACCTCGCCTCCCCCACCTTTGGGGTTGGCAGGCTGGCACATCCCCAGTCCTTATTCGGGGTTTCCTGCCAAGCTTCCCGCCAGAGTGGAGGGTTGCAGTGGCCTGGGGAAGCTCACAGAGGCGTCATGCCTTTGAAGCTTCCCCCTGCCCATCGTGGGGGAGGAGATTAAGCACCTCGCCCAGGATATGCATTGTTGCAGGCCCAGGAGAGCAGGGGCTCTCCTACCCAGGGGTCCAGCAACATGTCTGCTGTGTGGCAGCCTAGGCAGCCTCAGAACAGACGTGGATTGTAGGTTAGGTTTTAGGGAGCATCTCTAAGATGCCCTCTGGGGTGCTTGGTACATTAAATCCCACACTGGCATCAATGTGGGTTTAATGTGCTGAGAAGTTTGATACCAAACTTCTCAGTCTTCAGTGTTGCCATTATGGTGCTGTGGAGTTCGTGTTTGACGATCTCTCAGCACCATGTACTCTTAAATGGCAGCACTGCACTTACAGTGCCCAGGAATGGACCTGGGTACTGTAGGGGCACAGGGCTCCTGCGCCCACACGATTGGCATAGGGCACCCAGCTAGAGGGGTGGCTGATATATGCCATGGCAGTGTAGGTGATGGGCATGGCACACAGGGATGTGTGCCATGTCGACTCTTTATTTTGTCTTGCACCCAGACACCCAGCCTGCAAGGTGTGTGTGCGTGTGTGTGTGTGTGTGTGTGTGTGTGTGTGTGTGTGTGTGTGTGTGATATATATGAGTGCTGCAGCCCTTAGAGGCCTTCCCTGCTCACAAGGCCCTGGATACCTAGGGTACCATTTACCAGGGGCTGACATGTGGCCAGGGTTTGCCAATTTGGGTTTTGTGTGTTGAGGGAAGGAACATAGGCCCTGGGCACATGATTGGCAGGAGTCCAGGGCACACTCAGTCAAAGTACATTCAGCAAAAAGTGGGGGCGTACCATGCAAGAAAGATGGCACTTTCTCACACAACCCCCCCCTAACGTAAGGTGATGAGACTAACCTTCCACTTCAAAGTCCATTCCCTGTAGGGAGATGGATCACCTTAGTAGTTTTGGATTTTTCCCTTTCGTCTGCATTAGCCATCTGAGAGCACTGTGGTCAGTTTGAACCAGGAAGTGAGTGCCAAACAAGTATGGCCTCAACTTCTTCAGGGACCAAACCACAGCAAAGGCATCCCTCTCAATGGCACTCCAAGGCTGCTCTCTGGGGTGTAGCCTCCTGCTTATAAAAGCAACAGGTTGTTCTTGGCCTTCATCATTGGACTGGGATAGGACCGCTCCTATCCCTAGCTCAGAGGCATCAGTCTGCACTATGAACTGCTTGGCATAATCTGGAGCTTTTAGAATTGGTGCTGAGCACATTGCTTCTTTTAGGGTGTCAAAAGCATTTTGACAACTAACTGTCCAGTTAACTTTCTTGGGCATTTTCTTGGAGGTGAGTTCTGTGAGGGGGGGTCACAATGGACCCATACCCCTTCACAAACCTCCTATAGTACCCAGTCAAGCCAAGGAATGCCCTGACTTGGGTCTGGGTTGTTGGAGCTATCCACTCCATGATGGCCTGGATTTTGGGTTGTAAGGGTTGTACCTGGCCTCCACCTACAAGGTGGCCCAAGTACATCACAGTGCCCTGCCCTATCTGGCATTTGGTTGCCTTGATAGTGAGACCTGCATTTTGAAGAGCCTCTAAAACTTTCCCAAGGTGGATCAGGTGATCCTGCCAGGTGGAGCTAAAGACAGCAATATCATCAAGATAAGCTGCACTAAATGACTCCAACCCAGCCAGGACATGGTTCACCAACCTCTGGAATGTGGCAGGGGCATTCTTTAACCCAAAGGGCATCACAGTAAACTGATAATGCCCATCAGGGGTGAAGAATGCTGTCTTTTCTTTTACTCCTGGGGCCATGCCAATCTGCCAGTACCCTGCAGTTAATTCAAAGGTACTGAGGAATTGGGCAGCCCCTAATTTATCTATCAGCTCATCTGCTCTTGGGATAGGGTGAGCATCTGTCTTGGTAACAGAGTTGAGCCCTTTATAGTCCATGCAGAACCTCATCTCTCTCTTTTCACCTTGTTGATGAGGTTTGGGTACCAGAACCACTGGGCTAGCCCAGGGGCTCTGAGGGTTCAATGACCCCTAACTCCAGCATCTTGCTGACCTCAGCTTTGATGCTTTCCTTAACTTGGTCTAACTGTCGATAGATTTTGTTTTTGACAGGTGCACTGTCACCAGTGTCCACATCATGGGTACACCAGTTTGTCAGACCAGGGGTCCGGGAAAAGAGGCTAGCATACTGTTGCAAGACTTGCATGCAGTCAGTCTGCTGTTGGGCAGAGAGGGTGTCTGAGAAGATCACACCATCTACTGACCCATCTTGTGGGCTGTAGGAGAGGAGGTCAGGGAGAGGTTCACTCTCTACTTCCTGTTTCTCATCAGTCACCATCAGCATGGTGATGTCAGCCCTGTCATTGTAGAGCTTAAGGCGGTTCACATGGATGTCCCTTTTGGGTGTCCTGCTAGTGCCCTGGTCAACTAAATAGGTGACCTCACTATTTCTTTCTAGGATAGGGTAAGGGCCACTCCATTTATCTTGGAGATCCCTTGGTGCCACTGGCTCCAAAACGCACACCTGTTGCCCAGGTTGAAATTCAACCAGTGCAGCTTTTTGGTCATACCAGTGCTTCTGGAGCTCCTGGCTGGCCTCAAGGTTCTTGGATGCGTTTTCCATGTACTCAGCCATTCTGGACCTTAGGCCAAGCACATAGTCCACTATGTTCTGTTTGGGCTCTTGAAGAGGCCTCTCCCAGCCCTCTTTTACAAGACAAAATGGTCCCCTTACAGGATGACCAAACAGAAGTTCAAAGGGTGAGAAATCTACTCCCTCTGTGGTACTTCCCTGTAAGCGAAAAGCAGGCATGGTAACAGGACATCCCATCTCCTTTTGAGTTTTTCAGGGAGACCCATGATCATACCTTTCAATGTCTTGTTGAATCTCTCAACAAGGCCATTGGTTTGTGGGTGGTAGGGTGTAGTAAACTTGTACTGCACTCCACACTCCTTCCACATGTGTGTTAGGTAAGCAAACATGAAGTTGGAACCTCTGTCTGAAACCACCTCCTTAGTAAACCCTACCCTGGTGAAGACACCCAGGAGGGCCTTGGCTACTGCAGGAGCTGTAGTAGTCCTAAGTGGAATTGCTTCAGGGTACCTTGTAGCATGATCCACTACTACTAGAATAAATGTGTTCCCCGAGGCTGTGGGAGGTTCAAATGGACCCACAATGTCCACTCCTACCCTTTCAAAGGGGACCCCCACCACTGGTAGTAGGATGAGGGGGGCCTTTGGGTGGCCACCTGTCTTGCCACTGGCTTGACAGGTAACACAGGAGCTGACAAACTCCTTCACCTTTTGGTGCATCTGGGGCCAGTAAAAGTGACTCACTAGCCTTTCCCAAGTTTTGGATTGCCCCAGATGTCCAGCTAGGGGGATGTCATGAGCCAAAGTTAGGAGGAACTCCCTGTACTATTGTGGCACTACCACCCTCCTGGTGGCTCCAGGAGTGGGGTTTCTTGCCTCAGCATACAGTAATCCCTCTTCCCAATAAGCTCTGTGGGTACCACTGACATCTCCCTTTGCTTCTGAAACAGCTTGCTGCCTCAGGCTTTCAAGAGTGAGACAGTCTCGCTGACCCTGGCACAGCTCTTCTCTAGAGGGTCCCCCTGGGCCCAAGAGTTCAACCTGGTAATGGTCAAGCTCCATGCACTCAGTTCCCTCAGGGGTATCCAAATCCTCTCCCTGTGGAGAGGGGTCCTGAATGTTTTGCTGTACAGAGGCTGATTCCCCAGTCTTCTTACCTTTTCTCTTGGTTGGTTGGGCCATTATCTCAGGCTCCAGACCTACTTTTTCACCCTTCCTCTTGCTCTGGTTTGCACACACACCAATTCATGGATGCCCAGCATGGCTGCATGGGCCTTTAGCTCAACCTCAGCCCAGGCTGAGGTTTCTAGATCATCTCCAAGCAGACATGCAGCTGGCAACTTTAGAGAGACCACTAACTGTTTCAGGCCAGTAACACCCCCCCCCCCCCACCCCTCTCCCCTCCCAGCCTGTCACCATGGCCATGGGATGACTAGTGGTGACACTGTCAGCGTTGGTGACTGGGTAAGACTTCCCAATCAAGTATTGTTCAGGGGAAACCAGTGTGTCTTTCACCATAGTGACACTGGCACCTGTATCCCTCAGAGCGTCTACCCTAGTTCCATTCACCCAGGGGTACTGTAAGTATTTCTTTAAGTTGGGTGGCCACACAGCTACAGTGGCAAATTCCACTTCTCCCAAGGAGACTAGACTTGCTTCAGTGTGTTCCCAGATTTGCTCAGGGTACACCTCTGATCCCATTTGTATACTTGCTGCCCCAGGAGTAGCTGTACTGGGTGCCTTAGGGGCTTTGTTGTGGGGGCAAGATTTATCTACAGTTAGGTGTCCTGACCTCTTACAGTTATTACGCCAGGCCTTTAAGGGATCAAAGTTCTTCCCCTTATAGGGTTGAGGCACATAGGGAGTAGTTTGGGTCCCACCCACCTGAACAGGTTTTTGGGGCCCTTTGGAAGACTCAGACTTTTTATCTTGGGGATTCTCACCACCTTTCCCCTGGGGAGGCATTGTGACCACTTTCTTTTGGTCACCCCCAGTGGTTGTCCTTGTCACCCTAGTCTTGACCCAGTGGTCTGCCTTCTTTCCCAATTCTTGGGGAGAAATTAGACCTAGGTCTGCCAAATGCTGATGCAACTTTTCTTTTATGCAGTTACTCAATATATGTTCCTTCATGAATAAATTGTACAATCCAGTAAAATCCTGCACACCATGTCCAGCTAACCAACCATCCAGAGTCTTTACTGAGAAGTCTACAAAATCAATCCAGGACTAGGTCTGGGTTTTGTGAGCCCCCCTGAATCTAATTCTATACTCAGTAGTGAATCCAAATCCCTCAATCAGCGCTTTCTTCATGAGGTCATAGGATCCTGCTTCTGGCAAAGAGAGGGTCAGAAGCCTGTCCCTGCAGTTACCAGAGAACAGTTCCCACAGGAGTGCCCCCCAGAGAGGTTTCTTTACTTTCCTGATATCACAAGCCCTCTCAAAGGCTGTGAACCATTTGGTGATATCATCACCTTCCTCAAATTTAGGGACAATCCCTTTGGGGATTTTAAGGTCAGAAGTTTCCTCCCTATCCTTATTTTTATTATTGCTGCCACCATTGATGGGTGCTAAACCCATCTCTCTCCTTTCTTTTTCTAGAGCCAGGAGCCTGGACTCCAGCTCTAATCTTTTGGCCAGCCTTACAAGGCTGTCCTCTTCACTGGTGGGTCCCCCAGTGATCTCTCTGGTACCAGAGTCACCTGTGTGATCTCTAGGTCCCCAGATGCTAATTCTTGGATTGAAGGGTTTGGGCGTCCTCTCCTCCCTAGGGGATAGTATGGGGGGGTTATAATCCACCTCCTCTTCTTCCCCTTCCTCATCTGACTGGCCATCACCATGTTCAGATGGGTGGTCCTTAGCATACTCAGCCAAGAGCTCCTGGAGCCCTAGTTTGGTTGGATGCAGGTCCATTGGTATATTTTTAAGTTTGCATAGGGTCCTCAATTCCTTGAAAGATAAGTGCAAGTAAGGTGTGAGGTCGAGCTCCTCCACCAGGTCCATGTTATTATTTTCACTAATAGCTGGGTTTGTTTGAGTCATTCTAACCTGACAGTTCTAATCCTCTACCCTGACTATAGTGACTTTTATTTTTCTAAAATTCTAATGGGACTTAAGCAAGGCCCTAGCAAGACTTTTAGTAATTTTGGAAAAGACCAATCAATTCTAAAGGCAATTTTCAGAGTTCTGTCGTGTGATCAGATGGTAACCAAGTAGTCCAACAAATGCAAGTTTGTATCCCACCGCTGATCCACCAATGTGAGAAAGTGGCTCTGTATATACTGTTCCCAAATAGGTACAGGGTGTACAGAGTCCACAGTCCCCAGAGGCTTGGCAGAGGCTAAAGTTAGATATAACCTTACTCTCAAGTGGTAGCTTGGTCGAGCAGTAAGGCAATATCAGAGGACAGTGTAAAGCAGTTGTTGTACACACCCAGTCAGCAAATGGTCTCACACACTCAATAACTGAACTCTAGGCCAATGGTTTGTATATAAAAAATATATGCTAAGAGCAGGTGAGTATTTTCGTTTTCGTTACTCAGCTGATTTTTGGTGATTATTTGAAGATTTGAATAGTCCACACTTAGAAGAAATTTCAGGAAAAAGCCAGCCAATGTTACCCTATGAGGAAAATAGAGTTTGCGGTTTAAGGGTAAGTACTCGACTGGCGATGTTGAGGTTCTGGGCACAGACTCAGGGGTCTCCCAGGGTCAGGTAGGTATAGTTGTTTCACCCTCAGCGGCTCTAGGGCGGCCGGGTGCAGAGAGAGTTAGGCCCAATGTTATCCTATGAGGGGTAGGGGGGCCTGGGTTGGTGGCTGCTGTCGGGCAAGCCACGCGGCTGTGGGAGCTGGGCTCCTGGTCACTTACTCAGGGCAAGTGGGGAAGTAGGTTAGAGTAGAGTTTTCACTGCCAGGGCCACCCGGGCGGCTGGGTGCAGGGTGCTTTTGAGCCTTCGGGCGCGCAATTGATTTCAATGGGAAATCTCCGGTTTAGAAAAAGACTGCAACCTCGGGGACGAGGATTCTTCAGGTGCCACCACCACTTTGAGAGGTAAGTTGGGTAGTTGGAGGATAGGTAGGTACCCCGGGATTGGGCACAGGGGGGCGCGGGGTGCCGGGTGCAGGGGTGCCTTTTGGTGTCGGGAAATCTTACCCTCTGTTGATCGCAGTTGAGGGGGGGCACCTTGTTCTGAGGCTGCAGGCGTCTTCAGGAGTGTCGAGGAGGGTCCTTAGGTGCTGGACTCAGGGTCACAGTCGCCGTGGGGTCGTCCTTGTGGTCTTTGTTCACTTCGGCACAGGCCAGGCTTGGCTGGTGCAGAGTGTGCTGGGTTCACGGTTCCGGGCTGCTGCCAGGGATTGGAAGTAGATTGTGAGTAGAGCCTCTACTCATGGGAGTCCCAGGGACTTAGAGTCAGAAGGTAGCCAGGTCCTCCGGGGTTGGTGAGGTTGCTGGCCACAAGAGATGCCGGGTTGGAGCAGGAGAGGTTCGAGGGTCGACAGGCCGGTAGGGCTGGGGCCAAAGCAGTTGGTGTCTTCCTCTTCTTAGCAGCTGCAGGGCAGGTGTTCTTTCTTCTAGCTCTTCTTCGGATTTTAGAATATGGAATCTGGGGAAGGAAGGTTCAGGGTGCCCCTAAATACTAGATTTAGGGGCATTACAGGTAGGTGAAGGGCAGGTACCAATCCTTTCCTGTGGGGAGGGGGGCAGTAGCCTAGTCCTGATAGGGTAGGGCTTCCCGTCTCCAAGATGGCGAGAGCGCGGAGATGTGCTTCACCTCGCCTCCCCCACCTGAGGGGTGGGGTTGGCAGGCTGGCACATCCCCTGACCTTATTTGGGGTTTCCGGCCAAGCTTCCAGACAGATTGGGGGGTTGCAGTGGCCTGGGGAAGCTCACAGAGGCGGCATGCCTTTGACGTTTCCCCCTGCCCATCCTGGGGGAGGAGATTTAGCACCTCGCCCAGGATGTGCATTGTTGCATGCCCAGGAGAGCAGGGGCTCTCCTACCCATGGGTCCAGCAACATGTCTGCTGTGTGACAGCCTAGGCAGCCTCAGAACAGACGTGGATTGTAGGTTAGGTTTTAGGGGGCATCTCTAAGATACCCTCTGGGGTGATTGGTATATTAAATCCCACACTGGCATCAGTGTGGGTTTAATGTGCTGAGAAGTTTGATACCAAACTTCTCAGTCTTCAGTGTTGCCATTATGGTGCTGTGGAGTTCGTGTTTGACGAGCTCTCAGCACCATGTACTCTTAAATGGCAGCACTGCACTTACAGTGCCCAGGAATGGACCTGGGTACTGTAGGGGCACAGGGCTCCTGCGTCCACACCATTGGCATAGGGCACCCAGCTAGAGGGGTGGCTGATATATTCCATGGCAGTGTAGGTGATGGGCATGGCACACAGGGATGTGTGCCATGTCGACTTTGTTTTGTCTTGCACCCAGACACCCAGCCTGCAAGGGCAGTGTGTGTGTATGTAAGGGTACAGGGCCCCTAAGGGTGGCACAATGAGTGCTGCAGCCCTTAGAGGCCTTCCCTGGTCACAAGGCCCTGGGTACCTAGGGTACCATTTACCAGGGGCTGACATGTGCCCAGGGTTTGCCAATTTGGGTTTTGTGTGTTTAGGGAAGGAACATAGGCCCTGGGCACCTGATTTGGAGAATTCCAGGGCACACTCAGTCAAAGTACATTCAGCAATTCAGCAAAAAGTGGGGGCATACCATGCAAGAAAGATGGCACTTTCTCACACAGATCTGCTGAGCAGACAAACACAACAGATCCATGAGTGGGAACTCCATCCACAAGTTCTTCACCCGTACTTTCAAATGTGGGGCATCCACAGATCGACCTCGCCACCCACGAAAACGCCAAATGCCTAAGCTTCGCCGCCAGATATCCACACCCATTGTCCAAAGGCAATGCTATATGGATGAACTGGTCAGGCAGATTTGCGTACGCTTTTCTGCATCTCCCACTCATTCCATTAGTGGTGCGCAAACTACAATAATACTTCCTCACTCTCATCCTAGTAGCTCCAACTTGGGCCAGACAACCGTGGTACACCACACTGCTGGAACTATCTGTAGTACCGCACCAAAAATTACACCTCTCCACCCCTCTTAACCCAGAACCATGGAGAGATCAGGCACCCGGTCCCAGCTCAGCTCAACCTTACGATCTGGCTCCTGAAATCTTAGAATTCGGTTACCTAAATCTTCCCCCTGGCTGTATGAACGTCATTAAAGAAGCTAGACGACCTACCACTAGAGCTTGCTACGCAGCCAAGTGGTAACGTTTTGTGATCTATTGTCACAACAATAACTTCAATGCCCTAGATGTGTCCATTCAACACATCATAGGCTATTTATTACACCTACAAAGATGCAATCTAGCCTACACGTCTATTAAACTGCACCTTGCAGCCATAGCAGCTTATCTACAAAACCGGCAACATCATATCTCTCTTTAGGGTACCTGCCATAAAAGCCTTCATGGAAGACCTCAAAAGAAAAATTCCCCCAAGAGTGCCACCCTCACCGGTGTGGAACCTAAACATCGTTCTCACCAGACAAATGGGGCCTCCCTTTGAACCTCTACACAAATGTGAACTTCAATTCCGAACGTGGAAAACTGCTTTTCTTGTAGCCATCACTTCTCTCAGAAGGGTCAGCGAGATACAAGCACTCACCATTCAAGAACCTTTTCTGCAAATGCACCATAACAAGGTGGTTCTCCGTACTAATCCGGAATTCCTCCCTTAAGCCAATTTATCCTTTTCACCTAAACCAATCTGTGGAACGAATAGTTTCTTACCTGTCGGTGTAGTTTTGCAGCTTGAAGATCTTTCTGGATTCACTATGCTGTGCATTATTCCGCGATCTTGTGGTTGGGTCCGGATTCGTAGTCTTTTCTTTGTTTTTTTTTTTTTTTTTGTAGCCCATGTGGGCGGCGACGACCCACCATTTGGTGCACCTCTCGTGACGTCGTCGTGCTTCCTGCGGAAGTCCCACCTTTGGGGCGCCATCTTCGGGTTCTTTTTTCTTTTTTTTTTTTCTTTTTTTTTTTTCTTTTTTTTTTTTTTTTTTTAACCCTAGGCGATTGATTAGTCCTACAGTCCATTTTCTGTACCTTTTTATTCCTTCTGATGTCTTCATTTCACCCCCTCTTTCTCCAGCCTCATCTTACTGGCGGAGGTGGGTGGGTTCGCTAGTGAATCCAGAAAGATCTTCAAGCTGCAAAACTACACCGACAGGTAAGAAACTATTCGTTTTGCAGCGTGAATCTTTCTGGATTCACTATGCTGTGCATAGACTTTGTAGCGGTTTTCCTAATTTTGTGGCGGCTGGGTGGTAGATGAGCGTTGGTCGTTGAAAATGTGTTGAAGCACCTTCTGTCCAACCTGTGCTTCTTTGTTCATTTGAATGTCCACGCAGTAGTGTTTCGTGAACGTGTGCACAGATGCCCAAGTTGCCGCTAGACATATGTCCTGAATGGGCGTGTTCGCCAGGAAGGCAACGGTGGCCCCCTTCTTCCTTGTGGAGTGAGCCTGAGGCCCCTCTGCTAGCTCCTGTCCAGCCTGTTAGTGGCAGAATTGAATAGTGAGGGCAATCCATCTCGCGATGTTGCCCTTAGTCACTGTTCTACCCATGAAGCTAATAGCAAAGGACACAAACAACTGCTTGGATTTCCTGAGTTCCTTGGTTCTCTCAATGTAGTGCATCACCGCTCTTCTAGCGTCGAGGGTGTGCAGAGCCCTTTCTGCGTTTGAAGTCGGGTTTTGGAAGAAACTCGGTATCTGAATACTCTGGTTCATGTGGAACGCCGACACCACCTTGGGCATGAAGTGTGGGTCTGTTCTCAGGACTATCCTGTCCTTGTGAATCTGAATGTAGGGTTCCTGTAGCGCCAGCGCTTGAAGCTCGCTCACCCTGCGTAGTGAGGTTATGGCCACCAGAAAGGCCGTTTTCATCGTCAACATTTGCAGTGTGGCCTTGTGGATGGGTTCAAACGGTGCCTTCATGAGCTCCGTCAGTACCACGTTAAGATTCCATGCTGGCGGCGGCAACCGTTTAGGAGTGGCAATTCTTTTGGCTCCTTCCATGAATCTCCTCACCACCTGCGAAGTGAAGAAACTTCCACCCTTCTCACCTCTGGTGTAGGCTACGATCGCCGCTCGGTGTACCCTTAGGGAGCTCGAGCAGAGGTTACTCTTTAGAAGGTGTGTGAGGTACCTCAGTACTGTTGAGTCTCTAGTCATTCTGTTTTGCAGGCCCTTCTTCCTGCACCACACCGTAAATCTCTGCCATTTGGCGCTGTAGCATTTTCGTGTAGTTGGTTTCCTTGCCTCCCGCAGCACCCGCATAGTGCTAGGAGGCAATTTAAGGTGAGCGAACTCTAGGTCTTCAGGAGCCATGCCGCCAAGTTGAGGCTCTCTGGCTCCGGATGCAGGACCTCTCCGTTCTGCATGGAGAGCAGGTCCCTTCTTCTCTCGAACCTGTGGGGTTTGCTCTGTGCCATTTCTTGAATTTGTGAGAACCATCTCTGCCTTGCCCACTGCGGAGCCACTAGGATCAGAGTCATGTTGCTGGTTCTGCACTTGTCGAGCACTCTGTGCAACAGGGGTATCGGTGGAAAGGCGTAGGCAAATGTCCTCGACCAGCTTATCCATAGGGCATTTCCTTGGGATTGCTGATCTGGTTGCCTGGACGCGAAGCTTTGGCATTTTGCATTTTGGCGTGTTGCAAACAGGTCTATTGTGGGAGTTCCCCATCTCTGGAAAAGATTCTCCGTTTCCTGGCCATTGAGCTCCCACTCGTGTGATGCCGAGGTCTGCCTGCTTAGCCAGTCTGCCTCCACATTGTCTTTCCCTGGAAGGTGAATTGCCAGTAGATCTATCCTGAGAGGTATGGCCCATCTCCAAATCTCCTGTGCCAGAGAGGAGAGAGTGAACGACTGTGTCCCCCCCCCCCCTGCTTGTTGATGTAGAACATTGCCGTGGTGTTGTCTGTTTGAATCAACACCCTCTGGTTGTACAGGTGCCTCTGAATGCCTTCAGGGCTAGCAGGATGGTTTTCAATTCGAGGTAATTGATATGGCGTACCGCATCTGCTGGAGCCCACAGACCCCTCACTCTGAGGTTGTCCATGTGCGCTCCCCATCCCTTTTGCGATGCGTCCGTGGTAATGGTCATTGTTGGGTTTGGTGGTGTCGGGCTTCTCCCTGCTGTCATGTTGTCTCTGTTCCACCAAGTCATCTCCTCCTGCACTGCGTGCGTAACAACCACTAGATCTTCCCAACTGCCGCTTGCTTGTGACCATTGCTGTTGTAGCCATTCTTGGAATGGTCTCGTGTGCAGGCGTACATTCGGCACCAGCTGGATACATGACGCCATCATCCCCATCATCTTACTCACTGACCTCACTGTCAGAGCTCGCCCCTTCTGGTAGAGACGCGTCTCCTTCAGTAGGGCCTCTGTTCTCCTGTCGCTGGGCACCACTGTGTTGTTCAGGGAGTTGATTTTTGCTCCCAGGAAAATCTTCACCTGCTCCGGTTCCAGCGATGACTTCCCCCAGTGTATCGAGAACCCCAGGTTCGTCAGAGTGTCTGTCACGCGTGTTGCGTGCCTCTCGCACGTTTCACGTGTGTTTGCCTTGACCAGCCAGTCGTCTAGGTAGGGGTAGACATGGATCCCCTGCCTTCGTAGGTGGGCCGTGAGCGCCGACAGGCATTTTGTGAAAACCCTTGGCGCCGATTTTAGTCCGAATGCCAGGGTTGTGAACTGGTAGTGCTCCTGGTCGATGTTGAACCTTAGAAGGCCCTTGTGCCTTCTGTTTGTTGGAATGTGTAGGTAGGCATCCTTGAGGTCCTCGGTGACCATGAAGTCCCCGTCTCTTATTTGGGGAAGCACCTCCTGCAGCGAAGTCATTTTGAACTTCTGCGTTCTGATGAACTTGTTTAGGTATCTCAGGTCCAGGATGGGTCTGACGTTTCCGTCTACTTTCGGGACCACAAAATAGTTTGAGTAGACCCCCTTGTTGCGTTCTCTGAACGGCACTGCCTCTATGGCTCTTTTCTCTAGTAGTTTCAGGGTTTCTTCTCTGAGAAGGGCTAGTTCTTGAGCTGATCTCTGTCTTCCCCATGGTCTTCTGTTTGGAGGTCTTTTCTCCAAATCCACGCAGTAGCCGTATTGCATGACGTTCAGTATCCACTTGTCTGTGGTTATACGCCGCCACTCCTGAAGGTAGAACCTCAGCCTTCCGCCTACCGGTGTTGGATGCTGGTAGGCTTTTGAGTCTTCTCTCCCCCTTGATGTTACTGTATTGCGCCTCACCCTTGGGGGCATGTCGATGGTAGGCGTCCTCCTGCGTGCTGAGTCACTTTGATGAGGGTTGGTCACCCCCTCTCCTCCTCTGGCCACGTCCCTTCCCTCTCCCGCGAAAGGACTGGCCCCGAGGCTGGTACTGCCAGTTTTGTTTCTGTTGACCTTGTTGTCCGTGACTATCACCCTGCTGACTCTGCTGGAACGCCTGGTGCGACGCTCCCTGCTGGCTTCCTCCTCGACCGTAGGGTCTCCTAGAGGGATTGCCTCTCCTCATCCCCCTTAGCTGTAGGGCCCCCATGGACCTCGCCGTTTCGTTTTCTTTTTTCAGCTGGGTGAGTTTCTCGTCTACTGTTGCTCCGAACAGTGTCTCTCAGTTGAAGGGGGTGCTAAGGATGTTTTTCTGCACCTCCGGTTTGAATCCCGAGATTCTTAGCCATGCATGTCTTCTCTCGGTGACCCCTATGGCCATTAGTCTTGCTGAAGTCTCTGCCCCGTCCAGCGCCGTCTTTATACAGGAGTTGGCGATGTTTTTACCTTCTTCCACCAGGTGGGAGGCTCTTTGGCGGTATTCTTCGGGGAGGTGTTTCACTAGCTCCCCCATCTCGTCCCAGTGCTGGTGCCTATTGAGAAGTGCATTGGAATTTGCCATGCGCCAGTGCATTGCAGCGTTCCTCTCGACCTTTCTTCCCGTGAGGTCTATCCTCCTGCTTTCTTTATCTGGTGGTGGCCCCGAAGTTACTGGCACGTTGGCCCTTCTCCTGGCCGTGGAAGCTATGATGGAGTCGGCCGTGATACTACCCTTGATGTAAGGGGGTCCAGAGAAGAGTGCTTATACTTCTTCTCCGTCCTGGGCGTGATCGAACGGCAGGTCGCTGGTTCTTTAAAGGCCTCTCTCCCCTGATTCATCGCACTCTGTAGCATGGGAAGAAATTGGCTCCTCGTCTGGATTGGGAGCAGGGTCTCGAGGAGGAAATCTGCTTTCGGCCTCTCCTCGTCCAGCTTCACGCCGAAGGCCGTCGCTGCGCTCCTGACCACCATATTGTACACCCCGATGTCGTCGGGTGGAGAAGGCCTCGAAGGGTACGTGTCCACGGGCTCCTCGGGGTTCTCGGTGTCGAGATCCTGCCATTCGACCTCGTGGCTGCTTGATGGCGCCGAGCTGTAGAACGACTGCTGGTCTTCTTCCTCGGGTTCGCCTTCATAATAGGTCTCGTCTTCCTCTTCGAGATCTCTCGTCAGCCCCTCGGTGTCGAATTCGTCCTCGATTTCGACGACGTTCGTCAGTGGAGCCGTTGGAATTTTGTATTCCTTCATCTTGGCGTCGAACTCCTTGTTCCTCTGAAGGATGTTCTCCATTTCGGCCTCGAGCCGCCTCTTCTTCTTCTCCATCTCGGAGATGCTTTCGACATCGACCGCGGGCCTCTTCGACGGAACTTGCGTCGACGCCGACCTGTCCTTCTGCGTCGAGCGCCCCGTTTCATGAGTTGTCTTCGACGAACCTTGCCTTTCGGCGTCTTTCGGCACCAGGGAGTCCTTCTCGAAGGATCCGCTCGGCCTCTTGTCCATGGTCCCGCCCTTGGTCGTCGAAGTTTTCGGCGCCAGGGCTCCCTTCGTGGACTTTGACTCCGATTTTCTCGAGTCACCCTCGGGTTTTCGATG
This sequence comes from Triturus cristatus, assembly GCF_964204655.1. NCBI lineage: Eukaryota > Metazoa > Chordata > Amphibia > Caudata > Salamandridae > Triturus > Triturus cristatus. Next base: position 431,697,506 of record NC_140593.1, read on the forward strand.
CACTTTCGTGTGTTTTGAGCTCGACGATTCTCTTACCTCGTCTTTGTTTTTCTTGTCGGTCTCTACGACCGTGAAGTTTTCGGGTCCCTCGGCGACGTTGTCCTCATCGTCTGTGGAGAGAGGCCCTAATCGTAGAGCGACGGGGCCTTACCCTTGCCATCCATGCTGGCGTTGGCTCTTCGCTGACGTTCTCTCACCCGGAGCGTCTTCGGCGCGAAGGCTGAGCAGGCGATGCAGTCTTTGCTTTGGTGGTCGACCGGTAGGCAGAGGTTGCAGACCGGATGCTGGTCCTTCTGCGCGAACTTGTGGTAGCAGTTAGGGCAGGACTTGAATGGCGTCTTGTCCATTGCGCTCAGGGCCTCTGAGTGCGCATTCTCCAAGGGCGTCGAAGAAAAGGGGGTCGAACACTTCCTTCTTCGCGCTCCTGATGTGAAATATTCCTTTCCTGTGATATCTTCGTAGTTATTTATCGACGAAACTCGCTTTTCCTTCTTCTTTCTTCGATTGTATCTCTGGAGCTTCCCGATGACGATCCAGACCCAACGGCGGAAAAAAGAATCTGAAGATGGCGCCCCAAAGGTGGGACTTCCACAGGAAGCACGACGACGTCACGAGAGGTGCACCAAATGGTGGGTCGTCGCCGACCACCTGGGCTACAAAAAAAAAAAACAAAGAAAAGACTACGAATCCGGACCCAACCACAAGATCGCGGAATAATGCACAGCATAGTGAATCCAGAAAGATTCACGCTGCAAAACTACCCGTATTCTTCTCGCAACCACAAACCATTGCAGAAAGATCTCTCCACACATTAGATGTCAAAAGAGCCTTACTCTACTACATCGAGAGAACACAACCCTTTCGTAAGACAAAACAACTGTTCGTTTCCTTCTCACCACCACATAAAGGCAACCCCATCTCCAAATCTGGGATAGCTAGGTGTATTGTCAAATGCATTCAGATTTGCTACCACAAGGCAAAACTAATGCTATCTGTACCCCCTAAAGCCCACTCTACACGTAAGATAGGCGCTTCCATGGCATCCCTTAGAGCAGGGGTCTTCAAACTGTGGGGCGAGACCCCCAGGGGGGCCATGGAGTGATGCAAAGGGGGTCGCGCCTTCCCAGTCACACTTCTGCCCAGGCCCAAGGGCTTCAGCCCCCTCCGTCTTCCCCCGTCCTGTGTCTCAGTCCAGGCTGCTGCAGTGAAACTCGAGCTGCTGGGGGCTCAGCTGGGCAGTGTCTGGAATCTTATCTCCAGCACTCCCTTGTTTTTCACAGGTCTTTAAAGACCATTTGCATATTTACATGCCTTTGCAAACTGGTTACAGAGGCTTAGGTTTTTTCCCTGGTTCCAGTACCCCCTGGGTCCCCACTCAGCCTATTCCTTACATTTGTATTTTACATTTACTGCTGTAGTGTGAGAATGCATTTCATGGAAAGGAATATAAAGTAGGCTTGCCAAAAGAAAAATGCCAGCCGTGTTTTGTTTAAAGAGCCTGCAAAGATCTCCTCTTGGCACTAAATAGACTTAGAAATAAAAAAGTATGTATGCATTCGTTATGAGTTTTCTGCCTTTGTTCTCTTTAATTATCAGTCATGGATCATTGAGGCAGCCCTAGAACACAATTAAAAGTGCTTTCTATTTATATTTGCTGTTTGAAGTATGCACAGATAAGTGCTGAAAATACAGCTTTAGGTGACTGCTTTTTTTGTACCGACTGAGCCATCAAAATAATCTGCTGACAACCCTAATCATAGGACTGGAAGTTTGTTGCAGGATCAGCACATTATTTATTTCCTTCACCCTCGATTAATGCCGCAATAGTTTAACTTAGATCTTGAACTCTACGCCGCCGTCAAAAACATGCTGAGTTTCTTCATGGGTCTGGGAATGCACCCTGCATTCAGACACCTCATTCCTCATTCTCGCCCTTCACTTTCACGCTCACCCTGCACGCACAGCGATAACAATGCACTCACACTGATCACCATGCACCCTCACCATTCACCCACTCACCTTGCACTCACAGTGATCACTCTGCACTCACAATGCACTTGTGCTGCTCACCCTATACCTCACTCTGCAGTCACACGAGTACACTACTCATCCTGCACTCTTGTCCCCCTCACTACTCCATATGCAACTCACTCAAACAAGCCCATTAGTAATCATTCATTCCATTCTGAACTTGCATCCGCACCCAAATTCATACGCCACCTCACTCACCCTGCAGTCACTCCTCTTGCCCTACTCTCACACTGTTGCATCGCTCACCATGCACACACATGGGCACTCTTGTCACCCACACAGTGCAGAGGGTTAATGTGCCTGCTACAAAGAATATGTACCATGCATATCACAGAAATGAGTGTGAGTAAACTATGAGTAGTGCTATAAAAAAATGTAATGTTTGTCAGAAAGGTGCTATAGAGAGATGCAGTGCTGAAGTTCTGGTCTAGTGTCTCCCCTGCTTCTGCCTATTATTATTTACATTTGTAGTGCGCTACTGTTACCAAAAGATGTCCTGGGGCTAATAACAATTGACTGCCTGAAGGCAAATGAGAAACACACAGAAGGAGAACCAGCCAAATGGGGTAACCTACAGAGCATAGAGAAAGGTTTTTATATCTTTCTAAAGGATAATAGATTCTTGGTGGAGCGAAGCAAAGGAGGGTGCACGTTCCATAACTGCACGGCCTGCACCAAAACAGCGCGACAGACAACTCATGCCTTCTTGAATTAGGCAACAATAAGCAGAGTGGCACATGCCAAGAGGAGCATACGGGTCCGACCCGTATGCTTGGTGAGGAGAGATGAGAGAGGACAGCAAGGGAGTGAGAGAATTTGATTGAAGAGGTCAGGGATGAGGAGAAATGTGAATTGCCGAAGAGAAGTGTGGACACGCAAGAAGTGAGTGTGAGCCAAAGGGGAGGGCTTCTGTTAGAACAAAGGGGAGATGTGAAAGAGGAATGGGGGGACTGGAGAGGTGTAAGAAACAAATAGACAAAAATTTGAACGGAGAGACGAGGCGAATGAGAAGTGCTGAGGGGCACGGGAGGTGAAGGGGCCAGAGGCGCCATGAGATAAATGGGAGTGACTGTTAGAGAGGAGGGCAGTGAAAAGACAGAATGGCATGAGGTGATTAAAGGTGAAGTGAGAGGTTGAATGGGGAGAGTTCAGAAGTTGTAAAAAGGGGTGAAAGAAAATGGCCTGGAAAGTGTGAGAGGGATCCGGGGTTAGGAGAGGAGAGAGGGATGGAAGGGAGGGGGTGAGAGGAAAGCTGCATGGGTAAACTGTTTAACACTGCACAAAACTGCCAGGGTTTTAAGGGACCCCTGCTTCTCCCGGTCAGGGCCAAGTGAGCTTCTAATGTGGCAGCACTTATTGCTGCAGAGTGGAAGGCCCTTCACATTTGACTTGAAATCTTTCTGATGATAATTGCTGTATTTTGGCTATAAATGGGTACTGATTGGGTGAAATCTTTCCTCGGTGTTACTGTGTGTAAAAAATGTCAAAATAATGAAGCAATGCTATCCCAAAATACGCTGCATCACATAACCTCATTTACATTTTCATCCCACACAATTTAGTCAACAGGTTTAGACATTTTTGTCAGGAGGGGGTCCTTACGCCTCAAAATGTTGACATGGGGGTCTCGTCAACAAAAAGTTTGAAGACCTCTGCCTTAGACCTTAGAGGATATCTGCAAAGCAGCTACATGGTCAACACCGCACATTTTCACTAAACACTATTGTATAGATGTGCAAACTAAGCAACAAACTAGCGTGGGCCAGGCTGTACTCAAAACATGGTTTCAGACCACTGCAACAGATACTGGTGGTCGCCGATAAGGATGGGTACTGCTATATAATCTATGCACAGTGTGTAATCTGCAGCTCATATGCCTCGAACGGCAAATGCTACTTACCAGTATGCATCTGTTCTTGGCATGTAGAGCTGCAAATCTACACACGCCCACCCGCCTCCCCGGCTACCTTTATCTGTTCCAGTTTATCTTAATTAGATACAACACACATGGGCATCTTCACTGTTAATTACTACGCTCCATCATTTCCCTGCTGGCGAAAAACAATCTGAGGATGGAGCCGAAGCCCATGCGCAATACGATCCAAGGGAGGAGTCACATACCTCGTGACTTCCAAAGACTTTCCAAGAGCAAAAACAACTGCAAACATCCGGGCCCAACACCAGATGGCGATCTATGCACAGTGTGTAGATCTGCAGCTCTACATGCCAAGAACAGATGCATACTGGTAAGTAGCATTTGCCTTTCCTTTTAAGGGTGCCACCAAACCTGACTGGGTGGTCCCTTCGCACGGCAAACTGACAACCGCCTTATATTCAAACACTCCCCTCAAAAGGAACGCTGTACGCCTAATTCAAGTAACTACCATTGTAGTCGTTTTATTCATAATCCTTGGTGTATAGCTAAACACTGCAAAGCCCTGATGCGTTTTGGCTCGGACCAAGTCTTGTTTATAGGAAGGTGTATTCATCCATAACTGTCGTTAATTAGAACCACATGCAATTTAAACAGATAAAAGACTTTATTGCCTTATGAACTTAGCCATTGTTTAAGGATACAGTGTGCCCCACAGCATGAGATTGCCAGAAAAAAAGACTGGGGCAGTTTTGAAAGTGAACAAAGCTGGGTCAGTCGAAACGCGTCAGGACTTTGCAGTGTTACGTCATACACGAAGGATTAGGACTAAAGAAGACTGACTCGCGACTTTTGGGTTTTTGCACCCGCCATTGCACAATATCTTTATTTTCTCTCAGTGAGTGCGACTGCACGCTCGTCAATCACATTTTAGCAGTGTTGCTCACTTTTGTAGTGACGAGACATGCAGCTCTTTCATTCCACATGCATTCACTCAACAATTGTGGCACAAATAAAATATCAGTTCTTCGCCCTTCTGTGCTACCTAGGTTAATTTCTGCAGGGACTGATTCAGTAACCAAATATCCATCCATTGAAGTAATGACGACCTTGTGTCGATAGTCGCAATACTCGGAGGCATCGGCAATAGTTCTGGATGTAACAAAATGTATGTCCAACAAATTGCCACTTGACACTGCCGAAATACTTATGGACAGATACCTCAGTCATGGCAGTAGCCACCATGTAACAGAGTATTTGAATACAAGGTGGTTGTCCATTTGCTGCCCGCTGGGTCTGCCCTGTCCGGGATGGTGGCTCCCTTTAGCAGAAATCTGTGTTTGGGAGATATATACATAAATATAATGCTATTGTTTAAAGACACATTGCGCCCCACATTGTGAGGTTGCCAGAAAAAAGACGCTATTTTCGACAGGTATGGATATATATATATATATATATATATATATATATATACACCCACTCACACGTTTATTAATTGAAGTTACAAACCGTAAAACTAGCTTTACTCCGTTATTGATGAAGTTTATATGGAGGATGAAACAAGAACGTGCCGGATGGTTTGATGATCAACCCGAAAATGTCAATTAATTCCGAATGTGGTCTCCAACCTCTAAACGAACTGACAAGGTGCCTCAACACACTAGCTGAATCATTAGAAATCAGACTCACTTACTCCAGAGTGAGCATAATCCTCCTAGCACTGGAATGGCCATGCCAGTGTGGTTCGCAAACCTTTATCTTTCGGAGTAACTGCACATGAGGCTTCCCTTTAGACCGAATCTCCTCCAAGTTCAGGGACCGGGTCATAGACCCCCAACAAATGACTTCCACATGCTTAGAGAAGTTACCCCTTGCCTGCAAAATACCATCCATCCCCAAATACTCCAACAACCCAATCAGTCAGTTATCCACTTTCAATTCTTCAATTTAGGTACCACAATACTACATTTGCTATCCTTAGTTTAGCAGAATGGCTCCAAAACTCATTCACTTTTCATATTGTATGGAAGAGATGTTGCATGTGGTATCCTGAGAAACAAATGAATTCAACAAAATGTCACAAAGAAGCAGTACTTCCTTACCTTCTCGGTTATTAAAGACTTCTGGAAAGAATCAAAAAGGGTTTCCAGACACTCGAGAGACCTCACCTTGGGCCCACAGCATGGGCATTTAAAAGCTAATGTCCCAACCCCTTTTGAACCTTTTCTCAGGGCCACCTTGCATCAAGCTTTGTAGAAGGCTGCCTTCTTAGTAGTGGTCACATCTGCATACTGGGTTAGAAAAATTCAGGCTTTATTCCCATTAACCTTGTATAATGTTACATAAAGATGTCGTAGTCATTAAGACACTGCCACAGTTTCTTGCTAAGTGTAGTCTGTGTATTTCATGTTAATAAACTATTTCTCCTCTTATTTTCTTAAAAAAACAATCCTTCAACACCATCTGAAAGGTCCTAACACACTTCAATGCAATTTCTTTTTATCTTGCTAAGACGAAAGACATTCATTGATTTTACCCTATTTCTAAGCTGAAGGCCAATTGTACAGATTTGTCCACCTTAAAGCAGTCCATTTCCAGGTGAATTCTCTCTTGCATTTCATTGTTATCATAAAGCAACTAAATCCTTAATTGGTAATCCCAAGGCTCATTCTATTAGAGGTATGGTTTGAACAATGCTTTGTTGAGGAATAACCTCATAATGGAGATTTGCAAGGCAGTTATAGGGTGTTCACTCTACACTTTCACCAGATGCTATGCTACTTTAGGAATTTCTATGGTTAGATCCTAAGGTTTTTTATCCTCTTCCACCACCTGATGTGTGGTATGTGCTTTCTGTTTTAAATAGTGTTTGATTTTCAATGGAGATTCCCTGAAGGATTAAATAAAAAGTTGCCTACACCTAATCCTAGTTCTCCTTCAAAAGAATCTCCATTGAAATCATACGAATCCCTACCTCCTCCTCCTCCCCCCCCCACCCCCCATATAGATGGATAGAAACCGTGATCGCATGAAAGACAGACGTTTCCGAAGACTTCAATCAAAAAGAATTTGAGCAGTGTCACTGACAGGGCATGATGGGATACTGGTGGAGTGTGGTTCCTTAAAAACCTTTAGGTTGCAGTCTAGCTACATTGCCAACTTTCTGTCACGTTTCTGTTAAAAAAAAGGTTTCTGAAAGCTTATTGCGACTTCTGTTTTTAGTGGCTTTTCTGAACTAAAATTCGATATATATGTATATATTTTTTTTAAACTTGCAAATACAGCCTTCACAGTGTCCATTAGACTTGTTTCCTTTTGGTTTCTAAAGTTAAAACGTATATGATTTCATTGTGTAAAATGCTCTGGGATTCACCATGTGGGGGGGATTATTCAGTATTTAAGATTTCAATGCAGGTCCTCCTGATGGTGAACTGGGATTACAGGTAAGCACGCCGTCCTTTGAACAATTTGTCTCATGAAATTCATTGATCTTAATAGTGATATAAAATGATTTTTTTCTCCCTGTTTTAGTAGTCAAAGAAGTCCATCGCCAAGTCCAAATCATACATCAAGTACTACTGTATCATCTACAACAGCTGCCCCACAGAACACATCTTCACGAACCTCCTGTTCGCTTACACCTACACTAGCAACACACTTCAATGAAAACCTTATAAAACATGTTCAAGGATGGCCTGCAGATCATGCAGAAAAGCAGGTATGTGTCTTAATAAAATTGGTTTTGCTACTTTTTAACACTTTACTGCTTGACAATGTGATAAAGTTCTGATAAATGTGCCCATATAGTTAAGGAAAATCATGTACGCTTATGTTTTTGTGGTCATCATTTTAGACCAGTGCAATTTAACCTCCCAAATTACAGGATGGCGCTTGGAGAATCTAAAGGTTTAGCAGCATGAAATCTCTTCTCGTTTCAGATGCTGTGCATATTCTGCCATCTAGTGGTTGGAGCCGAAAAGTCATACTTTTAACCATTTTCTTTGATCGAGCCTGATCCAGCGGGCATGCGCTTCTCTGCGAGGCTTCTTGTAAGCACTTGAAACTTCTCTGTGTGGGTCTGACTGCCCCCCACGCATAGGGTTGGCTGTTGCCTGTCATTTTCTTTTTATAGCCTGCAAATGGCTAAAGGCGGGCACATGTCCCACCTTTTTGGCAAATGTTCACTCCCACAGCGTTTTGCTTGCGGGAGCGAGCAGCGGCGTGCAGGGTGGCAGCTGCATTCCTGTCCTCTGTGGTCAGGTTACACACACAGCGCAGTGAAGGCACTGTTAATGATCTGTATTGCTTCTAGAGGCATTTATTGGGGTTCGATACGATTCACCACCTTACTGGTCACCAGGTTCAGGATATGTCGTGAGTATAACGTAACCTTAGTGTCATCATTCGATGGAGAGCGCGTCTTTCTGTAAGCGTGTCAATGTTCTTACTCATGGGGAAGGGGGGTACAGAGTTACCACTACAATGTTAAAGTCCCCACATTTCCAACCCAGAGGGCGTACCCCCTCTTCTTAGAGCGACCGATCTAGGCAGGCAGGGGACAGAGCCATGCGACAGCGTGATCTGCTCAGGAGCACCCATGTTGCAACAGGAGTCCTGTGCGTGTGTGCAGATATGGCGGGTACTCGGAAGCTATCCATGCGCAACGCACAAGAGACTTAATGAAATTTCCATGAACGTAAGGGAGGAAAAGTGTGCACGGGCGCATGTTGACTGCGCACGATTCACCTTGTTTTTGTGGGCAAATATCTGTTGGTCAGACTATTAAAATGCTTTTGGAGACGGGGCTTATTACACACCGCCGGGGTGTGGGCGCGAGGGGGGGTGTAACATTGTGAGTGGGAAATTCTGCCCAGGGCGACAAGAGCAAAACCTTTGCACCGAGCAAAGAATCACCTGATAATTATATGTTCGTGGCATATGAGCTGCAGATTGTATACTTTTGCATAATCGCCATCTGGTGTTGGGCTCGGATGTTTGCACTTTGTTTTTGTCTTGGAAGAAGTCTTTGTAGTCACGAGGTAGGTGACTCCTCCCTAGGACGATAGTGCGCATGGGCATCGACTCCATCCTTAGATTATTTTCCGCCATCGGGTTCGGATGTGAATTGCTGCGCTCCGGGTCGATATTGGTTTCGAATCCCCCTTCGACGTGCAATCCCTCTCCACTCGACGGTATTGTCTCGATCACGTTTCCCTTTTCGACCCGCATCTTAAAACAAACTCCTCAACCTCAATCTTTGATGTGGGCTGTTGGGCCTCTCCACGCCGACCATGCCTGCAGTCAATGGAAAGGACTCCTTTCAAAAAATGCCCCGGATGTGGTGCTAAGTTTCCACACGCAGACTTGCACGAGGTGTGCAATCTTTTCCTCTCACCGGAGCACGAAGATAAAAACTGCAAGGCCTGTGCATCGTTCACGGATGGTTTTGCAGCGTAAATCTTTCTGGATTCACTATGCTGTGCATTATTCCGCGATCTGGTGGTTGGGTCCGGATTCGTAGTCCTTCTTTTGTTTTTTTTGTGTAGCCCAGGTGGGCGTCAACGTCCCACCATTTGGTGTACCTCTCGTGACGTCGGCGTGCTTCCTGCGGAAGTCCCAACTTTGGGGCGCCATCTTCAGATTCTTTTTTCCGCCGTTGGGTCTGGATCGTCATCGAGAAGCTCCAGATTTTTTAACGAAGGAAGAAGAAAAATACACGAGTTTCATCGAAGGAGAATTTATAGAAGACTACAGAGAGGAAGAGCAATACAGCCGGGACGACGAAGAAGGAGAAGATCCTCAATCTTCGACGCCCATTGGAAAATGCGCACTCAGACTCTGAGCGCAATGGACAAGACACCCGTTAAATTCTGCCGTAACTGCCACCACAAATACGCGCAGAAGGACCAACATCTCGACCACGAGATCAAGGACTGCAACGCCTGTTCCGTCTTCATGCCGAAGACACTCCGGGTGAGAGAAAGGCAGAGGAGAGCCAACTTCAACATGGAAGGCAAGGGTAAGGCCCCGTCGCTGTACGAACTGTACGTTCAAGGACCCAGGAACTTGCAGATCCATCAATCCCAGAACAGAGAAGAAATACAAGCACTCCTCACAGGACCCGCCATATATCAAAGGATCAGTCACAGCTGACTCCATCATTGCGTCCACGGCCAGGGAAAGGGCCAATGTACCGGCAACCTCAGGGCCACCTCCCGACAAGGAGAGCAGAAGGATGGACCTCACCGGGAGAAAGGTTGAGAGAAATGCGGCAATGCACTGGCGCTTGGCGAACACCAATGCCCTATTGAACAGGCACCAGTACCAGCACTGGGACGAGATGGGAGAACTAATCAATCATCTCCCCGAGCAATACCAGCAGAGAGCTTCCCATCTGGTGGAGGAAGGGAAGAATATTGCAAACTCATGCATTAAAACAGCATTGGACGGGGCAGAGACATCGAGCAGACTGATGGCTATAGGAGTCACTGAAAGGAGGCAGGCCTGGCTCAGAATTTCAGGATTCAAGCAAGAGGTCCAGAACCACATACTGAACACCCCTTTTAACGGTGAGACGCTGTTCGGTGCTCCGGTGGACGAAAAACTCACCCAACTAAAGAAAGAAAATGAGACGGCAAGGTCCATGGGGGCCATGCAGTTCAGAGGGATGAGAAGAGGCACCCCAGCTCAGAGACCCTACGGAAGGGGAGGAAATCAGCCGGGAACGTCACACCAGACATTCCAGCAAGGACAGCAAGGTGAAAGTCACGGCCAGCAGGGACAGCAGAAACAAAACTGGCAGTACCAGCCGCGAGGCCAGTCCTTTCGCGAGAGGGGAAACGGACGTGGCCAGAGAAGAAGAGGGGGAGACCAACCCTCATCAAAGTGACTTCACACGGAAGATGCTCAACCCCAGTATACCCCGAGGGGTGAGGCACAAAGTAAGCGCAGTAAGGGGGGTACACAAACCAAACGCCTACGAGCATGCAACACTAGTAGGTGGAAGACTGGGACTTTACCTTCAACAATGGCAAAAAATAACCTCAGACAAATGGATACTCAACGTCGTACAGTACGAATACTGCATAGAGTTGGAGAAAAGACCTCCAAACAGGAAACCAAAGAGAAGACAACGCTCTGGTCAAGAGCTTGCTCAACTCAGGGAAGAGGCGCTACAACTACTCCAAAAGGAGGCCATAGAACCAGTGCCATGCAGAGAAAGGAACAAGGGAGTGTACTCAAACTACTTCCTGGTCCCAATGGTGGACGAAACACTAAGACCCATCCTGGATCTACGATTCCTAAACAAATTCATAAAGACGCAAAAATTCAAAATGACATCGCTACCAGAAGTGCTACCTCAAATACAAGGCGGAGACTTCATGTCCACCGTGGATCTCAAAGATGCCTACCTGCACATCCCGATGAACAGGCGCCACAAAAACCTGTTAAGGTTCAACATCAACCAGGATCATTACCAATTCACAACCCTGGCATTCGGTCTAAAGTCCGCACCAAGGGTTTTCACAAATTGCCTTGCAGCAGTAGCAGCGTACCTAAGGAGGGAAGGGATTCATGTGTATCCTTACCTAGACGACTGGCTAATCAAAGCAAGTACTCGCGACAAGTGCGAGGAGCACGCAGAGCGGGTGACAAGAACACTAACAAACCTGGGGTTCTCGATACACTGGGGGAAGTCATCAATGGAACCAGAACAGGTGAAGATCTTCCTGGGAGCGCAGATCAACACCTTAGACAAAACAGTCATGCCCAGCGACAGGAGAACAATAGCCCTGCTGAAGGAGATGTGTCTCTACCAGAAGGGGCGAGCTCTGACAGTGAGAACAGCGAGCAAGATCATGGGCATGATGGCGTCATGCATTCACCTAGTCCCCAATGTACGGCTTCACATGAGACCGTTCCAGGAATGGCTGCAACAACAATGGTCACAAGCGAACTGAAGTTGGGAGGATCTAGTGGTTGTTACGCACGCAGTGCAAGAGGAGATAGCATGGTGGAACAGGGAGAACATAACTATAGGAAAGCCCTTGACACCACCAAGCTGAACTGTGACCATTACCACAGACGCATCCCAGATAGGATGGGGAGCGCACATGAACAAGCTCAGAGTGAGGGGACTGTGGACTCCAGCAGATGCGGTCAGACACATCAACTACCTGGAATTGAAGACCGTACTGCTAGCCCTGAAGGCCTTCCAGAGGCAGCTATACAACCAAAAAGTGTTGATACAGACGGACAATGCTACCACAATGTTCTACATCAACAAGCAGGGAGGAACACAATCGTTCCCCCTTTCAACTCTGGCACAAGAGATTTGGAGATGGGCCATCCCACTCAAAATAGACCTGCTGGCGATACACCTACCAGGGAAAGACAATGTGGAAGCAGATTGGCTCAGCAGGCAGACCTCGACATCCCACGAGTGGGAGCTCAATGGACAGGAAACGCAAAGGCTATTCAAAAGGTGGGGTACACCGACAATAGAACTGTTTGCAACACACCTGAATGCAAAATGCTGAAACTTCGCATCCAGACAACCAGAAAAACAATCCCAGGGGAATGCCCTATGGATAAGTTGGTCAAGTACATTTGCATACGCTTTTCCACCAATACCACTGATACACAGGGTACTCAACAAGTGCAAGACCAGCAACATGACAATGATCCTGGTGGCACCACAGTGGGCAAGACAGACATGGTACTCACAAATAGTGGAGATGGCACAGGGACCTCCACACAAATTCGCAAAAAGAAAGGACTTGCTCTCCATGCAGAACGGTGAGGTTCTACACCCAGAGCCAGAGAGCCTCGGACTGGCAGCTTGGCTCCTGAAGACAGAGTTTGCACACCTTAAACTACCTCCAAGCACTATGCGAGTGCTGCGGGAGACAAGGAGACCAACAACACGGAAATGTTATGGGGAAAAGTGGAAAAGGTTCACAATGTGGTGCAGCAAAAATAAACTGCAAGATAAATTGACAAAGGAATCAACGGTGCTTAGATACCTCACACACCTTCTAAAGGCGAAACTTTGCTCATCGTCGCTGAGGGTCCACCTAGCGGCGATCGTAGCTTATACACGAGGTGAGACAGGTCGTAATGAGAACGGACCCACACTTCATGCCAAAGGTGGTGTCAGCATTCCATATAAATCAAACAATTCAAATACCAGATTTCTTTCAGAACCCAGCAACAAGCGCAGAAAGGGCACTGCACACTCTAGACGCTAGAAGGGCGGTGATGCACTACATCGAGAGGACAAAAGAACACAGGAAAACCAAGCATTTTTTTGTGTCCTAAGCAACGAGCTTCCTGGGTAGACCAGTGACAAAGCACCATCGCACGATGGATTGCACTAACAATACAATTCTGCCACAAACAGGTGGGGCAAGAACTATCCGAGGGGCCACTGGCCCACTCCACCACGAAGTAAGGAGCAACTATTGCCTTTCTGGCAAATACACCCATTCAAGACATATACCTGGCGGCAACATGGGCTTCGGTGCACACGTTCACCAAGCACTACTGCGTGGATATACAGATGAACAAGGAAGCACAAGTAGGACAGAAGGTGCTTCAACATAGATTCAACGACCAATGCTCATCTTCCACCCAGCCGCCACAGAGATAACAAACCGCTACAAAATCTATGCACAGCATAGTGAATCCAGAAAGATTCACGCTGCAAAACGAATAGTTTCTTACCTGTCGGTGTAGTTTTGCAGCTTGAAGATCTTTCTGGATTCACTAGCGAACCCACCCACCTCCGCCAGGAAGAAGAGGCAGGAGAAAAAAGGGTGGAAGGACAAAGACTGAAATAACAAGATAAAACTGAAAGGATATATATAAGGAAGTTACTTAACGCCTAGTGTTAAAAAATAAACAAAAAAGGAAGAGAGACGAAGGGAAAAAAGAACCCGAAGATGGCGCCCCAAAGGTGGGACTTCTGCAGGAAGCACGCCGACTTCACGAGAGGTACACCAAATGGTGGGACGTCGACGCCCACCTGGGCTACACAAAAAAACCAAAAGGACTACAAATCCGGACCCAACCACCAGATCGCGGAATAATGCACAGCATAGTGAATCCAGAAAGATCTTCAAGCTGCAAAACTACACCGATCGGTTTTCTTCAACCTGATAGTTGGTCTCTGTGAGAAAGTGCCCTCTTTCTTGCATGGTATGCCCCCACTTTTTGCTAAATTGCTGAATGTACTTTGACTGAGTGTACCCTGGGCTCCTGCCAATCAGGTGCCCAGGGCCTATGTTCCTTCCTTAAAACACACAAACTCCAAATTGGCAAACCCTGGCCACATGTCAGCCCCTGGTAAATGGTACCCTACGTACCCAGGGCCTTGTGACCAGGGAAGACCCCTAAGGGCTGCAGCACTCATTGTGCCACCCTTAGAGGCCCTGTACCCTTACACACACACACTGCCTTTGCAGGATGAGTGTCTGGGTGCAGGACAAAATGAAGAGTCGACATGGGCCACATCTGTGTGCCATGCCCAACACCTACACTGCCAAGGCATATGTCAGTCACCCCTCTGGCTGGGTGCCTTATGCCCATGGTGTGGGCACAGGAGCAGGAGCCCTGTGCCCCTACAGTACCCAGGTCCATTCCCGGGCACTGTAATTGCAGTGCTGCCATTTAAGAGTACATGGTGCTGAGAGATCGTCAAACACGAGCTCCACAGCACCATAATGGCAACACTAAAGACTGGGTAGTTTGGTATCAAACTTCTCAGCACATTAAACCCACACTGATGCCAGTGTGGGATTTAATGTACCAAGCACCCCAGAGGGCATCTTAGAGATGCCCCCTTACAACTAACCTACAATCCACGTCTGCTCTGAGGCTGCCCAGGCAGCCACACAGCAGACACGTTGCTGGACCCTTGGGTGGGAGAGCCCCTGCTCTCCCGGGCCTGCAACAATGCACATCCTGGGTGAGGTGATAGATCTCCTCCCCCAGGATGAGCAAAGGGAAGCTTCAAAGGCCTGCCGCCTCTAGGAGTTTCCCCAGGCCACTGCAACCCCCCACTCTGGCGGGAAGCTTGGCCGGAAACCCCATACAAGGACATGGGATGTGCCAGCCTGCCCACCCCACCCCTCAGGTGGGGGAGGCGAGGTGAAGCACATCTCCGGGCTCTCGCCATCTTGAAGATGGGAGGCGCTACCCTACCTACATTGGCTGGCTTTTTCCTGAAATTTCTTCTAAGTGTGGACTATTCAAATCTTCAAATAATCACCAAAAATCAGCCGAGGGACAAACGAATTTACTCACCTGCTCTTAGGTGAGCTCCCAGTGCTGGATCTTGGTGCCCAGCACTGACTCTGAAAAGTACCCACAACTATACTTACCTTTAACTCATTTTTCTTCCATAGGAAACCATTGACTGTTTTTCTGTGAAATTTCTTCTAAGTGTTGATTTCTGCAATTTCTAAATATTCGTCAAAAATCGTATAACATCTGAAAACGTAATTACTTACCTGTTTTGGATAAAGGTCCCAGTACTGAGTCTAGGCACCCAGTACTGGATTACAAAAGTAACGATAACCTACTGTACCTGTAACCTACATTTCCTTCCATAGGGAATCATTGATTGTTTGCTCTGAAATATTTTCTAAGTGCTAACTTTTGAAATAGCTAAATATTAGTTAAAAATCATTACAGTACCAAAGTCGACTTTCAACAGCTGATTCTGAGAACGGACCCAGGACTGGATCTAGGATCCAGGCCTGGAATTACAAAAGTAATCTAAAAAGTAATCTGTTGCATATAATTTGAATTTATCATTGAGCTCAATGTATTGTGTTTAGAAATAGAGTTGCCTACTGCAACTACTTATAACTGTTTACTAAAAAGTCTATTGCATATACAAAAGTGTTTTTATGAAACATCTCCTATCGAGAAAGTATATTTTAATTCCAAGTGTTGGTTCTAAAATAAAACAAGCATATATTTTTTTATATACAAACCATTGGCCTAGAGTTCAGTTATTGAGTGTGTGGAACCATTTGCTGACTGTGTACAACAAATGCTTTACACTGTCCTCTGATACTGCCTTACTGCTCAACCAGGCTACCACTTTGGAGAGTAACGTTATATCTAACTTTAACCTCTGTTAAACCCTAGGGGTCTGTGGACTCTGTGCACCCTGTACCTATTAAGGAACAGTATGTTCGAGGCATGTGGGCTGCTGAATTCATATCTGTGCATAGATCGCCGCCTAGTGTTGGGTCCGGATGTTTGCACGTTGTTGTCCTGGAAGAGTCTTCGAAGTATCCTGGGATAGGTGACTCCTCCCCTGGACTACAGTGCGCATGGGCATCCTCTCCATCCTCAGATTGTTTTTTTCCGCCATTGGGTTCGGATGTGCTTATCTTGACTCAAGTTAGGAAAAACTTTTTTCAGGCCAAAAGGCCTTTAGTTCGCGTCGGTACTGTTCACGATCGGTATCCATAGTTATTTGTTAGTCTTCTAACTTCAAGACCAACTCTTTTCGCATCATATCCGACCATCGACCCGACTTCGACGATGGAATCGAGGACACCATTCAAGCGGTGTCCTGTATGCAATGCGAAATATCCCCATGTCGACGTCCACCCGGTGTGCAACAAATGCCTTTCACCGGATCACGACGAGTCCACATGTATGGCCTGTGCCCGATTCCGATCCAAAATGACTCTCCGGAATCGACTAGCAGCGAGACTTGAAGCGCAGCAAGCGGCACCGGCCCCGACCAACATCTTCAGCGCCGAGGACGAAGATGTGGAAGACGTGGAGAACCTACCCTCCATCCCTGCTTCCGAACACATCTCCGGATCGGAAGACATCGAAGAACGACTCTTTCACAGAGATGAAGCCGACACCGAGGTAGGAGACTACAATGAGGCCTTAGGGGCCGAAGAGAGTAGCTCCGGTGACGAGCAAGGCCTACCCGTACAGACGGAGGATATCCCAGTGCGTCAGTCTATGGCTCCGGTCGAGGGATCGCCTTCGGGCCTTACCCAAGACCTATCCCGCAGTTCTTCGGCCCCGCCTCGAACATTCAGCGGCAGCCATTACTACCCAAAACGACTGGTTTCCCTTCATCGAAACCGAAAGCCGTATCGGTTCCACAGAAACCGAAACTAAAAGTAACACTGGTCGGATCGAGGCCCGCCACACCTTCGACGCCAGCCAAACCCGTCGGCACCGACCGCACAAAACGGGACTTCGGTGCCGAACTCGCAGCAGCCGACGTCTGCGCCGACACACGGAAAAAGGCCATCGGTGCCACCAAACCGCCTCGGCTCCCGGCACCGAAACAATCGGCTCCAGCCACAGTGGTCAAAATAGCTGCTGCGTCTCACACTACTTCGAAACCAGCACCAAAGGCACAATCATCGACGCCGTCGACAGCTACTACCTCTCCTCGACTCGATGACCCCGTGGCGCCGAAAAAGTCCACGCCTGCCTCTACAGAACCGGTCGGCGCCAAAGAACCGTCGGCGTTCCAGGTGCGGCAAGTTGCAGCATCCTTGCAACGCATCAAGGAAAAGGCAGCCCTACAGGACCCTTCAGGCTCCGAGCCGAAAAAAGCTTCTCCGGCACCGGCCAACATCACTTTTGGCCTGCCCCCATCCACGGCACCCAAAATGTTCGAAATCAGAACACGTGTCACCAACACTAGGATCACGCCTGCCGAACGCTCTCCTACGGAGACGTCACCATCCCTCATCATCGATGCCGACACCGGCAGAATGATGTTCCACAAGCGGAGGATAACTTCCGAGCCAGCTTTGGACTCCTACCGGATCCCTCTAAAGAAAAAGCTGCCGGTGGATTCGGAACCAGTTCTTTACGAACCTATCCATACCTCTTATCAAGATCCACAGTCCTTCTCTCCGACACACTCTGAAACCGACGTTTTGGAGGACTACATGGGTGACCACGTCCCCTACCCCGGAGACATGGACCCTGACGGCCAACAGGACCCTGATCAGGCTTGGGATGACCCTGCAGACCCGGGTGCACATATGGATACACAGGACACGCAGCTATATGGCGCAAAAACATCTCCCACAGAGGACACTGCCGCATTCAACGCCCTTATTGAACGTGCTGCGGCCAATCATGGTGTGCAACTCCACTCTGACACAATCAAGGACGATTTTCTAATGGATACTTTTGCATCCTCAGAACGGAATATCAAAACTCTACCCATGTTGAAAGGTGTCCTCAAACCAGCAAAGGACATTTTCAAAGAACCCAACAGGGCACGAGTAATAAACCCCAGGATCGACAAAAAATATGGGTCGGCGCCTAGGGACCCTACCTACATTAGAGGCCAGTTGCCTCTGGATTCCATCGTAGTCGCCAATGCTCGCAAACGGGCGCACTCACAGACAACTGGGGATGCTCCTCCCCCGGACAAGGAGTCCAAGGTGCTAGAGACCTCCGGCAAGAGGGTTGCAGCCCAGGCAGCTAACATATGGCGTATTGCCAATACTCAGGCGCTCCTAGCTCGCTACGATCGCGCACACTATGACACATTAGAAACATTACTCCAACATCTCCCTGACCAATACAAAGAGGGAGCAGAGATCCTCATCAGGGAAGGACAACTCCTCACTAACGCATCCATCAAGTGTGCACTGGATGTCGCAGACACAGCTGCCAGAGCAATAAACACTAGCGTCATGTTACGACGACACGCCTGGTTGCGAATCTCCGGATTCAAACCTGAGGTTCAGAATAACATCCTCAATCAGCCGGTCAACCCCGACTACTTATTCGGACCAGAGGTTGACACCACCCTAGAAAAAATAAAAAAGGACACAGACACTGCAAAGTCCATGGGGGCTCTCCAAACGCAGACCTTTCGGGGTGGCTCCTTTCGTCGCCCCGGAAATAGAGGAGCAGGTAGAGGACAGGGGTCACAGCAAACCTACAACAAGGGCAACACCCAAAGTACCTACGATAAAAACACCCGGGGTGGATATCGTGGTTCAAGCACAAAGGGTAGAGGACGCGGATACGGCAATACCAGATCCTCTCCCAAGAACAAACAGTGACGCCCTCTCCCTTCCTCCCGACCACATAACACCTGTCGGGGGAAGGCTACAAAGGTTCCTGTCCACGTGGAACTCCATCACCACGGACAGGTGGGTCAAAGATATTATCAAACACGGTTACTGCCTAGAATTAACCTCAACTCCACCCACAATACCGCCAAGGCACCGTCCTATGTCCTCAGAGCACTTAGCGCTATTACAGCAGGAAGTGCTAAGTATGCTGCAAAAAGGCGCAATAGAGGTCGTACCCGTCCACGAGCACGGTACGGGGGTGTACTCCCTGTACTTTTTAATACCAAAGAAGGACGAGTCACTCAGACCCATACTAGACCTGAGACCCCTCAACCACTACATTCTCTCAGAGCATTTCCACATGCTCACCCTCCAACAAGTCCTGCCATTGCTCAAACAGGGAGACTTCCTAGCCACGCTAGACCTCAAAGATGCGTATTTCCACATACCCATTCACCCATCACACAAAAAATATCTCAGGTTCACTATTCAGGGGCAGCACTACCAATTCAAGGTTCTTCCCTTCGGCGTGACAACAGCGCCCAGGGTCTTCACAAAGTGCCTAGCTACAGTGGCTGCACATTTACGGAGGCAACACATTCATGTCTACCCTTACCTGGACGACTGGCTTGTTCAGGCAAAGTCAGCCCAGCAATGCGCCAGCCACATGTCCCGCACCATTCACCTCCTTCACAGCCTGGGGTTCTCACTAAATTACCCGAAATCACATCTCCAACCCGCACACGTACAACAGTACCTGGGTGCGACCATAGACACTCTGGCAGCCACAGCTCAGCCAAATTTAGTGAGGATCAACAGCATGCAAATGCTGATTTCCAAGTTCAAACCCCAACACTCCCTTCCCGCGCGAGTTTTCATGCAGTTGATAGGCATGATGGCCTCCTGCATTTTCATAGTCCCACACGCGAGACTACATATGCGCCCGCTTCAGGAGTGCTTAGCACGTCAATGGACTCAGGCTCACGGGCAACTAAAAGACCTAGTGTTGATGAGCGGTCGGGCATACAACTCTCTGCATTGGTGGAATCCACAAAACCTTTGCAAGGGCCGACCGTTCCAAGAGCCTGTTCCACAAATAATACTGACAGCGGACGCGTCTCTCCAGGGATGGGGAGCTCATGTACTCAATTACACAGTGCAGGGACTATGGACAACGCAACAAAAGAAGATGCACATCAACGTTCTAGAACTGATGGCAATCTTCCTAGCCATGAAGGCATTCAAAGTACACTTGTGCAACAAAGTCGTGTTGATCCGGACGGACAACATGACTGCCATGTACTACATACAGAAGCAGGGAGGAACACACTCTCCACAGTTGTCTCATCTGGCTCAGACCATGTGGAAGTGGGCCATTCACAGAAACATGTTCCTCATGGCGGAACACCTCCCCGGCAAAGACAACCAGATGGCGGATCTGCTCAGCAGACACAGCCACCAGATGCACGAGTGGGAGTTACACCCATCAGTACTCCGACCGTACTTCCAGCAGTGGGGTCACCCAGAGATAGACCTATTCGCCACAAGCGAAAACGCAAAATGCCAAAGCTTTGCCGCCAGGTTCCCACATCCGCAGTCGCAGGGCAATGCGATATGGATGAACTGGTCCGGCAAATTTGCGTACGCTGTTCCCCCAGCACCATTGATACCGCTGGTGGCTCCCAAACTCAGACAACACTCACTAACACTCGTCCTGGTTGCTCCAACGTGGGCACGCCAGCCATGGTACACCACCTTTCTCGAACTTTCCGTGGTGCCCCATCAAAGACTGCGGATCAAACCCGCGCATTTGACGCAGAACCATGGAGAGATTCAGCACCCAGATCTGCAACAGCTGAACCTGGCAATCTGGCTCCTGAAGTCCTAGAGTTTGGCTACCTAAACCTGCCACCTGACTGTATGGACATCATTAAGGAAGCCAGGAGACCCACTACCAGGGCTTGCTATGCAGCCAAATGGAAAAGGTTCGTCATTTATTGCAATAATACTGACATTAACCCGCTAGACGCATCCATCCAAAACATAATTTGTTACCTCCTACACCTGTACCGATGCAATCTGGCATACACCTCAATACGTGTCCATTTGACCGCAATATCAGCCTATCTCCAAAACAGGCAGCACCTCTCTTTATTCAAAGTGCCTGCCATCAAAGCCTTTTTGGAGGGACTTAAACGAGTAATTCCCCCAAGACACCCACCAGCACCGGTGTGGAACCTCAACCTGGTCCTCACCCGACTGATGGGTCCACCCTTCGAACCTCTCCACTCATGTGAGATTCAATTCCTCACCTGGAAAGTAGCTTTCCTAGTGGCAATCACTTCGTTAAGAAGAGTTAGTGAACTCCAGGCACTAACCATTCAAGAGCCATTCATACAGGTTCACGCCAACAGGGTCGTACTACGTACCAACCCCAAATTCATGCCCAAAGTCATATCGCAGTTCCACATGAATCAAACTATTGAACTGCCTGTTTTCTTTCAAAACCCACAAAAAGTCGCAGAAAGAGCACTCCATACACTGGATGTAAAGAGAGCCCTCATGTACTACATCGACAGGACTAAAGTCTTTTGGAAAACAAAACAACTTTTCGTTGCCTTTGCCCCACACCACAAAGGTAACGCCATCTCCAAAGCAGGTATAGCCAGATGGATCGTTAAATGTATTCAAATTTGCTATCAAAAGGCTAAACGCACATTAATGATTCCCCCACGAGCCCACTCAACACGTAAGTTGGGGGCCTCCATGGCTTTCCTTGGAAACATTCCTTTGCATGATATATGTAGAGCAGCCACCTGGTCCACTACACACACATTTACCAAACACTATTGTGTAGATGTGCAATCAAAACAGCAGGCAGCTGTAGGACAGGCTGTTCTCAAAACTCTTTTTCAGACCGCTGCAGCTGGCGCTGGTAGCCGCCGCTAATAGAGGGTACTGCTATACATTCTATGCACAGATATGAATTCAGCAGCCCACATGCCTCGAACTGAATATGCTACTTACCAGTATGCATCTGTTCTTGGCATGTAGGGCTGCTGACATTCATATCGCCCTCCCTCCTCCCCGGCGCCTGTAGCAGCTGCAGCTCTCAGAATTACTGTAAGCATGGTCATCACTTTCTGTATCTACTCCATCACTGCCACAATGGCGAAAAACAATCTGAGGATGCCCATGCGCACTGTAGTCCAGGGGAGGAGTCACCTATCCCAGGATACTTCGAAGACTCTTCCAGGACAACAACGTGCAAACATCCGGACCCAACACTAGGCGGCGATCTATGCACAGATATGAATGTCAGCAGCCCTACATGCCAAGAACAGATGCATACTGGTAAGTAGCATATTCAATACAGAGCCACTTTCTCACAGTCTCGACGTCACGAAATGTCTCGCGGAAGCAGTTCGATTCCGGACATTTTCGAAGCAGACCCCAATATCCCGCCGGAACAATCGGGTAATGAAGAACACGTCTCCGAGGCAGACGACTCCGAGGCCGAACAAGAGACCGGCTCAACGGTCCATGAATACCAAAACCCCCCTCCCGAAAAATAAACCGAAGGCTTCGGTAACACCCTTGCCCTCCGGCTTGAGTTGACTCCAGCAACATGTTTCAGGCGCTCGGGCCCTGCTGCGAAACCTAAACATAAGCCTTCCGGCTCGGGCTCGAATCAACCCCATTCCGACGCCGGGATGTCCTCCTCGGCACTGAAGCAACAAGTCAAACACTTGTCCACGCCGAAGACAGCCTCGACGCCAAAGCCCTCGGTATTGAAGCATACCAAGGATAAACACTCGGAACTGAAGCAATCTTAGGAGCCGGAAAAGGCTTCTGACTCCAAACAATTGTCGGAGCCGGAAAAAGTTTCGGAGCCGCAAAAACCTAGAGAGTCAAAGACCCCACAGAAAGCCTCACCAAACACCCTCCAAAGAAGGTTCGGACCCAAAATCTTCTACACCAAACAAAAGACATTTTGCCCACACAGCCTGCACCTGATCTTGCAGATCCAAAACCGAAAACTCGGTTTATTGATCCAAACACAGGCAAACTAGTCACCAAGCCTCCAAAAAAGAGGAAACTGGACACTGCAGAAGAACCTGTGTTACCTCTTAAACGACAGGACATGGGCAGTAACACATCCCCACCTCCTTCTCCCCCTCCAGTTAATCCACATCTATTGATTTCTCCACCACACTTCCCACAACCTATATTTTCACCTCAACCATCAGATAGTGAGGATGACACAGGTAGAGATATAGACCCACATTTGGCTGATCATTCACATCACATCCCACATGACAGACACTTGGGGTGACTACAATACAGATCCCAACCCACATAATGATCCGGATCTCTATCCATCTAAGCCGTCACCACCAGATGACAACACTGGGTTCGCCCAATTAATCAACAGGGCTGCCTAATACCACGGGGTCCCCTTACATTCCGACCCCTTAGATGAAGATTTTTTGCTGGAAACCTTTGCACCCTCACAAAAATCAACAAGCACCCTGCTAATGTTTAAAGGCTTGTTAAAACATGCCCCAGAAGTTTTTAAGGACCCAGTCAGATCTAGGGTTCTCAATCCCAGGGTGGATAAAAAATACAAAGCAGCCCCCAATGACCCAATTTACATTAAAGATCAGATTCCCTTGTGGTAACTAACGCACACAAGCGTGCAAACTCCCAGAGTACAGCCGATTTTGACACTTCTCAAACTAGACGTTCTCTCTCTATTACAAAAACATGCAATAGAACCAGTCCTCTTACCTCATCAAGGCCAAGGGGTTTACTCCCTGTATTTCCTAATCCCAAAAATGGACGGCTCCCTCAGACCCATACTGGACCTCAGACCGCTAAACCTCTACATTGTCACACCACTTACTCCAGTATTGGAACTTTCATAGATTCCCATAGCTTGTATCATTCCCCGTCGTCGGAATGGGAGTCTCGGTAAACAAAATTACATAGCAATAGGTACAAAAGAGAAAGAAAAAGGCCTAGGCCTCATTCCCTTTTGTAGCATATCCAACTCTTTTTGTAAAAGAGACCAAAATAAAACAGCCAATCAGATTAGCCTCACCCCACAGAACCCTCCTGAGAGAACCTCAGAGCCTCTGCTTTTCTACCGCACGTTGTGCTTAGGGAGTCTCCTTTGAGCTCTGCTCACTTCAACTCTAGTTGACTACTTTTTTCAACATTTTTTCTTCAGAACTGTTTGGTGTTTCATTCAGAAATGTCTGACAAGGAGAAGAAAGCCCTTTTCAAGGCTTGTTCCACCTGTGGCAAGAAGAGGCTGTATGTGGAGAACAGGCATAAGGACTGCATTTATTGCCTGTACCCGGATCATAAGGCAGCGGACTGCAAGATCTGCCGCTGTGAGAAAGTGGCTCTGTATATACTGTTCCCAAATAGGTACAGGGTGTACAGAGTCCACAGTCCCCAGAGGCTTGGCAGAGGCTAAAGTTGGATATAACCTTACTCTCTAAAGTGGTAGCTTGGTCGAGCAGTAAGGCAGTATCCGAGGACAGTGTAAAGCATTTGTTGTACACATTCAGTCAGCAAATGGTCTCACACACTCAATAACTGAACTCCAGGCCAATGGTTTATATATAAAAAAATATATGCTGGTTTTATTTTAGAACCAACAATTGGAATTAAAATATACTTTCTCAGAATGAGATGCTTTATATAAATGCTTTTGCAATATGCAATTGACTTTTGTAAACAGTTACAAGTGGTTGCAATAGGCAACACTATTTTAAACACAATAATGCATTGAGTTCAATGGACGTTTCATGTTATTTGCCACAGATTACTTTTAGGATTACTTTTGGAATTCCAGGACTGGAGCCTAGATTCAGTCCTGGGTCAGTACTTGGAATCAAGTGATAAAAGTAGACTTAATTACTGTGTTGATTTTTAGACAATATTTAGCGATTTTAAAAGTTGACACTTAGAAAATATTTCATAGAAAACAGTCAATGATTCCCTATGGTAGAAAATTCAAGTTGCAGGTATAGTATGTTCTCGTTACTTTGTAATCCAGTACTTGGAGCCTAGACTCAGTACTGGGACCTTTATCCAAAACAGGTAAGTAATTACGTTTTCATATATTCTACGATTTTTAAAGAATATTTAAAGATTGCAGAAAGTGACAGAAGAAATTTCACAGAAAAACAGTCCATGATTTCCTATGGAAGAAAATTGGGTTACTGGTAAGTACAGTTGTAAGTATTTTTCAGAGTCAGTGCTGGGCACCAAGATCCAGCACTGGGAGCTCACCTAAGAGCAGGTGAGTGTTTTCGTTACTCGGCTGATTTTTGGTGAATATTTGAAGTTTTGAAAAGTCCTAGAAGAAATTTCAGAAAAAGCCAGTCAATGTTACCCTATGGAGAGAATTGAGTTATCGGGTTAAAGGTAAGTACTCGACTGGCAGAGTTAAGGTTCTGGGCATAGACTCGGGGGTCTCCCAGGGTGAGGTAGGTACAGTTAGTTCACCCCCAGCGGCACAAGGGCTACCGGGTGCAGAGAGAGTTAGGCCCTATGTTATCCTATGAGAGGTAGGGGGGCCTTGGTTGGTGGCTGCTGACTAGCAGGCCACGCGGCTGTGGGAGCTGGGCTCCTAGTCACTTACTCTGGGCAAGTGGGGAAGTAGATAGGTGTAGAGGTTGCACTGCCAGGCCCACTCGGGCGGCTGGGTGCAGGGTGCTTTTGAGCCTTCGGGTGCTCAATTGATTTCAATGGGAAATCTCCGGTTTAGAAAAAGACTGCAAGCTCGGGGACGAGGATTCTTCGGGTGCCACCACCACTTTGAGAGGTAAGTTGGGTAGTTGGAAGATATGTAGGTACCCCGGGATTGGGCACAGGGGGCACCGGGTGCAGGGGTGCCTTTTGGTGTCGGGAAATCTTACCCTCTGTTTATCGCGGTAGGGGGGGCACCTTGTTCTGAGGCTGCAGGCTTCTTCAGGAGTGTCGAGGGAGGTCCTCGGGTGCCGGACTCGGGGTCACAGTCGCCGTGGGGTCGTCCTCGTGGTGTTTGTTCACTCCGGCACTGGCAAGGCTTGGCTGGTGCAGAGTGTGCTGGGTTCGTGGTTCCGGGCTGCTGCCAGGGATTAGAAGTAGGTTTTGAGTAGAGCCTCTACTCATGGGAGTCCCAGGGGCTTAGAGCCAAAAGGTAGCCAGGTCCTCCGGGGTTTGTGAGGTTGCTGGCCACAAGAGATGCCGGGTTGGAGCAGGTTCGAGATTCGACAGACCGGTAGGGCTGGGGCCAAAGCAGTTGGTGTCTTCCTCTTCTTAGCAGCTGCAGGGCAGGTCTTCTTTCTTCTTGCTCTTCTTTGTATTTCGGAATCTGGAATCTGGGGAAGGAAGGTTCAGGGTGCCCCTAAATACTAGATTTAGGGGCGTTACAGGTAGGTGAAGGGCAGGGACCAATGGGTCCCCGTCCTGGGGTGGGTACACCCCCTATCCTGCCTCTCTCCTGTGGGAGGGGGGCAGTAGCCTAGTCCTGATAGGGTAGGGCTTCCCATCTTCAGATGGCGAGAGCCCGGAGATGTGCTTCACCTCCCCTCCCCCACCTGAGGGGTGGGGTTGGCAGGCTGGCACATCCCCTGTCCTTATTTGGGGTTTCCGCCCGAGCTTCCCGCCAGAGTGGGGGGGTTGCAGTGGCCTGGGGAAGGTCACAGAGGCGGCATGCCTTTGAAGCTTCCCCCTGCCCATCCTGGGGGAGGAGATCTAGCACCTCGCTCAGGATGTGCATTGTTGCAGGCCCAGGAGAGCAGGGGCTCTTCCACCCAGGGGTCCAGCAACATGTCTGCTGTGTGGCAGCCTAGCAGCCTCAGAGCAGACGTGGATTGTACCAAGCACCCCTCTGGGGTGCTTGGTACATTAAATCCCACACTGGCATCAGTGTGGGTTTAATGTGCTGAGAAGTTTGATATCAAACTTCTTAGTCTTCAGTGTTGCCATTATGGTGCTGTGGAGTTGGTGTTTGACGAGCTCTCAGCACCATGTACTCTTAAATGGCAGCACTGCACTTACAGTGCTCAGGAATGGACCTGGAATGGTCCTGGGTACTGTAGGGACACAGGGCTCCTGCTCTTGTGCCCACACCATTGGCATAAGGCACCCAGCTAGAGGGGTGGCTGATGTATGCCATGGCAGTGCAGGAGATGGGCATGGCACACAGGGATGTGTGCCATGTCGACTTTGTTTTGTCTTGCACCCAGACACCCAGCCTGCAAAGGCAGTGTGTGTGGTTAAGGGTACAGGGCCTCTAAGGGTGGCACAGTGAGTGCTGCAGCCCTTAGAGGCCCTCCCTGGTCACAAGGCCCTGGGTACCTAGGGTACCATTTACCAGGGGCTGACATGTGGCCAGGGTTTGCCAATTTGGGTTTTGTGTGTTTTAGGGAAGGAACATAGGCCCTGGGCACCTGATTGGCAGGAGTCCAGGGCACACTCAGTCAAAGTACATTCAGCAATTCAGCAAAAAGTGGGGGCATACCATGCAAGAAAGATGGCACTTTCTCACACGATTGTATTAAAATCCCCTCCCATTACGATATTCCAGCATGGCGCTAAACTCCCTGACAGGTGGGCATAGAAAGAGGCCTGGTCCACATTGGGGGCATATACGCTACAGAGCGTCACCTCCATCCCATTGAGTTGCCCCAGCACCACTACAAACCTTTCCTCTGGGTCCACCAGTTGTTTCGTGAGCTGGAAATGGACACCCTCTCTGATCCATATCAAAGCACCCCTTGCATAGGCTGAGTAAGTCGTTTAAAATAATTACCCCCTCCATCTTCGTTTCAGCGCTAACCCCTCTGTCCGGTTAATATGCGTTTCTTGTAGAAATGCTATATGCGCCCCTCGCACAAGCTAAGCATGCACCTTGTCGCCGCTGCATTGTGTGGAGCCCCCGCACATTCCAGGTGATAAACTTTAGATCATGCAACGACTCCATCTGGCAACCAATCCCTCCCGAGCACAATCTCCTCGCACAGGAACACACCGGTGATTCTAACGTCCCCAACCAACCCCCAACCCCACTATTCCCCCCCCCCGAATAAGTGCTACAACACTAGTACCCATCCAAACTTATACTCAATCTGCTCCTATAAAAAAAAAAAAAAAACCCTCCCCCTAAGGAGCTTAACACACACAAACCTAGGGGGGTGCGCCCGAGGCTTCAAAGGGTCAACCTCCCAGCACACCACCATCCCGTGCTCAACCCCACGATGATTAGCTAGCCCCCTTCGGGGCCATTTTGCAGCGGGATCATCTAAGAATGCACTCAGCCAGCCTTGCCGGCCCCTCCTACCTTCAGCAGCCTAATACCTAACAACCACCGCCAAGGGGGAACCCCCCCAGTCCAGGCCCGCCTCCCTGGCCACTTCTCAGCCCAAGTTTGGCGAGCTGCTGTGTTACCCATCCACTATCTCATCCGCAGTCCCAGCAGTCACGTGGGGCAGGTGCTGGCTTCCTGTGTCCGACTGTTCAGCGTCCGATTCCAGCGATCCCTTTTCCGACTGTCCCCTCCGGAAATGCAGTTTTCTCCTCCTGCGAAATAGCCGTTACGGCCTGTAAGGCGGCCGTACGCTCCTTCTGTCTGTGTCGCCGTAGGCTTCTGAGTGGCAGGCTGGCGCCACCGGACGCGCCGCAATCTACGCGCCCGTGGTTCTTCCATAAGAGTGACCATGCCTCGCCCCGCTTCCCCAGCGCCTACTTTATACATCTCCAGCCAGTCCCAGTCCTCCTCAGGGCAGCTGTGGAAAAACGTCTTACCATCCACATTTATCTTTAGGCGAGCCAGGAACAGCAAGGAGTATTGAAGGCCCTCGTCCCGGAGTGCTCTCTTGACTGCCACAAACAATGCCCGGCGGCGCTGCACCTCCAGTGTGTAATCCGGGAATAGGGTCACGTTACTGTTGTCCACTGTGTACGGGCCCGCTGTCCGGGCCTTGTATAACAAGAGGTCTCTGTCTTTGCAATGGAGCAGCCTGGCCCCCGCCGGCTGGGGGTCTCCCGGGGATCAACGGTCGGGCCGGCACCCTGTGGGCCCTCTCCTGAGTGAAGAAAGGCGTCGGGCCCTCCGGAGCGACTGTCCCTCTCAGCCAGTCTTCCAAGTAGTCCACCAGACTGGTCACTTCCACTCCCTCCGGCAGCCCCACCACCCGGACATTGTTTCTTTGATTCTTCCCTTCAGCATGCTCCGTCCTCTGCTCCAGGGTTCGTAGTCAGTGTTGAAAATCTGTCATCTGGGCTGCCATCGTCTTTTGGGCCGGTTCCATAGCTTCCAGGGCGCGTGGTCGGCCCGAAGCAATCCAAGGCCCTGCGTCACATGCGTGATATCCAGTTGTAAGGCCACCCTGGTGTCCGTGATTGCTTTGAGGATTTGATCTACTTGCCGCTGAAGCATCCCCTCCGATTGGGACGGCGACCCCTCTTGCATTTCCGGAGCGCCTGCATCTTCCTCCTGCTCTGCTGGTGTACCTGCTTGCTTCCCTCTGGGCTTCCCCATGCTTACTCAGCGTGTAGGACCTGTCCGCCAAGCAGTGTCTCTCAAGATTTCACGTCTCTCGTATTGAACCCCAATAGTGTGCTCCCTTCTCAAGAGGCCAAGCTGTTCCCACCACTCCTGCTTTTACCCTTTTTTCACGTGGGCAACCGCTTCACAGGCGCAGTCCCCCAGGCACGTCCATGCGCCGCTGGAGCGTTGCACCGGGTCCACAATGATTCATTATCACAGGCCCTGTATAGTATTGAGCCTCGGTGGGGTCCCGACCCAGTCCATCCACAGCGCACCCGCTGTCAGTGCACCAGCCCTGCACAGCCGTCTTGCCGGGTACTCCACCTCCTCAACTGTGTCGCCGCCTCAGGAGCACAAAGGGCAAGCCTCCTTACCAGTGGTGTCACTAGGGGGGTGCGGACCGCACCGGGTGACACCCTCACGGGGGGTGACACCAAAGGGCTGGTCCGGTAATTATAGTGCATATTTATACATAGGACTGCACGATATGTCTTAGACTAGACTTCCTAACCGAATCATGCTAGTTGCAGGAAAAAAACTGCTGAGTATTTGGGTGATGGCATTGGTAGCGCATGAATCCTAGAGCCAGGCTGCAGGCCTGCTGTATCTAGCTAGCCCTGGCCTTCTTTGGCCGCCCACCCATGGCAGTCCCTTATTTTGCCACCATGCGTGCGCGTACGGAGTGAAGAGCATGGGGGGAGGTGGGTGCTGGTGAGATATCCGGGTGGTTTGTTTTCCACGGTGGCCAACTGAAGAGCGGGGGAGGGAGTGAGGTGCCTGTCCCGAGCCTGCAGGTAAGAGCTCCCCCTCTCCCTCGCTCCGTGTGAAAGGTACTTCTGAGTGCCCGGCGTGTGCACTGCTCCATGTGCTTGTTTATTTAACAATTCATTCTTGGGCCAGTGCAACCGTAAGTCTGTAGAACATGTTGGCAGGCCGTGTCCTACAAGTAATGCAAGCAAGGGCACTCTGTAAAGGACATGGTCAAAGACTAGGCTCTGCGAGTAATACCAAAAGAGACTGGTTACAGATCAGGTGTGATGTCATAGGGCCCAGGGCCGGCTTTAGGGCGGTGCAACCGGTGCGACTACACCAGACGCTGACTTTAGGTGGGGGCATGTGTTTGCAAGTTAATAATAGTTTTAAAAGCACCTTCTGCCAGCATTCTGGCCTCCAGCAGTTTTCAGCCGTCAATAAAAATGTCAAGAGAACTCAGTGATTCATTTTCTTCCTACAGAAAGATCGGAGGTTTGTCTAGTGGAGGCTTTGAGGGTAGTGCAGATGGTTAATATGCCTACTGCAAAGAACCGGTAACTGCAGATCACAAAACAACCTGTACCAGCAGATCACAAAGTGTGTGCTTCAAGTTCTCCAGACCAAGCGCTATTAAACTATACCTTATAGTCCTCTGTCTTACGTAACATTTCCTGTTCGAGGCATGTGGGCTGCTGAATTCATATCTGTGCATAGATCGCCGCCTAGTGTTGGGTCCGGATGATTGCACATTGTTGTCCTGGAAGAGTCTTCGAAGTATCACGAGATAGGTGACTCCTCCCCTGGACCACAGTGCTCATGGGCATCCTCTCCATCCTTAGATTGTTTTTTTCCGCCATTGGGTTCGGATGTGCTTATCTTAGCTCAAGTTAGGAAAATTCAGTTTAAGGCCAAAAGGCCTTTAGTTATCATCTGTATTGCTCCCGTTCGGTATCGACTAGCTTCTTTAGTGCTTTAGCACCTTCTTCCAGCTTTTCGGATCCGCTTGGTCCGAACATCGAACTTCGATCGACGATGGAATCGAGGACTCCGTTTAAAAGGTGTCCTTTATGCCACGTGAAATACCCACACTTCGACGTCCTCCGGTATGCAACAAATGTCTCTCACCGGATCACGATGAGTCGAAATGTATGGCCTGTACCCGATTCCGCTCAAAGAAGACTCTCCGGAATCGACGGGCAGCGAGATTGGAGGCGCAGCAATCGGCGCCTGCCCCGGCCAACATCTTTAGCACCGAAGACGAGGACGCCGAGAGCGTGGAAGACGTAGACTCCAGCCCCGCTTCCGAACACGATTCCCGATCGGAAGACGACGATGAGGTGATCTTTCAGAGAGAAGAAGTCATCGAAGAGGTAGGAGACTACGATGAGACCTTTGGGGCCGAGGAAGATAGCTCCAGCGAGGAGCTAGGCCAACCCGTCGATACGGAGGCCGAAAAAATACGTCGTCATGAGGCTCAGGTCGAGGGATCGCCCCCAAGATAAATCTCACGGTTCTCCGGCCCCGCCTTCAGGCCCGGCCTCGAACATTTCGCAAGAGCCATTATTATCGAAGACGACTGGATTCCCTTCAGCGAAACCGAAACCATCCATCGCACCAGTTCCATCGAAACCGAAAGTGAAACTGGTTGTGATCGGCTCGAAGGCCTCGAAGCCCTCCACTTCTTCGCCGGCAAAGGTCATCGGCTCCGACCGCTCAAAAAGGGATTTCGGTGCCGAGGTCACCGCAGCGGATACGGTTGCCGAGCCGAAGAAGAAGGCCCTCGGACCTCACAAGGCGCCTCGGCCTCTGGCACCGAAGACATCGGCCCCAACCACCAAAGTCAAGGTGGCCACCCCGTCTGCGTCGACGTCTAAGACGGCGGCGCCTGCCAAGTCATCGACTCCAACGAGCGTCGATACCTCCCTTCGGATCGATGACCCCATGACTGCAAAGAAGTCGGGGGCCGCTTCGACGCCTACCTCCAAGGTGCCGACCGGTTCCAAAGAGCCATCTGCGTTCACCGTGCAACAGGTCTCGGCATCGTTGCAACGCATCAGAGAACGGGCAGCCCTCCACTCTACGTCGGGTCCCGACACGCACAAGGCTTCCAAAGCACCCTCGGCGCCGACCAACATCACGTTTGGGTTGCCGCCGCACACGGCGCCGAAACTGTTAGAGATTCGGACACGTGTCCGGACATGTGTCCGCCAGACACAGTCCCCATCCACTGGACAAACAGATCTCGAGCCTTCACAGCCACAATTTATCGACGCCAACACTGGTAGGTTGATGCTCCGCAAGCGGAAAATCACGCCAGAGAGGGGATTGGACTCTTATAAAATTCCTCTCAAACACAAATTGCCGGCAGGGTCAGAGCCAGTGCTTCATGAACACTTTCAACCCTTCCATCAGGATCCACCGTCCTTTTCTCCTACGCCTTCAGAGGCAGACGCAGTAGAGGACTATGTAGGGGATGATACCTCCTACCCTGGGGATATCGATCCTGATGATCACCTGCAAGACCCAGATCAGGCATGGGATGACCCCACAGACCAGGGTACCGCAAAAGATACCCATGACACGCAGCTTTATAACATAAAGACATCTCCCACAGAGGACACGGCTGCCTTTAATGCCCTCATTGAACGGGCTGCTGCCAATCATGGAGTAGAACTCCATTCTGACACTGTCGAAGAAGACTTCTTGGTGGACACTTTCGCCTCTTCCGAAAGAACTGTCAAGACTGCCCATGTTAAAAGGGGTTCTCAAACCTGCCAAAGACATTTTTAAAGAAACAACCAGGGCACGGGTGCTAAACCCCAGGATTGAAAAAAAAGTACAAACCTGCACCCGGAGACCCTATGTACATTAGGGGTCAGTTACCTTTGGACTCCATGGTGGTTGCTAATGCTCGCAAGAGAGCCCACTCACAAACAGGTGATGCTCCTCCCCCAGACAAGGAGTCCAAAGTGCTGGAGACATCAGGCAAACGGATTGCAGCGCAAGCAGCGAACATCTGGCGCATTGCCAACACTCAGGCACTCCTGGCCCGTTATGATAGGTCCCACTACGACACACTCGAATCACTACTCCAACATTTGCCAGATGAATATAAAGAGGCAGCGGAGCTCCTCATCAGAGAGGGACAACTCCTTACCAATGCATCCATCAAGTGCGCACTGGATGCAGCCGACACAGCGGCGAGGGCAATCAACACAAGCGTCATGTTGAGACGGCATGCATGGTTGAGAATCTCAGGCTTCAAGCCGGAGATTCAGAACAATATCCTAAATCAACCGGTCAGCCCAGACTATTTATTTGGCTCTGAAGTTGACACTACCCTCGAGAAAATTAAAAAAGACACTGACACTGCGAAATCAATGGGGGCTCTGCAGACGCAGCAGTTTCGTAGTGGCTCCTTTCGTCGCCCCGGGAATAGAGGAGCAGCTAGAGGTCAGGGGTCACAGCAGCAGCACACTAAAGGGGGCACACAAAGTACCTATGATAAAACCAACAGAGGTGGATATCGTGCCTCCAGCACCAAGGGCAGAGGACGTGGTTACGGCAACACCAGGTCCTCCCACAAAAAAAAACAGTGACGCCCTCTCCCTGCCCCCCGACCACGTAACACCTGTCGGGGGGAGACTCCAACAGTTCCTGTCAGCGTGGAAAACCATCACCACAGACAGGTGGGTCAGGGACATTATCCAGCACAGTTACTGTCTCGAATTAACGTCCACTCCACCCAACATACCGCCAAAGCACCGTCCTATGTCCGTAGAGCACTTGGCATTATTGCAGCAGGAAGTGCTAAGTATGCTGCAAAAAGGTGCAATAGAGGTCGTGCCCGTCAACCAGCAGGAAACAGGGGTGTACTCTCTGTACTTCTTAATCCCACAAAAGGACGGGTCGCTCAGACCTATACTAGACCTGAGACCCCTCAACCAATACATTCTCTCGGAGCATTTCCATATGCTCACCCTACAGCAGGTTCTCCCGCTACTCAGTCAGGGAGACTTCCTAGCCACACTGGACCTAGAAGATGCGTATTTCCACATACCCATACACCCTTCACACAGGAAATATCTCAGGTTCACTATTCAAGGGCATCACTATCAGTTCAAAGTTCTCCCCTTCGGAGTAACAACAGCACCCAGGGTCTTTACCAAGTGCCTAGCAACAGTGGCGGCACATCTACGGAGACAACACATTCACGTCTTCCCTTACCTGGACCACTGGCTTGTTCAGGCAAAGTCAGCCCAGCAATGTGCCAGCCACATGTCCCTCACCATTCACCTTCTTCACAGTCTGGGATTCTCACTAAATTACCCAAAATCACATCTCCAACCCGCACACGTACGACAGTACCTGGGCGCGACCATAAACGCTCTGGCAGCCACAGCTCAGCCAAATTTAGTGAGGATCAACAGCATGCAACTGCTGATCTCAAAGTTCAAACCGCAACACTCCCTTCCTGCGCGAGTGTTCATGCAGTTGATAGGCATGATGGCCTCCTGCATTTTCATAGTCCCGCACGCGAGACTACATATGCGCCCGCTTAGGAGTGCTTGGCACATCAATGGAATCAGGCTCACGGGCAATTAAAAGACCTAGTGTTGGTGAGTGGTCGGGCATACAACTCTCTGCATTGGTGGAATCCACAAAACCTTTGCAAGGGCCGACCGTTCCAAGAGCCTGTTCCACAAATAATACTGACAGCGAACGCCTCTCTCCAGGGTTGGGGAGCTCATGTACTCACTTACACAGTGCAGGGACTATGGACAACGCAACAAAAGAAGATGCACATCAACGTTCTGGAACTGATGGCAATCTTCCTAGCCATGAAGGCATTCAAAGTACACTTGTGCAACAAAGTCGTGTTGATCCGGACGGACAACATGACTGCCATGTACTACATACAGAAGCAGGGAGGAACACACTCTCCACAGTTGTCTCATCTGGCTCAGAGCATGTGGAAGTGGGCCATTCAGAGGAACATATTCCTCATGGCGGAACACCTCCCCGGCAAGGACAACCAGATGGCGGATCTGCTCAGCAGACACAGCCACCAGATGCACGAGTGGGAGCTACATCAGTCAGTTCTCCAACCGTACTTCCAACAGTGGGGTCATCCAGAGATAGACCTATTCGCCTCAAACGAAAACGCAAAATGCCAAAGCTTTGCCGCCAGGTTCCCACATCCACAGTCACAGGGCAATGTGATATGGATGAACTGGTCCGGCAGATTTGCGTACGCTTTTCCCCCAGCGCCATTAATACCTCTAGTGGCACGCAAACTGCGACAACACTCACTGACACTCATCCTAGTTGCTCCCACATGGGCGCGCCAACCATGGTACACCACCTTTCTAGAACTTTCCGTGGTGCCGCATCAAAGGCTGCGGATCAAACCCGCACTTTTAACGCAGAACCATGGCGAGATTCAGCACCCAGATCCGCAACAGCTGAACCTGGCAATCTGGCTCCTGAAATCCTAGAGTTTGGCTACCTAAACCTGCCACCTGACTGTATGGATATCATCAAGGAGGCCAGGAGACCCACTACCAGAGCTTGCTATGCGGCTAAATGGAAAAGGTTTGTCATTTACTGCAACAACAATGACATTAACCCGCTGGACGCATCCATTCAAAACATCATCTGTTACCTCCTACACCTATACCGATGCAATCTGGCATACAACTCAATACGTATCCATGTAACCGCGATAGCAGCCTATCTCCAAAACAGGCGGCACCTCTCTTTATTCAGAGTGCCTGCCATCAAAGCCTTCTTGGAGGGACTCAAACGAGTAATTCCCCCAAGACACCCACCGGCACCGGTGTGGAACCTCAATTTGGTCCTCACCAGATTAATGGGTCCACCCTTTGAACCTCTCCATTCATGTGAGATTCAGTTCCTCACCTGGAAAGTGGCTTTCCTAGTGGCAATCACTTCGTTAAGAAGAGTTAGTGAACTCCAGGCACTAACCATTCAAGAGCCATTCATACAGGTTCATGCCTTTTCTCCACAACACAAAGGCAACGCCATTTCCAAAGCAGGTATAGCCAGATGGATCGTGAAATGTATTCAAATTTGCTACCAAAAAGCTAAACGCACATTAACGATTCCCCCACGAGCCCACTCAACACGAAAGTTAGGGGCATCCATGGCTTTCCTAGGAAACATTCCTTTACAGGAAATATGTAGAGCAGCCACATGGTCCACTATACATACATTTACCAAACACTACTGTGTAGATGTACACTCAAAACAGCAGGCAGCTGTAGGACAGGCTGTTCTCAAAACTCTTTTTCAGACTGCTGCAGCTGGCACGGGTAGCCGCCGCTAATGGAGGTACTGCTATGTATTCTATGCACAGATGTGAATTCAGCAGCCCACATGCCTCGAACTGAATATGCTACTTACCAGTATGCATCTGTTCTTGGCATGTAGGGCTGCTGACATTCATATCGCCCACCCTCCTCCCCGGCGCCTGTAGCGGCTGCAGCACTCAGAATTACTGTATAGCATGGTCATCACTTACTGTATCTACTCCATCACTGCCACAATGGCGAAAAACAATCTAAGGATGGAGAGGATGCCCATGCGCACTGTGGTCCAGGGGAGGAGTCACCTAGCTCGTGATACTTCGAAGACTCTTCCAGGACAACAATGTGCAATCATCCGGACCCAACACTAGGTGGCGATCTATGCACAGATATGAATGTCAGCAGCCCTACATGCCAAGAACAGATGCATACTGGTAAGTAGCATATTCAATACACTGATTTGCACAGCTATGATTGATTGTCTGTGTTTTGTGCGTGTTATGTAAAGTGATCTGACACCCTACACTGGTATAAGTGGCGCTATACAACTAATTGTCTGAGCGATGGAGTGATTATGGAGACTTGGGGGGCACTGTTAAAGGGTGATAGTGAAGGAATGCATGGCTGAGGTGATCACTGGGGGGGCGCCAACAACCATTGTCGCACTGGGCGCCACCAGTGCTAAAGCCGGCCCTGATAGGGCCAGTCTCAGAAGTTGTAATGCCCTTTTGTATTGCCGCATGGAATTTTTGAGAAGTGAGAATGCCAAAACCTAAGTCGGAACGTGATGCCTTGACTACTCTGTATAAAATTGTAGGAAGCTTTGTCGTGCTATATCTCCTACCATAACTGTAGGGACATGCCATGCCTGTTGACAATGTATCACATTTACTGGGGACAAAGGTACCAAATACGGAGCAGGACGGACCTATCTCTGGTGTTTTGGCACGGATTACAGCAAATTAAGTGAAATGCACATGTATTTTTATTTCCAAATACACATTCTTTCATATACTCATGGATTGTCTGATGCAATGTTTTAACTATGAAAAATACATTGATTTTAATCACACCCAAACATATTAGCGCTACTTTACAGAGTTTGCCAGTGAAGCGGTACTTTTCTTTTCTTGTCTTTTTTTCAACAACATTGTTTTCCATGGTGGGGAAGTGCACCAATCGTGGGGTACTGCGACGAGTGATTGATCGGTGGATTGGTAACTCTAAACCATGTTCTTACTGCTTACATTTCACATGAGGGTGGGGTACTGCCTGACGCCTTAGGTCCGAGTTCGCGCTATATAAAACTGCAAAAAAAATAAAATGCCTTTATCGGATTCGGAATGCACGACGAAGCACTTCTCTACATGTGAAAGTACACTTGGCCACAGTCACCAGTCGGATCCAATCCCCAAGCGCATTGCCCCCAATCCCCACAGCATTGGCAAAGCCAATAGGACAGGCCTCCATGTGATGAGGAGCACTCACAGTGAACCGGAGGAGATCCCAGGCACAAACAGCCCAACATATGACACCCGACAAATGCAGACCACCCTCCTACCAAGGGGCCTGTGCGACAGTCGAGGGAACCACAGCATCCCGACAAACCCACGTGAACTAGTCTCTCACCTAGCATACAGTGCACCACACTGCTCCCAAGAAACGGCACTGCAGGAACGCCAACGACTGACAATGCTGCAAGCAGGCACCG
This sequence comes from Triturus cristatus, assembly GCF_964204655.1. Taxonomy (NCBI): domain Eukaryota; kingdom Metazoa; phylum Chordata; class Amphibia; order Caudata; family Salamandridae; genus Triturus; species Triturus cristatus. The sequence goes on from NC_140593.1 coordinate 431,735,853, forward strand.
CAGGGATGCCAACAACCCACAATGCTGCATGCAGGCACAGCAGGGACGCCAACGACCCACAATGCTGCATGCAGGCAGTGCAGGGATGCCAACAACCCACAATGCTGCAAGTGGGCACTGCAGGGACGCCAAATGTCATGAAAGTCACAGCTTTTGCAACATTGCTTGAAAAGCTGTTACAGATGCCTGCTGATATGTGCCTATGACGCAAAAAGACTTCTGAAATGGCTCGGAATGTTTTAATCGCGACTCACTCATCAGCCTCATTCTATTGACTGTGACGTCTATGCTGTGGAAATTGGCATGAGGTGCTCTTAAACTTTACGTTGGCTATCAAGATGAGCCTCCTTTAAGCTCTTTGCTAATATTTTGCTAGAATTGTTGAGGAAAATGACATGGACATTGCAAAGATTTTTCCACTTCTCTTCCAAATCATTGGCAAAATCAAGTATTGTGAAGATCGAAAGAGCAGTGTGACGTCATGATTGACAAAGTTTGCCTACATTTACAAACGTTACTAAGGATTTTGTATGGTCCCGTTATTTGCCAACTGTGTCCACTGGCGGGCTCGGAGCGGAGGAGGTCCATGCGGTAAGTCGTGAGGGGGTGACACCATGAGTTACCCGCACCGGGTGACACCAACCCTAGTGACGCCACTGCTCCTTACCCCCCCTACTGCTCAGTTCATGCACCTCCTCCGCCTCGCAGTGGTACAGTCAGTGACGCCAGTTCCAAAATCGGCTCCATAATCCCGGCCACTTCTCCAGCGCCTCGTGAAGGCTCTCAGTTGCTCACATCATCCTCCAACATTGGCTCTCATCACGGCCTCCTCCAGCACCCACTCTTTACCTCATGCCTGGGTCATCTCCGCCCAGCGCAACCACCGGCAGTCACGTCTACCACGGCACCTCCAGCCGTCACCTCAGTTGCTAGTGTCCCAGGGGAGCCCCGCCGGCACTTGTGCTCACCCGTTATCCGCCCGTGTACCGGTCTCCAGCTCGCCTACACACCAATATGGGGGACCCCAGCAGCAAGAGATCGTCCACTCCACCATCACTCTAGGGGAACGGGCGGCCCTCCCAGGCTCCTCGGTGCTTCCTAGTAGCCTCCGCAGTGCTGGTCTGCCTCACACCAGAGGCAGCGCCACCGGCTCCCGCTGTGCGCCTCCAGAACACAAACCAAAAAGGATCTCCCCACTACACTCGCAGTCAGTATATTAATAAGGACAAGCAGCTGCTGTTGCTTCACCAAGGTGCTGTCACGGCTTCAGTAGGGTTCAGTATGCTTTACTGCTCCTGCCGCTTTAATCCTTTGATGTGCGACTTCTGCCGCATTTGGAAAATGTTTTTGGCGGCTCCTGCCGCTGCGAATTCCCTTTGCGGTGTCGCATAAATGTTTTGCGGCTCCTGCCGCTTTAGCAATGCGAGTCGCGGCTTCTCCTGCCGCTTTGAATTGCTTTTTCGCGGCTTCTGCCGTGTTGCGGATACTGTTAGCGGCTCCTGCCGCTTTGACTACTCTTCGCGGCTTCTGCTGCGTAGCATGTAATATGTGGCGGCTCCGGCCGCTTCAAAGATCAGATTTGTGGCTGTTGTCACTTTAATTTTTCCAGGAAACTGCGGTATCCTGGGTCAGAGCCGGAGGCAAGAGCTGGGGGCAAGAGACCGGCCCTGCGCCGGAATCCCCTCGAAGCACCCACACAGCGACATCAGCAGAGGAGTGGGGGAACGGCACTGAACATGAGCGTCCTCCAGCCGTCACCCACCGCCTCCGCTATGTGAACTCTCACTCAGGCACCAGTGGTCGGGTCCCAACATCCCCGCCGCTCCACCCGATGATCTCCAGGTCGCCCCTCGGCACCTCTAGTCCATTTGCCACATCATCGTTGCCGCCATCTTGGGGTCCTCACATTAACCCTCTCGCCTCCTCCGATCTGCGGTGTAGGGTGTTACCCGGACCTCGGGCCTCCCAATTCTCCATGCAAGGTTGGTGCTGGTCCGGGGCCTCAGCAGGTGGCTACTGGTCCCCTCCGTGACAACAGTCAGAATTCGCGGGGCCGTCCTGCAACGCCGCTGCCAGGAGCACAGCTCCGTCACGCCACCATTTTAGGCATCCAGCCAGGTCCCGATCAGGTCAGGCGATTCCCCTGGCCACAACATGCCAAAACTTTCCAGCAACACTGCGTCATACATGCCAACATTTTAGAAGAGCAAAGTGGGAGATTTTTTTTTTTTTTTAGAAAAAATCGGGAGAATGGGGCCTTGAATCGGGTTACTGTCGTATGGGCTTTGGAAGTGTGCTACTGCAGGATCGGACAATGAAACGCGAATGCACGTTTTTTTCTTACCTTTCAGAAGTGTGAAGCGCAATGGCAGGCAGAGAGAAGGTGATGTAAGTGTTGTGCACTGGCCTGGCAGGTTGCTGGCAGTGCTTACAACACCACCCGCTCCCCCCACCCCTCGTGTGTGTCAGCCCGTGCTGAAACAGCTTCCCGGGCACACACACAGCCGCCCCGAGTACTTCACAGGTCTTTAAAAGACCATTCGCTTGTTAATGAGGCTTTGTTGGTTTTTCACCCCTTCTAGAGCCCCTGCATCGCCACTGTGACTATTGCTGGAAGAATGAGCAAGTTACACATTACCAAGCTCTGTCAGCTGAAACCCCGAGGAATCTGGTTTTTGCTTGCAGGAATCGGGAGGCGGGAGACTAGCCTTGAAATCGGTAGTCTCCCGCCTGAATCGGGAGGGTTGGCATGTCTGCACACACCAACACTCCACCCCTCCCCCTGTGTGGCAGCCCGGGCTGAAACAGCTTCCCGGGCACACACACAGCCGCCCCGAGTTTCTGGGTGCTTGAATCGGGAGGCGGGAGACTAGCCTTGCAATCGGTAGTCTCCTGCCTGAATCGGGAGGGTTGGCATGTCTGCTGCGTTAACCTCCAGCACACTGTCGCCTTCCTCTCGGGGGCTTCACATAGCGTCACGAACCAGGATAAGAGCCGGGGTCGGCACGGAGCTCAGCGCTCTGACGACTTCCCCATCCGCCTCGTGGCCACACGCCCCACCCACCAGTGTGCACACTGATGAGACATGTGAGTCTAGGACAGTGTCTCCTATGAATGAGCAGGGCAGACCCTGAGTAACAGTCTCTTAATCATGCAGTTTTGCCATCTTCACTAGTCCTGTTATCAACGCTATTCTTATTGTTATCGGCACTAGTCTCGTCATCGGCACTAGTCTCATTGTTATCATCAGCGCTATTTTTGTTGTTGTCATTAGTGTTCTCATCAGCACTAGTCTCATTGTTATCAGCGCTATTCTCACTGTTCTCGTTAGCACTAGTCCCGCTGTTATCATCAGCGCTATAGTCTTTGTTATCATCAGTGCTATTCTCATTGTTGTCATGGGCACTAGTCCCATTGTTATCATCAGTGCTATTCTCATTGTTGGCATCGGCACTAGTCCCATTGTTATCAGTGCTATTCTCATTGTTGGCATCGGCACTAGTCCCATTGTTATCATCAGTGCTATTCTCTCCAACATGGGCCCGACAACCATGGTTCACAACCCTATTGGACCTATCAGTAGTGCCTCATCAAAAACTACGTCTCTCACCCAACCGTCTCACTCAGGACCATGGAGAGATAAGACATCCAGATCCCAATCAACTCAACCATGCGATCTGGCACCTGAGGTCTTAGTTTGGCTACCTAAATCTTCCGCCAGACTGTATGACTATCATTAAAGAAGCTAGATACCCTACCACCAGAGCATGCTATGCAGCAAAATGGAAACTATTTGCCGTTTATTGCACAAACAACAAAATCAATCCACTAGATGCTTCTATTCAGAAGATTATCTGCTACCTTATCTTGCATCAACAACAATGTAACCTAGCATATACATCTATTAGGCTACATCTAGATGCCATAGCAGCCTATTTCCAAAACAGAAAACATTTGTCTTTTTTTTGAGTGCCCGCTATCAGAGCTTTTATGGAAGGACTTAAAAGAATAATTCCACCCAGAGTCCTGCCCTCTCCAGTGTGGAACCTACATGTGGTCCTTACCACTAAACAACTCTTTGTGGCTTTCTCCCCACCTCATAAAGGCAATCCCATCTCAAAGGCAGGAATTGCAAGGTGGATTGTTAAATGCATCCAAATTTGCTATATTAAAGCCAAACGCACGCAAACCATTCCCCCTAGAGCTCATGCCACACGCAAACTAGGGGCTTCCATGGCATTCTTGGGGAACTTTCCGCTAGTTGACCTCTGCAAAACAGCAGCTTGTAGCACCACACACCTTCACAAAACACTATTGTGTACATGTGCAGGCAAAACAACAAGCTAGTGTGGGTCAGGCTGTACTAAGAACACTTTTTCAAACCACTGCAACAAATACAGGTAGCCACCGCTAATGAGGTAACTGCTGTATAGTCTATGCAAAAGTATACAATCTGCAGCTCATATGCTTTGAACGGAAAATGCTACTTACCAGTATGCATCTGTTCTTGGCATGTAGAGCTGCTGATTCATATACGCCCACCCGCCTCCCCCAAATACCCGTCTGTTCCAGTACTATCTTACTTGGATACATTACACATGGATATCTTTCTACTTCTTACTACTCCATCGTAGCCCTGCGTGGCAAAAACAATCTAAGGATGAAGTCGATGCCCATGCGCACTATCGTCCTAGGGAGGAGTCGCCTACCTCGTTACTACAAAGACTTCTTCCAAGACAAAGGCAAAGTGCAAACATCCGAGCCCCACACCAGATGGCTATCTATGCAAAAGTATACGAATCTGCAGCTCTACATGCCAAGAACATACACATACTGGTAACTAGCATTTATTTTCCTTAAGTGGAACACAGACCTTGGACTGCCCATGCCAATGCAGATGGACTTTCCAGGTTCTTCCACTTAGACAATGAAGACTCTAGGGAAAGGGTAGTCTCATCCTCTTTCATTTGGGGGGAAGGGGGTTGTGTGAGAACGAGCCCTCTTTCTGCATGGTTGCCCCACTTTTTGCTCAACTGCTGATGTACTTTGACTGAGTGTGCCCTGGGCTCCTGCAAACAAGGTAACTCAATCAGGTGCCCAGGGCCTATGTTCCTTCCCTAAAACACAAAACCCAAATTGGCAAACCCTGGCCACATGTCAGCCCCTGGTAAATGGTACCCTAGGTACCCAGGGCCTTGTGACCAGGGAAGGCCTCTAAGGGCAGCAGCACTCATTGTGCCACACTTCGAGGCCCTGTACCCTTACACACACACACTGCCCTTGCAGGCTGGGTGTCTGGGTACAAGACAAAACAGTCGACATGGCACACATCCCTGTGTGCTATGCCCACCACCTACACAGCCACCCCTCTAGCTGGGTGCCCTATGCCAGTGGTGTGGGCACAGGAGCAGGAGCCCTGTGCCCCTACAGTACCCAGGTCCATTCATAGGCACTGTAAGTGCAGTGCTGCCATTTAAGAGTACATGGTGCTGAGAGCTCGTCAAACACGAACTCCACAGCACCATAATGGCAACACTAAAGACTGAGCAGTTTGGTATCAAACTTCTCAGCACATTAAACCCACACTGATGCCAGTGTGGGATTTAATGTACCAAGCACCCCAGAGGGCATCTTAGAGATGCCCCCTAAAACCTAACCTACAATCCACGTCTGTTCTGAGGCTGCCTAGGCTGCCACACAGCAGACATGTTGCTGGACCCCTGGGTAGGAGAGCCCCTGCTCTCCTGGGCCAGCAACAATGCACAACCTGGGGAGGTGCTAAATCTCCTCCCCCAGGATGGGCAGGGAGAAGCTTCAAAGGCATGATGCCTATGAGCTTCCCCAGGCCACTGCAACCCCCCACTCTGGCGGGAAGCTTGGCCGGAAACCCCAAATAAGGACAGGGGATGTGCCAGCCTGCCAACCCCACCCCTCAGGTGGGGGATGCGAGGTGGAGCACATCTCCGGGCTCTCGCCATCTTGAAGATTGGAAGCCCTCCCCAATCAGGACTAGGCTACTGCCCCCTCCCACAGGAGTGAGGCAGGATAGGGGGTGTACCCACCCCAGGACAGGGACCCATTGGTCCCTGCCCTTTACCTACCTTTAACGACTCTAAATCTAGTATTTAGGGGCACCCTGAACCTTCCTTCCCCCAGATTCCATATTCCGAAATCCGAAGAAGAGCTAGAAGAAAGAAGACCTGCCCTGCAGCTGCTAAGAAGAGGAAGACACCAACTGCTTTGGCCCCAGCCCTACTGGCCTGTCAACCCTCAAACCTGCTCCTGCTTCAACCCGGCATCTCTTGTGGCCAGCAACCTCACAAACCACGGAGGACCTGCCTACCTTTTGACTCTAAGCCCCCTGGGACTCCCATGAGTAGAGGTTCTACTCAAAATCTACTTCTAACCCCTGGCAGCAGCCCGGAACCGCGAACCCAGCACACTCTGCACCCGCCAAGCCTGGCCTGTGCTGGAGTGAACAAAGACCACGAGGACGACCCCACGGTGACTGTGACCCCGAGTCCGGCACCCAAGGACCTCCCTCGACACTCCTGAAGAAGCCTGCAGCCTCAGAACCAGGTGCCCCCCCAACCGCGATCAACAGAGGGTAAGATTTCCCGACACCAAAAGGCACCCCTGCACCCGGCGCCCCATGGCCCCTTGTGCCCAATCCCGGGGTACCTACCTATCCTCCAACTACCCAACTTACCTCTCGAAGTGGTGGTGGCACCTGAAGAATCTTCGTCCCCGAGCTTGCAGTCTTTTTCTAAACCGGAGCTTTCCCATTGAAATCAATTGAGCGCCCAAAGGCTCAAAAGCACCCTGCACCCAACCGCCCCATTGGCCCTGGCAGTGCAACCTCTACACCTATCTACTTCCCCACTTGCCCTGAGTAAGTGACCAGGAGCCCAGCTCCCACAGCCGCGTGGCCTGCTAGTCAGCAGCCACCAACCAAGGCCCCCCTACCTCTCATAGGATAACATCGGGCCTAACTCTCTCTGCACCCGGCTGCCCTTGTGCCGCTGAGGGTGAACCAACTGTACCTACCTGACCCTGGGAGACCCCCGAGTCTATGCCCAGAACCTTAACTCTGCCAGTCGAGTACTTATCTTTAAACCGATAACTCCATTTTCTCCATAGGGTAACATTAACTGTTTTTTCCTGAAATTTCTTCTAAGTGTGGACTTTTCAAAACTTGAAATATTCACCAAAAATCAGCCGAGTAACGAAAACGAAAATACTCACCTGCTATTAGGTGAGCTCCCAGTGCTGGATCTTGGTACCCAGCACTGACTCTAAAAAATACTAACAACTGTACTTACCAGTAACCCAATTTTCTCCCATAGGAAATCATTGACTGTTTTTCTGTGAAATTTCTTCTAAGTGTCAATTTCTGCAAACTTTAAATATTCTTTAAAAATCGTATTATTCCTAAAAAAGTAATTACTTACCTATTTTGGATAAAGGTCCCAGTACTGAGTCTAGGCACCCAGTACTGGATTACAAAAGTAATCTATTGCAAATAACTTGAAACTTACATTGAACTCAATGCATTATTGTGTTTAAAATTGTGTTGCCTATTGCAACCACTTGTAACTTTCTACAAAAGCCAATTGCATATTGCAAAAATATTTATATAAAGCATCTCATTCTGAGAAAGTATATTTTAATACCTATTGTTGGTTCTAAAATAAAACAAGCATATTTTTTTTTATATATAAATAGGGCTCCCGGTTTTATGGTATTTATTTTTTTAACATTTCCGTCTGTATTTATCCATATTTATTTTTTTGTCCTTTTATCTATATATAGCTGTATTTATTTTTGTCGCAAGCAAAAAAAAGACATTGCAGCTAGTATTTTTCCACATTTATTTAAATAAACAGTGCACACGGTTGTTATAGGTTTAGCTATATGTATATATGCGCCAAATTAAGTAAACACAATACAGTCATCTGAAAACTTTGCCACAGATTACTTGCAGTATTAGTGAGCTGCTGCTGTTACAATATTGAAAACACTGTCCTTAGCCATGATTATTAAATGTAAACACATTTAGAATTTAGACAAGTGCGTGCACTTTCAGTGAACTGAAATTATCAACCCCCCCCCCCCCCGAGATTTGGCTCTAGTAGCTCCTCTGCCAACTACGGTGGCCTGCAGAGGACACAACGTGACTGTAGTTTCGCTTCTGAATTCCTTTGCTACTTGCACACGAGCGTGGAAAGCACCTGCCCTCTGGGGCACAGAGCACTCACCCAACATGTGTACCCACATTGGCCCGGATCAGTTGTGCTGTTTTCAGTTCATCGCCTTCACGTTTGACACCATTGGTTGTCTCTGCATTCAGAAAACAAAGGCTGAAAATTCACAAGGTGAGGGTCCTGTCACTAGTGCAAGGGCACCTTGAGCCAAGCAGAGGGGTCCTCTCATATCAGCTTCGACCTCTGCACCCATGAACCCAAGAGGGTACATGTACGTAACTTTAATGTCATTTAAACCCTGAATTAGGATAGAACACGTAATTGTGTGCACCACTGCTCACTATCGGCATCAGTGAAGGTGTGCAATGCTGGCAGCAAACACGTGTGCCTGTCAGCACAGCGCTTCCAGAGCAATGCTTCTGTAAGGCACTACAAGGCAGCTGCCCAGGGAGTTACTAGGTGGGTAGCAGCAGATTGCCCCTGGAGCCACCAGCCACGATCGTAGGGCACAGGCTTTGCCTCAAGGTGCGCAAATGAATGCCCTGGTGAAGTAGGCATTCCTCTTCAAGGCTGCTGGGCACAGACCTGGGCACCTCATTTTTGAGTGAGGTGCTGCAAGACTTGCACCTGCCCATGGGGCACATTGAGTACTCTTAATAAAATACACGGCAGCAACGCACTGCGTGTGTGTTCAAGATCATGTGTGAATCACTCGTTCTTGCACTGTGCACACACCTGGCTGCCCCTCTTTTGGGTGAACTGCTAAAAGAGACTGGCGCGCAACGCCCATTGTGCTCAAAGGGCTTCAACCCCCACCCCTCCCGCCCCCCTTGTGTGTCAGCCCGGGCTAAGAGAGTTTCCCAGGCACACACAAACATGAGCTTATCGCAGCTGCACTTGAGTACTTCACAGGTCTTTAAAAGACCATTTAAGCGTTAACCAGGCGCCTTCCAGAGATTAATGGCCCAGCAGGTGTTAATGTGGGCAGGCGTACACCACAATCGGGAAGAGGGGCATGGCAGCCAACCCTGGGCGGGAGCACGGTTTGCCGAACAATTCTCTGAATCCGATTTGGTTGTATTTTTCCGCTTCTATTTATAAATACAGACGGAAAAAAAAAAATTCCGTCTGTATTTATGTGTAAAAATCCGTTTAAACGGAAAACCGGGAGCCTTATATATAAACCATTGGCCTAGAGTTCAGTTATTGAGTGTGTGAGACCATTTGCTGACTGAGTGTGTACAACAAATGCTTTACACTGTCCTCTGATACTGCCTTACTGCTCGACCAAGCTACCACTTTAGAGAGTAAGGTTATATCTAACTTTAGCCTCTCCCAAACGTCTGGGGACTGTGGACTCTGTACACCCTGTACCTATTTGGGAACAGTATATACAGAGCCACTTTCTCACAGTCCCACAGGTACCGAGGGCACTGTGACCAGTGAAGGCCTCTAAGGGCTACAGCACTTATTGTGCCACCTGTGAGAAGCCCTGTACCTTTACACTCTCACACTGCCTTTGCAGGCTGCGTGTCTTGGTGCCGACAAAGTGAAGAGTGCCATGCCTACAACCCACTGCCCTGGCATAGATCAGTCACCCCTCTAGCTGGGTGCCCTATACCAGTGGTGAGGGTGCCACCCCCAGACATGTTTCTGGACCCCTATTTACAGTCAGCTGCTCTCGGGGGCGGGGGGGGCTGAAATAATGCACATCCTGGGACGAGTTCCCAATCCTCCTCCCCCAGGATGGGCATGGTCCGCCTTTGTGAGCTTCCCCAGGCCTTTTGCTGCTTCCAGCAGCCCCGAACCCCTCTCGGTTCTCGGGACAGGCGGCGGCCTTGTCCGAGGCCAAGGTGACGGCGCCGGTGGCTGCTGGCCCTGGTGGCACCGCAGGGGTCGGCGGAGGGCCCTTCTCGCCCGAGCCCCTCTCGGTCCTCGGGACAGGCGGCGACCTTGTCCGTGGCTGAGGTGACGCCGCTACGGCGCCGGCAGCTACTGGCTCTGGCAGCGCTACAAGGGTCGGTGGACCGCCCATCTCGCCCTGTCAGGAGTCGCGGCTGGCGGGGGTCTCCTCGTTCCTCCCTGGGCCCTTCTTGTCCCTCCGCGCAGGCGTCTGCTTCGTCGGAGGTCAGGTCGGTGCCGTCCCTTCGCCGCTCCGGTCTCCTGGGCCGTGTGCTGTATTGGAAGTCGCCTCGGCGTCTCCTCCGGTGCCGGTCGGTGATGGTGTCCTGCCTTAGATTGCGGACTCTTCCGCGCCGGGCCGATGTCGGGTCGTTGACTCGTCTTTGGACGCCTCCTCTTCCCCGGAGGTTCGGTGGTTGCTGGTGTCATCCTCACTGGAGACGGGCCGCCGTGTCGTGGCTTTTTCCCTGACGTCGTCTAAAGGCGTCGCCTCGCCGTTTCCACGACCGCGGTCTTCGCCGGAGGAACCGCAAGTCCCCCCCCCCTCCCCCCCCCCCACTCTTCGGTCCCTCTTCCTTCCTTTCATCCTTGGCCATTCTTTCCTCCGGTTGGCTTGGGGGATGGCCTCCCTAGCTTGCAGCCGTCACCTAACGAGGAGCTGCTTTCTCCTCCGCGGGGCCCTACGGGGGCGGGTGCAGCTTTCCTCCCCGCTGTTTCCACGGCTGTGGGAATTTTGCGCATGGGTGATCCAGCTACCCATTTTCCCGCAGATCATCTTCTGGAGGTTCTCCATCAGGGCTCTGGTGGCAGGGAACTGTTGCTTTCCTTCAAGGGTTCACTTGGGGCCGTCCCGCCACAGGGTCCTTGTGCCCCAGCACCTTCTGCACTGCCACCATCCGGCACCCCGTGATCCGGTGTGCATTTCTCTTCACCCTTCGACCAAAGGCCCTCTTTTACAGTCTGTCTTTCCTGCTTTGCCGCTGCTGTTGTCTCCCCCTTCCCGGGAGGCCCGCTGGCTGGACTCTGGGGGGCGCAATATGTTTGCCTCAACCAGTGCGGCTCTGCGGGCCCTTAACACACTGAGTTTTGGCTAGGGCCACTTCTTGCTTGTGGGACTCGGCGGAGTCCCTTATGTCTGCTGCTTCTCAGGAGGGTGCTTGTGTGGATTTGAGACATCACGTCTTGGATGGTCGGGTGCTGGCGGCGTTTATCCTTCGCTCTGCTCTGGACATCTGGACATCTCGGAGGTGTTGGGTCGTGCAATGGCTTCTTCGGTTGCCCTTCGTCGCCATGCCTGGCTTCGGGACAGTATGTTCCCGGAGAATGTTCGTGAACGGCTGGTGGACCTTCCCTTAGATGGCGCTCTTTTGTTCCATGCCCCTGCGGACTCAGCCATCCAGAGGTTCTTAGCAGGGCTTCGTCCGCCTCCTCCCCCTCCTTCTCCTCCTCAGTGACCTGCGTGTTGCTCTGGTTCTTGGAGCGGTTACGTTGGGGCGGGTCGCCCCGGTTGTCTGGCTGAGGTTGTGGTTCTGTTGGCTACTGGCCAGCCCTTTTTGACTGTGTTGTTCCTTTGGGTTTTTCACACCATGCTGGGCCTGAGATTGGGCCTTCTGCGGTCCCCTCTGGCTGCGTTGTTTTTTTTTTTTTCGCAGATCTTTTTTGTTGTCCTCTGCGCCGGAAGTTTCTTCCTAAGAGGCTCCCATGTCTTGGGATCTGACATGCCCCATGTGGGGCAGGGTTGGCTGTTGTATAGCCCTGGTATGTGCTGGGGAGTCGTGGTCGCCTGCAGGCTTCTGCACTAAGTGGCTTTTTTGTATGTTGCAAATGCAACCTTCTTCTTTACCTTTTTGCTTTGAGTGTTCGTTCTGTGGTGTCCCTGGCGTCTGGCGGAGCTTGCCAGTGCCGCCCTCTTGTTTTTTCTGCACTGTTGTGCCTTTTGGGGGCTTTAGTGGGACTGTCATCCTGCCTTCTCTGCTGCTTCCAGTGGGCCTTGCACTCGGCTTTACCTCTTCTCCCGGTGGGGGGATGGCCCTGACTTCTGGACCCTCTTGCGGGCGCAGTTTGCCCCTGCAGGGTGTTGGACGATTCTTTCTGGGTGACCTTGAGCTCCCCTTTTCGGCTTCTGCCTGCTCCTTGCCGCCGGCGCCATCCTGTCTGGGATTGCCTCTGCTCTTCCTCTTCTCCTTGGAGTCTCTAGGTTGCTCTTCTCCTTCGGAGCTCCTTTCCTTGCCTTGCCCTTGGGCGGAGATTTTGTTGCATAACGTGGGCGTGGGGCGTTTGGCCTCTTTGTCCCTTGCCTTGTTTCCTCTGCTGAGTGGGGACTGGCTATCTTCTTCACTTCGTTTCCCCTTGCCTGGGGGCGGTGCTCCTCGTCCTGTTTGGACTCGGCCCCCGGGCGGTCCTCTGTCCTGCCCCGGTGGGTGAGGTCCTCTCGCAGACCTTCCTTCTCCTTGGGTATGGCTAGGGTACCTATTCTACATGAAAGAATCTGCTGCTAGTAGTCTCTAGCAGATGTACGAGTTACTTACCTTCGGTAACGATGTATCTGGTAGAGACGATTCTAGCCGCAGATTCCTTCACGGCCCGCCCTTCCTTCCCGTTCTGCGAGGGCTTGTGTTTTGGTCTTTTGCACTCGCTTCACTGTGGGTGGCTGTGTCTTCTATGAGTACATTCTTTCCCTCTTTCTTTCGGGCTGTTCACCTTTTCCTCACCGTTTTCACATGGGAGGATCGGGTTGTTGGTACTTCTGGCTCTTTGCAACCCTTGAGGTTGGGGTCTTTTGGCTGTGCCTCTGCCCTTGTTCCCGATGAGGGTTGTCACATTCTGTGATGGGGATGTCTTGGAGTTTTGTCGTTCCCGGTGTGTCCCCGACTGGTTCCCCTTGCTTTTCTTTGGTTGGGGTTGTAGTCCTGTTGCATGTAGTTACATTTTTACATATGTCCCTTGTCTTGGGGGGTGGCTGTCTCTGTACTGGCGGGGTTGCTGACCTGTTCTTTATTCTTTCCCTGCCTTTGGGTACTGCAGTGCCGGGTGCTGCTCTTTATGGTGGTGTTCCTCACCATTCTCTTTTGCTGCTCTTTCGCACACTGTTTCTATACTCAGTTTTGTCTGCTGACTCAGTGTTGTGGCACGGAAAAGTTCTCTGAAGAAAACTGGCATAGGTGCGCCGGGTTGGGACTTATGTGACCTCGCTGACGTCACCTGCGCGGACGACGGCTTGGCGGAGCCTTATGATGCTGTCCCCCTGGCACGCAGGGATGCTGGGCAAAAGGTTTTCCGGATCCAGTCTCACGCCTGGGGATAATTCTACGTGAAGGAATCTGCGGCTAGAATCGTCTCTACCAGATACATCGTTACCGAAGGTAAGTCACCCGTACTTTAGGGGCACCTCTGTACCTTGCCTCCTCAGACAAGCAACGACCAAGAAGAAGAAAAGGACTGAACAGCCTTGCCGAAGCTAAGAAGAGGACGACGCCCACTGATTTGGCCCCAGCCCTACCGGCCTGTCCCCACCTCGAACCTGCAGAAGTGAAACTCCGGTGTGTCCTGCAGCCAGCAACCTCAAGAACCTGCCCTGCCTTAGAAAGAAAAGACTTTGTCTCCTGTGAACACCGTATTTGTACTCTAGCTCAGGCAAAATCTGCAAGTCTGCAGCCGTCGCCCACGCCCGGAGTTCGAGTTGCCCAACACCACAAGGAGGTCTCGCCGGCGTTGCGTCGCCCAAACCAACGTGTCCCAGCATCCCAACTTACCTTTCCAACCAGTGGTCACCTCCAGAAGATCTTCGTCCCCAAGCCTGCAGTCTTTGTTAAAACCGGAGAATCTCCATTGCAATGAACACGGCATCTGATGCCAAAACAGCACCCTGCACCCAGCCGCCCCTGCGCCGCTGCGGGTGTAATTTGGGCGCTAACTCTGACGCCCCCCCCCCCCCCCCCCCCCCCCCTTTGGCTTGAGCCTAACACCAGTAGCTTTGCTCCCACAACCTTGTGGCCTGCTCGTGAGCAGCCACCAACCGGAGGCCCCCTATCCCCATTGGATAACATTAGGCCGCAGCACTCTGCACCCAGCTCCCCTAGTGCCGCTGAGGGTGTAACGAGTGCATCCTTGACGCTGGGGAAACCCTTCTTCTAACCTCAGAAACTCAACCATAAAGACAAAGTACTTACCTGGTAACCCTTTAACTTCAGTTCGAGGCATGTGGGCTGCTGAATTCATATCTGTGCATAGATCGCCGCCTAGTGTTGGGTCCGGATGTTTGCACGTTGTTGTCCTGGAAGAGTCTTCGAAGTATCCTGGGATAGGTGACTCCTCCCCTGGACTACAGTGCGCATGGGCATCCTCTCCATCCTCAGATTGTTTTTTTCCGCCATTGGGTTCGGATGTGCTTATCTTGACTCAAGTTAGGAAAAACTTTTTCCAGGCCAAAAGGCCTTTAGTTCGCGTCGGTACTGTTCCCGATCGGTATCGATAGTATCTTTGTTAGTTTACTAACTTCAAGAACAACTTTTTCGCATCGACCCGACACCGACGATGGAATCGAGGACACCATTCAAGCGGTGTCCTGTATGCAATGCGAAATATCCCCATGTCAACGTCCACCCGGTGTGCAACAAATGCCTTTCACCGGATCACGACGAGTCCACATGTATGGCCTGTGCCCGATTCCGATCCAAGAAGACTCTCCGGAATCGACGAGCAGCGAGACTCGAAGCGCAGCAAGCGGCACCGGCCCCGACCAACATCTTCAGCGCCGAGGACGAAGATGTCGAAGACGTGGAGAACCTACCCTCCAGCCCCGCTTCCGAACACGACTCCGGATCGGAAGACATCGAAGAACGACTCTTTCACAGAGATGAAGCCGACACCGAGGTAGGAGACTACGATGAGGCCTTAGGGGCCGAAGAGAGTAGCTCCGGTGACGAGCAAGGCCTACCCGTACAGACTGAGGATATCCCAGTGCACCAGTCTATGGCTCCGGTCGAGGGATCGCCTTCGGGCCTTACCCAAGACCTATCCCGCAGTTCTTCGGCCCCGCCCTCTGGCCCGGCCTCGGACATTCAGCGGCAGCCATTACTACCCAAAACGGCTGGTTTCCCTTCTTCGAAACCAAAAGCTGTATTGGTTCATCAAAAACCGAAACCAAAAGTGACGCTGGTCGGATCGAAGCCCACCACACCTTCGACGCCAGCCAAACCCGTCGGCACCGACCGCACCAAACGAGACTTCGGTGCCGAGCTTGCAGCAGCCGACGTCGGCGCCGACACACGGAAAAAGACCTTCGGTGCCGCCAAACCTACTCGACTCCCGGCACCGAAACAATCTGCTCCGGCCACAAAGGTCAAACTGGCTGTTGCGTCTCACACCGCTTCGACAGCACCACCAAAGGCACAATCATCGACGGCGTCGACGGATACTACCGCTCCTCGACTCTAGAAGAAGTCCACGCCCGCCTCTACAGAACCGGTCGGCGCCGAAGAACCGATGGCGCTCCAGGTGCGGCCATTTGCTGCGTCCTTGCAACGCATCAAACACAAGGCAGTCCTCCAGGACACGTCAGGCTCCGAGCCGATAAAAGCTCCAACAGCCTCTCTGGCACCGGCCAACATCACTTTTGGCCTACCGCCGTCCACGGCCCCAAAACTGTTCCAAATCAGAACACGTGTCACCCACACCACGATCACGCCTGCCGAACGCTCTCCTGCAGAGACGTCACCATCACACATCATCGACGCCGACACCGGCAGAATGATGCTCCACAAGAGGAGAATAACCTCCGAGCCAGCTTTGGACTCCTACCGGATCCCGCTTAAGAAAAAGCTGCCAGTGGCTTCGGAACCAGTTCTTTACGAACCTCTCCATTCCTCTTACCAAGATCCACAGTCCTTCTCTCCCACACACTCCGACACAGACGTTTTGGAGGACTACATAGGTGACCACGTCCCCTACCCCGGAGAGATGGACCCTGAAGGCCAACAGGACCCTGACCAAGCTTGGGATGACCCTGTAGACCCGGGTGCACCTATGGATACACAGGACCCGCAACTATATGGAGCGAAAACATCTCCCACAGAGGACACTGCCGCATTCAACGCCCTCATTGAACGTGCTGCGGCCAATCATGGTGTGCAACTCCACTCTGACACCGTCGAGGACGACTTTCTCATGGATACTTTTGCATCCTCAGAACGGAATATAAAAACTCTACCCATGTTGAAAGGTGTCCTCAAACCAGCAAAGGACATCTTCAAAGAACCCACCAGGGCAAGAGTAATAAACCCCAGGATCGACAAGAAATACAGGTCGGCGCCTGGGGACCCTACCTACATTAGAGGCCAGTTACCTCTGGATTCCATAGTAGTTGCGAATGCTCGCAAACGGGCACACTCGCAAACGACAGGGGATGCTCCTCCCCCGGACAAAGAGTCCAAGGTGCTAGAGACCTCCGGCAAACGGGTTGCGGCCCAAGCAGCTAACATATGGCGTATTGCCAATACTCAAGCGCTCCTCGCTCGCTACGATCGAGCACACTACGACACATTGGAAACATTACTCCAACATCTCCCTGACCAATTCAAAGAGGGAGCAGAGATCCTCATCAGGGAGGGACAACTCCTCACAAACGCATCCATTAAGTGTGCACTGGATGCCGCAGATACAGCTGCCAGAGCCATAAATACTAGCGTCCTGTTGCGACGACACGCCTGGTTACGAATCTCCGGATTCAAACCTGAGGTACAAAATAACATCCTCAACCAGCCTGTCAACCCCGACTACTTATTCGGGCCAGAGGTTGACACCACCCTAGAGAAAATAAAAAAGGACACAGACACTGCAAAGTCCATGGGGGCTCTCCAAACGCAGTCCTTTCGGAGCGGCTCCTTTCGTCGCCCCGGAAATAGAGGAGCAGGTAGAGGACAGGGGTCACAGCAAACCTACAACAAGGGAAACACACAAACTTCCTACGATAAAAACACCCGGGGTGGATATCGTGGCTCAAGTACAAAGGGCAGAGGACGCGGATACGGCAACACCAGGTCCTCCCCCAAGAACAAACAGTGACGCCCTCTCCCTTCCTCCCGACCACATAACACCTGTCGGGGGAAGGCTACAAAGGTTCCTGTCCACGTGGGACTCCATCACCACGGACAGGTGGGTCAAAGATATTGTCAAACACGGTTACTGCCTAGAATTAACCTCAACTCCACCCACAATACCTCCAAAGCACCGTCCTATGTCCTCAGAGCACTTAACGCTCTTACAGCAGGAAGTGCTAAGTATGCTACTAAAAGGCGCAATAGAGGTCGTACCCGTCCACGAGCAAGGTACGGGGGTGTACTCCCTGTACTTTTTAATACCGAAAAAGGACGGGTCACTCAGACCTATACTAGACCTGAGACCCCTCAACCGCTACATTCTCTCCGAGCATTTCCACATGCTCACCCTACAGCAAGTCCTCCCGCTGCTCAAGCAGGGAGACTTCCTGGCCACACTGGACCTCAAAGATGCGTATTTCCACATACCCATTCACCCCTCACACAAAAAATACCTCAGGTTCACTGTTCAGGGGCAGCACTACCAGTTCAAAGTCCTTCCCTTCGGCGTGACAACAGCACCCAGAGTTTTCACAAAGTGCCTAGCTACTGTGGCTGCACATCTACGGAGGCAGCACATACACGTCTACCCTTACCTGGACGACTGGCTTGTTCAAGCAAAGTCAGCCCAGCAATGTGCCAGCCACATGTCCCGCACCATTCACCTCCTTCACAGTCTGGGGTTCTCACTAAATTACCCAAAATCACATCTCCAACCCGCACACGTACAACAGTACCTAGGTGCGACCATAGACACTCTGGCGGCCACAGCTCAGCCAAATTTAGTGAGAATCAACAGCATGCAAATGCTGATTTCCAAGTTCAAACCACAACACTCCCTTCCCGCGCGAGTGTTCATGCAGTTGATAGGCATGATGGCCTCCTGCATTTTCATAGTCCCACACGCGAGACTACATATGCGCCCGCTTCAGGAGTGCTTAGCACGTCAATGGAATCAGGCTCACGGACAACTAAAAGACCTAGTGTTCGTGAGCGGTCGGGCATACAACTCTCTGCATTGGTGGAATCCACAAAACCTTTGCAAGGGCCGACCGTTCCAAGAGCCTGTTCCACAGATAATACTGACAGCGGACGCGTCTCTCCAGGGATGGGGAGCTCATGTACTCAACTACACAGTGCAGGGACTATGGACAACACAACAAAAGAAGATGCACATCAACCTTCTAGAACTGATGGCAATCTTCCTGGCTATGAAAGCATTCAAAGTACACTTGTGCAAAAAAGTCGTGTTGATCCGGACGGACAACATGACCGCCATGTACTACATACAGAAGCAGGGAGGAACACACTCTCCACAGTTGTCTCATCTGGCTCAGAGCATGTGGAAGTGGGCCATTCAGAGGAACATGTTCCTCATGGCGGAACACCTCCCCGGCAAGGACAACCAGATGGCGGATCTGCTCAGCAGACACAGCCACCAGATGCACGAGTGGGAGTTACACCCATCAGTACTCCAACCGTACTTCCAGCAATGGGGTCATCCAGAGATAGACCTATTTGCCACAAGCGAAAGCGCAAAATGCCAAAGCTTTGCCGCCAGGTTCCCACATCCACAGTCGCAGGGCAATGCGATATGGATGAACTGGTCCGGCAGATTTGCGTACGCTTTTCCCCCAGCACCGTTGATACCGCTGGTGGCTCGCAAACTCAGACAACACTCACTGACACTCGTCCTGGTTGCTCCAACGTGGGCACGCCAGCCATGGTACACCACTTTTCTCGAACTTTCCGTGGTGCCGCATCAAAGGCTGCGGATCAAACCCGCGCATTTGACGCAGAACCATGGAGAGATTCAGCACCCAGATCCGCAACAGCTGAACCTGGCAATCTGGCTCCTGAAGTCCTAGAGTTTGGCTACCTAAACCTGCCACCTGACTGTATGGACATCCTTAAGGAAGCTAGAAGACCCACTACCAGAGCTTGCTATGCAGCCAAATGGAAAAGGTTCGTCATCTATTGCAATAATAATGACATTAACCCGCTAGACGCATCCATCCAAAACATAATTTGTTACCTCTTACACCTATACCGATGCAATCTGGCGTACACCTCGATACGTGTCCATTTGACCGCAATATCAGCCTATCTCCAGAACAGGCAGCACCTCTCTTTATTCAGAGTGCCTGCCATCAAAGCATTCTTGGAAGGACTCAAACGAGTAATTCCTCCAAGCCACCCACCGGCTCCGATGTGGAACCTCAACTTGGTCCTCACACGCCTGATGGGTCCACCCTTTGAACCTCTACACTCATGCGAGATTCAATTCCTTACCTGGAAAGTAGCTTTCCTAGTAGCGATCACTTCTTTAAGAAGAGTTAGTGAACTCCAGGCACTAACCGTTCAAGAGCCATTTATACAGGTTCACGCCAACAGGGTCGTACTACGTACCAACCCCAAATTCATGCCCAAGGTGATATCGCAGTTCCACATAAATCAAACTATTGAACTGCCTGTTTTCTTTCAAAACCCACAAACTGTCGCAGAAAGAGCACTCCATACACTAGATGTGAAGAGAGCCCTCATGTACTATATCGACAGGACTAAGATCTTTAGGAAGACTAAACAACTTTTCGTTGCCTTTGCCCCACACCACAAAGGTAACGCTATCTCCAAAGCAGGTATAGCCAGATGGATCGTTAAATGTATTCAAATTTGCTATCAAAAGGCTAAACGTACATTAAAGATTCCCCCACGAGCCCACTCAACACGTAAGTTAGGGGCCTCCATGGCTTTCCTGGGAAACATCCCTTTGCATGATATATGTAGAGCAGCCACCTGGTCCACTACACACACATTTACCAAACACTATTGTGTAGATGTGCAATCAAAACAGCAGGCAGCTGTAGGACAGGCTGTTCTCAAAACTCTTTTTCAGACCGCTGCAGCTGGCACTGGTAGCTGCCGCTAATAGGAGGTACTGCTATGTATTCTATGCACAGATATGAATTCAGCAGCCCACATGCCTCGAACTGAATATGCTACTTACCAGTATGCATCTGTTCTTGGCATGTAGGGCTGCTGACATTCATATCGCCCTCCCTCCTCCCCGGCGCCTGTAGCAGCTGCAGCTCTCAGAATTACTGTAAGCATGGTCATCACTTTCTGTATCTACTCAATCACTGCCACAATGGCGAAAAACAATCTGAGGATGGAGAGGATGCCCATGCGCACTGTAGTCCAGGGGAGGAGTCACCTATCCCAGGATACTTCGAAGACTCTTCCAGGACAACAACGTGCAAACATCCGGACCCAACACTAGGCGGCGATCTATGCACAGATATGAATGTCAGCAGCCCTACATGCCAAGAACAGATGCATACTGGTAAGTAGCATATTAATTTCTCTACATAGGAACCTATTGACTGTTTTTCTCTGAAATGTTTTCAGCGTGGAGTTGATTTGTATGGAAACCTGAAAAAATAACATTTGTGCAAAACTTATTTTACTTGCCTTTTCTCTAGGAAATGTCCCAGTGTGATGTCTAGGCATATCACACTGACTAGAAAAAGTAATCTAAAGTAATTTCAATACCTTGACTTTACTGTATTTCAAACCACTGCATTTGAGCTTGCATTCATTTGTAAACACTGCATAATACTTAGAAAAGCTTTTATTTCACTTACCTGTGCCAGGCTTGGCTTGGTTCTAAAAATAAAATAACTAATATTTTTATACAAACAAAATTGGTCTGAGTTCAGTCTTTGAGTGTGACATCATTTTCTGATTGAGTGTGTACAACAAATGGTTAACACTACGTTAGCCTTACTGTTCACCCACACTACCACAAATAGAGTATCTCTACTCTCTACTATTATTGCTGCCTACCTTTGGGGATCCACTGGACTGTGCACACTATAACTCATTTTGGTATAGTATATACATTGCCCGCTTCCTACAGACTGTTTAACAAATTCCTGTTTAAAGAGGAATTGAAGACAGTCACCATGACACTTACCTCACGCTCTTTTGAAAAAGACCTTGAAGTTGCCCACAATCCTCCAGGGAGACACATACTACCGAATAGTGGTTTACCACTCTTTTTAGATCTTGTTATGTTATGTTATGTTAAATTAAATTTATTAAGCGCACGTACGCCCGTAGGCTTCATGGCGCTGTGGAAGACTAGCAAAACATAACATGTGACAGAAAAAAAGAAAATTTAACTAAGGATAAGCTTGCTTAAAGAGCCAAGTCTTAAAAGCCTGTCTAAAGGCTAACAGATCTTCGTGGAGTCTTAGTGGCAGTGGCAAGGAGTTCCACAGGGAGGAAGCTAGGAAGTGGAAAGATCCTCCTCCCTGACGTTGTTTCCTGATCCGGGGCACGACTAACAAATTCTTTTGGCCAGAACGGAGAGCACGGGAGGGAGTGTAACTGACCAGCAGGCAGCTAATGAATCCAGGGCCCTTACCTTGTAGAGCCCTGAAGATAATGCATCCCGCTTTAAATGCTGCTCTCTGCGCTACAGGCAGCCAGTGGAGACTGGCCAGTCCAGGTCTAATAGACTGCCACTTAGGAATTTTACAGATCAACCTGGCCGCTTGGTTCTGAACCAGTTGGAGTCTCTTGAGCTGCCCCGCCGGTAGGCCCAGATATAAACTATTGGAATAATCCAAACGGGACAGCACAAGAGCAATGATGACCTGAATCAGAGCAGGGTGGGTTAAAAGGTGGGCGATCTTCTTAATCTTGCAAAGTTGGAAGAAACTTGCAGATACCACAGTCCCTACCTGGCTTTTGAGCGAAAGATCTTCATTAAAAGTGATACCTAAGCTCTTAACTGTTTGGGATTTAGCTGGAGGATCTCCCATTTCTGGAGGCCAGAAGTGTGGTCCCCAATGCAGTTCACTCTTCCCAGGCAAAATCAGTTCAGTTTTGCCTGGGTTGAGTTTCAGATGATTTAGGCCCATCCATCTCTGAATGTGAACCATGACCTCCCGAAATTCGGTGGCAGCGCCAGGGGAGTCCAGACAGAAGATCAGTTGCAGATCATCTGCATAGTTAAAAATTAAGGCGCTAAACTTTTTTAATGAAAATAACAAGGGTCGTAAGTACAAATTAAACAAAAGTGGGGACAGGGATGAGCCTTGGGGGACTCCTGTGAGAAAGTGGCTCTGTATATACTGTTCCCTAATAGGTACAGGGTGTACAGAGTCCACAGTCCCCCAGAGGCTGATAGAGGTCAAAGTTAGGTATGACCTTACTCTCAGAAGTGGTAGCTTGGTCGAGCAGTAAGGCAGTACCAGAGGACAGTGTAAAGCATTTATTGTACACACTCAGTCAGCAAATGGTTTCACACACTCAATAACTGAACTCTAGGCCAATGATTTGTATATATAAAATATATGCTTGTTTTATTTTTAGAACCACAAGGGGATAAAAATATACTTTCTCAGAATGAGAGGTTGAATATAAATACTTTTGTTTCAAGCAATAAATTTGTAAAACAGTCACAGTTGGTTGCAATAAACAATCCTATTTCCTAAACATAACAATGCATTGAGCTCAATGGTAAATTCAGGTTATTTGTAATAAATCACTTTTCAGATTACTTTTGGAATTCCAGGTCTGGATCCTAGAACCAGCCTGGGGTCAGTATTCAGAATCAAGTGAGGAAAGTCGACTTAATAACTGTAAGGATTTTTAGATAATAATTAGCTATTTCAAAAGTTAGCACTTAGAAAATATTTCACAGAAAACATTCAATGGATCTCTATGGCAAGAAATTCAAATTGCAGGTAGAGTACTTTATCGTTACTTTAGTAATCCAGGACTGGGTGCCTAGACCCAGGACTGGGGTCCTTATCAAAAGCAGGTAAGTAATTTCGTTTGCAGAAATGGTACGATTTTAAAAGAATATTTCAAATTTGCAAAAGTAGACACTTAGAAGAAATTTCACAGAAAAGCAGACAATGGTTTCCTATGGGAGAAAAATGAGTTAGAAGTAAGTATAGTTGTGAACACTTTTCAGAGTCAGGGCTGGGCACCAAGATCCAGCACTGGGAGCTCACCTAGGAGCAGGTGAGTAAATTCGTTTTTGTCACTTGGCTGATTTTTGGTGAATTTTTGCAGTTTTGAAAAGTTCACACTTAGAAGATTTTTGAAGAAAAAGCCAGTCAATGTTACCCTATGAGGAAAATGAAGTTAGCGGTTTAAGGGTAAGTACTCGACTGGTAATGTTGAAATTCCGGGCATGGACTCAGGGGTCCCCCAGTGTCAGGTAAGCACAGTTGGTTCACCCTCAGCGGTTTCAGGACGGCCGGGTGCAGAGAGAGTTGGGCCCAATGTTATCCTATGAGGGATAGGGGGGCCTTGGTTGGTGGCTGCTGTCTGGCAAGCCACGCGGCTGTGGGAGCTGGGCTCCTGGTCACTTACTCAGGGCAAGTGGGGAAGTAGGTTAGAGTAGAGAGGGCACTGCCAGGGCCACTCGGGCGGCTGGGTGCAGGGTGCTTTTGAGCCTTAGGGCGCTCAATGGAAATCAATGGGAATGTTCCGGTTTGGAAAGAGGCTGCAGGCTCGGGGACGAGGATGTTTCAGGTGCCACCACCACTTCGAGAGGTAAGTTGGGTAGTTGTAGGTTAGGTGGGTACCCCGGGATTGGGCACAGGGGGTCGCCGGGCGCCGGGTGCAGGGGTGCCTTTTGACGTCGGGAATCTTACCCTCTGGTTGATCGCGGCTGGGGTGGCACTTGGTTCTGAGGCTGCAGGCTTCTTCCGGGATGTCGAGGGGGGTCCTTGGGTGCCGGACTCGGGGTCACAGTCGCCGTGGGGTCGTCCTCAGGGTCTTTGTCCACTCCGGCACTGGCCAGGCTTGGCTGGTGCAGACTGTGTTGGGTCCGCGGTCCCGGGCTGGTGCCAGGGATAGCAAGTAGGTTTCTTGAGTAGAGCCTCTACTCGTGGGAGTCCCAGGGGCTTAGAGCTAAAGGGTAGCCAGGTCCTCCGGGGTTGGTGAGGTTGCTGGCCACGTGGGATGCCGCGCTGGTGCAGGTTCGAGAGTCGACAGGCCGGTAGGGCTGGGGCCAAAGCAGTTGGTGTCTTCTTCTCTTTTTAGCAGCTGCAGGGCAGGTCTTTGTTCTTCTTGCTCTTCTTGTCGTTTTTCTATCTGGAATCTGGGGAAGGAAGGTTCAGGGGGCCCCTAAATACTAGATTTAGGGGCGTTACAGGTAGGTGAAGGCCAGGGACCAATGGGTCCTTGTCCTGGGGTGGGTACACCCCCTATCCTGCCTCTCTCCTGTGGGAGGGGGGCAGTAGCCTAATCCTGATAGGGTAGGGCCTCCCATCTTCAAGATGGCGAGAGCCCGGAGATGTGCTTCACCTCGCCTCCCCCACCTGAGGGGTGGGGTGGGCAGGCTGGCACATCCCCTGTCCTTGTATGGGGTTTCCGGCCAAGCTTCCCGCCAGAGTGGGGGGTTGCAGTGGCCTGGGGAAACTCCAACTGGCGGCATGCCTTTGAAGCTTCCCTTTGCTCATCCTGGGGGAGGAGATTTCTCACCTCACCCAGGATGTGCATTGTTGCAGGCCCGGGAGAGCAGGGGCTCTCCCACCCAGGGGTCCAGCAACGTGTCTGCTGTGTGGCAGCCTGGGCAGCCTCAGAGCAGACGTGGATTGCAAGTTAGCTGTAAGGGGGCATCTTCTAAGATGCCCTCTGGGGTGCTTAGTACATTAAATCCCACACTGGCATCAGTGTGGGTTCAATGTGCTGAGAAGTTTGATACCAAACTTCCCAGGCTTCAGTGTTGCCAGTATGGTGCTGTGGAGCTCGTGTTTGACAAGCTCTCAGCACCATGTATCCTTAATGACAGCACTGCACTTACAGTGCCCAGGAATGGACCCGGGTACTGTAGGGGCACAGGGCTCCTGCTCCTGTGCCCACACCATAGGCGTAATGCACCCAGCTAGAGGGGTGGCTGGCATATGCCTTGGCAGTGTAGGTGATGGGCATGGTACACAGTGATGTGTGCCATGTCGACTCTTTGTTTTGTCCTGCACCCAGACACTCAGCCTGCAAGGGCAGTGTGTGTGTGTAAGGGTACAGGGCCTCTGAGGGTGGCACAATGAGTGCTGCAGCCCTTAGAGGCCTTCCCTGGTCACAAGGCCCTGGGTACCTAGGGTACCATTTACTAGGGGCTGACATGTGGCTAGGGTTTGCCAATTTGGAGTTTGTGTGGTTTAAGGAAGGAACATAGGCCCTGGGCACCTGATTGGCAGGAACCCAGGGTACACTCAATCGAAGTACATTCAGCAATTTAGCAAAAAGTGGGGGCATACCATGCAAGAAAGATGGCACTTTCTCACACAACCCCCCCCCAAACGAAAGGTGATGAGACTAACCTTGTCCTATGGAGTCTTCATTGTCTAAGTGGAAGAACCTGGAAAGTCCATCTGCATTGGCATGGGCAGTCCCTGGTCTGTGTTCCACTTCAAAGTCCATTCCCTGTAGGGAGATGGACCACCTCAGTAGTTTTGGATTTTCCCCTTTCATCTGCATTAGCCATCTGAGAGGTCTGTGGTCAGTTTGAACTAGGAAGTGAGTGCCAAACAAGTATGGCCTCAGCTTTTTCAGGGACCAAACCACAGCAAAGGCCTCCCTCTCAATGGCACTCCAACGCTGCTCTCTAGGGAGTAGTCTTCTGCTTATAAAAGCAACAGGTTGGTCTTGGCCTTCATCATTGGTCTGGGATAGGACCGCTCCTATCCCTAGCTCAGAGGCATCAGTCTGCACTATGAACTGCTTGGCATAATCTGGAGCTTTTAGAATTGGTGCTGAGCACATTGCTTCTTTTAGGGTGTCAAAAGCCTTTTGACAACTAACTGTCCAGTTAACTTTCTTGGGCATTTTCTTGGAGGTGAGTTCTGTGAGGGGGGTCACAATGGACCCATACCCCTTCACAAACCTCCTGTAGTACCCAGTCAAGCCAAGGAATGCCCTGACTTGGGTCTGGGTTGTTGGAGCTATCCAGTCCATGATGGCCTGGATTTTGGGTTGTAAGGGCTGTACCTGGCCTCCACCTACAAGGTGGCCCAAGTACACCACAGTGCCCTGCCCTATCTGGCATTTGGATGCCTTGATAGTGAGACCTGCACTCTGCAGAGCCTCTAAAACCTTCCCAAGGTGGATCAGGTGATCCTGCCAGGTGGAGCTAAAGACAGCAATATCATCAAGATAAGCTGCACTAAAGGACTCCAACCCAGCCAGGACATGGTTCACCAACCTCTGGAAGGTGGCAGGGGCATTCTTTAACCCAAAGGGCATCACAGTAAACTGATAATGCCCATCAGGGGTGGAGAATGCTGTCTTTTCTTTTGCTCCTGGGGCCATGCCAATCTGCCAGTACCCTGCAGTTAAGTCAAAGGTACTGAGAAATTTGGCAGCCCCCAATTTGTCTATCAGTTCATCTGCTCTTGGGATAGGGTGAGCATCTGTCTTGGTGACAGAGTTGAGCCCTCTATAGTCCACACAGAACCTCATCTCTCTCTTTTCACCCTGTTGATGAGGTTTGGGGACCAGAACCACTGGGCTAGCCCAGGGGCTCTCTGAAGGCTCAATGACCCCTAACTCCAGCATCTTGCTGACCTCAGCTTTGATGCTTTCCTTGACTTGATCTGACTGTCGATAGATTTTGTTCTTGACAGGTGCACTGTCACCAGTGTCCACATCATGGGTACACCAGCTTGTCAGACCAGGGGTCAGGGAAAAGAGGCTAGCATATTGTTGCAAGACTTGCTTGCAGTCAGTCTGCTGTTGGGCAGAGAGGGTGTCTGAGAAAATCACACCATCTACTGACCCATCTTTTGGGCTGTAGGATAGGAGGTCAGGGAGTGGCTCACTCTCTGCTTCCTGTTCTTCATCAGTCACCATCAGCATGGTGATGTCAGCCCTATCATTGTAGAGTTTAAGGCGGTTCACATGGATGACCCTTTTGGGTGTCCTGCTAGTGCCCAGGTCAACTAGATAGGTGACCTCACTCTTTCTCTCTAGGATAGGGTAAGGGCCACTCCATTTGTCTTGGAGAGCCCTTGGTGCCACTGGCTCCAAAACCCACACCTGTTGCCCTGGTTGAAATTCAACCAGTGCAGCTTTTTGGTCATACCAGTGCTTCTGGAGCTCCTGGCTGGCCTCAAGGTTCTTGGATGCTTTTTCCATATACTCAGCCATTCTGGACCTTAGGCCAAGCACATAGTCCACTATGTCCTGTTTGGGTTCTTGAAGAGGCCTCTCCCAGCCCTCCTTTACAAGACACAGTGGTCCCCTTACAGGATGACCAAACAGAAGTTCAAAGGGTGAGAAACCTACTCCCTTCTGTGGCACTTCCCTGTAGGCGAAAAGCAAGCATGGTAATAGGACATCCCACCTCCTTTTGAGTTTCTCAGGGAGTCCCATGATCATACCTTTCAATGTCTTGTTGAACCTCTCAACAAGGCCATTGGTTTGTGGGTGGTAGGGTGTAGTAAACTTGTACTGCACTCCACACTCTTTCCACATGTGTGTTAGGTAAGCAGACATGAAGTTGGAACCTCTGTCTGAAACCACCTCCTTAGGAAAACCCACCCTGGTGAAGACACCCAGGAGGGCCTTGGCTACTGCAGGAGCTGTAGTAGTCCTAAGTGGAATTGCTTCAGGGTACCTAGTAGCATGATCCACTACTACTAGAATGAATTTGTTCCCTGAGGCTGTGGGAGGTTCGAGTGGACCCACAATGTCCACGCCTACCCTTTCAAAGGGGACCCCCACCACTGGTAGTGGAATGAGGGGGGCCTTTGGGTGGCCACCTGTCTTGCCACTGGCCTGACAGGTAACACAGGAGCTGACAAACTCCTTCACCTTTTGGTGCATCTGGGGCCAGTAAAAGTGACTCACTAACCTTTCCCAAGTTTTGGATTGCCCCAGATGTCCAGCTAGGGGGATGTCATGAGCCAAAGTTAGGAGGAACTCCCTGTACTTCTGTGGCACTACCACCCTCCTGGTGGCTCCAGGAGTGGGGTCTCTTGCCTCAGCATACAGTAATCCCTCTTCCCAATAAGCTCTGTGGGTACCACTGACATCTCCCCTGGCTTCTGAAGCAGCTTGTTGTCTCAGGCTTTCAAGAGTGGGACAGTCTCGCTGACCCTGGCACAGCTCTTCCCTAGAGGGTCCCCCTGGGCCCAAGAGTTCAACCTGGTAAGGGTCAAGCTCCATGGACTCAGTTCCCTCAGAGGTATCTACATCCTCTCCAGGGGGAGAGGGGTTCTGAGTGTTGGGCTGTACAGAAGCTGGTCCCCCAGTCTTCTTGTCCTTCCTCTTGGTTGGTTGGGCCATTATTCCAGGCTCCAAACCTACTTTTTCACCCTTCCTCTTGCTCTGTGCTCTGGTTTGCACACACACCAATTCAGGGATGCCCAGCATGGCTGCATGGGCCTTTAACTCAACCTCAGCCCAGGCTGAGGTTTCCAGATCATTTCCAAGCAGACATGCAGCTGGCAACTTTGGAGAGACCACTACCTGTTTCAGGCCAGTAACCCCCCCCCAGCCTAATGTTACCATGGCCATGGGATGACTAGTGGTGACACTGTCAGCGTTGGTGACTGGGTAAGACTTCCCAATCAAGTATTGCTCAGGGGAAACCAGTGTGTCTTTCACCATAGTGACACTGGCACCTGTATCCCTCAGAGCTTCTACCCTAGTTCCATTCACCCAGGGGTACTGTAAGTATTTCTTCAAGTTGGGGGGCCACACAGCCACAGTGGCAAACTCCACTTCTCCCAAGGAGACTAAACTTGCTTCAGTGTGTTCCCAGATTTGCTCAGGGTACACCTCTGATCCCATTTGTATACTTGCTGCCCCAGGAGTGGCTGTACTGGGTGCCTTAGGGGCTTTGTTTTGGGGGCAAGATACAGTTAGGTGTCCCTGCTTCTTACAGGTATTACAAAAGGCCTTTAAGGGATCAAAGTTCTTCCCCCTATATGGTTGGGGCACATAGGGAGTAGTTTGGGTCCCACCCACCTGAACAGGTTTTTGGGGCCCTTTGGAAGACTCAGACTTTTTATCTTGGGGATTCTCACCACCTTTCCCCTGGGGAGGTTTTGTGACCACCTTCTTTTGGTCACCCCCAGTGGTTGTCTTGGTCACCCTAGTCTTGACCCAGTGGTCCGCCTTCTTTCCCAATTCTTGGGGAGAAATTAGACCTAGGTCTACCAAATGCTGATGCAACTTTTCATTTGTGCAGTTACTCAAAATATGTTCCTTCATGAATAAATTGTACAATCCAGTAAAATCCTGCACACCATGTCCAGCTAACCAACCATCCAGTGTCTTCACTGAGAAATCTACAAAATCAATCCAGGACTGGGTCTGGGTTTTGTGAGCCCCCCTGAACCTAATTCTATACTCCTCAGTGGTGAATCCAAATCCCTCAATCAGAGCTTTCTTCATGAGGTCATAGGATCCTGCTTCTGGCCCAGAGAGGGTCAGAAGCCTGTCCCTGCAGTTACCAAAGAACAGTTCCCACAGGAGTGCCCCCCAGAGAGGTTTCTTTACTTTCCTGATATCACAAGCCCTCTCAAAGGCTGTGAACCATTTGGTGATATCATCACCTTCCTCAAATTTAGGGACAATCCCTTTGGGGATTTTAAGGTCAGAAGTTTCCTCCCTATCCTTGTTTTTATTATTGCTGCCACCATTGATGGGTGCTAAACCCATCTCTCTCCTTTCCTTTTCTAGAGCCAGCAGCCTGGACTCTAGATCTATTCTTTTGGCCAGCCTCACAAGGCTGTCCTCTTCACTGGGGGGTCCCCCAGTGTTGTCTCTGGGACCAGAGCCACCTGTGTGGTCTCTAGGTGCCCAGATGCTATGTCTTGAGTTGGAGGGTATGGGTGCCATCTCCTCCCTAGGGAATAGTATGGGGAGGTTGCTGTCCTCCTCCCCTGTTTCCATTTCCTCATCTGACTGGCCATCACCATGTTCAGATGGGTGGTCTTTAGCATACTCAGCCAGGAGCTCCTGGAGCCCTTGTTTGGATGGATGCTGACCCATTTGTAAATTTTTGAGTTTACATAAGGACCTCAATTCCTTGAAAGACAAGTGTAAGTAAGGTGTGAGGTCGAGCTCCTCCACCAGGTCCATGTTATTATTATCACTAATAGCTGGGTTTGTTTGAGACATTCTAACCTGACAGTTCTAACCCTCTACCCTGACTATAGTGACTTTTATTTTTCTAAAATTCTAATGGGACTTAAGCAAGGCCCTAGCAAGACTTTTAGTAATTTTGGAAAAACCAATCAGAATTCTAAAGGCAATTTTTAAGAGTTCTGTCGTGTGATCAGATGGTAACCAAGTAGTCCAACAAATGCAAGTTTGTATCCCACCGCTGATCCACCAATGTGAGAAAGTGGCTCTGTATATACTGTTCCCTAATAGGTACAGGGTGTACAGAGTCCACAGTCCCCCAGAGGCTGATAGAGGTCAAAGTTAGGTATGACCTTACTCTCAGAAGTGGTAGCTTGGTCGAGCAGTAAGGCAGTACCAGAGGACAGTGTAAAGCATTTATTGTACACACTCAGTCAGCAAATGGTTTCACACACTCAATAACTGAACTCTAGGCCAATGATTTGTATATATAAAATATATGCTTGTTTTATTTTTAGAACCACAAGGGGATAAAAATATACTTTCTCAGAATGAGAGGTTGAATATAAATACTTTTGTTTCAAGCAATAAATTTGTAAAACAGTCACAGTTGGTTGCAATAAACAATCCTATTTCCTAAACATAACAATGCATTGAGCTCAATGGTAAATTCAGGTTATTTGTAATAAATCACTTTTCAGATTACTTTTGGAATTCCAGGTCTGGATCCTAGAACCAGCCTGGGGTCAGTATTCAGAATCAAGTGAGGAAAGTCGACTTAATAACTGTAAGGATTTTTAGATAATAATTAGCTATTTCAAAAGTTAGCACTTAGAAAATATTTCACAGAAAACATTCAATGGATCTCTATGGCAAGAAATTCAAATTGCAGGTAGAGTACTTTATCGTTACTTTAGTAATCCAGGACTGGGTGCCTAGACCCAGGACTGGGGTCCTTATCAAAAGCAGGTAAGTAATTTCGTTTGCAGAAATGGTACGATTTTAAAAGAATATTTCAAATTTGCAAAAGTAGACACTTAGAAGAAATTTCACAGAAAAGCAGACAATGGTTTCCTATGGGAGAAAAATGAGTTAGAAGTAAGTATAGTTGTGAACACTTTTCAGAGTCAGGGCTGGGCACCAAGATCCAGCACTGGGAGCTCACCTAGGAGCAGGTGAGTAAATTCGTTTTTGTCACTTGGCTGATTTTTGGTGAATTTTTGCAGTTTTGAAAAGTTCACACTTAGAAGATTTTTGAAGAAAAAGCCAGTCAATGTTACCCTATGAGGAAAATGAAGTTAGCGGTTTAAGGGTACGTACTCGACTGGTAATGTTGAAATTCCGGGCATGGACTCAGGGGTCCCCCAGTGTCAGGTAAGCACAGTTGGTTCACCCTCAGCGGTTTCAGGACGGCCGGGTGCAGAGAGAGTTGGGCCCAATGTTATCCTATGAGGGATAGGGGGGCCTTGGTTGGTGGCTGCTGTCTGGCAAGCCACGCGGCTGTGGGAGCTGGGCTCCTGGTCACTTACTCAGGGCAAGTGGGGAAGTAGGTTAGAGTAGAGAGGGCACTGCCAGGGCCACTCGGGCGGCTGGGTGCAGGGTGCTTTTGAGCCTTAGGGCGCTCAATGGAAATCAATGGGAATGTTCCGGTTTGGAAAGAGGCTGCAGGCTCGGGGACGAGGATGTTTCAGGTGCCACCACCGCTTCGAGAGGTAAGTTGGGTAGTTGTAGGTTAGGTGGGTACCCCGGGATTGGGCACAGGGGGTCGCCGGGCGCCGGGTGCAGGGGTGCCTTTTGACGTCGGGAATCTTACCCTCTGGTTGATCGCGGCTGGGGTGGCA
The DNA here is from genome assembly GCF_964204655.1 of Triturus cristatus. Taxonomy (NCBI): domain Eukaryota; kingdom Metazoa; phylum Chordata; class Amphibia; order Caudata; family Salamandridae; genus Triturus; species Triturus cristatus. Next base: position 431,768,013 of record NC_140593.1, read on the forward strand.
CTTGGTTCTGAGGCTGCAGGCTTCTTCCGGGATGTCGAGGGGGGTCCTTGAGTGCCGGACTCGGGGTCACAGTCGCCGTGGGGTCGTCCTCAGGGTCTTTGTCCACTCCGGCACTGGCCAGGCTTGGCTGGTGCAGAGTGTGTTGGGTCCGCGGTCCCGGGCTGGTGCCAGGGATAGCAAGTAGGTTTCTTGAGTAGAGCCTCTACTCGTGGGAGTCCCAGGGGCTTAGAGCTAAAGGGTAGCCAGGTCCTCCGGGGTTGGTGAGGTTGCTGGCCACGTGGGATGCCGCGCTGGTGCAGGTTCGAGAGTCGACAGGCCGGTAGGGCTGGGGCCAAAGCAGTTGGTGTCTTCTTCTCTTTTTAGCAGCTGCAGGGCAGGTCTTTGTTCTTCTTGCTCTTCTTGTCGTTTTTCTATCTGGAATCTGGGGAAGGAAGGTTCAGGGGGCCCCTAAATACTAGATTTAGGGGCGTTACAGGTAGGTGAAGGCCAGGGACCAATGGGTCCTTGTCCTGGGGTGGGTACACCCCCTATCCTGCCTCTCTCCTGTGGGAGGGGGGCAGTAGCCTAATCCTGATAGGGTAGGGCCTCCCATCTTCAAGATGGCGAGAGCCCGGAGATGTGCTTCACCTCGCCTCCCCCACCTGAGGGGTGGGGTGGGCAGGCTGGCACATCCCCTGTCCTTGTATGGGGTTTCCGGCCAAGCTTCCCGCCAGAGTGGGGGGTTGCAGTGGCCTGGGGAAACTCCAACTGGCGGCATGCCTTTGAAGCTTCCCTTTGCTCATCCTGGGGGAGGAGATTTCTCACCTCACCCAGGATGTGCATTGTTGCAGGCCCGGGAGAGCAGGGGCTCTCCCACCCAGGGGTCCAGCAACGTGTCTGCTGTGTGGCAGCCTGGGCAGCCTCAGAGCAGACGTGGATTGCAAGTTAGCTGTAAGGGGGCATCTTCTAAGATGCCCTCTGGGGTGCTTAGTACATTAAATCCCACACTGGCATCAGTGTGGGTTCAATGTGCTGAGAAGTTTGATACCAAACTTCCCAGGCTTCAGTGTTGCCAGTATGGTGCTGTGGAGCTCGTGTTTGACAAGCTCTCAGCACCATGTATCCTTAATGACAGCACTGCACTTACAGTGCCCAGGAATGGACCCGGGTACTGTAGGGGCACAGGGCTCCTGCTCCTGTGCCCACACCATAGGCGTAATGCACCCAGCTAGAGGGGTGGCTGGCATATGCCTTGGCAGTGTAGGTGATGGGCATGGTACACAGTGATGTGTGCCATGTCGACTCTTTGTTTTGTCCTGCACCCAGACACTCAGCCTGCAAGGGCAGTGTGTGTGTGTAAGGGTACAGGGCCTCTGAGGGTGGCACAATGAGTGCTGCAGCCCTTAGAGGCCTTCCCTGGTCACAAGGCCCTGGGTACCTAGGGTACCATTTACTAGGGGCTGACATGTGGCTAGGGTTTGCCAATTTGGAGTTTGTGTGGTTTAAGGAAGGAACATAGGCCCTGGGCACCTGATTGGCAGGAACCCAGGGTACACTCAATCGAAGTACATTCAGCAATTTAGCAAAAAGTGGGGGCATACCATGCAAGAAAGATGGCACTTTCTCACAACTCCACATTCATTTTTGATTTTGGGCGCTGTAAAAGTTCCCAATCTCACTGCCTGGGTACGCTCCGAGATAAATGACTTCAGCCATCTAAGTGCCGAGCCTCTCAGGCCAGCCTGTTCGACACGGTCGACCAAGATGGTGTGGTCGACCGTGTCGAATGCGGCCGATAGGTCGAGAAGTACCAATGCTTGGTGAATGTCCCTATCTGCATTGCTTCTTAGTACATTCTGGACCGCCAGTGTCACCATCTCGGTTGAATGCCCTGGTCGAAACCCAGCTTGGTTATGCTCCAGATATCCAGTGGTTTCAACGAAGCTAGAAAGACAGCTAGCAACGTGTGCCTCCAGGATTTTTGATAGGAATGGCAGCAGGGATATCGGGCGGTAATTAGATGGATCGTGAGGATCAAGACTGGGTTTTTTGATCAGGGGAATCAATAGAGCATGCTTAAATCCTGCCGGTACCTTTCCCTGGTTAAGTGAGTCGTTAAGCAGAGAGAGGATCCCGTGAGGGATAGAGTGCCCAATCTCTGTAAAAATGTGGGGTGGGCAGATGTCATCGGGTGATCCAGACTTAACCCGTGCCAGGAGAGTTGAAAAAGTTTTAGCATCTATAGCAGGAAGGGTGTCTAATGTAGTGGGGTTATTAAAAATATCATCTAAAGGAGACGATTTAGGAGAGCTAGCAATGTTGCGTTTTATATTTACAATTTTCTCTCTGAAAAAATCATTCAGAGAGTCACACAACTTCTGGGTAGGGGCTATTGATGGGGCTGTCCTATCATCGTCACAGAGTTCGTTGACTATGTTAAAAATATCTTTAGTTTTATTTGAGGAACTTGTTATCTTGTTAACTAAAGTCATCACTGTTGTCAATTCCCAGCCTGCATGGGTTTCCCTTTCTCAGATGGCATTTTTTGGGGCACAACAATGTTCCCCTAATAAGAATTTCAACACCACGTGCGAATTCATTTTACCTATAAGATTGTCATTAGACAATAAAGATTTGAAAAATGGCTAATACGGTTGTGTCTCCCTTCCCTTCCTGTGCATTACATTCTCTCCTTTAAGAAGTGACTTTTAGGTTTTCGTAATTCAAGCTGCTAACTTTTCTTACTTTTGATCTAAAATAGGGGTGCGTTATTTAATTTCTGCTCTTTTATAAATTAGCTGAATCATGACACATCCATGTATTTGCATGATTGTTTCTAAGCAGAATGTGTGGTAATGTTTTTGTTGAAGTTATTTGGGTTTCACCAGTTGTGGTGAAGGTTACTTTCTTAATGTACTTTTCATGTTTGAGTAGTGTGTAAGGTCAACTTCTCTCTAGCGACATTAACTGGAAAAACCAACTTAAGACAGAAGGGTTTGCTGATTGTCAGTATATCATGCAACCATGTTCATGCATAGAACAGATTCCTGTACTCCAACTAGAAAGAAAGAAAAACCTTTGTTGCATAATGATGATATCTGTAGCATAAGTAAGGAATAAGAGTCACACTGCTGTGATACGAACACCGACAGCAATAACAGACTGCAAAGATTTTACAAAACTGTACAAACATTCTTAACTTAAATCTGTCTCAATGTCCATTTCAAAAGAAGTAGTAGTTTATCAAATACCACACTGACAAGAGCTAAAATCTTGAAATAAATCTGATTTTTCTTTTACTTACTCTCAAATGTAAAGTAATGATACATACTTCTTACTCAACCTTTGTATGGAGGCATCTGTGCCTGGGACTTAAGAAAACTAAAAGATTTTCTTTTTAATTAAGTGGTTCAAGGGTTGCGTATGAGCGCATGGAATTGTTCTTTCTTGTAATCTATTATTGGTAAGGTTCAACTTTTTATAATGTAACATTTATTGAAATAACTTGGTTAGTTTTGTTAGTCCTGCTGTAACCTGCTTTGTTAAATATGTATTTTTTTCATGTAGGCGTCAAGGTTGCGTGAAGAGTCTCATAACATGGGAAGCATTCATATGTCGGAAATTTGTACGGAATTAAAAAATTTGAGATCTTTAGTTCGGGTATGCGAAATTCAGGCAACCTTACGAGAGCAAAGGTAAGAGCTATTGAAATGGATATAACTCAAGACAAAGGATGAATTTGTGTAATTCTGTAAGAATTTAATATCGGCACCAGTTATTTTTGCAGTAAAACACTAGTGAGAGAAAAATGAGACTAAACAAAGTTGTATATTTTATTCACACTTAGACGATCGCAGTTATGGGACTGCTAAACACTAAATAAAAACATAAAGGGTAGCAATTAATTTGCTGTCTGTGAACTACATGTCTACAAAGCATTGGCAATTACCATCAACCAGCTGTGCTAACTTCTTCTCTGGGCTAGTAATCCTGGTACTGCCATTAAACATTAGTCTTGAGATCACTCTGTCTAACTTAATGTTTGACTAATCCTTGCTCCGGTCTTTCTGCTTCCCTTGGGCTGGCACGTGTAGCAAAAAAATATATCAAATGCTGGTTCTTTGTCAGCAGACAGTTGACATTTAACGTCCTGGGATGCATTTTTGATGACATTCAGTGTCTTTGTTCAGTCTTTATTCCAATTCTCCTGGCTCACAGTCTTCAGCAAGGGCAAGAGGGCACCAGGTACTCTTATTCTCATAGCACCTATGTGGCTGAGAAGGTGTTTGCTCACTGATCTTTAACTGTCATTGACTGCTGATGGTTTTGGCGAGGCATTTGGCTCTTTGTCTAAACAGTTTGGGCAACTGTTCCACTAAAATCTGCGGTCCTAGTACCTGACTGCCTGTATCTCAGTAATTTGGAGACTCTCTTTGAATGTACACAAATCAAGCTTTGAGCTTGCATTTTGTCACCATTAAAACTTAACTTGACGAATGCAAACGCCTTTGCTTGAACTTAAATTTGTTGGAGACCTTACTGTACATGCTGCACCTAACTAAAGGAGGTCTCAAATATATTTGGTTAGATTGTTCTTTCTAGCAATCTCTTGTTGAAGATTTTACAGGTCACCTTTTTGTTTGGTTTTTTTTTTTGCAAAGAATTGAAGGGACTTCATAAATGACATTATTTGGGCATTTCCTCCATTGCATCATCAGTGATGCCAGGAGAGTTGAACACAGTGTGAAGCCAGCTCATAGCCGCCACATCTGAGCTGATTCTTAGGTTCTTAAATACACTTTCGGAAGACATTCTTCCTCCTTGGCTTAAAATCCCCACAGCAGTCACGGGCAAGTCCAGGTTCTCAGTCGCTGTATTGGTCCTCCTTCAGACACAATGGGTCTCAACCTCAGCGGTGGCCATTGACCATCTGATCTAAGCACATCCCAGTCGAGGAGTGAGAGTCCACCCTAGGCCTCCACATACCAACAAATTTGGCTTAATCTCAGGACATGGAGGAATCGGGATTGCAATCTTGCCACACTTTGTATTTCGCCCTTAGTCCTTCCACCCTCACACGTCTGTGGCAGTCATTACCCAATCTGCAAGTCTTGTCTACTGCCTTTATCCAGTTACTCAGAAAAGGGGGAGTCACCTTTAGCCAGTATACACATCTCCCTCCTGGTCAGTAAAATCAAATAAAAAAAGTAATATTTTCTGACCAAGATCTGTACAGATCATACTGAGCATCAGTTCCAAATAGAATCAGAATAGGGCTCGCTGTTATATAGGTGCCCACAATCATTAAGACCGCATTACTTGTGCCATCCCTTAAGCTTAGTAGCCCGGGGGTAGGAGACAAACGTGTATGTCATTGGCCTTTTCCTCTCCACCCTGCATCAATGGGTGACGCCTGTCATGTTTGCCAGCATTCTTAAAGTCAAGTAAGTTCTATGGAGCTTAAAAATTTGATGTTTTCCTAAGGGGAGCTGATTTAACTATAGAATAAGGGAGACACAGCAGATTTGGCCAGATATTCGGTTGTTCCTCTACTGGCATCTATTCTCCCCATGAATGATCAAGAATATTACATTTCTCCACATCTGCCTTGACTAGCTCCTAGTACCACATGGATACTTCCTTCCTTAGTGGCTTGATTTCTTGAAGTGTGTCCTTAAAGTCCCTACTTGTCCATTCTGCCCTGACCTCCCAAGTGGTCAACTGCCAGAATTTATACCAAGAGATGGTACCTTTGATTTCCTTCCTTAAGGCCACCCAAGAAATTATATCGGGACCAGCACAAAGCTGCCGTCAGTGCTTTATACCGGCATTAATCAATGGGGTTCTCTTCCAGGGGATCCTCATCAATAGTCATAAGCACTGAATATTCCCGCCCATGTGCGGGGACCCCGGAAATAATAAAATTATATATGTAAAAACATACATATATACAGCTCTGTATATGTATAAACATATATCATTTTTTCCAAGCAAATGCAGCTCCCATAAAAGGCTAGGCAATGTAAATATACACATCCAATAACACACATAACAATACACCTAAATCTTTTTTTTTGTTTTTTTTTGTTTTTTTTTTTTAATGAGGTAAACACTCATGAGAAAGCAAAAAATAAAGAGAACAAACTGTGGAAAAACACAGATGTACAACACATTGCCAGCCTGCAGGCTGCATTGCAATATAATACCATAGAGACTAAAAAGCCCTGTACAGGTAAAAACTGGCACCGTGCCTTTAAGGCAGCCCTGACTTCCATATCCCATCATGCCTCAGGGGTGACAGTTAGGTCAGTTGTTCTTTCCGGCTCCTTCAGTCAGGACCCTGGAATTCAGCTCTCTTCTTTTTTGACTCTTTAGTCAAGAATTATTACAACTTTAAGATTTTTTGGACTTCTTCTTATAACATCTGTGAGGAAGTTAGTATCCTGTGTTTTTCTGACTGATTTTTTGCTGTTTTGTCAGAAAAATGCCTTCTTTATTTGTTCCATGTCCATCTTGTGGAAAAAAGAAGGCTGCTTCAGACACACATGAGGTGTGTATTATCTGTCTGCCGGACTCTCACTCTCCAGCAACATGCCATCATTGTGAAGACCTTTCCAAAAGGACTTTAAAGGAGAGGGAGAGGATTAGGCTGTATGGCCTAGCAGAACGGTCGACGTCGAAGCAGTTGGTCCCTGTTTGCTCCCCATCGACGTCGGGCTCGGCGTCGAAGACTCCAGCGGCAGGATCGTCGCGGAGAGGTGAGGAGTCAAGGGGAAGTCATGCTGCAAAGAGAAAATCGTCGTCGACTTTAGATTCAGCGTCGAAGCGGATGCGTTCGACGTCGACGGCGTCTAAAAGCTCGGCGTCGAGGACTCGGCGCCACAGTTCAACGTCGAAAAAGCATCTGTCGACGTCAAGAGAAGATCGATCGACGTCTGCACAGAGATATCGTTCGTCGTCGAAAGAAAGACATCGTTCGACGTCGAGGTCGGCGAGACATCATTCGACGTCGCGAGAAGTACGTAGGCGATCTCCACCACAGTCGACGTCGAGACCAAGATCGCCATCAAGATCGCCGTCGAGGAAACATCGTTCGACGGCGAAGAGGCTTTCGACGTCGTCGGAGCATTCGACGTCGAGACAGAAGTCTCCGTCAGGAGTGACGTCGAGGCAGACGCCTCCGTCAGGGCCGACGTCGAGGCAGGAGCCTCCGTCGACGTCGAGGCAGAGGCCTCCGTCTGAGTTGACGTCGAGGCAGAGGCCTCCGTCGGAGTCGACGTCGAGGCAGGTGCCTCAGTCCTCACAGGTCTCCAAAGCTTTGGTGAGGTACATGAAGCCTCCGTCGAAGATAATCTCGACGTCGAGACAAGAAGCTCGGAGCCTCGAAGATTCGAGTCAAAGATCTCCGGTGATAGGCCTATCACCGTCGAGGCAGCCCTCTGTTGAGGGTACGCAGGAGGTGTCACATGTTCGCCTCACGATTCGACCAGTCTCAAGGCGAAAATCTCCTCATAGACTGATATATACAACTCCTGAGTCACCGCGTCTCATATCTATCTCGCCTTCAGGATCAGAGGGCTCAGGTTCAAGATCCGAATCACCAGAGCTTGTGCATCAATCTCCAATACCTGCAAGAGAAAGTTCGCAGGAGGAGGACAATGCGGTACCTCAAAGTCCCGTAAGGGAGATGCCTCAGGACCCTGCTATGCCAGACGCAATAAAGGCATCGCTAACAAGAATAAGGGGCGTGGTATTCCCAGCGACACCGATCAGACCAAGATCTCGAGCAAGAGAATCCCGAAGTCACTCTCGAGCACCAAGAAGGCGATCTAGGTCTCCCTCCCGCAGAAGAGAGTCGACCAGATCAGAGAAAAGGCGCCGTAGAACCCCTTCTACCTCCCCTTCTTCCAGATCATCCAAAAGGGATTATTCACCGACACTCTCGGAGACGCCACCCTCTCGGGTATCTCCGGTAGATGATATTTCTACATTTCAGGAAGTGTTGTGTAGAGGAGCTACAAAATTAAATATCCCTATGCCGGTTCAGGAGACCACTTCATCCATAATCTTTGAAACTCTTCATGAACGCACAGTGTCACGCCCGTTATTGCCATTAGTCCCCGGTTTGTTACAACCGGTAATGGATATCTTTCTCACACCAGCAACCACCAAAACGGCGCCGGCGAGAATTCTAAAAAAGTACCGTCCAGCTCCGGAGGATCCTTTATTCCTTAAATCAGATCCTCCACCGGACTCTGTCATCACCGCCGCTGCCAGGAAGACACATGCAGTGGCTGGGTCTTCAAAGGTACCACCAGATAAGGACAGTAAGACACAAGACTCCTGGGGGAGGAAAGTTTGCGGCTCAGCATCCTCAAGCTTAAAGGTGGCGAGTGCCTCGGCGCTTCTGGGGCGCTATGATAGGTCATTATGGGACTCTCTGCAGAGGTTCATTGACAAAGTTCCATCAGAGGACAGACGGGACTTTGAAGAGATTTTGCATGAGGGGAGTCTGGTTTCTAACCAGATCATAAGTGCAGCGGCGGACGGGGCAACACTGGCAGCGCATGAATATGCACATGGAGTCACAGCCAGAAGATCATCCTGGCTTAGATTGACGGCCCTGAAACCGGAAGCACAGGCAAGAATTTTAAATCTGCCTTTCTCCGGTAGTTCTCTTTTTGGGTCCCATGCAGACGAAGAAATGGCCCGTATGAAGGCAGAGCTGGAGACCATGAAAGCTGTCGGGCTTGAAAAGAGAAAAGAGTTTCGACGCCGCAAGGGAAATGACAGGCGCAGTTACCAACAGAGGGTTCAAACCCCTCATTGGCAAAAAAACCAGGACCAGCAAGGTCAAAAGAAACAGCAATACCAGTCCCGCAAGCCATCCAGGGGACGGGGTAACAACAGGCAGTCTAATGCTGGAAACAAAGCTCCGGGGAAGCAATGAGAAGCCGCTTCCTCCGATGCTGTCCACCGCTCCGGTGGGAGGAAGTGTTGCACATCATCTTCCAGAGTGGCAGTCCATCACAAAGGACAAGTGGGTACTGAATATACTGCGTCATGGGTACTCGCTTCGTTTCAGAAGTCACCCCCCATCGATTCCTCCTGTCAATTCATCCCAGCATCTAAAGCAGCTCAGAGAAGAGGTAGCGACGCTTCTACTCAAATCTGCAATAGAGAAAGTGCCCTTAAACCAAAGAGGAAAGGGAGTTTACTCCAGATACTTTCTCATCCAAAAGAGGAGTGTGAAGGTAGAGTTCAGACCCATTTTAGACCTACGGATACTGAACAAACACATAAGAAAGGAAAAATTTTGCATGCTGGCGCTCCACCAAATATATCCTCTTCTCCGGATGGGCGATTGGATGTGTTCATTGGACCTTCAGGATGCATATTTCCATATTCCCATCCTAAGGAATCATCGAAAATTTCTCAGGTTTGTGGTAGGCAACTCTCACTATCAGTTCAAAGTCCTCCCATTTGGCCTGAAGTCAGCTCCTCGAGTATTCACAAAATGCGTGGCAGTAGTAGCGGCTGCTCTGAGGCGCGCAGGAGTCTTCGTCTATCCCTACCTAGACGACTGGCTAATAAAGGGCTCATCACCACAGAATGTGCGGTCACAGCTGTCGCTATGCCTGAACTTATGTTGCAAGTTGGGTCTCAGAGTGAATGCCAAAAAGTCCAATTTTACACCAACGCAGAGGATCCACTACCTGGGCGCAACTATAGACTCCGTAGTAGGAAAAGTGTTTCCTTCGGAGGAAAGACAGTCATCCATTATGCTAAAAGGCAGGCAGATTATAACCAACAATCTGTCGTCGGCAAGGCAAATCTCTTCTCTGCTAGGAGCCATGGCATCCTGCATCTTCCTAGTGCCCAATGCCAGGCTAAGGATGCGTCCTCTTCAGCAAGATCTCGAGGACAAATGGGATCAAAGGAACTCCCTGTGGGAAGAAAAGGTTTGCCTCTCCTCTGCAGCCAAACAGTCAGTCAAGTGGTGGCTGAAGCCAAGGAATCTACAAGTGGGGATCCCCTTCCATCAAGAGCCCCCAACTCAGACCTTAATCACCGACGCTTCCCTTCAGGGATGGGGTGCGCATTTTGGGACTCTGCAAACTCAGGGACAGTGGTCCAGCAGCGAGCAGTTGTACCACATCAACATGCTGGAGCTCAGGGCAGTCCACCTAGCCCTCAAAGCGTTCCTGCCTGCGATCACGACGAGTACCATTCTAGTGCAGACGGACAATACCACCACAATGTACTACCTGAACAAGCAGGGGGGTACTCGATCCAGAACGCTCTCGCTGGAAGCTCAGTCCCTGTGGCACTGGATCCTAGCAAGGAACATCTCATTGAAAGCGGTGCACCTACCAGGAGAACTCAACGTGCAAGCAGACTTACTCAGTCGGCATTTTCAAGAGCCAGAGGACTGGGTAATCAACGACGAAGTGTTAGAAGACATCTTCGGGGAATGGGGGCGTCCGCAAGTGGACCTCTTCGCGGACGAGCAAAACACAAAATGCCGAGGCTTCGCCTCAAGATACCATCGACCAGGATCCCTAGGGAATGCCCTTTTGATCAATTGGTCAATGACATTTGTGTACGCTTTTCCGCCTCTCCCACTAATCCCCAAGGTGGTGACCAAGTTGCAGAATTCATCTGCCAAGATGATCCTCATAGCACCGGACTGGCCGAGGCAGTGGTGGTACACGGATCTCCTACACATGTCGATCCGACCCCACAAGCGGCTGCCGTGCAGGCCGGACTTGTTATCCAAGATGCAGGGGAAGATTTACCATCCCAGCCTTCCCTCGCTGAGCTTAACAGCATGGCTCCTGAAGTCCTCCAGTATGGCCATCTGAACCTCCCTCAAGAGTGTATGTCCATACTGAAGGAAGCCAGGAGGCCTTCGACAAGACACTCCTACTTCTGTAAGTGGAAAAGATTTTATATATGGTGTGCTCAGCATCATTATGATCCCACTAAATGCCAGGAGGATGTAATTTTGCCCTATCTTCTACATTTAGCGAGGGCAGGGTTGAAATTGTCATCCATAAAGGTTCACCTAGCAGCCATAACAGCATACAGGCGTTCGCCTTCACAGCAGTCATTTTTTAAAGTGCAGGTAGTGAAGGATTTCTTGCAAGGGCTCAAGAAAGTCTATCCCCCTGTTAGACCTCCCTCTCCTTCCTGGGAGCTAAACTTGGTTCTGTCGAAGCTCATGGGTTCTCCTTTTGAGCCTATTCATAAGGCTACCCTACAGCACCTCACATGGAAGACAGCATTTTTAATAGCCATCACTTCAGCACGGAGGGTCAGTGAGATACAGGCCCTCTGTTCTAAAAAGCCCTACACTATTTTTCATCTAAATAGGGTGGTGATGAGAACTCATCCTTCGTTCCTACCCAAGGTGGTATCGGAGTTTCATGTAAACCAAGCCATCTCCTTACCAACCTTTTTTCCCAACCCCTCCTCTCCGGCAGAGAGGGCGTTGCATTCTCTAGATGTCAAAAGGGTCCTAAAATTCTACCTAGATAGGACTAAGAATGTCAGGAAATCTGATCAATTGTTTGTGAACTATGGGGTTGTCCGTATGGGCTTTGCTGCATCCAAACGTTCCATTGCTAGGTGGATTGTTTCAAGTATTACATTGGCCTACCAACTGGCTCAGAAACCATTGGGGGCGCGCCCTAAAGCGCATTCGACAAGAGGAAAAGCGGCTACCGCGGCTTTTCTCAATAATGTCCCACTCTCCGAGATCTGCAAGGCAGCCACTTGGAGATCTGTCCACACTTTTACCAGGCATTATTGTCTGGATTCGGACACCAGAGCAGACACTCAAGTAGGACAAGCCTCCTTGAGGAATCTGTTCCATGCATAATCATTTTCATGATTCTCTTTCTCCATGGGTGATACAACCTTAGTTTCATTTGCCTGCAGGTGGAAGGGGAGCTTGCTACTCTATTCAGTGCTTATGACTATTGATGAGGATCCCCTGGAAGAGAAGGGTAAGTTACTTACCTGTAATCCTAGTTCTCTTCCAGGGGTATCCTCATCAGTCATAAGCAACCCACCCACCTCCCCAAGCAAATGAGAAGAAGTGTATTATTCATTATGGAAAGGATATATCTTTGTGTTTAGGACTACGGTCCCGCAAAGAACAACTGACCTAACTGTCACCCCTGAGGCATGATGGGATATGGAAGTCAGGGCTGCCTTAAAGGCATGGTGCCAGTTTTTACCTGTACAGGGCTTTTTAGTCTCTATGGTATTATATTGCAATGCAGCCTGCAGGCTGGCAATGTGTTGTACATCTGTGTTTTTCCACAGTTTGTTCTCTTTATTTTTTGCTTTCTCATGAGTGTTTACCTCATTAAAAAAAAAAAAAAAAAAAAAAGATTTAGGTGTATTGTTATACCTTTATTTATATATATATATATATATATATATATATATATATATATATATATATATATATATATATATATATATATATATATATATATATATATATATATGTGTGTGTGTGTGTGTGTGTGTTATTGGATGTGTATATTTACATTGCCTAGCCTTTTATGGGAGCTGCATTTGCTTGGAAAAAATGATATATGTTTATACATATACAGAGCTGTATATATGTATGTTTTTACATATATAATTTTATTATTTCCGGGGTCCCCGCACATGGGCGGGAATATTCAGTGCTTATGACTTTGATGAGGATACCCCTGGAAGAGAACTAGGATTACAGGTAAGTAACTTACCCTACTCCGCTTATCCTTTAAAAAAGGAAGCGTGCCAGTGGACGTCCAGATAGGGGCAAACTCTGAATAGTAATGTATGCATAGGATTTTCCTGACCCAATAGCACACCTCCAAGAAAGCTCTTAATACCTTCAACCGCGCCTTCTAGAAATATCTGGGATCCCCAAACTTATAGAGGAACCCCCCTCAGCCCCATCGGATTCAACATTGCTGCATAGAATCATTACGAAGCTTTCTCTGTATACACTATACCAAAGTAAGGCATAGAGTGCTCAGAATCCAGTGGATTCCCAGAGGCTAAAGTAGATAAAACTAATGCTCTCTTTTATGGTAGTGTGGGTAAGCAATTAGGCTTATCCGAGGGCTGTGTTATTAAGCATTTGTTGTAAACACATAGGTAATAAATGATTACACACACTCGGTGTCTAAATCCAAGACAATTGTTTGTAAAAACATTACTTCTCTTCCAGGGGATCCTCATCAATAGTCATAAGCACTGAATATTCCCGCCCATGTGCGGGGACCCCGGAAATAATAAAATCATATATGTAAAAAACATACATATATACAGCTCTGTATATGTATAAACATATATTATTTTTTCCCAAGCAAATGCAGCCCCTAAAAAAGAAGGCTAGGCAATGTATAAATACACATCCAATAATACATATAGGTATAATAAAACACCTAAATCTTTTTTTTTTTTTTTTTTTTAAATAAGGTAAACACTCATGAGAATGCAAAAAAGAGAAAACTGTGGGAAACACAGATCTACAACACATTGCTAGCCTGCAGGCTGCATTGCAATACAATACCATAGAGACTGAAAAGCCCTGTATAGGTAAAAACTGGCACCGTGCCTTTAAGGCAGCCCTGGCTTCCATATCCCATCATGCCTCAGGGGTGACAGTTAGGTCAGTTGTTCTTTCCGGCTCCTTCAGTCAGGACCCTGGAATTCAGCTCTCTTCTTTTTGACTTTTTAGGCAAGAATTATTTGCATTATAGTAATTTTTTGGACTTCCTCTTATTAATATCTGGGAAGAAGTCAGTATCCTGTATTTTTCTGACTGATTTTCTGCTATTTTTGTCAGAAATATGCCTTCTTTATTTATTCCATGTCCATCTTGTGGAAAAAAGAAGGCCTCTTCAGACACACATGACGTGTGTATTGTCTGCCTGCCGGATTCTCACTCTCCAGCAACATGTCATCATTGTAAAGACCTTTCTAAAAGGACTTTAAAGGAGAGAGAGAGGATTAGACTCTACGGCTTATCAGAACGGTCGATGTCGAGGCAGCTGGTCCCTGTTTGCTCCCCATCGGCGTCGGGCTCGGCGTCGAAGACTCCAGCGGCGGGATCGTCGCTGAGAGGTGAGGAGTCCAGGGTTAGTCATGCTGCGAAAAGAAAATCGTCGTCGACTTTAGATACAGCGACGAAGCGGATGCGTTCGTCGTCGACGACTTCGACGTCTAAGAGATCGGCGTCGAAGGATCGGCGTCACAGGTCGACGTCTAAAAGGCATCTTCCGACGTCAAGAGAAGATCGCTCGACGTCGACACACAGACATCATTCGACGGCGAGGACGGTGAGAGATCAGTCGACGTCACAAGAGGTTCGTAGGCGTTCGACTCCGAAGTCGACATCGAGACCAAGATCGCCGTCAAGACCAAGTTCGCCGTCGAGGAAAGATCGATCGTCGGCGAAGAGAATGGCGACGTCGAGGCAGGAGCCTTCGTCGGAGTCGACGTCGAGGCAGGTGCCTCCGTCGGAGTCGACGTCGAGGCAGGTGCCTCCGTCCTCGCAGGTCTCCAAGGCTTTGGAGAAGTCCATAACGTCGAGGCGAGATTCCCCGTCGGGGTCTAGACCTCCGTTCAGACCAAGTCCTCCGTCGACGACTAGGTTCTCGACTTCGAGGCAAGAAAAATCTCCATTGATCCTCGAGGAGTCAAGTCCCAGGTCTCCGGTGATAGGCCTATCGCCGTCGAGGCGGCCCTCTGCAGAGGGTTCTCAGGAGGTGTCGCATGTTCGCCTTACGATCCGGCCAGTCTCAAGGCGCAAATCCCCTCATAGACTGGTATATACAACTTCGGAACATGATTCACCACGTCTTATATCTATCTCGCCTTCAGGATCAGAGGGTTCGAGTTCAAGGTCCGAGTCACCGGAAATTGTGAATCAATCTCCAGTGCCTGCAAGAGAAAATAGTCCGCTGGAAGAGGGACATGCTGTACCTCAAAGTCCCGCAAGAGAGATACCTCAGGACTCGGCTATGTCTTACGCAGTTAAGGCCTCACTAACAAGGTTAAGAGACATGGACTTCCCAGCGAGACCGGTCAGATCACGTTCTCGGGGAAGAGAATCTCGACGTCGCTCTCGAACACCAAGGAGGCGATCTAGATCCTCCTCCCACAGGAGAGAGTCGACCAGATCGGAGAGAAGGCGCTGTAGGACCCCTTCCTCCTCCCCGTCATCTAGATCATCCAGAAGGGATTATTCGCCGACACTATCGGAGACACCACCCTCCAGGGTATCTCCGGTGGATGATATCTCTACTTTTCAGGAAGTGTTGTGTAGAGGAGCTACAAAATTAAATATCCCTATGCCGGTTCAGGAGATCACCTCCTCCATAATCTTTGAAACTCTTCATGAACGAGCAGTGTCACGCCCACTGTTGCCGTTAGTCCCTGGTTTGCTACAACCAGTAATGGATATTTTTCTCACGCCAGCGACCACCAAATCTGCACCGGCGCGGATTCTAAAAAAGTACCGTCCGGCTCCGGAAGATCCTCTGTTCCTAAGATCAGATCATCCACCGGATTCTGTCATCACCGCTGCTGCCAGAAAGACGCATGCAGTAGCGGGGTCTTCAACGGTGCCCCCAGATAAAGACAGTAAGACGCAAGACTCTTGGGGGAGGAGAGTTTGCGGTTCGGCATTTTCTATCTTAAAGGTGGCCAGCGCCTCAGCGCTTCTGGGGCGCTATGATAGATCATTGTGGGACTCTCTCCAGAGGTTCATTGAAAAAGTTCCATCAGAGGATAGACGGGACTTTGAAGACATTTTGCACGAGGGAAGTCTGGTTTCTAACCAGGTCATAAGTGCAGCGGCAAATGGGGCAACACTAGCAGTGCATTCTTGTGCCCATGGAATCACAGCCAGAAGATCATCTTGGCTCAGATTGACGGCCTTGAAGCCGGAAGCGCAGGCGAGAATACTAAATCTGCCTTTCTCGGGCAGTTCACTTTTTGGGTCTCATGCAGACGAAGAAATGGCCCGTATGAAAGCAGAACTGGAGACCATGAAAGCCATCGGGCTTGAAAAGAGGAAAGAGTTTCGACGCCGCAGGGGAAATGACAGGCGTAACTACCAGCAGAAGGTTCAAACCCCTCAGTGGCAGAAGAACCAGGACCAGCAAGGTCAAAAGAAACAGCAGTACCAGTCCTGCAGACTATCCAGGGGACGTGGTAACAACAGGCAGTCAAACGCTGGAAACAAGGCTCCAGGGAAGCAATCAGGAACCGCTTCCTCCGATGCTGTCCACCGCTCCGGTGGGAGGAAGTGTTGCGCATCATCTTCCAGAGTGGCAATCCATCACAAAGGACAAGTGGGTTCTGAATATACTGCGGCATGGGTACTCGCTTCGTTTCCGAAGCCACCCTCCATCGATTCCTCCTGTTCATTCGGCCCAGCATCTAACGCAGCTCAGAGAAGAGGTGGCGACTCTTCTGCTCAAATCTGCAATAGAAAAAGTACCCAAAAACCAAAGAGGAAAGGGAGTTTACTCCAGATACTTTCTGATTCAAAAAAGGAGTGCGAAGTTAGAGTTCAGACCCATTTTGGACCTACGGATACTGAACAAACACATAAAGGAAAAATTTTGCATGCTGGCGCTCCACCAAATATATCCTCTTCTCCGGTTGGGCGATTGGATGTGTTCGCTGGATCTTCAGGACGCATATTTCCATATTCCCATCCAACGGAATCATCGAAAATTTCTCAGGTTTGCGGTGGGGAACTCTCACTATCAGTTCAAGGTTCTTCCATTTGGCCTGAAGTCAGCTCCACGAGTATTCACAAAATGCGTGGCAGTAGTAGCGGCTGCTCTGAGGCGGGCAGGAGTCTTCGTCTATCCCTACCTAGACGACTGGCTAATAAAGGGTCCATCGCCTCCGAGTGTTCGATCGCAGCTGTCGCTTTGCCTGAGCTTATGTCGCAAGTTGGGTCTCAGAGTGAATGCCAAAAAGTCAAATTTTTCACCAACACAGAGGATCCACTACCTGGGTGCAACTATAGACTCCGTAGTAGGAAAAGTGTTTCCTTCGGAGGAAAGACAGTCATCCATTATCCTCAAAGGCAGGCAGATTCTATCCAACAATCTGTCGTCGGCAAGACAAATCTCATCTCTGCTAGGGGCCATGGCATCCTGCATTTTCCTAGTGCCCATTCCAGGCTAAGGATGCGTCCTCTCCAGCAAGATCTCGAGGACAAATGGGATCAAAGGAACTCCCTGTGGGAAGAAAGTTTGCCTTTCCTCAGCGGCCAGGCAGTCAGTCAAGTGGTGGCTGAAGCCACTGAATCTACAAATGGGGATCCCCTTCCATCAAGAACCCCCAACTCAGACCTTAATCACCGACGCATCCCTTCAAGGCTGGGGTGCGCATTTCGGGTCTCTGCAAACTCAGGGACGGTGGTCCAGCAGCGAGCAGTTGTACCACATCAACATGCTGGAGCTCAGGGCAGTCCACCTAGCCCTCAAAGCGTTCCTGCCTGCGATCACGACAAGTACCATTCTAGTACAGACGGACAATACCACCACAATGTACTACCTGAACAAGCAGGGGGGTACTCGATCCAGGACGCTCTCGCTGGAAGCTCCGTCCCTGTGGCACTGGATCCTAGCAAGGAACATCTCATTGAAAGCGGTGCACCTACCAGGAGAACTCAATGTGCAAGCGGACTTACTCAGTCGTCATTTTCAAGAACCAGAGGACTGGGTACTAAACAACGAGGTGTTAGAAGACATCTTCGTGGAATGGGGGCGTCCGCAAGTGGACCTCTTCGCGGACGAGCACAACACAAAATGCCGAGGCTTCGCCTCAAGATACCCTCGACCAGGATCCCTAGGGAATGCCCTTTTGATAAATTGGTCAATGACATTTGTGTACGCTTTTCCGCCTCTCCCACTAATCCCCAAGTTGGTGACCAAGCTGCAGAATTCATCTGCCAAGATGATCCTCATAGCACCGGACTGGCCGAGGCAGTGGTGGTACACGGATCTCCTGCACATGTCGATCCGCCCCCACAAACGGCTGCCGTGCAGGCCGGACTTGTTATCCAAGATGCAGGGGAAGATTTACCATCCCAGCCTTCCCTCGCTGAGCTTAACAGCATGGCTCCTGAAGTCCTCCAGTATGGACATCTGAACCTCCCTCAAGAGTGTATGTCCATACTTAAGGAAGCCAGGAGGCCTTCGACAAGACATTCCTACTTCTGTAAGTGGAAAAGATTTTACATATGGTGTGCTCAGCATCATTATAATCCAACAAAATGCCAGGAGGATGTAATTTTGCCCTATCTTCTTCATTTAGCGAGGGCAGGGTTGAAATTTTCATCCATAAAGGTTCACCTAGCAGCCATAACAGCATACAGGCGTTCACCTTCGCAGCAGTCATTTTTAGGTCTCGCCTGCGAACGCAGCGCGAAGCGCTGCTTTCGGCGAGATCTATTGTTGCTGACTTGCCTCGGAAGTGGGACAGGAGATGTGCACGCGCAGGCTTTTGGCGGATTTGAGTTGGTGTACGCGCTTACAGCCACGCGGTGTGCACATCTCCTGTCCCCCTTCCCTCGCAAGCCAGCTAGCAGTTTCACTTTCGTCCTCACCAGCCTCGTAATTTTTTAGGTCTCGCTCTCGCTGTGAACGCGCTTGCGCGTTGAGTGCCTTGTGAGTTAATTATAGGTCCGCAGCGTGGGGCGCCTGTCGGCATGCTGTGATAATGACCTTTGGTTTTTTAAAGCACGAAGGCTGTGTTTGCACTTTTTTTTTTTTTTTAAATAGGCGGACACGTGCAGAGAGACCACAACTGATAGAAGAACTTCCGGCAGCAAGGGGGACCAATAGTTAATTTCCCGTGATTTCGAAGATACCAAGTTTTGCCAAAGCGCAATAACAATGCTTCAAAATAAACTATTTTATGCACATCGCGTTACAGTTTTCAACCCGATAACTAAACAGTTGACAGGCTTATCTACCACCGCTTATCGCTGCTTAAAATCATCCCCCAGGGGCACAAAGAAAACAATATCCTGCGGAATACTGGGGGGGAGGCAGGGCTGACCCTGCTCCCTGAGGGCACAGTCCACAATGCCGCAGATCACAGGCAGTTATGGGGGAGGGACAAATGGTTGTAAGAAGGCTGAGGGACAATATGGCACGAAAAACGTTTGAGTTCCTACCCATACCAGGCGCACCCAACCCTCCCTCCCCAAGATGCCGCGGTACTCACTGGGATCTCTGCCATGGCCAGCATCAACTCTTCTTCCTCCATAGCTGCTCCCACGGGTGCAGGCGCTCACACGCCCCGGCAGCAGGGATTCCGTGGGCGGGGCTTGAGGCGGGGAGGAGCGGCCACGCGCCGGGACTCACGCGATTCTTGTGATGTGGCGGTTGGGGTCCAAGCGGCTGGAACGGTAGACAACGCGCACCCTCCCTACAATCCGCCACTTGCTGGGATGGGGGCGGAACCGCTGTACACTCACCCCCGGCCCGAGCGGTTGAAATCCCTGCCCGCAGTGCCGGATCCGCGGGAAAGCAGAGGGGGTCTACTGCATCACAGCCAACCCAACTGCACAGTTTGCTGACACAGGGAGGAGGTAGCCCAACTAATGCCCGCGTAGAGCAACAGCATCGACGGGCTGGTAGACGGTTGTTGACCGGGGCTAGTTTCAAAGTAGCTCCTGATGTGCACCTTTTAAGATTATTTTAATGGCAGGTCTATTGTCGAAGTGTGCCCAGGGTTTTACGTGGGGTGCGTCCTTCCGCTTCTCCGACCTAGCAGTAATTAACAAGCATTTGCCATGCAATAGGTCTCGCATTGACGCGAGTTTGGGCTATTGACATTGTAAATAACAATGCCTTTTCTTTTCGTTTTCTTTTTCAAAACAAAAATAAAAGGCACTGTTATTTAAAATGCCAATAGCTCAAACTCGTTTTTAGATGTCATTGAAGAGCTTTCTGCCAGGTAAGCCTGTACTGTGTTTTTGGGGAGATAGTAATATGCAGACGTGTTTTAGCGATTGGACGAATTTTAAGTCTGGTTAAAATGAAATAGCACACGTTTCATAACTTAGTATTACTTTGCACAGTTGCTGTAAAGAGTTGGTTTCCCAGGCTTTTTGCACGTTTAAATTGTTTAGCACTCGGTGAAGCTTGACAGAGTGGGCGGAAACTCGTTTTCGATCTGCTTTTCTCAAGCTGGGGACATAACAATAATTTAGTGAGCCACGTTTTGCAATCTTGCATTCATGCCAATAGCCGATAACACATGATTCTTGCAAAAATTGCTGTTTGGTCAAGCAGAATTCCAGACGTAGCTTTGCCTGAGATGTGGAGGTTGGACAAGAAACAATCATTTGCAATGCAATACGTCTCGCATTTACGCACGTTTATGCTATTGGCATTGTAAATGACACCGCCTTTTATTTATGTTTTAAAAACCAAAACATAAATAAAAGGCATTGTCATTTACAATGTCAATAGCTCAAACTTGCGTAAATGCGAGACCTATTGCATTGCAAATGCTTGTTTAAGTTGCAGGTGGTGAAGGATTTCTTGCAAGGTCTCAAGAAAGTCTATCCCCCTGTTAGACCTCCCTCCCTCTCCTTCCTGGGAGCTAAACTTGGTTCTGTCAAGGCTCATGGGTTCTCCTTTTGAGCCTATTCATAAGGCTACCCTACAGCACCTCACATGGAAGACAGCCTTTTTAATAGCCATCACTTCAGCACGGAGGGTCAGTGAGATACAGGCCCTCTGTTCTAAAGAACCCTACACTACGTTTCATCTCAATAGGGTAGTGATGAGGACTCACCCTTCATTCCTGCCTAAGGTGGTATCGGACTTTCATGTAAACCAAGCCATCTCCTTACCAACCTTTTTTCCCAACCCCTCCTCTCCAGCAGAGAGGGCGTTGCATTCTTTAGATGTCAAAAGGGTCCTAAAATTCTATCTAGATAGGACTAAGAATGTCAGGAAATCTGATCAACTGTTTGTGAACTACGGGGTTGTCCGTTTGGGCTTTGCATCCAAACGTTCCATTGCTAGGTGGATTGTTTCAAGTATTACATTGGCCTACCAACTAGCTCAGAAACCATTGGGGGCGCGCCCTAAAGCGCATTCTACAAAGGGAAAAGCGGCTACCGCTGCTTTTCTCAATAATGTTCCACTCTCCGAGATCTGCAAGGCAGCCACTTGGAGATCTGTCCACACCTTTACCAGACACTATTGTCTGGATTCGGACACCAGAGCAGACACTCAAGTAGGACAAGCCTCCTTGAGGAATCTGTTCCATACATAATCATTTTCATGATTTTCTTACTCCGTGTGTGGTACAATCTTTTTTTCATTTGCCTGCAGGTGGAAGGTGAGCTTGCTACTCTATTTAGTGCTTATGACTATTGATGAGGATCCCCTGGAAGAGAAGGGTAAGTTACTTACCTGTAATCCTAGTTCTCTTCCAGGGGTATCCTCATCAAAGTCATAAGCAACCCACCCACCTCCCCAGGCAAATGAGAAGAAGTGTATTATTCATTATGGAAAGGATATATCTTTGTGTTTAGGACTACGGTCCCGCAAAGAACTGACCTAACTGTCACCCCTGAGGCATGATGGGATATGGAAGCCAGGGCTGCCTTAAAGGCACGGTGCCAGTTTTTACCTATACAGGGCTTTTCAGTCTCTATGGTATTGTATTGCAATGCAGCCTGCAGGCTAGCAATGTGTTGTAGATCTGTGTTTCCGACAGTTTTCTCTTTTTTGCTTTCTCATGAGTGTTTACCTCATTAAAAAAAAAAAGAGATTTAGGTGTTTTATTATACCTATATGTATTATTGGATGTGTATTTATACATTGCCTAGCCTTCTTTTTTAGGGGCTGCATTTGCTTGGGAAAAAATAATATATGTTTATACATATACAGAGCTGTATATATGTATGTTTTTTACATATATGATTTTATTATTTCCGGGGTCCCCGCACATGGGCGGGAATATTCAGTGCTTATGACTTTGATGAGGCTACCCCTGGAAGAGAACTAGGATTACAGGTAAGTAACTTACCCTTTTTGTATATTTATTACTTGGAACCAAAGACACTTTGTTGCAGTAAAATATGGCTAGAATCCTCCCTAGCAATATGGAGTATTCTCAAAGGGGGGCTTGGTCATGGGGTGGGCATCTCCACTGGCTGGAGAGGCCCTGGTCAGCATATGAAAGGACAGGAAGCCTTTGAGGTTCAACGCCCTACAATGCTGTTCCTGCTTGGGGGGGGGGGGGGGGTTAGGTGTTAAGTGCCTCCACCCTGAGCTGGCTTTGTTTCTGACCCACAAGAGCAAAATGCTCCTACCTCAGGGAGTCAAACTGGTCCAGAGATGGCAGGCTGGTGCAGACCAGTCAGGCACACACTAGTGGTTTGGTAGGTTTTCAGGAGGCACTTCTGAGGTGCCCTCTGAGTGTTTGTGTTAATGAATCCAACACTGGCATCAGTGTAGGCACATTAATCTGATATGTTTGGTACGAAACATCTTTGGATTCGGTGAAGCCATGGAGCTGTGGAACTCGTAATGAGAAGCTCCCAGCCTATATACTCTGTATGGCTTTCCTCTGCACTTATATCTAAGAATGGACTTGGACACTATAGGGCCATATCTGCTCATGCAGTTATGCCCTCACAAGTGGTATAGTGCACCCTGCCTTAGGCCTGTACGGCCTGCGGGAGCGGGTGACTTACCTATGCCTCTTGCAGTGCTGGTATGCCTTTAGACTCTTTGGTCACAATGCCCTTAGTACTACTGATACCAGGGATTTGCATGTGGGCCAGAGGTGTGCAAGTTGTGGAAACAAAGGTACAGTTTTGGGAAAGAACACAGGCACTGGTAGTCTGAGTAACAGGAACAGAGTGCGTATTCAGTCAAAGATGCATTCAGTCAGGCAAAACGTGGGGGGAACCCATGCCAAAAGGAGTTCTTTTCTACACAATCTTTCCCTACTGAAGTTGTCTGAGCTTAAGAGCATTCTACAATTCCTGAATTGTAAGACAAGGCAAAGGAAGAAAACTACTTGAATGGCTACACCTCCCTTTTTCTAACTTTCTTCTTAATGTCTTGTAACTATCACTCTATAAAGCCCAGATGAAACTCCCTAGTCTCCGCTGTATCCTGGCTAGACAGTCAACTGCAGGAAACATCAAATGCCCAAGCTTAGCCTCCAGGTTTCTGCACCCATTGTCCATCGGCAATTCACTATGGATGAACTGGTCATGCAAATGTTTATAGGTCGTTCCACCTCTTCCACATGTGATCAAGACGAAACAGCAGTCATCCCTCACTATGGTTGCGTCCACATGGGCTAGACAACCCTTGTTCACAACCCTTCTAGAGTTGCCTGTATTCCCTCACGAGAAGATTTCCAACTGTTCAAATCTTCTCACTCAACACCAGGGCACAGTCAGACACCCCAACCCCAATCAGCTCCACCAAACGATTTGGCTCCTTAGGTCCTAGAGTTTGGCTATCTCAGTCTGTCTCCCCAAACACATTGATCCACTCAAGCCAGCAGTAGAAAACATTGTCTGCTTCCTGTTTCACTTGCAATACTCGTGTCTCGATAATACTTCCATTCATTTACATTTGGCTGAAGTGCCAACATAACTACAGAACAGGGAGCAATCTTCATTATTCAGAGTCCTGTCATTAAGGCCTTTATGGAGGGACTGAAAAAGTTCATCCCCACCAGGTTGCCGCCAGCCCTGTCCTGGAACCTCAACATAGTCCTCACAAGGCTCATGGGTCCTGTTTGAGCGCCTTCATAATTGATGTCTTCAAGTTTTCCCATGGAAGGTAGTGATTCTAGTCGCAGTCACTTTTCTCAGGCATGAGAGTGAGATTCAAGCTTTCACTCTAGAACTTTTTATCTGAAAGAGACCATTAGTTATAGATTAATGGAACGTCGCTGGAGAGCTGCCCCCTCAATTGATCACCTCAAGCTTCTCAGAATCTCCAGAAATGCGTACTTTAGGAAGATCGGAAAAACTAAAACAGTCTTCTTCAGGTCTCAACTAGACCTAGCCAAGAACTGCCCCAAAAAGCTATTCGATCTTATCAAAGCTCAGACCAAAAACCATCCTAGTCTCCCTAACACGATCCCACCTTCTCTTCCCAATTGTGATGAATTTGCCGCCTTCTTCGCGTCTAAGACGGAATCCATTAAATCAGACCTACGGAAAGACCTCTTAGCCATCTCAGACTTGAAAAAGAACCCATCTCTGCCCCTGGCTGAGGCTCAAGAAAATGACCTCCCAAAATGTAAACTAAAAAAAATGCAACTTGGTCCCACTTCAACACATACAGTGAAGATCACATATTAAAGACGTTAACCTCTCTGACACCCTTCAATCATTTCATCGACCCGCTCCCAGCTAATTACCTAAAAGACTTCATTCCCCTAGTTCTACCCCTCTGGACAAAGATCATTAATACGTCCCTTCTTCAAGGATCCACCCCAGACAGCCTGAAATCAGGTCAGGTCTCACCTATCCTTAAGAAACCTACAGCTGACCCCTCGGACCCAAACAACTATCGGCCGATTTCTAACATTCCAATGCTAGCCAAACTCCTGGAAAAATGCGTTAACTCACAGCTGAACAGCCACATTGTTCAATTCAACCTACTTAACCAGTTTCAATCAGGCTTCCGAGCAGATCATAGCGCTGAATCTGCCATGACACCTGTTCTGGACGACGCTCTAAAAATCCTAGACCAAAACGAAGCCTGTCTACTAATTCTACTCGACCTGTCTTCAGCCTTTGACACTGTCAAACACGCCAACCTGCTCAAACTCCTGAAACACAGAATGGGAATTTCTGGTTCTGTATTTAACTGGTTCACTTCTTTCCTACAAAATAGATCCCAAAGCTTCAAGGTCAACCAAACCCTGCCCAACCCAATGGCACTCACGTTAGGAGTTCCACAAGGCTCCTCCCTCTCTCCCACCCTTTTCAACCTCTTTATGGAACCACTTATCGATCTTCTCAGCCTCGCCAAAATTCACTTCCACATGTACGCTGTGTGAGAAAGTGGCTCTGTATATACTGTTCCCTAATAGGTACAGGGTGTACAGAGTCCACAGTCCCCCAGAGGCTGATAGAGGTCAAAGTTAGGTATGACCTTACTCTCAAAAGTGGTAGCTTGGTCGAGCAGTAAGGCAGTACCAGAGGACAGTGTAAAGCATTTATTGTACACACTCAGTCAGCAAATGGTTTCACACACTCAATAACTGAACTCTAGGCCAATGGTTTATATATATAAAATATATGCTTGTTTTATTTTTAGAACCACAAAGGGGGTAAAAATATACTTTCTCAGAATGAGAGGTTGAATATAAATACTTTTGTCTTAAGCAATACATTTGTGTAAACAGTCACAGTTGGTTGCAATAAACAATCCTATTTCCTAAACATAACAATGCATTGATCTCAATGGTAAATTCAGGTTATTTGTAATGAATTACTTTTCAGATTACTTTTGGGATTCCAGGTCTGGCTCCTGGATCCATCCTTGGGTCAGTATTCAGAATCAAGTGATGAAAGTCGACTTAATAACTGTAATGATTTTTAAATAATATTTAGCTATTTCAAAAGTTAGCACTTAAAAAATATTTCAAAGAAAACATTCAATGGATCTCTATGGCAAGAAATTCAAATTGCAGGTAGAGTACTTTATAGTTACTTTAGTAATCCAGGACTGGGTACCTAGACCCAGGACTGGGGTCCTTATCAAAAACAGGTAAGTAATTTCGTTTGCAGAAATGGTACGATTTTAAAAGAATATTTCAAATTTGCAAAAATAGACAGAAGAAATTTCACAGAAAAGCAGACAATGGTTTCCTATGGGAGAAAAATGAGTTAGAGGTAAGTATAGTTGTGAACACTTTTCAGGGTCAGGGCTGGGCACCAAGATCCAGCACTGGGAGCTCACCTAGGAGCAGGTGAGTAAATTCGTTTTTGTCACTTGGCTGATTTTTGGTGAATATTTGCAGTTTTGAAAAGTTCACACTTAGAAGATTTTTGAAGAAAAAGCCAGTCAATGTTACCCTATGAGGAAAATGAAGTTAGCGGTTTAAGGGTAAGTACTCGACTGGCAGAGTTGAAATTCCGGGCATGGACTCAGGGGTCCCCCAGTGTCAGGTAGGTACAGTTGGTTCACCCTCAGCGGTTTCAGGACGGCCGGGTGCAGAGAGAGTTAGGCCCAATGTTATCCTATGAGGGATAGGGGGGGCCTTGGTTGGTGGCTGCTGTCTGGCAAGCCACGCGGCTGTGGGAGCTGGGCTCCTGGTCACTTACTCAGGGCAAGTGGAGAAGTAGGTTAGTGTAGAGAGTGCGCTGCCAGGGCCACTCGGGCGGCTGGGTGCAGGGTGCTTTTGAGCCTTCGGGCGCTCAATGGAAATCAATGGGAATGTTCCGGTTTGGAAAAAGGCTGCAGGCTCGGGGACGAGGATGTTTCAGGTGCCACCACCACTTCGAGAGGTAAGTTGGGTAGTTGTAGGTTAGGTGGGTACCCCGGGATTGGGCACAGGGGGCCGCAGGGCGCCGGGTGCAGGGGTGCCTTTTGACGTCGGGAATCTTACCCTCTGGTTGATCGCGGTTGGGGTGGCACTCGGTTCTGAGGCTGCAGGCTTCTTCCGGGATGTCGAGGGGGGTCCTTGGGTGCCGGACTCGGGGTCACAGTCGCCGTGGGGTCGTCCTCAGGGTCTTTGTCCACTCCGGCACTGGCCAGGCGTGGCAGGTGCAGAGTGTGTTGGGTCCGCGGTTCCGGGCTACTGCCAGGGGTTAAAAAATAGGTTTCTTGAGTAGAGCCTCTACTCATGGGAGTCCCAGGGGCTTAGAGCCAAAAGGTAGCCAGGTCCTCCGGGGTTGGTGAGGTTGCTGGCCACGAGAGATGCCGCGCTGGCGCAGGTTCGAGAGTCGACAGGCCGGTAGGGCTGGGGCCAAAGCAGTTGGTGTCTTCTTCTCTTTTTAGCAGCTGCAGGGCAGGTCCTTGTTCTTCTTGCTCTTCTTGTAGTTTTCTATCTGGAATCTGAGGAAGGAAGGTTCAGGGTGCCCCTAAATACTAGATTTAGGGGCGTTACAGGTAGGTGAAGGCCAGGGACCAATGGATCCTTGTCCTGGGGTGGGTACACCCCCTATCCTGCCTCTCTCCTGTGGGAGGGGGGCAGTAGCCTAATCCTGATAGGGTAGGGCCTCCCATCTTCAAGATGGCGAGAGCCCGGAGATGTGCTTCACCTCGCCTCCCCCACCTGAGGGGTGGGCAGGCTGGCACATCCCCTGTCCTTGTATGGGGTTTCCGGCCAAGCTTCCCGCCAGAGTGGAGGGTTGCAGTGGCCTGGGGAAACTCCAAATGGCGGCTTGCCTTTGAAGCTTCCCTTTGCTCATCCTGGGGGAGGAGATTTCTCACCTCACCCAGGATGTGCATTGTTGCAGGCCCGGGAGAGCAGGGGCTCTCCCACCCAGGGGTCCAGCAACGTGTCTGCTGTGTGGCAGCCTGGGCAGCCTCAGAGCAGACGTGGATTGTAAGTTAGCTGTAAGGGGGCATCTCTAAGATGCCCTCTGGGGTGCTTAGTACATTAAATCCTACACTGGCATCAGTGTGGGTTCAATGTGCTGAGAAGTTTGATACCAAACTTCCCAGGCTTCAGTGTTGCCAATATGGTGCTGTGGAGCTCGTGTTTGACAAGCTCTCAGCACCATGTACTCTTAAATGACAGCACTGCACTTACAGTGCCCAGGAATGGACCCGGGTACTGTAGGGGCACAGGGCTCCTGCGCCCACACCATAGGCGTAATGCACCCAGCTAGAGGGGTGGCTGACATATGCCTTGGCAGTGTAGGTGATGGGCATGGTACACAGTGATGTGTGCCATGTCGACTCTTTTTTTTTGTCCTGCACCCAGACACTCAGCCTGCAAGGGCAGTGTGTGTGTAAGGGTACAGGGCCTCTGAGGGTGGCACAATGAGTGCTGCAGCCCTTAGAGGCCTTCCCTGGCCACAAGGCCCTGGGTACCTAGGGTACCATTTACTAGGGGCTGAAATGCTCCTCCCATGAACTTGTTGATATAAAAGGAGCAGAAGCGTTATCATTTTCCTTGGGAATACATGACTCATTTACATTTTCAGGGGTACTCATCTATCGTCCTCCAGGCCCCCCTAAGGAATTCCTGGAAACGGTAGGAGAAACACTCAGTAATCTGGTTCTCAGATTTTCGAACTTCACCATACTGGGTGACCTAAATTTGCACCTTGACTCTTCAACAGCCCCTGGAGTTGATTGTTTCATGGACATTATCAACATTTTAGGACTCCGTCTTCTGACTCATCAACAGACACATTTGGGAGGTCACTCAATTGACTGTATTTGCTCCAATTCCACCAGGCTGATAGTTCAATCTCCCTGTCCTCAGATTTGGTCCGACCATTTCTTTATCCCGTTTCAAATCTCATTAACGCATAAAATGCTGAATAGCACCATAAATAACATCACTGCCCCCAATTTGAGTTGTAAACCTAACTGGAAACGATTACCCAGCAGATTGGATGTGTTGGATGCTCCTGGAATTTGTACCCCGGTGCTAACAGGCAACACCTTCGTAGATAACCAAAATTTACGGGATTGGCTAACAAAAATAGGCCATCAACTAGGTCCTTCCAACACTACAAACTCTATTAAAAAGAAAAAGAAGGCCCCTTGGTTTACACCATCTTTGAAAATAGAAATGGGAAAACTAAGAACACTAGAACGCCGGTGGCGCAGGCATTATGACATCATTGCCCGCGACACTTATAAACAGGCAAGAAGACAGTATCATGCTGATATTAAATCAGCCAAAAAAGCTTACTATCTCCAGGCCATCGACACGGCTGCTCAAGAGCAAAGAGAAATCTTCAGAATAGTCAAGGACTTCATGAATCCTTCTGCCTTGCTGCAGGACATTCCGCCATCTCAAAGCCTATGTGATGATATCTCAGATTATTTTGACAACAAAATTGCTAACATTGTAAGAACTTTTCCACCAGCTTCTTCCATCCCAGAAGCAGATGAAAGAGTGGAGAGGGTGAAACCTCCAGTTAGGTTGGATACTTTTGCTCCGGTCTCTGTTGAAGACTCCCTTAAAGCCATTCTCGCAAGCAAATCCGGATCTCCCTTTGATCCGTGCCCTCCTTCGGCTTTACAAACCTTAGCAGAAACTATCAATCCTATTATAAACAGCATCATAAATTCATCACTAACGACGGCAGACGTCCCTAGTGATTGGAAGCTTGTTGCTGTCAAGCCGCTTCAGAAAAAGACTCTCGCCGACCCAACCACCCTTTCCAACCTACGCCCGATCTCCCTGCTCCCGGTGATGGCTAAATTGACTGAAAAATTCGTGAACATTCAACTCACGAGTTTTTTGGAAGCAAACGACATTTTACATCATAATCAGTCAGGTTTTCGGTCAAAACACAATACCGAATCTGCTCTACTGTTCACAACTGAGACTCTCCGTATGGCCATCGACCAAGGAAAAAAGGCTGTCCTAATTCTACTTGACCTGTCGGCAGCCTTTGATACGGTCTCACATAACATCCTAGTGGACCGTCTAGCTGCCGCAGGGGTAGATGGGACAGCCCTGACCTGGCTGAGAAACTTTCTTAGGGACAGACACCAAATTACAGTATTGGGCCAGTACCAATCTGAAGCAAAGGCCCTTAGCTCTGGAGTTCCCCAGGGTTCGAGCTTAAGTCCCATACTTTTCAATCTGTATTTGGCTCCCCTGATAGATTTGATTGCTTCCTTTCAGATCAGTACCATCTCGTATGCTGATGACACCCAGCTTATTCTAGTATTAGACAGGGAGCAGGCTGGCGCCGAAGAAAATCTCAAAGGGTGCCTAGCTGCAACATTTAAATGGATGACAAATAACCACCTTAAATGTAATGCGGGTAAGACGGAAATTTTACCAGTTGGGAAAGAAAATCTGTTTTCCCCGAAAGGATGTTGGCCTGATGAGGAGGAAACTCCCCCTAATACCATCACATCAGTCCGGAACTTAGGCATTACATTTGACAATCAGTTGTCCTTTAAACAACAAGCTGTTGCAGTAGCTGGCACATGTTTTCATATCACTAAAACCTTGAGAAAGTTCTTCGATCTTCTGCCATTGTCAGCCAGGAAAACTGTTGCTGTAGCCTTGATTACTTCCAGGCTGGACTACTGTAATAGTCTATATGCTGGAACCAATAGATCGGTACTCCACAGACTACAAATGGTCCAACATGCAGCAGCCCGCCTAGTATTAGGCTGGCCACGCAGATCATCCGCGGCAATGGATGCTCTACACTGGCTTCCAATTGCAAAGAGGATCCTTTTTAAGGTCCTCCTGATTACCTTTAGGGCTTTTCACCATCAAGGCCCTAAATATCTAAGCCAGGGCTTTAGACGATATAATCCAGTTCGCTGTCTAAGGTCTGTGGGTCAGAATCTGTTGGTTATCCCTAAATTCAGACTGACAACAAAGGGTGGTAAATCTCTTTTTGTGTTGGGTGCCAAGGCCTGGAACAAGCTCCCCCTTTTCTTACGTTCCATGTCGGATGAAACCCAATATAGGAAAGCACTAAAAACTTGGGTATACTCTATGTCCGATTCAGCTTGCATAGCAATGGTTTAAAGATGCAGTGTCCTGTGTGAAATGTGGTCTACCTCTTCCCCCCCCATCTCGTACACCTGAGTTGGGTGAGCGCCAAGATACTCCCTGGAGTGATAGTAGCACTATAGAAGTGGATTTTACATTTTACATTTTACATGTGGCTAAGGTTTGCCAATTTGGAGTTTGTGTGGTTTAAGGAAGGAACATAGGCCCTGGGCACCTGATTGAGTGTACCCTGGGTTCCTGCCAATCTAAGTACATTCAGCAATTTAGCAAAAAGTGGGGGCATACCATGCAAGAAAGATGGCACTTTCTCAAACGCTGACGATACCCAAATCTACATCAGGATACATTCACTTGATGACATCAAATCACTCAACTCCACGTTACAAAAAACCCAAACTTGGCTGGCCGAAAACCACAACAAAACTCCAATTATACTGGACTGGATGAAACACCTAACGGCTCTTAATGGACATCCTCTTGTCGTGGACTCGGCGAAATCGCTGGGCGTCACGCTTGACAGTAACCTAAAGATGATGCAGAAACATATCAGCGCCGCCACAAAAGGAGCTAACTTCCATCTGAAGACTCTACGAAAACTAAAACCCTTTCTGCCTGCCCAAGATTTCAAACTAGCTAGTAATCCCTCGCGTGGAATATGGGGCGGTAACCCTATGCGGCCTCCCTAGGGCATCGACAGCCCCGCTAAGAGCCACGATCAACTCTGCTGCGAGACTCATCATGGGTTCAAAGAGAAACTCCCACATTTCCCCAGACCTGAGAGCCCTCAGCTGGCTTCCGTTTGAGGCCAGAATACATCTGAAAATCACGTGTATGACACACAAGGCCCTCTACCACAATGCCCCCCACTACCTAGCTCAGAAATTGGTGCTTTCATCGGGCAGCAGAGCCTCCAGGAGTGCCAAGACTCTTCTTCTGAAACCACAAAGATTTCCCCCCAAAAAAACCTATAACCGAACCTTTTTGGGTATGGCTCCAAGGATCTGGAATGCCTTGCCCAGTGAAACAAGAATGAACCCATCCTCTGCCGCATTCAATAAAGAAGTGAAAGCGATCCTCATGGCTAAATTCACATGAACTCTTTAACTGTTTACTGTATTTTGTGCTTGACGTATGCTGTTTTTACGCTCTTCAGTTGTCCTTCTGTTTAGCTTAATCTTTATGACTTTCAGATCTGTATAACTCTTTCACTTAGATCTCGCTATGCTTAGCTCTGGATTTACTCTTATGACTTGTAGAGCGCACTGTTATTCACGCTATATAAAACCTTCAAAATAAATAAATAAAATATTCCTTACCTTTAGAATTACCCCCAGGTGTCCGTCGTTGGCTTCGTGGTCGCCGGGATGACGTTGCGGTAGCTACTTAAAAGCCGCCCTCATTTGCGGACGTCAGTTCTTTCTTTTTCTGCGCCCGCCAGCGCAGATCCGGAGAAAGTGGTACCTACAGTCACTTTTTTACTGGCCCGGCTTCAAGGCTTGCGATACCTGTTGCAAGCTCATGTCGGTTACGGACCCGCACCGCCGGTGCCTGGAGCACGACCATGATCCCAAGTCGTGCTCCGACTGCCGGACCATGAATCCGAAGTCTTTGCAGGAGTGGTGCCGAAAGCTTCTCGAGGCCCGGCAGTCCGCTCTGCGCCATTTGAGGTCCCGGTCGCATGGGAGGTCGAGGGACCACCACAAGTCATCGAAAGTCTTCGCACTCCTCAGGTAGGTCGAAGCAAAAGAAGTTGAAGAAGCATTGTCGCTCTTCGACTTTTCCCCGTCCGTCGACCGACGCGACGAGTGATGCAAACAGTGCCCGTCCCGTGGCTCCTTGTGCGGAGCCTGAAGGGTCGACTCAGTTTCCCTGCCTTTCCGGGAGCCAGCACGACCCCTGCTCAGCTTCGGAGTTTCTACGCAGCAATGCATGCCATCTTTGGGCAGCCCGACTCCGCCAGCACACCTTTGGATCTCGCAGACTCGGCTGGGGGACCTGGGCCTTCGACACCCGCGGCTCCAGCCCTGGCACCTCAGGGTCCCCTTGGATCCAGGCCTGGATCCGGATCGGTGCCAGTCCACCTTGTAACACCTCCCCCGGCGCCAATTCCACTGGCACCACGTCCGCACCCGATGCCGGTTGTGTCCCCAGCCAGCGTAGACCCCTGCCTCCACCCTGACTTGGACACGGAGCCGGACCGACGCCGGCCGACTTTTGTACCTCTTTTCTACCCTGGTGTTCCCGACAGGCCAGATTGGCAACAAGAGGAGGGTGAGGAGGACTGGGAGGGGTCTGTAGACCCTTTAGCTGACCGGTTGGAGAAACCGGACTGGAGTGAGTAGTTGGGGGAAGCCAGTTGTCTGGACACCTCCCCAGACCTTGACATGCTGTATCTTCCTAGCGTTGCTACAGAGGGGGGTGCTTCATACGCAGTGGTGTTGCATATGGCGGCCAAGGCCCTCAACCTCGAGATACCTACGGCGGCAGGACAAATCTCCTGACGGAGGAGCTTCAACCGGCAGCTCTCTTCGGAGCCCCTGCTGCCTTTCAATAAAGCCCTTACTAACATCCTCTTGAGCACCTGGTCCAGGCCCAACACGGGGGCTCCTTGGGATAGTATGATTGCCCGTCGACACTGCCCGGCTCCGGGCGACCCCTCTTTCCTCTCCCAACACCTCACCCCTGAGAACTTGTTGTTCCAGGCCTCTACATCCAAAGGCGCATTCCCTAACGCACCACCTGATATTGAATCCAAAAAGCTGGACTGTAAGGAAGTGGGTTTCTGTTGCAGTAACTTTTTGCCTGATAACTGATGCACTTTCCTTGAAATGCCCTGGGCTCTTGCCAATCAGTTGCCCAGGGCCTGTGTTCCTTCCGTAAAAACTGCAAAACAGCCAAAACCCAATTGGCACCTCTGGTCACATGTCAGCCCCTGGTAATGGTACCCTAAGTGCCCAGGGCCTTGTGACCAGAAAACGCCCCTAAGGGCAGCAGCACTTATTGTGCCACCCGTAGAGGCCCTGTACCCTGACACACACTGCCTTTGCAGGTTGAGTGTCTGGGTGCAGAACAAAACAGTCGGCATGGCACACATCCCTGTGTGCCATGCCAACAACACACACTGCCCTGGCATACCTTAGTTACCCCTCTAGCTGGGTGCCCTATGCCAGTGGTGTGGGCACATGTGCATGAGCCCTCTGCCCCTACAGTGCCCAGGTCCATTCCTGGGCACTGCAAGTGCAGTGCTGCCATTAAGAGTATATGGTGCTGGGAGGTCGTCAACACTAACTCCACAGCACCATGATTGCCACACT
The DNA here is from genome assembly GCF_964204655.1 of Triturus cristatus. Lineage (NCBI taxonomy): Eukaryota > Metazoa > Chordata > Amphibia > Caudata > Salamandridae > Triturus > Triturus cristatus. Next base: position 431,802,026 of record NC_140593.1, read on the forward strand.
GAAGACTGAGAAGTTTGGTATCAAACTTCACAGCACAGTAAACCCACACTGATGCCAGTGTGGGATTTACTGTAAGATGCACGACACAGGGCACCTTAGAGATGCCCCCTGAACCTAACCTACAATCCACGTCTTGTCTGAGGGGCTGCCTAGGCTGCCACACAGCAGACAGGTTGCTGGACCCCTGGGTAGAGAGCCATCTGCTCTCCTGGGCCTGCAACAATGTACATCCTAGGTGAGGTGCGAAGTCTGCTCCCCCTGGATGGGCAGGGGAAGCTGCAAAGGCATTCCGCCTTTGTGAGCTTCTCCAGGCCACTTGCTGTACCCAGCAACTGGCCCTACCGGTTCTCAACCCCCTCTCTGGGGGGGAGAAGACTGTCCGGAAACCCCAAGGAAGGACAGGGGTGTGCCAGCCTCTGCCAACCCCACCCCTCAGGTGGGGGAGGCGAGGTGAAGCACATCTCCGGGCTCTCGCCATCTTGAAGATGGGAAGCCCTGCCCAATCAGGACTAGGCCATTGCCCCCCTCCCACAGGAGAGTGGCAGGATAGGGGGTGTACCCAACCCACTGGTTCCCTGCCCTTTTCCTACCTGTAAAGCCCCTAAATTTAGTATTTAGGGGCACCCTGAACCTTCCTTCCTTAGATCCCGATTCGAAAACAAGCAAGAAGATCAAGAAACTAGAAGACCCGCCGCGCAGCTGCTAACAAGAGGACGACACCAACGGACTTGACCCCGGCCCTACCGGCCTGTTGATCTTTGAACCTGCTCCTGTGGAACTCCGGCGCCTTCAGTGGTCAGCAACCTCAAAAACCAAGGAGGACCTGACCACCTTGAGACTCTACCAAGAGTAGGACTCTCACGAGCAGTGGTTCTGCTCAAACTGCAATACCCCTGGTGCCAGCCAGGAACCACGAATCCAGCACACTCTGTACCCGCTGAACCCAGCCTGTGCCCAAGTGGACAAAGAGCCTGAGCACGCCCCCCTGGCGATTTTGACCTCGAATCAGTGCCCAGATGACGCCTGCAGCCTCAGAACCAGGGACCCCTCCAACCGCGACCAGCAGGGGGTAAGATTTTCCGACGTCAAAAGACACCCCGGTGCTCCACGGCCCCCTGTGCCCAACTCCTGGGTGCCTACCTATCCTCCAAGATCCCAACTTACCCCTCGAAGTGTTGGTCGCTCCTGAAGATCCTCCGTCCCAGAGCCTGCAGCCTTTGTTCACTTTCCAAGATCTCCATTGAATAACATTGAGCACCCAACAGCTCAAAAGCACCCTGCACCCAGCCACCCGAGTGCCCCTGGCAGTGCAGCCTCTACTCCTATCTACTTCCCCATTTGCCCTGAGCAAGTGACCAGGACCCCAGCCGTGTGGCCTGCTCTCCAGCAGCCACCAACCGAAGGCCCTCTGCCTCTCATTGGATAACATTGGGCCTAACTACCTCTGCACCCGGCAGCCCCTGTGCCGCTGAGGGTGTACCATACAACTCTACCTACCTGACCCTGGGAGACCCCTGAGTCTATGCCCAGAACCTTGACTCTGCCAGTCGAGTACTTACCTAAAAGCCGATAACTCACTTTTCTTCCATAGGCTAACATTGCCTGGTTTCACTTGGAAAATCTTCAAGTGTGGAGTTTTGGAACTTTAAAATATTCATCTAAAATCAGGCAAACAACGAATTCCGATTTACTCACCTGTTATCAGGAGAGACCTCAGTGCTGCATCTTGTAGCTCAGTACTGACCCTGAAAAGTCATTTTTACCGTACTTACCAGTAACTTGAATTTCCTTCCATAGGATACCATTGACTGTTTTTCTGTGAAATTTCTTCTAAGTGTTGATTTTTGCAAACTACAAATATTCTTTAAAAATCGTACCAACTGTGAAAACGTAATTACTTACCTGTTTTAGATAGATGTCCCAGTACTGAGTGTGAGAAAGTGCCATCTTTCTTGCATGGTATGCCCCCACTTTTTGCTGAATTGCTGAATGTACTTTGACTGAGTGTGCCCTGGACTCCTGCCAATCAGGTGCCCAGGGCCTATGTTCCTTCCCTAAAACAAACCAAACCCAAATTGGCAAACCCTGGCCACATGTCAGCCCTTGGTAAATGGTACCCTAAGTACCCAGGGCTTTGTGACCAAGGAAGACCTCTAAGGGCTGCAGCACTCCTTGTGCCACCTTTAGAGGCCCTGTACCCTTACACACACACACTGCCTTTGCAGGCTGAGTGTTTGGGTGCAAGACCAAAACAAAGTCGACATGGCACACATCCCTGTGTGCCATGACCATCACTTACACTGCCATGGCATACATCAGTCACCCCTCTAGCTGGGTGCCTTATGCCAATGGTGTGGGCACAGGAGCAGGAGCTCTGTGCCCCTACAGTGCCCAGGTCCATTCCTGAGCCCTGTAAGTGCAGTGCTGCAATTTAAGAGTACATGGTGCTGAGAGCTCGTCAAACACGAGCTCCACAGCACCATAATGGCAACACTAAAGACTGAGAAATTTGGTATCAAACTTCTCAGCACATTAAACGCACACACTGATGCCAGTGTGGGATTTAATGTACCCAGCACCCCAGAGGGCGTCTTAGAGGTGCCCCCTTAAACCTAACCTACAAATCCACGTCTGCTCTGAGGCTGCCTAGGCTGCCACCCAGCAGACATGTTGCTGGACCCCTGGGTAGAAGAGCCCCTGCTCTCCTGGTCCTGCAACAATGTACATCCTAGGTGAGGTGCGAAGTCTGCTCCCCCTGGATGGGCAGGGGAAGCTGCAAAGGCATTCCGCCTTTGTGAGCTTCTCCAGGCCACTTGCTGTACCCAGCAACTGGCCCTACCGGTTCTCAACCCCCTCTCTGGGGGGGAGAAGACTGTCCGGAAACCCCAAGGAAGGACAGGGGTGTGCCAGCCTCTGCCAACCCCACCCCTCAGGTGGGGGAGGCGAGGTGAAGCACATCTCCGGGCTCTCGCCATCTTGAAGATGGGAAGCCCTGCCCAATCAGGACTAGGCCATTGCCCCCCTCCCACAGGAGAGTGGCAGGATAGGGGGTGTACCCAACCCACTGGTTCCCTGCCCTTTTCCTACCTGTAAAGCCCCTAAATTTAGTATTTAGGGGCACCCTGAACCTTCCTTCCTTAGATCCCGATTCGAAAACAAGCAAGAAGATCAAGAAACTAGAAGACCCGCCGCGCAGCTGCTAACAAGAGGACGACACCAACGGACTTGACCCCGGCCCTACCGGCCTGTTGATCTTTGAACCTGCTCCTGTGGAACTCCGGCGCCTTCAGTGGTCAGCAACCTCAAAAACCAAGGAGGACCTGACCACCTTGAGACTCTACCAAGAGTAGGACTCTCACGAGCAGTGGTTCTGCTCAAACTGCAATACCCCTGGTGCCAGCCAGGAACCACGAATCCAGCACACTCTGTACCCGCTGAACCCAGCCTGTGCCCAAGTGGACAAAGAGCCTGAGCACGCCCCCCTGGCGATTTTGACCTCGAATCAGTGCCCAGATGACGCCTGCAGCCTCAGAACCAGGGACCCCTCCAACCGCGACCAGCAGGGGGTAAGATTTTCCGACGTCAAAAGACACCCCGGTGCTCCACGGCCCCCTGTGCCCAACTCCTGGGTGCCTACCTATCCTCCAAGATCCCAACTTACCCCTCGAAGTGTTGGTCGCTCCTGAAGATCCTCCGTCCCAGAGCCTGCAGCCTTTGTTCACTTTCCAAGATCTCCATTGAATAACATTGAGCACCCAACAGCTCAAAAGCACCCTGCACCCAGCCACCCGAGTGCCCCTGGCAGTGCAGCCTCTACTCCTATCTACTTCCCCATTTGCCCTGAGCAAGTGACCAGGACCCCAGCCGTGTGGCCTGCTCTCCAGCAGCCACCAACCGAAGGCCCTCTGCCTCTCATTGGATAACATTGGGCCTAACTACCTCTGCACCCGGCAGCCCCTGTGCCGCTGAGGGTGTACCATACAACTCTACCTACCTGACCCTGGGAGACCCCTGAGTCTATGCCCAGAACCTTGACTCTGCCAGTCGAGTACTTACCTAAAAGCCGATAACTCACTTTTCTTCCATAGGCTAACATTGCCTGGTTTCACTTGGAAAATCTTCAAGTGTGGAGTTTTGGAACTTTAAAATATTCATCTAAAATCAGGCAAACAACGAATTCCGATTTACTCACCTGTTATCAGGAGAGACCTCAGTGCTGCATCTTGTAGCTCAGTACTGACCCTGAAAAGTCATTTTTACCGTACTTACCAGTAACTTGAATTTCCTTCCATAGGATACCATTGACTGTTTTTCTGTGAAATTTCTTCTAAGTGTTGATTTTTGCAAACTACAAATATTCTTTAAAAATCGTACCAACTGTGAAAACGTAATTACTTACCTGTTTTAGATAGATGTCCCAGTACTGAGTGTGAGAAAGTGCCATCTTTCTTGCATGGTATGCCCCCACTTTTTGCTGAATTGCTGAATGTACTTTGACTGAGTGTGCCCTGGACTCCTGCCAATCAGGTGCCCAGGGCCTATGTTCCTTCCCTAAAACAAACCAAACCCAAATTGGCAAACCCTGGCCACATGTCAGCCCTTGGTAAATGGTACCCTAAGTACCCAGGGCTTTGTGACCAAGGAAGACCTCTAAGGGCTGCAGCACTCCTTGTGCCACCTTTAGAGGCCCTGTACCCTTACACACACACACTGCCTTTGCAGGCTGAGTGTTTGGGTGCAAGACCAAAACAAAGTCGACATGGCACACATCCCTGTGTGCCATGTCCATCACTTACACTGCCATGGCATACATCAGTCACCCCTCTAGCTGGGTGCCTTATGCCAATGGTGTGGGCACAGGAGCAGGAGCTCTGTGCCCCTACAGTGCCCAGGTCCATTCCTGAGCCCTGTAAGTGCAGTGCTGCAATTTAAGAGTACATGGTGCTGAGAGCTCGTCAAACACGAGCTCCACAGCACCATAATGGCAACACTAAAGACTGAGAAATTTGGTATCAAACTTCTCAGCACATTAAACGCACACACTGATGCCAGTGTGGGATTTAATGTACCCAGCACCCCAGAGGGCGTCTTAGAGGTGCCCCCTTAAACCTAACCTACAAATCCACGTCTGCTCTGAGGCTGCCTAGGCTGCCACCCAGCAGACATGTTGCTGGACCCCTGGGTAGGAGAGCCCCTGCTCTCCTGGTCCTGCAACAATGCACATCCTGGGCGAGGTGTTAAATCTCCTCCCCCACTATGGGCAGGGGGAAGCTTCAAAGGCATGCCGCCTCTGTGAGTTTCCCCAGGCCCCTGCAACCCCCCACTCTGGCGGGAAGCTTTGGCCAGAAACCCTAAATAAGGACAGGGGATGTGCCAGCCTGCCAACCCCACCCCTCAGGTGGGGGAGGCCAGGTGAAGCACATCTCCGGGCTCTCGCCATCTTGAAGATGGGGAGCCCTACCCTATCAGGACTAGGCTACTGCCCCACTCCCACAGGAGAGAGGCAGGATAGGGGGTGTACCCACCCCAGGACGGGGACCCATTGGTCCCTGCCCTTCACCTACCTGTAACGCCCCTAAATCTAGTATTTAGGGGCACCCTGAACCTTCCTTCCCCAGATTCCAGATTCAAAACTACGAAGAGCAAGAGAAGAAAGAAAACCTGCTCTGCAGCTGCTGAAAAGAGGAAGACACCAACTGCTTTGGCCCCAGCCCTACCGGCCTGTCGACCCTCGAACCTGCTCCTGCTCCAGCCCGGCATCTCTTGTGGCTAGCAACCTCACAAACCCCGGAGGACCTGGCTACCTTTTGGCTCTAAGCCCCTGGGACTCCCATGAGTAGAGGTTCTACTCGAAACCTATCTCTAACCCCTGGCAGCAGCCCGGATCCGCGAACCCAGCACACTCTGCACCAGCCAAGCCTGCCAGTACCGGAGTGAACAAAGACCGAGGACGACCCCACGGCGACTGTGACCCAGAGTCCGGCACCCAAGGACCTCCCTCGACACTCCTGAAGAAGCCTGCAGCCTCAGAACAAGGTGCCACCCCTACCGCGATCAACAGAGGGTAAGATTTCCCGACACCTAAAGGCACCCCTGCATGCGGCGCCCCACGGCCCCCTGTGCCCAATCCCGGGGTACCTACCTATCCTCCAACTACCCAACTTACCTCTCGAAGTGGTGGTGGCACCTGAAGAGTCCTCGTCCCCGAGCTTGCAGTCTTTTTCTAAACCGGAGATTTCCCATTGAAATCCATTGAGCGCCCGAAGGCTCAAAAGCCCTCTGCACCCAGCTGCCCGAGTGGCCCTGGCAGTGAAAACTCTACACCTACCTACTTCCCCACTTGCCCTGAGTAAGTGACCAGGAGCCCAGCTCCCACAGCCGCGTGGCTTGCCAGTCAGCAGCCACCAAACAAGGCCCCTCTATCTCTCATAGGATAACATTGGGCCTAACTCTCTCTGCACCCGGCCGCCCTAGAGCCGCTGAGGGTGAACCAACTGTACCTACCTGACCCTGGGAGACCCCTGAGTCTGTGCCCAGAACCTCAACTCTGCCAGTCGAGTACTTACCCTTAAACCGCAAACTCTATTTTCCTCATAGGGTAACATTGACTAGCTTTTTCCTGAAATTTCTTCTAAGTGTGGACTTTTCAAATCTTCAAATATTCACCAAAAATCAGCCAAGTGACAAAAACGAATTTACTCACCTGCTCTTAGGTGAGCTCCCAGTGCTGGATCTTTGTGCCCAGCACTGACTCTGAAAAATACCTACAACTGTACTTGCCCTTAACTCAATTTTCTTCGATAGGAAACCATTGACTGTTTTTCTGTGAAATTTCTTCTGCAATCTTTAAATATTCTTCAAAAATCGTATAATATCTGAAAACGTAATTACTTACCTGTTTTGGATAAAGGTCCCAGTACTGAGTCTAGGCACCCAGTACAGGATTACAAAAGTAACGAGAACATACTGTACCTGTAACCTACATTTTCTTCCATAGGGAATCATTGACTGTTTTCTCTGAAATATTTTCTAAGTGTCAACTTTTAAAATAGCTAAATATTAGTTAAAAATCATTACAGTACTTAAGTCGACTTTCATCACTTGATTCTGAGAACTGACCCAGGACTGAATCTAGGATCCATTCCTGGAATTCCAAAAGTAATCTAAAAGGTAATCTGTTGTAAATAACTTGAATATACCATTGAGCTCAATGTATTGTTGTGTTTAAAAATAGTTGCCTACTGCAACCACTTGCAACTGTTTACTGAAGTCTATTGCATATTGCAAAAGTATTTATATGAAACCTCTCCTGTTGAGAAAGTATATTTTGATACCTAGTGTTGGTTCTAAAATAAAATAAGCATATATTTTTTATATAAAAACCATTGGCCTAGAGTTCAGTTATTGAGTGTGTGAATCCATTTGCTGACTGAGTGTGTACAACAAATGCTTTACACTGTCCTCTGATACTGCCTTACTGCTCGGCCAAGCTACCACTTTAGAGAGTAAGGTTATAGCTAACTTTAACCTCTGTCAAACCCTGGGGGACTTTGGACTCTGTGCACCCTGTACCTATTAAGGAACAGTATATACAGAGCAACTTTCTCACACTGAGCCTAGGAGCCCAGCACTGGATTACAAAAGTAACGAGAAAATACTTTACCCGTAACTTGAATTTTCTTCCATAGGAAACCATTGACTGTTTTTCTGTGAAATTTCTCCTAAGTGTCGATTTTGCAAACTTATAAATATTCGCTAAAAATCGCCTGGATAACTTAAATGCAGTTTCTCAACTGCTTACAGGTGGGTACACTCGTGCTGGATCCAGGATCCAACACTGACCTAAAAAAGTAACCAGAACCCCACTTACCTGCTAAGTGAATTTCTTCCCATAGGATAACATTGGTAATTTGATTAGAAAGTTTCTAAGTGTCAACTTTTAAAATGGCAAAATATTGCTTCAAAGTCACAACAGTAACTAAAACGTATTTACTCGTTTCCAGCCCAAACTGCCAGACTAGATCCTACCTGGACTGGAAACAAGCATCCTCTGACCAGATCACCCCTCATCAGCCAGACCAGTGGCATAGAGCATGGAACCCATATTTGGGTGTACCTGTTCCACTCGGGGTGACAAATGCAAAACGAACAATTGATGGACAGAATGCTGCACCATGTCAAACATCCACCCCCATACAGAGATCTGGGCCTAAATCCATTGTTTGTTTGATCCCCATCCCTTTCCAGTTCAGACCCAGCCATTTGCAAATCCATCTTGACCCGGTTCTCACTGACTGATTTGCATATGGCAGGGTCTTAACTGGAGTGGCGTGGTGAGCAAAAGAACGATGCATTAAACCCAGATCTTTGTGACTTGGCGGGTGAATGTTTGCATTGTTAAGCAATCCGTCCCATCATTTGTTCCTTTTGCATTTGTCACCCTATGTGGGAAGGGCATGCCCAGACATGGGTTCTTTGCTCTCTGCACCACTGGATTCAACCTAACCTGGCTGATGAGGGGTGATGCTCTGAAACCGGACTCGGGATGCTTGTTTCCGATCCAGGGAGGACCTGGCTTGGCAGTAAGAGCTGGAGTGTTCCCATGAGGGGCAGGGTCAAGTCTGATTTGCATATGGCTGGGCCCAAACTGGGGTGGCGACTGGGGGTGAATGTTTGCATTGTTTAGCATTCTGTCCATCATTTGCTCCTTTTGCTTCAGTTGTCCCTTATGGACATGCCCTTTCACAGGACTCCCTTTTTATGGAGAAAGACTGTTCTGGAACTCTTCCCGGAAAGAAGTGCCACAGCTCACTCCTTGGTCTGGTCTGCCTTGTCCCACTAACCATTGCAGCCCTTTCGATCCTTGCGTTGTTCTGGCAGGGGCTTCCTACACAGACTCCGACTTCAGCCTCAGCAGGGTTACCCGCGTTTTGTGGATTCAGCAATGGCACCCTCATATTCCCTAGTCAGGGTCAGCGTACAGTCAGCTTTACATTTTCCCCCAATCTCTCCAGCTGCAGTCTGGGGGAAGGTAGAGATCAGAGGCCTCTGGTCTCCTTTGGACGCCCAGCTTCACATCAGCCTCCTGGAGCTGAGAGCCATCTGCTTGGCGTTGAAAGCCTTCCTGACCATTATTAAGCGAAGGCTGGTGCAGGTACTCATAGAACACACCATCGCCATGTGGTATTCAAACAAACAATGTGTGTAGTCCTGGATCCTGTGCCAGGAGGCTCTGCGCCTCTGGAAATGGCTGGTCCATCAACCACCTGGTAGGGTTTTTGAACGCCAAGGCAGACAAACTCAGCAGGTAGCGTCTAAAGGATCACGAGTGGCAGTTGCACCTTGAGGTGGCGTAACATCTTTTCCACGCATGGAAAGAACCTTGGCTCGAGCTCTTCTCAACCTCCAAGAACGCTCAATGTCAGCACCTCTGTGTGTTGTAGTTTTCAAGGTGTCTTTCTCTCTCACTAAGACTTATTCCACCTGGGGTGGGACTTCTGTATTCCTTCCTGCTGATAAGTCTCCTGCCCAAAGTTCTGAAGATCTGGACCAACTGGGCCCAAGTCAACGTAGTGACCACGAATTGGGCACAGCGAGTATGATATCAAGAGCTCCTGGGCATGAGCATCTCTCATCCGTTCAAGTTGCCCCTCCAGGATAGTCTGCGGTTGCAGCAACAGGGTAGGGGGTCTTTCACTTGGACCTCTGCAATGTCAACCTTCATGTTTGGAGATTGAACAGCGACAGCTAAACGCCTTCTACCTTCATCCTCCGGAGGTGGTCGATGTTATCTTTTCAGCCAGATGTCCCTCGACAAAAACTGTATGTCTTTAGTTGAATAGAGCTTGTTCCATGAAAAAGATCTCAAGTATACGATTCTACATATTGGTTGACACCAGTTTGCTTTTGGGGCTCTGCCTCAGGGGGTGTGGACAACCTCAAAGGCAACTGACAACACGCGGGAGTGACGCTTGTATTGGGTCTGCACCTCATTTTCAGAGCGGATTGGCATCAGTGTGGAGTTGCTCATTGTAGAAAAGTGGCTCTATATATACTATTCCCAAATAGGTACAGTGTATATAGAGTCCACAGCCCACAGGGGTTTGGCAGAGGCTAAAGTTGGATATAACCTTACTCTCTAAAGTGGTAGCTTGGTCGAGCAGTAAGGCAGTATCAGAGGACAGTGTAAAGCATTTGTTGTACACATTCAGTCAGCAAATGGTCTCACACACTCAAGAACTGAACTCTAGGCAAATGGTTTGTATATAAAAATATATGGTTGTTTTATTTTAGAACCAACAATAGGTATCAAAATATACTTTCTCGGAATGAGATGCTTTAGTTAAATACTTTGCAATAGGCAATTGACTTTTGAATGCAATAGTTTGTTGAAATAGCCAACACAATTTCAAACACAATAATACATTGAGCTCAATGGGAATTTTAAGTTATATGCAATGGATTACTTTCAGGATTACTTTTCTAACTCCCGGACTGGATCCTAGATTCAGTCCTGGGACAGTTCTTGGAAACAAGTGAGTAAATACGTTTTAGTTACTGTTGTGATTTTGAAGCAATATTTTGCTATTTTAAAAGTTGACACGTAGAAACTTTTTCTAATCAAATTTCCAATGTTATCCTATCAGAGGAAATTCACTTAGCAGGTAAGTGGGGTTATGGTTACTTTTTCTAGGTCACTGTTGGATCCTGGATCCAGCACGAGTGTACCTCCTTTAAGCAGTTTAGAAACTACGTTTAAGTTATACAAGCGATTTTTTAACGAATTTTTATAAGTTTGCAAAACCGACACTTAGAAGAAATTTCCCAGAAAAACAGTCAATGGTTTCCTATGGGAGAAAATTGAGTTAGCGCTAAGTATGGTTGTAATTACTTTTCAGGGTCAGTGCTGGGCACCAAGATCCAGCACTGGGATCTCTCCTAATAGCAGGTGAGTATTTCCGTTTTCGTTACTCGGTTGATTTTAGGTGAATATTTTAAAGTTTAGAAACTCCACACTTCAAAGAAATTTCAAGAGAAACCAGTCAATGTCACCCTATGGAAGAAAAGTGAGTTATCGGCTTTTGGCTAAGTACTTGACTGGCAGAGTTAAGGTTCTGGGCATAGACTCAGGGGTCTCCCAGGGTCAGGTTGGTACAGTTGTTACACCCTCAGCGGCACAGGGGCAGCCGGGTGCAGAGTGAGTTAGGCCCAAAGTTATCCTATGGGAGGCAGGGGGCCCTTGGTTGGTGGCTGCTGACTAGCAGGCCACGCGGCTGTGGGAGCTGGGCTCCTGGTCACTTGCTCAGGGCAAATGGGGAAGTAGGTAGGAGTAGAAGTTGCACTGCCAGGGCCACTCGGGTGGCTGGGTGCAGGGTGCTATTGAGCCTTCGGGCGCTCAATGGATTGCAATGGAAAAGCTCAAGGATGAACAAAGGCTGCAAGCTCAGGGATGAAGATTCTTCAGGTGTGACCACCACTTCGAGAGGTAAGTTGGGTAGTTGGAGGATAGGTAGGTACCCAGGAGTTGGGCACTGGGGGCCGCAGGGCACCGGGTGCAGGGGTGCCTTTTGGTGTCGGGAAATCTTACCCTCTGTTGATCACGGTTGGGGGATCCCTGGTTCTGAGGCTGCAGGAGTCGTCAGGAGCGTCGAGGTGGGTCCTTGGATGCTGGATTCGGGGTCACAGTCGCTGGGGGGTCGTCTTTGGGGTCTTTTTCCACTCCAGCACAGGCCAGGCTTGGCGGGTGCAGGGTTTGCGGTTCCTGGCTGATGCCAGGGGTTGGTTACTTGCTTCGAGCAGTGCCACTACTCGTGTGAGTCCCAGATGCTCAGTCACAAGGTAGCCAGGTCCTCTGGGGTTTGTGAGGTTGCTGGCCACAGGAGATGCCGGGATTTAGCAGGTTCGAGTGTCGACAGGCTGGTAGGGCTGGGGCCACAGCAGTTGGTGTCTTCCTCTTGTTAGCAGCTGCACGGCAGGTATTCTTTGCTGTTTCGGAGTCTGGAATCTAAGGAAGGAAGGTTCAGGCTGCCCTTAAATACTAAATTTAGGGGCGTTACAGGTAGGCAAAGGGCAGGGCCCACTGGGTCTCTGCCCTCGGGTGGGTACACCCCCTATCCTGTCCCTCTCCTGTGGGAGGGGGGCAGTGGCCTAGACCTAATTGGGCAGGGCTCCCCATCTTCAAGATGACGAGAGCCGGGGGATGTGCTCCACCTCTCCTCCCCCACACCCCCTGTCCTTACATGGGGTTTCCGGCCAGTCTTCCCGCCAGAGAGGGGGTTTAGAACTGGTAGGGGCCAGTTGCTGGGTACAGCAAGTGGCCTGGAGAAGCTCACAAAGGCGGCATGCCTTTGAAGCTTCCCCTGCCCATCCTGGGGGAGGAGACCTAGCACCTCGCCCAGGATGTGCATTGTTGCAGGCCCAGGAGAGCGGATGCCTCTCTACCCAAGGGTCCAGCAACACGTCTGCTGTGTGGCAGCCTAGGCAGCTCTCAGACCAGACGTGGATTGTAGGTTAGGTTCAGGGGGCATCTCTAAGATGCCCTCTGTCTTGCATCTTACAGTAAATCCCACACTGGCATCAGTGTGGGTTTAATGTGCTGAGAAGTTTGTTACCAAACTTCTCAGTCTTCAGTGTAGCCATCATGGTGCTGTGGAGTTAGTGTTGACGACCTCCCAGCACCATATACTCTTAATGGCAGCACTGTACTTACAGTGCCCAAGAATGGACCTAGGTACTGTAGGGGCACAGGGCTCATGCACCTGTGCCCACACCACTAGCATAGGGCACCCAGCTAGTGGGGTGACTGAGGTATGCCAGGGCAGTGTGTGTTGTGGGCATGGCACACAGGGATGTGGGCCATGTCGACTTTGTTTTGTTCTACACCAAGACACTCGCTCTACAAAGGCAGTGTGTGTGTCAGGGTACAGGGCCTCTAAGGGTGGCACAATAAGTGCTGTTGCCCTTAGGGGCCTTCTCGGGTCACAAGGCACTGGGTACCATTTACCAGGGGCTGACATGTGACCAGAGATGCCAATTGGGTTTTGGCTGTTAGGCAGTTTTTAGGGAAAGAACACAGGCCCTGGGCACCTGATTGGCAGGAGCCTAGTGCACAACAAGGAAAAGTGCATCAGTTATCAGGCAAAAAGTGGGGGGATTACTGCAAAAGAAACCCACTTCCTTACACTCATTGCCACCTACCAGCACACAGAGGTACTGCTTGAAAGTTTACAGATTCAACCTGACGCCTGCGGAAGTATTCAAAAGGTGAGGAATCTGCAGTTTCTACCAGAAAGAGCATTATCGAAGGTAAATTACTTGTTCATTGCATCCATTTTGTGGACTCTTAGTGCACGTTCTGATACAGTTGAGCTCCGTAAGAACAAATTGCAAAAATGTATCTTACCACTTTTGCTTTTATTGGACATAAGTTTTTTTAATTGGTCATGCATATTGTATTGCCTTTTTACTTGGACATGTAATTTAATTCTAATTCAAACCATGCTTTTTACTGCAGGATACTGTTTTTGCGACAACAAATTAAAGAACTTGAAAAATTAAAGAATCAGAATTCCTTCATGGTGTGAGACGTGAATAACTGCACGTGTTTTCAGCGTGGAAACTGTACATTTGGCTGCTCAGTCTCAACATTTTGAGCTGCATTTAAGTAGACTTTGGACCGTTGAGCTGGGCAGAGGGTGTGGCAATGGAAGGGGACAGGAGGGTGTCCATTCAGGGGGAAGATGCAAGATGGATTTGTGAAACCCTTGAACTGTAGATTTCTTGTAGATGTATCCTTCACGTTGTAAATATGTTTTGTAGAGGTGGAGCCATGGAAAGCCATGTGTATCGAAGCTTTGACATCCAAACTAATCAATGCTGAGGTGGCTAAAAACATAGCCTTTTACATGTAAACCTGTCTGCAAAATTTGCTTTTTGTTTATTTAATTTATCATTCAGAAATCTTTTCCCCTACTATTCAATGCCAGTACTCAGCCATGTCTTAGACTGGGACAGTTTGGGCAATGTAAAAAAAAATATCATGAGACCGCTGTTTCCATACTTTCGACCCTGTTCAAAAGCAGTGCTACATTTTTTTTGTTGCAGATAAATGTTATCATTTTGTTCCAGTTTCTTCCAGAAAGAGCCCTTTAACCAGTTGTATCCGTTTGTCATGCTTCTAACTCTAAGGCACTTTTTTCTATAATCTTTTCATTCCTGTGTACAGTAGCTTAAAATTGCAGTGATTGAGCATAACCCACTTGTTTGTATAAATTATTGAAATGTATTTCCATTTGCACCCGATAAGAATGGACTTTAAAGTTCTGCTGGGCATGCGTGCTGAAGGACATTTATTGCCCAGATATAAGCAGCTAGCCCCAAAATTATAAACATGGTTGTGGGAGGGAAAGAGGAAGCGAGATAGTCAGATGTGAATTGTATCTGTTGTAATAAACATGTTAAACAAAGGAATACACTTGTTATTTTCATTTACATTGTTAGCTATATTTTACAATTCAACCTTTTGTTTCATATTGGAGCAGTTCATGTTGAACATTGTAATAAATAATGTCCTCTAATTAAATAATCTTAAAATGTCTTATCAAGTTTTTAATGCCACATGACTAAATAAGAATGCTTCTCAAACAGTTGTCGGATGTTAACTTTTTTTTTTTTACCCGTGTTTGTATTTTGAAGGCTCATTGTAGCATATATTTGTTTTCAGCTTACTCTTTGGATCTGGTAGTGAATGCTATAGGTTAGCGGAAAACACTAAATTTTGTGGTTAGAGTATTTGATTGTTTTCTTAACAGTCCTGGTGTTCAGCATTATATTTTGTTTCCTAAATCTTATTGCAAATAAAACAGTAATCATTCAGGGGAGTGAAGGTAAGTGCATGCTTCTAATCTCTGCACTCTTTTTACTTTGTGGAAGTCTGGTTTTGCAGCATGAATACTTTTTTGGATTCACATGCTGTGCATTATTCCGCCATCTAGTGGTTGGGTCCGAAATTCTTTGTTTTCTTTTCTTTTTCCCCAGTGGGCGTCCTCTATTTGGTGCTACGTCCGTCCATTGTGTGATGTCAGACGGCGCCACATAAGTTCCTGTGACTGGTAGCCATCTTCAGATTCTTTTTTCTGCAGTTGGGTCTGGAAGCAAAGGTAGAAGCTCCAAAGTGTTGGTGACCATGAACGAAGGGCAGTAAAGTACCGGCAAAGGAAGTGGACCTTCATCCACAAAACCCTACGCGGGATCCCGTCATAACATCGCACGTGGCCGGAGGATGAGGCAAGGTAAGAGTCAGGGAAAATACAACCTTTAAGTTTGCCCAAACTCCCATCACAAGTTTGCGCACCGCGACCCCATGGGGTCTGTAACCTCTGCCTACCAAGGGGCCACGGGGACAAGGACAGCGAGGTCTGCACCATATTTGTATCACTTTCAAGGCCTACCGAAAACAGAGAGGAACATCACGCAGCAATGTACCGCAGGCAGAAGCAACTGATATCGCTGAAAGACTTGGGTCTCAAGCAAGCAAAGATTAACATGGGGCTGCAGAGTCAGCACACGGGGGCTTGGGCAGTGAAATCCTCTAGGGGGACGCAGAGAGAAAATGTGCGGCAAAGAAGGCGATTAAGGATGTTGAAAAGACATGCAAAGATAAGAAAAACCCCTTGGATACTATGGGCCATGATAAAAAAGCACACAAGGCAGCCCAGGTGTTAAAACTGACTGAGGGTCAGCCACGACCAAGGGAGTCCCACGGATCACATACCAGGGATACCGACGAGGGCAAATCTATGAAGACCAGCTCGGGTCGAGAGGCCCCGAAGGAAAACACCAGGACTACAGAGGCAGAAACCGCTACACCAAGAAAGAGGGCATCTCTTGATGCAAGATGTTTAAAAGGCCCTTTAAAGGAAAAAGGAGGAGGAGATTAGAGAGGCGTAAATGACTGCGCTCCTTCAATGCTAGAAGGAGTTAAATGCCACTAAAGGAATACAGGATTCCTACAATATCTTTCGCAGCTTCTGACATCAGAGAGATTACGAGAATGTAGCAGAAGAAGAGTTTGACAATCCAAAAGGGGAAGAGGCAGAGTGGAACAAGCTTGACACAAAGGCCAGAGGAAGAGGTTTGTACTTACCCCTTGAAGGCTTCTCCACCAGATGACATAGCCTTCTATAATAGTATGGTAAAAAGAGTAGCAGACGCTTTTGGTGTTACCTTAGAGGAGGAGAAAACAGACTCGTGTTTTCTCCTCGAGGCACTAATGCCATCTTCCAAGGAAAGCCAATTGTTACCAATACTGCCAAGTGTGTGGAACCAGTTCAAAGAAGCCTTTAGGTAGCCAGCCTCAACCGAGGGCATCACACCAAGGGTGGAGAAGAAATACAGACCCTTTTTAAGGGACCCCCAGTACATACAGGGAACACAGTGGTAGTTTCCTTTATCGTCACTACAGCAAGGAGGAGCTATGCTCATTCTTCCACTAATCGACCCTGAGAGGTAAAGCAAAAGACTAGATATGGGCGGTAGGATGATGGAGAGAGGCAGCAATACATTCTAATGCTCTCATCAATAGATATGGCTATCAACAGTGGTACTAGATCGAGGAGTTAATGAATAAACTAGAGGATAAGAAAAGAGCCAAGTCAATCATTCAGGGGGGAAATAATAATGCAAACACCTTCCTAAAGTCAGCCCTAGATGCTGCCCTCAGAAGACACTCCTGGCTGAGGATTTCTGGGTTTAAACAGGAAATCCAAACTACAATAATTAATAAACCTTTTATAGGAGACACGTCATTCGGCCAAGAGGTAGATGAATCCTTACAACAGATAAAGGACAACAAAACCGCAAGAGCGATGGGTGCTCTGCTGTACAGAGACCCTTTCAAAAGGAGAAGAAGCAATCTCAGTAAAACCGCAGCAAGAGGAAATTTCTATGCAGGGCAGAATCGGCAACAACAAATGAAACGCAGCTGATAGTAGTCAAGCCAGCAGTCAGGATAACAATGCTGGCAACAACCTACAAAACAGCCTTTTTGTGGTAGAGGAAAGGCTAGAGGACAATCCTACAGAGGGGGAGGAGAAGGCTTCAAGTGACTCGGATACAAGAACGGCCCCCCACACAACAGAATAGCTCAATAGTCGCAAGAAAGGGTAAAGATCACCACAGGCGATTGGGTTTTAAATGTGGTGCACTACGGCTATTGTATAGAACTAACAAACATCCCACCACCAAAACTCTCCCAAAAAAAAAAGTTTCTAAAAACAGCGCTTTTAAAATGAAGGGAAATAGTAAAGGAACTCTTAAAGAAACAGTCAATAGACAAAGTGCCAACAGGGGGGGGGGCACAACAAAGTAAACTACTCAACTTACTTCTTGGTACCAAAACAAGATCTCACCTTAAGACCAATTCTGTATCTCAGATTCATAAACCAATTCATTTGCATGCAACTTTAAAACGACAACCCTACAAGAGAGAATCCGACTCCATCCAAAAGGGGTTCTACGTGGCAACCATGGACTTAAGACACCTACCAACACATACCATGAATCAAATGCACATGAGGCATCTCCGGTTTCCTGCACGAAGATACACACTACCGATTCACAGTATTACTCTTCAGAATAAAATCTGCACCAAGAGATTTCACAAAATGCCTAGTTACAATGGCAGCATTGCTAAGACTGAAGGTAATTCGCATCTCTCCATATCTAGACAACTGTTTGGTGAAGGCAAACTCAAAACAAGAATGTCACATACACATTCAAAAGGTGGTCACAGCTCTACAAAGGCTGGGGTTCTCCATAAACCTCAAATGATCGCCAAACCCAGAACAGGAAAAGCTCTTCCTAGGGGCAAGACTGAATTCCAAAGTGGCACAGGCGTATCATACCCAAGAGGATGCAAGCAATCATAGAACAGACTCTCCTCTACCAGAAGGGACAGTCTGACAGTGAAGACGGTCATGAAACTGATGGGTATAATACATCCCCCTCTTTACACACGCACACCTGCAAATGCGCCCTCTACAAGAATGGCTATGCAAAAACTGGTCACAGAACACCGGGAGATCTAGTGGTTGTAACAAAGGGTACTGAAGGAGACACAATGGTGGGCTTCTAGTACAAGAGATATGGCAATGGGCTATATCACGGAGGATCAACCTGCAAATAATCCATCGACCAGAGAAAAGCTACACAGAAGCAGATCAACTCAGCAGATAAAACAGCAGCTCACACGAATGGGAAATAAAACAAAAGAGCCTAGACAACATTTTCAGGCTCTTGGGAACACCAACAATAGACCTATTCACAAGAGCAGAGAACAGGAAATGCCAACTCTTTGCCTCCAGGTTTCAACACCACCAGTCAGAAACGAATTCCCTGTCACTAAATTGGTCAGGGAGATTTTCCCACACCTTTCCTCCATCTTTCTACTACACAAGATACTGGAGAAGGCTTGCAACTAGGAGTAAACCTAATCCTCATAGCCTCTCAATGGGTGAAACAAACCTGGTACTCACTCCTGCTCGAACTGTCCAAGGAACAGATCGAGATCATAGTAGAGCAAGACCTTCTCACAATGCAATGGGGTCTAGTGTTCAACCTGGAACCAGCCTAGCAGCCTGAGTGCATAGAATTTGGACACCTAAACTTACCTAAAGACCAATGGAGGTAGCAAGGGAGACATGAAAGCCAACAAGACAATGCTATGCAGCTAAGTGGAGAATGTATTTCCTTTGATGCAAAGACAACAGTATCCTAGATTCAGTATTAACAAAGGAGACTGTGATGATATATCTGATCCACTTTCTGGACAGTGCAGTTAACTATTCAATCCCCAAAGCGAACCTGGCGGCAATTGTGGCGTACACTAGGGGAGCATCATGTAAACATTTTTTCACATCAGCCTTCAAAAGGTTCTAAGAAGGTTCCAAAAGGATTGCTCTTTCAAGGAAGGCTCCCACTCCTATGTGGAGTTTAATCACAGTACTGGCAAAGCTTAGGACAGAGCCTTTTAAACCTATGCATAAAGCTGAACTACGGCATATCACTATAAAAACTGCCTTCTTTATAGTGACAACATCACTACGGAGAGTAAGTGAACTCTGGGCGTTCACTATTGAGGAGCCATATATGCAAACCTGCAAGGACAAAATAGTTCTTAGAACTAATCCCCAGTTCCTACCCAAGGTGATGAGCAAATTTCATCTGAATCAAAGCATTCAGTTACCAGTTTTTTTAAGAACCTTCAAACATGGCTGGAAAAACAGCCTAAACGTAAGGAGAGCGCTACTATATTATCTACGGGAAACAAAAACTATTTTCGTAAGGGGAATCAATTGTTCGTTTCTCATGCAAAGTCCAGCAAAGGTTCATCTGTTACAAAAGTAGAAATTGCACAATGGATTATGGAGGCAATTCAGACATGCTACTCCTCAGCAGGAAAATCTCTAACCTTACAACCAAAATCGCATTTAACAAGGAAAAGGCTTGAATCCCTAGCCTTTATGGCAAATGTGCCAATACACACTATATGTGCATCTCTAACATGGGCATCCCCACCTACTTTTAGCAAACTTGTGTGGGTATACACATCACAAAGGAAACTCGAGTGGGATAGAAAGTACTTCAACACCTGTTCACAAACTTTCTCATCTCACCCCTGCCAATCAAAGAAAGGGGAAACCACTATAAAATATAATGCACAGCATGTGAATCCAGAAAAGGATCCGTGCTGCAAAACGAAATGGATACTTACCAGTATTAGTAGTTTTACAGCTTGAAGAGTTTTCTGGATCCACATGCGACCCACCTGCCTTCCATCAAAATGTGAAAAGCAAACAGGTGGGAAGAATATCACATTAGTGGAAGAGAAGAAACCATAAACACTGAATTGTTCCACCTTTTGTGTAGATCCTGAAACACGTTAAGAGAAGAAAGGTTTCAAAATAAACCAAACCTTTATGTTGATAATTCAGCCTATTTTGCCTGCTCTTCTCAGATTTATTTCCCACTTTTTTATGGGCCCTATTTTTGCTGGTATTATGTCTCTCTTCACTGTTTTCCAGTGTTACATTTTTTGTGCTCATTTATTAAAAAGTACTGTAAAATTGGTTTCCCCACCAAATGATCTATTGGTCTTTGCAGTATTGTCACTATATGTTGTCGAAATTGTACCTGTGGCCTAGAAGCTAAATATTACTTGGGCTGCAGTTTGTAATTATGCCATCTACAAGTATGACAAAAATATATAGGTTTGAAGAACAACATTGTGGTCTTGCTTGATTTAAAAACACGGATACATGGCAGGGCAAAGTGCCTTTGTTAT
Source organism: Triturus cristatus (assembly GCF_964204655.1). Lineage (NCBI taxonomy): Eukaryota > Metazoa > Chordata > Amphibia > Caudata > Salamandridae > Triturus > Triturus cristatus. The sequence continues at coordinate 431,822,367 of NC_140593.1, forward strand.
ACTGAGAAAATAATTGTTCGTACCATGTGTGGCTGTAAATACTCATGCTCTGCATACTCCTGCCGTCTAGTATTTGGCTTGGATGATTGCAACTTGTTTATCTTCGAAGAAGTCTTTAAAGTCATAAAATTTAGGGTTATTCTTCTGGTCTTGGATGCGCATGGGCACCAGTTCCATTGTTTTTCTCTGCCATCGGGTTTGGACATGATTCAGCACGCTCCCGTTATTGAAGAGTTTTTTGTTTCCCGTTGTTACCTTGGAGCCTGTTGCTTTCAACCCCGTTACAAGAAGACCTCTTCCATGCATTTTTTTTATGTTGGTCTTGATTCTATTCTTCCAGCCATTTGTTCGTGATCTCCGGCCTACCCTTCGAAGAACAAATAAGAGGTAATGGAACGGAAGGCTTTCGAGGAATGATCCTAGTGTGCCCCCACCCCGTGGCTAATCCCCACACCATCTTCAATCTTTGCATCTCACCAAAGCACTAGGTCCGCTGCAACTGTTCTGCATTCTGCAGCAAGTAGACTATGGCAAGACATATGATCGGCCCCCAGGAGTTTAGAGAAATCTTCTTAAATGCGGACTATTTTCGTCAAGGCAGTTTCCTTCGGCACCAAAGAGGAAGCATTCGGTGAGTTGCCTGACCTTCCGGCACACCAGTCCGATCCGGTTTTCGTCGACTCCAATGTCTGAGTCAGGCAAGAAAGAAATTTACAAAGTAGCACCCAAGGATGTTCCATCCACCTTGGTTGGCTCCGATCCAGTCTTGAAGACCACGCATCGCGTGAGTAATATCAATGCCCCAACCCCGCCAAAACACCAGAAACAGGTGTACACTGGAACCAAGCACCACCCCTCCACGGGATGATCGTTGAGCTCTGTGCCGGAACAACCACCCCACACTCATTGTGCTGGTTGACACGAATCGAGGCTTCTGAGCCAACAGAAGACCCTCCCAGAGGCCTGGATCTTCGACCTGCTCCGAGCCAAAGGACCTCTGTCAGCACCGAAGTGTCAAGTTGGCTTTACTAGCCAGAGTGATCACAGGTTCTGAAGCTGCTGCTGTCTCTGCCGACATCATTGTCTGCTCTGAAGCCCTCAGCTGTCAACGGAGAGGAACACACCCCATCCTTGAGAGGCCAGACCTATACAAAAGGCATAGGAGGAGCATCATCCATCCACGCACATCAAAGTTCTTGGCCTCAGAGAAAACTACTCAGGAATTGCAGACTTGCATTTGTGGAAGTCCCACGACCAGTTAGTTCTGTGCCCATCTTGCCTCACGAGGTAAAAAGACAAGACTCCGCTCCCACATTGTCCTCCACCACAATCACCCCCTCCTCTCCTCCAGCACCGCCACCACCTTCACCCACTATGTCTTCTTCTCAGGGGTATGTGGTTGCACTACCCACTCTGGGTGTGTCCCCTTGGGCACTACTGAGTCCTATGTTAATAGGTTTCCGAAGTTTGAAAAGATGAAAACACACATTTTTGGAACTATAAATTTGTGTATTTTAATCTTCATACATTTCATTAAATGTTTCAATCGCATAACTTTTTCATGATCTGCGGACTGTTTTATTCCTTCCAATGCATTTCGGGTTTTATAAATACCCTTCGTCAGGGATCAGTCCTTAATACGTGGCGTTCATGTCGCATTGCATTCGACGCCGCCGACAGCAAGAGCCTTCGTGGGACAGCTCGCCTCCTGGTCCTGGTCGTCCTCGACGTTCCCTGGTCCTCGTGGCTGCAGCGAGAAGCTTCACCTTCACCTTCAATCTTCACGACATCGCCTGGTTCCTTCCTGGTTCCACGTGGTCACTGGCTAGTGACCTTGACTCTGTCCCTTCTGCTTGCAGGTCTCCTCTCTTTTTGATCCCAGCAACTTTCCTTCAGGCATCCATAGAAGTCCACGACGAAACCCGACGCAAGTTCACACCTATGCACCCGCAGCCCGTGGGCTAGGTAACTTGGGTACTTCGGTGCTCACAAGGGTAGTGACTATCCTAGGGTCTAGTTTCCGAGTCTCGACTCTCTAGCTGCTTCAGAAGTGTCCTTAAACTGTTAATTGCTAACAACTACTATTTCTATCGACTTTTACGCATTACCCGTGAGTGTTTCCACTCTGCACCTGAATCCCGTGGGCCTCCCACTTCCTAACGGTTGCTAGTGTAGTGTAGCCCCAGCGATTCCCTAGGCCTAGGCCTATCCTATTTCCGTGACAGTGGTCCTTATACCACTTACTTAGTATATGGTTTGCGTGGCCCCTAGGGCTTAACTGTATTACTTACCTGTGTGACTTAATGTATGCTTAAATAAGACTGTGTTGTACTTACCTCTAATCTCATAAAGAGTGCTGAGGGTTTGACTAGAATAAATACACTTTATTTTATATATATATATCTGTTGTGGTGTCCTTTCATTTGGTATTCAAGGGATTATATATGGTATCACAGCTGGCTTCACATGCCATTCAGAGTTTAGCTTAAGACTGCTCTTGTCCATGCTACCACTAGGATAGCTGGTCTATAAGGTTGACTTAACAACCAATCACCATAAGGGTTGTTTGGACTGATATAAGGTGTACACTAGAACTAGTGACATCATACATCAGGCCAACTTCTCACATTGGTGAGCAGCGGTTGGGATCTGAGCTTGCTGTTGTAATACCATTGTAATCTTGAGATACTAAATTGAAAGATCACACAGATATTGTCTAGGTACATATAACATAGATTATAATACTTAAGTCCTACTGGACTTAGTGGTTGTAGGTTGAAGGGAGTAACACACCCTGACTACAACTACCAGAGAGGTTTAGTAGAAACAACTAGTGTAGGTAGGTGCACACACCACACCCTCACTAGATCATGTCTCTGGGAGGAGATAAAGTAGATGCTCTCTCAGGAGGGGCAGGTCTGAAGAAGACCCCCTCTAGATATGATACCCTAACTTTTCAGGAGATGAGACAATTGTGTACCTCCAGAAAGTTAAAACAGGGTGCAAACCCTACCCTCCTTCAGCTAGTACAACTCCTAGAGGAGTATGATGCTCTTAGAGCCTCACAGGCCAGTACCCTAGGTACAAAGGAGGGTCTACCCACCACAGATGAGTCAGATGGGACTTCAGATGAGGAGGTAGACAGCCAGGGCCGAGTAGGAAGACTTAGCCAGGCTAACCTAAGCTTACATGGGAGTTTGCATGGGGTCCCCCCCTACAGACCCCCAAGTGGGCTTACACAGAGAAGCAGGAGGGACAGATCCCCTTCAAGGGAATCCATCCACTCCCATGTCTCTAGCATCTCTAATGCTTCCTCTCACAGGGGAATGACTTCCCCTGAGAGAAAGGAGCATGAAGCCAGAATGAGGGAAGCTAATCTGAGGATTCAGAGGGAAGAACTTGCCCTTGCCAAGGAGAAGCTTGCTCTGGCTAGAGAGCAAAAGTTAGGTGGGTCTGAACCCACTGGTGGCAGCAATATCCCTAAGGATAGAGACGGGCACTATGATAATAGAAACCTGAGCAAGATTGTCCCTCCCTACAAGTGTGGGGATGACATCCACAAATGGATAACTGCTTTGGAGAGAGCTTGCAAAGTACAGCAGGTACCCCAAAGTCAGTGGGCAGCTATCTTGTGGCTCTCCTTCTCTGAGAAAGGTAGAGACAAGCTCCTCACAGTTAGTGATGAGGATGCAGACAATTACACTGTCCTGGAGAGTGCTCTGATTGATGGGTTTGGCCTAACCACTGAACAATACAGGTTGTTGTTCAGGGATACCCAGAAGACACAGACTCAGGACTGGACTGACTTTGTAGATTGTGCCACTAAGGCTCTGGAAGGCTGGCTAGTGGGAAGTAAGGTTAAGGACTATACAGGATTGTATAATTTGATCATGAGAGAGCAAATCCTTAACAACTGTCAAAACCAGCTACTGCATCAACACCTGATTGATTCTGATCTGACTTCTCCCCAAGAATTGGGAAAGAAGGCAGATAGATGGGTCAGGACTAGAGTTAAGCAGAAAAACCAGAACCAGGGTGGTAATCAGAAAAAGGCAGACCAGAAGGGTAATGATCAGAAACAAAAAGACCAGAAGTCTTCACCAGGCCCCCAAAAGGCTCAGAGGGAGGGTGGTCCCAAAAAGTGGGGGTGAACATAGAAAGCAGACCCTACTCTCCTACACAACCTCCCCCCCCCCAAACTTAGGGACATTAAACTAACCTTGACAAGTTGAGTCTTCATGTTCTAAGTGGAAATATCTGGAGAGTCCATCTGCATTGGCATGGTCAGTTCCAGGTCTATGTTCCACTGTGACGTGCATCCCCTGTAGGGAAATGGACCACCTAAGAAGTTTGGGATTTTCACCCTTCATCTGATTTAGCCACAAGAGGGGCTTATGGTCTGTCTGAATCTTGAAGTGAGTGCCAAACAAGTATGGCCTCAGCTTCTTCAGGGCCCAAACCACAGCAAAGGCTTCCCTCTCAATAGCTGACCAACGTTTCTCTCTAGGGGTCAGCCTTCTACTTATAAAAGCAATGGGCTGGTCTTGACCATCTACATTCAGTTGTGAAAGAACAGCTCCCACACCTAACTCAGAAGCATCTGTCTGGACAATGAACTCTTCGGAGTCGTCTGGACTTTTCAGAATAGGTGCACTGCACATGGCCTGCTTCAGGTCATCAAATGCTTTTTGACGGCTTACTGTCCACTGAACTTTCTTTGGCATTTTCTTGGAGGTCAAGTCATTAAGTGGTGTCACAATGGACCCATAGTTCTTAACAAACTTTCTGTAGTACCCAGTCAGGCCCAAGAAAGCTCTGACCTGAGTCTGGGTAGTTGGAGGAGTCCAGTCCTTTATGGTCTGGATCTTGCTCTCCAGTGGTTGAACCTGACCCCCACCAACTAGGTGGCCCAGGTATACAACCTTGCTCTGCCCTATCTGGCACTTAGTGGCCTTGATAGTAAGGCCTGCCTTTTGCTGGGCCTCTAAAACATTCCTCAGGTGGACCAGGTGATCCTCCCAGGTGGAGCTAAAGACAGCAATATCATCAAGCTAAGCTGCACAATAATCAAGTCCTTACTGGGTTGGATGATTATTGTGCAGCTTATCTTGATGAAGAAGACTGAAGAATCTCCCTTGTGGCCAAGGAGTGGCTACCCTGTGCAAACGGGCACCATCAAGAGACTACCCTTTGCTTTGCTGAAGTTCTACGAGGGACCGACTGCAGAGCCCGACCATATCCTTGACTTCCAGACTTCTCCGACCCTGATCCATATCCACAGCCGAGCTGAGATCCGTGGAGGCGACGAGAGACGTGGGACCGGCTACCTGGGAAAAGTGGCTAGTATCTTCCAGCGCAGCTTCTGAGGCACCCTCGAAGTTGTGCACCGGGGATTGAGAAGCCCCAACCCCAAGCACCATCTGCACCGAAGATCAGCCCCCCACACTCCACGAGTCCTGCGTGGGGCCCTTCTGCATTTTCCTGCTTGCCGCGTCTGTCCGGTTGCTTGCCCGTTGGCTAGTGGCCTTTGTGACGACGCATCCAGAAATCTTCACTGCTGGTTTGGCTCCTCCAGACTGGCTCCCGCTTCCTTGAAAAAGAGAAGCACCCCAGACCTTCCTGGTCTGCATCAGAAGCAAGTCCTCCGTTCTTCGTGGGTTCCGCTTGCCAAGGCTTGGTGAGTCCTAGTCCAACTTCGACACCGCCGACAGCAAGAGCCTTCGTGGGACAGCTCGCCTCCTGGTCCTGGTCGTCCTCGACGTTCCCTGGTCCTCGTGGCTGCAGCGACAAGCTTCACCTTCACCTGCAATCTTCTCGACATCGCCTGGTTCCTTCCTGGTTCCATGTGGTCACTGGCTAGTGACCTTGACTCTGTCCCTTCTGCTTGCAGGTCTCCTCTCTTCTTGATCCCAGCCTTGGGATCCACCGGACACTCTTCACTGACTGCCTGTCAGCAACTTTCCTTCAGGCATCCATAGAAGTCCACGACGAAACCCGACGCAAGTTCACACCTATGCACCCGCAGCCCGTGGGCTAGGTAACTTGGGTACTTCGGTGCTCACAAGGGTAGTGACTATCCTAGGGTCTAGTTTCCGAGTCTCGACTCTCTAGCTGCTTCAGAAGTGTCCTTAAACTGTTAATTGCTAACAACTACTATTTCTATCGACTTTTACGCATTACGCGTTAGTGTTTCCACTCTGCACCTGAATCCCGTGGGCCTCCCACTTCCTAACGGTTGCTAGTGTAGTGTAGCCCCAGCGATTCCCTAGGCCTAGGCCTATCCTATTTCCGTGACAGTGGTCCTTAAACCACTTACTTAGTATATGGTTTGCGTGGCCCCTAGGGCCTAACTGTATTACTTACCTGTGTGACTTAATGTATGCTTAAATAAGACTGTGTTGTACTTGCCTCGAATCTCATAAAGAGTGCTGAGGGTTTGACTAGAATAAATACACTTTATTTTATATATATATCTGTTGTGGTGTCCTTTCATTTGGTATTCAAGGGATTATATATGGTATCACAGCTGGCTTCACATGCCATTCAGAGTTTAGCCTAAGACTGCTCTTGTCCATGCTACCACTAGGATAGCTGGTCTATATGGTTGACTTAACAACCAATCACCATAAGGGTTGTTTGGACTGATATAAGGTGTACACTAGAACTAGTGACCTCATACATCAGGCCAACTTCTCACAACCACCACCACAGGTAGTGGTATCAGGGGGGCCTTTGAGGGGCCACCTGTCTTGCCATTGGCCTGACAGGTGACACAGGAGCTGACAAACTCCTTTACCTTTTGGTGCATCTGGGGCAGGTAAAAGTGGCTAACTAGCCTTTCCCAAGTATTGGTTTGGCTCAGATGTCCAGCTAGGGGATGTCATGAGCTAAAGTTAAGAGGAACTCCCTGTACTTCTGAGACACTACCACCAGGGTTGGGGTCTCTGGCCTCAGTGTACAGTAGTCCCTCTGCCCAATAAACTCTGTGGGTACCACTGGCATCTTCCTTTTCCTGTGAAGCAGCTTGCTGCCTCAGGCTTTCAAGAGTTGAACAGGGCTGCTGTCCAAGGCAGCTCTTTCCTAGAGGGTCCCCCTGGGCCTAAAAGTTCAACCTGGTAACGGTCTAACTCCATAGGCTCCGTTCCCTCTGGGGGGTCCAAGTCTGAGGAGAAGGGTCCTGATCCTTTTGCTGTGCAGAAGCTGGTTCCCCCGTCTTCTTACCTTTTCTCTTGGAAGGTTGGGCAATACTTACAGGCTCCAACGCTTCTTTTTCACCTTGTCTCTTACTCTGTGCTATTGTTTTTACACATTCCAATTCAGGGATATCCAGCATTGCTGCATGGGTTTTCAGTTCAACCTCAGCACATGCTGAGGTTTCCATGTCATTGCCAAGCCGATATGCTGCTGGTAGCATTGGAGAGACCACTACCTGTTTCAGGCCAGTAACCCCCCAGTCTAATGTCACCATAGCCATTGCATGGTTAGTAGTAACACTGTCAGCATTGGTGACTGGGTAAGTTCTCCCAATCAAGTATAGCTCAGGGGAAACCAATGTATCTGTCACCATAGTGACTCTGGCACCTGTATCCCTCAGAGCTTCTATCCTAGTTCCATTAATCCAAGGGTATTGTAAGTACTTTTTTAAGTTCGGTGGCCACACAGCTACAGTGGCAAACTCATCTTCCCCTTCTGAAACTAGAACTGCTTCAGTGTGCAACCCGATTTGCTCTTGGTACACTATTGATTCCATCTGGAGACTTGCTACCCCAGGAGTAGCTGTAGTAGGACTAGGGGCCTTCTTGTGTGGGCAAGCAGAATCTCCAGTTAAGTGTCCCAACTTCTTACAGTTGTTACACCAGGCCTTTAAACGATCAAAGTTAATTCCCATGTACCTATTATTGGACTGGGAAGAGTTTTGGGACCCACCCTCCTGTACATGTTTTTGGGGCCCTTTAGAAGATTCAGGTTTTTTATCTTGGGGATTTTCACCACCTTTCCCCTGGGGAGGTTTAGTAACCCCTTTCTTTTGGTCCTCCCCAGTGGTTGATTCTGTCACCCTTGTCTTGACCCAGTGGTCTGCCTTCTTTCTCAATTCTTGGGGAGAAATTAGACCTAGGTCTACCAAATGATGATGTAAATTTTCATTAGTGCTATTACCTAAAATATGTTCTTTCATAAACAGATTGTAAAGTCCATTGAAATAATGCAGATTGTGTCCAGTTAACCAACCATCTAATGTTTTAACTGAGTAGTCTACAAAGTCAATCCAGGATTGGTTTTGGGTTTTGTGAGCCCACATGAATCTTATTTCTATATTCCTCAGGTGTGAGTCAAAATCCCTCAGAGTGGTCTTCACGAGGTCATAAGACCCAGCATCTGCCCCTGTAAGGGTCAGGAGTCTGTCTCTGCAGTTACCAGAGAACAGTTCCCAAAGGAGTGCCCCCCAGTGTGACTTCTTCACTTTTCTCATTTCACAAGCCCTCTCAAAGGCTGTGAACCATTTTGTGATATCATCACTCTCTACAATCCCTTAAGTAAATTGCTGGAGGAGTGTGGCTCAATGGTTAGAGCGGCAGACCCTGAAGCAGAGTTCTGGCCAGGGACCAGTGTTCGATTCCCGGCGGGGCTCGGGCTCAATTTCCTCGGACCTGTCTATTCTCGCCTCGGTGCCTATTCTAATCACGGGCCCCACGCTGCAACTCTGGGTAATAGCTTGCTTAGCCTCCACACGGGCCCCAACAGCGCTAAGGATGCCTGGCTTCACCCTGGGGGTGCCCAGGAGTGGACACTTCACAGGGAAAGCCAGGAGGGGTTCCACAGCGGTATGAGTATCAGCGCCAGGAAACTGCAAAGGCGACACCGCAAGGTGTCCGTCTGGTGACAGTGCGCTCTATAAGTACCTTGACATTTACATTATTTACATTTGCTGCCACCATTGATGGGTGCTAGGCCCATCTATGCTCACTCTCTTTCTAGAGCCAGGAACCTGGTCTCTAGATCCAGTCTTTTGGTCAGTCTTACCAAAAGGCTGTCCTCAGTAGTGCCTGGCCCACCTGTGTGGGATCTAGGCACTGAGAGGTTGATTCTCGGAGTCAAGGGTACTTGGACCCTTTTCTCCCTAGGAAGTGGAGGGGGTTGATCTACCCGGTCACCCCCTTCCCCTCCTTCCCCATTGACAGTCTTCACCATTTTAAGATGGGCGGTCCTTAGCATACCCAGCCAACAGCTCCTGGAGCTTTTGTTTGGTGGGATGGGGACCCATGGCTACGTTTTTAAGTTTACATAGGGACCTTAGCGCCATCAGAGTGTGCAAGCCACTCCTCCCCTGCCCTGGAGCAAGACCGCCCACCCCCTACCAAACCCTTCTGCTTTCTCACAGTGCGAAAAGCAGAATCATAAAATGGTATTTTTAATACCATTTTATGTTTCTGCTTCTCCCACTGCGAGAAAGCAGTGGGCCGACACTCCTCTGCCCACATGGAGGAGCCGCCCCTGTGTGGGATGTAAAATCAGCAAAGCCTGGCAGGTAAAGGGAAAGAGGGGACCCGTTCACAGTGGAGTCAACATTTCCCTATGGAAGACCGCAGCCGGTGGCCGCCATGTTACCCCCACCCATCCGAACAATGAATGTATTGATGACAATAGTGGAGTTAACAAAATAATTCCTACTGCATACAGATAAAAATATTTATTGTCAAGTTGAGCATAAGATTTCAGACCATTAAACATTTCTTGATTGCTTGAATGTCCCATGGACTTGCAAAAGAGCATTGAGGGACAATGTCATTGAATGAGATACGCAAAATGTGGCATTTGTATTATTTTCAGAGGGCACAGAATTTGATATGACACCCTTTTCTAAAGAAAACCTTCAGCAAATGAATATGCAGTGATGTTAACAGCATGATAGCTGCTTACAACTGAACAAAAATATGATTATAGCTCCTGTATCACAGGAGACTGTGTAGTATTTTCGGGAACATAAGCTTATACACCAACAATTAACAATGTAATTAACAAAAGGAATGATAACTTTGCAGCAAAAATCCAAATATATGACTATGGTGGGTGAATGCACAGTAACACAAGACTTCACTGCAACGTCAACTAACTTCAGACGGTGGTGTTTCTGGGAGAGTTTAAGAAAGACCATCCTTATTTCTTCAGGATTTAGCTCATCTTCTTACAATACAGTTTATTGCAAAGCAATAGCATGATTTTTAGTGGTGTAGTTGCAATCGATGTTGCAGGTGCAAAGCAATAGCATTTTGATTTGATTTTTAGTGGTGTAGTTGCAATCGATGTTGCAGGTTCACTTTAATATGTTGCCTGCACTACATGAGGAACAGTACTTGAAGATGGTAGTACAGTTGGGGACTCAACAGTCCCTTGAATAGGACCCATGATTCTAACTTGGCTGATCTCTTCTCAGGGCAACTCCACAATAGAGAGATGACTTACCTGGCCTAGTCTGGAGGCATTTTTGTAACATCAGTGGGCTTGCGAACAACATCGGCCACATGATACTCTGTGACCCATCATCACCTTCCTATTTTTTGTTACACCAGGATGTGGCGTCAGGATTGTGGTGCAAGTGCCTTTTTCCCCAGGAATTACCGTAGATGGTCTGTAGATCGGTCCAAATGGATCTGCTCCTGGCTAGATCTCGCAGTTTCGGGAGCCACCTTTGTATAGCAACCTTATCTTCTGAGTAAGGAAAGCGTTTCTTTGCGAGTTTCTCTCTCATATTCCTGATATTTTGGAACAGATGGACAAGAGATGTAGTCAGATGAATCAATCTGTGATTTCCTTTCCATGGTGCTCCAAGTCAAGAGCATGAATTGGTACCCCAAGCAGCATTGGTATGAGCTCATTTGGGGGCAGATTTTCAGAGTTTGCGCTGGCGCTCGCATAACTCAAAGCGGTGCAAAACCTCGCACACAGGCGCGAGTATTTGCACCATATTTTAAAGTTGGCGTTATGCACAAACGGTTTTGTGTCAGTGCGCCAGAGTCGATTTAATGTATGCAGAGTGGGTGTGTCAAGGAGTTACCCACGCAAAACGCTCCAACACCCTGTAGGCACAGGTATTTACAAGAGTCACGCAAAGTGACGCGAAGCAGCGCAAAAAGGATTAGCGCAGAAAAAATAGCGCGGGTACAAAACAGGCGCAAAAAGAGCGTGAGCCATTTACTGGGAGATCTACCCACAGAAGCACAACAAATATCTACTGGCTGTGGCAACCATGGAGATTGTTATTGTCCGTCACCATCAGCGGATTGTTGCCTTGGCGGAAAAAAAAAACAGAGGAAGGAACGAATCTACAAGCAGAGAATATCACTTATCTACATGGATGAATGGGTTGCGGGGCAAGGTTCTTTGCAATATCCTGTGTTTGGACTGCCACCACAATACGTTGCATCCTTTTGCGGTGTATTGCGTTTTTTTTTTTTAGGACGTGCATGACGCACATGCTTTTTGCGCTGCATGCACTAGTTCGTGACGCCTCGCGTTGTAAATATGATGCAGCGCTATTTACTTTGACACACGCAGCACTAAGGTTTTCTGGAACAGCGCCAATTCTACTCAACCTTTGAAAATCTGCCCCTTAGTACACTCTTAGGCAAACTAAATTCCTGCTGAGCCTGATATAGGTTAAGAACCACAATTCTACCGAAACTAATACCCTCGCAGTCAATGCTTGTATAAGCATACTGTTGGCTTACTCAGCTATTCTGTTTGATTCTTGACGTATGTGATTTGAGAATGGACGGTGTACTCACATAATAGACACAGCCTCAGCATACACCTTTACAGCAAATGCAACACTGTTATCTGAATGAAAGATTTTATCTGCTCCCACCGCTACTAGGCACTGCAAGTCTTTTTCATTAGCTCAATCAGTGGCAGTCTTTTGTGTATGTCATGAATCAAAGACCACCAGTATATACTTATATTGATTGACATTTGCCAGTTGCCCACAGTGGTTGAGGCGCAATACACTGAAAGGTATACTATAAAAATATGTGCATTTGGCGGAAGCGCAGCGGACGAGCGCAGTGGGCGCGCCGTCAGTGCGCCGAAGGCAAGCCCGTCTCCGCCCGTCCGCGCCAGGACGAGCCTAGGGCCAGACACCCTGGAGTTTTCTACTCAATCAAGGCTATCATACTCCAGAGACTCCCTGTTTCAACTAAACCAGCCCCTCCAGCCTTCTTGTACTCATATCTTTGAAGGTGAGAGCTCTTGTGTCCATTGTCCTCATTGCCCATTTAAACTTACTCCAGCAATGACAAGTCAGGCCCCCCTGACAATCATTAATATGGCCTTGTTAAACTGCAGATCCCTGCCCAAACACGCTCAAGAAATCCATATGCTACTAGAAGAGGAGCAATTGGAGATTCTGTTTCTTACTGAAACATGGCTCGCTCCAGACTCAGACTCTGATGTTGTACAGGCGCTTCCTCAGGGCTATCTTGTGCAACACTTGGACCGAGTGAAGGGAAGGGGAGGAGGGATAGCGATTATTCACAAGGACCAATTTTCATGTAGATTTCATGACAGCCCCCTATTGGACTGTGAAAATGTACACTTTAGCATTCAATTGTCCCCATGTAACTCCCTTTCAGGAGTCCTCATCTACCGTCCACCAGGGGCCCTGGGACAATTCTGTAGCTCCCTCTTGGAATTCTCCACGGCTGTGACCAGCACCTTACCCAATTTTCTAATCTTAGGAGATCTTAATATTCATTTTGATAATAGCAATGACAACACCGCCTCAGAATTGCTTTTAGACCTGGCTACTCAGCACCTCCACCTACAGAGCGACCAACCTACGCATACTCTTGGACATTTACTTGATCCTATTTTATGTAACATTGCTGATCTTAAAATAAATGTCCCGATCCCTCTGCTTATCCCCTTCAGGTGGGAGATTCCGACCATCTCTCCTCCTAACCAACCTCCCGGCCATCCGGCTCATCCCTGGGCCAAACTAGACACCGAAAAATGGAAGCAGGTCTTGGAATTTTCCAAGCCAAACCATGAAAATGACCCCGTAATAGCGGATGCAGAGTTTTCTTCCTGGATCGAGAACTCTCTCAACACGTTCCCCCCCCAAAAAAACGTACCTTAAATCCCGCAAAAAAATTTCCTCTCCATGGTTTACCCAGGAGACTCGCCTTCTGAAAAAGCTCTGTAAAAGGGCGGAAAGAGTGTGGCGGAAAGATTTCGACCCTAATAGCAAGAGGGATTACAGACTGGCCATTCTTAATTACAAAAAAGCCCTGAAAAATGCCCAAACAGCCTTTTTCCAGGAGAAAATTAGTGCTGCAACTTGCTCGTCGAGGGAGACTTTCCGAATTGTAAAACAACTTTTTAAAAACACCAGAGCCCATATGCTCGACTGACCTCTCGGACAACCATTGTAATGAGCTGGCCACTTATTTTGATCAAAAGATTCAAAATATTCTTCAACAACTTCCCCCGCTCACCCCTACGGACCCCTCATCTATGCCCCTAATGCAAGTCCAGAACCTGAATACGGGACTTGACACATTCACGCCCATCAGTAAGGACACCTTATCCCCCATCCTTCAATCACTTAAGTGGTTCACCGTCTGACCCCGCCCCAGTCAAAATCTTAAAGCAGGTAGCATCCACCATTCTTGCGCCAATGGTAAACTTAATTAATGCCTCTCTAGCAGATGGAATAGTGCCCCCTAGCTGGAAGAAGGCGAAGGTTAGGGCCCTACTTAAAAAACCCAATCTAGACCCCCTCAATCTATCCAATTTTAGGCCTATTTCTCTCCTTCCGTGTATCAGCAAGATGACAGAAAAATTCATCAATGCCCAGCTGTCTAATTACCTGGAATCGAACGAACTACTCAAACCTTCACAGACAGGCTTTCGCCCTGGCCAGGGTACTGAAACAGCGATGGTGACGGTGGTCGAAGAGGCCAGGAAGATCATGGATGCAGGAGGATCAGTGGCAGTGATCCTCCTGGACCTAAGCGCGGCCTTCGACATGGTCAACCACCAGATCCTGGCCCAGCGGCTTAGAGATCTTGGGATCACAGGTGTCGCCCTGTCCTGGTTGAAATCCTTTCTTCATTGCCGCTCATTCCAAGTGATAGAGGGTAGTTACATCTCCAAAGAGACCCCTATACGTTGTGGAGTGCCTCAGGGCTCGTCCTTGAGCCCCACGCTCTCCAACGTTTATATGTCCCCTCTGGAAAAGATTGTCACACCATATGGTATCAAACTTCTGACGTATGCGGATGACACCCAGCTGGTTGTCTCTCTTAGTCAGCATGAAAATCCTACCATCGACCTTTATTCCTGCCTGAGAGACATAGCCAGCTGGATGGACAGATCTCACTTGAAACTTAATAGTGACAAGACTGAGATTCTGGTGATGGGGAATCAGTCCCTCTTTCGTCCGGACTTCCTCTGGCCCTCATGCATGGGCAGGCCTCCAACCCCCAAATCCGAGATTAAAAGCCTCGGACTATGGCTGGACCAAAATCTCACCATGCATACCCAAGCAAGGAAAACTGCCGGAGTCTGTTATGGTCTCTTGCGCTCCGCCCGGAAGATTCTACCATTGCTCCCTTTCCAATCGAGGAAACTCCTGATCCAAGGCCTCATTCTGTCAAGGTTGGATTACGGAAACGCACTGTACCTTGGCGCACCGCGGAAAGTAACCACTAAGCTCCAGGTAGTGCAGAATACGGCCGCACGGATTCTTACCAACACCAAGAGTCGTTGCTCGGCCAAGCCGGCCATTAGAGCGCTACACTGGCTGCCCGTCTTGGAAAGAGTGCAGTTTAAGGCGCTCTGTCTAACACACAAAATTCTCAACGGGAAAGCCCCCCCTATCCTCAAAGATCTGGTGACTCCTTACATCACCTCCAGATCCCTCCGATCTTCTGACGCCCACCTAACTCTGCCACCTATGATCAAGAGAGCACGATCGGGAGGTCGTCGCTTCTCTTACAACGCCTCCAAACAGTGGAACTCCCTCCCCCCGATCTCCGTGCACAACCTAATCTTCTAACATTCCGAAAATTTCTGAAGACCTGGCTGTTCCCGTAGGCTTCCCCTCTTGATTCCGCCTGTACTTCTGTTCAGCGCTGGGACGCTTACGGGCAGCCATGCGCTCTAGAAATCTTCTAACATAACAGGTTTATCCTTATCATAAGAGGAGTAGATGTTGGTCTTACAGCAGTAGAGAGTTCCATTTGTTGACAGTTGATACATTGCTATATGTGTTTTTTGTTTTTTTGTTGTTGTAAATATGGCCTTCAATTGTGTTGTTGTAGCATTGATATTGTTGCACTGATGCCAGCATGAGCAGATACTAAACCTTTATGAGCTGATTTTGTAAGATCTAACGTTGTTTCATTAGGAATATGCCTATGTCCAATCCCTGGTATAATAATCATAGAAACATTGCCTGTAGGACTATTTAGAAGGTATCCCTTCAGGAATTTTCTCCCTTTTCAATGTTGCCTGACTATCTACCATAATATCTGAACTTTTATGGGACATCGTGGACGAAGGGTAAATTATCCTGTTGGATGTCACCTTTCCCCAAAGTGTTTTAACTTTTATTGATTTACCTTTGGAATCTCTAGATCTGTTTAACATTATGCAATTGTACATAGAAACCGGAGTCATACACTATGACTGTAGAAGCTAATGGTCGGCCTTCTGAAGGACTAGGAGGACATGAATTTCAGGTACTTGTGTAGTTGATTCACCTAATGTTTGTCAGTTCATAACACTTTGAAGTTGCCATTTTGATAACGCCCTTCCAAGCAGCAGCAGTGGCACAATATTTCTGTTTACTGCCAATACAGAGTCTGCAAAGCAATTCATATAAAACATGCTCTGATACTAATGTATCTGTAGTATGCAAGTAATCTGTTGTATCACCTGTGGATATTGTAAAAATTCTTGCATTCTGAGTACGATATCGGACACAAATTATATAGCACTAGAATTTTGCATCATCGCCCATTGGACCCAGTACAGGTGTTATGAATGCACATAAAGGATGCTTCCTTTAGCAGCCGCCTCTAATGTGGGTACAGGGAAAACTATTATAATCTGCTCCACAGGGTGCTTCCTTAAAACGGAACTCTACAAAGCTATGATAATTTTCTCAGTCAGAGTGAATTGATCCTCTATTGTAGAACATGAAATGTGATTTGTAGGCTATGGCGGTCATCTGTCCCATATTGTATATTATATAAATATTTCCTGAAGTACTAGGAACAACCCTAATAACTAGGGTTTTCTTATTGTGAGGAAAGGGGGTATGGTTGTGTGGCTGGACCATGTAATCCACTTACCAACCCCTTTAGGACCAGCAGTATTGGTTTGTCAAACCTTCAGCTCAACCCTGAGTAGCTGTGGCTCTGAGCAGCAAGGCTTACACAAAGTAACAAGTGTAAAGCATTTAAACAGCGCTATAACAATCTATGAAGAAATCAACAAGGCACCAAAGAAGTCTGACATCAATTTTTAAAAATAGACTATTTTTATACCCCACAACGAAAAAGATCCACCAGAGGGTTCCATGCCTCCTTTGTCTGGCTAGTGAGTGTGCTTGCCATAGGCCACCATTTGTCTTTGTTCTACATGCCATGTGGCCAGGGGCCATTATGTGGGGTCTGTGTACCTAGGTCTGAAAATGTTCTCTTTGTTCCCCATGCTTCCTTGCTCGCTGTTGATTGGCCACGTGGCTGACAGCCATTTTGTGCATCCAGACAGTGTGTGTTTGCCATAGGCTTGCATGTGTTCTTTGTCCCCATGCCTCCTTGCTCCCAGTTGTTGTTTGACCATGTGGCACTTGCTGGCAGCCATTTTGTGCATTCAGCCAGTGTGCCTTTGCCATAAGCTTGCATCTGTTCTTTTCCCCTATGCCTCCCCGCTGTTGTTGTTTGACCATGTGGCATCAGCTGCCATTAATTTTGTGCATCCAGTCAGTGTGCCTTTGCCATAGGCTTGCATGTGTTCTTTGTTCCCCATGCCTCCTTGCTCGCTGCTGCTGTTTGACCATGTGGCAGTGGCTTGCAGCCATTGTGGGCATCCAGCCAGTGCGCCTTTGCCATAGGCTTGCATTATTGGATGTAATATCTGTTAAATAATATGCTTGAGGATCACTGTAGTGTATGTATATTAAGAATAGGATTTTGAGGAGCAGTGCCCATATATTAAGACGTTTTTTCACAATTTTTTATTTTGCACCTCCTTGCTGCACAATAGGTTTCTTCTAATCCTCCCATACCAGCATCGGCAATTATTGATCCCTTTTTAATTTGTTTAAATTATGTTTATTTTTTTAATTTCATCGTTTTATATATAAATGTATTTATTTAGATTTTTTTTTTTGCGTTTTGCCTCGGTCCATACATCCACCCACTAAAGGCGCAATGCCGTGCAACAGCCTTCATTTTTTTTTTTTAGGTATAATTCCATTTACTCCTCCATCCTGGCTGCACTAAACCATACATTTTTTTAAAATGATTATTCCATTGCCCGCCTAAACCACATTCCCTGCTATAGGCTAACACTAAGGTTAATTTAAAAAAAAGAAAAAGATTATTATTCCATTTACCGATGCAGTTCCGCCAGTGTCACAGGGGTCTCCTTTAGAATATATGAAGATAAAGCAAATGGATATATCTGTATGTTATGTGATCCTGATTTTAAATTACATTTTATGGTATGGTGGTAGGGTTTGACTTTAAAGTGGCTGATTTATTATTGCTTATGTAACCAACCACACTAATGAACAAGTTACTTATATTCTGTAATGCCTTGTCTGGTAGAGGCATAATCTATAAGGTAAGATTCCTTACCTTTAAATTTCCCAGGCATCAGAATGGATCTGGAAGATTTTTCTTCGAGCAATACCCTTGTGTGCCGGTAGGGGAAATTGGTTGGCTCCGCGGCATCTGTGGCATTGTGATGTCTGCATCACCTATATAGGCACCACCTTGGCACGCTGTCAGTTACTTTTCACGACTTTGCATGCCAGGAGCGCTGATCCATGAAGTGCACTGACATTGGTATGTTTTTGAACATCTAGAGCCCTGAAAGGGATCAGCCCAGACCCTAGAAACCAGTCTGCAGTGCAGGAAGTGTAGGTGGGTCAGTAAGGAATCTGCAGCTAGATTGTCTGTACCAGATAAGGCGTTACCGAAGGTAAGTAACTTGTTCATCTGATAGACATCTAGCCGCAGATTCCTTACCTTTGAATAGATATCCAAGCAATGCCATTGCTGAAGGAGGGACTGCAGACACGTTAGACCAGAAAATCCTGCAGGACAGAGCGGCCAAATAGGTATTCCCTGTGGACTTGACTGTCAAGGCAGTAATGCTTGGTAAACATGCACAGAGATACCCAAGTTACTGCCTGACAATTGTCCAGGACAGGAACCCCCTGTTGCAATGCTATGGTAGCAGCCTTATCTCTAGTGGAGTGAGCCCTCCAGCCTTAAGAGACTGCTTCTTGGCCAGAGCATAGCAAAGTGTGATGCAGAGGAAGACCCATAAAAGTAAGTCCTCGTCTGCACTGCACCAACGTTCTTCACTCTCCATGCTGCGTGGGTCATCCACCCAGAAATCTTTAGTGCAGTCAAGGTACAACGACAATGTTCTTTTTGAGTTCAGATGGTGGAGTGGTTTCTCTTCTTTAGAGGGATGTGGAGGAGCATAGAAAGTGGACAAGGTGACAGATGGCCCCACATGGAATGGTGATGCTACTTTCGGGAGGAAAGAGGCCATAGTGCGAAGCACCAATTTGTCAGGGAATATTGTCAGGTATGGAAACTTAGATAACGAAGCATGCAATTTGCTCACCTTCCTGGCAGATGTGATTGCCACTAAAAAGGCTGTTTTGATAAGCAGCCGGAGGGGGCAGTTTTGCAGGGTTTCGAAAGAAGTACACATAAGGAAGGTGAGAACATATGTACAAGATCTTTGAGGAATCTATTTACAATTGGGGATATAAATAATGTGCGTTGATCTGGCTGCTGTAAGAAGGCAGACAGGACCAAAAGGTACCCCTTCAGAGTGCCCAGAGTAGAGCCCTGTGGGCAAAGGGTCAAAATAAAAAATCTGAAAGGAAAGCAGAAAGGGTATCAATAGCCTTTTTTGTGCAATATAATACAAATTTGTTCCATCGGCAGGCAAGCCGGTATTGGGGGAGGGATGTCTGGCTGCCAAAATAACATTCCAAACTTTAGGAGGAAGTTTCATCCATCACCGCTCAATCTCCACGCAAGAAGGCAGAGTTGACAGGTTCGGGTGGAGGATCCTCCCCTGCTGCTGTGACAGAAGAGCCTCCCAAAGGGGCAGCCTGATCGGAGGATTGATACTAGTATCTTGGGATACCGCACTCTTCTTGCCCAGTCTGGAAATACAAGAATGACTTGGACCCGGACGCTCTTGATCTTCTTGAGCTGACTGGACAGGAGTGGGATGGGTGGAAATTAATACAGGAGGCCTGAGACTAGGCAGAAAAAACGTCTCGGAGCGAGAGCTGCCTTTGAAACTCCAACACTCAAAAGTGCTGACATTACGTGTTTTCAGCGGAGGCAAACAGATCTAATCAAGGCTCTCCCCACTGCTGAAAGAGACAATGCGCCACCTTCGGATGGAGACGACATTCATGATCCGCTAGGCATCGACGGCTGAGTTCGACCGCCCTGGCATTCAGAGAACCTGCTAGATGTTTAACCACCAGGGATACACCCTCCTATTCCAGCCAAGTCCAGAGATGCAGGGCCTATTGACAATTGTTCCATGACCCTTTCCCACTCTGTTTGTTGCAGTACCGCATGGCGGTGGTGTCTGTAACCACTTGTACGAGCCTCCCTTTGATGGAAGAAAGAAAGGCTTTCAAGGCCAAACAAATTGCTCGGAGCTCCACCAAGGTGATGTGGAGTCCGTATTCCGCCAGAGACCAGTCTGCTCTGATCGCCACCTTTCCCAGATGGCTGTCCCATCCCAGGAGTGACGCATATGTCACCACTGTGAGATCTGGTTGAGGAAGGGAGAGCGGTCTGCCTCTGTCCCAATTGCGGTTTGTCAGACACCACTGCAGATCTTGTGCAGTTCCATCTGAGATCTGGACCATGTTGTAGAGGTTCCCCTGATGCTGCGCCACTAGAGCAGAGCCCACATATGCCATATGGCACTAGCAGGAGGCCATGAGGTCCAGCAGCCTCAGAGTCATTCTCATCAAAATCTAGGATAGAGGTTGAAACATGGGTATCATAACCTGAATATACTAGACTCGCTGCTTGGGAAGATAGGCCCAAAACTGCACTGTGTCCAGAACAGCTCCAAAGAAAGGGAGCATCTGAGAGGGAGTCTGGTGTGATTTCGGCACATTGATAGTGAATCACAGCAAATGTAGGAGGTCCACCATAGTCTGTAGGTGGGAGAGCCCGCCTTCAACAGCCAGTCATCGAAATAGGGGTAGACTGGCACCTCTGATCTGCACAGATGAGCTGCGACTACCTCCATCACCTTGGCGAACACCCAAGGGGCTCTGGTGAGGCCAAAGGGGAGCACGGGGGGTCTGAAAATGGTCATGGCCTACCATAATCTGCAGTAGAGTCGATGAGCAGGCAGAACAGGGATGTGAAAAGAGGCGTTCAGCAAGTCCAACACTCCTGGGTCCAAGGCAGACAGGACCTGAGCTAGTGTGAGCATTATGAACTTTTCCTTTTTGAAGAAGTAGTTGAGGAAATTGCAACCACAGCCTTCTTCTGGCGCCAGAACCCTCTCTATGGCTCCCTTTGGCCAAGACAGTCCTGACTTCCTCCTGAAGCAAAGTCAGATGATCCTCCATCAGCCCGTCATAAGATGGAGGTATTGAGGGAGGTGTAGTCTCGAAGGGGAGGGAGTAGCCCCTTTGGACTATTTGGAGGACTCACCTGTCCGATGTGAGGCTCTGCCAGCAGTGGAGATGGATGATCCTGCCACCAACTTGCCGCCCATGATCTATAAGGGCAAGACTAGGAGGGTTTGGAGGCTGAGGCTGCGTGGGGTGGTCAGACCAGATCTCTGGCTGCCTGGCCCCTGAGGTTGAAACAAGTTATGCCTTCGGCCGCTGGGAGGTTGCTGAACTTGTGTGGTCTTGTGGCTGGGGCATGGCTGGTGCAGCTGAAAGCCCTGTCCGTAGCAATGAAAGGGGTGAAAGTTAGAGTGGGTATATATGGCCACTGAGAGGCTCAAGGACTTGCCCACAGCCCGTGAGTCCTCAAAGCGCTCCAGTGCCATGTCTCCAAAGTGACAAGTGCTATCAAAGGGCATGTCCATGATCGAGGTCTGGACATTCTTTAAAAAGCCAGATGTTCTCAACCAGGCATGGTGTCGAACAGTCACTGTTTGTCTGCCCACCGAGTTGGTTGTGCCGAGACCACAATAAATGGTGAACTTTGCTACATCTCTCCTATCTGACACTGCTTGGAAGAGAACAGCCTGGAACTCCTCAGGTCCTGTGGCAGCACATGCGCAACCGTTTCCCTCAGAGCGTGAGAATAATGGCCCAATAAGCATACAGTGTTCACCGACTGCAATGCAAGCCTGGCAGAAGAAATCATTGTCTTACCCCAGCTGTCCAGCTTCTTGGATTCCCTGTTCAGTTGGGTGGAAGGGGAACGGGCCCTGGGAGGTAGAGGCTTGGACCACCAAGCTCTCTGGGGTAGGGTGGATAGTGAGGAAGTTTGGGTCACCTGATGCAGGACGATGGCGGCGAGCAATTGTCCTATTCACAGGAGCCCCTGTGCTGGGCTTAGACCAGGTACCCATTAGGACATCCGTTAAGGCATTGTTAAAGGACAGCAAGGGTCCCGAAAAGAAGACCTGGCTACAGGAATTCTGTCAAGATATTAGTCTTGGCCTCCATGGAAGGGAGCTGAAGGTCCAGGACCTCAGCCACTCTTCCTTTAACCATAGCATAGGATGCTCCCTCCACTGTAGACATGTTAAGGGTAGACAGCAGGCTAGAATATGGAGATGTATCCAGTCTGCTGGCCTCAGCCGATTTCTCATACCAGTCCATTTCTTGATAAGGCGGGTCTTGTGAAGAGCCCAGTGACCCCTCCCAATCTTCTTCCATTTCTAGCCCTGCAGTATAAGGCTATGGTAATGACCCAAGAGCTGTAGGTTCTGTGGGCGCTGGGATCAACGTTGATAGGCGCCGATCAGGCTCCAAGTCGTCTGGAATCAGAATGGGGCTGGCACCGCCGAGGAGTACCAGCAGCACCAGGCGTCTCGGAGTCGAGCCTGTATCGGCAAAGGTAGTAATGGCACAACCGGTGTTGGTCTGCATCCATTGTCTGATCCATGGGAGATCATCAGTGCTAGAGCTGTAGGTGCGGAAGCCGATTGAGCTCCCTCTGATCCTGTGGGGTCAGGACACCCAAAGAAATTAAGACACATGACCTCATAAAATTCTCCTAGTTTGGTGGGGGTCGCTCTAGCTCCTGGAAAATCGGGAAGGCGCAGAGCACAGTTTCAAAGAAAGGGGCCTAGAATGCCAAGATTTCTCCCTCGTGTTGGCCTGCGGATGGGAAGAAGTTGAAACAGTCTACGACTTCTTATGCTTTTTGCACCTCTTACTGGAATGTCCAGATGACTTGGAGTGGGACGAAGAGAACTTGGGACTCCTAGAGAGGTGTCCCGACCTTCCTCTCGAACAGGACTGTGAACGAGACCTCCAAGGAGTTGTACAATGCTGTGCCGATTGCCGGGCAACAAGCAGCTTCAGGGACCACTCCCTCAAAGCCTTTGGAGCCATGGCCCGGCAATGTGAGCACAACTTTGAGTCGTGAACATGCTCCAGGCATCACAGGCAGATGAGGTGCAGGTTCTTAACTGACGTGGTGTGGTGACAGGCGCCGCATTGCTTGAAGCCAGAACTCTTCCTAGACATGGAGAAAAAACCTATCACACCAAAAAGAGGTTGACAAAATTGTGAAAAATCCTGTCAAAAAGTGACAGAAGGTAGCTCTCTTCACGGATCAGCGCTTGACTGGCGAGGAATTAAAAGAACTGATGTCAGCGCGTCAAGGTGGGGCCTATATCAGTGACGCAGATGTCACTAAGGCACATGACGCCAATAATGTCAAGCAGATCCGACTGACGCCACCTACTAGCGCTCAGTGGTATTGCTTGAAAAAATGTCTTCCGGATCCAGTCTGACGCCTGGGAAATTCAAAGGTAAGGAATCTGCAGCTAGATGCCTTTATCATATATTGCCTTTGTCTGTATCAATTCAAACTGAAACAATGCCACATTTCACTAAATGTTTTTCTTGCTTGTTTGCTTTTAGATGCACAAGAGAAGAAGAGACATCACCCCCAGTACTGCCAAACAGAAGGCCTGTACAGTGATGTCAATCCTCCAGTCTCTTCCGTTTTTGCAGCTTAGTGCTGCTGCCAACTGGGAGCTAAAAGATGGCTTAAAGAAATTTGCTCCCAAGAAAGTGCTTAGTGAGAAGAAGCAGCTTTCCACCAGTGGCGTGCTGTGCACAACCTTTTTCGGGAGACTTGTGCCTGCTAGGCTGGCCTTTTGGGAGGAACCTGGAAGCAGCACTTCCACATTAACAGCACCACCCCAACCTAAGCCCAAGACCATGTTTGTCAGTAAGGCAGACACTGCAATAATGGCAACGCCGACGAGCAGTATTTGCTGAATTGGATTTGTCACTTTCGCAAAGTAGTATCAAATCGTTTAAGGAAACGGAGACACGTAGACAGCAACCGCAGCCAGCAATAGTACATCTTCCTGATGTTGGAGCAGAGCAGGTGGTGGAGCTTCCTGCAAAGCAACCTCCTCTTATAGAATCACTGGCTCCCAGATCCCCAGCAAGGAAAATGAAGGGTACTGCTCCACCATCTTCTCCTAGCACCATTTCTGATGATAAGCGCAATGGGGGACCAATACACAGATGGGCAGTTTGTAGAAGCATCCCCGCTACACTATATAACTAATCAAACACTACTGATTAGATTCAAATTTCAAAGGCTGAAGGCGGCCATCAAAGCCCTATATCCTAGTTTCTTGGCGGAGCCCCCAGCTCTGGCCCCGCTACAAATGATACTATCAGAACCCACCAGGAAGCACTTGGTGGCTCGATTGTACCACACAATGCAGGCAGAATGTGCCCAGCCCACCACTAGAGCCCTCGACAGGTGGAATCAATCACTAAATGCACCCCTATCTTAGGAGGACTGGGCAGCTTGCTGCAGCCTCACAGACATGTTGACACCAAATGGCAACTTACTCATAATACACCTAAAATACCTTCATCAGGCTTATCACACACCTCAAATTGTGGCGTCAGGGTCTAAGGGCAGAAGCTACATGCCGTAGGTGTGGGATGCGGGACGCAGACTTTGCCCATCTAGCGTGGAGTTGTGAGAAGGTTGGGGACTATTGGGGACAAGTAGTGAATATCATGCGCGAGGTCACACACACGCTGTATAAGTGTCTCGTGCCACTCCAGCTGCTCTTGATTAGTACCTTAAGTTTGCCCGGCACCCACCTATTCAACACAGCGGTGTTTCTCGGGTCTAACAGATTCCTACGCGTTTCACGTTACCATACATGGAAGAGACCCATTTTGGGGTTTTTTACCGACTTTTGGATAGACATCTTCGGGGACACGCTTTGCCCGATAGTTACCATAATGTTGTCACTCCGTACTGGATCCTTCTTGTTTATTTGACTTAAAGTTCACTCTGTTAATAAATCACGCGCAACAGCCCCATTACACATTGACGCCTTCCCTTCCACCATCCACTGCATGATGTCGCTTAGGCGTGGGGCTCCTTCACATTATTAATTCTCTATACATCAGTAGTTTCTTGTATTTTAGATACTTGGCCCTCTCTCCTTTTGACGCTAACATGTTTTCTCTTCCTCCGTGCTCTAGATTCATAGTGGGTTAAATCCTGTGCTGCGTGAGACTCAACCCCAGCATCCTTTCTTCTTAAGTAAGTGAGAGACTGCACGTCCCCCTTCGCTCTATTAATTACAACCTTCTGGGAACATTGACCACACTTTCGTTTTCCCTTCTGTCTCCAGCTACATTCCTGCAAATGAGCGACTCACCTCTCTGAACATACAGCACAGTCATATTGCTGTCCTCCTAAAGTAGGTATTAGTTACTCTACCCATTATTTTAGCGCTAATCCCGCCACTAGCTACCCCCTTCTCACACACACATTCTCCATTATTCGCAGGTGCTCGTTATGACCTTGTCCAGATGAAGACCCCACTTTGAGGACTAACTTACCCTCTGTGACAGGGGTCGAAACGTAGACTGCTCTACTTCTACACAGACTCTAAAGACAGAATTGTGAAATACGCATGTACATTAGATCTATGTGTTTATCCAGGAACTGTTGACCTATATTAGGCTGGAAAGGTCCCATACTATGTACAAATGATGTATATATGTCACAACACCCTTTCCTTGTCCTCCTCTCACTCATCCGCCACTCCCAACCCATTCTCCTTTCCCACTCACCAAGAGCACTGTTTTTTTGTATCGCAACATACTGGAGCAACTGCTTTGCCAAAATATGAAATGCTTTGAATTTGAATCACATTCTAAATACCCGATTGAAGATAGTAATAAACTTGATTAAGTTAACCAAAAATCACACCGTGTGGATTGCGCTTTTCTAACTATAGTTGTTTTTTCTAAATAATTGCTACTACGACCACCTATATACTGTACTGCATTATTGACCAAGGTCGGGTAGGTTCTTGTGGGCTCCCCCATTGAAACTCAACACTCTCAGAGCAAGTGCACACTTGCGAGGGTTCCTTTTATGTTCTTTAATTAAGTGAGACCTAACATGTCACATAGGTAAACGCTCTCTTACACGGAGGAATATATTACCAGACTAGTACAAGGTGATTTGGGGGCCTCTTTCCTATTATCTAATACCCCCAACATAGATATTTCACTAAAAGAAAAAATCAATAAACTAGAACGCTTAGAGAGAAAATTGATCCGGACCCGTCTCCACGGGCATCTCTTAATAAAGTATTTACAAGCAAACATCATACCAACAGGGTTGCAGGTCCGCAATGAGCCTGCAATCTTCGTAGATATCCCGAAATTCAAATAAGGGTTCGGTTTTGTGGCAAACAATTGTTCACGCCATTGGATGGCGCTGGGGGTTGAAACAGCCCTTGAACAAGAGGAGAAATCGATAAAATATACACGACCTCAAACAAGAAATAAATGGTGATTCCGCCCTGGTCAATGCCAAGGAAGCACTGGAACGACTAGAAAAAACCATTAAGGAATTTGACATCAATACACAAGCGAAAAAACTTGACAAACTTGCTAAAGATGTCCGTTACTATGACAAAAAAATAACATACCCGTATCTGCAGGAGGATTATTTTAAACAAGACAACCAAGGACGGTTCTTGTACAGAGGCAGAGGTGGTTATAGAGGCAACCGAAGGTTCACCACTTTTTCTGACTCTTCATACAGTACCAGCAGCGACGGCGAGCAAGCCGGACCCAGCAACAGCCACCAATATCAAGACCCATGGTACCAACCACCACAGGGGCAGCAAACGGGCGGCCAACAACATTTTTTAGAGGACACCCATTGGAGACCCCCTCAGGGTCGAGGATACAATTGGAACAGAGGGGTACGCAGAGGCCAGAACCAGCAAAATTGGGACACGGGACGTCGAGAAGGGCAGAACCCCAAACAAGTCCGCTTCCAATCGGAGAGCCACGGGGAAATCCATACCCGGAGGAGAACTTACAGATGGTAATGCAGTTGGAGGAGAACATTCAGATGCCCAACCAACAGGAAAGCCCCATCATCAACTTATCTTCGCACTCTCTATCTGCTAATGAAACCAATATCCTCAGTAAAGGGCTCTCTTTTGTACCCATGTTGCACCCCAACCTCTTTAATGTGAAATCCGAACTACACCGTTTTTTCAGGAAAGTTTGCCTAAGACATTTTTTCAAACATTCATTGCCGATATCCTCTACATTGACCACTGGAATGCGACCACCGTCCACCTTCATGCCACCATCACACACGATGGCACACAAGATTTTAACCTATGAAAGTGTGGTGCTTTGCGATGTCATGCGAGCATGCTCCACCAAAAAGTATGTGAAATATAACATCACAAAAGGTGAATACGAAGCACTGATCACACTGAAAGAAAAAAAAAACCATGGTAATTAAACCGGCAGATAAAGGGGGAGCGATTGTGGTGCAGAACACCGAGGATTACAAAACCGAAATATACTCACAACTTCAAAACGGCGTGTAAGCTACACCATCAATAACAGAGACCCTACAGAGAGGATACGAAAAAAGATGAGAGAAATCACCGAAAAGGGTAAGGAGGCTAGTTTCCTCTCAGAGAAGGAGCTTGAATACCTCAATACTGAATGCCCATGTCTTCCAACCATCTAGACCTTACCCAAGGTACACAAGTCTGCAGAAACCACCAGGAAGACCTATTATTTCAGGATGCGGGTCCCTTCTGGAACCAGTTTCCTCAAACCACTGGATGAAAATACAAGAACTTATCTTATAGATACCATGCAGGTTATCAATTTAGTGGACAAAATAAAATTTGACCCAGAAAGACAAATACTAGCAACATTAGACATCGTCTAGCTCTATACCAGTATCCCACAACAGCCAGCATTGGATGCGATTAGAAGAGCACTCGACAAAAGACCACAACCAGCCAATGTACCTACAGAGTTTATAGTGGCCCTTTTGGAAGTAGCCATGATGTTTAATTACTGTATCTTCCAAAATGAATTCTATATCCAGACAAAAGGAGTAGCCATGGGGGCAGCCTTTGCTCCGGATTTGGCAATCCTTTTTATGGATGATTTTGAAAACAACCACATCCACTCTGACACCAATCCATTCAGTTTACACATCACTGAATGGCGAAGATATATTGATGTGCTCCTAATTTGGACAGGGAACGACTTTGAATTAAATAACTTCTTCGAATGGCTCAACACCTGCTCCAATGACATCAAGTTTACTATCCACTGGGACAGACAAACTATTGACTTTCTAGACATCAGCATCAAGACTGCGGAAGATCATCTCTATACCACCCTCTACAGAAAACCAGTTGAACGCAATACACTTTTGAGGTACACCAGCCATTACACACGAGGCCTCAGAGACAATCTACCATTCGGCAAATTTCTCCGCATACGGAGGAATTGCTCATTGAAAGAGGATTTCTTCAAAGAATCTGAGGATCTAATCCTACGCCTCATAGACCGTGGGTACCCAAAAAGACTTGTCAAAAGAGCAAGAAAAAGAGCGTGGTATAACAATAGAGAAACACTATTGACACCCAAGGAACGTCGTAACGAGACCAATAGAATGATCTGTGTGACTACGTTTTGTACCAAGAGCAATGAGATAAAGATAAACATACAGCACAGTCCTATTGCTGTCCTCCTAAAGTAGGTATTAGTTACCCTACCCATTATTTTAGCGCTAATCCCGCCACTAGCTACCCCCTTCTCACACACACATTCTCGATTATTCGCAGGTGCTCGTTATGACCTTGTCCTGATGAAGACCCCACTTTGAGGACTAACTTACCCTCTGTGACAGAGGTCGAAACGTAGACTGCTCTAATTCTACACAGACTCTAAAGACAGAATTGTGAAATACGCATGTACATTAGAGCTATGTGTTTATTCAGGAACTGTTGACCTATGTTAGGCCGGAAAGGTCCCATACTATGTACAAATGATGTATATATGTCACAACACCCTTACCTTGTCCTCCTCTCACTCATCCGCCACTCCCAACCCATTCTCCTTTCCCACTCACCAAGAGCACTGTTTTTTTGTATCGCAACATACTGGAGCAACTGCTTTGCCAAAATATGAAATGCTTTGAATTTGAATCGCATTCTAAATACCCGATTGAAGATAGTCTTAAACTTGATTAAGTTAACCGAAAATCACATTGTGGATTGCGCTTTTATAATTATAGGTGTTTTTTTCTAAGTAATTGCTACTACGATCACCTATATACTGTACTGTCAATTGTGACACACAAGTCACATAGGTGGCTCCATCTTAATTCCAAGGAAGGCACGCCAGGTGGGAGATCCACTACTAGTTGGGGGTTAGAAACGGTGTGTACGGATAAGTTATTTTCCCTATTGGATATTTCAGTTTGGACTGATTCAGAAAGCCATTGCCACGAGTCCGACTCTAGTAGCACAGATGGGTGACAGGAAGACGTCTCTACAAATGCTGCCACAATAAAAGGGTAAAAATCTGCCTACACGAGATAAAGCTGGTAAAAATGAGGCAAGAGATTGTGAGCTTCCTTGGGATTTTAGCAGCTGATAATACTCCACAAGAATGGGCGGAGGCTGTCTCACTGGAGTCTATATATCAAACTGCCATGGCCCATAAGGAAGAGACACACTTGGAGAGCCGGAGATAGCCTGCAGGAAGCTGTAGGAGGTGATCTGCAAGGTTTCAAGCTTAGAGTTCACAGAAAGAATGACCGAGGTGGAGAACAGAGTGGCCATGTTGGAAAATGAGGCTTCGACACATAGAAAGATGACAGTGACTTTGGAGAATCAAATGCCAGATAACCAACAAAAGCTGGAAGACTTTGAGAATAGATTGAGATGAAACAATCTGAGGGCCTTAGGCATTCCAGAGGAGTCAGAGGGGGACAATGTGTTGAGATTTGTTGTTGACCTCCTTAAAAATGCTCTTTCTGAGCAGAGGCATTAGGACTGGACTAAGGAAATCCAGCTCGCCCATAGACTCCCATTCAAGCAAAAAAACAAAACTATTTTAACAGAAGGCAGTAAACCTCACACAATTCAGATTTATGTTGGAAATGTTCTCCTCTGGCAGGCAGTTATTGATCTGACTTGACCAGATCGGCAGCGCTCCTTTAGTGGTCATACCTTTTTCGTTAGACCTGATTTTTGTCACTCTCCAGTAGAACACCGATGGCTGCACCGTCGGCTGATTCAACCATTTCAGAGTAAGGGAGCTCAGGTCTTTTTAATGAACCCAGCCAAGCTAAAAGTAGTCGGATGTGGGATTCCTCATTTTTTACATCAGAGGTTAAGGCTAAAGAGTTATTACAATCCCTTGAATAATTTTGTCTACGAGTGGGGAAATGAATAATACCTTTTTTTCTTTTTTCTTTTGGAGGGTAGCAAAGGAAGCTACCTGCACTCTGGCGCTCAGGGCGAGCACATAGGAAGGGTATCATTCTATCACAGGACCAGATTGGTCCAATTGCCTGTGTGGATTGGTGAGGGCAGGGTTGGGGGGGGGCTCGTGGGGGGGAAGGGTTTGAGGGGGGTGATAGGGTGGGGGACAAGGAAATTGTGACTTGTTTTGTCTTTGTCATGGCACTCTTAACTCTGTAAGGAGCAATAAAATGATTACTGTAGAGAGTAGCAATTTGATCCATAGCATCGAAGGATTTAGGCTAGAGAATTTCAAACATAAGGATGAAGGTACAATTCAGATTTGTTCAGTGAGTGTCTGTGGCCTCAATGATAAAATAGGCCCACATCGGCTTAGAGGCTTCTATTTATGCAGGCTGACTTGGTGTGCCTCCAAGAAACTCGCATATCATAGAATAATTGATGGTGGCTGAGGGATCTGAGCTAGAACATGTTAGCATGTACCCACCAAGGGACAACAGCAAGAGGTGTGGCAATTCTAGCAAGAAAGGGCATAGGAATTTGCAAGTGAATCAAAGAAGACAAGTTTGGGCGATGGGCCATTACCGAATTTGAGTCAGTCATCGACAATGCATCATTTACAATCTGCTTCATTTATGGGTCTAATGCTGATGACCCTGAGGTATTGGATCATTTGAATATAAAGCTTGCCTTGTGGCCACATCCCCTAACTTTTTGTGGTGATTTTAATATTAATTTAAGATAGTCGATTTAATCTAAATGGTACCAATTATATCGGGGGAGGAAAGCGAAAGTCTTTAAGGCGCTGTAAGGTTTGGTGAAAGATCATGGCCTGGTAGGTACTTGGCATAAGCATAGAACATCTGATCCAGCTTTACTTTTTATTCAGTCCCCCATAATAACTTAGTGAGGCTAGATTCTTTCTTTGTCTCAAATGCCCTAGCTGAACAAGTCAAGATCAAGAGTTTCCCTAGGGCTCTCTCAGATCATAACCCCTTGGTGACAGAATTCCTGTTGATGGGTGCCATCAGAGCTCGTCGGCCCTGGACTTTTGAAAGAAAGCTTCTGCTTGACCAAGCACATCGCCACCATATGGCTAATTGGATAGCAGAATTCTTCGACATCAATAGATATACAGCGCCAGGCATTATAGTCTGGGATGCTTTTAAGGCAGGGGTTCGAAGGGAAACCTTGGGCTTCTCTCTCCATCATCAAAAAGCACTGCAGGCATACAATAGCAATTGTCAAGTCTAAAATCCATCAGCATTTTGGGACAGAGGTGGCCGCTAAATTTATGCAATATAGAGCGGAATTATATGTGCTGGGGGTAAGCACTGGCCGGTTACTAGCAAAAGTAGCTGCGGCAGCAAGAAGTAATCAACCAAATCTCTAAGATTAGAGACCAGTCAGGCCTAATTTACGAATCACCTCCAGAAGTGTTGAATGTTTTTAAAAATTACTATGAACAGCTGTATACTGAAGAAGCCGCCCTGTTGGGGGACGAGGCTTCGGGACACTTTCTTAAAGATCTGGAGACGATAGAGGCCACATATGAACAAAATGCCAGCTTAGTGGCCCCAATAGCCAGCGAAGAGGTCGAGGAGGCTCTAAATTCTTTGGTTTTGGGCAAGGCCACTGGCCCTGATGGCATCCCTTTGGAATTTTATAAAACATTTTTTCCAGTTTTAAAACAGGAAGTGTTGCAAATATTTTTTCAGGCTCAAAGGGGGTATGTCCCTCCCTTGTGGCATAGGACTACCATAGTGTGTTAAAAAAAAGGGGAACCAGAACAAAGCCCAGGTTCATATAGACCCATATCCCTTATCAATTCTGATAATAAAATGTACTCTACAATTCGCGCAAATCGGTTGGGCAAGATTATTATTTCTTTGGTCTCAATGCGGCAGCAGGGGTTCATCCCTGGTCGAGTTACAGCAGACCACATCCGCCGAGTCATAACCTTCTTCAACTGGGCACACGCCACGCACTCACCGTTAGGAGTTATCCTGCTAGATGCTGAGAAAGTGTTTGATTGGGTCTCCTGGCGGTTTCTGTG
Source organism: Triturus cristatus (assembly GCF_964204655.1). Classification (NCBI taxonomy): domain Eukaryota; kingdom Metazoa; phylum Chordata; class Amphibia; order Caudata; family Salamandridae; genus Triturus; species Triturus cristatus. The sequence goes on from NC_140593.1 coordinate 431,854,684, forward strand.
GGCTGTCTATCAGTGGAAGGGGATCCGCTGAGAGTTTATCCAGGCAATCAGGGCATTTTACCTTCTACCGACTGCCAATATCTGTATTACAGGGCAGGATTCAACTCTGATTGATATGAGAGGAGCACTAGGCAGAGATGCCTATGCTCTCCTCTGCTATTTGCTCTAAACATCAACCCCTTTTTAAAGAAATTCGAGCTAAACGCCAATATTAAAGCGGTTAAGATAAATGGTGCAGAGTATAGAGCACTGGCATATGCAGATGACATAGCGATGCTCACATCAGATATAGCTACTTTATTCTTGGAGATTAAGTCCAAGCAATTTTGAGCCTTTTCAGGCTACAAATTAATGTAGATAAAACACAGATCTATCCTCAGAAAATATGCAGAGCACAGATGCATTAGTAGTCCCTGAAGTGAATTATCTGGGGATCAAAATTACGGCTGTCATTGATAAAATTGTTGAACTGAATATAGCCCTGATTTTAGAAAATGTTAGCAGAAAATTGGAAAGACTGGATCACCAGTAGGAGCAATGTGCTCAAGATGTTCGATCTTGTCAAAGGTGTTATATGCTTTTAGGACTATCCCTCAAGACTTTTCCTCATCATGGCTGGTGAGTTTGCAAAAAGTATGCTGTAGGTTTTTATGGGGGTTTCATAAATCAAGGAGGGCATCCAAATGGATGATTCTTCCAAGGCAGGGGAGGGGGGGGGGGGGCTGGGAAATCCCCAGCTTCCTTTTTTATTACTGGGCATGCATGTTGCAACATCTGGGTATTTTGATAACGGGGGATGAAGCAAAGGGTCCCATCGCAGAGAGACCAACTATTTATGAATTGGCCTTGGGGAATGATATTAAAGGATGTCTGGTTAAGGTGCTACAACCAGGCTATTATAAAAAGTCAAAATTCAATATGTTAAAAGCCCTTTTTGCCTGTGGGTATCCTTCCAAAGATTTCCCAAGATCAAGTCACATTCAAATAGCGGAGGAGAGGGATTAAATCTCTGGGTGATTTGTATAGTGAGGGACAGTTATTATCCTTCCTGCATCTGCAAGAGTCGTATGGGTTAGATAAATGAGACCTTTTTAAATATCTGCAATGTTTTTGTTTTCTTGGGAGAAGCATGAATAGGGCTGTTTTGATATAAAAAGTAGAAGTGGTGGAGGCAGTCAAGACGAAGGCTCTTATTGGGAAAATGTACGAGATATTGATCTAAGCATCCCCTGACGATATAGAGGTGGTGGGGTGGATGTGGTTAAATGAGACACCAACTCATTGTGGGGTCTTCAATTACCTGAGCAATAGCTCACACCAGCCCCATTTACCCAACCATGAAGAATGTCATTCCTCAATGCTGACATCATCTTTCAGGCCATTGTTATGCATAAATAAAAAAAATGCTTAACCTTGTTGACCACATAGTACAGACTTGGGGGTCGATTACGATGTTGGTCCGAAAGCATTCCGACTGAATCGGTCTTGGAATGGTTTCTGAACTAATCGGATTGGGGGAGTCCAACTGACTGATTACGATGGTTCCGAACACCGTCTGGTCGGACTTTCATTGAATTCAATGGGAGCCTGTGTTCCGACCGACCACACTGGGTCCCATTGAATAAAGGGGTGGTTGCGGAAAATTGTGCACCCTGTGGTGGGCACCCCATTGATATGTAAAGTCACTCTGAATTTGTTTCCAGCCATTTCTCTAGATAAAGAGTTGAAACACATCAATGCCTTCAGAAGGAGAATGATCTCTACAGCCAGATTAGCCTTAAGATCCTACAATGCAATCTGCCTACTGGGCAGTTATACCCATGCCTTAAGGGACATGGCCAGCAAGATCTTGCTGATTGTCCAGGAAGACCTCAGAGTCTTGCTGGCTGAAATGATGCATGATCTGCATGATGCAGCAAAGTATGTCTTGGGTACAACATGCTGTATAAGCAGAGCTGTTGGCCCCAGATTCATGCTTAGAAGGCACGCCTGCATAAGATCAACTGGGTTTTCAGGAGATGTCCAAGTGTCCTTGATGGTTATGCCTTTCTGTGACTCCAGATTGTTTAAGAGAAGGCCAATTCAGCTTGTAAATGATTTAAGGGCAGTTGAGTCACAGCACAATCTTTGATTCTCTTGTTTCCCACCAAGCAGTACAGCCAACAGTGTAGACAATTTGGGCACTAGTCCAGTGGGCTAGCTTACAGAAAACACCAGTCCTCTCAATCTTTCCCAAATCAACAGACCCAGTCTTTTAGGGATAGAGTTTTTTGCAGCAACCAAGGCCATGCGCACCAGAAGACAGCTTTCCTTTAATTCGTCCTCCCTTGCTGCTGTGGCTGCTATGCTGCTTTAATTTGCCTTCGCAGGTGCACACCTAGTTGGTTGGATGCATGATATGACATTTCCTCCCTGGCTGTAGATTTATCATAAAGAGTAGGGAGGGACAAGGAGCTAATTGGTAGGTCCAGCACACATGTTTCTTAAATGCAACCTATAACCACAAAAAGTGTGCTGTTCCTCATGAAAGAGGAAAAGAGACAGGTCGGACAGAAGGCTGATCAATAAGATCAAAAGATCACACCCCAACCCCTACCCTGTGCCCAAAAAACTACCCTGACCCCCCCCCCCAAGCCCTAACAACTACGGAGCCCTAAACACTACTCAACCACCCCCGGAGCCCTAAATACTACTGCAACCCCCCCTGAGCCCTAAACACTATCCTGAGCCCTAAACACTACCCCTCCCCTCCCTGAGTCCTAAACTCTACCCTGACCCTCCAAGCCCTAAACACCACCTCTAGAAACTACTTCCCCCCCCCCCCCCAACCCCAGCCCTACTTATGTCTCCGCGTCCTCTTCTGATCCTTCCTGTTCCTGGACCCACCCATCCCAGTATCTAGACCGTGCACTGCCTTAACCATGCATATGCATGGTTAAGATATATGTGTGGTTAATGCATGCGTGGTTGAGCTTGCGGGAAAATGGCATGCGTGGCTCTGCCCAGATTTTAAAGGCTGTTTCCTATCCTACACTTGATTGGGAATCAAGATGTGAGTAAAGTACCGAATCAAAATGTGTGTTGAGTCTACTACATCAAATAAGGTACAAGACACCAAAACTCAGGAGGGGGCGTGCCTACAGGGCCGATGAGGATGGACTTGTGAGCCCGGAACTCCGTGCCGACCCCACCGGTTATCCTTCCCAGAGAGCTGTCGAACGGTGCCTGAGGGCCCGAACCTGCAATCGCAGGCTCGGGGAACCGCGGGCGGCGGTCCTGAGCGCGATCGAGCTCTCGCTGAGCGTTGGTGACTGAGCGAGGCAGAGAGCCCGGCCTGCGCTTGCTAAAATGGCGCCGACCACGGCAGATCAGCAACTACAGTGACGCTGGGGGAGCGAGCCGAGCCGTTGTCCCGTTGCTGTCGGGGCTCCTGTGAGCAGGATTCACCTTACCCACCTGTGCCATCGGCAGGACCCACGGAGCCACGGATGAGGCGGGGGGCGCTGAGGGCTGATTTCCAAAGGGGCTGGACTGGCTGCAGAGACGCTCGTTGCTGCTGATAATTGCCGGGCAGGAGAGAGCGCCTGGCGTGTTGGCCTGTGTCTCCCAGTGCAGGTGAGACCCCGGGAGCTACCTGGGGGTGCCTCCCCTGTCAAGGTGCCAGCTTGTTGCCCTCGGCCGAGCTGCCGGGAGCAGACCTGGCCGCCATTTTGAGCGCACCAGCGGTGGGCAGTATCTGGGCCTAGAGACGGCCAGAGGTGGTTCCCCACGCGGCGGCCGAGTCTAGGACATTCCATACATGGCACTTGGACAGAAGAGGGTCCTGACCTGACCTCTCAGTGCCGGTGTGGTGAGGCTGAGGTGTACACCGTGAGAACCATACAGGCATAGGGGCCGCGAATTGAGACGTCGCCGGAAGACCAGCCTGGACTATCCATACCCCAGAGGTGAGAGCAACTGTTGAGTCGGGTCCCAGCTGGGGAGAAGGGCTGATCGCTGTGGGAACCGCCGCCCAGCTGATGAACTGCCAGCGCTAACCGGTCGGAGCAGAGGAGAGGGCTCCTGGAGAGGCTGCGCTGGTTGGGGTGCCCGCATACCTCATCTTAAGGACTGAGGGCCCACAATCACAGACGGGATTGCGGAAAGTACAGCATGCCGTGGGACATTAACAGAAGGTGGAGCGGATCTTTCACCCTCTGCCCTTAGGCGGGCTCTCCGTTATTGACTCTGTGTGGAGCAGGACCTGCGAATCACGAGAATAACCTGGAGACCACAAGCCAGTCTGACAGAGTGCAGTGATTCACGGGAGGATCGGCTGGAGGCCTTGTGAACCGGAGGCTATGGGGGAAACAGGGGGGAGCGCCCCCGGAATCAGAAGACTTGGTGGCAGATCATGGGAAACAGGATGCTACTGAATCGCAACCCGAGGCCTTGCTGCAACAACAAGTGACACAAATATTGAAAGCCATCACAGACACTAGAGATGCGCTCCAGCAGGATATCGCGAATGTGGCACTGGGGCTGGGCCTCCTTCGAAAGGGAACATGCCAAACTGGCCGACCGGGTAAAACAGATGGAGGCGACGCTGGAGGTCCTTGAACCTACCCAAAAGACACTGGTGGCCCAGATGGGGGATGTCATGCACAGACTTCAGGCTCTGGAGCGGAGAGCTGAGGACGCTGAAGACCGCAATCTCAGGAATAATGTAAGGGTAGGGGGTCTGTCAGAAGTAGTGGAAGGGGCCAACATGATTGACTATTTAGAGGGCTGGCTACGATCTGAGGTAGCACCTGAGGGCCTGTCTCATTTTTATACGCAGGAGAGAGCACATAGGGTTCCAGCTCGCTCGCTGGCACCAGGAAGGCCTCCTAGGCCAGTAGTGGCACGCTTACTACACTACAAAAAGACAGGGACCTCCCCCTGCAAAAAGCTCGCTCTTTGGGCCCCTACAAAGTAGAAAATAGCAAAGTCACGATTCCCCGACTACACCGTTGAAGTGCAACGCCGTCAAGTTTCTTTTTTGGCGGTCAAGAAGGCTCTGCGAGAAGAAGTCTACAATATTCATTGATGTTTTCCACGTGACTGAGGATAATCCTGGACGAAACAACGCACTTTTGTGATAACCCTGAGGAGGCATGGGCCTGGCTGGAGTCTTATCGAGCGGGAACTGGAGAAGCAGGGCGCAGCGTGAGACCACCCGTGGAAGGATGTGCGGCCTCGTAGATCGAAACGTGTGAGGCGTCGACGATCTGGCCTGCAGGGGCCCACAGCATCCCAAACGGAGAGGGAGAGATCGGCCATGTTGCAGGCAGTGTCGGAAATTTCCCAGGAACGACTTTCCCCATCGGTGACGGACACGAAATCGGAGAAAGGATCGTTGGAATCTGATTCTCATGGAACTGAAACGGGAAGTGTTACACTGCCGCACGTTACGCCGGGGACAGCTGATGAGATTGCCTGATGCTTAAATCTGTAGGATTTTGTCTTGAGAGATTTTGTGTAGGGCTAGATCCTTCCTTTTCCCCTCTCCTCATTTGTCTTAGCCTTGTAGCTGATTTGATGATGTGATACTGCTTGAAAGGTTATTGCGATATCTGGGAACTGGAATGAGACGACTCTCTCAGGGATGTGAGCTCCCGGGGATGGGGCTTAGTTGTTAATGGGGGCATGGCGCCACATAGTGGCAGCACTGTTGGTCTGGTCTTTTTGGCTCGCTGCCACCTCCCCTCTTTTCTTTTTGCTCCTCTGTAGCTACTAGAGGAAATAGTTTGTTCTTTAGTTTGGATGGGAACTAGTGTTTTAGTACCTGTTCTGGGGTGGGGATGTTGGGAGGATGTTTGGGTTTGTTTTGGGGTAGTTGGGGCCGCTGGTGTGTCCTGCTGGAAAGTGCAATCAATTGTAAGATTACAACTGCAACATGGGGGCATTACTTGAATTAAAGTGCATGACATGGAATGTTAGAGGGATACATACAATGTTGAGGCACTGAAGGACTGGGCAATTTTTAAGACCCAGCGGTGCCAGGGGACAACACCTGAGACCTTCGGGGTTCACCTGTTTTGGCATACTAAACAAACAGAGACACGGGAATCATCCTCTGGCATCGAAAGTTCTTTTTAATGACTGCAGTCAGGAACAGAAGTCACAGAAGTATCATACGAGATAGATTCTACGGAGACTGCTCGATTTGTACAAAGCAGGTCGCTCCTTAAATACTGAATATTATGCCTCGGGCAAACATTCCTACAAGTTTACAATTATTCCTGTTGCTGTATTCCAAACAATAAGATCACACAACATCACATTCCCATCTCCAGGTGTCCGGCCTTCAATCACACAATTCTGACATCCTTCTATTGAAAGGCCGGACCGCCCCATAATAAAATTGGTCACCTCCTCATCATAAAAGGCTAGAGGGAAATACAGGGACAGATGCAGAAAATAGGAGAGTCAGATAAGACATATTCGTAGGCAAATAAAAGAAGCGTGGTCTATTGTATCAGGGTCAGTAATCTTGATCAAGCAGGACAAGACAGAAAACCGGTGTGGCAGGGTCAGCTTCGGGCGGCAGAGTCCGCTTCCGCCAAGTCATGCGGAATTCAGCAGAACGTGCACTAGGGAATACGTGTCCTCGTGAGCTTACCCAAACAGGGTCATCGCTCGGACATCGCCCATTCACTGACTATGTGAGGGCAATGATACAAAATGGACGTCGTGCACAAAATGAAACCCATAGGTTTGAACACGAAAACCAGCAATATATGACAAATCCTTCAGTGCAGCGTTGCGAAAACACTCGCCCATACTAAACTCATCATTTGTGATTCACTAATACCAAAATCGTCACGTTACCATTAGTTCCATAACACGGGTTCAGTTTTCACGGAACCTCAGCGCCATAAAGTGCATGCTTATTTGGTACGAAGGGGGGTCTGAATCGCTTTTCCCCAAGAAACACATATTACTCTCGCTGAAGGGTTGGTCCTGCAGCGACGATGGAGAGGGCAGATTTTTTTGCACAACATACTCTGCATTCGCATGGGGTGCGCTGATTTGGATTAGAGCGGGAGTCCCTTTTCAGCCTACTCAACATTTAGTGGACCCAGAGGGGAGATTTATGGTGGTAGCGGGTCGCCTTAATGGCAAAAATGTGGTGCTGAGTAGTGTCAATGCTCCCAACATGGATCAGGCAGCCTTTTTTAACCACTTATCTGGGAAATTAGCCCCATACTTGACTGGACCGGTGTTATGGGAGGGGATTTTAATTCTATAGCTGATACAGTCATGGATCGATCCCACCCTCCACTACCTGAGGTGCCCATACACAGAATCTCCAAGGCTAGACGAGACTGGCAGACTAGATGGAGTCTGATCGACACATGGCGAGGGCAGCACCCGGCGAGCGAGATTATTCTTTTTTCTCGGCGCTGCATGTGCGATTGGATGTAATACTATGCACTCTGGACTTGCACACTAAGGTGGGACACAGCGAATACCTTGCAGGAACACTGTCAGATCATAATCCATTATTGTTGAGACTCCACTGGGCTCAGGAGCGTCCTGTGGTCCCGACTTGGAGACTGCGACCAGAAGCTTTGGAAGACCAGGTCTTTCGTGCAGTGGTTGAGACAGGAATCACTCAATATTTTACTGAAAATGAAGGTACAACATCGTCAACGGCAGTAGAATGGGACACTTTCAAGGTTGTAGTGAGGGGATTGTGTATAGCTAACATGGTGGGAGTACGGAAGACGTTATTACAGGACGTAGATACAGCAGAACAGCTCTTGCGCAAGTCAGAAGGAGCCCGTCCCGAGTGTCCTGACGAACAGGGGGAGGTATTCGACGCTAGAGAGGCTTTAGCAGTGCAAGTTGAGAGGTTGCGCTGTTTTGATCATAAGAAGTACCTGTCACGCGCGCATGCCGAACAGGATAAGACGAGCACACTGTTGGCATGGCTGGCTGATCCGGCCCACCGAGGAACACCCATACTAGAACTAGATGCCCCGACGGGAGACCCCGTATATACCCAACAGGGGATTAATACGCTGTTTTTGGGTTATTACGCAGAGTTGTATCGGAGTAAGCTAGAGGTTGATGGGGACTCCATAGGGGAATTCTTGACGGATATAGGACTGCCGCAGCTGGAAAAGACACAGGCTGACTTAATAGGACAGGAGATAACGCTGGTGGAAATTTGGAGTGGGATTAAGCATATGGCGCGCAATAAAACGCCGGGAACAGATGGACTACCGATAGAGTTCTGCTCGACTTATGTCGATCTATTGGCCCCTAAGTTACTGTCTGTTTTTAACGAGGCAAAAAAGGCTGGAGTATTGCTGACCTACACCAGCGAGGCCGTCATTATTCCATTATTGTAGCCAGGGAAGAATCCCTGTGATAAAACTGCCTATCGCCCCTTTTCCATGCTCACGACTGATTATAAAATCCTGAGTAGAATTCTTGCATCGCGACTGCTCCCACACATCGTCCAACTGGTCCACCAAGACCAAGCGGGCTTTATCCCAACTCGAAATACTGCCGCTAGTGTGCAGCGACTTCACATTTTGTGGGAGAACTCTTGTTCTACTGCCTCTGCTGCCATTCTATCGGTAGATATTGAGAAGGCGTTTGACAGCCTGGAATGGCCATACTTGTTCCAAGTTATGTGCACATTCGGCCTTGGAGATGCCTTTGTGGGATGGACAGAGATTTTATTCAAATAGGTTACAGCCCGGGTTCGGACGGGGGCTCTGATCTCCTCCTCTTGTGCAGTCGGGCGCGGGACACGGCAGGGGTGCCCGCTTTCCCCCTTATTTGCACTGGCCATAGAGCCATTAGCAGCACATGCCAGACTGGGACGGCAATATACTGGACTTGACCTGCACGGGGCTGTGCAGTACATATCACTCTATGCCGATGACTTACTTATGTTTCTAGCTAACACGACTGAAGCCCTAGATGGAGCGACAAGCCTAATTCGGGACTTTGGAAGGGTTTCAGGACTCTGGGTGAACTGGCCGAAGACCTGCCTGTTCCTGGCGGCCCCGTGGAATGCAGGCCTATCCCATACTAACGGTATAAAGTGGGCACAACGCTGTTTGACTTACCTGGGTACCAACATCTACCATGCACCCGCTGATCTTTTGGGTGGCAATGTAGGCAGAGCTATGCGGAGTCTCCGAGGGAGTTTAACATTTTGGGGCACTTTGCCGCTTTCGGTGGCAGGGCGAGTAGCAATCTTGAAGATGGTAGCACTCCCCCGGTTGTTGTACTGCTTTAGAACATTGCCTATTTGGGTTCCGGGGTCCTTTTTTAAATAGACATCCCAGATACAGCAAGCATACTACTGTACATCAGAATTACCCTCAGGAGACCTGCTTGGTTCCAAACTTCAGGCTTCAAACATGAATCACAAGCAACTACTATCAACACTCCCTTCACAGAAAATGGCTGTTTGGAACAGCGGTTGATGAAAGCCTTCACCTACTAAAAAGCATAATGCGACAGCAAAGTTTGTGGGAGCCCTGAAGTTCCATAGGCACCCAAGAAGGGTAGCTGCTCCTATGAAAACCCAGTTGGGAAGAGGAGCATTTTAAACCGCGACCCCACAAACATCATACCAAAAAAGGCGTGCACAGCATTCAACACCACCACAGTGGCAATTCCTCAATACCTCACCAGCTCTTTCTAGGCACAGCCAACCCAAGCGTCTAGCCCCTAACTGTGGCAGTCTCTTTGAGCAAATGATTTCATGCAGAAAGAGCCCCATTACATAACACCAAAGTGAGCAGAAGCTGTGGTTTCCTATAGCAAAGACAGTCCATTATCTCCGACAAATGGACACATTTACTGTTCCTGTATAAACCTCCTAAAACACCCCCAAATATGAGACCCAAAAACTGAACATAAGGGGAGAGTGAGAGTATTTGCAAGAGGAGGTGGAAGAACACCTTCAAAAACAAGGAAAAGAAAAGTACAAAAGGGAGAGCACAATCTGCAAATCTACTCTCTATTTCTTGGTGTTCAAGTTGGGCAAGACACTGAGACCAGTTCTGGAAGTCTGATTCTTAAACTCATAAAAACACAAACTTTCAAGATGCCCACGCTTCATGAAGTCAATGTGCAGCTGCAGAAAAAGGATTTTGGTGACAATAGCTATCAATGACGTCTAAGTATATGTGCCGATGAACAAGAAGCACAAAAGACTGCTGTGTCACGAATAGTGTGCTCCATCAAATCATGGTACTTCCTCTTGGTATAAAGATAGCACCCACAGTGTTTCTAAAATGTTTGGCTGTGGTATCAGCCTACCTAATAAGACAGGGGATACATGTGTACCCTTCCTAGACGACTGGCTAGTAAGAGCAACTCATTCACACAATGCCAAAGTCAGTCATGTACACTCTGCACAAACCAGGCTTCCCATCAAATCTGGAAAAGTCCTCACCAATACCATGGAGGGAAAAGGTATTTTTAAGATCTAGACTCAATTCCAGGGAGGCAATATTTTACTCACATCAACAAGGATCCACACATTGGCAGACCAAGCTTGCCTTGCGAGAAGAGACAATATCTGGGTGTTTGGACAAAATATTGAATAAAAAAATATTGTGTCAAGAATACTGATAATGTCAGAAATATCGTGGACAGAAATATCGAAGGTAGGAATCTAATTTCACATGTTGTTTTGAATATTAAAATTATTATTCTATATAATATTGTTTTTGTTTTTGTAATTATGTTTTTTGTGTGGTATTTAATTAGTTTGTGTATGTTTTTGTTATTGTTTCCATTTCTAATTTATTGTAATTTGTAAATATTATGATACATTTTTTGAAGTATTAATTAAATGGGTTTTGTATTTTTATATATTTTTGATGTATAGGGATGTTGGTTTTATAGGTGAAAGGGGGGGAATTTTGATATATGTTTGTTGTAATTTTTTTTATAATGTTTGGTGTATCAGTTAAAATGTGAAGTTTTTAAAATATTTTTGATGTTATATTAAAAAATATACATTAACTATATTTTTTCTAAATATGATGTATAATGAAGTATTACAAATTAATTAAAAAAAATATTTTAAAAAAAATATCCGTAATATTTTACCAATTTTTTATTATGACGTCTTTATTACATTTTAGTGGAATTGTTATATTTATTTTTTCATTTTAAATTTTAATTGTTTGTTATTCTTTGTGGCAATTTATATTATTTAAAATGTTTAAATGTTTTGATACTTTTTTATTTTGTAAACAAAAGTAAATAATAAACGAATTTTTATTTAATTATATTTATTTGTGTATATTTATACATTTGTATTTTATATTAAACAATTTATAACCTTTTAAATATTTTTAAATTTTATATGTAATTTGTTTCTAATTGTTTGAAAATAGGTAATTTAAATGTTTTTGAGTAATACTGTTGTGTGATGCCGATTTTTTTTTTTTTTTTTTTTTTGCGTTTTGTATAGGTTTAATATTATGTCATCTAACAACTTTACTTCAGTTTTAAGAACCATAAAAGTACACAATAAATAACATCTCAGTGATAAATACAATACATAGTAAGTAATGAATGCACATTTCGTTTCAATGGAACTGGTGAATAAATATAGTACCTAATGAGAGTACAAAAACATACAGTTCCAAAAACTTCTTTGTGCTATAAAGCACAAGGTACACCACCACAATGAAACTATTCCAAATGGAAGAATGCACATTGTAGTGGCACCTATAATTAAAAGCAATTTAAAACATTGAATCTATTAACAATAGAGCACATATGAGTACCACCCTGCTAAAACAAATTCCTAAAAGGCAAAAACCTAAGAGAGAATCTGTAAATAAGCTTTAAAAGTTTCCACTATGCCAAACGTTATGTCTAGGAATATGCACTGTCAGGGATACTCAGGCATTGTCTAATTAAAAGATACTTTGAAACCAATGATCCCTTACAACCTTCCAAGCATCTGAGACCACACTTGGGGTAAGGTGTTTCACTCAACATTCCAGCAGTCGTTCAATGTGTTGCTGCTGTTGCCAAAGATCAGTACTTCCGCCTTGTCTATGTTCAGCTGCAGGCAAATCTGTGGAAGTTGGTTCTGGTGGTGGTTGGGGTCGTTGGTGAGTGAGAGGATGAGTTGGGTGTCGTCTGCGTAGGAAATTATGTTGAGACCGTGAGATCTGACGATGTTGGCCAGTGGGGCCATATATCTGTTGAAGAGCATGGGGCTGAAGGATGAGTCCTGGTGTACACTGCAGGTGATCTCCTTGGGTTCAAAGGTGGGAGGTGGATCCTCTGCGTTCTTCCGGTGAGGAAGAAGCGGATCCATCTGAGCTTGTCCCCTTGGATACCGATGTGGTGGAGCCTTTCAATCAAGGTGTGGTAGGATAAGGCTGCCAAGAGGTCAAGCAGGATCAAAGCTGCTGTTTTTCCTCAGTCTAGGAGGGTTCGGATGTCAGAGGTCATCGGTGGCTGCTATCAGGGTGGTTTTGGTGCTGTGATTGCTGTCGAAGCCAGATTGGGAGACGTTGAGTAGCTAGTTCTGCTAGAGGTGTGTCATGAGTTGATTGTTTTTTTTTTTTTTTTTTTTTAAAAACCTTTATTAAAATTTCGAAAAGATACAAGTATGGGCCTACAACCAACAGGCCGGCCGCTAAACGCAGTGTAAACCTAGGCACGACTTAACATGCACATCAATGAAGCAGCAAAAGAGTTACTAAAGTCCTAATTATCGCAGTCAGCCGCAGTCCCTAAACAAACAGGAAAGGTATCATATTTTTGAAAAACAGAAAACATCAAACTCACAAGGCAGAGGAGGTTAATGGCAGAAACATGTGCTCCTCGTATCGAGGGAGTAAACCAACCCGGGTAGACAGAGGGGGGGGAGGGGGGCAAGGCAGAAGTGACAAAGTCGAATGTCGCAGGAGCATACAGGAATGCGGGGGCTAGGGGGACAGAGCGGCATCCATCTCACGCGTCTGGGGCGGGGCGCAAATACCTCCACGATAGGAGTTCCAGGGACCCCACACCTTGATCCACTTCCCAGGCTTGCCTCTCGCCACATACACCGTTTTCTCTCTAAACATACACCAGACCATGTGTTCCTTCCACTCGGAGACCGTTGGCGGCCTCTGGGAGCCCCACAATTGTGCGATGTCACGCTTCGCTATCATATAGCCTAGTCACCCATTGCGTCTGCGTCACATTGTAATCAGTCGGCTCCCAGACATTCAGCAAGCATCTACGTGCCTCCGGCAACAAGGCAACATGCGTGACTTCTTCTAACACCGCATGCACTCTGCACCAAAACCGAGTCACCTCCGGACACTCCCACAAGATGTGGAGAAAAGTCCCCAGTAGCCCACAGCCTCGCTTACACAAACCATCCACCAAATACCCCATACGCATCAGGCCAGGCCCCGTGACGTACACTCTATGCAGTATCTTAAGCTGGACGAACCGCAATCGGGCCGGGATAGCCACCTCTTTCGGGGAGGCCACCGCTGACACCCAATCCTCGTCGTCCAGTTCTATACCGTCTGCAATCCATGTCTCCCGCAATGAGGCCAGCAAACCCATTCGATCATTGATAAGCTTTTTATAAATCAACGAAATGGTGCTATCCGGCACATAGCCGTCCAATACTCTGTCTTCCAACGGGGAATGCTCCGGAATAGCCGCCACGTCTGAAAACACGGAACACAAGGCATGATGAACTTAAACATACCGATAGTATTCCCTATCATTCAACTGGTATTCCGTTTTCAGCATGTCGAACGTCTTAAATTTCCCTTTCGTCCAGAGATCCCCTACCGTGCTGATACCAATCGTATCCCACTTCTCGAAGCCTTTCGTAGTATACAGACAACCCAAACGCTGGGACGCGTACAATGGCGTAGCCCGAGTCAAGCGATCCCTCCACCCCATCGCCGCATTTGCTGCATGCCACACCTGCACCGCGACCCGCGTCGGGCCCGTCAACCGCGCATCAAGGGACCCCGAGTATAGTGCTCTATTATAGTCTCCGCCTGGCAGTAGCAATTTGTCCATCTCAAAAGCCGGGTTCAAAGCAGGGCCATACATCCCGTGATTGACGGCAGCCAACTGGGAGGCCCAGTAATATCGCTTAATGTCAGGGAGGGCGACCCCCCCGTCATACCACGGTAGGGTCAGTTTAGCAAGAGCAATCCGCGGCCGCCCATCCCAAAACAATCGACGCTGGAGACACTCCACCTTCCGAAAATAACGGGCCGGAACTACGTCCATAGTATTCTGCAGGGCGTACAAAAAGCGTGGTAGCGACATCATTTTGAACAATGCTGCCCGGCCGAGCGGCGAGAGCGGCAGCCGCCGCCAACCCGCCACATCCGCCCTTAGGCGCTGAAGGGCGTGGGAGAAGATTCCGTTCATTCCGGGCCACCGGATCCAGGGTTATAAAGATACCCAAATACGTGAACCCCGACTCGGCAATCTGGATAGGGCACCCCCGCGGAAGGGGGGGGGCCTCCCCGGAGAGAACGTATACACAAGACTTAGCCCAGTTAATTACCAATCCGGAGTTGTGACCAAAGGAGCTCAACACATCCACCAATACAATGAGCGATTTACGCGGAGATGCAAGATACAAGAGGATATCGTCCGCATATAGGGAAACACGATCCTCGTATTCCGGCGTCCATCTAAGGCCACGTATCGAGGGGTGCCACCGCAACCATTCCGCAAGGGGCTCCAAGCAAAGCGCAAAGAGAAGAGGCGACAGTGGACATCCCTGTCGGGTGCCCCTACCCAAAACAAAGGGAGCCGACACCCGTCCGTTGACCACTACCTGTGCCAGTGGGTTGTCATAAAGCAATTTCACCCAACCGATAAACCCCGGGCCAAACCCAAACATCGCCAACGCCGCCCAGATGTATGGCCATTCCAAGGTGTCGAACGCCATGGTAGCGTCCAAGGACGCCAAGATGGCCGGCTCACAAATGAATGGGGCGCGAGCAAGGACGCCATGCAGTCGCCGCAGGTTCAAAGCGGTATTGCGATGGGGTATAAAACCGGACTGATCCTGATGAATCAGGTCGCCCACAACCTGGATCAGACGATTGGCCAGTACCTTGCCGAGGATTTTGGGCTCCGCGTTTAACAAAGAGATAGGCCTGTAAGAAGTACACCGATCCCGCGGCTTCCCTTCCTTATGGATAACAACAATAGTAGCAAGACGTTGGTCAGAAGGTAGGGAGCCCGCCACCTGAGCCTCAAGGAACATGTCCCGGAGATACGGGGCAATCGCATCTGGGCGCAGCTTATACAATTCGATGTGAAGTCCATTAGGACCCATGGCCTTACCCGAGGCAATGGAGCGAATGGCCAAAGCAATCTCATCTGGCGATAGGGCCGCATCCATCAATACTTTATCCTCATCAGATAGGGAAGGCAGAGTAATATCTCGAAGCAGCAGTCGAGAGTCTTCCTCCGATCGCTCTGAGACCGGAGAGTAGACCCCGTGAAAATACTCCGCAAAGCAATCAACAATGTCACCGGGGTCCGTCACACGCACACCATCCACCCTCTCAATCTCCGGCACCACTCGACTCGCTCTCTCCTTCTTATCCAACCAGGCAATCAACTTCCTTGCCTTATCACCCATATCGTACAATCGCCCCTGTTGTTCCCTGCTCCTACTCCTAGCAGATTCAGTAACCAGCGCCTTATAGTCGGCCTGCTTAAGCTCCAGCACATGCAATCTGTCATCCGTAACACCTTGCTCCAAATCACTCTCCAACTCGGTGATCTCATTTTCTAGCCGAACAACCTCCTGCGCCTCGCATTTTTTGGTGTGGGAAATGAGAGATAGGGCCTGGCCCCGGAGCACCGTCTTAAAGGCCTCCCAAAGGGAGACGGCGGAAGACACCGACCCCACGTTATCATTAAAATAGTGTTCCAAAGACTTAACCAGGTCTGCACAAATCGTGGGGTTCCGGAGGTACCAGGGGTTGATCGGAGCCACCCTCCCCTCCGCCCCCATGGCGATATCTAGGTGCAGCAAAAGGGGGGAGTGATCAGATATACCGCGCGCCAAGTGTCGCACCTCTCCGATCATCCCCGCCTGGGCCGCAGGCACTAGCATATAGTCAAGCCTCGAAAGACTACCGTGGGCCCCGGAGTGGAAGGTATATTGCGCGTGTCCAGGGTGTTTCAACCGCCAGCAATCTATCAGTCCTAGGGTATCCAGAAAGCCCCCCAGCCAGTTCTGGGCCCGAGGGAGGTCCCTAGGGGGGTATCGATCCTCAACACCGGAAACCACCGCATTAAAGTCCCCCCCCAGTACCAACACCCCCCCCGGGAGCCTAAGCAGCAGGCACCCCAAATCAGCGTAGGTGGCCGTCTGCAGGCCCGGCGGCACGTAGACCGCGACCAGCGAAATCAATCTACCCTCCCACCTCCCCACCAGCGCAGTGTAGCGCCCTCTGTCGTCGTGGAGCACCTCATCCACCACCAGCGGGAGAGAGGTCCTGACTAAGATGCCCACTCCCCTCGAGCCAGAGGTGAAACCAGAATGGGCCAGGAGGCGATATCCTTGTCTGTTCATGGCAAGAAAAGAGTTCCCTATGAGGTGCGTTTCCTGCAAGAACACAATGTCAGGCGAAATACGTTTCAAGAACTGCAGGACTACCCCCCGCTTTATCCTGTCCCCCAGCTCATTCACATTCCAGGAAAGAAGTCTCAGTCCCCTACCCCCCATCCCTCCCAGCACAAAATATCCCCCCCCCGGGGAGCACAATCATAATAGCACAGCAAAAAATATTACCCCGCCTTGTGAAACAAACAAACCCCAACCCCCCCCCCATCAACCCCAACAAAACTCCCCCCTCCCTGCACCCCTGCGTGAGCCCAAACAGCCCCCCCCAACATGCAGTGTGCCTGTCGCCCCAATATGAAGAAAGGACAAGAAAAAACCCCAGAAGGAGGAAAGGGCCCCAGCAAGCCCCCCGCAACCTCCAAATACCACGGGGCAAAGCGTTACAAACTGTAGTCCAGTGCAGCCACAGGTGCAAAACGTTACCAATACAGTCCATCACCAGGATCACAGTTCCATTCCTACTCCGTCAAACCCTCTCCGCTCTCCGCCATCCGACCCTCCCGATCCCGACTCTTGGGCAGGGCATCCAGCCACTCTCCCACCGCCTCCGGCCGGTCGAAGAAGTGGGAGCGACCATCCAACTCGACCCCATGAGTTGATTGTTGATTATTTTTTCCAGTACTTTTGCTGGGAACGGGAGCAGGGAGATTGACCAGTAGCTTTTGAGTTTGCTGGGGTCGTTGGAGGGTTTTCTGAGTAGTGGTCTGACTTTGGCATGTTTCCAGGCATCGGGAAATGTTGTGGTGATGACAGAGGTGTTGAATAGGATGCTGTGTTTCTGGCCAGTCCTTTGGTTTCTGAGGTAGAAGATGTGGTGAGGGCATGGGTCTGTGGGAGCTCCAGAGTGGATGGATTTTCATGGTAGAGGTGGGTGTCCTGGTGGAGAGGATGTTCCAGGTGGTCGGTGTGTGGTTCATGTCAGTTACGAAGGTGGCGCATCTGTTGAGGGAGTCCGTAGGTGTGGGTTGGGGTTCAAATTTCTGTATATGGTTGCGATCTTGTTGTGGAAGAAGTGGGCGAGGTTGTCTCACAGCTCCTGTCAGGGTATGATGTTGTTTTCACTGGCAGCTGGGTTGGAGAATTCCTTAACAATCTTGAAAAGTTCCTTGGTGTTGTTGGTGCTAGTTTTGATGCATATGGCAAGGGCTGTTTTCTTTGTTGCCCTCAGCTGGCGGTGGTAAAGGTTGAACGGAGTCTTGAAGGCTGCCCTGTTGGAGATGTCCTTGCTGGCGCATCATTTCCTCTCCAACTGTTTGCTGTCCTGTTTCTCTGTTCTGAGTTCTTGGGTGTTCCAGCTAGCCTTTTTGGAGGATTTTCTCAGGCTGTTGCTCTTGAGGGGGACGATGATTTCTGCAAAATTGGTGATCCAGGCATTGAAGTTTTTCACTCCCTATCTGAGGTTAGTGGTGGTAGCAGGGTTGAAGGTGTTGAGGGTGTTTGCCCAGCTGGTCTTTGAGATTTTGTTCTACCTCCGGTGGGGGGCATTGGTCATCTTTGGGGTGGTGGTGCGTGGGCTGGAGATGCTGAAGTGGACAATAGAGTGATATGTCCATGTGTGTTCTGTGACATGGCTGTATTTGACCCAGTTGCTGGAGGTGAAAATTGGGTCCTGCATGTGGCCTATGGTGTGTCTAGGGTCGTGGATGATCTGGGTCAACCCAAGGCTGCTTATACTGTCAAGGAGGTGTACTCTGTTTCTGTTGTTGGGGTCATCGATGTGGAAATTGAGGTCACCAAGGAAGATATAGTCCGTGGAGTCTGAGGCTAGGGGCGCAATGAAGTCTCTGATGGTGTTGCAGAAGTTGAAGCACAGGCCTGGGAGTCAGTATGCGAGGGTGCCTTTGATGGTTGCCTTGTCGTCCGTGTAGAGCTTGAAGCTGATATGTTCCATGGGGCTGGTGGCATTGTCAGTAGTGGTGGTACACTGTATGCTCTCTTTGTAAATGATGGCTGTTCCTCCTCCTGGCTTTTTGGTGCAGTGCTGGTGAGTGATTTTCTATCTGCCAGGGATTGCTGTGGCAATGTCTGGGGCAGATATGGGGTTGAGCCAGGTCTCAGTGAGGAAGATGATGTTGGGTGCGAGAGTGGTGATGAGGTCCCATAATGCAGTGGAATGCTTGCATAGTGAGTATGTGTTGAGAAGGGCGCTTGCGAGTTGAGGTTTTTGTACAGGTGGTGTCTGTCGGTGTGTTTGTGGTAGGGCTGGTCAGTTGGCTGTTGTGTGTGCAGTGGCAGGTGAAGTGGCAGTGGGTGCAGGTGAAAGGACCTACTGTGTAGTGATGGTCGGTGCGGTGGCAGTGTTTTTAGTGGCATCAAGGTTGTATAGCTCGGTGATGGTGTATATTTGAGGGCAGGAGGGCCAAGGTGCCAACTGCAAATGGTGCAGCAGGTGCAGTGGCTCAGGGGCCAGAAGCTCTAGGAAACCCACTGAAGATGGATTGGTGCTATATTTTAGTACTAAACAAGCAGGCACAAGTGCAATTACCTTACAGACACTGGAGCCATGATTGGAATGATGCAGAAGGTGCAGTGGGACAAGGGCCAAAAGTTCTAGGAACCCCAATGCACACTGTTTATTGCCATATTTTACCACTATAAAAGCAGTAAGGTGTGCTTTTTTGGTTCATTTTTAACCATTGCACTCAAAGTAACACATAGCTTAAGTATCACTGTGATAAAAGCTGTAACATATTTGACTTCTCTGTCTGCCTACAACTTATGTTACATTCATTGCATTTATATATCAGATTTTCAAAGTTTTTGTGTGGTCCTACAATGCTTCTGAATCTGGACACACTACCACCTTGGCAAGGGCATTCTCCATTTTGTAACATTAACACTTCGGACGTTGTAAGCACTATATAAATACTTATAATTTACCATATTGCATTCCATACCAAGCTGTGGCAAAGCCAATAGGTCTTGCCTATGTGAAATCTATTGCCTTTGTCAATGTTTTTCTATCTAACTGGATGCCTCACACAACAATCTAGAACAGTGATAAGCATCTAGTAACAGTAACTATGGTAATGTCAAGGTGATGACCAAGATACCACATCTCCCTCCTTTACAGAAACAACATAGCATATGTTCAGATAGGTTACAAAGTATCAACACAATGTTAAAATAATACATGGTATTGTACCTAGTAATTTAAATCGAATAAGGTAAGTATAGATCTTAATAAGAAGAACAGGTTTTATGAGCAACATGTTTTATGAGCAACCCATTTCCCTTCTTTCATTATGCATAATATAGTTTTGGCACTTCAGTCGCATGATAATTGCTCTACCAGTTTGTGTTGTTCTTCTAACACCACTTGAAGTTCCAACTCCATCGTTGGAGGATGCACTTTGGGATTGAATCACAGTGCTTTTCATATCACTAACATTAGGACCAGCAACCTCATCCCACAAACAATTCATATCTGAAGTGATTCTTTTAGGATCGTTAATTTGGCCTGGAATACCACATTTTGAAAGTCTATTGTAATGCCAAATTTTACCATCGCTTAACTTGGCAGATTTAGAATACGTAGTGATTACCTGTAAAGGTGTGGAAAATTTGCTTTGACCTTTCCTTACCCTGGTGGCCAATTTGACTTTAACCCAATCACCAACATTTAGTGAACAATCAGAAGTGTTATGAGTTTTGTCAACATTCATTTTGTATGTATCATGCATCTTCCTTAGATTGGCTCTGACCAATGCAGGTGACCATTTTCCATAAGTCTTCATGCTACACCATGCAACATTGTCTTTACAAAATGTTTCTCTGCCACGTAATATTCTAAAAGGACTATATCCTGTACCAGTTGGAGTGATTCTATAGGCCCAAAGTGTGCTAAAAAGTTCTTTTTTACAACATTTACCTGCTTTCAATGAGGCTTGTACACTTCCCATAATGACTCTGTTGAATCTTTCTACAATGCCATTACCTGCAGGGTTGTATACTGGGGTTTTCTTCTCGCAAATACCATTTCTTTCTAAGAAGTATTTGAATTTGTCAGAAGAAAATTGTGGACCATTGTCACTACGGATTATTTTTGGGATTCCTTCACGTAAAAATATGTTTTCCAAAAATTTAGTAGTATGTTTAGTGTCACAGATTTCATTAATTTCAACCTCTGGCCATTTCGAATAGTCATCAATTACTACTAAGATATACTTATGACTACCATCATTCTCATCAATAGGACCCAACCAATCAATGCTTAGATTTTCCCATGGTCCATTAGGAAGTGATTTGGTGCCCATGGTGGGTCTTAATACGCATAGTGTTTTATCTGAGTCTTGACAAATGGGGCAATCTCTTACAAATCTCTGCGTCTCGATCGATACCTGGCCACCAATAAGATAATTTCAATTTACTTTTTAATTTAGAAATGCCGAGATGACCTTCGTGATTCAGTTCTAAAATTCTTGATCTCAAATTTAAGGGTACTATAATTCTATCACCTCTGCAAATATAACCAGAATCATCAATAGAAAGTTCACTTTGTATTTCCCAAAGAGCTCTTAAATCACCTTGATTATTGTTTTTGAAAGGCCAACCCTTGGTTATGAAATGTGCAGTTTTTTTTAAAATGTCATCTTGCGAATATTCAGTGTCCCATTCTACTTTAGAGATGGCAATAGTTTCATCATATACTGCTGCTACATTGAAGTCATCCCAATCATTTTGTTCAAAACTTTCATAAGGTAATGGTGATCTGCTCAGGTAATCTGCCTCTTGGTTCCTTTTACCCGGTAAATATTCTACATCATAATTAAAATCAAGAAGTTTCAAACTCATTTTGGCTATTCTGGGTGTAGCCTTGAAGATGCCTTCAGAAGTTAGTACTTTAAGCAAGGGTTTGTGATCTGTGCGAAGTACAAAACTGGAACCCCATATGAATTGTCTAAATTTCTCCATTGCCCATATTATAGCTAACATTTATTTTTCTATAACGGAGTATTTTTCCTCAGATGGTGAAAGGGAACGAGAAGCAAAGGAAATAGTTATTTCTCCACCATTGTCATCAATTTGGGATAGTACTGCTCCTAACCCTTTTCCGCTAGCGTCAGTTATGATTATGGTGGTCGCCAAAGTATCAAAGGCTTGGAGGGGAAAGGCAGAGTACAGGTCATTTTTTATTTCAATGAAGTCATTTTCTTTTTTTTTTTTTTCTTTTTTTTTTTTGAAAAACAAAAACCTTTATTGAGATATAGTAAATAGACATAGCAGACTGCCGTAGGCTCCTTATACAATGGGTTGCTCCAAAGAGCACGTCTGTTCCGGTCCCGCAGCTCTCACACAGCCATTTAGCCGACATCCCGGAGGACCGGCGGCATTGCAATTCTACATAAAACAGTCCGGGCTGAATCACTTCCAACGCGTGTAATACGTATTCACCCCCAACCTGCACTGTGGTTTAACCGTCCCGCTCGTCCAACCTGCCGGTAGTCTGCTCAAGCCCCGAAAATTTCTTAAACCATATCTCAACACCCAACCCCCCACCCCGTTCGCCACCATGCCACTGTCTTCTCCTGTTTCATGTCTACTCATGCACACTGTCTCAAACCAAGGCGCCGAACTCCGACCAGACAGCACACCCCATGTCTCCAGGCCAGGCCAACCCTGCGATTCCAGTTTCCGCCTCGCAAGCACACTGCGAAGAAGCACACGCCACATACAGGGGACACCCCGACCCTCCTCCCGCAATCCGGCCGCCCTCCCTATCGTTACACTAACATCATAGCCCATCTCGCCACTTTCGAGCCCTAATCCGGTGGCACACCCTCCACTGCCCCACTGCACACCCCTGGGGCTTCATGCTGTGTCTCCCCCTGACCAACCTCCTCAGAGTCTCCAGCTGCCATGTAAGTTCTATACAGCGCCCAGAAGTTCTTGGGGCGACTCCTAGGGGGCAGCAGTTCGCTATACGTTTCCGCCTGCGTGCTACAGTACAGCATATCCCTGACCCATCGTTTCTTCGTGGGAAGAGGCCCTCTCATCCAGCAGGCTGCCACGACTCGTCTCGCGATCAGCAACGCCATGTCCGTCAGACGCCTCAGCGCCCGCGGAAGAGGCCTGGAGTAGCCCAACAACGCCAGGGCTGGATCAGGGGGGATCTCTTTTTCCAAAATCTGGCTCAGCTCGCGGAACACCGCCGTCCAAAACCGGGCCACACCTGGGCAAAGCCAGGCCATGTGTAGGAAGTCAGCCACGAGAGCATGGCAACGCTCGCACTCCGCCGTGGGGCGCAACCCATATCTATGTAGTCTTTCAGGGGTGTAGTAGACCCGCTGCAAGAACTTAAAGTGTATTAATCGGTGTCGACCGTTCAAAGAGACCTTTTTAGTACTGGTGCAGCAGTACCTCCACATCTCATCCGAAATGTCCATTTCGAGGTCCGTCTGCCAGGCTCGCCGCGCTGCAGAACACTGGTGCTCCCTGTGTTGATCCCCAAGCTTTTTGAGTATCGAGACCATCTTAGACGGCGCCGCAGTTTTAATGACATAGGAAAGCTCTGGGATTTCGGGAGGCTCCGCCGCAGTCGGCCCCAGAAGAGCCAGCAGCGCGCCCCGAACCCTGTG
This sequence comes from Triturus cristatus, assembly GCF_964204655.1. Taxonomy (NCBI): domain Eukaryota; kingdom Metazoa; phylum Chordata; class Amphibia; order Caudata; family Salamandridae; genus Triturus; species Triturus cristatus. The sequence goes on from NC_140593.1 coordinate 431,877,907, forward strand.
GAATTGAAAGCGCTGGAGTAACGTGCACCCCGGCTGTGTCGATACGACACTCTCCAGCGTCTTGGCCACTCCGTCTTGGAAAAGGTCCGCCATCCTAACTATCTCCAAAGCACCCAGCGCTCGTGTCACCCCTGCTTCCCGCAGAGGGGGGAGCCAAACTGCCCACTCCACCCGCATCAGCGGGGAGTATAAGAGGTCGCAATCTTGCCGTCTCATAATCGCGTGCCACGCATGGTTGGTAGTTCCGAGCGAGTCCAACAAACCCACCCTCCGATCCGCGGGCAGAAAGATCGTCGCCGGAAGTGGTACCGGATCCGCAAACAAGCGCTCCAGCAGCACGTGCGGGACGTCTGGTTCGGCGTGTATCCACGCATGCAGATGGGACGCCTGCGCCACTCTGTAGTAGCTCTCCAGGTCCGGAGCTCAAAGTCCCCCCATCTCGTATGGCAACGTCAGCACTTTCCACTGGACTCTCGGTTGTCTACCACCCCAAGCCAGTCGGACCAGGGTCTGAGTCAGCTGTGCAAAGAAAGACCTGGGTAGCACTATAGGGATGTTGGTAAAGAGGAACAGAAATCGCGGTAGGATGATCATTTTCATGATGGCTATCCTGCCCATCAGCGATAGAGGTAGCCTGTTCCACTCTTCCACCTCGTCCACGAGTTTGGAATAAGCCACCCCATAATTTTCCCTCAGCAAGACCTCCGGGTCCCTGTGCAGCCGAATGCCCAGGTAGCGGATTGAGTCCGTTGTCCACTGCAAAGGGTATTCCATAGAGAACGGCAATGTAGCCGGGGTCAGCGGAAATGCCAGCGATTTGTTCCAGTTGACTTTGAGGCCCGACAGCGCCCCAAACCGGACCACCTCCCATAAGATAGAAGCGAGATTCTCCTCCGGGTCTCTGATGTACAGCAGCGTGTCGTCCGCGTAGGTAGAGATACCAATCTTATAAGAGGGAAAGTTGATCCCCTCGAATCTGTGGTATTCTCTTATTGCGCACGCTAAGGGTTCCGCCACCAGCGCATAATGAAGCGGGGAGAGAGGACAACCCTGCCTGGTCCCTCTAGTGATTGCAAACGGCTCCGTGACACGATCTCCGAGGCGCAGCCGGGCAGTGGGTCTAAAATACAAAGCCCCGATCATCTGCAAAAAAGGCTCTCCCAGCCCAAGCTTCCTCAGCACCCGCACCATGAACGGCCATTCCACTGAGTCAAACGCTTTTTCCATATCCAGGAAAAGCGCTATGGCCTTACTCTCTGGGCGCACATGTTGCATGACTCCAAGGACCGTGCGGATATTGTACATGAGATTCCTGGATGGAACAAAGCCCGCCTGCTCCGGCGCCACAAGCTCCGGCACCAGAAGCGCCAAACGTGTGGCCAGCACCTTAGCATATATCTTGGCATCGACATTGATCAGTGAGAGTGGCCTGTAGGATCCGCACTGGTTGGGAGGCTTCCCGGGTTTTAGAATTGTAACAAGCAGGGCCTCTCGCATCGTGTCGGGCATACTGCCTTCAAGACATATGTCGTCGAAAAGAGCCATAAGGTGCGGGAGGAGCTGGTCCTGGAAGGCCTTGTAAAAGGCCACCGTCAGCCCGTCTGCCCCCGGGGCAGTGCCTGCCCGCATACTTCCCAAAGCCTCTAAGATCTCGTCTTTTTGTATGGGCAGCGCCAAGAATTCCCGCCGCGAGTTGGACAAAAACGGCATTTTAAGGTAACTTAGATAGTCGTCTATCTCCTCTTCCATGTGAGAGGACAGAGATTTATACAGTCCAGCATAATAGGCCCTGAATTCTTCTATGATCCCCGTCTCATCGGTAATCACATCGCCCGAAGCAGTGACGAGCTCATCAATAACCAGGGGCCGCCTAGAGTTGCGCAGTATCCCCGCTAGTAAGGATCCCGGGCGCTCACCCTCCCCGTAAGTGCGAGCTGTGGCATACTTCCCCATATGTTGCACCTCTCGGTCCGCTTCACTGTTGAACTCAGTGACCAGGTGCTGCAGCCTCGTGGCCACCTCAGGGTCCGCCGAAGCCCCCTGAGTCTCCTCCAGTTGAGCTATCTGCGTCTCCAGGGCCCCAAGCCGCCGCCGGATGGATTTAAGCACTCCCGAATGCTTAGTCATTGCTACACCCCGAATATAAGCCTTGAACGAGTTCCACACTGTTTGGAAACTCTGGACCGAGCCTGCGTTTACCTCAAAGAACGAGTCTATTTCGTCCGCTAGTTCCCCACGGAACACGTCGTCCAACAGTGAATACAGCGGCAGCCGCCACGTGAACGGTGGTACACGCCTGTGCGGGGTAGTCAGGGCTAGCAGTAGAGGGGAGTGGTCCGACAAGGTGCGCGGCAAAACCTCGCAGTCCTTAACGCACGCGATCAGTGACCGGGACAACAACCAATAGTCTATTCTGGTATGCACATCGTGGAATGCCGAGTAATGCGTGTAGCCCCCTTTACCCGGGTGACGATGCCGCCAGACGTCTAGCATGCCGAGCCTGATCAGCTCCGCCTGCATATGTAGGGCAGCGGGCGGCGGGCTGGCCCCGAGGAGCGGTCCAACTCCGGGTTGAACGTGAAGTTAAAATCGCCACCCCATACCATGCCAGTGGGCGCGAGCAGCCTACATTGTGCCGCCAGTGCGTCGAAGAAGTCAGGGGAGTCGTAATTAGGGCCGTATACATTGACCACAATCAAGTCGTGGCCCTTACCCACGCACCTCGCTATTAAGTAGCGCCCGCCCGGGTCGGAGGTCAGCGACGTCAACCGCAGTTTCGATCGTGGGTTTACCCAAATAACTACCCCTCTGGAGTGTGATGTAAAGCCTGCTGCCACGCTGGTGCCCACGAGGCCCTTCGCCACTAACAGTTTACTTGTAAGAGGGAGGTGAGTCTCCTGAAGCAGTGCCAGGTCAATGTGATGTCGGTGGAGATAGTTTAAAACTTTTCTGAGTTTGCGATAATCATTCAGCCCCCGGACATTCCACGTCAGCGCTCTAAGAGCCTCCCCACCAGCGTCACCCATCCGTTCATCCGTTCCAGTCATCCCGGCAAAACATACAACAACCACCTCTGCACATAGGCCAGATGGGGGTCCCCGCCCACCACTCAGATCCAGACAGTCTGAAACAGCCACACACCTGTAAATCAAATAGCTTGCCACGCAAAAGACAGTGCATATCACAGATACCCATGGCAGAACGTCCCCCTAACTTCCCAGCCCACCACCCACAGCCGACCGCCCCCAACCTGGCCAGACAGATCCCCCGTCCCTCCCCCCTCCCTATCCCACAACAAGCATACAAAACCATCCCGGAACTAGCCCCCGTAGGGGCCAAGAGAGCTATCAGCACTGGGGCAGGGGCCTCCGATGAGCAGCTACTCTAAACTCTCGAGAGTCCACCATGTGGCCGTGCCCCCGCCTCTAAACCCCCAGTCTCAGTGCAGCTCGAGCTAATATCACCTCCCCTCCATTAGGTACGGGGGGTACCCCTCCGTTTCCATCAGTGGCAAGCCTCCCCGCTTATCTGAACCTGCACAGCACCCTCCAAACACCCCCAGTTAGTCATCTAGGCCATAGCCCATTTATCTGGCAGATCGGTCCGTGCGGTGCGCTCCAGGCGCCACACCAGCCAAAGTCTCGCAGTTCTTAGAGCCACAGGGCTATCCCGCCCTTGATCAAACCGTGAAAGAGGACCAGCCCCCCGCCCCCCCCACCAACTCTAGGGCTTCGACACCCGGGCATCCCCCAACACAACAGAATGTTCTCACCCAGCCGCAGCCTCAGAGTCCTCCAGGGCGTCCGTCGTCTCCTGCACGACAATAAAGTTCCAGCCGCTGCAGCACCACCAGGGAAGCGGCAGCCTCTGCGACAGGGCAACGTCCCCCCGCCAGGAGACAGAGCGTATCAAGCGGCTACTGCCAGTGATCTAGTCCTGGTCCCCCAGGTCGGAGACCTCCGCCTGGGCAGCCGCGCCGTCTTGCAGTCCACGCCGCTGCTCCCTCGACCACTCTTTCAGGGATCGCTGCAGCTCCCTCGGGTCCGTGAAGAAGTGCGATTGCCCCTGCCTGTTCATTCGGAGCCGCGCCGGGTATAACATTGCATAGTCCAGGCCCAAGTCGCGGAGCTGTTTTTTGTAGGGTGCAAACTGCCTGCGTTCCTCCTGAACCTTCGCCGTGAAGTCGGGATAGATGGAGATATCCATCCCTTCATGTTGCAGCTTCCCCTTTTCCCTCGCCACACGCAGGGCCGTGTCTCTGTCTCTATAATTCAGCAGTTTTGCTATTATAGGTCGTGCAGGCGCCCCGGGCTTGGGGCGAGGGCCCAGCGAGCGATGGGCTCTCTCAACAACAAACATTGGGGAGAACACGTCCTCTCCAAGCAGTGCCCGCAGCAGCTTTTCCACGAAGAGTTCCATTCGACCTGTGTGCGTCGATTCCGCCACACCGGTGATGCGGACATTCGATCTCCTCGAGCGGGCCTCCAAATCTTCGGACTTATCCTGAATGACCTGCAGAAGCTTACTGAATTGCCGGCGGTCCGAGTCCCATGCTGTCTGCGTCTCCTCCACCTGTGTTATCCTCTGCTCGGACGCATCCAGCCTCTCAGCGTTCTTATCCACTCGTTCAGACATGCGGTCCATGCGGTACGTGAGCGCATCAAGCTTAGTGTCTATCGCGGCCAGACTGCCCTGCAGCCCCTTTTCCATTGCCGCCAGTGTTGCTTTGATGTCGGCGCACATGGAGCTCTCCGCAGCCGCCCCATCCGGAGGCCGCGCCGGCGGAGCCTCGACAGGCCCCTTCGGCTTGCGGGGGTCAAAAGACAGTTTGGGCTGTGACTTGTCGCTTTTGCCCATGGCTGCGCCGAGGGTCAGCAGCCGGCTCGTGGCCGCCTCTCCGAGGCAAAGTCCCGGTCCCAGGGGGGCCGCGCTGCAGGCCACCTCCACCACCACTCGATGTCCGGGGCGCCGACCACCCCGTGCCACAGTCCCGTTCTCCGGCTTCTCCCCGGTCACAGCTGCCAGCCCGGCAGCGGAGTCGAAGAGCCGCGCGCGCCGCTTCCAGTGTCCGGTCGCCTCCTCAGGGCCGAGTGTGAATGGGGCACTCCCTGCCCGCGTCGGGTATTCCACGCTCCTCCAAATGTGCCGTTGCTATCCAGGACAGGGAGGGTGCCCCCCAGGGCCGCAGCCGGATAACGCCAGCAACGATGGCCGCACCCCAGAGGACCGCGGCAGCGAACCGCACCCCTCCGCGCGACAGCCCCAGCAGCCCCTCCAGCACACACGGCCAAGCCTCAGCGCCAGTTACGAAGTCTAGTAGCCCGGGCCGCCGCCGTCACTCACGGTACAAGCTTCGGGCTGCCGCCAAACAATGGGTGTCAAGGGAAGGCGCCACCGCAACAGGATACAGATCTGGGCCAGTAAGAACGGCAATCCCTCTGCAGCCCCCGTGGGCTCGGATCAGCGCCCACAACGCAGGGGGGGCAGGGTGGGGAGCGCGCCAACCCCCAGGCAGTCCACAAGTGCCCGCAGCTCCCTGGCGCCCCGGCGCAGCTCCACCGTGTGTCCCTGCTGCCTCCCGGCTCACGGGTGCCTCTCTCAGCCTGCGCCGCTCCCCAGTGCTTCCAGCGGGGGGGGGGGGTGACCCTCACCAGCTCGCCGTCCAATTCTGAGGTGTCTCGGGGGGGCCTCCGGGCCCGCGCTCCAGGGGTGCCTGAGGTCCAACGCGGCGTGGGCAGCCGCTCCCGCCAGAGGGCCCACTCAGCAAGCCAGTCAGGAGAGAAGGGGGGAGGGGGTGACACCGCAACTGCCCCTCCGTGCCCGATGCAGGTCAGCAACCCTCCGTTCATGCGTCTCCGCCGGTTCCCGGGGACTCGGCAGTTGGACCAGGACGGTCGGGTCCACCCCCTACTAGGCAGCCGCACGTCGGCTGACGCACTACGGGGAGAGCCACAGGACAGCCCGGGGATCGCGGCCCAGACCGCCCCCTCGCTCCTCGCCCGCCGGTATCGGCACACCAGGGCTCGATCGCTGCCGCCGGGCCCCCGGGGCGACACAATCCAGTGCCAGAGGGGACCCCCACACCAGTGCTCGGTTCAATGCCGCTGTTCAGGATCCTGTGAGCGGATAGTTAGGGGCTTAGAGCGGGAGCTCCGCGTTCACGCGTCCGCCATAGCCGCCGGCTAGCTCCGCCCCGACCAATGAAGTCATTTTCTAAGTCACTATTCCAAACAAATTCATGCTTTATTTTCAACAGCTGCCTCATGTTGTAAGTCTTGGTGGCAAAATTTCTTACAAACTTCTAGTAAAATTCTGCCATCCCCAAAAATGATCTTAAATCATCTTTTGACTTAGGCGATGGAGCTCCTTTGATTGCTTCAATCAGACTTTTCTTTGGTGATATACCATCCCCACCAACTTCATGTCCTAAATAAGTGACAGACCTCATCCTGAACTTACACTTTTTAATTTCTGCAGTCAATCCTTTCTCTGCCAATTTTGAGAGTACAGTGTTAAGTCTTTCATCATGCTCATTTTTGTCTCGACCGATTATCAAAATCTTATCTTGAAAAATAAGACACCTTTTAACCCCTTAAATAGTTTGTGCATTAGCCTTTGAAACACGGCAGCAGCAGAAGCCAGTCCAAAAGGCATCCACACGAAATGATCACATCCAAAAGGAGTCATAAAAGCGGTTAGGCTTCTGCTGCTGTCATGCAACTGGATCTGGTGATACGTTGAGGTTAAGTCAATTGTAGAAAACCATTTTATGTTTTTTGACTGAGCTAGTAATTCATCGATTCTGGGCAATGGGAATTTGTCAACTACAATGTTTTTAATGAGATCTCTCAGATCAATACATAGGCGCAAATGACTGTCAGGTTTGCGTGCAACGACCAAGGGAGCAATCCATTCTGCGCATTCCACTGGTTCAATTATCCCTTTTTTTTCTAATTGGTCTCGTTCTTTCATTACACCTTCTCTTATGCTAATAGGAATGTTCCTGGCTTTGTGAGCACCCGGTATAGCATCATTCTTGAGTACAATTTTGTGGACAAAACCCTCCAATTTTCCCACTTCACCTGAAAATACATTGGGGAATTGTTTTATCATGTCATCTACCATTTTCTTATCGGGTTCATCTAATAACAGGACTTGATCCTTAGTATTGGGGTTGAGTATAATGCCAAGTTCTCCTTGGTCAATCCAGCCTAGAACGGATGGACCCTTTTCAGCAACGTATAATTTTCCCGTGGTGCTTCTGTCTTTCAATTTGAACACTAATTCTACAAAACCTACCATTGGAATTTTTTCACCAGTATACGTTACTGGTTGTATATCTGGAGGTTTTAATTCTTGAACAATTACTTTTACAAATGTGTGTTCCCATACTGCTCGTTGTATGATGGTATAGGGTGAACCAGAATCCTGAACAATTTGTAAATCTATGCCACCAATATTTATTTCACACACCGGTTTCTTTTTCTTTGTTGAACTCACATTCATAACCACATTGTCACTTCCTCTATAATCATCAATGCAGAGAATTTCGTCATCACTCGAACCTACATTTCCATCAGTTTCTTCATTTTTGCTATCATTAATACAATTTACAATTCTCTTATTGTTTTTGTTGATTCTTCTTCTGCATGCTTTGGTGAAATGACCAACTACCCCACAGTAACTGCATTTCGATTTTAAGGCAGGACACCACTTGTCCCTAGCAGTGTGACCCTTATACCCACATCTAGAACAAGTTGGTCTTGTGTCTTCATAATCACTTTTGTTGTGATTATTAATTTTTTGATTTGTGTCTTTATAACTATTTTCTTCTACACTTTTGTTACTAGTTTTAGTGGTGCAAATTTTGTTTGACACTATTGTCATCATTTTTCTTTAAAGCCATTTGTGCACAACTTTTTGACATTTCACCTTTTTTGACAATAGCAATGATTTCATTTAATTTAGAATCCCCGCAGACCCATAGTTTTTCTTGTATAGCACTGTTGTTAGAATGCATTACTAGCTGATCTATAATGAAACTGTCATGTAAATTTTCAAATTGGCAGTTAATGGAAAGCTTTTTCAACGCAGATACATAATCTTCCACTGATTCATTTTTCTGTTTGCGTTGAAAATATTCATACCTGTTAATTCCAACACATACAGTGGGTTGATAGTAAGCATCAAGATCATGTAAAGCATCTAAGCATACATTAGAGTTTTCACTTGTCTAGTCTTTTTTTCTATTTGGTAATACATTCTAGAGCCTTCAGGTCCTAAACTATGTAAAAGCATTTTCTTCTTTCTAGAAGGTGTACATTCATCTTCATTTTCTTCCTCTAATGTAGAGATGTAATTTAGAAAGTAATCTTTCCAATCTAGCCATTTTAATGCAGGTTCATTTGGGCGAGTTAGGAATGGAACTGGTAACCCAAGTCCGTATCCTTGACTTGCCATTCTTATGCGCAATAGTGGATGTTGTGAGAGAAGTATGAATATAAATACAGACTTGCTTAGAATTTTAAATTTGAATTGCACAAATATTCATGAATGTTGGAAAAATATGAATTGCACAAATACTCATAAGTATAGGAATAACAAGAATAGATTATGACAAATACATGGTCTGTCTAGTAGTTGGGTCTGACTTATGACAAGCTGTTCATAATGAGGATAACATGCAACTTCCAAACAAGGTGTGCATGTCACCGTGAATATAGGGGTCGATTCCGATCCTATATTTATTTTTTCCGTACGACTTGTATCCGTAATTATTTCCGTACGAATCGTACAAGTCCCGTCCGACCCGTGAAATACGATTCGTACTGGAAAAATACATTCGGGTCGGCCCGATCCGTACGAATCGGATCGGGAAAAGTTGTACAAGACGGACCCGGACACTTTTCCGTACGAATCGTAAAAATACAGTCCGACCGTACAAGTACGATCCGGACTGGCTTTCCGATTTACTAATCGTACGGAAAACGTCCCGTACACGGGGAATGACTTTACCCGCTACGAAGCGAACTTTGTACGACTCGAAATCCCAGGAAAAGTTGTTCCCGGGGTGTGAGTCGTACAGGCCCCCCCATGCATATGTACGCACCTTACAACAACATCGCGTATGTACGCACCGTACATACACAACGCATGAGGTGTATTCCTGTACAACTCATACCCCTGTACGACTCGCACCCCTGGGAACGTATCGGAGTACGACTCGTACCGCGGAGAACGTCGCGTATGACCGAGTCGGACACACAAAAAAACAGAAGCAAATACAATGAAACGAGTCGTACTGAACCATGGACACTGTAAAACAGCACAAGGAGGGTCTATTCGACTCGCACAACACCACAAAACACGTCTACAGTGCACAAAACATGGAAATGACTGACCTGGCTACATCCAAACAGGCAAACAGAGGGGCAAACTTACAACCACCCCTTATAACACACCCACCAAAATTTCAAACTGAGGCCCACCCACAAATGGACCAATAAAAAGGGCCCACACACACAAACCATGAGCCTTTGCAACAGACTCACTGCAGCTAGAGAGCACACACCAACAACTGCACCCATCCACCTTAACATATACACCTTCACACAACCTCCTTCACACATACCCCCTCTTCACATTCTGACCCACACCTTCACATTCAGACCCACACACCCACAACCATCCACACCCTCACCCCACACCATGCCCACAGACAAGCATCCAAAGTTCACAAGGGAGGAGCTGGAGATCCTTGTCAAAGAAGTCATCAGAGTCGAACCACAGCTGTTTGGAACATTGGTCAGACAGACCAGCATAGGCGAAAAATCACACCTGTGGCAGAGGATCGTCGATAGGGTGAATGCTGTTGCACCCATCAGAAGGACCAGGACTGAATGCCAAGCCAGGTAGTACAATCTGCTGAGGTCAGTCAAGCGAAAAATGAATGACGACTACGCCCAGAGCAACATCACTGGAGGTGGTGGGCCCCGCAGACCAGTACATTTCCATCCCTGGGAGAAGAAGGTGATGGCCCTGCTTCCGCCGGTGGGAGTACATGGACTTCAAGGACTTCAAGAGCCTGGTGAGTACACAAACAACTTATATAACATGGGGGTAATGGCATCCACACCCCAACTACACAAAATGCACGCAACTACCCCCAAGCCCTCACCGGCCAGAACCACAGTCAAAAACAACGCTAATGCCACTAACGTGTATGCCCCATTGAGAAAGCAAGGCCATGCTATGTCCCATGCTACACGAAGCACTAACCGAAGAATGGATGTCCGGTATACTGGGAGGGTGGGTGTCACAAAACGCATTGTTGAACTCCAAATCAGACACAATTGCCCTCATCCCATATGGCCCAGGTACATACCCATGCACCATGCGCAATGCACAGGGCTTGGGAAAGTACTGACAAGATAGCTGACACTTGGCCCTGGTGTAGGCAGCACAAGGCCCTCCTGTGACCAGTGCAAACACAAACACCAAGACAACAAGGTCAGATATCTAGCACAGGAACTGACACTCACTGTCATGGCAGCATGCTCCATGGGGGGACAGCTACATCACCTGGGAGCCCCAGTGCCAAATCACACTACACCTACCAGCAGGCCCTGTCACACACATCCTTTGCACAAGCAGACACCCCGGGACAGGCAATGGATTTACCCACTGTCACAATGGACATGTAACACAACAAGACCAATACATAGCCGAAGAAGCATCCAAGCCAAAAATCTACATGTCAAAGACTCAGAACATATCAATCTGTCCCCCGCAACATACCCATCCACAAGTGAACATTGAGGAGAATGCTAGGCACACGCAACTACCTGGAGGAACAGTGCCAACTTGAATGTGTATGAAACATGGATGTTGCATGAAACAGCATTAACATTTTCTGTCTCTCACACACAGGGCAACGTGATGAATCTCCCCCCAACAATGGGGGTGAAGAATCACAGTCCCAGGCTCGGGAGGAACCTGATCCCACCGGCAGCGACGCCTCTCAGCACTCCGCAGATGACCCCGACCGACCTGGACCCTCTGGTGTCCAAGCCCCTGCAGCACCTGGTTCAGGAACATCTGTGCCAACCACCACCCCCATTCCTGCCACATCCCAGGAGACACTGAGAAGCCGTGCCCGCAGTGAATAACTGAGCCAGTCTGACCAGGAGCGACAAGGTGCGCCGGGCACCCCGGAGGAGGCAGACAACACCGCCACTGCCATCCCTCAGGGGTCCCGTAGACCCTATGTGCCCACAATGGCAGCCCAGGCTCGTGTGGGCAGTGGTTGTGGGAGTGTAAGCAGGCGGAGGCGAGAACCTGACCAGCCAGCTGAAGGGACCGGTATGTCACACATACACAACATCATACCGGCGTGACACCAGGGAGTTCAGCCAGGTAGTGGGGACCCTCACAGAGATAAAGGGGACCATCACAGAGATGAAAAACCAGCAGGCCGAGCAACACGCCAGTCAACAAGAACACCAAGGACGGGTGGAGGCAAGACTGGCTGAGCTCCTGGCGGTGCAAAGGGACATAAGCCATTCACTCCGTCGGATCGCCGACAACATGGGCAACCCTCCCTGTGCCACCAGGCGAAGACCACCACCAGCCACAGGGAGGGAGGAGGAGGAGGGTTCGTCCGACGGAGCGTCCCAAGCATCGTCAAGGCCTGCATCTGAGGGTCCCCCGAGGAAGGTGGGTCGTCCACGGAAAAGACCGTGGGAGGCAGCGGCCCACCCACATCTCCCAGGTCACCTGGCCTGGCACCTGGCCTTCATGTGCGACAGCATCACCTCATTGACTGACATTATCTGCCACATGGACTTGCTGGTCACAGTCTGACCAATGATGCCAAACACTGTGGTCTGGACTCTGCTGACTTCAAATGCCAAGCATCCCATCTCCCCCTGTGAATCTTTGGATTCTATGGTCCCTGTATTGCACCTTTTTCTTTGCACAAATCACGCCCCAGACCTATAATACAAAAAAGAATAATTGAAATTTTATGTTGCAGTCATTTAGCATGAGTCCACAACATATGTGTGGGGATATGTCAAAGTATGCCTGAGTGTGGAACTAACTTCAGCAATCCATACACTGGGATCTGAGTCCGGTCGAGGACACACATGGGTCACAATGTATCATCAAATACAGACATGGAGCCCAATCCTCACCCGTGATGGCCTCAAGCTGCTGAGGGGGGGCTTGCAATACTGCTTGGACAGACCAATTTGGAAGAGTATCATGAAGGCGTAGAGGTCATGGGTCATGTGGAGGTGCCCGGGGAGGGAGTCCCAGGTCTGTTTGGTGAGGTGAGAGAACTATCTCCTGCAAGCAGTTGTTCTGTGGATGTGATGAATGGTGGCCAGGGCAAGGTTGGCTGCACGGAGTTGGGCCAATGGGGTGTTGGAAGACAGATGTCCAAGGTCGGTTTTGGGTCTGGGGTTGTGGACTGCCTCCTGAGTGTGGTTGAGGAGTCTGAAGGTGATCCTTCAGCAGATAGTGAGCCATTGTAGCTATCTCAGGTGGACGGTGATGTGGCTGGGGCGGGGGATGTTGAAGATGAGGTGTGCGGATGCACCCTGGATGTGGACAAGTTATCCTGCAGTTTTGCTGTTGTTCCTCCGTAGAGGGCGGTGCTGTAGTTGACCCGGCTGGTTTCGTGGACCTGGGGGACGGTCTGTCTTGCCTTGGAGTGGATCTATCTGTGGATCATTTGCAGCATGCGGAGGGTGTTGCAGCATGAGGTACAGATGGTGTTGAGTTGCATAGTAATTGTGAGCGATGAGTCCATGATGAACACCAGCTTGCGTGCGTGGCCACTGGGTGCTGGTGCCCAGGCCGGTGGGGCACAAGGAGTTGACCCAGCCATAAGGGGACAATCCTCAGATGATGACCTCAGTCCTGTCCAAGTCCAGCCTCAGGTGGCTGATGTTGAGCCATTCGTCAACGGATCTCATGCCTTCTTGAAGGTTGGATCTGGAAATGGCTGGGTCTTTGGTGAGGTTGAGGAGCAGCTGGGTGTCAATGGCATACGAGATGATGATGAGGTCGTGTGCGCATGTGATGGTGGAGGGGGGGTCATGGAGACATTGAAGATCGTCACGCTGAGAGATGATCCCTGGGGCATGGGCCAGATGACCCCAGTGTACTACATGCTGAAGGGTGGAGGCCGACTCCCTGGGCCTTGCTGGTGAGCTACTTGTTGATTTAATCCTGGGCCCTCCTCTGGATACCAGTGTTGGAGATCTGTGAGCTGACAGTATGGTAGCTCATGGGGTAGAATGCCGTTGAGAGGTCAAGGGGGGTGGTCTCACCATTGTTGAGCAGGGCAAAGTTGTCGTTGGTGGCAATGATGACGGTTGCAGTGGTGTTATTACTTTGGAAGATGGTCTGGTGCTGGTTGCCTGGAGCTGTTTGCGTGGAGGAAGTTTGTCAGTTGCTCGTTGAGTGTCTTCCTGATGACATTTGCTGGGTAGGGAAGCAGGGTGATGTTCCAGGAGATCCTGCGGTACTGCCGTCCGTTGTTTAAGAAGGGCCTGGGTCTCTGCATGCCTCCAGCTCCCATGGAATGTGGCAAACTCAAAGGAGAAATTCATGACGTGCTGGACGTGGGCTTCAAGGATGGGGAATTATGTGGTTGAGATGTTGTGTGGGAAGGGGCCTGGTGGAAAGCCAGAGTGGATGGTGCACATGAGCCAGGTAGTGTATTTGCTGCTGACGGGAGTCCAGAACCTGAGGGGGGTTTGTCCCACGGATAATAGTGCTGTCTGCCTCTTTGTGCCAAGGCTGGCGTGTATGTCCATGAGCTTGCAGTTTTAGAAAGTTGCAAGGGATTTGATCTGCCTTGCAAGGGTGGTGTGTCTTTTGGATGGAGAGCTGCTGTCAGTTCACTCACAATGCTGATGAGCTCCTTGATGTTGTGTGTTTTGGTGGCTCGGCCCTATCTGAAGGATCTCCACTTGTCCTTGCTGATGATATGGTGATGGCTGTTTCTGGCGTTTTCCAGGGCTGTAAGGTAACTGATGGTTCTTTGTGTTGCAAGGTTTGCACAAGAGTCCAGCAAGATCTGTATGAGTCCAGTAGGTCTGCCTTGTCCCAGGTGGCTTAACTGTTGTTGTGCTTCACAGGAAAGTCCGTCAATGTGGCAAGATTGTTGGATCAGTTGCTGATCCAGTGTGTGAGGTTGCAGGGTGTGGCGGTGGTGTTGGTTCGAGTGTCCCACACAGCTTGTCTGTGGTGACTTACATCAAGGATCTTTGGGGGATCGGTAGCGGGGTGTGGGGCAGTGTGTTGCTTGTCGGAGACGTGGATGCAAATGTTGATGGACCAATGATGGATGGTGGTGTGGTTCTCCTCCAGCAAGAAGTTACTGGCCCCCAGCCACGTGTAGCCTGTAGGTGTAGATGTACGTGTTGATGGCTTAGGGGAATTATGGATGTAGGCCTGGAGATCTGTAGATGAGTGTTACTCTGAGGGTTGCCAGGGGGTTGGTGCGAAACCGGAATTGTGGCTCTGAGGTTGTACTTGTGAATAAATTGCAATTCATCCTCCGGGATTGTTGGTGCTGTCCCTGCGGGTGATCTTGTATCCGTCTGAGATGGCAATGAAGAAGTTGTGTGCTGAGGATGCATTTATCCAGGTTACTGTCATGAAGGTGATGTGTGGGGCTGTTGTGTTGAGGAGGTAACGTAGTCCAATGGCGTGCTGGTGGACGGAGCGGGTGTGGAGTAGGTGGCACATGACCTGGTTGTTCTGACAGGGTCTGGTAGGCGGGGCAGCGCTGTGTAGGCAGTTGGAGTTGCACACTCAGCATGCGAAGGTGTTGTGTGTGCGCTTAGGTGTTGCCTGATAGCCGGCGGTTGATTGTCTGGTGGACATTGCTTGGAGGGTGGCTGCAGCATGAGCCTGTTGTGTGACATGGGTCATGCAAGGACCAGAGGGTCGTGCACGTTGCAGGCGCAGACGGTCCTGCCTCTGGCATGGCGTTGGCACAACAGTGGCACAGACAAGCTGCTGGCTGCATTAAGAATGGGTGGAGGGGGAAGGGAGGAGCATTTTGGAGGCGTGTGGGTTTCAGAATCCGGGCACTCGGTGGGGCGGTGCCGCAGGTGAGGCAGCAGCAGGCGGAAGGGGTGAGAAACTAGGCAAAAAGTAGCACACAAAGATAAGGAGGTCAGAAAGGCACAGTGCAACAGGTGTATGTAAAGGAAGGAGTGTCAGGTTACTCATGGGTCACTCCGAGAAAATGTATGAAGAATCAACAAAAATGACGGCCACAGGATCAGGCAACAAAATGCGGAGCTGCGCACAGGAGACACACTGTCAGCAGGCATTGACGTCCCGTTGTGGGGAGCAACCTGCACAAATACATACACAACCAGGTACTTCATGCACAATAGAGATTATTAGCCATGAAGAACTGCATGCATGTTGCCGAAGTACACATACACTCATATGCTCAATCTTTGACAATTATGCCATAGATGACGCATGCAAACTGGCAAGAGATCTGCAGGGACAGAGATGAGGCACTTTGGATTGTGGTGAACACCTTTATTACACAAACTCACACAAAGGGAAATGCATCCATATGAACAGACTCACAGATCAGTTGACATAACATGTGAGACATACGCTGGACCCTCCCTTCACAACACGGATGTTGTAAATCCCAATGAACTGGCACACAAGTTAAGGGGATGAGCCAAACACATCCTGCTGCACACGGAGAGGCTGCAACTCCCCATAGAGCCTGTTGTTGTGATATCCCACACTATGTCCACCCGTAGCATCCGCAATGTTTCAGAGGCAAGGTTTACACACATTGATGCCTTCATCAGACTTCACACTCCACTACAGATGACTGTCAAGAACGGTGACTATCATGTCATGGGAGTGATGCTACATGTTATATGCTACATGGTGAGAAGACATGTATGCATGGTACCACAACATGCACAGAAGCAGTCCCCACACATTCCCAACCCGTACCACCACCAAAAAGCCTTGCTGCAATCCTTACCCAAACTGACATTTCCACATGTCCGTGCATGGAACGCTGATTCAGCACACGTTGCAATCCTCATGAGGAATAGCAGGAGGACAAAGATGACATGAGCTGACAACAGGCGCAAAAACCTGGGAATGACAGACACGCAAGAAGTCACCTAAAACAATTCTCGCCGCACACATGGTCAGTTACGAAACATGAACAATGTTGGACACATGCAAATTTCAAAGAAAGTCTCTCCGCAAAACTGTGTGGCATGACATCATCACTCGAGTGACACATCAGAACACACATCAGTCACTTTGCATTCAGTCAGCTGGACACACACATTGCAACACATGCCACTCAATGCTATAAGCTTGCACACTCATACCCAGTGACTCACCATTATGAGAAGAAGTTGCGTATGAGCTGACTCCGGATATCATCCTCATCCTCCTCCTCCTCATCACTTGCCTCGTGACCAAGCCCTTGATCCTCCACGGGTGGATGTTCCTGCTCATCCGGATCCAGGATGAGTGGCACTGCGTTCTCAACTGCCATGTTGTGCAGCATGCAGCACACGATGAAAATTTTGCAGATCTTCTCCGGTGCATATGGGAGGGACCCGCCTGTCTTGTCAAGGTACTGGAATCGGCTCTTCAGGAGGCCAAACGTCCTCTCAATCACTCGCCTGGTCTGCCCGTGTGCATTGTTGTACCGGTGATCTGCAGCTGTTCTTGGGTTGCGGAGAGGTGTCAGTAGCCATGGCATGTTCCGATATCCAGAGTCCCCTACATGGAAACATCATGTAAATAAGTGGGTCAGGAGATGCCGTAAGAGCCAAAGATACCGCAACACACAGGACAGAGTATACCCACCAACAAGACTTGCTTGTTCGTTGTGCAGCCGCAGCATCATTTTTGGCACCCTTCTACGCCTCATGATGTAGGCATCGTGTGCTGAGCCTGGAAAACGTGCACAGACATGGGAAATCAGCATGTTAGCAAGACACACCACAAGGGCATTTATTGAGTGGTAATGTTTTCGGTTGCGATAGGCTTGCTCCTGTGCCTGTGGTGGTACCAAAGCCACATGTGTTCCATCAATGGACCCAATGACATGGGGCATCCTTCCCAGGGCATAGAAATAACCCTTGACATCTGTCAACTCCTCAGGAGTAGGAAATTTGATGAATTAATCAAGGTGCTCCAACATGGCTGCCAAAACATCACACAGGACACGGCTGAACATTGTCTGTGACATCCCACCAACATCAGCTATGGTCAATTGAAACGTACCTATGGCAAAAAATTGTAGGGCTGCCATCACCTTCATCTTGGGGGTCAGCGCAGTAGGATACCTGTGTCGCGTTTGGAGGTGTGGTGCCAGCTTGTTAGTCAAGTCCTCAATCAACTGTCGAGTGAATCTGTAACATCGGATGCAGGCACGTTCCCTCATGGCAGCCAAGTCTGGCATTGGTCTTGGGACAGGCGGTGCCCTGCAGGACATTGTTTGGAATAATGAAGATTGAGAGTCTGCCAACATCAATGTCAATGAACATAGCACATGCTAAACTGCTACTAAACATCAGGTAACTATGGAGTCTGGTGTGTGCAATACATCCAGGACACATATGCCAGCTTGCTGGCACTCCTACGAAAAGCCAGATACACCTGTTGATTGTCAAGTCTACATGACATGCCCTGAAATGAGCTGTGGGCCAGTCTGAGTGAACAGCCAGAGATATCACCGGAGTGACACACATCCACATAGCTGCATTGGAAGGATGTCATCTCATCCAGACAGCTGACTGCAAGGCACACGCACAGGTCACATGGAATGTCAAATGTACATATCAAACACATTGCGATGAAGGGGTACACGTGACAACAGAAAAACACAGCCATTGAGACGACGCAGACATGTATGCCCGGAAAAATATGATGTCCGATGCACACAGACCCTACAGCCGTGGGAATCCACATGTGGCATGGTGTGCGTAGATGTGTGCCATGCCCATCTCCACACAGACCCATGTTGGATGCACCAACAGCAGATGCAGTTGACGGAACACTAACAGAAAGCTCATGGAAACACATGACACACCTGACATAGTCACATAGGGGCACGCTGATTGTGACATGTCAGTTGATAGAGTGTCCCCGTCCCTGGCATCAGGAGACAGGTGCGGGTGTTGATGACTGTGCCATCCCACTGCTGCTGTGCATGACACAGTTGGACTACAGACACACATGTGGCAAGTGTCAAGGTGATGTGTGCCA
Source organism: Triturus cristatus (assembly GCF_964204655.1). NCBI lineage: Eukaryota > Metazoa > Chordata > Amphibia > Caudata > Salamandridae > Triturus > Triturus cristatus. Next base: position 431,896,204 of record NC_140593.1, read on the forward strand.
CATAGTGCCCCATCACACATGACATGTGTCCACAGGTCATCACACATCAATTGTGCAACTAGATGAGATGACCTGTGCAATATCACAGGCTGCCACACCTAGGGCCCGCACATGAAAGTATGCAATGACAAGTACTTGATGGACATCCTTGTGCAACTCGTAGCCCTCCATTCCTGGTGTGTGTACGCCTCATATCACCATTTTAAGCGTGTGAAACGCACCGTACCCCCGCATTCATTGCGTGTGTACGCCTCGTATCACTATTGTACTGGTGCCGTACGGGTACGTGTGAAACGCACCGTACCCCCGCATTCATTGCGTGTGTACGCCTTGTATCACTATTGTACTGGTGCCGTACGGGTACGTGTGAAACGCACCGTACCCCCGCATTCATTGCGTGTGTACGCCTCATATCACTATTGTACTGGTGACGTACGGGTACGTGTGAAACGCACAGTACATGTGTGTGGATTTCAAAATTACATAGGGGACACATAGGGGACAAGTATTAGGCCCAAAATTCATGCTGGTTGTCATGGATACAGAGTTTTCAGTTGCAATGTGTCCATCAGGTGTCCTGGAACAGTCAGTTGGCAAAAAAATACAATGTTGCAAAGTGGTTGTTGACTTGACATGATGCTCAAAATTTTGAACGATGCGAATGCGTGTCATTGGTGTATGTTTAAAGGGATTGGAGTAAACTTACGATGCGAATGAGTTTGACCAATCACTATGTACTCCTCTAAATGAATGCCCCTCAGCAAGACAGATATAAGGCAGTCAGAACCCATGAGAGGGCACTTGCCTGCACAACTTTCGAGTCAACCACACTGCTGCTGTCTCTGCTTCCTCTGGACCATGTTGCGTACTGTGTAGAGGGCCCAGCCATTCACCCTAGAGGAGAATGAGGCGTTGCTGGACTGCCTCCTCCCACAGTACCCCAAGCTGTATGGGAGACCAGGGGAGCAGGTGAGTGCTGACTCCACTACCTTTGCCTATGCACCTGTTGTGTGACTGTCAATATTGTGTCCAGGTGGGACAGACATACTATGTGAAACGAAGCGTACACCTGCATTCATTGCGTGTGTACGCATTGTACCCATGGTGTCGGTTAGAATCGTATCACTGTTGTAATATTTCCATAAGCGGTGTAAAACACTACCTTTGACTGTGCACCAGTTCTGTGACTGTCACTTCTGGAATTGTGTCCAGGTGTGACAGACATGCAATGTTGTTTGGAGTGGGTCCCGGGGGGGGGACATGCTTATGTAGTTCCTGTGTGCACTCCTCACTTGCATTGTGCTTACTGTGACATTCACTGCATAGTGCATGACACATTCAGCCTGGCAAATCCTTGGTGGCTTTTTTTCCTATTGTCCTGAGGTGATTCAGTGGTCCCCCCGGTGTGACAGGTGACTGTACCCACAGATGTGTATGAGTTGAGTGGACCTGTGGTGAGAGTGTCCAAATGATGTGTACGACCTCATGGACATTGATGTGTGTGAATGTTCCTTGTCATGCGGGTGAGTGTCTATGTGAAGTGTTGCACCACAGCTGCATGGAGGAGGCAACAGCTCTACCCATCTGATGTGACAAGTAAGCCGTGCTGTGTGTCTGACTTGCAGAGCTAGCACGACACCTGTGACACCCCACAGGCAAGTGGCACATGTGCAGAGGGAGGGTTATATCCACTGTTGTCACTGACAGGCGAGTGTTCTGTGCCTGGGTGTGTCTGTCTAGTCTGCTGAGGGTGCGTCAGTGGAGTGGGACATGGGACTGCTTGGCATGTGCTGTCCATCAGCCTGCTGTTGCATGTGCTGCACAGTGTGTGCCATGATCAGTGAGTGTGTCGCACCCCTTATGCCACCTGTTTAGTTTCAATGCCATGTAGTGCACTGGGGCTTGCACACAGGCCAATTTCTCATTGAGAATGATGCAATTCCTGTCAGCATCCTATGCCCTGTTCAACATATCAAAAATGTTCAAATGTGTGTCTCTGGGACATGGAGCAGGTGTAGTGATGTTGTCTCACTTTGTCATCCTGACAGGTAACTGCCTACGAGAAGATGTTGATCTGGCGGGACATCATCAGGGCCGTGAAATCGGCGGGGGATCGTAGTCGGCGCCTACCACAGGTCAGAAAAAGGTGGCAGGATATGCGGTGCTGGATCCGGCGGATCGCCCGGGTCCAGCTGGGGAGCAACCCTCCTCGCCCCCACAGAGGGCGCCGACGCCTGACCCCCCACATGACCCGTGTCCTGGCGGTGGTCTTCCCTGACCTCGATAGGCAGTTACAGGAGAGACTGCAGCAAGGAGGGGGTAGGTACATGGCTGTTTGTTGTGTTATGTGTCACCAGCTTTTGGAAGTGCTCTGTAGCCTGGATACACTCCCAGAGTTTATATGTGCAGTGAATTTTCTGTTCCCCAAAGTCACCTGGTGCTCTTTTTCATCCCTTCCCCTCCTTGACATGTGTCCCCTGGTCTGTGTGTAATCACATTTGCACATGGTCATCTAGGGTGCCAGAAAATCAAAGTGCACATTGCTTTCCGCATCATGTGGAAGGGTGGTCTGTGACTTGTGTTGGTACCTTGCCTGTGCCATGACCTGTTCACTATGTTGGGGGTCCATATTTGTTGGCACTGATGATGAATCTCAACATAGGAGTGAGAGGTTTCAACTGAACACCCTTGTACCACCATGCATGACCAATGTTGTGGCCTCAGACATGATGTGCATGAGTGGGAGATATGCATAGTGCCATGACGGTTGCTCATGGTACAGTCAGCTCATTCCAGAAACACGGAGCAGTGTGCCCACTACAGTCCCCTGAGACACCCTGGCCTCCTAATCATGTGTGTCATCCAACACTGAGCACATTCTCTGTGGGTTCAGCATAGGTCTGCCTCTGTGGCATTGTTCCCTGGCCTAGTTTGTATTTTTCCAATGTGTGCTACATGTGTCCACTGGACAGGGATTCACCATTTGGCTTGTGCATACTCACTCTGGGCAGTGCCTGTGTGGCTATTCACAACAATCTGTTGATGGTTGTTTGTCACTAATATGTGTTGCCAGCCCCACGAGGTGATGTTGTGGCAATGTAGCAATTGTTGCTGCACAGTTTTTGTAACCCTGATTAAGAGGTGTCACTTCTTGATCTGTATCAATCACATTGACTCAGGTATGGGGGGATGTGCGGGAGAGGCCTACATGGGCACCCCTGATTTTTCCTTGCCAGGTCTGACCTGTGTGTGAGAATTGGCTGTACAAAGAATCACAGTGCAGTGCCCCTGTGATGGTGGCCAGTGCTTAATGTTCGTGCTTTGCAGCCTGTGCCAGTTTTTTAAAGACATGATTCCTGCTCATACATTTTTGGCACCTGTCTGTGGTTCAGATGCAACGCAGTTTGGTCTTTGTGTGCTGACATCTGTGTGGACATTCTGGCTTGCCATGAGGGTGTCTCCACAGTACAGCTATGCTTTTTTACAACCCAATTGCAGGCCCATTAGCTTATGCATTGTCCTGGGTTTGGACATGTGTGCCACTCCACATGACAGGCAGTAGGTCATATGTGTAGCCAACTGTGTCATCAGGTAACGGATGGCCATGTGACAGATGACATAATTCAAGTTGTTAGTCCAAAAAAATTGTACCTTGGCACTCACAGCACTTGTCAACAGTTCTTCATGTTTTAAATGTGGTAATTTGATGATTTGTGTTAAGAACACTAATGTGCCTGCATGAAAGATGTCTCCCAAGGAAGTGCACACCAAACGACATTTCCACTTTCATGGAACACGCTGGCACCTTTTCAAAGAACGACATTTCCACTTTCATGGAACACGCTGGCACCTTTTCAAAGAAAGCCACTGTTAGAATTAAATGGTGTTGCAGATTCTCCATATATATGTTCCCACAGTGGTCTTAATTTTGTGAAACTCCTTTGTTGTTGGTGATACAAACTAACGAGTGTCAAGACATCAAGACCTCCGTGGGCCCATGTATATGTACTTTCTGCAACACCATTTATTTCTAACAGTGGCTTCTTTGAAAAAGGTGCCAGCTTCTTCAATGACAGTGTAAATGTAGTTTTGTGTGCACTTCCTTGGGAGACATCTTTCATGCAGGCACATGAGTGTTCTTTTCACGAAATGGCGAACTGCCACATTCAATACATGTCGATTGTGTAAAGTATTGTGAGTCCCAAGGTACCAACATTTTTTCGTTTTGTGTTCCAAAGTACTTACAGGTCTCTGAGTGTGGTGACACCTTGAGTATTGAGGTGTTAGTTTACCTTAGGTGCACCACTACTGTTTCTTTCAGGGTAAACAAGAGGTGGCATGACTTCATTGTATTGCTGTGCTCACCTGTTCACAGACACTAGCTTCTCAGTGTATTTCTCATTCAAGTTGTGGCCTGGTGTGTTCTTTTTTTCTTTGTGTCCAAGTGGCATAGTGGGTCTACCAACTGGGCAGTACACGGCTTACATATGTGCGGAGTAATCTAGCTTTTACTCATGATGCATTGCCTGATACACACTGTGAGCTATTGTTTTTGTGCTCATGTGTCAGATGTATACAGGTGACTGATGCATTTCGGTTTCTTCTCCTTGCCCACAGCATCATCATCCGAAACAGAAGGAGACACCTGCACAGACCTGGAGGAGGGACCCAGCGGCAGTGCCACCATTGCTGTCGAGTCCGAGGGAGCCAGTGGCACGGAGGGCGAGGGGAGTCAGTCCGAGGACCTGTCTGGAGGCGATATCACCTACGATGCCGACGGGTCCGACCGTGACTTCCTAGAGGAGGCGGAGGCTGCTACACCACCTGGCAGCAGCCCCACATCTGTACCCGCCTCCTCTGTTACCATCTCCGCCCTCCCAGTTGCTCCCGTCCCTTCTGTCCGTGCAGAGGCCCACCATGTTTCCTGCGGCCCAGGCACCGCACCCCCTGCCCCGTCACCCCTGGTGCCCTCAGTGAAGAGTCTGTGGACATACTGCGGCAGTTGCAGGTTGGGCAGGCATCGGTGCTGACTGTCCTCCATGGCCACACTAAACTGCTCACACAGATGGTGTCGTTCATGGAGGGCATGTCAGCAACGATGTATGACCAATGCAAGATTCTGCGGCCCATGGACTCTTCCCTGAAGGCAGCAGTTACTCTCCTGCAGAGCTCCGTCCCCCCTACCCCGGACCCATCCACACTTCCCTCTCCCATACCTGTCCAACGCACACCCAGACAGTCACAAGCACGCACCCCACCAGACGCAGGCAGCACACCCCCAAGTAAGGCGAAGCGCACACCTCCTGGCACGCACACTCAGGGGGATGTAGGCACAGCCACAGGGTCTGGGGACAGACGACATCACGCAGCCACAGTCGCAGTCCGCAGTCCTCACAACCCTGTCCCTCCAAAACCACTCCCCTTGGCCAGGGCCGTTTCTAGGTGTTTTGCCGCCCTAGGCAAAAATTGAAAAATGCCGCCCCCCTCCCTTACTACCATCACTCTCTCCCCCCTCTCATCCAGGCTAACTGTCCTCTGCAGGTTCTCACTCTCTATACACTTTCATTCTTTCTCTTCCAACATCTCTCTGAAATGGCCCATAAGCACGCCATGTCAGTGCGTTCATAAAATCTACAGAAACATCACAGTCTTCAGGAATGCAATATAGAGTAAAACGTGTGAAATGTAAACAGGCGCTGCGTCGGTCTCATGGTCTAGTAGAGGTCCCATACGCCTCACATTAGCAGTTCGCTGCGAAGTCTTGCACACTAATACGGGTACACATCATATGACTAATGTGTACTGTCTGCAGCATCCGTGTAGCTCTATCACGCGAATTGGAAACTAATGGGACCTTTGGAATGTGGTCGGGCACACTGCGAGACTGGAGGAATGTGGGTGTGCACTCACTGCAGACACCAGGATTTGTGTTAGCTTGGAGTCAAGGCTGCAACATCAGTGAGGGGCACCAGAGGACACGTGAAGGGAAGTACCGTCTGGTAGAAGGGCGGGGGGCGCAGGGGTGTTCCACGAGACAAACTACACTGCATGATGTATCTGCATAGCCTGCGCTGGACCCACAATTCCACCCACTCGCAGCCCAAACCGGGTGTGACTACATAGTGCAAGAGGTGGGGCCTCTGATGAGACAATGTACTCACTCTTTTCAGGTCTCTGAAGCCTCAAGCACCAGGGAGTTTTAGTCATATACCCAATCAATTGTTACTTTGGGCCGCTCTATCTGTACAACCTCCAGCCTTCCGCCAGGGCTCCCCTCTTGTCGCTGAGAACCTGCGCCATTAATTTGTTAATTTAACGAGCATTTGCTCTGTTCAAATGGCCTGGGGAGTCCCACGATACCCGTGTCTTGGTTTCATTTTGTCTGCAGCACCTGTGCCTAGGGAATGCAAAAGAAGGGCTTCATGACACCGCCCCATCCCCTCAAAGCCCACGGGATGTGCCGGCTCGAGCAGTTTACATAAAACAATGCCCACGTCAAGGGCAAATTGTGAAGAATTGTATTTTGGCATAAACCCTCAGAGATTGAGGAAGAGAGCAGCGGATTAGAAGACAGTGAGGTAGGGACACAATGTGAACGACCCAGACAGCACAGTGCTTAATTTCTAAACATTTAGGGGCAGATTTATAAGCCCTGTGCGTCACTTTTGCGCCGCCGTTGCGTCACTTTTGTGACGCAGCGGCAGCGCAAAGCCAGCGCCATGCTGCGGCAGATTTACAACGTGACGCATCTAGGGAGATGCGTCACGTTGTAAAGCTTGCGCCACTTGTGGGCATACCTTCACAGGGGGGGGCGTTCCGGCGCAGGAACGCCTCCGAAAAGTGGCTGAGTGAAATCTACAAGATTTCACTCAGTCACTTTTCCGGCCATGCTGCGTCAAATCCCTGCTTGAAGCGGCGTAAGGATTGACGCAGCATTGTACCGATAGGGCACCCCTGAGCTTTGCTGGATCTGCGTCGCGCTTGCGACGCAACTCCAGCAATGCGCCGCCCTTCCGCCATCAGATGCGTCACGCAACTGTTTATCCTTGCGCCACGATGCGCTGCATTGTAAATGCGGCGCATCTATTGTGGCGCAAGGGAAAACTTGCGTGACGCATCTTCCCTGGCGCATCCATGCTGATTTGCAGGGATGCGCCAGGGAACATAAATATGCCCCTTAAAATCCAGGACCCCTCGACAGGAGCCCACTGCAACTTGCACCACCCATTGCCCCTGCAAGCACTCCAAATGGTAGTACCAACACAACCACTAAGTAATACTATAAGTGTGACAATCCGGGCTATTCCAGGCCCCCAAAGCTATAAGAATAGCACGGGCGAAAGATATCAGTCTTTTATTAGTAAACAACTGTTGTTGTGCTTATCGCTAAAGCACACTACCAGTGCCACTATATGATTGCCTGCAATAAATGCCGGTGTTGACAATTAAATGTCAGTGCCCGCACCGGAAACCACCGGTTCATATTAAGCACTGAAACTGGGACAGAATAAAAACTCGGAGTCGGTTGGGCTCAGGAGCCCTTGTGTCGTATATAGATCACAAATTAGAATTTGGACAGGACAGTCCATCACTTCTCTTATTAGCGTACCCCAAAAGGAGCGCGATTGGCTTGAATAACAGGAACACACCGGGTATTGAAGCGCCGAGAGGCAATTCATTTTCTTGACCGCACTACGTAAATGCCCAGGTTGATAAATACTGATGGCAGGGTTTAATATCATTTAAAAACAAATAGCAAACAGGTGCGTCAATTATATTCAGATATCCATTTCCAACTGTATGCATTTTACAGTTAGTTGCACGAGGTGTTCAGACAGCGCCTGAAAGCAGGAACTCAGTGCTTCATAAATCACCTAAATAAAGCGCTTACTGCCCAGCTCAGCTTAGCCAAAAACAATACAGGAACATTAAGCAATGCCTCAAATTCAGGAATTGAAGCCTTTTATGGAATACCCATGGAGCTGCAAAGCTGGCACTACCACCCAGAAGCAGCCGCGTCCTCCCATCACTCTTCACCGGGCGATGTCCGCCGGCTCTGCAGTGCTGCTATTCCAGAAATGCTCATCTACCAATAGTGAAACCAAAGTTGGCACTGGGGGCATTGCTATATGGGCTACAGCCGCAGCCAGCACTACCAACCCCTCTGTAGCGCCTGGAGTGAAACAAGAAGGAAAACAAGTGAGCCGTGGCCCGTGCCAGCATGTCGGTGGTATTCTACCAAACCTCCCAACTGCAGCCTCTCTTCACCTGTGAGTGTTACATCTAGCAATGTATTCCTTTTCCGTGTCCCCATAACTATGCCTACCTATGAGGCTGCTCTGAAGTGCCACCTCTGCTCCGCCCTGGGTAAAGCCTACCTGACCATGCTGCCACCTGCCTCCAGCTCCCGAGCAGGAACAACAATCAGCGAAGTTCTCCTGCCAGACAAAATGTCTCCTGCGGAGTGCACGTGGTCGAGCCCAGCGCAGAGACACTCCTGCCCCCCGCAGTGAATACATGCATGGAGGTACCTCGCACATCCGGCTGCTGGGAGTGTCCGCCCCCCATCGTCTGGCTTGCATATACTGGTGGGCTTGCATGGGCCCTTATCCGTGGCCTGGGACTCACAGAACTCACTTGGTGGGCAGAGACCCGTCGTGATGTGGCAGTCACGGGAAGGGGACAGGGTGCCTACGCCAGACACTTCCCTGCTGGGGAGTTACAAATATTCAAAACAGACTCTGTGCCCCACATGGAGCAGAAAACAGCCAAGGAGGGGCCAGGTGACGTCAGGCCCGGCTGTAGTCGTCAGCGAGTGATTCAGCCACCGGCGGGAATTTTGCAAATTGCAGCAGGCTATTAGCGGCGCACACATGGCCCCGCCTGTGGCGCCGAACGTGACCTCACGTCAAGTCGAATGAATTGTATAAGACGCTAACCAATGCTCTTTTGAGGTTGAAGGCCCTTGATTCCATGAATAAAGGGGATTCCCAAACTTATGTTTTTTGCCGCCCTCCCCCTTTTGCCGCCCTAGGCGGCCGCCTAGTCTTGCCTAATGGTAGAAACGGCCCTGCCCTTGGCTCCCCTACCAAACGCTCACCCAAGCAGCTCTTTCTGGGTGAGCTGGACCTCGCCCCTGCTGAGCCACCACCCCACAAACGGGCGAGGAAGTCCCCGGACATGGGAGTTGAGTCCCCCACCATGTCGACCCCCTCCCCCAGGAGCGCTGCACCCCATCCCTCGCCCACCACACCCTCCCTTGACCCTGGGGAATCCTCAGGTGCAGGGGTTGGGCTGGACGTACTTGCAGCGGTGTGCAGCGCCGAGCTCGCCTCCACCTCCGGTGCTGACCCACCCCCTGTGGTGCACCCACCACACCTACCCTTCCCCTTCCTGTCCCTGCGGTGCTTGGTACTGCCCCAGATGATGCCCCACCCCCGTTCGACGAACCTGGAGGTTCATTTGTGCAGGCAAGCTAGGGGTAGATGCGGTCCCCTACGTCCCCCCTTGGACTTTACATATGGACTGGCCATTGGCCTATGTAAATAGTCTATTTGTTGAATTGTTTTTTTTGTGCTGAATAAAGCCTTTTGTTTTACTTTCAACACTATTGCATTTCAGGTACTTGATGTTGGTGATGTGGCTCCTGGAGTTGGTGTTCTGGTAATGTTAGGGTTCTGAGAAATGTTTTTGTATGATGGTCATGAGGTGGACCATGGTATCTGTGTGCCATCACAATGTCTCTGCAAATAATCATTGGTAGTGTGTGTTATTTGGGTTTTGAGACATTGTCCCAAGGAGTGTTCCTTCCTCTGTGGCACCTGACATCTTCCCTGCAAACAGTTGCACAATTGTTGTGCTGACCTGTGTCAACATTTCCTTTGTTGGTGACGGATCCCTTCAACAATGGCCATGCCTGCTCACCGATGTCTCCTGCTGAATCGTCTGTGCCATCCTTGCTAGTCACTGTACTTGTGTTTTGAGTATGTAGAAATGCCTTCAGGGACAAATTCACCATTTTCAGCACCATGCATGTGTGCAATCACGGCCTACCACACAAATGGTACTTGTTATGCAGGGTATTTGGGCACCTGACTCACAATTGTGGGCATTGTATCTAGGGGAATTCCACCCTATTCCTTCCATGAGAGACAACATCTTGGTGGCTGGACCAGCACCTGGACATTGCTATCACTCATGGGATGTGCGTGACAGTGTGTGTTCCCTTTGGCTATCTTAGTTTTGTAGGCAGTTACATGACTATACAGTCTTGTGGCATGATATCAGGGTGTGTATTGTGCTGCATCTGCCATGGGTGGGTATGCATGTGTTATTTGTCCTCACACCCACATGTGGTGTGTCATGCAGTGGGTGAAAGACATCCATCCTCCTGGGAGTGGGACACTGCTGTCAGTGATGTGTTGTTATAGCACTATCGTCATAGTCCAAAGTTAGGGATGCGTCCATACCACCATGTAGGTGTGGTCATCTGATAATGATGTACACCCCCGTATCTCTGTCCACTGCTGGTAGTCATATGCACCCATCCCCATGTCTCTGTTCACTGCTGGGAGTCCTCTGCACCCACCCCCATATGTCTGGACACTGCTGGTATTCATCTGCACCCACCCCATATGTTTGTCCACTCCTGGTATTCATCTGCAGCCACCCCCATATGGCTGGCCACTGCTGGGAATCCTTTGCACCCACCCACCCCCTTGGAGCAGTACACTGCTGGCCTGGACCTACACACACACACCTATATGAAGGTAACATGCAGGGCCAGACCGTAACCCCACATTCGTGGCGTGTGTATGCCTCGTATCCCAAATGTACTGGTGCTGTACGGGTACGTGTGAAATGCACCGTACACCCGCATTCATTGCGTGTGTATGCCTCGTATCACTATTGTACTGGTGCCGTACGGGTATGGGTGAAACGCACCGTACCCCCGCATTCATTGCGTGTGTACGCCTCGTATCAGTATTGTACTGGTGCCGTACGGGTACGTGTGAAATGCACCGTACCCCCGCATTCATTGCGTGTGTACGTCTCGTATCACTATTGTACTGGTGCCGTACGGGTACATGTGAAACGCACCATACCCCCGCATTCATTGCGTGTGAATTCCTCGTATCACTGTTGTACTGGTGCCGTACGGGTATGGGTGAAACGCACCGTACCCCCGCATTCATTGCGTGTGTACGCCTCGTATCACTATTGTACTGGTGCTGTACGGGTACGTGTGCAACGCACCATACACGTCCACTTCCGTTGTTGCGGTACGCAGGGGTTGCTGGACACGCCCCCCCAAGTGACCAGACCCTGGTGGTAATGTATGGGCTCCATATTATAGGTTTGGGTATGGGGTATGTTTCCTGCCCCTCACCCCCACCCTGGCCCCTGGGTGTTGTTCTCACCTTCTGCGGTGTGTGCGTCGGTTTCAGTGCACCAGGTCGTAGGCTAAGAGGACCGGGATGACACGTATGATGGGGTTCATGGCGTGTACGTCGCGTACCGGGGCTCCCTTTGTAGGACTCTGCTTTTACGGCTGTTTTTGGCTCCCGTAAGATAAGAGCCGTACGGAGTGCCGTAGGGACGAATCGTACTTGCTGGGCCGGAAACCGCTGCTTAAATACGTCCGGACGTCGCGTACAGGCTGTTCCGAATCGTTTTTTTTTTCCCCGTACGGTCTTTTGTAAGAGGCTGTCTGTATGAATCGTACTTCCTAGGTTGTAAGGAAAGTTTACCGGGTACGAGTCGTACGGAGAAAACGCTCCGTACAACGATTCGTACAGCCTTTTTCCAGGCTTGGAATCGGCCCCATAGTCTTTATATTTAAAAAACCGAGAGGAAAAAAAATCAAAGTCAATTTAACATTTATGTGAATATTTTACCTCCGATGGTGTGCCGTTGGTGTACCATTGTGAGCAGTATTACTGTATAAACTTGCCAGATGCTTATTCTTCGTGCTCATACTACTTTAGTACTAGAATCTCAAAATGGCGGCTTCGTAAGGTCACGTTGTGTGACCTTATGTGATGACGTAAATGCGCGCTGACGTTTATTACAGCGTCAACGTTTGTCCCTGGATGTTCTCTTACGCTCGTTAAGGGTCACCGTCTCCAGCGCGAACGGGAATGGAAGAAGTTGACCGTGAGCTGGAACGTCCTCACTGGAACACCGTCGCTTCAAAAGATGCCGCAGCAGTGTTAACTGTAGATTTCGCCGGTAAGCACGATCGAGATCCCTGCAGGCCCTGGCCCGCAATAAGGCTCCGGGGCTAGATGGGTTCCCCTTAGAATATTACACGACATTCGCGGTGCACCTAGTCCCTCGATTGGTGGAAGTGTTTGCGGCGGCACTGAAGAAGGGGGAGTTACCGAAATCCATGCAAGAATCCGTCCTTGTGACGTTCTTGAAACCCCATAGGGACCCGCAACACATGGCCTCCTATCGCCCGATATCGCTGTTGTCCGCCGATTGCAAACTCCTCGGGAAAGCACTCGCGGACAGATACGTACAAATCATACACACCCTGGTCCACCCGGATCAGTGCGGATTTATTCCCGGCAGCCGAACGTCCCAGAATATACCTCGGGTGTTCCACATTCAGGATCAGGTAAGGGGAATATACCCCCGAGCGGCCAGTCTCATCCTGGATCTTGAGAAGGCCTTTGACTCCCTCACATGGCACTTTCTGTTCTCGGTACTGCAGCGGGCGGGCATTGGACCCACCCTCCTCGCCTACACGCGCCTACTGTACACTGGGCTCACCTCGCGGATGCGCCTAGGTCGATATATATCGACGGAGTTCGCGGTTCGGAGGGGCACGCGACAGGGCTGCCCACTGTCCCCTCTACTTTTTGCTCTGGCGGTGGAGCCGCTCGCCATACGCCTTCGACAGGAAGGGGGGAGCTGGGGCATCCCGGTGGCGGGCACAGTGCATAGTGTTTCCTTATATGCTGATGACTTGCTGATCTATGTGCGGGACATTACCGTCGATCTGACCCCCCTCTGGGAAACCTTGACGGAGTTTGCGACGGTCTCGGGACTACGGGTGAATTGGGACAAGTCCACGATATACCCGCTGCACCCGGATCTGCCCCCGCGGGAGGTTCGACTGGGTGCTCAGTGGGTGCCCTGGAGTGCGGAGGCCCCTCGATACCTTGGGATCCGTCTCTACCACTCCCCCACAGATATGTTTGAGGGTAACCATAATAGGGCACTGGCTAGTATTAGGGCTGCGATCGGATTTTGGAAGAGGCTTCCACTGGCTCCAATTGGGAGAGTGGCGCTAGCCAAGATGATCATAGTCCCAAGATTGTTGTATTTTTTTACCAATCTGCCAGTGATCCCGCCCAGAGCCTTTTTCCGGGACCTAGACTCCCTCCTTAGTGCACTCATTTGGGGATCCACTAGGCACAGGATAGCCCTGAAAAAACTGCAGCTACCCACCACACAGGGTGGCTTGGGAGCCCCCTCATTTGAGGCCTACTTCTTGGCAGCACAACTGCAATGGCTGTCTCACTGGACGGCAGACAGATACACTGTGGAAACTCACACTGTCGCAGGACGGATATCGGCCCCGGAGATCCGTCGCCTACTCCTCCCTGGCACTAAACCAAAGCGCACATACCCCTTACAAGTATCGGTGGCGCGTAAGTGCATGATGAGGATACACCGTATGTCCCCGGGGGTTCCACTGTACTCCCCTATGCTCACCCTGGTGGGGTGGCCCAAACAGGAACACTACTACACCAATAGCGAGCTCCGCACGTGGACATCGTGCGGATTAACAGAGGTGGAGTCCCTATTCGAGAAGGGGCAACTAAGACCATTCCATAGCCTAGTAGAAGAGTATGATCTTCCCCCGGGACAATTCTTGCTCCATCGCCAACTCCTAGCGAGCTACCGACCGCATCAGGACCTAATCAAAGGGGAGCCATGCACACATCCGGTTCTTCACGCGATCTTACGCATGGGCGTGGGGCGCCATCTCACTACCTGGCTTTATAAAGCCATCCGGGAACTGTCTTACAAACCACTGGAGACCCTGCGAGCCACTTGGGAGGCCGAAATTGGGCGTGCGTTCCACGAGGGGGAGTGGGGGAGAGCCTTGGAGTACCCTAAGAAGGTCTCTAGGAACGCACGCTTTAAGAACGTTCAATACTACATCCTGCATAGGGCCTATTTAACACCCGCACGCCTCCAACGGTTCTACCCTGACACTCAGCTCCTCTGTCCCAGATGCCAAGAGCGGAATGCAGATTTCCAACATATGTTTTGGAATTGCTCCACCATCAAAACTTTCTGGCACCACATTCACACCGCACTAGGTACCCTCACGGGGCTAACCTGCATGACCACATGGGAGGCCACCGCCCTAGGCATCTTCCGCGCGGGTAAACAACACAAGGTGCGGACTCACTTCCTCTCCCTGGCGGTGCTTTTGGCCAAACGCAGCATCGCTATGCACTGGCGCTCCCCCACAGGTCCACCGCTGGCGGCTTGGGTGGGAGCTACACACAAGTGGGCGGCGGCAGAGGAGGAGACGTTGCGGGAGGAGGAGGTGAGAGGGGTCCGCAAACACCACATATCAATGGAATGGGCCATGTTATTGTATCAGTTCAAGCAGCTATCCCCGGGTGCAGATCCAACGGACAACCCACTCACACCGTCGGCTCAGCACGTGCAGTCACAGACCCCGCCCAACCAATCTCTCGACATTACACCCACATGATCTTATTACATACCCCAACATCGGTTATGCTAACGTAATTCTAGGTCGACCCCCAATAGGATAGACACTCATGAGACACAGAGGTGCCTTACCCCAACGACACTACAAACCCTCGCCGATATCATTGGTTGTGCCTGTTCATGCCTCCCCCCCCCCCTAGTTTAGGCCTTCGTTTTACCCTAGTTTATGTGCCATATCTGGAACCTGAGACACCGGGGTATACACCTCATATCAAGTCTGTACGTGGGTTATGTTTTCCGATGACGTATCACTGATACATGCAGCTGATGTGTACCACTATTGGATGTACTATCTGTTATAACTATCTGAAAGATCTATATGATGTACAATGTGTCTAATGTAAAAATGGCAATAAAAATAAAAAAAATTTAAAAAAAGCACGATCGAGATAATTTTAAGTGGAATCTTCTCTGTAATCACATTTAAATTGACTCACAAATTTGTTAGTCTCCCAACGGTGAACACGTGATTCTCGATGCCGCAAATCCTCCCAAAATACGAGGTCCAATCATATCCAGGAATCAAGGGTCGAATTTAAAAGTCACAGTGGAAGCACAACCTTTCCTGGTTGAGCGGTTCTTCTCTGCTTACTCCTCCAAGTAGGTCCGCTCATGTAGAATCAGAATTTTCTCTTTTGCTTCTTTTGATTTTTCTTCCGAAATTTTGATGAAAATGCGGAGAATAAAATTTGAAGAGAACAATCCTTCTATTAGTCACTGGAATGGATTCTTATCTGATCCTCAGTCGCCAATTTGTAGTAAGACTCCAAGAAGTGTGTAGTAGATTAAGTAGTTTATTGGAGTAAGCAGGTACATCCTTACATGACAAGACCTCTCTCTAACTGAATGCCTCACACAACAATCTAGAACAGTGATAAGCATCTAGTAACAGTAACTATGGTAATGTCAAGGTGATGACCAAGATACCACAAGCGCTAGCTTCAGTGCAGTGTAGCTGATGTTTTTTTTTAAAGTGATAGAACGTAAACAACTCTGGCTGTGTGATACAGTTTTTTACATTACTTGCAGCCATTTGCTACATAGCTAAAAAACGTTAGCAAAGGCAATAAATCTCACATAGGCAAGACCTATTGGCTTTGTGAATTCTTGCTGTTACAGTTGGGATGAAGGATTTTCTACAATCAAGTTGAAGAGCAAAGGAATTACTAAAACATGTCCAACTGATTTGTGTATGCACTTGAGATTCCAAGGCTTTGCTGTGGGAGCAATGCTGTGTTAAATAAAGATGAAACCATGCACAATTACATCGTACCGCAGTGCTAAATCTCACATGTAAGTCTTCCACCCCTTTAATGTTTCAGTGGTTTTATTGTAAAACATTATTACAAAACCATTTTATTGTCAATGGCCCATACCGTCTATGAAGGAAAGTAGGATCTGCTTTCATGGTCACCTCCACTTTTTGCTGGTATTATTACGTGGTTCTGACTAGTCTGACTGGGATCCTGCTTGGTCCCTAAATTGGACATGGTGAGTACTTGGGTACACTCCAGATCGGCTACTGAGGTACCATTGTAAGTCCTTAGTATATGGTACCCAGGTACCCATGGCATAGGTACACCAGGGGTCTCCCATGGGCTGAATCATGTATTATGCCACCCATGAGAGACCACTCAATGACAGGCCTGTCATTTCAGCCTGTGTAAACTGGTGCTAGCACCACTTACGACAGATATAGGTTTTTCCTATATCTAAGGTCGCTACACTTAATACTTATAAGTCACCCCTAAGGCAGGACTCTCCATCCTGAAGGTAGGGTGCTGTGTCCTAAGTGTGAAGGTGCCCCTGCATAAATGGGGCACCCCTACAACCTTCAGAGTCCGTTCTCACAGGTTGTAAGTGCATCAGCCATTACGACGATATATAGAGTGGCCATGTGTCATTACGCTATGCCCATCTCTAAACCAGCTGTAATGAACCCTGTCATGTTTGGTATCAAACATGTTGGAATCATACCCCTACACAGTGTGGGAGGTATGATTCCATGAACTGTAAATCTCCTCCGGGAGGCCCTCAGTGCTCTCGGTATCAGTCTTCCAGAACCGGACAGCAAGCTAGGGCTGCTGCTGAACAGAGAGAAGTTTCTGCCCTACTGCTGAGCCAAGCTCGAGCAGGAGAAGGCAGAACA
This sequence comes from Triturus cristatus, assembly GCF_964204655.1. Classification (NCBI taxonomy): domain Eukaryota; kingdom Metazoa; phylum Chordata; class Amphibia; order Caudata; family Salamandridae; genus Triturus; species Triturus cristatus. The sequence continues at coordinate 431,913,116 of NC_140593.1, forward strand.
ATAGACATCCTGTCACAGGGAGGTGTGACCACCTCCCACACAGGGTTCATTGCATTGGGGCAGGATGGGGGCGCTTGCCAGCGTCACTGAGACTGCTTGAAGGGCACACTTGGTGCCCTCCTTGCATACTCTAGTTCAAACCAGTTCAGGGAGCTGTTGGCACCCACTCTGGCGTGAAACTGGACAAAGGACATGGGAGTATCCTCCCCACTGTCCAGCCCCTCCTTTGGGAGGGACCCCTGAATTGTCCCAACCCTTTTCAAAGGGTACTTATGGGATTACCTGTGGTTGGGTCCCTAGATTTATCATGGGACAAGATTAAAATCATACAACACTTCAACTTCAACCATCTGGACATTCTGGAATTCGCTGGACTTCGCTTTAGGAACCAAGACTGTACAGCGGAAGATTCCTGCTGCTCCTGGTCTCGTCGTTCTGCTGGACTTCTGCAACATCTCTGTCCATGCTCCATACAGGTTCTTCACCAGGCCTGTGGAACTCCAAAACACACAAAGGAATCTCCCTTGGAGTGAAGGAGTCACTCCCCTGCATCTGCAGGCACTGCAACATTGCTGACTAGTCTGCTGATCCAGGGCTTCCACGGACTCCAAAAGGATCAGCAACACAGGTGGTGGTTCTGCAACTCCCTCGATGCCTGCACTGTCTGCATACCGAGTTTGAGGCTAGTATCCCTCGTCGAAACCCCTGGACTGGAACCCCTATGCACCGCGTTGACTTGCTGGTGCCAAGGCTTGTTGACTCTCTCCTCCAGAGATCTTTGGGCCCAAAGAAGCTCTTACCTCAAGCATCCTCTTCAGCCAAGACCCCCCCGCCTGCATCGCATCTCCTGGACCGTTGGCCTACATCTCTTGGTGAGCTGCCTGAGGTCCTCTTGCGACTCCTGTGCCTTCTGCCCATGGGTCCTCTTGAGGGTCTTCTTTGGTACCAGTGGGCCCCCCTGCTTGCTTGGGGCTTGCTCTGACTCACCTGCATGTGGTGAGTCCCTTGGACCTTGCTGGTCCCCACACTGCACCTTTTTAGTTGACTTTGTTGTTTGCAGCTGCCAAGGTTTGTTGGTGCCCCTGCCGGGCACTAACCCCTTGGCGCTCGGCATCCGACATGGGTCAGCTCTTAACCAGTTCCTGGTCTTCCACAGCATCACCTGCTCCACCCAGCTGCAACTTGAAGGGCACTGTCAGCCTCTCCTGCATCTCCGATATCGGTGGGCATTCGTCTTCCGTGCCTCGTGGTCTCTCCTGAGTGGCATAGACTCTGTCCCCTCTCCTTGCAGGTACCGCTCATCTTAAATCCACCTTAGGGTTCCACTGCACTCCTTCGTCTTCTTCTCCAGTGGCATATTTCCAGAAGTCCTCCATTGTGGTTGACTGCGGTTTCCGAAGTCACTTAACACCTGTGCACCTGGCTTCCCAGCTGTAGGTATCCTGGTTCCTGGGGTATCCACGGGTGGGGTGACTCTACAACCTTTCTGCTTCCACGGGGTGTCTTCGGGCCCACTGGAAAGGGAACTTTTTCTTTAAAGCCGCAACCGCAACTTACGCGTTGACTAACATTGAACATGCAATCATGTTTCCACTCTGCACACGACCTCTGTGGGGTTCCTAGATACTCACCTTGGGTGGTTCCTTGGGTCCCCAGCTCTTCTACGTCTTCTAGGTCCATTATCGACTTGAGTCGTGGTGCGCATTCCACTATTTTAGTATATGGTTTGGCCTCCCCCTGGAGAGCACTGTGTATTTGTGCTACTTACATGCTCTGTTCACTAAATATTGTGGGGCCGATTCCGATAGCCGGTCAGACAGCTGTCCGTAGCCTTACCGTGCGACCGACACGTACCCAGAGCCGGTCCATCCTGTAGAGTAAGTACAATGCGCATAGCTACCAAAAACACGACCGACACGTAGGCTGTGATTCAAGCTCCATTCTCCGTCAGAGCCATAACTCCTAACGCTGAACCGAGTCACCCGGAAGCAGTATCCATAGCAGTTTCCGGCATGACAAGTACGATGCGTACTTCCTACGTGCCAGACGCCACGTACGGGACTTCACAGCATCCGGAAAACAAGCATATCAGCTACATTTCATGCCACAACACAATCCACGGCTACGAGACGGACCCGCTTGCAGCGGGTACGAGACGGAGCAACAAGCAGCGTGTACGAGACAAACACATCATGAATCCCATCGCGCAGGTCATACCATTACTCTACATCTATGACCGGATCAGGAACCGACGCAGACGGCGCTGGCGGTATGTCAGACACCTACCACATAAACAAACGACACGTACCCGCAAAATGGCACACACACACAGGGGATCCACATCCTGGCCACTAACAACAGCCCACCATAGGGGTTGCATGGCCAGCTCCACTAACACCCCCACCCATAGGGGACCTATTGCCCATCACCCCTGCCACCCCACTCATAGGGGACTCGTTGCCCATCACTACTGCCATCCCCAGCCATAGGGCTGATGTTGCCCATCACCCCTGCCACCCCCACTCACAGGGGACCTGTTGCCCATCACCCCTGCCACCCCCACCTATAGGGCTTATGTTTCCCATCACTTCTGCCACCCCCAGCCATAGGGCTGATGTTTGCCCATCTCCCCTAACCCCCCCCCCCTCACAGGGGACCTGTTGCCCATCACTACTGCCACCCCCAGCCATAGGGCTGATGTAGCCCATCACCCCTGCCACCCCCACTCACAGGGGACCTGTTGCCCATCACCCCTGCCACCCCCACCCATAGGGCTTATGTTGCCCATCACTACTGCCACTCCCAGCCATAGGGCTTATGTTGCCCATCACTACTGCCACCCCCAGCCATAGGGCTGATATTGCCCATCACCCCTGCCACCCCCACTCACAGGGGACCGGTTGCCCATCACCCCTGCCACCCCCACCCATAGGGCTTATGTTGCCCATCACTATTGCCACCCCCAGCCATAGGATGGGTGATGCGCAACACATCCAGCATACTCCAACATCAGGTATGTCAGCAAAATACATCCCCCCTAACATCATGTCAACAGTGTGTAGTCTGTGACAAATGCCCACAACAATCATTATGGCTACGAACATACAATGTAAGTAACAGCACATGTGTGACCAACAAATGAGTGTGACATACACAAGGCAGGCATCACCATAGCACTGTGGCAATGTAAAAATAGCACCCCCTCACTGTGTAGAACAGAAGTTAAGTGTGGGCTTCCAAAATGCAAAATTCCTAAACCCCCCCTCATCACAGTGACCAAAAGGTAAGTGTCATCATGGTCAAAGCTGCAAATAACAAACAGCATGTATGATCCCTGCTCCCAACACATTAAACACTTCTGGGGCAAACTAGTGGTTGTGTCCCATACACAGAGATGCGGTGAGGCTAACAGTGCTGTGAAAACATAACACTGTGTGTGTCTGTCTGTCTGTCTGTCTGTCTGTCTGTCTGTCTGTCTGTCTCAGTCAGTCACTGTATCCCCAGGCAACTACACAACACATGAGGGGGGCAGAACCACAGTGACACAGATGTGGACACAGTGCCATAAAAAAGTATACCATCATTGGGACACCCTCAGTGGGCAATCAGGCATTGTGAGATAAGAGGGAGCACAACAGACACATGTGACACAAGCTGGAATGAACACCAACTAACACAGCAAGAGACTGACACACAACAGCACTACCCCCAGGGACCAAACATTGGGGTGACACAAGCATGCATGACACCTCCACTGTGATGACAAAGGCAGATGTCGTACAAACTGGGAAACCCAGACGTGTCCTGTGCCACAAACGTACATCACACATACACAAATCACTCAGCATGACCCCTCATCCATGGACAAACGGGAGCTAGGGGACCATCCATGCAAACATTCACATCAGTCCACCCTCAACACCACACACCCTGAACTGCAACAATGTGTATCTGTGAAGCCCACATGGACAGGTGTCATTGCACATGCACCCTTGACAAACACAGGAATGTTGGGAGGAACTAAGGTGCACAGACACATCACACAACAACAGTTTACAACCCTGGGGAATGACAGAAATGCTGCACAGTATGCGGTACATGGCCATGACCTCAAAGCTCATGTAACCTTCAGAATTCCTGCCACAGTCCCAGGACAATGCAGAAGCCAAGGAGAACACCAAGGCACACATGCTGACACCTGCCAGCATCGCAGCCATGAACCCGACAAGTGGGAGCAGTCACACACACATACAAATGTCTCAATCACTGAAAACTACCACCTAGGGACAACTACATGAGTTAGCAAATAAACAGGTGCCTTGAGGAACCCTGACTGTCCCATCTGTGTCTGACCACATCATCACCACTCAGAACTGGCAAATCCCAATGAGGATACACCAATTAACAGTAGTGTGTCATGCACAAACACATATGGTAACCCATTGGAAAAGTAGTGGGATGAACCCAGTACCACTCAGCAAGCATCAACAACAGGAACATATCAAGGGAACATTGTCTGTGTATGAACAGGGATGTGGACACACACACATGCTCATACAACACACACCATGGGCCCAGGCCATGTCACTGGACAACACACTTGAGGGGACCCAACTCCTGTGGAAGCCCAGCTGTGCCAAACATATTCACCGCAAGTCTCACTCATGTCTGCAGAACACTTGGTCAGTCAGCCATCAGTTACCACACAATGAAGGCTCTGGTCACAACAGCCTGGGTACGTGAATCTCCCCTAAGTCATATGCACATACCCAAAACATATGTCTAGCAAGTTGCACAGAGGACTCAGTTGCTCCTATAGCAATGATGCCCACACCTGTAGGTCCAGTGTTGATGAGCACAAAGTCTGTGGAAGTGACAAATTGGACAATGGGAAGCACATCATATGCATGGGTGCAGGCCAGAGATGTGACCATGCAAATGAAATGCTCACATAGAGATGTCCACAAATAGTTGATCCTGACACACCCATGCAGCTGCAAATGATGACATGGATACCCACCAGAAAAGGATACATATCTCATGGACCATAGGGAGTACCTCATAGAAACACATCAGTATTCAACATTGTAAACAAAGCATCACAGGTGCAAGGGCATGTTAAACATCATCAACATAATGTACAGCTAAATCTAGTTCACAGGGATAAAGAAAAAAGCTTTATTCAGCATATTAAAAGTGAAATGTCTGTTCAAACAAAAGGCCAATGGCCAGTCCATGTCCAAATGCCAAGGAGTGAAGTAGTGACAACTGTCACACCTTGCTTGCCTGCACTGCTAAGGACCGGGGTCATCCCCTCGGAGGGGCATACATGGGGCCAGGCCAGGCACCACAGGGACAGGATCAGGGCGCAGCAGAAGGAGGCAGTGAAGAGGTGGTGGATGCAGGCGAGACACTTGCAACTGCAGTGGAGCTGACTGAAGTAGTGGGTGCTGTCACAACTGTGGGGCACAAGTCAGATGGGGTGGGTGCCGGCACAACTCCAGTGGGCAGGTCAGATGGAGTGGATTGGCTCACCACTGCAGTGCCCAAGTCAGACGGGGTGGTCGTGGACTCCAATGCAGTGCCTACATCCATAGGAGCGGAATGGGGGGCAGGTGAGGTCAGCAGGGCAGGGTGGGGACACGGTCCCCACATCAGTGGCACTAACCGTCTGACCAGGTGTGGAGGAGCAAGTGCTAGGGGGGATGGCCTTAGCATTTTGAGTATGGTGTATCTGTGGGTGGAGGAACCCGGGGCAGGGAGTGGCGGGGGAGCCTCTGGAGTGGTGGCCTGGGGGGATGGAGGACGGAGACTTTGCCTTGGAGCTGCGTGGTGGCGGGGGGTCTTGCTCTTCTAGCACCGGGGGGACTTGAGGGTGGGGGTCTCTGTCTGACTGCACCTGGGGGAGGGTGTCCGGGTGTGAGGGGCACTCCCCTCTGTGTGTGGGGACTTCCTCTTCCTCTTGTAATCAGGATCTGCTGGGTCGGTGGGGGAGAGGCCAAGGTCACAGAGGAAGAGCTTCTGGGGAGATGGGGTTGCAGGTGAGGCAAGGGAAGGGGGCTGGGAGGGAGAGGTCTAGGAGGACTGCGGAGTGGTTGTGGATGACTGTGTGTGTGTCTGCAAACCAGCCCCTGTGAGTGTGGTATCAGTCCCCTGCGCTTGCTTGTGTGCATGTCTAGACCTTGGTTTGGGGGTTTCTGTGCTTGGGACAGGTTTGGTGCTAGGAATTGTGGGTGGTGCAGGGGTAGGAGGGGTGCGGGACTGTTGGAGGAGGGACACTGCTGCCGTCAGGGAGGAGGCCACGGACTGATTGCTTCTCTGTAGGGCAGACATGCCCGAGGAAATGCCCTCCATGAATGACACCAGTTGTGTCAACAGACCTGTGTGTGCATGGAGGACCTTCAGCAACGACGTCTGCCCCACATGGATCTGTCTAAGTAAGTCCACAGACTCCTCACTCAGGGCACAGGGGACACAGGGGCAGAGGGTGCGGTGCCTGGCACAAAGGAGACATGCTCACGAACACGGGAGCCCACAGGGACCTCTGGGATGGGAGCCGATGGGCGAGTGGTGGTGGCGGGCAAGGCCTCACTAGCTGGGGTTTGGTGGCGGCTGACACCCGCCTCCACAAGGGAGTCATCCTCAGAGCTGCTGTGGCCCTCAGCTGGGGAGGATGGTGCTGACTCCTCCTCTGTGTGGCTCCACTCGCCCTCCATGCCACTGGGTCCACCTGACTCCTCGCCTTCTGTCCCTGTAAGGCTCTGTGGCTCCTCGTGGCCCGTGGAGCTGTCCCCTCCTGTGGCTGTGGATGTATCTGGATAGGAATAGGAAGTGAGAGAACAACATCAGTCACCTGTACCGACTGCACACACCACAGTGAGTACATCACATCACAGGGCAAGCCCTGGCATCATCAGCTGAACACAGCTCAAAGTGCCAACACTGTTTAGAATAAGCCAATTGTCATTCTCAACATCAACAATGGCACACATATCCCTCCTTGACTTTCATACATATGTCCGTTGCATGTTGGATGCTAACACCCCAATGTGCCAACATGTACCACCTACACATTACTTGTACATGCAAGTGAACATGTAGGAGTATGTCACTATACACACAGCACATTTCTTGCTACTGACTCAGTACAGGTGTCCAGATGAAGGGATGGGTAGAGACTCATTTCATATGGTTGGGATGCATGCCAGCAACACACACTATGATGTACCCATGTCCTGATGGGCAATGCCACAATGGGGTGCATGGTGCACACTTGAACACAATGCAGGATCACTCATAGCAAGTTAAATGTCATGGCACTGGGATGCCCTGAAAGTCAGTCAACACTGTCTCCTGTCACAGGGGCAGGGCATCCAGACAACAACAATATGCACTGACACTCAATCCTAGCTCAGGGGTAAAGCTAACTGTGCAGATGACCGGCGCACTTGCCCATCCCATGCAAACAACATATCCAGGACCCAGTAGACCCCACATCATACAAATCATACATATGAGTCTCTGCAAACACAAATCCCTGTACATTAACACATCACAGTCTGCCATGCATGTAACCCAGCTTTATGAAGGACACAGTTGCATACACCATTGTGCGCTCTCAGATGATCACACACCTATATGTCACACAGGTCTTATCTTTCACAGTCACATCTCAGATGTCATGGTGACCCTCTGAATCATGGACACCCCAGTTGTACATAACAACAAGCCACACCCTAATGACACAGAGGCAGACACATGAGGGCACATGTCACTAAGCACAACCTGCAATTTCATACACAGGAGTGGGATTACAGAGTGTTTCAAAATGCCCTTGAGGAGGCACGACTGGCCAGGTCTACATGAAACCGTGCTTGGCCCTGGACAGTAGTCGGGTGGCTAAGCAAGTGTGACATACTTGATATACATACTCCTGAGGCCCCAAAATTGGAGTCCCCTGCTGCATGGGTTTGTTTGGAATACCCCAGTCACATGTTGCGAGTCAAACCAGCAATTTGTACACATCTCAAGGGCACATGCAGATCACATATCAGATCTCAGGCATTGTGTAAACAATTGACCCACCCATGAAACACACAACAGAGTCACGGGAACAGATGCTGACCGGTAGCTGAAGCATAGCTGACAGCAGGGACACAGTGCCCTAGTGACACAAGCAACAGACTGTAGGGGCCACACCTGTGGAACAGATTAGGAGGGTGCATCACACAATTGAGGGACCTGAGTATTGGACTACAAGACCTACGTAATGTTGAAGTGTGACCAGGCCAAAAGACTGCTATTAGCATGTCAGACATAGTATACAGATTAGGCATGGACTTACCCCCTTCCTGCTGCTGTCTGGCCTTCAGCTGCCTATCCAGGTCCGGGAAGACCACCGCCAGTATCCGGAGCATGTGGGGAGTCAGGGTCCGGTGTCCGCCCCTCCTGCATGGAGGTGACCGCTTCAGCTGGACTCTAGCTATCCTCCGGGTCCAGCCCTGAAGGTCCTGCCACCTCTTCTGGCAGTTGCGGATCCGGCGCTTGTAGACCCCCACAGAACGAACAGCCCGGGCAATGGTCAGCCAGATCTCCTGCTTCTGGTGGGCATCAACCTGTGAGGATGACAAAGTGAAAAGTACATTAACACACATGCCCCAGATTTGTGCAGCACACATTTGGATATACATGTCATCACAAAGGGAAATGAATTACACAGGTAGTGCAACCATGGGGAAGGACAAATCACCTGCATGTCTGACATGTTAACAATGCCTGGATAGTTTAAGCTTGCAATAATGTACTTTAGCAGCAGGAAACCTATTCATTACATGTACCTACACACTTTGGGGGATGAAAGTAGTCAGTGAAAATACTTGCCACTGGTGTACACACTGCTAGTCAGACAACATGCATGATTAGGAAGTCAGTGGGCTGCACACTCACCTGCTCCCCTGGTTTCCCATAGAGCTTGTTGTACTGTGGAAGGAGCCCGTCCAGCAGGGCCTGGTTCTCCTCCTCAGTGAAGGCTGGGGCCCTCTCCAGAGTACGTACCATAGCAGGAGCCAGAGGATGCAGAGACAGCAGCAGTGGTAGCAGGGATGTGGTCCAGTAGCATGTAGTGCAGGCAAGTGAGCTCCCTGGGGGAGAGCCAGCCTTATATCTGTGCTGCAGAAGCAGAATCTGTGCCATGTGTCCCAAGTGATAGGTCCAACACGGTTGCATTCTATGAATCTGGCCAATCCATTTAAAAGTACGACTCGTACACGCCTTCCGCATCGTTCAAATCTTCACCTTCATGGAACACTTGAAATTGCAACAATGTTGTAGGCATCCAACTGAATTTCCAGTGCACAACTCGTACAAGTTTTGAATCCGCATCCGTCTCCATGACAGTCCGGAGCCAATGGGTGCACCCGGCTCGTTCAACTGACTGTACAACGCGTATTTTGAATATACACATGCACCCGTCTCCATACGATTCAATGGCCAAGGCAAACGCCTGTCTCGGACCATGTCTGTCCGACACGTATGCATGATAGTCACCCGCGTCGAACCTCATTGCATTCAATGATAAAGCGTACGCACAGCTCGGACATGACCCGTGCAATGCGTACGCATTGTCACCCGCGTCGGACCTCATTAGTGTTACTATTATATGGACGCAACACACATATACTGGCCAGGGACACCTGTGCACACCTACCACACTACAGCATTGGCCACACAGTGTCCCATGGCATGTAAGGCTGCATTCCCTGGGTGTTTGGGGGAGCCACGTCTGTTTTTTTGGCTGGCACTTTGTGCAGCCACTCCCAGGCTGTGCACGTGTACATGGGGGCAGAATCCTTTGTGTGTTGTCCACATTATCACTGTGATGTGCAATTGTACAGTAATGGGCATGAGTCATGGACACCGTGTCAGGTTAGATATGTTTAGGACAGGTCACATACACCCTGAGTCCTGGGGGTGATGGCATGTACGTCACAGTGAGACCTGTAGCCACAATACTGATGTGCACCCACAGTCTGTGTGCATGTTGTGTCTCAGATGTGTCTGATCAAATGTGCCCAATGGGTGACAGTCTCCACATCCATGTGGTATATGCATCAACCTTGATGGGGTGTGTGTCTAAGAGACGTACATGTAGGGCCGGCAGGAGCAACAGTGGCCACTACCTGTGGGACTTACAATTTTCTTGTGGTGTGTACGTGCTACGCCATGTCAATTGCTGTGTTGATGTGGCAATACGGGGACCCTGGGTTTCTGCATGGCAAAGATCTGTGATGCCTGGGAGACATGAGGCCTCAATTGTCACTGTGGTGTGTGTTTGGAACGTTGCAGCAGCACATAGGTTGGGTGACACAGCCAGATGATTGGCCATTGCACTACATGGGACTCATGTGGACATGTGGAATTGAGATGTGAGGTGGTGTTCTTGTAGGTGACATATGTGTCCATGACCAACAGCACACACCTCAGTACATTGTGTAATGTCATGATCTAGCATGTGTTATTGATCGTGGTCATGGCCACTTGGATGGATGAACTGACAATCTTCCTTTGTGCATCTCTGTACTGCAGGGCACTAGCTGTCCATCGGCCGTTCCCAGACCTTGCAACCATGCAGGAACGCGACTGTATCAGACGGTACCGCTTCACCAGGCCACTGATTGCAGAGTTGGCGGAGCACTTGGCGCCACATCTGCTACCTGGCCGGACATACCCTACAGCACTGACCCCAGAGGTGAAGGTGATAGCAGCCCTGCACTTCTTTGCTAGTGGTACCTTCCAGTACACTGTGGCTACTGCTGGTGGGATGTTGCAAACGATGTTTAGTCGGGTGCTACGCGATGTCTTGGAGGGGATGTTACAATTCCTCGACCTGTATATCAAGTTCCCGAGCCCAGCTGAACTCCCTGAAATAAAGGATACCTTTTATACACTGGGGAGGATGCTGAACGTCATCGGATCTATTGATGGGACACATATTGCCCTGATACCACCACAGGCACATGAGCAGGCATACCGTAACAGGAAGCACTACCATTCGATCAATGCTCTGGTGGTCTGTCTTGCTGACATGTCGATCACACGTGTGTGCACGGTTTCCTGGTTCTGCGCACAATGCCTACATTATGAGGAGTAGTCGCATTGCAACGCTGATGTCACAAATGCCAGCTCAGCATGCCTGGCTTGTCGGTGTGTACTGACTGTTTCTCATTGTGTGTGTTTGTCAATGTTGTATTCCGCACTCCTACAAAACTCAGCTACTTGTTCATTTTTGTGTGCGTAGGTGACTCCGGATACCCCAACATGCCGTGGTTGCTGACACCCCTCAGGAACCCTGTGACACCAGCCGAGCTGCGCTACAATGAGGCACATGGTCGGAGCAGAAGGGTGATTGAGCGGACATTCGGCCTCCTGAAAAGCAGCTTTCGCTTCCTCCCATATGAGCCTGCAAAGGTGTGCAAAATAATCCTTGTCTGCTGCATGCTACACAACATGGCGGTGCGGAAGGAGGTGCCTTTCATCCAGGATGATGATGACGATGACCAACCTCCAGCACCTGTGGAGGTTCCCGGCCTAGGCCAAGATGCCAGTGATGATGAAAATGATGGCGACGTCCACTTACAGCTCATCAACAACTTCTTCACCTGAATGTGAGTTTCCAGGGTTGTTATGTGAATGTATGGAGGTAGCCTGGAATGTGTTGTGCCAGCTATGTTGTTGTCCGTGTGTCTGTGTGCCACTTGAATGGATGCGTGCTGTGATGTGTCCATTCAGGTGGTGTGTACTCCACAGTAGGGTAGTACTGCTAACTAGTGTTTGTGTAGGTGTCTTGCAACATGTTTTGTGCATGTGTATTGCATTTCTCTCCTGTTCTTCTGTGCTTTTGACTGTATCTTGCCTGTCCTTCCCAGGGTACTTTGCCTGTTGTATGGTCAACACTGCCCCCCAACACCCAGAAGCCAACACCAGTGTGGAAGTTGACAATTCCCATCAACTGATGTACCACACATCCCTGGACTTCCATTCTCCAACACATTGAGAGCGTGTGTCCACTGTTACGTAGAATTACAGTGCAACTATTGTGGAATAAACGTGTTGCTGATGTCTAATGAACCTGTGCTACGCTTTGTTATGTGCGTTGTCTGTCTTCCCACATCTGAGTGACATCTGCTTACCTCACCTGTGGACTTGTTATCACTGACTGGGGTGGTTGTTGTGTCTGTGCATGCCAATGCGTTTCAGGTCAACATCATTGTGTGTGATGAGTAACATGGCCATGGTGAGTATGTTTTGTGTTGCCATAGTGGTGTGTCTCCCTCACATGTGTCACATCCCCATGACTCACCTTACTTTGGTCACATTGTTGCAGTATTTGGCATGCACTGTGTTGTGTAGCAGATCGACATCTCCCTGAACATGACAAGTTGGAATCACAACAGAGGCAAGTATGGTATACTGGTGAGTTTATTTACAAACATGTGTGAGGGAAGTGCACAGGATGGTGGGTGCTGTACATTGGTTTGGGAATCCAAAGTTCACATTGGAGTTGGAAGTGCTGGTAGATGAAATGTCCAGAGTAAAGTCCACAGTCATCTGATACATTGGCCCAACATGAACCCTCCATGTCATGTGGGTGAGTTGTGTATGATTAGACAAGGTGAACGGGTTGTGCACAAAGGACATTGTCCAGAACAGGTTTAGAGGCCCTGGGGGTTGGTTGTGCTGGGACATCTGCCTCTCACATGTCCTTCTTCGGATGACCCCTCTTCTTCCAGATGGGGGCATCCTCATGTGCAGGCCTCTGCGGTGCAGGGGACTCTCCGCCAGAGTCCTCCTCCCTCCCTGTGACGCTGGCACAGGGGGGTGTGGACAGGTGTGTGTTGATCTGGCAGAGGCATTGGAGTATGTCCCGATGCACCGCAGTAATGTCATCCCACTTGGCCTCCATGCGGGCATGGTGGGCGACCTGCTCGTGTTGCATGTCCTTGAGGATCCCCACTACCTGGCCAAATCCTCCGGTGCTATCCTGGTACGCATCTAAGATGTGTGCCAGGTGGGGGTCATCATGCAGTCCAGACCCCTCTGCAAGGCACACCCTGTGCCTCCCACCCCTCCCAGCACCCCTCTCCACACGGGCAGGACCAGCGGCGGGACGCATAGGTGACACTGGAACCCATTGGGTGGTGTTTGCTGCAGCTTCCGGAGGTCCTGTGTCCCTGTGCTGTGGGTGTTGATTGGCCTTCGTCTGTCCGTGTTGGCGGGGGTGCCATGTCGGTGTCCAGATGCTGGAGGCGTGGGTACAGGGGGTGCAGATGTTGATGCTGCTGGTGCTGGATGATGGCTCGCACCGGAGGGGCCAGGTTGGTCGTCGTCATCCGAAGAGGACAGTGAGAGAGTCAGACCAGAGAGCTCAGTGTCCGCCAGAGTCTGGGACTGGGTATCCTCATCATTTGGTGCTGGGTGCCCAGCACTACCTGTGTTTGGAAGAGACACACAATGTGATTTATGTTTCTACATGCATCGTTGGTTCACAAACATGACTTTTTCTACTTTTCAAACAGATGCCTGCCTGTACACTGCTTTTTCCCAGCTTGTCATGGACAGAGTTTGATATTGTTGTTGGCCATTTCCAAGCATGGCCTTGTGCTCCCCACAACAGAGCCCAGTGTCGGACATCTTTCAGTCCCTTCCACTCCCTGTGAGGCGAGTATGGTTCAGTTTGATCTTGCTGGGCCATGTGGGTGGGTGTATGTTGTCTGTGACTGCGAGTCCCATCATACTCTTGGCTACACTCCCCTTCCCAGCATGCACATACTTCCTCCCTCTTGACTCTGCTTCCCTGTGAGGGGGTGTGACAGCAATGGCAAGATGGCTGACTGTGAAATCCTGGTGTTTGTTTGGCTACAAGTCCAAAGTGAGCCCCTGTGCTTCACACAGCAGCACCCAGTACGGGGTATCTTTCGCTGATATTTCAATGAGGTGTGTGTCAATGCATTGTACCCGGTGAGTTGTGTGGAGTTTGTGTTGAGTGGGGGGTGTCTCCCCATGCTGATAAGTATGGTCAGGGCTGTCAGTCGTCCTTCCCATCATGAAACGTGCTTCCATTGTAGGGCATGCATGTTGTCTTTCAGGATGTCAGTCAGTGGTGTCCTGCTTCTGATTTGCACACAACCCCGAGCAGGGCCTTGTGCTCCCCACAGCAGGACCCAGTGTCAGCCATATTGTCAGTCAATTTCCACTCCCTGTGATGTGGGCATGTTTCAGAGAGGTCTTGATGGGCCAATCAGGAGGGGGAGCATTATCTATGACTACAGGCCCCATCATGCTTTTGGCTACACTCACTTCATCTGCATCCCCACTATTCCTTCCTGACAGTCAGCTGCACTGTGAGGTGGTGGGTTTGTGGTAGCAAACAGTCTGGCAGGGTCTATTTGCTTTGTGCCACTTGCTTGCTCTATTTGTTTGTAGGTTGGTGCATGTCATGACACAGTTCCCAGCCAATCTCAGATGGCAGGTATTGTGTTTGTCTGACTGGCATACACACCTTGGGCTGATTATCTATTGGTAAGTGTAGATTTGCTTGCGGTGCATGGTTTCACTGTCCCCTTGCCACACAATCTTGGGTATGTTGTTTGTGTACTCACCAGGCTCTGGGATGTCTGTTAGGCCATGGACGCTCTCTGGTGGTAGGATGTCCTGCACCTTCTCCTCCCAAGTCCTGAAGTAGACTGGTTTGGCAGGAGGGCCACCGCCGGTGCACTGACTCAGGGCGTGATCTTTTTCAATGAGTTTCGTGACCCTCCTGCGCACGTCATACCACCTGATCTGTATATCGTCCTTTGTGCGCCTTGCTGGTGCTTGGGCGTTCACCTTGTCCACAATCCTCGCCCACATCTTGGTTTTCTGTGAGATGGGGGTCCTTTGGACCAATGTACCAAACAAATGTGGCTCTACTCTGATGATCTTGTCTACCAGCACTTCTAACTCACTATCTGTGAACTTTGGATTCTTCTTTGGGGGCATGGTAATGGGTGGTGGTGGTGAGGGATGTGTGCGTGAGGGTGCAAGTGAGGGTGGGTTGGTGTTGGTTTTGCTGGATGTATGTGTGTGTGCTTTTGTATGAGGTGCTGATGGTGTGTGAATTGTGTGATAGAGGAGTTGCGAGTGTGTCTGTGGTTGTTGTGTACTGCTGTTTGCTGCTGGCTGTGTCTCCTGTTTGCAAGGGATGATGGTAGTGATTGTAGTCCTTTATATAGTTGGAGTTGTGGGTGTGTCTTTGTCCCATGTTTTTTTTGGTGGTATTTATTGGCTTTGTCATTGCTTGTTTGGTCCTTTTTTTGTCTTTTTTCCTTTGGGTTTTGTAGGCATGAAGGAGACGTTCATGTGACGGAAACGGTCGCTGCTGTTGTCTCGTGTGGGCTTCTCCGCCTCGTTCACTCTGCCTATCTTCTGTGTTTGGTACGCGTCGGTCGCGGCAGTCTGTATTGCTTGTGTGCTGGGTTGTCTGTGCGTGTCGGTCGTGCGGCTTGGTCTCCGTGCGGCTTGGTCTGGTTTTGCACGCATTGCATCGTACTGCGCAAATCGTACATCGCGTGTACGGGTCGGTCGGGTTCATTCCGGGTTCGTGTCGGTCAGTGATAATCGCGTCGGTTTTCCGTCCGGATCACTATTTTCCCTACGGCTCAGTCATACGGCTTGTATTCCGTATGTGTCAGTTGTAATTCACACGCGTTGCATCGTACTGCACGGGTCGTACGGCGCTGGTCCGTGTCGGTCGGTATTCGGTCCGGGTCCGTGTCGGCCGGTTCGTTTTGCATCCGGAATCGGCCCCTGTGTGTTTTGTGTTTGTATCTCCAGGTAGGAGATAATACATTGTGTTAGTGAGTGTCTGTAATAAAATACCTATTTTTATAACTACACTGTACATAGCAGGGGTACGGCCGTATCCCCATTGTATTTGTGCCGTAGGAGTACGGGTGGTACGGAACGTACACACCCCATGAATGGTCTGTGCCACACGTACCCCTACGGCACCAGTACATTTGGGATACAAGGCGTACACACGCCACGAATGTTGGCCTACGGCCTGGTGCAGCATATTACCACTATATTGGTGTGTGTGTAGGCCCAGGACAGCAGTGTACTGCACCAAGGGGGTGGGTGGCTGCATAGGATTCCCAGCAGTGGAGAGACATGTGAGGGGTGGCTGCAGAGGACTCCCAGCAGTGGCCTGCAATATGAGGGGTGGGTGCATATCACTCCCAGCAGTGGACAGACATGTGAGGGGTGGCTTCAGAGGACTCCCAGCAGCGGACAGACATGTGAGGGGTGGGTGCAGAGGACTCCCAGCAGTGGACAGACATGTGAGGGGTGGGTGCAGAGGACTCCCAGCAGTGGACAGACATGTGAGGGGTGGGTGCATATCACTACCAGCAGTGAACAGACATGTGAGGGGTGGGTGCAGAGGACTCCCAGCAGTGGACAGAGACATGGGGGTGGGTGCAGAGGACTCCCAGCAGTGGACAGAGACATGGGGGTGGGTGCAGAGGACTCCCAGCAGTGGACAGACATGTGAGCGGTGGGTGCAGAGGACTCCCAGCAGTGGACAGACATGTGAGGAGTGGGTCCAGAGGACTCCCAGCAGTGTACAGACATGTGAGGGGTGGGTGCAGAGGACTCCCAGCAGTGGACAGACATGTCAGGGGTGGGTGCAGAGGACTCCCAGCAGTGGACAGACATGTGAGGGGTGGGTGCAGAGGACTCCCAGCAGTGGCCTGCAATATGAGGGGTGGGTGCATATCACTACCAGCAGTGTACATACATGTGAGGGGTGGGTGCAGAGGACTCCCAGCAGTGGACAGACATGTGAGGGGTGGGTGCAGAGGACTCCCAGCAGTGGACAGACATGTGAGGGGTGGGTGCAGAGGACTCCCAGCAGTGGACAGAAATGTGAGGGGTGGGTGCAGAGGGCTCCCAGCAGTGGACAGACATGTGAGGGGTGGCTGCAGAGGACTCCCAGCAGTGGACAGACATGTGAGGGGTGGGTGCAGAGGACTCCCAGCAGTGGACAGATACATGGGGGTGTGTACATCATTATCAGATGACCACAACTCCGTGGGTGTATGTACGCATCCCTAACTGTGGACAATGATGATAGTGCCATAACAACACATCACTGACAGCAGTGTCCCACTCCCAGCAGGATGGATGTCACTCCCCCACTGCATGACACACCACATGTGGGTGTGAGGACAAATAACACATGCATACCTACCCCTGGCGGATGCAGCACAATACACACACTGAGATCATGCCACAAGACTGTATAGTCATGTCACTGCCTACTAAACTAAGAGAGCCAAAGGGAACACACACTGTCACGCACATACCAGGACTGATAGGAATGTGCAGCTGGACCATCCACCAAGATGTTGTCTCACATGGAAGGACTAGGGTGGAGTTCACACAGATACAATGCCCACAATTGTGAGTCAGGTGTCCAAATACCTAGCTGAAAAAGTACCATATGTGGGCTAGGCCTGGAGTACACACATGCATAGTGCTGAAAAGTGAGAATTTCCCCATGAAGGCATTTCGACATACTCAATACACAAGTACAGTGACTAGCAAGGATGGCACAGACAATGCAGCCGGAGACATTGCTGAGCAGCCATGGCCATAGTTGAAGGGATCCGTCACCAACAAAGGAAATGTAGACATAGGTCAGCACAACAATTGTGCAACTATTTGCACGGGAGATGTTAGGTGCCACAGAGGAAGGAACACTCCTTGGGACAATGTCTCAAAACCCAAATAACACACACTAACAATGAATCTTTGCAGAGACCTTGTGATGGCACGCAGAAACCATGGTCCACCTCATGACCATCAGAGTAGAACATTTCTCAGAACCATAACACATTACCACTACACCAACTCCAGGAGCCTCAGCACCAACATCAATACCTGAAATGCAATAGTGTGCAAAGTAAAAATAAATGCTTTATTCAGCATAAAAATAAATTGTAATGACACTATATACAAAGGCCAATGGCCAGTCCACAACAGAAGTCCTTGGGGGGACACATGGGCACGCGTCTCCCCTACCTTGCCTGCACATTGGAACCCTCAGGTTCGTCGACCGGGGGGCGGGGGGAATCATGTGCGGAAGGACCCGACACCGCAGGGACAGGAGGAGGAAGGGCAGGTGTGGTGGGTGCAGGGGTGGACCAACGCAGGGCGTGGGGCAGCGGCAAAGGTGCCCCACCCCCTGCGTCTCCAACACAGGGGGTGGGGCAGCGGCAAAGGTGGATGTTAGCTCGTCGCTGCACACTGCTGCCAGGCGTCAAGGGTAAGCCCTGCACCGGAAGAAACCCCAGGGCCAATGGAGGGGGGAGTGGCCGAGGGGGGGGGGTGGGCAAGGGATGGGGGAGTGGGTGGACGGGGGGAAGACTTGAATACCCTGGCCGGGGAATTCCTTGCCCGCTAGCGGGGTGGTGTCAGTGTGGGTGATGGCCAGCTCTTCGGGTGTCAGTTTGGCAGGGGAGCCAAGGGGAGTGCTTTTGGAGGGACCGGGTTGTGAGGCCTGCGGACTCCGACTGTGGCTGCGTGCATGTCTTTTGGCCCCAGACCCAGTGGGTGTGCCTACATCCTCCTGAGTGTGCGTGACAGGAGGTGTGCGCTTGCCCTTACTTGGTGGTGTGCTGCCTGTGTCCGGTGGGGTGCATGCTTGGGAATGTCTGGGTGTGCATGGGACCGGTATGGGACAGGGAAGTGTGGATGGGGCTGGGGTAGGGGGGGACGAAGCGCTGCAGGAGACTCACTGCTGCTGTCAGTGAAGAGTCTATGGACCGCAGAAACCTGCGTTGTTCAGACATCGATGCTGACATGTCCTCCATGAACGACACCATCTGTGTTAGCAGTGTGGTGTGGCCCTGGAGGACAGTCAGCACCGATGCCTGCCCAACCTGCAACTGCCACAGTATGTCCACAGACTCTGCACTGAGGGCAGCAGGGGTGACAGGGGCAGGGGGTGCGGTGCCTGTCCTGAAGGAGACATGAGGGTGCCCTGCATGAACAGAAGGGACCGGAGCAACTGGGAGGGCGGTGCTGGGAATGGAGGAGGCAGGGACAGATGTTGGGCTGCTGACAGGTGTTGTAGCAGCCTCTGCCCCCTCGAAGAGGTCAGCCTCGGACCCGTCTGCGTCGTAGTTGGATTCGCCACCAGACAGGTCCTCTGACTGACTCCCCTCGCCCTCCGTGCCACTGGCTCCCCCAGACTCGCCAGCACTGGTGGCACTGGTGCTGGGTCCCTCATCCAGGTCCGTGCCGGTGTCTCCCTCGGTTTCCAATGATGATGCTGTGGGCAAGGTGAAGATACAGAAAAACATCACTCACCTGTATACATCTGACACATGAGTACAAAAACAATAGGTCACAGTGCATATCAGGCAATGCATCATGAGTAACAGCTAGATTACTCCGCACATATGTAAGCCCTGTACTCCCCAGTTGGTAGACCCACCATGCCACTTGGACACAAGGAACAATAGGACACACCAGCCCAAAACTTGAGTGAGAAAACACTGAGGAGCTAGCGTCTGGGAACAGGTGAGCACAGCAATACAATGAAGTCATGCCACCTCTTGTTTACCCTGAAAGAAACAGTAGTGGTGCACCCAAGGCTAAGTACCACACCTCAATACCAAAGGTGTCCCCACACTCAGAGACCTGTAAGTACTGTGGAACACAAAACTAAAAAAACTTGGTCCCTTGGGAATCACAATACTTGACACAATCGACATGATCAGAATGGGAGAATGTGCCATTTTGTGAACAGAACACACATGTGCCTTCATAACAGATGGCTCCCAAGGAGGTGCACACAAAACTACATGTACCCAGTCATTGAAGAAGCTGCCAGCCTTCTTTAAAGAAGCCACTGTTAGAAAGAAATGTAGTTGCAGCAAGTACATCTACATGGGCCCACGGAGGGCTTAATGACTTGACACTCGTAAGTTGGTATCACCAACAACCAACGACCTACCCAATTTCCACAACACTGGGGAGCATGTAGATGTATAATCAGAAAAACAGTCTCATTAGAACAGTGCCTTCTTTAAAATTGTGCCAGTGTGTTCCCTGAAAGTGTAAAGGTGGTTTCGTGTTCACTTCCTTGGGAGACATCTGTCATGCAGGCACATAATAGTTCTTAACAACAAAACATCAAACTAAAGCATAGAAAACATGAAGACCTGTTGACAAGTGTTGTGAGTGGCAAGGTAAAATACCTTGTGACTAACAACTTGAATTATGTCAGTTGTCACATGGCCATCCGTTACCTGATGACACAGTTGCCAACACATCTGACCCACTGCCTGTCATGTGGAGTGGCACACATGTCCAAACACAGGGCAATGCATGAGCTAATGGGCCTGCTATTGTGTTGTAAATAGGTATACCTGCACTGAGGAGACACCCCCATGGCAAGCCAGAATGTCCACACAGATGTCAGCACACAAAGACCGAACTACGTAGCATCTTGACCACACACTGTTGCAAAACATGAATGAGCAGGAATCATGTATCTAAACAATTGACACATGCTGCAAAGCACAAACATTAAACCCTGCACAACATCACTGGGACACTGCACGTTGAGTCTCTGTCCAGCCAATTATCACACACAGGTCAGACCTGGCAAGGAGACACAAGGTCTGGCCATGTAGGCCTCGCCCGCACAAATCCCCCATATCTGAGACAATGTTATTGAGACAGATCAAGAAGTGACACCTCTTAATCAGCCTTTACTAAAATGTGCAGCAAGACTTCCCAAATGTACTTCACATCACCTTGTGAGGCTGCCAACACATATTTGTGACAAAAAACCATTGACAGATAGTTGTGAATAGACACACAGGCACTGCCCAGTGTGAGTATGCACAAGCCAAATGGGGTCTCCCTGTCCAGTGGACACATGTAGCACACTTTGGATAAATACAAATGAGGCCAGGGAAGAATGCCACAGAGGCAAACATATGCTGAACACACTGAGAATGGACACAGTGTTGGATGACACACATGATTACGAGGCAAGGTTGTCTCAGGGGACTGTAGTGGGCACACTGCTCCATGGTCCTGGAATGATCTGACTGTAACATGAGCAACCGTCCTGGCACTATGCATATCTCCCACTCATGCACATCATGTCTGAGGCCACAACACTGGTCATGCATGCTGCAAGTGTGTTCATTTGATACCTCACACTCCCATGTTGAGACTCATCATCAGTGCCAACAAATATGTACCCCCAACAGAGTGAACAGGACAGGGCACAGGCAAGGTACCAACACATGTCACAGACCACCCTCCCACATGATGCTGAAAGCAATGTCAACTGGCAGGCTAGATGACCATGTGCAATTGTGATTACACACAGACCAGGGGACACATGTCAAGCAGGGGAAGGGACGAATAAGAGCACCGGTTGACTTTGGGGAACAGAATATGCACTGCACATATAAACCCTGGCAGTGTACCCAGGCTACAGAGCACTTCCAAAAGCTGGGGACACACAACACAACAAACAGACAGGTACCTACCCCCTCTTTGCTGCTGTCCCTCCTGTAACTGCCTATCCAGGTCAGAGAACACCACCGCCAGGACACGCATCATGTGGGTGGTCAGGCGTCGGCGCCCGCCGTGGGGGCATGGAAGTGAGAGCCCCAGCTGGACCCAGGCGATCCGCCGGGTCCAGCACTGGATGTCCTGCCACTGTTTTCTGACTTGGGCTAGGCGCCAACTGCGACCCCCCGCCACTCTCACTGCCCTGACGATCCGCTTCCAAATCACGCCCTTCTCGTAGGCAGTTACCTGTGAGGATGACAAAGTGAGACAACATCACTACACCTGCTCCATGTCACAGAGACACAAATTTGAACATCGATGATATGTTGAACAGGGCATAGGATGTTGCCAAGGAATTCCATCTTACTCATATCGACATTGGCCTCTGTGGAAGCCCCAATGCGCTACATGGCATTGAAACTACACAGGTGGCAGGAGTGGTGCGACACACTCCCTGATCATGGCACACACTGTGCATCACATGCAACACCAGGCTGATGGACAGCACCTCAAAGCAGTTACATGCCCCAGCCCACTGACGCAACCTCAGCAGAGTACACAGACACACACAGGCACAGATCAATCACCTGCCATTGGCTACAGCGGATACATACCTCACTCTGCACATGTGCCACTTGCCTGTGGGGTGTCACAGGTGTCGGGCTAGCCCAGCAAGTCAGACACACAGCACGGCTTACTCCTCACATCAGATGGGTAGAGCTGTTGCCTCCTCCATGCAGCTGTGGTGCAACACTTCACATAGACACTCACCCACATGACAATGAACCTTCACACACATCAATGTCCAGGAGGGCGTACACATCACTTGGACACACTCACCACAGCTCCCCTCAACCCATACACATCTGTGGGTACAGTCACCTGTCACACCGGGGGGACCACTGAATCACCTCAGGACAATAGCCAAAAAATGCCACCCAGGATTTGCCAGGCTTAATGTGTCATGCACTATGCAGTGAATGTCACAGTAAGCACAATGCAAGTGAGGAGTGCACACAGAAATTACTTCATGCTCTGCATGACAGACATAAGACTCCCCCCCCCCCCCCCCGGGACCCACTCTAAACCTCATTGCATGTCTGTCACACCTGGACACAATGCCAGAAGTGACAGCCACGAAACAGGTGCACAGTCAAAGGTAGTGGGGTCAGCACTCACCTGCTCCCCTGGTCTCCCATACAGGCTGGGGTACTGTGGGAGGAGGACATTCAGCAGGGTCTCATTCTCCTCCATGGTGAATGGCTGGGTCCTCTCCACAGTCCGCGACATGGTGCCAGAGGAAGCACAGACAGCAGCAGTGTGGTCGACAGGAAAGTTGTGCAGGCAAGTGCCCTCTCATGGGTTCTGGCTGACTTTTATCTGTCTTGCTGGGGGTTTTCATTTACAGGAGTACAGAGTGATTGGTCAGACTCATTTGCATCCTACGTGTCCTCCAATCCCTTTAAACATACACCAATGACAAGAATTTGCATGGTTCAAATTTTGAGCATCATAGCAAGGCAAACACCACTTTGCAACATTGTAATTTTTGGCCTAACTGACTTTTCAAGGCCACATGATGGCCACATTGCAACTGAAATCTCTGTATCCATGACAGCCATCATGCATTTTGGGCCTAATACTTGTCCCCTATGTAATTTGTGAATCCCAAAAACATGTACGGCGCGTTTCACACGTACCCGTACATGTACGGCACCACTACAATAGTGATACGGACCGTAAACACGCTCTGAGAGGCTGTGTATGGTCCGTATCACTATAGTAGTGGTGCCGTAGGAGTACGCGTGTGTGTATGGTCCGTACCACGCATACTCCGAGGGCACCACTACAATAGTGATACGGACCGTACACACGCTCTGAGAGCGTATGTACGGTCCGTACCACGCGTACTCCTACGGCACCACTACTATAGTGATACGGACCGTACATATGGTCTGAGAGCGTGTGTACGGTCCGTATCACTGTGGTAGTGGTGCCGTAGGAGTACGCGCGTGTGTACGGTCCGTATCACGCGCACTCCTACGGCACCACTACTATAGTGATACGGACCGTACATACGCTCTGAGAGCGTGTGTACGGTACGTATCACTATAGTAGTGGTGCCGTAGGAGTACGCGTGTGTGTACGGTCTGTACCACGCATACTCCTACAGCACCACTACTATAGTGATACGGACCGTACACATGCTCTCAGAGCATGTGTATGGTGCGTTTCACACGCTTACACTGGTGATAGGAGGCGCACACGAAAGGAATGGAGGTCTCCGACTCGCACAAGGCTGTACATCAAGTCATTGTCATTGCAGACTTTCATGTGCAGGGCCTAGGTGTGTCAGGCAGTGATATTGCACATGTCTCCTCATGTAGTTGCACAATTGATGTGTGAGGACCTGTGTACACATGTCATGTGTGATGGGGCACTATGTGGCACACTTCCCCTTCACACTTTGCACATGTGTGCCTGTAGTACAAACGTGTCAAGCACAGCATCACTGGTATGGCACAGTTACCAACACCACCCGCAACTGTCCCCTGATGCCAGGGACATGGACACTAACAAATGACATTTCACAATCACCATGCCCCGATGTGACTATGTCATGTGTGTGTCATGTGTTCCCATGAGCTTGCTGTTACTGTTCCATCAACTACATCTGCTGTTGCTGCATCCAACATGTGTCTGTGTGGAGATGGGCATGGCACACATCTACGCACACCATGCCACATGTGGATTCCCACGTAAGCAGGGTCTGTATGCATCGGACATGATATTTTCACCTCAGGACATATCTGCGTCGTCTCAATGTCTGTGTTTTCTGTTTTCACGTGTACCCCTTCATGGCAATGTGTGTGATCTGTACATATGAGTTTCCATGTGACCTGTGCGTCTAGCTTGTCGTCAGCTGTCTGTATGAGTTGACATCCTTCAAATGCAGCTATGTAAATGTATGTCACTCCTGTGATGTCTCTGGCTGTTCACTCAGACTGGCCCCAAGCTAATTTCAGGGCATGTCATGTAGACTTGCCAATCAACGGGTGTATCTGGCTTTTTGTAGGAGTATCACCAAGCTAGCATACATGTCCTGGATGTATTGCACACACCAGACTCTGTATTTAGCAGATGTGTAGTAGCAGTTGAGCATGTGCTCAGTTCATTGACATTGATGTTGATGTTGTTATGCTCTCAGTCCTCGTCATTCATCACAAATTTCTGCAGGGCACCGCCTGTCCCCCGAACAATGCCAGACTTGGGTGCCATGAGGGAACGTGCCTGCATCCGACGTTACCGATTCACTCAACAGTTGATTGAGGACTTGACCACCAAGGTGGCACCACACCTCCAACCGCGACACAGGTATCCCACTGCGCTGACCCCCAAGATGAAGGTGATGGCAGCCCTACATTTTTTTGCCCCAGGTACGTTTCAATTCACCATAGCTGATGTTGGTGGCATGTCACAGACCATGTTCAGCCGTGTCCTGCGTGATGTTTTGGCAGCCATGTTGGAGCACCTTGATGAATTCATAACATTTCCTACTCCTGAGGAGTTCACAGATGTCAAGGGTGATTTCTATGCCCTGGGAAGGATGCCCCATGTCATTGGGTCAATTGATGGAACACATGTGGCTTTGGTACCACCACAGGCACAGGAGCAAGCCTATCGCAACCGAAAACATTACCACTCAATAAATGCCCTTATGGTGTGTCTTGCTAACATGCTGATTTCCCATGTCTGTGCACGTTTTCCAGGATCAGCACACGATGCCTACATCATGAGGCGTAGCAGGGTGCCACAAATGATGCTGCGGCTGCATAACGAATGAGCATGTCTTGTTGGTGGGTATACTCTGTTTGTCCTGTGTGTTGCGGTATCTCTGGCTCTTACGGCATCTCGTGACCCACTTATTTACATGGTGTTTCCATGTAGGGGACTCTGGCTATCCCAACCTGCCATGGCTGATGGCGCCTCTCCGCAACCCAAGGTCAGCTGCAGATCACCGGTACAACAATGCACACGGGCAGACCAGGCGAGTGATTGAGAGGATGTTTGGGCTCCTGAAGAGCCGATTACGGTGCCTTCACAAGACAGGCGGGTCCCTCCCATATGTACCGGCGAAGGTCTGCAAAATCTTCATCGTGTGCTGCATGCTGCACAACATGGCAGTGCCACTCATCCTGGAGCAGGATGAGCAGGAACATCCACCCGTGGAGGATGAAGGGCTTGGTCACGAGGCAAGTGATGAGGAGGAGGAGGATATCTGGAGTCAGCTCATACGCAACTTCTTCTCATAATGGTGAGTCACTGGGTCTGAGTGTGCACGCTTGGAGGCTTGGGTGGCATGTGTTGCAATGTGTGTGTCCAGCTGACTGTATGCTAAGTGACTTAGATTTGTGTTCTGATGTGTCACTCGAGTGATGATGTCATTCAACACATTTTAGCAGGGACAGTTTCTTTTAAATTAGCATGGGGACAACAATGTTCCTGTTTAGTAAATGTCCATGTATGCGGAGAAAAAATATTTAACGCTGACTTCTTGTGTTTCTGTCATTCCCAGGTTCTTGCGCATGTTGTCTGCTCGTGTCATCTTGGTCCTCCTGCTATTCCTCATGAGTATTGCAACGTGTGCTGAATCAGCGTTACATGCACGGACATGGGGAAATTTCATTTTGGGTAAGGATTGCAGCAAGGCATTGTGGGGGTGGTACGTGTTTGGAATGTGTGGGGACTGCCTCTGTGCATGTTGTGTTACCATGCATACATGTAGACTCACCATGGGGCACATAACATGTAGCATGACTCCCATGAATTGACAGTCACCCTTCGTGACAGTCATCTGTAATGGATTTAGGATTCTGATGAAGTCACCAATGTGTGTAAAACTTCCCTCTGAAACATACGGAATGCTAAGGGTGGACATAGTGTGGGACATCCCCATGACTGGTTCAATGGGGAATTGCAGCCTCTCCGTGTGCAGCAGGAGGTGTTTGGCTCATCCCCTTAACTTGTGTGCCAGTTAATTTGGATTTACTACATCCGTGTAGCGAAGGGGGTGTCCAGCGTAGGTCCCACATGTTCAGTCAAATCACCTCTGAGTCTGTTTGCATTGATGCATTTCCCTCAGTGTGAGCTTGAGTAATAAAGGTGATCCTCACCCTCCAAAAGTGCCTCATCTCTGTCAGTGCAGGACTCTTGCCACTTTGCATGCGTCATCTCTGGCATAGTTGTCAAAGATTGTGCATATGAGTGTATGTGTAGTTCGGCAACATGCATGCAGTTCTTCATGGATAATGATCTCTATTGTGCATGAAGTCCATGGTTGTGTATGTATTTGGTCAGGTTGCTCCCACCAACGGGCCGTCAACGCCTGCTGAGGGTGTGTCTCCTGTACGCAGCTCGGCCTTCTGTTTCCTGATCCTGTGTCAGTCATCTTTGGTGATTGTTCATCCATTTTCTCTGGGTGAGCCATGAGTAACCTGACTCTCCTTCCTTTACATGCACCTGTTGCAGTTGTCCTTTCTGACATCCTTGTCTTTGTGTGCTACTTTTGGCCTACTTTCCAGTACATGCCGCCTGCTGCTACGGGCCCTGCGGCAAGAGCCCACCAAGTTCCTGGATTCTGCAACCCACACGCCTCCAAGATGCTCCTCCCTTCCTCCCTCCACCCATTCATTAGGCTGTCATCAGCTTGTCTGTGCCACTGTTGCGGCCTGGCGGTGCCAAAGGCAGGACCGTCAGCGCATGCAACATGCACATTGCACGACCCTCATGTCCTTGCATGACCCACATCACACAACAGTGTCATGTTGCAGCCACCCTCCAAGCAATGTCCAAGCAAAAATCTACCGCCTGCTCTCAGGCATACCCGAAGCGCACACACAACACCTTCGCATGCTGAGTGTGCAACTCCAACTGCCTACACAGCACTGCCCCGCCTTCCAGGCCCTGTCACACCAACCAGGTCATGTCCCTCCTACTCCACACCGGCTCCGTCCAACAGCACGTCATTGGACTCTGTTACCTCCTCAACACAACAGGCCCACACATCACCATCATGGCAGTGACCTGGATGAAAGCATCCTCAGCACACAACTTCTTCATTGCTATCTCAGACGGATACAAGAGCACCCGTAGGGATGGCACTAACAATCCCGGAAGATGAATTGATATCTATTCCCAAGTACGTACTCAGGGTCACAAATCCGGTTTGGCACAAACCCCCTGCAAACCATCAGAGTAACACTCATCTACAGATCTCCAGGCCTACATCCACAATTCCGCAAAGCCATCAACACGTCCATCGTCACGCACGCCCTCACATCCACAGGATACATGTGGCTGTGGGCCAGGAACTTAAGGCTGGATGAGAACAACACCAGCATCCATCATTGGTCCATCCACATTAGCATCCACATCTCCGACGGGCAACACGCTGCCACACACCCCGCTACCAATCCCCCAAAGATGCTTGATGTAAGTCAACACAGACATGCTGTGTGGGACACTGGAGCCAACACCACCGCCACACCCTGCAACCTCACTCACTGGATCAGCAACTGATCCAACAATCTAGCCACGTTGACGGACTTTCCTGTGACGCATGTCAACAATTAAGCCACCTGGGTCAAGGCAGACCTACTGGACTCATACACGTCTAACAGGACTCTTGTGCACAGCTTGCAATACAAATACAAATACACATCAGTGGCCTTACAACCCTGGAAAACGGCACACACAACCATCGCCATATCATCAGCAAGGACAATTGGAGATCCTTCAGATGGGGAGGAGGACAAAAAACAGCACGACATCAAGGAGCTCATCAGTATCGTGAGTGCACTGACATCAGCTCTCCATCCAAAAGACACCCCACCCTTGCAAGGCTGAGCCAATCCCTTGCAACTTCCTACCACTGCAAGCTCATGGACATACACGCAAGCCTTGGCACACAGAGGCAGAATACACTATTATACGCGGGACCAACCACCCTCAGGTTTTGGACTTCCATCATCAGCAGATACAACACCCGGCTCATGTGCAACATCCCCTGGGGATCTCCATCAGGCCCCTTCCCACACAACATCTCAACCACATCATTCCCCATCCTTGTAGCCCCCGTCCAGCACGTCATGTATGTATCTTTGGAGTTAGCCACATTCCATGGTAGATAGAGGCATGCAGTAACCCAGGCCCTTCTTAGACAATGGACGGCAGGAACGCTGGCTCTCAAGGAACCTCAACGTGCTTCCCTAGCCAGCAAATGTCATCAGGAAGACAGTCAACGAGCAACTGGCAACCTTCCTCCACGCAAAGAGCTCCAGGGAACCTGCACAAGACCATCTTCCACAGTAATCACCCCACTGCAACCGTCATCATTGCCATCCAACACCGACAACTTTGCCCTGCTCAACAATGGTGAGGACACCCCCCTTGACCTCTCCACAGCATTATGCACGATGTGGTCACACACTGTCAGCTCACACATCTCCAACACTGGTATCCTGGGGATGGACGAGGATGAAATCACCAAGTGGCTCACCAGCAAGGACATGGGAGTGGGACTCCCGCCTTCAGCATGTAGTACAGTGGCGTCATCTGGCACATGGCCCAGGGCTCATCTCTCAGCATGTCAATCTTCAATGTGTCCATGACCACCCTCTCCACCATCACATGCGCACACAACCTCATCATCAACTCGTATGCCATTGACAGCCAGCTGCTCCTCACCCTCACCAAAGACACAGCCATTGCCAGTTCCAACCTTCAAGAAGGCATGAGGTCCGTTGATGAATGGCTGAACATCATCCACCTGAGGCTGGACTTGTACAGGACTGAGGTAATCATCTGAGGATTGTCCCCTTACAGCTGGGTCAACTCCTTGTGTCCCACCCGCCAGGGCACTGCACTAGCACCCAGTGGCCACGCACACAAGATGGTGTGCATCATGGACTCGTCGCTCACAATTGCCATGCAACTCACCAGCATCTGTACCTCGTGCTGCAACACCCTCCGCATGATGCACATGACCCACAGATAGATCCACTCCAAGGCAAGACAGACCGTCCCCCAGGTCCACGACACCAGCCGTGTCAACTACAGCCCCGCCCTCTACGGAGCAAGTACAACCAAACTCCTGGAAAACTTGTCCACATCCAGGGTGCATCTGCACACCTCAGCTTCAACATTCCGCGCCCCAGCCACATCACCGTCCACCTGAGATAGCTGCAATGGATCGCGGTCTGCTACAGGATGACCTTCAGACTCCTCACCCACACTCAGGAGGCAGTCCACAACCGCAGTCCCCAAACTAACCTTGGACGTCTGTCATCCAAGACCCCGTTGGGCCAACTCCGTGCATCCAACCTTGCCCTGGCCAACATTCTTCACATCCACCGCACTCCAGCATGCAGGACATAGTTCTCCCACCTGGCTACACATACCTGGGACTCCCTCCCCGGGCACCTCCACATGAGCCATGACCTCTACACCTTAATGATGCTCTTCCAAATTGGTCTGTCCGCACAGTATTGCAAGCCCCCCCCTCAGCAGCTTGAGCCCATCACGGGTGAGTATTGTGCTCCATGTCTGTATTGGATGATACATTGTGACCCATGTGTGTCCTGTATCGGACTCAGATCCAAGGGTATGGATGGCTGGAGTTCGTTCAACACTCAGGCATAGTTTGACATTTCCCCACACGTATGTTGTGGACTCATGCAAAATGACTACAACATCTAATTAAAGAAAGTTTGTTTTATTCTCGGTGGGGGGCGTATATTGTGGGTGAAAATAGGTGCTATACAGTGTGGCTAGAATCCAAAGTTCACAGGGGGAGATGGGAACCTTGGCATTTGAAGTCATCAGAGTCCAGAACACAGTGTTTGTCATCATTGGTCAGACTGTGACCAGCAAGTCCATGTGGCAGAGAATGTCAGTGGATGAGGTGCTGTTGTTGCGCATGAAGGCCAGGTGCCAGGCCAGGTGATCTGGGAGATGTGGATGGTCCGCTGCCTCTCACGGTCTTTTCCGTGGACGACCCACCTTCCTCGCGGGACCCTCAGATGCAGGCCTTGACGATGTTTGGGACGCTCCGTCGGACGAATCCTCCTCCTCCTCCCTCCCTGTGGCTGGTGTTGGTCTTCGCCTGGTGGCACAGGGAGGGTTGGCCATGTTGTCGGCGATCCGATGGAGTGAACGGCTTATGTCCGTTTGCACCGCCAGGAGCTCAGCCAGTCTTGCCTCCATCCGTCCTTGGTGTTGTTGTTGACTGGCGTGTTGCTCGGCCTGCTGGTTCTTAATCTCTGTGAGGGTCTCCACTACCTGGCTGATGGCCCTGGTGTCACGCCGGTATGCCTCCATGATGTTGCGTATGTGTGACATACCGGTCCCTTCAGCTGGCTGGTCAGGTTCTCGCCTCTGCCTGCCTCTACTCCCACCACCCCTGCCCACACGAACCTGGCCTGCCGTTGTGGACACATCAGGTCTACGGGACCCCTGAGGGATGGCAGTTGCGGGGTTGTCTGCCTCCTCCTGGGTGCCCGGCGAACCTTGTCCCTCCAGGTCAGACTGACCCAGTTGTTCACTGCGGGCAGGGCTCCTGGGTGTCTCCTGGGATGTGGCAGGAATGGGGGTGGTGGTTGGCACAGATGTACCTGAGGCAGGTGCTGCAGGGGCTTGGACACCAGAGGGTCCAGGTGGGTTGGGGTCATCCGTGGAGTGTTGAGAGGCGTCGCTGCCGGTGGGATCAGGTTCCTCCCGAGCCTGGGACTGTGATTCTTCCCCCTCATTGTTGGGGGGAGATCCCTGACGTTGCCCTGTGTGTGAGAGAGAGACAATGTTAATGCTGTTTCATGCGACATCCATGTTTCATACATATTCAAGTTGGCACAGTTCCTCCAGGTAGTTGTATGTGCCTAGCATTCCCCTCACTGTTCACTTGTGGATGGGTATGTTGCGGGGGACAGATTGATATGTTCTCCTGAGTGTTTGACATGTAGATTTTTGGCTTGGATGCTTCTTTGGCTATGGATTGATCTTGTTGTGTCACATGTCCATTATGAGAGTGGGTAAATCCATTGGCTGCCCCGGGGGTGTGTGCTTGTGTAAGGGGTGTGTGTGACAGGGCCTGCTGGTGGGTGTAGTGTGATTTGGCTGTGAGTCTCCCAGGTGATGTATCTGTCCCCTCGTGGTGCATGCTGTCATGACAGTGAGTGTCAGTTCCTGTCCTAGATATCTGAGCTTGTGGTGTTGGTGTCTGAGTTTACAGTGGTCACAGGAGGGCCTTGTGCTGGCTACAGCAGGGCCAATTGTCAGCTACCTTGTCAGTACTTTGCCAGTCCCTGTGCATTGAGCATGGTGCATGGGTATGCACCTGGGCCATATGGGCTGAGGGCAATGGTGTCTGATTCAGAGTTGAACAATGTCTTTTGTGAGCCCCACCCTCCCAGCATCCCGGACATCCAGTCTTGGGTTTGTGCTTCGTGTAGCCTGGGACATGGCATGGCCTTGCTTTGTGGATGGGGCATACACATGTTAGTGGTATGAGTATTGTTTTTGAGTGTGGTGGTGTCCAGTGAGGGCTTGGGGGTAGTTGCGTGCATTTTGTGTAGTTGGGGTGTGGATGCCATTACCCCCATGTTACTTAAGTTGTTAGTGTACTCACCAGGCTCTGCAACTCCTTCGACTCCGTCTACTCCCACTGGCGGAAGCAGGGCCATCACCTTCTCCTCCCAGGGATGGTAATGTACCGGTCTGTGGGGCCGCCCACCTCCAGTGATGTTGCTCTGGGCGTAGTCCTCGTTCATTTTGCGCTTGACTGCCCTCCGCAGATCGTACCACCTGGCTTGGCATTCATTCCTGGTCCTTCTGATGGGCACAACAGCATTCACCCTATCGACGATCCTCTGCCACAGCTGTGATTTTTCGGCTATGCTGGTCTGTCTGACCAATGTTCCAAAGAGCTGTGGCTCGACTCTGATGACTTCGTTGACAAGGATGTCCAGCTCCTCCCTTGTGAACTTTGGATTCTTGTCTGTGGGCATGGTGTGGGGTGAGGGTGTGGATGGTTGTGGGTGTGTGGGTGTGAATGTGAAGGTGTGTGTGGAAATGTGGAGGGGGTTTGTATGAAGGAGTGTGTGTGAAGGTGTATATGTTAAGGTGTATGGGTGCAGTTGTTGGGGTGTGCTCTGTAGCTGCAGTGAGTCTGTTGCAAAGGCTCATGGTTTGTGTGCGTGGGCCCTTTTTATTGGTCCATTTGTGGGTGGGCCTGAGTTTGATTTTTTGGTGGGTGTTTTATAAGAGGTGGCTGTGAGTTTGGGCCTCTGTTTGCCTGTTTGGATGTGCCAGGTCAGTAATTTTGATGTTTTTCTTACTATAGATGTGTTTTGTGGTGTTGTGCGAGTCGAATTGACCCTCCTTGTGCTGTTTTACAGTGTCCTGGTTCAGTACGAGTCGTTTTCGCGTATGTAAGGTGTGTCCATACGCGATGTTGTTGTACCGTGCTCGCATACACAATGTTGTTGTAAGGTCCGTACATACGTGATGCTGGGGGATGGTTCAGGGGAACGGTGCTTACAAGTATAGGGCTTGGGTACGGTGCGTCCAAGTACGGGGCTGGGGTACGGTGCGTACAAGTACCGGGCTTGGGTACGGTGCTGGGGTACGGTGCGTACAAGTACGGTGCTGGGGTATGGTGCGTACAAGTACGGGGCTTGGGTACGGTGCGTCCAAGTACGGGGCTGGGGTGCGGTGCTGGGGTATGGTGCATACAAGTACGGGGCTGGGGTACGTTGCTGGGGTACGGTGCATACAAGTACGGGGCTTGGGTACGGTGCTGGGGTACGGTGCGTCCCAAGTACGGGGCTTGGGTACGGTGCGTCAAAGTACGGGGCTGGGGTACGGTGCGTACAGGTACGGTGCTGGGGTACGGTGCATCCAAGTACGGGGCTGGGGGATGGTGTGTCCAAGTACGGGGCTGGGGTATGGTGCGGACATGGTGGGGGTACGGTGCTGACGTAGGGGGGATACGGTGCTGACATACGGGGGGACGTGCGGACATACGCGGGGGGCTGTACGACTCATATCCCGGGCACAAGTTTACCCGGGATAAGAGTGGTACAGAGTACGCTCCGTACGGAACGTGTTACATACGCTTGTATATTCGGAAGGGCGGTACGGATCGTACTTGTGCGCTCGGTCTTCAGTTTTTACGATTTGTATGTAAAACTGTCCGGGTACGTCTCGTAGACTTTTCCCGCAGCGATTCGTATGTATTTTTCACGTACGAATCGTACTTCACCGGTGGGACGGGACTTGTACGAATCGTACGTAAAAAAATACGGATACGAGACGTACGGGAATTTATTTTACCCGATCGGAATCGGCACCTAAATGTGTGTCCCATGTAGTGGATTTATGGATTATATTGTGAATAACCTGTACTGCAGCAGCTTATCTGGCTAATACTAAACAAACCAGTCATGAGGAACAGGTGAAAATAGATGCAATGACTGACACACGATTGGTATTTCCTGGACTGAATATAGTAAATTGGCAACTATTCTTTGCAAATTAATTACACCAAGTCCTCAAGGGGAACCGGTCAACTTTCTGTGTAGCAGCAAGCAGTATGTCAATGCATTGAGAATTTTACTAGCCATTGACGTCCAACAAAATGAACTGTTTAAATGCGGTAAATTTATACATCATGCCTTTCGGCGCTAAGGAAGAAATCTACCCGATTGAGTTACATTTTGACTGCAACCAATTAAGTAAGATGGGACGATTATGTGGTAGTGTTTTAGCCAACTGTTAAAAATACCGCTCAGTCTGCATGCAGGGCTGATGAAAATGAATACTACCTATAGGTTTAGAGAATCTTCGACCTGCCACATCGCACAAGTTGCAACCACGGCAGTTTGCATGACATTAGCAGAATCACCGTGTCAAGGGGGTCTCTCAGGAGACATATTGTGCAGAAAGCATGTTGCCTAGAAGTGATGTCTTATGTGACTGAGCGCATTATGATGATGTAGCCTTACAACTAGGCCTCATTTCAAAAGCGATTTACAACTTTAAATTTTTTTCTCTACTATTATACACATGGGGGACTTCTAGCTTTAAGGAGAGTGAAAGGCCTGAACAGTGCGGGGCAAGGGGGAGGTGTGCAGACAGAATATCGAGTTTTTTATATCCACTGGCAGAAATATCGAGTCATAAATATCGTGAGTGAGAAATATCGACAGAAAGAATATCGTGGTCAAGAATATCAACTTAAGGCAAGTAATATAGATTTTAAAAATATCAAAGTGTTTAATATCGTTTGCAAAAACATAGTTGTTAAGAATATCGATTTTTTAATTAATGTTATGTATTTTAGTATATGTTTTAAATGTATGTGATTTTTTTTTGCATCAGAATTGTTTATATTTTGTAATGTATGTTACCTTTTTAGTAGTTATGAAGAAAAAATTATTTGAATTTAGCGTTTTTTTAGTTCCGTAGCGGGTAGGGGGTTTATAGGGGAATAGGGTGGGAAGTAATATATTTACGATCATTTTTTTTTTAGTAATATAGTTAATTATAGGTGTAAAGGGTGGGAAGAAATTATTTTTGTTGCTTAATTATTAATTTGTTAATTAATATTAATTAATTAATTTGTAATTAATTATCATAATTGTGTAATTAATTTCCGGTGTGTGTTTTGGAGTTTATAGGGGCAAAGGGTGGCAAGTAATTTTTTTTATTATTAATGATTTGTTAATTGATATTAATTAACGTAAGTAAAATATAATTATGGTAAATATGTAATTAATTAAAGGTGTGTGTTGCAGTGTTTATAGGGGTAAAGGGCGTGAAGTGATTTTTGTTTATTTAATATATAGTTGTTTATTAATGTTAATTATTTGATATTTATTTGTGCAATTGTTTATTTTTTGATGTGTTGTTTTTACTTTTAAAGGGGTAAGGGGTGGGTATTATATAAATTTGACTTACTTCATAATTAGTTATTTAATAGTAATAGGTTTTAATTTTAAAATAAGTTTGAATTGTTTAATTTATTATTTTACAGTTTAATTTAGGTGTGTATTGTGGGGATTATAGGGTTAAAGTCTGGGTAGTTAATTTCTATTCATATTTTGTTTTAAATTAATATCATTTTTTTTAATTGATAAATAATTATGTTAATTATGGAAGTACATTTTTTTTAAGAAGTTAGAAGCGTGTTGTGATTTGTGTGGTGTTATAGAGTAGGAAATAAAATAAATACATGTATGTTATAATTAATGTTTTTTGATTGTAAATCTTTTCTAGTTTAAAATATATATTTTTTAATTTAGTTTTTATTTTATTTTCTATATCATTTGTAGGTATTTGATTTTGTGATATGTAATAAATTATTATTTTTTAAATATATTTGTTTTCTAATTTTTTAAATATTTAGATATTTTTTAATTATTTAATTTTATAGATATATTTTATATTTAAATATTTATTTTTATTTTATTTTTTAACTGAGTGGAGTGTGAATTGTAAAATTCACCCTCCGCTATCCAACTCTTTCCCTACTGTTGCATTCACGGGAGTGGGAATAGTAATTTTTACCCCTTCGCTATCCAACACTTTCCCTACTGTTGCACTCACTAGAGTGGGAATAGTAATTTTTACTCCTACGCTATCCAATACTTTCCCTACTGTTGCACTCACTGGAGTGAGAATAGTAATGTTTACCCATTCGCTATCCAACACTTTCCCTACTGTTGTACTCATTGGAGTGAGAATAGTAAATTTTACCCCTCTGCTATCCAACACTTTTCCTACTGTTGCAACTGGAGTTGAATAGTAACTTTAATCCCTCCGCTATCCTACACTTACCCTACTGTTGCACTCATTCGAGTTGGAATACTCTTTCGTTATCCAATTTTTACCTCTCCGTTATCCAACACTTTTCCTACTGTTGCACTGACTGCATTGAGAAATTTACGTTTAAATATTTTTTATTGTTTAATGTTTTAATTTATTATAGAATATTTTTTGTCTTATATTTTAAATTATTGATATCTATATTTTTATTTGTATATAATTTTAAACTTTTAAAATAAATAAAAAATGATAGTATATTGTTTTAAAGTAAATATATATATGTATGTATAAATAATTATGGGGGTCATTAGGATGGCGGGCGGATGGTAATGGGACCGCCCGCCTGTCATGTGACCGTCCCGCATCCCTAATCATGATGCGACCGCCACTGCAGCGGTCGCATCTGGCAATTTAACATAGCGGCGGGTGCTGCTGGCTGCAGCACCTGCCACAATGTCAAATGGCTATGTTGTGCATTTTCCTACACAACGTGGCAGGCACCGCACGGTGCCATGCACCTTGTGCATGGAAATTGAGGGGGGTACCATGGGTACCCCCCCAGTGCACAACTGCCCCCCCAGGGGGCCCGTAATGGGCCTTTCGAAGCTAGACTCTGCCAGCCTTTCCATGGCGGTGGAATCGCCATGGAAAGACTGGCTGACGCCAGCATTGTGATCGGGCTGGCGATACCTTTGAGGCACCGCCCCCATATCCATGGCCTTATCCGCTCCGCCAGGCAATCGTTACAATTGCCTGTGACGGAAGAGTAGTGGGCGGGCTTTGCGCCTGCCACGCTTGCAGATCGATTCCCCCGCCATCCTGATCTGGCGGGAGGAAATGGGCATGCAGATGGCAGAGGGACTGCCACCGCCGGGCCGGCGGTAGCAATCCCTCCGCCATTGTAATGAACCCCAAAGTTTGTGTGTTTCTTATTTTTAATTGTTAGTTATATTTTGTTCAAATGTATATTACATTTATTTCATTTTGTTAAAATTAATTTTAACCTCTAATATATTTATTATATATTATTTTAGTTTACACATATATAGATATATAAATCAATATTTTGTAAATCTATATTTTTTACATCGATATTGTTTGGCTGATATTTTTGTACTCACCTGTTTCCGTAAAGGGAGTCGATATTTTTGTAGTCTATGGGGCAGATTTACAAGCCTCTTGCACCACTTTTGCATCACTTTTCCCATGTTTAAAATGACGCAAAAGTGGTGCACAGGGCTTGTAAATAAGCCCCTATATTTTTTCATCGGTATTTTCTACATCAATATTTGTGACATCAATTTTGTGTCAGTGAACCCAAGGGGGAGGGGGGGTCCACCCCAGACAGCACTTTTTTGGGGGGTGGCTGCCGTGGGGCGGCAAACGCAGGAATTGCCAGCATTCCCCTCCGCTCTTACATATGGCCGCAGTGAGGGGAAATGCAGGGACAGCCATAGGCGACCAAAGGTCTAGCTATGCCACTAGGCCTGAAGAAAGTGTGTGATAAATGTCTGCATTCCAGTTTTGAATGACACTGAGCAAAGTTTCCGCTCTTAGCACCCCTAGAGGGCGACCACAGTGATAAAATAAAAAAGCAAGTATTGGCATCAGAAATGCCTCACAATTCAAACACACCTCTGGGATAGCTCAGTGAGTTAAATGCCAGAGAAAAGAATACCATTTATGCTTGTCTCATGTTTACAGCAGGGGTCATCTGAAAAGAGGAAAGAAATGCAGTCAGATGGGCACAAGACTAATTGCTTGGGTAAATGGTTTGCCGAGCGCATTGTTTAATTATGACCTACGGGATAAGTCACAAAACAGCTCCCTTTAAACTGCCCTCCTACTCGCACTCAAAGGGGGAACCTGTTGCATAGCACTAAGACATGCGCTATGAATCGGTGCCACACAAATTAACCGAGTTCGGAACAGCAAATTAAGATCCCCCGCAGTTTCACAAGTCCATTGGTGTTAGTACAGCAAACTGTGAGGGTGGGAAGCTCAGGTCAGAACTTTATACAAGCCCAGGATTTATAAACTATTACAAGCATACCAGTGGTGAGAGGATTAGCAGGAGAGACGGGTTCCACTGTGAAAGAAGAAACAATAAAGGCAAGCTAAAAGAAGCATTGACAAAGCCAGAAAAAAGCACTATAACGCATCCAGCACTGGCCGTGTCATAGTTCTTTTTGTGAGTGGGGGCACTGGGAAAATAAATATGGGAAGACAAACAAGAACAGGGAGAGGGGGGTCTGACAACAAGGACAGTAAGTGGCCAGGTGCAAGCA
Source organism: Triturus cristatus (assembly GCF_964204655.1). Taxonomy (NCBI): domain Eukaryota; kingdom Metazoa; phylum Chordata; class Amphibia; order Caudata; family Salamandridae; genus Triturus; species Triturus cristatus. The sequence continues at coordinate 431,951,923 of NC_140593.1, forward strand.
TTGAGAATAAGGAAACAACACCAACAGGATCAAAACAAAAAAATACCTCAATCCCAGCACGAGCAGAGGAAGGACACATATAAAGAAATCAATCAGCACTTGTGTTGTGTAGTTTCTATAAATCTATATAAGATCTGCGCGTTTAGACAACATAAACTGTGTAATCGGTGTCCAGACTGATTCCAGACACCCCACCGGATATGTTCGCCTGTATACCAGCTAGCTCACGGTGCCACTATGAACTCCTCTTACCAAGGAGCAAATAGTTTTTGGCAACTATCGAACATGAAAACCCTGACCCCTCAGGGATCATGGAAACAGTACAGTACCTTGTGCTCAGTCACTCATGCTCATTTCGTCTCAGAGAAATACACAGAATAGACGATGGGGACATTTTTCAATAAGTATTGATGTAGCGTTGTTTGAGTGTAAAATACGTGTGCTCTAACAATCATATGACAGAAACAGATGTATACTGGTATAAGCACCAACAGAGTAAATAAATGGTAGAATTCTTCCATAATGCTTAAAACAATGGATATATGCTGGAGTATGAATACATGACAGTAACAATGCGTACTCCTATAATGCAAACCCTAACTAGATGTACCTAAGTGTACCTAGCATGTATGTAGGTGTATAGCCAAGAATCCCCCTAGAATAGAGCCAGCCCCATTACCTGTTGTGACAGAATGAAGGACCCCATCTTGATCTCGAGTTGGACACCCCACGAGGGATGTCAGACTACTGCGTGCTGGAGTATCTGCATGCAGGGACCTCAGCATCTTGTGTCAGTGTATCAGCATGGATGTCGTTCTCATCTGTCTGGCTCAGCAAAGCTATAGTGCTTATATACCCAAAAGGTACCCTCAGGGGTTCTACCTTGCTGTGTCATGTCGGCAGAGGATGATGATGGTGATGGCTCATATACACAGGTATTATGCAGAAGATGGTAATCCTGATGTGATTCTGAGAATCCTCATGCATAATAAATTAGGCCAGTTTTCTGGAAAAACCACACAACATTTATGCAGCACATAACTAGGGAAAAGGTCAGGAGTAAAATCCGTTATGTAGCACAATGGCAGGGTAAATGCAAGTACAAGGTTAGGAGACTACCCAGGCCTATATTGGGGTACATTACAAATCATAACACCCAGTCCATGCTCCATCAAAAGGACAAACACATGAATAAAAGGAGGTGAACCCTGGATCTCTGACCAATGACAAGCAAGGAAGTAAAATTGATGTTGGATCCGATGTTGGATCCAACAAATGGTAGGTCATGGGCAGGCTAAAAGCTCCTTTTTCTATATATATATATATATATATATATATATATATATATATATATATATATATATATATATATATATATATATATATATATATATATATATATATATATATATATATATATATATATAGCTATTAAATTTATGACACCACAGATCCTCTCCAGTAAAATACAGGCCTAAGCAGTCTTCAATAGCAGAATAAAAAAAAATACAAATGGAGTCAGGACCTGAGGCAGTAAAGTAGACATGAGCTTTAGTGGAATAGAGAAATATAATTAGACACAGCAGAAATGGAAAGTCACAGACTCGCATTGCTAGAACACATCTCCGAGAAAATATGCAGATAAACAGCCCAGAAGCACAGGATACGTGGGAGGTTAGGCCTTGCAGAGCAGTAGACGTGCAGGGAGAGGAGCATTGCTAGGCCAAAAAGCAGGAGACAAACCAAGGACACTGGTAGTGCAGCGATGGCGTGAAAATTTAACAATAACATGTGCACATGAGTGGCATTCCATATGCGTGTGGGTAGATGTTTTTGGAGAAAGTATCTCTTTTTAAAGATGAAGGTGCCGATCACGATCCGGCAAAAACCGGGTACGAACCGTCGGACGGAGCACAATCTCCGCCCGACGCGTACCCGGTCGTCAATTTTTACAAACAAGGAATTACGATTCGCACGGGTACACCATTACCGTACGAATCGTAAAAAAGCCCGACCGAACAAAAAAACACCTACCAATGCGATCCGGGAAAGCGCCGACCTGACGTCGGGACGCTCGCAGCCAGCCATTCACGACCCAGGAATCACGATTCGCACCGACGTCACCCCGCACGGTGAATATTTTGCGGCAGCCAAAAACTGCCGGGAAATCACGACGACGCGAACAAGGAGGACCAGTACGTGACGAACACACAGGACGACGCCACCAAGGAGGACCCGTACGCGACAGGACGACGCGATCAAGGAGGACCCGTACGCGACAGGACGACGCGATCAAGGAGTACCAGTACGCGACGGACAGACATGGACCCGAACCTACGAGTCATCCCTGCCCTCATAGCAGTACACCTCCTCTACAGGTTACGACGCAGATGCCGCAGAAGGTCAGAATAACTAAGGGAGGGGGGAAAGTGGGGTGGGGTGGGGTGGGGGTGGCACGACCAGGGCAGGCCACAAAACAACCACATAAGTCACACACCACACATGGCCTGGACATACCTGACTCCCATGCCCTGGTCACCACGAGGGGGTGGGGGCGTGTCCTGATAAGCCAGCGACCGCCACAACGGAAGTCCGTCACCACGCGAACCGGCAACACAACCAGACAGGTACGTCCCGTACCCACGCCTGAAGAGCGTGGGTACGATTCGTACCACGCCCACACACACGTCACCCCAACAATGGCGGGACGGATCGTACCCACGTGGCAAAGGCCTGGGTACGGGCCGCACAAGCATCACATAGCGTGGGGACGGATATGTACGGACCCTACCCCCACCCCGTATGCAAGGAGCGTACCCCCCACCCCAACAGTGAAAGTACAACCCGTACCCCCACCCGCGTATGCATGGAGCGTACCCCCACCCCAACAGTGTAAGTACGACCCGTACCCCCACCCGCGTATGCATGGAGCGTACCCCCCATGCCAACAGTGTAAGTACGACTCGAACCCTCACCCGCGGACGTACGGACCATACCCCCACCCCCACCAGTGTAAGTACGACTCCTACCCCCACCCGCGGACTCACGGACCGTACCCCCACCACACCAGTGTAAGTACGACTCGAACCCCCACCCGCGTATGCAAGGAGCGTACCCCCCACCCCAACAGTGTAATTACGACCCGTACCCCCAACCGCGGACTCGCGCACCGTACCCCCACCACACCAGTGTAACTAGACCCGTACCCTCACCTCGAATGCATGGAGCGCACCCACACCGTGTATGTTCCAAGCGTACATATCCAGAAATAGGAGGTGTGTGTGCAGAGTCCACCCAGCAGTGCCCAGAGACAGGAGGGGTGTGTGCAGAGTCCTCCCAGCAGTGCCCTGAGGCAGGAGGGGTGGGTGTGGAGTCCTCCCAGCAGTGCCCTGAGACAGGAGGGGTGGGGCCCTATCACTCACAGCAGTGCCCTGAGACAGGAGGGGTGGGGGCCCATCACCAACAGCAGTGCCCAGAGACAGGAGGGGTGGGGCCCTATCACTCACAGCAGTGCCCTGAGACAGGAGGGGTGGGGGCCCATCACTAACAGCAGTGCCCAGAGACAGGAGGGGTGGGTGCGGAGTCCTCCCAGCAGTGCCCTGAGACAGGAGGGGTGGGGCCCTATCACTCACAGCAGTGCCCTGAGACAGGAGGGGTGGGGGCCCATCACCAACAGCAGTGCCCAGAGACAGGAGGGGTGGGGCCCTATCACTCACAGCAGTGCCCTGAGACAGGAGGGGTGGGGGCCTATCACTAACAGCAGTGCCCAGAGACAGGAGGGGTGGGTGTGGAGTCCTCCCAGCAGTGCCCTGAGACAGGAGGGGTGGGTGTGGAGTCCTCCCAGCAGTGCCCTGAGACAGGAGGGGTGGGTGTGGAGTCCTCCCAGCAGTGCCCTGAGACAGGAGGGGTGGGGCCCTATCACTCCCAGCAGTGCCCTGAGACAGGAGGGGTGGGGGCCCATCACCAACAGCAGTGCCCAGAGACAGGAGGGGTGTAACACATGTGTGTGACGCCGGAATTACCCACATCCATACTGCCTACAAGGGAACATGTCCCCATGAACTCATGTCAACAGACTCCACACACAAGTACAGTGATCACCAAAGATGCCACGATTGTTGCAGGTGGAGACATGGCCATGCATGCATGGCCAAAGTAGAAGGGCTCCGTCACACACACAGCTCATGTAGACACAGCTCTGCGCTAAACATTGTGAACACCCTGCAGGGAAGAAATCTGGGTACACAGAGGAAGGAATACACCCTGGGACAATTGAACCATGCAGTAACTGCTGACATGACCTAAGGAAGTTAGCCAACACCTTGTGATGGCACACAGATCCCAGGGTCGCCCCAATGGGCAGAACACTACTACAAATCCCACACACCCAAAGCCTTAAACACCACCCAAAACAATGTAGCAGCCCCACCAACACCAATACCACCATAGCAGGAGTGTGATAATGAAAACAAAATTAAGCTTTATTCAGCATGAGCACAATGTCCGTGGATCGCAGGCAGTTCAATTTTAACAAAGGCCATAGGGCAGTCAATGATTCCCAGCTGGATGGGGGACACAGTGGGATGTGTGTCCCCTACCTTGCCTGCACAGTCAAATGGCATCGTCTTCCATACTGGTGAGGGCATCAGGGGGGGGGGAAGCAACAGGCACCGCAGGGACATCAGGGCAAAGGGGCGGCGTTGTGGGTGCAGGGATGGAGGACTCAACCACAGGGGGTGTGTCATGGCCAAAGGCGGAGTCCAGGATGGCACTACACACCTTAGCAAGGTCCTCCAGGGAGTCCCCTGCACCCGAAGTGACCTCAGGCCCCAAGGAGGGGGGGGGGTCAGAGGGATGGGTTGCAGCGCCACCGGGGGAGGGTGGAGACAGGGGGGGAGACTCAACCACCCTGACCGAGGACTTCCTTGACCGCTTGCGTGGTGGTGGAACTGTGGGGCTCAGGGACAGAGCCGCCATGAAGGAGTCCTTGGGGGAGATGTGGCCAGGAGGGCTGAGGGGAGGGGATTTGGAGGGAGTGGATTGTGTGGAATGCGGACTCCCACTCTGGCTGCGTGTCACACGTTTGCCCCCCGACCCAGTGGGTGTGCCTATCTCACCCTGTGTGTGCGTGTCAGGAGGAGTGCGGTGGACCTTCCCTGCTGGTGTGGTGCCTGTGTCTGTTGTGGTGGGTGCATGCCGACGTCTGGGTGTACGTGGGACAGGCATGGAAGTGGGAAGTGTGGATGGGGCAGGGGTAGGTGGGGGGAGGTCGCGCTGCAGGAGACCCACTGCTGCAGTCAGTGTGGAGTCTATGGACCTCAGCAAGTTGCGTTGGTCAGCCTGCGAAGAATGAATGCCCTCCAAGAATGCCTCGATGTTGGTGAGGGTTTTCCCGTGGGCATGGAGGACATTAAGGATCGCAGCCTGACCAACCTGCAGTTGCCGCTGGATGTCCACAGACTCAGCATTGGCGGCAGCAGTGGAGACAGGGGCAGGGGGTGCGGTGCCTGGCCGGAAGGAGACATGCGGTGACCGGGCACGCTGGGAAGGGACACGAGCAAGTGGGAGGCGGCTGATGGGAACTGAGGGGGCGGTGCAAGGTGTTGTTCCGCTGTCAGCTGCTGGTGCAGCCACCGCTCACTCGGAGACATCCTCCTCGGACCTGTCAGCTTCGTATTCTGACGTGCCAGTCGACAGGTCCTCGGCAGCACTATCCTCCACCTCTGTCCCACTCGATGTACCAGCCCCGATGTCACGGCTGGCACTGGTGCTCGGTCCCTCCGCCTTGCCTGTGTCCATGTCTCCCTCTGTGTCCCCCGACGATGCTGTGGGCAGGGTGGAGAGACATAAATTAATCAGACAGCTGTACACATCAGTCACATGAGTCCAATCGACATAGGTAACATTGCATAGCCTGAAAAGGAAGATCCCTAACATCTTCAAAACAAGGTACCGATGTAGGGCATGAAACACACAGTTGGTTGAGCCACCATGCCACTGAAATACCATGGAGAGCATGAGACAATAGCTAAAGACAGGAAACGGAGTCTGACATAGCACCCAGGCCCTGGGGACAATCCAGCACTGCATCTGCACCACACAGCATTGGCGAAAATACCGATGACCAGGGACCATATCCATGAACTTGAGACACATGCTGCATCGGTAATGCTGCAAACATGCCCAACATGACTCGGTCACTGCACCTTGCGTGTGTGTCCAGTAACATCACACACTGGCCAGACCCAGCAAGTAGAAATCCGGATTTGACACATAGGCATTGCCCGCCCCAACAAACCCCCACACGAGGCAAATTGTTGAGACACAGGTAGCACCAACATCTCATAGTCTGGGTGATAAACACAGGGGCAGGCAAAAAGCAAGATTGGACGCCAAACAGCCAAGGTGCGCCTGTACAAATAATGAGGTACCAGTGCCCATCCTCAGATGAGTATAACAAGACACACAGGCACTGGCAACTGTGAGTATGAAGAAGGACAATCAGGTCAGGCTGCACAGTGGACACCTGTACATAATAGCACGTCTATATACATGGTGACAGGGGACAATGGCACAGAGCACAACCTACGCTGTAGACAGTGAGAGTGTCCACGTTGATGATGACACATACAACACTGAGGATAAGGTGCCCCAGGGGACAGTAGTGGGCACGCAACTACATGCTACTGAATGGTAATGACTGCTACACACGTCACCATCCCTGCACTATGCGTATCGCACACTCATGCACATCATGTCACAGGCCACTACATAGGACATGCGCGCTGTGAGGCATGACACATGAGAGACCAACTCCCATGTCTGGAGTCAGCATCAGTGCCAACTGACATGGTACCCACATGCAGTGAACTTGACAGTGCACAGCCAAGGTCCCACAACCTGTTACACACCACCCCCAGACATGATGCTACAGTCATTGTTCTCGTGGACAAAGCGCCAGCCTACATTACCTTGTGAAGGAGTGACTACACACAGACCAGGGAACACATTGCAAGGAGGGGAAGGGTGGCAGGGGCGCAGCGCTATACTGGGGCAAACTGGATCTGCACAGCACCTTTAAACCCTGCCAGTGAATTCATGCCACTGTGCCCTTACAAATGCCCGTGACACACAACAAACGCACATGTACCTACCCCCTTCCGGCTGCTGCATCGCCTGTAAGCGCCTCTCCAGGTCTGGAAAGACCACCGGCAGCACACGCCTGTGGAGGTGGCTCAGACGGCGGCGGCTGCGGTTCTTGTGGCTCTCAGGTGAGTCCCCCAGCAGGAGCCGTGCAATCCTCCGCGTCCAGCACCGGATATCCTGCCAGCGTTTCCTCACCTGGGACAGGCTCCGCCTCCGACCATCCACACCCCTCACGGCACTGACGGCGGTCAGCCAGATCTGCTCCTTGGCAGTGGCGCCTACCTGTGAGGAAGAACAAGTGACACCACATCAATACACCAGCCACATGTCACAGAAAGACATATGAGAACAAATTAGCTGGTTACAACAAGGCATGTCATGCAGCCAACGCATTGCACCTTTGTCATAGGGACATCATCCTCTGGTGAGGGAAAAGGCAGTACGTGCAATAGTGGGTACACAGGTGGAATGATGGCAATGTCACAATCAATGATCAAGGCTCACACTGTGCATCACACCCACCCCTCCTGTCTCTGGGCACTGCTGTTAGTGATAGGCACACACCCCTCCTGTCTCAGGGCACTGCTGTGAGGACTCCACACCCACCCCTCCTGTCTCAGGGCACTGCTGGGAGGACTCCACACCCACCCCTCCTGTCTCAGGGCACTGCTGGGAGGACTCCACACCCACCCCTCCTGTCTCAGGGCACTGCTGTGAGGACTCCACACCCACCCCTCCTGTCTCAGGGCACTGCTGGGAGGACTCCACACCCACCCCTCCTGTCTCAGGGCACTGCTGGGAGGACTCCACACCCACCCCTCCTGTCTCAGGGCACTGCTGGGAGGACTCCACACCCACCCCTCCTGTCTCAGGGCACTGCTGTGAGGACTCCACACCCACCCCTCCTGTCTCAGGGCACTGCTGGGAGGACTCCACACCCACCCCTCCTGTCTCAGGGCACTGCTGTGAGGACTCCACACCCACCCCTCCTGTCTCAGGGCACTGCTGGGAGGACTCCACACCCACCACTCCTGTCTCAGGGCACTGCTGGTAGTGATAGGCACACACCCCTCCTGTATCAGGGCACTGCTGGGAGACATCAGGCATCCCCCCCCTGGTACCCCCCCTACAGTACATGGCATGTGTGTCACACCAGGACACAATGCCTGAAGTCACAGTCACAACATAGGGACAGTCTGTGGCAGTGGCCTATGCACTCACCTGATACCCTGGTCGCCCATACAGCATGGAGTACTGTGGGAGGATCACATCCAGCAGAGCCATGTTCTCCTCCAGGGTGAATGGCTGTGTCCTCTCCACAGCCCTTGACATGGTTCCAGGGAATCAGTAGCAGCAGCTTGGTCGACAAATGCAAAGATGTGCAGGCAAGTACTCCCTCATGGGACCTGGCTGCCTTATATGTGCCCTTCTGCCCAGTCTCATGCACAGGAGTACAGAGTGATTGGTCACTCACATTTGCATCCTATGTTTCCACCAATCCCTTCAAACCTAGCAGTCTGTGGGTTCTCTATCGGTTTCATTCTCCTGCATGATGTCAGCCCCACAAACACATTGCAACAAAGTAGAAGAATTCCAACTGACTTCTGCTGTGCACCTTCCAGAACAATTTCGAAATTTGAACTTGGTCTCCATGACAACCAGCATGCATGTAGGCCTTAATACTTGTCCCCTATGTAATTTGGAGAATCACACACAGGTACGGTGCGTTTCGGGGCCCTAGGGCACCCCAAATGCATGGCAACGGCCCGTACATGCATGCCTACGTTCACTATCACTATGGGTCTGCACGCGTATGCGTACCCGTAGTGGTACGGACCGTACACACGCATGTACGCTCACTATCACTATGGGTCTGCACGCGTATGCGTACCCGTAGTGGTACGGACCGTACACACGCATGTACGCTCACTATCACTATGGGTCTGCACGCGTATGCGTACCCGTAGTGGTACGGACCGTACACACGCATGTACGCTCACTATCACTATGGGTCTGCACGCTTATGCGTACACTTAGTGGTACGGACCGTACACTCGCATGTACGCTCACTATCACTACGAGTACGCATACGCGTGCAGACCCATAGTGATAGTGAGCGTACATGCGTGTGTACGGTCCGTACCACTACGGGTACGCATACGCGTGCAGACCCATAGTGATAGTGAGCGTACATGCGTGTGTACGGTCCGTACCACTACGGGTACGCATACGCGTGCAGACCCATAGTGATAGTGAGCGTACATGCGTGTGTACGGTCCGTACCACTACGGGTACGCATACGCGTGCAGACCCATAGTGATAGTGAGCGTACATGCGTGTGTACGGTCCGTACCACTACGGGTACGCATAAGCGTGCAGACCCATAGTGATAGTGAGCGTACATGCGTGTGTACGGCCCTATCACTATGGGTCTGTATGCGTACTCGTAGTGGTACGGACCGTACAAATGCCTGTACGCTCGCCATCACGATGGGTACACATACGGCAGCACTCCCACAGTGATTTGGGAACATACACAGCCCCTCTTAGCCGCATTACGGCGGTTTTTACACATCACTGTGGTGATAGGCGACACACAGGTAGGAATAGGGCGGACATACTTGTCCATGGATGGACATACTTGTCCAGGAATGGACATCAAGGCATCGTCTGTGCATTACTACATGTGTGGGGCACAGGTGTGACAGGCTGTGATGTGGAACATGCCTCCTGAGTGGAGAAGGCACCAGATGTATGATGAGATGTGTACAGGTGTACTGTGTGAGGGTGCAATGTGTGCCAGGCATGCCCTTGACTCCTTTGACATGTGTGCATGTCGGACTGCGCACTTGGGGTGAGCGTCACTGGCATGGCACGGACACCAACACACGGAAGTGTCCCATGATGCCCGGTACAGGGGTTATGACACATGACTTGTCACTACCCACAGTGCACAATGTGACTATGTCATTTATGTGTCCGGGATTTACATCAGGTTGATGTTGTAGCACCCTCAAAAGCTGCAGCCGTTGCAGCAACCAACATGTGTCTGTGTGTAGATTGTCATTGCACACTGTTCCGCACACCATGCCACATGTGTTATCGGATGTGAGGTCCACATGTATGCATGGGACACGGAGTACCGTGACAAGGCCATGTCAGCATCCTCACAAGGAATGTGTGGTGAGTCATGACATGTGCACCTTCATGGCAAGGTGTGTGGGCTGGACTAGTGTAATGTCATGTGACCTGTGGCTCCAGTGTTCCGCTACCAGTCTCTGCAATCGGCATCCCACTTCTGCTGATGTGTGGGTGTATGTCACTCCTGTCTTGCGTCGGGCTGTTCACTTGCACTGGGACACAGCTATTCCCATGGCGTGGCATGGGGAGGTTCTCAATCACCGTGTGTAGCTGGGTCTTGGAAGGAGTGTCACCTTGCATCCATACGTGTCCTGGGCATGTAGCACATACCTGACTCCATATGTAGCATATGTGTATTGACAGATTAACATGTGCTCAGTACATATGAATTGTTGTCGTAGTGCACTCACTCTTCCTTGTCACTTCCTCATTACTGCAGAGCACCGCCTCTTGCCCGGATAATTCCAGACTTGGCTGCCATGCAGGAGAATGACAGCATCCGGCTCTACCGCTTCACCCAACCGTTGATTCTGGAGTTGACGGCGAGACTGACACCACACCTGCAACCGCTGCACAGGTATCCCACGGCACTGACACCCCAGCTGAAGGTAATGGCTGCCCTACATTTCCTTGCCACGGGTACCTTTCAATATACCATAGCTCATGTTGGTGGCATGTCCCAGAGCATGTTCAGCGGTGTGCTGCATGATTTCTTAGAGGCCATGTTGATTCACCTGGATGACTTCATCAAGTTCCCAACCCCTGAACAGATGACAGAGGTCAAGCGTGGTTTCTATGCCCTGGGAGGGATGCCCCATGTCATTGGGTCCATAGATGGGACACATGTAGCTTTGGTACCACCACACGCACGGGAGGTGGCGTACCGAAATCGGAAGCACTACCACTCCATCAATGCCCTTGTGGTGTGTCTGTCCAACATGGTGATTTCACATGTCTGTGCTCGTTTCCCAGGATCAGCACACGATGCCTACATCATGAGGCGTAGCGGGATGCCTGATATGATGATGCAGCTGCGCAACGAACGGGCATGTGTTGTTGGTGGGTACAGTCTGTCTGTCCTGTATTCTGTTTGGCCGAGCAGCACGACCGCTTCGCCAGTTCTAACGATATCCATGTGCTTTCCATGTAGGGGACGCTGGCTATCCCAACATGCCTTGGCTGCTGACACCTCTCCGCAACCCCATCACGCCGGCCCAGCTCCGCTACAACACCGCCCATGGCCGGACAAGGCGAGTGATAGAGAGGACGTTTGGCATGCTGAAGAGCCGATTCCGGTGCCTCCACAAGACCGGCGGCGCACTCCCATATGCCCCGGCGAAGGTTTGCAAGATCTTCATGGTCTGCTGCATGCTGCACAACATGGCAGTTGAAAGAGCTGTGCCACTCATCCTGAATCAACATGACGAGGACCATCCACCCGTGGAGGACGAAGGGCTTGGCAATGGGGCTAGTGATGTGGAGGATGTGGAGCCGCAAGAGGACATCCGGACTCGGCTCATACGCGACTTCTTTGCTTAGTGGTGAGTACCAGTGTCTGAGTGTGCACGCCTTGGTCCCCGTGTGGCATGTGTTGTGATGTGTGTCTCCACCTGCATGTATGGCACGTGAGTCAGAGGTGTGTGTGGGTGTGTCACTGGAGTGATGGTGGCAGTGATGGTAGTATTTCCCCACTCATAATTGTGACCTAGCATGTTGTCATCCATACATGTGTCGAGTCAATGCACATGCAAGTGGCTGTGCTTTTTGTGGCTGACTTCTTGTGTGTCTCTCTTCCCCAGGTACCTGCGCATGCCATCTTCTGGTTGCATTGTTGTGGCACTGCTATTCCTCATGGACATGGCATCGTGGGCTGACTCAGCGTTACAGGCACGGACACGTTTGGAAGTCTCCATGGGGTAAGGGATGCATCTGGGGTGTATTGGGTGTGGCAGTTGTTCACGATGTGTGCACACTGCCCCGGTCGGGGTTTGGTTCCTCTGCAGACATGTGGCATCCCCATGGGACACGACATGCAGCTGGGTACACCTGAATAGATGTGCTGCCTGGTTGTCAGTCATCAGTGATGCGATAGTGGATTGTGATGATGGCATCAATGTGTGTGACACTGCCCTCGGACACATACGGTTAACATTGGCTTGACATGGCGTGGGACTTCCACATCAGCGGATCTATGGTGTATGGCAGGCTCTCCGTGTGCAGCTGTGGGTATTTAGCTGTTAGCCGACGCTTGTGTGCCAGTACCATGGCTATCACGCATTTGTGCTGCAGAAGGGGGGTGCCAGTGTTGGACCCACATGTTACTCCACATGATGTGTTCATGTGTACTTCAAGTTGCCTCTGCAATCCCAAAAACATGACTAATAAAGGTGTCCCTATGCCTCCAAGGTGCCTCTTCTCAGTCAATGCTGGTGTGTTGGCACGGTGCATCCTGCATGTCTGGCATGGTATTCCCTGATTGTGGCTATGTGTCAATGTGTCGAGTGGCAAGATGCAAGCTGTGTGTGTGTGCTGAGACTGTGTATTGGGCATGATGTCCATGACTGTGTGGGTATTGTGACATGTGCCATCCCCATGCATCCAACGTTGTCCATGACCCCATTCTCTGCATCCACCGGACTCAAGCTTGCAGGACATGGTTCTGCCACCTGTCTACACATACCTGGGTGCCCCCCAGGACACTGGCCAGGATCCCTGACCTCTGCGCATGACTGTTGCTGTACTCAATGTGTCTGTCAGCACGGTTGTTCGGCCACCCCCTCAGCTGGTTGTGCCCATCACGGGTGTGTATGGTGCTCCATGTCTGTCTTAATAATGCTACCAGCAGGCATCTACTCTTCATAGTGTGATTTATTATTGGGGGGGGGGGGGGACAAAGTGAGGGGCTTTCCGAGATTAGGGAATCCAAAGTTCAGTAGGGGAGTTGGTGTCCTTGCCATTGGAAATCCTCAGAGTCCATGCCACAGTCTTTGTCAACATTGGTCAGCCAGTGACCAGCAGGGCCATGTGGCAGAAAATGTCTCTTGATGCTGTGATGCTGTTGCTCCAGTGGGCCAGGTGCCAGGCCAGGTGTCCTGGGAGATGGTGATGTAGCAGCCACCCTCACGGTCCTTTCCGTGGACGACCCGGCTTCCTGCGGGGAACCTCAGCAGCAGGCCGTGACGACGTCTGGGATGCTCCGTCGGATGTTTCCTCCTCCTCCTCCTCCTGATCCCTCCCTGTGGGTGGTGATGTTCTCCGCCTTCTGGCACAGGGAGGGTCGGCCATGGTGTCGGCCATCCGACGGAGTGTAGCGTGAATCCCCTGGAACGCCGTCACTTGCTCAGCCTGTCTGTCCTCCATCCTCCGTTGGTGTACCAGTAGACAGGCTATTAGCTCCGCATGTTGCTGGGCCTGCTGGACCTTGATCCCCTCGAGGACGGACACAACCTGGGCCATGCCCGTGGTGTCCTGCCGGTATGAGTCCAGGATGTTACGGACATGGGAAAATACCGGATCCCCAGCCAACTGGTCAGGCTCGCGCCTCCGCCGTCCTCCACTCCCACCACCCCTGCCCACTTGCGCCTGGCCTGCACTTGTGGGCACATCGGGTCTCCGGGACCCCTGAGGTGTGGCATTGGCGTTGTCGCCTGCCTCCTCCTGGGTGCCCGGGACACCGTGTCCCTCCTGGCGAGCCTGGCTGCATTGTGGTGTTGGGGCAGGGATCCTGGGTGTCTCCTGGGATGTGGCAGGAGTGGGGGTGGTGGTTGGCACGGTTGTACCTGACGCAGGTGCTGCAGGTGGTTGGACACCAGAGGGGCCAGGTCGGTCGGGGTCATCCGCAGAGTGGTGAGAGTGGTCGCTGCCGGTGGGATCGGTCTCCTGCAGATCCTGGTCCTGTGAGTGTTCCCCCCCCAGTGTTGGGGGGTGCAGCACGACGTTGACTTGTGTGTGAGAGAGACAATGTTAATTTTGGTCCATGCAACATCCATGTTTCATCCGTTTCAAAGTTGGCACATTTCCTCTTGGAATTAGGATCTGTCTTGCATTCCACTCACAGTGCACTTGTGCATGGGTGTGTCCCTTGGGCACCAATTTGGCCCCTTTAACTATGTGTGGCACAGTCTTACTTGCTGCATCAAGTGTGACTGCAGTCAGCAGTGGAGTGTGCAGGTGTGGCGAGCCATGCATTTGCGCCTTCCTTGTAGCACTGTACATGTGCACATGGAGTGGATCCACACACTTATATGATGCAGGTAGCTGTCCTTGTGCTCGTGTACAGGTTGTGACATGGCCCTGCGTTTTGCCATGATGAAGAGGGGGGGTTCTGGCACTGGCCACCCTTGTCTACATGCACGCAGTCCACCTGCTGACGAGCAGACATTCCCACACACCAAAGGACTGATTTGCTCTCCCTGTGTCTCCCTCCTTCTCTGTCCCCCTCTCCCTCCCTCTCTGTCCCCCTCTCCCTCCCTCTCTGTCCCCCTCTCCCTCCCTCTGTGTGTCAGCCTCCTCCCTCTGTCCGTCTTCCTGTGTCTCCCTCCCTCTCTGTCCCCCTCTCCCTCCCTCTCTGTCCCCCTCTCCCTCCCTCTGTGTGTCAGCCTCCTCCCTCTGTCCGTCTTCCTGTGTCTCCCTCCCTCTCTGTCCCCCTCTCCCTCCCTCTCTGTCCCCCTCTCCCTCCCTCTGTGTCCCCCTCTCCCTCCCTCCGTGTGTCAGCCTCCTCCCTCTGTCCGTCTCCCTCCCTCTCAGTCCCCCTCTCCCTCCCTCTGTGTCCCCCTCTCCCTCCCTCCGTGTGTCAGCCTCCTCCCTCTGTCCGTCTCCCTCCCTCTCAGTCCCCCTCTCCCTCCCTCTGTGTCCCCCTCTCCCTCCCTCCGTGTGTCAGCCTCCTCCCTCTGTCCGTCTCCCTCCTTCTCAGTCCCCCTCTCCCTCCCTCTGTGTCCCCCTCTCCCTCCCTCCGTGTGTCAGCCTCCTCCCTCTGTCCGTCTCCCTCCCTCTCAGTCCTCCTCTCCCTCCCTCTGTGTCCCCCTCTCCCTCCCTCCGTGTGTCACCCTCTGTCACCTTGGCCCAGCTTCCTGGGCACACACTGTTAGCAGATCTTTGAGTGGCCCTTGACCTGTTGATGTGAGTTTGTTTCTGATCTCCAGGCACCCATTTGGTGTGATGTGTGTCTGTGCGCTGCTGCTGTGGTGGTGTGTGCTGCCACTCTTTCACAATGTTGGCTGTTCATTAGCTGCTGTCATGTGCAAAACAGTGCCTTCACCCCCATGTGTTGATGCAAGGCGTCCGCCATTTGCTGGCAAGTCATTCCTGTGTTGGGACACACTGTTTGTCTGGCTGTGACCTAGGCCATATGGGCAGAGGGCATTGTTGTCTGCTTTGGAGTCGCACTATGTGATTTTTGGTGCCCAGCCTCCCGCCATCCGGGTTACCGTGTCATGTGTTGTTGTCTTCTGTGGCCTGTGACTTGACATTGTCCAGCTGGGTGCATGGGGCATGGTGGCAGCAGTGGCATGTGCCTGCTCATGGAGTGTGGTTGAGTCATGCGATGGCTTGTGGTGGTTGCGTGCCTGATAGTAATTTTGGTTGTGGTTGCAGTTCCCCCCATGTGAGGTGCGTTGTTTGTGTACTCACCCGGGTCTCGGAGTCCTTCTAATCCTTCAACTGCCTCCACCGGCAGTATGGCCATCACCCTCTCCTCCCAGGGATGGTACTGTACGGCTCTGCGGGAGGGCCTTCCTCCGGTGGCGTTGGCCTGGTCGTGTTCCTCCTGCCTCTTGGCTCTGACCCTCCTCCGCAGATCGTGCCACCTGTTCTGGCAATACTGCTTGGTCCTCCTGGTGTCCGCAACGGCATTCACAGCATCGACGATGGTCTGCCACATGGCTGTTTTGGCTGCCTGGCTGGTGCTTCTGACCAATGTTCCAAAGATCTGTGGCTTGACTCTGAGGATTTGATCAACAAGGACCTCCAACTCTCGGTGACTGAACTTTGGATTCTTGGTAGTGGGCATGGTGAGGGGTGTGGGTGGGGATGGTGTGGGTGTGGGGGGTGTGTGGATGTTGGGGGGGGGTGGATGGTTGTGTGTGTGTGTGAATGTGATGAGAGGGTGTTTGTGAGGGTGGTCGTGTGAAGGTGTGCAAGTGTAAGGTGTGGTGTAGCTTGTAGTCTGGTTCTGTGGTGTCTGGCAGCAGTGAGTCTGTTGCAAAGGCTCATGGTTTGTGTGTGTGGGCCTTTTTATTGGTCCATGGGTGGGTGTGGCAGTGTTTGAAGTTTGGGTGGGTGTGTTATAAGGAGTGGTGGTGTATTGGGCCTCTGTTTGTTTTTGGCAGTTGCAGGTCAGTGATTGTGTTATTTTAGTGGTTGTTGGCCATGTTTAGTGGCTTTGTGCCTTTCGAATGGTGTATTCTTGTGTTGTTTTGTTTTGTCCTGGTTGTGTACGTGCGTTTTGAGCGTGTGTACGGTGTGTACATGGGCCATTTGGTTGTACGATGATGTCCTTGTGTGTGGCTTTGTACGACTCGTACATGCGGTTGTGATGTTGGGGCATGGGGTGCGCTCCGTACTTAGGAGGTTGTGTTGGGGGTGCGCCAGGAACTACTGGGGTGTACATAGACGGTGGTACGACACGTACAGGGGTGGGGGGGTGTACATTGACGGTGTTACGACACGTACTGGGGTGGGGGTACGACTGGAACGTACTGGGGTGTAGGTACACGGGGCTATGACACGTACTGGGGTGGGGGTGGGGCTCGAACGTACTGGGGTGTACATAGACGGTGGTACGACACGTACAGGGGTGGGGGGTGTACATTGACGGTGGTACGACACGTACTGGGGTGGGGGTACGACTGGAACGTACTGGGGTGTAGGTAGACGGGGCTATGACACGTACTGGGGTGGGGGTACGACTGGAACGTACTGGGGTGTAGGTAGACGGGGCTATGACACGTACTGGGGTGGGGGTACGACTGGAACGTACTGGGGTGTAGGTACACGGGGGGTACAACACGTACTGGGGTGGGGGTACGACTGGAACGTACTGGGGTGTAGGTACACGGGGGGTACGACACGTACTGGGGTGGGGGTATGACTGGAACGTACTGGGGTGTAGGTACACGGGGGGTATGACACGTACTGGGGTGGGGGTGGGGCTCGAACGTACTGGGGTGTACATTGACGGTGGTACGACACGTACTGGGGTGGGGGTACGACTGGAACGTACTGGGGTGTAGGTTCACGGTGGTACGACACGTACTGGGGTGGAGGTACGACTTGAACGTACTGGGGTGTACCTAGACGGGTGGGGGTATACATACACGGGGGGTGCGTGTCGGACGTACGGGGGCTGGGGGGAGTGTTGGGCGCGTATGCGGGCACATGTCTCCATGGTTGCTATAGGAGTTCGGTGCGGACGGTGTTTTTTCCATACGGTTGTACGCTCGGACGCACGGGTTGGATCGTGATTCCTCGGTCGGACTTGGCTTTTCACGTTTGTAAGGTAAATCGTCCGAGGACGTGTCGGACACATTTTCCGACCCGAGGACGTGTGGGGAATGATTCCCAGTGCGGTTCGTATGGACTTTTTACCATGCGAATCGTGATTGCCAGTTCGTACGGCACTTGTACGATTCGTACGGTAATAAGACCCGATACGAGTCGCACGGGGGAATTTTTTACCGGATCGTGATCGGCACCAATGTTGTGATTTGAGCAAATATTTGACTTAATATGCAAATGTCTGACATATTTGCAGTTACAAAGGTATAAAAGAAACTGTCCGCCACATTGTAAGTTGAAGTTCAGATTCCAGTTCCATGTTGCTGACTGACCTTCCGTGCACATTTCATAAACTCTGTACTATATTGCCAACAGAGGTCGTGTCATATTTTCTTTCGTCCGGCAGCAGTAGGCTTTATCCATTTGTTGATGAAACTCTCATTCACAACCTGTTTATGCCCACCATAGCATACAGCATGAGACAACAGGTTAGCCAACTTTACCCATTGGCTGCGTTCCCTTGACTGCATACATCCTGTGCACATTGTTCACATACTCCTAAAATAGTTCTTTTATTTTCAGTGACAAAATTGATTCAAAGTCTGCTTTTTATTTATTTTTTATTTTAATATATTTTAGATTTTTTTTATTTTAACTGAACCATCACACCACCATGGCAAGGCCAGACAGTCCTATTGACTGCCCCAGGACTTGTTTATTATGTCAGAATACAATTACTTGCTTGCTGACTGCATATCAACAATTCTGTAAAAGTAAAATGTGTTTTAGCTTTAACTTTTCTTACGACTCTAGTTTGAACATTACCTTAGATCAGGTCTGAATTAAATATTTTAGTAATTTCTGCTACTGAAAAATGACCCCTCTCATGATTCGTTCAATCACTTGTGAGGGATCATAGGATTTACTGTTACACACACTAATAAAGAAGTACAAGGGCTTTAAGTGAGCCGGGTCCTGCTGGTGCCCAGCGCCGGCATTTCTAAAAAGCAGGTACTGAGACGGGTCCCTAGCGAGCTCTCCATTTTTGCCCTCAGCCTCAGGGTGAACAAAAAAGTCTTAACTCTGCAGCAGTACCACCATTCAATGCCTTCATTGTAACTTCAACAAGACTTGTTTTAGTTCTTTCACAGTCTTGATCCAGCGGCATACCAACAACATATACTCCAATACCGTATACTCACCTGGGCCCATAAACATACACACACAGTTTGGGTAAACCGCTGGAGTCAAAGTTTATGTTTGAAATTCAAGATTAGTTACCTCTTATTCCTAACTAACCTTTCACTGATCAACATTTATTTCCTCTGGTCGATTGAACATTAGTTGAACTAGTTGATGGTGAAATGACATTAAATTAACCTTCTTTATTATAATGAAATGACCACAGACTCTGGAAAGGTTTACATCTTTATCTAAATTAATTGCATGTGAACCACTTCAAAGTACAGTACAGTCACCCTCACTCATAGAAGAGAAAATTCAATTAATCAAATCATCAAACACATACTTCACACTTTGCAATGACTCATGCTCAGAAAGGAGAGGACAGAGAGAAAAGAACATCTGCTAATGCACGGAATTATAGTTACCAAGGAAGGTGTGACGACCAACCCCCTGGCCAAAGGGCTGGTGAGGGTCCCCCGGGATAGATCAGATGACAAAGGCTTCAAGACAGGAATCAGGACAGGATAGATGACCTCTCTAACACCGACTGTCGCGTCGCACCCCTCTCTGACACACTCTTCCTCCTCGCGATTCTAACCGCGATCTTCTTTCTAATCCTAATAATTTAGGACATCAGTCTCAGCATTCGATTCTTTATCAGCATCTCTCACTACTCCGACAGCACCCACGCCACACAGCATCTCAGCATCGACGTCTCTCTCGACAGCATCCAGAGCTCTGCTAATTAACTAACTAAACTAGCTCAGTTATACCTTTCGTCCTTAATGTTCCATCCACTAAAGTTGCAATATCCCAAAAATACTAATTCTGATTGCTCAGGCAAGGGGGGGGGAATCATCACACCATGCTTACATATCACTCTTTTCAGTTAGCCCTTTGTTAACAAACCCATCCCCTTAATTTTTATTCATGCTTTATTTTCCCACCCGCATTCACATTTCATCTGCAACAAATCTGTTTATTTGATCATATAGTCTTATTCATTCAGGTTCTTCCCTGCTGGTTCTCAGGCTCAGGCAGGCTGTGTCCTTGTCCTCTTCTTAACCCACACATCATCCTTCCGGGCTGACTTTCAATTGCCATGCACAAAAACCCATGTGGCTCGACTCACTTTGGGCATACCCAAGAGGCCCAAATGCGCACTAGTGATAAAGTTACTTTAAAAAATAAATGGTTTCACTATATACCACCCATCTCTACTCTAGCCCCCTTTACTTATCAATACGTTCCCCACATTCGCATTAGTAAAATAGCTCGATTTCCTTTCAGTTAAGCAGGTGTCATGCACGCGAGTCTTCAAGACTCCATATTAGTACCTTCTGCTCATGCGTGAGAATTTCCCTCTAAGCGACAGCTCGTCATACTGCGTAGATGCAGTTGACGTATGCGCAGTAAAGATTTCCCTGTTAAAGCGGTTTTTATTAGTTCATTCAAATAGTTATCGTTAGTAAACACATATGCAAGCTTCTCTAACCCTCATTTTTATGTGGTGCGCATTAGTTTGACACAATACGTAATTAATAACATGTTAGGGAGTTAAATGAAAGGATTGCTTCCGAGCAGGTCTCTTTTCTACGAGTCATTGCTCCATCAATCCCCTCTCTGATGGCATTTTGAGCCATCACAAATTACTCATCCCAATCAGATGCCAACTTTAGCATATCTCAGTTTCTTTTCCTCCCTTATCATTCTTAATCTCATCTTTGGTTTTCAAATCTTTCATTCTTTTATACAATTTTCCTTTCATTTCCTCCAGCTGAATTTCTTCATATTTTCTTTTCTTTCCCTTTCCATTCACTTAATATCTTCTTACTTTCCCTTTGTTTCTGCAACATTTACACCATATCATTATTGTTAAATCTATTATTGTTATGCCAACTAATGGGAAAAATATTTGACCTAAAATACCTTTTCCTAAATCAGTAAACCAAGTCCCTATTGAAGAAATACTTACTGTTAGTCTTTCCCATACACTGTCAACCTTCAGTGGTTCCAAATCTTCATGGAGTTTTGTAATATTCTCAATATACCCTCTGATTTCCCTACTTTTATCAGGTATGTAAGTGCAACAATGTTGCACTTTCAGCATTTTACAGACTCCGCCTTCTTTTGCCAATAATATATCAAGCGCAAGTCGATTTGCAAAACCATAGACCTAATCGCAACCATCTCTGTAGTAAACATTAAAGAAACAGCAGTATCAGTCGAGAGACGATCAACTACTGCTGACAATTGACAGATTCTATGTGAATTTAGAATGCATTGTTCCCACACACGTAGTAAACCACAGGAAACACTGGATCAGTTCCCTCTTTTAGTCCCCAACCTCCTAAAATCAGAAAGTTATGTTCACATTCACTGGAACCAATAAATACATTATTATAATCTGTCTTTAATGTATGGAGGCAGGTTTTCCCTTTCTTCACAAAGTCTAGGGATATTGCAGCATGAGTTTTGCCAGCTGCATAAATTCCCTCTTTCTCAACCCATGGAGGTACATGGGTTTTCTGTTCAGCAGCTTTTCTTTGGAAATCCTGTCTCCTTTCTTCAACTAAATTTAAACACTTTCTCTTCTTCACGTAATGTACATGTTAGGTTATTTTCGTGTGCATTTCCATTCACTTAATATCTTCTTACTTTCCCTTTGTTTCTGCAACATTTACACCATATCATTATTGTTAAATCTATTATTGTTATGCCAACTAATGGAAAAAATATTTGACCTAAAATACCTTTTCCTAAATCAGTAAACCAAGTCCCTATTGAAGAAATACTTACTGTTAGTCTTTCCCATACACTGTCAACCTCCAGTGGTTCCAAATCTTCATGGAGTTTTGTAATATTCTTAATATACCCTCTGATTTCCCTACTTTTATCAGGTATGTATATCAATTGACTTCATTGTTAGGAAAAATTCACCCATAAACTGTGCGTCTGGACTACTAAACACTGGATTCATATTCTTTCGAATAGGAATTTCTGAAAATACTACATCTAAGTTTGAGTAATAATTTTGAAGTTTTCCTGTTCTATAGAATAGACTTATTAGTACACTACATGAAAAACCATATGTTAAAGGTAAATGATGGTATGTAACTCCCTCTGACACTGAAGCTGATAATTTCATACAAACGTCACAATCACTAATCTCCATTGTATGTACATACTGAAATAATAACTTTGTGAAGGCATTTAAAGACGTGTCATTATCTGAAACTGTGTGACGTAAATCTGTCTCATTTGCTGCTTCTAATTCGACTCTATCTCCTTTCAATGGTAGCTGTTCTTTTATTAGTATCTGTATCGTTCTTTTTGTCTATTATCATCAGATAAGGAACTGCTACTGTTAGAAATAGCCATACTGTGACCACTAATAAAATGCTACATATGCAACCTCGTTTTTAGCCATTTTAGTTTAAGAAGATTCCTCTTCTTTGCTTTGTTCGCTTACAAATTCAAACTCTGTTTGCTTCTTCCTGAGCGTGTTCTTCTACACCTATCAGATCCTCACTACTTTCCTGTCTTTCTAATCTGGTTCTGCGTCTTGTTTGAATAACAACCTCAGGTATGTCAACCACTGGTATCCAGCCTTCCTGACTTGTGCTAGTTATTCCTCATCTATTGTTTCAGAATATATTACTCTAGATTGTTTGCCTTCACAACCTTCAGCTGTTTCAACTGGTTCGCTCAGTTGTGGTTCTCCTTCAGTAGGATCTGGTACCTTTTTGGTATGACTGGCATGAATCCACTTGGGTAACCCTGCACACTTCACTGCTGTTGTAGTGACCAGTATGTCTTGATGTGGTTCATCCCACCTGGGTGCTAGGCATGGCTTTCTGGCGTGTTTCTTCACAACCACCCAATCTCCAGGATTCAAATCATGTGCCTGTGCTGGCTGCCTGGCAACTGCGTCTTCTCCAACCTGGTGAGAGACAGAACGCACTAGGTCAGCCAACCCATTGCGATAGTCCAATATCAGATCATCAGTTATATTTAGCAGTTTATGTCCAGGAATAAATGCTTGTCTCATTGCCCTTCCCATGAGTATCTCATGGGGACTCAATCCTGTTTTACTGTCAGGAATACTTCGGAGTCCCATTAACACAAGAGGCAATGCATCTGGTCAATTCAGCGATGTGGATGCACACACTTTACTTAGCCTTGATTTGATTGTGCCATTTAATTGCTCAACCACACCAGAAGCCTCTGGGCGGTATGCACAGTGCAGTTTTTATTCAATTTTGAATGCTTCACAGATTAATCGAATTATTTCATTATTAATATGAGGTCCTCTATCTGATTCCAAAGTGACTAGGAAACCAAAACAAGGAATCAACTCCCTCAACAGTAACTTAGCAACTGTAAGACTGTCGTTTCTCCTAGTGGGGTATGCCTCCACCCATCGTGAAAACAAACACACTATGACAAGGATGTACTTTATTCCATTGCATGGTGGTAACTCTATGAAATCAAGCTGTAATCTTGTGAATGGTCCTTCTGCTTTTCCAATTTTCCCCCAACTGACCACTGTCTTCCTGCCTGGGTTCTGCTATTGACAAATTAAGCATCTCTGGCAAAGATTCTCTGTGACTACCCTAAACCTTGGGTTGTACCAATTTTGTCTAAATAGTCTGATCATGGCATCCCTACCTACATGTGTGTCTCCATGATACATTCTTGCCATTTGAGAAAGTAGTGTACACCCATACATCATCCCCTGTCCTTCTTTCACAACCTGATCTTATCCAGTTTCCTTTTTCGCTTACCTCAACTTCATCCTGCAATTGTCTCACCTCCCCCCATGTTTCTAAAGCTGAGAATAACACAAGTTGGCGGCTGATTTAATTTGTTTCAATATTTCTGTTCAAAGCCATATTATTTTTCGCACAATATTGAGCAATCTGGTCAGCGTATCTGTTACCTGCCGCCACATAGTCATTTCCTGACTGGTGAGCAGCACACTTGACCACTGCTATTTCTTTTGGCAATTGTATTGCTTCCAACAATTCTTTCACATTTTTACCATTTCTGATAGGGGACCCTGAGGAAGACAGAAATCCCCTTTGCATCCATATCTGGCCAAAGTCATGCACAACCCCGAAACCATATTGACTGTCCGTAAACATGGTTATTCTCCAATTTTTCCCAATTTTGCATGCCTTTGTTAAGGCCACCAATTCGGCTACTTGTGCAGACTTGACTCCCGGTAAGCAGGATGCTTCAACAACTCCAGACATTTTGCATACTGCATATGCTGCACTACGTCCTTCTTCCTCTGTTCTCATGCAAGAGCCATCTACAAATAGTTCATGATCTGGCTGTTTCAGAGGCTCTTCCTTTATATCAGGACGGGGCTTGGTACACATTTCAGTCACATCCAAGCAATCACTTCTCCACAACGTGAGTCTGGCAATAATGTGGCAGGATTCACCATTGTACATCTAATTACTGTCACATTTTCTGCTCCAAGAATCACTCTTTTATACTTAGTCATCCGACTAGGGGTAAGATGCTGTGTTCGAGTTCTTGTTAAAAGAATCTCAACTGAATGTGGGACATAAATGTTAACTGATGTCCCATCACGATTGACTCACTTTGCTCCAGACTCATACAAGTAGCAGCTACTGCTTTTAAGCAGCCAGGTAAAGCTGAAGCTACAGGATCCAAGGTAGCTGAAAAATATGCTACTGAACGTCGGCTTAATCCATGCCTCTGGGTCAAGACTGAAACTCTCTCTCTCGCAACAGAACAATGGTAATTCTTTCGAATAATCAGGCATACCTAAAGCAGGGGCCTCACACAAACAATTTCACAATTTCTCAAATACTTCCACACATTCATCGTTTCAGACAATTGGATCCTTCGTTCTTTTTCGTGTCATCTGAATCAATGGCTTTGCTAGCAGGGAAAACCCAACAATCCACTGCCGATCGAACCCAACCACTCCTAGAAACATTCTTATTTCCCTTTGCGTCTGCGGTAACTGCATTTGCTTAATTATCTTAATTCTTTCAGGGGTCACCTTTTTCACTCACCTTTATATTTTGTGGCCTAAATATCTAACTTCTGTTCGACAAAATTGCAATTTTTCTGGAGACACCTTGTGTCCTCCGTCAGCCAAATGATTTAGTAATGCAATTAAATCAGTAACACAGTCTTCTTGTGATTTTGATGCCACTAGTACATCATCAATGTATTGTACCAGGATGGATTTTCTGGGCATAACTAACTTCTCTAGACACTTTTTCAGTATTTGATTAAAAATTGAGAGGGACTTTCTGTATATCCTTGAGGAACTCAGCACCATGCCAAGATAGGATCTTTGAACTTAAAGGCAAAAAGATACTGGCTTTCTGGATGTAACGGAATAGAGAAAAAGGCTTGGCATATATCAATTACTGTAAACCAGCCTGCATTCCAGGATATCTCATAAATAATCACTGATGGATTTGGCACTACGGGACAACAAGGCACTACAATTTTATTGATCTTTCTCAAATCCTGTACTATCCTGTATTTTCCGCTAGGCTTTTTAAGTCCCATTATAGGCGAATTACAAGGACTACTCATTATTTCCTTTAAAATGCATTGTCTAATCATTCGGTCAATTTCTGAAGCAACTTCTGCTTTCACCTCTGGACTCATATTGTATTGTCGGGTGTTGGGATAAAGTGCACCCTCTTTCACTGTCACCTTCACTGGATCTACGTTTGACATTAATCCAATTTCTTTTCTTGGAAAATCCCATACTTCTGGGTTCACTGTTCTGGCAAATCATTAACTGTCATCAAAGAATACATTTCATCTACTTCCATGCCTTGTTTAGCTAGCATAATTTTATATACAATATCTTCATCTGGCGTTTGAAAAGCAACACCGTCCAGTGTGCAGTAGATTGTGCAATTCATTTTACACAACAGATCCTTTCATAATAGATTTACTGGACTAGAATCACAAACTACGAATCTATGCATGTCTTTAAAATTTGCGATGTGCTCTTCCATTGGTTCTGTAATTGGGGTTCTAATTTGTTGATTCGAAAGTGGATTGAATCCAACTTGGACTGAATCTCCCGAGAGGGGTAGGTTTGGGATGTCTGCTGTTCTCACAGTAGAACGGGTAGCACCAGTATCCAATAGAAAAGTGATATCATTGCCTTCCACTTTCCCATCAACAAATGGACCTGACTGATCTACCGGTAAGGATGCGCCAAGTACGCACTCCTCTTCCTCCCCCCTCAGGCACCGTCATTGCAAGTAACTAATTTCATCATCATTATTCTGTAAAAGATATTGTGAAACCACAAATTTTTTCTTACCACTTCCTCCTTGAAATCCGGAGTCCACACTGTACTTTGGCTGGTTCACAAAATTTGGCATATGAGCTGGTGGCACCTGACACTGCGGGTTAACTACCTGCTGCGGCTGATTCATAAGCACTTCATTCTACGTCTATGGATTTAAATTTAGGTTTGGCCCATTACTATTCTGAATACTCTTACACTCGTTCTTCCAATGTCCAAGCTTTCCGCACGCATGACAAGGAAACTTCTTCTTTGCATCCTCTCTATTCATTCGTCCTCTTAATTTACCACCACTCG
Source organism: Triturus cristatus (assembly GCF_964204655.1). Lineage (NCBI taxonomy): Eukaryota > Metazoa > Chordata > Amphibia > Caudata > Salamandridae > Triturus > Triturus cristatus. The sequence goes on from NC_140593.1 coordinate 431,978,510, forward strand.
CCTCATGATCACTCCGATTCTGTTCTTTCATCTGACTATCAGTTTCACCATTCAACTTAATTTCCTGTTGTTCTGCCAATTTCACTTGTGCCCACATCAGTTTCTCTTTTAGCTTTCCATGCCTCGCCTCAATATCGTTCCCACAATATTTTGCGTATTTCAAAATATCATCCATCGGGTTTCCTTGACAGCACAACATGTGCTGCTGAATCATCTGACTAATCTCTGGTTTCAGACCATACACAAACCGATACACAAAATGGCCCGTATCTTTATCTCCAATGTGCTCAAAGCCACTATACTGCTTAAATACATGCAGCAGTCTCTCATAATACGCATGTACAGACTCATTCGGTTCTTGAGTTCATCTATATATCTTTACCCAATCTGTTTCTTTTGGTGGAATTTTCCCTTTCAGAAAGGTAATCACTTGATGATATTTCTTCATCACTTCATCTGAGGGTGCCCCTGTTTTTGGGTCCCTCGGATATTCCTTGCTTGGCCAATCAACTGTAATTTTACACTCCGTCCATAAATCAGTAGGTACCACTATGTCAAACAGACCATCCAAATCCTTTAGCAAAAGCTTCGAAACCTTCACAAATCTTTCAACTTGTTTATACCATTCAACTGGTTTCTCTCTTAATCTGAGGAAATCGGTCGTAAATGACAAAATATCCTGTCAGCTCCAGGGAACATGAACATATCCACCACCGGGTATCTCTCGCAAGGGAACAATATTTCTACCTTTTTTTGATTCTTTTAACAAGTATGCACAGGACGCTTCCTTCGCCTGTGCTTCCTCCTTCTTTCTTGTCCACCTCGTCCACCACTTGTCAATGTCTTCCCACTTTTACAAAATATTCATCAACTCCTTTAAGTGTAGTTTCTTACCGGACACATTCATATTTTCTAAATCTTTATCCATAAACTCCACTCGATATGGTTTCTGTAACACTTTCGATCTCCCTATATCTATTCCCATCTCTGAAACAAGTTCTGTCAATTTCTCATGAAACAATTTCACATTTCTGGTTATACTCCTACATATGAACAACAACTCTTCCTCATTGTAATGGTTTAATCTTTCTATTCCCACATTTCCCAGCTATCATTTCTTGCAATTCTACTTTCAGTTTGTAGATATCGAAAATCTTTGAGGGTGAGCTTTGTTTTTCTATTCCCTGTGCCCATCTCTCCAAATCTTCTGGAGTTACCGTTGTTGAACTTCTGGTTCCTGAGGGTACCACAGACCTTTTCTCTTTTGAACTACTGGGTGTAACTCTTTTTGGGGATTTACTTACCGATTCTCTTATCGGTAGATCCATTAATGAAATGACTGAGTCACACTCACTGGCTTGATCATCAGATATTACTACCTCCTTTCTGGGATTATTCAAAGGAGTTGTTACAGCTTGGGGTTTTGGGCAATTTATTTTATCTCCATATAATGGAATAACAGGACCTATAGTCACTCGTACTGTCAATGCTTCAGAGTTTAAATTCAATTGGCCTATTTTCTGTATTACTTCTTCTCTGTTTCTACTTATTGCTTCCCTTTCTTTGTCTTGAAGCACCCTATTGACTGATGTATCATGTAAAATTTGTGGAATTAAGGGCGTTGCCATTATTGGTGCACTTGGGATGACTCTACTGGGTCCTTCTTGGTACGGTGGAGGGTTTTTAGATAAAATGTCCTCCAATAATTCATCCTCTGACTCACCATATCCTGTCACTTTCATATGTTTTGTTTTCTCCTTACACTTGCCCCCTGACTGTTCCTCAGCCATTAACACTGGATATAAACCTTCTGATACCATTGCTCTTCTCCATTGCTTCATCTGACCTTTACGCGACTCACGTAAATATCGAAGAAAAGGTCCCATATATCTCCCACTCCTGTTTCTCTCTCGTTCAAATGATTCAGTCTCCCATTCTTCTAAAGCCTCATACTGTGTTAACCTAGATCTTGGATCCAAGTCACTCATCCTCATCCTCCAATTCTGAAGAATTCTCCTATTAAACATACCATTTTCAGGGAAAGCTAAAACACCATCACCTTTCGTATATTCTATCCAATTATCCATCCATACACAAGTATAATATCCTCTTTCCATCATCATAAATGAAGCAGGCATTTTTGGTGGTGGAAGAGGAATTCCCTCTCTAGTCAACACAGGTTTATCTTTCTTAATGAAATTCTTAATTTTCTTTGTAAATTACATTTTTCTCCTTTCTCCATACATTCTAGATACTCGATGTAAGAAACAATAATTTGCAAACCCTCAAGCTTATGCAATTTTGACTGTACAATGATTAACGGATGCTCTTTTGGTCTAAGAATTAGGGACAGAACGCACTAGTGTTGCTGATAGTTATCTTGTCCATCTTGTGTCTTTATTTACGTTTTGTGCTTTCATTTTGAAGTTATTAGTTGATACTTTAAAAAAATGTATTTAATTGTTTTTACAGCCCTGAAGAAGTCCTTTTACGGACAAAACGCATTGGCTGGGCTGATGCATGTATTAATTCTTCTAATTGTGAAAATAAAAGCAACATAACTGAATTCAAGAACTGTCAAGACTCCCGTCTACATATGTTTCATTAATACCATAATTTAAAAGATTATATTGTACTTGACATTTGAGTTGCTTTAGATATTAGTGTGCTCCTTGATACTATCTTTGCTATTAGAAGAGAAATTAGTTTTCTCTGAAATTTGACAGCTCAGTAGTGGGGTCAAGTCAAGTGTGATCACCTTTGTGCTATATCAGATTTGGAGGACTTATTTACTGGTGCAGCCCATATAGCCCACACTCCTGTTCCGTTACCTTTTGTACTAACTTTCTTTGCACTTGTTTTGAACAATATTTAGGGCCAGATTTATCAAGGTTTTGTGTCTCCCTTGCGCCTCGCAAAGGGGGTGCGAGGGTGACACAAAACCTAAGTGAGATTTATCAAACCACGAAGGGCCACCTTATGTGGCCCTACATTGCTTGATAACTCTGGAGTAACGTAAGGCATCGCAAATTGCTACCTTGAGTTACTCTGCCATTCCATGGGTGTTCCAATGCATACACCAATGGTTTTTGGTGCATTCCCATATTTACTATTAGTGGTAGACCTGGGAATGTGTCACAAGGAGAAATATCTCTATTTCTCCTCGTTTTTAGATCGAGCCTGGGCAGCGCCTGCGCTGCTCTGCAAGGAATGCTGTATTAGAGTATGGAAATGAAGCCCCACCCACTCTCCGCGCCTATTTTTAATTGGCTTTTGTCATTGTCCTTCATAAATGCTGGCTTCTGATTCGTTAATAGGCTTGTTAGTCCCTCCTTAGCACCGCCTTGTCTTCATTTGTAACCTCCCATGAGGCCTGGCCGTTTTACTTCTGTTGTTACACGGTATGTTTATTTTAGTCTGTAAGCACTATTTTCTTTAATGACTTTTTGTTCCTGCAGGCACTACTTGTAGCGTGCCATGCACATTTTCACTTTCAAAGCAGCCCAGGACAATCGCGGCTGCTGCTTTTTCCATCCGCTTCTCTTTTTTATAATAGTTTCTTGCAAATCGACAAGTTTAGTAGCTAGTGTATTAACAGTCTATTGCATCAATTTGCGCTTTCTCACTTGTTCTACCTATACACCATTGCAGCGAGAATGAGGTCGGTTGACAAGGGGCTCATTTTCTGTGACCCAGCACGAAAACACAGAACTAAAGTGTGGCACAAGAAAAAGCAGGAGCAGCTAAAAACTTTTAAGTTATAAAGACAATTTATAGTAATTTATAGTAAAACCGAGCAACACTGGGCAGTAATATATTAATTTCATGCATTTTAATAACCATTTTTAGACGTAAGAGTGCACAGTTTTAGTGTAGAATCCTGAAATTATGTTCAAAATGTTTCCGTTAGAAAAGGAATTGCGGAAAACGAATTATACTGTCAATGCAGAGTCTGCTAACGCTGCCGCATGGTTTTTTTCTTCACTCTTTATTGACTTTTTATTTTTGGTGTTTCCAAGCACCCCAACCCATGCTTGCACATTAATAGAGGCCACACCTCTTTCTTTAGATGAGCCGCATCTAAAGAAAGGGGCGCAGCCACCATTAAAATAAAAGCGCTGTTTGGGGAACTTTTACCGAAAAAGCATTTGTTTTTCAAACAAATGCTTTTTCGGTAAAAGCGCCCCATACCACACTTTCACTTTAATGGCGGCCGCGCCACTTTCTTTAGATGTGGCTCGTCTAAACAAAGGGGCATGAACTCTAATAACGTGCAAGCGTGGCATGGGGCGCTTGGAAGCAAAAAGATGTTTTCAATGCAATAGGTCTCATATTTGCGAGAATTTAAGCTATCGCCATTTACAATGCCAATAGCTTAAACTCTTGTAAATGTGAGACCGTTTGCATTGCAAAGGCTTGTTTCCGCTTTCTATGGGTGCTGCATTCTGTGGCACACGTAGAAAGAGGAAAATGCTTCTCAGGATTGTTTTTGTGCAGGATGGAGTCCCTTTCTGTAGAAAAACAATCCTGCTAACAATGTAGGCAGACTTGCACCATTTTACAAGAGTGCCTGGGTTGGCGCTAGGCAGCCGAAAAGTGTGCCAGAGCAAGGAAACAACAGGAATGCGCCATATTAAAGTAAAAAACAGCGCATTCCTGCTCTTTACTTTTCACTCAGCAAGGTGGCTTGCTGTGTAAAAGTATGATAAATATGCCCCTTAGTATTTTTTCCTGTGGTTTTCAGCTTCTTGTATTATTCATTTGTTGACTTGTGGTTACAATTCTAGTAATGAAATTGTGCTATATCCACCATCCCTCCAGTAACTTTTTTAGTTATAACTTTAGGGACTGATTTGTCAAACGCTCCCCAACTATTACAATAATAGAGTGAATTTTTCCTGTTAGAGCCCTGTTGCAATAAATACAACTATACACAGGGGCACATTATTCAATGAGTTGTATTGCCCTTGCGCCACGCAAGAGGTGGGCAAGGGCAACGCATTGCTAAAGAAAGATTTATCAAGCCACGCAAGGCCACCTTGCGTGACCCTGAGTGGCTTGAGAAATCTGGAGTAACGCCACGCCGAGCAAATCGCTGTCTTGTATTACTCTGCCCCAGAGAGGTGTTCAATGGGTGGAGTCTGCGTTCCCACGCATCCACCCATGGATTTTGCTGCATTCCCAGATTTACCAACACTGGTAAACCTGGGAATGCATCAAAATGCTATGGCTCTCGATGGGAGTTGTAAAGAAGAGAAATATCTTTATTTCCCCTCGTTGTTTCCTCTTAGAAAGAGAAAAATGACTCTGATGATTGTTTATGTGCAGGAAGGTGCCCCTTCCTGCAAAAAAACAATCCTCCCTACAATGCAGGCACCATTGCACCATGGCACAATAGTGCCTGCATTTGCCTAGGCAGCCAAAAGGGCACCAGCACAAAGAAAGGACAGGAAAGTGCTGTATAATGCTAAAAAGGTGCATTCCTGCCCTTTCCTTTTCACATAGTGCAGTACAGCATGGTGGCTTGCTGCTCTGCGTGAAAGTTTGATAAATATGCCCCAAAGTTTCCAGTATGGAATATAGGCTTTCCCCTCAGATATGTTAGATTTATAAACAGTATTTGCCCTCCACTTGTGGCTGGAGAACCTCAACGGTATATTTCACGGAAGGCAGGAACACACACCTCTTCACAGGACTGTTTCCAAAATTATTTGACCATGGGCAGCTCAATATATATAGGCTATCCAGGCATGTTATAAGATTTTGTAGGGTCCTTCACAGGACAAGGGCCCGTTTAAAACTGTAAAACCTACATTGGCAAAGACCACACATCTGGGATGGCAGCCAGCTTTTTGGTTTGTCAACAATTGTTTTGTTTGGTCGTCGTTTCTTTAAAAAACAAATGGCTGAAACTCTAAATATGTTTGGGTCTCGGAAAGCAGACGTTTACATAGCACTCCTTGGCACTGAAGAGAATTCCGTTCTGTGTGAATGTTCTCCTTGTGAAAGTCCAGAATGGCTAAGTCACAATGAAGATAGCCATTTGCGGAAGTGGGTTGACCCATTGCTCCATATCATATGCTGGAGTGGGTGGGAGCAAAACGTGAATGACACAGTAAAAGACCAGCAGATGAAAAGGGCTTTCTGAAAGCCCCTATAAATATCTGATACATATAATTCAGTCTTGGCTAATGTCAGCCTATAATCAAGCAGAATGGATCACTTGTACCTGTTACCAGGGTTCAGGTGGTTCTTTCAGTCATTCGGTAAAAAACCCTCACGTAAAGCAGGTCAAGGGGCGGTATATCTTGGTTCTCCGCCTTAATTTAAGTACGTGACAGCATCATCATAGGGTTTCTGTCATGCTTCCTCCACCCGGAGGGAACCACTGGATATTGCAGTAGTGATCAGAAATGAAAATAAAATGTGAATGGTGCTTGTGTAGAGTGAAAAATTGTTAAAAAAGAGGGTTCCTCATGTTGCCTAGACCCTATTTTATTTAATCTGGAGCATGGGAAGAGAATAAAAACGATGGTGTGCAAAGATGGGCATATAATGAGTCCACTGCACTGTTAGTCCAAGTCATCGGTCGACATGTTTCAGCCCCTTGGATGCCCCGAAGGGTCGGGGGGCTTTCGTCAGGACCTAGAATAGAGTGTTATGTGTGGTGGAGATGGAAATTTTCCAAAACCAAAATTGGAGTTCAAGTTTTATTTTGCTGAACTTCAGGTAGGGTAGTACCTAAAGGGGAGAGGGGAAAGAGAAAGAAAGAATACACATACATCCTGATAAAATTAAGAGGAAATAGGTGGTTTTATGATGAAATAAGTGTTGTTCAATTTGAACAGTTCATGAAAAAGCAAATAAGAAAATGGCAATTCTTTAGATACAGCATTCATGTACAGTCTCTTATGTGCAAGTCGTGTTCGAACACGCGGCGGGCTGATCTGTGATATAATAGGTTTGAGTTGTATAAAATTCAAGGACATAGGGGCATATGTATCAAGCCCTTTTCCCGTTGGCAAACGGGCTGATTCTCAGAATCGGCCCGTTTGCGAACAGGAAAAGGCCTTTTGGGATGTATCATCCCAAAAGGGCATCGCAAATTAGAGAAGCGCAAATTTGCGATTCTCTATTTTGCGATTGCATTTAAGGAATTGCAAATTGCGATTCCTTAAATGCGATGTAACAAGCACCCAAGTTGTGCGATTTCTCCTTAAGAAATCGCTAATTACCACCAACTTCATGTTGGTGGTAATTTGCGATTTCTTTAAAAGATGCACTTTTTGGCATTTTTTAAAGTGCCATGTGGCGCACTTACATGCCCTTAGGGCATGTATGTGCGCCACATGCACACACATGCTCATTTCAGGGGTACATCAGGGTGTCCTTATGACACCCTTGCACCCTTGAAATTATTCTCAATTTGCGATTCTCTAATTGCGAATCGCTAATTGAGAATGTCTTCCCATTCATTCATATGGACCTCCTGGCCCATAGAATTGAATGGGAAGGTATTCCTTAATTGCGACTCGCAATTTGCTAATCGCAATTAAGGAATGCCAAAGAATCGCTAACAATTTGCGCATTTTTACTTACATCTCGTTTGCGATTCCCAAATAACGATTGTCAAAAAATCGCTATTTGAGAATCGCAAATAGAGAATTTGATACATATGCCCCATAGTTGTGAACAATCTCGGTAAGCAAGTACAGTCATGGCAAATCTTCAGATGGTCGATATTTTAAGTTTACTGTCGTAAGTGCTAAACGGTTTAACAGGGTTGTGCAAATGGCGTCTAGTGTGCTATTAGTAGAGTATGTATATTCTGAAGGTGATGGACAGAGTCGTTGTTGTCCTTGAGGAGTCATTGGGTAGAGAAGGTACACCGTTTTAGGAAACACGTGTTCTCAATTAGATGCGTGTGTTGGAAAGAGCGTGTCCTGGGTCGGTAGTGGCGATGAGTTATGGAAATATAGCGTGCCGAAATTGTTGCATCTAGTAGCAGGAGACTTTAATTGCGTGCTGTTAAAAAAGTTGTGTAGGGAGTAAAATGACATACAAACTGACATGGTGACATTAATAAACATACTCAGAACGTAAAGATAACATATTGGTTGGGGGCATGTGATTAAGAGACACTAAACGAGGACGTGTGGTTAAAACATATACAAGCTGCGCTGGTGTTAAAGCGAGCGGTAAAGCAAGACGCGTAGCTTCGAAATCCTAAATTCAAGGCTTCGACAGGGGACGTAGGTGCAAAATTACTGCTACTAGAAAGAGAGGGGGGGAAGGGAAAGAGACGGGGACAGTGTTTAAACAGTTGTCAGTTGTAACATTACGTGTCTCCTGTGACTCTCCGGACGGCTTGTTCCTCCCACCGAGATTCTGCAGTGTACACAACTTGTGCTGGCGCTGCCTTCCTGTTCCCGAGTGAACCCGGGATCTAGGAGGCTGAACTTTAACCCAAAGGTGTATGTATAGAAGAAAGACTAAGACATGTCCGAAGCGGGATCTCAAGCTCCGTGCAGTGGTCAAGAAAAGAGACTTGGAGGTGAATTAGCAGTCTGGAAAATTAAAAGGAATATTGTATTTGAAGATTTAAATTACATTGGTAGGAGTGGTAGTTAGTAGGGAATATTGCTATTAAACCTTATAGTATAAAGGTGACAATTAACAAATGTGGCATGTGCACTTCGTGAATGCAAGGAGGAAATTGTATGATTTCACGCTAGTATGTAGCGATTGCGCTGTTAGTGGCTATGACAATTATCGCTACTTGCTCTTCTCATGATTAGGGGATAAACTGTGAAACTATATAGGGGCAGTTGGATATGAGTGGCAGCACTAGAACCTGGGAAGGAAAGGGAGGAGATGCAAATGTATATATCTGGTGTGGAGAGAGTGCCCGATTCCAGATTGTAATGGTTGGGCTATACAGCATAAAGGTAACAGTTAGAAACTCTGACATGTGTTCTAGGTAGAAGGTAAAGGTAGGGCAGTTGGTCATGTAATATCGAGTGTTGTTATTATCACTTGAATTCTTACAAAACGCTGAGCCAAGGAATATCATCGTTTAGCCCTATGAAATTCGTCTTCAGACGATGCACCCATCTTTGCTCTTTTTCAAAGAGAATCTTCTCTGCATTAGATGGTTTTGTGGTGAGGGTTTCTAGGATGATCCATTTGAGGTCATTGAGAGTATGTGGGTGTTCGATGTATTGACTACTCATTTTGGTAGTTCCTCGTTTACACTTGACATCGCTCCTGTGTTCGCAAATTCTTTGTTTGACTTTACGACAAGTTATGCCAAAATATTTGAGCTTACAGGGACAGGTAATCATATAAATTGTGTGTGTCGTGTTGCAATTTGTATGTTGCCTCATGGTCCAGGTTAATTTCGGTGTCAGCTCTATGGATTTGGTGACTTCTGTCAGATTGCACACAGAGCAATGTCCGCACGGGAAGTGACCGGTCACTGGTGGCATGGCCCATAGGGTATTCGTTGTAGGGCTTGTTTTAGGTTCTAGAGGTCACGTATGGACCAACATGTCTTTGTAGTTTCTTGGGTTTTGGCCAATCCACGGAGCCTGATGTCAGTATACGCCAATTTATATTGATGATTTTCTTGACTGCATTGCTAGCTATGCTATATGTTGTAACACAGGTCAGCTTGTCCGGTGTGGGAGTCTTCGGTGTTGTGTCTAGAAGACTCTCTCTTGGTTGATTTCTTGCTCTCTTTTGACATTTGTTCAAAGTTTTGATTGGATAGTCGCGTTTTGAAAGTTTAGTGCAGAGATCTTGGGCCTGTATTTTGTACTCTTTGAGTTCGCTACAGTTCCTTTTGAGGCGGAGAAATTGGCTGTATGGCAAGTTCTCTCTGAGGGGACATGGGCGAAAACTATTATACGAAAGAAGACTATTCTTGGCAGTAGGTTTGAAAAAGGTTTTTGTCTTGATGAGATTATTAACCACATAGATGTTCAGATCTAGGAAGTCTAGTAGTTCCTTATTCTCATTGTAGGTGAACTTGAGGCATTGATCTTGCATATTGATCCAGCCGTGGAAGTCTCGTAGGCTTTCTTCTGAACCTTCCCAGAACATGATGACATCATCTATGTATTTTTCCAAAAACGAATTTTGGAAAAGAAGGGGTTCCTGTTGTATTGTATGAAAGTACTCTCAAAATTACTCATATAAAGACCCACCCCACTAGGGACAAATGTACTTCCCATGGAAGTACCATGGCATTGTTGGTAAAGTATGCCATTGTATTCGAAATAGTTTTCTGTGAGGGCCAGTCTGCAACATTCCAACACAAAATGTCTTGGTGTCTGGTATGACCAATTTTGGTCAAACAGTAATTTTTCTAAGGTGTTCAATGTTTCTTGCTGCGGTAAACTGGTATAAAGACTTTCCACGTCTAGTCCTACCAGCAGCATGGATTCACTTGTAAAGGTCTGATCTTCCAAAAGGTTAAGAAGGTCGCGAGTGTCTTTCAAGTAAGTTGGTGTTCGTTGTACCATTGGTCTAAGGTATTGATCGGCACTCTGGTTCGAGGACTGACCCTATCCCTGATACGATAGGGCACCCCGGTGGTGGTTTTCTGGACTTGTGTACCTTTGGGAGAGAGTAAAAATAAGGTATCCGTGGAGAGTTTGTTCGTAAAAAGTCGGCCTCATTCTTTGAAATCCATCTGTTGGTCTCTGCTTCCTCTACCATTAGACTGATGGTTCTCTGTAGTCTTGATGTTGGGTCTGTTTTGATGACTTTGTAGAATTTCTTGTCAGATAGTAACTCAAGGCATTGTTCATTGTAGCCCTCTTTTTTTAGTATCACTATCCCGCCGCCCTTGTCCGCGGGTTTGAAGATAAGGTCCTTGTGTAATCTGAGTTCATCCAAGGCTTTCTTCTCTACAGAGGTGGTGTTCATGAAGTGTTTTTTGACTTGGTTATCGATTTTGTTGATTTCTTTCATGATTGCTTGCTCAAAAATCTAGATCTCTATTGGGATCTGGTGATTCATGGGACAGAAGGTTGACTTTGGTCTTAATGTAGTGTCACCTATAGTGGGATTCTCTTCTTTATTTTCAAAGAAGGCTTTAAGTTTCAGTTTTCTACAGAATTCAGCGACCTCACACTGTATTTTGAAAACATCCAATGGTGGAGTGGGCACATAACCTAGCCCTTTATTGAGAACATTGTCTTGTTCTTTTGTAAGAGTAATGTCTGAAAGGTTGAATATTAGCGAGTCGTGCTGGTACTTGGTTTCTCTTTGGACATGTCGGACATGCTTCTGGTTAGTACTTGTCTCTCTTGGTCTGTCCATGTTACGCCCCTTCTTCTCCATCTTTGGTTGGCCCGGCCTCTCCCTAAAAAAGGCGACTGTTGCATGTAAGGTCCCATGTAAGGTCCTAGTTGTGGTGGTACTGTGGAGTACGGATTGATCCATCCTTGATAGTTCGGCGTGAAGGGTTGAAAAAGGAGATGCGGTTGTTCTCCAAAATGTGGGTTTCGCCAAGTGTTAGGTCTTCGACGTTGTTGGCGTCTGTTGGAGCCTCTGTATCTACGTTGTTGTATGGTATCATCATCGCTCCAGTCTGAATTGTCAGAGGAATTTCCACTGGAATCATTGTCAGTCTGAGAGTCCGGTGCTTTATAATCATCCTTGCTATACGGGTGCTTTTTCTCTGTAGAGAAATGTTTCAGATCTTTGCCCAGTTTCTGAATTTTGTTTTGTGTCAGGTATTCTTTGGTCTCATTCATTTCGCGATTGATCTCCTCCAATCTCTTCTTATACACCATGATATATACCATGTTTTTGAGTTTTGCTTCGCTCAGTTGTATCTTAATTGTGAGTGCTTCTGTTAGACTAGTTGCGGTCTTTATTATCAAAACAAGGTAGTCTCTGGTGCATTTCCACGAAATGGCTGACCAATCTTTCCTAAAGGCTAGGTCTTGGAGAAAGATTCGTGGGGCATTGTGTACCCAAAGACCTTGCAATGCTGTGACGTCGTGGTGAACACTAGAGCGCTACACCACAGAAATGGCACCAGTACTTAACTCTGTTTGAGGCTGATGCCAACCTCAAGTGCTTCTGTAAAACAGCACGGAGCCCGATTTAGAGTGCAGAGTGCATTAGGCAGGAAGCCATAGGCCTTCTTTAGCGGAAGTACAGCCCCATCTCTACCTAACTGCATTGAGAGCTGTGTGAAGAAAGAGCATCTATTTTGCCTAAAGCAGCCCTCTTTTCCATGGGCGAGGCCACTTCATTGTGAAACAAGCATTGCCAAAGCCAATACATCTCGCCGATACTACAGCTATTGATTTTGGTAAAGTATTTTAACCATGCTGTACACCAGTGTGGCTGCTGTTCAGGGTGAATAAAAGTTAGTGACATGGATTTGGGCGGGGTCGGGTAGACTAGAGTTGTGTATATCTTGGTGGAGTGGAATGGGTTAGATTGGGTTGGGGTGGATTGGGGTGGACTTCAATCAATCAACCAACCAATCATAGCATTTGTACAGCACACTACTTACCCGTGAGAGTCTCAAGGCGCTGGGAGGAGGGGGGAAGGGGGAAAGCTGCTGCTGCTCGAAAAGCAAGGTCTTGAGGAGTCTTCTGAAGGTCAGCAGGTCTTGGGTCGGCCGTAGGTGGATGGGGAGGGTGTTCCAGGTCTTGGCGGCGAGGTGGGAGAATGATCTGGCACCGGAGGTCGCTCTTCGGATGCGCGGGACTGTGGTGAGGGCGAGGTCGGTGGAGCGGTGCTGGCGGGTGGGGGTGTAGAAGCTGAGTCGTCTGTTGAGGTACGCTGGTCCGGTGTTGTGGAGTGCTTTGTGTGTGTGGGTGAGGAGCTTGAAGGTTATCCTCTTGTTGACGGGGAGCCAGTGCAGGTCTCTCAGGTGGGGTGTGATGTGGCTGCAGCGGGGGATGTCGAGGATCAGGCGTGCAGAGGCGTTCTGGATGCGTTGAAGTAGTTTCAGGAGTTTGGCCGAGGCTTCTGCAAAGAGGGCGTTTCTGTAGTCCAACCTGCTGCTGACGAGGGCCTGGGTGACCCTTCTTCTCGTTTCGGTGGGGATCCACTTGTAGATCTTGCGGAGCATGTGGAGGGTGTTGAAGCAGGAGTAAGAGACGATGTTGACCTGCTTAGTCATGGAGAGGGTGGAGTCGAGGATGATCCCAAGGTTGCGTGCATGGTCGGTGGGTGTTGGCGCTGTTCCCAGTGCAGTCGGCCACCAGGAGTCGTCCCATGCCGAGGGTGTGGATCCGAGGATGAGGACCTCCGTCTTGTCTGAGTTCAGCTTCAGTCGGCTGTTCCTCATCCATTCGGCGACGGCCTTCATTCCTTCCTGGAGGTTGGTTTTGGCGGTGTGGTGGTCCTTGGTGAGGGAGAGGATCAGCTGGGTGACTTGAGTGAAATGGTGTAGACTGGAGTGGTGTGGGATAGATTGGGGTAGATCAGAGTCGGATAGATAGGAGTGGGGTAGATTGGGGTGGAGTGAAATGGGGTATATTGCTGTAGAGTGGAGTGGGATAGATTGGGGAAGAGTGGAGTGGGGTGGATTGGGGTAGATTGGAACAAAGTGGAGTGGGGTAGATTGGAGAGGAGTGTGGTAGATTGGATTGGTGTGGGGTGGAGTAGGGTGGACTGAAGTGGGGTAGAGTCGAGTGGAGGAAATTGGAGTAAGGTAGATTGGGTAGATTAAAGTACAGTACATTGGAATGGAGTGAGGTAGATTGGAGTAGTCGGTTAGATTGGAGTGGAGTGGGGTGGGGTAGATTGGAGTGGAATAGATTGGAGTGCGGTAGCTTGGAGTGGGGTAGATTGGAGTGGAGTCAGGTCAAGTAGAGTTGGGTAAGAGTGATGTGGGGTAGTTTAGGATGGGGTGGGGTAGATTGGAGTGAGGTGGAGTGGATTTGATTGGACTGGAGTGGGGGAGATATGAGTGGAGTGTGGTAGATTTGAGTGGAGTGTAGTAGATTGGGTGGGTTGGAGTGGTGTAACTAGGGGTGGAGTGGGGTAAATTAGGGTAGAGTGAGGTAAATTGGAATGGAATGGAGTTGGAAAGATTGGAGTGGAGACTGGAGTTGAGTGGAGTAGATAGGGGAAGCGTGGAATGGATTGGGGTAGATTGGGGTGGAGTAGGGTAGATTGGAATGGGAGGGGGATTAGATTGGTGTAGGGTAGATTAGAGTGGAGTAGATTGGATTGGAGTAGTGCAAATTGTAGAGGGGTAGATTGGGTGGATTAGAGTAGGGTAGATTGGAATGTAGGAGGTAGATTGGAGCGGGGTAGGTTGGGGTGGATTGGAGTGCGGTACAGTGCTGCGGGTAGAGTGGGGTGGGGTAGATTGGGGTTTGGTTGGGTAGATTGGAGTGGGATTGAGTGGGGTAAATTGAAGTGGGGTAGATTGGGGTAGAATGGAGTGGGTTAGATTGGAGTGAAATGAAGTGGATTTGGGTTAAATGAGTTGGACTGGAGTGAAGTGGGGTAGATTTGAGTGGAGTGTGGTAGACTTGAATGAGGGAGATGGAGTGAAGTGAAGTGGGGTGAAATAGAGTGTGGTAGACTGGAGTGGAAGTGAGTATAGGGGGATAGCTTGGGTGGATTGAGGTGCGAGTAGATTGGAGTGGAGAGGTGTAGATTGTGGTCAATTAGAGTGGAGAGTGGAGTGGGTAGATTGGAGTAGAGTGGGATGGATTGGAGTGGAGTAGAGAGGAGTGTGGTAGATTGGAATGGAATTGGATAGATTGGATTGGAGTGCAGATTAGAGAGGAGAGGGGAAGATTGGAGTACAGTGGGGTAGATTGTGGTGGACTGCAGTATAGTAGACTGAGGTAGTGGTTAGAGGTTAGAGTGGAGTAGAGTAGAGTAGAGTAGAGTAGAGTGGAGTGGAGTAGGATAGATTGTAGTACAGTGGAAATTAGATTGGAGTGGGGTAAATTGGAATGAATGGGGTAGATTGGAGTGGAGGGGGGTGGAGTGGGGTAGATTGGAGTGGAGTCAGATAGAGTGGAGTGAAGTGGGGTAGATTGGAGTGGGATAGATTGGAATGGGGTAGAGTGGAGCGGAGTGGGATAGATTTGAGTGGAGTGCAGTAGATTGGAGTAGCGTGGAGTGGGGTATATTGGAGTGGGGTGGGGTTGTTCGGGGTGAATTGAGTGGGATGGGGTAGAGTAGATTGGATTGGATTGGATTGGAGTGGAGTAGAGTGAAGTGGGGTAGATTGGATCGTAGTGGAATTGATTGGGTAGATTGGAGTTTAATGGGAATGGGTTAGATTAGGGCAGAGTGGAATGGGACCATGATTTGTTTTAGAAAACAGCTAACAACCTGGCCCTTCTCCTCCCCCTTGCTAATATTTGTCTCATTTTCAGTCTTTTACTTTGGTGATTCTTGCAGTTCTGCCACTAGAGCCAAGACGCCCTTTGGGCAATCATTGCGCTTTATAAATCAAATCTTATCTAATCTAGTGGTGTGGAGTAGATTGGGGTAGAGTGAAGTGGAGTGTGGTAGATTGGGGGTAGATTAAAGTGAAGTCAGGTAGATTGGAGTGGGGTGGGGTAGACTGGAGTGGGGTAGATTGGATTGGGGTAGATTGGGTGAGATTGGAATGGAGTGGAGTGGGGTACATTGTAGTGAATTTGAGTGGGGTAGATTGAAGTGAAGTGTATAGGGGTAGATTGGACTGGAGTGGGATAAGTGGTGTGGTGTGGAGGGGCATAGATTAGAGAGGCATAGAGTGGAGTGGGGTGGAGTGGCGTGGAAGTGAGTGGTGTATCGTGTCATAAAATGTCTTAAGAGTGGAGGGGCATAGAGTTGAAAGTTTGCTCTCATCATGAGAGCTCATTTGTGAAACTCACCTGTTTGTCAACACTATGATTTACACCACTATGATTTACATGATGGACCAAGTAAAGGCGCAAGTCATCAGAGGAGCTCTTTAAATGTACTTATTTATTTATAGAGAGTTTTATTAAAGGTGAACATGACCAGTGGGTATCGGAGTGCTGTGCATAAATACAACCCAATCATCATTGTGTGATGGCGTTTACAGAGAGCATAAGAAAATAAGCATGCATATTAGATGTATAAAGGTAAATAAAGTATAAGTTCATCAGTGGTAGTGGTCTGCCTAATAGGTCAGCAAAAGACTCCTATACTCAGTTGTCCATTTCAAGTATTTTTTCTTTAGCGGTTTGCAACAAAAGATTAGGCAAGATTAGATATTGTCACCATTTAGGCAGGGGCAGCCCCTCCACTAGGGCAGAGGAGCGTCGATCCACTGCTTTCTCGCAGTGCGAGAAAGCCAAAACGTAAAATGGTAATAACTTTTGTAAATTACCATTTTATGTTTCTTTCCACATTACGGGCGGGCGGAGCTGCCTGGGCAGGAGTGGTTTGCCCACTCCTGGGTACGTATGACTGGTTTGGTTGGCCCTCCGGGCCGCCCAAACCAGTCATGCGCACTCTGCACTTCTCCATGCAGGCTGCATTGCAGCCTACATGGAGAACATGCCATCCCTTACAGCCCCTGGCTAGGTAGCGTCCCGACCAATCACAACGCTTCAGCATTGTGATTGACTTAGGGGAGGAGAGGGAGGCTGCCTGCTTCCTGTTCCAGGAGCAGTGAAGACGCGGGACACGGGCCCAGGTAGGATTTAAATTGTTACATTGTTCTTTATTATTGAGCCCCGCCTCCCTGCATGACCCCTTGCCATCCCTGCGACATAAGCTGACTTTTGTTCTTAAAGGTGGATTTGGAGGGGTTTGTTTGTATTTCTGATGTGAGGATGTTCCAGATATTATGGGCATTTCCTGAGAATGAGTACTCCCAGGGATTTTCCTTTTAGAATCTTAGTAACTACTAGTAAGGATTCAGAGCTACCTAAGTAGTGCTGCCTTCCTGATTTGGCGAGTTTGTGGGCAAGGTATTTTGGAGTGCCGTTGTGTAAGACTTTGTGAGAGATGCATTTCGGTTTGAGCATGTATATTGCTTATACTGGGAGCCGATTTAGCCTGGTGAGTGTGGTGTAATCAAAGCGTTTTTTTACAGAGACAAGCCTTACTCCTGCATTTAGAGTGGTCTTCATGGGCGCAAGATGGTTCATTGGGGGTACCTGTGCAGATCAAATTCCCATAGTCTAGTCTGGTTTTGACAAGTGCCTGCACAATGTTTATGAGATCATGTTCGGGAAATTCTTAGGAATCTTAAATGATTCATAGCTCTTTTGGTTGATGCGTTTGTTTGTGCTATCATATTAAGAGTCTTGTGGAGAATTATTCCTAGTGATTTGGCGTTTCAGTAATTTTGTGGCTGCAGTTTAAAGAGTCTAGGTGTGCTATTCAGTTGTGTTTCGGTGCTGGTTTGCCTTGTAGTGAGATTAGGAGGAATTCAGATTTGTAAGGGTTGAGTTTCAAGTGGTTCTTTACTAGCCATCATTGTACATTCTTTAGGGTATAGTTAAAGTAACACACATCATGGAGTGGGAATAATTTGATATAAAGTCGAGTGTTATAAGTGGTTAACTAGGTTAGCTTCTTGGAAAAGGGTGGCTAGGGGTTCCAAATAAAGATTGAAAAGGGTTGGAGCTAGGATGGACTCTTGTGGAATTTCTTGGTTGATGGGGGTTGGATTAGACCTGATGTCTTTCAATTTGATTAGTTGAGAGCGGTTGCTGAGGAACGAGGTAAATCATTTTAGAACTGTAACTCTGATCTCCATGTGTGCTTTCAGGGTGCTTGTTAGCATGTCATGCTGATGATAGGTTAAGCAGGAGGAGGAGGAGGCATGTATCACCTTTGTCCAGCAATCTATATACATTGTCATTGGTATTAAGGAAGTGAGTAGAGTAGTTGTCAGGTTTCTTCTCAATATTCTTTGTTAGTCTTAGTTGTCTTCCCTCCTCATGGAGCTCCTTGTTAAACCAGAATGAGGATGTGATGTTTCTCTGTAGCTTGAGTGTCAGGGGAGTTACTTTGTTGAGTATTTCATTCATAGAATTGTTGTAATGTGTAGTTAATTCCTCCACTGTTGTGGGATTTATGGAAGGGTGAAGATAAGGGGTGATTCTGGCTGCTAGGTCATCAGGGTCAATTTGTTTAATATTTCCTTTCAAGCATTTCAGTAATTTTCTCTGACCCTTAGGTTTTGGAATTTCCTGGTTGATGTGGAAAAGGATGATATGGTGGCCTGGCCAGTCTATAGGGAGCATGGGTCTATACCTGTACTTTTTCTTGAGTGATTATTAGGTCTAGTGTTGCCCCTTTCACGTGTGGTTCTTTGTATTGTTGTATGAGGTTGTTTGATTGCAGGAAGAGTTTTAGTTGGCATTAGAGGTTTGTTGTGCTCATTCCAGCATAGGTTGGAATTTCAAAGGAGTATGCAGTTGATGGAAAGGAGAGATTGTTGTGTGATGAGTTCAATTAGTTGCTCTAATAAGAGATGGTTATCCTCTGGTGGGTGGTAGATATATGAACGTTTGTTGAGTTCTTGGTGTTTGAGGCAAGATTGACTCCTTGATGTTGGATGGTGAGCTTTCTTCTGTTTGGAAGATGATTGTAAGTTTGTTTTTGTGTATGACCGCTATTCCGCCTCCTGTCCTGCTTTCTCCATCTGATTGCTTTATAGAGAAATTAGGTAGAAATGAAATATCAATTAGAGAGGAGGTGTTATTTTGCCAAGTTTCTGTGAGGAATACAAAATCTATTTCTTGTTTAATTCCTATGATACCATTCTCTCCTGCCTTGGCTTTGCCAAAACGTTTTCTTGAAGACAGAGCTGCCTCAGCCTCAAGGCAATTCTCATATCCTGCACTCTGAATGATGCAGCAGGTGCGATAGGTGGGATGAAAAGACAGCCATCTATTTTTGACAGCTATCCTGTTACTTCCCACCTCTAAATCAGACCTTCAAGTTCTTCCACCCCGGTTTCCGTTTGAGTGGAGGGGCCGGGGGAAAGGAGAAGATGCTTGGGGATTCTACTTCCTGGAAGACAGTATTAGAGCCATATGGCAGCACGGACGCGCAGCGGCTAATCGGGCTGAGCCAGGTATCAGACTGCTTTTTGAAACTGTTTTTAGATTTGTTTTTAATCTGTGACCTGTGTTCCTAATCCATTTTAAAGCTTACTGCACTTACTTGCACGTTGCATGTTGATCCGCTCTCCCTACGGTCCCCGTTCCACCGCAGTTTCCATTTGAGTGGAGTGACCGGGGTAAAGGCTGCGGTGCTTGGGGGTCTACTTCTGGGTTGACACTATTAGAGCCGCATGCCAGCTCGGACGCGCTGCTGTTACGCCAAAGGCATGCCAAAGGCAAGCCCGTCTGCACCCATACGTGCCTGACCGGGGCCAGGGGCCAGAACTCCTGCCCCCCCACATCAGGTAAAATTGTGTACACACCCTCCCAAATTATAGGGCTAAGGGACTTGGGTAAAGACAATTGCCTCCACTCTATGCACCTAGCTAAAGGTGATTTTTCATGCGCCCACTGCCCATTTAGGCTCTGCCCGGCTCTAGAAATGCATCAAGATGTACATGTCCCTCACATGTAGAAAATGTTCTCTCTGAACTGTAGGTCTCTGTCTAAACACTCTGCTGAACTACACCTATTTTTAGCAGATGAACAACTAGATGTATTATTTTTAACAGAAATCTGGCTTCACAAGGACTCTGCAGCTGATGTGGTTCAAACTCTTCCTCATGGATATAATATCCAGTGCAAAGATCGTGAGAGGAAGAAAGGGGGGGCATTGCAATCATCTTTAAAGACTCCTTTAAATGTCGGATTGAGCCCAATCCTGTTTCCGACTGTGAAATCCTATTCTTTTCCATCTCACTCTCCACAACGCTTACTTTCTCAGGAATCTATATATATCGACCTCTGGGGATGGGTGGACAATTTTTCAACTCTCTTCCTGAAGTGGCGGCCTCATTGGCAAGCTCATCCACAAACGTCACACTTTTAGGAGATTTTAATTTGCACTTTGATGACGTAAGCAAAATAGATGCCTTGGAACTTACCCAAGTCTTATCAGCAATTCAATTAACACAAAAAGTCATAGGCCCCACCCACGTTAAAGGCCATACCTTGGCTCCCGTGTTTATCAATAACAATGAGCTGTCGGTGAGGACACCCATCCCCCTGCCTTGGTCGGATCACTTACTGATCCCTATTTTCTTAAAATCCCCGACTCAGCATAATCCCACAGAACCTAGCACCAGGAAAGTCTGCCCTTGGCCTAAACTCTCCATTGAGTCTTGGTCTACTCTGCTCAGTAACTCAAAACCTACTTTAGACTTCAGTCCTGGTATATCATCTGACAAACTCACTCACTGGTTAGTGTCTTCACTGGACACAGTCATTCCTGCTAAAGCTAGCCACTGTAGGATAAGAGAGACAATTTCTCCATGGTACTCACCCAAGCTTAGGCTGCTTAAACGGGTCTGTAAACGAATGCAGAGGAAATGGAGGAAGAACTATAGCGAGACCAGTAAAATGAAATACATAGAGTCCATAAAATTCTATCAAGCTGAAATTAAAAAAGCTCAGTGAAGCATTCCTGTTAAATGACATAAGGACACAGGAAGGCTGTTTCATTTTAGGTTTGTTCCATAGAGATCCCATCTATGCAGAAGCAGGCATCAACAGCAACTGAACAAGTTTACTTCTAAATCTCTTCACATATAATTCGGTGACATCACAGATGACACCGCTAACATTCCTAACCTGACATCTAATAACAACATAAGGCAGAGTAGATGAATGTCAATGTACTGACGTACTACACACCTCCCTTCTTTACACAAAGAAATGCAATAAAATCATATGTACATAAACCAAAAAGGTAAGAGAAATTGTTTATACATAATCAGAAAGATAAGATGGTTTTCTACTAATTCTGGATGAAGAACGATTTTTATCACTTCCAGTTTCCCTTTGATAGATACAATCTTCACTTTTATCATGACTATTATTTACTCTTCCTTTTACTACCACTACTCTATTCAAGTTCCAAATTCTATGATCTTGTGTCTTCATAGCATTCTTAAATACCTTAGTGACTCTTATAGGTTTCATGAACTTTGCAACAGAATTACCCATCAAGCCAGGACGTTTGACCATTACCAAATCACCAACCATCACTTTTGTCGTTCTTACAGCTTTCTTAGCATCAAAATAACATTTTCTTTGTTTTCCTTTTTCCTCTTCTCTTTTTTGAATAATGTCATTGTAACATTCTTTTTCCTTACCTTTACTCAACTCATACTTATTAACCCATGTAGGTTCTACATTGGTATTAGGAACTCTGCCTCGAAACAAGGTGTCTTACCAGTGGTGGAATGTACTCCTCAATTTTCTTTAATACTTCATCTTTCCAATTTAGAGACATAGATTTAGCTAAAGCAATTGTCCCGTTAATCACTCAGTTAAATCTCTCTACCATTCCATTTTCCTCGGGATGATAGAGAGAACATGTCTTGTGTACAATACCTTTAGACGCTAGAAAGTTCTTCATCTCTTCCGAAACCAGCTGAATTCCATTATCTTTTAATATGGATTCTGGGATTCCTTCTTTTAAAAAACAAGTTTCTTAAACATTTAATTATGTGACCTGTATCAATGATTGATAAAAAGAAAACTTCAGGCCATCGTGAAAACATGTCAATTACAACCAATATAAAAGTTTGAGAGCCATTACTATGAATTGGACCAAGAATATCTAAAGCAATGTCTTGCCATGGATTTGAAGGATGTCTCCTTAAGACCATCGGCTGGATACGTGTGCTGTTGGGCTTATCACTCAATGCACATGGGATACAATCACGTATTATACGTTCAACTTCTATGTCCATGCCTGGCCACCAATATGACGTTCTCAATCGTTCCTTACACTTTGTAAGACCGGCAGGTGAGCAATGAACTAGATCTATTACTTCCTTCCTAAGACTGCTGGGAGGAACTAATCTTGTTCCCTGAAATACCAGATTATTATCTACTGATAATTCGTTACGCACTGCCCAAAACTTTTTAGTGCTCTCAGATCCTTCCTTATTATTGTTCCAACCCTTCTTAACCAGATCTAAAACTTCATTTACAGCAGCATCCATTGCCATTTCATCAAACCACTTTTTTCACAAATAATTTGTTGATCAATGACAAAAAACAATTCATCAGAATCTTCCCAATCATCTTCATCAGTCAAATTTTTGGGTGTAAGACATGACAGAACATCTACTACATTATTTTCAACTCCTGGTATGTATTTTATCATGAAATTATATTCTTGTAGCCCTATCACCCTCTTGGTTATTCTGCTGGATATAGCATCGAGACCCTTCTTACTAAATATCTCCACCAAAGGCTTATGATCAGTTCTTATTTCGAAATCAACACCCTAAAGGAACTTTAAAAAATATGTTATAGCCCAAAATACTGCAAGGGACTCAAGTTCTACAACTGAATATCTAGTTCCAGGATCTTTGAGACTACGTGACAAACACATAATGGTTTGCATACCGTTGGAACCCTGCTGTTGCAAAACAGCTCCCAAACCCTTTTCACTTGCATCAGTGATGAGTATGGGTTTGATCATAGGGTTAAAACTTGCAAGAGAAGGTATCGCTTTAAGTTTTCCTTTGATATTAATGAACTCCTTTTCACAGCATTCGGTCCATTTAAAATCCACACCTTTCTTTAATAAGTAACTTATGTTTGCTGCACAATTAGCAAATTGTTTTGCAAATTTTGAATAGTATTCAACTACTCCTAAATATTTCACGAGTTCATTCTTATTGGACGGTGAACTCATCTCTTGAATAGTGTTAATTAGATCAACTTTAGGTTTCACACCATCACTAGTAATATTGTGCCCTAAGTAATCTATGGAGTTAATTCTAAATTTACATTTTTCAGCCTTAATTGTTAAATTATGATCAGAAAGTCTTCCCAAAGCTAGTTTCAAACGAGAGTCATTCTGACAGGCATCATCCCCAAAAATTAATATATCATCTTGGTAAACACCTGATAAGCCATGAAGAATACTTTCCATTACTCTTTGAAACACTGAAGAGGCTGACACTAACCCAAAGGGCATGCGTATAAATCTATATGTACCGAAAGGTGTTAAGAATGAAGTGTGGTCCCTACATGACTCTTCCAATTCTATTTGGTGGTATGCCGAAGTAAGATCAATCGTGCTAAAAACTTTGGCTCCACCCAACAGAGACAATAACTCATTTATGTTTGGCAAATGATATTTGTTGATCACTACACAGTTGTTTAATTGTCTCAAGTCAATGCAGAGTCTCAGATCCCCATTGGGTTTGCGTGCTGCCACTACTGGGGCCATCCATTCAGTCCCTTCAGCCTCCTCTATGATTCCCCAATCTTTTAATTTTTCAATTTCTTTTTGCATATCCTCCCTTACTGAGAGTGGAATGCTCCTCGCTTTGCAACATACAGGAATAGCATCCTTTTTAAGTATAATCTTGTGCTTGTATCCTTTGAGGCACCTCAGGTCTTTACTGAAAACATTGGGATAATCTCTCTTAAGACCATCAACCAAATCCCCACCCTCTCTTTTCATTATAGAATTTATGTCACTTCTAAGTTGGATGGGAGGATCAGCATTGGGGTCAAGGAAGACTCCGAGGTCACCCTGATGGATCCAACTAATGATGCTATCACCTTTTTTTGATACATAAATTTTTCCTGAAATCAATTTCTTTTTGTACTCTTATCAGATCCATGAAATACCCATGGAGTTTGATGGGCTCCCCCCCCCCCCCCCTCATAAGTCAACGGCCTTATGTCGGGCTTCAAAAGTTTGATTTTACCTTTCAAATTATTCATGTAAAATCCACATGAAACAATTGTAATTTTCGCTCCTGAATCGAATAAAACTCTAGTTCTAGCTCCTTCAACTAATATTTCGTCACATGGACAATTCTTCTTCTTTTCCTCACTTACCACCTGCACTACTATCTGACCACATTCATAATCTTCAGAGTTAGATTCATCATATTCACAATCATTAACTTCAACTTCTTTGACCTTAGGTATTACCTTACTATTACACATTGAGGCAAAATGACCTTTCTTTTTGCGTTTTAAACATGTTAAACCTAAAGCCGGACACTTCTCATGTTACCACACCTGAAACACTTACTATTAGTCCACTTTTCATTTGGTTTTTCTTTGTTTGATGAGGCTCCTTTGTAACTCTTATCTTTAGTTCCATAGTTCACTTTACCTTTATTCTTAACTTCTTGAACCTTGTACTCTTTCATGGAATCTTTCTTCAAAACAGCAACACATTTCATTGAGTGTTCAATTCTTTTGGCCACAGCGAGAACCTCATCTAAGGTAGGTTCATTGCGTAACCATAATTCTTCCCTGACTTTCTCCATATTGCATCCAAACATGAACTGGTCACGTATACGTTCATCAGTTAAGCCATCGAATTTACAAGAAAATGCAAGTTTCCTTAAAATGGTTACACAACCTTCCACTGTTTCATCATCTCCTTGCATCCTTTTAGCAAACGTATACCTTTCTAAAATGGTGCTTACCTTTGGTAAGTAATGTTTATCTAGTTTTTCATGCATATTTCATAGTCATTGAGCCCATTCACCTCTTCATGTGATAAATCTGGTAGGTGGTCAAAAACGTCTTGTCCCTCTGACCCTAAACAATGTAAAAGTAAAGAAGACTTTCTCTCTGCGCTAAGTGAAGGACCACATACTCTAGCATATCTTTCAAATACAACTTTCCACTTTTTCCATTGTATAGGAGGATTACCTGCCTCAGATTTAAAAAAAATGGGGCTGCAGTAACATTTTGCATATTTAGTTTTCTTCTATATACTCAAATATTGTGCATGAATATGTGTTTAACAAAATTTTTCACTTTTGTACTTATCACACAATCAGGCTTATGTGTAAAGCCAAGTTTAAAATTATAGCTATCACCATGTATATTTTATTAAATGCAGTCAATGCTGTGCGCATCAGCAAGGAAGTGATTGAATATGCAGCTGAGCGCAGTGAAAACTGTGAACGTAAGCAAAGAAATTACCGATCGCCTTGCTGTGTATATCAGCATCCAACACACACGAATAATAGATCACAAATCTGTGCGCATCAGCGTAGAGGAATTTTGAGCGCACAATAAACAAAACGTAGATCAAAGTTATAAAGCTGTGTGCACGATGAATAAAGCAAGTAAAAGCCGTGCACATCGGCGTGTAACCTCAGGTTGCTAGGATACAAGTTATAAAGCCATGCGTATCAGCGTAGATGCGATGCTGAGCGCACGATGATTAAAGCTGTACGTATCAGCGTGTGACTTCAGGTTGCTAGGATACTTGAAGCGCCAGCTGAGCGCACAATAATTAAAGCTGTACGCATCAGCATGTGACTTCAGGTTGCTAGGATACTTGAAGCACCACTTTCAAAATGGCCTCCACGTTGGATTACGCTGCAGGATGATGTCAAACGCCGGCGTGACCACTGCGAGATGACATCCCGTGAAGTTGTTAGAAGAAGAGGATTCCTGATGCGACAAATGAAGAAATTCTACTCCTCGATCCCAAGACCTCGAGGCCAGGTAACGATGAAGAAACAACATTGATGTTTACTTTTGAAGCATGAGCAAATTTTTAATTATGCACAGTCTCTCAAAGTAAGTCGACGACTTTTCCAATGTAAATGATGACCATAAGAGCAAATTTCAAGCGCTAAACAAGTTCAAGCGCTATGTCATCAATAAAACGCGCAAAGCCACAAAATGTTGCCAATGTTACTGATGTCCAACCTCTTCAACAAAAACATCAGCGAGCATAGAAACAATGTTAATGGACATCAGAGTGAAGTTAGATTCAAAACAGCACCAATTCCCAGCGCCTGATGTTCTCAACAACAATCTTCAGCGTTCAGAGTTAAAAATTCTCAGAGTAGAAATGTTGTTTAGAAATTAAGGGGCATATTATCAAGCACGGCGATAAAATTATCGCCGCTTTAGCGGCAGAAACCTGCCACTAAAGCAGCGATGATGGGCTTGATAATATTCTGCAGAGAATTCCAATAGAAGCCCATGTTGATACCAGAACGTGGGCTTCTATGGGAATTCTCACAGGCATATTATCAAGCCCCTTATCGCCGCTTTAGCGGTAGTTTTCTGCTGCTAAAGCGGCGATAATTTTAACGCTGTTTCTTGATAATATGCCCCTAAGTTTTTGAATAAGGGAACATCTATCAAAATTAAAGGATGAGCCCGCATCGGTCATGTAAATACCCAAACTTTAGTACATATGCGGCGAAGCTCCCAATCCTTAATAAAATAAAATTAACAAACAGACTTTGTTAAAATTTAGATTGTTAAAGTTCCCTTAGTATTCACAGTCACTTCAGAGAAATTTGAAGAGAAAAGTCTTACTTTAGAGCAATGTAATTTGAGCTCTTTTAGAGAAAAGACTTGTTCTCTTTAAATGAAGAAATTTCTCACCAGTCTTTATTGTTGAGATTTCACTTGGACATCCTGCCGACTATGCCAGTGAAGCATTCCTGTTAAATGACATCAGGACACAGGAAGACTGTTCCATTTTATGTTTAATCCATAGAGATCCCATCCATGCAGAAGCCGGCATCAACAGCAACTGAACAAGTTTACTTCAAAATCTCTTCACATAGAATTCGGTGACATCACAGATGACACCGCTAACATTCCTAACCTGACATCTAATAATAACATAAGGCAAAGTAGATGAAGGTCAATGTACTGACATACTACACTCAGGCCCTTTATTATGAAGTAAAAATTAACTCAGCAGCTAATGCTCCCAGAGAAATCTTCCGCATTGCGAGGACCCTCTTAGAGCCCCCTTCCCCCGATACTACCACGGCAACATCCCCCGACTGCTGCAATGAACTTGCAGAATATTTCCAGGGAAAAATTCTGAATATATATAACACGTTCCCAGACTCTCCATGTCCCAGTGACCTCCATATCCCAGTGTTCAGCGACCTCCTTATCATGAACAGACCTCCAGATCCACATTAAGCACACTCTGGAGGAATTTCCTCTCTTGGATCTGGACACCCTATCAGAAATCTTTGTTCAAATAAAGTCAGGTTCCCCTCTTGACCCGGCCCCTCCCCACCAATTGTGCAGGGTTAAGGAGGTGGTGCTACAGGTTATACTGCACTTAAGAAATCTTTCTATCACCAATGGCCTTGTTCCACCTTCGTGGAAACACGCCAAGGTGAAAGCTCTATTAAAAACGCCAAGCTCCACCCTGACTTCCTGAGTAACTATCATCCCATATGTCTGCTGCCCATGGTCTGTAAGTTCCTGGAAAAGCATGTCAACTCCGTTCTCTCCAACATTTTAGAAACTCATGATCTTTTACACCCCTCTCAGACCGGCTTTCGTCCCCATCATGGAACAGAACCCGCACTTATCGCCGTTGTCGAAGAATCGAAAAAGATAATCGATCAGGGAGAGGCAGTAGCCATTTTCCTCCTTGACCTGAGCGCTGTTTTTGACACGGTTAATTTCACCATTCTCCTTAAAAGGCTTAGGAGTGCCAGGGTGCCAGGGGGAGCCATTTCCTGGATCCAATCCTACCTGAATGGTAATATATTTTAGGTCTTTAAGGGGGAATCCAGCTCGAGGTGTCTACCTCTCTGCTATGGAGTACCTCAGGGATCATCTCTGAGTCCTACGCTGTTCAATGTGTACATGGGGCCGCTGGCTGATATCATCTTGCCATATGGGATCAAAATTGTCACATATACGGATGATACTCAGCTGGTAGTATCTCTAAACCACCCTCACAATGCTCCATCCGATCTGGAATCCTGCTTGGATAAGGTGGCAACCTGGATGCAAAACTCGCGTCTCAGACTCAATGGAGAAAAAAATGAAATAATGTATCTAGGCAATCAACCCAGCGCGGATCCATAGTCCAAGATTAAAAGTTTGGGCGTCTGGCTGGACAAGTCACTCAAATTTGACCAACCAGCAGTGCAAGTGACAGGTGTCTGCTATGGTATCCTTAGAATGCTGCGGAAAGTTCTCCTCCTCCCTATGGGGTCTAGGAGAACTATGGTCCAGGCCCTGGTCCTTTCGTGCCTGGACTGCAGTAACTCCTTGTACCGGGGTGCACCTAAATCCACCACAAGGAAACTTCAAGTTGTCCAGAATTGTGCCGCTCTGTTGCAGCTTGGCACACCTAGAACTCAATCAGCCAAGCCTTTCTTGATGGCCCTACACTGGCTGCCCATACAGGAGAGGATTACATTTAAATCCCTCTGCATAGTCCATAAGGCTCTTATGGGAAGAGGCCCTTCCACTAACAGGTCCTTTATCACATTCTATCGCCCCAGGAAACTCCTCTGCTCGATGAGCCTGAGTCTAGCCATCATCCCTAAAATCCAAAGGACGCAATGTGGGGGTATTTCCTCTCTTATACCACAGCTAAGCTTTGGAACGCCCTTCCCCTGCATCTGCGCTCACAGACTCCCCATCTCACCTTCTGAAAGCGTCTTAAAACCTGTCTGTTCCAGAACACTAACTTGTGCGCTTCTTTTCCACCCCTGTCCTGCCGCTAGCACTGGGATGCCTTAGGGTAGCTATGCGCTTAAGAAATGCTAAATAATAATAAGTATGCATCCTTAAACAACATTTTCACTAAGATTAGTTGGGTTATCTCAATGGGAAACTGTCATGAATGATCATAATCACCAATGATGGTGTCAGAACTCATCACTGTGCCAGGATCTTTCCCAGTTTCTGGTATATGCCCAGGATTTGTGTTTTTAAAATAACAACCAACTTGTTCTTCATGTTTGCACTTATATGGTATAGTATGTTAAAGTGTTTGTAAAACTGTGTGATAATAAGTGTTGTGCACTACAGACATGAGATAACACTAGCTTTGATAAAACCAGTAGGCCTTTCCTTTAAGCTGCAGAACTATTGGCCTTGCCAATGTTTACTTATATTGGCTTAGGAAAACAAATAATTCCAAAATAGCCACCAGTGTCTTTACAATGCAGTCACTTGCATGGGTGACCCTCTTGGAATGTTTTTTCAAGTAAAGAAAATAATTCCAAGTTGAGGCCTGATGTGTGCCTTTGTACTTTGAATCAAAAGCTGCCATGTTGGCATGTTTAAAAAAATATATCTTTTATTACCATTCCAGCATGGCCAACAGACCATAGGAATACATGTGAGTGGCCTAGTAGTAGGGTACTGCTACCGGGCCCTTGCTACAATACGTTTTTTTTTTTTTTTAAATGAAACGAACGCGTAGGTGGGAAGTGGAGGGGAGCAATGGTTAGTGGGGAAGATAACAGCCTGATAGCAGTATGAAGATGCTGGGCTCTCTTACAATGAAGTATGAAAAAGTAATTAATAACATTAATGGGTGGGGAGAGGGATATGCTGGGCTCTGGCAGTGACTGTATAAAGAGAGAGAAACTGCAGCAATGCGCTCCCATGGCAAGGGGGGCATTGAGCCCTTCTCAGTGTCCCTTACCGCCAGGTTTTTCCTGCTGGTGATGGGCTTTGAAATGTATGTACGCCCATCTAGATTAGGTGGGTGGCCATACAGCCAAACCTCCGATGGGCCGTCAGGGGTGCGTGTCCACAGTGGAGATGGAGAAGTCTCTGCAGTCATCAAACCTATGGTCTGTCGGACTCTCAATCGGGTGGGCGAACCATAATGTAGGTGGGGGACTCTGTCACCATTGCAATGGAGTTCATACTTCACTAACATTCAAATCAGGCTGCTCTGTTCTAACCAATCTTCTTTACAGCTCAGGCCTGGAAACATGGTTATGTCACTGAAGGTGGAACTTAATGAGGTGGCACTGCAGAAGCTTGTGGGTGTCATCAGGGCAGAATCTGTGTGCGTCATGACTTGTACTAGGTGGTCAGTTGTGGCAGTGACAGTTGTGGGAAGTTGCTGCTGCTCCATGGGTTTGTTGGCTATGTACTTCAAGAAATAAATACCTTACTCCAACCCAGGTGCATTGTATTTTTGGAATTTATAACTGGCGATGAGGGAGCCATCAAACCTGTCGAAAGAAAAAAGGATACATCTAACTTGCGGATTTTCCCAGTTTTTTGGTGCTACCTTTTGACAGAAACATGGTGGTGGAAATCGAAGAGTTGTGGCTGCTTCGTATATCCTTGGGGAGCTGCTGGCATAAGGAGGTAGAAACCAGTGACTCCGGTTACAGTTACAGTTTGCAGCAGGTCAAGAAGTAGGTGGTAACTTTTTTCACAGATGCATCTTCGGCAGAGGAGTAGCCGCAAATGATGATGTCAAGTTCCAAGACAGCATGCAATTCCAGCGTCTAAGAATGTGTAAGTGGAATTCCGAGTTGTGCCCTACTTGCTGTCAACAGACGACGGTCTGCGTACACTCAGGGAACAAGGTCGAATTCCCTTGGAGAGCATGCTACGTGGTGTCTTGGCGACCATCTTTGATGGATCCTGAAGAGCGTGTTACGAAATCAGCGCTCTAGGCTTCTGTTCCCAGTTTGGAAAAGGAGTGTTAGGTGGCTTCAGCTGCTGTGAGGAGTGTTGGCCGTCCCTGTGATCGGCAGTGGAAGAATCGGCCGGAAGAGTCTCTTGACATCTTCACATGGAGTATGCCTTTTGATGAGGTTTTCGTTCACACCTATTCTATTGTGCCTTTCATATACAGTTCGGTGATTGGAACACCCAGTGCTTGTATGTGTTCCTCTCTTTTCCTTGACTATTTTCACAAGGGTTATACAAGCATTGACGGTGATAGGCACACCATAATTCCTGTATCTGTTTTTGTAAATGTATTATTCATTCATTGTTTTTTGTTGTTGTACCAGTTGGCCCACCAGCATTGTGACAGTGTTTTGTGCATCGAGGGGAACTGGACACCGGACAACATTTACTGCTGTCTTACCTTGGAAGCGATTGAAGCAAATTTTTGACTCGTATATCATTGCCACGGGTAGAAGAAATTCTCTGCGTTCATAAGCAGGCTATTTTACCGCAAAACCTAGGCATTGAAGGCAGGAATGTCTATGAGAGTCTTGATGAGGTTGAGATTGGGGATTGTGAGGGGAGCCCAACAACGTTTTTATGATATGACTGTGATGATGTTGGGAAGGCATTTTGGGTTGTGTGTGAATGTAGTGTTGAAGAGACACAAGTTCTACTCGAAGGTGCAAGGGAATGCAGGAGAAGATTGGAAGTTATGTTGCAGCACTAAAATCCTTAGCTTGCACTTGTGATTTTGATCATTTATCTGATTCCTTGGTGAGGAATCAAATTGTTAGATGCAGGAACAATCGCAAGGTTCAGAAGAAGTTGCTATCAAAGAATCAGTTTTTGACTGATGCAATATCTATTGTGAATGTGATGGAGAACACTAGTATGTGATTGTGTGAAACTCGTGATGACAGAGGTAAAGGTGATTCTCCAGAAGTTAACACATCTGTTAGTGAAGTGAAAGGAAATATGGGTGTTAGAATTAAAGAGATTGCCAGAAACAAAGAAGTTGGAGAAAGAAAAAAACAAGTTCAAGATGATCCCAAAAGTATTGGAATGAAATGTTTTCAGTGTGGTAGTGGGGGACATGTTTCAAATAGCCCAGGGTGTTATGTTCGATTTACAACTGGTAACGAGTGTGCAGAGGTTCCAATTTCAAACAGAGTGTGAATTGTGTTGATGAAGAGGAAAGTAAATTTGTGTTCAGTGTGAGGAATGATGGGTTGGGTTGATGCTGATCCAAATGAGATGCCGTAATGTCAGAATGTAGTTAATGGCAAGTAAATATTAGTTCTGCCTGATTCTGGATCCCCATATACTATGGTTGGGGATAAGAATTGGGATCTGTTATTTGTTGAGAAAAAAATAACTTTGCAGGACTCCGACATAAGTCCTGTTGGATATGGAGGGAAGAAAATGGATGTGTTAGGCTGGTAAACATCGATTACCACGAATACTTTTCCCTGCAGGGAATTACAACGCAGTTGTTACAACGACCGTGCTGTAACAACGCATACCAGTACTCTGCAAGTTGGAACAACGACTTGCGGAGGGGGCAGAAGGTGTTGGATTTGCACATACTGGAGTTGGAATAGTAAATTATACTATTCCAACATCCAGTGCCCCCATCCCCCGCAACTCGTTGTTACGACTTGCGGGGTAATGGTATGCGTTGTTACAACGCGGTCGTTGTAACTACCACGTTGTAACAACCACATTGTAATTCCCTGCGGGCAAAAAGCATGCAGAAAAAAGAGGTATATTCGTTTTAGGCTACTCTGTGATGAGGCTATAGGACCCTGAAACTGTTGGAAAGGTGTATGTAGCTAGGAGGGGTGACAACCTTCTGGGTTGGAGACAGCGAAGAGACATGGGCATAACATTAAAACCCAATGACAAGCAGAAAGTTTTGCTCATGGTAGAGGAAAGGAATCCAGAGGGCATATGCATATAATTTCTAACAGTATCCAGTAGTGAGTTGGGATTGTCAAGGAATTTTGAGCATAAGATTGTGTTGAAGAATGGTGTTACACCATTTGTTTCCACAGTAAGGAAATTTCCTCATATGATGCTAGTGCAACTCGAACAAGAATTTATCAAGTTAAAAAACAAAGAAATTGAGTGTTCTAAGTTGTTGGCCCCATTAGGTTTGGCACCCAAGGACGGTGGGAAAGATAGACGCATATGTGTGGACTAAATAGGATTGAATAAGTATATATGGGTATACAGACAACCACTCCCAAACGTATCAGAGACATTGGCACTGATCAAAGATGCTAAAAGCTTTAGTGTCATGGGCCTGTCCTCGGCTTATTATCAGGTCATACTACATCCCGACTATAGACATCTCACTTCTTTTGTGACTCCTCTGGGAGTGTTCAGCTTCGTCCGCATGCCGTTCTGTCTGGCTTCTGCAGCGGCATGTTTCCAGAGGGTCATGAAGAAGGTACTTGAGGGTATGGACAAGGTGTTGTTTTTCCAGAATGATTTTTTGGTTTATGGTGGCGATGTGCAGGAGTATTACGGGATTCTGCGGAAGGTGTTGCAGCATCTCCAGGAGGAAGTCAAGAAGGAAAATGTAAATTCAAGATACCAACTGTCATGTACTTGGGTCATACTATCTTTGGGGAGGTCATTTGTCCTACATTGGATTTGGCTAGTAACATTATGCAAACCCTGGAACCAGAGAGTAAGGACTAAGTCCAATCATTCCTTGGGCTGGCAGAATTTTGTTCTTAATTCAACCAGAATTTTTTAAGCATTTCTCAACCTTTGAGGAACTTACTAAAAAAAGGAAGTCGGTTTGAGTGGACTGAAGATTGTGTTCAAGCGTTTGAAGTTATAAAGGATTGTCCTGGGAGATTGCCAACTTTGGGTCATTTTTTTTTAAGTTTAGAAAACTTTATTAAATATGATAATCCAAGTAAAACATCAGTACAAAAAGAAAATCATCAGGCAGTGAGACAAAGCAAGAAAAATTGAATTCTTACAAGATATAAAGAATGCCATAAAGGAATTAGGGAATATACTTAGGGAAAAAGCTTTTAAAGGTATTATGTTTAGTGGGCAAGGAGGAGCAAGTGGAGGAATAGGAAAGAGGGGAAGGGAAGGAGGGGAGAAAGGCAATCAATATACAGAATAAATATCATATAATTAACATAAACTAATAAATGTATAAAAAACTAAGTAATGGTCATAATTGAAAAAGGGTACAGAGAACAAGAGAGTCAAGGAACATTCCTAGAGAGAAAATTAGATAAAGGCAACCATAACAAATCTTTTTTGATCAAAAGAGGTACAGTGGTAGCAAAAGCACGATGAAGCCTATGATGGTGGCACAATAGGTTCCACCAGGCATTGTATGAAATCTTTGAAGTATCTTTCCAATTGGTTGTAATTATCTGTAAGGAAATGGCTATATACAAATCTATAGATTTGCGTACATTACATTGAACATTCCATATAGGTGAAGCACCACCCAGAAAGATATGGACAATCTCAAAAGAGTGGTCAGTAGCTAATATTTCATTTAATTTTGACCAAATACGAGACCAAAGGGATTTAACCAACGGGCAGTGAAAGAACATATGAAAAAAATCACTATCAGCATAAGAGCAAGACCAGCACTTTTTGGAGTCAATTAATTTAAAATTCTGTAAATCAGAAAGAGTAAAAAAAAAGTATATTGTAAAAAAAGTATAAAGTCTGTGTGGTACTGGCAGAACGGGAAACAGTGTGCAACTTAGACCATAAGGAAGTCCAAACCTGAAGGGGAAACTTTTGAGCTAAATCCTTTTCCCATGAGAGATCAAGTTTAACATTTTTTTCTTTTTTCTTTTTTTTTTATTAAAATTTTTATTCAATAACATAACAGTGCAGATCCGCATGTGTTACAGCAACCTTATATAGTTTACTTACAGTCACTCATTCAAATCAATTTTATCACGATACATCTACATTCTCATACCCTTACACGTCTTCGTCCGACCCACTATCCTGTTCTGGGGGTGAACAAATTTCTCGTCTATGTGTGTTCCACTTTCCCCACACCCTAGCCCATTTGCGAGGACATCTACGATTTACAAAGGTGGCCTTCTCCGCCACCATGACCATATCCATATCTCTATACCACTGCGCTATTGTTGGTAGTGTTCCCACACCCCATTTCTGCGCTATGTTCCTTTTTGCTATCATCATGCCAGTTGTGTCCCACAGACGTTCAGCATGGTTAAGGTCTGTCGGACCCCAGACGTTAAGCAGACAGCACTGGGGCTCGACTGGGACCTGCCTCCCGGTGACCTCTATAATCGTGCCTATCACCTCCTCCCAGTAGGTCTTCAGTTTCGGACATTCCCATAGCGTGTGATAATATGTACCAAATTCCCCACAAATGCGTAGACAGTTAGGTTCAGGAGCCCTCCCCATCTTGTGTAGTACCGTCCGAGTGAAGTAGGTCCTATGTAATATTTTAAACTGCACCAGACGTAATCTGGAGGAAATTGCCACTTCTTTAGGTGAAGCTAGTGCCTCTCGCCAATCAGGATCATCCATATCTCCCACTTCAGACTGCCAAAGTTCCCTAAGGCGGATAAGGGGGTCCGGTCGATTATTGATAATTTTTTTATATGTCAGGGATGTCGCTTTTTTTTGTAAGGTGATCGGTGAGCAGTCGGTCCTCTAAGGGGGAGGCCACCGGAAGTGACGCCCCCGCCGGGAGTGCTGCTTCGATTGCATGCTTGATTTGGGTGTATCGGAACCTTTCGCCTAGCGCCATGGAGTACTGTTCCTGCAGGTGAGTGAAACTGACCACCTTCCCCTTTTGCCAAAGATTCCCCAGTCGGGAGATACCAATTAAATCCCAACTGTGGAATCCCTTACTATTGCCCAGTGTTCCTAGTTTACGTGCATCCCATAAGGGTGTGTGTTTCGTGAGTGTGTCAGTCCATCCCAAATGCCTGTTTACTGTGTGCCAGATGTGGACCGTATGGGCCGCCGGGCCGATAAGGTCTCGGGTTTTCCGTGTATTATAGAGTGCTCTATTGAAACCGCCTTTCCCTAGAGTCAGTCTGTCAAGGTGGTAAGCCGGGTCGGAATCTGGTACGTGAAGCCAGTGATTAATGACTGTATGTTGCGAGGCCCAGTAATAGGCCTTGATATCCGGAAGAGCAATCCCCCCATCATACCAGCTCCTCACCATTTTTTGTGCCGCCACTCTCGACGGCCTGCCATCCCAGAGGAAGGAGGCTATCTCAGCGTTTACTGCTTTGAAATATGAGTCCGGGACTGGATAGGGATTATGCAGGGCATATAAAAACCTGGGCAAAGCCATCATTTTAAAAAGAGCCGCTTTGCCCAAGAATGAGAGCGGCAATGACTTCCAGTGTTGAATATCGCGTCGTAGTCGCTGCAGGGGGGCTTGTAAATTTAGTGTCATGAAAGTGTCACGGTCCGAAGTAATATGTATGCTGAGGTATTTGAAAGTGTCTGTGACTATCTGGACCTCGTAGTTTTGGGGGAGATGCGGGGGCAGTCCGTGTAGCAGATATAATACAGACTTATCCCAGTTGATGGCGTATCCGGATACAGAGCCATATACAGCGCAGATATTAAGCAGTGCATGGAGCGACCTCGTGGGTGAGGCTATATATAATAACACATCGTCCGCATACAAGGAAATGCGGTCTTCCCAGTCCTCCCTCCATTTCAGTCCTCGAACCATGGGGTCCCATCGTATCCATGCCGCCAGTGGCTCTAGAACCAGCGCAGATAACAGGGGTGATAATGGGCATCCCTGCCTTGTACCTTTCCCCAGGGTGAATTCTCTCGATATGTGGCCATTAGCAACTACTTGCGCCACCGGATCAGTATAGAGTAGACGAATCCATGAGCAGAACTTCGGCCCAAACCCCAAATGTTGAAGGACCGCAAAGAGGAAGGCCCACTACACCGAATCGAACGCCATCCGCGCGTCCAGGGATAGGACCGCCGCGTCTTCCTGAATAGTGTGCTTCCGACTTATTACGCTTTTGAGGCGTCTGAGATTCAGGGCTGTGTTCCTACCCGGCATAAAGCCGGATTGGTCCGGGTGTATTAATGTACGGAGATGGGGAGTAAGTCTGAGTGCCAGTGCTTTAGCTAAAATGTTCCCCTCGGCATTGATTAAGGAGATAGGGCGATAGGACGTGCAGTCCTCCGCTGACTTCCCGGCTTATGAATGGCTACAATGGTTGCCAGTCTCTGGTCTCTAGGGAGTGTCCCTATTTTGCGACTGGCTTCGAACATTTGCAGCAAATATGGGGTTATTTTGTCCGCCATGTGCTTATATAATTCTATCGGGATTCCATTAGGACCGATGGCTTTACCGGATTGTATTTGGGAAATGGCCAGTTTGAGTTCATCAGCTGTAAGGTCTGCTTCCAGAGTGTCGGCATCTTTGGACGTGAGCCGAGGCATCTGGATATCATGAAGGAATGCAAGCGCTTCTTGTACAGTGGTGGTATTTGTGGAGGTGTATACTTGCTCGTAGTGTCGTGCTAATGTGTCCACTATTTGTTGCGGGTCGGACGTGAGTGCACCATCTTCAGTTCTAACCTGCGCTATCCATCTACGCGCTCGATCCTTTTTGTCGAGCCAAGCCAGGAGTTTACCTGCTTTGTCTCCTGACTCATAGACCCGGTGTTGGACCGCCTGCAGACGGGAATGGGCAGCGGCCATGAGTTGGTCTTTATAGTCTTGTGTTTTGACGCGAAGGGCATGTATTGTCTCGTCTGTGGGGGAGGTTGCATGGTGGGATTCTAGGTGTTGTATTTCCTGCTCTAAGGTTTCTATTTTGTTCCGTAGTTCCCGTTTATGTCCCTCTATCAGAGAAATAGCTTGGCCTCTTAAGACTGTTTGTAGGCTTTCCACAGCGTTAGTGAAGAGGAAACTGAGGCCTCGTTTTCTAGGAAGTATTGTGTGGATGTCGAAGTTAAGGATTTCATGATCTTTGAGTTGAGGAGGAACCCTGGATAAATGGGGTATATACGTCTTTGCGTAGCGCAGTGGGCATGGAGCTCTGTCTTCACCGGGGAATGGTCAGATATCCCTCTGGGTAAGTGTGTGGTTGTTCCTATCTTACCTATATAGTCTATGGCTACCAATATGTAATCTATGCGGGAGAGGCTATTATGTGCTCCCGAATGAAATGTATACTGTCTCCCCGTCGGGTTTTGAAGCCTCCATGTGTCTAATAAACCATGTGCTTCTAAAAAATCCGCCAGTGGGGAACTGGCGCGATGCTGTGGTCTGCTCGGTGCGCGGTCCAGTGTGTCAGTCAAGGTCATATTGAAGTCTCCTCCTATTATCAAGTCTCCGTCAGGTAGGGTAAGGAGAAATTTGCCCAAATCTTGAAAGGCGGGAGAGTGCAAACCCGGAGGGATGTAGACAGATACTACGTTATACATTCGACCCTCCCATTGCAACGATAGTGCCGCAAAGCGACCTAGGTCATCCTTAAAGGTGCGGTGGATAATGAGGGGAAATTTCTTTCGCACTAAAACCCCTACTCCCCGGGAACCCGTGGTGAATTCGGAATGGGCCACTAATAGGAACCCCCATCGGTCAAGGGCTTTGTAGGTGGAGCCCATTAGATGCGTCTCCTGGAGTAATACAACCGCCGGAGATCTACGTTTTAAATATTGGAGCACCAATCCTCGTTTTATCTTATCTCCTAGACCATTGACATTCCAGGAGATGATCGATAATGTGGGCGTGTTGGCGTGGTGTGTCAGTGCATCAGTGGATGTCATTGGGGACCCCGAGTCACGTGACGTGTCTAACATCAAAGGGTACGAGAAGCTCATTACTACAGTGACTGTACATTATGTTTCGCAGATCATGCACAAATAAACCAACAACTATCAAAACTTCTCCATGCAATACCTCACCCCAATCTGGTCGGGTTATCGTGATACATAGAGTATGACGGGGTGCATCTATATAGGGGGAAGGCACGGGACCAGTCCCTGTAATGTCCTGCAAACTCCCTGTCCATCCCTTTCCCCTGACCTGAAACAATACACCCCCCCCCTCCCTGCATCCCTGCCCAGTAGGTTTATAACTACCCACCACCCCAACAGCAGAGTGCTTACAAACCCCAACATCAAACCCATTAACTGAGGGGACACGTGGTACTAGCGCCCAGAAGTCTCCTTTTTTTTCCGGGCCCACGGCAGTCTCAGGGTACATTGTTCAGTATCATAGTTCGGAAAGTGCTATTGTTCAGTGGCCTCTTGTGAACTCTCCCTAGTCAGACCTGGAGAGTCTCCACGTGGTCCTTCAAACTGAAAAATCCCAATCTTTACCTCCACCCGTCCCACTAAATAACAATAAGAAGATGATTACCGACCAGTCCGGCCTGTAGTCCTTCATTTTCCGGCACTTGCAGCATCACTGCCAGGACTGGCAGAACGGGAGCCTCTGGATCGTGATGGCGAGCGATGACCGCCCACGCGCTTGTGGAAGGAGTCTTTAGGATGATGTTCAGCGGTACGGTGTTTCAACTCCTCTCTGCTGCGCTGCGATGTGTGTGGACCCTCTTCCAGCCACCGCTGTGCCTCCTCCAGCGCCGTGAAGAACCATGACTTCTCTCCATCGATGATCTTCAACTTGGCTGGGAAGAACATCATGTACTTCAAGCCCCTGTCTCTGAGAGTCCGTTTGACACCTTCGAAAGAGCGTCTCTCCCATTGCACCTTCAAGGTGAAGTCTGGGAAGAATCGGATCGTTGCATTATCATACTTAAGGTGTCCAGCTACCCTTGCGGCTTGCAGGCTCGCGTCCTGGTCCCGGAAGTTCAGGATGCGCGCTATGATGGTACGCGGTGGCGCCCCAGGTTTTGGCTTCGGAACCGGGGCCCTGTGCGCTCTTTCTACGGAGAATAAGGGGGAGAGTCTTTTAGGCTTTAGATGGTTTAGGATCAAGTCTTCGAGGAAGAGGTCCACGCTGGGTCCCTCCATACCTTCCTGCACTCCCACTACCCGTATGTTGTTGCAACAAGCCCTTCCTTCCTGATCGTCCAGATGGAACGCCATCTCTTTATGGTGATGGATTAATTGTTGGACTTTATCCTCCAAATTGCGTGTCGTATTCTGAAGCTCTTCGACGTTCCCCTCCGTTGCTGTGACTCTGTCTGAGGTCTTTCTCATGTCTGCTCTCATGAGATTCATCTCTATTGTGACCTTATCAATTTTGGTCTCCAGGTTAACGCCAACTGTCTGTATCGCTGCCATAATTGACGCAAGGGACGGTTCCTTTGTGGGTGTATTTTCTTCACTTGTGCCACCCGTCGCCGCAGACTGTGGGGGGACCGCATATTTGTCCATCTTGTTAAGCTGGACCGCCGCTGCAGCACCTTTAGGCTTTGTCATAGCGCTCTGCAGTCGCACCCGAAGCACTATGACTTTGACAAGGGGAGTCCCACTCTATTGCGTCGCGGCATACGCTGTCCCAGAAGCAGGTGTAGTAGATAAATATCGCTGGACGCCAGCCCGATGTGGTCCGGCTATAGAGGTGGTCATCCGCCAGTCCGGACTTCTCCGCAGCGCCGCGCGGCTCCACTAGGTCTCCCCTGGCTCCGGTGCGTCCTTCCCGCAGTCGCGCCACCAGAGTTCCAGTGTGACCCGCAGGCGGCTGATCAGTGGTCAGTTTGTCTATCAGGGTTCCATTGATGGCCTCATACTGTGGCCTGCCCGGCCAGCCCGGTCTCTACGTGGCGCCGGAGGCTGGAGGCCGCTGGGGCCAGGCTATAGGCCCGGAGTCCTCCTGCCACTTTGGGGGGTGCACTCCTTCCCACCAACTCAGGCACCCACGGCTCCAGTGCAATGGCCAGTCCTCCAGGGAGCCCAGGCTCCTGAGATTGTGCCCATCCAGTGTTACAGTCCGGCCTTAAGGGGGAGGGGGGGTGGGGCACGGGCGCAGGATCTGTAGGCTACACAAGGAGGAAGAGGGGAAGGGAAAATCTCCCACTGGCACCCTGATCCTACTGCTACGGAGTTCCGTTGGTCTCGCAGGGAGGCGTCACCCCCGGGGGGCGGGGTTCCCCATCGGCACTCGCGCCCCACCAAACGAGGGAAGGCCCGCAGCCGCGGCTTCCTCGTAGCTGCCGATCCCGGCCCTGGGACTCGCGCCGGGCCTCTGAATCACGAGACTCCGCCTCTCCGCGACGCGGCCGATCTGCCGCATTCGATTTCGGGCCTCCGCGGATGTGAAAGCTGCAGCGGGAGGCAGGATCCCTCAAAGCAGTCTCAGCCCCGCTCCGAGTCCCCCGATGCCGCTCGCGCACCAACAATGTCCCTGAGTCCACGGATTTATGGTCGGATTTTTAAATCATGCCGCAGGCCTCGGTGGAGCTCCGAGACTACGCCGCCATTCCAGTCGGCGCCAAGCCACGCCCCCCTCGATCAAGTTTACATTTGAGTCTATCAGTAGAGGGACGGGAAAGTAATTTGGAGATGGCAGCAGCTTTGAGAGGAATAGAAAAGTCTGGTAGAGGAGGAAGGGTTGTGTCAGTAGTGGGCAAGGAAGCATTTTGAGAGATAATGGAGGCTAATAAATTTTTAAGCAAGGGATACTGGTAGGAATATGTGTTGGAGAGGTGAAAAGAGGCACGAATGTCAGAGAAGTCTCGCAAGGCATTATTGCTAAGTAAATGATCGTAAGTAATGATACCTTTGTCAATTCATTCTTTCCAAAAAAGTGCTCTGTGATTTATCTTTAAGGATTTATTATACCAAATTGGAGTTAAGGAGTGAAACTCTGACTGCGAGAGGGAGGAGCGAAACACTGAGAGAGCAAGTGCTTTGGAGTGCTTAAAGATGGGGGTGAGAAAATGCTGCGGAGGTTGAGATAAACGAGTAGCCGTAAGAAATGAGAAAGGCGAAAGTTGTGCAAGTTCTATTGAGCTCCAGGCTGTTGGGGGAGGATCAGACGAATCAGATAGAAAAGGCCAAATTTGTTTTAAAGTAAAAGCAGAATGGAATTGAGTGAGGTTGGGGAAGTTGACTCCACCTAAATCTTTGGGTTGTCGAAGACGAGAGAGAGGGATCCTAGCTTTGCGTTTATTCCATAGGAATGTTGTGAAGATACGATTTATTGTTTTAAAAAAGTAGAGTGGAAGGGAAATTGGAAGCATTGAAAGATAAAAATTAACAATAGGAAGAAGCATCATTTTGATAGTTGCAAGCCTCCCCCACCAGGATAAGAAAAGGGGAGACCAACTATCTATAAGTGAAGAGAGCTTTTTAAGTATATCTTTCTGATTAAGATTAATGGTTTCTCTAATAGTGTTAGCATAAAGAATACCTAAGCATTTAATATTGCCAGTAAAACCTCAGATTTGTCTATATTAGGTTTGTAACCAGAAACCAGGTAATATTCTTGTAACAAGGAGAAGAGTGAAGGTAAAGAAGTGGTCGGATTAGAGACATAAAGTAAAATATCATCTGCATAAGCAGTAAACTTGATATCAATGTTCTGAAATGTGAAGCCAGTATATGATGGTGAACGTCTAATTTTTTATAAGAAGGGTTCTAACGCAAGAATAAAAAGAAGAGGGGAGAGAGGACAACCTTGTCTGGTGCCTCTATGCAAAGAGAAATAGTGAGATTGAGATCCATTAACCCAAGTAGAGGTAGAGGGAGCAGAGTATAACAATTGAATATATTGAATAATGGAAGGGCTAAAGCCATGCTACCTCAACGCACCAAACATAAAATCCCAGCTAACTCTGTCGAATGCTTTCTCAGCATCCAATGTAATAGTGGCGACTGGGGAGTCCATCTTTGAGGCAAGGTGAATGATGTTGAGGAGGGTTCTTGAATTATCAGTAATGGACCTGCCTTTAATAAACCCAGATTGATAGATATTAGTAAGGTTAGGAATGGCTTTATTAATGCGAGAAGCCAAAACTTTAGCATAAATTTTACAATCGGTGTTAATTAAGGAAATAGGTCGATAATTTTTACAAACGGAAGGGTCTTTATCTTTTTTAGGAATTAGACATAACATTGCCTGTGTAGAGGAACCTTTGGATTCTCCCTGGGCAAGAAAATAAGTAATCAATGAAAATAAATGTGGTAATGGGATATCCTTAAAGTGAAGATAGAAACGAACCGTAAAGCCATCCGGGCCTGGTTTTTATCTTTAGGTAGAAGAGTAATAGCATTAAGTATTTCCTTTTCTGCGATAGGAGCATC
Organism: Triturus cristatus; assembly: GCF_964204655.1. NCBI lineage: Eukaryota > Metazoa > Chordata > Amphibia > Caudata > Salamandridae > Triturus > Triturus cristatus. Next base: position 432,021,288 of record NC_140593.1, read on the forward strand.
TAGGGACGAGAGATCAGTAAAACTATCAGAGGATCTAGGAATAGACTGAAAGAAAGAGTCAATTTGTGCAGAAGAGGGAACGGATTCTGGAGTATAAAGGGAAGAATAATACTGAACAAAACAGTCAAGGATTTTGTCATCAGTGTACTGATGATTTCCATGTGAATCAATAATGGTTATTATTTTGGATTTTTGTTTTTTAATTTTGAGATAGTTAGCGAGAGATTTGCCAGCCTTGTTGCGTCCCCCGTACATTTTGGCATGGAATTTGAGAAGATTATTACATGCAGAGTCCCAAGAGTGTTTGTTATATTGCATTTTTGCTTTAATGAGAAAAGAGAGTGTGTCTGAGGAATTCTTGGTGAAGTAAAGATGCTCCAGGTCTTTAATTTGTTTAAGAATTTGAGCTGACTATGATAGGGCTTTTTTCCTCATTAGGGATACAAAGTCAATAATAAATCCTCTGGCAGCAGCCTTGAAAGCATCCCAAATAAAATGAAATTGGGAAGTAGAATGAAGATTATTTTTGAAGAATTCCTCTATAAAAAGCATAAATTGTTCAGTAAATTGTGGGTCTAGGAGGAGAGAGTTATTAAAGCGCCAGTGCTGAGAGGTGGAAGTAGGTGAGGGATAATCCATGTCAATTATAACAGGGGCATGGTTGGATATAAGAATAGAGCCTATTTCTGAGTTAGTCATAAATTGGAGGGCATGTGGGTAAGAAAAATATAATCAATACGGGAGTGTGATACGTGCACTGGAGAAAAAAAGGAAAATTCTAAAGTGTCAGGGTGAGAAAGTCTCCATGAATCTATGAGACCTCTAGAAGAGATGGCTTTAAAAAAGGACTTTTACATCTTATTGGGAACATATCTGGTGTTTGATTTACGATCCATAAGTTGGTTACAATCACCACCCACAATTAAATCATCAGTCACATGAGAAGAAAGAAGCATGGAAAAGTCATTCCAGAAGATTAAATCTACACCATTAGGGCCATAAACATTGCAGAAGGAAACATTTTTATTATTAACAGTAACATCTAAAAACAACCATCTACCACATTTATCATGAAGCTCATTATGTAACTGAACAGTCAACGATTGATGAAACAGAATGATAACACCATTTTTGTAGTTCACTGCCGGAGAGCAAAAGGCCTCCCCAACCCATTGTTTACGTAGTGAAGACAAATCTTGTGAATTAAAGCGAGTTTCTTGTAGCAATGCAACATGACATTTCAGTCTCGCTAAATGAGATAAAACACGTTGCTTTTTAACAGTATTTCGAATACCTTTAACATTCCAAGAAATGACACGAAGACCGTTCATCTCTGGAAGTAAAATAGGAGTAAGCAAAAGGAGGTAGAGAATTCAAAGCAGAGTGGGAAAAGAGAAAAAAAAAGAAAAGAGATGTTGGATAAATGTAGATGACAAGGGAGAGCCAGAAGCGAAGAGGCGTGTGACCACCACAGAAATGGAGACGGAAATAAATTAGGAAAACAGTGGAGTACCATAAGCTGAAATAAGAAAGAGAAAAAGGTAGAGTGGGGTGGATAGTGTAAATGTTGCCAAAAAAGAGATGAGAGGGATAAAAAGGAAGGGAGCATGGAACAGAAGGGAAGGAAAGGGGGAAGAAAGGGAGAGGAAAGAGAAAAGAGTGAAAAAGAGGGTAAGGGGGAACAGAGTCCCCCAGAAGAAAACATCAAAAGGAGGATGGCAAAAAGCCAAGGGACTTTAGCCACGAAGAACAATTGAACAAAAAACATTAATGTGGAAGGGGGCAATGAAGAGCAAGACAACCGCACTACGAAGAGACACCGAAGAGAACAGGTCACCATATGACACGGAAAAAAAAACTATGGAATGAAAATCCAAGACTAAAGGCAACCAAATAGAACAAGTGAAGGGAACTTACCAAACATCTAGGGAAAAGAAAACAGCAGCGGGATGGAATGCACAATATAAACACCAGGAAGACATGAAAGGTGACCTTGACAACAACACCGCATGGGGGAGACCTGCCAGACATAAGAAGGGGTGAACAAAGGAAACATAAGAGCTGTACTCTACATATTAAAGTAAAATTAAAACAAGACTCAATAAGAAGACATTAACATAACAATTAGGGTTTGCTCAGTTCCATGAGTTCTCCTTTGTGAGTATGAATGAACTTCCGTAGGTCTGCAGGATCTTCAAAACTAAAAGTTCTGTCTTTATAGGTCACTCTGAAAAAACTAGGATGGATTAAACCGTAGCGTGCATTCATGGATCTCAATGCGGGCCTAAGGTCCAAAAATTATTTTCGACGAGAAGCAGTAGGTTTAGAAACATCTTGAGTGAAAAAGACTTTATGCCCAGACCAAATCATTTGCTTATATTGCTTAGCAGCTTGGAGAATCCTCATAAGGTCTGAGTATAGAAGGAAATAGGCAATGATTCCTCTAGGTTTAGATGTAGGAGATGTAGTCTTTGGCCCCAGGCGGTGAGCACGTTGTATGTTGAAATCCAAAGATTTTGGGAGGCCAACAATTTGGAGAACTTGAGTTTTCAAGAATTGGATCATATCAGACCCTTCAGAACCCTCTGGAGTACCATAAATGCGAAGGTTGTTGCGCCTGTTACGATTTTCTAAATCTTCCGTACCCCTTTTAAGCTGGCTGACTTCCTTGGTGAGTGTGTCAACTCTGGCAACCACATCTTGAGCATCACTGATCTTTTGCTCCACATCAGAAAGTCTTGTATCCAGGCTAGACCACTTGTCATCCAGCCTCTGAAGTGTGGTAACAGTGTCTGTCATGAAGGGACGGAAAAGACGCAGCCCCTCCATGATGTCCTCGAGAGTAAGAGGCAGCGGTGATTTAGTTGGGGAGGGTGGATCTTTTTTGGTACGTTTGACAGAAGAGGCATTGGTATCCTTTCGACCTCCTGAAGAGCTTCCATGAGGTTTATTTGAATGCGTGGAATCCATGTTGAAAGTATCACAGCAGAGGAATTGCAAATGAAGGCAAAATGAAGACAGCAGGAGGAACAGCAATAATATTAATGAAGCAGTGTTGAGAGGAAGTATAGCGCAAAACCGGCACTCTGTGAGATAAAAAAAGTGACAATTCCCCAACACAGCACAGCGATGGAAAGCGTTGAAATATGAGGTGCTGGAAGTGCGCTTCAGGGAAACAGCGAGATATCAGTAAGGGCAGTAAAAAAAAAACAGCAACACCAGCAGCACTAGAATGACCATATAATAGGAAAGTAGATCATACCATCAGAGCAAACTGGGGACATCACGTGAGGAGTGCACGCAAAACTCTCCTTTCCATATTTGTTTGAGTATTTGATGCTAGGAAATATAGTAGAGGCACTGAGGGGAACCAAAGAGCAGAAAAGGAAAAAAAAGGAAAACAATACGCAGGAAAGTGAGGCAAAAACCACTAATGGTGAATTGCGTGAATTGAAGAAGAAAGCCTCCTCTTTAGTAGCAGTAAATTGCGGCTAGGAGTAAGCAAAAAACATTTTTGCAGCAGAAGGAAAAAAAAACGCTGCATAGGAATGAAGTCAAAATGGCGGCTGCTGTCTGAGGAGAACAGAATTCCACTTTTAAAATGGTGAAAAAAACGCATTTCAATCTGAAAACTTGCCATGGTGAGCACTGCCACTTCCGACAGCGAAATCCGTCGGTTTTGCAGAGTTGCACCGCCAAAACAGGATCCCTTTGTCTTCGAGCCGGCTCAACCGAGCGGAGCTCTTCACGTGGCGGCCATCTTGCCTCGCCGCGCGCTCCCCCACTTTGGGTCATTTTGATTCCATAAAAAGACCATTTTGTCCACTGATGCTAATGTTAAGGGGTTGGGTGCTGTTCTGGCTCAGGTGGACAATGGTGAGTTTAAGGTTGTATCATTTGTCCTCTCGTTCTTTGAAAGGGGCAGAAGAGCACTATTCTGTCATTAAACTGTGTATTTGACCAGTTTGCATTTAAACTTTTTTTGTGGGGTTACTTTTCACGGTCAGATCTGACCATAGGCCTCTCACTTGGATTTTCACGTGTAGGGATTTAGAGAATGTTTCTCCCATGATCAAGAGGTGTACTGAAGGATTGTTCAGTTACGATTTTACGGTGGAGTACATCTCTGGTGCTAAGAATAGTGTAGCTGATTGTTTATCCATGATGTCGGCTATGGAAGGGGTATACTACTCTGAAGTAGGGTGGTTGCATTGGGTGTGTGAACCGGCATTAAAGGACAGTGAGTGGGCAGGCAGGCTTGGATTTGGTCAAACTTGAGGAGTTTATTGTGGAAGGGTGGCCAGGCAAGAAAGACGTTCCCCGACTTTAAGTAGATTCCTCATGGTTAAGGAAGAACTATGCATTGTGAATGGTAACATATTTAGGTGGGAACAAGTTATACCTTCATGCACCTTGAAAGAGAAATTGATGAAATTGGCTCATGAAGGGCATCTGGGTAGAAGCAAAACCAAAGCGAGATTGCGTGAGTGGTACTGGTGGTCAGGGATTGACCATGATGTGGAGACAGTGGTTAAGGATTATTGGCAATGTATTAACAATGACAATTCAAAGAAAACTCACACTGCTCCTTTGTCTCCTGTTTAGATTCCAGAGGAAGCATGGAGCAAATTCGTGCTGGACATTGGGGGTCCTTTTGAGTTGTTCAACCAGATGAACGGTTTGTGATGATTTTAGTAGATTATACATCTAAGTGGGTTGTTACTATGTGTGTCTCTGTGGTGAACACCAGCACGGTTATTGAGTTTCTCAAAGAGGAATTTTCCAGGGAAGATATACTGAAGAGTCTAGTCATGGACAATGGTGTGCAATTTGTGTCCCAGGAGCAGTGTGATTTTCTGAGAGTGCTCTTGATTGTACATCTCAAAATAGCTCTCTATTTGCCTCAAGAAAATGGTTTGGCTGAGAGCACGAATAGACTGGTGGAAAGTTGTGCACAGTGTGCTCTTCTGAATAAATCCTCTCTTAAAGATGCTTTAAGGAAAACCTGGTGGGCACACCATGTTACGTCTAATGATGGGACATTTATTTCATCATTTGGAGTGCTGAGGGGCAGGGAGCCTCATTGCAAGCTCAGTCCATCTTGGCTGAAGTTAAGCACTAAAGTCGAAAGAAGGTGGTCTGAGAATGAGATGAAGCTGCGTAGGCAGAAACATCAGAGAAAGTATAGGAAATATTTTGCTGACAAGAATTGTGTGTGTATGGGTAGTTGGAAAAGAGGTGATAAGGCGCAGGTGAACAGATCTGGAATGGTGAAGAAAGGGTTGTCAAAATAATTCATGGGTCCTTTTGTAATGTGCGAAGTGAGGAAAAATGTGGTGGTATTGGAGTCTGGTGAAGTGTGGAGTTTTTCCAGATTGTTAAAAGTTGAGAACTACTTTGTTCATTGTGGAAGGTCAGAAAATCTGTCCAATGATTACTCTAAGGTAGAAGAATGTGCTCATAAGAGACTCAGGGTCAAACCCAAGCGGCAAAATGATTTTGTGATGTAATTATTTGGGGTTGCAATTGTTTGGGTTCTGCTCAGTATTGTTTTGTTGTGTTGTAATTTTGTTTTATTATTCTTATTTTTTATATATTGTAGGAGGGAAGATGTGCTATGTTCTAACCAATCTTCTTTGCAGCTCAGGCCTGAAAGCTTGGCATTACCACTGAAGGTGGAACTTAATGAGGTGGCACTGTAGAAGCTTGTGGGTGTCATCAGGGCAGAATGTGTGTATCATGACTTGTACTGGGTGGTGAGTTGAGGCAGTGACAGTTGTGGAAGGTTGCTGCTGTGGATCACCAATATTGCTTTTTTAAACTGCCTTTAATTATCAGTCAGTACTCTGTTGAGTGACTTTAAGACCTGGCTTTTTTTCATCAATACGACTTTGTAAATTGTTACTCCTTTTCTGAGTGACTGTTGTTTGAGTGAAGTCACTAGTGTCGCGTAGTATATGTCATGGTGGCCAGCCACAAGACACATCAGGAAAACCAGCATAGACACCTAAATCAGTCAAAGCAGGCAAAATCTAGGGTACTATGATAGCAGCGATGGAAAACTTCATAGAGATGAAGGACAGGATTAATAGTTTACAATGCAGTTTACTGTCATCACAGTCATTGATGGCTACAACTGGCTTCTCTGCCCCTGCCGTAGTTTTTGAGCAAAGCAAGAAAGAAATGCAGATTCTAATAGCTCCCAAGTAGTGGCCGATGCAAGTGTGCAGACTAAACCTCCAACTGGGGCCGTAGTATATATGCAGCGAATTTTCCTTCCTTACGCTGGGTGCGGCTTTTAAAAGGTGTTCCGGGTGCAATGAAGGAAAATGCACCATATTAAGATGAATGTGCTGCCCCGAGGGCAGCCGCAAACTCACGCTCATGCTCACGCATTCATGTGAAAAACAGAATGGCTGCTTTGAAGCTGCTCCGTGTTTTCACAGTGCAGGCGGCAACCTGTCTGCACTTTGAAGGGGGAAACGAGATCCACTTGCAGGAGGGGCAGTGAGTGAATGCATCCACCTGCAAGGGGATGTCTGGGGTCCATGGGACCTTCTTTCTCCTTTCCAGAGGGCTGCCATCAGGGGGCACACTGAAAGTGCACCACCCACTGTCAGTGCACCTCCTAAGAGCTTATTTGCCTCTGTGTGCATGTCTGTAATATGATGCAGGTGTGGAGGCAAAGGGATTCCCTTATTTGCATGGGGCACGCCTCCATGAAAATGAGGGAACACCCTCTGAAAAAGTGATGGCGCTTTATGTGCACCAGTGCTATCAGTATTACAGACGGGGCTGTATAAGCACCTGCGGCTCCTTCTGTAATTCCAAAGTGTGCTGGGGGTACGCAAAGCGGGTGCAAACGCCCATTGTGCACCTGGGGCACTAGTATTATACAGCCCCTAATGTATTTCCCCTGTTTCAAGTTCGCAAAATTTAACAAAAAGCTGAATCAGGGAAAATCACAATTACAGACTTTGAATGATGAGGGTTTGACTGAATATTTGGTTGGAACTAGTGCACAGACCACTAGTCGGTAGTTGGCTTAAATAGATCTAGAAATACAGGTGCAAGGTTTTTTTCCAATATTAGAAGATATTTAGAATGAGATTGATCAAATGTAGCGGCATTAGCTATATGTGGTATTTAGGTCAATAAGCATTTAGACAAAATGAATAACAAGATGACTCAGGTACTAGACAAGGTTAAGGAAATGGAGCTCTGTATCTCAGACTGTGAAGATAAACTTCTGTGCAGCTTGAGAAAGAATTAGCTCAACCTCGGAATAAGCAAGAAGAGATGAAAAAACATTTGAGGTACTCCAATCTGAGAATCACTAGCGTACCAGAGCACAAAGAGGATAACACTGGTTTTATCTCCTTTGTCAAGGCATTGATAAGGATACGTCATTCCAGAATATACTAGTGATCGCACAGTAATGCAGGTCCCCTCACAGATTGTATCTCACTATAAATATCCCAGAATTATTCTGGTCATTTTTTCTGATTACCGAGTCAAATAATTAATACTTGCTAAAGCATTTATAATTTTCACAGACATGACTGTTGATATTGCCCAGAGCAAGGAGTTTCAAAATATGCTAGCACAGTTTTGTGCATTTGGTGTTCAAGCCTCCATTGTTCAACAAGCTAGGTTACAGGTTCACCACAAGGGGCAATTTCATCTGTTTATTGGGGATAAAGAAGCACAGACCTTTTGAATGATGGAGTGGTGGGAGCAGAACTGGAAATACAGGGAGCATTGTTGGAGGGGAGTAGTTGGCCCCACTTTGTAATGGCACTAGGAGTGCGTTATAATCACGGGTAGTCTGCACTCATGTATATGTTTTGTGTGACTAATGTATTAAAGAAAAAAGAGGGGTTATGAGATGTCAATGGTATCCCCTTGATTAATGTAAATCACATGTATAGTTTAGAAATGCATTAGTACTTATTTAAGGGATAACAAACTAAACTTGTTTATGAGTTTGGTTTTACATTATACTCATGAAAATAATATTGTGGGATTTGCCTTTTGTAACTGCTAGAGTATATGTCGAAAGTCTGGTTTATTTGCATGTATAAGGGTGCACATAATGTAACCTGTATGTTGTTAATTTAGCTTAACTGTAGCCAGAAATGCATTTCCAATGTATTTTCCAACTAACATTTGAATTCACATTTTGCTTGCACAGTGGAATGTTGCATGTATCTTGTGTTCCTATTGCAGGTGGATAAGGTTTCATTGGTTGAAAGAGTCATCGTCCTGCAGCGCAACAATAAAATGTCGATGCCCTTTCTCGTATACATGTTTCCCATTTACATCCCACTGGTACCACGGAAGTCATTGTTCTCATGATTAATTGTTAGCTGATATCAAGCAAAACCTGAACACAGTGGATTGGTCTCCCTGGTTGGACGATTCTAGGTACGTCCTACAGGGCAGGATTCTATACTATGACTCACACCTTTTTGTACCACCCAATTTAAGTAACACAGTATGAACATGGTGCCATTGCTAATCATTATCTGATCACCCCGGCATTGCAAAAATAAGGGAAATATGTCTTCAATGGTTCTGGTGGGAAGGGGTTGGGCAGGACATACAGACATTTGTGTCTTCCTATCCCACTTGTGCCATGAATAAAGCATCACATACACCCTTAGTAGGACTCCTAAAACCACTTGCCATACCCCCTACACCTTGGCACACTATTAGTATGGATTTTGTTACCGATCTGCTGAAAGATGCAGGGTATACCACGGTTCTTGTTGTGGTAGACCTTTTTTCTAAGATGACCCATTTTGTTCCTTTGACTAAAGTTCCAACAGCCAAGAGTTAGCGCACACATTTATTCAAAACAAGATTCAACTACATGGTTTACCATCGGCTATCATTTCCGATAGAGCTGCACAGTTTGTGTCCAGTTTTCAGACAGAATTGTGCAGTGTATTGCATTTAGACTTGCGACTGTCTTCGGTCTATCACCCACAAACTGATGGTCAGACAGATTGTACTAAACAGCCAATCAGCCTATGGAACAATATCTATGTTGCCCTCCTATAGTGCGAGACTGGGAAAAAGATTTGGATTGGGCAACGTTTTGAGAAACAACTGTGTATGTGGCCCGTGGATGTCCCAAAAAATTGACTTGTGTTTGGGGCTTGTGGAAGTCCTATCGAAGGGACATATGTCAACCTCCCCTGACTCCCAATATCGAAGATCCCCCTTCACCCTAGACCTTCCACATTTTATTCTGAATATTGTGATTCATCTACTGTTCCCATGAAGCCTAATGTACTACTTCCTCTGAAATGTCATTGTGCTGATGATTATTTCTTAATAATAAAAAATGGTTAAAAAAATAAAATATATGTATCTACGTTGCCTTCTATCCACTCTAACCAGTAGTTGGTCTAAGGCACTACCAGTAGTAGAATGTGCCTACAACGACAGAATGCATACAGCAATAGGGATGTCTCCTTTTTTTTGTACAATGGGGTTCCATCCAAAAGCCATCCCTCTTCAGCCAACAGATGGAGTACCCGCAGTGGATTCCTTGTGTTCCACACTAACATACATCTGGAAAAAAAGCCCAAGAACAAATACAAATCACTAAAGTGAGCATGAAAGACAGACAAGTATTGGCGCCCCTCCATCATATGTTCCTGGGGATTTGGTATGGCTAGCATCAAAAACACCTATGCATAGGTGGGTCCAAAAACTTGCTACCCAAGTATGTAGGACCACTTAAAATCCAAAAGATAATAACATTTGTGGCCATGAAATTGGATTTACTTATTGAATATCAAATTCATCCAGTTGTTCATAATTCACTGCTTAAACCATTTCTGCCTGCCACGCAAACACCACCTCCACTGATGATTGATGGGCAGGAAGAATATGAAGTCAACCGAATCTTAGATTCAAGAAGACGCCAAGGTAGGCTATTCTATTTGGTGGATTGGAAAGTTTACCCTCCGGAAGAGCGTACTTGGGAGCCAGCACATCATGTGCATGCCCCCATCTTGAGCGATCATTCCTTTCCAGCAATCTGTCCAAGCTACATCCTCTCGGGAGGCCTTTGAGTGGAAGTGCTGTCACAATATAGTACACACGTCCTTTGTGATCATGGTATGGAAGGGGTCGGGAGAATGAATTGTGGGTTCTTACCTATTTTGTATGATGTGAGTGGCCATTTCCACATCACAGTCCATGTCTCTGTCCTACTGTATGTTTAGTTACCGTGCTCAGTAACTCATTGGTTGGGAAGCAGGAGCGCCCTTCCTTTCTGGAATCCAGAGAGATGAACGTGGGTGGCGACCCTGGTTTCCGGAGACCGTCCTCCCTAACCAAGATGCTTGGTTCCATTTCTCTTCTGGGAAGAATTCTTGCCATTTTGCTGGGATATTCTTTGCGTTCTTGATCCTTGGACCACCAGATATCGCTGCACCCTTGTTCGTGTTGCATTAGGAATCAACCCTTGAGTCTTGGGCATTGTGTTCATCCTGTTCTTTGAAGTATCTAGATTCACACCTTTTTTTGTTTGTTTTCTTGGTGATTTATCTGCCCACCCAGAAACCCTGACAAGTGAGACTGTTCCTCTTTTGTTTGTGCATCTTTGACCAGTCTTCTTTTTGTATATCAATTATATGGATTTATTGTGTTCTTTATAGTGCTTTTCCCCCAAGGATTACCTTTGTGTGTCATGTGTTTCTATGTTTTTGGCCACCCTTGCCGTACATTACTCCTCATCATCTACGGGCTACCATTTCTTTTTCCCTCTGCTAAGAAGAGGGTTGAGTCACTCTTACGTCCTCCTATAATGGCAATAGGAAAAGTGATTTGGAAAAATACTTCTTGAACACTGTGTCTTCTTTTTGTGCTTATATCTGTATCCACCCCCTTTTTATAGTTGTTTTTTGAGTGAATGGTGAAAAAACTTCATTTACTATAGCATCATATGTGCCAATTATTTGTAGTCTTTATATGAATGTATGCTGCTCTGTGTGTCCCTATTAATATGGATTTCGGTTTTTTTCTCTCAAGAAATATTCTCCTAAAATTCCTTCCTGAGCTGAGGGATCCCTGCCAGGGATGTACCCACCTTCTTGGACACCCACATGGAGTAAACTAAAGCATGGCGCACAGAATCCTTTCCTTGTTCTTCCCCTTCTTTCCCCCGGTTTTTCACCACTCACAGCTGTCTTCATAATTCAGCGTGGAGGGTTAAACACTTGGCAAGAGGAAGGACTATCTCCGTTCCCAAAGTACCTGTTTTTCAGGTGAGTGGACGTGGCAACATGTACTCTCCCGTGCAGGAAAGAAGTCCAGAAATATAGCACACAGCGTATGCGTCAGCCAAAGGAAAGCCAATAGAATCTGCGAAGAAGGCGCAAATTATGTGTCTCTCAGTCTGAGAGAAAGAGCAGATGTGTGTCCTTTCCATCACATCATGTATAATATAATCTTCAAGTTCTGGGGTGACACCTCCTGGGCCACCTTATCTGGTAAGACCACTCAGTCCATTGGTCAGTTCATATAGGGTGTTTGTCATGCAGCATAAAGAGGACACATATTATAGCAAAAAGGTGGGGATCATCGCATAAGCTGTTGAAATGTGTATAACTTTCAAACAATAGTCCTTTAGCAAAAGCATGAGTGAGTTCAAGAGGACAGTTTCTCATGGCAGATGTTCCCAAAGTAACGAAATTGTTGCAAACATTCCTAGTATGAGAATGGGAACCTCACCCAATGAGACATAGTTTCCCTTCACAATGTAAGTTTATGAAGCCTTTCCCTGGGAACAGAATCAAGCAAAGTAAGGAAAATGTAGGCCTTAATTGAAAATGTTTAATAAAATACAGAATATAAAATAATGTAAATATAAACTTCATTTAGAATCTTTTGAGGCCTTAGATATTTATTTCAACTTATTCGCACTAGTAAAGTATTTTAGTTTTCATGTAAATATCACACCTAAATATGATATATTACTGAATTTTCAAAGTGCCGACGTGTAATATTATTTCAATTCATAAATTATTAATATAGTTTCTAGTAATTCATATTAGTACCTATATGAAGATTATTCCATAAACTTTTCACAGCTCTCAGTTTTAGTACAAATGTATAACACCTGTACTCTTTTCTCACTTGGTACACAGTTTTAGATGTGCAAAATATGGAGTTTAAAAATGAAACCTTTCAATATTACACTTAAATATCTCTAAACCATATTAGATTTCATTAAATTCTTTACACACATCATTATTTTGATAAGTATGATTAGAAATCTTATAACACCTAAATACATCACATTTACCTTTTGATTGATACACAACGGGTTAAAACTATGAACATATATTACTTAATGTATATGTTTCCATTTACTCTACAATTTATCTGCATGATTTTACGATGCAATAACTAAGTCTTTTCATGATTTGTTTCTCATGATTCTTGCACATAGAGCTAGCACAGTTGGTGCACGTTTATCATTTTTCTCTCAGAGGTGTCATAATTGGTTTTATGTGTCAGCTAAAGGGATTTAAAAGTTTATCAGCTTCATCACACCTTTCCCCACTCTCCCTCCTGCATACATTGTGGTTAGCAGAGAGGCCCTGTGTATGGTCATGGTTGGCAGAATGGCCCTACAGTATGGCCCCTCTGCCACCCTCTCTTTGGCACACTATTTTAGGTGCAGAAGTACCCCATAACATCCCCCAGCCTCCGCACAAGTGTCTGTATATACGGTTAAAGTCAAGCAGCCCCCAAGAGCAGGCTTTTTTTTCCACGCCGGTTTTACCCGCGCCATACCTATTCTGTCATGGAGGTAAGCTTGCACTGAACATGCTTGTGAAATATTTGCTTTCTGTGGGAGAGAACTTTGCACTGCTGCTGCCTCTGCTGTGCCTGTTCTGTATGTGTGCTACAGCTTATCATTCTGCCCCCCATGCTGTACTTGCTGTTTTATGTTGGTAATGCTAGAAATGCTCTGTTCAGTCTCTGCGTGGGAGATATGCACTGCTGCCTCTGTCTTGGTTATATGAACTTTTGTGCACATTTTATATTCAATATTTAGATGGTACTGTTGGAAGGACAGACGAGGGCATATGCACCATAAACATCACGTTGGTTATGCTGTAAATCTATCCCCCAGCAAACATCCATTATCTTCTATGGGGATATGTTGGCAACATTCGCTGTTTACTATTAACCATATAAGCAGATTAGGTCACTGAAGCACCCCGCTATAGAATTTTTGACTCAAGAAATTTTGAAGAAGACTTTTTTATTTAATCCAGGGGTCTCGAACTTTTTCTGTGCTGAGAGCTACTTATGTTCAATGAAACACATTGAGAGCTATTAATATTATTAGTGTTGTATCTCAATTTCTTTTTTTCTTCTATGTATATTGATTCAACCAAGCAGAAGCTTTCTCATTTAATAAACTGGGCTGCACACAGGTGAGCTACCCAGAGATGGCTGAAGAGCTTCCGATTGGAGACCCCTCAAAAAGTGTAACAGGCGTGTTAGTTATCTAAGAACTTCCGTTCATAGATGACTGCATTAAGAGTAACCAGCGACTGGAGATTGAAAAGATACAAGAACAATGAGGTCACAAAACAAGCGCCAATTATCCCTGCATGTGAACAATGCAAAAAAAAAAAAAAAACATAGACAAAACACAGTTCAAATGAACCAAGAAAAATGTCATGTGCAGATTATAATTACTCAGTGCCATATAATTTTCGTTTTGAACAATACGTTGAAGAAGAAAACCTTACGAGTTAAACGCTGCAAATACTAAAACGCCGTTTTATACCGCACGCATGACGGACTTCATTTTGCCACAAGAGGGCGGTAGAAGCACACCTTTTGCGAGTCTCGTGCGGTTGAAAATGAAGCTGTTTTGATTCGAGCGTCGCATTTTCGCGGAAGGATGCTGCGCTTACATTGTGCTAAGAGACTGCTATTTCCCCGAACGGCCTTCCCCATAGAAACAAAAAAATACGACAGTGCGAAGCTGTACAACTGACAGAAATCAGGCGTTGTTATTGTGTAGTTCTCCAAGCTTGTGCCTGTCCGTGGCCCACAAAGGTCCAGGAATAGTCCCCTAAAACACATGCACTCAAATTTAGTAATAAACCGCGTACCATTTTTAGCTTACCACTGGGAGTTATGTTTTTAAAAATATCTCTTGTGTGAGACACCGTATAGTTTACTTTATGCTCTCTTTATTTTCAACAGAAAGAACCCTGCAGAGCAGTGTGTCACTTTAATATTTTTAATTTGACTGTTTCAATAAAAGAATACTCAAGAAGTCCCTAATAATGAAACGGGTGTGAAACAGTTGGCGTCATTTTAATTCTGACAACTCACTTGAAATTACCACTGATTCGAGAGAATTTGTGGCATGGATACATTAACTGCCTCTAGCATTTAACCAACATTTTTAAGTCCATAAAACATAATTCTGGTACTTACCTTCGCAGCGATTGGTTGATACACCCATTTTTGTAAGTAGTTTGGGAATATCGCCCAAAAAAGTAGTAATAGTCTTTTTAAAAGGTATGGATCGCTCTCGTTATTTTTTAAATAATATACAGTTGTAACGAATAACAAAATCACACAAAACTGTGAACGTACTGCTTTAAATTCACACCTGCATTTGGAGAATATGTACCATTTTTTTTTTCTATTCTCAAAAAATTCCAGCACCAGCAGGGCTAACATGCGTAACTGTTTGCACATTCGTCAATGTACATGGTGACACTTACGCATGTGTAAATGCTTGCCAACCGTGTACGTGCGCTCTTTTCTTCTTATGCCTATGGAGAAATCAACACCCCCATCTGTGGTGAAGTAAGAGCGCCAATGACTCCAAATGCAAGTACAGGTAATGCCCTGATTGGGTAGGAAGCGACTGCTATAATTGGAGATCAGTGGGACCCTCACATCCCCGGACTCCGGTGTCACTGCACCTGCTGCACAATTGGTAGCTACGCCCTCGTACCCACTCACTCACCGTTTTTTTAGATGCCCCCTCTCACTTCCCACCCTGGATACGGATTTACTCTTAACAATCAACAAACAGTAGTAACTCTCCAATCGTTTCGAGGGGGAAGGAGCTGAGAAAATATTTGCATAAAAACGTATACCTTTGTGGGAGTTCACCGACACCATTTCCCGCTGGCATCCTGCCCAGGAGCACCCAAAGCCCACCCACGACAGCACATATACCCCCACATAAAATTACACTCTAATCGGGTAATTGTGCATAGAAATAAATCGACTTATACATTCAAATCCACATTTTTTTTAGTTCCAATCTGCAATCATGCCATTGGTGCACCTAAGTTGAATTTACGGACCCAAATGGAGTTTGTTTGAAGAAAACAAAGGAAAAAAGGCATTTCCGAAGTGTCTGATGTGATGGGATGCATCACGACTCTCAAAACCACCTGTGAGGAGGCCTGAATACAGAAATCAACAACCAATACGTGGGCAGGGAAATCTCTCAGTTGACGGTAGCTGCTTTCCATTACCCAAGCAGTATTTGTTAAACTCTTGATCCGTTTCAGCTAGAAGCAAGCATTTTAAAGGAAATTAGCAGGCTTTGAGGCTGGCACTCGGATGGATTGGCATATCTGGGGGCCTATTGTTGGAGAGGTGGTAGATATACCTCGGCTTTTCTTCAGAGGTAAGAGAGCAAATGACTCGCAGCCAATCTAAAAAACATTTAACACTGCATTGATTTTTCACGAATTGATATCGCAGGTTTTGAATTGCTTCCGGTGCCAGCCTGCGTCAAATCATTGGTGTCCTTCAATGAATGAATGAATGAATGACTGGGGACGCGCCGGAGGAGCTAAGAGCCAATATTTTTGTGACTCCATTTACCTGCCGTGAGGGGAACGGCTTTCCTCGTGGGGGAATCCAGCCTCCTGCATTCAACTCCCGTGCCGTGAGGGGAACGGCTGTTCAGACTTCATCCCCCAGCACCCCCAGACACCGGCGCAGCGCCTGACGTCATCTTAGCGCGCCGGTGTCCTACAAAAGCCACAGGGAGCTTCCGCAGCGCGGGACGCGCGCGGGCAGCGCCTGGGCGAAGCCCGGGCCAAGGGCGGGCCCGTCCTTGCCCGTCATAGCCCGGAGTAGGCTGGGCTGGGCCACGTTATATGGCTGGAGCTTCTCATAAGAGTGATTACTGAAGAGACTCAACAATAATCAAAGGTACTGTTCTTATTTGTGCTGGATTGTCTGCCCCATACATTGTTCATTTCTGCACTCTGAAAGCCCCGTGGTTTGAAATATCCCCCTTATTTAATTGAAAATGAACAAAGTCAAGGGTACTCTGGGTAACAGGGTGGTGGGTACCTTGGATGCTTTTTTATCCAGGGCCAATTCAGTATTGACTCAAGAGATCCTGGATACTGAACGTAGACTTTCCTTAGAACCCCTCAGTTCTACGAATAGGTTATCAGCTACACCGGAACTCCTCTCACTACCAGAACTAGGTGCTACTGAGGGCTCCTCGATTAACATATCGCTGTCTCAGACCATTGAGGAGACGGATATTCCTGTGGTTGAGGAAGTAGCGATCGTGGATAAAGGGATGATTACCAGGGGAAAACAGGGCAAAAATAAAACAATCAAGGCTCCAAACCCCAGAAAGAAGGGAAAAAGGGAACATAAGCCAGTGGGTGCACATGGAAACGAGGGTGGGATAACAGTTAACGCCCAAACCCCTGATATTACTGACATTGTTAATATTACCAGGGCGAGACAGGTAACTAAGAAAGTCATCGAGGGTAGCCAGGTATACGAGGGCAACTCAGAAATTCTAGAAATGTTACTGAAAAAGCTTCTGGATCCGATCTTAAAAAAGCTTACAAGTATAGAGGATAGACTAGCAATTATAGAAAGGAACAGTGGGGGGAAACCTGACAGCAGACCAGTCATTGCACAAAACACCAGAGCAGAGGCATCTTCAAGTGGCAATTCTAAGGCACATAAGGTTGACTCAGTAATGAGAAGTGAGGTCCCGGCCAATATAGCCGTTCAGCCTCCTCCACTGACTGAATTTAGACCTACTCAGGGGCCACAGGAATCTAATAAACATAATAGTACCATTGACACCCCTATGATCAATCAGGAATGGACATCCCCCGAATATCATTTGCAGGAATCCCACTCGATTGATCTTCCGTGGGAGTCCGCACCTTATACTGTAATCCTGAGTAATGTCCCCCAACTGAAGGAAGGGGTCACAGAAGATTTTGATCAACTTAAAAATAAACTGAATCAATGGTTTACTAACAACTTATATAGGGGACAGGATGTTAATAGATTCATAATTATGGCCCGCAGAATTAAATGGATCGGCAAAAGGACTAAATCACATAATGGTGATTGTATTGTTGTGAACTTTGATAATCCATACACTGCCAAAAAAATTCTACAGGAATTTCAAATGGGCCACCCGGGTTCTGGCTCTAACATAGTGATTTTGTCCCTTAGATACTTTTACCCTCAGGAACCCTGGCCACATAGAGTTGATAATAATAGCAAAGATCACACATACTTAAGGGACATTACGAGACAGAATCCCTCTTGCCGATCAAATATTCGTCCTCTACACTTGAGGAATAGGGTTAATCCTCCTTTTCCTCAAGGATTAGAGTCAAGGAATAGATTTCAGCCACTGTCAGATATCGATGAGTGTGATTGACTAATTTCTCAGGCTCCAGGTGAAATAGACTCCCAAATCTCTATACAGGCTCAAAGTAAAGATAATGTAACTGATAAATCTCTGACCCATAGAAATAACATCTTATCCTGGAACATTGCCGGGTTGGCCAGGAAAAGTAGTGATCCGCGCTGGATTGCGTTTGTTACCCAGTATAGGATTATAAACCTACAGGAAACATGGGACATGGATAATAACCATTACTTAGATGGTTATCAGGCCTTCTTTGTTCCGGCCTCTCCTTCGGCCAGTGGCAGGCCTAAGGGAGGCCTTGTAACATATGTCTCATTAGACATTAAATGTGATGTGCGCCTGATTACCCATTCCCACCCCGGAATTTTAGCAATCACACTAAGGAAGGGACATGTAGAATGGGGGATAATACACTTTTATAATTCCCCATCTACAGTGGAAGAAGGAGGAAATATCAAGTCCCTGGCTATATTCATAAAAAAATATATGGCCAATATCCTGCATAGTTTGATTATTACAGGGGATTTTAATATCCACCCATGCGGTAAACCCTCTACTACCTGTTTAGCAAATTTAGGCTGCCCGCTAATATCTGGTCTACATTATGAGCACACAGCACATGGTGAGGAACTAAATGATTTGCTGTGTGAACTTGATATGAGGTCAGTTATGTCTTATATGAGCCCGTCCACACTGTATACCATCCCAACCTTTATAGTCAAAGGGAATGGTACTTTTATTGATTATATTTTGATTTCATCTTCTTTAATTCCCCACTTAGGGGATTTTTTCATTTTAACCAATGAATTTAGCGATCATAATCCGCTGTTGGTTTACCTTGGAGGCATACTGTCAGATTCTATATGTTCTAAACCAATCACAGGAGCCTTAAGACCCACTGATGGGAAAAGGAGGTTAAAGTGGACTCAAATATCGCCCAGTGTTTTCAATGAAAAAGTAAAGACCCATTGCCTGGGAGAAATAGACACTTGTATAACCATAGGAACAATGGCTAGATCCGTTTTAGATGCTTTTGCCAATCTATCTACAAAAATATCTGAACTATTATTAACAAGTTCAGGACAAAATGGTAACCATGGCCCTAAATGGTTCGATAAAAACTGCTCAAAGGCTGCCAAACTATTAAGAGAAGCACTTGCAAAAAAAACTCAGAGACTCTGTGGCAGTACGCACCTTGAGAAGGTCGTACAGAGATACTTTAGCACTACGTAAATCCTCATTAAAAGAAGAGGCTTGGGAAGAACTAGTAGACAGTAGCACTCTAAAAGATAGTACAAGGTTCTGGAAGACTGTAAACGGTCCCTTATTCCAACAAGTGGGAGGCGATGGTCTGGTGGCCCATATTGGCGAAAGTGACTGGGTCAATCACTTTAAAGCAATGTTTGATTGCCCGACTGACCTTAATGATAGTAGAGTGAGTTGTAGAGCCGCTTCCAACATAACATTTACTGAACTGGAGATTTTGGTTGGAATAAAGGGCCTGACAAGTAACAAAGCTCCGGGGCCTGATGGGATCCCTCCAGATTTATATAAATCAGATCCCCATTTCTGGGCAGCTATTCTTTGTCCGGTATTTAATGCGGCAGCCTCAGAAGGCTGTTTAAATAGCTGGGCACTGTCTACCATAGTGCCGGTTTTTAAAAAAGGGGACAGAAACGACACAAGTTGTTACAGACCAATATCACTCATAGACTCGGTCGTGAAGGTAATGGGGCGTGCTATTCTAACTAGGCTGAAGGATTGGGCGGTTGAAAATAAGATTTTAACAGATTGCCAGTATGGTTTCCACGCAGGACGCTCGACCACTACACAGTGTCTTAACCTGTACTTACTATTCAATAAATATACTGTGGTAAATCCTGGTTCGATTAATCTCGCCTTCATGGACCTCTCATCAGCTTTTGATTGTGTCAACAGATCGAAGCTTTGGTTGGCCATGGAGGCGAGAGGGGTTGATGTGGGGCTGACCAATTTTCTACGGGATTTGCATTCTTTCTTCAACACGAGCAAACGTTAGGTACGGTAAAGATTTAAAGGTTACAACTGACTTTTCCATCAGGAAAGACGTCAGGCAAGGATGTATTATGGCCCCGTTTTTATTTAATTTCTATATTAATGATCTTGAGAGGACCCTGGTAGAGACTGGTGCAGATTTTCCGCGTACAGCGGGAAGGGGTATTCCTGTCCTGCTGTACGCGGATGATGCTGTACTTTTATCTAGAACTGAAATTGGGCTCCAGACCCTGTTAAATTCTTTCCATGGGTTTATGTCCAAGCTAGACTTGAAGATAAACAGTACAAAGTCATATACCATGAGTTGGGGCAAACGACCAAGGAAGACTTTTATTTTTAAAACAGGGGGAGATCTAATTCCCAACACTAAGGTGTTCTCTTATTTGGGAGTCCTATTTGATGATAAATTAAAGTGGGATGCCGTCGTACATAAAAAAAGGGGTGAGATGGCGCGGGCAAATGCAGCAATCTTCAACTTCGCTTCCAAAATAGGGAAGAAACCAACAGGGGCTATGCTCCAGGTATATAGAGCAAAGAGCATTGCCATAGCTACCTATGGTAGCGAGCTGTGGGGACGTGCTGAGATAAACTCTATACAGGTCGAGGAAAATAAGTTCCTAAAAAGACTCCTATGTGTCCCATTAAGTACTCCAAACTTGGTGGTCCATGAAGAACTGGGAGTACCTTACATAGCCGACCAGATAGCAATGAGCCCCATGACTTTTTGGCTACAATGCTGGCACAAAGACATACCCTTGACCCAGGAAATACTTAGGGATTGTCTGGCTTTGGAGAACAAGGCACGGATCCCGTGGTTTTCTTATATCAAAAAGGGATTCGAATCAATAGGAAGGGGCTCCTTGTTCTCTAAGCCTGAAGAGATCCACAAAAAGGATATTCAACTGGTTAAATCCCTCTTTTTGAATTATAGGACACAGGAAAGGGAAGGGATTGAGCTTACTAAACCCAGTGTCCGATCACATATTGCCTTAATAACCACCCATACTGCTGAACCTTACCTAATGTCTACTCTTACAACCCATGAACATTTTTTATTAACCAGGTTTAGATGCAATACATTTCATCTTCTACTGGCCAGACCCAAAACGGGTCATTTGGAACAGATGTTACCGGTATGTGGGTGTGATGAACAGTCTCCACAAAATTTAATACATTTTATGTTTTTCTGCAACTTTTACTCTGTCCCAAGGAAAACCTACCTGACACCAATCTTAAAGAAAATGAAGTTTACCCAGGTTAAACCTGCTCTAATGTTTTTACAATTATTGCATATGGACTGTATATATTTTATTGTCCGTTTTTTAAAATCTACAATGAAATCAAGAGCGGATATGGATTGTTAAACTGTCAATGGAACTTTACTTCTTTTTAATTGATTTGTGATTTTTAATCTTGTATGTATGTGACTTTTTATGAATTTATATACTAAATTCGAAATAAAGTATCTTTTGACTTGACTTGACTTGACTTGACTGGTATTTATAAAGCACTTAGCTACTCCATGCGGAGTGCCCCGGCACACAATGCTGCCCTGGAGATGGTTTAGCTCCTAAAAAGCCACGTTTTCAACCGTTTTTTTTAAATTAGTCAAATCCGTGGGGAGTCTAAGGGCCAACAGAAGTTTATTCCATGCTTGTGCCCCCAGGAGGCTGAAGGATTTACCACCCCTGCGTGCCAGGCGCACCTTTGGGACACATGCATACACCACAGAGGTTGATCTAAGTGTTCTTGTAGGTGCGTACCAGCAGACACGTCTTCTGAGGTAACGGGCCCCCTTGCCATGAAGAGCTTTAAAAAAAGATACCATGGCCTTAAATTTTATCCGCTCCCTCTCCGGGAGCCAGTGAAGGGCTTTAAGATGAGGTGCCATGTGGGACCTAGGTTTTAGACGGATAATTGCCCTAGCTGCTGAATTTTGCACCACCTGAAGGCGCTGCAGGAGAATGTCCGGCAGGCCCAGGTGAAAAAATGTTCCCATGGTCCAGTCTGGATGTGATCAGTGCCTGGACCACAATCCACCTAGAATCCAGTGGGAGGAGCGTGAGAAATGTTCTCAACATCCGAAGTAGTCCAAAGAAAATCCCCACCAGGGCCTGAACATGGGTACGCACGGAAAGGCCATTGTCAATATAGATTCAGCACTTCTTTCTCCATCTTTCCTCCCATCCCTCTCTTCCCCCTTTGTGCTTGTTTCCTTTTTTTTCTCTAGTTCTTCTTGTATCTCATACTCTTACTCTTTTCCTCCCCTCGAGCGCACCAAAACCACAAGTTCTCATCTGAAGAGGGCATGAGCTGATTCCGTCCAACTCTTTACAGGTGAACGGCTTACTAACTACACCAGTGGAGAGCTTATGTCGCATAATTCTGCCAGTGAAGACTAACGTACAGAAATAGTGTTTACATAGGACCCTTGGCTACAACTAAACCAAAATGCCATAGATGGATTACTACTTGGTCTGTGTAAGCCTTACAATGTATCATCTACCCTGGAATCACTAAAAGGTTACCTAGAAGGATCTTTGCTGTTTTCAAGCATGCCTAGCTCATACAATAATTTACATGGCTGCATCTAGCTTTCTAGCCATCACATTCTAGCGGGGAAGGAACATCACATCGCAAACTGATCTCATGTCCTATGTCCTCTACTACAAGTACATTAAAGCAGCAGGCAGAGATTTCCATGTGCAGACATCTGGACAAACAAATGTGTTCCTCTTAGAAGTGAGACTGATCACTTGAAATTCTGGACAAAAGTGATAACCAAACTTACATGCAAAACAAGTCACTGGTAGTGAACTAAAATGTCTTCTCCTGAGGGCCATGAGAACCATAGAAATGTAGTGTATATGCCTATGTAAATTAACATTAAACTAACATTTGCGCTTGTCTGTGGAAATGGAAGCGGGAGGAAATAAATTACTGAGGGGGAAATTCTCAAGAACGTATGCTAACTACCGCAAAAGTAGCTTAACGCAACTCTTCACATCGCAGTCTATTGCGGGAAAATAACACCGTGTTAACGTGGTATTCTCAACACGGCGGCACCATGCGATAGACCCACCACAACGCGTCAAATGAACGTGTTAAAATCAACGCAATGCCGCAAAAATGCGAAACACAAACGTGAAAAAAGTGGCAATGACATAAATCGCGGTACAAAAATCAGCGAAAACCAGCCACAGGCCTGCAATCCCCACGCAACAAGCAGGAAAATGCACTGCAAAAGTTGGGGGGAAAAAACACATACAAAAGCCAAACAACAGCGAAGCACAATGGAGTCAGCCGGAGCAAGTGCAGAGGACAACCAGAACCCCGGAGGACCAGCCTGGGACTTTGCGATCAGGGAAGGGCAATGAGAAGAAGAGTAAGAAGAAAAGGTTCAGTCCGCAGGAAAACAGTATCCTGATCACGGAGGTGATAGAACACCATCAACTACTGTTCGTCACCTCCACCTCCACTGTGTCACTGGCAACTAAAAATGGAATTTGGCAGACCATCGTGTACAAGGTAAATGCAGTCGGAGTTCTGAAGAGGATAATGGAAGAGGTCAAGAGGCGCTCGAATGATGTCAAGCACAAAACCAAGCAGAAACTCGCAAACAACTGGAAGGCAGCAATGCAGACTGGAGGTGGGAGTCCAGCTCCACAGGAGGAACTGGACGAGATGGAGGAAATGGTGTCCACAGTCATCAGTGGTGAGATGGTGGCAGGAGTTGGGGGACCGGGCACTGCTCAACATGACCGGACACAACAGCAACAGGGTGAGTACCGAACAGGGACTGGGGGACGGGGGGAGATGGGCACAATGGCAAACATGCACAAGTAAGCATAGCACATCTGCGGACAAACCATGCCCCAGACCCCCAACTCCCACCAAGAGACTAATGCACCCAAGTATGCAACATCTCAGCACTGTATAAGCACAGAAGTCAGAGGCACACCGCATGTAAGAAATAAGGGGCAGCCTTATCAGAGCTGCAGGGGCGACTCCCCCAAAATGCAGCACACACACATCACATGCAGAGCACATCAACATTGACAACGATGTGGCACAATCCGCAACACGTCCACAACAGAACAGAGGACACAACTGGTGCCGCTTGTGTGCAGAAACTGGCCAATCATATATGGCATCGCAGGGAAATGTGAGTTGACAATGTATAAGTACAAACTCACATCATGATGTTGTCGAAATGTCCACTGTCCCGCATCAAATAGGCAGCTCCCCACAAACAGTCACAATGTACACTGTCATGCAGTCTGAATGTAAACATGTACAATGTGTCAACATACATGTGAACACAATGTTAAACTGCATCTCCCGTTCACATTGCAGAGGGAGAATCAACACCTCCTGCAGAGCAGTCCCAACCTCTCTTCTCTGATGACGAAGAGGACCCCCACACCTTTGACTCTGATGCCCTCCAACAGCTCGTGGAGAGCCTCCGCAGCCCACCTCCAGGAGCAGGGCAGCCCAGCTGCTACGAGGAGAACCCACCCCCGCATGGTACACACAGCAGGCAGCACCCACCACCACGGCTGCCTCCCAGGACCCCCACGACACACACATGGCCTTCCAACTCCGTGTGTTGGGGAGCCAGGAGAAGCTGGATGAACAGGTGCAGGTGAGGTTTGATCACATGGCAGCCAAACTAGACACCATACGTGGGTGTCTAAGTCCCATCAGCAACCACTCACAGTCCCTAACGGACACGGACAGTCCGCTCCATGCCCTCCAACGAACCATGGCTGACATCGCCAGAGTCCTGACTCCGCGATAAGAACGACTGTCTAGTCAGAGTGGCTCCAGCGAGCTCGCCCGGGAGTTGGGACTTATGCGGAGGCTCATGGAGAACATGGAGCGGATGCGGGCGGAAAGAGGGGCTGCCACGGCTGCACACGAGCGAGAGGTAGCTGGGTCCCTTAATGCCATAAAGGCCCTCCTCATGGCATTGCTGCCACAAGGCCTGGTGCTGATGCATGCTGCTGCTGCCACTTCATCCACATCTCCGGCCCCTGATGTGTCAGTGCCACACAGTGCGGCGGGCATTCCACTTCCGGCCCCTGAGGTGTCACTGCCACACAGTGCTGGAGATAGAACACCACCACCCACATGTGATGCACCTGAAACAGCAGAGGACAAACATGCGGATGAATCTGCCCTTGTGGTCAGAAGGAAGCGGTAGCATTCATCTCCGCCATATGGCCTGTTTCTGCTTAGTTCTGCCCTCTGCATCATCACCTTCCACTGTCCCCCGATGCACTCTGTGACACTCACCTTGGACCTCGACATGGACTGCCATATTCCTTTTGGTCACCAATGACACAGATATCAGACTGAGGACTGAACTCCTCATCTTCTGATGTACTTGTCATTCCCTGAAGGACTCTGGCTGGCCCTCCATGGGCTGACAATGTAAAGTGGGGTTTGCATGGCCCTGTACTGCTCCAGCTACGACACTCCATTGAATGTGCATTAAACATTTATTGTCACACCGATGTGTCATGTCTATGATCTTGCAAGTGTGGAAGTATGGATGAATGTAGGGTCAATGATTCCCCCTTACGTCCATGTTGCTCATTTTGTGGGACTTGGGTCACAATGTGACACATTGCCGATTGTGTTCCGGGTGGCGCTGACACTAGAACGGAGACACACACATTAGTTACTTCCTTGTCCAGCCCAGAATGGAAGCATGCCCAGAGCCCTGGGGTCATTGTTCACACCCTTACGCTGGACTGGCACACGCCAGGCCAGCCCACTCTGCTCACGCTCACAGGGGGGGACGACAAAGCTACATGTCCCAGGTCTTCCCTGTAGGGATCTGCTGCTCACAGGTCTAGTTGTCAGCATGCCACAGCTACTCCCTCACGGCTGGTTTACACCCACACCACACCCATTCAACACCGGCATCAAAGGACATGTGACCCTGCCAATAAAAAGGGCCTGGTGCGCGTGCTGGACGCCATTTCCACTCTCCAACTGGGTGTCTCCGTGTGGGTAAAGTGCTGAGCGGGTGTGCAGCCTGCGATGATGCGCCGTCCAGGCGGTCCGGAATGGTGGCATTAGTGTGAGCCCTGCTGGGCCGCAGTGTAGGCCTGAGCCAGCGGGCAGTGAGGGCCTACCGACACGTGGAGTCGCCTCGCAGTTTACAGAGTTAGTGGCACCTCTAGGGCTGAGCGGGTGTACAGCCTGCGATGAGGCCGGGTGTAATGATATGTTCTCTGCCATAGCGAAATCAAGACCCAGAATCAAGTGTGTGACCTGGTGGCCCGTGGTGTATGGCTGCATGAAGTGGAGGGTGCCATGGTCACGGGCCCTGGGCTTGGGGCTCTTGGAGACACGCCGGTGGTGGAAGGTGAGCAGTGAGCCCTGGTTGCGCAGGGGTGGCCAATCTCCGCTGGGCGACTTGAGGGTATGGGGTGCTGCTGCCTGTGTGTGCAGGGGCGGGCAAGCGATGATGGCGTGTGCTACTGTATGGACTCTGCCATTCATGTCTCTGGCAACTGTTTCAGATGAGGGACCTGGGGGACTTCAGTGTGTACCGGCACATGGTTGGAGACACACCGGTGGCTGCAGGTGAGCAGTGAGGCCTGGGTCTGCATTGTCGGCGCTCTCTCTCCCTCTCTTTCTTTCTCTCTCTCCTTCTCTCTCCCTCACTCTCTTTCTCTCTCCCTCACTCTCTCCCCCTCTTTCTTTCTCTCTCTCTCCCTCTATTTCTTTCTCTCTCTCTCTCTCTCTCTCCCTCTCTTTCTTTCTTTCTCTCTCCCTTTCTTCCTCTATCCCTCTCTTTCTCTCTCTCTCTCTCCCTATCTCTCTCTTTCTCTCTCCCTCTCTTTTTCTCTCTTTCTCTCTCCCTCTCTTTCTCTCTCCCTCTCTCTCTTTCTCTCTCTTCCCCTCTCCCCTCTCTCTTTCGCGCTCTCTGTACTTAGATGGGCGATTGACACACCTTCTTATCTGTATTTCTGTCTTGCAGGCTGTGACATACAGAATGCCCAGAGAAGACCCGCTGTGCCTCTTCAAGATTGTTATTTTTTTATACATCTGTAATAAAGGTTTTATTTGGATTATGTGATGTGAATGTATGATCTCCTTTTTTCTGGACACACCTCTATGTTAGGTGTTGTGCTTGTGCAACTTCAGGCGATTTGTTTGGTTCATGGTTTCGTGGGGTTGATGTGCATTCTCTTTGTCCAAAGGGCGGGTGGGTGGGTGGTGGGGTCCGGGGGATAGTGGCGGTGGGTGTTGTGGCCCTCTTGGGTGTCTGAGCTCCATGTTCAGTTGCTCCAGAGCATCTGTGGTTCTTCATGTTTGGCTATGGGCTGCGCTCCCTTGTCTGGTGCCAGTTGTCATCCGATTTCACACCAGGTCAGAGCAGGTGTTAGTTTCCTGCTGCTAATGCGCATTATCGCCTGTTTTGTGATCTTTTCACCGATCTGGCTGGTCGTTGAGAATGTTGCGGAGTGGTGTTGTCACTGCTTTTTGCTCGGGAACGCCTACTCTGCATCTCATTAGTGTTAGTTGCCGGGGTCATCCGTGGCGATATTCTTTTAGGTTGCTATCGCCGGAAAACTGGTGATATCGGCTGTTAGCACCGGCTTGTGAATGGGGCGATAAATTTAGCTCGACTTTGGTTGCGCTAAAGTGTCGATAACTCCTTGAGAATATGCCCCTTCATTTTTTAGTTATGGTAATCATCACAATTTGGGGTTATTAAGATCCAACTTGAAGCTTCAATGATAGCTATATATTTGAGCACTTTCAAGAGTGCATTCTGCGCGATCTCAAAAACTGAAAATTATCAACTGCAAATATGGAAGTATTAAGGAAGGATGAACTAAAATCAGTACCACAAACCTATGAGCTTGTCCAAATCCTAGCGACAAAGTACTTGATTAAGCAAAAACACCAAGGCATAGAGGAAGGAGGAGTAAGGGAAGCCCTATCTTGTGCTCCTACTGGTGAGGAAATCTGACAACCAATCCCATTAATTGTAGCAGCGTCCTTAATTCTCAAAACGGCGATGTATTCAAGGCATGAATATGCGAAAAAAACTAAAAGCATCTAAGGTTGGTAGGCGGTAGGGCCGTTATATCATATTAAAGGCATTTAAGGTATCAAGAAAAAAATATCACTTTTTTCTGCTCCTACTTCACAAAAGAAATAAAGTTAAGTGTCTAAATAATATTACCATCCACCAACTAATCCCACCTGGTTTCCGTTAACTACATTAGGAAGTAATTAGTATTAGTATCAAGGCTGATGATGCCTACTTGTTCATGACACAATGACCATCGTTGGCACCCTCTCATGAAATACTCAATCACTAAGGGTCTCATTGAGCACTTTAGCTAGGTAGGGTGTCAATATGAATTTAAATCTTTCTGATAAACTAAAACAATAATGCCTAGGTCCTTTCCTAATAGCCATCAACATTATTGCAATAGTCCTACCTACTCAAAGAAAGGTAGAAGTTAGCATAGAAGTCCCTAAAGTATAGGCATTGTCTTTTGAGCCTCGCTTACACATTCTTTACATATTCAGGATACCTATTTTTGTATTATTTTCATTTGAATGGCTCAACTTAAGGGCCAGCAACCTCTCACTGTTGACAACTTTCTCTTAATCATGCTGTCCCGAGCAGTTCTTCAAAACGAAGGTCTCTCAATTCTCATTTGGTGATATTTATTGTTACGGCACAATAGTGTCAGGGACTAGCAACATATCATGCTGAGACTTCAGTCTCTGGTAGCAGCTAAAGTGTTGGATTGGGTCATGCTGTTACTGTTTCTCTATCCAAGCAGCCAAATTATGGAAGTCCCTACCCGCAACCATGAGATCCACAGTTCACGATCTCCACTTCAGAAGATGAGTCAAAAGCTGGGCCTTGCCCACATCAAGACTATACTCATAATTCAAGAATGCACTACAACAGTACACTCAGACAAGACAAAAACTATACTTATCATGACATGGAAAAGAGCTGTTATCATACAAGTACACATCCTTATAACCTGAACTTTGCCTCCTATTATAAGCAGACACATTTATTTTAAGGAAATGTATATATTACTCCACAGGGTATGTGTGTATCAGACTATTTCAAAATTGCTCCTTCTATGTACATATAGGTGCATATATAGTGGGTTACTTCTGCTACTAATAACTACAATAAGTTTCATGTGTATATTTATGTATACATAAGTATATTACAATTATTTGAAAGCATAAAAATGTGCCACATGATAAATGTAGATAGCAGACAATGCAAATATTGCTGTTTCAATGCACATATGGATATTTATATAGAGGGGTTTAATCAAGCAAACAAACCTTTGGCAAGCATCATGTATGTGTGTGTATATACATATATATTAGTGTGTGTGTATAGATATATTTATATACACACACAGATATACATATATTATCTACTGGCGGTCGCCAGTAGATAGTTATAGTTAGGATCGTGTTTCCATAGGAAATCTTAAAATTCTATTTTGAATAACTTTGGCGCCGGTTGACGAATCCTCGCGAAATTTTCAAAACTAATGGGGCGCTCCACTCAGCTCCTACCCTGAAAGTCTCGGGGTGATTTGTCAAGGGGGGGCCGAGAAAAAAGGGGGGTCCCAAAACGTGTTTTCCCCATGCATTTTTCCATAGGACCTTTAGTCGAAGGTACAACCCGAACGGCTGAACAGAATTACTTGAAATTTGGCAGAGAGGTAGTCCTCAGGTCAGGGAAGTGCCTTTTGCAGGTCTGGTGTCAATCTGTTCTGTATTTCCTGAGAAAATAGCATTTAAAAGCATATAAATATCTATACACGCGCACCGTGCGCGCACGGTGCGCGCACGGTGCTGTGCGCGAGCGAAATTCTGATTGATTGATAGATGTCAGTAAACATTCGAATCGGTCGAAATCAGGAAGTATCGGCCGCCATTTTGTCGCACTGAAAAGGAAAGGTGGAAAAAAGGTGGAAAACGTGAAAAGGGGGCAGGGAAGAGAGTTCCTGACCCCCTAGCCTTTGTCAGGGGGTCACAGAAGGACCCCCAAGGGTGAAAATTTTTTTTTTTTATTTTTGAAAAAAATCGCCGTGCGCCCAAAGCGCGCGCACAGTCCGTGCAGCGCACCGTGCGCGCACGGTGCGCGCACGGTGAAAAACCTTGAAAAAAAAAAAAATTATGAATACATAACTTAGCATTTAAAAAACCGTACAAATTCACTTAAAAAAACCATAGGTTTCACACACATTGGTTTTTTACGAGAAGAAAGCAGTTCATCCATTACATTGAATAGTATTACATTAAAATTTTGTCAAATTTTGTCAGTGTCAATAGAAGTAGAACTAGGGCTTGTTTAGAGTTCAATTTCAATAAAGTTCATAGGTCTGCTACTTAAAGTAGAGTAGTCCAATCCTCAGTTCTATTGAGCCCAGTGCGTATTGAGTCAAAGAGGATAACCAATTTTAATTCCTCTCCGTTGAGAAATTGGGCCATATTGCCACCCCTTTGGGGCAATTTCAAAACTTTAAGAACAGTCCAGCGTATGTCGTCTTCACTGTGATTGGCCTCAGAGAAGTGGTCAACAAGGGGCGCATTTGGTGTCCTACAGCGGGTGCGGCTCCTGTGTTGACAGATCCTGGTCTTGACTCTTTGCGTTGTTTGTCTGATATATACTTTCTGACACGGACACTGGATGAGATAGATCACATTGGATGTGTTGCAGTTGGAGAATGATTGGCAATGTACTGTGGCGTTCTTAAACGTAAAGCTTTTACCCTCGATGGTAAATAAACAAACATTGCATCCCCCGCATTTAGAGTGCCCAACAATGAGGGACAGACCCCACAGTGCATCAAGAGTAGTAGTGTTAGGAGTGACAGGTAATGCAGCTCTGACCAGATGATCCTTCAGATTTCTACTCTTCTAAATGCAAACAGAGGTTTGTCAATGTTAAGACTGCCAGCATTTAGAATGGGCCAATGGTGCAATATCATTTTCCTTAACTTGTTGGACACAGGGGAAAAGGTTGTGACGCAAGCAATTCTTTGTAATTCTTTTTTTGGTTTCGGGTCAACAGGACTTCTCTGGGGCAATACCAAGCTCGTTTTGACGCATTTTTCACAATTCTTTTGAGGTATCCCCTGTCCTTGAGTTTTGAGGCAAGAACAGTTTCCTCTCTGAAGTAGTCCACCTTACATGAACAATTTCTCCTGATTCTCAGAAATTGGGAATACGGCAGAGAATCCCTTAGGGCCCTAGGGTGATTACTGGTGTAATTAAGAAGGGTATTGCGCACAGTGGGTTTGCGGTACAAGCGTGTTAGTAGCTCGCCATCAGAATGAAAAATCATCAGATCTAGAAATGCGATAGAATCACTGTCAGTGGTGATTGTGAAGGACAACCCTGGGCAATTATTATTCATCCAATGTAGAAATTGGCGTAGAGCACCGACGTCTTGTCTCCAAATAATGAAGATATCGTCGATGTATCTACGCCAAAAAACAATGCCTGGAAAAAAGGGGTTTGTTGGAGTCAGAATGGCATTGGTTTCCAGTTGATCCATGAAGAGCACCGCTAGTTTAGGAGCAAAAATAGCCCCCATAGAAGTGCCCTTGATTTGTTGATAGAAGGTATTATTGAACAAAAAGAAATTGCGAGTAAGGCATAGTGCCGAAAACTCGGCGATAACTCCTTGAGAATATGCCCCTTCATTTTTTAGTTGTGGTAATTAGCACAATTTGGGGTTATTAAGATCCAACTTGAAGCTTCAATGATAGCTATATATTTGAGCACTTTCAAGTGTGCATTCAGCGCGATCTCAAAAACAGAAAATTATCAACTGCAAATATGGAAGTATTAAGGAAGAATGAACTAAAATCTGTACCACAAACCTATGAGCTTGTCCAAATCCTAGTGACAAAGTACTTGATTAAGCAAAAACACCAAGGCATAGAGGAAGGAGGAGTAAGGGAAGCCCTATCTTGTGCTCCTACTGGTGAGGAAATCTGAAAAACAATCCCATTAATTGTAGCAGCGTCCTTAATTCTCAAAACAGCGATGTATTCAAGGCATGAATATGCGAAAAAAATTAAAAGCATCTAAGGTTGGTAGGCGGTAGGGCCGTTATATCATATTAAAGGCATTTAAGGTATCAAGAAACAAATATCACTTTTTTCTGCTCCTACTTCACAAAAGAAATAAAGTTAAGTGTCTAAATAATATTACCATCCACCAACTAATCCCACCTGGTTTCCGTTAACTACATTAGGAAGTAATTAGTACTAGTATTAGTATCAAGGCTGATGAGGCCTACTTGTTCATGACACAATGACCATCGTTGGCACCCTCTCATGAAATACTCAATCATTAAGGGTCTCATTGAGCACTTTAGCTAGGTAGGGTGTCAATATGAATTTAAATCTTTCTGATAAAGTAAAACAATCATGCCTAGGTCCTTTCCTAATAGCCATCAACATTATTGCAATAGTCCTACCTACTCAAAGAAAGGTAGAAGTTAGCATAGAAGTCCCTAAAGTATAGCCATTGTCTTTTGAGCCTCGATTATACATTCTTTACATATTCAGGATACCTATTTTTGTATTATTTTCATTTGAATGGCTCAACTTAAGGGCCAGCAACCTCTCAC
Organism: Triturus cristatus; assembly: GCF_964204655.1. Lineage (NCBI taxonomy): Eukaryota > Metazoa > Chordata > Amphibia > Caudata > Salamandridae > Triturus > Triturus cristatus. Next base: position 432,053,717 of record NC_140593.1, read on the forward strand.
TGTTGACAACTTTCTCTTAATCATGCTGTCCCGAGCAGTTCTTCAAAACGAAGGTCTCTCAATTCTCATTTGGTGATATTTATTGTTACGGCACAATAGTGTCAGGGACTAGCAACATATCATGCTGAGACTTCAGTCTCTGGTAGCAGCTAAAGTGTTGGATTGGGTCATGCTGTTACTGTTTCTCTATCCAAGCAGCCAAATTATGGAAGTCCCTACCCGCAACCATGAGATCCACAGTTCACCATCTCCACTTCAGAAGATTAGTCAAAAGCTGGGCCTTGCCCACATCAAGACTATACTCATAATTCAAGAATGCACAACAACAGTACACTCAGACAAGACAAAAACTATACTTATCATGACATGGAAAAGAGCTGTTATCATACAAGTACACATCCTTATAACCTGAACTTTGCCTCCTATTATAAGCAGACACATTTATTTTAAGGAAATGTATATATTACTCCACAGGGTATGTGTGTATCAGACTATTTCAAAATTGCTCCTTCTATGTACATATAGGTGCATATATAGTGGGTTACTTCTGCTACTAATAACTACAATAAGTTTCATGTGTATATTTATGTATACATAAGTATATTACAATTATTTGAAAGCATAAAAATGTGCCACATGATAAATGTAGATAGCAGACAATGCAAATATTGCTGTTTCAATGCACATATGGATATTTATATAGAGGGGTTTAATCAAGCAAACAAACCTTTGGCAAGCATCATGTATGTGTGTGTATATACATATATATAAGTGTGTGTGTATAGATATATTTATATACACACACAGATATACATATATTATCTACTGGCGGTCGCCAGTAGATAGTTATAGTTAGGATCGTGTTTCCATAGGAAATCTTAAAATTCTATTTTGAATAACTTTGGCGCCGGTTGACGAATCCTCGCGAAATTTTCAAAACTAATGGGGCGCTCCACTCAGCTCCTACCCTGAAAGTCTCGGGGTGATTTGTCAAGGGGGGGCCGAGAAAAAAGGGGGGTCCCAAAACGTGTTTTCCCCATGCATTTTTCCATAGGACCTTTAGTCGAAGGTACAACCCGAACGGCTGAACAGAATTACTTGAAATTTGGCAGAGAGGTAGTCCTCAGGTCAGGGAAGTGCCTTTTGCAGGTCTGGTGTCAATCTGTTCTGTATTTCCTGAGAAAATAGCATTTAAAAGCATATAAATATCTATACACGCGCACCGTGCGCGCACAGTGCGCGCACGGTGCTGTGCGCGAGCGAAATTCTGATTGGTTGATAGATGTCAATAAACATTCGAATCGGTCGAAATCAGGAAGTGTCGGCCGCCATTTTGTCGCACTGAAAAGGAAAGGTGGAAAAAAGGTGGAAAACGTGAAAAGGGGGCAGGGAAGAGAGTTCCTGACCCCCTAGCCTTTGTCAGGGGGTCACAGAAGGACCCCCAAGGGTGAAAAAAACATTTTTTTATTTTTGAAAAAAATCGCCGTGCGCCCAAAGCGCGCGCACAGTCCGTGCAGCGCACCGTGCGCGCACGGTGAAAAACCTTGAAAGAAAAAAAAATTATGAATACATAACTTAGCATTTAAAATACCGTACAAATTCACTTAAAAAAACCATAGGTTTCACACACGTTATAGTTAGGAATTAGCATTTATAAAACCTTGCAAATTCACTTAAAAAACCATAGGTTTCACACATGTTATAGTTAGCTGGACATTTCACTCGTAAAAAACCAATGAAATTCCCCCGTTATAGTTAGTTCAGATAACTATAACTCGCGCGACCTCCACTCTATCACAAGGATGATGTCATCAATTATGTCATGAGTGATGCCACTGACCATGTCATGAGTGATGTAATATGTGACGTCATGAGCAGTGGATTGCGGGCGTGCGAGTTATAGTTATCTGAACTAACTATAACGGGGGAATTTCATTGGTTTTTTACGAGAAGAAAGCAGTTCATCCATTACATTGAATAGTATTACATTAAAATTTTGTCAAATTTTGTCAGTGTCAATAGAAGTAGAACTAGGGCTTGTTTAGAGTTCAATTTCAATAAAGTTCATAGGTCTGCTACTTAAAGTAGAGTAGTCCAATCCTCAGTTCTATTGAGCCCAGTGCGTATTGAGTCAAAGAGGATAACCAATTTTAATTCCTCTCCGTTGAGAAATTGGGCCATATTGCCACCCCTTTGGGGCAATTTCAAAACTTTAAGAACAGTCCAGCCTATGTCGTCTTCACTGTGATTGGCCTCAGAGAAGTGGTCAACAAGGGGCGCATTTGGTGTCCTACAGCGGATGCGGCTCCTGTGTTGACAGATCCTGGTCTTGACTCTTTGCGTTGTTTGTCTGATATATACTTTCTGACATGGACACTGGATGAGATAGATCACATTGGATGTGTTGCAGTTGGAGAATGATTGGCAATGTACTGTGGCGTTCTTAAACGTAAAGCTTTTACCCTCGATGGTAAATAAACAAACATTGCATCCCCCGCATTTAGAGTGCCCAACAATGGGGGACAGACCCCACAGTGCATCAAGAGTAGTAGTGTTAGGAGTGACAGGTAATGCAGCTCTGACCAGATGATCCTTCAGATTTCTACTCTTCTAAATGCAAACAGAGGTTTGTCAATGTTAAGACTGCCAGCATTTAGAATGGGCCAATGGTGCAATATCATTTTCCTTAACTTGTTGGACACAGGACAAAAGGTTGTGACGCAAGCAATTCTTTGTAATTCTTTTTTTGGTTTCGGGGTCAACAGGACTTCTCTGGGGCAATACCAAGCTCGTTTTGACGCATTTTTCACAATTCTTTTGAGGTATCCCCTGTCCTTGAGTTTTGAGGCAAGAACAGTTGCCTCTCTGAAGTAGTCCACCTTACATGAACAATTTCTCCTGATTCTCAGAAATTGGGAATACGGCAGAGAATCCCTTAGGGCCCTAGGGTGATTACTGGTGTAATTAAGAAGGGTATTGCGCACAGTGGGTTTGCGGTACAAGCGTGTTAGTAGCTCGCCATCAGAATGAAAAATCATCAGATCTAGAAATGCGATAGAATCACTGTCAGTGGTGATTGTGAAGGACAACCCTGGGCAATTATTATTCATCCAATGTAGAAATTGGCGTAGAGCACCGACGTCTTGTCTCCAAATAATGAAGATATCGTCGATGTATCTACGCCAAAAAACAATGCCTGGAAAAAAGGGGTTTGTTGGAGTCAGAATGGCATTGGTTTCCAGTTGATCCATGAAGAGCACCGCTAGTTTAGGAGCAAAAATAGCCCCCATAGAAGTGCCCTTGATTTGTTGATAGAAGGTATTATTGAACAAAAAGAAATTGCGAGTAAGGCATAGTTCTAGGAGTTGTAGAATGAAAGTGTTGGGAACGGCATGTGGGCGTGGGCGTGAGTCCAGTGTCTTTTGTATCACTAGAAGGGCAGTCGTCTGTGGTATGTTAGTGTACAGAGACTCCACGTCCATAGTACATAGAGTCTCTGACATAGGATTGTAAGGGTGGTGTTCAATCATATTTATCATTGCCATAGAGTCTCTCACATAACATTGGGTGGTGGGAATGAAATCTTTGATAAAGAAATCCACATATGAGCCAAGCGGTTCCAAAATTGAGCCGCAGGCAGAGACAATTGGACGGCCAGGCGGGTTGGTTGTACTTTTATGGATATTTGGGAGCGTGTATAATACAGGAGTACAAGGTGTTTTTACGTTCAGGAAATTAAATTCCTTTTTTGAGAGGAAGCCAGCATGGAGTCCCTCTGTGGTAGTCTTGAAGATCAATCCCTGTATCTCTTTTGTGGGGTTTGAAGCCAGCCTCATGTAGTGATCCTTATTATCAAGTTGGCGTTGAATTTCTGCTATATATGCCGTTTTTTCTTGGAGCACTATGCCGCCCCCTTTAGCGGCACTTTTGATTACAAGTGTGTCATTTGTTTTGAGGTGATTGATAGCTTGTTTTTCTTTAAGTGTGATGTTGAAAGGAATGAACCTTTTGTTGCTCTGTAAGCTGGAGAGGTCCTTCAAAACCATTCTTTCGAAGGTAAGTATTTCTGCAGGTAACATTCCTGAATGGCAGGAAAGTTGATGGGGGACGTAAAGGTGTGTTGGCAATATGGTCTGGTGTGGGATGTAACTGGAAGAAGGCTTGGAGGCGAATGCGTCGGAAAAATCTGAGGAGTTCCGTTTGCAGATCCATAAAATTAGGTGGAACTGTCGGAACAAAGGATAATCCTTTTTTAAGGAGGGATAATTCGTCTTTAGCCAATGAGTGGGTGGAGAGATTAAAAATGGGAATGGCGTCAATGCAATGCTCTTCTGAGTGAACCAATTGTAATGGTAGACCTTATTTTGTTTTCCTCTCTCCCCCTCTTTCCTGGTTGTATCTTACAGGCGTCGAAATCAAATCAGGCAACTGTTTATGTTTAGTCCTGAGGATGATCCCCTTGCATTAGGAGCTAGGGATCGAAACGTCGACTTTTCAAACAGTACCGCAATTTATCCATTGTGTAAATTATATTGTGGTAACTGTGGGTTAGAGCTTATTTAAGATTGTATTGTATTTTAAGCCACCATTTGCTCCAAAGTTTTTGCCTGCCATTTCTTCTCACTTCCCTATTTTTCCTCTTGTAAAGCTCGGTACAGGATTGTGCCTATGTTTGATTCTTCCTTTTTTCTTTCACTCTGTTTAACTTCTGCTACATCTGTTCTAAATAAACGTTCCTCTGTCCGGCTGGACATTGGAAGACTATCCATAGTTCTCATTGAAGTCTATGTCGAAATGTTTTTTACCTACCTTAAGCTAAGGACCTTTGTTCTTTCTAATAATTATTATGAACTTCCAAGCATCTTTTTCAAACTTTCATCCCTACTCTTTAGCCATGCCACCGGACAAGTACACACAAGCATTACTTCCCAAAATCTCAGTACTTCCCCCTTTCATATCCACTCCTACCATTTTATCCTTACCACAAACTCTACTAAACATACAAGAAATCAAGAGCACAATCCTGACACAACTAATGGATAAGAAATAAAAATATATTGTACTAACCTACTAATTGTTCATCTTTATTTCTGCAGAAGCGTGCTACTTGGTGCAAAAAGTGCTTCTATGCCTTGTCATTGGTCATAAGTGCTATATAAATGCATTTCCAATGTTCAATTGACAATTAATTTCAGTGCATTGTGTTGTAAAGTTGAAGATCTTTATTTTTGTGACTACCTGATTAAAATGTTTATTGCAGTGCCAATGTTTATTAAAGAAAACCTTTAGTCATATAGATAAGTCCTTTATAACTGGGGGGCAACCTGATATCTTCTGTGGAATCTCCCTTCCTCTGTCTCAGCTCTTCACAGGCTTCACAGTTCTTCATATTCCTACTCTTGCACCTCATACCTTGATGCTCGTTGTCTGTTCAATTCCCTGTCACATTTAGCTTCTCCCATCCCAACATCCAGCACGAGGAAATGAGCCAGCTGACTTCAGCTAGTTGTTCTCTTGCAGAGTGAGTGACAGTATTTTAACTGATCATATATGCACATCTAACTTAACAGAAGTGCACATCAGTGTCAGTGCTGGTAGGCCGATACTCTACTTGGCCATTGCCTTTTTCTTTTCAGGCTATATAATTTTGTCATAATTTTGTGTTTCAACTGTCTTTATGTTAACAGTAATTCAAAGCCAATAGTACTGTTTCTTTGCACCAATCTGAATCATGATTTCTTGTGATTTCCATTAAAACTAAAATGGTTCCGACACTTGTCCTGAGTACACCACATGCTAAAAAGCACCCTGCACTGTTCTATCAAAGTTATAATGTTTGGCTATTTTATTAATTTACAAAATGTATTGCAAGCATATGGCCACCACGCTTCGGTGATGTCAAGTTGCTTTCTTCTTTTCTTCTTTTTATTTTTGAGGCATATAATTGCAACACACGATAAAAAAGTAACCATCGCACCATCTTGCCAATGTTTGTTTTAGTTGTCATTATAGTAACCATATTAGGTTAGTCTCATGTAAGGAATATCAATATAATCTTAGAAGAGAGTAGCAATATGACTCTACCAAAGAATCCCACAAATGGGGAGGCCATGCTTTATACTTAAAATTCTCAGGTCCATCCGCTTCCAAGTTGCGAAACCATTTAGTGTCACTCGTAATCACTATAAAGTTCTCGCCAATTCTTTTAGTGGTCCTCCCACTGCTATAATGTATGTTTTCATAATGCGGTTTAGAGTTGACCATTTTTTGTATTTTTACTTTTTGTGCTCAGGGTGTCATTTTCTTTATTCATTGCTTATTTTTCAAATGCTGCATTCTAAGATTAAATAATTCCTCAGTACACTGAGAGGCAAATTGTTGGTTAGCTAATGAATCAGCTTATAAAAGTCTGCAGTGATTTCCTTTTAGTGTGAGTTATCAGTCATAAACTCTTCAGTTTTTCCTGCATTTTCTTGAGAGTTCATAGACAATTTTGTCTACCTTCCCATTAAGAGCTCCTTGTATCTATTGTGTGCAGAGATCTTATGTTATTACATCCGTCAAATCCTCAAAGATACCAGAATTTGTTTGGATATCACCCAACCCTAAGCATACACTAGTTTATCACTCTGCTCTGTTATGTTCGACAATCAAAGTAATTTTGAAAGCACTCACCATTTACCAAAGGGAAGTTGATAATAGAGTTACTATCCTCATCAAGAAAAAAACGAATACATCCTTCTTTTATCCTCCCATTAACTTCACGAGAGGTATCCCATCTTCAAATTTCTCAATAAAATCTCCAGTAATGGTGCATGGGGCCACATTCAGGTGCAGCAGGGTGTGGGGGTGAAGGCGATTCAACTCTGCAATGCATCTGGCACTGCTCAAACCACTGGGGGTAAAATAGCCAATAACAAAATATCCTAAATCCAGCTGAGGACTATTTTAATGCAAAGTACATTATCAGTTTGTAGCCCACCCTCTGTAGCCTTGGCTCCCACTCAGTAGCGGCTGGCAGGGAATAAGAATGGAGGGCGGGGGCAAGGAAGGTCCCGGGGGAAATGGTACAAACAAAAAAAAAACACTTACCTCCTTGTTGCCGCTGTCCCTCATCGTGTCTTTATGGGGAAGGAGGAAGCACAAAGGCTTCCTCCCCAAAGCCAATCACAACACTACAATGCATTGTTGTGATTGGTCTGAGCACCGTGGCATGGAGCTCAGACAGGGAATGGGAGGCTTGGCATGTTCCCCACCAGGCTGTGTATTGCAACCTGTTGCGGAACATGAAAAGTTCGCATGACTGTTTGGCCTGCCTGAGAGGGTTGGCCAAACAGTCATGCCCACTTTGAAGTGCAGCACCCACTCCTCCCAGATGTCATGGGAGCCCAGCCCTTCCCAACCTGACTGATACCAAAATAAAATGATAATAACAGAAATAACTTCTGTTATCATTTTATTTTTTCATTTTACACTGCTCCGAAAGCAGTGGGGCGATGCTTCTCTGCCTTAGCGGAGGAGCTGTCACTGCTTCGACTTAATTTTGGGGATAAAAACTAGTTCACATGTATGTCTTCTTAATAAGGGCATTGGGATCCCTATAAACATCAAGACAACCCTGGTGCCATCAATGTACACAACATCCAAGTTTATTACAAAAGGACAATAATGAACAAGCCTAACAATTCAATGAAATTGGAGTTCTTTGTGGTTCTACAACCTCCTGGGGCCGTATTACATAAAGTTCCCTGGGGGTGCAACAGGCATTTGCGCCTGCTTTGCGGGCCCCCGGGGCACTTTGGTATTACAGAAGAGCCACAGACGCTTGTGCGGCCCCTTTTGTAATACCAATAGTGCAGGCGCACATAAAGCACCAGCGCTATCTTCAAGGGGGCATCCCCTCATTTGCATGGGGGCATGCCCCATGCAAATGAGGGAATCCCTTTGCCTCTGCGCCCGTGCCGTATTACCGATGTGGGCGCAGAGGCAAAGAAGCCCTCAGGAGGCGCACTGAGAGTGTGCCATCTAAACAGTGGCGCACTGTCAGTGCGCTCCTTGATGGCAGCCCTCTGAGGGGGTAAAGAGGGTCTTATTGACCCCCAGACATCACCTTGCAGGCAGGTGTAGTCACTGACTACACCAGCCTGCAAGGGGATCTCTAATCCCCTTCAAAAGTGCAGGCGGGTTGCCGCCTGCACTGTGAAAACACAGAGCGGCTGAAAAGCAGCCACTAGGGCAGCAAGAGTTCGCGGCTGCCCTGGGGGCCGTTCATTCATGGTAATACGGCACATTTTCACTGTTTGCGCCCGGCGCACCTTTTTAAAGGTGTGCCTAGCGCAATTACCATAATACGGCCCAAGGCGCATACCATATACTAATGGGATAACAAGGCTAATTTCATTGGCATAAGGAATTTGTATACCAATTTATAACCTCTTGAAGTCAGGTTTATTGTTACAATGATCTTCGCTATCTAGTAAGTCTGCTAAAATGCTATTTGTCTGGTTAATGCAAGGATCGGCATTCCAAACCCCTTCAATATCCCTAGGTTCAAAAAGTGTCCCTTGCAGTCAAAGGATATAATTTGAGAGATCCAGCAATGGGAACTGGTAGGTACCTGATCTGCTCAAGTGCCATGGACTACATTAAAATAAATGGAAACTAGGATGTTGACTCTTTTTTCATGGCAGCAGGCCTGGTCCACCATCACTAGTATTAGCCTAAAGCAATTGTCAATGCACTATTCATAGTAAGACAAACCGTAAATGAAGCTTACCTTAGTTACAGCGACAACGGAGTTGCTTAGTGTCGTGGTCCTGTAGTAGCAGCAAAGGGAGAACCTGGACAATGGTTTTTTTTAGATGGACACAAAAGTGGCAAACAGAAAAAAGGTAAGTTTCTACCTCATTCCTTTTGATTCCACCAACTCAAAGTAGGAGGTCTCCCTACGACGGTTTTCTCGATGGAAAGGCACATCTTGATTGACCAGAGGGTATTCTTGGATGGCCTACGAGAAGACTGACCGGGTTGAAGATCGACCAGGGGGAAATGCCACAGGAGAGCCAAGAGGCCACCGGATATATGCTGTACCCAGCCGCGATCTAGGAAGAGTGGCTCAGCCAGCTACGGTCGCAAATCCTGAGGAGGCACAGCAGACGAGAGGGGGGAGGACTTCCACAAGGCAAAACCTAAATTCACATGAGTTGCGGGAATTGAGTTTACTTTACCTTTAAGAAAATATTTTTATAGTTTTTTTCTCATAACCATCCTTTGTGATGAAAACATCTCTCTCTGATCACTATGGTGAGGGAACTAAGAGGGTGCTCATTTCTTTTTTCTTTTTAAGAAATATTGTTGTGAACCCAATGAGTGATTAATTAAAGGGGTAACAATTGTACCAAGAAGTTATTCGAAGTTTTCTTTCAAAGCTTGGTGGACCGTATTGTCTGGTTATCTTTTCTCTATCAGCGTTTCTACTTTTTTTTTTTAATTCTTTTTATTGAAAACAAGTATGACATATAGACACTGATCATCCAAGCCACATTCATCAGTACTATTACAACACGTGTGTATTCTAGAGGGAATAGGTATGAAAGCGGGACCACAGCTACGTTATTTACATTTCCAACATGCCCAGGTGTTGTGCAACCGTTTCGTCCCTGGTCAACGGGGGTTCACATATCCCACCTCTATATACATTCCATCTATCCCAGACCTGTGACCATTTATTGGGGCAGCCTCTGGCAACATATACCGCTTTCTCTGTGACCATACACCAGTCCATGTCTTTGCTCCAGTCCACTATGCTTGGTGGTTCTCGGGCCTTCCATAATATTACAATTTTTGCCACCATCACTCCCAGGGTTACCCACAAGCGCTCCTTGGAGGTCAGGTCCGTCGGTCCCCAGGCATTCAGGAGAACTAGTTTTATGTTACCATCGAACCCCTGACCCAATGCATTCTCCATAAGTCTTACAATCCCAGCCTGTTGGACTTGGCCCTTCTGGCAGGTTCACCCCTGAACTTTTTTGCTTTTCTTGGTGACTTGGTGATAGTGGTTTTTGGTTTCTGCGCACTTTCCCTGTGTCCCAGGGTAAAGTGCGTGCGCACTCTGAGTGCATGTGGTGAGATAGGCCTGCCCTCCCATAGGAATGCAAGGGGAATGTATGCGTCCCTGGTAGTTCCTGATGCGTGGGGTGTGCATGGTCGAGTCTGGTATGCACAGATTCGTGTGGTTAAATGCTGCGCAATGATGCGTGCGGCGTGCGTGTAGCTAGTATGGAAGTGCCACTTCTAGAAGTGGGCACTTCGGTGTGCAGTGTAAAATGTGTGCCTTGTCTGGCGATTGGCTGGTTGAGGTCATGTGACGGGCTAGGGATTTCCCAGAGTCAAGAGGAGTCACCCGGTGGTGAATAGGGAGATCAGCAGCTAGATGGGTGGGAGGAGTACACCTGGGTCCTGAATAGGGCAGGGCTTTCCCCACACAATGCTGGCTCCGCCCCCTGTGGTGCGACTGACGACCCTAGCCTGCCAGTAAATAGAGTGAGGGGCTGAGCACATCAAGGGTGCTCCCCAACCAGCTGCGACTGGTTTTCCCCCTCACCCTGAACCAAGAACAAAGGGTTTTACTGTATAAAAATGGGGCTGTGTCCCCACAGAAGTTGTTCTCTTCCAGGATCCTGAGGGGGGCTGCTGCTGCTGGAGGCCAGGAGGAACCGCCACTTTGGACTGCCTTCCTGCCTGGTGGGCCCAGTGAGCTGGCCCCTGGCCCAGCCTTGCCCCCTGCCCACCTTCCTAAGAACTTTGCTGGACTTGGTGGATTATTTTGCCCTAAAGCGCTGGGAGCGCTTTATCTGTGTCCCTAAGCGCCTGGAAGCGCTTTGATTTGCCTTTAGCGCTCAGGAGCGCTTTATTGCTGCCAGCCGGTGCCCACCCGGCGTTTACCCCGCTTATTTAATTATTTGATCCAGCGGGAGCCCACCCCGCATTGTGGTGTGCTTGCGGGTGCCCACCCCGCTTATTTGGTTATTCTTACGGTGGGTGCCCACCCCGCCGTATATCGCATCATTGAGGGAGCCCACCCCTCTTTGCCACCGTAAAGAAAGTCACCGCCGTGGCCCCTGCCGAAACCCAGGAAGTCAGGCAGGCCTTTTGAGACGTGGGCGTGGCAACCAGGAAGCAGCCGGGAGCCTACCCCGCGCTGTCCCGGACAAAGCAGGAAGAACCACAGAGAGCGAGAGAGCCCCGAGGAGCGGGAGCTCTCTGGTGCCGCCTCGCACTGTCCAGGAAGAGTCCGGTGTGACGGGAGCTCCGGAGGCTCCCTAAGCGAAGCACAGACCGGCAGCGAGAGGAACGGAGTCCCCCTGCCAGCGGCCCGGTGAGTAGGGGAGGGCCGGGGGGCTCCGTGGTGCCGGTATTCTCTATTCTAGAGCGCTTGGATGCTCTAAACGTTTGGGGGCATTGTTCTTCGTTTGTGCTTGAGCCCCCGAGAGGCTCCGACGAAGGGGGCAGATGTGTCCAAGAGCCCATCGAGGCTCCACCTTACGGGGGCATTTCTTTTATAAGGCGGGCGGCCCCGGAAGGCAGCGGGCCGCCCCAACGTTTCTGGGGGCATTATTCTTTAGCATTGCATGGCGCGAGTGGCGCTCCAACGTAGAGGGCACTTTTCCCGTGATCAGAGCAGCCCCGGAAGGCAGCAGGCCGCTCCAACCAAAGGGGCACACTATTAATTTCAGAGCTCAGTGTAGCTCCAACATTGGGGGCAAATTACTTGTTTAAAGAGCCCCGAGAAGGCTCCCAGTGCGACAGATTGCTTCTAAAGGGCACAGTGGTGCCCACGCCCCTTTCCCCAGCTGCCCAGCACTTAGTGGGCAGCTGCAATGTGTAGGTTGTGCCTCGCGCGCCCTGGTCTGCGCAGCCTGCGCAGTCGCGCCCTGACTTTGCTGGACACAGGGTGTTTGAGCCCCGACAAGGCCAGTTGGCCTAGGGACTGCCACAGGTGGTGGCGAATGTAAGTTTTGCGCTATTGTTCCTAACCTGCACCTCTGAATGTGTTTTTATGCGTCATGTGCCTTGTGTTTACACCTCTGAATGTGTTTTTATGCGTCATGTGTAATGTGCTATTACCCCTACAGGTATTGTGATACTTAGGTGGTTGTTTGTTTACTCCTAGCACAGGTGGTACTAGTGAGGTCCTGATTCCCTGCGTAATATTTTCCTAAGGTGGTTAGGGTTGCGTAGGTGGTACTTACCTGTGACCAGTAGTTACTGGTTGTGTGCTACATTTTCTATTTAGTGCTACAGTGATTGTATGTGCTATGTTCTAAAGAATTATTCCTACGTTCTAAGTGCTATTTCTACAAAGTGCTAATTCCTGACAGTGGTCCATGTGGCCCTGTCCCCTGTATATATAATCCCTTGTAAATTCTGCCCGTGCCTGTTGGCACATTGTAAAGTGTGTGTTTTTATCTAATGTGTTTGGTATAATACAAAGGTTATTTTTATATAATACCTTGTGTGGAGTTTCCTTTGTGGTGGGCCTTGGGTGTTGTTGCTGGGTGCGCGCGCAAACGCTTTACACATTGCCTCAGAGATAAGCCTGACTGCTCGTGCCAAGCTACCAAGGGGGTGAGCAGGGGTTATCTTTGGCGTGTACCTTCCTTGCCCTGACAAGAGTGGTGGTTTCTGCCTGGCTTTGGCGCAAGCCCTAGCCAACCAGGAATCCCATTTCTAACACAGCCCAATACCTCTGAATAACTGTGCATTCCCAAAGCGTGTGCATGAACATGCCCACCTGCCCACATCGCCGCAGCGTTTCTACTTTTGAAAAAAAAAACCTTATCACGTGGTGGTGAAGGGATAGGAGGTACATTTTCTTTCTAAAAGAACTCTCCACACTAACAAAATCTTCCCCTTCAAAACCCAAATAATAGAATACATAAGATTTGCACACTAACCAGTGGTCTTTATATTTTATTCCAAGGGCCAAAGAAAGATCCGGTGTTCCCGTACTCCCTGTCACCTGTAAAGAAGATGGAAAGAAAGAAGAGAATATTAGTGGGGATGACAGTCTATAGATGTGTGGAAAATAAATGAACAGATAAAAAGCAGAAAATAGTGTCTGTCTTGTATAAATGACCCCGCTTCTTGACAGTTGGGGGCACGGCCGCACTGGGAACCGAAAACGGCCCTGGCAAACAGCTCAGCCAGCCCCCGGCCTGGCGGCCCACCTGTGAAACGCCTGGTACCCGCTACGGCCAGTCTGCCCCTGGATGGACAAGGCCCACTCAGCTAACAAAGCCTGCTCCACCTGTGATAAGGCAGTTTTTGCATGCTTCACCTCAGAAGACCCAAACCACCCAACAATGTTGCGCTTCCATCCACTGAGCTACTAAAAGAACAGGGCTAAAGTGCTGAGAAATTAGTATGATGAGGGAAGGGTTCCTGGAATTATGTGATTCTGTATCTGTGTCGTTTTCCACATAATTATGGATGTGCCACACTTGCCATATCCTACATATGTGAAGATTTACAAAAACAACATTTTGTTTCTAGCTCAAATGGATCAAAAGTTATGAAAATGTGGCAACACTTGCTGCTGCACAGTGGCAGGCCCTTTGCAGAGGTTTACTGTTCACCTTTCAGTTGCATATTGCTGTATTTGGGTATTTATGAAGTGAAACATTTTCTCGGATAGTGTTAATATGTGTATAAGGGAGAAACTATCATGTAATTGAGTTAACCCTGCTGTATAATTTCGTTCTCCTTGTTACATAGTTCCAGTGGCCCTGGGTGAGGGTAATTGAGTGACCAGTGATAGAGCGCTTACGGCACACTAAATTGTATGGGTGCACTATCCTCATGGTTAAAACGCACTCACATGTATTTTCGGCGTTTGCAGTGTTTCATGATTAATAAGATGCATTTATTCACGTTATAGTAGCACTGAAATGTAGTGTGCACATTCAAATAGGATTTTACATGTATTAGAGACACTTGCAATTCCTGTATGTGTAATGTGCTGGATCAAATTATACTTATGCAATGTAAACTGTGTTTAGCTTAAGTTGCCTGAATTGTAGGCACAAACTGTAAGTTGTTTTGAGTTTCGTTTCTCCTTGGTTGCTCAAGAATTAATTAAATTAATCCTTTTTGTGCTCGAAGACAGTATGTTCTCATCCTACTGCAGGTGCAGGAATTCGACCTCGTTATTCTTAGATTTAAGGAGATACCCGGAATGTCTTTGAAGAAGTTTGGAAGGCGAGAAGGGAGGACGCCTTTCGTGCCTGGCCTATTTGAAACTCAAGGCCACTGGAAGATGAAGAAAAATTAATGACAGCTCCTGTGGAAAGCTACTGAAAACGTTGCAATTGAAAAAGTACACCATATGATGTATTGGGGGTTGAACATTGTCTTTTTGTATGATGCGCAGGGTCAGATTCGAGAGACTTCTGTTAATTTTCGGAGGAGAAGGAGTATCTTAGAGCGAGCTCCATAGCTTTAAGCTATCAGACCCATTTGTCGTGAGCACTTCTTAGGAAGTCAACACGTGCTGACACCTTTAGGATATGATATAAGAGAGATTGGTAGGACCCTCATTTAGAGCAGTGTAGGGAAAGATATATTTTTCTTTGTTTTCTTCTCAAATAAAAAGATAATAGGACTCAGCTACTATTCTTTGCTGTATTTTGATTTTGGAGTTCATCACATTATGCCGTTTGTGCCAAATGAATTATATTCGTAGACTCGGCTCTGTATTGATTTTTATGTATCTATATACTCTGATATTAAGGTGTGTTTATATTCAAATATAATAAATCCACAAAACAAAAGTTCGGAGTCTGTGGTCCTTTAGAGTATGACAAATTGGAAGTATAATCTTGAATTGTATTACTCCCCTCCACCACTTTTAGCAGGCAAATAAAAGACCATCAGTCTTAACTTTAGCAGAGAAAGCAGGGAATACAATTTAGCGTAATCAAATGGTAGCAGAGGATTGTTTGCTTCTAAAAGTGAGGGGAGTTTTGGACCCGGAGTAGATGACGGCGAAGATGATGGAGGTTGGCGGACGTTGACGGTGTGGCGGAAACAGTGGTAGCTTGAGTATGAAAGGAACTGTGTGGTGGTTAGATTGCGGTGATGGATTAATTGTGTGATGTCTTGCGGAGTTTGGATGCAAGTTGAGTGATTGTGGGTTTATCGGTTTACTGGTCCGAACACGTGCGGATCAGGAAGTTTGGTTAGCGGACTCAAGAGAAGTCCAAGATCCCGGGATAGTTTTGTATTTGTAATTGTCTGATCAATACTGTGGGTGTCGTGAAGCGCTATCAACGATTCACTTGTGACAGGGAACTTTGTGTGAATGCAGGAGTAGGTCGCGATAGAAAGCCTCAGGTACCGGGGGTGGACTACGGCGATTGAGTGATCAACGCAGGTCGGGGGTCACAGCGGATGAATGTTCTTGTAAGAGTGTTCCATCTAACCTTTAGCGGACGGACAATTACTTGTTTTATGTAACTGTAAGTTATTGTGACTGTGTTAGGAGCAGTTACTTGGTTTATTAGCTTTGGATATACAGTTACTTGTAGTGCGAATGTGCAAGCGAGTTTAATTGTAAAGGCGGGTGAGCCGCTGCAAAGAGTGAGCAGTGACGTCAGTGCGCACCTCGCTGTGATAGGTTGGTTGGTGTAACGCCGCGCTGGGATTGGTGGAAGTTCGTCCGAAGTTGAATATTGAAAATTTGGTTGCAATTAATTGATTTTCATGATGAGATGTTTTAGGGTGTTGCGAGATCTGTGTAGAGGCGACACAGGGGTGGTTGAGGAAATTCGATTTTCTATCACGATCGAATTGAGCCCCCGTTTTATGCTCCGCCGCCATTTTGTATTGCCCTCACTCAGGCAGCACGACGAACGAAGTCTTTTTCTGCTTTTCCTGCAATATTGTGTCAAAATAGCCTTGTGCCTCTGTTTACAAAGCTGGTGTTAGAGACCGGCCGAGTACACTAATCCCTGTCTGGTTTTTCTAATCCTGTCTTAACTATCTGTTGGTTCACACTTTTCTCTTCTGACTTTATCTTATCTTCTGGCCTTCGCTGTCCTCTGCTCGTATTCTCTCGTTTTACAACTGTCCTCCAAAACACACAAACGTATCTCGCCACCTGCAAGTCAGTTGCGGACACGTTAATACATTAACCTGTGGGAGGGATGGCAAACACAATTGGAGGGGAGCCTTCTTCGGGTTACTCGATACCTATGTTTTCCAATCCTTTCTATTGGCTCTGACTTACTTCCAGACTATTCTTATTGGTTTTTGATGTATGTCTTAGGTGTGTTCTTGGTTAATGTATATGTCACCTATGTTCTATAAAAGATTGTGCGCCACGGAGTGAAGTGGCAGTCTCCTGAGAACATACTGTGTGTACTTCTAGGACAACTGTACTAGCTGCAGCTAATAAAATCTGATCTTTTACGCCGACAGAGTGTCCCCGTGTCTCTGTTAGCTGAAGCAGGTGAACCCAGGAGATTAAGGCGTACCCTGCGCCGCCAAGCCCATAAGGTTTCTGGTTCTTCAAATGGCGCCCAATGTTGGGCGGCTTCAGAGGTAGTGGTTCTGCCTGAAGGTCGTGAGGAACCCAGCAAGAAAATTCTGGAGGAATCGCGAACCACGTCAAGCGACCCCTGTATGTCGAAAGTGGTCCGAAGGTCTTTTGCAGCGTGGTTACTCCTTCCTGACGGCTACTGACGACTGCTGCCCTGACTACTGCCCTACCTTGGCCCTCATTTTGGTGATGTATGGTAAAGCGAGATGATAGACGGGTCTCTGTTGGTGTAAGAAGACATCTTAGTTAAGTATTGGTGGGTCGCTCCCACATTTGGTTCTTTGGTTCTTTGGTTCTTAGGTTCTTTGGGTCTTTGATTCGGGTATTGCAATAACCGAAGCCAAGGGGTAAGTACATTTGTGCTGTGTTAATTGAGTTAACCCCCTTGATGTTTGTGAACAGTCCAGTGAAATAACGATGCCTGGTCTGACTAAGTTTAAGAAACTTTGTTGCTTTGGTTTTAATAGGGATTCCCGGCTGGAAGACTCTTGTCCGATTCCTTCGGTTGGAACTCCCACTTATGAGCTCTATTCTAAACATGGTGTTGGCCACATTGCCTTTAACGAGACATGGAACCGATACACAAAGAATGATGGTGTTCTAAAATGGCCAGAAAATGGTAGTTTTGAGCCTGACATACTAGATAATTTGGAAACTATTTTATTCAAAAGAAAAGCCCGGCCGGCAATGTTTGACTCTTTCCGCCTTTGGCGTAAGGAAGCCAAACAGAGAAAAATTAAGCAAGAAAAACGAGATAGGAAAGCACAGGGTATGACAATTATACAGGCTGCCCAGCAATTTAAAGATGATGAAGTTAACAATGCGATGGAAATTTCAGAGAGACAGCATCGTATGGCGATAAAAGAAAGGACTTAGAGGAAGATCCCTTGATGTCTCACCTATTGAGATTGCCTCCGCCCTATGTACAAGGTGCTAATGCACCCCCGTTGTTACAGCCTGTTCAGCCGCCAGTTGCGCCTCCGCTTGCTCCGGCTCTTCCACATTTGCCCCCTCAAGTATTGCCGCCTCTGCCAGCTTTGCCTTCGTCTTCTTGTCCTTCATCTTCTTTGCCATCTGTTCCCCCGGTAATTACTGATTCTTCTTTAGTTAGTTCGCCTAATACCTTGTTCCCTATCCTTATGTCAAATTCTCCGTCTATGCGTAAACGACTCACAGATACGGTCTTTGGTCTTTTATCCCCTTTCTTTGAGGCGTTAAATGTGTCTCCGGCATTTTCTCGAAGACAGTCTCGTAGTCAGTTCCCAGCTTCCGAAGAACGAGAAAGGTTGGACTCTCTCGCTCGCAAATAGATTGAGAAGGGTCCTCAGTTTAGTGTACCTGACATTATGCCTACCTTCTCAAAATGGAATGCGCCTACGCAGAGATATGTTTTCTATGTTATGTGTGATACTCTTGTTAAAAGTTGGGAGGATATGGACTTGGGTTCGGTTCCTCAGGGTCTGTTAGATATTCAGGCTAATTTTGATAAAGGTCTCATTGTGGGTTCTAAGGTTGAGGACGCTGTAAAGACGCTTGTTACCTTTAGAACTTTATTTACCGCACAGACTTTTCTTGACTCCGATCCCTCAGTTAGGTTGACACTGAAAAATTACCCAATGAGAGAAGTTCCTCCGGTATGGAGAGAAGAGGTTCCAGCAGCAGGTGCTAATCAAGCTATTCCTGCTCACTTCCAGCGAATATGGGTACATGTCCCCTGGAAAAGATCTGACGTTTTGGCTCTTAAACAGTCTCTACCGGATCCTCGTAAAAACCCTGCAGGTTATTATAAAGAATTGTCACAGGCTGTTGATGCCTGCATTATGAATTTAGCAGATATTGATATGTTGATGGGGAATGTAGTCCCACAAGCGTTATGGGCTAGGATTCGTAAGGAGAATCATGCTCAAGAATTAGGTGGAGACTGGGATGCTATAATTGCCGCAGAGAGAGCCCAAGTGGGTGGTGCGAAGCCTGATGCTTTGATTTCAGAACATCCTGGTAGGATTATTACATTAATGAAAACGATGATGCCTGCCTTGATAGTTAACTGGCATAAACTAGCTGCGTGTAAACAGAAGAAAGATGAGTGTCTCTGATTTCTTTACTCGTTTCGAGGAGACATTCATTGATCACAGTGGTCAGGACATGACTACAGAGGGTGGACAGCGATTATTTGTAGATAAGTTTGTATTTAATTTGCTACCTGAGTTATCGCATAAGTTGAAAGACTCCGAAAGTTCATGGGCTGTTTCCTCTTCAGCCCAGATATTGGCTACTGCTCAATATTATGAAAATAGAGATTGAAGAAGAAAGAGATAAGCAAGAGAAAAAGACTAAAGAATTGAAAACTAAGGTTCTAAGGCTTATCCACCTCGTTATGCTCAGCCCCAGTTTCAACAGCCTCCACAGTTTCAGAGGGTGTATCAAAAGCCTGAGCCATATACTCCACGACCTTTGTTAGGTCCTAATCAATGTGCCTATTGTAGAGAGGAAGGCCATTTTAAGAATAATTGTCCGGTTTTATTACAGCGCAATGGGACACTATCTGCTCCACGCGGTCGTGGTGGCCTCCAGTCAGCAAACAGAGGTAGAGGTCGAGGTATGTTGACCCAAGAACAGCGTTCCCTTCCTACTTCTAATTCTGTGAACTACTTTGATCATCAAAACGCTCGGTCTACACAGTATTACAATGAGGATTGTTATGTTGAAGGCGAGAATGAAAGTCTTCATGTTAACTAGGACAGCCATGGACAAAGTGAGGGAGTTGTGTTGATTCCAGTAGATCAGAATGGACCTTATGTTAATGTCACTACAATGGGTGTTTCAGAGCCATTTCTTTTAGATACTGGTGCGATGAGAAGTTTTATCATTCACTCAAAACTCCCTGGGGCACCTTCAAACTGGCTTAACAAATGTATCTGTAAGTTTTTCTGGCGCCCCAGTTCGTAATCCGGTTTCTTGCCCTTTGCCTATTTCAATTGGTCCTTATGATTTAGACGTTCCGCTTCTCTTTTCAAATGGTTGCGGCGAGAATCTATTGGGCTTGGATCTATTGAAAAGATTGCATGCAACAATATATTGCTCTCCTTCTGGTGTATATCTTACTTTAGGACAGAAACTGACTTCTCCAATGTATTTGTCAAAAGATCAATTCCCACCTTAATTGCTCTCTTCCTACAACGCTTTGGGCCACGGGTCCAAATTATGTTGGTTGTCTTGAAATTCCACCTTATGATGTTACTCTCAAACCTAATGCTGAATTGCCACGTGTTCCTCAATATAGAATTTCTACTGAAGGTGAAAGAGCGCTTTTGGAAATCATTCATGATTTGATTCAGAAGGATGTGGTTGAGGAAACGAGAGGTAACATATGCAATAGCCCTATTCTTCCTGTTCTTAAACGCACTGATCCTTCTCAGCCTCCTGTTTATCGCTTTGTAATTGATCTTTGGCAGATAAACAAAATTGTTGTACCACAGTTTCCTGTTGTCCCAGATATCACTGCGTTGTTGACTATGATACCTTCTACAGCGGTTTGGTTTTCTGTTATCGATCTGAAAAATGCTTTCTTTAGTATTCCCATTGCTGAAGAGAGTAGGGACATTTTTGGCTTCTCTCTTGGAGGCCGAAGCTTCCGGTTCCAGCGCGCACCTCAAGGCTATTGTGAAAGTCCCTCTATTTATAGTCAAGCTCTGAAATGTCATCTTGATGCTTTTTCCTTGCCGTCTGGTGCTGCTCTCATTCAGTACATGGACGACTTGTTAATCGCTGCTGATTCAGAGGATATATGTAAGAATGTGACAGTTGCATTGTTGCGACACTTATCCAATCTTAATAATAAGGTTTCACCTTCTAAGCTACAATATGTTCGCCGAGAGGTTACCTACTTGGGTCATCTCTTATCAAAGGAGGGAAGACGATTAACCCCAGAACGTATCCAAGCAATTGCGCAAATGTCTGTGCCATCCACACAAAGAGAGGTACGTGCCTTTCTGGGCATTACTTCCTATTGTAGGCAGTGGATCCCTAACTTTTCTCTGTTGGCCAAACCTTTGTTGGCACTTACTTTGAAAGATACGCCTCAGCCCCTTCCATGGACTAACGAATGTCAGAGGAGTTTTACTGATTTACGTGTTGCTCTGTGTTCCGCTCCTGTGCTAGGTACTCCTGATTACAGTAAGCCTTTTACGCTTTATGTTCATGAAAGAGAAGGTTGTGCGTTGTCAGTCTTAGCACAGCGATTTGGAGATAAACAATGACCATGTGCCTATTTTTCGGCTACGTTAGATCCAGTAGCTAAAGCATTGCCTAGTTGTCTTAAAGCGACAGCAGCAGCAGCAATTTCTATTCGACAGTCTGCTGGAATGGTGCTAGATAATACGCTTATTGTTATGGTGCCACATGCAGTGGATACTTTGCTAAACAGAACGAAAACCCAACATCTTACGAGTGCTCGTTTGTCTGGATATGAGCTGACGCTCTTGGCTAGTCACGTGCATATCAAGCGATGTAATACTTTAAATCCAGCTACTTTGTTGCCTCTTCCAGAAGAGAAAGGTGTTCAAGAACAACATGATTGTTTCTTCCGTACTGAGGAAGAGACAAAGGGTAGAATTGACTTAACAGATACGCCATTAGTGAATCCGGATGGAACGCTATGGGTAGATGGTTCTTGTTTTAAGCTTCCTAATGGAGAGACAACTTCAGCCTATGCTGTTACTACCTTGCATACAGTCGTGGAAACAGCACGCATCAGACATAATTCAGCTCAGGCAGCTGAACTGATAGCCTTAACCAGAGCGTGTGTGTTATCCAAAGGAAAAAGAGTGAACGTGTATACCGACAGCCAGTACGCTTTTGGTGTGACATTCAATTTTGGACGTTTGTGGAAAGAAAGGGGATTCCTTACTTCCCACGGCACTAAGATACAACATGGTCAGTTGGTGACTGACCTTCTTGAGTCACTTGCTTTGCCTACCCAGATAGCAATTGTGAAGTGTAGCGCACATAAGAAGATTACTGACGATGTTGGTCGCGGGAATGCATTTGCGGATGAGGTAGCGAAAAAGACAGCCAGAGATGCTACAAGTCGCATGTATGTTGCGGGCCCTGCAAATTGGGTCAGAGAAAAAGGAATGTGTGAGGACACAGTAGAAAGTGTGAAATCAATTCAAGAAGAGGCTACAGAGAAAGAATTGAGAAAGTGGAAAGAAAGTACAGGAATGTTAGACGAGATGGGATGTTGGGTGGAATTGTCCGAGCACCAACGTTGGCTGTTACCAGACGCTTATGTACTACCTGTAGTTACTATGGCGCATGGTCCAGCCCACCTAAGTGCAAAAGGAATATGCAAGCTTCTGGCTCCAGTGTGGCAAAACGAAGGAATCCCAAAGTGTGCAGAAAATGTAGTGAAACCTTGCATTATTTGCTTAATGTACAATCCGAGAAAGGGAACCCCAACAGGTCATTTATGGATAGAGGCTTACCTCCTGAAAGACAATACTGCTTTATCTACAGCCAAAGTACTTCTAAAAGAGTTTTTCCCTAGATTTGCTTTGCCGCGCATTGTCTGGAGTGACAATGGGAGCGAATTTGTGGGCCAAGTCATGCAAAAAGTTTGTGCAGGTCTTGGTATAAAACAGAAGTTCCATGCGGCAAACCATCCACAGTCAGCAGGTCTAGTGGAATGCTACAATGGTACTTTAAAGCTTAAGCTTGCGAAGTGCAGGCTAGTACAGGCCTTAGTTGGCCCGATGCCCTACCTTTGGCTCTTCTATCCACCAGAACGGCTGTGCATTCTCGTTTGGGACTTAGCCCTTATGAGATAGTTTTCGGACGCCCAGCTAATGTATGGGGAGTCCCTCGCCCTAAAAAGTACTCTGATATACCATACCCGATGTTGATAGATTATTTACACGACCTCACAACTAAATTATGTGTTCTCCATCAACAGGTTCAGAGCGCTTTGCCAGAGGCCTCCACAGACTCAGGCCATTCCATCCAACCAGGTGACTGGGTTTGTGTGAAGAATTTCCAAAGGACGAAGAACTTGGAGCCTCGCTGGAGAGAACCCCGTCAGGCTCTCCTAACTACTTGTACAGCAGTAAAGGTTGAAGGAAAGAAGAACTGGATCCACGGCGTGCACTGCAAGAAGGTTCCTTTGCCCTTTGATCAGTGGGTCCGTAAGGGTATAAGTGACTCTGAAAGCGAGAAGGTTCCCCGATTCATACCTTTTAGTGATGCACGCTTGAATGGAACACTGTCAGAAAAAGAAAACAACGACATTCTCCAAGAAGCTGTATCACCACATTTTCGTCTGAACACCACAAATCCACGAACATTGTTTCAGGATCAGACTGTACCTGATAAGGCTCATTACATTTAAGACCTAGATTGAAGAAGAAAACTTGAGATTCTCTCTTCCATGTAGTTTCTATCCCGGTTGCAGGGTCACGGTAGGAGTCTTGGTTGTGACCTGAGTAGTGGCAATAGGCCTGCAGGACTTGCAGTGTCATAGGACGGCAGACAATCGTGACCAAGTGATTAAAGAAGATTGCCGTGAGCATCCATTTAGAAGATGGAAACTACATTAGGCGAAAGAGAGAGAAAGAACAAAATGAAAGACAATTATTGTAAAGTAATATACAGTCGTTGTTGTATAACTTTATGTGTTTTCATATTATTGTGTATTTTGTTGGCGTGTACAGGTTGGATTGTTCATGCTATACAGCAAAAAGTTGTCCCTTCTTCTATTATTGTGACTTCTTATTCTACTATCTCTCCGCATCTATTTCATACACTTCCTCAACATGAACTCGTTAGAAGAATTGAATATTACAATAATTCATTTATCCAGTTATTACACCAACAACAATTAGTAATTAATACAACCGATTGTTGGGTGTGTGGACTAATGCCTCATACCACAGCAAAAGGGATGCCATATTTAGTTCTTCCGTTCTCTTATGAAGGTTCTGCTTGGTCTTATTTTGTTATTTTCTCTAACGCTTATCAAAGCCGATTTAAACAACCTGTCACTTCCTATATTGGTGGACCAGATTTCAGTCATAGTTCATTGATAAAGGGAATGGTAGCTATGGCCAAAATCATGGAAAACAGTAAAATTTCTGTTGATTAGAGAAAGGCATATACTAATTGGAACGTCACTCATTATGTCACTAGCCTTAGTGATAAGGTTAAACAGGGAAAATCTCCACCAATTTGGACTGTACCTTATCAAGGCAATCTTTGTTTGCAAATAAATGGCCAGACTACTGACATCGAACAGAGAAAAAGTTTTTGTTCCCATACATATATCCACTCATCTCAGAATTCGCCGCCGTTAGTTCCATCTCAGGGCACGTATTTTATCTGTCACGATAGAGCCTATACGTGGTTGCCAACTGATTTTTCTGGAACTTGCTATATAGCTTTTCTTCTTCCCCCTACATACACTGCTTCTTCAAATATTCATAGAAACAGATATGGCAGAAGAATTATTGATTCCAAAGACACAGCAGGACAAGAGGGAGGAGACTTCCTTAAAGGATTTCTTCCTTTTTGGGGTCCTATGGCAAACAGCAGGAATATGAGACAACTGGTTTGTGTTGTAGAGACTACCATAGACATCACTATAGGAGCTTTGAGTAATATTACAGCGGAACTACAAGCGGATCGTCTTATGACTTTACAGAACCGAGTTGCCTTAGATGTTATTCTTGCAGATCGTGTTGGAGTCTGTAAATTGATCAAATCAAGTTGCTGTATTTATATACCTGATGATGCTCCGACAGTATACCAGGCCATCTCTAAATTACATATAATCTCCGAATCGATTCATCAGGACGAAGGAGATTGGTCATTATTGGGATGGTTTTGGGGACTACTGTCCAAATGGGGCTGGAAAGTGCTAACATTTCTTGGTATGGTTTTAGCCATCATTTTCTCTTGTTGTCTTTGTATGCACTGTGGTCCCGCCATCTGCGACCTTTGTGCTACTATGTGCATCCCAAAACCCAAGACACAAAGAACAGAGAATATTAGAATGATGTTACAACAACAGCTCGATGACCTCATGGCTATCGACATCGACTCAGATTAACGTGAGTGTGTATCTTGCCTGAGTTCTGGCAAAAGGAGGGTCTGAGGAAATTCGATTTTCGATCACGATCGAATTGAGCCCCCGTTTTGTGCTCTGCCGCCATTTTGTATTGCCCTCACTCAGGCAGCACGACGAACAAAGTCTTTTTCTGCTTTTCCTGCAATATTGTGTCAAAATAGCCTTGTGCATCTGTTTACAAAGCTGGTGTTAGAGACCGGCCGAGTACACTAATCCCTGTCTGGTTTTTCTAATCCCTGTCTTAACTATCTGTTGGTTCACACTATTCTCTTCTGACTTTATCTTATCTTCTGGCGTTCGCTGTCCTCTGCTCGTATTCTCTCGTTTCACAACTGTCCTCCAAAACACACAAATGTATCTCGCCACCTGTAAGTCAGTTGGGAACACGTTAATACATTAACCTGTGGGAGGGATGGCAAACACAATTGGAGGAGAGGCTTCTTCGGGTTACTCGATACCTATGTTTTCCAATCCTTTCTATTGGCTCTGACTTACTTCCAGACTATTCTTATTGGTTTTTCATGTATGACTTAGGTGTGTTCTTGGTTAATGTATATGTCACCTATGTACTATAAAAGATTGTGCGCCACGGAGTGAAGTGGCAGTCTCCTGAGAACATACCGTGTGTACTTCTAGGACAACTGTACTAGCTGCAGCTAATAAAATCTGATCTTTTACGCCGACAGAGTGTCCCCGTGTCTCTGTTAGCTGAAGCAGGTGAACCCAGGAGATTAAGGCGTACCCTGCGCCGCCAGGCCCATAAGGTTTCTGGTTCTTCAGTGGTGACTCGAGTAGGAGAAGAAGCGCCGCCAGAGGACACCCAGGCACATTATATGGCAACAAATGTAGGACTACATACCATAGTGTGGCTTCAAAATTGGCATAAAATCAAAGAGAAAGAGGGAGAATTGGCTTACCATCGTTATGTGGTCATTTCGTATGGAGGTGCTGTATCAGCTGAGGGGAGTGATGCCTTCTCTGAAACCTCCACCTAGACTAACACAATTTGAGGCATTAGATGCATGGATGAGAGCAGCAATAGTGAAGAGAAGAGAAGCTTCGTAGGGAAGAATGAAGAAAGCAATGAAGGCATATCAGGATGCCAGATGGGATGCACAGCTGAAGAGATGGAGAGTAGACACCATAGAGGGAGAACAATAGTATCCATTCAGGCTGTGAGAAGAAAGGTCTGGAGGAAAAAGTAAGACAGAAGAGGAAAGTGACACAGATGACAGTTTTCTTGATAGACTGCTAGCAGAACGTCCTCCATCTTGTGACTCTAGGACGGATCCAGAGCAGACACAGCGAACAGAGGAAACGTTAGGATTGGGACGAATTGGTTCAGAGGACCAGACAACCGGCGTAAGATGGAGGATTTCAGTGGGAACCAGAATTCCAGGAGGGTCTGTAGGGATAGGGTACGCAGCTCCTGAGTCAGAAGAACCTGCTTGTAACATGCGGTTACCAGAAGTTCTTACAGTACCCGTTACAATTGGACCGGTGGTTTCAATATATAACTCCAGAGAGAGAACAGGTGGAGGTCAACAGCAAACAGTAGAAGGGGAAGAAACTATATCTGGAGGGAGCCTTACAATGAGTGAAACCCGCATGGCTCAGATACCAGTGGAAGCTAGTGCTCCACTGCCAGCTACAGCTGATCCATCGAGAAGTGACAGTGGGTCAGAACAAAGGCAAACAGGAGCTTTGGCAAATGTGGGTTCCACCGGTGAGGGAGTCAATGATACAGAGAGATGAACTGGAGATGAGACAAGAAGCACCTAGGGTACTGTTTGGGCCTCAGGTTGTGTGTGCGGGTAATCATTGGAGAAGTCAAAGTTTCGAGAGAGAAAGTCGCCCAGTTGGGGAGAATGGAGGAAAGTGGGCGTCCAAGGAGAACACAAAGGGGCCGATTCCGATTCCGGCTGCAAAACGTACCGACCGACACCGACCCAGAACGGAGACAGACCGACACGGACTGGCGCCATACGACCCGTGCAGTACGATGCAACGCGTGTGAATTACAACCGACACGTACGAAATACAAGCCGTACGACCGAGCCGTATGGAAAACAGGGATTCGCCCAGACAACGGACACGATTAGCACCGACCGACATGCACCAGGAATGAACCCGACCGACACGTACCCGCGATGTCCGTTCCGCGCAGTACGATGCAATGCGTGTAAAACCAGACTGACTCGCACGGAGCCCAAGCCGTACAGAAAACAGGGACCTGAAGCAATAGAGATCTCCGCGACGATGCGTATCAATCACAGAAGAAAGTCAGCGTGAAAGACCCGGAGAAGCCCGCACGAGCCAACTTTAGCGTCCGTCTCGGTCAGAAGAACGTCTCCTTCATGCCTAGAAAACCCAAAGGAAAAAATACAAAATAAGGACCAAACAAGCAATGACAGTCAATAAATATCCCGAACATTTTTTGGGGAACAAAGACACACCCACAACTGCACCTATATAAAGGACACCAATCACTACCATGATCCTTTGCAAATTGAATACAACAGCCAGCAGAGAACACCATCACACAGCAACCACAGACACACTCACAACTCACCCATCACACAACTTACACACCATTAGCACCTCACCAATAGCACTCACACATACACCTAGCAAAACCGACACCCACCCACCCTCACTTGCACCCTCACATACACATCACTCACCACCACCACCCATCACCATGCCCCCAAAGAAGAATCCAAAGTTCACAGATAGTGAGTTAGAAGTGCTGGTAGATGAGATCATCAGAGTAGAGCCTCATTTGTTTGGTACATTGGTCCAAAGGACCCCCATGTCACAGAATACAAAGATGTGGGCGAGGATTGTGGACAAGGTGAATGCACAATCACCAACATTGCGCACAAAGGATGATATCCAGAACAGGTGGCATGACGTGTGCAGGAGGGTCAAGAAACTCATCGAGAAAGATCACACCTTGAGTCAGCGCACTGGTGGTGGCCCTCCTGCCAAACCAGTATACTTCAGGTCCTGGGAGGAAAAGGTGCGGGACATCCTACCACCAGAGAGCGTCCATGGTCTAGCAGACATACCAGAGCCTGATGAGTACACAACCAACATACTCGATATTGTGTGGCAAGGGGACAGTGAAACCATGCACCGTTAGCAAAGCCACAGTAATCAATAGATAATCATCCCAAGATGTGTATGCTAGTCAGACAAACACAATACCTGCCATCTCATAGTGACTTGTAACTGTGTCATGACATGTACAAACCAACCAACAAATAGAGCAAGGCAGTGGCACAAAGCTAAATAAACACTGCCAGACAGTTTGCCACCACAAACACTCTACCTCACAGTGCAGCTGATTGACAGGAAGGAATAGTGGGTATGCAGGTTAAGTGAGTGTATCCAAAAGCATGATGGTGTTTGTAGTCACAGATAATGCTCCCCCTCCCAATTGGCCCATCAAGACTTCTCTGAACCATGCCCACATCACAGGGAGTGGAAACTGACTGACAAGATGGCTGACACTGGGTCAAGCTGTGGGGAGCACAAGGCCCTAGTAGGGGTTGTGCGCAAATCAGAAGCAGGACACCACAGACTGACACCCTGAAAGACAACTTGCACACCCTCCAATGGAAGCACGCTTTATGGTGGGATGTCTGGCTGGGTGGGAAGGAGGACTGACAGCTCTGACCATACTTACCAGCATGTGGTGACACACACACACCCCTCAACACAAACTCCACACAACTCACCGGGTAGAATGCATTTGCTCACACTGTAGTGAAATATCACCCAAAGATAAACTGCACTGGCTGCTGCTGTGTGAAGCACAGGGGCTCCCTTTGGACTGGTAGCCAAACAAACAACAGGACTTCACAGTCAGCCATCTTGCCATTGCTGTCACACTCCCTCATAGGGAAGCAGAGTCAAAAGGAAGGAAGTATGGGCATGCTGGTGAAGGGGTTTGTATCCAAAAGCATGATGGGAGTTGCAGTCACAGACATTCCCCACCCACCCACATGGCCCAGCAAGCTCACACTGAACCATGTTTGCCTCACAGGGAGTGGGAATGGACTGACAAGATGTCTGACACTGGGCTCTGTTGTGGGGAGCACAAGGCCATGCTGGGAACTGGGCACCAACAAACACCAGGACTGCACAGTCAACCATCTTGCCATTGCTGTCACATCCCCTCACAGGGAAGCAGAGTCAAAAGGAAGGAAGTATGGGCATGCTGGGAAGGGGGGTGTAGTCAAAAGCATTATGGAAGTTGCAGTCACAAACATTCCCCACCCACCCACATGGCCCAGCAAGCTCACACTGAACCATGTTCGCCTCACAGGGAGTGGGAATGGACTGACAAGATGTCTGACACTGGGCTCTCTTGTGGGGAGCACAAGGCCATGCTGGGAACTGGACACCAACAAACACCAGGACTGCACAGTCAGCCATCTTGCCATTGCTGTCACACCCCCTCACAGGGAAGCAGAGTCAAAAAAAGGAAGTATGGGCATGCTGGGAAGGGGGTTGTAGCCAAAAGCTTGATGGGAGTTGCAGTCACAGACATTCCCCACCCACCCACCCACCCACATGGCCCAGCAAGCTCACACTGAAACATGTTCGCCTCACAGGGAGTGAGAATGGACTGTCAAGATGTCTGACACTGGGCTCTGTTGTGGGGAGCACAAGGCCATGCTGAGAACTGGGCAATAACAAACACCTGGACTGCACTGACTGACATCCTGAAAGTTAACCTGCACCCACTACAATGGTGGCATGCTTCATGATGGGATAACTGGCCTGGGGGAGAAGGAGGTCCTGACTTGAAAACAAATAACACTGATGCTGGCCATACACACACCTTCTATGCTAAAACACATTGCACACGTGGTAACAGTCACTCACAAAGTAAATGCCTGGGCAAGATGTCTGACACATGGGCCTGATAAATGATGTGGCTTAAAATCACACATATGCACTGGCCAAACCAAACACGGTCGCACACACAGCCATTGCAACCGTATGTTCAAACTCACTGTCTGGGGATGCAGTATCCAGGGCTCCCCCCTGGCCTGGCTGTGGAGGTGTGTCTTGAAGATGACAAGTGTGGAGAGCCATATATAGTACACTGCACAAAACACACAGGAACTCACATATACATCATTGACAGGGGACATCTGACAGTGAATGGAATGGACACACCAATATAGCCGACACCATAGCATGGTCTCATTCACACTCGGTGCTGTTCTGAGCTGCATTCCACTCCTACATCGTGCTGCAACATATGCATCCTTCACTCAACACACCACTCACTGACATAGACACTGTAGACACAAGGTCTAACCTGGACTGCATTGGAGGAGACATGCTACTCACAGCAACCAAACCGCAACAAACACACCACCGGCTCTCACTGTCATGAGCATTGAAAAGCCAGAGTGCTTCCTTGCCCAATCCATGTTGCCATGGAGAACATTGACAAGTCAAATCACATATGCACGTATAAAACTCAGCACAAGACTCATTAACGATGGTGACATCATCACTTGTATGAAATGAGATGGGAACTAGGAACACTGTAAAAAAACACTTTCTCCCAAGAGATCACAGGCATACCGGACTGTGACCATGTTGTACCAATACACCAATGTGACACACAAAGACTAGCAAAATCTGCTACCACACATGCCCCAATCTTACAACATATCCTCAGTGGAATTGTATGTATGTCCTTGTTAAAGGTCAAATGTGTACAAGGAAGACACAACTGTGTCAGCAACGTGATGGCCCTTGAGTAGTAATGGCCATGTACAACCAAATCAATGCATGAGCTGGGCATGCACACACTTTGACATGCACATTTAAATGTTTAATTTTGGCTGGGCAATGTGCCACAACAATATCAATCTCTGTCCGTGACAACTTTGGACAAAGCAGTGTACAGGCATGCATCCTGATGTACAGTAGAAAATGTCATGTATGTGAACCATTGATGCCTGTAGAAACATAACTTAGATCGTGTGTCTCTTCCAAACACAGGTGGTGCTGGGGACACAGCAGCAAATGAAGAGGAGTCCCTGTCCCAGACTCTGGTGGACCCTCAGCTCTCTGGTGTGGATCCGTCTCTGTCCTCTTCGGATGACGACGAACAACCTGGCACCTCCAGTGTGAGTCATCATGCAGCACCAGCAGTACCAACATCTTCACCCCCTGTACCCACGCCTCCAGCATATGGCAACAGACAAGCCCCCCCCTGCCAACACGGACAGACCAAGGCCACAGAATACTGACAGCACAGGGACACAGGACACCCAGGAAGCTACGGAGAACACCACCAGCAACAACACCCAAGGGGGCCCAGTGTCACCTGTGCGTGCCGCCGCAGGTCCTGCATGTGTAGATAGGGGTGCTGGGAAGGGTGGTAGGCAGAGGGCGTGCCTTGCAGAGGGGTCTGGACTGCATGATGACCTCCAACTGGCACGCATCATAGATGCGTACCAGGATAGCACCGGAGGATTCGGCCAGGTAGTGGGGATCCTCAAGAAGATTCAACAGGAGCAGGCTGCCCATCATGCCCGCATGGAGGCAAAGTGGGATGCACTTACTGCGGTGCATCAGGACATACTCCAATGCCTCCGCCAGATAAGCACCAACATGTCCACACCTCCCTGTGTGGCCACAACATCTGTTGCCGCACGATCTGCCAGAGCCACAGGAAGGGAGGATGACTGGTGGAGAGTCCTCTGCACCGCAGACGTCTGCACCTGAGGATCCCCCCCCCCCCCCCCGAAGGAGAAGAGGGGTCATCTGAAGAAGGACAAGTGAGAAGCAGATGTCCATGCACATCCCCCAGGGCCGTTCACCTTGTCGTAACTAACACAACTCACGTAGATGACATGGAGGGTTGATGTTGGTCCAATGTAGCTGATGACTGTGGACTTTACTCTGGACATTTCATCTACCAACACTTCCAACTCTACTGTTAACTTTGGATTCAAGACCCAATGTACAGCACCCACCATCCTGTGCACTATCCTCACACATGTTTGTAAATAAACTCACCAGTACACTATACTTGCCTCTGTTGTGATTCCAACTTGGCATGTGTCATGGAGATGTTGATCTGCTAAACAACACAGTGCATGCCAAATACTACATCAACGTGATCACCGTTATGTGAGTCATGGTGATGTGACACATGTGAGGGAGACACACCACTATGGCACCACAACACATACTCACCATGTCCATGTAACTCATCCCACACAATGATGTTGACCTGAAATACATTGGAATGCACAGACACCTATCCACAGTCAGTGGTAACAATCCCACAGGTGAGGCAAGCAAATGTCAGTCAGATGTGGGAACACAGACAACGCACATAACAAAGCGAAGCACAGGTTCATTACACATCAGAAACATGTTTATTCCACAAAAGGTAATTGTACGTTACAGTGGACACACGGTCACAAAGTGTCGGAGAATTGAAGTCCAGGGGTATGTGGTACATCACTTGATGGGAATTGACAACTTCCACACTGGTGTTGGATTCTGGGTGTTGGGAGTCAGTGAAGACCAAACAACAGGCAAAGTACCCTGGGAAGGACAGACACAAGACACAGTCAAGAGCAGAGCAGAACAGGAGAGCAATGCAATACACATGCACAAAACATGTCAAAATAAACCTACACAGAAACATGTTAGCAGTTTGACACTATTGTGGAGTACAGACCACCTGAAAGGACACATCACTGCACACATCCAGTCAAGTGGCACACTGTCACACTCAAACAGCAACAGAGAAGCAGCCAACACATTTCAGGCTATCTCAATACATTGACATAACAATCCTGTAAACTCACATTCAGGTGAAGAAGTTGATGAGCTGTGTGCAGACGTCAGCCTCATCATCATCATCATCACTGGCATCATGGCCCAGGCCTGGATCCTCCACAGGTGGCGGAGGTACGTCATCGTCATCCTGGATGAGAGGTAACTTCTTCCGCACTGCCATGTTCTGTTGCCGGCAGCATACAAGGATAATTTTGCACACCTTTGCAGGGTCATATGGGAGGGCCCCTCCGGTCTTGTCCAGGCAGCGGAAGCGGCTTTTCAGGAGACCAAATGTCCGCTCAATCACCCTCCTGGTCTGACCATGTGCCTCATTGTAGCGCATCTCGGCTGGTGTCACAGGGTTCCTGAGGGGTGTCGCAACTATGGCATGTTGGGGTATCCGGAGTCACCTACATACAAACAATTGAACAATTAGCTGAGTTTTAAAAGAGGGTGGAATACAACATTGCCAAACACACACAATGGTAAGCAGTCAGTACACACCGACAAGCCAGGCATGCTGGTCTGGCATCTGTGACATCAGCGTTGCAATGCGACTACTCCTCATGATGTAGGCATCGTGCATAGAACCGGGGAAACGTGCACACACATGTGTGATACACATATCTGCAAGACATACCACCAGAGCATTGATGGAGTGGAAATGTTTCCTGTTCCGTTATGCCTGCTCATGTGCCCGTGGTGGTACCAGGGCCACATGTGTACCATCAATAGTTCGGCATTCTCCCCAGTGTATGAAAAGCATCCTTTATTTCAGTGAGTTGACCTGGGCTAGGAAACTTGATGTACTGGTCAAGGAAATGCAACATCCCCTCCAAGACATTGCGTAGCACACGACTGAACATAGTTTGCGACATACCACCAGCAGTAGCCACAGTGTACTGGAAGGTACCAGTAGCAAAGAAGTGCAGGGCTGCCATCACCTTCACCTCTGGGGTCAGTGCTGTAGGGTATGTCCGGCCAGGTAGCAGATGTGGCGCCAACTGCTCCGCCAACTCCTCAATCAGTGGCCTGGTGAAGTGGTACCGGCGGATGCAGTTACGTTCCTGCATGGTTTCAAGGTCTGGGAACGGTCTATGGACAGCTGGTGCCCTGCAGTACAGAGATGAGCAAAGGGAGATTGTCGATTCATCCACCCATGTGGCTATGACCAAGAAAAATATCACATGATACATCATGACAATACACAATGTACTGAGGTGTGTTGGTGGTATGGACACATATGTCACCTACATGCATATCACCTCACATCTCAAACCCACATGTCTACATAAGTTCCATATAGTGCAATGGCCAATCATTGGGCTGTGCCACAGTACCTATGTACTGCTGTCACATTACAAACACACACCACAGTGACACGTGAGGGCTGATTTCTCCCCGGCATCACAGCTCTTTGACATGCAGATACCCAGGGTCCCTATATTGCCACTTGGAGACTGGCATGACATTGGGGTATCATGTACACGCCACAAAACAACCGTGAGTCCCACAGGTAGTGGCCACTGTTGTCTTTGCAGGCCCTACATGAACGTCTCGTAGACACACACACAACATCAATGTTGATGCACAAACAACATGGATGTGGAGACTGTCTCCCATTGGACACATTTGATCAGCCACATCTGAGACACAACATGCACACAGAGTGTGGGTGCACATCGGAATTTGGGCTATAGGTCTCATTGTGACGTACATACCATCACACCCAGGACTCAGGATGTATGTGACATGTCCTAAACATATCCAACCTGCAACTGTGTCCATGACTCATGACCATAACTGTACAGTTGCACATCACAGTGGTAATGTGCACAACACACAAAGGATTCTGTCCCCATGAACATGTGTACAGCCTGGGAGTGGCTGCACAAAAGTGCCACACAACAAACCAAATGTTGCCCCCCCAAAACACACAGGGAATGCAGCCTTCCATGCCCATGGGACACAGTGTGGCACATGCTGTTGTGTGGTAGGTGTGCGCCTGAGTCCCTGGCAAGTAATTGTGTGTGGAAGCCGTCAAAAAGTCACACCAATGTCAACCGATGCGGGTGACTTCTACAGGGACGCATTGCACAGTTCAGGACTGAGCCGTGCGTACGCTGAGCCATTGACTGCAATGCAAACCAACGCGGGTGACTATCATGCGTACGCATTGCACAGTTCAGGACCGAGCCATGCGTATGCTTAGCCATTGACTGCAATACGAACCGACGCGGGTGACTATCATGCGTACGCATTGCACAGTTCAGGACCGAGCTGTGCGTACGCTTAGCCATTGACTGCAATGCGAATCGACGCGGGTGACTATCATGCGTACGCATTGCACAGTTCAGGACCGAGGCGTGTATACGCTTAGCCATTGACTGCAATGCGAACCGACGCGGGTGACTATCATGCATACGCATCGTGCAGGCATGGACCGAGCCCTGCGCATGCCTTGGCCATTGAATCGTATGGAGACGGGTGCGTGTGTTTTTCAAACTACGCATTGTACAGTCAGTTGACCGAGCCATGCACACCCATTGGCTCTGGACTGTCATGGAGACGGATGCGGATTCAAAACTTGTGTGAGTTGTGCGCTGAAAATTCAGTTGGATGCCTACAACAATGTTGCAATTACTAGGGTTTTATGAAGGTGAAGATGTGAACGATGCGGAAGACGTGTACGAGTCGTACAATTCCATAAATTGGCCAGATTCATAGAATGCAACCGTGTTGGACCTATCACTTGGGACACATGGCACAGATTCTGCCTCTGCAGCACAGATATAAGGCTGGCTGACCCCCAGGGAGCTCACTTGCCTGCACTACATGCTACTGGACCACATCTCTGCTACCACTGCTGCTGTCTCTGCATCCTCTGGCTACTGCTATGGCACGTACTCTGGAGAGGGCCCCAGCCTTCACTGAGGAGGAAAACCAGGCCCTGCTGGACGGACTCCTTCCACAGTACAACAAGCTGTATGGGAAACCAGGGGAGCAGGTGAGTGTGCAGTCCACTGCCTTCCTAATTGTGCATGTTGTCTGACTAGCAGTACTGGCAGTGTGTACACCAGTGGCAAGCGTACTCACTGAGTACTTTCATTCCCCAAAATGTGTAGGTAAATGTAATGAACAGGTGTTCTGCAGCTAAAGTGCATTTTTGCAAGCTTAACCTTCCCAGGCAATGTTAACATGTTAGACATGCAGGGCATTTGTCCATTTCCATGGGTGCACTACCTGTGTAACTCATTTTCCTTTGTGATGACGACATGTATATCCAACTGTGTGCAGCACAAATATGGGGCATGTGTGTTAATGGACTTTTAACTTTGTCATCCTCACAGGTTGATGTCCACCAGAAGCAGGAGATCTGGCTGACCATCGCCCGGGCAGTTCGATCAGTGGGGGGCTACAAGCGCCGGATCCGCAACTGCCAGAAGAGGTGGCAGGACTTTCAGGGCTGGACAAGGAGGATGACTCAATCTTATTCTGGGGCCGTTACATAGATGACTGCATTATGATATGGACAGGCACACAGTTGAAACTATTGGGCTTCTTAGATTTCCTAAACAGTAATGACTACAATATCAGATTCACCATGGAATCTAGTAAAACTAACATCGCCTTTCTAGATGTAGAATTCTACACACAAGAGAACAAAATCAATAGCAGACTATACAGAAAGGCCACGTCATGTAATGCCTTACTACATGCTAGTAGTGCACACCCATATCATCAAATACGCTCAATTCCATATGGGGAACTGACTAGGACCAGACGCAATTGCAGTAATGAGGAAGAATTCCAGATCTACAAGAAAGGGGTTTTGAACAGATTTGAGAAAAGGGGCTATAGTAAGAAATTACTACACAAAGCTGAGCAGAGGATCGGCCAAATAACACACAAAGACACACTTAAAGAAAAACCCAAACAGATAAAAAAAGATGAAAAAATCAGACTAATTACAGGCTACAACAACTGGTCTGCAATTCTGAGAAAGAGCCTGACCAAACACTGGCATCTGCTCAAATCAGATGCCTCCCTAAAAGAGTTCATAACTGATAAACCCCATATAACATATAGGAGAGGGGTTTCTTTGAGAAACATACTCAGCCCTAGTTACCCTAAACCTGTTAAGAAAACCAACTGGCTAAGCAAACACACTATAGGTTTTTATACATGTGGGCACTGCAACTCATGCAAATGGGCAGATGACAAAAGGACGGAATTTGTAGGACCTGACAACAAAAGCTTTACAATCAAAACAAACATAAATTGTCAGACCAAGTTTGTAATTTACATAATTGAATGCAAATGCCACAAACAATATATTGGCAGCACGATCAGAGCGTTGAAAGAAAGAATAGGGGAACATATAAGAGCGGTCAAACAAAATGACATGCGATATCCATTGGCGGCACACATGTCTATATGCTCGGCCCAATCGACAACCCATACTTTCAAATTTTTTGGAATAGAGCATGTTCCTAGCAACCCAAGAGGCGGCAATAGAGAACTTACTCTTAGACAAAAAGAGGCCCTATGGATTCTTAAACTGCACAGTGTGGAACAGGGACTTAATATTGACCAGGAGTTACATTATTTTCTTGGAAAATAAACTATCCGCTAAAAACTCCAATCAGCTGACACATTGACCCTCTCTACAAATGAAAGGGTGTGACACGATTAAGTCAAAAGGTCTGTTAAAATAAGGAATTTAACTTATGAAGACTTAACCCAATCAAACACTAACCACAAAGCGGTTAGAAGATAAACTGGCATTTAGAAAATTGTGATGATATGCTATGTCCCACTTTATGGTCAGAAGACTTTTCACTCGCTTTTTTCTATTTCGTTTTCGCATGATGAAATATGAGTTATTATTTGTCTCCTAAAGTATATACTATGAGTATTCACTTATATTGTTGTAATGAATCTAATCGGTGGAGAGACTGGAATTGAATAGCTCACCATTACAATATATCGAATTATTCACAATACCATTACCTTCTCACTACGCTTCTCACTATACGTTCCAAGATGGCGACCACCAGAACCACAGTCATTCTTAGTCCTACTTCTACCTCCACTATCACGACAATCACGAGTCCTCACGTTAACTTGGATACGCGATCTCGTCTATAACTCAGAAACTCGTATACGGCTTAACTGACACCGGCGTACTCGACTGGGGCGACCACCACGGAAACTTGGTATACCGCTACACTACGGAATATAGGTAAGCTTCCCCCCGATCTCACTATATACGCAACTTGACATTCTTAGCCGATGCGGTTCAGATTTTGAATGGTAGATCTATTACAGCTCTACGGATCACAAGAGCTCTCGAGTTTAAATGAATTAAATAGGGGGATTTGGACGGTTATATTATTGGCCGAATACTAACACTTGCTAAACGACCTAACGCATATATTAATAGGTACACTGTGATGTATTCTATCACTTGAGAATACACCATCGCTAATGACAGCAGAGCTTATCGTTCCTTATAAACAGATATAGAGGCTCGTACTGAATTGTATATTATTAACATCATTACAATGTTTACATATGGGCGGTGCTTTATGATTATTTACAGCACTAACAGAAGACGAAGAAAAATTCGTACAAGAAACGCCTAGAAAACTGAAACCATCTGCGGTTTGGAATTATCACCGCCGACTAAGTATGACTAGTAAAATTTACATATATCCCCGTTTTTTAACTCTTAAACAGTGGATACTCACGGGAATCGTTTACTTACTATATGTCCATGTTCTCCTCTTATATTTTCAGATTTTTTATTCAGTCTGAATAGAGGTAGATATGCCTTTTTTGTGATCTGGCACTATTAAGATAAAGAGAATCTGATTAGACCACCTATTTATAGTAGTTCTCACTACGGGCTTTTCACCTTTACGAAGGGTGGCACCTCAGCCGTTAATGTTACTGTTAGCTTACACCTACTACCACCTGATTCGGTACGCCTAGATTTTATATCGCACCTCACAACCACTATCACCATTTCTCTCCACTTCAATTAGGATCATAGACTACTATGCTATGTACATGACCCTTAAAGACGTGTGTACCTCACTAATGCTTTTCTTTAAACACTTTATGTAACTGGAAACTTTAAGACTTATGTTGCATCCGGTTTGAAGGTTGCACTAGCATCACTTGGGCTAATGTGAATCCAAGTTATTCTAAGTTATTTTAAATATGTAATGCTGAACATTACAAGTATATATTACTTTGTTTCTTCACACAACAGCCTTGACAAAGTTGCGGGTCGACTATTCCCATAAGCAACGAAACACGTGTTGGCTGGTGACAGACAGACTAAGGAGAAGTATATACTATTAAAGAACAACTGACAAGAAGAAAAGACCAATTCCTGATTTATATATTGTTTATTTATGTCTATATACTGTTTATACCTATTGCTTATAATCAAAAACGTGTGCTAAGGAGTGATCTTAACTGGTTAGGGTTTTTACTCATTATTCTAGGAAGTCTAGGTGGTTCTTCCTACCTTATAGCACCGTTCAGATTTAATCTAACGACTACTACAAATGTGATATCTCTCTTGGC
Source organism: Triturus cristatus (assembly GCF_964204655.1). Classification (NCBI taxonomy): domain Eukaryota; kingdom Metazoa; phylum Chordata; class Amphibia; order Caudata; family Salamandridae; genus Triturus; species Triturus cristatus. The sequence continues at coordinate 432,092,866 of NC_140593.1, forward strand.
GCCAGATACCTAAATCAAATCCACCAAATAGATTTTGACTGGACAAGGAGGATCACAAGGGTCCAGCTGAAGCTGTCGCCTCCTCGCAGGAGGGACGGACACCGGACCCTGACCCCCCCCAAATGCTTAGGATTCTGGCGGTGGTCTTCCCGGACCTGGATGGGCAGCTGAAGGCCAGACAGCAGCAAGGAGGGGGTAAGTCCATGCCTAATCTGTGTACTATGTCTGACATGCTATTTGCAGTCTTTTGGCCTGGTCACACTTCCACATTACGTAGGTCTTGTAGTCCAGGACTCAAGTCCCTCAAAAGTTTGATGCACCCTCTTCATCTGATCCACAGGTGTGGACCCTACAGTCTGTGGCTTGTGTCACTAGGGCACTGTGTCCCTGCAGTCAGCTATGCTTTAGGTTCCGGCCAGCATCTGTTACCGTGACTCTGTTGTGTGTTTCATGGGTGGGTCAATTGTTTACACATAGCCTGAGATCTGACATGTGATCTGTGTGTGCCCTTGATATGTGTTCCAATTGCTGGTCTGACTCACCACATGTGCCAGGGGTATTTCAAACACACCCATGCAGTAGGGGACTCCAAATTGTGGGCCTCAGGAGTATGTATATCAAGTGTGTCACAATTGCTTAGCCACCTGACTACTGTCCAGAGCTATACACTGTTTCACGTAGACCTGGGCAGTCATGCCTCCTCAAGGGCATTTAGAAACACTCTGTAATCCCACTCCTGTGCATCAACTTACAGGTTGTGCTTAGTGACATGTGCCTTCAGGTGTCTGCCTCTGTGTCATTGTGGTGTGGCTTCCTTTTCTGGAAAACTGGGGTGTTCATGAGTTTGAGGGTCAGCAGGACATCTGAGATGTGACTATAAGAGACAAGACCTGTGTTACATATAGGTGTGTGATCACTTGACAGTGCACAATGGTGTATGCAACTGTGAACTTCAGGCAGCTGTGTTTCATGCACAGCAGACTGTGATGTGCTCATGTACAGGGAGTTGTGTTCGCAGAGACTCATATGTCTGTTTTGTATGATGTGGGGTCATCTGGTTCCGGGATATGTTGTTTGCAGGGGATGGACAAGTGCACTTGTCAGCTGCAGAGTTTGCTTTATCCATGACCTATGATTGTAACACAGTGCATACTGTTGTTGTCTGGATGCCCTGCCCCTGTGACAGGAGACAGTGATGACTGACTTTCCAGGCATGCCAGTGCCATGGCATTTAACTTGCTATGAGTGATCCTGCATTGGGGTCAAATGTGCTCCATGCACCCCATTGTGGCATTGACTATCAGGACATGAGAACATCAGTGTGTGTTGCTGGTAGGCATCACAAGCATGTGAAATGAGACTCTGGCCATCCCTTCATCCTGACACCTGTACTGACTCAGTGGCAAGAGATGTGATGTGTGTATAGTGACATACTCCTACATGTTCACTTGCATGTCCAACAAATGTGAAGGTGGTGCATGTCTGCACATTAGGGTATTAGCATCCAACATGCAACAGACATATGGGTGCAAGTCCAGGAGGGATATGAGTGCCACGGTTGATGGTGAGACTGACAATTGGCTTATTCTAAACAGGGTGAGCCCTTTGAGCAGTGTTCAGCTGATGATGCCAGGGCTTGCCCTGTGATGTGCTGTACTCACTGTGGTGTGTGTAGTCAGTGCAGGTGACTGATGTTGTTATTTTTTTCCTAATTCTATCCAGATACATCCACGCCACAGGAGGGGACAGCTCCACGGACCAGGAGGAGCCACAGAGCCTGACTGGGACAGAAGGCGAGGAGTTGGAAAGACCCAGTGGCACGGAGGGTGAGTGGAGCCACACCGAGGAGTCCTCAGCACCATCCACCCCAGCTGAGGGCCACAGCAGCTCGGAGGATGACTCCCTTGTGGAGGCGGGTGTCAGCAGCCACCAACCCCCAGCTAGTGAGGCTGTCCCTGCCACCGCCACCGCCACCTCCACCACCATCCCCACCCTCCCATCGGCTCCCATCCCAGAGGTCCGTGGAGGCTCCCGCGTTCGGGAGCATGTCTCCTTTGTGCCAGGCACCACACCCCCTGCCCCTGTGTCCCCTGCTGCCCTGAGTGTGGAGTGTGTGGACTTGCTTCGACAGATCCATGTAGGGCAGACATCAATGCTGAGTGTCCTCCATGCACACACCAGTCTGTTGACACAACTGGTGTCGTTCATGGAGGGCATTTCATCAGGCATGTCTGCCCTACAGAGGACCAATCAGTCCGTGGCCTCCTCCCTGACAGCAGCAGTGTCCCTCCTCCAACAGTCCTGTTGCCCTCCTACTCCTGCCCCACCCATGATTCCTAGCATCCTACCTGTCCTAAGCAAACACACCAGCACCTTCACCCAAACCCACAGACATGGGCAGCACACAAACACCCAAACCAAGGTCTAGACGTGCACACAAGCATCCTCAGGGGACCGATACCACACTCACAGGGGATGGTTTGCAAACACACACACAGTCATCCACAACCACTCTGCAGACCTCAGATATCTCTCCCTCCAAGACCCCTTCCCTTGCCTCACCTGCAACCCCATCTCCCAAGAAGCTCTTCCTCTGTAACCTTGGCTTCTTCCCCACCGACCCAGCAGATCCAGCTTACAAGGGAAAAAGGAAGTCCCCAAACACAGAGAGGAGTGCCCCTCACACCCGGACACCTTCCCCCAGCCACAGTCAGACTGAGGCCCCCACCGCAAGTCCCCCCCGGAGCCGGAAGAGCAAGACCCCACCCCCACCCGCAGCTCCATGACAAATTCTCCGTCCTCCATCCCCCAGGCCACCACTCCACAGGTTCCCCCGCCACACCCTGCCCCAGGTTCCCCCACCCACAGATACACCATCCCCAAAATGCTCAGGCCCTCCCCCCACCACTTGCTCTTCCACCCCCACCACCCCCGGTCAGACTGTTTGTGCCACTGATGTTGGGACTGTGTCCCCCCTCTGTCCTGCCAACCTCACCTGAGCCCCATTCCGCTCCCATTGAGTTAGGCATTGCAGTGGAGTCCACGACCACCCCGTCTGACTTGGGCACTGCAGTGGGGACCCAGTCCACTCCATCTGACCTGCCCACTGCAGTTGTGCCGGCACCCACCCCATCTGACTTGTGCCCCACAGTTTTGACTGCACCCACTACTTCAGTCAGCTCCACTGCAGTTGCTAGTGACTCTCCTGCATCCACCACCCCTTCACTGCCGCCTTCTGCTGAGCCCTGATCCTGTCCCTGCGGTGCCTGGCCTGCCCCCATGTATGCCCCTCCGAGGGTATGTCCCCTGTCCTTACCAGTGCAGGCAAGCAATGTGTGGCAGTTGGCACTCAAATAACATTGTTGACATTTGGATATGGACTGGCCATTGGCCTTTGTTTTGAAAGGACTTTGCATTTAAAAATTGCTGAATAGAGCATTTTTCTTTATGCTTGTGAATTTGATTTAGCTGTACATTGTGTTGATGATGTTTAGCATGACCTTGCAGTTGTAATGCTGGATTTCCAATGTTGAATACTGAGGTGTTGATGTGAGGTACTCCATGTGGTCCATGAGATATGTATCCTATTCTGGTCTGTATCCATGTTATCCTTTGCAGCTAACTGGGTGTGTCATGATTAACAATTTGTGAACATCTCTGTAAACATTTAATTTGCATGGTCACATCTGTGGCTTGCACACATGCACATATGATGTGCTTCACATTGTCCAATGTGTCTATTTCCCTGACTGTGGGTGCATCTCCACTGGACCTGCAGGTGTGGGCACCATTGGTGTGGGAGCAACTGGGTCCTCTGTGCAACTTGCTGGACATATGTATTGAGTATGTGCAGATGACTTAAGGGACACTCTCATACCCGGGCTGTTGTGACCAGAGCCTTTATTGGGTGGCGACTGATGGCTGACTGACCAAGTGTACTGCTGACATGACTGAGACCTGCTGGGACTATGTTTGGCACAGCTGAGTTTCCAAAGGAGTTGAGTCCCCTCAAGTAAGTGTGTTGTTCCGTGACATTGCCTGGGCCTATGGTGTGTGTTGTGTGAGCATGTGTGTGTGTGTGTCCACATCCCTCTTCATACACAGGCAGTGTTCCCTTGATATGTTCCTGTTCTTGATGCTTGCTGAGTTGTACTATGTTCATCCCACATCTTTGCCTGGGGCTACCAGATGTGTGGGTGCATGACACACTACTGTTAATTGGTGTTTCATCATTGGGATTTGTCAGTTCTGAGTGGTGATGATGTGGTCAGACGCAGATGGGACACAGTCAGTGGTCCTCAAGGCACTTCTTTGTTCGCAATGTCATGTAGTTGTCCCTAGGTGGTACCTTTCAGTGACTGAGACATGTGTGTGTGACTGCTCCCACTCGTCTAGTTCAGGGCTGCAATGTTGGCAGGTGTCAGCATGTGTGCCTTGTGGTTCTCCTTGGCTTCTGCATTGTCCTGGGACTTTGGTAGTTATTCCGAAGGTTACGTGAGCTTTGACGTCATGGCCATGTACCGCATACTGTGCAGTATGTCTCTCATTCACCAGGGTTGTAGACTGTCCTTGTGTGATGAGTCTGTGCACCTTAGTTCCTCCCAACATTTCTGTGTTTGTCATGGGAGCATGTGCAATGTCACCTGTCCATGTGGGCTTCACAGATGCACATTGGTGCAGTTCAGGGTGTGTGGTGTTGAGGGTGGACAGATGTAAATGTTTGCATGGATGGGCCCCTAGCTCCCGTTTGTCCATGGATGACGGGCCATGCTGAGTGATTTGTGTTTGTTCAAGTGTGATGTACGTTTGTGGCACAGGACACATGTTTGGGTTTCACAGTTTGTACGACATCTACCTTTGTCATCACAGTGGACGTATTGTGCATGCTTGTGTCACCCCAATGTCTGGCCCCTGGGGGTAGTGCTGTTGTGTGTCAGTCTCTTGCTGTGTTAGTTGCTGTTTATTCAGGCTTGTGTCACATTTGTCTGTTGTGCTCCCTCTCATCTCACAATGCCTGATTGCCCACTAAGGGGGACCCAAGAATGGGTTACTTTTTTATGGCACTGTGTCCACATTTGTCTCACTGTGCTTCAGCCCCCCTCATGTGTTGTGTAGTTGCCTGTGGATACTGAGACACACACACACATGTTGTGTCAGATGTGCAGTGTGAGGTTGCCTGTTTGTGCATCTGCACCAGTGCATTGGTATTGCTGTTGTGGGCCATTGTCTGGATGTTGTTTTTGTGATTTTCCCTGCTGTCCCTGTGAGTCATATCACATCATTCTGCACATTCATCCTGGTTGTTAGGTCCCATTGCTGCCATGGAATGGGAGTTTGTGACCTGACACCTACAGTCTACACAGGATGTTTTGATTTGTGTGTCTATTTTTTAGATGTGTGTACACTTTGTGGTGGTTACTTCAGCTTTTGTGTCATTGTACACTGTATGCAATGTCAGCCCCCATGGGTGGTGCTTGTCTGCACATGGCCGAGAGTATGTTAGGTTTTCACAGCACTGTTAGCCTCACCACATCTCTGGGGGTATGGGACACAACCACTACTTTGCCACAAAATTGTTTAATGTGTTGGGACCAGGAATCATACATGCTTTTTGGCATTTGCAGCTTTGACCATGATGACACTTACCTTTTGGTCACTGTGATGAGGGGGGTTTTAGACTCCATCACCACAATGCTCAATATTTACTGCATTTTGTAACCACACACTTACCTTTTGTTCTACACAGTGAGGGGGTGTTAGTTTTACATTGAGACAGTGCTATTGTGATGCTTCCCTTGTGTAGGCCACACTCAGTTTTTGGTCACACATGTGATGGTAGTTACATTGTATGTTCAAAGTCAAAGTGGGCATTTGTTACAGACTACACACTGTTGTCATGATGTTAGAGGGGATGTATTTTGCTGACATACCTAATGTTGGTGTATGATGGATGTGTGGCGCATCACCCATCCTATGGGTGGGGGTGGCAGTAGTGATGGGCAACATAGGTCCTATGGGTAGGGGTGGCAGTAGTGATGTACAACAGGTCCCCTATGAGTGGGGGTGGCAGGAGTGATGGGCAACATAAGCCCTATGGGTGGTGGTGGCAGGAATGATGGGCAACAGGTCCCCTATGAGTGGGGGTGGCAGGAGTGATGGGCAACAGGTCCCCTATGGGTGGGGGTGGCAGTAGTGATGGGCAACAGGTCCCCTATGAGTGGGGGTGGCAGGAGTGATGGGCAACAGGTCCCCTATGAGTGGGGGTGGCAGTAGTGATGGGCAACATAACCCCTATGAGTAGGGGTGGCAGTAGTGATGGGCAACAGGCCCCTATGGGTGGGAGTGGCAGTAGTGATGGGCAACATAAGCCCTATGGGTGGGAGTGGCAGGAGTGATGAGCAACATAAGCCCTATGGGGGTGGCAGGATGGCAGGAGTGATGGCCAACATAAGCCCTATGGGGGGTGGCAATAGTGATGGACAACAGGTCCCCTATGAGTGCAGGTGGCAGGAGTGATGGGCAACAGGTCCCCAATGGGTGGGGGTGGCAGTAGTGATGGGCAACATAAGCTCTATGAGTGGGGGTGGCAGTAGTGATGGGCAACAGGTCCCCTATGGGTGGGGGTGGCAGTAGTGATGGGCAACAGGTCCCCTATGAGTGGGGGTGGCAAGAGTGCTGGGCAATATAGTCTCTATGGGTGGGGGTGGCAGGAGCGCTGGGCAACATAAACCCTATGGGGGATGGCAGGAGTGATGGGCAACATAAACTCTATGGGTGGGGGTGGCAGTAGTGATGGGCAACAGGTCCCCTAAGGGTGGGGGTGGCAGTAGTGATGGGCAACATAAGCCCTATGGGTGGGGGTGGCAGTAGTGATGGGCAAAAGGTCCCCTATGAGTGGGGGTGGCAGGAGTGCTGGGCAACATAGTCTCTATGGGTGGGGGTGGCGGGAGTGATGGGCAACATAAGCCCTATGGGGGGTGGCAGGAGTGATGGGCAACATAAGCCCTATGAGTGGGAGTGGCAGGAGTGATGGGCAACAGGTCCCCTATGGGTGGGGGTGGCAGTAGTGATGGGCAACATAAGCCCTATGAGTGGGGGTGGCAGTAGTGATGGGCAACAGGTCCCCTATGAGTGGGGGTGGTAGTGGTGATGGCCATGCAACCCCTATGGTGGCATGTTGCTAGTGGCCAGGATATGGGTCCCTGGGTGTGTGGGCCATTTTGCGGGTACGTGTCGTTTGTTTGTGTGGTGGGTGTCTGACTTACCGTCTGCGCCATCCGCGTCTGTTCCTGATCCGATCATAGATGTACAGTACTGGTATGACCTGCGCGATGGGATTCATGATGTGTTCGTCTAGTACACGCTGCTTGTTGCTCCGTCTCGTACCCGTTGCTAGCTGGTCCGTCACATAGACGTGGATTGTGTTCTGGCGCGAATCGTACCTCCTATGCTTCTTTTCCAGATGCTGTGATGTGCTGTACGTAGCGACTCGTTCGGTGCGTCTGATTTGCGCATCGTACTTGTCCGGCCGGAAGCTGCTGTGGGAACTGCTTCCGGGCGACTCGGTTCGGTGATCGGAGGTACCGCTCGGGCAGAAAATGAAGCTGGAATCACAGCCTACGTGTCGGTCAAATTTGTGTCAGTTATGCGCATCATACTTCATCGCCCGGACGAACCGGCTCCGGGTACAAGACGGTCATAAGGTTAGGCTACAAACTGCTCTCGGAGAGCTGTCCGACCCGGATCGGAATCAGCCCCATAGTTGTGACAGGGAGGAATTGGGAAGTGAAAGAAATCAGAAGGTGTTACAGGTTGCATTGAAGGCACCATTGTTAAATGTGGTGAGATGAAAAGCAGAAATAGATGAGGTGATTGAAGGGAATCTGCCATTGGAGAGATTTGGAACATATGACCCAAGCGAGTTGCTCTTTGTAGCTAAGGATGTTACCAGAAAGGCAAAGCGAGCTCATGATGCATTGTCACAGTTGGCAAGAAGGTATGAGGTGGATCTGACAAAGACCAAAATGATGCAGGGACTCTGCAGATTGAATTATATGGATAAGGAAGTGGAAGAGAAGCGAACAACAGGATTAAAGGCACAAATTAGAGATTTGGTGATAGGGATGGAAGTTTGGAGAGAAGTACAAAATGGGGGGTATGTACATGTGCCATGGAGCAGGGGTGTTTTGGCAGCATTCACTAATGATTTTTCTCGGCTGCGGGAAAAACCTGCCGAATGGTATATACAGATAGACCGGTTTGTCAAGATTTCAAAGGTGTTATGGATTGATTTGAATACCTTGTTTGATATAGTGCTTCCAGGTGACTTGTGGACTGCATGTAAAGTTACCATTGATTGGCCCGCTGCAGAACCAGCAAGAGATCCGGTGAATCATGGTCCTTCACCTGAGGTAATGAAGAAATATGAGCAAGTGATTACTTGATTACAATCTAAGGTAGCTCCTCAAACTGTTGATTGGCTTAAAATCGATTGTACTACCCAAGATCCGAAAGAGTCGGTACATGACTATTATGAGCGACTGTTAGTGGCTTTTAAACAGCATAGTGGATTGGACAGAATTGAGCAGAAAGATATGGGACAGTTTGTCTCAAAGTTTGTGCTGGGACTAAAATCTGATATTAAGTTGATGATACAGACACACTTGATATGTTGGTAGAATACATCAGTTGCCGAAATTCTGCGTTATGCAAAATACTGTAGTGATCAGGTGGAATCGTCACAAAAGAAAGTGAAAGACAAGTTGATGTTGGTGGAGTTGAGGAATGCCGAAAGACCAGATATGATGCAAGGGGTTGGAGGAGCGATGGGTCGAAGTAGAGGAATGGGTCAACAAATGGTACCCCAACCTGGACAGGGAAGAGGAAGGTGAATGGATGCAGATACAGGAGGTGATTGGGTAGCGAATCAAAAGAAGGTCACTGCTTGTCATTATTGTCACAAAATCGGGCATTGGAAGCCCGAGTGTCAATTGAATGCAGCAAATCAAATACAGAATGAGGGAGAGGGACAGATGTCTGAGACTTTGAACATCGTGACTAGACCTAGGTCCATTTATGTGGGAGGATATGAGCCACAAATGCAGATACCTCAGCTTCCGAGAATACCTACAAATAATCAGGTGTATCATCAGATGCCCTATTTTGAAATACAAGACAGATTTGACCACACTCAAGACCCTCATGAGTGTCAGAGGCGGGTGCAGGAAGAATGTACTTTGGCTGCGGCCCTAGAAGTAGATCAGAGTGGGCTGTTTGTAGATGCAGAGGTGAACGGGTATCCTGTTACCTTTTTATTAGACACTGGAGCTGCTCCCTCCACAGTAAGAACAGAAGTGGTTCCAAATGTATCTCTTTCAGGAGAATCGATCCAAGTGGTGGAAGTTACCAATCAGAGAATGACTAACCCGTTGACAAATGAGTTACCTGTGAGAATAGGACCATTCCAAGACAGACATCAATTTCTAGTGTGCAATTCAAGCCCAGTCTGTCTATAGGGGCGAGACCTCTTGTGTAAACTAAATTGTACTATATCTTGCACTCCGAGGGGTGTGGAGTTGCAAGCCTGTGATGATGCAGATTTTAAAATGGCCTATATGAGCTTGTGTGCAGAATTGTTTGTGTTTCTCACGGCAGAGGAGTTGCCACATGACTTAAGGGACTCGGTTTCTCGGAAAGTGTGAGATTTCACGGGTGAGGAGATAGGATTGATTCGAGGGGTTGAACCTGTTAGGATACAGATCAAACCAAATGCTGAATTTCCACGAACTCCGCAGTATAAATTAACTCCAGAAACTGTGGCTGGAATAAGACCTGTGATTGAGTCTATGATTGCACAAGGCATTCTTAAAGAGATAAGAGGAAGTCTCTGCAACTCACCTATTATGGGACTGCAGAGGCCTAGTGGCAAGTACAGAATAGTGCAGGATTTGCACAGAGTTAATGAAATCGTGATCCCATGTTGTCCTGTGGTACCGAATCCAGCTGTTATAATATTTCAGATACCATGTGAGGCAGAATGGTTTACAGTCATAGATTTATGTCAGGCATTTTTCTCCATACCGTTGCATGAAGACAGCCAATTTTTATTTGCATTTAGGATGGACGATTGTGTGTTAACATGGTGTGCTATCTCTAAAGGGTATACAGAAAGCCCCTCTATCTTTAGCCAGAGTTTGAAAACTAATCTTGAAGGGCTGGTGATGCCTCAGAGTTCAGCCCTGGTTCAGTATATCGATGACCTTTTGGTCGCTTCAGAGACTGAAGATGCTTGCAGGATCGATACTGTGGCTTTGCTGAATCATTTTGCAGAGAATGGTCACAAAGCGTCCCCAAACAAACTTCAGTATTGTCTGACTGAAGTTCAGTATCTAGGTCACCGGATTGAGAAGGGAAAACGAAGGGTGTCACCAGACCGCATAGAGACGATTCTGCAAATGGGAACTCTGAAAACACAGAAAGAAGTCCGCATGTTTTTGGGAATGGTCAGCTATTGTCGACAGTGGATCCCAAATTTTTCCTTGCAAGCAAAGCCACTGTTGAGATTGACTCGAAAGGACATTAGTGATCCGGTACCATGGGATAACGACTGCTTGAGAGCCTTCCACGAGCTGAGAGTGAGCCTATGTCGCGCTCCAGCTCTGGGAATGCCAGACTATAATAAAGCATTTTCGCTCTTCTGCTGTGAGAAGGAGGGATGTGCATTAGAGGTTCTTGTACAGACACATGGAGGTGCCCTTAGGCCAGTGGCTGATTTTTCAGCTACATTAGATCCAGTAGCTTCTGCGTTGCCTGGATGTCTCAAATCTGTTGCTGCAACAGGTGTCAGCATTGAGAGATGCGAAAGCATAGTGATGGGTCATCCACTTATCGTTTATGTGCCACATTCAGTGGAACTGTTAATTACAAGAACCAAGACACAGTCTCTAACGAATAACAGACTTACGAAGTATGAGCAGTTATAGTGGCTTCTGAGAATGTTACATTGAAACGCTGTACCACCTTGAATCCTGCCATATTGTTACCTCCTCCGCAAGAGGCATGACTGCTTAGATGTTACTGAGCTATCTAACAAACCCAGACCTGACATTGTTGATGAACCTCTGCCTGAATCTGATTTGATCCTTTCTGTTGATGGTTAATGCTTAAGAGACAATGAAGGGTGTTTGAGAGCAGCGTTTGCTGTGTGCACCATTTTGGGGGTGGTAGAAGCTGCCTGTTTGAAAAGAGTTACTCTGCTCAGGTGGCTAAAATTATTGCTCTGATACGTGCTTGCCCCATCTCGAATGGAGTCTGAGTGACTATCTATACTGACAGCCAATATGGGTTTGGAGTGGTTCATGATTTTGGGCAGTTATGGTCACAGATGGGATTTTTGACATCCTCAGGATCCCCAATCCGTAATGGAGAATGTGTGCGCCAATTGTTGGAAGCTTTGCAGAAACCTAAAGAGATTGCAGTTGTAAAAAGTGTAGCCCATGAGAGAGGAGAGGACTTTGTTATAAAACGAAATAACTACGCTGATGAAGTAGCTCAGTTTTGTGCTCAGCATAATGTTAGCTGTAGCCGATACTTGGGATGAAGTGAAGCGGCTGCAGCATGAGGTCTCAGAGGAGTAAGCTGCATCATGGGTTAGAGCAGGCTGTGAAAGGAGAGAGGATGGCATTTGGGTGTCGACAGATGACAGAGCAGTACTACCGAACTGTTTATTGAGCCCCATGGCAAGGAAAATTCACGGAGCAGTTCATCTTGGGAGAGATGCCATGGTGTGAATGTTTAGGCAAACTTGGTTTAACCCACGATTTCGTGTGAGTGCTGAAGCAGTGTGTCACAGGTGTGTTACGTGTCAACAAATGAATGTTGGAAAGAGAACTGTAGTTGCGATGAGTCACATTGGAAGATCAGGAGGTCCTTTCAGTAGGATACAATTGGGCTTTATTGAGATGCCGAGGTGCAATAGGCTAAGTTATGTTTTGGTGGTGGTGTATATCTTTTCACGTTGGGTTGAGGCATATCCAACTAGACAATGTGACAGTCTCACAGTGGCAAAACTGCTCTTAAGGGAACTGATACCGCATTTCGGATTTCCGACCTCAGTGGAAACAGATAGAGGAACACACTTCTATAATGAAATCATGAAATTGTTGTGTACAGCTTTGAACATTGATCAGAGATTGCACTGTAGTTACAGGCTTGAGGCATCTGGTCTTGTAGAGCAGATAAATGGCACAATCAAGATGAGGGTGTCAAAAGTTTGTTCATCAACTTCATTGAAATGGCCAGATGCGCTGCCATTGGTATTGATGAGTCTGCATAGTACTCCTGATAGAAGGACAGGGCTCTCTCCCCATGAGATAATGATGGGAAGAGCTATACTATTGCCTACGATGCCAGCTACAGCACTGATAAACATCACAGATGATTTGATATTGGATTATTGTAGGGGACTGGCTGATGTGGTTAATTCTGTGTCCCACCAGGTCGAGGCTACGACTGCATCCACCTCGAGAGACCTGCTGCATGATATTAACCCGGGTGACTGGGTGCTTGCCCGAAAGCACGTGAGGAAAAGCTGCCTTGATGTTCGCTGGTGAGGACCATACCAGGTGATTTTGGTCACAAGTACAGCTGTGAAGTGTGGAGGATTGCCAAACTGGATTCACGCTTTGCATACTCGTCGAGTTCCAGAGCCTGTGGAGGAAACGACTCCCCTTGTTTCGAGAAGAGCGACTGAGAATGCAACAGAAAATGAAGGAACTGGTTAGGTTGTAAGCATTCGTGATGAGGCTGAACAATCAACTGACTATGAAAGAAGAGATCAAGCTGTTCCAGAGTTGAGTTCAGAACATGAGATTGCAGAAGTGAACTTTGAACCAGATCAGAGTGAACGGCCTGGTGCAGAAGGATCAGATTGTGAGGAAGAGAGGAGAACAGGTGCTGAAGCAGAAAAGTGGACAGAAAGAAAGGAAAGGCTAAACATAAGGCTTGCATCTGAGAAAAATCTCGCTCCAATTCCTGAAACGTCTGAATCAGATCAAAGTGAAACCAAAGAGAGACCGGATGGTCTAAGATGATCCAGAAGAGAGAGGGTACCATCTCAAAAGTATGCATCTCCTGACGTACCTGGCTCATGATGCAGAGACCGAGGAGTTCCGGGAGGTTGGAGACTGGAACAGTGAGTTACGGAGGGGACACCCTGTCGATTGATATCCAGTTGCTGGTCCCTGGAGTTAAGGCTTTCGGAACTCTAACACTGACAGTCCCTGATCCACCAAGGCTGAGTGTTTTGCAGTTTTTGATCCTTAATCAAGTTGCTTTCCCTACCTTTGGTCGACAGCCCACTGCACAGGAACTGGGAGAAAGTTGTGCAGAGACTCTGCATCTTGTTCATACCATACTTGGATCTAATATCATTAATGATGAAGTTTGAACTGTGAAAGAAGAACTCATTAGGCTTTAGAAAGAAGATAACCTAGGCCCAAGTGGAAGAAGATTTAAATTATGGACTTTCAGTGGAAGAAGAACTGAGGGCTAGGGCAGACTACATCTCTACAATAGGTTAGTACTATTGGACTGAATATTGCAACAATTGAATGGACAAGGAAAATAAAAGGACATAGTAAATAAAAGGATAAGGCAAAGAGAAGAAGAAAAGGGACTTTGTTGATTTAATTTGCGCCTCAAGACCAAACAGTGGTTTAAAAATGGAATCTGAAAATTCAGGACGCGAGCAGAAATGCATAATTGGTACCCTTATTGCTGTGGTGCTTATTGTCATAACTGTGGTGATTGTTATATCTTGGGTTGGGTCTCAAAATGCTGAACGGAATGGGGAACAGGCGACACTTGCCCCACCTACCTCAGATTTAGACGATGATCAGGGAAACTAGTCAGATGTTACACGTAGATTTGTCCAAAAAGTGATTTCACGCTGAATACATATGCTCGTTTGTTGTATGAGTATGTTGATACAATGGAAGCAAACAAGTGTTATGTGTGTATGCAATTGCCAGCATCAGTAGAAGAAGGTATTCAATACCATCATTTACCTTTGACGTGTGGCATTACATGTAGTGCGTTGTTGAGCATGTTTTATAGTAAGGCACATTTTGAGTACTACTTCTTAAATTATGATGTGGTACTCTTAGAGGTTCCAGTTCTTAAGTACCTGAATAAATATGATTACTATAAGGAGGTAGAGAGGATGTCTACGTATTTTGTGCCTACTATTACATTAGATACATCTTATGCTCATAGACACAATTTCACTTGCATGTTATCTGACATTGAAAAGAAGTTTGTGGATCAGAGAAAAGATCGGCATAGGCAGACCTTATTTAGACCAGATCCGAAACATAAAGTTATTCCATGGACATAGGAAGAATTAGATATTAGGGCAAAGGGGAGTTCTGGTCCAATAGCTTAAGACTTTCAGCAAAAAGGGAAACTGTGCATTAGACACCTGTCAACATATTATAACAAGATATTTGTGGGTGAGAGTGATTGTGAACACATTTTCTTGATTGAGGACTCAATTAAAAATGCGCTATTGGATAAATTAACCATAGTGCAAAATGTGTATTTTGTTTGTGGAAAAAGTACTTGAGTGAAATTGCCTAAAAATTGGTATGGTACGTGTTATTTGGCTGTGGTATTTCCCCAAATCTTCCATGTGGATGATTTATGGCCTTTGGAAGGGAAAAGATCTCATAGAGGAAAACGTGGTGTAAGTGCGGGAGAAATTGTTGGAGATGTATTTGGTGCTCTGATACCTAGCTTGGGTGTGATTTTGAATGATGTGAAAATAAGAAAGTTTGCAACGCTGGTGGATAAGCTATCTATAAATATGGCCCAAATTCTATTACTTGTTGATTGGGATATGGTTTCGATAAGGGCTATGGTTCTTGAAAATCGTCTTGCTTTAGATGTGTTATTAGCAAAAGCCGGAGGAATCTGTAAATTATTGAAAGTTCAACAGTGCTGCACGTATATTCCTGACAATAGTTGAGTTATAAGGAAGTACATTAGTAACATTTCAGAGATACATCAACATTTACAGGATCTAGCTGCCGATGGACATTGGGAACAAATTTGTAAGGGATTTGGAAAGGTTGGAAGCTGGTTTGGAAGTCTGGGACAAGGAATAATGGGATACATCTTGAAACCTATCATATTAGCAGTCATTTGTATAATTGTATTATTGGGAGCCATCAAGGCTTACAAGTGGCAAAAGGCACGACATAATGAGAATTCCTTGAAAAGGCGCCATCAGCAATTAGAACGACTGCAGGACAGTCATTATCTGCACCTTAAAGGGTTAGAAAGATTTAGACAGGAACAGCGAACTACAACTTATGTTTAGGTCGGTCTTTTCTACAAGGAGAAAACGGTGAGAGGATAGAATGTTGGTGTTATGACACTAGTCATAAGAGGGGGGAACTGATAGAGCGCTTACAGCACTCTAAATTGTATGGGTGCACTATACTCATGGTTTAAACGCACTCACATGTATTTTTGGCATTTGCAGTGTTTCATGATTAATAAGATGCATTTATTCACATTATAGTAGCACTGAAATGTAGTGTGCACATTCAAGTAGGATTTCACATGTATTAGAGACACTTGCAATTCCTGTATGTGTAATGTGAAGGATTAAATTATACTCGTGCAATGTAAACTGTGTTTAATTTAAGTTGCCTGAATTGTAGGCCCAAACTGTAAGTTGTTTTGAGTTTCGTTTCTCCTTGGTCGCTCAAGAATTAATTAAATGAATCCTTTTTGTGCTCAAAGACAGTATGTTCTCATCCTACTGCAGGTGCAGGAATTCGACCTCATTATTCTTAGATTTAAGGACATACCCGGAATGTCTTTGAAGAAGTTTGGAAGGCGAGAAGGGAGGACGCCTTTCGTGCCTGGCCTATCTGAAACCCAAGGCCACTGGAAGATGAAGAAAAATTAATGAAAGCTCCTGTGGAAAGCTACTGAAAACGTTGCAATTGAAAAAGTACACCATATGATGTATTGGGGGTTGAACATTGTCTTTTTTTATGAAGCGCAGGGTCAGATTTGAGAGACTTCTGCTAATTTTCGGAGGAGAAGGAGCATCTTAGAGCGAGCTCCATAGCTTTAAGCTATCAGACCCATTTGACGTGAGTACTTCTTAGGAAGTCAACACGTGCTGACACCTTTGGGATATGATATAAGCGAGATTGGTAGGACCCTCATTTAGAGCAGTGTTTTCTTCTCAAACGAAAAGAGAATAGGACTCGGCTTCTATTCTTTGCTGTATTTTTATTTTGGAGTTCATCACATTATGCCTTTTGTGCCGAATGAATTATATTCGTAGACTCGGCTCTGTATTGATGTTTATGTATCTATATAGTCTGATATTAAGGTGTGTTTATATTCAATTATTTTTGGCCTTATAATAAATCCACAAAACAGAAGTTCAGAGTCTGTGGTCCTTTAGAGTATGACTAAATTGGTAGTATAAGTATAATCTTGAATTGTTTTACTCCCCTCCACCACTTTTGGCAGGCAAATAAAAGACCATCAGTCTTAACTTTAGCAGAAAAAGGAGGGAATACAATTTAGCGTAATCACCAGCAAAGTATTTCACGTAGTAGTATTCGCACATTTTTATTGTATATAGTTATTTAAAACCATAACAATTTACAAGAACATCAACATCAGATTAACACGATAAAGCCAATGATATCACAGTCGGTAGATGAATAAAATAGAATCAGAGAGCTCACAATCAACCAATACATACTTCTTACAATTCAGTATAACAAAAAAGAGTACCTATGCATTGGGCATTGATAGAATCGTGAAATACCAAGTAAACTTCCAATAATGTAAAGAACTTTCCTTCAGGAGCCAGGAGGAAGGATTGAAGGTATATTGTTATTACCCACCAGCCTGGAGGAAAAGTGATGAGCCAACTACAAAAATGTGTAGCTCAGTATAAAAAGGCCCTGTTGGCTCCATCCGGGTTCATGAAGTGCAATTTGTATCTCCAAGAGGCCCCCCCAGGCCTATCCCATGCTCGTGCCACGCATTCTGAGGGGACAATGTATGGACCAATTAATAAAGAGAACTAATAAATTCAATGAGCTAGACGGGCCTGAGATATTCCCACCATGTCCATTGAAAGCATTTTACAATGGTGGGGGATTCCCATCAAACCAGGGTGTTTTTACAAACACGAAGGGCCTGTCGCACCTTAACCCAACTGGCCCTGGCTAGGATGTAACAATCGGGTAATGGCAGGCGAGTAAAGTGCAGGTGCAAGACCTCTGTGTTAAAGGGTTCAGTAATTACTATCGAAAGAATAAAGTGCACATGACAATTTCATTAAACTAGGAAGCATATAAAGTGCGCTTTACGATGCCAGAAGGCCTGTCGAGTTTAGCACATGATAATCAGGGTCAATAAGATAAGAGGATGTGGCTTAACGACCAGAGCAGCCGACTTTGAAGCTGGGGAACCAGTTTCGATTATGGTGGGAGGCTCAAGTATCCTGTGATTCTGGGCAAACCACTTGATCTCTCGTGCCTAAAAAATAAAGAGAAAAGAATGTGTCCCTCTGTAATACAAGTAGTGCTCATGTAAAGGCTTCAAGGTCAAGTTCGCTCAATATAAAACTGCAAAACAAAAAAACGAAAAGACAACTCATAGACGAATTGATGACGGTTGCAAGCAGTTTCGCTGTGCCTCAGTGGCCAGGAGGATTCCCGTCGGTATCAGAATGTGTAATGGGGTCAGCAGAAGGCCTGCCCTTCCTGATCACGGCTTGTTATTGTGACGGTCAGCGCACCAGTGTTTACCGCCGGCGTGCTGAACCAGATCCGTCGTTGCGTGCATATAATAAAGAGGGGCGGAGCCAAAACGTCAGTCCGTGCCACACGCAGCCACAGAGCGTGTCGGTGTCAATTATTTGCCGGTATCGCGCTGGGCCTAATCAGCGCGCCACCGGCAAATAATCAGGAGTCAGGCCGGCAACAGGCCCACATCCTGCCTTGCCTCAGGCCCTCACAAGCAGTCCTCCCTGGCCACAGTTTCAAACATGGCTGCCCCCCCTTGCCAAGCAGTACTCGCCACAGGGACCCCAGACATCTTCAGCACAGCGTCAAGAAGGAAAATGTACGACGCCCAGGAGGAGCAGCCAAGGGACAGCACTGGCCCACGCCAGACCGGTGAGTGGCACACCACTGGAAGCACGCAAGCCATCACAATTCCTGCATTGTGCACCAGCACTTACGCGCCTAAGCTCACCACAAGGCGTCTGCTCCCTCGACAGGACACGTACCTGCGCCTACGCCCGGTATAATGGGAGATCAGGATAACGCTGCCCAGGCCCCTGCGCTGTCAGTGCTCCACCACCCACCATCAGGAGTCCTACCTCCATTCCGTGAGTCAGCAGACCCCTCCACGGTTGCGCCACGATGGCAGACCTGGCTAGGTCGCCTGGAGAACTACTTCATCGCCACAGGGAAAAGGATGGCGCAGTGAAAAGGTCGTTGCTACTGCACTATGCGGGGGAGGAAAGTTACCTCTTGTTCAAACACCTACCGAACACTGGAAACTCCGATGACTACGCAGCAGCTATTACCGCCCTAAATGCCCACTTCGACCCACAAATGAACCCGAACTTCGAACACTTTAAGCTCAGACAAGCCAAGCAAAGGGAGGGCGAGTCAGTAGACGCTTTTCACGCATGACTCCGGGAACTAGCCTCCACCTACCTTTTGGGAGACAGGGCCGCAGAGGAAATCAGGGCCCAGCAGATCCTCGGAATTCGCAGCTAAGTTCTACGTGTCCTCATACTCAGGCAACCGAACATCCTGATGAATGACATCCTAATACTGGCGCGGTCCCACGATCTGTCGGCAGCACGAGCAGAGGAAATGGACATGGCATTGGTGCGAGGGGCGGAGAAGGGCATCACAGTCAAAACGGAGAAGGCCGACGCAGTCAAGACACGAGACAGGACCTACAGACCTCTTGATCGCCGACCACAAACCCCGAAGAATCAATGCGGGTACTGTGGGTATGAAGACCACCCTGCACAAACTTGCCCAGCACAAGGGAAGACCTGCACCAACTGCGGCATCGCGAACCACTTCGCGTTGGTATGCAGAAAGAAAACACAGTACAGGGAGGGGAGCAGACCGAAGCACATGAAAAAGATGGTCAGGCAGCTATCGCAAGTGTCGCTTGCATCGTACCCCGGAGGGAGGAAAAAGGAACATCCAACCTACCAATCAGATGAGTCCACATCAGACGACGAACCTACTTGATCTCGTTCACCCGAGCCCTAAAGAGCCGGAGGCGACCCAAACCACGCTGCACAGTACAGGTTGTTGGGAATGACGTCAATGCAGTGATCGACACCGGTGCCTCAGTGACAGTAATGGGGATCCAGCAGTACAACAAGCTAAGTCCCAAGCCGGAACTGAGACTGTCGAAAGCACAGATCTTCGCATATGGAAGCGACTCACCACTACCCCTCCGAGGCAAAATGACCATACCAGTGCGGTCAGAAGACGTCGAGATCACCATCGACATTCACGCCATCAACTAGGAGGTGGACACACTCCTCAGCAGCCACACCACTGAAGACCTAGGCCTGGTGATGTTTGCCAAGAGGATACAGACAGACCAAACAGAAGAACTACTTAGCCAATCCGGCAACCTCTTCAAAGGACTAGGGAAGATAAAGAGAGCCCCCATCTGCCTGCACATAGACCCTACCATCCCGCCAACAGCTTTGCGACACCGGCTGGTGTGAGCACGTGCATATAATAAAGAGGGGCGGAGCCAAAACAGCAGTCCGCGCCACACGCAGCCACAGAGTGTGTTGGTGTCAATTATTTGCCGGCGGCGCGCTGATTAGGCCCAGCGCGATTACAGGATCAGGAGGGAGCCCCCCCACCCCCCGATCATCACAGTTATGACCAGAGGTAAAACTAAGGCTGCGGTTGCTGATTAGAGTGCGAGTGCAATCTCTTCGGGTATGGTAAGCCCGGTGGTAAGGTGCTTCGTGCTATTTCACAAAGATCTTGGTAAAACATTTAATTCTGTTTTCTTGATGGGAATTAGGCCCCGCTTAGGAGTATTATGGCATTCATTGAGAAGATTCTTCTGAGCTGCTGGAATTAATGATAGCAGGGGGGTCTCCTTATGAATTGCTGAAAATACTAATGAAACCCCACAGAATAGAGAATAACTGCGTGGCACTGTACAGACAAACCAAACAGAAGAACTACTAAGCCAGTTCGGCGACCTCTTCAAAGGACTAGGGAAGATAAAGAGAGCCTCCATCTGCCTGCACATAGACCCTACCGTCCCGCCAACAGCTTTGGGACACCGAAGGATCCCATTCCACCTATGACCGCTGGTAGAGGAAGAACTGCAGAAACTCGAAGACCAAGGGGTCATAGAGAAAGTATCAGGGCCCACGCCATGGGTGTCACCCATGGTGATTGCCGAAAAGCCTCACCAACCAGGGAAGATCAGGCTCTGCTTTGACATGCGCCTTCCCAACAAGGCCATTCGGAGGGAACGCCACATCACGCCGACGATGGACGACATCGTTGCCGACCTGAACGGATCCAGGTGGTTTTCGAAGCTGGACCTGAACGCGGGCTATCACCAACTAGCCCTGGCCAAAGACTGCCGGTACATCACCACGTTCAGTATGCACCTAGGCCTCCGGAGGTACAAACGGATGAATTTCTGAATATCCTCGGCTGCTGAGATATTCCAGAACGCTGTCAAAGAGATCCTAGTAGGGCCACCTGGTGTCCTCAACGTGAGTGACGACATACTCATCCACTCCAAGACAGCAGAAGAGCACTATCAGCACGTGAGAGCTACCCTGAAGAGACTCCTAGATCACGGTGTCACCATCCACAGAGAAAAGTGCCTGCTAATCCAACAAAAGATTGAATTCTTTGTATACACCTTCACCAAAGATGCCAAAACTTCACCAAGGCAGACACCATGTGGCAGTGGGGTCCGGCGGAAGAGACAGCGTTCCAAGCAGTCAAGAGAGCCCACCTCGACCACACCACGCTGGTATACTTTGACCCAGCAAAGAAGACAGAAGTGCTAGTGGACGCTATTCCCATAGGCCTAGGAGCCGCCCTCACCCAGGAGCAAGAGACGGGACGTTGGGCTGCCTTAGCGTACGCCAGCAAGCCGCTATCCCCGACTGAAAAGCGATACTCTTAAATCGAGAGAGAAGCCCTGGCTATCCGATGGGGATGCAGACACTTCCACCTCTACATCTGCGGGCACCCCTTCACAGTGGTCACAGATCACCAGCCACTAGTACCGCTCTTCAAAGATTCAGCGCCACACCCGCCGCCACGCATCGAAAGGTAGGCCATTGGGCTCCAGCACTACGACATGGACGTTGTGTATCGGCCCGGAGCCAAAAACCCAGCTGATTTCCTGTCTCGACATCCAGACACGATGGGGGAGAACGAAGATGAACCCAGCAACCACGACACAGAGGCACACCTGAACATGGTCGTGGCTTTGGCGTGTCCCCGGGCGCTCACGCTCGAAGAGGTGGCTACTGCTGCAGAGCAAGACCCCGTCATGATTAAAGTCCGAGAAACCATCCAAGGAGGACTGTGGCGTCAATTCCTACAAGCTGCAAATGCTTGGTCGGACCCAGAAAAGGAAAGTCTGATGAACATGTGGAGGGTCAGAAATGAACTAAGCCTCACCCAAGGGGGTATCCTCCTTAGAGGACCTTGCATTGTGATCCCGGCTTCCCTACAAGTACGCGCGATGCAACTCACCCATGAAGGGACATCAAGGAGTGGAAAAAATGAAGGCACGAATGAGAGAAAAGGTCTGGTTCCCGGGGATTTACACGCTAGTGGAAGAAACAGTCCGGAGCGACCAGCACCCATACTCACCGAGGAACACGGGCAGCGACCCTGTGCGAAAATTAGTGTGGACTTTGGGAGTTTCCCTGATGGACGAGTCATGCTAGCTCTCATTGACAGCTACTCAAAGTACCCAGTGATAGAAGTCGTACCGTCAACCGCCTTCGTGCACGTCGGCCCAGCTCTCGAAAAGATATTCAGCCTATTTGGGTGTCCAGATGAACTCTGCAGTGACAACGGGCCTCCATTTCAAGGACACGAGTTCCGTGAGTTCATGCACCACCACGGTATCCGGCACAGGCGCATCACCCCACAATGGCCCCAAGCCAATGGAGAGGTGGAACGCCTCATGAGGACAATAAACAAAACCCTACACATCGCTCTGGCAGAGCAAAGCAACCCGGAACATGAACTGCAAATGTTTCTGCGGGAATACCGGAGCACGCCACACTTCTCAACACGACAAGCACCCTGGGCTCTAATGTTTCACGGCACCCGCTGAGACGGCCTCCCCACGGTACCCGGTTGGTCTCCCCCCCATTTGACGAAAGAGGCGCTTTTCAAAGGAGGGAGCAGCACAACAACGCTGCCAGCCGAGCTCGTAGGGCTGCATCTCGTCAGCTACAACAAGGGAACACTGTCATTATGAAGGGCAGGGGACCAGAAGGAAAATTCCGGACCAGGTATGAGCAAGGATACTGGACAGTAACCACCACCCACAGCACCATGGTGACGGTCGAGAAGTCAGGAGAAACAGTGACCCGTAATGTCTCGTGGTTCAAACGGGTGGACAAGCCACACCCCAACCCTGCTGTCGCAGGCCCAGAGACCATGACAAGTGAGTCCCAAGTAGCCGACAACCACCATCCTGAAGCGACACAAGTGCCGACGAGTCCGGAAACCCCTGGCGAAAACCCCAGCCTGCCTTCGGGACCTATCACACCAGCTCCTGCCCCCACTACCAGCCGGGGCCCTGCCAGGTATGCCCTCCGGGGAAATCCTCCTCCGAGCACTCGCCTGAGAGACCTTGCCTGCCAAGTAAGTGGACCATGAGACTCTTGAGATTCAGTCAAGGACCAAGTTGAGATGGGATGTGACGATCAGCGCACCAGTGTTTACCGCCGGCGTGCTGAACCAGGTCCGCCCTTGCGCTCACGCCTGCTGGCGTGAGCGCGTGCATATAATAAAGAGGGGGCGGAGCCAAAACAGCAGTCCGCGCCACACGCAGCCACAGAGTGTGTTGGTGTCAATTATTTGCCGGCGGCGCACTGATTAGGCCCAGCGCGATTACAGGATCAGGAGGGAGCCCCCCCACCCCCCGATCATCACAGTTATGACCAGAGGTAAAACTAAGGCTGCGGTCGTTGATTAGAGTGCGAGTGCAATCTCTTCGGGTATGGTAAGCCCGGTGGTAAGGTGCTTCGTGCTATTTCACAAAGATCTTGTAAAACATTTAATTCTGTTTTCTTGATGGGAATTAGGCCCCGATTAGGAGTATTATGGCATTCATTTTGAAGATTCTTCTGAGCTGCTGGAATTAATGATAGCAGGGGGGTCTCCTTATGAATTGCTGCAAATACTAATGAAACCCCACAGAATAGAGAATAACTGCGTGGCACTGTCTTTTCTGGATTCTACACTGCACAGGCTTCCCGATTCAATTTAGTTTAAAATAGACATTTACTACCTACTCCGAGCAGGTGATGAATGCCAGTCAGGGACCTGGAGATGGGCAGGGCAATAAGGAAGGGGCAGGAGATTGAGTTAGGGAAAGGCAAGATGTCACTGAGCTCAGGGAGCATCACATGACCCGCCTGTACCTTGGCTGAGGATCAGCTGCAAGCAGTGGTCGGAGTAGGGGGCACGACAGGCCCACTCTTTTTTTAATTTTACAAGAACAGTTCCCCTACGTTTTGTGAAAAGGCAACAGTCCCTGAACGGTTAATTACAACAGATGAAATTCTTCAGTTGATCTGTAAGGAAGTGAGAATCATCTGTGCTGGGAATTCGAGGGAGGGGCAGACAGCTAAACAAACCATATTGCCAGGGTGCCTGCTTCCCTGAAAGAAAAGTAGATGTGCACAACTGGTCTATCTGCAAATCTAAAGGGTGCTTGGAAGCTGGCATTGGCTTCAATTGATTGAATCACTTGAAGCATCCTCATGACACACATTTATTCTTTTTGAGAGATGTTGATAAGGAACTAACAGCTAAGCTGTCAAGTGTGTGCTTTTAAAAGACAGTTACAAAAAAAGTGCACTACATACAGTCTGGGTACTATTAGCATCTATATTCTGGAGGCACTATTTTATCTTACATCTATTTGCACATTTTGTAGCAGACAATCTTATGCAAGTTTAAAATAATGACTAACATGTTCACAGTGTTTACTCTCACAGATTGGGACCATGGAGCCCTAAACATACACAAGTCACCATTCTCCACTACACTAATCAGGATTCAATTCTGTGTCTCTCTGGTGCAGTGCATTTACTAATAGAGATTTCATAATGCATGATAGTGCATTTCCCACTGCTCAACATAACTTGAATTTAGTTTTTATTTGAGCTGTGTAGTTTTTTTGAATGTAGTTACCTGAAAGTGAAACAGCGAAAAAAGTTATAGAATATTGTTTTTTAGCCATGCCTTTGACCACGCCCCCATGCTCAGTCCCCCAGCACCATTGCACACAGCATCACAGTTTCCATTTTTTTTTTATGCACTTCGATCAGTGGCTACAAGGCTGGAGACTGATTCTTGGGTGCAGTGCGGCCCTTTCCCAGAGCTATTTGAACAGTCGTTTTTTTCTGGGAAATCGAGCTGCAGGAGCACTGAGCCTCTGATAAATCTTCAGAGCTTTTGTTAAGTGTCAATACAGGTGTGTTCATTTTACCTTGATAAGTTGTAAAGTGTACACTGATGCAGTACACATAAAAAAATGCATGTAAGAGCAATGTAAAAATACACAAGACTAAAGCAATTGTCGACAAACTATATAACAAGTTAGGCCCTTACCTGCAGAAGTCCAAAGTGTGGAATGAGCCTGTCTGTCTCCTAGGAGATTCTGAACAAGAGAAACAGCTCCCAACTCCCTGGCCAGCAAACCTTGTCTGAGGTCGCTGGGACCTTATATAGTTTGCTAGTGGTAGGTACATGTATACACTGATTGGTGGTTGTATCTGATGTTTCTATTGGATTAGGGTTAGTGTCTCATTGGTTGGGTATTTTATTGAATCACAGACCCAGAAACCAATCACAACCCTCGATGTAGGGTTGGGACTAGGGCTAGGGTTAGGATTTCTATTGGAAGTAGGGACCTGGGCTTCCTGTGCCATTGCTTGCTTGGACTTGGGTTGGGACTACTGGTAGGGCTAGTGCCTCTATTGGACATAGAGATCAGGGTTTTTGAAAGTTATTGGGTGGTTGGACTAGGGCTAAGATTGGCTGTAAGGTCCTGTTCTCCTATTGGTTCTAGATTTTAGGGCTAGTGTTGTGATTGGATAGTGTTAGGGCTAGGGTTCCCATTGGCTGAAGGGGTCACCTGACTACTAGGGCTATAAACGGCTAAGGCTTAGGGCATCTCAGCCCGGGCATCCAGGCTATGGGTGGAGAGGACAAGGGTGAGGGCCTGTTTGAGCCTGTTCGAGACTGGGCGGGACCGGGGACAGAAATGCTGCCCATTCTCCCACTCATAAATACCCACCCTATGTATGTGTCCCTCAGTATATAAGCATTTATTTTCACTATAGATATGTACCTATCTTTGTGTATTGCTTTGTATAAACATGTAGAATAATTATGTTGTTATAAAAACAAAAACAAAAAATCATCTTTGGTCTACATGTACTTGCTTCCAATGTGCCTCTATGTACCTCCATGTACTTGGATCTGTTACTTTTCTCCTGAAAAAGCATATCCAATGCACTACCCTATTTCTCATCCTGTACCTCTATCAAAATCTTTAATCTGCATAAAGTTACCTTCTTTATGCATCTATATACTTTCAATGTACTGAAGGATCTAAATATTTATCACTTTCTTCTAATTTAGCATTTCCAATGCACTACCCTATTTCTCAGCCTATACTTCTCTCAATATATCTTCTAGCCCAACTTTCTGACTCATTTCAAACTTCTTTCCACTACTCTTTCCAATGCACTACCCTATCTCTCACCCTATACATCTATCATTATATCCTCTACACCCACTCTCTCATTTATCCCAAACCCCATACCACTACTATGTCCCCCCAAATAACCCTTTCTTGACTCTCTGCTACTCTACCCCTCCTTGCATCATCTGACGCCTCTTTTACTATATCGATCCCCCAAAACAAACCTTTCTAAACTCTTACCGCTGACTCTTCCCCTCCAAAAACCCTTTTTACTCATCCAAAAGCCTCCTCCTACTGCTATGACCTAAAAAACAGAAATCCTTCCCTCTTCTATCCCTCCACTATCCTTTTCAATCAAAATAACAGACTAACATGTTCACTTCTCTAATTCCATATTCCACTATGCTAATTCACAACTATTCCTTTATGGGTTCCAGAGTAGCGTGCTACTCACCAAAAAATCGTTTCAACACCTCATCAGGGTTACAAACGCGATATAAATGCAAACCTTTTTCCCTTTTTTACCCCTCCCCAACCCTTCTCAATCCAAATAACTGACTAACATATCCACCACTCAAACTACTTCATAGTTCACTATACTAATTTTCAACACTATTCCTTTATGGGTTCCGGAGTAGCCTGCTACTCGCCAGAAAAGCACTTCAACACCCCATCAGGGGTAACAGGCGTTATATGAATTCAAACCTTTCTTTCCCTTTTATCCCTCCGCTATCCTTCTCACTCCAAATAACTGACTAATATCCACCACTGAAATAACTTTCATATTTCACCATACTAATTCACCACTAATCCTTTATGGGTTTCCGGAGTAGCGTGCTAGTCACCAAAAAAAAAGCGCTTCAACACATCAGGGGTAAGAAGCTCTATATAAATATAAACCTTTTTTTTCCTCTTCTATCCTTCTGCTATCCTTCCGAATCCAAATAACCGACTAACATATCCACCACTTAAAATTTACTTGCATGTTTCACTATACTAATTCAACACTAATCCTCTATGGGTCCCGGAGTAGTGTGCTACTCGCCGAAAAGCGCTTTGACGCCTCGTCAGAGGTAGTAAGCTCTATACAAATGCAATTACAATACAATACAATACAATTGTAAGACAAGTGTAAAAAAAGCTTACCTTAGTTCCGGCGACAACGGAATTGATTAGGGTTGTGGTCATGAGGTAGCAGCAAAGGGAGAACCTGAACAATGGGATTTAAGATGGAAACAGAACTGGGAAACAGAAAAAGAAGTACATTTCTACCTCATTTCCTTCGATTCCACGAACTCAAAGTAGGAGGCATCCCAGGCACAGTTTCCTTGACAGAAAGGCACATCATGATTGGCCCGGCGGTATTCTTGGCAGAACTCCTGCTGACAGCCGCTTCTGCCTATGACGCTGTCAACATGGGTGAAAATTCCTGGTGGAGTGAGTGGCACCTGGGCCAAGTAGGCGGCTGGTGAAACAGCTGAAAAAGTGACGGTGGGACCAGACCTCCCAAGATCTAAATCAAGACCTTAATATTGATCAAGTGCATAATTTCACAGATATTAAGACATTTGGAATTGATTTTGGAAACATCTAATGATTGGATGGAATTGTAATGCTGATGTTTTGCACTATTTATGATTAGATTGAAAGGTTTCTCATATAAGGTACAAAAACATCATCCTCTTATTATATTGGCAAGAATAAAGCAGGAAACATGTTCCTCTTTAGTTGGCACCTCATTAAAATCCAACTTATCAATATAATTATTTGAGGAAATCTATGTCTCCGAATCTTTGGAGCTTCACTGGCTTCTCAAAAAACTCGAACACAAAGGGAGTCACTGTTCCTTGTAGCAGATGAAAGAGGAAGAAACTTTTTTTCGTGTGCTACTCTATCTGTGGGGGACAGTGTGTCCTCATCATAATGCCCTCACACACCCGAAGGACGCCATGCTTCATCATTTGGACTTTGCTCCTTGACGGGCCGGTGCTGCAATGCCCTACGGGTCCTCCGAAGGGTCTCTTTATCGGAGATATTTTGATGAGAAGCCGTTTAGGTGCGTGGGTGTAAGTGGCAGTGAAATCCAAAGTGTTGTGTTTAAAAATGTCATCTCATCTGGCCGGCAACGCCGGCCAGATGAGGAGCAAAGCCCAAATGATGGCATTATGATGAGGACACACTGTCCCCCACAGATAGAGCAGCACACAAAAAAAGTTTCTTCCTCTTTCATCTTCTACAAGGAACAGTGACTCCCTTTGTGTACTAGTTAGTTTTCAGGAGCAAGGGTCTCTGGACCTAATAATCAGCTCCTAGTGTTCCCCTATCTATAAATAGGATTCTCAAAAAACTCACCTGCCACGGGTTCAGTTTCCTGTGGTTGATATTTTTCTTGCCTGCAACCTTTCCCCTTTGGTCATCTATTTAAAGAAATATGGCCTCCCTCAACAGACTGGTGCACCGTGGCCTTTTAGATCTTCTGTTTGTCTTTTCTCCTAACATGTATTTCTTAAAAAAATGTTGTGGATAAAAAAGAACACATCTCCATGCACACAATGTCTTCTTATTCTTTGTTTTGCTTCCACGCCAGCTCAGTGATATGATTAGTAAGATCTCGTAAGGCAAAAAAGTGTTTTTTGGACAGCGTGCCTAACAGCCTTTCCTTCGTGGAAAAAATCGGTATGTCTTTCAGACTTGAGCATGTCCTAAGTATTTCGTTTTTAGAAACTAGGATTAATACTAAAAGTGTCTCCATTCCACCCAACACACCCTAGCCTTCTTTTCCAGCTTTGTTTTTAACGACGCGCTACTTAAATTGTGTGAACTTGTTTAGAACTGCTACATCTTGTGTTATGCCAATTTCTAATATAATTACTTTGTTTGTTTTCCATTGTTTGTATATTTGTTTCTATACCTTTGTTTCTCACAACGTGGTGCCAACTTAGAAGCTCAAAATTAAGGTTTAGCACTATGCAGCCACCTCTATTTGATCTATCTTCTTGTGCAATGCTGCTTATAAAGCCATACGTTTCTTCTTCACTTCTGAGGTTACTCACACCCTCAAACAATGTTTTGCTTTCTTTTTTATTTTCTACCACAAAATTTTGAAGATATTACATTTGCTCTTATTTTGTAATACAGTTCTTGTAGGATGCATAAGCCCTCAAAGTTGCAAATGCAAGAGTGAAAGAAATATATTTACATGGGGAACAGGCAGCCTTTTTTTCTGGAGATTAAAATAAGGATTCCTCTGAAAGAATGACTGGTAGCTTGACCCAAAAAGGTGGTGATGGTGTGAACTGGGTAGAGGGCAGGTAGAAGAAAAATTAGCCTCGACAAGTTTGCAGACAACAAATGCAAGGGATTTGTTACAGGCCCTGATTACAAAAGCAAACATGATGTGACGCAGGCCCCTAGCCAGGTTTGTAGTTTTTGGAATGTATGGCCTATAAGAAAGCTAGTATAAAAAGTGTCATGCATTTTGTATTGTATTGAACAGGTGTACTGTGATTTTTGGTTTTCTTTTTTTTTTCTTCACAACAGATAATATTGTTGACAGGCAAAAAGAGCCCAGGGGGATCCAGGGCAATACATCGTATGTAGAACATTACATTGGTAAAGATGTCAAAATGTTCAAATACAGTTTCAAAGAACAGCAGTATCACAATGTCCATGTATACATTATCAGATATTGACTCCAATCATAATAAATTAGAATAAATACAATTGGTCCCGGTGCACATACCCAACTTTAGATCTTCATGCCAGATCTTCAATACCTATTGGCGGGGATAAAGGTTCAAGATATAGACCTCGATAGTCTCGCCATCGCTTCCATATTTTCAGATGCTTCCGGGGGCACCCCTGCGCCTTCAAAATCGGAATTTCCAGCCCCATGGAGAAATCAAGGCCTCATTTCCATTTCCCAATAGAGGGCGGGGAAGCCGCCTTCATGATTTTTGGTTTTTAATATGCATTCTGTAGTGCTAACATATTTCATAATAAAAAAAATGTATACATTTTTTTAGAAAGGGTCTTCTTGGGGTTGGCATTTTTTTCAGAAATATGTTAAAATATTATAATATTATTGTCAGATGTTAAAGTGCACACTGCACTTCATTTTATATTTTAAATTATTTGAATTATTCTACCCCAAAGAATATTTGGTTAACTTCAATGGATTTTAAATCATGTTAACTTATAACTTAAAACGTTAATGATAACTTTAATGTGGATATAGAGGATATACTGCAAGATAATTTGGTAAAATGTGTTTCATATAAATATGGGATCTCTAGGCACATTGCATTTGCAGACACTGTCAGAAAATAATTGAGTCTAGAATAATAACATCTCTAGAAGGGGGACATAAGGGGAAAAGAAGAGAGGGAGTTACTTGTGGTGGGGCTGAGTCATATTGCTACCAGATAGCTGATGGGAAATACTAAATGGGATTTACTTTAGGAACCCTTCATGTCACTACAATATTAGTACCATCACTTCTCATTAGGTTGCCATACTTTTTATTACTTTATTTCAAATTTTGTTGGGAAAAAAAACAATAATAAGCCACATCATTGAATCCCCATGTCAGGGAGTCTCCATAGAATCATATTCTGAAGAAACAACTTATAGCGGTAAAAGATTAACACTTTGTAGAAGTGATAATATATGTTTTATGGACAGCAGCAATATATCTCAGTTGGACTTCCAGGTATATATTGAGGCGTACTAGTGCATCTCAGCAACACAGTGTTTCTGAGTTGGTATGTTATGCTTTTCATCATCCATCATATCAATGCTTCTCAACAGGGCTGCTCCAGTGGTCAGGGAAAGTACCAGCACCTCTCAGCTGGGCATCAAAACTTTAATTGAACAGTTTCAACATTTTCTGGAGTCCTGCCATGTATATTGCCATATATATATATATATACGGGAAGCTATATATTCCACTGACAATATAAACATTTCTTAGCAGGATTACAAATAGAGATGATAGAGTGGTCCAGTAGTACCCTGACATAAAAGTCACCGTAAGTTAAGACAGTTGTGCATTTCTAGCAAAACACTTTTGATTCTAGGGCTCTGTAGCTTCACACTTCTCATTGTAAGCATAAACCTATTTATTTCAGCATTTTCAGTGTTGATGGATAAAATAAATGCTAGAATGACCTGGATGAGGCAGACTCCCATGGCATGTGACCTGTGGATACCATTGGGTATATATAGTTGAAATAGAGAAATGTGTTCTTTCCAGAGGGGTAGCCATCCCGACACCTAAAGTTAGCCTTTACTCTTCCCATCTGTACAAAATGTGCTATACATCTGGTGAGGGCCACCACCCTAATTTCCTGCCAGATAGTAACAGGGTATTTACTAATATAGTACATTCAACATTGTCACTTCCTTTTGTCTTTGAAGAATAGTTAAACACACAAAACATAAAGATGGTGTGTGAGAGAGAAGGGGGAGAGCCAGACTGTAAAAAGACAAAATAAAAACAAAGCTTTTGGAACCGAGCTGCATTGATTTTTAGAACTTGTCACTTCAACTTTCATTCCCACAGTCATAAAGGCTTGCTGGCATTTTCAACAAGCATTTGCAATGCAATAGGTCTCGCATTTACGCGAGTTTAAGCTATTGGCATTGTAAATGACAATGCCTTTTATTTTATGTTTTAGAAACCAAAACATAAATAAAAGGCATTGTCATTTACAATGCCAATAGCTCAAACTCGCATAAATGCGAGACCTATTGCATTGCAAATGCTTGTTAGTACACTGGTACCTTTGAACAGCTCTGCAGTTACCTTTGTGTTGTTTCATAAATTGTCTGCTTAAATGGTTACTGCATTGAATTGTTGGAAGACGTGTAACACTTAAAGTGTCCGCATGTGTGATCCTTTATCAGCAATGCTTTGCGCCACAACGCCAGGGTCATCAGCGGCCACAGCAGACCGGACCACAAGCCCCAGGAGCCTGAGGGGCAGTGCCTGCTTTGACGGTCCCGCCCCCTGAGTATCGGGGACTTTAAAACCAACCTCGCGTCTCCCGCTTCGCGGGAGACGCAGCGCCACAACGCCAGGGTCATCAGCGGCCACAGCAGACCGGACCACAAGCCGCAGGAGCCTGAGGGGCAGTGCCTGCTTTGACGGTCCCGCCCCCTGAGTACCGGGGACTTTAAAACCAACCTCGCGTCTCCCGCTTCGCGGGAGACGCAGCGCCACAATGCCAGGGTCATCAGCGGCCACAGCAGACCGGACCACAAGCCCCAGGAGCTTGAGGGGCAGTGCCTGCTTTGACGGTCCTGCCCCCTGAGCACTGGGGACTTTAAAACCAACTAAGCCCGGGCAAAGGGCGGGCCCTCTGAGGCCGTCGGAGGCAGGCTGAGGCTGGGGTGGGCCCGGACTCTTTCATTCCATCTGGTACTGTCCTCTCGCTTTATCCGACCTAGAAGCACAGTGAAAAACCGTGCGATCGTTCTAGAAGCTGGGCCTTGTATTCTGCGGGGGCCGTAGGGACTAGCCTTCGATTCCTTTATTTAGCTGAAAGTGTATAGCGTTTGTTCGGTGGGGCCGCTGGGGGGTACTGTTTAGTTCCGATGGGGAAGAGGAAACTAATGGAGGGAATGATTGGCCCAAATGGTCCTTCCCCTATTCAAAGTAAGAAAAAGAGGCAAAAGAAATCGGCCAAAAGTGCTGCAGCTAATTGCGTGATGGACAGAATTGACACGGTCATTCAAGAGTGTGAAAGCATATTAGACAATGCTCCTAATCCCAATGTGGTAAAACCCATTAGAAATCCCACAGCACCCCCTCAGAAAAATACAGTGATACCCCATCTATTCTATAAATCTAACCAGGGTGGGACAAAGCGGGTTGTTATGGAACCCTATGTGTCTGTCCATGAAAATAAGGAGAGTGTTGACCAGTTAGAGGATGAGATATCCAGCGAACCTAACCTCAATGTTATTTGCTCCAATAGATTTTCCCCCCTAGCTACAAATAGCGACTACCATGATACCACCTCCCTGCTTCCTGTTCAGGTGCCTATTAGGCCGGGTCATTGCTGCCCCTGTAACCATACTATAGGGGAACTAGAAAGGGTGATTAAGGAACTCAGAGGAGAGGTTATGAGCATAAAGGGACTATTGATGGACCTCTTAGATTCTACTCCATCTAAACGCCCTGAGAAATTGCACCACACCATAGGCGGACCAAAACCCACTAGCGATAATGATCTGGCTCCCACTGGTGGGGGTTTTAGAAAAAACACTGTAATTGGGGAAGGGACTTCGATACAATATCCAAGGGGGGACGGAGGACCCCATAAGATATCATACAAAGACCGTATTGCCACCCCTACTTGGGGGGATAGTTTCTACCCAAGTTTTAAGCCTAGACTACTGAATACAGGGACACAGAAGACTCCCAGATCCTCTCTAGATTGTGACCAATTTGGGCCTGATCAGAGACCCTCAAACATTGTTCTCATGACTAATGTCCCAAAAATTACCATCCAGGCCCATCACGAATCCAGTGACTCGTTAATTAATAAATCGATTCACTGGATACGTCATGTCCGAGGGTGTCGTTCCGTTATTAGGGAAGACATTGTGAAAGCCAAGAGATGCCCTATCCCTAATTCCAACATGGACATGATTGAAGTAACCCTGATGGATGCCACATTGGTTGACAATTTGGTCACATTGGAATATAGAACTTCCTCTCCAGATCCCTCTCGAATTCAGTTTAGGCGATGTTCTATGACACCACACAATACTTTATCAAAGGGAGGAGCCATATCTTCTTTAGATACTAATTGCTCTTTGTTAAAATAGTTTTTACCTGACACACTCTGCTCCCTGGGCACTTCCCTCCCTCGCAGACCTGTTGGAATATCCCCGCGCAGCTCGTGACAACGCTGCCGCGGGTTGGAAGAAGTTACAGCCGCCATTAGCCTCGCAAGCCGCAGGCCACGCCCACTGCCGGGAGGCTACGCCCCTTTTTCTACTTAAGGTGCGCTGATTGACAAGCGCGCACTAGAGAACTGACTCCTGAGGCGGAAGCCGGGAGACATAGCTCGTTTTAAAAATTGCTCTTTGTTAAAATTGTTTTTACCTGACACACTCTGCTCCCTGGGCACTTCCCTCCCTCGCAGACCTGTTGGAATATCCCCGCGCAGCTCGTGACAACGCTGCCGCGGGTTGGAAGAAGTTACAGCCGTCATTAGCCTCGCAAGCCGCAGGCCACGCCCACTGCCGGGAGGCCACGCCCCTTTTTCTACTTAAGGCGCGCTGATTGACAAGCGCGCACTAGAGAACTGACTCCTGAGGCGGAAGCCGGGAGACATAGCTCGTTTTAAAAATTGCTCTTTGTTAAAATTGTTTTTACCTGACACAGTCTGCTCCCTGGGCACTTCCCTCCCTCGCAGACCTGTTGGAATATCCCCGCGCAGCTCGTGACAACGCTGCCGCGGGTTGGAAGAAGTTACAGCCGCCATTAGCCTCGCAAGCTGCAGGCCACGCCCACTGCCGGGAGGCCACGCCCCTTCCGCCACTACAAAAGATGTGCATTTACAGGACGCGCAGCGGGCGCGCCGTCAGCGCGCCGAAGGCGCGCCAAAGCAAGCCCGTCTGCGCCCGTCCGCGGCCGGACGGGGACAGGGGCTACCCCCCCTGGCCCCTGTCCCATGATTCAATATAACCCGGCGGATCTTTTCAAACTTAATCCCCCCAGGGAAGCTCGCTGCCTACACCGCTACCACCCCCTAAGCCTCCCTTCCTCCTGCCAATCCTGCAACGCCAGACTAAACAGCACTCAGCAGACATCGGACCATCAAAATTACTCCTTACTACTTTTAAACTGTAGATCTCTGCCAAAACACAGTGCAGATATCTCTCTATTAATACAAGACCGGGCACCGGACGCCATCTTTCTAACAGAGACTTGGCTGACTCCGGACTGTGACCCCGATGTGATCCAAGCACTACCTCCTGGCTACAATATCTCCCGCAAAGATCGTACGCAAGGTAAGGGAGGAGGCATCGCAATCATTCATAAATCGCAGTATCATTGTCACTGTACCCTAGACCCTTTTCAGGACTGTGGAAGCATGGCTTTCTGCCTGAAATTTACCCCCAATAACAGTCTAACAGGAGCCCTCGTGTATCGTCCACCAGGCTCACTTAACGACTTTCACGCCCTACTCCCGTCGCTAGCAGCAGAATTCGTAATGTCATCCTCCAACTTCACGATTCTTGGAGACCTCAATATGCACTTTGATAACATCAATGACGGCACCACTATGGAGCTAGTCGGAAGCCTGGCTGCGATCCAACTGGAGCAACTTATCCAGTCCCCTACCCACGACAAGGGCCACCTGCTTGACCCTGTCTTCACCAACTGCCCCAACCTTTCGGTCGGCACTATCACACATCTCCCCTGGACCGACCACTTCCTCATCTCCCTCAACTGGAAGATTCACAAATTCACTCCCCCCATTCCTATACCACGTAAAATGAGGAATTGGTCTAAGCTTCCACTGGAACAATGGTCCAATCTACTATCTGCCACAAGACCATCTTTATCCCAAGACCCCATACTTGACAACAGCAAAATCCACAATTGGATCGAGGACTCCATCGACTCCGTTCTCCCCATGAGGAGAACTATTCTAAAAAGAGCGAGAGTAACCGCTCCGTGGTACTCAGAGGAGCTTAGGAAGAAAAAACAGCAATGCAGACAATTGGAAAGAAAATGGCGCATGGGATACGACCCCGTCGAAAAAATTAGGTACAGAGAAGCCATCAGGACCTATAAACTGGAAATCAACACAGCCCAATCCACTTACTTTGGAGATAAGATTATGTCCGCTAAGTCTAAACCAAAAGAAATCTATCAAATAGTTAAAAGCCTGTCTAAGATTTCCGCCCCGGTCGTCCCAGCCCAAAACCCCATCGATAGATGCAACGAGTTAGCTGATTTTTTTTACCAAAAAATAAATAAAATCTATTCGTCATTCTCAACTCTCGCATCTGAACCCACAGCCACTGAACCTTGCTCCTCTACGCAGAATGAATCACCCGCGCAAGCAACGCTAAACAAATTCCCACTAATGGACTCAGACTCACTCCAATCCCTGGCCTCACAAATAAAGTCCGGCTCCCCCCGCGACCCTGCACCCCCCCTTACAATGAACATGGTTAGCCAAGTCATCCTCCCCACTATTTTGGAACTCCTCAACAGCTCAATACTTAAGGGTGTAGTGCCCCCAACCTGGAAACAGGCGATGGTGAGAGCATTACTCAAGAAACCGACCCTCAACCCGAAGGACCCAAATAACTATCGTCCCATCTCCCTGCTACCTTGGACAGCCAAAATTTTGGAGAAACATATTAATATTCACCTCACTAAATTCCTGGAAGAGAACCGGTTACTGGATTCTACCCAGAACGGATTCCGTCCCAAACACAGCACAGAAACTGCTCTCTTAGCCGTGACGGAGGAATCCAGAACAATTCTGGACCAAGGGGGATCAGTGGCAGTGGTCCTCCTCGACCTAAGCGCGGCGTTCGACACTGTCTGCCACAAAACCCTGCTCGGCCGACTATCTCATCTGGGACTTGCCGGGGCCGCCCTTGACTGGTTAAGTTCCTTTTTGAGCGGAAGGACTTTCCAGGTCTTTGACGGCGACTCCTGCTCCACCAGTAAATCCCTGGATTGTGGGGTACCCCAGGGCTCTTCCCTAAGCCCCACGCTGTTCAATGTGTATATGAGACCGCTGGCTGGGGTTGTCCGCCAACATGGTATTACAATCATTTCATATGCGGATGACACCCAGCTGGTGGTCTCCCTCGCACAGAAGAACAGCGGGTCCCCTCGAGATAACCTAGCGGCCTGCATGGAAGAGGTGAGGAAATGGATGACAGCATCCTCACTAAAATTAAATGGGGATAAAACCGAGGTCATGCTCCTCGGCCCCCCCACCCTCACTGCCTTTGACCGGCTATGGCCTCCTAGTTTAGGCCCACCACCTACCCCGAAGGAGTACATCAAAAGCCTGGGAGTGTGGCTTGACAAATCACTCACTCTGAATACCCAGGCTACCAAAACTTCAGCAACGTGTTTTGGTATCATTCGTATGCTGAGAAAAATTCTGCCCCTCCTACCCTTCGAAGCTCAACAGGTGGTCATTCAGGGCCTCATCCAGTCCCGGATAGACTTCAATAATGCTCTCTATTTGGGAGCCCCTGAATACGTGCTGCTAAAACTACAGCGAATTCAGAACTGTGCGGCACGTACGCTACTTAAGATACCAAGAAAAGAATCTGCCAAAATGGGAATTCGATCACTACATTGGCTCCCGGTGAGGGAAAGAATAAAATACAAAACCCTATGCATATCCCATCAAGCATTTTACAGAGCAAACCCGGAGATCAATCACTCTCTTCTCACTCCCTACCTCCCCGGGAAACTGCTGCGCTCAACTTATGCCTTTCTAGCCACAGTACCCAGAATTAAGAGGTCAAGAGCAGGAGGCAGGACCTTCTCCTTCAATGCCGCCAAACTATGGAACTCTCTTCCCCTATCCCTTAGATCCAATCCCAGCCTCCCCTCCTTCCGCAAGGAATTAAAAACTTTCCTGTTCAGAAACTAATTCCACTCCTTTCTCCCTCAGCTATTCCCTCAGTGAATCAGTTTTTCTACTCAGCGCTTGGAAGCCTTGGGGCAGCAGTCGCGCTTTATAAATCCCCTTTCATTTCATTTCATTTCATTGACTCCTTGTACCTCTCTCAGCTCAGAATACAAGTTGTCCTAGTCTCATTGGCCAAGGTACATCTCTCCTATGTAATCCAAAATTTCCACCTCTTTCAACACCACAAGTCCAGTTTAATACAACTAACCTTGCTACTCCAACTCCTTGTTTGATGAACCAATTGAAAATATTGTCCTGGAATATAGCAGGCCTGAAGAAAAACATGACCACACCATCATGGGTTGAGTTCGTGGGTACGCACGATGTCTGTGTTTTCCAGGAGAAATGGAGTATGGAAGCGCTCTTTATTTCAGGTTTCGCCACCTACTTTATTCCCGCAATATCTAGCGGGAAGGGAAGACCCTCTGGAGGTCTCCTAGTATGGATTAACTTAGACCTAGGGTGGTCTGTTTCTGTCCAAGAAAGCAATAGTCACGATATCATGTGGTTATCCCTGAAGGCCCCAAAAAAGGGGAATTACTTGATCTTTTTAATGTTTATATTAGGGGTACAGTGAGTGGTAGGTCATCGATAATCTTGAGCGAATTGTATCACCTTGTATCTAACTGTTCACCTACCTCAAAAACCATCATAGCCGGGGACTTCAATTGCAATGAGGATCTCTTGGACCTATCTGTAGAAGCCAATAAATGGGGAGTACCACCCCTATCTTTGGCCCCAATCAAAAAATGGACAGAGATTGTCACGCAAACAAATGCCCTTGCTTTGGAACATGGCCTAAGAGCCGTGAACGGTAGAACTCCGTCAGACCAAAAGAGGGCCAATACTTTTAATAAATTGACATGTCCATCCCGTATCGACTACATCCTGGTGGATTTACGCCTCTGGGAAGATGTAGTCGATATGGTGGTAAGCCCCACCGTAGATAGTGACCATAACCCCCTATCCCTAACATTGCGGAATCGCTGGACAGTTCTTCTCCCAAACCAAACCGCATGTAGAGTGGATTCATCTTCCACTAAAGAGGTAATACTCTCCAATTGTGGTAGGTGGTTGAGGTGGCCTAGGGTGGCGGGAGACGAACAAAAGATCAACCTTATCTCCTCAATACTAGATGAAAAAAAGGGAGATCTTGAGGCAGCTTTGGCCTCAACCCAGGAGAGGGACAAGATCCCCATAATCCACCAGGAAACCATTCGCTTGATTGGAGCGCAGTTTGTAGAAAGTTGCAGTATAGGAAAAAAGAAACCCCTAAAAAGCAATCCTAATCCTTGGTATACAGAGTCTTGCAAAGAGAAAAGAAAAGCCTTAATAGCAGCTGTCAAAGAGAAAAATATCAGTAGGGTCAAACTAGCGAGGAAGGATTACAACTTATCCTTGACACTAGCTAAACGAGCCTGGGAAGAGGCCCATTGGGATAATCTAAAAGCAGCGGCAACAGTGAGAAACTCCACTTCCTTTTGGTCCCTAATTAACACTAAAAATAGGGCAGGCACTGTTTCCATCCCAAACTATATAGGGAGTCAGATTTGGAGGGACCATTTCTCAAAACTCTATGCCGAAGCATTAGAGGGGGAACTAATATTTGGTTGGGATAGCCTGCATCCACCTATTACAGATCCTATAACTCCCTTTAGCATTGAAGAGGTCATAAGTGCCATCAATAGTGTGGTGCCCGCTAAAGCGGCGGGACCTGATGGCATTCCAGGCGACCTGTTCTTTTTGGATCCCAAAAAATGGGCTAAATATATCCAGCTCTTGATTAATAATTTGCTAGAGGGTGGCGAAGTTCCCCCCTCTTGGAAACAAGCCGAAGTTATCCCTATCTTTAAAAAAGGTGATCGTCAAGACCCTGCTAACTATAGGCCCATCAGCCTTGTAGATTGCATGCAAAAAGTGGCAGGGAGAACCCTTCTTAATAGGATTCATTACTGGATGGAGGAGGGGGGAATCCTATCTGAATGCCAAGCAGGTTTTAGGAAAGCCACTAGCACCATAGACCAAGTTTTCCGACTACTCTTACTTTATTGGAAAGTGGTAGTCATTGCTAAGGGGAGCCTATACCTTGCATTTATTGACCTTAAGACGGCATTCGATCTTGTTCCACGAGCGAAGCTGTGGTCTGTCTTGCAGGAAATGGGAATCCCTCCTTACATCTTAGCCCTTTTAGTTCGCCTCCATGACGATACCTCTGCTAGGATAAGATGGGGTGATCAAGGGCAGACTACAGAGAGTATTCCAGTAAGGAGAGGCGTCCGCCAGGGCTGTGTTTTGGCCCCAACACTATTTTCACTCTTTGTGAACGGTGTGGTGGATTTTCTGAGCCAAATTCCAGCAGATGCACAAACCCTGGCGGGGAACAAAATAGCTACGCTTCTCTTTGCGGACGATACTCTCCTAATTTCCAAATCCCCCATGGGTCTTCAAACGTTACTTACTCGTTTCCAGGCTTTTTGTACATCAAGGGGCCTCACCATTAACATCTCAAAAACAAAATTTATGGCTTTTAATCCTGGGAAACAGTTTAGACCTAAACTTGCTCTTAATGGTTTATATCTTGAGCAAGTCCACTCCTTTGATTACCTGGGGATAAGGTTGTCGGATAAGATGTCATGGGGGCCTCATCTGAGCAAGATGCTACTAAACCATAAAAGGGCAGCGGGGGCCATTCTGAGAGAGCAGCGTCTGTCTTCCTCCAGATTGGTCTCCCCTGTCCTGGTCGTATACGAGGGGGTTTGAACAAACAACAGAGATCCAAAGGTCGGAGAACAAGTTCCTAAGAGACTTGGTCGCCGCCCCCCCCCCATGCACTCCATTAACACCTTTGTATCTCGACATGGGGAGACATAGGCTGAGCGAGATTGTTGGATTACGCCCCCTATTGTATTGGGCTAGACTAAGATCTACCCCCGAGTTATCCCACTATGCGGCAGGTCTTAGCGAACTGATCACTTTGGACACTGGCAAAAGGGTAAAATGGTTAAGAGAGCTTAAGGAACTCTTATTGTCTCTGGGCCTAGCCGATGCGTGGGAGAACCAAGTACATCTGCCAAAGGCAGAACTAAAAAAGATCTACTGGAACTGGGTACATCAACGGCTCCTACTTCACCCGAGGCATGAGAAATTAACTGAGGATTTTCTTTTCCATAAACAAGTTGGCCAATTGGAACCTTATTTTGATTTTATTAGAGTTCCCATGGACAGGAAGTTGTATATGCTTTTTCGGTTTGGGTCCCTATATCTAAATGCTACAGTTGCCCAAAGGGATCCAGCCAAAAACCTTTCACCAAGCTGCCCGTGTTGTAATGATAAGCAAGAAACCATAGCCCATTGCCTATTTGTATGCCCGGCCTATTGTCAGCCTAGGAACAAATGGCTAAAACCGATCTGTGTTCAGCTGGGAACTAAGAATTCCCAAGTCGCACTTAGCATTTTGAGATCTGACGCATCCAGGCCTGCTTTTGCGTGTGGAGTTGCTAAATTTCTGGGCTGCGCCTGGATCATCCGTGCAAAAGCTATTACCAAAGCTGTCTAAATATATGATGCTGCCACATAACGATCTTGTAACTATTACTCTTGCAAGAGGGTAGAGGGGATGAATTGTGCATACTAGACCACCCATTGAAACGAGTAATCTGTTTATTATTGGGAATCTTCCCTTTTTATGAATTACTGTTTTAATTATTTGCGCTACAGTCTGTTTTTTAATCTTTTAAAATTTCTTTTAAGTACCAAAAAAAGTTTCTTTTTTAATTGCATAATATTAATCTTATGGACGCAAAAGCTTTTATGGTATTAATTATCGAATAAAGCAATTCAACTATTAAAAGAAAAGGCACATACAAACAACACTTGCGCTAGTCCATTGCGAAGCTGCTCCCCAGGCAAACATAGGCTCTCAGTCACACGTTAGTCCAGTGCAATTACAGGGCTCTCCTGGGTTTCTGATTGTCAGTACTGCATCTGCAGGAACACACACAAACTAACACTTGCACATTTACCCATGAGCCGGGCACTGGACTCTGCTATAGATAAAGAGATACACACACTGGCGGCTTCGCTGCGCTTCCTCAATGAAAGTCCTGAGGCATGCACGCACAAGTGTACACCGCGTGATAAACAGTCCAGTGCATGGCTCTCTGTGAGGAAGTCCTGCTGTGCAGTGGTAGGAAACGCACGGGCACGCGCGTACTACGCCAGTGCTGGGCTCTCATGTACTTCCTGGGTCCTGCGAGACCTGCTTGCACTGCCCCTGCAGTGCAGGGGCAGTGCATGGACGCACTCACCTGTTCGCACCGGCGGCCTCCCACCAACACTTTGGTCCACGGTATGAAGTGGGTCAAGCAGAGCCACACCAGGGTCCAAAGGAAAGCACACCCCTCCTCTGCATTGGGGGCAATGTAGGGCAAGGGCAGTGCAAGGATAGGCAAGGTAACACAGAGTGAGTGGACCAACCTGCTGCAGGGGGCGGGAGAAGAAGGGGGCAAGGTACAACAACTGCACGGGATCGGAGGGGTGGCTACCGTAGAAGGGGAGGGAGGAGAAATAGAAAGCACGCAAATGGAAAGTGGGAGAGAGAAACTGGAGAAGTCGGAGGAAAGAGGAAGGACTGCAGAGGGAAAGGGGAGAAATTTGATAAGACCATATGAGCTGGATGGGTGAGGGGGAAACAGGAGAGGTGCGAGGAATAATTGGAGAGGTGCGAGGAATAATTGTAGAGGAGAACAAGATGAAAACAAACTAGCTCGCTTGAAGACACGCTAATTAGAAGTTCACATGCACTAG
Organism: Triturus cristatus; assembly: GCF_964204655.1. Classification (NCBI taxonomy): domain Eukaryota; kingdom Metazoa; phylum Chordata; class Amphibia; order Caudata; family Salamandridae; genus Triturus; species Triturus cristatus. Next base: position 432,135,405 of record NC_140593.1, read on the forward strand.
AGGCCTCTTGAGGTTCTATAGCCAGCAGGGAAAGACTCCCCTCCCTCCCCCTCCCACGCGGCATGTGCCGTCAAAAAGCACGGCCTGTAATGTCAGTGGTGCTAAACCAAATCAAAGGAAGCACCCGCCTCTAATCCCCTCTTGCGAGCGGCCGTGTGAAGGAATTAAATCTCGGTCCAGGCCGCAAGATGCCAAACCCCTAGTGGGAACGCGGGGGGCGCGAGCTCAGTTAATCTGCAAACATTCCGAGTGCGCGCTTTCTAAGGAAGCCCTGCAAATACATCGACGTATCGGATGCTACTTAAAACACGTGGCACCGTGCCATGACAGTCCGTCAACATTCCCGCTGTCACACTGCGCTGTGCCCTACCGGCGGCTCACTTTAAGCTATTGACTATTTCGATGGGTGTGCTATATTAATCTCAAGTGTAGAATGTGTCTGACTAATCTGATACCCTGTTCTGAGCCTTGCTTTGAGCCTTGCTCTGAGCTGCGGCATGGTTGCTTCTGATCCTGCGAGAGAGCCTTGCTGACCTCCTTGGCACTGCATGTAATCATTCAGGAGTGGAGGATTAACGATTCACGTGCCGATCTGATTTCCAGGCAGAAACAAAGCACCAGGAGCTCAGGAGGAGCAGAGTTCCTCTCAGCCCTGCTTGGTGAGCTTTGGTTTCGTCTTCGATCTCTTATCTTTTATGGGGCATGTGTTTCTAATTAGCGTGGAGGCGCGCACTGCCCCAACCTCTCAAAGGAAAAAAATCTTGACGAAACCAAGATTTTTTTCCTTTGATTGGTCGGGGCAGTGCGCTCCTCCACGCTAATTAGAAACACATGGCCCCATAAAGATAAGAAAGTGCTTTACGACAGCCGTGAAGCAGACGAGCCTGTCCGAATGGGCTGTCTGAAAAGGAGAAAGGGCAGCGGCTAAAAAAAAAAAACAGTTCCAATGACAGGCCACCGTTTACCATAAACGGTGAGGCAAGCCAATGGAAATGAGGGCCGGGGCTTCAAGCCCCCTTATAATATCTCCTCTCTAACTATAGGTCTCGCCGAGCGAGCAGCACATGTGCTGCAACGCTAGGCGAGACCTAAAAAGCAGCCTCTGCCATTGTTTCCTCTCAGCAAAGAGTTGTTTTACTGGGGCCATAACCTTCTTAGTGCTGATGTCCAAGATCTCATGCCCATCGTCTCGCAAGGTCCATGTTGTAGGTGGCCCTGTCTTTGTGTCTATGTCTCCTTGACAATGAGTCAGCTTCTCCTTGTCAATTTCTGAAAGAGTTCGAGTCCCCATGACAGTGTCCCTGTGTACCTAAACCTCCTTCTCATTGTCCCAATGCCATTGTCCCTATGTCACTGCAATTGTCAGTTTCAGTGGGTGTCCATGCTCTTAGTGCCTATGTCCCAGTTTCTCATCCTCATTATAATATAGTTTATTGGGCCTCTTATGTCCATCTCCCCTGGCTGGTTCCTGTTTCACTGTTAGTTTCCCAGTGGCAGTGTTTCCACATCAATGTCCCCCTCCATTAGGCCATGTCAGTGTCACCATGTTTAATTGTCAGTGTCTCTTTGTCAGTGTAAAGGTGTTTGTTCCCTTGAACTCGTTTTAGGGGTCTGCACTCCTAATTTGTTTATATTTTTGTATTGTGTTTTTCTTTAAGAATTGTTTTTTTAATTCTTATACTTTCCAAGGACGCCATCTTACATTGAGCCAACCATTACAGTTGTAATTTATTTTTCTTCTAGGTTAATTACATTTTTACCCAAATGAAAAAGCTCTTTCCCAGGTTCTCAGTATCACTGTCCTATTTTCAGGGTACCTTCCTTTATGCCATCATTCGCCTCTGTCTCCATTTCTATGTGTCAAGTTTAAGTTTATGTAAAACACCTTAAGGATAAAGGTCTTTCACAGGCATCAGAAAAGAATACACAAAGCTATAATGAAAACAAACACAAAGAAAAGAGTGCTAAAATTGTTAAAATTAAGACTAAAGGGAATGGGGTACAATGCTAGGCCGAAAGTATGAGTCCAAATGATTGTTGACTATAAGGCACTAGATTTCAGTTATCCTGTGGGGTCTTCCCAAGATCTTCTATAATACCATTGCTTCTGATAATGAAATGGAAATTTAAATGCTGGGAGATGGGGTGGTAAGAAAAACTTCCAGGGTGAAGGGGGGGGGGGATAAGTTCTGCTCTTTGTCTATGTAAGGATTGTTCTCAGATATGAGCTTTTATTAGACATTTTTTATTCATAACAATGGGTCCAGTAAGTTTTGTGTCCACAAAATGTTCATGGACAACTGCCAGTAAATATTGGTTTCTTAACAATATGTAGAATTTTCCATTTCCTTAGTTTGCCCAGAGTCGGGCCAGTCCGTGCCTTAACTTACACCTGAGTCAATCAATTAAAAAGCCTCTGAGGGTAGAAGTCCATCAATTATCATTCTATTCCTTTGCCCGAAAGTTTGTAGAAAAGGCAGGTGAATGATCTCAATTGGATTTTCGTCTCTTCGTAATGTAGAGGGAATTAGACAGAACGTATCACGTGGACTAGGCTATTCTATGAGAATACCCTTTTCAGCTTGTCTTGCATCTGTCAGCTTACTTCTTCTGATGTTCTTCCAAAGCCACATGGTTCTCATATGCAGGAAACATTACATTCAGAATCAGAAATGTCCTTTCAGTTTATTCATTTGTAGCTTTTTCCCAAGAAGGGAAAAGGGAGGTTACTTCCTCAGCAAGATCCTACTGTGACAGAGATGCTAGCCACCCAGTTAGCTACTGGTTATCAAGTTCATTAGTTGAGGGGCTGTGGATGGCTCAGGTTCGCACTTCCGAAAAAAACCTTCTTTTGTATTTTTATCTCTTCTTGTCCATGTATGCCTATATTGTTTGTTAACTTGAAAATTGAAGTGAAAACTTTCAGTGCCCCCTTGAGGGTATGATCCTATTGATCAGCCACCATTTCTTTTTGGGCCTTTGAGAGCCATAATGACTCCAGCTTTCTCTCCATGTTTAACTTGCATTAAGACTTTAATGAAATTGCCAACGAAATCAAAAGATTTTAAAGTAGCATGACTGTAGACATCAATATCAACAGTTGAAGAAAAGCATGTATCCCCAAGGGCCCTGCAGGCACTTACATCAGGGCAAAGAGTATCTGTGGTGTTTGAGAAAAGTCAGATAAGATGTGTTCTTCACTTTTATTATTTGTAGCAAATGGCATTAGTGTTGACCTGTAATCCTCTGTTAGCAATGGGGTTTAGCTGGTGGGGACCAGCGTTTCAAGTATGTTTCCTCTGTGCTGTGTCTTGACCCTGCTAGGATCCAATGGGGAAGACTTGGGGGTCATGGCCAGATCGCTTCTAAAGACCTCCTTAGCCATAAATTTAAATCCTGCAAGAAGTTGGACAAATAAACCAATAGTTCCAAAATAGGCCACAGTATAGCACATATCTTGATGCATCTCAGGTCCTTGGCACACCTTTGATGGGGGAGGGGGAGTGGGTCAAAATGACCTAGTGCGATCTTAAAATTATATTAGTGTTTGAGGCATGTTAAATGTAATAAATGACCAGGAGCATTTCATGCAGCAGTTTTGGCATTTGGAACAATTTTAATCCGTGTTTACCACCAGGTCACAAACATTTGTACCATTCTCAAAACATGGAAGATTCAAAACATACGTTTAGTGTTTTGACTTCCAATATCAAGCTCTTCCTATAATGCCAACTCTTATGCTGGTCTCAACTCACCCCTGCACTTCAGCCTATAGCAGAGCCCCAGGTGAAACGAAACTATGGCCTCTCATTAGCGGAATTGACTCCTGAGGCACTGCAAGTGGGCAGATCAGTGAATCCCTGACAAGAGCTGACCCCCTGTCCAATCCCTTTCTTTTAGGAATGCCTAAACTTTGTGGAGAAGTGCACGCTCCGAATACATGTGTGCTGTGAAGGGCCACCGCAACAGTTTTAGGCTTTTCCACATAACTGGGTCTCTATGTCAGGGGCCTCATGTTGTTTCTGTTTCCCTATTGTCAGTACCCCCATAAATGTCTACACTTGTCACCACTCTGGCCCTAACACCTGTGCCCCTTTTTTCAGTGTACCTGTGCTGCATTTAACCTCATGTAAATGAGAGAGTCCCGACTTCTTTGTCAATGTCCCAATATGCCAGTCAGTTAAGCAGTCTGTGTCCCAGTTCCTCCAAGTAAACAAGCATTTTTAATGCAATAGGTATCACATTTGCAAGAGTTTAAGTTATTGGCATTGTAAATGACAAAGCCTTTTATTTATGGGTTTTAAAACCAACACACATAAAAAAGGCATTTTTATTTATAATACCTGTAGGAAGCTGGCTCTGTATATACTGTACCAAAGTGAGGTATAGTGTGCCCAGAGCCCAGTAGAACTCCAAAGGTAGGCAGAGGTAAAGTTAGATAGCATCTCACTCTCTATTTGTGGTAGTGTGGTCGAGCTGTAAGGAAGTATAAGAGGACAGCGTTAAGCATTTGTTATACACACTCAGTCAGCAAATGAATTCCCAATCTCAAAGACTGAACTTCAGACCAATTGTTTTGTATCAAAGATATTTTTTTAGGTATTTTATTTCCTAGTACCAAGCAAGCCTGGCACAGGTAAGTGATAAGTAATTTGCAGTAAATATACAGATTGTAACACAGTTTCGATTGCAATTGTAAATTTACTTTGATTTGATTACAGTAGTGTTCCAGATAATGCAATGCTTTTCAGAATAAAGTACATATACTTTGAATGGGATTTTCAGTAAGATTACAGGTAAGTTACTTTTGGATTACTTTTCTTACTCAGAGTAGTATACCTGGATACTACTCTGGGACATTTCCTGTAAACAGGTAAGTAAAATCATTTTTGTTAAACAATACAATTTTAAAGAATTTCTTTAGGTTTTCAAACTCCACACTTAAAAACTTTTCACAGAATAACAGTCAATGTTTCCTATGGAGGAAAATAGTGTTATCGGTTTTGAGGTAAGTATTTGGTAGTGGGAGTTGAGGTTCTGGGGGTAGACTCAGGGGTCCCCCAGGGTCAAGGATGCACTCAAGTTACACCCTCAGTGGCACTAGGGCGGCCGGGTGCAGAGTGCTGAGGCCCAATGTTATCCAACGGGGGACATGGGGTCTCTGGTAAGTGGCTGCTGACAAGCAGGCCACTTGGTTGTGGGAGAAAAGTTCCTGGACTTTAGCTCAGGGCAAATGGGAAAACAAAGTTGCACCAACGGTTCACCCTCAGTGGCACTAGGGTGGCCAGGTGCAGGGTGCTGTTTCGACGTCGGTTTCAATGGGGAACCTCCAGTTTGCAAAAGCAATGCAGGCTAGGGGACGAAGGTCTTCTGGGTGCGACCACCACTTCGAGAGGTAAGTTGGGAAGTTAGGGGTTGGTTAGGCACCATCGGTTTGGGCACCCAAGGCCGTGGAGCGTCGGGTTGCAAGGGTGTCTTTTGGGGTTGGATCTTCTTACCAGCTCCTGATCGCGGTTGGGGGGACCTTCTGGATTTAGGCTGCAGGCGTCAGCTGGAGGCTTGAGGCAGGTCAAGGTTCACTGGATCTCGGGTCAGGATCGCCGGAGTGGCGGACCAAGCCAGAGGTTGCAGATGAACAAATTTGGTGTTCACGGGAGACAAAGTCTTTGGGGTTGAAGGCAGGCAGGTCCTCTGGGGTTTTCGAGGTTGCTGGCTGCAGAACACACCGGGATTTCGCAGGAGCAGATTCGACGTGGGGACAGGCCGGTAGGACTGGGGCTAAGTCAGTGGGCGTCTTCCTCTTGTTAGCTGCTGCACAGCTGTTCGATCCTTCTTCTTCTTCTTCTTGTAGTTTCTTCTTGTCAGACAAAGCAAGGTTCAGGGGTGCCCCTATATACTAGATTTATGGGTGTTACAGATAGGTAGAAGACATGGACCATTGGGTCCCTTCCCTGGGGTGGGTACCCCCCTATAATGCCACCCTCCAGTGGGAGGGGGGCATGAGCCTGTCCCTGGTTGGCTGAGTCCCCCCATCTGCAAGATGGCAGGGACTGGGAGTTGTGCTTAACCTCGCTTCGCCAACCTAAGGGGTGGAGTTGGCAGAGGTGGGCACCCCTCTCTTCCTCACTTGTTTTTACCGCCGGTTCTCCCGCCCAAAGTGGGGGTCAGAACCAGTGGGGACCAGTTGCTGAAAGCAGCAAGTGTCCTGGGGAAGCTCACAAAGGCGGCAAACCTTCGAACCTTCCCCTTCGTGAACCCTGCCCATCCTGGGGTAAGAGGCTTGGCACCTCATCCCAGGATGGGCATTATTTCAGGCCCCAGAGAGCAGCAGGCTCTCGACCCTGGGGTCCAGAAACATGTCTGGTGGTGGCAGCTGAAAGCAGTCACCCAACCTGGACACTAGTGGAGGGTTGGTTTTCAGGGGGAATCTCTAAGATGCCCTCTGTGTGCATTTTTCATTAAATCCCACACTGGCATCAGTGTACGTTTAATGTACTGAGAAGTTTGATACCAAACTTCTCAGTTTTCAGTGTAGCCATTATGGGGCTGTGGAGTTCGTAATGACAAACTCCCAGCCCCATATACTCTTAATGGCAGCACTGCACTTACAATGTCTAAGAATGGACTTGGACACTGTAGGGGTACAGGGCTCATGCACCTGTACCCTCACCACTGGTAGAGTGCACCCAGCTAGATGGGTGACTGATCTATGCCAGGGCAGTGGGTTGTAGGCATGGCCCAAGAGGTGTGTGCCATGTCGACTCTTTACTTTGTTCTGCCCCAAAATACACAGCCTGCAAAGGCAGTGTGTGAGTCTGTAGAGGTACAGGGCCTCCAAGGGTGGCATAATAAGTGCTGCAGGCCTTAGAGGTCTTCCCTGGTCAAAGTGCCCTGGGTTCCTGTGGTACCATTTACAAGGGGCTGAACTGTGGCCAGAGATGCCAATTAGGTTAGTTTTGAGGAAAGAACACAGGCCCTGGGAACCTGACTGGCAGGGACCCAGGGCACATCAAGTGAAAGTGCATCAGTAGTCTGGCAAAAAGTGTGCGGGGGGGTTACTGCAACAGAAACCCACTTTCCTACAATACCATTAACTCAAACTCTCGGTAAAAGCGAGACCACTTTAATGGTGGCCGCGTCCCTCTCTTTAGACGCTGCTCGCCGTATTCAGGTTACAGTGAGCAATGTCTAAAGAAAGGGGTGCGGCCAACATTAAAGTGAAAGCGCTGTATGTGGCACTTTCAGCCAAAAATAAAAAAATAAACAAAGATTCTGTAGCACGGTCGCTAAAGCTAAAGCGGACTGCTCAGGAAAATGAAATAAATAAAAAGCACGTCCGCTATAGTTAAAGCGGACCATGCTGCAAATTAAATAAATAAGCACGGCCGCTATAGTTAAAGTGGACCGCGCTGCAAATTAAATAAGTAAATAATCACAGCCGTTATAGTTAAAGCGGACCCACAGCCATTACTATTAAAAAAATAAAAGTGGGTGGCGTGCTGCCTTGTAGGAAAGGACGTCGTGGGTGGAATAGGGGAAGATCATCAAAGAAAATAGTGCTCACAGACTAGATAGAGCAGACCGTGTAACAACACAAGTAAAAAGTCCAGCGCTTATGGGAGGTTACAAATGCAGACAAGACGGTTAATGCCACAATCAAAGTCGTTGTGCCAGTATGTGTTACAGATTTGGTGTCTGTGTCCCTTTCTTCTCATGTTGTTTGCATGTTGCATGTTGTATACCATCTTAAGTCTGCTTCAAAGTGCTAAGGTAGAAATCAAGGAAAAGTAGGGACCATGATAAGGATTAGAGGAACCCTTTTGCTATAGGTAGCGCTGTCTGCTTAATTTGAGATGATCACAACAGTTTATTAATTGAATAGAACAGCACAAGGAAAAACCTATTTGTTTAAAAGAACCCTCACTCACCAACCTAGTTGGTGACATGCTTCATCATTGGGTTCCCACCAGAGAGGCCGAGTGCCTCCCTGGTGTGCTACGATGCACGAATTACAGCAGAGCAGGTCTTTTGTGAAGGGATGTGAGTGCAAAAGGTGGTGCAAATTTAAAAGGTGGCTGGTTTTATCCAAAAATAACTTTAATGGTGGAAAACCAGCGACCATTAAAAACAGGTGTGACGGACGATTGGATGGCTAGTTAGGTTGACCAGACCCGTCGGATTTAGAAAAACAAGTGAAAAGTGGTTGACATGTTTCTGCTTATCAGAGCAATTGTGCTAAGCATTCATCAGGACCAAAAACGTTCCATGGCGGTATACGCACCCTAAGGCGTACCCTAACCAGTGGAAACGTGTTGACGATAAAACTCACTGTTCTACCTATGTGGCCTCCTGGTATTTCCAAAGGCCTCTGGACTGTGAAATAAAGGCTTGTTTCACGTCATTGGGTCCGGGAGGGGGGCTAGAGATGCTGATAGGATTTCCATGACGGCACTCTCCCGCTCGTTACCTAACGCAGGTCCTCAGCATTGGCAACATTCGGGCCAGCTGCTTTTGTTACGGGGGGCGATATTGCTCCAAAACCGGCCCTGGTAAAAAAAACTACCTCCCAGGGGTCCAAAACCGGCCCCCACCATGGCGGCCTACTGGGGAAGCACCCGGTGCCAGATACGGCCAGTCAGGCCCTGGTGATCTGCATTGTCTGCCTGCAAGGAATTTACTATATGCTAATCGAAATCCAACAAGGGATGAGACTGAAGCCATTTTACCCTTTGCTCTTGACAAAACGGCAGTGGCGGCTCGCCAAGCGAGTGCTGCAGGGCGGTGAGGTGGAGGCGGGGTAGGAGAGGGGAGAGGAGGGGCAGGATGTGGGGAAGTAAACTTCGGCATACGGCGGAACGATGTAAATAAATAAATAAATAAACAATTTACATTGCGCGAACGCCAACTCGGATATGCAGCGCGCGCAATTTAAATTGTATTTCTGTACTTAACTCCGTTCCGCCGTAGGCTAGACTTTACTACCCCCCTCCCCCCACAGCACTGGCTCGGTGAGCCACCACTGCTAAACCGTGCAGAGACGTTTAAGGCAAGGGCAAAGAGGGCCCCGGCCCAGGGTCCCAGCCTTTCAGGGGGCTCCCAGATAGAGCCAGTCCTGTTAAGCAGAGAGTCTTGCCCTAATGACCTTGAATGATTCTTAAACAGATTGTTTTAAATATCTTTTCCCTTTAATTTATTTTAGTGTGGGTGGTGTAGTGGAGTCTAGACATTATGCAGAGAAATGCTTATTTTTTTCCGCACCATGCATCAGCCATTAAAAACATTTTTTTTTAGATCAAAACAGGACCTCTCATATGAGAAATGGGAGGGGTCACAAATATTATTTGCAATTAATATTTGCTGTTTTATAATATTGAAAATACACACCACTATCCCTGAATACTAGATGTAGCACATTTAGAATTTGGACCAATGCGCCTGTGCACTGTTGGTGACCTGGCCAAAGAGGGAATGTAAGAGCTGAACTTGGATCAGAAATTCAAAGCTATTCTGATCAGGGCCCCGAAAATACTCTTAGCCCAGCCCTCCGACTGCCCCCCTCATCCCCCACCCGAAATTCTTAAAATATTCCTGGCTGTGCAGATACCGTCACTTTATGTAATGTCCGAAACTCACGTTTTTTACTTCTTATGAAGTGTCAGAAACGTTATCAAGTTTAATTCTTGCTATTACTTAACCATTTAAGTACCAAGAACGGTACACAAATGTCACTTTTATGCCAAGGAGGTGGGGGAGGGGTGTTTTTTGGGCTCATGCGCTAGTTTCAACATTTTTTCCTTGCAAGGTGAGAAAGGGTCTGTTTAAATGCCTCACGCTGTGAAGTTTGTGCTCACAGGACGCAGAGTTAAATGTTTGTACAACCCATTCACAGAGCTGCCAAGCGTCGGCTCCTCCGGGGTAATTATCATCCCCATTCAGGGCCCCACTTTAGGAGGGTCACACCTGGAAAAGAGCAGTCCTCGACGCTGCATTACAAAGGGAAGGGCTGCAGTCGCCTACCAGTCTCCAGAGAAGGCCGGGCGAGGGTGGGTGTGGAGGAGCGCCCGGCCCCAGTTAGGAAGCTCTCAATTACCACACCAGAGACAAGATTATTTTATGGTACTGACGTTTGACAGTGTGAAATCTAAGAGGCTGTGAAAAAGATGAAGGGGTTATTGTTCACCTGAAAAGGGAAAAGGTTGTAACAGTTTTAAGCTGTGGCATTCCAAGGGTGTCACTTACCACAATGCAAGCAAGGAAAATGCCCCCTGGTTAAAAGTATAAATAAGGTAGTCATAATCTCCGTAAAGTGGGCTGCTCGCACTTTTGGGTCCGCTCCGGTGTCACTACGCCTGCTGCACAGTGGCCACGCACATGAATGTGTTGCTGCTGCGTGATATTTAAAACCCGAATGCACTGCAAGCAGCATGACACACGTAATGTTTTTATAATTTTAAAGAGAATCTATACTATATTTACAAAAATAACCGTGGTTTATTTTTAAATGACAGGCTCCGATCTCCGTTTGCGCGTTTGTACTGCGGAGCGACGGCGGTTGTTGACGTGGAAAGCAGGTCGGATATTTCGGCATCCTCCTTCCTTCTCTCTAACTTGAATGATGCCGAGCGGGGGCCGGGCTGGCGCCTGAGCGCCATTACCTTCAATTACAATAATTGTTGCCTATCCAGTTTTTTTGCCGTTCCCCCTGGGGGCGCGCGCGCTCTGCTGTCTCTGCTGCCAGTCGTCTGCTGGCGCGGGACCGCTCCACTTCTGTCTATCGTCTGTCGCTTCGACGCCTTCAGATCCCGGCGCAGATTAGAGGAGGAATGCGAACCCCCGGCTTCAGCCGATCTGCTCCAGCCCGGCTCGGTTCTGACTCAAATTATATTTGTATTTTCAGATGCGTCACGCCGAATAGAAATTCGTTACACCGGACAGACAAGCCAGCCAGCCGCATGTCATGTGTAATGCATTCTATTCACACAGACGGTTTCAGCTCAATAGGCAAAGCGATTTTATTTTGGAAACTGTTGAAAACCCTACACACATTATGTCTAAACACAAGCTCTTACCAAGAATAGTAAATGGTGTTGGCTAAAAGCTCCAAACTGGCTAAAGGCGTGTGACACGGCGCCTTTTGGCACCTCAGAGGCGCTAGGTTCAACATTAATATCAGCTCCAACTTTCTACCAATGTTCCTAGTCTTATTATAAACAATACTGCTAAGTGACCCCATAGCACGCGGACACATTCAGACAGTCCTTACTTTTTAACCAACAGCTATTTGCATCTTTGGGGCATGGACGCTACCTCACAGCACATACGTGTGGCAGCATTTTACCAGTCCTGCATTCCTTGTTTTACAAATCAGTGTTTTTTTTATTTATTTTTAAGACAAGTTTTGTTTTGTCAAGGGTCAAGTACAGTGCAGAGCTCCTTACCCCAGGAGACATCTGCCATAGCATGCATTACGATTATTGTCATTGACATACAGTTTATACTTTATCATAAATACAAATCAGTGTTTTCAGGCGTGTTAGTCCAATTGGTTTAATTGAAACGAAACGAGACTGATCAGATCAGATCAAGAACCACTTTATTCGATTATTTAAAATCATAAAAGTATACAGTACATGATTAACAGTTTAAAAACATTCCAACAATTTCATAATTAAAAAGGATAATTTATCTCGGTGGATCAGATTTAAAAAAGCTAATTAATTTCCTACAATGCTGCCTGTCTGTTCCTTCTTGACCTAATGGCTGCAACGAGGAAGCTGGCAACACCAAACATAGTTGCAGGGGATTCCATTAATTGTAGAAACAACAATGCAGGTTTAACTTGTACAAAGGCTTTCCCCCTCAGAATAGGGAAAATAAACCTTTTCCTTGCTTCCAGGTACAAAGGACAAAAAAACATAAAGTGCATTGTATCTTGAAAAGAAAAATCATCACATTTACAAGGGGCCATGTCTTCCGGCCTAGACCAACCCTGGGGGACACTTAATACTAAATGGATCTGGTTGAAACGGAACTTAGTCAATAGCCATCTATGATAAGAGTTCGTAACAGTTGACAAATATGGGTGCATAGCCATAGTTAAAATAAGCAAGAGGTGAGCCCTTACTGTAGGTTTACATAACTCCTGGGATTCACGCTCAACCTCGCAGTGCTGAATATAATAAGTTTTAATGCATTTTCCTATAAAACCGATTATCTGTCAATAATGTATGCCCTTCCTTCCTGAACTTTCGTGGTGATGGAATAGAAGCCTACAATTCGAATTGTATTCCTTTGTATAGGAATAAAGCCTTTTAAAACTCTAATACCACGGATTCTGCCTCTTATATTTACTGAGTTATTCTTACTAGACTTTACCGCATAAAAAATAGTACCGGTAATGAAATATTTACCACATAAATTGGCGCCCGAATAGGGACACTTTCTCATCTCACGCGCCGGAGGTGCGTTGCAGGCCCGGTCTCCTGCCACAGCTGAACGGACAAAAACGCGTACCTGCAGGATTTCCTGTATCTCCCTCCGGCCAAGCGGGGGCGACTGAGGCTGCGATCAACACCCAGACGAGGCGGTGAGAAGTGCGAAGTATCCCGACCAGAGCCTAGCTGAGAGAGCAAGATCCGAGGTATACAGAGGCCCACCAGGTTCCGAAGTTCCGAGTCCAGTCGAGTCGAGTCCAGTCCGGTCCAGTTTCAGTTCCGTTCCGAGGCCTTCCGTTCCGAGCTACCCGGTGAGTACTCACCGGGGAGGCATTTAACGTGCATATAGTCTGTGCCGGTCAAGACGGGTTTGGGTACACAAATCCGGTCTGCACTGTTTCAGCAGTGTATCTGTACTGTTTAGCAGTATATCTAGTATGTCTTGCATATAAATAAGTATTATCTAGTGTCAGTATTATGTCAGTAACTAGTTTTCTATTAGTTATCATCGTTCGTTAAAACTGTTAAGTGTTAAAATGTTTTAATACGTTCTATATATTGTGGTGTGAATGACTGTTCATTATTGTGTTCCTTGTATAAAGTGTGTTCTAGTAATAAGGTCTAAAAATGCCGCTCTTTTCGAAACTAAGACATATCAAAACTAGAAAAGGGGTACTCGAAGAAGCTGTTCCCATCCCACCAAGGGATACTCCAGGGTACTATATGTATCATAAGCATGGCCTAGATGCCGTATTATTTCTTGATTTATGGGTGGACTACACCAAGGATTTGCGAGAAAATCAGAGATGGCCCGCAGCTGGGACCTGGGATGCAGATTGCATCATGAGAGTAGAAGAAGAATTATGGAAAAAGAAAGCCAGACAGTCACAGACAGTCACAGAAAGATGCCATTGAATTATGGCGTAAAGAATCATATAGACGTACAGAAAAAGCACTCAGACAGGAAGAGAAAGGTAGAGAGAATTCAAATAAAACTCGAGAAAATCTATTAATTGAGGAAGGTACCCGAGTAAAATCAGAACAAGTAGATAGACAAAGAAACACTCTTATGAATGGTATGTATCCTCTTCTGGCCGAAGGGTTACCTAAGGCTACCCCGGAAATACCAAAAAACTTAACTTCTCCATTACTCCCGATAAAAGCACATCCCAAAACACATCCCAAAACAGCAAAGGACGTTTTCCTTTCCTCCTATTTAGATGACGTAGCTCCCGAGTATGCTAATGCCATACCACACATACCGCTTGCCGATGATGTTCAACACCAAGAGCATCCGTCTGTATCCCCGCGACTACAACCTCCTACACAAGTTCCCACAGGTCCGTCTGTGTCTACAGTTTTTCCCACATCTACAATCTCTATCCTACGTCCAACGAATCCTTTCGTGCCTAGCACCTCAGATGGTGCTACAGGAGGTACGACAGACATGTTTGCCACACCGCCGCGAAATAAACAGACTCTTAGAGATTTAGCACTCCAACGTACACCCCAATTAGCGACATCCGACATGTTTAAAGAACAGCTTGTGGATTGTAGATACGATCCAGTGCCAGGTAGACAGGACAAATTGCTCATATCATCACTCCGTATACGACGAGCTACATTGTATTTAATGACGATACCAGGAATGGTTGAACACCTAGACAATATATATCGCTTTGTCCAAACAGGGCGAGGTCCAGAAAGTATTAACGAAGCTATGGAATACCAGAAAGTGGATGTACAAAGACAACTACTACGTTTTTTCATAAATAGTGTAATTAGGAATCAAGACAGGCCCGGGGCAGATCATGATACCATGCAAAGACTTGTCAAATGGGGTCAGAACATATCAGAAGAGAAACATGATAGACAGGCGTGTATAATCGCCATGTGTCGAAAGATCCGCAAGGAAGTAGAACAAATACATAAAGAAAGACGAGAAACAGACAGAGTAGAATCAGAAGAGGAGGAGGAGCAAGAATCAGAACAATTAGAAACGATAGCTTATGTAGGTAGAGGAAGACCCCATAATAATACTAGAGGCTTTAATGACCCGATACGTCCAATACGTCCAGAATATAATAGGCACTTTCCAAATCCTATGTTAAATACAAGATCCCCTGAACACCTATTCCAAGCCGTTGATAAATTACTCCGAGATCGAAGGGGGTATCATATGCTCGATTCCATGGACGAACAAGAATTAGCCAGGTCAGCAGTACAATGGGCTGACAGTCCCAGCGAATACAATGATGATGTACTAGCACACACGTTTCTGAATCTAGACCCATACGAACAGCGTTTAGCTAGTATATACATGATTCAACACCTCCTTATATTATATAAAAGCCAACACTCCGATCCAGGACCCTTACCTGACATATTGACAGAACTACTCACGAATAAATGGAGAGGGTCAGGTACTGATTTAATTAATGAAATTCTAGAATTTCGAAACCAGTATATAGCTTTTGTATGCCCAGAACACGTTCCAGTTCCCATTATGGGAAGAAAAATGTATCACATAGATAGACAGAACCCGTTACGCGAAGTACACCCAATCAGAGGTGACGGTAATAACTTTACACGCGTGTTTGTATATACGCCTATAACTAAACTGGAATTATTAGAAATGAAGAAAGTAGTACCCAGCCATGACAAGGACCCAGCAGGTTTCCACCGCGAGATAAAAGACATGTTACTCATGGGAGAGTATACCTACCCCGACATTATGAAAATATTAAAAGTCCTATTACCCGCCGGTGTTTACGAGAAACTCAAAGAAAAGGAATGGGAGGTGGGAGACCAAAAGATAGATTGGACAGCATTAGAAAACGAAGAAAGGGCCCGAGCTGCAGGAGCAGGACTTGGGGAAAAGACTACAGCACTAGCAGGACTACTAGTGCAGGTACTGCCACGTTTATTAACTACAAAAAAGGAAGACAGGGGTGCGATATCAGCCTGTAAACAAAAGCCAGATGAAGACACTAGTGACTTCTATTCCCGATTTGAAAAATGTTTTGGTATAAATAGTGGTATAAAAGCCAGTAGTGAGTCATATCCACATCTGTTTGTGACAAAATTAGTTGAAAATTCTCTGCTACAAGTCAAGAATAGAGTATTGAAATTCGAAAGTACCTGGCAAGGTAATACCCCATCACAGATGTTACAGATGTTACAATATCACCACAATAGAATTAGAGAAGAACAAGAACACGAACAAAGACGTATGAAAGATACAAAAATGAAAATGCTTGTTGCTCAGTCAGTTCCAGCTGATGGTCATCAAAAGGGTGATTCCGCAGGTCCTACGAAAGGGACATGCAACTATTGTAAACAACCAGGTCATTATATACACGATTGTCCAGTCCTGAAACATAATATTGCTACAGGTAGAACCCAGGAGAGACCACGTCCACCTAGACAGGATCAGAATCAACAACAAATCCCTCAGCATGCACAACCTAGGTTAGCTCCGCAACAACTAGCTCCGCAACAGGGAGCTCCACAACAGACCGTAGCACCACCACAAGCGCAGCCTATTGCTGCAACACAAGCAACAACACAACAAATGTATCAGTATGCACAAGCAGATTATCCCGATTATCAGCGATATACATGAAATAGCCTAGAGAGGGAAGTTGGCTTACCCCTTATTGAGGTTCCTGTAGACCAAGAAGGACCTTATGTACATAGTGAACTATTAGGGGAAGACAGAACGTTTTTACTTGATACAGGGGCAAGCAGAACAACTATAAGACGCAGTGAAGTTCCAGGGGCACCCCTCTCAGGCTCACAGAATATTTCCCTTGGATTCTCAGGAAAACCCATAATTAATGACGTAACACAACCTCTTCCACTCACGATTGGTCCATTGACACATACTACAGATTTATTGCTTTCTAAATCATGTCCAGAAAACTTGTTAGGTATAAAAACATTGAAAGCTCTAGGAGCCATAATATGTTGTTCTCCGGAAGGAGTACGACTATTTCTACGTGACTTCAAAGGTCACTACGTGTCCAGAGACATGGATCACCGACTGCAGAATTTACCTACACATTTATGGGCACAAGGCCCCACTGATGTTGGTTGCATGAACATTACACCATATCAAGTCACACTAAAAACAGGAGTAATACTACCACGAATGCGACAATACAAGTTACCACCCGATGCTGTTGTGGCTTTGCTGCAAATCATTGACGAACTCATTGCACAAGGAGTGGTTGTCGAAACCGACTCCAATGTATGTAATTCCCCGATAATTCCGATTCTTAAAAGAACGGATCCAAAAGCATCACCAGTATATCGATTAGTTATTGATCTGCGCGAATTAAATAAATGTATTGTACCACAATACCCTGTGGTCCCAGATATCTCTTCATTACTAACAGCCATTGACTCAGAAGCAACGTTCTTCACTGTAATTGATCTCAAGAATGCTTTCTTTAGCGTCCCAATAGATCCGGAAAGTCAATATCTGTTCGGATTCAGTTTAAATGGGCGAAGTTTTAAATTCACACGCGCACCTCAAGGATTTACAGAAAGTCCCAGCATCTATAGCCAAGCACTGAAACGAGAACTTGACAGTATCCACATGCCCGTTAACACTGCCTTGCTTCAATACGTCGATGATCTGCTGATCACCGCCCGAAGCGAACCTGAATGTGAAAAAGCGTCACTGACGGTTTTGAAATTCCTGGCCGACAAGGGGCACAAGGTGTCCCCTTCTAAGCTGCAATTCTGTGTCCAGCGAGTTGTTTACCTTGGGCACTCGCTGTCCAAGGAGGGAAGGCAGCTTACACCCGACCGCATCCAGTTAATCGCTAACATGCCACCACCCAAGACACAAAAGGAGGTGCGGGCTTTTATAGGCCTCACTACATACTGTAGGCAGTGGATCCCTCAATATGCATTTCTAGCAAAACCACTCATCCAGTTAACAACACAGGAGGCAGCCACATCGACTGTCCTCCCTTGGACTCAAGAACATACACACGCCTTTGAAAGCTTAAAGAAAGCTTTATGCCAAGCACCTGTTTTAGCAACACCATGTTACAGTAAACGGTTTACACTCTTTGTTACAGAACGCGAAGGTACTGCCTTGTCAGTACTCACTCAGGAACAAGCAGGATCACACAAACCATGTGCTTATTTCTCTAGTACATTAGATCCAGTAGCTCAGGCTCTTCCTGCGTGCCTGAAATCGGTGGCAGCAACAGCTTTAGCAATCAGACAAAGCGATGCCATAGTGTTAGGACACCAACTGACAGTACAAGTACCACACGCAGTAGAGGTTCTCTTGAACCGCACACAAACACAACACTTGACTATAGCGAGACTTACCGGTTACGAATTGACATTATTTCAGCCACACATAGAAATCAGACGTTGTAATACGTTAAATCCTGCCACACTGTTACCAGTGGGCGGAACAGATCCATTGGCACATGATTGTGTCGAAGTCATTACTATCACGACGAAACCCAGACAAGACTTGACAGATATCCCTTTGTCAGATCCAGACTTGACATTGTATGTAGATGGGTCATGTATGAGAACAAGTACAGGAGAGTTAGTGGCCGCCTACGCAGTCACAACAGACACTGAAGTCATTGAAACAAATCGTATTAACACTTTGTCAGCTCAAGCAGCAGAGCTCATCGCTCTGACACAAGCCTGTATTCAAGCCAAAAATAAGAAAGTCAACATATACACAGATTCACGTTATGCATTCGGAGTCGTCCATGACTTCGGCGTGCTGTGGCGGGAGAGAGGTTATTTAACTTCTCACGGTGCCCACATCCAACACGGACCCCTCATTCAAACCCTATTGGACGCGATTCATCTACCCACTGCAATATCGATTATGAAATGCAAAGCCCATACAAAAGTTACCGATATCATTTCTCAGGGTAATGACCTAGCTGACAGAACAGCTAAACAGACTGCTCAGAATCAGACTCACACAACTGACATGACAAAGACAATAGTTCCGACACCAACACATTGCATGACAGTTAAGGATCCCGCCCTTGATGTAATTGACATACAGACACATGCTACACCAGAAGAAATAAAGAAATGGACTGAATTAGGAGGGATCCAAACGGATCAAGGATGGATGACGAAGGAAAAATCTATATGGTTTCTTCCCGATTCCATGGTTCAAGTCATCATTAACACAATACATAGTCCAGCGCACCTAGGAGAAAAAGCTATGCTAGACAGCATTCAACACATTTGGTTCAACAAACACTTGCGAGCAGCAGCTAAACAAAAAGTTCGTACCTGTATGATATGTTGTCAGTTTAATCCAGGTAAAAGCATCCCCGTAGAGCAGGGTGGATTTCAACCTCCCGATCATGCTTTTGAAGTCCTCCAGATGGATTATATCCAGATGGAACGATGTCGAGGATTCAAATATGTTCTCGTAGTTGTCTGTGCTCTTTCCCGTTGGACAGAAGCCTACCCGGTTTCAGATTACACTGCCCCGACTACTGCCAAACAGTTAGTTCGAGAATTCTTCCCACGGTACGGTTTACCACGTGTTGTCTACTCAGATAACGGCCAGCCGTTCTCATCCGAACTAATGAAACACGTTTCCCTTTTGTTAGGCTACCAATGGAAATTTCACTGTGTCCGACATCCCGAGGCAGCAGGTCTCGTGGAACGTCATAATCAAACCCTGAAAATTAGATTGTCCAAAAATATGTAGAGAAAAAGGTGTCGATTGGATAGTAGCCTTACCAGTTGCGCTCTTTTACATGAGAATGGTGGCACATTCTCGAACAGGGCTATCCCCGTACGAGGTGATCTTCGGTAGACCACCAAATATGTGGGGGACGCCTATACCTCGCAAAATCACTGATGTTGACTGTAATATGCTGACAGATTACCTGGCTTCCTTGATGTCTGCACTACAATCTTGTCGTTCACAGGTAGCCGCAGCTTTTCCCGATAATACTGAGGGGAAGCCCCATGACGTGGTTCCTGGTGACCTGGTTCTGGTCCGGAATTTCGACCGGAAGACCCAACTGGAGCCTAGGTGGAAGTCGCCGAAGCTAGTTCTACTAACTACAAGGACAGCCGTGAAGATCGAGGGACGCAAAGGGTGGTTGCACTCGAGTCACATCAAGAAATTTTATGGACTACCATCCAGTGTGAATACTCAACCCTGTATTCCCTCACAGACAGACTCAAAACTCCCCTTGGTTGAGCAGTCAAAACCAGAACTGTACAAACTAAAATTGAGGTCTAGCAAGTCAGACAATTTGATTGTTTAAGTCCTCTCCAAGGTGAATCGGTTGAATTCGTCTCTGACATGTATCCTCTAGACCGGAATAGAGAAAGAAATCAACAGATGCAGCTTAAAAAACATGCGTATTGTAAATCACTTCGTAGTCACTGCACAGTAACACTATTAATTTTGTTTTTTCTAAGTCTTCTGATCATCGTTTTCAGCGTACTATTGCATATGTATTACCCTATTCTTAAGCGTGCTTACAATGTAACTGCAGAACATTCTTTTAGCGAATTACCTCCGCATGAGTTGTCCTATAGATTTGCGCTGCGCAACAACACATTCATTAGTATGTTACATTATTCCCATCAGACCAGCAATGCCACAAATTGTTGGATATGTGGCCGACTCCCTCCCTATCAGAACTATAAGGGAGTTTTGCCCCTCTTTCCATATCCGTTCACACACAATGGCTCCTGTGGAGCATGGTTTAGTTTGATTAATTCCCTAGATTCAAATTCCGCAGTTTACCAAGACAACTGGGTGTGGGGAAACCTGAACCTAGTTTTGCTTAAAGTCTGCTACCCTAACAAGGAGGGACTTCCCAAAAGAACAGGAACTGATCTAGAAAATGAAGTATATGGATTAGGTAATTTTACACTTAACCTCATGATCCTGAACGTTGAATCTGAAGCCACACCAATCTTGCCCGCCATGTCAGTATTCCCAGTAAAAGGGGAATTATGTGTAAGAAAGAATGGTTCCATACACATGGGCCATAGTAAATGCACCACTGTAATAAAATTCAGTGATCAAGGCAAGTCTACATTTAGAGCTTCCCATCATTCCTACTTCATATGTGGCCAGACCGCATATATATGTCTACCTTTAGATTGGGATGGTACCTGTTACATAGCATTCCTTCTGCCACCTGTTTTCCTAGCTCCTCCTGATTATCACAGAAATACCCATTTAGTACACAATAGACAACAGAGAGATCTTCCAATTGTCGATTACACTGAAACAGCATGGGAAAAATACACAGATTTCAATAAAGGTTTCTTTCCCTATATAGGTACAGTCACTAATAGTAAGCTGATACGTAGATTAACCAGAACCCTTGAAGCAGTAGTGAACGAAACTATTTCCGCCTTAGGCAATTTAACAGAAGAGCAGTCTGCTATGCGGATTGTTGTGCTTCAAAATCGTCTTGTCCTTGACGTCATCCTGGCCGATAGGGGCGGAGCTTGTAGGGTCATCGGATCAAGTTGCTGCATTTTCATACCAGAAAATTCGCCGTCGGTATATAAAGCCATAACCCGCCTTCATAAGATTCTAAGCCAGATACACCAGAGTCCAGGCACCTGGACTTGGTCCGGTTGGTTCTGGGGCGTGTTGTCAGCCTGGGGATGGAGAATCCTATCCTTCCTAGGTATTGGCTTTCTCATACTATTCAGTTGCTGCTTATGTCTACAATGTGGGCCAGCGATTTGTGGTCTGTGTGCCACATCGTGTATCCCACATCCACGTTTTCGTTCAAGATCCCGGAAGAAGAAAGAAGAACAAATGATGCTATATGAACAGATCGATGGATTGATGAAGATCGATATCTCCTGAGGGTCCGTAGGGGACAAGGAGGGAATGAGGAAATATGAATTTTGTGATCAGTTATGTCCCCTATCGTAGACCCCAACGGCTCCATGTGCATGCTATGAGTACATGTATGTTCCCTCCAGTTCCAGTTTTGAAGACGCAAATACATGTGCGTCCACCATCAACATGTCCTCTTTCAGATCCGCCATGAATGGGTCAGATATTCCATTCCTAAGCATGAAAGGCCACCGACTTTATGTGGTTCACTTTCCACATTTTACAGATTCAGGCGAGTAGGCCCTGAATTCTGTCATCAAGCCTTTTCCTGTCTTCTGCCTCTGAAAGCTCCAGTCTGAGCCTGCATCTGCATCCATGAACTTTGTCCTACTCCCTGCGCGGCTAACGGTGCCTGATCCAGCCTGTTGCCTGCCAAAAACTGTATTTCACCTTCAAGATTATCTACTCCGCTCCTCATCCGATGCATTCCTGTCTAGTAGTTTAGGTAAACATTCCTCCAGTTACCGTGCAAAGGGCCAGGCCTCGCTGTCCACATGCAAGTAATTCATAGCCTCCGTTACCATGGAATATTCCTACCCCCTCGCATCTCATGTAGACACTTAGACGCTTGTACACGCACTAACAGTCAGTATAGAATAGATTCTATCCTAGAGACCTTTCCTTTTGGATAACACAGTTCTATAAACATAGGATATCAGATATGATTTGGGATTAGGTTGACATAACCCCCAGACTTCTGTCTCCACATGTAGAGCTAAATGTCAAGTCCCCTTCACCCTCTAGTTGCACGTCAATCACACGTCATGCGGCTGCGCGCGCATCTCTGCCAAATATTTCTGCTGACATTACAGGATTCTTTCATGGATCCACCCACTTGTGACATCATGTATAATGACGTTTATTAAATTACGCCCATATGACCGCCTTTATTAGTTACGTATGCACATTTTATCTGTATTATCAGCTGTTACGCCTCTTGCATCTGTTTTCACTGTAATGCATTTTCCTATAAAACCGATTATCTGTCAATAATGTATGCCCTTCCTTCCTGAACTTTCGTGGTGATGGAATAGAAGCCTACAATTCGAATTGTATTCCTTTGTATAGGAATAAAGCCTTTTAAAACTCTAATACCACGGATTCTGCCTCTTATATTTACTGAGTTATTCTTACTAGACTTTACCGCATAACAAATAGTACCGGTAATGAAATATTTACCACAGGGCGTCCAATTTTCTTAGATATCAGTTTAATATAGGACAGCCACTGAATTTCCTTCATGTTATCTAATTTAATACAATCTTTCAGGATACTATGGTTCAACGTAAGATCCGAATTCAACCAGGTTCTGATCCATAACAGAATTGGAGCAATTTTTATAATGTCAGAAATATATCCTGTCCCCAATTCAAGATGGACCGAGTGTGTCGCAGTGGATTGGGGGATACCAAGAAGAGCACGTAAAAATTTATTCTCTTCTGTTTGTATGGACTCAGATTTAATGTACCCCCAAATTGCGGCCCCATACCTCGCTATTGAAACCGTTTTAGCTTGGTATAATTTTTAAATTGCCTCACAGGGTTTCCCTCCCAACCTTTTCGCGAAACCCAATATTGCAGCCGAGGAGCTACGCACCGCATTCACCTTGATAGATAATTGAGGAGCCCAAGTACCTTTATCGTCAAAGACGACTCCTAAGTAGGTGAACACTTTCACTCTAGTGATAACTTCTCCATTGGAATAAAAGGTTTTGGGGAGGTTCTTTCCCTTACCCAGAGCCATAATGTGTGATTTACCATTGTTAACCACAAGGTCCAAAGATTTCATAAAATCCCCAAAAGAACTCAATAATCTTTGTAGCCCGAGCGGAGTCCGGGCCAATAAAACTGTGTCATCCGCATAAAGAAGTACGGGTATAGGAATACCTTCTACCCGTGGAATGTCAAGAGATGCAGATAACAATTTATCTTCAAGGGAATTTATGTACAGTGTGAATAACATAGGGGCAAGAATACAACCCTGGCGTACCCCTCTACCAGATTTAAAACTAGCAGTACATTTCCCCTCCTGGGTCATCCTTATTGAGGCTTTCAAATCTTTATGTAGTTCTGCCAGAAAGTACACAAGGGGCCTATCCAGACCCAAATCCAGGAGCATAGACCAAAGCTTAGACCTGTTAACCAGGTCAAAAGCCGTGGACAGGTCCATGAAACCTAGAAAAATCGAGCCCCCTGAAGCTTTTGTGTACTTTGCAACAATTAGGTGTAAATTAAGACATTGATCCTCTGTTCCCCTCCCTGATCTAAAACCATACTGAGCGTTGGAGATTACTCCTTTCTCTGTGGCCCAATTTGATATCCTAGCCAAAATAACCTTTCCTAGGATTTTAAATGAAGAGTCCAACAGGGATATGGGCCTATAGCATCTAGGGTCTCCCCTTTGGCCCTTTTTAAACACAGGGATTATAATCGATTGGGACCACGACTTCGGGGGAGCTGTTACGGCCGCAGAGTTAAAAACATTTAGCAATATTTTAGCCCAGTACCTAGAGTCAGCCTTATACATATCAGAAGGCACCCCGTCTGGGCCTGACGCCTTGCGCCCGGCCGTATCCTCGATGGCTTTCTCCACCTCTTCAGTAGTAAAGCTAATAAGAGGAAGGGGAGGACTAAAAATTGGTACCACAAAGGATTCCAGCTGAAGGTTACTCCCATAGATTTTTTCAAAGTGACCTAACCAATCCTCCTCTGGGATATTCAATTCTAGCACAGAGTTCTGGGAGCCAGATAGCAAAGGGGAATTAATAATTTCCCCAAATTTAGAGCTATCTTTCAGAATTGCTTTATCCATTAGGGCTACCCATGCATCTTGTTTAATTTCTCTTTTACGTGCCTGAATTGCTTGCGAATACTCTTTCCTTAAGAGGATAACTAGCCCTTTATTTCTAGGTTTGTCATTAGGGGCTTTTTTAAGTCGTTTATGAGCTGCCGAGCAATTATAATTAAACCAACCACAGGCGGGGTTGCTTCTTTTAACACTGCCTTTCATAGTGAGTTCATTAGCCACTTGTGAACAAATAGCTTCGAAAGCAGTTATTACATCCCTGCCATAAGATGGCGGATCAGCACATATGCTTAAATGTCGGCCAACCTTTTTGGTAATTGACTTAAAAAAATCTTCAGGGATTACCTTACTCCATTTTAATCTTCTCCCCTGATCTTTAGCTTTCACGGTAACTAGGGCAGGACTCAGAGCTGATTTATCCATAAGGGGGAAACCATTAGCTAATATCATTACCACCGGGTTATGATCGCTAAAACAGGAACGTAGAGCATTATAAAAAATCACATACCTTAAAAGCCCTGCAGATAAAAATATGTAATCTATAATAGATTCACAGTCCCTAGCATCATACGTGGGGACACGGGAATTCCTGTCCGGGAACCCCACTTCATACAGTTCATTATTACTCAAAAGGGACTCCAAGGCTTCCCCTTTGGAGCTATGTTCAAAATGTTGAGGGGTTGTGAATTGTGGGCCGTCCTTATCTCTATAATGGCAATTTAGATTACATAAATGCACATTAAAATCACCCATCAGGATATAATAACAAAAAGTGGATTGATTGTCTTTATAAAATTCTAAAAATTTTGATAGCCAGTGAATATGCTCGTTAGGGGACTCTTCGTGCTGGGAATTATAACAATGAATTAATATGAGCTTGGTGTTATTTACCAGACTTACTTCTAGAATAAGGCAATTATAGGAAGTACATACAACCTTCTTAAGTCTTCCTATAATATTTACTGAGATCAAAAACATGAGACCACCCCTATCTCTTCCTGCTATAGATTTTTGGGCCGGAACAAAATAGGAAGTAAAACCATCAATCCAGAAATCACAGTCCTTATCCCAGGTCTCTTGGAGGGCTATAACGTCATATTGTTTAAGAATATTTAGCCAACCACTATCATTCTTTTTAGTCCGTAAGCCCGCAATGTTCCAACTTAGCAATTTTACCGTTTCCCCTATATCAGTTACAATGCTATCAACATTAATTTGTGAGTTTCCATGTTCCATTATTGGTTCTACAATATCTTGATAACCCAGAACAGCCGGGCTGGCACTTCCCTGAATCTCAGGGACCTCTCGTCAATCACAGGCCTCCAGGCCCGAAAGTGCCCCAAATCTATTGTGGGTGGTGATGTTAGGACCATACCCACAATGATTATCAACATTAGACACTTGAGGGGCTACAGGCATCTGGTGCTCCCTGGGAGTAAATGGTCTGAGTCTCACCCGACTCGGGGAACTAATTAGGTGCGTATAAAAATAGCCCAACGGGCGCACACTAATACTGTTAGCATCACCCATCAAAGAAGCTGCACGTAGCAGGACTGTGTTAACATGCTGGGGGTATCTAAAATTAACTATAACACAATCCCCACTACAGCCTTTTCGGGATGGGCCAACCCACTTCGTCCTTCTAGTAGATAAAATGTGATCTGCGAGGTATGTCGGGAAACCGCATCTTCTATTGAGCCAAGACACAGTTTTGTTTTTTAAAGACTCATGTGTTTCCTCACGGGGCTGGGCTTGCTGATTTTCTAAGGTGGGCACATTTGTCAGGACAACCACGTATGGCACGCAGTCTGGAGGGAGATTAGTAAAGCCAGTATTTGTTCTCTGTCTAAGAGTTGCTGTGCCTCCTTGTCCCATAGAAGATTGCTTACCTAAACTATTAAATGGTATAGAGTCAAAGGGGGTAATTTCTGGTATAACGGGGCACTGGGTGGGACGCTGAGAAGAATCACATATTGTGCCCTCGGAGACAGCAGCAGAACCCGTAGCCAGTGCCTTGAATCTTTCGCTACCAGACAAAAGGTTCTCAATGAGAACTCCAAGCCTCTTGATTTCCAAGTTAGCCATATTAATTTGAAGCATTAAGGATTGAGTGTGCTCGGCTAACTTAGCTTCAAATTTAGCCTCTAAGGTACATACAAGTAATGCAAATTGGTCTGGTGATAAATTAATACAGGCTGAGCTATTGCCTTCCTGCGATACGTTTCCATGGGCAGTACTATTTGGGGCTTGGTGCAGAATTTCCGCTCTTTTTTTAGTATGCTTTCCCCCCCTTTTACTCGGTTGTTTCCTACAAGCTCTCACAGGTCTAGAACTAGGAATAGGACTAGGGGGAGCTTCCTCTAGATCAATAGTGGTTTTATCCAGAAGGTCCATCAGAGGCTCTGGGTGAACCTGAGCTTCGACCGTTATGACAGGCTGGGTGCTCATACCAGTTGTATCCTTATTTGGGCTACCAACCACAGAATTGGAAATAATGTCAGAAGAGGCAGGAAGGCCCCCTTTACCAAAAGATGCTCTCCGGTCACTATTGATTTTGTTAACCACTTTAACTAGGTAATTATCAATTAGACCAGTTCCAGCAGCAGGTTTATCATGTTTGCCAATGGGCATGGTCAATAGTGGAGTATTACAAAAAATACAACAGTAAAAAAAGAACCAAAAAGGGACAACAGCGCTAATGAGGATGTCCTGATTTTGAGTAGAGCCTACACAATAGCTTGCATAATTATTCCAACATAAGGTCAGGCAAGGGCCACAGACTGACAAAGTCTTACGTGCACAATGACCGTATCAATCAACTAAGAGCTGTGGCCCGGCCCGGCCTCTTCCAGCCCCTGACGGCCACAGACGGTCCCGCCCTTGTCCCGGGCTTCTCCCGGCGCTGCCCGCGCGCGGACACCGCGATGCGGAGGTCGGAGTTAATTTTAAAGCGCTGTCGGGCGCGAAATGCTGCTTCCGGTGTCAGAGGCAAAGGGCAAAGGAGCCTGGGGGATGTAGTCTTGCTGGACCCCTCTCGCTGATATCGCCGCACACACCACCACAGCGGCGAGGAGGAGAAGAGTCGCGCAGCAACAGGGACCCGCAAGCCCTCACAGCCAGCCAGCAGGTAAGGACAGCACCTCCGGTAATAGCCTGCAAATGGTCAGAGAACCCGCTCTGCCAAGGTCGGAGTTAATTTTAAACGAGACTGAAATCCCAACAGCTTTCCACCTGCCATGTTCACGTGCATGTAATAGAGGTAGTTGTAAGACTGTTTTGCTCTTGTTTGTTCAATTTTATTATTTTTTGGCTATTACTGTCTCTGTTCACATTTATTAGTGTATAACTTTTTTTTGGATCTGTTTATATGAAGATCTTTGATTGCCGATCATTATATGATTAACTTCAAAACAATAAAGAATTGAGACACAAAATAATGAAATACCCACAACTTTCTTCCCAGGGTGTCCGTGTGATATTGACTGACACAAATAGTTTTCAAAGCAAAATCACAAGCCCCGGAATCCCATGGGAATTATGCTACAAGGCCGGGATCTTCTGCTGGTGGCATTGGCTGCTTGGTTAGATATAATGGTGACCATATGTCTCCAGACCACCATGGTTCCAATATGTGCTTTCCTTCCGCAAACCATTGTAATGCAGTACTTACAGCCCAACTGGTTAGATAGTTTAGGAGGCGGAGTGCTTGCCAGAAACCAGTAATGGGTTTAGGCTGACTCAGTGTCGATCTTACCATAGTTCACATGAGCGCCAAAGGATGATGTAATAAAATAATTATAATGTGAGTGCGCAGGGTTAATTTTCTTCTAAGCGCCATTATCTTGTCAGCGTTCATCTTACCAAGGGTTGATAAAATGAGTGTAAATTATTATAATTATAGAATGCAGAGCTAATTCTGTTTGGAGGACAACCTACATAAATATGTAACTCACAGAGTGCACCATTGGACGAGACGGATCACTCCAAAAAACTAGTTCAATCAATGAATACTTGTGTGTGAAAAAGGCAGCTTTAATGAAACAGGTGCACATTACAACCACTCAACCCTCAGAACATAACAATACATACTACTTGAGCCTGAAATCAAGGGGTCTTCGTGGAAGATCACTGCCTCTAGCACTAACCCAACTTCCAAATATTTACTCCCATCTTTTCTTTGCAGCAGCGGATCTATTGCCCAAGCCCATCCCACCTCCACTGTGCTTGGGCACACCAGATTTTATGATGAACAAGCCCATTCTCACCCTTTTAGATCTCAACATTTGTGACATGGTCTCCACCCATCCAGAACTTTCTATTGGAATGTATTGGCCTGGACGAACGCTTTGACAGGACACCGCCGAAGATTGGTCAAATTTGTAGGAATGTGATCTTCAAATATCTTTAATTATTTTTGGTGATTTGTACAACATCAAATGTATGGGTATTAGTTAGAAAGTGATGGTTACTTACAAAGATCATGAATGGAGACCCAGTGGGGAACTTCCTCCAAATCCCTTGCTATTTTTGAAACGGAGAAATGGTCAAAAGTCATGAAATAAGGAACGTTTTAAACTCTCAAAATGGCAATTAAAAAAATTTGGTAATGCTTTTTTTTCTTATTTTGCACAAGCCAAATACCCAAACAAATCTTGACAGGAAACGCTAGTTTACAAATGCTCACACACAGTGATGTACATACGGTTTGGGAACGGGCAATAGGGAACAGCTCATAAAAAGAAGCTCTTTCCAGTTTATTGCATCTTAAGTTAGCCAGCATGTGCCCGCAATAAAATGATGATGGAGAGAACGCACCAGCCATTCAAACTCTTCTCTGTATCGAAGTTGATGTGGGTTTAGGTAACCAGATACCACCAACCTGTATTTAGGGGCAGGGTCTGATCTGAGTTTCGGAGTGTGAGTGTGGGGTGACCAGTCACTGCTCTGTGTATCTATTGCAATATGTAGGTATGATGTGATAATGCTCTTATATATTTTTGGATCTTCGTGTTTAGATCATGCTCACATCTCTTCGAATTGTGTGGTCATGCTCAGATCTTCTGTATCTGAGACAGCGTGAGTGTGGTGTGACATGGCCATATCTGTATTTTGGCTCATGTGATACGAGATACTAAGATATGTATTTGGTTGCGTGTGGATATGGTGTGACTGGGTTCTTATCAATGTTTGGATATCAGTGAGGAGACCATGCTCAAATCAAAATGCAAGAATGAGTGGTCTCAGATCTGTATTTGCAGTCCCGGCTTTATGCCGGTGCGACCAGTGCACTGCACTGAGCAATGAGCTCGGAAGGCGCTGTATTTTCAAATATCTTATGGGGTTAAAAGCACCTGTGTAAAGTTCATTGGGTGTCTAGCACTGTCCAGGCAATAAAATAAATATAAAGATAACTCTGGTGGTTGATGTCGCTGCTCAAGAGAGATCTGACTTTTATCTAGTGGCAGTTTTGACTCATCATAAAGTAACACAGAGGGCCCGATTCCGATCCTTCTCGGAAAACCCTCTGTACGGCTCATAACCGGAGGGCTTTCCGACTGACTTAAGCTCCGGGGTTCCGAGTGCCAGAGTATGATGCGAGTATGCGCTGACGGGCTCGGGTCGCACAGAGCCCCATTGAAGTCAACGGGAGCCTGTTGTCCGTCGCGTACACAGGCTGCCATTGACGAAAAAGGTACGTTGTGGAAAAGGGCACCCCCTGTCATAGGTAAGCGTTGGTGCCACCCGCACCGTACATGCATGAGTAGGGGGGACCCTTGAGTCCCGCACTGTGACTGACTCGTAAGGCTACGGGTGATGGGGGGCCCTCCACGGCCCCCCGAAGTCTGCTTCCCGGAGGTTTTACGTGTCAGAGGTTTCGACTCGATCCAGCGGTCCGAATCGTGCATTGTACTTGCTCAGTCGGAAATCGGCTCCATTGCACGGCACTGTTTGGCTACGGGCGAGACGTACGGAGCGGTTTGTGCCGGATGCGATTCGGTTGGTGATTACACTATTATCGCATCGTACTTGCTAGCTCGTTCAGCTGTACGTGTCGTTCGGAAATCATGCGTACGGCTCTGACTTTTTCCGGCCGGATTGCGTTCGGAGCCCTTCCGAGCGAGATCGGAATCGGGCCCAGAGTGTTAATGTGCCTGTTGCAAATCTCCTGTAACACGCAGATCACCGAATTGTATTTTAGGTAAATATTTCAGTGGGTTACTGGTTTTGTCACATAGATCCTATTGCTACTTGCAGTTCATAAGTTAAAATCCTATTATGGCCCAGTAAGCTATTAACTATTATCAAAGATCTGCATGCAAACTGGATGCATAGGTTTAGAACTTTACATTTTTTCCCTAGTCTTTCGTTATCCTAGGTTTGCTAAAAAGGTTTTGTTTGGGTAGAAATAAATTCTTATTAGTTAGGCCAAAGCTAATCAATTTATGTTTTAAATCCTGACTAAACACTAATAAAATATGCTGCCTACCAGTTTGGACGTCGTGACTCCAATGCCTTGTATTCTTAATTGTCTTATGCTACATTTCCTGTTCATTACTTTATTTGCACACTTGTATGATTAATTGCCTCTGTATAATGTGTGCGTGATGTAGAGTACTCTGACATCTTACAATGGCATACTCATCCCTATATAATAAATGAAATGCATGTGTGAGAGGGGTTCTGGAGAGATGGGGGCACCCTCGGACGGTAGTGGTGAAGGAATCTATGGAAATAGAGGTCATTGGGGGGGGCATCAACAAAGATTGTTGCACCGGGCGCCACCTGCAGTAAAGCCAGCTCTGTCTACTTGTCTCCGTGTGCGAGTGGTGTGCTCATGCTCAAATCTGTATTCGTCATTGTGTGGGTCTGGTATAACCACTTCAGATTTGATCTGGGTCTGTGTGGTGTGATTTTGCCACTATCTTCATTCAAGCCTGTGTGGGTAGATAATGCTTAGGGATGCCTTTAGCAAGAGACTTGGGTGATCATGCTTAGATCTATATTTGTATCTCTTTGGGAAGACCATAGCGAGAGACTTGGGTGATCATGCTTAGATCTATATTTGTATCTCTTTGGGAAGACCAGGCTCAGTTCTATGTTTGGTTCTGTGTAGGTGCAGGCTCACTGTGAGAAAACGGGGTGTATTATATGGTGTGGTTGTGCAACTTCACTGTGTAATAAAAACACCAACCCCTTTTGCACCCTTAGATTTTCTTTGTCAAACCCTCAGCTCAACCCTGGGTAGCTGTGGCTCTGAAAAGTAAGGCTTACACAAAAGAACACATGTAAAGCATTTAAACAGCACCAACATAATTGAAGAGGAGATGACAAGACACAGAAGAAATTTAACACCAATTAAAAAATATAGACAGTTTTTAATGTATATTTAGACACCACATTGAAAAAGATCCACCAGAGGGCTACGAAGATATAGAAATTACGAGTAATAGTAAAGGAAATCATTTCACTCAACCATGAGCAAGCATTGGCAAATTCAACAAACTTTACACTTAGAAACGTATTGAGCAAAAAGTTGGGCAAGTTGTAATGCAGTTGGTTAGAGTCACTTGGAGTGACCATCTCCAGTAGAGAGCCAGTCAAGGGGACCACCAAGGCCCTCAGAAACAGTTACCTCCACATAAGAAGCAGTCTTCAGACAATTCCAGGCAGTTTATCCTCCGTCCAATGGATTGCTATGGAGTGGCCCTGATGCTTAGGATACAGGGTGGTGAAAGATGCTCAAGCATGCTGAGGGTGTAATGCCATTGACGGAGGACTTCCTGCAGGGACTCCTCAGTCCATGAAGGTGATGAGGGGGTCCTGGCCACAGGGTTTGATGTCCCACGAGGTCCTCTCTGGTCTGGCCGGCCCAGTTGCCACTGGACTGCCAGGCGACGGGTGTCTCAGTCACAGCCAAATCTTTCTCTGGCTGTTGCTTGCTTTCTGGGTGACCAAGCTGCAGTTTGACGATTCTCTGGGTCCAGCAGACTCGGGTGAAACTTATGAGTGTCGGGTCCTGGTTCCTGATGCCGTACGACAGCTAGGAGAGGCGAGCTGGGGTTCTGGGCTACCACTCGCTCTTAGTACGCTTCTTCAGCTGTTGTGTTCCTGTGCTGCGAACAGGAGGTCCAACGGCTGACCCATGGAATCTCTTGGTTTGTCTGGCCTCTGGAGTCAACTTCCCCTTGAGCAGAACACAGCAGACACAATATCTCTTCTTTGCTAACCACTAGTGCAGCAGGGAAGTCCATGTCGGTGCAGCCTCTCTTCGCCGGGAACTTAGTGCAGCAGGCCAGTCCTTCTTTGGCCCATCTTCCAGTCAAGTTGAGATCTGAGTTGTGGGTGCTAGGGGTACTCTGCTTATGCGCAGAAAATGCCCTCGGGGCAAGATGCGGTTGGTAGAAATGGGCTACATGTCCCCTTCCACCCGATGACTACTTCCTGCAAAGTGTGGCATCTCGGCATCCCAGGATGTACCATTCTAACCGCTACCAATATGCAGTGGTGAGTGGCGGCTCCTCTGCTAAGGCGGGGGAGCGTCGCCTCACTGCCAGGAGCAGCAAAGAAAGGAAAAAATAAAATGATTATAACGGAATGTTATTATCATTTTATTTTTTCCTCTTGTAGCGGCAGTGCATGAGGGGCGGGGCGGAGAGGTAGAATACTCCTGTGTGTAGTGACTGTTTGGTCGGCCCTATCGGGCTGCCCAAAACAGTCATGCGCACTCCCTTGTTCTCCATGCAGTCTACATTACAGCCTGCATGGAGAACATGCCTACCCCTCCAGCCCCTGGCTGAGCGCTGTATTACGGCGCTCAGACCAATCACAACGCTTATCAGCCTGCACCCCTGTACCAAGTCAAGTCAAAAAGCTTTATTTCGATAAAAGAATTATCATAAAAGCATGTACATACAGATATATAAAAAACAAACAAACAATTCATCAAGGGAGCAATATTTACAAGAAGTCACAATAATTATGAAAATACTCTCCAACTTGGTAGCTTAATGACTAGTTATATAAATACATTAAAAAGTGTAAAAAGCAGTTAAAAAGGTTAAAAAAGGGGATGAAAGTGCTATAGACAGAAATCATCTACTGGGACTTGTTAATTTACTTCTAATGATCCAAGACCAGCCCAGAAATTTGGCCACTGCACAAACTAGCATCAATCTTGTGTCAGATTGTAGAATACGTAAAGCAACACGGTAGTTTGTAGTGCCCAGGAGGCGACAGGCAGGGCCTAGCCATTTCCTTCTTGGATTACTGTATGCTGGGCATTCAAACATAATATGGGCAATGCTTTCGACCTTATCCACACAGATCAGACAAGTGTCAGGTGTCTGATGAGAGGGCTTCCATTTACTAGTGAACTCTCGGGTTGGAAGAATCTCTAGTCTGAACTGGAGATACAAAGATCTATCCCTTGGTTTTTGTACAAACTCGAGATAAGGCTCAAAGCAAATGGACTGCTTGTGGATGTAGAAAGCTTCAGTCAGCCTGCCAACATTAGAGTTGCTAAGATCCTCGTTATCAATCCTGGCCCAATGTGCTCTTTTAAGGTCCACCTTACTCACGGGGACACCGTGTTCCCAGGCATCGTTTAGATCTAGTTGCTTTAAGGATTTTTTGATGTTACGGAGCCAGCTTATTTTATGGGAGCCTGGAGTGTTCATAATTTCTCTCAGGCCCTCAGAGTATTTTTCTAGCTCCGGAGTGCGCCAAAGACGAGCCCAAAATAACAAAGGGCGCAACCTAGTAATATCTTTGATCGAACGCCTACCCAGATCACTGAACAGTGGTTTCAGAGGGGTTCCCCTAGGCATTGAGAGTAGATCTTTCATAAATTTGTTCTCGGACAAGATGATGTCTTCAATATTGTCAAAACCCCATAATTCGGCACCATATAGGGCCGTACCAACTGCTTTGGCCTGATAGATCTCTAATGCGGGAGTGATTGGCTTACTCCTAGAGGATCGATGTTCTTTGGCAATCACTCCCGTGGCTCGTTTGAAATTTAGTAGCATCTTAGTAATATGGGGTCTCCAGCTTAAGGTGTCAGAAACTCTGATTCCTAGATAGTCAAATAGTTTGACATATTCCAGGGGCGTTCCGTCAGACACGATAGATACGCTGGGTGATTTATGTGACTTGAAGGAGAGGAGCTTAGTTTTTGATGTGTTAATAGCTAAACCTCTCAATGAACAGAACAAATGAAACCTATCTAAGAGCTTCTGTAGGCCTTTTGGTGTCTTCGAAATCAAGAGGGTGTCGTCCGCAAAGAGAAGGGTGGGAACTTTTTCACCCGCCAGGGCGGGGGCGTCAGCTGGAACATCTTGTAAGAATTTCACCACTCCATTCACAAACAGGGAAAAGAGGGTGGGCGCCAATACACAGCCCTGGCGGACACCTCTTTTAACTGGGATCTTATCAGTTTTCTGTGCCTGAGTTCTCCACCGGACCCTTGCAAAGTTACCCTCGTGTAGACGAACCAAAAGGTCCAGAAGAGGGGACGGCAAACCCATTTCCTGGAGGACAGACCAAAGACGGGCACGGGGGACCAGGTCAAAAGCAGATCTCAGATCTATGAAGGCCAAATGGAGGCTGCCCCTACCAATCGAAACAACCTTCCAGTGTAGCAAGAGCAGCCTGAAGACCTGGTCGATCGTGCTCGTCCTAGGTCTGAACCCAGCCTGAAAGTGTGAAAGAACACTATGCTCAGCAGCCCATGACAATATACGCTCCAGCAGAACCCTGCCAACGACTTTCTGGCCAACGTCAATAAGACTTATTGGTCGGTAGTTGGCAGGATCCTCCCTGGAGCCCTTCTTATATATTGGTACTACTTCCGCTCCTTTCCATGATTCAGGGATGGGTGACCCCTTAAGGATGGCATTGAGTAAGATGGTAAAGTAAACACCCCTGTACCCCACCGAGCCTGCCCCCACCCGCATGCCATGTCGGCAACTGCTGCCAATATGGCCCCCCACTCCTGACGCGTTGAGGTCCCTAGCCCAAACCTGAGGTGTGGCTACCAAGGGTGCTACACGCCACTGGAAAAGCAGTTTGGCAACTGTTTTCCCCTGTCTTGGTCCTAGTGCCAGTCTTTCTACCTGAACAGTGGAGCCGCCCCTCTCCCAAGTTTACCCATTTTCCCGTCAAAGGTATCTGATCCTTTGCAGCTCGCATTTTGGGCCAACATCCATGCAGTTTTCTGCAGGGGGAGGTGACACCTCCTTTCAGAGAGCAGGTCCCTACTGTATCCTTTCCTGGGAGTCTTTAGCACATCTCCCCAAGAGGGCAGAAAGCTGTCTTGGCGACAGGACCCTGTCTACAACATGGGCACAGGGGACTAAAGGCAATAATGTGGCAACTTTGTTAAAAGTGCACACTGCAACTTGTTACAATAATTTTGACTTGCGAATTGAATCGGGCTTAATGTAACGAGTTGTTTGATACCTTGGATGACCCACTTTGGTCATACTGTTCCAGAGTTAGCTTAGCTGAGGGGTCAGCTTCTAACTCTGTTCTCACTAATTGGATGACCAAACCTTTCCACTGTAAAAACAACAGTTTCACGTTTTTACTATCAGAACATTCAGAATAAATGTTCTGCACATTAAATATGTTGTACCCTGCCTTAGGACTCAATAGACCTGCCATAGGGGTGATTTAAACATATACCAG
The DNA here is from genome assembly GCF_964204655.1 of Triturus cristatus. NCBI lineage: Eukaryota > Metazoa > Chordata > Amphibia > Caudata > Salamandridae > Triturus > Triturus cristatus. Next base: position 432,171,231 of record NC_140593.1, read on the forward strand.
GGGTAAGCTGGGCTTTGCCATTACTCTAAATGATTAAGTTGGGCCTTCAGTTTCAACTGCTCTTCCAGCCTGCAAATGGTGGGCTGGGAGCCTCGTTTTACTTGTGTCACACCCATGGTGTCACAACCAGTGCTGCAATCCCTGGGAGGACCCTCCAATTTATATGCCCTGGGTACCATTTACTAGGGACTTACAGGCAAGTTAGCTTAGCCAATTGGGTATGAACCTATTCAACATATCTGTTTAAGTGCACAGGCACTGAGATCTGGTTAATAAATAAACCCACTATAAATGGGGGAGAGAACAACTTCCTACCCCAGCCTCACCAAACTATTACTATCCACACAAAAGAGAGGTAGGAAATGAGGATGTGGCTTAAAAATCTAGTGCAAGTGGCTTGTGCTCAGTGCGAAAAAACTGCCCTCACTCACAAATTGTGACATGCTTCATCATTGGGCTTGCTAACTAACACACCTGAGCAGACCAACCCTAAAGTGGAGCAAAGGGGAGGGGAAGACAATAGAAACATAGAAATAATAACGGGATCAACAAAATAATAAACGTGCAGTTAGTGATTTTTAAAAAACTAGCTCGGGTATATCCGTGATTAAGCTTTATTCCCCCTCCTGTTGCAAGATCCCATCATTGTCCATTCCCTCCTCAACTATGATAGCAATCTCCTATCTTATTTCTGATGTAGGGTTCCTAGGGAGGATGCTGTAATTGGTGACTGCATTAAGGCCCCTAAAGTCCACACAGAATGTCATCTCAAGCTTCCCTCCTTTAGGATTGGGCTTGGGCACTGGTACCACTGGGCTGGCCTATGGACTACTAGAGGGCTCAATCAACCACATCACCAACATCTTGCCAACCTCAGCCTTGAAGCTGGCCTTGACTTGGCCATACAACCTGTAGATTTTACTTTTGAAAGGTAAGCTTTTACTAGTGTGTACATCATGGGTGTGCAATGTTGTCAGACCCATGTTGTCAGATTTCATGGTGGGTGTAGCAGTGGTGCCCTGGGTGGAAAGTATATTCCAGGTGCTCAGTGTGTGGTTGTTGTTGGTTATGATGGTGATGTATCTGTCAAGGAAGTTAGTAAATGTGGTTTGGGGTTTGAATTTTCTGTATATGGCTGTGATCTTGTCGTGGAAGAAGTGGGTGAGGTTGCCACACAGTTCCTGTGAGGGTGTGATGTTGTTTTAGCTGGCAGCTGGGTTGGAGAGTTCCTTAATGATGTTGAAAAGTTCCTTGGTGTTGTTGTCACTAGTTTTAATGCGTGCGGCAATGGCTGTCTTCTTTGTTGCCCTCAGCAGGCAGTGGCAGAGGTTGAGGGAGGTCTTGAAGGCTGCCCTGTCAGAGGTTCCATCGCCTCTCCAACTGTTTGCTTTTCTTTTTACGATGAGTTTTTTGATGTACCAGCTGTTTTTTTGGAGAGGAATTTGTCTCGATGCCAATCTTGATGGGAGCAATGCTGTCTGTGCAATTGGTGATCCAGGCATTGGAGATTTTCACTCCCTGTTGGAGGTTGGTGGCAATAGTAGGGTTAAAGAAAACGTGGGTCTACTCTATCCTGTATGTACCCGGGAATTAACCCCAAAAATCTACGTTGACAGTTATCCGAACTTGTCTGCCATACCAACCAACCTTTAGGGTCTAATGCACTAATAATGAAGGTGGAATTGGAAGTAAAAGACTGCAACATAGTAAGGGACAGATCTGTGTGATTCTCCCAACCAGGATAAGCTCTCAGATCCGGGATCGAGGGGGAATTTAATTTTTTAGAAATAGCCAATCCAAAACAGGTTGTCTGAAAAATTGTAGAATTTAAAAATAACATGTGGTTTGGGATGAGGCAGGCACGATGTAAAGCTTCTGTACCTTGTACTTGCCAAGATTTAGTTCCCCAAACCGATTTGAGATCAATAGTATGTTTCCAAACGTCATACCCTCCAACTGCCAATTCGTCCATGAAGGACTTAGAAATCAACAATTTAGTGTGGGTCAAACGCACCTTTGAAATAGGTTCGTCTCTAAGTTTAAAATAAAAAGATGCATTATTGGATACACTGAAATCCGAAAAATACGAAAATTTTTCGATCAATGTTTTTGAACTACCAATCTTCGGGGCTAGGCAATGTTCCCACTGTGTAAAGTTGACTAAACTACGAAATGGGTTTGCCCTATGAAGAAAATGTGTGCCATAATGTTGATAACAAAACTGTTCTGCATAGTTTTCATTATTCAAATACAAATCCTCAGCATCAAATGCGGCATAGTATTTCAAATCAGAAAACAGCGTCTCTATAGTTTTAACATCCCAATCATCAGATCGAATGTCTTGTTTCACCACATCACCCATAGAAACACGATATACAGATGGCACATTAATCACTTCCGTGGGCCCATGAATTTGAAATTTAACTGCATCCCATGCTATTCCATCACGGACAGGCCAGGCGGTGATATTTACAAAAGTCAGGTCCCTCTTCATGATGTGCGACGATGAATGTGGGGCCAAAGTTCCATTAATTAAACTAATTGTAGAACGTTCATCCAGGTAGTGTCCATTTATCAGCCTAAAAAACACTACCACAAAACCAATGGACATGAACAAAAAAATGCAAATGAGCACCAGCCAAATGTAAATCCAGGGGGGAACCAAAAATTGTCTCTTGAACCAGGCAAAAAATTTTGAAAATTTGGAAGGGGCAGTGGAAGTCAATGATTCAGTTCCAAAGGAAGAATTAGACTGGACAATGTCAGTTGATTGCAAAAGGGACAAAGGGACATCAGCAGGATAAGAATACTCAGCATCATCAGGCAAAGCACCATCCGCAGGTGAAACAGCAGAATCAGAAAGTACTTGCATTTCAATGGCAACCTCAGGCACGATGTCAGATGGTGGAACCACTACAGAACTGCGCATCATCGAAGGGCAAGAAACTGAAGGTGTCAGACTATGGAGTATCGGCCACCCTGTGTAGCTTGACATTGTCAACTGAAATGTACCTGTTGTCTCTGTGACCAGGAAGTGGAGGCAAAACAATTGTGCGGGTACCCTCAACTCCAAGCACCGGCACTGGTGCACGATAAGAGGGGCCAAACTCCTTCTTCTTCTCCACCTTCTCACGGACCAGATCACCAACTCTGGGTAGCCAGCCGACTACCGGAATCTGAAGTCCAGCTTCGGTCGCAGAGGATACGTGTTCTTTTGCTAGAGTGTCTCTTGTTTCTTGAAGATTCTGTAAGACAGTACAGTGGTCATCTAAGTCAAAAGGCGCGGCTGCCGCCGCCATGTCGAGACCCTCAAGGTCAGGAACAAACATTCGAACTCCAAAGAGCATCATGTACGGGGTCCTCCCACCCAGAGACCTTCTAGGGAGATTATTAAGTGCACAATGGACGTCATACAAATGGGCTAGCCAGTTTTTGCCAGTACCTAACACCCTGGCTGTCAATGATTGCTTTAGGTCACGGTTCATTCGTTCCACAACACTATTGCCCTCAGGCCGGTATGGAGACGAAAATTTGACTTGGACCCCCAAACTTCTCATAGCTTCTTTGTAAGCCTTAGAGGCGAACGCAGGGCCCTGATCAGAGTGAAGGGTGCCACATGCAAAACTCCCTATAAAGACACGCAATGCTTTGATGACAGTCCTGGCATCAGCACTCCTGTGTGGCCACACCCAAAGAAAACGTGTGCACGAATCTACTGCAACCAAGATATACTTGTACGCAGTGTCCGAGGAAAAAGGACCGCAGTGATCTAAATAAACACACGCTAGTGGTTGATTAGATATATGCAGCTGCGTTTGTGGTGGACGCGCCACCGTAGATGGCTTTATCTGTTGGCAAATCCCACAATTGAGGACATAAGTCCGTGTATGTTTGTACAAACCGTACCACCAATAATGCTGTTGCAACAGTGACACAGTTGCGAACACTCCGGCGTGCGCAGACGCAACACCCTCGTGTGCAGCTTGTACCAATGCGGGCCTGCAGTCCGAATTGGGAATAACCCTATCCCCAACATCATTAATCCTCACTAACGGGACGTTATCAGGACTTAAGTGATAATGGTATCGAGAAGGGAAACCTCTAGGGAAGTTCGTCCCAGTCTCTGATGCAGCAATAGCTGCCAAGATGTCATCATCGATCTTACTTTTGGATCTTGTAACTGCTGCTACTAAGTATGTTGCCACTGCTGTTTTAGCTGCCTCGTCAGCCAAACTGTTACCGACAGCATGGACGCCAACTCGTTGGTGACCAAGAGTGTGAATAACATTCACAAGGGGTCGACTGCATTTTAGTTCAGCCACCCTAGCCCAAAGCGTTTTATGCTTCACTGTGCTACCTTTTGAATCACGAAATCCATTCGCAATCCAAAACATCAGATTGTCGTTGTAAGATTGAACACAATAGTAAGAATCACTCACTATAAGAGTTGTGACTCTGTAATCAGCAAACTCCAGTGCAAGCACCAGAGCTCTAAGCTCCGCCAATTGTGCGGTACAATCACCCAAAGTCTGCGTATGCACCGCATCCTGTATGAATTCACCATTCACGAAAGTACCAACAACAATTGCGCAAGCCGCTGAATAAGCGTGCCTTGATCCAGTTGCGGGCTGCGCGGACCCATCAGTGTATATGACACAATTGAACTCCTCCAACTGGCGCAATGTAAGTGGAGCCGGATGAACTAATTCATACTCCAAACTCTCCTGAGTCTGAAGTCCTGCGTCAAAAATGTATTCGACATCAGGCGAGGCTAAGGAGGTCGCCCATTGTATCCACCTTGGATGCAAAGCTTTAGAATTCGGCACACTTGCTTTAGTGACTGCCTCTAGGGCAGGAAATGGTGTTACCACCATCATGCGCTTCCCCTGTGATAGCGCTCGTTCTTTCAGGATTGCCATCTGAACTGCTGTCAAAACTTTTTCGACAGTGGAGAAACGCATTTCAGCCGAAGTATATAAATGAGATTTGTAAGCAATGGGGACAGTGTCGCCTTCATTGTATGTTAAGTACGTGAACCCCTCCACACCCGGTACAATTCTTATGACCAGGTTTGTGTGGTTATCACGAGTTTGTAAATATTTCGCAGTAAGAAGGTCAGACTGCAAAGAGTGTAATGCAGCCGAATGTTCTGGCAGCCAGCAAGATTTGGTAAAAGTTGGTTGCACCAAGGCATATAATGTCTTGATACGCTGGGCATATTCAGGAATGTAGGTACGACCGAAATTCAGAAAACCCAGCAATGATTGTAGTTGTTTCAGTGTCGTAGGGATACGAAGGCGTGCGCATTTCTCAAGGAACTGCGGAGCCAAGCCTCGGCCCTCATTGTTGAGTTCGTACCCCAAGAATAAAACTGTGTACTCGGCAATGTAGGACTTTTTAAAGTTAAACTTGTAACCAAAGTCCGCAAACATACAAATTATGTTGTCCACGCGAGCAAGGTGTGGAAGCAACTCGTCGTCTGTTAAGTAGATGTCATCAACGTACGAGTACGCCTCCGGGTCTACCATCTCTAAGAGAGAGACCACACGGGCAGCAAATACCCCAGGACTATTTTTATAGCCCATTGGGAGTCTTTTGAACACTTTTTGTTTACCACCCGAAGTAAAAGCGGTCCACTCATAACTATGTGGGGATATGTTATGGCAATAAAAACCATTGGACAAGTCGAGTGTGGTTTTGAACCTTTTTCTCACAAGACTATCTACGAGGGCTGAACTATGGGTATTTTGCACCGCACAATTCCGGCAGTGCGAGTTTAAGTGCCGGTAATCCAAAACTAGGCGGTACGATCCGTCAGGCTTCGTTACAGTGAATAAAGGATTATTCATGGATGACACACACGTTTCAATTACTCCCTGATATTCCAATTGGTCAAGGATAGCCGCGACGTGAGACCTAGCCTCACGACGCATAGGGTAATGGGGCTGAGGCTGGGGGTCGGACCGCAATGGAAATTCGTGGAGGGTAGAACTTTTATCCCACCCCACCTGATTACGATACAACGCAGGTGCAAGCACCCGCGCCCACTCCTCGGCCAACTTCTTAGACTCCTCCTTGGGCACTACGTGTCCAAAAGAAGGAAGAATAACTTCTTCCCCCCTTGGAGCGTTTAGAACGAAAGCCGGGGGCCAATCTTTCTCCGCCAATAGTATATCATAGGTGGTCGTTAGATTATCCCAAAATACCGCGTTAATTTTTCGTTGTATGTCACCCTCAATATTGAGGACTATGTCAAATAATCTCTCAGGGGGGGCTACGCGAGTATCAGCAGTTTCTACTGTTACATAGATTTTAGTTGCTGTCGCCTCCAGAAATGGACGCAGTGCTCCCCGCACTACTGTAACCTCCGCCGCGCTGTCTAGCAGCGTCAGCGCCCATTTCATGTTCAGAAGCTGTGTCCTTACCATCTGAGGCATACTTCGCTGAGATTGCAGCAACCTTCTTTTTCTGAAACGGAGGACGTGGACGTGCAGAATCCTCCTGCTTGCCTTTTCTGTCCTCCTGTCGGGGCTGGTCTCGACCTTGAGCACCCCGGCCTCTCCCACGGTCTCCTCCACCAAAGTGTGAAGCCGCTGTTTCCTGTGAAGAACGAGGAGAGCGCTGGTCAGGAACCTGAAACCTATCAGGTGACTTAATACGAGAACGATCACGCAAATCATAAGCGCGTTCAACATATGCCTGAACTGGGGACGCTGGACGAGTCTCCTGTTTCTGTTGCTGTTTATCTTGTTTTTTAGCTCGCCAATTTTGTTTTGGAAAGTTGGGTTTATCGTCTTTTGTAGACGAACTCACTTTAGTGTGCTGTACTACATCAGGAATTTTGATGACTGGTTTCACGCCTAGGGCACTACGTCCAACCATCCTATATGCTTTCGCAATAACTTTTGCAAACTCCCTCGGCTTATCGTCATCCGAAATAAGTGCCATCATGTTTCCCACTTGAAACTGCATGGCATCTCCTTTGAGATTTCCCATAATCATGGAACATACTATATCGAAGCTGTCGATAAGCCGCATTCCCAATTCAATAGCTGCTTCCGCCCCATGGTCCTCCTGGACTTTCTTGATAACGGAAGGTAGTACCGACATAGACGTAGTGCCGAAGCACTTCGAATAGGTCGCTGCAAAGACCTTGCCCCAATTGTCACAATCGACAATGTCTGGGACCAGTTCTTTCGGCAAAGTAATAGTGAGTATCCTGTGTTTATCCACAGGACTAGTGTTAGGAAACACGGCTTCTAGTTGATCGAATTTTTCTGCAAGCCAATAAGGATACTCATCCTTATTCTGGGGGCGCTTGCCAACAACCGCGTTTACCATTACAGGACTGATCACAACCGCATGATGGTGATCAGCCCCGTGTCCCGCAACTGCAGGTGCCCCCACCTGTACAGTGCGCGACACATACTGCACTAACGCCCTATGGACCGTAATCAGGGTCGTGTGTAGTACACGTAAGCTATCCACTCCTACCGTCAGGTAGCGTGGATGAGGTGTATGTCCGGCCAGCACCGGCCAAGTAGCTCCTTCAATAGACAAAGGACCCAGTCTCGCCGGGGTGACCGTGTGGGGGAGGGCGCCATTAAACCAAATAGTGTGCTGCCAGGTTGAAATAGGAATTTCTAAAGCCATATATGGGGTATAATGTAGAGGCACCGGCGTGGCAGTGTATTTGTGGAACGTTTTATCGACATCTTCCACAGCCTCAAAGGTAACCCAAGAGTAAAACAACTCATAAGGGTAAGTGGCACTTGCACTCACGACAAACACCACTGCCATCCCGTCATCAGGCACCCCGTACGTCCTCAAATGAGCACGTAGAGACAGCCTACTATGAGCGGGAATTTCTACCGCCATTAGGACGAAAAAGAAGATACAACGAGATCTTTAGTAGCACTTGGGCTTAGATTAGTGTAACCTTTTTTATTATCAAGCTTGAAAGAACCTATAGCCTAAAACCTAGGTAGGTTAAACCGTCACTCCCGTTATCCGGAAACCAGAGTGAGGGCGTTATGGACTAATAAAAAGCACTACTAAGGCATCTCAGATATTAAGACCAAACGTTAGGTGCGCCATGTTGTAGGGATTCTGCGTATGCACAGAACTATGCGCAGGAAACCAGAACCTTAGAGAATTGTGGTGTACCAGAAACTCCCCTCAGAACTAAGAACCCCTTATCCGACTAGCTTAGTGTCACATTCGTTATCCGAGATTTAGCTCGGCGGTCCCAATGTATAGACAACCCAGAACATGCGACTTAGTTATTCTCAGGAATGGTGGGAACCCGAAATACCCGTTTGCACATATATATTAGTCCACAACAGAATAACTAAGACACAGTAAAGTTTAAAGAATTTATTCATAATCCTCGAGTCCTGTTATACAGTACTTTGGCTAACATAAGCAGACAAATGGTTAAGATCATTACCATTAGCATTGTTACAATACCATAGAAAATGAAAGGAGCGATCATATTACTAATGACAGTGGAAAACAACCACCCTCCTTTCGCTAGCAACTAATAAAATATTATTAGACTATTAGAAGGTCTCATAGGCTTGCATAGGGGACCCCATACCGTATAGATCAGCTCAGGTGTATCACATCACAGGATCAGCTCAGTGTTCTCTGCAACAGCTCTTCTATCGAATGCCCTAATAATATGCTGCGCTGTGATATTAAAGCCCACGACTTTCTGGTATTTGCAGCTGCGTGCATGTTGTGACTAAACAGTGGTACGATCACCCTGAACATAATCAGCCGGCACCGTCTAGTGTCCTAGAACAGTTCTTTACTCGATGTACAGACCAAGGGCACTAGCAACTGTTAAGGATGTATAAATAACATTCACTTGAGACAAGTCTGCATTTCTCAAATGAATAACATGTAACAACAGTGTCGGGTGCAAAGGCAGCAAAAGCAACAAGATGTTTTTCCAACAGCTAACGTGATTGAGCTAACTTAGCACTGTAAATAGGGAGTGGCCTAAAACCACGTGACAGTCTTCTTTGTTGCCCTCAGCAGGCAGTGGCAGAGGTTGAGGGAGGTCTTGAAGGCTGCCCTGTCAGAGGTTCCATCGCCTCTCCAACTGTTTGCTTTTCTTTTTACGATGAGTTTTTTGATGTACCAGCTGTTTTTTTGGAGAGGAATTTGTCTCGATGCCAATCTTGATGGGAGCAATGCTGTCTGTGCAATTGGTGATCCAGGCATTGGAGATTTTCACTCCCTGTTGGAGGTTGGTGGCAATAGTAGGGTTAAAAGTGTTGGGGGTTTACCCAGCTGGTCTCTGAGATTTTGTTCCACCTACCGTGGGGCACATTGGTCATCTTCGGGGTGGTAGTGCGGTGGGCTGGAGATTCTGAAGTGGACGATGGAGTGAACGGTCCATGTAAATTCTGTGACATTGCTGTATTTGACGCAGTTGCTGGAGGTGAAAATTGGGTCCTGCGTGTGTCTTGCTGTGTGTGTGTAGGGTCATGGATGACCTGGATCAATCTGAGGCTGCTCATACTGTTGAGGAGATGTGCAGTGTTTTTGGTGTTGGGGTTGTGAATGTGAAAATTTAGGTTGCAGAGAAAGATGTAGTCCTTGGAGTCTAAGGCTAGGGGCACAATTAAGTCTGCAATGGTATTGCAGAAGATGGAGCGCAGGCCTGTTGGTTGGTATGCGAGGGTGCCTCCGATGGTTGTCTTGTCATCCATGTGGAGCTTGTAGTTGAGATGTTTCATGGGGTTGGTGGTGGTGTCGGTGGTGAAGGCTCTTTGTGGATGATGGATGTTCCTTCTTCCAGCTTGTTGGTGGGGTCCTTGTTAGTGATTTTATATCCATCGGGATCACTGTGGCAATTTCTTAGGCAGATGTGGGGTTGAGCCAGGTCTCAGTGAGGAAAACAAAGTCAGGTGTGAGGGTGGCGATGAGGTCCCTTAATTCAGTTGAATGCTTGCATAGTGAGCATGTGTTGAGAAGGGCGAATGCAAAATGGTGTTTTTGTTGAAGTAGTGTCTGTGGTAATGTTGTCGGGGTGGTGCTGGTTGGTGGGCTGGTGTGTTTGCAGTGGCGGGTGAAGTGGCAGTGGGTGCCGGTAAAATATCCTACTGTGGAGAGTGGGTCGGTGCGGTGGCAGTGTTTGTTGCGGTGTCCGGGATCAAGTGTGTAGAGCTTATTGAATGTATACCTTTGGGGCGGGAGAGCCTGGGGTCATAGCACTGGGCACGGTCCAGGTGCGGACTGGGCAAACTGACTTGTAGCGGCACGATTGTGCTGTGCCCTGCATTAGGTAGGTCCTGAGGTGGGCGGGAAGAACGGTGAGTGATAAAACCCAGTCGGTAAAACCACAGTGGAAAACACAGGTGCTGCGGTGTCACTGGATCAGTCTGGAACAAGCAGGAACTGAAGGCCACAGGCAAGTGACAGGCTAAATGTCCAGGTGCCTACTTACCAATTTAAATATAAATTATAATTAAAATATCAAATATACACATTCCAAAATATAATATAAATCACAATAAAAATATCAGTTATTTATTACTTACTAAAGTCAAAAAGATAGCAAAATTAAATAAAAGAAAAACCTTTAATTGAAATATAAATAATTAAAATGTAACAAAATCTGATATATAAATGTATACCAGTATACTAACACAGTAATTTCATTCTCAAGACTTAATTTTAAATTCATAACAATTAATCTCTTTTAACAAAAATACATTAAAAAAAAAATACTAATGAATGAATGATGGCTTCATCTATAGAACACGGTTACTCAAGAGAGTGTCCTGGTGCTGTTTAGGTGACAGAGTGACGAGCGACAAGGACCCATGATCTCCTATCCTCACCGAAGTCTGAATATGAAAGTCTTCAGTGCTTTTTAAAATTTTGCTTCATCTGAAATGGAAATCAGATGTTCAGGCAGCTGATTCCACATACCAGCTGCTTTTACAATGAAGGAAGAGCCGCCCCTTTGTTGCCTTTTGAAATGGGGAACCATAATTAATCCGGCTTTGCTGGAATGCAGGGGTCTTCCAGGACTGTATTCCCTAATTCTTTAATTAAGGTAACTTTCCCCCTTGTTGTGGAGGGCTTGGTGCGTCAGGGTCAATTCTTTGTACATTATATGTCCTCAAACTGGCAGCCAGTGAAGTCTCTCCCGAAATAATGATACTGGTGTATATTTTGGGATTTTATACAGAAGGCGAACAGCCATATTCTGCATAAATTGTAACGGCTAGATCAGATGTTCCGGGAGGCCCAGATATAATGAATTGTCATAGTTCAGTCTTGAAAGAATCAATGCCCTGACCACTCTAACTTGGGTATCATGCAGAAGCAAGTAAAGAAACTTCTTCTGCATGAGAAAAATCCAGACTAATAACAACAAATAAATTCCAGACTAATAAAAACATATTTCAAATTTGAAATATATAGCTTTTAAAACATTATCCACTCAAATCCCCTTTAAAGCCCAACATTTCCAAAAATAAATAATGATGTTAAAAAATATACACTTTAAAAAAAAAAGCAAATATGAAAAGTAAATTAAAAAAATGAATAAATAAAAAAATTAAAGATTAACTTAGAACGCTACCCACCCAAACTCTCTATGAAATCCAATAACCTTAAAAAAAATGCCAATGGCATTTTTCTTTTTAGAAATAACTTTAAAACAAACAATTAAAGAACATTTTTAAAAGAAACAAAATAATAAAGTACATTAACTCATATTAACATAAAAATACCTAAAAAGATATTAAACACTGTGACATCTGATATATAAATGTATACCAGTATACTAACACAGTAATTTCATTCTCAAGACTTAATTTTAAATTCATCACAATTAATATCTTTTAACAAAAATACATTAAAAAAAATACTAATGAATGAATGATGGCTTCATCTATAGCACACGGTTACTCAAGAGAGTGTCCTGGTGCTGTTTAGGTGACTCAGAGCGACAAGGACCCATGATCTCCTATCCTCACCGAAGTCTGAATATGAAAGTCTTCAGTGCTTTTTAAAATTTTGCTTCATCTGAAATGGACCTCAGATATTCAGGCAACTGATTCCACATACCAGCTGCTTTTACAATGAAGGAAGAGACGCCCCTTTGTTGCCTTTTGAAATGAGGAACCATGATTAATCCGGCTTTGCTGGAATGCAGGGGTCTTCCAGGACTGTATTCCTTAATTCTTTAATTAAGGTAACTTTCCCCCTTGTTGTGGAGTGGTTGATGCATCAGACTCAATTCTTTGTACATTATATGTCCTCAAACTGGCAGCCAGTGAAGTCTCTCCCGAAATAATGATACTGGTGTATATTTTGGGATTTTATATAGAAGGCGAACAGCCATATTCTGCATAACTTGTAACCGCTAGATCAGATGTTCCGGGAGGCCCAGATATAATGAATTGGCATAGTTCAGTCTTGAAAGAATCAATGCCCTGACCACTCTAACTTGGGTATCATGCAGAAGCAAGTAAAGAAACTTCTTCGGCATGAGAAAAATCCAGACTAATAACAACAAATAAATTCCAGACAAATAAAAACATATTTCAAATTTGAAATATATAGCTTTTAAAACATTATCACTTAAATCCCCTTTAAAGCCCAACATTTCCAAAAATAAATAACGATGTTAAAAAAAATACACTTTAAAAAAAAAAGCAAATATGAAAAGTAAATAAAAAAAATAAAAAATTAAAGATTAATTTAGAACAATACCCACCCAAACTCTCTATGAAATCCAATAACCTGAAAACAATTAAAGAACATTTAAAAAAAACTAAATAGTAAAGTACATTAACTCCAATTAACATAAAAATACCTAAAAAGATATTAAACACTGTGAAATTAGAGTAACAGATATTTACAAGTTTGATATTATTGTTACAATAGAAATTATATACTTTACAACGACATTTAAATCTTTGGTATAACAATACACACAATAGTATGACTTTGATATTAAATGCTATTGCTATTCTGACATTGATATGAAATATTCACACCCTCATGCCAATTACAATGTGACTAAAATTGTCATCTCGTGTAATATCACGAAGGAAATTTTTCAGACACATTCACTTTTATTACCATATTCTATTACCTCTGTGCTTGACCCTTCTCAAGAACGTTGCAATAATCTTTCAGATTTTTTTGCTGATAAAATATCTATCTGCAATTCCTGTTCTGCTCTCAAGGAAGAATAATCATTGCGCTCTTCTCCCTATGAAGGCAATAAGCCTACAGTTATTGAGTTTGCACCTTTGTCTTCAGAGTTCATTGAGGGGTGTCTTACATCAGTTTCCTCTGGTTCCTCTTTGGATCCTTGTCCTCCTCTCATCTAGAGTTTAGGCATACTGGTGGTGACTGAGGTTCTACAGAGTATTTACAATAAATCTATTGTCAATGCATCTGTCCCTTCTCCATGGAAAAATATCCTGGTGATCCACATCTCAAAAAACCTTCAATGAATCCACTATTTTCAACAATTTTCATCCAATCTCTTTGTTCTGTTTCCTATCAAACTTCTAGACAGGTCATTATTAGGAAGATATTGCTGCCTTGAACTTAATAGCAGCTTAGATTCAACTCAATCCAGTTTGAAGCCCTCTTCTACCACTGAGATTCTGTAGTCGTACAGGAGGATGATGGTTGATCAGGGTATCCAGCATTAATAAACTCCAGGGAGAGTCAAAGGAAGGGATCTTTTAAACTGGTTTAGGCACACATCTCCCTAACAAATGCTACTAAACAAAATGTGTGCAAGATCCAGACCCTCGTCCACTATTGAAGGGGGATTATCGGACGGTGACCCCATTACCTGGGGGTACCCATCATAGGATTATGGAGCCCTCACACACCGAAGTGTCATGCTTCACCATCGGGCCTGCCCATCATCAGGCAGGCCCTGCAATGTCCGACAGGCACCCACAAGGGGCTGTTTATCAGATATCTTTTTCGTATGTGAGCCCACTGAGGTGTGCCTAATCCTATTATGAAAGGTAGTGCTGTGTGATGTGGTGCAGGGTGTGGTGAAAAAAAAAAAAGAATTAGAATAGGCTCTAACTTCCTGGACACTTTTAAACAGATTCAAAGGAGGTAGGTCTGATTAAAAACAAAGGGAAAACTAAATAAGACATAATGGGGCATATTTATGAGGAAATGGCACCGCGCAGCACTACGGAAAATTTTACAGCGCTGCGTCATTTAAAAATGCAGGTATGCGCCGTATTTACAAGAACACGGCGCACCCGTGTTTTCCCTTGTGCTGCCACTAAAAATAGCTCCCCGCGCCAACATAAGCACCCTTGCACCATAGTGCAAGGGTGCCTACATTGCAGGGATGATTGTGTATGTGCAGGAAGGGCCACCTTCCTGCACATAAACAATCATCCCTGCAACGTACTACTTGCTACTTCTGCAGCACATATAGAAGTAGCAAACCACCATTATATAATGATTGTTTTTGTGCAGGAAGGGACACCTTTCTGCACAAAAATAATCACTAATGGTGGTTTGCTCTTTTTCTGTGTGCAGAATGCAGCACACACAGAAAAAGCAAAAACAAGGAGAAATAAAAGTATTTCTCCTCGTTGCACCAATCTAAGGCCTTCTTTTGCATAGTGTTAGTTTTTGGCGGCCTCAGATTTAAGTATCCTTCTAAACCTGGGGCAGTGTCAAAAAAGCAATTGCTGTTGTGGTGGAATGCCCACAGCAACACCCATTGCACGCCCCTTTTATGCAGAACACGCCACTTTGTAAAGATGGCACAGGGCATTGCGCCACCAGAACATCAGGAAAAGTGACGTTCCTGTGGCGCAAGCCCTTGAAAATATGCCCCAATGTATCAGAAGTTTGCCATATCAAGGGACGGTTGACATGTTTCATGCCACTGTTGGTCCCTGAAGGGTTCCACGGCATTTCCTCAGGACCATAAACAAAGTACCTCAAGGCACTCTCATTCTCACCCAGATCGCCGGAGGCAATATTAATTCCAGTGATAAGTACAAAGACAGGTAATCATTACCATCCCGTTGGTGGACGGGATCCTGGTTCCTGTAAAAAGGATAAATCACAGACAACACATATGAAACGAGAGACACAGATTTCGGCCGATAGGACAATTCCCATTCCTAATTGCTAATGAGGATGCCACCATCAAACAAAGCCGCTCAAGTGGCCAGCATGTATTGTAGCGGTATTTTACTTGTGCACACCCAACAAGATGCTCTATCCCCCATTCAGCACCCAAACGAATGAGTGTAGACCATCGAAGATTGTGGTCACTAAAATGAGCATTAACATGTCGGTATCAATACAAAGTAATACAGGAAAGGTTTTCTCGGGGGGCACCCAGTAAACTGGTGCCCTGCCAGCTTCACCTGAAACTATACTTACGATGGTATCTAAGAGGTTAAAAGTAGGAGTGAGGACCGTCTGTCTTAAAACCAGACATATAATTGAGCGGTCTTGGGAAACTCATACCAGCTCCAGGGACCCAAATCCAATGATTTGACTTACTTTCAATCTAGTGAAAGTCCAGCAGTACTTCTACATTTCTGGTACTTGTGATATGGTCTCTCAGTCTCTACTGATCATTCAACGATGGGAGGATGGCATTCAAAAGAATGTTCTTTGTCATATTAAATATTGTTTGTCTAATCCTGCCCAAACAGTGTACCACACCCCTTTTTGTTCCAACATTAAAGCTCTCTCTCATTGGGTTCCACAACATTCTCCTCTGAGTCCCACCCTTTTTAATCTCTATGTTCGTCCCTTGGTGTAGCTTACTCATGTGGCTAAACGCTGTTTCATGTGCTACACCGATGACAGCCAGATTTGTAGATCATTCAAAGAACATCTTCAGTATACAGGCAGCGGCAGGGCCGGACTGGGAACTGAAAGCAGCCCTGGCAAGTTTTGCCAGACCAACCCCCGTCCGGCACGGAGTGAGCGAGCGAACCCAATCACTATTAGGGGGGTTCTCCCCCCAGAAAATTTTGGAAAAAGACAGACCAAAATAGTGAATTTTACAGCACGTTTTTCATTACATATTCAATTGTATCAACTTTCAAAGCACAGTAAATAGTAGATGACCTTAAAGAGCACCAGGTTACCCACCCAGTCATATGTACCCATAGACATTCTTTCAGAGAGCACCAATAATAGACACAAGTAGTGAATCAGAGAGAACAAAGTAAAACTGAGACCAGCCCCCACATGGTGTGTAGCGAGCAAGCGCAGTGAGCAAATACTACTAGGGGGAGTTTGGGGGGGGTTTACCCCTCACGAAAAGTTTGGAGACAGAAGGGCCAAAACAAAGCATTTTTCAACACATTTGTCATTACATATTAGATTGTATTAAGTTTTAAAGTATAGTAAATGATTACCTTATGGAGCACCAGGATAGCCAGTCATAAATCACAGACATTCCTACAGAGAACACTAAAAAATGAGCAATGAAGGCACAGATCCCAGCAAGCATGGCACTGTTGGCTGAAAAAGCCACTACTAGGTGAAGTGCACCCTCAAAACACCGTGCAAATTGACACTGCTTAGTTTGACATCATATTACCATACTAGATGGCGCCATGTCACCATTGATGAAATCCTATAGTTCTGGGCTGTTCTTTTACAAGTTAGGGTTGTTAATTCAACTGAATATCCAAACTGAAAGAGGATTACAAGCCTCAGAATGCAATAGGTTCGAGTCTCCAGCAACGATGCTCAACATCCTGTGATTCTGGGCAAATCACTTAATCTCCCCGTGCCTAACAAAAATGAATGTGTCCTCATGTAACGAAACAGGTGCTCATGTAAAGCGCTCTGATACCCGATGTCCCGGGTCTAGTTTGCGCTATAAAAAACCTCTTAAAAAAACGAAACCACACACTTATCAGGAAAGCAGCTCTGTACCCTTTGCGACTAGGAGTGAGTGGAGAGTGTAAGATACCTTTTTACATCATACAAATGTGTCCCAATCAGTGCTGCAGTTAATCCCTTTAGCGATGTTCTTACAGCCATAAAACAGCAAACCTCCAAATACATTCGCTGGAAAGTCAAATATCCTCAATGCATTGGAATGGGTCAGTCACTTCACAACATATACAAGACTTTTCAGGTGGAGGATTCTGCCCCCATTCCAGAGGAATTTCCATGGCCGGGTCTTTAAAAGGTCGCAGAGTCTGACTGGGACAGGAAATAATCCTGGGCACCAAAATAAAAGTGTCCCTCATTAGTGAATCAAAGACCTAAAACTGTGGCCCACATTTGCTATTTGAAGCAGTTTTGAACTTGTAAAGACATTTTGATCAGGTGCTCTGCAAGTTATGGGAGAATGCATGCATTTGTGCTTGCTGTTGGTAATGTTTGTGGAGGCGATATGAGGAAAATTGAAAGGAAAAACCGGGCAACCAGACCCTAAAACATAACCACAAAGAGCCAAAAAATGGCTCACACAATGACCTGTCAGCCGGCCTGCCTTCTGCTGCTTCAGATGGCCACACTGGCCAGTCCGACCGTGGAGGGTCCTGTAGATTCACCTCCTTTTGCCCTGGTCTGACGCTAATGGGAGAGGGGAGTGACCTCTGTGCATGGCATTTTTTTTATTTCCAGTTCAGTATGTGGTACACAGCCAACTCAGCGCCTTCCTTAGTAGACATACAAAGCCAGGCGCTGCTTGGCTGTGGACTAGTTCTGTGCCACTCCTGATTAGCAAACGAATTCCCACTGTGAGAAGTGGGGCTAACTCTCCCACAACAGGACACTGACACACGGGCCCCATCATTCTGCCTGTAATAGAGCATCTTCAGGGTCTGTTCCTCTGGCCTCATAAGCAGCATTCCTGATCAGGCGCCAAGAAGTACACAAACAGCACTGTGCTGTCGGCAGATCAACACACTGCCACCTTAATTTGCGTGCTGCTTACACTCTACTCAGCTAATGTTGTGATCACAAATATATAAACACTGCAGGACTGCCACACAGCCTCCCCCCCCCTGCTTTTTCGAGCGGCCATCACACCTTGACTGAGTGTTTGGTTGGTTGACAAAAGGTACGTCATTCAACGTGAGGAGGGTTATTTGGTACTCACAAGAGCCTCAGAAACTGGGGCGGACTACGTAAACTGAGCCAACCCAGCCGGCACCCCTTCCTTCATGGCACCCGTTCCACGGCGACGGCTGCCTGCCTCATGCCAGTTGCGCTGCGCCTGCGCGCACCAAATTTTTTTTTTTAATTATGACGATTGTCACGGTCCCTGACGGTGACAGTCATCATGATTACAAATTTTGATTTATTGCCTGCAGGCTGCAGCCAGCCACCGTCCACCACGGCCCGCGATGGTGCGCAGTGCAACTCAAGCCCCCACCTTGCTCAGCCCGGCCCCTGCTCACAAATCCACTGCGCAGAGCCTACCAGTACCTGTTTCCAGCCCGGCGGTCACGAGTCTCGTTGCAGCCCAGTGCCATGTTGATGATTGATTGCAAAGTGACTGACTGGACGGACACTGCAGAAATGGGGGCTAAAAAAAAGGTAAATTATGGGCCCTATGGGGTGCCTAGTTGCATCCCCAATCATGTGGGGTATGTCCCCGGGCCCCAGGCACAGGTTAAATAGTCCTTTAATGAGGTTTCAACAGTTTATCACACGTTAAATAAAACACAATACTTCAGTTGTTGGCTTCAATATTCATTTGTATTGTTTCATCACAACACAAAGTTTACTTAATCCAAATGCTTGGACTACAATTCCCAGAATGCATAACTACTGATTTGTGTATATCATCGTTAGTTCCAATGCATTTCGGCCAGCTGGCCTTCATCTGGGGACAATCTATAAATTTAAATTTAGATGGATTCAATTAATAAAGAAGAAATACCACTGATTCTAGATAAGCATATATATATCAAACTAATAAGAACAAAACTAAAGAGAAATGTCCGTGATAATCTAAGTGCCTGTGAATAAACCTAAACAAACTCTCTGTTTAGAGTGTATTCCTGATCGAGAGATTTAACATCAAGTTCACCGATACTCCGTGAGTAAACAGATGGTTGCGTTGCATGCAATGTGAGCAAGGTGCTGTCAGTTTAGAAACACACGTTGTGAAATGGACGTTCGATCGCTGGTGTTCCGTAGGTATAAAGATCGTTGCATAGTAGGGCTTGTTATGATGACTGGGAGGATTTGTTGAGTAAAAAGTCTTTATTGAAGAAGGTAGCAGTTAATAGTACAACCGGTAAGCCTCACGTCCAGGAACAACTCTGACTTCCACTTGCCTGCTCCACGTTCCATATTCTATGGAACGTGGAACCTGCACGAGGAAGCATAACAAGAAAGTACGAATCATAACATAACACATCCCCTTTTCTCAATAAACCAAAGAAAAGGACAAAGCACTATATGTGACAATAAAGTACTTAAAATGATAATGCAAAACAAACTAAGATAAGTAAAGTAAAAAAAACATAGCATACCAGAAATGAGAATAAACTAATACAACAAAGGCTATTACAGGTTGCACAAATTACAATGGAAATTTTTCCAAAATATAATCTTTTAACCAAACCGGCGGTCTTCTCTCCCGCTTGTGATGGGTGAGATCAGAAGCAGAAGTAACACCGTTAGTATGCACGTTAAGAGGACCAGAGGCCTGTAACGAGGTGCTAGAAACATCATTTTGTTCACATGTGGACACATTTGCATCAGTAAGTACATTAAAGTTTACATTTACGTTGTCATCAACACTGACCTTTCCAAGCAATCCTCTAGATCGAATAGAGGAGGAACATCACTTGTGCAAGTAGAAGGTGCAGGACATTTAGAAACTCTCTTGAGATTCCACACCTTACCATCTGACAGACGAACAGAATTATTCAAAAGTTCAATTACCTGTAAAGGTTCATAAAACTTGCTAATCTCTTTTGCAACTTTGCCAGGCTTTTTAACTCTCACCCACTGCCCAATTATTATATCAGATTGTCTAGTATTGTGTTTAGAATCATACCAATCCTTCCTTTTAGATTGAAGAGTAACAGCTTTCTCTCTGACAGCCTCTTCAGACCAATGCACTATGTTGTGTTTGAATAACCGACCAGGTGTAAATTTTGTAGTGGGATTCCTGCCACGCATTAAAACAAAGGGTGGATACCCAGTGGCTTCACAAATTGACACCCTATAAGCCCAAACCATTTTCAGAACCTGTGTCTCCCAATCTCCTTGCTTAGCAGCCATTTGAATTGTGTTTTTGATAACTCTGTTGAAACGCTCAACCATTCCATTACTGTTCGGGTTGTAAAGTGCTGTAGTTTTGTGTTTTATGCATAGTTTATCAAAGTATTCTTTGGCTCTGTTTGATGTAAATTGAACACGGTTATCACTAAGCAGAACAGAAGGAATACCTTCAGATTGAAATGACTTGTCGAGAAATTTAAGGACCGACTCAGTGTCAGCTCTAGAAACTACTTTAACTATGGGCCATCTAGAAAACAAATCCATTAACACCAGGATGAATTTTTGTTCATTGCCAACAGGGCCCATAATGTCTATCACAGTATGTTCCCAAGGAGAGCTAGGTCTTGACATCTCACCTAAAGGGGGATTACACATAACCAGAGATTTATCAGCTACTTTGCATATATCACACTTGCGAACAAATAGCTCAGTTTCTGCGTCCATGTTAGGCCACCAAAATGATTGACGGTTTGTTTAGTACGAACAATGCCAAAGTGACCTTCATGACACAGAGCTATAATAGATGGACGTAAACTTTTGGGTGGAATGACTCTTTCCCCTCTCCATATATTGTCCCCCCGGATACTCAACTCAAATCTAACTTCCCAATAGGGTTTTAAAGGATGATTATTTCCCAATTTCCTGAGCCAAGATTGAGTGAGATGAGTTTTGACATCGCACAAATCATTATCTTTTACATATTCCTCATCCCATTTTGTTTTAGAAATACCATTATTGCCATAATCGTGAACAAATGCAACCTGATAAGAGTTCCAGGTTTCATCTTCACACTCATCAAGTTGTTTGGGCATTCTAGATAAAAAATCAGCCATGTAATTTTTCTTCCTTGGAATGTGTTCTATTTTATAACAATAGTCCTGTAGCCTGATTGCTAACCTGGCAACTCTAGCTGACGTATTTATGGTGGTTCTGTAGTAAGTACTTTAAGAAGGGGTTTATGATCACTGCGCAACGTGAAATGTTTTCCCCACACAAAAACTCTGAAATGATCAACAGCCCAAACACACGCTAACGTTTCTTTTTCAATAACTGAGTATTTTTCCTCTGTAGGTGACAAAGATCTAGAGGCATATGCTATTATATGTTCATCGTCCTTATCATCAGTTTGTGAAAAAACGGCCCCTAACCCTTTAATGCTAGCATCAGTAGTTATTATGCTGTTGGCATCAGGGTTGAAACTTTTCAACGAAGCAACATTAGAAATGCAATCTTTTATGTCCTCAAAATCCTGTTGACATTCCACAGACCAATCAAATTTGTTTCTGTCCTTCAATAATTGTCTGATATTGAAAGTTCTAGCAGAGAAATTTTGGATATACTTAGACCAAAACTCAGCAAGACCAATGAAGGATCTTACATCATCCTTGCAATTTGGAGCTGGGGCTGATTTAATAGAATCAACAAGATTGGGTTTGGGTCTAATACCCTTGTTGTCAATTATGTGACCTAAATAGGAAACATTATCACTAGCAAATGTGCATTTGGAGTATTCTACGGTCAAACCTTTAGCGTCCAAAATAGACAACACTTCTTGTAAAGTTTTATCATGGTCAGCTTTATCTTTTCTAAATATTAGGATGTCGTCCTGAAAAAATTTGGTGTTTTTACTGGTGGAAAATAAATGGTGCATTAAGCGCTAAAAAACAGCAGCAGCGGACGCTAAACCGAAAGGCATCCTTTTAAATTGGAAACACCCTTGCGGAGTGACAAACGTGGTAAGCTTTTTGCTATCTTTGTGAAGTGGAATCTGATGGTACGCAGCAGATTCCACAGTCTTCGGTAAATAAAAAAAAAATTCGCTCAATAATGATGAAAATAGTAAATCCTCGGTGGTTTCCGTTCTTTAAATATCCCATTCTCGTCGCCAATTTTGTTATGATGACTAGGAGGATTTGTTGAGTAAAAAGTCTTTATTGAAGAAGGTAGCAGTTAGTAGTACAACCGGTCAGCCTCACGTCCAGGAACAACTCTGACTTCCACTTGCCTGCTACACGTTCCATATTCTATGGTACGTTGAACCTGCACGAGGAAGCATAACAAGAACGTACGAATCATAACATAACAGGGCTCCACTGGTACAGAGTTTACCGATTCACAAGTGACGTGAGTTTAAAACCACGTGAAATGAGAGTGCTTTCACTGTGTTTTACCGCTAATGATGTGGTCTAGTGGGGCTCTATGATGCTGCAGAGTTTAATGTTTTACGAAAGAGGCTGCAGTTTAAAAATGCGTGAAATTAAAGCGCATTCGGTGTATATTAGTATCTCGTTCGTGGCATGGCTGGTACTCATGCATTATATAGCGTACTAACTTTAAACAGGGTGACGGTGCCTACCATGCCTCTCTCGTCTCTCTGGGATGCGTCATCGACCTCGCCTCTGTCACCAGTCACGCGCAATAAAGCCCCAATGCGCATGTTCACCGCCCGACACCAGCCCACCCTAAGGGTGCAGAGTAGACCGTGTAGACGCGGCGGCAGTGAAGTTTGCGCGCGGCACCTCGACTCCTGATTATTAAATGATTAAAGCCACCGGGTCACGGACATGGACGGTGCAGCACCAGTCTCCCTGAAAGCATTATTATGCAGATAGTTTTCCCCGCACGGAGCAGAGCGGTCAAGTGGAGTAGTTGCAGCGGAGGACAGACAAAACCAGCCCCTGGCAAAAAAACGGCCCCCACCCCAAAAACCGGCCCCCACCCCATCCAGCCTACCGGGGGATTGCCCGGTGCCCGCTACGGCCAGTCCGGCCCTGGGTAGCGGCTTTCATACCTTCATGCTACAAGCAGCTGACTGGATGAAGTAAAACTTGTAAAAGCTCAACAATGAAAAGACTGAGATCCCTGGGGCATATTTACGATTCATGCAACACAGCGCTGCGAGTGAAGTTGCTGCACTGTGTGAAACAGAGAACAGAACTGTGCCATATTTTCAAAGAATTGGTGCAGTTCCGCATTCTGTTAGTGCTGGTGCACATGTGGCTGCCTATTGTCAATGCAGGCACCCTTGGGGCATGGCGCAAGGGTGCTTCTGTTGTGGTCATGATAGTTTTGTGCACAAAAAATATTGGTTGAACCTATTTCCTCTTTGTATGTGTGCTGCAGAATGCGGGGTCACTTAAGTCACCCGAGTTTCCTTTTCTCGGTCAGGGGCGAGGACTACCAGGGGGTTATCCATGAGAGAGAGAGAAACAGAACGTAATGGGACCCCCACATCCAGGAATAAAAATGTGGTGGTGGTGCACAATGGCAACCAACGTCGTCGAGAGTTTCCAGGAGCACTGAGCAGCAATGCCACACCGGCCGCTGCCTCACGAAGATTGCTTCTCTCATAGAAGCTTTTGGCGGGTTTCTGAGGTCATTCCTGAGTGTGCAGAGCAACCGCTAGTACAACTTGCGGCGGTAAGCGCTCCGTCAAGCTTCTTGCTCGCTGCAGTCTCCTCCTCCTCCTCCTATGCGTGCATGCATCTGCTGCATCTCCAATCCTCCCCCACGTTTGCAAGTGATGCAGTTTCCATATTCCTGGTGGCAATGACAAAAGGGCCACCGTTTATTTATTTATTTATTTATATTACTACAGGCACAGGGAGCTAAATTAATGTAGTGAGGATCAGATCATTTTTTTTGAATAGGGAAATGCAGTGTTCAAACCTAAGATCGTTGGTTTTGAAGTCTGAAACTTATTTAATTTCCTGTGTATGTTTTAGTTTTCTTTCATTAGCTAAAGCAAAATAGAATACAGTGGACGAGAAACAATGACAGAAGTAAGCTGACCCATTGCCCCAGACTTGGAGTGAAGCAAAATGTGAATAACAATTAAATAGACCAATGACTGAAGAGGGCTGACTAAAAGCCGCTCTATATAGGTATAAATGTATCTAGTTATTAGGTCTCGCCTGAGCCAGCGTATCCTCATTTCCACTCCATTACTCCGTTAAATGTTCACCTATACTCAAACAACGGTTGAATTTTTTTATATCCCCAAACTTGTCTAAATCTCCTCTTAGGTTTGACCAAATGGCTGTGCATTTGAAAATTGCAGATGTCGAGTACTAACTGTGCCTACAATTTGACCTCCCCCTTTGCCTCAGTCCGATCACTTTCACTTTAGCGGCTTGGCTTTTTTTTTTATTACAGCACTCAGCCTCTTTCCCTTGTTTTATTAATCTTCGTGAAAAATAATGTTTCTCCGCCACTGACCCGTACGTCAGCTCTGCCGCGCTTCAACTCCCTCCCCTCCCTCACCACAGAGCGCATCTTTTATTTAACTTTTGGCCCGGCCGCGCTTCTACTCCCGCCACCTCCCTCACCACAGTGCGCGTATTTTATTTACGTTTCAGCCCATGCCACAGTGAAATTACTTCAATGCCATTTTCGAGTAGCCTTTTAAACAAGCATTGGCATAGCCAATAGGTCTCGCTTTTGGGACCTTATAAGTATTTCGTTATGCAGCACAATATCCTTGGTGCAACAACATCTACTGTTGCATGGTTAAACACTTATAAGGTCCCAAATGCGAAACCTATTGGCTTTGCCAATGCTTGTGTTGCTGGGTCTCCCGTCCTAACCCAGAGAACCCTCGTCATGCTTGTATCGTCAATTGTAAGCTTAATCCTCCACCCTGCCCACCTCACTACCAGTATTCACCCACAGTTCACAGCAGTGCTTCTTAACCTATTGTCTGTGAATCCCCACTTGTTCATTATTGGAAGTCCGGGAATCCAGCCACAGCAGTTTCTACGATTTGATCCTCAAATAAATTAAACTATAAAAACAAGTCTCCATCAAGCAAATACACAAGCTATTAACTGCTTTCTATAATTCACACTAAAAATGACACAAATCGAAATTGTATTTATTAAGTTGGTTGTAGCCAGTGCCCTAGGTTCCTAGAATTTTATTTTGTAATTTTTTGTTTACTCCTGGTGCATTCTCACTTTTTATTTTTGTATACTCGTGCTTCAATTTAGGCCACCAATCCTCCATACTTCTTACTATGTCGTTCTCCCAGAAACCAAGCACACTATGACAACTTAATTTTTAACCTCCGATTTCACTTTCCTTCATATTTGGAGGGCTTCTTAACGTTTTTAATTTGTCTTTTTTATGTGTTTATTATTTATTAATCTGCTAATCTTATATAATTGTCTAAACATTCACAGAGCCCCAGGGATGAAGTCTAGGACCTGTGGGGTCCACGCATCATGGGTTAAGAACCACGGGTCAGCAGGGGAGCCTTATAACCTCACTGTGGCCACTTTTACTGGAATTGTGGCTAAATTGCACACAGTTGTACATCTGAATTGAAAGTTCCAGTTTACGCCTCTCGTAATGTCTCATCCTGGCATGTTACATGTTCTTTTTTTTAAATTATTTTTATTATCACTTTGCTGTCCAAATTGGGTGCACATACAAATCCATTAATCCAACTTTTATGGGCTGTGTAAATATTTACAGGAATAAATGCTTGAATTTGATCAGCCTCTCACTCTCTACAAGGTACCTGCTATATGCAAATCAGTCTTGGTCTTGCTCCAATAAGAACAGTCCAGCCTGAACTGCCAGGTAATGTCCCCTCTAGACAGTAGAGACTGGCAACCAGAGACAGGTTTCTGGAGTGGGCCTCACCTGGGAATTTGGGAGGTTCTAGCCCCATGATGAGCAGAGTACGTACCAATTTGCATAAGGTAGGGCTGAATCAATAGAAGCAGAATGGCCGAAAAATGATGTCCAGAGTGGTTGCCAGTGGTTAGAATATTTGCAAGCATTCCCCTCGACACCTTTTTGTGTGTTTAATGTAAAACAACCATAACTTTTCCCTGATATATTGGTTCCTTTTACTCAGATTTTTACTTTATTATCCCACCTAGAATAATGATATTCATATACCACCACATCTTTCCTATCATCTTGATTGCCGTGGGAAGTAGCTTTGTTTTATTGCCTCATGTATGGTGGTTTACCATTCCATCCAAATTAAATACACTTTCTTGTATTCCCATATAACATAGTTTATTTGTAAAGCACCAACTCTGACCAAAAAACAGTTTAAAAGCAACGATCAAAAGTGTGTTTTGAGATCCGGCTGTCAGTCCGGTTTGTTGTATTTGGTGTAGTATATTGCTCTTCAGCTTACTATGAGGTATTGTGTGGACCGTAGTTTAGAAAAGCACCAAAAGCTACTCTGTGAAGATCTCAAGACTCTACACCAGATTGTGTAAGGGGCAGGGGGATGCACATTATGTTTGAAGAAAGGAGCAAAGACCATTTTTTTAATGGTCTTGGTTGACAGCTTAGCTGTCACCAGACAGTTATGTGAGTACCACTAGAGAGTGGCTTTGGCTCTGTCCATGTGTTGTGTGCAGGTATATATGTGTACGCTTTTCCTCCTTCTCCCACTCATTCAATAGCTGGTCAGGAAATTCAGACACGCAGCTCTCAAAATGATCCCCATATTTCCAACATGGGCACAACAGCCATGGTACACTACATTACTAGCACTGTCCCTAGTACATCACAAACAACTTCCCAACGTTCCAGATCTTCTCACTCAGCACCAAGGGCAGAGTCGGGCACCAAATGCACAACAACTCAACCTTGCAATCTGGATCCTGAGGTTGTAGAGTTTGGGTACTTGCAATTACCACCAGAATGTATGGACATTCCAAAAGAAGCCAGGAGACCAACCACAAGGGCGTGTTATGCAGCAAAATGGAAACACTTTTTTGTACACTGATCTGGACGCAATATAGACCCATGCACTCCATTTGAACAGCAACTGGTATGTTACTTGTTATATCTACAGAAATCACATTAAGCATATACTTCCATAAGACTGCATTTAGCAGCAATTGCTGCATATCTTCTGAACAGAACACACACATTGTTTTTTCTCATACCAGCAATGAAAGCTTTCATGGAGGGATTTGAGTAATTTCAACACAGACATCTCCTCTACCATCATGGAATTTAACATTGTGTTAACAAGATTGATGCCCACACCTTTTGAGCCTATGCATAAATGCAAGTTGCACTGTCTAACATGGAAAGTGGCTTTCCTCATCACAGTTACATCCTTAAGGAGAGTTAATGAAATACATGCCCTAACTATTGAGAAACGTTATGTCCAGGTTTTCCAAGACAAAATTTGATTGCACATCAACCCAAAGTTTCTGCCAAAAGAAATCCCACCTTTTCACTTGAATCAGACACTAGATCTACCTGTTTTCTTCTCAAAGCCAAAGACCATTCAAAAAGGGGACCACACACACTTGATGATAAAAGGGCCCTCATGTGCTATGTGGAAGGAACCAAAACCTTTCGAAAACATGATCGTTGCTTTATCAAACCCAAGGAGTGGTAATACCATATCAAAGGCAGGAATCGCGAGATGGATTCTTAAATGCCTTCAAATTTGGTACATAAAAAGCGAAAAGAGTACTACCCTCCACCTCTATGGGCTCACTCCACAAGGAACAAGCATTTGCAATGCAATAGGTCTCGCATTTGCGAGAGTTGGAGCTATTGGCATTGTAAATGACAATGCCTTTTATTTATGCGTTTCAGAACCTGCAAGCTGTGCGTAAACAAGCACTTTGTACAACAAATGAATAAAAGGCATTGTCATTTACAATGCCAATAGCTGCTATTGTCATTGTGAATGACAATACCTTTTATTCATTTGTTTTGAAAACCTGCAAGCGGTGCATAAACACGCACTTTGTAGGTATAGTCCTTGCTTACGAGAAGCAAGGCTGGCAGTAAAAGAGACTGCCAGCCTTGCTTCTCATAAGCAAGGAGTATAAGTACAAAGTGTTTGTTTACGCACAGCTTGCAGGTTTTGAAACGCATAAATAAAAGGCATTGTCATTTACAATGCCAATAGCTCAAACTCTCGCAAATGCGAGACCTATTGCATTGCAAATGCTTGTTTTTATAGATTTCATCAATACATGATACTAAGTGAAGCAGTCTCTAGTCTAGTCCTAAAAACGAGATGTTTACTTTCAGTGTTGGTATTAGGGATATTTCACACACTGAACAACTTGCCAGCAAAGAAACCCCAGACTTTTGCCCTGGTTAGACTGAGAGATTGCTTTGCATTTTGTTCCAAGACTGAACACAGACAGACATGTTTTTTCAAAATGCAACACTGAATAATTCTCAATGCATATGATAGTATATGCTACTGTCTAATGGGTTACCAGAGTCATGAACTTGTGCAGATGCTGAACATTAATGCAACTGTGAAGATGTGGAGCATAATGTTGATAAACAGATGATTGAACTTGTGCTTCTCCTCTTCTCACCTCAGTAGAAATGGATTGAAATCAATCTTCCATTGAGCTGCCGGACTACCTCGGAAAACGAGTGACCTTTAGTCTCAGTCCCAACATCGGGTGACTCTAATCACCACTACTGTGCTCCGTCCCCATTGTCCAGCTACTTTCCCAGCTCTCTAACACACATTTTTTAAACATTTTATCAGGATCCCTCGATGACCTGCTTGCCTCTTTAAACATGTTCCTCCCAATTCCCTCAGTCTCCTCAGCAGTTTCTCCATCCTTGACTTCTTCCTAAACTGAACACATCCAGGGGATTTGCAAGGCAACAGAGACTCTGGACTATATAGTAAGTTGGAAAGTTCTGATTATCATTCAGTACTTCAGTTTTATGGTCCGAGTAGGCCAAGTAGGTGCCATACAGTACTACTGCTGAGTACATGGAGACAGAGCGGCAGGCATACACGTGGAGAGGAGACTGGTGCGCGTATTATAAGGCTAAAGGGGCATATGGGGACGATGGGGCTGGGTATCATGGAGATGGGAGACAGGAGGTATTGGATTCAGGGAGACAAGTAGACGTGTGCAGATGCTCACTAGGATTTTGATGACCCTGGCTTGCTACAAATAATTAATGGATTCACTGCCAGTGCAGAACCTGGGGGTGGATGAAGGTGAACCCTTGTTGTTTGAGGGCAGAGGGGGGGTAACATAGAAGTAGGTCATTAAGTTGCCTCCAATGATAAAGCTGTCAACTGCATCCTTCATCTAGATCCGCTCCTTCTTGTCCTGAAACCACTACTTGATTTTGCTCATCGCGTGCATAGTTTATTTGTCTTCCTGGGAACTTCTACCCAAAAGGCATACTTGGTTGCCTCTCACAAAGGTCTGAAGCCAGAGTGGGTAACAGATTCACCGCTGACATATGTGGTGATTTGCTGGACATGACTTTGCGAATAATTCAAGCTTCCATTCTCAAGAAGTCGGTAAATTGTCTAACACTACTTTGGGTCACAATAAACTCAATTATTTAGAGTGCTTAGACATGGCAGAAGTACGAGATGAAGCAATATAGTGAAAACAATTATTGGTTATGGACTCTGGCTCCGGGCTGTTAATATGTTGAAAGTGATTAGGTCATGTGTGCCAAATCTTCCCAATGAAACTTTTGGGAATTAGATTCTGAGCTGGAATTGCTACAGATAATATTCGCTTGGACTTTTATGACTTCTGCATTGGTCTCAGGTGCCTGCAACCATAATGCCAATACCAGCCTAAAAAATGTTTGCTTGTATATTTTGCAGATGAATATTTATGTAATTTACTTTTCTACATTTTGGGGTGATACATAAGGCAATTGACGACAGAATTATTATATTACAAGAAAATCGGAGTAAAAACATTCGCACCAAAATATCGTAGCGGAAGACATATAGTGTTAGGTATAGGTTTACTATTCTTAACTCCACATGTATGACCTTGACGAGATATATATAGTCAAGGTCATACACGTGGAGTTAACTATATGAAACAAATGCATACCTATAGAGTGACCTTGTTGATATTCTGTTAGCCGATGTTTTTACTACAATATTTTTGTAGCACGAGATTTCAAACTCGGTATTCCAGTACGTTCTGTTACGGAATAAACATCTGTTATTCAGCGCCAAGATGCCCTTCTGGGTGAATATGCACTTTACAAATACACATATTGTATGTTATGTAATATTGAGTTTTAATTATTGTGCTACCAAAATATCATTGCACAAATATCAACAGAGTAAGTAAAGATTTAATATTCTTCACTCCACATCTACGCATCTTGAAGATATATATTGTCAATGTATATATATGTAGAGTTAATTGTAGTAAATCTATACTTACCTATATATACTTACTTCTTGATATTTTGGTCATCAGTATTTATGCTGTGGTATTTTGGTAGCTGGATAACTAAAACTCGTTATTCTGGTATCATACCCCGGGGTGGGGAGTTACCTGCATACTTTTTGATATCTGAATATGTCTGCATCTATGTTAAGTTTAGCCTGGATGCTTGTAGGTCACTTTGTGGTAGAGATTACACCCAGGTGTAGGCGTAAACCTCTGCCATGGATAAGTTCAACTTCTACTTTTTTAAATATTTTTTTTTAACTCTGGCAGACTGTGTCTTGAGTTCAGGAGGGAGGCTGCAGGGCACGAACAGCTGGTAAACAGCCCAATCCAAAATGCTTTAAATTTAAGAAGTATTAAAACACAGCTTACAAAGCTTAGTTTATCTCTTGTTAGCATAAATACAACCATAAACACAACCATGTTGTGTGTTCTTGTGTAATTTAAGAAACGCTCATAGCATTCTTGTAAAATTACAGCTTCTGGTAGAAAGAGATAATGATAACTGTGCCTCTCTGCTGACCTCCAGATCAGTACTTTTAGAGTCAAACCATCAGATTTAATCAGAGATTTATATGGATTTATCATGTAATATGTACATTACTCGTTCCGTTTCCCTAAGGGTGGCCGCATCATATTCAGCTTTAAATCTGAATGAGTGGAAAAGGATGACGAGTGTTATTATAGAGCATTACTCCTCTGCTGATAACGCAGTTTTGTTTACTCCCCATTTTCCTGAAGGATCCTTTGTAGGTCTCACCCACCAGACAGCTGTCTTTTTGCCAAATACATCTTCTGGACTATTCCAACAGTATAAAGTGGGTTTAGAGCCTGACCGTTGCTTACCGCTGCTGTGCGTTGTCACCCTCACTTGATTGCGTCTTAGTCAAT
Source organism: Triturus cristatus (assembly GCF_964204655.1). Lineage (NCBI taxonomy): Eukaryota > Metazoa > Chordata > Amphibia > Caudata > Salamandridae > Triturus > Triturus cristatus. Next base: position 432,202,571 of record NC_140593.1, read on the forward strand.
GGCTTGCCTCTCTCTTCTTTGTTCATCCCTCCCAGAGCATAGCCGCTTTAGCATCATTTGGATTGGGCGGCTTGTAGTCTTCCACTGCTAGAACTTTGTTCTTTTCCTTTCAAAACTTATACATACGTGCCAACAATGTGAGGACAGGGATGTGGGAGATTTAAAATAAAAAATCGGGAGAATGAAAATTTCCCATTGACTTCTATGGTAGAAAATGCAATTTCAAGAGGGAGACAGCTAAAATAAAGCCATTTTGGGCTTGAAAAATCAGTGGTCTCCCGCCTGAGTCGGGTCTATTGGCAAGTATGCTTATGCTGCCTCCCCCAACACCCACCTCTGCACGTTGTGTTGCTCCAACATACTCCCCCCCCCCAGGCTTGTCCATTGCTTTCCCCACACCTCCCTGCCATTTCGTTTCTATTATTTTTTTGGCCTCCTCAGGCCCAGCCTCAAGCGATTCCGTTGTTCCTTTGCCCTGCTCCTACCCTCAATTTCATCCCCCACCGACTCCCCCACCACCTCCTTAGTATCTCTCCAAATCTCCTGCGGTCCTTTACATATTTATTTTTAGTTTATTTATTTTTGACGGCTATGCAGCTGCCATTTGCTGCTAGGACGCTCCACAGTTCAAAAAAAGCTTACACGCCACTATTTTTAAAATTTACCTATCCAAATGGTATCTGCCATCTCAAACCAGTAAATAAACACAAAAATAATTAGAGCCCACGCCATTCTGAAGGCTTGCATGATTGGTGTTGCATGGTTGCGAAAACGTCCACATGGCATGGAAAATGGTGGCCTGGAGCCTATTTGAGAAGGGATGGGAGAAAATGCAACAAAGAGTTTGCATTGAGTAAAAAACACTTATCATGACTTGGAGATCCAGGAAAAGGCTTGAGCCATGATAATGATCAGGTTTCTTACTTCAGCTGATGATGCTGGAAGAAGGCCAAGGCCCTGTAGCCAGACAGTTGGAAGGTATAGCTTGTCCACTCTCCACACGTTAGGCTCTCTGTTTTGGAAGTGTTCGGGTACAGCTGGTTACATGGAATCCACTTGCCATCAGCTCTGAGGCAGTGGTATAGGTGTGAAGAGTCAGTCTCTTAGGCTTCCAGCTGTATGTGTGAGAGTGTGTTTACTGACAATCAGCATCAATTTATATCACTTTGGTGCTGGAGTCTTTATTTGAGGTCTGGGATGTCTACCTAATGTGCTGTGCCAGTGCTTCAATGTATCATTATTTGAGGTGAAGGGTGTGCTTCTTGGGCGGAAATGCTTGGCCAACCGGATGGTATGTGTGCTGTGCTGTGCGTGTTAGGCTACCGCTAGGCAGCCTAATGTGTGCTACTTAGAAAGTGTGAGGACTGCATTGACATCACTATATCATCTTGATGGTTTTGGTAGTCTTTTGTGCATGTGAGGGTGTTGGTAACTGCTTTACAACACATTATAGAATACGCATGTTTTGGACCAGTTATAATAGGTGACACATCATAAAACATCATAAATCCTGACAAGCTGGATCATTAAGTTGAATGTTTGCCACTGAGATCTGCTGTGACTTACAGATAACAAGTTTGAATCCTGTTAAGGACAAAATGGTCTTCTATGTTTGCCAAGTCAGTCAATTGAGTACAGTTCAATTGGGTAAAAGGAACACCTTTTAGTTACAACGGTTGAAAACACAACACTGCAGTATGAATATCAAAACAAGGCAGAATTGTCAGTACAAGCATAGTCATTGTCAACCATTAAAATATATGCTATATTAAGTTGTGTTACATTGTAATAGAGGTTTTACTACTTCGTGGCTTTAGCTCGCCAGTGGGTCACCAGATGTATGACATGAATATAGTGCGGATGGACGGGCTTTGGACTCTAGTGTCCAATCCAACAAGTGAATCATAAAAATATGAATGGCTGAACTACACTGCCATGCTGTGCGCCTTGCATTCTTGCTCGTGCTTGAAGCCCTTCTTCAGTGTCTATTAAAAAGGAGAGACGGCCAGCAGGTGGAGGTGGTGTTAATTTTGAATAACACCAAGAAGTCTGTCCATCTGAATAAGTACAAAAATCTTTACTTAGTATCTCACACTAACAAAAATCACAATCACATTATAATATTGTTTTGTTTTGAATTGGTGCAACAAGTGTTGCGATGCCCACAAATATCCTCAAACTCGATGTGCCGTTGAGCGCTTAAAAAATGCTTATTCTTGCTACTTCCACTCGTCCCCAGATATGTATCTACCTTACCTCCCATCAAGAAGACTTCCTTATGATGTACCAAAGGTCCATACATATGTTCCTTCCTTAATCTGTCCATGACTCCTCACACAATCTTAAACAAATAGTCTCTCTCTACACATTTCTTGCCAACCCAATCCTGACTTATCTCCCAAAAGCCTTCATGTGCTAATTTGCAATTCAAATACATGTCCCTGCTGGCAAAATTTCCCACATCGTGAGCAGAAAACTACTTAGAAGTGTGAATTCCTTCAGAATGGCCCTTAGATTCCAAGCCCATCTAACTAGGGGGTTCCCCTAACCACCTCTTGCCCCCAGCTACCTACTTTACGTGAATAAGGTACATAAGACATAGCATGATTAGATACTATGGGCTGGACATAGAGGGGGAGACAGATGAAGCCCACCCAAGGCCGGAATAACCAAAAGAAAGATGAGATGAAATACCCCACCCCCGCCAAACACCACAAGATGCCACCTACCACTAGACAAGGCTCAGTAATGGCTACGCCAGAAATAATCTGTATGTATACCACTGTCAAGAGATCGATTTTGAAATTGTCATGTTTCACGATGTACTTCGTCATATGCAAACAAATGTACCCATGCTGGGTTTTTTTCTTGAAATTTATACCAATAAAAACATCCCCCAAAAAAGAGATATAGCAAGATTGCTTTTTGGACTAGTAGGCAAGAGATATGTCTGACTGAGGTTCTAAAAACAAAAGTAAATACGAAAAACAACTAAGCCAATCTCGAGGAGGGCTCGTGGAAATGATTTCCAATTGCAGAGCAGTTTCACTCACTTGGTGACTCATACTAGAGCTAGAAAAGAGTTTCTGTCACATGGATACATTCTATGCCCTTTTGTCACATTCTTGTAAGTATGAACTTCCACAGATGAAGAGCAGATTACTTTTACTGAATTACTCTTCGACTGATCCGGAGCTCCCCCCCCCCCCCCCCCCCCAGCGCCTTGAGACCCTCACGGGTGAGTAGCACGCTTTATAAACCCCTGATTGATTCTTAGATTGGTGGATAATTGGGGTTGGCACTTCCTTGCTATGCTTCACCCAGCACATGGGCTAACTCATGAAGTTTGCACATTAGGCCAGTTCTGTTGACAGTATCATTTCTTTCAAAAACAGCTGCACATCGTTTGCTTTTGTGCACCTTGCAAATGTACCCTTGACACAGTCCTTGGTGTTTGAAAAGTTTAGAACTGAAATGAGCCTATGATTTCAGTTCTGATGTCTACACAGGGCCTGCCCATCTGAATTTTACCACAAATGCCTGCTGAACTCCCTTTTGACTTTGTGGCCACTTTGCACAGGATCACAATACAGCCATTGATGTATTTCATACCTCAGACCAACAAGCATCGGCCAAGTCAATAGGTCTCACCTATGTGAGAGTTATTGGCTATGCCACTGTCTTTTTGCTATGTTTTAGAGCAGCATGGCTAAAAGATATAACAAAGAAGTGCTATAAATGTTTATTTTAAAAGCGATATGACACAGAAAAAAAGTGCTATCTTTTGGTCAGCACTGGCCGCATCATAGCCTTTTAGTTTCTTATGATGGGTGGATGGTGAGAGGGAAGAGGCAACATGGACAACAGAAGGGTAGGAATGGTAGGGAAGAGGCAACACAGACCAAAGAGGGTGAGGGTGGGAGGGAGGAAGCAACATGGATGACAAGAGTGCGGGGTCGGAGGGGAAGGAACACAGACAGCGGGAGGTACAGAGGTGGGAGGGAAGAAGCAACACAAATGGGGTTGGGGTGGGAGGGTTGAAGCAGCACAAACCCATATGACAGGAAGAAGAAAACAAAAAAAAGAAGCAAAACGAAGGGAAGAAGTAAAAGAAAAATTTTGCCTCAATCACAGTTAGCAGAGGAAGGATCATAATTAAAATGAAACAATCTGTACTTGGTCCATGCTCCGAGGAAAAAAGAGGAAGTGAAGCTGGCAGGCGCTGCTCTATTAGGAGGCATAAAATAAGAGTGACAATGAAACCAATGAATGGTAAGCGGTGGGACGGCTCTAAGTCTATTGCTGAAGACAATATCTCTCTTAATCGAGAGCGCCTGCAGTGCATGCACTGTTGCAGGCGAGACCTAAAAACTGGACATTCTTTTCTGTTGGGATGGAAAGGTACAACATGTGCTAGACCCTGGTCAATCCTACTAAGTCCCTCATTACAAGTTCAGGCACATTTCTGTCCCCTGTGCAAGTAGGAGTTTGCACACACACAGATGGAAATTACTGCATGTGTGATAAATATAAACCCTCGCAGTTTTCCCATGATTAATTCTGGCGGCTGCAAATTATGAGGGAAAAAGTTAAAAAGTGTACACCTCAGTGTGTCAAATAGTGATTCTGAAAGTTATGTCTCATTTCCAAGTTTAAAACTCAGAATAGTAGGCGTTTACTACACAAGTTATAGATCTTTTTAAGTTTCAAATAGTTTTATTGAAAAGAAATCAAGGTGAACATACAAAGTATACACTGTAGAACGTACTACCTCACATTTCAATTGTGTTATTTACAAGCAAAGAAATGGATGGATAATACAGAAGTGAAACATAATAGAAAACAATATACACTAAATAAAACAGATATACACTGTAACTTATGGAACTACTAGGGAAGTCAGGGTGGGTTGGGAACCTCCTCTTGAAATGGATTAGGCAAAGAACACCTCCTGGCACTGTCATCAATAAATGTCGTAACAGGTGACCACAAATCAATACGCTTTGTAGCCATTTGGGGTGGGTATACAAAGGCAGTATCCAGCCTATGATTATGATAGACTGTGTACCACCAAGCTCTATATGAAATCTTCGAGAAGTCTTTCCACTTAACAGTGATTTGTTCAAAAGCAATTGCTAATAATAAATCGATAATCTTGACATTAAGTGAAACCCCATCCCAGATAGAAGAGATACTACCCAAAAAAATATGAATAACAGAAAAAGGATATGCAGTTTTATATATCAAGTTAATTTGTGACCATACATGCTTCCAAAAAGTTTGCACCTGTGGACACATGAATAACATATGAAACAGGTCAGCATTGGGCGAGAGGCATGATCAACATGTGTCCGGGGTGGCTGGGAAGTGTTTACATAAAATGACTGGCGTGAATAAAAGTCTGTTATAAACAAAGAATAGTGTTTGTGTGGTATTTGCTGCTCTAGAGGCTTTACGGATTTTAGACCAGATTGCCTTCCAAAATGAGAGTGACCAGCATGCCGCGAAGTCTTTTTCCCATGCCTCTTCAGTTTTTATTTTGTGTCTATCAAAGTTAATGCCTTGTAAGTATTTGTAAATAGTAGAGGCTTTGGGGTTGGTCATTAAAAGGGCATGAAGTCGTAAAAAGGGCCCTGAGTTATTAGAGGAAATGGACATGTCAGGGATACGGGAATATACTTCTAATACAGCTTGCTTAAGTATATTATACTTATGTAAAAAGGAAGTCGGTAAGTTGAATATCTGCTTAAGTGTAACAAAAGGGATGAATTCTGAATTTAAGAATAATTGATGAATCCATAGCAAACCCCTATCTCTCCAAGTCCTCCAATAAAAGGGTCTATTATGAATTAATAAGTCTTTATTATGCCAGATTGGGGAATTCAAAAAGGAATCCTTAGAATTGAGAGTAGTTTGAAATGGTATATCAAGTAATTTGGAAGTATATTTTAATACAGGAGTGGAAATGGACTGTGGTTTACGTGAAAAAGAAAGATATTCACAAAATGAGTAAGGAGACATAAACAGGCGCTCAATTGAAGTCCCGAGAGGGCAATCACCTGCAGAGTCAAGCAACCACAAAGAGGCCTGACGCAGTAGGAAAGCTTTATGATAAGCCTGGAAGTCTGGAAAGTTAACACCCCCCTCTGTTTTAGGATGGATTAGTTTTGATAGAGACATTCGAGATTTCTTATTATTCCATAAGAAAGAGGATAAAATTGAATACAATTTGGAAGTAATGAGTATTGGGATATTCGAAATAGTGTATAATACTATGGGCGATAACATAATCTTTATGGTATCTAAACGACCCCACCAAGACAGATAAAGGAGATGCCATTTAGAAGTCAATTCTGTGATCTTTTGAAGGCATTTATTCATGCACAAAGTTACTGTTTCTGAGACTGAGGGTGTAAAATGTAAACCTAAGTATTTAATATGATTTGGACTCCATTTAAATTGAGAGTTTTAAAAATGTGAACTAAAAGTATGTTTTGTTAGAGGTAATATTTCGCACTTATCATTATTTAATTTGTATCCAGAAATAAGTGAGTACGAATTCACCTCCTTTAAAAAAGCTGGAACTGATTCTTCTGGCTTAGACAGAAAGAGGAGAATGTCATCAGCATAAGCTGCGAGTTTGACATGAACATTGAGTGTTTGGAACCCATAAATATTCGGGTTTTGACGTAATTTGGATAAAAAAGGCTCTAGAGCCAGATTAAAAAGGAAAGGAGAAAGAGAACAACCCTGGCGCACTCCTCTGCTCAAGTAAAAAAATGAGGATATTAAGCCATTAGCACATATTGCTGCGCGGGGATTAGAGTATAAAAGGGATAATAAATTTATAAAATTAGGGCCAAAACCAAACCATTTAAGGGTATAAAATAAATACTTCCACTCAACTCTTATCAAAAGCCTTTTCGGCGTCCAATGCAATTGCCGCCAAAGGATGGTCGAGATGCGAAGATTTAGATAAGATATCGAAAAAGAGGCGAGTGTTGTCTGTGATAACTCGTCCTTTAATAAAACCGGATTGTTCCTTACCTAGTAATTTTGGGAGGTAAGAGTCAAGACGAATAGCTAAAGCTTTAGAGAAAATTTTATAGTCAATATTGACCAGCAAAATAGGTCTATAGTTTTTACAGTATTTAGAGTCTTTCCCTTCTTTAGGAATCAAACAAATGTGAACTTCGGAAAACGATCCAGAAGAGTTTTTTGAAGTACAAAAGAATTGTTTAAGTGAATAAAGTTTAGGTATTAAAAGTGTAGAAAAATGAGCATAAAATTCAACAGTAAATCCATCCGGACCGGGAGCTTTATCCTTTTTAAGATTCTGAAGGGCTTTTAGAAGTTCATGTTGGGAAAGGTCTACTTCTAAGGGGGAGAGATCCAAAGAAGTTTGTTGAGGCTTTTGAATATTAGAGAAAAATTGTGATAGTAAAAGTTCTGTAGGTTGGGTTTCGGATGAGTATAAGGATTTATAAAAGAGAGAAAATTCATGCAAAATTTCAGCGTCTTTAAATTTTAAAACTGATTGCTCATCAAAGATAGATTCAATGTTTAATCTGTTTTGGCGATTTTTTAAGTAATTGGCTAGGATTTTCCCTGCCTTGTTTTTGCCTTCATAAAATTTTGCACTGGATTTTAATAAGTAAAGTGAAGCATCTTCAGTTGATTTTTTGATAAACTCGAACTTGGCATTAATAAGAGTCCGTAAGCATTCTTCTGAATGTGATGTGTAGTATGAATGTTCTAACGCCTTAATGTCTTGAAGAAGATCGTTAGTAAATTTACGCGAACCTCTACGCTTCGCCGCCACAAAATTTAAAATGAAATCTCTTGCTGATGCCTTAAAGGCATCCCATATGAATGCAGGAGTTAAGGAGTCTGTTGTATTCCTTCCAAAGTAGTCTGTAGTGAACGAGGCGAAAGCTGTCGTGAATTTGGAATCTAAAAGGAGTGCGTTATTAAAACGCCATCTTCTAGGGGTATTAATCTTGGGGAGTATGTCAAAGCTAATAGAAACCGGTGGATGATCCGATAAGAGAATGGGGCCAAGATCTGCATGGATGAGGGATTGTGAGATGTTATGAGAAACAAAAATGTAGTCAATTCTTGATTGGGTGTGATGGGTTGAGGAGTAAAAGAAGTACTCTCTAGTAGTTGGGTTACAAAGGCGCCAAGCGTCAAGCAATTTGTGTTGATGAATAGTATGAGTGAAAGGCTTATGTAATTTGTTTGGCACGAAAGATACTTTTGAGCATCTATCTAAAAAGGGGTCAAACACCTGGTTACAATCTCCAGCCAAAATAAAATTATCATCAATACATTGAGAGATATGCTTTGCCAAAGCAGGCCAGAAGGAAGTATTCCCACCTGTAGGAGCATATACATTAAGAAGAGAAACTGGAACACCTTTTAGTGAAAGTTTTACAATGAGCCATCTCCCTTCATCATCTGATTCTTGTGATAGCAATGTAACTGGTAAAGATTTACGGCAAAGTATCACCACCCCATTTCGCTTACCATCACCCGGGGAAAAATAGGCCTCACCCACCCAACACCTTTTCAATTTTACAGATTCAATATCAGTAAGGTGGGTTTCCTGCGAGAAAACAATATCAACGTTCAACTTAGCCAAGTGTGATAAAACCCTTTGTCTCTTGATAGGAGAATTTAAACCCCTAATGTTCCATGAAACTAACTTAAGGGACATGGGGTATTAAAGTAGAGTGATAAAAACAACAAAATAAAAAAAATAAAGAGAAACATTGATCCAATTCAATAATGCAGAAGTCCAATACAGTGCAAAAACAATGCATAATATTAAGAAAAAGAGAAAAGAGAGTAAAATAAGTTAAGGACAATGAGAAATATAAAGAACATGAAGCCAAGAGAGGGAGAGGTGAAAAAATCAGAACTGGGAGGATCCAACCTTGAAACAGCAAAGTCCAATTCAGAGCCAAAACAACGATAAGTATTATAAGAGAGAGAGGAGAGAGGAAGAAGATAGAAAGGTTCACAGCGTTGAGAAGTATAGGCAAAAAATAAACAAATAATGAAATGAAGAAAGACAATAGTCATACAAGAAAAGACATTTGGAAAGAATAGATGGTAAAAGAGCGAGGTAGGAAAACAGTGCATTACATAAAACAGAGGAGAAATAGAAAAAAAGGGGAGAACGCTGGAAATGATGGAAACAAATGATAAGAACAAGAAAAGAAAAAAAGACAAAACGAAAGACATACCTACACGAAGGGAACAGGGAATGGAGGGGTAGGTGGAAGCACAAAAAGCAGATGGGGCGTGCAGCGAGAACTAGATCGGACCGGGGAGGGAACACGCCAAAATACAAATGTGACTGTGGAAACAAAAGAAAAATGAGATGATCAGATTAACTGTGGTATAAATTATAAACAAAGTCGGATATGAGATTGTGTCTCGTAATAATAATGTCTTATAATCAAAAGAAGGGAGCTAGAAGGAGCAGTCATCCATTCTTCTTCCTAATTGTATATCACAAATCAAAGGGAATGGATCACTTGTAACTGGAAATAGGGGTCCTTTAGATCGTTATCTGAACCGCTAATACCTAAATAGGTATTATGAGAACCCTCAATCACGTATTTTTGGTGGTATTGGCGGTTTATCTTGGTTCTCCGCCTTATGAATACGTGTCAGCATTATCATTGGGTCTCTTGTGTGTAATGCTTCCTCCACCTGGAGGGAACCGCTAATTCGCAGTAGTGATCGGAGATATTGGTGCAAAAAAGGTGCAAAACAAAGTGATAAGTTGACGTTAAAAATGTCTTACCGACACTGCCCTTAAAAAACAAAATGTATTCTGTCAGGTGTGTTGGTAGACTCTTAAAAGTTAAAAATAGTGGTGCAGTAGGTCAGATTATGTAACCACAGCACATTTCGGTGTCCAAATCAAAAATGGTCGACATGTTTCTGCCCCTCTAGTGCCCCAGGAGGGGGTCGTTGGGCATTCTTCAGGACCTTGTGAATGTGAGAACCGGTAGTATCCAGTTCAAAAAAGGAAGTTTATGGTTGTCTCCATAAACAAATGATCTATCAGTATCTTAAGGTTATTAATTTCCTACAGAAAAGAAGAACAAATAAAATAAAAGAGAAAAAACAATGAAATGCGCACCAATCTAGGTGTTTGTAAAGCAGATACCTTTGTAAAAATGGCAATTCTTTAAAATACTGTACTGTAAAGCAATGTCAAGAATGGCAAATCTTCACTGTATTCAGAGAGAGCGATCACGGAAGTTAGTGTCTGTTACTGTATAATTTAAGCACAGAGAACTGGGTGCGAGGGAAGATAGTGTTTGGGATGCAGTTCTCGCTATCACAATTGAAGTTATTGCGGTGGAGTGGTCTTGAACTGCTCGAGTGAAATATTGGGCATCAGAATAACACGTCACATCGTAGTTTTCTAGTAGAAACTATTAATCATATAAGCGGTATGCTTACAAACTTAAAATATCCCTTAGTACTTGGAGAAAGAAAAAGAAACAGAGTGAGTTACCTTTAGGCGCATCCGTGTTGCGGCTGCTGCCTTGCCACCGTAAGCGCGTAGCCTGTAATGAAAAGAAACGGGATAGGGCAGGGATGGGTAGGGGTTGGGAGGTTGGAAATACCGTGTAATAGTTGAAGGCTGCAGGGCTGGTTGCCGTTGAAAGGATTCTTCTTTCGTACCTCCTTTGTGGGCTATGAACAACTTGTGCTGACGCTGGCTTGCAGGGCTCGTACTGAACGAGATCCCGTGTTCTTGCCGCTTTGTACTCTCGTGATGAAAATCGAGGAGGGACTATGCAAGTCATTGTTTGTGTGAATCGAGGAAGGACTCACTGTGTGTGTGACGTGTTTTGCGCAATAAAGTTAGGCTCTTATTTGAAAAAATGAATAAAAATATATAAAAAAGAGCTTGGTTTAAATATGTGGCTGGAAGATGTTTTGTGTGTAATGGTAATGTATTTGCACACTTCATTTCCTGACGACGAAGCGTTTGAAAATTCCATCGGATAGGTATAGTTGTCTTGTTGCGTTAAAAAGGGGGGGGAAGCAAGTTAAGGTCAATGCTTGTTTTCGTCGTATAAATCAGAATATTGTCCATCGCATCGTAGGTACAAGGTGAAGGTATGTCAGACTTAGTTCAGAAAGGACTCCTCAAGTTGCGGGTGTAGAAGGTCAAGATCTGTCAGAAAAGTTATTTGAAACTCAACCAGGGTATGTTATCGTTCAATCCTTTAGTGTCTGTACATAGACGGTGTACCCATCTCTGTTCTCTTTCAAATAGGATTTTTTCAGCATTGGTCTTTGATCCTAGTAGTGTTTCAATTACAATCCATTTCAAATCATCCACTGAGTGTTTTTGTTCAATGTAATGTCGGCTCATCTTTGTGGTTTCCCGTTTACATTTTACATTACTCCTATGCGCGCAAATTCTTACTTTGATTTTCCTGCATGACATTCCGATGTATCTAAGGTTGCAAGGACACGTGATCATGTAGATGACGAAGGATGTATTACAGTTTGTGTGTTGTCTTATGGTCCACTTGAGGTTTGGCGTTAGTTGGACAGTCTTGGTTGATGTAGTTAGGTGACATACTGAGCACTGTCCACAAGGGTAATGACCTGTGACTGGTTGTAAGTCCCACAGGGTGTTGATCGTTTTTGGGGGGGGAAAGGGTGGTCGTGTATGTACCAAGATATCTTTTATGTTCCTTGTCCTTCTGTTGGCAAACCTGGGTTTGTGCCATTTTAAAGTACCTGAGGTCAAGATACGCCAATTTTTGTTGATTATTTTCTTTACAGCATTGCTCGCTGTACTGTAGGTTGTCACACATGTAGGTGTATCATCTGTAGGATCACTCTGCATTGTTTCCAGTAGACAATCCCTTGGCTGATTTCTCGCCCTTTTTATGCATTTAGATATTATTTTGGTTGGATAGTCTCGTTTCAGAAGCTTTTGGCTGAGGTCATTTGCTTGCTTTTTGTATTCCGTTAAATCACTGCAGTTACGCTTCAGCCTTAAGAACTGGCTGTATGGTAGGTTTTCTTTTAACGGACGAGGATGGAAACTGTTAAATGATAATAGACTGTTTCTGGCAGTCGGTTTGAAGAAAGTTCGTATCTTGATAGTGTCTTCTTCAATGTAAATAGTGAGATCTAAAAAATCCAGCTGTGTGTCATTAGATGTATAGGTGAATCTCAAACATTCATCTTGTTCATTCATCCATTGGTGAAACTTCCTCAGGCTTTTTTGATCACCTTCCCAAATCACTATGATGTCGTCAATGTATCGTTTCCAAAAACGGATGTTAGTTTGATATGGATTCCTTGCATTTTGTATATAGATTTTTTCAAAGGTGCTTACGTAGATTCCCGCTACGCTCGGCGCAAATGTGCTCCCCATAGATGTTCCGTGTCGCTGATGGTATAGTTTCCCTTCGTACTCGAAGTAGTTCTCGGTGAGCGCCAGGGTGCAGCATTGTAAGACGAAATGTCGTGGGGTCTGATATGTCCAATTTTGATCAAAAAGTATTGTCTCAAGGGTTTCGAGAGTTTTCTGCTGAGGCAGGCTGGTGTACAAACTCTCTACATCAAAACCTGCCAGGAGCATTGTGTTTGAAGTGAAATTTTCATTTTTCAGAAGATTCAATAGATCACGAGTATCCTTCAGGTAAATTGGTGTCTGTTGAACCAAAGGCTTTAAGAAATGGTCCGCAAATTGTGAAAGAGGCTCTAGGACAGATCCAATGCCTGACACAATTGGGCGGCCTGGGGGTGGTCTCCTCTCTTTGTGTATTTTAGGGAGAGAATAGAAGTATGGTATTCTTGGGGATGTAGTCTTCAGGAAATCTGCTTCGTTCTGTGATATCCACCTGTTGGTTTCGGCTTCTTCTACCATGATCTTGATTGTTTGTTGGAGTCTTGCAGTGGGATCTGTTGTAATAATAGTGTAGAATTTCTCGTCGGATAGTAGGTTCAGGCATTGTTGATTGTAGCCTTCCTTACTTATTAAGAGGATTCCTCCTCCCTTGTCTGCTGGTTTTATTATCATGTCTTTGGCATTTTTCAAGGTTTCCAGAGCTTGTTTTTCAGCTCTTGTAAAATTCATAAATGGTTTTCTTGTTGATTCTGTCAGTTCACCGATTTCCTTTATTATGGCTTGTTCAAATGTCTGGAGCTCAATGGGAACTTGATGATTTAGTGGGCAGAAGGTGGATTTGAGGCGTAATGATGTGTCACCTTCTTTTTTCTCAGTATCTTTATTCGAGAAGAAGGCTTTGAGTTTTAACTTTCTACAAAATTCGGCGACTTCACATTTTGTCTTGAAGACATCTAGGTTCGGGGTTGGTACATACCCGAGTCCTTTATTAAGCACTTTTTCTTGTGCCTCCGTCAGGATCGTATCCGTTAAATTGATTACGAGCGAGTCGTGCTCGTTCCTGGTTTCTCCTTGGACATGTTGGACATGGTCCTGGTTTGGACTTGTCTTTCTTGGTCTGTCCACATCACTCCTTTTCTTCGTCCTCTCTGGTTCATCTGGCCACGTCCTAAAAAAGACGGTTGTTGCCTGTATGGTCCTAGATAGTGTCCCATTGGTGGAGGCCCTGAAGTAAACGGATTCATCCAACCTTGAAAGTTCGGTGTGTATGGTTGGAAGGGGAGTGGTTGTTGGTTGCCGTATTGGGGAGTGCGCCAGAAATTTGGTCTCCGCTGTTGTTGGCGTCTGTAGGTGCCTCGGTTCCTTCTTGGTTGCCTTGTCTCTACATTGTTCCAGTCTGAACTGTCAGTTGATGTTCCACTTGTATCGGTATCAGACTGATAATCTGGTATTTCATAATCTTCTTTGCTATATGGGTGCATTTTCTCCATGGAGAAACGTTTGAGATCTTTTCCCAGTTTCTGTATTTTGTTGTTAGTTATGTACTCCTTGGTCTCATTCATGTCTTTATTGATTTCCTCAAGTCTTTTTTTATAGATTGATAATTGAACCATGTTCTTAATTTTGGTTTCATATAGTTGAATTTTGATAGTTAGAGCTTCTGTCAGTCTTGTGGCTGTTTTTATTATTAACACAAGGTAGTCTCTTGTGCACTTCCACGAAATCGCAGACCAATCTTTACGGAATGCTAGATCTTTTAGAAAAATTTGTGGTGCATTGTGTACCCAAAGGCCCTTAGGGGCTGCATTAGCTCGCAAATATTCAGTCATTATGACGCCGTGGATAGCAGTCCTTACTTGCTCCTTTTTCAGCTCAGAGAGTTCTTCCCAGTCTGTATTTTGTTCCAATGTTTGTGTGAGGTCGCTGTTCTGAAGTAGTGATGGTAAGGAAAGAATTGCATTTATTCCATCTGCTGAGTAACTCAAACCCAGGTTTTCAGCCATGGTTGATTGAGTAGATTCGAGGTTTGTATCTAGAAAAGTTATATTAGTAAGCAAAGTTCTTGGTTCCTTTGCAGAGGAAAAAGCTCACTTAATATTCCCAGATGGGGAGAGAAGTAGTAAGTGATGCTCCCACAGCTGTGCGCTGCTTAATATCTTATAATCAAAAGAAGGGAGCTAGAAGGAGCAGTCATCCATTCTTCTTCCTAATTGTATATCACGAATCAAAGGGAATGGATCACTTGTAACTGGAAATAGGGGTCCTTTAGATCGTTATCTGAACCGCTAATACCTAAATAGGTATTATGAGAACCCTCAATCACGTATTTTTGGTGGTATTGGCGGTTTATCTTGGTTCTCCGCCTTATGAATACGTGTCAGAATTATCATTGGGTCTCTTGTGTGTAATGCTTCCTCCACCTGGAGGGAACCGCTAATTCGCAGTAGTGATCAGAGATATTGGTGCAAAAAAGGTGCAAAACAAAGTGATAAGTTGACGTTAAAAATGTCTTACCGACACTGCCCTTAAAAAACAAAATTTATTCTGTCAGGTGTGTTGGTAGTCTCTTAAAAGTTAAAAATAGTGGTGCAGTAGGTCAGATTATGTAACCACAGCACATTTCGGTGTCCAAATCAAAAATGGTCGACATGTTTCTGCCCCTCTAGTGCCCCAGGAGGGGGTCGTTGGGCATTCTTCAGGACCTTGTGAATGTGAGAACCGGTAGTATCCAGTTCAAAAAAGGAAGTTTATGGTTGTCTCCATAAACAAATGATCTATCAGTATCTTAAGGTTATTAATTTCCTACAGAAAAGAAGAACAAATAAAATAAAAGAGACAAAACAATGAAATGCGCACCAATCTAGGTGTTTGTAAAGCAGATACCTTTGTAAAAATGGCAATTCTTTAAAATACTGTACTGTAAAGCAATGTCAAGAATGGCAAATCTTCACTGTATTCAGAGAGAGCGATCACGGAAGTTAGTGTCTGTTACTGTATAATTTAAGCACAGAGAACTGGGTGCGAGGGAAGATAGTGTTTGGGATGCAGTTCTCGCTATCACAATTGAAGTTATTGCGGTGGAGTGGTCTTGAACTGCTCGAGTGAAATATTGGGCATCAGAATAACACGTCACATCGTAGTTTTCTAGTAGAAACTATTAATCATATAAGCGGTATGCTTACAAACTTAAAATATCCCTTAGTACTTGGAGAAAGAAAAAGAAACAGAGTGAGTTACCTTTAGGCGCATCCGTGTTGCGGCTGCTGCCTTGCCACCGTAAGCGCGTAGCCTGTAATGAAAAGAAACGGGATAGGGCAGGGATGGGTAGGGGTTGGGAGGTTGGAAATACCGTGTAATAGTTGAAGGCTGCAGGGCTGGTTGCCGTTGAAAGGATTCTTCTTCTTTCTTACCTCCTTTGCGGGCTATGCACAACTTGTGCTGACGCTGGCTTGCAGGGCTCGTACTGAACGAGATCCCGTGTTCTTGCCGCTTTGTACTCTCGTGATGAAAATCGAGGAGGGACTATGCAAGTCATTGTTTGTGTGAATCGAGGAAGGACTCACTGTGTGTGTGACGTGTTTTGCGCAATAAAGTTAGGCTCTTATTTGAAAAAATGAATAAAAATATATAAAAAAGAGCTTGGTTTAAATATGTGGCTGGAAGATGGTTTGTGTGTAATGGTAATGTATTTGCACACTTCATTTCCTGACGACGAAGCGTTTGAAAATTCCATCGGATAGGTATAGTTGTCTCGTTGCATTAAAAAGGGGGGGGAAGCAAGTTAAGGTCAATGCTTGTTTTCGTCGTATAAATCAGAATATTGTCCATCGCATCGTAGGTACAAGGTGAAGGTATGTCAGACTTAGTTCAGAAAGGACTCCTCAAGTTGCGGGTGTAGAAGGTCAAGATCTGTCAGAAAAGTTATTTGAAACTCAACCAGGGTATGTTATCGTTCAATCCTTTAGTGTCTGTACATAGACGGTGTACCCATCTCTGTTCTCTTTCAAATAGGATTTTTTCAGCATTGGTCTTTGATCCTAGTAGTGTTTCAATTACAATCCATTTCAAATCATCCACTGAGTGTTTTTGTTCAATGTAATGTCGGCTCATCTTTGTGGTTTCCCGTTTACATTTTACATTACTCCTATGCTCGCAAATTCTTACTTTGATTTTCCTGCATGACATTCCGATGTATCTAAGGTTGCAAGGACACGTGATCATGTAGATGACGAAGGATGTATTACAGTTTGTGTGTTGTCTTATGGTCCACTTGAGGTTTGGCGTTAGTTGGACAGTCTTGGTTGATGTAGTTAGGTGACATACTGAGCACTGTCCACAAGGGTAATGACCTGTGACTGGTTGTAAGTCCCACAGGGTGTTGATCGTTTTTGGGGGGGGAAAGGGTGGTCGTGTATGTACCAAGATATCTTTTATGTTCCTTGTCCTTCTGTTGGCAAACCTGGGTTTGTGCCATTTTAAAGTACCTGAGGTCAAGATACGCCAATTTTTGTTGATTATTTTCTTTACAGCATTGCTCGCTGTACTGTAGGTTGTCACACATGTAGGTGTATCATCTGTAGGATCTCTCTGCATTGTTTCCAGTAGACAATCCCTTGGCTGATTTCTCGCCCTTTTTTTGCATTTAGATATTATTTTGGTTGGATAGTCTCGTTTCAGAAGCTTTTGGCTGAGGTCATTTGCTTGCTTTTTGTATTCCGTTAAATCACTGCAGTTACGCTTCAGCCTTAAGAACTGGCTGTATGGTAGGTTTTCTTTTAACGGACGAGGATGGAAACTGTTAAATGATAATAGACTGTTTCTGGCAGTCGGTTTGAAGAAAGTTCGTGTCTTGATAGTGTCTTCTTCAATGTAAATAGTGAGATCTAAAAAATCCAGCTGTGTGTCATTAGATGTATAGGTGAATCTCAAACATTCATCTTGTTCATTCATCCATTGGTGAAACTTCCTCAGGCTTTTTTGATCACCTTCCCAAATCACTATGATGTCGTCAATGTATCGTTTCCAAAAACGGATGTTAGTTTGATATGGATTCCTTGCATTTTGTATATAGATTTTTTCAAAGGTGCTTACGTAGATTCCCGCTACGCTCGGCGCAAATGTGCTCCCCATAGATGTTCCGTGTCGCTGATGGTATAGTTTCCCTTCGTACTCAAAGTAGTTCTCGGTGAGCGCCAGGGTGCAGCATTGTAAGACGAAATGTCGTGGGGTCTGATATGTCCAATTTTGATCAAAAAGTATTGTCTCGAGGGTATCGAGAGTTTTCTGCTGAGGCAGGCTGGTGTACAAACTCTCTACATCAAAACCTGCCAGGAGCATTGTGTTTGAAGTGAAATTTTCATTTTTCAGAAGATTCAATAGATCACGAGTATCCTTCAGGTAAGTTGGTGTCTGTTGAACCAAAGGCTTTAAGAAATGGTCCGCAAATTGTGAAAGAGGCTCTAGGACAGATCCAATGCCTGACACAATTGGGCGGCCTGGGGGTGGTCTCCTCTCTTTGTGTATTTTAGGGAGAGAATAGAAGTATGGTATTCTTGGGGATGTAGTCTTCAGGAAATCTGCTTCGTTCTGTGATATCCACCTGTTGGTTTCGGCTTCTTCTACCATGATCTTGATTGTTTGTTGGAGTCTTGCAGTGGGATCTGTTGTAATAATAGTGTAGAATTTCTCGTCGGATAGTAGGTTCAGGCATTGTTGATTGTAGCCTTCCTTACTTATTAAGACGATTCCTCCTCCCTTGTCTGCTGGTTTTATTATCATGTCTTTGGCATTTTTCAAGGTTTCCAGAGCTTGTTTTTCAGCTCTTGTTAAATTCATAAATGGTTTTCTTGTTGATTCTGTCAGTTCACCGATTTCCTTCATTATGGCTTGTTCAAATGTCTGGAGCTCAATGGGAACTTGATGATTTAGTGGGCAGAAGGTGGATTTGAGGCGTAATGATGTGTCACCTTCTTTTTTCTCAGTATCTTTATTCGAGAAGAAGGCTTTGAGTTTTAACTTTCTACAAAATTCGGCGACTTCACATTTTGTCTTGAAGACATCTAGGTTCGGGGTTGGTACATACCCGAGTCCTTTATTAAGCACTTTTTCTTGTGCCTCCGTCAGGATCGTATCCGTTAAATTGATTACGAGCGAGTCGTGCTCGTTCCTGGTTTCTCCTTGGACATGTTGGACATGGTCCTGGTTTGGACTTGTCTTTCTTGGTCTGTCCACGTCACTCCATTTCTTCGTCCTCTCTGGTTCATCTGGCCACGTCCTAAAAAAGACGGTTGTTGCATGTATGGTCCTAGATAGTGTCCCATTGGTGGAGGCCCTGAAGTAAACGGATTCATCCAACCTTGAAAGTTCGGTGTGTATGGTTGGAAGGGGAGTGGTTGTTGGTTGCCGTATTGGGGAGTACGCCAGAAATTTGGTCTCGTAATAATACTGAACAACGCCTAAAATAATACTATAACATAAGAACCAACAGAGAAACAAAAACAGCATAAGTCCTGCAATAAATAGGAAAAGGATATATCAACAAATTAAAGTGGCGGCTCAAGTGAGTTAAGTAACATGTGAAGAGGATGGTCTTGAAGAATCCATAAGATCTGTCATGTGTGTATTAAGAAAGCTTTGTAGCCGCACAGGATCATCATGAGAAGTATTTTTGTTGTTGTAGGTGACTTTAAACAAGCAAGGGTGAAAGAGACCGTATCTGGCACCCATGGAGCGGAGAGCTGGTCTCATGTCCAGGAAGGCTTTGCGTCTTGATGCAGTGGCTTTTGAGTAATCCTGCGCAAAAAATAATGTAGCACCAGACCAAGAGACTTTTTGGATAGCTCTGGCAGCTGCCAAAACCTTTAACAAGTCAGTATACTCCAAAAAGTACACGATGACCCCTCTTGGCCTCTGTGAAGGTGAATTCATTTTAGCAATGTGACCTAGTCTATGAGCGTGTTGTATGTTTAATACAGTTCCTTCTGGCAAATGGAGAACCTTAGGAAGAAAATATTTAAAGAAGGCACTGGGATCTGTACCTTCAAGACCTTCTGCCAAATTATAAATGCGTAAGTTATTTCTCCTATTTCGATTTTCAAGATCCTCAACCTGCTTTTGTAGGGATGAGATTTGAGAGTGTAAGGAGGTAACGCACTTGGTGGTATCCTGAAAAGACGTTACAGTATGCTCCACTGTTGTGAGCCTGGCGTCCAGCTGCGACCAATTGTCTGAAAGGATCTGCAATTTGGTGTTTGTTTCCTCAACAAAAGGTCTGAGAGCTCTTATCTCCTGAAGTATTAACTCCATCAAGACAGGAGAGGCCAGTTTGGGTGGTGAAGGAGGGTCTTTTTTTAAACGCTTCGCATTGGCCTTTCCTGTTGCTATTTGCGAGGGCTCCATAACTGCGTTGCACTGGTCTATATCAAGGACCCCTGACGTCTCCAACTTAGAGAGTTCAGAAAATATAGTTGAGTTTTTAATGAAAATACGCTTTGGTTTCGGAGCAGTGAGAGGGGTACCCTTTAATATGCCCATCAAATTGTGTTGTAAAAAGACCAGAAGGCCAATATAAACAATAAAAATGCCTTGTGGAGAGGAGAGATCTGGCAGAAAAAATATACAGCTGAGCAGGACCACAAAAACCGAGCACACACTGAAGATGTGATAGGAGCCTTTAAATAACCAGAATCTATTTTGACACCATGACAAAATGAACAGGTAAATCACTTGAAGAAATCGAATGAAGTGTTCAAATAAATAAAATGTCACAGAGGCGAGGAGCATTTCATGTAGATCCTCCTAAAGTATTATCAACATATTCAGTGCACCACTTGGCAACGATGAGGACTAACCTAAAAAAATAAAAAAAATGGAATGAGAGCGGAAGCACAAAATGGTGGTTGTAGCTACATCCCTTCATACTCCAACAAGGTAAAGTGAAACTGGGCTGTCATGTCACTATGGACCCCTGCTGGTGGAGGAAAAAGCATTTCCCAAACAAAAAGGGGTCGAAAATGAATGCTGAGGAAAAATAATAATCACCTCCTTTGATATTGAAGAGACATTCGCGCCGCGATAATAAAACAAAATGGCGCCCGTCACACACGCGACTCCACAGATGCGCGTTCTTCCGTCTGAAAGGGGATGAAATTCACCGGAGCACCATGAGGAGGGGCCGCATCGTTACGAGCACCCCTTCGCCCGCAGGAATTCTGGCAGAGCAGCGCAAACGGCTCACTCTGGACGCGATTCACCCGCGTCGGACCAGGAGCTCTACACCGGCGCCTCCATGACTGCCGGGCTCCAAGCCACGCCCCCACAAGTTATAGATCTCATCCTGTGGTAAGCTATTTAATAGTCGCAAATACACCCACCCTATTCCACTCACCTTGCAATGAAGGCTTAGCACTGTATAACATAATTAGTTAATATTAACACAGATATATCTGGCACACAGAAATAATTCATGTTGTGATGCATGCCATATAAAAAGTTTCTGTAGACTGATTCCTCACGGAGGACATTGTGTTTTTTTAAACACATGCACTGCTAGCCAGGGCCATTCAAAATATATATACCGGGGGTGTTTCAATATGATCTGTTAACAGTTTCTCCATTTCCCTACAGAATATTCACTTGTTGTTTCAAGATGTAAATGTATTCTTCATGTTGGGCATGTGATATTTTATACCCATATAACACTGCACTTGTTAAGATGAACATGAACTAGACAGTCACAACAAATTACCCAAAGGGAAACAAGAGACACTGAGCTGCTAGAAATTGATTTCATTTCATGAATTGATGTTTTTCATTGTTTAAGAGCTGATTCACAAAATGTAGTTTCAGAAATCAAAGTTCTGTGCGTTTTATCCTACGTTTTGTATTGCTAGATGAATTTAAGGTGATTCAGAAAAGAAAAACAGAGTAGCCATGGAAATCTAAGCAAGACTTACATTTCTGTGCAAATTAAGTTGAGCACAAATGTTCATTAGCATCTTGGCAGGTCTGGATATAGCGAAGACATTTTCATTTTATTAAAATGATATATAATTGGGGCTCCCGGTTTTATGGTATTTATTTTTTTGCCATTTCCGTCTGTATTCATCCATATTTATTTTTTGGGCATTTTTTCTGTATTTATCCACATTTATTTTTGCCACAAGTAAAAGGCGATGCTATAGCTAGTATTTTTCCACATTTATTTAAATTGACAATGCACACATGCGCTCACTTAAACTAGCGATTTGTTGTGGCTTTAGCAGTGCTTTAAATGGTCCAGTACTGAGTAATTTGAAAAGGAGAGTACATGTGCTTCTCAGTTCTGCTATAAAAACGCTTTAGGATAGAGTACAAGCACTTAAAGTACGTAAGGTTACCTATATTGGTGGTGGTGTGTTTATGTGTAGATAGACAGACAGATAGATCCCAAGCTACATGCCACGTGCCCTGAAAGTTACTATCTCAGTCTAAGGATCACCGACTGAAAATAGATGCTAAACCACTCTAGGGTGATCCCAGCTAAATTTGGCTTCCAAAATATCTTTCATACAGATTGCAAATTGTACAAAACACAGAGGCCCTGTGACTTTACGGGCTGCAGTTTGCCAAAAGAAACCCTTTTAAGACTCTATGCCTGTGTCACAAAGCTATCTATCCAACAGGTTCTGTTATTACTGAAAGGAAATGTGTATTGATATGTAAAAATCAGTAAAAATGGAAAACCGGGAGCCCTATATATAATACACTTACTGATAGAGACTTTCAGTAAGCTCACTTTACCCATTGGTATATTGTTGTATCATTTACACTTTTCTTCAGCCAACTACAGCATACTGTTAATTCACAAGGAGCCCATCCACACACAAAATAGTTCCTGTCAGTGCCAGGGACTGCTATGGCAATGTGCGAGTTTTGGGACCAAAAAAATATTTTTATTATTAGCAAATGTTTGTATATTTTATAACGGCGAGGGCCCAGCAGCTCCAACACCAATAAAGTTTTACAAAAACATGACAATAGAAAACAAGCTTTGACAAAGGCGAAAAGGGGGGACTCAACACGGGGGGTATATTCACAAGAACGTGTGATATTACCGCAAGAGTAGCTCAACGCAACTCTCAACATCGTAGCCTATTGCGGGAAAATTACGCCATGCCAACCAAGAATTCACAACGCAGCGGTAGCATGCAATAGTCACCAGATAACGCATCAAATGGCCGCGCCAAAATCTACGCCACACCGCAAAAATGCGAAACGCGAACGCAAAAATCATGCGATGAGGCCAATCGCGGTACAAAAAGTAGCGAAAACCAGCCACAGGCTTGCAAATCCCACACATCTGGCGGGAAAATGCACCATAAAAACCACAGAAACAACACACCAGAAACAAGCCAAAGCACGTAGCAACATGGATGCACCCTGACCCAGCGCAGAAGCCAATGCGAACCCCACAACCCCCACAGACCACCAGCAAGGAACAACGGGGTCAGCAGAGGAGAAGAGGGAGATGAAGACAGGGTACAGTCCGCAGCAAAACCAGATCAGCGTCACAGAGGTGACATAACACTACCAGCAACTGACCTCCTGGAATGTAGTCGGAGTGCCGAGGAGGCCAATCGAGGAGGCCAAGAGGCGCTGGCATGATGTGACAACCTAAACCAGGCACAAACCCGCTGCCAACAGGAAGGCTGCAAGGGCGACAGGAGGTGGCAGTCCTGCGCCACAGGAAAAGCTGGAGGAAACCGAGGCCACAGTCATCAGTGTGGAGACGGTGCAAGGAGTAGGGAGTACGGACACAGCTCGAGAGGACCTGACAGAACATCAACAGGGAGAGTAACGACCAGGGACTGGGGGGACGGGGGAGATGGGCACAATGGCACACATGCACAATGAGGTGTAGCACACTGCACACCCACAATCACCCAGGATCATGTCCCTGATCCCCTAGGCACACTGCAGCACACACACATAGCAAGAACAGCACACCCACATTGATGACAACGTTGTACAATGCGCAAAGCCGACACAGCAGAACAGAGGACACAACTGGCTCTGCACATGCACAGAAACATGCCTACTACATCTGACAGAGCTGGAAACTGTGAAATTGAAATGTACGCATATGACCTAACATCCGTCATGTAGTCCAAATGTACACTGTCCCGCAGAAGAATCCAGCACCTCCCAAACACTCACAATGTACATTGTCATACAGTCTGCATGTAAACCAGTACAATGCGCCAACATACATGTCAACACAATGTCAACATGCATCTCCCCTTCACATTGCCGAGGGACACACAACACCTCCAGCAGAGCACAGAAGACAACACATCTGTGACACCGACGCCTTACAACAGCCTATGGATATCCCACGCAAACCACCACCAGGATCCTGGCAGCCAAGCTACTTAGAGGAGAACACAGAGCCTGCAACAGACCACACAGCAGGAAGCACCCGCAAGCACAACCAGCTCATGACACTTCACCCACCCACACATGGCACCCCAATGCCATGTGTCAGCATGCCAAAAGGAGGTGGCCCAACAGGTGTGGGTGGGCATCGAACCCATGGAAGGCAAACTAGATCACATACGTTGGTGTCTATTACCCTTCAGGGACCACCTACACCCCACAAAGGAGAGCCACACTGCCATAGAGACACATGTAGATGCACATTCACAGTACACAACTATGCCCAGGGGCCTGCACATATCAGTCACACACCCACATTGACTCTGCGTACCACAGCCCAGGCCACTCCCCTTACTAATTGAGTGGGTGACGACAAAACTATATGTCCAAGCTCAAACCCGATGCCTGCGGTGACATTACTGCATCCGCTGTACACAGCACAGTGTAATGTCGTAGGGCCCTGGGCTCTCATGCATACAACAAGACCACAGTGACACACGCAGATCTTATGTTGAACTGGCTATGGGCACGTGCGCCCTGCCACTTTATTGGCAGGGGCACATGTACAGTGACGCCTGTGCTGGATGTGTGTGGGGTGGGTGCAAGCCAGCCCTCGGGGAGTTGTTGGTGATGGCAACAAATACAACAGTTAACACAATGAATACGTAAACAGACAACACCAGCATCACAGGGACAACTGCGGAGTATCATGGAGGTAGCCTGAGCAAGTCCAGAGGGCGCACAATGAGCAAACATAAGTGTCCATGAGTTGCAGCGCATTGAGGTCTAGGCACTACAGCTGAGCACGCCCATGTGAAGAAAAAGTCTCGGATTGTGTCCCTCCGAGATATTCCTGATGCAGATGCAGTGGGGTGTGTTACACCTGCATCATCTTCCTACTCAACATCCCAGGTCTCCCACACTGCTTGAGGTGACATCGCTGCGCAACCTCTCCACAGCACAAAACTCAATCAGTAACGGAGGATGGCTTGTGGTGTACTGAGTCAGTGGCACCTGGAGTGCCTAGCAGGGTATCAGTCTGATGATGGCATCCACGACAGGTGTGAGCAACTCTGTAAGTCTGTCAGGATCACTATTTTGACTCTGGCAGATGGCGGTTGGAGGTGATCCTGGCAGTGGTGGCGTGTGCCTTCTGCGGTGATGCGACGTCCGGGCCGGTCATGACTCGATTTGGTGTGTGAGCCCTGGTGCACCGCAGTTGAGGCCGGAGGCAATGGACAGCGCTGGGCCACAGACACCTGGCGTTCATGATCCTAAGGCCATCGCCTCAGAGGCTATCCAATATCTCAGAAGAAGGGGTCCCGGACCTGACCAGCACAGAGTTAGTGGCCTTGGATGCACAGCGGCCGGCACAGGCACCCTGCCACGAGACGGTGATTTCCAGTGCACTGATGTAGGTCCACGCGCAGTGAGCATGCCCTCATGGATGTCGAAGGTGAATGTGGCAGAGTCTTGCAGGGTACAGAGGAAGGTGTCCTCCAGGGCATGATGCGGAAGGTCTAATGTTATCCGGAAGCAGCAAATGGTAGAGTGGAAAGTGACAGCCTCGTTTTCACCACCAATTTGGTATCAGCTACATGAGGATGAAAACTAGCCCCTAGTCCATAGACTCAGACGCCACAAATGTACGACCAGAGAGTGTCCATGAATGTCGGGAAACAGACTTAGTGGCACTGATGCTGAGAGGGGATGCAGTCTGCGATGATGCCGGTACACTGATATGAACTCCGCCATCGCTAAATCAAGACTCTGTGACCTACTGGACCACAGTGTAGGCCGGAGACAGGGGTCAGCAGTGGCCCACACCCACCTGTCGTTGGCTCGCGATGCACAGAGTTAGTGACACCAGGGCAGTTGTCGGTAGTATTCGTTCACCTCCGTAACGATGATCCAATTCCTTCCCGACTGCAACACGTTATCCTCTTATGCCTCGCCTTGCGTGCGATGATATGTATTCTGCCTTTGAATAATCGATGTTCAGTTCCAATTCTGTGACCTACTCTTGCGCAGCATTGGCCGAGGGCAGTAGTCTGCGTAGGCCCACAGAAACGTGTGGTTGTAATGCTATGCACAGACTTGGTGGCACCACATCGAAAGGAGTATAGTGACATGAACTCTGCCTTAAATAATGTTCACTGCCATGGTGTAATCAAGACTTAGTTCCAAATGTGTGGCCTACTTGACCGTGGTGTAGTCCGGAGTCGGCAGTAGAGTACGTCAACGAGAAATAAAGCGGGTCTGTGTCGTGGAAGCCGTGATGGTCTGAGAGGCTGTTAAGGTCGTGGGCCTCTGGCTTGGAGCTTGCGCCGGCACGTGGTGTGCCCTCCTTGACACACGCCGGTGTCGGAAGTTGATCAGTGTGGCCTGGCTGCGCAGGGGCAGGCAAGACAGGTTCGGGGTCCAGCGGGCCAGGTTACGGCAGGCGCACAGGATCGCAGGCAACTCTGCTCAGGAGGATGGCGTCGGCCTCGTGGTGTGGTGAGAGGCGCTGCCCTGGCAGAGATGTTGGGCTTTCCGGAAGAGGACCATGCCCAGGGCTACGTGCTTTTTATTCACACCCCTATGCTGGCCAGGCAATCCCACTCTGCTCACGCTTACGGGGGGGACGTAACAGGCAACTTTTCCGCGAACTCCCCCACTGGCTGGGGTGATATGGTTGCATCCACTGTCCACTACACTCCATACACCAGAGGTGTATGTCGCCTTGGATATGGGTGTGTTCGACATACTGCGGTCTGTCCAGCACATCTCCGCCACTCTTGGCATTGTGCACTTTCCCAATGATGGTTCTCCTGCATCCTTCACACATGCCTGGTTGCCACCTCTCCCCACATTGGGCTAGTGTGTGGCTGAGGTGGCATGCCGTTGATGGCTCATGTTCACAGCTTGCCCAGGTTGCCATTGTGAGTTGTTCTGTCGTGTCTGGTGGGTGGGCATGTTGTTTTGCATGTTGGTTGTGGTTTTGTGACGTGTGCATTGCCAGGGTTGTGAGTTACATGGTTGTGGAGTTGAGGTGAGTGGGGTGTTCATTTGGAACTTGCCACGGGGTTGTGCATTTCCCTTGGTGCCATCCTTGGAATGCTGGTTGCTGCTGGACTGTCGGAGGATGAAGGGGCCATGCACAGAGGCTGGGCATTCGGAGGCGACATTGGTTGCTGTTCCACGATGTTCGGATGTTGCCTGCACATTGATGTGAGATGTGTGCTTTCTGTTGCGGTGATTGTGTGCTGTGTCACCAGGGGGCACAGGTATGACATGTGTGGTGTGGATTGCTTCCAACACGTGCGTGCATCCAGCTATGGCGTATGGTCCTTGCTTGGTCTCCAGCGGATCCTGCGCAATGTGTTGGACGTATAGGGACTGGAGTACCAGGCTGATGGTGGTGTCCAGGACAGGTGTGAGGGACTTGGATGTGGCTGGCTGTGGAACTCCTCTGCCTCTGGCGGGTGTTGGTTGGGGGCCAACAGGTGCAGCACAGCCAGCAGCTTTGAGTGGGGTGGGTTGTTGGTTGTCCGCTGTGTTGTTGCCGTCGGCCTGTTGGGCGTTGTTAGTTAGGATGCATAGGATGGTTGTCCTTTTGTGCCTGTAGTGGGCAATGACATTGTCAGGTGTTGGGTCTGTGAGGCTGCTGCGTTTCCTGGGGGTCTGCTGTCTTTGTCTGCGCAGCCTCTGTGGTGGTCCGGGGGGGACGTTCCGGATGGGTGTTGGGTTCCTGGGGTGTGTGGCGGTGGGTGTTGTGGCCCTCTTGGGTGTCCGGACCACATGTCCAGTGGTTTCGTGGCATCTGTTGCCCTTCCGATGTGGCTGTGGGCTGGGCTCCCTTTTGTGGTGCAGGCTGTGGTCCGACTTTGCACCAGGTTAGAGCAGGTGTTATTTTCCTGTTGCTAACGCGCCTTATCGCCTGTTTTGTGTTCTTATCGCAGTTCTGGCTTGTCGTTGTGAAAGTTGTGGAGTGGTGTTGATGCAGATTTTTGCACGGGGATGCCTACTCTGCATCTCATTAGCGATAGTTGCGGGGGTCATCTGTGGCGATGTTTTTTGCCGCTTCTATCGCGGGTAAACTGGTGCTGTGGGCTGTTAACACCAGCTTGTGATTGGGGCGATAAGTTCATCGCAACTTTGGCTGCGATAAAGTGCCGTTAAATCGGTGATGGATCCTTGTGATTATCCCTCTAGATGTATTGTTCTTTTTGGTTTTTCACAAGGAAAATATGTCTGTTGTATTAAAATTCCTTCCACTGAACAAACATTAAAGTACTGCCAAATTCGAGCAACCTTTTTAAGGAAATCTTTGTAGGCAAATAATGTTTAGAGAGCAATTAGGGCGTTATGTGAAAATACAAATGTACTTCCTTCCTAATGTCATCCAACCAATCCTTGAGTTTGTCCATTTATCATCCCTACAAGTGCGGAAAATGAGTCATAACTGCATATTTTCTCGAGCTGTAAGCTTTATCTGTTGACATAAGTGTCCGCAGATATTGATTCTATGAATCAGGGTCTGCATTTGTTGCTTCAGATGAGGTTTCATGCACACATGCATTGAACCCAAGAGTCCAAATAGCCTGTCAGTTGGGCCCAGAGAGTACTCCAATATCAGGCAGTGAGTGCACCTGCACAGGGAATCTCTGGGTGCATCAAACATATCTAAGAGCTGTGGTGTGGAAAGATTGTCATGGACCCCACTTCAAGAAACGAAAGTGGGTCTCAAGGCCCTTGCTGGATAGTAAAAGACAGCTACAATTGGAGATTAGTGGGCCCCTCACACCCCCAGGCCCCTGCGCCTGCTGCACAATCGGTGGCCATGTTCCTGACCAACAGGGCGTATGTGCTCCCCCTCAAGAATAAGGTAGCAAAACCATTCCTTAATACACTGTGTGCAATTGAAAAAAAACTATCTGAGATCTTTTACAGCTCTCTTTCCAGCTGAAAATACCTTAA
The DNA here is from genome assembly GCF_964204655.1 of Triturus cristatus. Classification (NCBI taxonomy): domain Eukaryota; kingdom Metazoa; phylum Chordata; class Amphibia; order Caudata; family Salamandridae; genus Triturus; species Triturus cristatus. The sequence continues at coordinate 432,231,354 of NC_140593.1, forward strand.
AGAGCCGCTCACTTTTTAATCTCACAATGGAGATGCAGGTTAACTGAATTACATGACTTTAAAATAATTGCTTTCAGGCAGACTGTGATTATGCCATACTTTAGCCCAACGTGACTGAAGCAGTGTATTATTAAGTCTATAAAAGTAGCATTTATATTGGAAATGCAGACAGGTCCTTAAATATAGGATTGCAAAGGCAACACCATAATACCATAGTAAGTGTATACTCTATTTTAATGCTAGTGGGCAGTCGGTGCAGCCTTGTAGTTATAACACAGACGAGCTATTACATTTTCGAACTGGGGCCAACTTCTAAAACAAAATCTATGTTCATGTAAAAGGCCAGCGTTCAGACACTGAAATTCTAGACGACATTAATGCTTTGAAACCTGGGAAAGCACCAGCCTCAAGATGGAAAACAGGCTGAGGTTCTGGCAAATAAGTGGGTGCGATGAGCAACCGTGCTACGAAAGTTATTTTTGGACTTCTCCAAAGGTAATATGCAACATTTCTCTGGAAAAGCAGTTTTATCGTTCCAATCTTCAAAAGGAAACAATGAGTTAAACTGGGCTAAGATTATTTCTCTTGTCTGTGTGACTGCTAAATTCACTAATAGGGTTTTTGGCAAGTGAGTCCGGGGTGGAAGCGTCAAACCAGCCACCAGGAAGCCAAGCATTGTTCAATAGTGGGTTTCACACCGTGGACCATGTAACAAACCTTGTTATCTATGTACCAACGCATTTTCCCGAAGGCACAGAATGAGGAAAAACTCCTTTGATGCATCAGGGCCCTTGTGTTGTAATATAGGGAAATACATTGAAATTCTAAAGATTATACATGTTTAACATAACTTGTGCAAGATTACCATTTGAAAAAAGTTCACCTATTCAAGAAATCTGTGACGCATTTATTCTGTCTCTCATCTTGTTTTATTTTTAATTATCTGTCCAGCTTTGAGCATGTCTACGAGTGTCTAGAAACAGTCCACTAGCATTCAGGAACACAGCCGTTTCTGTATTTTCTAATAGTCTAATAAGGTTAATATTATGCTAGAGGTAGCAGAAATTATAGCTGCATCCTTTGACAACCCAATAACATAACAGGTTTCATCCATTGGCCCAGCAGTAGCCACTCAACAACTTCCTTTTACCTGCCCAGGAGCTAAGGCTTCTTAGAGCCATGTTTTACAATTGATCATGCTGCTGTCTTCACGCTGTCTTCAAGACCCTTGAGACCAGGAGTTGTAAGGACAGAGCTGTGGGAACCAAAGGGCATTCTGTTGGCGGCATCTGCTGACCCTGGCTACCTCTAATTGATGTAAATGGTGGATTGAGCTCCTTTTTAGGTCTCGCCTAGGCAGCGCGCATGCCCTGCTCTTGAAGGGCCTTTAGCCATCGGTCTGGTCCTTTTCGAGCACACTCGTGCTTGTGCTGGCATCCACCTTGCGGGAGCGAGCAGCGGCGTGTGTGGTAATTGAAAACATATGGCTCTCGCGCCGCCGCTGCTCGCCCCCACAAGGCGGATGCCAGCACAAGCACGAGTGCTTTAAAACAGCTGGCCACGCTTGTGTTTCAGTGCTTGTTGTTTTAGCAGACAGTGTTGTGACACTGGGACAGTCCTTGAAAAACAGGGACTGTCTGGGCAAATCCGGGGCATCAGATAGCCCGCAACCAAGCATGTATGCTACTTGCATTCTCAGTGTCCATCTTCAGTTGTCGCCTTCTTGCTCCTCTTTTCATAAACAAGCATCCGCCCCCACGTAGTATTTATAGAAACACGGCTGTCCTTCCTCCGCTTGCTCGATATCTCGCAATTGCTTACATCACAGGTTTGCTTTTGTTGTTGCTCCTAATCACTTTCACCCTGTCCGTTTTATCACTACCCCTCATCCCCCTTTCTCCTTCTTCTCTGCCTATGCGGTGGAATACCCGAGAAAGAGGTGGGCGTAGCTCGCCCCCACACCGTGCAACTTCTCACTAATGAGCAAGGCAGCTGCGCTCTGCGTGCGCCCATCAGCACGCAGCGTCAACTGACAAACGGTGCCCCATGCTCCTCTCTTCCCGCCTTTGCATCGATCGACCGCCGCCACTCCACATCCTGTGAGGGATCTGTCAGCATGCCTACCCGGTCAGTCATTGTTAGTCACCGGGGCAGGAGTACTTGTCCTACAACTGCACTCTTCAGACACCGATTGCAAGCTTGACAATAAATTATTGTTATGCTAGTGCCGAGCAATGCAGCCACAGGGAGCTGTCACAATTTGTACAGCCAGGCATTGCGTGTCGAGAACTGTGCAAGCAGTTTGTGTCTACTTCCTAGCACGCAGGCATGATCTTAAGCTGCCTGCCCTGTTACAGCTGAAGTTAGTCTCTCTGATGAGTCACGTGACATAAAGCCCACCAACTGGTGTTGTGTCGGTCGGGCTCACTCTATGACTGACTATGTGTGGTGCAGCTGCCCGTCCAATTACTTTCAGTGCCAGCGGTGTCACCAAGGTCAGCAGAGCCTCTGTGATAGCCGGTGGATCATGGTGTGATGTGTGCCGATGCCTGCGATGTCATTTACATTTACGCGCTCATATCGTGACATGACAAAGGATCATTTTACAAAAGAAGGGCGCACATGCACGGAAACAACGACTTCACGATCGCGCTGAAACTTCCAAAATACACCTTTAGATTAGTTTTCAGAACAATTGTGATTTCGGTATTTTTATTCTATTTTGGTAAATATGCCCTGCATTGTGTGGCTACATAGTGCTAAATATGGAATTGGGTGTAAAATGAGAAACAAATCCATTCTCGCGCTGTCTCTCCCTCTCTGCCCTTCTATCCCTCACTCTGTCCACACCTTCTGCAGTGTCCAAAAGCCAACACCATGCTCAGCCCTGCCATTAACTAGTCCACACGAGGACAGAAATAGGTCAAAACGCCAATCCGTTTACTTAAATCCCTTCTATGTACTGTAGATGTCCCTGCCTACCCAGCAAGGCAAAACAATTAAACGCAGAACACATAACTGCACCTGCAGACAGACAATACAGAGGATTGCCAGTGGCAAATTGGAGTGAGATTGGCATTGTGCATTGCTGCTCGGACCCGAATCTCAAACAACAAGCATTGGCATAGCCAAAAAAGCGCCAGCATTGACCGTGTCTTTTAGCGTGTTTTTTACTTCAAACCATGTTGCACAGAAGATAACCTGCTCTGCAACATGTAAACAAAAACATTGACTAACCCAATAGATTTTGCATAGGCGAAACATATTGGATTTGCCAATCATGTTTCTTTTGTCTTCAGCACTCCATGAGAATGCATATGTGTTCTTGCTCTTTCTCTCTCCTGTTTCCTTTCACATCACCCCCACCCCCCAGGCTCACTGTGCCGCTTCCCTTTGCCACACAATCTCATCCACTGTTTCACAGCTAGGGTTTTCTTTATAATTATTATTTTTCAGTCCCCCTCACCCTCCACAGGTCTTCTTTCGCTCCCCTCTAACTCCTGCTCTCCATCATTCTTGTTGAGGCGTTGGCTTCCATTCCCACACCCTTCTCTGTTTCCGCCTCTCTCCTAGTTTAGTTCTTTTTTTTTATAAATATATATATTTTTTTATTTTACCGGGCCTAGCAGCTGCATTTTTGCATTTGTCTACCAGGCTTTTCCTTTATCTTTGATGCACTTTTTTATTTACCACTCCAAGATTGGTGTCTGCCATCTTGAAATAGTACATAAATATCAAGAAAAGAATAGCTGCCACTTCATAATGCAAACAAGTGTGCACGAGTGGTGATGCATACTCTTGTATACATCATTATGCCGAGCAAGCATGAGACAGTGAGGGAGGGAGGACTTGGTATGATGAGTGCGTATGTTCACACTAGACTAGTTGAACACACCAGAATGGTCGAACAGCTCAGATGGGGGGACCCAAAGCTCCTTTGCTCCAACATTTACGGGGTTGCAGCTCTTAGGAAGTGCTGGGTCATGTCGGCGATAGTTGTGAGGCCGAATAGCTACGCGTACGAGCAAGCACCTAAGAAGGACATGAACATGGTGGCCACTTCTGCAGACCATCGAGGAGGGGAGGAGCCACTGCGTACCTCAGTACGTTGCTGAACAAAGCATAACACTGTTTCTTAACAATGGAAAATTGACAATACAATTTTTGAGGCAATTCAGAAACTGGTTATTTATATAACTGTTAACTATACTGGTATAGAAATATAGTGGGAGTAATGTACAAATTGCCATAATAATGAGTGCTAAACTGGAGCAATGTAAAGCTGGTATGGCAATGTGGAAAGTGACCTGACTTTGAGGAAACTGGCATGGCTGTTTCATGGGGGACATATGGATACTGACATGACAATGTTTGCTTTTCTAGTGCTTATCAGAGCTCTCAACCCACACTATGCTGCTGCTGTTCACACAGGCTCGGCAGCCTTCACACAGAGATTTTCTAAGGATAAGGCATCCCACAGGGAGCGCTTCAGGTGACCGAGAAACCCCTCCACAAAGTAGATTTCTAGCTTCTTGTGAAGCGACTTTTTGAGCCCATGTGATGCTTTACTGCCTCCCCAGGACAAGGCTGCACCACCAGATGCCTTTCTTTGTGGTTTAGAGAAGGTGCTTCATTGGCCTATAGGTGGGACCGTGGGTAGTCATGGGTGCCCGTAGCACTGATGCACCTCTATTTCTGTAGCCTGGGAATCTTAATGCACAGTGTTGCCTAGCAGCGCTCTCCGATGACACTCCACATTGCCCACCCACCCGCCTCCTAGAAGCCACCCTCCACCTGCAATATGGGCTCATGCTCTACGGGTGCTCCACCGCTCAGCACACTCAATGTTGAGACACCCCCCCCCCCCCCCCCTTGAATGTCCTTTTGATTTTTACTGCCATTTCTGATAAAAGATACATGATGGTGATGTTTTCAAATGTTTAAGGTCCACATAATATCTTATGCCGCATTATTTAAAACTGCTGTCATTTCTGCTGTCACAATCAGACTTTTTCCTGGTCGGTCTCTATGTGATAAGGCAGTGGCATTAGGGAGGAATAATGTTCCCCCTTTCTGTGGAACTGGAAGACCGACAGTCGCTAAAAGGCGGAAGTTCGGCCATAGTATCCAAACACAATAAATATGTAGTTGTTAATGTGTTCCTTGTCAAGTTACACCTTCAGTCAGCCCTGACTCTTTCGCACTCAAGAAAAGGCATTCTGGGACTTGTAGTTTTTTTTAATGCAAGGATGAACTCAGAATCCCAACATGCAAAACGCTGATGGAGCGCAATCATGTCATGATGAGGCGACTTAGCAGCTGTTTTATTCCTAGGGGGACTGCACAGATTGTTGAAGGGGCCTCCGGTGCTCCTGTAACAGAAAGGCTGAAATAAGCTGCATTCCTGTGACCTTGTCCCCGTTCAGCAGTCTGTGAGGCCAGTCTGAGGCACTTTTCTTTTGGAAACGCGTACTTGTAAAGGAAGCCTTGCACGGGCGATGAGCAGGACTAAGACGGATGGCCCACCTGAGCGTTTCCAGGTTGATGCCTAATGTCTGACACTCATTCGATTGGAGCGCAGTGCTTTGAAATACGCCGGGCTGCGGCCTGGAGCCCGGCGCTCTTTGATGGGCCGGAGCGGTGCTCTAACGCCAGCATTAGCATATCAGTGAGAGGATCGCCCGGAGGCCGATATAGATCAGGCCGGGCCGAGCTGGGCGAGGGGAGAAGTGGGGCCGGTGATAATTGAGTGTCAGCCTCTGTCTGCGCTGCCCCGGTGGCGCCAGCAGCCTTTGACTTGCTAATTCTGCCCAGCGTCTGCCTGCAGCTTCTCCTGCCAGCCCACCTGCCCCCCCTTCCGATCGGCAGGCTGGGGGTGGGGGTTATTGATCACAGGAGCATACGGTTTGTGTCTTCTGTACACGTGGAAAAAGGTTTTTGATATTACAACCTTACGTTTCTTTCTCTGTTGGCAACCACAGCACGCGTGGGAGCGCGTGACTGCGCGTGCAACATTTAACTGCACACATTGGCCTAGCAGGGGCGTGGGAGATTTCTTTACTCAAGCATTAATACTCCTGATCACTGCCAGTCGCTTCCGGCGCTAGATATTGAAGAGATCCGCCGTTCTCTGCGTAATATGTAAAATTACAAATGTATTTCGCGCCCTTCTCTTTTTATGACAGAATAGCATACAAATAGCCCTTTAAAAAGAGCAACTGTGGGCCCTTTTTATTTAAATAATGACATAGCGTTTGCAGCCGCTGTTTTTTATTATTAGCTTAATGGCACTGTATATAAACGGTTGCGAAACTAAACTGCATCCATTTTGTTTCTAAGCAATGCCCTGTAAAATGTGCAGATTTCTGTATGAGATATACGTGTCACCTCTTGAGTTCAAACCGATACCCCAAAACCGGTCCTAGGATGCTTGCTTCCGATCCAGGGAAGACCTTGACTGGCAGTTCGGGGTCGACTGTTCCCAGGGTCAAGACTGATTTGCATATGCCTGGGTCCAAGCTAGGGTGGCATAATGAGCAAAAAAACAATGGATTAAACGCAGACCTTTGTGACCGGGGGTGAATGTTTGCATTGTTCAGCATTCCTGTAGTGTAGCCTTCTAGTCTTCGCGTGTGCGCGACGACGTAGGACGCGGCTGCCATCTTAGATTATGTCAGAGAGCGCGGAGCCGCGGTGCGGATCGGACGTCTCCCGGCGCTCTCCTTAATGTAGTGTAATATAAGTAAATAAATACAGTATATACACGCAATTGCCTGTGCTGGAGTCATTACCCCTGGTGGGGATTTAGTACATTACAACTGGCGACGAGACTGGGACCTGGAGCACAGATCGACAACCAGGCCGAGACAAGTACCCACGTGGGCAGCAAACCAGTAACCGAAGAAGCACTAACCACCAAGCAGGCACATACAGTAAGGAGAGCGCGGCAGAGGGGAAGGCAGGAATACAAAAGGCACAAAGCACAGTGCACAAGGAAGAAAGTATACAACAGATAACGCACTGACCAGGGCGGAAGGACAATGGACACACACACCCTCAGCCCAAGCTAGGGATAACGGACAGAGCCACAGCGCTAGAAGGACAAAGCCCAAATAATGAAAAACAGGAGGCCGAGACAGCGACAGGGTTGCGCTGAGGCCTGTGCCCCTGTTCGACGAAAGCAGACAGACAGCCGAAGGCCCTGACAGAGCAAGCAGGGCATAGACAAGGCGGTGGAGCAGAGGGGCAACAGAGTCCCCCACGCACAACAAGGCAAAGTGCGCCAGGTAGCCCAAGGGGTGAAGAAGGGGCACAGGGAGGAAGAGCAGACATGTGTGCCCAACCGTCCTCATTCACGACACCCATTCTATTCCTGCCGAAACCAGGAGACCCGTCGATGAAGTGGGAAGATTGGAGAGAATACTTTATGAACTATCTGGAAGCCCTAGAAGACGAAAATGGAGAAGCTTTTACAAGTAAGAGAAAGAAGAGGATATTACTTCACAATCTAGGCCCAGAAGGCATCAGAGTGTTCCAGAACATAGTCCAGACGCCACGACAAGCGGCAGATGTTGACGTGTTCCAACATGCCATTGACGACCTGAACAAGCACTATAGACCCGCAGTGTGCACGTCCATAGACCGATACAACTTTCAACAAAGGAAACAAGCAGTGGCAGAGTCGATAGAAGAGTATGTGGCCGCGCTGAGAAAGTTAGCGGCCACGTGTAAATTTGGAGTGCTGCACGACGAATTCATAAAGGATCAGATTGTAATGCACACAACAAATGCGACGATCCAGGACAAGCTGTGGGTAAATGGTGAGGCGACCTTGAAGGAAGTGATAGCTATGGTGAAGAAGGCGGAGTTGTCAAAGAGATGCGCGGAAGCGGCGAAAAGAGAGACAACGGCCAGACCCATGGTGAACAAGGTCACCGAAGTGGAACCACCGGAATAGAACAAAGGATCGATGGGAGACACGAGAAACCAGGCAAAATGGACGCCCAAGATGGCACCGGCAAAGAAACCGAGCAATGATGGCAAAAACACTTGCTACCGGTGTGGCAGTCTGTCTCATCCAGCCTATGACAAAAGGTGTCCTGCGTTCCGAGCGAAATGCATGTTTTGTGGTATAATAGGACATTATGAGAAAGTGTGCCGCAGGAAACAAATGAGAACAGCAGTCAAGTTTGTAATGCAGGAAACTGAAGGGGACGAGGAAGAAGAAGACGATGGAGTGTTGTGCATTGAGGAACACATACTGGGAATAGACAGCAACCGTCCTAAGAAACCCCAGTGTGACTTGGTAATAGGAGGAATACCGATAAAGATGGTAGCGGATTCAGGATCTCCGTACACCATAATACAAAAGACGGTATGGGTGGAACACTTCAAAGACCACCTAGGGAAGCACCTGGAACCTCTGGATATCCGCCCAGTGACATTTACGGGAGACCCTATCCCCATGGTGGGGTTCAGAACTTTGAAGTTCGAGTTCAAAGAACGGACCGCAACATGCAAGCTGTATGTAGCAGAGAAAGGCCCTTCGGTGCTAGGATGGGTCGACCAGGGAGACCTAGGAATACAACTGAACCCGGGTGGCATCACGCAAGTCTTGATGACAAGTGAAGAACAACAACCAATAACAGGTTAACTGAAGGAAGAATTCCCCACAGTGTTTGGGGGCAAGGTCGGTAAGTTAACGAAGTTCACACACAAGATAGAACTCCGAGCGGAAGCAAAACCGGTGTGTCACAAAGTAAGGAACATTCCGATGGCAATTAGAGAAAAAGTACAACTGGAGTTACGCAGACTAGAGGAAAATGGCATCATAGAACCGATCTCCAGCGCAGAATGGTTGGACCCTTTGGTGGTAGCGATGAAACCGAATGGCAAGGTGCGTCTATGCGTGGACTTGAGAGAATTGAACAAGAACATAATAGTAGAAAAATTTCCTCTACCAAGAATAGATGAGATGCTCGCCCTGACCAAAGGAGTGAAATGGTTCTCGACCATTGACCTCACATCAGCATACCACCAGTTAGCCCTACACCACACAAGCAGAAAACTGACGTCGTTCATAACCCCGTTCGGATGCTACCAATTTCGCAGGATGCCGTTCGGGCTAGCTTCAGCAGCGGCGGTATTCCAGAAACTCATGCACAGACTCTTCAAAGAAGTAGAGGGAGTCCAATACTTTCAAGATGACATCTTGGTAATGGGGAAGAGTAAAGCAGACCATGATGCCAAGCTGTCAACGGTCTTACATGTTTTGGAACGCAATGAGCTCACAGCAGAGTGGGACAAATGTCGGTTTGGGATGAAGACAGTTACGTACCTGGGGCATGAGATCAGCGACCAGGGTATCACACCCAAACAATCCAACATCAAGGCCATATGGGATGCGCCATCCCCGAAGACCAAGGAAGAAGTCAGATCATTCCTAGGCATGGCCGAATTCTACTGCAAATTCGTGCCCCACTTTGCTACCAAGACGCACCACCTAGGTCAACTCCTAAGGGATAAAACAATCTTCAAATGGACTGAAGAAACTCAGGGAGAGTTCCAGAAGATCAAGACGGACATCAGCACAGCGGTCCCCTTGAGTGGTTATGATCAACGAGCCAAGTCAGTGTTGACGACGGATGCGAGCGAAAGAGGCCTAGGTGCGGTCTTGATGCAAGAAACTAAGGAAGGGGAACTAAACACCCTCAGCTTCGCATCCAGAGCCTTATCGGCCACGGAACAAAAGTACAGCGTGATAGAAAAGGAAATGTTGGCAGCAGTATGGGCTATGGAGAAGCTCCGACAATTCTTATGGGGCACAAGATTCAGGATCAGGACCAACCACAAACCTCTGGTCAAAGTCCTCACATCATCAGGACATGCCCATGCGACCCCTCGCATAGCAAAAATGACCTTGAAATTACTGGACTACAGGTATGATGTAGAACACATTCCAGGGACCCGAAACAAAGTAGCCGACTATCTCAGTCGTGTCGCAGCCATGGAGGAACCTCCGGGGACTGCGGAGGAGGATGGCTTCAGAGTGGCGTTCACAGAGGACCATGAAGGGGTAATAAGCGAACAGGAGTGGAAGGAAGCGTACAAGGCGGACACGGACATCGAGGAGGTTAAAAAGTACACCCTGGAGGGTTGGCCCGAAAAGAGACACATGGGGAACTCGATCAGAAAGTTCTTCGAAGTAAGGGAGGAGTTATCGGTGGGAGACCGTGGGATATTCCTGCGAAGAGGCGAAAAAGTGGTTCCGCCCCACGCGTTGGTGCCGCGTCTACTAGCCATAATACATGAAGGACACCTAGGCATTGTGAAAACAAAGCTTAGGGGGACGCAGATGTATTGGTGGCCAGCGATGGACAACCAGGTAGAGAGGCATGTGCGGGAGTGTGAACAATGCCAGAGAGCGAACAAGTCGCAAAGCATGATGCGTCCTCCCTTGGGAAGAATTGACAACCCTAATAACCCGTGGGAAGATTTGTCGATTGATATTCTAGGGCCGATATTGGATAACCAAGGAGTCCAGAAATATGTGGCAGTAATGGTGGACCGGTACTCATGGTGGCCGGAAGTGGACATACAGGAAGACATGGACACTGACAAAATATTTACATTTCTGACCACTGTTTTCCTCCGAGAAGGGATTCCCCGCTCCCTTCTAAGCGGCAACGGGCCTCAGTTCACATCCGATAAATGGAACGCGTTCATGGGGAGGAATGGGATCAAAGTCAAACATACCTCCATATACCATCCAGCGGGGAACGGCCTGGCCGAAAGGTTTAACAGGGTCATCATGGGCTCGATACAATCCGCTATAGGATCAGGGAAGGATTGGGAGAAAGAACTCATGTGCATGTTGTGGGTGTATAGAATCACCCCGACAAGCACAGGATACAGTCCCTTCCAAATTCTCAGAGGCCGAGACCCGTTCACGAGAGACAATGTTGTCTGGAAGGAGCGCACAACAACAAGCAAGTGGTCTCCTGCGGTTGTTCAACATAAACTGGAAAGAGCTCAGAAAATATATACCGAACATTACAACAGGAGGAGGAATGTCAAGGAAGCTGAGTTGGAGAGAGGTGAATGGGTGCGCGTAAAACTAGCCCAGTTAAGGAGAAAGGGTGACAGCAAGTTTAGTGCGCCCATGCAAGTAGAAGAAGTCTACAACTGAGCAGCTTTATTAAGCGATGGGAAAGTCTGGTCCCAAGACAGGATGTCCAAATGCAACAAGACCTTGGGGTGGAATGTGAAAGAGAACGGACAAACGGAATCCCCACAGATACCAAGAGAAGAGAACAATCTGGAGAGAGTGGGTTCGGGGGTAATCCGAGGAAGAGGAGAAGATGAAGTAGAGGAAAGGAGAGATCCGAGAGTGGAGGAACAGTCGGGAACCACTATCAGCTCGCCTGGAGGGGATGTTCCCTGGAGTGGTGAAGGAATGGGAGCCAGGGACACCCAAGATATAGAGGTGCGCCCGTCTATGACTCCTGTGAGCGAACCCGCATGGGGAGAGCTGTTGTAAGGCCGTTGAAGTACAAGGACTTCGAGATGGGTGAAGGGAACGCAGTGAACAGCAAGTAAACCCTAGTCGATGGTTTATTTGTATTTTGGTATGACTGTAAAGGGGGGAAATATGTAGTGTAGCGTTCTAGTCTTTGCGTGTGCGCGATGACGTAGGACGCGGCGGCCATCTTAGATTTCGGCTGAGAGCGCGGAGGCGCGGTGAGGATCGGACGTCTCCCGGCACTCTCCTTAATGTAGTGTAATATAAGTAAATAAATACAGTATATACACACAATTGCCTGTGCTGGAGTCATTACCCCTGGTGGGGATTTAGTACATTACAATTCCGTCCATCATTTGTTCTTTTCACTTCTTGAATACCGCAATAATCTAGAGACCTGGCTTTTCAAGTAGCCCCACTAGGCCCTCCGTGCGCCAAAACTCACAACTGCTCAGCACTAGGATACCCTCCTGGGTGATAGTTCACTCTACAAATCTGCATAACATAACCGCCATTCACCCACTGAGCTATTTCACTGGCATAACATGAAAGCCTTGCTTTTATGTGATAAGAAGGACGTCAACTTATATTCCTGTGCTCTATGATGAGGACAGCTGCCATTGAACGAGTCTTGCCTCCATGTGGTAAACTAGTATTAAACTGGCCACAATTGTGTGGGAACCAACATCAGAGTGCACCCCGACAAAAAGTGGAGCTTGAGGTTTGCCCAGGGCACGAGTCGGGGGTACACGCGGGTGGACGGTGTCCACCCACTTTTTTCACAGGGTGGAAGCCGTCCACCCTGCCAAGAAGTTGGACCCCACTGAAAAAGTTGCTGAATTCGTCCTGGTGTAATTTCCAAACACCAGGACACATTCAGCAGCGCCTGCACGTTGTCTGCTTTCGATCTGCAACAGCGTGCAGGCGTGACGGGTCTCTCTTATTTCTGACTCCTGCTGGGCCCATAAGGAAGGCTGAATTTGAGGGGTCACCAGGCCTCCTTTTGTTCCAGTCTTCTGGCTGGCAGCAGTCAGGAGCCTCACACCTAGATGCAAATGCAGAAGAGGGGAAACAAAGGCTCACACCTTGGTAGCACTTCACACATACTTAAGAGAGGCAGTTTTAGGAGATATGCATGCACTGTAAGAACATCAGATTTGTTGATCTTTCCCAGTATTTGCACAAAATAAATAGCATTTATATAGCACATACTACCCCTGAGAGGGCGTTGTAATAATTTAAATATCATTATTTTTTCCTTTAAAGCACTATTGGTAGAGGAAGCTTTACGCTGACAAAAGGCAACATTGGTTTATGTGAAGCTTACAAGAGTGGGAATCTTCTGCCTAAATCAGGAGGGTTTGCAAGTATACCTGAAATGTGCTCAAATGTACTCATGATAGACCTGCTAAACATTTTTGTGAGGGCTTAAGATCTGATGTCACTTCTTGTGGTGCCACTTCCTGTGATGTCACGTGCTGCGATGTCACGCACCGTGATGTCACGCGCCCTGATGCCACTTGCATACTGATTAATTAGGTTAGTCCCCCCACTTCTTTTCTTAGGACTTGTGCCCTGGGTGTGCCTCATGTCCTAAACACACCTGCTAGGGATGAGACCTCAAACATCTGAAGTTGACCCACTTGACGGGGCACTGTTACTTCCTTTCAGTTAAAATGAAGCAAATCTGTCTGCTTCAATACACATAAATAAATAATAATGCAAATCGAACGCACAGAATATATTATTTTGCTACAGAATGCTGGGCCAGATTGAGAACGCAAACCAGCCCCGGTAATTAAGTGGGACCACCTCCGGCTGGGGGGGGGGGGCATGGGTGAGGGGCACTGGTGGGAAACACTACTGCTACTTTTGTTACAGGAGGCTGATATTGCAGCACTGCTGCAAAACCAGCCCCCAGTAACACAAGCATTGGCATTGCCAATAGGTCTCGATTTTGGGACCTTATAAGTATTTAGTTATGCATCACAATATCCTTGGTGCAACAACATTAACTGTTACATGGCTACACACTTATAAGGTACAAGGTTTAGCCATGCAACAGCTGATGTTGTTGCACCAAGGATATTGTGCTGCAAAACTAAATACTTATAAGGTCCGAAAGGCGAGACCTATTGGCTATGCCAATGCTTGTTAAAATGGCCATTCTATATATTTTTTTTTACTTTATCAGGAAGGGATCATTAGGCAGCTCTATTACACATTTTGAAGGGCTTTTTTCTTATATTTACTGTATAAGGTATGTATTGATAAGGGGAAGCACTTACTTAGTTTTAAGGGAGAAAAAAATACTGGCTTTAGGCGATTTTCACATTTTTTGAACCGGCCAGGACATAATACTGGCCCCACAATTAAAAACAGTTCAGGTGGCAACCCTAGTTGGCTGGAAGGTTCATTTCAGGAACTGGCACCATAGTATGTGTAAAGTGCTGGAAGGGGACCACCCTACTTATTGAGTAGTCTGAGAGGTCACATGTTTCAGTCATAGATAGCACAAAAAAAGCAAGCAGGTCGCGTTGATGCGTTTCCAGGACTCGTTTACTGACTGTGACTAGTTAGATCGGAGTCTGGTGCAAGCAGTGGCGGTGCGTCCATTGGGGGTGTTGGGGCGTTGCCCCAATAAGCTGGAAACGCCCCAACGCCCCCAATGGACGCAAACTCCTGCAAGGGCATTTACGTTCCAATCCAGCCTGAAAGTCCTTTTCAGTTTCACTGAGTGCGCGTCGCAGTCTGTGGGTGTGTGTGGGGGCGGGGCTGCCGCTGACGTGGAAATAGCGGCGTGCAGCAGTCCAGCAGACAGCAGTGCGCAATGCGCATGTCAAGTTTTGGGCTCTATTCTGGAATCCTGGCCCGAACATGCGCACACGTGTGTGTGTGGCACTTAGAAACTTTGACTACTACAGTGGTGACTGGGACCCGAGGGTGCGTCTCATAACGCAGCCCCCCGGGTCTCATTATGGGCAGGGACTAACCCTGCTCTTAAGCCAATCCTGGCGCTGCTGGCACAGTGGCGCTGGTAATGCAGCGCCAGGGTTGGCTGAGTCTATTCACCGCGGTCCGCGCAGCGCACGCAGTGCAGTAGTCGAGTGAGTCATGGTATGGCCAATCACACTGCGGCAATGTGAAGCCATGCAGTAGTGATTGGCCATTTCAGTCTCTCTCTACGTGCCTGTCGGCGCACCACGTCACCGTGCCAGTGCCTACTGCCTGCCACACGACACACGAGACGACAGACATGAGGTGCGAGGAGTCACGGTCAGAGAGAGTCACGAGTCGGAGCGAGCACGACGAGCAGACGAGACACAGTGCAGCAGCCAGCAGCGAGTCAGTCAGTTTTGACTCTAGTATGTATCACTCACTATAATGTGGAGGCTTAAGCTTTTGTATTTTGTAATGTGTACACTGTACAGTACACCGTCACCGAGCCCTTCGACTGAGGCGTAGTCCCTTACACATAAGAACCCCTCTCTCTCCTCACTTGCACTTCCCCAGCACTCTAGCCAGCCGGCGGTCCATGCTCTGGCCTAAAACTACTTTCTTCATACACCGGACTGCCCCAGCCCCTCCCGTCACAGCACGAAGATCCCTCCTTGCACCCAGGTTCGACTGTACAGTTCCAAGACAATTCCCCTCCTCACCCCGGCCCCCACCTCCACTCTTCAACTTATTCTCAATTAGGATCCAGGAATGTGCTCTTAAAAGTGCAGTCCACACCCTAGCAACAGGCAAAATAACAGCACCCTCGGTGAGCCCAGGCCAGGCAGGGCCAGTCCCTGCTCTGAGGTGCCTCCAGTAGGAGGTATCGACCAACTCATAGGCACGAGGGCTCCCATTTGGGGTATTTTTGCTTCATTCTGTTATCTTACACACTAGTCCCAATTTTAAATTGAAAAAATACACACAAAAGTAGTTATCTACAAGTGTTTCTATCCTCCAAAATACCTCTACAGAATAATCTGACACAATTTTTTTCGGGCTGAAAATGCAATTTTTTAAAATGATTAGTTACTTTCCATCCTAAATATCAGAGCTTCCTTTCCATTTCTATACCCTTTCGTCATTTTGACAGAATGAAATAAATCTGACTAACATAAAACCCTGCCCCCGGGCTCCGG
The DNA here is from genome assembly GCF_964204655.1 of Triturus cristatus. Lineage (NCBI taxonomy): Eukaryota > Metazoa > Chordata > Amphibia > Caudata > Salamandridae > Triturus > Triturus cristatus. The sequence goes on from NC_140593.1 coordinate 432,247,011, forward strand.
GACAAGAGAACGGGGGTGTACGACTGCGACTCACCCTTTGGGGCAGACCTAGGGCAGATGGAGGGGTGGATGAGGTCCCCTTCCCGCCTCCAGTGGTGGTCGGACAGGGGCCTGTGTGTGTGGCACAAGGCTTATTAGGAAGAAGTGCGCTGCTAGCGTGGAGGAGTACAGACGGCACAGCGAGAGAGCATAACATCACACAACACACACTAAGTAGTATAACAGAAAGCTAATAAAATACGAGGAATGCTCCCAATCCTGCTGTCAAGTATGAAGCAAGGGGATGCGCCCAAGAGAAGGGGAGAGCAAACAGAGACAGATGGAGGGAAAGGGCGCAGAAAAAGACGTGGGAGGAAGAGTGTAATGAACCGCAAGAGGGAGAGATGAGAACGGGGGAGACAAAGGGGAGACAGGAAGTGAAAACAATAGTGACAACAGAGAAAAAGGGGACAACGGAGTAGAGATAAAAAAGGATGTAGAAAGGAATGGTGAAGCGGGGGGCAAAAGAAGAGACAGGGGAGAGAAACGAGCGTATGAAGTGCAAAGGTGAGAGACTACAAGACAGAGAGGGGTGAGATGGGGTAGGAGAAGGTCAATAAGATGAAGAGGAAGAGGAAGGAAGAAAGCAATTACGAGGGAGTAGAATGAGGAGCACGCGAGAGGAAGAGAGAAGAGATGCGAAGAGAGGGAAATGTTGTTATAGATGTAAATGCAGAGATCAGAGGAAGTGTGAACGAGCGAGGAAGGAAAGGGGCAAGGAATAAAATAAATAGAGAAGGAGGGGAGACAAGAAAATGGAAATACGATGGAACGGAGGGAAACTGGAAAGGAAGGGAGTAAGAAAATAAGGCAAGAAAGGAGAAGGGCAGAGAGAAGCAAACAAAGATCAGAGGAAGGGCTCAAAGAAAGTAAAGTAAAAAGTGGACAGGGGGAGCTTGATGGCGAGAAAGCTGGAAATTTGCTTGAAAATGCACCATTTTCCCACTCTTTTTTCAAAATTTTCTCGGGGGGAGAACCCCCCCGAACACCCCTTAATTTGTTCGGGCTCGCTCGCTACGCTCGCTCGCTGTGCTGACGTATGACAAACATTTTACGCCTCACCACTTTCAAATGTCATCGTCCGCCACTGGGTGCAAGTAGAAACAGTCCAAAGATTTCATAAAAACCACAGCAGATAAGAATGTTGGTGCTTCACAACTGAACCTGCCTCCACAAGGTGATTGTGCTTTTTTAAAAAGTATTTCTTTATAAATCAATAAAAAGTGACTTTCGCACTGTATAAAACGTATCACTCTGCCCTGGTGGGAATGGGGCACTCGGTGGAAAATGAAGATCCAAAATACTGTAGGGAAAAAAAAGTCACGTTTGCCACAGTAACATTTTATGAAACTCGCAAGTCCGTTGCCATTTTTAGCCTCTAAAAAAGGCACCAGTTTGCGGAGGTGATAAGAAAGCTAATTACATTTTCATTTTTTGCTCAAAATATTAAAACAATTTAAAGAAAAAAAAGAAAAAAGAAAATAATAAAGTATAGGAAAGGACCCGCAATGCACAGAGCAAAAGGACGTGCGCAGTTGGGGGGGGGGGGGAGAGGCTGCTTGGAGTGGGTTTGGCAAAGCCTTGTGGATAATCCCTGCTGCGTTCGGCATTCAGGGATCGGCACCAGCGTGGGCTGGGGGCATCGGTGAAGGCGGCAGGCAGGGCCTTGTGACAAACCACCGCTATGTTCAGCCAAAGGCCCTGTGCAGCATGCAACAGATAATGGAAAAAAAGCCTCTCTTATTAATTAAAAAAAAATTGAGTTAAGGTTCTGATTCGAATGCAAAAAACCATTGAAATTCACCAGTTATGGTATACCACGTGCACAGTTAAGGCATGTGTTGCACACCCATATTTTCTTTATATAGGTTATTATAATATCTGATGATATTGAAAATACAGTGAACATATTTATGCATAGTTCTGCAAAATGTAACCAGTCCCTACAATGCCATTGAGCATTTGAATATTTTTTAGATGCATTAAAAAACAAATCTACAGCCCGCATGAGGTAGGAGACGGGCGCGCGTGCGAGAGTGAGATACTGCCTGACTCTGCAACTTCCTCGGCATTGAGGTTTCCTTCGTCTCAGCACTAACCATAGCACAAAGGAACCGCTAGTGTCTAACAAAGTCTGTGAATCATGCGGTCTGGCACACGTGGGTGCAAGACGTGAAAAATGAAAGTAGGGATTAGAGCTGTCCGGGTTGCATCCGCTTGTTGTGATAATGGTCCTGACCCACGCCACTCAACGGGGTGGACGGGATTGTCCTCCATAAGGAAACAAGATAAGTGAATACCGACAGAGCCACCGACGCCTGGGCGACCACCACCAGGACGGAACAAAGACCCGCCAACGCGCTCTGGTTTGAAACAGAGTGCGGAATAATTAGCTGGCGGATGAGGCAATGCGCGTAACTTCAGAAAACTGCCCAGGTATGATGCAGACACGCCCTTGAAGCCCCTGCCCAGGCAATGGCCATCTGACAAATGTTGTTAGGTGGTTATAAACAGGCAATTATAGCGATGTGTTGGTGCAGGGTGGCGAGGAGGCGGAGTGAGGATTAAAGATGGCACCAATGTCGCTGAGCCTGGGGCAACTGAGAAGACAAGCGCTTCCCTCAGCCTTTAATTTACTGCTATCAGTGACACCATTACTTACAGAGCTCCAAAGCTCAAGCAGATAGCAGCAGTGAGTGCCATGGAAACACAGAAAAATTATTATCATTAGAACTCGATATGTGCGGTGATGCCGACTTGGGGTAACAGAAGCTTCATGGGGAGTAAACTCTGCAAGCATCATCTTCAACCACAGAAGATAAAGTAAGAGAGGGAGTCAGAGAGGAGGGAGTAAAGACGAAAAGTCTAATCAGAAAACTCTGTGTATAAAAGGTCTGCGATAACAAGCATTGGCCGCGCGGCCGTGAAAGTGATGTGGCCGCGTGGCCGTGAAAGTGAAACTGATCAAGATCGCGCGCTGTTGCCGTTCCTTCTAGTGCGTGAAAGTGAAAGCAGCTGCAGCCTCACGTCTGGCGAGTGGTGTGCGATGTGCGCACAGCATGACGAGAGAGGAAAGCCAGATGGCACCTCTGCTCATCATTGTGCGCGTAACCGCACACTCTATGCCACCCAAAAAGCTGTGGTCGGCTTTTTAAAGCCCACTCACTAAATGTCTCGCCAGAGCAGAACGTGCGCTGGCTCAGACGAGACCTAAAAAACAGCCCCCACCGGTCCAAAATTGTCCCCACCCTTTCGGCCCACCGGGAAAGCGCCAGTACCCGCTACGGCCAGTCCGGCAATTACAGATGTTTAACAGGCAAAGAGAAACCATAAGCTCAATGATGTAGAGCAATATTGCAGGACTTCGGAAATTACTCACACCTGGCACAGGACAGCTGTGGGGCCATCATATTTTGTAGGCTGCCCTGGTGCAATTCAGAGGAAATGCATTTTGACCATGTTTGGTTTTTGCAAAAGAGAAAATGTTACAGTAAACATTACATTACAATATTTACATCATTGCATATGAAAGTTGCCTATTTCAAACTATTACATGTGTGCTGTCCATGTTAACTATGTAAAAAAAAAATCTAGAGGCTAACTTAATACTATATGATTTGCATAGCAAACAGAAAACAGCGCAGTGTTGTTTCTCACTATTAGTCTCATCTCTCAACTAAAAAAATCAAAGACAAATGTAGTTGCTCTTTTTATAACAGCAAATAATTATACAATCCAGTTTCCTCGATTTTTTTTGTCCTGGTAGAAAACAATAAAACTGCACACTAAATTTGTTTTTATGCTAGCAGTAGAAACGGTACAAAATGTAGCTTCTCCATTTTTGCACTTGGGCAAACCTTTATGCAAATCTGGTATACGATTCCTGCCAGTGAGGGAAACTCAGAGGTACCTTTAGAGGCATTTCGTAATCCTTTTTTTAACAAAATTTGAAGGCATATATATATATATTCAATGTAAGCATAGACACATAGCATTTGGAGAAAAAATTGATGATCTAGCAAAGCTTTCCAGAAAAGTTTGTAAAGTTGGGCGGCATTGCTTTGAAAACCAATAGTCTCTAACTATTGGTTTGCACACAGACACATGGTCGTAGCAAAAATATGATTTAAGTGTTTCTAAAAAGTGAATGGTATCATCTAAAGGGCTCTTGTGTGGAGCTCTTTACAATTGCAGGCTATTAAATTAAATAAACTAAGCAAGTTCATAGGAGAAAAAAGAGTGCAGAGACCTAAAGCTTTTCTGAGGAGCACACCACTGGTGCTGCTGAATGCATGGGTTGCTGAATACCAAGGCTGCCTAATGTTGATGCCACTTCATGCCTCTTTCTTCCACCATCCTATACTGCCTGTCTATCACACTCTTGTGGGTTCTTCTTCACCCTCAGTTTGTACAGTTGTAACAGTTTTCTTATATTTCCCTTTCTCCTCCTGTTTCCTTTTTTTGCGTTTCTCTCTCTTGCTCTGGATGAAAATTACATGTTCACACTATTATATCAGAATAGTCCTAATGGATTGTGTATCTACCAACGGACTTAATGGAAATGTGATTCTGGGAAAAGCAAGGCCCATACCCACATGTTGTGACATGCTTCATCTGGCTTCCCACACCCGCATCTGTGTGTGAGTCTGGGTAGGCTCAACTGCCTAATTTTGGAGTGAGGGTTATTTTCATATATATTTTTGGCACAATTTTGTGCTAGAGAAATTGTGGTTAAAATAGTCTAGGGTTGCCGTCACCAAAATATTCAGGGATGCCTTTGTTTATTAAAATGTTTTAGCCATCATACTTTATGACCTATGGGTCAGCAGCCTTCATCCGAACATCTATAGTCTGTTGCTCTTATGATTCTTGGTGGGGGGTGTTGAGATATTTTCATATGTAGGAGTGCAAGTACACATGCCTGCAATTACCAGCAGAAATTAAGAATTGCAGGCCAGTAGCAACTCCTTATTGTTCATCAAAGTAAACTGAACCCTACAGTCTCATTCATGCTTATCAGCCAATTGGCTACCCAACACTGTGAAGTAGTGTGTTTGGGAAAGTGATGCTATAATAGACATGAATCAATGTAAATCATTTTTATAGGGTGAATGATGGAAGTGTGCTGGACAGCTGCAGCCTATGCAAGGAGACGCCAATCATAGATTGACACGCTTTCCTGAAGCTGCGGGACTGGTTATGACATAGAGTATACTTACGTTTATTTGATCAGCCCTTCATCTGTAGATGTTTCCTATAACTTCCTTTGGCCTATTCCTCGGCCGGTGGATTCCACATAACCTGGGAGCTTAAGGAATAATTAATCAAATCAAGTCTAAAGTTACTGATAATGAATTTCATCTCCTTCATCACAACAAAAGTCTGGTTTTCAGAGGAATCATCACTAGATCGTGCATACTGGGACAGAACCCTGATGAAGGCTTTGCTGAAACGCGCATAGTGCCAACATACCGCCTGTTCTTGAATTGGAGTATGCTATTTGAATGAGTATGATATCAGAAATGGTTGGCTAGGTTTTTGGCATGACCACATAGATATAAACAAATGATTAGAAGCAATCTAGGATTGATGCCATAAATGTGTATTCACTGAAACTTCGAGACAATAATAATAATACTTGATGTGTATTTGTGGATATCTGATTGATATATGTAATGTTTTTCACAGCATTGTATGTAATGTATTGAAAATTAATGTGTTTTAAAGAAAAGAAAAAAGATATTTTTATTTCATATTTTTATTTAATACATTTGATGAAACTATATATCTTGTATGTAATTAATTCTGGTATTCTACATGCACTAGGTTTTTCTGCCCAATTCTGCATTGTATATTGCCTCGCCAATGCTCCCTTTTTTCAATGGTAATGGAGGGGTGGGGCCAGGTGAGGGGGGATTTCGAGAGACGACCACGAGGGAAATTTAATTATTTAATTAATTTCCCCTCGTGGTCGTCTCACGAAATCCCCCCTCACCTCGTCCCACCGCTATTACCTACCGCAGCTGGTGCTGGAAGGCTGGAAGGCTGGTTTACTGGAATTGATTAAGGCATTTTACTTGTTGGGAGGATGGAGGTGATTCCAAGGGGGGGGGGATAATCTGACAGGTAGCAAGTTGCCCTTACCATGAGCAGTAAAAGAATGGGTGGTTCTGAGGTCAGACATATGCGCTCAATTTCCACAACAGAAAAAAAACCAGAGACCCTAATCTTCAAGAATGTCATATTCAGTTTTAAGGCATAAATTCTTAACTATCCCTGGTGAGCCACCGTGCCTGACTGGTGTGTTCAATCAGGCACATTCTGAAGTCTCTATGGTCAGCAGTCACACAATGGAGTGGTGGTGAAATTGAGTCGTAAGGACAGTGAGACTGCAGGGTCTGGCCTGGAAGTTCTCTGGGCATGTGGTGCCTTCGGATGCAACACCTGTGGGATGGGTTACTCTGAGGAAGGGTTATGAATTAGGCACTGGATGGGTGAGATGAGGGGTTTGCTAACTGACACATTTGGAAGAAGGCAATATATCTAGTAGACAAAGGTGGATCAACCAGAATTCCATATGGACAGATCAGCTGGATGAGGGGAGGGCATGTGGACAGATTAAACGGGTAGGTGTTAGGGGGAGTGTATGTGCTGATGGTGCTGATACTGGTGGGTCTAAAGTGAGGTTCAGGAAGCTAATGGGGTTGAAGGTGGAGCAGTCAAGACTAGGAGGATGGGACAGTTCAGTAGATACGTCCACAATACAGAATACAGAACAAGGAGGACATAATGCCTGGTAGGTTAATATTTTAATGCAAGCAGTAGGAAAGGAGTGCAGTACACTAAAATGAGGCCTAAGGAGGTTTAAAGACCAGCAGGGGGCGACTTCCTCTAATGTAATCTAGCAACACAAAAAAAGCACCCCTGGGTCTGACGTGAGAAAGCAATGCGGGGAGTCCCTTTTTAAAGGATGGTTTCCCTCACCCACCCGTAGGTGGCATGCTTCATCATTGGGTAACCTAGTCACAGTGCGGGCTCCAACCCCCTCACTGAGAGGGAGGAGCTCAAGGATGTTTTATGAATTGTCCAATAGGTATTCTAAAACCTTCAAGTGAGCCGGGTGTGTAGGGAATGAAAAAAAGGGTAGTGAAGGTGAGCTAAAACTAACTCTCTGGTATGTCAAAACAAACTTTAAAAGGACGTCCAGAGGTCAGGATTAAAAGAAGTGGGTGGTGGCAGGAAAATTCAACCTGTCATAGACTCTTACTGGTCGACATTTTTCAGCCTTTATACCCTCCGTAGAGGTGTCATGGCTTTCTTCAGGGCCAAAAACGTGCAAACAAAAGTGAAGGAACCACACATACCAATTTTAGTAGGTGGTTAGAAAATCATACAACCCGCTAGTAGGTATTATAACGATTCAAAATTTCTGCTGGTCAGCGTTTTCCCTAAAAAGAGACAAGTGTTATAAAACAGTGTCACACGCACTCTCTTACTAAATGCCACATGCATGCATTATCAGTGCAGTTGTGGCTTCACACAGTGTCAGGATCATGCATTCATAAGAGGGGTAACTGATTCTGCATGTCCCGTTTTTATTTTTAAACATGGCTCCGTGAGTAATATACCATGCCACATTGCCACATTAGTGGGTTGCTCTTTGGTCCTGACTATGTCCATTTGAGTTTCGGTTTATTGTGTGTCTGTCTTGGGAACATTTCTAGTGTTATTGTGGTTTGCCTCTGTTACCCTGTGAGGAGTGGACTACCTTTAAACCTGCCATGTCCATGTTACAAGACAACATTGACAACGTTGTTTTTTCTCTATTTAGGTATGTAGTGCCATTGATGCCGTTACAAAGCGGCGTGGCACTTAAAAGGGCCAATTTAACCAAGCATTATATATTTAAAGCATGAATTTGTTCATGCCCTACTTGGTATTGTTTGTTTTGATTAATATGGTATGACAGCGATGTACCATGAGCGGTAGCCCGCTCTCATTCAAGGTCCCTTATCCACCATTCTTTGAATAATGCAATTGAGCTGCTTAATAGTCTACATATACCATCTTTTATCACGGTACTTGGGAGCGTAACTACGATATTTTACTTTTGCATAAACTTATGATCTCCCTTCTTTTGCCTATTTTATGTTACTTTGGATACGTGCCTTTTAAAGTACAAAAAACAACTTGCTATATATTGCGTGTTGCACACTAGTTGCGATCACCTCTCTGTGCAACTATATTATGTAGTGCACGTTTATATAATGTAACATTTCAACATAACCATGTACATCTTTTTCGATTCAGGCCGGCTATTGCCATTGAGCAATCATTTCCGTACATCACCTATTTCCCCGACCTGGGACTTTGGATTACTTAGGCTGGGAGTTATCATATTTCCACTCGTCCTTCCTGTTAGATAAAGGCGCTGACTACATTTTAAACATATTAAGTATTGGGCACCATTTCCAAACTTATAAGTATAGCTTTCTTCTCATCTTGGGGAATGCTAATCAGTTTATCTCTCTTAAAATAGATACAATTGAGGACGGGAGCATAAATCTTTACTCCACACTCGGCCTACCATGTGGCTTATTATCCAAACATTAACAGTATAAAAGAATCATTTCGGTGGGTATAACAATAAGTACAGTATGCTCACAAATTGGGAACATGGCCCCCCTTCACTGCCTATGTAGAGTTTGAAATCTTGATTTGATATTTCACAACCCTGGGTTTACCCTCACTTGGAACTGCGTGACCTTTCCATCTTTCCTTTTCTTTTTCTTTTTCTTTACTTCACTGACCTTTAAACTGTTTCTATTGACCCTCAACTTTCTCTCTCCTCACCAATCTGCTAGGTATTCAAATTGAACACAAAGATGTATAAATTATCAGCAAATAAACACAAATAAGGTAAAATTGTATTGTCTTAACCCCTTCAGCGCGGCGCAGATTTCCGCGCCACGCTGAAGGTTCCGTGCGTGGGCGGGGCCGTGACGGAGCGGTTCCGTCATGCGCACAGCGCGACCGTCGCGCATGACGGAACCGCTCCGTCACAAGCACGGAAAGGGTTAAATACCTGTTGGAAATAGCTTGTGATATTCAAAATGTTTTTGTCTTATGTCCATTCGTGTACACGTTTTTATGATTGTATATATGTTTGTTGAACCAACAGCCCTGAAGAAGTCCTTTTGATCAGGACGAAACGCGTCGGCTGTGTCTCAATCACCCTGATTATATTTTTAAAAACTTCATTGAAATAAAAGAAGAACTTTGGAAGAACTCTCGTGGACATGGATTTTATAAAATTCATTGTCTATCCTCTTTTGTGGTGCACCTGTGCTGTTTAGATTAAATTGTTATATTCCTGTATTGGAGTTACATAGTGACAGTGGGTGTTTGTCAGTGTGCACACACGCTTCTGGGTAGTTCCAGATCATATATATATATATATATATATTCACTGAAAAAACCATAGGTTTCACACATGTTATAGTTAGCGGAAATTTTACTGATAAAAAACCAATGAAATTCCCCCGTTATAGTTAGTGCAGGCAACTATAACTCACGCGACCGCAATCCTCTGCTGATGACATATGTGTCTTTATGAAAAAAAAATATTTGTAATATATGTATAGCTAAAAATTTATGGAAGAAGACATGGGCAAATAAGTGTCTAAATACAGTATTAGCATCAGCAGAGGATTGCGGTCGCGTGAGTTATAGTTGCCTGCACTAACTATAACGGGGGAATATCATTGGTTTTTTATCAGTAAAATTTCCGCTAACTATAACATGTGTGAAACCTATGGTTTTTTCAGTGAATTTGCAAGGTTTTTTAAATGCTAATTCCTAACTATAACGTGTGTGAAACCTATGGTTTTTTCAGTGAATTTGTACGTTTTTTTAAATGCTAAGTTACTTTACGCCATTCGTGGCGTGCGCGCCCACTTAACGCAGTTCGTTCCGTGCACGCGGTGCGCTTCGCGCACCGTGCGCCCACTTTACGCAGTTAGTGCCGTGCACGCACGGTGGGCACGCGGTGCGCTACGCGCACCGCGTGCCCACGTTACGCTAGATGGGCCATGCGCACATGGAGGACATATGATGCGCTTCGTTGTGAAAGGTAATATTTTAATTTTTCTCTTGAAGAAATAAGTCATGCACAAATGGTGCCCTTCGGGCGCCATTTGCACATGGGGTGGGGAGAGTGTGGATATTGTTTTTTTTAAATAATTTTTGGCGTACGGTAAGCGTAATCGGCGAAATTATCGAAAAAATGAAAAATTCAGTTTTTGGCTTTAGGGGAACTTTGGGGAATCCCTCAACATGGCTAGGTGCTTAGGAGCTGTCTAAACAGCCCCTTTACATGTTTTTGCTCTTTGTTTTTTTACCCCCCTCTCAGAGTGCGAGAGAGAAAATGGCGGCCGCCACTTCCTGGTTTCGACCGATTCGAATGTTTACTAAGATCTAACAGCCAATCAGAATCGCGCTCGCGCACGTCACCATACGCGTACGGTAAGCGCACGGTAAGCGCACCGTAAGCTGGCTCAGATATATATATTGATTTAAAGGCTATTTTCTCAGAATCTACTGAACAGATTTACACCAAACCTACAAAAGGCACTTCCTTGACCTGTAGACTACCTCTCTGCCAAATTTCAAGGAACTCTGTTCAGCCGTTCGGGCTGTAGCTGTGTCTAAAGGTCCTATGGAAAAATGCATGGGAAAAACGCGTTTTGGGACCCCCCTTTTATCTCAGCCCCCGCTTGACGAATCCCCCCGAGACTTTCAGGGTAGGAGCGGAGCGTAGCGCCTCATTAGTTTTGAAAATTTCGCCCGGATTCGTCGACGGGCGCCAAAGTTATTCAAAATAGAATGTTGCGGTTTTCCTATGGAAACAGGGTCCTAACTATAACTACCTACTGGCGACCGCCAATAGGTAATATATATATATATATATATATATATATATATATATATATATATATATTCACTGAAGAAACCATAGGTTTCAGGGGCGTTATAGTTAGCTGGACTTTTCACTCATACAAAACCAGCAAAACCATTGAAATTCCCCCGTTATAGTTAGTTCAGCTAACTATAACTCGCGCGCCCGCAATGCACTGCTGTTGACGTCACATATTACATCACTCATGACATGGTCAGTGACATCCCTGATGACATCACTGATGACATCTCAAATGACATCACTGATGACATCATCCAGTGAATGTGTGTTTTTCTGAAAATTACATATGTTTTATATATGTATATCTCAAGGTTGATGGAAGAATAAATGGGTATATAAGTGTCTAAATGGATGATTTGTTTTTGAAAAATGTATTGCATAACTGACTGATTAAGTGTATCTTAGTGAATACATGGCTTAGTGAGTAATGTTTAAATATGTAAGTATCTGTATCAGTCTCTCACTTTGTGTATAAGTGGTTGCATGGGTCGGTGAGTAGCTACATGAGTGTCTTTATAGGTTATTAGTTGGTTTTTTGAGTTTCAGTATGAGTGTCTGAGTGTGTATGGTTCGGTGGGGGGTATTACGTAGTGCATAGGTGCATGAATGAGTGACTCACTGTTTGTATGTGTTGAAGACAGCATGTGTGCAGGACTCTATGGGTGGATGAGTGTGTGCATGGGTGTGTTAGTGAGTGAATGACTGTCTCAATAGTGTCTTTATGAGTAACTACATATGTTTCAAACTAGTATATGTGACTATTAGTGTATATAAGTGAGTATATGTGATAGTGAGAGATTGGAAGAGTTCCTGTATAACTAAGTATGTGTTTCTATGAGTGATTGTTTAAAAGACTAAGTATGTGTAAGTTTCTGTAGAAGTAAGTGTCGTGGTGTGTGTATAACTGTATATGCAAGTAAATGGATGTTTGATTCTTTATTAGCAAGAGTGACTATGTGTGTGAGTAACTCTATGGATGAGTGGCGTTGTGTAACAGGATGTATAGGTGTATGAGTACATATGATGAGTGAGTACATGTATGAGTGACTGTATAGGACTGTTGGTGAATGAGTGGATGTGTATGTGGATCTTAGAATTACTGAATAGGTTGTTGTAACTGGTATTGGTGTGTCCATTTTTTTGAAAATTTTAGTTTCAAAGGTTATATTGGGGGAGAGGAGGTCTGCCACTCTATTACAAGGATGATGTCATCAGTGATGTCATCAGTGATGTCATTTGAGATGTCTTCAGTGATGTCATGAGTGATGTCACTGACCATGTCATGAGTGATGTAATATGTGACGTCATCAGCAGTGCATTGCGGGCATGCGAGTTAGCTGAACTAACTATAACGGGGGAATTTCAATGGTTTTGTACGAGTGAAAAGTCCAGCTAACTATAACGCCCCTGAAACCTATGGTTTCTTCAGTGAATTTCTAAGGTTTTTTAAATGCTAATTCCTAACTATAACGTGCCTGAAACCTATGGTTTTTTCAGTGAATTTCAAAGGTTTTTTAAATGCTAATTTCTAACTATGCCTACAGAGATAGGACATGTGAAGAAAGAAGAAAAAACGCACAGAAAGAAAAATGAAATGCAGAAAGAAGCAACAGAAGTCCTCAAAGACGAAGAAAAGTGCAGGAAGAAGGATAACGTGCAGAAAGAACAAACAGAAGAGCAGAAAGAAGCCTTGTTGCAAAATCATCCTGTACCCTCAACTTTTTCAGACGGATACTGGTGGTAACTGAGTCTGACTAACCAGTCCTAGATCCAGTGCTATGTTAAAAGACACTCAGAATACAGTGAAAACACCTACATACACTAGGGAACACTATGCGTTGGGGTCCCCCTGTGATTAGCATGACCTCCTCTGTAAGCCCCTAGTATATCATAGGGCAGGGGATTAAAACTACCTCGTAAAACGCGCCACAAGGCGTGTTTGCACACGTCACCCCAGGCCCCGTCCCCTCCCTTCTCCACTGTGGGAGATTAAGTCCCCTTGAATCCTGAGGGTCCCTAGGGTCCAACTAGACCACTAGGTACCTCCAGTAAGCACCACAGAGCTGCGTTGCAGAGAGATGTAAAAAGGGGAACGGCCTAGACCACTTCTCTGCAACGCAGCGCAGCGGCGCTTACTGGAAGCACCTGGTGGGCTAGTTGGCCCCCAGGGTCCCTCAGGATTGAAGGGGAATTATTTCCCCAACTTAAAACGCGCCACAGGGCTTGTTTGCACACGTTAACTCAGGCCCCCTCCCCTCCCTTCATCACTGTGTAAACATGCCCTGTGGCCGTTTTTAGTTGGGAGATTAAGTTCATTTGAATCCTGAGGGTCCCTAGGGTCCAACTAGCCCACTAGGTACCTCCAGTAAGTGCCACAGAGCTGCGTTGCAGAGAGGTGTAAAAAGTGGCATGGCCTGGACCACCTCTCTGCAACGCAGCTCAGTGGTGCTTACTGGAAGCACCTGGTGGGCTAGTTAGCCCCCAAGGGCCCTCAGGACTGAAGGGGAATTATTTCCCCAACTTAAAACGCGCCATAGGGCGTGTTTGCACAGGTCACCTCAGGCCCCGTCCCCTCCCGTCCCCAATGTGTAAACACGCCCGGCGGCCATTTTTTAAGTTGGGAGATTAAGTCCCCTTGAATCCTGAGGATCCCTAGGGGCAAAGTAGCCCACTAGGTACGTCCAGTAAGCGCCATTGCAGAGAGGTGTAAAAAGGGGCACGGCGTGCACCACCTCTCTGCAACACAGAGCAGTGGCGCTTACTGGAAGCACCTGGTGGGCTAGTTGGCCCCCAGGGTCCCTCAGGATTGAAAAGGAATTATTTCCCCAACTTAAACCGCGCCACAGGGCGTGTTTGCACACGTCACCTCAGGCCCCGTCCCCTCCCTTCACGCCCTGTGGCCGTTCTAAGTTGAGAGATTAAGTCCTCTTGAATCCTAAGGGTCCCTAGGGTCAAACTAGCCCACTAGGTACCTCCAGTAAGCGCCACAGAGCTGCGTTGCATAGAGGTGTAAAAAGGGGCGTGGCCTCAGAACACCTGTCTGCAACGCTGCTCCCTGGCGCATACTGGAGATACCTGTTGGGTTAGTTGGCTCTCAGGGACCCTCAGTATTGAAGGGGAATTAATTCCCCAACTTACAACTGGCCAGGGGGCGCGTTTGCAGAGTGCTGCAAGGAGGGGGCGTGGCCTCCGGCACGATGCCGGTCTTTTATTTATTTTATTTTTTTAAGAAGGAGGGCTGTGTGGCCCCCCTTCTTTTTCTAATTTACTGGCCCTGGGGACCCCATCCCCCAGGGCCTGCACCCTAATTTTTTTTTGTTGAAAAAAATTAATTTGGCCCTCCCAAGGCCTTAATCGGCCCCGGGGACCCCAACCCCTGGGTCATGGCCTTTTTTTTTTATTCTTATTCTTTAGGAGGGGGCTGCGTTGCCCCCCTCCTCAGGCCACTTATGGCCCCGGGGACCCCATCCCCCGGGGCCGGCCTTTGTTTTTTATTATTTTTAAAAAATATATATTTATAGAAACACCTAGGACATGCTGGACAAACCGTATGTACCTATCACCATGACGATTTGCGTGATATTCATTAAAAGACGACTATGCATAGAATGAATCCACATGGAATTTAATACACACGCACACCAAGCCATTCAAAGGGGATTCGACAAAAATTCGACCAAACTATGCAAGAAAACCCCTCACGGTTAATAAAACACACATCCACCGCCGGATGTGTAATACTTTTTATTTTACTCTCTGGAAAGGAGATGAACCTCACTTGAGAGTCACAGCGTGCTCCTGGCTGAGCCCAATGCTGTGTTACACCCACCAGTGCCCGCCGAGTGCCTCACACCTCTGTGTTGTATTCCACCAGCTAGTGCGTATGCTATGACACTCTCTAGCCCATGTGCACTGTAACACCACCCCGTGAATATGTCATGCCACACTTGCGTTCGCACGGGTTATATTGCCCCATCTAACGTGCCTTCCTCAATGCCTATGTTATAACGCACAGCGCTATGCCATACATATTACAATCTGGGATACATATATTTGTCACAGTGCATATGCAACGTTACACTCCCCAGCACATATTTTAAATTACAACTTTAGAGACTAGTTAGGTTACACAACACTGCCATGTGCATATTACACTCCAAGGCGCATATCGCATAGCACGCGCTAGTGCCTGTGCTATCTCGCACTCTCCAATGAATCTGTCATTGCGCACAATGTATTGCATATTATATTTCACGCCCCGGTTCATATTATATCACACTTTTTGGTGCATAGTTGATACCATATACTATATCTAGTTTTCATTTTCAATCGTGCTCTCAGGACTATGTTCTATATAACACTGCGTCCACCTACCCTTTTCACGGGCATTACATTTTGCAATGGGGGTGGAGGGTCAGGGTTTTTTTCTGCCAAGTGAGCCCGGAGTCACAGTCACAAACGTCCTCTTCTTCCTGAATAAAAGTGAGATTATGCTGCATACTTGTTCATATTTTAAGTAGTTCGCACAGACACACATTTTAAAAACAATACAGTTCCTAATACCCACCTTCTCTGAACAGTTAGCTTGCTGCCCCATCCACCTCCTCCCTATCCTCTGTTGTCTGAATCCATGGACTAGCCTCCTCCCTCCTGCAATGCATGGTCTGATGTGCTGCCACTGCCCTCCATTTAGCATGATATACCAGTCCACTCCTCCTGCCCTCCATTGCCCAATTCTATGGCCCATCATTGACCTCCTGCTTAGCCTCTGTGTTTAGCTTGCGGCCCCTATTCTCCTTCCCCCTGCCCTCCGATGTCTTTGTGCATGCCCCTGCTCCATCCTTTTTGCCCACCATGCTCCATGGACCTGCCACTCCTATCTACTCTGAGTGTTCTGTTGAGCTGCCACTCCCCTCCCACCTGCCTAGCATTGTCAGATGACTGTAATCTGTCACTGCCACCCCCACCCTGCCTGTCCACATGCCATGCCCCTATCCCCTTCTTCCTGTCCTCCATGGTCCATTTTACTGCCACACCCTTCTGCCCTCCCTGGTCTGTTGTGCTGCAACTGCTCCTCCTGCCTGCACCGCGCGGTCTGTTGTGAGGCCCCTTCCCCTGAACTCTCTTGTCTGTGCCCAGGTCCTGACCCTCCCTTCTATCCTCCATGGTCCTTTGTGCATGCCCCTGCACCCTCCTTCTTGCCCATCATAGCCATTGTGCTGCCACTAACCCTCCCGCTTGCCATGCATGGTCTTCTGTGCTGCCATGGCCCCTCCCACCTTCCCTGTGTGGTCAGCTAGCTTCCCCTGACCCCATCCCACCTTCCCTCCATGGTCTGTGTGTATGCCATCATAGTCTCATTGTTGCTCTCCATGGTGTGTCTTGTTTCTAGTGCCCAACCTGCCTGACCTCCATGGTCATCTTGCTGCTCCTGCCCTTCCCCCTTGCCCCCAGCCCTCTTTTTCCATGTGCAGACCCCTATTCCCTCCCTCCTGGCTTGTCTGTTCCATTGTAATGCCCCTGATCCATCCCTCCTGCCCTTTATGGTCTGTTATGCTGCAGCTTTCTCTCTTGTCTGTCCATTATGGTCAGCTAGCTACCATTGCCTCTTTCCCCTCTGTTCCCTGTTGTCCATGTGCATGGTCCTGTCCAATCCCTATTGCTTTCTATGGATTGTTGTGCTGCACTCCCGTCCCGCATACGCTGTGTGGTGTATTGTGCTGCTGCAAACCCTGATGCCTGCCCTGTAGGGTCAGTTTGGTGCACCTCTCCATGTCCCTCCTGTCCTCTGTTATCCGAGTTCATGTCCCTACCCCAATTCCTCCTGCCTCAGCTTTTTACTTTGATTCCATCAAGAAGGTATTCAGATATGTCACACATTTGCCATAAATTCTACATGTTAGCACTCTAGTTGCTCATTAGATCATTGGAGTAAAGCTACTGCTCACCACCGAAGTCTGCTGCTGGTATTAAAAGTGCATGTTTCAGTCTGCATATCAGAATTTTTTAATGAAATAGAAGAGGATTTGAGAAGTCACTCAAAATGTGCCCTAATTTTTCTTTCTTCAGCACTAATCATAATTTCTATGGCAAAATGAACCCCCTCATTGTGTTCCTTTTTAAATTAATTTTTTTAAGTGTTACCAGTTTATTCCAATCAAGATGGCTTCAGGTGTGCCATACTTTTGTCATAAGTAAGACAGTAAGCGCTCTAGTTGTTCTTAAGAACACTCTGGGACATTCTGTCATTGGGCTATACTTGGGCTACATCTGGGTGATATTTGGGCTACATTTGGGCTCTTTTGTCTCTGGTGGCCATCTTGGGAGATTTATTTGTTATGAAGTTTCCTAATTTCCTCATTTACTGCAGTCTCCTCAGTGGGAATACTTTCAGTTTTTTACTTTGGTTCCATCAAGAAGGCATTCAGATGTGTCACACATTTGCCATAAATTCTGAATGTTAGCACTCTAGTTGCTCATTAGATCACTGTAGTAAAACTACTGCTCACCAGGGAAGTCTGCTGCTGGTATTCAAAGTGCATGTTTCAGTCTGCATGTTAGAATTTTTTTATGAAATAGAAGAGGATTTGAGAAGTCAAAATGTGCCCTAATTTTTCTTTCTGCAGAACTAATCATAATTTCTATGGCAAAATGAACCCCCTCATTTTGTTCCTTTGTAAATTAAATGTTTTAAGTGTTACCACTTTATTCCAATCAAGATGGCTTCAGGTGTGCCATACTTTTGTCATAAGTAAGACTGTTAGCGCTCTAGTTGTTCGTTAGAACACTCTGGGACATTCTGTCATTGGGCTATACTTGGGCTACATCTGAGTGATATTTGGGCTACCTTTGGGCTCTTTTGTCTCTGGTGGCCATCTTGGGAGATTTATTTGTTATGAAGTTTCCAAATTTCCTGCAGTCTCCTCAGTAGGAAATACTTTCAGTTTTTTATTTGGTTCCATAAAGAAGGCATTCAGATGTGTCACACATTTGCCATAAATTCTGAATGTTAGCACTCTAGTTGCTCATTAGATCACTGTAGTAAAGCAACTGCTCACCAGGGAAGTCTGCTGCTGGTATTCAAAGTGCATGTTTCAGTCTGCATGTCAGAATTTTTTTATGAAATAGAAGAGGATTTGAGAAGTCAAAATGTGCCCTAATTTTTCTTTCTGCAGCACTAATCATAATTTCTATGGCAAAATGAACCCCCTCATTTTGTTCCTTTGTAAATTAAATGTTTGCAGTGTTACCACTTTATTCCAATCAAGATGGCTTCAGGTGTGCCATACTTTTGTCATAAGTAAGACTGTTAGCGCTCTAGTTGTTTGTTAGAACACTCTGGGACATTCTGTCATTGAGCTATACTTGGGCTATATCTGGGTGATATTTGGGCTACATTTGGGCTTTTTTGTCTCTGGTGGCCATTTTGGGAGACTTATTTGTTGTGATGTTTCCTAATTTCCTCATTTACTACAGTCTCCTCAGTAGGAAATACTTTCAGTTTTTTACTTTGTTTCCATCAAGAAGGCATTCAGGTGTGTCACACATTTGCCATAAATTCAGAATGTTAGCACTCTAGTTGCTTATTAGATCACTGTAGTAAAGCTACTGCTCACCAGGGAGTCTGCTGCTGGTATTGAAAGTGCATGTTTCAGTCTGCATGTCAGACTTTTTTAATGAAATAGAAGAGGATTTGAGAAGTCACTCAGAATGTGCCCTAATTTTTCTTTCTGCAGCACTAATCATACTTTCTATGGCAAAATGAATCCCCTCATTTTGTTTCTTTTTAAATTAAATGTTTTAAGAGTTACCACTTTATTCCAACCAAGATGGCTTCAGGTGTGCCATACGTTTGTCATAAGTAGGACTGTTAGCGCTCTAGTTGCTCTTTAGAACACTCTGGGAAGCTGCAGTAGAACACAAAGGAATCAACTGACAATCTCTGCCCTTGTTGGATGTACATGTTTTACTGAGAATGTCAGACTTCATTCTCACATGACTGAGAAAGATAATGTGAATTTACAGAAAATATGCTCTCAGTTTAGCTTATAGATCACCTTCCAAACCTCTGTGGGAAAAGCATGAGAAAATAGTTTTCTCTCAAACATGATTCATGATATCACAGCATACGGCTTTTTCACATGGTAAAATCACCTTAGAACACACCACAATTTCTAAAATGAGTATGGTACCATCAACAATTGATTTATAATGTAACTAAAGTCTTAAAACCTTCTATTAACTGCAATGCTTTTTAATTAGGTGCTATCATGTATATTGGTCCCAAGATGGCTGCCAACACTTCTTGGATGAAGTGCTGACAGCCAATCAGATCTCACGATGAGATGTGTGGTTAGGCTCCACCCAGATATATATGTGATTTTACTTTTGATTTTCTCAGGAACTACTGAACGGATTTACACCATTTAAGCAAAAGGCACGAGTCTGAACTGAGGACTACCTCTTTGCCAAATTTGGTGATATTCCGTTCAGCACTTCGGGCTGTAGCTGCGTCAACAGGTCCTATGGAAAAATGCATGGGGAGAACGTGTTTTGGGACCCCCCTTTTTTCTCGGCCCCCGGTTGACGAATCACCGTGAAATTTTCAGGATAGGAATGGACCGGAGCTGGCCAAAAGTTTGGAAAATTTCGCGAAGATTCATCAATGAACGCCAACGTTATTCCAAATAGAATGTTGCGTATTTCCTATGGGAAATAGGTCCCAACTATGACTACCTACTGGCGGCTGCCAGTAGGTAATATATATATATATATATATATATATATATATATATATATATATATATATATATATATATATATATATATATATATATATATATATATATATATATATATATATATATATATATATATTACTCTCCAAAGCGTCCAGATCTTAGGGGGGCACACGACACCTTGCATCTCTTCAACCCTCCTCCAGCACTCCCGAATTCTCTCTCTCATGCCGACGCATTTCAAGGTAAAGACCTCTACTTCCAGGGCAATATGTACAACTGGAGCGCAGTGAGTACTTTCCTATTGGCTCAGTGCTTTTAAATTGATTGGCTTAGTGCAACTTCCTGTAGGGGTGCATGCTAGTTAAGTACAACTTCCTGTTGGAATGCATGCTGGGATATTGAGTCCCAAGGCAAAGTACAATTATTTTCCCTCAGTGGGCCACTCGCGCTCCTGTATTTTAAAACAAATCAATCCCCTATAGTAGGGTCTGGAGCTGCCTGGGAGGAAAGTACTCACTGCGCTCCAGTTGTACATATTGCCCTGGAAGAAGAGGTCTTTACCTTGAAACGCGTCGGCATGAGAGAGAGAATTCGGGAGTGCTGGAGGAGGGTTGAAGAGATGCAAGCTGTCGTGTGCCTCCCTAAGATCTGGACGCTTTGGAGAGTAATGTTAACGCGGCTGTCCTGCCGTGGGGGAGAGCACCATCACTAATTTGAAGTGAGGCGGAGCCAGGAACTACATCCAGGCAGAGAAGCACAGCGAGCCAGAAAGGAAGAGGATTCCTCCCAGGCAGCTCCAGACCCTACTATAGGGGATTGATTTGTTTTAAAATACAGGAGCGCGAGTGGCCCACTGAGGGAAAATAATTGTACTTTGCCTTGGGACTCAATATCCCAGCATGCATTCCAACAGGAAGTTGTACTTAACTAGCATGCACCCCTACAGGAAGTTGCACTAAGCCAATCAATTTAAAAGCACTGAGCCAATAGGAAAGTACTCACTGCGCTCCAGTTGTACATATTGCCCTGGAAGAAGAGGTCTTTACCTTGAAACGCGTCGGCATGAGAGAGAGAATTCGGGAGTGCTGGAGGGGGGTTGAAGAGATGCAAGCTGTCGTGTGCCTCCCTAAGATCTGGACGCTTTGGAGAGTAATATATATATATATATATATATATATATATATATATATATATATATATATATATATATATATATTAGTGACAGCAAGTCAGGTGCTGAGGCCTATAGGGTTCCACTGTCCAGCTTTATAAATATTTATTTTTAGGTCTCGCCTGGGCCAGCGCATGTGCTGCACTGCAAGGCATTTAGTATTGGGGTTTTCAAAGTGCTACCAGAGGCTTTTGCTGGCCTAAAGCTTGCGTTCATGCGAGCGTGCACGTGCGCAACCGCCATCTGCCTCCCTTCCAGCACGATCACTTTCACTTTTTCCTGCTGCTGAGCGCGCGTGCATCGCTAGCGTGTTTTTATTTGCACGTACCTGTGCAAGAAATCTGCTTGTTGTAAATCTGCCAAGATCGGTTCATTAATGCATAAATATTTTATGCAGGCGGGGGCTGATAGAGACTTTGCGGATCCGCTTATTGTTGTGTCTCCTTTGTACATCCTGATAAGCGGTATCTGTCTGTTGTTGTCTTTACTAACAGCCCACATTCGGGTTGAGACACTGCAATCATTGGTACCTCAACAAAGGAAGTCTAAGCCCATCCCTTTTCATTCAATGTGTTTCGCCTACTCAACCTTGTTGGCGCGTGGCACAAAAGCAGCGACGCAGATCTGGCTCGGAGGTAAAAAGCTGTGAGCGCAACAGCTCCCAAAAGCTATGCCCTGGAAGCTCGCTGCCTCACACGGGAGCTCTTAAATGGAGGAATGATGACTCAAGGGTCCACGTGGGACTTGCTAATGCAGGAAGGAAATAGAAGTCATCTCCCGGAACAGCGTCCTGTATTTTCTCTATCGCTTGCATTGGGTATTTCATCATATTTAATGGTTTCCTCTGTGTGGGCCAACCACGGTGCTCTGGAATATTCAAAGAAAGGGGCCCAGCCTGGGTTTTATTGCTGGTTCTTCTGTATGTGTTTAGGATATTAATACTTCATTTCTTCACAGTATCCTTTCTATGAGCAGGAACGTTCAAATGAACGTCAATGCTGCGCTGTCCCAGATCATTTTTATTTATAAATTACCCTGGAGCAAATGGTATTTTAAAGCAATTCTTTTTCTGCTGTGTTATCTTGTAAAAAGATTAGGGTTGGCAATTAGATCAAATCCATCCTTCTAATCAGAGGATGTGTATGAATGCATCCGCAATACGCCGAACAGGCCTCTTCTGTGAATTTGCCAGCATGCATGCTTGTTTCGGGAATCGATGCATCACTCCGGAACTAGTCTCCCGTGGGATTTATTACCTCATACCCCCCTTCCTCCTGCTTAAATATTCAGTAGGCAGTCGCACAGAAAACTGCTACCTTTAAAGCAGGCGGCGTGGGAGGTCGGAGGGCACCTCAAGAGGCGACTCTGCCGTGTATGTCTCTTTCATATTCTAAAGAAGGCACCCGCTTTGAATTTGCATTTAAAGAGCTGTTCGCGGATGTTTCAATTGGTTGGGTATATCTCTCAAATAGGAGGACATTCATCATAGAGTTTGCTCTCGGATCTGGGAATGCCAAAAGTATCTTAAGCACCCATACAATATTTTGTTATGTGACAATAAATCACACCATGTCACATGATTACTATGGCAACCGCCAGGCGTGCCTTTGTTGCAGCGTGGAACATCAAATTCCTCCTTTGTTGCAGACCAAATACCTCAATAGCAAATTCACTCAAATACATTCATTGGTGGGTCCCATAAAACCAACACTCATACTTCATTGATCTGCTTCCCTAGAGGAATAAGCTTCCAAACTCTGACATGAAAGGAATATCTTTACCTAACCCTAAATGCGTTGACTCCAACCTTGTGATATTCCCCTCATTAGGAGATGAATCATTTAGTTTTTTGTAGTTTAGCGAAACCATTCATTTATCCACACTCTACTCTTTATCCAAGTTTTCTTCTTCAAATAATCGACACAACACATTTGTCAATTAATCAAATATCGTTTATCTAAGAAAATTGCAAATTGTTAGAATCATCATCCAAACCATAGAACATTATATTTACCTAATCTGGCTAAGAGTCGTCCTCTAAGTCAGTCAAGTCGGGGAAAAACCTTTAAATTCATCAAAGTCAGGCCGTAATTCAATCTCTCAAAGATTCAGGATAACAGCTGTCCAGCAGTGTCACCGTCCTCTCCGTCAGCATAACGTCAGGAAATCGAGTTCGTCAAAGAAGGAAGAGTTTTTTAGTTCATTTCCCTACCTACTTTTATAATGAAATGAATGTCAAAATGTATCAAGATTGGGGTTTTAGACTGTCCTGATTGGTAGACTAGGGGTCGTCTGGTAAAGTTCTCACATAGTCCGCAAAATGAAGTCATCGCACTTGCTGGTTCCGTTTTTAAGACAGTTCTTTGTATTGTCGTTGGCGAAGCTCCCAGAGTGTCCTTGATAAGAACATCTTTTCCTGGGGTCAGGAGTAGGCCATTGTTGCTGGCGGTGACGCATGCGCACTTCACCCAGAACCTCGTGTTGTCAGGAGTAGTCACGTTAAACGTCTCGTTCAGCCATCTTGGATTAGGCCGAAATAGTCAACTTAAGCAAAACAAACACAAAAACTTAATTAAAACATAGAAACGGCTAATAAAATGTTAAACCCTCACTAATTCCCTTATGTGTAAGTAGTTATCTAGCGGAATAGCAACATTCAGAGCGTTTATACTCACTCAATGATGCGCAACTTACAATTACATCACAAAAGCAACATATAACATGCAATAATATAATTTTCTACTATTAGTATGCGTACATATGTTAGTTTACAATTAGTTTAGCCATGCAAGGTGCAATTCCCACGTGTAATTATTTTGTTAATATAATTGGTAAGTCTTTCACTGCAAACAAGTTAATAAGATTACTATTAGTTGATTATTCAGATTACTATAAACATGCAGGATGGGGGGGCATACAAAATGTTGTACTACCCGCTCCAGCACCTTGATCGAAGCTTTACAGCGGGAGGTGCAATTTTCTGCTCATCAAGTGCGCGTGGTGATTTACTTGTTGACACCGCACGGTGGCTATAGCAGTGTTAATGCCCCTTGGCATCTCTAGGGACCTCCACCACCCCCCTTTGAATCTCTTCCTCACACCAACCTTGGAGAATCGCTGAGAACTGTTCAATCGGGCGCCAGTCTGTAAATATGTAATACAGCACAGCTGGCGAAGTTAAAAGCAACCTTTTTGTTTTTAAAACCATAGTAGTTACAAGTGGCGTCTTTACGGCCAGTTGTACTTGGGGGAATTGTGTGCATGGTACTGTATTTGTGAAAAAATAAAATAGTTGACAATAAAAAGACGTGGCCGAGCTGACTGATCTTGTGTTCCTTTTTAATGTGGCAGGGTGGACTGTGATTCGCACAATAGTTATCCTTTTCATAATTAGTCTTACATTTTATTTCTATGTGCCTTTTTTCCAATCCTCCTTCATAAACATTAAACTACAAAGGAGTGCTACAGTGTCTAAACTTACCAACAGAGGCTCACAGTTGTGTTTTCACACTGCAGTTAGGTGTGTGGTTGATGGAGCGGGTAAAATAAAATATTTTAGTATACCCAATCCATTTATATAAGTTTACATTAAAACGACTAAATGATTGATTTTAATGATTAAACAGTGTGCTGTGACGAACTAATCAACCTTATTAACCATGAGAATATATGTGGGAATGCATTTGCATGGCTAAAATAATAAGTGGACTAAGTTTGTACGCATATTAAATTTATATGTTAGCTTAAGCAATGTTAATGTGATTTGCGCTTAAATAAACCAGCATTAACGGCTTTAAATGTCGCAAATGGCTAGATAAATGCATACACATAAGGATATTAGTGAGGGAATAACATTGTTTTAGTCATTTCTATGTATTAATTGCGATTTTGTGTTTCCTTTACTTAAAGTTGACTATTTCGGCCTACTAAAAGATGGCTGCCGACTGAATCCTCACTAAAGTACATGACTTCATGCAATTGGCAATATAGGAAGGCGTCTGCACTGACTACGTAGTGTCCTCTCCTTGAACCTCCAAAACCTGGTCCATGAAGACTACTCTGGGCGAGATGCCAATGTCCCTGAACATGGAAGAAATGTTGCCATCTGGGAACCAAAAGCCACCTATTCACAATAGACTGATACTTTCCTGACCTGGGAACGACTTTCCCATGCGCCTAGTTTATACATCATCTGTATGTGAACTTTTGAAAATGTTGCTTAAAGTTTGGGACGGGGCTGAATTCAACCAATAAGCGGCCTGGAAATAGAGAAAATGCAACATGTATATGTAAATTTTAGTATAAATATTAGTAGTCTAGAGAGGGAAATTAGGTTACCACCCAATGAGCTCGAGACGCACCCTGATCGATGCTACTCTATGCGGCACTCCACGCTGACAGCAGAGGACGGGACGGTAGAATCTCTGATGAATTTCTGAGGACCAGTTCTGACTTAGAGAACGACAATTAGCCAGAATAGGTAATTATGACAAAAGATAATATTATATTTGTTAGGATTTTAACCTGCAATTTAATTAGATAAAGAAAAATTATTGTTTGAAGAACTGTGTCGGGTGGTTATTTCTTGTAATGTTTTATTGATTAATATAAGAATTGAAGTGTTTGCCTATCAAGTACCAACTCAACTAAATGATCCGATCGACCTCCGGATGGAGGAATTGTTAGGGTAAAATTTAATAGATGTGGTTTCCTCCATCCAAGGGAAATAGAACTGTAGTTCGGGATATTTGAAGATCTCTCTGTAGGCACGGATAGATTGATGAGAATGAATGTTGGTGTTATGGGCCCCACCAGCGTGTGATGTGTGTATGCGCGTGTGACTGTGGAATCATTCCGTCCGTGGAAGAAGGAGGAGATTTTGTGTTCAGAACTGCACCATGGTCACTTTGGAACTATTAACATGAGGTGTCTTATAATAAATTAAAATATTCTATGGTAGTAAATATGTAACTAAAGAATAAACACAATTAGTGATATTTCTACCGCAGCCTACTACTGCTTGGTTAGCTGTCCACGACTCAGTTAACATAGCTCTGGCTAAACACTTATATGGTCACAAAGACGAGACCTATTGACTATACCAATGCTTGTTTTCTCTGTTTAGTAATTGGGGGTAAATTAAGTTGCAGGCCTCCTTGGTTCTCACGCGTGAGATATATAGTTAAACAACGCATATAGAAATCTCTCAGAAATTTGCAGTGGAAAGCGATCAGATCATTTGCACGGTTACTCTTATATATTCATTTTAGTCTGTAATCTCCTTTACATCTGCCATCTGTGTACTATTGACAGCGGACGCATGATTTGTTTTGGGTATATATTCTACAAAGTAGCACACAGCCACATATATTTCTTTTGCTCCCGTAGGGGGCGGTGTTTCCTCACGCTGAGATGCTCCTACTTTTCATCAGTTGCCCTCAGCCTCCACAGAGCGGGGCGTCAGTCTACGTCACACAGCGGCTCCTTTGGACCCTCCCTTTTATGAATGACGGGCGGGCACCTAGACCTGCTAGCCGTGTACGTGTGGGCGTGCCCAAAGCGCGAAGAGGGCCAATGACTGCGCGCGGTAGGCGGGCGCGTGGCTGGAGGGGAGGACCTGTGAATATGCAGGGTTGGCACGGTGCGCGGCGGTAGGCAGAACACTCCGAGGCTTCACCTGGATGGGCACTGTGTTCCTGAGGACTAGTGGACTGCTATGAGGACTTGAGTATTGTGTGGCTGCAGACAAGACAGCATAGTGCGGATCCGCTTGGTGTACCGGAGTTGGAGGTTTCTCCCCATGCCGCCGACTGAACGGGCAGGCGAGCACTGAGCAGCGCATCTCTCCCCGCCCTAGGGAGCGGGCCGGGTGGCTGCATGCGGCCAGTTCTCCGCGGGTCGGTGCTGCCCTGAGGAAAGAAGCCGGAGCAGAGTCCCCCCCGATGGATCGGCGTCGCGCCAGCCTGCTCTCTTTGTGGCTGAAGCTGGAGCTCTGTGCGATGGCAGCGGTACTTACAAGAGGTAAGCAGAGGGGCAGAAGGGCGCTGACCTGTTACCCCTCCTACGGCTCACCAGGAGTACAGCACTTTCAGAGTCGATCTGAGTGGGTTTACCTTTGATTTCCACATTCATTGGGTTTAGTTTTATCTTATTTTTAAGACGTGACAAGTTGCCCATAGAATGCACTTCTTTCCAGTACACTTTGCCCGTAAAGTGCAGTACCGTAATTACTGTGGCCGTTTGAACTCATACCACCTCGCTTGGTGTGACGCTGTAGTAGTACCTTTGTTGCTAAACATGCGCCCATCTCCCACGTTTACATGCGAACCCTTCCAGAGCAGACCCCAGGGCACGGCACGCGCTTGTCAAAATGTTATTGTTAGCCTGTCTCTAATGAACTTCTCAAGGCTCGCAGCCCTGGGCCACCGTAGAGGCCCAACCCCGTGAACTAGAGAGCTGGTAATCTCCCGTCATCTACCAGCGTGTTGACACACTGGACTGCAGCGCATTTAGGGAGCACTGCATCGTGGAACTGCAACATGCACAACTCACACACGCGTACAGTGGTACGAGCACATGCTTACTTGGCGAGTACACATCAAGGCACACATACATCTCACCTGAACTCACTGTGTATCACAAAACGCTATAAGATTAACGAGCAGCCTCATATGTATCTAAATTCCCACAGACTGTGAACATCAGCGAGCGTGCCTGCAGAAATTGCGCATGCATTGTGCAGATAGGATGTTTTGAATTTGTGGACCCTCAAAATATTCCACATATGCACAATGCTCTGCCAGCTCAAAGTCGGTGGGCACGGCTGCATACCTTTTTGAATTCAGGGTAAACAAGAAGGCCCCTGAAATGCACTTTTACCGGACTCACGTGCATGCAGGCGAGTTGTATACCTGCTTTAATAGAGTAGTCCTGTACGGGGTGCAGGCTGAGAGGAGTGAGAAGACGCTAGGCCTGGCCTGCCCCACTCCCTCTCTGCTCTGGTAGGCTGTAATTAGGGCTGCTCGCAGCCCCGACAGCCCGGGGAGGGAAGCGCCTCTGAAAGGCTGGGCTGGGAGAGGCAGCAGGGAGGGACCTAGACTGATGCGGCGCTCCAGATACTGAAACTATGCGCCTGATAATGAGATAATTAGGGGATCACATACTTCTGGCTGCTGTCGACTTCAAAAGCTTTTAAGAGCAGCCTGCAGTCTCTCCTGCAGCCTTCGTGACTACGAGCAGACATTTTTCTTTAATGGCTAAGTACAGTAACCAGAAAGGGGAACAGCGGGGGCATTGTTCGACGGCTGAAAACACCACAAAACCCCCGACGGCCTGCTGCAGTGGTTACAATGGAGATAGTTTGAATAAAAATGCACCTTTGTTAAACCCATGCAAGTCTCTTCTTTTGGGAGGGTAAATGTTTTTTAAATGGGAGTGACACCAGTTCCTAGACTGCACCCATCTAGCTCAAAAAAAGTTAAACCAGTGAACATGATGCAGATATTATAGTGCTTGCAAAGCATACTACGTCATGCAGAAATTAAATCTTTTTGTGAGGCAAAACAACTCCCTCAAACGTTTGCTGTGTCCTCCGCGTAGAAACAACTGGGCAGTTGTTCGTGTATTCTCAATTTTATGTTGTTAAACGCAAGAGTTTTCTAAGTAGGGATTTACACGTTTGGCCCTAGGCCTGGGGCTATCGAGCGAGGGGTTTGCCCGGAGAGTTCTGAGACACGGCAAACACAGGGCCGCCTGATGCTCACGGAACACCCTTCACCAAACTCCCTTCACCCGCAGGCATCTGGAGATAAGGGCCTGCAGCGGGGGCTGGGAAAGTCCAGAGGCTGACGCGCTCGAGGGCCTAATGGCACTATTATGGCCCTTCTGGACAGTGGTTTGCTTTTTTAAGGGGGCACATGCTACGTTTCAGATCTTGTTCGCAGAAATCCTAGTTTAAGAAGTGACATTTAAAACCCTGTAAGCCTTTGGATGACAGCTGGCGGAAATTCCAACTGGCCTGTTACAGTTCGTTTCTTCTGGGTACGATTTATCGTCTGGATATTTGGACAACTGATTTACCACCCTCGGTAGGCACTACCCAACATTAAGCCAATGTATAGGAAAACTGTTTTCGCTGAAGATCAAAACAGAAACAACACATATCATGGTACAAACTCACTACTTAACTGGAATGAATGTGATTAAGAGTCACTGAATAATTTTCCAAGTTAAAAAAAATGACTGATATAACACCTAGTTGATACTACCAACAATTCACATTTCTCCACATCAAAAGGAAAATCGCAGGGCCACAGTAACCAGTTCAAGATGCTGCAGGAATTTCCTTCATGGAGGTTGATTCAGTCCGGATCTCCTATACATCCAACTATACACCCCGTATTCTGTCAGCCCCCGCAGGGTCCTCCCTGACATTGTGGCACTCGGTGTTGTGAATGTGTGCCACCGTGTACCCAGCACACAGTGGGGTTTTTCGCCCCTGTCACCTCGCCGCTGAAGCCTCGTCTTGGGAATGTGCTGTTCAGACGCCAGGGGCGGGTCATCCGTCTAGCGCGAGTGGCTGCACACGGTAAGCGCCAGGCGGCCCGGGACAGACATCAGTGAGCGGAGGCAGAAACTGAACTCCAAGAGGAAGGGCAGTGAGACGCCACACTCACTCACCACGGCGTGTGTAAACAAAGCTACAGCCAAACACGTGAGCTGAGATTAGATGCCAGTTTTTCAGACCGGAAATAGAAAGGCCAGGTGCTGGTCCTACAGTACCCAAACATCCTCGTTAAAAACGGTGGCACTGTCGGATGGGAAATGCCGCGCTTCCTGCATGAACTCAATTTTTAGCATTATTGTGTGAACAGAAATGTGTGTTCTTCATTAGAGTGTTTCAGGTTGTCAAGAATTAATCAACCCTAGTTGCACATTTCCTGCCCGCTACTGCTTCGGCAGGAAGTGCGCGCTCTCTCCTCCTGTCCATCCAGGTTCAATGCATCACGTGTTTCCACTCCCAGAAGGCCAGAGGGTGACCACCTCCAAAGGTGTTGGGAGACCCTCCAGTGGCGGGGGGGCCCTGTAAAAGGCCAAGCAGTGTAGAGCAAAAGTTCTCTTGTTCCAGTCCCGCATCTTTCACGGTCACCAAAAAGGGTCGTTCTGGAAACTTTGTTCGATATCAGCTATGGTTTTGAAACCCATAGTGACGTCGTTCTCTGGATGGCCTCTTTAGTACCTCGTGTGGCTATAGTTTTTATTGTGTGGACAACATGCTTAAATAACGCTTTATTGTTGGTTCTTCAACCCTGCTAGAATGGCCAGATGTAGTCAATGTACTTCCTTCCCTTATGGAAAAGGAAAGTACATTACGAATCCCATGGTGGTGTTGTCAAGTAGGCTGCCAGTTCCCACGGGAGATCATTAGGAGAGCGATCACGAACAGTATTCAGTACAAAAAATGTTCTGGTCGCATTTCTGCCTGGTTGTTGTTACTCCTTGCTTCTGTTATTTTTATTTTCTGGCACGTTATTCGTGCATAAGTTGGCCTCACAGATTAATAGCGGGTGCTTTCTGGCCCACACTTCTTTTATCAGACCCCGAATGATGATGACACTGGCGAACTTAAAGCCTGCAGCAGGCGCCGAGCCCCGAAAGACAATTTTAAATCCACATTTTGGGGAGATGATATACATACGCCCATGCACCCCAAAAGTTTACTCAGTTACATCATGCTGAGTTTTCGAGGGAACATTTCGTCAGCCCCAGGCTTTGACCACATTCTGTGTCACGCGAAACGAGACTGGAGTCTCACAGACTACTTGATTTTTTACAACCTCCCATTTGGGTTGATGGGATTGACTTTGGCACGGATACCCACTCGTTGTAAACGGCGCCGCCTGTTTTATTGTGCTGACTAAAGGTCGCGCTGCACGAAGGGCCCTCTCGGGAGAGCAGCCGACCCCCTTCTCTTCAGATATCGCAGCTAGCTGCCTAAATTCACACAGTAAAGCGCGGCGTCGCTGCAGCGCATGTCTCTGGCCTGAACCCCGACGGGTACCTTTTTACGAGGTGCTACATGACACGCTTAAACCGAGCTGCTGGCATAAAAGTGCAAAGTAGTTTACGACCCAGTGGTTCCGATTAAGGCGGCCTAACAAAAATTCTCTAATGAGTGCCGTTTCCTCATACCGCATCAGCCTTCTGGAAGGCCTCCCGGGCTTTGCGTCCCCTCCTGTGCATTTATTTGCCCGGTTTACTGCCTCGCTGTAAAGTATCCTGAACTCTGCATCCCTGGCTGTCTGTACAGTTGATTGCGCTGCTTTGTTTGCTTTCAATTAATTGAGGGGTGACTTTATTCTGTGTGGACTGTGTTGGTTTGTAAACCCTAGCCGAGGCAGGATTTTCCTTGGTGAGTTATGAGGCACATGCTGGCTTCCTGTAAGACCAGCCGACACCCGGCTCGCCCCTCAGCCCTTGAGGAGTTATGAGGCACATGCTGGCTTCCTGAAAGACGAGGGGACGACTTACCACGAGGGCTGGGCTTGTACAGACCCATAAGGAGACTTCCCAATAGACAGCCCTCCCATAGGCATTTGGGAACAGGACCTATATGGGATTGAATCGACCCCACCACTTCCGGCATGCCACCTTTTTTTTTGCTAGAGTTTTATATAGCGCGAACTAAACCGATGCATTGGGTAGATGGAGCGCTTTACATGAGCACCGGTTTCATTAGAGATGAACACAATGAACAGTTATTCCCCATTTTAATATAGGCCACCCCGAAGTAACATCATGTAGCTATTCTATGGGAAAACAATCGATTGTGTTCATCTTCCCTCCATCCTGTTAAGCCACCCCAGTCTGTCGTTTGCACATCTATTTATTGCAGCACCAACGAGCTTTTTTTCTGCGGCTATAAATGCATCATCTTCAACCCTATCTTTTACCTCTTTTTTTTCTCCAGGTGAAATTCGGTGCTACTGTGACGCTGCGCACTGTGTGGCGACGGGCTACATGTGCAAGTCGGAACTCAACGCGTGCTTCACGCGGCAGCTGGACCCCCAGACCCCCAACTCCCCGCTCATCCACGGCTGCCTGGACTCGCTCGCGAACACGGCCGACCTCTGCCGAGCCAGGAAGGCCCACAACCACTCGGGCAGCGCCGTGCCCACGCTGGAGTGCTGCCACGAAGACATGTGCAATTACCGGGGGCTGCAAGACGTCCTCTCTCATCCCAGGGGCGAGAGCTCAGGTAAGGCACCCGCCCTCGGCCGCGCGCACGGCGGCTCCGGCAGCCCAGGCACGCCATGTCTGCCATCGATTGCCTTGTGAATGTAATTAGACACCAGAGGGAAAGGCCTGGGTGGAATGAAAAGATGTATTTCTATTGAGCGGCTTTTATGCGTCTGTAGCAGCATTAGAGACTTGTCTGGCCTGTGCCCTTTGCCTGGATGCCACAATGGTTTCTGGGAAATTAACGTGCATTGTTACTTTGTAAAGTGGGGCCCTCCTGACCTTAACATGCGCCCCCCCCCCCCCGGTGAACAGCAGCACTGGGCTGCTGTTTACTCCACTCAGGACTGACAGTAAAACATTTTAAATAAATGGGCGAGCTTTTATTTAACGGTTATTTGGGTGTAACTAGGATGCCCTACACAGCGTAACTTTAGAAGCCGTCATTTTTAAAGACTTCTTGCAGAGAAAGTGTAAAAATATGATAAATGTCTCTTCAAAATAGAAAAAGTGTATTCCATTAATCCGCAGAACCGTTTCACCGTGCTAAATCGGGTTGCATCAGTGCACCGAGCAGTATTTTTTAAGTGATAGTTTTCAGACGTATTTATTGAGTTGCATTAATTCTTTCCCCCACCTTAAGACAATGCCAATAATGAACTAAGGGAAATCAGTTATGTGCACTCTTTGAGTGTCTCGTGTCCCTGTTATACATAAGCAACATTATACTTCATTAAATCAAACTCATGCAAACGTTTTGTGCAGTGTGCATCCTGTATATCGGGGTCCTCATTATCACATGTATGAGATAATGAAGGAAAAGTGGAATAAAACAATTTCCTAGGATCATGCAATTTGGTACAGTGGTCAAGCTAGAATTAATCCCCTGTTTCCTGCTTTCACATTGGGCAATTCACTAGATGTGTATGTCTCACCTCCCCTCCACCCACCTTACTGTCAACAACCGCCAGAGCCCCCCTACCCCCAGCCCATGGACCACCACCCGTCAGTGTGGCCCTCTGTCACACCGCAGGCCAAACCTTTTGCCCATGTTCTAGGACCTAGATGTGGAGTTAATGATAGTAAATCTAGGCTCTCCCTGTATAGGCACTTGCCTTCAATATTTTCTCCCACCATAATAGCATGCCACAATATTCTCCTACTCTATTCAAAGATTGCACTCTCCTGGGATATTGTGCGTGTGGCACTACAAGGATACCTCATTAACTCATTCAGGATTATTATCTGAGAGGTGTTTTTGTCCTGTGCTGTAGCATTGTGATGTTAATCACATGAAAAGCCAGGAACCTTTTGAGGTAAATATTGGAGGGATTAAGGCATTTTACAGTTGTGGTTTCTGGAGAAAAAGAGTTCTTGTATCTATCTAATGTTTTTGGTAATGATTAAAGAGAAAGTGGCTGCAACACGGTGCAGTTACAAGGCAAAATACATGTGCACTGATGCTTTACATTTGCAAGATAATAATTAGACATATTTGGTAAAATATGGTGAAATACTTAAGGGTAATATATACAACACTTATGCCCAGGAACTAGGGGAGGAAAATCACAAAATTTTTGCTCATAGGAGACGGGGGAGAAAAAACGTAAAATCCCAATAAAAGCGGGATGGATGAAAGAAGCAAAATGCAGGAAATGAGACTTAACACTTGAGTAGTTCTAGGTGTGTAAAGCTGTCTTAGAAAATGGGAGTAGACTGGGGTGGAGAAAAGGTAGATCAGGTTTGGGAGTATCTTCAAAAGTAGGACTTCAAGATCCTTGGGATGTAGTTGTGGTTGTGTTGTGGTCTGGGGCCTGTATAGCTGGTAGTAGAGTCCTGGAATAAATTTACATTTGAAGATCAGTCTATACAGCTCAGTTGTCTGACCATACCCAACATAGTGACATTTCCACACACCCTTGGCTTTTGGTAGCCCACTGTTGCTTCAAGATCTTTTATGTTTAACAGTAAATGTCAAAGATACTAATATGCATTTTTCTTGTATGTCTTGCACAGGTCAGGGTGGCAGATACCAGCACGACAGCAGCAGGCACCTCATCTCCAAGGTGCAGGAGTTAAGCTCTTCGAAAGAACTGTGGTTCCGGGCGGCTGTGATCGCCGTCCCCATCGCGGGCGGTCTGATACTGGTGCTCCTCATCATGTTGGCACTGCGCATGCTCCGCAGCGAGAACAAAAGACTCCAGGACCAGCGGCAGCAGATGCTGTCGCGCCTGCACTACAGCTTCCATGGGCAGCATACGAAGAAGGGGCAGATGGCCAAACTGGACATGGAGTGTATGGTACCGGTCACCGGGCACGAAAATTGCTGCATGACTTGTGACAAAATGAGGCACACAGACCTGGGCAGCGAAAAAATCCTCTCACTTGTCCACTGGGGAATGTACACTGGCCACGGAAAGCTGGAATTTGTGTGACCATTTTAAAATAAAAATTCCAAGACATACATGGTTTAAAACACTGAGGCCTTAGGGTTCTGCTGGACAGGAGCACTTTATCAGCAAAAGAAGAGGACATCTTTTGCCATCCATAATTTGGGAGGGAAAGGACCTCTCAAAGCCAATCTTGGATATTTCTTCTGAAGGATACCAGAAGTTGACGTCTTTTGCACAGAAAAAAAACTCTGTATTATGTGCTTTCATTTTACAAACTCAAGAAGTGAAAGTTGTACACTGTCACCAGGGTTATATGAGCTATCGGGAGCAAGTGGACGCAGTAGCGAGCTCCTAATGTATGTTAAGTTTCCTGTTGTAAAGATTTTCTAAAATATATATATATATTTTGTCTGAAGTCAAATGGTGCAGTTTGGTCTTCCTTTCGGTTTGGCATGCCATAGCTAATGGACCTATACCGCTCTCTGAACCACGCATTTTTATATTTTTTTTAATGTTGCTGCCTTTTCCACACACTCCATCACTGTCACTTATACAGTGGATTTTCATTTCATCATCACACGCTCAGCCAATCCCCATTTCGAGTCGACCAATGTTAGATGTTTCTGAGAAATGTTCCCTTACCCAAGTGTAAATGTACAAAATGTTACACTCATTTAATTTATTTTTACCTCTGTACTCCATGCTATGCATGAGTAGTTTAGATGTCTCTACCACAGAAGAGGGTCTATATTGCAAAATGCAAAAAATCCAAGATTGCTCAATATAGAATCAATTCAAGTCACAAGTTTGAAGGGGGGAAGGGCATTGCCTTTGGTTATTTGTAAATTGATTTTGTCCCTCTGTAGACTGTTTTAGGTAGCTCTGGGCATTTTTGACTATGGGTTTCCCAGAGCGAGGCTGCGTATAGTTGTCGGTTTGGGATTTTCCAGTTTAAGCACACAATGTAGCACATTCAAAGTTACTTGGAGGTCAGGCACATCTGATGGGCGGTGGAAGGGTGTCTTGTAAGGTAATCTTTTCTCTAGTGCCAGTACAAATGCGCTGAAGTTGTAAGCTGTGCATTGAGAAGGAACCAACTATAAAAGAGCTGAAACACACCCGGAGACCCTCACACCATCCATGAGGGTGGCGCGGGTCTCCGGTATGCTTTCCAACATGTAGGCCCGCATCGTCCCTTAGAAGCGTTAGTGAGTTGCTTCTAGCCCCCCCTTGTCTGTGAAAGGAGAACAATTTTCTATTCTATCAGCTGAAACGTGGATCAGTATTGAAGATTGATACTTAAACCTGGCCACGGCAGCACCTCCAGTGACATAAATTTGAGGTGGTGCCAGTGAGCGTGCTAAAGCCCTGAGGATATTAAGCGCCACAAATGTAGTTAGCAACAGTGTTACAAAGGGTTTCTGTGACGGTAGATCTGACGCACAGGGCTGTACTCAGAAGGTCCATGCTAGAGTAAGGCCCTCCATTAGCCATTGGGGTTTTAAACAGTTGCCAACTAGATGTTGCCACATCAAAGTCTTTTAGGGTGGAAGGGGGTGTGGGGGTAAAAGGACATTGGGGCTCCATGTCATCAAACAAACACATTGTTCTGATTATGCATACCAGGAATATAGACCGACCATTGACTTTTCTCTTAGCGGCTACTTTTTGGAATTGTTAAAAAACGTCTCTTGATTTACAAATTGTTTTGCTCCCTTTTGAAAGAAAGTATTTATGAAAGATGAAACGCCCCAGGCTCTGTGCCCTGACCAGGCTCTGTGCCCTGACCAGGCCCTGCCCTTCCCTGTTCCTTCTCTCGGGGTGTGGCTGGAGACAAAGGCTGCTGCCTCTCCTGACTCCTGGGATACTGTTACCCGGTGCCGGCTGCAGATAGCAATATGGGTGAAAACAACTGTGTTAGATTAAAGGGCATAGAAGACATAATGGGGTCGAGAGAAGAATACACCATTATACATGAGAGGTGGGGGCGGGGGTTGGAGAAGAGAAGCAGGCCGAAGCCTGAGGGCAAAAGGTTTAAGAGAAAATCCTGAAAGAAGGCAGACATCACAAAGAACAGCTATTGGGGCAAGAAAATAAGCATTGTTGGAAAATAAGTTAAACCTTCTCCGAAGGTTGGCAGGGTCTCCAGCTGGTGGGAGAGTTCCATATGCAGGTTGCACTGCCCAATAAAAAAGAATGATGACGTGAAAGGCTTCAAGGTGCTATGGGCACTGTTCAGCTAGCTACGCTCCATATTTGGTGTTGCAGAATCTTGGTGCGACTCGCATCTAAGCACCCCATGTCACGCGCGGTTCGGGGTCAATGCATCTAAATACACAATCTTGTGTTTTTTTTAGGTGACTCCTGCTGGCGTGAGACATAATCACTCTACTCGCGAACCCCAGTCTTCACTCTCATGCCTGTACTGCCAACCCTGGGGGCCCAGATTGGCTCTAGACATTTTTACAACCTCTGTCAGTATTTGCATCGCATTCCTTTGTTAAAGGTCAAAAAGTTAACAGGAAAAAATAACAGAAGTAACTTAAATTCACAATTCATTCCCAGCACATTTAGCACACAAATGCAGCTTTTACGATCCCAGTAATTGCCTTTGAGCTGAAAGGAAATCCTGTTTCACGCGCACCATTCCCTGGAAAGACCAAGCATGGCACAGCTCTGACGTAAATCAGCGGGTTAACTCCCATGGACAGGGCGAACGAGGCGAAGACATTGTCTTGGGTCAAATGACCAGCTGTCATTTAGATGCGAGGTGATGCTTAGCTTCCGGGTTAACAAGCACCGCCCACCCAACCTGTGGCAGACGTGCCTGGAGAGCCGTTTGGTTGCATGATTTAACACCCCGTCACCAAGCGACCCTGCATTGGGGCAGGCTCCGATCTGTGTCAACACTTACCCGACTCTGGTCGAAAGGTTGAGACCCTTCTGGAGAAGAAAAAAACCCATTCACAACCTAATTCACAAATAGAGGTGACGTGCAATTCACATGTGTAATTATGTTCTATGTTGTCATCGAGGTGTAAATTACACGCATAAATAAAGAGTAAGCGTGAGGAAGGTGCACCAGACGAGTGCAAAGCGTTTGCCTAGACCATTTGGTTGACAGCCACACAATTGACACTTATGTGGCGTTAACATTTGTAAGTATGACATCAGCGACAACACCTCATTTTCACCCGAATTGGCCAAGCGCAAGTTATTCCTAAAGTTTAAAAAAGTGAACAGTGAAAAACAAAAGCAAGTTTGTAGAGGAGTTATTATCGTAACCGTAGTAGTATTAAATGTATGCATATTTACCTGTTAAAGTGGTTATTTAGCACTCCCTGAGACTATGGGAGGTACTGACCGGAAGAAAGGTAACAAAAACGTAAAGGTTAGAGAGATAGTTGAGCTGTTGGACTGAGTCTTGTTGGATGTCTTTATTGTCTAGCACCCTCCAGGCGTGAGGATGAAAGCCGAGTACTTCTGGGAAACAACTAGGTTTTTCAGATTTGGATTTGGTGGATTTTGGAATTAAAAGATGATGTGCCTTTTCTCCCTCCCCTTCAACCCCCCCCCCCCCCCTATAAGTGATGGGCAGCTCCCATATAGTTTCCAATCCACTTGTATCTCAGCACTTTTCTTATATGCGTGAGTAGGCATTAAGTGAGAGGTGTGCTAGATTGGCAAGAAGTGTTGTAGCCTAAAACTGGTCCAAGATGCAGGCTTGATGTATGGTTAGGGTCCACCCTCATTGGTGCGTGGTCAAAGGCACTCTCCGGAGACCAGTGTTCAGATCTGCTCTTCCTCCGTGAAGGGCAGCACTTGCTCTTGGGGTACCTCAGTTGTCATGCAGCTGAACTCAAGGTCTCCATATGAAGAAACCCTGCTCTTCCCTTAGGCAGGCCTGATCGTGCTCAGAACAGACATACCAAGTGCAGCAGGACCTTATCGAAAGCCTCAGAGAGCTCAAGGTAAACCGGAAGGAGGTGACCAAGATGTCCAGGACTGGTTGACCATCATTTTGTACCTGTAAGACTGCAGTTTCCACTACTTCCTGGTCACTGAACGTGAATCATTGTAATGGTTTGGAAAGTAGGCAAATCTATAGTTTTAGGCAAACAAAATGAGTGGAAACAGCCTAAATCTGCGGAAAGAGAAGTCGAAATCTATAGGAAATTTCTGCTAGAATAAAGGTGCAGCCTGACGGTGAAAAAGCAAATTAAATGATGTTGCAGCAATATCAAAAATAATTAGAAACTATAATCACGGTATTTAGTTTCAGCATTTCTGAACTTTTATAAAAACAGGTTTTATGGAATGTGATGATTTCAAGACCCCCTCGTGTGCATTTCACCCTCATGTACATCTATTGAACTGTAGTGAGTGAGTGCTCTTGGTGAAAGTCCTGGTTTCCTTAACATCTCCCCATACACTGGTCTCCAGCAGCCTTTTGTGTGCCCTGAAGCCCGAGTATCTGCATCAACCTTTTGCCACGCCCATCTTTGCTGCTTGGACACAGAACAACTCGCCTGTGCTTGCTGAATTTACGTGCAGTGGATGCGTGCGGGGCGGTGGGTTGGGCGGGGAAGGAGAGGGGGGCAACTGTACAATCGCATCATTCCAGTGCGCCCCCCCCCCCCCCATAGTACCCTTGCTATATCACCACAGGAGCCCGCTGCTCAGCCAAACCTGTACCTCAACAGTGCTGTTTAACAAAAAATAACAAGTTCGTCAGTACTCAGTGCAGATTTAATGGTCCATGTTATCAGCGTCCGCTCTGGCACAACCTCCTTCACCCCATTTAATTCCTCCTAGCTCACTGACAGTGTGACATGTTTTCGAGAACACAGAAAATTCTGACAGATGGAAAACCTTTAAATAATTTTTTAAATATAGGGGAAACTTGTAAAGTGGGCAAAATCTGCAGAGAACTAAGACATGTGTTTCCACAATCAGTGCTGCGCATATGTGCTCTGCATAGAAATAGAAGCAGCTAACTCACATTGTAGGTAGATGCCATGAACACACCTGCTCAACTTCCACAGAACATACTATACCCACCAGTAGCTCTGAAGTCTGCACTTTAGTTAATAGTAATGTGATGCGCCCAGTAATGCGGCTATAGACTGTGCTCCTAGTGAAATTTCACGGGCTGGTCTAATGTTTTCCTTATTTTATTGGTACTTGCTAAGCACAGTCTGCCAATGGCATGGGATCGTGGTGTTTTAGGAATAAATTCCTCGAAGTTTCACCTGCTAGAGCTGGGGCATGCCCTGCTCTGGATCTAACAGTCCGGAGGTGCATTAATGGCTGGCTGCTGTATCAAGCACTAGCACTATCCCATGTGCATTGTCAGTTGCTTCAGAGTGGTCACATGACCTTGGTTGCCAATAAAAACACCTTACATGCGGATATATATATACACACGCGTGTGATTCATCTACAGACCTCCATGAAGAGTACAGTCTGAGCTGCAATCTAAATACACAGGAATAAAACAAAGTGATGGGTGGAATGCGTGAATTAACGTCAGCCACTGGGCTGCATCTCGGTCTATCTTATCCTGCACACCATGCCACCTGAGGCTGGGCCCAGCCATCTGCAACTCTGTGTTGCCCCAGCTCCAATAGAAACAGTCCAGTTCAAACTGCAATATAAATACACAACATCCAGTATACTCAGGAGTACAGTGAGTTTCTTCCATAGGAGCCACTGCCACCGTGGCTCTCCACTGTAGTGTTTGCAATAAAGATAACATCTAGCTTATCCATCTTTCTGCAACTTTCCTCTCACCTTACCACCCCTGGAAGTTTGATGGTATCTCTTTTCAAATTAGGAACAGCTTCAACGCTTACACACCAACCCAA
The DNA here is from genome assembly GCF_964204655.1 of Triturus cristatus. NCBI lineage: Eukaryota > Metazoa > Chordata > Amphibia > Caudata > Salamandridae > Triturus > Triturus cristatus. The sequence goes on from NC_140593.1 coordinate 432,287,438, forward strand.
CTAGGATGCAATGTTGCACACTGGACAGTGTGTGCATCTCCACTAACAGGATCTGACTCCCAGTCTGCAATGGAAACGTCAGAACTGGTAATTCAAGACGGCTCCCTGAACTTACAAAAGAGTGTTGTGACTAGTGGTCAATTGAGCGCGATACATTTGGCACACAATCGACCATTGGTACTCCAAATATTTCCCAGGGGCCAAAAAGTTTGGTCTGTGGTGTGACAGAGGGCTACAGTCGTGACAGCAGGGTGGTGGGGTGGGGGAGGGGGTGTAAGTTGGCTGTATGGGAAGCGAAGCATGCATATCTAGAGGCTGAATTGAATTTCACAATGTGGAACCAGAACATGTGGAATCAATAATGGCTTCCCCACCTGACCAAATTGTTTGATCCTGGGCAATTGATTTAATTCAGTTTCTCCTAATTTTTTTTCATTATCACATATAGAGGACCTCGAAATATATCCCTTCAGGGTGTGCGCTGTACAAATCCTTCTTTTGTGTTTGATGTAATAAACTTTAATGTTCCTTTATAAGACCAACTCGGCCTCCCAAATAGTGCACATAAAAACGGACTTGTCTCTTAGTCCACAAATGGCAGTGTTGTTGATTTGGGGAATAAAAATGGATGTTCATGTCTGACAACTCACTTAAATACTTCTTGATACACTGATATAATTGGATTTACAGGAAAAATGGCTCTGCATGCTAATGAAATACACATTTTGAAGAGACTTTTTATATTTGTATGCATTTGCTGCAAGGTGTCTTTAAAAATGAAGGTGTTCCTAAAGTTAGAGGTGCAGGATGCCCTAGTTACTTCTTCTCTTTAACTGCAAATAACCTTTGAACAAATGCTTGCCCATTTACTATCTTTTGAATGTTAGTGCTGAGTTGAGTAAACAGCAGCCCAGTGCTGCTGTTGACCAGGGGGCCTCATATAAAGGCCAGGAGGGGCGAATACGACCCCAGACCGTACTTTGAGTATCACTGCAAATAGACAAATTACATTCCTCAGGTGTACTTTTTCTGTCTTGGTGTCTCTTCCATGGTAGGACACCGGATAGAGGTTCAATACAAGACAACCTAGACCTCACCTGTATGCAGGGCCACTGGAAGGCAGCAGGGAAGGACCAAATTCTGTGTCATGGTTGACTAAATTATGTGGCAAGAAAAGGCAAATTATGCAGCTTAATGCCGCACATTTAGTGATGGCATTGCTTAATTTTTGTGTCGTTTTGATACATGTTAGCACTTTTTGGGAAAATATTTTAACTTTTTTGTACCAGTTTAACACACAAACATAGCAAAAAGCAGCAGAGAGGCTGCCAGTCAACCTCTGCGAAGGGCCTTCCAAAGTTATGCCAAAACGTTGCGGAGGTTTTTGTAACTTGATAGAAGATATTTTTTATTGTTATAATCTGCGGATTATGCATCAGATAATGGAATATGTGGCAAATCCATTATTATGCAAAAACGCAGCGGCGGCAAAATCGGAGAATTCCCATGGCCTTGCCTGTATGGTATTATGAACCAGTTTTACATCATCTCAACAAGCAATGAGATGGTGATTTAACAAGTGTCGAGAAGCCCAATGTTTGACAGGCTTCATAGAAACATCAGCTGAGTAAGACATCTTTTGAAGCACATAAGGTAAGCTAGATCCATATACCATTGAGGTAGCACCCACTATCTAAATAATACGGGACACCCAAGTTTTTCATTTGAGACTCCCACCAGTGCTGCCGAATGCGCGGTTGTGGAATACCAGGGCTGCCTAGTCTTGATTTCACCTCTTGCCTCTTTCACCAGCCTACACTACCTGGGGCAGATTTACAAGCCACTTTTGCGTCACTTTTCCCATGTTAAAGGGGACGCAAAAGTGGCGCAAGGGGCTTGTAAATCTGCCCCCCTGTCTTTATGCCACTCTTTCGGGTTGCCTTTCACACATTTCTCGCAGTTTTTCTATCTCCTCTTCCTCATTTCTTCCTTTGCTTCCTTTCTCCCATTCGCCCTGGTTCAAGAGGTGATGATAAAAATAAGCAGTCAGTCAAAAAGAATGTTTATTTAGACCATTAGTTTTTAAACAGCATAGAAACTCAGAAAGGAGTCATCAAAGCGTGTATATTCAATTCAACATTATAAAAATGTATATAAGCCATTAAAATCTTCTCATAAAATTCACAAGAACATAATCATCATAAAATGTATGTGACTTAAGATCTTATCATAGGCTTACAATGCAGATACTGGTATTTCCACAGAAAGATTACAACCAATTTAAACACGGAGGACCTTCTAACAGTCCAATAAAAGATGTTTATTTGCAACCATATATCTCCCAAGGGCACAAGAAACATCCAGATAATTAATATTCGTTAAAAGTGCCCCTGCTTTCTCACGGTTGCGGGTGCCATATTTTAAAAAAGCGGTCTTAAAATGGTTTTCCGAAGAGTCTCGACATTTAAACGATACAAGAGGATGTGTAGATTATCGCATTTTACACTCAGGCCACAGGTCATATACCAGATGCGTCCATCATCACCATTTTTACCTTTTCATTGCTTTAACTTGGATTGATACAGATTGTCATCCTTCACAACTGAATATTCATGCCAGCGGTTCGGCAGCGAGTCCACCTAAGGGAACCGCTCCTCATTTTGCCATGAGCTGAGCATAGATTGGTCTGGAGACTTTCCCCTTACGGACTGCCTATCGGGTTCTCTGCCAATTTCCTTCGCTAAGATGCGGAGTTCACTCCTCATGGTTTCTATAGGCAGATGCTGGGAGCCCATCCTAAGACCCACTACCCTACATATGTCCTCCAGGTTTTTCCTGACACCCTTGGCCCAATGCACTGTGTGCAATCTCATTCTTACACCACAGGGATACCTTATGCCCATCGCCTGCATTCAAACATGGCCAGAATCTAGCTGCCTCCACACGTGCCAGATAACTCCAAGACCTAGTACCCTTTTCCACTCTTACTGCCTGAATCATTGAGGGCCTCGGCGGGGACACTAAACTATTCGGACATTTCCCCATCTCAGATTCCTAATTCCTTTTGCCACTTAAGCTTAACAATTCTTCTTCATACTGAAATTGAGGACGGATCATAGTGGTATGGGGTGTTAAAACTGGCCTTAGGGACATACCCCATAGTCTCTATTACATTTTTTCAGACCAGTTATTGATGCAAGGGCGTTTGCTTTAAGTGATTTAATATGGCGGTTCCGCAGTAAACTCTTCTCAAACCATATCCATAAGTACTTATATTTATTAACTGATTACAATTTCGTGGATCCTAAGTACCACCAAAAATTTACAGTTTTTTTGCCAAAACCCAATTCCTTAGTCTTCTCCAAGTTTGCCACTAGCTTTTGTTGTTGCAATACTTTAAGAAAACATCCATCTTCCTTAGTAAGCCTATCTTCGTCAGATCCATAATAACAAGATCACCCACATACAGGAGACATGCTATATGGTACCCATCCACCTTAGGGCTCACGTCCTTGCAACTGCTACAACTGACAGTAAACTAGTAGAAGAGTAATGTGGCCAAGACACACCCCTGTCTCAGCCCATTGTTGGTTGGGATTCTCTAAGTCGTAGTCCCATCATTGTCCATAATTACCAGAGCCCAATTGTGTGAGTGCAACCCTTTTATTATTGCAAAATAAAAGATATTGGGGATATCTTGTTTCGCCAGTGTCTCACATAAAATAATTTTGGTCCACCAAGTCAAAGGCAGCACAGAAGCCTGAGAAGCAGCAAAATAAGCTACCCCGTTGCTCCATGGACTTCGATGCAAGAAGCCATAAACAGAAGCAGTGATCTATTGTAGAGTGGCCTTCCTTCAAGCCCCCTTGTTTCTTCTTCATGTAACCATGTTCAATCAGTGTGACCTGCCTTGGTCCTAGCCCTGTGTGACACCTCAGAAAGGGTTTGTTCAATTAGCAAGCTTCTGGTATTTCAGTTTCTGGCATGAATTAATCCCTTCCTTTAACAGATCACCTTTGCAAGCGCTGCTATAACCAAACCCAAGTACAGTAATACCTTTGTTACTTCATTCCCTTTATTATTGTTTGTGAACCCTACTTGCCTGAGGGCCTTTGACCCTATTGTTTTTAAAATTGGGCAATTTGAGATGGTTTATATTAACTGAGTGTGATTAGGGGGACTCATTTCCTTGCTCTCTTTCCTTTTTAGGTCTCGCCTGAGCTAGAGCTTTAGCGCTGCTCTGGCGAGAGCTTTAGTAAATGGGGCATTTGGAAGTGCAAACTAGTGCTTTTCAGGCCTCCAAATACAGTGCTTGTGCACAGGTCGCGCGCACCATTTTGCAGCCTGCCTGATCACTTTCACGGCCGCTTTGATGTTCTCAGTGAGCCGCGCGGCCACTGAGAACATCAAAGTGGCCGCAAAAGTGATCACCATTTGCCACCCCCTCCCTTATCCCACTTCCTGCTTGTTATTTTATACTTGCCTCCTTCCTCCGTTGTTAAGAAGCTTGCTTTCTTTTGCCATTTAGTTCGAGCCAATGTTTTGGTTTCAGCTACAGCTCTTCCGCTGTAGCAACAGCTTTGCTTTCGTTTTCGCCACAGCAGTCGTCAAACTGCATTAGTAGTGCTCTGTGCCTCATCATCAACCCCCTTAGCGGTTCTTCTGAGGCGATGTTCTTTTAAACCTTGGCATTTTTTTACGCAATAACAACTGCTTTAATTTTCACGTGTTTTTCATTGTGTTTTCACTACGGCTTTTCTCCTCCGCATTTTCAGTGTATTTTCTAATGCTTTGCTTTTGCCGTGTTTTTAACTCCGTTTTCACAACAGCATTTTCTCAGCCCGCATTATTAGTGCATGTCCAGTTAACGTTAAGGAGCTTCAAAAATACAACTGCGGCGGAAGCACTAACCTCTGGGCTTTCATTGACAGCGGCACATATGCAGCATTTACTTCGAGGCTATGTTTTTTATGGTTTTCAGGTACAGCTCCCCCCTTGTTTACATTGATGCTCTGTGTTTGCCGATATTGATCCTATACTTATACACCTCGGCTGCGGGGTTACAAAGATACTTGCTTTACTTTCCCATTTCATTCAACACAATGTTTCACTTTCAGGTACAGCTCCACCGACGTTTACATTGGTGCTTGCTTGCTAGCAGTTTGTGCGCTCTGCAAACACAACATTTATGTTGCTTATTGACAATTACAAAGTATATTAGCACTAAAATATTATAAGCATGCTACATGTGTGACTTTTAACCAAAAGCCAAGTATTTTCTTTTTTTTATTAGCAGATTTTTACTTCCAGCTATTATGTGCTTCCTCGGTGCACAAACTTTTTTTAAAATTAAGACTACGTTACTGTATGCCCTAACGTCCGTTTTGTTGTAGCCACAGCCAAAACATTTACAAGCCTTTTTCATTCTGTACATCTCTTTCACAATACAAACACATCATTCGACCCTTGCTGCTTGACTTGGTGTTAAAGCCGCACCCACGTACTTCACACGTCTTCTTCACAGTGTGTGCTTTAGCGCCGTAGGAAAAACAACAAGCATTGGCATAGCCAATAGATCTCGCCTTTGGGACCTTATAAGTGTTTAACTATGCAACAGTTAATGTTGTTGCACCAAGGAAATTGTGCTGTATAACTAAATACTTACAAGGTCCCAAAAGCGAGACCTATTGGCTATGCCAATGCTTGTTCCCTTTTGTTCAAGATAACTCCACAGCTTATTTACTCATCTCTCATGATAGTATCCCTTTTTACTTTATTTGCATTGCTTCACCACCGTGGCTCACCAGAGCCTCCATATCCTCCACTTATTGCCTCATTTTTTAACATTTCCAGGTTCTTTCTTGCTCGGGGATTGTTCCACATTACACTCCCGAAGTTTCCCTTTCCAACCCCTTCTTCCCTGTGCACATTATTAGATCCTATAGGAATGATTTCATGGCATTTCTTTTTTTGATCTTTAGCTTTTTGTTTTGGCACTCTAAGTGTGTTTATGGTTTTTTCTCCTTTTCACCTTCCCTTGCATTCCTCCCAGGGCCTTTGCTAACTCTCTTTGTACATGGGATATATTGTCTATACATAATTGGTTCTCCCCCTTCTTTATCAACATTGGGTGTTAGAACACAAACACTTGGAGCACCATCCACCTGGGAAGCAGCCCCTTCCGCCTCCCTGCAGTCTTCATAACCCATGGATTGCTTATTTTCATCAACGGGCCTTACCAAGGTTGGCATATGGTCCTTTATTTGTTTTAGTTCCCCTGTGATAATTTATAGTTGTGTTTTTTGTGATTTTAAGATGTCATTGTTAATCACTGTCAACTCTAGTAATCCATGCATGTTTTTTTGTAGGATCAGCATCATGTGCAGCATTGAGGCCAATGGTGACATTGAAATCTCCAAATTTAGGATTTAATTTGGCTCCGATCCACCTGTTTCTCCATTTACTGCTGCTGGCGTAAGCTGGTTTTGTGTGTTGTCAAGCTTCTCCATAATTTTTTTTGCTGTCCTTTCATCTTTCCCTTTGTTTGACCCACCTTCTGTTCCCCCTGCTTGCGTCACCCTATTTTCTAATAGGGAGAAAAGCTGGGGTGAAGAGGACAACCTAGGTTCTAATGTGACCTCGTTCTAGTCCTACATATCAGGATTGTTTATGGAGGGTCGACTTAAATCAGAGATCCGATAACCATTATTCCTTGTACCACATGGTGTACTTTCTCTAGAGACTAAAGCCCCTGGTTGAGCTTGCCTTTTTTTAAAGTGTTTGCTCACAAAGTTTTTAATTGATTTAGTGACTGACGACCCACCAGTCTCACTCTGTGAGGGGCTTTTATGCCGATCATGCTTCTTTGCACTTCTTCGAGCAGACTTCCTTACATCATCCTTTTGTGCCACCTTTTTCTCTTCTTGGGTGCTATTTCTTCTTGTGGGAGTTGCTCCCTTCTGTAGGTGGCTACTCAATCCGCGGTGCGTTCTACCTCTCACCAGTGCCATACTTTCTGGTTTTATTCTTGGAGTTCTATTTCAGGGGATATTACTTCGTTCTCTTTTTCGGTTGTAGGCAAAAAAATCACCCACTCTCTAGCAGATGAGGTTTTCCCTTAGTTATGGCCCAAAGCCACTGTAAAGTTGGGTAAATTAAACACTTTTAAATCCTTGTTTCCGCATGTGTAATTTACCTCTGCATTCCTGGTACGCGCTAGCGGCGGATCTCTGAGACGCTGAACTTTTGCTGCCACCTCCACCCTTCACCTCCTCAGTGCTCTTTCCTCACAGATCAATCTTGTAGAGCTGGGTGCCTTACATGCACCCCCCTTCTGTTGTCCACATAACAAGTGTTGTTTGCTAGTGCCAGCTATGGTCTCCGTAGGCTGCACGCTTACACTGCCATGTGCCAAGCTCCTCACAACTCTCTATGGTGCACTGGCAAAGTTGCAGCGCGTCTGGCCCTGGGGGCTCACCGATGCACAAGACAGTCTTGGGGTGCTGGCCCTGCCACCCCCACCTCAAAAACTCGTCCACAGGTATGACGGCTTGGGGCAACTGTACTTGCTAATAAGCGCTTCAGCTCTGGCTCCAGATTGTTGGTGAACTCCTCCGTAGCAAGTCCAGTAGTGGGTGGGCACGAACACAGCAGCGTCCACCTTCACAGCCTGCACAAGAAGCGTTAGAAGACACAGGTCTCCAAAAGGAGTGCCATTACCCACCACCTATAATCCTCCCCTAAACCAAGCCCTCCCTTCTAAAGGACTATGCATTTGTCATAAAGTCCTACTAGGAATTGGTGCCTCTCTTCTATGCTTCTTCATCAAATATCTTCATCACACTCTCCGTTCACCTACTGCCAATCTCATGGCGGTTACAACTTCTTATGGAGTCCACCCACACAGAAGAGATTTCTCAGCTCTTTTGGCCGAAATCTGGAACAATATGCAAAAATGTCTGTCAGATCCCTGGCCAACCGCAGAGTCTCATAAACCGCTGAAAACCTATCTGGGTTCCGGCTAGCTTAGCAACGTCTCATTTATTCCCAGCTGTTTTAGGAGTTGGTACTAGGTCACCTTTCTTGTGGTATGATATTTGGCCAAAAAGACATAAAAGCTGGGCAACGTTTGGCCAGCTAACATTCTTAACCAGTCTGCATGTTGACAGAGCTTTACTTAAAAGCACTACAGTGGTTCTTCCCTGATTTGAAACCATGACTTCAATTTGCTTGATTTGAGGTTTCCAATCCCTAAGACACATAGAGCTGTTTAATATTTATTTAACATTTGGTTTGCATTTCTGTAGACTGATCCTGTCTCTAGAGCCTGATCATGAGCTGTATGATACTGGTGGAGCGCAAACTCCACAGCAGCAAGTACCAGTATCGTGGGATAACAGCATGCCAATACCGTGCCGTTATGAGTTAAACCCCACAGACTGAGGAATACCTGTGGATCCGGTTTTACCTGGCAAAATCTGTACAGAATTCACATATTTGTGGGAACTAATGCTCTCATTTACAACCCGCTATGAGCAGGGTCTAACTGGAGGTGGGGAGGGCATGTGCTGGAAGGGACCAATGTGGTGTGGAAGGTTTCCGGGGGCAGGTCATGCTGTAGGGAGCAATCGATGTTCCCTACACCATACAAGGGGGTCAGGTGGCGACCGGGATTCACTTGTGCCCACAGCCCCTGTCTGTTCTTTAAGTGATTTTATGGTCTGGATTTTCCATCTTGTAAAATAAGATCCCTTGTTCTCACACCTGATAAATTTGGGTGTGGGAACATGATCTGCAGTCGGTTAACATTAGCTCCCGTGGTGCGGGCGTGGCCGAGTTACAGGGGGGCACCTCTGTCACTGTGCACAGGTCGTGGGCACCTTGCCTGAGAACTCCTTACTGGGTTCAGGGGTACCTCCTTGTACATTCCAGGGGCCCTCCTCAAGGTTCGTTATGTCACTGAAGATCTGCTGGAGAGGTATCCCTCAAAGGGATACCGCTCTGGAGGGATACCGCTCTGGCCGACTTGTAATCAGAGCCTCAGTGTCCCACTTTTCTGCTCATATCTTACTGCCTGTTCTTTGTGTAGAGGGGCATAGACAATGAAACAGAAAGCTAATAGCTATGGTAAAGAAAAGGTGAAAACAATAAATAAAAAAAATAGCTATTGCGAACAAGACGTGTGGGAATCATCTGTCTGCGAACTGCAGAAAAGAAAACAGCCTTGTGATTGTTTAAATATTACTAAGACGGCCCCTAGCTACTGTTCTTAGTCACGCAAATAATTTGGTGATTGATGGTTAATTATTTATGTTTTGACTCCAGGGTAAAAACTGTGGATGGAGAAGAGGTGAGTAGAGGCTGAAAACAGGCAGTCTGTCAGGTATTAGGTAGGTAAGAAAGAATTACGAAAATCCATACATTTATTTATTATTAATATTTCTAGACAGCTTTCCATGCCAGGGGCTCTTTGCAACATTCTAGGAACCGATACAATAGCAGGATAACAGACCTGTATGTGAGATGCCTAATAAAGGACTCTCACATACTACAAAATATTATGGTGTCAAATAAAATAGCACACATTTTCCCACTCAGTTTCAAAGTTATGAGGAAAACTGTTTTAAAGTCAACTCTTAATAAAGCGCCACAACTATTTTTATTGACAAGTAGTATTCATGAGGAAATGTTGCCAACTTGTGGAGAAAATCTACACCAGGTTATGAACATAGGAAGAGAAGGGCACTTTGTAAACTAGAGGTAAACCTGGTACAAATCACAGGGCTTTATGACCTTGCCACAGGTATAAAGCGCTATATTAAAAATGCACTTAGACCATCCAGAAACTGCTCTAAGTCCCACAATGGATATGGAGATTGCTATATAAATAGTAATACAAAACACCACATTTCAAAGCATAGGCCAATAATCGGGATCTACAAGAGACCTCCCTTTCATATTAAAAACTTCACATGCATGGACTTAACATGAACAGGAATCATCTGGATAAAAAGCCTCGAGGAACAAGGAGACAACAAACACTAGGGAACAGGGGGCACACCTCACGATTACCAAGATCATAGGATTTGTCAAAGACTGGTAACAATGTAAAAAAAAACTTTTGCCAGCTGTAAAAGTCTTTCTGACTCACAAAGGGTGTTGGCTGAAGTGCAGCCTATGAGTAGAATGTTTTGGTGTTTCCCTACAAAGACTCTGACACACAACCACAGGGTGTATAGAAGGTTTCAAGGCCTGTCGCACAGATTGAAAATGACACCATGAACTGTCATAGCAGACACTTGTTAAGCTGTGGGGAGAGAGACCCGAACACCCTTTGTGAACCACCCTGCAAGGAAAACTCAAGCCAAGAATTAGGTGAAAGTCTTGAGTCTTCCTGTGGAGTGCTGCTTTCAAGAAGAACCCGACTCTAGGCACCAATTCACTCACTCTTGCTCAGACCAGGTGATGAACACACCACCTGAAAAATGCCTTTTGCATGTCTGTCTCCCCCTAGAACTGTAAGCATACCCCAGCACAGAATAGCAACACTGTACTACATAACAACAGCGTATCACAAAATAGTGTGTGCATGTTTATGAATCCAGAGAACACATCTTTACGTTTTGGGTTTTGAGATTTATAGAACACTGCCCTCGCAGTTTGCACAATGTGTACAGTTTTGTCTGCAGATATACCGGAAGGTCATCTTTATGTGGGTCTAAGAAATGTCTGTTTCACGGCTTAATGGAGACTACATGAATAAGGCTCCCTGTCTTCCATTTTTACTGATTTTTACAGATGAATGCAGACAGAAAAGCATGAATTTTCTTGTCTGTATTTATTTTTAAATGTGAATAAAAACGGAAATAGGGTGTTTTTGGAGTGATTCTAAATACAGTTTGCCATGACTGGCAGGCCAATAACTCTGTGGATTGATAAGTAAGGGGGTTAAAAAAGGTATTTTAATAAAGAGGCTTTAACAGCTGTAGATGTGCACAAGGCTGATACTGAAATCTGCATATTTTCATATAAGTGCATTGATTAATCTTCTGCGGGTGTTCATATCACTGAAACCTGGCAGGCATTCAAGCATGACTGCATAATACCAGTTTCAGCTTTATTTTTTCACAAAACCCATAATAAATATGGATAAATACAGATAAAGCTGACAAAAAATAAATATGGATAAATACAGACGGAAATGTCCAAAAAATAAATACCATAAAACCGGGAGCCCTATACAGGAATTAGTCGGTAAATAAAACCTCAGATATGGAGTAGCTTAAACGCAGCCCACTCCTATATCATCCGATAACCAAAGGCCTGATTGAGAAGGAAGTAAAAAAAAATCTCAGGTGTCATATGCAAATGCCTATTTTTACAGTACTCTCAAAGCCTCGCGGCATACATTAGTGAAAGCGTAGAATTGCTGTACTTCAGATAGTCTATGCCTGAGCGCAGAACCGGTCCCTCCAAAATAGGAATTATTTTTATTTTCACATAAAAAATAATGTTCCATGTAGAGCATTTCCGTGTCCAAAAGTCAAAGCATAGGCGGCCATTTCCCCACACTCAGCACCACTTACACCTGATTGGCTGAAGCATAAGTTTAGAAATGTAGTTACCTGTGTGGAAACACACTGGAAATGTTTGTGAGCACTAAGGAAGTTTTAGTTTGTATTAACACCATTTACATTGCTCACTCCCCAGGGAACACCAACTCTGTCACCCCACACCGGACTTGGAAAAATGTGCAGGTTTTACGCAGTCCTAAACGCTCCTACAAATTTGCAGATGTAAACTTTTTGGATTATCCGGATTACTGAGGCATATTTGCCACTTATTCTGCTCCTAAATCACACATAGTGCACGAAAAATGTTTTGTAACACAGGGCATTAATGTTTTTTATGGGTGGAATGAGTGCATTCGTGATTCAAAACTTTTTATGTACACATTGTAAACAAATTGTAACATCTCCGAACATTTTACAACCAGGTCATCATTGAATAAAAGTACAATTTCATCAAGCAATCAGCAGCTGGGGTGAAATCCTGTAGAGCTAATGTGGCAGTTCCTGTTCACCAGAATTGCCTGGTGTGAAAACACCTTGAGGAGCCAACCTGGCCAGTTCAACAGCATATACTAGACACCGGAAACTTGCTTTTTTGTCAGTTAACTTCCCCAAGAAGACATAATCCTCCAGTGATAAACCCTCTGAGGAGCAAACTTGCCAGCACAACAGTGAAGAAACCAAATCGTTTTTTTTCCCCCCCTTTTATCAAGGTCACATTTGCGCAATCAATCAATCAATCAATTAGAACATTTGTAAAGCGCACTACTTACCCGTGAGGGTCTCAAGGCGCTGGTGGCGGGGTGGATGCTGCTACTGGTCAAAAAGCCAGGTCTTGAGGAGTGTTCTGAAGGTCAGCAGGTCTTGGGTCTGCCGTAGGTGGATGAGGAGGGTGTTCCAGGTCTTGGCGGCAAGGTGGGAGAATGATCGGCTGCCGGAGGTCGCTCTTCAGATGCGGAGGACTGTGGCGAGGTCGAGGTCGGCGGAGCGAAGCTGGCAGGTGGGGGTGTAGAAGCTGAGTCGTCTGTTGAGGTACGCTGGTCCGGTGTTGAGGAGTGCCTTGTGCGTGTGGGTGAGGAGCATGAAGGTAATCCTTTTGTTGACGGGGAGGTAGTGCAGGTCTCTCAGGTGGGGTGTCACGTGGCTGCGGTGAGGGATGTTGAGGATCAGGCGTGCAGAGGCGTTTTGGATGCGTTGAAGTCGTTTCAGCAGTTTGGCCGAGGCTCCTGCGTAGAGGGCGTTTCCGTAGTCCAACCTGCTGCTGACGAGGGCCTGGGGGACCGTTCTCCTTGTTTTGGTGGGGATCCACCTGTAAATCTTGCAGAGCATGCAGAGGGTGTTGAAGCAGGAGGACGATACGGCGTTGAACTGCTTTGTCATGGAGAGAGTAGAGTCGAGGATGAACCCTAGGTTGCGTGCGTGGTCGGTGGGTTATGGGGCTGTTCCCAGTGCAGTCGGCCACCAGGAGTCATCCCAGGCCGAAGGGGTGGAGCCGAGGATGAAGACTTCCATCATGTCCAAGTTCAGCTTCAGTCGGCTGTTCTTCATCCACTCGGTGACGGCTTTCATTCCTTCGTGGAGGTTGGTTTTGGCGGTGAGGGGGTCCTTGGTGAGGGAGAGGAGCAGCTGGGTGTCGTCTGCGTAGGAGATGATGTTGAGGTCGTGCAGTCGGGCGACGTGGGTGAGTGGTGCCATGTAGCTGTTGAACAATGTCGGGCTGAGGGATGAGCCCTGGAGTACGCCGCAGATGATCTCGGTGGCTTCGGAGTGGAAAGGGGGAGGCGGACACTCTGGGTTGTGCCGGAGAGGAAGGAGCTGGTCCAGTCCAGCGCCTTGTCTTGGATCCCAGCGTCGTGGAGGCATGTGCATAGGGTGCGGTGGCAGACAGTGTCGAAGGTGGCTGACAGGTCAGGGAGGATGAGGGCCGCGGTTTCTCCGTTGTCCAGCAGGGCCCTGATGTCATCGGTGGCGGCGATGAGGGCGGTTTCGGTGCTGTGGTTGCTGCGAAAGCTGGACTGGGATGGGTCCAGGATGCTGTTCTCCTCAAGGTAGCGGGTCAGTTGTCTGTTGACGGTCTTCTCGATGACCTTCACCGGGAACGGGAGCAGGGAGATGGGCCGGAAGTTCTTGAGATCCTTGGGGTCAGCCTTGTTGCAGTACCATAATAAATACAGATCAGTCAGTGAATAGCATTAGAGGCAATACTGCGCTCAAACCAGTTGTATTTATTTATAGGTTTTATATAACGCTAGCTAGACCCGAAGGAATCAGAGCGATTTACATATAAATCTGGGCCGTTCCATAGAAGTACATATAAGTATACGAATCAAACATAGAGGTACATCCAAATAAACATATCAAGGAGATCGTTATGCAGGCGAGGTAGTTACAGGAAATTCTAACAGAACACGTTCATAGCGTGAATGACAAAGAGGAAGCTGAAACATCAGGGGTCTAAAAGGATAGTGTGACTCATTGGGAGCATGGCATATCATAGCTTTGTTAGTTTGAGTGTTAAAGTATTTGTTGAGCAGATGGTATTTAAGGTCCCGTTTGAAGCACGGAAAGGGTGGGTTACAGCGGAGATCTCTAGGGAGTGCATTCCAGATCCTAGGAGCATTTCCAGAGAATGAGCGAGTCTGTGAGGATATTTTATTCAGTTTGGGAGGGATGAGAATAAGTGAGTTGGAGCTTCTCAGAGCCCTGGCTCTTCCTGCTTTGGAAAGTTTGAAACCTAGATAGTTTGGGTTATGGGTGTGAAGGGCTTTGGGGGTGATGCAAGCAGTCTTGTATGTACATCTACCTTCCATGGGAAGCCAAATGAGGTTCTTGAGGGCCGGTGTAATGTGCTCACATCGTTTAATACCTTTTAGTAGCCGGGCAGCCATGTTGAGAACTGTTGTAAGGGGGACAATGTGGGTTTTCGGAGTTCCTGTGTTAATGGTGTTGCCATAATCTAGTTTTGAGAGGACAAGAGACTGCACTACCGTCTTAAAATAACAGCCAGGTTATATATCATACTGTGTGCAACTTGTACCCCATAGTTGGAAAGGGAGAGTAAACGTTATTCAGGGTTCAACAACATGTATACCCAAGCTCGTATGTCGGGACCCACCAGTATCTGCTCATTCCGTCTCCTCCGTGTGAAGTAATAAATAAGAGCAAATTGGTTGCCAGATAATTTTAGGTCTGAAGTAGAATGGCTGCAGTGTAGTGTAAGTATCACTAGTGGTATCCCAATCCATTAAATCTCTCATCCAGGCCTTAATTGATGGAGTTGTGGAACCACCCCAATATATGGAATGCGCTAAAATATTTTGTGTGCTATGTGAAAACGTCCTGGCAGTTGCTAGCCATAATGTGAATAGTGAAGGGTTAGTGAGAAATCATAAAAACAATATATGCAGCCATGTATTTTAGCACATTTCTTGTGACTTATGGATATGGTCCTCAACATTGATTGGGACAGAAACAAAATATTTATGAAAAAAATGTTGCTGTCTGTTTATTATATGACTAGAGGTACCAGCCAATATGGAGCTGGTTTATTGAATTAATTCATCATCAGTCCTTACCATCCCCTCAAGTGTCCTTGGTCCTTTCATGTTGATGTATAGGTCATGGATGACTGTTGGCACCTACGCCCCCATTTTAAAGATCTACCATTTCTAAGGCGCCATACTACTGTATTTAAGATGAGATAGGTATTCATTTATTGGTCTTTGAGGCATCTGTTTCCCTAATGGTTTAGGATGTGCAATCAGACATCTTAAGCCTGGTATTGGTTCCCAGTGAAGGAGTTTTTCTGTGAATAAGTTAAGATCTCTCTCGTCCATCTCTTCTACGTGTCTTAGGTGCTCTGCTGTCCAGGATTCTTCCAAAATGTGTAATGACTTTTATTAAGAAGCCATTAAAGCCGTTCTCCTGGGTTTTTAGACACAAGAGCCAAAATGGCTCTCAGGAGAAAAGTAGTGTAATATTCCATTAAAGTCCACAGGCTTCTCGAACAAAGTCGAGAATCAATCCACTTTCCAGTTTTTAAGACTCGCGCTCAATCAAGGAAAAATGGGTTGGCCAACACTAGGCTATCTAACTGGCTCTTCCAGTTGAAAAATGTGGAAAACTAAGTCTTCTAGAAAGACTAACCTCTGAAGTAGAATTTGACATACTATTACATTAGAATGAGAGGGATGGATTGCAGAGAATCATCAATCATAACTGTATATTGGTTTGGTCTTCTGGATAATTTCTTTCGAGGTGCACTCATGAAGGAGGAAGGGTTGTAAATCTGTAATGTCCATTGGTGCTGCAGCAAGGTGGGTCGCGGGGAGGATTATGTCATGCCACATTCTAAATATCTGCAAGAGACAGAAATGTAAGTAGAATCCCCTTTGCCACTCGTTCAGAGTGGCGTGCTTTAGCTGTGGTCCCGAGGATACACTGTTAACTCCGATTAACTCTTATAGCTGAAGTTCTTCAACTGGTACATAATATTATGTTAGTTGTTACAAGTTGTAATGTGCAACCTGGGATTCAAAATCAGTTCTAGGGGTGAGTGGGCAGATTGCTTGTGCAGGAAAGGAAGGATTAATTTAGGAATTCTGCAAGTGGATCTGGCTGGGCACAGATTACATGGAGGTGGGTAACTCATTTCGGAATCTGGATGCTTGGACCACCAAATGCTGATCTCCCTCCTTCCCCATGAATACAAGAGGATTGACTATTGAGCAGAGCAGTGTCAGTGCTGTGCATATCTTCTAGAGAAAAAGAGCAGAGGAAAGATAAGGAAGACGGATTCAGATCTTGTATCAGTTGTATAAGAAGAGGTGACTCTTTAGAGACCCTTGTACGTCAGGTCTTGGATTCTGAAGATGGTCCTGCTCCTCGGTGGAAGTCAGTGACCTTTTCTCAGGAGGTGGGATGCAAGACATCCGTACAGAGGCTTGTTGAAGAAGACTGCAGGGGCATTGGCCATAGGTTTTCCAAGGGGGTTGTGCGTATACTCAACTTAGATTATGATAAAAACACATTAAAAAACAAAGGGTAAAGGGACATTATAGATAGGTGTTGAAATTAGATAACAACTAACATTTCGAAACAAAAACACTGATATCCACCAGTTATTGTATTGAGTTAACTGCATCTTGCACCCCTGTCATGCACTGCTCATGGTCTCACATGTTACATCACTCATGACATGTTAAATGACATAATTGATGACATCACTGAAGACATCTCAAATGACATAATTGATGGAGTCAAATATTCCAGAATGCAATGCTGGTAGGTTAAAAAAAAAGTAGATGAAAATGTCATACATGACACACTGTCACTTGACTGCTCTGCTGACAGCTCTCCACATAGTCCCTTGTCCTCACAACTCTCTCCTTCTCTTGCCCATTCTCCAGTCACCCTCTTTTTTAAATGCAATTTTCAACAATACTGACAATGGTAGGACTATCCATAGAAACATACATACATACGTACATACGTGCATACTACAGCACCAGTTATGTTTTGTGCTGTCAGGCCATCCAAGGCAGATTTCTGGCTGACTTTGTCCTTACCTCGTATATATATGGCAGCAGTCTTAATTTGGATGGGTGACGCTTTTGGAAAAATCTGTGATTCAATGGCATCAATAGGGAGATTAATTAATTACATTTTTGAAAATCTTTTACTTTTCTGTTCCTAAATGTTGCCATGTATGGTTTGAGTCTGTGAGGGAAGTTGGTGCTTTAGCACAAAAACAGAGGAGCAAATTTACCAAGGTGTCACACAGTGACAGGTGAACCTTTTGGAATAGTATTTACTTTGCAGTGCAAAAGGTGTCTTGCGCTAGTAAGGAGCCCTTTTCTTGCGGCACTTGGCGCACTTGGTGCTTTGCGCTGCATTACACCACTTTGTGTGAAGGGGATGTTACATGGATGTAATCTGGGTGAATCAGCGCAAGCACCCACAGCATTTGACACAAAGCCCCATTTAAGATTGGTGCACTGGGCTATGAGAAAAAACATAACACCTCCTTGAAGCAGGTGCTAAATTGGAGACAGCAGTGACTGGCTGCCTTTTCTTAGAACTGTAAGCCTCAAACAACATTGTGGGTTATAAATACACATTTTACCTTAAATGGTTGACTACAATGGTTATCACCATTATTTTTGGGTCTCGCCTAGGCAGCGCGCATGCGCTGTTCTAGGAGGGCCTTTAGCCATCGGTCTTTACTTTTCAAGCACTGCACACGTGCTTGTGGCGGCATCCACCTTGCGGGAGCGAGTAGCGGCGTGGCCACGTTAATTACAAACACATGTACCCTGTGCGCCGCTGCTCGCTCACGCAAGGTGGATGCCGCCCCAAGCACAAGTGCGAGTGCTTGAAAAGTGAAGACCGCTTGTTGAGTTTGTCTTTCACCTTTAAAAATGCATAATTTTTTCGGGTAATTAAACGGAGGTTTCTTCCATTCTGTTTTTTTGATAACCCACTTATTCCCGTCACAAAATGACGACCTGTGCTGAACTACAGGACTCCAACTTTCTTCCATAACAACACAAAGGCGTACACTCTCCATAGAAATCCAAACTGTTTCGAAATGGCCGCCAGCGCTACCTCTTTACAGTAAAGACTTTACTACAGTGTATATTTGTTAACCAGGAAGCCCCGCCCTCCCGAGCTCTGACGCGTACTCACTCCCATTTGGCACCGAAGGGGGAGGCGACATGTGATTGCAACTGTTGCTACACCATGTGGTGTGACAGCTGAGAGGGCGGCCTTGGGAGAGCAGCTTTAAAGTTGTTTTTCTGCGCCGTAAGGAAAGCTACCCGCAGAGTGCGATGAATTGCGGAGATGCTGGTGCAGGGTCGTCTTCTGCTGACTGTTTCACTGCTGAGCAACGGGACAACAAACTGATGAGGAAAGCTGAGCTGAAAGTTCCTCTGGACTTCCCCTTGCAGGAGGCAGCTGCCATTGATGGTAAGGGGAAACGTTTACAGTGTTTTGTGTCCCAACAACTTAAGCTGCTTTAAGCTGCACCATATAATAATGCAGCGATGCACTTGGTGTTGCTACATGGTCTTGAGGTATGGACGGGCTTTATGTTATTTCACCTCTGACATTTACCAGATGGACATGGTTATCTAGATTATTCAAAAATTAATTGGAGACTGTTGAGCATTTCATATTTCATTGTTGTGACTTTTCTTTATATGAACTCCAATTATAATTTTTCCTTACGCTCATTTATTTTCTTGTATTATCTGCAACCTTTTAATGTCCGTTTCTATTGCTATGTCTACCACAAAGTATTCTTGACGCCCAGTATGTCTTGTTCGCCCCGTGTACATCCACATGTAAATGTCTTGTTTTATTACAAAGGTTTTAAGTGCAGTTGATTACAGTTTCCATTTTGCATTGAGAGAGGATGTTTTACTGAGATGGTTCTTTTGATGAATTCTGGCAGGTAACACATCACTCTACACCCCTTCCACCAAGCTTTTGGCAAAGCCTCGTGATCTGGTGCTATTATGCCCCTCACTCTGTTGCGCTTTGTTTCAGTTTACCCGATGCACTGAGAGCTGTCTTTCAAACAGATAGTGCTGTTTGACTAATCTGTCCCCTTCACACTGTAAATCATTATTTGTAAAGCGCAAACTACTCACCCTTACGGGTCTCAGGCGCTGGGGGCCGTCGTGGAAATTAAGTGAGCTATTGCCCAGAGTCACCTGGTGCTGAGCTGAGCTGCCGCCGGGGATCGAACCGTGAATCCTGTGCTCCAAAGTCAGCTGCCCTGGCCGCTGCGCCACACCTCTCCACACATATCACACTACTGCCTGACATGGCGCCCCTCGTATCCCAGTGTCCTCGCGTCCCAGTACTATTCTAGGTAAGTTTCTGTTGCCATTCATCTTCCCCTTACACAGTTTCCTTGGTGCTGTATCTCCTAAACGTACCATCGTTTCCCTAAATTAGTATAATTTTAACAGTCTGGTATTGCCTACGTAGCATCCTGTGATCCTTGGAAACTCACTCAGAAACGGAGTTAAAATTATCACCGCTTTAGCGGCAGAAAACTGCTGCTAAAGCGGTGATAATGGGCTTAATAATATGCCCTTGAGAATTCCCACAGAAGCCCATGTTCTGGTGTCAACATGGGCTTCTATGGGAATTCTCTGCGGCATATTATCAAGCCCATTATCACCACTTTAGCGGCAGTTTTCTGCCGCTAAAGTGGCGATAATTTTAATGCCGTTCTTGATAATATGCCCCTTAATGTTCCCGAGCCTAAAAAAACCGAACGCGACCAGCCCTTGTGTATTGCAACTGGTGCTCGTGTACACTAATACCTTGTGCTACATATAACAGCAGTATTTATATATACCAGCGCCTAGAGACAATCCAGTTTCCAAAACACAAGTGTTTACTGACGCTCTCTCCTGGCTGCACTGATAACTTTGGAAGCACGTTACAGATACATCAATCCTGGCTGCTCCACTTGGGCACATACCTGGGTTCTAATCAGTGCAAACATTGAAAACGTTTCCAAGCAGCATATATTCAAATATTAAGCACTATATGAAACTGAACAATTCTGTACAGGCTGGAAGCAAATAGAGGCTGCGATTCCTCGCATGGCGCTATCCACGGCGCTTCATTAAATAAAACATGCGATGTCGGGTACGTAATCTGCCTGTTACTCTGGGGGTTTGGGGATACCTGCCTTTAGTAAGTCACAGGTGGGTGCCAGAGTGCAGAGTGGACGCACGCGGTGCATTCACCACCGCATCTTTACACTGTCGAGGGGCTGCCTGCAATGCATGCCTCCTAACCCCAGAGAGGTGCTGCCTGCAATGCATGCCACCTTAGCCAGGAGAGGTGCTGCTGCAATGCACGCCTCCTTACCCAGGCGAGGTGCTGCCTGAAATGCATGCCTCCTTACCCCAGAGAGGTGCTGCCTGCAATGCATGCCTCCTTTCCCAGGAGAGGTGCTGCTGCAATGCACGCCTCCTTACCCAGGCGAGGTGCTGCCTGAAATGCATGCCTCCTTACCCCAGAGAGTTGCTGCCTGCAATGCATGCCTCCTTTCCCAGGAGAGGTGCTGCCTGCAATGCATGCCTCCTTCCCCAGGAGAAGCGCTGCCTGCAATACATGCCTCCTTCCCCAGGAGAGGCACCGCTGCCTGCAATGCATGCCTCCTTCCCCAGGAGAGGCGCTGCCTGCAATGCATGCCTCCTTACCCCAGAGAGGTGCTGCCTGCAATGCATGCTTCCTTACCCAGGAGAGGTGCTGCCTGCAATGCATGCTTCCTTACCCAGGCGAGGTGCTGCCTGCAATGCATGCTGTCTGACCCAGGAGAGGTGCTGCCTGCAATGCAAGCCTCCTTACCCAGGAGAGGTGCTGCCTGTAGTGCATGCCTCCTTACCCTGGAGAGGTGCTGTCTGTAATGCATGCCTCCTTACCCAGGAGAGGTGCACACATGCACATGAGAGACCCTCCTGTCCTTCTGCAGTAAGAGAAACTTATTAAAGACAAGCATTGGCATAGCCAATAGGTTTCGCTTTTGGGAACTTATAAGTATTTAGTTATGCAGCACAATATCCTTGGTGCAACAACATCAACTGTTGCATGGGTAAACACTTATAAGGTCCCAAAGGCGAGACCCATTGGCTATGCCAATGCTTGTTATATATTTTCTAGGGACTTCTTACTGCTGACTTTTCTTGGATATTTCTTCTGGCATAGAACTTTTTGAATATGGCTGACTTGGAGTACAATTTCCGCTATCTGGCCTCTTTCCTCTTATTATGAGGCTCGTGTTTACGGTTACAGTTTATCATCCTTTTTCTGACTGTGGTCACTTGGTAGTCGGTCACCACATTTTTCTAAGGGATCCACGGGCGATTAGAGTACTAATATAAGTCAGTTTCTTTTGTTTTTCTATTTTTTCTAACCGAAGGTCCTGCTACTTACTTGGATTGAATTTTTTAATTTATGTAATTGTTGTTGACCTATTTGGACAATATTTGTAATGCACTTCTCAACAAGGATTTTGAGTTTTTCTATCTCTTTCTCATCTTTCTGCCTTATACTATGTTTTTATGTTCTTGTCTTAGCCACACACAAAATGTTTCTGATATCGCATTGTATACCTTTACTGCCTTGAATAAGTCACTTTTGTGACGAAACACATGATGACTGCGCGTCATAATGACACCCACTCTGTGCTCCATTGAATACTCCATTTGCATACAATAAATCAAACTGGATCGAAAGTAGTGGAATCCTTACTCAATGGACTGACATTTCTCGTTGGACTTCATAATGAGTGCTTTGATATCTTCTTATATTCAAGTAAGAGAGTTTTTTAATTTTCAATCCACACATTGCAAGTGTGCTGCATTGAAGAGCATGCATTCACCATTTGGAATGTTTGAGAATTTCTGTTGGAATAATGTTTTTTGTTCTAGAAAAGTAGAGTTTCTGTACAAAAATCTTGCAAGTAAGCAGTGACATAGTTTTCTTCTTACAGGTATGCTCTGATATTAGTATGTGCCTATTGTGAAAAAATGAATGGCATCAGGTTGTAAGAAAAGAATGATCTCCAATATATTAGAAGAGCAATAACACATCTGTGGAAGCATTTTGCAGTACCTCCCATGGGCTGAAGATCACGTCCTGCTTTCATTTCACCCAAAGAGGTCTGATGTCATGAATCAGACCCCCAATAGTGATTGGCAACCTAAACAGTGCATGCAATTTTAATACCATCTGTGCCTTTTGAGCAATGAGGGCTCATATGGATGTCCTGCAGATGTAGCCCTTTTCTCTCACTTTAACTTGAAAGGTTTAGGAGATGTGTTGGTGCCAGGAGTGCACGTTCAATCCCAGATCAGCTGCTTGAGCGGCATGTGAGCAGAGTCCAGGTTTGCCGAGTACCTATTCCCTCTCTGTGCATAGGCTTTCTTGATCCTGCACTGATTCTAATCTGCTGCTTTCATCTAATGAAGAAGGGACCAAAGGAAGCTTGTAATACAAGCGGTCTATTGACAGTTGCCATAACATAATAAGCATTGGCAAAGGACACATCTATAGGACGTATTGGCGTTTGGAAATGTTTTTGGGCCATGTTGTAAAGCATTAATTAAAAAAATAAAGGGGGGGGTTGATGATGCAGCCGCCATGTCATTTCGTAGACACATGCATACTATCAATACGCATGTACGCATCTACAAAAAGACACACGCTTTTTATCTTTATATTTACTGATTTAAGATGGATCAGTCCTTGTATGTTCTTGGTAATCCCATAATCTGTCTTTCACAGCCAGTCAGCTGCCGCTGTCTGGTAGGCTTGACCTAAAAGCAGCATGGACAAATCCAAGAAATTTGGCCTTGACAAGCTGGGGCATTGACTAAATGTTTTATTTGTTTGTACTGCACGCATATGCCAGAAAAAAAAAAGTAAACATGATACAACCTACAAGTAAACCATGCGCATTCAAGAAACTGTTTTCAACTTTAAAAAATTAACAATTGTCTATACCTGTTCTACAACAGTACAGGTATTTCCCAAGATGCAGGGGTTCTTAGAACAGGGAGTGAACCCTTATTTTATTTTTATTTCAGATCACAGCAAAATGTGATTCCTATCACGCCAGAGAAAATGCAATATTGGCTTTGAATTTTGTAATATGAGAACAATAGTTTAAGCACACGATGTATAAAAAAATAAGTTCTTTTTAGGCATATGTGCACAAGTGATTAGGCAAATGCTGTAACTCACAGTGCAAGAGAGCCAATGGCTGAAGTGGGCTGACCCAGGACCCATTGCTCCACGCTGTATGTTGTGGTGGTAGAAAATATGAATGGCAGCTTAACAGACCTATGGGTAAAGAGTGGTGCCCCAAAGCTCAGATTTGCAAAGGTTTTGTGTAAGGTTTCCTTTACTTTTTCGACGCAGACCTGGTGCAAAATCCATTTTGATATTTACAAACCAAAGCAAATGGCGATTTGCATAGCTTTGTAAAAATAAAAGTAAAGCAACGCAGCACATTGCACTGCTTTGCATCACTTTGCATTAGGTAAGCATTCCATTGGTGTTCCCGTGCATCCACCCATGGATTTTGACGTAAGCCCATACGTACAAAGAGCTGTAGACAGGAGTTAGCAGTTGCTGCACCCCCCTGAGGCTGATGTAACAAGGAGAAATATCTTTATTTCCCTTTATTTCCTCTTTGCATGTGTGCTGCACTCTGGGGGTAAACCTTCCTGCACAAAAAGTATCCTGACCACAACGCAGGCACCCTTGCACTGTGGCGCAAGAGTGCCTGGATTGGTGCTAGGCAGCCACACTGCTAGCACAGGTAGAGAACAGAACTGCGCCATTTCCTTGAAAATATGGCTCAACCCAACTCTTTCTCATTCACGCACCACAGCAGCTTCACTTCCTGCGTTTGGTTGCACGAAACGTTTGTAAATCCAGCCCCTGGGTTTCAGAGGGAGATAACGTGAAGAAACCCCACACACACATCTAGTCTAGAGCTAAGGTGTAACCGCGACGTCCAGTGCAATGGAATGTTTCGGTCCTCAGCAGTTACAGAAGGTGTAAAATTAGCATCAGCATTTTGCTGTTGTTGGTGGGCATGGTGGAAAGTGGAATTACAGTATTAAAATTAGTATATTATATCAAATTTAAACTTGGTAGTAAAATGCACACTACATATTTAACAAACCTTTTGAACTGTGGACCTCCTAGCCCAAAGGCAGAATCAGACAATCCAACATTAAAAACCCTATCCAGGGTCGGCCTTTACCGTGGGCGAGGTGGGCCCACGCCCGGGGCGCCGAACTTCAGAAGGGCACATGAGCTGCCTGCAGCACTCTCTCTAACCTGGCTGCAAAGAAAAGTATGTTAAATACTGGCACCCATGTCCACATTTTCTCTGTTCTCTTCTCATGGCCCTATTTACACTTATCCCCATCACCTCCCCCCACCCCTCAAATGTTTTCAACACATGGACAACTGGTGGGTTGGACGCCTTCGCCTTGGGAGCTATTTGTCCAGAGGCCTCCTCTGCCTGTGACTTGCAGTTTATGCACAGATTTCTGCAGCAGGTACCTCGACCCTCTGAGCTATCTAGCATACACAGCGTAGCTAAAAACACTTCAAAGGGAAAACAGAGAAAATGATCCTTCTGTACAAAACACATCTCCAACAAATACGGAAAACAATCCACGGCTAATAATCATAGACAGATTCGTCTGTGCTTTGTTTGTGAAGCTATTTGGGAGTTTTCTGGGAGACAATGCGGCTATTCACACATGGGCAGAACGTCGCCCCTGAGTGCTATTAGCAGGCGGCGGATGAGTTGACAGGGAGCGGTGCTCGCCCGGAGGGGACAAGGCGCCTGTCAGTGGTTCCTGCCCAGCGCCACCACTGCGCCTCAGACTGTCCTGCTGGCTTAAGGCCGCCTGCGGCCACACCTCTTCCTCACAATGTCCTTGTTTATAGCGAGGGCACGGCAGAAAGCTCGGCAGCGTTTCAAACCCAATTTTATAATACACCTTAAAGACTCTTGTAGAGGAAAAGTTTACTCAACTATTGCCAGGATAGGTAAAAGGCAACACATTAAAGATAATAAACAAAGGGGGTGTCTATTTGAAACAGGAACGTTCCTAAACTGAAGGGAACTTTCTGAGACCCCAATTGAATGGACAGAGTTCCCACAAGTGACTGCTGCAATGGAGCGCTCAATGGTCTGTACTATTAACGTTTTTGAGGTTTTGGAATTGACAATATCCTCACTTCTCAGGTGTTTGTCCCCCCAAATGTCACATTAAATGTGTTTTTAGTTTATGTGAGCATAAGAGCACACTTTGCCTTGGCTTGACAATCCACCGATTCCTCAGTTCGCTTATGTTATGTTCGGTATTTATGTGGGAATTGCGAATTGAGCAAAGCGGTGAGCCACACTCCACTTAATTAGCAATTCCTTCACCTGGATTTCCTGTCTTTGAGCACAAATTACCTGATTTTACCGGCCCTGAAATCCACAAATGATGTCCAAGTCATATGTGTTCTTTATTCACACATGATGGGGTTTTAAAGGTACTCAGGGTTTATGGTTCCCCCTGGAGGAACCTGATAAAATAGACAACGTTTAGCAGGCATTCGCTTTTTAATTTAAAAGAAATGGGGGGAAAGTGCTCTGTGTTTTTCCCTAAAAATTACCCTAACAAAAGGTTTGCTGTGATAAGATTGCCATCTTCCCAGCTTTCTGAAACCGGCAAAATTGAATAAAAGCTAATTTCTTTCACAATTTTTTTTTCCAATTTTTTGAGTGGTGGTCAATATCTTCCAATGTTGAAGTTTCTACCTACTTGCAGTTTGTGGAGGAAGAAGTTTATGTGCCAGGAAGCTCCAGAGTTTTAAGTCAACCTTAAAATTCATACTATTTTACATTCACACGTCTCTCGACGAAAATGGTACCCCACATTTGTGTGTTGGCCTATCATACCAGACAGGAACCATTCTAAACTGGGAAAATGTGAAGTCAATTTAGTGTCAATGTGGTTTCACATCATTAGTTTTTCTATGACATGTGAGGACCACCCATGTGTGTGGGATCCTTTTCTCAGGAGATCTGGGAATGCAGGATTGTAATGCTTTTTCTATTGGCTGGAAGTTTCTGAGCTTTCTGTCATATAAATGTGGGAAAACATCTTTTGTGACCCATTCCATGATGTTTGCAGGGCATTCTGGGCAAGAAAACAGAACTGCATCAATGCAACATAACGTTCCCTGGATTTCACTAGTTCTACAGATTTCAGAATACCCAAGTACTGTAGGATTCTCTGTGTGCCAGTCCACCCTTGGTCCGAATGTTGCAGCCATCCGTCAGGTTGAAAGAGGAAACTGGGTGTATTTCGAAACAGTTTTGATGTTTGCTGAGCATTATGAGTAAGAACCTGCGCTGGGATCCATGTAAGTCATGTCATCCTGGATTCCATGGGTTTTAAATGTCAGAAATTCCCAGAGTTGGTGAGGTTTCCTAGGTGCTAGCTCACCCATACGCCAAAATGCTACAGCCATCCTCATGGAAAATGAGAGGAAATCTAGTGTTATTAAACATGGTTGTGATGTTTGCAGGCCAAGATGGATTCCATTCAAGCCACTCCATCCTGGATTTTCCATAGTCTTTAATTTCCATAAATGCACAGGATTGGTAGGTTTCCCTGGGTTCTGGCAAAAGCTGAATCCAAATGTTGCAGCCATCTCTCATGGAAAGAGAGTGGAAATTCGTTTTTAGGTCTCGCTGAGTCAGCGCGCATGCGCTGCTCGGAGAGACTTTAGTAAGTGAGGGCTTCAAAAAATGCTACTGCCGGCTACAGCTTGCCGTGCATGTGCGTGGTCGTGCGCAAGCTGTGTCCGACGGAAGCATTTTTCCCCCCCAGCTTTTTAGCCAGCTTGCTAGAACGCGCAACAAGCACGGGCGCTTGTGCGCGCATCCCTTGCGTGTTTTAGCGTGTCAACGCGATCACTTTCGCTTTCACAGCGATCGTGATCGCGATGACTATCGTGGCCAATGTTTGTTTTAGATTATACAGAGTGGCTTCAGTCCATGCTATTGGCTGTTTACTGTTAGCAGCGGCACTCAGGGGCATGTTTAAAAAATACCACAACAATTAGTGCCCAACAAAGCCATTATGTCATCGCCTGCAGTCTTTTTAAATGACTCCAGTGTCTACGGGGACGCTCATTTGCCACCTTAAAGAAATTAGAAAACAAAAAAAACACGAAGTAACACTTATGCTTATGTCACATCATATAGTAAAGCCTGCCTGCTGGAGGGCGTCTCATTGTAGGTGCTACTTTTGAACAAGGGCAATTTAAACTCAGCTCAGTTAATCGACCTTGGAAGCATCAACGTCTGAGTTCTCCAAACTGAGATTACGTTTGTGTGAGACGTTTTGTTACCATTTTTTTTTATTGTACAGACTGGCTTGGCTACAGCTTGAGAAGTACTGCTTTTCCACTTTTTTGCCACTGGATGTTTAGTGCATTAATATACTAAGCATCCTGCCTTTAGTTTTGCCTTTTGCGACACTGCTGGTTTACAGTTTTTGCAGGCATACACAGCACACTTTGTCCACTTGCAATAACCTTCGGTTCACCGTAAGCCAAAGTTTTACACAAATGTAATGAAGCCCTCAGGCACTCCCATTAACATCAATTAACAAGTTGTTGTGACAAAGCTTTATAGGAACAAGACCAGGGACGCCACATCAACAGCAGGCAGACACAGCACACCTCCTACTACACTATCTCTACCATCCTCCTCTCCCGTCCGTGGTTTGCTCCTCAACCGCTTCCTTCCAATATGGCCATATCTCCGCACACAACGTAAAGTACTTTCTCTAACATCCTCCACTTTCCTGTACCCTTTCTCTCTCTTAAAACCCCTATTTACCCTCAAACTGCTTTTTTTTTTTATGAACAAAAAAAATCAAGTTCTCCTTTGTTCCACGTCTCACCTCAACTACAGCGGGCATACACAAATGTACATAACACCCTAAAAAATTAAATAACATCTACAATACAAAAAAAATTAAATAACATCTACAATACAAAAACAAATTTGCACACTTTACCCCAAAAACTTATTTGCAAATATTTTCTATATGTTTCAGGGTGTACTACGCTAAACTATTCTGTATAGATCAAACCATGCACACAATGTAATGATGTGCAGGAGGCTAACATTAAGCCGGTGTTAAATATTGGCTACTCCCCGTTAACACCATTTTAAAAACTGGTTTCAACTTCTTTTGCAATGTGCTGGCGAAAACAGTTAATTTTTACTTACATCAGAACCGTAATATTAGCACCTGCAAGGAGCTTAAATTAGGCTGGTGTCTGCTGGGATGCTTAGCATTCTCTTTATGTTTATCTACTATAAAAATTATCGGCACGTTAGTTTGGACTCCTTTTAGGTTTTCATAGTGGATTAATCTAGCACAATAAAGCTAAAATCTAGACAAAAATTAGCCCTCAAACCGTTACACTACAATGCCACTGCAATGCTGCACCAGTAATAGCTACACCAATAACCAACATATTAAACATCACTAAAATTACTGTGCTCACTTTATCATACTCTCACTAACTCAGAAACTATCTCACTCTCACTAACAAACTAACTCACTAACTCACACACTACCTAACTACCTCTCTAACTCTCTCTCTCTCTATATCTCACTAACTAATTCTCGCACTAACAAAAACACTCACTCTCACTATCCCTACCTAACTAACACACTCCCTCAAACTCTATCTTACTAACTACCTCTCACACTAACACTAACTCACTACCTAACTCACACTAACAAACTAAATAACTCAAACTCTTTCAATACCTCACTAATTAAGTCTCTCACTCGCTCACTAACTCTCTCGCACACAAACTCACTAGCTCACTCACTCACTAACTACATCACAAACTCACTCTTTCACTAATTAGCTAACTCACTCATTAACTAACTACTTCTCTCACTAACACACTAATTAACTTTCTCACTCTCTCTCACACTAACTCTCTCATTCTATCGCTATCTCACTATCTCTCTCTCACTAACTCTCTCTTTCTCACTAAATAACTTTCCAACTCTCTCTCTCAATAACTAACTATCTGAATCACTTACTCTATCTCTCTCACTAACTAACTCCCCCAATAACAAAACAACCAATAGCAAACAACCATTACAACAAGCATATACAAATTCCCAGCTTTTTAAAATATAATCATTACATTCTATATAATACTTTCATAGTCATATATACAGTACAAAATGCTTCTAATACTTCTTTATTATAAATTGTCACCATACTACAGACTTCTGCACAGCACAACTTAAAAACATAGGCAAAGTAAATATCTCTGGCTAAAAACTTATAAGGTCCCAAAGGAAGACCTATTGGCTATGCCAATGCTTGTTTAGGTATAGAGTGATGTTCACTGAAATTCTGAGTAAGAAACTGTGCTAGGGTCAATATATGCCACTTCACTTGCAGCTAGGGAGGGCGGGGCACAATTAAGTCTGGGCAGTTAACTCCGCTCCGCTTGTGGAGTGTGCCGAGTTTTATGCACTCCACGTTATGCGGAGTTCGCAGAGTTCTGAAAAACTCTGCTTGGCGTTGTGGAGCGGAGTTTTTTTCCTCCCTCGCGTTCATGAATGTCAAGTTGGCGAGCGCGAGCGAGGAAAATCCATCTCCCGGCAAGATTTTTCCTTGTTCGCGATCGTCAACATCAAGTTGGCAAGCACTTGCGTGGAAAATCAATCTCCCCAAGAGATTTCTCAACGCGGGCGTTCAGATTTCTCATTGCGAGTGGTCGCGTATGCTCGCGACCGCTCACGTTTAGAAACCATCCATTCGTGTTGAGAAAGCTGCCGTTCGAGTAAAAATCTACTTGAGCGGCAGAAAGAAGCAGCGCACGATGATTGCACAGTGCGGTCAAGCACCTGGCACTGAAAACCACTGTGAACTGCATTTATCTAACGCACTACTCTGCACGCGGAGCTCCGCGCAGTGCGGCTGAGTTTTTTTTGCACTCCGTGGAGGTCCGCATTGCGGAACTCCGGCCAGGCTTAGTCACAATAAGGAATCTGGTAAGTCTTTCAGTTAATCAGTGTTGATTTCTTGTACAGTTTATATCTAATGAAGACTCGTCTGCTGCAACGCAAAAAATGAAGAGCAAAAAAAGAGCTGCAGGTGGCTCCATTGACCTGCTGCCGATAGATCTGTTCATAAAGGAAGTCATGCGGGACAGGCACATGATTCCATGCTCTTCACTCCTCTGCCTCACCATTCAAAGCTACAGGTAACCTTCTCAAAGCATTGACCACTGGCAGTTGACAATCCCAACATTAAAACAAGAATTTAGCTCAATGCTTCCTGCTTTATTCAATTCTTTAAACCCCTGGCAATCTCTTTACATCTGCCCTCCATAGTTCAAACACCATGTATTCGATGTCTGGTTATCGAATCCTACCCTGAAGATATAGCTCTTTATTTTGCAGTAAACCCTTACAACATAACCTGAACTTTATCAGCTCTAAGGCAATATTCTAAATTTGATGTATATCGTATAAATGGAACACTTTCACATTCATTTTATTATAATAACTTGAACAAAACGGCGTAGGAGTTGGAAGAACCCTTAGCAGCATTGATCAGTTCATCAGCTACACACTCCGTAATGGTTTTAATGTTTCGGAAAGCCGGTTCCTGACCTCCTGTGCACAGAAGCCACATTGCCTGATTGACACGACATAGGGGCGACACATCCACAGCCTGTCTCCTCACAGTACCAGCACGGCCGATATGTGTTAAGTCTTTTTGGGGGCCACTGTTGATTATAGCATTCACCAGGACCTGGAGAGTGTCAGGAGGTGGATGATCTCGAAGGCGTGCTTTACGATGCGCAACCTCATCAGTTTCTTGCCATTGTTGCGGCCATGCATCATCATTGAGTCAGTAAGACGCTCCACGATTGGACACTGGGCCTTACGGAAGTGCTTGGCTGCATAGCAGCCAGAGCTGTGGGGCAGGTACTTATCATACTTCTCCTTGACAGCAATGTAATCCTGTAAGGAGATGTCGTTGATTTGAACATCCTCTGTGCTCCATTTTCCAAAGAGCTTAATTTCGAGGGTTTCAGCATCAGCAGGTGCAGTCTCCCATTTGGTCATGGTGGCGGCTGTGTTGACGCTCAGGGTGCTGAGGGGGAAAGAATGGAATAAAAACTGAAATATTACTTCTTAATACTTCTCCTGATATTCTACCATCTGTTCTGTGAATTCATCATAACTCCACTTTGAAGAGATATTTCGGAATCTATATTTCAGAAGTTTCAAATGCACTACGTGAAAATAACTAGAAACCATTGATCCAAAGAAACAAGGATTGTCAAAGTAGGAGACATTTCCCACTTTCAATGGTCAGGCACATTTCATTGAAAAAAATGCCCATTTTATTCAAGCATGTTTTGTAGTTTAAATCGGGCAAATACAAAACCACATCTTTTGATCGAAATGTAACATTTTCCCAGGAGGAGTCACTCTCTCAAACCTTTATTTATACTACTCAGCCGCAACAGCAATCCAAATCAGGCATTTCGTGATTGATAATGAGTCTTTTGAACAAGCAATTGTGCTATCAATGTTAAATGATATTGACATTATCAACCTTTAATGGTTTATCCAACCAGATAGATCACCAAAAAACTATGTTATAAAAATCTCAGTATACTTTTTAAAAAATAGAACCAGACTTAATAAACTACTTCATATACCTAGTAGCCATGTGGAATCCCCTTTATGCCATTTTTTCCCAAATTTCCCTTATAGTAGTTCCTGTATCAGCTCAACCTTAGGCACTACTGGGTATACTTAACACTGGAGATCTTCTCATCCAGGATGTGATTTAGATATCTCTGTATTGTTTACAAATTTTGACAGCAAAACAATTGTGGATCCATTTTTCTTGCTACCAATGAATCTAAGTAGTTACACAACTTCCTGTAAATCAGATCGTGCAGGCCAACGAATTGTCACACCAGCTTGAGACTATGAAGTAGGTCAACTTCTGCATTACTTTACTTATTGGTATCAGAAATAACTTGGGGATCCCAATCCAGAGCTTACCCATATTCAAGAGAGATAGTTAAAAAATACTGGTGTTAAAATACAATAGTGAACCTACCATAATAAATATTTATACTTGTTCATGATGTCAAAATATTGATATTAACATATATCCGTTGAGTATTCAAATTTGCTCACATTTTGTCATATTATTTTTTAATTCCTTGGTCTGTGATTTGGAGCACTTACCGACCCTTCTTCAAAAGCCATCTACTTTGCATTATTAGATGGCAAAATCAATGTATCTAAATAGGCTCAAATTATGTTTTTATAGCACTTCTTGCAGCTCATTCAGTTTGGTCATAACAACCTTTTGGAAAATGTCAACTCTTCCTACATTCAAGCATTGCTATGAAAAACGTATAAAGATAAGACATTTGGAATACTCTCATGCACACCATTGGTACAAACAGGATAAATTCATGAAAATATGGAATACTTTTTACAACGCTGAGGATTACCTTTTTTTGGAGCCTATTATGCTATATATATTTTTTCTTGATATTTTGGCTGTTCCTGTATAATTGCTACTATCCAATATGTTCATTGTAATCATTTGTGCATTTTCCCCCCAAAAAATAATATCAAAAAAATGAATTTAGCTGCATAAAACATTTCTGTTCCGGCCTCAATGTTAACACCATGAAGCACTATGTAGTCTGCAGCTACAATTGTGAGGGTAGAACGGAGGGCCTAGGTGAAGGGCATTAGGAAATATGGGGCAGACAATGATTACTCATGGTGCAAGTGAGTGACTATTGACTGAGTATGCTTATTGATCTTTCTTGTTGCCCTTCTGCAGAGTGCATTGATCACAGTAGATCAGTAGCAGCGAACCAGGGCAAGGTGTGCCCATCTTTGTAGTGACCCCTGCTCCTTGAGTGATCATTGGATATATATATAGAATCACCAGCACCCTCAGAAGAAGGCAGTATCCCAGGGAGAAGCTCGGGTCTACTGGCTGGGCGCTCTGCTCCTGATGCTTCGGGTAGGATGAATGTGGCATGTCTTGTGGCTGTGCCCGTAACTATGCCTTTAGTTTCAGAAGACCAACTGCAACAATTAATAGAAAACACAGTCAGTGCTGATCTGGGCAGGTCTTTATCAGGGTGATCAGCTCCAAAACAGCCATGAGGGATCCATATGAGAAAGTTGGTGTTACCACTTAAGTTACTAAATTTATATATTGGACTCAGTGTAAAATGTATTTGTTAAAAGACCTTGGTGGATGTCCAAATCCATCTTATTGAGAATTTGTGACTTCAAAAATTGGTGATACTCTCCAGATCTGCTGAAGTTGTCCATAATGTAGAAGCCAACTCAGCCTCTGTATCACCAGGACTGCAACTCCTTTCCTGAATGAAGAAGCTTGTTATGCAGAAGTGGTGAGAGCCTTCTCAGTTAATTCTAAAATGTACGGGGCTGACACAGCCCAGTTACTGATCTAAGACTCACTCTCTTTTTTGATGATTTAGGGGAAAGGTACAGCTCCTGGTCCCTTCCTTCATATAATTTAGGAAAAAGGGATTTTGTCTTTTTACCTCTGTTATGTCATCCTCTAGGCATAGCATCTTACCTAATTTTGGGGGAATCAGCAAGAAGACAATGCTGACTATGCTTGTGGAAGGGAGAAGCCTTGTAAAAGACTTTGATTCTCGATCTACAGTTCTTGGGGGGAAAAGTTTATCGGCTATATGATAAACCAGGCTGCGTAAGATGACAACCCTCAATTTGTTTTTGTCGAATATATTCAGTTGTGAGTGTAGGCACCTTGCTACACAATTCCAACCATCTTGTCAGTCTCTTCTAGAATGGTTTCTCGCCCACAGATAGCAGCAGAAGCCACAGAACTGTGGAAATGAAAGATTAATTTACAATACAATGAGTCATCAATCCTGGCTACGCTTTCACAGGTTCTCCAGATCCCTCGTGCTTGAGCAGCATGGATGTGCCACAGGAAGAGGATGGAAAAAGGTCTTCACTTGAGGTTGGTAAATTCATGTTTGAGGGGCCGGGTTCCAGAATGTAAAAGAAGATGAATACTTTATGAAGTTCCAAGCTCTTCCTCCACATTCACGACTCGTTGTTGCGATCTGTCCTCAAGATGTAGCAAAGAAAAAGGGTGTTTAGGCAGGAGTCAACAAACGTCTTCAGAACTGCCAATTTCACTCATACCTGCAGAAAAATGGGTATTGAGAGTCGTTTTAGTTCTGTTCTTATTCTTAATACCATCAGTTTCTTTACGCCCCATCATACTTATAAAGAGGGAAAACCAGTTTGTTCATGTAGTAAAACTCAGGCTGAAAATGTTGCTGATAACCCTTATCATCTCTTTAGATAATTTCTTGGCTACCACAAGCCGCAAGCAGAGATGCACGTTCTACAGCTTGGTGGCATCTTGCGACCTGCCTGACCTTTTAATATGGCCCCCCTGGTGAACAGCAGCACGGGACCACTGTGTACTGGATTGAGCAGTCACATTCCAAAAGATGGTAAATCTAAGGACAAACATTTAATTATACATTAAGAGAAGACAAAGATAAGAAGAAAAGTAGGAATCCTTCACTACTTATCTTTAGGAACCCCTTTATGTTTAAAGACATTGTGCAACTAATGTAACAATTGTTAACATTTCCTCAAAATTCAAAGAAGTGTTTTTCTCTAGCAATGTAAATGGATTATATCACTGAAATGAGTGGCCTTTATCAGAAGCAACAGTTTTCAAACATGAACTCAGAAACAGTCATGCCATCCTCACTTGCCCACTCCACCTCTGACAACAATGCCATTAGGGAACCTACAAGTAAGTCCGTTGTCGTATGCACTCTCGATGTGGCTTAGGTTGTTAATAAAATTTGGAACAATGTGATATAGTGTGTTAACTCATACACAGGAGATGTTTTTTACAACACTCATTCTGAACTCATTTATTTATCAGTGCTCTTATATGTGTTAATGAAGAAAAAGGAGGCATGTAAAATTTGGTCAAGTGGGGAAGCTGGAATTTATTGCAGGATTTCTGGTTTCACATTATGTAATTCAGCCACTACATGGGTATCTCTTTCCCTCACTCATTTTATATCAAAATGTAATGCTTTTGTTTTTAATTCTTGGCACATGACGTTAGAGCGTGGGTGGCAGAAAAAGTCAGATGAAGGATGTAGTGTGTTGTGAGTTAGAGAGGAAGGGACCATTTTGGTTCCTGACGGACTCTGTAGAACAGTGACATAAGTGTGTGGGTCATGGAATTCAATGATGTATAATGCTCAGTTAACGGTTACACGCTGAATAATAAAGATGTGTAATATCAAACTCCATGCATGGCCTAATCATTTGCATGTACCCGGGCTGGGGTAGGACACTACAACTAGCGACAAAGATGAGATTATGTAGAGCCTGCGACCCGAAGAACCGAGAGAGCTCACCCGGTGAGTTTTCCGTGGTCCAGCACCCTGCTTGAGCATGCCACATGCACCACAGTCTAAGTTAAAATTGACAGTTGGCGTATGTGGAGTCAAAGTGCCACCCTAACCAGTGCAAGGCTTGTGAAAAAAGTTAAGCCTCAAATAAAGTTTGTTTGTCGTCTGAAGAAATTTGCTGATAAAGTCGAGACAAGAGGTACGTTTGTTTGTCGTCTGAAGAAATTTGCTGATAAAGTCGAGACAAGAGGTACTACGCCACAAACGCAGCACAGAGCCGCCATACATACAGTACGACAATGCTAAAGGCAGCGACAACCAGGTATAGAGATGCTCTAAAGACCGCAATTGCCGAGTGCAAGGAACTGCTAAATGCAGAGACGTTTCTGATATTAAGAAACCCTAAAGACAGTGACAAACATGTACGGAAAGTGTAACGAGCGGTGACAGCCAAGTGCAAAAGAATGTTGTGAGCAGAAGCAGGTGAACGCAAGGAAACGTTAAAGGTCATAGAAACCCAATACAATGCAAAGAGGTGAGAAGGGTGAAGAACCCATGAAAGAAAAAAAGCTGCTATTCACCGCTAAAGAAAAAGACCGCACCTTTCAACTGGAGAGTGGGCACGATGACCCAATTGTTAGCACACAGCTAGTGTGTGAAGAAGGTGCCAGTACAAGCGGGCAGCAGATGCTGCCGGAGCAAGCTCTGCTCCTGGTAGCAGAAAGTTTCACAGGTTATGATGCTGCCACCATCTTAATACCACTACTCCCCTTCAACACTGCCAAAAGCAAAATATTGGTGACAGATGGACTGCCTGAATTGAAACCTTGAATGATTTCATTGACATGCTGGATCAAGAAAATGACAAGAACATCAATAAATATCTAAGGAATTTGGCAGGTATGAATAAAGAGAATACCAGAAGGTGATGAAGTGATGTACCGTCAAATTCAAAGAGGCGCTTAACACCAAGTTCAATCCAATGCCAAATGCCGACTGTAAAAGGTACATCTTCAGTCAGGAACGACAGAGAAGCTGGTGAAACGATGGATGAGTTTGTAGAAAGACTTGATTCGCTCGTAAAGCATTGTAAGTAGGCCTGGTTGGAGTTCCAGTTTATCCCCATCTACTCCCTCAACTCAGTGGGCAGCAATTAAAGCCCTCAAATTGGATACAAATTGGACTGATGCATCTCTGCTGCTAATTCGACTTTTAAGAATGTTTACGTTGAGGAGACCGACCGTAGCAACACATGTACCAATGTGGGATTTATCAATAGTTTTGAGAGGGTTACAGCAAAGTACCTGTGAGCCCTCAGAAATGGCCGATCTTGGTTGGTTGTTGTTAAAGACAACTTTTTGCTGGCTATCACTTCAGCAAGATGGATAGGTGAGCTTGCTGCCTTGTAGGCCTCAAATCTGTATCCATGCTTTTTTCTGGATGGGTTAGTCTTCAAACCGGATCCCAAATCATTTTCAAAGATCCATACTTCATTTCACCTATCTCAGGAGTTAGTGTTGTCAGCCTTACACATAGACTTAGATGGTTATGTGCCCTTATCCCAGGCATTAGGAAAGCCTTATTGGTCAGTTTAGACCATACTATGGTTTTTAGACTATCCAATTCCTTGTTGATTTCCTACAGTTCTTCAAATAGGGGTGATAAAGCTACTTCCCAGATGATTAGAAGGTGGGTGAAACAAGCTATTTTGCAATTTTACAAGAATGCAGACGTTAATCTCCCACTATCAGTCCAAGCAAGATCTACAAGAGCAGTTTCAGCTTTGTGGGCGGAGTTGGGTGGTCCATCTCTACAGGAAATATGTATGGCTGCGACTTGGTCTTCACATGTCATTAGTTAAACATTATAGGTTAGACTTAATGAATAATCAAAACTGTAACTTCGCCTTTAAATTACTGAAAGTACCAATGAAGTGATTGTGATGTACATGAATGTATTTCTGCATAAATGTGGACCTGGTGCAGGTTCTTGGAGCTTGCTAATTGCTCAATTCAGTAATGAGTAGGACAAGGGGGCGTAAATGAGAGGCAAACAACACGTTACTTATCGGTCCTCCATATTACCCTGATTCAGAGTCCACCTCGTCCCAGTCTGGAACCCCTCCCCGCACCCGTAACCCCCCTCAGCTGGCATCTCTGGTGTTAAATTGGGTGAAATGCGGGAGTCTTCTACTGCGTTTCATGGAGATGGACAGAACACTAGTTTAAAATGTGATCACGAGCCTAGAAGCATGTTTAAGGGTCTGCAGGAGGCGGAATACCTCAATTTAGTATTGGCTGGGATGAGGAGGACTCTAAACCAGGGTAATGAAGATTAGTAGTAGGTAATGCGCTCATTCACAAGAGAGAATGACAATCTATACCCAAAACTCAAGTTGCCATTTACCAGTTGTGAACAGTGCGGCCTTTTGTTTTTTTCTTTTCTCTTCTACTCAGGTAAGTTAATACTAGAAAAACCAAAAGTACAAGTAGCCCAATGCAACAACAAAATATATAAAACTGGGTAAACCACTTTAATGGCACTTGGTGCACTTGGCAGCTTTGGTAGATCTATCAATTTAGTAATTTGCTTTCAATAAAATTGTAACTTTTTTTAATCTTTTTTTTTTGTTTACTCCCTCCATAATGAATTGATGGTTTTCCTCAATAGATTACTCTGAAGTGAACTAAAAGTATGGCCAAAGTCTAAAAGAGATATTTTTAATGAGTTCTATTTTTAGATGCCAACCGGAGTGAGTAAGGAAACCTGGGGAAGTTGTGGCGAGCTGGTTCTAGCTCTTGTACACACGTGTCCTCAGGGGCTCTGACCTCCTTTTTGAAATCACCGGGCTCTGGTCTCTGTAAATGTGGTTTCAATATCGGGTGATTGGAGACTGACCCGAGGTCTGTAAAGCAGCCAGTGGCCTGGATAATGTCTTCTGAGAGTCGACAGAGCCTCGGGCAGGGAGGTGGCCAGCTTCCTAAGGACAGGGGCACGGCAGTTGCTAAATAACATGCTCGCAGAATGTAAACATTCCCTAATGATGTGCTTTTTTTGCTGAACCCTAAACTGTGTAGCGCTGAATTGTGCAATAGGCGCTAAAAGCGGTCTGAAGCGACTGCGCTTTACAAATACGATAAATAATCAAAAATAAAAGAATGTACGGCAAATGAAAATAGCGATTAAACAGAACGCGAAGATGTGCCGCTAACTACTGAGTCGCTTCCCAACCCAATAATAATGTTTAAATATATAAACTATATACATATATAACTGATAGCTTATTTCATACAAATATTCTTAGGCCCTCATTTCGAGTCATATAATAATTTTCAATCCGGAATCACTAACATCTGAGTGAGCTATAATTGCGAGATGCAGGATTGCCACAGTACTGTGCATTTTTATATGGAAAAGGAAATTATCGCAGAAATCAGTGTATCCACGGCGACTTCTGCAGGCCACACTCCTGGAAATATCCCTCTAGGTTATATCCGGTGAATATGCCCTCGAATCGTAGCGGCATGTATGTGTGAACGAGAGAGAAGTTTGTTTGTGCTATTTATTTGTAAGGGAGCATGTTGTTTGGAGGAAACTTGAGAAGTACTGCAGTTGTATTTCTAACAAAGTGTCGCAGTAGAATTCAGCTATTAACAGGGTCACTGGAATTATGCGGCAAGAGAAGGCCAAATTATGCAGAAAAGGTTGACTAAATTGTGCGGCAAGAAAAGGCAAATTATGTGGCAGAATGCAGCACATTTAGGGCATTATTTTGTCACTTTTACACTTTTTAACACTGTCTGCATATACTGGCCCTTTTAAGAACCAGTTTAACGGCCATATATAGCAATAAGCAACTGAAAAGTGACCAGTCAACCTTTGCAAAGGGTCTTCCACAGTTCAGCAGCGTTGCTTCATTTTTAGTAATTTTTAAACCTTATGAGCTAGAATTTTTTTTTCTTTTTGTTAAAATATGCAAGCTATGAAGCAGATGATGGATTGTGTGGTAAATGCGGAAAATCCATAATTATGCGAAAGACGCCATAGCCGCATTGTCGCATAATTCCAGTAGCCCTGGCTATTAGGTGAGAAAGAAACGGTATATATGGAGGCTATGCAGCAGGTCTCAGCATAATGGTTTCTGATGCTTTTGTAACGGGTTTACACTTGGTCCTTGTGTGTGGTGGTGATTCATGTGAGGATCAGAGATTTACTCCACCAGGGAGAGGTTAGTGCTGCTAAATTTGTGCGGGACTAAATGATGTGCACCAACATATTGACCAATGAGTCTCTTTGCTCTTTTGGTTGTTCTTGCTGCAGAAGGTAGGGGAGAAAAGAGGTAAGTGTTGCGGTTGAAACTCATCTGCAATCTTCAGTAGTCGGTGGCCAGTGGTTGTTTTTTAGGTCTCGCCTGACCCAGCGCATGCGCTGGACTGGCGAGACTTATTGAGAGGGCTCCAAAAAGTGCTTCCAGGCCAGCCTGGAGCTACAGTGCATGTGCGCGGGCACCGCGCTTTACCGCGATTACTTTCACTTTAGCGGCCGCTGATGTTATCAGTGATGCCGTGAAGGACCAGTCACAGCCGACAGTAATCGCAGATGGAGGGGTTGGGGTTGGGGCGCAGGGGGGTTAATAAATTTTAAAAAACTACCTTTTGCCAGTTCCTGCGTTTTCCTGCTCTCCTGCCTCTGGCAGGAATAGGAAGCAGGCAGCCTCCCTCCCCCCTAAGCCAATCACAACGCTGCAATAGCAGCGTTGTTATGTTATGTTAGGTTAGTTTTGTAGAGTGCACAGCTACCCACCTAGGGTTTCCCAGCGCTAACCAGAAAGTGGACCAAGAACGGTAAAATAGAGTCAATTAGTGATTGAATAACCATGTTTTTACAGATCTACGAAAGTTCAGGAATGAAGTTTCATTGCGAATGGCAGTGGGAAGGGAATTCCAGAGCACAGGACCTAGATAGGCAAAGTAATGGCCACCCATTCTTTTAAGTTTGACTCTAGGCACCACAAATTTGCCCTGAGTGGCAGAGCGAAGTACCCGAGAGGGTAGATAAGAATGAACCAAAATTTGTAAATATTTAGGAGAGGAGCCACTTTTAATTTTATGCATATAACTCAAGGCTTTGAACTTCACACGGTTAGCAACCTTAAGCCAATGGAGTTTATATAGAGCACTGGAAGTGGAAGAGTTTTTGGGGAGCCTAGCCGTAGAATTTTGGACCACTTGAAGTTTCCGTATAATATCTTTATTAGAACCCAGATAAAGAATGTTTCCATAGTCCATTCGTGAGGTCACAAGGGCCTGGACTACGGTTTTCTGGACAGGGGCCGGAAGCATCCAAATGATTTTTTTCAACCATTTTAAGATGGTGAAACAAGTGGCAGCCACTTTTACAGCCTGATGCTTCATGGAAAGATTATCGTCAGTTAAGACTCCCAAATTGCGGACATAGGCAGAAGGCTGGGAAAGAGTGCCCATTTCGCATGGCCAATGTTGAGGGCCCCAGAGATTTTTATTTTTCTCCAGAATAAGGACCTCGGTCTTTTCGACGTTCAGCTTAAGGAGATTATCTTGCATCCACGATGCAATATTTCTTAGACCGGTTTGAAGCACTGAGGGTCCACATAGCTGTCCCGTAGAAAGGGAAAAAATGATCTGGGTGTCATCAGCATAAGAGTAGTCGGGACGACGACTAGCCAGGCCTCCCTCCCCTCCCCTAAGTCAATCACAACACGGCAATGGCAGCGTTGTGATTGGTCGGGTCGCTGACAAGCCAAGCGCCTATGGGGAGGCCAATTTCTCCATGTAGGCTGCAGCCTACATGGAGAAAAGGCAGAGTGCGCATGACTGGTTTGGGGCCGACCGAACAGTCTGCACCCTCAGCAGTGGGCAAGCCACCTCTCCCCTGCCCTAGACCAGACCTGCCCCCAACCAAACCCTTCTGCTTTCTCACAGTGCGAGAAGCAGAAACATAAAATGGTAGTTTTACCATTTTATGTTTCTGCTTCTCGCACTGTGAGAAAGCAGTGGGCGATGCTCCTCCACCCTAATGGAGTAGTCACCCCTGTCAAGGACGTCATTTGTGATATCAAGTGTAAGGTCACGAATGCTGCCTGAAACTGAGCTGTAGTAGCTTCAATGTTTTTGAAGTTTGGAATTGTAACTATGATGTTCCTTCAAATTACTTTTTCATGAAATGTGTTAGTTTTTTTTATTAGTGTTTCTTGAGCTGTGATTGATCTCGTTAGAGAACTGTATGCATGCCAATTAATTAATGTTGCTAGCTAATATATATGAACCCAATCTCCTGACCGAGCAACACTTGTTTGCTCTTTCGAGTAATAACACTACAGATTGTTAAACCTGCACTCTGGGAACTGACAGCTATGTTATATCTAAGCTAATAAAGTAATGTATTTTGTAAATCACTCCCTACCTAGGCCTGTGTGAAGTCTGCTGGTTATTGGTTCAAAGTCCAACAGCACTGTCTTGGCCTATAATTACTCCAAGGTGGATAAAAGGTGTACCACTTACTTTCACAGATGTAAGACACTGTTAACAACACTACCTGCTCTGTTTCCCGCTGGGCTTTACCCACCACCTCCAACTCTCACCTTGTCCCTGCGATGATATATCTGAACAGACAATGCTCAATTTCACTTTTTTCTCCAAATTTTATATACTCCATACTCGACACTTCTTCATTCCAATCTTAAAGAAGTATTGCTACAACCTCAGCCAATGCAGACCTGCTTTTAGATTTGTATTGCTTTAAAATAACGAGGAAGTGATTTTTAATATTGGTTCATTTTTAAAGCTGCTAGGCGTGCACTAGCTCAATGCTTGTATAAATATGCTGCTATTATTTGGCACTGTAATCGTCTGCATTTATTTTATATGCATTTTACTTGAATTCATTCCGATTTTTTTTCTCTTATTGTGACTTACTTTTATTGTTGCTACAATGCTACCGAATAAAGTTATTGAATTAAACACTACGAAAATGTGTTAGTGAGCCCTGCATGCAAGATGTTATTAGGATTGAGACCGAAAATTGATGCCCTGGCTAACAAAACCTTGCATTCTGGTACTCGTGGTTTTCATTCCGGAATATAAACGGGGTGCTACACACACACACCCTCGTCACATAGGTGAATACATCTCCTTCCTCGAGTTAACCACTTTTAGTTGCAATCTGCATTATACAGCGGATTGGGCTGGGCTGGGCTGGGCTGGTAACGCGACCCGTCCTCCCACCGCCGGCGCGCGGCTGCCGAGCCTTTCACATGGATGGTGGGCAGCAGCTCACCTTTTGTTTATGGGACAACAAAGGGTACAAAGACAGGAGGCTTTACTCAGGGGGTGGAGTGTGATGTCTCCTGCAATCTGAACCCGGGCTCCCAAAAATAAATAAACCTTGTACTCTCCTTTTGTTCCAGCTCCGGTGCTATTGTCTGTGGCTCCAGTAATCACCCAGAGAATCCCAAAGCAAAACAAACTGGACGTAAATGGAGCTGGAGAGGCCCGGCCAGACTGCCTGCAGATTAATGGACCGTGAAGGGGAGGGCTGACCACGGAGGAAAAAGTAACTATACGGGCGAAACTCGAACCTGGCCATTCTGACCACGAGACAGCAAACAAGGCCTCCAAGGCACTGGGCTTGCACTGCTTCTCTCAGCCAAAACCCCTTGGTACGCGGTGACTTGTAGTCTGACACCGCCACCAGTGAAACTACGCATCCCAGAATGCACGGTTTGAAAAATCAGACTGGCTGTGTGCAGCACAGGCCAGTGGGGCCACAAAGCAGCTACGTACCACTGTTTTTAAACCCTACTGCTCTCTGATAGGAGCTCAAGGTTTTAGTTCTGTTGCAAGATCCATAGACCCTGGGCGTGTTTAGAGCTCCCGAGTTTCCCAGGTCCACGCAGTGAGTGGCTCGTTGTGTTTTTCTTTGCGTTCTGGAGCTTGTAGTTTAGTTTACGCAATTATAAAATCAAACCTACAAGTCCTGGGAATGCAAAGCAAAAACATGACGAGGGTGAACTAGGCACTTTTGGACCTGGTAACCTTGAGCGCGGTGGTAGCTGCATCCCATCCATGGACCCCCGTGCAATTTGTTACTTTGGAGGAGGATTGTAAACCTTTGTCTGTTCAGAGGTAGGTTACACTGTACACACTACTTCCAGTGCAACCCAAGTTAGCCAAGGCTCTCGCTTTTGTGTAACTAGCTCACTCGGGATTTGCTTTTAACTCGTTATTCGCAGGCCTGCGTTCAAAAAGAAATAAACAGGAATACGAGTCCCAGAATGCATCGGAAAATATGGACTAACGACCAACCTAAACAAATGACTAACACATTTCTGGTTTTGTTTGTTTCAAGTGCGACTAAGTAACCCCCTCCTTGCATTCTGGTACTTGCAGTCCGGGATTTGTGAAAGAAAATGCAGGCTATGTGACCAAAAAGCCGAGATCACCAAGGACTAGTCTATTTTTCCCTTCTTCCAATTGAGTTGGATATGTCCCTTT
This sequence comes from Triturus cristatus, assembly GCF_964204655.1. NCBI lineage: Eukaryota > Metazoa > Chordata > Amphibia > Caudata > Salamandridae > Triturus > Triturus cristatus. The sequence continues at coordinate 432,331,654 of NC_140593.1, forward strand.
ATAGACATGGCAAGAGTATTTTACATTGCAGTTTCTCTGGTTTAATTGGATTGAGTTAAACACGATTAAAGATCACCACTTGACCACTCTGCAAAACCGGATTATAACTATTTTCTTTACGGGTTTATTTTTGCTTCATCTCGAGTACAGACAGAGGCAGAGCACAGCCACCAGCAACAGCATGCTGCTAAACGCTACAAACAGACACAGCATTGTTTATCTCGAAGACCTTTCAGAAGAAAATGTTATGCAAATAAAGGTTTTATTTTTCCCCTTACACTGCATCTCACACACATAAGCGTCCATCCATCCATAACCTTAACAAACTCTTCTTAATTATTATAAAAATATGCAGGAAACGCGCTATAGCTAATTCTCAAGGAAGAAGGCGCTCTTGATAGGTTTCTTGAGCTAATGCTCTCCCCGTAGCTACTTCCGTCACCTCCGGCCTCATTAGCAGAGAGTTACAGTTGCCGAGTTTGGGCAGCTAATGTGTTCGTTTGGTCTGCTGAGGTGTTGGTTTCGGGGATTGTGAGCTCACATCAGAGCGGCAAGTTCCAGGAGTGACGCCAACCCTCACCCCCTCGGGGAGTGACACGGGGAGGGCCGGACAATGCCGCCACCCGCCCTCAGCCGCCTGGTTCGACAATGGCCGATGGGCTGTCCGCATTTACATGTTAATCCAGACAAGTATCTGGCGGGCCGCTTTGAAATGCCCAATTTGTCTAGGACTGCCTGTGAAGTGCGCCTCTTTTATCAGGCGCCGGAGATTCATGGCTCTGTTTTTTCACGGCTATTAGCTGCGAATTAGCTTTAATGCGGATACTTTTTAATTGTATTAACTGCAGTTGCCAAGTGCCTGCCTTGGATTCGCAGCAGGTTTTCCCATCGTTCAAAACCGAAAACAATGGCTACCCCGGTGAGTGTGAGAAAAGTACAAGCACAGGCGGGGCGTCTGCGTGGTCCGAGGCTCACAGACCTTTTCACTCAGGCAGTGTCCTCACTGCCACAGATGGGGACCTTCGGAAGAGCATAAAACACCCAACTATGTTAATAGAAAAAGGGATTTGCTAATGTTCTTGGTAACTACAAAAGCAAATACGTTGTATTTTGTTTAGTCTGATCTGATACACCAAAGTAGGAAATGTGTAAAAAACGAAACACATTTCTTAGTATCATACCTACATTTGGCACCCTGGCCCATAACTTTTCAGAATCCGCTCCCACCTAATTTACCTGGTGTCCCTGGTTTTGCCACACACAGTGTCGGACCACCCTATAGGGCAATCGGGCAGTCCCCCACGAGCTGGGCCAATGACAGGTCAGTCTATGGGCTGGTGTTTTGGCTATTTGCTGGCTTGTTTTATGGTCTGCTAGCTGGACCGGTTTTTACCGTTAATTTCCCTTATATTAAAACATTGCCTGCAGCAAGCTCTATTCCATGCAGTCTTACAAACCTTGCAAAACACTTATGCAGCATCTCTTTACAAGTTCAAAACTACCCGAATTTGCAAACATGTGCCACTTTTTTAGGTTTCTAATTCACTAATGACGGCAACTTTTATTTTGGTGACCGGGCCTATTTTCCGTCTCAATGGGACCCTGGTCATACAAATAGATCACTATTTATCTGGTGACCTTCAGTTCCTGTATTTTGACCAGAATTTGTCTGTTCATCATTATTCTATGTCATTTCCGTAAAGCGCACTGCCACTCTATGCCCTGTCTTAAAGCGCTGTATGAAGAACTAACAATATATAGTAAACACAACCCATTCACCCCTCCTTCTAATTAACATCTATGTTCTGCCATTAGTCACTCTTTTTATTTAGATAATTTGGCTATCGCCTGTCTTGCTTATGCGGTTGGTACGGAATAGATGCTGAGCTTGTCATGCACCTGCACCAGAATGCTAGTAATACTATTATCCGTTTTTACTTATTGCTTAATAGCCATTCATTAATGAGTGGTTCATAATTTTCTTAAATCTGACTTAGATAGAAGAGTGGTGGTGGATACGTCTCAGTGAGACTGCTCCTTCTAGCCTTAATCTACGGCCACTGTCCCAATACCCTCTCAACAAAGTAAAACAAATTTCATTTTGGATAATAACTTTTCACTGTCCAATCAAATAAAACGCAGGTGTTATTGTCATAATCTACAACAGTGGTCTTCAAACTTTTTGATGCCGAGACCCCCCATCAACATTTTTTAGGCATAAGGACCCAACAAAAATTTCTAAAACCTGGTACTCTGTATCATTGACAACCATAAATGTTTACCAGAGAAATGGTCAATCTGTGGTTGCACCTCCTTCATACCAGTTTAACACCCAAATATAGCAATAAGCAACAAAAAGGTGACCAGCACAGCTCTACAAATGGCCTTCTACTAAGCGTCAACACCTGTTGCTGCTTTTTATTAACTTTTGAACCTTTTGAATAAATACGTTTTTTTTGGTTAAAATCAGCAGATTATGTGGCAGATGATGGATTATATGGCAAATGTGACAAATCTATTATCATGCTAAAATCTCTGCGGCCTCTCAATCTCATAATTCCAGTGGCCCTTGGTATAATAGCTGTAATGCATGGGCTGCAACTTTATTGCACGGCATTAGAGGAAAAGCATATTATATTTCATGGGATGCTGACAGCTTGGCATTTACAGCTGCATGTAACTGGAGGTGGCTGAACATCATTCATCATATTTAAAACATACATATATTTTTTAGGTCTTTCACCATCCGGTAGCTACATATAAAATAACGGGCAGCTTCAATGAATAATAGATACATTTAAAAAAATTGTTACTCAGTGGGAAATGCCTTTATTTTATACTTGCATTGCACACAGTATAAGATAGACTGCTACAAAATGCGCAAAATGTTTTATGATAAAATGGTGCTTCCAAAATATATGGGCTGCTTTCAAAATATAGGGGTTTATTTATAAGCCCCTTGCGCTGAATAATTTTTTATGACGCTCTGGTTGCGCAGACCCATATCTATGAGGCCATGCAAAGTCATTTTGTGTGGTATTTCATGGACTCCTACATATGGTGTAAGGCAACTCTGTGCAAGTTGATGTGTTGCCTTACACTGCGTCAGGGGGGGTGGGGGCGTTCCATGGGCGTTGCGGTGGGTTTTCCCATGGGTTTTGACACATTCCCAGATTTACAAGCATCTGTAAACCTGAGGATGCGTCAAAACTGTACGCTGCCCCCGGAGATGCGTAATGAGGAGAAATATCTATTTCTCCTCAATTGTTTCCTCTTTCTTTGTGTGGCACACATAGAAAGAGGAAAAAGCCTCCATGAGTTTTTTTTGCACAGAAAGGCAAAAACAATCCTGCAAACAATGCAGACACTCTTGCACCATGGTGCAAGGCTGCCTGCGTGGGCGCTAGGCACCAAATTGTGTGCAGCCAGAAAGGAAAGTAATGCACTGTATTTTATAAATACAGTCCAATCCTGCCCTTTTGAATTGGCATAGGGCAGCGCAGCAAAAATACTTGCGGAGCTGCCCTACATCATTTCATTGTAAATGAGGCCCATAGATTTTAGTAATATCTAGACCCTATGTAATGCATTTTTTTTTAACATAACTGTCCCTTCAACACATTCACAGGGATAGTAAAAGCTATCTAAATACAATGACAATTAAACGCAAGCACTTCACAGCTCAGTTAACTCTGTGCACCACCACTCAAACAGTTTCAAGTGATTCAATAAATGAACTTCAACAGCACTCTCCTTTCCTGAAAAATCAAAACCAGGCAGACAGTTAAACACACCTTTCTGCCAGTGTACTGCTGGCCTGAAAGAAATGCAAATGTGCACAACGAGTTAATCTGCAAATGTCAAGGATTTGCAGATTAACTCGTTGTGCACATTTGCATTTCTTTCAGGCCAACAGTACACTGGCAGAAAGGTGAGTTTAACTGTCTGCCTGGTTTCTGTTTCCCAGCATGGCAGAGTCCCTGAATACCGCTCCAGGGAAGGCCTTTTAACGACCCTGTCTGGAACGTTTTCTTTTAGCAAAGGAAGAGCGCGACCCCCTTCCCATGACTCCACGGCCCCCCTGGGGGTCGCGCCCCACAGATTGAAGACCTCTGATCTACAAAGAGAACCTCAAATGCTCTACCACTACGGACGACTCCACACCCTTCATGGAGTACCTCCACTTCCAAATCCAAACTAACAGCAAACACACAATCGGGCAGCCTCGTAAACAGACCTCTGGGACCCCGCCCTGCCTTCTGTAACGCCATCCCCGACTTCATCGCCCCTATTGCCATCGACTCAAGTCTGTACATCTTCCTAGGAGACCTCAACTTCCACCTTAAGAATAACGATGACGCCAACAAGGCCTACTTCCTAGAAAGTATGTCCAATCTCAGACTTAAACAGCTGGCCACCAACCCCACCCACACTGCAGGACATACGCTCAACCCTATCTTCTCAGCCAGCAACAGAGTAAAATACACCCACACCGAGGAGCTCACCTGGATTGACCACCTCGTCATCTCAGAACCCCCCCCAACACCCCTGCATCCACCTCCAGCGAGACAAGGTGAAGCTGAAAAAAGGTATCAAAACAACTATGGACCAGCAGCCTCAACTCCCGCCTACTCACCACCACCAGAGACACAGAACAAGCGGCAGACAACTTCACAAACTGGATCACGACAAGCGATGATGAAGTTGCACCCAAGAAACCCACCTACCCCAAGAAATGAACACAACACCCCAACTGGTTCATGGCAGTGCTGACAAAACAGAAATGTGACTGCTAACAGAAGGAAAGAAGATGGCACACCAGCAAGACCCTTGAGGACAAAACCACTTCAAAGATGCCCTCAACCGATACCACCTCTTGAATACCACCCTAGCCACCCACATCAAGGACAGCTCTAAAAACAGCAAGGAACTCTTCAACATCGCCAAGAAGTTCACCAACCCCTCGTCAACCAAAAACAACATCACACCCTTGCAAGCTCTCTGCGACACCCTCTCAGATTTTTTTCAAAACAAAATCAATGCCATCTACCAAGACTTCGCACCCCAACACCCCGCTGAGGACAGCATTAACCGCATTTCGTCGACTTACTGACGCACAACCACACCAGCTCACTTTGTGGAACACCCTCACCAAGAAGAAGACTGCATCCATCATAAGATCCATCCACTCCAGAGTCCCTGCAGACCCCTGCCCACACTATACCTTCAACCTCAGCAATCAAACCAAAAGCAAAGAACTCACCAAGGTCCTCAACTGCTCTGTTATCATGGCCTACTTCCCCCAGAAATGGAAACATGCCAAAGTGAAGCCGTGTGAAGAAGCCATCTGCAGTCCTAGGAGAACCCAAGAACTACCAACCTATCTCCCTGCTCCCTGCTCCCAGCCAAGGTCATCGAGAAAGCCATCAACATTCAGCTCACCAGATATTTGGAAAACCGCAACCTTCTGGACCCCTCCCAATTCCGCTTCAGAGCAAGCCACAGCAACGAGACAGCCCTAGTCGCAGCAATGGACGACAACAGATCACTGCTAGACAACAGAGAAACAGCAGCCCTCAACCTCCTCGACCTCTCAGCAGCTTTCAACACCGTTTCTCACTACACACTGATCAACGGACTCCACCAGTTTGGGATCCTAAGAGCAGCCCTCAAGTGGACCTTATCCTACCTCAGAGGAAGAAAACAGGTAATCTTCCCTCCCTTTTCCTGGCCCTCTAAGAACAACAGCTGCGGTGTACCTCAAGGCTCATCCCTCAGCCCTACCCTGTTCAACATATGTATGATATCCCCAGGTGACCTAGCTAAGAGCCTGCGCCAACGACAACCAACTCATCCTCTCCCCTACTAACAACCCATGACCACCAAGGACAAATTCCAAAGATGCATGAGAGACATGGCCATCTGGATGAACCAGAACTGTCTCAAGCTCAACACTGACAAGACAGAAAAACTCCTCTTTGGGAAAGGCAAGGACACCCTCTGGAATAACCAATTGTGGCCACTTGAGCTGGGCCCAAGCCCACAGAACATGCCCGCAACCACAGCATCATCCTCGACAGCCAGCTATCCATGAAGATTCATGTCAGCGCCGTCTCCTTTGCTTGCTTCCTCACGCTCCGATTGATCAGGAAGGTCTTCTGATGGCTCCAACCCAACACTAGGAAAATAGTCACACAAGCACTACAGCAACTCCCTGTACATAGTAATCAGAGCCCAATTTATGACCAAACTCCAGAACACAGCAGCCAGACTCATCCTCAACCTCGCCAGACAGACGCTCATCACTCTTCACCCCCGGAAACTCCACTGACTACTAGTCGTGAAGAGATGCCCATTCAAGCTGCTCACCCACGCCTACAAGGCACTACTCAACGAAGGACCGGCTTAACTCAAGAATCGAATTAATTTCCACCAACCTACCAGGAAACTCGGCTCTGAATCCCTCTCCCTAGCAGACACCTGATGCAGCCACCTGACGAACAGTGGAGGCTGCTTCTTCTCCCACCTGGTGGCTAAGGCCTGGAACAACCTCCCCTTGCACTTCAGAGCCTCACCATCGCCCCAGCAGTTCAGGAAGGACCTCGAGACCTGGATGTTAGACCAATAGCACTACAGGAAGCATAAGCTTGGTCCTCCTGCGCCTCGAGGCCCTCATGGGTGATGCAGACGTGCTTTACAAACCTGATTGATTAATCAATATGGTGTTCTCATCTTGCATTAAGTAAAGGTGCTCAAACAATTGTGTCATTTCTTACCTCTGACCAACGTCTTTTACTGACCAATACAATTATTTACTGGGCTTGATTATGGCTATGCCTCTATTTGGTCCGTGCTTCATTATGCTTTAGGAAAACTTAAGCATATTCAAAATCATGCAGCCAGACTAATCTGTGAACTCAGAAAATATGACCACCTGACAGAGGTCTGTTGGGTAATCAATTTCATTTTTATGCCAAAACATTCTGTGTTAGAAACTGTATTGCCCACTGGTCATATTGGTACATTGGACCTTCATTTATATTTCAGTAAATTGCCATTCCTGCACTGTTAGCCAGACACTGTCAGCAATTACCCCTGTTTGCTGGAATTCTGTTCCTATTACATTGAGTGCAATGTTCGATCATTTAGCTTTCCAAAAAGCTCTAACACAGTTTGCCATATGCTCTTTGGCCTACCACTTGAAGCACATGGGTGGAAGTGCGCTCTAGCGATATCATCTATAAAAAAGATGATTCACTAACATATGACAAGAACACAAAGCCATAGCATAAGATGCTGTACTGACCTATATAACATAAAATGAACACAACAGTGCATATTTAACATAATAATACAGTAAAACAATGAATAGCATGACAACACAAACCATAACAAATTAATACATATTACATCATACTAACAAAATACATTTCTCCACATGCCTTGTTTTCGGTCCGACCACATTTCCTAGGCCAGCGGTTCTTAAACATTTGACTTCTGTGGACCCCCACCTAATCATTACTGGGATCTGGGGACCCCCACTTAGTCATTTATGGAAGCTAGGGACCTCTGACCTTAGCAATGTTTGATTTGAACCTCAAAACAATAACAAAAATAAACACACTTGGATACAAAAAACAAATGCTCAAATATTGAAATATGTCAAATATAAAAAAAGTTTTTATTTTTTCTTCTTTATTTGTATACACCTTATTAATTGTAATTAATTTAATTTTAATATTTAACTATGCAAAACCCCTGAGTAGGCCTCGCAGACCCCCAAGTGTCCTCGGACTACACGTTAATAACCACTGTACTAGGCCATGAAAATCTACACTTGGCTGCTGTGAAAACAACACACTGACTGCAGGATTTTGCAACTGATCAGTGTGCATTCCATGGTGAAGTGCCTCATCTGGGGCAATGAAAGTCCCAAATTGGCTGCCAACCAATTAATACATTAACTTCTGTTTTCAGAAATTACACCATGGTCCGGTTTCTTATTTTACAGATCACTGTTCTATACTAGTTTCCAAATAAAAACATTGACTTCAAGATTTTGTGCCTAACTTGTAAGTCCTTAGGGCCTCATTACGATGTCGGGTGGACAACACCGTTGTGGAAAAGAACCGCCTGGCCATAGTTTGGGGGTACCGACCCCAGAATTAGGATGCGACCACCTTTGGGCAGTCGGAAACATCCATTCTACAACGGCAGCTTGTGCGGTGGGCAAAAAAGGCCAGCTGCACAGGCTGCCATAGTAAAATGGATGTTTTGAAATATCCTGGTGCAGGGATGTTTAGGGGCACACCACAGGTGCCCTCCAGGCTCCATAGCGGAAGGCAAGGCAAAGTCACTTTCTGACAGCCTTTCCATGTTAGAAAGGGCAACATGGCAAGGCTGTGGGAAAGCGACATTGTAATTCTAACGGTGGAGCCGAGGCTGGCTCCGCTGTCATTCATGGGATTACAATTCCGCTCTTCTTCTGTTGGAAGAGGAGTAGAATCCTACCGCGTGTTTATCTCCGATTGCTGTCATCGTAATACAGAGGTCGGAGGGAAACCCTTGATGTCGGGCGGAAAGCCTTCGACAGTCTGTCAGATGGCTTTCCATCCAACATCAAAATCGGGCCCTGTAGTCACTTGCTTTGTTACCTCCTGAGCGTGCTCGAGATCTACCAAGATTCCAATGGTTGGTCTTCAAAAAACGTACCGGCCATCCATCAGGTAATGTAGAAATAGAGGTAGATGCCTCCATTGCCAAGACTTTTCTGTTAGGAGCTGTGTTGCTCAGCTTCTCCAGCATGAATGTAACCTTATGAAGGTCAGTCGAGGACTGCAGACCAAGTTATTCTGCTTGTTTTGTAATTCCTACATTCATCTACTTGTCTTTATTCTTTTGCCTCCTTTCCTTCCCACTGCCATTCAGTGCTTTGAAGTGGCTGTACAAAAACACAAATAAAATATGACTTACCTTAATAATCCAAAATATAATAACATATAGTTACAATGCACAGTGACTTGTAGTGACATTACTTATAACTTTACACAACAAAATCACCTCCTGCGGGGTGGGGGTGAAGTTTATGGCCAACACATCTATCATTTCTGTAAGCCCAAGTATGTAATATCATTTTTAGAGGTGATAGCCCCCTAGTGGTCGTGTAGTAGATGTGCACCTCTCATCACTTGTACAGGGCCAAATTTCTCTTGAATCAAAATGGCATTGAAACTATTTTGTGCGTCTTATAAGACAAAATCTTTACACTAGTAGTGATCCAGCAGCTTATGTTCAAGCTAAATATGCATTGGTTTGAACAGCTGTGTAGTAGGAGTTAGAGTGAGTAAAAAGGAAAGGTTATCTAGTGTTAATTCACTGACATGGGGCCGTGATTACATGCATGCTGTTGCTTTCTACTTAATGCTTTTAACCTAGTGTTAAAATGTAAAATCTGATTCTCTCATTTTTTGATCAAGCTATGCCTCATCCATCTCTCACCCCTGCTCTGCTTTCAGCTTAGCTCTATCTTTGACACAGCATCTCTATAAACATGAGTAAAGAATCTAGATTGGGACATTGTAGGTTGTGTATACATGCAGAGTCAGCGCAAAAAAACAGCTGGCGTCTGCACGGGGTTTTTCAGACAGTGGTAAAGCCTCAAGTAAAGGTTGCTCAGATAGCATATCTTGTTGTGCAGCTTCAGGACGCAACAGTTACACAAGGCACCAAGGCTGTTGACTCTTACCGATTGTTTCATTTGTGTGTTCTTCACAAAGCTCTATTTACCTCTGGGCGTCCATTGTTTGTGATCTTTGCTATAAAAACCCATGTAACCATCGTTCGGTGTGCTCTCTCCTTGAGTATCTCTATGGTGCTTGTCGGACGGACCCCCATTCATGAATGCTAATTAAATGACCTATGGTTTGTACTTCGCTCCAGTGTCCATTCCTCCTTACTTGTTAAGAACCCGTGGACTAAAGGGTGACCCTGCACCAGTGGGTTATTAATAATCCACTTCCACAAATTGGCGCCCAAACGTGGGGTCCCATTAAGGCAGGGTTACTCATAGTACGGCCCGCGGGCCGCTAGCGGCCCGCCCGGCCTTCATTGGCGGCCCGCGGACCTTGATCGAGATTACAGTACACTCGATTACGGTACACTTCCTTGGAGTAAACAGGGAAGATGGCCGCAGGAGCAAACGTTGTGAATACGCTTTAATACGTATTCACAACGTTTCCTCCTGCGGCCATTGTCTCTGCTTACTGCTTGCCTCTGATTGGCCTGTCTGCCTCTGACGTGTTGGAATCCCGCCCTCTGATAAGGTTCCCAAATCAAACTGTCTGCTACAGTGCGATAGCCGCTCCTTTCAGGTCACTGTGTTGAAGGAGCCTATGTTGCCTCTACTTCAGAGCAGATGGTCCTTTCCCCTGCGCTCCTGTTGGAAGTCTGTGGATTTTAAAAGGAGAATAACTCTTGCATGTAACACTTGTCAAAAAAAGTTGTTGTTTACGTTTATTTAACACGATTCGACTTGCGTAACGTAGTCTCGTTAACACATTTCTGGTTAAAAGCCTGTTTTTTTAAAAGTCCAGGTATAAACTGTTAGCTGACTATGACTGGTCGTATTTTTGACAACCGTCTCTGAAATTCCATTTTTAACCGAAACTTGAATTGACCTTTGAGGGTGAAGTGTTGTATCACGAACAGCGCGGCTGATTCAAGAGTGCTCTTTGATGCTTAGACCTAAGCATCAAAGACATTGTGAATAAGAGGCCATGACAGACCCAGAGTGACCGAAAATAGTAAAAGCAGTGCATCCGCGTTCAGTTTTTTGGGATTCCAATGAAGTATTCTATTTGGGAAAAATCAACCAAATGAACTAGGACTGCTCAGAAAATGAACGCTAAGAGCATGCATTCTTCCCACTCACTAATTTAAGTTAGCCCATGAATACCCCCATCCTGTACTGCGGATTGTCCAAAGCTCTGCTTTGTGTGTTAGCCGTTTTGATACACTGTATGCATGCTCCGATATCTCTGCCTTCTTGTAATCCACGACTGCCGGGTCTAGGCTCACCCCACACATCTGGCGCTGCCCCCTAGCATTCAGTATGTTTCCTTCGATTTCTCTCTGTTCCATCACGCTGAGTCGTCCTAGGCCACGTGTGCCACTATACAAAATGTTAAATAAATTGACAGAAGGCATGAATTGCATGTAATATATATACATATACATATATATATATATATATATATATATATATTCTACTCCCCCAATTCTGCCCACCACCAGAGAACCTTCACAAAAAGTTTTTTTTTTACTCTAGCTCCGCCCCCCCACTGATCCCGCCCCCACTGACTCCACCCCTACCAGTGCGGCCCTCGGCCACTAACCACACTGTAATTTTGGCCCCTGACAGAAAGTTTGGGAGTACCCCTGCATTAAGGGCTTGCAGTCGGACCAGGGGAGGAGATCAGGTCGATAAGATGAACGTCGCTGAGGGGCTCCCCACCTGAGGAGACTAGTGTTGCTCATGATCCAAGGTGATTTTTCAGCTCTCAAACTCTGATCTTCCTGGCGGCTGCTGGCCTTGACTGGGGCCCTCGTACGGTCATTCTTTTGGATCAGGGAGGATCGACAGGTGGGAGGTAAATCTGGGGTGGCGAGAGGCAAGATGGCGTCCGCAAGCTGGGACGTGTGAGCTGGCCGCTCCCGGGAGGTTACGTCTACAAGTTCTGGAGATGTAGTTGTGGCGATACTTAAAGAAAAAAATAACAGACGAACAAAGCTACTCACCGTGGTGTATTTGTACTCCTTTTGACGAGTGCTGGCTTCCGCTGCATGCTGAGCATCTTAGCGGCGGTGATTTCAGCGAGACTCCTGTGCTTACGCTCGAGTTAATGGGCAGTCCCGCTACATCGGCGGGGGCGCTCTGCTCGACTCCGAGATGCTACAGAAGCCCGAGAGGGGAGGATCCGGTGATAGCGACGATGCCTGTGTAACGCCCTGAACGTCTCAGGATCGTTTAACAGACACGATAATGAGAACGCAACCACTTGTGAAGGTTTAGTTATTTTAATGAAGGCAAAAATAATACAAGGAATAAACAAAGGTTATAGTCACTGGAATCCTCCAGGCTAAGTACGTTACCAGCCCACAGCACGGATGGTCCTAACCGTCCTCTGCATATACGCCGATCCCGGCGTATGCCAACAGAGGGCAGAAATGAAATGGCCGACAATGCCAATCGGTAGGCTGTGAGGGGCACGAAGAGTGTTGGGGAGAATCGAGGAGTCAGGGAAACACCCAGCCGGGGTCTCTACCTGAAGGGAGCAGCCGCTCAACCTCTTCCTCAGACTGCACCGGGACGCGGAGTCACCTCCTGGTGATGCGTCACCGATACCCCAATCACAAGCAAAGAAGACTGAACCGAGAGCAGCCGCTCGATCGATCCCGTGGACTTCCGAGTCTGTAACGCGGCAAACACCTCCTGGTGTGCGTTACAGCTGGCAGTCCCTGTATCTCTGGTCGGGCTGGGAGTTACGACTCCAACCAGCAAAAGCGCCACTGCGCTTTGACTCAGCCGAGTCAAAAAGCGAAGCTCAATGGTTATCCGGTAGAGCTTCCGGGTCCTTCACAGGTGACGATGGGGCAAGACACGGCCCAGGGAGTAACGACTCGACCTACCTCCGTTCTTGCCTTACTGGAGCACCACTCCGGAACACTGCTCTTCACTAAGCAGGTACGTCGGTGTAAACACAATATCCGACAGCGTTGTACCTCCCGGTTCCTCCCTTTATAGGGCGTGTTTTCCTTGAGTTATGTAACAGCTCTCCTGTTTACATAAGGGCGTGTATTCCTTGAGTTATGTAACAGCTCTCCTGTTTACATAAGGGCGTGTTTTCCTTGAGTTATGTAACAGCTCTCCTGTTTACATAAGGGCGTGTTTTCCTTGAGTTATGTAACAGCTCTCCTGTTTACATAAGGGCGTGTTTTCCTTGAGTTATGTAACAGCTCTCCTGTTTACATAACCTCTCAACCGCTAAGCATCCTGGGAGATGTAGTCCGTTTTCGCTGGTTACCGTTTTCCTCCCCTTGCATGACAGGAATTCTTGACAGCCTGCCAAGGCTCCGAGAGGGAGAGCTCGCCCTCAGGAAGACTCTGCGGGAGACGGAATCGGAGTTGGGGGTCTCAAGACGCTGGTTAATACCCCGGCCACCGTCTCTAAAAATGCAAAAGGCGAATCAGCTGCTAAGGGGCCAAAGGTGGCGGTGGCCGAAAATGCCAGTAATAGAACTATACCCCTGAGCTTTTCACTGCCGGCAAGGATAAAGGGAAAAGGTAGCACATGCATACTCCTCAGGCGGATGAGGTGGATGAGGCAGGAGAACAATGTGGGATTGATAAAGACTTGGGTATCAATGTAATTGGGGATATGAATGACGGTTCCCTTTCCCTCTCTTTAAATGCTCAAATTATCGAGGGCATTCTCGATACGAGGGGTATACAGGATAAGCAAGCTATGCCGGATACTTCAAGTTGTATTTCCCCTTCTATCTCGGAGAATGCCACTGTCGCACTTATTACCCCGGACTCAAGTTTTATCACAAAATTGTCAGCGGCTAATATCGCAGGGCGATCTGATCCAGGGGCAAAAGCAGACAAAAGCTCTAAATCTCAATCAAAGGAGATAGAATCCGGGGATTTTTTCTTTTCTTTGTCTGATCAGTCAACTTCATCTTGTGAGGACTTAGAGTCAATATTTAAGGTTCAAGCTGATGGTGCTGGTAGTGACCATAGCAGCGCTTATTTAGAAGACACGGGTGAGTTTTTGGAAGGTAGTCCTCGAACAGTTCGCAAAAAGCTAGACAATAAAACTAGCAATATGGGAGTTGAGAAGGATTATTGCGACAGATTACAGAAAGAAAATTTAACTAATCCTTCTGAAGATATTTAGTTAGCCTTAATTTATCAATCTATAATGTCTCATAGAGAGGAAACACAAGTAGAAAGCCAGAGACTCCAGAATTTATGTCGGAAGCTACAAAAATCAGTACGACGTATAGCTAAAACCTGCTCTGACTTTACATCAAGATTTAAATAATGAGTGGCGCGTATCTCAAGTCTTGAAGACGAACTTGTTGCACAGAAGGCCCTGACTGAATCTCTGCGATCTATGAAAAATGACACACAGTGGAAACTGGCTGATTTGGAGAATCCCTCTCGCAGGAAAAATCTCAGAGTCTTACAAAGGCCGGGAAGGACAAGACCCTCGCAAGTTTATTGTTGACTTGTTTAAAGATGCCTTGCCTGAGCTGACTAAGTGGGACTGGAATAGAGAAATAGAAAGAGCACATCGTTTCCTATTTGTTCACCGTCCCAGAGCTGGTCAAGAATCTGATAAACCTAGAGCATTTTTGATCTCTTTTAATAGCTTTTTGTCCAGGGAAGATGTTTGCCAGTTGGCTTGCCCAGATAAAAAGAGGGCAGGGAAAGATTTTGAGTTTTCAGTGAGGTCTGACTTTTGTCATCTTACTGTTGAGAATCGCTGGCAGCTACGACAGCTTATTCTGTTATTTCAGTCTACAGGGGAGCAAGTATTCTTCTTAAATCCAGTAAAGCTTAAAGTCATTTATAAGGATCATACTCAATTCTTCAATACAGAGGTCTCAGCGAAAGAGTTCTTAAATTCTCTCTAATTTGTAGCTTTGCTTTAGGGGGGTTTTCTCTCCTAGTTCTGTCTGTTGCACATCTTTGGGTAGGGATAATGTCAACCTATATTTTTTTATAGACTGGAAATGGACTATCCCTTTCTCTAAGCTGGTTTTTTTCACCCCATGTGGAATTTTTGGTTTATTGGTATAAAAATGAATTTGAGAGCAGATGCATTGTACGCAACGTAGATCATTGTTTTATTGCTGTTTTTTTAAATTATTTTTCTCATGGGACGGTGGGCAATTGTAGAATGTAGTTTAGGGAGTGCAAAATTTACATTATGTACTGTCTATGATTCTAACCTTGATGGAGCTATAGTTTTGGAACAATTGAATTTAGAACTTGCACTCTGGCCGACTCCTCTGGTATTATGTGTGGATTTTAATATAAGTTTGATTAATAAAGAATTACAGTTTGGTGTACAAGGGTACAAAGGGGAGGAACCCAGGGTGTTTAGGGCACTGTACTATCTATTAAGGGATCATGGTTTAGTAGATGCCTGGGACTCTTTCAGGGTGCCTGCGGCTGGGTTTACGTTCTACTCTTATCCCCATCAGAAGTTAGTACCTCTCGATTACTTTTTAATATCTTCCGCATTCTCACTGGTGCACAGATGCTTATATTTCCCAGAGTTACCTCTAATCACTCACCAATAGTCTTGGAAATCCACCACTTCTTTTAGTTAGAACCCCAAGAACTTTTTCATTTGATAGGAAGCTGTTGCTTGATAGCGTTTTTAGAGATCACATGCAGATATGGATTAAAGATTTTTTTCATAATAATAGGCCCTCTACATCAGTTGCGGTTCTTTGGGATACTTATAAAGCTTGTTTTAGAGGGGAAGTCCTGAGCTTTAGCTTGTATCATCAAAAGAAAGCAAAATTAGAATTACAGGAATTGTATACTAAATTGAAAATGGCGGAAGGAAAACTCGCTCAAGGGATTTCGCTTTACGATGATATTGCTGATTTACAAACTAATGCGTCTAGATGTCGGGCTAAGAATAATCTTTTATGGAATAAGGAAAATCACAGAAATATCAAATCTACAAAAAGGAATGTCATGAGTATGGTGAGGCGGTAGGTCGATGCTTAGCTCCCATAGAATTGATAGTCTTAAAAATGCTGTAGGAAATTTGGTTCATGATCCCCAAGAGATTCTTACAATCTTTCATAAGATTTATATGCTGTGCAGAAGCCGCGGGATTCAACGAGCAATTTGTGGATCCAACATGATTTGGAGCAGGTAGATCAGGAGGAGGTAGAGATATTGGACAGCCCTATCACAATGGAGGAGTTAGAGATGGCTATTAATAAAATGGCGACTGGTAAGTGTGAAGTGGTCTCCCAAACCCAACTGCCTGAGAACACTAAGAAGTACAGGCAGTGGGTGACCATAAATGGCCATAGAGTGGAAGCTCTGAGAGATACAAGAGCCAGTGTGACAGCTGTCAAGTGTCACCTGGTGTCTCAAGAGCAGGTTGCCCCAGGAGCATTCTATCCAGTTGTTGCCGCTGACAACACAGAGAGTCACTGCCCGGTGGCTCAAGTTCCCTTTGAGTGGGGGGGGGGGGGTCTCTGGTACTCTTCGGGTAGCTGTGAGGCCCGCCATGCCTGTAGACTGTCTGTTAGGGAACCACTTGGAGAGCTCACCTTGGGCTAAGGTGTAGTGGAGTGCTCACCTTGAGATGTTGGGTATGCCGGATTGGGCGTGTGTCACCACACGGTCCATGGCAGCCAGTAGAGGGGTCAGATAAACTTCCTGGTGAGGTTTATAGGGCTTTTTTTCAGGATATTAAAACTGATATGTTGGCAACCTTTTGTGCAGAACAAACTGGGCAAGCACCACAGTCCTGGGATGAAGCCAGTATTGTGGTATTTAGGAAGAAGAAAAAACCGCCAGAGCTCCCGGGTTCTTACCGACCGATTTCACTTGTCAACTGTGACAGGAAAATTAATGCTAACATTTTTTCGCAAATCGTTTGGCGAAGGTTATTTCCCCATAGGTTTTCTTACAGCAACATGGCTTTATTCCTGGTCGAGGGACGGTATCCCATATTAACAAAGTAGTGATTTTATTTGATATTGCCCAAGTGGAATCTAGGGTTGATTTTACTTGACGCGGAAAAAGCGTTCGATAGTGTTGCTTGGGACTATTTGTGGGGCATTTTGTATTGGATGGGGTTTGGACAGGGGTTTATTCAAGCTATACAAGTATTATATTGATCCCCTGTGGCTAGGATATGCTCTATGGGGCTGGTATCGGACCCTATAAAACTATCTAGAGGAACACGACAGGGGTGTCTTGCTCTCCCCTTTTGTTTGCCCTATATATTAACCCCTTTGTAAATATGCTGGAAAAAAGTACCTTGGTGAAACCTTTTATTGTTCTGGGAATTAATTATTCGGTTTTCGCTTATGCTGATGATATAGCTATCATCACATCGGACCCGGTCATGGCTATACTGGAGGTGGAGCGTTTGGCACAAGAATTTGGTGATATATCTGGCTATAAGTTGAATATAACGAAAACGCTAATTTTGTGTACAAATAATAGTATGCCTAATGATTTAAGAGTGGTAAGGGAAGCTACCTATTTAGGGATCAAGATCCGGGCTTCTATGAAAGAGTTGGTCGAGGCTAACTGGGGGGCTGTTATTGGTAGTGTTAAATAATCTTTAGAAAGATGGGGGTGTCTTCACCTTTCATTGGTGGGTAGAGTCAACATCCTTAAAATGAATATACTCCCTAGGGTTCTGTACTGTTTTAGATCAGTTCCCCTTAAAAGTGTCCCGCGCCCAACTACAACATTTACAGGCACTTTGTGCTAAATTTCTGTGGACTCCGGGAAAACCAAGACGTGCCTCACAATTTATGACTTTTCCAAGAGAGAGGGGTGGTTGGTCGGTCCCCGATTTTAAATTTTATTATTATGCCTCTCTTTTATCCAATATGCGGATATTATTGACGAGAGAAGAGGTCAGCAATCTAGCAGAAGCCCCGTCAATCTATCACATGCTATTAGGAGCAGAGGTTCAGAACTGTCTGTTTAAAAAACTAGATGGTAGCTACTACAAAAGAACACGTTTCAAAATCTTAGAGGCTGTTTTTAAGGCATGGAAAATTATTCGAATTTTTTTTCACTTGGAGGGTTGAATCCTTCATTCTCGAACTTTGCAAAGAAATATAATGTACCGAAGACTCAGTTTTTTACATTTGTGTAGATTCGGGATTTTCTGGGTAAACAGAATATAGTGTTGACCCCGCACAAACTCATAGAGGCCATTAAGCATCAGGAGAAAATAGGGGCTCTATTTAAATTCCTTTTAACCTCTAGGACAGATGATCTGGAGAAGCATAATTCTAAATGGGCCAACGGTTTGGGAGAACAGACAGTCTCCCTGGAGAAAGCTATTGTAATAGCGGGCAAAGTTTTTTTTATCTGCAAAATTTAAGGCTCAATATTATAAAACTATGTCTAATCTTTATCTTACTCCAGCGAAGATGTTGAAGTGGGGGGTAGGAATGATGGCAAATGCTTTCGGTGTGGTGCTGATAATGTCGATAGTCTTCATATTTTTTATTCCTGTGCTAAAATGGCTACATATATTGAACACATTGAAAAGTTTTTGACAGGTGTTACCAGTGTGGCCATTAAAATTTCAGCTTCTACGATGTTACTTGGGATCGGTGAAGATGCAGAGCAAGCGAGGCCTATGTATAAGTATCGGTATTTACTCTTTATGGCCACGGCTGTAGCAAGGCTTTGTGTAGCCTCCTCGTGGTTGCAGCCTGAAGCACCAACTTTTGAAATGTGGCGAGCACGGATTTATAGTATATTTAATTTAGAGTTTAGTTTGTATTCGGCTAAAGGACATAGGAAACGGAAAATGGGTATTTATGTTTGGGGGGCGTTTTTTGACCACATGAATATGTGAATAGGATTTCTGTAAGATAATTATATTTAGGCCTTTTTGTATTCTTCCTGAGGTCTTTTATATTGTGAAGTTTTGTTTTTTCTATGTGATACTGTGGATCAATAAAAAAATAAAAAAATCATAAGGTAAATCTGTATTGAACCGGTTCATTTGGTTAGAATATGTTCTGTATTTGCCTTGGCATTTGTTTGGTATCCGTTCGGAATCTGCTTGAAATTTTGGAATTTAGAATCTGTTTTGGAACTTGCTATTTATTTTGACTAACATTTTTTTCTTACAGGTAATGTGAGAATATTTTTTATTTCTCTCTGTTTATAAGTTTTTTTATATCTTATATAACATGCCTGTGATTAGCACTCTTTGGAAGCGTTGTTGTTGCTGCTGCGATAAGCAGAGCATTTTGGAAGCAAGTCAGCCGGCGCCACCAGAAGGTACGCCAAATTTTGAGATATACATGAAATATGGTATTTGTCCCATCATGTATAATGCATTGTGGAACAAATATATAAAAGGGGATCCCCAGTTGCAATGGCCATTAGAGGGAAAAATGGACCCTCAAAAACTCGAGTATCTGGAGAAACGATTGTTTTTAAAGAAAGTTGGGCCAGCTATGTTTGACAGTTTGCGTATGTGGAGGAAAGAAGTGAAGGAGCGGCAGCTCAAGGCAGAGAAGGAACAAAGGAAACAGGAAAGAAAGACAGAGTATCAGAAGTATAAGGAATTGAAGGATAAGGAAGGTCAGGAGAAAAAGGAATGTTTAGATAGAGAGCATAGATTATTAATATTTAAGGAATATATAGTTAGACCGACAGTAGCAGTTCAGGTCCACCAAGAGGATGTGGATTCAGACCTTGATGGATTATTGATCGAACGACCGCCACCCCCATATGTACCCTTAACACCTCTTCCCCCTGGACCACCAAATGTTGTTTCCCCTGTACCTCCGGTTCCACCTCATTTGCCCGCGGTTGTCCAGCTCCCTATTTTCCAACCAGTACCGGTACATCCTCTACCCCCTCCATCCCAGGCCACTGTGCCCCCATCCCAGGCCACTGCCCCCCCATCCCAGGCTACTGCACCCGAAATGACTGATGATCCTGTACTTTCTGTATCTGTCCTGACCCCTCAAATTCTTCGTTCTACTGTATCTCAATCACGTCAGGATGCGATAAGATTGATGGTATTAAATTGGTTGAGTGATCTAGAAATGGAGGTAGGAGAAATGATAGATCAGATACAGGATTTTTCTGAGGGCGAGCTTCTTTGTCTAATAAATAAGCTTTCTCATCAACTTATGGTCCAATGGGAGATGACTACAGGACAGAATGCCCTGATGATGTTAGAGCTATTAATTAACAATGTCAGATAGGAGCCTTCCCTGAAAGTAGGATTAACACTGCCATAGCAACGATAATTGGATATCGTAATGAACTCTCTTCCTCTCCTCGAATAAGACCTATGAGGGTAGCTGCACCACAGTTCATTCCTGGAAGAGGGAATGCAGATAATGATGACCCTAATAGTCCTGATGCTAGAGCCCATTTTTTGTATAATTGGATATATACGCCCTGGTAAAGGACAGATGTTCACACTTTAAAAGCCTCTTCACCAGACATATGGAAACATCCTAGAGGATTTTATGATGATGTACAGGCAGCCATTGATTCTTGTATCATGACCTTAGCAGATATTGACATTTTTTTTTTGTATGATCCTGCCACCAGATATGTGGTGACTTACCCGGAAACAAGATCATGCTGTTGACTTGGGAGGAGACTGGGCTGCCATAGTAGAAGCCGATAGGGATAGGAAGCCTGGTAAGAAACCTAGTCAGCTCATACTGGATCTTCCTGGTAACATACTCACTTATATAAAAACGATGGTTCCGGACAGGAAAATATATTGGGCACGTCTCACTGCTTGTAAACTAAAACAGGGACAGGCCGTTCCGGATTTCTTTATTCGCTTTGAGGAAGTGTTCCACGATTTTAGTGGGCAAGATACATCTACACCTACGGGTGCACATTTATTTGTAGATCAATTTGTGGTGAATTTACTTCCTGAAATATCGGAAATTTTGATTTTCATTATGGGGCTGCTCATTTAGATTTTGTAGGGCTCCACAAGGCTGTACAGAGAGTCCTAGCATTTACAGTCAGGCACTTGAACGACAGTTGGATGAACTTCTTTTGCCACCAGGAGTTACACTTGTACAATGTTTTGATGATATTTTGCTAGCCGCAGACACAGTTGAGCATTGTAAAGAGGCCACTCTCTCCCTATTGCATCATCTTGCTGTTAAGGGATATAATGTCTCTAAGAATAAGCTGCAATATTGTCAGCCTGAGGTCACTTATTTGGGTCACCTCTTGTCTAAGGAAGGCCGTACTCTGACTAAAGACAGGATTCAAACTATCCTAAGAATTCCTATTCCAAGTACTCAAAAAGAAGTCAGGGCACTTATTGGTATTACTTCCTACTGTAGACAGTGGAACCCGAACTTCTCTCTTATCTTTTGTCCCTTGTTACTAAAGACACTCCCTCTCCTCTACCATGGACATCTGAATGTCAGGAAGCATATCAGCAGCTTTGTGCATCCCTTTGTTCTGCTCCAGTGTTAGGCCCTCCAGACTATGCAAAACCTTTCATACTATATGTACACGAGAGAGAAGGATGTACATTGTCTGTTTTGACACAACCATATGGTAATAAGCATCGTCCATGTGCTTATTTCTCATCTGTATTAGACCCAGTGGCCAGAGGACCTACAGGTTGTCTTAGGGCAGTTGCTGCCCCCGCCCTCTCTATACGACAATCTGAAGGGATAGTGTTGAGTAACAAGCTTATGGTTATGGTACCACATTCTGTAGATGAGCTCCTGAACCAGACTAAAACACAACACTTGACTACCGCTAGACTCACAGGATACGAACTTACGCTTTTGGCACCTCATATCACACTCAAGAGATGTTTGACATTAAACCCAGCTACATTGTTACCTTTGCCAGCTGAACAAACTTAAGATTTACATGACTGTATTTTCCTCACAGAAGAACAAACTAAGGGAAGAATAGATCTTAAGGATACACCTTTGTCAGATCCTAAGGGAGAACTATGGGTGGATGGCTCTTGTTTAAAACTACCTGATGGTACCACCTCTGCATCCTATGCTATAACTACATTGCAAAATGTGTTAGAAACAGCCTGTATTCCACCAAAATCTGCCCAAGCACCTGAACTCATTGTGCTTTTAAGGGCTGGCAAACTAAGTCAGGGATTATCAGTAAATATTTATATGGATAGCCAGTATGCATTTGGTGTGGCACGCAATTTTGGCAAGCTTTGGAAGGAATGAGGATTCCTAACCTCCCATGGTTCTAAAATACATCATGGCGAATTGGTAAATAGTCTTCTTACTGCCTTGACATTGCCAAAGAGTGTAGCCATTATCAAATGTAGTGCCAACAAGAAAATTACAGACAAGGTGGGACAAGGAAATGCTTTCGCTGACGAAGTTGCACGAGATACTGCAAGTGCACTCACGAGTAAAGTATTTGTACTACGATCCCAAGCTGAAAGATTGGAAAACAAGTATACAGAGATTAAGGAAATACAGCAGTCAGCCACTGAACAAGAAAGGGCAGAATGGCAAAAGGAAGGAGAGTTAGATTATGAGGGATGTTGGGGGTCAAAAGATATGTCAAAATGGGAAGTTGCCCTATGCCTATTTATTACCTTTTGTGACTATGGCTCATGGACCTGCTCACGCTAGTGCCAAAAACACCATCTCCCAACTAGATCAGGTCTGGGATAATCCACTCATTCGGAAAATGGCTGAGCATTTGATTAAACATTGCATGATATGTTTACAGTATAATCCTGGGAAGGGAGTATCAACCCCTACTGGTGGATTTTCTCCACCTCAGGTTCCCTTCGAAGCACTTCAAATGGATTATATTCAGTTAGAGCGCTGTAATAATTAGAAGTATGTGTTAGTTGTGGTTTGTTCCTTTAGTAAGTGGGTAGAAGCGTATCCCACCAAAGACAACACAGCCTTAACAACAGCTAAACTACTGTTAAAGGAGTTCTTCCCCCGTTTTGAATTTGTAGAGTCCTATGGAGTGACAAGGGCCCCCACTTCACTGGCCAGATAATAGAGTACCTAATGAAGGGTTTAGGGTAAAATAGAAATTTCATGCTGCTAATTATCCTCAGGCAGCAGGTCTGGTAGAAAGGTACAATGCCACATTGAAGTTGAAACTAGCAAAGATACAAGCAACGACGGGCCTTAATTGGCCAGATGCCTTGCCTCTAGCATTGTTATCTGTTTGTTCCATCCCACATAGTAAGATTGGACTTTCTCCCTATGAGATAGTCTTTGGTAGGCCTATGAATGTATGGGGACCCCAAGTCCAAATGTAATTAAAGAAATACAGGACCCTGTTTTGATTGATTACCTCAGCAGGTGCATGAAGCTATTCCAGACAAGTCAGAGAGTCCGGCTCATGGTCTTCAACCTGGTGACTTCGTCCTCGTAAAGAACTTCCAACGTTCTAAAAATTTGGAGCCTCGCTGGAAGAATCTGGAGCAGATCCTGTTTGTGACTTGAACTGCTGTCCGTGTCACCAACAGACGCCATTGAATTAATGCAGCACACTGCAAGCGAATACCAGCAACTGTTCTCCAGCCAGAAGGCAGAAACGATCTGAAAGACATCTTACAGACTCAGAAAAGGGTTGCTCCTCTGAGCCAGATAAACTTCCTGGTGAGGTTTATAGGGCTTTTTTTCAGGATATTAAAACTGATATGTTGGCAACCTTCCGAGCAGGACAAACTGGGCAAGCACCACAGTCCTGGGATGAAGCCAGTATTGTGGTATTTAGGAAGAAGGAAAAACCGCCAGAGCTCCTGGGTTCTTACCGACCGATTTCACTTGTCAACTGTGACAGGAAAATTAATGCTAATTTTTTTTCGCAAATCGGTTGGCAAAGGTTATTTCCCCACTGATTTTCTTACAGCAACATGGCTTTATTCCTGGTCGAGGGACGGTATCCCATATTAACAAAGTAGTGATTTTATTTGATATTGCCCAAGTGGAATCTAGGGTTGATTTTACTTGACGCGGAAAAAGCGTTCGATAGTGTTGCTTGGGACTATTTGTGGGGCATTTTGTATTGGATGGGGTTTGGACAGGGGTTTATTCAAGCTATACAAGTATTATATTGATCCCCTGTGGCTAGAATATGCTCTATGGGGCTGGTGTCGGACCCTATAAAACTATCTAGAGGAACACGACAGGGGTGTCTTGCTCTCCCCTTTTGTTTGCCCTATATATTAACCCCTTTGTAAATATGCTGGAAAAAAGTACCTTGGTGAAACCTTTTATTGATCTGGGAATTAATTATTCAGTTTTCGCTTATGCTGATGATATAGCTATCATCACATCGGACCCGGTCATGGCTATACTGGAGGTGGAGCGTTTGGCACAAGAATTTGGTGATATATCCGGCTATAAGTTGAATATAACGAAAACGCAAATTTTGTGTACAAATAATAGTATGCCTAATGATTTAGGAGTGGTAAGGGAAGCTACCTATTTAGGGATCAAGATCCGGGCTTCTATGAAAGAGTTGGTCGAGGCTAACTGGGGGGCTGTTATTGGTAGTGTTAAATCTTTAGAAAGATGGGGGTGTCTTCACCTTTCATTGGTTGGTAGAGTCAACATCCTGAAAATGAATATACTCCCTAGGGTTCTGTACTGTTTTAGATCAGTTCCCTTTAGAAGTGTCCCACGCCCAACTACAACATTTACAGGCACTTTGTGCTAAATTTCTGTGGGCTCCGTGAATACCAAGACGTGCCTCACAATTTATGACTTTTTCAAGAGAGAGGGGTGGTTGGTCGGTCCCCGATTTTACATTTTATTATTATGCCTCTCTTTTATCCAATATGCGGATATTATTGACGAGAGAAGAGGTCAGCAATCTAGCAGAAGCCCCGTCAATCTCTCACATGCTATTAGGAGCAGAGGTTCAGAACTGTCTGTTTAAAAAAATAGATGGTAGGTACTACAAAAGAACACGTTTCAAAATCTTAGAGGCTGTTTTTAAGGCATGGAAAATTATTCGAAATTTTTATCGCTTGGAGGGTTGAATCCTTCCTTCTCGGACTTTGCAAAGAAATATAATGTACCGAAGACTCCGTTTTTTACATTTGTGTAGATTTGGGATTTTCTGGGTACACAGAATATAGTGTTGACACCGCACAAACTCACAGAGGCCATTAAGCATCAGGAGAAAATAGGGGCTCTATTTAAATTCCTTTTAACCTCTAGGACAGATGATCTGGAGAAGCATAATTCTAAATGGGCCAACGGTTTGGGAGAACAGACAGTCTCCCTGGAGAAAGCTATTGTAATAGCGGGCAAAGTTTTTTTTATCTGCAAAATTTAAGGCTCAATCTTATAAAACTATGTTTAATCTTTATCTTACTCCAGCGAAGATGTTGAAGTGGGGGGTAGGAATGATGGCAAATGCTTTCGGTGTGGTGCTGATAATGTCGATAGTCTTCATATTTTTTATTCCTGTGCTAAAATGGCTACATATATTGATCACAATAAAAAGTTTTTGACAGGTGTTACCAGTGTGGCCATTAAAATTTCAGCTTCTACGATGTTACTTGGGATCGGTGAAGATGCAGAGCAAGCGAGGCCTATGTATAAGTATCGGTATTTACTCTTTATGGCCACGGCTGTAGCAAGGCTTTGTGTAGCCTCCTCGTGGTTGCAGCCTGAAGCACCAACTTTTGAAATGTGGCGAGCATGGGTTTATAGTATATTTAGTTTAGAGTTTAGTTTGTTTTCGGCTAAAGGACATAGGAAACGAAAAATGGGTATTTATGTTTATGGGGCGTTTTTTGACCACATGAATATGTGAATATGATTTCTGTAAGATAATTATATTTAGGCCTTTTTGTATTCTTCCTGAGGTCTTTTATATTGTGAAGTTTTGTTTTTTCTATGTGATACTGTGGATCAATAAAACAATAAAAAAATCATAAGGTAAATCTGTATTGAACCGGTTCATTTGGTTAGAATTTTTTCTGAATTTGCCTTGGCATTTGTTTGGTATCCGTTCGGAATCTGCTTGAAATTTTGGAATTTAGAATCTGTTTTGGAACTTGCTATTTATTTTGACTAACATTTTTTCTTACAGGTTATGTGAGAATATTTTTTTTTCTCTCTGTTTATAAGTTTTTTTATATCTTGTAGAACATGCCTGTGATTAGCACTCTTTGGAAGCTTTGTTGTTGCTGCTGCGATAAGCAGAGCATTTTGGAAGCAAGTCAGCTGGCACCACCAGAAGGTACGCCAAATTTTGAGATATACATCATATATGGTATTTATCCCATCATGTATAATGCATTGTGGAACAAATATATAAAAGGGGATCCCCAGTTGCAATGGCCATTAGAGGGAACAATGGACCCTCAACAACTCGAGTACCTGGAGAAACGATTGTTTTTAAAGAAAGTTAGGCCAGCTATGTTTGACAGTTTGCGTATGTGGAGGAAAGAAGTGAAGGAGCGGCAGCTCAAGGCAGAGAAGGAACAAAGGAAACAGGAAAGAAAGACAGAGTATCAGAAGTATAAGGAATTGAAGGATAAGGAAGGTCAGGAGAAAAAGGAATGTTTAGATAGAGAGCATAGATTATTAATATCTAAGGAATATATAGTTAGACCGACAGTAGCAGTTCAGGTCCACCAAGAGGATGTGGATTCAGACCTTGATGGATTATTGATCGAACGACCCCCATCCCCATATGTACCCTTAAGACCTCTTCCCCCTGGACCACCAAATGTTGTTCCCCCTGTACCTCCGGTTCCACCTCATTTGCCCGCGGTTGTCCAGCTCCCTATTTTCCAACCAGTATCGGTACATCCTCTACCCCCTCCATCCCAGGCCACTGTGCCCCCATCCCAGGCCACTGCCCCCCCATCCCAGGCTACTGCACCCGAAATGACTGATGATCCTGTACTTTCTGTATCTGTCCTGACCCCTCGAATTCTTCATTCTACTGTATCTCAATCACGTCAGGATGTGATAAGATTGATGGTATTAAATTGGTTGAGTGATCTAGAAATGGAGGTAGGAGAAATGATAGATCAGATACAGGATTTTTCTGAGGGCGAGCTTCTTTGTCTAATAAATAAGCTTTCCCATCAACTTATGGTCCAATGGGAGATGACTACAGGACAGAATGCCCTGATGATGTTAGAGCTATTAATTAACAATGTCAGATAGGAGCCTTCCCTGAAAGTAGGATTAACACTGCCATAGCAACGATAATTGGATATCGTAATGAACTCTCTTCCTCTCCTCGAATAAGACCTATGAGGGTAGCTGCACCACAGTTCATTCCTGGAAGAGGGAATACAGATAATGATGACCCTAATAGTCCTGATGCTAGAGCCCATTTTTTGTATAATTGGATATATACGCCCTGGTAAAGGACAGATGTTCTCACTTTAAAAGCCTCTTCACCAGACATACCGAAAAATCCTAGAGGATTTTATGATGAGGCAGCCATTGATTCTTGTATCATGACCTTAGCAGATATTGATTTTTTTTTTGTATGATCCTGCCACCAGATATGTGGTGACTTACCCGGAAACAAGATCATGCTGTTAACTTGGGAGGAGACTGGGCTGCCATAGTAGCAGCCGATAGGGATAGGAAGCCTGGTAAGGCACCTAGTCAGCTCATACTGGATCTTCCTGGTAACATACTCACTTATATAAAAACGATGGTTCCGGACAGGAAAATATATTGGGCACGTCTCACTGCTTGTAAACTAAAACAGGGACAGGCCGTTCCTGATTTCTTTTTTCGTTTTGAGGAAGTGTTCCACGATTTTTGTGGGCAAGATACATCTACACCTACGGGTGCACATTTATTTGTAGATCAATTTGTGGTGAATTTACTTCCTGAAATATCGGAAATTTTGATTTTCATTACGGGGCTGCTCATTTAGATTTTGTAGGGCTCCACAAGGCTATACAGAGAGTCCTAGCATTTACAGTCAGGCACTTGAACGACAGTTGGATGAACTTCTTTTGCCACCAGGAGTTACACTTGTACAATGTGTTGATGATATTTTGCTAGCTGCAGACACAGTTGAGCATTGTAAAGAGGCCACTCTCTCCCTATTGCATCATCTTGCTGTTAAGGGATATAATGTCTCTAAGAATAAGCTGCAATATTGTCAGCCTGAGGTCACTTATTTGGGTCACCTCTTGTCTAAGGAAGGCCGTACTCTGACTAAAGACAGGATTCAAACTATCCTAAGAATTCCTATTCCAAGTACTCAAAAAGAAGTCAGGGCACTTATTGGTATTACTTCCTACTGTAGACAGTGGAACCCGAACTTCTCTCTTATCTTTTGTCCCTTGTTACTAAAGACACTCCCTCTCCTCTACCATGGACATCTGAATTTCAGGAAGCATATCAGCAGCTTCGTGCATCCCTTTGTTCTGCTCCAGTGTTAGGCCCTCCTGACTATGGAAAACCTTTCATACTATATGTACACGAGAGAGAAGGATGTACATTGTCTGTTTTGACACAACCATATGGTAATAAGCATCGTCCATGTGCTTATTTCTCAGCTGTATTAGACCCAGTGGCCAGGGGACCTACAGGTTGTCTTAGGGCAGTTGCTGCCTCCGCCCTCTCTATACGACAATCTGAAGGGAATAGTGTTGAGTAACAAGCTTATGGTTATGGTACCACATTCTGTAGATGAGCTCCTGAACCAGACTAAAACACAACACTTGACTACCGCTAGACTCACAGGATACGAACTTCCGCTTTTGGCACCTCATATCACACTCAAGAGATGTTTTACATTAAACCCAGCTACATTGTTACCTTTGCCATCTGAACAAACTTAAGATTTACATGACTGTATTTTCCTCACAGAAGAACAAACTAAGGGAAGAATAGATCTTAAGGATACACCTTTGTCAGATCCTAAGGGAGAACTATGGGTGGATGGCTCTTGTTTAAAACTACCTGATGGTACCACCTCTGCATCCTATGCTATAACTACATTGCAAAATGTGTTAGAAACAGCCTGTATTCCACCAAAATCTGCCCAAGCAGCTGAACTCATTGTGCTTTTAAGGGCTGGCAAACTCAGTCAGGGATTATCAGTAAATATTTATATGGATAGCCAGTATGCATTTGGTGTGGCACACAATTTTGGCAAGCTTTGGAAGGAATGAGGATTCCTAACCTCCCATGGTTCTAAAATACATCATGGCGAATTGGTAAATAGTCTTCTTACTGCCTTGACATTGCCAAAGAGTGTAGCCATTATCAAATGTAGTGCCAACAAGAAAATTACAGACAAGGTGGGACAAGGAAATGCTTTCGCTGACGAAGTAGCACGAGATTCTGCAAGTGCACTCACGAGTAAAGTATTTGTACTACGATCCCAAACTGAAAGATTGGAAAACAAGTATACAGAGATTAAGGAAATACAGCAGTCAGCCACTGAACAAGAAAGGGCAGAATGGCAAAAGGAAGGAGAGTTAGATTATGAGGGATGTTGGAGGTCAAAAGATATGTCAAAATGGGAAGTTGCCCTATGCCTATTTATTACCTTTTGTGACTATGGCTCATGGACCTGCTCACGCTAGTGCCAAAAACACCATCTCCCAACTAGATCAGGTCTGGGATAATCCACTCATTCAGAAAATGGCTGAGCATTTGATTAAACATTGTATGATATGTTTACAGTATAATCCTGGGAAGGGAGTATCAACCCCTACTGGTGGATTTTCTCCACCTCAGGTTCCCTTCGAAGCACTTCAAATGGATTATATTCAGTTAGAGCGCTGTAATAATTTGAAGTATGTGTTAGTTGAGGTTTGTTCCTTTAGTAAGTGGGTAGAAGCGTATCCCACCAAAGACAACACAGCCTTGACAACAGCTAAACTACTGTTAAAGGAGTTCTTCCCCCGTTTTGAATTTGTAGAGTCCTATGGAGTGACAAGGGCCCCCACTTCACTGGCCAGATAATAGAGTACCTAATGAAGGGTTTAGGGTAAAACAGAAATTTCATGCTGCTAATTATCCTCAGGCAGCAGGTCTGGTAGAAAGGTACAATGCCACATTGAAGTTGAAACTAGCAAAGATACAAGCAACGACGGGCCTTAATTGGCCAGATGCCTTGCCTCTAGCATTGTTATCTGTTTGTTCCATCCCACATAGTAAGATTGGACTTTCTCCCTATGAGATAGTCTTTGGTAGGCCTATGAATGTATGGGGACCCCAAGTCCAAATGTAATTAAAGAAATACAGGACCCTGTTTTGAGTGATTACCTAAAAACGTGACTGAGAAACTGTCTGATTCATCAGCAGGTGCATGAAGCTATTCCAGACAAGTCAGAGAGTCCGGCTCATGGTCTTCAACCTGGTGACTTCGTCCTCGCAAAGAACTTCCAACGTTCTAAAAATTTGGAGCCTCGCTGGAAGAATCTGGAGCAGATCCTGTTTGTGACTTGAACTGCTGTCCGTGTCACCAACAGACGCCATTGGATTAATGCAGCACACTGCAAGCGAATCCCAGCAACTCTTCTCCAGCCAGAAGGCAGAAATGATCTGAAAGACATCTTACAGACTCAGAAAAGTGTTGCTCCTCTGAACAAAGACACTTTATTTCCTGATCAAACTATGCCTTCAGCAACAAGGTATGCTTTACGACCAAGGAAGGGAAGGAGCAGATAGAGATACCGTAGGACCGGTTTCAATTAGTCGAAGGATTCGGCTGTGACACGGTAGGATCACCGAATCGGCTGAACTGGGTTCAGAAGGGATTGTGATACGTATTCACTGGTGCCTGGATCTCTCTCCGACCTGTGGTTGTATCTATAACAAGAAGGAGAAATGCAGAAATTAGGATCCAAGTTGCAAAGTAATGACAAGGCTCTCTGTATGGTGACTCTGATCATATTGTTGATAATATTGACAGCAGTTTTTTGGACAATGGAGAAAGTGATTCCGGCTCAAACCCTATTGCCCGCTACTACTCCTGTCCCCACGGAACATTATTACTTCACTCTTCCCTACCATAAACAGAAACATTGAATGTCCTACCTCAATAACACTTTCATACAAATGTTACATCATACTCATAATGCTATGAGCACTATCAACTGCTGGGTATGTGGAATGATGCCAGCTCATCAGAAAAAGGGAGGAACACCTTTCATTCCCTTGCCATTTTCACATAATGGCTCCAGTAGAGCCTGATTCACACTTTTGTGGGCCTCTGCAATTAGTAATATCACTGAAGCTGATGTAGGATGACTCAATACCCAGCTAAACAAGGTTTGTTACCCCGATGAGGAAGGGGATCCGCAAGCCAAAGGAACTGTATGGGAAATGGAAGAGTATCGCAGAGGAAATTCCTCCACAATAAATGTTTTTCCTAACACTCGAACAGCCAAGGGTAATGGGCCTCCTGTTATCGCTGTAACCAGAGCCCGAACAGAACTTTGTGTGAGCAGTATTGGCAGTATTCCCGTGGGAAAAAGTGACTGTACTACAGTGTTGAATATCACTGGAACGGACAATAGCAGTTTTTTATCTTCCCATAACACTTACTTCATTTGTGGAAACAAAGGTTATTATCATCTACCAGTCAGTTGGTCTGGCATCTGTTATGTGTCCTTTTTGCTTTCCCCTGTGTTCTTAGCACCTGCCTCTTACCACAAAGACCAGAAACTGTTTAATGACATTTCTTTGAATAGATTTAAAAGAACTATAAATAATGATGAGGTAGATCAGACTGATACAGCATTACAGCAATAAGTTGATTTTAATTTGGGACTCTTTTTTTGTTTGTTGGTGCGGCCCTAAATAGTAGAAAGATTAGACGCCTGACCCGAGTGGTAGAAGCAGTGACTAATCAGACAGCAATGTGAAGGACTGGGTTATTCTAAGACCCAGCGGTGCCAGGGGACAACACCTGAAACCTTCGTGGGTTACCTGTTCTGGCGTACAAAACACAGAGACACGGGACACTTCCAGCGACGTCAGAGATCAGCGTTTATTTACTGCAGGGATACAGAAATCACAAGAAGTACACAACGTGTAGGTTCTCGAAGACTGCTTCAAATTGCAAAAGTGGATCGCTCCTTTTATACACGTTTTTGCCATTGCACAGTATGGCGAACAAAGGTTACAACTCAGTTCTCACAATAAACTTCAAAAGAGTCGTGTTCATGTTTCAGGAGGCCGGAACATAATTACAGCAGCATTGCCGGTTCCCAACTGTAAAAACATATCTACCCCGCAATAAAACACATTCCATTCTGACCGTAAACACATTAGGAGAGGGGACAAAAACAGATGCAAAGAAAGGACAAGGATGCACAACAGGTTAGAAAAGAGTGTCGGGAGTAATAAAGGAAACTTGATGACAGGATCAAAGACCTCGTGTCCAATGCATGCATGACTGAAACAATAGGCTAGCACGGCAAGATGAGTCTCGAGCGGGGCCATCTGCCTTCGCCGTGTCATTTCCCTTATCGTAAAAGTCACCCTCAAAGAAACACGTGTCCCTCGTGTAAGCTTGGGAGTCCCAGGGTCACGAAGCGGGCAACGTCCGTTCGCTGGCTACTTGAGGGCAAGAAACAAAATGGATGCCGTATCTAATATGGAACCTGAGGGTTCGGATGAACAAACCCAAAAATGAGACGAACCATACGTGGTTGCGTAACGAAACTGCGTACACCCACTATACTCGTCATTTGCGGTTCGTAGACACCAAACTCATCCATATTCGTCACCACTCAAAAAGTGTCGTTCCGTCTCACACGGAACCTCAGACGCTCCTTTTGCCCTCATGTAGGCAAGCACTAGTCAAGATCGGAATCGATTTCAATATTCATCAGATCGTTCACCTGCTGCTGGAACATCATTCTATTCATCAATGTCTCCTTGGTAACAGATGGCCGTCTTATACACGTTGTAGCACAAAGGCCACATAAGGCAGGACCACACTGTACACAAAGACAACACGTGAATAGAAACGTTACAACAACCCCTACGATTATCAGAATTTTCCAACCCCAAGTGGATATCAAGCCCCAAAACCATCCTAGAAGTGTCCAATTACCTTCGTCCACGTGTATGGACTCGGAAATCTTGTGCAACTTCGAGATGGCTTGGTAGACAGTTGGAGCGTTGTCAGGAATGAAAATGCAACAGCTCGAATGGATAACTTTACACACACCACCTCTATCTGCAAGAACAACATCTAGAACCATCCGGTTCTGCAACGTCATGAGTCTATCCGCCTGAAGTTCAGCTGTTAAGTTACCAAGGGCACTCGCGGTAATATTAGCAGTAGACTCAACTACACGGGTCAACTGTCTTAGGTTCCTACTATTAACCATAGGTCCCCAAAACGGCAAGAAACCCTTAAAGAAATCTCCTGCTTCTTGACCGGCAGTATCCTCTTTGCTAATAACGCCTCTCACAACTCTAGTCTTGTGATAGTCTGAGGCAACTGTGAAAGTAGGTGGTAAAAGATTCGCAATATAACAGGTACCCGAAAAATCACGGGGTAACCATGTATATGCGCGTTCATAACATACGAAATAAGTGCCCTTAGCAGTCAGGAAAACAGGGGAAGAGAGCATCGGTAGGACATACGTGTCAGTACAAGCACTGTTCCCAAGTTGTGCTCTCGGATTTCGACCCAAACCTTTCAAGCAGAAATTACCGAGGTGTGGTACAATCCATATTGGGGACGAGCTCTTAAGCTGTCTATCACCCACTGAAACACTATACTCAGCCTCACTCAGATCCTTATTGGCTTGCACCTCTTCATCTGGGATAAGCGATGCATCAAAAACATCTCTATCTAAATCCGCTATCGCTATCGCCAAAGGCTTGTGGTACGGACCGGGACCAAAATTGACAGAGCGTGGCTCTCGACTGGGGTAGGAATCTAGTGCACTACGAAACATAGTTTGGAATGCTCGAGCGGAACCCTGGGAGCTGTAAGGAAGGACCAAATACGGAATACCCCTATCCATGGTATGTGGCATTAACCCACACACCCAACAGTTGGTAGTATTCATCACCAACTGATGCTGATGTAGGAGTTGAACGAAGGAGTTATTCATAAATTCCGCACGTCTAACCTGTTCGTGTTGAGGCAAAGGATGAAAAGAATGTGGGGAAACAGTGGTGATGGAGCTTAGTTTAGGAGAAAGGGTAGGTGAAACAGAAGGTAATAACAACTGTATTCCAAAATACACTCCGCCCA
Source organism: Triturus cristatus (assembly GCF_964204655.1). Lineage (NCBI taxonomy): Eukaryota > Metazoa > Chordata > Amphibia > Caudata > Salamandridae > Triturus > Triturus cristatus. Next base: position 432,365,648 of record NC_140593.1, read on the forward strand.
CCAATAGCATAGACACAGTCAGAAACAGTAGGAATACCTGAAACAGAAAACATTTTGTTCGTACAACCCTATGTAACTCTGATCTCTGCGCCGACATCCTTTCTACTTCCAACAGCTTAGAGAATGCCATCCTCTACAAACCGTCCGTGACGTACTTGACGCACTTCGTTCTGAGTAGCGATTATCAATCCCCAGGAGTTCCCAGGAATCGACAAAAGTAACCGACCTAGCGTCAGAAACCTGCTAAACAGAAAGGAGTACCCGCACGGCCCTACGGTAACCCGGATGGTAGGGTTTCCTCAAAACGTTCAGTTTTAATACAAATCTCTTTAGCAGTGAAAAACACATAAAAACTCAAAAAGAAAGGATGTAATTGTCCATAATGTTCATAGCACCGAAAAAAGAAAAACAAAAACAAATATACGACTTAATTTTTATTAGTCCTTGAACGAAGAAAGTATCGACTTCTTCCAGGTCGAGTTTGCTCTACAAACAATTGTTCAGCTGGCGCAACAGTGTTCGATAAAGTGAACGACGAGTCGGACCTTGGGTTCTCTGCTACTGATGACTCCACAAGTGGGTTTGGCAGCGACAAATCATCTCCTACAGGTTGAGCGTCACTAAACGGCACAAAGTTTAAAGGAGTCTCAGTTTCCGTTGCCGCAATCCCAGTTCTCACCCAACTGTCTGTTGGTGAGGGGATCGGTACCTTTTTTTTTGTGTCCGGCGTGAACCCAGTTCTTCTGGCCCTCCAATCGAACCGCAGTCCTCGTTGTCAACAAGACTTGAAAGGGTCCTACGAATCTTGGCTCCAAGTTACGTTTCCGACCAAAATTTCGGGTAACAACCCAATCGCCTGGCCGGAGCTGATGTCCAGGACCCTCTGTCTGCGCCGGTAGAGCTTCAAAGACCTGTTGATGGATCAACCGTAGTTTAGTGGTCAAATCATGAAGGTAATCAATTAGCATTGGATACTCAAGACTATCAAAGGCCTTAGGTCTCGGGACTCCCCAAATGTTCGCTGGGCGGCCGAACACAATCTCATATGGGCCAAGCCCTACTCGAGAGTGTACAGTCGCCCTGGTTGATAGGAGAGCCAGAGGCAAGGCATCAGGCCATGATAGACCAGTGGTAGCTTGTATTTTTGCAAGTTTCAGTTTCAGGGTACCATTGTACCCTTCAACCAAACCCGCTGCCTGAGGATGATTAGCGCTATGGAATTTTTGACGGATTCCAAGGCCCTTACACACACTCTGCATCACACTTCCTACAAACTCACTTCCATTATCCGACCACACGATCCTTGGCATTCCATACCTAGGAAAGTATTCCTTCAGCAGGATTTTCGCTGTGGACAGGGCAGTATTATCCTTAAGAGGATAGGCCTCAATCCATCTAGAGAACGCACAAACCACAACCAAAACATACTTCAGGTTATTGCATCTCTCCATATGGATAAAGTCCAGTTGGATAACCTCAAAGGGACAAACAGGGGGAGCAAAATGACCAGGTGGAGTGGGGGTGCCCTTGCCAGGATTGTGCATCAAACACACCATGCAATTCTTAACCACTCTCTCAGCACACTTAGTAATACCCTCATTCTTCCATACAGGGGACAAGAACTTACATATCCCTTTTGCACTAATATGTGACAACCCATGAGCCATCGTCACGACAGCTAATACGTACGCATCTGGTAACATCCACCTCTGACGTTCCGTCAAGTCAACCCAACATCCATGCATATCCAACCTTCCCGTACTTTCTTTCCACTTGATCTTTTCAGCTTCAGTTGCCTCGTTCTGAATTGCTTTCACACTCTCAACAGTGTCTTCACACATACCAGTTTCCGTCGGCCATCTCACTGAACTTGTCACGTACATTCGAGTTGTAAGATTCTTAGCCGTTTCCTTAGCAATCTCATCCGCGAATGCATTACCACGGCCAACATCATCCGTCACTTTCCGATGTGCACTACATTTAACAATCGCCACTTGTTTAGGCAATGTAAGTGCATCCAAAAGATCATTCACGAGCTGCCCGTGTTGGATCTTCGTCCCATGCAATGTCATAAATCCTCTTTCTCTCCAAAGTCTTCCAAAACTGTGCGCAACGCCGAATGCGTACTGACTGTCGGTAAACACATTCACTCGCTTTCCCTTAGACAAGACACATGCCCTTGTCAATGCAATCAACTCTGCCGCTTGTGCTGAATTCTGATTCAATCTCGCAGTTTCCACAACCGTGCTCAACGTCACTATAGCATACGCAGTCGTCACATCGCCATTCGGCAATTTAAAGCAAGAACCATCAACATACAAAGTACCATCGGGATCTGCCAAAGGAGTGTTTTTCAGGTCCACACGACCCTTTGTTTCTTCCTCAGTTCGTAAATAACAATCATGTGGTGGTACATCATCTGATTCCATATTACTCGGCAACAATGTCGCCGGATTCAGTACATTACAACGCTTGATCTGTATATGACTTGCCAAAAGGGTCAGCTCGTACCCAGACAACCTTGCACTCATCAGATGTTGAGTTTTTGTACGATTCAGGAGAGTATCAACTGCATGCGGAACCATCACTATGAGCATATTATCCATGACAAGACCTGCGGATTGTCGAATAGACGCCGCAGCTGCCGCCGTCGCCCTCAAGCAACTCGGCAACGCTCTAGCTACCGGGTCTAAGGTCGAGGAAAAATATGCACATGGGCGCTGCTTGCCACCAAATTGTTGCGTTAAAACACTCAACGCACAGCCTTCCCTCTCGTGGACTTATAGTGTAAATGGCTTGCTGTAATCAGGAGTACCTAACACAGGAGCCGAACACAACGCATCACGAAGTTCAGAAAAACTTTTCTGACATTCCTCCGTCCATGGCAAAGGAGTCGAAACATCCTTGCACGTGAGAGCTATCAATGGCTTCGCTAACAGTGAAAAATTTGGAATCCACTGTCTACAGTATGACGTGATACCTAAAAAGGCACGCACGTCTCTCTGAGTCGTCGGCACAGTCATTCGAGCAATTGCCGCGATTCTTTCAGGGGTCAACCTTCTTCCCGCCTTTGACAATAAGTGACCTAGGTAGGTAACATCTTGACAACAATATTGCAATTTAGAAGGTGACACCTTGTGGTGTAAGTCGCATAGATGCTGCAACAGTGACACAGTAGCAGTCTTGCAAATTTGTTCAGTGTCTGCAGCTACCAACAGATCGTCAACGTACTGAATCAAGGCCGCACCAGCTGGCAGCACGAATGCATCAAGTTGGCTCTTGAGAGCTTGGCTGTAGATCGATGGGCTCTCACAGTAGCCTTGAGGTGCACGTTTGAACCGGAAGCTACGACCACCTAATGAAAAACCGAACAAATCTCGACTTTCCTCAGCAATCGGAATGCTAAAGAACGCATTCTTCAGATCAATTACCGAGAACCATGATGCAGAGGCTGGAATCAGAGTCAGTAAAGCTGTAATGTCGGGCACCACAGGAAACTGCGGGACAACAATTTTATTTACCTCCCGTAAGTCAATAACTAGACGGTACACGGGGGGCTTGGAGGGATCAGTTCGCTTCAGAATAGGCAACACAGGACTATTACACACGTTACCTCGTGTCTCCTCAATAACATCTTTATCGATCAAATCATAGATGATCGCTAATAGTGCCCGTTCACCATCAAGGGAGATACGATACTGGGGTATGCGCGGTAATCGCGCATCAACTTTCAATTGAACAACATAAGGTGGTACATCCAGCAGGCCCACATCATTGGGACCTGTCGCCCACAAAGAAGCCGGAAGAGAACTCAATGCCGGTGGGAGCTTATCGATCGATAGATACATAGGGGAAATCACTCTCTGACCCAATGTAAGCTCCACTCCCGTAGGAGAGCAGTACAAAGTCGCATGTAACCTTTTCAACAAATCCAAGCCCAAAAGATTCTCACCACAACCAGTAGTCAAAATCAAAGGAGCTTCTAACTCATGAGACCCAATCGTAAGGGGCAAGGGGCTAGAAACTGGATTGCTAACGGGGGCGCCAGAGAATCCAACGGAAACATTCGTTAAGCCAGACAAAGGCGCTCCAGGGAGTTTCGAATGCATGATGGAACTTTTTGCTGCACCAGTGTCCAACAGAAAAGGCTTAACGACGCCCAATGTGGCAACTGCGACATAAGGCCCTCTCTGATCTACCGGAACTGATACTTCTCCCTTCCTTTGTCTATGGCTGTCCTAGTAGATACCGTCCGTATCAACATCACGCTCGACATAATAGTCGTCCACATGATACTGTGCAGATCTACCAGACGAGAGATCGCGTCGATCGAAACAATTCTGCGAGTCTGAGGAAGTGGCAAGACGCTCGGCCTGATTCTGAGTAACACCGCGACCTCTACCACGTGAAGCTTGTTGAGGACCACTACGACCTCCTCGAGCCGACACACCATTGTTCCTATCACGTAGAACTGGGCATTTAAACTTCAAATGGCCCTCCCCTCGACAATATGCACATTGATTATACCCCAACACAAAGCGAGGTGCGGGAGAGTCATTGCGCACCTGCGATCTGGAAAACTGCGATTGTGAGCGATTTGGCTGTTGCGAGTCATTGAAATTTGAGCGCGGAGGATACGCTTGCTGCAATAAGACCTTAGTTTTAAGATCCTTCGTTTTCTTATCTGCACGTTCGCTTTCTTCCTTTTCTCTGTTTTCGTAATATTGGGCCGTAGCCAATATTTGAGCAGTGGTAGAAACAGCCCACGAGCTCTCAGAATTCTTCAACTTGTTGCTGAGTTCGGGCAACAAGTTCGATACAAATTTATCAACGAACAACCGCTGACCACCCTCCGCACTCATGTCCTGACCACTATGATCAACAAATGCTTCCTCAAATCTCGTAAAGAAATCGGAGACACTCTCATCCCTCTTTTGCTTACACGTGGACAATTTGTCCCAATTGACGCGCATTGCTGGCATAAGCGTTTTCATAAGAGTAATTATCCTCTGGGGCAAATCCACAATAAGCTGTTCAGGTTTAGCCCCACCAACTTGCTGGGCGTCTGCCGCCGTAAGGGCAGCCCAGTCACCGCCTAACTCAGCCGCGTGATTCTCGTGACGAATTTTCGCCCAAATCGGCTGAGGCACTACATTGCCAAACAACATATCGATATCAGCAAGATTCATAACAGTAGCATCCTCTAGTTGGGACAACTCCTTATAATAACCTGCAGGATTTTTACGGGGATCGGGCAAAGTTTGCTTCACCTGCAAAACTTCCGATCGCTTCCAAGGGAGGTGTATCCACACTCTCTGAAAACGTCCTGGGACAGCAGGATTAGCATTAGGATCACCTGGCATCCACACTGGGGGAACTTCCCGCATAGGATATTGACCAGGTTTTGCCATCCACTCTTCGGTCTCGTCTTTAAACAACGCTCGAGGTTGCACTGTACATCGAAAGGATAACAGGCGTTCTAGAGCAGCTCGAACCCTATCACCTACAATCACACCAGTTGTAAATTGATGCTGGAGCTCAGAAACCTCAGACGGTACATTATCGACCACATCATGATCCCACTCTTCCCTCAACGATTTACACATTTCCTCAAACACGAATCGTTGCGTGGGCGCATTAAACTGAGAAAATGTTTCAAACACTATACGCGAAGTGTACTTAACAGGATTACGAATCCATTTACGTGCCATTTTTACCAACGATTCACGTTCCCTACCATCAGGAAGCTGGCTGCGCCTCTGAGCAACATCAGAAAGAGTCAATCCAAGTATTGGCCCAAAAAGCGGAGAATAAAGGGTAGCAACAGCATTCAGGAGACGGCTACGAACAGAAAGAGAAGAAGAAGAAGGCACCGAGGCAACAACAGTAGGAGTGGAAACAGTAGAGGTGGACGCGGCACCAGGAGTAGCGAGAACGACAGGCTGAGGAGGGGCTGGGAAAAGCGCAGTAGGAAGAAAAGCCGGTAAAGGAGGATGAACAATTTGCGGCACAAGAGGATTCGGGAGAGCGGGAGGAATGACGGGCTGACCAGCAGCCGCCAAAACAGCAGGTTGAGGAATAGGAAGAATCATAGGACCCACAGTATCTGGAGCATAGGGAGGTGGTGATTTCAACAAATAAGATAGTAGCGAATCTTCTATCACTTCTTCTCCCGTCTTATCGGCATTAGACGGTAACACCGGATAACACTTATCCACCGCCATATGATGAAGTCGAGCATTAACTTCCTGCTCTTTCTCATCTTTGTCTCGCTGATACTGTTCAGCATTTCGCATCACCGTAATGACACCTTCTCCTTTATTTTTCTTACTCTGTTTGATTTCTTTCTGCTTGGCCTCTTTACGCCATAACCGGAAGGAATCAAACATGGCTGGCCTAGCCTTCTTTTTAAACAGTTTAGCTTCCAAATTATCTAAAACGGCAGTTTCGAAACTACCATGTGATGGCCAACTAAGAACACCATCATTTTTAGTGTAACAAACCCAATATTCGTTATATACGATAGGACCCACGCCATGGCGACTATAGAGCTCATAAATTGGAGTTCCAACCGGAGGTATCGGACATGAATCCTCCAGCCGGGAATCCATTCTGCAACATTTAAGAAACCCAAACAAAGTACTACGGCCAGGCATCGTGCACACTAACCGAGTTTACAAACTTCAAGGGCTATCGAATTATGATGTCCTCGCACAAAAATGCAAGACCCTCGGTTTTGGCAATTGCAATCGTCAAATAAAACCCAACAACTAAGAACCACAAATGCTATGGAACCATGCGAACAACAAAGGAACACTGGGAGCGACCCACAAATACTTAACTGAAAGAGCAATGGCGTCACCAGGAAGGCCCGTCTATCGTCTCGCCGTACAAAGGACTACGCCAGGCGCCAAAACAGGTCGACAGTCAGGGCATCAGTCCGTCGCAGCCGTCAGGAGGCGGGGATCTTCGCGGGAAAAGACGTCGGGCCACTTATTTCGACAACTGGATCGATGAAGCGGGGTGCACCTTCCCTCGGAGATTTCACACGAAGTTCCTCACGATCGTCGGGCTTTGGACCGGTACCGCTGATGTGGCCCAACGTTGGGCGCCAACTGAAGGACTGGGTTATTCTAAGACCCAGCGGTGCCAGGGGACAACACCTGAAACCTTCGTGGGTTACCTGTTCTGGCGTACAAAATACAGAGACACGGGACACTTCCAGCGACGTCAGAGATCAGCGTTTATTTACTGCAGGGATACAGAAATCACAAGAAGTACACAACGTGTTGGTTCTCGGAGACTGCTTCAAATTGCAAAAGTGGATCGCTCCTTTTATACACGTTTTTGCCATTGCACAGTATGGCGAACAAAGGTTACAACTCAGTTCTCACAATAAACTTCAAAAGAGTCGTGTTCATGTTTCAGGAGGCCGGAACATAATTACAGCAGCATTGCCGGTTCCCAACTGTAAAAACATATCTACCCCGCAATAAAACACATTCCATTCTGACCGTTAACACATTAGGAGAGGGGACAAAAACAGATGCAAAGAAAGGACAAGGATGCACAACAGGTTAGAAAAGAGTGTCGGGAGTAATAAAGGAAACTTGATGACAGGATCAAAGACCTCGTGTCCAATGCATGCATGACTGAAACAATAGGCTAGCACGGCAAGATGAGTCTCGAGCGGGGCCATCTGCCTTCGCCGTGTCATTTCCCTTATCGTAAAAGTCACCCTCAAAGAAACACGTGTCCCTCGTGTAAGCTTGGGAGTCCCAGGGTCACGAAGCGGGCAACGTCCGTTCGCTGGCTACTTGAGGGCAAAAAACAAAATGGATGCCGTATCTAAAATGGAACCCGAGGGTTCGGATGAACAAACCCAAAAATGAGACGAACCATACGTGGTTGCGTAACGAAACTGCGTACACCCACTATACTCGTCATTTGCGGTTCGTAGACACCAAACTCATCCATATTCGTCACCACTCAAAAAGTGTCGTTCCGTCTCACACGGAACCTCAAATGGCTCTAGGAAATATTACAGAAGAGCTCCAAATTACAAGGATTGTAACTCTTCAAAACAGAATGGTGCTTGACTCGCCGATCGTGGCGGAGCATGTCGCATCATCGGTAGTAGCTGTTGCTTGTTCATACCTGACCACGCCCCTTCTGTCTATGACTCCATTTACAAATTACATAAAATAGCTACAGAAATACATCAAGACCAAGGAACATGGTCCTGGTCTGAATGGTTACAGGGACTTATTTCCACTTGGGGTTGGAAATTATTAATGGGAATAGTAATTATAGAAGCCATCTTTCTCACTTGCTGCTGCTGCATTCAATGTGCTCCTACGATATGTACAGCTTGTATAACCACTTGTAATCATATTTAACCTCCCCCGATTATTGTCCATGAATTGAATCGAGAAATGATGATGCACACTGAAATTTACGAACTTATGAATAACAACATTCAAGATTAATATATGTACTTTTTTAGAATGGATTCAGCATAGCTGAAAAGGAAGGACTGTTAAAATGTACAATCTGATTCTCTTGTTTTTTGATTAAGCTATGCTTCATCCATTTCTCACCCCTGCTCTGCTTTCAGCCTGGCTCTATCCTTGACACCGCATCTGTATAAACATGAGTAAAGAATCTAGATTGGGGCATAGTAGGCTGTGTATACATGCAGAGTCAGCGCAAAAGAACAGCTGGCATCTGCGCGGGGTTTTTCAGACAGTGGTAAAGCCACAAGTAAAGTTTGCTCAGATAGCATATCTTGTTGTGCAGCTTCAGGACGCAACAGTTACACAAGGCACCAAGGCTGTTGTTTCTTACCGGTTGTTTCATTTGTGTGTTTTTCCCAAAGCTCTATTTGCCTCTAGGCGTCCCTTGTTTGTGATCTTTGCTATAAAAACCCATGTAACCATCGTTCGGTGTGCTCTCTCCTTGAGTATCTCTATGGTGCTTGTTGGACGGAGCCCCATTCATGAATGCTAATTAAATGACCTATGGTTTGTACGTCGCTCCAGTGTCTATTCCTCCTCACTTGTTAAGGACCCGTGGACTAAAGTGAGACCCTGCACCAGTGGGTTATTAATAATCAATCAACAGTACGAAATCCTGAGGTCTATAGAAGTGCTAGGAAAGTGTGGAAAACCACTACAGATTGCTTAATCAAAGTAAAAGTAAAAAGTGAAGCAAAACCAGTAAATAAGCCCAACAAACCTATATTTGGGCATATCCCTTTACAGGACGAAATCCCTCACTCACCATAGGTGACATGCTTCATCATTTGGGATTCTCCTCCCAGAGGAAAAACCTTTCCTCACAGTTTTGAAAACAATTTTGTTGTGCTGCGCCCTCACTCATACTACTAGCTCTTCATTTTTGAATTGAGTATATCCAATACCATACTTAAAACATCCCTGAGCTCCTCCCTCTCAGAGAGGGGGTTGTAGCCCCCAGAGGAACTAGGTTTTTCCTCTGGGAGGAGAATCTCAAATGATGAAGCATGTCACCTATGGTGAGTGAGGGATTTGATTGAGCAATCTGTAGTGGTTTTCCACATTTTCCTAGCACTTCTATAGACCTCAGTATTTCGTACTGTTGATTGTTTTGACATTGGGGAATAAATCCTGTGCGGTCTTTAAAACTTTCCCTAGGACCCCCCGGCTTTGAACCGTATTTTGTTATAGGTTATTAATAATCCACTTCCACTCTAGGGTTGGATGGTGGGTGGAGTGAGGGTTATTTGAAAGTGACATGCTGCTCAGATTGTGCTTCCTAAATGCTCATCAGAAAAGTCTGGTTGTATATCAGAACCACAAATTCCCTAACCACGTATGGCATAATTGGTAAAATCATATGCTTGGTTAAGATTATGCCCTAGCCCCTACCCTGAGTCCTAAAACGGAGTCACCTGCCACAAGTTCTACCCCGACCCCAGCCCTAAAAATAGCCCAATCCCCTGCCCTAACTCCTAAAAGCAGACCCCAGCCCTAAAAACAAATCCCACCCTAGCCCTAAAAACACCCCAGCCCCTGTGCCCCGAGACCTAACACCCGGCCCAAGCCTTGAAAATCTACCCAGACCCCTCCCTTGCCCTGAGCCCTAAATCCTTGACCCCAGACCTAAAAAACACCCCAGCCTCCCACACTGAGCCCTAAATCCTTGACCCTAGACTTAAAAAAGACCCCAGCCCCCCACCTTGAGCCCTAAAACCGTCCTCCAAATGTGAAAAATGACTCCGATCCCCCCTGCCCTAAACCCTAAAACCCTGACCCCATATTTAAAAACATCCCAGCCACCCACGTTGAGCTCTAAACTACCCCCAACCCACAAAACTACCCTGACCCACCCCAGTCCATAAAACTACCCGACCTAGCTCACAAAACTAACCCCGACCAACCCCCACCCACAAAACTATCCCCGACCCACCCCAGCCCACAAAACTATTCCTACCCCCAGCCAAGAAAATAACCCCAGGCCCACAAAACTAACCCAACCCATCCCCAGCCCACAAAACTACCCGACCCATCCCCAGCCCACAAAACTACCCCTGACCCCCCAGCCAAAAAGATATACCCCGTCCCAACAACCAGCCCCCCACTTTAAAATCGGCCTCCCAGTAAAAAATAATTCTGCTCACTTCCGACCCTCCACCCATATCTCCTACTCACCAGCTCACTTCCGACCCTCCACCCAGAACTCCTACTCAGCAGCTCACTTCCGACCCTCTGCTCAGATCTCCTCCACCCGCGGACTAGATCGCTAACTACCACGGACATCTGAACCAGGTATATGCGTGGTTTAGACGTCAGTGGTTATGCCTGCGTTATGCAGCCATACGTTGTTCTGACTGCGTGGTTTAGGCTGTTTCCCGAATGGTCTATTACATTGTTATACTGACAAACCAGGTTCCTTCATTTTCCTGGCCAGGCAAACACTTTGAAGGTGCTGTTAATTGAAGGCGGAGCTTTATAAAACAATGCATTTTACTGCTAAATGTGTGACAATGTCACTCTGTGCACTGGTCTCAAAATATTTTCCAAAACATGAAAATATAAAGTAGTATATTGTTCACGAAATAGCAGTTCAAGTTTACACATATTCTGCTTTCGGTAGAAGTCCAACTACCCAATTGCTGGGATTTAGATGCAGTGTAGATCATTTTATCTCGTCAATTAGAATGTGTACCAGGGGCAGACATTTCAAACCTACATTTCTGTGGTTGTCCCCCATACTCTGTGGTTCTTAGACCCTTTGTTCTCATGGTCTCGAGTTGCAAATTATGGATCACGCCTCCCCACCCGAGCATAGTTATTTTTTCGCCAGGGCTCAACGACTCCCCCTTTATCACTGCCTGGCCGCAGAATTACTTGTCTTGTATGTGTATTTACTTTATCCATTTATGTCTGAGTTCCACCCTCCACATTCTAATGTATATGTGTGTGAGAAACACTCTGTCCAAAAATACAAAGTTTACAAAGTATCTGCAGACCAACAGGTGGGGGTGGACGAAGTTGCTACGATTACTCATTGGCCTCCATAGTATTAAGCAAATGCAATATTTCCACAGCTTTCTGAAGTACTTTATTCATATTCATTTTCCACTAGCTGACCATCCCAAGAACTATTTCAGAATAATCCATGGTACATTCTAAAGTTCTTGAGCGCAGCTTGTAGATCAGTTTACTAGGTTTGGAGCTGGAGAGAAGCATCAGTGGACAGTAATATTTAGCACTTTGAAATGGGGCTACTTCTTAAAAGTGCCACACCAGGGTCAGATAGGACTTTTGTTGCAATAGGTATTTTCCCAGTGGGCTGGAGCCCTTGGAGGTCGGTTTTGAAATTCCAGGACCACTCCTCTTTCCACAGCTCCCCAACGTTAATTGCAGTAGGTATGGGGTTCAAGAGAGAGTGAGAGAAAAAGAGCAGCTGTGGGGGGTTGTGAGGAAGCCAACAAAGAGGGACAAGAGAGGAGGCGAGAGGGGGACTAAATGGATGCAAAGAGATAAATTGCATAAGGAGATGAAGGGAGCAGGGCTGGTTTGAGCATATTTGCCAGGGCTGTTTTCGGTTCCCTCATCCGGCCTGAGTCCCACATTGATAATTTGAGCTCTGGCATAAATGGGGTGCAAATTGAGCATTCTGTCTTCAGGATCTGTTGCTAACATGCACATATTTGTTAACAATTGTTATCAGTAAAGAATTCCAACCTAAGTTGCTAGTTATTAAAAGGATCAACCACCATTTTAAAGGATAGTTAGCAGAAAGGCAGTAACTGAATACAAATGCCACCCCGGATATTACACAGAAAACAGTTCTGTGCTTGAAAATTGGTCTGCATACATGAACTGCATTGTTGCACATGCAAAGGTTCTTACACATAGAGAATTTGGGTTATCAGTAGCCACTAGAGTCTATCAAGTTGGTGTGCAATAGATGTCAGATGCAAAGGTTCATAAAGGATTCTGGCTGCAGAGTTGTGGATGAGCTGAGCAAGATGTATCTGATACCATGGCAGACCCAAATAAAGAGCACTGCAGTAGTCGAGGTGCAACCTGACTATCTTCTGAATTACTGAAAAACAAACCTCCGCTTTAAGAAAAGTAAAACTTATTTTAGCATTTTCATATGCAGAAAGCAGGTAGAAGAAATTGTGAAAATAGATCTTAATCAAAAGATAAATCCCAGGTTGAGACCGATAAGGTGAAACAAAAGGCTGAGTCCAACAAAGAGGGTCACCAGTCAGATGGCCTCCAATGAAAAGTTATTTTTGCCAGAATTAAGTTTGAGAAGGTTATCTGTCAGCCACTCCAGAAAGACAGTTTCAGAAATTTGTTTCAGCAGAAATAAAATCGCTGTCCATCCTCACTCTAAGTGAATTATCATCAGCATAGCAAATAAATGACATGTGGCCTAGCAGCTTGAACTGCTCCCCTTGGAACTTGGAGAGCAAGCCAGTTTGACTCCTGGCCTCGGCGTAGATTAAACATTATGAGATTCTGGGAAAATCACTGAGGGCCTTATTATGAGTTCAGTGGTCCGTGGACTGCGGTTCCCACGGTTGCGATCCAAGCGCTCCAAACTCTGCGGTCCGTCCACCATATTATGAGTTGGGAGTGTTGCCTGTGCAAGGACTGCAGCTGAACTGCCGGCACTTCCAGCACACCTTCTACCGCCGGGACCGTGGTCCGGGGAAGGCATCCTCCATAGGGCGGTACATAGGAGCAACACTGTCGTCCGTATTACGAGTTGGCTTTCTGACAAGCAGACCGCGTTGGTTGAACCGCTGCCTAAAGGTCAGTCGAAAATAAGGATTTGAGGTGCATATTCAATCCTTTCCTGTTCTTCCCAGCAGATGTCGACCTGGATCCTTTTCTCCAGGTCCCTACTACACAAGAGCATATTTACTCCGATTCATACAACCCTGTTTGCAGCAAAATCTAGGTAACAGCTTTTTGTACCATATACCCATTACCGGGACTGCCCACATATGGGTCGGACTCCGGCAAGGGGTAGGTGGTATTTTTCCATGTGTATCATGCATATGTGTGCATTCAACACATATGCAGTCAAAATGTACACACATGCTCGATAGATATGGAAATGCATTCACCACTGCCGCAAGACCGCCGCAGCCACACCATAGACCCTGCGGTCAACTCGTAATATGGCAGTCGGAAGACCGCCTGCGCTACAGTATTCTCGCAGTCCTTCGGCGGTCGGAACACGAAATTTGTAATCAGACCCTTAATCTCACTCTGTCTAAAAAAAAAATGTGAAGAGTTTGTGTGTTAAATGTATTTGAGTAATCCCCACTTGATGTATGCTATCTTGTAGATCTCCCACAACCCCTCATATAATTCACAGCTCTTCTTTGCTTCAGAGATAGGCACACACTATATAAAATACGAATGCATATATAAAAGCATATCCAAAAGATATAGTAACCTTTGCCATTTGAGCTACATAAAATGATATAGCATAGGGCTCAATGACTAGCTCTGAGAAACTCCGAGTTTAAGGCCTTAAAGGCTGAACCATATTGAGCTATGGCAGTTACTTGCAATTGCACAGTCTCAAAAATCAAAGTCTATTTTAGTGCCTTTCCCCTGGCAACAGGTATTCCCAGTCAGAAAATCCGGACCACAAGAGACCGTGCCAAAGTAAACAAAAAGATCCACTGTCTTTCAGCTATGTCACTATCTCTTCCTATAGAGCACCCCAAAGTGGCCAAATGTGACATGCTGAGCTGTACAAAACTCTTCATTAAAAAAAATAAAACAACAAATCAAAACATAAAAAATGCAATGCAGGTTCCACTGATGAGGGAAATTTTGTTTTTATTGAGTAGTTATAAATGGGGCTTACGGGTTTATGGTATTTATTTTGGTAACATTTCCGTCTGTATTTATCCATATTTATTTTGTGTTTTGAAAATAAATGGAACAGTAAAATTGTATATTTCCACGTGTATTTAACTCTTGAACGTGCGCTCATACATGGATGCCTGTCACGATTTAGCGAATTAAGCAACCATGTATAAAAAAAACAATACACTTACAGGGACACCTTAGCGTTATACTAAAGATTCATGTTAACATATGCCTGTGTTTAAGGAATTCTCATCCCGATTTGTAATTCTCCATGCTGTCTATCTGCTCAGCTGTTGCTTGGAATTCATGGAAGACAGCATGGAGAATCACTCACAACAAGTACCATTTTCAGTATTTTTCTGCTTATAAAAATAAATACAGACAGGAATCACATTGTTTTCTGTCTGTATTTATCTGTAAAAATCAGTAAAACCGGAAAACCGGTAGCCTTAGTTATAAATCATAACTTCCAGTATCACCCACCTAAAACCTTAGCTTGATCAAGCTCATATCCGCCCTTAGACATTGCTCAATAATTCAAATGGTTTCAAAAGGTCCATTGTAAGTAATTTTATTGCATGTAGTTAATTAAAACCATTACAATTTGTAAGAAAAATCATCGATTTGTCAAAAACAATGAATGAATAATAAAAAGTAGGAAATGTCCTTTTTACAAAATTCTGCATTCATCAACATTAAACAACAATAATCAATGTACAAATTATTTCTCAACTTTGTCCATCTTTTGTCCTATATCTAAAATCATGTGCTAAAATCATGGACAAAATTGCAATGTGACTATGCAATGTGACCCTCATTGTAGGTGGTCGTCAACTTTCATTGCAATGATTGTGTGCAAAAAGTGCAAATGCGCACGGATCCTTAATTGCGTAGCTAAAATCATGTGCATGGTACAGATGTGATCTAATTTCTTAGCAGCGGTTGTGAGCAAGAAGTACACATGTGCCTAAGTCCTCAACTGCATGGCTAAAATCATATGCAAGGTGCAAATGTAAGTATTACAAGACCTCAAGTTACTGTCCGATCTTGTGTACATTAATTTTAGAATATTATCAGTTATCTATTTCATGGTTCAAAATCATGTGCAAATAGCAGATGTGGTTATCTTCTATTTCATCGTTAAAAGCCGTGTGAAAATAGCCTATGTACTTGTCAATATGTTGCTAAAACGACACTCCTATGAGCACTATGGGTTTGATTTTGATAATAGTAAACTAACTTTCTGCAGAAATCTGGCTGCCTTACATGAGGTCTGTAGTGAATGACTATTTTGTAGTAGCGTTATGGCTGATCGACAAGATCTCACTTGGAAGGAACGGAATGCCTGAAGTAAGTAATGCCTCCTCAAATATTTCACTGCTGGACAAATACACACTAGGTGTATGAGGGATTCTTCCACCAGTCCATAAAGTCTGCAAAGCATGGTTGGCCACGATTGTTTCCATGTTGGGACCTGGTCTTTTGATGTAAAAGCTCTCAACCTAATCAACTGGATTGATGGAGTTATCTGCTGGACAAGATACGGCTGGGGCGATCGAGTCTCATATGTAGATAAAACCATCCAGCCATGTTTTTTCTTTGATAGAGCAGCTTTGTCCATTATCCAAGCCTTTTGTTTTGCAGCGTTGACCCAGGCATCGTGCATGTCAAGCATTGTTAATGCTTGTTCGAGTAAGGAATGACAGACTTTTGTTCCTTTGGATTGGTTCTTCATTTCTGTCCAACAATACCCCAACAAAGAATCCTCTTGTGCTGCTTTTAATTTCCAGGTCATTTTTATTATTGCAGCTTGTCTGATGATGTTGATTTGATAACCCAAATTCCACGCGAACTTGAGCTTGTGTCGTGAACTGTCAAATCCGGAAAATTTGTTTAAATAGGCCTGATTGCTGAAGATCTAGGAAATTGGCCTTTGAATAGTTCGGAGCCAAAAGTAAGAGTTGGAAGAAACTTGGCAACTATGACTTTTAGTAGATGGGAATTTGATGGACACTTTAATTTCAGTTTTAACATGTTTAATGTTGTTTGCTTGAGCTTTTCTGGAGTTTAGGTGTTCTTTAAGTGTGAACCTTGTCAACCACTACTCCAAGGTATTTATAGGAGTCCCATTGCTCTATTCTATTTCCTGCTGCGTACCACTGGTATTTCTCCCTGTTGGGCCCTGTGTTTGCTGAGAAACACATAACCTTAGTTTTGTTCAGGTTTAGAGACAAACCATGCTCCTTGGTATATTCAACCAGCTTTGTTATCGAGCGCTGAAGGTCTGCTGGCGTCTGACTGCATAGAATGATGTCATTTGCGTATTGCAGACTTCTTATTTTGCAGTGAGCGATTCTTGGGGGATCACTTTGATCTTCTGAAAGCCTCTTGTCTAAGTCTGCGGTGAAGATGTTAAAAAGACTTGGTGCCAGCACGCATCCCTGCTTTAGACCGATGTACGTGGAAATCCTTGCTGTGGTACGTTCTCCGTTACCCAGTTTTATCTGGACCCAAGTATATGTGTACAAATTGACGATGGCACATAGTAGTAGTGGCGGGACGCCCCAGTTTGCCATTTTAGCAGGTGTACAGTTTGGTGGATTTTCGCTTGGCTTTTTCAACAAGGAGATTCAAGACAAGAAGGTTACACATCGTATTTGTACCAGGGCTAAACGCCTGTCAGGGTGACTGTAATGATCTTACTTGAAGTGATCCATTCTTCTAAAGCTATCAGGAGATTTGATGCATATAGTTTCGCTTCCAAAGGTCCACTGATTTTTACAAGAGTTTTAAATAGCAGCACCATCATATGCTGGCATTCTTACTGCTTGAAAGTGTATTTTGTTTACTTTATGTATGTATATATGTCTATTTAAAAATTGTGAAACAGGCTGCTATGAAAATGATCATCATGAAAATGGTGCAGTGAAATGTATCACGAAGATGTGGGGTGAGACGTTGGCATGTTTGACACATATCGAGTAAAAAATATGGTAGAACAGAATAGTATCAAAAAATTCAAATTTATACCATTTTATATAATTTGATTAAAATAAAATAGAATTAGAAATAAAGTTTTAATTAGTAATGTTAATTAAATATATAGATACACTTTATATATATATAATGTAATAGCCGCACCAAAGTTACTCCTTCCGGAGATTATAGCCCGTTCAGGGGTGGTGCGATGCCGGTGGAGAAAACTGGTATTCAATATGCTGCAAGAATGGGGTTCCAGTCGCGCTCGCAGGTCTCTCCACAAAACCACCAATACTCCAAAGTTTAGTAACAAAGAGGGGTTATTACCTCATAAACCCGCCGTGACGCGTTTCACCCTCTGAAGGGCTTGTTCACACCTACTGAGGGTTTTGTGGAGAGACCTGAGAGCGCGACTGGAACCCCGTTCTTGCAGCATATAATTTAATATATGTATATATTACATATATTCTTAACATTTGAGAACAATTAAACAATTTTTTTTTAAAATTACATTTCAATGTAAAAATTAACAAACCATATATTTATATAACAAACCTATAACAATTAATATCATGAACTACACATATAAGCAATACATACATATCAATATTTAAACAAGTAAAACATAGTTATATTAACCATTTTCCATTTCCAAGCTTTATTTCAATCATTACAGCCCATAAAAGCAGAAGATAAAAAAGCATGTAATACATAATTTTTTTAAGCATCACAAAGTATAACCAATAGCAGTTAATTATACAACCTTGATAACAAGTTTAAAAGTTATTGGAGTTTAAAAAGCATTTAAAACAGTGAATTCATATTTAATAAGTTCAAAGCTGTGGAAGACGGAAAAGGTATATTTAGGCTGCACTAGTGGAATTAAAAAAATTGTGACGCCTAAGCCACATGGAGTTAAGGAAACGGGACACAGCAAAAACAATCGGGGGGTGCGTTCCAGTTCGCATAACTCTAAGAGCCTCCCGTATCTGCCTGAACCCCAAATTCCTGCATATTGGTAGGAGCCAGTACCTTCTAGTTGCAATATAACCTGGGCAGAAGAAAAAAAACGTGTGTAAGGGTCTCTTCCTGGCTCTCACAGGCAGGACAGCCAAGTGGGGAGGCTTTAGTCCATTTGTTTGTGAATGCATGAACTGGTAGGCTACCCCATCTAAACTGGACATAGTTTCCTTGCCATGAGTGGACAGACGTCATCAAGGAAAGTCTCAAATAAATATTGATCTTTAAAGTTAAAAAAATCAGAAGTTAAACAGCCATGTTTAGCATTCCCATGGAGTTCACCCAATCTAAAAAGCCTGTAAGATTGAACTAACTCGAGGCGTGAAATAGTCCGTGACGCTTCCTCCGGGTGGGCCCATAAATTTGGCCAGCCTACTCTAAAGCACAGGTCATTGCTATGTGCCAGCCAAGATATTTTTCCCACCCCTGGAAGTCCCAGGATCGCCTTGAGTTCCGACTGGTAAACTAGTAGTTCAGGTGTTGCCCATAGTCGGTGCCAAAAGGTCAAGGGTCGCCGTCAACGTGACACCCAGGTAGTCAAAGACTGCCACCCACTCTAACTGGGTGCTATTTAGGGTGGGGTTGGAATGAGAAGTTCTACTAGGATTAAATACCATGGGGCAGATTTATGAGCCCCTTGCGCCACTTTTGCGTCACTTTTAACATGGGAAAAGTGACGCAAAAGTGGCGCAAGGGGCTCATAAATCTGCCCCCATATACTTAGTTTTTGCTACGTTAATCTCTAGCCCCCTGTCTTTGCAATATATAAAAAAGGTGTCAAGAATGCTTTGGATGCCCATGGGTGATTTAGAAAGTAACAAGGTGTCGTCAGCAAACATCATTGCTGGTACCTTGTCATGGGCAAGCTTTGGGGCATCGATATTGGCGATTTGGTTCAGTTGATCCACCAGAGCATTTATATAAAGACAAAACAGTGTGGGGGCCAAAACACACCCCTGCCTTATACCCCTATTCACTGGGAAGCGTGAAGTCAATTCCCCGTGTTTCCCATATCTAACCTGTGCAAAGTTTCCAGTGTGTAATCGCTTGATCAGGGTGAGCAAATAAGGTGGAATGCCCAGTTCCTCCAAAACTACCCAAAGTTTGTGGCGAGGTACCAAATCGAACGCTGATCTAAGATCAACAAAGATCAGATAGAGGCTCCCACCCTCTATCGTCACCATCTTCCAATATAGTAATTGCAGCCTTAAGATTTGGTCAATGGTGGAGATATTTTTTCCGAAGCCTGCCTGGTATGCACTCAGCGTTTCACGCTCTTCTATCCAGATCTGGAGATGATCTAGAATGATCCTGGCGAACAGCTTTTGCGTTACATCAATCAGGCTTATTGGCCTATAATTTATGGGCAGAAGAGGGGATCCCTTTTAGTATACTGGAAAAATTTCAGCCCCTAGCCAGGTGTCCGGGATTTCCATACCGCTTAATATGGCATTAAATATTACACATAGATATGTGCCCCAGACATTGGATTCTTCCCAATATAAGTCCCCGGGGATCTTATCCAGTCCAGGGGCCTTTCCAAGAGGCAGGTTCCCAGTAGCACTCAACCCTTCAGTCAGAGAGAACCAAGACACATCTTCAAGGGGGATCTCTACGCCAATTAGCTGGGAGCCCTCTGAGGGGTCCATAACATCCTGGGTGGAATACAATGATTGGAAATGAAGTTTCCATGCTTCCGCAGATATGTTTGGCTCAATGGGCGAACTCCCAGAGGAACTCGCAGTTCTAACCAGGTACCAAAACTCCCTCATATCTCTATTGGTAAGTGCCTGTTTAATCGCATCCCATCTTTCGGACTCCCACTCATCTTTGGCAGACTTTATACTATTCCGATAAAGAACCCTCCTAGTTTTTATCAAGGATCTAGCTTTGGTTTTTATGGCATCAATAAGGGCACTCTTTGCCATGGGGCAAGCGTTGTTATACCACGTAGATTTCGGGGACTTTTTGCCCTTAGTATGCATCAGGGGATTAAAAATATTAGTTAGACTGGTGGTCAAGTCCGAGTGTACGGCCATGATTTGGGTGATGGTGTCAGGAGCGCTAAGAGTTTGCGCTGCTGTTCCCATCACCAACAAAGGGGGGATGATTAAGGAATAGAGTGCAGCTACCTTGTCTGGTGACTTCCTCAGATTATCCCATCTGATTCTCCTTCTATTATTGTCTAGGGACAGGCTGGAATCAGAAAAGGGGCCTGCAATGGGGAGATCATGAAGTTCCGGGAACGGGAGTTCAAGCACCAAGGCATTGTGGTCGCTGTCGTATCTTGGCAAGACTGCGAAATCAATCACCCAATGCCAGATGCTTGCCTCCACTAGAATGTAATCAAGTAGAGATGATTGTCCCGGTCTATTAAAGGTATAATTTCCTGGTTGGTCTGACTTAGTGCGCCCATTACAAGCCTTCAATGCATGAGTTAATGTTACTGCATTTATCTGTAAGACCAGAGGTGTCAATGCTCTGACTGGAGGAATAAGTGGAGGAGGGATTAGCCAAAGAAAATCCTCTGCGGTAAGCAGAGAGTCAGTAGGAACAGTTAGTGGTTCAAATTGGCAATTGAAATCACTGCCTATTACCATCCTGATGTTTGGGGGAACCAGGTCAATAAGTGTAGAAAGCATGCCTATGGTCTTGGATTCCTGGGCCATGGTGGCCGGGCGGGAATAGATATTAATAAAGGCAATCTTAATTAAGGCGCTAAAGGTAAGGAGAGTACACAGGATATCTCAGAGGAAGTGGCCAGCAGTTCAACAATACAATCCAGGTGAGTAGCGACCCACGTGCCTAGCCCTCCCGATGGTCTACCTCTGCCTCCCATAGTAGCTAACACATCAAATGTTGCAAAGCCCCTCATGGCGATATCATCTCTGGCCTAGGTCTCCTGAAACATGCACACATCATAATTTTGTACAAATTGTATCCAGTCAGGGTTATGAAGTTTGTTTTTGATTCTGGCAATATTCCATGACAGCACCCTTAGCTGGAGGCCAAAACTTGCAGTGGCGTCTTGCGCGGTGGAACCTGCAGTGTTTGATACTAACGTGGGCTCTTGCCCGATCAGAGTGTTGGAAGTTCCCACTTGTGGTAAAAAACTATTCATGGCCCTGGGTGCAGTTTTGAGGCCAATAGTATAGGGGATTCGATTGTTTAATGAAGTTGAAAGTACATCAACGGGACCTTGTGCTCCCAGTTGAGGTTCGTGCTGGGAGGCCTTTGTTGTATCATGGGTCGCACCAGAAATATCTGTGGACAGTAGCCCACTAGTATTCGGATTGACCTCTCTATGGGGCTCCCCTAGTCCCAGTTTAGAAGAGTTATCAAGAGAGATCGGAAGTCAATCCACTTCTTCAAGGGCCCCATACCTGTTAGCTACTGCAACATTATACTGGGTTCGAGAGGATTGGCCAGATGTAAAGTGGGGGTGGAGCCAGTGGGTTGGAACTCTTGTACCTGGGGTCCATGATGGTGGATATTTGCAGGCATAAAAATAGTCCAGTGTGTGTAATTGAATCGCTGTGGGTGGCGCATGGAAACTGGGAATCTGGTGAGCCAAATATTGGACTGTCCGGGGATTACTAAAGTTGATGACTATGCAATTGCCATTGGTTGTCTTAGAGTTCTTACCAACCTAACTCACTCTTCGGACCAGTAATATCTCACCCGCCCTATCATAGGGGAATTGGCCATGTTTGGTGAGCCAAAAAAGGCACTTGTTTCTTAGTTCCAACTGTGTCTCTTCCCGTTCTGATTTTAATTTGGGTACACCAGTCAAAACTATAACATAAGGGTGTGAGGCTGGTGGTAGATTAATTATTGGTAAGGCTGGAGAGTCCAGGCCAGGGCCCTCACTAGGTGCTAGTATGGGCGCTGCCCTGTTTGCCGACTGGACAGTGTGTACAGGTACATCTCTGGATAGGCCTCCATGATTCAAGTCAGGGTGGGAGCTTGCAATATAGTTGTTGGTGTTAATGTTGGTGTTGCGAGCCCCGGTTTTATCAGCATTCATAGAAGGTGGACGTAGTGGGCTAGAAAGGAATACACCTCTAGGTAATGAAGTTTGCTCTGTGCTATCCGTCTGTGTGCTCTGTGCTATCCGTCTGTGTATTAACAATAACTTAAGAATTAAAATTAGTAAACATACATTAGCAAAAACATATATCACACTCCACTAATAAAAAAATAAAATTAATATAAAAGTAAAACATAAATAAAAAATTACAATTCTTTTTATAAAAATTATAAACATTAAATAAATAATACAAATAATTGAAATATACAACACTAGCAAAAGTGTTGAACTTCAAAGAAGTTAGATTTCGTAATCTAACTCTATTTTAAGCAAAAGTAAGAAAAGTGTTAAACTTTAGGGGGGTCTAGATTTACAACACCCACTTCAATCTAAGCAACATTCGGAATGTATTGGACTGCTAAGGGGTTATATTTACTATTCCCACTCAAACGAAAGCAAAATCATTGAAAATGTTGGACTTTGTAGGGGAGTTAGATTTACTATTCTCAATCCAAAATAAACAACAGAAGGGACAGTGTTGGATTTTGGAGGGGTTAGACTTACTATTCCCATTCCTATCTAAGGGACAGTAGAAAAAGTGTTGGACTTTGGAGGGGCTAGATTTACTATTCCTACTCCAGTCTAAGCAACAGTAGGGAAACTGCTAGACTTGGAAAGGGATAGATATATACTATTCCAAACCATAATATATATATTTTTTAAATGTAATACCCAATTACATAAAAATATTAAAACATATTCAATATACAAAATAGATGCATTATAAATAAATGCAATGTAATTAAAAAACGATACAAAAATAACGTAACAAATGTACAACAACAGAAATCATTTTAAAATAAATACACGTTCCTCCATACTACCCAAAAACACTAGCCCAATAAAATTAAACCAGAAAATAAATACAAAATACTTTAAAAACATTTATCATTAACGAATAAGAAAATAATTAAAATAAACAAATAAATGACATAACACATAATTCACATAATTAATCACCAGGTAAGGGGTCTATTACGATGGCCATCGCATCGTGAAATGGGACAGCCCGCTATGTGTGCGGCGGTTCCGCATACACAATTAGGATGCGCCCGCCACACTGGCGGGCGCATCCCGCATTTTTTACATTGCGGCGGGCGGTGCTGTCAGCAGCACCCGCCGCAATACAAAAAAGGCATTTGTTCATTTACAAGCACAACAAATGCAGGGGGTACCATAAGTACCTCCCCATGTGCCCCCACATCCCCCCAACATCCTGGGGGCAGCAACAGTCCCCCAACTGCAAAAAAACGCATGCCTTTCCATGGAGGGAACGCCGCCACGGAAAGGCTGCTACCCAAATGCATTGTAATATGGATAGCGGTGTCTAGCAGACACCGCCACCATATTCAATCCTTTTCTGCCCAGTCAACTCGTCGACCGGGCGGAAAAGCGGCGGACGGTCTTCCCGTCCGCCGCGGTACCACCGCCATCATAATGTGGCAGGGGGAAATGGGAGGCGGGTGGCAGATAATGTCGGGCAGATCGCCACCGCCATGTGGGCGGTGGCGATCCGCCCGACATTATAATAGACCCCTTAGTATTTCATTTACATAAAAAATGAATGTGAAAAAATGTATAATTAAAATAAGTCCACATCTTATCTCCTACATAACCAACATCTCCATCTAAATTATAAATTACCAATAAAATGTAAAAGAGAATATTTAGACATTTTTAAATTAGAGGCAATACTAAAAGATGCAACAATTATTATAATAACACTTATAATTAATAGACATTAAATAAATTTAAAAAATGATTTCTAATATAACTATATTAAAGTAAACAATAATATATACAGTGATATTTTTAACAAAAGATATTATGTATATAAAAAAAGTCTTACCTTCTATACTCCTTGATATTTTTGACACAGTACTGCAAATCAATATTTCTGAGATTATATTCTTGTCATTCACCTTTTAAACATGACTTACATCTGCATAACCACACAGGGAGTCTGTAATATTGTTTCAATGCTTAAAGGCCAACAAAACAGTCTAACACCCTTTTTTGTAAAAATCTTTTAACACCCACAACTATTCTATGTAATTGTATGGACGGCAAACATACTGATGACTCCTACATTGAGATCTTCCTAACCTTGGTATCAGAAAGGCCAGATTTTGTTAAACACACAGAGGCGAGTATTATGCTGTCTGTTCTTGCTTTTTATTAACAGCAGCCGAGCAAGAGAAAATACTACATTTCCCAGAAAAACTAGTAAAAGGACTACAAGCATTGACATCACAATAGAACAGGCAATAGGACATTGAGCAACCCAATAATTATCTTGACTGAGAGCAACAAATCCATTTTTCATGTAGCGAGTTAATCAATATGAGGCATGGAAAGAAACAACAATACTGAATAGAAAGAAATCAACATAGTGTAAATGTCTCCAAGGCAGTCCAAAAGGAAGTGAGTAACTCTGTTCCCAACAGGAAGGTGAGGTTCAGCAGATTGCATCAAAGAAGCGAACCCAGTGGTTTAGGCTGAGGTAGCAGAAGTAGAAGGTGGTACAGGAACTGTAGTAAAAAACGGACCAGGGACTGTTAATGAAACAGTGGTGGGATACTACTCACCTCTGTGTCTTTAATAAAATCTAGCCTATCTGACACCAAGGTTAGGAAAATCTAAATTTTATTACAAGAACAGCGGCTCATGTTACGCTTGCTCGAAGCATTGCAATAACAGAATCAGAAACATGGGAAATTGGTTTACAATAGAAAGTTCTGAAAGCATTAACATTCGATAAATCTGCAGATTTGAGAATCTAATGCAAACTAGTACCTGCCCAAAAGGCCCCAGAGGCCATAACCCCTCTGGCAGAGTTGGTCCCAAAGTAATCAATATTGATACCAGCCAAAGACATGATCCATTTTACCCAGCCGGCTAAAGTGCGGGAAGGGACGGGTTTCCGGGGTTTCTGGAAAGAAATAAGCAGTAGGGTAGAAGAGGGAGATCTCGCATCTGCTGTTCATGAAACATAAGTTTTTAGACAATTTCCTACACATAAATTTGGTTGAGAAGGAAAAAAGGGATACTAAATTGTTGATAAATTGGTTTTGGTACGTCTTTAAACTTGAAAGGAAACACCAAGGGGCTGTGCTTTAAATTGGTTGGTACTGTCCGGTACTGAGTACTGGAACTTTTTTTTATTTTGAGAGGGAGAGTACCTGCACTTCTCAAGAAAAACATAATACTTTTAATTGGAGAGTACCAGCACTTCTCAGGATCAAGCAGGTACTCTGGTACAGAGTACGTGCACTTCTATTTTTACATTTCAAGCACTGCCAAGGAGTGAATAGTGGAAGGATGATTCATCTAATGCTTTAACATCAGAAACACATTTCAAGGAAATTAAACATAAAAGCATTGTCAACTTTGCTGACACATTAACTTGCCATGAAGTAAACATTTTAACACCAAATGAACACCCCACATTGTATTATATTTAGGAACTGGAGGGTTAACAAATCTTACGCCCTTTAATAGACGACAGACCAAGGGGTGTTCTCCAATGGGTCATCCATCCACCGTGAGAAGCTCAGCTGAAATGGACGATCTAAAAATATAAATTGTATGAAAGGCCTTTCCTTGAGAAGCGAGCAAGGCTAAGAAATTAACTACCAGAGTCACATCTGCTGAAATGGCATCTGAATCCCTGACCATACACAAAAATACTGGCTGGACAAGGGGTAGGTCCAATTCTAGACACGCTCACTGTCAGTCAACTTTTGGTACGCCAGTGAGCATCCATTCTGTCAATATATAATTGGGGCCTCCCCCTGTGTTTTGGTCATTCCCCCCCCCCAAGGTATAATACATACTAGTGTGATCTATTTAGGGTATAGTATTGTTTACATGCACTTGTTTCCAACCCGCACACGAGTAGATTAGGACCTCGGTCCTGGTGAAATGCCACGATCTTTATCACAGTAATAGGGCATGAAACATGCTGACCTTCTTTTAAAATATCACCTTGTGCTAGATTGGACCATTATATCCATCTTTAGCCGGATGTTTTTAATCATAACAAAGGAACCCAGTTATTAAATAGTTATATGGGTTCTTTTAGTTATTTTTACTTCACACTCCTTTCTACTCACTTTTTCACACACACCAACTCACCTCACTCTTCACGTCGGCAAAAACAAAAGAGCTCTTGTACATCCCCTTTTCCACTGCGGCTTGTGCTGCAGTCCTTTTCCGGGCTGCAGCACAAATCGCAATGGAAAAGGGGATGTTTCCGAACGCCTACATGGCGGTTGCATCTTAATTTGGCGGGTGGAACCGCCAACTACATGTCAGTTGGTTACCAACATAGTGTGATATGACCACCATAGTAATGAGGCCCATAGTTTCCAAGTTCTTTGATAAAAGAATCTCCAAATAAAAGGCTTTTAGCAAGAGGTCCTTCTTCCTTAGTGGCGAGACTACTAAGCTTAGGATCTTTTCTCAGTAACAACATTTTCTGCCACTCCTTCGAAATGTGAGCGTTGGCATTGCCAAAATGCATAGAGCCCGTTGGGCTCAATTAGGGATGGTATCTGGATTGACTTGCGTGCCCTCAATTTTTGCCTCTTCGACCAAATCCAAATTCCTGATCAGGGGACCACCAAGTCTAAAATCCTGTCTTGAGAGTTGGACCAGGCCCTGTCAACTACTTTCTTCAGATCTTTCCCATATTTAGTAAAAAAAACATTGACGTGTTTGGATCAATGACAGGAGTAACTGTAATGGTATTGGTAAGGGAAAGTTGGGGACATTCTTACTTCAACATATTTTTAGAAGATTTATCAAGAGCACGGCGAAGGTAAAAATAAACATATTTAGCCACAAGCTCTGAAGGGAACCACTCAGTCGAATTGGGATGATGAATGAGGGAGGGATCAAACATGGGTTCCCCAAGATGGTCAACTATTTCATTAGACACTGGCTGAGAGACACCACCATCTCTAAGACAAATATCAGAAGACCTGTCAAAATTGTGTGTGTTATCCAAGACATCATCATCATCATCAGTGTCTTTTAAATCGGTAACTAAAGAGGGGAAGAAGGGAGCACCGAAAATGAAACCTCTTGGGTGGGAGGAACAGTAGTTAATGTAATGTAATGTTATGTTATGTTACAGGTTTTGTATAGCGCACAGCGGCCCCAGCAAAGGGGCATCCCAGTGCTAACAGATGGAGGTTGGGAGGCTACTAACAGAAGGCAAGGTCTAAGGCGAAGGGAAAAGTTGTGTTTTAATGGCCTTACGGAATGCCTGAAAGTTGTCAATGCTACGGATGTGCGCAGGAAGAGAATTTCACAGTTTTGCAGCCAGGGTGCGGAAGGAGCGTCCTCCTGCACGCACCCTCCTCACCCGAGGGACAACCGCCAAATGCTGGCCCATAGATCGTAGTAGGCGAATAGGTGTATAGGGTGAAAGCGGGTTCACCAGGATGTCTGGGGAGGAGAAGTTCATGATTTAGAAGGCAATGCAGAGGGACTTGAACTCGATGCGCCTCGCCACTGGCAGCCAATGTAGTCGGCGGATGGCGTTGGTCGTACGGCAAGTTCTAGGGAGGCAAAGAAGAGTTCTAGCAGCAGCATTTTGAACCCTCTGCAGATTAAGGGTTTCAGCCTTATTAACCACCAGGTAAAGTGAACTGGCATAGTCCAGCCTAGACATGATGGAAGCCTGGATGATGACTTGACGGACTGTGGAATCAAAATAACCCAACAGCTGTTTGAGCCCTCGCCTTTAAAAGGCCCTTCAGGGTTTGCAACACGTTTCTTACCATTTTTTGAGGGAACTTCAGTAGAGGAAACCCTTTTTGAAATGGAAGCCTCTAAATGTTTTGATACATCCAGCATAGAGGCAGCTACAGCCTGCTGAACAGATTCCTTACTAAAGGATTTTAAATTATCCTCAAAACTTGAGTTTCTTCCTACTCAGACATTATGACTCAAAAATAGGATAGTAAAACATGTTTGTGTTGCTAAATATGTGTCAAAACCCCAGGAAAAAAAACGAATGCTAATAACCCGTGAATATTGCCTCAAAGTAGTAGGAAAGGGTTAATGAAGGCAGGGATTAAAGGTAAAAGAACCATTAAGGGGCGCTGCTCTGAGGAGACGGGGCGTGTAGATGGAGAGGAGTTGCCCGGCAGGAAAGGACTGCAGACCAGGAAGAACAAGGGAGGGAAAAGGATGTTACCACAAAGCGGTTTAATTGGAAATTCCCCAAGAGACGTCAAAGAGCTGCGGGAGGCAACGGTAAAGAGGCGACCTGAGGAGCACAGAGGCCAGAACGACTCTGACAGCAAAGCGTTCTAGGCAGAACAGAGCATTACGGGAGAGGGCACGCAGAGTCAACCTAGAAAATAACCCAGTGAGTATCAACAACATGGTAAAATGAGTGTATATAGTAAGAATAACCACATATGAAATGGAAAGTAAATATAAGACTTATCTTGACTGTGAGCAGCAAGAAAAGGGGATTCGTTGCTCTCAGTCAAAGTAATTATTGGTTTACTCGACTTCTATTGGCTGTTCTATTGTAATGTCACTGTTTATAGTCCTTGTACCAGTTTTTCGGGGAAATTTGTTTTTTTCTCTTGCTTGACAGCTTTTAATAAAATGAAAGAAAAGACAGAATAATATAAACCTCTGGTCTTGTAATAAAATTTAGATCATGTGTTCTTAAAAACTCAGAAGCAAACTGTTTTATGAAGACCACACAGGGTTTGAAAAGAGATTGCTTGCTCGTTTGGTAACATACGATGGCCTGCAATTGAATATTCTTTGTTTAAAGATACAGGGTGTACAGATATATATTTTTTTGTGACCAAATGCCAGTAGAAGTCCACATGTGCTTTTTCTTTGCCTTTCAAATCAAGGGATCTCTTTGGCATCTCTATGAACTTTTCACATTCCTTCCCTCAGGGTTTTCTCGACAATCATCAATATTCTTACTTTTTCACATACCATTTCATATATCACATTGTTTTGTTCTTTTATAGAAACCCAATTGTTCTTTTTGGTATGATATTCAAAACCCTATGTTTTCACATATATTACAGGCTTACGTTTGGTTACTGAGCTATCCCATTGCTCCAAATGTCCTTTTAAATCGAATTGACATGTGCTGCAAAGCTTATGTATCTTTCATGTTGCGTTCACTTTACACCTCGTTGGATGCTAACATCGATATTGCTTCTTTATTTAAACCAAATGCAGTGTACGGTGCACGCGCAGGGCCTAGAGAGCAGACTGGCTTGTCGTTCATACAGCTATTACAGGTGCGCTTGGATTTTTTGTGTGGTTTTGATTCACCCTAGCAGACAGAGAACATAAAATCCAGTCTGTATTACATGCACTGTTAATAAAGATATGGCAACGGGGGAAGGTGTGCTACATATGTATTCCTTCTCATAGAAGGAAAGAAGAAAAGTAACAGTGAGCTTCTGCTTATATTTTAAACAACAAGCATTGTTCGAATGGGATCTACTTGTATGACCCCAGTTATTTGGCAGTAACACAACGTCATTTGTGCTCTTCTGCACTCGCTTTTCTGCTGCATATATCTCCAATTCTAACGCAGGTTATTCAATAAAACTCTGAAACACTAGAACTCCCAGCACCTTAAGCTGCACCTTAAACGTATTGAATGCTGTGTTACTCTCCATGCTCTCTGATGCTAAGATACTCTGATCCTTGCTTTAGTAATGGTGGACTGGGATGAAGCCCGAGTAATTACCAGTGGCTGAGGTTAATTAATGCATTCCATCTATCACTTTTTTAATACTCTAGTGCTTTGCCCTAAGTGGGATGAGTAAATGCTGTGTCACTGGAACCAAGCTATACCTAGTTGATGGGACCTAACTAGGGCGAAACGTGTCCTAGGTTGCTTGTGTTCTGTTTGAAGGAAGAGCAGGCCTGGCAGTTCGGGCGGGACTGTTCCCACTGGAGCAGGGTCAAGACTGATTTGTATATGGCTGGGTCCAAACTGAGGTGGCGTGGTATGCAAAGTAACAATGGACTGGGATGCGGCTCTTGATAATTACCAGTGGTTGAGATTAATTCAAGCATTCCTCACATCACTTTTTTGTATACTTTAGTAAGTCTGAATTAATCTGGTTTTCTCTCTCTTTTTAGATGTTTCATAATAGACCAATGGTTCATCTTTAGAGAGCTTCCCCTTCTCTTTAGTCAAATTACACTCAGCTTGTTCATCTGAATCACTCGGTAATATTTGCTACTGCTCCACGGTAGGAGAGTAGATCATATTCCTGGACTCAGGGGCCGATTATGATGGTGGTCGGAAAAGCTTTCCGACCGCCGTGGTAGCAGTAAATAACCGTCCGCATGTACCGCGGCATAACTGGCAGTCAGATTAGGATGCACTGCCAGATAAATCTACCGTGGCGGTCAGATTCCATGAAACTCCGCTGGGAACGTCCGGAAAAGCTGAAAATCCGTCCGCGGTGGTCAGATATGCTGCAGAAAAATAAAAAACTGCCATGCAACCAGCGTAATGACCGCAAGTGAAATTACGATACAATGGTGGTGCCAGCGGAACAATCAGTTGTTTCCGACTGCTGCGATCTCAACAAATGATGAATGGGATAGCCGGCGGAAGGACTATTGCATTTCCACCACTGTGGTCACGCGGAAAGAGTAATGGCGGTCGAATGTAACCACACAACAAGGCTAGCAAGTGTGGCTGCATATCTGACTCAGCCTAAAAAAACATCTAACACACCCCAATGAAACATCCCCATGGCAAGTAAAAAATACAAATCCCAGGTCAACCCAGACAACAAACCTGACATTAATAATCCATTTGGACTCACCCACATAGCTGAGTATAAAACCAGCCCCTTCCCTGCCCAGAATCCTTTGCACAACTGCAGAACTGAAGGGCCCAACCCCACAGCACAAAGGAGAGGCAAATCAACACACATCACACAACTACACACACACCACACACCACACACAGCACCACCACCACCTTCACACCTGCACTTCCACCCATTTGCACATCACACACCATGTCACAGAAGAAGAAGCCCAAATTCACTGACAATGAGTTGTCAGTGATGGTAGATAAGATAATCAGAGTAGAACCACATTTGTTTGGAAGCATGGTCCAACAGACACCAATAGCCAGAACAAATCAAATGTGGGCAAGGATAGTCAACAAAGTCAATGCAGTAGGGACCATCCCGCGTACCCTGAAGGACATCAGGAGGAGGTGGCATGACCTCAAGACCAGGGTGAAAGAGCGTGCCAACAAGAACCATGAGCTGGCTCAGAGGACTGGTAGTAGCCCTCCCATTCCACCACTAACATTCAACGGATGGGAGGAGAAGGTGCTTGCGATACTGCATCCGGAGAGTCTCACAGGAATCGAGGAGGGAGTGGAGGCTGGTATGTACCAACAAATGTCTCCCATTACACTGCTATGTACTGTCTTGCACAACTGTAAAGCTACACCTCCTAAACACAAATGCACTTACGTACAACACACTCTTCCCAACACATGTCTCACAGATCTAACATTTCTATCCTCTGAATCACCCCAAAGGTAGCTAGCAATATTTCCATGGGGGCATGTGTACAGGTAGCCAGCACTACAACTCCCACCAGGCCCCCTTGTCCCACAGCTGAGCAGGATGGAACACTTACCCCCCAACTATGTGGCAGCCATTTTATTGTACTAATCAAACTTACAGGTAGGTAGCCATCTTAACAGGGAGGGGGTTTGTGGGCGGGAAGCCAGCACTACAACTCCCACCAGGCACCCTTGTCCCACAGCTGAGCAGGATGGAGCACTTCCCACACCCAGAACCATGTGACAGCCATTACATTGCTCACATACACCTAACAGGTAGGTAGCCTTCTGAACAGGGAGGGGTGTTTGTGGGTGGGAAGCCTGCACTACAACTTCCCACAGGCCCCCTCGTCCCCCAGCTGAACAAGACCGAACACTCCCCACACCCAGAACCATGTGGTACCCATTGCATTGCACTCCTCAAACTTATAGGTGGGTAGCCTTCTCAACAGGGAGTGGTGTTTGTGTACAGGCAACCAACAGTACAACTCCCACCAGGCCCCCTGGTCCCACAGCTGAGCAGGATGGGGCACTCCCCCCCCAACCATGTGGCAGCCATTTAATTGCACTAATCAAACTTACAGGTAGGTAGCCATCTTAACAGGGAGGGGGTTTGTGGATGGGAAGCCAGCACTGCAACTCCCACCAGGCACCCTTGTCCCACAACTGAGCAAGATGGAACACTCCCCACACCCAGGACCATGTGGCAGCCATTGCATTGTTCACCTTCACCTAACAGGTAGGGAGCCTTCTGAACAGGGAGGGGTGTTTGTGGGTGGGAAGCCAGCACTACAACTCCCCACATGCCCACTTGTCCCACAGCTGAGCAGGATGGAGCACTCCCCCCACCCAGAACCATGTGGCAGCCATTGCATTGCTCACCTTCACCTAACAGGTAGGTAGCCTTCTGACCAGGGAGGGGTGTTTGTGGGTGGGAAGCTTGCACTACAATCCCCACAGACCCCCTTGTCCCACAGCCGAGCAGGATGGAGCACTCCCCCATCCACAACCATGTGACAGCCATTTCCCTCCACTGTGTCACCGAACAGATAGGTAGTCAGTGCATTCACCCTGCCATCATCCTCAAAAAGAATGGAGTCAGATGACCACACCAGCACTCACATGTCAGCCAACTTGGCATAGATCCAAAAGCCACATCCAGTGTGCAGGCAGCTAAGCGCACGTAACTGTCACAGAAATTAAACTTTGGCTCACCAAGTGACATGTGAAAGTAATTCATGGCACAATCATGCACAGCACAGAATGCAAAGTGTAAGTGCCATGGTGTCAGAGCATGAAGGCCCAGATGAACACAAAACATGCATGGTCAATCTGACAAAGTAAAGTACATTCTATGAAAAAAGTATGTATAGCATTCCAATGGCTAGTTCTTGCTTAGCTGAAATTGATTCCATGAAGAACAAACAAAAAAGACGCATTAAATAAAGTTGATGTGTCACAAGTTGTTAGATGATGACATGCCCTTGTAATCACACAATCTGTAGGTGGCACATGGTTTCAATTTACATGTCACACCATGGACAATTAATGTAAGTACCTCAACATCATGCCATGATGCTCAGTATCTTGCTGCCATACCAAGTGATTGCAATGTAAAGTGTTTGGTGTGTCAAATGTAACATCCAAAATTCTAACACCAAGCTTGTGTAGTGCACTCCAATGACCATTTAACCTCTGTTTAACAGGAGATCCACAAGCAACTGCAGCAGAAAACCCCACCAACCTGCAGAGCATGTCTCCCCCCGCCCCCGGAACATGAACTCTCGGATGCAGACTCCCTATGTTTCTTGGATGAGGAGCAACAACCTGGCCCCTCCGCAATGCCAGGTTGCACCATGTATCAGGCCCTCATTGTCCCCACCACCACCACCACAGCAACAACAACGGAGCTGACCCCTGCTACAGCGACCTGTGTGACTTCCACCACCACCATCACCACTGTTGCCTGCAACACTCTCCCTGCCTCAGTGGTTTCCAACACCACAACACAATCAGAGGATACCAGGGGGAGTGTGCAGGTGCGTCCAGTGCCAACGCTACAGGTCCATGTCAGCAGGGCAGGTGGGAGGGCAACTGTGGGACAAATACAGGAGGACACTGAGACCGAAGCCCTGGCCACCATCGCTAGAGTCCTAGGGGCATATGAACAGAACCAGGGACAGATGGGCCAGGTTGTGGAAGAAGTGCGTAAGCTCCGCCTGCTGCTGAGGTCCATGGACACACGTTTTGGACAACTTGTGGACCTCATGGGCCAGCTTGTGGGTGTTCTGAGGGACAGACATGCAGCCCAAATGACAGCTCAACCCCCCTCCAGTGGCCCGCATGCTGATACTCTCACCACCTCAGCTGCGGCCACAGAGAGGGGTGAGCTGCAACAAAGTGACTCCTCAGACGCCTGAGCCTGCAGCAGAGGGCCCCCCTGCCAAATGCCCGAGGGGCCGTCAGAGAAACACCAGGGGGGGATCATGTTGCCATGCACTATCCAAACGCAAGTCGCTGAGCCATCCATGATGGCACCTGTGTTCCCCTTTACTTTGTTAACTATCCTTACCCACATTGCAATGTTGATGGCAGAAGTCTGTTGGACTGTGTGACTACATCAATGTGGTGACTGCTCTATTTGTCTCATGTACCATCACTGACAACTCATAAATTCACTTGGCACAATTTTGTAAATAATCACTTCTCTGTCACAAATACTTATTGTAAATAAACACTCTTTACACACCTATGCCTTTTTGTCAGCTCCATGTTTATCACAGTATGTACAATGTCAACTCAGATTCCAATGTACCACAAGCTCTGATTGTGACGAGGCATTGAGAGGGTGAAGGAACCTAGAAAGACACAACAGAATGCCATTTACTTGCTAGGTGATGCCATTACAACTAAAACACACCACTAGTTATCAACATACAAAAACCAGCACACATAGCAATGAGCAACAACATCAACAAATATATGAGGTACCTGGATAAAAAAACACTGTGCCACACACATCAGCCATTAGCCCAGAGTCAACAACAGCCAGCAGTCAAAAAGATCCTCTATGCCTTGGCACTACAATCTAAGCCAACAGACAATGTCACTGTTGTACAATGTCACTTACACTCAAGGGAAGTAGTCGTCGATGAGCTGTTGACGCAGGTCAACACCATCCTCTTCTCCACTATCGTTGTCACTGGGCATGTGTGGGTTTGCAGGGGGGGCATCTGCTGCTCATCATCGTCCAGGAGCAGGGGGCTCTCCTTGCGTAAGGCCAGGTTGTGGAGCATGCAGCATGCAACTACGATCTGACACACCTTTTGGGGAAAGTAGAGTAGTGCCCCTCCGCTCTTGTCCAGACACCGGAATCTAGACTTCAGAAGACCAAAGGTACACTCCCCCACACGACGTGTTCTCCCATGTGCATCATTGAAGCGGCCTTCACCTGGGGTCCTTGGATTCCTCAGTGGGCTCAGCAACCAAGGCCGGTTGGGATTCACAGAGTCACCTAGGTGTGAGATACACAGATTAATTTTGTAACATAAACAGTAGCTGAGAACAGCATGTCACAAATAATACAGCACACTACTTGACTCTGCGTACCCACCAACAAGCCAGGCATGCTCCGGATGCAGATTTGCCATCAGTTGTAGGACGATGCTGTTACGCAGTATGTAGGAGTCATGTGCTGATCCAGGAAATCTGGCACAGATATGTGAGATAATCATATCCGCTTGGCATACCACTTGCACATTAATGGAATGGAAATGCTTCCTGTCCCTGTATATGTGCTCATGTGCCTGTGGTGGAACCAGGCCAATGTGTGTGCAGTCAATGGAGCCAACAACAGTCATTGTATATCATCATTGCGGACAGGACTTCACGTAGCACCATGCTGAACATCGCTTGAGACATCCTACCGGCAATGGCCACCGTGTACTGGAACGAACCAGTTTCAAAGAAATGCAGGGCTGCCATCACCTTAACTGTTGGTGTCAAAGCAGTCGCATAGGTTCTGCGAGGCCTCAGATGGGGCTCCAACAGACCAAATAGGTCTTGAAGGGTAAGACGATCCAAACGGAATTTTCTTATTTCTTATGATGTCCTCATCCTCCACGTTCGCCATCACTGGGAACGGACGATGCACATTTGGTCGTCTCCTACATAATATGAAAGAGGACACAGCGCCAACAATGACTGGACTGTAACAACAGCTTAATGCACAAGTCACATGCAGAGACACCTTGATCTCATGTAGTCATGCATGTGGTCAGTATGTACATACTGACTACCTCCAAAACATATTCTGACTATGTGAGTGGTAAATGGTACACTCCTGCATCTTGTGTCACCAGCCCTGGGAGTAGTTGACACAGCACATGTTGGAAACAGCAACACTGCTGACTTCTACGTAGCTGCTGTAACTGCCTCACCTTCTTGCTAAAGTTGCACTGAGCACAACTTTTCTACCCAATGAGCACAGTGTGTGTAAGCTGATCAACTACCAAAATCAATACAGCATTGTGCACAGTGAAATATGCACATTATGTGGTCAGTCCTTCATTACTGTGGGTTTATTAGCCATCTCACACATTGAGATGTTCACAAATATGAGACTCCATTACACACCAAATCTGTGTACATGCACACAAATATCATAGGCCACATGTGAGTAAGTACATGCCAATGCATGTAATCATGTGCACTGACATGGCATGTGTAGGCATCAGTGAGTTGAATGTCACACTAGCATTACATTTTGCAAACAGGTGTTGTAATACATTGAGAATGTATAGTGTTCAATGATTAAAATTGGCTATTGCCATTGCTAGAGCATATTGTGTCCATAGGTGCGTATATGTGCTCCGCCACCGCGATCACGGTTATTGGATACAATTGAAAGATGCAGGATTGTGGTAGTGACCGCCTGGCACCCGCGGTGTCACACCGCCAATGCCAATGGCATTGCAGCCAATGGGAACCGCGATCGCGGTAGTGCTATACAATTTTGAAACCCGCGGTAGGCGTGCCCCGCTACCGCGGGCATTGGCCACACTTGAAAGATGCAGGATTGCGATAGTGACCACCTGGATCCTGCGGTGTCACACCGCCAATGCCAATGGCATTGCAGCCAATGGGAACAGCGATCGCGGTAGTGCTATACAATTTTGAAACCCGCGGTAGGCGTGCTCTGCTACTGTGGGCCCGGGCATTGGCCACACTTGAAAGATACAGGATTGCGGTAGCGACCGCCTGGGCCCTGCGGTGTCACACCGCCAATGCCAATGGCATTGCAGCAGATGGGAACCGAGATCGCGGTAGTGAAATATAATTTTGAAACCCGCGGTAGGCGTGCTCTGCTACCGTGGGCCCTGGGATTGGCCACAATTGAAAGATGCAGGATTGCGGTAGCGACCGCCTGGCCCCCGCGGTGTCACACCGCCAATGCCAACGGCATTGCAGCCGATGGGAACCGCAATCGCAGTAGTGAAATACAATTTTGAAACTCGCGATAGGCGTGCTCCGCTTCCGCGGTCCCGGTTATTGGATACAATTGAAAAATGCTAACCAAGCAGACCAATTGCAGCAGCTGAGTACCACTGAAACAATGCCAGGGGCCTATAAATCTCTGTGCGAGAGCCACACATTTCACTTGCATTCAGACACTGCTGCCTGCCTTTCTTCACCACCAACTACTACTGTTCCTGTATTCTGGACCCAGTGATAGAGAGAACTGAGAACATCATCGCCCATCCCTTCACCACAGAGGAGCTGGAGCTCCTGGTGGATGAGGTCCTTGCACAGTATGAGAGGCTGTATGGTGCGCCAGATGTACTGGTAAGTGTTTCAGAGTAAAAGTTTGAGAGTGCACAGAATGCTCACATGATGTTGCTCTGCAGTAGTATGTGCCTGTGAGTGCAAGTCAATGTGCATGCATCCATATTTTTCCTATAGCATTCTCCATACATGGCCATTTGTGTATGTGGGGAGGATGGCAACATGGACACTTCTACAGCCCTTCTTCAGCCTTAAATGTGACCACCATGACACAAGTAGACATTCGCTGGTCAAGGACATTGAGGAGTGTTTAGTGTTGGACACTGTGAGTCTGCCCAGACGCATCATTTCCAATGTATTGTATGTCATGCTCACTCACATACTGCATCACAGATGAGGTGAATTTTCACATTGGTTGCTCTGCTGGCACTCTGCATGTGTATGAGATGGCCATGTACTGTGTCCATCATCATACATGTATACATTTCTATGAGATTATTCG
The DNA here is from genome assembly GCF_964204655.1 of Triturus cristatus. Lineage (NCBI taxonomy): Eukaryota > Metazoa > Chordata > Amphibia > Caudata > Salamandridae > Triturus > Triturus cristatus. Next base: position 432,404,023 of record NC_140593.1, read on the forward strand.
ATGCAAGTGTACTATGTGTCATGCTGTATGGCTTCAGCTCAACATTTATGTATTGGTGTGCTGTGTATTTTAATGCTCCTGTACTGACACACAGTGGTACATAAAACAGTGTCACTGAAACTTCCTCTTCTTGTCTCCCATGCCTGCAGCTTAAGGTCCACCAACGTAAGGTGATATGGAGGGCCATTGCACGCAAGGTGCGTGCTCTGGGTGATTCCAACCGATGGCACACACACTGTCACAAGAGGTGGGATGACATCTGCTGGCTGAGCAAAAATGTGGCAGAGATTACTCTGGCGGTGCTCCCTCGGAGTGGCAGGTTGGTGCGCAGAAGCATTACACCACTAATGGCCCGCATCTTGGCAGTGACACAGCCAGAGCTGGCTGGACGCTTGAAGGCCCATCAGCAGAAAGTTGGGGGTGAGTATTCAGCTAAGTGTGACTTTGGGTGTGAGTGACTGCATGAATCCCAACCCTGAGCCAGTGGAAAGCTCTGTGATGTCTCTAGTGTGATGCAATGGCTTCTAAGGGGCATCAGTGTTGAGTGCAGCTGTTCTGCATTTGTGCAACATGTGGTTTCTCATGTGTTTAAAACCCTGACCCTTGTCATTGACAGATGAGATGTGGCCTTGTGGCACATGCCGCAGTATGAGTGTCATAGACATCACATGGCAGTGAACAGCAGTGAGCATCATGTTAGTGTGCATTCATAGATGTGTGCTTTGCACAACAGATAGTTTGTGTCATCTACACAGCTGACACCAATGTACAACTGTAGTTGTGCTCCGAAGCACAACATGGTGGATACTAGAAGCTTGTAGCCATTGCAAAAGGACATTTTGGAGTTTGTATCTGTAGTGTTCCCTTAAAGACACTCCATATGTGACAGAGACCACATGTTTTGATGTATAGCTATCTCACCTACAGGCACGGAGGTATGCTTACAGAGAATAGTATGTGTGGTTACAGGGAGGCACATGGCCAGCTATTTGGATGTGTCAATGCCATGTTGGCGCATTACTATCAACTCTGCATGTTTCCATGCATCTTCTGATGATTGCATGAGCGTAGCACGTGCTGAATGTACATGGAGGAGTACAACATGGGAGTATAATTTTAAAGTTTTGTGCTTTGCTTGCATTTGGTGTTTGTGAGTATGGCACTATACTGAACCTATGTCTCTGTCTCTTGCAGTATCTACAGGGCATTGAAGGATGTGGGACGGACACCAGTGGTGAAGCTTCTCACATGACTGCTACACATGAGTTCACTGACACTGATGTGACCAGCGCCTCGGAGTATCAAGCAAGCCACTCACCTGATCTCCTTGCTCTTCTTAATGACGAATGAACCCCGATCTCCCTACAAGCTCCCCAAAACGTAGAGGTAAGTAAACACTAGAATTCTGGAAAGCCTCCAAGGGGAAAGTGGGATAGGAAATAAAAGGACTAGAAAAGAGACGCCTTCTGAATACTTGCGCTACGGAACACCTTGTTGACTCTAGTTCGCGTCTTCTTACTGTGTAGCGAATGAGTGGAACTGTCCCTGAGCTGGCAGCATCCAGGATAATATCTAAACAAATAAACCATACATTAGATGTTCTATCACATAATCAATCATCAGTTCAAGGTACAGCTTTTAAAACATTACTGTCTTTACCTAAACAAGATTAGCAGTTATTCTATATCTCTTGAAACATTTTCTATTGATTGTTGTATTCTTAGTCCTGCGAAACAAGAAAACCATTAAACTAACTATTACCACCTTAGATTAAACGTAGTACTTTAGCAAATCCAAATATATCTCCACTTCCTTTGATATGTTATTACCTTTGATAAGTGGTAATTACTCTTACCGCAGAGTTCGCTAGATTTATAAATAAAATATTATTGTCAATTTCTTTGAGCTTTTAAAGTCTTGGTATATACAATGTCTTTGCATTGGTTTCAATCACCAAAAATGTCCAATGCTTGTTTTCTTTTGTTTCTTGAAAACAGAGTTCTTCAAGTTTTGTAAAACGAGTTCTTGGCGCATAGCAGAGCAAAGTATATTGTACAGTTCAAATATATATTAGGAAAAAAACTCACCGATCGTCTTCTGCTTTATTTATTACAAGGCCTTGCAATAAACTGCCACTTATCTCTCTTTTGTTTGTTTTAGCAGGTTTGGAGAACCGGAAGTGGAAGAAGAGCCTAAGTGGAACAGGAAGAAGTAAAGCTGCACTGAAAGCCAGAGGGAGAATGAGGAATGCAGCCGGAGTAGTGGAAACAGCAGGAGTCCGAAGGGATGGCGCATCGGGAGCCGGAGACACAGGTAAGGGGCTTTCATCTAACGAGACCAAGGGCCATATGTATCAACACTTTTTCCCATAGACAAAGAATGGGCAAAACCCTTTGATACATCTGGCCCTAAGCACTGAAAGTTAAGCGCGAGCGGTTTAAATACCTTTCTGACACTCGCATATGCTGTGTGAGTTCTACTCGCTGCTGCAGCACGTGACATGTAAATGTCTTCCAGATCAACCGCTTCACGTGTCCAATATGCATGCTGTTCTTTAGGTGGAGCGGTACAAAAGGGGGTGGTGATGGACGGAGCATCAGAACCAATCAAACACTCACACCCAGTCAACAGATCTGGGTTTGAGCCATCACCGTTCTTTAGCCCACTCTGCCACCCCAGTTCAGACATGGCCATATGCAAATCAGTCTGACCCTGTGCCTCATGGGAACAGTCCAGCCCGAACTGCCAAGCCATGCCTTCCCTGGACTGGAAACAAGCTTCCTAGGACCGGTTTCTGGCATTTCAGCCGTCTTCAGCAAGGCTTGCTTGAATCCAGTGGCAAAGTGAGCAAGTGAGGCACAGGGTCAGACTGATTTGCATATGGCCATGTCTGAACTGGGGTGGCAGAGTGGGCTAAAGAACGGGGACTAACCTGTGTTCTAACCTGAAATCTGGTGGAAGGCTGGGAAATCGAACGCAACCAAGTCCTTTGTGCCCGCAGCGTCTCCCTCCCGCCGTCGCTTGCTGTGGTGGCCGCTGTGTGGGGGAGCGCACGCCAGAACCACATCTCCCAGGATCCCCTGGGGCCAGAAACACGCCGCCAGCGCGCCCGGAGGCGCTACTTAACGGACCCTGACCCCCAAGTCAGCCCCCAAGTCAGTACTCCTGATCCCCTAACATCCGTAGTGAGTCCGTTGGCAACTGGTACTTGCGAGTCACCTTCCACAGTCGCTGCTACAGTTACAGCTCTGGTTCATATGGATTCCTCAAATTTAGACATACATATAGAGAGTGAAGTTACTGAAGAGATCACCCCCGACGTTAGACCTGTTAGGAAGTGTAGAAAGCAGCCAAGTAATAGGGGGGGGGGGTATATAAAGAAGAAAAAAAAAAGGGCTGACAATACGCAACGACTACAGGCCGATCTAGATGCGGCCTTCAATGCTCGTAGCGGTAAGAATGTTGTAAACACCCCATTACACTCTGATCAATTCTCACAATTACTTACCTCAGTAGAGGTTTTACTTGAAGCTAAACTAGAACTACTTATGCAACCTTTAGTCCGGAGACTTGACATGGTCGCAGATGAGGTTAAGAGGCTAGGTGGTTTGTTAACAAAACATTTAAACCAGGTAGACAGTAATAAAAAGAAGGGGCAGTGTGTACCTGGGCAAGAGAGCTTAGCTATAGTAGAACAACAACAGCTACCTTCTCAGCTCCCTAATAATAATGCTTTAGTCATACCAACCCCCCCCCAGTGCCCACTGTATCATCAAGCTTAGTTACTCCACTAGTAAAGGAGTCGGTCCCGGCCCATAAAGGCTGGGGGGAAATGAAAAGTAGATCAATACACTTACCCCCGGCATGCTCCCCTTACGTTGTGGTTTTAACCAACGTACCGCCACAGGACAGTCACTCAGTCTCATTGCATAAGGAATCACATGACTCCCTTAAGCAGAAATCTGTTTCATGGTTGCATAGGAAGTGTGGGTTCCCATTTAATCTAGCTGATGATATTTTAAGCACAAGAAGAGTAAATTGGATCGGACCTTCCAAAAAATCCTGCACAGGTGATTGTGTTATAGTTAATTTTAGATACACACAACATGTGGCTACGGTTTTATTGAGGGCCGCCTCCCTGGTACAAGATGTCAATAGTATTCAGGCGCGTCCCCTTGGTTTCTTTTATAATTACTACCCCCCTAGAGAACTCCTCCACCCTACAAATTTGAGAAATCACACACCAGTGACTGCACCGATGTCGTTCTCCCTTCAGGGTTTAGGAGCTGAAAATCAGTCTGTGTATGGGCCTAATATCCCCACGAGCAATCGGTTTGAGGCATTCTCTTTACTGGATATGTGCGACTGACAAGAGGTTAGTACCCGAGTGGGGGACGAGTCCTCACCCGATCAGGTTTCCCAGGAAGAAAACCAATTGCCCGCACCCCCCGTAGGTATTAACCCTAGTCATATGACTGAGGGTAACCGTAAGGGGGAAACAATTAAAATGTTAACGTGGAATGTTGCGGGCTTACGCTCTAAGAGAGACAATACTTCTTGGTTAAGCTTTTTGAAAGACAATGATATTTTGGCATTTCAAGAGACCTGGGAGACTGCTTGTGATTTTTGGTTGGACGGTTTTACGTCCTATTTTGTTCCAGCATTAAAACCGGTATCTGGGAGGGCTATAGGGGGACTAGTGGTTTTGCTCTCGGTAAAATTAAAAGGGTCAGTTAGCAGGATAACCTGTTCTTCTAATAATTTTCTTATCCTGGAATTTAAATTTACCGATAACACGAAACTACTATTAGTAAACTGTTATAACTCTCAGTATGGGGATTCGCCGAACGCTTATCTGTTATGGTTGGCGGATTTTTTAAATACTTATTCTTTGAAGCAAACCACTTTTTGTCATTATATTTTGTTAGGTGATTTTAATGTGCATTTATGTAGTCAAAATTGTTGTTTAACTGACATCGATGGGCCAGATTTGACATCCCCGCAACACTTTGAGCATTCAAGTAAGGGGGAAGCACTGGAAAAGCTTTTATCTGAAAATCAGTTGTATGATCCAGGCTTCTATGATCAAAGAACACGGGTTCCCACATTCACTGGCAGGGACAGCAATACAATAATTGACTACATATTTCTTTCCTCTGGTCTTTTAAAATATGTACTTTCTTACAATGCCATACAATCAATTTTTAGTGATCATAACCCAGTGGCAATCGAACTGCTAGATGGTCTCTCCTTCTTAAATACCTCAACCCCTCATATGGTGGACCTCGAAGTTAAGGCAAAGGATCAAGGGAGGAGGCTAAACTGGAGTAAGGTAATTCCAGGGGAGTTTTTCAAGTCCATTAAGTTAGAGGCGGCCATAGACTTGGAAATCTGTGGAGATCCTCATTCCACAGGGACTCAAGTAATAACCTCGTTTGAAGTTATCTGCTCCATAGTGGCAAATGACTTAACTAGAAAAAGTAGACCACCCTCTAAGAGTTTAGCCACTGGTTGGTTTGACCACAATTGCACTAAATCTTATAATAATCTTAAAAAAGCGCTTCAGGCTTCCCCGAGGAATAAAACCTTGGTGTCGCAGTTAAGAAGCGATTACAAAAAAACGCTGCTGGTCCGGAAAAAAGAAATTAAACACAATGCTTGGGCCGAACTTATGGACAAAAAGATAGCGCAAAATTTTGGTCAATCATTAATACTCCCCTCTTTTCCAATGTTAATAATAGTGTGCTGGAAACCAATATAGCAGAGGAGGACTGGCTGTGCCATTTTAAAAATATTTATGGCAGTGATCTTGATTTAGAAACCTTTCCTGGACAAGCTTTGGAACCCTCCCCTATTCCAGTTAGGTTTGGTATAGGAGAGGTTACCAAAGCTATTGAAGAATCTGCAGGAAAGAAGGCTCCTGGACCCGATGGAGTTCCTACCGATTTGTACAAGGCCAACTCATTGTTTTGGGCCAACATATTGACTAATGTATTTAATAACTCGGTTAGTGTGGGTTTCCCTAAATCTTGGTCTTGTTCCATTATAATACCGGTGTTCAAGAAAGGTCAAAGGGCTGATCCTAGATGTTATAGGCCCATATCCCTGTTAGACTCCTCCATAAAAATCTTGGGGAAGGTTATACTTGCTAGGATAACGGGGTGGGCCACTGACAATAATATTCTGTCAGATGCCCAATACGGCTTTAGAGCCGGGCGGAGCACGGAGGATCAATGTCTGAACCTCCTTCTAATAACAGCTAAATACACTAGGGCGGCTGGGGGCTCCATCTATCTAGGTTTTATGGACTTGTCCACAGCTTTTGACCTTGTTAACAGGTCAAGGCTGTGGACAATGCTCCTGGAGATGGGACTCGACCGTTCCCTTGTGTATTTCCTTGCTGAGCTCCATAAAGACCTGAATGCCTCGATAGGGATGACGACCGAGGGGAAGTGCACATCTAGTTTTAAGTCTAGTAGAGGGGTTCGGCAGGGATGCATACTAGCACCCATGTTGTTCACCTTATACATAAATGCCTTGGAGCAAAATCTGTTGGCAGTAACGCAGGACATTCCGCGCATGGGAGGTACCCCGATTCCGGTCCTCCTATACGCGGATGACGCTGTCCTGCTGGCCAGAACCCCCTTGGCCCTGCAGAGATTGTTGGACTCGTTTGGGGACTTCATGCATAGCCTGGACCTGGTGGTCAACAACGGCAAATCTCATGTTATGTCGTTGGGACAAGCAAAAAACAATGTAAAGTCATTTTTTTGTGGGGGAGTTGAAGTTTCAAGAGTGAAGTTATTCACTTACTTGGGAGTAGTTTTTGATGACAAGGGTTCCTGGACCCCCCAACTCTCAATAAAGGCAAATTCTGCGAGAAACTCCTCTGCGGCAGTACTCGGTTTTGCAAAAAGGTTGGGAGGAAAGCCGATAGAGGCAATATTAACAATCTACAAAGCTAAAACTATTTCTATTGTAAGGTATGGGGCATCAATCTGGGGTTATATCAAACATGACGTGATCCAAACGGAGGAAAATAAATTTCTGCGTTCTCTCCTTGGCCTCCCCAATTCAACTGCTTCTTACTCAGTCCATTTGGAACTCGGGATTGGCTACATAGCAGACATGATTAAATTAGCTCCTTTACTGCTATGGATTAAAATATGGTTAAACCCGAATCTTACTTTAAATCACAAAATCCTAAAGGACTGTATCCGACTTGACAACAGGAATAAAATCCAGTGGCTGTCTAATATAGAGTCGTTATCTACATACATTGGGAGACCTGATATTTTCTCTAACCCAGAAACTTTATGTAAGGCAGATCTCGAGTGGGTTAAATCTAATTTTATGAAATTAAGGGAGGCCGAGCGTGAGGGAGAGGAACTTCGTAAACCCTCTGTTAGGGCTCACGCTTTGGTATCCCAGTCACCAGGGCTGTCTTTCTACCTTACTATTGTTACCAACCCTTTCCATAGATGGTTGTTAACCAAATTGCGGTTCAACCAATTACATATGGTTTTATGGGATGTGGAGGGCTGGAATAGACTAGAAGATGTTGCCCCATGTAAGTGTGATGACTTCTCTCCACAAGACACTATGCACTTTATGTTCTTTTGTCCTTTTTTTAAATACGCAAGGAAAAGATTTATCACTCCTCTGTTAAAAAGCATGAATTTTATACAATGTAAACCAGCCCTATTGTTTTTATACTTGCTTGAGTGTCCATTAATTATGTTTAGTGTTGCTAGCTTTTTAGTAGCAGCTGTTAGAGAAAGGAGGGTTAGACTAAAAATATTATAAGACGTTGATTCCCTCTATCACTAGGAAATTAAATCTGTATTAGCTACTTAAGTTTGCTTATGATCAAATTATGGAATTTTAATTTGAATATTTTTATCTGTATATTTGTATTTATTAAGATTTTAAATATTCTAATTGTATAGCATACTTTTAGGATTTTAATTAATCGAATAAAGTGGTTTTGACTTGACTTGACTTGACTTGACTGGGTGTGAGTGTTTGATTGGTTCTGATGCTCCTTCCATCACCACCCCCTTTTGTACCGCTTTGTTCTTTAGGTGGAGACGCGTGAAATGATAATTTTTACAGTTTGGTGGGCAGAACGTGCTTCATGATTAATTTGGCAGTTTACCATGTGCTAGTTCTCGTGCCTGGCAATTCCGTTAATAATCAGGAGAAGGCTTTAGCAATTACAGTTTAGTTAACCATTGAAAATCAGGAGAAGGCTTTAGCAATCACTGTTTAGCTAACCATTCAACAGTATACTACAATACCCAACCACCACAACTATATTTAACAGCATGAGGAAAACATGTACATTTTAATCACGATGTATTCTATACAATCAGGATGGCAAAGCATGAGTGGGTTTTTGAATAATCATGACATGGAGGGGGACTGGAGTGCCCTGGATGATTCACACCCAGAAACACCAACCTCCACATCTTCAGATGACAGCGGTGACTCCTCGGTGTTGGCGGGCACAGGAATTTCCAGATCTGCCTCTACTTCCGCCACCCATCATCCAGAGCCCACCCTCCCGGATGCTCCCACAAGTGCTGTCCGTGCACGCAGCCCTAGGAAGGGTAGAGTCTCATTCCCCCAGGCACCGCTGCCCCTGCCCTGTCTCCCCTGCTGCCCTCAGTGTGGAGGCGGTAGACCTTTTGCGCCAGCTGTGTGTGGGTCAGACTGCTCTCCTGAATGCCTTCCAGGATCATGACAAGAAGTTGGCACAGGTAGTTTCATTCATGGAGGGCATTAATTCTGACGTGGGTGGTCTACATCGAACTGTCCAGTTTTTGTCCTCCACAGTGACGGCAGCCATTCAGCAGTCATAGGCTCCCAGTCCAGCTCATGTCCCTTCAGCAACCCCCCTGCCAGTGGCACCACCTGACGAGAGTACCCACACACTAGAGCCCTCAGGCACCAAGTCCCCCACACGCAGCACACAACAGCAGCACTCAAAGCATATCAGACCACAGATACCATCACCACACCACAAATCGGGCACACATGAGCGCAAAACCAAAAGCCCATCACGTGACACTCAGGGGCATCAGGCCAAGAGGCAGGCATCAACATCACATTCATCAAAATCCCCACCATCCAAGGGCACTCCCATCCCCACACCTGCTCCCAAAGACCCACAAACAGTAGCCCTGTCTGCTGTGAACCTGGTGCCTGCAACGACTAAGCCCAAACACATTTCAGAGGCAGAATCTCCAGACACGTCAACTCTCACACAAACCCATGTGAAGCCGGGACAAGAGAGCAAAGTGGGAAGTTTACCTCGACAACTGGGGATGCAGGGGAAGAGGCAAGGCCACCCCAAGCGTACCACCAGGTCCAGCAAATCCTCACCGGGAGAGCCACCAGCACCTGCTACACCTTTGGGGGTGAGTAAGGCTGTTGTGCCCACCTCACTTACCACTCCGGCCAAGACACTTGTGGGCTATCGGATCCCCAAAAAGTTGAGACCCAGCCCTCTACATTTACCCTCAGACACTGTGCCTCCACGCAGCATGTCTCCACCTCCCCCTGCCACCACTCCACCCAGTCCAAGCAGCCCTCAGACTCCCACAGCCACCGATGTCTATACCTCAGCCAGTTCTTTCGCTCCCAGATCCAGTCTTCCAACTGGCCCGACAATCAGCCCCCTCCCAGTTCAACTGAAAGCCAAAGTTGAAGCCAAGTCTTCCTCCACACACCTTTTCTCCCACAGCAGTGCCTGGACTGCCCATATGTAGCCCCTGAACTGTGGTGATTCCCATGGCAGTGGACGGTGTTACCCATTTGATTTGCAAGTTCTCATGCACACATGTGCGTACTAGAAGTTTGGACTCGCCAATGGCCTTGATGTTTTGCACTTTTGATGTTATTCAAAAGGGAGGAACCAGGAGCTTTTATGTAGGTCCTGCACAATGCTCCTAAATAAGGTAAGTGAAAAAGTGGATGTGCAGTTCCTGAGGGGAGAGGGAGAGTGTACATGTCTCTTATGGATTGCCCTCACACACCCCGAAGGATGTCATGCTTCATCATTGGGCTGTGCTCCTCGTTGGGCCGGCTCTGCAATGTCCGACGGGCACCAGCGAAGGGACTCTTTGCCAGAGATCTTTTTAAAGACAGCCGTTAGGTGTGTGAGGGTATGTGGTCAGGGTAGTGATTTGAGTGTGCGTTGTGGTTTAAAATAGGTTTAGTACTGCCCTATGTGGAACAAATTTTTATTCTGGGGGTGTACTAACCTAACTAAAAATGCGTGAGTCCTGTCTGGAGCCAATGATCCTACAGGGTCTAGTGGGTGTAATTGGTTGAAATGTTTCTCGCATTCTGCCCCTAACGGGTAAAGCGGCAATTCATCAGGACCGGTGTCTAAAAAGAAGTTATGGTAGTCCTAACTCTAACACTACCGCAAAGCTGGTGCTGCGTACCGTATTGTCACCAGCGTTGCTTTAAGGTGTTCCAGGACCAAGGGCCTGGACTCGTTGAGACCTGAGAAAGACAAAGTGAGATCAAAACGATTACAGTTCTCATACTGCCAGAACTAGGTCTGGGTAGCAACCTAGTCCACCGATAGTGCAGTAATTTCATGCGGTTACTTAATGCTGCCTGAGGAGGCTGGTGGTGGGTAAAATAAGCCTTTGGTGTGGTAAAAACATTTGTGACTTTGTGCACATCACAAAGCACTGTTTAGCAGGTAGCCTGGTTAGCACCAGCCCAGACTGGACGAAAAGTGTTTGGAGGGGTACATATGTTCAGTATTGTGACCATATGATAAAATGTGACATTGTCACAAGGTCATAACATGTGCAGTTGGGTCCATGACCACAGGACCAGTTTCCTAGGGCTCATGGTGTTGTTAGTATTGGTAAAAACGTGAGGCTTGACTAGGCGCGATGCTTGTATTTCCCTGGTATTCTTGTTATTATTTGTGGTGAGTGCGGTGTGCAATTTCAACAAATGCCGGCGTACTTATGAGGTGCACCAAAGTGGGTAGTAAACACTGGTATCGTGTTAGCAGCTTACCACAGTTTTAAACATAGAATAACGTTTAGGACATAGTATCACACAGCCACTCACCCCTAGTAATGAGGTCAAGTTCGGACGGGATTGTCAACAGAGCACCTCGTTGCTCGATTCTGAAAAATAAATTAACAACAGGCGGGCAGACGCAAGCATCCCAGCGTAAGCGCAGATACACAATGTCTTACCGGCCTCTAGTTCAATCAATCTCCTTCAAAGTTACCGTGTTCGGAGTTGATCAGTACTCACGTTGGGGTGGCGCGCACCTAGCGGTCATCCTACCCCTACTCTGGATCCAGTGGCACTGCCTTCTCAGCATTGGGTATAAGTAAGCTTCGTCATTGCGTTACAGCGGAAAACCACTCGAACGTGACGGAAGGCGGCCATCTTGAGGGTTTCAATTGAGCTTTATTGAGAGGCTCGTGTGTGTTAACAATACTCGTAAGTGATTTTACATTTGTAAGTAGCCCCCATTCATGTACAGGGGATGTGTGTTATCAAATATTGAACGGGGATGTGGTAGGGAGCAGAGGCAGGCATCAATTCAGATTTAGTGTTATTTTTAAGATACTGTAGTGTTCTGCGCTTAGTATTAAAATAGTGCTCTTGTTTGCAAGTAGTGACTCTTGTTTGCAACTTATGGAAATGGGGGGGACATGCCTGATAAGAAATACATATACAGGTCATTTTTGGTGGAGCCACTCAGAAGGTATAGGTCCCCAAAAGAAGTCCATTGATACAAGGGCTGTATTATCCTACGTAGAGTGTTGCCAAAAAGGAGTTTATTGTTGGCACAAGAAGAAAGAAAGAGGGAGAAAGGGGGTTAGGTGTTATTTAATTCCACCCATGGGATATAGTCATTGAAGCCCCCAATGTGACTCTAGAGTCTGAAAATCCATTGCTGCTCTCTTCTGAAAAGGGCTTCCTTGGTAATCAGAGGATGTGATTCCAAGATGGTCCAATGTATGTCGTTTACAGTGTGATTTACTTCTGTAAAGTGGGCACACATCTTTGTGTTGCTTTTTCTGCACTTGATGTTGCTACGATGCTCTGTGATTCTGATTTTTACGGGGCGAGTTGTCATGCCCACGTACATGAGGTCGCAGGGACATGTGATTAGGTATACACAATTGTGGGTGTTGAAATTGGTGTGCTTCTTTTGGTACCAAGTGAAGGTGTCTGTAAGGGTGGCCGTTTTACTTGTCTTGTTGAAGGGACAGACTATACAATGTCCACATGGGTAGTGGCCCGTCACTGGCGGTAAGTCCCACAGTTGGTTTCTCATGGGTGGCTCTTTTTTGGGTCTCGTTCTGATTAGTAAGTTCTTCAGGTTGATAGTTCTTTTGAAGGCAAATCTGGGGGGGTCAGCTGTAAAGTCTCCTATATTGAGAATCCTCCAGTGTTTATTTATGAACCGTTTGATCATATTGGATTCAGGGGTGTATGTGGGACCCGCGCTACACCGGTATCACCGGCAACGTTTGCATTGGGGGGAGACTACAGCTCCCAGACTGCTCCTTGGGCTTCCACAGCTTTGCTCATCACGCGCCAGGAGGCGCACAAAGATACTCGCAGCTCCCGCTTTGCGGGACCCACGCTACACCGGTATCACCGGCAACGTTTGCATTGGGGGAGACTACAGCTCCCAGACTGCTCCTTGGGCTGCCACAGCTTTGCTCATCACGTGCCAGGAGGCGCATAAAGATCCTCGCGGCTCCCACTTCGCGGGACCCGTGCTACACCGGTATCACCGGCAAAGTTTGCATTGGGGGAGACTACAGCTCCCAGACTGCTCCTTGGGCTGCCACAGCTGTGCTCATCACGCGCCAGGAGGCGCATAAAGATCCTTGCGGCTGCCGCTTTGCGGGACCCGCGGTACACCGGTATCACCGGCATCGTTTGCATTGGGGGAGACTACAGCTCCCAGACTGCTCTTTGGGCTGCCACAGGTGTAATCATCGGGTGCCAGGCGGCGCATAAAGATCCTCACGGCTCCCGCTTCACGGGACGCACGCGGGCGGGCCTGTCCTTGCCCGTCAGTGACCTGAAGGGGCTGGGCCACCCCACTAATGCTAGTAATGGGTAAGCAGAAGCAACTATGCAGTCAAGACCAAGGGGGGCTAAAAGCAAAAATCCCAAGAAAGTCAGTGTCTATTATATCCTATTTTACCTCGGTGGTGGGGGCCCTGAACAAGGAAATCACCAATGCAGAACAAGAGCTGGGCTTGGGCACAAGGGAAGACTCAGATGAGCGGAATGCTATATCCAACCCTGTGATATATATTCCCGTTCCCCTGGATCCCTTGGTTTTGATAACAACACCATTAGTTGCGCAGGGTCCTCTAACTGGGGATGCTGTTCAAACTGGGGGCATGGGTGATGTTACTGATGAACCTTTGCCTGTCCTGGAAGAGGATCCAAAAGGTCCGCCCCCGGGACCCACTGGGAAAAGGAGATCCATTAGAAAAACTTGAAAACGGGACAGAGGTTTGAAAAAAAGTAACTCTACTCAAGGAAACGCTGTGAGTGAACATATTGACCAATCCGTCCGGAATATAGTGGAGGAGATTTTTACATCACGGCTTGATCTTGCTCTCACTAGCATAGCCAAAGACATTATAGATACTTTGAATATTTGTGTTGCTGGGATTTTGAAAAAATGCGAGCGTATCGATTCCTTTTTAATAGCCTCGAAATCTCTACAGGTTACTCCTAGTTTAACTATCCTTCCTAAAGCTCAACCAGAGACTATGTTATGTACTGATGTAGATATTACGGATGGTCAACCACATCCCCTACTAGGGGAAAGGTCAGAATCTGGTTCTTTTGAGAGACCCGTGGCATACCAGGGCCCCCTTGAGAGGAAGGGATACTCTAGCCGTCCTAATGGGTCTCTTGTGGATACGATAGCGCTTTTGGTCCACAGTAAAATGGGATAAGGGTGGCACAGCACTCCACCCTACAAACCATGTTCCAAAAAGCAATTGGGTGGAATACTTCCAACCGCAGTATGCCTCCAATCCCATATTTTCCATTGTTTGTCGGCCCCCACAAGTCTTTTACGAATCTCCAATATTTGATGAAAAGGATGTGAGTGTTGTATTGGATTGTGTGGCCGGGGGCAAAGCCCCGGGCATGGACGGAATTCCGGCTGATATATTTTTATCGGATCGCAATTCCTGGTGTACCTACTTTGCATTTCTGGCTAACGCGGTGGCAATGGGAGGGAAAGTGCCTGCCTCTTGGAAGGGAGCTGAAATCATTCCCATATTTAAAAAAGGTGACAGAACCCTGGCCAAAAATTATAGACCCATTAGTTTGATTGATACAGCACAAAAACTAATGGGCCGATTAGTCCAAAATAAACTGCAGCAATGGATCAACGAACACAATATTTTGTCATCTTATCAAGCTGGATTTCGCCCTCTAACTAGCAGCGTTGATCAAGTCCTCCACTTTTTAACCATCTACTGGAGAAATGTCACCTTAAAGAAGGGGACATTGTATGCAGTTTTTGTGGACCTAAAAGCCGCTTTCGACTTGGTCCCCAGAGAAAAACTTTGGCAGACCTTGGCGGACGTGGGCTTAAGCCAGGAATTGCTCACACTCCTTGTTCGTCTCCACGAAAATAATTTTGCAAGAATAAGGTGGGGCAAGCAAGGAGAAGTCACTGATCCCTTTCCGGTAGAACGTGGGGTGAGGCAAGGGTGTGTATTAGCACCGACTCTCTTCTCAATTTATATAAATGGCATTGTTGAGCATCTAGAGAAGATTGCTAGTGACGCACCAGTAATTGCAGGCTCTCGTGTACCCATCCTCATGTTCGCAGATGACACGCTGCTACTTTCCCGCACTCCTAGTGGGCTCCAAAAAGTGGTTGATGCATTTGGTATATTTTGCGACGAGAGGGGCCTTGAACTGAACACCTCCAAAACAAAATTCATGTGCCTCAACCAGCTGTCCACCTTTAAAGGTGTAATAAAATACAAAGGTACACCCCTAGAAAGGGTGGACTCTTTTTCTTATCTAGGCATCACCCTCCAAGGAAAAATGAGTTGGAAGCCACACATAACCACAACTTTACTAAAGTTTAGGCAGCTAGCAGGCGCAATTACCCTAAAACATCGCTCCTCGCTGACAAAGCCAGTAAGTTGTGTGTTGGAAATATATTCTATGAAAGTACTAGGGGCTTGTCTATATGGTTCTGAACTATGGGGGTTTTCTAACTTGAGAGAACTGGGCCGAGCAGAAAACAGGTTCTTACGAGGTATTGTGATGGTCCCCCAAAGCACACCCATAATCCCACTAAAATTGGATATGGGAAGAAAAGGAATAGAGGACATAGCGAGGCTACGCCCTCTCCTATATTGGAGACGGATTATGGTGACCCCAGAATTGAGCCATTATGCTGCGGCTCTGATGGATGTTATCAAATTCGACCGTTTCCATATTATCCCATGGTTAAGGGAGCTCCGGGGACTCCTTACAAAAATGAATTTGAACCATCTATGGGACACCAAAGATGTAACCTGCTTTCCAACGAAGGCAAAGTTGAAAGAGCTATACTGGGAAATGGTATATTTTACAATGTTTAGTGACGGCACAAATACAAGTCTAACATCTCGCTTCTTGGACATAAAAATGTACCCTTCTTGCGAAATTTTTTGGGATATCATTGAAAAACCCTTTGATAGAAAACTCTATTTTCAATTTCGCATAGGTACACTTCCGGTGAATGCGTTCAAGAAGCACTGGTCCCCAGTATGGGATGAACATTGCCATCACTGTAAAGAACAAATTGAGCACATTTCCCATCTTTTGTTCTGTTGCCCACTGTATTCGTCCCCCAGACGCAAATGGCTAAAACCTGTGTGCTCTAGCTTGGGAACCCGTAGTCAATCTGCAGCCCTAAGGATACTTGAAACAGATTGTTCGATATTGTTTGTGGTTGGGGTAGCAAAATTTTTGGCCTGGTCATGGTCAATTCGTACTCGTTCACTTATGGCAATTGTATCGTAATGAAATATGTATATTCTCAATCCTGCATGAATTATTGTATTTTATTTATAGAAAAATCTATATTTTATGAAATTTGACAAATTGAAGTATTTCTATTTTTATTATGTATTTACTCGACATTCCATGTTTAATATGTATTTTATTGTAGTATTTATTGTATTAGGGATAGGGGAATGCTTTTATGACAAATGTCGAATAAAGCTTTAAAAACGGATACGATAGCTAATGCACAGACCTTGGTCGCTAGTGGGCCCCTACCCTCACAGGAGAGGCCTGTAAAACCCAATTGTTGTAGTCTTAATCTCCCCCCAGAAGCAGCACCTTTGCTTGCGGTCCTTGTAAGGGTAACACCACTTGGTGCTGATGATAATGAGCCCACCCCAGCCCTGCTATTAAAAGCCAAAAAATGGTGTGATCAGTTGACGGAGATTGTATTATTGCCAACTTTAACAACAGCTATGCAGCTGACAGATTGTTTTGGGATGCTTCGGATTTGGGGAAGGTGGGTATTATAGCTCTGCCACTGGGTTTCTTTTATCCCCCAGCAAGTCGACTAAATGCACTCGTCAAAACTCACCCTGAGGTACACTCGAGGAGGCACTATCAGCCTCCTCAACGCCATGTTGAAATTAATAACTTGGAAGTCTTAGTATAAGAGACATATTAGTCCTGCAAACATTTTCTATGAATACAGGTCTTGAAGGAGTGGGTATATCTTTATCAAACAGATTCTCTCCACTGTCCCAGTTAGAGGAGAATGACTGACTAGAGTCATCTCAGGATTGTTTTCTGGAATTCAGTCATAATCTTGAGCCCACTGACAAGGAAGTCGCCCAAAATTACAAGATCATCAGCTGGAACATTGCGGGTCTCAGATCTAAAAGGGATGATCCCAGATGGCTAGATTTTATAAAAAAATATGACCTTATTGCTCTCCAGGAAACATGGGAGAGGGAGAGCAACTTCTGGCTGGATGGGTTTAAAACATTTTGCTCACCTACTCGTCCTACTACGGCAGGTAGAGCCAAGGGGGGTTTAGTGCTCCTATTTTCTTTAAAGTTAAAAGGCTCCACAAAATTGTTGGAGGTAAGCTCCCATAATTGTTTGATAGTAGAACTAAGTACCCCCAACCAGCCTAAAATATTATTAATCAATTTCTATAATTCGGGGGAATGCGATTTCATCAATGAATATTTATCTTTTTTGAAAAGTTTTTTAGAAGTTTATAGGGCAAAGCAATTTTTTTCCACATTAGTATTCATCCATGTGATATGAATTGTTTTGTCGACGATCAAATGGGCCCTGATTATTTGGCGCCACCACACTTTGAGTACACGCAACAGGGGAAGGCTCTGGAGGATCTTCTAGCAGGAGCTGACCTCTTTGAACCTGGTTTTAATGATCAATCAGAGCGGGTTCAGACATTTAAGGCCAAGGTAAGGGATACCATTATTGATTATATATTTTTGTCTCCCTCTATGCTAGCTAATGTAGTGTTCTATAATGCAAGGATCATAACCCAGTAATTCTTGAGTTAAACAAAGACTTGGATCTTCTGTGTTTATTGGACAGGAACACAGGAATTAACCGGGTGGCAACAATTGACCAAGGGAGGTAGCTCAAATGGTCAAAGGTAATTCCGGAATCTTTCTTTGCTAATCTATATATGAAGGCTAAAAATGATATCACAAAATGCACAGATTATACCCTACCAAAGCAGAGGTTACTAGAGCTTTTGAAGGTATTTGTGGAAAGGTAGCAATTGACTGTCTCAACGAAACTCAGACCTAACTCAGGTGAAAGGTGGTGAAAGGTGGTTTGATGCAAACTGCTCCAGGGCCCATCGAAATCTAGTACAAGCGCTGAAAAAACCCAAGAAACAGTGAGCAGATAGCTAGTCTTAGGAAGCATTATAAGTCAACGGTATATACCCGCAAAAGTGAGATCAAATCAGAGGCCTGGAATGCTTTAATGTCCGAAGAAGTCTTAAAGGATAGCTCAAATTTCTGGGCTATTGTTAATACACCCTTTTTTTTGGGCCTAGAGAAAGACAGCCTGGAAACTAATATCTCAGAAGAGCAGTGGCTAGTGCACTTTGAGACTATTTAGGGATCAAGTGAGGTCCAGGATCTCTTTCCAGTTTTAGATACACATGGTGACCTTCCTTTGTTGGTGTTTAAAGAGGCGGACAAGGCAATATTAGAGATGTCTACCAATAAGGCACCGGGCCCTGACTGTGTCCCTGCAGATCTGTATAAAGGTGAACCCAAATTTTTGGCCAAGTCTCTACAAATGTATTTAATGCCTCAGTTGTGCAGGGGTTTCCCACATCCTGGTCACGGTCTACTATTATACCAGTTTTTAAAAAGGGTCAGAGAGGGGACCCATGGTGCTACAGGCGGATATCATTGATTGACTCTGCCGTCAAAATTTTAGGCAAAGTGATTTTGGTTAAAGTTACTGATTGGGTTAATGATAATGGGGTTTTATCCAATCTTCAATATGGTTTAAAACAAGGCAGAGGTACCATGGATCAGTGCCTTAATCTATATTTATTGGCAGGCAAATACACTATAGTCAAAAAAGGCTCCCTGCAAATGGCTTTTATGGACCTCACCTCGGCATTCGATCTGGTAAACAGATCGAAGCTGTGGTCTATTTTACTTACTGGGTATTGATCCATGTCTGGTCTATTTTTTAGCAGATTTACATCAGGATCTTTTAGCAGCTGTCAGAGTTAGTCAGGATGGCAAATGCACTAGACACTTTAAGTCGGGCAGAGGCGTCCGCCAGGGGTGCATATTGGCACCTTTACTTTTTACCCTTTATATCAATGCCCTAGATAAAACCCTGGACAAGGCCAGCCTAGATATTCCTCGTGTAGGGAATAAGACTATTGCGGTCCTTCTATACGTGGACGATGCTGTGTTGTTATCTCGAACAGCTATAGGTCTTCAGAGACTTTTGGATGCATTTGGGGCCCACATGAAATCCTTGGATCTGGTGGTAAATATGTCTAAATCACACATTATGATAATGGGCCAAAGGTATAGAAAAGCTAGAACCTTCTTATGCAATGGAGCTGAGGTGTCCAAAGTGACCTCTTTTACATATTTGGGGGTCTTATCTGATGACAGAGGCTCTTGGGTCCCCCAATTTAAAGCAAAGAAAAAAATGCAGTAGTCAGATCGACATCAGCTCTTTTGGGGTTCTCAAAGCGGTTGGGAGCTAGGCCTTTGAAGCAATTCTTGCTATTTATCAATCTAAATGCCTGGCTATTGCTAGATATGGTTCTGCCATTTGGGGCTACAAACAATTGACAGGGGTGCAGTTGGCTGAAAATAATGTTTTATGCACCCTCTGTGCACCAATCAACCCCAACAATTTTCTATTCACCAGGAACTGGGGTTGGGTTATGTGACTGACTCGCTGAGATTGGCTCCTTAGTCTGTTGGATCAAAACCTGGCTCAACCCTGAGATAACTCTGAACCACCAGATTTTACGGGACTGTGTTGCCCTGGATAAAGCCAGCACTATCCCATGGCTGTCTTACGTCAAGCGTATGTTTTACAAACTAGGGCGTCCTGATATTTATAACGCCCCAGAAGGGATTTAAAAAGAAGACATAATATAGGTGAAAACACATTTCTTAAATATATTGATGTCGGAACAGGAGGAACGGGAGTTACAAAAACCTTTGGTCAAGACCCATTATCTAATAATCTCCACCCCACTAATTGAGCCTTACCTGAGAATTGTGACCAAACCTTACCATCGTTGGCTCCTGACTAGGTTCCGTTTTAACTTTTTTTTTTAAAACATAATTTTATTAGTTTACCAAGTTTGCACAGTTCGTACATTGGCGTGACATTACATAATAACTCGTACACTGAACTTGCACTGTAAAATAGCTTCTTGTCCACTTCCCATAGCTGTTCCCGGCTCCTACAATTGTCTACCATAATGCACGATTCGGCAAATAATATATACACAACAATAATAACATTCCCTCCCCCCTCCCCTGTCTCCCTGGGTCCTTGCAGATCTCACCTCATCCTGTTCAGTCTGTCTCCATCTGTTTCCCTCATCATACACATTACACATTTCTTACCGCTTTGTACTGGTCTGCCCGTGTCTCGGTCTCAGCCACTACCCTGCGTGCTGTCGTTTGTGGCAGGATAATCTACATCTAAAGCTCGCCCCGCTTCCAGCAGAGCATCCCATTCTGTTGCTATAGGAGTCCTACTTAACCCTCTCGCTTCCTCCCGCCTCAGTGCTGGACTCTCTGCACTCCCCCATCTCACCATCTCAGTATGCCATGCATAGATTGTAGGCGGCGTTTTTGATTTCCATCTCTTGGTGATTGCTCGCACTGCCAATAAAAGTGCTAGGTTCACAAACCTGTTCAGCACTTTATATTTTGAGGTCCCCACCCTTAATCCCAGGATACAGCTCTCTATTGTAGCCGGCACTTCTCTGTGTGTAATCTCCGCCATATAGCGTCTAATCGAATCCCAGTATCCTCCAAGTCTATGAAAGGACCATACCATATGTATGAGATCCGCTCCTTCTATTCGACATCTAGGGCAATGATGTTCTGTATTTGGGTACATCTTGTCTAATCTATGCGGTGTAAGGTATGCCCTATGTAAGAGCATGGTTTGGATGAACTTGAACCTTGCATTCCGTGATACCTTCTTCAGGTGTTCCACTACCCTCTCCCATTCCCTGTCCTCTAAGGCTCTGCCTATGTCACCCTCCCATGCTGTGCGCAGCGGCAGCAGATCTATTTGTGTATGAAAGCTCAGCCCTACATACAGCCATTTAATGAGGTGTCGGCCCCTCCCCATATAGTAAAGTGTTTTAACCAGATCATTCGTGTCTGGCTCTTGTCTCTGCGGGGCCCACTGTGTCCTGACATACTGTAATAGTGCTGCGTGTAAGAGGTATAAATGATCCGGAGCCCCGGTTTCTCGTACGAAATTATCGTGATCCATTAACATCCCGTCTCTAAAAAGATCCGCCACCGTGCTGACCGCCACATCCAACCAAGGCGTCAGCCTGCGCGTCGTGAAGCATTCATCTTGTAAAGGTACACCAAGCAGGGGTATGTTAGGTTCCGTTTTAACTTAATTCATTTTTCGCTGGGCAACCTTCCTGGGTGGTGTAAATTGGAGTATATAGGCCAGTGTCAGTGTGACAACTTCTCACCACAGGATACAATGCATTTTATTATGTTCTGTTATTTTTATAATGACATACGGAGGAGGTTTCTAGTCCCTCTACTGAGGGAAAAGGGCTTCCTACAGGTTAGACCAGCCCTAATCTATCTCCAAATGTTAGATTATGTATGGAACATTTATAATATCGCTAGTTTCCTTGTTGCTGCTGCCCGCCTCAGGAAAAAAAGATCCCTATGATTAATGCTGTATGAATTTATTTTTTAATGGAACTGTTTTTATTTGAGAATTTTTAAACCTTGATGAATTATAGATTTTTTGTTGATATTTTATACCTTTTTATATTGCCCATTTGTATTTAAGATAATAATTCTTGATTTGCGTTTTATACATGGTACTTTTATGATTTTAATTAATCGAATAAACTGGTTTGTCTTTCTGTCTGTCTGACACATGTGATTTGTGTCAGTTTTGGTCTTAGTTTCTAGAAGTGCCTACCTGTTTGCGTTGAGGAGCCTATTGCGGGCTGTTTGGATTGTTTTAGTGGGGTATTCCCGTCTAGCCAGATGGGATGTCAGCTCCGAGGACTGTTTTTTAAAATCCTCCAGGTTGCTGCAGTTACGGCTTAGCCTCAAAAATTGTCAGTACGGCAGGGTTTCACGTAATGCCTTAGGATGGAAACTCCTATATAGTAAGGGGCTGTGACTGTCAGTCAGTTTTCTGTACATCCTTGTTTCCAAGCCCGTTGTGGTAAGACTTATCATGAGATCCAGAAATGGTATTTCGCGTTCTGAGATGTTAGCAGTGAAGCGAAGGAAGGGGTTAAGGCTGTTGACGCATGTAACAAAAAAGGGTATTTTACTCAGGTCCCCTTTCCAAAAAACCAAGACGTCGTCAATGTAGCTTCGCCAAAGGACGACATGCTCCTTGTACGTGTTGGTTGCGGGCAGGATGTGCTTAGCCTTAAAGTCTGACATGTAAAGGCATGTACTCACCATGAAAGTCCCCTGGGTTTGGTGGTACATGAGGTCCTCAAATTGAAAGTAGTTTTTGGTAAGTGCAACGTGTGCACATTCTATGATGAATGAGATAGGTGTTGGGGCTACCCATTCAGTGGAGTGTAGTGTCTCTTCCACAATCTCTAGTGTGGCCAACTGTGGGATGTTGGTGTAGAGGGCCTCCACATCTAGGGTGATAAGTGCATCCAGATGGGGGCCCTCTTTGTTCTGTTGCTCTATGATGTTCAAGACATCTCTAGTGTCTTGTAGAAATGTGGGTGTATCTTCAACTAGTGGCCTAATGAAATGGTTGCAGAACCTGGACAGGGGTTCCAGCAACCAACCCGATCCCTGAAACAATGGGCCTCCCTGGTGGTGGTTAGGTGCCCTTGTGGATTTTTGGTAGGGTGTAAAAGTAGGGGATGCAGGGTTTATCATTCGTGAGGAATTCTGATTCATTTTTTGTAATCCATTCCTGTGTAAGGGCTTCCGTCACAATGGACCTGACTTTTGTGATAAGTCGTGTTGTTGGATCTTCCCTAAGGGGGTTGTAGTATCTTCTGTCATCTAACTGCCGAAGGCACTCGGTTCTGTAGTCCGTGGTAGACATAATGACAATCGCTCCCCCCTTGTCGGCCTCCTTTATGGTGATGGACTTGTCATTAGCCAGATTTTTAATGGCTTCATTTTATTTTTTATTTTTTTATTTTTTTTAAAAACCTTTATTTTCAAAAGTGAGGACACAGCTATTCAGCCGACAACCCGGAGGTTCGGCAGCATCGATATATAGAAACAGAGATGCGTCCCCAGTAGCGTGACAGGAGAAGTGCAAAGGTTCAATTTTAAGTAAACACAAAACACACAACAAACCCCAGCAAGGCAAGAACAGTGAAAGCCCATGGTGAAAGCCCCCCAGGGGAGGCCAGACCCCACTCATCTACCAGTTACAGTACAGTGTAAAGAGGAAGAAGGGGGGAGAGCAGAGGCCAAAAAAGGGTCCATTAACCATACTGAGCTGGAAAGAAGGTCAGGAGGAAAGCTGTTCCTCGGGAGGATCCAGATCCGGGGCAACACATATTCCCCCCCTGTATTGATTCCACCGCCCCCAGATGGCGTGCCACTTCCGGGGGCGGCCTCTAGCGCAATATACCGTCTTCTCCCTTAGCATACTCCAGTCCATATTTTCTTTCCACGCGGTTAATGTGGGGGGCCCGCGGAGCCCCACAGTCGCGTGATATCTCTCTTAGCGACCATGTTGCCCAGAGTCACCCATTGGGTCTGTGCCGCATCGTGGTCAGTGGGCCCCCAGACATTCAGGAGGCAACACCGCGCTTCCGGCTGCATAGCGACGCCCGTCACCTCCCCCATCACTGCATGGACTCTCCTCCAGAATTCCGTAATGACACCACATTCCCAAATGATATGCAGGAAAGTACCCACCATACCACATCCCCTCCTACATAGGCCGTCCTCCGAGAATCCCATGTGAATCAGCCTTGGCCCCGTCACATACACTCGATGCAGTATGGCTTCATTTTCTTGACGTGATGTGTTGTGGAAGGCGCCATTGGTCCGAATCATCCTAATATCCTTGAGGACTGCCTTTTCAAAGGTTAGAACCTCGGGTGGCATCATGCCCGCAGTGGGTGTAAAGGTCGAAGGTTTTCGTAGTCCTGTGTCCACAGGTACGAGATCAGGCTGGTCTGTGAAAAACCTCCTCAGGCGGACCTTCCTGAAAAAGTTGTGGTGTTCACAGTTGGTTCTGAAATCATTGATCGCTGGTGTGGGTACAAACCCGAATCCTTTGTGAAGGACCTTTTCTTTTGTTTCATTCAGTGTACCATCAGAGAGATTAACAACTAGTTTTTCTTGCCTGTTTGGCTCCTGAGTTCCATCTGTAGTTGGTGCGGCGGATCCTGCCATTGCACCTGCTTGCGTGGGTTGTTGCCTCCTCTTCTTTTTCCTCTTCCCCTGCCCCAGCCTCTGCCTCAAAAAGGTGGTTGGTGGAAAGGGGTAAATGGAGGTTGTGGACCCTGTTGGTAACCTGAAAACTGCCAGAGAGGGGGTCCTTGGAAAGTTGCAATACCATAGCCAAACATCTGGTTAGGTGGGCATCGTTGATATTGTTGGTGTTGGCCATTCCAGCTATCCGTGCTGGGATTACTGCTGTGGGAAGAATTCCTTCTGCGTGTCGGTATATTGTCATCTGAGGAGTTATCATCTTGTGGTTGTTGCAAGTCCACTCTCAGGTAGGGATAGGTCTTTTCCTTACTGAACCTGGCGATATCCTTCTGTAGTTTAGCGACTTTTTGCTTCATCAAGAATTCTTTGTTGTCCGCTATTTTGTTGTGTACTTCCGCCAATTTGGTTTTGAAGGCTGTGATGGTGATGCTAGCTTTAAGCGCTCCTTCTGCTATTGTGATTTTGCTATTCAACTCGTTGGCTAGGCGTTTGGCTGTTTTTATAGTTAGAAACAGCTAGTCCCCAGTGCACTTCCAGGCAACTAGGGACCATTCTTCTTTAAATTGCTTGTCCTGCAAGAAGATCTTTGGCATGTTGGACACAATAAGACCATTTGGGGCTATATTAGCATGTAAATATTCGGTCATTATTCCGCCGCGCATTATTATCTTCATGAGTTGGCGTTTCATATTGGTGATGGAATTCCAATCGCCACCCTGGCTGGTGGATGCTGTGGCTCCATCTGGGTCCAGCAGAGAAGGTGACCTAAAACTTTCGGTAACCAGGTCATCGCTGAACGAGAGTCCTTGATTGTTTTCCATCTTGGTGTTAGTACTATGTACGTAATGTTTAAGAGTCAAGTAAAGGGATGAATAACGGCGAGATGTCCTTGAGCCCCAAGTGAGTTTAAAGGAGGTTCTACGGCTGAGCCGCCGTGCAAGTAAGTTACTCAAAAGGGAGGAACCAGGAGCTTTTATGTAGTCCTGCACAATGCTCCTAAATAAGGTAAGTACGAAAAGTGGATGTGCAGTTCCTGAGGTGTGAGGGGGAGTGTACAGGTCTCTTATGGATTGCACTCACACACCCCGAAAGATGTCATGCTTCATCATTGGGCTGTGCTCCTCGTCAGGCCGGCGCTGCAATGCCCGATGGGCACCCGCGAAGGGCTCTTTGCCAGAGATGTTTTTAGAGACAGCCGTTAGGTGTGTGAAGGTATGTGGTCAGGGTAGTGAATTGAGTGTGCGTTGTGGTTTAAAATAGGTTTAGTACTGCCCTATGTGGAACTAATTTTTTATTCTGGGGGTGAACTAACCTAACTAAAAATGCGTGAGCCCTGTCTGGAGCCAATGATTCTACAGGGTCTAGTGGGTGTAATTGGTCGACAAGTTTCACGCCTTCTGCCCCTAACGGGTCAAGCTGCAATTCATCAGGACCGCTGTCTAAAAAGGAGTTATGGTAGTCCTAACTCTAACACTACCGCAAAGCTGGTGCTGAGTACCGCATTGTCACCAGCATTGCTTTAAGATGTTCCAGGACCAAGGGCCTGGACTCGTTGAGACCTGAAAAAAACAAAGTGATATAAAAACCATTACAGTTACCATCCTGCCAGAACTAGGTCTGGGTAGCAACCTAGTCCACCGATAGTGCAGTAATTTCATGCAGTTACTTATTGCTGCCTGCGGAGGCTGGTGGTGGGTAAAATAAGCCTTGGTGTGGTAAAAACATTTGTGACTTTGTGCACATCACAATGTACTGTTGAGCAGATACCTTGGTTAGCACACACCCAGACTGGACGAAAAGTGTTTGGAGGGGTACATATATTCAGTATTGTGACCATATGATAAAATGTGACATTGTCACAAGGTCATAACATGTGCAATTGTGTCCAAGACCAGTGGACCGGTTGCCTAGGGCTCATGGTGTCTTTAGTGTCGGTAAAAACGTGAGGCATATCTAGGCGCGGTGCTCGTATTCCCCTGGTATTCTAGTTATTATTTGTGGTAAATCCGGTGTGCAATTTCACCAAATGCCGGCTTAGTTATGAGGTGCACCAAAGTGGGTAGTAAACACCAATATCGTGTTAGCAGCTTACTACAGTTTTAAACATAGAATAACGTTTAGGACATAGTATCACACAACCACTCACCACTAGTAATGAGGTCAAGTTCAGACGGGATTGTCGACAGAGCACCTCGTTGCTCGATTCTGAAAAATAAATTAACAACAGACGGGCAGACGCATGCGTCCCAGCGTAAGCGCAAATTCACAATGTCTTATCGACCTCTAGTTCAATCATTCTCCTTCAAAGTTACTGTGGTCGGAGTTGATCAGTACTCACGTTAGGGTGGCGCGCAACTAGTGGTCATTCTTCCCCTATTCTGGATCCTGTGGCACTGCCTTCTCAGCGTTGGGTATAAGTAAGCTTCGTCATTGCGTTACAGATTTAGTGTTATTTGTAAGATACTGTAGTTTTTTGCGCTTACTATTAAAATAGTGCTCTTGTTTGCGATAGGAACTGTTGTTTACAACTTATGGAAATGGGGGGACTGGCCTGATAAGAAATTACATATACAGGTTATTTTTGGTGGAGCCACTCAGAAGGCATAGGTCCCCAAAAGAAGTCCATTGATACAAGAGCTGTAGTATCCTGTGTAGAGTGTTGCCAAAAAGGAGTTCATTGGTGGCGCAAGAAGAAAGAAAGAGGGAGAAAGGGGGTTAGGTGTTATTTCATTCAACCCATGGGATATCATCATTGAGGCCCCCAATGTGACTCGAGAGTCTGAATATCCATTGCTGCTCTTTTCTGAAAAGGGCTTCCTTGATTATCAGAGAATGTGATTCCAAGATAGTCCAATGTATGTCGTTTACAGTGTGATTTACTTCTGTAAAGTGGGCACACATCTTTGTGTTGGTTTTTCTGCACCTGATGTTCCTACGATGCTCTGTGATTCTGATTTTTAAGGGGCGAGTTGTGATGCCCATGTACATGAGGTCGCAGGGACATGTGATTAGGTATACACAATTGCGGGTGTTGCAATTGGTGTGTTTCTTTTGGTACCAAGTGAAGGTGTCTGTAAGGGTGACCTTTTACTTGTCTTGGTGAAGGGACGGACTATACAATGTTCACATGGGTAGTGGCCCGTAACTGGTGGTAAGTACCACAGTTGGTTTCTCATGGGTGGCTCTTTTTAAAATAACACTAAATCTGAATTGATGCCTGCCTTTGCTCCCTACCACATCCTTGTTCAATATTTGATAACACACATTCCCTGAACATGAATGGGGGCTACTTACAAATGTAAAATCACTTACGAGTATTGTTAACATGCACAAGCCTCTCAATAAAGCTCAATTGAAACCCCCAAGATGGCCGCCTTCCGTCACGTTCTAGTGGTTTTCCCCTGTAACGCAATGATGAAGATTACTTTTACCCAACGCTGAGAAGGCAGTGCTACGGGATCCAGAGTAGGGGTAGTATGACCGCTAGTTGCGCGCCACCCTAGCATGAGTACTGATTAACTTCGACCACAGTAACTTTGAAGGAGAATGATTGAACTAGAGGCCAGTAAGACATTGTGAATCTGCGCTTACGCTGGGACGCTTTCATCTGCTCGCCTGTTGTTAATTTATTTTTCAGAATTGAGCAAAGAGGCGCTCTGTTGACAATCCCATCCGAACTTGACCACATTATTAGGGGTGAGTGGCTGTGTGATACTATGTCCTAAACGTTATTCTATGTTTAAAACTGTGGCAAGCTGCTCAAACGATACCGGTGTTTACTACCCACTTTGGTGCACCTCATAACTACGCCGGCATTTGGTGAAATTGCTCACTGCATTTACCACAAATAATAACTAGAATACCAGGGGAATACAAGCATCATGTTTTTTACCGATACTAACGACACTATGAGCCGTAGGCAACCGGTCCTCTGGTCATGGACCCAACTGCACATGTTATGACCTCGTGACAATGTCACATTTTATCATATGGTCACAAACCTGAACATATGCACATCTCCAAACACTTTTCGTCCAGTCTGGGCGTGTGCTAACCAAGGTACCTGCTAAACAGTACTTTGTGATGTGCACGAAGTCACAAATGTTTTTACCACACCAAAGGCTTATTTTACCCACCACCAGCCTCCGCAGGCAGCAATAAGTAACCGCTTGAAATTACTGCACTATCGGTGGACTAGGTTACTACCCAGACCTAGATTAGTGAGATAGAAAGAAGGAATCCTGAGCCTGGACATGAATCCCTAATACGTCTCGGAGGATATTTGCTCAAGGCTGTGGCCCTCCCCAGCCTCTAGAGAAACGAATAAGAAGAAAGTTGTGAGCATGTATTCCTCCTTTCCAAATATTTAAGTTCACCCCCATCAATGGGTGTGTTATGCTTTATTGTTTTCTTGAAGATAGCACAGTACAAGTCAGCTCGAGTGAACGTAGTTCTTTTTATTGATGTTTTTCACTTGATTTCATCCTTTTTCACTCTATTATCATGTATTCATTGTAGAAATTTGTTTAAGAAAAATAGGACAGAGAATGTCACATTTTATCATATGGTCACAATACTGAACATATGTACCCCTCCAAACACGTTTCGTCCAGTCTGGGCGTGCGCTAACCAAGGTATCTGCTAAACAGTACTTTGTGATGTGCACAAAGTCACAAATGTTTTTACCACACCAAAGGCTTATTTTACCCACCACCAGCCTCCGCAGGCAGCAATAAGTAACCGCATGAAATTACTGCACTATCGGTGGACTAGGTTGCTACCCAGACCTAGTTCTGGCTGTATGGTAACTGCAATGGTTTTTATCTCACTTTGTTTTTTTCAGGTCTCAACAAGTCCAGGCCCTTGGTCCTGGAACACCTTAAAGCAACGCTGGTGACAATACAGTACTCAGCACCAGCTTTGCGGTAGTGGTAGAGTAAGGGCCACCATAACTCCTTTTTAGACACCGGTCCTGATGAATTGCAGCTTGACCCGTTAGGGGCAGAAGGCGTGAAACTTGTCGACCAATTACACCCACTAGTAGATGTAGGATCATTGGCTACAGACAGGGCTCACGCATTTTTAGTTAGGTTAGTACACCCCCAGAATAAAAATGTGTTCCACATAGGGCAGTACTAAACCTATTTTAAACCACAACGCACACTCAATTCACTACCCTGACCACATACCCTTACACACCTAACGGCTGTCTCGAAAAAGATCTCCTCAAAGAGCCCCTTCACTGGTGCCCGTCGGGCATTGCAGCGCCGGTCTGACATGGAGCACAGCCCAATGATGAAGCATGACATCCTTCGGGGTGTGTGAGGGCAATAAATAAGAGACCTGTACATTCCTCCTCACCCTCAGGAACTACACATCCACTTTTCTTACTTACATTATTTAGGAGCATTGTGCAGGACCTACATAAAAGCTTCTGGTTCCTCCCTTTTGAATAACTTACTTGCACGGCGACTCAGCTGTGAAACCTCCTTTAAACTCACTTTTGATGCCCATTTCCTGTGCAGTTTCTCATGCACACATGTGCGGCCTAGAAATATGGACTGGCCAATGGCCTTGATGTTTTCTACTTTTGATGCCCATTTCCTGTGCAGTTTCTCATGCACACATGTGCGGACTAGAAATATGGACTGGCCATTGGCCTTGCTGTTTTGTTCTTTTGATGCCCATTTCCTGTGCAGTTTCTCATGCACACACGTGCGGACTAGAAATATGGACTGGCCAATGGCCTTGCTGTTTTGTACTTTTGATGTCTATTTCCTGTGCAGTTTGTCATGCACACATGTGCGGACTAGAAATATGGACTGGCCAATGGCCTTGCTGTTTTGTTCTTTTGATGCCCATTTCCTGTGCAGTTTGTCATGCACACATGTACGGACTAGAAATATGGACTGGCCAATGGCCTTGCACTTTTGATGCCCATTTCCTGTGCAGTTTTTCATGCACACATGTGTGGACTAGAAATATGGACTGGCCAATGGCCTTGCTGTTTTGCACTTTTGATGCCCATTTCCTGTGCAGTTTCTCATGCACACATGTGCGGACTAGAAATATGGACTGGCCAATGGCCTTGCTGTTTTGTAGTTTTTATGCCAATTTCCTGTGCAGTTTGTCATGCACACACGTGCATACTGGTAATTTGTACTGGCCAATGGCCTTTATGTTTTTCACTGTTGATGCTTATCCTGATATTATGTCATAAAGACTGTTACTCATGTTGTCTGCTTTGTCGCTGCCCTTGCTAAATAGTATGGGTATAGGTTCATGTGACACATACTCTGTATGCCACTTTCACATTGGCATATACTTGATTCACTTTTTCAGAGTTTGCTAGAGGTGACAGGCACTTTTGTTCTTTTTGACTCTGAGGCTTGAGGGTGCAATGATGGTTGTTTGTGATGATCTACTCTTATCCTAATCATTATATGGTCAGGTTTGCTAAATTGTACACATTTCATTTTGGGATGCAATACCACAACAGAGGTGAATTCTATCCACAAGATTACTTGCGGGGTGGCCAGGGTCCGTCATATCTGTGGGATCTTTCTTGATGTGTTAACAACAGTGTTGATGTGTAGTCATCTTGTGTAGGCCTGTCTTTATAGTCACATGTGTACATTTGAATTTGTGCACTTGAGTAGTCATACAGTGTGATTGGCCAGTCATTGTCTGTAGTGTTGAGGTGTATGTGCCCTTGCACATGACACCTACACACATGTATGATCCAGGTAATGAGAGCCTGTTTGTTTACATTGTCAGACATGTGCTTCAGATTGTGGGCAAATGGAGGAGTTGTAGGTTGAGCACTGTTCAGTGTGTCGGTGTGTCCTTGCACTCCTGGGGAACACCAACTTGTTGTCGTTGTCAGTTGTAAGTATGCAGAGTGTGTCACTGCAAAGTCTGTGTTGTGTTTTGTTGATCAGCCATTGGTCTTGTTTAACTTTGTGCTCACTGTGCTGACCTGCTCAGCCACACTGACATTATTTGTGAGTTTTCTCATGCATTGCTGTCACTTGACACATATTTTGGGACAAGTATGGTACGTGGTATGAGGAGTCATTCCTTCCCCTATAGGTGCTTCTGATGCCTACACATTGTGAGTTACTCCTTGTAATCCTGCGCTGTTCTGTTGCGGGGATTCCAACATGGTGCCCATCGTGAACATTCTAGACGCCGCACCCAGCGCGAGGTACTCCCGTACTGAGGAGCAGGATGGGGCTAAAGAGGACGCCAAGAAGAGAGAAAAAAAGCTCGTAGTCCAAGGGAAAGAACGAGAACCGAAAGGATCACAACGGACTGCCGAGGAGAGCGAAGGAGCCCAGACAAACGGAGAAGACCCAACGCGTCCACCGGAACCGCCCAGAGGCAACGCGCTAGAGTCCAGCCGGCCCGGAGAAGAGGAGGGCGGTGAGACTCCCTCAGGCATGACCCAAGAGGGCCGTGGCTCCAGGTAAGTGCCTTTTATTTCTAACCTCACTGAAGGGGCGTGGAAACTGGGTGTATAAGCACACCGCAGGAAGAGTGCACTAAAAAAACCCTCACACCCAGCCCGAAAGACCCTACACTACCACTTTCCCTGGTGCAGGTGAGGGTGTCCTTAGTTGCAGGACTGACTATTGTTTTGTTTCTCTTCCCGAGGGCTGTACAACCCCAGTTACCTTTCTCCAGCGGACTTGGCTGAAACCACCAAGGAAACCTACCACAGCAACACCCAGGCCCCGGCAGCTGACCCAGACTCTTTGGACAGTGAGTGAACCAAACCCCCTCCCCCCCCCTCCCAGGAAGCCTCCTACCTTTCGTCCTTTTTGTTGTTTCTCCTTCCTTTGTATATTTTTTGTTTGGCCTTCCGGACATACTGGTGTTCTCATATCTAATAAACCCATTCCATCCCACATGCCTGTCTAAGTGTTCTGCATCACTAGGTGACCATAGTGGTGTCAGAAGTGGGATCTAGTCATTAAAGACAGTCATGACACAACCCATCACCATGGAAGCCATGGTCACCCAGCTGTCAGAAGGACAGAGGCACCTACAACTGATCATAGAATGACAAAACCAAGAAGCAAAGAAAGAAAGAGAGGTGTTCCAAAATGCCCTAAAGGAACAAGCCACCCTCATGACCACTAATCAGCAGATACAAGACTCAGCCATTTTACGCCTCACTGACGCTATTTCCGCTGCTCGGGTCCATCCAAATGTTCCTAGCTCAGTGTTACAAAAATATCAGGAAGAGGATGATCCTGAATTCTCCTTTGTTAATTTTGAGAGGGTAGCAACCACAGCCACTTGGCCCCCTGAACGATGATGCCAATACATAGCCCCACTCTTATCTGGTGAACTACAGGCTGCATACCAAGCGGCCAATCCTTCCGGTCTTACACTATACCCCGAAATTAAGAAAACCATCCTAGAGAGGTTAGGACACGACACAGAGTATTATAGGGCAAAGTTTCGTAAAGAAAGGTGGGTCGGCGGAGACAACCCTAAGGCTTTGTATTATCGGATTAGGGAACTAGGGGAGAGGTGGTTACAACCCACCCTGTCATCTATGGAAGAGGTTACAGAGAGAATATATCTGGAGCAGTACCTAAAAGCCCTCCCCACCAACACACGTACCTGGGTAAAACAGCACCCCCACTTAACCATGCAGACAGCAGTCAAACTAGCATGTGCCTACCATAGGTCACCAGAATTTAAGGCCCACGCTAGTCGTATCCCCCGACTCCCCCTAGAATAGCTCCCAGACATAGTGAAGGCCAACTGTCAGGACAGACAAAAGGACTGAAAAGCCGTTAACGAACCCCTTTCCTGTTCCAGTAGGACCCCTGTGTTTCAAATGCTCAGAGTGGGGTCACATCGCCAGGAATTGCCCAATAAAAAGTGAGGGGTTGGAACCCATGGAGGTCGGGGTCACTCGGGGAAGGGTATTAGTCACTGAGGATAAGCCAACCCGGTATAGAAAGAGCATTCGCCTCAATGGACACCTTGTTAGTGCATTGTTAGATACAGGTTGCCATCACACTGTAGTAGCCCAAGAGCTGGTCCCAGATAACCAAATCTCAGCCGAGACACAGTTACAGGTATCTTGTGTTCATGGGGACGTATGCCCATATCCTGTAGCAGATGTCATGATAGAATTAGAGGGGGACCCCCAAGTACACCGGGTCGGGGTGGTGCCTACTCTTCCAGAGAAAGTGCTTCTTGGAACAGACTTACCCCGGTTTGATTAGTATTTGGCAAGCGTAACAGGGAAAGGCCGCGAAATCGAGTGGTTACGGGAAGCCCCCTACTCCACTGTTGACATAACACCGACCGAGACAAAACCCCCAAAGACAAGATCAGAAAAGAGGAGGGAACGCGCAGCATATGCGTCAACCCTGTCCTCCCCTGTCACTTGTCTTCTTTCTTCCTCAGGAATAGCAGTTGGCCGGCCCGAAGCTTTAAAACAGCACGAAAGGATGACAGCACCCTGAAAACGCGTGGGATCAGGCACAAGAGGAGGACCCCCACAAGGTAGGCCCATATTTTTGTGTGAGAAATGGTCTCTTGTATAGAGTAAGTGGAGATCCCAGTCATTAGAAGATGCAACTTCTTGTACCCATGGCGTTTCGTCAACAAGCCTTGCATCTGGCTCATTGCCAGACGGGGGGGACACTACAGACAGGAACATACCCTATGATATATACTAGAAAAATTCCATTGGCCAGGGATATACAAGGAAGTAGCCCGGTTTTGTTCCTCCTGCAGCAGGTGTCAGTTGGTTAACCCCTCGACAGTTAAAAAGGCAGCCTTACCCATCATTGATATCCCGTTCAGGTGGGTGGGAATTGATCTTGTGGGACCCCTTTTGCCATTGGCTAGGGGCCACCAATACATGCTCGTCCTGGTAGATTATGCCACCTGTTATCCTGAGGCAATATCATTAACAAGCATGACCACTCTTTCCGTTGCCCAGGCTATGGTCTCTTTCTTTCCAAGGGTTGGGTTTCCCTCAGAGCTCTTAACTGATCAGGGGAGCCCCTTCATGTCACGGTTAATGAAAGAAATCTGCTCTCTTCTTGGGGTCCATCAGATACGAACGGCGGTGTATCAACCCCAGACGGACGGGTTAGTGGAGAGATATAACCAAACTATGAAAACCCTCTTGAGGAAGTGGATTTCTGAAACGGGGAACGACTGGGACCGCACGCTTCCTCTGGTGTTATTTGCAGTTAGAACCCATGAGCAGAAATCCACGGGATATGGCCCTTTTCCTGTTATTCGGGCAGCGCCCTCGGACTCTACTAGAGATGGCCGCCGAACAGTGGACTGAGGAGGATGAGGGAAGGCCTTTGCTATCATATTCAGCAACGTTGAAGGCAACACTAGCTACTTTGTGGGAGGAGGTACACCAGAACCTAGAAAGGGCACAACAAAAGCAGAAAACACATTACGACAAAAACTCCCGACTCAGAGTGCTGGCGGTAGGGGATAGGGTACTGATTCTCCTACCCTCCTCTGACAAAAAACTCCTAGCGACCTGGCAAGGACCATACACCATACTAGAACAAGTAACCCCCGTTACATATAGAGTAGCTGTCCCCCATACCGGACATCACGGACAGGTATACCATATAAATCTGTTGAAGAAATAGGAGTACCCACCCCCACACCCGGTAGCTTCCATTAACCACGTTACCCACACCAGTCACGTAGAGATACCTCTTCAGCCGTCCTGTAGAGACCGCCTTGAAAGACGTAACACAGGGGAAACACTTAACCCAGCCCAGAAACAACGGCTATACACACTGTTAGATGGCTTCCTGGGACTATGTTCCAGCAATCCAGGTCGTACTTCCTTGGTACACCATGACATCCAGACAGAAGCAGGAAAAGTCATAAAACTACGGCCTTATCGCATTCCCGAGGCTAGGCGACAAGCGGTAGAACAGGAAGTACAGGCTATGCTACAGGCAGACATTATAGAACCCTCTCACAGCAATTGGTGCTCACCGGTAGTGTTGGTACCAAAGCCAGACGGCAGTTTGAGGTTCTGTATAGACTTCCGCCAATTAAATGCCCATTCTATGTTTGACAGCTATCCTATGCCCAGGGTTGACGAGCTGGTAGAAAGAGTGGGAGGGGTCCGGGTAATGTCAACCATTGACCTAACAAAAGGATACTGGCAGATACCCCTTCGTCAGACAGCCAGAGAGAAAACAGCCTTTTCTACTCCCTCGGGTCTGTACCAGTTTAAAGTTATGCCCTTTGGCCTACACGGGCCCCCGCTACTTTTTAAAGATTGATGGACGTCATCTTACGAGACCATAAGAAATATGCGGTGGCCTATCTCGACGACATTGTGGTATACAGTCTGAATTGGGAAACCAACCTACAACATTTGCAATATGTTTTTCACTCTCTACACAGGTCAGGATTAACACTAAACCCCAAAAAGACCACCCTGGGAACTGAACACATAGAATATTTAGGATACACCATACATGCAGGAACACTAAAACCACAAAATAACAAACTAGAAGCAATGCAAGGGATCCCGAGACCAACCACGAAGAAAGACGTATGGGCCTTCCTGGGGCTGGTAGGGTATTACAGACGGTTTATCTCTAACTTTTCCACTATTGCTTGTCCACTCACTGACTTATTATCATTTCGACATCCGAACAAAAACATAGAATGGACCACCATTCAGGAGGACAGTTTCACTGCTTTGAAGAACCAGTTGTGTCAAGCACCCGTATTAATGTGCCCTGATTTTAACAAACCATTCGACCTGCAAATGGACGCCTCTGATCGAGGCTTGGGGGCCATTTTATCATAACCCGATCAGAATGGGGACCTCAGACCCATACTATACCTCAGCCGATAACTGTTTCCCCGTGAGACACATTATGCCACCATGGAGAAAGAGTGTTTAGCCATCAAGTGGGCCATGGAAGCCTTACAGTACTACTTGCTAGGGAGAACCTTTTTTTGGTCAGAGACCATGCCCCCGTCACCTGGCTAGCCACACATAAAGATACGAATCCCAAGTTTCTCCATTGGTTTTTGTCCTTACAGCCTTTTTCTTTCCAGGCCCTTCATGCACAAGGCCGGACCCAGGGAAACGTGGACTTCTTGTTGCGATATCCTACCACCGTATGGCCCGATCGTCCATACTGGGAAGGAAGGCAGTGTAATCCCGCGCTGTTCCGTAGCGGGGATTCCAGCATGGCGCCCATCGTGAACAACCAGGAAAGGGAGGTGAGCATTCTAGATGCCGCACCCAGAGCGACGTACGCCCGTACTGAGGAGCAGGACGGGGCTAAAGAGGACACCAAGAAGAGAGAAAAAAAGCTAGTTGTCCAAGGGAAAGAACGAGAACCCAAAGGACCACAATGGACCGCCGAGGAGAGCGAAGATCCCAGACAAACAGAGAAGACCCAACAAGACCACCGGAACCGCTTAGAGGCAACACGCTAGAGCCCAGCCGGCCCGGAGAAGAGGAGGGCGGTGAGACTCCGTCAGCCATGACCCAGGAGGACCGTGGCTCCAGGCACGTGCCTCATATTTCTTGCCTCACTGCGGGGTGGTGGAAACTGGGTGGATAATCACACCACAGGTAGAGTACACTAAAAATAAAAACTCACTCCCAGCCCCAAAGACTCTACACTACCACTTTCCCTGGTGCAGGTGAGGTGTTTTTCCCCCTGTCCTTAGTTGCAGGACTGACTGTTGTTTTGTTTCTCTTCCCGAAGGCTGTACAACCCCAGTTCCCTTTCTCCAGCGGACTTGGCTGAGACCACCAGGGACACCTACCACAGCAACACCCAGGCCCCGGCAGCTGACCTGATTCTTTGGACAGTGACTGAACCAAACCCCACCCCCAGGAAGCCTCCTGTCCTTTTTGTTGTTTCTCCTTTCTTTGTTTTTTTGTTTTTTTGGCCTTCCGGACATACTGGTGTTCGCATATCTTATAAACCCATTCCATCCCACATGCCTGTCTAGGTGTTCTGCATCACTAGGTGACCACACTCCTTTATGTATGTTTTGCAATGTAAACTCATCACCTGTCCAATACTGATGTACACACCACTTCAGTCTCATGTCTTCCACCCCATGCCTTGCCAGCGTGTGACCCTCCCCACCACTTCATAGTGTTACACTATACTGTGGGAGGATGATCTGTGTACAGGACCAATGTGCCACTGAGGACTGTTTCACATTTAGTTATGTGTTGTTTTCTTCTACTTGGTTGCAGTCATGGTTGCTCATGTGCAGTGCATATGTATGAGCAGCACAGTCCTCTAGTCATGTTGTTTGCATCTGGGTTTTCCTGAGTTGTGTAGGTGTCGGTGAGGGCTAAGCTGTATGTCTGTTTGCTGAGGTACTGCTACGCTTCCTGATTGTGAAGTGATCTATGTGCTGTGATGATTTGTGGTGTGGAAGTTCATGATGGAGCACTCAGATATGTGTGATACTGGTTTTGTTGGTGTTCATACACTGCTTATTGTGCATGCAGTGCTGTCAGGGTATGTTGCCTTGTACTTGCCTGGTGTGTTTCCCCCTGATGTCCAGCTGAGTTGACTATGTGATGTATTGTTTATTGCAGATGTTGTGTTTTGGTTGTTGATGGATGCTGTGTTTGGCCTGTGTTTGGCTCTTTCACTGACAGGTGCATGTGTGTGTGATGTTCTATTTGCATGACATTGTGTGAGAGTAGTTTGTGTATTGGAATACATTCATATGTGTGTTGAATGTGTAGTGTGCATTTCTTGTGTGAATGTCACATACAGCAATGTGGAGTCTTGTTCTTGAGCTTGTTTTGAGTGCACAATAGTGATATGTCCTCCTATATTTGACTTGTCACTTGTCAGGATTGTGCATGTGCATGCTTGTGGTACACATTGGCACCATGCTCAATTAATAACTGGTGTGGTGTCTATGTCTATGTTAGCTGATTTGTCCCATTGATCCCAGTTAATGTTTATGATTGGCATTTGATAATGCAATTTTTGATTGGATTGGAGTATGGTGTCTGTGCATTTGTCCAGAGTGAAAATGTTGTGTATTGCTGTTCTGTCTAGGATCACATTGCCTATCCACTGTTTACCTGCACATGGCTGAGCTTGTTGGACTTCTTTGGATCTTGTTTGTGAGATTTGTGTTTTTGATCAGCATTGGTTCAGACATTCCTGAGTGGGAGTCTGACATTTGTAGATACACACTAGGGTGTGTGATTGGTTGTCAGGAATGTCACAGGACCTTATTTGCACCTTTATATGTGTTTCTCACAGGTGTTCAGTAGTGCAGGTGTGACAAGGGTAGATGAGGGGTATGTGTGAAGGTCCTACTTGGGTTTGACAGTCAGGGAGTGTGACAATGAGCCATTTGTGTTGTGCTGGTGGCATAAACATGTCAAGGTAGTTGACAAAAATGTGTGGCTGGTCACTGTATGGCTTCTGACACTTCTTATCATTCCTGTGTCTATGCATAGCTTGCATTGCTGTATCCGAGAGATATTGCACAGATGTCACTTTGGTTTAATTTCAATCACTGTGCCACCCATGTCTGATTTGATTGCCTAAGGGTAGATATGGCTTGCTCCATGGTTTTCCAGCACTGTGCACTCCACTTTGGGCTAGTCCATATACTGTCATACATTGCTGCTGACCTATGGTATGTGTGTGTGTCAGAGTGTCAGTGTGGGATCTGTCTGAGGGACTTGACATGCAGTGTGAACAGTCCATGTGGGTAGGCTGAAGGTGGAGCCCTGTGAAGCTGTCCTGACTGCCCATGCCTGGCGCAGGCCCTGCCTACTACATTGTGCGCAGGTTTTCCTGCGTCTTCAATGCTGCGGTGACGTGACCGGGACATTGCAGTGATTTTGATGTCAATGGGTGACCCCGATGTGGAGGTGTGGATTTCTAGTAAGCAGGACATATGTGAGTACACTGGGGGATATGTTCCTGTCTCCACCAGAGTGCCTGATGTGGATAGGAACCGTATTTCAGCACATGAGTTGTGTGTTGTGGTTGTATGCGGAGATGTGTTATTTACATACCTGAAATGTTGACCGCGACAACGTCTTATCCGTGGGTAGTGGATCAGGTACAGCTGCGGAAGGGCTTGAAGAGCTGGATCTATAGTGGTCAGGAACGTGTGGAGGTGCCCGGGATTCGAGTTTCGATCTCCGCAGTAGTGCTTCTGCCGTCTCCAAGTGGCTGGCTTCTCCGCTGCATTCCGATGGGCTATTTGAGGCATCGTGATTTGTCCGGCGATCGTAACGTCATTCCGCACGGCGGTCTCTCTCTATTGGCTTCCTTCGCTACCGTTGCAGAAGAAAATTTCTTGTGGAACCCGAAACACCGCAGCGAACGGGAAATGGGCTATCTTTGCCCATCGCAATATGGTGGACGCAAGGACCACCGCAGGAGTGGGGAAAAGGACGTTTTCCGCCACCGCCGGCACCGCGGAGGTGCCTACTACCGCCATCGTAATCAGCCCCTCAGTACCTTAATTTCTCTTGTTTTCCTTTTAAAATGTTAATCTCTTTATCAGGGTACCTTGATGCTTTTCTGTTGATTGAGGGCTTTTTTCTGAGCTTTGATGGCATAGGTATGAAGCATATGCAATCAAAGCTCTTAAGTCAATTTAGGATTACAGCTTTACTAATAGCAGTTACCAGCGCTGGGAAGACTTCGGGAAGCCATGCACTCTACAAATCTTAAATAAAAACACATAAACAAGGATACAAGAAAACACACTGTTAATAACTGTACTTCAATTACCTCACATATGACAACTACAGGTAACATAGCCAGAAAAGGCAGATTTATTTATTTGTAGAGTTTTATATAGCTGAATAGTGTTGTCTTTATGCTAAGTGCCTTGATTAAGTTGGAGCGGGCCAGCCAATCTAGCCCCTCAATCAGCACTGGCTCAATTATCTTTAAGATGCAGTCGTAAAACAGAGTGTTCAGGCAGGAAGCACAAAACAAATCCTCAGCGGGATGCCAATAGAAGGACCACAAAGCATAAAGTTTAATGCATGTGCTGGAAAGAAGTAAAGTCAGAGGGCCAGATTTAGAATGCAGTGGTAGTGAAAAAAACTTGGTTTTCAGAGAAGAATCAATTGACGGGATTTCCTCCACCAAAAACACAGTATTGTTGAGGATATTCTGTTCATTCATTCTCCTCCAGATTTTTCAATTGCTCCAGAAATCAGGAGATTTTCTGTTGCTGCCCAGCTCAAAATCAGGTCCTGAAAGTGTTCCCTTCTTATAACACCCAGCCAGACTGTGCCTCATTAAGTTTGATATCTCCCCAGTGCAGATGAGCAGTGTTACCTCAATGTTACTGCGCCTAATCCATGTGCATTCAATACTCTAATGGACAGGACCAATGTGTCTTTAAACACCACACTATCATTTATGAAGTATTCAAGCTAAAACAGTTCTAAAGTGACAGAATTGGCCCATACAGGTCTGTGGACCAACATAAGAAATCTTTTTCTAGAGCAGTTTTAAGACGGGGACCCTGTCCCTTTTCTAACTGTAAGGATATCCATATTGATGAGCAGTATCAATAGTGCTTGAAAACACAATGGCTTAGGCCTGGTGCTCTAGCCATAAACTGGTGTCTGAATAATACATGTCTATAAGACCCCAATATCCACCATTTTCACCTCTGACAGTCTCTAACAGGGTGCTGTCTAGCTTGGATCTTATTAAATATTCTCAGTTCTCTGAATCTGATTTGAGTAAATGACCTTCCCGTAGACACAACATGAAGTCTATTTTCATGGTCTTTCTGTGATAGATCCTTTTCTGCATTGCCATGTAGTGAAATCAGGACATACGGTTTCTTTGTAACCCACTTCAAAGTGGCCACTACTATTCAACATTCGTAAGCCCCACTATTTTTTTGTGTCTTTCATTTATGTTTCTCACTATTATTTGTGTTGGGTAATCATGTACAACTTTGACCTTTGAGGAAGACTTCAGCCAAAATGCATCGGATGGGGAGCCATTGATTGTAATAAATAATTACTGTCGCAAAACTCAATGACCGTCTGTGAGTGTTCTTGTTATTACTAAGAACGGGTGTTGGATGAACCTGTAGCCCAGTAGGTAGTTATAGTTAGGACGTAGTTTACCTAGGAAAAGCGTTTTTTGACTTGCCTATAACTCTGGCACAGTTTGACAAATCTTCACATTATTTTCCCCACAAAAGTGTCTTTCTAATTCTAGTTATTCATGGAAGGTTTCAGGGTGATCCGTCCAGCAGAGGCTGAGAAAAAGGGGTGGGGTCAAAAAAAGTATGTTTCCCATGTCAATTCCCATAGAGATTTTGTAGGAAAGTAGGATCTGCATTTATGGTTACTCCCACTTTTTGCTTGATGTGATGCTGTTTTGGACTAGTCAGGACCCTAGTCTATCTGCTTTCTCCCTAGAATTGTTGTGTTAGTACCTAAGTACAATCCCAGATTGGAAACAGGGATACCCTTATCAGACCCTAGTATATGGTACTAAGGTACCCAGGGCATAGGTACCCCAGAGGTATCCCCTGGGCTGAAGCATGCATTATACCACCCATGGCAAACCATGCAAAAGGGAACTACAGGCCTGCCATTGCAGCCTGTGTAAGTTGGTGCTTGCACCACTTACTAAAGATATAGGATTCCTATATCTAAGGGTCACTGCACCTAAAACCTATATGTCACCCCTATAGCAGGCCTTTGCAATCCTGAAGGCATGGTACTTGGTTCTAAGTGAGAGGGTGCTCCTGCATGAGCAGGACACACCTGCAGCCTACGGAGTCCATTCACCCGGGTTGTCAGTGAAGCATTCATATACTATATAGAGGGGCACCGTGTAATTACGCGATGACCATCTTGAAACTAGCTGCAACGAATCCTATCATGTTTGGTATCAAACATGTTGGAATCATACCCCCACACCGTAAACAGTGTGGGAGGTATGATTCCAAGCACTTGAGGAGCCCTCCGTTGGGCTGTCAGTGTTCCTAGTGCCAACCTTCTAGACCCGGACAGCACAAAATGGTTGCTGCCGACCAGTGATACATTTATGCCCTCCTGCTGCTGAGCCAAGCTCGAGCAGAGGAAGGTGGAACAATAGGCATCCTGTTACAGGGAGCTGTTACCCCCTCCCAGACAGGATTTAGTGTATTGGGACCAGGTGGGTGCGCTTGCCAGTGCCAGAAAGTCTGCATGAGGGGCACACTTGGTGCCCCCATGCATAGTCCAGTTCAAACCATTTCTGGGAGCCGCCAGCTCCCGCTCTGGCACGAAACTGGACAAAAGACATTGTAGTAACCTCCCCCCTGTCCAGACCCTCTCCTGGGAGGGTCTCCTGAAACTTCCCAACCCTTTCCCTAGAGTACTTAAGGGCTTACCTGGGTCTAGGTCCCTAGATTTGTTGAGGGATAAGATTCAGATCAGACACCACTTCTACTTCTACCATCTGGGCACTCTGGACTTTATTTGGGCCTGACTTCGTCTCCCTTCCAGTCTGCTGCATCATCTGTGCCTCGGCATCATACAGGAACATTCCAAGGCCTGTGAAGCATCAGACACTTGATGAAATCTCCCTTGGAGTGAAGGAGTCACTCCCCTGCATTCGCAAGCACCGTAAGTAAGTCTACGGATCCTGAGCTCCTCCGGAGTACGAGGGCTCTGCAGCACAGGTGGGGATTTTCCACAAATCCCGGGGCCTGCCCTCTCACCAAGTTTGAGGCCAGTATACCTCGTGGGGGTTTCAATAACGGAACGCCTGTGCACTGTGTCCAACTTGCATTTGCAAAGGGTTATTGGCTTCCTTCCAAGAAGATCTTCGGGCTCCAATTAGCCCTAAACTCGAGCATCTCCAGTGACCAGAATATTCAGCCACACTGCATTGTGTGCATAATGACCTGCATCTTTTGGTGAGCTGCTTGAGGTCCTCATGTGACTCCAGTGCCTCTGGCATGTGGGTCCACTTGAGGATCACACTTGTTTCTTTTAGGTGCCCCTGTTGCTCAGGGCCTGCTCTGACTCCCCTGCTGTTGGTGAGTCCCCTAGACCTTTCTGGTACCAACTTAGCTCCTTCTTTGATTCCTGCTTTGGTTGCATTTGCCAAGGCCTGTTGGTTCTCCCGCTGGACACCAACCTCTCAGCCTTGACATCCTTCGTGGGACAGCTCATGCATGGGTCCTGGTCCTCACAGGTGCAGAGTCAAGGTCCTCATCATCCATCCTGCAACACCCAACATTGGAGAGCATTCATCTTCCAAGTCTCCTGATCACTCTTGAGTGACATAGA
The DNA here is from genome assembly GCF_964204655.1 of Triturus cristatus. Classification (NCBI taxonomy): domain Eukaryota; kingdom Metazoa; phylum Chordata; class Amphibia; order Caudata; family Salamandridae; genus Triturus; species Triturus cristatus. Next base: position 432,447,547 of record NC_140593.1, read on the forward strand.
CTCTGTCCCCTCTGCTTGCAGGTACCTCTCATCAAGAATCCAACCTCGGATTCCACCAGACACTTCTTCCTTCTTCAACAGCGGTACTTTCCTGAAGTCCTCCATTGGGTTCGACGGCAGTTTCCGACACCACTTCATATGTATGCATCGGCTTCCCTGGTGTAGGTAACGTGGGTACTAGGGTATCCCCGGGTGGGGTGGCTCTCCAACCTTCTGTCTTCCACGGGGTTTTTTCAGGGTTCACTGGGAAGGGTCCCTAATCTTTAAAAATCCAACTGCGACTTGCACATAGAGTTGTACGGAGCACAGGGTCGTGTTTCCACACTGCACGTGCTCTCCGCGGGGTCTCTATCTACTCACCTTGGGTGGTTCCTGGGGTCCCAGAACTTCTACGTCTTCTCGACCCTGTCTTTATCCGAGTCGTGGTTCTTATACCACTTTCTTAGTATATGGTTTGCTCCTGGGGTCCACTGTGTATTTTGTGCTATTTACTGTGTTTCTTTACTGAAGTATAGTGTGCATTGTGTTTATCTCCATGTTGGAGATATTGAAACATACTAGAGAATATTATATAATAAAAACATATATATTTTTTTTTTAACTTGGTGTTGTTCTTTTCACATAATCTATACTATAAGATTGCATTCTCGTAAATCAAGCTGCTTTACACTCCTTCAGGACTAAGCCTGAAGGCTGCTCTCCACAGCTACCACTTGTTATGTTATGTTAATTTCTATAGCGCACGACTCACCCGGGGGCATCTCGGCGCTTTCTAAGGTTGTCTAAGACCTCTTAAATCACCATAAGGGTTGTCTGGACTGATGCAAGGTGCCCACTTACATTAGTGAACATCATATACCAGGTCAGCTTCTCACAGATTTTAGACTCAACTACAGCCCGAACCACTGAACTGAATTACACGAAATTTGGAAGAGGGCTAGATCGTGGTCCAGAAAGCGTGCTTTTTGCAATTTGGTGAAAATCCATTCAGAAGTTTTTGAGCTTTTAAAGGAAAACCAAATTTGGATATCTAGGGACGCGGACCCTCCGCAAATCTTGCTGATCTTATGCAGAGATCTGATTGGCTGCCAACACTTCAACCAGGAAGTGTTGGCCGCCCATTTTGGGACTCGGCCTCAGCTGAGTCCCAAAAACGAACGGTCCGGGGGGCAAGTGTAAATAAAAGAAATGGGGAGGGGGTGCATGGGACCCACCTACCCATGGGCAGTTCAAGCCACGGGGACCACCACCTCTCCATTATTTTGTTTTAGCATTATGGGAGGGAGGCCATGGGGCCCCCCTCCTTTGCCTTTCTAAGGTCGTGGGGCTCACCACCTTCACGGGCCATGTAAATATAAAAGGTGGGGGGCCGCATGGACCCCCCTCACAAATAAAAATGTCCAGGACACTGCCACCTCCTTTGGACACAAGACATAAGCTAGGTGGTGGGAGGCAGGCTTTATATTAAAGAGGAAATCTGGCCTTTTTTGGCCCCGGGGGCCACCGCCTGCAATGGGCTAGCCCTGTGCAATTCAAAGGAGGTGGCTGTGCGGCCCCCCTCCTGGAGCCATTAATGGCCTTGTGGTGCACCGCCCCATTAGGCTGGCTCCCTATCTCCTGAGGTGCCCACCCTCAGGATACAGCAGTTTGCTTTCACTTGGTAGGAGCTTTGACAGCTCCCACCAAGCGAGGGCCAACTGTAAGTACGCTCCCAGCAGGTGGGAGCAGGAAAACGTCTCCCAGCTGGCAGGAGCAGGAAAACTGCTCCCGCTCGCTGGAGTGGACTTTTCTTCTGCATCATTTTTGGCTGCTCCCTATGTGCAGGACCAATGCCGTCCCGCAGGGACCACTGGGGTATTGAGGCCCCTCCAGCGGTCCCTAACAGCACACTGGGTGGGTACCACGCCACCCAGCCTTAGTTTGCCGGGCCACAGACGATGGGATTTTGGAGTCAAATCGGACTGGGGCGGTGGGCCATGGGCCCCTTTGCCCTACAATAATTGGCAGGGCCCTGGGGGGTGGGGTCCCTCCTCTTTGAATTGCCATGAGTAGGCAAATGTGCAAAATCACCTGGAAGCTCCTTCTGTTTCGCCCTCCCCTGTTCACTTTAGAAGTATGCAAACGTCTTCCTGCCTTTTGCCAGGATGATGAACAGCTTACCAAAAGGCACCCCACCCCATTTTAAGACAATTTGGGGAAATTTTCTTGATGCCGAGGAGTATGAGGACATCTCTACCTAACAAAGAGCACTTGCTTTATATAGTTAAGAGGAATTACCCTTATTTGGTGGAAATCCACCTCTTTGTAGACTCAATGTCTTTTTTATAGAAACATTCAAGTTATCACAGATTTCTGGATGAAGGCGCATGTTTAACAATCACATTGCTGTAACGCACACAAGGTCGCTGGAGACATTTGCTCATTGTCCATTACGCAGCTATAGTGTAGAATAGTCACTAGACATATACCCAACTAGACATCACTTATTAATTAACCAGTAGAAAGTGCTGCAGTTGAGAAGACATTTTGTGTAAAACTGTAGACTCTTGTTGGATAAACGGGCTAATGAGGGTCCGTTCTGGCCCTGATGGTCATTTCAGAAAAATCAAACCTCAACGGGAAGCACTTACAAATATAAAAACATAACAAGTGCCCCATTTAAAGCTCCACTTCTGTGAAGGACAAATGATCCTAACTTCCTGGATTTGGCGAAAGCAAAGCAAGTGTGTTTTCTCGGCTATTCCACATTAAAAAACAATATGAAATTCTTGGTGAAGGTGAATGCATCGTTGATCTATCGGAGCACATTCTGCAGTTATTGTGACAAGTGGGTTCTTTCTTGTCCTTTCCTGGTGAGAGAAGAGTCCATGGTTCTCCCTTTAAATGACTACGAGTATGTAAAAGTGCAAGATCACCTAAAGGCTTCGCCCATTTGGCCCGTCACCTTAGTAGTATGTAACTCACAGACCCATACAGCCACTCAAACACCCACAAAGCCACTCACACACCCACACATCACTCACACGCACTCACCAACCCATACAGCCATTCACACATCCACCCACAGACCCATACTGCCACTCACACACACACACACACACACACTGACAGACTCATATAGTCACTCACAAACCCACTTACATCCCCACACAGCTACTCACATAGCCACTCACAGACCCATAGAGCCACTCACACCCACTCACTAACTCACAAATTTACTCACACACTCACCCTCGAGACTACTCACACACCCACTTATACACCCATACAGACACTTACACACCCACTCTCAGATCCATACAGAATTCACAAACTCAGTCACTGACCTGTACAGCCACTCACTGTGGCTGTGTGAGTGGCTCAATGGGTGAGTGACTGGGTGTGTAAGTGAATGTATGGGTGAGTGTGCGACAGCTTGAGTGGGTCTATGGGTAAGTGAGCGGGTGTGTAAGTGGCTGTATTGCTCAGTCAGTGTCTGTGTGAGCAGCTGTATGGGTGAGTGAGTGGGTGTGTGAGTGTTTGTATGGATGTGTGAATGGGTATGTAAGTGGTTGTGTGGGTAAGTGAATGGGTGTGTGATTGGCTGTATGGGTCAGTGAGCGGTTGTGTGAGTGGCTGTATTGGTGAGTGAGTAGATGTATGAGTGACTCTATGGATTGCTGAATAGCTGTGTGAGTGACAGTATGGGTGGGCAGATGTGTGTGAGTGGCTATATTGATGACTGAGTGGCTGTGTGAGTGGCACTATGGGTGGGTGAGTGTGTGTGAGTGACTGTATGGGTGACTGAGTGGCTGTTAATGGCTGTATGCGTGAGTGATTGGGTGTGCAAGTGGGTGTTTGGGTAAGTGAGTGGCTGTTTGAGTGGGCGTATGGGTAAGTGAGTGGATGTGTGAGTGACTGTTTTGCATAGTACGTATCAGTGTGAGTGGCTGTATAGGTGAGTGAGTGGGCATCTGAGTGCTTTTATCGATGTGTGAAGTGGTATGCAAGTGGTTTTTTGGGTGAGTGAATGGATGTGGGAGTGGCTGTATGGGTGAGTGAGTAGCTCTGCTAGTAGCTGTATGGGTGAGTGGGTAGCTGTATGGGTGAGTGAGTGTGTAAGTGGCTGTATGAGTGAGTGGGTGTGTGAGTAGTTGTATGGGTCTTGAAATGGGTATGTGAGTGCTTGTGTGGGTGTGTGAGTGGGTGTATGAGAGATTGTATGCCGGTGTGTGTGGATGTGTGAGTGGTTCTGTGGATGATGTAGAGCGCAATGTTACTGAAGTGCTTGGTTGCGAATTACACTCCTGAAAATCAAGGGCAAATCAACCCGCCAGGATGCAAGGTCTCTGAACACAGGAGGTGACTTGTCTCTGGGGTAGATGCTAATATGTTTTGTGTTTTATGTTCAGAGACCTCTCATCCTGGAGGGTTGATTTGCCCTTGATTTTTGTACAGTGCTCTACAACTATGGTAAGATGTCAGCTGGCACCTTACCTTCCACATACAGAGTGGGGCTATGATTTATAGTACTGCTCACTCTATCAAGAAGATAAGGTCACATCACGTAACATTGGTCCTGATGATATGCCAATAGAGCGCTTCACGGCTACTTGAGGCATAAAGCATATTGACCCATTGCATAGACCATAGCCTCATAGCTGGCCTGTGAGTGACTGATTCACTACTCACTTGCAGGGACTAGGACCCTTATATCCTGAGTTTCCCTGCCTTTCTTTTAAGCTCTACAACAAACAAATGATGGACGGAATGCTGACAATGCAGACATTCTCCCCCAGTCAAGAGATCTGGGTTAAATCCATCGTTCTTTTGCCCACTACGCCACCCCAGTTCAGACATGGCCATATGCAAATCAGTCTTGACCCTGTGCCCCATGGGAACAGTCCAGCCCGAACTGCCAAGCCATGTCTTCCCTGGACCGGAATCAAGCATCCTAGGACCGGTTTCTGGCTATCAGCCGTCATCAGCCAGGATAGCTTGACTCCAGTGGCGTAGTGAGCACGGGACCCACGTCTGGGCATACCCATCCCACTTAGGGCGAAAAGCGTTACAACAAACAAATGATGGACGGAATGCTGACAATGCAGACATTCTCCCCCAGTCAAGAGATCTGGGTTAAATCCATCGTTCTTTTGCCCACTACGCCACCCCAGTTCAGACATGGCCATATGCAAATCAGTCTTGACCCTGTGCCCCATGGGAACAGTCCAGCCCGAACTGCCAAGCCATGTCTTCCCTGGACCGGAATCAAGCATCCTAGGACCGGTTTCTGGCTATCAGCCGTCATCAGCCAGCATAGCTTGACTCCAGTGGCGTAGTGAGCACGGGACCCACGTCTGGGCATACCCATCCCACTTAGGGCGAAAAGCGTTACAACAAACAAATGATGGACGGAATGCTGACAATGCAGACATTCTCCCCCAGTCAAGAGATCTGGGTTAAATCCATCGTTCTTTTGCCCACTACGCCACCCCAGTTCAGACATGGCCATATGCAAATCAGTCTTGACCCTGTGCCCCATGGGAACAGTCCAGCCCGAACTGCCAAGCCATGTCTTCCCTGGACCGGAATCAAGCATCCTAGGACCGGTTTCTGGCTATCAGCCGTCATCAGCCAGGATAGCTTGACTCCAGTGGCGTAGTGAGCACGGGACCCACGTCTGGGCATACCCATCCCACTTAGGGCGAAAAGCGTTACAACAAACAAATGATGGACGGAATGCTGACAATGCAGACATTCTCCCCCAGTCAAGAGATCTGGGTTAAATCCATCGTTCTTTTGCCCACTACGCCACCCCAGTTCAGACATGGCCATATGCAAATCAGTCTTGACCCTGTGCCCCATGGGAACAGTCCAGCCCGAACTGCCAAGCCATGTCTTCCCTGGACCGGAATCAAGCATCCTAGGACCGGTTTCTGGCTATCAGCCGTCATCAGCCAGGATAGCTTGACTCCAGTGGCGTAGTGAGCACGGGACCCACGTCTGGGCATACCCATCCCACTTAGGGCGAAAAGCGTTACAACAAACAAATGATGGACGGAATGCTGACAATGCAGACATTCTCCCCCAGTCAAGAGATCTGGGTTAAATCCATCGTTCTTTTGCCCACTACGCCACCCCAGTTCAGACATGGCCATATGCAAATCAGTCTTGACCCTGTGCCCCATGGGAACAGTCCAGCCCGAACTGCCAAGCCATGTCTTCCCTGATTTGCATATGGCCATGTCTAAACTGGGGTGGTGTAGTGGCAAAAGAACGATGGATTTAACCCAGATCTTTTGACTGGGGGAGAATGTATGCATTGTCAGCATTCCGTCCATCATTTGTTTGTTGTAATGCTTTTCGCCCTAAGTGGGATGGGTATTCCCAGACGTGGGACCCGTGCTCACTACGCCACTGGAGTCAAGCTATCCTGGCTGATGACGGCTGATAGCCAGAAACTGGTCCTAGGATGCTTGATTCCGGTCCAGGGAAGACATGGCTTGGCAGTTCGGGCTGGACTGTTCCCATGAGGCACAGGGTCAAGACTGATTTGCATATGGCCATGTCTAAACTGGGGTGGTGTAGTGGCAATGAACGATGGATTTAACCCAGATCTTTTGACTGGGGGAGAATGTATGCATTGTTAGCATTCCGTCCATCATTTGTTTGTTGTAATGCTTTTCGCCCTAAGTGGGATGGGTATTCCCAGACGTGGGACCCGTGCTCACTACGCCACTGGAGTCAAGCTATCCTGGCTGATGACGGCTGATAGCCAGAAACTGGTCCTAGGATGCTTGATTCCGGTCCAGGGAAGACATGGCTTGGCAGTTCGGGCTGGACTGTTCCCATGAGGCACAGGGTCAAGACTGATTTGCATATGGCCATGTCTAAACTGGGGTGGTGTAGTGGCAAAAGAACGATGGATTTAACCCAGATCTTTTGACTGGGGGAGAATGTATGCATTGTCAGCATTCCGTCCATCATTTGTTTGTTGTAATGCTTTTCGCCCTAAGTGGGATGGGTATTCCCAGACGTGGGACCCGTGCTCACTACGCCACTGGAGTCAAGCTATCCTGGCTGATGACGGCTGATAGCCAGAAACTGGTCCTAGGATGCTTGATTCCGGTCCAGGGAAGACATGGCTTGGCAGTTCGGGCTGGACTGTTCCTATGAGGCACAGGGTCAAGACTGATTTGCATATGGCCATGTCTAAACTGGGGTGGTGTAGTGGCAAAAGAACGATGGATTTAACCCAGATCTTTTGACTGGGGGAGAATGTATGCATTGTCAGCATTCCGTCCATCATTTGTTTGTTGTAATGCTTTTCGCCCTAAGTGGGATGGGTATTCCCAGACGTGGGACCCGTGCTCACTACGCCACTGGAGTCAAGCTATCCTGGCTGATGACGGCTGATAGCCAGAAACTGGTCCTAGGATGCTTGATTCCGGTCCAGGGAAGACATGGCTTGGCAGTTCGGGCTGGACTGTTCCCATGAGGCACAGGGTCAAGACTGATTTGCATATGGCCATGTCTAAACTGGGGTGGTGTAGTGGCAAAAGAACGATGGATTTAACCCAGATCTTTTGACTGGGGGAGAATGTATGCATTGTCAGCATTCCGTCCATCATTTGTTTGTTGTAATGCTTTTCGCCCTAAGTGGGATGGGTATTCCCAGACGTGGGACCCGTGCTCACTACGCCACTGGAGTCAAGCTATCCTGGCTGATGACGGCTGATAGCCAGAAACTGGTCCTAGGATGCTTGATTCCGGTCCAGGGAAGACATGGCTTGGCAGTTCGGGCTGGACTGTTCCCATGAGGCACAGGGTCAAGACTGATTTGCATATGGCCATGTCTAAACTGGGGTGGTGTAGTGGCAAAAGAACGATGGATTTAACCCAGATCTTTTGACTGGGGGAGAATGTATGCATTGTCAGCATTCCGTCCATCATTTGTTTGTTGTAATGCTTTTCGCCCTAAGTGGGATGGGTATTCCCAGACGTGGGACCCGTGCTCACTACACCACTGGAGTCAAGCTATCCTGGCTGATGACGGCTGATAGCCAGAAACTGGTCCTAGGATGCTTGATTCCGGTCCAGGGAAGACATGGCTTGGCAGTTCGGGCTGGACTGTTCCCATGAGGCACAGGGTCAAGACTGATTTGCATATGGCCATGTCTAAACTGGGGTGGTGTAGTGGCAAAAGAACGATGGATTTAACCAAGATCTTTTGACTGGGGGAGAATGTATGCATTGTCAGCATTCCGTCCATCATTTGTTTGTTGTAATGCTTTTCGCCCTAAGTGGGATGGGTATTCCCAGACGTGGGACCCGTGCTCACTACGCCACTGGAGTCAAGCTATCCTGGCTGATGACGGCTGATAGCCAGAAACTGGTCCTAGGATGCTTGATTCCGGTCCAGGGAAGACATGGCTTGGCAGTTCGGGCTGGACTGTTCCCATGAGGCACAGGGTCAAGACTGATTTGCATATGGCCATGTCTAAACTGGGGTGGTGTAGTGGCAAAAGAACGATGGATTTAACCCAGATCTTTTGACTGGGGGAGAATGTATGCATTGTCAGCATTCCGTCCATCATTTGTTTGTTGTAATGCTTTTCGCCCTAAGTGGGATGGGTATTCCCAGACGTGGGACCCGTGCTCACTACGCCACTGGAGTCAAGCTATCCTGGCTGATGACGGCTGATAGCCAGAAACTGGTCCTAGGATGCTTGATTCCGGTCCAGGGAAGACATGGCTTGGCAGTTCGGGCTGGACTGTTCCCATGAGGCACAGGGTCAAGACTGATTTGCATATGGCCATGTCTAAACTGGGGTGGTGTAGTGGCAAAAGAACGATGGATTTAACCCAGATCTTTTGACTGGGGGAGAATGTATGCATTGTCAGCATTCCGTCCATCATTTGTTTGTTGTAATGCTTTTCGCCCTAAGTGGGATGGGTATTCCCAGACGTGGGACCCGTGCTCACTACGCCACTGGAGTCAAGCTATCCTGGCTGATGACGGCTGATAGCCAGAAACTGGTCCTAGGATGCTTGATTCCGGTCCAGGGAAGACATGGCTTGGCAGTTCGGGCTGGACTGTTCCCATGAGGCACAGGGTCAAGACTGATTTGCATATGGCCATGTCTAAACTGGGGTGGTGTAGTGGCAAAAGAACGATGGATTTAACCCAGATCTTTTGACTGGGGGAGAATGTATGCATTGTCAGCATTCCGTCCATCATTTGTTTGTTGTAATGCTTTTCGCCCTAAGTGGGATGGGTATTCCCAGACGTGGGACCCGTGCTCACTACGCCACTGGAGTCAAGCTATCCTGGCTGATGACGGCTGATAGCCAGAAACTGGTCCTAGGATGCTTGATTCCGGTCCAGGGAAGACATGGCTTGGCAGTTCGGGCTGGACTGTTCCCATGAGGCACAGGGTCAAGACTGATTTGCATATGGCCATGTCTAAACTGGGGTGGTGTAGTGGCAAAAGAACGATGGATTTAACCCAGATCTTTTGACTGGGGGAGAATGTATGCATTGTCAGCATTCCGTCCATCATTTGTTTGTTGTAATGCTTTTCGCCCTAAGTGGGATGGGTATTCCCAGACGTGGGACCCGTGCTCACTACGCCACTGGAGTCAAGCTATCCTGGCTGATGACGGCTGATAGCCAGAAACTGGTCCTAGGATGCTTGATTCCGGTCCAGGGAAGACATGGCTTGGCAGTTCGGGCTGGACTGTTCCCATGAGGCACAGGGTCAAGACTGATTTGCATATGGCCATGTCTAAACTGGGGTGGTGTAGTGGCAAAAGAACGATGGATTTAACCCAGATCTTTTGACTGGGGGAGAATGTATGCATTGTCAGCATTCCGTCCATCATTTGTTTGTTGTAATGCTTTTCGCCCTAAGTGGGATGGGTATTCCCAGACGTGGGACCCGTGCTCACTACGCCACTGGAGTCAAGCTATCCTGGCTGATGATGGCTGATAGCCAGAAACTGGTCCTAGGATGCTTGATTCCGGTCCAGGGAAGACATGGCTTGGCAGTTCGGGCTGGACTGTTCCCATGAGGCACAGGGTCAAGACTGATTTGCATATGGCCATGTCTAAACTGGGGTGGTGTAGTGGCAAAAGAACGATGGATTTAACCCAGATCTTTTGACTGGGGGAGAATGTATGCATTGTCAGCATTCCGTCCATCATTTGTTTGTTGTAATGCTTTTCGCCCTAAGTGGGATGGGTATTCCCAGACGTGGGACCCGTGCTCACTACGCCACTGGAGTCAAGCTATCCTGGCTGATGACGGCTGATAGCCAGAAACTGGTCCTAGGATGCTTGATTCCGGTCCAGGGAAGACATGGCTTGGCAGTTCGGGCTGGACTGTTCCCATGAGGCACAGGGTCAAGACTGATTTGCATATGGCCATGTCTAAACTGGGGTGGTGTAGTGGCAAAAGAACGATGGATTTAACCCAGATCTTTTGACTGGGGGAGAATGTATGCATTGTCAGCATTCCGTCCATCATTTGTTTGTTGTAATGCTTTTCGCCCTAAGTGGGATGGGTATTCCCAGACGTGGGACCCGTGCTCACTACGCCACTGGAGTCAAGCTATCCTGGCTGATGACGGCTGATAGCCAGAAACTGGTCCTAGGATGCTTGATTCCGGTCCAGGGAAGACATGGCTTGGCAGTTCGGGCTGGACTGTTCCCATGAGGCACAGGGTCAAGACTGATTTGCATATGGCCATGTCTAAACTGGGGTGGTGTAGTGGCAAAAGAACGATGGATTTAACCCAGATCTTTTGACTGGGGGAGAATGTATGCATTGTCAGCATTCCGTCCATCATTTGTTTGTTGTAATGCTTTTCGCCCTAAGTGGGATGGGTATTCCCAGACGTGGGACCCGTGCTCACTACGCCACTGGAGTCAAGCTATGCTGGCTGATGACGGCTGATAGCCAGAAACCGGTCCTAGGATGCTTGATTCCGGTCCAGGGAAGACATGGCTTGGCAGTTCGGGCTGGACTGTTCCCATGAGGCACAGGGTCAAGACTGATTTGCATATGGCCATGTCTAAACTGGGGTGGTGTAGTGGCAAAAGAACGATGGATTTAACCCAGATCTTTTGACTGGGGGAGAATGTATGCATTGTCAGCATTCCGTCCATCATTTGTTTGTTGTAATGCTTTTCGCCCTAAGTGGGATGGGTATTCCCAGACGTGGGACCCGTGCTCACTACGCCACTGGAGTCAAGCTATCCTGGCTGATGACGGCTGATAGCCAGAAACTGGTCCTAGGATGCTTGATTCCGGTCCAGGGAAGACATGGCTTGGCAGTTCGGGCTGGACTGTTCCCATGAGGCACAGGGTCAAGACTGATTTGCATATGGCCATGTCTAAACTGGGGTGGTGTAGTGGCAAAAGAACGATGGATTTAACCCAGATCTTTTGACTGGGGGAGAATGTATGCATTGTCAGCATTCCGTCCATCATTTGTTTGTTGTAATGCTTTTCGCCCTAAGTGGGATGGGTATTCCCAGACGTGGGACCCGTGCTCACTACGCCACTGGAGTCAAGCTATCCTGGCTGATGACGGCTGATAGCCAGAAACTGGTCCTAGGATGCTTGATTCCGGTCCAGGGAAGACATGGCTTGGCAGTTCGGGCTGGACTGTTCCCATGAGGCACAGGGTCAAGACTGATTTGCATATGGCCATGTCTAAACTGGGGTGGTGTAGTGGCAAAAGAACGATGGATTTAACCCAGATCTTTTGACTGGGGGAGAATGTATGCATTGTCAGCATTCCGTCCATCATTTGTTTGTTGTAATGCTTTTCGCCCTAAGTGGGATGGGTATTCCCAGACGTGGGACCCGTGCTCACTACGCCACTGGAGTCAAGCTATCCTGGCTGATGACGGCTGATAGCCAGAAACTGGTCCTAGGATGCTTGATTCCGGTCCAGGGAAGACATGGCTTGGCAGTTCGGGCTGGACTGTTCCCATGAGGCACAGGGTCAAGACTGATTTGCATATGGCCATGTCTAAACTGGGGTGGTGTAGTGGCAAAAGAACGATGGATTTAACCCAGATCTTTTGACTGGGGGAGAATGTATGCATTGTCAGCATTCCGTCCATCATTTGTTTGTTGTAATGCTTTTCGCCCTAAGTGGGATGGGTATTCCCAGACGTGGGACCCGTGCTCACTACGCCACTGGAGTCAAGCTATCCTGGCTGATGACGGCTGATAGCCAGAAACTGGTCCTAGGATGCTTGATTCCGGTCCAGGGAAGACATGGCTTGGCAGTTCGGGCTGGACTGTTCCCATGAGGCACAGGGTCAAGACTGATTTGCATATGGCCATGTCTAAACTGGGGTGGTGTAGTGGCAAAAGAACGATGGATTTAACCCAGATCTTTTGACTGGGGGAGAATGTATGCATTGTCAGCATTCCGTCCATCATTTGTTTGTTGTAATGCTTTTCGCCCTAAGTGGGATGGGTATTCCCAGACGTGGGACCCGTGCTCACTACGCCACTGGAGTCAAGCTATCCTGGCTGATGACGGCTGATAGCCAGAAACTGGTCCTAGGATGCTTGATTCCGGTCCAGGGAAGACATGGCTTGGCAGTTCGGGCTGGACTGTTCCCATGAGGCACAGGGTCAAGACTGATTTGCATATGGCCATGTCTAAACTGGGGTGGTGTAGTGGCAAAAGAACGATGGATTTAACCCAGATCTTTTGACTGGGGGAGAATGTATGCATTGTCAGCATTCCGTCCATCATTTGTTTGTTGTAATGCTTTTCGCCCTAAGTGGGATGGGTATTCCCAGACGTGGGACCCGTGCTCACTACGCCACTGGAGTCAAGCTATCCTGGCTGATGACGGCTGATAGCCAGAAACTGGTCCTAGGATGCTTGATTCCGGTCCAGGGAAGACATGGCTTGGCAGTTCGGGCTGGACTGTTCCCATGAGGCACAGGGTCAAGACTGATTTGCATATGGCCATGTCTAAACTGGGGTGGTGTAGTGGCAAAAGAACGATGGATTTAACCCAGATCTTTTGACTGGGGGAGAATGTATGCATTGTCAGCATTCCGTCCATCATTTGTTTGTTGTAATGCTTTTCGCCCTAAGTGGGATGGGTATTCCCAGACGTGGGACCCGTGCTCACTACGCCACTGGAGTCAAGCTATCCTGGCTGATGACGGCTGATAGCCAGAAACTGGTCCTAGGATGCTTGATTCCGGTCCAGGGAAGACATGGCTTGGCAGTTCGGGCTGGACTGTTCCCATGAGGCACAGGGTCAAGACTGATTTGCATATGGCCATGTCTAAACTGGGGTGGTGTAGTGGCAAAAGAACGATGGATTTAACCCAGATCTTTTGACTGGGGGAGAATGTATGCATTGTCAGCATTCCGTCCATCATTTGTTTGTTGTAATGCTTTTCGCCCTAAGTGGGATGGGTATTCCCAGACGTGGGACCCGTGCTCACTACGCCACTGGAGTCAAGCTATCCTGGCTGATGACGGCTGATAGCCAGAAACTGGTCCTAGGATGCTTGATTCCGGTCCAGGGAAGACATGGCTTGGCAGTTCGGGCTGGACTGTTCCCATGAGGCACAGGGTCAAGACTGATTTGCATATGGCCATGTCTAAACTGGGGTGGTGTAGTGGCAAAAGAACGATGGATTTAACCCAGATCTTTTGACTGGGGGAGAATGTATGCATTGTCAGCATTCCGTCCATCATTTGTTTGTTGTAATGCTTTTCGCCCTAAGTGGGATGGGTATTCCCAGACGTGGGACCCGTGCTCACTACGCCACTGGAGTCAAGCTATCCTGGCTGATGACGGCTGATAGCCAGAAACTGGTCCTAGGATGCTTGATTCCGGTCCAGGGAAGACATGGCTTGGCAGTTCGGGCTGGACTGTTCCCATGAGGCACAGGGTCAAGACTGATTTGCATATGGCCATGTCTAAACTGGGGTGGTGTAGTGGCAAAAGAACGATGGATTTAACCCAGATCTTTTGACTGGGGGAGAATGTATGCATTGTCAGCATTCCGTCCATCATTTGTTTGTTGTAATGCTTTTCGCCCTAAGTGGGATGGGTATTCCCAGACGTGGGACCCGTGCTCACTACGCCACTGGAGTCAAGCTATCCTGGCTGATGACGGCTGATAGCCAGAAACTGGTCCTAGGATGCTTGATTCCGGTCCAGGGAAGACATGGCTTGGCAGTTCGGGCTGGACTGTTCCCATGAGGCACAGGGTCAAGACTGATTTGCATATGGCCATGTCTAAACTGGGGTGGTGTAGTGGCAAAAGAACGATGGATTTAACCCAGATCTTTTGACTGGGGGAGAATGTATGCATTGTCAGCATTCCGTCCATCATTTGTTTGTTGTAATGCTTTTCGCCCTAAGTGGGATGGGTATTCCCAGACGTGGGACCCGTGCTCACTACGCCACTGGAGTCAAGCTATCCTGGCTGATGACGGCTGATAGCCAGAAACTGGTCCTAGGATGCTTGATTCCGGTCCAGGGAAGACATGGCTTGGCAGTTCGGGCTGGACTGTTCCCATGAGGCACAGGGTCAAGACTGATTTGCATATGGCCATGTCTAAACTGGGGTGGTGTAGTGGCAAAAGAACGATGGATTTAACCCAGATCTTTTGACTGGGGGAGAATGTATGCATTGTCAGCATTCCGTCCATCATTTGTTTGTTGTAATGCTTTTCGCCCTAAGTGGGATGGGTATTCCCAGACGTGGGACCCGTGCTCACTACGCCACTGGAGTCAAGCTATCCTGGCTGATGACGGCTGATAGCCAGAAACTGGTCCTAGGATGCTTGATTCCGGTCCAGGGAAGACATGGCTTGGCAGTTCGGGCTGGACTGTTCCCATGAGGCACAGGGTCAAGACTGATTTGCATATGGCCATGTCTAAACTGGGGTGGTGTAGTGGCAAAAGAACGATGGATTTAACCCAGATCTTTTGACTGGGGGAGAATGTATGCATTGTCAGCATTCCGTCCATCATTTGTTTGTTGTAATGCTTTTCGCCCTAAGTGGGATGGGTATTCCCAGACGTGGGACCCGTGCTCACTACGCCACTGGAGTCAAGCTATCCTGGCTGATGACGGCTGATAGCCAGAAACTGGTCCTAGGATGCTTGATTCCGGTCCAGGGAAGACATGGCTTGGCAGTTCGGGCTGGACTGTTCCCATGAGGCACAGGGTCAAGACTGATTTGCATATGGCCATGTCTAAACTGGGGTGGTGTAGTGGCAAAAGAACGATGGATTTAACCCAGATCTTTTGACTGGGGGAGAATGTATGCATTGTCAGCATTCCGTCCATCATTTGTTTGTTGTAATGCTTTTCGCCCTAAGTGGGATGGGTATTCCCAGACGTGGGACCCGTGCTCACTACGCCACTGGAGTCAAGCTATCCTGGCTGATGACGGCTGATAGCCAGAAACTGGTCCTAGGATGCTTGATTCCGGTCCAGGGAAGACATGGCTTGGCAGTTCGGGCTGGACTGTTCCCATGAGGCACAGGGTCAAGACTGATTTGCATATGGCCATGTCTAAACTGGGGTGGTGTAGTGGCAAAAGAACGATGGATTTAACCCAGATCTTTTGACTGGGGGAGAATGTATGCATTGTCAGCATTCCGTCCATCATTTCTTTGTTGTAATGCTTTTCTTTTAAGCTCAACACCATCCAGTGATTCTAGATTCAATATTTGGCGACATCTGATTGGTACTTGATTTTAGTTTCACACTATTCCCCAATCTTCTCACTTTCATATGACATACCACTGTTCGCCCTACGGTGCTCTAACGGCATATTGATTAAAAGACCTCTGGCAAAGAGCTCTCTCACGGGGCCCGCCAGGCACTGCAGCGCCGGCCAGGCGAGGAGCACTGCCTCATGATGAAGCATGTCACCTTCGGGTGAGTGATGTCAATTGTATTTACAAGCGTATGCTTCTCTTGGGACCTGTTTGCAGCTAATTTATCTAGGTCTGTTACACATTGGAATAATGTACTGATATTAGATTTTGGTGTTTCCTTTTGGCCAACGGACATCTGGTGTATTCTGCTAGCATCCATCCAATGGCCACAGTGATGGTGCATTGTTGAGCGCGTATCGCGACAGACTTACTCTGCCTGGGAGCCGCTGCTAGTAGACTGCTAGCACAACTGTGAAATCTAAATCCGTTTGGCGGGAACCTGCTGCCTTGAGGGCATCGGAGTGGTGTTAACCAGCATTGGAGTCCACAGCATCGGCGGCAGTGTGCCGCGACCACAGCGGGAAACACTCTGTCGATGCTGATGGTGAGGCAGCCTGCATGCATCTAAATATGGTGGGCGAAAGACCGTCGACTCAGCAGAGTACTAGGGACTGCCACTACGGCGAGATGGCGGTAAGACCAACAAGATCTGAATCAGGCCCTTAGCTTTTCTATTTACTGATCCAAGTGTCATTTGCCAATTTGAGTCATTTAATAAAAAATTAAAGCAAATAGAGCCCCCATCATTCCGCTGGTGCAGGCGTGCATTCTAATGCATGCGTAAGTCAGTGGAAAGAAGCAACACCCATTGCATTTTTTATTATGTATTTTTATGATGCAGCACAGTGTCCTGAAGCCTGTACAGCATCTCCAGAACAATAGGCCAAACCAATAGGTCCCAAAGGTGAGACCTTGTGGCTTTGCCAATGCTTGTTTATCTTTGAGAACTATGTGGATTCAGCACTTTGAAGAGAGTCAGCAAACTCTCTTTGCCACCTTTAGACTTTGTAAATCAAGAAAATAAATGTAGTTTCGGTACTTTGGCCTCCAGGGGTTGCATAGTTGACAGTTGGGCAAACAGCATGACTGACAATTTTTACATGAAAGCAGAACTCTGCTGCAAAACACACTTAAAGTGAATGTGGGCAAGCAAAGGTCTTTCAGGAGTAGCCATTCAATTCAGTAATGAATCGTGCAGTCCTTACTACCGCTGTGTACTTAGCTCAGAACCTGTGTGTTTCTTTGGATTTGACTAAAAAGAAAATTCAAGCTATGTCAATAACGAGCAACTCCTGTTAAAGGGTCAGATAGCTTTAGACCACTAGTTTCTCACTGATCTTCTATGTAGAGTAGTAAACAACAGGAGAGTTTTTTTTAATTGATCTTTTAAAGCCTGGAGTTTGTACTCAGGCTGTCCTTTCGGATCTGCAAGATCTGTTGGGGGTTGAAGCAGGCATTTAACCAGGGGTTGGAAGGTGCAGGAAAATTCATGTACAGTAAAGAGGCAATACTTCTTTTCATAATTGATGCAATTATTGTATTGTATTGTATTGGAGCAATTGTATGTTGGTTCATATCACTGAAGAAGCCAGGAAGCACCATGATTTCATGTGTCTTTTTGGAAGTACATGTTTCGAATAGGGTTTGATGTGGTAAGAGCTAAAAGGAATAAGCCAGTTGTAATACACGAGTTTTGAAGACATGCTCCAAACATGGTGCTGCATGTATCGCTGCGGATATGCAAAAGGAGTTGTGGAGTGCGTGAGAGAATAGCCACAGCCGCACTTACCTACTTAGCGAAATTGTATACATCATAGTCTGTGCATAGTGCACATTGATGGGAAGAGACATGTTTTTAATGCCTTGCAGAGTTTGATGTGATTTTCAATACTCCTTATTCTAGAAGGGATTGAGTTTCAGAGTTTGGTTGTCTGGACAGAGAAGGAGGATTTACCAGTTCAAGAGTTTTGGATGGAGGAACAGTAAATAAAGGGACAAGCCTTCAATGCAGATATCTTTTTTGGTGATTCATCTGGAATGTTTGTTGAAGGATCCCCGTATAGGTCACTGAGCTAGGCACATTGCTTTATAGGTGATGCTTCTAGCTTGCCAGTGTAGAGAAAAGAGGCAACACATGATCTTGGAATGGATAAGTAGGTTAAGGAGCTGTCTGGTGGCAGCATTTGAAATTATTTGCAATTTTCACAGTATTACATTGAAATAGTCATGGTTAGGAGTAGGAATGTGTTGGTGGCTTGGACCTTTTTGTGGGAAGCCTAGGTACAGGAAAAATCATCAACGGCGTCTCATCATGTGAAAAGTTCATTTGGACACTTGATTTACTTGTGGCATAATGGATAGCCTGCAGTCAATGATCTCCCCCTAGGTTCATTATTTCAGCCAGTATGGAGGTGGGGTTGACAGTACCTGAGGCCAAGTGATGAAAGGGTAGTGATTTGTCCAGTTTATGCATGCAAGAATCTCCATTTTGTAATAGTGAACTTTAGGTGATTAGCAAGCATCCAACAGTAAATTGAGTATAAGCATCTTCCCATGATACCCGTGTCGAGGACCGGTGTGCTTTGAAGCTTTAGCATGAGTTGAGTGTAGTCCCCATAGTTGTAGCAGATGAGATTAAGCTATGATATGAGGTCTTGGAGTGGACTAAAGAAGATGTTGAACAGCATAGGAGCAATGATTGAGCGTTGTGGTACCCAAGCTGTGGAATCGAATGGATCAGAAGACAAAGGAGGAAGTGAAATGGTGAGCAAAGTAAGATTAAATCCATTTGAGGAGGGTTCATTGAGTTTTTAGGGCGTGAGATCTCTGGGAGAGCGTGAACTGGTGTACTGTGTGAAAAGATGGTGAAATATCAAACAGGATTAAGGTGCTACTCCATTAGAGTCACCAGTTTTGTTGCTGTTGTCCCATCTTTCAATCAGTGAATGACACCCAGTAAGGTAGGTGGATCATCACATGACCATTCTGCGTCCCAGCCCCTACTACCCAAACTCTCTCGGCATGAGGGGGTGAGGTGTGGAAGGGAAGGAGGGTAAAACAAAAATCTCCTGCATGTGGGTGAGTTCTTTGTGTCCAATTTTAGCTTCACATACATATGTTTGAGATCAGATCTTTGTGCCATTCCTAAGTGCTCCCTGGCTCCAAGAGTAACAGGTTCAGATATATTTCCCGGGTAGAACGTGATCTCGGTTCAGGGATGGTGTGGTTCATCATAGGGGTTGCTCTAAAGTATTTCTTTTAACCAGTCCTCCCATTTACTGCTTTAGGTAAGCACGCAGTCAATGCAAACTCATCCTTCAGTAGCAAATGAAAGGATGCTAATGATCCTACTGAGGAAATTAGAACTAAGCTCTCTGTGGCTACTGTTCGGAAGGAAATGCACTTTGGAACCTATTAATATTCTCCTCAAAGGAGAGAAGAAGGTGGCTTAACTCATAAGAGCTGCTCTCTGCCATAACAGTGATTTCAAACCCTGGCCTCTATCAGCCGACTTCCGGCCCCTGCACTCGGTCTCCATTATTCAGAATTTGAGAGAAGAAATGAATCATTTTCCCTTGATGGCCAGCAGCATCCAGGACCCTTTCCAGGAAGTCTGGGTGTCTGAGGCAAAGCGCAGAAAAAGCACTTAACGGCGCATGATGGATGGTTACTAGCGGCGACTAATGATGCGCCTGAGAAGGTGCTTTCCACTGATTAACCACTGAACTTTAACAAGTTTTGCTCAAAGCGATTGGGACCCATGTAAAGTGGCCGACCTTTAACGGCGCTGCTCCGGGACATTTCACAGTCCTAAAATGATGATAATATTTCCGTAGCCACCAGTAGGTTTCAGGGCATTGAATAAATTGCAGTTTTGGGAACTGACCTTTCTACACTTTGCCTTCTGCCTCCCACCTCACCAAAGAATTTGTCACTGTTTGCTTCAGCTATTTGAGACTTTATTAGGGTGAGATCTCCCATCAACCTCATTTGGGCTTGTGTTTCTAACCTACCTGATCACTCCATCCCTTAAGCCTCCCAGCCCCCTACATAAACTTTTTATGACCTGTTCCCTCTGCCGAATAAAATGTGAACGCCATTGATTTGAAATGTAGTTAGGTACCTATTATTCACCATTTAAACTAGGTTTCACAGTAGTACAAAAATACATGTATCCTCTTTGTTACACTAATAAACACTAAAGGCAGTAGCAAGGCAATAACGTTAGTGTTTTTATGCTTGTAGAATACACCTGTCTTGGCTGGCATCCTCTCCGTATTGACATTTAATATTTTTAATAGAACCTATTTTGTTGCGCATACTGCAAAACCTTTCTGTATTTCCGCAGTAATTCACAGTGGCATTTTAAATAATGTTTCGCGATAGGGAATTTTGTGTTGCTATTTCATTTATTATTTTAATTTTTAACATTTATAAAGTGCGACATTCACCCAAGTGTATCTTGGTGTTCACAGTCATTCACAAGAAAAGGGAAGGCCATTGCATGAGAAGCAAATTAGCTGAATATTAAACTGGATAAAGCCAGAAACTCCTGTAATTGAACAAAAAAAGGGTTAAAGTCACACACTGACAGTCTATTCCAGAGTCTTGCCACAGCCACCGACCTGGTTTGCGGGATCTGGGACTGCCAATATACAAAACTTCTCTTATCTAAGCTTGGGTTTGTAGAAAGGGAACCTCTGAAGCAGAGGAAGAGAGTGTGCCACAGAGTGATTTATGGACCAAGGAGAGAGGTTTAAACATGACTCTTTAGAGCCAGTGCAGTTTTGTCAGGGCAGGTGATAAGGCTTCCATCCTCTTTTGATATCAGTCTTTGATGAGATCTCGGTGGCCCTGCAGACCCAGCGTGGCATTGCCATCTGAAGAGGAAGTTTCTGTGACGTAGGATCCAATGCTTCCTACAAGTCTACCTTTTGGCTAGTCCAATTAAATACAACATGACCCGGGAAATGTGTGTTTATGGACTGGGATAACATGGTGCCAACTACCAAACATTTGTTTGCACAAGATAATATATAATTGCAAGGTTTTAAAATATATAGTATATCCATTTTCAGCCTTGAAAATATGGTATTGAGGTTGACCTGCATAGCTGCCAGTAAGTCCCATCTCTGGCGTGACACCATCCCATAGCTGTCAGTAAGTCCCAACTCTGGCGTAACACCATCCCTCTGTGTAGGCTTTTTACCCTAAAGCCCTTTGGATGCTGGCAGTTGTAGTTTCATGTTCACAAAAAGAAATCTGAAACCTCTAGTCTCAGAATGGAGCACTCTGTTGGATAAAAGAACTTAGCAAATGCACCTGACCATTTCTGTACCCACCTACCAGTGTCTGTCTTCGGGGGCCTGTCCTGTCCCATCCTGAGTGGGACTCTCTCTGGCTCATGCTCACCCCCTTCTGTTTTTGTGGTCCATGAAGGCTCCCACTCTCCCCAAGCTGGAGGGGTGGCTTTCTGCTTCCTGTGGTCGGTGACTCTGCATAACAATATGTTTTTTTTAGAATAGACCAGGGGTTTCTTTAATAGAAAATACTTTGTATGTTTTCTTGAACCGATGGGCCTGGCCCATTTGTTTATGCCGTTGTTTCCTTTCCACTTTTTTAGTGGCTTCATGGATTCTCCAGTCAACAGGTTACCATTGTGGGCAAAAAGCACAATTTACAACTGAGTCATTTCCATGCACAGATACAGTGTGAAAAAAACACAGTTTTCAAATGAAACCTTTCCCTTGCATAGGTACAAAGGGTACAGTAAAGTGAAGTGAGCCGTAATGCATTCCTAGGCACAGATGGGCTGGGATATTCTCTATTTGCTCGTTGCTTTGCTCAACAAACATGCCAGGCCAGCTTCTACTACTAGAAGTAAAATCTGCAGAACTATTTCACCGAGTTTGGAGAGGAGGGCCAGTGTGAGTCCCCCATCTGAATGGTCAGCGTTTGACCATTGTGCCCAGCTATCAATTCATTTAATTATTTATTTAGCTACAATACAATTTTGACAGAAAATTATTTAGAAGGGAAACAACAGTGGTACATAGACGAATAAGGCGGAAGTGGCCCCTATTAAACGGAAAGAACATTTGTCGTGTGGCTCAAGATTGCTATTTGAGTGAATATCATAGGGAAAGACATATGGGACTTGTCTAAGTGAGCACAGTGCTACTATAAAACATAGCACATGCCTGTTTATGGTGGTGTGGAGTTAGTGCGGCTGCAATAACTAATTTCTGTCTGGTTGCAAGAGATGACATTTCATTTCTGAACCTTTGGAGAGAGGGTTTTTTCTTTATGTGCAAAATACCTTTTATTAATTATTCCTGACTCATAAAAGGACTTTTGTGATCCTTTCTAATTAGCAGAAAGGACGGATTGTTATAGGGACATCCCCCTTTTTCCCGATTCGGAAACTAATACCACACAACTACAATTGCAATGGCAAACTATGTAGAGTCCCCTTAGGGTTCCTTTCCCTCTGGGAATCCTGATATCAGCCTTGGGGAAAGTAGGCAGTGGTCCAGGGAGTCACTCCTGACTCCCCTTAAATTTTCCAAAAGTGAATACTTTTTTTTAATTTATTTTTTTTAAACACAGCACCGATTCTTTTAAGGAACATGGGCTACTTTTTTTAAAGTCTATTTTGGAATCCAATGAAAAGGATGATGGACTACTGCTTCTTGCTGAGCAACCAATCAGAGGGGAAAACAAATTGCACTTGCACCCTGCCTAATGAATATTAATTCGGCAGGTTGCTTCTGAGATGGCCTAGGCTTTTGAACCAACAGGCCCAGCCTAGTAATACATAGGTCAGTTCCCAAAATCTGATTGGACTTGTAAAAACTTTGTATGCAGCTTGCAACCACCTTTTGCGAATGAGATTTTTGTGCATCAGGCTATTAGTTGAGCCCAGGAGAGATATTTTTCTCACCACAGCATCATGGTAGCAGCCACAAGACAAGCATTGACAAAGTCAATTATGTTGGCTTTTGTAAACTGAAAAGCTTTGAACTACGTCTCCCTAAAACATAATACAGGTAAGCAGCGCAGAGAATTGCTGAAGGCTGGTGGTAGGTGCATTAGCATTGGAAGTATTCACAGACAGAATATGCAATAGCAGAGTATGCTAACACACAAACACACACACACACACAAACACACACCCACTCACACATACCCAGCAGTGTATGCTTCCCTCAGATAATCAGAACAGTAATCGCACGTTCAGCAGTGCAAGCTTCTCTCACGCCTCTGAATATGCATATATGATCCTGCGTGTGTGATAGTGTGTTAATGTGTATGCAGCTTGTACGTCTGTGATGATATGTGATAGTGTGTGTGAGATATGTGTGTGATGAGGTGTCCGTGTATCTGATGAAGCTTTGGTGTGATGCTGTTGATGGTGTCTTGATGAATTGTGGTGGTGCGGTAATGTCATATGTTTGTTGGTGTTATTGTGTGTGTTGGTATCGTGACGAGTGTGTGGGTATGTGAGAGAAGGTGCAATGAGTGTAGAAGGGTAATACTGTGTGGATTAATATGTTTGAGAGTGATAAGTGCTGTATTAAATGTATGGTATGCTGGTGTGTGTAGTAGAGACATTCACGCACTAAAGATGTGAATGACCTTTTCTGTTCTCGCCTATGTGCTGAATTTAACATAAACATACAGGGGCTATTCAGAAAGGCATTTGTGGAGTATGTAAAATAGTCTCCCGCAGTACTCTTACACATGCTGTCACCCTTCTTCGTGAATTAGCCCCCAAAACATCTAAAATGAGAGTAGAATCAGAATAAAATAGGAATATTCATATACAAGTAGTAAAAGCAGTAAGGACAGTTAAGCATTTCTGGGCTGATTCACAAAGGCATAAGAGTATATAAAAATACTCCTGCAGTACTTCTTCACCTACTGATAAATGGTTTAAGAATTGGCCCTAGCACATGTATTTGTAAAATTAATTTTACATTCTTGGGTGTTTAGGATTGAATAACACGTTTCTTGTTACCGAACTGAATGGGACTCATTTTATCGACCTCAGAAGGAGGAATGGCTGAGTCGACCCTCTAGGATTCAAACCAGTCCCATTGAAGTCAAACACAAATTCATGCAGTGGCGTCCACTAAGCCACCAGGCCCAGCTGTTCGATTATCACCGTTTCCTTTTCCCACATATTACTCTACAGAGTCTGGAATTAGGGCCTTCCACTTCTTGAGGCCTTACACTGCCTCGATTTTCAACAAAGAATGACATTTAACATTATAAGCCTACTAAGAAAGTTCAGTGGCTCAATGTGGGTGACAAAATGAGTGATATTGATTGGGTTACAATACCATCTATAATGCACAAAGCTCTAACGTCGCCAACTGTGGTGGCGAACACTGGACATAATGTCAACATATTATTACTCTACTCGTATAGCAAGCTTGACGATAGATTGATTTGTATCAGAGATCTTGGCAAACTTAGTTTAATACCTAATCAACTTTTTTTTGCCTACTATGCAATCTCAGGTTAGACCCAGCGAATTTGAAATCAGCCTTGATCTGACTCCAATTGGACCAGTCCAGCCCGAGCCACCAAGCATGTCCCTCTCTGAGCAGGAATACAATCCACCCAAGGCCAGATTCGCCCCAGTTGAGGCTCTTTAGTCAGGTGCAGCGGGTATGCCCAGACAATGGTCCCCTGCTCACTGTGCTATAGGACTCAAGCTATACCTTACTGATGAGACCTAATCGGGTTGGAGCCTTTCTGGGTTTGCTTACATTCCCATTTGGAGAGGACTGGCCTGGTAGTTCGGGCCGGACTGTTGCGTTTGGAGAAGGACCACAAATGATTTGCATAATGCAGGTCTCTGTCTAAAATGGCATAGTGGGAGAAAAGTGATTGTCTGGGATGTCGCCCAAGGGATAACTAGTGGCTGAGATTAATTCAAGCATTCCCTTCTATCACCTTATTGTTTTTTGCACTAAGTACATTCACGCACAGACATTCAAAAAACAAACTATTGCATGCATAAATGTTGTTTATCACATTAATCCTTCTATCATGGCTTTACCAGTTGAAGAAAAAGTACTAAAAACGATCACTTGCTGTATAAAAAGCTTGCAGGAGGTAAAGAACTGAACGTGAGAAACAACATGATGATTGCCTGTACTTTTTTGATGTAAAATAGTCCATCATGCATTACAGTCGAAACACTTTCCATCTTTGGTCTCGTCAAGGTGACAATGTGTGCATGTTTCCTGCGGCCTCTCTGTTATTTGGATCTCTTGGATACACCAGATAACCAACATCATGACAAGATAGAGTTTAACATAGAATGGGTGGATATGCTATATTGATCTGCACATCATCATTATCATCATTGGCTGCTATGTGAATTTGGAATAAAGTTTAATTATTGACAACTCGACGTGGAATTGGACCAATATTTCAAGCTTTCTGTGATATTTGGCACAGTGGAATGGACATAATTATATTGAACCAAATGTTGATATATTGATATATTGATCAGGATTAACATATTTAGAGAACTGTGCTAGTGACTTTGTTCTGGTGTGCTACAGGGCCTATGATGTGATGACAAGATAGAGTGTTCCTCCTCGGAGTGGATCTAAAGCCCACTGTACAGATATATTAAAGAATTGGTAAAAATACGTGTTTTAGACAGGAGCTCATTTAAGTCAGAGTTGAAAACTGGACTGAAGGGCCTTGTCTTTGAATTCATATTGCTAGATTCAGTGTCTCAGACTATCAATGATATTTTACGCTACATCCAATTTCAAATATGGGTATTTGCAGTTCCAGGCTGCCTCAAGTTAAGCACCTCTGAAACTGGAGGGATGGGAATAAAACACAAAGGTTAGTAAGCATGGGCTGATTTACACAAATATCTCTTAACTCTTTACTCTTTATTTTATACATATGCTTTATAGTGTGAACATCATATCCAGGGTTTGTAGAATGTTTTACAAATCTTGACATATGTAGGTACCACTTTCAGTCTAGGAAAGCCACCTTTGTAAAAGTATAAGTGCAGGGGCTCAAAGTTTTTTTCTGGAGTCGCTGCTGGCGTTCCTGAATGCCGGCATTGGCGTATGCTAAGAATATATGATGTTACTTCGCATGCGTTTAGTACGCATGCCATTACTACGCGGTCGTTCGTACGACCGCGTTTTTAGTTCGCATACCTTTCCTACGCAATTCATAACAACGAATTGCAGTAGGGGGTGCTGGATGTTGGAATATTATAATTTACTATTCCAACTCCAGTCTATGCGGACACTAGGGAAGGTGTTGGATTTTAAATCCAACACCTTCCCCCCCTAACGTAAGTCGCTGTTCCGACTTGCGTAGGAAAGGTATGCGAACTAAAAACGCGTGCGTACTAATGTCCGCGTAGTAATGGCATGCGAAGTGACGCATGCTAAGTAAACGCCATTTACCGTATGCTAAGGCTGCTTAGTCTTGACTTCAGTACATGCCTCGTCCTTCTACCACCTGATCCTTCTTGTCTGTTTATCTCAATCTTGCAGGCTCTTTTTCATCCCTGCTTTCTACCTTTATCACTGTTTTCCTATCTTTCACTTGCTCCTTTTTCTCCCACTTCTGCATTTTTCCCTCTTGCTCTGGGTCAGACGGATGATGAAAAATGAGTCTGGTCCCTAAAAATTAGCTCTAGTGTCCACCGCCCACCACCAAAAGGCATGGGAACAAATTAAGCACTTCCTGGATCCATACCACATTTTTAGTATACACGCTAAGTAGGTGAATCATTGTTATTGTAATTTACCTGTTTGATACCCTTAGTATCTGCTAAGGACGTAGCTGTCGCGGATCCACACTGGATAGCCCTCCTCGACAACATGCTGCAAAATTATTGAAGAAGAGGTTCCCTAATAAAGGAACATGATCAAAGTATTAGAATATGAAAATAATTAAATGTTAGAAAAAGGTAAAGTGGGCACTTTTCAAGAGTTTTACCTGTTTGCCGTCTGTATGAACCAAACATATGAAATTAAAGAACCTTCATAGCATTTTTCCTTTTCATGAGAGGTTGAAACCGAAGCATTATTGCCCCCAGCCTGCATTGTTTTTTATGTTCTTGAGAAATAGCGACATATAAATGAAGTAAATTAAATCATATCAAAAACAGGAAATCTTTGTTCAACTTTATCAGTACGTGCAAGCGAACCATAACAGATCCATATGGCCTTTCATTTCAATAGCATGTACTAAATTTGAAACCATGGGCATCAGTTACTTAAAAAAGTTCCAAATGTTCTTAACCAAATTACTCATGCATGATAATATCACCATTGCGGCATGTTTTACAAATACTTTGTTTTTCCCGTTTTGGCATAAAGTATTTTCCTAAAATTATCCTTGTGTTCCTAACATAATTTATGAGAACTGAGATAAGGAGGAAATGATGGAAAGAGAAGAGGACAGAGTTTAAGGAGAAAAAACACAATGAGGTTGTTCACAAAGGCATTTATGAGTACATGAAGTATTACTCCCTGTGAAGCAGCGCCCTAGAGTGCACTATGTGGGATACATAAAGTGCAAAGGGGAACAACCTTTACAACGCAACTTTTACAACGCACTACCATTACAACGAAACTGTTACAACACAAGTGGATTTCCAACGCATGCCATTACAACGCAAGTCTTTACATCGACTTGCGCTAGATGGCGTGCTAACATTAAAATAGTGTAGTTTACTATCCCAACACCTTCCCTACTGTTAAGTGGACTGGAGTTGGAATAGTAAATTACACTTTTCTAATGTTAGCACGCCATCTAGCGCAAGTCGATGTAAATACTTGCGTTGTAATGGCATGCGTTGTAAATCCACTTGCGTTGTAACAGTTTCGTTGTAACAGCATGCGTTGTAACAGCACGCGTTGTAACGTCATACATCCATATCAGCCACAAACATGAAACGCACTACGAAGAACAATTACTGGGTGATACACTACAGACAGTTTTTGTGACGTAACAGACATAATATCAGATTCTTAGATTAAACAAGAGCATGGATAAGGTAGGACCGGATTGATCACCTCGTCAGATTTCAAGGCCTTCACTATATATTCCATGGTTAGCTTTGGAGACCTTGTTGGAGTAGCATATAGATTACCTACTTTTAGAATATTCCCTGAGAGGGATTTGTATATATCACCGGAGGGTCGAGTTACAAGTTGTAGGCGCTCTTCCTGTGAACACCTGGGAATGGGTCATTATTTCTTAAACAAAGTTGTTACAGGACCATCAACCTGAAATAGCTAATTTTTTAGGCCAGGTATTCCACGGTGTAGGGCTCTGTGTGGATCCAGGCCTTCTATAAAGGAGCCATTTGAGCGTTCTTAGGACTGGTGTGATGTGATCAAAGAAATCTGTTTCTGTTCCTGAGTGGCGATGAGGGTCGCCTACAGGGGACCTAGATGTAATTTTGAAATAACTGTGAGTAAAGCATTCTGGTAGTCAGGTTTGGGAAGACCAAGGAGCGCAGCACCATTTTTTATTGATAACAACACTTTATTAGTTTTAAAAGGCACAGAGCAATATAAAAAAATATCGCCCCACGAAGGGGATCTCTGTAATGGCAGCTGTAATCACCGGTTCGCAATCCATCCTGCCCCTTTTTATTGTGTGTAGTCGAAGTGCACAGTCCGTAGTACTCCCACAATTTCCCGCATATCTTCTGATATTTCTTAGGGCATCTACGGGCAACGTACATAGGTTCCTCCAGTTTGGCAGAATGGCCCATTCCCGCCCTCCATTCCCTCCGTGATGGAGCCTCTGGTGCAGACGCGGTCTGTGCAGGTAACAGCGGTAGGGCCGGGTAAGGTGGGATTTCGAGGGACGATGCAGAGGGAACAATAAATAATTACTTTTCCCTCGGCATCGTCCCTCGAAATCCCCCCTTACCTGACCCCACTGCCTCACCGCTGGTACCTGCACGGACCGCGGCTGCTCTGGGGAGAGATACATGGCCAAATAATGGAAGTCCCAAGAGGCTGCAGCACCATTGTAAAGCCACATTCTGGAATGAATGGCTTAATTTCACTTAGTAGCCTAAGGGCCTGATTCACAAAGGAAAACTTACACTTTTGAGTGAGTTTACTATTTTATGGTAGTCACAAGCTACAAGTTTATTTTTACTAATAGTAATTTTACGACTACGGAAACTTCGCAATCGGGGCTGAGAGCTCCGCACATAAAAAAAAGGACAGACCAATATTTTTATGCGCGGAGTCTCCTCAGTCGTAAAATTAATATTAGTAAAATTAAACTCGTAGTTTGTTAAAACCCAAAAAATTGTGAACGTGCACAAAAGTGTTAGTTTACCTTTTTGAGTCAGAACATAAATTGGAACTGAGCGCTATTTATGATCATGAAACATGCCAATGAAGGGCATTTATAAAATTACACAAAATCTCTTTGATTGTGAGGCGAATATCATGTAAAAGACAAATGAAATATTCTTGGAAAACATAGAGGATTCTTTCAAATCATGCATTATTCAAATTAATATTGGCAAAAAATAAAAAGAATCTAGCTATTAATAAATAATGAAAAAGACAAGGGGATAAAACTTCAGGAAAGAATTGCAAAGTAACAATTGAGAGAGGGAGAACCATGTTATAAAAGTTACACTAACACCTCACATCAAAAATTGTATTAGAGGAGCACTTTCCCATGCACAAAGAGATATTCTTGGGCTGACATCACAAAACATTTTAACTGGTGCTTTCATGCGAAGTAAGACAATGCTTGTTGCAAACAACTTATACCACCACATAGTTTATTAAGCAGATGTTTGGAGATGTTCCAGACCAGAAGGGGGAGTTACCTCGCTATAGGAAATGGGTCGCATAATGTGAAACTTCGCTTCAGATGACCGTGGGAAACCTGGGCAACTTCAGGTTTCTTTAACCCTCTACTCATCACAATAATTATCTTTTACACTCTTTACTCTCAAAAACGACCACAATCTGCATTCCTATTAATGGAGTGTATGGAGAACTCATCTACTCCTTTTTACTATTCGCATCCCTGCGAGAGTCCTGCAAGATCATAAAAATTAGTTAAAAACAATATACATTTATTTTCTTCACAGTAGTTATTCCATAGGCACCTCCTTTCTAAACATATGGCTTTCTGTTGCCCCCTATATAGCTTTTTTTATTCATTTCCACAACACCCCCAATTTTTCAGAGTAAACAGTAATGGTGGCCATTTCATTTTTAGCATTCCAACAGTCAGAATCAGAGCACTCACTCTTGTGAGACCCGCGGGAGTCTCTTGCTCCCGCAAGAGCATGAAGGCTCACGAGAAAAACGGTCCTCTCCGTCAATCACTGCGCTCCATTTTTGGATTTGCGTTTTCGCGGGAGGCTCATGGGACTCTTTTGAGCCTAACTTCCAAAATATACAATTATTTTTTGCCCTTTATTTCTCAAAAACGAATAAATGGATTTACACAAAATCACATAAAGCACAATCTGTGGACCAAGATCTAGCTTCCTGCTGAATTTGCTGTAATTCTGTTTAGCAGTTTTTGCTGTAGCCATGTCTAAAAAAGTCTATGGAGAACGCATGTGGATTTTATGCTTTTGGACCTCTTTTTTTCTTGGTCCCCTCTTCATAGGTCACCCCAAAGCTTTCCAGGAGGGAGCTGAGGTGGACAATCTTGTTTTTAGAAAGTTTTGTGACGATTCGTCAAACGGGGCCAAAGTAATTACCAAACTAAAAAATGCTATGCTATGGAAAAGCAGACCTAGATATAACCACCTAGTGGCAACTGATGTGTGTGTGTGTGTGTGTGTGTGTGTATGTATGTATGTATGTATGTATATAAATATATATATATTCACTGAAAAAAACATGGGTTTCACACACGTTATAGTTAGGAATTAGCATTTAAAAAACCTTAGAAATTCAATGAAAAAACCAAAGGTTTCACACATGTTATAGTTAGCTGGACATTTCACTCGTAAAAAACCAATGAAATTCCCCCGTTATAGTTAGTTCAGCTAACTATAACTCGCGCGCCCGCAATGCACTACTGATGACGTCACATATTACATCACTCATGACATGGTCAGTGACATCACTCATGACATCACTGATGACATCTCAAATGACATCACTGATGACATTATCCTTGTGACAGAGTGGTAGACCTCCTCTCACCCTAATATAACCTTTGATACAAACATTCAAAAATAGACACTAAAATTTTCAAAACAATGGACATACCAATAACAGTTACAACAACCTATTCAGTAATTCTAAGATCCACATACACATCCACTCATCCACCAACAATCCTATACAGTCACTCATACATGTACTCACACATCATATGTACTCATACACCTAAACATCCTGTAACACAATCCCACTCATCCATAGAGTTACTCACACACATAGTCACTCATGCTAATAAAGAATCAAACATCCATTTACTTGCATATACAGTTATACACACACCAGCACACTTACTTTTACAGAAACTTACACATACTTAGTCTTTTTAACAATCACTTATAGAAACACATACTTATTCATACAGGAACTCTTCCAATCTCTCACTCTCACATATACTCACTTATAAACAACAATAGTCACATATACTAGTTTAAAACATATGTAGTTACTTATGAAGACACTATTGAGACAGTCATTCACTCACTAACACACCCATGCACACACTCATCCACCCATACAGTCCTGCACACATGCTGTCTTCAACACATACAAACAGTGAGTCACTCATTCATGCATCTATGCACTACGTAATACCCCCCACCGCACCATGAAGACACTCAGACACTCATACTGATACTCAAAAAACCAACTATTAACCTATATAGACACTCATGTAGCTACTCACCAACCCATGCAGCCACTTATATACAAAGTGAGAGACTGATACAGGTATTTACACATTTAAACATTACTCACTAAGCCATGTATTCAAAAAGATACACTTAATCAGTCAGTTATACAATCAATTTTTCAGAAACAAATCATCAATTTAGACACTTATATACTCATTTATTCTTCCATCAACCTTGAGATATACATATATAAAACATATTTAATTTTCAGAAAAACACACATTCACTGGATGATGTCATCAGTGATGTCATTTGAGATGTCATCAGTGATGTCATGAGTGATGTCACTGACCATGTCATGAGTGATGTAATATGTGACGTCATCAGTAGTGCATTGCGGGCGCGCGAGTTATAGTTAGCTGAACTAACTATAACGGGGGAATTTCATTGGTTTTTTACGAGTGAAATGTCCAGCTAACTATAACATGTGTGAAACCTTTGGTTTTTTCATTGAATTTCTAAGGTTTTTTAAATGCTAATTCCTAACTATAACGTGTGTGAAACCCTTGGTTTTTTCAGTGAATTTCAAAGGTTTTTTAAATGCTAATTCCTAACTATAACGTGTGTGAAACCCATGGTTTTTTCAGTGAATTTGCAAGGTTTTTTAAATGCTAATTTTTTTTTTTTTCTTCTATTTTTTTTTACATATTTTTATTTTAATTTTCTATCCTTTTTTAAAGACTATGGTTAAATTTTTAAAATTCTATAATATGTTTTTTTTATTATATTTTATAAAATAAACATGTAAAATTTATTAGCAATACATTTTTTCCTTTTTTTTTTATTTTTTTTTTAGTACACGTACCGTAAGCTTACGGTAAGCGTACGGTTTACGCAATGTCCGTAATTTATCTACGCTGTTTGCGTATAGTTACGCAATTTGCGTAGCCGCGCGTACTCCGCGTGGGACGCGTACGCGTGTACGCTACACGCGCACGTTACGCGGAAGTGTCGGGGAGTGACAAAACATGCTTCTATTAGTTTACACATACAGCCTAGTTTTTATTCTAGAATGGTATGAAACAGCCAATCAGTTCTTTTTGTTTTGAAAAAAATATGTATGCCTCCATTTCCAAACTGTCTTTCTTTTCATATTGCCATTCTACTGAAAGACACCTCCTGAGTGCATCCAGTTCTCCTTTGAAGATGTTCACAGTGTGGATTGTAGGGCACAGCTATGTCTTCTGGAGTGAAAAGTTTGCAGAGAAAACAGATATGGTGAGAGACCTTGCTTTGCCAAATGTAGACATTAAATGGATTGGTCAGAGAGGGTTAAAGTGGCACCAATTGATGCCATTGGTGAAATCCTTCATGCAAATCCAACACCCTGACCTCATAATAGTGCACTGTGGTGGCAATGACCTAGGCACTTTGACTGGGGTAGGTCTGGAAATGCTTATGAAGGACACCTTTGCACAACTGTTTTCACTTTTCCCTAAAACTGCCTTTGTGTTTTCCAACATATGCCAAAGGCAAAAATGGAACTGGTCCAATCATTTCTGTCCGCAGATTGACAAAGCAAGAAAGCACGTCAACAAATCTGTTTCTGCTTTCCTCCGTGACTATGGTATGGGTGCCATTTACCACAACAACTTGCGTTTTGACATGCAAGACATTTATAGAGGAGATGGTGTGCACTTCAATGATAAAGGGAACAGAGTCTTCCTCTTGAACCTTAGACTCTGCATCGGTACTTGCTTGTAGGTACCACTAAAAAATCATTTCATAAACACAACGGCTCTTTTTAGAGCCCCCTAATATCTAAACACTTAAATCTGAATTTCATTTATTTTTTTATTTTTTTTCTACCGTACGCTTACCGTAAGCTTACCGTACGCGTACCCCGTGATTTTTTTAAAAAATCAATAAATGTTTTCTTTGTACTTTACAGTCCTTCTTTGACCCCCTCACCAATGTAAGGGGGTCTGTAACTCTCCTCATTGCCCCCTTTTCTTGTTTTCACTCTTTTTTTTCTGAGTGAAACACACAAAATGGCGGCCGCCGCTTCCTGGTTTCGGCCGATTCGAATGTTTACTAAGATCTAACAGCCAATCAGAATCGCGCTCGCGCACGCCACCGTACGCTTACGGTAAGCGTACGGTAAGCGTACCGTAAGCGGGCTCAGATATATATATTGATTTAAAGGCTATTTTCTCAGAATCTACTGAACAGATTTACACCAAACCTACAAAAGGCACTTCCTTGACATAGGGACTACCTCTCTGCCAAATTTCTAGTAATTCTGTTCAGCCGTTCGGGCTGTAGCTCGTTCTAAAGGTCCTATGGAAAAATGCATGGGAAAAACGCGTTTTGGGACCCCCCTTTTATCTCAGCCCCCGCTTGACGTATCCCCCCGAGACTTTCAGGGTAGGAGCGGAGCGTAGCGCCCCACCTATTTTGAGAAATTCGCGAGGATTCATCGACCGGCGCCAAAGTTATTCAAAATAGAATGTTGCGGATTTCCTATGGAAAAGGGGTCCTAACTATAACTACCTACTGGCGACCGCCAGTAGGTAATATATATATATATATATATATATATATATATATAATTTTATTTATTTATTAGATGTTATGGAGTTATAGTTTGCTGAGAGTTTCTATAGGAAGATAATTTTTTCACTAATAACTTTAGCACTCTTTGATAAATCTTCAAAAATCTTTCCAACAAAAGTTCATTCACCTCAGCTTCTTCCTCGAAAGTTTCGGAGTGATCCGTCAAGCAGGAGGCCGAGAGTAATGGTGGTCCCCAATAATCCTTTTCCCCATACAATTTCCATTAGCAGTTTTAGACAGCGCTACAGACAAAACGACTGAATGCAATTACGCCAAACTTAAAAGAAAGCTAGATCTTTACTCAGAAAGTGTGCTTTTTGTGGTTTAGTGTAAATCCATTCAGCTATTTTTGAGAAATTAATGTTCAACGATTAGATAGAGGGATTTTTTCCTGCTTTCTGCTCCGGTACTACAGGACCTGTACTGGTCCCACGGCACCAAGCAATTTGATTGGCAGGCAGAAACATCTTCCGAAATGTTGTAGCACCAGTACAGGACACGGAGACTTGGATATAAAGGGCCAGGGTAGGGGTACCCTGACCCCCTAGCCCTTGTGTGCCAAATTAAAATAATTTGGGCTGTGGGTCCCACAGTACTCCTGCGAGACCCAGCAAGGCTCCCATGAGCTACTGCAGGACTCTTCCAGCACGTAGTGTGGCACTCTCTTGTAGTCCCACTTGAGTACTGCTGTACTACAAAAAAAAAATATGAAGTGACTGTCCATGTGGAAGGGTTGCGCAACTGTGGAGTGCTGGCCATCAATGGGGCACTGGTGCAGGGCCTTAGCCTGTGTTTGGCTGGGGGATTTTTGCTTGCAAGGTGTGAGGAGCAGGGCCTAGCAACAGACCAGGTCCTGCTGCCAACCCCATGCTGTGCATGGCATTTGGTAGAGTGTGGCAATGAATGAACTCTTGCAGGAGGTTGGGTGCAGTGCTTGGCCTCAGGCCAGGCCCAGCATCCAAACCCCTACTGCACACAGTCAAAAGGTATGCTCAGTGAGGGCTATGATGAATATGATCAGAAAACCCAGAAATTCACAGAACAAAATAAAGTTTAATGGCGGCATCATAATTAGGTTTGGTAATGATATCTAACTTTACATTAAAAGAACCCTATAAATTCATTGTAAATACACATGGTTAAAGTAAAGGCATTGTAATAGTTTAAAACCTATTGTTTTAAAACACAAAACCACTGTAATTCACCAGGTATAGTTTATTTAGCTAACTATTACCCCATTCCACTTCCTTCTCCTGCATTCTCTTATCTTCTTAACAGTCCCTTCCAAAGCCTTTCCCCTATCTCCCACCCCATCATCACAATTTTCCCTACCACCTGCTTTTCCATTTCTCCCTCCCTTTTCTACTCTCCACTTACATCCAAACTTCTCCTACACTTAATACTCCTAACACAATACCACTATCACCTCAATCCTTTATCATTCTGCTTCACCTTTCCTCTAGTGATGTCTTGCTCCTCACTGCAATCTAACATTCAAGACATTTTCATCTTCATTACCTTAATGCAATTTTATTCTCAATCTATCCATCTCATTCTTTACCCTTGCTCATCCACTACCACTGTTATTGGCTTTAGCCTCTATTTACCACCATATAAACTCCTCCATTGATTTCCCTCCTCTGCTCTTTATCCATGCCACCTTCAGCAATGTCCATTAAAAAAAGACATAGGCCAACCATTGTAAACAATCACTACACTGCCTGTCCGCTAACTCCAGTCAGTAAAAACTATCCTTTGCATCTTTTCTCAAGTTGTTCACAACTTTCTCAAATAACTACTCATCATACCTCCACCACAATACCCACCTTAACTCCATCAAACCTCTACTTCTGGATCAGCTGGGAAAATGTGAGACAACGCTGTAGCAGCAGACTTTCCTGCCATACTGGCTTGAGCAATCATTGGTACGGTCACCTTGCCTGCCAGGATCTATAGGACCCAGGTATGTGATTTTCTGGAACCCCATTTGCTGCCATATCAGCTAAAGCACTCACTAGAGCTATCAACTGGATGGCCAAATATCTCTCTGTTCATACCTTCAGCATCCAAACATACAACAACAATCACCAAGCTGAAGCTTGACATGCAATAACTAAACGTTTGGAATTCAGCAGCCCCATGATCCAACCCCTATGGACCCTCTATAACAAAATCAAGCACTAAACCACAAAGGCTAGCAAGAAATATGCCACGTCTGATTCCCATTGCAATGGTCTTCCTTATATCTATATTATTGCAATATCCTTAGGAAAGACCGGACTTCACTTATGCAATTTACAGTGTGGCTCATGGCCAGCCCTCCTCTTTAACACAGAAACTTAATATTACATCCATGGTTCACAAAGTGATCCCTAGTGACTATGTAACCATCCGCAGAAACCATCTGAGCAAGAAGTGCATTGGAAGACTAGCTGTAGTATGCAAATGCTGTCTATAGACTAACACCAGCACAGATCACTCAGCTTCAGAATGTGAACCCTTAGGTAGTTGTTTTATTCTCTATTCCTTCTCACCTTTACGTGATGAGGGCCATATCCTTGATGCTGTATTTGTTTAAAAAGATCTTGCCTCAATCAAAGTAACCAATTGCTTCACCTGGAGTTATCACCACATCATCAGTTTCAATCAGAACCTCCCAACAGTGCCTCATGACTGACTTACCAAACTTAGTGATGCTTAGCAGACGATTCAAGAGTTTTAACATCTACTCCTTCCAGTTAGATCTCTCGGTGATGCGGCCACTGAAAACACTGATTTGAAAGAACTCATTTCACCTCTGCTTTACCTAGATGTTTGGCAAAGTGCAGCCACCTACGCTTACCAACCCACCATAAGACTGGCTTGCTAGCTTTCCGCAGATATAAATCTACAAAAGAGGAAAATCAGAAGCCAAGGAAGACAATGGAGGACAACACATAACCGAAACAAGAAAATCAGGCACATTGACAATGCAGGATCTATAAAACAACCATCAAAAAGCCAGGCAATCTTAGTACTCACAATCAATTTCAGACACCTCATAAATGACCAAAGAACTCTTTAGACTATCTCAGAATTTAATACCCAGACTGTATCTCAAATTGCACCACTCACAATTGATAATTATGCAATTATATAGCAGAAAATCTAATGTTATTGGGGCTCACTTTGTGAAAAAAACAAAAAAAATAGTCTGTAATCACATTGTATCACTAAATGAATTTAATTTGTTCTGCATTACTGCACAACTAAATGTTTGCTTATTTAAATTGCTCTCCATTTAAAAAACAAATCTATTCATCT
Organism: Triturus cristatus; assembly: GCF_964204655.1. Lineage (NCBI taxonomy): Eukaryota > Metazoa > Chordata > Amphibia > Caudata > Salamandridae > Triturus > Triturus cristatus. The sequence goes on from NC_140593.1 coordinate 432,485,103, forward strand.
TATCAACGCTATCTACATTGCTGGATCACATCCTGATTTTCTCTATCCTATCCTTGTCTCCCAAATATATTTAAGATTAGCCTCCTAGCATCCTCCTTGGCCATATCAGTCAGTGACATTGTTTAGCATCACTTCCTACCATGGTTCCACAGTGAATTAGAAGCATCTTACAGCAACCCAATGCTCGATAACCAAGGACTCACCTACGTAGGCTCAACCAGCTACAGGCTAATATCAAATGGACAGTTTCTTAGTAAGCCATTTGGAAAAGCAACATTCACTTGGATCTCTGATTTCTTCAAGCAAAACTATTTCCTCTCTGACAGTTAGACAGGTTTCTGACCTGAAAGAGGCGCTGACTCAACATTAATAGCAATTTGGGATGGCCTAATAAACAGTGTTGATTCTCAGCAGCTTTTGACACTGTAGACCATCAACGTCTACTCCAAACATTAAAGGGCACAGGAATTCAGGTAACTGAGTTAAATCCTACCTCACAGACAGAAACCAAATCTTAACTTGGTTAACTTCAGCTCTATTCTTGCAATGCAAAGGTGCTGCTCAAGGCTCAACAGCCATTCCTCTTCCTTCCAATGTGTGTACCCCTCTTCAGGTTTGTCAATTATTTCAATCTTACCTGGTGTCACTATGCCTATAATACCTACATTATTCCTAATTGGAAAAGCTAAGAGACATAGACAGAAGTGGACTATCACAATCCTTACAGTTCATACATAACTGTATGCTACAACATCACTTGAAACGCATCCAACCAAAACAGAGATCCTCACCTGTGGATAATAGGAAGCATATGACCAAAACACAGTCTGGCCTTAGAAGACTTCACTTACCCTATACACCTCAAAGGAAGTAAAGAATTTGGGTAAGATTATGGCCTCTAACCGTTCCCTCTAAAATCAGGATAGCAATGTGGCCAAACCTGCTTTGAACACTATGAGACTATTACCTCATATCTTTGCTTACCTGGGTTTCGATACACAAGGTCCACCTGAATAGCCCTTGTGCAGCCATCTATTGATTATGCCAATGGACTGTACCTCAGGGCCATCAAGTGTGTAATCAACAAACAAAAATAATTCCAGAGTGCCACTACAAGACAAATTCTAAGCTTGAACTAATGCAACATAATCACTGCTGAACTAATGCAACCATATTATTGCTGCCTTAAAGGCCCTTGACATGCTCCCTGATGCAAGAAGAGTGGCTTTCCATGCACCCTGCATTCCACTGGGCAATCCATAATAACGGTCTAATTTTCCAGCAGTCCAAACTCAGACTCTACACCCAAAGGAGAAACCAGCTCCTGATCATTCGTTTTTTAAGAGAACCCCTGATAGGTGGAAGCCACCAAACATGTAAGCTAGTGAATTGCATATCCAAAATATTTAAGATTACCATCAATCACCAGAAGTTCAGAAACGCTACAAAGACTTTATTATTGCATAAACTGGGATTTCGAAATGAGATCTTATCTTTTACACCCTTTCACTACAACCTCAACAAACTCTGTGACTTGAGTGCCACAATATCATCAGAGTTAAACTCTGAACACAACTCATGATACCAAAATACAACACTGATAGGGTGCATATCAACCAACAATCCTGCCCAACAACTACAATAGTTATGTAACTGACCAGCCGAAAGCTCTGTGGGTACCGCAAAGGGGAGGAGAGCACTGCATATAAAGTAATACAATAAGATACGGGCTCTGCAGCCCCAGTCTGCCATTCTAACATGCACCTTGATCATTTTAAGGCCACAGGGGTTCATACCCCTCAAAGCATGAGTAATTCTTCTCATGACATCTTGGCCACAATTAAAGTGGTATCTCAAATCACCATTCCAACACATTGCAAAGCCTGCAACCCTTTCCTAGTTATCTCTGCCTTATTTTGCCTGACCGGCCAGGATCCACTTCCTCTAGGTATGCCTGACACCTAGCATTTTCTATGCTCAATAGATACCATAGGGTCCTACACAGAAACAACAGAACCATCTATTATGATAATTCAATTAGTAAAAGCTTTCTCCTTAAGGATTGTTAGTCGAACTTTGACCATTCTCTCTTCTACTACCCCTTCTGACCTTTGCACAGTGCTCTCCACAATGAACATTGTCTTCCATACATATACCCTTTTGTACTTGAGAAAGGTCAAACCTCTTGTTTGGGTGCATTGATGGAAAAAGGCCTGCTGCCTTGCTTTTCCTTTTTTACACTTCATAGTTACCAGTCTGATGGTGTTCTACCTTTGGGTGTGCTGAGAGTCACCAGAGATTGTGAACTTTTCTGCAAGATAAGAAGAGGTTCTGGTCTTGATGGATTTGAAAATGATGCACTGGCTTGAAAGCTGGTATGGATTGGCAAGGGGAGACACTGGAGTTCCAGCAGGATAGGGGTTATGTGATAATATTTCTACAGGCCATCAATGGGAGGCGCTGTGTTGTGTACAGTACTCCTATGGGCGTCAAATGTGAAGGCTGGGTGGCAATGGTGCTGTGTTTTGCCACATCCAAATATGAGAGAAGGAAGGCTTAAGCAGTAGTTCTGAAGTGGCTATGAAATGGTTTCACTTTCATTAGAAGATAGAGCTGGTACCAGGTCACCATTGTTTTTTGGCAATGTGTTACTTGAAGGTGAGGCTGGTGTCCAGGGTGAATCCAAGCAACTTGACATTTGCAAGTTTGGGTTTGAAGCCGTCAAGGTTCATGTCTTTGAGCCAGGTTTGTACTATTTTTTGCTTGTTGTTCTTGCCAAATAACAGGAATTCTTTCTAGGTAGAGTTGAACTTCAGGTAGGTGCTAGGCATCCAGGTCTGGATGAGGTGCAGGCAGCTTTTGAGACAATGAATGTCTAGAGTAGAGGAGACTTTCAAGTAGAGCTGTGTATCATCAGCATATTGGTGACTCTTTGTAGTAGTATAAGATGATGGCACTCAAAATGGAACCATGGGGTATTACGCAGGTAACAGGGATCTTTTGGGACCTTGAGGTGTCCATGTGAACAAACCAGCGTCAGTCAGAAAGATAAGATAAGAGCCGTGAAATACTTTGCTGTGAATCCCATTCGAAAATCCAGCGTGTGGATGAGGATGGGATGGTCAACTGTGTTGCAGGCAACTAAGAAATATAGCAACATCAGGAGGAAAGGGACATGATGTGTAAGGCAGCAGTCTCTGTAGTGAGATCTGAAGCCAGATTAGTAGTTGTGGAGAAGATGGTTAACAATGATGTGACTTTGGTGTTGAGCACAGGGTGTTTTTTCTATGATCTTTCCAATGAAGGGCAGAAGAGTGATGGGCCAGTAGTTGGCAAGGACATCATTGTCTACTTTAGATTTCTTTAGGAATGGGGATCTGGACTGTCTTGTGAGCTTCTGGGAAGATGCCTTGAGTAAGGGAGGTATTGACACATTTCAGTAGGGATCAGAGAGCTTACCTAGAGAGAGCTTTAACGATGAACAAGGGTCATCATCTTCATAAGAAATGGTTTCGAAGGAACTGAATATGTCAGTGAGATCTGCAAGCTATAGAGCTTTGAAGGATGACCCTTGTGTGATTCTAGAAGAAGGGATGGGTGTAAAAGGACATGGTGTTAGAATTTTGTTGCAAGATTGTCTGCATTTGCTCACTGGCAAAGAGGTTAATAACATTGCATTTGGCTGTTGAGAGTGACTAGAAGGGTCAAGCAGGGGATTTAAGCAGTGCTTGATTGTCCTGAGCAGCATTCTGCTCTTATGGTGGCTTTATTGGTGGTGTTGCCATAGTAATTTGCATTGGCTGATGTCATGGACTGTCTGCATGCCTCATGTAGGGATTTAAGTATCATGAGGTTATTGGAAGTTTTATTTTTTTCCATTTTCTTTGCTTTCTGTGGATGAAGGCTTTGTTGTCAGCGAAGGTGAGTACCAAGGTGCTGAAGATATTGGCTTGTATGTGCATGTTTTAGTTGGAACGTTGAAGGTTCACGTAATTTTCCAAACCAAAAAGATGTTGAAGTCATTTGAAAGGCTGTTGGCATAGGACTAGAAGTTGATAGCGTACTAAATGAGTTCAAGTATTAGGTTGTTGATGGAGAAGTCTTTGAAAGATCCGAGTGTTTGACTTCTGGATTCACCTTGAACGTGCCCTAAATGTAAACATCTAGTTTGCCATCCTCAAGATAACATGCAGGACCTGTAAAAAAGAACTTTGCCATCAGCAAGGCTAATTACCACTTAGAAACCACTCTCAAGGATCTCAGCAAAAGTAAGCAACTATTTTAAACTGTGTGATACTGCTCTAAGCATTCTCCACAGCACCATATTCCCTATTTAGTGCAGAAATCAATTTATCTTAATGAATATATTTCATTGAAAAAATTGAGACAACCAGACTCAAAACTTGACAACTCCGCCATCTATGTTGTAAACCCTGCTATTCTCCCATTTCTTACATACACCCTCTACAGGCAACCTACCATGATGGTGACCTCGGCAAATCTTGGATGTCATAAGCACCTCTCTCGTCACAGGTAGTCCCCCCTCATCCTTGATGACTGGTGAATTGCAACCCTGCTAAAAAAAAGTCAATCTAACATTAAATGACTTCTACCTTCACACATTTCCTTTCTAAAGGAAATTCTTACAAGTGCAGTTGCTATTCAGCTTCAAGAGCAAGTTGATCTTCACAGCCCCTCAGTCCTATGACTCTGGCTTCATCCCACAGTGGTAGGGAGACCGCCATCCTGCAGGCAGTGGATGGCCTTCTATCAATCACTGATGATTGTAGTGCATCTCTCTTGGTGTTGCTGGACTTGACACTTGAAACTCTCCATTTACCATGGTCATCAGCAACATTTATATCACTTACAAAAAGCAATTTGCAGAGACAAAATCCTGCATATATAGGGCTGGACTGGGAATGTAAACCCGCCCTCGCAATTACGTTGGACAGGCCGGAGGGGGAGAGGATGGGGGGGAAACGGGGGGCTGTTGGGAAACACTGCTGCTGCGCTTTTATTGCAGGGGGCCGATATTGCAGCACTGATGCAAAACTGGCCCCCAGTAACAAAACCGACCCCCACCCTTACGGCCTACCGAGAAAATGCCCGGTGCCCGCTACAGCCAGTCTGGGCCTGTCCATATCCACCAATTACTGTCACGTGATGAAGCCTGCGCCGATAATGTAGAGTTGTTCATGGAGCCATTGGGGCTCCTACTCTGCCAATACTGCATTACAATTCACGATTACACTATACAACACATTCTATTTACCTCTGGTGGTTCCTGGATTTTCAGAAAAGTAACCTATGTTTCTATACTGTCCACACCAGAGAGACAAAGAGACTGAAGGTGTGAGGCAAAATAAACTGACAAAGGATAGCTGGACAGGAAATTCACGAGCGAATATTGTTAAGAAAATCTGTGGCAAAAAAGCCAAGATATGGTGATTCCTAGAAAGGGAGAGAGAAGGGACAGAAAGGGAAACGAAGAGGAACAATGTGAGGGTCATTTAGTGAAAGGGAAGAGAGGAACAACCTGTCTATTAAATAAAAAAGGGACAGACAGTGAGGCTGGGAGCGAGGAAAAAGAAAGGCAGAGATCAGAGGGGTGCAGTCTCTGGGCTCATGTTTTTAGTTTCCTTAATTTAACCACACTAACATTTCACATTTTTATAGTTAAGGAAAATAGAAGGCTCCTTGCCATACGTTTTCCATTTGTAGAATAATAATTGATAAAATTGTATGTTGAAAAATGTCGAGTTGGTATGGAGAAAACATAAACATATGTTTTGTGTTGGATATACAATACTGTAGCCAAAGTGGGCAAGTGCTGCAAACTTCAAACAGGAAACAGATGCGCGTTATTTAGAAGCATGAAAGTGATGACAAGGGCTCTGAGCTGAAGACAAGAAATGAATTGTTAGTGTGGGCACGATTCACGGGTTGCTCTTTCTTGGCTTCAGTGGGTGTTTAGTGTTTGTTTCAGAAGGCAAGGTATTGCTGCCATATTTTTATATGAAAAAATGATGGGATTTATTTTGTGCAAGTCTTAACTTTGACACAGAAAATGAATAGTTGTAATTGTAATTTTTTTAGAAATTGGTAAGCCCTTCATGCTGAGAAATTATAGTGTCATTTGCTCTACTTAGAATCAAACACAACTAAATAAAACACGCATTGGAAATGCAATAGGTCTCTCATTTGTTTAAGTTAGAGTCTTTGGTTTTGTTCTTTGTATTTTAGTAATTTTTGAGTGTATGATTGTGATGTGTAGTGTTTTTTGGGGTATTATTGTGATAGTTAGTTGTGTATTAGTATCATGTATAGAGTTAGAAGGAGAAGAATGTGTGAACATTTGGGTAGGAGAGTGCAGAGAAGAAGAACAGCTTGAGAGATAATGTAGGAAAGTAAGGAGAAGTGTAGAATTAGGTAGCAGAAAGGAGAGTTTGGAGAGGAGTATGTTGTACATGGAAAAGAGTGAGGAGGATAGTAGTGTGAGGTGAAGGAAGGAGAGTGAGGAGAGTAGTATGTGGCATAAGGCGATAGGACGAGATGAGTAGCATGAGGGATATGAAAGGACAGTGAGTATGGGAAGAGGAGTGTTAGAGAGAAGGAAGGGGATTGGGCACTTGTATGGAGCATGGTGTAATAGAGTAGCATTAGGGACACTGAAGGAGAGTGGGTAGAAGAAGAGTAGTGTGAGTGAGAAGGATGGAGAGTATGGAGGGTAAATGCATGTGAGGCAGAAGGGTGGCGTATATGCATCTATATACATGCATATTTATATATGCATTTAGATATATGTGTATATACATATGCTTATATTTGTTTGTATGCTATTAGAAATACCTTGCAGCTGTCTCTGTGGACAAGTGTAGGACAGTTCTAGTTTGCAAATTGGAGATATTATATGGCATACGGGCGGACCGTACCAATGGGGGGAGGGGGTGCTTTCGGCCGACCGGGAATGAAAGTTCTTGCTCCTTTAGGATTGTCAACCGGATGGAGGGGCTTGCGTGCAGCTGCTGGAGGGCTTTGGGGTCTTTGAAGGGATGTTGCCGTTCAAGAAATTCTGAGGTTTAGTATGGGATGGATATGTTATTTATGTTATTATATAGGCAAACATGTAAAAGCCTCAATTTACGTCCCGTAACTCCAATGTGCACATAAGACCCCAATGAATAATGAAAAATCCTACCTTCATGTCCTGATATGTCCAGTGCAGTGATACAATTTGGGCCACCTGAAAAAGGACACATTAGTAAGTGATATACAGATTTAAAAAACAGAGCCTGTACGTGTCCCAAACTGCGGCATGCCGCAAATTCACCCTGCCTTTCCGTACCATACTTGCGCTGGGTTTGGATTTTAGGCCGCATAAAAAAAGCCCACAACTGTAAGTGGTGAAGGAAATGTAAGTTTTAAATAATGTTAAACGCCCCTCGTCCAATTATTAACATGCAGCCCATAAATACAGCAAATTTTCAGAATAGCTTCATCCAAGGAAATGTAAGTATTAAAATGACGTCAAACGGCCCACGTCCAACTATTCATATGAAGCCCATAGAAATGGCAAATATTGTGCAAATATTGTGCGGAATAAATAAAGTGAATCCCCCAATGTAAAAGGCGAGAAATGCGTCCAGCTAACTGCAAAGATTTCCCACTGTTTTGGCCCCCAAAAAGCAACATAACAAAGCGGCAAAGAAAGAAATACACCAAATGCAGCACAGTTACAGCGAAATAAATTAAGTCAATCCCCTAATGTCAAAGGCGAGTGCAGTGCTACAATTTAGGCCACCTAAAAAAGGACACAATAGTAAGCGATATACAGATAAAAAAATACATAGCCTGTACGTGTCCCTAACTACGGCATGCTGCCAATTCACCCTGCCTTCCCGTACCATACTTGCGCTAGGTTTGGGTTTTTGGGAAAGAGTTTTAACTTGCGTGAACTAGACCCCATGCATCGGGTATCAGAGCACTTTACATCAGCACCAGTTTCGTTACAGATTGACACATTCATTATTTCTTAGCCACAGGGAGATTAAGTGATTTGCCCAGAATCACAGGTTCTTGAATGTTATTGAGTGTTATTGCCGAGACTTCAACCCGGTTCCCCAAGTTTTGTGCTAATCAATAAAGTCAATCCCCCAATGTAAAATGCGACATATGCATCCCGTTAACTACAATGCTTTGACACTGTTGTGGGCCCCAACAAAACACACATAACTTATGGACAAAGAAGGAAATACGCCAAACGCTGCACAGTTACAAAGTAATAAATAAAGGCAATCCCCAAGTGTAAAAGGCAAGATTTGCATTGAAATAACTGCAATATGGTATGTTAAATAAGCCACGGATATACAGCGTAATACGGGGAGATTACGTGATTTGTCCAGAATCACAGGTTCTTGAGTGTTATTGCCGAGACTTCAACCCGGTTCCCCAAGTTTTGTGCTAATAAATAAAGTTAATGCCCCAATGTAAAATGCGACATTTGCATCCCGCTAACTGCAATACTTTGACACTGTTGTGGGCCCCAACAAAAACCACATGACATATGGACAGACAAGGAAATACGCCAAACGCTGAACAGTTACAGCGTAATAAATAAAGGCAATCCCCAAGTGTAAAAGCCAAGATTTGCAATGAACTAACTGAAATGCGGTATGTTAAATATTCCACAGATATGCAGCGTAATAATAAACAAAAACAATACCCCATTGTAAAAGCCGAGATTTGCATTCTAATACCTTCACTGTGGTATGTGAAATGAGCCATGGACATACAGCGTAATAATAAACAAATACATTCCCCAGTGTAAAAGCCAACATTTTAAATCCTAATTCCTGCAACGCTATATGTTCAATGGACCACGGACATCACAGTAAAAGTCACAGTAAAGCCGCAAAAAGTGACTACCCGGTATTATTAACAAGCGCGGTCCCGAAAGTGAAAGAGGACCGCGCTGCAGCCGGAGCATGGAGATCTCTTGGCTTTATGGGGTCATGTGTTTAAACACATGGCCCCATAAAGATAAGAAAGTACATTACGACGAACGGAAAGCAGGCGAGCCAGTCCAAGTGGGCCGTCCGAAAAAGCCAAAGGGAGGCAACATACAAAGCTCTTTTCCAATGGCTGGCCACCGTGTAACATAAATGGTGACGCCAGCCAATGGAAATAAGGGGCGGGGCTTAAAGTCCCTTTCTAGAACTCCTCATCTGCAATAAAATTCGCCGAGCGACTGCGCATGTGCGCAGCAATGCTAGGCGAGACCTAAAAAGGGCCGATCTCAACAAAATGTTGAGACTCTGGTGTGAAGGACTAGATGAGGACAGGCTCATGTTGATTTTTATTGTTATTTTGCATTGTTGTAACATACAAAATGCAATTTATAGACTCCAGTCCATCCAGAACGCAGCAGCCAGACTACTCAATCTCTCACGCAGGGCCTGCATCACACCTCACCCCAGGGAACTCCGCTGGCTCCTGACACGCAAGCACCCCCACTTCAAGCTCCTCTCCCATATCAACAAAGAACTTCACTACACAGGCCCTAAATACTTGATCAGCCATGTAGAGTCCCACCATTCCTCCAGTTACCGCCCTCTGCCGGACTCTCACTAGCACACATCCCACGCCTACATGAAAGCAGATCAGGAGGTCATGCCTTCTCATACATTGATCCTAGAGCCTGGGACCGCCTCCCGCAACATATCAGAGCCTCTTAATCTCTTCTTGAATTCCACAAGAAGCTGAAGACCTGGCTCTTTATGTAAGCCCCCTCGAGGCTGGCCTCACACATCTGCTCCAGTGCCAGGATACTCTCATGGGTGATTCCCAGATATAAAAATAATGTAAACATAACATAGCTGCACTTTTCGGTAGTCCAGGGGGCACTTTTAAGATTGGTCTGTGCTTTCCAACACATTTAATTCTGATTGGGTTTTTATAGATGTGTGATAAGTAGAGTGGGCGGTGATACATCTCTGTTAGATGGCTATGTCAGCATTAGGGAATTAATGTGTGAGGCCACGGGTTGTACCCGGCTGCTTATGAGGCAGTGTTGTTGCTATTTATGTACATTACACTGCTGCTGTAAGGGTGCAGTAGGCAGCTGGGGGAGGAAGTACTATGAGAACCATCACAGCCAGTTAATTGCACATTGGGCTATGTTGGATGTGTCTTCAGAGTTCTGCTCAAGGACAGTATGTGGTATACTTTGGTGAGCAGTGCTGCTGTGAGTAAGTTTGAACACAACTTTATGGCATACTTGTGCACTCTTGGGATTGTGTGCACTGTTATGTCTAAAGTGTACTGTTGGGTGTAAGGTGCATGACCCATATGTCATTAGAAATATGTGCTTTTGTGAAAGGAGCTGGTATCAGAGGTTTGTTGTTTGTGTGACATTAGCAATAGTTCACTGATTGATGGACATGTTCTATTGTGAGAGAGCGCGCTATTTGTGAGGAAATGGTGCAAAGTTCTGTTGTCTGAGCATCTGTGATCCTTTTTTTAGGACAGAAACAAAGGAGACACTGTGGGGAATATTTGGCAAGGGGAAGAATAAAGCCAGAAGTATGTGAGGAACCTTGTAGTCAATTTCTCCCTAGTTTCAGAAAAAAGGTGAAGACCATTTATTTGGCTAGGCAAGTTTTTTTTAGGATGAATTCCAGGAGAACCGTGAGGGTAGGGGATATTTAATAATGCTTTCAGTCAATCAGTCTTTCTGAAAGAAAATGAACATGGGTCCCACAAGTGGCAAGGAAATTCAGCATGACTGATCATTGTGTTTTGGTAGGTAGGTGATCTCTTAAGACCAATGTTTCTACTTGCATTCTGGTAGGCTTAGTGGGAGAGGCTCCTCACGTTGGATGCAGGGTAACTTAACTTTGTAATGTATCACTGCACAATGGAGGTCCCCCTCAATTCATAGAATCTTGGGACTGAACAAGAGTGGGACCAATACATTACCCCCACCACCCACCCCAGTATTAAGAGTTCCACTGTTGCCGATACTGGCAGTCATTCCCATGGGTGGCTTAAGTTAGAAACTTGCAGTGGGTGATTAAAATAAAACTAAGGGTGAGAAAGAGAAGAAGGCCAGAAAATATGAGATTTACTCACCAGGAATAGGTGGAGAGAAGACTAGAGAGAGAAGGAATGGGACCAAGAAGAAGAGAGAATGAAAGGGAAAGAGAAAAGAAAAGACAAGAGAAAGAAATAGAAATGCAGAGAAAAGAAAAAGAACTGGCGAAAGGGGGGAAGGCTATAGATAAAGAGCTCAAAATTACAGGAGGGACAGCTACATCTGGGAAAGGAGATTCCCCCTTCAATTCTGCAGAAGGACCTGCCAAGATTCCAAAAGGGCTTTTGTCAGGAATATGAAAGGACAGGATATTTTGGTATGGTTTGTGAGTTTTGACATCACCTGTAGAGCATCTTCTTTGTATCGTGTGTCTAAGATAGCCACTTTACTGAGTTGCCTGCCCATAAAATGAGCATCATTGGGAGAATACCCATAGCTGATCAAATAAGCAATGAGCGAATGTAGGTAGCTCTGATCAAGTGGTGTGGGATGAAACCAGCTCAGTATCTTCAGAGGTTCAAGGAAGGCAAGAGCGCACATTGTGTTGCCATTTAAACTTCGATTCATGGGGTGTTCTGTGATTGGAATGAGTGGGTGAGAGAGGTGGGCGGGGCTTGGCAGGAGGCAGGAAAAAGGCGACATGCAGGAGCGGCAATAAGGGAAAAAAAGTAGAAAACAATAAAAATTAGGGAAAAGCAACAAGGGAAAAAACAAGGAGAAAGCAATGAAAACTAAGGGAAAACAAGGCGATGGTGGTATTTAAATCACCAGATAAAATTCCATAACAATGTGTTTGAAATTTATTGGGTACGATATATTCCAGTTTTCAGAATTATTGCATATGAAAATGGGGGCATAACATGCAGATTTTGATTCTCAGTGCTCCTAACCCACAATTTCCAGTGTGTACGGGGTTCTTTTTTCCCAGTAAATTTCCGCAAGTTTGACTTATTGAAATTTATCGGCAGATGTAAACTTCATGGTACCTGATATTTACTGGCGCCAAAAAACTCCTCATATTTCTACCCACTGCGCAAACAGGAGTTGGTACAAGAATCAGAATTTGCCAGGTTGCTTGTAATCAGGACCGAAGTCTGTTCCGTGCAGGCAGAGATTTAAACAAGCATTTGGCAAAGCCAATAGGTCTCACCTTTGGAACAAAATTGTGTTTAGCCATGCAGCACAGCATCCCGGGTGCTGTGCCGCATGGTTCAAGGATTTGTTTTTAACGTTTTTTGCACAGTTGGATGTGTCATTTTGTATGTGTGCGCACCACACATGCATATACCTACAAAGTGATGATGCCACTTTATTTTGTTTTAGTAACATATCTGAGTTGATCGGTAACTAAAGAACCACCTTTAAAGATGAGTAGTTTCACAGCCAGGCAATTCCACTCAACCACAACGGATTGAGAAAGCCTGGAGCAGGCTAAAAGGTTATAAAAGGCCACCCAGGCAATGTCATAACAGGGGCGAGAAGGATGCACGCTGTGCCCTAAAATAACTGGGCAGCCTACCTGGGTATCCAACTATATGCAACACCTTATATGGGATAGTAGCATTTATATAGTTCAGCTTACCATTAGTACAGATTTGTTGTGCTTGTGATCAGTGCTTTCATGCCATTCCAAAGTTTTCGTTGCAGACCGAGTTTGCTTCGGGTTGTCCGGTCCATCTAAAATACTGTGTGATGCAGTATCAGCGGTCTGATACTTACCAACAGGATCATCTACCATTCTATTGGATAGAGCGTCAGAAGGAGGCCTAAAGGATTGGGTGATTGCTTGCACAGCATATAATGCAGACCCACATTCCTAAAGCCTCTGGGTCTGATTCACAAAAGTAATCTGAGACAAAATCCTAACTTTACGACTTTCGGTATTCACAAAAAGCATTTAGGAGTAGTAAATTTAGGATTTTCTCTTAAATTTGTCTTAAAACACAATCGTAACTTAAGTTAAACTTAAGTTAGGATTTTGTCTTAAGTTTGTCTTAAGTTTTGGTCAAAAGATAAGACAAACTAAAGACAAAATCCTAACTTAACTATTCCTAAATGCCTTTTGTGAATACTGAAAGTCATAAAGTTAGGGTTTTGTCTCAGATTACTTTTGTGAATCGGGCCCGCTGTAAGTTTGGGGTTGGAGGGGGAATCAAGGTAGTCCACTCTATTGGGTCGCTCTCATCGTAGATTAGAAATACGCCACAGCCTTGTGGCTAGAGAAAGTCTGAATTGATTTATCATCACTGTTTTTAACGTAATACTACTTTTTCCTCGATTTAACAATCGGCACTCATAAAATCCAGCTGTAAGGCATATATGCAGGATGTCAGAGACAGAACGCTAACTGTTGACATCTGCAGTAATCAGACATCCAACATTATGAAAATGGACAACAGAAACATTAACACCTTTACAGTGTTGAACGACAGAAGTGCCATTAGAGGCGCTTTAAAAAATATATACATGAGCTGTGTTCAATGCATCTGAAATTTCAGAAAGAGAAAGACCAAGAAAACATTACTTACCCAGAAAAGGTCTCACAGGAAGGCATCCTTTCCTGATACTGGTTGCAGTTTAGCAAGCATGCACCCAATAGGAGAATCCCGAATGCTTACACGCTCTTGGCAGGAGGGGTGACAGACACAGGGGAGCCATTATTTAGGGGCGAGGACATGTCCTAACATTAATGTTCTCTCTCAGTGCAACAGACTTGTTTAGATCATTAATTTCCCCAGAAAGCTCAACACCCTACCCAGCAGACACAATAAAATGCTTATTACTCATTGCGCATCTTAAACGTCGCTCGTTAAAATGAATGAAAGAAAGAAAAAAATAGAACAGGCACCCTCAGCGAAAGTATCTATCTCAACTGAGCACACATGACTTTTAGTGGTCATGGACTCCTTCATGAGTTAGAATTCCCATAATAGCCAAATCAGCCATTAAATATTACCGCCTTTAAGTTAAATAGTAAAGAAGCCAATCACCTGAAGACACTGTTGCGTGAGGTGTAGGCTAAACAAGTGTTCGTAACCCAACTACAGGAACTGCACCACATGTGAGCAAGCATTGGCAAAGCTATTGGAAGCTGAAGAAATAAACTTTCCAAATCCCAAACTGTCATATACAGTGAGTCGGAGGGGCACTGGTTTCTTTCCTGAGAAACTGCTTTTGTGGCAAGGTCCGACTTTCCAGGAAAACATCTGCTAATTCGCCATCAATGCACTGCATCTATCTGCTGAGCGAGTTTGCGTCTTTCTATTTTTTGCTGTAGAAAGAAGTCTTGTATGAAAAATTGGCAAGTGGCTATTGTTTGTAGTTGATGTAAATGCGTGAATAATTTAGCACGGGTTGGAGGGGCATGTTACAGACTGCAGCATCAAGCTATCCAGCTATCCAGCTGGAATTCCATGGTATATGTCAAAGTAGATGGTCCCTTTAATTGCTACAAGGCCGATTGCAATCTTGGACAGAGCAAGCAAAAATGGGGCTACGAGAACGGGCAAGCAATGACGGGATAGGGGGAAGGGGCAGTAACAATGGGCAAGGATGGACATGGGAGGGAGTAGGGTGAATCAGCAATTGGGGGGTACGGAATTACGATGGAGGAAGAGATGAGGATGCAACGAGGATGGCAAAAGCACCAAAGAACAAACAAGCAAGATGACGGGCAGTAGAAGAGGGAGAGGGAAGGAGTAAGCAACACCCCATGAGGGTAAACAGCTGCTGAAGTGGCGAAGCGGGAGGGGGTTGTGGGATGAGTTAAATCCTCTCACTTTGAAGTCAGAGAAAGTAAATGAAAGCGGCCCCACGAAAACAGCCTCTGACATTCTATGTGAGGGGATGAGAACAAGAATTACAGCCTTGATTGCAGAACTCAAAGATTGGAGCCACTGAAAACACCGACCGATTGTGTGAAATGCTCTTAGAGAAAGGGAAAAGTAGTCCCTAAACAGATGTTAAAATGGGACAAGTGGAAGGCTACATGTAATGGGATGCTGCTCTGTGGGAGTGAGCAACCTATGAAAAGGAGGGACAAATAGGAAAGACTAACCACTTGTAAGCAAGGATTTTTAAAGGACACTAAAAGAAACAAATGAGAAGTATTGGGCAGCTGTAAGCTCCCAAAGTGTATGCAACATGTCTCGAAGAGATAGCGCATGAGCTGCCTAGGCGTGACCTAAAAATCAATGACCAGATCTACTAACATGGAATACTGATTTCCTAATTGCGGATAATCTCCGAATCGAAATTAGGATAATGGTATTCCTAATGTACAAAACCTTTTATTCCTCAATAGCAATTCGTAGTAGGTCGCAAATCGACGTACTCATGAATATTAATGAGGTAGATCACAATTGGCGAGCCATTAGGAATCAGTGCCATCACAGGGAGGATGGTCTGCTTGGATCAGCAGACCGCCATGTATGTAATTGCTTTTTTATAAAGCAATCTTTTTTTTTAAATGCAGCCCATTTTCCATAAAATAAAATGGGATGTGTTCCAAAAAAGAAAATTAAATGTTTAAGTGCGAATGGGTTACCACCACTTCAAAAATGGTGGTAAAGTATTTTTGTTTGGCAAAACAGTAATACATACCATATCAATTCAGTATTTGAAAGGAACACCCTAAACACGCCCCTTCCAAGTATCAAATCGCTACACAAACATGATACCCGATCACAATTTGTACATTTAAAAAAGCATTTTTGTGGACTGAAATGGCCCAATTCTGCGAATCAAGCCATTTCTGATTGCAAAAATGCTTTTTACATCTTGCCTCATGTGCTTTAAAATAGGTGTTTGAAGAGCAGGTTTCTAGTTTTAGAGTAACTTTGTGAACATGAGCACAAAAGAGTGCCACAGTTACTGTGCCCTGGTAGAAGACAGAGGGAAGGACATGCATGCAGTCAAGGTTACAGAAAGAAGTATCCGCAGCTTGTGCCTGAGCTGAGTATAGTGTGAGAAACAGTTCTTATTGGTAGCAAGTGGGTGATTGAAGTGATAATTGTTTATTGCAATTATTGAGGTTTTGGTTTAAAGTTCTTAGTAGCAAAAGAGCAGGGCAGACCTGAATATGTATGTTCCACGCTGCAGGCAAAACAGAGAGATCACAGCGGTAAAATATCCTGAAGAGCTTTAGAATAGTAAGGTCCCTACCCAGCAGTGAGAGGATTTGACACTTGCAGACCTAGGTGGCTGGATGGGGCAGCACTAGGTCAGCTTGAACAATATGGACTTCATTTAGGAGCCGCCAGGGGTAGCAGCTGCAACTCCTGATTTACTCCTTGGAATGGCACAGAAGCATCTCACACTCATGAGCTTTGGGGGTCCACCTCCTTGTTTTCTGCCTATTTTGTATCAAATCTATAGTCACTAATATATATTAGTCAATATTTGTGTGATAAAAAATGGAACACCATGAGCTGGAATGGGACCTTCGCTGGTAGCCGAGAGAAGTAAAATAAGATGCTTTAAAATGTATGTGGTGGTCATGCATGCAGATGAAGGTGTGTCAGTACAAAAGAGCATGAATTTGTTTGAGCATCTGCTTGTAATCAAATGTTTTTAGATTTATGGTGTGAGCATGCCTACAGGTCAGTGTGTCTGTATGAGAGAGAGCATATATGTGTGTGTGTCTGTATGTGTAAACAGGTGTGCAAGTGAGTGACAGGGAGTAAGTGGAAATCAGTGAGACTGAGTGAGTGTGAGTTCAATTGAATCTAAGTGACTTGGCCTTCGGTGAAAGTGGGGTTCAATGCCATCAAGGTTCATATCATTGAGCTAAGTTTGTCTTATTTCTTGCTTATTGTTCTTGGCAAATAACAGAGATTCTGTCTTGGGTGGGTCGAGCTCCAGGTAGGTGCTGGACATCAAGGTCTGAATGAGGTGCAGGCATAGTTTGAGGCATTGAATGTCTGGGAGAGAGAAACTTTCTGGTAGAATCCTGTTTTATTGACTTATTAGTGAATCTCGATGCTGTGAAAAGAGCCCCAAGGGTCTCAATGTAGAGGACAAAGATGGTAGGAGAGAGTATGGAATCCTGGGGAACTCTGCAGGTGATTGAGAACGTTTCGGTCCTGGAGGTGCCTTTGTGCATAAACTGCTGTCTATTGAAAAGGTAGGAGGAGAACCAGTGGAGGACATTGCCTATGAATACCATTCAAGTCTTTTGGGTGTGGTGAGGGTTGGGCAGTCGGTTGTGTTTAAGGCTGCTGAGAGGTTCAGCAGTATCAGCAGGCAGGGGTCATCCTAATTTGTGGCCAGCAGAATGTCATCTGCAATGTGTAAGGTAGCTATCTCTATGCTGCAGTGTGATCTTAAGACAGATTGATAGTGAAGCTGAGATTATTAACGCTAATATGTTCTTTGAGTTGAGTGTAGACTGTTTTTTCAGCGATCTTGCAGATAAAGGGTATGTGAGAGATGGGCCGATAGTTGCAGCAGTCACCTGGGTCTATTGTAGGTTTCTGTAGGCGTGGAAGGATCTGATCTGTCTTGAAAATGCCTAGGAAGATGCCTTGAGTGTAGGAGCATTGACAATGGTGAGTATGGGGCAGGGAGCTTCCGTAGGGAGAGCTTTGATGAAGGATGAAGGAAAAACATCATTTTCATGGTAAGCAGCTTCGAAACAGTTGAGTATGGTGACAAAATCCTTGAGAGGCAAGACTTTGAAGGCTGGTCCTTTTGAAATCCTATGAGAAGGGGAGGGCCTTAATAGGTAAAACAGGCTTGGTGTTGTTGATGTTAAATTGGATCTTTATTTTTTAAATGAAGAAGAGGTTGCTGGGATTGCACTTGTCTGTAGAGTGTGAAATAGGTGGGTCAGATCACCAGTTGATGCAGTGCTTGAAAAGTGCTCTGCGTTTGTTGATGGTTTCATTTATGGTGTTAGTAGAGTACCTTGTTTTGGCTAATGTAATGAGCTGTACCTGTGTTGCCCCAAAGGACTTCGTTATCATAAGGTCATTAGTAGAAGTTCTGTGTTTCTTCCACTTTCCTATCTGTGGAAGGACCATTTATAGCCAAGAAGGTCTTTACAGTACTAGGGTGCTGAAGCATTTGGCAGGCACTTGAGTGCTTTCATTGTAGCCTGTATATTCACATTGTTTGCCAAAAAACTGTTGCAGTTGTTTAGACGGTTGTTGGTGTTATATGTGGAATAAGTGGGTGAGAAATTAGTTCATGCATTAGGTTGCCAATAAAGACGTTTTTGAGGGATTTGAAGATTTTGTCTTCTTCTTTAGGTTGACCTCGGTTTGTTGGTAGGATGCTGAGGAGGGAAATGGAGCTGTTAAGGCGGTTGGTCCAGTCCCACAGAATAGGTGGAGTACATTGTTTTGTTGGCAATGCTGAAAAGACAAGGTTGAGGATGTGGCCTTTTTAATCTGTTGCTTGGGTGACATAATGTATCACTTTGAGTATGTCGATAAGGTTATGGAGGGTGTCCCTTTTTTTGAGCTTGCGATGTCTGTGAGTTTGAAGACACTCACGAGGGTGGTGTGGATGGATAAGGTAGCTGGGAGATCTGAAACTCCATTCATTGTTATGCCAGGGAGGGGATTGGCAGTATGGGCTATTGGGTTTGACACAGGAATATATCTTACTTTGTAGGTTTCATTGGAGCAGGAGGTTCAGGCCCTAGGCCCTTTCAGGCTCCTCTAGGTCCAAATTGACAATGCCCTTGCATGTGTCTACCCTTTGCTGGGGATGTCCTAGTAGTGGTACACCCTGATAAGTTGACTGAAGTAGGGAGAAGATAGGAAGTGGCCAGGTAGGATTGACCTAGTTTAAAAAAATGAGTTATAGGTTAGAAACTTTATTTCAAGGAGAGACAGATGGAAGTAGCTAATAGTAAAATGTTGTTTCGAATTATGTTATGTCATTTCAAACCAGTTTTATATCTCCACACAGCTTGTGTCTATATGCTAACGTCGTCAAGGTGGGTTTTTAAAAAAAAATTAGGTTTGAAAAGCTCATAATAATGAAAACTTTTTGGGGAATCTTTGGCATTGGATTTTCTTCCCGTTGTTTTACATTCAACAAGGAAGACAGGAGGGGGACATTGATTGATGTATTTATTATTTGGGATTATGGAAGGTGATTTTTATCACAACAAATATACATTTTTTGGATTTTCTTGGTTTTGGATGGATATTTTATTTTGGGTGCATCGAGGACGGATTCAGTATTTACCTTAATGGATTATGGAATTGCCATAGACTGTTGGTGAGTGGATCGTTAAAAATGTCACCAACTGTTGAAAAAAGAAGACTTCTTCATGTAGAATTTATATATATATTTATATATATATATATTTTTATATATATATATATATATATATATATATATATAATATATATTATATATATATATATATTTAATAAAAGGACAATGTACACATTGTCAATTTAATTAGAAGTTCAATTAAAAACAGGAGTTGCATTTTTGCCAATAGCCATTTCTCTACTTTTTTTGTTTAAATTCTAGGATTCATAGTACCTGCTAAAAATGTACAGGAAATGACACAGGTTAGTATGAAGCTTGCCAGTTCACTGTTGAAGAAGTTATTCCAACCCTGAATGGCATTGTTTGTTTTAGCTCCTCCTCTAAGCAGGTTGAGTAGCAGTTCCACCATTCAATTGGAAAGCGTGGCATTCTCTGTGACCAAACCTACTTAGATGGCCAATCCATGTATCTTCAAAATAATTTAGAAGGGGAGGAATATTTCCTCATTTTGTGTTAAAAAATAAATCTGATTAGATAATTGCTATGTAGAAGTCAGCTGCATATTCTGGAGGTACAAAATACAGAATTGTTAATTTTCAAGTTCAAACTGTAATTTGCCTTTGACATGCAATCCTTAGCTAAGGAAGTTTTTTTCTAACTTTTTTCCCAATAAGCCAGGGAAAAGTGAAAAAGAAATATCTTTGAATTTGGCTATTTGGAAATAGTTTAATATTAGTGTTTATCTTCTGCAATTTAAAGTCACTTATAATTTTCCTAGGACTTTTGTTCATTATTTTAGATTTTATAACTGATAAAAATCCATGTAGGTTGAGGATTGCTTGTCAGATAGTAAACTATAAATTAGTGGGACAATAGTGTGATTCATATTTGCATGTGTTGTGTACATTTGGATGAATGGATGGAATGTGGATTCGAAGGTACCATCCATCATCCACATTTCACTGTTTTCCAGTGTAACTGTGTTTTGGAGTGTTCCAAAGATAAGAATATATTTTTGACATTGATGGTTGTCATGAAGAAAAAAAGGTTTGTGGCTAAAAGACTCTGTTAATTCAGGGGGAATGTTCATGTCAGAGTAGGAATGAGATTGTTTTGTAATCAAAGGCAACCCTACTCAATAAGAACCAGGGCATATAAATATTATAAGAAAGGACAACGGTTCCTATTGAAATCATAAATGTATACTCAATGAAGAAATATGCACAATTGCATAATGAGACTGCTGAAGGATGTAGATAGGAAAAGCGACGCAGAATAGTCAAACACTGGTTGTCTTAAAGCAATAAAATGACTGTATTGTTCAATGTAAATACATTACGCATAGTCTCCCACATAAAACAGAACCAAAAACACCCTAGGAAGGACAATACAATTATACAGACAGTACATAAAAGAAAATAAGGTTTCCAAACTGTAACAAATGACCCTAAAAAATGTACTTTTACAAGAGGGCCCTTTTAGCAATTAAGGGGGTGGATAATCGGTTTATTTTGGCAACGTCAACAACGTTTTGATCCCCTTGTAATGTGGGGTCTCATCAGGACCCAATTATAAGTGGGACACCTGATAAAGTAAAGAAAAAAACAAAGAGAGTGCACACCACCAACGTGCTAAGAATGGGGGAATTGGTACTCACGTGGGGTACCCTCGACGGAAACCCCAAGGAGGAGACTCGTGCCTGAAAAAGTTGAAATTGTAGCTGCTAGCACAGATGCCTGGGGAAGTGGTGTGGATTTCCCCAGGGAGGAGACTCGTGCTGTAATGGAAGAAGGATAATCACATTAACATCAATGTGCTGTGTGCTGCGGGAAAGCCGTACAATTATAAAGGCGGGTTGTAGAAATCAGCCTCACCACTGCAGGCCCCAAAGAAATGCGAGAGCTACTCACCAATAGAGAGACAATGAGTGAGTTGATGGGTGGACTGCTCAATCCAGCCTCGCTGCTGCCAAATGTCAGCTGCCGAGTAGGAATGAGAAGCATAGTATTAGCAACATTCATAGGGATGTTCTGGGATACCACCTTCAATACTGAGCCACATTAACAAATGCCGTTAACTTGTGCTGCTTACAGTAATTCTTTTTCTCACAATAAAGCCTGCCCTACAAGTTTTGTGAAGCTGTGAAAAAAGGAGCAAAAAATGATTCCCTTCTGTATAGAATGCTTATAAGAGTTTAAGAATTGAATGTGCCAAAATGTGAGATGATTGAGTAAAATAGTCCCTCATGCATTCCAATGGAAACACTTCCTGGAAAGCGAAATGATACACCAAATAGCCACTAGTGTAATTGGGTGGAGTCCACTCTATGTGTGTTTTAGAAAACTGGTAGCAATATATCTTACGGATTACACAACTTCTTATAACGCAATCCATAATGGTACCAAACTTTATCAAAAAGATGGTAAACAGTACACGGTAACACAGGTCTTGATAGTAACGAAGAATTTTCATAGCTGCAATGAGTGTTATGAGTCCTTTCTCTATTAAAATAGATAATAACCAGGCCATACTTTAACACCAATAAAAAGGGTACAATAACAGAATATGTAGCAAATTTCCCGATCAACACCCTTTCAAGTGTGCCTTTAGCCTCTTTATTCTCATCCTTACCATTTTGATACTTGCACATGCATGCAAGGAGAGCTGGCCTGAATGAGATCTAAAATAATGGTGCCCCATCAAAGATCCCCCAGTATCAGGCAGATAATGCCTGAACGCCATGAGTGGCCAGGCCCTGCACACATATTTGCACTGATGATAGGCGGCATGATGAGATAGGACCAAGCAATCCTCCTGCACCAAAATCTTTCTTTCTTTTTCTTTGTGTTTTGTCAAGTAACCTCATTTAGAAAACATAGCCATTAATGTAGGTTGCTAATTGATCCAGTATTTAACCAGACAAAGAAAATGCCTCAGTAGTTCTTCTCCCAGACTATCACCTTCTTTTTTATTCGTCAGTTGCCAGGTGTTTTCCACTACAGTAGCCATTCAAGGACAACAGTGGGCTTTTGCAGGCATTAGCACTCATCAACCATTTCCTTACCTAAGCTCTGGCTTCATTAATCCAATGCTGGAAATATAAATTTGGCAAGGACAAGGTATGGGCTGTGTGTGTGCCCTCGCTGCTGCTCAGCTGTTCTTCCCTGCTGTAGCCCCTTCTCGTCAGCCTCGTGTTGTTATAATTATTTTTCCTTTCTATTAACATTGTGATTGTGCCCCCGCTAGGACTGTACCCCTGGTGTGCCCCCCCAGCCGCTTCCCACCACTGCTCCCTCACGGCCCCGCCCCCTTTTCTTTTCTGTATCCCATTGGCCGCCCCGCTCCCGCCTCCCAGCTGCTCCTCCCTCCCACTTGGCCTCATATGGAGCCCGCGCGGCGCAGGTGAGTGTGACCTGACCCCAGGACACCTCCCACGCCACACGGCCCTCCAGCTGTAGCGTGCCCTGCCCAGGCGCCACAGGCTCGCTCCTGACCTCGGTGCCCTCGCTGCTGCTCAGCTGTTCTTCCCCGCTGTAGCCCCTCCTCGTCAGCCTCGTGTTGTTATAATTATTTTTCCTTTCTGTTAACATTGTGATTGTGCCCCCGCTAGGACTGTACCCCTGGTGTGCCCCCCCCAGCCGCTTCCCGCCACTGCCCCC
The DNA here is from genome assembly GCF_964204655.1 of Triturus cristatus. Taxonomy (NCBI): domain Eukaryota; kingdom Metazoa; phylum Chordata; class Amphibia; order Caudata; family Salamandridae; genus Triturus; species Triturus cristatus. Next base: position 432,508,089 of record NC_140593.1, read on the forward strand.
ACGCGGCCCCGCCCCCTTTTCTTTTCTGTATCCCATTGGCCGCCCCGCTCCCGCCTCCCAGCTGCTCCTCCCTCCCACTTGGCCTCATATGGAGCCCGCGCGGCGCAGGTGAGTGTGACCTGACCCCAGGACACCTCCCACACCACACGGCCCTCCAGCTGTAGCGTGCCCTGCCCAGGCGCCACAGGCTCGCTCCTGACCTCGGTGCCCTCTCTGCTGCTCAGCTGTTCTTCCCCGCTGTAGCCCCTCCTCGTCAGCCTCGTGTTGTTATAATTATTTTTCCTTTCTGTTAACATTGTGATTGTGCCCCCGCTAGGACTTTACCCCTGGTGTGCCCCCCCCAGCCGCTTCCCGCCACTGCTCCCACGCGGCCCCGCCCCCTTTTCTTTTCTGTATCCCATTGGCCGCCCCGCTCCCGCCTCCCAGCTGCTCCTCCCTCCCACTTCGCCTCATATGGAGCCCACGCGTACGCGCAGCGTTCACGCGCAGCGGGCGCGCCGATTGTGCGCCGAAGGCGCGCCAAAGGCAAGCCCGTCTACGCCCGTCCGCGCCCAGCGCCAGGACCCCTGGCCCCCGTGGTTGGCAGCCCACACGATGGACTTACGCCGCCGCCACTCTCAACGCACTCAAACCCGGCCGGAACCCCGCCTGCCACCGAGCCACCCCTAGACGTACCCACGGACCCTTCACCTGCCAAGCCTGCAAGTTAACGGACCTGCACCGCACCCGCCAAGCCGACGAACACCAGCAACAACCACCTCAAGTGCATCCTGCTCAACACCCGCTCTGTCCACAGACACGCCGTCGAACTCTGGAACCTGCTCGACACTACTTCACCAGACGTCGCCTTCCTAACGGAAACCTGGATGAACGCCTCCTCAGCGCCCGACATCGCCATAGCCATCCCGGACGGATACAAGATCACCCGGAAGGACCGCACCAACCAGACCGGAGGAGGCCTCGCCATCGTCCACAAAAACACCATTCGCATCTCGACAAACCCCGACGACACATTCACCCCTGCCGAGCACCTCCACTTCCAGATTCACACCGACCCAAAGACCACCCTCAGAGGCACCCTCATCTACAGACCCCCGGGACCACGCTCACAATTCAGCGGAGATATCGCAGACTTCATCAGCCCGCACGCCCTCACCTCCTCAGACTACATCCTCCTAGGGGACCTCAACTTCCACCTGGAGAACAACAATGACAGCAACACCACCGCTCTGCTGGACAACCTCGCCAACCTCGGACTCAAGCAGCTGGTCAACAGCCCCACCCACTACGCCGGCCACGCGCTTGACCCAGTCTTCTCCTCCAGCAAGCACATCTCCTTCAGCCACTCCACCGGACTCCACTGGACGGACCACAGCTGCGTCCACTTCAGCTTCAAGAAAACCATGACCCACCACCACCCGCAACAGGCTCCCCGCAGGAGTTGGAGCAAGATCACTGCCGACCAGCTCACGACCTCCCTCAGACGGAACCCTCCTGCCAGCGCAACGGACCCCGACGTAGCAGCCCGCATCTTCACACAGTGGCTCACCGACTGCGCTTATGACCTCGCACCACTGAAGACCCCTCCCTGCAGACCCGGCAGCAAGAAAGCCTCCTGGTTCACCGACGAACTCAAAAACTCCAAGAAGAACTTCCGCACCCTCGAGAAAGCCTGGCGCCTCGACCAGACCACAGAAAACATGACTGCCTTCAAGAACTGCACCCGCATACACCACCAGCTGATACGCACCACCAAAAGGTCAACATTCAAAGAACGACTGGAAAACAACACCCACAACAGCAAGGAGCTCTTCAGCATCGTCAAAGAGCTCTCCAACCCCAGCTCCGGAAACAACGACATCACCCCCTCGCAAGACCTCTGCGACTCACTCGCCTCATTCTTCCACCGCAAGATCGCCGACATACACAACAGCTTCGGCGCACCAACCACGCACCCAACCACCGAACCAACGCCCCCCACCACCACCATCCGCAACTGGACCCCGGTCAGCACCGAAGACACCACCAGCACGATGAACACCATCCACTCCGGATCACCATCCGACCCCTGCCCCCACCACGTATTCAACAAAGCCGACGCCATCATCGCACCCCAACTCCGGGACATCATCAACGTCTCCTTCACCACCGCCACCTTCCCGGAGAGCTGGAAGCATGCAGAGCTCAGAGCCCTACTGAAGAAACCAACAGCGAACCCCACCGACCTCAAGAACTTCCGCCCCATCTCGCTCCTCCCTTTTCCTGCCAAAGTCATCGAGAAGACAGTCAACAGACAGCTCGCCGCCTTCCTCGAGACGAACGGTTCCCTCAACCCCTCGCAGTCCGGTTTCCGAGCCAACCACAGCACCGAGACCGCCCTGATCGCAGCCACCGATGACATCAGATCCCTGCTCGACAACGGGGAAACAGCGGCCCTCATCCTCCTGGACCTCTCTGCGGCATTCGATACTGTCTGCCACCGCACCCTAGTACAGCGCCTCAGCAACATCGGCATACAAGAGAAGGCACTGGAGTGTATCATCTCGTTCCTCACCGGCAGAACCCAGAGAGTCCGCCTCCCCCCGTTCAGATTCGAGGCCATCGAAGTCATCTGCGGCGTACCGCAAGGATCATCACTCAGCCCGACCCTCTTCAACGTCTACATGAGCCCTCTCGCAGCCATCACACGCCAACACAACCTAAACATAATCTCCAACGCCGACGACACCCAGCTGATCCTTTCCCTCACCAACGGCCCCGCCACCGCCAGAGCCAGCCTACACGAAGGGATGAAAGACGTCGCTGAGTGGATGAAGAACAGCCGCTTGAAACTGAACTCAGACAAGACGGAAGTCCTCATCCTGGGATCAGCCCCCTCCGCCTGGGACTACTCCTGGTGGCCCCCCACCCTGGGCACCACTCCCAAGCCAACGGACCACGCACGCAACCTGGGATTCATCCTGGACTCCTCCCTCTCGATGATCAGACAAATCAACGCCGTCTCTTCATCATGCTTTAACACCCTGCGCATGCTCCGGGAGATCTTCCGATGGATCCCCACCGAAACCAGGAAGACGGTCACCCAGGCACTCGTCACCAGCCGACTGGACTACGGAAACACCCTCTATGCCGGAACCACAGCCAAACTACAGAAAAGACTCCAGCGCATACAGAACGCCACCGCACGACTCATCCTGGACATCCCCCGACACAACCACATCTCCGGCCACCTGAGAGACCTGCACTGGCTCCCCGTCAGCAAGAGGATCACGTTCAGACTCCTCACCCACGCACACAAGGCTCTCCACGACCTGGGCCCCAAGTACCTCAACAACCGCCTGACTTTCTACACGCCCACCCGCCAGCTACGATCGACCAGCCGCGCCCTCGCCACCGTACCACGCATTCACAGAGCCACCGCCGGAGGAAGATCCTTCTCCTACCTGGCCGCCAAGACATGGAACTTCCTCCCCATCTGCCTTCGAACGACCCAGGACCACCTCTCCTTCAGAAAGCAACTCAAGACCTGGCTATTCGAGCAGTAGCGAACCCCTCCCCCCAGCGCCTTGAGACCGTACCGGGTGAGTAGCGCGCTATACAAATGCGATGATTGATTGATTGATTGATTGTGTCTTCGAAGGATCTAGTGCTGGTGGTTGGTGACTCATCCCTCAGACAATCATCCACATCCTTACAATGAAATTTTGAAAGATGAGCCTGAGCTGAGAAGAAAGGGCACAGAATGAGGGACATGTAACCAGTGGTTCTAAATAAATATACACTGTAAACATGTAAGCTGTGCAGCCTTCTGCTTTACAGCCATCTTTCCTTGCTGTATGTTTCATATGGTGCTAACAATTAAATCATCGGGCCCCCCTAAAATTTCTCACAATTATTCTGTTAAGCTGGCAATGTTTAAATATGTCTAGACTTATTTAAACATTGTCTAGACTTATTTAAACATTGCAGGTAAGTTCTATTACCGTTTTAAAAATGCAATCAAATACATGATTTCCAAATATACTATTTTGGTCAGGTAGGCCTTACTAATGTGTAGAAGTATCCACAATGTGATTATTAGAAATGAGGGTAGGGGTTTTGAAGAATATTTGGAGTCCCTTCCCTTTTGACAACCACTCCCAGCCAGGATATAAATGACAAAACATCTTAGTGATGGCCCAGTACAGAGCAACTTACTGTCGCACCTCCCATCACTTAAGTGCCCCCAGGGGGGCTCAACCCCCAGTTTGAAGACCCATGATGAGGGTAGAGTACCTTAAATTGAGTAAATGCAACATTTGCTTTTTACGGCGCTTAGAAATGGCTGCAGTGGTTCACATAGTTCTATCTATTCTAATCTTTTCTATGCACAGTATGATTGTCTTATCTTTAGGGTACTGACAACTCTTAAGGTTTGCTTGCACAGCTGCATCTATCTTCACTCCCATGCTTATTCACAACGACATTCATTCATACATATGTGGCTCTCATCTTTCCATCTCATGCACCTCACCCAAAACCTCTACATGCCAACTTACATCCAATACCCTATAGACTATAGTTTCTGCTTCTGGTAGGGGTATTAGTCTTAGGGGTCCATGTCATCTCGACAGGGCTTTAGTCGATATCCTAAGAAGTAACCTATAGGTGGGCTAAATCACTAAAGGCCCACAAAATAATTGATAATAGAAAACAAGGCTATACGGTGGCTAAAGCCACTGTTTGGACTTTGGTTTCAAAGTCCGATTCAAATTATTCTTTTTATATCAGGTAGCAGCTTTCATTTTAAAGTTTTGTAATTTTTTATTGTAATCCTTAATGCTTTTCAGACATTGTTTACTTGACATAGGGGCCGGTCAACATGTTCACAAGCCCGGGGCTCTTTCAAGACAAGACAACAGTTAATAATGCTCGATCTTGAAAGAAAAATGTTTTCTCTGTCAATCGTTTTGAGTTGCTGGAAAATTGATTTCAGTAGTTTTGAGGTGAGTAAACCTGGTCTTGGAGTGTAATGAGTAACTGTGACAGACAACCAGAAAAACGACAACCCCATCTTTCTAGACGACCACAACAGCTGACTTCAGGCTCACTCTCTCTGTCAGACAGTTACTGTCCTGAAACCAGCACAATCTTATCAAGTGGTACCTTGAGCCTTCTATGTAGTACATAAAGGACCTCTGATCAGGGTACCAAAGCATTGCAATTCCTCCGGCATGCTCCTACTGTTGCATTTTTTGCTTCTACTCCAGTGATGCTCCAGTCTTTCCAGCGACAGCTCTACTCCAGTCCTATTAGCTCTAGGTCTACTATAGTAAGGGTTCATTCCTGCAAGCCTAACTTATGCTGTTTGAAATTCATCTCCTTTCCTGGCAGCTCTAGCTCTGCTTCAGTCCTGGTCTCATCGAGATCCAAAACTTGAGTCTATCAAGAATTGTCCTACAATTTGGATTAGCATCTTCGAGGTTTTTGTAGTTTGCTATTATTTTCCTTCTGATGCTGTGAGGCACATCTTTCAAGAGGGTGTCTTCTTTGTAACCAGTGCTACAGCTGGAATAGACAGTGTGGCTTCTAAGAAGAGTGATACCATTTGCTCAAAAGTTATAAGAAGGTAAAAGGCTGGCCCCTTTGTCCAGTTGTTGACAATTTCATTCTGCAGCAGGTCCAGCTGCATGAAAAGTTATATATTGGGATATTTCAGGAAATTAAATCACATTTTCTAAAATACATAAAATGTATTCTTAATCCTGGAAACACTGCTAAACAGTGCATTCTATATATGCATGTGAACATATTACATTTGCACCTTCTGTGGTATATAGATACATGGGTGCTATAAGCAGTGTGCTCAATTCCTCTCATACAACTCTAAAATATGTGCACTTATGTCAGCAGCGTCATGTTTGTCATGACACACTCAGACCACATGTCATGAGCATATGATCCTCTCCCTACTCCAACCACTCCCCTCCCCAACCGCTCATGTAGATCTGCCTGCAATCGCTCTAGACATTCAGCGGTTGATGATGACACACTAATGGTATTTGTGCACAATAAAAGTTATAGCTATCATATCATAACATCTTTGAAACTATGTAATACAGCGCCAATTGAAGCAATTTCCTCAGTGTTGCGTGCTATTTTCTGTAGAGCCAGAGCAATCAAACATTTGGTAGATTGCGTGTATCATGGTGAGGGAGAAGGTTATAGTTCAATTTGTCATTGCAGCTATCTGCGAGAGTCAAAAGGCAAGGGTTGAGATCCTGGGTCTGATCAGTTTTGTTGGTATGAGGTAGTGTAAGCAGAGTGCTTGTGGCATACCCTGTTCAACTGATTACCTAGGCATTCATCATCAATTTTTGCCCACAATGTCCCCATAAAGAAGATACATTTGAATTATGATGTAGGGAACAGTAAAGATGTTACCTTATAGTTAACGTACTTATCATTTTATTAATGTTTTACAGACATAGAATACTTTTGTTAGAAAACTATTTTGATTGATTCTGTATGTTTATATGAGTGTCATGCATTTTGTGATATGAATCTGAAAGAAACTTATATTTGAACTATGAACGTAAAGATAGTAGGATGATAATCAATTCCAACGTGGAGATATCAACAGCTAAATGACAACAGTCAACCTAAACTTTGTGAGATTATCTGCGAAGAGTGTTATAAGCTTGCATTGACATAGAATATTTACACATTTCCTGACAAGTAATATTGGGCAGAGCACACATTTTAGGCACCCTAATTGTAGTGAGATTTCAAATCCCTCCTCTGCCCCTGCCAAAGGAACCCTTTTTGCTTCTCGCACTGGAAATTTGACTGCACTCTAGTCTGCTCCCTTGTGTTATCTAGAACAGGTGTCGCCAACCAGTTGCTTGCGAGCTACCAGTAACTCCCAGGCACCTTCTAAGTAGCTCACAGCCTTGAGCTCATTTTTAAATATGCACAAGGTAATATTTTTCTTTTAAAGAAGGCTGTGTTTATTTTACATTATTATCATCAGGCTGTAGATGGCAATGGCAGGGCCTGATAATGAGCAGTGGTCAATCAGATGTTGTACCCAGGCTGGGGCACAGAGGTGAGCAACTGAAGAACTGAGGTATTTAACTCTTAAATAAAAGTCCTTTTCAACTCAATATTGGAACTGTGAACCAGATGATGTTTCTGAATGCTTTTAAGTGGGAGAAAGTTAAAATGAAAAGTTACCTTAATGATTAAGTTAACTCTTCATTTTAAGTTTCTTCCACCTTGAAGTGTCACATTTACAAACAGCAGGCCTTTTGCTCCCATTGGCCAGTAGATACTGTGCCATATTTATAACTGAAAAATAGTCATTTTTAGGTCTTGCTGAGCCAGCGCATGCGCTGCACTGCGAGAAATTTAGTGTGTGGGTTTTAAAGTGCTGCCACAGGGTTTTGGTGGCCTAGCGCTTGCGTTCACGTGAGCATGCACGCGTGCAGCAGACATCTGTCTTTGATCGCGATCACTTTCACTTTTGCGTGCCGCGCGGCCGTGTCACTTTCACGGCCGCGCGGCCAATGCTTGTTTCTCCTGTAGTCTAGGACATTTGACTTGTTCATAGGTGTCCTGTATTTATCTCTGGGAAAGTGGCAACCCTAGAAATTGTTGTGTGTTTGTTCTTCCTGGAAAATCGAAGTTCCAATTCTGTAAACGCAGGATGCCCGCTGGCGCTGCTTACTTCCAACTTACCATGCCATGCACAGCCACCCTAATATAGTTGCATCTAATTGCCATCTCATTCTAAAATGGCCACCGCACACGGGCAACGCTAGTCTAAACAAACCTCAAACTTCCACGTTTTGAATCTGTTACTGTGCTGCTTGTGGTTTCCTGTAACAAGACGAGGGAGGCTGCCTCCACTCCAGCGCTGTACCTCACTTCGGCAGGAGCAGGGCAGCAGTGTGCGGAGTTCCAGCCTCGTCACATGCTGTTTGCAATGCCAGCTCTGCAGGATAAGCAGCGAACTTTAGAAAAATACATGGTGCGGACGGTCACTATAAACAGCCCCTCGCCTTGAGGCTTTACATTGGTGGGTGGCAAGGATTTCAGCACTCCTCTGACCATCTCCGGGATAAGTTGTGATTAAAAGAAGCGGCGAGTTCCTTTCTTTTGGAAGTGTCTGCATTCTCTAGCTAGTGATAGGGGCATACACCGTTTAGGTTTCCCTCTACTGCACTTGGAATATATCTATCTGTCCAGCCATCCCTCCATCCACTCTGCCATCCACCCATTAATGCATCTACCCCACACACCTGATCCATCCAGACAATCAGTCCTCCCATGCATCCGTCCACACCATTAATTCATCCATCCAGTACATTCATCAATGCCAACTATCACTCACCTCACTGAGCCTTACAGCCATCCATCCACCACACCACCTCACCCTACAGAGCCCTCCACCCATTCATCCATCTCTGTCTCTTACTTTGCCCCCACTCCACCTCCACACACATGGTTCTCTCCATGTTTCTCCTTTCCGACTTCTACATTTCTAAAATGTCAATAAAATCCCTGCTTGCACCGAAGAACCGAGATGGCATGCTCTTTTAAAAACGTGAAGTTTGTTATGCAAAAGTGTGGATTGAGAACGAATGTCAGATGGCAGCATGGTTTTGGGTTCAGGGTTCTGCAAAAGCAAACCAAGTATTCTACACGGCGTTTGATGTATATAGTGGAATACATAAATCACAGTGCACACACCGGCGCATGTGCGTTTGGGCACTGTTGGGCCGGGCACGTGTCCAGGTGTCTATAATGTGGTGAGAAAGGAGTGTTTTCGGGTGTGTTCTTGATGGCGAAGACACCGGGTGTTCTGGAAGACAGGGATACAAAGAGACGAAACGTTTTGGAATTGCATGGGAGGTATGGCTTTGTCACGTAGCCACGCACTGACCCTGGTTGAGCCTGTTCCCGCGTGTATGTGATGGTGCACGTGGCTACTCTATTTTCATGAGACTGTGGCAGTCTGTCCGGCAGCACACTGACTACCTGGTGGTGACCAGGTGATTTTCAGACAGCAATGGCTGAGTAATGAATATAAATGGCTTATGCGGAGCACAAAGCAGCAGCTCCTCGGGCATCACTTGAAGACAATAAGGCAGCATAGTGAGTTAATGTATCTGCTGCCTACATATGTTTGTAACTCAGTGTTGTATATAAAGCAGTTCTCACCACTGTCCAAGACGCCACTTTTGCGGCTCTGGATCTTTAAAAAAAATATATCATTTGCAGATGTATTGGTTCAATTGAACTGAAGCAAGAATACAAGTCCCTATGTGCATTGTTGTGTTAACTGAACACACAGCATTGAAAACGCTGTCTCTACTGACATCTCATCATCTGCTAAACCTGGTGTAGTTTGTGATTTGCGTTATTGCATCCCAGTAGGAATGTCTCAGCATTTCGTCTTTCTGAGGCTGATGAATTGAGTACAGCTAAGCTGAATAGTAACAACATCTATTAACAGTGATAGTCATCCGTTAGTAAAAAAAAAAAAAAAGGTTATTTACATAAAGCACAGGACGGTTAATCAATCTTAAAACTCGAATTTAGTTCACCAATTCCAAAGTCAGATGCTTTACCGGTTACGTTACTCCACTGCAAAAAAAAAAGATCATCAGTTACAATGCCAATAGCTCTAACCAGGGCACAAGTCCTAAACAAGCATTGAAAATGCAATAAGTCTCGCATTTGATTAAGTTAAAGCCATTTGCTTTGCTAATGGTATTGTATAGCAAAGCAAATAGCTTTAACTTCATAAAAGGCGAGACCTATTGCATTTTTAATGCTTGTTTTAAATGAGACAAATGATAGTGCACAAAAATGTTCCATATTATGAAAATTTTTGCAGAAAGTTTTTCTTCACTTTAAATTTCTCCCATTGAAAAAAAATGATTATATGTTTGTGTTATACATGTAACTGTGCCACATATGGCGAAAGGTATGTCCTGTGCTGCAAGTACATAAGACACAGGCTCTCAGTCACCCATACACATATATACCATTCATACGCACACATGTTCATACGTTCCCAAAGACCATGCTCACTAACACACATGGCAGCCCTGTTATAGTGCCTTCAGTCAAAGTATTTTATTCAAACCATAGTATCTGGCTCTATGGACCTTTGGCTTGAAGGCAATGAAGGTGTGGGTGGCGGTCTCATAACAATGCACCAATTTTTTGGCCTTCAGTAGCTCATGATGATTTTCACTGATCAGAAGTAGCTCTCACTGCAGAAAAGGTTGAAGATTCTAGACACTGAACAGGTCCTGGAGAAGTTACTTCTTGTAGACTGCTAATTGCCTTTGTCCACCAACATCATTCATATCGGCTCCTGCCACAATGATCATCTTGACTGGCAAGAAAAAATGTGCTTATTGTTTCATCCAATGATCTTCTGTGAAAGTTTAATTTTGTCCTAGGAGCTGTGTATACTCAGGATTAGATGCAACACTTACCATAAAAGTTCCCCACACAAATATTCCAGCAAGCAAATTACACTGATCAATAACTCAAAGGTAGTCCATAGAGTTGGCTATCATGAGTCACTCAATATATGCCACACAAACACCCATCAGAGCACATCCATTTACCATCCAACTTGAACACATCGAAAGCACCACCTACTGTGTAAGCACTCGCATTACACAGACATGAAACTGCTCAGACTGAACATCATATACATACACATGGCAAACACTAAGATCAAGCTTTTGTTAGAACACCGCAACACGTGTCAACTGTGGCATGAACATGCCTGATATCCAGCAACACTACATTTAAACTATTTTATCCATCTGTTTAAGTAACTAAGAAAGCCCTCCCACCTCACACCACAATCATAAACCCATGGTTCACTGAATTATTTATTGCCGCTCAACCTTTAACTGGACTGGAATATAAGACCGAAACAGATCATCATAGGATAACTTTTACTCCATTGTGTGATGGATACTTTGGGAACATGTGGGAGATAATCTGATGATCAACAGCAAGCACAAAAAGGCCATAATAATGGCAGATTGTATACTTTTATAAATGCTAACGACATGACGTATAACATATCAAAAGCACTACAAAATCAAATAATACCTTTCTAATGATTTGGTTTTGCTGCTTTCGGATATTTAACATAAACCTAGGATGCAGCAGCAATAAGTAGCATAACAGCATCAATTTAGATGCTCAACACCCAAGGACCACGAGGCACAAAAGTTGATTCTTGCATTTCAAGAGGCTTTTGATATGCCCACAATGTTTAATTGGCTTGTCTCCTCAGTCCTGCAGTAACCCGAGCTAAAATAAATACTACTTCAGTGCCAAAAACATTTACACCCTTGAGACACTGAGGGGCGTATTATGAAAGTGCCCCAGGGGCGCAACTGCATTTACGCCCGCTTTGCGCGCCCCTGGGGCACTTTGGTATTACAGAAGGGGCCACAGACCCTTGTGTTGCCCCTTCTGTAATACCGATAGCACTATCTTCATGGGGTGTTCCCTCATTTGCATGGGGGCATGCCCCATACAAATGAGGGAATCCCTTTACCTCTGCGCCCGCAGCTTATTACAGACGTGGGCGCAGAGTCAAAGAAGCTGTCAGGTGGCACACTGTCAGAGCGCCCCCTAAGAGCTGCTCTCTGGAGGGGAAAAGGGAGTCCTATGGACTCCCAGACATCCCCTTGCAGGCAAATGCAGTCACTGACTGCACCCACCTGCAATGGGATCTCTAATCCACTTTAAAAGTGCAGGCGGGCTGCCGCCTGGACTGTGTAAACACAGAGCAACTTTAAAGCAGCCACTCCATTTTTCACACGAGCTCCCAGCTGCCCCCAGGGCAGCGCGAGTTCCCAGCTGCCCCAGAGACAGCACATTCACCCTAATACGGTGCATTTTACCTTGATTGCGCCGGGCGCACATTTTAAATGGTGCGCCCGACGCAATCAAGGAAAATGCGCCGTATGTGTAGTATGGCCCTGAGTGCCTGGGCACCACAGTTTAATTTGTAGAAAACAGATTTTCTTTTTTTCTTAGAAGCCTATTGCTGGTGTTGCTGAATGTTAGCGTTGCTAACCAGGCTTACTTTTTGATTTCACCTCATCCCTGTTTCTTCTACCATACACTAACTGTCTCATTATATCACTCTTGCAAATTCTTTTTCATCCCTGCTTTCTCCTTTGTCACTTTCTTTCTCTTCCTCCTTCAGGGACATCTTAAGAATTTTGGGGGCCCTGGGCCAAGCATATTTTGGGGACCCCTGTGAGGAACAGTTTTGAATTGAGGATCGCTCTTTCTTTGGCCGGGTCACTGACAGTGCACAGACACACTCGTCCAAATTCTAAAAGTGTTCACATATTCAGGGATTCTGATGTGTTTTCAATATTGTAACACAGCAGCAGTTCACTAATATTAGTGCAAATAATCTTCGTGACACCCTCCCATTTCTCATATGTGAGGTCCTGATTTTGTCTAAAAGAAACTATTTTATAGGCCTGGGCGGTAAATTTCGGTCCGCTAGCGGAATTTGCGATATTTTGACATTTTCGCATTTGCGGAGAGCGCGAAAATATCCAAACTTTCGCAATCTGCTGCGAAACGGAAGTGTTTTTCTTGTTCGCGCTTTAAAAATGCGTTCTTGCGCGTGCGGTCGCGACTTACCGTGTGTCTGCGTCCGCCGACGTGTTTTCCTATCCGTTCGCGCGCACCACGAGATGTTGGTAGCCGGTCACGCTATACCGCGAGAGTTTGCGATCGCGAACACGTCATTGCGATCGCGAACACGTCATTCGACCTGGAACAGGAAATAAGCATCGCGAGCGAGATGGCCGCGCCCATTAGCGACCGCATGGGCAAGTTGGTGATATATTTCCCCGTGAGCACGCAAAAACACATCGCAAACGGGCGGGAAAAGCAATCTCTGCATCTTTGCGAAAGTTCCGCATGCTCACGGAGATTTTGCGCAATTTTGCGATAGTTTGCGAAAGTCAATTTCGCAAATTCCACCCACCCTTACTATTTTATGGATGTTGCATAAAACATGAACACAACAATTCTCTACAAAATTATTTCTGTAATAGACACACATATCACCCAATTTGAAAATAAAACACATGAAAGTGGCATTTAAAACAATCAGTTTAAGAATCATCAGGGCACGACTCAGCAGAATAGAGCTGGTTCTAGCAGGGGTCTCCTGAAAGGCTGGGGCCCTGGGCTAGAACCCACTTTGCTCATGCCTTAAAACGTCTCTGTCCTGCTTTTTCTCCCTTTCCTACCTACTTCTTGTTCTAGGTCAAAATCTGAAAAACAAAAATAATTTCTGGTCCTCAAAATCAGTGCCGGTGCAGAGGCACCTGCACACGGAGCACGGCTTAGCACAACGCCAATGGAATGCTGTCAACACACTAGAATCTACTAGAATACTAACCTCTTTCTCTGAGTATCAGAACCTCTACTTCTTAAGAAGGCAATCTGTTTTTGAGGCCGAACAGATGGGATCTTTATCAGAAGCATCACACCTCGATACTCCTCTTCCCCAGGGGTCCACTACCGAAGAGTTTCTTGCTACAGATAGTAGGGCAGACTGTCCCAGAAACTGATGTTTTTAAGGCTCACTCCAGTCGATGCACATTCACCCCCGACTTTGCATCGGAAACGTTAACCCTGAGTGTGTTAAGATAGACAGAGGCTGGGAGCTCGTCGGTGTTAACACGCTCGCGTGTCAGAGAGCAACAGTGGAACTAAGAACAGTTTATTTTTCAAAACGTGTTTCACTGGGGGTAAAAATGAGAGAAATACTGTAGTAAAAAGAATCAAGACAGTAAACATGGAGCACGAAAAGGGAAAAAGGCCCCAGGGACAAAACATAATTAAAACCATAACACGAGTAGAACAAGAAAAACACCCAACCCAGGAAATCTCTTGAAAAACAGAAAAGCAAAAGGAAAGAAACTATAAAAAAACAACCTCACAAAAGTTATAAAAAATAGTCATTTGATTTAATTTTGCAAAGTTCAGCATCTGGTGCCACAGCCCACATAAGGGGCGAATACTGCAAACAGATTTTAGCCTGATTTATCACGCACTTCTTTATGGAGCTAAATCGTCACAACAAAACCGAGACTGAATATAGCCGCTGTCAACAAGGAACTTCATAAATGATTTATGCACGCGTAACATGGCTGCGGATGCGAACCCATCGGAGGCCTTCCTTGCTGCAACGCTAATTGGCAGAGACACGTTTGTTTCGACGTTTGCTACTATAGGCAATTCAGCCAAAATGATAATTTGTAGAAAGCGGAAAATCAGCATATATTTCTTAAGAAAAACAAAATTTAGCAGAAGTAGACTAAATTCATAAATTAATCTCACTTTATTGATCCTTGTTACACTTCATTGTGTTAAAGAGCTTAATTCAGTTTATCCATAGAATAAAGGTTAGATCTTGAGTTGGGTGTTGGTCGAAAAACCCTTTGATATTTGGAGAAAAAGCTAAATCCAGAGGTGAGTCCACAGAAGCAGTTTGCTCCACATCTCTATTCTGGTGCTAGAGTGGAAATCAATGAAAAACTCGGCTTATATTGTCGCGCGGTATGGATTTAATATCATTTCGTACACCGATGATAGCAATTGGTTCTCACCATGTCACAGAATGAAACTGACACTGCCGCACCATTCAGGCCTGTTTGATGGAGGTGACCCAGTGGATGGACCTCATATGTCTTAAATTAAATGCTGGAAAAACTGAGGTCCTTATCTTGGGGAACCAGCCATCTATTTGGCCCTCTGCCTGGTGGCCAGACATGCTCGGCCGTCTGCCTCCTCCTAAGACGAAAGTTAAGAATCTCAGCATCTGGTTCGATGCCAAGCTTTCTTTCGATAGTCAGATCCCAGCCCTAGCAGCAACTGCTTTGGGATTTTAAAAACCCTCAGCAAGATTCTTGGACTCCTCCCTGATGTTGCTAGAAAGACATTAGTCCAGGCCGTGGCCATTTCAAGGCTGGACGATTGTGATGTTCTTTATTTGGGAGTAATGGAGTCTCGGTTGAGGAGACTTCAGCATCTACAAAATGCGGCAGCTTGTCTGCTATTGAATCTCCATAGGCGGTCTTCTTTGCGATCTGCTCTTTCAAAGTTGCGCTGGCTTCGCTTGAGAAACAACTTACCTTTAAAGCCATGTGCTTCTGTTATAAGATACTTAGGAACAAGGGTCCCTGCTACTTGCAACCTTTCTATAATCCTATGTTCCTACTAGAAGTTTAAGGTATGCCAGGTCTCTGCTAGCACCGGTTCCCGTTGTTAAAATGGCATGGACTGGAGGATGCTCCTTCAGCTTCGCTTTCGAGCAACCAAATGATGGAACTCCCTACCGCTTCTAATTAGACAGGAACCTTCAGAACCACTGTTCCGCAAACAGCTAAAAACGTTGCTGTTTAGGTCAGCCTGGTGGGCCATGTTTCACCTATAGTTTATTGTGTTAGGGATCTGGGTCACTTTACCTAGCTCTGGCACACTTTGGTGTGAAGTAGCCATGCGCTTTGTAAGGGCACCCTTCCAATACAAAACCTATGCTAGATTCACACAGACTCCTTTGCGCTATTGCTCAAAGGTGTGTGTGTGTATGGTGCTCTGTAGCCTATTTGTGTGCCAGCGCTAAGAGGAGAGCAGGATGGTGCCATATCTTTGTACATATGGTGCTCACCTACTCCCTCCCTATCGCAGTGCAGCATCTTTGGGTGCTATGCTGCATAGTGTCAAAGTTTTGATAAACTGAGCCTTAGGGCCTGGTTATGAGTTTGGCAGAAAGGCATCTCCATCACTTTTTTTACAGTCTTCCCGCCCACTGCCATGGTGGTCCGACCGCGTGATTACGATTCTGGTGGGAACTCGGCTACAAGACTGCAGCTGGACTGCTCCCACCACCAAGACTCCTGCTCCTGCACTGATGGCAGTGCAGCCAGAGTCGGGGCTTGGAGACAGTCCCACCAAGGTTCCCACCATCCAGATTACGATCCACTCTTCCTTCGAGTTTTTCCTGGTGCAGACACCGCCAAGCGCAAGTCGGTGGGAAAGCACAAAAAGAGGTGACAACTCACCTTTTATTGGGATCCTTCTTCAGAATCTGTGTTGGACGCCATTGTCCAGGTCCCTCCTGTGCTGGTGCCACCAGATCACAACACTCTGCAACCCCGTTTTCACCGCATGCAAAGGTAGGCTTCACCGTTACTTCTCCTATACAGTGCATTGTAACAGTTTGTTATATTTAACATGCAACAAAACATACAGCACACATGACCTACATATATATTATGACACATACACTACATATATCTGTGTTTCAGATATACACAAGTTGTACTTAACCATCTCTACAGCAGCGCAACGTCACTCCATCAGGACACCACCGCCAAGAGACTGCCAGCCCATCGGGAACACCCGCCCGCTGAGCTGGAGGTCTTTTTGGGACCGCCGCCATGGTGGTACGTTAATGAGATCGCCAAGCTCATAATCAGGCTCTTAGTCTCTTTTCCCTTACTCACTCACTCTAACTCTCATTCTCTCACTGGCTCATTCTCACTCATACTCCCTCCCACTCACTGTTACTCACACACAAATGTACTTATACTCACTGATTCTCATTCTCACTTACTAACACACTTACATATACTCACTAACTCTGGGTCCTGGTGCAACTGCAACTGCTGCACTACTGGTAGTTACACCCACAATTCACTCCGTATAAGAAGCTCCAATCAATAACACATTCTAACACACTCATACTTCTTCACTCACTCCCTCGTACTCACTTTCACTTATTCATGCACACTCCCAAGCTCTGATTCTCACTTTCACTCTAATTGACACTCTCAAACACACACTTTCACTCAATCCTAATCACTCTCAGTCATTCACAAACACACTCACAAACACATACACAAATGCATAGAGAAATCTCTTTTTGTTTACTTGCAGTACCAGGGTAGGAATTCCATGCCGGGCATTGGAACCAGCAAGCCATGAATCCCAACGATGAGCCAGGTGGAGCAGCAAGAGCAGAATTGAAAACGGGAAGTCCTACCAGCTTCTTGATAGGCAGAGCCACTGGAATTATGCATCAGGGGAGGGTCAAATTATTCAGCAGGGTTGACTAAATTATGTGGCAAGAAAAGGCAAACTATGCAGAATAATGCAGCACATTTTGTGATAGTGTCATTTCCTAATTTTGCCATTTTTACACTTGTTAACACTTTCTGGGCATAGGTTGCACCTCATTGGTACCAATTAAACACCTAAATATAGCAATAAGCAGAAGAAAGGTGATCAGTGAACCTTTGCAAAAGGACTTCTGCTACGCAGCAACACATGTCGCTGGCTTTTAGTAACTTTTGAGCTGTTTGCGCTAGAAACAATCCTAGTTTGTTAAAATCTGGAGATTATGCATCAGATGGATTATGTGGCTAATGCAGCAAAATCATAATTATGCTAAAAACGCCGCAGCCGCAAAATCACTTATTTCCAGTGGCCCTGTTGATACGACTGGAAGCACAGGCCTGTAGGAAGCTGGGATAGTGCTGGGGATTCTGCCCCTGCTGCACTTTGTGGCTTTTCATTGGCTTCAGGGATGCACTGATCTGAGCCCTGACAGCCCTACTTTAGCAGATATCCTGTGCTGCCTGAGGCCGGCTCAGTATATGTGCTAAATAAACTGGATTGTAGACAAAATCGATTGTGCCTGTGTGAGTGGATCATAGCTGGGCTATGCCTCTTGGACATCGCGCATCCACTTTCCAGAATGTCCTGGTGTGCCTCTTGCCCTTTTTTGTTTGTTGGACAGACACATAATAGACTGACGAAGCGGATTAGAACGATACTGTGGATACACAGCACTTGTCACTTCTACCACCAAAGCTTTCTGCCACAGAATCATGGTTTTCCCCATATTGCTCTGCCCTCATGTGTTCTACCTCTTGAGCATCCTTACTGTCTCTGCAAGTGGCAGCTGGTGGTTGGAAAACCTTGAGCCAAAGAGAGAATGCTGCCTTCTCCAAATCCTAGATACGTTCACATTTCAAAGTATCCAAACCGGTAAGGGTAGGCCCATGGGTTAATACACCTACTTCAGAGACATGGTCCACCTGGCTCCCCTCTTTTCAGAGTCCACCTGTTTTAAAGCTCACACTTGGTGCTCACAGACAAGAGTTCAAAGTTAGTTTTTTCTTTATCTTTAACTTTGATTTATTGCTCAGGCCAATTCTTTCCTTCCCATGTGTTACAGTGCAGTTTAACTTCTATTGCATTGCCCATAGGTAGTCAACTGGACCTCAGCACTATTCATCCTACCCTATGTCCCACTTGTCACTCTCTCCACATGTCGCTGCCTTCTCTTCTGCTCCCTGTCATCCACCTCTTCATTTTTCTCAACCTGACCCTTTCCACCCCATACATTTCACCTTAGTCTTGTTTCAAATTTATCATTGTCTTCTTGTCGCAGCCTGCTCTTCCCTGCTCTTTCTAAAGTTCCTCACTACAAATATATACCAAAAGCACATACTAAAATGACATAAAAGCAATGAACATCACGTAGACATTCACAAACAAATGCACTCTAGGAAGAAGACAAGGTAAATAGATATCAGCTCCGTGTGTCCAGACTTTTGCAGTGCAAAGTAAATAAAAAAATCACCATTCAAAACGGCGAATTCTACTTTGTATCAAGAAGCTCATTTCAGTGCCTATTTTATTTAGGAGAAGAAGTTGGTTGTTCTTCTGGAGATAGGCTGAACATTTAGAAGACATAAAATCCACAGAGAAAAGTAGGTTCTTGTGCATACACAGAGAGTGAGGATCTGCCACAAACATACTTTATCATCTTTATTAGCTGAACTCACTCCTCAGCAGATAGAGCTGAGCTCCAGCACAAATGCATTAAAGTCCCTGCATACATAGTACTGAACCCAGGCACAGATAGAGCACATACCGTGTTCCCATAGGTAATTTCTTTCATTTAGCTGGAGATGAGTTCCTGCATACAGAGCACTGCGACCCTGGGCAGACAGAGCTGAGCTCTTCCAAGTACGCAGCTGAGCTCCATTGCAGACAGTGGTGAGCCCCTGCGCAGACACAGACCTAGGTGCTACCCATGTATAAAACATAAGTACCAAAATAATTTGCATTCGGTCTACTCACTAAACAGCATGAGGAATGTGGCCTAATGGCTATGTTAAAACACCAGCAGGCCATGAGTGCTCACCCAGAGTGGTGAAACAGAATGTTTGAAGCTTATTTGAAAGTTCTAGTACATCCACTAAGGAATGAGATGCCTAGTGGCTAAGCTATCGATCTGAGGACCTGGATTTCAATCTAGCTTGGCATTGACTGAAAATTATGCAGTTCTGGGAAATCACTTAATCACAATGAGCCTAAAATTTAAATATGTGTGATACTAGTGTAAATGAATGTAACAAAAAGATATAAGCCACCACTTGATGAATACAATCTTGCATCATTTTCCATCAGCTTCCATATTAGGCAAAGTTCTGTTGGTCTCGGGTTAGGTCCATACTATAGAAATACCAACACATGCATGCTTATACATTGTGAACAGAACCCAGCTTATTATTCTATGTGGATAGAGCTTCCTTTTGAGCTGTTGGTGAGTCCATCTAAATTTGTGCCAACCAGATAGAAGCTCTCATGATTTTCTTTATCCTGGTCTATTCTTCACACCTCCAGTCTAGTTCTCAATGTCTGTGAGAGCACTTTATTTGGCACATTTGGAGATTCCTCCACACACATCTTCTTGTTCCCTGGAAGCATTTATTATTATGAAGTTCATGCTACTTTTACCCAGAAAAGACACTTTTCCAGTAAGCCTTCAGTGCTTTCATTTCTGACATGCACAGGAGTCGCTCGGCACCAACCATCTTGCAGAGACGTCCGATGGTTGCAGGTCTGGTGGACACTCTCTGAGTTCCAGCAGTGCTTGTTGTGTCAGGGGAATGCATTGGCGAAGACAAAATATCTGGGTTTAATGTGCTACTGTAGGAAAGAATATGCCTTTTCCATGCATTAGCTCATTAAACCTGGCCCTATTGACCTTCCAAACATGTATTCTAATACTGTCTCAGCCTGCAGTATCTGAAATGGTAGCCCACCAACACTGTTTAGTACTAGCCTACCCCCGCCAATGTTTGGGTCTAGTTGCGCTCCTGCTCATTACAATTGGCTAGACTTTTATGCTTAATGAAAAGTAAAAAACGTGCCATTCCCACTACCACATCAAATTAACACATATTAGACAGAAGTACTATGGTTTCAAATCTGGACTGTATCCCATATTTTAAAAATATGGGTTTTAAGAACTTAATACAAATGATTTTATAAGGAGGGCAATTCATAAAAACTTAACTTATAGAACAATTCATATTTAAAAAGCACTGACACAGGTCATTTTGTAATCCACACACCATTCAGTTCTGGAGAAAATTGGAGTGCACCCAAGCTGTATTTGAGAATCTCCATATGCAACTTGGGATTGGGCAACTGAGTAAGGTATCTGAAAACATTCTCTTGGCCTAAGGTGTTCAAATCCAAAACTGATGGAAGGTTTCTCCAGCATATAAACCTATCCAACGTATGGGGCACCTTAAGAGACAACTCTCTCAACACCACTTTGTTTGGAAAAGTCACCCTATTGTTTCCATCGAGTTATGCACAGATTTGAATCATTAATAGTTTCAAGCATAACTATAGTCCATTTCCTTTCACTAACAAGAGTTTCATGCCAACACACTTTATACAGGAACCTCAAAAGGCGGGAGCCAGCCATGAGATACGATGACATAAGGTGTAGTTCCTGCCAAATACTTTGCACCATGGTCCCTTTAAGGAGAGTAAGTAAACTTTTGAGGGCTACGCTCTCCACCGGCTCAAAAATATGTCTGGATTCTAAACACTGAACCTCTGCCCCGTGCAAGGCAAATTAATGAATTTTAGCCTCATATGATTTCGGGGGGGGGGGGGGGCAGTGAGTGCCCCTCACATGTCTGGTTGAAGTTTACCAAACACCCAGTTGGTAACACAACTCTTGCCTTAACATTTTTCATGTGGACATCCTATTTCAGATTGCTGGAAAATGTCAGGCCTAGATATTTATATGACTTCACCACTTCCACCTAAATCGAAACTAGCAAACAATTAAAATTGATTAATTTTACCTGACAATCATAATCTTCATTTTTTTTAAATTTGTTTTCAGAAAGTCATCTTTACGGAATGATTCTAGCGCCTCCAGTTTCCTCTACAGACCTATTGGTGTATAATCTAAAAGAATCAAGTGATCCACATAAAGGACGCATGGAACGCGCATGGGCCCAACCTTTGTTAAGAACGACTTGATAGATTTTAATACAGCAGGCAAATCTGCCACATATTAACTAAAAAGAGTTGAAGCCAGGATGCATCCTCGCACAAACCGTTTAATATTTTACGTTTCTTCGAGAGACGTCCACACTTATTCAATTTCACCTACACCCAGTTTTCAATATGCAAAGACAGGATCATATATAAGCAATCACAAGGAATATTCCAAGTTTTCAATTTATATCAAAGCTGTCCGATTTCCACTTTTTCGAAGACTGTGCAGAGGTCACTAAAACAATAGCACAGCTTCTGATTCCCTGCCATAGATTTCCTAATAATAGCCCAAAAGTCAAAGCAGTGATTAGCAGTAGAATGGCACTCCTGGAATCTTCCTTGCTCAATTGGGAGAAGGCCATTGCTTGCACCCATTCTTTAAGGCGGTTTAGTAAACATTTCAAGACTACTTTCTCCAAGAATATCCAAAAACATAATGAACCTATAATTAGATGGAAAGCTTCCATCACTTTTGTTTAGAATAGACTTGACCACAGAACCTTTCCATATAGTAGGATAAACCCAACTTTCAGTTATCCACACAGCGAAATGTGCAAAACTTCTAGCCCACCAATCACTATTTGTCTTAATGATTACTGCTGAGATGTTATCCGGCCCTGCTGCTCTGCTCAACTTAAGGGATGCAATTTTAGATTTAACATCGAT
The DNA here is from genome assembly GCF_964204655.1 of Triturus cristatus. Lineage (NCBI taxonomy): Eukaryota > Metazoa > Chordata > Amphibia > Caudata > Salamandridae > Triturus > Triturus cristatus. Next base: position 432,530,202 of record NC_140593.1, read on the forward strand.
AAATTAAAGTTAATTAGATTGAGTTCAAATGGTAGGACTTGACTGTGGAGTAACCTGTGTGGCTTGCATTTCATATAAGCAATTCAAGTACACTATCAAAGTGTACCTAGATAGCTGGTATTATCTTAGAAAGACCATACTGCCAGACGAATACAAAAATATAAACGATGGGGCACGCATGAGGCCCTAAATGAAAAGTTTGTGCAGCGGGAATATAATTCTCAAAATGGCTGTTGAAGCATATTACCCATCCACCCAGCACCACCCCGGCACCTTTTTATTGGTCATAACTGCTGGGAACACAGCCGCTTGTACATTATTATATTGTTCCAATCCATCCTGCAATAGTTCATCTGTGTGATCAGGGAACAATTGTGCATTGAAGTGGGAATTTGTTGGAAATTTGTTGAAAAATTGAAAGCACCTTGGACCTATTCAGTGGGTGCAATAATCAGAATTGTTACAGGATACTTTACTAAAGCCTTAAAAAGCATGTGATCAAAGTCGTCTGTTTATTTACTTACTCCCAAAAATTCTTCTTTATGAATATACACATTAATCAACAGAACAGTTTATAATCATCCTTGTTCACCCACAACTCCACTACTGCAACTTGGGATCCAAGAGCGTTCATAGTCCAGCTTCTTCAGAAGGCCTTCCCTGATCTGGGGGACTGGGACTGCCAGATACAAAGGGCGCATAGACTTCCATTGGTAAAATATAAACAGGGATCTTGCTAATCAAGACCATTCCTGATTTTTTTGGGAAATGTTTTGCTTCGGCAGGCGGTATCCTTAAAAGCTCGTCCTAGCTCCCCGGTGTCTGTTGGTTCTTATACTATTTTTGTGCGGTCTGATCTCTGTAAGGTGACAATGGACAGACGGTGGAAGCTGCGTCAATTGATTGATACATTAAAGGCTAGTGGGGCACAAGTGTTTTTGCAGGAGCCCACACGCTTGAAAGTTCTACGTGGGGGTCAATCGTATTTTTTCTCAACTGAACAGGAGGCAAAAGACCAATTGACAGATGGCAAAAAATGCCTTCAGATAATATGTAGATTGTTTTTATTCGGATTTGTGTTGTTCTATAAGCTGAAGAAGCGTGCAAAAGTGGGGGAGAGGGGGAGGGGAAATGGGTTTTAGAGTTGGATACATGATTACAATGTCTTTACGTCTCTCTTCAGTTTATGTCCTATTCTTTTTCTTTTCTGTCTTAATTCTCACTCTTTAGCGGGTCTGGTTTTGGCTTTTATGATTACTCACAAGTAGGCTCTAATTAATTGGTGAGAGTGTGGGTTTAGCTTGGGTAACTCTGTGGGCCGCTGCCTCCAGTAGCTGCCAATTCAGCAGCAGCTGGTGAGAGGGACAATTCCTCCTCTACGATACAGGGAGGGGGGTGGGGCTCCTATGGAAGGAGAGGGGGGATGGGGGTATTTGAAAGACAGGAAAAAGGCAAGAAAGGGGTATTTGGAAAACCTAGAAGTAAATTTAATATTAGAGCATATGAAAACGAATTGATTATAAGAATAGAAGGGCATATGGGACACGCCAGCACCAAAATAAAAGGGAAATATATTCACCATGGATCGGATTAAATGCCTTGTTTGAAATGTAGCAGGTCTTAACAATAGAACAAAATGTCAACTGGTTCATGGAGAGCTGAAAATGTATAACCCCCAACTGGTGTTGCTAACAGAGACGCATCTTGCATATAAAGATTGGGGTTTTCTTAAGCATTTGGGTTATCAGACAATAGTATATACAACACAAGGTAAATCAACGAGGAGTACTGCTATATTAAAGGACAGACGATTTATCTGTACCATATGTAGGACATTGTCTGATCAGAGGGGTAGATGGGCAATGGTACAGTGGATATTAGGGGGAAGAAATGTGTTCTTTGTTCATTGTATGGTCCTAACATTGATGATCCTATGGTTATTGATACTTTGAATATGGAAATGTTTAAAAATAAATAAATAAAGTGGAAACTAATTATCCAATGCAAGAAAAAAGAATTACGCAATAAACAGACCAGAGAGTGAAGAGAAGCATCAGGTTTATTCCATACACCTCAGCCACAGCATACCAACTGCCAGTTCAGGAGTGCGCGGGCTTCTCTCTCTACAATCTAGAACTTTGTGACTGCAAGATTCCCCTTTTCTAGTCATTTCTACAATGTTCTGGTATCTTCAACAGTGCAAGTGACATAGGTGATGTACAGATACCACACATCTCCTTTTTTCCACAAAATATATTTTACTCAGATTCCAAGCCCAGAAAGCATAGAAACACATAACAGTGAATAACGCATTTGACGAAAGACAAGCAAACTAAACAAATATGTGAAATAAGGATTTTCATTCATGGCTTTACAAAGTTAAAATTAGACATGAGTACTACATTACACTTCCAAAGAGAAGTGGTAGTTAACAATGTAATAACTCTTGCTGCATTACTTGACTAAGTAATCTTTTTAGAAACTCGGTTGCGAGTTACCCATCCACTTGATCTGATGCGAACCGTAGTGTTTTCCTCCTTGTGTAACTCAGGACTGACATTCTCATGTCCACTTTTAGACCTTGCTTCACTGTTGTTTTCAAGTGTCTCCTCATTATGTCATAACTGGCCTGTGCCAGTAATGTTTCACCACCCTCCCCAGATTCATATTCTACCATCCGGTGTATTGACCACATTGCGAAAGATCTTCTGATTTTCATGGGTTCAGTACATTTTAACCATTGTTCTTTGCCAGTTGGAGCTTTCACTCTTACCCAATCACCTACTTTAAACTCCATAACTTTAATCACATTTGTCAAAACTCCATTTGCAGGCTGCCTGCAACTCCAACTCATTTTTCCTCCACTGTTGGCCTACCTCAACCCTCACCCAACTTTTGTGCCACTTCATCCACTCAGGAAGCAGTCTTGAATTGGGCTTCCTACTCTTTAATAACTCAAAGGGAGCCATACCTGTTGATTGATGAGGAGTTAAGTGATAAGACTCTATTCACCTCCAAACCTCATATTTCCAGTTTGACCCATTAGATCTTGCCAGCTGAATGCCCTCTTTGAGTCATTTGTTAAATCTTTCTACTACCCCAGTGGTTTCTGGGTGATGCAGGGCACTAATGACTAATATTATTCCTTTATATTGCAAAAATATTGCATAAATTCCTTCATTTCTGGGAGCAAAACTGAACCCCGTTGTCAGTTAAAAGGGTGTTCAGTAGTCCCTCTTGTAAAAGAAAACCCTACCAGGAAGTTTATGATTGAGGTCGAGCTGATGTCAGAAACAAATATGATTTCTGCCCATCTTGAATATAAGTCGACTAAAACTAGAAGGTATGGGGAATTCCTTTTTCCGTTAATGGCCCAATAAAATCCATTGCTACATCCATCCAGGGACCTTCAGGGAGGGTGCAACACTGCATAGGTGGAGTGTGCAATTTTGCTACCTTATCACTCGTAGAACAGGCTATGCAATTCCTTATCTCTCTCTCTCAATCAGTACATCCATTCCAGGCCACCAAAAGTCTATCCTCAACCTGTGCTTGAATTTGGTGATCCCCAGATGGCCTGCGTGTGCTACGTCAATCAGTTTTTTCCTGAGGATTTGAGGAGGTACCAATGTTGTTCCTCTAAACAGGCAGCCATCTACTTCTCATAATTCTTCTCTGACCATCTAGTATGGCCTCAGCCTTTCTTTATTCTTTTCTACACTATCCCACCGGTGGATTAACAAGTCTCGTACTTAACTTAGAATGGAATCTGCTTTTAACTTGTTTCCCAATTTTCCTCCTTAACCATCCCTTTGGTGATCACACATACATTTTCATTGTGCAATTCTATATCCTCACTTTAGTTGTCACTGACTTTCTCTTACTTTTCCGTGTGATCAAACAAACTGGACAGGCAATTTGCTGCAAAGCTACATGTACTCGGGATATATTCCCCGTCAAATGTGTATATATTAATGACCATATTTTGATTCTACTGGAAATTGCCTCCAGCTTTTTTTTGTTGTAAATACCTCCTTAAGTGGCTTGTGGTCTGATCTTAACTTGTACACAAATAAAGCTCTTGAATTTGTTTAGCGCTCAGTACACGGCCAATGCTTCTTTTTCAATTACAGAATAGTCGACCTCGGATTGCCTAAGTTCTGTTTAGGCAAATGCAATTGTTTCCTTACCTTTTCTACTATCTTGTAGAAGAACAGCCCCTAGCCCTTTTGAACTGGCATCGGTTTTAATGATAATTTGTTTTCCCTGGAACAAATGATTTCAAGTCTGGTTCAGTGGTCAGAACATTCTTAACAACATTAAATTCTCTCTCGCAATGTTCAGTATTATAAGTGGAAATGAAGGTCAATTTCCCCTGTCATTCTCACTTAGGTCTCTGCACCAATGTTTCCTCTCTTTTGATACCCTGTACTCGTCTTTTTGCTTCATCTAGAATTGATTCAGTGTAACCCCTGGCTACTAGCCTCCTTTTCAAGTCTTGGAACCCTTTCTCAAATCCTCCTCCTTGCTGCAGTTTCTTCTGGTTCTTATTATTTCTGCAAAGAGGATACCTTTAATTACTGCGGGAGGATGTGCACTATCTGCTCTTAAAATATTATTGGTTGCAGTTTCGTTACGGCAAAGTTTAATCTGGATAGTATAAAAGGATTTTTAGAATTCTTAACAGGAATTGGAATCTCTTGAGTGGGGTCCCAGGTTCAACTGACATCATTCCTGACAAGCCAGTAGTAACATATAGGAAAAGCCCTACTATAGGGAACTTGATTACAAGAAACTATTTGGAATGTGTACAAGAACTAGCCGCTAACTGGTTGCCATGCCAACCAAATGGTTTTTATACTTGTGGTTCATGTATTTGTGATTTGGGGATGAATCGTATGAAGTATTTCAAATACAATACAAACAAACAATATTGTATCAATGAATTCATAAATTGCAACAGTTGTGGTATAATTGATGTATTTAAATGAGAATGCAACACAATGTATGTGGGGAGCACCAAGAGGGCTCTAAAATCCAGGATTCAGGAACATTGACGTGCCATTATAAATAGTGATATTAGATCCCCCATTTAACAACATATTCAGGATAATCATCCAGCCTTCACCAGTTTTAAGTTTCATGGAATTCAAAGGGTCGTAGCTGACTGAACAGTGATAATGAGTTTCATTATTTTCTATGAAGATTTCTGAGCACTTGCATGAGCCACTGGTAACCATGGAAGGTCATGGGTGAATGGACCGTGGCTATAGCGATCATTGTTTCCCTAAAGACTAGCTAGAACTGTCCAGTATTAATGAGGTGACTGGGATGTCAGGTAATGTCAGATGATAGAAGATATAATATTGAACATGTTCCATTATTCTCTATGAAAGATTCTGGAGCACATTTTGAGCCACTGGTAGCGATGAAGAGTCATCGGAGAGTGGACCACAATGATAGCGATCACTGTTTACCTAAAGAGCCGACTAATAATATTGAGGTGACTGAGATGTCAGGTAGTGTCCCTTTGGAGTTTCTTTTCCAACTGGCACCATATGGGACCAGGTTGGTTGATAGACGGGGTGATTGTGAAGTTATATTACAGAATTAGTAGTAAAAATGGATGTGGTATTTTATTGCGGGTAGGTCATGTTGATTTTGATTATTTGCGGTAATGTATATCAAGTTCAAAAGTGAAGATCTGTATGATGGTTTGTTACTGCTTGAACAGGAATGATGAGAGGAACACGAAGTACTGTCTTTAAACAGGGTGAATGAATGTTTAAGATAAGGAAAGGATACAGCCAATTTACGTGAAATTCAGTGATAAAATCTTGGCTTTTTAATAGTACCGTGCACCCATAGTCATAAGAGTTTAAGGTTGTGTAGAATATGCCAATGACTGTGTGGATTACATAGGGGGTGGTGCCTTGTCACAGGCTGAATTAGTTGAAAAAGGAAGGCTAGAGAATTGTCAAATGACTGTGCGGGCAACGAAATGGATCAGGCAGGACTGGCAGAAGGCGGCACCCCGGGCTGGTGAGAATGAATGTGATTGGCTGGAGGACAGGAGGACCAGCGAGGAAACCTGATTCGGAAAACAGAATGAATGCTGATTGGTGGAAGTAGATTTTGAACTAGCAAAATAAACGTGATTGGCTGGAGGACCAGAGGACCAGAGAGAAAACCTGATTCGGAAAACCGAATGAATGCTGATTGGTGGAAGTAGATTTTGAATTAGCAAAATGGAAACTAGGCTGAGTTTAGCAGGAATTGAGTGATCAGTAGATTAAACCTACTGAGTAACAAGGTTATGGATTGGTTGAAACATGTGTGGACCAGAAAGGGAGCACACTGGTGACTTTGAATTAACTCTGATTGGTGGAAGTGAAGTATTAAGGAGCGGGTTAAAAACCAGTTTGAACATGACAGTGTACCAAAGAAGGACATTGTCAGAGACGTGCTAGAAGGAAGCGTTGAATGTAATTGGTGAATACACAGGTTTTCTTTGAAGAAATTTTCATAGAGACAGAGGGCATAAATAGAGATGAATTGATATGGGACAGTGCAAAAAGAAGGAGTTATTTAGTATCATGCTACTGACCTTGAGGACTATTAACAGGAAGTGAATGGTGGGTATACTAGCTGTGGACAGAATGGAGGTCATTGAGACACAGCAGGACCATGGGGCCCGTGGGAGCATGGGAAGTTGGGAATAGGTGATAATGTGGCCTCAGGGTTGTCTTGCATAGCAGACTTGGACTAACATTACATATATTGGAGCAACTTGGTGTTTTCTCTCATATTCTAGACGTTTGCAATAAACAAAGATTGATACTAGAAAAAGGGTGGGCGCGCGACATGGAATTTAAAGTCATATGATTATCATGATATTATAAGGTAACACAATATTATTCGTTGTAGGGTGCAGAATTGAAGAAATTTAGTAATGTAAAATCGATGAAGCAATTATAATGGTCAAAATGAGGACACTGGATTCTATGATTTGGAGCAAGCAACTGTATTGCTTCAAACTCATGAATGACCATGTCTTTTTGTTTTTTAGATTGGATATAGGTAGAGAGTCTGAACTAATATATTCATAGTGACTGATTTAAAATGTATGTTTTGGTGAAGTGTGAATATGTATGTGAAAAAACGATTATTGACTGGCTTGTTTTCAATTTACACCCCTGATGAAGTCCACGTAGGACAAAAAGTGTTGGCTGGATAAATTGGATAATGTACCTTTGTGTTGAAAAATTGGATTGAATAATACATTCAGAATTGGTTTTCCAATTAAACAAGACTCCCCTGGGATTTTCTTGATTGGGTACACAGAGAATGAATGATATATGAGTGCACTGTTTGGAACGCTATCTTTATTTGGATGAATCATGCGCACCTTTTGTATAGATTGTAGTACATTGGCTTTAATAAAATAATCCGCCCATTGGGGTACTTGCTAGCCTTCACTCCCCTCTGGTACACCCACAATACGGGTAATTGAGCGCCTCATGTAATTCTCAAGCTCCTCGATCTTAGTTTCCAAGAGACCCTTTTTCTTTTCAATTAGGCTCGCTTCTCTCTGCATAGTTACCACTTTATCCTCAAGTTCAAATATTCTGAATTCAGCCTCCTTCCATCTCGCTGGGAGTTCTATCATGCTTTCCTCAATCTTTAAAGGCCAGTCATGTAGGGCAGTGTTCTTGAGTGTCTGTGAGACTTTTAGTTCCCTTATCTTGGACAAGATGGTGTCAAGAATAGTTTTGACTAAGTGATCCTCCCTACAGAATGTCTCCCCTTGCTCTTGTTGTTGATCTTGTGCCTTTAGTCCCACACACGACTCAGGCAGAAGCTGGCCCCGGCTGCTGCAAGATTTGCCTATTACCCATGAGTTCGAAGGAGGAGACTCCTGAGATAAAGAGGGAAGTGAAAGGACAAAAAAACTTTGGCAGATATGTGCGGACTTACTGCTAGCAGTGTTACCTGTGCCTGTACCTCTGATGCTGTTTCTGCTGTTCCTGCTATCAGGGATTAATTTAGAACTATTAAAACTGTTGCAGTTGATTATGATGTGTCTCATTGTGGAAGACTGATGATTTAATCCTCGTGAAGGGATGCCGCAAGCCATTTACTGCGGGATCAAACATCGCACTATGATTGTCAATACTTTTGTCCATTTCAGCCTCTTTCTCACACCCGCTCTAATTGTTAATTGTGCTAGCACTAAGTGTGAGAAGTTGGCCTAGTATATACTGTCTACTAGTTATAGTAGGCACCTTGTACCAGTCCAAACAACCCTTATTAATGATAGGTTTAAAGACAACCTTTATTGAAAGCTATCCTATTGGTAGCTATGGAGAGCAGACTTCAGGCTAAGTCTTGAAGGAGTGTAAAGCAGCTTGGTTTACCAGATTATAACCTCTTAAATCACTAAATGAAAGGAGAACCACACAAGGTATATATACAATATATGTATTTATTTCTAAACACTCACTACTAATCTCTTTATGAGATTAGAGTCCAAGATACACAATAATACAGTTCTAAAATGACAGTAAATAGCAGAATATACAATGGGCCCTAGGGGCGGACCAAACCATATATTAAGAAAGTGGTATAAGAACCACGACTTGACTAGGCACAGTGCCTAGAGCACGTAGAATCGCTGGGACCCCAAGGAACCACCCAAGGTAGTGACACAGGAGACCCACGGGGGAAGCGTGCAGTCTGAGAACACAGGCGCGAGCCCCGTACTATTCTATGGGAAAGTCGCGGTTGGAATTTTAGAAGTTAAGGACACTTAGGAGAGGACTTTGAGCAAACCCCTTTAGATTTAGGGGATGCTAGGGCCAACACCCACGGGAGCACCGGAGTACTTGAGTTACCTCACCCAGTGAAGCCAGGGGCATAGGTGTCAGATGGTGTCTGGAATCGTCGTTGATTTCAATGGCGATCTGCTGCAAAGTGCTGCTGCCGGGAAGGAGAAAAGTGTCCGGTGTGATCCAAGCCTGGATTGAAGATCAGAAGAACCTGAAAGCAGAGAGGACAGCGTCTGAGTCACTTGCCATTGACCAGGGGCATGATAGACGAATGCCCACTGATGTCGGGTGATTCAGGTGCGAAGAGGTGAAGCTTGACTCTGCAACCACGAGGACCAGGAGGAGGCGTTGATGACAACCAGGAGCTGGATTCGAGCTGACCCACAAAGGATGTCGAGTGCTGCGGTGTCGTGCCCGGATTGGACCCAACAAGCCTTGGCAACAGCAACCCACGCAGGATGAGAAAAGATGCTTCGGTGCGGACCAGCAAGGTCCTGGAGACTCCCCAAGCAAGGGAGAGTCAGGGCACATCTGGAGCAACCAGGTAAGCCCAATTAGAATTAAAGTTGCCTTCACAGGGATCCACCAGCCGATGGACCAGGGATCGCGAAGGGACCTCAAGAGAAAACACAAAGGGCGTGGGGTGTAGGCGGGCAATCTTCAGTGCAAATGCTGTTCGCGGTCAGGGCTACAAGTAACCCAAAGCTCAGCTGCAGGAGTCGTGGGAGAACTGATGCTTCTGCAAAGTGACGCGGTGCCCAGGGTTCGGGTTGCATGGTTGCCACAAGGGATACGAGCCTCAGACTTGCTGTGAGTACTGATCGACCTCTAAGACCACAGAAACCCACCTCCTGTGTTGCAAAATTCTTCGGAGTCCGGCGGGAGCTTCTGAGATGCAAACAGGTCATATGCGTCTTTGGTGCCTGCCTTGCAGGGGAGTAACTCCTTTACTCCATGGGAGATTCTTCAGTCATCTAGTTCAATGTAGATCGTCGAAGTTCCAGGATTAAGTATCAGAGTTTCGTCCAAGTGTAATCTAAAGTCCTGTAGCCAGGGGTTCTTATCTTATACCCAAGAAAGGGGTTGGACAAACTCTAGGGACCCACCTATGGGAGGGTCAGGAAAGAGGGGTGGCTACACCCATTTCCTTTGTCCAGTTTCATGCCAGAGCATGAGCTGGTAGTCCCTGCAACCGGTTTGAGCTGGACTATGCACAGGGACATCAAATGTGCCCCCAGTGCAGACTTCAAAGCACTCTTGGAGTGCACCCACCCAGCCCCAATACACTAAAGCCTGTCTGGGAGGTGGTGACACCTCCCTGTGACAGGAAACCTATTGTCCAGGTCTCCCCTGCCAGAGTTTCGTCCAGCAGCAGGAGGACTGGCTCATGTCTGTGGCTGGCAGCATCCATATTGTGATGCCAGGGCTCTGTTCACTGGTACCGGGTATACCGGTGCTGCCATGTCTCTCCCTCTAGAAGGGTGGGATCATACTCCCACACCAGTTACTGGTGTGGGGGTATGATTCCAAGGTGTTTGACACCAAACACGGCATGTTTCCATGCAGCCATTTCAAAGTTAGCATTTACCATTTGGTTATAATGCACTTAAGAGTATATGGTCTGGCTGCATCACAAACAACTCTGGAATAAAGGTTCCTAAAGCTGCAGAGGGGCTCTGCTCATGCATGGGCACCCTCTCACATGAAATCCAGCACCCTGCCATTAGGATTGTTAAGGCCTGCCATAGGGATGACTGATAGGTTTACATGTGCAGTGATATGGAGAGATATAGTGAACCTATTTCTCAGTAAGGGCTGCATGCACCACCTTACCCAGGCTGCAGTAGCAGACCTGTGGTGTCATTTTGGAAGGCTTCCCAGGAGTGGCATAATACATGCTGCAGCCCCTGGTAGCCCTCTGGGGTACCTATGCCCTGGGTACATAGTATACCATATACTAGGGATTTATAAGGGTACCCCAGAATCCAATCTGGAGTGTACCTAAAGTACTGGTAATCAATTTAGAGAGGAAGCAGCTAGCCTGGGGTCCTGGTTAGCAGGGCCCCAGCAAGACTAAAGTCGAAAAACAGTGAAACATCAGCAAAAAGTGGGGGCAACAATAAGAAGCAGATCCTACTCTCCTACACTAAGCACCACTGGAGTCTTGGAATCAGTCCTCAGCTGTGGGCGACAATTTGACTGGGCTGCAGCTGACTTTGCCTCCAAAGCGCACCTTTTTGTTCTGTGGGAGAGGGTAGATGAGGTGATGGCATTCACTGTCTTAGAATGTAGCCTTTTAATACTCTGGCAATTCTTCACAAGTAATAGTGACTCATGTGAGCATTAGTGGTATAGTTAGAAAATACTTTGCTGCATTTTCCCAGTTTGCGCCGTAACAACCTCTTGCCACGTTCTGTAAGCCCCTGCACTCAGCAGCAACAGGCCTTGACAGCATGCGCTAGCCTGTTCCAACTCCTGGCGTCCGGCTACACTCACCTTCATTCACGGTAATTAAGCCACCGAGAGTGAGAGAAAATCTTCCTGTGGGGATGCCCCGTCCTTCGCCAACTCGTAGTCTAATTTAGAGCGATCATGGCACTTGCAATGCTGGGTGTGGACATCGTCTCCCATCACGACCTCGGCACGGGAGTTCGTGGCAGCTCCCCCACACGGTGTCCATGGCCCGGATGTGAACCGCTTCAATATGGGGGAGGGGCCAGATCATGGAGTGCACTAGTGGCAGAACACTCGGGTTGCACCCAGTGGCGTCAGATAGTCATCTCTCTTCATAATTGTTTAGGCGCTCAACGGAGGTTGAAATCACCACATCCCTCTGGCACGCAGTTTCAGTCACAAGTCAATAACTCAAGTGACAAATGGGGGTCACTTCAGGATGACCGGTAGGTCACCACAGAGACTGCCGCCAGTAGGCAATTACTCGCTGCTTAGGCTCACAGCCAGAGACCATCCGCAAATGTGCTCACTGTGTACCAGAGTCAGTTTGACACAACGATCCTGGCTCAGATGTGTAACCAGGGTACCTCCCTTAATACCCCTCAGTCCCTGAGAGTGTCCACACTCCATCTTCCTGCTGCATCGAGTGCGTGTTGAGGTGTACCGAGATGGATCCCGTCCTCATCGCCAGTGTCCAATGCAAGATAATAGAATTACGCAATAAGGAAACCAGAGAGTGAAGAGAAGCATCAGTTACATACACCTCAGCTGCAGCATACTAATTGCCACTTCAGGAGTGCACATGCTCCTCATCCTACATTCTAGAACCTTGTGACCACAAGTTTCCACTGTTCTAGTCTCTTCTACAATGTTCTGGTATCTTCTACAGTGAAAGTGACATAGGTGACGAACAGACACCTCACTTATGTTAATAAATCTGCTGATAACATGCCTCTGCCTTGCTTTTTCCCTAAGCTATTAATGACTACAAAGCCCTCTATGTCTCTGTTTCTCTCAACTAAGATTCCTGTAAGAATATGTTATGATGAGTATTTAATAATTCATCTATTTACCCTCACTTTTTAATTCTCTCATACCCATGGGTATTCCTACTTGAAATTTTCAGGTTATGAGAGAACTCAATACTCTATGGTTCCTCAATACAGCCTTCCCAATCTTGGGTATGCTGATACGCCAACAAAGTTGCATAACAATTACTATATTCATTTCTGGGAGTTGGGCTTATATGATGTGAAGCTCCATCATTTGTTATGACAATCCTCAGATTATCATTGTGGGGCAGGTCCATCATATGATGAGACTGCCAGATCCTGGGAATTAAAGCTTTATTCGCAGGGTAAGTTAAAATAGATTCGCTCTGCTTCAGGATCAACCCCCCATAGTGATTTAAAATATAACTTAAACTTCTCTCCTGTAACCCTGCCTCAGCTGGGACCATTATACCCAGGCCTACACCCAAGAGCTACTTTTCTGCACTGTACACCATATTAACAATCAGTGGTGATATAAAATCCACTTTTTCCAGCTCTCTGCCCTCCTCCCCTATCTGACAACCCACATGGGTTAGATCCCCACGAGGGTATTTCAGAGAGTGAGAGAATTTGATGAAAAATGGAAAGCTCCTTGGACCTATTCAGTGGGTGCAATTTTTTGCCTTATTTCCCTTATGAATTCTATCAAACAATAAAGAGGGATTCAGAGGTTTGGGCACTGAAACACTCTTTGCCAGTGTATTGACTTCATTTACCTCCTCCTGTGGAATAACGGATTTCACTTTTCGTGAACTATCAGGGACAACATTTCTACCTTGTTCTGTTTGTTGCTTTGTAAATTGTCCCCTATTAGTAGCTTAAGTTCTACCTTGCTTTGTATATGTGATTAGACTCTTTTAATTGGGTCAACCTCTTGATGGAGCCCCGAACAGGATCTACCTCCCAGAATTTCCTTCGGGTCTTCTTTCTAGATTTCCCTAATATATGTTTTTCAATCCTACAGCCAGAAGAAAGATAGACATGTGCAGAGAATTGCACACATCTGTAGGTATTATATATTTTCCTAACTAATACCGGACAACTAGAAATGTATTCTAAGCTTGTGCATTATTTCCCAGATTCAGTGGGCAAACTGCAGGGGGCTTTCCCTCAACGGGTCTCTTTAAACATGGCAGACATACATTAATTTTAAGTAATTCAATATGGATTTCTTTCAAATAATTTGTTTGTGACAATTGATTAGAATTAACAACCACCAAAGTTTCAAGAACACCTTGCAAAGTCTTTAACTTCTGCATTAAAATAACATCCAGTAGGATAAAGGATGAAGAGGAGTGTATATTCAGAGATGATGCTAATAATTCCCAATTTGACTCTGTTGCATGCAGTAAGGGTTCATTTGCTTTACAACCAGATGCAACTGGCCTAATAGATTCCTGACTTATCAAATCCACTCTATCGTCAGAAGTCAACACTTCAGAAGTTCGGGCCAATAGATGAAGACAAGACGAGGAAGAGAGCCTGGCGCCCTTCTCCAGCATTGTGAATAGAAGACTATCCACAGAATCCTCCGGCACTTCCATCTTTACTTCAATCTCAGGTCTTTCTTAATTTCTCAACCGAATTACACTCCCTTTTTCTGGTTGAGTATCAGTATTAAAAGTGCTTGGTAATAAAATGCCTTATGGAGTTAGATTGTTCAGATATGTTCTCCTTTTCCTTTCTCCAAGAGTCCATTATCTTTTTCTCTTCTCTGTCTTTCACCCTCCTTTTTTTCAGATGGTGTTTCTTTGTCCTTGATTTTATCTAATTCGATGTTGGCCAGATCTGATTCTTTTGATCATAAAGTTGATGTGGAGAAAATAAGTGGCGACTCCATTTTACTGCTTTAGTTCAGGGGAGGCTCTAGCCATATACTGGGATGTAATCACAGACACTCCTTCTGCACCAAAATTATCTCTTAGAAATGGTATTATATTCAGACTGATGTGACTACCATTCTTAGTCAGGGCTGGTGGGTTATTATATAATTAGTCATCATCACCTCCCAAACTCCAAGTCTATTCAAATTCCTTGATTGTCTCCGTTTTCTTCCTGATCACAAGGTGATACTAATTTAGGCAGAGAATAGCTTAAGAAAAACAGACCTCCTTCCTCCTGAAGCCTAGTCTTCATTTACTGTCGCTGCCTCCACCCTATACCATTGGTTGCTAGTGAACCACGCTGTCATTGTAACCAAGGTATTATAGCTGGGATGACTGGATCTGAAACTGGTGACTTCCCAGGCTTTGTCTACAGAAAACACTGCTCACACAAGGGACCCCTAACTCTACCTGCCCTACCACACGTCTGACTTTCCCAGCTCTCCTGGGGAATGGGACGCAGAGGCAGGGAGCCACTACTGGCCCCTGTGCACTTTTTTCGGATGTGAAGTCAGGGTTGATATACTCATCCATAGAAAGTTGAGTTGTTTTATTTATATTTTAAGTGAAGCTCAATACAGTGATCTCATCCAGCTGGTCTCACCAACAACCCTCTCCCTTCACCTTCCTTCTAGAACCTCTGCTTGTTCTTCATTCCCTCTGACATAACTATAATGACATGAGCTGGATGACACAGTGGCCTTGTCCTCAGGGTCCCAGTATGGGCTACAGTGAACAAGCTGCAGGCCTCCAACTGGACAGACCCGGACAGAGGCTCTCGACAATTTGGTACATCACAAAACAGACTCCAAACATACTTCCAATGGGAATAGAGCGTCAAGGAGTTCACAGATAAATGGAGACCGAACTTGCGTGTTTCTTGTACGCTTTTTGCTCTCCGCCTGCATTTCTGATAACATAACCCAAAGAAGGGTGGGCATGAACATGGGAGCAAACCAATGGCAACACCCATAACATGAGGGCGGAGACACACACTCGAGCTATTACGTGTACTGAGGGTGCTGAAGCATTCATGAATTCATGATGATCGCAAAGGTCACAGGGATGCAAGTCTCACTTTACATGGCAGTTTTTATCACAGGGTGGATATTTTTTTAGGAGAACCACATGTTTTGTTCGCATGCTAGTTAGGGTTTCAATTGGATTAAGCTGTTTCAATTAAAGTCAATTAATATTGGTATCACTTGCAGTTTCGGTTCCGGACTCTTGAATAAAATTACATTTTTGCTGCTTCTGGCTGCCACACATGCTCTTTGAGTCACCAGAGGTGTAGAGCAGGTGTTGAACATGCCTTTTCCTCTTATAGGCAGCTATCAGAGAGCACCCAGGGCACAGAATGGTTGTGGTAGGCAGAATGAGGAGACTCTGAATGTCTCTTGCAGCCGCTGATGCAAATGGTAAGCTTGTTGCATGCTTTGGGCTTCCTTAGCTTCCTCCGCCTTTGTACGGGACCACAAGCCACAACAGGGCATCCCTCTACAGGAGAATCCCTGCCGTTGGCACCCTGAGTGTAAGAGCACCTTCTCTCCAAAACCTCAAAACCAGGAAGTCAAGTCGACTACCTGACTTCACAGACTGACAATAAGGCGGGATGTGAGCTGGCTCCAGTCTGCGGCAGCACCCACTGAGCACACAAATGCTCCCAGCCCTATCTCCAGCTATCCTCTGAGCTTACGAGGTGATCATCGGGTCTCTCACTGCTCCAAAGGAAAACATGAGAAATTAAAACATTTCTCCTCATTACGCCTGCCTCATGGAGGCACAAGAGTTTGGCGCAAATACCTCTCTACAGTTTTTTTTTAGATAAGGATTTGCATTAAAACCCATAGGTGGTTGCATAGGAATGCCCATGCACCATCCATGGAATGCCCATTTGATGCAAATTAAAGCAAGACAGCTCATTGCTCTGTGCTACTTTGGGTTACAATCCAATGCAAACCACAATTTGAATTGCATTGTAAATCCCACCAGTAGACTTTGCGTCAGATCTGTGTTAAAATTAGACAGAAGATCTTTGTAAATCTGGGCCTAAGAGTCTTACTCTTTCTAGGGTTGTGTCTGCCCCTAGCAGTCTTACACACGGAAGTTAAGTTGAACCTAATGTTTCATCAAGTTCTTTTCTAAGCCTTCAGTGAATTTGTGATTTGCAAACAACAACCTCCCATCAACTTTGCCATAAACATACTGTCGTACCAACACAAGTCATGTCAGTGTCAGAAACAACCACCCTTTAGTGTCACTCAAACAGGATCCTGATGGTTCACTGGTACTCCTGTGAGCACAGGGTCTGCCACTTAACCTTAGTGCCAAACTGTATTAGGGGTTTGGCTCACTAAAAAAAAGGGCCATACGTGCGAGATCTGAGGCCTCTCTCAGGATAAGTATATAGAGAGGCCTAGGTAACAGTAAAGAGCTACCCTGGAGGTTACATTGTAATTGTAGTTGTAACTGTAATTGCATTTATATAGCACATACTACCCCTGACGAGGCGTCAAATCGCTTTTTCGGCGAGTAGCATGCTACTCCGGAACCCATAAAGGATTAGTAGTGAATTAGTATAGTGAAATATGAAAGTAATGACTGGTGGATATGCTAGTCAGTTATTTGGATTGAGAAGGATAGTGGAGGGATAGAATAGGGGAAAAGGTTTGCATTTATATAGCGCTTGTTACCCCTAATGGGGTGTTGAAGCGCTTTTTGGCGAGTAGCGCACTACTCCGGAACCCATCAAGGATTAGTGGTGAATTAGTATAGTGAAGTATGAAAGTAATTTGAGTGGTGGACTTGTTAGTTTGTTATTTGTATTCAGAAGGAAAGTGGAGGGATAGAAGAGTGGAAGTTTGACGACTGTTTCAGGACTCCTGGTGACAGCAGCAACGGGCCTCCTCTTTCACATGCTTCTCTTCAACCAACACTGACACGTGTTTTTCTCTCAGAACCAACCTCAAAATTCCATAATGGCATCACAGACTCTCTGCCGCTCTGGCTGGTACTAGAGTGGTCACTGGATATAAGCACTACAGACCGAGATGAAACAGTTACCACCTGCAACCAGGCCCCACAACTGCTAAGCAGTTTAAAAAACACAGGACCTAAATAGAAACCTTACAAGGGTTCGATATGGAAGGAGAAAGGATTTTGTAAATTGTTGATGAAGGGCTGTGCTTCACTCAACTCCCTTGGCAAAGCAAAATCAGTGCAGTGATGGGCATTATCGAGCTCCCAGGATCTTGTTTAGGGGTGAGCTCGCCCTAAGTTGTTCCCTTTCATTTGTGCATGCATACACAGGCCCAGGCACCATGGCTCTGTTGCTGATCAACATCACAGGTTATGCTGCCCTTCACGCACTGTTTCATTATGAAAGCTGAAATCGTGTCAGCATTTAATTTGGTGAAACACATGCTGGTGCGTTTGGCAGTTGATGCTAATATGGATTATAGTAAGACTGCCCTGCTTTTCAGACAGACAGTAATAATCGATGTCTGAGACTTGAATGGTGATCAGTAGGCATGCTAACTACCAGCAACCACTGAACATCTGCGCCCCTGAGCCTTGCAGGTGATGGCAGGGTGTCTAATGGGACTGCTTCTTTCCAAGCCCCAACTTGCGAAATGAAAGCTAGTTGCCTGCGCATCTATTCATTTTCAGTGAAATTACAGGTAAGGAACATAATTACCAGAAACACTGTTTTCAAGTTAAATGCCCAGCCTGGAAATGCACATCTTGCCATTTCAGTGGCATAAACCCAGTCTCTGGAATTTGAAAATGTGACGTTGTTCAAAAACCCAAGGCTTTTAATTATAGTGCAATCACGTTTCTGCCACAAACCATGCAGCGACTTTGAGTTAATGGGGGTGCGCCGTGCATTATTCGGCAAAGCTGTCAATTATGCAGTCAGTCATTGTTTCTATTTCTATTTGCCTCTGATTTTCCCTTTTCATTACCTCTCACAGGAGATGATCACAGAAAACGTCGGATTACCGAAAATGGCCCTTTTTAAATGAAGGTTTTCGGCGCTGCTTTTGTGGATTTTCAGTCATCACACATTTCACATGGAATTATTTATGTATTTTTTTTATATTCACTAATGCGCTGCAGTTAACAACTATCCTGTTAATACTTTTTCCTTATACAAAGTTGAGGATATATGATTTGAAACGTGGGTGTAAGAAAGCATAAACATGGTGTAGGTTTCATTATATTTACATTAAACGTAGGCTGGAGCAGACCTTGATGTGGTAGCCCAGAAGGACCTTGCAGAAGCAAACAAGCCCAATCGCCCAGCAGTGACTGTCTCTTGCGCATAAGAGTGCGTCACTGTCCCCCAGTCCCTCTTTGCTTTCTTTTGGCCTCTTGATACAGTCTTTCCCTTGTGCTCCTTGCCTCCCGTTCATTTATTCAAGCAGCACGTGCCCTTTTATATCAGAGCCAACTTCTGTGCGTTCAGTCAAGACCCAGAGGTACTCTCTTAATGACAGGATGAAAATCAGATAAAATAAATAGTTAATCATGACACGGGTTATTTACACCGCTCTGCACCTCGCTTGTGCTTCAAGGAATCACAACCAAACACAAACCCAATCTCCAAAGCAGTGTTTGTGTGTGCACTGCAGCAATACAGGCGCTTTCAAGCCGAGATAGTAAAGAAACAAGTCCCACAATCTGTTTTTCAAAAGGCTGGCAATATGCAGAAAACAGTGATCTTTTTTTTCTAAGGTTCTTAGGACCAACACAGACATGAAGTTTCTTTTGTACACTAATGGTGTTGGTGCTGGGAAACCTTGATGCAAAAGTCCCAAGTCACAACTGTGCAGGGTCAGCCTTCATTTCCTAAGAATTTTCTCCCACCAGGAGGCTTCAGGGAACTGGTTCCTTTTATTAAAAATAGCTCAGCTCCTTCTGAGCCCTGGGTGTATCTTAGAAACTGTTATAGCAAAATTACTCTGTCTGAAGCATTTTTCAGGCTGATTGTATTTAATTAAAAAAGGCATACTTCATCCTCAAGCACAAGCTCCATTTTTTTGGTAGTGCAAGAAAACCATTTAATAGCCCTTTCCAGACACAATAAAGACAAGGCCAGTGATAAGACCTGCTGAGTGACTTGCAAATTTGCATGCCCGATTTATGCACTATGTTGAACGAATCTAGCTAAAGATACATCTTCTTACCTTCTTTATTTCACACACAGCACTGTTTATATATATATATTTTTTTCCCCATGGAAGTGTATATATACATATATATATATATATACACCTCATTGAAAACTTCATTAGTAAAGGGAGTCTTTCATATTTAGTGCCCAATTGTGCAAGGCCTTTCTTTTCTTTTAGGTCTATGAGAAGAGAACTTTGTCCTTATGGCTGATTGAATGAAAGAAAGAGAGGGCACAGGAAAAACAGCAGAGGGGCAGAACCTTGATAATAGTTTGCTGGTCCACCACTTCATTGCACTTTATTACCTCCCAGCCCCCCTGTGTAGAATAAGGGGCCCAGGGCAGAGTGCAGTTCTGTGTCCCCCACCCTTAGGTGGGTCTGAAGGTCGTGACACGTGTTGTTGAAAAGTTCTTCTTACCCTGAGAGTGGGGGTGGGCAGTGCAGGGTCTTCCCCTGTGGACTGTACCTCACATTCATACCAATATGTGCTACCTCCCTCTTGTTGTGTGACTGGCCAGGGCCTGTATAAATAAGCACTTCCCTCCCAAATAAGCACAGGCGCGGATCTCAGTGTGCTAAACCTCTTTGTTAGAAAGTTTTATCATGTCGATGCAGTTTGCATTCCTACAAGGCTTATCTTTCAGGGGAGGGGTGTGAGAAGTTGGCCTGGCATACGTTGTCCACTAGCTATAGTGGGCACCTTGCACCAGTCCAAACAACCCTTATTGATGATAGGTTTAAAGACAGCCTTTATTGAAAGCTATCCTAGTGGTAGCTATGGAGAGCAGCCTTCAAGCTAAGTCTTGAAGGAGTGTAAAGCAGTTTAGTTTACCAGATTATAACCTCGTGAATAACTAAATGAAAGGAGAACCACACAAGGTATATATATAAAATGTATGTATTTATTTCTAAACACTCTCTACTAATCCCTTTATGAAATTAGAGAGCAAGGCACACAATAATACAGTTCTAAAACGACAGTAAATAGCACAATAGGGGCGGACCAAACCATATATTAAGAAAGTGGTATAAGAACCACGACTTGAATAGAGACAGTGCCTAGAGCACGTAGAATCACTGTGACCCCAAGGAACCGCCCAAGGTAGTGACACAGGAGACCCACGGGGGACGGTGTGAGAACACAGCCGCGAACCCCGTACTATTCTATGAGAAAGTTGCGGTTGGAATTTTGGAAGTTAAGGGCACTTAGGAGAGGACTTTGAGCAAACCCCTTTAGACTTAGGGGTTATAGGGCCAGCTACCATGGGAGCCCAGGGTACTTGAGTTACCTCAGCCAGGGAAGCCGGGTGCATAGGTGTCAAATGGTATCAGGAATCGTCGTTGATTTCAATGGCGATCTGCTGCAAAGTGCTGCTGCCGGGAAGGAGATAAGTGTCCGGTGTGATCCAAGCCTGGATCGAAGATCAGAAGAACCTGAAAGCAGAGGGGACAGAGTCTGGGTCACTTGCCAGTGACCAGGGGCATGATAGACGAATGCCCACCGATGTCGGGTGTTTCAGGTGCGAAGAGGTGAAGCGTGACTCCGCAGCCACAAGGACCAGGAGGCATCGAAGACAACCTGGAGCTGGATTCGAGATGCCCCACAAAGGATGTCGAGTGCTGCGATATGGGTGCCTGGATTGGACCCAACAAGCCTTGGCAATCACAACCCACGCAGGAAGAGAAAAGATGATTCGGTAAGGACCAGCAAGGTCCTGGGGACTCTCCAAGCGATGGAGAGTCAGGGCACATCTGGAGCAATCAGGTAAGCCCAATTAGAAGTAAATTTGTCTTCACAGAGACCCACCAGTCGACGGACTAGGGATCGCGAAGGGACTTCAAGAGAAAACACAAAGGGCCAGCTCACAGAACACTGTGGAGTGTAAGCAGGCAGTCTTCGGTGCAAATGCTGCTCGGGGTCAGGGCTATAAGTAACCCACAGCTCAGCTGCAGGAGTCCCTGGAAAGCTGATGCTTCTGCAAATGGTCGCGGTGTCCAGGGGTTCGGGTTGCACGGTCTTCCACGATGGATACAGACCTCAAAATTGCTGAGTGCACAGATCGACCTCAGAGACCATGGAAATCCACCTCCTGCATTGCAAAATTCTTAAGAGTCCGGCGGGAGCTTCGGAGATGCAAACCGGACAGATGCAACTTTGGTGCCTGCCAAGCAGGAGAGTAACTCCTTTACTACAAGGGAGATTCTTCAGTCATCTAGTTCAATGTAGATCTTCGAAGTTCCAGGATTCAGTATCAGAGTTTTGTCCAGGTGTAATCTAAAGCCCTGTAGTCAGGGGTTCCTTCTTTATACCCAAGGAAGGGGTTGGACATACTCTGGGGACCCACCTATGGGAGGGTCAGGAAAGAGGGGTGGCTACACCCATTTCCTTTGTCCAGTTTCACACCAGAGCAGGGGCTGGTAGCCCCTGCAACCGGTTTGAACTAGACTATGCACAGGGACACCAAATGTGCCCCCAGTGCTGAACTTCAAAGCACTCTTGGAGTGCACCCACCCAGCCCTAATACACTAAAGCCTGTCTGGGAGGTGGTGACACCTCCCTGTGACAGGAAACCTATTGTCCAGGCCTCCCCTGCTGGAGTTTCGTCCAGCAGCAGGAGGGCAGACTCATGTCTGTGGCTGGCAGCATCCATTTTGTGATGCCAGGGCTCTGTTAGCTGGTACCGGGTATACTGGTGCTGTCATGTCTCTCCCTCTGGAAGGGTGGGATCATAATCCCACGCCAGTTACTGATGTGGGGGTATGATTCCAAGGTGTTTGACACCAAACACGACATGTTTCTGTGCAGCCATCCCAAAGTTGGCATTTACCGAGATGTTATAATGCACTTAAGAGTATATGGTTTGGCTGCATCACAAACAACCCCGGAATAAAGGTTCTGAAGGCTCCAGAGGGGCTCTGCTCATGCATGGGCACCCTGCCCATGCATGGGCACCCTCTCACATAAAACCCAGCACCCTGCCTTCAGGATTGGTAAGGCCTGCCATAGGGGTGACTGATAGGTTTATATGTGCAGTGATATGGTGTGACATAGTGAACCTATATATCTATAAGGGGTGCATGCACCACCTTACACAGGCTGCTGTAGCAGTCCTGTTGTGTCATTTTGGATGGCCTCCCAGGGGTGGCATAATGTATGCTGCAGCCCCTGGTAGGCCTCTGGGGTACCTATGCCCTGGGTACATAGTATACCATATACTAGGGACTTATAAGGGTACCCCAGAATCCAATCTGGAGTGTACCTAAAGTACTGGTCATCAATTCAAAGGGAAAAGCAGATAGGCTGGGGTCCTGAATAGCAGAACCCCAGCCAAACTGAGTAAAAAAACAGCAAAACACCAGGACAAATGTGGGGGCAACCATGCAGTCAGATTCCACCATCCTACAAGGAGTATAAAACCCTCCCAGATCAAGTCTGTGATCATACTGCATGGATACTCGTGCAGGAACTTTACTCCTACCAAGTCTTCTATCCTTCAACAAGCATAGGAGATTGTTGTAGTGAGGTCATCATCATATTGCTCATGTTGGGCCCTTGAGGATACTCTAATTACTGATTCCTATAGCATCCCAATAATGGAGCACCTTCCTGCCCTATGAGAAAATGAGTACCTTCCTGGCCTACGGAAAAATGAGTATGTTGTTATATCTGGACACTGCAGGGTGTATCACAGTTGGGCTCACAGTCCCTCCATCATTTGCAATGGATGCACGACCACAGTGTTGCTCTCTACTGAAGAAGGACAATTATCCTGAAACATGTGTCTAGAGATAAACAGCACTGGCGGCACCAACAAGGGTGAAAAACTTAAGCCTGACACCGAAGAAAGTGTTATCATGCACTGCATTTATTATGATGCATCGGGGCAAACTGAGTGCTGGAGTGTGAGACAGTGTGTGCCCACCCCCCTCCTTTTCGAAAAGGCTCCCTAGAGCTAACGAGCTGACAAGCTCTGGTTGATGCACCTGCGCCAAGCCAGCGGTACTGAGACCTGGGAAGACTTTGGGCAGCATCTCCAGCACCCCCAAATAAAATGTTGCTCTCGGATAACTGACAGAATATCGATGCTGAAAATGTCGACCTGATAAAATATCGCGGTCAAAATATCTAATACAAAAATATCGAATTCCTATCTTCAAACAGGTAAGTACAAAAATATCGAATCAAAAATATCGTTGTTAATAATATAGTTAGTCAAAATATCGAATTTTTTAAAATGTCTTAAAAGTAATTTAAAATTAATAAATATAATTAACTAAAACATACTTAAAAATACTCAAATAACCTTAAAATTAATAAATGATGTAAGTAAAAAAAAGAACTATAAATTTTTATTTTTGAATACATATATATATATTAACGTAACATTAAGAAAAAGTATTCAATATTTTTACCGTAGGATAGCAGGAGGGTAACATTTACTATTACCACTCCAGAGAGTGCAACAGTTGGGAAAGCGTTGCATAGCGTAGGGGTAACAATTACTATTCCCACTCCAGAGAGTGCAACAGTAGGGAAAGCGTTTGATAACGGGAGGGTAAAAATTACTATTCCCACTCCAGAAAGTGCAACAGTAGGGAAAGCGTTGGATAGCAGGAGGGTAAAAATTACTATTCCCACTCCAGAGAGTGCAACAGTAGGGAAAGCATTGGATAGCGTAGGGGTAACAATTACTATTCCCACTGCAGAGTGTGCAACAGTAGGGAAAACGTTGGATAGCGGAGGGTTAAAATTTACTATTACCACTCCAGAGAGTGCAACAGTAGGGAAAGCATTGCATAGCGTAGGGGTAACAATTACTATTCCCACTCCAGAGAGTGCAACAGTAGGGAAAGCGTTGGATAGCGGGAGGGTAAAAAATACTATTCCCCCTCCAGAGAGTGCAACAGTAGGGAAAGCGTTGGATAGCGTAGGGGTAACAATTGCTATTCCCACTGAAGAGAGTGCAACAGTAGGGAAAACGTTGGATAGCGTAGGGGTAACAATTACTATTCCCACTCCAGAGAGTGCAAGAGTAGGGAAAGCGTTGGATAGCGTAGGGGTAAAAATTACTATTCCCACTTCAGAAAGTGCAACAGTAGGGAAAGCGTTGGATAGCGGGAGGGTAAAAACTACTATTCCCACCCCAGAGAGTGCAACAGAAGGGAAAGCGTTGGATAGCGTAGGGGTAAACATTACTATTCCCATCCAGAGAGTGCAACAGTAGGGAAAGCATTGGATAGCGTAGGAGTAAACATTACTATTCCCACTCCAGTGAGTGCAACAGTAGGGAAAGAGTTGGATAGCATAGGGGTAAAAATTACTATACCCACTCCAGAGAGTGCAACAGTAGGGAAAGCATTGGTTAGCGTAGGAGTAAAAATTACTATTCCCACTCCAGTGAGTGCACCAGTAGGGAAAGCGCTGGATAGCGGGAGGGTAAAAATTACTATTCCCACTCCAGTGAGTGCAACAGTAGGGAAAGTAATGATTTAATATATTAATAAAAAAAAATTAAATATTAATACCAATAAAATATGAATTAAAATTAATTTTCAATTACATATTATTTTAACATTAATCAATTATAAATACTAATAAATATTAATGATTAAAAATTAATTACCTCTTCATAATTAATTAACAACTAATTAATTTTCAATAACAAAAAGTAATTAATAATAAAATATACCAATTAATAATTAATTAACAGTAAATTAATTATCAATACACAAAAATAATGTTAATATGTAAATAATTACAATTAAATTACTTCCCACCCTATTCCCCTATAAACACTCAACCCACTACGGAAAATAATTTAATAAAATTAACATAATTATCAATTAATCAATTAATAAAAATTAATTATAAATTAATAAAAAATAATTACCAATGAAAAATTAATTAACAATAAATTAGAAATCAATATCAAGAAATAAAAACAAATATTTACCTTATTACAATTACATTTCGTCCCACCTTATTCCCCTATAATCCCACAACCCGCTACAGAACTAAAACGCAAAATTAAATTAAAAATAATTAATAATTCCTAAAAATTAATATTTAATTTACTATAATTAAATTACTTTCCATCCTATTCCCCTATAAACCCACAACCCGCTACGGAATTAAATTACGCAAATATTAAATAACATAAAATTCATTACTTATAAAAAATTAAACATACATTACAAATATAATGTACACTTTGAATACATATACTAACATATTAAACACATAAAAAAATTCGATATTATTAAAAATTCTATATATTTTAATGCCTATGTTTTATACTTCGATATTTTGACAATCGATATTACTTACCTTCAATTCGATATATTTAACCACTATATTATGTCCATTCGATATTTTGTCTATTCCATATTTTTACTTCGATATTATGTCTATTCGATATTATTTTTTCGATATTATGTCTAGTTACCGTTGCTCTCTACTGAAGAAGGACAATTATCCAGAAACACGTGTCTAGAGATACACAACACTGGCTGCACCAACAAGGGTGAAAAACTTAAGCCTGACACTGAAGAAAGTGTTATCATGCACTGCATTCATTATGATGCATCGGGGCAAACTGAGTGCTGGTGTGTGAGACAGTGTGTGCCCACCCCCTCCTTTTTGAAAAGGCTCCCTTGAGCTAACGAGCTGACGAGCTCTGGTTGATGCACCTGCGCCCAGCGAGTGGTACTGAGACCTGAGAAAACTTTGGGCAGCATCTCCAGCACCCCCCAAAAAAGTGTTGCTCTCTACTGAAGAAGGACAATTATCCTGAAACACGTGTCTAGAGATACACAGCATTGGCTGCACCAACAAGGGTGATAAATGTAAGCCTGACACCGAAGAAAGTGTTATCATGCACTGCATTTATTATGATGCATCGGGGCAAACTGAGTGCTGGAGTGTGAGGCAGTGTGCGCCCACCCCCATCCTACAGGAAAATACCTGTCAGCATCGTGTGCTAGGACTAGTTTCCAGTTTAGCCAAACTTTGGCTATTCCTCTGCCCAGTCTCAACCTAGGGAAAAGCCTCAAAAGCATCATGGAGCAGAGAACCAGCCTCCAAAAGGCATCCATACCCTCCAGCACTCTTCAACTCCCAGAAAATTAAAACATATACCGGCTTCAAGGACCCCACAACAAGCCAGATGGCCAATCACACACTTGCTCTCTGCACTGTGGCAGTCAATCCCTGCTCACACAGTCTGTTAATCTGGGCTTCCGCAGTCAATCCATACTTGCTAAACTGAGTTACACGGGAAACAACCTTTACAACACTGTCATTACATCGCACTACCTTTGCATAGCAGTCATTGCATCGCAACATCCTTACATCGCATGTCATTACAACGCAGCCATTACATCGCATGTCACTGCAATGCATGTCATTACAATGCATGTCACTACAATGCAGGCATTACATCACAAGTTATTACCATGCATAGCATTACAATGCATAGTACCCTTACACTATCCAACACTTACCCTACTGTTGCACTCACAGGAGTTAGAATAGTAATTATTACCCCTATACTATCCTACACTTACCTTAAATGTGATGTTATGGTATGCATTGTAATGGTATGCGTTGTAAAGGTATAATGCGATGTAATGGAATACGTTGTAAATGTAGTTTCTGAAAATGCGATGTAATGGCATGTGATGTAAAATGATGCGTTGTAAAGGATGTTGCGATGTAAAAACTGTGTTGTAAATGTATACGTTGTAACGTCATACACTGCTATACCAGGCGGCCAACAGGAGTGTCAACTAGCACATTTACCCTTCTAATCATGACATTTGGTAATGTGACCTAGTCACATAACTCAACTGTTTATTTACCATACATGGAGGGTCCCAGGTCCCATAAAGCATGACCTAGCCTTCAACTAGGTTTGTGCTATACAAATAACACACACATATATACATGGTTACTACTTTATTCTATATATTATTTTATGTTGTGTTTGGTTACTTCAAACCCAGCACTACAAAATAGTCTCTAGGCTTCGGTTCCAGTAGATTATAATGAGACCAGAGGTGTAATAATGACATCGTGGGCTGACAATGAAATAGAAACTCTGCACCTTTACCCCAACAAACTGACTTGGCAGCCAGCTACTTTTCTGTCTCTCCTCCTCAAAGCTCATTCTGAACTAGGGAATACCACTTTAAATGACAAAGAGGAAGCGAGACCAAGACCAACATTTGGAGGGTAAGATTTCATAGATCAATTGCTGAAGCATTGTTGACTACCCAACAGAACATATCCTGTGTTTGGCAGCATTCAGGAAGTATGAACATGATGAATACACTACAAACCAGCATGGTGTCAACGCGACTAAATCAGGACCAAATTCTTTAAATGGTATTGGGATTCAGATATACTTTTCAAAATAGAGTAAAAAAGCATCCGAAAACATGAACATGCAATTTGTTTTGCTACATTTCGATTTCATTTATAAAAAGAAACATACATTTTTACATTTATCCCATTATTTTTTGTTCAGAAGAATTTTATTTTATTATTTATGCTACCATAGAACAAATCAGCAGGATATAAACCAAAATGGGAAGAAAGAGAGTGCTTTGAGAGTTAGCAGAATATGTTCTGATATACATCGTATGACAATGCATTGACAGGGTACATTAGTCCCACTTACAAAAGGGAATGGGGGGGGGAGGTGGTGAAGGACTTGAACATAAGTTCTGATCTCTTATCAGAGTCGTGCATTGTAATCAATTGTGAACATTTACTCCATTTTGAGAGCACATGATGGTATATAGGTTAATTGAGCCAATTCCATCAGTAGATGACTGCTTGAGAAATGCACCCATAGATCAGTGCTATAATGCAAATATCAAAGCCGCCACATTGCCCAAAAATGTAAAATTCTGGTAAAGAAACACTGTGTGATGTATGTAAGTCTGCCAACAGTACCAAAAGGGACAACATTAAATTACAAGGATGTTAAAAGAAGATGTTGGCAAATGATACAAGCAGTGGTAACACATGTAACAGACATAATAATACAATAGGTACAATTTATCTGCTTACAATTTACCGCCACAGCTCTTGTTTCTTGTCTGTATCTTGAAATGGGATGGCTCTGAAGTATACTAATGGTAATGGAAGTACAGTTTTACACACTTCTCATTGCTATCCTTTAGGCATGTCCTACAGCCAGAGGAAGTATGACAGAAGTTCAGAAGAAGGACTCTGGCACTTCTGCCATTGCACTTGACAGCTCGGTAAAACCGCGAGTTCTCGCTGAGAGACCATGACAATCTCTGTCAGAAGCGGCTCGTGTCAGGGAAAAGAGGCGGGGTGGGGGGAAGTGGGGGTGGATGGGGGACGACGGAGGAAAATAAAAGAACTTACCTGCAGCCGTCAAGCTTCGTGCTGTTCTGCTCCTCTCCACTGCAGGCAGGCACAGGCTCCCAGACTGCCCTGCAGCCAATCCTGAAGCTGCTCTCATGCATGACAGCAGCTTCAGGATTGGCCTGAGCGCTGTGAATTCACGCTCCCAGATAGACTGCTGTCTCCAACCCGGCAACGCAGCTAGTGTTGGCGAGAGCTTCAGTGCGCATGGCTAAACCGTCATGCTCACTGATAACAGTGCCCACCATTCCCCCTCCAGTACTGTCACCCCCTGGCCCCGCCCCAAAGACTCAGCACTCTGTCACGTAGAAGAAAAATAAAACGATAATAAAACGGTACATTATCATATATTTTTCACGTTTTTGAGGGTGCTAGCTGGGGGGTGAAGTTCTTCGGCCATAGCGGAGGAGCCGCCACTGGTTAAAGGCAATAGGACTACTTTGGCAGATTACATGAGTATTCATACAAGTGTGGCAAGTCGTATCACTGCACAAAACCTCAGTGCAGATTCGCATAGGCATAAATTTGAAGTAGCAGGTCTCTGCAGTACTTTTTTTTAGATGATTTTAAATGTTATGTGAATTGGCCAAACGCATTTGAAATGTAAATAAAATGTTGAATGGTCAGGGAATCTTCACATGCAGTTGCTTGAAATAGAAAGGCCCGTGCCCTCCTTGAACTTTGAACTATAGTAAGTTGGACGTTACAGTGCAGATTCACAAAGGAATGTAAGAGAGAACAGAGGAGTACCCTTGCAGTACTGCATACAGTACTCATCAATGCTTTTGTGAATCTACTCCTGCAACAGCAGCAGAGAACAACATCAGTCAACCACACTCTGGATTATAGCACAGCAGCATGAAACAATATTGGTAAGAAGGTTTTTGACAATACATGCAAACTCTAAAGGAAGAAGAAGAGCTATTTCTTGAAGAGGTATTGAAAATGCCATCTTTGGGGAGGAGCCTAGCGCGCATCCAAGATGGTCGCGTGAGCACAGGGCTCCCCGGACCCTTTCTGCTCCTCGGAATTTATCCTGAGAATATCCTGACGTGGCTTATGGAATTGGGGAGATAAAGACCAGCTGAGCAGATATCTCTTTTCAAAAATCAAATCGGACCTGGGAATCCTGAGTTGTCGTCGTCGGAACTTTTGGGACCCACCCGACGGAGGTGACCGGGGTGAAGGTGACCCGAGGGGCCGGGCTGCAATTGAACAACAGCGGCTTCAGCGCGGTGCCAGCTGCCGATCCACCACTTTCGGTTTCGGTTTTGGACTTCAGGAGACCAGCGGGCGGGTGTGCTCGGGGTGGCGAGGTGCTTCCTGGGCCTCTGCACGAGGTTTTCTTCCACCTGCCACTAGAGTGCCTATCGCCTCGGACCCCCTATACCGACATTTTGTGGGCTTCTTGCTGGTGCCCTTACACCTCTTGATTGGAGGTCCCCTTGAGTGACCGTGTTCACATGGGGGGCAAAGGGGGTCCCGAGGGGCGCAAGACCAAGGCTTCCCTCCGCGGGGGAGCGGTCCAGAGCAATAACATGGACCGCTACACCCAGGGCAGGGGGTCCCCTGGCACTGCTGGCCTCCCCTCGGATACTGCGGGGGGAGGCACGACCGTCTCCACGGAACTATCCCTGCAGGACATTATGGGCGCCATTGATGGCATTAGGGAAACCATCGCGACGCAATATGAGGCCCTGGCCCGTAAGATCGACACTGTCGCGATTGATGTCACCCTGATCCGGGCCGACCTCTCCAAAACTAACGAGAGGGTCCAGGCTCTCGATACACGGACCTCCACCCTCGGTGCGGAGGTGTCGGATCTGCGGGCCGCGCTTGGAGACATCAGGGTGGTCAACGATCATATGGCCCGGCGGCTTGAGGACTTCGAGGGACGGGCCCGACGCAACAACATCCGCGTCATAGGTGTACCGGAGTCCTCCGACGGCCGCCCGGTTGACCTCGTGGTCGAGGAACTTATCCTGAAACAGTTGTCCCCGGCTGGCCTAAGTAAGTTCTTTGCCGTGGAGCGGGCCCATCGAGTTCCGGGCGGTCGGCCACGGCCGGGGGCCCCCCCCGAGGCCTATCGTGGCCAAACTGTTCCACTACAGGGACCGCGATGCTATTCTGCAGGCCTCACGGACCCACGGCCCGGTTCGTCATGAGAACTCGACCATCAATTTTTATCCGGACTTCACGCAACTGGTCCAGAAACAGCGGATGGGATTCCAAGGGGTGAAGCGTCGTCTCCGCGAGCTGGGCCTAAAGTATTCGATGCTCTACCCTGCAAAACTCCGAGTGGAACATGGGGATCGGACAGCCTTTTTTGACTCTCCTGTGGCCGCAAGTGACTGGCTGGACTCTCTGCCGGACGGAGGTGGCCGTCCCGGACCCTCTGCGGGCACCGCTGGTGACGGGTCCCCTTTAGAATGACTTTTGGTCCTTGATTTTGCCGTTTTGCACTGTACAGTTGGGTCTTATTTCTTTTGTATATTGTGTTTCACCAGGACCAGTGAGGGGGGCGGGTGGGGACGGGTCCCTTACCTCCTCTGGGGTCTTTTCGTAGAATGGGGTTAGTGGGGCGACAGGCACACTGCAAGTTGGGGGGGTTTTTTGGCCCGCAGGGGTGCAGGGTGGGGGGAGTTGGACTTGGGGTGGGGTTGGGGGGGAGGAGGGGTTGTTTTGCTGTGTGTTTTTTGTTTACAGGGCGAGGTACTGATTTTTGTCCACATCTGGGAACTGTGCTGCAGGCTGGGGGACCCTTGATCTATTGGGGGGGATGGGGGGGACGGGTTGAGGCTTATGTCATGGAACGTCAATGGGTTGGGGGACCGTATCAAGCGGGGTGTAGTACTGCAATATTTGCGTCGTTTGACTCCTGATGTGGTGTTTCTCCAGGAGACGCATCTGGTTGGCAATGTTTGTCATGCAATGAACAGGGGGGGATACCGCCTCGTGGCCCATTCTGGTTTCACAACTGGTTCCAGGGGGGTGGGCATTCTCCTGCGAACCTCACTTCCGGTGGAGATCACTAAGATAGTCTCGGATGACAGAGGGCGCTATGTGTGTTTGATTGGGAGGTGGGAGGGGCAGCCCCTTACCCTGGTTTCAGTTTACGTCCCCCCGGGCCTCCAGAACTCCACCTTCACTGACTTGGGTCGAATGCTGCTTGACCTTCCGGACAGCCTCCTGCTCATGGGCGGGGACTTTAATTCTGTGGTTTCGGGTGAACTGGATCGTCACCCACCAAGGACCCTCCCCGCTGCCCAGGCATGGCTGGGTGGGATGCTGGAGACCTTCGGCCTGGTGGATAGTTGGAGATTAATGCATCCGACCCAATGTCAGTTCACCTTTCACTCGGGGGCGCATGGGAGTCTCTCTAGGTTAGACTACTTCCTTATGCCCACGGCGCAGACTGGTCGGATTCGAGAGGTCAGGCACCTGGCGCGGGGTATCTCCGACCATTCTCCGCTGTGGCTTCTTTTTGACACCGGGTCGCGGTCTGCAGGGCGGATCGCTCCCATTAACCCATGGTACCTGCGAGACCCTACGACTCGTGACAGCCTGGTTAAGGCTATGGACCAATACTTCCTTGATAACGAGGGGTCGGTGTCGTCTGCAATGTCCCTGTGGGAAGCCTTTAAAACCGTGATCCGCGGACACGCCCTCTCCCAGATAGTGGTGGCTAAGAGGGTCAAGAGTGAGGCAGTGGTGAGGCTGGAGACTGACATCTCGGGGCTGGAGTCGGCCTTGGAGGCGAATGTCACTCCGGACAGGCTCCATGCCCTCAGCTTGAAACAGTTTGAATATAGGTCCCTGGTCACTGACGCGGCCAAAACTATGTATAGGGAGCAGCAGGGTCGACTGTACGACGCCGGGGACAAGGCGGGAAGGTTGATCGCGTGGCTTGACAAGAAGGAGAGAGTGAATCGTGTGGTCCCGGAGTTGCGTGCGGCGGATGGTGTGTGTGTGACTGAGCCGGATGAGATTGTGGAATGTTTCGCCGACCACCTCCGGGCTGTGTACTCCCCAGTGACTGACAGGGATGAGGACGACTCTCGCCTTCTACTGAGGGATATTGCCTTGCCCGGCCTGTCCGTTGAGGACCGTGAGCGGCTGGACGCCCCCTTGTCTGCGGATGAAATAGCGACCGCGATCCGCTCCCTTCGCTCGGGCAAGGCTATGGGTCCCAACGGTCTGCCCATTGAGCTATATAAATTGCGCCCTGATAAGCTTGCGCCCTTCCTCAGTCGCATGTTCCGTGAGTCTCTTACGGCGGGTTCCCTTCCGGCCGACCAGCGTTTGGCCACGATAGTCGTGATCCCCAAGGAGGGCAAGCCGCGAGACCGCTGTACTTCTTACCGGCCTATTTCACTGCTAAATGCAGAGCCTAAGATCCTGGCGAAAGTCCTTGCCAATCGTTTGTTGAGCGTCGTGTGCGATCTTATTCATCCGGACCAATGCGGCTTCATCCCGCATCGCAACACTGCTCTTAACTTGCGGCGTCTTCACGGCGCCCTTGCCAGGGCGGAGCTCCTCTCCGAACCGGCCGTGCTGGTTTCTTTGGATGCCACGATGGCTTTTGACACCATCGAGTGGCCATTCCTCTGGGCTGTCTTGGCTAAATTTGGCTTTGGGGAAGGATTTATTGGCTGGGTGAAGCTTCTTTACACGGGACCCATGGCTCAGGTGGTGGTGAATGGGCGGGTCTCTCGGCCCTTTGCCCTCGGCAGGGGCACGAGGCAGGGATGCCCGTTGTCCCCTTTGCTCTTTGCTCTCGCCCTGGAGCCACTCGCTGCTTGGCTCCGCTGGGAGCCCTCGCTTAGAGGGATCCGGTGGGCCCCGGGCTTCGAAGATCGGGTCTCGCTGTATGCGGACGATATTCTCCTGTATCTCACCTCACCGCGGCAGTCGCTCAACGTCCTCTTTGACGTTCTGACTTCCTTTGGGAACAATTCGGGTCTCACGATCAATTGGTCTAAATCCAGCGTCTATCCGATCTCCGGTGGTCCTCCTCTCCTGCCGCCTCGGCTTCCGATCCAAGTATCTCTGAGCGGCTTTAAGTACCTGGGGATATACATTTCGCTGGACCCGGTGGCTCGCTATGAGCAGAATCTCCTGCGTCCACTTCGGCGATTGCGAGAGGACACGGCCCGGTGGTGTAGGCTGCCCCTGTCCCCGCTGGGTCGGTCCGCGCTGTTCAAAATGATGTCCCTTCCCAGGTTCCTCTATGCACTCCAGAACTCCTTCGACGTCATCCCAGCGGCCTACTTTCGGGAGGTGGAGAGCCTGCAGAGGAGACTGGTGTGGGACGGGCGGGCGCGTATTGCTCTTGCTAAGCTTACTCTCCCCTGGTACGACGGGGGCATCGCGCTTCCCGACATTCGCAGGTATTATTGGGCCTCGCAGCTTTCGGCCATTAACCATGCCACGTATGCACCTGGCTTGAATCCGGCGTATGAGATGGACAAGTTCCTGCTTCCCGGCGGGAACTATAACAGGGCACTTTACTCCCGCTCGGCTGGCCGGACCCTTACGGGTCCTACTAAGATTGCGGTGCGGACCTGGAGGGCTGCCACTGCGGCCACGGGCTGGAGTGAGCGACTAACATGTGCTACTCCTTTGTTTGCCTCCGATCGCCTGGGCAGCCTCTGGACTACGAAGGGGTTTGACCAGTGGGACACGATTGGTATCAGCAAAGTGGGAGACCTGTGGCATAAGGGCGCGGTTAAGACTTTCGCGGTGCTTCAGGCCGAATACGAGCTTACGGACAGGGAGTTCTTCCGCTATGCCCAGGTTCGACACGCCCTGCTCTCGGTCTTTGGGGAGGGGACCAAGATCCCGGTTTCCTCGCCCCTCGAGGACCGCATACTTGACGGACATGTCCCTGACAGTACTATTTCTTTAATTTATAAAAAACTGATCAATCATCGGGCTGACCTCTTTGTGCGCCTTCGGGAGGCTTGGACGGGGGATGGGGTGGAATTGGACGACGAGGACTGGCAGTCTGCACTGTCGTCCCCCAAGGAGGTCGCCATTCCAGCCCGTCTCCGGTTGGTACAGCTTAAGATTCTTCACCGGGTGTATGTGACGGGTCCTCGCTTGGTCTCGATGGGATTTTCCGACGACGGGCTCTGTAAGCGGGGTTGTGGGCTCAGCGCCACCTTTCTCCATATCCTGTGGGAGTGCCGCGAGGTGGCGGACTACTGGCGCCGGGTCCATACGGTTATGGGACAGGTCACTGGGGTTGTGCTGCTGCCGGAGGTGCGTCGCTGTATCCTGAATGTGTGGGAGCCCAATGATTACAGCGCGGCTCAGACTCGGTGGGCGGCCCTGGGGAACATGATTGCCAAGAGAGATATAGCGCAGCTTTGGGGCGCCCAGCGGCCGCCCACCGTGTCAGTATGGAAGGAGAATATGGACTGGTGTATGTTCAGGGAGAAGACTGTGTATGTGGCCCGTGGTAAGCCGGGGGCATGGGGCAGAATCTGGGGGCAATGGAATGCGTATCGCGGGGGTATCTGTACGCCCCCCCTGGTGGACACCGATATCGCCATGTCCCCCTGACCCTTGACGGTTCCTGGCACCTTTTGGAATAACTACATATGGACGTTCATTTCCCTTGGCCCCCCCCCCCGTCCCCAGCCTCCCGGTACTCCTTCCTTTTGCAGGCTGCTTAATGGTCTGAACTGGAGTTACCCGGAGGAAGCCTGACCTGCGCTGTTTGTCTTTATGCCTCGCCTTTTGTTTTTCTTTTAGTTTTTGTGTCTGTTGGACTTAAGTCTCCTGTTCCTTTAGAACTATCCGGAGCCACTACGGGGCCGAGCCCCGCGAACCGACTGCAGCCTTGATAAATGTATATTTCATTCTGTACTTAGCGGCCGGCCCTGGTGGTTGTAGGCCCGTGCTTGTAATCGAATTATTGTTCAATAAAAAATTTAAAAAAAAAAAAAAAAAAAAAAAAAGAAAATGCCATCTTTTGAGAGGGCCCTTCAGCCACACATGATGAAACACCTTTGTTCAGACATTATCCCACAGCATATGTTGCCAAGAATGCATAGACGTACAATATTATTGCCAGTAGCATGTCAATTACCTATGTTTACCAACATGATTTCATGGGTAGCCACACATCTCAGATACACATGCATCCAGCACCAACTGGACATTGTGAGCAACACAACTGTATGTGTTTCTATAATAATGCATAGATTATTGACCTCTCAAATGTTTTCAGGTGTTATCTCACTACGTTTTGGCCTTGTCAATGCTTGTTTTGTCATGGTTTTTACAAACCTTCATTGTTGGTGAAGCTGCCATGCCCTTGTTAACCTCTTCAGTGCCCCATGGAGCACGGTCGCGCTGTGCCCATGACGAGACTATCTCGTCATGAACCCCACCCACTAATAAAACGCCCGGCACAGGAGGGGGAAAGGGCATGGCACAGAAGGGGTTAATCTAAAACAAAACATTGGTTAAAGCAAAAATATTTACAGTCTTGAAAGCACATATTGCCAAAATGGCCCCTGGCGCTGAAGGGAACTACTTTGTGTGTGGAATAGCTTCTTGCAAAAGGGCAGAAAGCCATCACTCACAGTGAAGTCAGCTAGTGGCTGACACTATATTGTGTAGTGGGTGGAAGAAAAATGTAACTAACACAATCACAGACCAATGGATCATGAGACTGTCTGAAAACCCTCCTAGATAGGTACATTAGATATAATTTTAGAAAAATAAAAAAGTCTTTGCTAACGCTGGACCAAAAAAGATGGGTATACCAGAGCTACTTTTGAGGTTTTTCATAGAATTACAAAAATAACAGTTGATGGACAGAATGCAGAACAATGTCATACATTCACCCCAGTGCAGAGATCTGGGCCTAAATCCATCGTTTTTTTGCTCACCATGCCATTCCAGTTTGAACCCAGCCATATGCAAATCAGTCTTGACCCTGTGCCTCATGGGAACAGTCCAGCCCGAACTGCCAAGCCAGGTCCTCCCTGGACTGGAAACAAGCATCCTAGGACCGGTTTCGGGGTTTCACCCCTCTTCAGCCAGGATAGCTTGATAACAGTGGCATGGAGAGCAAGGGACCCACGTCTGGGCATACCCTTCCCACTCGGGGTGACAAATGCAAAAATAACAGTTGATGGACAGAATGCAGAACAATGTCATACATTCACTCCAGTGCAGAGATCTGGGCCTAAATCCATCGTTTTTTTGCTCACCATGCCATTCCAGTTTGAACCCAGCCATATGCAAATCAGTCTTGACCCTGTGCTTCATGGGAACAGTCCAGCCCGAACTGCCAAGCCAGGTCCTCCCTGGACTGGAAACAAGCATCCTAGGACCGGTTTCGGGGTTTCACCCCTCTTCAGCCAGGATAGCTTGATTCCAGTGGCATGAAGAGCAAGGGACCCACGTCTGGGCATACCCTTCCCACTTGGGGTGACAAATGCAAAAATAACAGTTGATGGACAGAATGCAGAACAATGTCATACATTCACCCCAGTGCAGAGATCTGGGCCTAAATCCATCGTTTTTTTGCTCACCATGCCATTCCAGTTTGAACCCAGCCATATGCAAATCAGTCTTGACCCTGTGCCTCATGGGAACAGTCCAGCCCGAACTGCCAAGCCAGGTCCTCCCTGGACTGGAAACAAGCATCCTAGGACCGGTTTCGGGGTTTCACCCCTCTTCAGCCAGGATAGCTTGATAACAGTGGCATGGAGAGCAAGGGACCCACGTCTGGGCATACCCTTCCCACTCGGGGTGACAAATGCAAAAATAACAGTTGATGGACAGAATGCAGAACAATGTCATACATTCACTCCAGTGCAGAGATCTGGGCCTAAATCCATCGTTTTTTTGCTCATCATGCCATTCCAGTTTGAACCCAGCCATATGCAAATCAGTCTTGACCCTGTGCCTCATGGGAACAGTCCAGCCCGAACTGCCAAGCCAGGTCCTCCCTGGACTGGAAACAAGCATCCTAGGACCGGTTTCGGGGTTTCACCCCTCTTCAGCCAGGATAGCTTGATTCCAGTGGCATGAAGAGCAAGGGACCCACGTCTGGGCATAGCCTTCCCACTTGGGGTGACAAATGCAAAAATAACAGTTGATGGACAGAATACAGAACAATGTCATACATTCACCCCAGTGCAGAGATCTGGGCCTAAATCCATCGTTTTTTTGCTCACCATGCCATTCCAGTTTGAACCCAGCCATATGCAAATCAGTCTTGACCCTGTGCCTCATGGGAACAGTCCAGCCCGAACTGCCAAGCCAGGTCCTCCCTGGACTGGAAACAAGCATCCTAGGACCGGTTTCGGGGGTTCACCCCTCTTCAGCCAGGATAGCTTGATTCCAGTGGCATGGAGAGCAAGGGACCCACGTCTGGGCATACCCTTCCCACTCGGGGTGACAAATGCAAAAATAACAGTTGATGGACAGAATTACAGCAGGATACCTGGGTCTGGATTCAAGTGAACAAAAGGACAATGTGCTCTGAGCAAGATACGATTAAGGAGAGCTTAAACCAGGGTTGTGTGACGGGCTTGCTTTCTATGTGTGGCTGATTTAAACATCTGCCTACAGAACTCACAATCGTGTGACATCTCTTTGTAGAAAGAGTTATCCTTACTGATGTTTGCAAATGATACAATCATACTAGACAGCTGTGGGACTCTGGAGGAAACTAGCATCATTTGAAAAATATAGAGCAGCAAATAAACTGATCATAAATGCCATCAGACTAACACAATGGTGTTCACAAAGAATTACTGAATGAAGAATGAAAAATAGAAAGTGGTACATAAATGATCAACATCTGAATACTGTGAAATAATTTTGTTATTTGGGAATAGCATTTA
This sequence comes from Triturus cristatus, assembly GCF_964204655.1. Classification (NCBI taxonomy): domain Eukaryota; kingdom Metazoa; phylum Chordata; class Amphibia; order Caudata; family Salamandridae; genus Triturus; species Triturus cristatus. The sequence goes on from NC_140593.1 coordinate 432,568,868, forward strand.
GTCCATCCATAAGTTGCAAGGATCATGAATGCTATCAAGTTGCTAGCACAATATTATAGCTAAGAACCTTCTTTCTCGTCAGTATAGCAAGGAAATTGAAAGAGTCACCATCCCCTCTTAGTAACTTGGCTCACTATGTGCATAATTGCAAATCTCAATGTGCAAATGAAGACAGTCAGGTTTGTGTTGAACATGCCATAAAAAAACATTGCCCAACCTTTCTTATTCAAGCATTTACTGGTTCTGAAAACAACATGTGCAAAAAGTGCTAGAAGTGCAAAGTGTCAAAAAGTTAAAAACTTTTTTTCATTTTTTCTAACATCCATTAGGCCATTATCTTATTTCAATTCTTTATTATTACTTCTTTTCTCTCTCTTTTTTATTTATTCGCTTTGTATTGTTTTTACCCCTTTATTTCATATCGTTAATGAATCCTTATGTTTACTTCTCTTAATCATATTCTGTGATTTGTTTTTCCTCTCTTCATAGACCTTGTACTAGACCCATACAATTCGTACTGTCTGAGTGCTGTGAAGCTGGATGGATTAGTGCTCGATATATTGCTGTAGAGAAGGCCATTGTTACATACTCAGGTTATAAGATATAATCTAAAATTAAATAATTATGGTTCCAAACAGTATCCAGATGATAGAAACAACTCAACCAGAAAGGATGACTCTTTTCACAGCTTATCATCCTGATGTCTTTCTATATAGTCTCTTTCCATGCGAAATAATAAATAGGATAACATTGTTAAAATCCCATTATTTGATATAATAAATATTAAAAATATAAATAATTAATAAATATCTATGAATCTTACTATTATGATTCACCTATCATGCATGTTTTACAGTCAGTTTTCAGGATAAGCTTGTGTGTAGGTCTTCTGTAATGTTAAGACCACCCGGGCTCTTGGAATCTAATTGGATAATATACCTCGTTTTTAACTTGTGAAGTTTAGATTCCCTGTCACCACCCCTCCTATATATATATATATATATCCTATGGACGGTCGCCCATAGGTAGTTATAGTTTGAGTGTAGTTTCCATAAAAGAGCGTTTATTCATTTGCCAATAACTTTGGCGTTGTTTGACGAACCTTCACGAAGTTTTCAAAACCAGTTCAACACTCAATTCAACTGCTGTTTTGAAAGTTTCAGGGTGATCCGGCAAATGAGGGCAGAGAAAAGGGGGGGCCCCGAAATTCGTCTTCCCCATGTTAATTTCCACAGGAAATTCTAGACACGGCCCGAACTGCTGAGCAAAACTACATCAAATTTGGCAAAAAAGGTAGCTGTTGGTGCAGACAGCGACTTTTTTTTGTAAATTGGTGAAATTCGTTCAGTAGTTGCGGAGTTATTTTTAGAAATTTCCGGTTGTAGATATAGCGGTGTGGATGATCTGCGACCCCTCCTGATTTCCTGCTGAGATCTGATTGGCTGGCAACACTTCAAACCAGGCAGCCGGCTAGAGCCGAGTTCCAGAAAAACATTTTTTTAAAATTCTCCACTCTGAAAACGCACCTCCTGGTGCACTGCTGGTTGGGGGATGAAGTCTCCTTGGGTGTTGAGGATCCTTCGGGGCCAAGAATCCTCTTGTTACCTCCAGTAAGTCCCACAGAGTGGAATTGCTGAGAGGTCTTTGGAGTCCACGCCCCTTTGTTCACCACTCTCCAAACATGCCTACTTGCACACTACTGGTTTGAGATGAAGTCCCCTTGGATGCTGAGGGTCTTTGGGGCAAAGAACCCCTCCTGTTACCTCCAGTAAGTCCCACACAGCGTGATTGCTGAGAGCTGGCCAGGGGGCCCGCTCTCTTTCTCTTGCACTGTTCAAATGTGCCTCCTGGCACACTACTGGTTGGGGGATGAAGTCCTCTTGGATGCTGAGGGTTGTGGGGGGTCACAAGGCCCTCTTCTTACCTCCAGTAAGTCCCACACAGCAGATTTCTTGAGAGCTAATAAGAGGCCCACCCCCTTTGTCCACCACTCTGCAACATGACTTTTAGTTGCAAACTGTAGAAAGTCACTTAAAAAAACCAAAGGTTACAGGTACATTATAGTTGGGAAATAGAATTTGAAAAACCTTAGAAACTCACATAAAAAACAAATGTTACTGGGACTTTATAGTTAGTAAACAGAATTTGAAAAATGTGTCAAATTCACTGAAAAAACAATGGTTAAAGGGACGTTTTAGTTAGGCTCAGATTTTATACGTACAAAATCAGTGAAATTCAGCAGTTATAGTTACGTGAGCTTACTATAACGTACGCCCCTGCAATGCACAGCTTATCACCTCACATATTACATCACTCATGACATGGTCAGTTACATTACTCATGACATCACTCTTAACATCTCAGATGACATCACTGATGACATCATCCACAGAACCACTCACATCCCCATACAACCTCTCATATGCCCACTCACACACCCACACAACCGCTCACATACCCATTCACAGACTCATACCTATACTCACACAGCCACTCACTCCTCACTCTTCCATAGAGTCACTGACACACTCACTCACTGGTACAGCCACTCACAAAGCCATTCACTTACCCATACAGCCACTCATACACCCAGTCACTCACCTGTATAGCCAGACACATAGCCAAACTCCACCCATACAGCTACTCACTTATTTATCTACACAGTCACTCACTCCCACACCCAGTCACCCACCCATATAGCCTCTCAACACAGCCACTTACATACCCATTCACTTATCCATACAAGCACTCTCATATCTGCTTACTCACCCATCTAGTCATTCACACAGAGGCTCACTCTTCAATACAACCATTCACACACCAACACACTTTACCAAACACTCACTGAAACTCACTCACCCATACAGCCACTCACTCAGCAACATATTCATTCACATGCCCACTCACTCAACCAGACAGCTACTCACATACCTACTCATACACCCATACAGCTACTCACACACCCATATAACCACCCATAAAATCACTTTACCCCTCCAAAGTCCAACACTTTCCCTACTGTTGCACAGACTAGGATTAGTAGATTTAATTACTCTGAAGTCCAATGCTTTCCCTCTCTGTTGCACAGGCTGGAATATATTTATCCCCTCCAAAGTCCTACATTTTCTCTGTTGTTGCTTAAACTGGTGTAGGAATAATATGTCTATTATTCCCAGAATCCAATACATATACTAATAGTGACTAAATATATTTAGTAATTTTGTTATAATTAAAATTTTATAGTATTTGTTTATATTCCCATTTCTTTTTCAATTTTTATATGTTTTGTAAATGGCTTTTTTTGGTTTTCAAATGTTTTAATTTTATTTGTTTGGTAATTTATTTATGATTTGGAATTGATTTGTTATTGTTTTGTGTTGCATGTAAATATCTATCTGTGGTGCCGCGGCCAGGGCGACTGACTCCGGAATCTGGGGATCACGGTTCGATCCCCAGGGCCGGCGGCAGATTAGCCCAGCACCATGTGACTCTGGGCAATAGCTTGCTTAATCTTCCCAACGGCCCCCAGCGCCTAGAGACCCTTACGGGTGATTGTTCCCGCTTTACAAATGTGGATATATATATATATATAATATATATATATATACTCTTGACAGATGCTGCACTCAGCCGTTCCGCTTTCGGCGGTGCCCGGTGCCTGCGACGGCGGCACAGTGGGCGTCAAAATTTCAAAGTATGATCATTTCCGGGGAATCCAGAAAGAAACCAGCGGCGACACCAGAGGACCACACAATAGACTTTTATTGTGCACACAAACAACGCGTTTCGGTGAAACACGTTGTTTGTGTGCACAATGGACTGCACAATAAAAGTATATTGTGCCGTCCTCTGGTGTGCCGCTGTTTTTTTACTGGATTCCTCAGAAATTATCATACTTAGAGATATATATATATGCCAACAAACGGTTCGCTGATTTCCCTGCCGCTTTCACGGTGGCGGGCTCGAGCGAGGTAGCGATCCTCCTTCAATTAGCACACATCAAGCTTTTCCGTAGACCCGTGACCAAGGTGCGGCTGCACCGAAACGCGTCGGCGTTTGTTTGTCATTTTGTGAATAAAAAACTCACACATATGGAGTTGGACTCGAGAGTGCTTTCTTGACTACGGAAAAGCTTGATGTGTGCTAATATATATATATATATATATATATATATATATATATATATATATATATATATATATATATATATATATATATATATATATCATAGCTCACTGGGGATGTCCAACAGGCAAGCCGCACTCGGACGCAGGACAGCTTTCCCCAAAACAGCTTTATTTGCGGTACGAACAGCCACTCTTTCCAGCAGTTTCAAAGCATCAGACCGCTGCCCTGACGCGTTTCGAGTTCTCCTCTTTTTCAAAGAGTGGAGCAGTCAGAAAGTGCATGTGTGGGCGTCACCTTCCTTATATGCGACATCGTACGCCATGAATTGGACTTCTCTGTATGAGGCTAGTACGTTGCTTTCTGGGAGGTGAAGTCCTTTATTTTCCATTCAATTGGATGCACTTTCAATAAAATGCGAATTCAAAGCTCTCAATGAGCCCCGGGAAGCCTGGCTGCTCTTATCCTTGTCATGTGCCTCACATTCAGAGCCCTGTGAATCACGAGCTCCGTGACCCCCATAGTTCAGAGTGGTGCAGGCTTAGCGGCAGGACGGCCGCTTGTTACATCATAGCTCACTGGGGATGTCCAACAGGCAAGCCGCACTCGGACACAGGACAGCTTTCCCCAAAACAGCTTTATTTGCGGTACGAACAGCCACTCTTTCCAGCCAATCATGGCGCACGATAACGCTTAACAGCCAGGTGAAGCTGATTCTGAGCTTTTTCACTGCATGACCCCTGGAAGAAGAGAGCAACTCGAAACGCGTTGGGCTGTGGTGAAGTGCTATATATTTACTGGGAAATGTACTGCCTGACCTGAAATAAAAGCGAACTGTCTACGAGTGCGGCTTGAATGTTGGACAAACCTCACCGAGCGTGATAGATATATATATATATATATATATATATATATATATATATATATATATATATATATATATTCACTTAAAAAACCATAGGTTTCACACACGTTATAGTTAGGTGGATATTTCACTCGTAAAGAACCAATGAAATTCCCCCGTTATAGTTAGTTCAGATAACTATAACTCGCGCGACCGCCACTCTATCACAAGGATGATGTCATCAGTGATGTCATGAGTGATGCCACTGACCATGTCATGAGTGATGTAATATGTGACGTCATGAGCAGTGGATTGCGGGCGCGCGATTTATAGTTATCTGAACTAACTATAACGGGGGAATTTCATTGGTTTTTTACGAGTGAAATATCCACCTAACTATAACATGTGTGAAACCTATGGTTTTTTAAGTGAATTTGCAAGGTTTTTTAAAAGCGAATTCCTAACTATAACGTGTGTGAAACCTATGGTTTTTTCAGTGAATTTGTATGGTTTTTTAAATGCTAAGTCATGTATGTATTATTATTTTTTTTATATATTTATTTTTCAATAAACTACGTATTAAAAATGTTTTTTTTTAATGGGTTTTCACCGTGCGCGCACGGTGCGCGCAGCCCCGCGATTTAAAAAAAAAATTAAAATGTTTTTTTCTGCCTTCGGGGTCCTTCAGGGACCCCCTGACCAAGGCTAGGGGGTCAGGAACTCTCTACCCTGCCTCCTTTTCACGTTCGCCACCTTCCTTTTCCACTCTTGCACTGAAAACAAACAAAATGGTGGCCGACATGTCCTGATTTCGACCGATTCGAACGTTGACTGACATGTAACAACCAATCAGAATTACGCTTGCGCACGTTAGGGTGCGCGCACCGTGCGCGTACGGTGCGCACACTATGCACGGCTATAGATATGTATGTGCTTTTTACTGCAATTTTCTCTGGAACTACTGAACAGATTGACTCCATATATGCAAAAGGCACTTCCCTGACCTGAGGACTACCTCTCTGCCAAATTTCAAGTAATTCTGTTCAGCCGTTCGGGCTGTACCTTCGACTAAAGGTCCTATGGGAAAATGCATGGGGAAAACGCGTTTTGGGACCCCCCTTTTTTCTCGGCCCCCGCTTGACGAATCCCCCCGAGACTTTCAGGGTAGGAGCTGAGCGAAGCGCCCCATTAGTTTTGAAAATTTCGCGAAGATTCGTCAACCGGCGCCAAAGTTATTCAAAATAGAATTTTGAGATTTCCTATGGAAACACGGTCCTAACTATAACTATCTACTGGCGACCGCCAGTAGATAATATATATATATACACTCGTAAAAAACCAATGAAATTCCCCCGTTATAGTTAGTTCAGATAACTATAACTAGCGCGACCGCCACTCTATCACAAGGATGATGTCATCAGTGATGTCATGAGTGATGCCACTGACCATGTCATGAGTGATGTAATATGTGACGTCATGAGCAGTGGATTGCGGGCGCGCGAGTTATAGTTATCTGAACTAACTATAACGGGGGAGTTTCATTGGTTTTTTACGAGTGAAATATCCACCTAACTATAACATGTGTGAAACCTATGGTTTTTTAAGTGAATTTGCAAGGTTTTTTAAATGCTAATTCCTAACTATAACGTGTGTGAAACCTATGGTTTTTTCAGTGAATATATATATATTCACTTAAAAAACCATAGGTTTCACACATGTTATAGTTAGTAGGACATTTCACTCGTGAAAAACCAATGAAATTCCCCCATTATAGTTAGTGCAGGCAACTATAACTCACGCGACTGCAATCCTCTGCTGATGACGTCAGATATTACATCACTGTATTTAGACACTTATTTACCCATGTCTTCTTCCATTAATTTTTAGCTATACATATATTACAAATATTTTTTTTTCAGAAAAACACATATGTCATCAGTGATGTAATATCTGACGTCATCAGCAGAGGATCGCGCGTGAGTTATAGTTGCCTGCACTAACTATAACGGGGGAATTTCATTGGTTTTTCACGAGTGAAATGTCCTACTAACTATAACATGTGTGAAACCTATGTTTTTTTAAGTGAACTTGCAAGGTTTTTTAAATGCTAATTCCTAACTATAACGTGTGTGAAACCTATGGTTTTTTCAGTGAATTTGTACGTTTTTTTAAATGCTAAGTTATGTTTTTTTTTTTTTGCCGTGCGCGCACGGTACGCGTAGTCGCGGAATCGTTACGTGAAGTTCGCGGAATTTTTCCGTTTACGTGGTGCGCGTACGCTACGCGCATTCAGCGATTTTTCCCTTGGGGGCCCTTCTGGGACCCCCTGACAAAGGCTAGGGGGTCAGGAACTGTCCACCCTGCCCCCTTTTCACGTTCTCCACCTTTGTTTTTCACCCCCTCAGACTGCGAGAGACAAAATGGCGGCCGACACTTCCTGGTTTCGACCCATTCGAATGTTTACTAAGATCTGACAACCAATCAGAATCGCGCTCGCGCACGGCGGCGTGCGCGTACGGTAAGCTTACGGTACGCGCTCGGAGCGCGCCTATAGATATATATATTGATTTAAATGCTATTTTCTCAGGAAATACTGAACAGATTTACACGAGACCTTCAAAAGGCACATCCCTGACCTGAGGGCTACCTCTCTGCCAAATTTCAAGTAATTCTGTTCAGCCGTTTGGGCTGTAGCTCGGACTAAATATCCTATGGAAAAATGCATGGGGAAAACGGGTTTTGGGACCACCCCTTTTTCTCAGCCCCCGCTTGACGAATCCCCCCGAGACTTTCAGGGAAGGAGCGGAGTGGAGCGCCCCACCTATTTTGAGAATTTCGCGAGGATTCGTCAATCAGCGCCAAAGTTATTCCAAATAGAATGTTGCGGATTTCTTATGGAAACACGGTCCTAACTATAACTATCTACTGGCGACCGCAAGTAGATAATATATATATATATGCGCTTCGACGCTTTGTCAGGGGTAGTAAGCGCTATATAAATGCAATAACAATACAATACAATATATATATTATGAGCGTTTTTATAGTAGTAAATTAAAAGAATTATGTAATGTAAAATATATATTTTTAATAATTGTTAGTATATATATATATATATATAAACATAAACACATATATGTATGTGTGTTTGAATAAGTATATATTTATTTATGGTATGAAATATTAGTGAGATTTATTTAATTACCATTATATTAATTGTATATATTAAAATTGTTAAGATTTACTACTTTAAATGATATATGTATATATTAAGAAACAATATTTTGTATTGTTTGTATGATACTAGTGTAAAAGATATTTTTGTTTCTGATATTTTTGTACTTACCATTATAAGGCTAGGGACATGATATTTTTGTAAACGATAATTTTGACGCAATATTTGTGTTATATGATATTTTTTATTTCAATATTGTGTCAGTGATCCGCAAGACTCATATCTCTTATTACATGACAAGCGTAAGAGGTCTGATGTGCATTTGTTGGGTGTGTCAGCAGGTAACAAGGTGCAAACAGGTATTTTCAATGTCAATAGATCTGACTATTTAAGTGAAAGTCCTTCTTTGTTTGGCAAGTTTGTGGGTTTGGTTATGTAGATTGGTGTTTTGTCTATATGTGCATATCGGTTTTGAGAGGGTGTATTGTTGTATATATGGGTGCTTAGCTCTAATGTAATGTGTGCACTGATATTACTAGTAAATCCTAGCATATGCATAACATCAACACTGCTGTCTGAGGTCTTGGCTTCCAAAATTGGTGTAATCTGTAAACATACACCCACACATTCATCTGTTATGCCCTCACCCACTGATCTACAAATGCAGTCAGTTCTTTAACAATTCACTCATCCATCCATCCATTAATGCACTTACTCATTAACTATCCATCTCTCACTCATCCATTCAACTATTGCCCCATCCTCACATTCACCCACCACCTATTCATGCAACAACACACACAAACCTTTTAATAAGTGAAGACGTACTTTCACTTATATAATTCCCTGACCTATTGATTTTGCCTATGGCTGTTTGTGTTTGTGTTTACAAAAGCTTACGTAACTTGCATAGGAGTGTGGGCCCATAAAGCTTGGGGAGGGTAGGCCACAGTGCATAGCAATCCAATCAATCAATCAATCAGTGACACTTATATAGCGCGCTACATACCCGTAGGGTCTCAAGGCGCTGGGGGGGGGGGGGGGGGGGGGGTGCCGCTACTGCTCGAACAGCCAGGTCTTCAGCTTCTTCCTGAAGGAGAGGTGGTCTTGGGTCAGGCGCAGGTCGGTCGGGAGGGAGTTCCAGGTCTTGGCGGCCAGGTAGGAGAAGGCCCTTCCTCCTGTAGTCGCTCTTCGGATGCGGGGGACGGCGGCGAGGGCGTGGTTGGCTGATCGGAGGTGGCGTTTGGGAGCGTAGAAGTTGATCCGGCTGTTGAGGTAGCTCGGGCCTTGGTCGTGTAGGGCTTTGTGTGCGTGGGTGAGGAGGCGGAAGGTGATTCTTTTGTTGACGGGGAGCCAGTGAAGGTCTCTCAGATGTCCGGTGATGTGGCTGGTTCGTGGGATGTCGAGGATGAGTCTGGCTGAGGCGTTCTGGATCCGCTGGAGTCTCTTCTGGAGCTTGGCGGTGGTACCGGCGTAGAGGGCGTTGCCGTAGTCCAGTCGGCTGGTGACGAGGGCCTGGGTGACGGTCTTCCTGGTCTCGGTGGGGATCCACCAGAAGATCTTCCGTAGCATGCGTAGGATGTTGAAGCACGCCGAGGAGACGTTGTTGACTTGCCTGGTCATGGAGAGGGAGGAGTCCAGGATGAAGCCCAGGTTGCGTGCATGGTCTGTCGGTTTGGGTGCGGTGCCCAGGGCGGGAGGCCACCAGGAGTCATCCCAGGCGGAGGGCGAAGAGCCCAGGATGAGGACCTCCGTCTTGTCAGAGTTCAGTTTCAGGCGGCTGGTCGTCATCCACTCGGCTACCTCTTTCATCCCTTCGTGCAGGTTGGCTCTGGCGGAGGTGGGGTCGTTGGTCAGGGAGAGGATCAGCTGGGTGTCGTCGGCGTAGGAGATTATGCTGAGGTTGTGTTTGCGTACGATGGCCGCGAGGGGGCTCATGTAGACGTTGAAGAGGGTGGGGCTCAGAGATGAACCTTGAGGGACGCTGCAGATGATTTCGGAGGCCTCTGACTTGTATGGTGGTAGGCGGACTCTCTGTGTTCTTCCGTCGAGGAAGGAGATGATCCATTCCAGCGCCTTGTCCTGGATCCCGATGTTGCTGAGGCGCTGTACTAGGGTGCGGTGGCAGACCGTGTCGAAAGCCGCGGAGAGGTCTAGGAGGATGAGGGCCGCTGTTTCTCCATTGTCCATCAGGGCTCGGATGTCATCGGTGGCGGCGATGAGGGCGGTCTCGGTGCTGTGATTGGCTCGGAAGCCGGACTGTGAGGGGTCGAGGGATCCGTTCGTCTCGAGGAAGGCGGCCATCTGCTTGTTGACGGTCTTCTCGATGACTTTGGCTGGAAACGGGAGGAGCGAGATGGGGCGGTAGTTCTTGAGTTCGGTGGGGTCCGCTGTTGGTTTCTTGAGTAGAGCGCTGAGTTCTGCGTGTTTCCAGCTCTCAGGGAAGGTGGCGGTGTCGAAGGATGTGTTGATGATGTCTCGTACGTGAGGTGCGATGATAGCGTCGGCCTTGTTGAAGACGTGGTGAGGGCAGGGGTCGGTCGGTGATCCGGAGTGGATGGAGTTCATGGTGCGGATGGTGTCTTCGGTGCTGATCGGGGTCCAGGCGAGGAGGGTGGTGGTGGGGGGTGATTGTTCGGTCATGGTGTGCGTTGGTTGGGTGTTGAAGCTGTTGTGTATGTCCGCGATCTTGTTGTGGAAGTGTGAAGCGAGGGAGTTGCAGAGGTCTTGCGATGGGGTGATGTCGTTGTTTCCTGCGCTGGGGTTGGAAAGCTCTTTCACGATGTTGAAGAGTTCCTTGCATTGTGTGCGTTGTTGTCCAGCCGGTCCTTGAATGCTGTTTTCTTGGCGGCGCGGATCAGCTGGTGGTGCTTCCGGGTGGCAAGCTTGAAGGAGGTCCTGTTGTCCGGTGTAGGTTCCCTTCTCCAGACTTTCTCGAGGGCTCGGCAGTTCTTCTTGGAGCTCTTGAGTTCGTCGGTGAACCACGGGGCTTTCTTGCTGCCGGGTCTGCTGGGCGGGGTCCTCAGCGGGGCGAGCTCGTCCGCGCAGATGCTGATCCACTTCGTGAGGTTGTCGGCGGCCTGGCTGGGGTTCGCTGAGCTGGCAGGAGGGTGCTGGCTCAGGGAGGTGGCGAGCTGGTCTGCTGTGATCTTGTTCCAGCTTCTGCGGGCGGCCTGTTGCTGGTGGTGGTGGGTCGTCGTTCTCTTGAAGGTGAAGTGGACGCAGCTGTGGTCCGTCCATTGAAGCTCTGTGGCGTGGCTGAAGTTGATGCCTGTGCTGGAAGAGAAGACTGCGTCGAGAGTGTGTCCGGCGAGGTGGGTGGAGGTGGACACCAGTTGCTTGAGTCCAAGATTGGCGAGGTTGTCGAGCAGGGTGCTGGTGTTGCGGTCGTTGTTGTTCTCCAGATGGAAGTTGAGGTCCCCCAGGAGGATGGAGAATCCAAAACAAATACCTTCCCAGGCGAGTTTGTCTAAATTTCAAATCGCGCAGAACTAGAGGATGTTCAGTGATTCAAAGATTGGTGTATTATCCTAACATGCTTTTTCTTAAGAATTGTTTTTCTAAAGTTACACGTGACACAGAAAATGTTGTAGTGATTTACATGTTAAGAATGTTTTTTCATCGCAACGTCGGTCCATAGAAATTATTAATCCAAATAGGAAAATGATTTATAATTCCATTAAATTCCCAAATGCTTTAATGTGGTATAACAAGTGGAGGGGGAACAATGATCAAAGTTGGGGCAATGTCTGGCTAGGGTTGATCCTTTTGATACCCCCACCCGTTCATTGGTTCAGGTGTCATTCTTACCTTGCATGGGAAGTTGATGTGGGGGGTATTTCTTATAATCCCAGAAAGAATGACTCTGGGTGTAAAGGACCCCACCTTTACATGTCGCAGTGGTCTTTCTGGGCTTCGCCACTCAATCAGGATCTTTTTTCTAGCTGGTATAACAAATGAGACAATGAGCAGCATGAGGGAAAACATCATATGGGCAAAGCGATGGCAGTGCCAAGGCAAAAGACTATTGGCACAGGTAAATCTGTCTCTAGCCACCCCTAATAGAGCCGTCTCCTTCCAGACTTGAAAGTGAAGTCTGTAAAAAGTGTTCAGGGTGAACAGTAACATGGAAGATGGGGAGATGTGCTAGTCGGATGGGGGTGAGCTGACAATATAGCCGTAATTTTAACCCTTCAAGTCAAAAATTACAAAATCTTCTGAACAGACTTACACTGAAACAAAAAAAGGCTAATTTGGTTAAAGTTCTCTTTTCATGGCACATTTGGTGTAATTGGTTCGGTTATGAGTTTCAGTAGAAAAGAAGAAACATTCTTATGGTGCTTAAAATGGAAACTGCTTCTTTTTTTTTACCAATCTCCAATTTATTTCACCCTGGATTAATCTGAACAGACTAAACTACAAACCAGACTACTGCCTCAGTTGTGTGACAGATTTCATGCAGGTCTATGGAATGTCACCACTGCTATTTTCAAATTAAAGCTTTATTGATGCCCTCTTCTCCTTAAAGTTAATTAAATAATGCCAAAGTTATTGCATATTAACTCTTTTTAAAAGTTCCCCTTATCTTTGCCCCCACTTCACACGGACACATGAAACTTGACATAACACAAGAAATTAACATGTCCTAAGGGTCTGCTAAACTTCATGGAGAGTTATACCAAGATTAAAAACACATTTTCAACAGTACAAATATCTATAAATGTAACACTTCTAAGCATGTACAACATGTTTTTGTAAGGCAGATATCTTAGAAGCTACTGATTCGATTTACACCAAATTATAAGGCTCTAGATGCATGCAAAGTTTGGTAGTTCAACCAATGTTGCTGTTGTGAGAGAACACAAATTCCCTTAGGACTTCAAATTTAAAACACTTCATTTTGTATCCATCTCCCTTTACCTGCTCTCGCGATGGCTCTGAATGAAATGACGTATACGGAAGCTTAGCTGGATGGGTTAGTCATTTTAAAAATGTCGTGCAAATATATATTTGGAACCATGATGAAGGGTTTCCTATGACCTACAGTGCTGCTGCAACACTGAGGCCATCAGTGGATGATATTAAGCCACCAAATACATGTCAGACAGAAGAAAGAAATATGGCCGACTTCTTAAAGTACATTAACATGCATTAGTGTAAGGGAGCAACGCAGCACTATCCACTCCCAGCAAATAGTTGATTGTATTCATCAGTCTAAACCTTCATTGTTTTATTATCCTCTCAGTTACTTTATTCCCAGATCATTTTTATAAACCAATAGATGTCAGCTTAAAGGACATTTTTGTTTCAGTTAAGAACAACAAAATAAAAATAAAAAAGCTTTTTTTCTATCCCCAAAAATAGATTCTTTCTATCTGCTTTCTTTTTCTCTGTGTACAAAAGACTTTGCACTCAAATCGTGTGTATTATCACTGCAGAAACCAAAATCATAAAAATAATATAAGATTTGGCCACTGGCAGTAGCTAGATGATATAGCCTTTGATTAAAAGCCACTCTGCTTCCCAAAATATAAATAGCAGTTCATGTGTGGGATAAACATTCTAAAAGGGATTTCTAGAAGTAAATTTCCTTGATGCTGTACCTACCTGGGATGCAAGGCAGGAGCTGCAGCCATGCGTGGACAAAGGGCTGCACAACGATGGTCGGATGCCTGGGTGTTTGGGGGTAAGGCTAGTTCATGGTCAGACCCAACAGAAGTGGTTAGAGGGATCATTATTCCCCAGGCCCAATGCTTTTTGTGGAACCCAGCGCTTAATTTGAGCGGGTGGTTTCAGGTGCTTGGCACCGGCGCTCAATTGCCAACACCTGCACTTTTGACAGTCTGCCACAAGGTGGTGCGGTCTGGCTAATTTAGAGATGACCACAACAACAGTTAATTACTAATTCAATATACATTAAAATTGACTATTACTTTCCACCCAAGCCATTCTTACAGCATTGGGTCCTGAAATACTGTACATTTCCACTCTTGTAGGAGTGTGATGGTTAGTAGTTGTGTGGCTACTATCATTGGCAGCATGGTAGGGGCAATGTGCGGTACAAACTGCAGTGGCTGCCTGACTACACTTATTTTACAAATTAAGCACCAGTGGAAACAGTGCTCGTGCTGCCACATTTATTTAGATGCTTTACAGCAAAGCTTCGTTATTATTGATTGACAAGCAGGTAACATAGCTAATTCCAAAACATGACGTCAGATGGTGGATCTACTGTGTGTTATTTTTCCTTGCAGTGCATTTTTATATTAATCTCCGAAACAGCCTCATCTGAGAAAGGGTCCACTTCAGCGGGTGGTCCCAGGCCCGCAACAGCAAATTGGAGCAAGTTGTGTGCCATGAGATTTGGTTGTATAGAAAGTGGATCTAATATAGCGTCAAAAATCCTCTACATGTCGGTGAAAAACCTTTGATCGGGATAAGGTCTGGTTTCAACTGCTCATAACATATACATATGTCTTTCAAAAAGACAAAAAAAATTCATAAAAAAACACTTTTAACATTATGAATAAACCAGAAAACTGCCTAAATCGGCTCAGTTATTGCCAACTCCTGGCGTAGAATCCATAAGTTGCCCCATACTGTTGTTGGGAGAAGAAAAAAACTCTCCACCAGGAGCCATCTTCTGTGCACTTGCCCTGCGGGTGCTGCAACAAGAGTGAACATCTAGCACCATCATCTTCCTCCACAGTATGATGTAACTGGTCAAAACAACATGACCACAACAAGGAGGATGTGCATTTCTGACACCAATGTGCAAACGTTGAAACTCACTGTATGGAATAAACTAAAAATGATTGCATGAGTCACATTTAGACATATTACCATCTTACCACGCCTTAATACACGACCACAAACATTCCAGCTTCAGATAATTTTTGTAATGTTTTTGCATGATCTAATTCCTCATAATTATTTGGTTTCATCTATTGCTTCATACTACATATCTGTCATTTCTAAGCTGTTAATAACATTTTAATGATATCTAATTAAATGAGCAGGCTTTGCCAGTATGTGAACTTTGATCCGCAGATCTCTGCATGTGTCCGCGTCCTGTGCACATAAAATAGCTGTACGGTATTCTGTTTGCCTTCTTTTCTTAATATACATTATTCAACATCCTTTTCTAACTTTTTCTTGATTATAGTATATTTCTTTTTAATTACAATTAAATGGCGCTTTGCATTATCCACACACACCTCCATTATCTAATCAGTAAGATGACTAATTCTAACTAATTGGTGCTACTTGCATTCAGCGCCATGCAGGCCAAAAATGTGAGGTTTTTAGCATGGTATTATGGAAAGAACTGTTAATGTCAAAGTACAGTGAAGGTATCTAAAAGTTTAATCCCCAAATTTGGCTTGGAGTTAGCCTCTAATGGCTACTAGCCCTCTGCTCTTCATGATCGAAAACAGATTAACCTTATTTACGAAACACAGTTTTGCACTTATGGTTCTGCTCCCATGTGTAGTCATTCGTTTGCTTAGCCCAGCGTTGACACGGATTATGTTGACACAACTGGAACCACCTGGAAATACTTGTGAATGTGTCATACAGTTCGTTCGCACAGAGGGTGTAAATGTATTTCCAAAGTCACTGATGATAGACTACCCTATGCAAATACATAGTGCATGGCCTTTCAGGATCTTGGTAGGCTAAAAATCCATCTAATCTGACCTGCCATAATTATTCAATATCAAGCCTGTGATAACTGATGCGAGAGACAATTGCTCAAGCTTACACACGTACTCGGTGTTGAAGGTGGGGTTTGCACTCTCATAAACCTCCTAGCCATTAACAATTTCGACTATGCAATTCCTCTATCAACCTTTGAGGTCCACATCACCTTTATTCCTGTTTCTCAACAATGTCACCCATAATTCCCCTCAGAGCCTCTTTCTTTTACTTCCCTCAATTTATTGCTTATTACTTCCAGTGCTTCATTTGTGCTGGTGGTTGCAGGCAGCCGGTACGAACATACATTTTTGAGGACTATGAATTATTTTTTCATCATCCGACTCTAAGGCAGAGCAAGACAGAAAGAAAACGAACTTGCAAATGTTAGATAAAGAGACAGGAAGGCCAGGGTGAAGAAGAAAGAGGAATGAGGTGGTATAAAAACCAGGCTGCCTTAGAAAATTCAATAAGCCCAGCACTCTGCAGCACCACCCTTCAGCCCCTAAGAAAAGGTTTTGGCTTGCATGTATTCTTTTCTATGTATGTGTATGTGTGCGTGTGAGAGTATATATATATATATATATATATAAATATATATATATTTTTTTTGTTTGTTTGTTTTTTCACTGTTAAAATGCACGTTATAGTTAGGCTGACATTTCACTCGTACAAAACCAGAGAAATTCAGCAGTTATAGTTAGCTGAGCTAACTTTAACTGCCGCCCCCACAATGCACTGCTTATAACCTCACATATTACATCACTCATGACATGGTCAGTGACATCACTCATGACAACTCAAATGACATCACTGATAACATCATCCAGTGACTGTGAGTGTTTAAAAAAAAGTTTATGAGCATTAAATCTATATACCAAGGTGTATAGGTGAATGAGTGGGTGTATTAGTGCTGTATTGGATGATTCAGTGGGTGAATGACTAACTGTATAAGTGAGTGATTAGGTGTCTCACTAAATGTATGGGTGAGTGACTGGTTGTGTGAATGCCTGCATGTGTCTATCAGTAGGTGTCTAAGTCGTTGTATGGGTACGTGAGTGGGTACGTGAGTTTCTGTAAGGGTGGGTGATTGGTTATCTGAATACCTCGATGGGTGTCTGAGTGTCTGTGTGGTTGGGTGAGGGGATGTATGACTACCAATATGGATGAGTGAGTGAGTGATTCAGTGGCTCTATGGGTTAGTGGGTATGTGTGTGAAGGGCTGTATGGGCGAATGAGTGTATGGTTGAGTCGGTGAGTGAGTGCATGTGTTAGTGGTATATGGGTATGTAACTGGGTATGTGAAAGGCAGTATAGGTGAGTGATTGGGTATGTGAGGGACTGAACGGGTGAGTGAATGAATGTGAGAGTGGCTGTATGGTTGAGTGTGTACTTGTGTCAGTGACTGTATAGGCGAGTGAGGACTTGTTAATATCTGTATGAGTAAGTGTGTAACTGTATGGGTGAGTAAGTGGCCATGTGATTGACTGTATGAGTTAACAAGTAGGTGTGTGAGTAACTATGGGTGACTGACTCAATGTGTGAGTGGCTGTATGGGTGTATAAGTGGATATGTCAGTGGCTGTATTAGTGAGTGCCTGTATTGGTGAGTGAGTGGATGTGTGTATTATATGAATCAGTAAGTAACTGTGTAAGTACTGGTAAGGGTGTGTGACTGGGTTTGAGAATGGTAGTGTGGAGGTTAGAGTGAGTTTATGAAAGGTTATATGGGGGTGTGAGTGGGTGCATCAGAGATTCTGTGGATGTTGTCATCAGAAATGTAATTTGAGATGTCATGAGTGATGTCATCAGTGATGCCACTGACCATGTCATGAGTGATGTATTTGTGAGAGCATAAGCAGTGCATTGCAGGGGGCTCGAGTTATAGTTAGCTAAGTTAACTATAACTGCTGAATTTCTCTGGTTTTGTATGAGTGAAATGTCAGTCTAACTATAACGTCGCTTTAACCTTTGCTTTTTTTCAGTTAATTTCTATGGTTTTTCAAAATCTATTTCTTAACTATAATATCCCTGTAACCTTTGGTTCTTTTCAGTGAATTTGTAAGTTTTTTAAAATTCTATTTCATAACTATAACGTCCTTGCATTTTTTGTCTATATTTAGATATTGAACATTACATATGCATGGTGCACCCCTTATTGTTGTATTTGTCATCTATTTTTTATTTAAAGAACATTAATTTTATTATTTCAAGATATTTTGTGTTTTTGCGATGACTTCACGATTGCCAAGGACACACAGAGAATACCATGAGTGGGTGCATGAGCCTCTGTGTGTATCAGTGACTGGGTGCATAAGTCTCTGAGTGGGTCTGTAAGTGGATGTGTGAGTGACTGTATGGGTGTGTGAGTGTCTGAGTGGGTCTGTGAGTGAGTGTATGAGTATCTGAGTGGATCTGTGGGTGGGTGTATGAGCATCTCAAGAGGTCTGTGAGTGAGAGCATACGTCTCTGAGTGGGTGAGGAAATGGGTGCATGCATGAGTGTCCGAGTGGGTCAGTGACTGGGAGGGTGAGTGTCTGGGTGGGTCTGTGAGTGAATGTGTGAATCTTTGAGTGGGTGAGTGAACAGGTGCATGTATATCTGAGTGAGTCTGTGACTGGGTGTGTGAGACTCTGAGTGTGTGAGTGACTGAGTGCATAAGTTTCTAAGAAGGTCTGTGACTGTATGGGTGTTTGAGTGGATCTAAGAGTGGGTGTATGAGTGGCTCAGTGGATCTGTCGGTGGGTGTGTGAGTGTCTCAGTGGGTCTGTGAGTACATACATGAGTGTGTGAGTGGGTCTGTAAGTGGGTGCATGAGTCTTTGAGTGGGACTGTAGATGGGTGTGTGACTCTCCGAGTGAGTCTGTAAGTGGGTGCATGAGTATCTGAGTGGGTCTGTGAGTGGATGCATGAGTGCCCAGGTGAGTCTGTGAGTAGGCATAAGAGTCTCTAAGGTATGAGACTGTGCGCATAAGTCTATGAGTGGGTTTCTAAGTAGGTGTGTGAGTCTCTGAGTGGGTCTGTACATGTATACGTCACTCTCCAAGCGAGTCTGTAAGTGAGTATGTGAGTAGGTGCATGAGTATCTGATTGGGTATGTGACTGGATGTATAAATGTGTGAGTGGGTATATGAATGGGTGTAAAAGTCTCTGAGTGAGTTTGTGAGTGCGTACATGAGTCAATGACAGTGACTGGCGAGTGTGTACAAATATATATATTTTTTCCATATTTCAATATTTGTGAAAAAGTCATGATAGTCGCGACGTCTCCATGACGGTACATGGGGGCCGTGCTAGTGGTCGCAGCGCTGTCGCGCATATATCACGCTTGATAATAAAAAACAAATTTGGACACTTAACGTGTCACTAACAGCCTCATTTCTCAAACATGGGGTCAAAGTATCTCCCTCTTATCTTAGCTTTCACAGAGATTTTCAGCCACGGAAAATGTTCCAAATCGATAAAATGGCAGCTGCAGCTTTCTTTTCAGGTTGCGTCCAGCCTATCACAGCATTCCTGCTGGCACGCTTTCGTCGTTTACCTCGAACACCTCACGATTCCACCGCAATCACCACAAAACCGATGCAACTTTCTGCAACTCTCCAGCTCCAGGGGACCCCTCAGAACAGAACTACGGTCTGAGGCCTCCGTATAAAATGCAGAGTGGGGGCCCCTCTGTGTACATTGCAGGGGGGCCCCTCAAACTTTCGTTACGCCACTGGAACTGAATATTTGGGCAAGTGATTATCGGGCCATTCCCCATGTGTGACATTCAATCAGTCAATCAACCATAGCATTTGTAAAGTGCACTACTTACCCATGAGGGTCTCAAGGCACTTGGGGAGGGTGGGGGGTAAATGCTGCTACTTCTCAAAAAGCCAGGTCTTGAGGAGTCTTCTGAAGGTCAGCAGGTCTTGGGTCTGCCGTAGGTGGATGGGGAGAGTGTTCCAGGTCTTGGCGGCGAGGTGGGAGAACGATCTGCCACCGGAGGTCGCTCTTCGGATGCGGGGGACTGTAGCGAGGGTGAGGTCGGCGGAGTGAAGCTGGTGGGTGGGGGTGTAGAAGCTGAGTTGTTTGCTGAGGTACGCTGGTCCGGTGTTGTGGAGTGACTTGTGTGCGTGGGTGAGGAGTTTGAAGGTTATCCTCTTGTCGACAGGGAGCCAGTGCAGGTCTCTCAGGTGGGGTGTGATGTGGCTGCGGCGAGGGATGTCGAGGATCAGGCGTGCCGAGGCGTTCTGAATGCGTTGAAGTCTGTTCAGGAGTTTGACCGAGGCGCCTGCGTAGAGGGCGTTTCCGTAGTCCAACCTGCTGCTGACGAGGGCCTGGGTGACCGTTCTTCTCATTTCAGTGGGGATCCACTTGTAGATCTTGCAGAGCATGCGGAGGGTGTTGAAGCAGGAGGAAGAGACGGCGTTGGCTTGCTTTGTCATGGAGAGGGTGGAGTCGAGGATGACCCCTAGGTTGCGTGCGTAGTCAGTGGGTGTTGGAGCTGTTCCCAGTGCGGTCGGCCACCAGGAGTCGTCCCAGGCTGAGGGGGTGGATCGGAGAATGTGGTCCTCCGTCTTGTCTGAGTTCAGCTTCAGTCGGCTGTTCATCATCCACTTGGTGATGGCTTTCATTCCTTCGTGGAGGTTGGTTTTGGCGGTGTGGGGGTCCTTGGTGAGGGAGAGGATCAGCTGGGTGTCTTCGGCGTAGGAGATGATGTTGAGGTCGTGCAGTCGGGCGAAGTGGGCGAGCGGTGGCATGTAGATGTTAAACAGCGTTGGGCTGAGTGATGAGCCCTGGGGTACGCCGCAGATGATCTTGGTGGCTTCAGAGCGGAAGGGGGGGAGGTGGATGCTCTGTGTTCTGCCGGAGAGGAAGGAGGTGGTCCAGTCCAGGGCCTTCTCTTGGATCCTAGCGTCATGGAGGCGTGTGCGTAGTGCGCGGTGGCAGACCGTGTCGAAGGCAGCTGACAGGTCCAGGAGGATGAGGGCCGCGGTTTCTCCGTTGTCTAGCAGGGCCCTGATGTCATCGGTATTGGCGATGAGGGCAGTTTCGGTGCTGTGGTGTGGTAAATAAAATTCCTTTACCGGGACTTAATTTGATACAGGAACATAATAAAATAGCTCAGTAAAATGAGAGGCAGAATCCGTGATATTAGAGGTTCGGAATGGGCTTTATTCCAATGATCGATTATAATCGGTTGCTCCAAGTTCCATCACCACGGGGGTTCAGGAAGTGAAGTACATACTTTATTGACAAGAAGTGATTTTTATAGAACATACATTACAATGAAGCAAATGCAGTAGGCGTAACAATTGATAAGGAAAATGACGATTCGTATGCGTAACCGAAAATGGGTGTAATAAGGAGTAAAAAGGAACATAATTGGTTATGATGTCACATATAGGTGGATCTATAAGATAATACTTGGCATAGATGCGCGCGCAGCAGCATGACGTGTAATTGACGTGTAACTAGGGGGTGAAGGGGACTTGACATTTAGCTCTACATGTGGAGACAAAAAGTCTGGGGGGTCAAGTCAACCTAATCCCAAATCATATCTAACATCCTATGTTTAAAGAACTATGTTATCCACAAAAGAAGGACTCTCGGACAGAATCTATTCTATACTGACTGTGCGTGCGTGTACAAGCGTCTAAGTGTCTACACTGAATGCGAGGGGGTAGGAATATTCCATGGTAACGGGGCTATGAATTACTTGCATGAGGACAGAGAAGCCGAGCCTTTGCTCAGTAGCTGGAAGAATGTTTACTTGAACTGCTAGACAGGAATGCATCGGCTAAGGAGTGAAGCAGATAATTCGAAGGTGAAATACAGTTCTTGGCAGAGAATAGGCTGATGTCAGGCTTCGTGAGCCGCGCAGAGAATGAGACAAAGTTCATGGTCACAGATGCAGGCTCAGACTGGAGCTTTCAGAGGCAGAAGGCAAGAGGAGTTTGATGACAGAATCAGGGCCTACTTGCCTGGACTGAAAAATGGCATAAGTGAACCATACAAAGCCGGTGGCCTTTCATATTTAGGAATGGAATGTCCGGCCTATTTATGGCGGATCTGACAGAGGACATGTTGACGGTGGACGCACATGTATTTGCGTCTTCATAACTGGAACTGGAGGGAACATACATGTACTTGTGACATGCACATAGAACCGTTGGGGTCCAAGATAGGGGACATAACTGATCAGAAAAATCCATATTTCCACAGTGGTTGCTGCGGAACCCGGACTGGGACGGGTCCAGGACGCTGTTCTCCTCGAGGTAGCGTGTCAGTTGTCTGTTGACTGTCTTCTCGATGACCTTCGCAGGGAACGGGAGCAGAGAGATGGGCCGGAAGTTCTTGAGGTCCTTGGGGTCCGCCTTGGGTTTCTTGAGTAAGGCGTTGATCTCGGCATTATACAATGCAATCAAGTAGAGCCAAAAGTGCTTCCAACATGGAAACTCCCCCTTGTAATCTAATGGACAGTCCCTTACAAGAGGACCTTAGAGCGGAATTAACAAGGTATTGATATTAATGAAACATCATTCACAACCAGCAGTGTTGAGTGAAATGCAATGAATGAGCTGACAATAGGTAAAATAGTAGGGGGCAGCCAATCACTAGAAGTAGGAATAGAAAGAGGAACAAAGGAACACCAGATGAAAGAACTGGAAGTAACTGTAGTTGGAAGAGTCCAGTGATAAACAATTAGGGAAGGCTACGAAAGATATACTAGAATTAAAGGCAAAACCTTAAAGATACCAACTAACGTCATTCAAGTGATGGCTCCATAGAGAATGCGATAAGCCTGGTAAAATTTCATACATGAAAAGAATTGGCCCACCAACACATGAAATAAAACTACAGAACGTGTTAGGTGTAAAGGATTTCACGCAAGATGGAATAAACAAGATTATGTATGAATACTCAAGGGAGCTGCTTTCAGAGCGCTGTATCAGCCTATCGCACAGGACTTGGAGTATGAATTGAAGAACTACCATACTGCCGTGTCAGTAAAGAGACTTACAGCTGACCAGCAACAGCCATTGGTACAACCAATGATAAAACATTAGCTATTGAGAACTATAGATGACTTGAGTAATGGTAAGGCCCCAGGAGGGTATGAGTTACCTGCGAAAATATAATAAGAATATAAAGACATATTAACAGACACATTGCTAGGAGTAATACTGGAGACTGACCAGTTTTGATATTCGACGGACAGAGGTAAAACTACTGACTTTAAGGCTTATTAACAATGTTAATGTTAAAAACAGACACAACATACTTGGTAAAATGCTAGCTAGCAGATTCAAAGAACTGATTGCAGGTATTATCCAACATCAGCAGAGTAGGTTAATCCGGCAGAACATAGGACACATGTTATGTAGGTTGGCACATGTTATGGAAGAGGTGAAGATACATGTTAGAATGAATGCGAATTATAATCACTAGACGCAGCAAAGGCATTTGACTCAATTGATTGGCCATGCCTATTCAAAGTTCTTGAACTAGAGTTTTGGGCCACAGGTTGTGGAATGCTTTGGGCATACAGAACCCCTAGGGCATCAGTTAAAACAAACCCCATATTCTCAGACCAGTGGGGACTAGGAGAGGTGCTGGGGTGCCCCTTAAATCCACTGCTATTTGTAATAGCAACAGCCCCACTGGCAGTCATGCTAGGACAGAAAATACAGAATATGTGTATTAAGACCAGATGGAGAGTTTGATAGCATTGTGTGCTGGTATATTTGACTAAACCGGTAATATTCATGAAGATATTAACGGAATGGATTGAGAGGTTCGGTCAGGTTTCTGGTCTGAAGTTTAATTGGGAAAGGTCAGTGATGAATTATATCCAATAATTTTGGTGAAGGGAGTTCAGGATATTGGAGCATAAGGTTGTCCAATGAGATGGCATAGCAGCCATTTTGCTATTTGCTGATGCAGGTAACAACAGACCTGACGATGTAGTCAACTCTGAACATGGTGAAAGTGTGGCACGCATGCGACTCAATGACAGGTTTCTAGTTCACACTCCTACTGTCACTAGCAAGTAGAATTGTTCTAGCAAATTTTAGTGTGCTACCCAAGTGTCTGTAGAGCGAGCCTGAATGTGCTATATATATATGAAGATGAATTGAGGTTACAATTAGCCAACATGGAATCGCACTATTTGACTGCACAAAGGAGATATCACATGACTTGCTTCACAGAAGATGAGGAATTAGGTACACAAGTACTCCAAGGCATACAGGGAGGTATGACTATCCCGAGATTATTATTAAGTAATAACGTGTGGGACACATATCAGCCATATATTATTAGTCGAAGTTGATGACAGGAGCACAATGGTGTAACCTAATTTAGACATAATGCCCATGCATTCCAGTGACATATTGATGGGATATGCAAGCATTTGATAAAGCACGGGAGACATGAATTTTACAGCATGAAGGGTTGGTGGAATGCACTATATAGGGAATTTGTTCATAAATGGCACCTTCCTCAGATATGAACACTAACATGTGACATTCGATTTTTCAAAGTACATATTTCCTGCATTATTCTAGACTGAGAAAAGCAGAATAGGACAGCTGGCCACAATTCCCAGAGGAGTCATTCTCCTCAAAAACGTGGAAGTCCATAGTATATGATTGACCTAGCCCTCATTAGCAGTACACACTGTATGAAGAGCATTTCACTGTGCCAGGAGTATAGTGTGCTATACATAGTACTTTATGGTGAATTTCTGGACTAAACCAGATTCTAAGAAATAGGATGTGTTTAGGAGAGATGGCCGAAACATATTTTGGACATTGCTTGAAAGCACAGAGGCTAATTTCTCAGCAGGTTCACTTTATGTATCTTAAATTATGAGGCAGAGGAAGATGAATAAGGCAATATTTACATGTTTTTTTGCAAGAGTCAAAGGTGGGAATTGAAACCATACCTCGGGGGAAATGTTGGCTAAGACGCTAGTGGACAATATGCCAGCTTCAGTTCAGGAGCCAAGACGGGGGACATGGGTAGATGATAACTCCAACACAGTAAAACTTCGGTATAGGATAAAATGGACTGCAAATATGAATGGAAACGGCATATCTTCTACTAACCACTATATGTACATTGTTACCTAATATTGGGGCAAATTTCAACTACATGTCTTGATTGGATAAATGTCTAAATCTGGTGGATCTTCCACTAGAGGCTTGGCTGAGGTGCAATTTCGACTGAGATCACAAGCCTAATGTCTGAAAGAGGGACAGGCAAACGTCTTGCCAGCTAAACTCTGAGTGGCAATGCTATGGGGTGGTAGAAATAGCTGAAAAGTGTCACCAGTCTGTCTGGGTTTACTATGAAGAGGAGCAACAAAGAGCCGCCTAGAATGTATAATGCCTGCAGAATCTTCATTCCTATCTATTGTAACACTGCAGAGTACATCACTGTTCTCAGTAGGGAAATATGCAATTCATACAAAAGTTTAAATAGTAACAACATTTATTAAAATCTTTTCCAAATTCTGTTTTTCTCTACGGGTATCACCAAACCCAACACATATGCATTGAATGCATTGTCAGTATATCTGTTAGCGTCCTGCCATTGTCACTCGGGCAGTTGTTGCAATATTGGTATAGGGAAGTAATGCAATCCTAGTCTAAGAAGAGAAGGCCCTTAAAAGGTCGATGGTTAGAGTTAAAACTGCCAATCAAGTGTGCTTAGTCACTATATGAGATTCCTCATACCCACTGCTGTACAGAGTGAAGTCGCACTCAAAGTGACATTCCTTGATTTGCACTGAGGTCTGGCCCCATGCAAATGAGGAATTTTGTTGCCTCTGCGCCGTATTATTGTTGCAGACGCAGGTGCAAAGACGCCTTCAAGACCCACAATGACCTCAGTGGCATAGGCAGAGCTTTTGGCGCCCGTGGCAGTCGGGGCAGGTGAGAGGGGGTACGCCGCCCCCAAAGCTCGTGCCGCCCAGGGCGGCCCGCCCCGCCCCGCCCTTGCTACGCTGCTGACTGACTTTGCACTACAAAGAGAGAACTCAGAGTCAGCATGCTTCCCCCATATTGCTCCTTTGGAGGTGGAAAATAGGGGTTCAATGGACCCTACCAGGGTTCCTGCACCCAGCGCCCGTAGTTAAAGCTGTGTCACAACTTACACAGGGACAGTGCACCCTTACTGTAATACGCCCCCAGTTGTGATAGAACAAGGGCCTGGTCTGCTGAATGGAGGTAGAAAGTCCTTCAGTTGCAATAATGCAGTTTGTGTTTTTTATTAATATGTTATGTTAAGTGCTTTTGTAAAGTGCATGCAGTGTCCCAGAGGGCTTCCAGAATCTGGGCTGCATTTAGGGGGCTTGGATTCTCGTTCAATGGAGTGGACTTTGAAGAGAAGAATGGGGTCATGGAGAGAGCCCAATGGGGACTTAGGTTAGGCTTAGAGGCTGGGGAAGTCGCCTGAATACATTTTCTTGAGTCCTTGTG
Organism: Triturus cristatus; assembly: GCF_964204655.1. Taxonomy (NCBI): domain Eukaryota; kingdom Metazoa; phylum Chordata; class Amphibia; order Caudata; family Salamandridae; genus Triturus; species Triturus cristatus. The sequence continues at coordinate 432,595,178 of NC_140593.1, forward strand.
AATAAGAGGCTTCAACGTCCTGTGTCAAAGTCCAGAAGGACATACACACTTCTGGCTGCACTGAGTTTAAGATAGGCTGCAGATATCTAGATTTGTATCATATTAAAGCAGGCCCCGAGGTTAAAATGTGCATCTGCATATAACATATACACAAACACATAACAATATATATATTAAGATACCATAACATATGAAAGGAAGGTAGGAAGGAAGCTGGCAGGGTGATTAAAAAATGAAAACATTTTTGTTATAGAAATAGGTTTTGAAAATAAAACACGCCTGGTGAAGGCGTTTCAGTTCAGGTTAATCTACCACATAAATACACTTTTGGCTTAGAGAAGCAGTTAACAACACGAAGCCATGTATGAAATTCTAAATAATGAAAATGTTTCCTCCTATCAGCTGTCTAATGGGCATTTCCATTCAGAGAGTGCCAGCATCCATTCACCTTTGATGCACCACGTGCCATGTCGGGAGAGGAGCTATGAATCAGTGTTTTGTCTGCTGGCCTGCACCATGGCCTCGAGTAAAAGGTTCCCTCTGTGTGCAGCTTTCCAGGCGTTATTATGAGCTTTAGCAGAAGCGGGAGCCCGTCTGTAATGGTTTTACATCAAAGGGCGGCTTTCCAGCAGAGAGCATTATGAGGGGGGGATATTGTAATAGAAGCCCTGTACTGGAAGTTGTTTGCACATGGCAAGGTAAGATCGCTTTAAGCAGTTGGTTTCAGTTTTCTGCTTCTGCCGCAGCGTAATTGCATCCCTAGCAATTAGAATTAAAAGCAGAGTTTCTTACTCATTACGGTTCCAGTCTACCCCGGCGACTTCCTTTCTGCACCGAGGAGGCCGCACCGTGCCCACTCTTAGCTAAAACTCACAAAACATGTTTGTGTGTCATTATTAGGGGTCTTTGGTGGTAGATAGGAGAGGGCTTGATTCAAACACGTTTTACCATCTGGTCATGAAAACAGGTGTGACGAGGTGGTAATAAGAGGCAGACAGCAGCTGAGGTACAATGGATACAACAGCAGAAAGGAACACAACACTACATTACAATAATACACCGCCACACCAACACAACAGCCATAAAACCATTAAAAATACACACACATGTCTCAGGAGCATCGGGGTGTCCGGCACCGCCGCACTATGGCTCCAATCTTTTTTAGGAGACCGACGCGTTCAGGTCTTCGAAGGCGACACCCGCTCCAAACCCGTCCCCCTCCAGTGTGGAGTCCCGCAGGGCTCCTCCCTGAGTCCAACCCTTTTCAATATTTATATGTCCTCCCTGGCGGATACTACCTCCCCTTTGGGATCCACACAGTGACATACGCCGATGACACTCAGCTTGTCGTCGCACTTTACCAGAGCAACAAGACGCCTACCGACCTCTGTTCTTGCCTCGAAGAAGTGGCAAAATGGATGAGCTCATCTCATCTAAAATTTAACGGCAGAAAAACCGAACTGCTGCTGTTAGGCAACCACTTAAATTTTAAATGAATAACATGTGGCCATCCTGCATGGGTCCGGCACCAAACCCACCAAAACAGAGATCAAAAGTCTTGGGTTTGGTTAGACCAAGAACTTTCATTTAAAACACAAGCCAGGAAGACAGTAGCATCGTGCTATGGGCTGTTAAAAATGCTACGCAAGGTGCTTCCTCTTCTACCCAGCCAATCCAAAAAACTGCTGGTCCAAGCTCGAGTAGGCTATGGCAACGCCCTCTACTTAAGCGCCCCCCAGCTCAGCAGTTATGAAATTACAGATCGTGCTGAACTCGGCTGCAAGACTGCTTACGGGAACCCCCATCGGGCCTCAGCAAGACCTTCTTTGCGTGTCCTCCATTGGCTCCCGGTGCAGGAAAGGATCCATTTCAAGCTCTGTGTGTAGCCTATAAGTCTCTGAGAGGAACCGGACCACCTATTATCAAAAATCTGATCCGCCCTTACAGAGCCAACAGAGGAGTACGCTCAGATGAGCTTTACCTAGCAGTAACACCTAGGATCAAGAAAGCCAGAAGCGGGGGACGGCTCTTTTCCTACAACTCCGCTAAACTTTGGAATGCCCTCCCTCTGAAGCTCCGCAAAGAAACCAACCACCTCACGTTTCGAAAAAATTTAAAGACCTGGCTTTTCCCGTAGAGGCGTGCTCCCTCTTTAGTTACTGCTATAGCGCTGGGAGGCCTCCGGGTAGCCATGTGCTTTATAAGAACCCTTTTCATTTCATTTCACGATATGACAAAACACCAGCAAAATGGAAAGGTACACCAACACAACTTAGACACACAAGAGCAAAACACATTAACATACAAATAGCATGGCAAAATAAAATAAACATTGACAACACAACCAGGACAGACCAAAACACACCAAGAAAGCACAACAACACAGTAGCATACCAACACAACAAAGCAATAATACACCAAAGCAAAACAACAGCACATCATCATTACATCAGCAGAACAATTCGATTGTGCTGTGTTTTGTCATGTTAGATTTTGTGGTTTTATATTGTGCTGGTGGTTTGATATGGTTGGTTCTGCTGTGTCTTTACTGTGTAGCCTTATGTTGTGTTTGTGTTGTATTTAGTTGTATTACGTTGATATTGTTATTGTTGTGTTTGGTTTTGTGTGGTTTTGCAGTGTGCTAGTATTACATCGCATTTTGAAGGAGGTGTTTTGTGTTGCTGCACATTACCAGGCTAGGCTGTATTCTGTTGTGGTGGTTTTGTTTCTTTTCATGTTTCCAATGTGACATTTTTCGTGTTGTATTTTACATTATGGTGAATCGCTGTTTTTTATTACTGTGTACTGATTATGCTGTATGTTTAGTCTTTGTAGTGTTTTTGGTTGGTTTACAGGTTGTGCTATTGTTTGGTGTTTAATTACTGGATTGTGTTGCTTTGTTTTCATGCTGAACTGTGGTTGCCTTGTCACAGTGTTGTTATGTTGAGTTCTGTATTGATTGGTTGTGTTATGACTTGTCATGTTTTTGTTGTGTGTTTGTTTAGTTGTGCTGTGTTGTATGTTTGGTCAATGCTGCTGTAGGTCCTTTGCAAACCTTAACAACTGGTATGTTTTCAGCTGAAAGCAGCACATCACATTAAAATGCAAATGAAAAATATGCATTTGCCCATGCCAAATGTGATACCATGCCACAGCCCTTCCGCTTTATATGACACCACTCAGTGTAAACCAATCTCTAAGTCTTAATTTAGCCCTTCAAATGCTTATGTTACATGATATGGCTAGAAGAGCAGTTAAAAAGTTTGTGGTTCAACAAAATAGAGCAAATGAAATGAGAACCTAACAAACAAAACTTTTTTCGCAGTATATGTGTGTGTAGTCAGGATCGCATTAGTATCAATTAGGGAGAGTGGGAGGTAGCAGCTTCAATCACTCGCTTGTCCTTTTTAACCCCTTGTAAGGTCATTGCAAGTCCTGGTCACAGGTGTCATGAAGGCACTAGTAGGCACAGAAACTAAACAGGATTTCTAGTTACTACTTCTTGCCCTTCCTGTAGAGTAGATCCGCAGAGGCAAATAGAAGACTTTTCTGCCCCTAAGTATGCTATGACAATCATATACAGATTCAAACATTGATCAACTGTCGACCTCCCTGGATGAAAACCATATTGAATATCTGCAAGAATATTATTGTCATCTGCCCATGTAGTCAACCTGTCCAGCAGGATACGCCCCACAACTTTTACAGAAAAGTCCAATAGAGATATGGGCCTGTAACAAAGTGTACTATCCCTGTTTCTTTTTTTTAAAACTGGGACTATAGTAGATATGGCCCAGGTACTAGGCGGGTCCTCTCTTATTGCTACAGTAATAACAGTGGTAAAGATTGTCGCCCACAACTGTGGGTTAGATATAAAAAGGTCAGGGGGGGATACCATCAGGTCCTGAGGCCTTATTTCTAGATAACCCTACGATACCCTTGCTAACTTAATCAGCTGTGATGACATGGGCCGATTTCCCTTCACCACTGCCGATAGCTATGCTGGCATCTAGCAGGCTTCTGAAGATTTCCTCAATATGACCCAACCCATTCCTTTTCTGTAATATGTGCGTCAAGGACCTGTGTATTTTCTCCTGATAAAAAGGGACTGTTGACAATGCTCCCAAACTGATTACTATTTTTCAAGGTGCAGGCCTCGTTGAGCTTACTCCATGCCTCCTCCCTTAGCTCGGCCTTACGGCTTACTAACTCCGCTTTATATAAGCCTCTACACTCTTTTACCAATACACGATCCCTCGGTTTAGTACCTAAAGCCCCCCTCAAATTCCTAGCCGCACGGGAACAGTCACCATCAAACCATCTCGTGACTCGACCCATTGAATCTGTGGGCAGCGCCTTAAGTAGATGTCCTATTGTGTGTGGAATGGTTGAGAAAGCCTCTAGGACAACCCCTGCCTCTTCCTGTCCAATTGTACAGATGTTGATTTCCCTCTTACACTTGGCTAGTAAGTACTCATGGAAGGAGACAGGCTTTTATCTGTGTCCACCTAATCCTTCTCCCCTGATCTACTTCCCTCGTTTGAGATTTCCCCCATCTGGGCCATCTAGTTGAGATACACAATGGGTTGTGGTCAATAAAAATGCTATCTCCGATAAAAAAAGTCTAAAAGAAGTTGGTAGAAGGGGCTCGAAACAAAGATAAAATCTATGAACATTGCACCCCACCTACCTATGAAATTAGGATTGATGGGTTTCATACCTTGGTCCGACCGACTCATGGTCAGAACAAGTTCAAACTCATCAACTAGGGAGTTAAGAATGTCCTCCTGTTTGGTATGTTCTACATGCATGCCTGACATTCGCAGGCATCCCATTTCAGTTAAAATTCCTACCGTTGGATAACTGCATAGGTGGATATACTTTTTTTTCAAACTTTATTTCTTGTTTTTCAGAAACAAAACAAACACAACTATAAAAACAAATGGTCTCAGTGCACGTAACAAATATTTGTAGTTACAGGTCACAGATCATGATGGTCAGTGAGTACAAGGTCAATACATTACATAGTTTGAGAAAACATCAAGCCGGGCAACATGTCTCTATTGCTGAACCATATGGATTCCTTTTTCCTGAAGCTGCACCCAAAAAAAATGAAAAAATACAGAGGAACAACCAATAGCGAGTAGTGCAATAGCCCCCCCGCACAACGTGAGAGAAAAAACAATGACAGTATATCCAAATCATACCCCCTCACCCACCCGTGCAGTCCAGTACATCTGGAGTGTCCACCATTGCTGCCTTGTCTAACAGGTATTGTCTGTAAGGCCCCCAAATATCTTTAGGTGTGCATTTTACCAACATCAGAGCATTATATTTATCAGATTGAGTGGAACAGTAGGCTGAATCAGTGTGCCATTCCTCAATAGTGGGCAAGGGGCCTCTCACCCACCTCATAGCCACTCTACGGTTGGCCAAGAGGAGTCCAATAGCCTCCAGCTTGCCCACGCCTTTAGGTATCTGCTTATCGAACCCCAGCAAGGCTACCAATGGTGATTCTGGAATGGTGTGATCCAGCATTTTATTTAAGACAGCAATGACCTCCTGTCAGAATTTCCTGATACCAGGGCAGTCCCATGCCCTGGTATCTGATACATTTACTATCCTCCCACAAGGCATATCTGCACATTCTTGCTGGTGTATAGTATGTTCTATGTAGATATTTAAAATGGAGTAGTCTATGTCACCCATTTAATGAGATCGATTTGGTTTTATTAATACACCATGTCCATTGTGTGGGGGGATTTCAAGCTCCAGCTCCTCTTCCCAATCTAATTGAGATTTAAGCTTAGACTGCGTGACCTGACAGTTGAAGAGTGTATACAAAATAGATTTTCCACATTGTGGAACCTGCCCTTGTAGCAAATATGTGAGAGATTGTAACCCTTGGGATTCCAGCAGGTCTGGGCCCAGCAGGTCGAGCATGGCGCTGCGAAATCTGAAAAATTGAAAGGAATCTAGAGGCGTGACACCCCGGTCCATGATAGCAACCTGGTCCCATGTTTTAACCGTTCCCTCCTGGAACATATCACCCAACATCTTGATACCCAACTTGGTCAGTGTGGCACGGACGGCACCGTCCTCCTTAAAAGGGAGCCAGTTACACCATTGCAATGGAAGGGAAGCTGAGAATATTAGTTGTAATTGCTGCTTACTAGCTATTTTACTTAGCTGATGTCCGGTGCAATTCACTGGGTCTATCATACGCGGGGTGGGACGTAGCGCCCCATCAGCAGCCTTGGGAGTGGGACAGGGGAGACCATATTATCCTCTATGAGTAGGTGGGGTAAGTTGGTAGGCCCATGAATCCAGCCGTGTGCATGAAGAGTCTGTGCTGCCCTATAAAACCTCTCCATGTCAGGCGCGCTTAGAACCCCCTCTGAATATGGTTTTGTAAGAGTGTCCCACCTGACCCTAGGCTGTTTAGCTGCCCATACCAAGCGCGACAGCAGAACTCGCAGCATGCGGAAAAATGACTGAGGTAAACTGATGGGTATGTTTGCAAACAAAAATAAAAACCGAGGGAGCAATACCATTTTCGTGAGGGCAATCTGACCAACCATAGATAGGGGAAGCTTAAACCAGGTCTCCACCACCTCCGTCAGTTTTTGGACCGCTCGACCATAATTTTCGGAAAGCACAAGATCCGCATCAGTGTGAATTTTAATACTCAGGTACCTAACCGGGTCAGTCGTCCATTTTAAGGGATGAGTAGTCTGTACTGGGGTTGTACACGGTGTAAGTGGAATATGGAAGCCTGAAGGCTGACTAAAGCGCTCTACCTCTTGTAGCATTGGAGTTAAATTTTGCTCCGGGTTTCTTATATACAGGAGCGTGTCATCTGAATAAGCTGAAATCGTAAGGTTATAGTTCAGAGACCGGATACCCCTATACGCGTGATATTTGCGCATTACGCACAACAGGGGCTCCGACACTAAGGCATACAGAAGGGGGAGAGGGGACAGCCTTGCCTAGTGCCCCTGGTTATGTCTATTGTACGGGAATCCATGCCATTGATCCTCACCTGAGCCACCGGCTGGGCGTATAACACCTCAACCAGTTGTATAAAAACATCACCCACCCCAACCCTCCGGAGAATAGCGTACAAAAATCGCCACTCTACGGAGTCAACACCCTTTTCAATATCAATAAACAGGGCAGTGCCCTGACCTGTGGGTTGATGCGTGCTATCGTGCCCAAGAGAGTGAGAAGATTACTAGTTAAAGACCTCCCTGGCACAAACCCAGTTTGTTCTGGTCCCACCATCTTTAGAAGTAAGGGGGCTAGCCTCTTTGCCAATACTTGAGCAAAAAGCTTTGTGTCTGTGTTTAATAAAGACAGTGGCCGGTATGAGGAACAGTGTTCTGGGGTTTTTCCAGGTTTCAACATTGTAATGATTGTGGCTTGTCTCATTGAGGGTGGCATGATACCTGTTTTAGCCATCTCTTCTAACAACTTCACTAAGTGTGGAATCAGTTTATCTTGATAAGCCTCGTAGAAGGCCACCGTTAAACCATCCGCCCCAGGTGCCTTTTCGATGGGCATGGCCTTCAGTGCGGCACTGATTTCTGTGGGTCTCAAAGGGCCGATAAGATGTTCCCTGTTGCTATTGGACAACCAAGTCATAATAAGGTGGGCTAAATAGTCGTCATCAGAGTCAGTTGTGGCTGCTCCCCTAGAAGTACAGAGGTCTGCATAGTATTCAGAAAAGGCATCCAAGATGGCCGGTGTACTGTCCACTAAGATCTGATTGGTGTCGTAAACACTATGAATATGGGTATCACCCCTATTAGGCCTGATTGTCGCCGCCAAGGTAGCACTGCGTCGATCCCCTTCTGAGTATACCCTAGCACCCACGTATTTCCCCAGATGAGCAACTTTGTCTGCTGCAAACTCATTGTATGCACTAATGTTTGACCGGATCTGCGCTAAGATCTGTGGCTTACCAGTGTCCTGCAACCTACCCTCCAACTCCTTTAATTCTCTTTCGATATTACTTAATTGGGTGCGGATAGATTTGAGAACACCAGCATGTTTAGAGATAGTGATACCGTGAATATAGAGCTTGAAGTCCTCCCAAATGGAATTTATCGTCGTTACACTCCCCATGTTGGTAAGAAAATATCCATCGATTGCAGTTGCGAGTTCTGCACAGAACACAGTGTCCAGCAGAGAATACTGTGGGAATCTCCACACCTTCTTCATCAGGGAGTACTATTTTCAAAAGAACGGGAGAGTGGTCTGAGAGAGTATGGGCCAAATGTGAATAGGATTGTATAGAGGAAAGCAAGGTGCAGGAGGCAAACCAGCTATCCTTGTGTGAATATCGTGTGCAGCCAAGTAGTGTGAGTATTCCCTACCCAATGGAGACAGGTGTCGCCACACGTCCCGTAGCCCCTCAACTTGAGCAATGCCCGCAATGGCCTGCGCTGCATGCGAGGGTGGTCTAGGGGGTCCTTTGGCGCGATCTAATTCAGGATTTTGGGCGTAATTAAAATCGTCGCCCCAAAGAATAGGCAGATGGGAGTGTCGCATTAGCTTGTGATGTAGAGCGTGATAGAATTGCGGATCATCATGATTGGGTCCATAGACCCCGATCAATAAGGCATTAAAATGCTCTTTTCGCAAGGACAAACCTTCCATCTGTAACCACTTCCAAGGACTGACTGTGTATGCCCAGGTTCCTGTGGACACAAATCAACACCCCCCTCGCATGTGAGGAATAACCTGATGCAACACATGCACCCTTCATGCGATGTTGAGACAGCAATCCAGGGCCCCCAGAGAGATGCGTCTCTTGGAAAATGGCCACATCCACATTATGACGGTATAGTTAATCCACCACTTTACGTATTTTTCATTGGTCATTAAGGCCTCTGACATTCCAGGAAAGGAAATTAATGTCTAAACAGTCAGTGTTATGTATGTATGTGTCTTGCCAAATGCCTGTTGGTATCAAAATGCATGACCTGAGCTAACAATGGGCGTATCGCCCTATGAGACAAATCAAAAGACCACGCAACAACAAAGAGAACAAAAAACCCAAAGACCCCCCCACACTACATCAAAATAAGTAGACATGGCAAAGTACGGAACCTCGCCACTCCCCTCCCCCTCCCATTGTTAAAACAACATCCCAACAACAGCACCCCAGGTGGAATACACTTAAAGGCTGTGGCAATTAGACCCCTGTGTTACTGAGTAGTCTGTCGTCGCCTAATGCGTATAGTGACAATCCAGTCACCCGGTTACCAAAATTACTACGCTTCAGCACATAGCAGAATAACAATACCTTCCTGAAACTCAGCAAGCAAACAAGCACGTTTGATGATTTGTGACCCAGGTGGGGGGAGTCACTAGACTCCGATAGTGAAATACAACTTGAGCCAGTCATTATGAAGGCGAAGAGCTTGAACCCTGTGTGCATTCTGATGAAGTCCCCCCCTGCAGCAGCAGAGGCCTCCTTCAATGACGAACCAGGTGATTTATTTACACGGTCCGTACAGTATTTCTTGAGATCAAGTTGCAAGAGAGTAGGGTCCGCATAGAGTCTGGTACGGCCATCCAGAGTGACCCGCAGCCGGGCCGGGTATAACATCGCATAATCAAGTTGTAGCTCCCTGAGTTTGTGCTTTGTCGGGCCAAATTTTATACGAGCCTCCTGCACTAGCGAGGTAAAATCTGGAAGCAAGGACAGGTCGGAACCCTCATACTTCAAGACTTTGAGATCTCTAGCCCATCTCAGCGCCGCATCCCTCTCACTATAGTTAATCAGGCGGCCAATCAGGGCCCTCGGGGGGCACCCGGGGGGGGGGGGGTGAGGTCCCAACGAGCGATGAGCCCGTTCAACAACGAACACCTCAGAAAAGGTTTCCCTGCCTAGAAGTTGCGCCAGTAGTTTTTCGACAAAGAGTTCCATATTGTCAATTGAAGTAGACTCGGGCATGCCCAAAATGCGTACTTTGTTGCGCAGTGAGCGCGCTTTGAAATCTTCAGTCTGGTCTTTCATAGTCGCTATAAGTTTCTCCATTTGCTTCTGCGAGTTCCCCAAGTCCGTCTAGGTATCCTCCACTTCAGATATCCTGCGTTCCACCATGTCGATCCTTTCGGCATGCTTGTCTACCCTCTCGGACATCCTGTCCATGCGATACACCAATGCATCCATGTTAGCATCAATGGACGTCAGGCTGCGCTGCATGGCCCCCAGGATTTCACGAATGTCCCCTTCTGGCATGGCAGGGTCTGCCGCGGGTTCCTATGTAGTGGAGTTGCGGTCATCTTAGCGGTGCCTGGACGATTTACGATGTTCGAAGTGCAACTTCGATTCCGTTTTATCAGTTTTGCCCATTGCGCTCACAGCTGTGTCGTTACTGTTCAAACTGTGTGTTGTAGTCACCACCAGGATGATAATAAGGCAGCTGGGTGACGAAATTGCAGTGTACGCTTACCTCGTGGCCGCTGCCGAGGCACACCACAAAGGAAAAGGTGCCCCACCACTAGAAGGACACCACGTGCAGCAAAGCCAATGAGGGGGGACACTGTGGAACGTAGATAAAGTAAGCAGGGCACCACCGTAGCACTGATTAACCCAGCTTACACGCAGTTGTTGTACTGATGCTGACCATCTAATCCACAGCTGCATGTGTTGAGGCTGCTCCAATGTATGGTGCAGACACTCAGTAGCTAGGGTGTCCCCAAACCACAACAGGAAGTCTCCAGCATATAAAAACGAATTCCCCAGCTTGATAAAGGCAAAAAATTAGTGGTGTGCCAAGGGCACTGAGCGTATGATCAGGACCAAAAGAATGTTCTGTGACCAGCACGCAGGAGACACAATCATTGCAACATGGCTGAGCAATCCTGTCCCTCCCAAGCGTCGTTGAGATATACAAAGGCCAGAGTCCTGTTATGCCCTTGAAGGTTCCTAACTGCCCTCTTACTCAATAGGTGATGCGGGCCGCACCAAAGCAGCGATAGTACTACAGGCTGAACAATGCCTGTCTACAATGTCCACATGCATGGGGCGAGGGCAGGGGAAGAGTGCACTCCAATATTGTGGCCCCAGAGGCCCGACTCGCTGCACGAGCACCACGTCCTAGTAGGTACACACATCGCACAGCCAGGACTCCGCAATCTCCCATGACCAGGAAGGGATCTCGTCCTGGCCCGATAGGCCGATCGGGGAGCCATGCAGTTGCGTTTTACTCCAGTCGATTCCGGGGCGAATAGTCTGCCTCTCCGAAGCCGTGTAGGGGGTCACTGTATCTCTGAAGCATGTGGGGCAGATGGTCAACCCACACAGGGCCGCTCGGCCCAGGGATACAGTCAGCCAAAGAGAGCACACACAGTGCACGGGAAGCGCACAGGAGAAGCCACCCCCTGGGGACCTTAGGCCGTGCAACACGGCGCACCCAGGCCCAGTAGTCCGGACCCCCTGCTCTACTGCCTCCTCACCACTGGGCACACGGAGCCCTCACTTGCTCCAATGGACACAGCCCCGGTCCACCGGGAAGGTCCACAGCAGGCAAACATCACTCCAGAGTCCACAAGTCAGGAGGGCGGTGCCACGCAGCGCCGTACGAATCTCACAGCTCCAACCCGCAAAATGGCAGCCGGAGGTCCCCGACAGAGCACAGGTGCGCAGCAGCTCGTTGCACTACAACCAGAGACAGCGGACTTCCCAAATGTTCCACAAATGCTCCCTGCTGTCTCAGACGCTAGAACCTTCATTTTACAGGCAATCAGGTGACCCGAAGGTGCAGAATATTGAAGGATTGATTAGGCGACGGCTGGAGCCCCATTAGGCAGCGGCCATCTTGGAGTCAGGCTAGCCACGCCTTCCTCCTGCTTAGGTGGATATTAAAATCTCCTGCAATCATAAGGTGACCGTTAAAAATAGCCTTGATGGTTACATCCCTTAAAAAAGAGCCCATCCTTAAGAGATTACAGGTTTCTAAAGAACCGGAATTGGCATTAAGAAGTTCATAGCAACAGATTAACAGACCCCTGAGTAAAAGATATAGCCTGCAAAGAAAGATGATCAGTTGGTAACACCTTCAAGCAACAATGAACATTCAAGGAGACATAGATTACCAGCCCACCCTTAGATCTTCCCACCTGTGAGGGAACGGCTGGTACAAAAAATTTCTTATATCCCTCTAAGAAAAAGCTGTTCGTATTGTCCCATGTCTCCTGTAGGCATATCACATTGAATCCTTTGATAGAAGTGACCCAGCAAACTTGCAAGCCTTACCATTCCCTATATCTGTAACAAGAGCCCCTGTTTTCGATTGATGGGGGTACAATGTCTCTGTTGGTTCTATGCAAGGAAGTCAATTGCAGGAGTCCAACATACCCAAAGGAGCAAAAATGTTATGAAGAGGTATGTCTTTTGTCATCATCTGCCGATCCGGCTGGGAAACGAAGAGGATAGACGGGGGACCTCCATCCGACTTCTGGTTGCTGGTCATCACCTTGCTAAAAGGTCTATATAAATATCCCAAATGAAGAGCCATAATAGACGAGACAGCCCCCGTGGATTGCCCTGTGACGCTGCATACAAGATTCTCTCTGCCATGTGGGGTCTATTAAAGTTAACAATTACACAGTCTCCTGCCAGGTTTTTGTAGACCGCCCAACCGAGGAAACTCTATGCACCATGTTTATAAACTCTCCAACCTTAGGCCAAGGGTGGTGTTACCATTCATCTAGTGCAAGACCTTGTTCTTAAGTTGGTTTTAATATTCGGCAGCACCCATAGGAAGCACCAGGACGTTCCCGAGTACTACTACATAGGGTGAAGATTCAGGTGGAAGATGTAAGGTTGATAGCCTCTGCCTCTGCCCCCTGGAGTTTACTGCTCGAGCATCTGGAACTGCCTCCCCATCTCTTGATTTATCTCCCGGTATAGGTTTAGCTGGACCGGGGCAGGCTATGGGGCACTGAGGTCGGTGACCCCAGCTAGCCTATGGTGACAAATCCTTGTAAGCTCCAACTCCACTGTGGCTAAGTGTTGCCTAATAGGGTCTAGTTTACGATGTATACTTATCAACAATGAACCCATCCAGCCATCCATCATGGACGCCATATCATCCATGGCCAGTGGTTGTGATTTGCTGACACATTGGTCTGGCCCCTTTGCTCTTTTTTTTTTTTTTTTTTTTTTATTTATAAGATTTTTTTATTTTTCTTCATTACAACAATGGATTATGAGCATTACCTATATCACAAGCCTTAAATACTAACAAATAAATTATACAATAAATCTGACCGATCACAATGTACACATTTATACAAATCAGCTATAATTAGTGAGCAAAGTCCAAAATCAGTGAAAAAAAATAAAAACTCGACATCAAAGTAAAGGCAACTACCTACCCCTCCCCCTAGCTATTCCTTCTTTGTCTCTCTTTCCATTTACATAATGGCTCCCAAATTCTTCTCCCCAAACGTCTTCCACTCCTCCCCTTTCGGGCAAACATTTTTTCCTCTATATTATATGCATATAGGGTATTTGCCAGCCAACATTGCATTTTCGGAGGGCTTTTATCTAGCCATGCCCTAGCTATTGTTAGTCTATAGACAGCCATTACTACAAAAAGGAATTCAGCATATTGAGTCTGCTCGTCATCGCTCACCCCTAACATAATCCAAACTGGTGTAAGAGATATCTCAATATCCAGTGAGTTCGCCAAAAACCCCTCAATTTCCCTAATCAGAGTTCTTAGTTGTGGACATGTAGCAAAGATGTGTACGCTATCTGCTTCCAGCTCATTACATCTGGGACAATTGATTCCTTGATTCCCTCCCCATTTTGCAATCTTTGCAGGAGTAAAGTACAAAGAGTACAATGTTTTATAATGCTGCGACTGCAGCGGGGCAGCACATAATATCGTAGATCCAAAATTCAAAGAATCATAAAAAAGTCTAGTATCAATACCCAGTTTATCTTCCCATTTTTTACTAAATTTAACTAAATCATCCTGCTTGTCTTTCACCAATGCTGCATAAAAGGACTTGATGCTACAATCCCCCAACAGTTTTATTTTCTCCATTATTTCCATTTTATTAAAACCTGCCGGGCCCCCAACTTTATTATTAAGGAAACTTCTAACCTGTAGATATTTGAAAAATCCCCTATTATCTAAGCCGTATTTTCCTCTCAACTCTGAAAATTGCAAAAAGCCATCTTGTGTATATAAATCTCCAATTTGCGTAACCCCCTTTAGTGCCCACTCTGCCATAGTATGATCTCCAAAAATTTCCTTGGGGAGTGACCTATTGTTACTTAATAAAACATATCTGTTATACCTCCCAAGTTTTACCCTCTTCAAGAATGCATTCCATGTCGTAACTGCCGCTTTAACAGTTTTAAACTTAGTCCTCTTAAAATAGCTATAATCAATGCACTTCAAAAAGCAGTTCTCAGCATTTACCCCTAAGGCGACAGCATACACATCTGTAGACATTTTCTGCATTCTAACATCGTCAGGGCTTCCACCAATAAGACCTTGAATATATTGCAGCACAGAGGCCATATAATATAAGCGAAAATCTGGTGCCCCCCATCCCCCTTTTTCTCTAGGGAGTGTCATGTACCTATAAGCTCTCCGGGTTTTACCTTGGGCCCATATAAACCTATTACATATAGCCTCTATGCAATTAAACCAGCTGGCTTCAATCAACAATGGTACAGCCCTGAATACATACAAAAATTTGGGTAAAATCATCATTTTGATAATATTTGTGCAACCAACTAGCGACAGGTGTAAATTGTTCATTCTTTCTAAATCTTTTTTCATTTGAGTTGTCAAGGGATCCATATTTTTTTCCCACAATTTTACTTACTTCTGCCGTCATTTGCACCCCTAGATAAGTTGCCGTATTTGTCACTCTTACATCGTTACACGTTACCCACTGATTTTTGACTATCTGTGTTTTAGTTGTGTTCAAACTATACCCAGAGAACTGACCAAACCTCTCAGCTTCTGATTCAATTGCCCTGATGGCGGCTACAGGGTCTGGAGTCAAGATGGCAACGTCGTCCGCGTAGGCTAGTGATTTAAGTCTACAACCGTTTAGTACTAATGGTAATATTTGTTGATTCGTTTCCAATTTACGAATATAGGGATCAAGATATAGAGCAAACAATAAGGGAGAAGAGGGACAACCCTGCCTTGTACCTCTCTGGATGTTAACTGCGGCTGAGTAACCTCTATTGACTCTTATCTTGGCCGTCGGGGCTATGTATAGCGTCTGCAGAGCCTTTATAAATCCTGGTCCTATACCGTGCCACCTTAGAGCATCCCATAGATAACCCCATGAGACCCTATCGAAAGCCTTTTCAGCGTCAAGAAACACCGCTGCCATTGGATCTTCCAGGATGTCTGCTACATCAAATGCCGTAATTACCTGCCTGGTGTGGTGGGTTGTTCCTTTCCCTGGAATAAATCCATGCTGAGAGGGTGCAACTAAAGATTCAATTGTCTTAGATAATCTTTTTGCCAATATTTTTGAAAACACCTTGACATCGGCGTTCATTAAGGTGATGGGTCGGTAGGAGCCTGGGACATCTGGCGGTTTACCTTTTTTTGGGATAACAATGATGTCTGCGCCACCCCAGGAACATGGAACAGTTTCACCCAGTTGTGCTGACGCCATTATATTAAACATGTCTGCTAGCAGAGAGGTCTGGAAGACCTTATAAAATTCAACTGGAATCTGGTCCGGGCCAGCAGCCTTCCCAGATGGGAGTTCCCTCAACGCTTCAACAAGTTCATCCACCTTGAGTTTCTCTTCCAGCTCTATTTTGTCTGACTCCTCCAAGTTTGATGGCTCAATATCCCTCAGATAAGTCCTCATGTCCTCCTCTCTTCCATGCCCATCTGCCTGATACAATTCCGTATAAAACTGCCTAAAAACCTCTCTAATCTGTACTGCACCCTTAACTTTAATTCCTTGACCATTTTTGATCTCCTTAATATCAGCCATCCCCTCTCTTTGTCTAGCTCGCACCGCTAATATATGACCCACTCTTTCGCTAAGTTCATACGCCTTTTCTTTATTGGCTAAATATTTCTCCACCGTCTTTTTTGCCATCCCTTCCATGACCACTGCTTTGAGAGCGACTAGTTTTAACAATATCTGCTCAACTGGTGTGTGCGCATGTATAGCCAACATGAGTTCCTCCTCTGCCTCTCTAATTGATTCGTTATTTCTTTCTAGTTCCTCCCTTTCTCTTCTTTGCGTTCTAATAACATAACTAAGGGTCTCTCCTCGTATTCCAGCTTTAAAAGCGTCCCACACAATCCCTGGTGATGAAGTACCTCTATTAATTACCCAAAATTCCTTAATCCATTCAGCCATTCTTTCCCTATATTTATGATCCTGAAGGAGTGCTCTGTCAAATGTCCATTGCGTCGGCTCCTTATTTCTCCTTTGCCCAATATTTACATCTAACACTAACGGACTGTGATCTGATATGATCCTTGGTTCTCTTACTATCCTTGCACCGTCTAGCAGCCCTCTTGTAATTAAAAAATAATCCAGCCTGACTAAGATCTGATGGGGCGCTGAAAAGAAAGTACTCCCGTCGAGATTCGGATGGCAATGTACCCAAGGATCCTCTAGAGAGTTATTCCTTGCTAAATCTGCTAGAGCCCTATAGGTTCTTTTTTTCCTCCCCGCATACTTCCTGTTAGGGTCTAAAAAACTACTATCTGAATCATGAATATTCAGGTCGCCGCATAATATAATAGGCTCAGGCCACTGAGCAAGTTCTGCATCTAGGAATTGAGGAACGTCTGGGTCATCTCCAGTAGAGCCATAGACTGAAACAAGCGTAAAGGTTTCCCCCCTAAACGATAATTCTACTATAACCCATCTTCCCCATTTATCCTCCAGCTTTCTCTTAACTATTGTATCCTGTTTCCTGCCCAGTATCGCCACTCCTCTTGTCTTGGTGTTCTGATTAGTTTTTGCAAGAACATTAAAACCTAGTTGATCAAGTAAGTAGACCTTAGTGCCCTCAATGTGTGTTTCCTGAAGGCACACTAAATCCGGTTTAAAAGATTTTAACAGTGACGCAGCTTTTAACCTCTTATTGATCTCATTGAGTCCACAAATGTTTATTGATACTATTCTACACGACATTTATATTTCATAGCATTCCCTATTCCATTTTTCCAATTTAACCAGCAGGATTTAGTAGTTATCTTTAGACTTTGATCTTTCCAAAACAATTTCTCCCCCCTTTTAGTTTGTTTGTGTGCCTTGATCCCTGCATCTTTTTTAAGTCTTTTTTACCTCTTTCTTCTACACCATAACTGTGCCCAAAACCAGCATGTATGTCTCCCCCCCCACCCTCCCCCCTCCCCCCTTTACCCCCCGCCCCTTGGGAGCTCCCCCCCCCTCACTACAGGCAAATAGGCCAATCCTGGCCTATGTGTAGCCGACCGTACTCTGCAGCGTCGCTACTCTCTCCCATCCTGTTTACCCCTCTGTCCGGTATTGCCAAATAGACTATTTGGCATTACCATCTAACCGTCTTACGGAGTTTTTGGTGGAGTTCTCCGGGGAGACTGTGATGGGGTTCTGGTTCTAGCTCTACTCTCCTTCCCTTTATTAGTTTCCGAAATTTCTGCTAGGTATTCTGCTGCTTTTATCTCGGATGTAAACGTTTTGGTATACCCTTTCCTGATAACTTTCAACCTAGACGGGAACCAGAGATATGCTTCTGCCCCTTGCTTTTGGAAAGGCCCAATCATCTGTCTTAATTTCCACCTTCTTTCCACGGTAACGTGGCAGAAGTCTGGCCTAGAGAAAAAAGTATTTCCATCAGCTGTAATTCTTGAGTCAGGTCTAGCTTTATCAATTATCTCCTGTCTTGCTAGAAAATTACCCAAAAAAACCAACATTGCTCTTGGGAGTTCCTTATCCTGCCCTCCCCGATTTTTCTTTTTGAACAGTGGGTACCTATGTGCTCTTTGCACTTCCACATCCCATTGCCATTTTGAGTCAGGAAAGGCCTCTTCCAAAATCTTAGCCACATAACCTCTGGGATCCTGCCCCTCTTTTCCCTCCTCCAGACCCAAAAGTCTCACATTATTCCTTCTTTGGCGATTTTCAAAGCTTTCTAGCTTCCACTGAAGATCTTCAACCACCTTCTCTTGATCCGTTTTAAAAGTCTGCCAATCTGTCACTTCGTCTTCCACCCTACTTGTCCTTTCCTCCACTTGTAAGACTCTTTCTTCAACCTCTTCCTGTTTTCTACTTACTTTCCTTAGTGATGCTTGCAGTTTTTTTGTGTCTCTTTTCGCCCTTCTGCTCTCCATTCTTGCCTCCTTCTGCATCTGTTTCAAGGTCCCAAACAGCATTTCGAGGGTTACATTTTGGTTATTCTGCCTCCCCTCCTTCTCCCCTCCTTCCTGCTCACTTTCTTTGTAGGTCTCAGAAGTAGCGGAGTAGTCCCATGATAATTTCTTAGTCATACTGCTTCTTGAACTTCTTCCGCTTCTTTTTTTTACTCCCACAGTACCTTTTTTCTTTTTTGTGACTAATTCGCTAGATCCATTGCTAATATCTGAGTCAGAAGTACATTCAGTTCCACTCTCCTCTTCCTCTGATTCCACCTCGCTCGGATTTGATGAATCCGAGCCCTCATTGACCGAAAAAAACTCAGGCGAGCCTCCCCTCACACTTCTATCTATGCTTTTGTTATTTCTGCTCAAGTCCTGATCCAAGTGTAGCCCATGCTGCTCCGTTAAACTCTGCGTGCTGCCCCAGCTTGCCTCAGTGCCCTTCGAATGTTTATTGTATAACCCTGCCTCTACTGACAGGAGAGCGTCTAACATCTGCGTGTTGTTTTGTTTTTCTAATTGCTTAGAAGCAGTGTCGATGTCGGTATCACAGCCCAACTCCTTACCAGCCTCCACCTCTGCCTCCTCGCCTCCCGCGGCTTCTGGAGCTTCTACACGCCGCTCTGCGTTCACCGCGCCATCTCCTGCACCGCTTCCCGGTTGCCTAGCAACCAGGCCTCCGCTGCTTGCGTCCTCGCGGTCCGTTGATTCTGCTTCCGCGTTTGTCTCGCAGCTGTCTCCCTGGGCGCCGGTAGCCGTCGGCGGCTTCTCATCCTGCCGTTCCTTTTGCTGCGGACCATCTGCCTGGATCTCTATTCGTGGAACAGACGGAGGAACCCTTGTGGTAAACGACTCTGGTAAGGTCGCTTGCCGCTTCTGATCTTTAACAATCGTTTGCGCAGCATGCACTCGCTGGGGCTTTCCATCTAGTGCAGTGTCCCTCGTCGACTTATACATCGCTAAGCGGGTCTCCGGACCTGCTTCCAATTTCTTCTCCTGCTTCTCCGCTTTCTTTGCTGCTGTGTTCTTCGAACTCCGATTTGGAAATTCCGCCGCTTTTCTCACAGAGGCTGTTTTTGGGATAGCCCCCTCTCTCACAGCAACTCCTGAGGGTTTAATCGATCCTGCTGACGATATTTTGTCTCTATCCGCCTTGAGCCTTTGGGACATCTTCAGAGGCACTTTCACGTCGTTAAACAGACTTCTCCAGCAGTTCAGCCAGTCTATCACCTTCTTTATCACTTTCTTTGTAGGGAAGCCCCTCAACCAGTCTGGGTTGAGTGTATCCACTGTGTCAAGAAAAATCCGGTTAGTCAGACCCCACATCCCTGGGTTCACCAATACTCCATCATCCTAGGATAGGAGAGAGTAAAAAATGCGACTTCCCTCTACAGAGCCACGGCGGCCATCTTGCCCCAGTTGTCCTGGCCCCTTTGCTCTTGGACGTTTTGCTTTGGCCCCTGTCAACAATCCTTTCCTTTTTACTCCTTGTCCAACCCCTACCCTAGGTCCCCCGGACTTGACATTGACATTGCAACCCAGGCCCTTATTTGATGTGGTTACTGTGGTTAAACCTATAGACTCTGGCCTGGTGTTGATATCTAGCCCTGCAACTAGCCCATGACCTCCTTCTACCTCCAAGTTCAGGGGCCTTGCTGGTATAAATGAGGGCCCTTGATCCAATTGGTCCAGTTGGATATCCAGAGCAGACTGTGTTGGACTACCCCCCAATATACGTAGTGGACTGGGAACAGGGCGACGTACAGGGGAACGGGAAAGCCGGCAGGCTACCAGCTCAATTTCCTTTGTCTATTATCCTAGCAGCTCTTAGTAAAAAGGAATCCAACGTAGAGCCTGCTGGCCCAGAAGTTGGGCCTTTACGTTTCCCCATGGTTTCCCAACAGGAGTAAAATAGTCATTAAATGGACAGGCCGGCAGGCGGAGCTGAGAAGGACTTAAATATGGCTACACTCAACCCTGGCACCTCTATTCAGAACTCAAACTTCAAAAAAGCTTCCTTCTACCTTCCCGCTCTTGAAGATGGCAGTAAATGTCCACTGGACTCCTATATCGATAGCTTCCTCTCCGGACCCGGTGGTCCTAACCCCAAAAATCCGCACTGCTAGGTCAAGCTCCTACAACCGAATCCAAGATCCAAAAGGGGTGGCCCAGCGCAGCCTCCTCGGGCTCTGATGGGTGCGGATGGGCCTGCCCTGGCGTAGCCCGCACGATTCCCGCGCCGCTGGAGGCAACCAGCCCTTTTCAGTGTGTGAAGCGTGGACGTTCTGCCTGTCTCCCCCTCCTCCTCAAGAGCGGCGTTTTCTGGAACTCCAATGCCCATGGCAGTCCAGCAGGTTGCAAACAAACAGGCAGTGAAGTGTCCCACGCTGCGGGAGGCAACCAGCGCTTTTCAGCGCATGCGGCACCGGGGTGCTGCCTGGCTTCCCCATCTCCTCAAGAATAGTGTTTTCTGGGACTCCGAGTCCTGTGGTAGTCCAGCAGGTTGCAAACAAACAGGCAGTAAAGCGGTCTTTTTAAGTGTGCTCATAAAGCTTTCAACAACGCCATTTGCTTGTGGCCAAAGAGGGGTGCTTTTCTGATGCTTTACATTGAGATGATTGGGAAAGTCTCTGAATTCTCAACTGCTGAACGTGGGCCATTGTCCGACTTTAGAATTGAAGGAACACCCCATGTTACAAAAATGCCATCTTACCTCTTGCTGACTCTTTCATGAGTGGTCAATGAGAGATCTTCTACCAATGGAAAATGGGAGTATTCATCGATTACCACCATCATGTGGTGTCCATTGTCAAAAGGACCAAGAAATCAACAGTGATTTCTTGGTCCTTTTGACAATGGACACCACATGATGGTGGTAATCGATGAATACTCCCATTTTCCATTGGTAGAAGATCTCTCATTGACCACTCATGAAAGAGTCAGCAAGAGGTCAATGAGAGATCTTCTACCAATGGAAAATGGGAGTATTCATCGATTACCACCATCATGTGGTGTCCATTGTCAAAAGGACCAAGAAATCAACAGTGATTCTCTCACATACATGTTTTGGTAAATTCGACATTTTCGAGGTATGTTGAGTTGCTTTGGGAGATAAGCAATTGCACAAATGGCAGTCCTTCAACTCTCTTTCAACATCTCCTGTCAAGATGAGGAAACTAAACTCTGTCTTGGAGAGCTCGTATAGTGGCAACAATGCCATAATGTCCTTCATGGTCCACTTCAATTACTTGTTCTCGCAGACTCTCCGATATGACAGTTCTTGAACCACGTAATACAATATCTTCTTTAATAACAGACAGTTCATCTTTCACATTTTTTAACTTCTGATATCCGCTGTCACGTGTGAGAGGTTAGTGTGCTATTTCCAGGATCGATGTGCAATAATGTCTTTGAGTATCAACAGGTGCTCATTGCAGCAATGATTTGTTCCAATGAAATAGCTGCAGGTGTACTGGACGTAACGATGAAGGTAATGTAGAATTCGGCCACTTTGGAAGGGGTGCCATGACACTGTACTGGCACTTGTGAAAAGTAGTCCCCAGGGTTTTGATGTTTCCCTGGTCGGTGCACTATAGTTTATCATATTCCTGTACTCACAACCACCAATGTTCAGTTCTAGGAGGCATCTTGGCTTTTGGATTGCCAAAGATGGTAAGCAATGTTTGATGATCAGTTGCAGGAGTGAAAAGTTTGCCATACAATAATATGTGGGAATAAACTGTGCTTCATATAGGCCGATGTCGCTCCTAAGTGTGGAGGTTAAGATATTGGCTAAATTATTAGCGGGATGACAGATTAAGGTTATTACTACATTAGTCCACCCAGATCAGTCGGGTTTTATGCCCCACCATGGCACCAACCTCAATATCCACTGTATCAATGGGGTGATGGTGCAAATAGCGAATTTGAACATAACAGTGCTGCTGCCATCACTAGATACCAAGATGGCATTTGATATGTCGGAATGACACTATTTGTTTGCAGTGATGGAAGGCTGGGTTTCGGCCCCAGGTTTCTCCATCGTGTTCAACTCCTATACGCGGGACCACTAGCTCAGGTCTTCGTCAATGGCAGCTGATCAAGGGTATTTTAGTTATCCAGAGGCACCCTGCAGGGTTGCCCACTTTCACCCTTGATTTTCACCCTGGCCATTGAGCCTCTGGTGGCCTGGACTTGGCAAGATCCACTGGTGTAGGGCATGCAATGTGAGGGAATGTTGAAAGATAAAGTATCCCTATATGCCGATGATAATACAGATCTGGAGGAAGGCAATTACATTCCTAGGGTTGAAAAACACTGTCACCCAGATAAAACAATTGTGGGAGGCAGCTGTCCTACAATCCCTGCAGGATCAGCCAGGATTTAACAAATGGGACATGATAGGAATCTCAAGCATGGGAAACCTATGGAAACGAGGGGAGATTATTCCATGGCCCAAGTCGCAACAAGACTATCAAATGCAACCCACGTAAGTCTACGGCTATTTGCAGATACAACACAACCTACAGGCACTCCTCCCAAAGGGGTGGAGTTGCCCGAATCCTCACCTCTAGAGGACAGACTTCTTGCTGAGTATATGCCCCAGAAGGCTATTTCACTCACCTAGAAAAAACTGGTTCACAACACCCCAGATGTTAAGCAACAGTTAAATGGGAAATAGGAGAGTGATGTGGGAATTTTTGATGAAGGTGAATGGGACGAGGCGATGGCATCCCCTAGGGATATGGGTACACGGTCAGGCTTTTGCTTGATTCAGCTGCGAATCTTACACTGTTCGTACTATGCGAGAACTCCTATGGTTCGAATGGGGCAGTCGGAAGACGATCAGTGTTTAAGGGACTGTGGACAGGCAGGCACATTCTTCCACATCCTTTGGGAATGCCCGCATGCACACACCTATTGAGATGTGGTAATTGACAGTTTGAGGTCGATTGGGGTGCTGGCATAGAGTTGTCAGCTGAGCAATGTGTTCTGAACGTGTGGGGAGAGACAGATGACAAGACGGCCACTAGAATGTGGATGATGACAGGCCTGGTGGTAGCCAAAAGGAACTTTGCTAAATCCTGGGGATCCGCTCAGCCACCAGACATCGATGTCTGAAAACAGAATCTAGATTGGTGCATGTTAGCAGAAAGGTGGTTTATGAAAGTAGAGGCTGCCCCTAGAAATGGGGGAAAATCTGTGTGGGTTGGAACAGCGATAACAGGCAATATTTGTGACTGTGGGTGACATGAAAATACACAACATTTTAATTAATGATGTGTGGCTCAGGGAGATGCTCATTGGGGTGATTGGGGTAGGGAGGAGAAATGTGATGTTATAACAAATTGTACCAGTGCTATGTCTGTTAAAACTTTTAGTGTTTGCTGTTTCTAATAAACAGATTTAAAAAAAATAAAAAAGAATAGGTGGACATTTTCACAAGCCCACACCACTGCTACACTTGCTTTTTCAGGTTGTGAATAGGTACATGCAGTTTGTAACAAACTTCTGCTTGCATGTGCCACAATATGCCTTCGAGCATTTGAGTGTCCACTGTGTTGGGCAAGGATCGCGCCTAACTCGTCCAGACTTGTGTCAACAACAACCTCTGTATGAAGTTTTGGATGAAAGTAGGCCATTTCAGTGATGTTCTCAATTGTATGCTTGATTTTCATTCATTCATTCATTCATTCATGTGACCAGTAAAATGAAGCATTTCTTTTTGTTAAGTGTCTTAAGAGAGCACATAGAGTAACTGGCCATGCCAAAGAATGAACGTAAAATGGTAAAATCTTGTGCAGGATTGGTGGCTGACAAAGCTTGAACTTTAGCTAGATCCAGTGTCATACCCCCATTAGAAAAGATATGGCCAAAGAATTTGAGTTTTGTTTTGTGGAACTCACATTTCTCCTGATTCAAAGTTAAACCTGCATCACTAAGTACACGCTTGTGTAAGAGCTTTATCATGTTCTTTTTGTGTAGCTCTGAAAACCAATATGTCATCACTGTAATAAAAAACATTCATGACAGGTTGTATGACACGTCGAATTACATCTTGAAAAAGTTCTGCAACTGATAACACACCAACACGTAATTATTTATATCTGAACAAGCCAAAATGGGTAGGAAAGGTGGTAATTTACGGATAATTTTCTGCGAGTTCCAATTGATGATATCCTTTATTCAGATCCAGGTTAGAGAAGACTTTGCACCATTTAGTTGTGCGATCATGAGGACAATGAGGGGACCAGGATGTTGTTCTCTTTCAATTGCCTTGTTAGCTTGGCGCATGTCAACACAGATGTGTACAGCTCCTTCACTGTCCTTTTTGGGCACTACCACTATGGGCGAAACCGACAGAGTTGGAACATTAGATCACTTAATACTTTAGTAATGTCTCAAGCTCTTTCTCAACAGCTTCTTTTAGATGAAATGCAATTTAACTATTTCTTTGAGCAACAGGATGAACGTCCTCATTGATTTGCGGTTGCATTTTCATGTTCTTATGGTTTCCCAATCCATAAACCAAAAACGGAAACTGATTTACTATTATGTGATGAGCATTCTTGTTGTAGTTCACAGATATCACTCTCAAATCAGCAGCAATATTGAAAGTGAGTAAACAGGCACTTGACACAGTACCTTGAAGTACATGAATGCGTGTGTATACTGTTGTCTTCTTGGGTTTCATGGTTGTTACAAATGAACCATGACTCTTTAATGGCGTCAATGCAGCCCATGTATTCACTTTAGTCTTTGACGGTGTGAGACAGGGCAATGGAGACAGTTTATTGTATTTCTCCTCAGACATAATGTTTATCGATGCTCCACTGCCAATAATAAAAGGTATAGAGCAACCGTTTACTTTAAGTGTGAGTTTCAGAAAATGTTTGAATGACTTTTGCGATTTTACTCATTGACTTTTCTTTGACTTGTATTCCTCCCTGAATGCGGCAAGTCCGACATGCGCACATTTTTCTAAGGTAAACATTGCACATCCGTCTTCCTCACTGCTACTTGGCAATCAAACTGAATGACTCTTAGACAAAGATTTAGACGATGATCTACTTTGTTTATTGTCAGTTTTTTCTTGGCTGGTGTTGCAGCTTCGCCTTGTGGATGTGCGTAGAACGTCACATCTGGAACATTTCTACGTCAATTTTGTTTTCTTGTCGTGACGCACTCAGCTTTTTCTTCCCCTTGCAAACAATTACAAAATTGTTCTCCTTCCCACCTCCTTTACATACTTGCCCAATGAGGGGACATTTACCTTCATGTGGAAACAAAAACCCACATCAAAAGCACAGTTTCTTTTTCTTTGAAGACATCACTTTGTATCTTTCAGCTCTGTATTTCTGCTTACTTTTCATGTTCATTACTGACTAAAACTGGGCACCTCCGGCCTCCATGTCAACAGATTATCTATCAGCACATTCCTCAGCTTTGGCACCCATGAGAACCTGCTCCAGACCAAAGATTTCTATCAGCATTCATCGTCTGAATGAATCTGACGGACATTTGTCGATAACTTAGAGACATATAGCTCCTTCATCATTGAACTTACTGTGTTTGATGAGCGTATCAAGTCTCTCAACAAATTAGTAGATTATTTCACAAGCTTTCTGTCATTCCTGACTGAAAATATATCTTTCATAATCGACATTTAGCAATTAATTGAACTTGAGATTTAATGCTTCTTTGATTTGACGGTATATGACTGTCAGTTCACTACAGTTTCCCTATTACTTTTTTTGCTACTTTACTGGCAAGATTTTCGAGGTATTTGGCAATATTTTTGTTATCGGTTTCTTCCAGTGCATCAATGAAATCATCCAAAATTTCTATCCATGCAGTCAATCTGTCACCATTATTTTTCTATTTGGATGTATTGAAGGGTGGTGGTGGCTTTAGGAATATGGAAGGATCATTGTTTGTCCATAATTCCATCTTTTGGAAACATGAATCCTTTACCAACTGCAAAAGTAAAAATGTGATTTATGGGATTCGTTGTCCCTGTGACCAATTGTACATAGGAAAAACGAGCCAAGAAATAAGAATAAGGATTTCACAACATACATCGCGGATTAACAAAAATGTCCAAACTGCACCACTGGTTAATCATTGGCAAATTCACAATCATCTAATAAAAGACCTAAAGTGGACCGTAATTTCAAAAGTAGAACAGGATGCAAGAGGAGGAGATCTTGAGACCAAGCTATCAAGAAGAGAGGCTTTGTTAATAGTCAAATTTAACACAGCTACTAATGGATTGAATGAGCTCTCAGAACTGTACAATCTGAGATGATTTCTGCACGGCTAAAAACACTGGCATCCCATGAGAATAGAATCTGTACTCGCCTTTTCGCTAATAGATTGCCACTTTTTGATATGCAAATCGGCATTGTTCACAGTCTAAATTGAGCAATAAAGTTTTTTCAGGAAAGCTACATGAGGTGAACGTAAACTCAACCATTCACGATTAGACCATCCACAAGAACGAGAGAATTCTTGTTCAGATACGAATCTGGAAAATTCCAATTTTGCAGTGTTTGTTGCATTCGTCCTTACGGTACGCAAAGAACTACAATTCCCATGAGGTCAAATATGGGGCAATTACGCACCGTTTATAACGCACGTAATGAGACGCGCTCACCGCGGCGTTTGACACTTCCGGAAAGAACATGAAATGTCGAGAGAATTAAGGTACGTCAAAACCTGCATTCCAAAATATGTTAAGTTTCACTTTCGACCAGAGAGCATTTGAATTAAAACGAGGTCCTTATTTACATCTTTTTCAGTTGGCAACAATGTGTTGAATCAGCAGATGCGAGTGTGATTACAGCCTAAAGTAAGAGGAGCGAAATCCACAGCATTAAGGTACTTGTCCCTTTCAGTAGGTTCACGGAATACCGTAGAACCCAGTATAACATAGAAACGGGTCCAAACTTTCCTTTTGCATTCTTTTTCATATTTAGGACACCAGGTGGAAGCAAGACTGCACTTTCCATCTCAGAAACGGAATTTTTTTCTGAACAGCGTCTGAAATAAATAAAAGACACGTTCCATCCCTCAGAAGACATCCATAATGTAAGCAATGAAGGATGATATTTTAGCGAATGAGAGACCTTAGTAGGATTTAGCATTTGATGATGTTAATTTTCCCCTCTTGTCTTTTTGGTTGTGTCCTTACAGACTCAGACAACCACTGGGTTCTAGATCGGCTGATCTACCCTTCATGCGAGTGAGGTAAAGAAATTCAGACCATTGGCTGTTTTTTGCAAAGAGAGATTCGAGGTATCTAGGTATACTGAAAAAGTTTTTTGTTTGTGTTTCAGTCTACAGGTCCTGATGAGAGCCCCGGTACTGGAAGGGGTTCGAAACGCGTAGACCTTGTCTCTTGGCCATAAGAATTAGAAATTGTTTCGAAAAATTATACATAGTGATGACTTTGTTTAGTATATATTCTATGGTCTTTATGAAAAAAGAACTTTTTTAGAATGGTCTAAATGTAGTTTTTGATTGATGAGAGTATGTTTGTCTGAGACTGAACAGTTTGGTGTGATCAGTGAATGAGTGAAGATATGAAAAAAATGACAAGAATGATTGTAGTATGATACGAATGAGAATGTAATTTATACATGTTTGCAGTCATACATTTTTGTATATATGTTTGAAGTTTCAAAAAAACCAAAAATCAAAAAATTTATGGTGTATATAAAAAAAAGAATCAAGAATTGATTGATTAAATTGACGGAAAAAGTGGTCAACAGGTTCATGTTGTTTTCATTCAATATGCTACCTCGCAATTAGTAGCGCATAGAAAGATAAGTACCAGTATTGGCATTTCTGTTGTTTTGTATCTTTAGGAATATGGCATCATAACCTATGGAATTTTCTGCTGTTGAGAGTGGCGCTCGCTCCGGCAGTGTCAGCTGCCCGCTTGTACAAGGCACTTTTGTCAAACACTAGTCACGTGCTACCACCCGAGTCGTTGCGCCTGCTCTCTGGCTGTGAGGTGCTGTCTTCTTCTTTAGCGGTAAGTAGCAGCTTTGCTTCTGGCATGGGTTCTTCACCCTTCTCGCCTCTTTGAATTGTATTTGTTTTCTACTGCCTTTAGTGTTTCCTTGCACTCAGAGACCACTGCCTTTTGCACTTCTCTGTACCTGGTTGTAGATGCGTTTAGCAATATCGTACTGTGTGATTTATAGCTCAGTGCTGTGTAGTGGCGCATACCTCTTTCACTGCCTTACTAGCAGGTTTCTGGCAAATGATGAGTATACTTCTCAGTGAGGCTGTTGTTATTGGCAAAAGTTTCACACTGGCTCGAGTGTCGCTTTGACTCTACTTATGCCAAACGTCTTCTACTTTGACCGAGGCACATGTGGCACACATGAGCAGTTAACTGGACCACAGCAAACTCTGTGGGAGAGCACTGTTGATTTCTATCTTGTTGCCAGTTGTAGTATTCTCCCCAGTCTGGGTACTCATAAATGAATATGCCACACAGAGAATTTACTACTACACACCTTTATTCCTCTATGTGTAACTCTGAACTCAACATTCTAAACATGAACTCTATTCACCAGACGCGAACACTTATGTCACAGTTCCATGGAGTCCATCAGGAACCAAAAGGGTACCGTCATTGCGAGCTCACAAGACGCTACAACCTTCAAAGAGGCAGGGCTCAACATATGTCCATTTTAACTTGAACCATGATGTTTAAACTTGAGGTAACACTGTGGGGGGTGCTTTTCATCCATGTCTACTGTGTGATAAATACCTGCTTTCTGTGTGATTGTTCAAAGCATTGTCAGAAATACGTTTTACAGTATTACATACATTATGTCCCAAATCAAAAACAACTGCAATTTCAACAACTATTAAAAATTAATTACTTTGGGGCATATCAACAACAACCGGCGATAATTATCGCTAAGCGCACTAGGCGCTAGGATAATTATCGCCGGCTAGCGTGGATTTTTATCGCTGAGATAGCGTGATATTAGCAACGCTTATCTCAATAGCGATAAAAATCCTCACGCTAAGTGGCTAACGTGAGATTATCGCTGGAAACCCAGCGATAATCTCAGGTTAGATTGTTGATAGGGACAGACAAACTTAGCCATGATATCCTCCTTCCATAGGATATCATGGCTAAGTCAGAAAAATACCAGACGTAAAAAAGCAGCGTTAACCGAGGTTAGCGCTGCTTTTTTTGTCTCTAACAGGGTTAGCGATATTCTCGATAATAGGAGAAATGTCGCTTAGCGACATTTCTCCTATTATTTAACTCTGGAACGCCTCCTTTGCATCTCATTAGAGATGCAAGGGGAAGCGTAGAGTAAAAGGGTGCTAACATGCCAATTTGCATGTTAGCACCCTGTTGTTGATAGGGTGCTAGTTTTATCTCTGCTTTTTTGGCTTTTACAGCCAAAAAAGCAGAGATAAAGCTCTTGTTGATATGCCCCCTAGTCTTTTAGTCGAAAGGCATGATATACAAAGACTACTGAAGCTGCTTAAAGATTAAAAAAGGAAGTGTTTCTAAAGAAGTAATAGCAGATGAGAGGGCACTTCATATTATCTCCTAGAATGCAATAGAAAATCATACAGTGCTATCACAGAATGGTGAAATTATTTTCATCTCAGCAATCCTACTCTTCATTAAGTGTACACAAACTTCTTGATGGAAGGTAACATTTAGGATACATCTTGCACTGAGAAACAAATAAGAGAAGAAAACAAGCAAAAAAACACACATCAGAAAGTATCAGCATCTAGAAACTCTAAAAAATGTAATAAATACAATTATTTGCCCTCAAGTACAAGCACAATTTCAACTTTCATACCAAAACACAAAAAGATGTAAGATTTGCAAGATCATCAATTTTCTATTACCTAGGATTCCCATTTCTGAACATATCAGTGACATTGTTAATACTGGCAACTTCCACAACTAATAAATTCCCTGGGTTCTATTGTCCATTCTGAGCAAAAGATGTCTCTTGTGCCACAAACTATGGTTAACAATAAATGCAACTACTGCATGCTTAAGATGGCTACCGATCTAGTTATAACCACGCCTTCATGCTTTTTAAGGGAAACTTCACTGGCTTTAAATAGAAGATAGAATACAGATTAAAGCCATCTGTTTTTCATCTTTCCTTAGCTTCTCCCTTTGTGTCTGCATATGATTAATCTTCCTCCCCTTCTCCCTGTCTGTGGCACTGAGTTTAACATCCTCCATCATGCAGACCACTGTGGTATGTTGGTGCAAACATTAGTGTGGCTGGAAATTCCCCATGTTGTTGAGTCCGGGGTGTTACAATATGCCCACAGGGTCTGACATAGTGCTTTTGCACTGGTATGTCCTCTGAATTGGCTTGTTGAATTGTTCTCTTTAGTGTGCCCCTGAATCTCTCCACCATGCCATTTGCTTGTGGCTCTACTGCTGTTATTTTCTGGTCATTGATGCCTGGTTGTGTCATGAATGTTCACAACCGCCCACTAGTGAATGCTGGTCCATTATCTCACAGTAGGGTCTTTGAGAGACCCCACGCCATGAAGATGTCATCCAGGGTATGGATCATTTATTCAAAGATGGAGAATACAATTTTCACTAGAGGGAACCAGACAAATACATTCATGATCACCAGCAAGTACTGCGGCCATGGAGATGTCAATGGCTACCAAGTACCATACTTTCTCAGGCAGATCTGACATTGTCAGTTGCAGTGGTCTTGAGGTCAAAGAGATGCGTTGAAATATGAGGCATTTCTGCATTTTCATTTCCACCATATCATCCAGTTGTGGGAACCACAGTTGGTCCCTCAGTGCTCTCTTTGTGGCTACTATTTGTTCATGCACTTCATGTACTAGGTCAATTGCTTGTTCCTCAGGCTCTTGGAGAAAACAATCCTGGAACCCCTTAAGATGAGACTTTCTATTTTTGGTGGCTTATTCTTACTGAATGATGTGGAACACTTCTATCTGTGTAGGGTCTTCTACCTATTCTTGTTTGTATCTCCATGTTTGTATCCCAATCAGGTGCTGGATGACTTCCAGGTCCTTGTCTTCCTTTGTCGCTGCTATGTGGATTTACAGGGCTGTTGGCATACTGGTGCTGACTGGGAATTGTAGATATTCTTCTGAAACTGACAGGCCTGCCCTTGTCAATTTTATCAGACGCCACCAGAGGTAGTCTGCAGCGTTCTGCTCTTTCCCTCAATGTGGATAACTTGAGAGCCCAACTCCGGCATCTTTCAATTCTTAGGGGCATTTCTGCTTTGGGGGTTTCTGAAGATTGCCAGCATGGCGTGGTGGCCCGTGATGATGGTGATTGTTTTTCCTATATAAGAACATGTGTAAATGCTTGTAAGCTCATACTACTTGCAGGCTGTCTTTTTCTGATTGCGAGTTCGATCTCATGGGTCAGCTGGTGTGCACAATCACCTGGCATGGGTGTTACGGGCCTTCTGCATGTTGCGTTACTATTGCTCAGAGCCCTACTGGGCTGGGGTCCTTTGATATTTGTGCGTGTAGTTTCGAGCCAAAATATGCCATGACTGTTACGGACCTTATTTCATCTTTGATCCTCTGGAAGCTTTGTCACATTCAGACAGCCCCTTGAAGTCTGCATTTTGTTTTGTTTTGTTAGTTGTCTGAGGGATGCGCTTATGGTGGAGTAGTCCCTAAGATACATTGCACATTAACTGGCAATGAATGCCCCTATCTTCTGTGGTTGGGTTGTGCTGGTGAGTGACTTACCTTTGTTCATGTCTGGTGTTCCCTCCTCTGTGAAGATGTGCTCCAAAAAATTGTTGCTTGGTTTTGTGGAACTCACATTGCTGTGCGCTTAGCATGAGGCCTGCGCTTACGAGCAGTTTACATGGTGGTGCAGTGCAGCATCATGCTGTGCTTCTTTCACTCTGAAAACTATGATGTCGCTGCTGAACTTGAGTGCATTGACAACAGGTTGTATGGTCTAGTAAATGGCCTCTTGGAAGATTTCTCCTGCCAACGATATCCAAATGTTCAAACATTTGTATCTGAAAAGCCCAAGATGTGTGGAGAACATTGTTGTACCAACACACTTCCTCGAGTTCTAGTAGATGGCATCCTTTGTTTAAATCAAGTTTGGAGAAGATCATTACCCCGTTCAGTTGCATGATCATGTCTGATATGTGTGGGCCTGGATGACATTTGCTGGTGAATATTGACACATATAATTACATCTTCCTTTTGAGTCTTTCTTTGGTACTACTGTTATTGGGGAGACTCAGAGGGCTGGGTCCTTGGAAACTCAAATGATGGTTGGTTTGAGGAGTCTCCTGGATTCTTTCTCTATGGTCCCTTGCAATGGCAATGCTACTCACCTGTGTCCTTGTGCAACCGGGCAGATTGTTTCATTCATGTGTAGTATAACCTTTGTATCCTTCATTTTTCACAGACTGCTGAATAGCTTTGGTAACATTTGTGTCACTGTCGGTCTGGTTTGTATGTTATAGCTGATGGCTATAAGTTCTGCAACATTTAACACTTACTATTTACACTTTCCTTTCGCTATTTTGTCCCTCGATATTCTGTTCATGAAATTCATGTACACACACACACACACACACACACACATACATATATTCACTGAATATATCTGTGACGGTCCACAAAATACCTTGGATGATTTTATTCAAGGTTTGTCGGTGAATAATTTAAACTTGAAATTCACCAGTAAGACGGACCAACATGAAATTGAATTCTTGGACGTCCTCGTAAAAGTAGAATCAGGAACATTACATACCAGCCTCTATAGGAAGCTTACCTCTACGAATATCATTTTACATGCACAGAGTCATCATCCCACAAACCTCAAAAACAGTAACCCATATGGAGAATTGTTAAGAGCAAAACGAAATTGCAGCTCAGTTGCTTCCTATGAGAAGGAAGCCAAGAACATGAAAGGTCGTTTTAAAAACAGAGGCTATACATCTAAAATTATCAAGATAGCCTCAGATAAGGCAGATGGCAGAAACAGAAATAGTCTACTTATCCCAAAAGAAAAAACAGATGTCAAACAGGTGGTAAGATTAATCACTACCTATAATCACGCTTCAAATGAGGTACATCAGATCATACGTAAGCATTGGCACATAGTCAAGAAAGATTTAATAATTGGCAAACTGGTTAGCCCATCACCATATGTCACATATAGGAAATGTCAGTCATTGAAGGACATATTAGTCCATAGTCATCTAGACATGAAAACAAAGGCGAAGGGGAGATGGCTGCGGAAGTTACCAGGCTTTCACATATGCGGGCGCTGTAAAGCATGTAATAACAGCACAAATGTAAAAAAATTCCAACTACCTAACGGTAAAATGGGTAAGATTAACGTTTTTATCAATTGTAATACAGATTTTGTTGTGTATGTGTTAGTCTGTATCTGTGGCCTACGTTATGTGGGAAGCACGATCTTCCCAGTGAAGAAACGTATACTTGAGCACTTGCGTGCTATTAAGAACAAAGACTTGTCCTACGCCATTGCTAAACACTGCGATCTGATACATCCCAATATTCTTGACATCAGCTCTAAAATTTCTTATTTTGGCTTTGACAGGGTGCAAGCGTCAGCCAGAGGGGGAGACCGGGAACGTTATTTGCGACGCCTGGAATATATAATAAAGCAACAGAGCAGGACCCCAGGTGGCCTGAATCATGAGGAGGATCTCCACGTTCATTTAGGTTGACATAATGAGACTTTAATTCACCTTGCCATTGTTCTTCCACCTCTGCTACACGCTCCTTAGGAGTCTGTGAATCGCTGTTCTGCCCCTGCTGGCCGCCTCGGCTATTGATGTTAAAAATGTTTTGTTAATAATCACCAGGAATTGATTGAATTCATTATTATTCTTTTCATTAAGACTATTAAGGTTTTTTGACAAAATAGTGAACCTTAGGCACTAGCCATTTTTCACTTATGTTTACTGTATTATGATACCTGAAAATTCACTAATGAATTTAACATGTATTTCATTTAAAAACAGTGCCAATGTTAACTCAGGGACAACAGTGACTATATGAACTGTTTACTTGTTGTTACTTTTTTTATTTCTATTTTGAGTAAAGTTGTTGGAGTCTGTCTTCTAAAAAATTAGGATGCACAGCAGCACTAAGCACCAATGCATATACCTCTTTCATGTCTATTGTTATGTAACAGGAACTGCTTGAAATAATGAAACAACTTCCTGGTTCTTTGTAATGACTCACTGACGAACACCGTGGTGTCGAAACGCGTCTGAGTCACCAATTACTAAAAACTTCTCTAAGGAAAACTTGTGTTTTTTTGCTTGGAAATTGCGCGAAAAATATCTTGTTTAATATATATATATATATATATATATATATATATATATATATATATATATATATCAGAACCAATGTCCCTCCCCATCAGAAAAGGACTTGAGCCCACGCAGGTAAGTTGAATTAGCTCCTTTATTTGCAGTGCAATGATCGGCATGATGCATTTCAGCGTAGTCGCCTTCCTCAGATGCCTTCTATATATATATATATATATATATATATATATTGCAATGAAGTTCTCCCATAAATCCTAGGAAGAATGACGAGCCACTCCGTAGTCTGCAGGTAAGTGTAAAGTTTATTCACACCAGACGACGCGTTTCGGCTGACACGCAGCCTTGGTCATATATATATATATATATATTTATATATTTTTTTTTTACTCCAATGTGGTTTAATGCCGGATCGCACAACAGCGGGTGCGAGCGTTGGGCCAAACCCAGGCCAAGTTCAATTTTCTGACAAAAGACGCCGCACTCTGGAACCAGTAGTTTTCGAAATTTATTTAATTAAACAGAGCCCAGTCTGTCGTATCGACGCGTTTCGGCCATTACGGCCTTTCTCACGGTAGGTGACACTACTGTCAGCTGATATTTTAGGTCATATCCTGTCCATAGATTACTCCCATTGAATTTTGGGAGTTGTAGTTTAAATTAAATTAAGGGTCACCTTTTGACAGAAACGATACTTGTACACATAATAAATGCAATTACCATTGTTACCAATGCATTCGTGATTTGGTATTAAGGCTAATCAGTCCTTTTTATGAGTAAGGTAATCATAAAAGAAAAAAGAAGAGGAAAAAGTGTTAATTGATAGTAATTAAATCGAACACGACATTACAGTTTTAGCAGTCTAAAGTTGGTCTGATCAATTGTGTAGTACCCCTGTTGACTGCATACTGATGTTAGTGTTAGGATTATTTAGATGCATGTGTGCCTACTCAGTAGGGGGACACAGTGATCGTCTAGTACGATTGATTGTGCATCTATTGTCATGATGGAGCTGTAAAGTTAATTAGCCACATTGTTACAAACATTGATTAGAGTTCATATTTATAGATGAACATAGAGTTCTTCATCAACGTTCATCCCCTTCGGATTTTTAGTACGTAGTCTAATGATATATTTAAACTCTAGCTGTCGGAGTTTCTTCTTGCGATCTCCAAAGCGTTCACTTTCTTCCACTGAGTCAATAGCAAAGAAGTTCATGTTGTGCCAGTCCCCATTTTGACATGAGAGAAGATGTTTGGCGGTTGCATATGTTGAGTCTGGGTTTTTCACAGCTCTGATATGCTCGAGAATCCCTCTTTTTAAGCATGCAAATCGTACTGCCAATGTATCTCATCCCACAGTTGCATTGAATACAGTATACTACGTATTTGGTAGTACATGTAATTTTCTGTGTAATTCGAATTTTTCTCCCCTCCGGATCTCTGAGGTTTTTCTTGTTCATTCCAATTTTACAGGCTTTGCAGTTGCATTTATTGAACCCAATTTGTTGTTGTTCAAGCCAATTCTTAGTTATGTTTTTGGATTGAAAATGACTTTGGACTTTTGCATCCTTGATTGATGGTGCTTTGCGAAAGGTAATTAGGGGTCTAGTCCCAATGATTTTGGCCAAGTCACGATCCTGTTGGAGTAGTGGCCAATATTTCTGGACACTTTGTCTGATTTTGTGTGCTTCTTTGCTATATATATAACAACATCGTGGTGAGATGGTCGGATAAAGGTGGCAATGTCGTCCTTTGGCCATTAGATCAATACAATCTGGAAGCGCATCAACAACTCCAAGACCCTGAATGTTACTGTCGGGTAAGCCCTACATCTCTAGCCAGTACAAAAGAAAAATATCACGCAGACCTATACCAGTGGAGATGTTCCAACCTGATCTCTAAACATGAATTTGACTTTCTCAAAACAGACTATCCTATTGTTCCACAGTTGTATCTAATACCAAAGATCCACAAAAACGCCACAAATCCACCTGGAAGACCAATTATATCCGCTATAGGAGGTCTTTTTGAGAACACTTCTAAATTTATTGACTCTTTTTTACAGCCATACGTTCAGACTCTTCTGTCTTTTATTAAAGATACGGGGGACTTTCTGACGAAGATCTATGACCTACATTATGATGAAATTTTTTTTTTTCTGATGACACTCGATGTCAATACTCTGTATACGAGTATTAAACACAAAGATGGACTCAATGCCCTAAAATGCTACTTGGGCAAAAGATCTATTGACTTATATACTCATACTCTCATGTTGCTGAATGGTGTCTAGACAATAATGTGTTTGTATTTGACAAATTATTTTACAAACAGTTGCGCGGGACGGCCATGGGTACCTGCTTCGCCCCCAGCTATGGTAATTTGCATATGGGCTGGTGGGAGGAGCGGGTACTCATGGTTGATCATGAGCAGGCAATGACTGAAAATGTGGTGCTGTACGTTCGATACATAGACGACTTGTTTTTCCTTTGGCAAGGTACAGAAGAATCTGCTCTTAACTTTGCTAAAGCACTCAATGAGAACTCTCTTAATTTATCTTTCACATGTAACATCAACAAGTCGTCTATTCAATTCTTGGATTTAGAGGTTTTTGTGGAGAATTCCAAAATAGAGACTAGAACCTACAGGAAACCTACATCAGGAAACTCTATTCTCCACTACAGTAGCTTCCACCCCACCTCTTTAAAACAAAGCATCCCATACGCAGAATGTCTCCGTATGAAGAGAAACTGCAGCACAGAGAGTAGCCTTGTCAAAGCCACCAACACCCTGTTTGATAGACTAGAACTAAGAGGTTACAATGCAGACACTTTAAATAAAGCTAATGCCAAAGTCCAAAATGTCACCAGAAAGGAACTTCTTTTCCCTAATCCAGAAAAAATCAAGAACAAAAATAAAAATTCTATATCAGGAATACCTAGATTCATAACTGGATACAATACCTATCATGACGTTTTGAGAAAGACACTGTATAAACATTGGCAGATTGTGCGCAATGACCCTGTTCTAGGTCCAAAAATGCCAAGGACACCATCTTTAACATTTAGACGTGCAAAATCCATGAGACAGGAATTAGTCAATAATGCACCTAGTGTCAACAAGGGTTCTGAGTGGCTCAAAACCAACAATGGCTTTAGGAAATGTACCAAATGTAAGGCCTGCCGCCATGGTATTAATGTGAAAGAAATCAGTTCCCCACTTAGACACTCTCCCTTTACTATAAGGGGAAGTTTCACATGTAAAAGTGAATTTGCAGTATACATGTTACAATGCACATGTAATAAACGTTATATAGGGTCTACCATTCACCCTGTTCATGTACGTATACTGCAGCATTTGCGGGCAATCAACAATGATGACCCCAATTACCCGGTGGCCAGACACATTAATCAATACCACAGTGGAAGATCATCTGACCTTTCCTACGGCGTTATTGATACTGTGCCTAGGAACCCAAGAGGAGGGAATAGACAGCAAACATTGCGTAGACTAGAATCCAAGTACATCATTCTGTTCAACACCAAAATACCCATTGGATTAAATACGGATGAGGCTTTATCCGTACATTTATGAACTTACTCTGCCTGTCTCTAACCGTTTTTTTATCCCAGGTTCACCCAATTGTATCTTTAGTCTTCTTTGAACTATGTGTCTAGACTGCTATTATCCCCAGCCCAGGACGACAGACGATATGCCTTTTGTGAACCCATTATGAGTTCAGTTTAGCCTCTCTCTTCCCTTCAGTCCAGTTGTTTTAGAAATATGTAGCTACTAGGCTATCTTCTGTCTAACAAGATAACAAATTCAAGGACTGTTTAGGGAGTTTTTACAATTTAGGCCCTCTATAATTAATTAATTTTGTCTATGTTCCGTTTTCTGTTGAATTTACACTGCTTAAGTTTTTGCATAATTGTGAATTTAATTGTAACAATTTTTCAGCAGTAAGGAATTTATATGCTAAACAAAATAGTCTGTCTTTTAATTCTGGGGCTGAGACTTCATCATTTTTTGTTTTCTATGTCAATTGTATATCGTTGTCATGACGATTCTTCTATGACACACAGTACTTAATGGCTGCCATTGGTGTTACCTGTGATATTGACAAAGGCGGCTTGCCGTCGAAACGCGTCTATGGTCTCTCGACGAAAATAAATTCCTTCATGCTTTATCCTCACGGAGTCTACGCCTGTTTTGAATCTCTATAGCAGGATTGGTTGTATATATATATATATATAGCAAAAACAAGGAGTTCATGGTACTCCCAAGGTCCGGTGCACTCACGGGGTATGTGTCGGCTATAAAACATCCGCAGACGCGTTTCTGGCTCTTGCCGTCATCAGTGCGGAAAAGCCATCAATAAAAACATCCCCTCGCCTGCCGCTGTTAGAACGAAAACTCTGTGAGTGTCCCACATATGGTGAAGCACTCTAGCTTTGTATAAGCCACAACCTGAATAGGTCAACAGAGTCCGTAAGCGGCGGTTCAGCAGCCCAAATTGAATCCAAAACACAGTATTCCACCTGGGGCCAGCCGAACTCGCGGCGGGTGCAACCGGGAAGTGGTGGTGGAAACCACTTATTACACAGCAAAAACAAGGAGTTCATGGTACTCCCAAGGTCCGGTGCACTCACGGGGTATGTGTCGGCTATAAAACATCCGCAGACGCGTTTCTGGCTCTTGCCGTCATCAGTGCGGAAAAGCCATCAATAAAAACATCCCCTCGCCTGCCGCTGTTAGAACGAAAACTCTGTGAGTGTCCCACATATGGTGAAGCACTCTAGCTTTGTATAAGCCACAACCTGAATAGGTCAACAGAGTCCGTAAGCGGCGGTTCAGCAGCCCAAATTGAATCCAAAACACAGTATTCCACCTGGGGCCAGCCGAACTCGCGGCGGGTGCAACCGGGAAGTGGTGGTGGAAACCACTTATTACACAGCAAAAACAAGGAGTTCATGGTACTCCCAAGGTCCGGTGCACTCACGGGGTATGTGTCGGCTATAAAACATCCGCAGACGCGTTTCTGGCTCTTGCTGTCATCAGTGCGGAAAAGCCATCAATAAAAACATCCCCTCGCCTGCCGCTGTTAGAACGAAAACTCTGTGAGTGTCCCACATATGGTGAAGCACTCTAGCTTTGTATAAGCCACAACCTGAATAGGTCAACAGAGTCCGTAAGCGGCGGTTCAGCAGCCCAAATTGAATCCAAAACACAGTATTCCACCTGGGGCCAGCCGAACTCGCGGCGGGTGCAACCGGGAAGTGGTGGTGGAAACCACTTATTACACAGCAAAAACAAGGAGTTCATGGTACTCCCAAGGTCCGGTGCACTCACGGGGTATGTGTCGGCTATAAAACATCCGCAGACGCGTTTCTGGCTCTTGCCGTCATCAGTGCGGAAAAGCCATCAATAAAAACATCCCCTCGCCTGCCGCTGTTAGAACGAAAACTCTGTGAGTGTCCCACATATGGTGAAGCACTCTAGCTTTGTATAAGCCACAACCTGAATAGGTCAACAGAGTCCGTAAGCGGCGGTTCAGCAGCCCAAATTGAATCCAAAACACAGTATTCCACCTGGGGCCAGCCGAACTCGCGGCGGGTGCAACCGGGAAGTGGTGGTGGAAACCACTTATTACACAGCAAAAACAAGGAGTTCATGGTACTCCCAAGGTCCGGTGCACTCACGGGGTATGTGTCGGCTATAAAACATCCGCAGACGCGTTTCTGGCTCTTGCCGTCATCAGTGCGGAAAAGCCATCAATAAAAACATCCCCTCGCCTGCCGCTGTTAGAACGAAAACTCTGTGAGTGTCCCACATATGGTGAAGCACTCTAGCTTTGTATAAGCCACAACCTGAATAGGTCAACAGAGTCCGTAAGCGGCGGTTCAGCAGCCCAAATTGAATCCAAAACACAGTATTCCACCTGGGGCCAGCCGAACTCGCGGCGGGTGCAACCGGGAAGTGGTGGTGGAAACCACTTATTACACAGCAAAAACAAGGAGTTCATGGTACTCCCAAGGTCCGGTGCACTCACGGGGTATGTGTCGGCTATAAAACATCCGCAGACGCGTTTCTGGCTCTTGCTGTCATCAGTGCGGAAAAGCCATCAATAAAAACATCCCCTCGCCTGCCGCTGTTAGAACGAAAACTCTGTGAGTGTCCCACATATGGTGAAGCACTCTAGCTTTGTATAAGCCACAACCTGAATAGGTCAACAGAGTCCGTAAGCGGCGGTTCAGCAGCCCAAATTGAATCCAAAACACAGTATTCCACCTGGGGCCAGCCGAACTCGCGGCGGGTGCAACCGGGAAGTGGTGGTGGAAACCACTTATTACACAGCAAAAACAAGGAGTTCATGGTACTCCCAAGGTCCGGTGCACTCACGGGGTATGTGTCGGCTATAAAACATCCGCAGACGCGTTTCTGGCTCTTGCCGTCATCAGTGCGGAAAAGCCATCAATAAAAACATCCCCTCGCCTGCCGCTGTTAGAACGAAAACTCTGTGAGTGTCCCACATATGGTGAAGCACTCTAGCTTTGTATAAGCCACCACCACTTCCCGGTTGCACCCGCCGCGAGTTCGGCTGGCCCCAGGTGGAATAGCCGACACATACCCCGTGAGTGCACCAGACCTTGGGAGTACCATGAACTCCTTGTTTTTGCTGTGTAATAAGTGGTTTCCACCACCACTTCCCGGTTGCACCCGCCGCGAGATGACGGCAAGAGCCAGAAACGCGTCTGCGGATGTTTTATAGCCGACACATACCCCGTATAAACATTATTACTGAACATAATATATATATATTTCTGAAACCCGATGGGACAATAAGGAGTGAAGACCTTCGTATGTTAACAATTTTTTTCTAAGAGTAACAAAGACTGAAACTGTCTGATCTGTGTGTCCTCAGGATCAGTTTGATACTCAGAAGGGTCCACCTCTTGATATACCCTAGCCTTGATATCTGTAATGGCCAAGGTCCAAGGGAGGATCAAGTAAGGGAAGGAAAGGATGGGAACAGCAGGGAGGGAGATCTGAAATGACAACAACAATAGTAAATAACGTATTGCTTTACCTAGCTAACAGAACCAGCAAAGAGCACGGATTACTCTGCGTAAGAAATGTATGTCATGAACCTAGCCTTTCTTAGACTCCACTATACTTCACAGGGATAGAGCGTAGTCCTATACCACTCAGTGGACCCATGTTAAACAGAGCCAGAAAGAAAACAAGTAGAACATGAAGGCTTACTTCAGCACGAGCTCTTATGAGTCAGTCATCAAACAGTTCTGAGATTAAGCCAAGTGCAGGTTACGTCACCAACATTTCCGGTTTCAGATTAACTTTTAAAAAGAATACTTAGACGGTAGCGCTTGGAGCACACAGGAGACACAAGGAACCCCAAGAATAGTGTCAATGCGCCAAGCGTGTAGAATCTTTGAACCCCTGCGTGACCGTAAAGAAGCCACCGCTAGGGAACAGGATGCAGGAAGCATGCCTGCGGAGAAAGACGGTTTGATTCAGTCATACTGCTGAAAGCCCTTAGTCTGCATGAGCCAGGAGGGGCTCTCCAACAGAGTAGGGCACAACAAAATCCAAACGGAGGGTTCCTGTATGGAACGAAGAGTTGGTTGGTGCACACCACCCTTACCCTACCTCTACGGATCCTGGAAACGCCAACAACTGCAAGGACGAAGAATTTCCAACGCTCCCGCGGGTGCCGCCACTTCCTATATGGGCGGTTCCGCGCGGCGTCATGCATCAGG
Organism: Triturus cristatus; assembly: GCF_964204655.1. Lineage (NCBI taxonomy): Eukaryota > Metazoa > Chordata > Amphibia > Caudata > Salamandridae > Triturus > Triturus cristatus. Next base: position 432,637,690 of record NC_140593.1, read on the forward strand.
TCGTATCGCTCCCTGGGAAGTGTAGTCTGCGGCTGCTCTTCCGTATTCTAGTGCCGCGGAGAGAAATGACTAAAGGCATCAGCGTCAGTTGCATTAGAGCGCTCGAGACAGCGCTCATGACAGAAACATTAATGGATTACATTACATGGCCATTGCAAAATAACTGTCTCTGTACTTTGGGTTATATTTATTTCTCATTTTTTATGTTTTCCAATTTTGAGGCACATGGCCCAATATGGATTTACGTTATTATTTTCTTTTTACTATTGTCTTGTCCCATTAATGAATCACAATGCGTAACTAGTGTGAAAGGTTGGCACAAGAAACTAGGAGTTGCATGTTTCAAAATGGCCACCATGTTTACCATGCAAACTAATGGTTTGGACTGGCCAAGTCCTCTTTTGTTGTTGTATGAAATGCGCTGCCAAATCATTCGGGTTTAGAGATATAAGGGGGTCGTTCACATTTATTAACTGACATCGACGAAGGTCAGGAGGCCGAAACGCATCTGGCAGTTTGTCACACCGTTGGTTGCATATGAAATAAAATAACCAGCTATTTGAAACACCTGGATTGCTCAGCACCTTTTTTCTTGAACATTGCAGTTTTACGCGAGTCCGCCCTTGCATGCTGAAACATCCACTGTGAGGAGAGCGGCGACCGTGACGGAACTTACCAAGGGAAGATGATTTATGATGCCCGCTCCACCCCTACATTTAGTATGAACGCAAGTATTCTTGCCTGCGGCGTCTTGGAAACTGAGCGAATTGTGGTAGATCGGGAGTTTTGAACCAGATTGCGGCCGCGACGACAGAAACGGGTTGGGGGACACTTACCCGCAGTTACTTCTGCATCTGGTGAGTGCTCCCAAGAACTACTGTCTCAATAATTTTTTGATAAACGGTAGCGGCATCAAGGCGAGAAGCAAGAGTGATCTATTGTGTATAGATTTGATTTGAAGCAATCACGGTGGAATATGTTTAGTGACGCTGAACAGCTAGAGGCAGCAGAATCGGTGTTTGGGGGCACAGCGTCAGCCAACATAACAGAGGAGAGTACGCATCCAAGTAAAGGACCAAGCAGTTTAAAGGGATGGTTTATTAAATTGGGGAAAGGACATACGAGAAAGAAATCCGGAAGTGGTGGGAGGCCACTTTGTTACAATGGTATCTGGATGTTAATAGGATCCAGTGGGGACTTAGAATCTACACAATACTCTCATATGAAAATCTCGACCACAACCTCCTAAGGGAATGGGCAGAATTAAAGACACAATCAGCAAAAGGAATGTTGGAGATATTGATTAAGTATGCAAAAAGTGACAGATTCAAGCTATTGGAGGAGATTCAAAAAATCGTAGAAAGCTGAATCCTGATAAGGAACAGTCTGATCGACTTAGACAACAGATGAAAACTTGTTAAATAAATTGTGAAAATGACATAAAAGAAAGGAAACAAAATTAATTTGCTCGGGATCAAAGAGATATAAGAATCAGGAAGAATCCTAACTTTTGCCAAGAAATATGATGCCCTGCGCAAGACTCTACAAGAGGCAAGGAATTTGAAAACAACAGATGTAAGAGATACCTCAGAGTCTGAAGCCCATACGGACCTCTCAGAAAAAGACACAACGAGGGGTGCTGACAGGCCAAGCACTAGTGAAGGGATACATTTTCCCCAGGAGTATCAATTAATCAAAGAGACATGGCGAAGGTATCAGCAGAGATTAAGACCACCAGGCCGTGTGGAAAAATGACCGGACGAGGGTCAAAGGGAAGGAAATTAAGGGATCCAGCCAAGAGTAAGAAGGAGCAAGAGGGGCACCTTCTACAAATAAGTACAAGTATTCTCACCATTATCAACCAATCAGATAGACAGCTAGCTACTGTGGAAACTAATGTGCTTCAGAAAGGTCTGACATTTTGCCCGACCCAGGGATGGGACTACACTCGAATTGATCTTTATCAATTCGTAAGGAAACAAAAATTGAAAAAGTTGCATCTACAGCCCTCGAAATGCAAGACAAGAGAGACACCAGTGCTGGAAAATCAAATGGATACACTGACTGGTGGTGACCTGGAAACATTACAGATACTACATGAGCTGCAGGAATCCCCAATATCGCCTCAAGAGCCAAAGGCTGACAATGTAACAACATTCTTAGAAGGGAAACGCATTTAACAACAAAGTGGGAACAGTAAGTTTAAAGCTAAATCAAGATTTATCCCCAATACTCCATTTGATACAATCAACTGCTTTCATGACACAATGATTCAGAAACTGAATAAAATGAGACAGAATAAACAATTGGGAACTACTCACATTACACCCAACCTCACTAGAAAGCAATGGGAAGCAATTACCTCACTTCAGAATGATACATCTCTGGTGAGCAAGCCTTCAGATAAAGGCTGCAAAGTAGTTCTATTGAATTAACGGGCCTACCATGAAGAAGCACAACGACTATTGGGAGATACACAAAGTTAGAAACAGATTTAAAGAACAACATACAATACCAGCAGAGAGGATTATGAACAGCTACTTCTAAATTGGCAGTTGAAAGGTATCCTAGAAGAAGAGGAGTATAGATTCATAAGAGTGGAACATCCAATCCTACCTACATTTTACTATCTGTCGAAGGTACACAAGGACAGAGATAGGCCACTGGGACGCCTCATTGTATAATCAAAAGGAAGTTTATTTGAAAAGGCCTCCATTTATGTTGATTCTTTCTTGTCTCCCATGGTCAAGGACCTGAGTTATTTTATTCAGGATACAATAGACTTCATTAGGTTGATACAGGATATCCAGTGGGAAGAAGATTTCTTACTTATCACATTGGACATTACCAATCTGTATACATGCATCATGCACGATAAAGGGCTGGTAGTTTTAGAGTACTTTCTTAAAAGTAGACCGTTAAAATATCAAGAGACAATCGGATGCTGCTGCAACTAGCCTCTTTCTGTCTTAACAATAAAATGTTCTCTTCTCTGGGCAATTGTTCTTACAAACACAGAGGACTGCCATGGGCAAGTACTTCGCCCCAAGTTATGCAAACCTTTTCATGGGATGGTGGGGGAAGCACGTGGCCTCGGCAGAGCCCAATGAGAAATGGGTGGAAAAGATAGCTCTATGGGCAAGATACATTGATGATCTTTTCATTGTATGGCAAGGTACCAGTTCTGAGGCTGAAGTATAATTTTCAATTCTGAACAAAAATTATCTTAACCTGAGATTTTTCAGTCATTTTGGTACAAAGCCATTTTGTGGAAAAACCCATACAAAATGCAGAAGTCGTTGGACTCTAGCCCTGCACAAAATGCAAAGCATGTAGAAACAGCACTAAAGTGAAGGAATATGAAGTTCCAGGCTGGAAAGTAAAACAAAAAATTAAAAAACTTGCTGAATTGTAATTCAGACTTCGTGGTCTACTGCCTAGTTTGCCCATGTGGAAAGAAATACATTGGCAGTACAGTACATGTTGCAAAGAAGCGGGTCCTGGAGCATACTAGGGCCATCACAAATCAAGACAACATCTATCCAGTTGCAAGGCACTTTGTGGAACATCATCAAAGCAGGAGTGATAAATTAAGTTTTTTCTGCATTAATTAGGTAACAGAGAGAGAGGGGTGGAGACCGCATAAGACTGTTGAGACAGATGGAATAAAGATACATAATTGAACTAAGAACCAGGGTACTGATAGGTCTTAACAGAGAAGAAGAATTATGGGTACATATGAGATAAATGTAGGCCACAGTGTAAACTATAGAGGGAACCTGTAGGAAGATATTTGGGAGACAATGATTCTGGTACCCACACGTAATGTACTGTGGACAGTTAACATTCACAGTTATCATAGGTGTGAATTAGGGCTGTGCACCACATCACAGTGATTGTCCAACATGCTTTCTCACACAATCAGATGTGCATCAATAGGGGAAATAGTGAAGGGATATTTCAGGACAATTAAGCCCATTCAGGGCTTCATTTCAAAACGGGGTCTGTAACCTGATTGGACGATAAAGAATGAAGACTTTCGTATGTTAACAATTCTTTTCTAAGAGTCACTAAGACTGAAAAATTACTGGCTTACATTACATGGCCATTGCAAAATAACTGTCTCTGTACTTTGGGTCATATTTATTTCTTTTTTTTTATGTTTTCCAATTTTGAGGCATATGGCCTGATATGGATTTCCATTATTATTTTCTTTTTACTATTGTTTTGTCCCATCAATGAATCACAATGCATAACTAGTGTGAAAGGTTGGCACAAGAAACTAGGAGGTACGTTTCAAGATGGGCATCATGGTTACTGTACAGTACTAATGGTTTGGATTGGCCGAGTCCTCTTTTGATGTTGTATGAAATGCACTGCCAGATCAATCAGTTTAGAGATATAATGGGGTCGTTCACGTTTATTAACTGACATTGACGAAGGCAAGGAGGCCAAAACATGTTCACCAGTTTGTCACACCCTTTGCTGCATATGAAATAAAATAACCAGCAATATGAAATGGCTGGAGTTTTTTTGTTTTTTTTACATTCACCTCGTTTTCCTGGACCTTACTAAAAGGATGAAAATGTGTAAAATATGGACAATTATGCAATGCACCCACTGTGGGAAGACTGATTACTCGTTTTAAAGACAACATGTCCCAGGATGCACTATTTCAAACATGTGCAGAGAGCTCAGCCCACCAGGGGCTATGAGCCAGTAAAATGCTGAAAGAGAGAGCTAAAACGAGGTTGTATTGCATTTTGTCGAATCAGCCCTGGAAGAAGAGGCAGAGAGCCTTGAAACGCGTCGGCTAAATGAATAATTACCTGGTGATCGAGGCGAGTGGAGAATGGTGTGCCAGCAGGCAGGCGAGCTGTGTGTGCCTTCCTAAGCCATTGGCCATTGTTGAAAAATGAAAAAAAAAAAAAAAAATATATATATATATATATATATATATATACACACACCACACTCCTTCGCTGTCGGCAAGAAGTTGAGCACACACGGGGGTCCCAGTTGAAACTGTGCTTTATTTGAACACTCGGCATGACGCGTTTCGTTCTTGTGAACTTCCTCAGATGCCGTCATAAAGTGAACTGTTTGCCGACCTCAGTTTAAAACCACAGTGTCCCTCTGTAATTGGTTGGATGCACTGCGAGCACTGCTGAAGGGAAAATATGGCCCGGACCCAACTGTGTGAGTCCGTGCGGAACAGACACCAGGCGTCAGTACTGGCCCAAGTGGACGGTGTCCGCTCCTTTCCCCCGGCTTGCCTTTGATCTTCTGGGGCGCGATCTCATACAGGCAGCAGTCCCTCTGACCCCTCACCTCACCACTGACATCCAAGAACAGGACCAGTAGGCACCACCTAGGTAAGCTGCCACCTCCTGCGAAGTCGCAGTCCATCAGTTATGGCAAGATTCACTGTTCCAGGTGAGTGGGGATCCAGCGTTTTCAAAAAGTTTTTGAACCCACACGACTTTTACCACCCTATCCGCTGGATCACTTTAAAGGTGGGCGCTCACTGGTTGCTTGTGGCTGCACTCCAAACATACACACCACACTCCTTCGCTGTCGGCAAGAAGTTGAGCACACATGGGGGTCCCAGTTGAAACTGTGCTTTATTTGAACACTCGGCATGACACGTTTCGTTCTTGCGAACTTCCTCAGATGCCGTAATAAAGTGAACTGTTTGCCGCCCTCAGTTTAAAACCACAGTGTCCCTCTGTAATTGGTTGGATGCACTGCGAGCACTGCTGCAGGGAAAATACGGCCCGGACCCAACTGTACATATATACATACATACATGCATACATATATATAGACAATTGCCACTTTACAAAATTTATCAGCAATGTAATAATTAATTTTCAATTAAAAATTATTATTATTTCATGATTATTTAATTAACTTGCCACTCTACACCCTGACAAGCCTAGCAACCATACCTAAAATATAATTAAAATAAATAAGTAAATCACACAACATAGTTATTAATCAATTGCATAATTAACAATTCATAATTAATTGTTAAGAATTATTATGTAATTAAATTCCCACCCTACAAACCCAGCAGCTCATACATAAAATATAACTAAATATATAAATATTACACAATTTACATAAATAATAATTAATTATATAATTATTAATTCATTTAATAATGAATTGTTAATTAATTATTGCCTAATTAACTTCCTACCCATACCATTACAAACATAGCACCCCACACCTAACATTTAAGTAAAATAAATCCGTATTATATAACATACACAATTAATATCAATCACATACCTAAAATTATTAATTCATTTCAAAATAATCATTACTTAGTTAACTTCCCACCCATACCCCTACAAACCCAACCTACTACAACAGTATAAATTACTATTAGCAAGTACATTGAAAATTCTAAATCACTTAAAAGTACAAACTATATTTTAAAAAATCATAATAATGATACAAACAATAGTAACATAAAAAAATAATATATAAACCAACACACATTAAAATAATTTTAAATGATATTTTTTACAACTGTATTATTTGAAAACGATGTTAACAGCAGCGAAATTGTTGACAACAATATTACTTACCTGAAAAAACGATATTCTTGACAACAGTATTTCTGTGTCACGATATTTTTACATCGCTATATACTGAATTACTGTTAGGTAAATATAAATATATGTTAAACAAATGCATAAATGACTCAGAAAAATAGTCTCTAGGAAAAGGAAATTGTGCTCGTTTTTTAGTTGTTCCTGTTTACAGAAACCACGAAAAGAATTCTCTGTGCTTGCATTTTCAGACTGATCCCTGTTGTGATATAGCATTTCTGCACCTTGGGCTATATATGATAAACCGTTCTTCAGACATATGTGCACTCTGCAGCCAAAACACTGTGAGTAAATAAGGGCACGCAAACACCCTGTGTGAGGACCGCAGAAGCATCTCAAAGCTGCGCATAACCCTCTGTATGAAGGATTTATGTATTCAATCGTTAGTTTTTCTTTTTTGTAATGGCCTATTCATGTCGATTTTTGCGTATATGAAAATAGAAATAATACTTGTAATCAGTAACAAAAAAAATGCACTTTTGAAGTCGTGAAAACGTGAACTGACTCGAAAAAAATGCTTTTGAAAATTGCATCGTTTCAAGACATGGGGCTCCATTACTTGCAGTTTGTTTTGTGTTAATGATTAAGAACAGTTGATCGATGGCCATTGGTTTCGCATTCATTCGATGGGATTCTCTATTCCACATCTGCAAAAATCTCATTGGGATTTTCTGTTCAGTAACTCCGCAATCAGTATCACCCGCGTGATGCTGCATCGGTGGAGACCCAGACTGACCATCCAGAATCAAAGCACCCCCAACCAATGCAAGACCCAGGCCAGGGGAGGTCACCCGAATGACTGCGACCAAAAGCGCCTCATGGTCAGCACCGCACGCCACCATCACTCCACTATCTCTGAGGGTACAGGCAGACCACCTGTCACCCTTTTCACAGCTTCCCTGTCGATTCAAGTCAGTATTCAAGTGGACATGTAACAAAATCAACAACACCCACATTGGCTGTGAACACTACATTGAAGATTCCGACCACCACTTCAACTGTGAAAATCTCATCTGTTGATACAGACGCAGCTAGTACAGCCACTGCGCCAATCATCACTGCTTGTCGCGACTCCATGGATGTGGTGGCCATCAGCATGCTGCAATGAAGGGGACTACGCTCACAACAGTAACATGACTATGGCAGAGGCAGAGATGGACTTTCGGCCATGGTTACCTAATCAAACACAGCCATAAACATCTTAGGGGTGTATAACTCAGAGAAAAAGTCCCCTTTGAGTAGCTAGCACAGCAAATAACGGCTATGCAGGACCATGGTACGACCTTGATTGACATCTCTCAGTGTCTGTAGCAGGTGCTGTAGTTGTTGGTGAGCATCTCTCCATAGTCAGTGACAATTTACCTGTGTTTGTCTCCAGTAAAAGGAATCTAGGTCTGCAATGAGAGCCGCATTAAGACGCGCACAGACCCAATGATTGCCCACTGCCCTGGCGGACATGGCGGAGGTCATCCCGAATGGGAGCCCCACACGCCAGGTAGCAATTGCAGTCCGCACCCCCACCAACTAGGCTGCACAAGGAAAGGTGGCACTACTAGAGGTAAATACAAGTTTCCTACAACTGGGAATTTTGAGGTAGTTGCGTAGCCAGCCACCTTATGTATGCACCTTATGTTGCCGGGAATTGCCCGCTCCCTTTCAATTCGCCCTAATCCCCCCAGTAGGCCTTGGAGGAGGTAGGCCCTTTCAGCAGCATCAATAAGGGAGTCAAAACCACTTCCAAGAAGGGTATTCCTGGCATTCCATAGGGAAGCTGTCACTAACATGAACATTTCAGTGTTTGCGTGATGGTGGCGGGACGGATATTCTGGGTATTAGTGTTGGGGACATTCGTGTCCTTTGGGTCGTGATGGAAGCTGGGCATTTCAGAGATGAGTGATCATTTGGGTTGTGGGTGGGAAGCAGACGAGGGCAGCAGATTGCTGCAGTTTCAATATTAATAAGATTGTGCTGGAGGAGTTCGTTGTGGATATTTGAGTGTGAGGAAGGGAAGAAGTGAATGGGTTCACTACAATAAAGCTATTTGAACACTTACATTTGTGACTGTTGTTTATTGTGCACTGATTTTAGTATTTATTTTATCATTTACTAATATACTTGATTCTGCACCTAAGGGCATTGACAACAGGGGTTGCTAAACATGTGCCTATACCTATAATTTAAAGTAAATGTGGTTATAATCTAGACGGATGCCTGTGGGCAAAAAGAATATATGATTATTTTTCATTTCTGGAAATTAGGTTTTTGAGTGGTAACAATTATTTTCATATTGAATTTTGAGTGGTAGTCAGAATTTTTTTTATATGGACGAGGGGCAAATTTGTAATTATACATATCTTTGACTGATAATGGTGCACGCGTCTTTTATTGTGCAACATGTTTTGTAAAGATGTTGTGATTTTAAATCTCAAACTTATAAAACACCGTCTGGTTTGCTTTGTATTACAAGGGACTTACTTAAATTACATGATGGGGTGAGAGTTTGTGACATATTCGAATTTGCGTTTTACAGTGGTTACCACTTGCTCTCAGCAGGAGGAATGAACAGGTATTGTTCCACGTTTAGTTCTTGTTTTCCTCATTTTGTGGTAGCAGGGAACATTTTATGCGTATGATTGTTTGCTCACCTGCTGATTTTCCAGTCATTTTCCATGTGATAAACCTGCACAAATTAAACCTGCACATGCTTAAACTAGCTGGAATTCTGCATTCAGAAATATTGTATGCGTGAAAACCTTGCAATCGTGCTAAGCGAAATTATTTTATTAAAGTATGTGGTATTTTGTCACCAGACATTCACTAAAGGCAATAGAAACATAGCTGACTAGCTATCACGCACAGTTAAATGTTCGCTCCTTACACCTGCTCTGTTACAAGTTGGAGTTCCAACAAGGCCAATTGAGCCTTTCATCCTTCAGATGAAGATAAAGTATATACCAATTCCAAAGATAGTTTGGTTTAGAAATATGCAATAAAATGTAGTAAAAATCTGATTACACACATAAAAGGGTTTAAACATTTTTAAAAATCCAAGGTATTATTACAGTGTTTCTTTTTATATCCAATGCGTCCTTTATGACTTGTCATATATTTGCAAAATGAATTTTGAATCCCTTAACACATTTAGATGGTCACAATGGGATAAAATATGTCCGCTAGGCTCAACATCATCTTCATTCAAGAAACAGCAACACTGCTTTTGTGGGTAGCTCACCAAGCACCTGTAACGTCATAGAATAGCGGTTGACCGGCCGAAACAGTGTAAATAATAGTCGTTGATCAAGTACTAGAGCATCATATGGTTGCAAAGGACCTAGGCCCAACAAGCAAGGCTGTCACAAGCAAAAATGCATATTTCCTGTGGTTGAATGCTAAATACTGGTCGGAATATCATTGTACCACTTTCACTTTCGCTAGTCATCCAACATAACATCTACCAAGTCAACATCTGTAACTACCAACCCTCTTGTGCTTGAATCACCAAATAGTATAGCCTTCTAGAACAGTCACAGAAATACATTTCGTAGATCTTATGAATCTTAAACACTAGCGACAGGACAACACAGAGTGATTGCATGCTTGCATAGTGCAATCTTAGTTGTATCCTAATTGCTTTGGTGGACATCGAATTCTTGAGCCCAGGTGCCCTTTGCGAAAGTAAGCTTTCAATGTTCTCAAGGAATCTTTTGAACTGCATCCACCAAATAGTTGTGTCATATGTTTTTTTGGTGAACTAACCATACCATTGTAGGTCTAGACAACCACCCATATTGTGTTAAAATTAATAACCCTTCACATAGTAGACAATCATTGGCTCTTTGTATTCAGTGGTGACCCCTCACAATAGTTTATCAGCCATCAGAATTCCTATATAACAATACTCATGCACGTGAGCCAGGTTGTCACCTCACAGAAGCCTTACCCCATACTTCTACTATAGCCGTAAACCTAGTTTTTGCATGGTTTAACCCCAGTTGGTGGACTCTCCCAGCTTGACCAATAAGTGTTGCGGGCCTGTGGTAGAGTATTTAATTCTATGAATGTTAAATAGTACTTATGCACTTTCGATTTGCCAAATTCTCCTATCCCGCTTTGTATGGGTTGGACGTAGTCCCATTGCGCCATAAAGAGCAGATAAGGACCCAATCTTCTATTGTAGTAAGGATCAGAAAACCTGATCTTTCATACAAATATGCAGATCATGGCGGTTGTGGTACCTGACCACCAAGGTGACCATTTTTGTGTAATGCTCACCTTCCTATTTGGAGTCTGGCTGATAGCCTCCTTGTATCAACCAAATATAGTCAGTTTAATTAAGTGCCTCCGCTATGGCAGCTGGTTGATTGAAGAAAGGGCCATGCCATTTCTCTTTTTATATCAAATTCTGTTTATTTGAATTTTCTTTGTGATTAATACAGGAACACAAAACATATGCAACAATTGTCAGAGAAAGCCCAGAGTTACAGATCTCACATGTAGGTTTCAGCTTGATCACAAGGTCCATGGCTTAAAAAACTTATATTGAGCACAATCATAGTTTGTTGCATAAGGTGTCCCTCATCTGGCAAACAACCCTCCCTCCATAGAAGAAATTGAAAAGGAAACTTATCATACCTAAAAAACCAAAAAGAAAAACCTATGAAAACTATGATGTCATGGTGCAACTAAAAATGAAATTATCTGCTGCGCTGCTGAGGGATTAGATAAGGAACAGGTTAAGGGCCTTAAGTCGTGGGACTCAAGCCGTCAGTGGGAGCCCCTCCGACAGGTAGGACACCAGCGGGGACCATATATAATCGAAGCCTTTCCTGGCGTCGACTACAATGTCAGCCATGTGCTCTAGCGCCAGTGCCCTCAACAGCCTTGCATGCCATTGCGTTGAAGATGGTTCCTCTTGTTTTTTCCACGCTGTGGCTACCGCCATTTTTGCTGCCCCCTGGCAAAGCCACATTACTGACCTATCGCTCTGTGTTTGGTGTTTCAGGGTTGGGTCTCTCACCCCCAGTAGAGTATGTTCCAGGGACACAGGAATCGGGTATCCAAGAATGAGTTTCATTTGGGATACAATTTCCTTCCAAAATGGCTGAATGGAGGGACAATCCCGCCAAATGTGGCGAAAGTCACCCAGAAGTCCACATCCCCTCCAACACCTATCCGAAGTAGTGGGGAAGACCCTATGTAGTTTCTGAGGATATAAGTACCAATCGTATATCAGCTTATAGTGTGCATCCCTGAGGTGCATCGAGCGGTTACATTTCGCACCATCTCTACTTAGGTGCTCCCACTGCTTGTCTGCTAAAGGGGTGTCCAGAAGTGCATCCCAGAAGTGTTTGTGACGAGGAGTCGATCTGGGGCCCAGGGCCTGTATGAGAGCATATAGAAAGGAGATGCAGCCCTTGGAGGTGGACCCCGATTGGGCAAGCTTCTCTATGAGGAGCAAGTCCCTGGTGGCGGCCAGCCACACCAGGGGATGATGTACCCAATGTTTAAGCTATAGGTAGTGGTACGCTTCTTTGGCAGTCAACGCAAATTGTTTCATGCAGTCTTGAAAGGTGACAAGCTCGCCTTTATCAAATAGCGACCCTCGACCTGAGCCGGTGGCATCTCGGTGGACAGAGTTGGAGACCTCGTGACTCGAGGCCTACATCAGTGGATAAGCCGGGACCTCGAGTGGTGGCCGTGCCCGCATTGGGAGCACTGGAGGTGGGCTGAACCTAGTGCGAGGCCAGGGTCTGGCCGCACTTTCCCGTTGCTCAATCTCGACCCAGCCAGCAGCGGTGACTTGTGGCGGATGCACAGCATGACGATCGGTGCCCATGGTAACAGCAGAGGGCTGGTTGAAGACGTGGCTGACCCAACAAGAGAGCGCCGGGGATGCCGAGATCCGATCTGAGATCTGTGAGGCGGCGACGTTGTGAGGAGTTGGCGGGAGCATTTGAGGGGTGCGGCGGGTCCCTGCTGCGCCCACATTGCTATCAGTGCCCCACCCTTGCTGAAGGAGACAGACTGAGCCCATGGAGAGGTGTGGCCCTGCGGGGTCCAGATATCGATGGTGGTGAGCCCTGTGATCGTGTGGAACCACCCAGTTTGACTGAGGTGAAGACTGGCCATGGTGAGCTGCTGGGAGGCAGGGGGCCATAACTCTTTAACCTGTGGAGGAATGGGGCAGCCCTCTCCCTAGAACAACCTCCCCCCTCCCCACATTCCGAAGCTCTTGAAGGGCGCACTGTGGGCCCTGCGGCCGCATAGCCTTCCCTTACCCGGAGGTGCCCAGTGGAGCCGAGGCAGTGTGGAGGCAAAGTCATAGCCACATTCATCCTCTCCCACAGTGCTACAGGGGGCGAGTGGAGCCCAGAGAGGCCACCCGCAACAAGGTGCACCCAGCGTAACATCGGATCCGACCTTCCAGGATGTCGAATACGAGGGGCACCAAAAGTGTCCAGCAGAGAAAGGTGGACAAATACACTCTCCCGAAAGCGGCACTCCTGGACCAACAACAATCGAAGGAGAAGTCGCCTGGTGATGTGGAGGGGGACCTCTCAGAGCCTACACTGCGTGATGTCATGGCGGCGATTACTGGAGTCCGGACCTCGCTGGAACAGAGAATGGACACCATTCCTTCGGTCGTGATGCTGATTAGAGCAGACCTCGCCAAACGCAGGGAAAAAGTCAAGCAGCTTGAGATCACTACGGCAAGCTTGGTGAGTGATACTTCACAGTTGCAGACTGAGATCCAGGAGCTGCTCCAGGCGCAACAATATACTCATACTTGGGGTGCCCGAAAAGGCGGAGGGACAGTCCGCCGACCTCTTTGTGGAAATCCTCATAACTACCCATCTGCAGCCCAAAGGCCTATCGAACCTTTTCATAATTGAACGGGCCCATAGGATACCTGGGGGTCGACTGAAGCCCGGTGCCCCCGTCTGATATTGGCCAAGCTATTAAACTACAGGGATATGAATGTTGTGCTACAGACTGCCAGAGTGGCGCCGCCGCTTCGATATGACAATGCCGAAATAACTTTTTTTCCAGACTTTACTCAGCCTGTGCAGAAGCAGAGGCGCTCCTTCATTGCTGTAAAGAAAAGACTCTGTGACAAGGGACTGAAGTACGCTATGCTATTCCCTGCCCGACTTATTGTCGAGGCGGACGGAAGGGCCTTGTTTTTTGACTGCCCTGAGTCTGTGACTGAGTGGTTGGACGGGTGGCGGAGTGCTGGGGACCATAACACCAATTGAGGCGGGAACAGCCTGGCTCACAGTGTACCGCTCTGCCGATCACAAGATGCCTCTTTAGAACCAAGACCCATCGACTCATTGAGCCATGCAGGTAGAACGCCTTATGGGCGATAAAGGGTTTGATGGACTATTATTTACTGTGTAATGCTGTTCGTTTGACCCGGCCCGTCTTGGGACACTAACTACACCTAATAGGGTGGGGAGAGAGGGAGAGGGACACCACCTTCCCCACATTTTCTACTTTTAGTTACACCGCTGGGTGACAGGCACTCTGCCTAGGGTATTTATGGGCAGTATTGAGCCCAGAGTGGAGGGCAGCAGGGAAGGCGGTAGTTGGGGATGGATCTTTGTATGCTTGTTTGTTCTGAATTGACACAGTATTACCGATCCGGATTAAGGATTTGTCTATTGCATACAGGTCCTGATGAGTATAGGCTGGGATAAAAGCATCACATTGATGAGTTGGAATGTTAATGGCTTAGGGGACAAAGTCAAAAGATGCGTGAAGTTGCAACATATTAAACGACACACTCCGAACGTCGTCTTACTTCAAGAAACTCACCTGGTGGGCAATACATGCAAGGCGGTGAATAGGTGGGGATACAAGCTAGTAGCGCACTCCCGGTTCACCACCGGTTCTAGGGGTGTTGGCATACTGTTGAGAAACTCCTTTCCTCTGGCTGTGAAATCCACGTGGTCAGATGACTTGGGCAGATATATAGGGATCACGGGACAATGGGAGGGTAAAACTTTGACATTGATGTCTGTGTATGTACCCACTGGCCTCCAGGGCCGCACCTTTCCGGACCTGGGAGCGATACTGCTAACCATCCCCGATGGACTCCTGGTGGTGGGAGGAGATTTCAACTCTGTGGTTTCAGGCACGCTAGACCGACACCCACCTCGTGCACTTAACCCATCAAATCGCTGGCTGCCTGATTTCCTTGAATCCCTGGGCGTCACAGATGCCTGCAGGGCTTATCACCCAGACACCATTCAGCACACCTTCCACTCGGGGCCCATCACAGCCTCTCACGTATTGACTATCTATTGGTCCCCGCACCTCACATCACACTTGTCCAAGAGATGGGGCATCTGGCCCGAGGCATTTCTGATCACTCCCCAATATGGGCCCATCTAGCTATGACTCAGCACAAAGTGGGTAGAGTCGCCCCAATCAATCCTTGGCACCTCCGTAACCTGAAGGTCCGAAAATAACTAAACACAGCAACAGATCTCTATTTCCAAGAAAACGAGGGTTTGGTGCAGTCTCCCCAGATAATGTGGGAGGCATACAAAACAGTGATAAGGGGACACGCTCTCTCCCAGATAACCAGGGTCCGGAAGGAGAAATTAACGCTGGTGGTTGAGGCTGAAAACGAAATCCTTAGACTGGAGGACGAGATGCGGGAGGCAGTCACTCGAGAGACACTCCACGTCCTCCAGCTAAAAAGAGACGAATATAAGGCACTCGTTACCGATAGGGCCAGGGAGTAGTGGAGAGAGAGCCAAGGTAGACTATACGATCTCGGAGATAAGGCAAGAAAAATAATCGCTTGGCTTGACAAGAAAGAACTCGCCAGTAGACTAGTCCCGGAACAAATAGACAGGACAGGCCACTCAATTACCGATCCTCAAGAAGTTGCAAATGCATATGCGACTCACTATGGCGAGATATTAAACTCGACCACACCCTATACTGAAAGCGATTCCCTGGAACTACTCAGGGACATAACCCTTCCGACACTCTCGGCTGATGACCTAAAACTGCTTGAAGATGATGTTACCAACGTCGAGATAGCCTTAGCAATTAGGAGTCTGAGGTCTGAAAAGGCCCTGGGCCCTAACGGTCTACCGATAGAGCTGTACAAACTTAAATCAGACAAATTAGCCCTGTACTTGCGTGCTATGTTCGAAGAGAGTGCGGAACTGGGGGCACTTCCACGAGACCAAAGGATTACGACACTGGTTACGATTCATAAGGTAGGGAAGCAGAAAACAGACTGTGCCTCCTACAGACCGATCTCCTTGCTGAACGCTGAGCCCAAGATATTGGCCAAGCTTCTAGCCCTGTGAATTGTCAAAGTAATTAGTAGTCTGGTACATCCGGACCAGTCAGGCTTCATGCCCAATCGCAACACTGCATTGAATCTGCGCAGGGTGCAAGGAGTGATGGGAAGCGGCGACAGTAGTGTCGCTTGATGCTACAATGGCGTTTGACACGGTTGAGTAGCCGTATCTTTATGCAGTCCTCATTAAAATGGGGTTTGGGCCCAAGTTCATCCAATGGGTCAGACTCCTATACTCTGAACCCCTGGCCCAGGTCGTAGTCAATAACAAAAACTCTGAAATATTTAATCTATGTCGCGGAACACGCCAGGGCTGCCTTCTGTCCCCCCTCCTGTTCGCTCTGATGCTGGATCCATTGGCGTCCTTGATCCACAAGGATCAGGTGATACGTGGGCTGCGTTGGTCAGAAACCTGGGAGGACCACATTTCTATGTATGGAGACGATATCCTCCTTTTCCTGGCCTCCCCGAAATCCTCAATCTGAGCTGTGCTGGACATCTTGGCTGTTTTTGGCCGGTACTCCGGCTACTCCTTTAATTGGAGTAAATCCATATTGTATGTCCTTAAGGGACCCCCACGCTCCTGCCTAGGAACTGCCCCATGAAAACCACCATGGTGGGCTTTAGGTATCTTGGAATTTTCGTTACCACAGACCCTAAGCGCTGATACGACCAGAACCTACTTCCCCCCCTGCAAAGATTGAAACAAGACGCAACAAACTGGATGACGCTCCCGCTCTCATTGTTAGGCAGGGTGGCTCTCTTTAAAATGATGTCCCTGCCATGTTTTTTGTATGCATTGCAAATTACTCCAGAGTTGGTACCCGCAAGCTACTTTAGAGAGATTGAAAGTCTGCAGAGGGCTCTACTATGGAAGGGGAAGCCGCGTATTGCACTGGCCAAATGAAATCTTAGCTGGTATGACGGGGGTATTGGCCTCCCAGACCTTATAAAATATTATTGGGCAGCACATCTTGCGGCCATAAACCACGGGACATATTGACGCGTTGTTGACCCGGGCTATGCCATGGACAGATGGCTCCTGCCGGGAGGAGATTACAACAGCATGTTATACTCTGAACCCGGGTGGCTATCCTTGACAGGGCTGACTAAACACACGGTTCAAATATGGCACGCCGCGAGCAGAAGTTTGGGCTGGGAGCAAAGACTCACCCTGGCTACTCCTTTGTGGGACTCTGAGGCCCTGGAGTACTTGTGGAAGTCGCAGGGATTTGACAAATGGGACCTAATCGGCATTTCCAAAATAAAAGACCTTTGAGTGAACGGAGAGGTGAAAACTTTTGCCACCCTACAACACGAATATGACCTGGCTGACCCGGAGCATATCCGATACCGCCAGATTCGACACGCTTTGATCTCACAACTGACTAAGGGTGTAGTCCCCCTGGAGTCTTCGCCCCTAGAGGACCGAATAGTAGATGGCTATCTACCAACGAAGGCTATCTCACTGACCTACAAAAATTGGTTAATAACTCTGTTGATCCTCTCCAGCGCACTAGAGAGCACTGGGAAAGAGATAGGATAATACTGGATGATGAGGACTGGCAGGAAGCAGTGGCCTCTCCCCGGGAGGTGGCCATCTCAGCCAGACTGCGGCTCATGCAACTTAAAATTCTGCACAGAGTGTATATAACTGGGCCATGTCTGGTGCGCATGGGCAGAACAGAGAGTGGGGGTAGCAGAAGACAATGTGGCCAGGAGGGGACCTTTATGCATATCCTGTGGGAGTGTGAGCTGATTCAGCACTACTGGCGCAAGATACACGAAGTCCTAAGTGAGGTTCTCGCGATTACTATTGGCCCAGAAGCAAAGAGGTGCCTCCTTAATGTGTGGGAGCCCACAGACCTTAGCACTAAATGCACACTTTGGGTCACACTGGGTTTAATGATTGTGAAGCGAAATATTGCACAACTATGGGGGGGAGGACACCCGTCCAAATTAGAGGCCTGGAAATCGGACATGGACTGGTGCATGTTCAGGGAAAAAACAGTATATGTGGCGCGAGGGTGCCCCCAAAAATGGTCCTCCAACTGGAATGACTGGAATGTTTACCGTGGAAGCATTTGTACTCCCCCAAGTGTTCCCCTCCTTGAGGAATCTCAGTCCCCATGATTGCTGTAATACCACATGTATAATGACTCAGAACCTGATTGCATCTTCACCTCTATGTATCTTAATTTATATTTGAAACTGTACTGTGGAATGTCGATTCTTTATCTTTATGTTTCAATAAAAAGAAATGTTTAAAAAAAAATGTATGGACGTGTAGGGGAGGGGAAGGTGGTGAGCTGCATACTCTTAGTAAGAGTGTCCCATACTTGTAGTGTGGTGTAAATGGGGGTGCTGATGTAAGCGTTGGGCGGCCTATCATGTTTTGGCTTCCATAACAGGTCCAAATTGTGAGGCCAACTATCTGTCTGTCCATATGGAGCCAGTGTTTCTCTGAAGCCCTCAATGACCATTCCGTGATGACGCGTAATTGCGCCGCTCTGTAATATCCTTTAAAATCTGGTAATGCAGGCCCCCCTCCCTGTGTGGTCACATGAGCAAGCAGTATGGCAGACGAGCTCTCTTCCCCAACCATATAACCATAGTAAGCATTTGCTGCAATTCTCGGAAAAACCCTTCTTCCATAGGCAATCCCTGAAAGAGGTAGAGTAAACGGGGAAGTGCATTAATCTTTATGGCATTGATACTGCCCAGCCAGGAAATGTACGCAGTGCTCCACTTGCCCAGATCAGTTTTGAGGTGACGTAAGAGGGGAGGGAAGTTGGCCTTATAAAGGTCTGGGATATGAGGGGTGAGCTTAACTTCCAAATAGGTAATCTCTTTAGTCGTGCAATTAAAGAGGGATGCTCCCACCACTCATCGCCACTCTTCTGGGGATAGGGTCAGATTGAGTAAAGAGGACTTGGCCAGATTAATCTTAAACCCCGCTGCCTGCTCAAACAGCCCCAGCTCCTCCTGGATAGCCGGGAGAGAGGTCAGTGGCTCTGTGACTGAGAGAAGCACATCGTCGGCAAAAAGTGTGATCTTATGGTCATCCGTACCGAATGGTGTACACCGAATGGCCGTGTTTCCCCGAACTTTATGTGCCAAGGGTTCTATACTCAAAGCGTAAAGAAGGGTGGACAATGGACAGCCCTGACACGTCCCGCGCGCTAAGCTAAAGGGGAGGGGGAGCAGAGCCATTGATCAGAACCCAGGAGCTAGGAGAGTGATAATTAGTGTGAATCATCCCTATAAAGGTCTGGTTAAAACCAAAGCTCCGGAGCACTTGAAATAACAAGCATTGACATAGCCAATAGGTCTCGCCTTTGGGACCTTATAAGTGTTTAGCCATGCAACAGTTGCATAACTAAATACTTATAAGGTCCCAAAAGCGAGACCTATTGGCTATGCAAAGCGGCCGTGCGGCCGCGAAAGTGAAAGTGATCGTGATCACGATCAAACATCAAAGCGAAAGTAATCGCGGTAAAGCGCTCCGCGCACTCCCGCGCACATGCACTGTAGCTCCAGGCTGGCCTGGTAGCACTTTTTGGAGCCCTCTCAATAAGTCTCGCCAGACCAGCGCATGCGCTGGGTCAGGCGAGACCTAAAAAGGACCACTCCACGTGGTCAAACGCTTTTTCGGCGTCTAACGAGAGGAGAGCCGCTGGGATGTTTTTCTTCTGGGCCTTCTCTATGACATGGATGATGCTCCGCAAGTTCTCGTGAGTCTGGCACCCTTTAATAAAACCTGATTGGTCTGGGTCAATAACTCCAGGGAGCACAGATTCTAGGCGAGTGGCTAGGATCCTGGAGTAGATCTTGGCATCTATGTTTAGGACGGCAATTGGGCGATAAGAAGAGCAAGCTGTGGGGTCCTTTCCCGGTTTGGGGATCACTGCCACAAGCGTTTCACCCATTGAGGGAGTAACCTGCTGTGTTGAGGCAATGATGTTAAATAAAATAGTTAAAAAAGGGATCAGCTCCGGTGCGAAGGTACGATAGAAGTGTGCCGAAAAGCCATCGGGCCCTGGAGCTTTTTGAAGTTTGAGCTCGTCAATGGCTTTCTGAACTTCCTCCGAAGTTATGGGTTTCGCCAATTCCGCATTTGTGTTAGCTGGGACATGGGGGAGGTCTAGGGGATCCAAGTACTCCCTTTGGGAGTTCTGATGTGTACAGAGTGCGGTCGAATTTCTCGAAGGCCTGTGCCTTCCCCTCTTTTGACTTGTGTGAGACACCCATGTCATCTACTATACTTTTTATGTATTCCCTTTCCTGTTTGACCCTGAGTTGACGCGCGAGCAGAGACCCACCTTGTTTCCAGCCTCATACCCCTTGGACTGTGGGCACAAGATAGATTTTTCCACCCTATTAGTGTTTATGGCCTGAAGCTTCCCTTTGAGGGCTGTGACTTTCCTCAGTGCCTGGAACGAGAGGCTAGCCTTTTGTGCCTGTTCTGCAGACTGCAATTCTCGTTCTAGCCTGAGGTGCTCCTCTTTCTGTTGTGTTCTCAAGGTAGTGGCCAGCTCGATGCATTTACCCCGGATAATCGCGTTGAGGGCGTCCCAGGTATTGGCATGAAAAGTTATCTCTGGATCATTCTGCTCGAAGAAATCCTTAATAGATTTCCTGAGGTCGGGGAAGTTGGGGAAATACCAGTGCGCATGTTTTGCCCGTGGGTTCGGCCATGTGAGTGTCATCTCTAGGGGAGCATGGTCAGACAGACAAATGGGTGGAAGTGTGTTTGCAGCATTGAGGAGAACAGAGACTGACTCCAAAATATGTGATTGATGCAGGAGTATGATCCGTGGAAGTGGGAGAAGAAGGAGTAATCACGCATGTTACGGTTATTGTCTCTCCACGCATCCACCAGGCCCATGTGCTGAAGTTGTGACTTGAGTGCTTTGCCAAAGACCCCTCCCGCTGCCCTGTGTGAATGGGTCGTGTCTAATCCTTGATCCCAGATGAGGTTGAAGTCCCCCAAAAGCACAATTGTGCAAAGTTCTCTAGGGCCATAAGGAAGGAGAGAATAAAGTCCTGCTGGCCCGCGTTTGGTGCGTAAAGAACCGCAAACGTACATTGTCAGCCCCTCAATTCCTCCCGAACCATAACGTATCTCCCTGCTTTGTCAGCCTTTGTGTCCTGTGCCTGAAAGGGGACCTCCGCATGGAAAAGCAGCGCCACCCCATTTTGTTTGGAAGCGTGAGAGGATCTATATATAAGAGGATAACGTTTGTGGTGCAAGCGATGTTCCTCCGCTTTCTTAAGGTGCATCTCCTGAAGGGCCGCCACCTGGACATTGTGATCTAGCAGATACTTCCACAGACGTTGACACTTATTAGGGGAATTCAAGCCCCGGGCATTCCAGGTTCTGGATCTGACAGCCATCGATACCTAGGTGGGACCCAGCCCGACCGTCAGGGCCTCTGCGCAAACTAGGCTTCTGAAATCTCCTCTCGCTTACCCCCGACCAAAAACAATAGAAATCTGGCACCATGATATCGAACTAAATTAACAAACCAGAACAAACAATAAGATCGAGTATGGAGAATCCCCCTCCTAGAGCAGACCTTCTCTAGCAGGTCAAACTCGTGGAACATAACCATTTCCGTTCCCCCAGCCCCCAAAACTGTATCTAGTGAGGCATATAGTTTGCGAAGTTAAACAGCCTACTAGTGAGTAACATTTGTCTTACCACCCAGAAATGGGTTATTCGAGAGTGTGAGTCCCAGCGGCATCACATGAGTCCCGAAACATGCAAGTCCTCCACTCCAGCCACCCTCCCATCCACTTCTCCTTACCCCCTCAAAGGCGAGCCGCCCCGCAGACCCATCTCAGCAATCGGAGCGTGCCTCGGCAGCCCTAGGGGGCCGACCTCACAACGACTGCTACACCAATGTCCAAAACTATAGTTGTCCCCTCGACTCGTGGGTTGCAAGTCCTCTGCTCCATCCAACTCTCTGACATAAAATCTGTTCGCCCCAGTGGGGTGGGCAGGTGGGGGTGGAGCATCCTGTCTGATGAAGAAAGCATGGTTCCAGAGCCTACAGGTCATTCCGGAGTTTTGTTGGCACTGCGGCCTGCTCTTCTCCACTGCCTGCCCCACCTTCTTCCTCGTTGCGTGTCTCCTTCGGCGGCTCCCAAGGTTGACGCATCAGCAGGTACCGGAATCTCGATCCCCAGTGTGTCCGCCGCTTCCGTCAACTCAGTGCAGTGTACCTGCTTGTTTTCCCATTGGAAGGCAATCCCAAACGGGTAGGTCCATCTGCACTTAACCTTCTTCTCTCTTAGGTAGTCGGTGATCAGGCGGAACTGCTGACGGCGGGTAACAGTAGCGGCCCTTGCAGGGAGTGCCGCGGGGCGGTGAGGCCGGGAGGAGCAGGTGCCAAATGCGTTTCAGCGCGCGCAATGAAATTCATTTTATTTATTTATTTTGTTACATTACTCCGGTCGACCGTGAGCCGGAGTTTACTACCCCCCACCCTGCCCCTCCCCCACCCGGCCCACCGCCCCGCAGCACTCCCTGCACAGGCCGCTACTGGTGAGTAAGCGTGGCCCGCACTACATCTTGGTAGAGCAAACATATGGCGTTTAGGAAAGATACTTTATCCATGTTTATAGCTTTCTGCAAGACCAGTTCTTTGCTTTTAAAGGAGCTAAACTTTGCCAGAACATCTCAAGGTCTCCTACTCACCCCAGGAAGCCGCGGTCCCACCCAGCGCACTCTTTCCAGCTGGATGTAAATGCCGCCCTCTCCCACAACCAAGGAAAAGAGTCCTACAATGAACGCCTCCAGGTCTGGTCCCTGACTGTCCTCCTCCAGGCCGCGGGCTCGAATGTTCTCTAAGTCCTCGCATTTGAGCAACGTGGCGTGCAGCTGTCCTTTTATGTCAGCGGACTCTGCTTCCAGAGGCTGCACGCGGTCCGTCAGTTCCTGCACTTTCACCTCCAGGTCCATCGTTCTGGTGCCAACCGAGTCTATGTCTGCATGCAGGGATGTCATCTTCTCTCTCATTTCCGCCCGAAGGAGGCATCCATGTCGGATTTTATGTCTGCTCGAAGCTCCTTTTTAAAGTCACGGAGGGAGGCAAGCAGGTCCTCCCTGGTGAGCGCCATTGCTTCTATGGATTGCGCCAAATCTGCACCGGATGGTCCCGCCACAGGAAAATAATTGGAGACCTTGTTGTTGGGGGTCTTTTCAGTGGCATAGGTAGAAGGTGCGCTGGGCCAGCCCCTGGCCACCTCCGGTTGTCGCCCAGGGCCTGGCCTTGTGTTCCTTGGTCACCCTAAGGCTTTCGATTCGTATTACTAGGCCTTGCAGATATATCCCTGGGGCCGAATGGCTGGTCTACAGAGGCTGGATCAATGGTTCACCTCAGCGAGGTCGGCCTGTGTCTTTACTGGTGGAACAATGTGAGAGGGCTTCCTCCTCTGTCAATGCTCTCAACGAGCGCTATCTCGGTGCTATAAGCATAGGGTATGAGGCTTGCAGCAGGCCCTGATAGGGTTGCCTGATTGTCATGCTTTAAAGTCTGAAGTAACTGGCGGCCATGTTGGGGTCAGGCAGCCATCGGCCACAGCTTCGCGTAAGGAGTGGCCCCATGGACTCCACACCACACCATACAAATGTCAGGTACTCATTATACTTTACTGGGAAGGATGGGTCAGTCTCCCTTTGCTCTTCATCTACCGTGGGCAGCCCCCCTCAATTCTTCCTTTCGGTGGCCATTACAGGGTCAGGCACCTCATGGTTTGGGAGCCAGGTAGGCCCAGCGCAACTTGCTTCGTGGTCCCTGCAAATCCGGCGATTTCAAATTGTCTGGGGGGCCTTTGCTGCCACGCGCTCCTTATGGCTGAAGAAGGTGAGTGCCTTAGGAGAAGGTTCCGGCTCGCAAATGAAGCCTTGCAGAACCGCCGGTCTTCTGCTGCGCCTCCCAGTCCGTCGGGGGGTTTCCCACTAAATTGCACAGCCAGGAGCTTCAGACTCTCCGCAGCCCCCTCCCGATTGTCACCGCCACAGCAGCAGCCCAGAGATCGGCAGCCGAGACCTCTCACGACCGCACCTCACCCCCAATGGAGTGCAGATCGGTCAATCCGCCAGCCTCATTCAACGCGGAATCCAGAGAGGCCACCAGAGACCGCTCACTGCTCCTCTGTGCCTCCGTTCCCGTCGAGAGTGTGTAGGCAGTACTCTGCGGGGCACTCGATAGGGTAGATGCCTCTCTCCGTGCTTCACCCCTCATATGTGCAGCTACACAGCTCTTCCGACGGGAAGGGCGGCCATGTTGAGGAAATCCCTCTGGGGCAGCCCTGGACCGTTATCCGGCAGTCACTGTCTCCGAGAGCCCGTCTGGACCCCTGTTTCCACTGCTCAGTGGTTCCCCCACGTCTGGGTGTCTGTGAGGCTGTCAGGGGCCCTTGTAATTTGCCTCAGGGCATTCAAAACTACGGGGCTTAGGACAGAGCCGAACAGAGTCACGTCCACTCGCCCATGATGCCTGGCCACGCCCCCCATTTCCCTTTTTGGTAGCACTATACACCTCCATCACAGAAAATTAGCCACATATTGTATTTGGGGGTGTGCTATTCAATTTGTATATTTAGGTACGTTCATACTTCTATTTGCATTGGCGGAGCAGACTCTTCAGTATGCACTATCAACACTTTACATGTTTAAGCATCTCTTTAGTCTCTGGTCCTTCCTTAAGAACATTTTCTGCTGGAGGGCATATTTTTCTCTCTCTGAAATTGGTTGAATATACTTTACACTCCATTGTCTCCAACATGAGATGACAGTGCCATTTGGTGGGTTTACCTGGAATGGACCTGCATTTATGCCCTTTCCCCACTTTGATTCCTGAGGGAGTCTTTTGCTCTTATGCTTACTGTCCAGGTTATTGGCTTTCAGTGATCTTATTTCTGCCACATGTTGCCTCCTGAGAATATCTCTTTCCTCTCTATGAGCTTCCCAAGTGAAAACCAGGAATTCAATATTTCCGCTTTTCCTTACCCAGCCTATTTTCCTTGCCCGCTTTAGGATTATTCACCCAGTGAGGGTGTTCCCAGCAGTCTCATCATGCTGGCCTCCTCCCACTCCCAACTAATCCCTTGTGAGAACTCAAATGCTATTATCCTGATAATTTTTTGTCCTTTGGACCCAGCTTTGGTTCCTCCTACATTTCCGAAATGCATTTTACTGTACAAGAGGAGGGTGTACTTTGATTCATAATCTCATATCAATTCTCTATCCTACGGGGTGGTCGACCCTTAACAAGTATTTATCTGTACCTTTTCCCATTTAACCTCTTGCAGTACATCTCTATAGGACTGAAACCTTTTACATTTTTATCAAGTCCCTGATTTCAACTATACCTCATCATTACATGAGAAACCCTTTTCCCCCAGTTTGGAAATTATATGAGACTCTATGGATTCTCTTGCCTGGCACGCATAAAATACTATGGCACCCTGTCTCCTGAAATGGTGCAACGAACCAGCCACTCATGTCTTATCCATCCATCCTACCTGTTGCCAGTCGACGATCTCAAAGGAGTTAGTTGTAGCAAGGGTGTCAATCAAGAAGCCTAAGCCTTTGAGAGTCACCTTGCACCATCAGCCATGTCCAGACCTCATGGGTTGCTCCACCAGTTCTAACCAGAAGCCTAGGACCCTTTATTTGCTAATAACGATATGGGCACTGGGTAGTGCCTTAATGCAGAAACTACACTGGAGTGGGTCCCTGAAAGATTTCCTTATGCCATGTGCAATTTAAGTGTATGCGTAATGCAGCAAATGACAAGCACAGGAAGCAATTCTACTCTTACAGCACTGAAGCAAGAAACGCATTCTTCAGAAGCAGGCCCTAGTTCCCATTTGGAGCACATGTTACAACACATGCTCTACATGCTCTACCATCTACCATGACGGCCTGTATCTAGTGAAAGTCAAAGGTTCCTCTGTTGCTCCTGATTGGACTTAACAGAGCACTTACCCTATAGAGCAAATACAGAAAATTGACTAGTACTATTAATTGTTGGTGATTTAGGGCTGAATCTGAATTGTAGGGCTCTGCTTGATATTAGATATGCCACTTTTGTTTGCCTCCTTCCGCCTCAGTTCATGCAATTTTATTTGTTTGTGAGGCTGCACCCCAGATCAAGCCCTTAAGGGTGATAGAGCGCGATTGTGCTCTTTCATTTGTAGGGGTGCATCATAATCACGAGTAGTTTGCACCTGCATTTATTCTCTTGTCTTGTCAACATTTGGTCATTAAAATGTAAAATGTAATAACGTGTAAAGGTGAAATGATAGAAATATTACGTGTAATGGGAAGAAATTAACATGGTAGTTGCGTTCTAAAGGATATAAATCCTAGTATTTGTTTATAACTGACCAATGTAGTACCTTTACTGAAATGTAATGCATTGATTTAAATGTGCACCATATTGATATTTGCGTATATGCGTGTTTAATGAAGTTCCATGGTGATTCTTATGTTAGCCAATATCCAGGAGGCCTCATGTGTATTTCCCTGGCT
The DNA here is from genome assembly GCF_964204655.1 of Triturus cristatus. Lineage (NCBI taxonomy): Eukaryota > Metazoa > Chordata > Amphibia > Caudata > Salamandridae > Triturus > Triturus cristatus. The sequence continues at coordinate 432,664,184 of NC_140593.1, forward strand.
CTCATAGGAGTTTGTTTGCAATGTTCATGTGCATGTTGAATCGTTTTCTTTCTCCCGTTTCTGTTGCAGGTGGAGAAATTCATCTTTGTTAGTTAGAATGACACTTTTGCTTTAGGAGTTGGGCTCAGGGAGGTGAGGATACATTTGTACAAGGAGTGCTGATAATGTGACACGGTGTTCTTTCTCACTGAAATGGGAATCAAGGTCATCGAGCCAGAGGCTGGGAGTATCGAAACTAAATGGAAAATCACCTACGAGGAGGTGTCCAGCTGGATGAGTTGATCGCATGATGTGTAATGGGCGTGTCTTATGATTTTTTAGTTGAAATTAGGGACAGTGCCCTGGGGGTTGAATTAGGAGAGGAGAGGAGCGAGAAGGAGCATCTTAGAACGAGCTCCGTAGCTTTATGCTACTTGACCCATACAACGTGAGTGCACTTCTTAGGAAGTCTTAACGTTTTGACACCTTTTCCTGAACTTGCCTAGTGATTGCTAAGTAGGGATGTCACATAAGGAGAAGTGTAGGGACATAGTAATGCTTTTTACTTATGAACCCCCAATTAAGACTGATCTGGACATGGGGGCACTCATTGCCTGTGTTCTGGTTTTGGAATTCTTTTTATGCTCCAGAGATTGAATTTCGCCCGTAGGTTCGGCTTTGTATTAGTAACAATGTATTTTTACAACCTCATCTTGAGGTGCTTGTTTGTCCAGTTATTTTTGGCTTTGTAATAAACCAACTAACTTAGAACCTGGAGTCTGTGATTCTTCAGAGTCATGAGCTATTGTGTTTGCAAGCCTGATGTGACCAGAAATGTCTCCCCTCTACACTTCTAAGCAGGTACAAATGGTCCATTGACATGGGGGTTCCAGAGTACATTGACAAAAGGGAACCTGGCCCCATCAGTTGGTAGTACTGTTGGATGGCTACCTCTTGGAGTTAGGGGGAGAATCTAGAAAAGTTAGAAAAGGTTTAGCCCTTAGAGCCCCAAATAGCCCAAAAGGATGAGAGCCCAGAGGATCGAGAGTGGAGAACGAAGGACATTGACATAGAGTGACGGTGCAGCGAGAACAGCAGTTCACGGTGGAGTGAGTATGAATAGGGATGTGTGTGTTAGACTGCGTTGATGATTTGATTGTGTGATGTCTTGCGGTGTTGGGATGAGACGGAGTGAATGTGTTTTCGGGCCAAACACGCCCGGTCTATGAAATATGATTTGATTGGATGTCGGGCTCGACGAGTAGCCTAAGATGAGGTGTAGAAGGCACAGACTTGATGTAATTGCCTGACCAGTGATTGTGGGGAGTTGTGAAGCGCTATCTATGACCCATTGGAGATAGGTAACGTGTGTGAGAGAGCTTGTTAGAATCGTGTGGGAAGCTTAGTGCACAAGGGTGGACCACAGTGATTCGAGTGACCAGTGCAGGTTGTGTGAATGGTTTTGAAAGATTGGATCCTATTGATTTTATTTATGTGGCTGTCTGATCGTTTCGTGGACAGACAGTCTGATTTATGTAACTGTCCGGTCGATTCGTGGACAGACAGTCGAATATATAACTGTCCGGTCGTTTCGCAGACAGACAGTTACTAGATTCTATGAGTGAAGTGTGTGAATGCATAAGGTGAGATTGTGAAGGAGGGCAAACCGCTGTGCAAGGAGGAAGAGTGACGTTGGAGTGTGCCACGCTGCAATAGGTCGGTTGGTGTAAAGCTGCGCTGGGATTGGTGGATTGTCCTCAGGAAGGTGAAACGAAAACATCTTGTTGGTAAAAGAATTTTATTCAATCATGCGATGCTTTAGAGTGTTACGGGACCTTTCTAGGGGAGAATGAGGAGTAGTTACTCGAGTGGGTGAGGAAGCACCACCCGAGGACACCACAGCACATTACATGTCCACAAATGTAGGACTTCATTCCATAATTTGCCTTCAAAATTGGCATAAGTTTACTGAAAAAGAGGGAGATTTGGCTTTTCCACGTTATGGCTCATTTAGGTTAGAGGTGCTGTATCAGTGAGTGATGGCTTCATTGCGACCTCCACCTAGACCAACACAGTTTGAGGTGTTAGATGCATGGATGAGAGCAGCACAGGCAAAGAGTAGGGAGTGAAGTCAGGGAAGGATGGAAAAAACGATGTCGGCATATCAGGATGCGCGATGGGACGCACAGTTGAAGGGTAGACACCATCGAGAGAGAGAGCCTATATCCATTATTAGTAAAAACAGGAGATGCTTGTAAGAGGAAAGAAGAGGATGATATGACACTGATGACAGCTTGTTAGATAGGTTGTTAGCAAAGCGCCCTCCTCCAAACAATCCCGACTCAGACGAGGGAAGACGAGCACTCATGGAGAACCCGGGAGAACCACAGACGAGCCATAGTACAAGAATAGTGGGAAAGATTTCAACAGGAATGGAAAGAACAGGGATGCCATCCTCGAAGTACATGAGATGAATGGAGTTAATGCTGCTACGCGGTTACCGGAAGCCCTTACGGTGTCGGTCACCATTGGCCCTATAGTGTCAGTGCAGGACCCAGGCAAGGGGGAATACAGTAGTCAGTCACAGTCAGGAGTAGGAGAAAGGATCAATTCTGGAGGAAATAGTACTGTGAACGGGAATGGTCCACTTTTGGTGCCTGTAGAAGCCAGTAGTCCGTTGCCAACCACTGCAGACTTTTCTAGGGTGCGTGTTGGGACTAGTGCAGTAGGAACAGCATCATTGGCAGACTTACGTTTGGACTTGAGGATGTGGGAAGCTCCAGTTAGAGGACCCACGGGGAGGATAGCTGGAGGAGGAATTGATCAGGGAGCTTCTGGGAGTCAGTATGTTCCACAGCACATAGCAGAAGGAAATCCCTGCAGGAATCAGAGCAGTGAAAGCAGAAAGCTAAGAAGTGCATCAATTCAGGGAATGATTAAGGCTGCAATAAAGGCTAAGGTGCTAGATGTAGTAAGATTGAAGGTAGAAGTGGATGAGATAATAAGCAAAAATTTGCCACTGGAAAGAATAGAACTATATGAGCAAGATGAGGTGTTGTTTGTGCCAAAGGATGTTACCCGTAAGGCAAGGAGAGCACATGAGAAGCTGACAGAAGTGGCACAAAAGTATGATGTGGATTTGTCTAAAACCAAAATGTTACAAGGAGGTCATAGGTTAAATTACAGTGATCAAGAATTGGAGGAGAAAAGAGACAGGATTGAAGACCCACATTCGAGAATTGATTGTAGGGATACACGCATGGAGCATGCTTGACAAGTGGGAGGGAAGGTGGTCCAAGAAAAAGAGTGTCAAGAACGGGATAGGAGATACGCCGCCTCTGGTAGGGGGGGCAACATGAGTAAAGGATTACCCATTGCTAGAGGTATAAAGTATGTGCATGTGCCTTGGAGCAGGGGTGATTTGGTAATGTTTACAAATGATTTTCCTCGGCTGAGGGAGAAACCTGTTGAATGATACAAGCAGGTTGATCGCTTTGTCAAGCTTTCAAGAGTATTGTCATTGATTTGAATACGCTGTTCGACATTGTGGCACCGAGGGATTTGTGGTCTGCTTATAAAATTGCAGTTGAATGGCTATCTGCCGAACCCAACTGAGACCCCATAACCCATTGTCCTTCAGCAGTGGTCATGAAAAAGTTTGAGCAGGTAATCACATGGTTATAGTCCAATATATTATCACAAGATATTGGCTGGGTTTAAAAAAGATCGGACTACCGAAGAGCCCAAGGAATCAGTACATGCTTACTATGAAAGGCTCTTACAGGCCTTCAAGCAGTACAGTGGGTTGGACACTTTGGATTCAAAGGATATGGGACAGTTCATTTCCAAGTTCGTTCTAAGATTGAGGCCAGAAATTAGCTTTGTGATGCAGCAGCATCTGAGCTGTTGGCAAAACGAATCCGTGGATGAGATTCTACGGTACGCCAGATATTGTAGGGATGAGGTAGACTCGAAGCATAGGAAACTAAAGAATAAGCTGATTTTGTCCAGATGAGGAATCCAGATAGGGTAGACCAAGTGCCGCTGAGTAGAGGAACATTGGGACGGAAGCAAGGAAACAACTATGGAGGAGCCCAGAATGCATCGGTTCACTCGGGTCAGCCAAGAGGGAAACCCATAGATCCAAAAATGGGGATTGAGGTTGGTACCGTAAAGAGAACCACTGCATGTCATTATTGGCACAAAATCAGGCATTGGAAGCACGAGTGTCAATTGAATCCAGCGAATAAGATCCAAGATTAGGAAATAGTGCAAGTATCTGAAGTTATAAATACTGTGACGAGGCCCAGGTCCGTACACAGAGGGGTCCTGAGTGTGCAAGTTCCCCAACCTTAGAGAATTTCGGAGGGGATCAAAGTGTACCATCAGATGCCCTTTATAGATGCTCTAGATGAATTCAATCCAGACCTGTTGAAATGACGGTGCCTGAGGGGGGAGGAAGACTGTACTCTTGGAGCAGTGTTAGAGGTAGACCAGAGAGGACCGTATGAGGAGGCTGATGTGGACAGTGATCCCATCACATTCTTGATTGATACTGGTGCTACCTGTTCTACTGCGAGGTTCACAGTAGTCCCAAACCTACCCCTCGTGGAACAATCGATCCAAGTTGTAGGAGTTGCTAATAAGAGAATGACCAATCCATTGAGGGGTGAGATACCTGTGAGAATAGGAACCCTTTAGGATTGTCACCAATGACCTGACACCGGAGACGGTGGCAGGAATCAAGCCTGTGATTGAGTCTACGATCGAACAGGGCATTCTGAAGGAAATAATGGGGAGCCCATGCAATTCCCCTGTAATGGGACTGCAGGAGCCGAGTTGGAAGTTCAGAATCGTGCAAGATATTCGAAAGATCAACACGATTGTAGTTACATGTTGTCCTGTGGTACCGAATCCATCTAAGATCTTGTTTCAAATTCCTTGTGAGGCTGAATGGTTTACAGTGAATAATCTATGTCAGGCGTTCTTCTCGATACCCTTACATGAGGAAAGCACATTTTTGTTTGCTTTCCATCTAGAAAATCATCTCTTAACGTGTTGTTGTATGCCATAAGGGTATACTGAGAGTCCAACGATTTTCAATCAGATTTTGAAAAAGAACCTTGAGAGTCTGGTACTGCCGTAGAGTTCAGTTATCGTGCAGTATATTGATGATCTCTTGATTGCTTCTGAAACTGAAGCGGCTTGTAGGATTGATACTGTTGCACTGTTAAATCACCTGGCAGAGAATGGACAGATGGTATCCCCAAGCAAACTCCAGTACTGTTTCCCTGAAGTCCAGTATTTTGGTCATTGCATTGAGAAAGGCAAGAGGAAGGTGTCACCATACCGCATTGAGGCGATCATGAAAATGAATGCGCCTACCACACAAAAGGAAGTTATGATGTTTTTGGAAATGGTTGGGTACCATCGTCAGTGGATTCCCATCTTCTCATTGAAGGCAGAATCTCTGCAGAGGTTGACACACAAGGATGTGAGTGTTCCAGTACCATGGGATAACAACTGTTTGGTTGCCTTTCTGAAGCTGAGAGAAAGCCTGTGTTGCACTTCGGCTCTAGGAATGCCTGATAACAATAAATTGTTCTTGTTACATTGATGCGAGCGTGAGGGTTGCGCACTGTCAGTACTCACACAGACTTATGGAGGTGTCTGTAGACCAGTTGCCTACTTTTCAGCTACATTAGATCCTGTAGTTTCAGCGTTGCGAGGATGTCTCAAATCCGTTGCTGCAACAGGTGTCAGCATTGAAAGGTGCGAGAGTATTGTGATGGGTCATCCTCTTACTGTATATGTTCCACATTCAGTTGAGCTCCTGATGACGAGAACCAAGGCACAGCATTTGACGAATAACAGACTCACACGCTATGAGCAAGTCATTCTTGCATCAGAGACGTGACTCTGAAAAGATGTTCTGTACTGAATCCTTCTAATTTAATGCCTAGTCCAAACATTGAAGATGAAGATTGTGATGACCATGACTGTCTCGATGTGACTGAACTTTGCACCAAACCAAACCTGACATTGTTGGTGAATCTCTGCCTTAATCAGATGAAATTCTTTTTGTAGATGGTTCATGCTTAAGAGACAATGTGGGTTATCTGCAAGCAGCGTTCGCTGTCTGTACTATTTCTGGAGTTCTGGAAGGTGCTTGTTTACAGGGAGAACACTCCGCACAGGTAGCTGAGATCATCGCTTTAACACGTGCATGTCTGGTTTTTAATCAGATCCGAGTCACCATCTACACCGATAGCCAATATGGGTTCGGCGTGGTTCATGACTTCGGACAGCTATGGTCACACAGGGGGTTCCTAACATCATCAGGATCTCCCATCAGAAATGGGGAATATGTAAGACAATTGTTGGAAGCCTTACAACGACGAAAAGATAGCTGTGGTGAAATGCATTGCCCATGGGAAGGCAGAGGACTTTGTGACATTGGGCAATAGGTATGCTGACGAAGTTACATGTTTCTGCGCTGAACAAGGGTGCATTTTCAATGGACAATGTACTGGAGAGAGCACAGAATGAACAGAGCTTATCATAATGTTAGCCATGGCGGACACTTGGGACACAGGAAGAAGTGTCAGACCAGGAAGAAGCTGGATGGGTTAAAGCAGGTTGTGAGAAAAGAGATGATGGTATTTGGGTTTCAACTGATGGTCGAGCAGTGTTGCCAGACGGTTTACTGAGCTTCATGGTGAGGAAGATTCATAGAGCAGTTCACATTGGTAGAGATGCCATGGTGCGAGTGTTCAGACAGACGTGGTTTAATCCACGATTTTGTGCGTTTGCTGGAGCAGTGTGTTCTAGGTGTGTTACATGTCAACAAATAAATGCTGGAAAGAAAACTGTGGTTGCATTGAGTCACATTGAAAGATCTGGGGGTCCCTTCAATAGGATCCAACTTGACTAGGTGCAATGGATTGAGGTACATTCTGGTAGTGGTGTGAGTTTTCTCACGGCGGGCGGAAGCATATCCAACGAGTAGGTATGAAAGTCTAACAGTGGCGAAGCTGTTACTTAGAGAGTTGATACCGCATTTCAGATATCCAACTGCATTGGAGTCGGATAGAGGGACGCACTTTTACAACGAGATTATGAAGTTGTTTTTGTACTGCTTTACAAGTTGATCAGAGATTGCATAGTAGCTACAGACCAGAGGCATCAGGCCTTGTGGAACAGATTAATGAGACTCTCAAGTTGCGAATGGCAAAGGTTTGCTCGACCACGTCTTAGAAATGGCCCAATGCATTACCTCTGGTGTTGATGAGTGTGCGTAGCATCCCCGATAGGACAGGACTTTCGCTCCATGAGATCCTAATGGGGAGAGTGATGTGTTTGCCAGCAGTGCTGTCTACAGCTGTGATAAACATCACCGATGATTTGATCCTTGATTATTGCAAGGGACTGGCCGACGTGGTCCGTTCTGTGTCTCACCAGGCTGAAGCTGCCACTGCCCCAACCTCGAAGGATCTCTGCAATAACTGTATCCAGGCGATTGGATAATTGTTCAGAAGCATGTGAGGACGAACTGTCTTGATGCCCGCTGGAGAGGTCCATGCCAAGTGATTTTGGTGATGAATACGGCTGTGAAGTGTGGAGGCTTGCCGAACTGGATTTACGCCTCCCACAGGACCCTAGGAAGAAACAGCTCCTCTCCCAGAAGGAAATCCAGCAGTGGCTGCAAGGCCACCGGAGAGGACAAGTCAAGCTGTGGGGGTTACTGACGAGGCTGATTGCCCACCAGAGCAAGCTGAGAGGGGTCACGCTACAAAAAGCCCAGGTATTGACTCTGAGGGAGACGGTAACGTTGCGAGTGGTACAGAGTAAGACTCATCTGGAGGAACTGGTATGCAAGGTGATCGGTGTAGAGAAGGAGACCAGAATTCGGAAGGGAATTGTGGCCTATGAGACAGAATATGCCAAACTTGAGACTGGAATCTGAAAGAGATCTTGCCCCTGTGTCTGAAATGTCTGAATCCGAGCTATGTGACAAAGAGCAAGCACAAAGGGGCTTGAGGATATCGAGAAGAGCAAGGGTGCCCTGCCAGAGATACGCTGCCCCAGAGTGGACCTTTCTGGTCACAGATGCCGGGAACAGTGGGGACAGGGAGACTGAGGTCTTCGCGAATCGCCAGCAGAGTTCCAGAACTGATCATTGAAATTGAACTTTTAGTCCCTGGAATAGAAGCCAATGTAGTGTTGGCAGTGACTGTACCGAGACCTTCGATATTGAGTGGTGTGCAGGTTTTGATTCAGCAAGATTTGTCTTTTCCAACTTTTGGATATCAGCCACCAGCTCGGGATATCGCATCAGTTCGTCTTGAGATTCTACAGTGTGTCATTAATGAAATTGGCACTGAACTTGTGAGAGACTGTTGATTCAACTGTGAACTGTAAATAAAACGCTTACCTTAAAGAAGATAACCTAGGCCCGAGTAGAAAAAGAATAAAATTAGGGACTTTCCGTAGAAGAAGAAAGAGGGCTAAGGAAGTCTTTTGAACAGTGTAACTAAGAGTGCAGGGAACTGATTTCCAGGGCTCCAACGAGCTGTGTGTGAATTTTGTTGAACAGCAATTAGAGGAGGAGAAAGGGACTTTGCGTTGATCCTCTTGCTGTGCTGAACATAACTCAATTAAAAATTTAGTCTGGCAATCCGAACCGTAGAACAAAGTGTGTGATAGGTGCACTAATAATAGGAGTGATAGTAGTAGTTATAATTGTGTCTGTAAAATTTTCACATTAAGGGGAAGTTGATGGGGTGGGGACTCAAGGGACATCCACACCTACGACTTCTAGCACAAAAGAGGGTACAGTAGGAGCAGATAAGGCTCTGCTAAAACAAATTAGTCACATGTTGCATGTAGATTTGTCTATGGGTGATTATACTTTGAATGCCTAGGCAAAGGTATTGTACGAGTATGTGAACACGATGAATCTAAGAGATTGTTATGTGTGTATGCAGTTGCCTGCATCGGTGGAGGAGGGAATTTGTTACCACCACCTGCCATTGACGTAAGGTATCACATGTAGTTTATTGCTTAGTATATTTTGCTGTAAGGGTCACTACGAATATTACTTCTCCAACTACGACAAAGTGCTTTCAGAAGTTCCAGCTTATAAGTACCTGAATAAGTATGATTATTGCAAGCAGGAGGAGAGAATAGGGAAGTATTTCATACCTACCTTTACCTTAGATACAGCTTATGCTCATCGTCATAATCTGACATGTATGTTAACTAACGTAGAGAAGACATTCATAGATCAAGTAGAAGATAGACATAGGCAATTAGTAGTTAAGCTTAACAGTAGAGAAGGGAACTTAGCATGGACCAAGGAGGAGTAAGCACATAAGGCAAAAGGGAGCTATGATCCCATAGCTTTAGATTCTGAACAGCGAGGAAACCTTTGCATTAGACAGGTACAAACCTATTATGATAAGATATTTGTTGGACAGAGCATGTGTGATCACATTTTCACAATTGAAGCTACTGCAAAGAAGTTTTTGCAAGAAGCGGTGCAAGTGGTACCAAATGTGTATTTTGTGTGTGGGAAAAATGCGTATGTGTGATTGCCACTGAATTGGTATGGCACATTTTATGTGACTGTTGTGTTTCCTAAGATTTACCATGTTGAAGATCTGGAACCATTGGATGGTGGACTACACCAAAGAGAGAAGCAAGGTGCGAGTGCAGGAGAGATTGTTGGAGATGTATTTGGAACAATGATACCAAGTTTAGGAGTGGTTCTGAAGGATATAAAGATTAGATGGTTGTCAACTATTGTGGATAAGTTGTCAGCGAATACAGCCTAGTCTTTGTTGCTTGTGGATGGAGAGATGTTGTCGATAAGAGCCATGGTGATGCAGAACCTCCATGTATTAGATGTGCTATTAGCAAAAGAGGGCTGAGTCTGTAAAATGTTGAGGGTTCAACAGTGTTGTACTTATATCCCAGACCATAGCAGGAATCTGAGGTAGTACATAAGTAACATCACTGAAATTCATCATGAAGTACATGATTTGGCAACTGAATGAGTGGGATATGGTTGGGAAAGGTTTTGGACAGATTGGGAGTTGGTTTGGCAACCTTGGTAAGGGAATTATTGGTTACATTCTGAAGCCCATAATCATAGCATTGGTTTGTGTGATTCTCTTGAATGGAGTGATGAGGACTTACAGATGGCACAAGTCAGGACAGGCTGAGAGAGCTCTCAGAGAGCAAGAGTGGAAAATGGAGAGATTGCAGGACAGTTATTATGAGATTCTCGAATGTCTAGAAAAATTCCGTCAGGGAATGCAGGCTACAACTTCTGTTTAAGTCGGTTCTTTCTACAGGGAATTCTGATTGGTTGTGATGACACATCATCAGAGGGGGGAACTGATAGAGCGCAATTGTGCTCTTTCGTTTGTAGGGGTGCATCATAATCAGGAGTAGTTTGCACCTGCATTTATTCTCTTGTCGTGTTAACATTTGGTCATTAGAATGTGAAATGTAATAACGTGTAAAGGTGAAATTATAGAAATAGTACACGTAATGTGAAGAAATTAACATGGTAATTGCGTTCTAAAGGATGGAAATCCTAGTATTTGTTTATAACTGACTAATGTAGTTTATTTACTGAAATGTAATGCATTGATTTAAATGTGCACCATATTGATATTTACGTATATGCGTGTTTAATAAAGTTCCATGATGATTCTTATGTTAGCCGATATCCAGTAGGCCTCATGTGTATTTCCCTGGCTCTCATAGAAGGAGTTCGTTCGTAATGTTCATGTGCATGTTGGATCTTTTTCACGTTTCTGTTGCAGGTTGAGAAACTCATCTTTGTTAGTTAGAATAACGCTTTTGTTTTAGGAGTTAGGCTCAGGGAGAAGAGGATACATTTGTACAAGGAGTGCGGATAATGTGAGACGGTGTGGCAGGCCTGGGAATCAAGGTCATCGAGCCAGAGGCTGGGAGTATCAAAACTAAATGGAAAATCACCTACGAGGAGGTGTCCAGCTGGATGAGGCAATGGCATGATGTGTAATGGGCATGTCTTATGATTTTGGTGTTGGAATTAGGGACAGTGCCCTGGGGGGTGAGTTAGGAGAGGAGAGGAGATCGATGGAGAGAGAGAGAGAAGGAGCATCTTAGAACAAACTTTGTAGCTTTATGCTACTTGACCCATACAATGTGAGTGCACTTCTTAGGAAGTCTTCATGCACTGACACCCTTTCCTGAACTTGCCTGGGGAATGCTAAGTAGGGATGTCACATTAGGAGTAGTGTAGGGACAGACTAATGCTTTTTACTTACGAACCCCACATGAAGACTGATCTTGACGTGGGGCACTCATTTCCTGTGTTCTGGTATTGGAATTCGTCATTCTTTTTATGCTTTAGAGGTTGAATTTCGCCCGAAGGTTCGGCTTTGCATTAGTACCAGTGCATTTTTACAACCTCATCTTGAGGTGCTTGTATGTCCAGTTATTTTTGGCTTTGTAATGAACCAACTAACCTAGAAACTGGAGTCTGTGATTCTTTGGACTCATGAGCTATTGTGTTTGCGAGCTTCACGTGACCAGAAATTTCTCACCTCTACACTTCTAAGCAGGTACAAATGGTCCATTGACTGGGGGGTTCTAGAGTACATTGACAAAATGGAACCAGGCTCCATCAGGGACATGGCTAGATGTAACTAGAGCATGCCTATGGGTTTCTGGACTATCTCTCCTGAGTAGGCTCTAAAGAGTGACTGCATGTTTCCTGTGCAGCCCTCAGGGTTACGCCTCCATCGCTCCTGGATGTAATGTAACCTGTCTCCAGTGGATGCATGTGGATGTTCGCCTACTGGTCCTTGGTGGAATTCGTAGATTATATAACATGGCTTGATAAAAAAAACTCTTTAGACCATTTACCATGGCTGCCTATATCCAATGCATGCCTGTGAGTTGCTTAACAGTTGCTCCTTGGTCAATTAGGCATATCATCTGCCAAGGCTACCTGTAAGCAGGGCATGCTGTGGGTTGCCCCTCTCTTGCTCTTGAGTGTACATATAGGTCATCTACTATTGCTGCATGTAAGAAGGACAACTGGAATTATGTGATTCTGTGGCTGCTGTGTTTTCCGCATAATTAGGAATTTGCCCCATTTGCGACGTAACTAACTCATCACCCGCTGCATAATTTGCAGATTTTAACAAAAATAATTGTTTTTAGTTCAAACAGATCAAAAGTTACTAAAGAAAGAAGTGTCATGTTCCCATACAGTGAAAGCTTGCAACAGTTGACTGGTCATCTTTCAGTAGCGTGTTGCAGCATTTGAGTGTTAAAGTGGTGCTAATGAGATGAGGCCTTTGCTAAGGCAGTGCTGGGGAAAAAAGACAAAATAATTGAGTAATAATATCACAAAGTGTGCCGCATTACGACACATAAATTGCCTTTTCTTGCGGCAGAATTTAGTCAACCTTGCCGCATAGTTTGGTCTTCTCCTGCTGCATAATTCCAGTGGCATAGCCTATCACCAGTTGATGCATTTGGGTTGACTCTGTGTCTCACTAGGGCTGACTTTGCATAAATACCATGGCTGTCTCTACCTAGTGTACGCCTATGGGTTGCCCTTGTGTCACTCCTGAGTGGACTATTCATATCAATTATCATTGCTGCCTATAAGCAGTGCATGCATGTGGGTTTCCCCCTGTCGCTTCTCCCGCTCCTTCTGGTGAAGTGTAGGGAAAAGTGAAAAGTTTATTAAATGTGAAAAAAATGATTATAAAATAAGGAAACTGTTTATATGCCAAATATTAATGTGCATTAATTGTATGTATTTATTCTTAAAGTAGAGCAAAATAAAAACATGCTACAGCACTAATTTAATTTTAATGTAAAATGTAATTGATTTGAATATGTTTAAACAAATTCCCACCTAAAGTAAAACGAATGTCTTCATTGTATTAAAACAATATTAAAAGTGATGGATAGAAATATTTAAAAGTAGTTTAATTATATTTTAATGCAAAATAATCTTGTAATAAATAAAATAAAATAATACATATTTTTTATATTCGGATATTATTTAACATTAAATTAAATATATTTATCTTTTTAGTCAGCTCAAATATTTTAAACTAAAATTATTTCCTAAGGGGTTTTATTTTAAGTCCCTACTGCATTATTTTCTATGGGAGGGTGTTGCAGTGGTGGTGGCAGGCCATTTGTGGTGCTGGACTTACTCCAACTCTGAGCAGGAGTACATATACATCTGTTTTGGGTACTTTTTGGACGCAGTAACTTTAGAAGTGCAGTTGTGACTACACGCATAGTGTACGTGCCCGCTGATTTAAGCATTCTGAAACGAGGTCCTATCACGATACACTCCATCACTAGTATGACATTTCCACATCATTCACTCTTGGTCCTCTTGGGAGACCTCGGGTGGATAGACTTTATCCCACGACGACTACCCAAGGGTAGCTATTCTCTCATCTCCTGCTAGCTGCGCGCTTGAGTGTGGCCCAGATGTGGAAACAGCCACAAGCACCCACGCTCAACATGTGGTGGAGGAGGGTGTGGTCAGTCTACGCCATGGAAAACCTCACCACAATTGATCCAGATTGAGCTGCAAAATTCGATACAACCTGGTGACCTTTCACCACCTACATGCGGAGACAGAAGAATACTGGGGGTTGCAGACTTTGAGGGGTTCTAAGATATGTGTAATGGCTTCCTTGGACACAGAAAGCGGCTCACAACAAGCTGCTCATTCAGACTGAATGTCAGTGTCTGCTATGAGCCTCACGGGATGGGGACAAGGGCTCCCTAAGAGACTTTGTCGTGGGGGTAGGTTATTACGCCTGTTAATACAAATCTAGGAGTGTGCATTGGTTTTTGTTATGTCATTCTATACTTAAAGTACATATTTAAAATGAATTTACATTCATATTTAGCATAAAATATTTTCAATATTTATTTTTGTGTTAAATATTTTGTTTTAGATTTTCCCTATACATCGTGGTGGATTATCACCGCAGCAAACGTTTTTGAGTTAGCCCCTATTCTGCACAGGTTTGAAGCACTTTAGATTTAAGAAAGTACATATAAAATTAGATAAATAATACTGTGATTTCACAACATTTATGAGTCCAGAGGCTCAATCAGAAGCCATTTGGAATTACATCTTATTTATTTATTTCATTTATTTATTAGATCCAGAGAACTGTTTAACATTGGTAGAAAACAAACATCTTCAGCCAACCACAAGCTGACGACCACAATAGATAGATGTGAGGAAATTGCCAACTTCCTCTCGGATAAAATCGCAAAAATAGAACAATCCTTCCATCTAACTCAGGTCCCACCCAGTCCCCAATTTGCCGTAGACGTTACTTTAGACTTACCTCCCTTATTGACTCTACCTCCTGATTCTTCCTCTCACCGACCCGTTACAACCCCTCCTGAAGCCAACCTTTCAAACTTACAGCTGAAAAACAATGCATTCTGGCATAATTTCCACCCTGTGATTGAGCTCGAAGTCTTTAACATCAGTGCCAAACTTAAGCCCTCCTCACACACCAAAGACCCTCTCCCTTCTAACCTTGTTCAAGATCTAAATCACATCATAGCGCCTTACTGGACTACTATCATCAACACCTCTCTTGCCACGGGATATGTCCCTGACTCCCTCCAACTCGGACAAATCACTCCCATTTTTAAAAACCTCACTGCTGACCCTGCTGACCCTAACAATCTCCGCCCTATCTCTAACCTCCCACTTCTTTCTAAAGCCCTTGAAAAATGTGCTCTGCTCCAATTGGATAAACACATTGGCAATTTCAATTTACTTGACTCCTTGCAATCTGGTTTCAGAAAAGGCTGCAGCACAGAAACTGCCATGCTAAATATATATATATTATTCAAACGCACAATGTCCCATACGAGAGGAGCACCTTGACAGTTGGTGCCTGCGGCGAGACCAGGACAGTGTCTCGCTGTCTATTATCCGCAAATATGATTACGCAGCACTCCTTTTGGCTTCAAAAGGTCTTTATTCAGATGCAAATCTCCTACGCGTTTCGAACTCTGTTCTTGATCACGGTAGTTTAAACAACCGTGATCAAGAACAGAGTTCGAAACGCGTAGGAGATTTGCATCTGAATAATGACCTTTTGAAGCCAAAAGGAGTGCTGCGTAATCATATTTGCGGATAATATATATATATATCCAGGTACTCCGCTTCAGTTGCGCGTTGTTTCGAAAGCAGACAACGGATACGGACCACAATTTGGTGCAAAGTTTTATTTCGTGCAAGAAGTCGCCATGACGCGTTATATATATATAATATGGATGACATCCATTCTTCCCTTGACAGTGGTGAGACCTGCCTACTTAGTCTCCTCGACCTCTCCTCTGCCTTTAATACAGTTAACCACTATTCCTTACTTAACTCGCTCAAAGCTCGCTTTGGCCTTAATGGTCTTGTCCTCAAATGGTTCGCCTCTTATCTCCAACACAGAACACAACATATCAAAATCAATGACTGCCTCTCAAACCCTACACCTGTCTCCCTAAGTGTCCCTCAGGGCTCTCCCCCTCTCTCTTCAACCTCTTTAACCTCTTTATGGAACCCGTTACCCTCATTCTGAAACAAGCTGGAATCAACTATCACCTCTATGCTGATGACACACAACTTTACTATAAGATTAGATCCCACTCTGATGTACTTCATATAAACAATACCCTCAATAAGATCCAATCCTGGTTCTACTCCAATCCTCTCAAACTAAACCCTAATAAAATTGAAATCATTCTCTTCTCCCCAAAAAACAACTGGCTCCCCATCCAAGCCTGGATCTCTGACCTTAATGCCCTCAATTGTTTGCTTTCCTTATCCAACTCAGTAAAATTACTTGGTATCACCATTGACAAAAACCTAACTCTTAACGACCACATAAAAAACTTGGCTAAAGGAACTCTCTTCACTCTCCGTCATCTCAAGAAAATTAAATCCTTCATTCCAGCTGACGACTTCAAATGGGTTGTCCAATCACTAGTCCTCTCGAAAATTGACTATTGTAACACTATCCTCACAGGAACCCCCAAAGTACACCTAGCGCCCCTCAGATCTGTGCTCAGTCTAGCAGCTAGGCTAATCACTGACTGTAAACGATTTGACCACATCTCCCCAGCCCTTAAAGCCCTTAATTGGCTACCTGTTGAAGGTAGATGCTCCTACAAGACAGCATGCATTATGCACAAAGCACTTCACCAAACCCCGTTGTACCTTACAAACAAACTCAAACAAGCATTTGCAATGCAATAGGTCTCGCATTTATAAGAGTTTGAGCTATTGGCATTGTAAAATTACAATGCCTTTTATTTATGTTTTGGTTTTAAAACAAATAAAAGGCATTGTCATTGACAATGTCAGTAGCATAAACTCGCATAAAAGCAGTGTGTGGAGTGCAGCAGTGTGTGGAGTGCAGCAGTGTGTGGAGTGCAGCAGTGTGTGGCGTGCAGCAGTGTGTGGCGTGCAGCAGTGTGTGGCGTGCTGCAGTGTGCGGCGTGCAGCAGTGTCGTGCAGCATGCAGCAGTGAGTAATGCAGCAGTGTGCAGCAGTGTTTCGTGTAGCAGTGTGCGGCGTGCAACAGTGTGCGGCATGCAGCAGTGTGCGGCATGCAGCAGTGTGAGGCGTGCAGCAGTGTGAGGCGTGCAGCAGTGTTTCGTGTAGCAGTGTGTGGCGTGCAGCAGTGTGTGGCGTGCAGCAGTGTGTGGCGTGCAGCGGTATGCAGCAGTGTGTGGCGTGCAGCAGTGTGCGGCATGCAGCAGTGTGCGGCATGCAGCACTGTGGCGTGCAGCGGCGTGCAGCAGTGTGCGGCGTGCAGCAGTGTCTTGCAGCATGTAGCAGTGAGTAATGCAGCAGTGTGCAGCAGTGTTTCATGTAGCAGTGTGCAGTGTGCGGCGTGCAGAAGTGTGCAGCGTGAAGCAGTGTGCAGCAGTGTGCGGCGTGCAGCAGTGTGCGGCATGCAGCAGTGTGCGGCATGCAGCAGTGAGTAATGCAGCAGTGTGCGGCGTGCAGCAGTGTGTGGCGTGCAGCAGTGTTTCGTGTAGCATTGTGCGGCGTGCAGCAGTGTGTGGCGTGCAGCAGTGTTTTGTGTAGCAGTGTGGGGTGTGCAGCAGTGTGGGGTGAGTGGCGTGCAGCGGCATGCAGCAGTGTGTGCCGTGCAGCGGCATGCAGCAGTGTGTGGCGTGCAGCAGTGTGTGGTGTGCAGCAGTGTGAGGCGTGCAGCAGTGTGAGGCGTGCAGCAGTGTGAGGCGTGCAGCAGTGTGAGGCGTGCAGCAGTGTGTGGCGTGGTTTGTAAACAAGAAAAGCGGACATCAAAGGAAGGGTGGGAGGGAACAGGGTGGGAGGGAATGAGCATATGGGGTGTGAGTTATAACGAAAATTAATTTTTGTAAGAGGGGATGCAGGAAGTGAGGCCCAGCGCGCGCTGGCGAAAGCAATCTGCTGCTTTCAAGTCCGATGCCAGATGCCAGCTTCGCGCTTGAATGCCTCACATGCACTGGCCATAAACCGCATTCCTACCGTCTTGTGCCCCTTACTAAATCTCTCTGAATGTGTGAGGCGGCGCACGCGTAGGAAGTAGCTGGTGGCAAATGGAATGCGCGTGGAAAGGCCAACAGCCCAATGAATATTTGAAAAAGAGTATTGTGTAGTTCTATGTGTAAGACTACATCACTGTTTCACTACCTCACTCTTTCCCACTACATAACTGTCTCTACCTCACTACTCCACTCTATCTCACTACCTCACAACTTCTCTCTCTCAAAACATCACTACCTCACTCTCTAGCTCACAACCTCACAACTTCACTCTGAGCCTTACAAATGAACACAGTTTCCTTTCAAGTCACGAAAACAGGATGGGGGTCAGCCAAGATAATGGAAAGTTGTTACTTGGTCATAAAGAGTGTTTACAAGAAAGCGCTGTGGGTCGTGGTGGTATAGTGAAAGTCGTTTATGGTGAATGTGGCAGCTGTGTCAAAAGACGGCTGTTCCAGTTCAGTGGAGCATGGAGCCCCCTGCAGCATATTTCACCCCTCACGAGTCACGACAAGACTTTGACTCTTTGTGTGACCAGCTCGGCACCACACACATTGAGACCAGCAGTATTGTGTGCCTGTACCAAGTACCTTATGGCACGGTGCAGCACCAAGCATGCAAGAACAACGTGAACTCAGTCTGCTAATTATGTAAATGCTCTTTTTGCGAAGCTGATTTGTGTCTGATTTCTAACCAAATCGTGCTAGAGAAAAGAAGACATTAGGAATGAAAGAATTGACAAGGACTTAAAAATCGAGAAGCATTGACAAGTCAAAACATTTCTTTTTCAATAAGGGTTATGCCGATATCTGTAGGTAGAAAAAGCATTGTTATGTTCAGGGCTTAATTAAACAAGCCCGGCGGAGCCTACGGAACCCCGATAGCACATAAAGGGGCCCGTTTCCTCTCATGCACCAGGGTCCATGGCATCCTTGCTGAGTGGACGGGACTTAAAACATGGAACGCTCCATCTTAGAGCGCTGTGTGCTAAAGTTCCTTTGAATGAATGAATGAATGAAGGCACTTCTCAAGCGCGCGGCTGCTCGAGAGTGTGCTGGCGCTGAGGCAAAGGAAGGGAAGGAATACACAGAGTTAAAGGCACATCTTGGGAGCACGGGCACTATTAAAACAGTTTGCTGGCGCGGAGTTGGTTTGCTACTAAAAATGGTGTAATACAGAGAGCTCCTGTGACAAATGGGCTACCTTGGGGTGCAAATGAAGTGATAAAGCAATAACTCAACGTCATAATAGCGAAGGTATTAAATAGAAAACAAACGGAATGGAGCAGCGTAGAACTGCCCTTACTATGTGTGCACGGGCTGCATGAGAGCATTAAAGTCTCCGTACTACAGAGGTTGGCGCTGACCTCGAGGCACATTGTAGAAATGGACCATGGGCAGCGACATGGAAGGGAGTGAACACCACAGAGCAAAACTGTCTTTAGGGCCGAGATAAAAGTCGGGACTGAATGGAGGAATTTCAGAATTGTAGCGCGTACAGAAAGAGAACGTGGCCGGGGCATAATTCAGAATAGTTCTCATTGCAGATCGGCTTAATTGGCTGACAAAACAGCGCCTCAACATGACTGGGTGCACATGAGTGCTGTTTAAAACAAGACAAGCCCGGCGGAGCGTGGCACGCGCGCTTGGCGGGGGCGGGGGAGCGGTACTGCCCATAGAATTCGTCTAGAAGGACTAAGTGACTTATTTACCACTACCGATGTTATCACAGTTGAATTTCACAAATTTCTTAAACACCAATTAATGGATGGCAACAAAGCAATTAGTAAAATGATTATAGGTCTACTGGTATGCTGGTATAAGTGTATGGAAACCCGAGCATCATCCTGAAGGCAGGACAGTCTACAGCCACATTATCATTAAAGGGAGTCTAATGGTTGAACACACACAATTATCAGAATGAGGGAATGGTATGTACAGGGTTTATTAGTACAATTAAAAAATGTCCGCACTAAAGTTAATTCATTGATAACAGCACTGAAAAAAACAGCCCCATAAATTTTCCGCACTTGGTAAAAGAGATGCAGTTCACAGGTCGTTCTATGCAAGCTAGTATTTCAAAGCGGCCCCCAGATAGTTGTCTGGGGGTCCATGTAGATGCGGACATCAAGGCGGGTGGAGGTATTGTCCTGCACTCCCTCGTGCGACGAGGGAGGGGTGAGAGTGGGGGTGTTTTCTAGAACCTGCAGTTCTGCTGTGGGCGCACAGAACCTCGAAAGCAACCCAAGTACTGCAACTGTAATTCTGCTAACGAGCTCCAGGGAGGGGGTGGCGACTGGAAGCTCACTATCCCAAGAAACCTTGCTAAAGGAAGCACTCTACCTTGAACCCCTTCTTCCTAAATAATAAACAACAAGAGTATTGTTCTGTAACAGTTGCTACGGATATGGGTGTATGCTTACGTGTGTGAGTGCAAGGGTGAGAAGAGAAGATTAAACCTTTATTTTAATAAAACTGTGTTCAGAAAGGCCACAGTGAAAAACAAGCGCGCACTGAAGTTGATGAGGAGGGAGTGGGAGGGGGGTGGGGGCGGGCACAGTGGTGCGGGACATCAAAGGGGCCGCGAAAGTGAAAGAAAACGAGTGCTTTCAGGCTGCCAAATGGTGCGCGCGCCCGGGGCACATGCACTGTATTTGGAGGCCTGAAAGCACTCGTTTGCACTTCCAAAACTCGGTTACTATAAGTCTCGCCAGAGCAGCGCTAAAGCGCTGTCTCAGGCGAGACCTAAAAAGTGGGCTGCACCTGACCGATGAGAAGCACTAACACACTCCTCCTCTTTCCCCTCCCCCTGTTAAAAAAGAAAAACGCACAATCGCACTCCTTCTCAGGGAATGCCCGGAACATCTGGAATGCTCTCCCCATGGACCTACGATGTAACCCCTCCTACCTCAGCTTTAAAAAAGACCTCAAACATCACCTTCTCAGCAAGTATTGGGGTCCATAAACTCGCCTTTGACCCTACACTCTGCTTCCCCCGATCTGGTTCTCCCTTACTTTCTTTCTGTCTCTCACCTCTCCCCCCTCTTTTTATATATCACCCTGTTTACTCTCTCTTCTTTCCCCTCCCCTCCATCTCCTACCCTTATCCAGCTCCTCCAAAAATCTCTCTCTGTCTATACTACCTTCTCTTCCTCAATCTATTCTCTCCCACCTAGTTTTTATCTAATTATGCATCACCCTCAGACCTGCCATGAATTTTTTACTCCCCCTCTACTCTATATTGAGTTTTACCTGCGTTTTCTTGTTACTGTTACTTGTAACTGTGTAAAATAGCTTTCCTTGATTGCCTTTTCATGTATATAGCTCTTTGCCCATTTGTTAATTATTTGTTTTAGTCTTGCCTGTCTGAATGTTATGCTACTTAACAACTGTTTTTTTTTCCTGCACTGTTTTTTGCTCATGTAAAGCGCTCTGATACCCCTGGGTCTAGCCAGCGCTGTATAAAACCTTTCAAATAAACAAATAAATAAAAAGATAAATAATACTGTGATTTCACAGAATTTATGAGTCCAGAGGCTCAATCAGAAGCCATTTGGAATTGCATCTGTAGCATTGGTTTTCCATCTGCTTCTGCAGATTCTATTTGATAGCGTTAATGGTATAATCGTGTTCCCAGACAACATCTTCATTTTGGAGACAATGAAAAGAAACATTCCATTACCCTGTAAAAGGTATTGCACATGACTAAGAAACATGGATTAATGTTACCACAATAAAAGTGCAAATTTAGAAGAAATAGAATATTTAGGTAATGTTATCACACGACACTGTATGCTACACAAAACAGGTTTCAGTTAAGTCAAACCTAAGACCACTGCAGCATTTACTAACAAAGAATAGATCATGTCGTTCATTGGCCTATATGTGTACTTTTCTAAGTTAATTCAAATTTACAAAACTTAACAGGAGAAAAGAGGCTAAACTGTTCTGCTTGTTTTTATTGTCTTGCTGTTGCATTAACTTGCATCAATTTAAGATTTGACACATTCAAAGAAATACATATGTGAATATTGTATATTCCGATAGTGCGTCAATAATACTGAAGGGGAAAATTCAGGATGACTTGGATGATTGTATCTTTGTCATTGTTGAAGTCAGTGAGAGCACAGGCAAGTACATAAGTAATGAGGGTCGGTTTAAAAAATTACAGTATGATTGGAAACCAAGCATTATAATACATTACATGAAAGAATGATGGCCGAAAGAAAATTCTATGCTGAAAAACTTCAAGACATATTGGGAAGGTCAGAGATGAGCTGTTAAAGGAAGATGGGTTAGTTGAAGGCTTGGCCCACGATCCAGTGTAAGGGGGACAAGTAAGCACACATATGACACATTGGTAGAACTCTCACAAAAAACAATTAAGGCAACATTTTTGGTGGCCAGGTATGGACACAGATGTAGAGATTCTTGTTCAATTGTGTGTGGTATGTTGTAATTTGGGCTAATCCATGTGCACACAAGTAGCTGTTCTATAACCCAAAATTAATAATAATCAATCTTGGCACACTTTTGATATATATTTATCGATCGTTTTATTAAAACCAAAACCAGAAAAAATATATGTATCCATTTTTAACCGATTATAACTAAGACTCCCTGTTTACCGTTTTAATGGATTTTTACAGATAAAAAAGTGGATAAATACAGAAAATTGTGCTTCTTTGAAGTGACTCTCTGTGCTGTCTTTCATGAATTGTAGCCCAACAGCTGAGCAGAAGGACAATATGGGACATTAAAAAACAGTATGAAATTTTTCTAAATAATGGCATATGTTAACATACATTTGTGGTATAATGCTAATATTTAGTGAATGTATTGTGTAATATTTAGCAGCTTAAATAGCTAAATCACGACAGACATCAAAGTATGAGGGCATGTCTATCAGTTAAATAAATATAGAAATGTACAGTTTTAAAACTTCATCTATACACAAAACACAAAATAAAAATAAATAAATACAAATAAAATGGCCAAAAAATAAATATGGATAAATACGGACGGAAATGTTAAAAAACATAAACACCATAAATCCGGGAGACCTTATTATAACCCAAAGTAGTTCAAATTGCTGTTTATTATGTTAGTCAACACACATAACGTTATCAGTTTCTTAGATAAAACTTTTGTTAGAGAAGTGTTTCCTTTGACCTTTATCTGTGACAATGAGGTTCAATCGAAACCTTCTTGTCTGTGTCTGATTGACAACATAGACTCATTTAATTATACTACATGCAAGGCAGTGGTGTCACAGAAAGAACCAATTGTATATTAAAAGATCACATACAATGGACTGTGACATCCAAATATAGTTCATTTTCGTATATGTGTGTGTATGTGTGAGACTAACCAGTGTCCATTCAAAAGTTAGACGTTTTGGCAGGAATATTCACCTGCCAAACATGTATGGAGATTTTGTGGGCAAGTGAATATACATCTTCTTCTCATCGTATTAACCTATTCTGGTTCATCCTGCTTTAAAAAAAAAAAAAAATTTAAGTGGGAAGAAATGTGATGCGATTCATGCCCTCGACACTCATATCGACTATTGAGGCATGCACAAGGTCAGTGCAATATACAGGGCTTGGCTCATCGGCTGTTACTGTTTGCTGCCTCTCTGCGATGTGCCAACAGAAAATACATATTTTACCTTTACCCTTTTACACACTTTTTATCTCTTCAATCTGTCACATTAAGAGCAGAGGCTCTTTATTGTTGTTACTCACCCCTAAAACATGTATTCTGTACTAAATAGTTGGGTACAAGTGCTTTCAGTCGGGTATAGTGAGGTGTCAGTTGGATTTCACCTGGGATTTTTACATACACACAGCTAAACACACACACACTCGCTCTCTGGTCTCTGTTTTGAAGGTCTTAAAAAATGTTGCTTAGTTGGAAAGATATTGTTTTAAGTACTCCTATCAGTATACACTGTCTCTTAGGCCCCCTCATGCGCTGCCTCTCATATAATGTATTTTAACAAAGCTATGCCAGTGTTTTTGTTGGGACATCTGAAGTTATTACACCCTTCGCAATGTTACTGACCAAGCTACGCCCATGATTAATGGTGAAGCCATAGGTATGCCATTTGGTGCATTAGTTATGTATTGCGGTAAAATGCCATCTTTTTTCTCTGCTTTCAAACCATAGAGCAAGAAGTCCCTTAAGGTTTCTAATCAAGACACACATTACTTAATATCTACAAGCCTTCCCTTAGGCCCCTGGATTCAAATTTATGACGTATGCAGACAATACTCAGATGGCAATTCATCTAAAGCAAAGTGAGCTGGACAACAGATTGGCAGCGACAGCAGTTATGTTCTCCCCAATGCTGGTTTTGCACCATAATCAACAACAACCTATCCTTGATGTCACATTTGAATAAGATCACGTCAATAAAAATATGTCCTTCTTTCTGCTACATTTCCAGAAAGCTGTCTTTCTGGCCCTTATTCTTTCACAATGGGACTAGTGGAAGACTTTATATTGGAGTTCTTCTAAATTCTCTTATATTCCAACAATATAAAGTACAATTGCTTCAAAACATGGCAGCAGGCATCATGTTAGACTTACACACAAGCACCAGGATGTCCTCAATATTGATAGAAGTTAATTGGCTTCAGTTATATAGTGCATTCGGTTTACAAGCCTGTGCGTACTTCATTGCGGCTTTTATAAACAATGGCTAGTCTAAATCCAGCAGAAAGTGAAACTTTATATTCTGAACAGGTCTCTTTGTTCTTCCTCTGCAGTGTGCCTCATGGTACCACTCCATATTAAGGCCAGGCTAGATGACCACTCTTTGATTGTTAGTGTAGCCAAACAACAATGGCTTCTTCGGCTTCAAAACCACACATCTTCCTCTAACTACTTCTTTTTAAGGAAATCAATAGAAAACTTGGCCCTTCAGCAATTATCCATCATCACATTTCATTAAGTCTTCTGTGGAAATCCAGCAACTGTACAATGTTGGGGTAACCATTCTGTTTCGTATGTTAAATAGTAAGTAAGTTTCTTATATAAATAAATTGTGCCTTTTCCCTAAACCTGTTATATCCAGTTATCACCCTGATTACTTCTTTTTTTTTCTAAATGGCATTACCAAAGAACAACATTGTTCTTGCTCATAAACATGGCTACTGATGTATTTGGAAATCTACTCTTTGGGTGCAGAATATACTACCCAGCACCAGGCAAACATACATATATTAGGTATTGCCAGAGACTATGATCAAGAACAACACCACTTTATGTTCTTTTCCATGCTATTTGTGTGCCACAACACGTTATGCAAGTAACAAAATGAATCAAAAAGAAATATTGTCATATTTCTATACTTTTAAACGGTGGCATGTGGTAAAAAGAAAAAGACATAGGGTCTGATTCCTAGTTTGGCGGTTCAGGGACCGCTAAACCGAAGTTCCGCGGGGGTGTCGGTGTGGCTACAGCTGTATTCTGACTCTGTTAGAAACAATGGGAGACCCAATCTATGCTTGAGGGCTTGGGTAAAAGTAAATGAACGGGTAAAAGTGCCTTCAAGGGATTTTTTTACTGTACTAAGTTATATTGCTTTAGTGTACTCTTTGGTGCAAGGATTTTTCATTCACTTGCCAATTTATTTCTTTTCAGAACCTTTTACAACATAAAAACATACTTATCTGATTTGCAGTTCTTTATAAACAATAAGAACCCATGACCAGATCACAACAAAGAATATACAAAAATACATACAGAAAACACGGGTGTATATAAAAAATTAAATTTTGTCTTTTGAAGTTCATATAGGGTGCTCCAACAAAACACACACTGTCACAAGAGGAAAACAAATACAAATATTAGATCCTACAATGTCACAATTGTATACACTTTTTCTCTATCCTAGATTGTTATCCAGAAAGAAGTGTAAAATCGACGTTTCGGTCTCTAGGCAAGCGTTGAAAAGACCATCTTCAGGACCACAGTGTATAAAATAGTTGACCCCTGATATGTATTTCCAAAGATTCTGAAACCCAACACATTTTATGTTGTCGAATTCAGTTATGCGGGTGACAGCAGTCCCTATTTAGTAGCTCTGTTATTCTTTATAGGGATAATCGCCACAAAAAAGGATATCTAAATCCTGAGACCGTCTCGGATGGAGCCTCACAGTTAGCTCTCCTGGAAGGGTTCTCAATTATATGTATTCAATCTGATATTTCATCATGTGCGAAAGAAATTAGGAGTCATTCGTCGAATCTGCTGTCAGACTGCCATGGGACCGCCGCAAAGCTGAGGATCCATGATCCCTTGGCAGTGGCACCACAGTCTTAGGATTGCAATATACTTGCAGTGCCACTACGGCACCGCCAAGCATATTACGACTTTCCTCACTGCTACCCTTTTCATGACGGTGAGCTCGCCATAAAATGGGTGATGGTGAGGAAACTAATGGTGCCTTACAGGGCCTCCTGTTACCTCTGGGCAAAGGGATACATGCACAAGGTCACATGATGTGCCCCCCTGTGTGCATGCACTCCACGTTCCTGCACGGCATGGACTGCACAGCCCATGCCCTGCAGGAACTTGCTTTGGCGCATCCTCTGTCCTGCGGGACCCCCAAAGCAGCATCTTCCAGACCACGAGGAAACTCGTAATCTGACGGATGGGTGGCGGTTGACTTTGGCAGGGTGGAGGCGGGACGCTGGCATGGTGGCCGCTCCCACGCCACCAAGGTCATAATCAGGCACTTAGTTTTCTTCACCCAGTTCTGCAGCACTAACAAAAATCAATAATAAGCATTATAAAATGTTGCTTTTTTAAGATGCACTTTAACACCCTTCGCTGGATGCCTCTTTTAAACCAGAAAAGTATGATCACACCATTATATCAATGGTTGTGTCAAAATGCTATGTACTTTATCTGGATACACAATATAGACAAAGGAACTAAAATCTTTGACAAACTAATTCATTGAAAAATGACCCAGACCAAAAAGCACATCTGTGTCATGGGATGTGTTAAACCACAAATGCAAGAATTCTCTCCTAGGAATCTCAGTAGTAGAGGTAGCACCAAATGCTGCAACCTGCTAGAATTAAATGGGTGTAACTTTCACAGAATCTATATTCCACTAACTAGCATATTTGTGTTGCGACTCTAGTATCATGTTTCAATGCTAAACGGATTAGTTGTTTTCCAAAATAAATTAAAACAAGTAGCTTAATCCAACAAGAGAGATCGTAAGCAGTTGAAGACGGATATTTCCCCCGGAAATGGGATTTTCTTTCCAGTGCTTAATTTGTGCTGGTGGGTGTAGGTGGTGGGCATCAGCACTCATTTTTTGGGGGGCAAGAGCGATGCGAACCATAAGAGAAATTTTTTAAGCCATGCAAAGCCATTTTGCGTGGCTCAGAGCGGCCCCGAAAATCTGGAGTAATGCAACGCAGCTCAAATCCCTGCCTTGTGTTACTCTGCCCTGGGAAGGCGTCCCAGGGGTTTTGCGTGGGTGTTCCCACATGACTTCCATGGAATTTGACGCATCCCCAGATTTACAAGAACTTGTAAGCCTGGGGATGCCTCAAAATCTTATACCTTCTCAGGGAGGTGTAACAAGAAGAAATATCTCTGTTTCACCTTGTTTCTTCCTCTTTCTATGTGTGCTGCTGAATAATGTGTTCTGCATTCTGCAGCACACATAGAGGAATATGCCTCCCAGGATTATTTTTGTGCAAGAAGGTGTCCCATCCTGTACAAAAAGAATCCTACATGCAGTGCAGGCACCCTTGCACATGGTGCAAGGGTGCTTTCATTGGCGCCAGGCTGCAACAAGCATTGGCATAGCCAATAGGTCTCGCCTTTGGGACCTTATAAGTGTTTAGCGATGCAACAGTTGCATAACTAAATACTTATAAGGTCCCAAAAGCTAGACCTATTGGCTATGCCAAGCGGCCGTGCGGCCGCTAAAGTGATCGCGATCAAACATCAAAGCGGCCACGAAAGTGAAAGTAATCGCGATCAAGCGCAGCGCCGCGCGCCCGCGCACATGCACTGTAGCTCTAGGCTGGCCTGGTAGCACTTTTTGGAGCCCTCTCAAAAAGTCTCGCCAGACCAGCGCATGTGCTGGGTCAGGCGAGACCTAAAAAGGACGCCAGCGCATTGGAAAGGACAGGAATGCGCCATATTGCCATGCCGCCATTCCTGCCCTTTCACACAGCGCAGCAGGGTGGCTTGCTGCTCTGCATGCGTGACTTCCTCGTAAATGAAACCCATCCTGTTCTGAACCTAAAATATATTAAAATCGCAAACTCTTAACCTTCAGTTTTTAGTGTTCTTTACAGGGGTTTTTCGTTTTATCAGTGAGTTAGGACTGTATTTGATTCTACTGTATTATTTTGCGTTGAGTTTGTTCAACAACGAGTGACCGATTACCAGACAATTTAAAAGTGTTTGATGGCCTCAAGATGGCTCACGAGGTGGCTTTGATAATTATTTCATCGGGATTTTAAATCATGTACTGTTGAATGGCGGCGCCCAGCGCTGTGTGTGAGCTAATTATAGCGTACAACATTATTACAGCCGCGTAACGCCATAAAAGTAGTTTCGCCGGGCAGATAGTATGCGCCAGCCATTGTCGGTGCCGCTGGTTTTATTATGAGGGGGGGCTTGAGTCACTGGGGGGAGGCCTGGATACCCAGCAGTGCCCCGTCTCAAACACAATACCCGTCTGCAGGCCCCTGGGGGCGGCACAAAAAGCTGTCCCCGTGGGTCTTACGGGCTTGTCATGACTGAGTCTAATCAACTCCTGCTAATAGTTTACCTACATAAAGCATTAATAATATCCATGACACGACGTGTCAGTAATGAAATAGTAAACACGCACATGTGGGCCGTTCCCACAGGACGAAGTACATCATTAACTTTCGCGCGCTTGATTTACTGACGTCCGACAGGAACAAAGCCCTGTTTTATCCCCCCGTGGTGTGCTCTCAGTGTCATTGCTAACCTTGAACGCAACTCCAAGGAAAGTCACGGGACTAACTGCGTCATTTACATTTTTATTCACTTGAATGTAGTAACTGTCAAGGATTGGTCTTGGTGCTGCTGATTTCGCGCCCTTGCACACACTTCAAAACAGCGAGCCTGGCCCGAATATTAATCAGAATTTCATAGACAACTAAAGTGAGTGACATAAAAAGCAAGTTTTGTGGGAGTTCATAAATGTATCTTTTTTTTAGACATGTTCTGTTTTGTTTGATAATGTGCTATTTTTCAGTGAATTGACACATTTTGAATTAATACATTTACAGTTTAGAGTTCACACATGTGAAGCGTCTTTTGTGGTGCTAGCCACGCGGCGCTTCGAAGGACACAGTCACTTAGACACTGTAGCACAGTGGAGTGAGGGCACGTGCGCCCAACTGTCCCTTAATTAGCAAGGGCACGACAGGGGACGACTGTGAGTGATGTCCTGACGAGGGGAGAAGGCTAGAGTCAGGGCCGGCTTTAGTGCTGGTGGCGCCCTGTACGACAATGTTTGTTGGTGCCCCCCCAATGACCACCTCCACCACGGATTCTCTCACTAGCACCCTTTCACAGTGACGAAGTCTCCATAACCACACTCTCTCAGATGCATTGAATTAGTTATATAGCGCCACTCACACCAGTGTAGGGTGTCCGAGCACTTTACATCACACACACATTACACAGAGACAATCAACCCTACGTGTGTAAATCAGTGTATAGGAAATGTTGCATAAGCCAAAGGACTAAAAGTGTAGGAGTCACATGTCATCCATACTGGTAGGCAGTATAGTTTAAGAGTGCTTGGTGTGGAAAAGCACAAACTCAGAGTCGAAAAAGAAACAGCATAGTTGGGAGTTCTCTTTCATAATAAGAATCGATTTCTAGCCAAATTAACCCTTTTTGCAACATTAATCAATATTCTAATAATGTATGCTTTGCAGTGTGTATGCAGTTCTAGGATGAAAGTTAATAGTTCTCTATTAAGACTTTAAGTTATAAATTGCAAGTAACAAAAGGATGCCTCTTTTGAAAGCAGTAACCTGCTGATCTGTTTACATCATACGCACTCTGTAATCTACGTACACGTTCTTTGCAGCAGGCATATTAACCCTCTGCACTAACTTCACCTAAGTCAAAACCTCAACTATGCAAAATGCTGATCTCTCTCCAGGATGTTAATTAATCACAGGAGTTATTGTGACATTTATGTGAGGCCTGGTCATTGCTGGGGGAAAGAGACGCTGCAGCAGGTGCTTCAAAAGCATAATAAACTTTCAAACACTGCGCCCCCAGGAAGCCAGCACTCGGTGCGGTGGCACCGGTCGCACCGCCCTAAAGCCGGCCCTGGCTAGAGTGATGTGCCATCAGGTCATTACAACATAAAACTAATAAGTAAAAAAAATAAGAATGCTTTTTAAATCACCTAAACAATGTGGGGCTGATTTCCAAGAAAGTGACGCATCTGTAGAGATGCATCACTTTCCCTGCGCCATCCTGAGAAACCCTTCCGCCACCATGGATGCGCCGTATTTGCAATACGGCACACCATGGCGCAAGGATTGACAGATGCATCAGAAATTCTGACGCATCTGTTAGGGTAAAAGTCACGCATTGCTGGAGTCGTGTCGCAAGCACGATGCAACTCCAGCAATGCATGGGGAGGCCTATTCCCACTACACTGCGCACATATATTCACAAACCACCCACAAGCCCACTCACACCCACCATTCAGAAGCACACACATGCACACACTTGCACATACCCATCCACAAGTGTACAAATACACATACACAGAGCTTTAAGTGGGCCGGGTCTCACAGGTGCTGAGCACCTGCAGTTTTTTAAAGGAGGCCTCAAAACGGGTCTCTATCGGGCTCTGTTTTGTGCCCTGGCACAGGCGGTCCATTTTTAGGTCTCACCTGACCCAGCGCATGCGCTGGTTTGGCGAGACTTATTGAGAGGGGTCCAAAAAGTGCTACCAGGTCAGCCTAGAGCTACAGTGCATGGGTGCGGCCCGCGCGCCCACTTTACCGCGATTACTCTCACTTTTGCGGCCGCACGGCGCTTTGATGTTTGATCATGATCGTGATCGCTTTGCATAGCCAATAGGTCTCACTTTTGGGACCTTATAAGTATTTAGTTATGCAACTGTTGCATAGCTAAACACTTATAAGGTCCCAAAAGCGAGACCTATTGGCTATGCCAATGCTTGTTTTCTGGATTGCAGTCAGTGACAGCAGGCACATCGATGTGCTGCTTGCTCACACTGCTCACTTCTCACTAGTGGAGAAGTTACGGCATGACGTCATGCCAGTTGAGCGCTGTAGGTGAACGGAAATCCTTTAAAAAGAGTCATTTTCTTTCTGGATTTCCCATCTCTTTTCGAAAAGCAGGAGCAGCAACATTGTCGTGGTGTCACCAGGGCTTTAAGTGGAAGCTTTTTCAATATTATATACAAGCAATAGTTGCTGCTTATTTATCTTATGCAACTAACAACCAAAGACAAAGCCCATAGTCCTGACTTGTTGTAGGTATGATGTTACTTGTTGTATCATATATCTGGATGCAATGACAGAAACAGCAAAATAAAAGGCGGGCCGTACACTATGCTAAGCACAGATTTTTAGTTTATGTGTTTTTAAGCCACGACCTTAATTACATTGATCACGCCCCTTTGAGAGACCCCTACCCAGTTTTTTCATCCCACTTAAAGCCCTGCACATGCATTCATACATGAAGGCACCCAAATATTCAAAGTGCAAGTACCCAACCGCTGCAATGATGGCAGGAACAACGGGCAGCAGGAGCAGGAAGCAGAAAGGTATTGGAAGGAGCTGGATACTTCAGGAATGGAAGGGAAAAATAGAAGATCCCGTCACTTCCTCTCATTGGCTAACATTGTCATGATTCAGCCAATGAGGGGAGGACCTTCCCTAAGTTCTCAGAGTGGCTTGGGGTCAGTGAGAGTTGATGATCCCACTCCAATCTGTGGTGAGGTGTCATTTATAGACAGTCAGCCATGGGCACTTTAGGGCTTAAACCTTAAAATTTACTCAGTTGGTGACACTCCTCTCTTCAGGGCCGCACTGGGAACCTAAACCGACCCTGGCAAACTGCTCAGCCAGCCCCCCTGGGGGGGATGGGAGCGGCCGAGCTGCTTTCTTAGACCGGCTTCTGACGATTTTGTTACGGGGCAAATATTGACCCCCAGTAACAAAAACGGCCCCCTTAGGCCCAAAACCGGCCCCCACTCTGGCGGCCCACCGGGGAAACACCTGGCGCTCGCCACGGCCAGTCTGTCCCTCCCTCTCTTCATGAAAAGGAGGACTTCACAGGGCATTACTGGGCTGATGAGGTCACTGCCATCTTCAGTCTGGCAGAGCTTAGCTCAGGCTGCTAGCCACCTGACCATTAGTGTATGTAGAGCACCTGGCTGCCTGATCCTGATACAGTGAGTATCTGTCAGGTTGACCGTTGCTCAGCCTGACAGACACTCATCATGCTTTGGAAAAACGAGGAGGCAGAGCCTTGCCGCCCATTATGATGGGCCACACTTGATTATGATGGTTCTGCGCAGAGCTGAGCGCCTGTTTTATTGTGTGTGAGGTGTCCAAAGTTTAAACATATAACTCAGAATTTCTCTGAGTTAATACGTACACTTTAGATGGAAACCATAAACAGAGGTTGTCACTCTGTTTCTGACTTGTTCTGTCTAAAGTTCATGCATGAACTCAGAGAAATTCAGAGTTATATGTTTTGAACTTTTGACACCTGAAGTGCAAGAAACAGGTGCTGGGCTTTGTGCAGAGCCATCATGATACGGCCCCTGATTAGCAATTTGTTTGGTTTCTTCCAACCTCTTTTCCCCATAGAAATTTCATCAGGGTGTTCCTGGCAAAACTTGCTCAGGCAAAACGAATCCAGAGTACTATAAATCCTCACTAGGTATAATCCCGATTTGGATGCAAACGCTTGTTAGCACCTGAAATGGGATTACAAGGGCACTTGTAAAGAGAGACTGAAAAAGCGATTTGGAGTTCGCAGTAATGACAAGTGTGTGGTGGCTACTGTGCCATAATCTTCTGTGATAACTGCAGATTTTAGGTCAAGCTCGAAGGCTCCTATTATGCATACGTGGGAGCCAAGTGGGGAGGGATCTGGCAGCATCGAGTCGCTGCGGCAGCTGGGGCCTTGCCGAAGAGGGCCTGCTGGGTGTGTCTGCCTCACCGGGATCAGCTGGCCTTCCAAGAGCGGCTGAGTCTGGGAGCGGCCTGATCGGGGCCGACGGAGCCTGAGCGAGCCCCAGAGTTGCCTGTTTCGGGGCTGTACTGGAGCACGCCTAGGACTGGGACTCGTCACCAACCACGCTTGACAAGTGGGGTGGCGGCACTGGCGGGGTGAACTTGGGCTGCCCGGATGCCATCTCACTGACCACAGTGCCCGGTGTTATGTCACAACTGTAAGGTAACAGCTGTGACTGGAAGGGCGCCCCGATGTGTAATTCCCAGTAGGGGAACACGGGGCTGCACCCCTGCTTTGACTGGGCCAAGTAGTCTGGCCCCGGTCACGTGATGGTAGATGGTGTTTCATCAGAGACCTCACGACCCTCACCCAGCCCCTTGTAGAGGCTGCTGTCCGGGAGTACCAGTGGTGCCAGGCAACTGGAGGAAGTCCCAAGCCTGCTCCCGTGATCACCGAGCCGAGGCTCCCGCGTCCATGGGTGAGTGTGAGCCTTGATTTCGGAAGCCTGCTGGCTGGGAGACATACCTTTGTGGCCATTGATGATTATTCTAAATATCCGGAGATTGAGATCGTCAACGCCGCCAAGATAATCCCGAAGTTGGAAAAGGTGATGGCGACGCACAGCATTTATACAAGAACTCAAAACTGATAATGGACCGCCTTTTCAAGGCCAGGAGTTAGCTACCTATCTAGCCTCGCTGGGCACTAGACATCGACGGATGACACCTCGCTGGCCGCGAGCCAACGGGGAGGTGGAGCGGTTTATGCGAACAGTGAACAAGGTTATCCGCATAGCACATGAACGCCACCAGCCCATGGAGCTAGCTCTGTTCACGTTCCTCAGAAATTACAGACAAACTTCTCACACCACGAAGGGCCTGGCCCCAGGACACCTGTCAATGGGGCGAGTTGTCACTGACTCCATTCCCCATCATCCCCGGTGGCACCCGGCACACCCTGATGATCACCGGATAGATGAACAGAGAAGAAGGGCGCATGCGCAAATCAGCCAACAACGAGGAGCTCAACAGGTGCATCTGGAACGAGGAGATAAAGTGCTGCTCAAGAACCGTGTGACTAATAGCAAGTTTCATCTCCCATATGAAAGATATCCCTGGACTGTTATCAGAGTGCGAGGCACGAGGGTGATGGCCCGGAGAGGCGGGGAGGTTGTAACACGGAACATTTCCCACTTCAAAAAGTGTAATCTTGCGGAGACCGCATCATCGGACAGAGGAGCGGAGAGACTGAACCGGTTCCCCGTTGACACTCATCCTGCTCTTAGTCCTGTGGAGGAAGCTGACGAATCACTGCCGCAACCCCTCGGGGTGGACCCTGGAGTGTCACTGGACCCTGACACCTTGGTGGCAGGAACTGCTGAAGTGCCAGAAATCTCTGGAGGGTCCTTGCCTCTGGCATCGAGTGAGAAGGCAGAAGGAGAGTCCAGTGGTCGGGGAAGCTCCCAGTATCAGCGTCGACGCAACCCTGAGCCGAGCCGGAAGCTGAAGGACTACTTCATGTAAGACTGTTCTTTTTGTATTAAGTTTCAGGGGCGGGGTCCCGCCGCATAATTCCATGGGTTGTTGTTGCTGAATTGAATTTCTTTTTTTGGGAGGAATGTTATGTCGCAACTGTGAGTTAACAGCTGTGACTGGAAGGGCGCCCAATGTGTAACACCCAGTAGGGGAACCCGGGGCTATACCCCTGCTTTGACCGGGCCAAATAGTCTGGCTCCGGTCACCTGATGGTAGATTAATAAAGCTACTACCGTGCACATGACGTCAAGAGACACGCGTACGCGGTAGCAATTAGACGCACTAGACCTGGCTCCGTGTCTTTATTTAAAACAGGCCCCAGCTCGACCCCGGGTACATTCCCACCTGTACCGGGGCCTCAGCCACCAACATAACACCCGGCACCTGCACATCGGCTGCAACGGTTTGAAGGCGGATCTGAGTGATGATAGGATGCAGCAGCGCCCGCAGTGTGCTTGTGGCCTCCTGCGGTGCAGCCTGAAGCCCCCCTTTGTCTCGGTGGCCGGGCTGCAGAGGTGGTGGTGATCCAGTGGGGGCTGGACCGCGGTGGCATCCATTGTGCACATATAACCCCCTTGAGGTGTGGTCTCTGGTTTTTAGTGACTCGGCGGCCGAATCAGGCCACGGTGGTGCTAGTGATCTGGCGGAGGCAGATTTGACACAGGGGCCCCACCCTCACAGATCCGTTCTTGGGCCCCTACTTCTTGTGCTGCGGTGATGCCTGGCTGCAGAGAGTGATACAGATTAAACCCCGGGGCTTGGGCAGCGCAGCAGCGGCTTTGGGGCCGAGGGGGGTGGAGGCCACAAAGAGACACATACTGAGTCTGGGTGTGACGGAGAGGCATACCAACGGAGATGGCACCACCCTAGGTGACCCTGCCGTGGCCCCAACATGCCCCATGACCCTCAGCGACTAGCGAAGGGTTGCAGCTGGGTCCTGTTGACGACCTGCTGCTGATACATAGGTGTTGATCCCCCATCAACATCACTTGGAGCTTAACACAGGTGAGGCACCCGTTGGGGGGTGGGGAGTATACCTGCCTGCGGAGGTGGGTGGGCCAGGCCCCGGTGCGGTTTGTGGATGGTGAGTCCCCTCCTGGTCTCTACCAGATGTGACCTGGGTTGCAGCTGTCTCTCCTCCCCATCCTCATGCACCTGTGAAGGCCCTGGGACCTTCCATCCCAGAGGCCCCCGACTGGACTGCAACACCTACACGGACCCTGCTCTCCTACGCGAGAGATCTGCAGCATCACCCCCCGAATGCTGCCTGGTGGGGTTTGGAGGCTCCAGACAGAGGGGTCCCCCACAGTGACACGTGATAAGCCGACTGGTGCTACCCCCAAAGAAAGCACGATGGATCGCTACACCAGGGCTCCGGCTGCGGACCCTGGGTGCAGCGCCAGACAATGCAACACTGCTGGCAGCCATCGCTAAATCCAGAGACATGCTGGACACCAAGATAGGCGCAGTTGGCTCAGACGTGACGCTGCTGCACCAATACCTGTGCAATGCAGTGGAGAGACTCAAAGAGACTGATACAAGAGTGTCCAGTGTAGAAGACATCGTGACCGCCCTTCAAAAATAAAGTGGGCACCCTCGAGACCCTCACCAGAAGTCTCAAAATGCGCATTGAGGACGCTGAAGGGGGAGCACACAGGAACATCCTCCAATTTGTGGGCTTTCCCAAGAGCTGCAAAGGTGAAGACATAGGAAAGTTTCTTGCCAAATGGATAGCAGAGTGGATTCCAGCTAGATCCTTATCACTCTGCTTCATTATCGAGTGGGCCTACAGTGCCCTGGTGAAGAAGTGCCCTCCTGGCACCAGGCCATGTCCTATTATTGCCATCATTCTCAACTTTCATGATTGGGACACTATCCTTAGACAGGCCAGGTGTCAAGAATGTCTTTCCTTTGACTCCCAATGCATTATGATCTTCCCAGACTATACGAGGCTGGTCCAGCAGAGACGTCAATCCTTCATGGAGGCAAAGGCTCGTCTTAGAGGTCTCAGGCCTGCTTATGAGTGATACATAACTCCTGCACGCTCTTGTTTGACTTCTCTGAGTAAGTCTTTGCCTGAACGGATGAAGAGGTACGCGTAAAACCCCATACGCTGCCCAGCTTGACTTGGACTCTTCATCCAGTAATCCTCTCAGTCGACAGCCCAAGTCCTAGGAAAAACTATGCCATAGGTCAAGGTCATCATGGCGACCTAGGGCCCGCATCAAGGACCAGACAGAGGCCCCCTAGGACTGATATAGCCATACACCTTGAAGAGTGTGGATTTTGGCTGCACAAGGGAGGCGGACTATCATGCTGTGCCTGACTAATTGTATGAAGGCATCATAGATGGGCTACACACCTGAAGAGATGCCCACCAAACCTTAGGAGAGACTCTAGGTTAATGGGATGGCTCTTGGAGATCCATTGGATGGGACAGGTCCCCGGCCCCCATTGGGTTTGGGACGATACCCCATCCGTAACAGATACTTTGGTTGTGAGATATTTGGGTGTCGAGGGTTAGGGGTGGGTAGAAATGTTCTGTTGTAGTTTCTGTTATGTCCACAGTGTGTGATTTCAGTACTCTCCTTGCAGCGGCTGCACGCAGACCCTGTCCCTTACACACTCGCCACCCACCTAGATGACAGGTGTAAATGCCAGTACTCCACGGGGTAGGCTCCAAATCACCAGCTTGAATGTTCACGGCGTCCTAGACAAAGTGAAACAGGGGGTGGTACTCCAACAGGCTAAATGCCTTGGGAGGGACACACTGCTACTACAAGAAACACACATCCTGGGCTCTAAAACTCCCTGTTTGTCCGGCTTTGGCTACAGCCAAACCTTCCATTCAGGGTTCTCTAGAGTCTCCCTGGGCATAGTCATCCTGATCCACCGTAGAGTCCCCTTTAAATTTTCACACTCATGGGTAGACACACAAGGTAGATATGTCATTGCGACAGGTTCAATTCACTGGGAACCAGTGATCCTGGGCAGTGTATATGCCCCCACAACCCTCATCCAGACCACGGTGGAGCAACTGATGACTATCTGGGTTGACATTCCCGATGGGATAACGGTGCTGGGATTGGAATGATGTTATGTATCAAACTCACAACAGATGGCGTGTGGCTGGAGGGCTGGTAGGGTCGCACAAGTCGTGACAGAGGCTCCTGGTTGATGGGATGGGATGGGTAGACGTTTGGAGGACGCTTCATCGGTTGAGCAGGGCTTTACATACTATTCCCGTTTCCATGGGTCGTTCTCTAGATTCGACTATCTGTTTGAACCCTCTAGATATATTCACAGAGTCTCTGATGCCGCAATATTGCCTAGGGGTCTCTCAGACCATTCTCCGGTGTTGCTTGGACTCCAGGTGGGCCACAACCATCCTTCCTTCCACTGGCACCTTTCACCTTGGCATTTGCAGGACCAGCAATACCGGACACACATGCACCAAGCCTTGACTGACTACTTTGCCCTCAATACCGGATCCGGTGCCCTGGCTATGACTCTGTGGGTGGCCATGAAGGCATACAACAACACAAGAAAAACTCTTGCACATAGAGGTCCACATTGTGACCCTAGAGTGGCGGCAACAGGTGGGGGAGAGGGTAACCCAGCGTGACAACAACTAGCCCTAGTGCAACAGCTGTATCAAGGGGAACTCCTAGAAGAATCCAGAATGGCCTCGCTGGCTTCCCGAAGCTGGATATATCAATGGGGAGACAAATCCAGCAAATTGCTTCATCAGCTGTGCCAACACACGCTGAAGCAGGTTCATCTTCCTAATATTCGCGGCTCTAACGGTGATATACTCACCGATCCTGCGGCGATTGCAAATAGTTTTGTTGACTATTATACGGCTCTATACACCAATAGCAATGCGCTGCCAGAGGCCCTATTACAGAAATTTCTAGATGACTTACCCCCGAAGGCCTAATCAGACAAGGCCAAGTCATTGCTTGATAGTCCCCTTACGGTCGAAGAATTAGCAACCACCCTAGCCGTCCTGTGTTCAGGCAAGGCTTCAGGTCCCAATGGCTTCACCTGTGAATTCCTTAAGGTGTATATGTCGCAACTTGTTGCCCAGTACCTCGAGGCGATACAAGCCACCTTGGAAAAGAAGCAGTTACCCCCAGATTGGAAACACGCTGAAGTGGTGGTCTTTCTCAAACCGGGCTGACCCCCTGGAAGTCATTCCTCTTACCGTCCGATCTCTTTATTAAATATAGAAGCCAAACTACTCGCCAAAGCACTGGCAAACCGGCTCATGCCCCACATAACTGACATAGTTCACCCTGACCAAGCTGGCTTCAAGCCTTGCAGCGCAACCCTTCATTATAGCTGCTGTGCCCACAATGCCGTAGTCGCAGTAGATCGCCTGGGACGCCCAGCCGACCTGCTGCTAGCAGGTATAGATTAGGCCTTTGCCTCTGTCAGTTGGACTTATTTGTTTGCACTTCTGCGACACCTCAACATCGGCACCCGATTTCTATTCTACGTTTATCTAATATATCCAGAGCTTAGCGCTTCGGTGCAGGTGGCATGTTTGGTCTCTCCCTGTTTTCCTATCTGATGGGGTAATTGTCAGGGCTGTCCCCTGTCTCCACTTTTATTCACCCTGGCCATGGAGCCAGTAGCTGCCTGGGTCAGAACCGATGCCCTGATGCAAAGCTTTGAATGGATGCAGGAGGTCTCAGACCACATCGCTCTGTATGCCAACAATGTCTTGTTTTTCCTTACAGACCCACATAGAACAGGCTCTCGGCTCCTTCACATCATGTAGGTGTTTGGAGAAACGTCTGGTCTATATATGAATCCCAGCAAATCTATTCTTTGGCCGATACAGGGGCACACAAATACAGTCCATTGTCAGTTGACCTGGCCCTGATGCAAAGCTTTGAATGGATGCAGGAGGTCTCAGACCGCATAGCTCTGTATGCCAACAATGTCTTGTTTTTCCTTACAGACCCACATAGAACAGGCTCTCGGCTCCTTCACATCATGTAGGTGTTTGGAGAAACGTCTGGTCTATATATGAATCCCAGCAAATCTATTCTTTGGCCGATACAGGGGCACACAAATACAGTCCATTGTCAGTTGACCTGGCCATGGTCACAGAGGGACTGTGATACCTAGGTGTCTTCC
Organism: Triturus cristatus; assembly: GCF_964204655.1. Lineage (NCBI taxonomy): Eukaryota > Metazoa > Chordata > Amphibia > Caudata > Salamandridae > Triturus > Triturus cristatus. The sequence continues at coordinate 432,703,713 of NC_140593.1, forward strand.
TGTCTGTCTCTCAGCCTAACTCATGGGAGCCTAATCTAGCGCCATTGACGGATCAAGTAAAGGCGGAGGTAAAATTCTGGTCACATGTGCCCTTGTCACTGTACGGATGATCCGCCATCTTTAAGATGGTCTCCCTTCCCCGCCTCTTATACCAATTGCAGAACCACCCATATCCAATCCCCGCAGTCTGGTTAGGGCAGGTGCATGCACTACTGGATCAATTCTTGTGGGGAAGAGGTGCGGTCTGAGTGGCCTTACGTACCTTTTTCCCGTCCACCTACTGCGGTGGCATTGCAGCAGCAGACATTCAATCCTATCATACAGCTTCACACCTTCTGGGTCTTACCCTAGCAAAACGTGACATCACCAGGCTATGGCAAGCTAATTCCTCTCTCCTGCTAGGTGTATGGAAGCAGGGCATGGACTTATGCATGGGCCTAGAGCTACTGATATTCCAGGCTCTGGTATGCCCACAGAAGCATCCCAAGATTTGGCAATGGAGGGCTGAGTACCACGGCCTTCTTCTTGAGCCTCTTTCTTTGGTGGCAACACACCCAGAGAACGAATCTGGATAGGTGTAATGGCTTATCAGACAGTTGTGTGATTTATATGTGTTAGGGACATTTGGGTGCTGGAGAGCAGATTCCCCGGGGAGCATAGTTGGGACGCTGCACATTTAGGGGTCGCCATCGCCCCTATGGCGGTGGCGATCCGCCCGCCACTACCTGCTGCCCGCTTCCCATTTCCAACCGCCATATTATGATGGCGGGGGGACCCCGGCGGATGTAAAGACCGTCCGCCAGTTTTCCGCCCTTCGACGAGTCGACCGGGCGGAAAAGGGGCTGGATATGGTGGCTGTGTCTGCAAGACACCGCCATCCATATTACAATACAGGCGGTTCCTGAATGTGGGGGCCTGTTGCGGGCCCCTAGAGTGTTGGGGGGTGGGGGTGCACATGGGGGGTACCTACGGTACCCCCCTGTATTTGCATGCACAGCATGGCAGGCACCACGCGGTGCCTACCATGTTGTGCATGCAAATGCACAAGGTGCATCCACAGCATTGTGGCAGGCGGTGCTGTGAGCACCGCCCACCACAATGTTGTGGATTGCCGGTGTGGGACCGCCGCACCACTCGTGGCCGGTCCCAGCACCGCTAGGGTGTCCGCCCGCCATCCTAATAAACCCCTAAATTGTTTCGTTTAATGGTATTTTGCATATGATATGCATAGACGTCGATAAAAATGTATTGACCTGTATATGTATGGATTAGACCCTCCGGGCCATATTGTGACAGAAAATACAATAAAATCTGTTTTGAAAAACAAAATCGGGGAAAACATGCAAAATAACAGGTACTACTTTACATCCCCAGTTCTGCCTTGTTCGTTTGCACTAGAACTCTAAATCCAAGCCTAACACTGAACGACCCAGTTGAGGTAGTACTGCACCTGCATTGAGTACCCTCCGCTTATTGAGGGCCTATGAATAATATACAGACCTCTTTAATACGACTGGTGTCAACTTAGTGAAATGAAAGGGATTGCAAAGAGTAAGAGAACAAGTAAACACAGAACACCAGAAATCTGTTTACAGTGAGAGATCAAAGATGGACGAAGCAGTGCCGCTTGAAGGATTATTTTCAAAGAGGGTGGAATGGTGCCTTTAAAAACACAATTTATAAAAAATATTGTCAAAAACGTACAACATAGAGAGAGCAGTTTTGGAGAGACTATTTTGCAATAATCTGAATCATTTACCATAGTACCCGGAAGCATCATTACCCTTCTGTAGGCAGAGGATGTAGTTGATGTGCGTTTGCACATGCTGCAGATGGATGAGCACAGGGCCTTAGTATGACTTAATGATTGCGCTTGGCATGTGTTGGTGGTACAGCAGGCGATATTCTGCAACTACTTGGACAGAAAGGGGTCCAGAGGTTCATAAGTTGCATATTGGCTTTGTTTTGCCTGTGTTAAGACAATTGTCTCTTTGAGGGTCTTATATTTATGGAGAATGAGCTCTGGAGGTAATGTGTTAAGCAGCATGGGATCCCAGTACAACGGATTATCTAGCATAGAACCCAAATTTGGGCTGGCATGAACAGCTTGGAGGCCCAATCCCAGTAGCAATCTGATCTTAAAGTCAGAATGAAGTGCAGCAGGATGATGGGAGAAAAGGGATCCACGGATGAGGTAGCCATGGAAGGGCACTGCAGTGGATAAAGGTCAAGGCCCTGAAGCCCTGGAGAAGCGTGGTACCTGCACCCACCAATTATTTCTCTTATGCTCAGGCTTGGATGCTGATACCCATCACTTACAGTGACCCCTACCTGTCCTTACTTCACAGACTTTGGAAATGGTAGGGCTAGAAATAATGAAATCAAACACCCTATGACCTCAATGACCTTGCAGAAAGTGACATTATATTAGCTTTGATCCTAAATACCAGGATGTGCTGCCATATGATCTTGATGATATTAAAAAAAATAACTTACATCACACAAGTCTAGTGTAAACTTAGCAGAAAAAATATTGATAAACATCAGGCACAATCGCAAAAAAGAACTTTAAACAATAAGGGTCAAGTTCACAAGTATTAGTTCTAATGGACCATATATTGATGATGAATTATGTTTTTAGCTATAATTTGATTTACGATCACTTTTAGGAAATTAGTGCATGTGTAAAGCACAGAGGTGAAGGTTTTGTACAAACACTTCAATTTTCTTGTATTCATAACATTCCAAAGAAGCATGGCAATAAGTTTAAAAAATGTGTATTTTTTAAAATGTGTTTTCATTTATGATGTATCTTTCTTTCATAAAACTTTATTTCGGTCAATTTGAACATAAAAGCATTTGAACAATATATACAGTACAAAAATATACATCGTATGACATTGTATAGTAGATACATAATATAACCTGCGGAAATCTATATTGCAGTTAAACCCAAAACCACATTCTGCATTAAAGTGCATATGCAGTGCACAAATACAATTTACAATATCAGGTTTTTTTTTCTTTTTTACTCTTGCTCTATCTCTCAGGTCAACTAATCAAACAAAATATATGTGTTTGTGTAAAATGCTTGTATCAGTCAATAAGGAGATTATTAACATCACTGGTTACATTAAAGTGCTTCTGCAATATATAAATAAACAATTTGCAGTGCCTTATTTAATAAATAAAATGTTTCTATATAAAAAATGTGCTTCAATCAATGAGAAGGCTAAAAACATTGTTATAGACCCTTAGACAGCAATTCTACTTCTTAATAGTCCTACCCGCCGAAGTAATGTACATCATGATAAGAATACATTGTTAAAATAATACTAAAATACACATACAATTCATATAAAATACCTTCAGTTAAATGGGGATGTACGCAGATTTAATCGCCATCTTTGGGGGACATTTTTAGGAATACTCTACGGGTACACCACATAGAAAATAAGAAGCCTGCTACCGAAAATGCTATTGGGAAACTAGCATCATATTTCAGTATCCTGAAAGCCTCAGAGCATTGCCTAGTTCCCAAATTTCTGCATATCTGAATCAACCATCGTTTTCGTGCTTTCTTATAGCCAGTGCAGAAAAAAACACGTGGTATTCAGATTCTTCTGCGCCATTGCAGGCCGGGCACCACAATGTTTGTTGGCCCACCCATTTATTCGTAAAAGCACGCAATGGCAATACCCCGTGCCTAAATTGTAAATAGAGCTTCCTTGCGGCAGCCGGCTTGATGTCATTGAGTACCGGCTCTAGTATGTACTGCTCTTTAATTTCCAAGAAGGCTACAGTAAGCTTTTCTATTGAGTGGTTCTCCTGTAGTTGGGCCAGTTAGTACTCCCAGTAACAAACTTTTAACTCTTTCCTTGACACTGTGGGACATGTTTCTGGATTTTCCCACAGATTACCCCGGCCCATGAGCATGAAGGTGTTTCTGACATAGGTAAGCCATGGTAGTCTCCCCGCCCCAGGTAGACTCATCACCTCTCTTAGTTCTTCCCTGTACTCAACCAGTTCTGGAGTCACCCACAAGCGTCTTCAGAATAAAAGGGGTCTCAGAGAAACTTTTTCCTCAATTGACCTGACCCCCAGATCAAGTCGTAGCGGTATGAGTGGGGTACTACGGGGGAGACCAAACAATTGTCTAACAAAGATGTTCTCTGCTTGTGTTAGGCTATCAATGCGACAGTGGCCTCACATTTCTGCTCCATATAGAGCAGCACCTCTAGCTTGTACCTTGTATATTTCTAATACTGAGCCCACCGGTTTATGGCTAGAGTTTCGGAACACCTTGGTCAGGCCCTCTGTTTGCGCTAGCTTCAGGCTGTTTTTTAAAATTTGTACCCCCAGTCCATTTTTTCTGTAATTGTGATGCCGAGGTAATCAAAGACAGGTACTCTCTCTAGGGGTCTGCCATCTAAACATGGGTTTGTTCGGTACTTTTAACACCATAAATTTAGTTTTTTGCAGGTTAATCTCAAGCCCCTTTCCTTGCAGAAGGCATCAAAATTATTTAGGACCCTCTGTATACCCATTGGGGATTTGGATAATAGCAAGGTATCATCGGCAAACATCATGGCCGGGATGTTACGTGCTGCCAGCTTGGGTGCATCTAAATCCTTCTCAGTATTTAAAAAGTCAACTAACCCATTTATAAAAAGACTAAAAAGGGTCGGGGCAAGGATGCATCCCTGGCATACGCCTCTACCTAGAGGGATGGGTGTGGTGAGTTCCCCGTGAATGACAAATCTTATTTGCGTGTAGTTTCCTTTGTGTAACCGCTTCATGATTTGACACAAATATAACGGTACCCCCATCTCTAGCAGGACTGCCCACAACTTGTCTGTTGGCACCAGATCAAATGCAGATTTCAGGTCTACAAAAATTAGATAGAGGCTGCCACCCTCTATACACACGGTCTTTCAGTGTAATAATTGTAGTCTGAAGATCTGGTCCAATGTGGACATTTTTTCTCTAAACCCTGCTTGGAACGGGCTGAGAACTTTATGCTCCTCCATTCAACTCTGCAGGCAGTATAACAACACGCGTGCAAAGATTTTTTGGCAAATGTCAATAAGGCTTATGGGCCTATAATTTGTGGGTAACAACGGGGATCCCTTTTTATAAACTGGTATTATTTCTGCCCTTGCCCAACTAGCAGGAATTGCCATACCTTGCATGATAGCGTTAAATAAAATCCCCAAATATGGTGCCCAAATTGTAGGTTCACTACGGAACAAGTCCCCTGGAATCTTGTCTAACCCTGGTGCCTCACCGGGTGCTATTTGACTTAGAGCGCCAGTTACCTCTGTGAGTGTTATCATCGGGGTATCATCCGCCGCTCTAGGGGTGATCATGTTTGCATTGGAACAATCGGCCTGTGGGGAGTGACACGCGTTGTCTACTACATCGACCTCTGTCTTTGCCCTCGAGTAGAGGGACTCGAAGTGGTCCTTCCACACGTTTGCCCCTAAATTTGGCTCTATCGCCGGCTTTCCTTCGGAGCTACCCGGGTTTACCACGTTCCAAAATGTCTTTATGTCACGGGTACCCAGGTAGCTTCTAAGGGTTTCCCACTTGTCACTTTCCCACCCTTTTTTTGCCTCCTCAATACTAGTTTGATAGGCCGCTCTATTTGTTTTAATCAAAGGTCTATCACTAGCCTTAATGGCAGAAATCAGAGCTATTTTGGCTTTTCGACATCTTTCCTTATTCCAGGGATGGCGGGGTATCCTGTTACTTCTAATTGTTTTGAATTGGGAAGAAAAAATCAACCATAGTGGACGTTAACCTAGTGTGATTACGGCAACCTTCAATGGTTTAATTTGGGTACTGTCAACTGGGACAGATTGAATAGAATCCATACGAATCGGAATAACAGTTTGGTACAGGGTGCCTAACTTTTCTTGGGATTGACTTAGGTCCGCCCATCGAACACTCTTCCTGCAACTAGTAAGAGTTAATCTGCCATCAGCTGGTGTAGCCAGATCTATGGTACTCCCAGAACTTAATGTGAACAACTCTAGAACTAGGGCGTTATGGTCACTATCGTGAAGCGGCTCGATCTTAAAGTCTGCTACCCTGTGCCATGATGTTATGTCAATCAAAATGTAATCAATTAAGGAGCCTTAGCCAATTCTATTAAAAGTGTATTTGCCAGGGGTATCAGACTTGGTTCTACCATTTGATGCCCTCAATGAGTATTTTAATACAAGAGAATTCATCTGGAGTACCAAAGGGGTCCAGACTGTTACTAACGGACAAGTGGTCTCTGGTACAGCCCAGTGTACATCTTCTTCACACGGGTTATCCTTAGTCATACCGTCTAGGGGCTCATACTGGCAATTGAAGTCCCCACCTAGAATCAACAGGTAGTTATCCGGGACGGTAGAGAGAAATGTCGTTAGCTCATCGAGTGCCTTTGACTCTTGACTACGGCTAACTGGTCTTGAGTAGACATTTATTAGAGCAACTGTGATCCTTGAAGGGAAGTTAAGGAGAACACACAGAATGTCATTTGAAGATGTTTCTAACTGTGTAGCTGTGCAGCCCAAATGTGTTTCCACCCAGATGCAAAGTCCTCCTGAGGGCCTCCCCTTTCCCCCCGATGACGCTGCTATGCTATACGTGGCATAGCTATCCTAATTTAGGGGTATCTCCCTTACCCATGTTTCTTGGAACATACAGATTTCATATTGCTCAATAAAACTCCCCCATTCAGGATTGTCCAACTTGGGGGCAAGGCCGGCTACATTCCAAGATAGAACTCGCAACCTCGATGGATTCGGCCGACTATCTATGGCAAGTTCTGGGGACGGGGGGGGAGGTGCAGAATCCTGCCAGTCAATAAGTCTAACTTCTTGGAAGTCTCTTTGTTGGAAGTATGAGATTTGATGTTAGTTGTAACCTTTTTGGATTTATCCTTATTTCCCCTTAATGTCCCTCTCACCCTCCCATTGGTCTCACCCTCTTGTGGTGTCATATGCTGGGGAAGTGATCTCCCCTACATGAGCAATTTTCACCTGTAACTCTCCCTGGTAATAGTGCTCCTTTAACCCATACCGCTTAGGTTCAAGTCAATCCACTCCTTCTAAGACACCAAATCTATTTGTTGTGGGAATATTGAAGAGTGGTTGCCTAGGCTGTTGGTAATCCAAGTTGTCAATTTGGTGATTTTGATTTAGAGGCCTCCCCTCCCATCCATTTTTCCTTCTACAATTTTGGAGTCTCCCTGGGGGGTAAAAATAGTCTAGCAGGAGGGCTCTAATAGTCACCTCCTGTTTTGTTCAAACACTTCAATTTTCTTGTATTCATAACATTACAAAGAAACATGGGAATAAGTTTAAAAAATGTGTCTATTTTTAAATGTGTTTTCATTTATGATGTATCTTAAAGAGCGTTGATTACACTTCTGAATACATTTATATTACAGAACTGAAAGTTTGATGTCTCAGTGGGAGCTGCAGAGAGTAAACAGTTCGGCTCAGGAGACTGTTTACTTTATATTTTTGGGACTCCATTTGCCACCCCCTGAGGCCACGGCTCGCAAGAGCAGTGCCAGAAGTCACAAGGGGTAAACCAGCTGTAGGAGCCTCTACTTTGAGCGACCTCTAAATGACGTCCATGACTACGGGCTTTAGACTGAACGCTTTTAGGTCTGTGTTTTTTCCATTTACCATTTCAGGCTCATTGATACAGTGATCTTCAATAATTAGCATTTGGAGACACATAGATTTATTAAATTGACTTGCCTCAATTTCCCAAAACTTTTTTCCTCAAAAACAAGAAAATTATGGCATCAACAAGCGCAAGGGCTAAACTTGTGAATGCTAATATTAGCAGCACAAAGGAGGTTCAGGATGCCTGTCTCTGAGATGTAGTGATCAAGGCGGTACGCCGGCGAAACACGTCTAGGTTGTTGATGGATTAAACTTTGTTGTCATCATTGGGGCGCTAGAGGGCGCACTGCAGAATGGCTGCCTTCTGAGACAGCTCAGCCGGTCAGGCCAGTAATGCGGGAATAAGAACATGTAGCGAGCTCGTACCTGTCCGCAACCGACAAAATCAGCAGTCGGAACACTTTGGCTCTGCGATGCGGGAAACGAGAGGCGGCCTGCCCCCATCCAAAGCCGATAAATTGCACTAGACGGCCGGGAGTGAGTGGAAGTTTGGCGCGAACAAGATGGCGGCGCCCTGTGGGATCCAACGGCCCGGGGCACAGAAGAAGCAGAGAGAGGAGGTGGGACGTGACGAGGCGTGTTGACGCCCTGCTCGATCTGTGCCTGGGGGCAGCTGATCACGCTGCACTACCGATGCGGGCTGGTGGCCCTACATGCTGTGTGTGGGGTGCCGTCCTGTACATCGGCCCAAAATAATGGCGGACGGCGCTGATGGCGGCGAACTCTACTGCGGACGGAGCGGACTGATGCTATGACCGGCGAGGTACAGTTGGACTGCGGTTAGATCCACATCCTGCCCACCTGCGCTGTTGCGGCGAGTGCTGTCCCCGTTGGCGAGACGCATGCTGTGGGCGTCTGCAGGTGCGGAATGCACGCTGTGCTCCATGCTTCCTGCTCACACCGGGAAGGATTATGGCGTGGTGTGCCCTGTGAAGACGCCGCTTTTGGAGACACCCCGTGGCGTGGCTGGGAAGCTTTGGATCGCCCTCCCCCAACACACATGCTGGAATGGGGGCACTGATGCGGTGAGATGCGGAGGGGAGCTGGCGGTGCCCATAGTTTACTTACTCTGCTACTTTCCTGAGCTCCATGACCCGTGCGTTGTGGCGGCTGGGAGTACAGCTCATGTTTAAACGTGCTCTGTGTTTGCTGGATGACCGACTCAGCTGTGGAGTGACTGCGTGCTTGGCCTTCGCTTTGACCGCTATACAGCTGTGGTGACATAACCTGGCGTGAAAGGAGAACATCGTGGCCTGTCGCGCACCGCTTCCCCCACTGGATAGCTGTACATTATCAGGGGATGAGGCGGCTGTTTGATGGCAGGGGAAGGTGTGTGCTGATCTGCCCATCGCCCTTAGAGCAGTGAGCTGTGTTCCGTGGAATCTGCATTGGGCGTCATTATTGATCCATTTCATCTCCTTTTCACGGGGTTCCACAGCGCGACCATGGGGAAGCCGGACAGGCTGCAGTCTAAACTCCCCTTTGAAACGAAAAAGCACACTAAGGGTGCGACAGCGCCGTCAGACACTGAGCCTGAACTTGACCCCGAGACATCTACTGGCATGTAGGGTGTCCTGCAGGCCATACAACGCAGCTTGCAGGATATCAATGGCAAGCTGGACACTATTACCCTACGGGTTGACAATATGGCGGCCAAGCTGGACAGGCACGGAGAGCGCCTTGTGGAAGCGGAAACTCGTATCACGGCGGTGGAGGATGAATCGCATGGCACGACCTAAAAATGCACGGAAATGGAAAGGCTACTGGAAGTTATCAAGAATAAAGCGGAAGATTTAGAAGCGAGATCCAGACGCAATAACGTAAGAATCACGGGAATTCCGGAGTCCACGAACACAGGCCGTATGGAAACTTATATTGAGGAACTGATTCGCAGTGTGTTTGGCACGGAAAGCCTCTTAGCAATTTTTGTGATTGAACGTGCACACAGATTCCTTGCTCCACGGCCAAAACCTGGTGCAACTCCACGACCTATTATTGCCCGTGTCCTTAATTACAGAGACCGTGACACCATTTTGAGGCTGGCTCGTGAGAAACGGCAGATTAATTACCAGGAGAATGCGCTGGAATTTTACCCAGATTTCACTATGTCAGTTCAACTGGCGCGAAAAGAATTCAACCCAGCAAAAAAAAAAATTGCGCGAACTAAAAATTGAATATGCCATTCTCTATCCGGCACGACTACGGGTGTCGTATGAGGGCCGCTATACACTCCTCCAGATGCCGAAAGCGGCACAAGACTTTCTTAAGAAAATCAGCGCCAAGCGCAGGGAGCCGAGGCAGTCGGAACAGCATCAAGAACAGGACTAGGTGCAGACATGAGGTGCGACTGTCCTTGTACATATGGCACTGCAAACTGGTAAGGTCTGTGCATGTTTCATCTTACGGGGTTGGACTACTGATACCCCGGGCGGCTTGGCTGCCGCAGTGACACAGTGCGCAAAAGACTGTAGCGAACAGTAATGTATGGCCCTATCCCCAGCCAGGCCTGCACTGCCCTGGACTCCTGAACTGGTGGTGTGCCATCTGCCTTTTATATGCAGGAGGTGTCCTGAGGGAGGGGTGCTTCTGGCGTGAGAAATCTGTCTTTGTGTTCCATATGTTTGCTCCAATTGGGACAGTAAGGGATGACGCGGATGGCCTATATAATTGGACCGCCTGGTTGAGTGGCCCGGGCTCTGGGTGGCGGTCAGACAGGCGTACGTGCCTCTGCGCTTGAGGTGGGCCTTCAGCGAGCTATGGCATTGTGTCTGCAATGGGCACCTGGGTTTTGTGGCGGTAGCGCTTTCCAACTGTCTGGTCAATTGACATGGCTGCTGCTGTGGACTGTCTGAAATATGTGGACACAGGATGGTCCTATTGCCGTGGTATATTGTGCAAAATGTGTAGAGCCAAATGCAGGTCATTTTGATAACCTTTAGGTTGCGAGTCGGAGGGAGTCCGCATCATTCACATATACCTGATCACATCCATTACAATGGATGGAGTTGTGAGCTCTTGGTGGACCCCCTACGCGGGTGCTCCCCACTCTCAGCTAAGTTATGTTTTTGTCTTCTTGTGGGATATGTCTTTGGCATGGTTGTGATGCTGAAGTGGGTGGTGGGTGGGTGGGTTGGTGTTGGGGACTGTTATGCAGGCTAAGGTACTTGAGAGACATGGCTGAATCCCAGAACCGCATTTGGATACATAAAACCGTGGTGCTACTTCTATATCTGAGCTGTAGTGCAGACTGTGAACTTTCTAATATCATGGATAGGACCTGCTAGAGATGACTGATGTGAAGTCATGACCTAAACACTTAAACTTGTTAACCTGGAATATCAGAGGTCTCAATAACCCTAAAAAAATCAGGCAGGTCTTTGCATATCTCGACAGACACCAAATTGATATCGCACTTCTGCAGGAAACACACCTTGCACCTATCTCTAACGTTCATATAGGGCACAGATGGGCGGAGGCAACACGCTGCTCTTCATATTCCTCATATTCTAGAGGGGTCATTATACTGGTCAAAAAGGGATTGCAATTCAGTATAGACGCTACCATCACAGACGAAGTTGGGCGTTCTGTTCTAATAACAGGAACGATACGGGGTCAGAGACTTGCTGTACTTAATACATATGGTCCAAATATTGATGACCCTGACTTCTACCACAAGTTATGGCGCACATTTAGTGAACTACCAGACATCCCGTTAATTTGGGGGTGGCGACTTCAATATTGCGATACATGATAGGCTGGACAGGTCAGGTATGTCCGCTGAACCCCATAAAAGGGCCTTGAGTAAAGTACGAGATATTATGGCTGACAGGCGTCTTACAGATATTTGGAGAACCCGACACCCTACGTGTATGGAGGCCAAGCATTGGTAGCTGGTCTCGTATTGACTATTGGTTGGGCTCGGACGAGATACTACTGTGGACGGAATCTATAAAACACCTCCCCAGAACACTGTCGGACCACAACCCAGTTTTCCTATCCTTAAATCTGCCACATTACACGCCACCTCCTTATAGCTGGAGGTTTAATGCCAAAGCTTTACTGGATACTGTGTATACAGACACTATAAGCCAAGCCATCAAGGAGTACTTTGACCTTAATGCACCCTCTGTGGACGACCCTGGCTTATTATGGGAAGCCTTTAAGGCCACGATTCGTGGTATCTGCATAAGTACTAATGCGGGCATCCTCAAAGATATAAGACAGCAGCTTAGTATCCGAGAGAGTAAGCTACGTGCCCTGGTAAATGATTATGAGCGTACACACAATACAAAACTACTGGGTGACATTAGGACTGTACTGTCGGAATATCAAACCTATGCAGAGGATGAACTCAAATACATAGGAAAGCGCCAGGAAGCGAGAACTTATGATGAGAGTGGTAGACCCGGTAGAAGTTTGGCAGCTAAAATATGTTCCGGGCGCGTGCCGCAGACAGTCCAAGCGGTCAGGGATGCTACAGGGGAGCTGAAATATGATACACAGGGTATACTACAAGAATTCATGTGCAACCTAAGGCATCACCCGAGGCGATAATGGATTATCTAGCTGATATCTCAATAGCGTGGTTGTCGGATGCGCAGAGAGACTACTTGTCCATGCCTATTACAGAGGAGGAGGTAACGGAAGTCATTAAATCCCTGCCAAACGGGAAAGCACCAGGCCCAGATGAGTTCATGTGCAAATTTTATAAGACATTTGTTGATCAGTTGGCACCTCAATTGGTCGAGATGTATGGAGATGCCCATGAAAAGCAAAGACTGCCGCCAACACTAAGAGAGGCCATGCTTATTGCTCTTTTAAAACTGAACAAAGATCCTGAATACTGTGATTCGTATCGGCCACAGTCCCTAATTAACGTAGACAAATGCAAAAACAATTGATGGACAGAATGCAGAACAATGTCATACATTCACCCCAGTACAGAGATCTGGGCCTAAATCCATCGTTTTTTTGCTCACCATGCCTTTCCAGTTTGAACCAGGCCATATGCAAATCAGTCTTGACCCTGTGCCTCATGGGAACAGTCCAGCCCGAACTGCCAAGCCAGGTCCTCCCTGGACTGGTATTCCCAGACGTGGGACCCGTGCTCACTACGCCACTGGAGTCAAGCTATCCTGGCTGATGATGGCTGATAGCCAGAAACCGGTCCTAGGATGCTTGATTCCGGTCCAGGGAAGACATGGCTTGGCAGTTCGGGCTGGACTGTTCCCATGAGGCACAGGGTCAAGACTGATTTGCATATGGCCATGTCTGAACTGGGGTGGCGTAGTGGGCAAAAGAACGATGGATTTAACCCAGATCTCTTGACTGGGGGAGAATGTCTGCATTGTCAGCATTCCGTCCATCATTTGTTTCTTGTAACGCTTTTCGCCCTAAGTGGGATGGGTATTCCCAGACGTGGGACCCGTGCTCACTACGCCACTGGAGTCAAGCTATCCTGGCTGATGACGGCTGATAGCCAGAAACCGGTCCTAGGATGCTTGATTCCGGTCCAGGGAAGACATGGCTTGGCAGTTCGGGCTGGACTGTTCCCATGAGGCACAGGGTCAAGACTGATTTGCATATGGCCATGTCTGAACTGGGGTGGCGTAGTGGGCAAAAGAACGATGGATTTAACCCAGATCTCTTGACTGGGGGAGAATGTCTGCATTGTCAGCATTCCGTCCATCATTTGTTTCTTGTAACGCTTTTCGCCCTAAGTGGGATGGGTATTCCCAGACGTGGGACCCGTGCTCACTACGCCACTGGAGTCAAGCTATCCTGGCTGATGACGGCTGATAGCCAGAAACCGGTGCTAGGATGCTTGATTCTGGTCCAGGGAAGACATGGCTTGGCAGTTCGGGCGGGACTGTTCCCATGAGGCACAGGGTCAAGACTGATTTGCATATGGCCATGTCTGAACTGGGGTGGCGTAGTGGGCAAAAGAACGATGGATTTAACCCAGATCTCTTGACTGGGGGAGAATGTCTGCATTGTCAGCATTCCGTCCATCCTTTGTTTCTTGTAACGCTTTTCGCCCTAAGTGGGATGGGTATTCCCAGACGTGGGACCCGTGCTCACTACGCCACTGGAGTCAAGCTATCCTGGCTGATGACGGCTGATAGCCAGAAACCGGTCCTAGGATGCTTGATTCCGGTCCAGGGAAGACATGGCTTGGCAGTTCGGGCTGGACTGTTCCCATGAGGCACAGGGTCAAGACTGATTTGCATATGGCCATGTCTGAACTGGGGTGGCGTAGTGGGCAAAAGAACAATGGATTTAACCCAGATCTCTTGACTGGGGGAGAATGTCTGCATTGTCAGCATTCCGTCCATCATTTGTTTCTTGTAACCCTAATTAACGTAGACACCAAGATATTGGCCAAGCTCATTGCTACTCGGTTGCAACCGCTAATGACCAATTTGATATTGCCGGACCAATCAGGGTTTATCCCTTCCAGGTCAACAGCTCACAACACTAGGACACTTTTTCAATACCGCATTATTTAATTCCCATTACTAAAGCAGCTGCAGTACTTTTAGATGCTGCTAAAGCATTTGATTCTATTGAATGGCCATATCTACACACGATTCTACAGCGAATGGGTTTCCCTCCTATTTTTCTCCAAGGGATACAACTACTATACACGGCGCCAACGGCGCGTATAAGGGTTAACAAATACATATCTGAACCTATAAGTATTGCGAGAGGGACGAGGCAGGGATGCCCGCTATCGCCCCTGCTGTTTGCAATAGCGCTAGAGCCATTACTACACCACTACTCGGCGCTTCAATTTCCGCAGAGACCCTTACATATTTTGTTATATGCAGACGACATGATGCTATATGTGCGTGATCCTGAGAACTATTTGAATCCTTTACTGAGGGAATATATCAAGTTTGGGCAGCAATCAAGCCTCAAAATAAATTGGTCCAAGTCATTGATCATACCGTTAACAGACACCACCAGCCCGTGCGTTATGGAATACCCACTAGAGTGGCAGTCAGAGCCTGTAAAATATTTGGGCGTCTGGTATCACCGTGACCCAGAAATTGTAATTCGTACAAATTATGGAAGAGCGGTTGGGGCATTGGAAGAAAAGATAGGACGATGGATTCAATTGCCATTATCCCTGGCAGACCGACTAGCCATTGTAAAGATGGTTATCCTACCTAAATTATTGTACCTTTTTAATAATATTCCGATCCAGCCACCGCCGGAAGTTTTTCGTAGGATTTCCACTATGGTCCTTCGCTTGATATGGGCGGGTAAACAAGCCCGGATCGAACTGCGCGCTCTCACACTGCCTTAGTCGCAGGGAGGGTTTAAGGTTGCGGACTTTTTACTATATTATCTATCTGCACAAGCGCAATATGCTCAGTTTTGGTATCATCCAATCCCATATCTCACGCATGCGGCGATTGAAGAAGGAGACGCACACCCGACTCCACTAAGGGCTATCATAACCCATCAGAGGCCCCCGCTGCACAACCGCGATATAAATACTATCGATACGACGAATAATGCTTGGCGAGCAATGGGTAGAAAGGCGCGTAAATTGCCGTTGTATGCCCCCTGCGCTGCCAATACATTATCACCCTGAGTTATCTGTTACCAAGGAAGAGGTGGGCATGGGACTGCTCCGACAGGTGGGCTTTGATACCATGGGGGATTTATACGGAAATGGGTCCTTTAAACCACTTGCAGAGCTGTCATTTATAAGTAATCAAATGTTATTATTTCAATTTACATATCACCGGCTACAGGGAGCACTGAAGACATTATATCCGACTCACCCTGCGGAGCCATCGCAACTGACCACTTTACAGTTACTGATCACGACCCCCACTGCTAAGCGACTGGTATCCAGACTATATGCAACACTGCAGGAAGACATTGCAGACAATACACATAAAGTGATGGGGAAATGGAATAGTAGCCTAGATGATCCACTGACGATGGAGGAATGGGCCACGGCTTGGTCTCTTACTGGTTTGTTGACACCAAATGGAAATTTGCGTATGTTACACTATAAATACCTCCACCAGACTCATTACACTCCAGCAAGGCTTCATAGATATGGTCTGCGGGCAGACTCCAAATGTTGTCGCTGTAATGCGGAATTAGCAGATTTCATACATCTGGCATGGTATTGTGACGCAGTGGCTGAGTACTGGTCAAAAGTAACACAGATGTTGGGTACAATGGTGGGCGCGAACATTGCATGCACTGTTCGTACATGTCTGCTGGGCCTGCTGCCTGAAATCCGAGCAAATAAGCGTAAGTTTTGTGTGGTTGCGGTGCTCCTGGCTAAGCGGAGAATATCGTTATGCTGGGGCAGCAAGAGAGCTCCAAAGGTTAAACAATGGATTCATGACTTGACGTATTGCAGAGACACCTTGCAAACATATGAGGAAGAACTACCAATGGGGTCTAAACCTAGAGACTACTGGAAATATTTGGTTCAATATTTACAAATGTACCAGGTTGACTAACTGTGTTTAACAGCTGCACTATACATGATGAGATTTCCAGTAACATGGTTAAATTATCAACACTGGATGAAGGATGTTGTTGTACCACGGCCTGTCAGTTACTTACATGTTGACACCATTGTTAAAACATGCTAAATAACTAATAAAAATAAAAAAAACTTTGTTGTCATCATTTCACGGAGTCAGTGCATGTCTGTTCGCCGCCACCAGGATTGGTGTAAATATATATATATATATCGTACATGCACCTACCGTAAAAATTCGCACTTTATTATACAGTTGCACAGTCATGCACCAGCATTTTACCACATGGCTGTATTTTTAAATATGAGTGGACTTGTCTGGCAGAGGGATTTCTTTTACATTTTTGTGTATGAAATTTTTATGATATGTTTCAAATGCTTAATGTCTACTTCATTTTTGTACCATATATTGTATGGCCTGTTTCATGTCAGGCTGACACAATAAATGTTGTACTATATCTATAGGTATGTATGTATATATATATTCACTGAAAAAACCAAAGGTTTCAGGGGCGTTATAGTTAGGAATTGGCATTTAAAAAACCTTAGAAATTCACTGAAAAAACCATAGGTTTCAGGGGTGTTATCGTTAGCTGGACATTTCCCTTGTACCAAAACCTAGAAATTCCCCTGTTATAGTTAGTTCAGCTAACTATAACTCACGCCCCCGCAATGCACTGCTGATGACGTCACATATTACATCACTCTTGACATGGTCAGTGACATCACTGATGACATCACTGATGACATCTGAAATGACATCACTGATGACATCACTGATGACGTCATCCAGTGAATGTGTGTTTTTCTGAAAAGTTTAAATATGTTTTATATATTTATAGTGAAAGGCCTGTGGAAGAATGAGTGGGTGTACAAGTGTGTGAATGGATGATTTTCTAGGTGCGTAACTGACTCTATAAGTGAGTCATTAAATGTATCTTACTGCAGACTAGTGACTAAACTGTGTGAAGGTCTGTATGTGTCTGTCTGTTGGTGTATAAGTAGCTGCATGGTTTTGTGAATAGCTATATGAGTGTCTATATGGGTTATTGATTGGTTGTCTGAGTATCTGTATGGGTGCCTGAGTGTTTGTGTGGCTAGGGTGTGTGTGACTCTGTGCATAGATGTGTGACTGGGTGATTCTATTGGTGCATGGTTTTAAGAGTGCATCTGTGATTAACTGTATGGTTGAGTGAGTGTATGTATGGGTGTGTTAGGGATTGAATGTATATCTCAGTTGTACATGTGTCAGTAACTACATATGTGAAAGGCAGTATATATACGTGTAAGAGTATATAAGTGGGTAGATGCGAGAGTCTGTGATTGTGAGAGTGACTGTATGGATGAGTGTGTGCTTGTATCAATGATTGTATAAGAGCGTAAGAATGTGGTACTATTTTTATGAGTAAGTGAACTTGAGTGTGTATAATTGCATAGGTGAGTAAATGGGAGTGTGAATAATTATTTGCATGACTGACTAGGTGTGAGAGTACCTCTATGGATGATTGGTGGTGTGTGAGTGTCTATCTAGGTGTATAAATGCATATGATAGTCTTGTACGGAGTGACTGTAAGTATGAGTGACTGTACAGGTGAGTGAGTGGAGGTGTATGTAGACCTAAGAGTTAATGAGTGGGTATGTAGTTATTGGTATTGGAGTATCTATGGTTTTCAGAATGGACGTCTGAAATTTTGAGTTGGTGTATCAACGGGTAAATTAAGGTGTGAGAAGATGCAGTAATTTATCACATGGATGATGTCATCAGTGATGTCATCAGTGATGTCATTTCAGATGTCTTAAAACTAATATATTTTTACATCTAATCCTATAATTTTTTTAAATTCAATTTCGCGGATGCGCGCTGGGTGCATGCTGCGTAAGCGCAGGGTGCGCGGATCCCATGTGACCTGCAAAAAAAGAGATTTGATTGGTTCATTACACTTCCTCTTCTAACTATTGTAAGACCCCACCCATTTCAATCATTCTTCTTTGACCTTCTTTAGAGCACCATCTCTTTGGAGAGAAGAAGATTTTTTAGACTAAGTTTACACTTAGCTCTAACATTTTTCAACCAAAAATGGCTTCAGGGCAGCAGGCATCACCTGCATCACCTCATACTTCTGAGGATGAATTTTTGGTGGAGGCACCCCCCAAAGAACGTTTTTCTTCAGTGGTGTGGAAGTTTTTTACTTTTCCCGAGGGGCAGAATAAGACCAATGACACCTTGGTCACGTGCAAGATTTGCAAAAGAGTCCTGTCGCGAGGGGATCCTAACAAGAAATACTCCTGCGGCACGGCAAGTATGATGAAGCACATGAGGACACTTCATCCAAACAATCTTGCACGAGAAAAGGGCCGACGGATGAGAAACACTCCTGGCCCTGCACCATCCACCTCATCGCAGCCGAGCACATCAAGAGTGCATCCATCAGCCCAAACCTTGGACATCCGTCCTCAATTTCAATTTTTAGTGCAATGCAACTTTGTGCTATGGTGAGCAGTCGATCGATCTGATCTGCCGCCGGCAAGAAAGTCACATTTGCTAGGTTTTTTTTTTTTTCTTTATTGTTCCCTGAAGTTCATTGTTTGGTTTCTCCTGTTTTGTTTTTTATTTTATTTTTTCAAAAAACTCAAAAAAAATTATAAAAGAAGAAAGAAGAAAAAAAAAGTTCTTGTAAGAACTAACTTTCCTAGTTTAAAAAAAGAGCTAAATTTCTTTGTTAGTGTGTGAAAGTTTAGATGAATGTATGTGTAGTACGTAATTGGCTGAATGAATGGATTAGTAGCGTATGGTAAATATATAAGTGCAGAACTATGAGGAAGTGCTGCAGCATCACACAGTAACCTCTTTAACTGCAGTGTGCTGTAGTACTTCCGAAGCACAGGGATGCAACATATGTACATAAATATGTTGCAAATCTATGCTTCTCTCTGCACGGCTGTTTAAACTGCAGCCATGTGGTGACACAGGCACCCTTGCACCATAGTGCAAGGATATCTGTGTCATGTGCTGTTTGTTTTTGTGCAGGAAGACACACCTTCCTGCACAAAACAATCAGAAAACACATTTTTCTCCTTCAATGTATGCTGAACATTTTAGCATGCATTGAAGATATAAAAATGTGGAGAAATTAAAAAATTCTCTTTGTTGTGCTTTCCTACACCAATTTTAGAATGGTGCACCATTCACACACATATCGAGATTCATGATTTCTGATAAATCTAGACGTGTGTCTTGTTCTATGAGTATTCAGTGCAATCATGCACAACAACACTTTTAGAACACCCTTTCAACGCAAAGTGGCGTATATGATGAGGTTGTATTTACATGGAGTATAAAAAGTGCACAGAGTGCCTTTTCCTCTCTTTGTAAATATGAAAGAGTGTCTTGCGCAATAACTATGTTACAAAAAGTGACATATTTCCGGTTTCAAAATTCCTTGCGAATGATAGAAGGTAAGCACAGAGTTTTGTCTCCAGAGATGTTCAAAGAAGAATGATTGAAATGATTGCGGTCCTTCAATAGGTACAATGGGAAATATTATGAACCCCTCAAATCTCTTTTTTTGCAGGTCACATGATATCTGATTATGGTCACATTTGAAAACTACATACGTATAAACAGAGTGTTTTTAGAAACATGTTCCAACTTTGTAGCTTTTTGCAGACCTCATTCTGCATATTGAGACTTAGTTAAACTTACCTTCACAATAATAGGAATAAAAAATGGTATACATTTTTTTCATATATTCATTGCAATCTAAATTCATTTAAATTGCTTGTTTTAAAATTTGGATCTGTGAAAGAAAAGAAAAAAATATATAACATGTAATAATACATTTTTTATAACACAGCATAATTTTCACAAAGTAATTTGTTTGCCTTTTTCGCTGTTCTCAGAATATTTTGAATTTCACTAAAAATAGTGATTTCAATTGTACTCATCACTTAACAACGGGAAAAAAAAACAATCAGAAAGATTGTTAAAAAAAAACCAACATACTATTCTCAGTAAAATACCAGAAAATACAAAACACACATATATGAAATGCTTACAGATTACAACATTTTATAACTTTAACTTATAAAAACTGTAAATGTTGCCGCATTAAAATAATCACCGAATAAATGACCACCAAAATGTCCATAATTCAAAAATATACCTTTCCATGAGGCCAAATGGTATTTTTGCACTTCTTCTTTATGTAAATTGTCCAATGGTAGTCGTATTAAATTATAATAATAAATTCCTCAGAGAGTGAATTATCTTCCTAAAACTTTGGCTTTAAAAATATTACGTGGGAATTTGGGAATTCATTAGGCAAATGTTGTTTGAAAACCAACTGGGCATCATTACAAAATGTCCAGCCTTTGTCACGTTTTAGATAGGCAGTGTAATGTCCAGATGTGGTGGAAGGACCATCATGGAAAATTATTGCAATTGCTACAAAAGTCCTTCCTGATATTGATAGTTGTGCTGCTACAAATTGTTTTATTAAAGTATCCAATTTTCTTCCGTCAGCTGTACAACGTTGCATCATTAAAATTATGTATTCTCAATATTTTGTTAAGAATAATGTGGATAACATTTCTGATTTACATTGGCTACACTCCATGTTTTGAATTGCACCTTTCACTAATTTATTGAAAGACACTGATTTACAGTCTGGTAATGTTAAATATAGAAATCTCTCAGTGTCTACATTGATGTTGCATGTATACATGCAATTTTCACAATAATGTTCCCATTTGTAAGAAAGGCCAAAAATATTTTCTATTTCTACACCTTCATTTTCAAAAATGGTAAGCATATACATTAAAAATTCCTGAGCATCTTGTTGGATATTTTGTGTAAATTGTGTAGAACCAGAACACACATCCAAAAGACTACGAACATCTGAAACAGATTGTATTTTACTTCTATCTGTTGTCAATCTTTCATAAACAGAATGCAACAGAGAACAAAATATTTTTTGCCGATTCTCCATAATTTGTTCTTGCAAACCTTCAAGATAAAAAACAACATTGACCACTACATTAGCATAGCAGTTGATACCAGAACTATTTTCAAACTGATAACCAACAATCTCTCCAACAGTGTCCAATTTCTTTTTACCTGCAATCACAACATTATCTTGTTCTTTTCTTTTCTTGACACCTTCAGAACAGATATTCTCTAACCTTCTTTTTCGACCAACCACACGCTTTTCAAATACAGGATATTGACTTAAATTTGGAGCATACACCCTTCTTAACCTATTATACTCTTTTACACAGTTTGCATCTGCAGTAACCTTTGTCTCATCAAAATCAATCAAAAACAAACCAGATAATGTTCTGACTCGCGACAAAGCAAAATATGCCATACCCTCTTTAAATATGGTAGATCCAATGTTCACCAATGCACTGTCTACACTTAATCCTTGAGATTTATGAATAGTCACTGCATATGCCAGAGAAAATGGAAATTGTTTCCTACGGACATATAAATCTTTAACAAGCAAAAAACGAACTGAACAATGACCAATTTCTTTAACTTCTTCAATCTGATCAAATTTAATTTTAAAAAATTCTATTCCTTCTTTTTTCTGATAATTCCCAAAATCCACCACTTTGCCCATTGCACCATTAACTAAACCTTTCTCTACATCCAAATTACGTCTTAAAATTACCCGACAGTTTACACACGCATATAGTGTCTTTTCTAAACCAGCAGTTTTAGATATTTTTTTTTCTAAACAATCCAGTTTTGATCTCAACTTACCCGTCAAAATAATAGTGATTCCTTCATGCAGTATTTTATCAATGGCTTCCATTTTTACAATTTCTTCATTTTCCAGTTTTAATAATTCTTCGTTGAATATTGAACACTCATGCAGTGTTGGCATTAAGCAAATCACTCACTTATTTTTAGCAATTTCCACGTACACTTTTGCAGGAACTGCATTTTCATTTGGAAAGACATTGCAAAGTAATCGACTCTCCAAAGCTTCTTTCCCTTTTTTTGAAAAAATTCCAATTCTTATATCTTGAAGAATACTTCCATATTCAGCATCATTTGCCTGTCGCATATTTGTTGTCAGTTCTTTATATTCAAAATTACTCCAAATGTTCACATTACCAACACTGCCAAGAGACTTTCTGGTATCTTCATGAGCAAGTGTTTTAAATACCGGTTGTCCTTTTACCGGAGTCAGTTGCAGTAGATCTCCAAAAACTATGATGTGTTTTCCTCCAAATAACACGTCATACTCTGTTTTAAGAATTTGTTGCATTCTTAAATGCACAAAGACAAGCTTCAAGTTTGAAACCATGCTCACCTCATCAATAATGAGAAGTTTCATTTTCTTCAGGACTCTTGAAACTTCACAACAAGTTTCTCCAGATAGTTTGTGGTATTCCAATTTGTTCTCATGCTCTACTGGTAGCATTAGTAAACAAGGTAAAGTAATTCCTTTAATGTTATGTGCTGCCAACCCAGTTGGAGCAGTGACAACACAAGACAAATGTGACACAGTTGTTTTTTGCAGATAACTTGTAATTACTTTAATTAAGAAACTTTTTCCTGTTCCAGCTTGACCACTCACATACATTCGGATAGGTTGAAATGATGTACATGAGCACCCTCTCTTTTTATGAAGTAATCCATGGTCAATCTGCACTTTTACTTGCTGATATATTTGTTTCTGTTCAACATTTAGTTGCTCTTCCAAGTTTCCTAACTGTATTGCATCTTCTTGTGCTTGATACATTGCTGTTTCCACCTCATTCATTGCAATCGCTGCTTCATTTTCAACAATTGGTTGTACTAGTGGATCTTGACTCAGTGCAGCAGAACTTTGACTGTCTTGAGAACTGTCTCTAGCAATCTCAGCTGCAATTATAGCTTCTTGATCAATTTCATCATTCAATATTTTGACATAATTTGCGAAAGCACTACATTGTATGCTATCTTTAGAAGCATTAAATGAATCTTCATAGCTGGGAAAATCTCCAAGTAATTCCAGTTCTGAACGCCATGGTTTGAACATTTGCAAAAGGGCTAAATAGTAAAATTCCCTTTTGTCAGCAGAGTCGCAACTCAGTTTTCTGTGATTAATTAAATTTCCTTTCCTTTGTTTCACCAGACATCCTTCGGAACCAATCACTGCATATTTTCCATCGTTGATGTTCTCTGTAGTATTCCGTTTAAAAGTGTAGTTTTGCAGCACTTCATAGAGACACATGTTCTCAAGATGATGACTTCTATTTGGATAGTATGTGTCCAACATATTGTTTTTCAAAATATCTGTACTTTCAGGGAAATTTTCTGCTAAATATTCAATTTCTTGAAAAGATCTCAGTACCCGATTTCGCATTCCTGCAAGACCTAGACTCACCCAAATGATTCTTCTACTTTTGGAATATAGACTTGCAGATGATAACCTATCTGAACATTCATATGCTCCAATTTCACGATGCGATAACATCTTCAAACTGAAACTGTATAATTTCTTACTTAGAGTCTTCTCGTGAGAAATCTCTTCCCACATTTCTTTCAATTCAGTCTTTTCTGATTTAGTAATGTAAGACGTTACATATCGAGCAACAGCAATGGAATTGTCCGCAACATACTGAATATCCATGTTAGCATTTCACATGGATAATATAACTGGATTGTAGTCATTTATGTATTTTGATTCTTCGCTTCTTTTTAAGTTGTAGGTGTTTTTCGGAGAATTTCTTGTGATGGTATGTCGTACAGCTGACATAAAACTGTTCACTCTTCCTTTGGATAATACAGGACGTGGATATCCAAAACGATATTTGGTATAGAACTTATCCTTTGACTTGTACTTTCGTCGACAGTATTTTCCACACCTGTGGCTTTAAAATCGTAAGACTTGTTGTTTTAAGTTTCTGTCTTGCTATTGGGAAGAGCACATGTAGCATAATCTTCAATGAAGGACAAAACAGTTTCATCTGAATCTGTTCCAAATTTGGAGGCGTCCTTGACCCATAACAACATATGTGTGTGAGGAGCACCTCTTGCTTGATACTCCTTTCTCCAAAAGAAATTCACAACTTCTCCAAGAGGAGGATTCTTTTTATTGCAGATGAAAGACATCATAGCTTCAAATCTATGATTGAAATATCTGCATACATTGACAGGATCCAAAGAGCACAATTCTCCAGGTGTCTTGTATTCAATATTTTTTATATTGGAATTTGCCTCTCGAAGAAATTCAAGTAAATCATCCCAAGCATACTCAGCACAGCTTAGTGTAACGAACCATGTAGGAGTTCCCAAGTTCCGTAGCATACATTTCAGTTCTCCATGTCGACGGTACCAATATTCATTAGTCCCACGCTGACATGCCATCAGATTAATCAACTGAGATTCGAAATGATAATCTCTCTGATGCACTTTATCCATAAAATCCTTTGCAGTTACATTTTGAAGATGCATTCCAGTTTTTAAAATGTGATTTACTGCATATGAAAGTCCAGACAAGTCACTTTCAAACAAAAGATGAAACATATAAGGGATACATTGACGAAATCTTGGATCTTCTGCATATAATCTTGTTGTCCGATATTCAAATGCAGGAATCTGCACAGGACGTTCATCATATCGTCCACCTTTTCCTGTTGGAAACAACTGCGGGAAACAACGAGCTTCCAAGCTCTCTTCCCATACACTCATGGGACTTCCTGTTGCTATTTTCATTTGAAACAACTCAATCGTATTCCCCATCACCTCTTTGGAATGAAGTGGATGTACACTGTAATGTTCATAGATCTCTTCACATCTGGACATGTCCACTTTTTCAATTTGTCCACTTAATGTTTCAGTATCTTCTGCTAAATCTATTTCTTCTTCTCCAACAAGCACATTTCTATAGTACTCATTATTTTTTAACAGATACAATGATGCCTTTTGCACTTTTCTAACATCCACTAACTCTTGCCAGATTTTCTTATTCTTAGTAGGAACACCATTAACTAGAATGACTAGTGGCTCATTTTCTGCATGATCTACACCAATAGTTTCAATATTTTTCCTTAAATCTAATGGTAAATACACAACTCTTCCTTTCAATCCTCTTTGCAACTCTGATGGATGTAATTTACTTGTTTTGGGCTCCATACGAACAACAGCCTGAAACGGGTGAACACATTGCATGAGAATAGACTCATACGTATTTAAATCTATCAGCTCTGGAGGAATAGCAACCAACTCTAGATTATTATGAACAGCTCTAGCAGGCATTTTATTCTCATCTAATTTGTTATAACAATATTTGCAAATACGCTGCTCACATCCCAAATCAAAACAATCCTCTACCAACAAATAAGTTGCAAATTCCATCCACTTATCATTATCTTCTATTTCACTTTTAAAATGCAGATTGACACCCCTAGTCTGATTTTTATAGTGACTTCGCCGACAACAAATACAAGAAACATTTGGTGTTTCACCTGAAATTACCTTAAACTTTGTGATTTCATCATCACATTTTTCTGTAATTACGGGTTCTACATTGTCTTCAACATTTTATTCTACTAATGTGTCAGTTTCTTCACTCTCTTGCTGACGCCCAAAGTAACAAAACTCAATATCCAAACAGACCTGCTTCGCATCTGATACTGACCCACGCAAAAGAGCACTGTTCAACTCACTTAACTTTAGTGCTGGACTTTTTGCATAATACAACCTTCTCACTAACTTCCGCATTTGAGTATGATGTACTGCCAGCATTCTGAAATGGTGAAAAACACTTTGACAAACTTTCCTAGAAAGACAAGCCAGAGAATGACCTTGCAAACCACTATGTTTTCTCACTCTGCAAGGGTCTAGTCCTTGCAACAGCTTAATCTTTTGTTTTACACTTTTTTTAGTATAGGCTCGTAAAAAACGACATAATTTTTCAATAGATTCCTGTCGTACACTGCAAACACTACTGCAATCCCAAGTGTACACAGGGTTTTTAGCATGTCTCCCTAAAACTTCATCAGCTATCACTTCTTCTGCATTTCTTTCAACCATTTTCTCTTTCTCCATTGGACAACCGTCACTAACCTCATAACCTCTACCACTGGTGTCAATTGCATACAATAATTTTTCGCTCAGTGAATAACTCTCTTCATTAAAAAAAGGCTCTGAACTAGAACTGTGTTTCCATTCTCCCAAAAAAAATCACATTTTTTTTTTTTATTAATAACTGTTTTCCTCCTACTTTTGGCCTTCATTACATATATTGGTTTATCTAGTGATCGAATTCTGTTTAACACTAAAATAAACAGTTTCCTTTTTACTTCCAAAGCCTTTTCCACAATGCTTTCAATATGCTTCTTCTTTTTATAAAATAAAGCTCTCTTTTTATATTCCTTCACATCTTTCAGCAAATTATGCACTACTCTCTTGTAAAATATTTTTTTGCGTAATTCCTTATACTGATTTTGTCTTCTTTTACCATACGTTATCTCCTTTGACTGAACATTTGCTTTTTTACTTTTCCTCTTATTTTTAATTTTTTTCTTACTTGAAAAATTCTCAGAAGTTCCAGTATTATCTACATTCTGTTTGCTCCTGCAAACCTTTTTAAATAAATTGCTTTGTGATCTTACCAGAAGATTTTTTCCTTTTAGCCACATTATCTTGTTCATTCAATACTTGTGGTTGATGTTTCTTCAAATATTCCTCCTGTCTCTGTTCTTTTCTTTTTCTGGCATAATTTCTCTATTTTAACGTTGAAAAACAGTATCTGTAAAAAAAGAATCACAAATAAATGTATATTAATAACTTTCAAATTTACACTATTCCATTACTGTACAAACACATTTTATATAAAAACTGACTACGAAACTATAGCCCTGAACCACAAGTGTGACAATGGTTAAAACACTACATGCATAGTGCATACTACTTTGAAGCAGTTCATGCCCTAAAGCCTACCTCACTAAAAGACTACATGCTAACTGACTGAATGATTACAGTACTATAAGGAGACACACTGGGTGAGTAACAGGGTGTTTGCTAGAAGTGTATGAATACTAACTGGGGAATTGAAGGTGTGAAAGACAACTGTGTAGCTGATTAGAGGACTGAATGCATACTGGATAGGCATTTAAAGCAGTCCATGTGCTAAGGCCTGGCTCACTGCATGAGTACTTGCGTACTGACTGAATGATTAGACTACAGCAAGGAGAGTGCCTGGGTGAATTTATAAGTGGTAGGCTTTTGGCCCAGGGAATGGATTAGTACTTGGTACTGAATGGGTCACTAGAGGAGTGCAAAGGGAGTCACAGGATGTTTGCTGGACGGTATGGATACTGACTAGGGAGTTGAACGTCTGAAAGACAAGTGTCTAGGTGGTTAGAAGAGTGCATGCATAGTGGATAGGGGTTTGAAACAGTCCATGTGCTAAGGCCTGGCTCAATGCATGAATACTTAGGCACTGACTGAATGATTAGAGTACTGCAAATAGAGTGTCTTGGTGAATTTATAAGTGTTTGGGTTTTGGCACAGTGAATGGATTACTACATGGTGCTGAATGGGCCACTAGAGGACTGCAAAGGGAGTGACAGGGTGTTTCCTGGAAGTGTGTGGATACTGACTAGGGAATTGAAGGTGTAAAAGACAAGTGTATAGTATGTTAGAACACTACATGCATACTGCATAGACATTTGAAGCAGTCTATTTGGTAATGAATGGTTCACAACATAAGTACTTAGAAACTGACTAAATCATCAGACTACTTCTAGGACAGTGCCTGGGTAAAACTTTTATATTTTTACTTCTGCCACAGTGAAGAGAATAGTACATGGTACTGCACCGTAGTGTCAAAGCTTGACTCATTTTATCAATGCATAAGCAAAGGCTAGCTTCTAATGCTACTAAAACTTGACAACATGACCGGTTTTAAAAGAGTTATCTGTCAGAAAATACACTATGTTACCCAATCCTTCTCTCACAGTGGTTCCCAAATGCACACAGAGTCACTGTGTGATTCTAGACAACAACCACTATCCCTAGAAGTTTACCAAAACTCATTCACTACTGTGGAAGTGGTAAGGGAACTGCACACAATGTACATATTTCAAGACTGCACTTTTGTGTCAAAGCCTGACTCATTTAATCAACGCATAAGCAAAGACTGTCTTCTAATGCTACTTAAACTTGACCACATGACCGGTTTTAAAAGACTTATCTGTCAGAAAATACATGATGTTACCCAATCCTTCTCTCACAGTGATTCCCAAATGCACACACACTCACAGTGTGATTCTAGACAAGCACCACTATCCCTAGGAGTTTACCAAAACTCATTCACTACAGTGGAAGTGGTAAGGGAACTGCACACAATCTACATATTTCACTACTACACTTTAGTGTCAATGCCTGACTCATTTAATCAAAGCATAAGCCATAACTGTCTTCTAATGCCACTAAAACTTGACAACATGACATGTTTTAAAACAGTTATCTGTCAGCAAATACACAATGTTACCAAACACTTCTCTCACAGTGGTTCCCAAATGCACACAGACTCATAGTGTGATTCTAGACAAGCACCACTATCCCTAGGAGTTTACCAAAACTCATTCACTACAGTGGAAGTGGTAAGGGAACTGCACACAATCTACATATTTCACGACTACACTTTAATATCAATGCCTGACTCATTTAATCAATGCATAAGCAAAGACTGGCTTCTAATGCTACTAAAACTTGACAACATGACAGGTTTTAAAATAGTTATCTGTCAGCAAATACACAATGTTACCAAACACTTCTCTCACAGTGGTTCCCAAATGCACACAGACTCACAGTGTGATTCTAGACAAACAACACTATCCCTAGGAGTTTACCAAAACTCATTCACTACTATGGAAGTGGTAAGGGAACTGCACACAATGTACATATTTCAAGACTGCACTTTTGTGTCAAAGCCTGACTCATCTAATCAACGCATAAGCAAAGACTGGATTCTAATACTACTAAAACTTGACAACATGACACGTTTTAAAAGAGTTATCAGTCAGAAAATACACAATGTTACCAAATGCTTCTCTCACAGTGGTTTCAAAATGCACACAGACTCACAGTGTGATTCTAGACAAGCACCACTATCCCTAGGAGTTTACCAAAACTCATTCACTACAGTAGAAGTGGTAAGGGAACTGCACACAATCTTCATATTTCAGGACTGCACTTTTGTGTCAAAGCCACACTCATTTAATCAACGCATAAGTAAAGACTGGATTCTAATGCTACTAAAACTTCACAACATGACAGGTTTTAAAACAGTTATCTGTCAGCAAATACACAATGTTACCAAATGCTTCTTTCACAGTGGTTCCCAAATGCATACAGACTCACAGTGTGATTCTAGACAACAACCAGTAACCCTAGGAGTTTACCAAAACTTATTTACTACTATGGAAATGGTAAGGGAACTGCACACAATGTTCATATTTCAAGAGTGCACTTTTGTGTCAAAGCCTGACTCATTTAATCAACGCATAAGCAAAGACTGGCTTCTAATGCTACTAAAACTTGACAACATGACTGGTTTTAAAAGAGTTATCTGTCAGCAAATACACGATGTTACCAAAGGCTTCTCTCACAGTGGTTCCCAAATACACACAGACTCACTGTGTGATTCTAGACAAACAACACTATCCCTTGCACTATACCAAAACACATTTCTTCATCTACAAGGAGTACTACATTTTAGTGCAGAAACATAACTCATTTCACAAATTCATAAACAATGACTGGTTTCTAATTCTACCAAAATATAAAAACTGCATAGTTATCCGTCTACAAACACATGAAAAAAACAAATGCTTATCACAGAATGGTTTCTACATGCACACACACTGTCAATAAGGTTGTAGAGAAAAAAAAGTACTCCCTACACTTTAGCAGAAGAAATACATTAGTCTGATTAAAATAAAAATAGTCTACATACATCCCCTCACAATTAAATAACTCACCTTTCAAGATGTTTTGTAGATTAAGAAGTTTATCAGTCACACACCAGATATCAGTCACACACCAGATTTTCTTATACAGAATCTCTGCACTGTGCACCTGTCAGCAGAACCAAAGAATGGCAAACTTTCCCTCTCATTTTCCACACATATACATGTAAACATCAAATCACATTCCTTCCCACATAAATTCAAAAGCAAACACACATTTCTATTGGTTAAACATTTCAACCCTTTCCAAATGACATAAACTTCAACCCTTCCCCCAATCTGCCTTCTGCCCGTTACCATAGAAACAGGTCATGGAACACTGTACTGAGCACACAGGTCACAAGTTCAGCACACACAATGTTGCTAATCAAGACAGCAAGTGTGCTTGACTTCTCAACATATCAGCTTATCATATATAATGTTCCTTACAATCAGTTTTTGTTAACCAATAAGAATCATGCGTTTAAAAAACAGAAATATACACCCTACCTTTCAGTGTAGAAGGTTGTCAAACAACCAATCATTTCTTTTCTTTTTTCAAAACTGCATCTTAGCCACCATTTTAGAAACATCTGACTTTCCAAACTGCCATTTCATTTACAGAGACCATCTGAGTTATGTTATCTTATGTTAAAGAGATTTGTAAGAGCGCGCAAATACCCGAAGGTGTCTTGGCGCTAGGGAGTGCCAGCCGCAAACTCACCCCTAGTACTGAAAGAGCCAGGTTTTTAATTGCTTTCTAAAAACCATCAAGGAACTAACATTCCTAAGTTGAAAGGGAAGGGAATTCCACAATTTCGATGCACCATAGTAAAAACTACGACCTCCCCAGTGCGCCGTATGAATTCTTGGTACCGACAGTAATCGTGCCCCCATAGACCGTAGATGTCTGGTCGGTTGGTACCACGTGAAAAGATCCTACAGAAAAGATGGACCTAGGTGATGCAGAGCTTTAAAAACAATACATAATGTCTTGAATTCAATGCGCCGAGATACTGGAAGCCAATGGAGATTGCGAATTTCATTAGAAACTGAGCTATGTCTGGGGATGTCAGACAAAAGGCGAGCTGCCGAATTCTGAATCATCTGAAGTTTCCTCAGACACTGCTTCTGGGCGTTAAGGTAAAAGCCGTTGCAGTAGTCTAACTTGGATTGAATAAGGGAAGAAACTACTGTTTTCCTGGTGTTGTCGTGGATGTACGGAAATATTTTCCTTATTTTCTTTATGAGAAAATGTGAGGCAGACACCACGGAATTTGTTTGATGGCAAAATGTCAGTCTATTGTCCATTAGCACACCCAAATTCTTTACTTTAACCACTGGCTTTGGTGGTAGGCCCAACTCCGCTGGCCACCACAAATTATTCCAGGGGGGGGCTGTATACTGCCAAAAATCAAAACTTCAGTTTTATTGGAATTGAGTTTAAGGCAGTGTGCCGTCATCCATCTATTGATGGCACTCATGCAGCATCTAAACTGCGAGGCCGGGGAATGTTGAAGTTTATGTGCCGTTATCACAATCTGGGTATCGTCGGCATACGTGGTCAGGTTGAAGCCAAATTCCCGGATGAGAGGGGCCAGTTCAGAGAAGTAGATATTGAACAATGAAGGGCTTAGCGGACTGCCCTGAGGGACACCACAAGGTAGAATGTAGGGATCTGAATTAAAACCGTCGATAGATACGGTGGATTTTCGATCAGTGAGAAAGGAGGCCAGAAGTGCCCGCGCCACCTCTCCCACTCCCAACTTCTCCAAACAACTTTGCAAGAGGGAGTGATCCACCGTATCGAAAGCAGCGGATAGATCAAGAAGCACGAGGGCCGCCGCGCGTCCTCCATCCATTACTGCTCTGATCTCCTCTGAAGCTTTGATCAGTGCGGTCTCCGTACTATAATCTTTGTGGAAGCCGAACTGGGAATGATCCAACAAACTGTTCGCGTTAATAAATTGCGACAGTTGATTGTTCATAATTTTGTCCACTATTTTCGTAGGCTAAGGCAGCCTAGCGATAGGTCGATAGTTGATGGGATTGGTGGCGTCTAAGGTAGATTTTTTTAATAAAGGCAAAATAGATGTCTCCTTCCAATTGATCGGGAAAAATCCAGAGGAAAACATCAGATTGAAAATATCTGTAAGACCTGGACTCACCAATTCTGCCAGTTCTTTGAGGAAGGTCAGTGGACATGGATCCAATGGTGAACCTGACTTAGATTGATGAACATATTTTCTTACTTCATCTAAGGAGACCGGGGAGAACGCAAATAACGTGTGATTAGTAGTGTCTGAGCCGCATGAGTGTGGTAAAGGGCAGGAATCAGGAGCCTCCTTGAATGCTTGAAAGATTTCTAAGACCTTAGATTTAAAAGTATCTGCGATGTCATTGCAGAATTTCTGATTGACCTTCCTGCCTGAATTATTGGGTGTAGCCAGTTTGTTAATCACCGCAAACAATTGGGTGAATTAGCAGCCAAATCAATCTGTTGTGTAAAATATTTTTTCTTTTCTGAGATAAGAAGTTTATTATAGTTTGATAACGCTATTTTGTAAGCTAATTTACCCGGCTCATCCTAATTTAAACGCCAACGCCGTTCTAGACGTCGGCACATCTGTTTTTCTTTCTGAAGACGTTCAGAAAACCAGGGGGCAGAAGGCGTAGTCCTATTGCCTGAGAATGTTTTTAAAGGAACCGAGGCGCTAACTGCGCCCAAAATCCAATTAGTGTAGTTGGTGACGGCTAAGTCCACCTGGTCCTGAGGGGGAGGGCGAGAGGTTTCCAGGTAGGTATAAAGGGATGACTTATCCACTTTGTTCCAAGCTTTACAGGTGGAAGCTGGCCGTTTGGTGGTGCCACCCTCTCCCACCCTGAAAAAAGGAAGGTTGAACTTGATTAGTGAGTGATCTGACCATGTTAGCGGAAGAGTTTTTTTAACGATGAGGCCATAGGCTGAAGAGAAAACCCCATCCAGCGTGTGTCCAGCTATATGTGTCGGTGATTGCACCAATTGAGTGAGTCCAAGTGATCTTAAGGTATCTAATAACCCCAAAGTGTCTTTATTTTCTAACTCTTCCAGATGGAAGTTGAAGTCTCCAAGAATAGTAAAATCTGAATTTAAAATATCTGGCTCAAGCAGAGTCTCCAGATTGGTTAAAAAAGTGTTGCTGGTGCATGGAGGACGATAGAGAAGAATCCCCTTAAAGGTCACTTTAAGTGCATCCAGACCTCCTTACAAGATGCTTAGAGTGTGGATTGTGGGACACAGCTACATTTTCTGGAGCCAAAGGTATGCAGAAAACAAAGGCATTCACAAAGACCTAGGTTTGCCAAATGTAGACATTAAATGGATTGGTCAGAGAGGGTTAAAGTGGCACCAATTGAGGCCATTGGTAAAATCCTTCATGCAAATCCAACACCCTGACCTCATAATAGTGCACTGTGGTGGCAATGACCTCGGCACTTTGACTGAGGTAGGTCTGGAAATGCTTATGAAGGACACCTTTGCAGAACTGATTTCACTTTTCCCTAAAACTGCCTTTGTGCATTCTAACATATGCCAAAGGCAGAAATGGAACTGGTCCGATCATTTTTGTCAACAGATTGAGAAAGCTAGGAAACATGTGAATAAATCTGTTTCTGCTTTTCTCCGAGACTACAGAATAGGGTCCATTTACAATAACAATCTGCGCTTTCATATGCAAGAGATGTATGGGAGAGATGGAGTACACTTTACTGATGAAGGAAACAGAGTCTTCCTCAACAACTTTAGACTCTGTATAGGTACTTACTTATAAGTACCAAAAACTCTGAATGAACACAACGGCTCTTTTTAGAGCCACTCAAGAACAAAACACTTAACCTTAATCTTTATCTCCCACCAATTTCATTTTTTTTTTCCTTGGATCCGCGAACCCACCGTGAGAGAATCTGTGCATCCAACACGATAGGATGCACGCACCGTGCGCGCATTTCGCCGTTTAAAAAAAAAAACAAAAAGGGGGGCCCAGGGGGTCCTTCTGGGACCCCCTAAGCACCTCTAGAGGGTCAGAGTATTTCCACTCTGCCCCCTTCATATGTTTTACACACTTATTCCCCTTGCTTCTTCAGCCTCGCTTCTACCGAGGCAGAAAATGTCTGCCAACAGTTCCTGGTTTCGAATGTAGACAGACACTCGACAGCCAATTAGCATTCAGCGCGCGATCGGGAGGGTGCGCGCTCGGATCGGGGAGGGTGCGCTTACGGTGCGGGTAGGGTCCGCGGATCCTCCCCGGCCATAGATATTTATGTACTTTTAACTCTAATTTTCTCAGGAACTACTCAACGGATTCACACCATTTATGCAAAAGGCACGAGTCTGAACTGAGGACTACCTCTTTGCCAAATTTGGTGTCATTCCGTTCGGCGGTTCGGGCTGTAGCTGCGACAACAGATCCTATGGGAAATTGCATGGGGAAAACGCGTTTTGGGACCCCCCGTTTTTCTCGGCCCCCGCTTGACGAATCACCAAGAAACTTTCAGGGTAGGAGCGGAGCGGAGCTGGCCAAAAGTTTGGACAATTTCGCGAGGATTCGTCAACCGGCGCCACACTTATTGGGAATAGAATGTTGCGGATTTCCTATGGAAAATAGGTCCTAACTATAACTACCTACTGGCGACCGCCAGCAGGTAATATATATATATATATATATATATTCACTGAAAAAACCATGGGTTTCACACACGTTATAGTTAGGACTTAGCATTTAAAAAACCTTAGAAATTCAGTGAAAAAACCATAGGTTTCACACACGTTATAGTTAGGAATTAGCATTTAAAAAACCTTAGAAATTCAGTGAAAAAAACCATAGGTTTCACACATGTTATAGTTAACTGGACATTTTACTCGTAAAAAACCATTGAAATTGCCCCGTTATAGTTAGTTCAGCTAACTATAACTCGCGCGCCCGCAATGCACTGCTGATGATGTCACATATTACATCACTCATGACATGGTCAGTGACATCACTCATGACATCACTGATGACATCTCAAATGACATCACTGTTGACATCACTGATGACATCATCCAGTGAATGTGTGTTTTTCTGAAAATTAAATATGTTTTATATATGTATATCTCAAGGTCGATGGAAGAATAAATGGGTATATAAGTGTCTAAATGGATGAATTGTTTTTGAAAAATTGATTGTATTACTGACTGATTAAGTGTATCTTAGTGAATACATGGCTTAGTGAGTAATGTTTAAATATGTAAATATCTGTATCAGTCTCTCACTTTGTGTATAAGTGGCTGCATGGGTTGGTGTGTAGCTACATGAGTGTCTAAATAGGTTATTAGTTGGTTTTTTGAGTATCAGTATGAGTGTGAGTGTCTGGTTCGGTGAGGGGTATTACGTAGTGCATGGGTGCATGAATGAGTGACTCATTGTTTGTATGTGTTGAAGACCGCATGTGTGCAGGACTGTATGGGTGGATGAGTGTATGTATGGGTGTGTTAGTGAGTGAATGACTGTCTCAATAGTGTCTTTATGTGTAACTACATATGTTTTAAACTAGTATATGTGACTATTGGTGTATATATGTGAGTATATGTGAGAGTGAGAGATTGAAAGAGTTCCTGTATGAATAAGTATGTGTTTCTATAAGTGATTGTTTAAAAGACTAAGTATATGTAAGTTTCCGTAGAAGTAAGTGTGGTGGTGTGTGTATAACTGTATATGCAAGTAAATGTATGTTTGATTCTTTATTAGCATGACTAACTATGTGTGTGAGTACCTCTATGGATGAGTGGCATTGTGTAACAGGATGTATACGTGTATGAGTACATATGATGAGTGAGTACATGTATGAGTGACTGTATAGGACTGTTGGTGAATGAGTGGATGTGTATTTGGATCTTAGAATTACTGTATAGGTTGTTGTAACTGGTATTGGTATGTCCATTGTTTTTAAAATTTTAATTTCTATTTTTGATTGTGTGTATCAAAGGTTATATTAGGGGAAGAGGAGGTCTGCCACTCTATCACAAGGATGATGTCATCAGTGATGTCATCAGTGATGTCATTTGAGATGTCATCAGTGATGTCATGAGTGATGTCACTGACCATGTCATGAGTGATGTAATATGTGACGTCATCAGCAGTGCATTGCGGGCGCGCGAGTTATAGTTAGCTGAACTAACTATAACGGGGCAATTTCAATGGTTTTTTACGAGTAAAATGTCCAGTTAACTATAACATGTGTGAAACCTATGGTTTTTTTCACTGAATTTCTAAGGTTTTTTAAATGCTAATTCCTAACTATAACGTGTGTGAAACCTATGGTTTTTTCACTGAATTTCTAAGGTTTTTTAAATGCTAAGTCCTAACTATAACGTGTGTGAAACCCATGGTTTTTTCAGTGAATTTGCAAGGTTTTTTAAATGCTAATTTTGTTTTTTTTCTTCTATTTTTTTAAACATATTTTTATTTTAATTTTCTATCCTTTTTTAAAGACTATGGTTAAATTTTTAAAATTCTATAATATGTTTTTTTAATATATTTTATAAAATAAACATGTAAAATTTATTAGCAATACATTTTTTCCTTTTTTTAAAATTTTTTTTTAGTACGCGTACCGTAAGCTTACGGTAAGCGTACGGTTTACGCAACGTCCGTAATTTATCTACGCTGTTTGCGTATAGTTACGCAATTTGCGTAGCCGCGCGTCCTCCGCGTGGGACGCGTACGCGTGTACGCTACACGCGCACGTTACGCGGAAGTGTCGGGTAGTGACTGTTATGCGCATGCGCGCAAGCACGTGTCTTTTTTACGCGCATGCGCACTTTTGCCGTAAGCGTACCGTAAGCGTACCGTAAGCGTACGGTAGGTCATGTGATCATGAAACACAACTTTTGATTGGTTGAAACTACTTTCAGTTCTAGAACTCTCCTACACCACACCCATTCCCCTCATTTCTGCTTGTGATCCCTTGGGAGAAGGAGCTGGTTTGTCTTTGGGATACGATGGCAGAACAGCAGAGCTCTTCTGAGAGTGAGGCTAGCACTAGCAGCACTGTCTTGAGGCAGAGATCGAGGAAACAAAAGCCCTCTTATGTATGGGATTATTTTACTTTTCCTGAAGGCCAGCAAAAGGTGAATGCACCCTTAGTAACTTGCAGGCTGTGTCAGCGTGTATTTTCTAGAGGTAATCCTGACAGGAAGTATTCCTTTGGGAATCACACCATGAAGAGACACCTCCAGGATGTACACAGAAGGACACATGGTCATCTTTTTGGAGGTAACTCTTCAGAAAGACAAGCAAGTACATCCACAGCAGCTCAGCCTGGACCATCATCTGCAGGGCTGACTCCTTCTTCTGCAGGTCAGGTGAGCCCTTCATCTGTGGGGGGAGCATCTCCTTCTGCTGGCCCTCTGGAAATTAACCCTCGTTTTCTGAGGGTTGATATTCGATGTGCCTCTTGTCATGATCTAATTTGTCATAGGGAGACCAGTGTTTCCCTAGTGAACAACAAAATAGATCAGCACACTTGTCACAGAGACTAATTTTTCCATGCTTTCTTTCCTCTGTCCCTGCATGAACACAACGGTTCTTTTAAGAGCCAACCTTATCTTTCATCTTTTTTTTACATATGTTTTTAAAAACTTTTTTTTTTTTTTTACCGTACGCGTACGGTGCGCGTACCTTTTTTTTATTTTTAAAAAAAAACACTAAAAATCAATTATCACATTACAAGGTCCTTGAGAGACTACAATTATTATTATTGACTTACCACACTCACTCAAAAAAATATTTATTCATTTGTTTTTTTTAAAAATAGTTTTAAAAATGGTTCTAGTTTTCGAAAATTTTCTATATCAATCTGAAAAGTATGAGTGTGAGTGTCTGGTTCGGTGAGGGGTATTACGTAGTGCATGGGTGCATGAATGAGTGACTCATTGTTTGTATGTGTTGAAGACAGCATGTGTGCAGGACTGTATGGGTGGATGAGTGTATGTATGGGTGTGTTAGTGAGTGAATGACTGTCTCAATAGTGTCTTTATGTGTAACTACATATGTTTTAAACTAGTATATGTGACTATTGGTGTATATATGTGAGTATATGTGAGAGTGAGAGATTGAAAGAGTTCCTGTATGAATAAGTATGTGTTTCTATAAGTGATTGTTTAAAAGACTAAGTATATGTAAGTTTCCGTAGAAGTAAGTGTGGTGGTGTGTGTATAACTGTATATGCAAGTAAATGTATGTTTGATTCTTTATTAGCATGACTAACTATGTGTGTGAGTACCTCTATGGATGAGTGGCATTGTGTAACAGGATGTATACGTGTATGAGTACATATGATGAGTGAGTACATGTATGAGTGACTGTATAGGACTGTTGGTGAATGAGTGGATGTGTATTTGGATCTTAGAATTACTGTATAGGTTGTTGTAACTGGTATTGGTATGTCCATTGTTTTTAAAATTTTAATTTCTATTTTTGATTGTGTGTATCAAAGGTTATATTAGGGGAAGAGGAGGTCTGCCACTCTATCACAAGGATGATGTCATCAGTGATGTCATCAGTGATGTCATTTGAGATGTCATCAGTGATGTCATGAGTGATGTCACTGACCATGTCATGAGTGATGTAATATGTGACGTCATCAGCAGTGCATTGCGGGCGCGCGAGTTATAGTTAGCTGAACTAACTATAATGGGGCAATTTCAATGGTTTTTTACGAGTAAAATGTCCAGTTAACTATAACATGTGTGAAACCTATGGTTTTTTTCACTGTACACAGAAGGACACATGGTCATCTTTTTGGAGGTAACTCTTCAGAAAGACAAGCAAGTACATCCAATGCAGCTCAGCCTGGACCATCATCTGCAGGGCTGACTCCTTCTTCTGCAGGTCAGGTGAGCCCTTCATCTGTGGGGGGAGCATCTCCTTCTGCTGGCCCTCTGGAAATTAACCCTCGTTTTCTGAGGGTTGATATTCGATGTGCCTCTTGTCATGATCTAATTTGTCATAGGGAGACCAGTGTTTCCCTAGTGAACAACAAAATAGATCAGCACACTTGTCACAGAGACTAATTTTTCCATGCTTTCTTTCCTCTGTCCCTGCATGAACACAACGGTTCTTTTAAGAGCCAACCTTATCTTTCATCTTTTTTTTACATATGTTTTTAAAAACTTTTTTTTTTTTTTTTTACCGTACGCGTACCTTTTTTTTATTTTTTATAAAAAACACTAAAAATCAATTATCACATTACAAGGTCCTTGAGAGACTACAATTATTATTATTGACTTACCATACTCACTCAAAAAAATATTTATTCATTTGTTTTTTTAAAAAATAGTTTTAAAAATGGTTCTAGTTTTCGAAAATTTTCTATATCAATCTGAAAAAAAAGAAAAAAGTATTAATATTTTTAAAACAATTTATAATACAGTACACATATTTACATTTTTTTCCCAAAAATATTTTTGCCTTATTTTTGCTGTTTTCAGAATATATTGCATTTCACTATAAATTGTGAAAGCAATTGCATTCATCATTTTACAGCGGGCAAAAAAAAATAACAATCACAAAGATTGTAATAAAAAAGCCCAGAATCTCTTTTTACTTAAACTTAACATTATAGAAATGCATAATATTCTAAAAAAATATCATCTAATACCAATAGTTATTTCTTTAAAATACCGTCTGATATGTTTGTTTCAGAAGTATAATCACAATATTATATCTCAAATAACTCCAAAATACATCTGATTCCATTTCCTTTAGGCAAAATAGTAATTTAAATTTTTTTTTGGGAATAAATTTCAAACGGTAATCCAATAAAATTCTAAAGTTTAATTTGTCCAGATCTCACCGATTCTCTGTAACATTTTGGTTCACGAAAATTTTTTGAATAATTTATTAAGTCCACAATAGAATTGGTTACTTTTCCGCATGGCCAAATAGTAATTTTTAAAATCTTTTTTGAAAAAATTTCCAATGGCAGTCCAATAACATTCCAAAATTTAAATTGTGCAGATGTTACCGATTATCTCTAAATTATTGGTTTTTCAAAGTTTCATTTAAAATTTAAAAAGTCCACATTACAATTGGTTATCTTTCCATTAGGCCAAATGATAATTTAAAAAATCTTTTTTCTATAAAATTGCAATGGTAATCCAGTAAAATGGTAAAATTATTTTGTCGAGATCTTGCCAAATCTGTCTAAAATTTAGGTTTCAGGAAGATTAGATAGGAATTTGCTAAATCAAAAGGCAAACGTTGCTTGAAAATCAATTGGGAATCATTACACAGTGTCCAGCCTTTTTCACATTTAAGATAAACTGTGTAATGTCCAGAAGTAACAGTAGGTCCATCATGGAAAATTATTGCAACAGTTACAAAAGTTTTTCCTGAAATTGATAATTGCTGTCCTGTAAACTTCTTTATTAAAGTATCCAATTTTGAACCATCAGCTCTACATCGTTGCATCATTAAAATTACATACTGTCCGTATTCCTTTAAAATTAATGTTGAAAACATGTCAGATTTACACTCACCACATTTCATGCTATGATTAGCATCTTTAACTAATTTTGCAAAAGTAACTGTTTTACTCTCTGGCAATGTCAAATAAATAAACCTTTCATTATCAACATTAGAGCCACATATATTATAACAATTTTCACAACTATGTTCCCATTTATAAGAGAGACCAAAAAAAATTTCAATGGGAACTTCTTCTTCTTCCACTACCTGAAGAAAATACAACAAGAATTCCTGTGCGTCTTGCTGTACATTTTGAGAAAACTGTGTTCGTCCTGAACATACATCTAAAAGTTTTCTAATTTCAGTAGCACTTTCTATTTGAGTTTTATCTTTACTTAGCTTTTGAAAAAGGAGAGTCAGCTCTGAACAGAATCTTTTTCCCTGATTTACTATTATCTGCTCTTGCAAACTTTCCAGATAAAATGCAACATTCAGCACTACATTTGCGTAGCAGTTGACACCAGAGCTATTTTCAAAATGACATCCTACAACCTGTTCTTCATTTTCCTTTTTCTTTTTGCTTACAATTACATCACTCCTCTTTTTTTTCCTCTTCTCTACATCTTCATTACAGATATTCTCATTTTTTCTTTTACGAGAAACTACACGTTTCTCTAACACAGGATACTGACCTAAATGAGGAGCATAGCTTCTTCTTAATCTATTATACTCCTTTACACAGTTTGTATCAGCACTAACTTTTGAGTCATCAAAGTCTATCATGAATAAACCTGATAATGTTTTCACTCGTGACAAAGCAACATATGCCATACCCTCTTTGAACACAGTTGAACCAATGTTCACAAATGCACAATCTACAGTCAATCCTTGAGACTTGTGAATAGTTACAGCATATGCTAGAGAAAACGGAAACTGCTTCCTACGTACATATAAGTCTTTCACAAGCATGAAACGAACTGTACAACGACAAATATCTTTAACTTCTTCTAACTGATCAAATTTTATTTTTAAACATTCAACTCCTTCTTTTTTCTGATAATTAATAAAACCCACAACTCTTCCCATCGCTCCATTAACTAAACCTTTTTCAACATCCAAATTTCTTCTTAAAAATACTCTACAGTTCATGCAAACATATAGATTTTTTTCTAATCCAGCAGTTTTGGAGATGTTCTTCTCTAGTGAGTCCAATTTATTTTTCATTTTGCCTGTTACTGTGACAGTAATTCTTCCATCCTCAATTTTGTCCACTGCTTCCAATTTCCTGATCTCTTCCTTTTCCAATTTCAAAAGCTCCTCATTGAATATTGAGCATTCACGTAGAGTTGGCATTAAGCAGATGACACTTTTGTTTTCTGC
Source organism: Triturus cristatus (assembly GCF_964204655.1). Taxonomy (NCBI): domain Eukaryota; kingdom Metazoa; phylum Chordata; class Amphibia; order Caudata; family Salamandridae; genus Triturus; species Triturus cristatus. The sequence continues at coordinate 432,745,742 of NC_140593.1, forward strand.
AATGTTCTTGTATATCTTCTCTGCAACTATTTCTTCCTTTGGAAATAAATTATGTAGCAGCCGACTCTGTAATGCTTTTTTGCCAACTTCTGTGAGTAGTCCAATCCTGATATCTTTCAGAATACTTCCATATTCTTCATCGTTTGCTTGCCTCATATTAGTAGTAAGTTCCTTGTACTCAAAGAAGGACCAAATATTTGTATTACCGATGCTTCCCAATGACTTCTTCGTGTCTTCATGTGTGACAGTATTAAACACTGGTTGTCCTTTAACTGGAGTAAGTTGCAAAAGATCTCCAAAAACTATGACGTGTTTTCCACCAAATAACATGTCATAGTCTGTCTTCAAAATTTGCTGCATTCTTAAATGCACAAAGGCAAGCATTAAGTTTGATACCATGCTCACCTCATCAATAATGAGAACTTGCATCTTCTTCAATACTCTTGAAACTTCCAAGGATGCTTCTCCAGTTAGCTTGTTGAATTGTATTTTGTTCTCATGCTTCACTGGTAACATTAGCAAACGATGTAAAGTGATTCCTTTTATGTTATATGCTGCTAACCCAGTTGGAGCAGTAACCACACAAGACAAAGTAGAATCCGTTTTTTGCTTTAGGTAGCTTCTGATGACTTTTATTAGGAAACTTTTTCCAGTTCCAGCTTGTCCGCTTACATACATCCTGATTGGATGAAATGATGTGCATGAGCACTCTTTTTTTTCATGTAGAAATCCGTGATCAATTTTGTTTTTGATCTCTTCATAACTTTGTTGCTGCTCTTGATTCAGTTGTCTTTCCAAATTTTCTAAGTCTATAAATTCTTCTTGAGCTTGATTCATAGCCGTTTCCACTTCATTCATGGCTATTGATGCTTCATTTTCAACGATTGGTTGTCCTAGGGGATCTTGACTGAGTGTTCCTGAACTTTGGCTGTCCTGAGAACTATCTCTAGCTATTTCTGCTGCAATTGTAGTTTCCTGTTCAATTTCTTCATTTAACATTTGCAGATAAGTTGAGAATGTACTGCATTGTATGCTGTCTTTGCAAGCATTAAAAGAATCTTCATAGCTCTGGAATTCTCCCAGTAGTTCATCCTCTGTACGCCATGGTTTAAACAACTGTAAAAGAGCCAAGTAGTAAAATTCCTTCTTGTCAGTAGTGTCGCAACTCAGCTTCCGGTGATTTATCAAACTTCCTTTTGTTTGCTTCACCAAACATCCTTCTTCACCAACGACTTTATATTTTCCATTGTTGATGTCTTCTGCAGCTTTCCGTGAATAAATGTAGTTCTGCAGCACTTCATAGAGACACATGTTCTCCAGATGATGACTTCTCTTGGGATAATATGTGTCCAACATGTTTGATTTCAAAATATCTGTACTTTCTGGGTCATTCTCGGCCAAATATTCAATTTCTCCTACAGATTTCAGTACCCGATTTCTCATTGCTGCAAGGCCTAAACTTGCCCAAATTATTCTTCTTGACTTCGAGTAGAGACTTGCAGAAGATAACCTATCTGAACATTCGTAGGATCCAATTTCTCGATGCGATAACATCTTCAAACTGAAACTGTACAGCTTCTTACTGACAGTCTTCTCGTGAGAAATCTCTTCCCACATTTCCTTCAATTCTGTTTTTTCTGATTTTGTAATGTAAGACGTTACATATCGAGCAACAGCAATGGAATTGTCAGCAACATACTGTATATCCATGTTAGCGTTCCACATGGATAAAATGACTGGGTTGTAGTCATTTATATTTTTTGATTCTTCTTTTCTTTTAAGGTTGTAGGTATTCTTAGGTGATTTTCTTGTGATAGTATGTCTCACAGCTGACATAAAACTGTTTACTCTTCCATTTGAAAGAACAGGTCTAGGAAATCCAAATCGACATTTAGGGCCTCATGTAGGTAGCCAAATACCGGTCGGTAACGGCCGATTTTCGGTAATTATACCGTTACCGACCGGTATTTTGGCTATTGGTATGTAGGTGGACAATTTCTGGATTCGGAATTTACCGAATCGGTAAAAATACCGAATCGGTAAAATTACCGAATCGGTAACGTTACCGATTTGGTAATTTTACCGATTCGGTAATTTTACCGATTCGGTAAATTCCGAATCCAGAAATGATATGTAGGGGGAGTGTGTGGGTGTGTTTAGGAGTCGGTATTTACCACCAACTTATAGTTGGTGGTAAATAATTAATGGATGTGTGTATGCTTTTTTAAACGCTTAGCAGTGTGCAATGTGGCAGACATACATGCCCTTAGGGCATGTATGTGTGCCACATGTGCACACATGGCCGAATCAGGGGTGCAACAGGGTGTCAATGTGACACCCTGCCACCCTTGCATGTTCTCCACAATTACCGAATCGGTATTTACCGATTCGGTAATGAGGCATACCTTCCCCTCAATGGGAAAGTATGCCTCATTACCGAATCGGTAAATACCGATTCGGTAATTACCGAATTGTAACGAATCGGTAAAAATTACCGACTCATTACCTACATACGAGTTACCACTTCTTAAATACCGATTCGGTACGGCTCGGTATTTAAGAAGTGGTAACTGGTATGCTACCTACATGAGGCCCTTAGTGTAGTATTTTTCTTTGCTCTTGTATTTCCGTCGACAGTATTTTCCACACCGATGACTTTGGAAACGTAAAACTTGCTCCTTTAACTTGTTCTCTTCTGTGCTTTTTGGTATAGCACATGTTGCATATTCTTCAATGTAAGATAACACTGCTTCATCAGTATCTGTTCCAAACTTTGGGGCATCCTTGATCCACAACAGCATATGAATATGAGGAGCACCTCTTGCCTGGTACTCTTTTCTCCAAAAGAAATCCACTACTTCTCCAAGGGGTGGATTTTTTTTATTGCAGATGAAGGACATCATAGCCTCAAATCTATGATTGAAATATCTGCAAACATTAACCGGATCCAATGAGCACAGTTCTCCTGCTGTCTTGTATTCGATGTTTTTAATGTTTGAATTGGCCTCTCGTAGAAAATCCAGTAAATCATCCCAAGCGTACTCGGCACAGCTTAGGGTAAGGAACCATGTTGGTGTTCCTAAATTCCGTAACATGCATTTTAGTTCACCATGGCGTCGGTACCAATATTCATTTGTCCCACGCTGACAAGCCATCAGATTGATCAGTTGTGTTTCCAAATGATCATCTCGGTGCTGCACTTTCTCCATAAAATCCTTAGCAGACACATTTTGTAAATGTACTCCACTTTTTAAAATGTGATTTACTGCATAAGACAGTGCAGACAAGTCGCTTTCAAATAAAAGATGGAACAAATAAGGAATACTTTGTCAAAATCTGGGATCTTCAGCATATAGTCTTGTAGTCCGATACTCAGAAGCTGGAATCTGTTCTGGACGTTCATCGTATCGTCCTCCTTTTCCTTTAGGAAACAGCTGGGGAAAACATCGAGCTTCCAAGCTCTCCTCCCATACACTCACGGGAGTTCCTTTTGCTTTCTTCATCTGAAAGAGATCAATATTGTCTCCCATAACTTCTTTCGAATGAAGAGGATGTATGCTAAAATGTTCATAAATTTCTTCTTCCTTTGACTTGTCCACTTTTTCAATTTGTCCAGTTGGTGTTTCTGTGTCTTCTTGTAAATCTTCTTCTTCTTCTTCTTCTATATAAATTGATTCATACCATTTGTTATTCTTTTTCAAATACAAATTTGCTCTTTGTACTTTCCGCACATCTACCAGCTCCTGCCAAATCTTCTTATTCTTTGTAGGTACACCATTAACCAGAATAATTAATGGTTCAGTTTCCAAAGTATCCGCATCAATAGTTTCCATATTTTTTTTCAAATCCAAGGGCAAATACACCACTCTACCTTTTAAACCTCTCAGTAAATCTGAAGGAGGTAATTTACCAGTTTTCGGCTCCATACGTACTATGGTCTGGAACGGATGAACACATTGAATGAGTATAGACTCATATGTATTTAATTCAGAAAGTTCAGCAGGAATAGCATCCAATTCTAAATTATTATGTACAGCTCTGGTCGGCATTCTATTTTCCTCTAACTTGTTGTAACAGTATTTACAAATACGCTGATCTTCACCCAATTCAAAACAATTTTCTAGAAATATATATGTGGCAAAATCCTTCCACTTATAATTATCTTCATTTTCACTCTTTCTGTAGAGATCAACATTCCTAGTTTGTTTTCTATAATGAGTTCTGCGGCAACAAATACAAGTAAAATTTGGTCTTTCATTAGAGACTATTGCAAATTTTGTTATGTGATCATTAAATGTGTTACTTACAGAGGGTTCTACATTCTCTTCCACTTCTTCCTCATTTACTGTGTCCTTCTCTGCACTGTTTTGTTCAGGACCAAAGTAACAAAACTGAATTTCATCAACAACCTTCTCTACATCTGATACCGTTCCTCGGAACAGAGCCCTATTCAATTCATTTAACTTTATTGCTGGACTTTTGGCAAAATACAACCGTCTCACAAACTTTCTCATTTCAGTATGATGAACAGCCAGCATCCTAAAATGATGGAAAACACTATTGCACACTTTTCTAGATAGACAAGCCAGAGAATGACCCTGCAAACCAGTATTCTCTCTCACTCTGCATGGATCCAGACTTTGAAGCACCTTAATCTTCTGTTTTACACTTTTTTTACTATATTCTCTTAGAAACTCTCGAAATTTGTCAATAGATTCCTGACGCACAGTGAAAATACTACTACAATTCCAAGTGTACACTGGGGCTTTAGGACGTCTCCCCATTGCCTCATCTGCCATCACTTGTACCTCATCTCTTGGAACCATTATCTCCTTCTCCATTATGCAACCATTTTTTACTTCGTATGAACGACCTCTGGTGTCAACTGCATGCAGCAAACTATTACTTTGAAAATAGCTCTCTTCATTAAAAAAAGGTTCACTACTTGAACTATGCATCCACTTTCCTAAAAACACTTTACAAAAGTTTGTTCTGTTCACTACTCTTTTCCTTTTGCTATGTGATTTCAGTACATTAACCATTTTGTCTAATGTACGCATCCTATTCAAAATTAAAATGAATAGTTTCCTTTTTAATTCTAATGCCTTTGCTGCAATGGCTTCAATTTCTTTTTTTCTCTTAAAAAACTTAGCCTTTTGCTTATATTTCTTCACATCCTTTATCAAATTGGACATAACTCTTCTCTGAAACATTTTTCTACGTATCTCTTTAAACGCTGTTTTTCTGTTTAAGTTTAACTTTTTAGTTGCAGAAGGTATATTTGCATTAACTAAATTCTCAATTTTTTCTTGTCCTTTTTGTTTGAAATCATTCTTTCCTGTACAGACATTTTGTACATTTTTCCTTTTTTTGAATATATTCCTTAGAAAATCTTTTTTTTGCTTACCAGAAGATTTTTTCTTCCTTCCAACATCAGCATCTTCTACTAACTTTGATCCTCTAGTTGTCTTCAAATATAGGTTTTTTTTTGCGTTTTTTGAACTCTGGATTTTGTAGGCATCTTTAATTTTGTTCACTGCTCTTCAGCAATACCTGAAAAAAACTAAAAAAAAATTCCTTTATTTTATTTAAATATATTACTACATTTCTTTTCACAATAGTCACAAAACGAAATTTCTTTGCCAATTTGAATGCACACTAACTGCTCTTTTTTTTGGGCAAGTGAAAATCACTTTTACAAACTGTCACATTATGAAACCACTTTTCAGATTTTTTAAAAAGCCCATGTCCAGACTGCTACACTCCAGCAAGGGCAACCAGCCTTAGTGATGCTGAATGTATTTGCATTACAGACTGAAACCTGAAAACCCCACTCGCTTGTAAATACTGTGCATGATTATACATGGCAAGCACATGGGTGTGTGCTAAGAGTCTGCTTCTTCCCCCAAAAAATCGCTCCCCCTTTCCATCTAATGCAACTGTGAAATCACCAGAGCAATACGCAATAAATCTCTGCCTATAATTCCTCTCTGCACACAGTCATGTTTTCACATTAGTCCCAAAACGAAATTTCTTTGCCAATTTGAAAGCACACTTACTGCTCTTTTTTTTTTGGGCAAGTGAAAATCACTTTTACAGACTGACACATTATGAAACCACTTTTTTCGATTTTCTTAAATGCACATGTCCAAACTTCTTTTTCAGACCACCTCCATGTGTAACCTGGGTGGCTGCCTACACTCCAGCAAGGGCAACCAGCCTTAGTGATGCTGAATGTATTTGCATTACAGACTGAAACCTGAAAACCCCACTCGCTTGTAAATACTGTGCATGATTATACATGGCAAGCACATGGGTGTGTGCTAAGAGTCTGCTTCTTCCCCCAAAAAATCGCTCCCCCTTTCCATCTAATGCAACTGTGAAATCACCAGAGCAATACGCAATAAATCTCTGCCTATAATTCCTCTCTGCACACAGAGTCATGTTTTCACATTAGTCCCAAAACGAAATTTCTTTGCCAATTTGAAAGCACACTTACTGCTCTTTTTTTTTTGGGCAAGTGAAAATCACTTTTACAGACTGACACATTATGAAACCACTTTTTTCGATTTTCTTAAATGCACATGTCCAAACTTCTTTTTCAGACCACCTCCATGTGTAACCTGGGTGGCTGCCTACACTCCAGCAAGGGCAACCAGCCTTAGTGATGCTGAATGTATTTGCATTACAGACTGAAACCTGAAAACCCCACTCGCGTGTAAATACTGTGCATGATTATACATGGCAAGGACATGGGTGTGTGCTAAGAGTCTGCTTCTTCCCCCAAAAAATCGCTCCCCCTTTCCATCTAATGCAACTGTGAAATCACCAGAGCAAAACGCAATAAATCTCTGCCTATAATTCCTCTCTGCACACAGAGTCATGTTTTCACATTAGTCCCAAAACGAAATTTCTTTGCCAATTTGAAAGCACACTTACTGCTCTTTTTTTTTTTGGGCAAGTGAAAATCACTTTTACAGACTGACACATTATGAAACCACTTTTTTCGATTTTCTTAAATGCACATGTCCAAACTTCTTTTTCAGACCACCTCCATGTGTAACCTGGGTGGCTGCCTACACTCCAGCAAGGGCAACCAGCCTTAGTGATGCTGAATGTATTTGCATTACAGACTGAAACCTGAAAACCCCACTCGCTTGTAAATACTGTGCATGATTATACATGGCAAGCACATGGGTGTGTGCTAAGAGTCTGCTTCTTCCCCAAAAAAATCGCTCCCCCTTTCCATCTAATGCAACTGTGAAATCACCAGAGCAATACGCAATAAATCTCTGCCTATAATTCCTCTCTGCACACAGAGTCATGTTTTCACATTAGTCCCAAAACGAAATTTCTTTGCCAATTTGAAAGCACACTTACTGCTCTTTTTTTTTTGGGCAAGTGAAAATCACTTTTACAGACTGACACATTATGAAACCACTTTTTTCGATTTTCTTAAATGCACATGTCCAAACTTCTTTTTCAGACCACCTCCATGTGTAACCTGGGTGGCTGCCTACACTCCAGCAAGGGCAACCAGCCTTAGTGATGCTGAATGTATTTGCATTACAGACTGAAACCTGAAAACCCCACTCGCTTGTAAATACTGTGCATGATTATACATGGCAAGCACATGGGTGTGTGCTAAGAGTCTGCTTCTTCCCCCAAAAAATCGCTCCCCCTTTCCATCTAATGCAACTGTGAAATCACCAGAGCAATACGCAATAAATCTCTGCCTATAATTCCTCTCTGCACACAGAGTCATGTTTTCACATTAGTCCCAAAACGAAATTTCTTTGCCAATTTGAAAGCACACTTACTGCTCTTTTTTTTTGGGGCAAGTGAAAATCACTTTTACAGACTGTCACATTATGAAACCACTTTTTTCGATTTTCTTAAATGTACATGTCCAAACTTCTTTTTCAGACCACCTCCATGTGTAACCTGGGTGGCTGCCTACACTCCAGCAAGGGCAACCAGCCTTAGTGATGCTGAATGTATTTGCATTACAGACTGAAACCTGAAAACCCCACTCGCTTGTAAATACTGTGCATGATTATACATGGCAAGCACATGGGTGTGTGCTAAGAGTCTGCTTCTTCCCCCAAAAAATCGCTCCCCCTTTCCATCTAATGCAACTGTGAAATCACCAGAGCAATACGCAATAAATCTCTGCCTATAATTCCTCTCTGCACACAGAGTCATGTTTTCACATTAGTCCCAAAACGAAATTTCTTTGCCAATTTGAAAGCACACTTACTGCTCTTTTTTTGTTTTGGGCAAGTGAAAATCACTTTTACAGACTGACACATTATGAAACCACTTTTTTCGATTTTCTTAAATGCACATGTCCAAACTTCTTTTTCAGACCACCTCCATGTGTAACCTGGGTGGCTGCCTACACTCCAGCAAGGGCAACCAGCCTTAGTGATGCTGAATGTATTTGCATTACAGACTGAAACCTGAAAACCCCACTCGCTTGTAAATACTGTGCATGATTATACATGGCAAGCACATGGGTGTGTGCTAAGAGTCTGCTTCTTCCCCCAAAAAATCGCTCCCCCTTTCCATCTAATGCAACTGTGAAATCACCAGAGCAATACGCAATAAATCTCTGCCTATAATTCCTCTCTGCACACAGAGTCATGTTTTCACATTAGTCCCAAAACGAAATTTCTTTGCCAATTTGAAAGCACACTTACTGCTCTTTTTTTTTGGGGCAAGTGAAAATCACTTTTACAGACTGACACATTATGAAACCACTTTTTTCGATTTTCTTAAATGCACATGTCCAAACTTCTTTTTCAGACCACCTCCATGTGTAACCTGGGTGGCTGCCTACACTCCAGCAAGGGCAACCAGCCTTAGTGATGCTGAATGTATTTGCATTACAGACTGAAACCTGAAAACCCCACTCGCTTGTAAATACTGTGCATGATTATACATGGCAAGCACATGGGTGTGTGCTAAGAGTCTGCTTCTTCCCCCAAAAAATCGCTCCCCCTTTCCATCTAATGCAACTGTGAAATCACCAGAGCAATACGTAATAAATCTCTGCCTATAATTCCTCTCTGCACACAGAGTCATGTTTTCACATTAGTCCCAAAACGAAATTTCTTTGCCAATTTGAAAGCACACTTACTGCTCTTTTTTTTTGGGGCAAGTGAAAATCACTTTTACAGACTGACACATTATGAAACCACTTTTTTCGATTTTCTTAAATGCACATGTCCAAACTTCTTTTTCAGACCACCTCCATGTGTAACCTGGGTGGCTGCCTACACTCCAGCAAGGGCAACCAGCCTTAGTGATGCTGAATGTATTTGCATTACAGACTGAAACCTGAAAACCCCACTCGCTTGTAAATACTGTGCATGATTATACATGGCAAGCACATGGGTGTGTGCTAAGAGTCTGCTTCTTCCCCCAAAAAATCGCTCCCCCTTTCCATCTAATGCAACTGTGAAATCACCAGAGCAATACGCAATAAATCTCTGCCTATAATTCCTCTCTGCACACAGAGTCATGTTTTCACATTAGTCCCAAAACGAAATTTCTTTGCCAATTTGAAAGCACACTTACTGCTCTTTTTTTTTTGGGCAAGTGAAAATCACTTTTACAGACTGACACATTATGAAACCACTTTTTTCGATTTTCTTAAATGCACATGTCCAAACTTCTTTTTCAGACCACCTCCATGTGTAACCTGGGTGGCTGCCTACACTCCAGCAAGGGCAACCAGCCTTAGTGATGCTGAATGTATTTGCATTACTGAGTCCAACCTCAAACCCTTAAACTATTCTTTTTTTTTCCAGTACACCTTAATTTATTGTGAAAACATACTCCATATTATTTTACATGTTCCTCACATTTAAATTTCTCCCAAAACAGAAAATGATAAACGCAACTACAACAAAAAGAATTTCCATTTCTATTATTCATTTCTTAAGTTACCACATACATCCCCTCTCAAACTCTAAACTCACCTTTAAAATTAGTTAGTTGTGAAAGAAATGTGACACTCAAACAGCAGATTATCAGAGCCAGGATCTCTGTTGTGTTCACCTCTCTCCTCTCAGCAGAACCAGATAATGGCAAACTTTCCCTCTATTTTTCCACACATATACATGTAAGTTTCAAATCTCAGTGCTTCCCCCTTTTTTTCAAATGTAATCACACATTTCTATTGGTTGAAAACCAACCCTTTTCCAAAAGTACCCTGCCCCCAACTTGACTTCTGCCTAGTACCCTTCCCCCAACTTGACTTCTGCCTGCTACCATAGCAACAGCTCATGGAACACTGCTGTGTGGAGTTAGGTCAGAAGTTCGCCACACAATGTTTCAATTCCACAGAGCAAGAGTGCTTGACTTTTCAAACCTAACAGCAAATCCATAGTACTGTTCTTTGGTAACACATTTTTTTGTACCAATACAAAACATGCTTCTATTAGTTTACACATACAGCCTAGTTTTTATTCTAGAATGGTATGAAACAGCCAATCAGTTCTTTTTGTTTTGAAAAAAATATGTATGCCTCCATTTCCAAACTGTCTTTCTTTTCATATTGCCATTCTACTGAAAGACACCTCCTGAGTGCATCCAGTTCTCCTTTGAAGATGTTCACAGTGTGGATTGTAGGGCACAGCTATGTCTTCTGGAGTGAAAAGTTTGCAGAGAAAACAGATATGGTGAGAGACCTTGCTTTGCCAAATGTAGACATTAAATGGATTGGTCAGAGAGGGTTAAAGTGGCACCAATTGATGCCATTGGTGAAATCCTTCATGCAAATCCAACACCCTGACCTCATAATAGTGCACTGTGGTGGCAATGACCTAGGCACTTTGACTGGGGTAGGTCTGGAAATGCTTATGAAGGACACCTTTGCACAACTGTTTTCACTTTTCCCTAAAACTGCCTTTGTGTTTTCCAACATATGCCAAAGGCAAAAATGGAACTGGTCCAATCATTTCTGTCCGCAGATTGACAAAGCAAGAAAGCACGTCAACAAATCTGTTTCTGCTTTCCTCCGTGACTATGGTATGGGTGCCATTTACCACAACAACTTGCGTTTTGACATGCAAGACATTTATAGAGGAGATGGTGTGCACTTCAATGATAAAGGGAACAGAGTCTTCCTCTTGAACCTTAGACTCTGCATCGGTACTTACTTGTAGGTACCACTAAAAAATCATTTCATAAACACAATGGCTCTTTTTAGAGCCCCCTAATATCTAAACACTTAAATTTGAATTTCATTTTTTTTTTTTTTTTTTTCTACCGTACGCTTACCGTAAGCTTACCGTACGCGTACCCCGTGATTTTTTAAAAAAATCAATAAATGTTTTCTTTGTACTTTACAGTCCTTCTTTGACCCCCTCACAAATGTAAGGGGGTCTGTAACTCTCCTCATTGCCCCCTTTTCTTGTTTTCACTCTTTTTTTTCTGAGTGAAACACACAAAATGGCGGCCGCCGCTTCCTGGTTTCGGCCGATTCGAATGTTTACTAAGATCTAACAGCCTATCAGAATCGCGCTCGCGCACGCCACCGTACGCGTACCGTAAGCTTACCGTAAGCGTACGGTAAGCGGGCTCAGATATATATATTGATTTAAAGGCTATTTTCTCAGAATCTACTGAACAGATTTACACCAAACCTACAAAAGGCACTTCCTTGACATAGGGACTACCTCTCTGCCAAATTTCTAGTAATTCTGTTCAGCCGTTCGGGCTGTAGCTCGTTCTAAAGGTCCTATGGAAAAATGCATGGGAAAAACGCGTTTTGGGACCCCCTTTTATCTCAGCCCCCTCTTGACGTATCCCCCCGAGACTTTCAGGGAAGGAGCGGAGCGTAGCGCCCCACCTATTTTGAGAAATTCGCGAGGATTCATCGACCGGCGCCAAAGTTATTCAAAATAGAATGTTGCGGATTTCCTATGGAAAAGGGGTCCTAACTATAACTACCTACTGGCGACCGCCAGTAGGTAATATATATACATATACATATATATGCATATGTACATAGTTACATACATATATACGTAAATATACACATATCTATATATAGATAGATAGATAGATAGATAGATAGATAGATAGATAGATAGATAGATAGATAGATAGATAGATAGATAGATAGATAGATAGATTTATTTTGTTTGTTTGTTTTTTTGTTTTGGGGTTTGTGGTACTCTGAAGAAGACATTCCACTTTTTAAGAGAATAAAACTTCTGGTGACAAACAAATGTCTAGAAAACAAATTGGAGAGGGCCAGCAAACAAGAACCAGTCAAAGACAATCATCTGCTTTCGATCATAAACAAGATGATGTATTGAAAAAGCCAACAACTTCTAAGAATGGAAGAGCAGATCATTTTATATGCAAATCCCCACAGTGGACATTTTTCATACACCCCAAAGCAGTGGTACCAATACAATATTCAGAGTAGGCATGCTACCTTCAGTTTATATCACTGAATTCATAAGGACTGTGAAAAGGTCAAGTGCTTCACAAAGAACAAGTGTAGTAAATGAGATGCTCCCATTCAGATGAGAGTGGTAAAGGCGTAGTATGTAACCAGTGGTGCATTTTGGAGTGCACTTTTGCATTTATATCATTAAGCATGGTGTGGCAGCACAATGGCATTTACAGAAAGCATGGTTTCTGTTGAAATGCCTCACAATTCACACTGACATGCAATTTTGCTGGCAAAAGTATATAGCTCTGAAACTACTAAATGGGAGTGTCGCTCTATGCGGCCTTCCTAGATTGACGACGGCCCCTCTAAGAGCTTGAATCAATGCAGCGGCTAGACTCATCATTGGCTCCAAAAGAAATGTTCACATCTTCCCTGACTTTCGGGCCCTCAACTGGCTACCTTTCGAGGCTAGAATTAAATTGAAAATCGCTTGTATGGCACACAAGGCATTACATCACAAAACCCTGAGAGCCACCAGGAGTTCCAATAACCTTCTACTGAAACCACAATGATTTGCTAAGAAGAAAACGTACAACTGGACCTTCTCAGGAATGGCTCCCAGGATTTGGAATACCCTGCCCCCAGAAATGAGTTAGAACCCTTCCAAGGCACTTTTAAAAAAATAAGTGAAGTCGATTCTCATGGCCAAATTCACTTGAACTATTTATTTATCCTGTATATATTTGCTACTCTGAATTAGTTACTATTTCTGTATTAGTCTAACCTATATTTTCTTATCGTGTTTCTATTACCTACATCTGCCCTGTAAAGTGCTCTGATACCCGCAAGGGTCTTGTTCGCACGATACAAATCCTTAAAAATAAATAAATAAATAATGTGTGGAAATTATGTTTCAGCAAATATATATCATTTGCACTTCACCAAGTAAAATGTCTTGATTGTTTTGATCCTATTAAAATCTCTGTTTCCATCACGCTTCAGAATTACAAAAATGTGCTTCAACTGTGCATTCCTAAACACTGATACATATTAAAATATTTGTACAAGTCACTTACAAGTATTTACATTTTGCTATGTGTTAGAAAAAAAATTACATCCTTCAGCCTGTCCTTTCACACTCCCTGTATCCCAGCAAGATTGTCACTTAGGGCCTGATTACAACCCTGGTGGTCCAGGAACCGATGTTGCTTTTTGGCGGGCCACCAGACCGCATACCTGGCGGTCCAACTGCCGCATTACAATCCGGATGAGGAGACTGCCTCTAGACCGCCGCCACCACCAAGATCTAAGATCCCACGATGGTGGGGACAGTGGCGATCAATGTTGACGGTGCTGGCATGGGCAGCGCCATGGGAATTAGGACCTGTCTTTCTGCTAACCTTTTAATGGCGGGGACACAGCCATGAAAAGGTTGGTGGAAAGGCGTGTAACCGGCTACAAAAAGGGCCCCAGGGCAAAGAAGCCCATGTGGACTGTGGCCGGGGCCCATGTCATGCCCCCCTATATCTGCAATGTTGGGGTGTGCACTGTTTGCCATGCATGACAAAGTGCTTGGAAACAGTGCACCCGAATTACAGGAGGCACAGCAGTGCAGCCAGAACTGGCTTTAGGTTCTCTCCTAGAGCCAAAGCATACTGCTGCAGCGGCCGCGCCGCCGCCACATCTCCAGCCTTCCTGTGATGTCATAATGTGGCGGTCGAAATACCACTGGCTTGATGGGGTGCACCTAACCGCCTCCGCGGTGGGCTGGCGGTCCTCCCGCCAAACTCATAATCAGGCCCTTAGTTCACTTTTCAGAATCCTTCAACTTTGCTATCAAGGAAAGAAAAGTAAACACGAAGCTTCATGTTAAAAAAATAAACAGCAATTTGTCAGGAAACATAGCCTGACCTTTATCTTCACTCTTTGAACCCACAGAAAATGTGACAAGATCAAAACTAAATTTAAAGGCATCTTTTCTGCTCAGTAACCTTCTGAACTCCAGCATAGTTATTTTGGGGTTGCTGCAGCAGACCTGCACCCTTACTTCAAGCGCCTACGCCCCAGAGGAGAGAAGAAAGTAAATGCATAAATGAGATGTGCTATTTGTGATTCTCAGTCCAACCATCTGAGGCAGGCAGGTCGAAGTTCATGGCCAGAGGCCATGCACTGCAGAGGTTGTCCACCCTTGGTGGGTTGTGTGCAGGATCTGGCTGTAGCAGTAGGCTTTGGCCAATGGTTGAGGGATGGGTTCAAGTTCTGACTGGAGCCCAGGTCAAGCTGCAAGCACAGGTTGTGCACACCCAAAGGTCATGTGTGGTATGAGATGGTCATCTATTGGTTTAACATCGAACCTTACCATGGGCAAGGCCTTATGGCCAACAGCCACAGCAGGAAAGATTATGCACTGATGAGTTTAGTCATAAATAGTATGGTAAAGGCAAGGAGCAGCTGGATTCAGTATATGATCAATAATTCCAGGAAAGTTTCTAAATAAGATAAGGACAAACTAAAGGTTTCATTAACTTTACATATATGAACTTAACCTATGTTTAAAAACTCTAAAATTCACTGAAAGAACCACAGTAACATGTTATGGGTACTAAATAAAAAAACCATAGAAAATCACCAGTTATTGTTAGATGAACTAACCATAAAAAGCCACCCATCATGCACCATTTATGACCTTAAATGTGGCGTCATTGATGACATGTTAAATGGCATAATTGATTAAATAACTGATGACAGCTAGGCCTGGGCGGAAAACTACGCTATGCTTGTGGAGTGTGTGTAGTTTGCACAAGTACGCGCTACGCGAATCGCACGTAGCACAGTGCAAAAACGCATAGCGTAGCGTAGCGGGCATTTTCTGCTCGCTCGCGGTCCTCAACGTCAAGTTAGCCACCGCGAGCGAGCAAAATCAACATCCCGTGAGACTTTTTTCTTGTTCGCGATTGGCAACATCAAGTTGCCGAACGCGAGCGTGCTAAATAAACCTCCCGGCGAGATTCTCAATGCGGGGAGGTCAGGTTTCTCATTGCGAGTGGTCGTGTATGTTCGTGACAGCTCGCGATGAGAACCTACCAGTCCGCGTTGAGAAACCTGCTGCTCGAGTTCAAATTTACTCGAGCGGCAGAAAACGACCGCTTGCACTGTGCATCATGCCGTTCGCAATGATTGCACAGTGCGGACAAGCATCCGGCACTGTGCAATCATTGCGAGCTACGCCCAGGGTTAGCATCCAGCTATAAGTCACTAAGAAGATGAGTATTTCTCTACCTATATGTTTCTTTATGTACAAAGTATCATCTATTGAGGCATTGAAACTTTGGTAACACCAACAGGTAAGATTTTATTTTTCATATTATATTGTGGTCAGACTTAATCAGTTCCAAAATAATAATAACACAATTTATAATAGTGTATAAAAATGACAAAACATTATATGTGTAACAACATGATTCAAAATACAAAGACAGGTCCCATAGAAATCATTCACAACACACTCTCAAACTCACACCTAAGTTCACACAACACCATCAATTCATACATCTCATTTATACCGACAATAGCTCAAATGAACATAGAGGCCCCACATACAAAGGTTCAAAGATCAATATATAGATATTCAGTACAGTGTATAATCGTACATATATTTTATATATAAATAAAGCGCACAGTCCTCTGTGGGTAACCAACCATCTCTGCGCAAAGCCTTTATGCATAGCCCAGGTTGCCTGCAACCCCTCAGGATATTTGCCTTCAGCTATGCACAATGGAGGCTTACTGCAGTGCCTCACCAACAGCCAATCCCTAAGCCTGAGTGCTAGGTGTGGGGTAAGTTATGTTTTTATAAATTGTTAGCAACAAAAATAAGTGCATACAAAAATTAATTCACCCATTTAAAAATGAAATATATTTCAATAAAATAAGATGACCTAAAAGTGAGATTTTGATCCTTTACCTTAAAAAGCGAGGGACCGATTCACAAAAGTAAAATTATATGTCTAGATCTACTCACATATAGATCTGATTCTACAGCTAAGTGTAACTGTCACATTTGTTTCTATTCACCAGTCGAGATTTACACCTATGTGTAAAATTAGTTGTATGACAGAATATCGAGAACAACAATATAGACATACTAAGATATTGTGTCAAAAATATAACCTAAAAAAATATAGAGTTTACATTCTTTGTATGTAAACTACCAAAGTATTTTGTGCCAGTATTACAGAATATTTGTTATGGCATAATATAAAAAAAGATAAGTAATATCTAAATATTAATATGTATAGTGTTATAAGGAATTCATTTAAAATAATGTGAAGAACCTCAAACAGGGAGTGAAAAACTTAAACACATGGATCACCGATTGTGCAGACAGCATCATCTTCATCAAGAGCAACATCCAGAGAATAACCTCCAAAATGCCACCTGGTACACACAAGAACTCCGAACAGGGAAATGAGGCAACAAAAAGTTGGAGAGGAGATGGCACACCAGCAAGGACCTCCGACATGGCAGCCTTCAAGACCTTGCCCCCTTCTTCTACAACAAGATTGAAGCCATATACAGAAACTTCAAACCCCAACCCACACCTACGGACTTCCTCGTCAGATACGCCACCACTTTAACCGGCATTAACCACACACTGACCACCTGGAATATCCTCTCCACCCAGGTCACCACCTCCACCATGAAATCCATCCACCCAGGAGCTCCCACAGACCAATGCCCACACCAGATCTTCAACCTCAGAAATGAAAGGATCGGCCAGTATTTCACTATCTTACTCAACAACTCTATCACCACCGCAACATTTCCCAATGCCTGGAAACATGCCAAATTCAGACCACTACTTAAAAAACCTTCCGCCGACCCCAGCAAATTCAAAAACTACTGCTCCCATTCCCAGAAAAGGTACTTGAAAAGATCAGCAAAAATCAAGTTATGACACACCTGGAGCAGAACCAGCTACTCAACGCCTCCCAATCCGGCTTCCATAGCAATCACAGCACTGAAACTGCCCTGATGGCAGCCACCAATGACATCTGAACCCTCCTTGACCGAGGAGAAACAGCAGCTTTGATCCTCCTTGACCTCTCAGCAGCCTTTGACATTCGTATCCCACCACTAACTGATCAAAAGACTCCACCACATAGGCAGCCAAGGGGACGCACTTAGATGGATCACCTCCTTCCTCACTGGAAGAACCTAGAGGATCCACCTCCCACCTTTCACCTCTGAACTCAAAGAGATCACCTGCGGTGTCCCCCAGGCCTCATCCCTCAGAACCATGCTCGTCAGGGCATATATGACCCCACTGGCCAACATCGTCAGATCCCAGGGTCCCAACATAATTTCCTACGCAGGCGACACCCAACTCATAATCTAACTCAAGATGCACGACAAACATTGCCGACTGGATGAACAACCGCCTGCAGCTGAACACAGACAAGATGGAAGTATTGATCTTTGGCAACAGCAGCAACACATTGAACAGCTCCTGGTGGCCATCAGACCTAGGACCCACACCCACTCCCTCCAACCACACCAGAAACCTCAAAATCATCATTGACAACAGGCTCACCATGAAATCAAATATCAGCACCGCCTCCTTCGCCTGCTTCCTCACCCTGCGCATGCTATGTAAGATCTTCAAGTGGCTCTACCTACACATGAGACGCACCATGACACAAGCCCTCATCACCAGCCGACTGGACTACGGCAATGCCCTCTATGTAGGAATCACCACACCTCTCTTATAGAGACTTCAGACCATACAGAACGCAACAGCCAGACTTATCCTCAGCCTTCCATGGTGAACCTACATCACACCCCACCGCAGAAAAAACTCCACTGGCTCCTGGTACAGAAGAGATGCCAATTCAATCTGCTGACTCACGCACATAAGGCTGTACACAACCAAGGACCTGCCTACATTAACCACTGCCTGCACATCCACCAACCACTGAGAAGACTACGCTCCATCTCCCTTTCACTTGCGCATACTCCCTGCATCTACCGAAGTAGAAGTAGAGAAAGAGACTTCTCCCACCTCTCATCAATGACCTGGATAGCCTCCCCACACACCTCCGGACCAGCATCTCACTCCTGGAATTCTGTATGGCCCTCAAGACCTGGTTTTTCCAATAAGCCTCTGAGACCTGAAAGCGCCTCAATACCCTATTGGGTGATTAGCCGCGCTTTATAAATTCTGATTGAATGATTGATTGATGTAATGAAAAAAAGCAATAATACAAATGCAAAAAAATACATTTCAAATTTCCGTACTGCCAAAAATCCAACCTCAAAAAATGAAAATAAGTGATAGATAAAACAATAACAAACAGAGTAATTAAATAACACAATAAAAAAATACAATTAAAATAGATAATAAATATAAAATGCATTTTACTAAGTTTATTAATAAACACCTATATCAATAATTAAAATACATTAAATAATCTATATAACACATAATTAAATAATTGACATCATTAATTGCCAATGAAACCCTTTAAAGAATTTACTTAATTGCCAATTATTCAATTAAGATTAAAAAAAGTTTTAAAAAACATAGTTTTAATACCCCCCTACTCTATTCCTCTACAAACCCAACAATCCACTGCTAAATTATAAAATGTAAAAAATTTAATAACCTGTTAAATATTTTAAAGTACACCAATTTTTTTCAACAATTATATTAATAACACCAGGAAATAAATAAAAAGTAATGTATATTAATTTTATTTTAAAATTTATAATTAATACAACTATATTAAAGTAAGCCATATTTTATGCAATAAGTTACAAAAGTATATTATATAAATACAAATTTACATTCTTACCTTCTATATTCGGTCCTTCATATGTTTGTATTGATGATATTTTTAACACAATATTAATGCATCTCAGTATTTATTAAACATATATTTCTCATTCACTATAGACTTGCATCTCTCAACCCCCTCCATTGAGAGGCTGGAGCTTAGAGATGTGACAGGGTGGAGCCTCCATACAACTGTAAAGTTATAGGCAATAACCTTTTACCTCTTTTTGGAGATCTCCATCACTGGCAGTAACTCTTCCTATAGGTAAGCATAGGGAAATCTAAATAAATGTATTTTAACCAAAATAGTTACCAATATTTTATTATATAACATGAATGTAAAATAATTTGAAGTAATTAACATTAGCATGGGAATAATGAAATATAAAGTTACAACACATTACTGCCATAAATTGTATTTGTATAAAATTATAAAAAAAAACCTGTTTTAAATAAATGCATTTCATTTATAACTATTATTTTAAGACAATAATTTAAAACTATAAATACCCACAGTCACTAAAACTTTACATTTTTGTTTATTTAAAAGTATCTTTTAAAACGTAATCAATGGTTCTGCTAAATATCTATCTATCCATCTATAGCTATATAAATCTATCTATCTATCTATCTATCTATCTATCTATCTATCTATCTATCTATCTATCTATCTATCTATCTATCTATCTATCTATCTATCTATCTATCTTTCTATCTATCTATCTATCTATCTATCTATCTATCTATCTATCTATCTATCTATCTATCTATCTATCTATCTATCTATCTATCTATCTATATATCTATCTATATATTCACTTAAAAAACAAAGGTTACAGGAACATTATAGTTAGGAAACGAAATTTGAAAAACCTAAAAAATTCACTTAAATAAACAAAGATTACAGCGTTGTTATAGTTAGGAAATAGAATTTTAAAAAACTTAGAAATTCACTGTAAAGACCAAAGGTTACAGGGACGTTATAGTTCGGCTCAGAATTCACTCGTACAAAAACAGTGAAATTCAGCAATTATAGTTACCTGAGAATACTATAACTTATGCCCCCGCAATGCACTTCTTATGGCTTTACATATTACATCACTCATGACATGGTCAGTGACATCAGTGATGACATCAGTGATGACATTTCAAATGACATCACTGATGACATCAAGTGAGTGTAAGTGTTTTTAAGAGCTTATGGGTGTTAAACATATACTAACCTCTAGAGAAGTTAAATTAGTATACTAGGTGTACTACTACCGAGTGATTCTACTTCTAACATATGTTATGTGAGTGGCTATGTGACTGTATGTATCCTTGTGTCTATGGATGTGTAAGATGCTTTATGGGTGTATAAGTGGGTGTGAGTAGCTGCATGGGTGAGTGAGATGCCTATCGAGTGGCTGTATTGGTGAGTGAGTGAGTGGGTGTGTATCAACTGTAGTGAGTGAGTGGGTGTCTGAATGACTATATGAGTGAGTGACTGGGTGTGTAAGTGGCTGTATAGGTGAGTGAGTGTCTGTGTCAATGGCTGTATGGGTGAGTGAGTGGATGTGTGAGTGCTTGTATGGATGTGTGAATGGGTGTGTAAGTGATTGCGTGGGTGTGTGTGTGAGTGCTTGTATGGGTGAGTGAGTGGCTGTGTTGAGAGGCTGTATGGATGAGTGAGTGGGTGTGTGAGTGACTGTAGGTGAATAAGTGGGTGTGTCAGTAGCTGTATGGCTGAGTGTGTGGCTGTGTGAGTAGCTGTATGGATGAGTGACTGGTTATATGAGTAGCTGTATGGGCGAGTGAATGGCTGTGTGAGTGGCTGTACAAGTTAGTGAGTGGTTGTGTGAGTAGCTCTATGGAGAAGTGAATGGGTGTGTGAGTACTGGTATGGGTCTGTGAATGGGTATGTGAGTGATTGTCTAGGTGTGTGAGTGGGCTTCCAAGAGGTTTAATGGGGTGTGAGTGGGTGTGTGAGTGGTTCTGTGGATGATGTAATCAGTGATGTCATTTGAGATGTCATCAGTGAATTCATCAGTGATGTCACTGACCATGTCTTGAGTGATGTAGTATGTGAGGTAAAAAGCAGTGCATTGCAGGGGCGTAAGTTATAGTTAGCTCAGGTAACTATAACTGCTGAATTTCACTGGTTTTGTATGAGTGAAATTTCAACCTAACTATAGCGTCCCTTTAACCTTTGGTTTATTTTTTCAGTGTCTTTTTTTAATTCTATTTCCTAACTCTAACATCCCTGTAACCTTTGGTTTTTTGAGTGAAGTTCTAGGTTTTTGTTTAACTAGTAGTTGCATTTGCAGAGTGGTTGAGAAAGGGGGCGGGGCCTCTGGCCAGCTCTCAAGAATACTGCTGTGTCGAACTTACTGTATGTAACAGGAGGGCTTCTGGGCCCTCAAGAACCCTCAGCATCCAAGAGGACTCCATTCCCCAATCAGCAGTGTGTCAGGAGGCACAGTTGCAGAATGGTGGAGAAAGGGGGAAAAAGGGGGCATGCCCTCTGAAGACCTTCCAACAATTCCACTGTGTGAGACTTACTGGAGGTAACAGGAGGGCGTGTTGCCTCCCAAGGACACTTTAAAGCCAAGGGGCCTTCATCCCCCAACCAGCAGTGCACTAGGAGGCATGTTTGCAGAGTGGGGGAGAACGGGGACGTGGTCTCTGAAGTCCTCTCAGCAATTGCGCTCTGTGGGACTTACTGGAAGTAACAGGAGGGCTTGTTGCCCCCCACGAACCCTCAGCATCCAAGGGGACTTCATTTCCCAAACAGCAGTGTGCCAGGAGGTATGTTTGCAGAATGGTGGAGAAAGGAGGCATAGCTTCCGAAGACCTTTCAGCAATCCCGCTGTGTGGGACATACTGAAGGTAACAGGAAGACTTGTTGGCACCCCAGAACCCTCTGGAGCCAAAGGACTTCATCCCCCAACCAGGAGGCACATTTACTGAGTGGAAGAAAAGGGGGCTTGGCCTCTGAAATCCTCTCAGCAGTAAAGCTGTGTGGGACTTACTGGAGGTAACAGGAGGGCTTTTTGACTCACAAGGACCCTCAACATCCAAGGGAACTTCATTCTCCAACCAGGAGGCGCATTTGCAGAATGGTGGAGAAAGAGGCCAAGGTCTTTGAAGATGTCTCAGCAATCCTGCTGTGTGGCATGTACTGGAGGTAACAGGAAGGCTTGTTGGCCCTCAAAGACCCTCTGCAGCCAAGGGAACTTTATCCCCTAACCAGTTGTATGCCAGGAGGTGGGTTTGCAGAGCTGTGGTAAAAGGGGTTTGGGACTCAGGTGAATTGCTGGCCGTTTTGGGGGAATTTTTATTTATTAAGGAAGGGGCTGTTTTCAGCCTTGAGGACCCCATTCCCCGGGGCTGGGCCCTTTTTCAGTGGGGGACACATATCCCCCCTCCCCAGGCTGATTCCAGCCCAGCCATTTTATTTTTTTTAAAAAGGCCCCCATCCTTGTGCTGATTTTGGCCCCAGGGATAGGGTGACCAGAGGTCCCAGTTTTCCCCAGACAGTCCCGGTTTTTCATGAAGCGTCCTGGTGTCGACACTTTCCTCCAAACTGAATAAACGTCCCTTTTTTTTAATAGTGT
The DNA here is from genome assembly GCF_964204655.1 of Triturus cristatus. Classification (NCBI taxonomy): domain Eukaryota; kingdom Metazoa; phylum Chordata; class Amphibia; order Caudata; family Salamandridae; genus Triturus; species Triturus cristatus. The sequence goes on from NC_140593.1 coordinate 432,768,588, forward strand.
CTGTGATGAGCACAGAAATGTCCCGTTTTTTGGATAGTGGCTGGGATGAGCATGCACTGGTGTTAAAAAGATGTGCACATGCTCACTTCTCACTACTGGAGATGTTACGGCGAGACGTCACTCCAGATCAGGTTGTTGTGGGAGGAAAATCCTTTAAAGAGAGACATTTCTCTCGGGATGTCCTTTCCCTTTCTACAACGCAGCAAGAATGTCATTATGCCAGCCATCGGGGTAACAGCGTGTCTGAACCGCCAGCATGGCCCTGCTCACTGGAGTCAGAGGTCACTGCCTGCACCAAGATCCGGCCAGCCACCAGTGTAAACTGCAGTCCCACTTCTAGGTTTATGACCTGTCTCGTTTTTTTGTTTTGGGAATGTGGTCACCCTACCCAAGGACCCCATCCCCAGGGGCCCTGCCTCTATTGTGAGTGCCCTGGTCCCACACAGGGTACCCACTCACATGTGTTTGGACCGCGGTTGGAGCCGGCATTGCTTTTGCACATAGAGAGCTGCTTAACATGCAGCTCCCTCTGTGCAAAAGTAATTTTGCTCCTCTTCTAGCAAGCAAGATAATTTTTTATTCTGTTGCTTGCTATAAGTAGAGCATTTGCTATGGCTTGGCAGGAGCAGTAAAGTTCCTGCCAAACCATAGCAAATAGATATGTCCCTGGGGCAGCCACCCTGGGATATAGCAGGAGCCAGCCCTGGGTAGTGGCGGTCCCCAGGGCCATCTATGGCTTCAGGAGGGGGGTCGTGTAGCCCCAATCCCATTTAAAAAAAGGAACTTGGCCTCAGGCTGGTGGAGGTCCCTGCGGCCAGGTGGGGTTCTGAGAGGACCCCTATAGGATGCATAAGCCCCTGACAGGTGGTGGTCCCCAAGGCATGGGGGTCCTCGAGGCCCCCCTACTTGTTTTTAGAGTATGGCCCTGAGGACATGGTGGTTCCTGAGGCCCAAGGGGTCCAAAAGCCCCCCGCCCCCATTTATCATTAATAAATCCCCAGCGAGGTGGTGGTCCCTAGGGCATAATAAGCCCCAAGAGGGGGACCATGCACCCCCTCCTTTATTTCGAAAATACCCCCAGAACCAGGTCCACCTGGGGCCATAATTAACAAAGACCAGGAGCTTGTGCTTTGTTTATTTTTGTTGGGATCGTGGATGCTGCCAGAAAATTAAAAAAAACATGTTGGGGTCCTGCGGGGTCCCTGAGGCCTAGGGGGTCAGGGAATTTCTACATGAGTCTTCCTTGAACTTCAATCAGGTTAAAGAAGATACTTTAGGCAAAGTTTCATAGTCTCATCTTGAGCAAACAAAAAGTGGAATTGGAATAAACTATGAACTATTACATTTATCGCAAAGTTATTACTTTCAAACACACATGCACAAATTGGCATATTGCACTACTACATCCACATTATAGGTATTCATATTCAATTACGTGTACAAATGTCCTTAAATGTACAGAAGATTCTAACTTTAGAGCAGGAACTTTCAAAATACCATTAGTTTCCTCACAGTCTTACAGATTTAGCAGGCAGTGTTTGAGTCTGATCATGGAAGTCTGAGTTGCATCGTAATTGCGCACATGCACAATGTTTCCCATACACAGTTCCTAAGGTAATACGTGGGGGTGGGCTTAAATTGCGGCGTTAAATGAAAACTCAGTGAATTTCAGCAGAGTTCTGCGAGCAGGCGGAATTCAGCATGCTGCGCTGTTGGCTCTGAGTTTTAGTACTGGGAGCTTCTCCTGCTCTGTAAAATTAGTGCAAATGGCACCAGGCTGTGCACCAAAGAACGCTGCTTTTTTTTGCTGCTCAAGTAAATTTTCTATTCCAGCAGGCAGCTTTCTCAATGCAAACGGTCGCGACCTGCTGCGACCACCCTCATTGCGAAATCTCACCGAAAGGCATTCTAGCTCCTGAAAATAGTGCTAGGGGACACAGATTCTTGCTCATGTGTGCCAACTTAATGTTGGCAAGCTGCATGTGAGAAAATACGCCGCCATACTGCGGTTGACGGAGTTTTGCCTGAACTTCACATTCCAAGTGGAACGCGGAGTGGGCAAAACTCAGTGAACTCTGCCGGCGGTGCAGAATTTTTTGCCTACCCCTATGAATACCTGGTGAAATTTGCATGGGAAAAATCTTGAGAAGAGGGAATATTTACATAATTAACGGTTATAGTAACTACAATTCTGCATGTTATCACTGATTTTGACTAACCCCAGATACTCTTCTAAGAAAAACCACAAGGGGCAGTAACACATTTACACGGAGACGATTTCACTACAAGGTAAATTCAACACTTTTAACAATTTTATTCTTTAATTTTTTTTTTATTAAAAATTAAACGAAGCATTGGTGAAAGTACACGCAGTTTGTTGGAAATGTCATTGTAAGGGTATCCGTGAGTTGTAAAATGAGAATGTATTTAACCCAACACAGCGCACTTTTGTTGTTCTGTGTTTAATGCAAGAGCAAGTAACACATTATCAGAAAATTTCAATGGGCAGTGGCAAAACATTTTGCCTGGAAAACATGTTAATGTAAGGACTCAAGTAATGCTGAACTTTCTTTTTCGATGCGTTAATCAATGAAAGCTGTAATAAGAGTTCAGCTGCTTTCCTCAGCATAAACTATAACTGCAAAGCAATACTGCATACTATATCTCTGTTTCTTATTGCTAAAAGGACACAATCTTGAGTGAAATGTTTATGCTTACCTTTCCGGAAACCGTGTTTACTTTGTAACAGAAACCACAGGTTCTGATGAATGCCCTACATAGTCAGGTCTATGTAATAGGAGAGATTAGAATCCCAGACAAAACATTGAAACCTCAACTCTTACTAAAGAGACGCTATCAAGAATGATTACATTACCTTCTAAGTTTATTTTTATGGTGTTTCTTAAAAAACATTAGCCTGGTCTTTCTTGCCCCGGACAATATGGTTTTGTGCAGGCAGTGCTTAAATAGCCAAGCGCTGCAGTAAATCAGTGGCAGGTGAAAAGTGCAAGTGAAGTTCAGAGGGAAGTTTGTGCATTTTTATTACATAGGAACATTTTACACCACGTGATTGTAAAGTGGCTCACAGGTGTTTAGTGGGATTTTTTTGTGCTTCTACTGTAAATGATTGAACACAGATCAGCAAAGCACACCAAAAGTGGCCGTACCAACACGGGGGGCATATTTACTAGTAAAGTGGCGAAGCGTGTCGTTAAGCCAAGAAGGCTAACAATGCTCCATCACTTTAGAAACACAGGGCTGCACCATATTTACAAGAATATGGTGCAGCCCTGCGTTAACCCCTGCACTGGTGCTAAATTTAGCTGCCTAGTGCTAACGCAGGCACCCTTACGCCATACTGCAAAGGTGTCTGCATTGCAGGGGAAGATTGTTTATGTGCAGGAAGGTGTCCCTTTCTGCACATAAACAATCTTTAAACAATCTTTTACCAATGCAGCACACATAGAAGTTGCAAAACGTCATTTTTTAAAAATGATTGTTTATGTGCAAGAAGGGACACCTTCCTGCACGTAAACAATCATTGGCGTTTTGCTATTTCCATGTGTGCTGCACAACGCAGCACACATGGAAACAGCAAAAATTAGGAAATATTCAACATTTGTCCTCATAGCGCCCTGTTAAGACCAGGTTTTCCCTAGTCTTCATTTTGGCGCTACCCCATATTTAAGTCACTCATGTAAATAGGGGGCAGCATCAAAATCGATGGGTTTTACAGTGGAACGCCCACAGCAACACCCATTGCCCTTCCCTTTCACGCTAAGTATAGCGTGAAAGGGTGCCTTATTTAAAAGGCAGTATTAAGCCATGTTAAGTGGCTTAACGCTGGCTTGTAAATAAGGCGAAGCCCCTATCGCCACCACAACGTCCTGAAAAGTGGTGTTCTAGTGGTGATAGGGGCTTGTAGATATGCCCCGGGGTTTGCTGGAGACTGCCATACACAGCAAGTAGCAATTTACTGACAATTGGCTTTCAAAGCATAACGAAAACAAAGGACCTGATTTAGAGTTTGGTGAATGGGATACTCCTTTACAATGTGCCTGGTAACCCGCCTGCTGAATTACAAACGCAGTAGGCTATAATGCTCTTATAACTCTGTAAACCGTACTTCCACCGTATTTGGGATATGGTATCCTGTCTGCCAAACCCTAAATAAGGCCCAAAGTAGAGTGTCAGATCTAATTTGCATTGGAGAATCGACCATAGCAGGAGACCCACTCATAAAAGACCACCAGGGTCTCTTAAGACTGCATGTCATATCTGCTTCTTTATCACACCTGACCAGCTTCACCGCACCGGGCAAAGACGCTAATGAAGGCTTCAAAGAGGAGATCCCTTTCCCTCTTGCATCACTTCAACTCAGTCCCAATGTAGTAATGTCATATTCAGGCATACCGCATTATCATAACTTGGATGGAAAACCATAAGGATACATATGCCTTGCAGCTACCAGAGCAAACATCACTCATGAGACCCCATAGACATATCTCGATCGTTCAAGACTGGATTTCCGATATACCACTTATACCCACAGAAGGTTAGAGATGATAGTCAGGGCTTTACTGTATATTACATCTGTATCTCTTTCCCACTTTGGATGCAGTAGCGACCACCTAGGTATGCGGTGTCAACTGTTTGTCATCCTGTAATCACCAGGAAAACAATTGTTGATGTTGTGGGGGTTATGTTCGCAACAACAAGCACATAAACCATGGGCAAACGTGTGAGGGAAAATCTCCATGGGTGTAGCCCGTGTCCTCCCTTCTGCGATCAGCCTTGCCCAGGTCCTACAAGAAACATTCTCACTTGCTCAGAATCCCTTATCTGAGCATTTCATGTATACATTGCTAGAGACCTCCATGCTACTGGAGGGTTAAACCTATACAACATACCCTCATTTTTGTCTGATTTTTATGAAATGTAATGTGAACTATGATAGGGAAATAGATTAATTTAAGGCTGAACTATTGCAGCCCACTTTTCATGAGACAACCTCTCTGCACAACGGAGATGCAAAATGCATTATTTAATTTGTCCATAAATTGGAGAAATAATCTAATTGAATGATGACATAACGCCATGCCCTCAATTGGCTCGCTCTACAGTCCATGTTGACTTTAACATTCTCTGTCTTGTGCATTCCATCTCTGAAGCCAACATCAGTCTTACATTCACTCACTTTAAATACTCATGTGGTCTTCCAGCTGTCAATCCGACACCATCTTTCACACAGATACCACCAGACAGTCTCTTTCAAACATGTCAAAGGTTCATATAATGGATAACCAAACAAGGAGGATAAAAGACAGGAATCACCCTACCTTCACATTAGGAAACTTCTACCTAAAAACATTTGCAAAACAGTTTCCCTTTGCGTTTCTCTGGTAGGCTTGAAAATCAACACTAGGGGAATGTTGGAAGTTACAGCACCTAACAGCAGTCAAGTACACTTTTGAGATGTAAAGACAAATCTATGCAAAGTGAGCGTGATTTTGAATAGTGCAGTAATGAGGAAGCCATGTATTCTGAGGTCCTACCGCAATGCAAATCTCCCTCTTTTAGAAGAATATTTCTTTACAAACCTGTACACTTTGGTGAACTATCTGGATCAGGAAGAGCCATGGCAACTGCAAGATCCTAAGGTAAAATAGTAGCAAAGCCATTATGCAAAGAAATTATCTTATCAGCAGCATCGCCGTACAAAATATAGGCTAGCGTGATACCTGGATTAATGGCGTGTTAGCAGAGCATGCATGCATACTCTGTTTATGTCCTGGAATGACACAGACATGTTGGCATTTTGTCTGAGAAAACTATTTCATGGAAGTGTCACATTTAACAGTTGCCACAAAGGCATATTAAAGTGTTTGGCACATAGTAAAGGACTGACACAATGTTGGATACACTGTTTGAATCCCCGATGATAACTGCCCTCTGGTGCTTCCAGGTTGAGCATAAACAGATTTCAAAAGAAAGCAGTGATGCCGCCTTTTATCCCTGGTCCAGAACTCGGCACTGAGGAGAGAAATCACTTCCAAGCCCCTGTAGGAAATGTCAGCTGTCAGCTTTCCCTCAGCATATATCTTCAAACATTGTGTACTGTAGGTTGGAGCACTTGGCTTCAAAATGTGGCACATTCTCTTGGACCCTTGCAAAAGTCTGACTTGCCAGGGAATTTTGTTGTCTGCATCTCAGGTGGATTCCAGTCTACCAAGGGAATGAACTAAAGTCAACTATCCCATGTCATGCACCTCTCGCCTAGGACCAGACACATGTATTTCTATGACTTGAACCCCTCCGTTGCATGTTTAATCTGCCTTTTGTCCTTGTTTCTTTCAGAAGCACCGAGCCTCTCAATGACATGATCTGCAACTTAGATTTACATTAAGTAGCGAATGAATACATCCTCATAAAAGCCATGACTTCAGGGTTAAAGCGGTACAAAAGGGGGTGGTGATGGATGGATCATCAGAACCAATCAAACACTCACACCCAGTCAACAGATCTGGGTTTGATCCATCACCGTTCTTTAGCCCACTCTGCCACCCCAGATCAGACATGGCCATATGCAAATCAGTCTGACCCTGTGCCTCATGGGAACAGTCCAGCCCGTACTGCCAAGCGATGCCTTCCCTGGACCGGAAACAAGCTTCCTAGGACCGGTTTCTGTCCAGGCTTGCTTGAATCCAGTGGCAAAGTGAGCAAGGGACTCAACGTATGAGCATACCCTGCCAACTTATGGTGAACAAAGCGGTACAAAAGAGTTAAGCAAGATATTCCCTGTTACACGACAGAACTCTTAAATTGTCTTTAGAATTCAGATTTTTTTTAATTGGCATTTTTTCAAAATTACCAAAAGTCTCACTAGGGGCTTGGTTAAGTCCCTCTAAATTTTAGAAAAATAAAAAGTCACTGTAGCTAGGGTTAGAGGGGTTGGAAGTTTTATTTTAACAATGTCTCAAAACAAGAACCAAGCTGTTAGTGAAAATAACCACAATGTCATTGAGGACGTGGGTGAGGAGCTTGACTGCACCCCTTACCTTCACTTGTCTTTCAATGAGGTACGGTCCCTATACAATATTCAAAACATAGCCATGGGATCCCATCCCACCACACAAAAGCTCAAGGGGCTGTTGGCTGGGTATGCTAAGGACCACCCAACTGAAAATGGTGAAGACCAATCAGATGAAGAAGAAGATGGAGGGGATGAGGATGCTATCCAACCTCCCCTCCCTACACTTCATAGGGAGAAAAGGGCCCAAGTGCCTCAGACTCCAAAAGTAAACCTCTTAGTACCTAGAAGCCACAAAGGTTGATCAGGTACTACTGAGGACATTGAGGACAGCCTCAATGAGGAGGACATCCTGCTAGCCAGGTTGACCAAAAGATTAGACCTAGAGACCAGACTCCTGGCTCCAGAAAAAGAAAGAGCAGAGATGGGCCTAGGACCCATCAATGGTGGCAGCAATTTAGAAAACATAGAAAAAGAAGGATCTTATGATCCCCAAATCCCCAAAGGGAGCAACCAAGTGTACAAGAGAAGGACATACAATAAAAATAAGGATTTATATGGACATTCAATTCGTAATTTGTGTTTTTCTCAGTTCATGATTTGATATATATATATCTCATATATTTCATATAACATATATGTCATATATATAACATATCTATATCTATATATATATATTTTTTTTTTACTGAAAAAAACACAGGTTTCAGGGACGTTATAGTTAGTAGTTAACATTAAACCTTAGAAATTCGCTGAAAAAACCACAGGTTTCAGGGACGTTATAGTTAGCGATTAGCATTTTAAAAACCTTAGAAATTAATTGAAAAAACCGACAGGTTTCAGAGACGTTATAGTTAGGCTGATATTTCACTTGTACAAAACCAGAGAAATTTGGCCATTATAGGGATGTTAAAGTTAGGAAATAGAATTAAAAAAATTTACTGAAAAAATAAACCAAAGGTTAAAGGGACGCTATAGTTAGGTTGAAATTTCACTCATACAAAACCAGTGAAATTCAGCAGTTATAGTTACCTGAGCTAACTATAACTCACGTCCCCACGATGCACTGCTGATGACATCACATATTACATCACTCATGACATGGTCAGTGACATCACTGATGACATCACAAATGACATCACTGATGACTTCATCCAGTGACTGTGAGTGTTTCTAAAAAGTTGAAGAATGTTATGTATATATGCCAAGGTGTATTCAAAGAATGAGTGTGGATGATTTGCTGGGTGCGTGACTGACTGTATGAGTGAGTGATTAAACGTGTCTTAGTGAATGCATGGGAGAATGACTAATCTGTGTGAATGTCTGTATCAATCTGTAAGTTGGTGTGTAAGTGGCTGCATGGGTTGGTGAGTACCTAAATGAGTGCCTATATGGGTTAAAGATAGGTTTTCTGGGTACCTGCATGGCTGCCTGAGTGTCTGTGTGGGTGGGTGGGGGGTGAGTCACTGCATGGATGTGTGAGTGGGTGATTCACTGGGTGTATGGGTTCATGAGTGCATCTGCGAGGGGCTACATGGGTGAGTGAATATGTGTATGGCTGTGTTGGTGAGTGAATGGATGTCTCAGTGGTATATGTGTGAGTAACTACATATGTGAAAGGCAGTATATGTAAGTGTTGGAGTATATAAGTGACTATATGTGAGAGTGAATGATTGTGGGAGTGGCTGTAAGGATGCTTGTGTCAGTGATTGTATAAGAGAGTAAGTATGTGTTAGTATCTGTTACAATAAGTGAGGTGGTGTTTGTATAACTGCATAGGTGAGTAAATGACAGTGTGACTGATTCTTTGGGTGATTGACTAGTTGTGTGAGTAACTCTATGGGTGAGTGGCAGTGTGTGGGTGTCTGTATGGGTATATGAGTGCATATATCAGTGGCTGTATTGATGAGTGACTTTGTGAATGAGTGACTGTATGGGTGAGTGAGTGGATGTGTATGTAGACCTATGAATCAGTGAGTGGGTATGTACTAACTGATATTGGCGTGTCTATGGCTTTGAGGATGGTTGTCTGTATTTTAGAATTGGTGTATGAAAGGTTATATCAGGGTGTGAGGAGTTGCATCAGATATTAAATGGATGATGTAATCAGTGATGTCATCTGAGATATCATCAGTGATGTCACTGACCATGTCATGAGTGATGTAATATGTGACGTCATCAGCAGTGCATTGCGGGGGCATGAGTTATAGTTAGCTCAGCTAACTATACCGGCCGAATTTCTCTGGTTTTGTACAAGTAAAATGTCAGCCTAGCTATAACGTCCCTGAAACGTGTGGTTTTTTTCAATTAATTTTTAAGGTTTTTTAAATGCTAATCCCTAACTATAATGTCCCTGAAACCTGTGTTTTTTTCAGTGAATTTCTAAAGTTTTTTCAATCCTAATTTCTAACCATACCTACATAGGTAGAACATGTACAGAAAGAGGAAGAAAGGCGCAGAGATAAGCAAGAGAAGTGCAAAAAAAGAGGGAACAGGTCTACAGAAAGAAGCAAGAGGGGTACAGACAGTTGCAAGAGAGGTACAGAAAGAAGCAAAAGCAGTGCAGAAAGAACCCTCAGAGGTGCAGAAAGATACAAAAGGGGTGCAGAATAAAGAAAGAGAGATGCTAAAAGAAGCAAGTGAAGTGCAGAAAGAGGCAAAAGAGGTACAGAAAGAGGAAGAAAGGTGCCGAAAGAGGAAGAACAGAAAGAGGAAGAAAGGTGCAGATAGAAGAGATTGTGGTGCAGAAAAAGGCAAGTGAGGTACGGAGAGAAGCAAGAGAGGCGCAGAAGAAAGCAGGAGAGGTGCAGAAACAGGAAGAAAGGTGCAGAAAGAAGATAGGTACAGAAAGAGGCAAGAGAAGTGCAGAAAGAAGCAAGAGAGGTGCAAAAAGATACAAAAGATGTGCGAAACAAAGCAAGAGGTGCAGTAAGAAACAAGAAAAGTGCAGAAAGAGGAAGGAAAAGTGCAGAGACAGGTAGAAAGGTGCAGAAATAATCAAGAGAAGTGCAGAAAGAGGTAGAAAGGTACAGAAAGAAGCAGGACAAGTATTGAAAGAGGCAAGAGAAGCATAGAAAGAGGAAGAAAGGTACAGAAAGAAGCAAGGGCAGTGATGAAAGAGGTAAGAGAAGTGCAGAAAGAAGCGAGAGAGGTTCAGAAAGAAGCAAGAGAGGTGCAGAAAGATGCAAGGGAAGTGCAGAAAGAAGCAAGTGAGGTGCAGAAAAAGGTAAGAGAAGTGCAGAGAGAGGCAAGAGAGGTGCAGAAAGAGGCAAGAGAGGTGCAGAAAGAATGAAGAAGGTGCAGAAATAAGCAACTGAGGTACAGAAAGAGGCAAGAGATGCATAAGGAAAAAGAAAGAGAGGTGCAGAAAAATGAAAAAGAAGTGCAGAAAGAAGGGAGGTACAGAAAGCGGTAGAGATGTGCAGAAAGAGGCGAGAGTAGAGCAGAAAAGGAAGAAAGGTGCACAAAGAAGCAAGAGAGATGCAGAAAGAGGCAAGAGAGGTGCAAAAAGAAGCAAGAGTCATTTGCGCACCATTAGTAGCAATTTAACACCCACATTTAGTAATAAGTAGCAGGTGACCATTCCAGGTTTGCAAAGGACCTTCCACCATGCTATAACACTTGTCATTGCATTTTTGGTAACGTTTGAGCCGTTTGTGCACGAAACATGTTTTTTTTGTTCAAATCTGCAGATTATGCTCCAGATGATGGATTATGTGGCAAATACGGAAAATGTCTAATTATGCGAAAATCAGTGCAGCAAAACAGTCGCATAATTCCAGTGGCCCTGCTCATATCTCCGGCTAGGTCCAGAAGTGCTCCTCAGTGGTTCCTTCTTTTTTTTGTCTCATTGAGTTTAAAACTTAGCTTCTATGGAAACGAGGAAGTCTAAACCTGAGGTTACCACTCCACAACACAGACTACCATACCACATAATTACTCTCCATAACACATAACCCCACTACCACATACATTCTATCCCATAATTTCACTGCACAACATACCACATAATTCCACTACACACAACGTACATCCACTCCACTCCAAAAAACATTAGTAAAAAACTTTTACATTTACAATGCCAATAGCCTTAACTTTAGCAAATGCAAGACCTATTACATTGCAACTGCTTCTTTAACTAGAGAGAGGTGGAGAAAGGGGGATGGGCCTCTGACCAGCGCTCAGGAATTCCTCTGCGTAGGACTTACAGGGGGTACCAGGAGGGCTTCTTGGTCACCGAAGTCCCTCAGGAGTAAAGTGGACTTCATCCCCCAACCAGTAGTTTGCCAGGGGGTGTGATTGCAGAGTGGTGGAGGAAGGGGGCGTGGCCTCCGAAGACCACTTAGCAATTCCACTGTGTGGGACTTACTTGAGGTAACAGGAGGGGTACTTGGCTCCCAAGGACATCTTCAGGGGCCAACTAGCCCTCCTATTACCTCCAGTAAGTCCCACACACCAGGATTGGTAAGTTCTAATAGCAGGCCATGTCCCCTTTGCCCACCACTCTGCAAACGCGCTCCCTGGTGCACTCTTAGATGGGGATTAAAGTCCTCTTCACTGCTGGGGCTCCTTAGGGGCCAACTAGCCTACCTGTTACCTCCAGTAAGCCCCACATAGTGAGATTGCTGAGTGGTGGACCGAGGTCATGCCTTTTTTCTCCACCACTCTGCAAACATGCCTCCTGGTGCGCTCCTGGTTGGGGGATGAAGTCACCATGCCTCCTAAGGGTCCGTGGGGGCCAACTAGCCCTCCTGTTATCTCTAGTAAACCCCATACAGCTGGATTGCTGAGAGTGTTCAAAGCCCACGTACCCTTTGTACACCACTCTGCAAATGTGCCTCCTGGCGCACTACTGCCGGGGGGATGAAGTCCACTTTAGTCCTGAGATCCTCAGGACACAAGAGGACCTCATCGCCCCACTAGCAGTGTGCCAATTTTGAACATTGCCCTCGGGATCTGGCACACCCAGGGGCTTAATTAAACACAGGACGGGAGACCGCGCTTCGTTTTAAAAAAAAGATTTAGGCGGGATTCATGGAGGGTCCGCAAATCCTGCAAAATTTGTTTTATGTTTTTGTTTTGGGCCCTCTGAGTCCCTGTGGGCCCCTGAGCAGGCCTAGGGGGTCAGGGTGTTTCTACCCTGCCCCCTTTTCACATTTTTAACCTTTTTTCTTGTGACTCGGTTCAAACAGATTTACACCATTTAAAGTAAAGAGTGCCCTTTGGACCAAGAGCTACCCCTCTGGTATAATTCCATTCAGCAGTTCGGGCTGTAGCTGCGACAAAAGTTTCCTATGGAAATTAACATGGAGAAAAAACGTTTTGGCACCCCCTTTTTTCTCGTCCCCCGCTTGACGAATCACCCCAAAACTTTCAAGACAGAAGCTGACCAGAACAGGGCATTAGTTTTGAAAAGTTTGCGAAGATTCGTCAAACGGCCCTAAAGAAATTGGCAAAAGAAAAACACTTTTTGAATAGAAACAAGGTCCTAACTATAAGTACCTACTGACGACCGCCAGTAGGTAATATATATATATATATATTATCTACTGGCGGTCGCCAGTAGATAGTTATAGTTAGGACCGTATTTCCATAGGAAATCTCAAAATTCTATTTTGAATAACTTTGGCGCCGGTTGACGAATCCTCGCGAAATTTTCAAAGCTAATGGGGCGCTCCGCTCAGCTCCTACCCTGAAAGTCTCGGGGTGATTCGTCAAGCGGGGGCCGAGAAAAAAGGGGGGTCCCAAAACACGTTTTCCCCATACATTTTTCCATAGGACCTTTAGTCGAAGGTACAGCCCGAACGGCTGAACAGAATTACTTGAAATTTGGCAAAGAGGTAGTTGGGGTCAACGAGGAGAATAATCAAATTTGCAGTACCGGTGTCTGTTTAGTTGGTGGGAATATCAGATTTCTGGAACCCCATTGATTGCACTCTTATCATGGAGTGATACTGAAATATCTAATGGACACATTCTCAGACGTACTTGTTTGGTCCATATTTACCGTATGTTGAACATCTCTTCTATTTCTGAGTGTTGTATTTATGAACTTTTCAATCACATGGGACTGCTTACATTGCATTTTTACTGCCGAAGGTTATAAAGCTGCTTTTTTGCCCTGAAGAAGTTCTTGTGTAGAATGAATCGTGTTGGCTGAGTTTTATCTTTTTGAACTACAAGAATAAAAGGAATATCAAGGATATCCTTTGGAATTTGGACTTTTTTACTGGTGCACCTTCCTCTTTTGTCTCTATCTTCTTCATCGAAGCGAGCGCCTGAAAGGGAAGATCAATATCCCTTTTCAGCGTTAAGCTCCCACGTGACTTGGGGCCACGCCCATCGCTTTTAGCCTCGCCCACTCCTCCTCCACCTCATTACCATGCACACAACTCGACAGCGCAGCGGTCGAGCGCAGCGGGCACACCTTCAGCACGCCAAAGACACGCCAAAGACTAGCCCGTCTGTGCCCGTCCGGGCCCAGACGGGCTTAGGGCATACCACTCTGCTTAACTCTTCTAGCCCTCGGACCCCCTTTCACAGGTATTCGCGGGACACACTGCTTGCTCTACGCACGGCCAGACACCCCAGCTGTTGCTATTATTGGATTGAGGGTTCCGCATTTAAACATTGTCTTGCCTGTCGCCCGCATAACACTTGCAAGGACCCTGACTCACTGACTATGGCTCTGCTTAATTGCAGATCACTGCCTTGTCATGCCACGGAGGTTCACTCCATCCTTTTGGACCATAGTCTGGATGTCTTATTCCTGACGGAAACGTGGCTGACTACAGGTTCCGACCCCGACATTGTCAACGCTCTCCCCCCGGGATACCTCATGTTCCATCTTGATAGGCCGGATGGGAGAGGGGGTGGAGTGGCCATTGTCTACAGAGACACATTCTTATGCAAAGCAGTAGACTGCGGCATCAACAACGCCGAAAGTTGTCAGTTTACCCTTCGCGTCTCCTCTACTGTCTCTATTGCTGGCCTCCTTGTGTATCGGCCTCCCGCTACGCTAGGGAACTTTGTGGATTCTTTCATGGAGGCTGTTATCCCACTGGCTGCTGCCTCGTCCAACTTTGTCATTCTTGGGAACTTCAACTTTCATTTTGACGACCCCAATGACGTAGTAGCAAGGGATTTTCTAAGTTCGCTCGGGGCACTGGACCTACATCTCGTTAATATGGGAGCTACTCATATTAGAGGTCATCAGCTTGATGCGGTTTTTGCTAATTCTGCGAACCTACAGGCTCTCCAGATGTTGGCTCTCCCCTGGACCGATCACCATCTCATTCCGTTTAGCTGGTTGCTGGGGAACCGGAGAGACCCCGCACCAAGACAACATATTGTGGAACGACTCTGGTCGAAGCTCCCGGTGGACAGTTGGGCGGAAGAACTAGCTAGAACCTGTCCTCACCCCGTAGATGACCCCAACACCGCTGATCAGCTCTTGGGCGGATGGCTGACTAACTCTCTGGACTTACTGATCCCGAATAAAAGGAGGCTTGTCAGGGAGAGAAGAACTGGCTCTGCCCCCTGGTATACCCCCGAACTTAGGTGCATCAGAACCTCTTGTAAAAGGCTTGAACGTGCTTGGAGGAGAGAGCAGACGGAAGAAAGCCGGGCCAATTACAAAAGGGAGCTGAGGAAATATAAAAGCGCACTGAAGGACGCTAAAAAGATTTTCTTTAGCGACAGGATTGAGAGAGCAAGCAATTCTTCTGGAGAATCGTTTAAAACCTTCAAGGAACTTCTGAAAGCCCCGGTCCCTCCAGTGTTGCATGATAATCCCAAAGAAAAATGTGAGGAACTGGCCAGCTTCTTCCATTCAAAAATAGAGAAAATCTTATCCTCCTTACCCACTATTCCTCAAAGCCATGAACCGGTTACTAGCCTCACAAGCCGCTCGATTGAGCTAGCATCTTTAGGCCCCTTCTCGGAAGAGGAGGTGATAAAAGTCCTGTTGGTGATGAAGAGTGGCTCCCCGAGTGACCCAGTTCCCATAAAACATCTTAAGCTCGTGGCTAACACCTTGTCAACTCCTCTGACTGATCTCTTGAACCTTTCACTCGCTCAGGGCACAGTGCCCCAGAGATGGAAAAAGGCTGTGGTGAAAGCCCTATTGAAAAAACCAGGACTGGATTCATCCAATTTGACCAACTTCAGGCCAATTTCACTTCTGCCTGGATTTTCTAAAATTGCAGAGAAGTTGGTCAACCGTCAGCTCTCTCACCATCTTGAGTCTAACCACCTGCTAGGAGATTCCCAGACTGGTTTCCGCCCCGGCCATGGAACAGACACTGCCTTGCTGGCAGTAGTGGAGGAGGCAAGGAGCACTCTAGATACAGGAGGGTCAGTGGCAGTGATCCTCCTGGACTTGAGTGCTGCCTTTGACACCGTGAGTCATCAGGTGCTCCTCCAACGTCTGTCAGAGGTAGGTGTCTCAGGGACGGCCCTGAAATGGTTGGGATCTTTTCTTTCTGACCGTTTCTACCAAGTCTGGGAAGGGTCAGAGCAATCTGCCCTAATCCCTCTTCAATGTGGAGTCCCGCAGGGCTCATCGCTGAGCCCTACCCTATTTAATATATATATGACTCCACTTGAAAGAGTGGTCGCCCCTTCAGGGGTGAAGATCGTCAGTTATGCTGATGATACTCAGCTGGTGGTGGGCCTCACTCAGCTGGCGGAACAACCTGAGGTGTTACACGACTGCCTTGCCAATGTTTATCGTTGGATGTCTATCTCCGCCCTAAAGCTTAATGGAGGTAAAACCGAGCTGATGCTCCTGGGCAATTCCAGCCCCTCCATTATTGCGAGCTGCTGGCCCCGGTCTCTTGGTGACCCACCATCCCCCAAGAAGGAGATCAAGTCCTTGGGAGTATGGTTGGAAGAAGACCTGTCCTTCAGGACTCATGCCAGGAAGACCGCAGGGGTTTGCTTTGGTTTACTGAGATCAGCCCGAAAGGTGCTACCTCTGCTTCCTGATCCAGCAAGGAAGCTGTTGATACGTGGCCTGATTCTATCGAGGCTCGATTATGGGAATGCGCTGTTTCTCGGTGCTCCTGAAGCGACCTTCAAAACCCTCCAACAGGTGCAAAACGCAGCTGCGAGAGTCCTTATGGATGTTCCCAGAAGGCAGTCTGCTGCTCCGGCCCTCAAAGCGCTTCACTGGCTCCCCGTGAAGGAGCGGGTGAAATTTAAAGCGCTATGTACAGCCCACAAAATTTTACATGGCAAAGGCCCCCCCATCCTTGCTAACATGGCCCGTCCTTACAAACCCCCACGTCTGCTGCGCTCGGACCAAAAACACCTTTTGCAGTTAGCGAGAGTAAGAAGAGCTCGTTCTGGGGGCAGGCGTTTCTCTGTGCAAGTGGCCTCTCTTTGGAACTCTCTGCCCCTCAAGATTCGCTCAGAGCCCAAGATCCTACCATTCAGGAAACTTCTTAAGACCCACTTGTTTCCATAGTAGTGATTAGCTGAGTCTCTCCTTCTGGTCTGTTGCGCCAGGATGCCCCCGGGTAAGCTGAGCGCATTATAAATTTCATATTATTATCTGGCTCTCAGTGGAGTTATTCTAGAGACGAACTCCGGAAGATTTGTGCACAGGACTTGAATATTATTTAGATATAATTTCACACTTGTAGGGATGGTTTAACGGTGCCCATTCTTTAAGTGAGCACTGGTAATTTAAATATTTTGAGGAAGTGACTCCCTGTCCTGTGCGCATGGGTGCGGGACCCTCATCGTTGTAGTACATTTTTTTTTATTTATTATTTAGATATATTGTGATTTAAGTGCTAAACTAGGAGTCAGTCGTAGTTTCGTCTGATTTTTTATATCCTTTTGTAAGCAGACACATTAATATAGTCGAAGGAAATAAAACTTTGTATACCTAGCCACAGTTTGCATGTGTTTACCAGACCATGTAAATATTGCTGCTTCTATGTACATATGGTTGTAGATTATGTAGAGGCACTTATGCCTGATATTACCCATCCTGTATATAAGTATGTATACAATTATTACAAAATGTATTAGACACATACCCAAAACTAAGGATTCTTTTTTCCAAACTACTCTACTACTCAGAGTTTCTTTAGTGTTCCAGTTTTCTTTCCCCTGAAGACTGTGCTTTAATCTTGGCTTAAATGTTAGCTTCTGCCTTATCGTTTGACACAAACAGCATGCATCCAGTAAAAAAGCACTTCCACCAAGACTTGCTTTGTTTTTAACTTTTTTTTATTTTTTCCGTAGTGACTCAATGGAACTGTTTACATATGCTAAAACATGCAAGAGACATGCAAAGCAGATGTTGCTTTAATTAGTCAGATAACAAGTAGCCAGTAACCTCAATTGACATAGGAAATTAAACTATGGAAGCCGAACGGCATTCTTCGAGATTTCAAATGTGTTTTTTTTTTCAGGATAGGCTTGGAAAAGGACAGGAAATCATTAACCACAAAAGGCGCTGAAGCAGTTTAATGATTATTTTATTCCAAGAAAAAACAAGAGAGGGCCTTCTGAGGGTCGAAAATGAGTGGGGCGTTTGATAAATACGACCCAGCTTCGTCCCAGCTGATCAGCTGATAGGGGTATTAGTGGGAAAGGTCTATTAACTAATTGAACTGGGAGGCTTTGCAGACAGCTCGTGCAGGAGATCAAAGTCAGCCCTCGGCTGCAAATGCGCGCGGCAGCCCCGGACCAGATGTTGCTGCTCCGGCCCTGTCGTGCTTGATAATTGTATGGTACGGCCGATTTTAGCCATATCTCCTGCACATGAAAGCGGGGCCCCTAGAAAGGCGGATCCCTGCACGCAGTTGGAAAGCATGTTTACTGTTAGCCTCTGAGATAAGAGGGCCTTTAAACTCTATTTATCGGCCTGCTCTTAAATTATGTCCCAACTCTTCTGCGGAGCGTCATAACCAGTTAGACCCAGCAATTCGGCTACCATATGTGTTTGAAAGGTAAACTGCCATGAATTTTCGTTTGGAAGCACATTCCCGCCCACTTAACGCTGGTAAGGTTTGCGAGGGGTTTATATAAGTTTCATGATAAAATTTGTCTTCCCAGTACCTATGAGCAAAAATCCTTTCCGCTCAATCCTCCCACTTTTTTTCCCTTCCGTTTTATATCACGAGAACTCGACCCGAAGGCATTGGAGCGCATTACATGAGCACCAGTTACATGCTTTACACAAGGGCACATTCATTTTTAACAGGCACGAGGAAATTACTGATTTGCGCAGAATCACAGGCTGGTGAGCCGACGCCGAGACTCGAGCCTACTTTCCCAACTCCAAAGTCGGCAGCTTTGGGTCTTACGAAGGGAGACGTGACCTAGGCCGAGCCACCGAGTGTGGAACTAGGTGGTACTAGGTTCAAGTCCTGTTGAGGACTCTCGACTTTCTGTGATTCTGGGCAAATCACTTAATCTTCCCATGCCTTAAAAAAAACCGAATCTAACCTTGTGTAATGTAATCTGCTGCTTATGTAAAGTGCTCCAATGCCCTTGGGTCAAGTTCCTGCTACATAACACTGCAAAACAAAGAACCTTATATGAAAGAGTCTTTCTTTGACAGGGCCACCAAGAATATGATATTCGCCTCCACCAATTTTCCTCACCACCCCATATGGTCTAACTTTTAAAAAGCAACTTAAAATGCTGCCTGTTCCACTAACAATGTAGCCCTCATTACCAGCGGCCTAACATGGAGGGCAATTATTATCGCACTTATTGAAATCCGGAATTTAAAAGAAGCGACAAATTATCACCTATCACAAGTTTTATCCCTTAAAATGGGGTGCAACATGCGGGTTTTGGTGCTTTGCACACGAAAATGTCCAAGTACCAGTATTTACCATGCATTTTTCCGCAGTCATATTCGTAGTTTTCACTTAGTAAAAATTACATGGGGAAATGGTGAGGCATGTGCTAACTACCATAAACTTTTAATTCTGATCCCTGTACAAACTAGTTTTCACAAGGATTGTAAAAGAGTTACTTGTGATGAGGGCCTATGGCGGTCCCTGAGATATGTTCATGTTTTCTTGTCACATACATCTGTTCTCCTCTGACCTAAGATATGACCTGTATATTCACTTGTGCCTCAATGCGTTTGTTCGCATGTGTATATTATTCATGTTCCCAGATTGGTTCTTTTGTAAAGCACTCTAATGCCATGGCTGAAGTTAGTGCTATAAATAATAAGCCCCATTTTTATCAATGTTTCATGCAACGCAGCACAGCAAGCCACCTTGCTACGCTGCGTGAAACAGAGAGGGCAGGAATGCACCGTATTTAACATTTTATGGCGCATTCCTGCTCTCTTCCTGCGCACAAGTTCTTGCCTAGTGCCAACGAGGGCATCCTTGCAGCATGGTGCAAGGGTGCCTGCATTGTAGGCAGGATTGTTTTTGCGCAGGAAGCAACACCTTCCTGAACGAAAACAATTCTCAGAGGCATTTTCCTGATTCTACATGTGCTGCACAATGCATCACACTTAGAAAGAGAAAACAAGGAGAAACAGAGATATTTCTTCTTGTTACGCCTCTGTCGGGGAGGCGTACAATGCTGATGCATTCCCAGGCCTGCCAGTGTTGGTAAATCTGGGAATGTCTCAGAATGCATGGGTGGGTGCGTGAGAACACCGACGTTGTACCCATGGAGCGCGTTCCTGCCGCAGAGTAACACAAGGCAGCGGTTTGCGCTTCTTCTATATATTTTTTCCAGGTCCTGTTGATCAAGCCACTATAACTTTTAACATTGAACGTCCCATTTTAAGTTAATGACTGCTTTGTTGCCCAATCACTTTTCTTATGGGGAGGGTAACACTTGTGTACCCTCCATTTCCTTCCTGTTTCTCCCTCTTCTAACCGTCTTCCCAGTTGCATAACGCAAAATGATAGCCCCCCCCTGCAGAATGTGTAGAGGGGCCCCTTAGTCTCCCATATCTTACAGATGTTAATTGTTCTTGGGTTCAGTGAGCCCCCCCCCCCCCCCGGAAAAGTTGAGGGGCCCTGGAAGTTTTGGGGGTCCCACTGCTCCGCTGGGGTTGCAGGGGCTGTGTTACACCCCTGCCTCTTCCCCATTACACCTCCATTGCATCATCATTGGCCAGCTTTGGCTCTAGTACACTTGGTGAGAGAGGGGAGGGCTACTAAGGGAGCAACATAACACATTGGAAGGCATGGAGAAAAGCAGAGTGCAAATGGCACAAGGATAGGTGGCGAATTAAAAGGTCAACTTTTGCATTAGGCAACATAGAAAAAAGAAAAATGTAAATCTCCTATGTGTTACATGCAACTCTGAAGGGGCAATCATATGTCATTATTAACACTTTTGTTTATTGGCATTTCAAAAATTACAGTAATACTGCACAATATTAACACTGAATCAGTAACCAGGGGTTAGAGTTAATAGCCCACCTTGTGCAAACAGGAGCAAATGATCTCCCACAAGGGATGGGGTTATGGTTGGGCTTTCAGGAGGACTAGATGACATTAGATGATAATAATAAACATTTTAGTTACAAACTATAACCGTGTCCATGTGTGCCTAAGTCTCGTTGTAAAGAGTGTGAGCAATAACAGTTACAGAAAAGTGGGGAGGATGGCCGGGGAAGGGCAGCCCGTCTTGCCTACAACTCCAGGGTCTGGGCACCCTTGGGGTCCAGCTCAGTCAGCTGCTCAGCTGCTCTGCGCACCCTCGTTCCTATCAGGGTCTGGATCATTTTTTCAGCCAGGACTAAACCTCACAGACTGCCCCTCCTCCGAGTCAACTGCAGCCTCAAGAGATTACCATTCTTCAACCACTTTCTTCCAGAGGAGTGCAGTAGGTCTACGACGGACACCCCTTGCCTCCTCCCTCTGCAGCGAACTTTCCTCAGCCTGTGACATCCACCACTCATGTGTCCACATTAGGTCCCCTGGGTGATTTCCAAGCCATGGCCTCTTGTTGCTTGGCCAGAGCCAGGGCCAAATCCACAAATCTGTTCCCCACCTTCTTGAGGCCCAACCTACGGAAGAGGCTCAATAAACAGACTGCAGGAGTGTTAGCGAGTGACCTAGAGATGGTTTTATTAAGTCACAATATTACCTCCCCCTCAGAACCCTGTGAGCCCACTGCAACCCCATGTCATGTGTCAAAAGTCAGCATCCAATGTTGCACAGAAAAGGCAACCTCTAGGCTCCCCACCGTAGATAGTCTAAATCATATGAGGTGTATGGTACGTCCTATGAGTGTAATTGAATTGTATGTATTTAAGATGTGTGTTGCTAGAGATATTCTGTGACTATACAAGCACCCTCCCCCATTAAGTATCTGTCATGTCCCGACCCAAGTCTGCCGCAAACCTAAAGGGCGTCCAAAGGTTTCTTACCCAGCCCATTTAGAGCATTATAAAACCACAAGACTAGGCAAGGGACCGTTTCTCGTATCAGCAGTTACTGAAGGACCACATGCGTGGGAAGTTCCGCTCCTGCATCTCCTCATAGATCCCGTAAGGTATGTTTAAGGGCTTTGTAGTTAAGAAATTGTCCCACTGGCAGGCCTATCTGTTCCACCAGGTCTCTAAAGAGCATTAAGACATTTATCCGAAAGCAGTTTCCCAGGGTCACCAGCCCTGCCTCTGTCCAGTAGTTTTAGTGGGAGATGTTCATGGCTGAGGCCCTCTTGCCTATGAGTTCATGCCTTCCACGTCGCCCTTGAGGGGAGACCTTGCTGTGACTGAAGGAAGACATGCCTTGTGAGAATTGACAATCCTGGTGTGTCAAATTGCTGGCTGCTTGATATTTGCAGAGAGGCTCTGTGTATCCGTGGGTCTGTTAGACATTTGCTCCCCTTAATACTCAGGTTGCTGGTGTCAGCGTCTTGGGTGGCAGTTCTTGCCAGGGATGTAGAGGGCTGGGGTAAAACTCTGGCTTGGGTCTTCTTATTTCAAAGCCCTATTTAGAGAAGTTTTCCCTGTTTTGCCATACCTGGGCTGCTGTTGTTGGATTGACCCATGTAATGACTGTTATTTCATTGCAGGAAATGCTTGAATTCAACTCCTTCTATATGGTTTGATTGTAAATGTTTGAAGTTATGCAGAGAGCTAGTCAGTTTTAGGATAGCTCTTCTGTTTAAAACATCATTTGGTCCTCTGGTTTTGTATCGTGAGATCAGTTGAGACTTGCCGAGGCCATATCAGTGATGCCGTCCTGTGGTTGTAGCAATGCCCTCCATACAAGCTAGTGGAGTGACCGAGGGAACGGCTCACGTCGCGCGGGGGGAAGGAGGCTGGTTTGATTGGAGGCCATGGATCCTTGAAGTGTTTGACGGAGCAGCTGTGGATGCTTGTTTGCGGGGGGCGGATCCCAGTCACAAGATTTACTGATAGTGTAATGGGCTGTGATCAACCTTCAGTCCTTACAAAGAGTGGGTATACTTGGCTTGATCCATCTCTGGTCGTAACTGAACTGATTGTTTGAAGAGTAGAGTCTCTATTCGTAGTGAGGGGAACTGTGTCTCGAGAATGAGATATTGTCATCGCTTTGAAAGTGGTGCTTGTCTTGTCTGATGTCACTAGAAGGGGGATCTGGTCTTTTCAGGCTCATGGGTTGCCATGGCCATCGCACTTGAATCATATTGTCTTGACCCTGGCAACGAATAGTTTTATAAATCCCTTCCTTTTGTAGGAAAATCAGGTAAGGAGGGACTGTCCCTTGGCTGAGCTGATGTTGCTGGGTCTCAATTGGGGTCTGCTGATTACCTGGTTCCTCGTTATTGTTAGTAGGTGAGAGATTACTTTATGCTTTTGTTGTTATTCTCCTGTTGTTCCTGGCTTTTCTGAGATGCTTGCGCTCTCTTTATGTCAAGGACGTTCTTAGGCCTTGGTGGGATGGGTTCTGTGCCGGTTTGAAGTGGTTGGACAGTAGAGGGGCCTCCTTAAGGTGCTGGTTGATCATGCTTCTGCTATTTGAGTTGCTTCGTTGGTAGGCTTTATTTCCTCGAAGCTTACCAGATCGTCCTTGGGATGAAGCTTGTTGGGGGATACTTGCTGGATGTCACCCTGCAAGCTTGATAGCTGTTAATAGTCCCGCACCTGCTTGACCAAATTATGAGGAGGGGTGTTTGATGAATGGAGGCAAGCAGATTGTACTGTGTACAACCGATCCTCGACAGAAAAGCCGTCAAAATGGTAGGAATTGAGAGAAAAAAGTAGAAATAGCTCATACTTGAGAGCCAATCGTCATTTATTCTCCCTGGCACCAACCTCATCAAAACAAAAATCAATCTAGAAAACTATTTGAGGTAGTCAGGCAGTCATTTAACTGTCCACCTAATACTCTGCCTCCCAACAAGCCTGAAATGAACTTTGAATACTTTGTCTGCTTCTTTAACAACAAAATAGAAAGTATTGAACTCTCCTTACCCTGACACCAATGCATCGTTTTAGCTTGGAACCTATTATAAAAATCCCTGGCCACTTGGACAGAATTCAGAGAAGTCACATAAACAGATCTACATAAAACCATAACAAAAGTGAAAACTTCCACCCTCTTCATAAACCCATATCAGCCTTTATCAATAAAGCGCTCGATACCACCTTAGTTTCTAGACCAAACGTATCAATACCCCACTTTTGCAAGGTGTTGACCCTGATTACCTAAAAATTGGTCAAGTCACACTCCTCTTGAAAAATCCTAAGTAGCTGCCATCTAGTGGCTAACCTTCCATTTGCCAAGGCTCTCAAACGTTGTGTTGAAACCCAACTAAACCTCCAACAATAGTCTTCTAGACAACTTCCATCACAAACCTTCTTGTCAATTTCCAACTGGGCTGCATACCGGGCTGTAGTACAGAGACCACAATGTTTTAAATTGTTGATGATGCATTCCTTATTCTGGACTATAGTAACCCTTACACCCTTATTAATCTGCATTTGATTTTGTTAACCATCACACTCTTCTTAAGATTCTTGATGAGAGGATCGGTCTTACAGTGTTTTGAAGCTCAAAGTGTTGCCTCTTACATTGGCAACCACTCCTCAGCCATAACAATATTGGATGCCACACCACTCCACTTCAGCAAGCTATCCCTCAAGAGTCTAGTCTCTCTCCCACCATATTCAATGTAGATATGAAAGCACTGGGTACCCTGATAAAAATCTGAACCTCTAATACCACATATTTGCATATGACATGCAGCTATACCTCAAAGTCACCTCCCCAAAGGATATCAAATTCCCGTCCCTCCCTTTGGATAAGATTCAGTCTGGGATGACCCCCCACTACCCCAATTGGAACCTCTTTGAAAAATAATTCCTCCTCCCAACAGTCCTACACCAGTGCAATGTCGGCTAAATGAACTCAACATCCTTAACTAGCCATCCGCCTTTATGCAATGTGCCAAGTCCATGCGCTTCTAATTTGATTAGAACCTAAAGCTTCAATCCCATGTAAACATCCTAGATAAAGTAATTAAACTGTAAATTACAATTCTGCATGAAATGACATTCTTCCTCGTTGCTGAAGATTTTAAAAAAGTGGTCCAATCTTTAGCCCTATCCTGATTAGCAGTGGTGGCTGGTGACATTTGAAAGTGGTGAGGCGTAAAATTGTCTTAATGCACTACGGCGAGCAAGCATAGCGATCGAGCCCGAACAACCCCTGAGAAAATTTGGAAAAAAGAGTGGACAAATGATGCATTTTCAAGCAAACTTGAGGAAGCAGGAAGGTTAATAAAGCAATACGATTGAATTATTTATCATTTAAGAAATTGCTGGGTGTTGGATTTTTTTGGGAGGTTATTACACAGAGGACCACACAGAGATGTTGAACGTGTGGCAGAAAAAAAGTATG
Source organism: Triturus cristatus (assembly GCF_964204655.1). Classification (NCBI taxonomy): domain Eukaryota; kingdom Metazoa; phylum Chordata; class Amphibia; order Caudata; family Salamandridae; genus Triturus; species Triturus cristatus. The sequence continues at coordinate 432,793,461 of NC_140593.1, forward strand.
GAAACAGACAGCAAGATAGAGCGTGGAAGAGAGCGCTCACCTGTGCTAACTTTTACAGTGTCCACTGTTTCTGGCACCTCACACTATCCACCAATTCCACCTTCACACGCTGCCCATGAGAGCCAGCTCATCTCCGCTCACCAGTGCCAGCTTCACACTGCCCTCAAGCATCGTACAGTGCTCACCACTGCTTGCTTGTTGGAATTCAGAATGCTGTGAACTGGCATAAGAAGCCTTTTGTGCCTCATGTGGACTATGGCTGTGCTCCTCCACCAATAGTGTTAACCGGGTATTAAATTATGAAAGACTGAGGACATCAATGGGAAAAGTTGAGGAGATCCTGTACTGGTGAAAAAGGTGCAATGCAAGGGAGCTTTCTGACTGAAGAATATTAAAAGTACACATGAAAATGTGAGGCATTTGTGTAGTTCACTTGTGTGCTAGCCCTCTTCTGTGAGGGTTATTAAAGTTTGCGCTACTGCTGCAATGCCTCGCTGGGAGCTGTGCAGGCTACTGCCGCTGTTTGAAGGAGGCTTGGGGCTTTCCCCTCCTGAGCATGAGATCGATAGCTCAGTTATTTCCAATTCCCAGAGGTGAAATATATTTATTCCGGTGTGACCTATAGCCATAATATTTCAGCAGAAAGAACATTCATTCTACTTCATACGTTTTCTTCAATGATCCTAGGAGTTAAACAGAAATTTACGAAGTAAATCCTTCAAACAAGCTATCTTGCACTGCATGTGCTGCCGGTAAGATAGCCGCTCACTTGGTTAATGAGCCTGCTAATGAAACCGTTATCTGCCTGTCGCAGGTTTTCTATCAGTAAGAGCTCTACCCGAAGATTACACATTGAAATATTAGAAAGCAGCTCAGTGGATTAACGCACCCATCACAGAGACAGGGAGGCCATGTGGCCTGCGTCTTCTATCAGTGAGGTAGCCCAGGGGAATAGTCCACTCAGTGCGGTGTTCATGGCCTGCCACTCAACGCTTCTGTGACCAGATCGAGCTCAGTGGGTTAATGCACCTGAAGGGGAGATGCGTGTGTGTGTAACCTGTGTGGGTATGAAACCAGTGGTCACCGGTCGTAGTGAGTGAATCAGTGGAGGTCATGGTGGATGCCAACAAAGAATGTGACACGGGGTGCCACCAATGTATGATTTGCAAACAGGCAACATTTCTGGGGTAGTGCTGTGTGCGTGGAAGCCTCCCAGCCGCCTACTCACGCTTTTGGAGGGGTCTCCTCAGAGGTTAACTTAGGAGAGGCAACTTTCTACTTCATGTCTTAACACTTGCGCACTGGAGTCGCAAAGACTGGCCACTTTATTTGCTTGTTATTGGCAAGTTATGTCAATCTTTTAATGACGAAGGTGACATCAATAAATTGTAAAGTTTATATTTCACAAACAGGTAATACAATGTCAAACCACAAGCACATTTATAGACGCGGCACATTCACCGATATGCACCAACATTACAGGAGTGTGAACAACCCCTCCCCAGGGCAGAGCTTTAATGCTGCCCAGGGGGCAACAGGCTCCCTAAACACGCAGCGAGGAAGTACTGCCGCTGTGATTCACAGCCCACATCAAGTAGCAAAATATCATCGCAGTCAGTGGTATTAATTAAACACAGTTGATAAAGCTGGGAATTATAGCATTGGATAACAGTACAACCGGTTATTTACAGAATTTACAGACGAAATAAGTGCAGCACAAGGTGCTCCATAAAAACCCAAATCTGTATATATAACGACGAGCCTTACACATTGACACCCAGTCGCGGCCGGCAAAACGGGCAGGTGGGTTCGAGCTGGGGGGGTGGAGTAATCTATATAAAATTAAAAAAACGTACCTTCCTCCGTGACCGCATCCGACTCCTCAGCTCCTGCTGCTCTGAGTCCTGGCGCGTTTTGGGCGGCCTCCCTGCTCCTGCTCTCTTCAGCCAATCACAACACTGGGGACAGCGCCCCAGCCGTGTCATTTTCTCTGACAGAGAAAAAGGGAGAGTGGGCGGTCATGCTCGAGGGCAGGGAGGGAGTGGCTTACCCACTGTTGTGGGTACTGACTGTTTGGTCGGCTCCAGGGGCCGACCAAACAGTCAGTACCCACAACAGCGGGAAAACCACTCCCTCCCTGCCCTTGAGCATGACCGCCCACCTCCCCGCCCCCAACCAGGCACTTCTGCTTTCTCGCCGTGCGAGAAGCAGAAACATAAAATGGTAGTTTTACCATTTTATGTTTCTGCCTTCTCTCACTGCGAGAAAGCAGTGGGGCAACGGCCCCACGCCCAAATGGAGAAGCCGCCACTGCTGATTAGGACATTGTAAATCCTGGATAAATGGCATCCCTAAATTGCCCGTAATTCACAAAAAACAGTTCTCCATTCATCTGCAAAACCAGTCATGGCAACCAGGAATTATAACCATATCACACCTACCTTGATCTCTTTGAATTGGGGCTCCAGATCGAATCAAAAAACACATTGAAACTGGCATCCTTTTATGCAAATCTCTTTATTCAAAGTCCCTGAACTACCTCTTCAAAAACTTAGAATATCCTGAAGACATCATCATCTTCACGGTACTCCTTTCCCGGAATTACCTATCTGCAAAAAGAAAAGAATCCTTAAACAATCTTTCTTAAGACATGCACATAAGTTGTGAAACTTCTTTCCTTCCCCTATCAATGCAAATTCTTCCTTTGAAGTCCTCATGATTGAGATCAAAAGACAACTATTACAATAATACATTCTAGTGGATTTTATTACCTTCTCTATGTAATCTGTTGTTCTCTGTATAACTTGTTTAAAGTACTTGATAGTACATATACTATGCATGGCCAGTAATGCACAGATTTGTGCCTAGAAGCTTCCAACTAATACACCAGCTGTTATGCTACAGTATGTAATTTTGTTAACTGTATATAATTACTTGTATTGTTGACATTGAAAAGGCCGCAAAGCCCTCTTAGGCCATCATTGCCAGTTGGCTGGAATTTGGTAAAAAGTTAACAGGCGGAACAGGAATGATTACTGGTCAGCCTATCCATTCCTAATTACATCTGCTAGAAGTATTTTCATCAAAATGGAAAATTAGGTATGTAAGCCATACTATGAGAGGTGCTTAGAGATATGGACATGCTGGACAACATTCTTAGACTAACAGAATATACAGGAACAACTATGCTCAGGTCTGATGGGGGAAGAAAATAATATAAATAGAGGTTCACCAGGGATGTATACTTGCCCAAACCGTATTCACCGTGTACATAAATGGTGTGATTGATCTCCCCCAAGATTGTAATAATGATTCCACCAAGCTGGCTGGCAAAAAGATTCCAGGATTACTCTTTACAGAGTAATGCTAAATTGCTGGATTACCATAGGGGTAATCTCTAAAACTCCTATGGGCGTCCAACTCTTGCTTGCCCGATAAAATTGTTTTGCAAAGCCCATGGTCTAGAAATCAATATGAGTAGAAACAACTTTATGGCTCACAATCCGCACAGATTATTTCGGGGGAAATTGAAACTGGGGGACTCTCTGCTGGAAAAAGTGAAAGATTTTGACAATTTGGCCAATATAATGGACTCCATAGATAACAAAAAATACCATGACTTTCAACATAGAACTTTTTCCGTTCTGAAGCTACAAAAGCAATATGCTTATTGACCTGTATCCCCAGTCTTAGAAATATATCAAGTCAAATGTTTAGCTGCAGTGCTGTACGTTGCAGAGGTCTGGGGCAACTGCAATTTGACCAATTTAACAAAACCTGAAAATAAATTTGTGAGGTCTTTGTACAACAGAACCCAAAGTGCCCCATGACCGCTTTGCAATGGGACTTGGGTTTGAAGAAAGGAGCACATGTTGCAAAATTGAACTCTCTCTTGTGCTGGGTGCAACTGTGGACAAGTGATCAGTTGGAACCTTTCAGGAACTGTTTCCTGAAATTGAAAGGAATGGACAATGCTAGCAGTTTACCCTTGTTTAGCTATAGAAGGTCTTGGTTCCATGTGATCAGCTACCCCGAGATCTGGGTTAAGCAGTAATCTATTACTATAGATTTAACTCCACTAGTAAAAACTAGATATGGGCTAATTGAAAGATGGTACTAGGGGGGTAAGACCAGGAGGCTACCTGACTGAGACATTTTTGGATTTCAAAAATATCCTGGAGTTTGAACTCTTCCTAGATAAAATCTAACCCCAAGAAGCAAAAAACAAAAAAATCAGTGTAGGAATTTTGCCAGTTAACAGCTTCTGCAGCAAGTGGTGTATACCTTCAGCAAGTTCTGCTATCTGTCCCGCTTGTAAGATCTATGCTGATACAAAGGCATATTTGCTGTTGTTTTGCACCGCTTACTATCAAATGCAGATTCTCATGGGTTTAGTGTATAGAGAATTGAGATTTTATTAAAGACAAAGAGGCTAGCATTCTTTATTACATTTTATTCACTAACTTCTGAGCAGCACACACATCAACGTTCCATGTAATTCTACACTAAATAAACATACAATGAAATTAGAACTTTGCTGTCCCATAAAAACTCCTTGTCATCCATTTTCCTCCTCTTTTGGTGCTGTCATTTTCTTAACCTGACCGTTCCTCTCGTCTAATCTTCCAATCTTCCTTTTTGATTTTCTGTCATAAAATAATTACTTTGCAACCTACTTAATATTAACTGACTCATAAAACGAAATACTTACATTTACAGTTTACCACAAAAGAATTCTTGTAACATATTTCAACCACCCTATTAATATTTTCCTTCATCAGCTAGGGAGGAATACAATCTCAATACTCAATACACTAGACATATGAGAATCAGCCTTTTATGGCAGCCTACTTAATATTAAGTGACCCATAAAACTACATACTTATATTTACAGTTTAATACAACCAAAATTCCGGTAACTTACGTATATTCTTAATTTTAATCACCCAATTAATATTTTCCTTCATCAGCTAGGGAAGGATACTGCTAGCCTCCCAGTCTTTAACATTCTCATTACACTAAACCTATGAGAATTACCATTTTATGACAAGACAGGAGTCTAGCATTATGCATGTTTAAAACCTTTCAGTGCATAGCACGAAACCTGATGACAAAAAAATGTCTTTGCAAACAAAAATGATTTTTGTTAATAATGTGCAAAGCCTATGTTTAAATCAGTACATACACTAAATGCAAAACTTGTAGTAGGTATTCATACTTGAATATTATAGGCCTAAAAGTGAAGCAAATGTACTGATTTAAGTTAGCCAGTCGATACCATGTTAACAGAAAATAATGCATTAACATTTAAAGGCTTGTTTTCAAGTTGAATCATCGTTTACACAAGATGTTTTTTTCACTTTTCTGATGATGTTGTCATTTTCCAGAAGCCTTCTGTTAGCAAGTTAATAGGAACGTGTTGCCTGTTCCCCAGGTGTTTGCTGAAATTCTATTGGAGAACGTAGAAGACGAAAGAAAATAGTGTGGTTATGTTAGTGCGTGTTCACAGAGTAGCAGCCGGCTTCCTTCCCCAACTCTCTGAATTCTTTTTTCAGAAGAGGCTGCTTATTTAGATTTTAAGGATTGTCTGCTGGATTTTAAGCTGAGAATACTTTTCAGCTGATTATGCAAAGGCTTCATGCTTGTTCAATTGACTCTCTTGTTAGTACTTTTTTCTGGGTATTTGAACTGCCACCTTTTTCTCTCATTATTCAAATGTAATTTAGGTTAGGGAATTTTCCTTTATGGAACATGCTTGCTGTATTATTACAACATTAACTGTTATTTTTAGAAATATTGCATTCTATTTTATAATCAAGTATCGATTGGTTGATTATATTAACTTCTACTGCTGAGATCTAAAGATGAATACTTAATGAATAAAAGATAAAAAATTAAAAGAATTGAAAATAAAATTATTTAACTCACACTAATTCTCTTTATTGACTACATTAAAATTCATTAATGTTTTATCATGTTACTGGATTGATGTAGATGATTGCTTCTTATTTCTCCTTGTCGATGAACAAATGTCCTTACAAGCAGTGGTGGGGGTTATTTGATGATTACACCTGATGATTTAGTTATAGAAACCCCGCTTCCTCAAATGGTAGCGAGAGGATGGTTATTGTCACAGGAAAAAGGAGCTGAAATATTTTCCCCAGTTTAGAATTCCCCTTGTTCCTCATGTCAAAAGCTCAAACTTGAAGACTGAAGGAGAATGCAGTCTCAAAGGTAGTCGCCATGGTGGAGGTATGAGTATCAATAGGGTTATGCATTGCAAATGTCTAAATTGAGAGTTCCTTATTGTGTTGAAGCTATGTGTTCTATGTCTTGGTAAAGTCAATCGAATAGCTGTGTTTCTGCTTGGTAGTTGAGCAGTAGAAGTTGTTATTTAACTCAAAGTAGTCCAAGACCCTGGGATAAGTTGAATTTTTAATGTTATTTGTCTGTTAAGGTTTTGCGGTGCAAATTCGTGAGGTACCATTGACTGCACATTCGAGATAGTGACTATAACAATTTGTTGTGATTGAATTAATATTGATTAGTTTTAGTGGAACCTGTTTTGCAAAGGGGAAACTATAACAGTCAGAGTGATTTCCAGCTGGTCAAAACTTAATTCATGTGTGTAGGGTAGTTGGAGGGTGATAAATCCAAATACTCCTTGTATGAATTAACTATTTTTGAATTCTTTAGCGGAGCACACAAAGGGTATTTGTTTATTGTGCTTGCTTAGAGATGTTGAATTTGTGTACCAGAAAATTGTAAAGGTTGGTGAACTGCTGCAATGAGTAAAAAATTACATCAGAGTGTGTAATGCTAGGATAGGTCAGTTGGTGTGAAGTGCTGTGTTGAGATTGATTGTCGAGTCATCAAGTAATCAGCTGCAGTAAGTTTGTGAAGAGAACATTGTGGCTGTATTGGAAGAGCAGATTCACACATACAGAATTGTAAGTTGAACAAAACATTTAAGTTTTGTTTACTCTTCATTTGCTGTTGAATAATTACAAACCTGAAATGTTTTAAGGCTCTTAGAGATTTGATGAGAGGTGATGTATGATTCCCAGTTAGGGGTGGTGAGGAGGCGCCACAGTAAGGTACGTCAGCTCATAATATGACAACAAATGTAGATCTCAAAACATGTTTGTGGATCCGTCAATGGCGTAAAACCACTGAAAAAACCCATTAAAATTTCCAGAATATGGTACTTTTAATTTAAACATTATTGAAAACTTGAGAGGAAAATTTTATGAAATAAAGCTTCCTTCTAGACCTACACAATATGAAGCATTAAATGCCTGGGAGTAAACAGCCAAAGAGAAAGAAAAGCATCAGAATTGAGCAAATAGAGCAGTACGAAATTACGCAGATTCTCAATGGGATGAAGGACAGCAAAGGTGGAGGTAATGTATAGTTGATGGAGCTATAACTACTGAAAAGTCTAAAAAGAAACAGAGTAATGATGATGAGGAAGCTGCAGGGAGAACTGACACTGATAGCGTTTCCTGGGATTACATTTTAGATGCTTTGCTGGCCTAACGACCACCTTCATATGTGACTCCTACAACTTGTATAAATGGTGTTAGAACCCCTAGCGCTACGGTGGCTACAGCCCATGCGGACCTAAATACAACTAAGATTGAAAGACCACTTTCAGTGCTTCCGATTGCAACTGCACCTGCTGAAGCAGCCCCTACGGTAATAGCTGCTATTATTGTGACTTTTCCAGCACCCATGACACAGATTGTCTCAGCTCAACCTATAGGGATGCCTGCAGCAACTGCACTAATAAACATTATACTGAATCCTACTGTTCTAGGTGCAAAACCGATTGTGTTAATGACACCTATTGCACAGGGAGAGACGGGACCACTAGATGATGGGAGTTTTCCCCCATGGTTTGTGGAAATTCCATAAAATAAAAGAGTGGCAGAAGCAGAGAGGTTATCTACTAGTCAGGAAAGGGTAAGGGTATTGGATGTACCAAAACTAAAGATGGAATTAGAAGAAATTAGAGGAAGCCAAGACATTTCACATTTGAATCAATACAGGAAAACCAATTGATATATCTGAGTAAAGAGATCACAAGACGTGAGGCTGCCATCCATGACAATTTAACTGAATTTGCAGGAAAATATGAGGTGGATCTCTCCAAGAGTGAATTTTTTTGCAGAGAAGCGTCAGGACACAGTTAAATGATGAAGCTATTGTGACAATGTGATCTTCATGAATGAGATTACACATTGCGGAATTGGTAAAGTCCATTTGAAAATGGAGCTATTTTGAAAGATTAGAAAGCAAGTGGGCAAAGAAAGAGGGAAAGAAGAAGAAACATTCAGATGCTACAGAAGTAGCCCAGATTGCACTTTTTAAAGCTTGGGTTGCGTTCTTTTGGATCCAATTCACACACTACTTGTTTGCATCGCCTCCTACTTTTAGAGTTTAAATGGTGCTGTTCGTCTGTTATCAGCAAAAACTAGGTAATCCATGATTAAAGTAGTTCTGTTTTATGTTTGATATTATCCTAAAGTGATATTAGATGTACAAACGGTTTATTATTTGTGCTTTGTATGTTTTGTGCCATAATAGAGCTACATATTAAGTGAATTTGTGGCCCTAAATTTTGAATTTTGATACTCACAAATTGACTTATCATTTTAGATGTTGAAACGGTTTATCATGACTTTTTGTGTGTCATTATGGAGCTATGCATTAAGTACATTTGTGGTTCTAAATTAGAATTTTGACACTCATAGATTGACTTGTCATTTTAGCCTTTTAACCCCTTCGGTGCTCATGACGGAACGGTTCCGTCATGAGCCACGGTTGAGCTGTGCTCATGACGGAACCGTTCCGTCATGACCACGCCCGCGCAAGATTCCGTCAGCACAGCGGCGGAATCTGCGCAGCATGGAAGGGGTTAAAAGTATGTTTGTTTTATTATTTTAAGTCTTGTCTTTTATGGCTACGTGCCAAATAAAGCTTCTGACTGACTGACTGAAAGATACTTTAAAGTCAAAAGTATGGGACTTTTCGGGGAAAGATATTGGACTAATCAAAGATGTAGAACCAGTCCGTATCACAATAAACCCAAATGCAGTTTTCCTGAGAGCACCACCGTACCATCTTACCATCTAACTTCAGAGACAGAGGTAGGAATAACACCAGTGACTGAAAACATGGTCAAATAGGGGATTTTTAAAGAATTTGTCAGATGTCCTTTAAATTCACCTATTTTGGATTTACAGAAATAGAAATATAGAATTGTACTTGATCTTCGAAAAATTAACAACATAGTTGTTCCATGTGGTACTGAATCCAGCAATAATACCATTTCAGATTCCCTGCACCGCAGAATGGTTTACCATTGTGGATCTCTGTCAGGCCTTTTTCTCTATCCTGTTGCATGAGGACAGTCAATTCTCTTTCATATTTGTGTTTAGAGATAGAGTTTTAGCATGGTGCCAAGTTCCACAGGGATATACAGAGAATCCTTCAATCTTTAATCAGATCTTGAAAGAGAATCTTGATACTCTGCAGATGCCTTGCAATTCGTTTATTGTACAGAACATTGATGACCTGCTTGTGGCATTAAGTATGCAAGAAGCTAGAGATCAGGCACAAGGTATCCCCGAGTAAACTACAATACTGTCAAAAAGAAGTCCTATATTTAGGATATCTCATTGAGAAGGGAATGAAAGAGGTGTCTCGGGAGAGAATAGAGACAATTCTGAAGATGAGCCCACCCAAAACTGGAAGAGAAGTTAGAATGTTGCTGGGAATGGTTGGCTACTGCAGACAGTGGATGTTAGTGGCCAAGCCTTTACTGAGGCTGACACACAAAGACTGCTTGGCTGCCTTAAAGCACATGGTGGTGGTTGGCGTCAGTACGGAGAGAGGTGAGAGCATAGTGATGGGACAACCTCTTATAGTGATGGTCATTCACTTGGTAGAAATATTACTCCCCTGTACAAAAACACAGTATCTGACAAACAGCAGACTTACAAAAAAAGACCAAAAAATAGTTGCAGATGAAAATATTGTTTTGAAGAGGTGTCAAACACTCAATCCAGCTACATTGTTTCAGTTGTCTTAAAATGTGAAATTGATGGCGATGAAGTTGAACATGACTGCTTGGATGTTACTGATTTATGCACCTAGCCAAGACCAGACATTAAGGCTGAAGCTCTTGATGAGCCTGACTATGTCATTTTTGTGAAAGGTTCATGTTTACAAGATGATGAGGGAAGTTTGAGGGAAATGTGAGAGCAGTTTATGTTCTCTGCACAATTCAGCAAGTGGTAGAAGCCTCCTGACTTCAAGCTGTTACCTTTGCAAAGGTGACAAATGTAATTGCCCTTACAAGCTGTCTTTCAGATCAATTGAGTGACTATATTTACAGATAGTCAATTTGGCTTTGTTGTGGTCCATGATTTTGAGCTGTTATAGTCACAGAGGGGATTTATGATGTCATCCGGCCCCCCAATCAGAAATGGGTAATATGTAATTAAATTATTGGAGGCTTTGCAGTTGCCTCCGGAGATTGGTGTAGTTAAATGTGCAGCTCACAAAACTGAAAATGACTATGTCACAGTTGGAAACGGATATGCTGATGAGGTTGCACAATACTGTGCACTTGTGACATACACATTTAAAGGAGAACATACAAATGAATCTGATGAGGACACTACCTTTTCAATGTTGATGTCAGTAGCTGATACTTGGGAGGGAATCAAAAACCTGCAGCAAAATGTTTCAGAGACAGAACAACAAGGGACCCATTTCAGTAATGAGGTCCTCAGAATGCTGTGTGTGGCTCTTCAAGTGAAACAGAGATTGCACTGTAGCTTCAGGATAGGTGATCAGGTGAATGGCATGATCAAGTCTCGACTGGCCAAAGTCTGTGCATCCACTTCTTTGAAATGGCTGATGCTTCACCATTGGTTTTGATAAGTCTTCGAAGCACCCCTGACAGGAGAACTGGATTATCTCCACACAAAATTATCATGCATTTGCTGAACCTCCAAATGTGATTGTAATCATCACAAATGAAATGATACTTGATTACTGCAAAGGATTAGCTGATATGGTGTGCATGCAGTAGTTTATTTTATAGACATGGCGGAGTTGAATATTATTTCTCCAATTATGATTTGATCCTTTCCAAAGATCCTCTTCAGAAAAGAATGAATCCTCATCCACAAGCAAAAGACATAGAAATTGCATGGTATTTCTTTACATCACCTACAATTATAGACACCATTAAAGCATACAAGAAGAATCTAACCTGTTTAATGAGGCCTTTAGAAAAGAAGTTTATTTTAATATTAAAAGAGAGAAGAGTTCACATTTTACATAGTGCAAATAAAGAAGATGTTTTAAAGAATGCTTGGAAGAAAGAGGAAGTGGGATACAAGAAGAAATTAGTATAACCAAAATTATAATTAGATAGATGACAAAAAGGGAAATTATGTGTTTACAAAAGGATAAAACAGTTTAATAAAAGACACATTGGAATAATTAATTGTAAAAAAAAGGTCAAAGTTTTGGGAGGACCTGTACACATTTTAACAGGGGAAGAGGCAGTTATTCCTGTAGTCTATTTTGTGTGTGGGCGGGATGCCTTTTTTAGCTACCTGCCAATTGAGAGGGTGTTTGTTATTTAGCTTTATTGTTTCCTAAAATGTATCATGTAAATAACATAGATGCTTTGACAATGACACCACCCCATAGACACACTCGAAGTACTAATGATGGGACATAATTAGTGGGAGATATTTTTGGAGCAATTATTCCACCAGTATGAGTAGTTTAAATGATGAAAAAATTAGAAAGTAGTAAACAGTAGTGGATAAACAGGCTACTAGTACACCTGGTGCTTTGCTAGCAGTTAATGCAAAATTTGTGGCTATTAGACTGATAGTCTTGCAAGATGAATTAGCTTTAAATATATTATAAGCCGAGAAAGATGGAGTCTGCAAAATGTTGAAAGCTCATATATACCTGATGAGAGGAGAAAGAGAGAAGAATTTGCAAAGAAAATTTCTGACTTGAAAGCTTAATTAGAACCTTTAGAAACCACTAGTGTGTTAGGGAGTTTAAGAGAAGGTGCTTCTGTCATTGGTAACTGGTTGGCAACAGTGGGAGGAGTACTTTTCAGAATTATATTGAGACCTATACTAATCATTTCTATTTGTTTAATATGCTTATATGCTTCATATAAAGGATTTAAATTATATATAACAAGGAAGAAGAATTAAGGAAGAAAAATGCAAATCAGAGCAGAAATTTAAATGGAAGAGAGAAATAATAGAATATATAAAGAGTTGAAGGAAATTGAAACATTGAGAAGTAAAAAGAATGAGAGAGCACTCTAAAATATTTATTTGTGAAGATGAAATTGTGATTGGTTTTCAATCATCGGAGGAGGGAAACTGATGACATGAGATTTTCTTTGCAAAAAAAATGCTTTTTGTTAATAATGTGCATAGTCTATGTTTCAATAAGTACACATACTAATAGCAAAATTTGAAGTATGTAATCATACTTAAATGTTGTACTCCTAAACATGAAGTAAAAGTACTGATTTAAGTTAGCCTGTCGATGCCATGTTAACAGAAAATAATGCATTGACATTCAAAGGCCTGTTTTGATGTTGAATCGCTGTTTGCCCTAAATGTTTTTTTCTCTTTTCTGTAATTGTCCAGAAGCTTTCTGTTAGTTTACGAATAGGCACTTGTTTTGTATTAGACAACTGATATTGAGATTTTTACCAGGAGGAGAGGAGGGAACAGGAAGAATGAATAATCGGAAGAATGGTCTGGACCACAGAATACCAACGATGTAACCTTTTAAGGTCTAATGTCTGAAAAATATTGTAACAGTCTGAAAAAATGGGGAGTGAGCCTATTCCCAGAAGTCTGCTGAAATTCTATTGGAGAACGTAGAAGAGGAAAGAAAATAATGTTGCAACATAGAATATTGTGTGTTTGTATTAGTGCATGTTCATAGAGTAGCAGTTAGATTCCATCCCGACTCCCTGACTGAAGACTCACTTTTGAGTTTCTTTTTTTTTTTTTTATTATTCATTTTTATTTATCCATGAGCACACACAGAAAAGGGACAAAAAACAGAAAAAACAAGATTTACAACATTCGCTTGGACCCCCCCAGCATACAACAATACATAAAAAAAAAAAAAGAAAAAAAAGGGAAAAACAAATAATTTACCAATTTCAAAGCCATTTCTTGATGAAATCCCAAGTAGACAGACCAATACGCTTTCTAACTGGCCGTTTAAGCCTATACAATGCCGTTTCCAACTGATAAATAGCCAAAATCCTTGTACGCCATTCCCCAAAAGTCGGGGGATCCGGATCAATCCATTTTGATGTGATACATAGTCTGGCTATCGCCATACAGATAAACAAGAAACGGACTTCGGGATTACGTCCAAAGCCCTTATCACAATTCGACAATGAAGATACCCCCAACAAAATTACTTCCGCTGTCAGCTTGCACTTGACACCCAATGACACATTTACAAAATATTCAACCTCAGATATGAAACAAGCCAACTTGGGACAAGCAAAAAACATATGAACCGAATCGGCAGCATACAAATTACATCTGGAACATTTATCTCCCCTTCCCGTTTTCCATTTGCCTATTTTTGATGGTGTATAATACAAGTTGAAAGCGGACATATAGAACTGACTTCTCAAATTACCTGCAAGCAAAACTGAATTAGACAGTTCTAACAGTGCTTGTAGATTAACCGTAGAACCAACTCTGCGATTCCAATTACATTGTTGAAGATCTAGATCGTCCACTTGAATAGACATAAAGCATCGGAAAGAAGGCCTATTTTGGCCTTGATTTTGATTAATTTAAGAAAATCATTATTCCCCTCTAGAAACAATCCTTTTATACGAGCCTGATCCGAAAAACTATAAATTTGCAGCAATTTAAAGAAATCTCCTCTAGGGAGCTGATATTTATCCTGGAGCTGCATAAAAGATAATCGTTGTCCGAATTCATACAGATGGCCAATAGTTCGAATTCCTGATAAACCCCACCTTCGTGAAACCGAATCTTGAAATACAGGAGGAAGTACCCCTACGGAATCAAGAGGAGTGAATAAAACAATTTTGGGAATTTTATGAATTTTACGAGTCTTCTTCCAAACCAGAAAAGCAGCCTCCAAAACCTTAAACCGAGTTTTTTTATAATAGCTTGGTTCGAAGATCCTCAATAAAAGATTTTGTGCGTTATTACCCAGAATCATTCTGTAGATTGATGGGGTATGCGCAAGATCATACATTTCTTCTACCCCAAAGATTAACTCCCCAAAAAGCCGCAGCAAAGAAGACCAGTAATAAAACTTAAAATTCGGTACATCCCAACCGCCACGTACTCTAGGCAGATTCAGCCATTTAATTGCCCTCCTCGTTCTCCTATATCCCCACATAAAGCGTGAACACATGCGTTCAATACGAGTAAAAAAAACATTATTGAGAAAAAGGGGGATAGACCGGAATAAATAAAGAAATTTAGAGAGTATAACCATTTTCAGGACGTTCGACCGCCCATATAATGATAAATGTAGCCTATCAAAATTTTGCAGGGTTTTATTAGACGAATCTATGACAGGATCGACATTGATCTCTGGGATCCTACTGACATCAGGTGATATAAGGATGCCCAAGTAAACCGCCTCTGCAACCGTAGCTAACTGCTGGGGATAGCCAACCACAGAATGTAAGATTTGAGTCTTACCCAAATTAAGTTTATACCCTGACACCCTTCCAAATTCATTAGTAATATTTTCAATTATAGTTATGGCAGCTTTAATATCAGAAGATATGATAGCCAGGTCGTCCGCATAGGCTAGTACCCTGGGGGCCGCAATCGGACATGCTACCGGGGAAATCCCAACATTGGAGTCAAATTTAGAGATCAAAGGTTCCAAATATAATGCAAATAATAAAGGTGAGCAGGGGCACGCCTGCCGGGTCCCCCTATTCACCCTAAATTCATCAGATTCCGCTCACACTTTTGAGTTTCTGATACCTTTCTTCATGAGCGACTGCTTATTTAGATTTTACTGATTGTCTGCTGGGTTTTAAAAGTGAAGAATACTTTCCAGTTGATTATGCAAAGGATTCATGCTTGTGCAATTGACTCTCTCATCAGTGCTCTTTATGGGTATCTGACCTGACACCTTTTTCTCTCGTCATTCAAATTTGATTTAGATTAGGGAATTTTCCTTTATGGAACATGCTTGCTGTGTTATTACAGCATTAATTGTTATTTTAACAAATGTTGTATTCTATTTTATAATCAAATATTGGTTGATGGATTATATTAACGTTTAATGCTGAGATTAATACTTAATAAATACAAGATGAAAAATTAAAAGATTTGAAAATAAAACTCACTAATTCTCTTTATCGCCTGCACTAAAAGTTATACATTTTTATCATGTTACTGAATTGATGTAGATGTTTGCTCCTTATTTCTCCTTGCTGACACACAAAGGTCCATACAAGCAGTGGTGGGGTTATTTAATGATTACACCCAACGATTAAGGTGTAGAAAACCCCGCTCCCTCAATGCTCAATTGTTTTCAAATAAAACGTCCTGAATATATCTGCTTCAGACCAAACTGCAGCCTTTATAATTTCTTTGACTCTTCCCACGCACTAAAAGCTTTGGATGCCAAAGCACCTCTTAGTGTGTGTGTCTTAAATTGAGAAATATTCACTTCTACTTCTTTTGTGACCACTTTAACCCATCTACCAATAATGGTTGAAGACACATGTGTAAATGGTTTCACATATTGGATCAGCATTTGATCTACATCTGCACTTCTCTTTTCCTGAACTCTTACCTCGTGCTCTTTAATACACCTTACCACACAAAACTTTGGAAATTCATCAAATCTAAGATATACAGTTGATTCTGAAATCATTTTCATTGTCTTCAAAAACTCAAGGAATTCTCCATTTGTTACTAACTTGCAAGATAAAAACCTGTTACTTGTCCAGCTCTTAAACAATCTGAATATCAAATTAACTTTCCAAAGACTCTCTTACGTATTTCTTGGCAGCATCTTTTGATGGATCCCTTTCATAATCCTGCAAACAAACAAACTTCTGCCTATTGGGATGCCTTCTGTGAGAGAATGCCCTGCTGCAATAGCAGATTTGTACCAACTGGCAGTCCTATAACTTAATACTTTTCCAACAAATCTGCCAGTAATTCCAGGTAGAACTCTACTCTGACCCTGCCTCTGGTGCCCATGATTTATTTAAAGAGCTCCAAAGCTTCTCCAGAAAGACTTGCAAATCTTCTGAGTTCCTGAGATCTCCCAAATTAGAAGGTTTAACGCTACTGACACTACTAAGGGATGTTCTTCCCACATCATTAATACCTTTCAAGTCTGGATTAGAAATGTAATCTCTACTATTATTTCCATTACTGATGGAAATCAAGATTAAGACATCAAAACGGAGGTCACCAACACTATCTGACATGTCACCTGACCTGAATTAACACTCTTAATCATAGCAAAAGGAGGACATGAATAAACCTCTATTTCACTCCAATCCTGACTGAAAGTCCCTCCGGCTAAAGCCCCCCAATCTGGTGTCCAACTGATATAACTCTTCAGTTGATAAGTCAATCGGCGAGCATCAAGACCCACTCTCAAAAGATCCAACCACCTCTGACTTCCCTGAAAATCTCTTTGTTTAAATTCCAATTACTATAATCAACCATATTCCTTGAATTCCAATCTACCACTATATTCTCCTTTTCCGGCAAATAATGTGCTTTCACACCTATCTTGTGTTACAAACAAAACTCCCACATCTCCTTTACCAACTCTGATAGCTTCCTTGATCTGATTACTCCTATCTTGTTTATGAAAGTCACAGCTGTAACATTGTCCATCTTTAATAAAAACTGATCCACCTTGGATCAGAACTTTGAAACTGTGAAGTGAAAACAGACCTGCTTTCAACTCTAAACAATTTATATGATCTTTTCTCTCCTGTATATTCCACCTTCCTTCTGTCTCCTAAACCAATAACATTTATGAAAGTCACAGCTGTAACATTGCCCATCTTTAACAAAAACTGATCCACCTTGGATCAGAACTTTGAAACTGTGAAGTGAAAACAGACCCGCTTTCAACTCTAAACAATTTATATGATCTTTTCTCTCCTGTATATTCCACCTTCCTTCTGTCTCCTAAACCAATAACATAGCTCCCCAACCAAGGTTTCTGCATCTGACTCTAATACAAAATCCAGAATGGTTCCAAAAATATCCCAACCATTCCATGCCTCCAAATTCTCTAACCACCAATTTAACTTTTCCATTGCCTCATTCAGCATTACTACTTTGTCTCCACACCAGAAGCCCTTTGAACGACCCGATTTCTTCAGTCGCTGTCAAGTCCTGTAATGTAAAGGGCCCACAAACACTGCTTGAATTGATGAAGACAGAAGACCAATCAAATGAGCTTATTCTTTTAAGCTCACATCATGTTTCCTTAACAAATGTTTCACCTACTGCCTTATTTTTCTTATTTTATTTTCTGTCAGTAAAAGTTCTACCTTTTCTGTATCTAGATTGAAACCTTGAAATTTCATACTTTGAGAAGGTATTTAAACTTTTTTCTCCTGATTCACAATGAAACTTAACAATTCCAACATTCCCTTCACTGAAAATAACAGATTTCTACACATCCACATTCTGATTCATTATCAAAACATCGTCCAAATAAATTATGAATCTTATTTCTCTATCGCTCAGAAAACCCACTACAGGTCTTAACTCTTTTGTAAAACACCAAGGGGCTGCTGAAAGCCCAAAGGAAAGGCACTGTGATTGGAATAATATACCTTCCATCTTAACTGAAGGTAACTCAGACTCTTTAATGCAATAGGAAATGTTAAATAAGCATCTCTCAGATCCATCTTCACCACACAGGCCTATTTTTGTAAACATCCCATAAAAGATTAATCCCTTCCATTTTGGAATGTCTATATGTCACAATAAAAAGTTAGATTCCTTAAATTTATAACAGGACCTTTGTGCTTCTAGTCCACTAAAAACCAAGTGCTTACAAAACTGACCTGAATTTCGCTAATCTTCGCTACGGAGCTCTTCTCTGACATTTGATCTATTTCTTTTGTAACAATCACACTTTGATCCTTTTTGAAAAACAGTTTCCTTAGTTGTTTTTGCTGAAACTGATCTGATTTGAACTCTATTACACAATCTGCTACTGTAGCAGGGACCCAAGGATCGTGTGATAGGTGGACGGAAGACTAAGTCTTCCTCCCACCTTTCCCAGTATAAAATCAGAAATAATCCTTCTACTCACCTTGTCCGGACAAATTATTTTGTCCCCTCACTTTTTCAAGACTAGTCCTGTCTTCCCTTTCTCTTTGGGGAAAAACCCAGAAGATACTTGGCTTTGCCTATAAGTTCCTCTACCTTGCCCAATTGGGTCTTGTAATAACCACAGCCGAAAGCTTGCCCTCATGTCCTTTTATATAACATTTTACCACCAAACATTTTCTGTATGGAAATCTAAGCTTTATCTAGGGCAGTAAAAGTCTGGACGCATTTCCCTACTGACTTTACCATACCCTCACCAAACAATAACCCTCTAGCTTCTTCATTTGACTATTTCCTTTTCAGATTGTCCAATTTAGGGCTTAAATGCATCAAAACTGCTTTACGCCATTCCACAATAAGACTTGCATTGGCTTTTCCCAGAACGCAAATTGCTCTCTGGCTTCCAAAAAGATTCAAATTCAGGTAATTTCCTTTCACATAAGGCCCTTCAACCAAGTCAAAAATCCTGGACAGAGGATCAAGGAAATCTAATGACCTGTCCTACCACTTTTTTCATGACCGTTCCAGCCCTTCTCTTGGCTTTCTACACAACCTTAAAAGATATGTTATCAATTCTGGGTCTAAACTAGGAGTCATAGTCTCATAAATTATTGGGAATGAGCATGCTGCCATCATTATGTTCCTTACTTCTCTCTCTGAAGGCCGCTAAGTTCAGAATTTGATGTATTCTGTTACGTGTTCTAAACGCCAGTAGTCAGATGTTCGCAGGTGTCTAATGTCTTTGGGATTAAAAAGCATCTGTCCCAATGGTCACCAATTTCTTTAAATCATCTTTAGTTTTAACACTCTCTCCAGGCTCATCGCCCAGGTAAACATTTTAATTTAGGTCTAATACATACTCATCAATATCTTTATTCAAATCTGATTGATCCATGGTATTCACTTTCTTCTGCAGGGTTAACCTGCCATCTCTGTGTGCCTCGTTGGACACCTATCGCCTGTGAGCCACTTAGGACTCATCTTGCCTAGTTCAGATACCCCTTCTGAATCAGACACACGCTTACTCGTTTTAGTACGTTTTCAGCCTGGACCTCTGTTAGCCCTTTCCTTTCATTCCCTTCAGATATAGATAATACTCATCCTCCTCTACATACAATTCCTTTCTATTTTTTTAATTCTTCAACAACAGTTTAACTGTTTCTTGGGCAGTTTCTTTCATTTCTTTATTTACAACCTTCTATTTTAAATCCTCCTGTGCTCCTTGCACATTTTCATTTTGTTCTTATTTTTTTTAATGAAATTATTAAAAATAATTCGTCAGCTTGAAAGATGCGAAATATCAACAATATCTGCATTTCTTCGACTTAAACAGCTTTTTCCTGTCAGCCTAGTAATGCAAGATGTGTGTCACCTAGCAGTGGTAGATGTGCTCAATCGCTTCTAAAGAACTGACTCATTCTTTTAATTCAAGCCAAACAGGCTCAAGTAGACAAACGTGTGATGAGGCTACGTCATCACGCACTTCCTAAAAGAAATTTGGCTCCCTGCTTACTGAAGTCAACTACGCTCTTTCTTATCCTGGGTTGTGCCCTAGAGTTTCAAAAACTGCCTAGAGCATTTCACAGTGACGGATAGTTCAACTAACCCTCAAAAGAGAGGTAAAACCTCCGTTTTTAAAAACGATCATCTTTTGAGAACGTTTTTCTCTCAATCCACCATTACTTTACATCAAGCTAAAACAAACAATGCACAATATAAAGCCAGAAATAATTTAAGAAAAATACTGCCAAGGGTCACCCAAACCGAAATGTGTAAATATAGCAAAAAAAGCAATAGTAGGTTATGAGGCTCCCTCACTTATAAAATCTGTTAAAAATAATTACCAAAGTTTAATTATGGAATGTAAGCAACAGAATTGGGATGAAATATAAGTGCAAATGCACTTGGCTTTAAAATCAAATAATATGAAAAAAATCTGGAAAACAGTTGTAAAATACCATAATTTGATTGTGCATCGTCATAGGTACTTTATTTGCTTTGCCTTCTTAAGGAAACCACCATTAAAAAAAGCTACTTTTAACCTTTTAATCCTCACTCTTCCTCCTCATTTGATTCACTGGCTTTCTGATCATTCAATAGAGCAATGGCCAGCCTCTTGATGTCTGTGAAGGAAATGTCTTGAATTAGACTAACTTGTCAAAGGGGCCATATTGTATTGTAACATGTTTTCGCTGGGCAGTTTCCCTGGAAAGGAAGCATTTTGCAAACATGTTAACGATTGTTTCCCATGTGACCTAAACAATTATGTATTAATATCATTGTCAGATGCTAAATTGGGTTTTTTCCTACATTGGTGGTTTTTCAAACACAGACCTGGATTGAGTATTGGCATCCCCTCCACACTACTCAGGCAGAGTTTTGAAAGCATTGTTCTATAATTATTAATATTGGAAATGGTTAGCTGCCCTAATGTTTTATAGAAAATAAGCTTCTTTTTTTTAACTATTTATATTCTCACTTTGATTAAAATAGAGGGGATGTCATTGAGTTAGAAAGGACCATGAAATATAACCTGCAGCACTTTAGTGTCAATGTATTTGCTTACATCTTGCTATTAAGTGCACTGGGTATTTCGCTGTATCTTCGCCTTAAGGTCAATTTCTTTCACAACTTGTTGCTGATATTTTGTGTTTTCAGCCTGCAGTGATTGATGCTGCTTCGAGAGCCAGATGCTGAGTTGCTTGAGTGAATCTGTAATTCAAGAAAGTTCTGTACCCCAAACACTATAAGCGAGATTGACCTATGGCCCCATTTAATTCGCCAGTATAGCACAGAAGAAATCTAACATCATCCAGGCTCCACATAGGGTCCACTTGTTGATCGGGCCTCAGTGCCCATCTTTGCCCTGACTTCAGACATGAGTAATTTACTGGGAACCTGTGGGCACTGTGAATTGCATATGTTTAAAGGATTTATCCCAGTATTTGTAAGAGGAAATCTTAATGAGGTTAGTTTTTGGGTCTGCTCAGTCCCTTGAATCAGCTTTAATCTGGGGTCCAGGAACCATG
This sequence comes from Triturus cristatus, assembly GCF_964204655.1. NCBI lineage: Eukaryota > Metazoa > Chordata > Amphibia > Caudata > Salamandridae > Triturus > Triturus cristatus. The sequence goes on from NC_140593.1 coordinate 432,814,903, forward strand.
AGAGTTCAGACCTACTCACACTTCACACAGCTGCATCTGGTTAGTACACTGTCAATTCTTGCTGTGATGGTTAAAGTTGTCATAGGGCTGGCAGGTTCTAAGTTCAACTGCCTAGTGACCAATTTTGCATCTTATGTCTATTTACACTTCAGATGTGCTCCACCCCATTCTAGTTACATCTGAGAGCAGGCTGTCAGTGAGTTTTGCTGTGGTCGCCCCAGACTGTCGGATTTGATTGAACGGAGCTAACATATTGTATTGCCAAAGGCCCCGTACGTCTCTATTGTAAAGGATCTGAAGGACTTCGGGTTTGAGAGGTCTTTAATGGGAGGAGCGGAGTTTTCATTTTTGTTCCAAAGTGGACTGTGAGGAAAGCACTGTTCGACTAAGAGAGATACGAATCTCTGTATGAATTTGACATGTAGGTGGAGCCCCAGTAATTCCACGTTCTCTACTAGGTTTGTGGTTTTTCTTGCTCACCTATAAATAGAAGTCTTCCAGAAGGAGAACTTTTTGTAAGAATGTTTGAAAAATGCTATCTTTTTGCTGTCCGCAAATTCTCCCACTGTCCAAGTGGTGTGAGTCTGGTTAGCATAGCAGCTGATTACCAGGCACCACTTCCAGAGAGGAAGAATAGAGCCAGCCAAATAGTGAGCAAACAACAGATTTGGGGTAAAAAGAAAAAAAAAGAAGAGGGAGAGGAAGACAACAACAAGTCCACTTGCAGAAAACCTAACACATACTCAGCCTTACATCTGAGAGGAGATGACCCAGCCCTATGATCAAACAGAAACTCAGGCAAAGAAGATTGAATCTGGGAAATAGAAATGGTAGCAAGTCTATCGCTACACAACCAATCCCCGATGAAGCAATATTGGGAACCCACCAAGCGAACAAGATCAAAGGAGTGTTAAGCAAAGAAGGAAAGAAACAGCATTAGTTCTCACTGAGAGAAGAGAACACAACGATATTGGTGTGAACAAGACTTGGACTTACCCCATGTGAGTACCTGCCCAGCCATTGACAAAAAAGTCTTCTCCAGGTGTGGCAAGGAAAACCACTATTTGAAGAGGAGTCCCACAACAAGGACCCACACAGATCATGAAGGGGGAAAATAACCAACACGTAAGTCAGCAGCAGCCCCTCCTGATCTAGAGTGACCTTCTACACTGCTTAAGACAACAAGCTTCATGAAGGCCACCATCCCATGAGACACAAAATAGTTCACTATCTTTATATTCTGGAAGGGGTGGTGAATACCTGTTCATGGCAGGAGACACACGGAATGCACAGAAAATGTATCGATGGTTAGATCTTATGATGGAAAGACACAGCACACATTTCATACTACATAGTGGGTGTCCCTAAAATACATTTGCCTTTCTGAATACAAGTTGAACCCAAGTTTAAAGCAGAAACACGCTGTCATTTGAGTGTACACATGGATGGCTAAAGAACATCTGACATGCCTAGGCAAGTTCAACATCTCACGTAAGTGCTGAGAGTGCTTAGTAGAAGCCGACACTCATGCAAAGGATGGTCTCGTGTCAGCAGAGTGTCGTCCGAGCATTCCCATGGCGTAACAGCTCAAACTGGTCGCCATCCTGTACATGATAGAAGACCCGCTTCCTGAATGAATTCTGGGTACACCTTCACATGAATGAAGCACTAGGACCAGTGATTCACCACCGAAAGTCACAATTCTACTTGCAAAAAGTAGTAACAGGAAAATTAAAGGAACTATTAACGGTCAGCCAATAGGATTGTTATACTTAGATTTTCCATTCTGAAGGAGATTATTTCTTAAAGTTTGTTTAAACATTTTTCTGGACTGGATTTTATAACAGTAAATTATATGTCAGAAAGCCCCCATCTTGTTTTATTAGTGTAAATAATTACAATAAAAAATAGACAATCCATGAACAGGCAACACAATATTTACCATTGCATAATAACAGTCTGTTTTTTCTCTGACCTGGCTGCAGGGCTTAATTTTAGCTGGCGGTTTCCTGTGCTAGTCACCGCCACTTAACTGTCAACACCACAGCTATGACAGTCTGCCACATGGTGGCGTTGTTTGTCTGATTAAGAGATGAGCAGAACAGTTATATATTAATTCAATATACATTAAAAAGTGACTCACACCTCGCGCCCAAGTTAGTCCTATAGCTTTAGTAGCCTGGAATAGTCTGAATTGTCACGCTTGTAGGAGTGTGATGGTCAGTAGTTGTGGTGGTCATTATCAGTGCTCTCAGGGACAGTGGGTGACACCAGCTGCAGTGGCCTGCTGGGAGCGCCCTGGAACTTTTTTTTTCCAAATTAAGCACTGCCTGGCTGTATTCAACAATAAGCAATAATCAGAGAGACTTGTATCTTCCTATTTGAAGAAGAAGATTCCGTGTTATTTTGTTTAAAATAAGAGTTTCAGATGTATAAGAACGTTCGCAGAAACAAGAGGAAAATGGACGACTGATGCAACATTCTTGAAGTGTTCCTCTTTGAAAAAACTTCAAGTGCATTTTATTTACCTCTCCCACTAAGGTCTCTTTTACTGGAACCTCTTGATACAATTGCCGAACCACGAATCCCAGATGCTGTATACACAATTATTAAATGTATAGTTTAGCTACATAATTAGAGGCCGCTGTTTTTTCTGTTGCAAATAAATGTTTGTAAAATGTGGTCGTGCTAAGACGTCTTCTTTGAAGAGGTGCCCGTTTTAAATTATAATTTTAGATTTGCGTTGAGCAGTGGATCTTGTAAACAGTTTGTCTTTCTGCAAGACTTCCTGTGTCATTTGCCTCCGGTGAGTCCATTCATCCCGGCGGCTTCTTTCTAGACTCCTCTTCCTGAAGAAAGCATGCCCTGTGATAAACAGCTATGGCTCTACGCGCGCGTGACGCGGATACTTAATATAGACGCAAGTGCCAGAAAGAGCTGCCTCTGTTTCATTTGCACACAGATATATTACCAATCCAACGTGGAAGTAAACAAAGAAAAGGGACTATGATCTATGTATCCGAGATTCTACCAGAACGGAACATAAACAAACAGCTGTGTTGGGGAAAAATGGCTGCTGCCATTACGTCTGTGGTCAGAAGTGGCTGGAAACACACACTCAGAACAGAAACATGGGAAACAGAAGAGAAGGCTAAGGAATTGCTTCTGGAAACTTTTTTTCACGGTAAACATCAGCATTTTGAAGAAGTTGCAAAGTGTTTGGAACTTTGCTATGCCCGCATGAAATGTTGTTGACATGGCCTGCGTGACAATTTATGTTGCACGTATCCTTATATAACAATAACAAACAGGTTCTGTATAAGGTATAATTCACATAAAAGTTTTCCTTTGGAACACAATTGTGCGAAGAAAAACTGCGAAGGAAAACTCTGTAAAGATAAACTTCTATAGAAAAATTCTGCAAACCTCTGACCTCCTGGTCGGAGATACTGCTGTCCCCCGCGCAGCACCACCGTTGTGTAACTACCCTTAGCGCCGCTTAAGCTCCTTGTCAGGTAGGTATTCGAGGCTCTCCTGCCTGCGCCTCATCCCTGGTGGTCTAGTGGAAGAGCGCCCTGCTATTCTGCTCTGGTTGGGTCCTCTTTTGCCTGTTCCTGTCTGTTTGACTTGTTTTTTTTCCCTGTATTCTGCATTTCTGTTTTTTCTGTATTCTGTATTTTCTGTACTTTACCTTTTTTCTGTTTTTGATTTTTCTCTTGGCCTTTTTTTTCTCTCCTTTCTCTCGTGCTCCCCGGCGCTGCTGCCCCCGTGGCCCCTGCTCCCCAGCTTGTCGCTCCCGCCTCCCAGCTGATAGCCAGTAGGCGTGCCGCTGGTGCACAAGGCAAGCCCGTCCACGAGCCGCCCACGACCAGCACTAGGGACCCTGGCTCGTCGACCCGCCGCCGCTACGAACCCAGCACTCGACTCACACAGCAGGACACACACTCGACCCCATCTTCGTCGGAGGAAACAACATCTGCTTCAGTCACACACCAGAACTATTCTGGACCGACCACCACTACATCCACTTCTCCTTTATGAAACCCTCCACACACAAGAACGTGTGCCGCCTCCCACGCAGAAGTTGGAACAAAGTCTCTGAAGAACACCTCACCTCTGCCCTCACCTGCATTCCACCTTCTACTATGGCAAATGCTAAGACAGCAGCATGCAGCCTCCACCAATGGATAGCCAACTGCGCCAACACTCTCACCCCCTACAGAACACCACGAGACGACACAACAAGAAAGCCAACTGGTTCAACACGGATCTCCGAGAGAGACTCCAAGTGCTCCTGCCAACAACTACAGAAGTCGTGGAGAAACAGCAAAACCCCTGAAGCACGCCCCACCTACAAAACAGCCATCACAGCACACCACCAACTCATCAAATCAACAAAGAAAAACTTCATCCAAGACAGGATCCTCGCCAATGTCCACAACTCTAAGGAACTCTTCGCCATCATACAGGAATTCGCCAAACCCAACAGTGAAACAATCAACATCCCTCCCTCCCAAGACCTCTGCAACAAACTAAGCTCCTTCTTTCTCCTCAAGATCAAGATGCTGTACGACAATTTAGACGATCAAGACCACAGCACCGCCTCAACTGCCACTCCCAACAACGCCACCCAACAGACCTTCCTCACCTAGACCCCTCTCACTACAGAAGACACCTTAAAGAAAATGAAGAGCATCCACTCCGGAGCACCTTCTGACCCCTGCCTGCCGCACATCTTTCACAGGGCCTTCACCGCCATCGCACCCAAGCTACGCCGGACTATCAACTGCTCCCTCGACACAGCCACATTCCCCAACAACTCTAAGCATGCCGAAGTCAACCTCCTCCAAAAAAAGCCCTCCGCCGACCCTACGGACCTCAGGAACTTCAGGCCCATATCACTGCGTCCTTTTGCTGCCAAAGTAATCGAAAAGGCTGTCAACACCCAGCTAGTACACTTTCTAGAAACCAACAGCATCCTAGACACCTCTCAATCCAGATTCCGCAGCAACCATGGCACCGAGACCGCCCTCCTCGCTGGCACCGATGACATCCGCACCCTCCTTGACCAAGTCCACACAGCAGCCTTCATCCTCTGGACCTTTCAGCTGCCTTTGACACCATCTCACTATCCACCAGACTCCACAACGCCTGCATCCAAGGAAAGGCCCTAGATAGGATACGTTCAGTCCTCACAGGCAGAACACAGAGAATAAGACTCGTGCCCTTCCTCTCAGAATTGACAGAGAACAGATGCGGAGTATCCCAGGGATCCTCCCTCAGCCCCACACTTTTCAGAGTCTACATGGCCCCCCTCGCAGCCATCATCGGAAACCATGGGCTCAACATCATCTCCAATGCCGATAACACCCAGCTCATCCTCTCCCTCACCAAGGAACCTGACATCACCAGGCACAGCTTCCAAGAAGGGATGAAAGCTGTTGCGACCTGGATGAGCAACCGCTGCCTGAAGCTCAACTCAGACAAGACAGAAGTCCTCCTCCCCGGTTCCAACCCCTCCGCATGGGACAACACCTGGTGGCCGGCCCCCCACCTCAGAAACCCACTCACCCAAATGGACCATGCACGCAACCTCGGTATCATACTCGACTCTTCACTCACCATGAACCGCCAGATCAATGCCATATCCTCCGCATGCTTCAACACCCTCCACATACTTCGCAAGACGTTCAAGTGGATCCCCCTCGACTCCAGCAAAACCGTCACCCACACACTCATCACCAGAAGACTGGACTCTGGAAATGCCCTCTATGCCGGAATCAACAAAAACTCCGCAAACTCCAGACCGTCACAGCCAGATTTATCCTTGATATCCCACGACACAATCACATCACCCAGCACCTCTGCGACCTCCACTGGCTACCCGTCGAAAGAAAAACAACCGTCAAGCTGCTCTCACATGCCTACAAAGCCCTCCACAACACCAGACCCCAATACCTCAATGACTGAATTTCCATCCACGCCCCCAAGAGAAACCTCCGCTCAGCCAACCTCACCCTAGCCACCGTCCCTCGTTTGTACAGGACTAGAGCTTATGGAAGAACCTTCTCCTACCTCGCAGCCAAGACCTGGAACAAACTCCCCCTTCACCTCCGATGGAGCCCGACACTACACCAATTCAGAAAGGAACTCTAGACCTGGCTCTTCGAATGACCCCAACGGAGCCTGCTCACACCCCCCACACTTGAGACCCTCACGGGTGAGTAGTGCGCTCTACAAAACCCTGATTGATTGGTTGCACATTGAAAAACTATTAAAATAGTAAATGCGCAGAGAAATAGTCTGCATACATTTTTCTGATTTGCTAGGTATGAGTTCAGTGAACTTTATCTTGCAAAAAATCTAAAATTATCTTTCTATGTGGAAAACAATCTTTGCAAAGGCACACACAACATTTTGCAGCACTTATCTAAGGGGAGAATAAATGAAACGTCATAAACGTAGTAGGTAAAATTGTTTTGCATGCATGTACGAACAATGAGAGATCACAAGTCAATTAAACATTTGTATCATGTGGATCTTTGCTAATTTCAAATAAATACTGTGATGTAGGTTGAGCATTCGTGAAATAGATCGGTTTACCATAGCTCTTCTGCAATCTGATGCAAAAACCAAGTATTTTCCAAGATGTGAGTATCCTATTTTGTGAATTAAGTAGTTGAGAAAGTCCACAAATGGTTGCGACAGCCATTTTGTGCATGGAATTTTAGCACTTTTCTCATTCCGCACTTGTTGTTATCACCTGCCGCAACCTAATTGTGTTTTGTGTTTATCCCTATCATCATTTAAACCTGTTATTACAGACGAATCCAAAGTAAACTGAGGGCTAATTGCACCAATGTCCAAGATCCTCATTCTGAGTGCCCCAGTAATTTTGATAAGGCTGGTAATGTGTGTCTGGAAAACAAGGGGGATGTTCTGGTTGGCAAGAGGTTATAGAAATCAAAAAGTTATGGAGAAAGTGTGTGTGAGCATATACATTGTAGTGGACTAGACAACAAAATGTGCTTTTGTATGATGTTTACATTACACAAACCTGCAATTTTTAGGCCCTTGCAGTTTTCCCAGCTGACACATCTTTTTGGCCTAGAACTAAATCTTGATTGTAGCTAGGGACCTTATGAATAAGAGACAGGTTACAAACAGTGATTGCAAATTGTGCACTGACCATTTACAGCTTTCTTTGACTTTGCGATGCTACCTTAGTACGAAAGGACACCTTCTCCTTTGCGAATCACTTATCACCAAATTGCAGTCACAAACCACTGATACATTCTACTCCGAATTGGAAACAGGAGGGGATGCCCCCCCACCCCCTCATGTTTGCTGCTTGGAAAGGATTGCAAAAGCCCTTTTATGAGCCAAAAAGAATTTTCCAACTTGTATAAGGGCTTTGTACTTTCTGAAAAGCCCTATGGCATGTAAACCCTGTGATTTTGTCAATTGAGGGGTTTATGGTCTCAAAGGCGCTTTGTACATCAGTCCCTGGGTCTCCTTGTTCAAATGTCTACAATGTGGCCAGTAGACCACAAGAAAAAGACCACCTAGTCCCGCAGTACAAAGAGCCCAGATATATATGAACCAGACAGCCTTACTTTGTGCTTGAAGGTCCTTTGTAATGGAGATTGGCTTTAGCTCTATGGCCTAAGTTAGATGGGAAGAAGTGGTGCACAATAGCCAGGGCTACTGGAGTTCAGTGATTCTGCGGCCACAGCGATTTTCGCATAATTATGTATTGGCCGCATTTGCCACATAGTCCATCATCTGCTGCATAATCTGCAGATTTTAGCAACAAAACAAAAAACTTGTTTCTAGCTCAAACGGATCAAATGTTGCAAAAAATATAGCCACTCAGGTTGCTGTGCACCGGAACGCTTTTCGCTAAATTTGACTGGTCATCTTTAAGTTGCTTGTTGCTGTATTTGGGTGTTGAATTGTAACTAATAAGGGGCACTCTATTCTCTAATACTATTACCAGGTGTACAAATGACCAAATAATGAAATAATGAAGTAATACTTTCATAAAATGTGCCGCATTTTGCCACATAAGTTTGCTTTTTTGATGCATAATTTGTTCAACCCTTCCGCATAATTTGGTCCTCCTCTGCCGCATCAGTCCTGTGGCCATGACAATAGCCCATGAATAATACTGCCACTTCTTTGAGGTGGGCAAGCAACTGAAAGCTTGAGTCAGGCTCGAGCCAGGTGCCTTTCTCTGGCGCAGCTTGCGGTCCTCTTGACCCCTCTAGTCCAAAACAAGAAAGTTTTCAGGTGGCGGCTGCCTCATGCACCAAGACAAAGCATTGATGACAAACCTTTGATGAAAAACGAACCAGCGAGAAACAGATCAACACTACTGTGCAAATTGCACAGTGTAGAGCAAGAAATCCCGGTTTTTCTGCTTAATGATATTGTGTGATCCTAGGCAAACATTGATTTTCACCAAGACTCCTTTTCACATTCATATCCACATTTGAGAGAGACATTAAATACATGCATTCAGAATGTGCTCTATACAAAAAACAATAGTTTTTTTGTTTAACAGACTATAATGCTGGTCTGCCTACTGTACAAATCTACACCACATTTATAGGGTACACATGACAGCTGACTTGCCTCTTAGTTCCGTGATGGCTTTGTCAAGAGAGATGGGGGGGGCGCAGAAATACTTTTAATGTTTAAAATCGATAATCTTTAACAAATAAGTAATTAATAAATACTTCCCAATGTACTGATAAAAGCTGAAGTACTGAAACCCACCTGTATGCTAAAGAATACCATTTTTTTAAAATTTGGAAGCAACTTCATCGTAATTTAACATGATGTTTGTTGCAAGACTTACATCTCAGATATTTTCAAGGCTCGGCTTGGCTTGGCCCTGGCTCAGCTCTCCCTGTTAATTTGTTGTCTCACCTACCTCTATCACTCTAGCCACGTAAAGGCAATTGAGCCCAGATGCCAACAAAATGCTGTGGCACACTAGTCTGAAAATCACATGGACAGGAATCCTGTAAAGTCCTCCCAGAAAGCGGAATTCACAATAGTAACATAATCTCTGGTCCTGCCAAGACCAGTCTATGCAAATGCTGTACTCACAGATTTACCCAAGAACCACCACGCCTCTCTAAGGAAGCCGTACATGCAGGGTTGGACTGTCCTATAGGTCAACAGGGCAGTGCCCGGAGGGCTGTTCTGACAGGTACGCGTGTTTTTGCAGGCCTGTTGTATGGTCTGTTGGGTCGGGTTTTACTGTTAAATTCCCAGATATTACCACAAGAATTGCCTTCAGTAAACTTAAAATCCATTCCAAACCTTTCAAAAACACCTATACAGCGTGTCCTTACATGTTCAAAACTGCCCCAATTTGCAAACATGGGCCTCTTTTTTTTAGCTACTATTGGGGGGAGGATTTGGGGGGGCACTTTTATTTTGGTGCCTGGGCCTATTTTCTTTCCCAGGGTACATGCGGCACAAGTGGTTACTTTGTAAAATAATAAGTGCCAGGGCTCTTGTCAGGAGGCCCCTGCAGCTGGCATCACACATTGCAAGCTGCCAATGATAGTAATAACACAACTATTAAGCATCACACTCCTAAATAGTGACAATTTGGACTATCCCAGGCCCCCAAAGCTATAAGAATGGCTTGGACGTCATGTAATAGCAGTGGTCGAAGTGGGGAAAAAAAAGTAGGTGAACTGGGGGTGGCGAATCAGAGGGCAGGAATAACCAGAGGATTGGGTCACTGGGCAGAGTCAGAGGTGTGGCCTGAAAGAGCAAAAAACCCAATTTTTTGTATTTGTTTGGCATTTCACTGACCATTTACAGTTTCCTGCGTCATTTAATTAAACCAATGAATACACGTGTTTGTTTAAGTTTTAATATGAGTTATTGACATTAAAATACATTCACTAAGTGGGATACATTCTCAATCACAGAATGTCCCAAATACACTTAAAAGTGGAGTCACAAGCCATTTGTCTCTGAGCCATGGAGTCTGTCATCAGCACTTCTCCCTTTTTCCACAAGAGCAATTCAAACATGATGGCAAAAGATCCTAATTTGCAAATGTTTTCCACATGATTATGGCACTGCCATATTTGCCACATAATACATCAACTTCTGCATAACCTGACAATTTTAACTATTAAATTGTTTGCAGATCAAACTGATCAAAAGGTCCTTAAAAATGTGACTTGTATTGCTGCAAAGTGGACGGCCCTTTGCAAAGGTTGACTGGACACCTTTCTCACTGCTGCATTTCTATGTGAAACTGGTACTAATATGGCAAAATCTTTGTAGAGACTGTTACTATGTGTCAAATTAAAAGAAAATATCAGAAAATATACTGCATAACGCTACAGCCTTTGAGACCTCTCTGTCTTGCATTCTTTAGTTATTTTTTATACATTAAACCTTTTATTTCTCTTCGTCCCGAGGCTGCACTTTATAATAAAACGACAATTCAGGTAAAAGTGTTTTTCTTTTCTTGGATCCATTTCACAGGGGAATAAATAAACAAAAGGAGAGGAAAAAGAGGGGAAGAAGAGTTTCTAGAAGTCACGGTTTTCAGCAAGTGAGGAGGAGCAAGACAGAAGGAGAGGGAATAAGAGGAAGACATAGAGTGGGATGTGGCAGCTGCCAGTGGCAGAGCAGAATAATTGGACACTGCCCTTGTCTTCTCTGGTCAAGAAGGAAAAGAGGGAAAAGAGGGAGTCCTTTTCCTTCTCTGCCCAGCCTGTCCGTCGGCGAACGTCCAAGAGCACCGAGCCTGCCGTCCTGGGACGCATTCTTAAAAACAAGCATTGGCATAGCCAATAGGTCTCGCCTTTGGGACCTTAAAAGTGTCTAGCCAGAGATATAGACTTTGCCTATGTCTTAGAGCTGTGCTGTACAGAAGTCTGCAGCATGCTGAAAAGTTATAATAAAGAAGTGTCAGAAGCATTTTTGTTACCTTATATATGACCAAGTAAGCATTTTGTACAATTGGACGACCATATTAAAAAAGTATTAACAATAAATAAGTTGATTTTTTTGTCCTTTCAATGCTGGCAACTTCTATCTGCCTGTCCCAATGGTTGCATGTTATGTTTTTTTCGTTATGGGGGAGGGGCATAAATAATAGGAGGGTGAAGGTTGGGAAATAGTACCTGTATAAGAGTCAGTGAGAGAGTCAGTTAGTTAGTCAGTCAGTTAGAGAGTCAGTCAGTTAGTGAGAGGGTTAGTCAGTCAGTGAGAGAGAGAGTGAGAGAGTCAGTCAGTCAGTGAGAGAGAGAGAGTGAGAGAGTCAGTCAATGAGAGAGAGTCAGTCAGTGAGAGAGAATGAGAGAGTCAGTGAGAGAGAGTGAGAGAGACAGTCAGTGAGGGAGATTGAGAGAGTTAATCAGTGAGAGAGAGAGTCAGAGAGTCAGTCAGTGTGAGAGAGAGAGTCAGAGAGTCAGTCAGTGAGAGAGAGAGAAAGAGCGTCAGACAATGAGAGAGCAAAAGTCAGTCAGTGGGAGAGGGAGTGAGAGTCCATCAGTCAGTTAGTGAGAGAGTCAGTCAGTCAGTCAGTAAGAGAGTCAGTCAGTGAGAGAGAGAGTGTGAGAGAGTCAGTTAGTTAGTCAGTCAGTCTGTCAGTCAGTGAGAGAGTCAGTTAGTCAGTGAGAGAGAGAGTGAGAGAGTCAGTCAGTCAGTCAGTGAGAGAGAGAGAGTCAGTGAGAGTCAGTCAGTCAGTGAGAGAGAGAGTCAGTCAGTCATTCAGTCAGAGAGAGTGAGAGAGTCAGTCAGTGGGTGAGTGAGAGGGAGAGAGTCAGTCAGTGAGAGAGTTAGTCAGTTACTGAGAGAGTCAGTCAGTCAGTGAGAGAGTCAGCCAGTAAGAGACAGTGAGAGAGTCAGTCAGTCAGAGAGTCAGTGACAGTCAGTCAGTCAGTGAGCCAGTCAGTCAGTGTGAGAGATATTGAGAGAGTCGGTCAGGCAGTGAGGGAGAGAGAGTGTGAGAGAGTCAGTCAGTGAGTGAGAGAGAGTGAGAATCAGTGAGTCAGTCAGTGAGAGAATCAGTCAGTTAGTGAATCAGTCAGTGAGAGAGTCAGTCAGTGAGAGTCAGTCAGTGGGAGAGAGAGCGAGAGAGTGAGGCAGTCAGTGAGAGTAAGTCAGTGAGAGAGTCAGTCAGTCAGTGAGAGAGAGAGTGAGTCAGTCAGAGAGTGAGAGAGTCAGTCAGTCAGTGAGAGAGACATTGAAACAGTCAGTCAGTGAGATAGAGTGAGAGTCAGCCAGTGAGAGAGTCAGTCAGTCAGTCAGTGAGAGAGTCAGTCAGTCAGTGATAGAGTGAGAGAGTCAGTTAATCCGTCAGTCAGTCAGTGAGAGAGTCAGTCAGTCAGTGAAAGAGTCAGTCAGTCAGTGAGAGTGAGAGTCAGTCAGTCAGTGAGGGAGTCAGGCAGTCAGTTAGTGAGAGAGTCAGTCAGTCAGTGAGAGAGAGAGAGTGAGAGAGTCAGTCAGTCACTGAGTGAGAGAGTCAGTCAGTGAGAGAGAGAGTGAAAATTAGTCAGTCAGTCAGTGAGTCAGTCAGTGAGAGAGCCAGTCAGTCAGTGAATCAGTCAGTGAGAGAGTCAGTCAGTGAGAGTCAGTCAGTTAGTCAGTTGGAGAAAGAGTGAGAGAGTCAGTCAGTCAGTGAGAGTCAGTCAGTCAGTGGGAGTCAGTCAGTGAGAGAGTAAGTCAGTGAGAGAGTCAGTCAATCAGTGAGAGAGAGCATGAGAGAGTCAGTCAGAGAGGCAGTGAGAGCCAGTCAGTCAGACAGTGAGTCAGTCAGTCAGTGAGAGAGAGAGACATTGAAACAGTCAGTCAGTCAGTGAGAGAGAGTGAGAGTCAGTCAGTGAGAGAGTCAGTCAGTCAGTCAGTGAGAGAGAGAGAGAGAGAGTGAGAGAGTGAGAGAGTCAGTCAGTGAGAGAGAGATAGTCAGAGAGTGAGAGAGTCAGTCAGTGAGAGAGAGAGTCAGTCAGTCAGTCATTTAGAGTCAGTAAGTCAGTCAGTGAGAGTCAGTCAGTCAATCAGCGAGAGAGTCAGTCAGTCAGTAATAGAGAGTGAGAGAGTCAGATAATCCGTCAGTCAGTGAGAGAGTCAGTCGGTCAATGAGAGTGAGAGTCAGTCAGTTAGTCGGTGAGGGAGTTAGTCAGGCAGTCAGTTAGTGAGAGAGTGTCAGTCAGTCAGAGTGAGAGTGAGAGAGTCAGTCAGTCAAAGAGTCAGTGAGACTCAGTCAGTCAGTCAGTGAGAATGTGAGAGAGTCAGTCAATGAGAGAGAGATTGAGTCAGTCAGTCAGTCAGTCAGTGAGAAAGAGAATGAGAGAGTCAGTCAGTCAGTGAGAGAGAGAGTCAGTCAGTGAGAGAGTCAGTGAGTGAGTGAGTCAGTCAGTCAGTGAGAGAGACAGTGAGAGAGTCAGTCAGTGAGAGAGAGATTGAGAGAGTCAGTCAGTCAGTGAGAGAGATTGAGAGAGTCAGTCAGTCAGTGAGAGAGAGAGTGAGAGAGTCAGTCAGTCAGTGAGAGAGAGTGAGAGTCAGTCAGTGAGAGAGTCAGTGAGTCAGTGAGTCAGTGAGTGAGAGAGTCAGTCAGTCAGTGAGAGAGAGAGTCAGTCAGCCAGTGAGAGAGAGAGTGAGAATCAGTGAGTCAGTCAGTGAGAGAATCAGTCAGTCAGTGAGAGAGTCAGTCAGTTATTCAGTCAGTCAGTATGATAGTCAGTCAGTCAGTGAGAGAATCAGTTAGTGAGAGAGTGAGAGAGTCAGTCAGTCAGAGTCAGTGAGAGTCAGTCAGTCAGTGAGAGAGAGAGATTGAGAGAGTCAGTCAGTCAGTGAGATAGAGAGTGAGAGAGTGAGTCAGTGAGTGAGAGAGATTGAGAGAGTCAGTCAGTCAGTGAGAGAGAGAGTGAGAGAGTCAGTCAGTGAGAGAGAGTGAGAGTCAGTCAGTGAGAGAGTCAGTGAGTGAGAGTCAGTCAGTCAGTGAGAGAGAGAGAGAGTCAGTCAGCCAGTGAGAGAGAGAGTGAGAATCAGTGAGAGAATCAGTCAGTGAGAGAATCAGTCAGTCAGTGAGAGAGTCAGTCAGTGATTCTGTCAGTCAGTAAGAGAGTCAGTCAGTCAGTGAGAGAATCAGTTAGTGAGAGAGTGAGAGAGTCAGTCAGTCAGAGTCAGTGAGAGTCAGTCAGTGAGTGAGAGAGAGAGTGAGAATCAGTGAGTCAGTCAGTGAGAGAATCAGTCAGTCAGTGAGAGAGTCAGTCAGTGATTCAGTCAGTCAGTATGATAGTCAGTCAGTCAGTGAGAGAATCAGTTAGTTAGAGAGTGAGAGAGTCAGTCAGTCAGAGTCAGTGAGAGTCAGTCAGTCAGTGAGAAAGAGAGATTGAGAGAGTCAGTCAGTCAGTGAGATAGAGAGTGAGAGAGTGAGTCAGTCAGTGAGAGAGATTGAGAGAGTCACTCAGTCAGTGAGAGAGAGAGTGAGAGAGTCAGTCAGTCAGTGAGAGAGAGTGAGAGTCAGTCAGTGAGAGAGAGAGATAGTCAGAGAGTGTGAGAGTCAGTCAGTGGGAGAGAGAGTGAGAGAGTCAGTCAGTTAGTCAGTCAGTGAGAGTCAGTCAGTCAGTCAGTGAGAGAGTCAGTCAGTCAGTGATAGAGAGAGTGAGAGAGTCAGTTAATCCGTCAGTGAGTGAGAGAGTCAGTCAGTCAGTGAGAGGGACATTGAAACAGTCAGTCAGTCAGTGAGAGAGAGTCAGAGAGTCAGTCAGTGAGAGAGAGAGATAGTCAGAGAGTGAGAGAATCAGTCAGTGAGAGAGAGAGAGTGAGAGAGTCAGTCAGTCAGTCGGTTAGAGTCAGTAAGTCAGTCAGTGAGAGTCAGTCAGTCAGTCAGTGAGAGAGTCAGTCAGCCAGTGATAGAGAGAGTGAGAGTCAGTTAATCCATCAGTCAGACAGTGAGAGAGTCAGTCAGTCAGTGAGAGAGTCAGTCAGTCAGTGAGAGTGAGAGTCAGTCAGTCAGTCTGTGAGGGAGTCAGGCAGTCAGTTAGTGAGAGAGTCAGTCAGTCAGTGAGAGAGTCAGTCAGTGATTCAGTCAGTCAGTAAGAGAGTCAGTCAGTCAGTGAGAGAATCAGTTAGTGAGAGATTGAGAGAGTCAGTGAGTCAGTGAGTCAGTGAGTGAGAGAGTCAGTCAGTCAGTGAGAGAGAGAGTTAGTCAGCCAGTGAGGGAGAGAGAGTGTGAGACAGTCAGTCAGTGAGTCAGTCAGTGAATCAGTCAGTGAGAGAGTCAGTCAGTGAGAGTCAGTCAGTGGACCAGTCAGTGAGAGAGTATTAAGTTAGTCAGTGGGAGAGAGAACGAGAGAGTGAGCCAGTCAGTGAGAGTGAGTCAGTCAGTGAGAGTCAGTCAGTGAGAGAGTCAGTCAGTCAGTGAGAGAGAGAGAGTGAGTCAGTCAGAGAGTGAGAGAGTCAGTCAGTCAGTGAGAGAGACATTGAAACACTCAGTCAGTGAGACAGAGTGAGAGTCAGTCAGTGAGAGAGTCAGTTAGTCAGTCAGTGAGAGAGAGAGAGTCAGATAGTCAGTCAGTAAGAGAGAGAGATAGAAAGGGAGTGAGAGAGTCAGTCAGTGAGAGAGAGAGTGAGAGAGTCAGTCAGTTAGAGTCTGTAAGTCAGTCAGTGAGAGTCAGTCAGTCAGTGAGAGAGTCAGTCAGTCAGTGAGAGAGTCAGTCAGTCAGTGAGAGTGAGAGTCAGTCAGTGAGGGAGTCAGTCAGGCAGTCAGTTAGTGAGAGAGTCAGTAAGTCAGTGAGAGAGAGAGTGAGAGAGTCAGGCAGGCAGTGAGAGAGAGAGTGAGAGAGTCAGTCAGTGAGAGAGAGTGAGAATCAGTCAGTCAGTCAGTGAGTCAGTCAGTGAGAGAACCAGTCAGTCAGTGAATCCGTCAGTGAGAGAGTCAGTCATTGAGAGTCAGTCAGTGAGCCAGTCAGTGAGAGAGTGAGTAAGTTAGTCAGTCAGTAAGTCAGTCAGTGGGAGAGAGAGTGAGAGAGTCAGTCAGTCAGTGAGAGTCAGTCAGTCAGTGAGAGTCAGTCAGTGAGCCAGTCAGTGAGAGAGTCAGTAAGTTAGTCAGTCAGTGGGAGAGAGAGTGAGAGAGTCAGTCAGTCAGTGAGAGTCAGTCAGCCAGTGAGAGTCAGTCAGTGAGCCAGTCAGTTAGAGAGTCAGTCAGTCAGTGAGAGAGAGCGTGGGAGAGTCAATCAGAGAGTGAGAGAGTCAGTCAGCCAGTGAGAGAGACATTGAAACAGTTAGTCAGTCAGTGAGAGAGAGCGAGTCAGTCAGTGAGAGAGTCAGTCAGTCAGTCAGTGAGAGAGACAGAGTCAGAAAGTCAGTCAGTGAGAGAGAGAGATAGTCAGAGAGTGACAGAGTCAGTCAGTGAGAGAGAGAGAGAGTCAGTCAGTCAGTCAGTGAGAGAGAGAGTCAGTCAGTCAGTGAGAGAGAGAGTCAGTCAGCCAGTCAGTGAGTGAGAGAGAATCAGTCAGTCAGTGAGAAAGTCAGTCAGTAAGAGAGTCAGTCAGTCAGTGAGAGAATCAGTCAGTTAGTGAGAGAGAGAGAGACTGAGAGAGTCAGTCAGTCAGTGAGAGAGAGAGAGTGAGTCAGTCAGCGAGAGAGAGAGTGAGAGAGTCAGTCAGTCAGTGAGAGATCAGTCAGTCAGTGAGTCAGTGAGTCAGTGAGTGAGAGTCAGTCGGTCAGTGAGAGAGTCAGTCAGTCAGTCAGTGAGAGAGAGTGTGAGAGAGTCAGTCAGTCAGTGAGAGAGAGAGTGAGAGAGTCAGTCAGTGAGAGAGTGAGAATCAGTCAGTCAGTCAGTGAGTCAGTCAGTGAGAGAATCAGTCAGTCAGCGCATCAGTCAGTGAGAGAGTCAGTCAGTGAGAGAGTCAGTAAGTTAGTCAGTCAGTTAGTCAGTCAGTGGGAGAGAGAGTGAGAGAGTCAGTCAGTCAGTGAGAGTCAGTCAGTGAGAGAGTAAGTCAGTGAGAGAGTCAGTCAGTCAGTGAGAGAGTGAGAGAGTCAGTCAGAGAGTCAGTGAGAGTCAGTCAGTCAGAGAGTGAGAGAGTCAGTCAGTCAGTGAGAGAGACATTGAAACAGTCAGTCAGTCAGTGAGAGAGAGTGAGATTCAGTCAGTGAGAGAGAGAGATAGTCAGAGAGTGAGAGAGTCAGTCAGTGAGAGAGAGAGTGAGAGAGTCAGTCAGTCTGTCAGTTAGAGTCAGTAAGTCAGTCAGTGAGAGTCAGTCAGTCAGTCAGTGAGAGAGTCAGTCAGTCATTGATAGAGAGAGTGAGAGAGTCAGTTAATCCGTCAGTTAGTCAGTGAGTGAGATAGTCAGAGAGTCAGTCAGTGAGAGAGAGAGGTAGTCAGAGAGTGAGAGAGTCAGTCAGTGAGAGAGAGAGTGAGAGAGTCAGTCAGTCAGTTAGAGTCAGTAAGTCAGTCAGTGAGAGTCAGTCAGTCAGTCAGTGAGAGAGTCAGTCA
The DNA here is from genome assembly GCF_964204655.1 of Triturus cristatus. Lineage (NCBI taxonomy): Eukaryota > Metazoa > Chordata > Amphibia > Caudata > Salamandridae > Triturus > Triturus cristatus. Next base: position 432,832,391 of record NC_140593.1, read on the forward strand.
GTCAGTGATAGAGAGAGTGAGAGAGTCAGTTAATCCGTCAGTCAGTCAGTGAGAGAGTCAGTCAGTCAGTGAGAGAGTCAGTCAGTCAGTGAGAGTGAGAGTCAGTCAGTCAGTCAGTGATGTAGTCAGGCAGTCAGTTAGTGAGAGAGTCAGTCAGTCAGTGAGAGAGAGAGAGTGAGAGAGTCAGTCAGTCAGTGAGAGAGAGAGTGAGAGAGTCAGTCAGTGAGAGAGAGAGTGAAAATTAGTCAGTTAGTGAGAGAGTCAGTCAGTGAGAGTCAGTCAGTTAGTCAGTTGGAGAGAGAGTGAGAGAGTCAGTCAGTCAGTGAGAATCAGTCAGTCAGTGAGAGTCAGTCAGTGAGCGAGTAAGTCAGTGAGAGAGTCAGTCAATCAGTGAGAGAGAGCATGAGAGAGTCAGTCAGAGAGGCAGTGAGAGCCAGTCAGTCAGAGAGTGAGTCAGTCAGTCAGTGAGAGAGAGAGACATTGAAACAGTCAGTCAGTGAGAGAGAGTGAGAGTCAGTCAGTCAGTCAGTGAGAGAGAGAGAGAGTGAGAGTGTGAGAGAGTCAGTCAGTGAGAGAGAGAGATAGTCAGAGAGAGTCAGTCAGTGAGAGAGAGAGTCAGTCAGTCAGTCCGTTAGAGTCAGTAAGTCAGTCAGTGAGAGTCAGTCAGTCAATCAGCGAGAGAGTCAGTCAGTCAGTGATAGAGAGAGTGAGAGAGTCAGATAATCCGTCAGTCAGTCAGTGAGAGAGTCAGTCAGTCAGTGAGAGAGTCAGTTAGTCAATGAGAGTGAGAGTCAGTCAGTCAGTCGGTGAGGGAGTTAGTCAGGCAGTCAGTTATTGAGAGAGTGTCAGTCAGTCAGAGTGAGAGTGAGAGAGTCAGTCAGTCAAAGAGTCAGTGAGAGCCAGTCAGTCAGTCAGTGAGAATGTGAGAGAGTCAGTCAATGAGAGAGAGATTGAGTCAGTCAGTCAGTGAGAAAGAGAGTGAGAGAGTCAGTCAGTCAGTGAGAGAGAGAGTCAGTAAGTGAGAGAGAGTCAGTCAGTGAGTGAGTGAGTCAGTCAGTCAGTGAGAGAGACAGTGAGAGACAGTGAGAGAGTCAGTCAGTGAGAGAGTCAGTCAGTGAGTCAGTCAGTTAGTCAGTCAGTGAGAGAGAGAGAGTGAGCGAGTCAGTCAGTGAGAGAGAGTCAGTGAGAGAGACTTAACTCAGGCCTGTTTCTGTTCTTTTTTCAAGACAATAGCAAATATATTCTGGGACGTGGAAGTAGACGATTTAAACTTCTGTTTGACGAAAAGGCCAGGACTGTGAGTCGCATACATGCAATTTGCAGTATTTCCAGATGCAACAGGAAATGACGACGGCAGAGGATACTAGCATGATTTCTACTGCAAGAGCTGCCACATTTTCCTTGCAGCTTGTTCACAGGATTACGTGTGAACAAACCTTAAGTGTGCACATATATCGAAGGGAGCAGCATCAAGGCCTTCTAATTAAAACACAAGCTTAAACCACACACAAAATGATTAAACAATTACCTAACACTGGCCAGGTTCTCAAATTCAACACACCCCGGTACAGTCTTTTATTTCTTCACTTCAGCATGTAAAATATTTACATTACTCCCTGTTTCCTATTTTTACGCCATCAAACTCAAAGCTGAAGTACGGAACCCTACTGCGCAACCAACTATCCTGCAACAGAGAACCTCTTACAAGGCAAAGCTTGCGAAAAGCCTGCGAGTCCCGTAATCTGCGTCAGCATCGACTTCTTGCTGGCCACAAAACACTAATTGGCAAAACAAAACCCCGAAGCGGAACGCACTAATCGGGTGCCTCTTAAGGCTTTCGCTGACGTTGGAAAGGTTTAAAGAGCTCACGCTTATGGGGGGACGTAACAGGCAACATTTGCACGAACTCCCCCACTGGCCGGGATGACATGGTTGCGTCCACTGTCCACTACACTCCATACACCAGAGGTGTATGTCGCCATGGATATGGGTGTGTTCTGCATACTGCGGTCTGTCTAGCACATCTCTGACACTCTTGGCATTGTGTGCTTTCCCAGTCATGCTTCTCCTGCCTCCTTCACACATGCCTGGTTGCCTGGTTGCCACCTCTCCCCACATTGGGCTTGTGTGTGGCTGAGGTGCCATGCCGTTGATGGCTCATGTTCATGGCTTGCCCAGGTTACCATTGTGAGTTGTTCTGTCGTGTCTGGTGGGTGGGCATGTTGTTTTGCATGTTGCATTTGATTTTGTGACGTGTGCATTGCCAGAGTTGTGAGTTGCATGGTTGTGGAGTTGAGGTGAGTGGGGTGTTCATTTGAAACTTGCCAAGGGGCTGTGCATCTCCCTTGGTGCCATCCTGGGGACGCTGGTTGCTGATGGACTGTCAGAGGATGGAGGAATCGTGCACAGTGGCTGGGTATTTGGAGGCGAGATTGGTGGAGGTTCCACGGTGTTCGGTTGTTGCCTGCACATTGATGTGAGACTTGTGCTTTCTGTTGCGGTGATTGTGTGCTGTGTCGGCAGGGGCACAGGTATGACATGTGTGCTGTAGATTGCCCCCGACACGTGCGCTATGGCGTATGGTCCTTGCTTGGTGTCCAGCGGATCCTGCACATTGTGTTGGACGCACAGGGACTGGGGTGACAGGCTGATGGCTCTCTCTTTTGTTTCTGATTCTCAGTAGACAGTTCTCTACACGTTGCCCGTCCGAGCGCAGAGATACCCCTTTGGGGGTCGATTCTGGCACTTTACAAATAAAAATAAAATAAATGATGTTGTCCATGTCAGGTGTGAGGGACTTGGATGTGGCTGGCTGTGTGAAACCTCCGACTGTGGTGGGTGCTGGTTGGGGGGTACCAGGGGCCAACAGGTGCAGCACAGCCAGCAGCTTTGTGTGGGGTGGGATGTTGGTTGTCCGCTGTGTTGGTCCTGTCGGCCTGTTGGGCGTTGTAGGTCAGGATGCGTAGGATGGTTGTCCTTTTGAGACAGTAGTGGGCAATGACATATTGGCTGGTGCGTTTCCTGGGGGTCCGCTGTCTTTGTCTGCGCTGCCTGCTGTGGTGGTCCGGGGGGGGGGGAGTTCCGGGTGGGTGTTGGGGTCCTGGGGTGGTGGTGGTGGGTGTTGTGGCCCTCTTGGGTGTCCGGCCCGCATGACCGGTGGCTCCATGGCATCTGTTGCCCTTCCGATGTGGTTGTGGGCTGATCTCCCTTTTGTGGTGCAGGCTGTGGTCCGACTTTGCACCAGGTCAGAGCAGCTGTTATTTTCCTGCTGCTAACGCACCTTATCGCCTGTTTTGCGTTCTTATCGCAGTTCTGGCTGGTCGTTGTGAATGTTGTGGAGTGGTGTTGTCACGGCTTTTTGCACGGGAATGCCTACTCTGCATCTAATTAGTGATAGTTGCGGGGGTCATCTGCGGCGATGTTTTTTGCGGCTGCTATCGAGGGTAAACTGGTGCTGTGGGCTGTTAACACCAGCTTGTGAATGGGGCGATAAGTTTATCGCAACTTTGGCTGCGATAAAGTGTGATAGATCCTTGTGAATATCCCCCTTAATCTCTGAAAATGGTGTGCTAGTCACTCGACCCAGAAAACCCGACTAAATGTAAGTCCAATTCGCGTTTATGTCTCGTATTTGAAATTCAGTCATCAGTCGATGATTGAAAATTATATTCATTGTAGGTGCAGGTCATGTTTTAATTCAGCTGGTCTAATGAGGCTCTTTTACTTCTCAGATCAATACAATGAAGCCCTTTAAGTGTTTTGAGAGAAGACGAATCTTAATGTACCCTACATAGGATTAATATTGTTTTTATTTTTTAATTTGTTTTGCAGCATGCAAGGCACGGGGTTCCAACCTGCGGGTCCATTCACGGTACACATCCTGTAGAGCTCAAATCTGCATGATTCACCTGATGCCGTCTTACATTGAACAGCAGGGGCTGTGGAAGTCCTATAGCCGATGCTCGGGACAGTTTTTAGTTCAGTGGACCCTTGGATTTAATTCCAAGTAGCCCCAACCCTCTTCAGGGCAAACCTGTTGGCTGCCAGTTAATAATACCACATTATGGATCTGTCAAAGAGGATGGTGTGCAACTAAGGCAAAATGTGTATCTATATGTAGTAGTGTTCAGTCTTGCATATGATTCATTAATTCAAAAGTCTTCATTCTTCAGACACGCGCTCTTCAGGAAATGCTTTGAGAGTAAGTAGCTTGTTTGACAGGGAAGCCAGTCGAAAAACGTGTATGTATTTGTAAAATGTAACAATTTAATGCTACCTATGATGCTCCCATATTATATACTGATACGTGTCAAAGCAAGATTGGTAATAATTTGCAGGTCTAAAAATATTTTGCTAAGCTATTGCGCAATTGAAAATACGATTTCTCGGAGGCATTTTATAGTAGCTTTTATTTTTTTACACCTGCCCATTTAAAAAAAAAAAATACAATGACCACCTTTGTAAAGTTTGTGTAAAACTAAGCATTGCATGAAGTTAGTGTCATGTTCATTCTCTTTAGGAACAGTGAACCCTACCCGGTGTCATTCAATTTGTGTTCTTGGTAGTTAACATAACTGTCACATTGAGTGTGTGTAGCTGTGATGACTTGCTGAGGACCCCTTTGAGTTGTTCATGAAAATGCTTTGCATTCTGAGCAGCTGCTAATTATGCTGTGTGTACAATACTCTTCCTATTTTTTTATTTCTAGAATAAACATGCCCTTTTACATTTTGTCTAGAACACCCGCGAGACTGCTCAAGCCGTCAAGGGTGTGCATATCCGTAAAGCCACCAAATACCTGAAGGATGTCACTCTTCAGAGGCAGTGTGTTCCTTTCCGTCGTTACAATGGTGGAGTTGGAAGATGTGCTCAGATTAGATGGTTAAGAACAGCTATGCAAGAATGACTAACCCTGTAACATTGCTTATGATTGTATATGGTACATAAAAATAAAAAATAAAACAAAAAAGATTAAAAAAAAGAATTGTGGTTAACAGTACATGCCATTACTTGTGAATGTTGGCTGTGCTCTAAAACAGTAGTCCATGTTAATCCTTTAGTAAAAAAAATTGAGTCTTTAGACACACAACCTACAATAAATGATCCTACAGTTCATGCAGATTTTCATTTTCATGCACTTCACAGGCATTGCGTGTTTCATCCTATGCACTTTTTCAGTGTTCATCTTAGTTTTATCTGAGCGACCCCGTAGAATACTTCAAACACAAGCAACAGTTCCCTACTATTGCTGCTTGTACATGGGACTAATCAGGCCATATAGAGGTATGCCTTGCCATCCAAAAGTAATGCAGAATAGGGTTACACCCAGGTCTTTAGAGACTGTAATGGTCACGGAGAAAACATACCCGGCAAAGAATGACTGGGCCCTTATATCCCACGCCTAACCTCTGGGCTTTCACACCTTGCTATGTAGGTATTCCCTCAAAACTCACACTAGTACAAATGCAATGCAATAGATTTCGCAATTACAACAAAGTGAGCTATTGCCATTTTGTATTACACCATTTGATTAATGCTTCACGAAGGGGGAAAAAACAATGACATTTACAATAGGCCTGGGCCAAAATTCCGTTCCGTTCGCGCAAATTGCGATAATTTGGCATTTTCGCGTTCCGCAGAAAGCGCGAAAATGTCAAAATTTCCGCATTCCGCAGTTTTGCGATAATTTGTTTTTTGCTCGCGCTGTAAAATAATACATTCTTGCATGCGCGTGATCGCCTTACCTGAATCCCCGCGTTCGCCGACAAGTTTTCCCGATCTGGTCGCATTCTCCACGAGATGTTGGATTGTTGGTAGCCATTTGCGCTGTCTCGCGACAGTTCGCGTCCGCAGTAACGTCATGCGTCGCGCGATCACGTCTTTCTTCTTGCGATCATGCACCGCGAGACAAGTGAAAACATGATGGCCGTGCCCGCGAGCAACCGCATGGGTAAGTTGGCGAGCCGCGACCACGCAGAAAATACCGCGAACGGGCGGGAAAAAATCTTCCGCATCTTCGCAATATTTCCGCGTGTTTGCGGAGATTTTTAACATTTTCGCGATAATTTGCGAAAGTGAATTTCGCAAATTCCGCCCACCCCTAATTTACAATGCCAATAGCTCAAAATAATGTAATTGCGAGACCTATTGCGTGTGAAAGCAACTTATGTGATTTGCAAAAAATTTTTGCAGCAGTAAATTATCTGTAGTATGAATCTAAGTTGCACAAATAGCTGTGGGAATGAAGGCCCTAGTGAATATCTGCAAAATGATGACTGTCTGGGCACTGCTCTCATTTGCATTGAATTTACCAATCCCTACTCCGACGCTCCACTGTGCAGGGGCGTAGCTTCCATTTTGCAGCAGGTGCAGTAGCACAGGGGACAAATGCGCCGACGGGCCCATTGAACCCTGATAATTGCTTTGTTTCACTAGCCCAATAGCAGTCAAAGGTGCCATTTTCCTTGTTTGCACCAAGGCTCGTCGCATCCTGTTAGGCCTCTGCCACTGTGATGCCCCACTAAGCTATTCTAGCTTCAACACCACGCATGCGCATGAGGTTCACAGTTCGCACGCGCGCATCCCTCGTCTGTACCTGCAGTAAGCATGTTTCTGCTCCACCAATCACAGTTCACGAGTCCTTGCACTCCTTACGAGATTTCCCATATTAAGTCACACACATGCAAATCCCTTGTAAATGGGCCTCCGTTGTAATTGCTAGCGGTTTATATAAATGTAATGTTAATAAAAAGATGTAAACAATGAAACTGGTCAGGCTGTATCAGAGAGACAGGAGTCAGAGCCGGTCTGTTTTCAGTAATCATGGTACCTACTCTGGTGCGGGCTATTAATCCCTCTGACTGACCTGCGTGTTAACTGGAGTGAAACAGAAGGGCGGGGTTTGAAACAAAGTGGGATATTTGGTGCAGCTGGCGGGCGTCAGTTTGAGGGGTTCGGCAGATGGTAGAGCTGGGGCTTTCAGTGGTGTCTGGCAGGGATGGGCGCCCGCAGAAATGAGTGAGAAAATCCAGTATGAAGGGGCGGGGGCGGGGGCTCGCCCCCTCTTGGGTCCTGGCAGGTGCTGTAATCAGGGATGAGTGGGTCAAGGCAGACAGGCAGCTGCTCTGCGGGCTCCATCAACAGATGCCCTAAACTGGCAGAATGAAGAGTTTCCTTGGAAGAAGGTCATTTGTGAGCTTTCTGGTATTGAGGAGATAAAGACCTAATCCCTTCAAAACCCCTAGAAAAGGGCAAGGAAGGACGCGTCCTTTTTAACAGTGAACTCCAAAGGGAGATAATGGTGCAAACATATTTTGCGTTGTTAGCTGCTCGTGTGGTTAGAAATGAAGAAAGCAGAGGTGTAAACAGCGGTTCTTAACCTAAAAAGTCTGCACCCCCCTGGGGGTCCACCACACCCACTGAGGGGTTCCACGACTTCTTTAAACCTCTGCTACCTTCATTTGTTAACAAATGAGTAGCTGACTTAATAGGAAATCTGTTTGCTCCATTATCTCGCTTTGGAACACGTTACTTACATTTGCTCCTGTGGAAGAACAGAGCAAATCCATTTTGACCCTTTCTTGCAGCACTCGTGGGCCCTGATTGAGCACTGCAGGCAGGTGGGCGTTGAAGTGCAGCATAACGAGATGCCCCACTTTCAGGCCCTTGAGTGCAGCTCGGGCCTGACCTCTTCATGGAGAATAATGAATGGTTCGTGTGCCTGTACCCAAGCCACAATGCGCGTCCCTCCATCATAGACCCCCTTCTGCGCTGTCTGGTGCGGGGGAGGGTGTGGGGGGGCTTGTTGTGGCAGATGCCCTTCAATATTGTTCACTAGGCAGCAGCTGTACCTGTTCCCTAAAGTGAACAAAACAATTAACATCATTGCATTAAAACAGGTTCTGTTCTTTTCAGGTATACATGATGGAACTATTATGGTCAGGTACTGCCGAGTCCCCCTTCTCCCTTAAATCCAAACCCTTGGGGTGGGGGCCCATCCCAGCTCCAGCACAGCTTGCTGCCCCTCTTCCCCCCCCCAAGGCAAACATCTCAAACAACACATCTGTTTGGATTAAGGGTCGTAAACTCCGTCCATATTTATTACATAACAAATAATCAGACATTAATATTATTTACATTTTGTACACAATACGCAGAAAGTCCGGTTCATTACATTGATAGGTACAATATGTCAATTGGCTAACCTTACATGTTTCTAATACATAGCCATACCTATCATAAGCTAAGTGATCAGTAACATTATCTTTCTGCGGATCCCTGTTTGAGTCTACAGCACGGTTAATGACTGGCCCCAGATCCAGGTCAAGCTAGGTCCCAACCTCCTACCAGAGTGGCCTTGTGCAGGGGGCCCAGTTTGCCGGAAGAATACCTCCCCCGGACCCCCCCTACGCCCTCAACGTTATCTCCATAAGGGCCCATGCAGTTATGCTTGCTTGTGCCCTTGTGCGCATGTGCATGCGGGGTTGGCCAACCAGCCTACCGAAACGGGAACTTCCCTTCCCCCGCACCCTTCCAGCCTACCGGCTGTAACTGCCCCTGGAGTTCCATGAGAGGCCATCTGTTCCCCCCTCGGGCGTCCCCATTTGACAATGGTGATGCCTGCTAAGGACCGTAAACAATTCTTACCAATCATGACCTTACCGCCACAGGCCAGTATAGTTGCCCGACTATCTGGCCTCCCCCCTCTGCCTCCAAGAAAGGTCATGCCCTGTTCCTTGCCTCACTAGCACATGCAAGTAAATTTACCATGACCAGCTCATTACCCAGTCTAGAGAGGTTCACGCCATCCTGTAGGAAAAACGGCTACCCCAGATGCGCCCGTGAGCTATTGTCTGCAGTTTCGGGGTCCTGTATACTTTATCAATCCAGTTTATTAATCCTTTTCACTAAGTGGTTCAAGGCCCACACGGACTCGCCCCCTCCCCACTGGAATCCTGGAAGCATGTGTGACCACACTATTAGTGCCTCAGGTCATCTTTGTTGCCAGCCACACAGCTTCTGTGAGCAAGGGTCTCAACTACGCCCTTCCTACCCAGGTGCACCAAGTCATTACCTCCTAGATGCATAATAAACGCTGCAGGGGGTACCTGATTCTGGGCCAGCAAGCGTGTCACCATATCCCTGAGTTGGCTAAAGCACAGCCTCACCTTGCCTGAAGAAAGAAACTTTTGAAACCGGCCTCCCGTGCTCTAAACTCATAGTTGCATGTGAAAACAAATTGTTGCAACCTTCAAACATATGAATGGCCAATAACCTATACATTATTTTTCTCCGTGTTCCCAGGTGGGTACCTGGCCCATAACAGACGCTGAGGAACGATGGGCTGCTGCATGCTTTCCACCTGCGGGACAGGATGTAGAAACTGCAAGTCAAAGCATGAAGAGAAAAAACAACCAATCTAAACAGAAATCCTGACCCCAGGAGTGTGGGAAGCAATGCGAAACTGTTCAAATTCCTCGTAGGCCCGTTGTAGCATTTCAATAATCTACATTGCTATTTAATAATGTTTAATATAAAATATAGGGGAATAAAACAAAAGAAAGATGTCTCACTGAGCAGCTTGAACATTACTGTGCCAAAAGACTGGCAACGAGTCGTGTGGGCACCCACAAGGGTGGCCTGCATACTTCACAAATGAAACAGAACATACACGCCTAAATCAATCCATGCCCCAGACATTAAAACTCCGTGTAAAACCAATACAGCACCCCCACGTGGACATCGGCAACATCCGCGCCGCGTTCCTCCCTGTAGACGTGCCAAAGGGGCCCTCCAGGGCTATGACACCAAGCACTTATGCCTTGCAGTGTACCTTAGGCAGAACGGGTTCGCCCAACGGACAAAGGTGACAACAACACCACCTTGCTTCGCCGCCAGGGTCGGCTCCTTAACGCGCAGTGGACTCACCCACACAGTCAGTCAATTACTTTTATTCGATTAATAAAAATAAAAAAAAGACATAACAAACAGATAATCACATAAGATACAGGACAAAAGTTCATCAGTTACAATAATAATAACATTATCAAAGTTTTAAAAAGAATTGAAGTGAACATATTTCATAAGTTCAGTTCAAGAGTTAAAAAAATAAATAAAATACAATAATGTAATTTCAATATAAAAAGTCTAACAGCAATAGAGACTCCAGAAAAAGAAACCACCAACCCTTCACCCCAAGGCAATCATATTGAGACTTGGCCGTGCGCTGACACGCTTCTTGTTTATGCGGACAGCCGCAACTAAAAAGCTTGCCACATAGAAAGCAATGGTAATGCTAGGTAAAAGTTGCAAGAACAAGAGCGCTGGCTGCATTTGTAAGAAACCAGCCCCTTTAAGAAAAGGTAACAGGTATTTTTTCCTAATCTGTGCATAATGCTCACAGAACATAATGAAATGTAGTGTGTCCTGAGTGGAAAAATTATCACAATCACATGGGGTTGCATTTTCAGGGGTAGCCCATGTGGGATAAAAACCAAGCACAAGATGTATCAAATTAAAACGAAATTTGATTAGGAGAGACCTGTGGAATGGACTGGTTACAAAGGCCAGGTAGGGTTCGAGACCAGGAACAGTTATGAGCGCATAGTTCCTTCTAACTAATGGCTTTTTTAGTTCCAAGTCCTCCGTCTCAGCCATAAATCGCATTACTAGTGCGGACTTAATGCCCATAACATCCTTCTTGTTAATACAATCAGGGGAATTAAATAGCTCTGGTCTACCCACTGTTGCCAGCGTCTTTTTAACATATACCAGCCAGGGGATTCTGTGGGCTCTGTCCAAGGCAAGATAATCCTTGAGTATCAGGTGGGTTAAAGAGATTTCCTCGTTAAGCCATGTTTTTAACCAACATATAACGGGTGCCACTTTAATTAGGTCTGCAACATACCCCACACCCAACTCTGAATGTATCGTAAAGGTGGGTGTGGACTGAGGGACGGACAGCAAAGATCTTAAAAACATATTCTCCACCCTCTGAATGGTATCGGTATTAGTGTAACCCCAAATGGCAGAGCCATAGGCGGCTATGGCCAAAGATTTGGCTTTATAAACTTTCAAAATAGCCTCCAAGGGGCGAGCTCCCAACTGTTTGGCAAATTCAAGTATAGCTGCGGCCGATCTTGCCACAGAATTGCCTTTTTGCTTATGTTACGGACCCCAAGTTCCTTTCTCATCAAAGATAACCCCTAAATAAGTAAAAATGGGGACCCTTTTTACCTCGTGACCTAGGCAGAAAAATGATTTAGATTTCCTTTTCCTACTGGCCTGGCCGGTGATCATGACCTGAGACTTTTGGGTATTAATTTTCAGATCTAAAGATGTCATGAAATCACCAAAGGAGGCCAGTAATCTATCCAAGGCCACACCTGAGCGTGCCAAAAGCACGGCGTCGTCAGCGTACAGGAGAACTGGGATCTTAGTTTCTCCTACACGCGGGACGTCCGCCACTGAATTGGCCAAAGCAGGGTCCAGGGCATTTATATACAGTGTAAAAAGGAGGGGTGCCAATATGCAACCCTGCCTAACGCCCCTCTCTGACTTAAAGCAGCTGGTACACCTTCCTCCTTGGGTAACTCTCACCGAGGCTAGTAAGCCGCGATGAAGGTCCGCCAAGAAGCCAACCAGAGGGGGATCAGCCCCCATATCCAGTAGGATTCTCCACAGCTTTGACCTGTTAACCAGGTCAAAAGCTGAGGAGAGGTTCATAAAGGCCATATACAAGGACCCCTCCTTTGCGAATAAGTAAATGAAGGTTTAAACATTGGTCCAGTGTGCTTCTATTAGCCCTGAAGCCATATTGAGCATTTGATAGTATGCTGCTGCCCTCAAGCCATGTGGTCAACCTGCCCAAGATGACTCTGCCTAGGATTTTAACAGCAGAGTCGATTAAGGAAATATGCCTATAATAGGCCGGATCACCCCTCTGACCTTTTTTAAAAATTGGGATAATGATGGACTTAGCCCAGGACTCAGGGATATTCTTGTCTCTGGCGGCATTAAAAACATTTGTTAATATTTTGGCCCACAATTTAGGGGCAGACTTATATAGGTCTGCAGGCACACCGTCTGGTCCCGGAGCCTTGTTTTTGGATGTCTCGTGAATGGCTTTTTCCACATCCTCCTCCCTAAAGACCGAAACTAGACCAACCTGTTTAAGAGGTAGCAACCCGTCTAGGTGCCCAGGTGAATATAAGCTATACATTTTTTCAAAATGAGCTAACCACTGCTCGTCAGGAATACTACATTCCATAGCCTGGTTCTCGCTACCGGAAAAGTATGGATGGTTAATCACTCCCCAGAATTTTGAGCTATCCCGCAGGGTTTCCGGTGACTGTAAATTATTCCAAGCATCTTCCTTAATCTCATTTTTACGAGCTGTGATGGCCTGTTTATATTGTTTCCTCAGGGATACAATCAATGATCTATTTCTCGATGTATCCTTTAATGCCTTTAAAAGAGCAGAATGAGCCTTAGTACAATTAGTGTCAAACCATTTTTTGCCTATTTGACCCCCTGGGTTAGTTTTTACCAAAAGGGCGTTATCTACTTGTAGGCAAATAGTATTAAAGGCCTCAACTATCCTTGAGTTGGTGTTTGCGTGGTCTAAACATATGCCCACCTCCAATTCAACCTTGGACAAAACCTCTTGTAAAAAAGTGATCGGAGTCACTTTAGCCCATTTCAGTCTCCTACCCTGGTCTTTTAAGACAAGGTCTGTGGTTCCTAAGGTTCTTATATCTTTAAAAGCTAGTGACCCTCCCGGAACAGCCTCAACTATCACAGGGTTATGGTCGCTAAATACAGAGTCTTCTACCCTGTAATTTAAAACCAAAGACGAAATCAGAGTCGAAACAAATATGTAATCGATGACTGATCCTGAATCTATTCCTTTGAATGTAAAAGACCTCTGCCCCTCCATGCAGCAACTGGATTCAAAGAGGTTTGAGGAAGCCAAAAGGCTCTCCAAAACCTCACCTTGTTTAGTGTGTTCAAAGTGTGTGGGTGATGAAAAGGGAAATCCCTCATCATCATCCATAATGCAACCCAGACTGCAGGGATGGATATTAAAGTCCCCCATCAGGATGACCTCGGGGCTATTATGTGACGCTCTGAATTTATCCAGAACCTCCCCCAAAGATTCTAGATGCTGGTTTAGACTGACACTGTCCGAAGAATTATAAAAATTAATAAGGAGCAAAATTGGGGAATTTGCAACCGCTAGTTCTACGACTAGGCAGTGTTGGGAACCAGATTGTAACTGTTTTGCAGATCCTTTCAGGTTCAATGAGACCAGAAGTGCAAGGCCCCCCTTCGCCCTGCCCGCCAAGCTGGGTGTGGCTGGGATATAAAAATGGACATAACCATCCAGAAAGAAACTGTTCGATGTATCCCAGGTCTCTTGTAATGCAATGATATCATGAGATGTAACATAGCCGGCCCATATCTCATCCTGGCTTTTAGATCTAATGCCCGCGATATTCCAGCTTAAGATTTTACATGTAGTCTTAGTACAGGACTCATGCGCCACTATATCTACCTCTCTTCTACCCTTAGACCCATCTATGGGGGTGTTTGGTATAGGAAACGTAGTAGAGGGCAGCCCCTCTAGTGCCGGTCAAGCTAAGGCTACCGGATAACATGTGTTGTTGATAAGATCGGGGGAGTATGTGGCGGGCATTGGATTGATTCCCCATTTTGCCTGGTCTTGACCAGATCTTGCAGATATATTGGGATTAAAATTATAAAAATAGCACAAATCATGTACCCTTATTTCCGACCGATCACATATAGATGAGTGATCACAAATAAAACGCACCACGCGTCTATCCTCAAAATTAATTATGATAGAGTCCCCTGGGACATCTTTGGGTCTGGAGCCCACCCAACTAAATCTTCTGGCAAAGAGGATCTTCCCGTCCATAAAGTTCGGGATCGGTCTATTCTTACTTAACCAGAAAATAACTTTATTTTTGAGTTGTTGGTAGGATTCCACTGTACCATCTTTAAGTTCAGGGACACCGGTCAGAACAACAACATAAGGAGTGGAATCTGGGGGGAGATGAATGTGGGTATTGGATGGTTTATTAGTTCTATCCCCAGGATCCATGTTTACTCCTTTATGCACACCCTTGCATACGGTGTTAGTACCAGAAGAACCCCTTAGGCTAACCCTATCCTGAGTGCCACCTTGATTAGTGGCATTGTCTTTGGCCAGAGTTCTGGGGGGGCAACCCTGGAATTAGCTTTAGATGACGCATCAGGGACAGAGGGAGAAAGTGGCAGGACAGGGAGAGTGGGATTAGCCCTAATGGGATTATCACTGTCCTTAGTGACTAGTTTGATTATGTCTATGTTTTGGCATTTGTAAGGCGCATATATCACCCGAAGGTCTCATAGCGCCAGCAGATACTCAAATGAAAGGCATGAGTCACGCAGAATTAGAAAAGCCATGTTTTCAGGAGTTTGCGAAATTTTTGATGGCTGGGTTCCAGTCTGATGTATAGTGGGAGAGCGTTCCAGCTTTCGGGGGCAATTTTGGAGAAGGATCTATCTCCATTTCTGACAGTTCGTACTTTAGGGAACGTAAGGAGATGCAAGCTGGAGGATCTGAGTGTTCTGGCCGGGCAGTAGTCTGTCAGTTTATTAGCTAGGTAGACTGGGCCTTTGCCGTTCAGAGATTTATGGACTAAACAGCACATTTTAAACTTAATGCGCTTTCTGATGGGAAGCCAGTGAAGCGACTTCAGACAAGGGGCGGAAGCGGTACGAGCGGGGAGATCAAGAGCCATCCTGGCTACAGTATTTTGAAGGACCTGGAGTTTGTTCAAGAGATTCTCATTTATGGAGGCAAAAAGAGCATTGCCGTAGTCCAGGCGACTAATAATTAGTCCCTGGATTAGAGGCAAGCGAGAGGAAAGGGGAATCCACTTGAAGATTTTCTTTAGGTTGCGCATGAGCCCAAAGCTGGTATGAGAGATATTATTGATATGGTCAGCCAAGGTGAGTTTATTGTCGAGCATTATCCCTAAGTTGCGGGCTGCTGCCTTGGGAGGAGGGCAAGCACCCAGCGATGCTGGCCACCACTCCTCTGACCAATGCCTATGAGCGTTTCCAAAAAGCAAGATCTCTGTCTTGGCCGCATTGAGTAAAAGATAGTTGTTTGACATCCAGTCCTTTACTGCTAGCATGCATTTTTGCAACCTCAGTTTAGTGTTAGTGGGGTTGGGTCCCAGGGTGATAAGGATTTGAGTGTCGTCTGCATAGGACACGGTTTCAAATCCGTAAACTTTGATTAATCTTGAAAGAGGAGAGACGTAGAGATTAAAAAGCGTGGGGCTCAAAATCGAGCCTTGCGGTACACCTTTATCTACTTCCTGATTTACTGACGAGAATTTGCCAATCTGGACCCTAGAGCTCCGTCCAGTCAGGTAGCTTTTAATCCATGCTAAAGCTGGGCCTTCGGCACCAAACTCTGACAGCCGTTCTATCAGAATGCTGTGTGAGATGGTGTCGAAGGCAGCGGATAGGTCGAGTAATATTAAAATGGCTGACTGTTTAGCATCCAGAGCTAACCTGATGTTGTCGACCATTTCAAGTAGGGCTGTTTCGGTGCTATGGAATGCCCTAAATCCTGACTGAGATGGGTCTAATAATTTATTCGACTCAAGATGTTTGGTGAGTTGGGAGTTGATTAGTGATTCCACGACCTTGCCGAACATCGGGAGAAGAGAAATGGGCCTATAATTCAGAGGTTGGGATGGGTCAGCAGAGGGCTTCTTCAGGATGGGTCTGACGATGGCTTCTTTCCAGTGTGAGGGGACCGCTGAGTGAGCAAGTGAGAGATTAAAAATTTTAGTCAAGTGAGGGATCAAGATAGGCGCAATTTTGGACAGAATTAGAGAAGAAGCTGGGTCAATAGGGGAGCCTGACTTGATTCTATTCATGGTGAGAGTTACTTCATCTTTCGTGAATGAGTGAAATTGATTTAAGATGGTGATGGGAGCGGGAAGGGCAATATTGATGGACAGCTCAAGAGATGGAGCAGAAACAGTGAAATTGGTGAATGACTTGTAGATATCGTTTATTTTATTGTAAAAAAAAGACGAGAGGGTGTCAACCCATTCACGGGACGCATTTGTAACGGGCTGGCAAGCCGAGGGGTTGGAGAACTCTTTAACTATTTTGTAGAGTTCTCTGTGTGAATTAGCAGCCTGATCTATCCTATTCCCCAGGTAGACTTTTTTGGCTAGAGCTATGTCGTTCATATATTGGTGGTGAAATTTTTTGTAGTGAGACCTGTCATTAGGGTCTTTAGTGTGACGCCATTTGCGTTCGTAGGCTCTTACAGCCAATTTCATAGTCTTAAGTTCCACGGTAAACCACGGGGACAGTTTGTTGGGACATCGATTTAGTTTACTGGGAGCAATAGTGTCGAGGGTGGTAGTGATAGCTTGATCTAAGTTGATTGCTGCCAGGTTAGGATCATTGAACGATTCGATGGGTGAGGGGGAAAAGTGAGAGGAAAATGCTTCAGGACTAATCTTATTCCATGGTCTACTCATGTTGGGATCTTTCGTGGATTGCAATGGAGGTGAATTTAGTTGAATATGAAAATTGAACTTGAAATGGTCGGACCAGAGAACAGGTACAGAACAGTCAATAGTTATTTTATTGGAATTTGTGAATAAAACATCCAGGGTATGACCGGCAGAATGGGTGGGGCCGGTTACTAACTGCTCAAGACCTAACACGCTCATACTGGTGATAAGTTCAGCGGTGTGTGGGTCTTGTGCAAGTTCAATATGATGGTTAAAGTCGCCTAATAGGAAGAAATTTGTCGAGGAAAGAGCATGCGAGGCGATAGTTTCAGTAAGTTTATTTACAAAGTTGGTTTTGGTTCCTGGAGGTCTATATAAAAGGGCTCCTTTCCAAGATTCTTTGTTCCCCAGTGTTACTGTGAAAGTACAGATTTCACCCCAGTCTTCAAGAAGAGAGTTAACAAGATGGAGCTTGATGTTAGCTCTGTACACAATGGCAATTCCTCCACCTCTTTTATCTGTCCTGTCCAGTCTTATAATTTTATAATCCTGGGGAAGGGCGATTGCGATATCTGGTAATGAGGATTCCGATAGCCAAGTTTCGGTGATAAAGAAAAGGTCAGGCTTGTCAGAATCTAAGAGTGACCAGATTTCAAGAGAATGTTTCGGAAGGGATCGAACATTGCAGTATGAGCAGGTAAGGTGCCTAGGTGTGGTGGGTAGGGGTTTGCTGTTAGTGGATGAACTAGGAGGGTGTCTTCTCAGAGACGATGATCCAATTGGTACGTGGTTCCTGGTGTGGGGGGAGGTGTTATCCGGTATGCCAGTGGCTAAGTTGCTGGTGTTCATGGCAAGAAGCTCCTGGCGGTAATATTTGATAAGAGCCATGAGGGAAGAGTATGTGGGGGGTACAAATTCAAACGGGCAGCGGTCCTGGCGTCTGGCGGCGGTCAGGCGCGGACGGGCGCAGACGGGTTTGCCTTTGGCGCGCCCGTGGGGAGTGGGCGGGACTGGGCAGGACTGCACCAGCGTGGAGCGCTAACCTTCCTCTCTCACAGAAAGTGAGGATATGCGATCTCCGTGTCTACCCCTCCGCTCAATCGGCACAAGCCGTGACGGACCAGGGGGACACCAATAAGGATGGGTGAGGCAGAAGGCAATAGAGCAGTGATATTTAAAAACATGTTATACAAATTTTAAAATAAACACACAATGTCCAATTCAGCTTAGACCACCTACATGAGCTTAGAGGTCTATGAGGGAGCAATCTGCTGCGCGCGTCCGCTCTGCGCACTCGAATTTAAGTGGGGAGTGGGCGGGACTGCACCAGCGTGGAGCGCTAACCTTCCTCTCTCACAGGAAGTGAGGATATGCGATCTCCGTGTCTACCCCTCCGCTCAATCAACACAAGCCATGACGGACCAGGGGGACACCAATAAGGATGTGTGAGGCAGAAGGCAATACAGCAGTGATATTTAAAAACACGTTATACAAATTTTAAAATAAACACGCAATGTCCAATTCTGCTTAGACCACCTACATGAGCTTAGAGGTCTATGAGGGAGCACTGTTTTCAGTGAACAGAAGTTATCTAAGATAGTTTGCTCAAGTCGTTCGACCTTTTCATTAACCACTTTTACCCTTTCCAGAAGTGGCAATAACAAGGAACGGACCATTTGCTCGATCTGAATAATCAGATCGCTATATTGGGGCAGGTCCGAAGGTCTATTAGTAATCTCACCCAAGAGTGAGTTATCAACAGCCTGAGCCTCACCTGTCACCAATGATAAATTTGTCGTAATATTAGGGTGCTTTGCCTGTCTCCCTCCCTGGGTCAGCCCATCTCTTTTCCTCTTGAGAATAGCAGGTTTAGCGACTTTTCTACTGGCTCTTGTCTGAGGGTAAGTAGAAACAGGTTTAAGGATATTAGGAGCGCTACCTATTATAGGGGCAACTTCTCCCGGGGCATCAACCAAGTCATTTCGAACAGGTGATGTGATAATACTACTATGCCCGATATACCCCCGCTGCGCTAGGTCACCTGGAACCTGCACTGCTAAGCTCTTGGGGGATTTCGCTAGAGCAAGTGTTCCCAAAGATGAGCGTTTAGCTTGAGATAGCTCTGAGGATAAACGACGCTCAGTGATAGCCAATTCATGCTCTAACACTGAGACTGCTCTGGTAATAAAATGGTCAAGGGTACCAGACACAGACCCACCCCCTCCGGTACGCTTCCCCTTGCCCGCCATCATATGCTGGGAATGTGGTCTCAAAACAATATCCACAATACAGAGAAGCAAAAAATACAAATTAAAATCACAATAGATCTTTAGAATAATGCAAATAAAAAGGCCACAGACCTCAATAGTGTGGACAATAAACGCTTGCCGTATATCCTATGCAACATAAGAGCTCAGTTCTACCTTATGTGCTGGGACACACGTGACGATGTTAAGGGGGTGGCCCAGCCCAGCCAGGTCCAGTCCGGGACGGGCAAGGACAGGCCCGCCCTTGGCCCGGGCTACGCCCGCGCGCGTCCCGCGCTGCGGGGGCACCTGGCGTCCTTTATCCTGGCCTGGCCCGGCGCTGCCGGATAACGTCACTGGCATGCGCAGGAGCTAAGGATGCTGGGGGTTGTAGGCAGGATGGCCGTTCCCCTCACGGCAGCGTGTGACCAAGCTGGCGTCAAGAGATAGGGAGTCCGCTGCTGCGCCGTTCCCCTCACGGCTGAAAAGTGCTACGAGCAAAAGTAAGGCGTCCCGCGCTGCGGGGGCACCTGGCGTCCTTTATCCTGGCCCGGCGCTGCCGGATAACGTCACTGGCATGCGCAGGAGCTAAGGATGCTGGGGGTTGTAGGCAGGATGGCCGTTCCCCTCACGGCAGCGTGTGACCAAGCTGGCGTCAAGAGGTAGGGAGTCCGCTGCTGCGCCGTTCCCCACAAGGCTGAAAAGTGCTACGAGCAAAAGTAAGGCGTCCCGTGCTGCGGGGGCACCTGGCGTCCTTTATCCTGGCCCGGCGCTGCCGGATAACGTCACTGGCATGCGCAGGAGCTAAGGATGCTGGGGGTTGTAGGCAGGATGGCCGTTCCCATCACGGCGGCGTGTGACCAAGCTGGCGTCAAGAGGTAGGGAGTCCGCTGCTGCGCCGTTCCCCTCACGGCTGAAAAGTGCCAGCAGTCTGCCTCCTAAGCAAGCTTCCTGGTTTCAGTAAGCTTGCTGTCCATCAAGTGCTGGCGCAGCTCTTCATGTCCCCATATGTCCAGTGCAGTGCTACAATTTGTGCCACCTGTTTCATGTATACGGACTTCACTGTGGTCCCTTCCCTGGTTCATCTGCATCAGCCTGAAGGAAATAACGCACTGTGCGGCTTGAGAGCACGAGGACTCACCCACACGTTTTAAGTCTACTTAAGAGGCTTTTCTTTTAGTTGACCTTGGTGGGTAGAGGATGTCCCCAATTTCACCCTCGTTCGAAGTCGAGGGAGGCTACTGTGCCCTCAAACCATAAGGGAACACAGTAGCTGATAATTTTAGGTTTCGGTTAGCAGAGGACTTATTACCTGTACCTCCTCTCTGGAAAATATTCAGTCCTTGTAACTGGGCCTCTCACTTCATCATGGTGTGTGCACATTGTGTGCATGTGTGAATCGTTACATTTGTTGTGACTATTTAAGACTTTTACAGTGTGAGTGGTGTCCTATGGAGAACACAGAGAACGTTGTCCAAATGGTAGCTCCCCTACAGATTGTTGTCATCCTTTGTAAAGTCTGGGTTGCCTGAAGGCTAGTCATCCAGATGTTACTAGGCCAAGAGTTCTCCTCAGTAACACTGCTTGATCTCTTTTTCCACCTCTCTTGCAGAAGCCATTGCATAGCAATGGGGAGTCTTTGCCTAGAGATCTAACTAGCCTTCTTCTGGAAGCCACAAACTGATCGCTTGCTGTCTGTCTCTTTCCCTGCCCTACAATAACCTGAGAGCAAAACCCATGACGAGCATCTGCTGACTTGAGTGTCTGGTATTTCAGACTACAAAGGTTGCTTGGACATATGTAGGCCCTAGAATTCTACCCGGGGCCTATGAACTTAGGAAAACTACTGTTATCCTTCAGAATGTTATTTAATACTCCGAGGCCCAGATAGACATTTTTTTCAAACAATGTGTTGCAGCATGTAAATGTGCTTCACTGTGTTGCTCAAGGAAGAAAACTGAGCCAAGAGCCATATCTACTAATGCTGGCCTGCTGCTTTTGTCATCCGCTGCATTGGCCCTCAAAAACTGCCTTGCACATTTGCGCAGAGGTGAGTATGCGCTGTCTAACATATGGTTTGAACCAGAGGCATACCTTTCCAGTACAAATACCTAGGCATAGACAAATACTGATATTTCCCACACATTGGGTCTCTGCTGCCAATGAAACACACATGCAAAGCATTGATTTTCTTAGAGAAATTAATAAATTTGCCCTTGCCTGCACCTGCTTTAATTTTGACTCAAAGCCCAGTCTGGCTTCCTTAGTAGATCAGCCTTTGACCTGATCTGCCCCAGTAACACACACAAATGAACACAAATTATAAGCAGCAATAATCTGTATTTGGTAGGGCTCTTTCGCGAATGTGGAGGAGCGTTGCCCCACTGCTCTGTGAGCAGGCCAAAAAGGAAAAAATAAAATGATAATAATGCATTGATATTAATATTTTATTTTTCCTTCATTGCTCAGTTGGTTAGGAGCATGGCTGTCTGTGACAGGAGGGGTGGGAGGTATGGTTAGCACTCTGTAAGTGCGTATGACGTTTGGCCAGCCGTCTTGGGCCGGCCAGTCATGTGCACTTTGCATGTTCTCCACCAGGCTCTATTGCACAGCCTGGTGGAGAACGTGCCCAGACCCCAGTCTCTTTCTGAGTGCCGAACCATGGGACTCATACCAATCCACAACACTGCTATCAGCTGCGCCGTGATTGGCTAGGGGAGTCTGGAAGCTTGGGTGCTTCCTGTTTCTGCCAATGGAGTCCTTGAAGGGGGCGAGGAGGACAGAGGGCGGGCAGCTGGAAGGCAGGTAAGTGACTTAAAAAAAATTATTTAATTTCCTCTCCTCTCTCCTCCCTTCCCGGCCCCCTGCGACCCACCTCCCCACCGCCATTAAGTAGCAGCCGCCACTGCCATTTTCATTGAGAAATTAACAACTTTCTAGTGCAAAATACCTTTTATACATGATTGTAAATAGCATGCACTCCTTTTCGCCACTTTGCATCTCTTTGCGCCAATGCAAAAGCCTTAGATCTGGACATGCATTGTTTCTGATTCTGCTAAAGACTATGACCAAGCCTTTCCCATTAGAAAGGCAGGTTTTCCTGGCTGATATGCATAAAGATCTTGCAGGCTAACTGGTTAAAATCGTCATTTGACCTCTGCAACATCAGGAGGATTGGGGACGTGCAGAAAGTCCAGCATAGTGAATGTGATTTTGCAACATCTTACAGATCCATGCAGTGTAGTCTCTGACATTGCAGGAGCCATCTTTGCCCCATTTCCAGACTGAAAGGCTTTTCCTCTTCCTCCATTGTCTTAGGGTACTATCCAGTTGACCAAGGCCAATCCCGCTGAATCTGAAACCAATCTAACCATCTCTGTAGTGTTACAGAAATATTATTGTGCAAAGTGAAGGCTGAACCTTAAATCTAACTTCTTGTTCCAAATTTCAGCAGGTGTGTGCAGTAATAATAACATCAACCACAAAATAATGATAAATTATAATAATAATAATAGTATTTGACTACAAAGAGGCACACGGTCACAGGCCAAGTGTCTTTATAAAGCTAGAACCTTCTTTTTTCAACTACATTAGTGTGTAGTCACCAGCATTGCACAGTATTTATGTTTAAACCACTCTACCATCTGCAGGAGTAAGACTTGACTGCTTGTCTTTGCTATCCGTGGAGAGCCAAGTTTAGTGATTGGGGGTGGGATTTTGCGGAAGGTAATTCAGGTGGGAAGATGCCAGGTAATGACGAAGGTCCCATTGACATGATTTGGTATTGTCCGGATTTGTGAGTTTGTCTCCTTTGTAGAGTGTCCATTTAAGTGAGCAACAGGGAGTATGTGCCCACTTTGTGAAGCTCTGCAGTAACTGTACCAAATATTCAACAAGCATTGGCAATGCCAATATTTGGCTTGTACATGGAAGTTTACCTGCTGTCATTAATGGTTTTAGGCATTCATTAAGCCATCAGACATGCACTTTGTCAGCCATTCTTGCACTCATGTTTCATTTCATTCACCCACTGAGGTATAGCCTTGATCATTGTTTTGCCACTGTAACCAACACTGTCCTGTTGCATTGTGCATACACTTTCCCAGAAGATAATACAAGCACTCTTTTTCAGTGGAATCACATAACGTTTCCCAATCAAATGCCGAAATAAAGGAAAACAACATATGAGTGAAGCCTAAGCCTCTTTCAGTAGTACATCTGAAAGTTTTTTTCTATTTATCACACAACATCTAGTACAGGGGTCTCCAACCTTTTCACTAACAAGAGCTACTTATGTTCAGTGAAAATCATCCCAATCTGCCAATAATATTAGTGTTGTACACATCATACAAGATTACAGTAGTGACCACCCTATGGCCAGCAGTAATGTAAACAAGCATTGGCATAGCCAATAGGTCTCGCCTTTGGGACCTTATAAGTGTTTAGCCATGCAACAGTTGATGCTGTTGCACCAAGGATATTGTGCTGGATAACCAAACACTTATAAGGTCTCAAAGGCGAGACCTATTGGCTATGCCAATGCCTGTTACACATGTTAACACTGTCTGGGCATTGGGTGCACCTCATTACTACCAGTTTAATACCCACATATAGAAATAAGCAAAGGAAAGGTGATCAGTCAACCTTTTCCAAACACCTTCCACTGCGCTGCAACACCTGTTGCTGCATTGTTATTAACTTTTTGAACAATTT
The DNA here is from genome assembly GCF_964204655.1 of Triturus cristatus. NCBI lineage: Eukaryota > Metazoa > Chordata > Amphibia > Caudata > Salamandridae > Triturus > Triturus cristatus. Next base: position 432,855,906 of record NC_140593.1, read on the forward strand.
GAGCTGATTTTTTTTGTCCTTTTTGTTAAAATCTGCAGATTATGCAGCAGATTATGGTTTATGTGGCAAAAGTTGCAGATCTATAATTATGTGGCGGCCCATTCGATTGCATAATTCTGTGGCCCTGGTTATAGCAGAACAAGCCAATACAGAATGGCACCAACTCTACCTGCTGGAGAAAGCGATACAGTCCAGACATCAGGTTAACAGTCTGGGCTCTAGTGCCCTGGCATGTGGACGCAGGAGACCCCCTCCACTCCCATGGAGGCGCCCTCAGCATCCTAGCAAGCACAGCTGCTGCTCACCAGAAAAGAGGTGGCCCCCACCTCTTCGAGGACCCCGGCATCTCTACACGGACTCTGCTCACACTTGCACACTTAGACGCTCAGGCGGATCAGGGAGTCCCTCTCTCACGGCAGCAGTTCGTGGCATCCAGGCTTGTGATCGGGCACCCGTATTTGCATATTCATTTGCATATGTCCTGCAAGCACTGGAAGCAAGCTATGTCCTGCTGTAAACAGTTGTGGTGTTGTATTTCAGAGGCCTCTGCTGGGACCCACAATCTCCGGCCCTATTCGAGGGTCTTTACTGCGCCCGCCTCAAAGGGGTTTTAATAAAATATAGCACTTAACGGAGATGCTCATGTGTGATGATATCAGTGTGGTGCACACTACACTATGTAAATAAAATGTACAATTACATCACATTGCATTCACTTTCGCCTGCCTGGCTTGAAATTGTCCTTGTTTGGACGCAGGTTGATTCAGGATCCCGTCCATACACAGGCCTTGTCCGGTGAAAAAGCTCCAGTTAGTGCAGAACTCGGCAGATGAACAGTTTTAGCCCTGCTGTGTAATATAATCCCTTCACACTCCTGCTCTACAACCAGTCGTGGCTCCCTGGGAATCAGTGGTCCATGGGAAGACAGCCCTGGTAACGTAACACAGGTTACTTAACGCGCTTAGGTATAGCAGAAATCGATATGGAGTGCGATAAGAAAAATAATATTTGGCAGGAGTCACTGAATCCAAGCAAATCAAAGCTCTTGGGGGTAAACTGGCATAGTCTTTGTAGACAGACCTAGACAGTCCAAACTCCCTATTCCCATCATTAAAACAGAGGTTTACATAATTTGACATTTAAACACACCACCGGTGACAAATGCACTGACCTTAAAGGCACAAGTTCGAATTCAGGCAAGGAAAGTTGACACTTCAATATTTCCGATGTAAGTAAATGGAGTACTATTAATTGGGCAAAAGCGACATTGGTTATGCACAGTGCCTAGTGCAGCAGAGGTGGGGTATGTAGCGCTATATAAAAAGATCAGTATTAATATTACATGCATGTCACGTCTCGCTCACTTCAGGCTCTATCTTACACATGAAAGTCAGAACGCCACAGATTACCAACTGTCATTCAAAGCACATACTGTTGGTGGTGGTGGGGGGAGGTTGGGGTGCAAAGTTAATTCTAAAACAGCATTTGCCGATCAGCAGAGACAAACAGTGGAGCGCATCTGGAGCTTAGAAATGCGAGCAGAAAAATACAAGCTTCAGCAGCACATGCAACCAAAAATAAATGCAGACACGTTGAAGGATTCTAATATGCACCTGCAAATACACTCTGCGCAGAGATACATTAATGCAAACATATTTCAGTGGAGCTGGCTGTAGAAACAAGAACACTCTTTGGGAAATGATTGAGGAGAAGCACAGGGAAAGCAGCCACTGGGGCGCGGGATGCGCATACTGTGGGGTGGGGGGGGCAAAGGTAAACTCTAAAACAGCATTTGCCAAACAGCACAGACAAGCAGCGGAGCGCAGAAGCAGCTTAGAAATGCGAGTGGAAAATGTACAAGCCTCAGCAGCACATGCAACCGAAAATGCAGACCCGTTGTAGGGTTCAAACAAGTATACTCACATGCAAAAACACTCTGGGCATACATTAATGCTAACATATTTCAGTGGAGCTGACTGTAGAAACAAGAGAACTCTTTGGAACGTGATCATAGAGAAGTACAGGGTTTAGCAGACACGTGGGCGTGGGGCGGGATAAGAAAAACAAGTGGGGGGGAAGACACGTGTCCTGGATGAGCGAAAACTCCCCCGAGGGTGGCACGAGCACTAGGAGGAGAGGAAGCTTCGTCGCGTCCAGACCGGAACAGCAGTAACAGGCCTGCAGCACGCACCCGCGGACGCGAAAAAACAGATGGCCCGGTCAGCTGTTTCCAAGAACTCGTGATTGTGGAGGCTTCCACCTTGCGGGAGCGAGCAGTGCTAATTGGAAACAAATGGCCTCTGCGCGCGCCGCTGCTCGCTCCCGCAAGGTGGATGTCGCCACAAGTACAAGTGCTTGAAAAGAGCTGACCGATTCAAAAGGTCATCTCCTAGAGCAACGCATGCACGCTGCCTAGGAGAGACCTAAAAAAGATTAGTCAATTTGGAATGCCTTTACATGGGCAATACATAACAGCCACAGATGCAATGCCCCCTGGCACCAATTTAATATTATTAGTAAAAAGTCTCTCAAGGCTGCATGATTTATCATTCAGATATCAAATTTAAATAGATTTTAGAAATTATGGTTTCTGAAAATATACACATTTTCATATCAAATAAACACTTTTCAATTTTGGCATACATATATTAATTCAACCAAACAAAAGATTCTAATTTACTAGTCTTGACTGCACACTGGAGAGCTAACTCACAGGTGGCTGGAGAGCTACCAGTAGCCCATGAGCTACTCGTTGGAGAAGCCTAGCCTAGTGACTGCTGGGCTGTGAAGCCAGACCTAAAAATGATTGCTGGAGTGATTCAAAGGCCTATAGGCCAATCTCTTTGCTTCTCACTTCAAACATCATGGGAGGATGTTGTTGAATACATTACAGGACTCGTTAGATCAGGGGTGAGAGATATATATTACGCATGCAGCGTAAGGAATGGAAAATTGTTCTGTGGAGAAATACTTTGTCTAGCACATAGATATTTAAAGAAAATGTGGCTCTGAAGCAGGGTTTGAGTACTTGACATATTGTATTGTATTGTAATTACATTTATATAGCGCTTACTACCCCTGACGAGGTGTCGAAGCGACTTATATATACATTTAAACCCTGTTCAATATAGCATGCATGCCTCTGTTCTAGAGGTGCATGGGAGAAAGTCCCAGCTCTTATTGGGGTTCTACATGCAGGTTTGTGCCTGGTTCCTTACTATCATCATGCTCTTTTATAGTGGTAAAGGGCATGACAGAGCATCTAAGCACGTCTTGAATAATCAAGAGACAGGAGTCAAAGTGGCATATATGCCAACTGCAACACCAACCTGTATCTTCACGGCCTTGGTTCTCAACGGCAACGATGATCAAGCACAGGGAAGGTCTTGAGTGTTAGTTGAATATGATTCATCCTAAGAAGCTTAGTTTAATTCTGAGGAACAGCCCTGATAAGAAGATGTAGAAATCCTCCAAGAAGGATGCCTGTGTGTATACATGATGAAGTGTCCCATGAAGATGTGTGTAATTTTAGGTTATATAACTCACTTCTGTTCTAGAGCACTTGGTTAGGAATTAAGTTGTAATAATGTTAATCCATCTCTCACATGTGGAATAGTGAGACATAGGCTCTGAGTGGAATTGTATTTAATGTCCATTACCACTAATTTAACTCTAGCCATGAAATAACATGTGAAAGCACTGTTTCTAAGTGTTTTTCTCATGTAAAGCTGTACTTTAAGCACCAAGGGGCATATTATCAAGAAATTGCGTTAAAATTATCGCCGCTTTAGCGGCAGAAAACTGCTGCTAAAGCGGCGATAATGGGCTTGATAATATGCTGCAGGGAATTCCCATAGAAGCCCATGTTCTGGTATCCGCATGGGCTTCTATCTGAATTTGCTGCGGCATATTATCAAGCCGATTATCGCCGCTTTAGCGGCAGTTTTCTGCCTCTAAAGCGGCAAACATTTTAACGACGTGCTTGATAATATGCCCCCAAATGTTTGCTGGGCCTATGACATTACCACATTTGTTTATAGTAAATAGTAAAATTATGTAAAATGTGCAGCAATCTGGCTGTGGCTCGTTTAACATCCCTTTTACACATTCAGAACTTTGCAAACTGAGTTGTTCATGATTTGCTAGCACTGGAATGGAAAAAAACGTTTTGGTTGCATCACACATTAGCTGTGGGTGTGTGCAAATTTATGGGGAGTCACTGCCGCATGTTTCACGGAATTCTTGAATAAACTTCACGATTTAAAGAAGATCGACCTCTTGGCTTGCTATCAAAGAATGTCAGGTTGGGGTTCCATCCACACCCTGCTGGCTCTAATGGCCATTGTTATTCTGTGGCTCATTTGTTTATCTTTTCTCATTCTGGAAGTCTTTGAAGTTAATGCAAGATATTACTCATTACTTTAAGAAACTACCAGAGAACTAATAAATACATACATAACTTGTCGCTATATATTTATTATGTGATCTTTCCTTACACACTTTTTAATGACTAATGAAAGTATAGGAGAGGGACAGTAAATGAAAACATGTAAAATGGCTGCATGCCTGCTCAGAAAGTGGGAAAAGAGGAAAACCAAAGAACAGTGAGCAGCAAAACAAAACGTCGCGATTTTTCACATCATGTAGAAGAAACCTATAAACTGGTCGAGCACCTGGGTTGACTAACATTTTTGAAAAAATAGTTTAGATTGACACCAATACAGCGACCTCGTCAAGATTTTCAGTCAGCTGTTGGAATTGGGTTGGTCCCTAACATAGCCTGTTACCAATACCAACCATGTCAAACAAGCAAGACAAGCAAGGGGATACACTATTGTGGGTGGAACATACCGGCAAGCACACAAAGCACCACCTGTAGAACCCCCAATATATTCTGATGGTGCCGACCTTTCATGTTCTAGATCTGCTCTAGAACCTCGAGTCAATGGTCCTTTTTCTCAGCATGAAAACTTGTGGGGGAGAAAAATCATTAATGAGTCACTCTTTTCAATTTCGATTTGCTAGGACCCTTAAAAATCAAAGCCTACTAAATGGGGTTAGTTGTTTTATTCCAAAGCCAAAAATAACTGAACATACACCAAGATGAGGGTGTAGAAATACATTGGGACTAATGCAAAACCAAATCTACGAATGAAATTAAGGCGGTGCAACAAATATCAGAAGTCTACCCACATTAGTTGCGTCAAGCAGCATGAAGCTACTAAGACAGAGCTCGTTCTAAGATGCTCTCCCTCTCGAGGCAGAGAAGAAGTCTCGGGGGGTCTTTCCCTAGTTACAATACATGAATAGCACAGGTGACTTCCCAGGATCCTTTACAGGTCAAGCCATCTGGTCCGGCCGCATCCTCATATGTACTTTTCCACTGGACAGCGATGCTCCAGAGCGGTGGTGAGATGACCTTGATTCCCAGGCTCTCTCCGGTGAGAGAGTACAACAGTTCTCCATATCAGTATCAATGCTCAATGTATCCCCTTCTCTCCTTGCCTAACTCCTAAAACAAACACATTATTCTAGCTGGCAAGCATTCTTCTTCCACCTGTAACAGAAATGTGAAAAGGAACAGAATCCAGCGTGCACATGCAATTCAAATATTAATTCTAATGCAAGAGCGTCCAGGGAAAATGCATTTCAGTCCTACAAAATCCAGCTAACATAAGAGAGATGGAACGTGAACTTTACAAAGTTACAGTGGCGTAGATAGCCCTTTGGCCTCTTGTGGCAGTCCCTGAGTTTGCCCCCTTGCGGCAGCTGGAGTGAAGAGAGGGGGACGGGGAGGGAGTTGTGCTGGCAAGATTTGCTGCCCACGACGGCTGATTGAAGAGCGAGGGGCGGGTTTGACTGCCCGACACTGCAGGTAAGAGCGGTGTGAGGCCGCCGCCCCCAAAACTCATTCCGCCCGGAGAGGACCACCCCCTTGCTACACCACTGCGAAGTTATAAGGAAATTGGATCATGTACAGTTAATAATTTCACCTACATATAAAATGACACGGTTATTAAGCACATTCAATAATGAAATTATTGTCTATGGCACAACACGTGCGTTCCAGTTAATATTCTCTGCTACTTACATTCATTTTCCATGTTATTTCTTCACATTTTCTAAATTTTAGCCTAAACACATCACGTTCATGTTGTCACGTTACAAGATTCTAACACTTAGATCAACACGACAAAAGATTGTATGCGGATTCAGTCTACATGTGTGATTATATAATGCACCTCTTCGATGAAAAATGGATTTTGCACTACATCAACTCCGTCCCCCTGTCTTATCCTGCCCATGTGTGGAAATCGAAAATAATTGCTGTTAGCATGAGCTGAAGCCATCTTGTTTGCAGCATCCATTTTGTTAGCCTTGTGATTCTGCCGTCTTCACTGTTGCCTGCTTTTCTATTCTGCTTGAGTCATCAACCTTAGTTAACTCCTTCTGTACTGAGCCAGAGCAATGTATGAGCTCAGAAAGGCCTGTAGCTGCTAGAATGCACCTGTTTGAGAATGTAACTGTCTATCATATCCTACTGATGTAAGCAGTTCTGTTTCCCCTCCCACTTTTCTGACTGAGTGATATCCATCTGCCCATGTTAGTCGATAGCTATTCCTGTGTAGGCCTGTACCTTCTATTTGTAAGTACATGCTTACTCTGCAACAAACTGTGTATAAAAGGCCCATGGTTTCTGTATTCCATGTACTACCTCCTACAGCACCCGAGGGCGTTGTATTGATGTATGCCCACTCATGAGTGATTAATAAACTTGTTATTTTGAATTCCAGCTTCAGTGCCAATCTCTTCTTTGTTAGTCTAAGGACCCATGGGGCTCATCGGAGACGCGGCCGTCCGAAGGAGTGGTTGGTCTTAACGGACTAATGGAATCTTACTGAGGAGACGTCCTGCACGAGGAGAACTTTTGTCTTTGCAGAACTAAGTGCTTTCCGGTCTTTCCCTATTTGACCCTCCAGGTGGTGGCTGGTCCCGACTGAGATCTCCTTTGGCACATGTTTTGCAGAGACCATTAGGTCGACCAAGAGATTGGCAGTTGGAGGTTGGAGACTTTTGTTTGGTAAGGTCGCTGAAGCGACACTCTTGATTTTGGATTTGCTTGGCCAAGGTTCTGGTTTTGTTTGTTTGTTTATTGCAATAAATAAAGGCAGGTAACGTGGAGATTTTTCTCTACTTTGATATATCTGGGATAAGTAATATTTTACTACAATTTGGTAGCATGCCTGCTCCTAGCACACTTCGTAGGTTGTGTTGCTGTCTTGGGTGTACCAAAATAGATTTAGAAAGTAGTCAGCTGGCTCCCCTAGAGGGGACACCTAATAGGTACATGTATATTAAATACGGTATTTCTTCCATAATGTATAGTACACTGTGGAACAAATATACGAAAAAGGATCCTGCTCTATGATGGCCAGTAAATGGGTCATTTGATTTTAAAAAGATTCATTATGTTGAGCAGTGTCTGTTTAAATGAAAGAGTCGACAAGATATGTTTGATTGTGTACGAATGTGGGAGAAAGAAGTGCATGAGAGAGTGAGGAAAGAAGAAGCTATATCAGAAAAAGAACAGCAAAAAACAATATATAAAAAAGCATTGGAATTGAAAAATAAGGAGATGAAGGACATAAAAGAAAAAGAAGATGGGGAGCGTTGTTTAGTGGTAATTGGCCAGTACCCTATTAGGCGCCCTATTTATCCCATACTTAATAGACCTCAAGATGATTCTATTTTGTTAGATCGACCTCCACCCCGTATAAATTTCCTAGTACCCCTGAGAATGAAGGTTCTGATGAAGAGCATTTGTCTTCAGAAGAAAAAGATGAAGATAAGCAGGACGGGCGGAAGACTCGCTCTACTTTGACTACTGAATGTATGTCCACTCTTAGATCCGCTGCTCGTAAAGCAGCTTGTCGGAGTGCCTCCGCCCCAGAACTCATACCAATGGTTCAACAGTGGATAGATTTAGAGCAGTTATATTTTATAAAGACGTTTACTTGGGAAGTAATACTCAGTTTTAGAAAACATTCTGATGATTTCGAGCCCTCTGATATAAATTCTAATTATAAACAATTAAGTGATGGCACCTTTCTTCCTTCACTGGTGCCTGATCTAATTAGGCGAATGATTAAATTGCGCACTGAGATGTTCCGTCTGCGAGAGGAGAAAAAAGCAGCTGGTAAAACTACAACTGAACAAACATTTCAGACCCCGGAGTGACAAGAGGGAGCGACGGGGACAGATAAAGATACTAGTGATATTAAAGTTACTATGAAACCCATGCGTGAAGCAGCACCTCTGTATGTTCCCCCAAAGGGAGCGGGACCGAATGACGATAAAGATTCAGATGATGCACTTGGTTAGGGAAATTTTGTTTATAATTGGGTCCACACTCCTTGGAGTAGAGCAGACGTTATGGCTCTTAAAGCTGCTTTGCCCGACACACGGAAAAACCGGCCGCTTTTTATGAAGAAGTGGAAGGAGCAATTAGCTCCTGTACTATGACTCTGCCAGATATTGACATGTTTTTTGGACTTATTTTGCCCCCTGATATATGGAGATCAATTCGGATGGTAGATGATAATGTAGCCTATGGTGATACTTGGATGTATTTAGATCAAATAGATGCAGCTAGATAGCCTGCGCAGAAACCGTGACAGGAGATATTATGGGGCAGATTTATGACGACTGGCGCATCCCTGCATATCAGCAGGGATGCACCAGTTATTATGCGCCACAGCTGCGCCACCATGGATGCGCCGCATTTATAATGCGGCGCACCATGGGGCAAAAACGGCACAGATGCGTGACGCATCTGTGCCGAAAAGTGGCGCATTGCTGGAGTTGCGTCGCAAGCGCGACGCAGCTCCAGCAATGATCTGGGGGGCCCTATCTATACAATTCTGCGTCAATCCTTACGCCTGCTTCAAGCAGGCGCAGGGTTTTGACGCAGCATGGGCCTAAAAGTGACTGAGTGAAATCTTTTAGATTTCACTCAGCCACTTTTAGGAGGCGTTCCTGCGCCGGAACGCCCCCACCTGCCCTGGAACGCCTACATGTGGCGCAGGACTTTACAACGTGACCGTTCTGGGAGATGCGTCACGTTTGTAAATACCCCGCACCATGGCGCAGGATTTGCGCCGCTGCTGCGTCACAAAAGTGACGCAACGGCGGCGTAAATGAGGCGCAAGTGCAACATAAATCTGCCCCTATATCTTCCCAAAGCTATTGTGATTAAATTGAAAACCCTTATACCCCTAAGAAAATAGATTGGACTACATTAGCGTCTTGTAAACAGAAAGCCGATGAGTCAGTTTCTGATTTATTTACACGATTTGAAGGGACATTCCATAATTTTAGTGGGCAGTCATTGACAGATGACAAGGGTAAGCATCTGTTCGTCGACAAATTTGTCGCTAACATGTTGCCAGAAATAGCTTGTCGCCTAAAGGCCATCAAGAGTTCATGGATTAAGTCTTCCCCAGTCTTCCTTTTGACTATGGCTCAGTATTATGAGCGACAGGAATTGGAAGCAAAAGGCAAGGAGGATAAAAAGGTTAAGGATCTAAAAATGAAAGTTATGTTGGCTCAAGTCTATGGTCCCTCATTTAGAGGTGGTGGGAGAGGTGGACGTGCGATGTATCGCCCTGGTGTACCCCCTTTCCCTCGAGCAACTTTGTCTTCTGATCAGTGTGCTTATTGTAAAAAAATTGGAAATTGGCATGCTGCGGGCCCCCTTTTGCAAGGTCAGCAGTATCAGCGGGGTAGAGGAAGTAGGAAGCTGCCCAGGGAGCACAGGAAATAGGGGAGGCATGGATAATCGTACCAGAATTGAGGCAGTTGAACACAATCCAAATTCTTTTAATACCTTTGATAGACAAAACCAATACCAAATGTCTGATTATTCGGCTGATGGTCCTAAGAATTCTGATTATGCATAGGAATGCCTAGGATGGGGTAAGGAACCGGTTGAGGTCCCAGTAGATCAGAGTGGTCCCTATGTCGATGCAAACGTCTTGGGTTCTACTGATTAGTTTCTGGTTGATACAGGAGCTACTCGTAGTGCTCTGTCTAAACAATTGGTTCCTAGGGTTCCCCTGTCTGGCACAATGATAACATCGATAGGGTTCACTGTCACAGCCACTTGCATTTAGTCTTGATAAGTTCACTGCAACATGTCCATTTCTGCTTTCCCCTAACACGCCGGATAACATTGTGGGTATCGATATGCTTAAACATTTTCGTGCTACAATACGTTGTTTCCCAAAGGGTGTGCGTGCTATTTTAAACGATAGCTATCCAATGGTTGAGAGGTCTTGTCTTATTAAAGAGGTTATTGCTTTGGCATCGTTACCTAGTACCTTGTGGGCTACATCAGATACCGATGTGGGTCAAATGGTTATCCCACCAGTACATATTCAAGTGAAAGAAGGTGCTTCTTTGCCTCGACTGCCCCAATATAAAATATCTCAGGAAGGCGAAGAAGCATTGATACATATTGTTCAGGATTTGATTAAGGTGGGGGTTGTGGAAGAAGTCCCTTACAATACCTGTAATAGCCCTATTCTTCCTATTTTGAAAAAAGACATTGATTCTAAAATTTATAGATTCATCATTGACTTGCGCGCGGTTAAGAAGATCGTAGTGCCCTAATATCCGGTAGTCTCTGACATCACAACACTTCTTACTATGGTTCCTCCTACTGCAACTGAAGGCGAAAAAAGACCTAGGCAATTAATTGGTTTAACAATACCAAAAAACACACATCATTGATATATGAAATGACTCAGTGTACAGAGAGTTCTTAAACTAAAATATACATTTTATTTTTTATTTTTTATATAAATTCATGATAAAAAGATAGAGGTTGAAAGGCATCTTTTTAGTTGTACATGATACTCAAGATAACTAGAATGTAATGTTACCTGTAAAGTTTCAGGGAAACCAAAAACTTCAGAAATGGCTAATCACGATAAAGATGAAGCCGTAATTGTAATAAAGATAAACTTTCTAAAACAGGGGGAAAAGAAATCGATTTAGAAGTTGAAAGGCATCTTTTTAGTTATACACGATGCTCAACATAACAAGAGTATGGATACTGAGTTGAACAGACAGTAATGATACTTTGTGAAAAACTGCGATAATTTAATGATGGACTGTATGTTCTAGAAAAAAACGATACAGAGGCTTGGTATAAAAGGTCATGTAATAAACGTGAAACCGATCGTATAGCTGTCTAGCTTAGCCTGTGCCCCAAAAGTTGCATGTAAAACCATTGATGTATATTAAATGAGACACCGCCACAAACGTGAGGGCGAAAAAACAGCATGAACTAAGTAGGTTCCATATTGTCTAATACATTAGCCTCCAAAATAGAATTTAAAATCATAAAGGATGCACCAATAGTGGAATTTAGATATCTCGCTCACCGTTACTAAGTCTGATACGAGTGCGAGAACAAAATGGTTGAACTCTATAACCTACAAAGCGGTAACAAAGGGAATTGCCCACTTACCTGATAAAAGTCCTCCTACTGCAACTACATTCAGTGTTATTGATTTGAAGAATGCATTCTTCTCGATACCTATTCATCCTGACAGCCGTCATTTGTTCGGCTTCACTTTGAATAATCGATCATTCAGATTTTGTAGAGCTCCACAAGGGTATACAGAGCGTCCTAGCATTTATAGCCAGGCATTGAAAAGGCAGCTTGATTCTTTCCCTGTGCCAAACGGGGTGGCTCTTATTCAATATGTCAATGACATCTTGTTGGCTGCCGATACCCCTGAACAGTGTGAAGAAGGAACACTGTTATTGCTATCATTCCTTGCCTCTCATCATCACAAAGTCTCTCTGAAGAAATTGCAATATTGTAGACAGCAGGTTACCTATTTAGGTCACCTCCTGTCTAAGGAGGGATGTGCACTTACACCAGATCGCATTCAAGCTATTTTAGACACGCCAGTGCCCCGTACTCAGAAGGATGTTCGTGCACTGATTGACCTTACTTCTTCAGTGGATCCCTAGGTTTTCTCACATCCAGACTACACAAAGGCCTTCACACTCTATGTACACGAAAGGGATGGTTGTGCTCTCTCAGTTTTAACACAGACACACAGTGATAAGCAGCGTCCTTGTGCATATTTCTCAGCTGTCCTTGATCCAGTCACCCGTGCGCTGCCTGGGTGTTTTCGAGCTGTGGCGGTGATAGCTGTGTCCATACGTCAAAGTGAGGGAATAGTCTTGCCAAACAGATTGCTGCTCTTTTAAATCAAACGAAAACACAACATTTTACTAGTGCCCGCTTGACAGGATATGAATTGACACTTTTGGCTCTTCATATCACACTGAAAAGATGCTCGACGCTGAAGCCTGCAACATTATTGCCATTTCCAGCCACTCAGTCTCAGTCACAAGAGTTACAAGATTGTATATCCCTTACTGAAGAACAAATAAACGGTCGTGTTGACCTACAAGATACGCCCCTTTCTAGTGTTGATGGGAACTGTGGGTTGATGGGTCTTGCTTGAAGTTGCCTGATGGCACGACATCCGCTGCCTATGCAATCACAACACTTCAGATAGTAGTTGAGACAGCTCGCATTCCACAGAAGTCAGCTCAAGCAGCCGAGTTGATAGCACTGACAAGAGCATGTGAGCTTAGTACAAATGTACTTGTTAACATCTACACTGATAGCCGATATGCTTTTGGAGTGGCTCATGATTTTGGAAAACTCTGGAAGGAAAGAGGCTTTCTTACTTCACATGGGACGCAAATAGTGCATGGGGAATTAGTACACAATCTCCTTACTGCCTTGACATATCCTAAGAAAGTGGCAATTGTTAAGTGTAACGCACACAAGAAAGTGACTGATAAAATAGGAAAAGGCAATGCCTTTGTGGATCACACAGCTTGTGAGACTGCAATGCAGCAAAGTACTACACCCATGCATGTAGTTAAGTCACAGGCTAAGCGTTGGCATGATGTCAGGCAAGAGGTACTGGATATGCAACGATCTGCTTCTGTTGAGAAATGAGACCAATGGTCTAAGGCGGGAACATTGGATGATGAGGGCTGTTGGAGGAATAAAGAAATGACAAAATGGAAGTTACCCACAGCCTATTTACATCCTATGATTCACATGGCATATGGGCCGGCACATTTTGGAGCATCCAAAATGGCAAAGCAACTAATGCAAGTTTGGGATCATCCAGATATTGCTGGCACAGCTAAAAAGATAGTCTAGTCTTGTCTGATCTGTCTCTAATATAATACTGGAAAGGGAACATGAACTCCAGCAGAAGGGTTTGCCATACCTACTGCACCTTTTGAGGTCCGGCAAATGGATTACATACAGTTTGAGCTTTGTAACAACCTAAAATATGTCTTGGTAGTGGTTTGCTCCTTCAGTAAATGGGTGGAGGCATACGCTACGAAAGATAATACAGCTCTTACTACAGCAAAAGTGCTCGCAAAGGAGTTTTTCCCCAGATTCAGCATTTGTCGAGTTTTATTGAGTGACAACGGGCCCCATTTCATTAGGCAAGTTGTTGATTACCTCATGAAAGGGTTAGGAATTAAACAGAAGTTCCATGCTGCTTTTCCCCCACATTCAGCAGGGCTAGTGGAACGTTACAATTGTACCCTCAAGCTAAAATTTGCCAATATACAGGCTTCCACATCTTTGAAATGGCCTGATGCACTACCATTAGCGTTGCTATCTATTAGATCGATACCACATACACGTTCTGGCCTCACACCGTATGAGGTGGTTTTTGGAAGGCCAATGAATATTTGGGGGATTCCTAAGCCACGCCCTATACATGATGTACCCTATGTATTAATGAACGACTATTTGTCTCAGTTGACTGACAGTTTGTCTTCTATTTATCAACAGGTTCAGGAGACTCTTCCAGACAGGTCGCAGGGTGAGGGCCATAATCTACGGCCTGGGGACTTTGTCCTAACGAAGTACTTTCAGCGGACCAGCTCCTTGGAGCCTCGTTGGTGTGGCCCTGAGCAGGTGCTCTTGGCTACCAGGACTGCGTTCGAGTGACCAACCGGAAGAACTGGGTCCACGCAACCCATTCTCAGAAGGTGTTGCAGGACCTAGTGAAGCCAGCTGTGTTGGCAGATCTTTGCGACATCCTGGACACAGAGAAAGGACAAGCCACGTCACCTGAAGGACCTGAGGAAGTCTTCCCGGACCGCACGATCCCTGGTGCATCTCGATATCAGCTGCGAACCCGGAGGAGAGACACTTCATTGCTGAAAAAGACTGTTTGAGCCACTGTCCTGGGTAGTGAAATACTGAGTTACAAAGGGGGGTACTCTTTTAGCGGCTACTCGTCTCAACCTCAGCGAAGAAACCAACGTCTGCCCAGGACCTTAGGGCACCATCTGTTCAGTTGTTCAACAGCAAGATGAACATTCCTGTGGAGAAGAAATCAACTGCTGCAAAAGTTTGTGATCAAAAGAGCATGTTCATTATTGGACTAAATTTGATTTTTGTCATCATTGCTACAGTAACATGGGTTGTAGAGGGAGTAGCTCCTGCTCGAAAACTACTGACTGCTACTACTCCTGTCCCCATTGAGCACCGATATTTTACTCTACCTTATCATGAGCAGAAGCATAGAATGTCCTATCTCAACAATGCGTTCATTCAAATGTTGCATCACACCCATAATGCTATGAACATTACCAACTGTTGGGTGTGTGGAATGATACCAGCTCATCAGAAAAAGGGAGGAACGCCTTTCATTCCTTTGCCGTTTTCACACAATGGCTCCTGCAGAGCCTAGTTTGCACTATTGTGGGCTTCTCATATTGGTAATATTACCAACTTTGATGTAGGAAGACTTAACGCTCAGTTAAATAGAATCTGTTACCCTGATGAGGAAGGAGATCCACAAGTTAAAGGAACTGTATGGGAAATGGAGCTCGAGCAGACCTTTGTGTGAGCAGTATTGGCAGTATCCCTGTGGGAAAAAGTGACTGTACTACAGTGCTGAACATTACTGGAATGAAAAATAGTAGTTTTTTGTCCTCACATACCACCTATTTCATTTGTGGAAGTAAAGGCTATTACCACCTAACTATTGGGTGGTCAGGTAGCTGTTTTTTGTCCTTTTTGCTACCACCTGTGATTTTGTCACCTGCATCCTACCACAAAGACTATAAACTGTATAATGACATTTCTAAGAGCCGATTTAAGAAGACAATAAATCATGTTGAGGTGGACCAAACTGATACTGCATTGCAGCAGTATATTGACTTTAATTTGGGACTATTCTTCTGTGTTGGTGCGGCCTTAAATAGCAGAAAAATAAGGCGCTCAACATGTGTTGTAGAGGATGTAACCAATCAGACAGCCATGGCACTTGAAAACATCACAGAAGAACTACAAATTGCGAGAATTGTGGCGCTCCAAAACAGGATGGTTTTGGATGGGATCCTGGCAGACCGTGGTGGAGTATGCCACATTATTGGTAGCAGCTGCTGTGTCTACATCCCTGACCACGCCCATTCAGATTTTTAAGCAATTTCTAAGCTGCACAAGATAGCCACTGAAATCCATCAGGATTCAGGAACATGGACTTTGACTGGATGGCTATGGACTATGTTTACTGTATGGGGCTGGAAGAAATTGTCAGCCCATGTATATTTGTTGCGATCCTTTTTATCTGTTGCCTATGTATCCAATGTGGCCCGATGCTCTGTTCCCTTTGTGCTTCTACCTGTACCTCATGTATACCAGCTAAACAAAATGTCAAGAATGTAAATGCCCGACTAGTAACAGACCAAGAAATTAGTGAGTTAATGATGATTGATGCCCAAGATATCTTCCATGCTCCTTCTAAATCATAGATATGTCTTCAGCTAATGATAAAAGGGCCGTCTGTGGAAATCGTAAATAATTGCTGTTAGCATGAGCTGAAGCCATCTTGTTTGCAGCATCCATTTTGTTAGCCTTGTGATTCTGCCATCTTCACTGTTACCTGCTTTTCTATTCTGCTTGAGTCATCAACCTAAGTTAACTCCTTCTGTACTGAGCCAGAGCAATGTATGAGCTCAGAAAGGCCTGTAGCTGCTAGAATGCACCTGTTTGAGAATGTAACAGTCTATCATATCCTACTGATGTAAGCAGTTCTGTTTCCCCTCCCACTTTGCTGACTAAGTGATATCCATCTGCCCATGTTAGTCGATAGCTATTCCTGTGTAGGCCTGTACCTTCTATTTGTAACTACATGCTTACTCTGCAACAAACTGAATAAAAGGCCCATGGTTTCTGTATTCCATTTACTACCTCCAACAGCGCCTGAGGGTGTTGTATTGATGTAGTCCCACTCATGAATGATTAATAAACTTGTTATTTTGAATTCCAGCTTCAGTGCCAATCTCTTCTTTGTTAGTCTAAGGACCCGTGGACAAACTTAAGGGTGAACCCTGCACTGGTGTACCCCTGAAAAGGCACATTTCCACACACAGGGAAATCAGATGTCCTGCTAACCTCTTTAGTCTGCTTTACCTGAAGAAACTATGAGATAATGATGCGGTATGTAGTGACCACATTTAGCTGTCTTTCTTTTTTACAGTTATTACACCTATCGACACCTATAACAAGTACAAATAAAAAAATAACTGTAAACAATGTAAAAAAAAAGAAGAAATGCAAATGTTGTTTTGATTTTTCATCCAATCCCTCAATGTTCATATCTTCTAAGAGGTCCATTTTATGTGTGAAAACATTGGTCAGTTTTGGCTTTTTAGCCAACAGAATTTTGCACATTAGGACCAACATTTTTGCCTTTACAATTGTACCTATAGGCTTAGAAATCCCAGCATTCATAATTAGTGCTGAAATGCTGCACAACTATTAACGCTCACCTCATGCCCAAAATCAAGTACTCCTATCATGCACAGCGCCCAATGTTTCCCTGAGGCACGTCACCTAGTGCTGGCACGCGGCACATCACCAAGTGCTACTGTGATGCACTTCACCCCATGCTACCCTAGTGCTTCCAACTCTTATGGGTGTACAGGGCACTGCACTGTCCTGGTTAAAGTCCTTTCTGCAGGATTGCACCTTTCAGGTCTACACAGACTGTTGGAAAGTGGGTTAATGGTAGGGGCAAATGTAGGGCTGCCACAGGCAGTAAGGCCACTAACACATGATAGGACTCATCATACGTCTTAGAAAATGATTCCTATTCTCAACCCTTGGTAACGTGGCTGCGAGCAGGCAGGCTTAACTTCAAAGACAGGTATGTAAAGCATTTAAAAACACCAATTCAGTAAATAATTAAGACACAAAACAAAATACAAATCCAGCACCAATTTATAAAACTAGGTAATATTTTTATCTTTTAATTGACACCAAAACGAAAAACATCCACTGTAGGGAACCAGAGATATGAATTTTTAAAGATGAGTCACTTTCTAGTGCTTGGAAATCAACAGTGCCCCTTTTAGTCATTTCGTTTTCTCTGACAGGGACACAACTTTGGAAATTTTTCTTCAGAATTTCTCAGCACTGTGTTGTGCTGCCTTCTCCAGCAGGCGGGGTCCGTTAGAACTCCTTCCTGAAGTTCTGTTTGCGGGTCCCAAAGTATCCAACATACAATCCAAGGTTCTGGAATCTCCAAGATTGTCCTTGAAAGTGTGAAACTTCAATTCCGCAATCCACTTGAACAAAACCCTTACACCTCCACTGGTACTGCATGCTGGGAATTCTTTGTGGGGATGTCCAGGTGAGCTCTGTTAACCTGCAGCTTGCAGGGAGTCCACTCTTTAGTTCTTTTGAAGCAGGTTTGATCCACAGGGCTGCAGTTTCCAATGGTGCAAAAAGGCGCAAACTCAGAGTCCTGGCCTTTGGAAATGCACTTCAAAATCTTCAGCGCAGACACACCCTTCTGATTCTCTTCAGTTTCAAGCAGCAGATCTGGAGGGCTCTGTCCCTCTCAGATACTTATTCCATGTTCTCTGGACCATGCAGGAAGTCACTTCTGACCAATGGGAGCAGGGTAACTCCTCAAAGTTATGACCACATCCTGTAGAGTGTGGCATTATTTTGTCCCAGAGTGCATCAAATGTTCCAAATCCATAATGGCTGATTTTCCAGCAAGGAGGTAAGAGCTGGCTAATTTACTTAGACTCTCCCCCCTGCATCTGCTCATACCTTTCTTAATCCTACCATCTGCTTAAGGTGGGAAGTTCAGAGCTGTAAATGACACTGGCCTCTGCCTTTGAAGACCATGGTTTACGACTCCTCCCCCTGGCCTGGCATTCCTATGGAACAGCACACTGCCCTCTCAGCAGAGCTGGTCAACCCCAGGGGCTCTTTATCACCTCTACAAGGCCGCCTGGCTAATCCTCTTAACTCTGACCAATCAGGGCAGGCCACTGGAAGGCTGAATTTGGACTTACAAACAAGAAAGTCTTATAACTTCTTGTATGTACACTTTAGGAGAAATTCAACAATAGGATATTGTTGGATTTAATAATACCATTCTGGGAAGTCTTTGAATGGCATTTCTAGCCCTCTCCTATCCATAGTTATTCATCAATATCTTCCTGCCATGTTAACCTATGTAACAGGGGATTTGCAATGGGAAATATAACTTGGGCCATTTTTCCAGCACCAGGACTTACAAAAACATATTTTATAAGTACTTGCCTTTTATCTACAGGAACCCCACCCCATGTGCAACTAGGGGGGAACTTAGGGGTTCTGAATTTGTAGAAATATTGCAGATCGTCCCTCCACAGTGCTCCTAGCAACAAAGTCAAATTTGAGTAGCACTGTACCACAATGTGGGGAGTGAAATGTGAAATGTCACTTTACCCAGGCATATAAAAACTCATTTTATAAGGGTGTACCTTATAAATGGTTCAGTGACTAAATATCGAGGGACAAAATATCGACTATACAAAAAATCGACACTAAAATATCGAGGGACAGAATATCGACTCCCTATCTACAAACAGGTAAGTACTAAAATATCGATTCCAAAATATAGACAGTCAAAATATAGTTAGCCAAAACATCGAATTTTTTAAATGTATTAAAAATAATATAATATTAATTAAATATTAAAAACAATTAAATAAAACATACATAATATAATATAAAATAGCTTAAAATGTAAACATAATATAAGTAATTTTAAAAAGTCGAGATTTTGTTGGATACTGAGAGCGTAAAAATTACTATTCCCACTCCAGTGAGTGCAACAGTAGGGAAAGCGTTGGATAGCGTAGGGGTAAAAATTACTATTCCCACTCCAGTGAGTGCAACAGTAGGGAAAACGTTGGATAGCGTAGGGGTAAAAATTACTATTCCCACTTCAGAGAGTGCAACAGTAGGGAAAGCGATGGATAGCGTAGAGGTAAAAATTACTATTCCCACTCCTGTGAGTGCAACAGTAGGGAAAACGTTGGATAGCGTAGGGGTAAAAATTACTATTCCCACTCCAGAGAGTGCAACAGTAGGGAAAGCGTTGGATAGCGTAGGGGTAAAAATTACTATTCCCACTCCAGTGAGTGCAACAGTAGAGAAAATGTTGGATAGCGTAGGGGTAAAAATTACTATTCCCACTCCAGAGAGTGCAACAGTAGGGAAAGCGTTGGATAGCGTAGGGGTAAAAATTACTATTCCCACTCCAGTGAGTGCAACAGTAGGGAAAACGTTGGATAGTGTAAGGGTAAAAATTACTATTCCCACTCCAGAGAGTGCAACAGTAGGGAAAGCGTTGGATAGCGTAGAGGTAAAAATTACTATTCCCACTCCAGTGAGTGCAACAGTAGGGAAAATGTTGGATAGCGTAGGGGTAAAAATTACTATTCCCACTCCAGAGAGTGCAACAGTAGGGAAAGCGTTGGATAGCGTAGAGGTAAAAATTACTATTCCCACTCCAGAGAGTGCAAAAGTAGGGAAAGTAATGATTTAAATTAAATATAAGATGACATTAATTATCAATACTGATAAAAAGTTAATTAAAAATAATTACCAATTAATAACAATTAATTACCATTTAAAAATATTAATTATCAATTGATAAAAATGTAACACCAATTAATAATAATTAATTACCAATTACAAATTAATTATCAATTATCAATACACATAAATAAAAAATTAATTATTTACTTTATTACAATTAATTTACTTCCCACCCAATTCCCCTACAAACCCACAACCCGCTCCTATTAATAACAAATACAATTAACATAATTATCAATTAATCAATTAATATAAATTAATTACCAATTAATAAAAATAAATTACCAATTAATAATTAATTATCAATTAATTAATTATCAAAACATATAAATATAATTAACATTTAATTAACCATTATTAAATTACTTCCCACCCTATTCCCCTATAAACCCACAACCCGCTACGGAATTAAATTACGCAATAATTAAATTTCATAACATTCATTTGTTTAAATAAATTAAACATACATTACAACAATAATACATCAATTTAACACATATACTACCATACATAACACAAAAAAAAATTAGATATTATGGTAATCTATATTTTAAAATTCGATATTATGGTATTCGATATTTTTAAGGTCTATATTTTGGTAATCTATATTTTTAAAATCTATATTTTGGTAATCGATATTTTGTACCCCAATTTCGATATTCTGACCTATCTATATTTTGTAGAGTCGATATTCTGTCCACTCTATATTTTAACTTCGATATTCTGGGCAGTCGATATTTTGGAATCGATATTTTGGGTGTTTACCCTTATAAATACCTGCCCCCACCCCTGGGATACCTAGGGGAGACCCTGGGGGTCCCTGATATGCCAAAACATTGTAGGTTATCCATTTGTAAGTGCCCCAAACACCAAAGTCGAGTTTGGGCATAATTTACTTTTTAAAAGCAGTCCTGGCACCCAGTGCTACTTTTAAACTGACCTCAGGCTTCAGCAGTGCACACATGCAAGTGCAAAAAGAGATGCTGGCCTCTAAACTGCCTTGCCCCAGGGTACTGGGCACTTCTAGGTAGTTTCAATCCCCCTGCCCTATTATATACTAGGGACTTATATGGTAGGTCATGCCAATCACAGGGGTACCCCACCATACCATTGTGTACACTAGGGTATGTAGGTGTTTTAACTGTATTCTAATGTGTTTCTTTCAGCATAGCACTGGCCCTGGGCCTGGTTAGGCAGAGTCCAGAGTCAGTCAGAGTCAGTGCCACCAGCATCCGTCAGCAAAATGTTGGGGGGTGCCCAGGGCACAGGATGACTTTGCAACACAGACCAAGCCTCATCCTTTAGCTTTGGGGTGCCTCAAGGGTCAACCCTGAGCCCACTTCTCTTCAATCTGTACATAAGACCACTTGCAGAAATGGATGAAAACTGTGGTCTCACACTTCTTTAAATATGCGGATCACACCCACATTGTGATATCCCTATCTTCAAAGGAAAATCATGGTGCAACAGCCCTCGTACACTGCCTCTCTCATGTCTCCTCATTGGTGAATGTCAACTCTTTACAATTAAATGGGGACCATACAGAGGTTTTGTTGGTGGGCAACTCCCCCAACCTTTGGGGACCTCATTTCTGGCCCACACCTATGGGTAATATCCACATTCCAGTACCGGTAGTGAAAAATCTAGGAGTCTGGCTTATTGACAAACTAACCATGAGCCATCAGACCAACAAGGTGGCGGCCCTTGTTGTGAGATCCTGAAATGGCTCAAGAAAATTCTTATCTGTCTCCCCACACAGCACAGAGAACTGTGGTTATCTCCAGGCTTGACTATCGTAACCTCCTTTACCTTGGTGTGGCAAAAGCCCTACTCAAACACCTCCTGATAGTGCTGAATGGTGCCGCCTGTCTCCCGCTCCATCCCCCAAATTCACTTCTACTGCCAGTATGCCTCTTGACCTGCACTGGCTC
The DNA here is from genome assembly GCF_964204655.1 of Triturus cristatus. Classification (NCBI taxonomy): domain Eukaryota; kingdom Metazoa; phylum Chordata; class Amphibia; order Caudata; family Salamandridae; genus Triturus; species Triturus cristatus. The sequence continues at coordinate 432,877,860 of NC_140593.1, forward strand.
TCTATTGAACAGTGTGTTCAATTCAAGGCCACATGCATAAATGCCTATCCAACACTGGACTGCTATATCTTAGATCCCTGGTATCCAGTTACTCACCCACTCATTCAATAGGTTCGAGCCATCTTGAGGTGGGCGTCATTTCTAGAGACAGAAATCTCATTAAGGAGGCCGAGTCTTTTTGTTTCGGGGCCCTAAGCTCTGGAATGCTTTGCCACTAACACTGAGATCATGCACTCGCTCTCTGCCTTTCGCAAGCTGCTTAAAACGTGGCTACTTATAGATAACACACAGAGAGGCAACACTCCAAAATGCAAAGACTGTACACTAGACATTTAAGTCCAAGTTTTTCCATTAATACATGATGTATTCTTTAATGTTGCAAGATGATCATATACAGCAGCAGTAAAACAGCCAACGCGTTTCGCCCGACAACGAGCTTCCTCAGGGCCGTGAAGAGCAACATGAATATATGTCCCAGTTACCCGGCAATAAGACCGAACAGCACTGAAATGTGGCTTAAACGTCCTAAAGGTTTTTTTGTTTGTGGTAACTGCAATGTATGTCAGATGGGTTTGAATAAGACCACTCGTTTCTCATATAACAATCAACACTTATATGAGATTAAACATTTCTTGAACTGTCAATCAACATATGTGATCTATGTGATTATTTGCAACTGTTCAAAAATTTATGTTCGAAGTACAGTGAGACAACTACGGGTACGAATTCAAGAGCATCGAAGAGCATGTTCCAACAACGATGGCACACGCGCACTTGGAGTTCATGACTGTAAGTCTGATATACCCAAGTCCAAATTTAAATTTCACGCAATTGATCAAGTTCTTCCTGATAGACGAGGAGGAAACAGGAAGTTGCGTCTTAGACAACTTGAGGCGTTTTGGATTTGTAAACTAAGAGCGGTTACATCAGGCCTAAATTCAGATAATGAGATGCATTATTTATTGTAATGAGTATTCTTGATCTCTCCTTACATCGTGTACTGTGAAGAAATGTATAATGATATCATTATTCTGGATAATTATTGATTCACTGTTCCCCTTATATAATGCAATCTGTATGTAGGGTTGAGTCTACTGATTCGATATTTCTCCTCTGCCTTCGTTCACTTTTTTCCTTTTTTCTTGGGAACATTTTTAAAATATTACGATGAGTACATATATGCTTAATGTATTACCATTATGTATTGTCATAATCACGTTATGTATATAATAATACAAGTGCGATTGATGGACTCACAATGAGGGGCTAAACCTCATTTATATACAATGAAAGTACATATGGATTGCGGTTAATGACTGTTCTGATCGATATATGGATGAAAATGACATGTTACATGTTTGACTCTCATTTATTGTTAATATGCTGGTTTTAGAAATATTTCTAATAATGAAACACTTCTTTAATTTGCTTTCACTCAGGTGATATCATATATTGTTTTTATTCTTTCTTTCTCTCTTTCATATGAAATGGCTTTTAAACTTAGTAGATGGATTGGTTGCGCAGTATATACCTATCAAATTGTGGTTGTGGTACATACACATATGTGTTTTTGGTGCTTCCATTCAGTATTTTCGGTTAAAAAATACGCGTGTGATAATACAATTGCTAAAACTTTACCGTTTTTATGAAAAACATTATTCGTGAAAAAATCATATTAACTATTGTACACATAATCCTCTAAATTGGCATCATTTTTATACATAGAACACGGTGTTTTAAATTATGACTATGTTTGATTTATAAAGTTTTGTTGAAACACATCGAGACCGTAACGCGCATTTGACCAGCCAAGACACGCACTAGTTGTTTTGACGAACAGTACGTTAGCGGAGGAAGTGAGGATGGATATCCAATCAGATTATTTTATAACAGGTCACGTGGATTGTGACTTGTTTCCGCTGTCAGGACTGCTCAGTTCCAGCCACACATTAGCTTAAAGTTCCTCCCAGTTGTTTGCAAAATTCATAGTATTCGTAAATCCAGACCGATTAAATACTTACCAAACTGTTGGTCTTCCTATTTGTTTAAAGGACGACCGATTCATTCACAGCGGAATTCCAAGATGGCCGCCGGCAGTGAGCAGTGAGGTTGCCGGTCTAGTGTTGTACCTCCTTTTCCCAGCGCAGCTGTGCTCGCGATTACGCTCGCGGCAAACTGCGCACTTCAACTGAAGTATTCTGGAAAACGGTCGCATAGCTCTTTGCGGCGTTTTGGCTTTTGAGAAGGGTTCCAGTTAGTGAGTATTCCGGCACATTGAGTACATTGAGCAGTAAGACTGCTTCCGCGGCTGCGGTGAGTAGGTTTTATTTCTAAAAGTAACAGAGATTTTCTGTCAGAACATTCTAAGACCCTTGAAGCGACTTCAGTCAGGGTTCTGGCGCTGTCGACACACCGAGCTAGGTGAAGCTTATTAGAAGAAGGAGTTCTTGTTCACGAGCCAGAGAAAACTTACCTGTCAGTCTTCCGCAGACGTGGTGACATCGTTACAGAGACTGTGTTTTCCTGAGATAAGTAGTTGAAGAGATATTCAGAACTGCATAATTCAACAACATAGCTTATTGACAACAATTATTAAGAAAAAGAGACTAGTATAGAGAGAAGAGTAAAAACTGAAAAGTCAACAAGTAGGTGTAATTATGTATATATATATGTATAAAGATACTTACCAACAATTGTCAAGTCCTCGCTCTCAACTGAATGGAACTTTGGAGCGACATCAGCGTGTAGAGATCTGATAGCTGAAAATTAAGGAGAAATATGTTAACAGCTTCATAAGGTGTTTGCAAGGTAGAAGATAGATAAGAGACTGTAAGATTTAGTTAACTACGAGGGTCCAGAGCCACACATCTAATCTTGTGCTTGCATTTCTATCTAGTACTCTACCCACCAAGAGAACACTGAGTAGCAGAGACCTTATTAGGAAAGAACTATCACACAAGAGAATAGAAAGCCATCTAGTTAGGACAGGTAATAATTCTTTTGGGGGTTTTGTTTATGACTAGAAGAGCAGTGTATAGTGGCTAAAGGAATATTTTCTTGCAGGGAAGCTCCACAAGAATAGTAGCAGTCCTGTCCAGCTGAAGAAGACTTGGCGTTTCTCTTTTCTTCCCAATCCCCTTTCCCCCCTCTAGCTGCTAGGGTATATATTACTCGGGTAACGGAGTTGGGGAATGGTGGAACAGTCATCGGCTCCTGCGGAAGTCTGAAGTTCTGGGACAGGTACTTGACAGATTGAAGTGCCCTTTCCAAAATACTTCTGTCTGAGCAGGATGACTGAAGGATTAGATGTTAAGGCCCTAGCGACAGTACTAGATGGGATTCAGACACAACTGAGTCTAGTCAGGAAACTCTGTTTTTGCGACAAAGGGTAGAAAAGTTATCTCTTAGTTCAGCTTCTGAATCAAAGGAAAACAAATTCCAGTCTTTTGCCCCAGCTCCCTCGGCGGCAGAATTAACCACGCAGGTCATACATGCCATATCTCCCACCATTCCACTTGCAGCTCCAGAAAGGTTTAGTGGGGACCCTCATAAGGCGCAAATTTTCCTGACTCAATGCTCCTTACATTTTCTCTGTAGGCCAATTATTTTTAAGGAAGATCAGTCAAAGGTGGGGTTCATGTTGTCCTACCTGAGCGGTGACGCAGCAGCTTGGTCGATGCCTTTAGTAAATAACAATGACCCAATTCTGTATAATTTTGACGAGTTTAAAAGAGAATTTTTGCAGATATTCGACAGAAGAGCTGTTTCTCAAACAACGGATAATGAACTGTTGGATTTAAAACAGGGAAATAGAGATTTGGTTGCATATTTGGCGCAGTTTAATAAGCTAATTGTAGAGACCAATTGGCCCGAAGCTAAAAGAGCTTCAATTTTTTATCGGGGCCTCAAGGACGAGATAAAGGATGGTCTGGCGCAGATTCCTAAGAGACCAACTGATGTTTCAGAGTTAATTGATCTAGTTTTACAAATTGACCAGCGCCAGTGCGAGAGAAAAAGTGAGCGTCGGAAGGAGGTCAAGTATTTTCCTCCTCACTTCGACCGAATCAAGTTTGAAAATTCTAAGATCAAGGAAACCCCCTCAGAAGAGGAACCTATGCAGATCAGCTCAGTGCGTGGACCTTTATCTAAGGAGGAAAGAGAGAAGAGACGAATGGGCAAGCTGTGTATGTACTGTGGAGATTCTGGGCATTTTGTAAAGGAATGTTCCAAGAAACCTAAGAATAATGCGTTTGTAAATGACAGGCTCCACCAGTAAGAGGAGTTGCTCTGGTGGTAGCAAAAGAAAAGTCAACTGCTGATCCTCAGATGGTGGCGAATACATTGCAATCTTCGACTCCTCATTTAATCGTCGCAAGCTCGATTGAATTTGGCGGAACCAGGTTGGGGGAAATCTCGGTAATGATTGACTCTGGAGCAACGGGCAATTTTTGTGACATAGGTTTTGCAAAACAGTTGGGAATAGCCTTTGTCAAGAAAGAAAGACCAGAAGCAGTTTGTTCAGTAGATGGTACCAACTTATCCTCTGGCCCCATAGTACATGATACGGAGGAGATTAGGTTAACAGGGCCCGGTAGTCATTTGAGTGTTTTGAGATTTAGTCTCATTGATGCACCCCAATTCCAGCTCATTCTGGGGTTACCGTGGCTTACGGAACACAATCCAAGGATAGATTGGGCCAAGAGAACTATAGTAATGGATTCAGAGTACTGTAAGAGTCAGTGTCCCCATTTGAGTACTGAATTCCCATCTTCTTCTCCTCCCCGGTGTTTGGCTAGTCAAGCCAAAATGATTTGTGTAATGGAAACACAAGAGATTCCAGATGAATACTTGGATTTGGCGGCAGTGTTTGATGAAAGTGAGGCCAATAAATTGCCTTCGCATCGAGATTACGACTGTAAAATTGAGTTGGAACCTGGAGCTTCCTTTCCATGCAGTCGCATTTACGCTCTCTCAGAAAAGGAGAATCAACATCTCAAGGAATACCTAGAATTGTATCTAGCAAATGGCTTTATTCGTCCTTCTCAGTCACCAGTATCTTCTCCGCTTTTTTTTATTCCCAAGAAAGACGGAAGTCTGAGAACGTGCATTGACTATAGAGCTTTAAATTCTGTAACCAAAAAGAATAGATATCCGTTGCCATTAATTTCTGAGTTATTGGATCAGGTCAAGGGAGCACGTGTATATACAAAACTGGATTTAAGGGGGGCGTATCATCTTGTCCGAATGGCGGAGGGAGACGAGTGGAAAACCGCCTTTCGGACAAGACTGGGCCTTTTTGAATATCAGGTCATGCTCTTTGGGTTATGCAACGCTCCTGCTGCCTTCCAGCATTTTGTGAATTATGTCTTGAGAGACTATTTGGATCGTTTCGCAGTCGTCTACATTGATGACATTCTCATTTTTTCCGAAAACATATTCAACATGTGCGAATCATCTTGAAGACATTATTGGAACATCAACGTTTTGTGAAATTGGAGAAGTGTGTGTTCAATTCCAGTAAAGTGGAATTTTTGGGCTTCGTACTTTCCCCTGATGGAGTCTCTATGGATGAAACCAAGGTAAAGACAATCCATGAATGGCCATCTCCTCGAAATGTGAAACAAGTGGAGAGTTTCGTTGGTTTTGCCAACTTTTACAGACACGTCATTGAAAACTTCTCAGGAAAGGTATCTCCATTAACTCGCTTGCTGAAGAAAGGGGCCAAGTTTGATTGGACCGTCGAAACTGAAGAAGCCTTTAGTAGACTAAAGAAGGTTTTTACCTCAGCGCCAGTGCTTTTGCATCCCAACCCAGAAGAGCCTTTCTTTGTTGAAGCCGATGCTTCCAATTTGGCAATAGGTGGAATTTTATCTCAGAGGGACAGATCCACCGGTCAGCTTCATCCAGTTGCTTATCGGTCCCGAAAGCTGACTCCCGCTGAGTTGAATTACTCCATTGCCGATAAGGAGTTATTGGCAGTCAAGGATGCTTTTCAGGAGTGGAGGCACTACCTGTTGGGTGCTCGACATGAAGTTACTGTGTTCACAGATCATTGGAATCTCCAGTTTTTAAAATCTGCTCGAACTCTGACCCCCAGACAGCTGCGTTGGTCATTATTTTTTGCAGACTATAACTTTGTGTTAACTTACAAACCTGGTTCCGCCAATGAAAAGTCCGATGCCTTGTCGCGTTTGGATACAGGAGAAGATTTTCCAATCTTGGAAAAAGAACTGATAATTCCAGAGGAAAAGATAATTGGAGTAATTCAGTTTCCGGAGTTTGAAGAGCAGTTAAATCAAATTCTAGCTTCCTTTAATCTTGCAGATTGGGTCAAACAGGAAGAAAATAGAGAGATTAAGAATGGCCGACCTTATTTTAAAGGAAAACTTTTTATTCCCGATGTAGAGCTTCAAACAATGGTAGTTCAACATTTTCATAATGATTTGCTGGCTGGACACAAGGGAGTTAAGAAGACGCTGGAATTAATTCAACGTGAATTTTGGTGGCCGTCCATGGAAGCTCAGGTGGGACAATATGTGGCCTCTTGTGAACAGTGTTTAAAGGGAAAACCTGTTAAAATGGCTCCGCAAGGTTTACTACTACCCGTGCCCCCGGCTCCTTATCCGTGGCACACAGTCTCCATGGATTTCATTGTAGAATTACCTTCTAGTCAGGGCTTTTCCGTCATTTGGGTGGGGGTGGACTATTTCACTAAGATGAGTCATTTCATCCCTTTAAAATCAATTCCAAATGCTACTCATTTAGCGTCCCTGTTCACACAACATGTAGTTAGACCACATGGAATTCCCAGGGTGGTAATTTCTGACCGGGGTCCCCAATTCATCTCTCATTTTTGGAGATCATTTTTAAAAAGACTGGACATTGATTCTCGTTTGTCGTCCAGTTTCCATCCTGAGACTGATGGTCAAACGGAGAGAGTAAATCAGGAACTGGAGCAGTACTTGCGATTGTTCCTGATGGATCATGAAGGGGTGTGGCCAAATATAATTTGGGCAGCCGAGTTTGCTTATAATAATGCAGAGCATGCTTCTACGGGTTACACTCCTTTCTATTTAAACTCAGGTAGACATCCCAACACATTTGTAGGAAAACAAGAGAGTGAGGTTCCAGCTGTGGAGGAAGTAGTTCAGAATCTTCAAAAGGCTTACCAACTAGCTACAGACAATTTAATCAAGGCCAAGGCTTGTTACAAGAAACAAGCCGACAAGAGGAGGCGTCCCAGTCCCATTTATGAGCCTGGGGAGGAGGTCTGGATTTCTACACGAAATCTGCGTTTAAAGGGAAACCGGAAGTTTCAACCAAGATTCATTGGTCCTTTCTTAGTGGAAAAAATAATAAATCCAGTTAGTGTCAAGATTCGACTTCCACAGAAACTTAGGTTCCACTCTGTGTTTCACGTCTCCTTATTAAGGAAGAGTCCACCAAATTTAAGAAAGAAGGGTCCTCCTATGCCAATTCTAGTCCAGTCTGAGGAAGAGTTTGAGGTTAATCGAATTGTAGATTCTAAAATTAAGAAAGGAAGATTGTTCTACTTGGTGGACTGGAAGGGTCTCGGTCCAGAAGAGAGAAGTTGGGAACCTAAGAACCATTTGAAGGCTCAACGATTGATTAGAGAATTTCACAGGAGACACCCTAATAAGCCCAAGGAGGGTGAGGGAGGAGTTTTGGTGGGGGGGTACTGTCAGGACTTCTCAGTTCCAGCCACACATTAGCTTAAAGTTCCTCCCAGTTATTTGCAAAATTCATAGTATTCGTAAATTCAGACCGATTAAATACTTACCAAACCGTTGGTCTTCCTATTTGTTTAAAGGACGACCGATTCATTCACAGCGGAATTCCAAGATGGCCACCGGCAGTGAGCAGTGAGGTTGCCTGTCTAGTGTTGTACTTCCTTTTCCCAGCGCAGCTGTGCTCGCGATTACGCTTGCGGCAAACTGCGCACTTCAACTGAAGTATTCTGGAAAACGGTCGCATTGCTCTTTGAGGCGTTTTCGCTTTTAAGAAGGGTTCCAGTTAGTGAGTATTCTGGCACATTGAGTACATTGAGCAGTAAGACTGCTTCCGCGGCTGCGGTGAGTAGGTTTTATTTCTAAAAGTAACAGAGGTTTTCTGTCAGAACATTCTAAGACCCTTGAAGCGACTTCAGTCAGGGCTCTGGCGCTGTCGACACACCGAGCTAGGTGAAGCTTATTGGAAGAAGGAGTTCTTGTTCACGAGCCAGAGAAAACTTACCTGTCAGTCTTCCGCAGACGTGGTGACATCGTTACAGAGACTGAGTTTTCCTGAGATAAGTAGTTGAAGAGATATTCAGAACTGCATAATTCAACAACAGAGCTTATTGAGAACAATTATTAAGAAAAAGAGACTAGTATAGAGAGAAGAGTAAAAACTGAAAAGTCAACAAGTAGGTGTAATTATGTATATATATATATATATATGTATAAAGATACTTACCAACAATTGTCAAGTCCTCGCTCTCAACTGAATGCAACTTTGGAGCGACATCAGCGTGTAGAGATCTGATAGCTGAAAATTAAGGAGAAATATGTTAACAGCTGCATAAGGTGTTTGCAAGGTAGAAGATAGATAAGAGACTGTAAGATTTAGTTAACTACGAGGGTCCAGAGCCACACATCTAATCTTGTGCTTGCATTTCTATCTAGTACTCTACCTACCAAGAGAACACTGAGTAGCAGAGACCTTATTAGGAAAGAACTATCACACAAAAGAATAGAAAGCCATCTAGTTAGGACAGGTAATAATTCTTTTGGGGATTTTGTTTATGACTAGAAGAGCAGTGTATAGTGGCTAAAGGAATATTTTCTTGCAGGGAAGCTCCACACGAATAGTAGCAGTCCTGTCCAGCTAAAGAAGACTTGGCGTTTCTCTTTTATTCCCAATTCCCTTTCCCCCCTCTAGCTGCCAGGGTATATATTACTCGGGTAACGGAGTTGGGAAATGGTGGAACATTCATCGGCTCCTGCGGAAGTCTGAAGTTCTGGGACAGGTACTTGACATCCGCTTTATTTGAAGGCTGTCGGCGGGTCCAGATACGAGGGACTCGGCGTCTTACGGGGCCAGTTATGAAGTAACTTTTAAGTAAGTATATTTTGAGACAGATGCTCGACTGGAACGGAGCTATAATGATTCAGCGCTACTATCGCAGCCTGCCATGCTGGCATCCCCTTTAGACTTCTATATACGTATGAAGTACGCCCCCCCCTCAACTTGTTCCGCTCATTCGGCTCTAATATTGTTGGGTGCTTTTTTCAGCATTTGCTTGGCTTACTGTCTCCTGACGGTTGTTCGGCTCGAATGTAGCCGAAATGGTTTAACACTATGATTTTGGTTTACATATTGGTATTCCGTTTAGATATCTACATATGTAGGAAACACGTCCCCTTTCCCGCTTTTTCTGTTTGGTCGACATTTAAAACTGTTGTGTGCTTTTTTTAGTAATAATTAGCGGTTGTTTGGCTTACTGTTTGTTGAAGCACTTTCAACATCATGCTATTTACATTGCGTCTAACAGTGTGTCCGTTTGTTCTCTTATCATATCTGCTTAAGATGTGTAGCTGTTTACTCTTGGATTTAATAACAAAACACCATGCTGTCGTTGCCATATTGTATTATCACAATATGGCTGAGACCCTGATGCCTTTATAGACTTTAGTGTAGATCTAATGATATATGGATAAAGCTGACATTGTTTAGATACATATTGGGTCAGTGACATACCGGAGTGAATTAATAACGAAATAATTATTTTTGTTTGTTTGTTAGTTTGTTTATTACAGCTTTTTTGTGGAATACTTACCTCAAAATTGGGATTAACTGAAGAATTCCTTCTTTTATAAATATTGGAAATTAAAGAACTGTCGTATGATTTCGAAGGTATTGTTGAATTACTCTTTACCATGATGAGTTGGTGTTTGTGTTCATGGAAATAAGTTCATATCATGGATATGATATATTTATTATTATTTATATTTTTTTAGCTAATCAAGCAGCGATCGTGATATATCAGTGATTTGCACAAGATTGGACTAGTTTCTAATTTTGGTGAGAATTCCTCGTGGTCATGTTTTCTTTGGGGTTTTATGGATTCACATCTTAGTTTGTCTGCACGCTAATCGCGTCAGATCATGTGTAGGTGTGGTGAGATGTTTTTATTTGTTCAAATCCATTTTGTATTGTCTTTCTGGCAACCAATCTCTATGAATTTTGGATTTATACATCAGGCTTTATCTGGTTCCTTCTCAAGTATTCACTTGGTAGTTTTAATTTTGTGTTTTTTCCCCAAATTTTGAATTAATTTTCTCATCTGGGTCTTTATTTGTTTTTTCCTTCCCTTTCTTCCTTTTTCACTGCTGTTATTTACAGTAGAAGTCAGACTTAAGTGTCTATTAATTATAAATGACAATCAAATTTTGTTTTGTTGTTTGGTAGTGCTGTCTAAAGAGTTATGTCACATGGTATTATGAGATTTTTTTGATATATTCATGTTGCACTTCACAGCCCTGAGGAAGCCCGTTGTCGGGCGAAACGCTTTAGCTGTTTTGCTGCTGCTGTATATGATCATCTTGCGACATTAAAGAACACATCATGTATCAATGGAAAAACTTGGACTTACATTTTCTAGTGTACAGTCTTTGCATTGTGTAGTGTTGCCTCTTTGTGTGTTATCTATAATTGCTACATGTGTATGGTCCTAAGGCAGTGGACCAGAGAGGTGGGCAAACTGAATCTAGAAATTTACTCACACCTTGTGTATAGGAGGGTGGTGCATCTGTTGTTTTCCAAACTGCCCATTTTGCTGTATATTTATTAAAACGTGGCTATTCCAACTCATTTAATTTGCCCAATCTCTTCTCTTTCTAGGCAGCTTCTGGTAGGACCTATATTTTGTGACGAGACCAGCGCTGGGAAACTTTTCCTAGTTAGCCATGTGCTTTATAAATCACATAATAATAATAATAATAATAATAATAATAATAATAATAATAATAATAATAATAATAATATGACTACTACTACTAATAATAATAATAATTAACTTTTTGAAAATCCAAGAAAATAAATCATTTTCTATAAACTTTCTGCAATGGACCTGCACCGTGTGCAAAAAAAGAAAAAATACCATTTGAGAATAAATCAGTTTAGAACACAGCTGTGGTTAAAAGATGTGAATGGCACCAGGACAAGCACAGCACAATCAGAGCCCCTAAGCAGGAGCCCCTAAAAGGCTAATCCATGGGCTAGAGCCCACTTTTTCCCTCATTATAGTGCCGCTGGCTGGAGGAATCTTCTGCCCATTACTACAGGGACATCCTTCAGGTAAACGCAGTTCTGCACCTTTCTCCCCCTCGTTCCACCTGGTATGAATGAATGCTTAATGTGCACCATCCACAATTTACAAATCATCCAAGGAAATAGTAGCATTTGTCTGACTTTATTCTGGATTATTTTTTGCTGGATTACCGTGAGTTTCTCCCAGGCCTGCCAACATTTGAGGAAATACCAAAAGGATCCCTACCACTTGTGCTTAGTGAAGAAAGGATGCCATGTGAGCCCCTTTTGCCCCGGAAAATGTACCTGCCCAATGTGTTGTGGCTGGCAAATAAAGTACTTGGCAATTTCTATAGAGTCTACATATTTTATGTGGGCTTTAGACTAACTTTTAAAATGTAATGCTGGTCAAATTAGCCTGGCATTTGGCATGATAAATATATTGAATATCAGTGATGGCAGTGCTAAACCATTAAGCACAACACAGGGTTATGGATGGAAAGGTGGCTTAGTAACGAGAAAGGAATATTGATTAATTTGACTCAGTGGTTGCAGGTAGTGAGCAGTGGCGCTCATATTTTTTAGGATGGGGGCTTATTTTTGATCACCAGATATGAATCCAACAAAAGCAAAGAAGGACAGAAAAGGCAGAAAAAGGAGAAGGAGAAAGATAGTAAAACAGTGACAAAGAGAAAAAGCAGGGATTCAAATTAACCTGCATGTTATGTTATGTTAAATTATTTGTAAAGTGCAGCGATACCCTAGGGTGTCTTGGCGATGAAATAGTAAGCAACAAGGGTAGTGGGAACGACCTACTGATTGAAAAGCCAAGTTTTTAGAAGCTTTCTGAATTGAGATAGGGAAGGAGCTGATCTAAGATTGAGTGAAAGAAAAGTCCAAGCTGTCACAGCTCTGACCACAAAGCTGTTGCCACCCCATCTCAATTTGTTTTCATTTAATGGTATTTACTCTGAAAGAGCCTGCTGATCTTAGGTTTCTTCAGGGACTGTACCATGATAAAGCTTTCTTCACAAAGAAGGGTCCTGAGTCATGGAGGGCTTTGTACGTCAGGCAGTGGGCCTTATATTTGATTCTGTTTTTGACTCTCAGCCAGTGGAGATCCTTGAGGGCAGAGGAAACTGAGTGGTGCCTAGGCAGGTTCAGTCGATGTCTGGCCGCCTAATTCTGAAGAATCTGCAACTTATTCAAATATTGAGCTTGCAAGCTGATGTAAAGGCCATTACAGTAATCGATCTTGGATAATAAAAGTGTGGAAATAACTGATTTCCTGACTGAGATGGGCAGAAATATTAGAATTTTTTTAAGTATTCTCAAGATGTTGTATGACGAGGAGACCACTGCGTTAATTTGATTACCCGAGAGTAAGTGGTCATCAATCGTGACACTAAGGCTCTTGGCTTTCCTAGTGGGTAAGGGAAGGGGGCCCATCTCCCCAGGCTAACACGGGGCTATCCAAGAGTTGTTACCGAGTAAGATCACCTCAGTCTTTCCAGCATTAAGCTTAAGATGGTGTCTGTTCATCCAACCATTAATATGATTCATACAATCGTGTATGCAAACACCAGTATGGTTGGCATCATTGGAGGCTGATAACACGATTTGCATGTTGTCCACATACGAAGTGAGGGAGAATCCGAAGGATTCGATCAGAGCGGCAAGGTCTGTGATGTATAAATTGAAAAGAGTCAGGCTAAGAGAGGATCCCAGTGGAACCCCGCAGGGCAAACGGATGACCTTGATGAGAAGGCATTAAAGTTGATTATGTTTTCCCTGTTTGACAGGAAGGATGAAAGTAATTTCAAGGCAAGGTTTTTTATAGCCTTTGCTTCCAGACAGTGTTTCAGGGTAGAATGATCCACTGTATCAAATGCCCCAGATAAATCCAACAGGATAAGGGCGGCTGATCCCCCCTTGCCTAGGATGAATTTGAGCTCATCAGTGGCCTTGATCAGAGCAGTCTCTGTACTATGTTCGGATCTGAATCCGAATTGAGTAGGGTCCATGCAGTTGGAATCCTTGATGAACTGAGTTCATTGAGTATTCATTACTTTCTTTACTATTTTCACTGGGAAGGAAGCCTGGAAATAGGTCGGTAGTTGGTCGGGTACTCTGGATCCAGATTGGCTTTTTTCAATAAAGGCAAAATGGAGGCTCGCTTTTACTGGGATGGAAAGATACCAGTTCTAAACATATTATTAATTATGTCTGAGAAGTAGGTAGCAATAATGTCAGGGACTAGCTTTAAAACTGAGGGTGGACAAGGTCGTATGGAGAGCCTGACTTGGTGGTTAAGATAAGGTCTTTTATTGATGCAGTGGAAACAGGGGAAAAAACTCAACGTTTTTAGTAGGCAAATCCTTATCGGAAGCTGAGTTCACATTAACTTGACCTGAACTTGGCGAGGAATTACCAAGTCAATTTTACCCCTGAGGTGTGAGGCAATATCATTGCAAAAGGACTGGCTGACCTAATCTCTTTAATGCTCTGGTTGTTTTGTCAATTTATTAATATCTTGATAGAGTTCTCTGACTAAATTTTTTGAGGATACGATTTGCGAGGAGAAGTAGGCTGCTTTTTCTGTAACCAATAAAAGTTTGTATTTAATTAATAAGCATTTATAAATTTCTCTCTCGTGTATGTCATATTGGGCTCTCCATGTCCTCTCTTGGAGTCTGCAGCCTTGTATTTCCTTGCTGAGAGCCTCTGAAAACCAAGGGGCAGACGGGTGGTTTCCACTAGGGTCGCCTGCTTTTATCGATGCAAGTTGAGAAAAGGCTGAGTTAAGCCAGGTAGAATACGTTTCAGTCGCAAATTCGGGATCGTCCTCCACCGTGAGACTTGAGTTAATAAGAAATTGCTTGAGTTGATTTTGGTCAATTTTTTCCCAGGATCTGTGCTGGGAAGATTTAGACCTCTTGTTTGGGGCTATATGGGTAGCGGGACAGTTGATCTTAAAAAAGGTGGCTGAGTGATCAGACCAAATCAAAGGAAGAACATCAAGACTAGAAATATCTTTGTTGTTAGAAAACAATGCATCCAGCATATGACCCCCAGGATGAGTAGGATCAGAACTAAGAAGTTTAAGATCAAAGGCGTCCATGACTTTAATTAATGAAACTGTATCCTTATCTCCTGTTTGCTCTAAATGAAAATTAAAATCCCTGAGGACCATAAAATTTAAATTGCAGATATCTCCCTCGAGTAAGGAACTGATGGAGTTTAGGAAGCCGGCTTTAGAGCCTGAAGTGCGATAAATTAAAGAGCCTTGAAAAGTGTAATTATTTGTGAGCCCAAGTTTGAAGGACAGTGTTTCACAGTCATCCGACTGTATAGTTGTAAAATCTGCTCTGAATTTCTCACGGCATATGACCGCCAAACCCCCTCCTCTTTTCAACGGACAGTCTTGCCTATGTAGCAGATACCCGGAAGGTGTAGCTGCAAGCAGTTCGGGTATTGTTGGACCATGTTTCCGTGATGAATAAAATGTCAGGGTTATACGAATCGATAAAATCTGCTACTTCAAAAGCATGTTTTATTAGAGAGCGAGCATTAATTTGATCAATCAATCAATCAATCATAGCATTTATAGAGCGCACTACATACCCGTGAGGGTCTCGAGGCGCTGGGGGGGGAAGCTGCTACTGTTCGAAGAGCCAGGTCTTGAGAAGTCTCCTGAAGGTTAGAAGGTCTTCGGTCTGCCGCAGGTGGATAGGGAGGGTGTTCCATGTCTTGGCGGTGAGGTGGGAGAATTATCTGCCGCCGGCGGTCAGTCTTCGGATGCGGGGGACGGTGGCGAGGGCGTGGTCTGTGGAGCGGAGGTGGCGGGTGGGGGTGTAGAGGCTGAGTCAGCTGTTGAGTTACGCTGGTCCGGTGTTGTGGAGTGCCTTGTGTGCATGGGTGAGGAGTTTGAAGGTTATCCTCTTGTTGATAGGGAGCCAGTGCAGGTCTCTCAGCTGGGGTGTGATGTGGCTGCGGCGAGGGATGTCGAGGATCAGGCGTGCAAAGGCGTTCTGGATGCATTGGAACCGTTTCAGGAGTTTGGCCGGGGCTCCTCCGTAAAGTGCGTTTCCGTAGTCACAGTATACCTCTACTGTCTTTTATGTCAGATGATATCTGGCTGGAGGCAAGTGATCTGGTAGAAACAAATCTGCCGTATAACCGGTAGCCACAAGAGGGACAGGAGCCCTCCGACCCCTGAGCAGGAGTTAAACTATTAGATCAGTGACAGTTAACCCTCTGCTTGTTTAATGCACAAAGTTCCTTGCTTGTGAAGGAAATTTTGGTTCTAGGGTCTAAGCCAAAACTGACAGGTGCTGGGCGCATTCCAGGCGCGGGCAGGTGCAGACGGGCTTGGCTTTGGCGCGCATTTGGTGTGCCCGCTGCGCGCGTCCGCTGACCTATGCCAAATAAGTAATGTCAGCTGATCAACCCCTTGCCGGAAGTGAAGGGAGCCAGGGGGGAGAAGTCGCGTCCCTCCGCACAATCGGCGGGAAATGCTGCGGCGGACCTGGGAATAACGAGAAAAAGTGCAAAGCGCCAAAGAAAGTGCAAGTAAATTAGCTTTGAAGCTATAAAAACGTTTTAAAAAATACATTAACTACGTTCACCCCTAGACGTGCTACTTACTAGGTTGCATGACTGAGCTGAAGAAACAGGAAGTGTAAATTAGTGGAATTAAGAGGTATGAAGGGGAGTCAAGAGTAGGCAGGCTTGACACTCGGCAACCCAGCATTTCGAAGTAGTAGAAACTCGAACGAAAACGCTGAGTTCTGCACTTTTGATAAAAAATATTATTTTATGTAAAAAATATTGCAAAAAGGGGAGTGATCCATTACATGGTTGAGTGCCTGGCTTACATAATTAGAATTCAGTTCCTCTGCCTTTTTTCAGCCCTTTAAACTGCAGCAGTGACGTTTAACAACGTCCCCCACTCCTTAAAACGAATTGCACACTAAACAGTATTATTTTCCTTAAATATAAACTTTTTAGATTTGCTGCCGACGACCTAATTAGCAGTGAACATTAAGCTCTACTCAAAAAAGTAATGTAAAGGGCTCAATAAAGGCCACCCCTGCAGCATTTAGCGCTGCATAAAAGAAAGCAGTTTTTGAAAGGAAAAAAACCTCTTTTTCTCCTACACCCTCAATAAAACCCTCCCCTCCCACACTAAGTGTGCAAGTGCTAGGGACATTAGTGACATATTAGTGTGCGTTCATCATCTCTACCACTATTTCCAGGAAAAGGGTTCTCTTTTTATTTGACTTTTTAGTAGTTACAGATTGCATAAATCATGACGAAGACTGCCTTTATTTTCTGAATTATTGAAGAACGTGAAAAGCGTAATTTTTTCATTTTTGCTTGATATTGGAACATTCACTAGTGATCTGTACAGTCACCAATGTGAATCTATTCGTTTATTACAGTATCTATGACTTTCTAAATGTTTGCCATGGTAAAAACTTCACTCCATCCATTGTTCCATTTCATCATTTATTAGAGAACCTAATATTCAATTTTGAGCTCATGTACATTTGCATATCGCCTTTTTCTCACTTACCATTCAGCACATTTTGGGGAAGCTTTCTGAATAAACAGTACAATTTGACTCTGTTTTTTGCATAGTATATTTTACTGTTTCCTGCTCTCTGTAAATACATCCCCCACATCTAAAGTAAAGCAGCATGATTTGGTCGAGGTAATAGAAAACCTTAAAACAAATTTAAAAATAAAAAAAGAAGCAGTTATCTCCGCTCAAGCTTGTTTGTAATCTGCTGGGGGGGGGGGGGGGGCACTGAAGTTAATGTCCTACAAAGGAAGCATAAAGCCTCGCTGCGAGGGGGGGGGGGGGGCATCAAAAAGATTGTGAGATAGCACAGGAAACCCTCTCAGACTGTCTGTGATAACAAGTTCCCGGGCTAGATGAAGAGACTTTGAAGTATTTGCTGAGGGGTAGCAAGGGGGGGGGGGGGGGGGTCGGGAATGATTTAGGAGGATAGAAAACAGGGGGAGTCCGCTTGGCCAGGGGTTCAGAGGCTGCATTTGTGCCCATGGCGAAAAGTAAAGTTTATTGGAAATGTAGCTTAGGGAGTGTCCATCCTTAATAGTTTGGAACAAAAAAGTAAACGGGTCTGCTAACACCCCCAATAATTTGTGCTAGATGTGTCACTAGCATTCTGTGCTGCAGTCAGGAGCTGCTGAGCTGGGGTAGGAGTGTGAACAATGTGTCCACAGACAGACTGAGAGGTGAGAAGAGGGGGTGGAGAGTGGGCAGACCGCCAGCCTGTGCTTGTAATAACTGCAGTATTCTCTTGCTTTTGTGTGGTGCCTGCAGTAGAGGTTTGAATGGGATTATTATTACGCAATTGACACCCCTTTGGAAGGATGATGGGGTGAAATGACCCGTTGGGATATGACCTTGTGACCCCCAAGTCACAATTTACCTAGCAGTAAGTGTGTAACTCACAAAAGCATTTCACCAGCAGGATCAAAGTCGTAATTACTGACTTAGAAAAAAATATATATGGTTGGTTATGGCAGTTTCTTTGATCATGAGGTCACATATAAGCATGCAATAAATTATCATGCGACAGTAGTTTAAAATAGTCAACAAAGTTTTGTATCAAACATTCTGTAATACATATGCTTCTGAGCGCTGTGAGATACAGTAAGCATGAGAAAAAGGCAGAGGAATGGAATTCTGGCAGTATCAAAACCCAGAGTGAGCTTCGTGGATCATGGGGAGAGTGCCTGTAGGTAATGCTCTCTCTTTGGTGATCCCGGAAGCCCACCTGAAACATCTTGGTTCTGGGAGTAGATCAACTGCATGGGAAAAAGAACACAATCGGTTGTGGGTGTGGCTTTGATGAGAGGGCCATCTGAGGGCAAAGGCTCAGAGCTAGGGCAATGCTGGATCACAAGTAGTGCAAGAAGCATTTGGTGTTGACCTGGCCATTGTGAGTCTTTAGGTTACCTTAAGCCAGAGGTGGGGTCTTACAGAAGAAATGCCTGGTTACTTTCCAGTCAGGTTCATTACTAGGAGTCTACGACCCATCCCCCGTCATAGTTCTTACATCTATGAGCGTCACCTCCTAACCGCAGCCCTAATCAAGCAAAACAAAAAAACACATACAGCTCCCATCCCTTCCCTTTAGGCTACACCCACATCCTGTGGGAAATAAAACCTCTGACCTCATATCTAAAAATCCTGCAACCCAAAGCCAAATGAAGCCGAACACAGGGAGGAAGGGAAGGGAACCAGGGGAGAGGATGTGGCTTAACGGCCAGAGCGGTCGACCTCAAAGCTGGGAAACTGGGTTAGAGTCTCAGCAGGGACGCTCAACATCCTGTGATTCTGGGCAAATCACTTAACCTCCCCGTGCCTAACAAAATGAATGAGTCCGTCTGTAACGCAACTGGTGCTCTTGTAAAGCGCACTGACACCTTTGAGTCACGTTTGTGCTTTATAAAACTCCCCATCTCCCCCAAAAAAAGGACAGTGATGGGGAGGTCATAGACTCAGAGTAATGAACCTTACCAAGGCATTACCTCCTCGTCCGGCCTCGCTGTCACAGACCGTACATCTATGAGCAGATACCCAAGCAATAATCAGCTTCATACACTATTGGAGCAAAAACTGAAATTTATTGCAAAAGCCACCGAGCAGTACATTAGTAATTGTGAACAGAACTCAATACAGCATCACCAAAACATGTAGAAACTTCACCACCCACCACCAATCTGAAGTGTGACATAAAGGTGTGTGACGAACTCCAAGTGGCGGCCTGGCAAATATTTGCCCTTGAAGATCCCTTCAAACTCGCCCAAGAGGCAGTCATCCCTCGTGTAGAGCGAACCTGAACTGAGCTAGGTACAGACTCACCCATGGACTCATATGACTCAACAATAGCCCACTTCAACCACCTACTGAGAGTAGACACAGAAGACTTCAGACCCAGTTGAGCTAAACCAAATGTAACAAAAAGTGAATCCACCGTACAAAAAAGACTAGAACAATTCAGATAAGCACAAATGACTCGCTTTAAATCCAAACTGTGCAGAAGAACCTCATCCTCTGACTAAGGGATAGAATAAAAAAGAGGTAAAATCAACTTCTGCGAACAATGGAAAGTTGAAAGCATTTTAGGAATAAATTGAGGATCTGGCCACAAAACCACCCTATCTGGATAACATTTCAAAAATGGTTCCGAACACATCAAGAATCTCAATGCCCTTAACTGTTCTTGCTGAAGTAATTGGAAAATCACCTCGATAGAGAGAAACCTAAGGGAAACCTCTGCCAAAGGATCAAAAGGCACCAATTGCAAGGCCTACAGCACCAACAGCAAATCCCAACTATGAGTCTGTAACTTCACCACCTGTTTCTTGAAAAAACAACTCCTCAAGAGTTTTGTCACAAACTGAACCATGCTCTCACATTTCAGATCTCTGATTGCCCCAACAGTTGCCCACCTTGCACCCAAAGTGGAAACTGCTAATCCCAAATCAAAATCGTCCTTAAGAAAGTCGAAGATGTTAATCTTGTCCACAGTTAATGCCGACCAACCTTTCCCAGAACACCATTCCTGAAATGAAACCCAATGCCTGGTATAAGTTTTCAGCATAGACGGTTTCCTGGATTGCTGAATAAAGGGAGCAACCGCTGGAGAACCCAAAGACACAAATTTCGGTCTCTCAACAGCCAGCTCACCAGCTGTAACCTGGCCAGACCCTCCTGAGACAGACTGGAAAGGTCAGCAAACACAGACACAGGGGAATCCATCAACAAGCCAACTTCACCAACTGCAACAACAGAAGGAACCAAGGCCTCCTGCTCTAGCCTGGTACCACCAGAATCACAGATGCTTTGTCTCGTTTGATTTTTACCAGAACCCTCTGAATCAATGCAATCAAAGGAAAGGCTTACATCAACCCTTCTCCCCAGTGAAATGACATTTCATCCACTTTCCAAACCCTGCTCGACTGACTCAAAGAGAAAAATGTGTCCATCAACATGGTCTCTTGAGTCGCAAACAGATCCACTTTGAGAACCCCAAACATTTGCATCAGGACCCCAAACATTCCCTTCTCTAATGCCATCTCCGACATGGAAGTAAAAATCCTGCTCAAATGAATAGCATCTGTGTTCAGCACCTCAGGAAGATGAATTGTCTAAAGAGACAACAGATTCAGTTCTGCCCACTGGCAAATCTGTTAAGCTTACACATTCAAAGAAGCCACTCTCGCACTCCCCTGATGATTTATATAGCACACCACACTGTGTTGTCCGTCCTCTACAGAACTTCCTTTTGGAACACCACCCGAAGAAAACGAACCAGCACCAACTGCACCACGTTTAATTATTTCCAGCTGGAAGACCTTTGGGCTTCCTGGACTGACCAGAGACCATGAACCGAGTCTTGAGCTATGAGAGTCCCCCAACCCAGCTCGCTGGCATTCGTTGTCAAGATCACACTCTGCTGGTGCACAAACGGAGAATCCTTCTTCAGTTTCCCCACACCCAACCACCAAGTTAATGCTTGTGAGAGTTCCTGACCCTCCGGAATCATCTTTTCATAATCCTGCGACCCGGATGACCAACGGTAAAGGACGTGATTCACGAAGGGATGCAAATGCAACCTGGCCCAAGGAATAATCATGACAGTAGCGGCCATCAACCCTTAATCTCTCAACCATTGTCTTGCCCTGGAAGTGGTGGAGGCCAAGACTATGCTCAGTTCTTTGATAAGAGTCATTCTCCTTGTCCCGGAAAGTAACACTTTCCCTTCCATCATGTTTTAGACCCCTCCAATAAACAGCAGTTTTTTTTGCGAGGGAATCTAATGAGACTTCTCCGGGTTTATCAACCAACCAAACCTCTTCAGAAAACCGCAGACCTCCTGAAACCGTGACTGAGCCTTAGAAAAAGAAGAGGAACATATCAGCCAGTCATCTAAGAGAGGGAACACCTGGATCCCCTGAGCATGCAACAAGCCTACCAAGGGGGCCAGCACCTTTGTAAACACTATAGGAGAAGCAGAAAAACAAAAGGGTAACACCTGAAATTGAAAATAGTCTCCGCCCACACAGAACCTCAGAAACCTTTGCGAAGCCTGGTGAACTGGCACCTGAAAATATGTGTCTTTCAGATCCAGAGATGCTAGAAAATCCCCTACTGACAGAAAGGGGAGAATCATTTGAAAGTCACCATCTTGAAAGAATTGTACGGGAAGCACAAATTCACTGCTGTTAAATCTAATACCGGCCTGTAATCCCCATTTGGTTTCCTCACCAAGAAAAGGATCTAATATATCCCCTTGCCCTGTTGACTCACCGGGACTCTTGTCATGAGCCTCTTTTCCAATAGGTCCTGAACCCCTCTCAACAGGGTCTGTTTCTTCACAGCCAATCCTTGAACAGCGGTAGAATGAAAGATTTCCCAGGGAGGATTAAAAAACTCTATCCGATACCCCATTCTGATAATTTGGAGCGTTCAGTGATCTCTGACAAACTCCTCCCAAACCGGCAAAAAATTCCTAAGGCGACCCCCAACCAGGCGCCCTTCCAGAGTCAAAGTATAGTCATGACTTAGCCTGATGGGAAGTATTGGAAACTCCCTGCTGGCCTCGGGACTTATTAACGGTCTCGTCCTCTACCATGAAAGGGCTGATAGGGCTTTTTGTTCTGAAATGCCTGCCCAAAATCCCTTTTACAACCAATAAACTTTCCTTTCTGAGGAGGATAGACTGGAGAAAACAGCTTTTTGTCATCTGCCTTTTCTTAATCAACGCCTCCACTGGTTCCCCAAACAGCTTAGAACCTGCAAAGGGAATTTTTATGAGGACATTTTTCTGTGCGTTTCCGCCTTCCATGGCTTAAGCCACAACTGCCTCCTTGCAGCAATGGATGCACCAGCAGTCACTGCTGAAACACTAAGAGAATCCTAAGAAAGGTTGGACAAAAAACGCAACTGCTGCTCCAACATAGCCAAGGACTCTGTGGGATCATCACCCTGAAGCATTTGCTCTGAAATACGCAGACAGTCCTTCAGCATTGACTGTACCATATAGCTGGTATATGCAGCTGATCGGATTTAAATTAGAAGCAGCAAACGACCCTTCAGAGACCCTTCTGAAGGCACTGCATCCTCAGAAACAATCATACCCTGAGAAGTTACCCCAGCCATTAGCGTATCCATCTTTACTACCAAAGGGAATTCCTCTGTAAATCCCTGAAGCGGATATCTCTTAGCTGGAAATCTGGGAAAAGCTTGTTTGCCCACATCCTTCCATTCTCTTTCCAGAACATTCCAGATGGATTTATGCTTAGGAAGAGACTCAGGATCCTTCCTCTGGTAATTGGCAAATAAATCCTCTGTTTCCTCAGTCACCTGGGGGTCTGGAAAAGCCACATTTTCTCGCACATATTTCAAGATACTCTTAAGCTCAGACCTCTGAATAAACATTCCATTAACCTTCTCCTCAGAATCACAGTCAAGATCTGGAGGTTCAGGGGAATCCAACTTCTGTTTCTTAGGGGCCACAGAATCTCTGTCTTGATAAGAAGCGGAAACTGTAGCCTCAATCATTTTCTGCACACCTGCAAACAAAGGGGCAGCTTGAGGACTAGGAATCACCTCCTTTTCAATATTCGTACTCTTCTCCACTCTCTTTCCTCGCTCCATTATCGTGTAGAAAGGAAAGAAAGAAAAGAAACAACTATATATACATAACCAGAAAAAGCCTGGGCCAATGAAAAAGCCCCAAACCAACAATTTTCCTGCTTCATGCAACAACTGTTGCAAGGAGGCTAACTAGCAATGGGAATGTCCCAAACTCACACGCAGCTAATTAACCAACAAATAGAAACATAACGTGGCCCAATCATCATTGAGTGCATCATACCAAAGAGAAACACCCTACTGAGGTGCGCGCCCGCCAATCACCGCGCGGCCTCTCTGAAACAAGTAACAACCAATGCCGGAGACTTGTGCTGCCCAATCAAACCCAGGCGAGAGTCTTTCAATAGAGAGGCACTTGCAGACTCAGCCAACACACTGCCAAAGACGCACCAGCGGACCACAACCAGGCTTGGCTGATGATGGGTGATACCCCGGAACAAGTCCCAGGATGCTTTTTTGCAGTCCATGGAGGACCTGGCTTGGCAGTTCGGACTGGTCTGTTCCCATGAGGAGCAGGTTCAAGACTGATTTGCATATGGCTGGGTCCAAACTGGGCTGGCATTGTAAGCAAAAGAACGCTGGATTAAACCCATATCGCTTAACTGGGGGTGAATATTTGATTTGTTCAGCATTCTGTCCATCATTTGTTTGTGTAACAGTTCTCTTTTCAAGGCACTGCAGAGTCTAAAGTATATACATTTAACTCGGAAATTCTCAGTGCTTACTGTATAGGCTGCAGACGGGACAACTTGAAGACAGGGTTCAGTGGTTGCCTTACAATGTTTCCAAGCCGTGCTATCTGCAGCTCATGCACTAACTCATAGATTTTCCAAGCAAAGTGACCACACTTAAGTCAGTGCAGTGTCGTTAAAATAGGAGAACAGTTCTGCTCTGCACCTGTTCAGCCCACACATGACAGCCATTATAGTAGTATGCAAATTAAAATTCCATGATGGCTGGTTACCATTATTGACTTTGACAAAGCTGGCACAATTTTAAAAGAATCCGACTTTTACATATGCAATATAACAAGTGGTGAGCGCAAGAGAAAAGCGGCATAAGAAGGGAAGCATGGAGGGGAGAGATAGACAGGGGAGAGAAGATAGAGGCAGAGGAGAGGAAAAGGAGTGCAATACTGAGACACGGCGACATTCGATGTCAGGGACAGGGGAGGAGCACTACCAAATGCTTGAAAATAAGAGAGAGAGACAGAAAGGACATGCATTCCCATGAAGTGCTAATTGAGAGATTGGGGGGAGGGGGGATAAAATAGTTGACAGACATAAGTTGTGGAAGAATACAAAACATCCAATATAAACAATTTAAAGCAGAAAGGTTCCAGGGGAGAGAGAACACACGAGACTATGGAACAAAACTTTTGAATCAGGATCAGGTATTGAAATAGACAGCCATGTCATCCAAACATGTCCAAGGTCTGACCCAAACCCCCTCCATGTGGTGTTGTATGCAGTGCTGACTGCATCAGGCAGCTAAAGACATCTGCAGATAGAGAACAAAAATGTATGCATTTATTACTGTTTCATTAGTCATAGTTGTATTCCTCAGCTCACTGTACTCATTACAACAACCTCAGTGGGTTGGAGGCTGAGGCACCCTGCAGGGATTAACAAGCATTGGCATAGCCAATAGGACTCGCTTTTGGGACCTTATAAGTGTTTAGCCATGCAACAGTTGCATAACTAAATACTTATAAGGTCCCAAAAGCGAGACCTATTGGCTATGCCAATGCTTGTTTCTGTTTATTACTGCTCTGTAGTAATGGCGGTGCACGGTGCACCATTACTACATAGAAGTAATAAACAGGAGAAAAAAAAACTGCCTCACGGAGAACATCAAAGCGGCCGTGTGGACGCGAAAGTGAAAGTGATCGCAATCGCGATCAAACATCAAAGCGGTCATGCGGCCGCGAAAGTGAAGCGCGTGCGCCCGCGCACATGCCCTGTAGCTCTATGCTACAGTGGTAGCACTTTTTTGAGCCCTCACAAAAAGTCTCGCCAGACCAGTGCATGCGCTGGGTCAGACGAGACCTAAAAATGGTGACCTTCAGTCTAGACAAAGGTCTATGCGGCAGGTGCTCAAACCATTTACTTGACTTCCCTTAAGTAGCCTTAGCAAACACTTGTTATGAAATAGTCAAACTCATGTACATGTTCTGAGCTCTGTCCGCTGCCATGCACAACCTCCTTAAATGAAACTGTGTTTAACTTAATAGTCAAAGTAAGTGGTAACAAACAGGAACGGAGTTCCTATACTTTAAATGTTGGTCTTTTAGACTGCTATATTTTCAAAGTTCCAGTACTTTGCCCTTAAAGAATACCTATTTTATTGGGCTGAATTCATGTATGCTCTCTTTGAAAGTAATTATTTGTCTTGTGCTGCTGCTTATCTTGAATTAACCTATATGTTAGATTTGAAACGGGTACACACTTGTGCATTTCGAGGCTTCTCACTGCCTACTGAAGGTCCTGCCCACCATATGCCCAGCTCATGGGACAGTTCTGTCATTTCTAAATATTGTAACTAAGAGACGCGACATTTACTCAGTTTAATGGTATTCAGCTTCCTGATCTCAGAAAGATGGAAGCCTGAGTCTACCTTACTACCCAGACTTTCAAAAATGTCACACAATGTGGTGCAACAACCAAAGTTGCTGTACTGCATTGCAAGAGAGGGAGAGAGCAGAAAAGCTGTACAGTGCAGCACACGTGCAAAGTCAGAAAACTTTGGCGAACTAAAAGCATTTCTCCTTTTTACGACTGCCTAAAAGATAAGTTACTTTCTGGTGCAACACCCTGTTTACTATTGTTTAGTAGTAGATAGGGTTTTATTTCAAAATCCATGGATGTTTGCATGGGAGTGCCTACGTACCACCCGTGGAATGCATCCCTTGAAGTAAAGCAATCAAGTGCAAAACACTCCTTTGCGTTACTTTCCAGCAACTTTCCAGCAGTATTTTTTAAAGAAAATTGTGTTGGTTATGAGTAACTTTTCTGCTGCAAACCTAGCATAAAATGTTAGTAAATCTGCTTCCAAGCTTCTGACTTATGAACATCTAATCGCTGAGACAAGTAAGAAAGATACTTTTGTTATGGGTGGCTAGAGCTGAAAAAATACTTGGAGGGAAACAGGCCTCATACTTTCGACGTGGAGAGAACTGTTCTCTGTTTTATAACACTGAGACATTGTTCGTTGTATAGTGCTATTTTCGAGAGTGTTTTACATAGTACATTTCTGTATGCAATTATCAATACCCAATCTATTGAAGCATCACTGCTAATTGAACCCATGTCATGTGTAACACCTTTTGTTGTTCAAACTTTGTAGTTGACAATACCTTGAATTCTGGGACTTTGTGTATCGGGGAATACCATTAAATGTGTGGATTTAAAAATACATGCATGCAAACTGTTTCTTGATATGTTTCTAGTGTTACCTGGGCAGGTCACAGATAATGTAGCTGTAAAGATGAATACTCAAGGTTAAGCTTGTAAGTAGTTTATTGCCAAATGGACGACACACTCAACCCGGAGGCTCAGTGCATAATGATCTGTTGGAAGTACAACCAACCGCCTAAACTGTCAACAAGAGAACGTCCAGCTGTCAACATTCCAGCTGGTGGCTGCCACGCGCAGGAGGGGAGGGGCGCGCGGTGAGAAGCAGATAGCTAAAGTGAACAGGTTAAGTACACAACACAACACATCTCCTTCCCATAAAAATAGTTGGACCTAAAGGATGAAGGAAAAAAGAAACATAGACAGATGCCATGCCCAGTTAACTATTCACAAATATAGTCTTTATATTTGCAGGGTTTAACCACACTGCGACCGCATTTACTGGTGATGGTCACTTCATCCAAAGTGTTATTCTCCGGCACCAGTTCATGACTCTGTTCCTGTCTGTCACTTGAATCCAAAGAACTACTTGTAGCACCCGTATCAGGATAACTGCTTTCACCACTAGGCTCCAAAACCTCTTGGTCTTCCACAGTCACATTATCACTAGCATTGCCAGGAGATGCCTCTGAGGCGCTTGTGCTAGGTTCTCTCATCCCCCCAATGGTTTCAATATTCTCACCACCTTCACCTTCTCCATTGTTTTGTCTAACAGTTTGTGGGAACAAGCCTTCATAATCACCGTCAGAATCAGATGATACTTGTTGTATCCAATCCTGCTTGTCTAGCACAACCCTTTTCTCTCCCGCTTCCTTTTGTTCCTGTCCAGTTATGTCTTTTTGAACACCATCCGTCCTATTACAGACAGACAATGCAGACGCATGCCATACTCTTCCATCGCTGAGGAGTGCAGAGTTGTAGAACACTTTTTCCACCTTTAGCGGATTAGTAAATCTACTTTGGCCTTTCACTACATTTCCACTCCTTTTTACTCTCACCTTGTCACCTTCTCTTAGTCTGAGAACCTTGCATTTATACTTGCTGTCAAATTTTTCTTTGCTCATGTCTTTTGCCTCCTGAATTCTCTTTCTGACTACTTCTACTGACCACTCCGATTTCCTTGCACTTTTGAGCCATCCGATATTATCCTTAGATACGGGAGTTCTGCCTCTCATAATCTCAAAAGGACTTACCAAGGTTTTCTCTCCAGGAGTAATCCTGTACCCCCAAACCATTTTGTTCAGTTCTTTCCTCCAACACTTTCCATTGTTGTTGGCCAACTGGATGATGCCTTTTATGACCCTTTTAAATCTCTCTACGGCACCATTGCCAGCAAGGTGGTAAACCAAAGTAGTTTTGTGTTTAATGCCATTCCTGTCTACAAACTTTTTGAAGATCTCAGAAGTGAACTGACTTCCATTATCACTGACAATAGTTTTTGGTATGCCCTCTCTAGTGAAAATTCCGTCCATAAATGTTATAATGTCAGAGGCATCGACCTTCCTACAAATCTTAATTTCCGGCCATTTTGAAAAGTGATCAACTAAGACCATTACGTGCACATGTTCCTCTTGCCATCTTACAGGGCCGAGTATGTCAATGCCCACCCTCTCCCATGCCATGTCAGGACACTTCAGTGGTTGGAGAGGAGGTCTAAGGGTCGTTTGTGATTTGTCTGAATTTTCACATTGCATACAGTTTCTTACCGCTCTCTCAATTTGTATGTCGCACCCAGGCCACCAATACCAATTTTTAATTCTTTGTTTGGTCTTGTTTATGCCTAAATGTCCCTCATGGCAAAGTTCAATGAGACTCTCTCTTAAGGTGGTCGGAGGTATAACCTTCCCTTGTCTTAAAACCAGATCGTTTTCCACGGACAGTTCATTCCTCAATTCCCAGAAAGGCCGCAACTCATCTCTCAGTAATACCTTTTTGGGCCATCCTTTCACAATAAGTTTCCTAACCTCGTTTAAGGTTCCATCTCTTTTGTTCTCTTTGTTCCATACCTCCGTTGTAATGCTCGGGAACTCTTCATTGATGCTTGCCACACATAGTTCTTCTTCCTTTACTACTTTTGCCACATTCTTCAAAGGCAACCTGCTCAGAAAATCTGCAACTACATTCTTTGTACCAGGCAGATATTGAACTTCGTAGTTGTAGTCCAGCAGTTTTATAGACAATCTTGCCAACCTAGGTGATGCATTATATAAACCTTTCACAGTGAGAACTTTTGTCAGCGGCTTGTGGTCACTACGTAGAAAAATTATTTTCCCCCAAATGTACTGCCTGAAATGTTCCAGACCCCACACGCATGCTAATGCCTCACGCTCGATAACGGCGTACTTCTCCTCCGTTGGGGTTAAAGAACGGGAGGCAAAAGCAATCGTGACTTCCTTACCATCGCACTCCACTTGCGTAAGGACTGCACCAATACCTTTACTACTGGCATCCGTTCATAGCTTGATACACGCTGTTGACCATGGTAAAATAAAATGAGGATTCGTCTGCTGGAATCCATATGAGACCAGCAGTTTAGACGCATATTTCAATATTTAGAGATTACCCTTCTTTATTAAAACATGTTTGCAGGGAGCTAGTGTTCAGAACAAACACACATGCAGTGCTTATCCGAACTGGGGCGCTCAAGCACGCCTTTTATTCTTTTATTCTTCTGCGCCAGCCTAACCCCACTACGAGGGCGTGGAGTGCACGTGACCAATTCTGTCAGATGCCTGTGGATCTGTATAAGATACAACATATAGCACTGGACACTGAACCCATTACTGTTAGAGTTGTCCAGTCCCTTCCTGTCACATCTCTTCCTGTGACAACATCACACACTGCTTTTGCTAATTAGTCCCACACTTATTTTAGTACGGGTGCCATGGTCATATTTCGACTTCCGGTTTAATTAATCACATATTGTCAGTGACTCCCGCTCCCTTTAAAGAACCCAGTATCATCACTGTGTTGCTTTCATGATTTACTGCTCTCAAGATGGCCGCCACAGCAAGGAACCCTTCCTGTTTCAGTCAATGGTATTAAAGTTCAAATGCATTCTCTTCTTGATCATCTGTCTGTATACTGTAAACGCGTTTCTTGTTTGTGAAATGCTAATAGAATATTGTCACACGATATGCTATGTAACATATTTACTTTCACACGGAGGGGGTCCCAGACATCAAAGCAGAGCAGTGGCTGCTCGGTTTACGGGCTGGTAGTTAATTGTTTTTATTGCAGCCCGCAGGGATTTGTAGGAAGTGAGTGAAACAATTTCAAGTCCATAATATTTATACAACTTCACTTGAGGTTAAAATGCCTCAGATTCTGTTGTTCGGAAGGACGCGGGGTATGAAGCAAGCTATTGATACAGGGGCTCGAAAAGCTGCCCGGTTCTTGTCATTTTGACAGTGCTATTTACTGCTCGGTAAAATGGCGCACTTCACTCACGAGAGGATGTAAAGAATGTGTGTGGTGACAGGGCAGGAAACATTAACATCTGAATATCAAACACTGACAACCGCGCCATTCCAACACCACCCACCAGTTTAAAACTGAGAATCAAAGACAGGGAACTGAAAGCATTATTGGGTGTCAAATTAAAATAAATCCTCTGATAGGTAGCATGGCTTAACAAAGCGTACAGTGTATCATGACGAGGCTTAGCTGAAAGAAAGGCTGGTAATGAAGTAAAGAGCTTGGCAGACTTCAGTGAAGTGTATTCGAGTGTGACGCTAAATCTTCTATCACGCTTTAATTTGGTTTTAGTTCACTGTAGTTTGTTTCTAAAGGGCTCAAACGGGTGGGGTAGCCAAGCATGCAACGCTCTTGAGTGAGGAAGTCCTGATAGGTTGCCAAAGCTGGTGGGCTTTTCCTGAGCACCAAAATCGGACATGAACCGTCGTCCATGCTTCCAGCTCAACTGGCCCTTTTTTCCACGCAGTATCGGCATTTATTTATTGATGCATTTTTATATGGTGCCAACATTACCCAAAGTTGCCAGAGCGATTTTCAGTACACATATTTCGTTGCATGAATAGTTACAGAGAGTTCAAGAGTTACCAAATATTACCAAATACACATAAACTCTAGAATTACAAAATCATAAATCATTATAGAAAAAGGAAACACGTTATACAGTAGGTATATCCTGCAGTGAAACATTGTAAGCACCTGATGAAGTGCAGGTAATGTAGTTCTGTGCCAGGAGGTGAGTGAACATTGTCTCAGTGGAGGGGATTGCCTGCAATGTCTTAGTTAAAGTAGTGCTGAAGGAGGAGGGCTTTCAGTTCCATTTTAAAGGTCACCAGTGAGGTGGTAGAGCAAAGGTTTGGAGGTAGTGAGTTCCAAATTCTGATTGCGCACCCAAGAAAGATTCTGGTAGAAGTTGTTCCTTTTTAAAAGTTGGGGGTGCTAGCGTCAATACTTCAGTGTTTGACAATGGTCTATAACCTCCTGAAAGCTTGAGTTTGTCCACCAGGAACTGGGAGTGGATGTGTGAGGGCCTTATGGGTGAGATAAGCAGCCCTTTCTTCAATGGGCAACCATCGGAGAAAGACATAGGTGTGATGTGGTCTTTTCTTTTGGCCACGTAGATTAACCAAACTGCTGTGCGTAGGATCGATTTCAGTGGGTTGAGATGGGTTTTGTGGAGATTGGTCAAGAGAGATGTCACACATTTTTGCTAATTTAAGTTGACCTATAAATATGACTTGTAAGTAGAGTTGGGTACAAAAGTATATCACATTCACATGCATGCACCACTGGCTCCTATTTTCATATAGATGCAGTTCATGAGTAGTAATGCACTCGCCTTTTTTTCTGATTCTACATTTTTTTAATGTAGGCTATATATACATTCTGTATGGTATGTATACATTGTGCATAGTAAACTTAACAAAATACACCAATTATTTCACTTTTCATTTGCGTCCCTAAACATGAATATGCGCTCCATTTGTTGTCCACACAATGGAATGATTGTATGGGTTGGTCTACTTTGGCTTATGTTTGGTTCCTCCTACGTTATTAGATTGGAGCGTATGTGGCGATACAGCTAGAGCTACCGCCTTTGAAATTGGGAAACCAGGTTTGAGTCAAGGTGTCCACTCCAAATTTTGTGGTTCTGGGCAAATCACTTAGGGGCTTATTTATGAGCCCCTTTGCGCCAGTTTTGCGTCGCCATTGCGTCACTTTTAGTGATGCATCGGTGGTATAAAACATGCCTCCTGTTGTGTCCTATTTACAAAGTGACACATCTAAGCAGATGCGTCACTTTGTAAACCCCTGTGCTACATTATACCTGCGTCAGGTATAATGTATGCAGGGTGGGCGTTCCCACGTATGTAAGCCTCGTAGAAGTGACGCAGTGAAATCTACGAGATTTCACTGCGCCAATTCTAGGGTGCAAATGCGTCAATATCTTACGCCTGCGCCTGCCTCACAGCAGGCGTAAGCCTGACGCAGGCCCTTTCACATGGGGCTCGCCCCATTTGAAAGGACACATTGCTGGAGTTGCGTCACTTTTGTGACACACTCCAGCAATGCGTCACTGTTGCGCCTACAGATACGTCAGAAATACTGACGTATCTGTAACTCCTTGCGACCTGATGCGTCATACAGTAAATATGACCCATCCATCATGTCGCAAGGAGGGCGCAATGAGAAGTGACGCATCGCTGCTTTCACGCAACAATGCGTCACGTCTCATAAATGAGGCCCTTAATCTCCTCATCACTAAAAAAGATAAAGAAAACCTAATAATGTGTCCTTGTGTAGTGTAACCTGTGCTTGTGTAAAGCGCTTCAAAACCTTCTGGCCGAGTTCTTGCTATTTAAAACTGCATAAAAAAAGAAAATGTAATTTCAAATATGTTAGCCTAGGTGCTGTTATATAGCAATAACTACATAACTAAACCTTTGTCGTCACCTGAAGAGTAATTACTGCATAGGTTAGAATTGCGCGCCCTTGGCCTCTCTTTCAAAACTCTCCACTGTTTGTCCACACAAATACTCCTGTTTGGTAATTACAGGTGGAAGATCTGTGCATGCCATGCTACATTACTGTCTCAAAGCATTAGATTCTGATTTTATGAACTAGGCTGTTAAGGCAATCCTACATTTGGGCCGTAATTCACTAAGGATTGCGCAGGTGCTCGAGTCGCTCTGCAGAAATTTGGACTGTGCCCTTGGGTCTTTTTGATGGTAAGTAAATTGACTCCATGCTTTGTGTAACTTTGCACCAATTAGTGGCACACAAGTTCTCGCACAAAACAGTAATAAATTACCCAATAGGAGCTTTTCCAGGTTTAAAGAAAAGATTATGGGGGCGTGGCTAGGCGCCCGTAGGAGATGGCGGCGTTCGGCTAGGAGCTCCGTTCACGCCGGAGTCTACCGGCGGTTCGCGCATCAGTTTCCACCAACGAAGGGCAGTCTTCCCTGTCGGAGCATGCCAGGATCACTTTCAACCCTTTTCCGGCGCTGAGGCACAGCTATTTTGGGTCTTACAGCCCATTTTATCTCCGGTCGCGGCTCGTCATCGGCCGCGGCCGCCATTTTGTTTTTTTTTCGCCCGCGAACGCCTCAGCAGCGCGTTTTATCGCGCATGGATCCCCGGGATGCCTCATATTTACAATTTTGACCCCAGCTCTTCCTGAAGCACAGTTGTGGCTGACCAGCACTCTAAGGTGACTTTTTTCTCTTTAATTATGATTATTTTTGTCGCTTCTCTTTTTTTCTCCATGATTTGACTGGAATTTTCAACTCTCCTCATACACGGCGGCCATTTTTATGACTCCAGTCTCCAACACTTATGACTCCAATTTTTCGGCCTGGCATATTTCTGTATTAATTTGCTTTCTGGTCCTTTTTGAGTCGGACAATAGGATATTTTAAGACCTCACGCTCCATAGGCGTGCTGATGGCGGATTGTTCCAGTAAAGTTCAAAAGCGTAATTTCATTAAAAATTCCAAGTTATTCACGGCACTGGCCCATTTAGAAGCTTCAACTGAGATGACGTCGACTGCGGACACCTCCTCACAATCTTCGGCAAAAGCGAACTCTAAGAGGTTAAAAAAAGACCCGCCTTCGCCTCCTAAGTCCTCTCCGCCCATCTCTATGGAGTTACTCCTCGAAGAGATACGGGCCTTGCGCCCTTACATGGAAGAGAC
The DNA here is from genome assembly GCF_964204655.1 of Triturus cristatus. Taxonomy (NCBI): domain Eukaryota; kingdom Metazoa; phylum Chordata; class Amphibia; order Caudata; family Salamandridae; genus Triturus; species Triturus cristatus. The sequence goes on from NC_140593.1 coordinate 432,911,450, forward strand.
TAATGCTAAGTTGCAGATTCTCACTGACAATTGGGCTTCGATGGATGAAAGAGTGTCGTCGGTGGAGCGTGACGTCTCCTCTCTTCAGGATTCTGCGACCAAGGTCTCTCACATGTATGCGCAGATTTCCTCTCTCCAGAAGCAGGTGGAGGACCTTGAAAACCGCAACAGACGCAATAATCTTCGTCTTTACGGCCTGGTGGAGGGTTGTGAGGGGAATGATCCCATCAGTTTTTTCAAGTCCTTTCTTCCTAAGCTTCTGCACCTGCCTGATGACACCTCACTGAATATCCAACGTGCTCATAGGCTTGGTCGAGCATCCTCCTCACTTTCCGCGTCAACGAAGCCTAGGGGTGTAATAATGTACTTCTTAGAGTACACAGACTTGTTGAAAGTTCTCTCAGCCGCCAGAGCCTCTCCTCGTCTCACATGGTCAGGTTCCACTCTGTTCTTTGCACACGATTATGCCAGGACCACTGCAAATCGTCGCAAGGCCTTCCTAGACATGAGACCTGACCTTCGCTCCATCGGTGCCAGATATGGGCTCTTTCATCCTTGTCTATTTAAGGTCACTCATAATAATAAGACTACAACATATGAGGATCCTGCGCAACTTCGAAGCTTCCTGAATTCCTGCGGTCAAGCTGATATGGAGTTGTCTGGTCCCTCTTCCCACCCAACATGACTTTTTTCTGTAGTTGCAGTTTGATTCCCCAATTTACTATGCTTCATTGCTTTCATTTTTACTGGTTCTTCAGATTGTATGTTCTCTCGATAGGATTATATCTTTTATTTTAGCTTCCGATATTGTTGTTCTGGTTCCTCAGCTGATCATATGTTTGTTTTTTATCTTCATTGTATTTGATTGCCTAACTTTGTTCTTTTTCTCCCTTCACAGATCATTGTTTTGCGTTCCGTTTTGTTTTCTCTGGTTGGACGTCTCCTTCACCCCGAATGCCTTGCTTCTCCCAGTTGGCCCTACCTCCCTCCCCTCGTCTCTACGTATGTCTTCGCTTGTTCCCAGTTCCTGATTGTATTTTTCCCATGCTACCCCCCGTAAGTACTCTTCATTCCTTATTTATCATGTCTCTCTTTGTTCTATATTTTCTTAACTTACCCTTTCCCCCGATGCTCTCAGGTTTATTGGTGTCACTACATTTTCCATGGTTCTCTTTCTCTTCTCTTTCTTCACTCTTTTTTCTCCCCATTGTATATTGGATCTCTTGCTTGTGTTTATCTCTCTTTACTTATCTTTCTCTCCCTTGGCCCTTACTTACCATTATCTCTGAGAATTGCTGTGTCTTCTTATCATTCTTGTTATTTTCTTGGCTTTTTCCTATTTACATGGCTTCTCTGGTCCCTCTCTCATTTTTTCTTTTGCTCATGTTTCATCATGTTTGTTCTCACCTCATCCTCTCTTTTTCTCGTGCCCTTTCTCGGTCCGAGGCTTTTCCTCGCTGTCCTATTCTCCATTTGGTCCACTCTTCGATTAACCCTTAATGTCAGTTCGAATTGTTTCCTGGAATGTTAAAGGTCTGCATTCTCCTATCAAGAGACAAAAAATTCTCTCTCATTTAGCCAAATTAAATGTAGACATTGCCTTTTTACAAGAAACCCATTTGTCTGATGCTGAAGCTGCTAAACTTAAAAGAGGATGGGTGGGTGCTGTATTTTCATCTCCGGGTGATGGTAAGAGAAACGGTGTGGTTGTACTAGTCCGCAAATCCCTTGCTCATTTGCTCTTGGTTTCTGAATCAGATCCCGAAGGTAGATGGTTGTATGTCAAACTTTCCTCGAAGGGTGTCCCTCTTTCCCTACTTAATGTTTATGCCCCCACTGGTGGTGATCCTGTCTTTTGGCGCGCAATGGCCTCCCGCATCACTGAATATATTGATGATAATTTTATCTTAGCAGGTGACTGTAACTTACCCTTTGATCCTTTTTTAGACAGAAACTCAAAGGCATCTTTTGTCCCTAATAAGTCCCACAAGCTCTTTGCTCAAGCGATATCCCAACATAAACTCATTGATGCTTGGCGTCTTTGTAACCCTACTTCTAAAGAATTCACCTTCTACTCCCCGACCCATCATTCGCAATCGCGTATTGACTATATTTTTCTTTCCCATCACATGTCCCAATCCCTCTCCCATGCTGACATCGGTCCCATCTTATTTTCTGATCATGCCCCCGTTTTGATTAACATTGACATTTTACCCAAGTCCGCTGGACCAAAGAGATGGCGCTTTAATAATGCCTTACTCCTCGATCCCAAATTCTCCACCTCCTTTGTTGATTTCACTGCAGAATTTTTCAACATTAATGACACACCCACCATGCCCAACCATGTTATCTGGGACGCCTATAAAGCAGCAGCCAGGGGCTTTATTATCAGCTTTGTGGCTAGTAAACGTAAGAATGCTCGTAAATGCACTAGTGACCTCCTTTTTACGATTAAAAAATTAGAGCATTCTTTCTATACTTCCCATTCGCAAGAAAGTTTGACTGCTCTCATTGATGCCAAGTTGCAATTTAACAAACAATCCACTGAGGATGCTTCATTGTATTTGTTGTAATCCAGTTCAAAATTCTATGGGGGTAAAAATAAAGCGGGGAGGGTTTTAGCCAACTATCTGAAAGTCAAGCAAAACAAACTGAATATTGAATCTGTCTACGATGTTAATTCTGTTTTAAAGCATACAGATGTTGATATTTTAGAGCAATTCTCCCAGTTTTACTCCAAACTCTACTCTTCTGAAACGCACCCCACTGTTCACTCTCTTGCTACTTTTTTTGCCAGCATTCAACCACCTTCCAATTTCCCTGTTGATCTATCTGCCCTTGAATCACCAATCTCTAGCGATGAATTACTTACCGCACTTCAGTCACTCAAGAAAGACAAGGCCCCTGGCCCAGATGGATTCACAGTTGAATTTTATTTGCATTTTTCTAAACTGTTATTGCCCAGGCTACATTCCCTTATTGACTCCTTCATATTAAGTGGCTCTTCTTCAGGTACATTCTCAGACGCTCACATTTGTGTTATACCCAAAGAAGGAAAAGATACCCAGCATTGTAAGAATTACAGACCAATTTCTTTGGTTAACATTGATTATAAATTATATGCCAAATCTCTCGCCATAAGACTAGACCCTTTTCTTCCCGAACTGCTAGGCCCTGAACAATCTGGTTTCGTTAAGGGTCGCTTCATCACAGATAACACCAGACTTTTGTTTAATGTCCTTTCCAAATCTCCACAGTTCCAAGACTCACTAGCAGCCATTGCCCTAGACGCGGAAAAAGCGTTTGATAGGGTGGAGTGGACTTTCCTTTTCTCCGCCCTTAAGTGGTATGGGTTCGGTCCGCATTTCATTTCTTTTATCTCCCTCCTTTATTCCAGCCCTAGAGCGGCGGTTTGCGCCAATGGTCTAGTCTCCTCTTTTTTCAATCTAGGCAGAGGTGTTCGTCAGGGTTGCCCTCTCTCCCCCTTTCTTTTCAATCTGGCCTTGGAACCCTTTCTCTCAAAACTTCGTCAAAACCCTAACTTACATGGTTTCCAAATTTCCCAAACTAATATTAAACTTGCTGCCTACGCGGACGATATTCTATTATTCATGTCTAATCCCGCCACTTCTATCCCCGCATTCCTAGTTGAAGTTCACGATTACTCTCAGATCTCAGGATATAAGCTAAATAATGACAAGTGTGAGATTTTACCCCTTACTAAGTTCACTTTTAAACCGGATTTTATGGCGTCCAAATTTACTTGGAGCCCCTCACACATCAAATACCTTGGTCTGCACATTACCCCCTCCCTTTCCGACACTGTTTCGTTATGCCTTAATAAGTGCATCCAGAAATTATCCGACCTCACTTCCAGATGGCACCCACTGTACCTTTTCTGGTGGGGCCGTCTTGACACGATTAAAATGATGCTCTCCCCATTAGTCCTTTACACCATTTCCAACATTCCAATTCCTATCCCTGCTAAGTTTTTTAAGAAAATCAACACTATTCTCTCTTCCTTTCTTTGGTCCGGCAAAAAAGCACGTATGTCCTTGCTCAGACTGCAACTCCCCAAGTCTGAGGGTGGAGTTAACTTTCCGAATTTTCCCGCTTATCACAAGGCATTCCTTTTGCGGCAAGCTTCCCATTGGTTGCAAGACCCTGATAAGCCGTCCCCCTTATGGGTTGTCATTGAACGCCTTTCTTTATCCCCTTTTACTTTTGCTGAATACCTTTCATTTTCTCGTAAGCCCCACTTCTCCTCCATTCCCATTCACAAGTTTACAGCCAAATTGCTTCTTTCCACCTCTCCAGGTCCCCCCTCCTCTGTGGCAGAGTTTCTCAATTCCACTATTTGGCACAATAACAGTATATCCATCAATCGTAAGCCCTTTTATTGGAAAACTTGGAGACAGAGGGGTTTGATCTGGGTATCTCAACTCTTTTCTAATTCTGATTTTTTATCCTTCTCTGTTCTTAGCCAAAACTTCCATCTCCCTCGTTCTTTTGCTAGCAAATATCTTATGCTTAAAAATGCAGTTATGTCCACTTATGCTCTTCTCTCTAACCCCCTCATGCATCCTCACCCTCCCAATCCTACCTCACAGCTTCATTCCTTCCTGCGTACCCATCCTACAGCCTCCTCATTATATCACTCATTTCATACGATCCTCACACCTAGACCAAAATCCAAAGTTGAGGAACAGTGGGAATCTGATCTTGCCATCTCTTGGCCCACCTCTCTTTGGGACAAATTATGGACCAAACTTCGCAAGACATCTAGAGCTGCCTCTCTCACACAAACCCTTTTCTTTATTTACAACAGGCTTCTCTTTTCTCCTCAGGTGTTGAATAAGAGGTTTTCTTCTACCCCGGATCTCTGTTGGTCCTGTTCGACTCCTAAGGCCACTCTTTTCCACATGCTTTTTTCTTGCACTCTTACGCATAACTTTTGGACACTAGTTTGGGCCCAAATCAATGCCATATTCCGCACTACATCCCCCTTCTCTTATGTCAATATTTTTTTAGGGAGCCTCTCTCCTTGCTGGGATGACACTGATCTTAATACGCAGATTGTTGATTTGTTGTTAGCTGTTGCATTCCAGCAAATCACTGTCAATTGGAAAAACTTTGCGAATATTTCTTTCAAAGCATGGTGGTACAATGTTTGTCATAATCACAGGCTGGATACTGTCTTCGTATACCCCCTTAGCTTAGCTGCTAAACGGCATGATTTATGGCTTCCTGTAACCTTGTACCTAGATACCTGTGCTAAACGCTCCTCTCATGTGTCACCTATTCAGCAAGAGGTCTCCAAACCTCCTTGATTGACATGGCTTCTCATTTGCATTACTCTTTTTATATAAGTTACTATATTGCTCATTATTATCAGCACTGTCTTTTGTTATTTAGCCTCAAATCTTTGTTATCCTATGATTAATTGTATACTTTCATCACCATGTTTTACTCCTCTCTTATATTGAAGATATGTTTGTATTTTTTCTTATGTATTGACACCTTTACTTATCCAATAAAAATCTTTTGAACTGAAAAAGAAAAGATTATGATTCAGCAGCCCAATGGAATACATAAGATAGCAGGACCATCAACCCTTTCATTCTGTGCATCTCCTCAATGCATGCAGCAAAGTGACTATATTTAATCTATTTATTTTCTTGCTGCAAATGATAGCTCCTTTTGAGGCTAACCATGTGACTTCTGAGATTATTATCACTTCTTTCATCTTCCTAATCAAATTATTGCCTTATGTGGGTCAGACATCCCGCAAGACAGGTCGGTTCTTACCATAAATCGATGTCTTAAAAAAAGGACTTACCTTGTCCTCTTCCTTTTCCTGTCCCAGCGGGCGGCAGCAGGAAGCACCCAGGCAGGCAGGCTCACATTAGCCAATCACAACGCTGCAATGCGCGCCGTGGATCGGCGCTCAAACTGGAACAGGGAGCCTGTGCATGTTCCTGACAAAGCTGTGTAATGCAGCCTGGTAGGAACATGCAAAGTGCGCATGAACTGTTTGGTCGGCCCAAGAGGGCTGGTCAAACAGTTCATGCGCACTTAGGGAATGCACACCACTCCTCAACTGCTCTGGCCAGTCCCGCCTTGCCACATCACTGATTGCAATAGGGAAAATAAAATGATATTAATGATACGTTATTATCATTTTATTTTTCCTTTTGAGCAGTGCGGCGATTACACTGGTAAAAGAAAAGTTCCCAACTGACTATAAGTCTTTTTTGATCCAGGAAAGTTCATTTCGTGGTTCTCACATGCCACGGGACTATGAGGGGTATTTCCTCTATGTTAAATTCCAGGATTCATTCTGAAAAGTGTTAATCCGAGCTGTTGTCAAATCTACTTTGCACTTAAAGCGGCTGTGCAATTAAATAAAACAAAGGGGTATATTTACAAGAATTGCCACTAAGCAGTTTTTTACTGCTGAATCACCGAAATCCATTTGTGACGTATTTAGAATAAGCCATTGCAGGGCGTTTGGATCAGCTAGCGGCGGCAAAAATTGCCGCTAACTCTAGCATCACAGAGATCAAAATCTTGACGCTAGAATGAAAAAAGTGATGGCCGACCAATTACCAGCAAAAAAATTCACATTAGTCAGCCCAATGTCACTTTTCAGCCCATAGAAGCAAAAAGAGCTGATAAATACACCTCTAAGGAAAAAAAAAAAACACCGGAATCTAGACTGGAGCAGCCAGGACCAACTTCAGCACAGGCTAACAACCCCCCAAACACCCCAACAGCCAGGATGACAAGTCAGAGTCCCAGGGGAAGAAGAAATGCAGAATGAGGGCCTCATTTATGAAAAGTGGCGCATCGCTGTGGAAAAACAGTGATGCAGCACTTTTCATAGCACCATCCTTGAGACACCCTAGGAGGTAGAAGCTTTAGATTCTGTCGCGCTCCTCAAGGCTATACAGAGAGTCTGAATATTTATAGTCAGACATTGAAAAGCCAGCTGGATTCCTTGTCGCTCCCCACAGGCAATGTATTACTTCAATATGTTGCCTGGAAGCGTGGACAGTCCCTGGGGGCTAGAGGCCTCGCTGGGTGTCCATCTGAGACCCAAAGTGGGAGGCGCCGGTGCTGTGGAGTTACTGCAGCCTGACGGTTGAGGCATCTGCGATCGCCCTTACCTGGTGGCAAAGTCTGGCAGGTCACATGGAGACACATTGCTGACCTGTGTGAGAAGACTGCCTGGTGCCCCATGAAGCTGTAATCGGTAGAGGTGCTCCTGCGCACCACCGTGGGGAGGTCTGCATTGCATAACATGCGCCACCACTACACCGGTGTGCATGGAGGAGATTGCCGATGGTGAGCCGCTCATCTCTGCATCACAGGCCGGAAGGAGGTGGCGATGCCCGGACGCTGTGGAGCATGAGGCCCCTGAGCTGCACCAAATTTGTGTGGCAGGAGGGCTGGGACTTCCCACCTATGAGGGCCCGTTGCATCATCTGCATCGGGACGTTTTCAAGCGGACTCAGCAGTGACTGATGTACCCAGGCTTGTGAAATCCGGCTCGGCTGAGGCTCCTGCTGGCTGAGTCACAGATTCAGAGATAGTGTGACGGATTGTGCCCCGGTGTCAATGTCCAGGTGAGGAGAAGGTGGGATGGGGAGCAGAGGGTGCCTGGGGGTTGTTTCGGGCTAAGGCCTAACGTTTGTGGGTGGTACCCACGTGCCCTGAGCAATCCCAGCGCTGTGGGGGACCCACATTGCCGAGGACACCACACAAGACTGGTGGGGGACTCCACTAACTTGCTCAAGTCGCTGATATCGGCCGTTGGTGGCAGCAGGTGGCAGGTGTTGGAATATTTTTTTTTATCTGTACTGTTCATGCATTGCACGTGTTAAGTTAGCATTTGCAGCACCATTTTAGGATCATCCGCCATTTTGAATCATGTTGTTAGCCATGTATCCCCTGACTCAAGAGGCAGGCTGTGGAAATTTTCTTTCTCCAAGGTTAGGCCTTGCTCTGCTAGCAAATACAATGTTCCTATTAATGCATTCCTTTACCATAGAGAGAGGCTTTCACACATTAGCCTAGCTGTAGACATGAAAAGAATAACCCTGGTAGGGAGATAATGTGTGCATGGTCCCAGAGTCGAAACTCATCTTACTGTACTCCTTTGTTTTAGCTGCACCTGCTGTTAGATTTCCATTAGGAGCGGGAAATTCTTGGTTCAGAAAACGTACATATTGTATCTCTATGTTTGCTGAAGTCATTCCCTCTGCAGCAATCCAAGGAGGCTGGTCAGACCGGACTCTGCTGAATAAAATATACTTGGTTTGTATTCTCTACTGTCTGACCGACTCTTCATTTGTATGGAAGGTTCCTTCAGTTGGCGCCTGAACACGGCCTTCATCGGGTGACCCATCCTTGCATGCGGATGGCTCAGGAGGTCGGGGCCATCGTCGGTTCGGATGAGCTGACCAGTCCTGAACAGCGAAACCCTTGGATCTGACCGCTTGGTCCGAAGAGTCGGCAGTGGAGAATAAATTTGTTTGACCTGTGTGCACCAGGTGAGTTTGCTTTGGTTCTTTGTGGATATGGTACCATTTTGCTTTGTCTTCGGTACGGTCTGAGTACCGATTTTGAATTGTCTATGGTACGGTGTGAGGACGGCTTTGGATACATAGTGTTTTTGGACACTTCGCTAGGCAACAGAACAAATTTGACTCACTTTTGAAAATGCCTTGTTTTAGTTGTTTCATGGTTTCTTGTTGTCATTGTTGTTCTGCTGATGCTCGACTGGAAGAAAGTCAGCCAGCGCCTCCGGAAGGCACTCCGAATTTTGATATGTATGTAAAACATGGCCTTGGCCCTATTATGTTTAGTACGTTGTGGCACAAATATACGAGGGACAATGCTGAGTTACAGTGGCCTTTGACGGGCACCTTTGATGAACAAAAAATTGCGTTTTTACAGGAAAAATTGTTTGCAAGAAGTGGGCAGTCTATGTTTGATTCCATAAGAACATGGGAAAAAGAGGCTAAACAGAGGCTAATGAAAGCAGAGTAAGAGGCCCGGAAGGGGGGAATGCAGACATTGACTCCGAAAGCTGTAGTGCATGTTAGAGAGAAGCAGGAGATAGGAATTGAATGTGAAGATAGGACGTTTCGACTGAATATTGATAAAGCTTATGTAGCCAGAGAGGAAAATTATGCTTTCGTCGAAGTATTGCTAGATGCTCGATCCCCACCTCCGTATGCCCCGTAGAGGGTATACTTCTTTCTCCCCCCACAGGCCCAGCTGCCCGGTTCTTCTGTCTCTGCTGTCTCTGCTTCTGCTACTGTTGCTCAGTCTGCCTTGGCCACGGCGCCCCCTGTCCTTTCATTGTCTTCTCCGTCTGTGGCAACTATGGCTGTCAGCATTCCTGCAACACCTATTGCTTCAGCATCCCTTTCACCCACAACCCAGCCAGCAGCGACATTAATGCCCACTACCTCTGTTATCACTCCCACTGTTTTCCTCCATTCCCCGACATTGCAGAGTATTTGGACACCAGTACACGGCCCTGAAGATAAAGACTGGACGAAGTTCAAGGAACGATTAGGGCAGACGTCAGATACGACCTGACGTGGGGAAGGCTGAAAAACAGGTAGTAGCTAATTAGGCTGGGCAGTGGGCCCAGAATCCCATTTATGGTGTGGATGATATGTGGAATGTGATGAAAGATTATGAGCCTTTTGTGCAGCAGCATGCCCTTAAACACATGTCGGCTACTTTGATTGGGCTCTGGGAGCAGTGTTTCAATGATGCAGCACCACAGATTATCTATGATATTAAGGATCATGTCTACGTTGCTGATATGGCGCCTGGTCAATGTTTTGGTAATGTTGAGACATTGGTTGCTTATCAGAGTAGGCTGCTTGAGAAGAGTCTGAAGATGGTATCTCAGTTTCTGATGAGGGAGGTCCACCCCATATATCATCCTGAAATACCAGAGCTGCGGGATCAGCACAATGTCATTACTAGACCGTGGGTAGCGGCCCGTTTCCAAAAACAGTGGGTTTATACTCTATGGAAAAAGAGTGAGGTTTTGTCCCTTAAGACTTAGTTACCGGACAATCCTACTGCGTATGATAAGGATATGACTGAGGCAGCTTCTTCGACAGTGATGACGCTTGCGGATATTGAAATATTCTTTGGTTCATTGGTTCCTGTTGATATTTGGAGACAGGTACACACACAGGACCACTTTGTGGAATTAGGTGGTACCTGGGATCAAATTAAACATGGGACCAGGGGAGGAAGCCTGGTGAGAAGCCCATGGCATGGATAAACAAAAGTCCGATTTGCCGCACTCTGCTCGTCCTACCAGCGCGTTACCCCAAAGCATTGTGGTCCATGAAGTAGCGTCGGCGAGTACGTCTATGCCAAAGTTTAAAGTGAAAATTAGTGTCGCGTTAGCCATCCCTGGACATTGCCTCTCGTCAGCAGGGAGTAGGTATGTGTGTGGGGTTGCTGCGTAGGCTGCCATAAAAAGTATTCTCAGGTAAAGTACCACTCAAGGTGCGCAGGTGCGTAGCCATGGGCTCGTCAGCCCCACCGGCTCGAGGGAGCCTGAATATAAACAAAAGTCCGATTGGCCGCACTCTGCTCGTCCTACCAGCGTGTTACCCCAAAGCATTGTGGTCCATGAAGTAGCGTCGGCAAGTACGCCTATGCCAAAGTTTAAAGTGAAAATGAGTGTCCTTTGCCTGGCTGAATTATCACTTATTTGCATTCCCTTATTCCACCCCGAAAGATTAATTTCGACAAGCTATCGGCTTGTCGCCAGAAGAAAGATGATAGTGTGTCTGATTTTTTTCACCCAGTTTGAAAGTGCGTTTCTGGATTATAGTGGACAGGACTTGTCGATTGAAGGTGGTGTGCGTTTGTTTGTTAGTCGATTTGTTTCAAACTTGCTCCCCGAGATTGCGACTCGATTGCAGGCTTCCAAGAGTACCTGGTCCACATCTTCTCCTTCTGTTATCTTGAATATGGTGCAGTATTATGAGCACAGGGAAAATGAGGAGAAGAAGAAGGTGGAGAAAAAGCATAAAGATTTGAAGACGAAGGTGTTGTTGCAACTGGCTTCTCGAGGGAATGGTAGAGGACGTGGTGGTATGGCCCGACAGCTTCCCCGTACTAGCAGGAATGCTACGCCTGTAGGACTGAATCAGTGTGCGTACTACAAGGAGGAGGGGCACTGGCGCAGCGAGTGCCCTGTGCCTTTGCAAAAGGTGGCAGTCCAAAGAGGACGAGGTTCTCGTGGACGGGGTCGTGGAGATGGGGGCCAGGACAGGGTTCAGACTGCTGCAACATCGCAGGGTGGTACTGATCAGAACTACTTTGACAACCCTCGGGACAAACAGTACTATCATGATGACTACGACACAATTGAGGTGCCGGGGATGTCTTACAGTTAGGACAGCCGGAGACAGGGTGAGGGACCAGTCTTGATACCTGTGGACCAGCGAGGCCCGTACGTTAGTGTGGATGTGCATGGTTCGACTAAGGAGTTTTTGGTGGATACAGGTGCAACAAACAGCTCTATTTCTCGTTCCTTGGTCCCTGGGGTGGTTCTGTCTGGCCATAATAATGTTTCGGTAGGATTTTCTGGTGTACCGGTTGTGAACCCCATTTCCAAACCTCTTGCATTGACTATTGGTCCTTTCACTGTGGATTTGCTGTTCTTATTGATGTCTAATTGTGGAGAAAATTTAATGGGTCTGGATCTATTGAAGAAATTGCATGCCACCATTTATTGCTCCCCGAAGGGTATCTACATGACAGTGGGTCCGAATGTTGTGTGCGCTACGCAGTGTCTGTCTAAAGATGCGCCTCTCCCTGCTGAATTTAACGATGTGCCACCCACACTGTGGACAACAGGTGACACAGATGTGGGTTTTTGCAGATATCGCCTGTTTCGATTCGTGTCAAGGAAGGTGCTATTTTACCCTGTAGTCCTCAGTATAAGATACTGCAGCCAGGTGAGCGAGTTCTGATTCAAATTGTGCAAGACTTGATTTAGAAAGGAGTGGTTGAGGAGACGATTGCTAATGTTTGTAAAAGCCCTATTCTTCCGATTCTCAAACTGAAGCTTTCGGGTCCCTCTTAGTATCATGAAGATGTTTACCATTTTGTGATGGATTTTTGTGAAGTTAACAAAATAGTGATTCCTCAGTTTCTGTGGTTCCTTTACATTACGACTCTCTTGAAGATGATCCCTTCTTCTGCCAAATTATTTTCTATCATTGGCTTGAAAAATGCATTCTTCAGTATTCCCATTCATCCTGATAGCAGATATCTGTTCAGGTTCACCCTAGGAGGTAGAAGCTTTAGATTCTGTCGCGCTCCTCAAGGCTATACAGAGAGTCTGAATATTTATAGTCAGGCATTGAAAAGCCAGCTGGATTCCTTGTCGCTCCCCCTAGGCAATGTATTACTTCAATATGTTGATAACCTGCTCATCGCCTCAGACACAGAACAAGGTTGCAGGGACAGTACAGTTAAATTGTTGCTTCATCTAGCTAACCATGGTCATAAGGTATCCCTTTCCAAATTTCAGTATTGTCGACAGGAGGTCACCTACTGTCGAAGGAGTTTAGGAGATTGACCCTTGAGCACATCAGTACCATTGTTAAAATGTCTGTCCCGCAAACTCAGAAAGACGTGCGTGCTTTCATAGGTATCACTTCCTATTGCAGGCAGTGGATACCTGGCTTCTCGCTGCTTATTAAGCCCCTGCTTGCCCTAACAATAAAAGATATGCATGAGCCCCTGCCTTGGACTCCAGAGTGTCAGCAGTCTTTTGAGCAATTAAAAACTGTGCTTTGCTCGGCCCTAGTGCTTGGTACCCCTAACTATGCTAAATGTTTTGTGTTGTACGTCCATGAGCTGGGTGGATCTGTGCTTTCTGTTTTAACACAAAAATTCAGGATAAGCAACGACAGTGTGCTTATTTCTCTGCTGTACTTGGCCCTGTCACCCGAGCCCTCCCGAGCTGTCTAAGAGTGGTCGCGGCTGTAGCCGTCTCAATATGACAATCGGCAGGGCTCGCACTCGATACTGACCTCACAGTTGTGGTACCCCATGCTGTGGATACACTTTTGAATAAGACAAGGACACAGCACCTCACCAGTGCACATCTGACAGGTTACCGGTAAATGCTCTTTCAAAAGCATATTGCGATTAAACGATGTGCCACTCTGAACTCGCCACGTTACTACCCTTCCCTTCTGAGAATGAGGAGATTGACATACATGATTGTATTTTCAGGACAGGAGAAGAGACGAAGGGACGTGTAGACCTGACTGATGTTCTCTTATCTGACCCCCAAGGGGAACTATATGTCGATGGCTCTTGCTTTAAGTTACCAGATGGCACTACAACTGCTGCATATGCAATTACAACATTGCGCACGGTAGTTGAGACATCAGAAGTTCCCTATCAGTCGGCCCAAGCTGCAGAGCTAGTCGCCCTTATTCGAGCCTGTGAGTTGAATGAGGGACTGGTTGTTAATATTTATACTGACAGCCAGTATGCCTTCGGGGTCACCCATCATTTTGGGCAGCTCCGGACAGAGAGAGGGTTCCTTACTTCCCATGGGGCACGCATTCAGCATGGTCCTCTTATACATAGGTTTCTGTCCGCTTTGATACGCCCTAAGAAAGTAGCCATAGTGAAGTGCAGCGCCCATAAGAAAATGACCGATGCTGTGGGTAAGGAGAACGCTTTTGCAGATCAAACAGCTAAGGAAACAGCCTGAACAAAGATAAAAAGAATGTTTGTAGCAGGTCCCGCCAGGTGGGTGCCTGAGTTTTCCATGTTAGAGGATACACTAGAAAATGTGAAGGAAATTCAGAGTGAGGCCACGATGGAGGAATTAGCGGTGTGGCAAGAAAGTCAAGCGAATTTGAATGATGAAGGATGTTGGATTGACAAGTTAGGGAAGCAGAGATAAATGTTGCCAGATGCATATGTTCTTCCTGTAGTGACAATCAATCAATCAGGTGTTTGTTACGCGCGACTACTCACCCGTAATGGTCTCAAGGCGCTGGAGGGGGGGTGCAGGTTCCAGTCCATCAAGTAGGTGGTCTGTCGAAGAGCCAGGTTTTGAGGTTTCTTGCGAAGATGGGGAGCGATGTTGTCTGTCTGAGGTGAAGTGGAAGGGTGTTCCAGGCTCTGGCTGCGAGGAAGGAGAAGGAGCGGCTTCCCGATCTGGTCTTTCTGGTGTGGGGGACCACAGCGTAGGAGAACTGGGCTGATCGTAGGGTCCTTAGGGGTGCGTGGAATTTGAGTTGGCTGTTCAGGTATGCTGGTCCGATGTCATGGAGGGCCTTGTGTGCGTGGGTGAGAATCTTGAAGGTGATTCTAGCCTTGATGGGGAGCCAGTGAAGTGTGCACAGGTGCTAGCAGATGTGGCAGTGTCTTGGCAGGTTTAGGACCAGTCTTGCGGCGGCGTTCTGGATGTTTTGTAGCTTGCGGGTGAGGTTTTTGTTTATTCCGGCGAAGAGAGCGTTGCCGTAGTCGAGTCTGCTGGTAACGAAGGCATGAGTGGCGGTCTTTCTGTGCTCGAGGGGGATCCATTTGAAGGTCTTACGTAGGAGGTGGAGGGTGTGGAAGCAGGAGGATGCAACGGAGTTGATCTGGCAGTCCATTTTGAGCTAAGAGTCCAGGATGATTCCAAGGTTGCGTGCGTGGTTCATGGGCCATGGCCCATGGCCCAGCCCATGTCAGTGCTAAGGGTATTTGCAAGTTGTTAGACCCCGTATGGCAAAATAACAACATCCCCAAGACAGCTACACACTTGGTAAAATACTGCATGGTGTGCATGATGCACAATCCTGGAAAGGGTACTCCTACACCACCTGGAAATATTGCACCTCCCACTTTCCCTTTTGAGGTCCTTCAAATGGACTTTATTTAAATGGGGAGGGTCAATAATTTGAAGTATGTGTTGGTGGTTGTTTGTGCGTTCAGTAAATGAGTTGAGGCTTACCCCACTAAAGAGAACACAGCCATTGCGACTGCAAAGATACTCCTGAAGGAGTTCTTTCTTCACTTCAGCTTGCCCCGTTTGATCTGGAGTGATAACAGAAGTCATTTCAATGCCAAGGTTATTCAGCTAGTTTGCGAGGGACTACACATCAGACAGAAGTTTCATGCTTTAAACCACCCCCAGTCCACCAGTTTGGTTGAGAAGTACAATGGTACTCTCAAACTCAAATTGGCAAAGATTCAGGAGACTACAGGGTTACGTGGACAGATGCCTTACCACTAGCTCTTTTGTCCACAAGAACTACAACACATTCTAGGACAGGATTGTCACCTTACGAGGTGGTGATCGAACACCCGGTGAAATTCTGAGTATCCTTTGCTGACAGATTACCTGTGTATGTTCTATTCACCAACAGATATACAAGTCTTTACCACGTGTACTCGAGGGGCCCGGACATGATATTCGGCCTGGTGACTTTGTCCTGGTGAAGAACTTTCAGCGGAAAAAGAGTTTGGATCCCCGATGGAAAGGACCTGTCCGAGTCCTCCTTGCCACCCGCACAGCTGCAAAGTCGCCTGCCAAAATAACTGGATACATTCGCATCACTGCCGCAGAGTACCCCTGCCCTTGCCCTATGATCAGTGGATAAGGGAGGGCATTGGGGACTCGGAACATGAAAAGTTGCCCCAGTTTATCCCATTCAGCGATGCAGTTTTAACGTGGACCCAAACGGATGCCTAAAATATTGAGGTGCTGAATGCAGCAGTGCCCCCGGAGATCAGGGCCATTCAGGAGCCCCTTTCCACTGACCCCTTTGTGCCTGAGCCCGTTTTCATTGACTCCTCTGTGCCTGGATTCACCAGGTACAATTTACGCCCTTGAGTGAAGGACAGTGCACCAAAGGAGAAGTCAGATTAGTAGGGAAGTACTGCGCATTGAGGAGTAGGAGCAGCCATTTGCATCATCGCAACTAGCGCAACAGGGCTGGTCTAAAAAGAGTTTTTGCATCAATAGTTGTGATTGCACTAATATTTGTATTGGGGATATCCTGGTTAATGGAGGAGAACTATCCTGTACATTCCTTGGTTGGTACAACACCCATTCCTCCTGAACACATTTTTGTCACTTTGGCTCCACACAAAGGGGAGCACTGAAAGTCTCACAAGGATAATGTACTTATACAAATGTTGCATCAGGCTCATGAGGTGTCGAATACAACTAATTGTTGGGTTTGTGGACTATTTCCCTCAGTGACTCATAAAAGTGAAAACTTGTCCATGCCACTGTCATACATTAGTAATTGTGAGGGTTTGATATGCATTGCTCAGTATGGTGCGCCCCATCCCGAAATCTCTCCTCTGGACAGGACACCTGTTGATTCTCACACTATGGTACAGAATGTGCATTTCCATCACAGGGTCCCCCCCAATGGTCCGACAGGCCAGGAGGTGTTTGATAAATTGTTTTTAAGGACCTGCATGAACGCATACAAAAGTGTAAAGAACGGGACATAGTCTTGAATGAAAATAGCTAATTTTCAAGGGTTTAACACGTCATAGTATTTCCAGTCTTTCCAGGCTTGTAATGTTACTGAGGACCAGCCAGTACCCGTGTCAGTGGTCAACACAACAGCTATTTTCTGTGTCTAGGGGACCGGGAGGATAAAGGTAGGGGAGAACAGATGCAATTCCACATATGAGTTGAGAACGACCGATAGTCCACCCTTAATACCACACCCTAATGTCTATTTTGTCTGTGGATCCCAAGCTTATGGCTGTCTCCCGGAGGAAGGTCGGGCAGGTGTTATCTCTCTTTTCTCCTTCCCCCTGTATATATAGCTCCATCCAATTATCATAAAGATCATCGGCTGCAGCGTAGGAATATATACTTGTCCCGAGTGAGAAGGGTCATTGACACAAAGGATATAGACCAAACAGATACTACCTTACAATAGTTTGAGGATGCCATGAAGGGTATCGTACCTTTTTGGGGCCCCATGTCCAATAGCCTTAATATTTGTCGTCTCACAAGAGTTCTGGAAGGGGTTATTAATACAGCAGCAGGGATGCTGACCAATATTACTGCTGAGCTCCAGGCTACGAAGCTCGTCACCGTACAAAACCGGATGGTGTTAGACGTCATCCTTGCTGATCAGGGAGGGGCCTGTGGCATTATTGGCAGTAGCTGCTGTGTGTAAATACCTGACCACGTCCTCAATGTGTATGCTGCCATACAGAAATTGCACAGACTTTCATCCGATATACACCAAGAAAAGGGCACTTGGACTCTCTCTGGGTGGTTCTGGGTATGTTCACGTCCTGGGGTTGGAAGATTCTTACCTTTCTAGCTGTGCTAGCTGCTATTATCTTCACATGCTATCTTTGCATACATTGTCTCCCAACCTGCTGCACTTACTGTATAAGCATTCTCACTCCTAAACAGAAAAGGACAGCTACTAACACTAGTGCTGCCATCATGTTGCAAAAGGTTATTGCCGACATGATGCAGATAGATGAGGGCATTTTTGGTTCTACATCATCCCTTGCAATGTCAATTTCCGATACTAGATAGATGAATAATTCTGAGTGTTCATGTCTTTTGCTTCCGTGCATATTACGTTTTCTTTTGTTTCCAATTCTGCAATGGTTTAGCAAATGCTAAAAGGAGGGTCTGTTGGAATAAAAATGTTTTAGCTGTACTGTTCATGCATTGCACGGGTTAAGTTAGCATTTGCTGCACCATTTTATGTCCAGCTGCCATTCTGAATCATGTAGTTAGCCATGTTTCCCCTGACTCGAGAGGCAGGCTGTGGAAATTTTTGTTTCCTATTAATGCATTCCTTTCCCATTGATAGATGCTTTCTCACATTAGCCTAGCTGTTGACATTAACAGAATAACCTTGGTAGGGAGATAACGTGTGCCAGGTCCCAGAGTCGAAACTCATCTTACTGAACTCCTTTGTTTTAGCTGAACCTGCTAGTAGATTTCCATTAGGGGCTTGACATTCTTGGTCCAGAAAACGTACATATTGTATCTCTATGTTTGCTGAAGTCAGTCCCTCTGCAGCAATCCAAGGAGGCTGGTTAGACCGGACTCCACTTGAGTGTATCTGAATAAAATATACTTGTTTTGTATTCTCTACTGTCTGACTGACTCTTCATTTGTACTGAAGGCTGAGAGGTGGTCGTGAGTGACCCGGGTGACCCTAATTGGGTCACTTCCTTCACAGGGGTACTGGGGTCGGTTCGGGCCCAGGCCCCTGGGCACGAAGCTTGATCCGCTGTTACTCACTGGGGCACTGGGGAACACAGAATCTGGTTGCCACTGTTAGATTGGGTGGTGCTGCCTATCCTCACCCGGTGCGATTTTGGGTGCACAGGAGATTAACCCTTAGTGGACTTGCTCCTTCCACAGCGCAGCGCCGTCTGGTAGCTGCTGCTGCTGTCCCCATCTGCTGCTGCTGGTTCCTGTGACCCGGAGGTCAGGAGTTCGAGGCCCTCCTCCACTCAGAGGCACCTGCCTGTGCCTCATCCCTGGTGGTCCAGTGGTAGAGCGTCACTGCTCTGCTGCTTGACTGCCCTCCTGTCCCTCATTTCTGCTGTTTCTGTCCCTCCTACTGCTCTTCTCCGTTGCTTTTCTGCCTCTGCCTTTGAATTTGTTTTTTGTTCTTTGCTTTGGTTAGCTTTGTTTTTTCTGTGCTTTTTTAGTTCCTTTTTACCTGTCCTCTACTTTGTTGCCGCTGTGATCCCCACGGCCCGCCCCCTCTATTATCCTTTCCCGCTCCCGTGTTTCCCGCCTCCCACTGTCCAACCCCTGCAGCACTACTTAATGTTGGCCGCTGTGCCAAAGGCAAGCCAGTCTGCGTCTGTCCATGCCTGGACCACGCCCAGCGCCAGAGACCTTGCCTCTTGGACACTCCACGGCTACGATGCCAGCACCCTCCTTGCCTTCAACCCTGAACGCCACACTGCCTGCCATCTAGCACCACCGTGCAGTCCCTCCACAACCAAGCATCAGAAATCTGGGACCTCCTCGACGCCACCTCTCCAGACATCGCCTTCTTCATGGAAACCTGGACCAACCCTTGCTCCGGACCGGACAACGCCATCCCCGACGGCTACAAAATCACCCGCAAGGACCGCCCGACTGCCCAGGAGTAGGCATCACCATCATCCACAAAACCACACTCCGACTGACCACGCAATCTAATGACCCAACGGCGACCATGGAACACCTCCACTTTCAGATCCGGAGCAACCCCAACACCATTTTCCATGGCACCCTCATCTACAGGCCCCCGGCCCCTGACCCCCTTCACCAACATCATCATAAATCTCATCACACCCCTGGCTCTCGCTACTTGGACTACATCCTACTTGGACACCTCAAATTCCTCGTGGACAACCCCAGTGACCAGAACACGACCTCCCTCCTGGAGAACCTTACCAACATCAGACTCAAGCATCTAGTCACCACACGGACCCACATAGCCGGACACACACTTGACCCCATCTTCTCCACCAGCGGGAACTTCAACTACATCCACACCACCAAACTCTCCTGGACTGGCCATCACTGCGTACATTTCGCCTTCGCCACACCCACCATACACCAACACCATCAACGTTCCCCTTCGCAGCTGGATCAAGGCCATCGAAGAACTTCTCATCTCCCTCAGCACCACCACTCCGCCAACACCCACGGACAACAAAACCACAGCGCGCCACCTCCACCGATGGATCTGCAACTGCGCCAGCACATTGGCACCCCTCAAGAAAAGGCAAGGCAAACAACACTCAAAAAAGGCCAATTGGTTCACTCCCACCCTCCATGATTCCAGACGCACCTGCAGCTGTCTTGAGAATAGCTGGAGGCACAACAAAACCCCAGAAACTCACACAACCTTCAAATCAGCCATCAATGCACACTACCTCCTCCAGTAAACCACTAAGAAAATGCCCCTCCAAGACAGAATCAACGCCAACGCACACAACATCAAGGAACTTTTCACATTGTCATGCCCCCTTCCCAAGACCTTTGCAACAAACTCAGCACCTTCTTCCACCACAAGATTAGGAAGATCTACGACAGCTTCGACACCCAAGATTTGGCCGCCATGCCCTCCACCATCTTACACAACCAAGCCGCACTCTAACAGACCGTGCTCTGCTGGACCCCGCTCACAACAGAGGACACTCTCAAGACCATGAAGAGCATCCACTCACGTTCTCCAGTGGATCCCTGCCCGTACCACATCTTCCACAGAGCAGCCGTTGCTATCGCCCCACCAACTTTGCTGCACCATCAACTGCTCCATCAAAACTGCCACCTTCCCAGAAGACTGTAAACATGCCGAGATCAAACCTCTGCTGAAGAAGCCATCCTCAGACCCGACAGACCTCAAGAACTTCAGACTGATGTCACACCTCCCCTTCCCAGCCAAGGTCATAGAGAAGGCAATCAACCCCAAATCTTTGAGTTCATCAAAGTGAACCATGTCATGGACACCTCACAATCCGACTTCCAAAGCAACCATAGCACAGAGACTGCACTGCTCGCCACCACAGATGACATCTACTCCCTCCTCAACCAGGGCAAGACAGCAACCCTCATCCTACTAGACCTCTTGGCCTCCTTCGACACCGTCTCCCACCACACCCTAATCACAAGGCTCCACGACGCCGGCATTCATGACAAGGTTTTGGACTGGATCCACTCCTTCCTCACCGGCTGGACCCAGCGAGTCAGACTACCGCTGTTCCTCTCAGAGCCCACAGAGATCAGCTGTGGAGTGCCCCAGGGTTCCTCCCTGAGCCCCACACTCTTCAATGTCTCCGTGACCCCCCTCCCAGCCATCACCAGAAGCCATGGACTTTACATTGTCTCCTACGCCGATGACACCCAGCTGATCCTCTCACTTACCAATGTACCCACAACCTCTAGAACCAACTTCCACAGTGGAATGAAGGCTGTTGCTACCTGGATGAAAGACAGCTGCCTCAAACTTAACTCTGACTGAAGTACTCATCTTGAGACCCACCCCTTCAGCCTGGGACGACTCCTGGTGGCCAGCTGCTCTGGGATCTCCCCCCACCCTGACGGACCACGCACACCACCTTGGCATCACAGTGGACTCATTACTCACTATGAACCGCCAAATCAACACAGCTTCCTCATCCTGCTTCCTCATGCTCTGACTGCTTCGAAAGACATTCAGATGGATTCCCACAGAATCCAGAATGACGGTCACCCATGCACTCATCAACAGCAGACTAGACTACGGTAACGCACTCTACACCAGCGTCACCCAGAAACAGCTCAAGAAACTACAGAACATCCAAAATGCCACAGCTAGACGTGTCCTCCACATCCCCCACCGCAGCCACATCACTCAACACCTCCGACAACTCCACTGGATCCCAGTCAACAAGAGAGTCACTTTCACACTCCTCAATCACGGCTACAATGCTCTACACAATGAAGGACCACCATGTCTGAACCACCACCTCACATCACATGTACTCGCCAGACAACTCCGATCCTCCCTACTCGTCCTCGCCCCCGTCCCCAGGATCCACAAGACCAGAGCAGGAGGAATATCTTTCTCCTACCTCGCCGCCAAGACCTGCAACACCCTGCCCCTGTACCTCAGGCAATCCGCATCACTGACCCAATTCAGGAAGGACCTCAAGACCTGGCTCTTCGAATGTCCTCCACCCAGTCTGACCGGCAGCTGCCCTCCGCCAGCGCCTTGAGACCCTCACGGGTGATTAGCCACGCTAAATAAGTCTCTGATTGATTGATTGATTTCCCTCGGTGCCGCCCGAACGAAGATTCCTGGCTAGCATACACCTGACTGGAGGAGAGAGGCCGGCTGGCCACACTGCACTGCAATGCATGTCATACATAGTGCCTGGGCATCTGGCGCAACGATTGGGCCACTTGCACACAGGGACAGCATTGATACCTGGCTTCTCCTCCATGTCGGTGGACCGAGCGGCTGTGGGTTACTGACCACTGAGGCAGGTGACAGCGGACACCCTGGACTCCAAAGTAGAGTCTATACTCGCGGCTGTGGAGAAAATAGGTACCTCCCTGGAACAAACACACACTTCCCTTGAGGGCAGCATCCACAAAATCACAGTCGACTTCACCCTGGAGTCCGCAGATCATTGCAAGCTGACTGACAAGGTATACGACATTGATCAAGAACTGTCCGAAGTCCACCCTATTACCTGTAACGCAGAGTTGGAGGTACAGCAGCTAATGGCACATGTGAAGTCACTAGAAAGAAAATCGAAGGAAGCAGAGGGTGCTTCCGGAAGAACAACGTGCGGGTGGTGGGTCTGCTCAAGGAAGCTGATGCAGTGGTATATACTGAGTCATGGTTGCGTGACCTACTGTCAGCAGGTGCACTCTCCCCATTCTTTGTTGTGGAGCGGGCCCATTGGGTGCCATCCACCGCCAGGGACAGGTCCTAGACCCTTTCTCTTCTGCCTACTACAGGGATCATGACACTGTCCTGAGGGAGGTATGCAAGCTGGGGGAGGGGAAAGTGGATAACACCACAGCACTTTACTTCCCTGACTATGCCACGGGGTGCAGAGGCAGAGAGGGTCGTTTCTAGTGGTCAAGCGATGCCGCTTAGAGTTGACCATCAAATACTCCCTCCTCTTACTGGCAAAGCTGCGAGTGGTCTCAGATGGTAAATCACGATTCTTTGACACCGCTGAACAGGTCTGGACCTGGCTGGAATCTATGGTCACCAGGGGCTGCGGATACAGACTGAAGAGTCTGCACAACAAGCTGTCATTCATGGAGCCAGTCGTAGTAGGAGGGGTAGGAGGAGCATGCATCCCCCGCCACAACTACAAGCTACCCCCAATCTGGAGCAGGTTATACAAGAGAAGCAAAAGGTGGTGTATGCGGGGGTGACGATGCACAATTGCACTGAGAGACAGGATCCCAACACTTCCCCTGAACGCTCCCCCAGCAACAATGGCTCAACTGCAACGTGCTCCGGTGTGGAGTCCTCATCCTCGGAACTACCCCTTCAGCATGGGACAACACCTGGTGGCCGACCGCCCTCGGACGCCCACCAACCCCCTCGGACCACGGCAAAATCCTCAGCATCTTACTCGACTCAGCCCTCACCATGAATCGACAGATCAACGCCGTCACCTCCAGCTGCTTCAACACCCTCCGCATCCTCCGCAAAACTTTCAAATGGATCCCCCCAGCGTCAAGGAAGTCAGCCACCCACACTATCATTACCAGCTGGCTGGACTATGGAAACACACTATACGCCGGCATAAACAAGTCCCTACTCCGAAAACTCTAGATGATATAGAACACCGCCGCCCGACTCATCCTCGACATCCCCTGGCACAAACACATCAGCCAACACCTACGAAGGCTCCACTGGTTGCCCATGAAGAAAAGAGGCACCTTCAAAATCCTCGCCCACGCCTACAAATGCCTAAACAACACCGGACCCAAATACCTCAACAACAGGATCAACTTCCACGTACCCAAAAGAAACCTTCAATCCTCCAACCTCGCACTGGCCGAAACCCCGCTCATCCACAGAGCCAGAGCAGGTGGAAGATCCTTCTCTCACATTGCGGCCACAACCTGGAAACAAGCTCCCGTCAGACATAAGACTCCCCCCCTCCCTGAACACCTTCAGAAAGTCCCTCAAGATCTGGCTTTTTGGCTAACGGATCTACGACCCCACCCCCAGCGCCTTGAGACCCTCACGGGTGAGTAGCACGCTTAACAACCCCTGATTGATTGATAGTACTATTAGCTGTCATCACCGAATCTTCTGTATATGGTGTAATTGGATGCACTGTATTAAATCTTCCATCATCTGAAGACAGTACATAACAATCACAATTCTTTAATGTTATACTACTTGTGAGAATGATGTGGAAAACTGCAATCCCCTTTCAGGAACCCACAGGCACTCTGTCTTCTCTTGGCCTCAGAGAGATGCGAGAGATGGGTACTGGATCTGGATTATCCTTTATATGAACCGTAGGTCCTGTCTCTTGTTGTGTGATGGGAGACTATGGGCCTCAATTAGAGTTTTGAGGGAATTGAAAATCCAAAAGATTTCTGTAGGAAACTCTAAAGGTGGAGTAGAATGTGCTGGCTAAATTGTCTTCACTGATTTTGTCGAACATAAAGTAATACTACAGTAGTCTACTCATGTAATGCAACATGTTGTTCACAACCATATGGCTAGGGACCTCCTCCTCTTAAGCCTTTTCCGTCTAGAGATCACCACAACAGATGTTATCCCCAAACATGTAGGTATACAAATTAGTAGTAAATGCAGGATGGACTAGGGGAGGTTTTGAAAAACGGTGGGTAACTACCACTAAGTGGGAGGTGTGGAGAGAAATGTGAACAGTGATTTGAAAAGAAAATGCTAATACAAAACACATACATGCAGACACTAAAGAGCAAGACAATTGGAATTCACAAAAATACACTTTTAAAGTTACTACAGCCATTAAGGTGCCAAAACAGACCCAAATGAACTCCAGTCTAGTCTTGGAATAAGTCAAGCACCACATATTGCCAACCTCTGGTACTACAACTATCTCGCATAGAAAATAGCAGATGCAACAAATTGAACTAATAGCCCATAGGAACTAATGTTAAATTAATTAAATTATATATATATTTTAATTCTATAATAAACTAAACTAAAACCAAAACGTTTAAACATTAACAAATAGAAAAAAGGAAATACATTAAATATATTCCTATGTTTACTAAATATAAAGGGCGTGGACTAGATGGTGGCAGGAACAGTCACGAAGAAGCTAGCTCCGTCCTGGCACTGTAATAAATCTGGTTTCTATGGGGATCTGAGACCTCACCACCCTGCTGCAAGTATTGGCCTGAGCGGTACCTGAGTCACTGCTGTTTTAGGGAGGCTGAGGCTGCCGGTGTGAGCTCCCTGAAGTATCGGAGGAGGCAATGCAGAGCTGCTCTGTCTTTACCAAATGCCACGAGGAGAGTGGTGCACCGCCCTGCTTTCGTTGGTCTGGTTGGAGGCCCCTGGCCACAGATGACAAAAGGTGGGGTACGTTCGTGATCTGGTGTGGCTCGAGCCAGCGGGATGTGTGCCTGAAACTCGTTGCTGCCAGGGGGCCGCGAACTGGATCTGCCTTAGGTCTCGCAGCCTACGTCTCTTCTGATTCTCTGTCCCTGCTGCAGCCTGCATGCAGAGGCCCCCTGACATGGCTGGCGAAGGTCATGGCTCCTTTGTGGACAGGGGAGGACCACACTGGCAGGGCAGGAGTCCAGGCCCCATCATTGCTGGAGCGAATAGTGACACTACCCCTCCCCCTCGTCACTAATACCGAAGGCCCGGCTGACGTTGCCTTTCCTGGCCCCCCATCCTCACTGTGGGCATTGGATTCCAAGGCTTCTGATCCCCGCCTTCATTGATGACTGGGAACTCCGTTGCAGGCTCCCTGCGAGTATTACTAACTTTGTTGAGGGGCGTGCAGCGTGGACACGCTGTTAAGCTCCAAACAGGAGTGATGGAGAGGACCGTCTGTGGAGGCGCACCTGAAAGTGCTTGACGGTGAGCCGCGCGGTCGGGGCAGCTGCCCACAATGCTGTGACATTGTGAGGTGACTGTGGGCTGCAGCTGTGAGTTGAGCCTCCCTCGACTCAGGCGCCATCACAGGATTCATTATTGGAAGTGATCCACCAGCCCTGTGGGCCATCCTACAGGGGGTCACGCCTGAGGGGGGTGACTGGAGGTGCCCCTGTTTGACTGCCACCCTGCCTGTGGGGTTCCACTGATATTGCGGGTGAGCATACCAGATATGTTTCCAGCTCACCCCTGGGGAGCCCGTGAAGGGACAAAAGTGAGGGGCTCGGCCTCTGCCTATACACCGCTGCTGTCTTGGGGCGTGGGAGTGAGCACAGTGGTGCGGTGTGCGGCCACCTGACTCTGCACAAAGAGGCCTACACGACGATCAGTGGGGCAGTCACTGCCCCCTCAAATGGAACAACAGGGGCTTGGCTTCTCCAGTGGGATGGCACTTACGCAAGGTGAAGGATGGACGCTGTGGACTGCCACCTGTGGGGCACTGTGGACGGCCTCGTGGGCTTCTTTTCCTGTTCCGGCGCTGCTTCTGACGGCATCATGATGGTGCGACAGAAAGATTCCAAGCCAGGAGACACCCTTCAGAATCCTTCCCTGTCTGAGGCGGGACTGCCCCAACAGGGGCACCCCTCAACACTAACCTTGGGCTGCAGGACACTAATGCCAAGTTCACAGAGCTTCTTGCTGCTTTGCATGGCCTGAAGATGGCTTTGGAACCGAAACTGGACTCTCTGCTTATTGACATGGGCACCATACGTGAAGAGCACAATAAATTGAAATCAAAGGTGTCCACCCATGAGGAAACCATAGCGGAGATGCTGCCCATTGTGTCGAAGAGGCAGACGAAAATAGCGGACCTGCTACGGGAAGTGGACCTCCTGAAATGCAAAGCTGGTGATGCAGAATGGCAAATGCACTGGAATATCATTAGAGTAGTAGGATTGAGGGCTTGAGTGTGGACCTGTATCTGGAGCAATGGCTGGGCAAACCTCCACTTTCTTCTCAGTATAACGGGTGCATTGCGTACTAGCTCAGTCGCCCCCAACCGGTGTGCCACCGTGCCTGGTGTTAGCATGCCTGTTCAATTATCAGGACAAGGACACTGTCCTGCAGATCACTTTGAAGTCAGAGAAAAAAAGTAAACGCCAAACTCCATCAGAAGACAGAGCCTGAAATTTTATCTCTGTCTCTGAATGCACAGCAAATGTGACAAAATGAACAGCAAATGTGACTAAATAGGAAAAAGATTTACAGGCAGTCCTGGAAGAATACAAGGGTAGGTAGTGTGAAAAGGCTTTGCTCCTTGAGAGGGATGAACTGACCCTGGATAGCCTAAAACAAATAAAGCCAGGAAAAAGAAAGCCAGAAAATGTGAGTTGCAAACCACAAAGCCAATGGTAAGGAATGGGCAGAATGCATTCCCAGGGAAGCTTTTTCAATGTCCCGAAGATGTCTTTAGCAAATGAGACAGCTGTGCTGTCTGGTAGGCTTTGACATAAAAAAGAAGTCAACTTCTGAGACTTTTCCAAGAAATTAATTTTAAGAAGTAAGACGCTGCCTGTCTCAGTGTAATGAAGGATGGTGAAAAGTGATCACAGCAATACATGACTATAGGAAGACTGGTGACAACTATCACATTCTACAAATACACTGCTCTATTTCTTATTTATATGGATGTGCAAATAGGCCCAGACAAAATGTAAACTACACCAGTGTAATTTGCATAATTCCAGAAATTTTGTGTTAGGTTTATTATGCGACATTCCCAAAGTTACACCACGTTGTGCAATTATGCCACGTTCACGGAAAATTCATAGCATAGGAGAGTGGGAAAGTGAGCAACCAGAGCACAAGTGGCTGATGTTCAAAGCACTTGTGATTTTTGTGCAATTTTTTACCTCCAAGTGTGTCTTCCCATCCAAGTTGGACGCATTTTGCACTACAATTTTGTGCAAAATTCCAGATTTCATGCAATTACACATAATTTCAGATTATGGGGCTGATTAGGATGGCGGGAGGACTTATTTCCACCCGCCACCATATCGGAAATCGGGACCGCCCGACAGGCTGTTGGCGGTCCCAACATAGGCATTATGATGTAACTGACACCCCGGCGGTCACAATTGACATATACCTGCACTACGTGGCAGGCACCATGGGGTGCAGTGATATGTAGGAGGGCACCATAGATGCCCCCCAGTGCCCATATCAGATGGCCAGGGAGGAAGGGGGCCCACGAAGGGCCCCCAAAGTCCCTTTTCACCTGCCTTTTCATGGCGGGTTAACAGCCATGAAAAGGCGGGTGGAAAGGGACATTGTAATCCCAAAGGCAGTGCCTGGCAGGCACCGCCACCATGGTAGGGTATACAACTCCCTCCGCCACACCGGTAGTCTCAAGGAGCCCACGGATGCGTGGCGGTCAGTCTTGCTGACCCCCAACCATCCGCCAGCAATTTAAATATGACGGGCAGATAAGATGGTTCCAATGGCTGTGGGACCGCCACCGACAGGCTGAGTTCCTGAAATTCCTCATAATAACACACAAGCTAATTATGCTCGTTTTGCGTACCCCTAGGTACAACATGACTTTCAATGTCTCCAGGATGAGCACTGAAAGATGATGGTTAATTTAGTCTGAACATGTGTTCATGGACCGTTTGGTAGGCATAGGCCTCTTCCACGATGCAGCAAGATGAGGTTTCTGTAAAGCATTACATGTCACCGGGTGAGCCATGCTGTTAAGAGTCCACGTTAATGCATGGATGAGGTTACAGAATGAGTTATGGTCTCACTCAGGGAGCCCCACAAGTTAAACAACTGGATTCAATCTGGGCCTCCCAATTTAGACAACTGGATTCAATCTGGGGTAAACTATCTGTTCATTAGGAAACAGATAAACATCTGGCTAAAAGGATAGCAGATGAATATCATGCTATGGCCACACATCTGGCAGGGAAGGACGTGATAATAAAAGAACAAATAGGGAACAGGGAAGCGAAAGACATAAAAAGAGCTCAGTCGGATTTTCCTCAAAATACCTGTTGTTCTCCGAACCTTCACAAACAGGAGCTGAGATTCTATGTACCTCAAAAAGGTGAACTTTGAAAACAGAATATGAGAGTACTTGGGATAATAAGAGATTACAAGAAGATAAATATACAAGCACCGATGATGGATCAGTGAGTGAAGGCCTCATGCTGATGTTAGATAGTGTACAACCTGCTTGTCGCAGCTTCAGGCTCGAGCCTGGATGACTCAAGCGTTAATTCAATCGTAGACAATTCCTGCATATTTCTACAGCGACAGAGTCAGTATTCACGCACGACGCCCTCATTCTTTAAGGCCAGTAACCCCAAAATTGATTGGTAACTGGATTTACCAGACAAATCTGTGAATTCCCTGCTTTGTAGGAAAACTAGGCCCCTGAGGGCCAAATTCACGGACAAATAATACATCTACACCCACAGAAATACACCTACATAGAGCTGCAGGTTTACTACTATTTGTATTAAAATACACTCCCACAAGGAGGACTGGAAAGCTGCACTCTGCGCATGTGACGTCTAGTCTGGGCTCATATTCCCACTCTGCGTGTTATTCTTCACAATGGGATTGGAGCCCACTATGTAAATGCAACTTTTTTTTCCTTTTCCCTGCTGAGAAAACATTTTCCCTCGTGAGTGGACAAAGCCCTTCTCCTACATCCTCAGTAAATCTGGGGATAACCCATTCTCATTCTCATTCTGGAAGGGAAGATATTCCCTTCCCCTCCCTTCCCTTTGTGTAAATCTATGGCCAGTTCCAAGGTGGGAAAGCGTCGGATTTTCACTTTGTAAATGCATGCTAATGTACACGTTTGTGGGCGTTCACAAACATACAGCACTAACCACATCCTACAATGCCCATTCTCCAGCTGTTGTGTGGGATTTATTATTACAGATTTCTCTGCTCTTCTGGCTGAGAAATCTGCATTAGTAAAATAGTTTACACCTTCCAGAATTCCTTTTATTCTTAACTAGCAGTATTTTCAACCGTAAATGTACGCTTATAGTCAAAAATACCTTTTTGAATTGCCCCACTGATTTTTACTTCTCAGGAGACTTCACTTGCCAAAAGTAGATGGGAATGTGGGGGGGAAAAGATCCAGAAATGGGGATCAGTATGGAAGCATCAAAGTTATTTCCCATTTCTGAATACTTTCTTTCTTTAATCTTTATTTCGGCAATATTACAGCCATAAAAGATACAGGTTAAAACAGCATTACAAGTACAAAGTTTAAAAATAGTTCATTTACATACAAACTTAAATGCAAGAGATGAAAACAAAAAAGAAAAGCAGAGGAGAAGCGGAGTGTACATAGGCTCCTAACTGCTATTCGCAATTAAAAAACATCTTTAGGACCACATGGCAAGCAAGAACTTTGAAAGTGCAAAAACAATATACCCTGCAGTATCTGATTTAAAAATTCTTAATGCAACTGAGCATTTATAGAAGCCCAAATTCTTACATACAGGTACTATCCAGTATTTTCGGGCTCTACTATAGGCAGGACTAAAAAATAAAATATGACATTCGTTCTCCGTCCCTGCTTCACAACCTGGGCAATGTGTGTCCCTAGAGGAAGTTCATTTGCTTGTGAAGCTCCTTAGTGGGAGTGTGCCATACCTCCATTGTATATACAACTTTCTAGCTGAGACAGGATAAATGACATTCAGGAAGTCTTCAAAGGCATAAGCAGATTTATTTTCTATAAATGTTCTTACCAGAGTGCCGCTTTGCGAATCATGCAACCATACATTGCTTCTCCGTATCCTGTAGCACTCCGTGAGGGATTTGCCCGAGACTTCCCTACACGCCATATCTGGGTTAAGCCATAAAGTTGGAAGACCCATTGCCATTAATTCCTGTTTAACGAAAATGAGCCATGGTATGTTCGTTAACTTGCTTGAACTCAAACCTTCCTGCAATTCAAGTCTGTACGTTAAGAGTTCAGGTGTTACCCACAACCTTCTCCAGAACCTAAGGGGTTTTATAGATAGCTCCTCCTGAATAGGATATAATCCTAGATCTAACCTTAACGGTAAAAGGGGTGTGCTTTGGGATAACGCCAACAACTGCCGCAAAAATCTGTTCTCGGCTTTAGAGATATTGGACTTGGAGGCGTGCCCCCAAAGTTCCCCCCCATAAAGTGCATCTGCCCTCACCCTTGTTTTGTATATTTCAAGCACAGGGCTGAGAGGCTTGAATGTTGATGCGTTTGACATTTTAAGAATACCCTCCGCTAGTTGGGATAGTTTAAGTTGAGACCTAGCCTGTTGGGGGCTCCAGGAGAGATTCTCACTTAGCGTGACCCCTAGGTATTGGAAAGTCTGGACCCTCTCCAGTCTAACCAACCCTAGTGTTGGTGCAGGACGGGTGGATGTTGGAGGATTAAAAATCATGTATTTGGTTTTATCTACATTGATTTCCAGTCCACGACGATGACAAAAATCATTAAACCCGTCCAATATTCGTTGTATCCCCATAGGGGACTTGGAAAGCAGGAGGGTGTCATCGGCAAACATTATTGCCGGCACCCTCCTGCCTGCCAATCTTGGTGCATCATTATTGGGCACAGCATCCAAGTGTGAAATCATTCCATTCACATACAAACAAAACAGGTTTGGTGCCAAAACGCACCCTTGCCTGACCCCCCTGTTGACCGGAAACCTGGGAGACAGTACCCCACCTTTCCCACATCTCACCTGTGCAAAATTATGGGCGTGCAACCTAATTTAGACCCCCAGCAGTACTTGCGGAATTCCCATATCCGATAACACAGCCCAAAGTTTCCCCCTAGGTACAGTATCAAAAGCGGACCGGAGGTCCACAAACATCATATAGAGGCTGCCACCCTCTATTGTGACCGTCTTCCAATACAGCATGACTAAGCGGAAGACCTGGTCCATGGTGGATGTGTTCCTCCTAAATCCAGCCTGTAATGGGCTGAGAATTTCAGACTCATCAATGCACTCCTGCAAATGGTCTAAGATGAGACGTGAACATTTTTTGGGGGGGACATCAATGAGGCTGATGGGCCTATAATTGACTGGGAGCAGAGGCGAACCCTTTTTGTAAATTGGTACAATCTCTGCTCCCAGCCAAGTGCCCGGCACCTCCATGCCACCCAAGAGGGAGTTGAATAAGGCACAGACATATGGCGCCCAGATCTTTGGTTGGTCTCTGAACAGGTCACCAGGGAGTTTATCTAGACCGGGTGCTTTACCCAGTGCCAGTTTCCCTTTAGCACTTAGGACTTCTTCAGGTGTAAATTCCAAGTCGCCACCCATCACCGATGGAGATGCATGCAGAGGCATAGTGTCTAGGTCGGTGGTTGCTGCGTATAAAGTTTTAAAGTGGAGTTCCCACACCCCCGCATCTATGTTTGTTTCAATCGCAGTGCGGGGTTCATCTGACCCTGTATTCACTATAGCCCAAAATCTCCGTGCATCCTTTTTGTCAATACAAAACTCTCAATCACTCTGTATTCACGGATCCTGGAACAACCAGTACCCACTGTATTGATGCAGGAATACTGAGTGAGAATCCCACAAACCTCATAATCAGCCTATTAATGGCATCAGGGATCAACAAATTCCCAGAAAAGGAGTGTTGTCAGCCATTTCTTAAAACAGTTGTGGCTGCTAGCATGTTTATCTTTTATTTTATTTAATTAAAAAAAACAAATGATTTTAAGCCATAATAAAGCATAAAAAGCAGACAACAGATGTTTGCGGCTTACAAGATTTGTAAAATGATCAAAATAGTTGTGTATCTAGAGTATGAGCTGTCCGCATAAAATTGAAGGCTAATTGTAATATCAATGGATTCTGAAATGGTATGTACCTAGGAGAGGAAGAGCAAAAATAATAGGATAAGGTGTAAGAAAGAGATAAGTAGAGAGAATGCGGGAAAAGGAGAGGGGGTGGGGAGGATGGAGGAAGGAGGTAATCGATCATACAGTATAGTAGTCATGTGTCACCAACTGACAGTGTTGGGAACTGTACTTCTAGAATTTGTCACTTTTTGCTTGTCATTTGTGCATTGGTTATTTGTGGTCAAGTAAATGTCTAACAGAAGAGAGTTCACACACAGTTATAAATATCAAGGTGGTTTTATTCTTTCAAGGCAAAGGTCTAATGTGGACCACAGTAGGTGGGAGCTTTTTGTTTTGATTATATATGATATTGTCTGAGCTTCTTAAAGAGCAGATCCAAAACCACCAAAGGGGACATAAAATGTCATAGCATAACATAAAAGTATTCTATCCACTAGTGTTCGTAGAATGTCTAAAAGGAAGAGATCGGAGATGTTGAGAAGAGAGGGGGATTGATCACCCATTGGGTTAGAAAAATTGTTGCTGGATTAAGTTGTATATCAATTTGGAATACTTTGTTTAACGTGTGTCCAATGTCAGACCAGACACATGTAACTAATTTACAGGAGATGATCATATGCTCTAGACCCCTTTTAGTAAGCTTGTAATTCCTGCAGATATTAGATTGTAAGAGACCAGATTTGGATAGTCTGTCACAGGTCCAGTACGTCCTATGCATGGTTCAGTATTTACAGTGAATTAATAATTATAAGATTTTAGATTTAGTTATGTATTTCTAAATGCTGGACCACTGTGGAACGGGTGGGGGTGAAGAATAAGTCTATTGCAGGTTGTCCCACTTTTTTGGGTAGTGTTGTTAATGTCAGTCTTGGTATTGTTTAAAATTGTATATATTTCTTAGGTCATTTATCCTAATGCTGCAAATCGTCTTAATAGAGTTATTAAGTCAGGAATATGGGGGCTGTTCATTTTTGCCTAAGGCTGTTTTAATTTGAGACATTTTAGAAAAGCTATGTTTAGTATGTTAGGTTGTTATTGGATCGCTGTAAAGGAAATGGGGTTATCTGAGGAGCCTAGATCTTTAATATAGCTGATATCTTTGCCCATCCAGTGTGATCAGAAAACCCTGATTTTCCATCTATTTTGATCCATGGATTGTCCCAGAAAGAGGCTAGGGTTGAACCTTGTATTTTCTCAGTGAGGTTTCTATGTAGCTATTTGATTACCCATGTAGAATATTTTAGCATGTAGGAGCAATGATCAGCTTTTAGGATTTCCATGGTGAGTGATGTGATTAGGGTTGGGAAGTTGAACAAGTGCTTTCCTATCCTAACCCATAGAGGAGCAGCAGGTAATGCAGCAACTTCCATGAGCCATTGTAAGGATGGTCTAAGAAGGCTATTAGAAACTTGAAGAAGTATGAAAGGGTAGCTTCAGCCTGTGTCTTATTAACCCTTGTTTTGTGCAGTGGTATTCTAGTTCTTTTGTTTTATGATACGAAGTTAGAGATATTTTTGTCAAGTATTTTGCAGTTTTGAGAGAACATCAAAGGAGACATACCTGTGATGAAATTAATTGGCGGAGCAGTCATCATTTTAGTACTTCTCATTCTGCCCCACCATGAAAAGGTTTTGGGTGTTAAAGTTTCTAGTTGTTTTTGTATTTTTGCAAGTAGAATTATCTCATTATATACTTTTGTTGTATTTGATAGTCTTGCTTTGACATTTTAGGACCGTGTTCCCAATTAAATTGGGATATCAATGTGAATTTAGGGGTAAGACTTCAGTTTTTCAATGTTAAAGGGGTATTCTAAAGCACAAACATATGATTTAATTGTGTGAAGGATTTCCGGTATTGCTGATTCAGCTTCCTGTGAAACTATCGGAACATCTGCATAAGCAGGTACCTTTTGGATTACTTAAAGGATATACATTGTATTGTTTTATTTGAACAACAGGTCAATTGCAAGTAAAAACATTAGAGGGGAAAGTGGGCAACCTTACCTCGAACCCAGTGATAGCTTGATTATTTTGGACAGGATGTAGAAATCAAAATCTTCTCAGGGGCTTCACTGATACACCTGGTCCTTTTAAACCAACAAAGAAGAGATTGGCACAGAAGCTGTAATATAAAAGACATCTTTTTATTTAACCTCAGAAGAGGGAAAAATGCGTCAAACAGTATTCTCAAATCACTGTAGGAGACATTTCTAAGGAGTACAGAGAACAGGGGCCTTATATACCCACACAGGGGCTGAAAAGAAGGTGGTACAAGTACACATGAGAAGAGTTATACACATAGATGGTCATACAGAAACTGCACAGTCGACAAGTAGGAGGAGGAATACGTTGCTGACATCAGTTAGAACAGCCTGGCAGTTCTATACTTAGGAACAGGTGCATTCTACTAGCTAGGCACTTCTGAGCATGTGCAAGACTCTGGAAGAGGGAAACAGCAAATGGCCAGCACATAGCTAACTAAAATGGCTGCCAAGTACAAAATGGATTTCAGCTCATGTTAAGAGATTAATGCAATCTTTAACAAGGAGATCATTGATTCTGTGGGCTGTTGAGCTTCAGTATAGGCCAAAGATCACATTTCTAAAGTTTGAACCAAGAATATATCTGTGCATTACTGGTTTCAGGAAGGTTCATGAGACCTTACCAAAGGTCTTCTCTGACAGTAAAGCCATGGCCAAAGTTCCAAATGGGAGCAATTTTGCTCTTTTTATACTATGGGCAAATAATCTGATATTATCTGATGCTAGCCTGCCTTTAATGAATCCAGGCTGTAAGGGGTGAATTAGACCCAGCAGTATACCCTCTAGTCTTGTTGCTAGAATTTTAGCATATAACTTAAAATTAGCTCTGAGTAAAGAAATTGATCTGTAGATTTTTATCCTGACAGAATGGAAATAGTCCAATTTTAATTTCCAGTACCAGTTCAACCTAGGATTTACAAGAATGGGCTTCAACTCCATGCCAAATCCCTCTCCCTAGGTGACAGATCTGTGCCACAGCTTTTGAATGGAAGCTAAATCATATCATATTAATCAACATCAATATCAGTCCATTCTTGAATTCAGGGAATAATGAGAGTTTTAGATTGGTTTCAAAAACCTTTATTTTCATAAAGAGATTAGTAAAATTATTTTTGTTGTTATTCAATTAGTAAGTCAGATAAATCCATTTCCAGAAATATCAAAATAACATGGTTAGAGTCGTTAAAAATACAAGGAATAAAAAGCTTGCTCCATAAAGGAATTAATCCCTGTTCTAACTCAAATTTCAGAATTAAAAGCTAATAGAACCCATAAAGAGTTCAAGAAAAGAGTGCTATCAAAGGAGCATAAAGTTCTAAATCAAATTAAGTAGTCAAACTTTACATAATGAGTAGCTCATGAAACTCAAAGGCAAAGGCAGCAATAAGAGGAAAGTAAAACCAAAGGAAAGTTAAGTAAGGTTCATAGTGGACATGCTTTGCCCTGAAGATAAGTGTCATGCTGTGTCCTTTTTAGGTTTGATTGTGCTTTAATTGATTTATATGGTATGTTGATTCTTATCAGTAATCAAGATGAAACAAACACATCTCTAGTAACACTTCAAAAAATAATTTAAAAAATCTATTTGTTGGTGGAAGGGTCCATTATCATGATGAATAGCTGCACCTAAATGCAAATGACCATCACATTCCATCTTCAGCAATGTATGCACCCCAGAAAGTAAACATCAATTTCTTTTTGTTTATTCTGCCATAATGGTGAATAAAATCATGTACTTCCCATTCTAGTCAGAAACATTGTTAGAAATCAAACAATTGCAAAGGAAAATTAATGTCAGGACAAACTTGGTGAAATCAAAATAGTGGTACCGCAAAACTGGTCCCAGGATGCTTGTTTCTGGTCCAGGGAGGACCTGGCCTGGCAGTACTTAGCCTTGTTCTTCCATTTGCCTGAAGTTCAAAGAAGATCTCAAGGCTTTGACTCAGGGAGTCATGGAGGAACAGGAGTAGCTGTGCAGGAGGAAGAGATGAAGGAGGCTGCAAGGAAGCTGGAACCACGGGCAACACTGGTTCAACTTGGACTTGAAGGAGACTAGAGCACTTCTCGGTTCTGGCTGGATTCTTCAGGTGAGTGGGAAGGGTGCAGCTTGGTCCGCAGGAAGCAAGGCCAAGCAAAGACTCTGGGTTGGGCATGGTTTATGTACCCTCTCGAAAGGTCAAAGGCTGCAGCTAGTTCAAGTGTGGCACGTGGAGCACATGGCAGTCTGGAATATTCTCAATGACTCTTGAAGGAAACAAATATTAGTACACTCGCTTTGACCTATCAGTAAGGGCGGGTGCAACTTGACGGTTGGAACCAATTAACCAGGAAATGAATGTATCGTTTTTGCTTGAATGTGCATAATGGAAAACACCACCAAGGCCCTAGTAACAATGGGTGCTAGGTACTCTATTGGTTCATGGGTTGTGGGGGATGCTTGCAGGGACTCAAGTTCAATAGAATCACGGGCTTTGGGGAACCTAGTCATGGTATCATAGCGTGCCATTAAATGCCACTGGGGTAATGCAACATGAGCCCTGCGCACTAGGCCTACTAAACAGAGGGCACATGAGGGAGTTGCGACAGTCATAGAGTGAAGTGACAAAGAGTGTCATGGAGTGGCGTGGAGCAGAGTGAAGTTGCGTAGAGGGTGTTGCGTAGAGTAGAGTTTTGTAGAGTAGAGTGCTATAGAGTGGAGTAGATTGTCAATAGAGTGGAGTGGCATAGAGTGAAGTGGAGTAGAGTGGAGTAGTGTGTCATAGAATAGAGTGGGGTAAAGTGGCAGGGAGTGGCATAGAGCACTGTAGAGTGTTGTAGTATGGCATAGAGTGGAGTAGAGTGGTCTAGAGTGGAGTGTCATAGAGTGCAGTAGAGTGTCAGTGGAACATAGTTTAATGCAGTAGATCATCATAGAGCGGAGTATCGTGGAGTGTCATACAGTGTAGTGTAGTAGGGTATAGTAGAGTGGAGTAGAGTGGCGTAGAGTGCAGTGGCGTAGAGTGCATTGGTTTTGAGTAAAGTGGTGTTGAATGTATTGGCGTAGAGTGCAGTGACGTAGATTATCTTAGAGTGCAGTGGTATAGAGTAGAGCAGTTAGAGTTGATTGCATTGGTATAGAGTGCAAAGGCATAGAGTGAAGTGACATAGAGCAGAGTGGCGCAGGGTAGAGTAGAGTAGTGCAGGGTAGAGTGCAGAGGTGTAGAGTAGAGTGGCATAGAGTGCAGTGGCATAGAGTGTAGTGGCATAGAGTGCAATGGTGTAGAGTGCAGTAGAGTGGATTGGTGCAGAGTGTAGTGGTGCAAAACAGAGTGCTCAGAGAGCAGTGACTCAGACTACAGTGTTGCAGAGTATAATAGAGTGGTGAAGAGTGTAGTGACGTAGAGTGCAATGGTGTAGAATGCGTGCAGTGTCATAGAGTAGAATGTTGTAGTGTATAGCGGTGTAGAGTGCAGTGGTGCAAAGTAGTTATCATAGGTACATTTGCTTCGGGTGCATTGGTTTGGGTTTTGGTTACAGTGGTGTAGAGTGCATTGGCATAGAGTTCAGTGGTTTAGATTACAGTGGCATAATGTAGACTTCAGAAGCGTAGAGTGCAGTGGCATAGAGTGCAGTGGCATAGAGCAGAGAGTGGAGTAGTGCAGGGTAGAATATAATGGTGCAGGGTAGACTGCAGTGGCATAGAGTTCATTGGCATAGAGTGCAGTGTTGCAGAGTGGAGTGGGGTAGAGTGGAGTGGTGCAGAGTGGAGTGGCCTAGACTGGAGTGGTGTAGAGTGCAGTGGCAAAGAGTACAGTGGTGTATAGTAAAGTGGGGTAGAGTGCACTGGCATGGAGTAGAGTAGTGCAGAGTAGAGTAGAGAGGTGTAGAGTGCATTGGTGAAGAGTGCAATAAAGTGACATAGAGTGGTGCAGAGTAGAGTGCAGTGACATAGAGTAAAGTGGTGCAGAGTAGAGTGGCATTGAGTAGTGTCATAGAGTTCAGTGGCAGAGAGTGAAGCACTGCCGAGTAGAGTGTGTTAGAGTGCAGTAGTGGAGAGCAGAGTGGCGTAGAGTGCACTGGTGTAAAGTACAGTGGTGCAGAGTAGAGTGCTGTAGAGTGCAATGGGGCAGAGTAGAGTGGCGTAGAGTGCAGTGGTGTAGAGTAGAGTGGCGCAGAGAGCAGTGGCATAGAGTACAGTGGTGCAGAGTAGAATAGAGTGGTGTAGAGTGCAGTGACAGAGTACAATGGCATGAAGTGCAGTGTGTATAGTATAGTGGTGTAGAGTGCAGTGGTGCAAAGTAGATTGGGGTAGAGTGCATTGGTTTTGAGTAAAGTGGTGTAGAGTGCATTGGCATAGAGTGCAAAGGAGTAGAGTGGAGTGGTTCAGAGTAGATTGGAGTGGCGTACAGGCAATTGGCATAGCCTGCCCTGCATACAGGGGAGTGGTGCAGAGTAGAGTGCATTGGCGTAGAGTGCAGCGGCAGAGAGTGCAGTGTTGCAGAGTAGGGGGCATAGAGGGAAGTGGGGTGAGGTGGTGTAGAGTTCAGTGGTGAAAAAGTGCAGTGGTGCATAGTAGAGAAGTGTGGGGTAGAGTACATTGGATTAGGGTAGAGTGGAGTAGTGTAGAGTAGAGAGGCCTAGAGTGGAGTTGCGCATAGAAGAGTGCAGTGATGAAGTGTGGAGTGGCGTAGTGTGGAGTGGTGCAGAGTAGAGTGCAGTGCTGTGGACTGGTGCATATTAGAGTGGAGTGGTGTAATGTGGAGTATGTTTGGTATGGTGGCGTACTTCCATTACAGACAACACATCTTCAATTGAAATGACCATTGCATTTGCACTCACATACAGTTTTACTGCTAAAAGTATACAATGCACAAACAATAATGTGAGGAAACGTCATCACGCAATGCATTGATTTGATCCTCGTCAGCACAGTTCATTTACAGACATTTACATTTTGTTGTGCAGTCGAGTGTCAGTGGAACATAGTTTAATGCAGTAGATCATCATAGAGTGGAGTATCGTGGAGTGTCATACAGTGTAGTGTAGTAGGGTATAGTAGAGTGGAGTAGAGTGGTGTAGAGGGCAGTGGCGTAGAGTGCATTGGTTTTGAGTAAAGTGGTGTTGAATGTATTGGCGTAGAGTGCAGTGACGTAGAGTATCTTAGAGTGCAGTGGTATAGAGTAGAGCAGTTAGAGTTGATTGCAGTGGCATAGAGTGCAAAGGCATAGAGTGAAGTGACATAGAGCAGAGTGGCGCAGGGTAGAGTAGAGTAGTGCAGGGTAGAGTGCAGAGGTGTAGAGTAGAGTGGCATAGAGTGCAGTGGCATAGAGTGTAGTGGCATAGAGTGCAATGGTGTAGAGTGCAGTAGAGTGGCGTAGAGTGGATTGGTGCAGAGTGTAGTGGTGCAAAACAGAGTGGTCAGAGAGCAGTGACTCAGACTACAGTGTTGCAGAGTATAATAGAGTGGCGAAGAGTGTAGTGATGTAGAGTGCAATGGTGTAGAATGCGTGCAGTGGCATAGAGTAGAATGTTGTAGTGTATAGCGGTGTAGAGTGCAGTGGTGCAAAGTAGTTATCATAGGTACATTTGCTTCGGGTGCATTGGTTTGGGTTTTCGTTACAGTGGTGTAGAGTGCATTGGCATAGAGTTCAGTGGTTTAGATTACAGTGGCATAATGTAGACTTCAGAAGTGTAGAGTGCAGTGGCATAGAGTGCAGTGGCATAGAGTAGAGAGTGGAGTAGTGCAGGGTAGAATATAATGGTGCAGGGTAGACTGCAGTGGCATAGAGTTCATTGGCATAGAGTGCAGTGTTGCATAGTGGAGTGGGGTAGAGTGGAGTGGTGCAGAGTGGAGTGGCCTAGACTGGAGTGGTGTAGAGTGCAGTGGCAAAGAGTACAGTGGTGTATAGTAAAGTGGGGTAGAGTGCACTGGCATAGAGTAGAGTAGTGCAGAGTAGAGTAGAGAGGTGAGGAGTGCATTGGTGAAGAGTGCAATAAAGTGGCATAGAGTGGTGCAGAGTAGAGTGCAGTGACATAGAGTAAAGTGGTGCAGAGTAGAGTGGCATTGAGTAGTGTCATAGAGTTCAGTGGCAGAGAGTGAAGCACTGCCGAGTAGAGTGTGTTAGAGTGCAGTAGTGGAGAGCAGAGTGGCGTAGAGTGCACTGGTGTAAAGTACAGTGGTGCAGAGTAGAGTGCTGTAGAGTGCAATGGGGCAGAGTAGAGTGGCGCAGAGAGCAGTGGCATAGAGTACAGTGGTGCAGAGTAGAATAGAGTGGTGTAGAGTGCAGTGACAGAGTACAATGGCATGAAGTGCAGCGTGTATAGTATAGTGGTGTAGAGTGCAGTGGTGCAAAGTAGATTGGGGTAGAGTGCATTGGTTTTGAGTAAAGTGGTGTAGAGTGCACTGGCATAGAGTGCAAAGGAGTAGAATGGAGTGGTGCAGAGTAGATTGGAGTGGCGTACAGGGAATTGGCATAGCCTGCCCTGCATACAGGGGAGTGGTGCAGAGTAGAGTGCATTGGCGTAGAGTGCAGCGGCAAAGAGTGCAGTGTTGCAGAGTAGGGGGCATAGAGGGAAGTGGGGTGAGGTGGTGTAGAGTTCAGTGGTGAAAAAGTGCAGTGGTGCATAGTAGAGAAGTGTGGGGTAGAGTACGTTGGATTAGGGTAGAGTGGAGTAGTGTAGAGTAGAGAGGCCTAGAGTGGAGTTGCGCATAGAAGAGTGCAGTGATGAAGTGTGGAGTGGTGCAGAGTAGAGTGCAGTGCTGTGGACTGGTGCATATTAGAGTGGAGTGGTGTAATGTGGAGTATGTTTGGTATGGTGGCGTACTTCCATTACAGACAACACATCTTCAATTGAAATGACCATTGCATTTGCACTCACATACAGTTTTACTGCTAAAAGTATACAATGCACAAATAATAATGTGTGGAAACGTCATCACGCAATGCATTGATTTGGTCCTCGTCAGCACAGTTCATTTACAGACATTTACATTTTGTTGTGTATTAGAAAAAAAAATACATAGTACAGCCTTCCTCAAGCAGAACACAGTAGTCAGCATGATTGTCACATAAATCCTACCATTTGGAAGTCAGAGAAAGAAAAATAAACACCAAGCTCCCTAGAAGACACAGCTTGTCATTTAATCTCTGTTTTTGAATGCACTCAAATGTGTCAAGATAAGAAAAAGATTTAAAATCCTGTTTACAGAAAGCACGTTTGTGGAAGAATACAGTAAACAAGGTATGGACAACAGGAGGGACGAACTCGAGCTTCTTCAGCCTAAAGCAAAGAAAGCCAGAAAATGAGAATTACAAACCACACAGCTAATGGGAAGTAACGTTGCAGAATGCATTCCTAGGTCAACTTTCGGAATGTCCTCATGATGTCTTTAGCAACCAGACAGTGCAGCTGCAACCTAAAAAAGATGCCCTATCAAAGCAGGTGGGTTTTTAGTGTTTACTAGAGAACCAGATGGCTACTTAACTTGCAGGCACAGCGAAAGAGCGTTTTTGAAAATTAAGGGCTAAGAACCCAAACGTCCCCTGAAATGTTTAAAAAACATTGGGATCTTGAAGGTAAAGGTTCAACCCGGAAAGGAGGCACCTATAACATAAAAAGAAGAGGCATTGTCACAGATACAAAGGGGTCTTTTGCGCTGGACATTGTTTTGTATTGGTATACATCTGTCAGGAAACTATACTCACAGAAGAAACTTTCCATGCCTCACAGGAGCAGAATTGATCCATAAATCCCAACTCCGGATCAGACTTCCCTGAGCTTCCACTGTAATTGAAAACTGAGTTAGTCCCAAAGGGGGAAAAGAGATGGGAATAGAGAAGAGACTGCCTCGTCTAGTTCTTCTGGTTCACCTTATGACCTCATTAGTCTTCTTAATTGATTTTTAGTAAAAACGGAGATGGTGGTTCACTGCAATCATAAAACACAACAGTTACATTCTTCCCATTCTGGCTTATATCTCTCTCTACTATTTAATACGTATTTATATTCTCATACGTTGCTCCTACCAACTAGAATAAGGCTTTTGCATCTCTTCTATTTTTATTTTTGAATTAAACAACTTCTGAGTAACTTGTCTCTCTTCTTTTCATCTCAGAACTTATTAAAACATTTTTAAAATATCAACTTTTTACACACTCATGCCATCTTCTTGTAACATTTGTTCTTTTTCTTTTAAACAGTTTTCAATTTTCAATGATTACATTCAACTTCCTTTTCTTTTACACAGGCACTACTACTTGCGTGTCTGAAGTCTTCAAGAATTCAAGTAAGACATACATGTCTTTTCCTTTAATCTCAAACAATCGTCTTATGTTCCCTTTTCTTTCTTTTCAAACTGCTGCATCACTGAAAGTATTTTCTCTTTTAATTCACAAAACCAAGCGTAGAAAAACGACTATCTGACTGCACCTGCGCTATCATAGACACACTATCCTACTTCTAAAACTATTACACGGACAGCAAAGACACTACCCCGCCTCTATCGCTTCATGCACACGCAGTAAAAGGTGTCTCTTCCATTAAGAGGTTGAGGTGAATTGTGCAGTTCTGAAAGCGAAGCGTGCCCTTCACCACTCCTCAGAAACTCTCGTGAGAATTTCACGGGCCGAACATTGGACCGGCAACCTTCACCCACAGCTGCGTTGATTCTTCAGTCTCTTCTGGAACACTGCCTCCAAATCCTGTCTCTCGTCAACTTCTTCAAGCACAAGGTAGGCAGCCTGCATCTTCCTGCAGCCATCCGAAGACTTCAAACTCTGCTGGCCCGAGACCGTACAAATGTTCCTCGAGGTCGACTCCAATTCTTAGAGCAAGCCCTGACAGTACCCCTCCGCAAGGAGGTTCTTCTGTCGTGGTTTGAGAGGATATTGACGATGAAAGGCCTTTATTACTCTTGGGGCATGCACATCTGTTTGGATTTCCAAAGATCTTTCTTCTTTGCTACAACCCTTCCAATCGATCAAGTAGTAAACTTTACCGCAAACTCTTTTAGAATCTAGGTTTCTTTTGACTTCAAACTCTCCAGAATTAATTCCCTGTCATTCGCTGCTGTGATATTACAACATTTAATT
Organism: Triturus cristatus; assembly: GCF_964204655.1. Lineage (NCBI taxonomy): Eukaryota > Metazoa > Chordata > Amphibia > Caudata > Salamandridae > Triturus > Triturus cristatus. The sequence goes on from NC_140593.1 coordinate 432,955,097, forward strand.
GTTGTGTTGTCAGTCTTCAGAAAAAGGCCTTTTTCTGTCTTCTCCCACCTTGCCAGACTCCGGACTCCTGAGGGAAGCCAAGGAAGGGCTGGCGGTGATTTGCTGCATCTCCTTGTCCTTGTCAAACGAGGAGAGGCTGCTGAGGGAGGTGGCAACATTCGAGGTATTATATTTGTAATTGTATTTATTGAGTGCTTACTACCCCATACGAGGTGTTGAATCCCTTTTCAGTGAGTAGCAGTCTACTCCAGAACACAAAGGATTAATGGGGGAAATATAAGCTGTTAATTTTGAGCGGTGGACATGTGAGTCTGTTAGTTTGATTGAATAAGATAAAGGAGGGATAGAGGAGGGAAGAATCTAGATTGTGTTATTTGAGAGATCATATTAGTTAGATGAGGTTTGGGATGAGTCAAAGTGATACAGGAGGGACGAGTGTAGAAAGAGTTATTAGAGAAATCGCAGTAGCAAAATGAGGTTTAGAGTGGGTCACGGAGGGCTAGAGGAGGGAAGTGTCTAGAAAGGGTTGTATGGGAGATCATAGTAGTAGACTGAGGTTTAGGGTGAGTCAAAGAGGGATAGAGGAGGGAACAGTCAAGAAAGGATCTTAGAGCAGGGGTCTCCAACCGGTCGATCGCGAGCTACCGGTAGCTCGCCGAGACCCTGTGAGTAGCTCGTGACACTTGCTGCTCAATTTAGTATCCCTTTAGTGTTGTTTGGGCTTTTTAGGCTTTTTTCAGGCTGCGTTGCCCGCCCTCACCCAAACCAGCAGCTCGGATTGGCTTTGAGCTGAGCTAGGGCGAGTTGGGCCAAAGAGGATGACGTTCCTCTTCTACGTGGAGAGCAGCGTCACTCTGGAGTGGACTATGCGCCCCCTGCCTTTTCCTCACTGGCATCGCGCTGTGCATTGTTTGAGTCACGAGCGCGAAAGGTGCTAGTGCGGAGCTGAAGCAGGCATAGCAGGGCAGACCAGCTGGTTTCCAGGTCGCGCAAGCGGCATAGAACTGCCGGGACCCCCGCCATCTGCTGATTTCAGCAGTACAGCCTGCCACCTTATATTGCATCTGAGCAGCAGGCAAGCCGTGAGAGCACACCCTGGAGCCTGGACCCACAACACTTAAGCCGGTAAGAGTAGAGAAATGTTTAAGGCAATGGTGGGGTTTGTGGGTTTGAGTATTTTGGGATATGGGGTGATTTAGGGATAGATGGAATAGTGCAAGGAGGTGGAGGAATTTGGTCAGAAAGGGAAACTGGAGTGGCGTTTGGAACAGTTCAAGTGTTGGGCTGGTGTCATGTAGTTGAAGAGGGTTAGGGTGGTACTAGGGCAGAAGGAGGAATTGAGGCAGATTTGCTGGAAGCGCTGGTGTCTATTAAACCACTAGTTGAGATAGGACCTCTCTATGTGGCAGACAAGGCAGAGTGCATGTCTTCGAGGATATTAATGACTTGAGGCAGTTGCCGACTGATGCCTTGGATGGCATAATAAAACAATGTGTCTGCCCCACAGGGAGGTTCCTAAGGCCCTCCAGTGTTTCTGGGATGAGAGCAATAGAGAGATGCCTGGGATAAAGGAGAAACCAGTCCATTTGTTTACCTAGTGCTGGCTTGGTACTGGGGACAGGATTGAAGGTAATGCTGGTGATAGTGATGGCCACATGAGCAGAGGTAGTGGCCTTTGAAGTTTCATCTGCCACCACCAGGGACCAGCCAGAATTGGAGGCTTCAGAACCAAGGGGTGAAGTGCCCTCTTGGCCAGCCCCCTCATCTTGAGTGCTACTAAGTGCTTTAGTGTCGGTGGCCTCACATTCTGGCTCCCAGTGAGCCTCCTGATGATCCCTTGAATTGTGGCTCTACCTCGCTTGCTCCGGCGAAAGCCTAAAAGAGACATATGCACAGGGCAGAGTGAATTCATATCTTGTTGACGGCACCTCATTGAGTCCTGTGACAGTTCATTCATTGTGCGCAATAAGTGCTGGTGCAGGTGGTGCAAGCTGTACTGAACAACAGGATCACCTGCCTTTTCAGCCTGTCACCTTTATATTTGATCGGAGAAGCATGTAAGATGGTATCTACAGTGGGTTATATCACAGTGTTGACATAATTGGGTAAAAACTGAAGTTTTTAAACAAACTTTTCCTCACCTATAATGCCCTGACAACACTGCCATGAGCCAGAAAAGTATGTCTGTTTGTAATATGCACTTTGTATATGGCCACAATTGTTAAATGTGCGACATTATTGACCATTAAGCCATATATACATGATGGGGCTGACGCCATTTGATAGGACTGCACTCAAGAGGTCAGTGGGGTGGGAATGTCCTACAGGTGAGCCAGGCCATACCAGCAGGGCTGGCCTGACAGATCAGTGCATTGGTTGTTTGTTGGGCTGTTTGTGGGCCGATTCTTTTGGCTGGTGTGCTGTGCCAATGCTTGTCTGTAGTTTTTTGGCTATTGTGGGCTGATTTCATTGGCTGGTGGGCTGGTTTTTATTGTTAATTTTTCTGATATTGCCAAACATTGCGTGCTGCAAGCACAAATAGCTAGTCTTCCATACCTTGAAAAACACCTCCTAAACGAAATGTCTTTACATTACAGTTTAAAACCTAATTTGCAAATGTGGCCCACTTTTTAGCTATTAGATTTGGCGTTGGAGGGTCTCTTGGAAAAATGCGCGACTTGCTTCGGGTTTAGTAGCTCACGACAATTTTCACGGACCAGAAGTAGCTCTCACTACACAAAAGGTTGGAGACCCCTGTCTTAGAGAGATCATAGTAGTAGACTGAAATCTGTTAGAGGTAAAGGATGAGCCATAGAGTAGTACATTAGCCGGAGTGGAAGTTTTTTTCTTATTTTCTTTCTTTCTACAGTATGAGTAAAGTAATAAAATGTATAGGTACATACCAACATAGAAAGGGTATACAAGTATAAAGGAAAATAATAATGAGATACAAAATTGGGTTGCATAAAGTTCCATATATGTAAGTATGGATAGAGAGTTAGAAATTTAGACTTTCAGGTGTTGCTGTACGTAAAAGCTAATTTTTCTTGTGCATTTGTATATATTCTTTTTTTAAATGTTCTTTTATGTTTTCTTCGATATTTAGAGTGGGCTGTAGGGAATATACCGTCTGGAGTTCTCATGAATGCTGTTCCCCTGCGGAACAGGTACACAACTTAAAATAAATACTAATGTATATGATGAGTAGCTATCAGCAAGCGGGCTGTTGACGTACATATCAACCTGGCCAACAACTATGTTCAGGTAACTCGTGATACTGTTAAATCAGGACATGAGGTGATCACTACTTGCTTGTTTTCCAGGCTTGGACAGTCTGCACTTTGGTCCCTATTCACAAAGGTAAATGCAGTCGTATATGTATGTTTGTGACCAATTATACTTTTTTACCTCTGTCTGGAAGGCATAAACCCAGTAAAACCAGGGTAGATTTCTGCCACGGATGAGAAGATCTTTGCACTCGTAAATCCCATTTAAGTGGTAGGTAGTGGATGTTCCATGGAGTGACTTGCCTTGGAAGTGTGGGAACATTCACAAACATGCATGCTTTTGGGCATCCCCAATTTCTAATAAGACCCTTTTCCATCCTGGAAATGGTCAAGTATTTACTCCAGCACAGGACGTGCTATTCCACGTGTGCAGAGTTCTCCTCTATGCAGAACTATAAATGGCGCGAATAGGAGCCTGCAGGAAAAGCTACCTCAGCTTTCCAGGATTATGTCTGGAAACCTGCACCTGGCGCAGCTTCTTAGGCAAACTCCTTGCAATATTAGTTAATTGGAAAAACTCTAAAAAGTATGTCCAGGCATGGCAATCTGCGCCTAATCTTTTTTTAATTGTTTGGTTACACAGGCTCTATGTTTCTTACTTAGAATGCTACTCATACTGAAGAAGTAAACCCAGATCTATACCTAAACCTTTTTATTTTTTTTATTGGCTATATGCCAGTATTTATAAAAATACCAACTATTTTTGTTCTCCTCATACTTCCCAAACCCCATCCGCCAGAAGAGAACAGCTGGTCCAGGAATCTCTTGCATTCATCTTTCTAGGTGGTCAAATATTTATATATATCATTTTGTTACATTGGTGATATTAGTATTATTTAATATCTAGCACAGTGTTTATATTTTCCAAATCTGTATATAACATTATACATTAGTATTTTCATTGATAGAATATTTTCTTTATTTCATTTATGGTATCTCAAAAAGAAGAACCAGAGATCCAAGCACTCTCTTAGTGCTTTGCATAAACATTTTTAGTGTAGCAGGGTTTCCTCAAACATGAGGTACAGTGCAATTTCTAGGATGTAAGTGCAGCAATTACATAAACCATAATGTGATAGTGATGAGGGGCGGGAGCCTGTGATTGGTAGAGTGCCACACACCATCGTGTTTATTGTGCCCAATTACATTTCACATTGTTAAAATGTCTTGCACAGGGAGGTGAAGAGATTTTATAGTAACACACAATGTTTGGTTATGTGTTGAAGCCTGAATTAGCACTGAGATAATTTGATTTCCTGTACCAGTTTATCAGTCACTAGGCTCCTATAAACAATGGAGCATCTACTGGGAAACAAATTCAATCTTCTACAGAGTAAAGTGGTGGTGGTGGTGGATGGCGGAATTACCACATCACAGCCATCTTGAGGAATTTGTACTGCTCCCAATGGCAGAAAGACTCATGACCTTGACCTGGCCTATTAAGCCATCCGGCAAGGATGCACACTTTTCCCCACTCATTCACTCTCACATCTATCATAACTTGGCTTTATCGCCACCTGTAATTTATCACAAATCCAATTACTCGCATTCACCTCTGCACATTGACGTTCTGTAGACCTTCGCAAACAACCTGCACACACAGGATGAAATTAGGAAGAGGTGGGATAACCTGCGGGGAGAGTGCATTCCCTGGCCTCCAAACGTCACCTGGAGGCCCAGAGGACTGATGGTAGTGTCCCAGGCCCCCATACAACTCTTTCAACTGGGAGGAGAAGGTCTTTCAGAACCTACATTCTGAAGGCTTGACAGGAATCCTTGGTGGAGTGGAAACTGGCAAGCTAGACTTTTCAAGGTGTCACTAAAACTAAATATTCTGTTTCTATTGAAGTTTGTTGTTGGTAATATATTTTTGCACATTTCCTTTAACATACAAACCTGAACATATCAATAACATCTTGTTTGGCTAGTTTGTTTAAATGTATTGTGTTGGATGTTAGGTAATAGGTTTCAATCTCCATTATATTTCACATGATGTTATGGTGCTTGGAAGTGTTTGTACACCAAATAATAAATTACATATATGTATTTCAAATAGTAAATGTCTGTTCTCTTTGTACTGAAAGTTTTCACTGCGTATGTTTAAGTTACATTTTTGCAAGTGTTGTGAATGTATCATTGAACTAACTAAAACAACCATGATGCCTTGTTTCTGTTGGGTGAAAATCATACTTTAATCTAATTTTGCTCATTCTCCCTTTTCCAACCTTTTCTCACATATGGTAAAGTGATATTTACAGATCATTCTCTATTTAATGCTCTCTTTTGAAAATGGTATGTCTTGAAGTTTAGTATGTTGTCCTTTTCCTGTCATGTAATTGAATTGATGTCAAGAGTTGCATCAAAGTTTGTAGACCAAAATATTTTAAGGTATGTAAATGTGTATGCTGAATATAAGTGTTATATGTGAGAAATCTACTCTACACTGATAATATGATGACTAATTCTAAACATCCTTCTAAGTTGTGTACATGTCTGTTTTTTAACCCGCTAGTTCTCTCCTCTCTACTGTGTTGTGTTGCATGGCTGGTACATATCATGTATGGTTACTTAATTTTTTTTAACCATTTCAGGACATCTTCTAAGCTATTTATTTGAAGTTATTTTGTATAAAATGTAAACTGTTTGTGTGATTAATCACAGTACCATGGAAATGTAAAATCATGATACTGATGTCCTTTTCTCTATTAGGTTGTTACATTTTGGCTTAAACATCATTGTATGTGTAATCCATACTTGTACAATGTATTCATATTTTTACATTCATAATAGGTCCCACAGTCAGAGCACGTTGGCCCACCATCTGCCACTGAGGAAACCTACACTCCAGCCCAGGAGCAAGCCTCCAGGGATAACTACACTCCTGACAGTCCAGATGAAGAGGAGTAGCCAGGTCCATCTGGTCTGCCTGTGCAGATGGCTTCAGTGAGTCTCTCTCATCTCACACCTACACCTCCCTCCCCAGCTGTTACAACACCTCAGCTCACAGGTACCTCCACTTCCTGTGTCCAAACCAACATCACGCCAATCTTGTGCCCCCCTGTCCTGGTTGCTGTTGAGACACCATCACCGAAAGTTCAGCCAGGAACCAGTGGGATGAGGCACACTGGGCCAAGGCCACAGGGTAGTGGGGGTAGGGGCCATGGGAGGGGAACTGTGGGCCAGCAGAGTGAGGCCACTGGGTTGACTGGTACCCAGGCCACCCATAACAAAGTCTTGGGATCCCTCGGTGAGTCTCAAGACATGATGGGGCAGGTCCTCACAGAGCTCCAGGACATGAAGCAGTTGCAGAGGGAGCAAAATGTATAGATGGAGAATCTGAACTCCAATTTGGGTTCCCTGACTGGGGTGCTGCAGGATATTTACACCCATATGTGCATGGCTTTTGCAGCTCTCTGTAGTGCAAAAACATCTCAGCCACAGAAAGGGAGGCCCTGCCACAACAGGAAACACATGCACCCACCTCAGTCCCTGCAACTGTGCATCTCCCAGCCACCCTCACGAGCGCACATTCATCAGGACCACCAGGAGAGGATATCAAGACGACCACCAAGAGACGCAGAACCTAATTTCCTCCAGTGTGTGACTACCATTCACTCTGTGGATAATTGTATGGACAAGTAAACCTTTCTGATGCCAGATGTATTTTGGACATTGGACTTAAAACAATTTTGGCTCTTCAATAATGGTTTCATTCACCATGACTGACTTTTTCTTTTTTGGATTGCTTTTTGGTTTACATCCTGTTTTGGCTTAATTTGTTTTGTTTAATAAAAGTAAGACTAACAAAGTCGAACACTGATATTGTAGTCCATTTCTGTACTTATTCATGTTTTTCCTTCCATCATACATTATAAAAAGTGAACAATCAAATAACTGTAGTTTTATGAATGAATTGGAAGTAGGTCATGTTTTGCACAAATTTCTACCATGTGAACAAAATAAAAAAAGACCAAAAACTGATCAACTAGTCGTTACTCAGTGCCATTTTTACATTTCCAGTTCCACAGCTTGCCACCATCGAAAAAAGGGATATAATCAAAACAATCAGATCCACTCGGCAAAATATTATTGAATTATGTCATCAGCTGGAGCCGGATATTCTGCCTCACAATAGGAATTATACAACAATAACATCAACAGTCATAAATCCTGGAACTACTCTATTTGGTGGCTAGAGGATCATTCCAATACACTGTTGCAGTATCTGAGGGATTGTCACAACCTACTTTAAGTGGTGTGCTGTAAAACACATCAACAGTTTCATATACCTAACACAAAATGAACATTTTGTCTTTGGATAGGAGATTAGTATGCTTTGGGTCAACTACCACATGTGGTTAGAGCAAAACATATTGGCTTGCTGCCAAAATTTAAGAGAAAACAAGTTTAATGCAATTTTACAAACTTCCATTCAATGACTGGGCAAGTTGTCTCAGCACAAGATATGTACACCCAAAGTCTGTGTGTGTCTTCCACTAGATCAACCCATGTTCGCTTTGTGCTTTGCAACAGCAGCATTTAACTGCAAGTGTCACAACTTTGAAATATCCTAAAGACGATGACATGGTGAATGGTCCTAAAACAGAGATAAAAAAGATGGTTCATTAAAATCGAATACAAAATAGACACCTTACAAATGAATATATTTGAGGACACATTCTCTAAGTACAATCAAAGATGAACAATGCAAATGAACACAGTAGTCAATGTGTCACAACTGTGATCAACAACTATCTCTGCCCTGGATGTCACTTTACTTGGAATTTGAAGTTTATACTCATTACATTAAAAGTTGGTATACTATGTCCAAAATATATCTGGCATCAGAAAGGTCAGAAAATAGTCCACAGAGTGAATGATATACTTACACTCATGTGAAGAAGTAGTCAATGGGATCTTGACGTACATCAATTCCTTCCTCTTCACCACTATCATCTTCATTTGGCATTTCAACATCCTCACCCAGTAGCTCCTCATGGTCTTCTTCATCTGCAGTGTATGGGATGTTCCGTCGCAGGGCAATGTTGTGTAAAATACAGCATGCCATGGTGATTTTGCACACCCTATCGGTGGGTTGAGGAGGTCTCCACCAGTCTTGTCGAGACATTGAAATCTGGCCTTTAGGAGCCCAAGATCCCGCCCTACTGGCCTCAGTGTTCTTTCATGGGCCTGATTGAAGCGTTCTTTCCCTGGCGTTGTTGGATTCCTCAGTGATGCTTACAACCATAGTCGGTTAAGAAAAGCTGAGTCTCCTATAATGGAATCAGGGGTAGATCCAGGAAAATGCGCACACACGTTTGTGATGTACAAATCTGGTAAGCAGACAACTTGCACATTGATTTAATGGAAGTTCTTTCAATTGTAGTATACTTGTTCTCTTGCATGCAGTGGCAGTAAGGCAACATGTGCGCCATCAATTGCCCCAACCACATGTGGTAGGCGTCCCAAGGCATAAAAATTCCCCTTGACATTGGCAAAATCCTGGTTTGTAGGAAACTGAATGAAGCTGTTGATGCGTGTCATCAGTGAAGAAAGAACTTCTTATAGCACACCACTGAAAGTTGTTTGTGACATTCCACCAGATACTTCCACAGTGTATTGGAATGATCCTGTGGCCACAAAATGGAGTCCTGCAATTATTTTGACTATTTGTTGTATTGATGTTGGATTCATATTGTGAGCCAGAAGATCTGGCTACAGCTGATTTCATAAATCAAGAATTCTTTGCCTATTTAATCTGATTCTTTTTATAATATCCCGTTCATCCATTGTGGTAAGGTCTGAAAATTGTAGTAACATTTGGGGCTGTCGTCTCCTCACTCTCCCTAGGTTCATATGTCTGCATTTACAAAAAAATGGTCGTACATTTTTGCTAACATATAGACAATTTAAAGCACCCTTTATAGCTAGTTTTCAATACCTATATATTTTTAATACAAAATTAGACAAAACCTTATTGTGTTTAGTATAATTGTTTTTAATTCACATTTATTACATGTGTATATTATTAATTTTTTTATGTATAAATAATTCATCGTTAATGTGTTACGTACACATTCTTATTAATTTTAATGGAAAAACAAACATCAACGACGGTCTAAACACCACCACGTGAATCTTGCTGTGAGCCACATTAAGGCACTACATTACACTTTTTTATAAAAACAAATGAAGAGCATTGCCGTTTTTGACATGTAAACAAAGTAGGCACCATTTTGAGTGGTGGTGATGCACTTAACCGTCACAAACACACTGTTCCACAATATAAAATGGTAGGCACCTGACTTCACCGTCAGGACATTTGAAAATAGTCACCTGCACATTTGCCATGGAAGGAGAGTCATCAGGTTACAACAAAAGTCTTAATTATAGGTTTTTGGGCAGATTGAAGATGTGTAGTAACTTTCAATTAATGCTTGTGATTAATGTAGTAAACAACATGTTTTTTCTTTCTTGTAGCCATACAGGTCAATGACCATCAGAACAAGCATTGGCAAAGCCAATAGTTCTCGCCTTTGGGACTTATTTGCTTTGTCAATGTTTTTAGCCATGCTGGCATGCTGGCACAGCATCTCCGATGCGGATGCTTCTTTACTTTGTAGTTCCTGATTAATGTTTGATCGATAACTAAAACTGGAATAAAATGCAAAGGATTTTTTTTAAGAGGATGAGGGGAAAGCAACAAGGAGTCGGGGCAGGAAGCAACACGGTTGCAGGTGGGGGAAGTAGACGACAGAGAGGGAAAGAGCAAAGTGGAGCACGGAAAGGGGAGCAAACTGGAAAAAAAAGTAACGTGGAGCAGGTGGGAGAGTGCAACAGGGGGGAGCACACGAGGCAGAGAGCAATACGGAGGGGAACAGGTAGAAGCACTAAGGCGACAGAGCAATACACAGTGGAAGGGAGAGAAGTACACGAGGAAGAGATCAGGAAACACAAGCACTCAAGTAGAGTGCTTAACCCAAAAGAAAAAAGATGTTCTTTTAAAGCAAGCAATAGAATCGTAGAAGACAGCCAATCAAAACATGGTAAAGAAGCTATGCTCCATGGGTGGGAGAAGCACAAGACTGACAGGCTGGGACAAGGATATGAAGCAAGCAAGTGAGAGTGACAGGAAAGCCACCCAATGGTGAGCATTTGGCGGGCCCTAAGTGCTTTATGTTCTTGGAGAAGCCAGTATATGTCCCCCAACAGACAGCTCGTACACTCTCTTGTTGGCGACACGGACTGAATATCTGCAAGCGCAGCACTGTGTCAACAGCATGTCTCTGTTATGGGAACAAATATTAAACAAGGGCAGGATTCTGGATTCCTAATAATGATGACCTTCAAGCGGGAGAACGGAAAGGTTTACTTGCCTGATAACGTAGAGTATGTGCATATGTTCATTTACTAAGGTATCCTCTTTTAAGCACTATGCGTGCCAAAGATTACACAGAGTGCCAACTGGGGCTCATGACATGAACAGATCACAACTGGGAAGGAAAATAACACAAATGGTGCATCTGAGGGGGTGGTGGTGAGAACCTTTCTGATCTCTGCGGTTGTCAGCCTGCACACAAGTATTTTTAAAGTGACCAAACAAACACTAAAAAGTAATGCAACTAGCCCAATATCACACGGTGCATACAGCAGAGGCTGCGGGGTTCCGTTTATATTGCAACGCTCATGGTGCACGGGGGAGGAGAGTTTGCACAGCGTCTGACGGGGCACCGCGACGCTACTGAAAGAGAAAAAAGTTTAATAAAATCTAAATAACTCCTTCCATTATCTGTCAACTTGACTTATTCCTCTGGCCTTGTTCTGCACAGCGGTGCTGAAACATTCCCCGTTTCCTTGTAAGTTGGAGCATTCTCTCGTGGCGCGGGCCATCTCGACTTTCCAAGAATCGCACGACGGTGTGCACCGTGCAAAATGGAGCGGACTCGGGGACATTTAGTCAGCTGTTAACTCGGGGACGGCATAGGTTGGTGTTAATCACAACTCTAGATGCCACAGTTTACTGTTTATTTGGTATTTTTCAGACGTCGTATGCCGCTAGCAGGCTGCCTTACAGCGCAACAAGTTATAAAATAGAGAAGAGGGAAATGGAGTTTAATGAAAGGCAGGAGTGTGTGACGCATCGGCTGTGGTTAAGTTTATGTCCAGTCATACGCTGCATTAAAGTTCCAGATCCGGAATTTTTGGTGGAAGGTATTAGTCAGGACTACAGCCCCAGAGGGCTGTGCCTGGTGTGTGAAAGCCCTTGCGAGCTCCTTGGATATCCTTGTAGGGGGCCGTGTCTCACTGCAAGATTACATCTTTACATGATAAGCGGAACAGACATACACAAGACCTCTCGTAGGGCTGCGTATTAAATTCCTTCCAACTGGAAGGGTATTACCGCCGAGGCGGGGAGACTAGCGTTGTTTGTAGGGCTAATTATTGAGAGGACTACCACTTCTAAAAAATCGTTACTTTTCTTGCGATGCCTGTATTCAGAATACATGGCTATGGGCCTGAAAAAGCCCACGCGTCTCTTCTGAAGGAAACAGCCCTGTGTGACCTATGTAGGACCTCTAGACAGATCATTGAAACACTTCACTGAGACTTTGCATGGCTGCGGCATAGGCGGGGTCGCGAAAGTGAAAGCGACCGCGCTGCGCGCCGCTGTTCGCTCCCAAAACCCATAGGCCATGGGAGTGAACGTTCACAGAAAAGGCGGGACATACCCCCGCCTTTGGCCATTTGCGTGCATTCATTTTTAGAAGCCACACGCAAAGGGCAATGGAATGTGTGGGAGGAGTCTGACTCACATGGAGAAGTCTCTTGGAAGTCTGGAGTGATTCCAAGAGGCCCTCTCCTAGGGTAGCGCATGCACGCTGCGCTAGGCTCGACCTGAAAAAGGAGATATGGAAGGCCATCGCCAAGAAGGTGCAGACCCTGGGGGGTCTACAATCGGCACATCATCCATTGTTGCAAGAGGTGGGAGGACCTATGACGCTGGATCAAGAAGTCATCAGAAGTCCAGCTCGGCAAGTCCTCCCAATGTGGGTAGGGCATGTGTCGCACCCTGATCCCCCAATGGCCCGTATACTTGCGGTGGCCTATCCGAACATTGATAGGCAGTTAAGAGCACAACAGCAGCATCAAGGGGGTAAGTTCTGGTGTGAGTTCAACATGTTAAATAACTAATCTTTTGTCACAGCAACTAATTTAGCCATCAACATTAAGGTTGACACATGTCCAATGCAGAAGAAGAGTTCTTGGAGTGTACGCTTTGCACAAGGTGTATGGTGATGTGCCTTGTATATGGATTTGTGAAAAATATACTACCTGATTTCTGTTTACTACCAAAAGACTGTTCTGAGCAAACACATAGCTGTCTAATCTGCAAATATACATCAGGTTGGTTGGTGTCATAAAGGACAGTGTTACCAAACATGCAACTAGTCTTTATTGTGACAGGTGTGTTGCTCCTTTGCCCTTTTGAATGATGTACTATGAACCCTATTACGTGTGAAATAGCATAATATGCAATTATGATACAGTGTATGTTACAAACGTCCTATTGCTAAGTTGAGATTCTATACAAACAAGAGTGAGCATGTGAGCTAAATTCACTAGTCACATCAGACTTAATGGCTACATTTTGGATTCAAAACTAAGGGTGGACGTAGTGGGCGTAGTGGGGCTACGTGAAGCAGCACGTAGTGTGCCCAAATCTACGCACACTACGCGCTTCGCGTAGCCCCACTACGCGCCACCCGCCACCCACCCACCCTACTTTTAAAAGATTAAATTAATGTGTAATAAAGCAAATTAAAGGCACTTACCTGACGCGCGGCGTCTCCCGGGGCTCCCTCTTCCTGTTTTTCAATTTTCCTGACAAATGCGCATGCGCGGATGCCCGCGCATGCGCATTTCTTGCGAGAAATGCGCATGCGCGGGCGTCCGCGCATGCGCATTAGTCAGGAAAATTGAAAAACAGGAAGAGGGAGCCCCGGGAGACGCCGCGCGTCAGGTAAGTGCCTAATTTCCTTTATTACAAATTAATTTTTTCTTTTAAAAGTAGGGCGGGCGGGAGGCGGGTGGTGGGCGGCAGGCAGCTACGCTTCGCCCACGTAGTGTGCGTAGGCGCTGCCTGCTTCGCCTACTTCGAAAACTGCGAAGCAGGCAGCGCTACGTACACTACGTGGGCGAAGCGTAGTGTCGCGCCCAGGGTTATTCAAAACATATCCCAAATGTGTTGGGAATCCAAAATACCTCCCCTACACCCACATGCACCACCACCAGCACACCCAAAGAACCCACCCCATCACCACCCTACCTTCCACTCTAAGACACTCTACTCCCTCCACGACACTCCACAACAGTTACCGCTACTCCATGACACTCCACTTCACTCCTCTCCTCGCCACTCTACTCTACTGCATGCCACTCTACGCCACTACATAACTCTCCACTTTACTCCACTTACAGCACTCCACTTACAGCACTCCACTCCATGCCTCTTTCCTTTACGCCATAAACTTTTAGCCATGCTGAACAGCAGCCACTCTGGTGAACAACAGTGCTAACTCTGTGGTATTTTTAGATGAATCCTGTAAAGATGTAAGCTTACAGAACTGGAACCTGTGTTCTTCAAGTTGCACATAGGCTTCATTTTTATTTATTTATTTGATTTTGAGCCTTTTTTTCCCTCCGTCCAAGGCTGCACTTTGGAATAGAAAAATGTCAGGATAAGACGACGTTTACAGCAAAAGTGATTTTTATTTTTTGGGTCCATTTCACATGGTCACAAATAAAGGAAAGGAGAGGAAAGAGAGGGTTAAAGCCATTTGTTGAGGTCACGTTTTTCAGCAAGTGAGAAGGAGCGAGACAGAGACAGAAAGAGAGGGAATAAGAGGAAGAAAAGAGAGGGGGTGGAGCAGCTGCCAGCAGCAGAGCAAGAGAAGTGAACACTGTAGGGAAGTGGGCGAGGGAGAGGGAGGTGAGGTTCATTATATTGAGAATGGGGCCCCTACACTGTGGTGAGGTAGATAAATACTTACGATCGGTTGGATTTATTGCGAGTGGGGAGTAAGCGTCACCTAAATAGGGGACATCCCGCTGGGCACAAGCAAAAATCCACGAGGAGGTGGATCTGGAAATGATGTACACACTTAAGTGTCAAACAATAATTTCAGTCCGAAATGTAATTTCAAAATTTAATATGCATAGGTCATAGATATTCCATGATTCATATCAATCCCATGAACGTGCATATAGCGTAAATCCTCAGAAATTCAAAGTGAACATTTCAGAGTCCCGATGCATTTCGGGCTGTCAAAGCCCTTCGTCATGGGCTTATGATCTGAAAATAATCAGCAAGGATACAATAAAAAACACAAGACATCCAGCATGAAAATAACAATCATAAGGCAAAATGATGCAATGTACGTTTAAGAAAATATAGTGCATTCGTAAGTAGTGAAACTGTGAAATACAAAGCGCCGTGTCTCAAGGTGAAACAATCTAAAGCACTTGAATGCAAATGAAAAACCAGTGTGTGTAGAAATTGTGAAACGGAAAGGGGCAAACATGTAGAAGTCTGCAGGGATGAATGATGTTGCGGTGATAAATAGAGGTTAACAAAAGCGAAAACTGCTACAGGACGATAAGTGAGAGTCCCATGGAACGAATGTGCTACCCGGTGTACGGCATAAAACCAGTGTCTGTGAATGACAGAACGTCAAAAATAGTTGTTCAATTCTATCGTGTGGGAACCATTATGGAAAGCGTGCTGACCCGAGAACAAGAAAGCAAACACTCACCTAAACTCAGAGGGGCCGATTCACAGAACTAACTTAAGACAAAATCCTAAACTTACTACTTTTGGTATTCACAGAAGTTAGGATTTTGTCTTAAGTTTGTCTTAAGACAAACTTAAGACAGACTTAAGACAAACTTAAGACAGACTTAAGACAGACTTAAGATAAACTTAAGACAAAATCCTAACTTAAGTCTGTCTTAAGCCTGTCTTAAGTTTGTCTTAAGTCTGTCTTAAGTTTGTCTTAAGACAAACTTAAGACAGAATCCTAACTTCTGTGAATACCAAAAGTAGTAAGTTTAGAATTTTGTCTTAAGTTAGTCCGGTGATTCGGGCCCAGAGTGCGACCGCGTCTACACGCGCCATGAAAGTTAGTCCGAAGTATAGAGGCAGCCATGCAAGGTGTACAAATATATAACTGAAAACTGACTCAAGAACGAGCCGAAGTGTAACGAAAGAGCGGTGGCCATCTTAGAACGTCCAAAAAGACGCGTGCATCATTCAAGAATCCAAATGGGTAAACATGTAAACAGCAATGTAAGCACATATCATTGTATGTGAACAAACCATTTTCAAATAACAAGGAAAGAAAGTAATAGAATGTAAGAAAATACAGGTGAAAATGCGCAAGGAAGTGAGAGATAGGTCGGATCCGAAAGAGATAAGAAGGGGCAAGCTAAGGCAACCCATGTGTGTAAAGGAAAGAACGATAAGACAAAATTGAATGTGACGTTAAAGGCTGAAATAGATAAGATGTGATGTGACGTGTATGAAGCTAAGACCCCACTAGGATGAAAATAGTAAAGATTATAATAAAACTAATAGCTCAAAAAACATCAAAGTGTAAGGGCAGAATAAAAGAAGGAAAAAGATAGAGAAACTCAGTAAACCAAAAGGCGGGATTGAAGACATGGCAAGTCCAAAGAGACCAGGAAGCTAGAGATAGCAAGAGAACTCCATTCTGTCATTTAAACCAAAAGGGTTTAAAGGATTCAGAGCCTTAATCCAATAGCTCTCTCTCTGAAGTAGGTAGTTGTTGTTGTTTCTGCCTTTAATTTTCTCAACAGTTTCAAGTACTAGAAACTTCAATTGACTGATGTTATGCTTGTTTTCAGTGAAGTGTGTAGCAACCGTAGATTTTAAGATCTTGGTTCTGCGATTACTTTTGTGCTTGTGGACTCTAGTCCTGATTTGTCTTTCTGTCTTGCCCACATAGGGCAACCCACACGGGCATTTAAGAAGATACACCACATTGGTGGTGTTACATGTCGATGTGACTTGGAGGTTAATACGTGTTCCTTTCATAGGGTGAGTTGTCCATGTGCCTCTGATCACGTTATTGCAATTGCAATTCAAGCAAGGTTGGGTGCCCTTGTAGTTTGTCGTCGGAGAAACAGTAGGAGGTTGTGTTAGTAGTTCCTTCAAATTCTTGCCTCTGGTATAAGCAAATATGGGTTTGTTACTAAACAACCCCTTAAAAGCATGTTCCATTGCAAGTATGGGCCAATGCTTGTTGCTGATGTTTTTATAACGTTGGCTCATGGTTGAAAATTTGGATAACACTACCATGCGGTTCTGGCAAGTTTTGTTGGTTTTGGCTATCAATTCAAATCAAGTTCTTGATGCACATCGTTCTTTGGCTTCAGAGAGAGAACTATTGGATTAAGGTTCTGAATTCTTTAAAACCTTTTGGTTTAAATGACAGAATGGAGTTCTCTTGCTATCTCTAGCTTCCTGGTCTCTTTGGACTTGCCATGTCTTCCATTCCACCTTTTGGTTTACTGAGTTTCTCTACCTTTTTCCTTCTTTTATTCTGCCCTTACACTTTGATGTTTTTTGAGCTTTTAGTTTTATTATGATCTTTAATATTTTCATCATAGTGGGGTCTTAGCTTCATACATGTCACATCACATCTTATCTATTTCAGCCTTTCACGTCACATTTCAATTTTGTCTTATCGTTCTTTCCTTTATACACATGGGTTGCCTAAGCTTGCCCATTCTTATCTCTTTCGGCTCTGACCTATCTCTTACTTCCTTGCGCATTTTCACCTGTATTTTCTTACATCCTATAACTTTCTTTCCTAGTTATTTGAATATGGTTTGTTCACATACAATGATATGTGCTTACATTGCTCTTTACATGTTTACCCATTTGGATTCTTGAATGATGCACGCGTCTTTTTGTACGTTCTAAGAAGGCTGCTGCTCTTTCGTTACACTTTGGCTCGTTATCGAGTCCGTTTTCAGACATATATTTGTACACCTTGCATGGCTGCTTCTATACTTCGGACTAACTTTCACGGCACGTGTAGACGCGGTCGCACTTTGAGCATCGGTGAGTGTTTTCTTTCTTGTTCTCAGGTCAGCACGCTTTACGTAATGGTTCCCCCATGATAGAATTAAACACCTATTTTTGACGTTCTGTCATGCGCAGACACTGGTTTTATGCCGTACACCAGGTAGCACATTAGTTCCAGGGGACTCTCACTTATCCTCCTGTAGCCGTTTTCGCTTTTGTTAACCTCTATTTATCACCGCAACATCATTCATCCCTGCAGACTTCTGCATGTTTGCCCCTTTTCGTTTCACAATTTCTACACACACTGGTTTTTAATTTGCATCCGAGTGGTTTAGATTGTTTCACCTTAAGACATGGCGCTTTGTATTTCACAGTTTCACTACTTAAGAATGCACTATATTTTCTTAAATGTACATTGCATCATTTAGCCTTAAGGTTGTTATTTTCATGCTGGACGTATTGTGTTTTTTATTGTATCCTTGCTGATTATTTTCAGATCATTTTCCTCTGACGAAGGGCTTTGACAGCCCGAAATGCATCGGGACTCTGAAATGTTCACTTTGAATTTCTGAGGATTTACATTATATGCACGTTCATGGGATTGATATGAATCATGGAATATCTATGACCTATGCATATTACATTTTGAAATTACATTTCGGATTGAAATTATTGTTTGACACTTAAGTGTGTACATCATTTCCACATACACCTCCTCGTGGTTTTTCGCTTGTACCCAGGGGGACGTCCCCTATTTAGGTGATGCTTACTCCCCATTTGTTTCACACCCCTTGACCAGAGGCTGATACCCCAGGAGCACGCTACAACCTGATTATTGTACACTTTACGGTGTGCGCAGTCCCACCACTGCTTTATTGCGAGTGGACCAAAGACATGGATTGTGACCAAACATATACAAATAAATAAAACATACTTGCTTGTGGATTTAAGAGCCTCTGCATCTTTTTTGTGTTAATGAGTTACATGTACATTTTTGGGGGGAGAAACTGCAATTACGGTGCCTGTTTCATTTGTTAGTACGACGCTACCTTAAAAAATAAAATAAACACTGTAGGCGAGATGTGGTTAGGGTGGCAGAGGGCACACATTCTCATTTTTGCGGCGCTGTTGAAGCAGTGTCTAAAACTCATCTTTGTTTTTCTAAGCAAGGGGATTACCACCTGTATGCAGCATGAGGGCGTTCAGGGCTTCAAGAATGTTGAGAAGAGCAGGAAACATTTAGCAAGCAGGACAGTAGCGGTCCGTGGAGGGAGTTCCGTGGAGCGGTGTGGCGGGGCGGGGCGGGGGAGGGGCAGGGTGGGGAAATGTAAACACCGGAATATGGATGAACGGAGGTAAGTACACATTTAAATAAATAAAACGAATTTCGTTGCGCGCTCTGCATCGAATTTTGCGATGCAGCGCGCGCAAAGGAATTTGCGATTTGTACTGGGTAGAAATTGCAAATTGCCTCCAGTTTTGGCCCTTTGTACATCTGAAAAGGCCATTTAGCATTTTTTAACAGGCAGACATAGAGATTTGGCCATTAAGAAATGCTTAATGATTCGTACAGCTGGTCCTAAGTGCCTTATGTGCAAAGCATTTTTGTGGTTGGCAACGGCCCAATTTGCTGAATCGGGCTGTTTGCAACAACAAAAATACTTTTTTAAATATACAAAGGCACAAAATGTGACTCAGTAACATGTTACTGAATCGCAATTTGTGATAGGGGTTCAGTATTTATAAAGGGCGTGTTTAGGGCTTCCCTTACAAATACTCAATTGCAGTGGCATGTATGAATGTTTTGCGACCACATTACAGTTGTAAAACATTCATTTTTTCCGACACCGCGAAGGAGGTGGTAACCATTCGCAAATGGAAAAGGGTCCCCAAGGGACCACTTCCCCTTTCAGAATGTAAAAAAAAAAAGAGTTAAAGCAGTCAGGGGTCCCATGGAACACTGTCTACACTTAAAAAATAAAACTTAATTGTTTTCATTTTTTCTTTTTAAACACATCCCTTTTTCCTTTAAGGAAAACAGGCAGCATTTTAAAAGAAAACACAACAAAACCTTTGCTTTTTAAAACATCAATCACAGACATGCTGGTCTGCCCACCTCAGCAGGCCGCCCTCCCTATGCTGACTGCGATTCCCAATGGGTAACAAATTGTGACCTACCTCATTAACATTCATTAAGTAGTTCAATTTGCAACCCACTAGGAACCGCTATTTAAAAGATGTACGTTTTCTCACATCAGGAATGATCAGAAATTGTGTTTTCCTACTTACGATTTGGTAAGAATCGCAATTAGGAAATCGCAATTTTAGATGTTTGTACATGTGGCCCTAAATGTTTTGAGGCTGCATACCCTGTGTTTTGCAGATCGCAGGTTTCGCGACCGCAAATAACCTTTGTACATCAGATTCTCAATTGATTAGCTCACAAGCTAATTTCAATGGTATATTTGGGTGAGTTTATGTCCGGGGATATGTAACGTGAATGCCGTTAGATATTTTTGTTATGTGTTGTCGCGGCAGAGAGGTACACATGTTCCATCGAGGTCTCAGTTTCAAATCCTGCCTAGACAGACATTCGCGTGGGCGCCAGTAAGTTGGGTAACAGCAACAACTGTTGTTTGTAAAGCTACAAAAACAGCAAAAAAAGTGTAGTAGCAAAAACTGCACAAAAATGACTGAGCATTATTTTTGTTGCTGTTGTTGTGCATAGTGTAACCATAAGATCACATACACTTCTGCTTTCTGAAAAACGAAATTTCTGTCTAGTTGTTAATGACCTGGCTGTGAGGGTCCCAGAGACGGGCCAGAGATGACAGCCCATGGCAGAGAACAACAGGTCACGTGGCAGACAGGGTGATAAGGTGGGGGTTAGTTCAGTGGTGCAGACCGCTCTCATGCCTAGACAGCATGTCTGTACTTGCTTGTGCCATGCCTGTGCTGTAAGCAGACCCCTTGATCAGCAGCTCTTGGGAGGCTCTGCAGAAGTGTCAGACAGAGCTGGCCTTCCTCACAGCTGTCTGCATATTTGTCTCTCAAGCCTCCCTGCTCCCACAGGGCAGTATCCCTTGCTTCCATTCACCACTAATTATTAATCCGTTTTTTTCAGATTTTCCTCCGAGAAGGCAGTGACACAAAGGTTGCACAAAGGAGCTTATGAAAAACGCTCGAATGACGAGCTTACACCGTCCATCATGCTGTCTCGCCGGTTTCCAGAGAGAACATGGCTCCTGCTGTTTCCAGATTCAGGGACTTTATCAGCTACACTCCTGAGCTGGTTTACGTGTTTTATATACACGCCTGCCGCATAGTGAGCGTGCAAAACCGACTCCTTGCCAAGTAAGTAAGCTGCTTGTCTCCGAATAATTACAGGAAAGATAGACAAGCAAATATGTTTCTAAATTAGCTATCAGAATGCAAGATGCAGAAATTATAGAGAAATGTTAACATTTCTTACTTCAAAGTAATTTATTGTTTTTAAGAAGAACAGACAGAGACATTTCTATTAGAAAAAAACACAGTGGCACAGGCTCAGTTTGTAGAAAAACAGCAACTCAGAAAATTGCTCTATTTGTTTTTGGGATCCGCGACAGAAGTCGAGCGCCCATCTCGGTATATGAGGAATTAAAAAAAAAAATTAAAAAAAAAAAAAAAAAAAGAAGTCGAGCGCCGTCGTGTCCTTGCATTGGAAATTAACGAGGACGTCACCAGGTGGTATCGAAGTGCCGCTATAGATTCATCTGCTCATGCGCGCGCACACACACGTATATACACACACACAATACACATACGCACATATAAACACAAGTTGACACACACATCCACTAACATATACAGCCGTACACACTCTCAAAACGCGCGTGAGCAGTCAGAGGCAGAAAGAGGCCTAAAGACATTTCCTGAATGACCTCTGACCTTGACAAGCCTGGCGGACCGCGGAGTAGATAAGATAAGAGTCAGACTGTCTCCTCTGCCCTTTGAGATGTGCCTGTCACGGAGAGCAGGCGGAAGTGACGCAATATGTCAGAGAGCATAATTCAGCTGTGGCTGATGTCTCTTTTTTTCTCCTCTGCTCTGTGGATACGCAATTTAAGAGAGGCAGAGAGTCTGCAAGACCAAAAAGAGAGGGATTAAACAGCAAGAGAGGAAAAGAGACTGAGAAAGAGTGCTGTGCTGTAGACTGAATTACACCTGCACATTTCACGAGGGACCCGAGTGATACAGTTCTTTTTACATTACCTCCTCGTCCGTCTCCCTCGCCACAGTATTAAGAATGAGCCTTCGGCTCCCGACAGAAACTCCAAGTGAAAATTAGCATACCAGTCTCCCTCTCCCTCCGATATGGCCCCCAGTGAGGACAGCCAATCCCATAAAGGGATACAGAAATCCTCAAACGACCTGAGAAACCAAGCCGCAGACATGAAGCCAATAAGAGGGCCGGGAGGGAAAGGGAAACTATACTGTGGCGAGGAAGACAAGGACTCGGAGGAATGAAGATTACCGGTAAGTAACCGGGGCATTACCCACCATGGAAAGCAATTACACAGAAACGTTCGAGCGAAGCACTGCATTAGCTTTGAGTTCCCATTCAGATAATGCATTACTCTGCTTGTAGTTAAGTCAAGGTGACAGTATGATGATTTGGGTTTCGGATGGTGTTTAAGGTAAGGTCAGCCAGAGGTTTATGGTTGGTAACTAACTTAGATTGAGAGTTAGGTTTAGTTGTACGGCTAACATTATAAGCTTACAGTACATTAAGGAGTGAAGGTTAGGGTAATAGTCAGATAGGGTTAGGATCAGCATTAGGACAAAGGTTAGAGTATGGCTACAGGCTATGATAAGGCGCACCAATAAGGTAGACTTGGAGTTCTGAATAGGGCTAGGGCTAGACTATGGCTAAAGGTCTGATAAGGGTTACAGGTAAGGTTAGGGCAACTGGGACCAACTGCGGGGGCTCATAGACGCATTCGCTCCAATATCCTAGACGCCAGCGGCCTCCCTGAGAGGGAGATGGAGAGACTGGAACGGCCATTTTGAGATGAGGAGAGCACCGCTGCACGCCTCGGTTGTTCAGCCTACCCCATCCTACAGCCCTCTGTGATGAGGACTGATCACTATGGCCCTCCAATGTCTGTGGAGACACCCGAGTTTTATAGATCTACAGGGGTGCTGCCACTGGTGTTTGCCGACCAAGTGACTACCCTCCCTAGTGTGTGATTCCACTGAAGCAGGGACGATGAGGAGGACCCCCAGCTCCCCCCACATGTCTCCCACAACTGACTGGCCGATGCTGCTGCGCTAGTCGCAGGCGAGCGAACCACCATCTACATACGTGCCGGAGCTAGGGACCGCCGCCCCTCACATCATGCCTGGAGCTAGTTGCTTGCACTCCCAACCCCAAAAGCCTGTGTTTTTGTGTTTTGAAGTGTCACTGGATATTGCTTGCAGATGCAAATTCTCCCCCTGAACTGCTGGCAATACCAATTTTCCTTTGTTTTTATTCACACAATTCCAAAGGCAATTAAAAAACCGTGCAACCCTGGAGAGTGGGAATGCCAGATGTATTATATGCTTGCAATAGAACTTTTACAAGTGACACATGTTTTACCACGATGGCAAATGATAGGCTGTGTGATCATTATTTGTCTAATGTTTGAAATACGTACCGTGTTAATAAGGACTTTACAGGCACTAGTGTATTGAGTAACCTAATGCGACCCCTGGTGTGGAGGAATTGTATCTGCTTCCAAGAGCTCCTCACCACATCTGGAGCCCCCAAAACAGATCTTGCTACTATATGCCCATACTAACAGCCTGCGAGTAGCTTGTGCCATAGGGGTGGGCGGAATTTGCGGAATTAACTTTTGCAAATTATCGCGAAAATGTTTAAAATTATCGCAAACAAGCGGAAATATCGTGAAGATGCGGAAGTTTTTTTCCGGCATGTTCGCAAGATTTTCTGCATGGTTGCGGGTCGCCAACTTACCCATGTGGTTGCTTGCGGGCGCGGCCATCTTGTTTTGAGTTGTTCTCGCGGTGCAAGATCGCGAGAAGAAAGACGTGATCGCGCGACGCATGACGTCACTGCGGGCGCGAACTGTCGCGAGACAGCGCAAATGGCTAAAAACAATACAACATCTCATGGAGAACGCGACCGGATCAAGAAAACTTGTCGGCGAACGCAGGGATTCAGGTAAGGCGATTGCGCGCGCGCGAGAATGTATTATTTTACAGCGCGAGCAAGAAACAAATTATCGCCAAGCTGCGGAAACTGGAATTTTTGACATTTTCGCGCTGTCCGCGGAACGCGAAAATGTCAAATTATCGCAATTTCCGCGAACGGAACGAAATTTTCGCCCATGCCTAGCCATTATGTCCTCTCTGATAGGCCACACTGTCATGCTGGGCCTATTTGTTCTTTTGCTCATTCACTGGTCTACACTGTACTGTATGCCTATATCTTATTCTATGCTTATATGCTCTCTTGCTCATCTTATACCAATATAGTTAGCTTATGCACACACTGTTACCCAAGTCGGCACACCCTACCGTAACTACCTCAGAATAAAATCGCCCATATACTCATTCACCTGTCTATATTGTTACTATGTGCCTAAATGTTATCCAATACTTAAATGCTTTCTCGTGCATGCACTGTTACCTAAGTTGACACACCCTACCGTAACTACCCCAGAACTATATTGCCCATATATCCCAATGTCCTTCGTATACACTGTTGCCTTGTATCTTTGACTATTTCATGTAACTGTTTTTACTCCATATGTAACTCGTACAACTACAACTGTCTATAGTATACTGCTGTGTGCACTGCTGCTAAGTATTTGTGCTCACTCCATTTATGCATTTACGTAAATGTAACTTGGGTAATTATCTCTTTGCCATCTATGTAAAGCGCTCTGATACCTTCGGGTCGAGTTTGCGCTGTACAATACTCTATAAATGAAATAAGTAATTAAATTGCTGCTAAATGCCACAAAATTTCAATATTTGTGCAGCTTAATCCCATTTTACTTTTGGGTTTTGGATGGAGGTGGAATTTATTTTGTTTTTTTGGGGAAGTGGTGGGGCACTTCACTCTCTCCACTACTTTCAAAGGGTACCAACCGCCCCTAGAAATGCAGGGGATTGGCGGCAAGGAAAGTATGAGGGCTCTTTATATGGCAGCCCTGCATAGTTTCATATCTTGAAAAAGTCTGTTTTTCGACCACTTTGTCCCTGCGTTGGTAAATCAAAATATGGTAGTGGCAGTCTTCCACAGTGGGTTTGCAGCCAGGGTCATCTAGATTTTCAGAGATGCACAAGGTGCGCTTGAGCCATACAAGAGTTCGGAAAAACAGCAGAAGAAAATTAGATTGGTTTATTGTGTTAAAAAAGACTATTTTGCCCATTTGGACAATGGTTTATATTATTGCTTTAGTAAAACAATCTGTCTTTCAGATGCCTTCCATTGATGCCTCTTAACTTAAGCCAGGGAAAAAACTCCCTTGTACTTTCACTGGTAAGTGGCGCAGGTCTTTTCTTAACCTGCAGCCAAGCATTAGGAAGGTGGGCCCGGACTGACAGAATCTCAGTATTATGGTATGGAACAACATTATTGTCTTGTGGTCATACCACTCCACTGGATTCCAGTGGCTGTTCATCACTGCCACGAACTACCGACCACACACACCCACTACTGGCCACAGCAGCCACCAGAAATGCACCCATTGCAAGGCAACTCCAGCTCCAGCCTTGTGCTATCTGTCTTCTCCTCAATCAAACCTTGCCACCTGCCACACCATCTTGGCCTAGCAGACTTACATCCACTCAATCAGGGTTGGTTAAGCGAGCGCAACTACTCACCCATGAGGGTCTCAAGTCACTGGAGGGGGGACGGCTCCGTTGAGTACTGGGGTCATCTGAAGTGCCAGGTCCTGAGGTCCTTCCTGAAGTGGGGCAATGCTGGAGCTTGTCGGAGGGGGAGGTCGTTCCAGGCTTTGGCTGTGAAGTAAGAGAAGGACTTTCCTCCCTTTCTGGTCTTGTAGATACGTGGGACGGTGGCCAGAGAGAGCTCGGCTGAACGGAGGTGTCTTTTGGGTGCATGGAAGGAGAGGCGGCTGTTCAGGTAAACGGGTCCAGTGTTGTGAACGGCCTTGTATGCGTGGGTGAAAACTTCAAGAGCACTACCTCGACGCAGAAGTAATTGCTATGTTGTGTTATTACCCCTAGATTTAGAGTCAGATCACGATGACTAAAAACGTGGGGGAACAACCTTTCTACTTTATTTCCTTGATTATTTTAAGTGTGACATCAGCAGCCTTTTGCTGATGGTAACCTGTTAGGGTGCTGGGATGGTACATTATGGCATTACTCAAAATCTGTGTTATTGGCTGAAACATTCATTAATCCCATCACAATACATTTCCCTCATAAATACACTGCTCTAAATGAGCACCTTTAGTTTTAGTAGGACTTTCTCCCTTCAGTTTTGTAATGTCTTTTAACATGGCCACGTTTTATCCTGATCATATCTCACTCAAGCCTTTGATATGGAAGCTGTGCTCTTGGATCATGCCTTGTACAGTGAAGCGGCGTGGCATCAAGCTTTGTCAGACTTCATCTTTGCTAGTTGCCTTAATTTCAAACAGCCGCTTCCCTTATGTAGTTCACAACTGCTTTGATGTCACACAATTGGAGGAAAGAACTGACAATGCCAATGATGTATCTTTGTGTAGGGAGAAGTTTTGTCCAGCTTCACTAATGCACAACACAAGTTAAGCGTAGGTAGCAGCAGTGCAAGTTTCCTTTACACAGAGAACATACACATGGCAGGCAACACAACAATTAAAAGATTTCTCCCAGACAGAAAGCTGATACAACAGCTGCATGTACATCACCACATACACAGAATACAGAACAGCTACTGCATGTGCCAGAGCAGCACCAGTAGCACTCACATACGCCGACGGGTAATGGCAGAGGCCACACACACACACACACACTCACTCACACACACACACACACGCACACACTCACACACATGTACACGCACACACACACACACACAGAAAAGTTACATCATGTGTAGCAGTAGTGCAAGTTTCCTTTACACACAAACTACAGCAGTGTCACAGGAGGTGGGATAAGCGCAGGCTTTCTTCAAAATATTTAGGTGATGGTGATTATGTGATGGTGGTTGTGTGTGTTTGTGGAGTGTAGTAGGGTGTACTTGTGTCTGATGTAGGTGTATGATAGTGTGTGGTGATGGTGCATAGCTTTGTAAATGAGAACGTATTTGAGGGTTAGTGTGCAATGCTGTACAGGTGTATTTCATTGATGTGGTGCGATGGTGTTGTAGTATGCTGATGTGAGTGTGTGACAGTGTATGCTGGTGTGATTTGTGTGTGTATATGTGTGTGTGGGTGTGCATATATGACGGTCATAATGGCCTGGTCCTTCACATGATGGTAAGCGCTGACTGTGGTAGACAGATACCATCTCCGTGGGAACCAGTGAGATATCAGGACCACTCCTCGTAGTGTGTTTACATATTTTAGAGTGAGTGTTTTTAAAACATGTTAATGCAATAGAAATGTCTTTTGGTTTTCTGAGCAATGTACCTCAGTATCCAAGAGGAAATAGGATTTGAACAATACATGCACACTTCATTGAAGTCAATTAATGTCCTCATATGTGCGTGTGTGTCTGTGTTATACCCAATTTACATCTTACAGTGGCCTTACAGCCACTCACCACTGTCACTGCTAGGCAGAAATATATGGTATTTACATGGGCCGAGCTGCTGCCAGGCTTTCATCACATGGCCAGAAAGAGACTCCTTGGAAAATGCGACTATTTATCTACTTCATAGAACGTGAGGTCAAACAATTCTTGATCTGATGAAATCACAGGAAATTACATCATATGGACATGAAAATATCACATCAATTGGCATCAAGGCCTCTGCCACCACTGGCATCATAGAAAGAAACTTCAGCATGGCCAGGTTTGTACTGGTAGAATTGACTGCCTGTGACCCATGTCATGAGAATAAACCAGAGATATATGAAGGATTGTGGTTAGCTATGAACATATTGATGTATGAGTTGTCTGAGACATACATAACAAGCATTGACAAAGCTGATAGGTCACTGTTACGAGAGGTATTAGCTTTGTCAACGATTTTAGGCATGTTGTACATCAGTGTGGATGTTGTGCAGCATGACTGAAAGTAAAACAAGCATTTACAATGCAGTGGTCTCGGCAATATTATAGGTAGAGCTATTGGTATTGCTCATTATTTTTTTTATCATTTTTGTATCCCTAAATAAATGGCATTGTCATTTCTATTGGCATTAGCTTTTTTTTTTGTGCATATGTGATACCTATTGCATTAGCAGAGAGAGAGTGAGGTAGTGAGATAGAGAGAGAGAGAGTGAGGTATTGAAATAGAGAGTGAGGTAGTGAGAGAGAGTGAGGTAGATAGAGAGTGAGATAGTGAGATAGAGAGTGAGGTAGATAGAGAGTGAGGGACGGGCAAAGCGGTCCATGCAGGAACGAAGAAGCATCTGTGGAGCCAGGACAGGGATAAAATGGTATATGTTGAGACAGGGTAGGGAAAGGGGAATCTGTGGAGCCGGGGTAGGGAATAGGCGATTCCAGAACGACGGCAGTTAATGTCTACGCAAGCGCTTCTGCCTTGCACTTTGTACGGGTTACAATCACAAGTGTTCAAAGCCAGGGTCACTTACCGCTCCCTCGCTGCACCACGCAGACACACCAGCCAGAGGTGAGGTGTAGGAATGGGCGATAGGGCCAGCCGGACAAAAGCAGTCAAGATGTGCCGAACTCCTGCACAAACAAGTGACAGCGCTCACCAGCAGTAAAGGGAGGGACCGATAGCGCAGCACACCCTGGGAGGCCGGCCTACAGGCGGAGCTTCGTAAGTGACGCGAATACTGACTGGGTGGTTTAGCTGCTTTCACCTGAAGGGAAAAGTCTACTAATCGGCACCCATCTCACAAGAGCCACCGGCGTGTTTTTAGGTGCCTCTGGTACGCGGCTACGTACGACTGACTGAACAGGATAGGCCAAATCACCCAGTGAAGAGACCAGGAACTGTCACTGAATGAAGGCGGGGAATAATCACCATGCAATGGGATTTTTTTTTTTAGGTTGTAGCACATGCAAAGTTTGAAACATCGCCGAGACAATAAACGAATTCCCGACCAATTGGAAACCGCTGTGCTGTCTCCAAGTCCCTACAGCAAATGAATGGTTGACTGGAACTTCTCTAGCCAATCCACTGACTAGAGGTCCGCCAGCCAATCCAGGACAATCACTCTTTTCCATCACAAGTAAAATATGGTTTAGCTTACTTGATTGGTTGTGGGCACCTTGAGACGCAAAGGCTCGTCTTTTTCACTATTACGTGGAAGAAATAATAGTAAGTTAAACGCAGAACAGCAAAGTTTTGTGATGTGTGTATTTATTTGTAATTGCTGTATTTTGATCTGGGCTCTTATATAAATAATGATTCAACGTGATATAGATACCGACATCAAATGATCCAAAGCTGTTCGTGTGGAAACATCACAAGTTTTTCCCCATGTTGGGTATGAGAAGCCAAAACATTTCTAACTTCTACTTACATCTCGTCTTGTTAGTACTGCCTGTAAAATCCAAACAAGCATCGGAGAAAGGCAACGCGATTTTCAGATTCGGGGGCGTGTTCCTGCTGTTCTAAAAGGGCGTGGCTAAAAAGTGGAAAGAACAGCAAGGAACACGCCCCCGAATCTGAAAAAGACGGAGCCTATTTGGAGGGACGGCTCTCTCCTCCAATGGCTGGCCTCCGTTTAGGAAGCCAGCCAATGAAAGAGAAGCAAAAAGAGAGGCGGGCTAAATAGCCACTGTAGGAAACATTAAATCTCCGACTTCCGGTTCTGCCTTCGGCAGACTGGATAGTCATCGACCTAAAAAGAAAGCGCTATGACGTGGCCAGTGCTGGCTGCATCATAGGGCTTTTTTTATTTCCTTTTTTTTTTTTAATTGCTGGGGTGAGGGAGGGTGGCCCGGCAGGCAGCACAGAGAGAGGAAGGGCATATGGGGGGGAATGGACAAAGCTGGGTGTGGGAAAAATGTGTAATGAGATGGCCTGCTGTTTCTGCATCTTTGTGCTTTTTTTATTGCATGGTGGGTGGCAGCAGGAGGGCGGGTGGTGAGTCAACATGGACAACGTGGGGTGTGAGTGAAAAAAGCACTATGACGTGGTCAGCGGTGCAAGCATCATAGCGCTTTTTAGGTCTCGTCTGAGCCAGCGCTTTAGCGCTGCTCTGGCGAGAGTTTTAGTAAGCGGGTTTTGGAAGTGCTAACTAGTGGCTTTTTTCAGGCCTCCAGCTACAGTGCATGTGCGCCGGGTGCGCGCACCATTTGTCAGTCTGCGTGATCACTTTCACGGCTGCTTTGATGTTCTCAGTAAGCCGCGCGTCCACTAAGAACATCAAAGCGGCCGCGAAAGTGCACATCATTTGCCAGCCTGCGTGCCTCTCTCCGCCTTAGTGCGCGCAACGTGCCCTACCCCCCTCCCCTATCCCACTTCCTGCTTGTTTACTGTGGTAGACATTCAGCAGTAGCTATGGGATTTTTATAAAGTTTTGCCGAACAAGGGCTTCTTCAAGGAGGGAGTTTGCTAATTCGACCCATTTGAGGAGAAGTTTACTTTGTCCAAAAGCTATTTCCTTTTTGATTCGAAGTGCACTTTTAGAAGAAGACAAAACTCCAGTGAAAGTTGAAAGATAAAACCACGGCTCAACCGACTTCCCATTTCAGACTACATGTGATCATCTTTTAGTTGTGTGGGTGTGGCTTTGATTTCTAAGCCCTGCATTTACTTATTTTTTGCACATGAGCAAACATGTTGTAGTCAGAGAGACAAGTAAACGCAGTGCCCGTGTGTTATTCCATTACATTATACCGTGTGCTTTTACTGCAGCTTTAACAATTGAAACCCTTGAGATTGGCTTAAATTACCTATACCTTCCTTTGCTCACAATAAATGCCACTAATTGGATGCAACCACTTTTAAACAGCGGAGGTCCGCTATGCAGGTGTTGACTGCATGTCGCCTTGAAATTAATATTCTCATTCCAGTTCAAAGCATCCTGCATATTGTGTCCTCTTGTTGGGAAATGCTTGTCCCATAGACACGGTGGTGGTCTCTTGAAAGCGCGCTTTGGTGAAACCCGGTGTCAGGACAGAGACCGGTCTCAACCTAAAATGGTACATCTCACCCCTGATAGTTCACCTAGGAGACTGGCATTCCTTTCACAAGGTGTTCGCTTTGTTGTTGTGCTTTTATCCACTTCAAGGCGACTCAAAAGGCTGCGCGTTCCATCTTTCTGAGGCCCGTAAGTACATTCAGGTGTTTTTATAATGCTGCAATAAAAGGATTTGAGTTTCAAAATGTTACTTGCTGTCACCTGTAGAATAGAATCGCATGCCTGTTAATGCTATTATTAATCATATCTGGTTCAGGTGCGCGCGCCAATGTTTGGAAGACGCTTCCTGATCTACACAGTTGGCACCATTCTGCCTTTATAAAATCCCTCTGCAGTGACACTGAGGTTCCAGGACATGGAGGAGGGGTGAGGGCAATAGCACCTCAATTGTGGCTGTAATTTATTGCCCTTGCTTCCGATACGGCTCCCTTGCAACGCCACTTGAGGAAAGGGTGGCGCTAGAGGGGCCGTTAGCCATGGCAACCTAGATGTTATTATAGCGGACACCTGGGTGCGGAGGGACAGCTGTTGCTGTACTAGAAGGAGTATGACTGCAAAAATTCCCAGTAAAAAATGCATGTACTGCAGCTACTGGCCTGAGCACGAAGGTCAAAGTCCACGGCATGCATCTAAGAGTTCGGCTTGGGGGCTCAGGGTCTGTCCGATTCCATCTTACTTATCGGCGCTTTTGACAGTAATTTCACAAAGGTATAACATTTTCATTTGTGTCAAATAGGAGACTCTCATTATAGTAATGCCAAATATTTCCACTGAGCAGTTGCACACCTAGCTCACTAATTGAATACGTCAGAACTCGGCAATCGCCTAGAATGCCACCAGCGGGGGATTGTGTACCACTTAATTATTGCAGATATCCAGGATCGAACAAAGATGTATTTCAACTTGAGGTGAACCAGCTTCCGACGACAGTTTTCTCTCCCTCATTACAATCCTTTCTTTATAAGACTGAGTGGGAAACAGGCAACTGTGCTTACACTATTGATTTAACAAATGTATTTAGTCCCTCCCCTAGGCATGATCACTTAAATACCTGGGAGCATGTTTACTAAGATTTCACATCTGGTGAAGATGGCAGATGGCAGTGGATAGTCTAGGATGGGAACACCCTGGAAAGCTTTAGAACATCCACAAATGAGTGATCTCCTATATATTCACGGACTTCTCCATGATTCATTACTACCCTGGAAACTGGTATTTACTCCGGTCAAGGGCAGGGGTAAATTTAGTTGCCAGGTGGAGTTGGAAGAGAACACGCTCAAAGTGGGTAGGGATAAGTAGTTTCATTTTTTTTCTTCTCAAACATTTCCAAGAGTCATCCTCAGCACAGAAATCCTTGCCTCTTTAATGTGAAATTGTGCTTGCTGAATGTTATAATGCCTGCCTTCATTGCTTACTTGTACACATAAAACAAGCATTGGCTATGCCAATAAGTCTCTATAAGTGTTTAGCGTTGCAACAGTTGATGTTGTTGCACCAAGGATATTGTGCTGGAAAACTAAACACTTATAAGGTCCCAAAGGCGAGACCTATTGGCTATGCCGATGCTTGTTTTGTTATGGTGGGTGGTGTGGCAACACAGACACTGGAGGGAAGGTAGGCAGGAGCGAACATGGACATCGGAGGGTAGTTGGGAGGAGCTGAGGACAAGAAGACAGACAACAGAGGGTTGGAAGGAGGGTCAGGGAGCAAGCTCACAGAAAACAGACGGTGGCGGGGAGGTGTTGGGGTCATGTAGGCAGACAGCAAAGGGTTGGCGAGTAGGAGGAACATGGAGAGGGAGTAGCACAAAGAAAACAGTGGTGCCTAAAAAATGAGCACACAAGTGTCCATTTTTTTGTTTAAATATTTTTATTGTCATTTTATGTTTTTTAACGTTGCAATACAACAATAGATCAAGGACACCGTACACAAAGAATAAACATATTAGCATGTCAACTGTTGTTGATACAGCGGTGATAGTATGCTTTTAATGTGTCATGCTTGAGGGATTGAAGAAGTCTATATCGGTATATCACCTCAATGAAGGAGTAACCGTGTAGTCTGCCTATGTAAGGTGCGGTTCATTGATGATCTGTGTATGGTATAACACATCTCTGAAGAGTGGGCGTAGAGTTCAACAAAATGAGGACAAAATAACTCAACGAAGGTGGGGGAATAACCGCCCATGACCTAAAGCTGCGAGGTACTTCATCAGGTGCTTATCTGCATGTAACATGTTATAAGCAACTATGTTGTGTCTGGCTGAGTAGAGATTGAGGGACACTGTCCCATCTGAGACATCGCAGTAGCGACAGCGATTTGCGGCATTAGAGCTGATAAGAATCCTGACCCTTCTTGTATATCCTCAGTGGGTGTATCTAGTTTCTGTAGGTCGTTCACAATAGTACCCCAACTGCTTGCTAGTGGAAACTTGTGAAGTCCCAGCAGATCTTCCCTTTGCAGGGCCACACCCTCCGCTCTGGCCCAGTTGAGCAATGAGCAGCGCCAGGCCAGTGCATGAGGTGCTACCAGCGCCTTCCATCTCCTAGTGATCAGGTGTTTTGGTGTGCCTAGGCTCAGGTCCAAGAAACGTGAGGTGACCCTGTACTTCTTGCCCCTCTTGAAGAGGTGCAAAATATACACCTCCCATTGAAAAGGGATGTCGCGCTCAGTGCAGCGGGCCAAAGTGGTCGCTATATCGGTCCAGTACTCTCCCAGGGCTGGGTAATGCCAAAGCATATGCAGAAGATCTGCATTGGGCAAACGGCATCTGGGGCAGTCTGAGTCAGTGCGGTGGAAATACTTATTTATCTGGGCAGGGGTGACGTATGCCAGGTGCAGAATAAAGTATTGGATCTACCGAAAGCGCTGGTTGCGAGGGACGTGTGTCGGGCCCTCCAGCTCTGCCATCCATTCCTTCTCTGAAAGGGCACGCCCCAGGTCGCACTCCCAATGCTGATTAAGGGGGGCCAGTGAGATTGACGTATGTTGCCGGAGGGACAATGTAAACCAACGTATCAAATTACCCCCTTCCCCATCATATGTAAGTACTGAATCAAATGGTTTGTGGGAGGCTCTGTCGCTAAGTTACCCCACAGTGATGACAGCGAAGTTATGAGCACGCAATGAAATAGGAAATGTCCAGGGGGTAGACCCTCCTCTGAAATTAGTTCCACATATGGGATTAAAGTGCCATCTCTAAAGAGGTCACCTGTGTCACGGATATCCACCGCGTCCCAACTGCACAACTCCCCGGACATGGTAGGCAACCCTCCACTTGGTGTTCCTAGTAGGGGAATAGCAAGGGCATATGGTGTGGCGTCACGCGTGATGTTTAGGCTTCTGCTGTAACATTTGTATGCTATTGAAAGTAACAGGGAGCTTATATTCCTGGGCTTTGCACATGGATGAAACATGTAAAGTAGGATGTGGAGCGACATTGGTGATTGTAATGTGTCTGCCTCTGACAAGTGGTGTGAAGCTAGCCATCTGGCTACCCATTGCAGCTGGGCGGCTAGGTAATAGTGCACGAGATTAGGCACCACGCGTCCAACCTGTCCTGCTGGTAGATAAAGCTTCTTAATGGAGACCCTATGTCTAAACGTCCCTCAGTGAAAATCCCTGTTCATTGTTTCCAACTTACTGAAGTGGCACACAAGTAAGGGCATTATTAGGACCGCCCGCCATCCCGACGTGAAGTGGGACCGCCCGCCATAAGGGCTGGGGTCCCATGGGGGCAATTAGGATGCGCCCGGCACAGTGGCGGGTGCATCCCGCATATTTAACATTGCGGCTGGTGGTGCTGAAAGCACCGCCCGTCACAATGCTAAAAATGCATGTCGCACATTCCAATGCACAATGTGACAGGCACCTCACGGTGCCTGCCATGTTGTCTATTGAAATGCAGGGGGGTACCATAGATACCCCCCATGTGCACCCCCAGAGTCCCTGGGGGCCTGCAACGGGCCCCCGCAAGCAATTCCCGCATGCCTTATTGCCGCCACGGAAAGGCATGTTTCCGCGCCCATAGTAATATGGCTGGCGGTGTCTCACAGACACCGCCACCATATTAAACTCTTTTCCGCCCGGTCGACTTGTTGACCGGGCGGAAAAGCGGAGGACGGTCTTTCCGTCTGCCGCGGTCCCCCCCGCCATACTAATATGGCGGGGGGGAAATTAGAGGTGGGCGGGGACGGATCTTGGGCAGATCGCTACCGCCATGCGGGCGGTGGCGATACGCCTGAGATCCTAATGGGCCTCTGAGTGTCCATGCTACAATGCAGGGACAAACACTTAAGAGGAAGGAAGCCTACAGCAGCTGACCAATTAGAATCAATGAAATAAGAGTGACAGTGAAGCCAACAAATGTTAAGTAAATTGGTGGTCTCCTAAACCCACTGTTAGAAAACAAAAGCTCTTGCAATAGACAGTGCATGCGCTGTGACAGGCAAGACCTAAACATGGGTAAACACTTACATGCTGACAAATCTGTAAACTCTATTTGCTCAGAATGTAAAATTGCCAGCTTCCATAGAGTCCTTTCATATAATGGTGGTTGCGCGTACATTGCCTAATGCAGCACAAAAAGTGCCTTACAGTGTTGGGAGGGGAAGAAGAAAAGAGGAGTCAGGTGCTGTCAAAAAGACAGCGAGAATAGAAAGAGCAACTACAAAACATTCCTATAACACTGGCATGCAGAGCTGTGGTGCCTAATAGGTAGCCGACGGTAGGATTCTGAGTGACTGAACCGGAATGTTGGATCACTAGACGAGAGGAGGCATAATAGGGCAGTGCCTGTGAAAGGGATCAAATCACTTACTGGTAGTAAAAAGCCAGGGCAGGTGAGCGGTGTGTGTGAAAAGGCAAAAGAGAAATGCTATGTGTGTGTGTGTATGTGTTTTTGTTTGTGTGAGAGAGACTGTGGGCATGCATGTATGAGTCAGTTAGTGAGTCATGTGTCTGGTAATACAAATTTGGTTTGTCAGATGTTTATGAATTAAAGGTAGTCTATCACAGGGTTACTAGGCACCCTGAAAAGTCTCTAATTATGTGTCTGCTTCCACCCGCTACATTTTCAATGTGTGATCAGTAACTAGTTGAGGCCTCCACCACAAGCCCACGGCACCATCATCTCCTGTATTAATTTCCTTCTATAAGGTGACATCACAAATTGTCCTGTGTCGAATGTGAGTTCATGCATTTTCACTGTTTTTCCTCTCAATGCCATGCTTGCAGTTTTGATGCTAACATTACAATAGCAGTGCTACAAATACCAACCTGCAAAGTATTCCTCAGTTGTGGCATGGGGCAACTAGAGGTCTTTTTCAGGCTCATGACTTTGTCCAGCATTCACCTTGAGATTCACTTTCAGATCCCCTTACCCCGCCTACCAACAAAACCTAGCATAGTCAAACTCTACAAGATATCCCACTGTTGAAGAGACATAACTATTAAAAACCCATCACAGTGGCTCCATTTGGAAGGCTACTGGCCCAGACCTGTGAGTCCAACACCGGTGCCACTTCGCCAAAGTAGCACCTAAAGTGTTCAAAGGATACAGCTGCTTCAGGTGGCAGTAGGAAAGCTCTGCACAGACATCAGGGATTTCTCCTGGTTGCCTCAGTACTATGAGACTATTTTTTGTTGCAATCAATCGTTGAAAATAATATGCTTTTTTGTGTGTGTTTATTGAAACTCAACTCATCATTTCAAAAACTTAAAAAACCTATACCATATGTGCTCTTGCACCACACACATCCTACCAATAGGAGGTAAGTCCTGTACCGGTAGGGAGAACTGGACATTAGAAGGGAAGTTGAACACCGGTGTGGGAGACAGAGTCAGGGAATAGAGTACCACGGTAGGGATGGGGCGTCAGACAGCGACATTGGGGAAAGGAGGCAAAAGTATCATGAAGGTCCGCATCTCGCAAGCAAATGTTCTGGAAACATGATAAGGTCTAGATGGGACTCACAAGTTGCATCTCTGACTTTAGCTGATTGAGAAAAAAATTGCTAGATGGTGGAGCAGTGATTAGCATAAAGAAGATAACTGCACCTCCTTGAAATGTACCATTTCAAGAGCTGAACCACCGCTGTGTCAAACCAGACATCACTGTCCAAGGGTGCATTATCATAGCAGTTGGCTAAACTGGGCAATGTATAACAACAGGCGGGAACAGTTCTGGCTGCATTTTTAAGTGTTTTCCTGGCTCTGTCTGGGGTCCAGATGCTATGGCTGCGTATGTTGGGTGACCTCTGTGCCTTTAGCCAAGAGCAGAGCAAATAAAAACTGAGGGGCAGATTTACAAGGCCCTTGCACCACTTTTGCGTCACTTTTATCATGGGAAAAGTGACGCAAAAGTGGCGCAAGGGGCTTGTAAATCTGCCCCTGAGTGTTAGTGCAAGATAGACCACTTACAGCCTCCAGTCTGTCTGGGGCCTCTGAGCTTCTACCACAACTGATACCACCCCTACTGAATTTCTCAAAAGAGAAACAACTGTTGCTCTCCGAAAAACATAAGCAGGGACTTCACACACAGCATAAATACCAGGAAGAATTATATGGTTCAAGACCGTCCTAGATGTGTGGAGTCTGGTGCAGTGCTTAGCGCGTGCTGGGGGTTGCAGGTGGTGGGCACTGGCCCTCATCAGGCTTGGATCCAGACAGAGCAAAAGAAAGAAAGCAAGAAAAGGGAAAGGGGGAGGGGAGAAAGAGAGAAAGATAGAACAACTGCAATGGAATAACGTCAGTGTGAAAAAGAAGGCGCAACACAGATTTAAGGTATCAGCGAGTGTAGGTAGGGTTGTTGAAGGGGGACGTTCGAGGTGAAACCTATACCGAGTATCCCTCTAGGTATTCAACAACCTCAACATTCAGCCATACCGGCAGTGGCTCTTAAAGAACATGCCTGACCTGCACTTACGTTTTCACAAATTCCGTACAAGTTTAGTGAGCCAGAGGAATGAATGCGCTTTGTACGTGGCAGAGGCCTGTGGCAGAGGCCTGTGGCAGAGGCCTGTGGCATTCAAGTGATTAACAATGGGGCAGTTTCAGAACTTCTAAAAGTCTGGCAACTGTTTCTTTCCCAGTTTCCTTTCACTGACATGCGGGGATGGCACATGCCACGTCTTAATGGTCAGACAGCAGCACCCCACTCGGTGCCACACTGAGCCTGTTCAGAAAATGTTTCTAGTGGTGTCCCGCACATCCCTCACCACCTCCTGTGGTAAAGTCCCCGAGCCCCTGCGCGTGGAACAGGCCAGCGGCACTGCCCTGCCTATGTCCCGGGACTGCCCCCCTCCCCCCCGCCCCCCCTTGTTTCCATTTAGTCGATCATTAAAGCACAGTTGAGTGAAGTCAGCCTAAATGTAACCGCTTAAGTAGAAAACCATTTCCTGGTCGTTAGCCGCTCTCCTAAGCAGAGAGCGTCCATGAACGCTGCAGCCACGTCCCACGTTTACTTAAAGCGTTAAATAATCAGCTGCTAACATTGGTTTGTTTTGGGTGTTTTTGTAGGGAAATTGGAAGGGCTGGATTGAAGGGAAACTAAAGCAGCCTCTGTTGGGAAGGACAGTTGTGCATTGTGCTCGGGTTGGTGATTAATACATTAGCGAGAGCAGGAGAAGCCAAGACGTCAAAACAAACATAAACAACATAATTATCCTTATTTTTTCTTCAGTGCGCCAAATTTGGAAATAGCGCCCTTACAATCCTCCGGCCTCACTCATCATTCAGGCAGAGAACTGTTTGGTGAGAGTTGTATGGCATATTGTAGTGTTAATATTGAGCTACACAAATAATGACGCCTACATCGACTACCGCTATATAGTCAAGGTAAATGTATATAGTGAGATATAGTTTTCCTGTTCACACCTCCACATCTACTTTTCATGCCCACACAGTGGCAGTAGTTCCTCTGAAGTCGATATGTTGGAACAGTTACCTATTGTTTGACCTATTATAAGCATTATTATTTATGTATGTATATGCCTATGTCGCATCTGTCTATTTCCCCTTTTTCCTGTATATGTTGTAAAGCACTCTGTTGTAAAGGGTCTGGTCCACGCTATATAAAACCTTCAAAATAAATAAAATAAAAATATCAGTGCAGGTCGGTAGAAAAACCACAATAAAGTGGTACAGTAGCGACCTGCATCAACCTCGCGGCTGGCAGTCATTTAAGAAGGGCGGCTAAGGGTACGGCCCTTATGATTTCGTAATGCCATCACCTTTCTTTAAAGTTTGCTTTGATTTCACTAAGTACATAGATCTGTTAATCACTTATCAATTACGTTTTCATGTTTTTACTTTAATGGAGTGACATCATTGTGAAAAAATATTGTGCGTCTATACTTTTAGTTATTTTATCTTTTGCATCAGATGTTGGGGTCTAGTCACAAACTGCATTTTGTAGTACATGAGTAGTACTGCCATAGTCCTTCTTCGCAGTTTGTGAATAGGAGCCGGAAGTCTCCATGCAAATGTTGAATAGCTAAAAAGTATAGCTTTACACCTAGCTGCTGTAGAAGATTTACACGAGCCAACCTGCATGCGCAACTTTACCTTTGGGAATCAGGACCCTGATGATTCACAAAAAACAAAAAGTGCTATGACGTCATCGACACTGGCTGCGTCATAGTGCGTTCATCACTTTGACACCAGAGTGCTGCCTCGCATACCAGGCAACTTTTTAGTCTCATCTACTGCTGACTTAGCTTTCCTTGCACAATCACCTCCTTATAGAAATACCATGCGGTATCCAATGATTAAATATAATTGGATTATGTTTTACCAGAGAATAGACTTTTTATAAGGTGTATTAAAAACTTGTAGACCAAGCACATGTGCCAACCACTACCAATCTCTTCAATCTCAACCAGCAAGTTCCGAATGTGTTTCAGAACCAGGACGCAACAAGCTGTTTCATGGGACCCGCTCATCAGTGGACACTCGCAGTAAAAACATTTTCTTCAATCTATCTAGGGGACCTGTCATATCATGTCAGTAGCTACCTCGGTTTGGTGCTTAGAGACCCCATAGCTTATAAGAACGAATGAAGTGACAGCAGAAAAACAAGCATTGGCAAAGCCAATAGGGTTTGCCTAAGCGTGATCAATTGGCTTTACCAATGTTTTTTTAGACATATTTCACAGCAGCGCAGGCTGTTGTACAACATGGCTAAAGTAAATAAAAAAGTGATATGATGGGGTCGATTTACATACTGAGAAGTTGGCTAAAATCTAGCTGTACTCTAAGCATATTTTTCATTTTTGCATTCTGGCAAATCAAAGATCATCATATATTTTGACTGATAATTCATGAAACATAAGGGATCTGCTTTTTTATTTACTTTCCAGAATGTTGGGAGTATTATTCCACTGCATTGTGGCCATATCCTTTATTGTGGCCTGTAGGGAATCTCCCCTAACAAGAGGTTGACTTTTTTGCCTAATTTTGTGATTGTGCACTTTTATTGTGAGATCCTACCAACATGTTTTATCAGACTTGCTTCAAATAAAAAACTTCATTGCAGCACAACATTACTTTTTAGCTTACAGGCTGTCTTTTGCAGAGTTCTGCTCTTACACTGAAATGTCTGCCTTTGCTTCAATAGTTGTGAAATCCATCCCATTTGGAAATCAGGAAATGTGGTAGACACTTGTGAGAGGAGTTCAAACTAAGGGGCAGTGATTAAACTCTACAGCAGCTCTCACAAGAAACCAAACAAATGTTCCTCCCCCCTGAAAGGTTGTATAATCAAGTATTTCAATATCTCTAAAGAATACAGGCAGATATGGGGCTCACTACTCTTTTGTCCTACCCAAATATCTGCCTTCTTTCATTTTTAATTTTTTTTATACAGAGTTTTATATAGCGCGAACTTGACCCGAATCGGGTATCATAGCGCTTTACATAGCACCAGTTACGTTACATGAGGACAGACGTTCAATTTTGCTAGGCACAGGGAGATTAAGTGATTTGCCCAGAATCACAGGATGTTCAGCGTCATTGCCGAGACTTGAACCCAGTTCCCCAGATTCGAGGTCGACCGCCCTAGCCGTTAGGCCAACTCCTCTCCCCATCTCCCATCTTTACCATCTATTCAGCTCAA
This sequence comes from Triturus cristatus, assembly GCF_964204655.1. Lineage (NCBI taxonomy): Eukaryota > Metazoa > Chordata > Amphibia > Caudata > Salamandridae > Triturus > Triturus cristatus. The sequence goes on from NC_140593.1 coordinate 432,995,900, forward strand.
ATGTAATCACACACACACACACACACACACACACACTCACACGCACACACACACACACACACACACACACACACACACACACACACACACACACACACACACATATTTGTGTCAGTGCTTCAATAAAAAACGTATTTAGTTCCACATGCATGTCAAATAATGATGTGTTTCTGAACAGTGTATATTCTGCAACATGTTGCAAATCTATTCAACAGAGTGAACAACAATATTTGACAGCAATATGGAGGAAAGTGAAGGATGCTGCACCTAATAGAGAGCACCTCTTTTATTACAAACTGCTTCTTTATATGCTTTGATGCAGTGTTCCCTTACGGTTATATTTCCATTTGTAAATTCATATTTTATTGCATTGTTTTTAATATAAATAATATCATTTCTCGGTTTTACACAATATAGTTAGTCTGTTCTAAGCCATCTTTTGGTTTAGCGTACAGCAAACCTGTGAGAGAAAGCTATTGTTTAAAATAAAAAGGTGAAAAACTGGCTGAGAGCCCTACTATTACTTACCATTCGGTTACTTCCACATCATTTTTGTTTCCTTGCTTCTTACTGGCCCTGCTTCCTGCTTCCTGCTTCCTGCTCAACTCCTGGATTCTTCCTGGGGTGTCTGTCGCTGCTGTGTAGCATAGTCATATCACAGTTTCCTGTTTGCTGCCAGTGTCCTTACACTGGACGCGCGCTGCTCTAGGTACTTCTTTTTTAACTTCTTTTGGCCATTCACTCTATTAGTGTGAATGGCACTGTATGGTATCCCTACCCTCCGCCCTTCTTCCGCTGTCCATTGTTGCTTCTCCCTCTCTGCTCACCCCACAGCTCCCTCGCGCATGCCGCTGTTTTTTCAACACCTCTGCAGTTATTTAGTAGATGCAGTCGTAAAAACACTAAGCACTATGATGTCATCAACACTGGCCGCATCATATCCCTTTTTTCATCTTGAAACAAAAGTAGTGAATGACACACTAGGCAACATTTTCTGTATTTAGTCTCATCTACTTCTGACTTTGCCTTCCTGGCGCAGTCACATCCGTATAGCAATACCATGCATACAATGTCCAGCAATTAAGCACGTTTTGAAAGTATTTCAGGACTAGGCAGGCAACAAGATGCTTCACGGGACCGGCTGAGCAGTAGGAACTTGCAGTACAAGCTCCCCTGCATTGCTGCTTAGAGACCACTTGGCTTCTAAGAACGGATTAGCCCACAACACATCAGAGCCTCTGCATCACTTTTTGAGTTCCACAAGAAGCTGAAGAACTGGCTCTTCGAATTGCTTTGAGGGGACACTCACCTCCACACCTGCTCAAGCGCCTGGATACCCTCTCAGATGATTGGTGCTCTATACAAATAGATCTGATATTTAATTTCTTTCCTGGACTCTTCTTTCCTCTGATTTTTTGATTGTGCTTTAAGGACCAATGAATGGGTGTGAGGACATATCCTTGTGCGTGTAGATTCACCAAAACAACTGGAGTCGTAGATGTAATTACTGGTATGCAATGGAAAAAGCACCCAGGGCCTCATTCATGAAAAGTGTTGCATTGCTGCAGTAAAACAGCGATGCAACACTTTTCAGTGAACCCTCCTTGTGACACCATGGATGCGTCGTATTTACTGTACACCACTCCATGTTGCAAGGATTGACAGATAGGTCAGGAATCCTGACGTATCTGTCGGCGCAAAAATGGCGCATTGCTGGAGTGTGTCTGGAAACAGAGGCAACTCCATCAATGTGGAGTTTCACATGGGGCAAGCATGACATTACAGGGTTGAGTCATCATCCCACCCTTATGAGCCCCTGCGTGAAGAGTGCCAAGGAGACATTCAGTGGGAGCACCTTGTAACCCTGGCTACTCCTAAAAGCGTTGCCCCCGTTTTTCGCTTCTAGACACTAGTGGCTGCTGCCTATCTAGGCTGGTAGGGCCGCCGGGAGGGTGGGGTTTGGGGAATAAAATAAAAGTAAAACAATACTTACCTGCCACTCCACTGCCACTGACGCTGCTGGATGCCTCTTTGCTCCTGTCGTCCTGCCCGGAAGTGGATAGGCCTCAATCACAGGCTACCCATCCAGTCCAGACACTGCGGCACGATTTGTCTGAGCGGTCTCGTTTGACGCTCAGACAGTGCCTGGGAGCCTGTGGCTTTTCTTCAACCCAGCTGTGCAACACAGCTGGGTTGGAGAAACATAAGTGCGCATGCCTGTTTTGACATGCGCACTTGTAGGTGCACACTACTCCTTCTTTCTGCCATGCCCGGACCCCCCTGTACTAATTGCTTGGACTCTGTCTCTATCTTGACTCAGACAGAGATAAATAAAATGATACTAACATTGTGGTATTACCATTTTATTTTTCATCTGTTGGGTCTGGGTAATGGGACGACGCTCCTCAACCATTACAGAGGAGCCGCCCCCTGCTTTTAGAGGCAACCTTCCAACTTTATCCACTTTCCATGTGGCTTGTTTCTGCTCTTGTAGACCGTGTTTTAACATTCTAGTACACTATGTTAGTCTGACCTTGCCCAACCTCTGTTTAGGCTGTCTTGGTTTGTCATCCATGATTGAAGATGAAAAAAAAAATTGAGTGCCCTATAACTCTATATGCATTTGGCGTCTAAATCGTGAGGTTCCTGTCAATCGTAACTATGACACTTATTTGCTGGTGATAGGAGATAGAGGTGAGAAAGATACTAGGAAATGGGGAAACCCATGGAAGGGCCCATGTATTTTGCTCTGACGACAGGATTGAAGTCTAGAGCAGGGCAAGTGGTGGATGCAGCCATGAAATGGAAACTGTTCCTGCTTAGAGGAGTCTTTCTCACTTAACAATGGATTAAAACATGTCATTTTATGGAATAACAATCTCTTTGAAAGTGTAACGTCTTGTTCCCTATCATCGAACCTTAATCGCCTTTTGGGATGCCTAGCTGTTTGGTTGTTGGGTGCTAACCTGTTTGAGGGCTCACATGGACCTGAGTTTGTAAACCGTGTGTGAGATTTTTTGTTGCACAATAATGTGCACAGTTCATGCCGAATTGTGCAGTGCAGTGCGCAAAACAGAAATTATGCCAACTGGAAACTTCACAGAATTATTTTCCTGCAGAGTCCTGGTTTGAAAAGAAAATGCCTTGTGGAAGACAGGATTGAACAGAAAATGTCTTGCGGTAGACAGGTTTGAGTAGAATAATAATGTGCACAGTTCTGGTTTGAGTAGAAAATGTATTATTGCAAGAGTCATCTTCTCTGTGAACCTGTCCATTTGCCAGGATCTCGAGTGACTTTTGAACGAAAGGTATGCGCTTGCATTTAGCTTTCACTCGAGATACCCCAAGATGCATTTTTCATTATTTTGTATACTTTTCCTGATATTTCACATAATTTGGGGAAAATACATGTTGCACACAACTTGGGCCCCTGCAGTCACTAGTCATCTTCCACATGAAGTTCTTCATTACTCCAATGCTCCTGTCTTGGAGGCTGAGGTACCTCCAAACTTCCAAATTGTATAGTGGGGGCCAGAGGGTGCGGATGGTAAGCCATCCGGAATATGGCAGCATCATGAGGGGTCTTTTGCAAAACTACTTCTCTTTTGTTCTTTGAGGACACATCGGCAATTGGGCATTCCTAAATGTACCTGATTGTTACGTAAAGGCATAGTACTTGGCTCTGCACAAGTCTGATGCAGGACAAGGCGCGGCAACTGACAATTGTTGACTCTTCAAGTCCTTACCATACAATACTATAGGAATGGCATGAGGCCAGGAAGGCCCTGCACACTGCCAGGTACCTTGTTGCTACTTCAGTGAAGACTACCCTGTTGCAGACATTTAGAAATGAGACTTCACCTCCATGCATATACATAATTATTTAAACAATATAAGTTACGCCCCAAAATTGTATTTTGGGGGGGTTGCACATTTTAAGGGTCTCTTTAAGTTCAACATGGACACATGTGCCATAATATATGTTATTGTTTTTGTATGATGAATGTATCCCATTTTGGCACCTTCTGACAAAACAGTACATGCAAAGAAAGAATTATGTACTAATTTATTAGAATATAGATTAAAGAAACATATTTATTTCTGGGTTGACGGCATAGAAGTACATATTTGAGTTGGGTAACAATAAACGTCTGTTATTCAGTGCCAAGATACCTTAGGGTGAATGTGCGCTTTACAAATACATGTTGTTATAATATTTCATTGGAACCTCTGCTACCTCTACGCGTGCATTACTGCTTGCATTACCACTCGCATGATCACTGAACGACCACATGAGCAATAACCTGAATGGTTGCCTGCATGACAGACTGCATAACCTCTTAAGGACAAAGAGAATGACAGATTGCATAAAAGATTGTGACAGCTTTATGCAACAAACTGCATGACAAGTTGCATGGTACACATTGTGTGGTAAACACCATGAAACACCGTAACTCAATTTGCATGGCAAATATATCTAATTTTGTAAGTAGCCCATGGAGTAGCGTGCTACCTGTCTGCTAGTGCTTCCGCACCTTATTAGGGATGGACAGTGCTATTTAAATACTTATGCATTACAATACAATGTATTGTCTGATATAAGTGAAAACATATATAAGGAACTGGTCAATAGTTTTGCATGAGATGCTTATAGCAAAATGTTTAACAAGATATGAAACAGCTTGAGAAATGTTAACCCTTATGCATGACTAAATCACAAACTCTGGGCACCCACGGGTTATCTTTCTACCCATATGCAGGGTACTTCAGAGCTTTGTCAGGCGGTAGGTAGAAAGAACTCTGGGCCATATGTATGAACACATTTTCCCATAGAAACAGAATGGGTAAAAACCTTGTATACATCTGCCCCTTAATAACTACTCGAACCAAACCTTAAGTAAGATGCAGTTAAGATACACACCACGACTGCACACATTGTCACATCAAATAGATATCAGTAAAGAAAGTGCAAATGAGTGACGTTTATGTACATGCTAGACACGTGGGACGTGTAAAGAATACGTTTCTCTCTGTACAGGGTCGAACTGGCCTGGGCAATCAGGCAGCGCCTGACAGGCTGGCCTGACAGGCCTGTGTGCGCTGGTTTTTTGGCTGATTGTGGACCTGTTTACTGTCCGGTGGGCTATTTCTTTACTGTTGACACAAACATTGCCCGCAGCGAGCACAAAAGCATGCCCTCTCCCATTCCTTACAAAACACTCACTCACTCTTAACAAGATCACAACTACCCTGATGTGCAACTGTAGGCCACTTTTTAACTATCTAGTTCGGTAACAGGGGCTACTTGTATTTTGGGGCCGGGCCTATTTTCCGACCCTGTTTCTGTACAAGCAGGGACGGCAGAGAGGGTTAAGAAAGTTGTTCTCACATGTTGCTGCGTTGAAAGCTTTTTCCAACCCCTTCATTTTCTTCCCCCGCTGTCTGATATTTGAGCCCAGACCACAACTGCATACCATTTTTAGGTTGCTTGATTAAAGCCAGTTTTCCCCACAGGTCACATCATGGACGAGACACACGGTTTCTGTCAGGAGAGCCGCTACTGGCAGAAACCGCTTTACAGCGCTTGCTCGCAAGAAATTAGTAACTTGATCCGCAGCCTGCTTTATGCCAGCTTTGTAATTATAATATTCCAGTGGTAAGTCAGACATTTAGGCCAGGAGGAATGCAGAAACCGTAGTCGACTTTTTTCAGTGTTGCTTTAATGTTCGTCTCTACAGTGTTTCAGGCATTTCATAAAACATATAATCTTCCTGCCGCTCTCCACCCTTTCCAGGGTTTGTGTGACCTTGTATCCTACCAGATGACGCACATCCTTTTTTGGAAGCCACAATGGGTGAATGATTATCTTTACTTGGTACTATTGTGAAGACGTAATCTAGAAACGCACTGCAATTCCACACAGGAAGGGTCGTGTGCGCTCGCATTTGTCCTGTGCTTTGGTGCGCGCTTCCAACCAATCGCCTGCGTTTAGGAGCGCCACGCGCTCTGATTCAGTACGCGCGCTCTCGGTAATCAGGGCCCCGCAGATGGGCACGCGCTTCCTAGTAAAAAGGCTCTTCTTCTCCCTCTTCGGGAAGTCAAGGGACAAATGGCATTGTATTGTAGTTGCATTTGTATAGCTTTTTTTTTTAGCAGTGGCTGCTGGTCAGGGAACAATGACAGGGAGGAAAGGGGGTTTTCAGGAAAATAAAGACTTACTTGCTCGTCCCCGCCCGGACACCAGCCGCAGCCTCTTCTCCGTCCTACTCCTCTTCTGGCTCCCGAAAGCTCCCAGGCACCCCCTACGCCAATCATGACGCTGCTGTCATTATGACAGCAGCATGGTGATGGCCTGAGCACCATGGTTCAGTGCTCATATGGGGACTGACAACCTGTGCATGTTCTTCACCCTGGCTGTGATACAGCCAGTGGAGAATATGCAAAGTGCGCATGACTGTTTGGCCGGCCCAAGACGGCCGGCGCACTTAAGGTGCAACAGCAGCCACTCCCTGTGACACAGGGAGCCCAGCCCCGCTCGTCCTAACTTTACTCCAAGTGCCACAAAAAATACATTGATTATAACTCCTGTTATCATCATTTAATTTTTCCTTTTACACTGCTCCAAGAGCAGTGGGCCGACGCTCCTCCGCCTTAGGGGAGGAACCACCACTGATTTTTAGGTCTCGCCTAGAAAGCATATGCGCTGTCTCTTCAAGACCGTTTGTTTTCTAAAAGTGGGCTGAGAGTCCGCCCATTGCTTACCAATGGTTTCCGTCCCACAAAGCACCCTGTCCTATGTTGTTCATGAAGAGCTTGGGATGTCTTTTCTCTCAGATGAACTGGCCTTCCGCCCTTTGGCTTTGTGGCTCAAGATCTGGGCTAAGCAAGAGAACACACTAAGTAAAGACGTCCTACGAGGTTGTCTCTCCCTTCACCATGTCTCGCGTATCCGATGGCTTCAGGCTAGGCAGAGCAGAACTTTGCACGAACCCTGAGTGCATATGCAAGAAGGATCTTATTTGGGCCAAAGAGTGTTTCCTAGGAAGGCACCACTGGGCAAGAGAGGGCAAAGAGTTGTGTAAGCATAGTGTGCGTAAGTACATAATGTTGAAAACTGTGCCAACTATCGAGCCATATCTCCTAGGGCTCAAAAGTATATATGATCGTTTCTTATTGACAAGGTTTCGGCTCGACCTTTTTCATTACCTCTTGGCATACCCCTGTGACTCCCACAGATGTCAGTGCCTCATGCCCTGTGGCTGCGACTGTGAGTCTCTTCAGGACATGTTGCACTTTTTAATGTTCTGTATTTTTTATGCTGTTCCTAGAAAGTTATTTATTTTTCCCATTCTTAAAAAAAATGGGTTTCAGGAGGGTGAGACCAGCTTTCATTTCCCTACAGCTACTCTCCAGTGACACTGTTTTGTACACTCTCAACTTTTTACGGGCCGCCGTCAGACTTGGGGCAAGTTGTGAACAATCTTTTTGTATCGCAATTCATGTACTATCATCTCATGTTTAGATTTTCTGGGACGTATTTTACCTGTCTATCTGTATTTTGGCAGATGTTTTATTGTTGTTTGTATGATTGTTATGGTTTTACTCTTAAACCGAATAAAGTTATTGATGATGATGATTGGTTTCAGTGTCACTCTAATCTCCTTGCTTCTTAGTGGTCAGCTGTCCCTACCCTGGAGGATGGATGCAATACTTGTGTCCTTCCACTGCTAATTTTTTTATGCATTACTTTTCTCTTTGTTTTTAAGTACACCAAGAGAGTGCATCTTTTTGAACTGTCTCTTATGTTCTCCCTCCTGCCATGTTCCTCCTGCCTACTGCCTCTCTACTGCCTGCCTGCTGACCCCCAGCAAACCTTGAGCAGTTGCCCGTCTGCCTGCCCCAGCCCCTCCCTCCCACCCTCCTTTGTCAAAGTCGCCATCTAAGTCACCCTCCCTTCTTCCCTGTCACTTCTCGCCCCTCCTCCCCCCCACTGCGGTGCCTCCCACTTCCCACCACACAATACCAAAGAAAACCATAATGATGCAGCCAGCAATTATTTGACGATGCCTGCATCCTCACATCTTTCCCCATCACATTTTTAAAAGCTAAAGAAAGTCTATGAGAGTTCATGTGGTAAATTGTAATCTAAGACAACCTCTTATGCCCAGATTGTAGGATGCTGAAAAAGAAGTTTAGAGAAGTAATTAAAAAAATACCAAACTGTCCACATGATATTGAGCAAATGTATGTGTTTCTTTAACTTTCCATCCATCCATTTGCATAACTGTTTAGTATCACATGTGGTTGCCCTTCACCTCTGCCAGTATAATGCGCCCAGCCTTATGTTCTTGATGTGAACATCATCCAGTGGTTCTCTGATTCACAGCTGCCAGTGCTCATCACATTCCCACGAGGCACATACCTCACTGCACTCCTAAAGCACATCACTCAGTGGACCCCTGAGGTGGGAAACTTGGCGCCCTCCTGAGGTGCATCACCAGGGCTACCGTTGGCCTTGAAGTGCGCGAGCCTTTTGGTCCTCTAGCACACCTCATCTAGTGCAGTCATCCTGTGTCCGCTGTTGCACAGGGCCCTGTGCTCCCCAGCTGCTCAAGATTACATATGACTGTTGGTCTGTGTGCATTTATACCTTTATGTGTTTGTGTGTGTGCATGGGTACATCTGTGAATTTGTCATAATGCGCTTCTGTAGGTCTGCTGGTCAGTGTGCTGTATGCATGTGTCCTCATTAGTTACATGCCACTGTGTGCATACACTATACAAAAAGGCAATCCTGCTGGCTTTGTCAGTGTTTGTGTCCTCTGACTCCTTGCTCGCTTGTTGTATTTGCTAAGTTTGAATCTGCAACCATTATGGTTAAGGAGGCCAATTTGTTTGAGATGTGCAACTGTCCTATGTTTTATGTTTATGGCTTTGTATACGCACTCCAACATTAAAATCATGTTTTATGTGTACTTTTCTGTGTAAATAGACTGCTTTGCCTGTTGTTTAGCATCCTACGCTTTTGGCACACAATATATTCAGGCAACATTTCTTTGCTCTTTCATTTCTCAGAAGTAGCAGTCCTTTTTGCCAATCAATACTTTTTTCTGTCTTTTCAACTCTTGATGCTTTTCCACTGTTTCTATATATTTGTTGGCATACCCATATTGCCCTTTTCTGCAACAGGCTCTTCTTTTCAGGTCAATATACCCCTGCCACCTGAATGCAATGGACAACATTACTAAGGTAGTAACTGCCTATTACTTTTTACCTACTCAAAAGGGCTGACATGCTCAATCTCACCAGAACTTCTCATTTAAACACAAAACATCTTTATTATTTCATTATATTGAGATGGTGCAGTTCTAAAACCAGCTCCCAACAATCCCATAACAACGTCAGACTGCGCTTCCTCCTCGGGCGGATATTTCACATCTCAGAAGACTCAACATGGTGAGTTTGTTGTTTAGATTTCCATATTTAAATGACAATTTAGGTGCCGCGAAAACGCAACTAACCAGTTTTTTATAAGTTTGTGTGTGTGATGTGTCCATCTGTAAGCCCATTAAAACGTCAACACTGTTGTGAAAGTTTGTAGATATCACAGTTGTGTAAACAGCGCATACTCATAACACATCTTGAACCAATGTGCCCCTCAGAGACTGATGAATAGCAAGCCTCCAAAGCTTGTTTTGTAAACAAGGGGGCTAATTAGGCCCCACTGTCTGTGGCTGTACAGAATTACCTCCTTTCTTGCATGGTAAGGAAACATAGAATTAAACTTCAAATGAGGAGCCCAGATCTCTGTACAGGAATTCAAATTTCAATTGCCACTTTAGCATCTACAGAATCTAAATTGCTATGTATCCTTGAATTTACCAAGTTTCATTGTGTAAAAACACGAGGGTTATACCTGGTGTTAAGGTCCTAGCAGCAGTGGGTAGGCCCTTGGACACATTGCGTACTACGCAAACTATATGGGGAAGTTCCTCATATCTTGACCTGCCGGGATTGATGAAGCAGTAGTGTATCCCAATTAGGGTAGAACCAGTACTACCAGCCATTAGACAGAGTAAGTCATGGTGGCTTAAATCCTAAACATTAATTCATTATTGTTTTCCATTTCACCTTAGTGTAGATAGTTTTTTAACTTTAGGTCATGACGAATCACCTCTAGACTTGTAGAATTGCGAAGAAACATGTTGACCAACCACACGGAAGAGCGCCACACCTAAGACATTAACTTAGCATTGCGCCTTCCCTCTATATTTTAATCAGGGTAGGAGACCCCACAATTAAAGTGATTTTTGCTGGTACTCCCAACCCTGTTTTAACTCACATAAACATCACACACCACTTATTCATCTACACTCACTAAATCTCTCACCCCCACGGCACCAAACGGCTATTTGGAAAAAGATCTCCGCCAAAGTGCCCTGGGTGTGTGAGGGCATTACATTCCAAAGAAATGGATTCCCATCTCTTTGACTCTGTAGCATACAGTCCTTTGTATATTGCTGAATTCTAGATCATTCAGGAACAGCACAACTTTAATTTTCATATTGCATTTGGGCAGCTGTGCTGAACCTCATGTATAAAAGCCCTTTGTCCCTATATTTGTGAATGTTAAAGGCCCTGAACCAGAGTTATAGGCTCGAGTTGCAGGCGAGGTCCTATAACGAGGGTGAGGGCCTTTAACAACAGATATAGCCTGAGGCAGAAGGCCTATAAGTCTATTAGAACATTCCACCCACTAGGGGTAAAATGTGATAAATTGAAAAGGGGGGAAACAAAAAGATAAACATTGGAATGTTGAAGCAGAAGGCTTGTACCAACCATTACAAGCACAGAACTTCCATTGTCTTCAACTGAGCTCTCAACATTCCACTGTTCTAATATCAGATAAGGCAGCGCAGGGAAGGCGACTAAAAATGCTACAAATTAACAATGATTTTAGGTTGCCTTTACCTCTACATGCCTCTACCTCACCGTAGTCTTACTTATGAGGCAGATTCATATTTTAAAGGTTGAGGATGCAATCCTCACCCAAACTGGATGGATACCATCAAAAGACTGGCGTTCCTGTAAGCAATGTGAAGTAATGAGGTCCACGCAGGTAGGATGTAATTCAGGAAGCTTTATTGTAGATAGTTACAAGTAGATAAAATCTTGTCAAGCAGCCCCACCAGGAGCAGCCTGCCTGCTGCTCAGCCCATGCTCAACTGTCACTTCACCTCACAGTCTCCCAACATTCCGAGGCACATCATGACTCCAACATTCTATTGAGCACACAACACAAACACTGGCTGAGCAGGAGGTGTAATCACATAACAATAACAAGGGCAGAGTACTACATATCCCCTTTCATTACACAAGAGAAGCACAAGTCCTGTATATGAATAAATTGTAACGAGAGAGAACCAAGGAAGGAATAACTAGGAAGAACAACGATGGAACAGAATAAATGTGAGAGAGCGAAGAGAAAGGTGAAAGAAAACATGGACGAAGCGAAGAGCAAATATACACAAATAGAAATGACGCATACTCTCCGACAAAGAGTTAGAATGGAGAGGAAAGCAGAGAAAATGCGAAATAAACAACAAGTGAACAGAAAGACATAAACGCACCAAAGACTACCCCCCCGAACGCACCCATTGGCCAGGCAGGCAAGCAAGGAAGGAAGCACAAGGCACGACAAGAAATGAACAGAAGACTACACCCAAACACACGAAGAAGAGAAGGAAAGAACTCCTCCTGAACAAGGAAGAGCAAGAAGAACACTGCAGAAAAGGAAAGACTAGAGACCAAGGAAGAATAACAGCAAAAGTGTAGAGTCTAGATTCCAGGGATGAAATGAAAAGGAACATCACGTTGAAAGCTGAACCGGAGAAAACAGAGAAGAAGCAAAGTAAATACAAACAGTATCACTTATCCTCCAATATTTTCAAAATGACGATTAATAAAGATAAAAGCATTACATTGGGTTTACAAATCGACAATGTAACATCGTAATTGAGTACGTGGAGATGGGAAAAAACACATGACCTACCCTAATAGGTGAGAGAGGTCTGTAATGTAAATGAGACTAAAACCCATTAAACGATAGCCCGTGTAAGGACAATCCCCATGTAGGGGTTACATAATGTGAAATGTGTTAATGGGAGTAAAACCCATACAAAACACCCTGTGTGAGGGTAAAAGTGTAATAGAAAATGGGACTGAAACCGAATGACCTTTCCCGAGAGGTAAGGGTGGTTAGCTTGTGTAAAAGGGACTGAGACCTATGCAACGGTGCCCTGTGTAAGGGAGAAAATCGTAAGTAGCCGGTGTAGGCACATGTATGTGAGCAAATGGGGCTAGAATCCATTGCCATCCCTGTGTAGGGAAGAATAAAGTGTAGAAAAGTACACATGTAAAACGAACAATGAACCCCCGAAGGAGTGTACCCGGAGTCCATGAACCCAGAAAATAGCCCATGTAGGCAAGTGTGTAGTGAGCAAATGGGGCTAGTACCCATTTCCACCCCTATGCGTATGCATATAGTGTAAACACAGCAAATCATACAATTGGCTAGATTACTGCATCACATTAACGTTTGCTGACTGTCAAAGATAAAGGTGTGCATGTCACCGTAGTCCTGTGACACACACTGGAAACATCCATGGGTACAGGCAAATTATAGTGACAGTCAAACGTGATAGTGGTAACAACAGAGGAAATGGAAAGGCAGTACACAGAGAGTCTGTTGTGGGCCCAAGAAGAACAGTCACAATATAGTACTAATATATTTAGAAGCGGTTTGTTTAAGAGACCTCATTGGAGCACTAGGGAAATGCCAGTGTTCCGAAAGGGAAGACGGAATGCACCCACCAACATTGATGACCTCCTGGGGAAGAGATGAAAAACAGCGTGAACATAACGCTGTACAGGAAGGTAAAACAGAAGTGTAATCCGGGTCCTGCTGGTTGTGTGCTGTCGCCAACCAAAAGATGGTGGAACGTATGGCACGCCATGCTGGGTGGCTCACGGTGCGCTTGTGCACCAAACTGTATCACACAGCAATGCGAAACGCCATTGGTTTATGTGTCGTGATAACTGGCTGTAGATGAGGCGATGATTTGTGTGCTTCTTTATGTGAGGTAAGCGGCAGGTAGAACAACTGGCAAGCAAACCAGCATTTGCAACTGCCACAGAGAAGGCAGTTTGAAGTGGTAGAACCTGAGCAAAATACGTCATATGGTACTCACCACAGGCGGAGCAGAGTGCAAATAGAACTGATCACCCTTGTCCACCGCTGTCTCACAAATAGCGATGCATGTGAAGAAGTAGCGAAACACCTTAGAATGAAGTGACTCCCCCCAAAAAAATTACAGTATATCCATCAGTGACAGATACACTTTCAGTCAGAACGAGGGTGAACATCTTGTCACATACCTCCGAGAGACTTCTTCTTGTAAGAGACAGCTGGGCGTCTCCCAAAAGGCGGGGCACTGTAGTAGAACTCTCTGAGGGGAAATTAAGTGTAGAATTGAGAAAAGAGTCGACAGTAAACTGTATTGTAGAGAGGATACATTTGCGCTGTGACACTTGCTGTTGAAGTTTGTGGGAAGAAGATTTTTTTCCCATCCATGTTGTTCAGCAACACTGTGGAGGTCTAGATGACAGAATCACTGGTGTTAAGATTCAAACTCCAAATTACGTAGTTTAGAAGTGCACAAGCTCACACAGCGTAGGCAGCAACATGACTAAATTTCATGCCGCATTGTAGTTGTATTACCACAAGGTCGTAAAGTGTGTGCCTGGGAATGCACCAGCGTGACTGAGATGAATATTCTACCTGTAAAGATAATGTGCTGGAAGGAACAAGCAGTGGACGTAAGACCAAAGTCCAAAATGCGTAATTTAGATGAGCACAACACGCCTGGGTGAGGGCTGTCCGATGGTGATGACACTGGTGGGGCTGAGAGGCGTAGTGCTTCATCTTAACTTGTGTCTTGTTGTCTTCTTTTCTCTTCTGTGAGAAATTCTTACCTTCATGTAGAATTCTTTGTTTTTCCGTGAAGAACTTTCTTGTATCTTCTTTTTATTTCTCCTTTCCTGTGGATACCTCCTTGTGTACCCTGTAGTGGTTGCTTCTGTAGGCTCTGTAGTTTGCTTCATTTTCAGGCCCTATTTTGTACGCCAGGTTCCCGAGATCAGCTTGTTTCACGTAGGTTCGTCAACTCATCGCCAAATAAATGTAGTAATGATGTCCGCGCAGGTAGAATGTAATTCAGGGAGCTTTATTGTAGATAGTTACAAGCAGATAAGATCTTGTCAAGCAGCCCCACCAGGAGCAGCCTGCCTGCTGCTCAGCCCATGCTCAACTGTCACTTCACCTCATAGTCTCCCAACATTCCGAGGCACATCATGACTCCAACATTCTATTGAGCACACAGCACAAACACTGGCTGAAAAGGAGGTGTAAATCACAAAACAATAACAAGGGCACAATACTACACAATGTGAGGATAATGATTATAGCGATTGTAAAGGAGTAACTGTCATAGTTGGAGCAATGTTGGCACACTTGTGTGTATCAGCGTTATACCTTTGTAACTGCTCTGGGTTGTTTGCCAGATGGGGGATGAGTCTTCAAAGGCTCATTATTTGTTTGTGTTTCTATAACAAATGTCTGGTGTGAGTGCTGTTGTGAAGTCTAGAACCAGCCAGCTCTGGAGCATCTGTGGAGGCATTAATGATATTGAGATGAAGAGAATGAGAGGGAGCTGTGAATAGGAGGCTGTAGAGTTAGGAGTTGGAGAAGGGGGGAGACCAGGAGCCATAGATTTTGACCTGAAACATTGATAGATAGTTTTGTTCTAAAAAAACGTGAGTGGAAGCTTTCATTTTTAGCGTTACTGGAGCTCCCCATAGGCTACCTTGAGAGAGGTCTCATAGCCACCAAACAACTCCTATACAGACCATAGACCATCCAGAACACCGCTGCACGATTCACTCTCAACCTCCCACACTGCACCACATCACACTGCACCTCACCAGGGGCCGTGGACTTCATCTCAGCCTTTTTGATGATTATGGCCCCTGGAGTGGGATCCCAGGGATTTTATTGGCTGGGGAGGGGAGCCACGGAGCCCCTCTCATTCAAGAATACAGCCCCGGGGGTGGGCTCACCTCGGCATAAACCTAATAAATGCGGCCCGGCCGCCATTTGTTTTTGTTTTTTGATCCTGAGGGACTCTGTAGGGATCACAGCATTTTTTGCTGATTTTATTTTTTGGGCCCCAGGGGGTCTCTCTTGGTCTCCACCATCGGGTCTAGGGTGTCAGGGTATCCCTACACTACCTCCTTATATTTTGTTTATTTAAACATGTTTAGGACAGGGTATTAGGTCCCAGAGTCATGCAATAGCTGCCAGCAACCCTTTTCTCATGTTGATGGCAGTCAATCTGAGCACTCTCTCCCGCGGGAGCATGGTGGCCCAAGGGAAATAAAGCTCTTTTGGCCAATCAGAAATCTCCATTTTTAAACTTGCGCTCCCACAAGAGTCTCTCGAGCCTCTTGCAGGCCCTAGAAATGCAATTCTTTTTTAACCTTTATTTCTCAAAAACTACTAAACGGATTTACACCAAATCACAAAGAGCACATTCTGTGAACCAAGATCTAGCTTCCTGCCAAATTTGGTGCAAATCCATTCAGCGTTTTTTGCCATAGCCTGTCTTAAAGAAGTCAATGGCTAATACCTGGGGATTTCGCGTTTTGGAACCCCACTTGACAGGTTACCCTGAAACTTTCAATACACAAACTAGTCAAAGAGTTGCACCTTTTGGAAAGTTTTGTGGAGATTTGTTAAATGGTGCCAAAGTTATTAGCAATACAAAAACGCTTTTTCTATGGAAAAGCAATTATAACTATAAGTACCTATTGGCGACCATATGATTGGCAGCTATAGATACATATACATGAATATATAGAGAGATATATGTATATCTATAGTCACTGAAAAAACAAATGTTACGGTGACATTACAAGAAGTTGAAAATGTTATGCAAAACATTCTATTTTAAACGAAAAACATTGAAATTCGTGCCCTATTGTAACATTAGCTCGCACCCTCCAAGCACAGTGTATATGGGAGGTAATTAGCACTGCACCGTGAGAGCGTGAGTTATAGTTAACCTTTGGTTTTTTTCTGTGAATTTGAAGGTTTTTTTTCAATGTAAATTACATTCAATATATAAAAGGCAAGCCTTTTGGTTTCAACAATAAACATTTCAATAAAGCATTTATTATAAAAAAAAATGTATCATTTTATTTACACATCCACTGTCACATAATGAAGCCATCAAAGCAACCGCAAGGGGTCCCTGCATTCCCAAATTTAAAAGAAAACCCCCCAGCTCTAGGAATGTTTACAAATATCACTAACTTTTCCTGTGGTCATATTCTATAGAACCCAGAAAACACAGGATTACCTTTTATAAGCATTTGCGGGGTCTTCTGGACTATCTGCAGCTCCCAAAAACATGCTGGCTGTTCCCCTGCCCAGACTGGGGCACCACCATGCTACATAATATATGTAATTAGCCCATGAAGGGTATTATGGAGCGCTCCTTGCCAGGAGCAGTGAATAAAAAATTAGTGGCTCTGGCCGCTCATTTATGATTCTGCACTTTTTTGTAATGTTTTGTATTTTGGGTGCCCCAGTTCCATTTGGGACACCCACAATTTTCATTTTTTTGGGAGGTGGAGGGACGTAACCCGGGGCCCCAGCGGGCCTGCTGGCTCACTGCAAGGAAGCTGACAACAGTTTTTGCCATCATTTTTTTTTAAATCTGGGATGCCGGTTGCCCATCCGAGGCACCCCACATCACTTTTTATATTGGGAGCTGAGAGGGGAGATCCATGGTCCCTGCAGCCCCGGCAGCCCCCCTGACAGTATCCATCCTGGGTGCTACAGGAGCTGGCATTGCTCTCATTTGGCGGGAGCATCTTTTCTTTCTGCTCCTGCCCAGCTGGAGCAATTGTATGTTTTCCTGTTCTTGAAGAGTGCAAGCAGGGAGAAACATTTGTGCTTGCTTCCGGTGGGAGCAGAAAGCTCCTGTCGGGTGGGAGCACTACTGTTTTTTCCTGCTCGCGCTCTCCCAGGCAGAGAGACAATGGTGTCCCGGGGGATGGTGGCCTCTAGGACACCATCACTGAGCAGGCCACGGGTGGTAGCATAACACTTGACAAAATTCTCAACCTGCAAGTTTGCATTAGCGTATCCACATGGAGTTCTTTCCAACATCTTAGACTCCTGAAGAAATTGAAACCATTCATAGCGGCTTCCAACCTCAAATTAGCAATACAACCTTTGGCTTTATCTAGGCTTCACCGTGGAACTGCAACACTGTCGGAAATTCCCACCTCACGACTCGCACGGCTAAAGACAACTCTTAACACTGCAGCAAGACTGTTAACAGGAAGCTTTGCCCACGTCACAAATCCCTACAGTGGCTTCCACTCAAAGCTAGGATCATCTTCAAGATAGTACACCGGAGTACCTGTCCCACAATCTGACTTTATCAGGAGGTAGTCACTCGCTTAGAAGTGCAAGCTGCCTCCGGCTCGAACCAGTGGGATACAGTAAATCACTAATACAAACTTGTGCTTTCTTTGGGGTTGGCCCACAAAATATAGAACTCTCTACCACTGATAACTCGGCTGAACCCTTCGACCAGGGTTTTCAAAAGAGAGGTCAAAAGGATTTTATTTAAAAGATTCCTCCCAGACGGAATTGACCTTGAGTCAGCAATGTAAGCACACTCCAACACTTGGTTCTCTACACCACAAGCCTGCAATGGCATTGCAGGCGGAACGTGATGAGACCTTGAGGACAATGATCCTAGTAGTGTTGATGCAAGATGCTTCCCATAAGATGTGGGTGGGCAAAGTTATCATTTATATCAATAAGATACTCCTGTTGTTTTTAGAAGATGTATGTAGCGGCATCTACCTTTGCTCTGCATGGTATTCGGGCACCTTTGGCTCATGTTTGCACTTTATTAAACTATCAAAATATATATCTTTTTTTTAAACTACCATGGCTAAAGGAGGAGGCTGCATGACCCCTTCCCTAAATTTTAACTATGACCTGGAAATGGTCCGGGGGAGGGGAAAGGGGGTGGGTGAATGGCCCACCCCTTTTTAAATCAATCTGCCCCAGGGGACATGATCCCCGGGGCCTGAAAATAGCCCAGAAAGTGGGGCTGCGCTGCACACACTAATCCCCTTTGTAAATCAATCAGCCACTGGAAATGGGGTACCCGGGACCTAGAAAAGACTGGGGATGGGGCGCCACACACGTTTATAAGAATAAGTGATAGAGGAATCATAACCTTTGCATTTAAAGACATAACAGTTCACAAAATTAAAGTCATGATGCTAATATTAGGACAATCCCTCTAGGAATACTTGTTTTTTCATTGTCTGTAGTGTAGACCCATACTCCGAGAGGATCAGTGGGTTATGATGTAGGCTGTAAGATTAACATCAAGTCACTCTTCAGCACTATCCACAAGACCCACTGGGAAAAAAGGCCTGGCATACTTGCAAAACTGACTCCAAGTAAGATACCTGCATCTTTCCACCTCAATCCAAAGCTCCCTTCACCTAACAGAAAACCTGGCCCTGAACCTTATACCTTCTAGGTCCTAAATTTTAGAACACCCTGGATTCCCACACCTGAATCAAGCCAAACTGCCTCTGATCAAGAAAACTCCTCAAATGTGAACATTTAAAAAAAGAAGTTGAATGAATAACTGTCCCAAGCGAAGAAGGTCAGCGCTGAAGCCTACGCTATGCGCCTGAGCTCTAATGCCTCTCAGTTACTATCACTTTTATAAGTTCGGTCACCGTTTATTTTGGCGCATTGAAGCGCGACACAGTTAGCTGGCGCTTTATAAAACACCGAAATAAGTCAGATTTAAAATTACTTCTCGAAATTTAATTAACCGGTGATTTATCATTGGCTGTAACCAGAAGAACAGTTTGTTTTGTTAGATGAGTTGGGAGTTTTACCAAATATTGATTGACAACACTAATGCTAGCGAGCCTTTAATCCTGCTGTTAGAAATCATAATGCGAAGGAAAAATAAACTGGAGGGATGTGACGTACCAACAGGAAAAATACCAAGAATTAAACATTTTCTTACCCAATAGAAATGCAATAAATCTAAGTGCTGAGTGTGTACAAAGTGGGAGGAAAGCTGTATAAACAACACGAGAAAACGCATGAAAAATGGTTTGCTTTATTTTGGAAATAAACTCGCGTTCCACTTGAGGATTTAGTTCATTTCTGCAGATCTTTTTTGCCACGCTGCAAACGCGGGGCGCATGTTTGTCTCCGATTATAAAATGCCTAATTATAGCACGCTGATAGAAGGTTATTTTTTGACGTCTTTAGATAAGGCGGGGGGCGCGCGGACACAGCCTGCAGTTGTCCTTGCTGCTCGAGCAATCCTTTGCAAACTTCGTTATTTCCTTCCTTCTTATCTTCAAACATTTCACTCAGAAAAAAAAGAGGTCGGGGGACAGGAAGCCTGGCGAAAGCCTGGGAGAGGGTTTGTTTTATTTAATGCTGCTCGACAGAGGTCTTTCACCCAGACACACCAAGGGGGTGCAGTCCGACTAAACGCCCGCCCGGGTCCTCCTCAGACGGCAGATGAAGAAAGTTATCCCGCTCCGCCGTTCTGTCGAGGGGGCCTTAAGAGCTTTCTAATCGCCTCTCTGTCAGGCTGCTTCCTCTGATCACCTTAAACGGGTCCATTTTAGCCCCGCGACTGCCAAAACTATTTGTTGGATGGAACGCACGAGACCGTTCGAGAGGCCTATTTAACTCCCCTTCAAGATTATGGTGGAGCCAGCAATCTGCCAGAGACGCCTCTCCAAGAGGCCTGCTCCCTCTGATTAAATATTTTCCTGCTTCCTAATGGGACACGGAATCATCACTCTCGCTAATTAGTTATGGGGGTAACCTTGAGTTTAAAAATACCATCCACTGTGTGAGCCTTCTTAACAGGAAATTCTGGTTTGAACAAAGTCTATCAAAAAGAAGGGGGGACATTAATGAAACTTAAAGATCTTGGCCGGTGGTGGATAAGAGAGTGAGGTAAATGTGGTGTTGCATTCACGGTTTTTTTTGCTATAATTTTTTGGGCTTCTGGACCTTCTTTTTGACCCATGTTTTACTGACACAACTGAGAGACAAAAAGTAGTGAAGCCTGAAGGAAGGTGGATATGAAGGAGTTAGAAAGTGTGTGCAGTGCACCAAAACTACAGTTAACAAGTCCTTCATGACCGGCATCCAGGCCATCGGTCCGACCGCCGGATTGCAATACCAGCGGTCAGAGCGATGATGTCGGGAGGAAGACCGCTGCCTCCGTCAGTCTCAAGTAGTCTGTTGGTGGTCCAACTCCTGTCCCTACCATGATGGCAGTGTCTGCACGGGCACCGCGGTAGGGATTAGGATGGTCCTTTCCAACTGCTTTTTCATGGCAGTCCCACCACCATGGAAAGGCAACCAGAAAGGGACTTTGGGGGCACCAAGCAAGGCCCCCATACCCTGTGGGCCACTGCTAAATGACTAGGGGGCACATATGGTGCCCCTAAAACATCTATGCACCGTGTGCCAGGCACCACATGGCACATGGTGCCTGGCACTTGGGGCATGGATGTTTGAAAACATGGCTTTTTCTACAGTGGCTTGTGCTGCGGCTCTTTTCCGGGCCGCAGCACAAACCGCAGTAGAAAAATGCAGTTTCCGACCGCCTACACGGCGGTATTATCAAAATATGGCAGATGGGACCGCCTACTGCTTGGGCAGTCGCAATCCCACTGCGATGGCAGTCGGATGCTCGTCCGACCACCATCGTAATGAGGCCCCAAGTGTTGTGTAACCTTGAATGCTTGAAGCAACAAGCACCCGATCACTGCCAGGGCAAAGGTCCTGCAAAATACATAAGTGGGGGACTAATTAGCATGAATATTGTGTGGTGATGTCACAGGCATGATGTCATTGGAAGTGACGCCACTAGTCTATTATCCCTCTCACTTGCCTGGAAAATGGGGTTGCCTGTGTTGCATGAACGGAGACATGTTAGCAGGTAGCTGCGTAGCAATGCATTCTAATGCCTGCAAACCACCCACCTAATCCCTACCTTCCTCTGGGGTTGAACAAGAGGGGGGCCGCAGTGAACTAGGAATCACACCAATCTGGACACCTAGCACTTTCCATCTGATTAGGTCCCTTCCATGGTGGGTGGCAGAAGGCTTAACCTCCAACTCAGACATCAGTCCAGCCTCTTTTGAGGATTGTAGGGAAATGGGTGAACTTGCATATTGTTTAATAAATCTATGGCATGAATTTACTTCAAAAAAATATATCCTGCCTCTTATCTATTTGATCTGCATATTTTATACACACTCATGCACTTGAATTTGTTTAGATAGTTATAGTCACTGAAAAAAAATAAAGAGTTAAAGCGTCAATACAGTAGGGTGTTGAAATGAGATCATAACTAATGTTTAAAGAAATAAAAAAACATTGACATTCGCTAGTTATATTTTAATGGAACAACTACAACATGTGCCCCTGTCATGCAGTGCTTAAGACCTCACATTTTACATCTCTCATGACAGGTTAAATGACATAATTGATGACATCACTGATCATAGCTCAATGGCATCATCAATCCCCAGCAGATGGCGTTTGTCCATGTGCTACTGGAAATTGGGTACAGGCCCTGGCCTCCGACTAGGACCCCAGCCTCATACACACTTCAGCTGTGGCCCGATGTAGCAGTAGCATTTTCACAAAAGCATGAAGGGGGAGGTAGTTTAATCTTCAGCAACTTCAGACATTGATTATTTTAAGCGAATAGTGTCTTTTTTTGCCAAGTATTTCATAAAGTGTACACTGTTCTTAGTAGATATTTTTAAATACTCTGTAGTGTATTTCTAATGAGAGTTTCACTGTCTGCAAACAGCGTGGTACGAGGTAAACTCTCTCTAAAGAGGGACTACTGTTTACACTACCCATTTCTCTGCTCATACCAACTTCATTTCTCAGTTTAGGTGCAGTGACTGTCAGGGGTTTTATACAGATAAACGCTGTCTGTAGTAGGGCATTTGTTTTGTACCAGATGTTCAGCATTTTTAGGAACTTGGCTTTCTCTGATCAATTGTATATAGATTGAACACCGTATGCGAGATTCTCATATATTTGTGGTTGATCGTTAATGCAAACTACGCTACTCATGAAATGTTTGGTATAGGGTCAATGGGGCTCATAATCCATGCTTTCTACACCTAAGGGAGCTGTCTCTGTGATGGCATTAATGATGCCTGTTAGACCTGTCAGCCCTAGGGTGGTCTTACTCCGCATTTTTTTTCCTTTCTGCCTCAATTGTTACCACCATCTTTTGTTGGACATAGGACTCTGGGCGCCTTACCGCTGCTGAACAGTGCTGAGGCGCAGGTGCGCTCTCCTAACAATATGGTTGCCAAAGGCCCCTACTACTGCAGGGTGGCCACTGTCCTATCTGCGCGCTAGTAGTTGGGATCAGGCTGGGACATAATGTTACTGTAGCCCTGAGCGTCCCGCCTCCTGTCACCAGAGAAGCCACCACAGAGTTCCCAGAGCCTTCTAGAATCTTCCCACCCCCCAGGCTGGCTCCAGATGTTGCCGCCTTTTTGTAGGGTCACCTGACCTATGGGTATAAAGGTAAAGGAGGGAAACCTGACAGTTAGTTGGGCAGTACTGGACCTGGGGACCCTCCACCGGAGTATTGGCTGCTGAGCTAGGGGGAGACTACACTACTGAGGCTGACTGAGCTTAGGCCCTGCTGACCCCCAAGAGAGCTGAGTGATCCTGCCAGCCTGCTGAACTTGCCCAGTGTGAGGGGAACCAGGGAGACCAACTCCAGTGGGCTTGTCTGGGACTACCAACATTCCCCCCCACAGCAACTACCTTCTACAACTACCACCTGCCATTTTCTGCCAGCGCCAAGTCTGGGAAGCACTGGGAACCCCCCAAGGTAAGTGCTGTGTCAGCCAAGTGCTTTATTTCAAGAACTTGCTCCCTTCTGCCAGCGCTGTGCTCATCTAAGCGCTACATTGAAGGAACTTGCCACCTGCTGCTAGCGCTGAGCTACCCAAGCGCTGGATTACCAAACTCTGTCAACCTTCTGCCAGCGCAGTGCCACCTATAGGCTGGCCTTCATTAATTAGCCCCTTTCTGCAAGCGCGGTGCTGTTCTGCTGCTGTGTGCCCAGGCGCCGTTGAGTGAAGAGGCACCGAGCCGTACTCACCGTTGCGGCCCCCGCGCCGCCTCCAGAAGATGCTGTGCTGAAGTTCACCGCCGCCGGCCAGGTGTCTACATCCTAGCGCTGTGGCCCGAAGCGCTGCCTGCCACAATCACCACCGCCCGCGGGGTGCCAGAAGAAAAAGAGTCGCGGTGCCCAAACTCACCACCGCTGGCCCGGGAGACGTGAGGGGAGCTGCGTGGGCATTGCCGCATCGAAGGAGGAGGAGGAGGCGCCAACGAAGATCTCTGACGCAGCCCCTGAAGCCTCGGGAGGGCCGCCGCGGTAGCGGAGAAGGCCGTGCTGGGCTTAGAGCATGCGTTGCCAAGCAACCGGGGCGCTGGCTGCATCATCGGCCGCGCCCCCCTCTAAGTCACACCTCCATTGGCTCCTGCATCCGTGCCCCCCTGAGAGCCGCGCCCTCATTGGCTCCCGGGTCTCCGAGTGAAAGGGAGGCCAGAGCCCGCCCAAGCCGGAAGGAGGGGGCTCTGAGGAGGAGCGTGGGAGCCCCTAACCTCCACCGAACCAGGCCGAAGACAGAGATCCGCATCAGGAGGATTGCCTCTCCCCCCACTTGAGCAGGTAACATCCCGGGGAGGGAGGCAGGTTCCACATCAGAAGTGGGGCTGCCGGGGAATAAAACAGACGGGGAGTGGCAGCCCCGTGACCGCCCCAATATCGAGTAAGGCCTGGCTGGGCAGAGGAGATGGCCCTTAACCCCTTGCTGGCCAGACCTGTCACTGTGTGCCCCAGCTTTTACCTGAAAAGGGGCACAGGCCCACCAATCCCCCAGAGGCAGACCCAGGGGCCTGGAAACTTCAAGTGCAGACTGCCTGGGGCGTGCTCCTGGCAGGAAGGACTTTTGTGAGACTGAATTGGGCCTGAACGGGCCAAAGAAGTGTTACCCCCATTTCCTTGATATTAGAGACTGTTCACCTGCATGAATATGTACCTCCGTATGGTGGCCTTTAAGGAGGATGTACAAAAGTGATGTTTTTTTTTTATTGATGTTAACAAAATGAATGTTTCCTAAGTTGACCTTGAATATGAGAAGTGGTACTGTTAGAGAACTCAGGTACCAGGAATGTCATATGTAGTAACCTGCAGTTGGGGAAACTGTCTATTCTGCACCCTGAGCGAGTTTTGCGTTTTCTAATCCTGTCCAAGGAGAGATAAAGATACTTGTTTTTGCTAATGAACCTAGAGTGTTGTCTTTTCATTGCGTGTACAGTACTGAGTCAGTGTGAGTGTGTGCTGCACAACTACTTCACACATAGCTTCCGGAGTGCCTTCCCACCTCGTGTCAAGCTATTGCGACGGAGTCGGTGGTCCCTGGGACCTTCCGGGTCTAACAATGCCTCATATTCTCCTGAGCTATTTTGTGCTTACTTTCAGAGCTCTAACCCGCTTCTAGATAAATGTGTACAGAAGAAGCTTGGAGGATGTAATCAGTGATGCCATCAGTGATGTTATAAATTATGTCATAGGACATGTCATGAGTGGTACAATTTGTGAAGCCATAAGGAGTGTATGGCAGGGTGCCAGTTATAGTTAGCAGTAACTATAAATTGTGAATTTCTGTGTTTTTTTTAAAGTTTAAAACGTTAATGTTGTCAATAACAAATTCACCTAACTATAACGCTACTTTAACTTTTGTTTATATTGATGAATCTCTATGTTTTTTTTTTTTAGCAAAAAAAGATATTTTTTTATCACACCTGACTATAACGTTACTTTAACCTTTGTTTTTTACAGTGAACTTCTAGGGTTTAACAAAAAATGTAAAGTAATATTGTATTGCCATACATAAAGCCAACCACTAGGGAGCGGGGGGTTGGCCAAGGCCTTATGCTTTTTAAAAGGGAGGGAGGCCACAGAGCGCCCCTCCCTGAGCCTAGTTAAGTCCATTAGGCCCTGGGGATCCCAGAGCCTTATATTTTTTAAAGGAGAGAGGGATCAAGTGGCCACCCTCCCGAGCCTTATTAGGCCCTGTGGACACTATCCCCAGGTCCCTTTTTGTAAGTAGCTTCCCCCCCTGAGCCTTATTAAACACTGAGGACCTCATCCACCAGAAACCTTAATAAAATTAAAGGGGCAGGGAGCCGTGTGGTCCCCTCCCTGAACCTTGTTAGATCCTGGGGACTCCACCCCCCAGGGCTGTTTATTTTAATAAAAGAAGAGGGGGACCACATGGCCCCCATCCAAGAGCCTTGTTAAGCCCTAAGGACTAGGCCTGAGTAGAGTTTGTGGAGTTCTGCTATGTGGAACTCCGCAAGGTGCCTAAAAAATCTGCTGTGCTCCATGAAGTTCAGTGAGCAGTGGAGTGCAGTAAGCCGCGCTGCTTGTGCTAATTTTTAGTGCAGAGAGTTTGTCCCACATTGTAAAATCAGGCCGAAGGGCACCACAATGCACAGCGCGAGAGGGCACTTATTCTTTGTGCCACTTGAGTAGATGTTCTACGTGGGCGCCAGCTTCCTCAACACGAGTGGCAGGTTTCCAAACGTGAGCTGTTGCGACCTGCCATGACCGCCCGCATTGAGAATTCTCACCTGGAGGTGGTCTAGTGTGTGATTTTTCTTGCTCGCGCTCACCAACTTAACATTGGCGAGCCCTGCGAGAGGGAAAACTCTGCCCAATGCCACTTGTGGAGTTTTTCTGAACTCTGCATGGAGTGGGCAAAACTTTCCGAACTCCTCCGACGGAGTGGAATTCGTCACCCACCCCTGCTAGAAAGCTTATTCCCCCAGGGCCATTACTAAAAATAAAAGAGAGGGGACCACGTGACCCCCCTCACTGATCCTTCTGCGGCCCTGGAGACCTCATCCCCCAGGGCCACTCATTTACACAAAGGGGAGGGGGAATGCATGGGCCCTCTACCTGAGTCATTATCAGCCCTGAGGAGCCAACCCTTTGGGGCCCTCTTCACTTAAAAGTGGGTGGCCTGTTGCCCACCCAGGGCACCCACCATCTACTCATTGGGGGCCTTGGGGACCCCAACGGCCCCAGGCGGCTCCTGGCATACTGCAGGCACCAGTATTGCTCCTGTAAAGCTGTAAAGCAATGGGAGCAACTACTAAAGGTGACGTGACCCTCCCTTAAAGTAATGGTCTCATGGCCTTTAATGGCTCAGCGAGGAGAGCCATGTGGCCCCACTCCTCATTTTAAGTAATATCGGCTCCAGGGTGGGCTCCCTGGGGCCTTTAGAGGCTTGGAGTGCGGGGAAGTGCACTGGTATACTGAGCTTAATAGACACAGCAATGGGTGTTCATTTAATCATACTATGTAAATGATTAAAAGTTCCTGGAAATGCATGCATTGTTTTGTGCAAAGTCAGCATTGGCTCAACATTCACATCATTCATAGATAAGCAAATAGTTAGTCTTGAAACTGTGATTAAGGTTTGAAAACGTATTTTGAACCAACCTATGCATTTTTACAATCCCACCTCGTTAGGTGAAGAGAGGGAAAAGGGTTGACAGTTCCTGCTGTAGTGGAGAGCACAAAAGAAGACTGGTTCCGGGTCATTCTCAGGTTAAAGAAGATGCTGCCAGAGGGGTTAGAAAACACAATGAAGCAACATTGCTAGTACATGCAACAGCGTACAGTTATTTACATGTGTATAGCCTTTGTGGAGATTCACAAGGTACTTGGGGCCTTATTACGATGTCGGTGGGCCGGCCACCGACAGGCCGTCGGTGGCGGGCATACTGACATCCATAGAAGTAGTCAGATTGCAGTAGGGACAGGCAGCAGTGGGACCGTAATCCCTACAATAGGGCGGTGCCTGCTCAAGCACCGCCGTAGGGATTACGATGGCCCTCTTCCATCTGCCTTTACATGGCAGCGGTCTGACTGCCATGTAAAGGCAGATGGAATTGAACTTTGGGGGCCAACCAAAGCAGTCATGCGCATTCTACATTTTCTCGATGGAGGGTGCATGCAGCATACATAAAGAAAATGGCCTCCCGACAGGCGCCCGGCTGGGTGCCGTCCCGGACTCTGCCCCAATCACAACGCTGCCACTGCAGTGTTGTGATTGGCTTACAGGAGGGGAGGGAGCATGCCTGTTCCAGTCCAGGAGCAGAGGCGGCGGGGGACCTGGCCCAGGAGGCGAGGCGGCGCGGTACCCAGTCAGGTAAGTTTTATGTATTGTTTGTTTTTTGTTTTACCCCCCCCCCTCACCCATGTATGGCGAGCCGCGACTGGCCAAGTGCACTCATTTCCTGCCCGAAATATTACTAGCGTGATTAGTAAATAACAGTATTTCTCCTCCTTTCACAAATATTAATGACGCCTCATCACTGCCTGGCACAGTGGGGTCCCACGTCTCCTGCTTTATTCTATGACTGGAGCGCTGTTGGGCTGCTACCGCAATGGAGTAAGGACGTCGATCAGATCGTCTCCAGTTGTAAAAATCACGCTGTGCCCTGGATTGCCTGATTCATTCAGCCAACTTTTACCACAAATACGGATCTAAATATTACGGTCCATGGATGGTTTGGGCACCACCGCCATGGTCTATAGCTACTGAATAACGGGAATTGTCCTTAGCTGGCCCTTGCCACATTACGGGCATTGGTGTAACCAGGTTTTGGACTCCAATTGAGCATTGCAAGAGTGATGAGGGTCACTTCACCCGTCCCCTTGTCCTGAGGAAGATCCGCATAGCTGAGGTATTAAAGTCTCTCTTTTGCCGATAAGACGGATAAGCCGGATCAAAACATCGACGCTACACCCTACGGCACCTGGACAAATTTCCCCTTCCCCATTACCCCTGTTTACAGCCTTAAGGAAACTCTCCTCACAAATTCAAATGAATAATTTGCATGTGGCCAGGTTGCATCTAACTGTTTATTGATTATCAGTTTTGTACAGTCTTGTAAATATATGCTCTTTACTTTTCTACACACTTTGAGCTCTCTTGACTCCTATATATACACTAGAGCACTCCTTCTTACATGTCCCCTAGAACATTTTCCTACCTTCTTGACCCTCTAATGATTGTTCCTTTAAATGACTAAATAAATATATTGTAATAATACTTAGTGGTTTTTTCTGCACATTTATTTTCACGATTTATCGACGTTTAGGAGCTGAGTAATGTAAGCTCAAACAAGTTGTTAATTCTGTTAATCTAACTCTTCCTTGAATAATTGGTCCAGGACCATTGTTTCTTTATAATAACCGATACCCAGGTCCAGGGACCTTTTGGGAATACCCCATTGTTTACAATGGTTGGTTATAGCATGGCTTGTTCATTGAGTTCATTGCAGGACGCAACGCCACAAGGCGATAAACAGAAGAAAGTGCTTAGCTATTGGCCCTCGTTTCTAAGTTACTAAGTAGCTGAATCAAGCCACTGGTGCCCGCAGACTAGAGTTATGTCCCAAAGCATGGCGTCTGCAGCCGCAGATTACACCTACAGATCAGCCAGCCCCCTCCACTTCATAATACAGACTATTGATTTTCCGCAACTGCGGCGGCCATTAAATATTCGTATTTGGGCACGGGGGAATCACTCTGCGACTTGGGAGGGTGATAAATAACTGTGTAACTGGCTCCAAGCGCACAGGTATTTTCTTTTCATTGGGGACACGAGTTGCTATCATTTGAGCAGAGAAAGGTGCCGTGGCAGGCTTGTGGAAGTTCTCTCGTTTTATTGTTGATTGTAACCATTGGACTCTTAAACCTTTGGCAAAGAGCCCGTGCTTGTATTTCTTATTGGTTGCCTTTACGCCAGAGAATGGCTGAAGTGTCGCAATCAGTCAGATCGAAAAAAGTTACTTTTTAGATAGGACTGAGGCAAACATTTCTCTTTAAGGACAACTGGTCAAGGTGTCGAGTGATCCCTGGCAGCTAAAAGGTCCCACCCCCACTCTTAAGAGCCTGGGGCAAGGCTAATTTGCCCAGCATTACAAAACAAGAAGGCCCAGATTTTCCTAGAAATTACGCAACTTAGTTCAGCAACCAAAATTGGTGCTCTTGAACGGGCGACATGATTTAACGCGGTCCTTCTTATTACAATCTTAACGCTGCAGGAAACCTGCAAAACTCTGTCATCCGGCATTTTGTCATTTTCACATGTCCACCAAAACACGTCCCGTGAGGTTGTTTGGGGGTTTTGCTATCCAATTAAATTGAGAGCCCATGTCACATTCATGTCTGCTTTTATCAAGGCAATCAGATTGATCTGGCCTTGGCCCGACATTAACCTTGTTTAGTCACATGGTATTATTTCTTATTTTCCCTCGCATGGTGACTACCGTACATTGCTTCAGACATCTTGGGATAGTGCTTTGGATTCTACAAAGTGCAGTGGTTTTTTGTTCCCTGCATTCAAATTGCTGTTGTGATATTGTTTTAGATGTTAAAAAAGTGCAGTGCGTGAGGTGTTCTCATCCTCCCCTACTGTTAGCATTAGGCTGGCACTTGACATCAGATGCTCTATTGGTTTAGTGCACTGAATGTGTAGCTTTAATGTTCTCTTGGTGTGGCACGTTATATGACCGGCTGGGCGCATGGATTGGGTGTTCTCTTGGCGCTTTGCATGGTATGCTCCATGGTACTGTGTTCTATTGTTGCAGTAAAGTCCTGATGGTGTTGTTCCGTCTGCTAATGCTTGGATAATATACTGGAGCAGTGATTGTATGTTCCATTGGTGCCGTGTGTTCAGTGCTGAACAGTCCTGTTGGTGCTGTGCTTGGTATGTGCTTTGATTCAGTGTAACTAAATGTTCTTTTGAAGTGGTGCATTCAGTGTTCTGTTTCTGCAGTCATTCTGATGTTCCCCAGTGCAGTGCATTAGAGGCTACTCTCTCGCTGGTTGGTAACTCACGGGCAGGGCTAGCTACATTCCTGAAAACATCTCTGGGATGTAACACTGCTGCACTAAACAACGATTTAGATTTAACACAGGCTTTCCGCTTGGTATGGGATGATAGTTTTAATCTGTGCGTTATACATTTTTATAATTACAATTTCACATGTATTTCATTTTCCAACCCCAAATTTGCCCTGCTTGTTTATTTTTTTTGACCGCTCTATAGGGGAGTTGCAATCACAGAGGTGTGGGCTGAACGTGATTTTGGCCGGGTATTTCAATGCTAAACTAGGCAGTGAAGCCTCCGTTTATGGTTAAAGCCCACTCTGATCAGACGTGCGGGGGTGTACTCTGCAAGGACAAGATCAGAGAGATTATTACCTGTCTCTTAATGTCCCCACGTTTGATTTGTGACCGTAGTAGGACCCACTGGGTGCAGGGTGTGGAGGGGCCGAGCCGGGGACTGGACGGGGTCATCAGACCACAGAGTGATTGACACCTTCCTGCTTTCTCTAATTTGCTTGAAAATGTACAATTTGCCCACTCTTTTTTCAAAATTTTCTTGGGGGGTTAGGCTCGCTCGCAACACTCACGCGCCACAGTGCAGTACGACAATTGTTTTCCGCCCACCACTTTCAAATGTCACCATCCGCCACTACAGAGAGGGCCCCCTGGAGCTCTGCCCTCCCATATGAGCTATTGTTATGCTACAGCCGGGGGCCATTTCAATCTGCTCGCATGAAGGCCTGTGACTCCACTGCTATGCCAATGGTGCAGTAAGGCTGTGCCTGTTGAGAACTCATGTAGGCAGAGGGAGGTCAGGAGTGAGCTCAGATTCTGTTGCTCCTTCGGTGAATTCTAGGTTTGTCTGACTGTGTTCGTCTCAACCGCAGTTCCCACTGCAGAGATTTTGAACTGTAGTACAGCTGCATATATTATTCATGCACAAATTATTTTTTCAGTTTTTGCATGTGGTTTTCAAGCTTGCATGTGCAGAGGATTTAACAAGCATTTGCAATGCAATAGGTCTCTCATTCACGCAAGTTTTAGCTATTGGCATTGTAAATGACAATGCCGTTTATTTATGTTTTCTGTTTTAAAACATAAATAAAAGGCATTGTCAAATCAAATCAAATCAAATCAAATCAAAACAAGCTTTATTCGGATCATACAAAATGTCCAGAAAAACATCCTATAAAATACAATAAAATCCATAAAAGGCATTGTCATTTACAATACTAATAGCTTAAACTCTCGCAAATGAGAGACCTATTGCATTGCAATAAAGGGCCTTCTCGACCGCTCATTAGATAGTAAATATCAGAGGAAGAGACCTGCCTGCTGCGCTTCAAAGTAGTGATAAATAGTGAAGAAGATGTATTTATTATTTATTATGGAGTTTTATATAGCGCTTGGAGCGCTTTACAACACTTTGTAAATGAGGAAATCACATAGCAAAGCAGTAGTAAATATGATGACTCATGGCGTATTGGAAGTCTTCGCGCGTAGTGCACCAATAGAAGCAAAGAAGTCAACATATTTTCATGGTGGAGTACACAGGGACTCGAGTCGCATCTCCTTTCTAGGAGAGGGGGATAGGAAGGGGTCGGGATGGCAATGAGGTAGAGCTCTTAATGTCCGAGTTTCTGTGTGCTGCAGAGTGCAAGCATTGTGCGTTTAGGTGGCAGCTATCCTTTCGGGAGAGAACGATTGAGGAAGAGGTCTTTGAGCTGCCTTTTGAATTTTGGAAAGGAGGTGGGGGTCCTGATATGGATTGGGATGGAGTTTCAGATTTTGGGCGCGTTTCCAGAGAAGGATCGGGATGCTGTTTTTTGTCTGTGGGTTTTCGGGGGGATGAGGAGTAGAGTGTTGGTACTCCTAAGCCTCCTTGTCTGACCAGCCTTCTTGAGTTTGAAGGCCAGGTAGGCCGGTTTCCCAGTGTGCAGGGCTTTGTGCGTGAGGCAGGCAGTTCTGAAGTTGGCATGCATTTCCACTGGGAGCTAATTTAGCTCTCTGAATGCGGGCGAGATGTGTATGAATTTCTTCATTCCAGTGACCATTCTTGCTGCTGCGTTAAGGGTTGATATAAGGGGTGCTAAGTGTGATTTTGCTGTACCTGTGAGGGTTCCATTTCCGTAGTCTAGTCTGGATAGCACCAGTGATTGAGTAGCTTGTCTGAGGTCATTAGGCGGAATGAAGGGTTTTATTTTGTTTTGTAGTTTCAGGTTGAGGGAAGCGCTCTTTGCGGTGATCTTGATGTGTTTGACCATGTCTAATTTTGGGTCCAGGGTGATTCCCAGTGATTTTACTGAGTCAGCCAAGGTGAGATTGCCTTTGAGATGTGTAAGTGTTGTAAATTACACAGACACAAAGTGTGAAGTGAGAGTTACATAGGATCCGAGCTATAAACACTAACGAAGCACTCCAACACCTTTCGCTCTGTGATTACACTGCCACGGCTCAGGAGGAAGAGCGGGAGGGGGGGCTATTTCCTGCCCTCTTCGTGATTTGAGTGTGCAGTATGGCATTGCTTTCTATAGCCGAATAAAAAACACTCCGGCTGTAGTTGGGCCCTGGCTTCATCTCCTGGTGCAGGGTGGGTTGTACTTTATGGAAGGCATGGTGGGAGGGATGGTCTTGGCTGCAGCTCAGGCCTCGTACAGTGCCCCTGCTATTACTAGTGAGCGAGAGGTGCTGAGGTAGTGGTATTGGTGGTGGTGGTATTGGTATTGGTGATGGTGATATTGGTGGTATTGGTGGTGGTGGTGGCATTGGTGGTATTGGTGGAGGTGATGGTATTGGTGGTGGCAGTAATGGTATTGGTGGTGGTGGTATTGGTATTGGTGGTGGTGGTATTGGTGGTGGTATTGGTATTGGTGATGGTACGGGTATTGGTGGTGGTGGTATTGGTGGTGGTGGTATTGGTATTGGTGGTGGTGATATTGGTGATGGTATTGGTGGTGGTTGTACTGGTATTGGTGGTGGTATTGATGGTGGTATTGGTATTGGTGATGTTGGTATTGGTGGTGGTGGTTTTGGTGGTGTTGGTGGTATTGGTGGTGGGATATTGGTGGTGGTGGTGGTATGGGTGGTGGTATTGGTGGTGGTGGTACAGGTGGTGGTATTGGTGGTGGTGGTGGTATTGGATTGGTATTGGTGTTGGTATTGGTGGTGGTATTGGTACTGGTGGTAGTGTTATTGGTTGTCATGGTGGTGGTATTGGTGGTGGTATTGGTGGTGGTGGTAGTGGTGGTGATATTGGTGGGGTGGTATTGGTGGTGGTATTGGTGGTGGTGTTGGTGGTGGTGGTATTGGTGGTGGAGGTAGTGGTGGTATTGGTGATGGTGGTATTGGTGGTGCTGATATTGGTGGTGGTAGTGGTGGTATTGGTGATATTGGTGGTGTTGGTGGTAATAGTGGTGGTGGTATTAGTGGTGGTATTGGTGGTGGTATTGGTGGTGGTGGTATTGGTATTGGTGGAGCTGGTATTGGTGGTGGTGGCCTTGGTGGTGGTGGTATTGGTGATGGTATTGGTGGTGGTATTGGTGGTGGTGGTATTGGTATTGGTTGCAGTGGTATTGGTGGTGGTGGTATTGGTGGTGCTGGTATTGGTGGTGGTGGCGGTGGTATTGGTGATGGTATTGGTGGTGATATTGGTGGTGGTGGTACTGGCGGTGGTGGTATTAGTGGTGGAGGTGGTATTGGTGGTGGTATTGGTATTGGTTTTGGTGGTATTGGTGGTGGTGGTATTGGTATTGGTGGTGCTGGTAGTGGTGGTGGTGGCATTGGTGGTGGTGGTATTGGTGGTATTGGTGATGGTATTGGTGGTGGTATTGGTGGTGGTATTGGTAGTGGTGGCATTGGTGGTACTGGTGGTGGTGTTGGTTGTGGTGGTATTGGTCGTGGTGGTATTGGTGGTATTGGTATTGGCATTGGTGGTGGTATTGGTACTGGTGGTAGTGGTATTGGTTGTCATGCTGGTGGTGGTGGTGGTGATATTGGTGGGGTGGTATTGGTGGTGGTATTGGCGGTGGTGTTGGCGGTGGTGGTATTGGTGGTGGTGGTAGTGGTAGTGGTGGTGGTATTGGTGATGGTGGTATTGGTGGTGGTGATATTGGTGGTGGTGGTGCTATTGGTGATATTGGTGGTGGTGTTGGTATTAGTTGTGGTATTGGTGGTGGTATGGGTGGTGGTGGTATTGGTGGTGGTGGTATTGGCGGTGGTGGTAATAATGGTGGTATTGGTTGTGGTGGTATTGGTGGTGGTGGTATTGGTATTGGTATTGGTGGTGGTGGCATTGGTGGTGGTGGTATTGGTGGTGGTGGTGGTATTGGTGGTGGTGGTATTTTTGGTGGTAGTATTGGTGGTGGCGGTATTGGTGTTGGCATTGGTGGTGTTGGTATTGGTGGTGGTATTAGTGATGGTGGTGGTGGCATCGATGGTGCTGGCATTGTTGGTGGTAGTGGTATTGGTGGTGCTAGGGGTTTTGTTGGTGGTGGTATTAGTGGTGCTGGTGGTTTTGTTGGTGGTGGTATTGGAGGTGGTGGTGGTATTGGTGGAGGTGGTGGTATTGATGGTGGTGGTGGTATTTGTGGTGGTATTGATTGTGGTGGTATTGGTAGTGGTATTGGCGGTGCTGTTATTGGTGGTGGTGGTATTGGTGGTGGTGGTATTGGTGGTGGTAGTGGTGGTGGCAGTATTGCTGCTGGTAGTATTGGTGGTGGGGATATTAGTGTTGGTATTGGTGGTGTTGGTATTGGTGGTGGTATTGGTGATGGTGGTATTGGTGGTGGTGGTATTAGTGGTGGTGGTATTGGTGGTGGTATTGGTGGTGGTGGTATTGGTGGTGCTGGTATTGGTGGTGGTGGTATTGGTGGTGGTGGTATTGGTTGTCATGCTGGTGGTGTTGGTGGTGGTGATATTGGTGGGGTGGTATTGGTGGTGGTATTGGCGGTGGTATTGGTGGTGTTGGTATCAGTGGTGGTGGTGGTATTGGTGGTGGTGGTATTGCTGGTGTTGGTATCAGTGGTGGTGGTGGTGGTATTGGTGATGGTGGTATTGGTGGTGGTGGTGGTATTGGTGGTGGTGATATTGTTGGTGGTGGTGGTATTAGTGATGGTATTGGTGGTGGTATTGGTGGTGGTGGTATTGGTGGTGGTGGTATTGGTGGTGGTATTGGCAGTGGTGGTATTAGTGGTGGTATTTGTGGTATTGCTGGTAGTATTGGTGGTGGTTTTGGTTGTGGTGGTATTGATGGTGGTGGTATTGGTTGTGGTGGTATTGGTGGTGGTGGTATTAGTGTTGGTGGTATTAGTGGTATTGCTGGTTGTATTGAGTGGTGGTGGTATTGGTATTGGTGGTGGTGGTATTGGTATTGGTTGTGGTGGTATTGGTAGTGGTGGCATTGGTGGTGGTGTTATTAGGGGTATTGGTGGTGGTATTGGTATTGGCAGTGGTATTGGTACTGGTGGTGGTGGTATTGGATTGCTGGTGGTGGTGGTATTGGTGGTGGTAGTATTGGTGGTATTGGTTTTGGTATTGGTGTTGGTATTGGTGGTGGTGGTTTTGGTGGTGGTGGTATTAGTGGTGGTATTGGTAGTGCTGGCATTGGTGGTGGTAGTGGTATTGATGGTGGTATTAGTGGTGGTGGTATTGGTGGTGGTGGTATTGGTGGTGGTGGTGTTAGTGGTATTGGTAGTGGTATTGGTGGTGGTAGTATTGGTGGTGGTGGTATTGGTGGTGATGGTGGTATTGGTGGAGGTGGTGGTATTGGTGGAGGTGGTGGTAGTGGTAATGGTGGTGGTATTGGTGGTGGTATTGATGGAGCAAGGTTTCGCATAAAAGGAAACTTGCTCGTATGCAATCCTCTCGAATAACCTGTAACATTATAATCAACCCGTCTGTGAGTACTAACAGTGTACCACATTCAACATATTGTATCTAGGGGACGCTTTCCTATGTGCCTTACTAATGAATAACCAGAGTGTCCTAAAATGGCCGCAGAAAATGCGGGAAATCTTCTGCGCATGCGTCTACCACATCACGTAGTGTGACGTTTTCTGTCACTTGGGGGAAATCTTTGCAGCTGCGCACTAGCTTTAAATATGGCTGTTCGAACCCATCACACTAACGCACATGCTGAGCTGAAACTAACTTATGCATGTTTTACTAAGCTATTAATGCAAAAGATTTATTAAGGAAATGGGGCTAGAGTAGAAGTAAGTGGTATACAGTGACTTCATTTTGTTTGTATTCTAACATGTTTTTTCTCTGACTTCATTAATAGTGCGTATTTGGGCCTTGGAGGGTGAACGTGTCTCTGTTCCCTTGTGGCTTCTACACATGCGCAAACGTCTACTTGTTCTGAACAAGTGAAGTAAATTGACTGGCTGCCAAGCCCTAAGCCTAGCAAGGACATGGGAAAACAAACTTCTGACCCTACGAGAGGAAGTCAAAGAAACATTGTAATACAAATTTATCGATCATAATATGAAATGCTTGTGGGAATAAAGCTTGTGGGTATTAAAATTAAGGGGCGGAGAACTAGACAATAGACTAAAGAAAAATAGTGCACTTAGTATGGTGTGATGTCCTCACCCCACTGCTTGGCC
Organism: Triturus cristatus; assembly: GCF_964204655.1. Classification (NCBI taxonomy): domain Eukaryota; kingdom Metazoa; phylum Chordata; class Amphibia; order Caudata; family Salamandridae; genus Triturus; species Triturus cristatus. Next base: position 433,032,677 of record NC_140593.1, read on the forward strand.
CAATCAAAATTGTGGGTGAACAAGGAATTAAAACATTTGGGTGTGGATCATACATTTGAATTGGTATAACAGAGGTACGTTCTAGATAGTTAGACACAATTGATGCTGAGATGCTGATGCTATGCTGAGATGCTGCCCGATTTTGATGCAATCTGACTGAAGAATCCAACACTCTGGAAAATTCGCGGAACCACCGAGGAGGCACATCCAGGAAGGGGTCCGGACAAGCCAGAGCTGGAGAGTAGCACCAGAGAGGGGTGTAACGCTGGCTTCCTAGGGTAAAATAAAATTGATGACCAGTGCATATTTACTAGCTTATTGAATGTATGAATGTATATGCGCCCAAGTGAGTGTTGTGTGTATGAATGTGTAGAGCTGGTAAACTCCGCTGCATCAGTATTGGTGGTGTTGGTATTGGTGGTGTTGGTATCGGTGGTGGTGGTGGTATTGGTGGTGTTGGTATCGGTCGTGGTGGTATTGGTGATGGTGGTATTGGTGGTGGTGGTGGTATTGGTGGTGGTATTGTTGTTGGTGGTGGTATTAGTGGTGTTATTGGTGGTGGTATTGGTGGTGGTGGTATTAGTGGTGGTAGTGGTGGTATTGCTGGTAGTATTGGTGGTGGTTTTGGTTGTGGTGGTATTGATGGTGGTGGTATAGGTTGTGGTGGTATTGGTGGTGGTGGTATTAGTGTTGGTGGTATTAGTGGTATTGCTAGTTGTATTGAGTGGTGGTGGTATTGGTATTGGTGGTAGTGGTATTGGTATTGGTTGTGGTGGTATTGGTAGTGGTGGCATTGGTGGTGGTGTTATTAGGGGTATTGGTGGTGGTATTGGTATTGGCAGTGGTATTGGTACTGGTGGTGGTGGTATTGGATTGCTGGTGGTGGTGGTATTGGTGGTGATATTGGTGGTGGTAGTATTGGTGGTATTGGTTTTGGTATTGGTGTTGGTATTGGTGGTGGTGGTATTGGTGGTGGTGGTATTAGTGGTGGTATTGGTAGTGCTGGCATTGGTGGTGGTAGTGGTATTGATGGTGGTATTAGTGGTGGTGGTATTGGTGGTGGTGGTATTGGTGGTGGTGGTGTTAGTGGTATTGGTAGTAGTATTGGTGGTGGTGGTATTGATGGTGGTGGTATTGGTGGTGATGGTGGTATTGGTGAAGGTGGTGGTAGTGGTAATGGGGGTGGTATTGGTGGTGGTATTGATGGAGCAAGGTTTCGCATAAAAGGAAACTTGCTCGTATGCAATCCTCTCGAATAACCTGTAACATTATAATCAACCCGTCTGTGAGTACTAACAGTGTACCACATTCAACATATTGTATCTAGGGGACGCTTTCCTATGTGCCTTACTAATGAATAACCAGAGTGTCCTAAAATGGCCGCAGAAAATGCAGGAAATCCTCTGTGCATGCGTCTACCACATCACGTAGTGTGACGTTTTCTGTCACTTGGGGGAAATCTTTGCAGCTGCGCACTAGCTTTAAATATGGCTGTTCGAACCCATCACACTAACGCACATGCTGAGCTGAAACTAACTTATGCATGTTTTACTAAGCTATTAATGCAAAAGATTTATTAAGGAAATGGGGCTAGAGTAGAAGTAAGTGGTATACAGTGACTTCATTTTGTTTGTATTCTAACATGTTTTTTCTCTGACTTCATTAATAGTGCGTATTTGGGCCTTGGAGGGTGAACGTGTCTCTGTTCCCTTGTGGCTTCTACACATGCGCAAACGTCTACTTGTTCTGAACAAGTGAAGTAAATTGACTGGCTGCCAAGCCCTAAGCCTAGCAAGGACATGGGAAAACAAACTTCTGACCCTACGAGAGGAAGTCAAAGAAACATTGTAATACAAATTTATCGATCATAATATGAAATGCTTGTGGGAATAAAGCTTGTGGGTATTAAAATTAAGGGGCGGAGAACTAGACAATAGACTAAAGAAAAATAGTGCACTTAGTATGGTGTGATGTCCTCACCCCACTGTTTGGCCCAATCAAAATTGTGGGTGAACAAGGAATTAAAACATTTGGGGGTGGATCATACATTTGAATTGGTATAACAGAGGTACGTTCTAGATAGTTAGACACAATTGATGCTGAGATGCTGATGCTATGCTGAGATGCTGCCCGATTTTGATGCAATCTGACTGAAGAATCCAACACTTTGGAAAATTCGCGGAACCACCGAGGAGGCACATCCAGGAAGGGGTCCGGACAAGCCAGAGCTGGAGAGTAGCACCAGAGAGGGGTGTAACGCTGGCTTCCTAGGGTAAAATAAAATTGATGACCAGTGCATATTTACTAGCTTATTGAATGTATGAATGTATATGGGCCCAAGTGAGTGTTGTGTGCATGAATGTGTAGAGCTGGTAAACTCCGCTGCATCAGTATTGGTGGTGTTGGTATTGGTGGTGTTGGTATCGGTGGTGGTATTGGTGGTGTTGGTATTGGTGGTGTTGGTATTGGTGGTGTTGGTGTCGGTGGTGGTGGTGGTGGTATTGGTGGTGTTGGTATTGGTGGTGTTGGTATCGGTCGTGGTGGTATTGGTGATGGTGGTATTGGTGGTGGTGGTGGTATTGGTGGTGGTATTGTTGTTGGTGGTGGTATTAGTGGTGTTATTGGTGGTGGTATTGGTGGTGGTGGTATTGGTGGTGGTGGTATTAGTGGTGGTAGTGGTGGTATTGCTGGTAGTATTGGTGGTGGTTTTGGTGGTGGTGGAATTGGTGGTGGTGGCATTGGTATTGGTTGTGGTGGTATTGGTGGTGGTGGTATTAGTGTTGGTGGTATTAGTGGTATTGCTGGTTGTATTGGTGGTGGTGGTATTAGTATTGGTGGTGGTGGTATTTGTATTGGTTGTGGTGGTAATGGTAGTGGTGGCATTGGTAGTGGTGTTATTGGTGGTATTGGTGGTGGTATTGGTATTGGCAGTGGTATTGGTACTGGTGGTGGTGGTATTGGATTGCTGGTGGTGGTATTGGTGTTGGTATTGGTGGTATTAGTGGTGGTATTGGTAGTGCTGGCATTGGTGGTGGTAGTGGTATTGGTGGTGGTATTAGTGGTATTGGTGTGGTGGAGGTGGTGGTATTGATGGTGGTATTGGTGGTGTTGGTATTGGTGATGGTGGTATTGGTTGTGGTGGTATTGGTGATTGTGGTATTAGTGGAGGTGGTGGTATTAGTGGTATTGTTGGTGGTGGCATTGGTGGTGGTGGTATTGGTGGAAGTATTGGTATTGTCAGTGGTATTGGTACTGGTGGTGGTGGTATTGGATTGCTGGTGGTGGTATTGGTGGTGGTGGTGGTATTGGTGGTGGTAGTATTAGTGGTATTGGTGGTGGTGGTGGGGCTGCCATTGGTGGTGGTAGTGGTATTGGTGGTGATGGTGGTATTGGTGGTGGTGGAGGTGGTGGTATTGATGGTGGTATTGGTGGTATTGGTGATGGTGGTATTGGTGGTATTGGTAGTGGTATTGGTGGAATTGGAGGTGCTGGTTTTGGTGGTGGTGGTATTGGTGGAGGTGGTGGTAGTTGTGGTGGTAGTGGTAATGGTGGTGGTGGCGGTTTTGGTTTTGGTGGAAATGGTGGTGGTGGTATTGGTGGTGTTGGCACTGGTGGTGGTAGTGGTGTTGGTGGTATTGGTGGTGGTGCTATTGGTGGTGGTGGTGGTATTGGCAGTGGTGATATTGGTGGTGGTGGTGTTATTGGTGGTGGTATTGGTAGTGGTAGTATTAGTGTGGTATTGGCAGTGGTATCGGTGGTTGTGGTGGTATTGGTGATGGTATTGGTGGTATTGCTGGTAGTGGAATTGGTGGTGGTGGTATTGGTGGTGGTATTGGCATTGGCGGTGGTATTGGTGGTGGTGGTGGTATTAGTGGTGGTATTGGCAGTGGTATTGGTGGTAGTGGTATTGGTGGTGGTGGTATTGGTGGTGGTATTGGCATTGGCAATGTTATTGGTATTGATGGTGGTGGTATTAGTGGTGGTATTGGTGGTGTTGGTATTGGTGGTGGTTTTGGTGGTGGTGGCATTGGTGGTGGTGGCATTGGTAGTGGTGGTATTGGGGGTGGTGGTGGTATAGGTATTGGTGGTGGTGGCATTGGTGGTGGTATTATTGTTGGTGGTGGTACTGGTATTGGTGGTGGTGGTATTAGTGGAGGTGGTGGTATTAGTGGTATTGGTGGTGGTGGCATTGGTGGTGGTGGTATTGGTGGAGGTATCGGTATTGTCAGTGGTATTGGTACTGGTGGTAGTGGTATTGGATTGCTGGTAGTGGTATTGGTTGTGGTAATATCAGTGGTATTGGTGTTGGTATTGGTGGTGGTGGTATTGGTGGTGCTGGCATTGGTGGTGGTAGTGGTATTGGTGGTGATGTGCTATTGGTGGTGGTGGTATTGGTGGTGGTAGTATTGGTGGTATTGGTGGAATTGGAGGTGCTGGCTTTGGTGGTGGTGGTATTGGTGGAGGTAGTGGTAGTTGTGGTGGTAGTGGTAATGGTGGTGGTGGTGGTTTTGGTGGAATTGGTGGTGGTGGTATTGGTGGTGGTGGTACTGGTGGTGGTAGTGGTATTGGTGGTATTGGTGGTGGTGCTATTGGTGGTGGTGGTATTGGCGGTGGTGATATTGGTGGTGGTATTGGTGGTGGTATTGGTAGTGGTTGTATTAGTGTGGTATTGGCAGTGGTATCAGTGGTGGTGGTGGTATTGGTGATGGTATTGGTGGTATTGGCGGTATTGGTATTTGTGGTGGTGGTATTGGAGGTGGTATTGGCATTGGCGGTGGTATAGGTATTGGTGGTGGTGGTGGTAGTGGTGGTGGTGGTATTAGTGGTGGTATTGGTGGTGATATTGGTAGTGGTCATATTAGTGGTGGTATTGGCGGTGGTATTGGTGGTGATGGTATTGGTGGTATTGGTGATGGTATTGGCATTGGCGATGTTATTGGTATTGATGGTGGTGGTGGTATTAGTGGTGGTATTGGTGGTGGTGTTGGTATTGGTGGTGGTATTGGTGGTGGTGGCATTGGTGGTGGTATTGGTGGTGGTGGTGGTATTGGTATTGGTGGTGGTATTGGTGGTGGTGGCATTGGTGGTGGTGGTATTGGTGGTGGTGGTGGTATTGGTATTGGTGGTGGTGGCATTGGTGGTGGTGGTATTGGTGGTGGTGGTATTGGTGGTGGTACTGGTATTGGTGGTGGTACTTGTATTGGTGATGGTGGAGCTGGTGGTATTGATGGTGGTGGTGGTGGCATTGGTGGTGGTATTGGTGGTGGTATTGGTGGGGGTGGTTCTGATGGTGGTATTGGTGGTGGTGGTAGTATTGGTGGTGGTGGTAGTGTTATTGGTGGTGTTGGTGGTGGTATTGGTGTGGGTGGAATTGGTGGTGGCATTGGTGGTGCTGGTATTGGCGGTGGTGGTGGTATTGGTGGTGGGATTGGCTGTGGTGGTGGTATTGTTAGTGGTGGAATTGGTGGTGGTGGTATTGGTGCAGGTGGTGGTATTGATGGCGGTGGTGGTATTGATGTTGGTGGTGGTGTTGTTAATAAAACAGGCTTGTGAAAACAACTTATCAGATGGCTTTAGTACAGATGACATGTAACACAGATGTGCTGTTGTCAGCTTCAGCCCATTAGCACAGGATTATGTGCTACCTGGAATTCACATGACTTTATTCACTAATCATTTCTAAATCCATTTTACTTGGGGCGGGGCGGGTTTGAAACAGACACGAGATATAGCCTGGTTAGAGTGAGTGAAAGCAGGTGCCCGTGTTATGGCGGCGGCCGCGCTGCTTAAAAGAACACTAGTGGTTTCAGGTGAAGCAGCGCATGGCCAGCCTGCAGTAAAAGAAACTCAATAAAGTAAATAGTGCGTACAGACTAAATAACAGGTCCCATGATACAGCCGAAGCAAAGGGGCCAGTCACCAAGTGAGGGTACAAATGAAGACAAGCCGTACTAATGAGGAACTAACAAGCCTATTAACGAATCCAAAGGCAGCATTTACGAAAGATAATGACAAAAGCCAATGATAAATATGGGAGGAGAGTGGGTATGGCTTCTCTCCCATACTCTACTACAGCAGTCTCGCAGAGCGAGCAGTGCATGTGCGCTTCCGCTAGGCTCGACCTAAAAAAGAATTTGTGTGACTCGAGCCCTCTGTTTGAAGTGCTGGACTTTCCCTTAACATCCTGCTGAATAAGGGGCACTGCAGTCTTGTTTCACGACAGATGATTGGGCTAGATACTTGAATATCTAAAGGGAAACCAAAGACTGAAAGCACAGACACCTGATTACGAGTAGAGGTTTGAATTCAGATCCCTACGCAAATAGAAATTTGAGCAGCAATCTGAATTCCAAGTTGTGCAATAATTATCATCCCCGTGCTAATCTCCCAAAATGTACTATTGAAAAAGGCTGGAAAAAGGCAAAACATGCTGAATTTGGTGCTTTACATATCAATTTCACTTATTATGCTTCATTTTTAAGTGAAAACCTAGGATAGTAAGTATTTATCACACCGAGTAAAAACCTCGCTCCAGGGCAGCCGTGGCCCGTGCAGATAATAGCGGTGGGGCCCGGTGGGGAGGGGGGGGGGGATTCGACAGACAACCACGAGGGAAAATTACATAAATAATTTTCCCTCATTGTACTCTGTTGAATTCCCCCCCACCCTGCCCCACTGCCCCACCACTCTTACCTGCACGGGCTTCTGCTGCTCAAGGGTACTGGTATTTTCTGGTTGAGGTAAATGCCTCATACCCCTCTGGCCCTCTTGTAATTGGGGCACCATGGCTCACCAATGTGGAGTCGCCTGTCAGCCCTCAAAGAACAAGAATGGAAGGTAAGGCACATTTGCACTGTAGTGTGCCAGGGCCTAATTAAACAACCTCTTTAGATTGCAAGTTTTGTTGACACACTGCTAATTTGCACTGCTGGGTTACTATGAATACAAAAGTGAACTATGCACAACGAAATACTATGCTCTCAAACCATGAGTACTAGAAATGCACACTTGAATTGCCCACTGAGGAGGATAAAGATTTATGAGGTGGAGACATTTTTACAAAATAAATTGAAAATGTTTGTTAACTCAATATCTTTTATTTACACTGTGATCTCTCATCTCAGTGAATAGAATACCTTACAGACAGTATGGTATGAATACCTATTCCTGTTAAGGCTAGGGGTGGGTGAAGAATTCTGATCTACCGGCAGAGTTTGCTGAGTTTTGCCCACTGAGCAAAACTCCGCGAAATGACGCGGAGCGCAGTTTTTTCTTTAGTGCGGGTCATCATCTCTAAGTTGGCGAGCGCGAAAAATCACACACCAAACCCCCTTTGTGAGATTTCTCAACATGGGTGGACACGGCAGGTCGGGACTGCTCGTGTGGAAAAATCTGCCTCTCGCATTGCGGTAGCTGCTGCTTGAGTAGAATCTACTCGAGCAGCACAAAGAAGCAGCACCCTCTGAAGTGATGCGTAGTGCTGTTCGCGATGATCTTACAGCGCAGGACAAACTCCCTGCACTAAAAATCAGTTTAAGCAGCATGACTTACCACACTCCGCCAATCGTGGAATCCCACGGAGTGAAGCAGAGTTTTTTCAGCACTTCGCAGAGTTCCTCAATGCAGAACTCTGCCAACTCCGCTCAGGCCTAGTTGAGGCATGAATTGTAGTTTATTTTTTACCATAATATGCTAGCAGAATCAGTACAGGGATGTTTCACGTTCCAGACAAAATGCCTTTAAAGCTCCACCCTCAAATAAACAAACATTGGCAAAGCCCTAGGTTTGATGCTGTCTGTGGACATAGTCAATAAAAAAGCCTGCTGCGGTGTAGAATAGTTTAAAAAGGATTTCTGTTTGTTGGCTATACATGAGTACAAAAAGAACTAAATGTATTGTGAGATAGTGTAATTTGTCCTAGGAAAATAGTCTTGTATTCACACCAATCATGTCCAGGGGCGGCTCCTCTGCAATGGTGGCGGAGCATCGCCCCATTGCCTGGCTCAGAGCCAGCAAAAGAAAAATAAAACAATGTTCTAGCATTGTTTTATTTTTCATTTGCCGGCTCTGAGCCAGCTTGTGGAGGGAGGAGCGGGGTAAGTCACGGGAGGAGTGCTATGTTTACTCCCTAAGTGCGCATATGTGTTTGGATGGCAGTCTCAGGCCCACCAAAACACACAGGTGCACTTAGGTTTCTCCAGTCCGGCTGCATTGAACAGCTGGGCTGGGGAAACCCCCACAGACTCCCTGGCCAGAGCGGAGTGTCTTTCCAGCCCACTCAGGCCAATCCCCGTGCTAGTCTACTATCAGGAGAGCAGTGCGTGCCTTGGATGGGAGTCTGTCCCAAGGGCTGCTGGGACCAGGAAGAGAAGAGAAAGTGACGCAGGAGGTGGCCGGAGGCTTCGGGTAAGTTTTTTTATATTTATATGTTCTAACAACCCCGTGAGCTCCCCCTGCACTCCCCTCCCGTGTTCCATCCACCCGTCTCACCACCCTTTGTTTGTGGCGGCCGCCACTGATAACGGCAGAAGAGATACACCCAAACAGCTAATACAAGGAAGGTGTGACTAAAATACTCCTGTGGGCTGATCTGAGATGTGTTTGCCAATATCTGAAGCCAATGGCTGAAGGTTTCCGTGCCAAAGAAGTCAATGGCTGAAGAAGGCTGAACCAAAGCTTCTAACAACATATATAAAATATGCTGTATGACGAAATATTGCATAAATAATCACAATACATTAATACTGTCAAAACAATGATCAACAAAAACATCGAGATTACATACTTTTTTATTTAAACTAGAAAAATAATGTAAACCACAACATCTTCAAAATTGTATTAAAAATATGAATGTTAAAATAACAAATAATTGAAAATCAATACAAAAACATTTTTAAGGTTAATGTAAAATAAATATGTATATATTTAAAAAAAATAAAAAACACAATATGCAACCAAATAAACTATATAATTAAAATTCTAAGAATAGTAAACATATTAAAATGAAGTGACATATGCAAACATATATACATACACACACATATATATGCAAATGCATCAGATGTAATTAAAAAGACAAAAATACACCAACAAAATTTATATATGAAATTTTTTACAAATTAATATTTTTTTTAATTTTTGATATATTAAATAAAACAAAATAATTATTAACAATACAAAGTGTTGTCAGATTTACTATTCTTTCACTAACTTTATAAGCTTTTTTAACAAATTAACTGAACAAAGGCAAGCAACAAAAGCTTTAAGCGTTAAATGCGTGCAATGGTTGTCGGACAAGCAACAAAATTCTGTACTTAAACAACATGGAACGATGGCTGCGACACGGTTTCAATGAGTGCAGTCAGGGAAAGTAAACCAAAAAAAGTTCCACACAAAAGTGGATGGACACAGTACTTCAGCGCCAGAAACTGATAATACCCCTTTTTAAGATATATTAAATACATGACATTTCACAAGCACAGTGCAAGCGCTGTGCAGACGAAACCTAACAAGAGCTATTAAGTGGCAGCGTCCTACCTCTTTTTAGGTCTCGCCTGACCCAGCGCATGCGCTGGTCTGGCGAGACTTATTGAGAGGGCTCCAAAAAAGTGCTACCAGGCCAGCCTAGAGCTACAGTGCATGTGCGCGGGCGCGCGCGCCGCGTTTTACCGCAATTACTTTCACTTTCGGCCGCACGGCCGCTTTGATGTTTGATCGTGATCGGATCGCGATCACTTTCACTTTCGCGGCCGCATGGCCGCTTTGCATAGCCAATAGGTCTCGCTTTTGGGACCTTATAAGTATTTAGTTATGCAAATGTTGCATGGCTAAACACTTATAAGGTCCCAAAGGCGAGACCTATTGGCTATGCCAATGCTTGTTTCTTCTTCTGTCTGTCCGTTGGGATGGGGGTGGAGGTGGTCAACAGGAGGCTGGTGGGGAAGGAGAACAAGACAGAAAAAAGTGCTATGTAGTGGATGCTTTCTAGCACCTTTTTTCCTTCTGTCTGTTTAGAAGAAACAGGGACCGGGTGGTTCGGGAAGAAAAAATAGGACTCGCGACAGGTGCGTGGTCAAGAAGAAACAAGGACGGGGTAGGTGAGAGGGGAAGAGGAAAGAAAGGGGGGAGGAGAAGAAGAAATGGATGGGGGCAAGGGGTGGGATAAGAAGCAAAATGGAAGGGTGGGTAGAAGTAGGAGCGCCTTGCTACTGCAGCATGATGAGGAAGTAAATATGGCTCATGCTACCCAATGGAATTCAGCAAATGAGAGTGACAGTGAAGCCAAAACAAGCATTAAAAATGCAATAGGTCTCACCTTTCATTAAGTTAAAGTCATTTGCATTGCTATACAATACCATTAGCAAAGCAAATGGCTTTAACTTAATAATAGGCGAGACCTATTGCATTTACAATGCTTGTTTGGCAGTGTTGTCTTTCTGTTGTCAGATCGCTTTAAAGTGTCCAATATTAACAATTATTTTAAACACGAAGGGTCCATACCAAATGGAAAGTATAAATACAGATAATATATTTATTTACACGTGTAGGTATTTTAGGACGTGCTGTGTGTCATCTGAAAACAACTGAGTCTGAAGAACAAAAACACTAAATATGATTGTTCCGGTTTCATAAATATATTTTCATGATTCTAAAAGTGCACGGAATATTATTTTTCGTGCAATTATCGAAAATGGACGTTCTAAACAAAAGAAGCAAGTTAAAATATTGTACCCGTTCCCCAACAAGGAGCAGTGACAGTGTCCGACCCGTAGGCGCTTCTAAAGTCAGATAAAAAATGTTTGCATTTGCCTTTTAAACTTCCCTTTAACCTCTTTCAAGCCCCTTCAGTCTCCTAAAATATACTGATGTAAAAGAGTGAATGTAGCCCCTCCCTGCTTGTTTAAATCGATGATTTATTCTTAACGATGAGTCTCTTCCTAAAATTGAAGTTTTTGTAATTCAAGGATCATCGAGTCACGGACCGACCCCCGCATGGAGAGCTAAAAATGAGTTAAATCACAGAGAGGGATTGCAGAAAAAGCACCGAGGGAGTTAGGGTGTGTGTGTGCTGCGTAGGGGCGGGGGGGAGGGAAGAGAGAGCCGAGAGACGAAGGAATAGGGTTTGGGTGGGAAATGGGGGGGGGGGCAAAGATGGAGGGATGGGGTTTTTGGTGGTAAACGAGGGTCAGAGACTTGGAAGGTTGGGACAAATATGAAACAGAAAGTAAAGAAGCACGGCCCGTCATGGGACGGACAGAAGATGTGCACGCGGGGACTGACTTTACTGGTGGAAAAAAAAAAGTCCCCAGTGTATCACGCCACCAGTAAAGCATCCAATCCACGCGTGCACATATTCTGTATTGTTTGTCTCCCCGCGTGCATGCTTGAATCGTAGCGATTCCAAAAGGTCTCTGCATGGAAGGTCAGCGCATGCGCTGCTTTCCCCAGGCTGAGACCTAAAAAGTTAAGCAATGGGCAGACAACAAGTCCCCTGATTCAAGACAATATCTATCGCAAGCGACAGCACATGCGCTCATGCAAGTGTGACCTAAAAAGCACACTCCCATAACAAGCTAACTGAGCAGGAGATTCGAGAACATTACATGTCACTTATACCATTAAAAAAAAGAGGGGAGAGACCATTAGCAGAAGATGCCACAGTTAGCCACGTGAAACTTCTTCCCATAGCAACGTTTTCATAGAGAAGTCTGTAGCTATCCAGAGTCTGTACAGATACTTAACAAACAAATCCTTCACTATTCAGTATTAAACAAACAGAGATCAATCCAAATTTCCAAGTGGATCTGTGCATGTGGAGTAGAATTCGGAATTATCTAAGATCTGAATTAATTACATCAGTTTCCAGATACACCACCATTGCAATTTGATCTGGTTATCCAGCTAAAGTCAACAAGTGATATGAGAGGCTGCTGATTTTTAAACTGTATTTATGTATGTGCTTAGGTATTTTTGAAATGCATCCTCCTCTCTGAAGTCTAATGCAGAAAAATGCACCCTGATTGTATTTTTTCAAAATAAGACTCACTTTTGACTATAATCAGGCAAACAATTTCAAATATTGGGTGGGAAGATAAAAATTGGTCTTATAAGAATAATGTGGTATTTATTTTAACAATTTCTGCGTATCAGAGGAGCCCGCTCTACCTTTATTATTTTTGCAATATCAAACATATGGAAAAAAGCCAGTGTCTTGCAGTAGGAGTGTCAGATCGGAACTTTGACTTTCTACTTTTTCATTTTGCTGTCTACTTAGATCTTACCTCATGATCAGTACCATTCCTGGATTTACAGGACTACAACTTGCTTTGCACTTATGTGCATTGAACTCTCTAGTACTCTCTATAGTACATCGTGATCAGATTCAGTAACAGGCAATATGTCTTCACAGCCTCTCACAGTGTGATCATTGTTGTCTCTGACAGGGAATCTGTATAGCGTATAAGCTGGCTACCTGACATTCCAAATGTTTTCATTCTGACCCTTGGTATTGGCCTGTCCCAGTGATACACAACGGACATTGTCTAGGGTGTTTGAGTTGCCACCAGCAGTATTGGGTTGTACTCTAACTGTGTGGTTTTAGAAAACGTTCACACCCAGCAGTAAGTATTCCAGCTCCCAGTTTCTCATCATTTTCTGCTGTGTGATATATTATCTGTAAAAAGCATTCACACCAATCTTAATTCTACAACACAATTGACCTATTTACCACCCTTTCTTTGATGGTGTCCTGTATGTTTTGCTCGACAGACTGTGCATATCTGGTAATTCTCCAGTTTGCTGGTATTACTCATCTCAGTTTTCATACAGATTTCTTATCTCTGACAGGCATGATCTGCGCATGCTCAGAATCCGCAGTTGGAATTTGATTCGCTCTCTTCCCACATCTCATAAAAAAGTCTCTGTCTTACAGACAGACACATGAACCTGAAGCCAGGGAACCTACGACAAAAACTTTCCAAGAGGTGGTGAGAAAATACTTATTATCTCCTCTGAAGGATGACAAAGTCCTGATTTTTTACTTGACAGGTGAAAAACGATCTGCTTGCCTGGTATAGAATTGCACTTTACTACTTCAAGTTAACACCTTCATTTTTTGTATCTTAATCTATGAAAGGAACGGAAACATTCCAGACACGTAATGAACCTGGGTTTTGCCAAACAATGACGTCTATGTTGTTTAGCATCAGATTTCGGGTGAAAGGAGCTGGCTATATATCTATTTAATTCTGTATTGATTTAAAATTATTTTGGACTTAAAACCCCATAGTTTACGCTCAGGAGGGATATACAGCGACAGAACAGTACAATGTTTCATATAAACTAGCACTGACACAGAGCAGTGTCTCAAATGTACTGTCATTCACCGTTTACCCATAATGCAAGACCAACAACCTGTGCTTAATTTGAGCCGCCGGTTTCCGGTGCTCAGCAACAGCAATTAATCATCAACACCTGCACTTTTCATGAGCACAAGTTAAGATTAAGTGATTTGCCCACAATCACAGGATGTTGAGCAGATGCAGAGACTCGAACCTGATTTTCCAGCTCTGAAGTCATCAGTGCTGGCCATTACGGCACATCCTCTCCCCACTTTCATGGTTAGTAGTTGGTTCTGTTTTAGGTGGCGCTAACAGTAGGAGTGTGCTGGTGGAAGTTCCCTTCTGACGAGAGCCCGAGCACTTCTTGTTTTACAAATTAACCACTGCCAACAACTATAAAAGAACAATAAGATACTTAGCACATTTATAAAACACAAGATCTAACTTCTGATCCACAGTCATTAACTGTCAAGTGTGTAAAACATTCTTCACTCTTGTGCATATTGTGAGTGGGAGTGTCTAACCATTCAACACTAATCCTTTATGGCTGACCAGAAAGAAAGTCTTTATTGTGTAGTTAATTAAAACCATTACAATTTTAGCATAAAATACATCCAATGTGACAACATTCTTATTTACGCGATGATTGTGCAAAATTGCAAGTTCGTTCAATCTTCTTCAAATGAGGCGTTAAACATATTGTGTATAAAAACCTTTATGGGTTCCGGAGTAGCGTGCTACACGCTGAAAAAGCGCTTCGAGGCCTCATCAGGGGTAGCAAGCGCGATATAAATGCAATTACAATACAATACAGTACAATAAATATAAACATTTTAGAAATTAGGTTTCTGGTTGGCTAGGGTATGCGTCTAAGCCAGGCAGAACCCACCCCTCTAGTCAGGGCAAGTAAGTTACACACCAAAGATAACATGTGCTCACCCTCTGTTTGCTTGGCGCAGAGCAGGCAGGCTTATCATCAGAGGTAATGTGTAAAGCATTTGCGCAACACACATGCAGTAACACAATGACTATACCACAAAAGAGACTCCACACAGGATTATATAAAAATGGATATAATATATTGTACCTAGATATAGACCAAGACAGCATGAATCAGTAAATACTTTGCCAAATAAACAATTGTCAAGCATCACAGTGAGTGCACTAAAAGAAAGGCTCATATGTAGCAACAGGCATGAAACCCCTGTATGCTTTCAGAAAAATGCTAATAGCCACTTAAGTACCTGTCACACCGAATTACTTTCTGAGGTACATAAACATCACTTTAAATGTAAATTACACTCCAGTACTTTTCCATGGTATGCACTCTTAATACAGAATAATAGGTATATCAAGAAACCATAGGGCACGGGGTACCTGCGCTCCTATACCGGGAGTACAGTAATCACTATTGTCCTAAATAGAACAAGTTCCTAATGTTGAGGGGCCTCTGTCATGGTCTTACCCCACAATGTAGGAAGTGAACCTTGTGCCCTCAAGTCCAGCATGTCCGAAGCCCTTTGGGGCCTCTGGGACTGCTATCACAGAGACAGATCACTGCATGACTGGCCCGCCCATGGGGACCTCACAGGGCCGATATCCCGGATTGCAGTGCTAACAAAAAAGAAGAGAGCCACCCGTAAGGATAGCGCGAGTCGGCTACAAAACTCCACTGGGGCCCGGCTCACCCTCAGTACTCCTGATGTAGTAAGAGCAGTCCTCGCTTCCCTGGGGACCCACTCTATGTGGGCCAAAGGCAGTAGCGGGAGCAGAAGGCAGCAAAAGGGGAGTTCCTCTCCCAGCACGGCGGCTCCCCCATAGAAGGGACTCCACTGGGGGGGGATTTCGAATTGCCGGTGACACTATCCTCCTATGGAGAGGTGGTGCCACTGGACGGCACTTTTCCTTCAGAAGAAGTACGTTGCTGTTTCATTGGCTGGTGGGCGTACTGCAGAAAACAACACACCGGTCTGGACAACCTTAGAGGTGCTCAGTACGCGCTGATCTTGTTGGTACGAAGCCAACAATAAAGCGCTCACTATGCACTAGTTTTGGTCAAAGAGGAATGAATAATGAAGCGCTCACCATGCACTAGTTTTGACAAAGAGGGAATGGCTGACCATAGCACTTTACTTATCCCACTGTTGCTGGAATCCCAAGAGGCAGAGTCCCATGGCAGAGGGCCTTAGGGGCAAGCCAGCCAGTCTCATGAAAGCACTGGGGGCACAAAGCGCAGACAGGCAGCAGGCCAGCACACAAAGGGGCATGTTTACAAGAATTGCCACTAACCAGTTTTCACGCTGCTTAATGGCAAATCTTTTACCGCTGCCAATTGCCAACTCCTAACACTATGTTTGCAACGTATTTACAAGACGTCGCTACATGGAGTTAGGATCAGGTAGGGGCCGTGGAAATTGACACTAACTCTAGCATCATGGCGATAAAAAACTACACGTTAGCGTGAAGAAAGCGACGTCCGGCCAATTAGCGGCAAGAAAGTTCACGCTAGTCAACCAGACATCACTTTT
This sequence comes from Triturus cristatus, assembly GCF_964204655.1. Taxonomy (NCBI): domain Eukaryota; kingdom Metazoa; phylum Chordata; class Amphibia; order Caudata; family Salamandridae; genus Triturus; species Triturus cristatus. The sequence goes on from NC_140593.1 coordinate 433,048,545, forward strand.
CAGTGTCTAGCGGGGAAAAAAATATATAAATACGCCACTAAGGAAAACAAATATTTTACCTGAATGCAGAATGGAGCAGCCTGGACCCAGTTCAGAACCAGGCAACAACACTCCCAACCCCCCAACCCCTACATTAAGGATGACCAGCCAGAGTAACAGGGGAAGAGAGAGAGGCAATGCATTTCAGTCAGTAGGGAAAATGAGATCCTAATTGCGTAGGTGATGGAGTATCAACGCCAGCTCTTCGTCAGCTCCAAGTGTCATTGGGGACCAAAAATGCCATTTGGCATTCCATTTTCAGCAAGGTGAACACTGTAGCAGAAGCCAAAAGGACAGTGAATGACTGCAAGAAGCACTGGCATGATGCCAAGAACAGGACTAAGCAGAAATTGGCCAGCAATTGACAGGCAGCACTGCACACCGGAGGTAGGAGTCCAGCACCACAGGAGGAGCTCGATGCCTTGGAGCAACAGGTGTCCACAGTGATCTGCGACGAGTCGGTGGTTGGAGTAAAGGGACAGAACAGTGCTGACCATGAACAAACTACATCAACAACAGGGTAAGTAACAACCAGGGACATTGGGGGAGGAATGAGTTATGTTGTTCCCGTCCAGGTACGTGTGTCTCAGTGCCCACCCACACTGTGTGCATATCAAATGCTAGCCACATAGGCACCCTGGGGCTTATTCACATGTCCCTTGAGCTGGTGGTATCATTTTGAACTACATTGAAAGTCACATACCAGTGGTGTTAGGGGCTAGTAACTAAACACTTATGTATACTTAAAATTACAAGTGAGCAGTCATGTGTCTCTAAATTAAGTGTTTGCATCGGTAAGTGTTGCAAGTCTCGAAGTCAACCTACTTTAACAAACATTGTAATAGGACTTGTGCATTGTTGGCAAGATATGGTGCTTAATTGTACTAGCTCTGGGGCATACATACCATAACATTGTGCATCGTCAATTCAAAACTGGTACCCTGATGCTCTGACAGAATAGAAATTCTGAGATGTGATGTATGCACACAAAATACAACGCACCCCAGTATGTCCCTTAGTCCTGTTGGCATCAAAGATTGAGTAGCACAAATGCAGACACCCTGCCAACATGTTGCTGAGGTGTCTGCGCAGTAGGGGTAAATGTTGATGTGCAGGGAGAGACACCTTCACAGACACAAAGGGGCACATTTTTAAAAAAGAGGGAGTGTGGTGTTAGCCTTTTTTGCTAAACGCTGTGCTTTGCAACTTTTGGCAACACAGGGCGGCGCTGTATATACAACAATATGGTGCAGCTCTTTGTTTCCCCCTGTGCTGATGCCAATTTCAGCTGCCTAGTGCCTTGCATAATAGTGCAAGGGTGCCTGCATTGTGGGGAATGATTGTTTTTTTATGCAGGAAGGGAAACTTTCCTGCACATAACCAATCATGCATGCTGTTTTGCTGTTTTAGTATGCACTGCACAATGCAGCACACATAAAAAGCAAAAATGAGGACAAGTCAAGCATTTCTTCTTGTTGCGCAAAGTAACGACCAAGTTATTCCTGCTCTTAACTTTGGTGCTGCCACATATGTACACCATCCTTGTAAATACAGGGCACCCTCAAAATCAATGGGTGTTGTGGTGGAAAGCCCACCCCAACACTCATTGCCCACCCCTTTCACGCTAAGTATAGCGTGAAAGGGTGCCTTATTTATAAGGCAGTGCAAAGCCACATCAAGTGGGTTACCACTGCCTTGTAAATAAGGCGAAGCCCGTTTTGCCACAGTAAAGTCTAAAATATTGATGTTCCTGTGGCGATAAGGGTTTCTAAATATGTCATAAACAATAGTAATTGATTATTTGTTTGTTTGATGTGTGCAGCTGAATGCAGCACACATTCCAAGATCCAAAAATGTGGATATATCTTTTTGAAGTTCCTTCCACTCTTTGTCCTCATGAAAACTGGGCCATCTTTTGCAAGCACCTTGCGTTGCTGGGGTGTCTATTTCATAATGAGTGAAAATTACATACTGGAGGGGCAAGGTGCATTTAAAAATGGCCCTAGTGTTTTCCATTTCTAAGTTGTTGGTTCAGCCCTAGCATTGTAGGAATGGGTATATTAAAATATCAATATGCCTGTTGTGGATGGAATGCTCATTGAAACACACATTCAGCGTTCCTTTCATGGTAAGTGAAAGTTGAGAAGGGGCCTCATTCACAAGGCTTTGTGGTCAATGACACACATTTACATATGTGTAACATGGGCCCTAGGTAAAGTCAAATGTGGCAGGGAGAAAATGGATAGCTATTTTTTGTTTCAACGTTCTTCCTGATGCATGGAAGGACCACGTACACTACAGTATGTCTCATCCATGTGCTCACTCACCCCTGTGATGTTCTACAAAGGTCAGCTGTGCACCAATGCACCCATCCTTGAACCCTACTTTAAAGTTCTCTGTTTTGCTGCTTGCATGTTGTCATCATTGTCACTTTTGTGGAAAACACAAGGGGAGGGCACACACATTTTTACTCTGGCCCAATCTTGTGTATTTAGAAATATACTGGGACGCAAAGTTAAACTTTTTGCCGCACCATGTCTATTCAAAATCTTGTCTAAGGAGTCTAAGTTGTGAAATCTCACCATCACCCCAAGAAAAACATCTTCTGGTGTGCTTCATGACACATGTTACCTTCAAACAGATTGCAACATCATTCTGTCGTGGCAAGCCACAGATGAGTAGTAGGTACAGGATGAACCACTCACTAATATGGTAACATAACTGTGTGGAAGTTAGTTGTTTGTTCTGACCTTAGTTTTCAACACACAATTCTGCATAACACCTACCCTGCAAATGATGAAACAAAAAGGATGTCAGTGATTACCATTTGAAAACTAAATTAGGACATAGCCAATTTGTAGTAGTTTTACCACAGAAAGCCAAAGTGTGGTGTTAATTAAAAATTGCTAACACCACACTTCAACATTATGAAATATCTGAGATGCGTTGATTGTCTAATTTATGGTGCAGCCCTGCATTTGCAATTGTGCCTGTCGATATCTAAGCTACCTTGCACCAACACAGGCACCCTTGCACCAAGTGCAACAAACTCTGCACCTACTTCCACCTGAAAATCAAAGCCCTCTATGACAACTTCAGCGAGAAGTCTCCAGAATCCACCCTTCCCTCCAGCAATGATAGCCGGCCCATCATCACCGCCTGGACCACAGTCACCACAGAAGATACCACCACAACCATGAAGAGCACCCACTAAGGAGCCCACATGGACCCTTGCCCTCCGCACACCTTCCACAGAGTCGCTGCCGCCATAGCGCCCCAGCTACGACGCACCATCAACGCCACCTTTGAATTTGGCACCTTCCCCGATAACTGGAAACGGGCAGAAGTCAAGCTCCTACTCAAGAAACCATCTGCAGACACGACGGACCTGAAAAACTACCGACCCATCTCTCTCCTTCCCTTCACAGCCAAAGTCACTGAGAAGAACGTCAACGTCTAGCTGACTAACTTCATAAAAAAAAAAACTCCATCATCGACCCCTCCCAATCCAGATTCCGCAGCAAGCACAGCACCGAGACTGCCCTCCTCACCCCACAGATGACATTTACATGCTCCTTAACCAAGGCCACACCACAGTCCTCATCCTACTCGACCTCTCCGCAGCCTTCAACACCATCTCCCACCAAACCCTCGCAGATAGACTCCACGATGTGGGAATACAGAGAACCGCCCTCGACTTGTTCCGCTCCTTCCTCGCCGGCAGAACCCAAAGAATCAGACTCCCGCCTTTCCTCTCAGAACCCACAGAGATCAACTGCGGAGTGCCACAAGGATCATCGCTCAGCCCCTATTTAACATCTACATGGCCCCCCTGACCGCCATCGTCTGACAGCATGGACTCAGCATTGTATCCTTTGCCGATGACACCCAGCTCATCCTCTCCCTTACGAAGGACCCCGGAACCACCAGACTCAGTTTCTAAGAAGCAATGAAAGATGTCGCAGCCTGGATGAGCAGAAGCTGTCTGAAACTCAACTCGGAGAAGGCAGAAATCCTAGCCCTCGGACCCTCTCCCTCTGCATTGGACAACTCCTGGTGGCCCTCTGCCCTTAGCACCCCCACCCACCCCCAAGGACCACACCCAGAACCTCGGCATCATACTCGACTCCTTCCTCACCATGACCCGACAGACCAACGCCGTCACCTTCACCTGCTTCAACACCCTCCCCATCCTCTGTATGACCTTCAAGTTGATCTCCCCTGAAGCCAGAAAGACCATCACCCACGCACTCATGACAAGCAGACTGGACTACTGAAATGCCCTCTACACTGGAATCAAGAAATCCCTGCTACGCAAACTCCAGACTATCAAGAAAACCGCAGCCAAAGTCGTCCTCAACATCCCACGGGATGAGCACATCACACACCACCTGTGAGAACTCCAATGGCTCCCAGTCGAGAAAAGAGTAGCCTTCAAACTACTCGCCTACAAATCCCTCCACAACATCGGACCCAAGTACCTCAACAAAAGAGTCTTCTTTCACATACCCAAAAGGAACCTCCACTCCGCCGACCTCGCCCTTGCAGAAACCCAGTGTATCCGCAGAACCAGAGCAGGTGGAAGACCCTTCTCCTACATCACAGCCAAAGCCTGGAATGAGCTCTCAGTCAGCATCAGACACTCCCTTACTCTGCACGCCTTCAGGAAGAGCCTCACGATCCGGCTCTTCAGCTGATCCAGAGCTGCACCCCCTACCCCGTACCCCCAGCGCCTTGAAACCCTCATGGGTGAGTAGCGCGCTTTGAACCCACTGATTGACTGAGTGATTGAAAGTGCCAGGGTGTCTGGGTAGAGGGAATGATTGTTTATGTACAGGAATGTGTTCCTCCCTGCACATACACATAAACATACATTTATGGGATTAAGGTGTTACTATGTGTGCTGCACACTGCAAAACACATAGAAATTGCAAAAACTAGGAGAAATAAAGCACTTCTCCTTGTTTTGCCATGTGTCTCTGGTCTTAAGTGTATGAGTGGTCTCCTACTTATGCCACACTTGTAAATAGGTGCAGTGGCAACATCAATGGGGGGTGCAGTGGAATGCCCACCTCAAAATCCAGTGACCACCACTTACATACAAAGTGTAGTATGTAAGGGGGACTTAGTCACAATGTGGTGTTAAGCCACGTGGAGTAGCTTTATGCTGCATTGCAAATAAGGTGAAGCACCTAGCACGTAGTCAAGAGAAGATCCCCTTTGGGCAGCTTAGTACATCAAGGCAAACACACTCATGCGGATGAATATATCACCAGAACCAAACACTACCACCATCAAAGGCCAAGTGCTCACAATTATAAAAATATTTTATTAAAATGAAACAAACATGCGATCAAAATACAGTGCATTATCATACAATTTTAAAATAAGTTAAAAACATTCCAACATATATTACACAAAATTGATTATAGGGAGAACCTGCAAGAAAAATGATTTCTAATCATCAATAAAGGCCTAAACATTAGATCAAGATCATTTGTTCCATATGTATTTTTCTTATTTACAGAGAGCTAACAAATGTCTCCACAATCTACAGTACGCCTTTGCACAGGAAGGTCTGAATAGATGATGTACCAGTGGCAGTAGGAGCTTGTAAATATGCCCCTTACTGTTGGCATACAGCCCTAATGTCAAAATCATCAACAACTCAATGTGAACAATCAGGGACTTTGTAAAGTGACATACAAAGTTCCGTGTAACAAGTGTACCATGTTACGCAGGAGAATAGAAAGTGTTCTGCACTCTGATTGTCAAATGCTAAACTACATGTCAACATGTAACAGATACAAATAATAGTATCTGCCCTTTACATTACAGAGGATGAAACTTTACCTCCTGGTCAGCACCCTGTCCCACTCATCAACAATGATGACGATGTTGATGAAGAACTTCCAACCATCAACCATGACACCCTCCAAGAGCTGTTGGACTCCATATGCAGCCCATCTCCGGATCCAGGGACAGACAGCAGTGACGTGGCCTCTCCACATACCCCACCAAACATCCAGCAGGCACCACCTACAACCACACACACAAATCTGGACTTGGAGGACCCACAGATAATATTGCAATGCACTGCGGTAGGAGTCCAGCGTGAGATAGCAGATCATGTGTGGGTGGGGTTGGAAACCCTGGCAGCCACACTTGTGGGGATCAGTGGGTGCTCATCCTCGCTGCAGTGATGCCTCATCTGTTGGCACAGATGTATGCTGCTGCAGCCACAACATCCACATCTTCTGCCCCTAATGTGTCTGTGTCTCCCTTGCCTGCCACAAGTCCAACATCACCCTCACAGGAGACACCACACACATTGGAAGAGGAAGATGTGGATGATACATATTTCAAAAGGAGAATCCTGCGTTAGCATTCATCTGTGTCAAATGGCCCTTTCCTGCTTAGCCCTGTGCTTAACATCATGCCTGGGTACGTCACCTAACACTGTCCTCATATTGACTATGCTACGTTCACCTTGGACATTTCTACACTGTCAATGTGGCCATTGTTCCCCAATGACACTCCTGTCATAAGATTTCCTATTCCTGTACATGTCTCTTGACAAGAACTGGTAGAGTGTGACAATTTCTACTTTGCACATGTAAATAAATGCGCTTTTAATAGCCTGATGTGTGTTGTCTGTGACCATCAAACAGGAGAGGTGTCAACAATGCCTAATCTGTCTAGCCAGTACAAAAAATACAGAGTATATTCGAAAATTTGGGGTCTGCAGACTCTGGGTCCTTGATAGGCAGTGAGATGTCAGAACATGTGTGTAGGACACAATGGGGCATATTTACAAGGTCCTATTGCCACAGCAATATCACTCTTACCAATGTTCCTGTGGTGATAGGGGCTTTGCATCCTATACAATTCAGCGTTAAGCCACTTAATGTGGCTTAACACTGCCTTGGAAAAAAGGCACACTTACACGCTATGCTTAGCGTGAAAGGGGTGGGTAATAGGTGTTTTGGTTGCTTGATCACTGCAACTCCCATTGCCCCAGATTTACAAATGTGATGTAAAAGTGGGGCAGCGACAAAATTAAGACCAGGTAAAACCTGGTCTTAGCAGGGTGCAACGAGGAGAAATACTTTATTTCTCCACGTTTTTGCTATTTTCATGTGTGCTGCACACATAAATAAAGCAAAACGCCAAGCATGATTGTTTATGTGCAGCCAGGTGTCCCGTCCTCCACATGTTTAAAAATAAAAAAATGACGAGTTGATACTTGTATGTGTGCTGCTCAAAGCAGCACATATAGAAGTAACAAATCGCCTTGGAAGATTTTTATGTGCAGGAAGGGACACCTTCCTGCACATAAACAATCAGTTCTCACAATGCAAGTACCCTTGCACTATGGTGCAAGGGTGCCTGCATTGGCGCTAGGCAGTTGAACGTAGCACCAGCACAGGGCAAAAAGTAGGGATGCACCGTTTTATTGTAAATATGGAGCAGCCATGCGTTTCAAAAAGTGGCAGAGCACAGCGTGAACTCAAGAAGGCTAAAGGTGTGCTCCATCACCATTTGAGTAAATATGCCCCATATTGTGTTAGACAACACAGAGTGATCTTGTGTAGATCAACTTATTTAGCAGCCTATTCCCATGCAATGACAACAAAAACTTTTTCTATTCAAAATTGTATGCATGTCTAATAATGTCAATCAATAGGCTGTACGACTGTACCCTGTCACTTGATGATGAAGTCACTCAGCCTTGGTGGTCAAAAAACTATTTCGAAAATTATAACAAATGTAAAAACATACTAGTTCAATACCTCTGTGATTCACATTATACATCACTAATACTGCAATTTTGAAAACAGGATACCTTTATTATGAACAAATGAGTAACTAAACTAAACCTACATAGCCAATTCTAAATTTCTAACATTACCTACACTATACTACCTTATGCTAAATTTACTACTCACTAACCTAAACAACCTTATCTTAACCTATACACTTAACAACACATATTAAACATCAACCCCCCCCCCCCACCCTTAAGGCACATGTGAAGGCAGGACAAAGACAACTAAACCTAAACATAGCCTTCCTAAACATATACCCTAAACAAATATTTTTTGTTTTGTTTTTTTCCTCCTATTTTTTTTAAATCTAAAACAAGTACAAAAACATCAACCCCCCCCCACCCAAAGGAAAAGGAAACTTATTGCAGATCAATAAGAAATAACTATTATACAATAGCACACTAACTACACCTAAAACTAATCAAAACCTACTCTAACGATATATTTAAACCAATATTGCAATGCGTATTATAAAAGAGTAAATATACATAATGGCAATTGGGGTACTGTACAGGGGATAACGTCTCAAACCAACGTTCAAAGAAAGGGATCCCCAGGGCTACCTTAATGTAATCCAGATAGTTGTGAACATCAGCCATAGATGCATCCCGGACATTTAGGTCCAACAGCATTCTACTGTAGTTCCTGCTGAATCTTGATTCCAGTCTGGCAGTTGGTCCTGGAGCTGCAGGTTGTGCAGCTGAGGATGGTGCAGGTGGTGGAATAGGTGGTGCTGATGCAGCAGTTTGGCCAGCTCTCGATGGTGTGACAGGTGGGGCAGGTGGGGCTGGTGCAGATTGTGGTACAGCTGCAGATGGCGCAGCAGGTGGTGTAGAGTGTTGTGCACCAGAGGTGCTGTTAGGTTGTGTTGCAGTGGTTGACACAACACCACTAGGTGTGGCTGCTTTTGGGGCACCCTGAGTGAATGCTTTCCAGTGCCCTCCAGCTCTCTCCTCATGGTAACGCCTTTCCTGATAGCCTTTGGCAACTCTGCGGACAAGACAGTACCTGTCCGTGCATTGCTTGAAATCTTTAGCAGCTTCTGGTGTCATGTTGTCTGTAATGATATACACACATGACAAGATGCTAGAAAAAGGACAAATACCAAGGGCTGACAAGCCTCTTCAACACTTAAGTTTACTACAACAGGAATGCAACAGTCTTAGAAAACTGCTTTCCACATAATTCACATTCGAAGTAAAGTTAAAACAACAACATCTAATTGGTTCCTTTATGGTAATGTTTGGTAGGGCACATTGCAATGGCAGAGGTCTACATCATCAGTGGATGTTCTCTTAAGTCAAATGCTAACACTTACATAAACTCAGACAGAGTCTACCAGGGGAATGTACCCAAGGAGACTGAGTTACAGGCGCTTTGTGGACCCAGGGATTGATATTTACCCATACTCATAGTGCACACTGGGTGTATTTGGAGCATACTACCAAGCACCAAAGTGTTAATCATATTAATACTACACCCATGTGTCAACTGGTATGCACTACATAGTCGGAGTGTCTCCGCATCTACATATCCAGTGTTTATGCTGTATACATCTACTTGAAGCATGTGAGTAGTTGTATGTCACAAGGCAGCTATCCATACCACAATACTTCAAAAAATGAGCAAATTGGAATAAGACAGGGAACAATGGTGGGAAGTGTAGTTGGTCACATCACATTGTCAAAATGATGTATTTTCAAATCCAGCAAGTTGTAGTCCTGGGTTAGACCACTCATCCAACAATCTGATTTACAACAGGTCCAATCTTGTGTATGATACAGGCTCATTGTTTGAATGAGTGCCACTGACAAGTCTAGCTGCAATGCTCTATTCCTCAGTGACTGCCATATAATGCCAGTGTGTACATGGATTACCTGTCTGGTCATACACTTCACCGAAATCCCTTTAACATATTGTTGCATGTATATACACTGTGAATCACAGATGCAGAGACAGATGTCAAATAGACATTCAGTACATATGTACATGGTGAAAGTGCTATGTTAACGTCACAAGATTAGCATACTCCCAGAGTCATATTAGCCTACACTATGTGAAGTATATAATCTTTAGCCATGCACTGTGCACTAATGCTGCCATGTGCACATGCTATACTACAAAGAAGCCTTATTTTCTTAGGAAGATGCAAAATATGTTGCTGTTGACTTCACAACACTAAACCCATTGCAGGTACATGGTGCATCAACTTCACACAGTACTAAGGTCTGTAGCTGCACAATCCGGTCACAGCACCAATTGCCAAGGAGAAGGATGTACCCAAAGGGTACCATAGTACTGTAGATCAGTGTGCTAAAATGCGTAGGGACATCCTTTGAGAAGATTGTTGTAGCACAGTGTCTTTAAAATTTTCAGACAATTAGCTCCAACATGTGGAAAATGCATGGAAGCAAGGAATGTGCAATAATAAGGGGCCCTCTGTGTTTTCTCAAACGCCAGCGCCATCTCTGGCTGCCTAGCTCGAATGTAGGCACCATTGCACCATAGTGCAAGGGTGTCTGTGTTGGCCCTAGGCAACTTAAGCTGCCAAGCGTGTTATTAAACAACCGGGGGTGGCCCATATCATTGTACAAACAGACCATCCCTGCGTTCAGGAAATGTTGGAATGCGGTGCATCATATTTTGTAGCATTTCAATGCTACTACATCTTCTCATTAATATGCCTCATTGTGGGAGAGGTGATATCCATGTCATGGACACCAACCTACCTGACCAATCATCACAAACACTCATTAGTTGATTAATCATACATGGACTAAGGCACTAAGTGGCGTGGGGGTCTTTGAAGGCATCAACCTCCCCTTGTGGTGATAATGGCCGTCCAGCTGGAACACAAGAAATAAGAGTATTGAACAGTCATCATGTGGTAAATGTATCAAGCTTTGTATTTAACTCATCTACAGACAACATCTAGTAATATTTTCCCATGTTTCAAATCATGTTGTCTAGGGGTATGAAATGACTGCCTCACACTCAATGCAAGTTTGTGTAGTATGAGACAATCTGGAAACAACAAGTGCTCCTCTTGTGACTGCAATGTAAGAGTGACATCACATCAGACATTGCTTAGCAACCTAATAACAGTTGAGTGTCAGAAAACACCAAACCTACCTCACCTCACTTGTATATCAGAGACTGCACGGTGTTTTATTTTTACATCTCACAAGACTCTGATATTCAGTCTACCATTGTCTTCCCATACTTGGATGTATGTTAACAATTGCCATAAAGCTGACAGTGTTGATTGTGTGCTCTGCTGGTGATGGCTTAAGAAAATGAATAAAAAATGTGAAGCAGTGGAACTTAGCATGGCTTGGCCCAGCTTGTAAATATGGCTCTTAGCACTGCATTCAACTACAGCAAAGGGGCAGGCAATAGGTTTAGTGTTGGGTAAGGAAATACAATAGCCATATATTGTGTCACTAGACCAGATCATCAAGTCTGTGCCTAGCTCAGTTCGAACAACTTCAATTAGGAGGTGTTAGGATGAACCTACAAGGTCAAATGTTAACCTTTCTACATTTATTCTGCTGAAAGAATGCATACTTAATCAGCAGTACACATAATAGCAAGATTTAACATTGTGTAATAGTAGTTGTGCAGGAAGGTGACCCTTCATGCACATTACTAATCATCACTACATGATAAATTGCAAAATCTACATGTGTGACATGTATCAGCACACATATATGTTATAATGCAACCTTACAATTTGTCAATGTGCAGGAAGGGACACCTACCTGCTCATTAACAATCTTTCCCTACAACGCTGCCAGCCTTGCAAAATGGTGCAAGAGTGCCCGCGTTGGTGCTAGTAAGCAAAGGTTTGCACCAACACATTGTGAAATGCCTGTTTCTAAAGTAACATTGGATACAGTTGCTTCCACAGTGTGAAAGCAGACAACAATTTTAATTTACTTACCACCTTATCTGCCAACGATGATCCCCAGGTTATCCAATAGGTCTCCCTCCCGGCCAATACCTGGGGATCATCGTTGGCAGATAAGGTGGTAAGTAAATTAAACTTTTGGGGCACCCTGAGTGAATGCTTTCCAGTGCCCTCCAGCTCTCTCCTCATGGTAACGCCTTTCCTGATAGCCTTTGGCAACTCTGCGGACAAGACAGTACCTGTCCGTGCATTGCTTGAAAACTTTAGCAGCTTCTGGTGTCATGTTGTCTGTAATGATATACACACATGACAAGATGCTAGAAAAAGGACAAATACCAAGGGCTGACAAGCCTCTTCAACACTTAAGTTTACTACAACAGGAATGCAACAGTCTTAGAAAACTGCTTTCCACATAATTCACATTCGAAGTAAAGTTAAAACCACAACATCTAATTGGTTCCTTTATGGTAATGTTTGGTAGGGCACATTGCAATGGCAGAGGTCTACATCATCAGTGGATGTTCTCTTAAGTAAAATGCTAACACTTACATAAACTCAGACAGAGTCTACCAGGGGAATGTACCCAAGGAGACTGAGTTACAGGCGCTTTGTGGACCCAGGGATTGATATTTACCCATACTCATAGTGCACACTGGGTGTATTTGGAGCATACTACCAAGCACCAAAGTGTTAATCATATTAATACTACACCCATGTGTCAACTGGTATGCACTACATAGTCGGAGTGTCTCCGCATCTACATATCCAGTGTTTATGCTGTATACATCTACTTGAAGCATGTGAGTAGTTGTATGTCACAAGGCAGCTATCCATACCACAATACTTCAAAAAATGAGCAAATTGGAATAAGACAGGGAACAATGGTGGGAAGTGTAGTTGGTCACATCACATTGTCAAAATGATGTATTTTCAAATCCAGCAAGTTGTAGTCCTGGGTTAGACCACTCATCCAACAATCTGATTTACAACAGGTCCAATCTTGTGTATGATACAGGCTCATTGTTTGAATGAGTGCCACTGACAAGTCTAGCTGCAATGCTCTATTCCTCAGTGACTGCCATATAATGCCAGTGTGTACATGGATTACCTGTCTGGTCATACACTTCACCGAAATCCCTTTAACATATTGTTGCATGTATATACACTGTGAATCACAGATGCAGAGACAGATGTCAAATAGACATTCAGTACATATGTACATGGTGAAAGTGCTATGTTAACGTCACAAGATTAGCATACTCCCAGAGTCATATTAGCCTACACTATGTGAAGTATATAATCTTTAGCCATGCACTGTGCACTAATGCTGCCATGTGCACATGCTATACTACAAAGAAGCCTTATTTTCTTAGGAAGATGCAAAATATGTTGCTGTTGACTTCACAACACTAAACCCATTGCAGGTACATGGTGCATCAACTTCACACAGTACTAAGGTCTGTAGCTGCACAATCCGGTCACAGCACCAATTGCCAAGGAGAAGGATGTACCCAAAGGGTACCATAGTACTGTAGATCAGTGTGCTAAAATGCGTAGGGACATCCTTTGAGAAGATTGTTGTAGCACAGTGTCTTTAAAATTTTCAGACAATTAGCTCCAACATGTGGAAAATGCATGGAAGCAAGGAATGTGCAATAATAAGGGGCCCTCTGTGTTTTCTCAAACGCCAGCGCCATCTCTGGCTGCCTAGCTCGAATGTAGGCACCATTGTACCATAGTGCAAGGGTGTCTGTGTTGGCCCTAGGCAACTTAAGCTGCCAAGCGTGTTATTAAACAACCGGGGGTGGCCCATATCATTGTACAAACAGACCATCCCTGCGTTCAGGAAATGTTGGAATGCGGTGCATCATATTTTGTAGCATTTCAATGCTACTACATCTTCTCATTAATATGCCTCATTGTGGGAGAGGTGATATCCATGTCATGGACACCAACCTACCTGACCAATCATCACAAACACTCATTAGTTGATTAATCATACATGGACTAAGGCACTAAGTGGCGTGGGGGTCTTTGAAGGCATCAACCTCCCCTTGTGGTGATAATGGCCGTCCAGCTGGAACACAAGAAATAAGAGTATTGAACAGTCATCATGTGGTAAATGTATCAAGCTTTGTATTTAACTCATCTACAGACAACATCTAGTAATATTTTCCCATGTTTCAAATCATGTTGTCTAGGGGTATGAAATGACTGCCTCACACTCAATGCAAGTTTGTGTAGTATGAGACAATCTGGAAACAACAAGTGCTCCTCTTGTGACTGCAATGTAAGAGTGACATCACATCAGACATTGCTTAGCAACCTAATAACAGTTGAGTGTCAGAAAACACCAAACCTACCTCACCTCACTTGTATATCAGAGACTGCACGGTGTTTTATTTTTACATCTCACAAGACTCTGATATTCAGTCTACCATTGTCTTCCCATACTTGGATGTATGTTAACAATTGCCATAAAGCTGACAGTGTTGATTGTGTGCTCTGCTGGTGATGGCTTAAGAAAATGAATAAAAAATGTGAAGCAGTGGAACTTAGCATGGCTTGGCCCAGCTTGTAAATATGGCTCTTAGCACTGCATTCAACTACAGCAAAGGGGCAGGCAATAGGTTTAGTGTTGGGTAAGGAAATACAATAGCCATATATTGTGTCACTAGACCAGATCATCAAGTCTGTGCCTAGCTCAGTTCGAACAACTCCAATTAGGAGGTGTTAGGATGAACCTACAAGGTCAAATGTTAACCTTTCTACATTTATTCTGCTGAAAGAATGCATACTTAATCAGCAGTACACATAATAGCAAGATTTAACATTGTGTAATAGTAGTTGTGCAGGAAGGTGACCCTTCATGCACATTACTAATCATCACTACATGATAAATTGCAAAATCTACATGTGTGACATGTATCAGCACACATATATGTTATAATGCAACCTTACAATTTGTCAATGTGCAGGAAGGGACACCTACCTGCTCATTAACAATCTTTCCCTACAACGCTGCCAGCCTTGCAAAATGGTGCAAGAATGCCTGTTTCTAAAGTAACATTGGATACAGTTGCTTCCACAGTGTGAAAGCAGACAACAATTTTAATTTACTTACCACCTTATCTGCCAACGATGATCCCCAGGTTATCCAATAGGTCTCCCTCCCGGCCAATACAATCCTGCCACCGATGTTTAAGCTGTTGGACAGTCTTGTCGACACCAAGGTCCTCTGCATATGGTGGCGGATGCAGTCCCTCCGCAATTGTCTGACCTTCGCATCGTACCCCTTTAGTACACATCCCCTACTCTCAACCATTCTAGGGGGGTACATTTAATTAACCAGAAGAAATCCCAAAATGCTTCCTCCAAAATCCTCCCATCCTTACCTTCGCCGAACATCTTCCCCAACACTACTAAACCCACTAGAAAAAGAAAAACTCACCTCAATGAACCGAAACGTACAATATCTTAACTATATACCCCATAGACACACACCCGATAAAACAAGAGCCACAAGGTGAAAAGCACTACTTAAAAGCAACACAAGACTTGACAGGGACAGTAAGTACAGTAGATACATCAGACTAGAC
Source organism: Triturus cristatus (assembly GCF_964204655.1). Lineage (NCBI taxonomy): Eukaryota > Metazoa > Chordata > Amphibia > Caudata > Salamandridae > Triturus > Triturus cristatus. The sequence continues at coordinate 433,063,922 of NC_140593.1, forward strand.
ACCAAAAGTACACTTTCACCACACAGAATCACCACACTCTTCAAAACACAACCACACAGCTCAAAAGACACTCACAGTGGGATTAAAAACTGAAAGTGTACAGCCCTATTCCAGGAAACAGGATGTATGCTGACATCACTTCCTGTGCTTTTGCAGCCCATTTTGTGAGTTTGCGTGAATTTTTTCCCCCGCTAAAGGTTTAGATGGAAATTTCCAATGCCAACAATGTCAACACAAGTACTTTGCGAGTGTATTGTATAGCGGCTATGAAAAACCTAACACTAACTTGAAATGCGGGGAAAAAACATTCTGCTAGATAATCTGTAAATTTACCATTTTTTAAGCAAGTGCATGCCTAGTAACGGTCTATGGCAATGCATGTGACCAGTGTTGTGTATGTAACTTTCCTTGATCAGTTGTGTTCCATTCAAATAATGTCTAGGCTCTAAACATGCAAACCTTCACACATTAATGCTGCACCATGATTCACAATGTTTGATTGGCAGTGCATGTATTAGTCGGAGTCATACTGGTTTCCATAGGTTGTATTTGTGTCTATATATGAGGCAGTTACGTATCTTATTCCAGTAAGATGTGTACCCCTGTCATGGGGTTGAGACACACACAAATACATCCACCAAGCATTACTACTTGTGAGAAAGATTTTGTTAGATGCACACAATGCAATATTGTCAGCGGAATATCTTTTTTGTATTTGCTTAGGTTGAGTAAATTACATAACCATATTCATATGGTTGTGCAAAGGTACTTAACATGGCTTCACACCACCTTGTCCATTTTGTCCTTGCCACACCAGTCCACTACAGTAACTGAGTGTGACATTAGTGTAGTGTTGGACAGTTAACCACTACATACATAACTTTTGATGCTTGTCCAGAATAATACATCTGGGCTGTGTCAACTTTGACAACTCTGACATTGTGACATTAGACAGGCAAAACTAATTGGCATGTAATGGGTACTTGTGAGTTTCAGATCATTACATTACATTACATGTGTGCTGCATTCTGCAGCACACATGATTGAGGCAGTTTCACTTTCATGAAAAATGTATGTGCTGGAAAGTGTCCCTTCATGCACAATGATATCAGACCATGCAGCCCGTTCACCTTTTGTACATGGCACAGATGTGCCTGGACAGGGACTGCCCTGATGGTTTGATACCACCACAAGGTCATGCACAGGTATGCTCCAGATATCTTTTGTACATATGCCTCATCCCTGTGTGTTAAGACAAGACAACGCCCTAGGTAATGCAATTTTAATCAACACCTGCCTCAGACCTTTCCTCATAGATTACCCCTAACAAACCTGAGTTTGAATTTGATGTGTCAATGTATGCAGCAGCATGCATTACACATTTTCTTAGCATACTAAAAGGTAAATGCAATGCTTTATCCTCGTATCACCCTTCTTAAGCCTCCTTTTCGGAGCAATTGAATATTTGGCCACAGTCTCAAATGACTAAGTCTGTGTCCACATCATGAGGCTAAGTATGTTGCAGCTGAAGAGCCACTGCAACACCTTTTGCATACCCCTTTCATGCTAAGTCAATCATGTGCATGTGCCTAATGTTGAATGCAACATTCAGTCAAGTTATGTGGCTTGATACCACTTTGAAAATCAAGAGAGGGTGAGTTTGACATCAAAACATTCATTAAATCAATAGAGTCAATAACACGTGTACTGACACATCCACACATACATTTATACAGCGACTCAAAGTCCCATACAGTCAGACACACACCCATTTACACATACAAACTGCTATTTAGACAGACGCATACACCCATACAGCCATTCACACACCAACTCACACATTCATACAGTCACTCACACACCAAGCCTCACACTGATACAGTGACTCATACACCCAGTTATACACTGATACACACACTCACACACTCAAACACATATACCAATACAGGTACTCACATACCCAGTCATACACTGATTAAACCACACACAGACTAACACATCCATACACAGACCAATTCAGCCACTTAGACACCCAGGCAGTCACCTATACAGCCATTGGGAGACCCAGGCTTGCAGTGATAGAACCCCTGACACACCCAAGAACACACCGATACAGCCATTGACATACCCAGACACACACTGATACAACTACTGATATACCTAGCCACACTGCGATACAGAACCTGACACACCCAGACACATACCTATACAGCCACTTAGGCATTGAGCCAAACACTGATACAGCCCCTCAAACACCTATATACATACTGATATGGCCAGTGACATACCCTCTTACACAGTAATACAGGCACTAACACACCCAGCCAAACACCAATGCATCCAAAAAGACACCCATGTACACAATGACACAAACACTGACACAACCAGGCATAGATCAAAGCAAACGCTGACACACCCAGCCAAACACTAATGCATCTAATAATATACCCAGGCAAACACTGATGCATATACTGACACACCAATGCATACACTGATGTATACACTGACACAGCCAGGCATACAATAATGCAGACACTGAACCACCCTGGCATACACTGATGCATAGACTGACCCACTCAGGCATAGAGCAATGCAGGCACTGGCACACCCAGCCTAATGCTTCCAAAAACACACTTAGGCATACACCAATCCATACAATGACACACCCAGGCACACATCAATGCAGAATTTGACACACCCAGGCATGCTGCAATGTAGATACTGACTCACCCAGCCAAACACTAATGCATGCATAACACATCCAGGCAGACAGTCATGGATACACTAACCCACCCAGGCACACACTAATGCATACACTGAGACATCCAGGCACACATTCATACATACACTAACACACCCAGGCACACATAATGCACACTCTAACACACCAAGGAACACACTCATGCATACACTGACACATGGAGTCACACACTGACATATACACTGACACACCTAGGGACACACCAGTACAGACACTGACACATCCAAGCATACAGCAAGTGACATACCCAGGCACACAGTGATACAGACACTGACACACCCAAGCACTCACTGATGCATACACTGTCACAACCAGGCACCCACTCATGCATACACTGATACAGATGCAAACACTGACACACCTACTCATACAGCAAATCAGAAACTGACATACCCAGCCATACACTAATGCATGCAAGAACACAACCAGGCACACACTGATGCATAGACTAACACAACCTGGACATACCAATGAATACACTCAGGTATAAAACAATGCAGACACTGACACAGCCAGGCATACACCAAACCACACACTAACACATCCAGCCAAACACTAATGCATCCAACAACACATTCTGGCACACACTGACACATACATTGACACACCCAGGCATACACCAAACACACATTGACACATCCAGCCAAACACTAATGCATCCAATAATACACTCAGGCATATACTGATGCACACACCCACTCTCATACTGATACAGTCACTGACACATTTAAAACACAGAGCTAGCTCTTTGTTTCACCAGATGGTGGTTCTAACAAGAACTGTTTTTTTTCTAGAATGATTTTTTTAACAGTTTTCTAAACAGTTTTATTTTTTATTTTTTTAACACAAACTGAACAGGGTAGTAAAAAGGGTAAGGATGGGGGAATGCAAGGAAGCAGCTACCTTTGTCTTCAGAAAACATCATGTGGTCACTGGAGGCAAAAACAAAAAACTAACAGTGATACTTCTTCATTGTATCCAAGAACGCACCCCCAGAAGAAATTTTTACAGTGACAAGCATGTGGCATTTCACACAGTGAATAGCCATGTCACTCAATTGTTCACAGGCAGGTGGTATTGTTGTCCCTTGCTCACTTTGCCACTGGATTCAAGCTAGCCTGGCTGATGAGGGGTCCAGACGTGGGTCCCTTGCTCACTTTGCCACTGGATTCAAGCTAGCCTGGCTGATGAGGAGCCCAGACATGGTATTGTAATGACTGCAGCTGATAATGGTTCTCTCAAGGTTGCTGTATAGGTCGACTGTCCTGCTGCAACTGTATTCTCCTGGATCATCCAGTTGTAGACCCTTTCATGAACTGTTTTTAGGTGCTTCCACATGGAATTGTCCCATGTGAATACTTCCTTGCAGTGCCTCTGCATAACTGCTTGCCTCAAATATTGCACTGCACATATTTTGCTGTTGCCTTCTTTTCCTCAGAAGCTATAGTAAAGTACTTCCTGACATCACTTTCTTTTCTGCAAGGTGGTGCGTCTTCCTCCTCATCCTAAACAGGTTGTGGATTCTCATCCTGGACCCAAGATGTATCTTCAGCCATTGTGTAAAAGCAGAGCACAAATGGTTCTCAATCCTTCTTCTAGAGACTTCACTGGAGAAGTATTTGTTTTTGGGTGTGTTTTTCTGTGTGCATGCATGGGGTCCTTGTATAGCCAATCAGAACACAAGAACTGGGTGTGGTTTCATGTGGATTCGCGAATCCGGCGCATAGAATTGCAGATTAGCAAAAGTCATAAAACAGGTAACTTTGTTGAAAAAAGATATAAGGTGGTCTATATATACCTGTAAATATGTTCACACTGATCTCATTAATAAAAATGGAGGGTGTACATATCTGAAATAATTTGTAACATTTTCGCTGAATCCATGATTTAGACTCGCAGATTCATTCCGATTGCGTGATAGGGATTGAAAACCATGGAGTAGTAGTCTGTCTATATTTACTGACCCGTGAATGTACCGCAGTAGCCCCCCCAAAAAATTGTTTAATAACATTTAAAAAACTTCATAAACTTTCCAATAAATACAAATGCGATTTTTATGTTTTAAACGTATATAAAGTACATTTTTTAAAAAGAATGTCTACAGTAAAAAACAGAAATTAAGAATCAAAATAAATTGTAATGCACTTAGTATTAAAAATAAACCCTACAGATTAACTAAAAGGACTAAACAGTCACTGAAAAAAACAAAAGTTACACAGGTGTTATAGTAAGAAAATAGAATTAAAAACACCTTAGAAATTGACTGAAAAAACAAAGATTACAGGGATGTTATAGTTGGGCTCAGATTTCACATGCACAAAACCATAGAATCAAGCAGTTATAGTTGCTGGAGCTAACTGTAACTTACGGCCCTGCAATCCATTGCTTATGACCTCACATATACATCACTCATGACATAGTCAGTGACATCACTGATGATATCACTGATGACATCTATCTATAAATTAGATTGAAGTCATCCATAAGTTACCATGTCCAGTAACTGGCTCCCAGTACAAAATGTCTTGGGTATGCCTGGGTATTTCAGACAGTGGATCTTTAGGTATGCCATTGTGGTGAAACCTACTAGATAGATGTCATGGATATTATATGACATAAATATCATACACAAAAGTGTAAAATTGTGGTTATTCTATTAAACCCTTGTATCCTTTTTTAGCCAATTCAGTAAGGAGATATATGGAGTCACTTTTACTTTAGTCTAAAGTAACATAGGCAAGAAGATTGTCAACCTATTGGACTATGTTGGAGTTTGTGGGGAAATCCAAGGTGTCCAAATCTTTCTTTGACGCTTAGGAAAAGATGGCAGGAGATTCTATACAGCATTGAGAAAACTTCACTCACACCAGTTGGGAACAGCTGAATGAGAATGCAAAGAGAAATTTACTCTCCTTGTATAAAGAGATAGATATGGTTAATCATAAATCCACCAGAGTGAACCTACTGGGCATTAGCGAGGAGACAGTAAAGGATGGTGATCGGGTGGGGACCACAGGAAACGAAGAGACTCACATTATTGAGGGCTCTAAAATCTTGGACGAAGGTATGCATATTGTCTTTCCCGCCTTTTTGATAGGGAGAATATCAGTATTACATCTGCCACCAATGGAAATAAAGCACCTTGTTAGTTAAGGTCTGCAATGAAAGGTCAAATTCCTGCTTGAGTTTCAAGCTGTAGAGGATACTTTGGAGTATGAGGCAACATTTTCATGGGATTTAGTAGGATGTATTTTTATCTTTACGGATTTGATTTATAGAATGCACCTCACATCAGTAGCCCCTTGGGCCATAGTGTGAAGGGCTCCTCAGCAAGTAATTCTGACAGATCTTTAGACATTTCAGGATTATCAGTAATAGGCTGCCAATTTATTTAACACAGTGGGGCAAGGACCTCATCTTCCTGGTCTGTGGTACATTACATTGAGGTAAACTCAATCCGGTGTACAAAAAACTGCTAATTAATTTACACAAAATATTACAAGCCAGCAGATTAGCAGGTGAGGTAGGGCTATAGAGCCTGCCTGTCTATAATGGGACCAAGAGTTATAGAGACAGTACTAGAAATGTGGTGTGGAACTCATTAATTTGAAATAACTGTATCTATGGGCAAGCCAGAGAGAGTAGTGAGGGAACTTCTGAGGTTTTTAGGACAGATCAGACTGTACCACATCAAAGTGGCAAGTGGTGGGTTTTTTGTTTACCATACATTCAACATAGGGAAATTTCTGATCTATGTGAATTAAAGTGTGTGGGGTAGAGTCAGCACCTCTCAGGGTGTCATAGTGTTCAGGGATGAATGTTGTGTGACTTGACTAGACTCAAGTAAGTTGGATAAATGAGGTATATTTGAAACAGCTTTAGAACATTTGCTTTTCCAGTGCTCCAACTGCACGCTACCAAAATGTGACCCTCTCCTCCTGGAGCTTCTCTCCTGCCTCTATTGTTTCCCCTTTCAGTTCACCCTCCTTTCTGGCATCCTACTTGTTACCTTCGTGGTAGAGTTCCTCAGCCCTCCCCCTTAATTTTGTGTTGCATATTTTGTAATTCCAGAGACATTGGCTTAAATTCTATAGGTTTTTGAGTGCTTTTTTGAGATGTAACAGAGTGGCTACTGGTGTCAGTTCAACGAAGATTTTAATTTGCCAACCAAAACATATAGTCATCCAATGATTTTGCCCAATTGTTGACAATCTCTGCACAAATGCAGCACTTACTGTTCCCTGAGCCATCTCCGCCAGACGGGAATGCCAGAGCACCTTTCATACACATCCTTAAACCTGTCTAAATAGTTTGCTTTTGACTTTCTTTTGTTCCGTTTGCAATTTGATTAGTCAATGCTGTTTTCACAAAGTGCATTTCTGCATTGGTATTCAACAATGCCTCCTTCGCCTGCTGCACTCTGGGTCTCATCGTTCCAGGGGTCTTATCTCAGATAACCTCCCCCCTCAAACAAAGAAAATCATACTACACTAAGTACAACCAAATGGAACAATTCATTCACAACAGCCCAATTAGGTTACACACTTCAAACACACTTTTCAAATCCTCACTGACCTGTGTAAGGTTTTTCTGGAACATCAGTGAACTGTTCCTTAATATTCATTAAATCAGAAGGGGTCCATGGGGCATGAATGGTAACTCCACCCCTGGGACCAGGGTAGTCTCTCAAGAGGAGAGTGTTTGATGGTTGCAAACAGGGATCTTCATTGTCTGCATTGCTGGAGAGAGGATAAGGGTAGGTATCTTATCTATCCTTTAGGATCCTACTCCTAGTCAGTTTCTCTGCAGTCTTTCCCAAACTTTCTCAAGTGATAGTCAGGGGAATCCCTACACCCAGCTGGGACTGAACGAAATCTCGGTATGGACCGGTCCATAGTAGTGGAGTCTGCATCTCATCTTGCTACTTGTGCGTCTGCATCTAGAGCCCTACTTTAGTCGCTCGCATTGCAGCACTCGATTACATGCTACCTCCTTGTGCTCCTTCAGCCAGCTGTCCTGCTGGCGCTGCCTTCTGTTTGAATACATCCTCTGGTTCACCATTCCTTCACTAGCTGGCATGGGGAAGTTTAAAACATCGAGAAGATCCTCCTCACTGTTGTGCTTATTCTCCTTCTATTTTTACTTTTGGTTCACTGATATGGCAAAAAGATAGGGAGGTGGTGGGCAGTAGAAACACAAGCCTGAATTCTGCCCCTAAGGTGGCTTACTTGGTATTCCACTCTCTCCTAAGTCTGTCTCAAACCATGGACTTGGGTTTAATGTTTGCATTTGATTGCTTTTTCATGTCAATTTAAAAAACACTGGCCATTCTAATGCATCAACCTTATTTTTAGGATCCTTCCATTTATTTCTCAAAGTTTTCAAACAATTTAAGTCAAAGGTACCTCAATCAGGAAAAGATTTCTTCCCATTCTCATAGTGAGTCCCACTCACTGTTTTAGAAATCTGCAAGTGCCTTCACAGCCTGAAAGTACATGGCATAAGCGGGATTCCCTTCCTATGGGAATTATTATGCTAAGATCTGCCAGCCTCCACACAACATACAATGCAGACAATTGCTTCACTGGGAGGAAGACAGGCCTGGGAAGCTGCTGGCATGGCTCTTGCCTTGGCCACAATCAGGGTTGTACAAAATGAGCAAGAGGACAAGGTGACTACACAGCACCAGATTAATGATACTTTCTAGTCATACTATAAGGCACTTTGCATGCAGCTGCCAACTCACCAAGAGGAGGACGCATATCCGTTACTAGAAACACAAGCGATCCGTAGGCTTACACAGTCACAAGAGGAATCATTTAAAACATAAATCACACAAGCCGAGATTAAAGCAGCAATAAGGGATTTAAATACATCCACAGCCTCCCGACTGCATGGTGTCATACTTTTGTGGAGACAATGTTGGAAAAGCTCCTGGCGGTGTACCAGGAGGTGCTGCAGTGGGACACGCTCCCCACAGCCATGAGAGAGGTGACTATTATATTAATACAGAAGCAGGGCAAGGATCCCATTGCCTGTCAAGCATATAGGCCACACCCAATGCTGAAATGCGACAATACAATCCTTGGTACACTGTTGGCATGGTGTCTGAAAGGGGTTATAGCATATTTAGTTCCCTCAGACCAGAACGGGTTCATTCTGGACAAGCGCATGGCATTACATTTCAGGAATTTAGCTCATGTGATGCACACAGTGCAAGATAATGTGGAAGACCATGCCTAGGTGTCTTTGGACACCAAGAAAGCCTTCAACATGATTGGTTGGAGATACCTGTTTGAAACGCTGACCACTATGAATTTTGGGCCACAGTTTCAGTAGGTGGTTGCGGTCCTGTAAATGCAATCCTTGGCTAGAGTTAGTACTAATGTCTATATATCATCAGAATCATTAGATTCTTAATTCGATCCATTTAAAATACAGATCATAAAAGTACAAAAATGCATATAAAAACAATTATAAAAATAAATATGTAAACAGTCTACTTCAGAATACAGAAAACCTGCAAAAGAAGCTAAAGTTTTCCCAAAAACTACTCAGTACATTAAGAAGTCAGGCCAAGACACCTCAAAGTGCAAAATTATAAAGTGCTATGATGTAATGTTTTCCTTCTTCTAAACCAAGCCCATAAAAAAGAAGCCATTGAACAAAATATAAATGGATCGGAAAGTCTCTTTAAAAAATAAAGTGCTATATGGCATTGTTTGAAATTAAAAAGTCCTTGGCGCCAGAAAACCTCAGGGTAACTGTGCGCCCTACAAATTTAATTTAAAAAAAAAGTCTTAACATCGGGAGGATAAATCTTGCACGTTCTTCCTTGTAAAAACCACAGAATAAAACTATGTGGAGGTCACACTGCTTTGTAACCTTATCACAGGGGCAGGGTGACAAATCAGAGTGGCTAAATTTCCCTGCAGGAAAGCCTAACATCAAAGGAATTAAATTCATTTGAAATCCCAATAAAATGTGTCTATGCTGGGAATTGTGGTAATTTCTAAATAGGAAACTCCCCCACTGGAATCGCAGGAATATGTTCATAAAATGTATATCAAGCCCCAGCACACATGAAACAATATTAAAAGCGAGTCCTTAATAGTAAAATAAAACAATCATGGCATATGTGGATGAGTTTAATGTTCCCTTGTAGTAGCTCCAGCCAACACGTGTTTCGTCGATCGGAACAAGAGACCCGTGACATCCTCAGGGCTGTGTATCTGCCGGTAAACGTTAAGAGCCTTCTAGGCTGGTTCTAATTCTAATATCTTCCGCTACACGGCCATACTGAGGTGCCGTGGTCTGAAGATATCGGAGACGCTGTCACACACAGCGCAACGTGGATTTACCCTGATACGCCGCCTAAATATGGACCCAAGGACACTACACTATTTGATACACTGAGGACAGAAATACCACACATCTATGGACGTTCCCAGCCGCAATTAGGCTGGGACGGAATACTGTAGCCAGGTGATTTTATGAGAATTGTATAATTTCAGGCAGTTATTTATTATGGTCTGTGTTAGTTTGACCGTGTCTCTCCACCATGTGGAGTGCCATACCATGATTGGAGCTAACTTAATACGATCCGACATGTATGGCAGTCCCAGCTCTAGATGGCAGATGTATTTTGGGAGTGACCCGGGAAGCGAGATTATACCCTTAAAGAATCTATCTTCCAATTTTTGTATTTGGTCTGCCGGGACCATGCCCAACACGCCTGCCCCATAGGAGACAACAGATACAGTTTTTGCTTGATAAATCTTTTTGATTGGAGCAATCTGTTTTGAATCCAGCTTCTTAACGAAGCCCGAGATTGCACCCAAACTCCTCTCCATCTCTAGGGCCCTGTTCTCTACCATGCTCGACCAAGATTGATATTTGTCAAACATGACCCCAAGGTACGGGAAGGACTCTATCATCTCCAGTCTTCATACGCCAATATGGAATTGTGGTGTTCTTTTGGCTATGGGAGCACCTGTTATAAGGACAAAGGATTTGGATTCATTGACCCTTAGATCCAGAGAGCATATAAAAGCTGCATATTCCTTAATTAAGCACTGGAGGTCCAACCCTGTTCTGGCGTTTAAGACCGCATCGTCCGTGTATACTAAAATTGGTACTTTAAAGTTATCAAAAGAGGGGACGTCTAGTGTTGCCTCCCCAAGGCCTGCCTCAACCCCATTTGTATAGATTGAAAATAAGAATGGGGTGATATATATCACCAGAGTGGGAACGATAGAGGGCTATCTGGCAGGGCTTCCTTTTGTGTCCCTCCTTTTCGCATTAGCAGTGGAACCACTGGTGTGCAGGCTCCAACAAGTACTGGACAGCAGGGCCATCACGGCGTGGACACAGAGACACGTGGTGTCATTAAATGTGAATGATCTGCTGATGTACGGGGTTACTGTTGGATGAGCTGACACATTTTGTAGGACAGACTGGACTATGAGTAAATCTGTAAAACTCTGTGTTACATCCCTTTGGGCACCTACAATGGATGCCATTTGAGACTCTGCTGTGAATGGCCTTGCCATGGTGTGTGGACTCATTCTGATATCTTGAAGTGGAAATTACACATGATGAACAGAGATGGTTAGACCTTAATTCGATATGGCTACTGACTGACTGACCTCCGCAGCAGTGTCAAAAATTAGTTGTCGTTACCCTTGTCAATGGCCAGCAGGATCGCCATTCTGAAACTGTTGGTTCTCCCATGCTGCCTACATCTCTTTCAATGTTCCCTGTTCCCCATTCCCATGAGTTACTGAAGCAATTGAGGTTGCTGAAGATCACCACAGTATGGGGAGAAAAGTGTAGTGGGGTCAGTATGGACTTACTGCAATGTACTTATGAATTGGGAGGGCTCGAGGTCCCTGGCATAGAGGCCTGCAATCAGGTGGCACAGCTCCAGTTTGTGGCAGAGTGGTGCAATCTGCTGAATAGCACAGATGGGAGGCTGTTAGATGAGAGTCTGTGGTGAACACAATCACAAAGCGGCTGTATGAAGGGGGTATACAACACTGGCAGATCCACATATGGTAAAAATCCTCTTACGGACATGGCAGATGTATTTGACCAGATGGGGCTAAGAACTTTCATGCGCTGCTGCTTGGGACATACCAGCATTTCATCACAGGAACAAACTTATGGGTATGACTGCATGGAAGAAGGGAGGCTGTAGAATGGGAAGAGATCTCTATGACAGTGACTCTTTTGTAACCGTACAGCATGCTATTGATAAGTTCTATCTGGGGCGGGGTCAATATCTTCGCTGCTATGCATTACACCACGCTGCTTAGAAAGTGTGGGGCACAGTAATCCACATCTGAGCTACTGCTTCACCTAGATAGGGGCAAAGGAATCATAACTTGAATATATACAGCCCTAAGGGCGGATATCTGGAACTCCCCTCCCCATGGCAAAATGGGAAACAGATTGTGCCCAAGACTTCACTGATGCCCAATGGTATGAACTCCCTCCTCTCCTGCACACCATCACCAGTAATGCTCAATTTCGACTGATTCAATTTAATTTCACACACAGAACACATGTCACCCTGTTAAGTTAAGTTAAATTGATCCCACTAGAGTGTGAGAGTGTCCTAAATGCCGGCAGGTGGAGGTCACGTATTTCAATCTGATGTGGGACTGCTGCTGCGTACCCACATATTGGATGCATGTAGCCAATTGCTATCCGACGGAGTTTCAGTTGGACTTACATAATAACCCATAAGCCTGGTTACTCGGCATGGATGCCAGTAATTTAAAAAATAAAACAAGTTTATCTTTTTCACACTGCTACTGGCACGCAGGCGACTGGGGGTACAATGGTTAAGCCTGTTACCGCCAACGGTTGCTAGTTGGAGAAAAGATATTGGGGAATTGTGCATTGTGGAGAAAATCAGGATGAGATGTGACAAAAAGCAGTAGGAAGATCTAGAGCTCTGGCAGCTGTTGACCAAAAAAACTTCAATTTCCCTCAGATGAGCAACCACCTTGAATGGGACCCCACCCACATTTGCTTATACAGGGCCAGACTGGCCCTAGACGGCACCAAGCGTTTCTCTGGTGGGCTGGAAGTGTGGGGGCCAGTTTTGGACTGAGTGGTGTTTTTGTTGGGGGGGGGGGGCAGTTTTGCAGCAGTGGTGCAAAATCGGCCCCTTGTAACAAAAGCCCGGCACCAGTGTTTCCGGCAGACTCCCTCCCTTCGGGAGGGCTGGTCGGACGTAATTGGCTGGGCTGGTTTGCGATCCCAGTCTGGCCCTGCCCTTATATGTTAATGAGAGTTGAAGGCAAATAAGTGATACAGACTGTGGGCACCCTGGAATGCCAGAGTGCACGTGGCAAATCGTAAGCGGACTGAACATATTATGGGTGCGGACCACAGATTGGCAGAGCAACGTTAGATTTGTTAGCCGGGACAATGATCCCCTAGTGCATCATTGGAAGTTTTCAGAGATGTATGGGGATTGAGACTCCCCAAATTAACAAATATACAAGGGGTCATGTGTGAAGGGTTAAGATCGCAATAGGATGGCTCTCCCCATTTGAGAGTCTGATTTGAACATGATGTATCCCCACTAGACCTTTTATCAGCTGGAGAAAATTATGTGTCTTGGATTCCGGATTAAAGTTTCTCCTCGACTGTAATCGGACCGCTTTGCTGCACTATTAGCTGGCAGTCTACAAATTGTTTTGATCTATCATTAGTGGTTCCTCAATGTATGTCATAATTACAAATGTAAAAGCGAATGACTTAATGTTCCTTGCATTACGTTGTATGCATAAAACCAATAAAGATAAGAAAATAAGAAAAACAAATAAAGACACTCTATTGCTGTATCTATGTCCCGCTGTATGTTTCTTTTCTGGTGAAACATGACTCAGCGGCTGTCCATTCTGGTTAATGAGGTACAAGGTTGCAGTTCTTCCTGTGAGGTAAAGTTTGCTAACCATTATTTTCTTGCAACATTTCCATTTTTTTGACCCCTCGACACCTGCTTTTCTCCACACAAACTTTATGAGCACAACAGGTACTGACCGCCAATCTTGTATGCAGCATAACGTTTAAAATCCAGGGCCTTTTTAAATGTGTTACTGCAAGGGACACTCTGTGCAGTGCCAATGGCTCTTCAACAGGGGCAGTAATGTGATGTATGATGAACAGTTAAGAAGGTACTCATGAAAGCAGTTGAACATATTGCTCCAGTGGCGGGTCCTCTGCTAAGGCGGAGGAGCGTTGCCCCCCTGCCTTGAAGTAGTAAAAAAAGGAAAGAATAAAATGACAATAACGTATTGTTATTATTATTTTATCTTGTCCTCCTGCTGCGGCAGCTTAGCATGACGGGGTGGGGTGGGGCGGGCTGCAGATCAGGGGAAGAGTGGTAGAACCCTCCTAAGTGCGCAACAACTGTTTGGTCAGCCCTCTCGGGCTGCCCAAAACAGTTATGCACACTTTTCTTGTTCTCCATGCAGGCTGCATTACAGCCTGCATGGAGAACATGCCCAAGCCCCCAGTCCCTGGCTGAGCGCCGGACCATGGCGCTCAGACCAATCACTGGACTGCTCATCTGTCTTGTTGAGAGACAAATTGTGAACAACACCAATACTTTCAATAGGCTTCTGGTCAGCCCATTGATTATCATTGATTGGCTTCCCTGCCAATCTCATTTGCTTCCATCTTATTATATGTTTTTTCCCAATTCTTGTGTGTGTCCCTCCCCTAGAACATAGCTTCATTACCATCTTTTTGACTGGATGACTTAATAATTCACTGCCCTCATTCAAGGGACTACTTTTTAATTTCATGGGATTGAATGTCGTTCTCTTCCTCTCCTGTGTGTGCTACACCTCCCTTCACTCCTCAGTCTCCCCTAATCTCTCTGTGTTGCTCTCCAGTCTCCAAACTCATTAATGCAACCATCACTCCTCCAGCTTTCCATTATTCAATAGCCCCCTGTTGCTTTCTTGGTCTTTCCTGCTCACAGCTGCAGCTCATTGACAGCGGTTATTTGCTCCTCCCACGCCCCTGATCTATTTAGTAAGGCTCAGCAGCTGCAATTTGCTCCAGTACCACTCCTTCCTGAAAATGCAAGTTTGTGCACCTTTTATGCTTTTTATGCTTTTACCCTTTCTTAACTGGCCTATATTGCTTTCTTCACTGGCTTTCTCCCTAGTGTGCTGCTTTTTGTTTCATACACTCCCTCATCTCACGTGCTACTTTTTGCTCCCTCCCCCATCCTTTCCATTAATTCTTCCTCCTTCCCAATTTTCTTGGTATTCTCTTCAATCTACAGACATATATATAGTACATATATTATCGTAACAATTGTTTTATTTCAAGGACCAGGCAGTTGCATTTGCTGCTGGGTTGCTTTGCTTTTGAAAAGATATCTTTGCAGAGGTAAAAATTATTTGTTTCCATTTACCAATGAAGTAATGTTTGCCCTCTTCATGACAGATGTACAACTGTTCCATTTTGCGAGTCGCAAATTGCGTCATTTTGCTACTCGCAATATGCGACTCACAAAATGGAATATACAACAGTGTCTCAGACACTGTTTGCGATAACCCAATGGGGTCGCAAACGACCTGATTTATTAATATTCATTAGAAAGGTCGCAATTTGCAACTCCATTGGGAATGTCTAGCAATCACAGGGCTGGTGGCCTGCAGGGTTCAGCAGACCACTATGCCTGTGACTGCTTTTTAAATAAAGCAGTTTTTTATTCCAAATCCAGCCCATTTTCCTTAAAGGAAAACGGGATGCATTTAAAAAAGAAAAATGAAATGTTTCTGTGCCATTTTTTAAGAGTAGGCCTGCTCTTAAAAAATATTTTCGCTGCCAGTCACAAAGGGGAAGGGGTTCCTTGGGCACCCCTTCCCGTTTGCTAGTGGCTTACCACCTTTTTGAAATAGGTGGTAAACTGCGAGTGTTTTGTGACTGCTATTCTGGTTGCAAAAGAATCAGACATATAGGTGCTACACACTATTAGGAAGGGGCACCCTTGGCACGCCCCTTCCTAATAGCGAGTCACAAACCCTATTTTGCGAGTCGGTAATAGGTTACCGATTCACAAAATAGGGTTTGTACATTGCACAGACCTATTTTGCGGTCGCAAACAGGCCGATTGCCCATTTGAGATCGCATAAAATGGTCGTACATCTGTCCTTTAGATCGATAAATATAATAAAAAATAGAATGGCAGCCACGCCAATAATTTTTCATGTGCATATATGCTATGAGTGGGTTGCGCCATCACACTTTTTCTTTTTTTGACAATTCTGCAGAGCATTGGCATAAAGCATTTTCTTTTAGCGATGCAGAACTGTATCACCAAAAAACATTGGCAAACCTAATAGGTCACTTGGCAAGAACTACTGCCTTTCAAATACTTGTTTTAATTTGCTGCTACAAACGTGTCTGTTATTTTGGAACATTAATTAAAAAAAAAGGTTACTGCATCATGATGTGGGCATACGCATCCTTGTTGATGCATATGTGTGTATATGTAATTGCGCTGGGTCCACCGTAGCATCATGACGTAAATGTGCCCATCTGATGTGAGGCACACCTGCATCTGCATCATCACACATTTTATGAGGATGCTGTTCAGCATTGGCAATAGCCATTTTTTTCATTTTTACTAACTATGAACCGCAGCATCAAAAAGCAATTTCAAAGCCAGTTTTCTGCACTGACAAAGCCAAAAGGGGAGATCTATTGGCTATAGATATATTACGTACTGGCAGTCGCCATTAGGTAGTCATAGGAAGGACCTTTTTTGTATTCAAATAGCGTTTTTTCTTTTGCCAATATCTTTGACGCTGTTTGACGAATGTTCGCGAATGTTTCAAAACTAATGGCCCACTTACTTTAGCTGCTGTGTTGAAAGTTTCGGGGTGATTTGTCAAGCGGGGGCTTAGAAAAAAGCAGGTTCCCAAAACGTGTTTTCTCCAAGTTAATTTCTATAGGAAACTTTAGACACGGCTACAGCCCGAACTGCTGAACGGAATTACACCAAATTTGGCAAAAAGGTGGCTTGTGTTTCAGAAAGCACTCTTATTGTTAAATGGTGTAAATCCATTCAGTAGTTCCAACATTTCTCAGATATCAATATATTTCAAGCCTGCGATTTGATTGGCTGCCAACACTTCAAACCAGGTAGTGTTGGCAGCCATCCTGTGAGTCGGTTGAACCGAGTCACAAGAAAAAAGGTGAAAAAAGATCAAAAATCAAGAAAAGGGGGTAGGGTAGAAACACCCTGACACCCTAGGTCTGCTCAGGGGGTCCCACAGGGACACCCAGGGCCCAAAAAAACATTAGTGATTTTTTTAATTTTCTGCGGAATTCGCAGTGGGCATGTTGCCATCAATGTTACATGACTGTAAATTGAATTTGAAAAATAAACATGTGTTACACAAATAACAAGTATAGCAAATGAGCCAATCCCATTCAACAGGAGAGTGGTAAGTGTGTGCATAAGTTATGTGGAAGGTGGTTCATCTTGGAGCACACTGTTCTGCATACATTAGTGAAGCATGGTGTGGTAGTGCACTGTTATTTACAGATAGCACATTTCCATTGAAATGGCCATAACATTTAAACCAACATACAATTTATTGATAAATCTATATAGTGCACAAATGATGTGTGGAAATTGGGTTTTAGCACATTTTTATCATTTGCACATCATCAAGTACAGTTTCCCGATTTGTTTTGATCCTCTTGAAATCTCTGTTTTCATCACACTTCAGAATTACAAAAAAATTGCTTTCCTAACAGCTGATATATTTTGAAATATTTGTACGGTTAATTTACAGGTATTTAAATGTTCAGCTTTCCTTTCACACTCCCTGTACCCCAGCAAGAGTTTCAGATAGTTCACATAATAAAATCCTCTAACTTCGCAGGCTGACAAAGAAATGTAAACACCCATCTCCATGAATATGCAGCAATTTGTCAGAACAAAAAAGGAGCCTGACTTTAACCTTTATCTTAGAATGCACTGTAAATCTAAAAAATAAAAACAAAATGTAAGTTCATCTTTATTGTGTATTCACCTTCTATACTTGAGCATGGCTATTTCGTCAGAGTCTGATGAAAGAAAAACAGTTTGCTTGAGAGAAATTAAGGTATTAGATGTGGTGAATACCAAACTTAACCAGATTTGTGAGGAAAGGTTGGGATTACATTTTTTTGTAAATTTTGCGAAACCACGACGGCTGGCATAATTTCCTGCAAAAAAATGTTTTGCAGAATAATTTTATCACCAAAACGTATTTTGCAAAATAATTCTACACGTAAAAGTGTTTTTTTCAGGGACTTTTTATAAAACCCTTATGCCAGGACTTTTTTCAGAATTTAAACATGATAACCTTTCTAATTTTATGCAGCTTGAAAAGTTTTGAAAACATTCACAACTTTTGCACAGGAAAAACTTTAGAACATGTCACATCTAAATGCATTATCATCTGTGTGGCACAGCATGATAAAGTTGCACAAAACGTCATCTTAGTCACCTTATGCGCATCAAGCCATTGCATGTCCCAATACTAATTAGTTGGCCAATAGTAATTGGAGGCATAGTTTACAAAGGCTAGCTGCACTTCTTGCATAATTCGCTGAAATGCGTGGTCAGTTGAAAGTGTATTTGTATTTTATCATATATTTGAAATTAGTCAAATAAAACCCCACCCATATGTAATCTGTATGCAGTGGATTTTTATCACTTACATAACAATTTCTGCATGTCTAATCAAAAACTTCACTATCAAGAGGAAAAAACCCAGGGCCATATTTATCAAAAAGTTACACAGCGCAGCCGAGTTACAGGCAAAGGGCAGGTATGCACCGTATTTATAACAATATGGCATATTCCAGCCTTTTCTAATGTTGACACACAATGTCCTGCCTAGCGCCATTGCAGGCACCCTTGCACCATGGTGCAAGGGTGTCTACGTTGCAAGCAGGATTGGTTTTGTGCAGATAAAGGCATTTTCCTCTTTCTATGTGTGTTGCAGAATCCAGAACACAGAAAGAGGAAGTAAAGAGGTGAAATAAAGATATTTCTCCTAATTACGCCTCATCTGGGAAGGCTTAGCATTTTGGCAAATTCCCAGGTTTACCAGTAATGGTAAATCTGGGAATGCATCAAAATCCATGGTTGTTGCATGGAACACCCATGCAACGTCTCCCTGGGGCAGAGTAACACAACAAAGTGATTTGCGCTGCATTGGATTACTTCAGATTTATCAAGCCACTCAGAGACACGCAAAGTAGTCTTGCGTGGCTTGACAAATCGCATTTCCGGGTTGCGTCACTCATGCACTCCATTGCATGGTGCAAAAGCGATGCAACCGGTAAATAAATGCAATCCCTGGATGACAACAATGAAACGAAGCAAGCAGAACGCGTAAATGTGTAATCTATTTAAAAATGTATTTTATATAAGTGTTGTATTAAATAGTGTATCCATCATGCAATGAAACTGATAGGGAATGGGACAAAAAAGGTATCCTTTAATCTCAATTTGCAGTTTATATGGATTGTTATTCTGTACCAGATAGCATCTTAGTTGAGGAAATATGCTATAAAAATTTAACAAAAATATACAAAAGGTGCACTTCCACAGACTGGAAATGCTTTACTACAGATACAGGTTATTTAGGCGTGTTTGTATCTTTCTAAGTACAGGCCATGCTCCCTAAATAAGTGGTAGCATAACACACTTGAGATTTCACACTCATACAAAGGCCTTGAATAGAGCACCAGAACATATCCCCTTTAAGACTGTAATCTGCAAGAGCTTTCAGTGAAACTGGAGCTACAGATCAATGCAGATGGAAAGGAAATGAAGCCGTGACTGATCTGACCCAGTCTGCAGATGAAGGCTAAAAGTGTTGTAGCTGGAGCCTGACAGGTGTCACAATGCATTTCTGCTCAGTTTACTGTGAAAAGTCGAATTCAATCAGCACACACCCAAGTGGTAAACCGACGCGTGTATGAATGACACCATGGAAGATGACTCCGTAGGAAGCTGTCACACACAAGTCTTGTTCTATAATCCATGATATTATGTAACTGGATTCCTGTCTAGTTACAAAGCTTGTTTGTCTTCAGAGAATGCCTTTTCAGGAAAAAATTACAACTCTTAGAGTATGAAATTACATTTCACATTGTGATCAACCACTGTAAAAGGATGTCTAACCCAAAAATCAAGGGCCCTCCTCATGTCTCCAATATCTATGCCCAGTGTAACTAAGACAGCAAGTAACCTCTTTCATCTTATAAATCGGTTTGGAAGCTGTAAGCAGTCAGAGAGTTCTATACAAATTCCATCACGGTGCTGCATATCCCAGTCTGGAATTATATCACCATGTACATTTCTCACTCAATTTGCCCTCCTTTGAAGGATGTTGCAGTCCTGGATGCCCCTTCACCTATCAAACAAGCAAAAGGTCTCCCATAGACTAAAGGGGATCACCCTTCCTGAAATCCTTCCTCACCCTTACACATTTTTTATCTCCGTGGATTTTAAGATATCACCCAGTGATAGCCTTGGAGCTAAAATCAGCACTGGAAAATGTGTTCATCCTGGACCCATACACAGAGTAAATGTGGCAAGGGAGTTCGATGGTCTTCAGAAGGATTTGGAGGGGCAAATTATACATTTGTATTCCCTCTGGCTTGATTGCCAGGCTGGATAGCTGGTGCGGAAATGTTTTCTCTTCGGGAGAGTGTATCCGATTTATTTTCAAGAATGCATGTAGTAAATTTGAATCCCATTTGTTCTTCAAAAATGAGCAAAAGAACAAAAGGAGTCATTAGACAGGCATCAATGGAACAGCAAGTGCAGTATATATATATATATACACATCACAAAACCTACTTCAATATCTATACTCAGCAGCCATGAAGTCCTCCTCCGCTACGACGCCATTTTTTGCGGACTGTTAATGCACCACAAGTACCAGCATGCCTAAAGTGAGGCCTATCGAGGCGCCCACTAGGGGGCAAAAAATTATAAATATGTGCAATCGCTTTGTTGGTGTGTTTGTCAGCCCAGAGATGCCGTGGCTAACCTTTGAGAAAGGTCAATGTTTTGACCGAAATGCATAAGGGATTTAAGCTTGCCAATGCTGTAAATGAAATAAAATCATACTCACCGTGAGGAGTGCGACTCATTCCTCTCTGAGAAGAGAGGTCCTGTTGTGAGATTTAACGGCCTGGTCCGGCCGTGAGTGACGCACCACCAAACTTAAGAGCGCCATGAACTGCCCGAAAATGGACCATGTTTGTTGTAGGCGAAAGCAGTTGGGCAGCAGGCGCCGCCAAGGATTGAACTTTGGTAAGGACTCCAGCACCTTTAAAGTGGGATGCAAGGGAGCAACGGTGTTGTTTTAAATAAAATGCAGCAAAATATTCGGCATCACCCACTGGAGGGAAATAATTGCGGACTGTTAATGCACCACAAGTACCAGCATGCCTTAAAGTGAGGCCTATCGAGGGATTTAAGCTTGCCAATGCTGAAAATGAAATAAAATCATACTCACCGTGAGGAGTGCGACTCATTCCTCTCTGAGAAGAGAGGTCCTGTTGTGATATATATACATATATATATATATATATATATATATATATATATATATATATATATATATATATATATATATATATATATATATATATATATATATATACACATCACAAAACCTACTTCAATATCTATACTCAGCAGCCACGAAGTCCTCCTCCGCTACGATGCCAACACCCTCGTCGCTCTCAACCCAGGAAGGACCCACACCTGCTGCAAGGCCGCCCCGTTGTGCACCCAAGGCCCCTTCACCTGCCAGAACTGCAGCTTCTCCTGCCGCGAAAGCGCCAAGATGCCTGCCACGACGGAACCCAACCTGCTTAGACGCATCCTGATCAACACCCGCTCCGCACACAAACACGCCGTCAAACTCTGGGACGTACTCAACACTGCATCCCCGGATGTCGCCTTTCTAACCGAGACCTGGATGAATGAAACCTCCTCGCCAGACATCGCCATAGCCATCCCAGACGGGTACAAGATCACCCGCAGAGACCGCACCAACAGGGCCAGAGGAGGAATCGCCATCGTCCACAAAAACGCCATCAGGGTCTCAACAAACACCAACGACACCCTCAGCATCGCCGAACACATGCACTCTCAGATTCACACGGACCCCAAGACCACCCTAAGAGGCACCCTCGTCTACAGACCACCAGGACCCCGGCCTCAATTCTGCGACTCCATCGCCAACCTCCACCGACTACATCCTCCTCGGAGACCTGAACTATCACCTGGAGAACAACAACGACAGCAACTCCTCCACCCTGATCGACAACCTCGCCAACCTCGGACTGAAACAGCTCGTTACGATGCCGACCCACATCGCCGGCCACACCCTAGATGCCATCTTCTCCTCAATCCCACACGTCACCTTCAGCCACGCCTCCGAACTCACCTGGACAGACCACTGCTGCATCCACTTCTCCTTCCGAAAACCCCTCACACACCACCGCATACTACAGACCCCCGCCGCTGCTGGGGCAAAATCACCCAAGAACAACTACAGACAAGCCTCGCACTCAACCCTCCGATGAACCCCACCAACCCCGATGAGGGCGCACTCACCCTCGAATGCTGGATGAACGACTGCACCAACACCGTTGCCCCGCTGAAAAATCCCACCCAGCAGAGACACCAGCAGAAGAGTCAGCTGGTTCACCCCGGAACTCCTCGACTCAAAATGCAACTGCCGGAAAGTGGAGAACATATGGCACAGCGACAAGAAGCCAGACAGCCGCGCTGCCCACAAAGACACCATCCGCAACCACCACCACCTCATCAGGGTCGCCAAAAGGACCTCCTTCACAGACCGCCTTGACAACAACGCACACAACAGCAAGGAGCTCTTCACCATTGTGAAGGAACTCTCCAACTCCAGCTCCAACGCCAACGACATCCCACCATCGCAAGCCCTGTGCAACTCCCTCGCCACCTTCTTTCACCGGAAAATCACTGACATCCATAACAGCTTCAGACCCCGAACGACCCCTATCGACCGCACCACACCGAACCCACCGCACTCCTCTGCCCACGACACCCTGACAGCCTGGGCCAACGTAAGCATCGAGGACACACTCAAGACCATGGGAACAATCCACTCCGGATCCCCGTCCGACCCGCTCCCGCACCACATCGACAACAAAGCCAGCAATTCCAACGCACCCCACCTGCACAAAATCATCAACCTCTCCTTCGACACCACCACCTTCCCTGAGAACTGGAAGCACGCAGAGATCAACGCCCTACTGAAGAAACCCAAGGCGGATCCGAGCGACCTCAAGAACTTCCGACCCATCTCCCTGTTTCCGTTCTCAGCAAAGGTCATCGAGAAGATTGTAAACACCCAGCTCACCCGTCACCTCGAAGACAACAACATCATGGACCTGTCCCAATCAGGATTCCACAGCAACCACAGCACCAAGACTGCCCTAATCGCCGCCACAGACGACATCAGGATCCTACTAGACAACGGCGAGACAGCGGCCCTCATTCTCCTGGACCTCTCCGCCACGCCTTCGACACCGTCTGCCACCGCACACTACGCACGCGCCTCCACGATGCAGGGATCCGAGACAAGGTCCTGGACTGGACCACCTCCTTCCTCTCTGGCAGAACTCAGAGAGTCCGCCTCCCCCCGTTCCGATCCAAGGCCTCCGAGATCATCTGCGGCGTCCCTCAAGAATCATCCCTCAGCCCGACGCTATTCAACGTCTACATGGCACCACTAGCATGCATCGCCCGACAGCACGACCTCAACATAATCTCCTACGCCGACGACACTAAGCTGATCCTCTCCCTCACCAAGGACCCCCTCAGCACCAAATCCAACCTCCACCAGGTAATGAAGGCCGTCGCAGACTGGATGGAGGACAGCCACCTCAAACTGAACACAGACAAGACGGAAATCCTCATCCTCGGGTCCAACCCCTCCTCATGGGACGACTCTTGGTGGCCCACATCACTGGGGTCTCCCCTGGCCCCCACCGACCACGCACGCAACCTGGGAGTCATCCTCGACTCGAAACTCTCCATGACCAAACAAGTCAACGCAGTCTCCTCCACATGTTTCAACACACTCCGCATGCTCCGCAAGATCTACAGATGGATCCCGACAAACACGAGGAAAACAGTCACCCAGGCCCTAGTCAGCAGCAGACTCGACTACGGAAACGCCCTATACGCCGGAGCCTCGTTCAAGCTCATCAACAGACTACAGAGAACCCAGAACGCCTCTGCACACCTGATCCTCGACATCCCACGCCTTGACCACATCACCCCCCACCTGAGGAACCTGCACTGGCTCCCCGTCGACAAAAGAATCTCCTTCAAGCTCCTGATCCACGCACACAAGGCACTCCACAAAACCGGCCCAGCCCATCTCAACAGTCGACTCTCCTTCTACGTACCCAACAGGAAACTCCGCTCCGCTGACCATGCCCTGGCCACGGTCCCATGCATCCGGAAAACTACTTCCGGAGGCAGATCCTTCTCCCATCGCGCCGCCAGGACCTGGAACACCCTCCCCCTCTACCTACGACAAACTGAAGACCTGCTGACCGTCAGGAGACAACTCAAGACCTGGCTCTTCGACCAATAGCAGCAGCACCCCCCCAGCGCCTTGAAACCCTCGCGGGTATGTAGTGCGCTTTACAAATTATGTGATTGATTGATTGATTGAAGTCAGACAAGAAGAGGGCACGCACACGAGGTAGGTAAAATCTGCAGGATATCTATATTGCCATGGGCCTCCACGACTCTGCACAGAAGAGAGGCGCGTTTCGGCAGGGAACCTGCCTTTGTCAATCTAAATTGCGCCATGTTTCAATTACATTTATATGATGTAAAGTGCTAAACAAAAACAAAATACTACATTCCAATGAGCAGTGAGTCCATCCTATCTAAAAATCATTTGGTTAAAATACAAACGTTCTTAAATGCATACATGATTATCAAAAATCTGCAAGCTTAACTTATAACATACCAGTCCAATGCCAATGATAAATGTCTTGTGACAAATATAAATCACAAAGTGAAGTTACTGTTTTTGACATTGAAAATACTTTTTGTTTATCACGTTGCGATTTGATTCATGTAACAAGTTGGGACTGATTCAAGTGAACATCTGCGCATTCGATTGCCTGAGTGCACATAACTTCTGCTTAAAAACATAGCAAATGTCAGCAGCTTGTACATGTTATGAATGTCCTCATGATGGCTAATTCCGATATCCAGTAATTACACAGCATCCAAAATAGACCTTAGAACAGGCAAAACCGTTACTGGAAGTCTTTGGCATGTCACCAGATAATCAATGCTGGTCAACAAACTACCATAACCAGCATGCATCTGGCGAGTTGCTCTGGGTCGGACGCCATGATAACAGTACAATTCATTGCTGTGATGCAAAGTCCAAAGAGGCCCATCCATGCAAAAAGCATAGATTGCTGTATAACCATATACATATTTATATTCACTGAAAAAAACATGTTTTTTTCAGTGAATTTCTAAGGTTTTTTAAATGCCAATTCCTAACTATAACGCCCCTGAAACCTTTGGTTTTTTCTGTGAATTTCAAAGGTTTTTTTAAATGCCAATTCCTAACTATAACGTGCATGAAACCTATGTTTTTTTCAGTGAAGTCCAAAGGTTTTTTAAATGCTAATTCCTATCTATAACTTATCTCTAAAGATATCATGCTTAATGATTTTGATTGGATTTCTATATTTTTCCAATTCAGTGTGTCGATTTCATTAATTATGTTTTTTTTAAATACTTTTTTATCACCATTGTTTAAACTTATTTTTTCAATTAATTCTTTTAAAAATTAAAAAATATTATTTGAATTTAATTGGTTTTTCAAACATATTTTTTTATATTTTTTAAAATATTAGGTTCAAAACTTTATTTTATATATTTTTTTTCCATGTTTTAGGATCCGCGCACCCAACGCGAGAGGATCCGTGCACCAAACACGATAGGATGCGCGCACCCTGCGCGCATTTCGCCATTTTTTTTTTTTTAAAAGGGGGCCCCAAGGGGTCCTTCTTGGATACCCTAAGCACCTCTAGAGGGTCAGAGTATTTCCACTCTGCCCCCTTTATATGTTTTACACACTTATTCCCCTTGCTTCTTCAGCCTCGCTTCTACCGAGGCAGAAAATGGCCGCCAACAGTTCCTGGTTTCGAATGTAGACAGACACTTGACAGCCAATTAGCATTCAGTGCGCGATCGGGAGGGAGCGCGCTCGGTTCGGGGAGGGTGCGCTTACGGTGCGGGTAGGGTGTGCGGATCCTCCCCGGCCATAGATATATATGTACTTTTAACTCTAATTTTCTCAGGAACTACTGAACGGATTCACAACATTTATGCAAATGGCACGAGTCTGAACTGAGGACTACCTCTTTGCCAAATTTGGTGTAATTCCATTCAGCGGTTCGGGCTGTAGCTGCGACAACAGATCCTATGGGAAATTGCATGGGGAAAACGTGTTTTGGGACCCCCCTTTTTTCTCGGTCCCCGCTTGCCGAATCACCACAAAACTTTCAGGGTAGGAGCGGAGCGGAGCTGGCCAAAAGTTTGGAAAATTTCACGAAGATTCGTCAACCGGCGCCAGACTTATTGGGAATAGAATGTTGCGGATTTCCTGCGGCCTGAGTCCGTGTTCATTGCAATGCATAATTGGCTTCGAAAAACAATGTCTGCCACTCCGAGTCAGCATCAAATTATCGGTGTACTGTTTTTCACTTTTATAGCATTTCATTTTCGTTTTCAAGGGGGGACAGAGGCACCTTCAGCCTCCATCATGATGTTATTGCAGCGTGTTTCTTCGTCAAATATTTTTATCAGATTTAATATTTTATATAATGGTAGATATACAGGCAACAAATTTAGAGTATTTGGCGCCTCATTTGAAATCTATGAAATTTCCCACTTAGTTTGGCCATATTAAGATTTCTTTTTTAAGATTTCTTTGTGCAGATTCTGTACCACCACTATATATATTTTATGTGATATTGTACAGCATTAGCATTTCGCATAGTGTTATACATAGTTCTTGTGCTATTGGGAGGGTCAGAAGTGAGGCACGTAGTATGTTGTTTATGTTTACTAGTGCCATAAGTGGGAGTGACTATATATTTTGAAAATGCACTGGCGCCAAATAGATTGACAAAGGCTTCACAGAAGCCGAAACGCGTCTCTTTGGTCTTGGGGTTGAGGGTGACCTGATACAATAAAAGAAGCCATATACCATCAACCTGAAGTCTGTGCCTTTTTCAATTGGATTTTCCTATTGAAGTTGGATGTTCTGTTCATATATATATATATATATATTACCTACTGGCAGTCGCCAGTAGGTAGTTATAGTTAGGACCTATTTTCCATAGGAAATCCGCAACATTTTATTTGGAATAACGTTGGCGTTGATTGATGAATCTTCGCCAAATTTTTCAAACTTTTGGCCAGCTCAGGTCCGCTCCTATCCTGAAAAAATGTTTTCCCCATGCATTTTCCCATAAGACCTGTTGAAGCAGCTACAGCCCAAAGTGCTGAACGGAATTACAAAAAATTTGGCAAAGAGGTAGTCCTCAGTTCAGACTCGTGCCTTTTGCTTAAATGGTGTAAATCCGTTCAGTAGTTCCTGAGAAAATCAAAAGTAAAATCACATATATATCTGGGCGGAGCCTAACCACACATCTCATCGTGAGATCTGATTGGCTGTCAGCACTTCATCCAAGAAGTGTTGGCAGCCATCTTGGAACCAATATACATGATAGCACCTCATTAAAAAGCATTGCAGTTAATAGAAGATTATAAGACTTTAGTTACATTATAAATCATTTGTTGATGGTACCATACTCATTTTAGGAATTGTGGTGTGTTCCAAGGTGATTTTACCATGTGAAAAAGCCTTCTGCTGTGATATCATGAATCATGTTTGAGAGAAAACTATTTTCTCATGCTTTTCCCACAGAGGTTTGGAAGGTGATCTATAAGCTAAACTGAGAGCATATTTTCTGTAAATTCACATTATCTTTCTCAGTCATGTGAGAATGAATTCTGACATTCTCAGTAAAACATGTACATCCAACAAGGGCAGAGACTGTCAGTTGATTCCTTTGTGTTCTACTGCAGCTTCCCAGAGTGTTCTAAAGAACAACTAGAGCGCTAACAGTCCTACTTATGACAAACGTATGGCACACCTGAAGCCATATTGTTTGGAATAAAGTGGTAACTCTTAAAACATTTAATTGAAAAAGGAACAAAATGAGGGGGTTCATTTTGCCATAGAAAGTATGATTAGTGCTGCAGAAAGAAAAATTAGGGCACATTTTGAGTGACTTCTCAAATCCTCTTCTATTTCATTAAAAAATTCTGACATGCAGACTGAAACATGCACTTTCAATACCAGCAGCAGACTTCTCTGGTGAGCAGTAGCTTTACTACAGTGATCTAATAAGCAACTAGAGTGCTAACGTTCTGAATTTATGGCAAATGTGACACATCTGAATGCCTTCTTGATGGAATCAAAGTAAAAAACTGAAAGTATTTCCTACTGAGGAGACTGCAGTAAATGAGGAAATTAGGAAACTTCATAACAAATAAATCTCCCAAGATGGCCACCAGAGACAAAAGAGCCCAAATATAGCCCAAATATCACCCAGATGTAGCCCAAGTATAGCCCAATGACAGAATGTCCCAGAGTGTTCTTAAGAACAACTAGAGTGCTTACTGTCTTACTTATGACATAAGTACGGCACACCTGAAGCCATCTTGATTGGAATAAACTGGTAACACTTAAAACATGTAATTTAAAAAGGAACACAATGAGGGGGTTCATTTTTCCATAGAAATTATGATTAGTGCTGAAGAAAGAAAAATTAGGGCACATTTTGAGTGACTTCTCAAATCCTCTTCTATTTCATTAAAAAATTCTGATATGCAGACTGAAACATGCACTTTTAATACCAGCAGCAGACTTCCGTGGTGAGCAGTAGCTTTACTACAGTGATCTAATGAGCAACTAGAGTGCTAACATTCAGAATTTATGGCAAATGTGTGACATATCTGAATAACTTCTTGATGGAATCAAAGTAAAAAACTGAAAGCATTTCCTATTGAGGAGACTAGTAAATGAAGAAATTAGGAAACTTCATAACAAATAAATCTCCCAAGATGGCCATCAGAGACAAAAGAGCCCAAATGCAGCACAAATATCACCCAGATGTAGCCCACATGTAGCCCAATGACAGAAGTGTGCAAAACACTTATTTTTTGTGTATTTGCAGTTTTATATAGTGCAGACTTGTCAGGTATTGGAGTGCTTTACATGAGCATTGGTTACATCACACAAGATCAAATTCATTTTGGTTGTAGACATGGGGAGATTAAGTGATTTGACCAGAATCACAGAATGTTGAGCTGAAGCAGAAACTCCAACCTGGTTCCCCAGTTGCAAAGTCTGCAGCTCTGGAAGTAACACCACATCCTCTCCCCTAGGTGCAACATTTAATCAAGTGGTCAACTGGATAAAAAAACATAAAGATTACAAATAATTTAAAAGTTCTTTGTCGCTATTTGAAAACTCAGAAAATATGTCCTCATTTTAGTTTTTTAGAGCACTAACCATACTTTTGATGCAAATAAGATCCTCTCATATATGTAATTTCTAAAGGAAACACTCTAGGTATTACAGTTTTGATTACATCAAGATGACGTCAGGCGTTCCACACTTTTGTAATAAATATAGAATGTTAGCAATCTAGTTGTTCATTGGGATACTGTTGAGAGGCAGAGGCCAGGGGCACGGACTCTGAAAATTTAAGGCAGGTAGGAGAGTGCAGAGGCAACAATTTGACCACACTGGGCAGGCAGGAAGGGCAGTGGCAGCACAACAGACTATGGAGGGCAGTGGAAAGGGGGGCCGGAGCAACAAACCAACAATACAGGACTGGCAAGAGAGGCTGTGGCAATATAATAGACCATTGAGGGCAGAAGGAAGAGGCAGTGGTAGTACAACCATACATGCCAACAGACCCGTTTCAGCCAGGAAACGTCCAATGTTTTTAAGCTCAAATGGGCTTCATTTGATCTGTCTCCTGTCTACAATCTCCTCTTTTTCAATGTAACTCAAAATCTCCCTCTTACCAAGTTCAAAATGTTCGCAAGTATGGTACATTGGATCATGGTAGGCAGGAGGAATTGAGGTAGGGACATGGACTCGGATAACAGAGTACAGAAGGGACATGGATAGGTGCACCAAACTGACCCTACAGGGCAGGCATCAGGGTTTGCAGCAGCACAATACACCACACAGCGCATGCGGGACGGGAGTGCAGCACAACAATCCATAGAAAGCAATAGGGAGGGAACAGGACCATGCACATGGACAACAGAGAACAGAGGGGAAAGAAGCAATGGTAGCTAGCTGACCATCATGGACAGACAGGACAGAAAGCTGCAGCATAACAGACCATAAAGGGCAGGAGGTACGGATCAGGGGCATTACAATGGAACAGACAAGCCAGGAGGGAGGGAATAGGGGTCTGCACATGGAAACAGAGGGCTGGTGGCAAGGGGGCAGGGCAGGAGCAGCAAGATGACCATGGAGGTCAGGCACGATGGGCACTAGAAACAAGACACACCATGGAGAGCAACAATGAGACTATGATTCACTGGGCTGGAAGGGTAAGCTTACCCTTGCCACCCCTCTGTTTGACTCCGATATTCTGGGAAAGCTATGGCATACAAAAGGGTTTGAGAAATGGGACTTGATCGGTATATCCAGGGTTGGAGACCTTTTGGTTAAGGGTAGGGTAAAGTCATTCGAGGAGCTGCAGAAGGAATATGAGCTAGGGAGTACGGAGTTCTTCCGATACGCTCAAGTGTGCCACGCCTTGCGGTCAGTCCTTGCAGAGGGGGAGAAGGTGCCCGAGTCCTCTCCGTTAGAGGACCGGATCCTGGATGGCCATATGCCAGAGAGTACGATCTCGCTCATTTATAAGAAACGAATTAATGTTCGGGCGGATCTTCTTCTAGGGTTGCGCGATCAATGGACCAGGGACGGCCTCGAACTAGATGATGAGGAATGGCAGTATGCAGTTTCTTCTCCCAAAGAGGTTGCGATCCCCGCGCGCCTGCGGCTGGTGCAGCTTAAAATACTTCATAGGATCTACGTGACAGGGCCCAGGCTGGTCCATATGGGTTTCTCTGAGGAGGGCTTATGTAAGAGAGGCTGTGGTATGGTGGGCACCTTCCTACATATTATTTGGGAATGCGGTGCGATTATGGAGTTTTGGAAGCGAATCCACGATGTGATGGGGGAGGTGACGGGCATCGTCATGCAGCCGGAGGCGCGGTGCTGTCTCCTGAATGTTTGGGGTCCTACTGACCACGACGCGGCACAGACTCAGTGGGTGACCCTAGGGAACATGGTAGCCAAGCGCGACATCGCTCGCCTGTGGGGCTCTCCTAGGCCTCCTACATTGACAGCGTGGATGGAAAACATGGATTGGAGCATGTTTAGGGAGAAGACAGTGTACTGTGCTCGAGGGCGCCCTCGGAAATGGCACTCTGTATGGGGGCGATGGAACCAATACAGAGGGGGCATATGCCTGCCCCCAGACCCGGACCCGCCTGAGGAGCAGCTCTCCCCTTAGCTTTCTTTCCGGCTTTGTACTCCTCGCTGGTATGTGTTTGTCTTCTTGAGTCTCTGACTTCCCCTCCTTTCCCTTATCATAGACCTGTGTCTGATGGACGAAATGGGGCTCGCGCCCCCCGATGGGAACCCTTTTTGTGCTTTCAGTACTTATCGCCTTGCTTATGTTCAGGTTTGAGTTTGTGTTTATTTAAAATAGAACCTTTGATTCTCCTGTCTGTGTAATGTGGACACTCGCAGATGTTGTGTTTCTAAAGCTGCCGTACCTCCGGGTTGTCGGCTGAATAGCTGTGTCACTGATTTTAAAGAATAAAGGTTTTTAAAAAAAACAAAAAAAAAAAAACAATGAGACTATGATGGCATACACACAGACCATGGAGGTGTGGAAATTTAGTTCGTAACTGAACATTATCTGCGCCATCTTGTCTCTCCCCAAGCGCCACACTCAGAAAACGCGCGACGGCCATTTTAGGCACCATGACCTCATTGCCGATCGCCAGCGCGTCCCTCTGGCGCTGCGAACATCCCCCCCCCGCGCGCTGACCACCCCCGCTCTCTCATACATGGGCCATAAACTCTCTCCTTCTGCGCGACCCTGCCATGGAACCACATCCCGCGCCTGACCGACACCTTCTTTCATCCCATACATGGTCATACATCCCTTTGATAACCCCCTTCCTCTGCGCCCGATTGTCCGAACTGATCCCAGGCCATCACCTAGCCCTGCGGATGCAGTTTATTGCCCCTACTGTGAGGGAAACACCACACATCAAAGGGTTTACAGTAGATCAAGGCCCCCCACCCCCGAGACCCGACCAGTCGCACACACCCCCGGGAATTGGCGGAATGTCCAGCTGTGTGATAGCCATCTCCTACTGTGGGTGGGGTGGGGACTTCTACTGTAGCTATGTGTGGGAGCGGATCTGAGCCGGGGATTCTGAGGATGTTCTTTCATGTATCAAAGCGATCTCAAGAATGTGCCATGTATGATAAACCTGCAATAAAGTCATAAACGTGTGTATAAGAGACCAGGTCTCAGAGATGCAGGGAGAGCACTTCGAGACGATACTTTGCTGTCCGATTTGATGTGTTCTACTCCGACGGAATAAAACTTTGTTTCCAGCCTTCCAGTCTCCGGCGCCTGCCTCTTTTGTTGGTTAATCATCGAATGGTGTAAGAGGCGATTACCGCCGGGCAATACTTGAAAGGTTATCGACTGAAACTGCCGCTACCATTTAACAATTGGCGTCCCAAGCGTGGGGCCCATCAGCGACACATGGATCCAGTGGGAGAGGTCCCGACGACGGAGTGAACGACTGCAGCGATCGGGAGAGCTCCTGCCTGATAGACCCTCGTCTGGCAGCCGATCATCCGAACTTCACTGGTTCCGAGCAGACCTCTCTCGAGTGATCTACGGTCCTGACTGGGAACCATCAGGAGTGCCGTGGCAAATACGGAGAGTAGAGGACGATCGGGCGCTGGAGGCGGAAGACGAGAAACTGTCCATGCGGTCCGGGTAAGGTCGTATAACACGACAAATTGCGAAACGATTGATTGATTGATTGAAAATACTAGTATTGCTTATTTGATTGTTCTTTTTGAGATATTCGCTGTCTACAAACGGGGATATTCTCTCTCCCTTTGCAGATAGTGAAGGGTAGGTAACGCGGACTTTTGTCCCCCTTTGTAATCTGTCGTGCCTATTATTCTCCCCACTGATTGATTGTCCGAACATTGATTGTTTTTGACGAATAGTGCTTTTTGAGATATTCTCTGTTTGCAAATAACGTAGAATAGAAATATTCTGTCTAGTCTTTGCAGATAGTGAAGGGTAGGTAACGCGGACTTTTGTCCCCCGTTGTAACCCGTCGTGCCTATCTCTTTCTCACCATTGATTGTCCGAACACTGGTTGTTCGATATTGGTACTTTGGAGGTATTCTCTGCTTACAAATAACCTGGAATAGAGATATTCTGTCTAGTCTTTGCAAGCAGTGAAAAGATAGGTAGTGCAGACTTTTGTCCCCGTTGTAACCCGTCATGCCTATCTTCTCCCCACTGATTGGTAGTTGGTTCTGCCCGGACCGCTTATTAGAGGTGAACCATCCGGCTCCACTGGAAGGCACCCCTAATAAGGACATGTTTACTAAATATGGACTAGTCGCTGTAGCTTATAGCAAACTATGGCATAAATATACAAAGAAGGACTCCCAAAGTCAGTGGCCACTGATGGGATCCTTCGATGACCATAAAATAGAAACGCTAGAAATAGCTCTACGTAGCAATAAAACGACGCCCACTATGCTCGACAGTTTCGGCATGTGGCGCAAAGAAACAACGCAACGGAAGAAGAGAGAAGAAGTAAAGGCAGAAAAAGAACTACGAAAGGCAGCTCACCTTTTCGCTAGAAAGTTAGAGGAAGAAATAAAGGAGAGAAAGGAAGCTAAACAAAAACAAGAATCTGAAACGTCAGGCCAATGCCCTGTTAGGACCCCCTCTACGCTCTACCCTGAGTTGCCTTCCAAGCAACGGGCGAACGATGAATTGCTATTAGGTCCTCCGATCATCTACATGCCCCCTCCATACGCTCCCTCCCAACCTATAGTGCAGCACCCACAACCCCCGCATGCAAGCGAAAGCAGTACCAGGGCCTCGGTCCTCACGGCCTCCGCGCCGGCCGAGCCTCTTGTACTGAACACAACGTTAGCAATAACGTTAGATGACCCCGAGGCGAGAAAGAAAGATTCCGCCAAAATGAATCGGCTAACAAAGGGTGAACGAGACGGAATCGATAAGGTAGTGAGAACACTAGTAGAACGGAAGGAAAGTGAGGAATATGTGACAGATATGTATAACTCATATGCCGACAACCACAGACGACACCTTGTCGTACGACTTTGTTATCACACTCTGAATGCCTATGAGGATAGGTACCAGGATAGAGGTCCCGAAGGCTTAGCAACCTTGTATAGAAAGGTTGATATTGGAGAAGGGGGAGAGGGCGATGTGACGGACCTCTTCACACGTACACTCGAAGTCTTCCGACATCTTAAAGAACACAGACAGACGACCAAGACAGAAACCCCCATAGCGACTGAACCCCAGGCAGGAAAAGCTGATACCATGATGCCCATCAAGGAAGCCGCTCCTTACTGGGTCCCCCCACGAGGTCAGGGAACACACGATGACATCAACCACCAAGATGCGAAGGGAAGGGTTGTATATAACTGGGTCTATCAGCCATGGGACCGACAAGACATCCTGACCTTTAGAAAAACCCTACCCGACTTAAGAAAGAACCCGACTGCCTTTTACACAGAACTAGGTACGGCCTTAGGTTCAACTATAATGACCTTGGCGGATATCGATTTGTTCTTCGGGTTATGTCTGCCGGCTGATGTGTGGAAGCAAATCCGGAAAGTCGACCACGCTGAACCGTTCGGATATACCTGGGTGCAACTCGATACCATAGACAAGCAGCGAGAACCTGGACAGAAACCTCTAAAAGCCATATTGGAACTCCCAGACAAGATTGTTCAGAAATTAAAGACCCTAATCCCAGAAAGGAAAGTAGACTGGTCGATAGTGACGGCTTGCCGCCAGAAACCCCAGGAGGATGTATCCCGAATACTTCTCTCGATTCGAGACAGTGTTTTCCGATTATAGTGGCCAGGACATGACCACTGCAACCGGACATCACCTCTTTGTCCAGAATTATGTGAAGGGTCTGTCACAGGAAGTCTCCCAGAAGTTACAGACCATCGAGAGTAGTTGGGCAGCCTCCAAACCCGCGGCTATTCTCCAGATGGCCCAGTACTACGAACACCAAAAGAATGAGAACGATAGGGCGTCCGAGAGAAAGAAAAAGGAGCTGAAGGAAAGGGTAATGATCGCACAGTTGCAAGGGGTGACCATAGGAAGGGAACCTCCCAAGGGAAACTACCAACCGACTGCCCCTAGGAAACCACCCCCTAGAGACCATGCACCCGCACCCTACGTTGGACGCAGGGACTTAGACGAGAATCAGTGTGCGTTCTGTAGAGGGTTCGGACACTGGAAATCCCAGCGCCTGGTCCTTCTGGATATGAACAAGAATAGGGACACAAGAGACATAGCAAACAGCCCCAGAAATAGAGGACAGGGACGAGGGTACACGAACGACACCACCAGTGACAGGCCATACAGACCAAACACCTTCGACCGCCCCCGACAGAACCAGTGCCAGCAGTCCGACTACGACAACACCCATGACTTTGCATAGGACCGCCAGGGGCAAGGGAGGGGTCCAGTCGAACTCCGTGTTGACCAACAAGGTCCTTACGTCACTGCTAAGGTCTTGGGCACAAAGTCTCCATTTTTGGTAGACACTGGGGCGACACGTAGTGCGCTATCTAAACGGCTGATCCCAAGGGCACCCTTGTCTGGCTCACATGTAACCTCAATAGGCTTTGATGGAACGCCCTCCACTAATACCTTGTCCGCACCAATCTCCTTTGACTTGGAAAATAACACCACTGACACGACATTTCTGCTCTCCTCCAACACCCCCGACGCCATTATGGGTCTTGATTTACTAAAACATTTCCGGGCTACCATCAGATGTTCCCCAGA
Organism: Triturus cristatus; assembly: GCF_964204655.1. Taxonomy (NCBI): domain Eukaryota; kingdom Metazoa; phylum Chordata; class Amphibia; order Caudata; family Salamandridae; genus Triturus; species Triturus cristatus. The sequence goes on from NC_140593.1 coordinate 433,100,064, forward strand.
CGGAGTCCGAGTCATACTGCACGATAACCCAAATCTGTTCAGGCCTTGTCTCACACGACGTATGTTCTCCATAACCGATGCTGACCTGTCCCTACTTGACACGTTGCCCACACATCTATGGGCTAAAACCGACTCCGACGTAGGACGCATGGTGATCGACCCTGTACACATAACTGTCCGACCGGACGCAGTGCTCCCAAAGCTTCCACAGTATCGGATATCGCCCGAAGGCGAGAAGGCGTTGGTGGAAATCATCCAGTCCCTAGTCGATGCAGGAGTGGTAGAAGAAGTAGTTAGTAATGTTTGCAACAGCCCTATCCTACCCATTGTTAAGAAGCAAGGCGAGGGAGATGAGAAAGCATACCGCTTCATTGTCGACTTACGAGAGGTTAACAAAGTAGTCATACCTCAGTACCCCGTAGTCTCAGATATCACCACCATCCTCACCCTGATTCCGTCCACTGCCACTACCTTTACCGTTATTGATCTCAAGAACGCATTCTTTTCCATCCACATCCACCCAGACAGCCGCTACCTTTTCGGCTTCACCTTAAAAGCCAGTTCGTACAGATTTTGTAGGGCACCACAGGGCTACACTGAGAGTCCCAGCATATATAGCCAGGCCCTCAAGAGACAACTCGATGCAGTTCAACTACCGGACGGAGTGGTGTTAATACAGTATGTCGATGATATTCTTTTGGCGGCCGACACCACTCCGCTCGCAGTCACAGCCACCATCCACCTCCTCCACTTCCTCGCGGAGAACGTTCACAAGGTCTCCAGGAAGAAGTTGCAATTCTGCCAACCCCAAGTGACATACCTAGGCCACCTCCTATCCAAAGATGGGAGGAAGCTTACACCTGACCGAATTCAGACCATCCTAGAAACCCCTGTTCCCAAAACTCAGAAGCAAGTGCGGTCTCTGGTAGGCCTCACCTCCTTCTGTCGACAGTGGTTGCCGAACTTCAGTCTTATTGTAAAACCTCTGCTTTCCCTGTTGGCTAAAGATGTCCCCTTCCCCCTCCCCTGGACACCCGAATGCCAATCCTCCTTCAAAGAATTACGAGATGCCCTTTGCTCAGCACCAGTCCTAGGAACCCCAGACTACACTAAACCTTTCTCCCTCTTCACCCACGAAAGGGAGGGATGCGCGTTGTCTGTTCTAACCCAGTCCATAGGTCCCAAGCAACGCCCTTGTGCCTACTTCTCTGCCACTCTTGACCCTGTAGCCAGAGCTTTGCCTGCCTGCCTTCGAGCGGTAGCCGCCGCTGCTGTCTCTATCCGACAAAGTGAGGGGATCGTGCTTTCAAACCCCCTCACCGTGCTAGTACCCCATGCAGTTGACACCCTCCTGAACCAGACTAAGACTCAACACCTGACTAGCGCACGACTGACTGGTTATGACCTGACTCTGCTTACACCCCACATCACGTTGAAACGATGCACCACTCTGAACCCAGCCACTCTGCTACCTCTCCCTAACAATGACCCAAATGCGTCCCCTATACATGACTGTGTGACCCTCACCGACGAACAGACCAAAAGTAGGGTTGACCTCCGAGATACTGCCTTCCCAGATCCTGACGGAGAGCTGTGGGTAGATGGCTCATGCATCAAGCTCCCCGACGGCACCACCTCAGCCGCCTATGCAGTCACCACGGCCCGAACAGTTGTTGAGACAGCCCGCATCATACAGCGATCCGCACAGGCGGCTGAACTGATTGCTCTCACACGAGCATGCATCCTAGCAGCGGGGACAACCGCAAACATTTACACCGACAGCCAGTACGCCTTCGGGGTGGTTCACCACTTTGGGCTCCTATGGAAGGAGAGGGGATTCCTGACCTCTCATGGCACACCCATCCTACATGGAGATCTAGTCTCCGCTCTGACCGAAGCAGTCCTCCTCCCCACACGGCTAGCTGTGATCAAATGCCAGGCACACAAAAAGGTGACGGGCATTATAGGACAGGGAAATGCACTGACTGACATCACTGCCCGAACCACAGCCGAGAATAGGTCAACAACACGCATGTACGTGAGCAGGTCACAAACTGAAAAATGGAAGGATGCTAGGGAAACCATTAGAGACATACAATTGGCCAGATCACCACACGAATTAACTGAATGGGCACGGGTGGGATTGAAAGATGATGAAGGCTGCTGGCGAACTAGAGACACAAACAAATGGTTGCTACCTGACTCATACCTGATTCCCATGCTGACCATGACACACTCCCCCGCACACATAGAGTCTGCCCCCATGATCGAACTCATCTCCAAAGTCTGGCACAACGACAAAATCCCAGACTCAGCTAAACGCCTAGTCCAACAATGTCTGATATGCCTCCAACACAACCCTGGTAAAGGAACTGCTGTGCCCCGGGGAGGGTTTGGGGTTCCTAGTCACCCCTTTGAGGTCCTACAGATGGACTACATTCAGTTAGAAAGGTGCCAAACCCTGAAGTACGTGCTTGTCATTGTGTGCGCCTTCAGCAAATGGGTGGAAGCCTACCCAACCCGCGACAACACTGCTATGACTACCGCAAAAGTACTACTGAAAGAATTCTTCCCCCGTTACGGCCTTTGTCGAATTTTGTGGAGCGACAACGGCCCCCACTTCGTAGCCGAAGTTATCCAACTCATCTTAAAAGGGTTGGGTGTAAAACAGAAATTTCATGTGGTCTTCCACCCCCAATCTGCAGGCTTGGTTGAGCGACATAATGCTACATTGAAACTCAAACTAGCCAAAATAGTTGCCACCACAGGACTGAAATGGCCAGACGCCCTCCCACTAGCATTGCTATCAATGCGTTCCACTCCTACCAAACACCACTTAACCCCCTACGAGGTCGTCTTCGGGCGACCCATGAACCTTTGGATAGCACCAAAACCAGCATCCATTCATGACGTCCCGGACGTCCTCATGTCTGACTATCTGTACAATCTAACTAAAACGTTGTCTGTTATCCATCAGCAGGTGCTGCAAGCCATTCCCGATGCTTCCAGTGGCCCCGGACACGACATCCAACCCGGCGACTTTGTCCTAGTGCGCAACTTCCAGCGCACCAAGAGTCTGGAGCCCCGGTGGACGGGCCCCCTGCAAGTCCTGATCACCACCCGAACAGCTCTTCGAGTGGAGGGGAAACGTAATTGGCTGCATGCACACCACTGCAAGAAGGTATCATCGACCCTGACGACCACCGACAACATCACCGCCCAAGAGGAACTTCTGGACAAGGACCGACCATCCCTGAGCTGCTGCCCGAATACAGAGACACTTGAATTGACTGAATATCCCGATCCCACTGTGCCATCCAAAGAAGGGTATAACCTACGACGCAAGGAGGGAACTTCGGCTAAGCAGACCACAAACTAAGTTGAAATTTCAGGGCGGTTGCCTAGTCACCTCAAAGGCCTCCAGGAGAGAAACTAAACAAAGTCTGTGGTTCTGCCCGCTACCGAGTCCCTTGAAGGTGATGGAAGCTCCCAACATGAAGATGATGGAAGCAACCGGACGTCCGAAGATCCACTACAAAAATCCAAAGACTGACAAAATGCACAGCTCAAAGACCATTGCACTTTTTGTTACCCTTCTCCTTTGCCTCCTTCTCATGGTCACTTTCTGGATCCTGGAAGAAAACGCACCCGCTCATAAGACATTGCTGACCACTGCCCAACCCACCACCATGAAAGAACACCATCTGATTTCACTTTCACCCCAACTCCGAGAAAGACGTAAGGAGTTCTGGAATAACTCTTTTGTGCAACTGCTCCACCAACACAACCTTGCCGCCAATGCCACTAACTGCTGGATCTGTGGATTGCTACCACATGCCACTGGACATTCCATCCCTTTCATCCCTTCGCCCTTCTCTGTCCATGGCTCCTGCCTCGCTTGGCTAATCCTCCTGCAAGAAAGTTACAAGGACAATGCCACTTCCGGCAAAACTGTGTCGCACTTCTACCATGGGTTCTGGCTGAACCAAACTGGAAAAACCTCTGCCCCCTTTTGTCCTCTGAGATCAACCACCTCTTTCCATATGGACATCCCTGCCAAGGAGCGAGTTGAAATGCAGGTGTTCAACAACCCAGCCAGACCCACCTTCTCTTACCTCCGGAAATGAACGGCCGCCACCCTAACAGTGGCCCTATCCGTCGTCAACATCACAGGTCTGGTGTGCCTCGAAGGCCTAGGAACACAGCCGGTAGGCCACAGTTCCTGTCTCATCACCCGAACATTGGACTCAGTTGACCCACCCTCCTTTGTTACCTCCCCAAATATGTACTTCATCTGTGGTACTAAGGCCTACACCTGGCTTCCGAAAGGTTGGGGAGGCACCTGCTACATCGCTTTTATCCTTCCTCCAACATATGTGGCTCCAGCAAACCATCACCGGCAGAAACGTGCAAAGGACATTGTACAAGCCGACTCCACTGGAGCGCAGTTCATGGACGCAGTAAAGGGACTTGTTCCACTGTGGGGACCAATGGCAAACAGCCGTGCCATCCGGCACCTAACCCAGGCAGTCGAAACCACAATGAACATTACAGCCGGCATCCTCACCAACAACACCGCTGAGCTTCAGGCCGTCCGCCTGGTAGCTCTTCAGAACCGCCTCGTTCTAGACGTGGTTCTGGCTGATCGTGGAGGAGCATGCCGCATCATTGGGTCCAGCTGTTGTACCTACGTACCGGAAAACTCACCCTCAGTCTACAAGGCGATTGAACACCTCCACAGACTTTCCGCAGAAGTTCATCAGGAGCAAGAAGGATGGTCGCTTGGGAGTTGGTTTTGGGACACTATTAAAAGTTGGGGGTGGAGGTTGTTTACGTTTATCCTAATACCGATTGTGGTGCTGTGTGGATGCTGCTTGGGGATTCAATGCTTGCCACCTCTATGTTCACTTTTCACGAACTGCATCTGCCCTAAGACTCTGAACTTTGAAGCAGAACATATGAAAGCTCTATACGAGTTAGAAGTTCGTGGTATTATGGGGATAGATCCGAACTAAACAAGCTGGCGAGATATGTTAAAAGGGAGGACTGTGGAAATTTAGTTCGTAACTGAACATTATCTGCGCCATCTTGTCTCTCCCCAAGCGCCACACGCAGAAAACGCGCGACGGCCATTTTAGGCACCATGACCTCATTGCCGATCGCCAGCGCGTCCCTCTGGCGCTGCGAACATCCCCCCCCGCGCGCTGACCACCCCCGCTCTCTCATACATGGGCCATAAACTCTCTCCTTCTGCGCGACCCTGCCATGGAACCACATCCCGCGCCTGACCGACACCTTCTTTCATCCCATACATGGTCATACATCCCTTTGATAACCCCCTTCCTCTGCGCCCGAGTGTCCGAACCAATCCCAGGCCATCACCTAGCCCTGCGGATGCAGTTTATTGCCCCTACTGTGAGGGAAACACCCCACATCAAAGGGATTACAGTAGATCAAGGCCCCCCACCTCCTGAGACCCGACCAGTCGCACACACCCCCGGGAATTGGCGGAATGCCCAGCTGTGTGATAGCCATCTCCTACTGTGGGTGGGGTGGGGACTTCTACTGTAGCTATGTGTGGGAGCGGATCTGAGACGGGGATTCTGAGGATGTTCTTTCATGTATCAAAGCGATCTCAAGAATGTGCCATGTATGATAAACCTGCAATAAAGTCATAAACGTGTGTATAAGAGACCAGGTCTCAGAGATGCAGGGAGAGCACCTCGAGACGATACTTTGCTGTCCGATTTGATGTGTTCTACTCCGACGGAATAAAACTTTGTTTCCTGCCTTCCAGTCTCCGGCGCCTGCCTCTTTTGTTGGTTAATCATCGAATGGTGTAAGAGGCGATTACCGCCGGGCAATACTTGAAAGGTTATCGACTGAAACTGCCGCTACCATTTAACAGAGGGAAGATGGGAGGGGGTCAGGGGCAGCTAGCTGACCACACAGGGAAGGTGGGAGGGGCCATGGCAGCACAGAAGACCATGCATGGCAAGCGGGAGGGTTAGTGGCAGCACAATGGCTATGATGGGCAAGAAGGAGGGTGCAGGGGCATGCACAAAGGACCATGGAGGATAGAAGGGAGGGTCAGGACCTGTGCACAGACAAGAGAGTTCAGGGGAAGGGGCCTCACAACAGACCGCGCGGGGCAGGCAGGAGGAGCAGTTGCAGCACAACAGACCAGGGAGGGCAGAAGGGTGTGGCATCAGATGTCATCAGTGATGTCATGAGTGATGTCACTGACCATGTCATGAGTGATGTAATATGTGACGTCATCAGCAGTGCATTGCGGGCGCGCGAGTTATAGTTAGCTGAACTAACTATTACGGGGGAATTTCAATGGTTTTGTACAAGTGAAAAGTCCAGCTAACTATAACGCCCCTGAAACCTATGGTTTTTTCAGTGAATATATATATATATCCCACACTTGAAAGAACAGATATCCGCACTCTCGGGAGGGTTGCAGTGAGAAATGTAATTAATAGGGGGTAATGCGTTTCAACAGCTCGCGGTGTCTTGTTCACACAATTGTTGCAGAGGAAATGCACGATATTCATAGGTTGCGGCTAAGCAGTGCAATGAAAAATGGACTCCATAAGATATGGCAATAGCTCAATACTGACACAAATGCGGCGGCCATATTGTAATGTGTAGGTATAACAATACGAAAGCATGCAGGCATTAGAATAGTAAATGTAGATTCAAATAAAAATCATCATACATTTTAGCAATTCAGCATGGTATTACAAGGTAGTAAAAACCTAATTAATACATTCATGAAACGATGTCAGAGCAGAGACCTGACAATATTGTACTGCCTGCTGCAGATTTAAGAGGCATAGTGCCTGTGAACATCATAACTAAACACGATAGGGAGTCTATACGGTCACAACTTAAATGTCATGCAAATACATTAGCATAAAATTCCCCAATGTCATATAAAATCTAAAAACTTGATCCATTGTGCCTACCTTTTGTCTAAAACCTGCTTGAAGATGGGATAAAATATTCATGTTCTCAATCCGCAGCTTCAATCTCATGAGAAGGACCCTGCCAACCACCTTCTGGATCACATATATTAGACTAATAGGTCTGTAGTTGGCAGGGTCCTCTTTGTTGCCCTTTTCATATATTGGAATCACTACTGCGGCTTTCCAGGACTCTGGTACTGTGGAACCACTAGCTATAGCATTCATTATGGCGGAAATAAACGATGCCCAGGGTGATGGATCATGCAAAAGCAAATCTCCTGGAAGGCCGTCTGGGCCCGCCGCTTTGCCCGGTGCAATACATGTTATTGCCAAAGTCACTTCCTGGATCTCAAAAGTAACATCGGGTGGAAAGATTACGGCAGGAGTCAAATTATGCTCTTGCTCAGAGGCTGGGGAGGCATCCTCTTCCGCGTATATAACAGAGAAATGGTCTTGCCATTGCCGCTCTGTTATATGATTGGGGATGGTTTCCGTTTTTCCCCTCTTTGCTCTATTTATGAGGTCCCAGAATAAAGTGGAATCTCTTTTAAGTGATGCCTCTTTAAGCTCCTCCCAATATATTTCCTCCCATTCCCGTTTAGCGACTAGCAAGGATCTAGTGTATTCCTGTCTTTCTCTTTTAATCATACTACTATCTTGTTTCTTTAAAGCTTTTGATAATGCCACTCGTTTTTCTCTACAGGCTTTGGAATACCATAGATTCGATCCTTTCATTGGGGCCCCTTTACAGGGTAGTTTCCCTTCTAGAGTAAAGAATTTTCCTATCTTTCTTATAGTATCTCGGTAGAGTGAGGATACAAATTGAAGGTCTCCCACTTTGTTTTGAACCTCAGCAAGCTCCTCATTTTTCCCCACCAGTATTTCCTTAATACTTTCCAGCTTGCTCTCATGTTGTGAAACCCCATGCCATTTAAGGCGTCTATTACAACCTGCCAGCATTACCTCTTTAATTGACATCAGGGGTGGTTTGTTGATCTCACACTCCGGGGTCGACCAGACATCATTCATTTGCAAACAGAGTGGATTATGGTCGCTGTCCATAGTATTTTTCACGATCATATCCACAACGTTCCCCCAGAAGTGAATATCAATAAGAATATAATCAATACGGGACGGGGTAGTTAACCTATTATATGTGTATGCTCCACCCATATCAGATCTAGACCTGCCATTCACTGCTCTCAAATTGAATTCCTGAGTAAGAGCATTCATTTGAATTGCCCTTTGCGACCATTTCTTAATGGGAGGCAACCCGAGAGGCGGAATGCCCCATCTAAGATCTTCCTCAGTGGTTCCCATTAGATCTTCAGAACATAGGGGTTCGAATGTGCAGTTAAGATCCCCGCATACAATGATGTTAGAATGGGGGTCAATATGGGATATTTCACATTCCAGGTCAGATACTGTCTGGGATGTCTGTCCACCCACAGTCCCTCTGGCATAGATGTTAAATAGCTCTAGGGTTGGTCCCCCTGATGGACCTTTAATAGTTAGATGTAAAAGATCAGGGGAGCCACCAGTGTGGGCTTTCACTGACCAATTGTGTGTTATATTAACCCACACTAGTAGCCCCCCTGATGGTCGGCCCTTCCCTAGGCTTATAGCTGGTTTGTAATAGGTGGCGTAGCCTGTTTTGTAAAGGGGGGTTAAGCTCCATGTTTCCTGGAATAGGCAGACATCAAAAGTACCAATAAATTCCTGCCATTCTGGAATTAAAAGTTTTTTCGGGAGCCCTGCGATATTCCAAGAGACAATATTTCAAGTTGCTGGGGAAGGAGGGGAATTTGTGCTCGCCTGATACCCAAGGTCTTCCAAGGAATTAGGGCAGTTAGTTGGAGATATCTCTCGAGGAACTAAAGACTCTAGAGGGGATAAAGACTCAGGAGGGGTTGATATAGGCACTTTTGATAGGATCAGAATGGGTTAAGCCTATATCTCTAGTGCATCCCAGTGGCAATTCTTGATCCAGTCAATCCACCCTGTTTAGGTTTGACTCTTCTCTCTGGGTCCCTACTCTACCCTGAGGCTCCCGCCCTGGGAAAGGCCAGAGCGGTGAGTGCCTGATCTGTATGGAAGAATAATCTGGTGAGGATGTACGGAATTCCAAAACCAACAGATTCTCAGCTAATTTAGTGTTAGTAAATAGGAGCTCAATACAATCAAATTGGCTGGTATGGAACGAGAGTCTTCTTGCTCTAATAATATCTTCTCGTAATATTGACCTACATCCTCTGACGTGCCTTATCCAGTGTATGGCTTTATTCTTTAAGGATTCTCCATTTTCATGGCCTTGGGTATTGGAAAGTTTAGGGACTTTAACCATGTAAACTGTTTCCGCATTATACAGTGGGCGGCCAGGGGTTGTATTGGATGCGGTATTGGCTTGGGAATAAGCATGGACCTCCTGATAGCTTAATCTCAGAGGACCAGCAGAATTTAAAGTGTTGAGAATATTAGGGTGATCTTTTGAGATTTTTGAGCTTTTGACAATGTCTGTGTATAGACCTCTACTACCACTGGCAGAAGCCAGTAGCTTTTGTGTTGGCTCATTCCTATTACAAACTGAATGGGTCCCCCCATATGGTGTTAACGATAAATTATGCTGGACTGCTATCAAGGGGGCTAGTGGTGTTGCATTTGCAGGATGACATAACGGGTCAATGGCCATAGATGTTAATGGAACCCTCTTGTTTAGTTCCACCACTATTTTTTTCAAGGATTCTACCTCTTTTAATATTTGGTCAATTTTCCGTTCAAGAATCTCTCCCTGCATATTGTATGTCTGTACTGCTTTGTTATCAACCAAACCATTTTTTTCACATTCCAAGGATGCAGGTGATAATGCCTCCTCGTCTAGACCCTCCAGAATCGCAAATATATTTGAACATAGAAGTTCGGGGGTAACTGAACCTATAGACGAATGGATTTCAATGGCGGGTAATGTTTTCGAGGGATTCAGATTTACTTCCGTACAGAGCTCAGACTGCCCAATTGGATTAGTACGGGAAATGGCTTTGGAAGTTACTTGTTTAACACTTTTAAACATTGTTGGGATCTTATGATTTTGGCTGCTACCTATGGGTTCACCCGCTAATGCTAATGCTGCATCTGGTGGTACCCTGGATTCCTCCAGCATCTCTTGGCAATCATTTACTATTGTTTCAATCCTTCCCAATACACAATTGCTAGCTGCATGATTAACTTTCTTCATCTTTTTCCCCTTTTTATTTGAACTGCCCCCGCCACCCTCCATAGACTTTCTTTTAGACATTAAATTATAATGCAAGAGGGTAGCAAAATAGACTGCTAAATATACTTTTGGCACTTTTGCTAATAAGTTCTTTGTCCTGTTGTAATTTAGAGCAGTCACTACTTGTTCGCCGCTGGAGCCACAACGATACTTTCTATATTGTAGTAGTGGGGTCACAGTACCTTCATGATGTGGTCGAAATGTTAGGGGGGGATGCCCGGCCTGGCCTCTACCGGCCCCCTGACGGCCACACGACGGCCCGCCCTTTGCCCGGGCTTAGCCCGGCGCGTCCCGCGCGCGTCCTCGCGGGACGAGGGACTGGACGGGGCTTTATGCGCCTCCTGGCGCGCTCTGTAGCAGTCACCTGGGCCAAGGGGATCCTGGGTAACATAGTCTAGGACCGGCGGAGCCAAGCCCGGCCGGTCAGTCAGCTGGCTGGTAGTCCACCGAAGCAGTGCGGAGCGAAGCCCAACAAAGACCGGCAGTCCCACAGGGCGTCACCCGGCAGTCAGGAGGTAAGGGACACACTGGACTCGGCCCCGGACGAGGCTTTATGCGCCTCCTGGCGCGCTCTGTAGCAGTCACCTGGGCCAAGGGGATCCTGGGTAACGTATTCTAGGACCGGCGGAGCCAAGCCCGGCCGGTCAGTCAGCTGGCTGGTAGTCCACCGAAGCAGTGCGGAGCGAAGCCCAACAAAGACCGGCAGTCCCACAGGGCGTCACCCGGCAGTCAGGAGGTAAGGGACACACTGGACTCGGCCCCGGATGGGGCTTTATGCGCCTCCTGGCTTGCTCTGTAGCAGTCACCTGGGCCAAGGGGATCCTGGGTAACGTAGTCTAGGACCGGCGGAGCCAAGCCCGGCCGCTCAGTCAGCTGGCTGGTAGTCCACCGAAGCAGTGCGGAGCGCAGCCCAACAAAGACCGGCAGTCCCACAGGGCATCACCCGGCAGTCAGGAGGTAAGGGACACACTGGACTCGGCCCCGGACGGGGCTTTATGCATATCCTGGCGCGCTCTGTAGCAGTCACCTGGGCCAAGGGGATCCTGGGTAACGTAGTCTAGGACCGGCGGAGCCAAGCCCGGCCGGTCAGTCAGCTGGCTGGTAGTCCACCGAAGCAGTGCGGAGCGAACCCCAACAAAGACGGGCAGTCCCACAGGGCGTCACCGGGCAGTCAGGAGGTAAGGGACACACTGGACTCGGCCCCGGACGGGGCTTTATGCGCCTCCTGGCGCGCTCTGTAGCAGTCACCTGGGCCAAGGGGATCCTGGGTAACGTAGTCTAGGACTGGCGGAGCCAAGCCCGGCCGGTCAGTCAGCTGGCTGGTAGTCCACCGAAGCAGTGCGGAGCGAAGCCCAACAAAGACCGGCAGTCCCACAGGGCGTCACCCGGCAGTCAGGAGGTAAGGGACACACTGGACTCGGCCCCGGACGGGGCTTTATGCGCCTCCTGGCACGCTCTGTAGCAGTCACCTGGGCCAAGGGGATCCTGGGTAACGTAGTCTAGGACCGGCGGAGCCAAGCCCAGCCGGTCAGTCAGCTGGCTGGTAGTCCGCCAAAGCAGTGCGGAGCGAAGCCCAACAAAGACCGGCAGTCCCACAGGGCGTCACCCGGCAGTCAGGAGGTAAGGGACACACTGGACTCGGCCCCGGACGGGGCTTTATGCGCCTCCTGGCACGCTCTGTAGCAGTCACCTGGGCCAAGGGGATCCTGGGTAACGTAGTCTAGGACCGGCGGAGCCAAGCCAGGCCGGTCAGTCAGCTGGCTGGTAGTCCACCGAAGCAGTGCGGAGCGAAGCCCAACAAAGACCGGCAGTCCCACAGGGCATCACCCGGCAGTCAGGAGGTAAGGGACACACTGGACTCGGCCCGGACGGGGCTTTATGCGCCTCCTGGCGCGCTCTGTAGCAGTCACCTGGGCCAAGGGGATCCTGGGTAACGTAGTCTAGGACCGGCGGAGCCAAGCCCGGCCGGTCAGTCAGCTTGCTGGTAGTCCACCGAAGCAGTGAGGAGAGAAGCCCAACAAAGACCGGCAGTCCCACAGGGCGTCACCCGGCAGTCAGGAGGTAAGGGACACCTTATATATATATATTTGTTGATTGCACCTACTGAGTGAGGAATAACGAACACGGACCGCAATGTTGTGCGTATATTTTCTTTTATTGTGGATTGTCCGCCATTACGCGTTTCAGCCATTCCCGTCATTGATCACATGACAACGCTGTGCTGTAGAATCGAATCTTTTAAAGTGACAAGTGCTATGCTATTCGTAGATACAGACAACAGACTTAGTCTAGGTTGTGCTGGTGGTCAATCCTGTATACTTGATACATGCATTGCACTTGACCCAGCCTTTACCCAAACATTTACAAAATAAATACATATGTACAGAATGTAACCATTTTGTATAAAATCAGTAAAAATTCCCATGAATTAAGATACAATATCCTTTTCGTCTGATTAGTCCGTATTGTGCTAATAATAAGGGCAAAAAGGTGCATACAGTGACAATGTGTGTGCAAATCCGAAAAACAAACCATGGCTTGCTAATAAAGTACATGAATGCTTATAAATGCTATATTGCAACAATAATAGCAAATCCGCAAAAAAGCCATGGCTTGCTAACAATGTGCATAATGCTTATCCATGCTTTTTTCAACATTAGCAGCAGAAGAGTTCAATTGTAAGATTCCCCATCATCAAATAATTGCAATATTCATACAATACAATAGAATGGATTCATATTTAGAGTAAAGTGCAATTCTTCCAGATACAACCAGTCTTATCTAAAATGATATACTAAAGCTCTACAAATATTAAGACAACATAAAATGCATTGCCAATATAAATGTTTGCCCCTGGCCACCCTGAACCATTGCTTTTGTCACTATATGGTTATAGGTAAGTATAGAGATCCTCACTGGTGTTTAAACCTGCAGGAATTTTGGTGTCTAAGTCTAAAATGTAGCGTGTTTCCAACCTCCTGAGTAGTTCATTCCAGTTGCCTCCTCTCTTATGCATAGGGACAGAGTCTGTTAAATTTTCTTTTCAATTTTTAAGATCACTATTTTGGGTTTCCTTGAAGTGTCTTGCCACCGGGTATGTGGGATCCTGATTGATTACGGCTCTGGTATGCTGAAGTATCCTTTTGTGGCTTGCAATTTCATGCTTCAAACATATAGGAGTCTGCATGTGCATTACAATATGTAAATGACGTAGTCTGTTTTACATGTAAGATGTTTGTCAATTGCCTGCACTCTATCACTAGATGGTGTTCGGTATGTAGTTTTATTAATACCATATCTACGGGCTTTGCAAGACGTATATTTAAGAAAGCCTTTTCTTGCTGAGAGCCAGGTTCCTGCTTCTATAACTTCTGGGATACTCTTGACCAAGGCGTTACTCATAGGCGCCGTGTTTCTGTAAGCAATAGAGGGTGTTTTGGTAGGAGGTGGCCTATGATGAGATTATCCAGGATGATTGGCCAGTTGCGCTTTACAACTGTTTCTCTTGTTTGGTGTGAGTAATAACAAGTCTGGTAGGCTCCACCCCTTAATTGGTATTGTTGACATTATCTAGGTTCACAGCTTGCCTTTTCCCCATTAGAGGGTCAGATCTAGCCCACAATTGAGATTTGGCAATGGTTGCATCAATAGTTTTCGTTTGGTAACCCTTTGCCAAAAATCTCTTCTTGCTTTAATTTTGTTTAACCGCTAGATCTGCCTCATCACTACAAATTCTCCTTATCCTTAACATTTCGCCATAAGGAATAGTCTGTATTAAATGTGTAGGATGTGAACTGGTGGCATGGAACACAGAGTTGCCTGCCGTTTCTTTTCTGTGTAAGGTTGTTTTTTTTTTTTTTTTCTTTTTTTTTGTCCTCATTTGCCTAACCCACAATGATGGACAGGCCGACCACCCCACTCGAACACAGATTAATGTAGTGGTGGCCTACCAACTCCAACATCCGAGGGGCTTTCACCAACTCCAACTAGGCATGTTACAGCCTGCAGGACCATTAGTGGACCAAGACACACAAAAGCCCGGTCCAAGGAGTGTTCAAGGCATAATCATAGGACCCGGGGGGGGAAAAAAAAAAAAAAAAACCCGGACATTATCGCCATTCGATCAGCAAGTTCCAAAAAATTAGATTGTGTTTACTGCATGATCTATTAAGGTCCGCTCTAGATGTTTCGTATAGAGATGAAAGCCACCCTGAATGTAATGGGGCTGTTTTCTCCGTCCAGTGAATACAGATTTGTCTTCTGGCCAATAGCATTGCATAAAAGAGAAAGGACCGTGCCTTGCCAATAATGTTGTCATCCAAACCAAAGATGACAAGTGGTAAGGTTATTGACAAGGATGCGTTTAATATGGAATTTAGGGTGTTCTTCACTTCTTCCCAAAAGCCGGCGATGACCGGGCAGTCCAAGAACATATGTACATCGCAGGCCTCGCTGTAATTACATTTGTTGCACTTTTTATCTGGGAGAAATTTGGAGAGTCTCAGCGGGGTTATATATGCACGATGTACTGAAAATAGATGATTTCGTTTTAGCCATGATGGTTTTACAATTTTATGAAGTAAATCAAAGGATTTTAGCCAGAGCTCTTCACAATGTAGGCCAGACACCCCCCCCCATAGCTGGTCTGGGAGAAGGAACTCTCCGTCACTTTCTTCCAACAACTGCCAATACCATTTGGCTACTTCTTTCCCTCCCAATGGAAATTCCACTAGTTGTTGTTCTAGGATGCTTACCTTCCCTAGGTAAGGGTCTGTACGCTTTTGGGATCTAGCCCAACTTTCCAATTGAATAAATTTGAATCTGGAAAGTCCGGGCCCTACACATTCATATAGTTGGGGCCAAGCTATTAGAGCCCCTTCCTTAAATAGCTGACCCCATCTCCTGATACCAGCTTGTTGTATTATGGAAGACAGACTATCCTTTAGACATAGAGGGAGGCCCGGCGAATCCCAGATTGGAGAAAAATCCGAATAGTAAGACAGCCCTAGTCTCTTCCTAATGCTGAACCATGTTTTAGCCCATGAGTGTAGAATTTTTAGCTTGATTTTTTTGAAGAATTTCTGGCTCCCAAATTTGAACAGAAACCCCTCTGCTGACAAATTCACCCCCATTAACATTGCTTTGTATATCGACCCAGGTTGAAGGTTAGATGGCATTTTTAAAAGCATCCTGGAATGTGCCAACATAAATGCCCAGGCGTAATACAATAGATCTGGCAAAGCGAGCCCACCCTTCTCCCTTCTTCTCCTCAACTTCTTCCAAGCTATTCTGGTTGATTTATAGTTCCATATGAAGGAGTTTATTTCTTGTTGACATTTTTCAATTAATTTGGGATCAAATGCCAGAGGG
This sequence comes from Triturus cristatus, assembly GCF_964204655.1. NCBI lineage: Eukaryota > Metazoa > Chordata > Amphibia > Caudata > Salamandridae > Triturus > Triturus cristatus. Next base: position 433,115,679 of record NC_140593.1, read on the forward strand.
ATCGCATTAAAAATAAACGTAAACTTAGGGAGAATGGACATTTTGACCAGGTTCACCCTACCCGTTATAGAAAGTGGCAGATGAGACCAAGATTTTAAAAGTTTTTTAGTCTCGATATATATTCTATTTAGATTGGTTTGTCCTATACTGTCCATTTCTTGAGTAATTCTTATGCCAAGATATCGCATAGATGTGGAAATATTTACCCCCAGCTGTATATCCGGTAAGTTCCAGACCATTATTTCGCTCTTACTGGAGTTTATGTCGTAACCGGAGATAAGACCAAACTCTTCTGCGCGTTTGATGACTACGGGAAATGCCTTTACTGGATCTGAAGTAAAGATCAAAATGTCATCCGCATAGAGAGCCACCCGTCTTTCCCACTCTCCAAAGCTAAAAGATGGAATATTAGCCTCCTCACGCAAAAGCTGGGCAAATGGTTCTATGTATAGATTGAATAGGAGAGGGGAAAGCGGGCAGCCCTGCCTCGTACCTCTGGTTATATTAAAGGAGTCTGTCAAAACCCCATTGATCAATAGTCTGGCCGAAGGAGTGTTATAGAGCTGCTTTATAGTTCTGCAAAAACCTTCCCCACAATTAAATTTTTTGAGTACGTCTATGAGGTAGAGCCAGTTGACTCTGTCAAATGCTTTAGTTGCATCCAGAGTCAAAGTGGCCATAGGTAGGGAGAAGGCAGTAGCGATATCTATAGCTCCTATTAGTTGGTGTGTTAAATCGACTAATTGTCGACCTTTGATGAACCCTTTTTGATCCTGATGGACTATAGTACCAATAACACTCGCCAATCTAGCTGACATGATTGTTGCAAAGATTTTATAGTCGTTATTTAGTAGTGATATTGGTCTATATGACCCGCACTCGAGGGGAGATTTCCCCGGCTTCGGGATAAGTATAATTGTGGCCTCCCCCCAAGATTTGGGCGGCGACTCCCCATCTATTAAGATACCATTAAATAAGGACATCAATACGGGGGCTAAGACATTCTCCAGGGATCTATATATCTCCCCTGGCAGCCCATCTGGGCCAGCCGCTTTCCCTTTTTTTTGTTGACGGATGGCTTTAATTACCTCCACCTCTGTGATATCGGACTCCAAGGCCTTACTTTGAGTTATCGAGAGAGATGGGAGGGTAATGGCTTCCAGCCAGCTGTCTCTTGCTTGCTGGTCATTGGGGAGAACCTCCTTGTATATTTCTTCGAAAAATTCAAAGAAGGCTCTGTGTAAGGTTGTTACAGTCTTGTTGTTCACAATGCACACTTCAGCATCTAAGAAGGTGACCATCTCTGGACTGATGGTAGCTGTAAAATTTAAATTAATATCGGACCTGTTGATAAGTCTGGTTCCGAAACATAAATAAATTGTTCTCCAGACAGCAAAAGCATATTAATCAACATCTTACTGTGCTGTGCAAACTTCATTGGTCTAATATTAAGGAAATACTCCACTGCCCGGATTCCGTTTCTATGTCTAATGCTTGTATATAATGATACAACATCCAGAGTCATTAGGATGTATCCATTGTGCCATTCAGTATCTTGTATTTTGTGTACAAAGTCTCCTGTATCCTGAACATAGGTTTGAAGGTTTTTGACATAGCCCTGCAGGAAATAGTCTATGTATCGAGACAAATTTTCAAAGGGACCTTCACACGCTGGTATGATTGGCCTGCCTGGTCATTAAGTTGGAATAAAGCATCTTCCATGTAGTCTTTGAGTGGCCAGAGGACAATGGTGCTGCCCTTCTCTGAGTTTTTGACCACTACTTGCTTATTGTTTCGGAGTTTCACAATGAGTTGACGATATTTTCTTTCCTGGTCAGTGTACCTTGGTTTAGTTTTTTGGAGGTTTGAATTCAGTTTCTTAATTTGGGCTACTACCTGTACATTAAAAACATCCAAGGAGTCACGGGGCATAATTGGGTTAACCTGGGTATATGGTCTTGCAAATGTTTCTTGTATTGGTGTATTCAGGGCACTTATTTGCATGTTGTTCAGTTGTTGTATATTTTCTGCTGCACTGCTGGTTTGACAGGCATTTTCATTTTGCTAGTCTTGAAGATCTTGGAGCAGTGAGAGGTTTCCCACTATTAAATTCATTGTGTTAGGTGAGGGAGCATCCCCTTTAGTGATGTATTGGGGTGATTTCTGAAGAAGATGATACTTCTTTTACTTCAGCTTCCGTATACATTTGTACATATAAGTTCTAGTTTGTATGCATTTAAAGTTGCTCTCAGGGCAATATGACAATCCTAGGGCAAGAAGTTGTGATTCAGCTTCAATTAAATCAACCTGTGCCAGATTGATTATAGTGTTAGCGCTTGGATTTGCGTTCTGATAATGTTGACTCTCCATTACTTGCGTTTCCAATGCCTGTTCACCGGTTTCTTGTTTCCTCAGCTTTTGGCTTGCTTTTCTCCTTTCTCGTCTTCTCTTATTGTAAGGTTCTTTCCTTGTTTGCTTTTCTTCAGGTGTAGGGTTTCTCTTCTGCTTTGCCGTAAAAAATCTAGTTCCTCAACTAAGGATAGTTTTACTTTGTTCTTGCTTGGTCTTCCAGGGCCCAATTCATAGAACTAACTTAAGACAAAATCCTAAACTTACTACCATTTCGGTATTCACAGAAGTTAGGGGTCCTAACTTTAGGACTCCCAAATGACTTCTGTGAATACCAAAAGTCTTAAAATTAGGATTTTTCTCAGTTTAGGAGTAGTAAAGTTAGAACTCCTAACTTTACTACTCCTAAACTAAGAACAATCCTAATTTTAAGACTTTCGGTATTCACAGAAGGCATTTAGGAGTCCTAAAGTTAGGAGTCCTAACTTTACTACTACTAAACTGAGAAAAATCCTAATTTTAAGACTTTCGGTGTGGCCCCCCTTCTTTTTCTAATTTATTGGCCCTGGGGACCCCATCCTCCAGGGCCTGCACCCTAATTTTTTTTGTTGAAAAACATTAATTTGGAAGGGGGCCGCGTGGCCCCCCTCCCAAGGCCTTAATCGGCCCCGGGGACCCCAACCCCCAGGTCATGGCCGTTTAAAAAAAAAAATCTTTAGGAGGGTGGTGCGTTGCCCCCCTCCTCAGGCCACTTATGGCCCCGGGGACCCCATCCCCAGGGGCCGGCCTTTGTTTTTTATTATTTTAAAAAAATATATATTTATAGAAACACCTAGGACATGCTGGACAAACCGTATGTACCTATCACCATGACGATTTGCGTGATATTCATTAAAAGGCGACTATGCATACAATGAATCCACTTGGAATGTATTTACACCGCTAGTGAAGCTCTGACGTGTCTGACGCCCTACCGTGCCTAATCCCAGCGCCCCCGCCGGTGGGTACTTTCCAAGTAGACACCCTTGTTGTTTATTTATACAAACATGGGTAGCTATAGACGGGCACATTTAATACACACGCACACCAAGCCATTCAAAGGGGATTCGACAAAAATTCGACCAAACTATGCAAGAAACCCCCCTCACGGTTAATAAAACACACATCCACCGCCGGATGTGTAATACTTTTTATTTTACTCTCTGGAAAGGAGACGAACCTCACTTGAGAGTCACAGCGTGCTCCTGGCTGAGCCCAATACTGTGTTACACCCACCAGCGCCCGCTGAGTGCCACACACCTCTGTGTTGTATTCCACCAGCTGGTGGGTATGCTATGACACTCTCTAGCCCATGTGCACTGTAACACCACCCCGTGAATATGTCATGCCACACTTGCCTTCACACGGGGTATATTGCCCCATCTAACGTGCCTTCCTCAATGCCTATGTTATAACGCACAGAGCTATGCCATACATATTACAATCTGGGATCCATATCTTTGTCACAGTGCATATGCAAAGTTACACTCCCCAGCACATATTTTATATTACAACTTTAGAGACTAGTTAGGTTACACACCACTGCCCTGTGCATATTACACTCCAAGGTGTATATCACATAGCACGCGCTAGTGCCTGTGCTATCTCGCGCTCTCCAATGAATCTGTCATTGCGCACAATGTATTGCATATTATATTTCACGCCCGGTTCATCTTATATCACACTTTTTGGTGCATAGTTTATACCATATACTATATCTAGTTTTCATTTTCAATCATGCTCTCAGGACTATGTTCTATATAACACTGCTTCCACATACCCTTTTCACAGGCATTACATTTTGGGATGGGGGTGGAGGGTCGGGGGTGTTTCTGCCAAGTGAGCCCGGAGTCACAGTCACAAACGTCTGCTTCTTCCTGAATTAAAGTGAGATTATGCTGCATACTTGTTCATAATTTAAGTAGTTCGCACAGACACACATTTTAAAAACAATAAAGTTCCTAATACCCACCTTCTCTGAACAGTTAGCTTGCTGCCCCATCCACCTCCTCCCTATCCTCTGTTTTCTGAATCCATGGACTAGCCTCCTCCCTCCTGCAATGCATGGTCTGATGTGCTGCCACTGCCCTCATTTAGCATGATGTATCAGTCCACTCCTCCTGCCCTCCATTGCCCAATTCTATGGCCCATCATTGACCTGCTTAGCCTCTGTGCTTAGCTTGCTGCCCCTATTCTCCTTTCCCCTGCCCTCCGATGTCTTTGTGCATGCCCCTACTCCATCCTTTTTGCCCACCATGTTCCATGGACCTGCCACTCCTATCTACTCTGAGTGTTCTGTTGAGCTGCCACTCCTCTCCCACCTGCCTAGCATTGTCAGATGACTGCAACCTGTCCCTGCCACCTCCACCCTGCCTGTCCACATGCCATGCCCCTATCCCCTTCCTCCTGTCCTCCATGGTCCATTTTACTGCCACACCCTTCTGCCCTCCCTGGTGTGTTGTGCTGCAACTGCTCCTCCTGCCTGCACCGCGCGGTCTGTTGCGAGGCCCCTTCCCCTGAACTCTCTTGTCTGTGCCCAGGTCCTGACCCTCCCTTCTATCCTCCATGGTCCTTTGTGCATGCCCCTGCACCCTCTTTCTTGCCCATCATAGCCATTGTGCTGTCACTAACCCTCCCGCTTGCCATGCATGGTCTTCTGTGCTGCCATGGCCCCTCCCACCTTCCCTGTGTGGTAAGCTAGCTGCCCATGACCCCCTCCCACCTTCTCTCCATGGTCTGTGTGTATGCCATCATAGTCTCACTGTTGCTCTCCATGGTGTGTCTTGTTTCTAGTGCCCATCCTGCCTGACCTCCATGGTCATCTTGTTGCTCCTGCCTTGCCCCCTTGCCCCCAGCCCTCTGTTTCCATGTGCAGACCCCTATTCCCTCCCTCCTGGCTTGTCTGTTCCATTGTAATGCCCCTGATCCATCCCTCCTGCCCTTTGTGGTCTGTTATGCTGCAGCTTTCTCTCCTGTCTGTCGTTTATGGTCAGCTAGCTACCATTGCCTCTTCCCCTCTGTTCTCTGTTGTCCATGTGCATGGTCCTGTCCCCTCCCTATTGCTTTCTATGGATTGTTGTGCTGCACTCCCGTGCCGCATGCCCTGTGTGGTGTATTGTGCTGCTGCAAACCCTGATGCCTGCCCTGTAGGGTCAGTTTGGTGCACGTCTCCATGTCCCTCTTGTCCTCTGTTATCCGAGTCCATGTCCCTACCCCAATTCCTCCTGCCTACCATGATCCAATGTACCATACTTGCGAACATTTTGAACTTGGTAAGAGAGAGATTTTGAAAAAAACCTGGGGTATTGATTTTCCCCTTTGAGTTACATTGAAAAAGAGGAGATTGTAGACAGGAGACAGACCAAATAAAGCCCATTTGAGCTTAAAAACATTGGACGTTTCCTGGCTGAAACGGGTCTGTTGGCATGTATGGTTGTACTACCACTGCCTCTTCCTTCTGCACACAATGGTCTATTATATTGCCACAGCCTCTCTTGCCAGTCCTGTATTGTTGGTTTGTTGCCCCTGCCCCCCTTTCCACTGCCCTCCATAGTCTGTTGTGCTCCCACTGCCCTTCCTGCCTGCCAAGTGTGGTCAAATTGTTGCCTCTGCACTCTCCTACCTGCCTTCAATTTTCAGAGTCTGTGCCCCTGGCCTCTACCTCTCAACAGTATCCCAATGAACAACTAGATTGCTAACATTCTATATTTATTACAAAAGTGTGGAACGCCTGACGTCATCTTGATGTAATCAAAACTGTAATACCTAGAGCATTTCCTTTAGAAATTACATATATGAGAGGGTCTTATTTGCATCAAAATTATGGTTAGTGCTCTAAAAAGCTAAAATGAGGACATATTTTCTGAGTTTTCAAATAGCGACAAAGAACTTTAAAATTATTTGTAATCTTTATGTTTTTTTATCCAGTTGACCACTTGATTAAATGTTGCACCTAGGGGAGAGGATGTGGTGTTACTTCCAGAGCTGCAGAATTTGCAACTGGGGAACCAGGTTGGAGTTTCTGCTTCAGCTCAACATTCTGTGATTATGGTCAAATCACTTAATCCCCCCATGTCTACAACCAAAATGAATTTGATCTTATGTGATGTAACCAATGCTCATGTAAAGCACTCCAATACCTGAAAAGTCTGCACTATATAAAACTGCAAATACACAAAAAATATGTGTTTTGCCCACTTCTGTCATTGGGCTACATGTGGGCTACATCTGGGTGATATTTGTGCTGCATTTGGGCTCTTTTGTCTCTGGTGGCCATCTTGGGAGATTTATTTGTTATGAAGTTTCCTAATTTCCTCATTTACTGCAGTCTCCTCAGTAGGAAATGCTTTCAGTTTTTTACTATGATTCCATCAAGAAGGTATTCAGATATGTCACACATTTGCCATAAATTTTGAATGTTAGCACTCTAGTTGCTCATTAGATCACTGTAGTAAAGCTACTGCTCACCACGGAAGTCTGCTGCTGGTATTAAAAGTGCATGTTTCAGTCTGCATATCAGAATTGTTTTATGAAATAGAAGAGGATTTGAGAAGTCACTCAAAATGTGCCCTAATTTTTCTTTATTCAGCACTAATCATAATTTCTATGGCAAAATGAACCCCCTCATTGTGTTCCTTTTTAAAGTAAATGTTTTAAGTGTTACCAGTTTATTCCAATCAAGATGGCTTCAGGTGTGCCATACTTTTGTCATAAGTAAGACAGTAAGCGCTCTAGTTGTTCTTAAGAACACTCTGGTACATTCTGTCATTGGGCTATACTTGGGCTACATCTGGGTGATATTTTGGCTACATTTGGGCTCTTTTGTCTCTGGTGGCCATCTCGGGAGATTTATTTGTTATGAAGTTTCCTAATTTCCTCAATTACTGCAGTCTCGTCAGTAGGAAATACTTTCAGTTTTTTACTTTGGTTCCAGCAAGAAGGCATTCAGATGTGTCACACATTTGCCATTAATTCTGAATGTTATCACTCTAGTTGCTCATTAGATCACTGTAGTAAAGCTACTGCTCACCAGAGAAGTCTGTTGCTGGTATTCAAAGTGCATATGTCAGTCTGCATGTCAGAATTCTTTTATGAAATAGAAGAAGATTTGAGAAGTTAAAAGGTGCCCTAATTTTTCTTTCTGCAGCACTAATCATAATTTCTATGGCAAAATGAACCCCCTCATTTTGTTCCTTTGTAAATTAAATGTTTTAAGTGTTACCACTTTATTCCAATCGAGATGGCTTCAGGTGTGCCATACTTTTGTCATAAGTAAGACTGTTAGCGCTCTAGTTGTTCTTAAGAACACTCTGGGACATTCTGTCATTGGTATATACTTGGGCTACATCTGGGTGATATTTGGGCTACATTTGGGCTCTTTTGTCTCTGGTGGCCATCTTGGGAGATTTATTTGTTATGAAGTTTCCTAATTTCCTCATTTACTGCAGTCCCCTCAGTAGGAAATACTTTCAGTTTTTTTACTTTGGTTCCATCAAGAAGGCATTCAGATGTGTCACACATTTGCAATAAATTCTGAATGTTAGCACTCTAGTTGCTCATTAGATCACTGTAGTAAAGCTACTGCTCACCAGAGAAGTCTGTTGCTGGTATTCAAAGTGCATGTGTCAGTCTGCATGTCAGAATTTGTTTATGAAATAGAAGAGGATTTGAGAAGTCAAAAGGTGCCCTAATTTTTCTTTCTGCAGCACTAATCATAATTTCTATGGCCAAATGAACCCCCTCATTTTGTTCCTTTGTAAAGTAAATGTTTTAAGTGTTACCACTTTATTCCAATCAAGATGGCTTCAGGTGTGCCATACTTTTGTCATAAGTAGGACTGTTAGCTCTCTAGTTGTTCTTTAGAACACTCTGGGAAGCTGCAGTAGAACACAAAGGAATCAACTGACAGTCTCTGCCCTTGTTGGATGTACATGCTTTACTGAGAATGTCAGACTACATTCTCACATGACTGAGAAAGATAATGTGAATTTACAGAAAATATGCTCTCCGTTTAGCTTATAGATCACCTTCCAAACCTCTGTGGGAAAAGCATGAGAAAATAGCTTTCTCTCAAACATGATTCATGATATCACATCAGAAGGACTTTTCACATGGTAAAATCACCTTAGAACACACCACAATTCCTAAAATGAGTATGGTACCATCAACAAATGATTTATAATGTAACTAAAGTGTTAAAACCTTCTATTAACTGCAATGCATTTTAATGAGGTGCTATCATGTATATTGGTCCCAAGATGGCTGCCAACACTTCTTGGATGAAGTACTGACAGCCAATTAGATCTCACGATGAGATGTGTGGTTAGGCTCCGCCCGGATATATCTATCTTTTTAACTCTAATTTTCTCAGGAACTACTGAACGGATTTATACCATTTAAGCAAAAGGCACGAGTCTGAACTGAGGACTACCTCTTTGCCAAATTTGGTGTAATTCTGTTCAGCAGTTCGGGCTGTAGCTGCGTCAATAGGTCCTATGAGAAAATGCATGGGGAAAACGTGTTTTGAGACCCCCCTTTTTTCACGGCCCCTGCTTGACGAATCACCGTGAAATTTTCAGGATTGGAGCGGACCGGAGCTGGCCAAAAGTTTGGAAAGTTCACGAAGATTCGTCAATCGGTGCCAACGTTATTCCAAATAGAGTGTTGTGGATTTCCTATGGAAAATAGGTCCTAACTATAACTACATACTGGCGACTGCCAGTAGGTAATATACATATATATATATATCGCCTACTAGCGGCCACCAGTAGGTAGTTATAGTTAGGACCTAGTTTCCATAGGAAAAGCATTTTTTGACTATAACTGTTGTGTCATTGGACCAATCTGCATGAAATTTCCCAAAAATGTGTCACGGACGGTACTATTGTTATGGAAAGTTTGGGGGTGATCCATGCAGTGGGGACCGAGAATTTGGGGCACAAAAGAAGGTTGTGTTTGTAATGTTAATTCCCACAGGAATCTTTGGCCACACTTACAACCTGGTACACTGAACGGGCTGACACCAAATTAGGCTGAGAGGTAGATGTTGGTTTAATTAAGTGCCTTTTGCTTATGTGGTGTAAATCCGTTCAGTAGTCGTTAAGAAATGTAAGTTTAAATGTGATATCTCTGGCAGCGGATAGTTCACGGTGGTTTTGTGATGAATCGCAAATGCACGTGCCAAGCGGAATGCTCTTATTGGCTGAACGCAATCGGAATAGAAAGTTGTAGACACCATTTTATCTATCAGTAACAGTTCCCGGGCTGAATTTTTGTGTGAAAGCCCACATAAGGGGCCAGGGTGGAGATACTTTGACCCCATGGTTGAGAAATGGGGTGTTAGTGACACAAGTTATGTGTCCACAACAATGCCTTGACCTCCAGCATGGTCCCCTGTGTACCATCGCAGGGACATCGTGCCTATCAACGTTGTTGCGAATATTGGTGGAAATATTAAAAAATATATCACTGAATCATTAATATGCATTGTTATAGAGATATTAAGAATTTTATAAATGTTTTTATAGAGTTATTTATATAGTGAGTTATCAACTGTGATGGTTAGAATTAATTATATAGTTATAATGTTTAATGTGGTGGTTGCTATTGAATTCCTGCTTTTGCTTTCTGCTTTCGTGACATAACCGTGGGGATCCCGATTATTGACATCATTGCGATCTCTGGTCTCACCTCAAAAACGGAAAATAGGTTTTAGAGATGCTTGTTCTAGAAATACACTAGAAAAACATGAGTTTGAAGTGTACAATAATAAACCCCTAGTGTGTAAAATACTGTAATATGTGTGCATATATGTGTTTTCACTTCATGGAATAGGTGCGATTATGGCAGTTAACAACGTCATCCGACGTCTCAAATAACTGCCAAAACGGAAAATAGATCTGAAAGATGGTTTTTAAAGAAGGTTTGTAGAAAAATTCTAAGTTTAATAATGCTTTGAAAGAAGTATGTATATAGTAATATGTGCAGGGCAATGTTCAGAATGGATTTTATTACATATTATCTTTGGATGTGTTGGTGGCCATTGAATGTCTGCTTTTGTTTTCTGTTTTTGCAACATGTCCATGGGGATCGCAATTACCGACGCCATCGCAATCTCCGTCATCACAGCGAAATTGGAAAATTGGTTTTAGAGATGGTTTTTATATAAACTCTTTAGAGAAACATGACTTTAGAGAATACTGTAAGAAACGCCTAGTGTGTAAAATACTGTAATATGTGTGGACATATGTGTTTTACACTTTATGCAAAAGGCAGGCTCGTCACCGTTAACGACATCATTACGACATCCCGAACAACCGTGAAAACTGAAAATACGTCTGAAAGATGGTTTTTTAAGAAACCAAGTAGAAAAATATGAGTTTAAACATGCTTTGAAAGAAGGATGTATATAGTAATATGTGTAGCGCAATGTTTAGAATGGATTTCTTTACATATAATTATTGGATGAGTTGGTGGCCGTTGAATGTCTGCTTTTGTTTTCTGTTTTCACGACGTGTCTGACGGGATCGCAATGTCGTAGCAAAGTTCCCCGAAAACTAACAAAAAAACTTTAGAAAAAAACATAACGATATTTCAGGTACTAGGGTGGCACTGACAAGAGTCAGTTGGTTGTGTGTATATGGCTGCTACAGATAAGACCGGCTCCACAGTTTCAGGTTACTTAGAAACACCCTGTTGCCTTCATCTGTAAAATGCACTCCATCATTTCTATAAATTCCATGCATGTAAAACCGCAGATTGTTGTTATAGATACAGCCCGTGCAATGGTCTCTGAGGAATGCAGAAACAGTTTTATTAACATGTTTCCTGTCTTTGTCAATCTGTGGACAGCATTGATTTGACCACTTCCATTTCTGTCTTTGGCATATTTTTAAGTATATCAAGCCAGTGTGGCGGAAAAGCTACATCAGTTCTGCAAAGGTTACTTTCATTAGGATTTCCAGCCCTACCCCCGTCAATGTGCCTAGATCATTGCCACCACAGTACACAATCATGAAGAAGGTTACAGGAAGGTTATATTTATTAAGTAGCATTTAAAAAGCCTTAGAAATTCACAGGGACATTATAGTTAGGCTCAGAAACAGAGAAATTCAGCAGTTATACTCACACTGCCACAATGCACTGCTTATGACCTCACATATTACACCACTCATGACATGGTCAGTGTCATCACTGATGACATCACTCATGACATCTCGAATGACATCACTGATGTCATCATCCACAGACTCTCTCACACAACCACTCACACCCAAATATAACCTTTCATACACACACTCCAACTTCAATACTAGCATTCTCAAAACCATTGACGCACCTATACCAGTACTTACACACCCATTCACTGATTCATAGGTCTACACACACATTCGCTCAGTTACCCATACAGCCACTTATACACCAACTCACTCACTAATACAGCCACTGATAAATCCATTCATACACCCATACAGCCACTCACACACACAGTCAGTCACTCATAAAGCCACTTACTCACCCATACAGTTATACACACACCCACTCATGTATTCATACAGACACTAACACATACTCAATCACCTATACAGTCATAGACAAAAACACACACTGACCCATATGGCCAGTCTTGCATTCACTCAGCCACACATACAGTCACTCATATGCTCCAACACTCACCTATTCTGCCTTTGACATATGCAGTTACACTCCCATATATCACTGACACATCCATTCACTCACTGACAGCCATACACATACTCACTGAACCATACAGCCAGTGGCAGCTTGCATAGGGCATGCTGCGGGGCGGTGGGGTGGGGTAGGGGCAGGGTGGGAGGTAGCAAACACAGACATACTATATTACTTTTGTCCGTTCTGTTGAATGTCCATGTTTGCTATCACCATCCTGACCCTCCCCCGCCCGCCCCACCGCCCACAGCACACTCTATGTGAGCTGCCACTGCATACAGCCCCTTACACACACACTCACTAACCCATAGAGCCACTAACTCACCCATGCACTCATCTATACAGGCTGATACATACACCCTCACCCACCCACACAGATATTGAGACACCTATACACATACTGAGACAACCAATCACTCACTCATACAGAAACTTGGTACCCACTCACACACCTATACAACCACTTAGACACCAACGGACACACAGATACAGACATTCACACAAGTCACTCACCTATACATTCACTGAGACACTTAATTATTCACTTATACAGTTACTCATGCATCCAGTCAATCATACACGCACTGATTCACTAATACACCTTGGTATGTATTTTAACACCATTAAATCTTTTGAAAAACACTCACAGTCAGTGGATGGTGTCATCAGTGATGTCATTTGAGATGTCATCAGTGATGTCATCAGTGATGTATACGACCATGTCATGAGTGATGTAAAATGCGAGTTCATAAGCAGTGCATTGCGGGGGAGCAAACTATAACTGCTGAATTTCTCTGGTTTTGTGAGTGTGAAATCTGAGGCTAACTATAATGTCCCAGTTACCTTTATTTTCTTCAGTATATATATATATATATATATATATATATATATATATATATTATTCAATGATTTTCATGAAAAAACAAGGATTAAGGATAAATTATAGTTAGGAATAATGTATTTATTCTTTCTATACAAACCCAACTTAAACTACATAAACATAACAAATTCAAAATTTATAGTTATAACTTAAATGTATAGTTTACACTTTCTATACAAACCCCACTTAAACTACGCAAAAATTAGAAAATGTAGTTATAACTTAAAAATTATCATTTATGCACCACCTTCAAATTACAAAAAGTTGCACACCTCCGTACACAGTGTTGTCACGCTACATTAACTGAAACTTGCACCTTTACCACGCACTGCTTGTACCCTTTCATATAACATCAGTTACACCATGTGAAATTATAGCATTTATAATAACATTAATGACATCTTAAATAAAATCGTTTGTAAGAACACTATGCATGGTAGAGTGCCAAGAAACCTTTGAATTTGTCATGTTTGTGTAGTTTAAACTGGGTTTGTATGGAAAGAATAAATTCATTTATCCTAACTATAACTTAACCGTAACCTTTGTTTTTGCATTGAATTTCAATTAATTTTATTTTTATAAATAAATATGTTTAAAATCGTAGAGTGGAGTGTCATTGAGTGTAGGGTCGTTAAGTGGAGTGGTATAGAGGACAGTGGAGGAGAGTGTTATAGAGTGTAGTGTTGTAAAGTGGAGTAGAGTGTAGTAGAGTGGACTTACGTACCGTGGAATAGTGGCATATGGTGGAGTGGCATAGACTGACGTATCTTACAGTGTAGTAGATTCAGGTAAAGTGATGTAGAGTGGGGTGGCATAGCATAGAGTGAAGTTTCATAGGATGGAGTGGCGTGTCATAGAGTAGAGTGGCGTGGAGTGCAGTAGAGTGGAGTGGCATGGTGTAGCACAGACTTGAATAAAGTGTCATAAATTGGAGTGGCATTTTGTTCACTAGAGTGGAGTGGTATTTCATATAATGTTGCAAAGTCTCACTGAGTAGAGTAGAGTTGCATGTCGTACAGTGTTGGAAAGTGTTGAGTATAGTGGAGTGGAATACAGTGAAGTAGAATGTTGCAGAGTGGAGTTGCATACATACAGTAGAGTGGAGTGGCATAGAGTGTCACAGAGTCGAATGTCATATAGTGGTGTACAGTGGAGTAGTGGAGTACAATCCTCCAGAGTGGAGTACTGTTTCATTTAGTAGAGTGGAGTAAAGTTGAGTGGCATACAGAGAGTTGCATAGAGTATCGGAGAGTGGAGTACCGTATTGTACAGTGGCACAGACTGGAAAACAGTGGCGTGCTATATAGTAAAGCATAGTGTGGTAGAGTGGAGGGGCAAAGAAAGTCATAGAGTAGAGTAGAGTAGAGTAGAGTGGGGATGAGTGAAGTGGCATACAGTGGAATGGCATAGATTGTAGTTGTATAGAATTGATTGGCATAGAGCGAAATAGCATAGAGTGGTGTACACTTGAGTGGCATAGCGTGGAGTGGAGTTGGTTAGACTGGAGTGACTTAGAGTGTAATAGCTTACAGTGGAGTAGCATGGAGTGGAGTGGCCTAGAGGAGAGTGGTGTAGACTGGAGTGGTGTACAGTGGAATAATGTAGAGTGGAGTGGGATGGAGTGGCATAGATTGGAATAGTGTACAGTGTAGTAATGTTGAGTGTAGTGGTGTAGAGTGAAGAGGCATAGAATGGAGTGGCATTTACAGTGGAGTGGCATGTGTTAGACTGGAGTATTGTAGATTGGAGTGGCGTACAGTGGAGTTTCGTAGACTAGAGTGGAGTTGCGTACACTGGAGTGGCATAGAGTGGAATAGTGTACAGTGAAGTAGCCTGAAGTGTAGTGGTGTACAGTGGAGTGGCTTAGAGTGGAGTAGTGTACACTAGAGGGCATGAAGTGGAATAGCGTACAGTGTGTGGCATAAAGTGAAGTGGCATAGAGTGGAGAGGTGTAGACTGAAGTGGCATTTCTTAGAGTGGATTGGCATGTGATACACTGGAGTGGCATCTTGCAGAGTTTTGGGACCAGATGTACGAAAGGTTTTTGCATTCGTAAATTGTGCAAAAGGCTATTTGCGCATGCCAAAGCCCCATACTTAATCTACGAAAGGCAATTTGGCCGGTCCAAATTGCCATTCCTTTCTTTAGAAAAACAGTATTTTTGGGATTCTAAATAAGGAATCACAAGTGGGGATTTCCAAATTGTGAACCACAATTTGTATACATTAAGCATTTCCTAATTGCAACTAGTCACAACATGCAGTTTTGGAAGATGCAATCACCACCAAATTAAATCAGGTGTTCACCAGATGCAATCTATAAAAATTGCCTGAAAATGCATCAGGCCCTTTTCACAATGGTGACTCTGTATCTTCTGGCGAGGAGGATGAGGATTCTGGTGCATATGTAGAGCAGGAGACAGAAGAGGGTTTTAGGGTTAGGGTAACCCTGTTTGATCAAAGTGAGGAGGAGACATTTGAGAAATACAAGATCATCAGTCAGGTCATTTTGTTTTAATTGCTGATCTACTTCCACAGCTACAGACACCCACAGACAGAAGAAATGCTATTCGACTGCATGTGCAGGTACTGCTATCTACATCTTCTAGCACCTGGAAGTTACATGGGAATAATAGCAGTAGCAGGAGGAGTGCCCCAAAGTGCATTGTCACATTTTTTTCCATAGCTTTCTTGAAATTATGTTGTCCAAAATGTATGATTATATGCATTTTCTGACATCTCAGCAGGACTTAAAACATGTCAAATTGTCATTTTGTAGAATGGCACATTTTCAAAATGTCATTGGATGTGTTGATATAACACAGATTGCCAACTGCCCTCCATCTGCACATGATATCCATAGAAAATGCAAAAATTGGCACTGCCTCAATATACAGGTTGTATGTGATTCCTCCTATGTGATTGCAGGCCTTGTCGCCCAATGTTCAGCACTCATGATTCTAATATGTCCGCCACGGTGGGATGTATATTAGGCTGTCTCAAGGTGATTTTGTCGATTACTTTCTACTTGGTAAGCCTATAGAAAATATGTAACACACATTACCAAACAAAGTAATAACCCGTATTAATGTAAGCTTCCTTGCTTTTGTAGCAGTCAGGGCATATGCATTGGTGTGACAAGAGGTGAGCAGAGGAACAACCGTGCTCACAAAACTACACACTGCATTATAGAGAGGACCTTTGGAGTATTAAAATCACGCTTAAGCTGTCTGCACAAGAGTGGTGCAGCCCTCCAGTTCCATCCGGATATATATTGCAAAATCATAGCTACATGTGAAATGTTGCATATTCTTGCCATGAGAAGGGGTCATCACAATGTGGAAATAGATACAGATTATGATCCTGAGGAAGAAATACTACAAGTACAACTCCAACAGGTTGGACCAACTGCTGCTGAGGCTGGTGCTCATCATGCAGAGATTACGAACAATTTTTTCTCATGAAAGAAAGTTACATATATCTGATAATACATGTTGTTTGGGATGCTTCTGAACTGAAAAAATCGTTTTTATTACAGAATCATATTAGCCACATATCGGCATAAAAAGCAATGTATAATGACACAATGTTGTCCTATCATATGTATTATTCTTTAGTATGACATAATACTCATAAGTAAGTAGCACATGACAAGTACACCAAACACATCAGTGCTTTCTTCTTGATCTGCTTATACTGCTTTTATCAGCATTACCTGCTTCTGGAGTAGCAGTAACATATGTACAAAATGTACATCGACATGTGCACTTAAAGGTGGAGACATCAGGGACTGAGAGACGACTAAGGCTTGATGCCTCTTCACTCTTATGCCTGTTACATTCTATGGTGTTCTTGTATTGCTGTATTGAGTTTGTCCACTGAGAGTGTAATTTTGCAAAGTTATGATTCATCATATTTTGCCTATCCTCCACTAATTTCCTACAACTTTCTTGGACATCAATCAATTGTGACATTGTACGATTCATACTCATTCTTTGTTACTATACACTTTTCAGATGTCTTGCTTGCTGGCACTGCACAGAAAGCATAGAGGCCACAAACCCCCCCAAACAACTGAGATGTCTCACCCATGCGAAGAACACCAGTACTAGGAGAAGAGCAGGCATTATGACAAAGCAGCAACACCCTGCAGCAAATCTGTCTGCCTCTCTGAGATGCTAGGCTGTTCTTCCTGCCTGTGGTTGGTTCATCTGTCACATCTTCGTAATCAGGGAGCAGTAAAGGTGTGTCTGTTTCCGGGTGGTACTTCATGTGTCTGTGTGGCAGATAATCCTGAAGATTCCTCAATATCACAAATGCCGTCTATAGTGACATGTTGCACACTATCCTGCTATCTCGGTTGTGACACATCTGTGAAAAAGATATTGAAGTAGTTTACTATACTGTTAATGTTTTTTATCTAAATACAGTTTTTCCAATCTACTTCTCTCTTTTCTGACTGCTTTAATTGTAACATTTTCTAAAGGACAATGTACATGTGTTGATACACATATTTAGATAGATATTACTCCCATAGTGCATTAGTGATTCAGTGAGAATGTTAAAAATGGATTTCTTAATGAACAGTAAAAATACATTAGTAATTTAACATGCTTGCTAATCTAGGGAACTGACATACACAATTTATAATATTACCTTGAGTAGTAGATGGTGGATTTGATTTATCAACATTGGAAACACCCACAATGCTTTCAGGATGAATTGTTCCCTTATTGAGAGCTTCCATGAGTATTGGTGGTGGCTGTTGAGATGGTCCACCTGTTCCAAGTGCCTGTGCCAAGCAATTTGCAACCTTTTCTTTAGTTTGCGATCTTAAATCGTACTATCTTTAAAAAATTTCAGGGATGGTATGCTGCACAACACCAATGGAGTTTACATTGACCAGGATGCCATTCCATATTTTTGTTTTTTGGTATTCTGGCACACTTGAGAAACTCTTCCTAAACATCTCTTCATTTTGGAACACACACTCCTCAGTTAGGAGCCCCAACTCGTTCTCAAAAAACGGAATGTTGCGTTCCGTGCCAGAAAGATCTGTGTCACCTTCTTCTCATAACATGGTGCCCCTTCTTTTCACTTCAAAATTTCTTTCTGCCTCCATACAGTCTTTCCTGTCACTCACTGCCTTCCTCTGAGTTATTGAACAGTGGGAGAGGATGTATTTATTGACTTCCTCATTGTGAGGTCATCAATCTGCAACCAAAACGCAACTTTTCTAATTTGCAATTTCCTAATTCCGATACGCTATTTAGGGATTTCCTATTGGGCAATCCCTAAATTGTGAATGAGAAAGGTAACGATTCACAAATAGCGAATAACAGCATTTTACACATTTCAAATAGCTATTTCTAAATAGCAATTCAGAAACAATTGTTATTTGGAAATCGGTAACTAAAACGTACGCACATCTCACCATTAGTGCCTTATGAGTCCCAAATGACAACAAATTTTTTCATAAAATCCCAAAGCAACCATTTCCACACCATAATCTATACTCGATACTATAATCAACAGATTTGCAAATTTCATTCTGGTTCGTCAAAAGATGGCAAAGATACTAGTGTGCAAAAATCTATCTATCTATCTATCTATCTATCTATCTATCTATCTATCTATCTATCTATCTATCTATCTATCTATCTATCTATCTATCTATCTATCTATCTATCTATCTATCTATCTATCTATCTATCTATCTATCTATCTATCTATCTATCTATCTACCTATTACCTTCCACAGCTCTTTTTCCTGCTAATTCTTCAATAGATGTGTGGGCGAAATTCCTTGCAAAAACCACCCACACACCACTTTTTCAAACATTTTTTGGATTCTCCTGCAATGGAATATGAGCCCTCTTTAGGCCTTGCCAAGTGTCCCACTGTGCCGCCAGGTGGGGGAGGTCATGACCTCTGGGACTCTGGTGCCCTTTTTAAAGATCCTTGTCTACCTGATGATGATCTCTCTCTTATGGAGTTCATCAGTAAAGTCTGCAGGGCAGGAGGTACATTTAAAGCACTCAGTCAGCAAACAGTTTCTGTTCCAAACTTAGAGCTTGTTTTTTCTCAATAATAAGTCAATGGCCAACATGCATAGGGAACCTTTTCCCTGCCAGTGGAAGCCATTTAGCATTTACTTTGGCCGTTTCCACCACACCTCGCATGGCAGACACAAGTAGGGAAAATGTGCAACGTTAATCCCTCTCTCAATAGGGTGTGACAACTGTCCCTGTGACACATAGGTCCTGTGGCAGATGGGGCCCTTGGTAAGTGTACCACCCGTGGAGTCAAAAGAGCTCCACTGACATTAACCCAATGGTTTCCTTGACTCTAAATAGATGTGGGAGAGAAGAAGATTTGGTGGGGTGAGATACTGATTTATATCATTCCCCAAGTAAGTTTCCCCTTACAGGCCTAATACAGTCATACATCTAGTTCCCTTTTACCACTCAATCGTCTCAAAGGCCCAATTCCGTACCACAACACCGTATCAAAATTACAAAAGGTTTAACGCCATCCTTCATAAAAGTACATTACAATGTGTACCCACCCAAATTCAGATTGACCATTGCACTACCCCACAAAAGTTAAAATGCAAGTTAAAAATAAGAGTTTCTTCACAATGATTAAACAAACACCTGTATAATCTTCACAGAAAGCGTAACACAATTCAATAATAAAACCATATCAACATAACAAATGACAACAGGGAAGAAAGACAAAACAGACACAATTGTCAATATTCAGAAATAAATCTTTTCAATATAGGACATCAAATGCTTTGTGTGGTGTTTACATCACCCCTGTTTTCACAGATTCAGTATTGTGAAATATGTCGATGCGTTTCGGTGAATTGGAATTGTAGGTCCCCAACTTCCTCAGGACAAACAAAACATAATCATATTTATAATATAATATGTGTACATTGTGCTTCACACTACACGTTTGCCTCTTGTGAGCATTGATAAATTATATGAAATAAACATGAATATATAGCAACAATGGTGTTGTTTTGGATCAAGGGATTCCAAGGGCTATCATTGGCAAATGAGCAAAACATGAATTTTCTATGATGCTTCTTACAACCCCAAGGTGGAATACATTGCCAAGTAGGTGCTGATGTCCACTTAAAAGTTGTATGTGGCACACCCCACATTCCTTTCACCCCTTCACTACTCTCTGGTACAAACAAAGTAACAGTACTTCATGGCTGCCTGTCAAACATCCCCATATTCCTCCAAGTTTCCAGTCCCTCTGTCAACACATACAGAATGATTTCTGGCTTCCCGCTCAGCTCCCCCATCTCTTGCTATGTTCTGCATTGGAATATGATTCATTACATCGCATACCAATACTACGCATGCCATTACAACGTGGGTATTACTACGCGATGTCAAGGACAATGACATACCATTACATCGCAAACTTTTACCACGGTTGCCATTACAACGCAAAGGCATGCGTGGTAAAGGTATACTCATGGTAAAATATTGAAAGGTAAGTGAATCTACCCTGCCCTACCCTAAACCCTAATTTAGTACCCCTGCAAGACCCTCCCCTGACCCCCAGTCCTCTCCCTACACTACACTACCCTGCACGACCCTCAACACTACCCTAAACCCTAAAACACTACCCCCAGCACGTCCCTCCCCGAACCTCAGTCCAGTCTCTACACTCAAACACTAACCTGCACGACCCCCCAACACTACCCTAAACCCTAAAACACTACCTTACACTACACAAACACCAAAACACTACCCTAAACCCTAAAACACTACCCCCAGCACGACCTCCCCAGTCCGGTCCCTATACTCAAACACTACCCTGCACAACCCCTGACACTACCCTAAACCTTAAAACACTACCCTACGCTTCACAAACACAACAACATTACCCTAAACCCTAAAAACCTACCCCCCAGCACGCACCTCCCCCGCCCCAGTCTGGTCCCTATACTGAAACACTACCCTGCCTGACCCCCCCGACACTACCCTAAAACTTAAAACACTACCCTACACTACACAAACACCACAACACTAACTTAAACCCTAAAACACTACCCCCAGCACGACCCACCCCCCAGTCCGGTCCCTACACTGAAACACTACCCTGCCTGAGCCCCCGACACTACCCGAAACCTTAAAACACTACCGTACACTACACACACGAACACCACAACACTACCCTAAACCCTAAAACACTACCCCAGTACGACCCTCCCCCGCCCCGCCGCCCAGTCCGGGCCCTACACTGAAACACTGCCCTGCACGACCCCCGACATTACCCTAAACCCTAAAACACTACCGTACACTACACGAACACCACAACACTACCCTAAACCCTAAAACACTACCCCCAGCACGACCCTCGCCCGCCCCCAGTCCGGTCCCTACACTGAAACACTACCCCAAGCACGACCCTCCCCCTACCCCAATCCCCATTACCTCTCTCTCCTCATGGTTCCTCTCTCCTGGTTCCAGCTTCGTCTGAGGGGCGGTGCACGTCGTTGTGAGGAAACGGAAGAGCCTCAATTTCCTCACAACGATGTGGATAGCCATTACATCGCATGCGTTGTAAAAGTGCATGCGTTGTAATGGTATGCATAGTAATGGTTACGTGTTGTTACGTCGCATGCGATGTAATGACTTGCAGTGAAACAGCCGCGTTGAAATGGCTGTTCACCTCTCCATTGCAATCCTTCTTCAAGTACTGGCCAATTCAGAGCTACAAGGGAGTAAAACCATCCATTGGACTTTAAAGCTCTCTCATATTTATTCAGTTTTTGTTGATTTTTTCCAATTTATTTCTAGAGCTCTTTGATGCAATATGCTGTGCAATAAGTTATCTATACATTTTTGTTTAATAATTGGTTTATCAAAACATTTATCAGTATAGAAAATGGAATACGCAATGCAGAATTCCCAAATTAATTAATTTTCAAGTATCCATTTCATTTCAGCTCGATTTACCATATCATCATCAAAACTAGCATACACTTTGTTAAAATCAATCAGGAATTTATAGCCACCTCCTTTATGTTGACAACATTGGACAGTAGGACAGGACGTATTCAAGATCTTGGGTGCACATACAACAAGCATTCCTCTCTATTGTCACTGCATGTCTTACACACTCCTTTGCAGAGACTGCTACTTTGCTGCATCAGAATTTCTTAGCTTGCCTGGTTAACTGTGTGCCTGTGTGCATGGGAATTCCAGAAGATTTCTTAGGAGATTATTGCCTCAACTGATGCAAATATGCAACCTAAGCTTCACATTCAGTGTCTTCAGATACATCCAATAGAATGTTATTCATTCACACACATAGAGTGGTGTAGCCAAATCAAGAGTAAAGAAAGCATCACACAAACACTGATAAGAGATAATTACAGATCTCGACATGTCTGCCACCTAGATTTTCCTTGTAAATCCCCATATGCCCTCTCATAATGCCATAATTTAATAGTGGTGTGAGTGCTGGATCTAAAAAAACTTAGGTTTGTCTTAAGGTTGCTTTTGCCAACATGAAAAAGTAGTTCTGAGCATGAATTGATTGGTGCATCAACTCTAAGTCCGGCGCCGTTCTCCACAATTCCCATTCAAAGCACCCAATTCTGCACTTAGAAAACGTACGTGATACAGCTTAACCTTATATTAAACCCTTCATTAACTTTCCTTGCAGGCTAAGACAAGAGAAAATAATTATAAAAATCTATAGTTTAGACTAATGCAGTTCAACTCTTTGATTGATGAAAAGGCCAACTGAAAATGTGCTACCAAGTAGTCCTGATAAGGAGCTACCCTTTGAAATAACTTCTTAATGATATTTATGCACATCATCAGAAATCTAATATCGCTAATGTCCTCTACGTTCATATTTACTTACAATCATAACTTTGTATTTTATATCAGGTAATATTAACGTTATTTTCTTTGAAAAATGGTGAAGAGGAATTCAGCCCCCATCGGATATGCTTTGGCATACTGAATAAAGCAAGGGTTTGTTCTGGGTATGATCTTGCTAGTTTAAATGATAATCCCTTAGGTTACTGACTACAAGATAACCATGCCAAAAACACCCCTGGTGTACCTTTGCTTCTCTGGCTTCTACTACACAACTTATGCCTCATCAGGCAACCACTTGACCCTTGTAGAGCAGTTCCAGTTCCTGGGTTGCAGAAAAAGTTAGGAATCCTTACATCATTTTCTTCCAACAGAGACTTCTTTCTTCAGATGTTGTCTTCCCAGGTCCAGGAACGTTCTGAGATGGTGTTGGTGATTTGCCTGTCTCATCCTGTGTACAATACATTGATTGGAGAATTTCCTACTCTCCTCCTTTCACTTTCTCTTTGGGTTACTGGAAAAAACCGCAGCAAATCCTAAATTCCCCTTTAGGGGTTCTGACTTTATCCCTTGCCGCTCTCCTATTTAGAGAAGGTATCCCCCACTGTCAGGGACAAAAACAAACTGGTTTCCCTCCTGAGGGGATTGCAGCCAGAAGACCTAGCATGGCCAAGGAATGAAGAGAAGCAGTTCCAGCCAGCACCATTTGGCATGACTAAGTCCAAAGAAGCAGTGCTAAGGCTGTCATTTATACTGTCAACTGTTCCTGCATGCTCCCAGGTAGCTAATCCCTGCTGAGTGTCGAGTTGTTGCAGATATATGACATTTAAGTTCAATGCCAATTTTCTTTATAGTTCATTATATGATTTATTTGTTATGTTAGTTTATTGTTAGTTATATGTAAAGTCCAATTTTTGTTAATTTTGAAAATGCTTTGTTTTGCTTTGTATTTCAGTATATTATTGTAAGTGTATTTGTTGTTTTGTTAAATGTGAACAATATTTTGGTTGACAATATTTTGCTTATCATTAGTACTGTTACTTTACACTACTGTAAGTGGTTTCTCGATGTTTGCCACCCGTATTTTTGTCTCTGTCATAAATGAATTTACAATATTTTTCTTCACCAAATTTGTGATGTCGATAATTTTGTTTTTCTCAGAGTGATTTAGAAACATCTATATTTTGGTAATCAGTGTTTTGCAATAATAGTTTTGTAGTACTATGTTTTTGTGCTTTAAATTGTGACATACAACTGTGCCTAATGTTACACAACCCTTGATATGTCCCTCTTTGTAACTCATACATTTAAGGAATGACCACAGTATTCTAAAGTCCATAGCAATTGTTATATTGATAAGTGTTGCCATCTTTGCAGGGCAAGACTCCATGACCTTTATTCAGACAATTTATATCCATAAACTTCACCTTCAGTTTGTGTGGACTCACACTTGTCAGCACTGAATATGAGATGTATTCTCTGAGAACTGCACACAGTTTGCAGATTGTCAAGATTTTCGAAAACACCTGATTGGTGAAGCATTTGTTAATAGTTGAATTGTGCACTAAATGGCTCTCTTGAAGATTGTGCATCCATTGAGACTCCAGTCACAGACAATTTCAGAGGAAAGTATTCTCAAAAATGGTCAATATGGGGATGTGGCAAGGGTGTTACTCAGTAGCAGCTGCTATGGGGCAGTAGTGGTAAGGTGGGGGGTTAAAAAAATAAAAAATGAAAATTTTACTTAGGTGCCTGCTTCCGCATCTCCTCCATCCTCTTCGGTCAAACAGGTGGCACACAGGCTCCCAGACTCCGCTAAGCCAATTACGATGCTGCTGTCATCAGCATGACAGCAGTGTTGTGATTGGTCTGAGCGGCCTGGTTCGGCGCTCAGACAGGTAGTGGGAGCCTGTGCATGTTCTCCACCAGACTGTGCAGTACAGCTGCGTGGAGAACATGCAATCAATCAACATCTATTGTTATAAGTTAATACAAACCATCACAATATTGTACATTTAATACAGGATAATAAAACTGTTTGGAATAAAACACTTCATTTTTCTAGTTAGTCAATTTCTTAAATGTGCGTGTTGTTATTTAAACAGTTTGAGATATTAAAACACATGGCATCTCAGAGATGCTATTATTTCATTTTCTTCTAATTATGACCAATAACTTTCAGCTGAATTGCTATAAAGTCTTGAGTGCATCATAAATGAGAAATTAAGTCCTAATTTTTAAATTGTGCTGGATACCAGAGTCCCTTATTTTTCTGAGAATGTCGTGTTGTTGGCTTCTATTAACAGTGATCTGATTGATTAGTCATTATGCAGACCCGCTTTCTCGTGCTGGAGCTGCGCCCTTGGAGCTCTGTTTGATTAATTTGTCATGTGATTGTAAAAATGTCATAAAGTTTACAATTTAGCCGAGGGTCCATAGAGTCAAGGCTCCTCATTATTGCCATTCTGCAGGTATGAATCCCCCTCTTGTTAAATGGCCATCTTAAGAATATGAGGCATGCTTTCCTTCTTATAGGACACACACAAACCAAATGCAAAAAATCCTCTTTAGGGGCGCCACATAGCCTGCACATTTTTGGGCCTTTGTATCTCCATGAGGGTTTGTCCGCTAGGGATGGTAGTTCTCCTAAGCGTATAGGCAATAACTTTTTCGTAAGATGCACAGGATAAGTTAAAAGAAGGTATGCTGCTGGTTGCAAGGTGACATATGTTTGGATTGTCATCCAGGCATGTGATCACAACGAAAATGTGTTTTTATCCTCCACTAGTGAGTTTTTCCTGCTTTATTGATCACACAGCAGAAAGTCCAATGCGACAGATTTAGATCCCATAAATCAGCAGTATTAGTTATTTATAATGAAGATAGCAAGTATTTGTTATAACTCAAGTTTGTATCATTCAACAGTGACTGCCATAAAGCGCTGACTAGAGGGCTGGACTGGTTGTTTCATATTTTATGCCAGGATTTGATTGTGTAGTATCTTCTTGCTGTCTCATGTTGTGTCAATCCAAATTCCAAGTGGATTTGTGCAGGTGAAGCATTACAAGGGAGACCAAAAACACGTTTGTATGTGTTTGTTTGTAATCTGTCCAACATTTTAGCATCTTTGCCATGCATCACCGACTCGCGTAAGTTAACGTGGGAAGCAATTTCGCATT
The DNA here is from genome assembly GCF_964204655.1 of Triturus cristatus. Lineage (NCBI taxonomy): Eukaryota > Metazoa > Chordata > Amphibia > Caudata > Salamandridae > Triturus > Triturus cristatus. Next base: position 433,141,672 of record NC_140593.1, read on the forward strand.
GATGACTGCGAGCAGTGGCTGAAAGGAGGGTCCTTCCAGTTTTTTTTACAAGTGCACAAAAGGCATATATTAAGGAGCTATTTTTTTCTAGCCATATACTGCTGGTGTGCCTGAAAGTTAAAGTTCTTATCAAAGTAGAAGCCTAGATATTTGTAAGTGCTGACTTCTTCTATGGTTGCATTTTCTAGTTTGATTTTCAAAGTGACATTGGGTTTATTTCCTATTGACATGGTTTTTGTCTTTGTGATATTGATTTCCAATTTGTTGGCTTTTATGAATGCCACAGTTTCCTTGATTAATCTTTGAAGTCCCACCTCTGTGTGACTTAACAGCACAATGTCATCAGCATATGACTGATGAGATATGGTTAGTGGACCAAATCTTGGAACGTGTGAGTTTACTCGATCCGGGTGGGTGGATAAATCAGCCATAAAAAGAGAACATGCTAAGTGCGCATGTCTGTTTGGCCACTGCTAGTGTTACTTCATCTCGGATTTGTTGTATCATTTATTTCGATTACATTTTCGATTACCCAGGCCCCTTTCAGGTGTGCAGTTATGTCATGGATGTAAGTGTGCCTTGGAGTCTTTTTGTTCCACATGCCTTGTGCCTATTACATACTGACATAGATTCCGATTTTGTCTTGCCAATAGACAAAACCCGGTTTGACAATTGTTTTCAAATGTTGGTAATATCTAGTAATGCGAGGTCATGGCATTGACCCTCAGGTGCCTTTTGTAGATGAAATATGACTTTTGCAAAGTAGCTCTGAAGAATGGGAAAAGCTGACTCATCAATGAGAGGTTCTCATTTTTCCAGCACCTCTAAAATGATTGGAAATTCATTTTGAAGGGACAAGCCAATGCCCAGTTTGTAACCTATAGATAAAGCCATTTATTGTGAAACTTAGGACCTAAGAGATGCCATCTTGCCTTAAGGTTCTGAATAAATGACATTATTTCAGTACATTTGTTTTTGGGGTAGCTCGTGAATCGCCTACATGCCGGGGCACTTTCGAGTATCCGTGCGCGATATATAAATTAAATTATCATAACATAACATAACATGCTGGAGTGGATCCAGCGCCACCCAGGTGTACACCAGAGTTATTTAGTGGCAGTGGTTTTTTTTATATATTCTTGTACTCACTAATGTAAATAATGAAGACGGAATTCCGTCGCCTAGACAGATCGCTGAGCAATGTTTGCCGCGGTGCCAATCAATAATTGTCATTTACTCAAACCCTCCCCCTTACCAAGCTATCTAGACATATCTTGGCTGCTGTGTCAACATGCAGCAGGCACGATACTCATATTTTTCCTTCCAGTAAATGGATGGCTATCTTTATTGATTATTGATTGTGTTTTAAAGTCACTGTGAACTTTCTTGTCCATGTAAGTGGTTTTATGGCGTTCAAGTGAAAATACGAATGTCTTATCTATTTGGAGGTAGTTGCTGACTTCTCTTAAGAAGTTTATCCAACCACATTTCATGATAAAACAAAAAAATTACAAGGTTATTTTTTTATATTTTGAATTCAGCTACTGCAGTCTTTTTTTTGCTCATTTGTTTTCGAACACTGCGACCTGGCGTAAACAAACACTTGCGCAGGGTAACACGATTTATTAAAGTTTACGATTGAATGAACATCATTGCGTTGCGCAGCACTGGACCTCCAAAGTCTTGCATAGCTATGATGTCCGCTTCCGTGCATATGTAAACCGTGTGATGCACAGCCCATGCAAACACGACACACATGCCATATGACCTTGGGTCCCACAGCCAAACGAATAAAATCGCAAGCAACCCATCAAACTTCGGGGAAGTGAGCCTGGACAAAGTGATCGTATCTGAAAATGTGGCTGTCGTTTAGTTAGTCTCGCTTTTCATGTTACATTTTGTTAATTTCTTTTATGGTGAGCGTGGTGTAGCTTCCATGGAGGAGTCTTATCAGTATAGATTTCTGCCATACAGACATAGACAGAGACAAGTCTTCACTTTATTAGAGGCAAAACATGAAAACTATATTTTGTGGCTAAATTGTAGATCCACCAGTATGTTTGGAGCAATTAGGATAGCAACCATTGGCTATTTGTGCAGAGATCCTCAAATAAAAATGTCCTGAGTAATTTTGAGTTTCTCATCTGTCCTCCTGAGAGTTTGTATTTACTGTTGCAGACTGCATGCATGCCATTATCCATATGTTGTTTGCTGTTTCCTTGATAGTCATGAAGGGTAACTCATTTTATACGCTTTGCAAAGTACAAAAACCGCCATCACACTGCACACTATTGTAGGTCTGTGTAAGAATCTCCACTAGGAAGAATCTTCATTTCATCATGTCAAAGCACCTCTCTGTGCTGTCTCTTGTCTTCCTATTTGAAGCGTTTAGGATTCTATAATGTCAGTTATGGAATATATGTATGGATTTATCAACCATGATTTTAGTGCATAACTGTGATCACCAGGCTCATGCAGAAAAAGGAAATATTACACATGGAGCAAGTCATCTGCCATCTTCTTTCAATGTTGTCATGTGTCATGTGTGTCATAGTAGGCTTTGTCCACAAGCACCACTTAACTGAAAATGTAAGAGCCATGTGTGCTCCCTGGGAACTTGTCTACACATTAGTGGAGCAGTATGTTCAACACTTATTGTCTTCACAGCAAAAGAGTAAGTGTGTGCTACCTCTTTCTGTGCCATATCAGCAGTTGGTACAAGTGTGCCATGTGTAATCTATGGCACCTATGGACTGACCACATCACCTGCCAGTGTTCTCAGCATTCGCATAGTCTGTTTGTCACACTGTTCTTCTGCGCCCTTGAAACCATCAGAAGACCAAAATGTGTCTGATCCCTGGATCCCACCCAGCTGGTGACTTCAAGTCAATATCTGGGTGGTTTCAAAGAAAGGTGTTTATCACATGTGTGTCTGCTTACCCATGGCATGATTTCATGTTACATAAGTCTAGACAGACCTGCACTTGTTCCATTGTTATGAATGAATCCTTCTGAGGGAGTTTAGATATGTCAGTTGCATGACCGTCAATTCACCTAAATGCCAGGGGTAGCGAAAGTGGCATCACATGCCATTTGACCTTTACTTTCAGTCACACTCATAGATTCACACATAACTCACTCTCTCTCACCAAAACACACTTTCACCCGCAAACACGCACACAACATACATTTGAGAGCATTTTTAACTTACCTTGGGGAGGGGAGAGCCACATTCCAGCTAATTTAGCTCCATTCTTTATTACGCTAATAGTGAATAGCGGACCATTATTCGCTATTCGCTATTAGTGTAATAAACAATTGACAGAAAGCAAGGAAAACGGAGCCGCAACCGATAAATGGACATCCATAAGGACGGTCTACCTATATATCTACATTTGTAAAGCGCAAACACTCACCCGTAAGGGTCTCTAGGTGCTGGGGGCCGTCGGGAAGGTTAAGCAAGCTATTGCCCAGAGTCACATGGTGCTGGGCTAATCTGCCGCCGGCGCTGGGGATCAAACCGTGATCCCTAGATTCCGGAGTCAGTCGCCCTGGCCGCGGCACCACACGTCTTCCCTACCTATGTGTTGCTGGCACTGAATTTGCTACCTCCAAGGCCAGGGGTCGCAAAGGCCCCTCACACCTTGAAACGCCGAGCAGCAAGGAAGAGGCGACCCCAATTGACATCCATGGTCAGTTGAAGCTGTGCAAGGTTTTGAGAAGTTCGCTAAGCTTTCCCCTGGTGAAGTTATAAAAAGTATCCCTCTTTAGCTACCCACAGGCCCACAGCAAGATTTTCTTTACACATCAACAGCATTTTCGATAAGTAATGAGTTAATTGTAAGTCCAATTGTATCAGACAAGCTGGAAATGTATGTAGAGTTTTCCTCTTTTTATTTATCTTTTACAGAGTATTTTCTATGCACAAAGGAAGATGTATGGAGAATTTTCAACTGCATGTTTACCTTGTGTGAGCTTCTCCATGCTTAGTGGCTTTGCACTGAAGCACACTCCTGATTATGTCTAACAGGAGTTTTCACAGGGATTTGAATTCTAAGTTGTGCGATAATTATGACATCCCCGCTGCTTCCCCAGACAGATGTCAGCAGTTAAAACCTGGCAAACTTTTTTCAGCAGAAAAAACCTTATAAAGAGGTTAAACACACATTTTGGTGCACGTACTTTGCCTTTTCCATATGCTATGCCTCAATTCAAGGGCCAACAAGCATTTACAATGCAACAGTCTTGGCATTGTTAAAGTTAGAGCTATTGGCATTGCTCATGACATTATTTTTGTTTATGTTTTTGTTTTTAAAACGTTTAAAGAAACGGCATTGTTATTTACAATGTCAATTGCTACAATGTCAAGGTCCTAGCATCCATGCCACAATTTCCCAAGCGTTTGCTTACATGCCAGACATTTTAAATCCAGATGCCATGCGGGTGCCCAAACAGATGAGTTTCCACTACTCTTCAATAAGAAAGCACATTCAAAGATAACAACGGGTAAAGTTAAACCTTTCCTAAGAGTAAAATGTTAACCTGTAGGCAGCAGTATTAGACATATGTGGCATAGGAGTACTAAATTATGAGGCAAGGTTGACTAAATTGTGCAAAAAGAAAAAGCAAATTATGCAGCAGTGAGGAACCAACTTTTCCCATTAAAAACACCATACAGTGTGCTTTATATTTATTATGTTTGTATCACCTTTGGGAACAATTCCTGTAGACATGACAGCCACTATCTTTGGAGCTGTATTTATGTCAAAAAGGCACTCCAACTTTAGAAGAGTTAAAAAGATGTTGTATGTCCTTATAAGGGTCCATGTCATGAATGCTAAAGTTCCGCTTAGCAAGACACAAACATAATAAGTTGGCACAGTCCCACAGAAACTAGATGTATTTCCGCCCGCCAGAACTACCACACAAGTGTAGCACGCTAGAGGGCACCGGTAAAAGGTTTGTGTCATGAAGTGTTGGTAGCAGGCTGTGAATATTAAGGGAGTGGTTTAGGTCGAATGTACGTAGAAGAAATAAGGAGGGGGGTGATTGTGTCTGCTGTAAATAGTAATTTGAGATTCTTTAGGAGAGTATAAAGACAATTGTGGTGAACGTGTGTTTCGGGATAAAACCTGTATGTTGAATGTGATGTGGCATGCCATGGGATTTATTACAGAAGCAGGTGGTGGTGTTGGGGTCCAGTTGAACAGACTGGCTGTAGGAAGGGCGGTAATTTGTTTAGGTGTTTGCAGGAGGTCTGAAGGCAAGGGTAATTATGGCATGAGGTTATTTTTCCTATATGAAGGAAGATGTGTGTGGGGCAGAGGGATAAAAAAACGAGACACAGCCCCGAAACAATTCAACAGTAGCCAGATATTTGCGAGTAGAGAGGACAGACCACATAGGAGGCAGGGTGCCATCAAATGGTGGTAAAGAATTCACAGGGGCGAGGGAAAGTATTTTGTGGGTGCGAGAAAGTAGAGATGGTTGTGGGTGGTTTTGGAAGACGGGGCAGCACATTGTGCATTCATTGCCTGTTGTGGTGAGTGGGAGGACTGCCCTGCGGAAATAGGTAGGGTAGAAAGCAGTGTGGATCGTCTCTGCTGCAGCAAGAACGTGTAAGAACTGTGCAGGAGGACAGATTTTGCTGGGGAGCGGGCAAGGGAGTAGCTGAAAGCCTATCCCTGCAGAGGAGAGGAGGTGGCACGGGGAGGGCAGAAGGCACGAGTCGAGCCTCTCTGGCGCCGGGGCGGACCTCCTCACCACGCGCACACTAGCGCCGAGTTTGAGAAAGAAGCGGCGGACGCCGGAACTCCTCACTCATGGAAGGTGGTGGGGGAGGAATGGGCGAGCATACACCCCTCGGTGGACGGATTTGACTCGAGGTGTGGCGGGACTGGCCTCACCTGGTGTGGAGCGACTGGCCTCACCTGGGAGGGGAGCTGTTGCTGGGCTGGCCAGTGATGTTTCCACTGAGTGAGCTGGAGCCATGGAAGAGGAACCACCCGGTTCATAGTCTCAGGTGAGCAGCGTGTTTCTAATGACTCTGCACGTCACGCCAATCGATCACGCGCGCACACTTTCGCACATCCTCTCTCAGGGGAACATTTCAGGGACACACATTCGCATCAAGTACAGTCTTGTATCCATGCGATTCCGATACGGCTCCTAAGTTAACCTGTTTTAGAAAGGCAGTAACTTCAAATTTTGATGATTTTTAAGAATTAACGTGTCTTGTGGAAGGATATCACGTTGCAGGCCATAGCACCATAGAACTTTTTAAAGTTGGATACAGGTGGCAGTGAGAGTAATGCTTCTACGCGTGGATGGTCAGCTTTAGAACACAAAACAAAAAATGGGCATTATACAAACATAGACGCAGGACTACAATTTTTTACGGACCGAGGAGCACAGAAAGACTAGCAGAAACCAGGGATGCCGACTTTGGAACTCGTGAATTAGATTCCAGTATCTGCGTCGACTGAACATCCTGTAATTTGGGGTAAATTACTTACTGCCAAAAAAACACATGCAACCTTTGTAACTGCTGCTCGTGTAAATGCAAACAGAATAAAACAAGTGAGTGCTTTTACCTGAAAGGGGCCTTGAAACGCCGAGCAGCAAGGAAGAGGCGACCCCACATCTCGCTCCGATAAAATGGACGAATCTTCCGACGCTAAAAACAAAAACAAACACGCCCACCACGTGTTAAAGGGGTGGAAAGGGGCTCCTCAAATAGTTGTAATAGGAGATAATTATCACACCCTATAAACTATGAACATCTTATTGTAGGATTTTCATCACATGTGATAATTTTTGGCATACTCGTAATCAGGCCCTATTGTAGACTTGGTTATATGTGATATTTATAATGTAAAAACAAATATTCCGATAGGGCTCAATCAAAAACATTGCATTGCGATAATACATTTAAAAAATAGGAAACAGCAAGCCAAACAAGCTCACTAAGTGTGGTTGTGAAGCACGTCCCCCCTTAGGAATCCCCCACAAGAGTCCAAAACGTGTGAGCCTTGCAGCTCAAACGATGTGCAACTCCACTGCTCCTGCCGTTTCGAAGGAGCAGTCTCCAAGACCAATGACAAATTTGAACACAACCGTGAAGTGCACCGCCAATTCAAAAGAATGATTTTGTCCATCCAATGTGGAGATTATAAAAGTTGATCTTTATTCTTCTCATTCATAAAAACAACAACCAAACAGCCAACACATTTCGTCAACTGGTGTGGACTTCATCGGGGCTTAAAGCGAATGTGTAAAACTTAGGAGTAATAGGTCGTTATACGAATGTAGATGAAAGGTAATACGCTATGTATATACTGGAAAACAACTGTGGCCTCCTGGATCCAGGGAGAGTTCAGGTAATAAAGCGGCTCAGTTGCCGTGCCTAGTGGCTGCTAGGGACGTCCATGTTTTATTACTGATTCTCGATTACCTTTCATCTACATTCGCATAACGACCTACTACTCCTAAGTTTTACACATTCACTTTAAGCCTTGATGAAGTCCACACCAGTTGGACGAAACGCACTGCAATAATAATGCTGCTATTCTTGTCGGTTTTATTGTGCATAAATGATTTTTACTTGTTTTATCCTTCACTAATACAACAAATCTATCTTCCACCGGGCAAAATATTGATATAACCAGGGCAAGCATGTGTCAATATCTCATTCAAGGCAATGTATTTGTAATATTCAACAGAAAAAATAATTGTCATGTAAATACATTGAGTCAGGTCAAATAGTGTGATCCTCTGAGACTCATGAGTCCATATATTTAAATAATCTTTATGCATATGTTCATTTTATGGGTGCAAGACACATTTCCTCTAGTGTTCTATCTTTCCACCTTAGATAGTGAAGGTCATTGCAATAATTTACATAAGTATTTTCCTTGCCCTTTTTAGTTATTTTGAGGCTTTAAGCACTTGTCTTAAATTGCAGTTGACATGTTTTGGCCTGAACATATTTTAAAACCTCTTTGAGACTAACTTAGACTTTGACAATTTCATTTTTAATGTTTTGATTTAGGTTTGACCTAAATATGACATGAATTAACGAATATACACCTTTGAGCCTGGCTGCAGTAACCAACATCTATTGGGCAGAGACCGGATACTCATAATTTTGTGCCATACTATACACATGTGCAAAAATAACAATTGATGGACAGAATGCAGAACAATGTCATACATTCACCCCAGTACAGAGATCTGGGCCTAAATCCATCGTTTTTTTGCTCACCATGCCATTCCAGTTTGAACCCAGCCATATGCAAATCAGTCTTGACCCTGTGCCCCATGGGAACAGTCCAGCCCGAACTGCCAAGCCAGGTCCTCCCTGGACTGGAAACAAGCATCCTAGGACCGGTTTCGGGCTTTCAGCCCTCATCAGCCAGGATAGCCTGATTCCAGTGGCATGGAGAGCAAGGGACTCACGTCTGAGCATACCCTTCCCACTCGGGGTGACAAATGCAAAAATAACAATTGATGGACAGAATGCAGAACAATGTCATACATTCACCCCAGTACAGAGATCTGGGCCTAAATCCATCGTTTTTTTGCTCACGATGCCATTCCAGTTTGAACCTAGCCATATGCAAATCAGTCTTGACCCTGTGCCCCATGGGAACAGTCCAGCCCGAACTGCCAAGCCAGGTCCTCCCTGGACTGGAAACAAGCATCCTAGGACCGGTTTCGGGCTTTCAGCCCTCATCAGCCAGGATAGCCTGATTCCAGTGGCATGGAGAGCAAGGGACTCACGTCTGAGCATACCCTTCCCACTCGGGGTGACAAATGCAAAAATAACAATTGATGGACAGAATGCAGAACAATGTCATACATTCACCCCAGTACAGAGATCTGGGACTAAATCCATCGTTTTTTTGCTCACCATGCCATTCCAGTTTGAACCCAGCCATATGCAAATCAGTCTTGACCCTGTGCCCCATGGGAACAGTCCAGCCCGAACTGCCAAGCCAGGTCCTCCCTGGACTGGAAACAAGCATCCTAGGACCGGTTTCGGGCTTTCAGCCCTCATCAGCCAGGATAGCCAATTATATTTATTTTAATTGTAGTCAACTGCATGCTTTCATTTTTTTTTATCATTCAATATTTTACCATTACATTTCATTCTTTTAGGTTGAGCATTCGAGACCGCTTGTATATACTTTAGTATATACTTATATGTGTATGTACTTTGTGGGCTCTGGAGATCAGCCCTAGGACTTGTCTGCTTCCACTTAGGGACTATTTTTTCTGTTCAATTGCCGCTATTTAACTGTCTTAATAGAAAGTGACCAGTAGAGGTCAGTAAAATACCAGAATTGCTTTCTGCTTGTTCAACTGTCTCTATTTAACTGTCTTGATAGAAAACGACCAGTAGAGGTCAGTAACATACCAGAATTGCTTTCTGCTTCAGGACTTTATTTTTTTTATTTTTCTGGCAACTGCCTCTATTTAACTTTCTTGATAGAAAACGACCTGCAGAGGTCAGTAAAATATCAGAATCACTTTAGCATTCTCTAGATTCCAGTCCATAGAAATTGTCTTCCAGGAGCACCCGTAAACAGTAATATTTTTTTCAAATCTTGTATTTTCAGTGATATGACCACAAAAGGACCTGATTCTATATTAAAAACAGAGCTCTGGACTATACCATTTCCCGCTGAAAGGCAATATTTCTCTCCATGTGTTCCCATACCTGGCGTGCCACGCAGTTTGGTGCTTACTTTCCCTCCACGTTAAAGAACAGTAGAGGTTTCCGCACCCAGGCTCATGTGCTGCATAGCTAAAAACATATGAGGTCCCAAAGGCGAGACCGATTGCATCGCAAATGCTTTTTATTGTTTGTTTTCGGCAGAAAATAAATACAATTTTCTTTGAAATGTGCTGGTTCTTTGTTTCTCCACACTGGATGATTAATTTCTAACCTGCAGAAATGTATTTTCCTTTCAGAAGGCGCGCCATTTTGTTGTATGCCTCGGGTGCTTCCTATGCTTTTTTTAAAGGCTTTTCTCACAATAATGTCAGACCAGTGAACAACTGTTTTTTCAAAAAGTGTTTTTGGATAATGATGGGTACGGATCCATACTTAACAATGCAGGATTTATCTCGTTTTAAATCTCTCCTTACAGACGTGTACAGAATTGCATCGCATCTGAGATGAAAAGGGACTGGACAGCAGCATTCTGCAACCCACTGGGAAAAAAGTACTAAGTGGTTACAAGATACTGCTTTTAAAAGCCGTTCGCCTTTTCATGCCCGCCTGGTGGGATGTCAGCATAAAACATGTAATTAAGGCAACTTTTCTTCCACTGAAATGCATGCGCCCCCTTTGTTCCGCTGTCATTTCTGACTACTATAATGAGTAACTGGGCTTCACCGACAATCTGGAAGGTAGCAATCCAGGCTGTGCCAGAGGGTAGATATTTACGGCTACATCTGGCTTTTGTTTTCCCAAAACGTAACCCCCCTTTCCCCTCCTTTCTACATTTGTTAGTTTTATATGAAGTTTCTCATCTGGATTCTAGAATCTGAGTTCCTAAAACTCACTACTGCTTTTATCAAAGATAATAACTTTCTTTTCTCTGGAATAGCTACGCCTTATGATGTGCTTTCAACATTGCATTGCCTGGGCAATTTCACAAATGCGGTGTTTGGGCTCACACAGTTGGAAAATAATGAAAGTAACCTGGATTTGTTTTTATAGATCGCTTGCTACTGCAGGTCTGCTGTTCTGTAACCCTATACATAACAAGTGTTACCATCCAGTAATGCAATATTACTCAATTTATCGACCTTGGAAGGATGAAAGGCTGCCTTGGCTATGCCAGGATTCGATCATCTTTTGTATAAGTTGTACACAGATCTATGCAGGGAGCTTTTAACTCACTGCACATTCTTAAATGAATCTAAGAGCAGATGTACTAATCGACATCTCATAAAATGGTCGTAAATTGTACAGCAAAGTTTTACGACTGTTCTTTAATTTTGTAATGGACTTATGTACTAATAGGTCATATTCCAAATTTCCCATTCACTGGGATTGCAGAATGACCTGCCTAGTAAATATTAATTAGGTTTGTTGTAATTTGGCACCCACTGTGGTTGGTTAAAAACACATGTAAAGTGACCTGCAAGGAACAGCAGAGCACTATCCCTGCATGTGCATTCCCAACGAGTTTTAAAAAAAAAAATTAAAACAGATCATGTTCCTAAAAGTATCTGGTGTTATTTAAGAAAAAATATTCCCATTTGGGAAAATACTGGGGGAGGGTGGCTGGGTGGCTGGGAAGAATAGGACCTATCAGTAATCTCCTGGACCACACCCCCCGAGACTGCCGACACCTTCCCCTTTGCAAATCAGTTACCATCCCAACCCTGCGGTCGGTAAGTCATCAATAGTTTGCACCCTCAATTGCCCTCACAAACCATTAATGCCATCTGCTCCAATTTGGAAATAGAAGGTGATGCCGCTTTCACGCCCCCCTCTAATTTGCCAGTCTGAAAGAATCACAAAAGCACTTTTACAAGTTAGGAATCATGTTCATACTCTAAAAGGCCTTTTGTATATAAAGAAAATCCCTTTTGCGGCCGCAAACCCTGTGATTTTGCGAATCTTAGGGTTTGCAATTGCAAACCAGCTTTGTTGCTTTGTGCATAATGCCTCCAATTGTGGGATGCAAGTCTCAGCAACCAAGCTGAAAAAAACACACCCTCGACCAAGCAGCCTTGTCCAGCTACACCCTGATTACATTTATTTTTTGATATTTACAAACTGTTTTATGTGATATGCGTAACTTTTTCGTAAAGCAATTACACATCAACTGGCCAAATCTACTAAAATCTGTGACTGTGACCATGAAAGAATTGCTGATCTAGCTTCGATAGAGGCAATGGAAAGATTTCCTGAACACGCAAGGGTTCTCCGCAGAGCCACTGGTATGCTCACAAACGTGATGCTTATAGAAAGCCGCATCCCAGGAAATGTGTACACAGGAAACACATCCTCTTGGGTTACTCTGGCTGAAGAGGAGGCGACCACAAAACCTAAACAACATGGGGTGGATTTCCAGAGTCTCGTGTGGCCCAGCTGTCTTTGTTCCAAGTCCAGCGAGCACGCCATTGCGTTTGTAAGCAGGCTCCTGGCCTGTTTCGAACATTTTTCTAAAGACTCAACAGGTAATTTAATTAAACAAAATGTAGATTTGTCATATGGATGGTGCTTCCTGGCCATAATTCTCACGAGATGTCATCATGATATGTCATGGTAGGGAAAAGAAGTACAAGCTGTGGCTAACTTATTAGGCATTGTGTTGTTTCATGTCTCCTCCAATCAAATGGACTGTTTGCAGGGTGACCTTCTGTGGAAACCAAAGTACTTGTTTCTAAATCCAAGGGCAACTCACTCACTTGACTCCTACACTATGATTCACAAAATGTACAGCTTGAAAGTGGTAATTTTACTCACACTGGTCTATGCCTATGAATTAAGTATATGTCTCACGCCCAAGGGGTTCTCAAATAACTTCAGTAGGCGTGGGAATCTGTGACTGAAAAAGATTCCCAGAAGTCGTCACATGTGTAGGCAAATACCCAGATGGAAATGTACACCAGTACATATCCGCGTTCTCGAATGTCACATTAAAGTGCATGTAAACTTTTCAACTTTCAATTTGCTGTGTCTCTGTCGCAGAGGTGTCCAACGTAGAGAATGTCTGGATCCATGTCAGAATTTCCCCACGTTCACATAAAATCAATCTCCCAGCACGGAAGTTAATTTTGCTTAGGTGGGTGTGCATATGTGATCTGGCAAAATGGCCGTCACTCAATGATCAAGAGAGTCAATGCCTGAAGTAGGCAGATTTATTGTACCATGCTGTATGCTGTTGTGATGAGAAACAAAATGTGAATAATAGCTGAGCAGACCAATGGATGAAGGGGGATGACCCTAAGCCTTTCTATGTATTTTCTATGTATATATCTTATTGATTATGTGAAGCTGGAAAAAAAGTTAAAGCTGTCTATAGACCTGACCTAAAACATAGGACTGAAATGGTCATTAGAGCTGAAGGACAGCATGATGAAATGTGTCGAGAGGGCATTTCAAAGTTTTATGTAGGCCATCTAGAGTGCTGCAATGTGCTCCGTCCGATAATACAAATGGTCACAATTCCTCAATCTGTTAATGGGAAGCGATAACTCTGAAAACAGGACTGAGAACCCATAGGTAGCTATTACTATGAGGGAGGGCTGAGAGATCATAAGAGGAAGGAAGAGAGATGAGAGATAAGTTCATGGGGGGGATGAGATGGAGAACGGAAGGAAGGACGGAGGTGAGGCAGTGGTGGTGTAGTGGATGGCGTGGAGAGAGAGACCTGAGTCAGGGTGTGGTGGCACAGGATGAGAGGTAGGTGGAAAGTATGTGCAGGAGAGGCAGGAGCGAGGGAAGTGAGAGAAGGTATGAAATAACAATGGAAGCGATAGGGGAGGGAGGGTTTGAGAGTGGGATAATAGTGAGTGAGAAAGAGGTGGGAGAGGTTGTGATGGAGTCATCTAAATCAGAAGCAATGATAGAAGGTCTCAGGGGTATGAGGGGAGGGCAGGAGAAGTGAGAGGAGAAAAGAATCAAGAAGATAATAAGGGGCAAGTGGGAATATTATTATTATTATAAAGAAGCTTATAAAGCGTGCTGCTACCCGGCGCTGGGACAGACGATAGATATGAGTACTCGTAGCAGGCTAAGAATTGGAAAAAAGCCAGGTCTTCAAGTCACGTCGGAAAATAGATTCAAATTCAGCTAACCGCAAGGACAATGGCAGGCTGTTCCAAGTTTTGGCCGTGAACACTGCAAAAGCCCATTCTGGCGCGGCAGAAACGGGGAGTCACCAGAAGGCGAAAATGGTTAGATCTGAGTGGGCTTTTAGACTGAGCATGCTTAAGCCGAGCTGTAAGGTAGGCCGGGCCCTTACCCTGCAATGCTCTAAAAGCCAGAACCATTGACTTAAACTGGATGCACTTGGTCACTGAAATCCAGTGAAGCTTCTTCAGGTAAGGAGAGATCGAGTAGCAATAAGGAATGTTATAGATCAACCTGGCTGCCACATTCTGAACAATCTGTAAGCGTCTGATCAGGTAAGCAGGAGCCCCAGCATACAGACTATTAGCATAGTCCAGGTGTGTGGTTATCAGCATGTGAACAATGGTCCTGCGAGATTCCTGAGGGAGAAAAGGGAGAATTTTATGAATCATGTGCAGTTTACCGAAACAGGCTGCAGAAACCTGATTGATTTGCGCTTTACATGATAATTCATTATTGAACCGGAATCCAAGGTTCCTGGCTGAATCCACCGGTTCCGGAGGGGGGTTCAACTCTGATGGCCACCAAAGTAGGGGCGGAGGAGGGATTTTTTGATTGAAAAACAACACCTCAGTTTTATCAGAGTTAAGTATAAGCGTATTTAGGGCCATCCAAGTAGAGATATTGCACAGATAGCGTCTGAAATTTGAGAAGGTTGCTTCGGAGTGGTCCCTGAATGAGAAGACCATTGGGTGGTGTCAGCATAGGAGATCACTCTGACTTCACAAGATTCTACCACTGAAGCCAGAGGAGAGATATATATATTATGGATTAAGGTGGAGAGTGTATGAAAATAGCAAGCGTGTTTACGTAGGAAATGTGGTAAGAGGGGGAGAGGTGTGGATGGTAAGGTGGGGGGAGACTAAATCGATGGAGAGCATGGAACGATGAAAAAAAGTGAGAAGGAAAGAGACCGAATATATTATTTAGCACATTTGTACCTGCTTTCTGAGCCTCTCATTGTCTGATTACAGGTTTTTGTCTTTGTAAACAAAAGTTGCAGTTCGGGAAGGCAATAAATTACGTTCAGAAATTCAGAGTGGGGATCATGTGATTCTATTTAAAGCTACGGTTACCCATAACCAACAGTAGAGTGATCTTGAAATGAAGACGGCCGCAGCATTACTGAAGATGAATCTATATGACGTGTCACAAAAAATTATGTACATAAAGGACATATCATCTCATTCCACGCCACAGAAGTGAACACCAAACGTGTGAAATGTCATATGTGCTAGTACCTCAAAGATCATTTATTTACACAATTATAAGGAACATCTTTTTGTAGCATCTAAACTTAACAATTAAACCTACATGTAAGACACTGCGCATAATGCCTACACTAGACAATATCCTTCCACAAACCTGTATACTATGCAGTACACAGATACATATGCTATTTTCAATGAATGAGCAAGACTAACAATTTTGAATAATAATCCTATTTAAAAGCTTAACAATTGATGCTACACAAACATATTTAAGGAGCAGATGTACAAATGACTTTGTATTTGGAATGTTGGTGCAAAAAACTTTGTGAATGCAAAGTATAATTCACAATGTACAAGAGTGCAAAGTCGGAAAATAAGTCACAGTGCAATCACTTTGCGACGTGTCACTGAAATGTCCCAAAAATGCATGGCTAGCAAAAAGTGATAACAGAAAACTTTGCAAAAGACCATCTGAGGTGCAAAAACATACAAACTAAAAAGGAGGTTGTTTTTTAAGCTGCAATTGCACAAAGAGGCCAGGCACTACATAATGTTTGCATTTCACTTCAACAAGCCCCCTTTGTGAGCTATGTTCCAATCCACTGCACTTTGCCACTGGATTCAAGCTAGCCTGGCTGATGAGGGGTGTTACCCCAAAACCGGTCCCAGGATGCTTGTTTCCAGTCCAGGGAAGACATGGCTTGGCAGTTCGGTCTGGACTGTTCCCATGAGGCACAGGGTCAAGACTGATTTGCATATAAGCTGTGTCTGAACTGGGGTGGTGAAGTGAGCTAAAGAATGATGATGGATTCAACCCAAATCTGTGACTGGTGGTGATCGTCTGAAAAGTTTCAGCGCTCCGTCCATCATCTCCTTGTGTTTGCCCCAATCCACTGCATCTCAAAGCGATTGTTTGCAAAAAGTTACAAATCCCCCACCTAAGTAAAATTAACGGTGTGGGAATTGGTTTGCTATTCATTGTAAAATGTTGTGCATGATGGGATTATGGCCTGCATGGGACAGCCAACTTCCATCCCAGCCAGTTACATTTAATGATGTTGGTTGTGTGTGATTCTTATGCATGGTACCTTTGTATTTTAGCACACGAGATGTGCAGGAACGTGTGACAAAGTCTTGTTGCAGGGAAGGGAGTGCGAACGAGGGACAAGAAGCAAAGGACACATCAGAAATAAGAGAATGTTTACCCTCCCAGGGCCCTCTCTGCCGCCCAGGCGTGGCTCGGCGGGTTCTTGGACACTTTCGATCTGGTGGACTACTGGAGGTTGATACATCCGACACAGAGTCAGTACACATTCCACTCCGGGGCACACGGGAGTCTCTCCAGACTAGATTATTTTCTAATGCCCGCGGCCCAGACCACCCGGGTCCGGGAGGTTAAACACCTGGCCCGGGGCATTTCTGATCATTCCCCATTGTGGCTCCTCTTCGATACTGGGATGCGATCCGCCGGGCGGATCGCCCCGATTAACCCCTGGTACCTGCGTGACCCCAAGATTCGCAAGGGTCTCATTAAGTCGCTTGATCAGTATTTTCTGGAGAATGAGGGGTCCGTCTTGTCCTCAGTGTCCCTGTGGGAGGCCTTCAAAACGGTCCTCCGAGGACACGCCCTATCTCTGATCGTGGAGGCCAAGAAAGTTAAGAACGGGGAGGTGATTGCGTTGGAGGCTGAGATATCGGGGTTGGAGGCTGCCTTGGAGACGGGTGTCACTCAGGACGGGCTCCATGCCCTCAGCCTGAAGCAGTTCGAATATAAGTCCCTTGTTACGGATGCTGCTCGGACAATGTATAGGGAACAGCAGGGTAGACTGTATGATGCTGGGGATAAGGCGGGTAAATTGATTGCTTGGCTTGATAAGAAGGAGAGAGTGAATCGAGTGGTCCCCGTGCTTCAGACGTCGGAGGGAGTGAGTGTGACTGACCCTGGTGAGATTGTGGAGTGTTTTGCGGACTACTTCTGTGCTGTGTACTCCCCGGTGTCTGCTAGAGATGAGGCTGACTCTCGTCACTTATTGAAGGATATTGCTTTGCCCTGCTTTTCGGTGGAGGAGCGTGAGCAGATGGATGCCCCACTTTCGGTTGACGAGATTGCAACCGCGATTCGTTCCCTTCGCTCAGGCAAGGCTATGGGCCCCAACGGACTCCCGATTGAACTCTATAAACTGCAACCGGATAAACTTGCGCCATTTCTCCGTCGTATGTTCTCGGAGTCGCTTGAACTCGGCTCTCTCCCTGATGACCAACGCCTGGCTACTATAGTCGTGATTCCCAAGGACGGTAAGCCTCGGGACCGTTGCGCCTCGTATAGGCCTATTTCTCTGCTGAACGCAGAGCCGAAAATCCTTGCCAAGGTTCTTGCGAACCGCCTGCTTACTGTTATTTGCGATCTGGTGCATCCGGACCAATCCGGTTTTATCCCGCACCGGAATACGGCCCTTAACTTGCGACGCCTACATGGCGTACTTGCAAGGGCGGAATATCTTTCAGAGCCGGCCATCTTGGTTTCCTTGGACGCCACGATGGCCTTTGATACGATAGAATGGCCGTATCTTTGGGCCGCCCTGGCAAAGTTTGGTTTCGGGGCGGGATTTATTAATTGGGTTAAACTCTTATACGCTGCCCCGCTGGCGCAGGTGGTCGTTAATGGGAGGGTTTCCCGGCCCTTCGTTCTTGGGAGGGGCACTAGGCAGGGGTGTCCGTTGTCTCCCCTGCTCTTCGCGTTAGCTTTGGAACCGCTCGCTGCTTGGCTCCGTTGGGAACCGTCGATAAGAGGGATCCAGTGGGCCCCTGGCTTCGAGGATCGTGTTTCGTTGTACGCGGACGACATTCTCTTGTACCTCACCTCACCACGTAAGTCACTCAATGTGCTCTTTGACATCCTCACTTCCTTCGGCAAGAACTCTGGTTTGGTCATTAACTGGTCCAAATCTTGTGTCTATGCTATATCCGGTGGCTTGCCTCTCTTGCCTTCTCGTTTTCCCATTAAGGCGTCCAGCTCCGGCTTTACGTACCTGGGGGTGTACGTCTCATTGGACCCTTCTGTCCGCTACGAGCATAATCTCCTCTCTCCACTTCGGAGATTGAAGTTAGACGTGGCCCGCTGGTGTAAGCTTCCCTTGTCTCCCCTCGGTCGTGCGGCACTTTTTAAAATGATGTCTCTTCCCCGATTTCTTTACGCGCTTCAGAACTCCTTTGATATTATTCCGGCGGCCTACTTCCGGGAAGTGGAGAGCTTACAAAGGAGACTTGTTTGGGGCGGTCGAGCACGAATTGCTCTTGCAAAACTGACTCTCCCCTGGTACGACGGGGGCATCACGCTCCCGGACATCAGGAGGTACTACTGGGCTTCCCAGCTATCTGCTATTAACCATGCAACGTACTCACCTGGTCCGAATCCGGCTTTCGAAATGGATAGATTTTTGTTGCCTGGCGGCAACTTTAACAGAGCGCTTTACTCTCGATCGGCTGGGAGGACCCTAACCGGTCCCACTAAGATTGCAGTACGCTTGTGGAAGGCTGCGAATGTGGCCATGGGCTGGAATGATCGCCTGACGGGCGCGACCCCCTTGTTTGCGTCTGAAAGATTGGGAAGCCTCTGGTCGACGAAGGGATTCGAGCGTTGGGACACGATTGGCATCGGCAGAGTAGGTGACCTTTGGGTGAAGGGTGCGGTTAAATCCTTCGCTGCGCTGCAGAGTGAGTACGAATTGAGTGAGAGGGAGTTCTTTCGGTACGTTCAGGTTCGGCACGCTTTGCTCTCGGCCATCGGGGCGGGGACTGCAGTCCCTGTGTCTTCGCCACTCGAGGACCGCATACTCGACGGTCACTTGCCCGACAGTACTATTTCCCTTATCTATAAAAAACTAATAAACATTCTGGCGGATCTCCTCGTGCGTCTTCGGGAGGCGTGGATCGGGGATGGGGTGGAACTGGACGACGAGGACTGGCAGTCTGCGCTGTCCTCCCCTAAGGAGGTGGCCATACCCGCGCGTCTCCGTCTTGTCCAGCTTAAAATTCTCCACCGTGTTTACGTGACGGGCCCTCGTTTAGTTCTGATGGGTTTCTCTGAAGACGGGCTCTGTAGGCACGGCTGTGGGCTCAGCGCCACTTTTCTCCATGTTCTCTGGGAGTGCCGTAAGGTTGCGGAGTATTGGCGCCGGGTGCATGCTGTCATGGAATGTGTCACTGGGGTCGCCCTGTTGCCTGAGGTTCGCCGATGTGTGCTGAACGTGTGGGAGCCTAACGATTATAATGCGGCTCAGACTCGGTGGGCGGCCCTTGGGAACATGGTTGCTAAGAGGGACATGGCACAGCTTTGGGGTTCCCGGCGGCCTCCCACCGTGTCAGTATGGAAGGAGAACATGGACTGGTGCATGTGCAGAGAGAAGACTGTGTATGTGGCCCGGGGTAAGCCGGGGGCGTGGGGTAGAATTTGGGGCCAGTGGAACGCGTACCGTGGGAATATCTGCACACCCCCCCTCGTGGACTCATCTGATGCTGCCTTGTCCCCCTGATCCTGAGGTTCCCGGACTATTGCATTTCACCTGTAGCTGGTTGCGGCTCTCCCGTCGCCCCCACCTCCCCCTTGATCATCCTCATTGACCACCCGAGGGTGGAGTTGCTACTGTGTGGTCCCCCAGCCGTGGTTAGACGCCTCTTTTTCAATGGTTTCCGCCTTGTCTTTTGGTGTTATTTTATTTTTTGTTTGTACTTCTAAAAATTATGTATCCGGATGACTTCTGAGGTGCACTCAGTACTTTGTCAATTCGGCTGAGCCCCAGGGGGCCCATTGCTTCTTTGATGTTGTTGAACATGTATATATTAGCGGCCGGCCCTGGTGGTTGTAGGCCCATGTTTGTATTGAGTTTTTATGTGCAATAAAGGTTTAAAAAAAAAAAAAAAAAAAAGAAATATGAGAATGTCGAAATCCTGAAATGATGGAATAGAGAAGTCGGAGACCAAGCCTATGGTAGCTGAGAAGGCAGAACAGGAGGAGGGGCCAGGTCAGAGAGAGGTGGCTCACCAACAGGGGAACAGGAATAGGGTAGGGTCTTGTGGGTTAGCTTAAGTAGAGCTTGCAAATTGTAACTTCTGTTGCTGTGTGGCTTCCTACTGCAGAAAGTTCCTTTGCAGTTGCATCCACCTAACTACCAAGATGCTGGTGTTCTTCTTGTGTGTCAGCTGCTGGGCTCCCAATTCTAGAGAGCGTTCCTGGAGCTCTCCGGGGCCGTCAACTGCACCATCATCAGAGCATCAGGTAAACATGCATTATGAATGAGTGTAATAAAAACTGAGCTCCAAGTATTATGTCTAAGATCTTACTGTATATTCCTTATTTCCATATAAAGAGCTGCTTGCATGAGAGGCTTATATTTGACCCCTGGGAGAGGAGTTACTGGTTGAACATCGAGATAAGACCAAGCTGGGAGGAGCAGATCCAGAATCAGTCTCGCTCTCACACTCTCTCTTTCTCTCTCTCTCTCTCTCTCTCTCTCGCTCTCTCTCTCTCTCTCTCTCTCGTAAACATATCATTATAGTAAAGTCCATTAGTTACTTAAAAAAAATGATAACATTAAACAATAGTTCACATTGTCCCTAACTTCCTAGTCCCTTGTCCAACTTGATAGATTTATTTTGGTAATGGTGACTTCTCTAATGGAACCCCTGCAGTGCATTTCTTATCCATTACTGCATTTGGTAACATACCATGCCACAGCTCAGAGAGAATAGAGTGTGATTACTATTATGATATTTGCCCGAAGTACATTATACAATTCTCAAACACTGTAGGCTTATAGATGGGGTTTGGAGTGTATTTTCATGCAAAGTAATGTACTTCTCCTGATAAAGAAAGCAAAACGTGTTCTTAAAAGTGTCAGTATTTATAAGGCATTCAAGTCCATGCCTTACAGTATCATGTACTGCTCTACTTATATTTGTGTATTTGTATTTTGCTCTTATTTGTGTAACAATCCGTTTTAAAAATTTTCTTTTTTTTTTATTTTTTTTTTTTTTATTGTCCAGGTACCAAAAACAATATAAACATTACATTTTGAAATCCCATTCGAATAACAGTTATACATAATATTGTATACAAAATAATAAAGCTCTATCATCAACTCAATTACATTTTATTATCTGAGCAAAGTATTATAAATAGGAATCCCTCCATCTCTTTAATGGAGCCCACAAATTCTGTCCCAATTCTCTTCTTTTCCTACCCCAATAAACAGAAAGGGAAGATTCAATATTGTGTATACCCAAAAGTCTGGCGAGCCACATATGAAACACCGGTGCTTGTGTGTCTTTCCAGCCCGCTGATATAAGAATCCGAAGGACCGAGACAGAAATAAAAACAAGGGCTTCTTCTTCTTTATTCAGCCCCAGCTTACTATCCGTTCCCATTATCATAAGAGTAGGGGATAAATCAATCTTAACTCCTAACACCCTCTCCAAGAATTTCTCAATTTCCCCTCGGATTGTATTTAATTTCCCGCATTGTTGAAACATATGTACTAGGTTGGCGGGTCCTTCCTGACACCTAGGACAGTTATCATTCTCTCTTTTACCCCAGACAAACAATTTTGCTGGCGTAAAATACAAATTAAAAAGGGTTTTATATTGTTGGGCTCTCAAATTCGTTGAGCGAAACAATCTCATAGCTAACTGGAGTGCCCTGTCGATATCTACATCAGGGTCTCCTAATCTCGATACCCAGGCAGCTTCCATCTTCTCCAAATCATCTGGGATCCCTAACAGTAAAAATCTATACACTAATTTAATCTTAGTACCTCCTTTTAATAGATAATCCATCAATTTCATTCTGTTCCTTATAACAATCCGTGGTCTTAAAGCCATTATAGTACTATAGATTTGCACAAATTTAAACCCTTGATTCCCTGGGATATCGTATTTTTGCTGGATATTCTTGAATCCCATCAAGACCTCCCCTTCATAGATATCGCTTAATCTTTTAATTCCATGATGTTCCCATAATCTCCCCATACTATCTCCACTAAGTTGTGGGAAAACCTTAGAGTTCCACAATGGTGAATACCCATTAACTTTTGATATTGTTAGTAATTTTCGGACTTGTTTCCATACTTCCCAAATCCCTTCAAGAGCCCTGTACCTCATTTTTTTAAAATATCGTCGCTCAGTTTTACGCAACAGAAGCCCCAATGCTTCTCTGCACAACATAAGTACATAAATAGAGGGAGGATTTTGAGTACCAAATGACGATTCCGAGAGATTAGTGGCAGGATCAAATAAAATTGCCATCTGGGTCAGCAGACACGCCCAATGATACAGTCTGATATTTGGCATTGCTAACCCCCCTTTTTCCAGAGGAAGAGACAAGTATTTCATTGATCGTCTAATTTTGCCATATTGCCAGATAAAATTCACAAAGATTGCTTCTATTGACCTTAATAAACTCTCATCTATAGCAAAAGGGATAGAGCGAAAGAGATATAAAATCTTAGGAAACATAGTCATTTTCAACACATTAACTATCCCTATTATAGAGAGATGTAGAGTATCTATTCTTTTAAGGTCTGCCGTTATTGCTTTCAAAAGAGGGGCAAAGTTTTCTTTTATAATTAAATCTATAGCTGAGCTAACCAAAACACCTAAGTAGACTGCTGACTCGGTATATCTTATATCCTCTTTTTTGATATTGGCTGTACAAATTATCTGAGTCTTATCCTCATTTAAACGATAGCCAGATGAGCGCCCAAATTCCTCCGCTATCCCTTTAAGAGCTGCTAATGCCCTTACTGGCTCAGATGTAGTTATTGCCAAATCGTCCGCATAGGCCAATATTTTAGTCTCCATCCTATTGCACACTACTGGTTTAATATCATCGCAGCCCATAATTCTACATATCAAAGGGTCTATATATAGAGCAAAAAGGATAGGTGAGCAAGGGCACCCCTGACACGTCCCCCTGGAGATATGAATTAATTCTGAGCTTTCACCCATTAGCTGAATTTTAGCCTTAGGGTCACGATACATGGCCTTAATAGCTTGTATTATATCAGGGCCAAAGCCCCTTTGGTCCAATATCCCCCATAAGTACTTCCACGCAACATGGTCAAAGGCCTTTTCTGCGTCGAGAAGGATCATGGCCATCCTTCCCCCCGAGGCAGCCTGCACATCAAACAAAGTAATAGCTCGCCTAATATGATCAGTTGTTCCTCTGCCCGGAATAAATCCGTGCTGCCACAGGGAGACTAGACCGCCAATAATCCTTCCCAGCCTTTTAGCGAAAATCTTAGCATAGATCTTATTATCTGCGTTGATGAGGGATATTGGCCGATAGGATCCAGGGAACGCTTTAGGTTTTCCTTTTTTGTGAAAGACAATAATATTTGTTTCCTTCCAGGACTCCGGTATTACACCCGTGCACATTATCCCATTAAATAAGTCCAACAATATTAAGGCAATTTCATTCTGAATGCTTTTATAAACTTCTAACGGGATGCTGTCCGGCCCTGACGCCTTTCCAACTGCTAATTCCTGTAGTGCTTCCAATACTTCACCCATTTCCAAATCCTTATCTAGCTCTCCTTTATCGGCCATGCTTAACTTAGGGCCACTATCCACAAATTCATAACTTCCGGTCTCTAGGTCAATCTCTTCCCTATACAGTGTCTGATAAAAGTTTCTAAAAACTTTCAAAATATCACTTGGTTCCGAATAGTTCTGGTTATCTTCACATATATTTGAAATAATATTTTTAGTTTTCCCTTGCCTGATCCGAAGTGCCAATAATCTGCCTGCCTGTTCTCCTGTCTCATATAATTTGTCTCTATGAGTCTGATATTCACCTGCAGCTTTCTGAGCTATCTGCTTATGAAGCTCTGCTTGGATAATAGAGATCCCCTGCCGAGTCCCCCCACCATCTTTTCCCTGGCCGACTTCACTCATATGCTGTTCTTCTGCCTCTGTTAGCTGATTAATTAGTCTCAAGTTCTCTAGCCGATCTGCTTTCCTACGCTTAACAGAGAAACTAATTATTTCACCCCTCAATGCTGCCTTAAATGAGTGCCAAACATTATTTCTAGAGGCACTAAAACGATTAGCATCAAAAAAGTCCTGAGTCCATTTCCATAGATGTTCAACATAGCTAGTATCCGCTAGTAATTTCCTTTCAAAGGTCCACCTTGAGAATTTTTTTTTAAAAGCCTCACATTCATATTTCATAATCAGAGGGCTATCGTCAGACATAATTTTCGGTAATTTGTTAATATAACCTTGTTCAATTCTGTTGCGGATACTAAAAAATAATCCAATTTTGAATATTTCTGGAACGGACATGAGAAATATGTAAAGCCCGGATTATTGGGCTCTTTATTCCCCCATACATCTGCCAGGCCATGTGATTTAGCCAGGGAGCTGATAGCTCGGAATACCCTAGGTTTTCTCCCTACGTAAGGGTCTTTATTTATGAAATCTACATGAATATTAAAATCTCCACATACTATGACTGGACTAGGCCAGTTTGCCAATTCAGTTTTTCAAAAAATCAAATATTTCAGGATCATCCTGATTAGATCCATAAATCACACAGATTGTACATCCAATTTCCAATTCTACCATTGCCCATCTCCCCACTGTATCAGCCATTGGACGTTTTGCCCCTCCCAATGTTGACTTGGCTAAAATTGCCACACCTCTTAGTATAGACATCTGTGAGGAACAGGTCAGCAGATCAAAGCCTTTAATATTTATCAGATGCTTCTTTTCCCAAGGTAAGTGTGTCTCCTGTAGGCATAGCACATCTATAGAATTTAAACTAACAAAATGCCCTAGTATCAGCCTTTTCTTCCAATCATTTAGACCACCTATATTGACTGTACATATCTTGAAAATCCCCATTGCTACTTTTTAGATTTTCCTTTGACTTCACCAAAATACAGAGCCCAAACCATTATAGAAATACAAAAAATATCAAACCTGAAAAAGGCAACTGGACTTATTATTTTTTTGATATTTTTCACCCCCTTCCCCGCCCCCCCGACCAACCCCAACCCTCTCACCCTCACCCCTCCTCCCCCACCCCCTCTCCTCCCCCTATCCCTACCCCCACTCCCCAAGAGGCGCTCCGACCGGTCTGTGCACGTGATGTATACAGCATTAGCGATCTGGGTGGATCTAAGCCAATCTTCCAAAATACCCATACCAGTGCCCCCCACCACCCTAATACTTCCCCCAAAAAAAAGCTTTTATAATAGTCCTAGGGTACAATATTCAGCCTTTAGGATTACCCAGGGTGTCCAAATACTCTTTAGCTTTTATCTCAGATGAAAAATATCTGGTCTGTCCTTCATAAACCACCATGAGCTGCGCTGGATTAATTAGGTAGCATTGAATATTTTTCTCTTGGAATGGTTTAATTAACTGCCTCAGTATCCAACGTCTCTCTACCGTTGTATGGAAAAAGTCAGGACGGACAAAGAACGAGACCTCCCCATTTGATCTTCTCACTTCAGGTCTAGCTTTTTCCAAGATAGTCTGTCGCAGGAGAAAATTCCCCAGGAATATCAAGATTGCTCGTAGTTTTACTTCCCCTCCTACAGTCGCACGTAGCTTAAACGGGGTGCGGTGCGCCCTTTGGATTTCAGCTGACCAATTCCATTCTAGTAGTTCCGGGAAGGTGGATTTAAATAGCTTAATTATATACGCTCTAGCATCTCCAGCTTCCACCCCCTCGGGGACCCCCAATACCCTGAGATTGTTCCTCCTCTGTCGATTTTCAAATTCTTCCAGCTTCCACTGGATATCATTGATCTGCGCATTTTGAGCCTCCACTTGAGTGAAGGTGAGAGCTGTTTCTGCTTCAGTGGCTACTATTCTTTCCTCAAGGCTCGTCACCCTCTCCTCTATGTTTGTAAATGCCTTAGAAAGCTTCCTTACAACCCCCTGCATCTTTCTCATGGCAGCTTGAGCTTTTCGACTGTCCTGAGAAGTTTCTTCCCTGTGTGAAAGGATAGCTTGATGTATGACCTCCAGCATTGTGGTGTTTTCTACTGTTTCCGAGATAGGGGTTCCCGCTAGTATAGAATAGTCCCATTTTAGATTGCTACTCCCTCGAACTTGAGTATCTGGTTGTGGTTTAGATTTAGGCTTTTTGATTACTGTCGGTGGGTCAAATTCAGGATTACTGTCCCCTGACGTTGAGCTTTGTTCATCCTGGGACCACTCTGCCCCTTCAGAGACCGAAAAGAAGCAGTCACTATGCTCCTTTTCTTTGTCCTGAGAGTCCCTATCTTCAAGGGCCGAATCATCAGCCACCATTAAATTGCTCTCCTCCACCACAGAAATCAACTGAGATGGCCCTAATTCAGCTATTTCTCCCATCGTATTAGGTATTTTTTGCGTGCCACTGTCTCCCAGCAGGCTAAGTAAGGTCGCTGAACCTTTCAATGTATCTGGCAGAACAATCCCAGAGCTGCTCTTGTTCGCAGGCAGTGGGGGGAGCGTTACATTCTCTGATTTATCTATAATGGCTGACATATTACTTTGGACCAAAGTCTGGCTTGCTTCTTTACCTTCACACCAATCTTGATTCCTCGCGGGTACCTCCGGAGCTGCTTCTGCTTCTGCCGTTGTCTCACTCCTCTGCTCCTTTCCACGGCTTAGCATTTCCGCTATCGACGAGGAGGCTGTTCGGCTGTTCTTGCTCGAAGCTCCGCCTTTCCCTCGATTCACCGGGTCCACTATGGGCGTCCGACGCTGGGAGCCCATTTGATCCGCTGCTCCAGACTCCAATGCCGCTGAACCCGCAGCAGTTCCACCTCGGGGCTTTCGTGCTGCGGCGACCGTCTTGGTTCCTGCGGTGTTTGCTGCCAGCTTTGGAGCCATGCTTCGTCCGACCCTCGTCCTCAGCAGGTGAGAGAGATAACTCCAGATCGGGTGTCCCGTAGTCCGTAACGCGATTGCTGTAATGGCCGTCCAGACTTTAAACCGCATCTCAGTAAGAACCAGCCAATCATACATTCCTTGTCAGTTCGTTTTCAATACTTTTCCTTCCTTTCTTGTGGGTCTATGGTTCCGTGGGGGTTACCTACACCATCCCAGGTCACCAATGCTGCTAACGACTCCTAAGCTTGCCTCCAAGTCTGTTTTAAAAATGTTCATGTACAGTACGATATTTTCGTTTTCTAAACTTTCGTTGATACTCTGATCTCTTCATTAATTGTACAAAAGGTTTACTTCTTAAATTTGGCAAAAAAGAAAAAAAAGAAAATGGTACATCCTAGAACCAAAGCTGGGTGTGAGTTCACTATGTTATGTGACCGTCCTAACAAAGGAAAATGCTAGAAGTTGTGATAAGTGATACAGGACGAAATCTGAACTGAGTATGATTGCAAGCAATCAGTGGATCATAGCCAGTGAAAGAGGGAAGGTAGAAGTGGTACCCATAGCCTCACGAGAAAGAAGATACATTACACAAACAAGGTACATAACTCTGTTTACGAGTCTGGGGAGTTTACATATCTGTTTAATGAACTAGATCAGCCAATCTAATTTCAAGAGGGCAATGTGTATGAATACCTATAAAATGTCTACAGCACCAGAATGATTGATGTCCAAAATAAATGAGGTTGAGGCACCATAGGACACTATTTAATATTCAGACTATACCATGTAGTTCTTAGAAGTAGTGGTTAGAGCTCATCAGTGACATTTTTTAAAATCTTAAAATACATTCAATATTACAAGAGCTCAAAGCATAATGAGCAACTTGAAACTAAAAATGTAGGCCCTGATTACGATGCCGCCAGAGTGGAATTCACATACAGAATTATGCTTGGTCCAATCACAATTGACTTGGTGTTCCTGTAACCAGTTCTCTTGCGTGCAGGAACATTGGACCCAATTTTACCTGTTGGAAATTCCAGCTGGTAACACCACTTGAGGCTTCGACTGCAACAGCAGCCAGGGCTCAGAACGTGACCAGCTGACTTTTCAAATAAGATTTGGTTTAACACAATATTGCATTCAGCACTATTTTAACAATGGGCTCTATTTGAATATACAGGAAATTAGGAGAAATAATACAGACTTTTTAAACAGATGATCATAGACAAATGGTAAACTACAAACCAATCTTCTTGAGTGATGCTACCACTTAGATATTTATTTATTTAGAATTTCTTAATTGGCTTCTGTTTGTGGTGATATACAGAGTTTGTAGAGTAGCACACTCAGGGGCATATTCACAAGGATCTATCGCCGAGTTAACGGCACTTTATCGCAGCCAAAGTAGCGTTAAACTTTTCGCCCCAATCACAAGCTGGTGTTAACATCCCACAGCACCAGTTTACCCGTGATAGCAGCCGCAAAAAACATCGGCACAGATGACCCCTGCAACTATCTCTAATGAGATGCAGAGTAGGCATTCCTGTGCCAAAAGCCGCAACAACACCACTCCACAACATTCTCAACGACCAGCCAGATCTGCGATAAGAACACAAAACAGTGGTTAAGGCGCGTTAGCACCAGGAAACTAACACCTGCTCTGACCTGGTGCAAAGTCGGATGACAGCCTGCACCACAAAAAGGAGCCCAGCCCAGAGCCACACCTCAAGAACAACAGATGCACCCGGGAAACTGAACATGCATCCCAGTGGGCCGAAAGGCCAACAACACCTGCCGCCACCACCCCCAGGATCCCCCCTCCCCAGCATCCCCCCGACTAAATACATGCCACATCAGCTACACCTAAACATGTACAAAATATTCTGCATGATGTCGCACAATCACAACTGGTGACATGCATGTGTCGTCACAAAAATGAGCATCACACATTCACTTTCGAAGCAACAAATGAAACTTTATTAAAATGAACACAGAACTCAAATGAAGCCACATGGCGGCTCCCCTCTGGACAATCCGTAGGTCACAGCCTGTAAGACAAAAATCATGATGAGAAGGTGTGTCCTGCACACATCAAAGGACAGAGAGAGAGTGAAGGAGAGAGAGAGGGAGAGAGGGAGATAAGAAGAGAGGGGGAGAGAGAGATAAGAAGAGGGGGGAGAGAGAGAGAAGAAGAGAGGGGAAGAGAGAGAGAGAAAAAGAGAGGGGGAGTGAGAAGAAGAGAGGGGGAGAGAGAGATAAGAAGAGAGGGGGAGAGAGAGAGAGAGAGAGAGAGAGAGAGAGAGAGAGAGAGAGAGAGAGAGAGAGAGAAAGAGAGGGGGAGAGAGAGAGAGTGCCGCACCTGCGCACCCAGGCCACACTACTCACCTGCTGTCACCGGTGTGTCTCCAACCACTTGCCGGTATGTATTGCAGTTCACCAGGTCACATATCTGGGACAGACCCGTCATCTGAAACAGAGTCCAGATACATTATTGGCACAGTACACACAATTGCACAAGACAACATCGCCTGCCTGCCCATGCACACCCAGGCAGAGGCACCCAGCCCCTCCCGCCGCCAATTTTGAGCATGCCCACCCATGCACACCCAGGCCTCACTGCTCACCTTCCGCCACCAGCGTGCAGACAAGAGGTCCCACCATGTACCACTGCAAGCCACAAGCCAGGGGCCCGTGGACATGGCACCCTCCACATCATGCAGCTCTGCTCCGCAGGCCACCAGGTCTCATGTTTGGTGCTGGGTCTTGATTACTCCATGGCAGAAGACATACCAGTGCACCCGGCCTCATCGCAGGCTGCACACCCGCTCAGCCCAATAGGTACCACTAACTCTGTGATCCCGGAAGCGACGCCATGTGGCGGTAGGGCCGCGCTGCCTGCTGGCTCTGGCCTACACTGAGGTCCAGCAGGGCACACAAAACCTCAGCTGTCCGGACCGCCGGGACGGGGCATCATTGCAGGCTGCACACCCGCTCAGCACTTTAGGTGCCCCTATCTCAGTGCACCCAAAGTCACTGTCCCATGGCGGGGTGCCTGTGCTGGCCGCAAAGCTTTGGTGTGCCACTAACCCTGTGCAACCCCAGTCAGCGCCACGTGGTGGTAGGCCAGTGATGCCACTAACCCTGTGCGCAACAACTCATGGGCCCTTTATGATTGAGAACCGTGGAGCGCCCGTCATCCAGTCACCACTGGCAGAGGGGAATGTGATGTCGTCAGCCCCTTATGTTGGCGGAGTCACATGGCCTGTGACGCCTGTGCCGGATGGGTGTGGTGTGTGTGCAAACCTGCCCTCAGGGAGTGGCTGTGACATGCTGACAACTAGACCAGTGACCTGCACACCACCAGCGAGTATGCCTGCGACGGGTAGCAATGAGGGCCCCCCCTCGGAGTGTAAGCGGAGTGGTCCGGCCTGCTGTAGGCCGGACCAGCGCAGGGCTTGCAACAATGACTCGTGGACTCTGGGCGTGGTTCAGTCCATGTCCGGACATGGAAGTGACTGATGCATGTATCCCTGTTGTAGTGTCCACGGCACCCGGAACACAATAGGCAATGTAGCACCCTCTGACTGGCATCCCACAGGATGAGCATCATTGACACAAGGGAAATCACTGTCCCTGCATTCATACACACATTCATACATGAATGATGAAAGACATAACACAGCAGTGCGTTACTGGATGTTTATTGCACATCCAGTGGAATTCTGCAGCTGGATCGTTACAGGGCCATGCCAAGCACACCACACAATATATGCCCGTTGAGGGCCAGCCTGAGTCCATCCGGGGATGACAAGTACTGAAGGAGAGTAAGGGTACAGTCCTCAGTCTGCTCGCCATGTCATTAGTCATCAAACAGGATATGGCAGTCCATGTCCCTGCCCAAGGTGAGTGCATAGGAATGTGTTGGGGGTCAGTGGAAGGTCATGGGGCCATGTGCGGCACCAAGCAGAAACAGGCCAGGTGGCAGAAATAAATGCTAGTGCCTCTTTCCGATCACAAACCCATCCACGTCATTGTCCCATGGCACACCAGGGGGCGGAAATGTGGATGGTGTGGGGACAGCAGCATTCATAATCGCCACGCCTTGTGGCAGCAATGCCATGATGATGATCTGCAGGGCATCGTAGATCCCAGCTACATTTCGCTGGTGTGCAGCAGTGGCTGCCATCCTTTCCGCCTCCATCCGCATCATGTCCTCCATGAACCTCTGCATGTGTGCCAGCTTATGGCTGGTATCGCTGGAGCCACTCTGAGCGGACAGGTGTTCTTCTCTCCATGTCATGACTCCAGCGATGTCAGTCAGGGCTCGTTGGAGACCATGGAGCGGGCCTAGACACCCAAGGATGGCATCCAGTTTGGTAGCCATGAGGTCGAATCCCACCCGCACCTGCTCAGCCGTCTCCCTCTGCCCCTCACGCACACGGCGTTGGAAGGCTGTGTGTTGCTCCTGGGGGTCTTGGGAGACTGCCGAAGCCATGGGGGCCTCCTGTTGGGTGGTTTGGGTGGTGGGTGGGGTATCCTCGATGCAGTTGGGCAGCCCTGATCCTGGAGGTGAGTCGCGGATGATGTCCATGATGTCTAGGAGGGCTTGTGCGTCGATGCTGGGGTTGTCCTCCTCATCATCAGTGAAGAGTGGCTGGGACTGCTCTGCAGGGGTTGTTGACGGTGGCCCTGCAATGTGAAGGGGAGATGGTGTATTGCAATGTGTCCACATGTATGTAGCCGCATGGTACATGTTGACATTCAGACAGCATGGCATTGTACATTGTGACAGTCTATAGATCTGGGCGATGACCCAGAGGCATTGAGGGTGTGCACTGTGCTCTGCTTGATGGTGCATGTGTGCCATCATGGCCATCTCCACCCGTCCCCCCAGTACCTGGTGGTCATTCACCCTGTTGCGGTTGTGTTGTGTCCTGTCGAGCAGTGTCCGGTCCCCTGACTCCGGCCACAGTGTCCATACTGATGACTGTTGACACCAGCTCCTCCATGTAATTCAGCATGAGCTGTGGCGATGGCCCCCCACCTCCAGTCTGCATTGCTGCCTTCTGGTTGGCTGCGAGTTTCTCCCTGGTCTTTCACCTTGATGTCATTCCATCGCCTCTTGACCTCGTCCATTGTCCTTTTGTGCTCTCCGAAGGCATTCACCTTGTCCACGATGTTCAGCCACATTAGATTTTTGGTGCCCAATGACACGTTGGAGGTGACGAACAGTTGTTGATGGTGTTCCATCACCTCCGTGACTATGATCCTGTTCACCTGTGGACTGAACTTCGTCTTCCTCTTCTTCTTGTCCTTGCCCTTCCCTGTCCCGGAGGTCCTGGGCTGGTCGTCCGGGGTGCTTGTGCAGTTGCGCTCGTCCTCTGCACCTGCTCCGGCTGCCTCCATGGTGCTTGGGTGTTGGTCAGTTTGTGTTTGGGTGTTTTTTCTACTTTTATGGTGATTTTTCCCGACTGCCAGGTGTGTGTTGCAGGCCTGGCGCTGCTACTGCTGATTTCCTCATCGCGCTTTGGCCCATCGCAGGTCTTTTCTCGTTGGGGGTTTGTGTTTTCATCTCCATAGAGGTGGTTGTATCGTGGGCATTGACCGCGGTTTCGGCAAACTATCGCATGGGGCCGCCTTGTTGTGAATTCCACGTTGACACTGGGTTATTTTCCCGCCAAAGGCTGCGATGTGTAAAGTTGCATTAACATTTTTTGGTGATGTTTAGCACACGTTCTTGTGAAGATACCCCTCAGGTTTTCATGAAGGGGACACTCAAGTGTTTGAGAACGTTTTTATATGGTAATCAACTGCACACAAAAAATACTTCCTTTTCTTTGGGTCAATTGATCTTGATGCGAGATTAGTCTCAGTGAACATGCCTCGTCTATGGTAAGCATGTGTAGATCACGGCAGTATTCTACCCTTGCTACGACAGTGGCAAGTTTGCATGTGGAGAATTATGTCTTATGTATGTATTCGCTTAGTAAGGAAACTACCCAGTGCTTCCAAATTAAGGCTGTTGTGTTCCAGAGATATGTTTTGTCCTGACACTTTTTAATCTTCTTCTCAAATTTCTGACTGAAGTTACAGTGTTCAGGAATGTAGGTAACCCAAGTATGGGCCACACCCTGATACTTTATTTTGAGAATGGCACAGTCTTAGTAGCCAAGAGTGAGAACGCTTTTTCTTCTCTATTAATACCTTTGAGTAATTGCATAAGAAAGTAATTTGTTTCTGAACACACAAAAATGGTCATGCTTATGGGTCCTGTCAAGTGGAAAAAAAGTAATTGTCAACAATAATAATACTATGTTGGAAATTTCCTTCATTCACTACCTGGGTACCAAGTTTAGGGCTTATAGTCACATGAGACATTAAACAAATAATAATACCAATACTAAGGGTGCACAAACCACAATTTTAGATATCACTTCTGCTTTGTCGGTTAGCTGCATCAAGGAAGTCATTTAGACCCAGTAGAGGAACACCCACCACATATGGAAATCGCTCCAGGTAGTCTGAGATATCTGTTTCTTTAGCAGTGTGCAGGTGCAGCAGCTCCACTGAAGACACATAAACAGTAGATGTGCCCAATCAGCAAAGTTTTTTTCCCCCCAAAAAACTTCCAAAGATAACGTTTTTTTTTTTTACAGGAACAAAACATCAGTGGCCGTGACAAGCAGGGATTTATCTAAGATGATAAATGCTGGGAAGCAATAACTGACACAAACTAGCTAACGGCGTCTGGCCCAAACATGATCCCTGAAGCAGTTTTTCT
Organism: Triturus cristatus; assembly: GCF_964204655.1. NCBI lineage: Eukaryota > Metazoa > Chordata > Amphibia > Caudata > Salamandridae > Triturus > Triturus cristatus. The sequence continues at coordinate 433,175,429 of NC_140593.1, forward strand.
AACATCTCCAGATAGGGTGGGTACAGTTACTTTCCATCTTTTTACACAAAAATATCAGTCTATCCGACCAGTCCTCATTCGTGGCTTAGTAGAATTATCATTCTGTTATATAAGAATGCTCCAGAAAATTAATCCTAATCATACAGACTAATCAGCCGCGCTGATATTGATTGTAATCTCTAATATGCAAATATCTTAAAGGTAGCTAAGTATGCAAATATCTTAAAGGTAGCTAAGGACTGGATCAAAAATCAGAATATCCTAAGCCCATCTAGCGAAGGAGGTGTTTGATCAGGCTTGTGAACAACTGATCAGGCATTCACACTCGTCCATCATTTCTATAAGTACCGCACATCACAGCTGATGCCCTTGTACATTGTGTTCTTAGATTTTGCATCTGTGTTTGACATGGTGCAGAGAGATGATTTGTGTATCAGGTTAGTAGACATAGGCATGGAGGATGATGGCTTCCTCATAATAAGGAGACTGTACACAGATATTATTTCATGAGTGAGGATGAGTCAAAGCAAGGACCTCAGTATTCTTTCAAGAGAACTTGAGAAGGGAAGCAGGGGTGTCTGCTTGCAATACTACCCTTTTTACTGTATACAAATAACCTCTGTAAGAGGATAAACTCAATTTATCTAAGGTAATGGTAATTGGTTGGTCAAAGAAAATAATGGAGAGGATTCTACCCAGAAGAGATTAAATTGAATGAAGTAACCTCATTCTCTTATCCAGGTCTGAGAATTTCAAGCAACTTGGGAAGGAAAGAACACATTGAGAACATAATAAGAAAATCAAAAACTTCTCAGGATGCAATTCTCTGTTTCACTAAGGAACGCAACTGGAAATTCTTTACCCAAATTGCACATAGGGTGGACATCTGGGGCACAAACAGAAAGGTGGACAAAATGGCATCCATAAAGGAAGACTCTGGAAGATGTTTCTCAATCTCCTCAAATGTTTTCTCGCAAAACAACTAGAGATTGATGTCAAATACACCACCACTGATACCAGATGCAAACATTATGTAGCAAAATGTCTAACATTCCTCTAAGATCATCTAATTGACTCGGATCTCGAGCTCAGAGAGGAAATAAGAAACTGAAAATGTGAATAGGTAAGGTGCTAGAAACCTGGTCTGAAACAGGTATGCCTTGACCTCTCTTTTCAAGAATGAAAAATGGGGCTAATGTCAGCCATAATTTTAAGAAATCTGAAAGAATATATTTGTGGCCCAAGCCATGCATTGGAGGTTTAGGCATTTGAAAGGTGATGTGCACCAGAACCGCAGGGAGTATTTGAAACCTCAGCATTTATACAACCCTACTTAATGCTACGTGGAAAAACACAACATCCCCGACTATTTGGACTTGCGAGGAGCAATACCTTGAAAACTGGGCTTTTATGAAGGAATGGAATTAGGTAGAATGTGACAATATTTTTTAGCTTCTGAGAAGAACTGTTACAATTTGTTATGTATTGCTCGATGTTCAAAGCAGGATGGGAAAAGGCAATCACTCAACCAACAGCAAGAGAGGGTTTGGATCCGGATGTAGAGGCACATTTTCTTTTCTGAGGGACTACTCTGACTCAGCGACCAGAGTGATGGTCAGATATATGGCAACAAATTGGATAGAGAATGAAAGACTCACTCTTTTCATGAGAAAGATGCAAGTTGAATTCTGAAAACATTGTGGGGCTGTTGTCTTAATGGGTAGTGCTCAGGGTAGAACACATTTAATTTATCCTCAAATGAAGGGTGGTGGTGTATTATAAGTTCTTTTGCTGAGCATAAAGACCTTGTGCAAAATGATTTGCCTAACAAACTTTTATAAGGTTCAAGTCAGTCATTGGTTCTTGGGAAAGAGTATTTTAATATTTTGCTTTCTTTTAACCAGTTCTTTTTCTTTTAAAATTGAGTGTATTTTTTTAAATAAATTGTGTGTTCTGTGAACAATAGGCTTTGGCCAAAGGATTTTTCAAATACATTTAAAATGCCCCTGTGCATTGGTGCCATTTTGAGTTTGGCCTGTGCCTCATGTAGCAGTTCCAGGAAATGAAAACAAGTGACAGTCACCACGCCCTAAATAGGGTGGAGCGAATATCACTTTGACCTGACAGTGTGTGGCCGATGGGCCATGGCGAATGGGTCTTCTGGTCAAAGGTCTATGCAGGTGGAGCCAGTGAAGGCTCCACAGAAGTAAATCCAGTGCTTCTCCAGACTCTAAATAGAACGGGGGAGTGGGAGGGGGAATGCAAGTTTTGTGGAGTGTGACTTCTGGTGATTTACAGTGGTGCCCCTCCTCCCCCAACGTCTAATTGCCCCTGCAAGTCTGTGGCTTTGTTAACTTAGAGTTTGAGTTGTAGAATCTTTAAAATGTAATCCATTAGCCTTGGTTGAGATGAATCTCATTAAGGACTTTTTACAATTAGGTCAAATACCCTTAGTAATCCACTTTAGGTTGCAATTCTTCAAGAGGAATTGTATTTTATTAAGCTATGCAGACATCAAGTTGCACCAGTTTGCTAAAGCTCAATATTGAGAGCACGAAATAAAAGAATAGGTGTTTTAATGTGTTAGTATTCAAACCAACTATGTGAATGCATATATGCACTATTTTGGTTGTTTGGAATGCACTAGTTTTTATGAACTGTTTTGTATGACTTATTTATATAGCTAGTCCGTCCGATTTATAGTTTGTTTGTACTGGCATCTCTTTTATATATTTTCTTGTGGAATGTGAATTCAATATCAAACGCATGTATAGCACTTCAATGTGCACCTGTGCGTTCTAAGTGCAGTAAATGCAGATGTTTGTATTACTCATCATAAAAGGACATTACATTTTATCTTGACTTTGAAACTATTTGATTTGAATATTTTTTTTAACTTGTTTTGAGAGAAATCTGTATCAAGCATTGGAATAATATTTTGTCATCACTTTATTCAAAGAAACATCGATGTATGAACCCATACAACAAAGGTGACTATCTCTTTCCCGCTAACCTGGAACCAACACTCCACGAGATTTAGAATTATTCAAATCTATCATGCAGTCAGTAATTTCTCCTCTATCTTTATTTGTTAATGAGTGAGACAACTAGAGTTTATGGCTTTGAGGATAGGGTCACACATCTGTCAACAGATTCTGAACCCCGGGTGTGGGGTTCTGGCTGTACAAGAGACACTGTGGGATACATAGTCATTCTTTAGTTCAGTTCTAGAATTCAGTGAATAGAACTCTCCTACAAATAGAAGCAGTGCCAACATCAAGCTTTTGGGAGAGTGGTAGGCCAATGCAAGAAGATGAGAGACGGCTCATTCAGTGGTGGTTTTGCTCTATTTTACTTTTTGAACATTTATGAACATGATTATTGAGATTGGTTTCTAACAATAACAATAACAATACAACAATACCAATACTACTACAACTACTACTACTGCTAATATTATTATTGTTGTTGTTACTAGTGTCGTTATTATTTTTTTTAATTCTCATAAACATTATACACCATGCCTCAATCAGAGATAGACGCTTGGCACTGGGATGTTGTAGCACAGAATGATTGTACTTGTGAGATTAAATCCAGATCTAGTGGCTCAGTGGGCTGAAGCATCCACTCCAGGAATCTATGTTTGACCGTATGGCCATAAATTTGATTCTTACTGATGGATCCAGTGCTGGTGATTGTGGTCGTATCAGAAGTGGATCTAATAAAGATGTGCTAGTGGGTGAATGGAAGAGAACATTGACAAGGCAGGCTCATGCTTCTTTGGAAGATTCTGCCTAATGCTATTTTGTTATGTTATGTTATTTATTTTTATAAAGCGTTTGTGTACCTGAGGATGTTTTAGCACTGCCTTGTTTAAATTCAACCATTTAGAACTGTGATTGTTTGCTAATTGAAGCCTAACATAATTGAACAAGATGAATTTTTGATTAAAAAGCCATGTTTTAAGGGCTTTCCTAAAATGTAGACGATTGGTCTGTTCTTTCAGTTTAAGAGGAGAGAGTTCCACTGATTGGCTGTACGAACAACAAAACATTTGCATCCCCAATTGGGTTTCCTGAACTTGGGGACTACATATTTTATGTAGCCGTAGCACATAATCGTCTAGTGGGGATATACCAAGATAAGTTGTGAATTAAGTAATCTGGTCCAGTGTTGTGCAGTGCCTTAAATGCAATACGCAGAGCCTTAAAGGCATTTCTTTTGTTTATAGGTAACCAGTGTAGTTCTGTAAGTGTGAAAGTTGCTGACTGATGTTCGGGTAGTCCAAACAAAACACATGCTGCCACATTTTGCAGTGTTTGTAGCTTAGTCAATAGCTTTTGTTGCATGTTAACGTACAGAGCGTTGCAATAGTCCAGTTTAGACAGAACTAATGCTGTAATGACTGTCTTTTTAAAGTTGGCAGGCAAGAAAGGGTAAATTTAACTGATTATTTTTAGGATGTTAAAAACGGAGGAGGAAATTTGATTGAGCTTTGGTGTCAACAGTCAAGGTTTTGTTGAAGATGAGGCCTACATTCCTTACTTTTTCAGCTGGCTTTGGCAGGGCACCCATATCATGGGACAACCAGCTAGGGGACCAAAAGGATATGTTATTTCCAAAAAGGAGAATGTTGGTCTTTCCAGAATTAAGTTTCGATTTTTTTTTTCATCCAGTCACCAATGTTTTTCAAACAGTTATGAAATTTGGTGGCAATGTGATCTGGATTGCCTGAGCCCGAGACCACAATTTGGGTGTCATCAGCGTAGGAATTAACTGAGAACACAAACAATTTTATGAGTTTGCCAGTGGTCTAATATGTAGGTTAAAAAGAGTGGGACTTAGAGAGGCTCCCTGGGGAACACCACATGGAAGGGTTAAAAAGTTTGATACAATATCATCTATTGCTACACATTGCTCTCGTTCTGACAAGAAAGACGTTAAGAGAACTAGAGTAGCTTCTCTGATTTACACTGAAAGAAGGTGTTAAATCAAAATGTTATGATTGACTGTGTAAAATGTTGCTGGGAGGTCTAACAAGATTAGGGCAGTATTTTCTCCTCTATCAATGGGGCTCTTAAGTTCTCAGATGCAACAATTAGTGTCGCCTCTGTGCTGTTCTAGTCTATTACACAATTGTTGTTGTGTTTTGAGCCTGTCCGAATACCAGGGTTCAATGTGTGTCAATCTGTGGTTTGTTGATATTTTCTCGGGGGGACTAATTTACTGACAACGTTGTCTAGCCAAGACTGTTTGACTGGTGACTGTTTGGTCTAGGTTTTTAGCATTGGGTCAGTTATGTTTTAGTTAGGACAAACGTAACATTTTCAGACTCTAATTTATGTCATGAACATATTCTTCTGGTTTTGAGCAGTCCTATTGGGAGAGGCGCTTTCTCTGTTGGTGTAATATCAAACATCACTGCTGAATGTTCAGAACATGAAAGTGGTAAGACGTTTTGAAATTTTAACAGGGGGTTTTCAGTAAAAATCCCGTCAAATACATGTCCCGCCACATGGCTGGGTTCACAAAGTCTTTGCCTGAACGGTTCTCTAGGTGAAAATTAAAATCACCTAGAATGGTATAGTTGGAGGTGTTAAATCTGGATTCTAGACTAAGACTGAGTTTTTGTGCAAATGAGGATCTGGAACTCGGCAGCGGAAAAATAGGTAGGCAGCTGAAGTTGTTATTAGGATTTTGTCCGGTTTTAAAAGACACAGCTTCATAGTCTGCATTATGAGGAAGGGGGAAAACGTGGCACTGAGATGGTTGTTATATGCAGTAGCAAGACCTTAACCTCTTTTATTAGGATGCTCAAACCTGTAAATGGAGTAGCCTATAGGTGAAGCATCTGCAAGGTCTGGCCCAGCTGAGGGGCCCGCCCATATTTCAGTTATAAAAGCTAAGTCTATTTTATTGGAACCAATAAAGTCGTTAAATTCCACCTTGTCTTTTATCAGGGATCTAGCATCTGTTAACGTGCATTCAAAAGGATTTGTATTTGTCCTTTCTTTGTGTTCATTTATTTGCTTGAGGGAAGTTCGTTAATTTTAAAATTGCAAAGTGTGAGATTACAAGAATGACATTTAATTTTATCTTAGATTTGCCTGCGGGTGAAGAGTAACACATGAGGGATTCTTGCTGAATGCTTGAAAAGTGAACAGTTTTTCCCTTGAATATGTAAGCTTGGCGGTGGTATCTTGGGTGGAATGAGCAGGAGGGTTGACGCTGGTCGCTGTCCAGCCTTTGATGCACCAGCGGCATGCACGCTGCACGGATGTGATGTGCTGATGAATTTGTATTTTGGAATCGGAAGAGGGGGTGGGGTGTATCTGGGGGCATGGTGTCAAGGCACTATGAGCACAGCCCAAAACAGTGTAACGTCAAATTCTAAACGGGGATCCAGCAACCCCATGTGGGTTTCCGCAGGCTCCCCTGCAGGTAGCCACTACCAGTAACACAAATCAAACTAAAAGATAAGGCTTACAACTAGCAATCATAAAAGGAACTAAAAATATATATGGGCTCGAAGCCCTTTGCAATATAGCACTGCTACAGCACTTTAGGAAGCAGGAAACTCTAGAACCGCACTCTAGTGCGTGCATGGAAACAGACAGCCATCACACTACCTAATGTGCAAGGTGACATGGACCCGCTGAGCCGATTAATTTGTAGTTTGGCATAGGAGGAGGGAGGGTGTCTGGGGGCGTGGTGACAACAGCACTATGGGCACAGCCTAAAAACAGTGCTAGGTAAAATTTTAATCTAAATGGGGTCCAGCAACCCCTTGTGGGATACCGCAGGTTCCCCCGCAGGAAGCCACTACTATTAACGCAAATCAGACTAACAGAAAAGGTTTAAGACTAGCAATCATAAAAGGAACAAAAAGTATATGGGCTCAAAGCCCTTTGCAAAATGGCTCTGCTACAGTGCTTCGGGCGCCAGTCAACTAGAAAACCGCACTCTAGGGCACAAACTAATACTTATGAATTGTATTGCAGGTATTCATTATTGATGACAGGTTCCAGTGAATCAGATTTGCTGCTGGAATTCTGCAGATTCCATGGCTGCAAAGACAACAGGGAAATAACTGACAGTGATAAAATTTAATGAGACCACAGCTTTCTCAAACCATGTGAGGCACCAGCACAGGGCTGTGTTCTTTCTAGTAGAACACTGAAATTAGTGGCATCCAGCAACAAAAGAAAGTTGTTTACAGATCCACAGTAATTCCTAAAACACGTACTCTAAGATAATTCATCCCAGGTTTCAATTTGTGGACATCAGATCTCATCTCTTATACTATCTTTGATGGCCCATGCACCACCAAGTTATCACAGCAAAGTCATCCTGTACCTAGTTTGATGGGGTCGGAAATGTATGCACTGCCATACAAGCTCATTAACGTGAACAATATTTTGCAGTATATCAAACAGTTTTCCCAGCATTTAGTAAGATTGTAAGCCACAAATCCTTTTCAAGTCTCCATATGGAACAGGCATTATGAACACCATGTTGAACTGGACTGAATCATTTCTAGAGGGAAGAGATCAGTTGGATGTTTTAAAAGCCTTTTCACAAGAAGCCAGACCTTTAAGTTGTTGTGTTCTGCAAGGATCAATTGTACTGTTTTCCCTTTTTACTCTCTCTATGGGATCCCTCAACACTGTATTCCATCAGACAGGAGCTTTGTTTTACATGTACGCTGATGACACTCAACTTTTGTTGTCTTTTTGCACCCTCCACCTACAAGATCTCTTGATAAATACTCAGAAACCATAGCAGATTCTCTGGGTTTCCATCAATGGTGAATATCTGAAAACCTTTTGAAACTGAACTTCCCATAAAGGGCAATATTACTCACCTCGCTTCATATCTACATATCTACTGTGGGATCAGTTTGAGTTGGCCAGAAGTAATGCCCCCATCTAAGCAACCCCACTATTTGGAATCTGGGCATCTTGAAAGACTGCAACCTAGCTTTAGATTTACAGGGAGTGGCAGGAGCTAGTATCTGTTTTTTTCAACTTATAATGCTGAAAAAGATATTGCCATTTATCAATTCATACTCACACATTCCTGTCGTAAACAATTTGGTGGCATCCATGTTGGGCTAGACTAATTTAATGTATCTTGCTTCCCTGCAAAAAACCTTGATATCACTTGCAACTGTTTCAAAATGCAGTGGCTTGTCTGACATCAGGAACAACCAGCAATAAATACCTTACCCGTGCTTAGATCTCTACAGTGGTTGCCATTATGCAATTGAGTATACTTTAAAATACTTTAAAACCTTGACTATAGCCCACACTCCTATTTATCTGAGACCCCTGAATCTTTGTGTTATAAATTCACTCTGTAACATTCCAGTCGTGTTCTTTGCTCATTTAGTCATTTTCTTGTTGAAGTCCCTAAGGCTAAGTCAGTGACCTGTGAAGATTGTCACCACCAAACTGTGGAATTTCCTTCCATACCGTTTGCATACAGATCCAAATCTGGTGATATTTAGGAAACACTTGAAAACCTGGCTTTTAAAAACAATTCTGAATTTTTAGGAGTTTTAGTTCAGCCAAGTTTGTTGGTTTCAATTGTTGTAATTATGTTTCCGTGCCTAGAAGCTCTGCCTAAGTGAACTTAGTATATGTACAATATAACATATTAGACCACTGAGGTACTTTGGGAAGGTGTGGCAACACATCAAGTGAGTAGGAGCACTGGTTGAACGAATGTATAAGGTAACAGATAAATGCTATCATAAAATAAATTCCAGATAACAAAAAAATTGTTTTAAATTGAACAAAAGTACAAAACGCATTACAAATCATTAAAAATAAATAACTCGAGTAGCTCTTGAGAGTCATGCTGCAGCTCTTATTTATAAAACTTTCAAGAATTACATGACAAATAAGAACCAAAAACTCTTGGAACAATTTGAATATGATGAGGCAAACAAACAGATGTCAAGTCAAGTCAAATAATGCTTTATTCGAGATAGCACTCATAAAAGCAGAACATACACCAATTAAAAAACAATTAAACTAGACAGTCGGAATAAAGCAAACAATTCACAGTTGTCTCAAGTAATAAAATTAATTACAATAATTTCACCTATTACAAGGTTGGCAGGTAAGATAAAAGTTTATACAAGAATAAAATGTACTTGGTTAAAAAACACAAATAACTAAAAGCCATAACTCTAAACGTGCAGAGAAATTATCCAGGCAGAGAATAGTCAGTTGACTAGCAGTCTCTGCCTGATCGACCAGGCCCATCCGATGTACTTAGCAGTGGCAATTGAAATCCAAGACAGAGTACTCGAACATATAATTCGCAGGGCAACAGTACTACAATTAGTCCCTAGGTTCCTACACATTGGAGATAACCATACACGTCTAGGCACACAATAGGCCTTACAAGAAAATAAAAAATGGCCAAGAGTTTCTTTCCCCAAACCACAGGCTGGGCAGATATCACACACCCCACCTCCCCATTTCTGTACAAGACTTCTTAGGGGGAGGGCACCGGCTCTCAACTGGAAGAGAAGTTTTCTATCACCTGGTTTGGTTATAATATCCCAGTAGGGTTCCAGGGCAGGATACAATTTCGCCTCAAGGAATCTCACTGTCATGGACCCTGTGCTAAAGCTACTCATACTCCTAATGGCAACATAGTCCCAATAGATATTTTTCAAGACACTCTTGGTAGGAAATATAGCTCCTACTGGATCTAGCCAAAGCGAGCTCAAACCTAATTCAAGCAATGTTACCTTCAGCGATTTGAGCCACCCTATTTTATGGAATGAATCCGCTTTGATAACGTCTTCAAAACCATCAGCATAATGGGAAAGCTCGGGAGTCGTCCAGAGCCTTCTCCAGTATAAAATTGGGCGTAGTCTAGCTAGATCGGAAACTTGTTTCCTACCTAGATCGTACCTTAAAGGCAACAGCGGAGTACTTTTCGGGGTGCCTGTGATTGCCCGGAAGAACTTGTTTTCCGAAGCTTGTAGGGTATTCAACTTCTCGAACCCCCACAGCTCCGCCCCATAAAGAGCTGACCCAAGCGCCTTCGCTTTGTAAACCTGCAAGGCAGGCTTAACGGGTTTTGTCAAAGATTTTCTGTGTTCCAAGCTAATAGCACCTGATAATTGCTTATGCCTCAAGGTAGCAATATCTATATGCTGGCACCACCTACTATTGTCAGCAATGAGAATACCCAGATACGTAAAGGAGTTCACCACCTCAAGAGGACGACCACTCATGATAATCTTTGATTTAAAACTAGGATGGGGATTAAAAACCATGAGTTTTGTTTTGGTCACGTTGACCTCAAGACCGTGCTCCCCACAAAATTGATCAAAAATGGACAGAGCACGCTGCAGACCACTTGGGGTCTTGGATAGAATGAGCGTGTCGTCCACAAACATTATAATGGGAATTTTTGTACCAGAAAGCAAGGGAGCGTCCACCTGCGCTGATAGCATACTGGCGACCACACCATTAATATACAAAGTAAACAAGGTTGGTGCCATTGAGCACCCTTGTCGAACACCTCGTTCAACAGGGAAATCCGCTGTGACCATCCCCTGACTACCACACTGGATTTTAGCAAAAGTTAACTCATGAAGCCGCATTATCAGTGACAGTAGCACCTCTGGCACCCCCATATCCTTAAGAACAGACCACAGCTTTGACCGTGGCACCAGGTCGAAGGCAGCCCGTAAATCGACGAAAGCCGCATAAAGGCTGCCCCCCCCCAACACCACAGTCCTCCATTGCAGTAGTTAAAACCGGAATACCTGGTCCACCGTACTTGTAGCCCTACGAAAACCTGCTTGGAAGGGTGACAGAGTATTATTACCCAGTCAAGAAGCCTGTTTACTATCACCCGCCCTACTATCTTTTGCACGGTATCAATGAGGCTTATCGGCCTATAGTTACCAGGCTTTGATCGATCGCCCTTTTTATACACTGGGATGATTATAGCACCCCTCCAAGATTTCGGAACCTCTGCTCCTTTCACAATAGTATTAATAAGTAGGTAGATGTATTTACATCACCGTTCCTTATCACTTATAAAAATATCAGCAGGTACGCCATCTAACCCTGGGGCGCGCCCACTATTTACTGAGCTTAGTGCAATCATAATCTCTTTATAACTAAATAGATTATCATGAGAAGTCGGTAGACAAATACTATCTACTCTTGCATTCAGACATGTCTCAGCATACTGGGTGCTAAAGAATTTTACCCAATCATCCTGTGGAACATTGTTATTAGGGGGGTCCACCACTCCCTCACCTCCCCACTTGACAATGTTTCAAAACGATCTAGAGTCTTTTCTATCACTAGCACGTTTTAGTTCAGTCCAGTGGTGCTCGTCCCAGGCTTTCTTAGCCTTCACTATACAAGCTTTATAATCCTTCCTGGCTAGCCGGATAGACGCAGGCTCCCTCCTCTTGATGGCACGACCTAAAGCAAGTCGAGCATTTCTACAGTTAGCATTGTACCATTTTGCACCTTTGCTGGCTCTCACCCCGTAACGCTTGGCAGGCTTCAAAAACTGATCTTTAATCATACTAAAGAGAGTGTCATGAATTTTGACCACACAACCCAGTCCAGCTACAAAAGGATTAGCGGATTCCATAGCTAATATCGCTTTATCTGTTTCAAAATTGATTTTATCAATGGCCTGTTGATCGGTTGCTACCCTGTCCCACCTTAACCTCCGCATATCATTTGCCGGAACAACCAAGGGTGGTACAAGAGTATTAGGGCCTATGAGACCATTGGCAGCTAGCCACTATTCATGCTCCACGCATAAGGGGTTGTGGTCACTCTCACTTCTCCAAACAACCTCCATGTCCCAGACCTTAGGCCATAAGGTCATACTACAGAATACATAGTCTATTCTGCTTTTGTGCCGCCCATTGTCAAATGTCATAGCCCCTTGTTTATCGGATTTTGTTCTACCATTCAAGGCTCTTAAACCCTTTTCAAAACACAAGGCGTTCAGACCGACCACATCCTCAGACCAGCATATAACTGGGGCCAACTCTAACCTAGGGATGCCCCAATGAGAATCCTCTTCGTCCCCAAGGGAGTCTTCACCAGCGACTAGGGGTTCAAAAGTCCGATTAAAATCACCTGCAATGACAATATTATTGTCTTGCGAATGCGTGTCAAGAAGGGTACCCAAGGCAATTAATACCTCTGATCTGCCTCCCTTGTTGCCTCTGGCGTAGATATTATAAATATCAAGTTTTCCTATAGTGCCAGTGGACATTTTAATTAACTGGATATCACTATGACTAGTTTCCATACCTTTAATTGATAGATTTAGGGACTGCCGAACCCAAATAGTGAGACCCCCCATTGGTCTCCCCTTTGGGTCCTTTAGAGCGGGCACAGAAAAATTCAAGTATCCCAACACAAATACGGGTTCACATGCCCAAGTCTCCTGAAATACACAAACATCAAAGGAGTTAACAAAGCTGAACCAATCACCAGAGTCAAGTTTAGAACGCAGCCCATCAAGGTTCCAAGAAATTAATTTTCCCACCTCAGCCGCAGGACCAGCCAAGGCGTTCGGAACAGGGTCAAGATAAATGGCCTTACCCACTTCTGAAATTGCAACAATTGTTCGGCCTCCAAACCCAGCGGCAAGAATGTCACCCTCACCTTTCGGGTCAGTCTCAGAAGTACAGCGTTCAATAGATGCAACAGTATACAATTGAGGCTCAGCCGACACACTACCTGGCAATGTCTTCTTGCCACATACATTGCTCTTCTTGGTGAGGGTACTTGAACTATTTGGGCCAGTTGGTTCACAAGGTACTGCACTCTTGCCCCCAACAAGTCAGTCGCAATCGTTCAGGTTAGATAGAGCTGAGAACCTATTTTCTATGTTGAATCCCCACTCATTAATTTGGGTAGCCCTTCCCCGTTTGTTTTGTACCAAATTCCATTTTGTCCTCAAAATGCTCGGATTAAGGCCACTTCCCCTCCTTTGATAGAAGAAGTCAAGTGTGAGTGGAATGATATCGGTTGATCTACGCTGAGGGGGGAGTAAATTTGGTAATATATTAGTCAGTACTGCCGGGTCAGTAAAGTTCAACACAACACAGTCCCCCCTAAATCTTTTTGGACCACTTCCTATCCAATCCACCCTTCTTGCCATGACTAGTTCATCAACTAACTGGTGCTTACCCCAGGGGGTTATTACCATGTTATTAGTTAACCAGTGCAGTGCTTTGGTCAGCAGGGAAGATGTGGATTCCACCTGGCCAGACGTCAGTGGTGGAACATTTGCTAAAACCAAAACTAAGGGGGAGGCCTCAACAATAAGTTCCACCGAGCCTTTCAATGAATTCGGGGCAGTAGGACTTACCGGGGAACCTCACCCCCAGATTCATCTTCTCCTGCATTTATCTCGGGAGCAGTAGGACACTTGGGCAATGAATTCCCTCCCACACTTCCATCAGGCCTCGTAGTTTTCCTTTCAGTCTCGACTCTCTGTACTACCTCAGCTGGCATTTTTTCTACCTCAACTAAAGTTTTGTTCAGTAGCCCCCCTAATCTGGTCACTTCATCCGTTAGCTTATCTATTTTAGCTACCAGAGGCTTGACGATACCCTTAATCTTTGAGTCAATCATGCACATAAACTTTTTAAGCTGTTCATTTGTTAGGGACACACGCGCATCATCAATCAATCCACTTTCGTCCGCTACATCAATATTACTATGTGGGGAGGCGGGCCTTTTCCTGCCCGAACGTAATCCACCCCGTTTAGGCTGGACCTTTCTGCCTCCTCTAGTAGTTCGAGGGACAGGTACTGGGGACGGGGCTTTTTCCTCTAATATTTCTAACTCAACCTCCTCTTCACTACCGACAACATAATTCGTAGAGGTGTTCTGAGCAAAACTTTGGTCGTCTGCTTGATCGCATGCTGCTTCGATGATACCACTGTTATTGAGATCTGGAGGTTCGGCCCGTATAGATTCAGGCGGAGCAGACTTAGAGAATGAACCCAAACCTAATGAGGACCTCCTCTCACTATTTATTTTAGCAACAACCTGAACTAAATAATTGTCCATGGTATTCGATACCGAGACCGCCCTTTGCTTAGACATTGAATGCCCCAATACAGTGTAATCCTACTTAAAGCTTAAAAAACAACACTTACATAGAGGTCAAAATAAGCGACCAAACCAGATCACAGAGCAAGACCAGTAAGATAAAATACAGTAACCCGACAAAAGGTTGGGGCGGTGCCTCACCAAATACGAGCAGAGTGCACGGCCCAGTCCAGTCTCTACCAGTCGCGGACTGTCGCAGACTGTCCCGCCCTTGTCCCGGGCTTCTCCCGGGGCGCTCCCGCATGCTCCCGCGCAGCGGTGAACGAGGTCACTTATGAAGGTGTGGAGGCGGTTAGGGGGCGTGGCAAGCAGGGAGAGCGTCCAGGTGCAGATCGTTCACACAGGGACTCCTGGGAGATGGAGTCCCTGTTCTGTTGCTCACAGCCCAGCCGCACTTAACACAGCCCACAGCGCGATAGCCTCACTCCAGGCACAGATGATGACACGGCGATGCGGGACCCGCGTAGTGTGTCCGGCGGGCTTCTGACGAAGTCAGATGAATGCAGCAGAATGCAACAAGCAGGAACCAGGGCGAGGTAGCTTTCAGCAAGATCAGTGACCCAAATCTGACCAACAAGCAACAGCCTTTAACTCGGTGGTTGGGGGTCGTGGCAAGCAGGGAGAGCGTCCAGGTGCAGATCGTTCACACAGGGACTCCTGGGAGATGGAGTCCCTGTTCTGTTGCTCCCAGCCCTGCCGCACTTAACACAGCCATATTAATACTTGACAAGGGGAAACCCATGAGGTAGGAAGGACCCAGGGTACTTACTAGTTTGAAAAACAGGAGGTCCTTCAAAAACAATGCAATATGCGATAAATATAGACCAGAATCGGCTCTATATCATTTGTACAATGCCCAGCCGGACATTGAGGTTTTAATGATCAAATAAAAGTAATTTTTGACATACGTTAGAATGTAGAGTGGGACACAGTCCTGTGTCCTTACACACTGAACAAAAGGTACAGACAGTCAAACATATAGAACATTTATCAGGCTGAAGAGTGAAGCTTGTAGCCAATATGCGATAAAAGGGCAAGCTTTCTTGAAGGTACAGTGTCATGCACAATTTTTAACATATGCGTTTAACATGCATGTTTGTACATAGGGTCGACGACGTTTCGATTTATTCAACCAATACATAGATCATCATCAGGACTAGAGAGAATAAAAGCCTGAAATTACAATTCCCAATTAGGAGACGAATAGCTCCTAGAATTAATTAACACAATTCCAGATGAGGAAGTAGTTGCGGGGATCAACCGGCCCGGACAATTCCATGAGATGGCACAGCTGAAAACACTTGTTCGCCGTAGCTTGTGGGGGGAATTAAAGGAATGACCAACTTCCCAGCGTAGCGGCTTGACGATCCAAGGTCCGCCAGCATCCAGGGGAACTGCACGATCGCAAGCAGGGAGAGCGTCCAGGTGCAGATCGTTCACACAGGGACTCCTGGGAGATGGAGTCCCTGTTCTGTTGCTCGCAGCCCTGCCGCACTTAACACAGCCCACAGCGCGATAGCCTCACTCCAGGCACAGATGATGACACGGCGATGCGGGACCCGCGTAGTGTGTCCGGCGGGCTTCTGACGAAGTCAGATGAATGCAGCAGAATGCAACAAGCAGGAACCAGGGCGAGGTAGCTTTCAGCAAGATCAGTGACAGCTGTATAAACTAATTTCTAATTAAAATTTAGGAAGCACTGGAGATATGTGTAATAGCAGACATTTGGGAAATCAATTTGAGCCATATAGTAACATAGATTTTGATAAATTGTTGTGAGATTGCCAACCAAACTGCTAGAAATTAAAATCTTTACAGGTATCTAAAATATGAGACTCCTGAAACTTTAGATTATAGCTTAATTAA
The DNA here is from genome assembly GCF_964204655.1 of Triturus cristatus. Taxonomy (NCBI): domain Eukaryota; kingdom Metazoa; phylum Chordata; class Amphibia; order Caudata; family Salamandridae; genus Triturus; species Triturus cristatus. The sequence goes on from NC_140593.1 coordinate 433,191,430, forward strand.
AAGTAGTTTTGTATGTATGAAGTATTTTGTGTATTAGTTTTTACATATGTGATATGCATGTGTTCAGAGGTTGTCCATTAGATGGGAAATATATTGTAGGAAGCCAGGTGTTGGACTTGTGCATTAATATTTATAATTAATGCTTTTTGGTGTATATTGTATGTGGAGGTTAGGATTCAGTATAGCATTGATGGGTGACGTGGTGTAAAACAATTTGTAGGGCCTGGATGGAATCAGACAAGGGTTGGCAAATGCAAACATGAGGCTTACAGATGCATTGTACAAGAGATCTCCACCGCTGGGGAGGAGAGCTACAAATGAAGGGAATAGGGAACCAGCATACTCATAACGCAAATCACAAACACCTGACATACATTAACACTTTAATACTCCAAACACATAAATACAGCACAAAGCTTAGACTCTGCCCTCTTTCTCCTAGACTGTTGCTTAGCTGTCAATATGCCACACAACACCAATAGTTTCTGGAGCAGCATAATGTATTGCTCCATAAATATAACTAACCTTAAATTGATTGAGATGCTGACATATTCATCCACATGCCAGAGAGTGGTAGTATATACATATATGAAGAAACCACATTCACATATTCTTAGCTTAATCCTTAGTTTCTGATATACTTGCTTTAGTTGAATGCATTGTGAAACTGGCCTTACTGACAGTAGGTTAAGTTGAACAAAGCCTTTTAAGACGTTTTTCAGATTCTAAATGTTATGTCCTTTTTAAAGTATTCTCATGTTTTCCTTTCATTCACAGGTGCCTTATCAACTTTTTTAGCTTGAATAGAATAGTGTCTGTTTCAGTTGGGAAACTGTTAGATTAGGGGGTTTTAATTTGCACTTTGCTGTGGGTTGTGCTGTGCGTGGGTATGGGACAGAGCCTCCTTTACTAGGCAGACGAGACTATCAATACTCTCAAGGACATGCAGCAGTGCACTCCTTTGTTCGGTGGTGGGAACTTTCTCCTTTTTATTCAGTGGCAGGAAGTCTACCTGCTCCCAGAAGATGGTGTGTCCTGATTGGTCTATCCAGATGGAGTTGGTGAGAAGAAGCTTCCAGAGACTTTGTTTCATTATAATTATATGTTTCTTAGAATAGTTTAGCAGATCCCGTCCTGACTATGTGGCAAATGCTTTTCCTGGAGGTGCACCTTTAATTTCTCTCTGTCACATACCCCTCAATAAGTATGTCCTTACTGCAATGACCCAGATCTGCTCTATGGGGACTGCCTGCTCCAAGGAACCTCAACATAAGGCCTGGTAAGAACTCAACATCTTACTCTTTGAACTAGTTAGTTTCAACACTCACACATTACACTTAAATCAACCAATCTACTTAGTAACACATATGTTAGTGAATTCTCTCTATCCTCACCTCTCTCCTCTCTCTACTCAACCCATGTATACTAAAAATGAGGGGGCAGGCAAGAATGATATTAGTTGTTATGGTGAACCAACTGTTTTGTAGTTGGTGTCCTGCTTTCCTATGTATGCATGCTGTTTATGAATGGTTGCTGTTGTAAGGAATTTCACCTAATGATAGGTGTGACGGAGTTCTAACTATGCACTCCTCTCTCCCTGCAGTATGAGGTATGTTGCATGTATTTCAAGGCTTGTTGGAATATGTGTTTCTTATTACTTGCAGGTAAAATGTATGTGTTTTTATTTTTGTATACATAAAAGGTATTATTTAATTATAATACTTTTTTAGGCATACAATATATTTTTCACTTATTTTCCTATGTTTCTATATGGAGTGTTTATGTTATTTCTTGCCTTCATTGATTTCTACTACAGTGTGTTACAGTATAACAGGATCAGTGATAAGCCATAAGTGGTCTTTGGCTAACTCCAAGTCTTGGCTGGAGTAGATTTAAGGTTGTATTGTCAATAGTACTGCTGTAGTAGATGTAGGTGTAACGTTTGTGAATAGCAACTTTTTTGTAGTTTAATAATAAAGTTTTCTTATTTTCTAGTCATTCCCCTTTGTACCTCCCACATTTGCTACAAAAATGTATACCTTCATGTACAGAGTCCACCACACTTGTTGCAAACATCTCTACCCATAAGATATAGGGCAGTCATAGGCAGATATTGCTGGTTGGACAGTTCCTGAATAGCATTTGCGAGTACTCACAATAGTAGCACCAAAGCACCAATTCCCATACTCAAAAATGCCTTTGTGAATAAGCACTCAAATGTCTGTGAATCTTGCTTTTATGTCTGAAGAGTGTGTTCTAGAACATTGTTGCTCCTATTGACAATGATAATAATTATGTTTTATGGTATAGTCAAATAGTGGGGAGACATAAGAAGCCTGGTTGAACAGAGTGGTTGGGAAAATATTTTACTACCATATTATGTAGAACTTCAAGTCCTTTGGAGTGTGATGCAGAGTGTTTTCAAGACACATTGGTGTGTCACTGGTATGCAGAGTAGGACATTGATAGCAGGTGTGGTTTACTGCCTTTTCCCAAGTGAAAGTGGAACATGGCAGCAGTGTTTTGGGCCTCTTTAGTGTGCAGTGAAGGCAAGTTGGAAGATTAGTCTCAAGTCTATTTGTATAATCCAGCAACTAAAGAACTAAGGACATCATTGCCAGGACTCATTGGGAAAATGCCCAGAATAAGAGCATTCCCAGTGATATTGAAATGGAAGAAGGACACCTTGACCATGAAGCTTACTTTCATTACAAAGAATAGGTCTATTGACCCAGCCATTTTGTACTTCAGGGTTAAAGGAGAGGATGGATGAACTTGTGGTGTTTGAAGCATGCTGTTCATAGAGAACGCTTCTGAATTAGGGGAATTTCCATGTCTCATCTGTATAGGCTTCCATGGGTACTTCCTTGAGGTCCATAGCAGAACGGAAGTTGGGAATAAAGTTGTGAGTTTTTATAGCAGCTATAGATCACGATGTGGGAACTCAAAAAGTAGATCTGACATCTAATGAATACAAATGAACTAGTTCAGATCTGCCTATGTCTCCTCTTCTGGGAAAAAAACAACTTAGTGATGGAAGCAGTGCTTGAATTAATCGTTGCCAGTGGGGATCTCTCAGGCTGCATTGCATGTCGCTGTTTTTTTCCCACTGTGCAATTCTTCACATATACTAGCCCTATGCAAATTAATCTTGTTCCTGCTTCAACAGGAACTGCCCAGCCCAAGTTGCCAGACCAGGTCTCCTTCAGTCAGAAACACAGGCAACCTAAGATCTGGTTCAGTCTACTTAGGCCTTGTCAGTGCGGTATAGAGGTGCAGTCTTGTGGTGCAGTGATCATGGAACCCTCGACTGGGCATGCCCATCACACAAAGTGACAGAAGGAATTCTTGAGTTAATTTCAACCATTGGCAATAGCTCCTGGCCACTTTTCAGATTCTCTTTTCTTTGTGACAATGCCATTCTTGGCAGAGAAAATCAGTTTTGTTCCCGATCCAACATTAAATGTCCTCTTCTGGAGGCACACTTAATCACTCGCTTTCATTCCAAGATAAATTTTACTCAATACACACCAGAATATGCTTTATAAAACACCTCATGGTTCCATACAAGGGCCCCACCATTAAGACTTAAACCCTTTTAATAGTGCTTGGTTATCTTACAGCGAAGTATGTGATATGGTGAATGGCCAATCTCAAATAACTAGTAGACCGTTAAAGATGTCATAACAGTTCAATTTTAATGAACTTCAAAGACTGTTGAAGGTGTTATCCAAGGTACGTGGCATGGGCATCAATTTACTAAAATGCCTGGGGTAGTGGAAGTGACATCACACCATTTGACCTTTACTTTAACTCACACACACACACATGCTTAAACATACAAACCCATTCACACACTCTCAGATAAACACACTTACAAGCATGCACAAGACATACATCTAAAAGGATTTTTTATTTACTGTAACTGTCAGATAGGGTCATATTCCAGCTAATTACACTCCATTTATTTTTTAAATAAATTGTGAATATTATTATCCGCTATTTGTGTAATAAAAATTAAACAGAAAACTAGGAAAATGGAGCACCAAACAACGTCCATTAGAGTGAGCTGCTCCTGTATTCCAGGCACTGATTCTGCAACCTCTGAGGCCAGGAGTCACAAAGGCAGTGCCAGGGGTAGTAAGGGGCAAGCCAGGGGCCACAGCAGCGACCCCTAGCGACCCCAAAATGACGTCCATGGTGTGGAAGACTGCATGCACTTGCGCTAGATGCAGGCAATGATTGTGTTAATATCACAGAAATCAACAGTAAAAACCAGCCCACCAGATAATAAAATAGGCCCGGAAACTGCCAGAAACAAGCATTGGCGTAGCCAATAGGTCTCACCTTTGGGACCTTATAAGTGTTTAGCCATGCAACAGTTGCATAACTAAATACTTATAAGGTCCCAAAAGCGAGACCTTTTGGCTATGGCAAGCGGCCGTGCGGCCACGAAAGTTATCGCGATCAAACATCAAAAGCGGCCGTGCGGCAGCGAAAGTGAAAGTAATCGCGGTAAAAGCGGCCCGCGCGCCCGCGCACATGCACTGTAGCTCTAGGCTGGCTTGGTAGCACTTTTTGGAGCCCTCTCAATAAGTCTCGCCAGACCAGCGCATGCGCTGGGTCAGGCGAGACCTAAAAAACGGCCCACACACTGACCGGTCAGACCAGTCCTTCTGCCCCTGCTAGTCCGACCCGGTGTGGTGTGCTCACTCCTCGTTTCTTCCTCCTTTTTGCTTTTAATGTGGTGCTTGCTGTAAGACATGCATGCATTATGTAGATTTATGGCCTAATCACCCAAGGGGTAACACAAGCTGCTCTGAAGTTTAAGTGGCAGCATTTTGTGAAATATGTCATTATTATAGTACTTTCTGTTGTTAAAAGTTCATGTCGTGATCAAAGGAACGCCTGAGTGGGGCGATCATGATGATAAGAAGAGGGAAGAGGCACTAGCAAGAGATGAGAGAAGAAACAAGAGAAAAGAGTCATAAATCCTGCCAACCTGAACAAGCACGGGCCAGTTTTCTTTAGTCAGTTTCAATTATCGCCGCAGACTGCTCTGATGGCAGCGGCCCGAACTATGAGCACATGAGCTGACATCTGTTATGTAATGGCGTCAAGGGCTCCACAGAATCCTGCCAAACATTTCAACTTCAAAACTGGTAATTCGCGTCCTCTTGAAATCTCTAAATAGGCCATAATACCCTAAATTTTTAGGAAATTCTACTGCAAACCGTGTTTAGTCCAAAGCTGTTTTGAGTGTTCTTGTTTTTAAGCGCCAGGTGCTGCATCAGAATGTAAAACAGGAACACTCAACTCTTAGTACCGAATTATTTCCCACGAACAAAATATCAAAAGAGCAGTTCCCTCTAGCCCTAAGAAGGTTGAAAAATAGTTAACAGCCCAAAAGGAAGCCAATCGTTATCCTTATGAAATTAAACTCAGTTAAGATACATTTAAAAAAAATACCTTAAAAAAACCTCTTTGTTGTCTTTATCGTGTACCACCTGACAGAGGGTCTTGCTTTAACCTCGATCGCAGGGTTAAAAAAATAAAATATTTTTTTTCACCCTCCCTCTTTTTTTTTAGACGAAATTTATAAGTGGACTAGAACAGGCAAGACGCAAGATATGTAAATATTATAAATAGTGCATAATATATCATGTAAAATTTCCTTTCTTCTTAAGGGGCACGTTGGAAGAGAGTATCCAACTTAAAGATAATTAGGAATATGTGTATCTGTTTTTCATTGTTTCAATTATTTGTTATTATGTGTCCGAGATTTATCATATTAGCAGGCAGGGTCATTTTGTTTTGGTGGATTTATTTTCACAGTTATCATGTACCATATTTTTGTTGAAAATACATTTCTATTAGACCAATTGGCTATTTTGAATCGTCACTGATTGTATGCTATTTCTGTACAGCTCTTAAATATTGTTAAAGGAGAAAAATATCCTCCGTTTTCTGCTTTTCTCTCTTTGTTTTTGTAGATTTTATAGCGTCTGCCCTCATTCATATCCAGAATTGTTCACTTTTGAATGATTTTGCCTGGTATCTGCTTGAAAAGCTTCCTCCTACTAGGAGCTCCCGCATTGACATCCCCTGCACCAGTGCTTTAAGAGGGATGAAAAAAGTGGGTGATGGGTAATCCTTCCCAAGACCAGTATTTGGGTAACCTGTTATCACCTTCAGACATAACACAACATAAGGCATATGCCTATAACATGCTGGACGTTTGATTGTGGCCAATGCTTGTTAGTAGTATCAAATAAATGAATAACAACAACAATCATAATTTTGTTGTGAATAAACAGAATCAGAATTGTTACAATTCTCAAAATATGAGACTATGAATTGAACATTAGCAAGGTCTGTGGGAGGGGTAGTGGTCTTTGGCGTCTCTCAGTCACTCCTGGTCTTATCTTCACATCACGTTCTGCTGCGGTCCCTTTCAAATTTATTTCGATGGATACCAGTAGTTTGGAGAAGGAACATTATCTAATCCTTAATTATGTGCCGGCTAGGTTATGGAAATGCACTATATATGGGCATGGCTAACTACCTGTTCACACGGGTCCAGACCACCCAAAACACAGGTGCAAAACCTATTTGTAAAAACATCATTAGGAGCTCAGCATTGGCCTGCCTCAACCAGCTCCATTGGCCACTGGCGTAACGAACCTTGAGGGGGCCTCCCTGCAAGGCACCTGGGGGGGCCCTCCGGGCTCAATCAGGAGCCCTGCAGCCAGAGTGCTGTGCCGAGGGGGCCCCCTGGAGCTTCGGGCCCCCCCGCACCGCTGGGGCTGCGGGGGGCCTGTGTTACGCCACTGCCATTGGCTTCCGGTTCGCAAGCGAGCTATTTTCAAGTTAATGTTCCATATGCACAGAGCACTTTACGGAAACAGCCCGACATTATCCCTGAATAGAGTCAACTTCCACGAACCCACATGGAAGATCACCAGTCAATAGGGCTCTAATATCCTGTAGAAGAATTTCAAAAAATCTCGGATGGGTTGGGTGGCTGTTCTTTTAACTTGTTGGAATCCACTCACTGGAACAAACTCCTCCTGAATCTACTTACTGTGTCAGATCTGTTGTCATTTCGAAAAAAAACTTAAGACATTGTTATACCCACTTTAGGTTTACGAACAGAACCAGTAATGATTAGGCCTGGGCAAAAATTTCGTTCCGTTCGCGGAAATTGCGATAATTTGACATTTTTGCGTTCCGCGGAGAGCGCGAAAATGTCAAAAATTCCGGTTTCCGCAGCTTGGCGATAATTTTTTTCTTGCTCGCGCTGTAAAATGATACATTCTCGCGCGCGCGCGATCGCCTTACCTGAATCCCTGCGTTCGCCGACAAGTTTTCTTGATCCGGTCGCGTTCTCCATGAGATGTTGTATTGTTTTTAGCCATTTGCGCTGTCTCGCGACAGTTCGCGCCCGCAGTGACGTCATGCGTCGCGCGATCACGTCTTTCTTCTCGCGATCATGCACCACGAGAACAACTCAAAACAAGATGGCCGCGCCCGCAAGCAACCACATGGGTAAGTTGGCGACCCGCAACCATGCAGAAAATCTCGCGAACATGCCGGAAAAAAACTTCCGCATCTTCGCGATATTTCTGCTTGTTTGCGATAATTTTAAACATTCTCGCGATAATTTGCGAAGGTTAATTCCGCAAATTCCGCCCACCCCTAGTAATGATAAGGTCTAGCACCGGAATATCCCTATGGGAATGAGTTGTGGGCTTTCTAAATACCTAATACAAGACAATGCAGTACAGTCCCACATTCTCTCAGATACTTGCACCCTTTTCTAGCCGCATCTTTCTTTAAACCACCATCTGCATATTTCACGTCATCCCTTTCGTCTTCAGCACCAGAATTGTCTTCTAACTCTCTCCTGGGGCAGGCTCTCCTGTTCATTTCCTCCAGTTCACCACCCCTCCACATGCACTACTCGTCCACTCACCTGTAAGCTCTGCATTTTCTTTTTCGTTGGGTTGACAGTCCATATTTCGACAGCTGTGTACCTCCTTCTCATACTTTGCCAGAGAACCACAAGTACTCTTGGCACACATGGGGCCATTGCTCAGTGTGCTCTGCAGAGAGGCCAGATTTTACATGTGTATAATAATAATCCACATTTGTAAAGCGCGAACAATCACCCGTAAGGGTCTCTAGGCGCTGGGGGCCGTCGGGAAGATTAAGCGAGCTATTGCCCAGAGTCACATGGTGCTGGGCTGACCTGCCGCCGCTGCTGGGGATCGAACCATGATCCCCAGATTCCAGAGTCAGTCGCCCTGGCCGCGGCGCCACACCTCTTCCTCGCCCTGGCCGCGGCGCCACACCTCTTCCTGTGTATGCATTCTGAACACCTTCAAGGCCCACTAAAGGCCACTGTCTGAAACTCACACTGCCTTGATCCTCAGCTCCAGAGCCCTCAATCATGCCCCATCATTAAACCCACCCTCAACCTGAACTCACCAATCCTATGGTGACTCATTTTCCATTATGAACTGTAACAACTTTCACATATTATATGGAAAAAATCTGGAAAAACTTAGGGACTGCAAGATTAAGTAAAATTTGAAATGAAAACGGGGACTGCATCACTGGCATGGATTAGATGAAGGATTTCTATAGTCTTTGTTGAGAAAGTGAACATTGTGTTCACGTATGAAGTTGAACATGAATATAGTGCCTGATAAGGAACATTTGCTTCCAGTTGCTGCCAGGGCTGGAATTCGGCTCACTGCCCGGCACCATAAACAAAGGGACGGCGAAGGTGTGGAGTGGAGAAGAGCCACAGGACAGGGCTACTTGTTTTTGACTTAGGGTTAGGATAAAGGGTGAGTTTTCTCTTTAAACGAAGTGACAAGTCATTGAGACGAGAGAGTGTGATGTGAGTGATATGTGTGCAGTGCAGTATATAGGCAGCTGGGCCATTAGGCTCTGATGACGAAAGAGGATAAGACTCCATTCTTTGTATGCTATTTTAGGGATGTGGTTAGCTTTCGCTTCAAGAGTTTCTAATTGCATATTTTAATAACCCTAGAGAAACTGTCATTTAATAAAAGCCCTTTGTTAAATATTATTTGCTGGATAAAGCAATCTAAATCTCAGGAAATTAATACAACTGAGAGCTATCCGGGTGTGTCAGCGATGGAAGAAAGAAATCCAGTGAAATGAAGGAAGAAAACAAGCATTGGCTATGCCAGTAGGTCTGGCTTATGAATGAAAATGCTCCTTGTGTCACAGAAGCACTCAATAGATCATCATGATGTACTCTGTCACTCATCTCTGCACTCATACATCCAATCATCCACCCACTGACTCATTGTCGCATTCATCCTCTGACCCAATCTCAATAAAACACACACAAGTTCATGGACATGTGGATTGGTATACATTTCTCATAGCTGCTCTACTCCGAACTGTGCTGCTGCCAGAGAAAAACACTGTAAATTATCTAGTTATTGAAGACATTTTTACAGCATTACAATGTCTTCTGTGTGCACCTCAAAGTTCAAGGTCAGACAACAGGATAAATAAACAAAATGATCACAGCTGTGTGGATGTCAAGCCCTTTTTTGTGTTGAAGCACACTGCTTCCGCCCAATCAAAACATGTACACCTGGCTCCCAACATGTGGGCGGAGTAAAAGTCCCTATTTAGTGGTGCTCACATATTGTCTGTCGACAGCTGCCCTGTCAAGCCAGCCAATAACAAGTATTGGCAAAGACAATAGGTCTTGCCTATGCAAGAGCTATTGGATTTGCCAATGTGTTTTAGCCTTGTTGTACATCAACTTGGCAGCTGTTAAGCATGGATAAAAGCTAGCGGTATACAGGAGAGTCATGTGGAGTGTCGTAGAGTGGAATGGCGAAGAGTGGAGTAGAGTGTTGTAGAGTGGAGTGGCACAGAGGGTCATATTTACAGGGAACGTGGTAAAGCGTGTTGTTAAGTCAAGAAGGCTAACAACACACTGCGACACTTTAAAAATGTAGGACTGCACCATATTTACAAGAATATAGTGCAGCCCTGTGTTTCCCCCTGCGTTGGTGCTAAATTTAGCTGCCTAGTGCCAACACAGGCACCCTTGCACCATAGTGCAAGGGTGTCTGCATTGAGGGGCGTGATTGTTTATGTGGAAGAAGGTGTCCCTTCCTGCACATAAACAATTTTTAAATGGCATTTTGTAACTTCTATGTGTGTGGCTTAATGCAGCACATATAGAAGTTGCAAAACATCATTTATTTTAAATGATTGTTTATGTGGAGGAGGGGACACCTTCCTGCACATAAACAATCAATGGCCTTTTGCTGTTTCTATGTGTGGTGCACGATGCAGCACACATGGAAACAACAAGAACGAGGAGAAATTAAACATTTCTCCTCGTTGCGCCAGGGTAACACCAGGTTTTCCCTTGTCTTGATTTTGGTGCTGCCCCATATTTACGCCACCCTTGTCAACATGGGGCAGCGTCAAAATCATTGGGTGTTACTGTGGAACACCCACAGCAAGATCCATTGCCCTCCCCTTTCATGCTAAGTATAGCGTGAAAGGGTGCCTTACTTACAAGGCAGAGTTAAGCCACATTAAGTGGCTTAACGCTGCCTTGTAAATAAGGCAAAGCCCCTATCGCCACCACAACATAGCGGATGTTGTGGTGGCGATAGGGGCTTGAGAATATGCTCCAGAGTGTATTGGAATGGCATAGTGTGGAGTTGCGTAGAGTGCCATACACTGGAGTGGCATAGAGTAAAGTGGATTGGTGCAGAGTGCATTAGCATAGTGTTGCAGAGTATAGTGGCATAGAGTGCAGCAGCACTGAGTGCAGTGGCATTGAATTCAGCGGTATACAATGCAGCATCATAGAATTCAGTGGCGTAGATTAGAGTGGTGCATAATAGAGTGCAGTGGTGCAGAGTGGAGTGGCACAGAGTGGTGTGGCGCAGAGTAGAGCGGCGCAGAGTAGAGTGGGGCAGAGTGCAGTGACAGAGTGTAGTAGGGCAGAGTGCACTGGCATAGAGCAGAGTGGCATAGATTGGTGCAGAGTTGGGTGGCGTAGAGTTGAGTGATGTAGAGGACAGTGGTGCAGAGTAGAGTTGAGTGGCATGCAGTGCAGTGGGGTGAAGTAGAGTGCAGAGTAGACTAAAGTGCCATACACTGCAGTGGCGTAGAGTGGGAACTGCTCTTTTGATATTTTGAGGTGGGAAATAATTCTGTACTAAGAGTTGAGCGTTCTTGTCTCACATTCCAATGTAACACCTGGCCCTTAAAACAAGAGCAGAGTAGAGTCGCCTAGACTGGTTCAGAATACAGTGCAATGGGCTAGAGTGGAGTAGCATAGAATGGAGTAGTGTAGAGTGGAGTAGTGCAGAATAGAGTTGAATAGGCTTCAGTGGTGGAGAGTGTAGTGTTGCAGAGTAGAGTGTCAAATGCAGTGGTATAGAGTGAGTAGAGTGGCGTAGATAGTAGTGGGGTGGAGTACAGTGATGCAGGGTAGACTACAGTGGCACAGAGTGCAGTGACATATACTTCAGTTGTGTAGAGTGCCCTGGCATAGAGTGCAGTGGTTAAGAGAAGAGTGGCATAGAGTGGAGTGGCGCAGAGTGGCACAGAGTAGATTGTTTCAGAGTAAAGTGAAGTGGCATAGAGTGGAGTGGTACAGGCTAGAGTGCAGTTGTGTGCAGTGGCATAGAGGGTAATGGCGTAAGTAAAGTGGTGTAGAGTGCAGTGGTGCAGACTAGATTAGAATGGCGTACAGTGGATGGGTATAGGGTGCAGGGGCATAGAGTTGAGTATTACAGAGTAGAGTGCATTGGCATAGAGTGTATTGGCAAAGAGTGCAGTGGTATAGAGTGTAGTGTTACAGAGTGGTGTACAGTACATCGGCTTAGGGTGGAGTTGTGCAAAGTAGACTGGTGTGGCCTAGACTGGATTGGTGTAGAGTGCAGTGGCGAAGAGTGCAGTGGTGTGGAGTAGAGTGGCAAGAGTGCATTGAGTAAAGTGGTACAGGGTAGACTATAGAGGCGCAGCATGTAGTGGCATAGAGTGTAGTGGTGTCGAGTGAAGTGGTGCAGAGTGCAGTGGCGTGGAGTAGTGTAAAATGGAGTGGTCCAGAGTAGAGTGGAGTGGTGTGGAGTGGTGCAGAGCAGAGTGGAGTGGCGTGGAAAAGAGTATGCATGGTATGGTAGCACACTGCTGTTACAGACAATACATTTTCATTTGAAATGACCATTACATTTGCACAGACATACAGTTTTACTAATTAAAGTATACAGTGCACAAACGAAAATGTAAGGAAATTGCATCACCTAGTGTAATGCTTTGTTTTAATCATATTAAAGTATCAGAAATAACCACAAATGTGCTTCATTTGAGTTACAAACTAACACTCACTGGTGGGAACCGTCTCAAAGTCAAAAGAACAAAGGTGTTATCCGAAAGATCAACCAGGTCAAAAAAGTGATGAAGATCAAAGAAATTAGAGTATAACAGACATGGGCCACTGTGAAACATGAATTGTCTCTGGTGTTTTGGTGGAGTTGATGCTACATGCCAGAAATTGGGTTACTAGTTGACTGGGGTATGAACCCCTGTCAAGCAGCGACCACAATCCCTGGCAGGGTAAGAGGCAAGCAAACCCTAAATTAACCTGTGCTCACCCTCTGGTAGCTCGAAACAGAACATTCAGGCTAAGGAAATGTAGAGTAGATTTTAATAAATAAAACAAGACCAAAACAACAAAAATCCAATCAGGGAAACAGGAGATATTAGTTTATAAAGATATAAGTAGATATAGCACCAAAAACCACAAAGCGCCAACATGGAATATCTAGTCGTGCCGGACTGGGATAAAGTTGCAAGATAAGGCTGACCCCGAGGTAACATGGGCCAGCTACAAGGACCAGGTTAGGCCCATTGAACAGAGGGGCATATTTCCAAGCCCCTATCGCCACCACAACGTCACTTTTAGTGACGTTGTGGTGGTGATAGGGGCTTTCCCTTATTTACAAGGCAGCGTTAAGCCACTTAACATGGCTTAAAGCTGCCTTGTATATAGGACACCCTTTCACGCTGTGCTTAGCGTGAAAGGGGTGGACAATAGGTGTTGCGGTGGGCTTTCAACCTCAACACCCATTGATTTTGAGGCTGCCCTCTTTTTACAAGGGTGGCGTAAATAGGAGGCAGTGCCAAAATTAAGACCAGGGAAAACCGGGTTTTAAACAGGTGAAACAAGGAGAAATACAGCATTGTGCGTGCATTGTGCAGCACACACAGAAAAATCAAAATGCCATTGATTGCTTATGTGCATGAAGGTGACCCTTCCTGTCCAAAAACAACCAAAAACTACAAAAAAATATTATTTGCAACTTCTATGTGTGCTGCATTAAGCAGCACACATAAAAGTTACAAAACAGCATTTAAAGATTGTTTATGTGCAGGAAGGGAGACCTTCCTGCACATTAACAATCTTCCCCTCTACGCAGACACCCTTGCACTATGGTGCAAGGGTGCCTGCGTTGGCGCTAGTCTGCTAAGTTTAGCACCATTGCAGGGGGAAATGCAGGGCTGCACCATATTGTTGTAAAAATATTGCAGCCTTGCATTTCTTAAGTGGCGGAGTGCGGCATTAAGCCAAGGAGGCAAATGCCACTCTCCGTCACTTCGTTGTAAATATACACTAAAGTACCTTAAACCCCGGTTGCGGAGCAATGCGTGTTTCTGAGGCGATAAGTGTAGTGCAGCTGAAGTGATGTGTCAGTTCTGAGATGCAACAAGACTGTGGTGTGAGGTCTTGTGTGTTATCATCAAGGATCCCATTGACGGGGGCTTGCGGTGTGAAGTGTGGGCGTCGGAGATGCAGGACGCAGGTGGAGTTATGCATCGGTTCTGATGAGATGCAAGGCTGCGATGTGGGGCCCAGCCTTGTCGTTGAGCTGCCGTCAATGATGGATGCGAGGACCTGGGTCAGGGATGTGCCGCACCATAGGCGATGCGTCGGTTCTGAACATGCAAATGGTGCTGCGGACCTTCTGTGCTCGGCCACACAACAGCAGCGGTGCATAGGTTTTGCTCGAGGATGCGCTGCCCAGCCAAGAAGATTTGTGGGTTCGGCTAGAGGATGTACTGCTCAGCAGGGAAAATGCGTTGATTCTACTGGCCTGCACCTTAGGTCCACTTTCAAGGGTCCAGGACTGAGGTGGCACTTTTTGGCAGGGTAGACTCACAGACGGCGGAGCTCCGGTGCAGATGCAAGCTGGTTGGAAGTCTGTTATGTCCCTGAATCTTCAGATCAAGAGAACAGCCAACTAGCCCTTGGAGTTACTCTGGGTTCTGGGTTCAAGTGACCAGGTCCAGTCCATCTCACCCAGGCAAGGAGGGCAGCAGGCAGCATGTCAGCACAGCAAAGCTGCAGTTCTTCCAGAGCAGAAGTCCAGCAGAGTGGCAGTCCTTCAGCAGGACAGTACTCCTTCTTCCTGGTAGAGTATCTACAGGTCAAGAAGTGTACTGAAGTGGTGGTGTCTGAGGTACAGCACTTATACCCAGTGGCATTTTCTGAATTACTATTTAAAATCTGACGTCAACATAAGTTTGGATTTTAAAATATGATTCCAGAGACATCAAACTTGAAGGAGTCATCTCTTCTCATTTGGAAATACGCTTATAAAATGTAAAAAGGCAACTCCAATTTTATCCAATGGGAGAGGTAGGCCTTGCAGTAGTGAAAAACGAATTTAAGTGTTTTTCACTACCAGGACACGTAAAACCTAAAACGTACATGTCTTGCTTTTTAAATTCATTACACCCTGTCCTCTGGGCTATCAAAGGCCTACCTTAGAGGTGCCTTATATGTATTAAAAAGGAAGGTATGGACATGGCAAGATGTTTAACTTGCCAGGTCGACATGACAGTTTACAACTACACACACTGTCTCTGCAATGGCAGGCCTGAGACATGTTTAAAGGGCAACTTAAGTGGGTGGCACAATCAGTGCTGCAGACCCACTAGTAGCAGTTAATTTACAGGCCCTGGGCACATGAAGTGCACTTTACTTGGTACTTATAGGTAAATTAAATATGTCAATTTTATATAAGCCAATTCTACCATGCTTTAAGGAGATAGCACAAGCATTTTAGCACTGGTTTGCAGTGGTAAAGTGCATAGATTCTTAAAGCCAACAAAATCAAATTCAGTGAAAAAGGGAGGAGGAAGGCAACATATTTGGGGATGATCCTGCAAAAAGGGCCATTTTCAAAACAACACATCACCTAGACCCAAATCTGTAGTCGCTACTGCTAGCAAACAAGGAATCAGAGAACGTTATCAGATACCTGTCTGGAGCTACATTTATTACCACATTAAATCCACCTCCCCAAATGAAGACAACTCTTTAGGATCCTAACACCAACAGAGGCATTCTATGCATAAAGACTAGTACATGTAGGGGCTTTTAAGGAGAAGTTGACTATTCTGTAAGAGGATCTGAAAAAGCAGATGTCAATCCTTCGAGTCTCTGACTTCCTTCTTGTCTGGTTTTCTGTACAGACAGGCTTCTGTGAATGATAATGACTAGCCCTCTGGAATTGTAACTGCTCTCTGCTGCCAGCACTGGACCCCCCCATATTTCAGCTTTACATATTCTGCTTAGACATGTGCTATTCCTGCAGGAATATTATGTCACAATTATTTTTCCTAAGACCAGTGAGAAATTGGGCACTCTTGATAGGGTTGTTCTGATCTCTACATGCATAAATCTGGAATGTGAAATCACTAAAAGATGGCTGTCAAAAGAACTTGAATGTAGTCCTGCCTGAAATGCGAGGCCATCAGATCATGCAACTGGAGAGATCACTAAAAGTTAGACCTCACTAAATCCAACTATCTTCTACCACTCTGTTCCAAAATACATTTTAGCCTGCCTTCTAGTGTATCAGAAACGTAACCTTTCTCCTTCCACTTTCCAACCCCTGGGATAGCTTGTACTCAGCTGGAGTGATCAGTTATCATATCAAGTTATCCAAAATCATTCATCAATGCTTACATCTCTTCTTTAGAGAGTGTAAATCCTAATATCATTAGAGCGGAAGCTGTTGCTATGATATTCACAAAATCTTTCTGTAGAACTTCAACTTACTGGAGGAATGGGGAGGGGAACTAAAACATTTGACCCTTAGAAGGCCTTCGACCTCTATGATATGAGCTCTTGTGCTTTCAGTGGACACAGTGTAATCATTGTCCAAGAAGATACAAGAGCCGTAGACCAATTGTATGCCCTTCTTCCTGGCATGAGTAAACACTTTGTGCTTTGAACAAAATTCCAGGAATCATGCTAGAATCCCTTTTCATTGGGCTTGTAGTAGAAATGGGTGGATGAACCATTGTTTTGTCAGCCCTCCCAATGTGGAATATTGTACTTTAAATTTGGCCTAAGGCCCTGCTCAGTAAGGAAGTCATTAAGCATTTCTGAACTAACATTTCTCATACCATGATAAGCTACTCTTAGAAATTTGACAGTCAGCTTAAGGAATAGCAATCGATAAGTCAACATGCACTTTTGTTAGTCAAATTGCTGCATAGTTCACAAACAGAAACAAGTTGCTAGATGAGAGACGAAGGAGGAACTGATTATCCTGATATATTTAATCAATATGGCTGTTGCTAGAACAGTTTGGGAATGCTGTTGTATCTGGATCACAGTGTCAACAATTGAAATTGACTATGAGTGAGCCCATTAAACTGCATGTGAACATTGTGGGGAACATCCAGGCTGATCAATCTATTGTCTTCTTTTACAATTTAAGTATTTAGGAAAGTCATTGTAAGGAGGACACTTTTGGACTTCAATATAAACTAATACAAATTGGAAAGTAATAAAGAGTAATGATGTGGAAGACCAAGTAAAGTAAAGCTAGCTGCACTTAGCTTAAATAAAAATGATCGTGTTAAGGGCTAAAATAATCCAGAATAACCGGAATAAATAGGGTCTAAAAAATGTTTGCAGAAAACTAATGAAGGAGTCAATAGAGAAGTAGCAAAGGGCAAAAAAACACCTGTGCAAATAGAGACACATTTTTTGTTTTAGATTGTGTGAATGTTTGTTGTCATTGGAGAATCCAGGTGGAGGGGATCATATGCTAAAGAGATAACATTTATATAAATAGAATAGTTTTAATTATAGAGTGCAGTTCAATGGTGCTTGCTTAACAAGCTTTGTTTTTATGGCAAGAC
Organism: Triturus cristatus; assembly: GCF_964204655.1. Lineage (NCBI taxonomy): Eukaryota > Metazoa > Chordata > Amphibia > Caudata > Salamandridae > Triturus > Triturus cristatus. The sequence continues at coordinate 433,208,674 of NC_140593.1, forward strand.
CCATGGCCGTTTTTCTGCTTCCACAATGCCTATGCTCCCACACTTCAGATGCTCATCTGTCCCCTTCTAGCCCATTATGCGTGTGGCTTGTAGAGGTTGGTATCTATCCTGCACATTCTTTGGGTCCTGGGACTCTCATGTGGTCTTATCTCTGCCATTTTTTAACCAAACTCCTCAGTCTCTCTCTCTCCTGTTCTTCATCCTTCTGGGCTATGGATGGTCTAGGCCCTGCCTGTTTGGGCTGACATCAGGTATATCTTGAGGAGGGGGTCAGTCAGACTTGGCTGTTTGCCTATGTCAGGTAGGCATGCTGAAATAATGCCCTTTGACTCTTCTTTGAAGTGCATCTCTGCTTGTTTAGGCTGCCACATTTACACTACTGGAAAGCATGTGCCTTTAGTCTTTCCTGGGGTCTTCCTTGAGTCTCTCATCCTATGGTGGCATCCATTTCCATGGCCCTTGTTAGGACTGATCATCTGCCATTCATGCCCTTGAAGTAATGTAATCGGACACTTGTAGAGCGCAACTGTCACTCCGAGTAGCATCATGGCGCTATGCGGATCGCTGAGTGGGAACAAAACTGGGTAGCTGCAGGAAAAAAAAGAGGAGTTAGATAAGTGTTCTGCATAGGGTGTCGGAGGCTAAAAAGATCCAAGTTTTTGTGCCTTCCTGAAGAACGTTTCAGATTGGATATGAAGGAGGTAGTTAGGGAGTTGGTTCCACGCTTTGGAACCTATCACTGCGAGTGATTTTCCTTCTTTTGAGACACACACATCTAAACGCTGGTTGTTTTAACAGGTTTGCGTTAGATGATTTAAGACTCCGTGGAGGTATATAACGTGCAAATCTGAACCGGAGGTAGTGTGTTCCTGAGGAATGAAATATTCTGAAGGTGATTATCAGAATCTTAAAAAGAACTCTTTTATGGATGGGTAGCCAGTGTAGTGTTTCTAAGGCCGCCGATGCAGATGATGTCCTTGGCCATTTTAGCACTAGATGTGCTGCTGCATGTTGGACCATTTGGAGTTTATCTAAGACTGACTTGTTCGCCCTTGCATAAAGGCTGTTGCAGTAGTCCAATCTAGACGTGATTAGGGCCACAGCAACTGCCTGTCTGGCTGAAATGCAAAGCAGGTCAAAAAACTTTTTGAGTGATTTTATTATATGAAACAGGTTCCAGCAAATGCTAATGATTGTTGTTTGAAGGATAGTGTAGTATCGAATTTGATTCGCAGGTTTCTGACTACTTTTACTATATTTGGTGGAGGGGGAATTGTCAGCTGGCCACCATATATTGGGAGAGAAGGCGTTCCCTTGTCCCAGTGGTAGGATTTCTGTCTTTTCAGAGTTGCACTTTAGATGGTTGGTTTTCATCCATTGGAAAGTTACAGTGAGACATGAGCGAACATTTTCTTCCGCCTGTTTGGTGTTTTTGTCCAGGACCGGGATTAACTGCGTATCATCCGCATATGATATAGTCTCTATGTTAAAGGACGATATCAGACTGCTCAATGGGGGCATGTAGGCATTAAAGAGCACTGGGCTAAGGATGGATCCCTGAAGGTCACCGGAAAAGCAGGGTTTTTTTCTTTTGACTTGTATTGACCAAGGGTGATGACTTGTCTGCGGTTCTGCAAGAACCCTTTAAGCCAGGCCAGGGCTATGTGGGAGATGCCGTAAGATTCGAGGCGGTCTAGAAGAATGACATGTGAGACCGTGTCGAACGCGGATGATAGATCTAATAGGACCAGAACCGCATTCTTGCCTTGATGAAGGGTGGCTTTGAGAGATTGACCCGTGTACAGTAGAGCTGATTCTTTTCGAGTGCTGGTGTCTGAAACCAGGTTGGTTAGGGTGTAGGATATTTGCTTCCTCCAGGTAGGTTGTGAGTTGGGTGTTAATAAGTTTTTCAGTGATCTTGCTAAGGCATGGATGTAGGGAAATAGGTCGAAGGTTGGTGAGGGTAGTGGGATCCGCAAGTTGTTTCTTTTGTAGCGGCTTGACTGCTGCAAGTTTCCATTCTATAGGGATTTATGCTGATGACAGGGAGGCATTAATTATTTTGTTTATGATTGGATTTGCGGTATTGATTATAGCGTGTAAGATCGGAGGAGGACAGGGGTCGAAGGGGGATCCAGATTTAATAGCGAGAATCGCCTGGCGAGATTGTTCCAGGCTAATCGGCTTAAACTTTTGTAGAGTCGGTCTATCTTTGGCTAAGACGACGTTGTTGTTAGTGGAGGGACAAGGGGGCAAGGTGAAATTTCGTTGTAAAAGAGACTGCGATGGAGGGATCTCTTGTTACAGTGATTTTGGGTTGGTAAAAGCGTTAACTATCTCAAAGATAGTTTTTTGATTTGAGTTTGCCATTTTAAGCACTTCCGTATAGTAGGCTTTTTTGGCTATTTCAATCTGGATGCGGTAATTTTTGAGAGCCGTTTTGAATTTGATTAATTCGGTCTGCTCATAGTTTATTCGCCATCTGCGTTCTAGGGTCATACAGTGGGTTTGTATTTCTTTCAGAGTTTGAGTGTACCACGGGGCGGAGGGTTTGTTTTGCGGGCGGCTATTTTGTAGACCTGGAGATGCAAAATGGTCACTCAAGGTGTACACCCACTGCGTGAAGAGTTGTCTGTCTACTGTTGGGTCTCCTGACAGGCTTGGTCTGCAGGCTAACGCAGCTCGATGTAAGTCAGGTTGAGCTGTCATCTCATTTCACCTGGGCTTAGCTTGTTGGAAGGGCAGGGTGCGCCCCTTGGTGTTTGACATGTGCTGGCATCTGATTTTTAAGGGAATCAGCTTATGATCAGTCCAGGTTAAGTTAACTGGGGCCTTGACTGTGAGGGTTTTGAGGTTGGAGCAAATACTGTCTAGCATATGGCCGGCATTGTGAGTGGCGGAAAAAATCCGCTGCTCTAGGCCGAGTGTGTCCATGATTTCCTTGAAGTTTTTTGCCCCCGGGTCGTTGACTGTGTCAAGGTGGATATTGATATCTCCTAACAAGGTAAAGTTGAAGAATCTGAGGGTGTGTGAGCTCACCCTCAGTAGGTAATTTGCCTGTTTCTGGTTCATCTGTTTCGGTTGATAGGTTTTCTTAGAGCCTTCCCTTAGATTCTGCTTCCTCTGGTGTCCATCTCACTTACTGTGGGACCTCTGCCTCCCTCATCTTAATATGCCTGCCTGACACAATTCTTTACAAGCTCGAAATTTACTGGCCCTGGAATAATTATCCGGGCCTGGAATTATTTATGCATAATCCCTGGACACACCGATTGATTGATGGTGTTATCTTCAAGTGACTGATTTTTCATTCTTGTTCGTATTATCGAGGGTGACACATTGATTGGAATCTCCAACACTCGCACACTAATACATGTCAGCAATATAACGGACATGTAGCATATAGATAATATAACATTTATATATATCATATATATATTGCATATATATGTATATAGCATATATATAATATAATAAACATATAGCAATATAACTGACATATAGTTTGTAATTTGTCATTATTAAATTAGATTGCTCCTCTGACAGTGTTACACACCCACTAACTAGGGTTTTTCCAATAGTCAATCAAAGACTATTGGCATTAGGTCTTGGAGACTTTTGATACTTCCCTGACATTGATCCATTGACAGTTTGAACACACGTATTGAATAGGGTTCTTCCAACAGTCATCTGTGTGCCAGAATTAGGTCTTGGAGATTTTCGATGCTTCCCAGGCTTTGATCCATGGACAGTTTAAACAGACTCAGTAAATAGGGTTTTTCCATAACAGAGGAATGTTATTCTATATCCTTGTGGACTAACATCCGGATGTGCCGAAATAATTCAGTTACATGATTGACTATCCCATTGGTGTGTCCAACATTTTACTTTGTCCTGATGATGACCCTATTGTAAATAATTGTGTTAGGGGTCGAAACATTGACAATTGCTAAAGTGTATTATTTCTTTACAAGGTTTAGGAGGTCAATACTCCCATACAGGGTGTTGTTTTTAGATCCATTATCCTCATTAGTCACATGTTTATATTTAAAATTCTGAATAGCACTTGCACTCTTTACAATCGCTTTATTCACACACACTGTGCTGCATCACTTTTTTGAGTCCCTCAAATTTAAAAAATGAAGCATAAAAAATGTATTAAATAAATGTTGTTTAAATCCCAGGCTAAGCTAATCATCTAGTGGTTTGGCCTGTATTTTGCCAAAGAAGGTGAGGCTAACACTTCCCTCTTAGGGACCTTTGTTCCTTTAATGATTTTTCCACCCTGGTCCCAGGGTTACTGGGTTGCCCCTGTTTCATTAGGAATTTTCATCCTAAGGTGGCATCCATTTCCATGGCCTTTATTAGGGTGATCATCCGGCATTCATGGCCATGAAGTATGTTATTTGCCTGTTTTTGGTTCATTTGTGTTGAGCCTTCCCTTAGACCTTGGCTACTCTGGTGTCCATCTCACTTGCTGTGGGATCACTGCCTCTCTTAAATTAATATGTGTGCCATTTGGGCTCAATCGTGAATGGACTTGGAGAGGATGCTTGCCGTTGGTTTACAAGGTCCTTCTCATTATTTTGTACTGAAGTTAAATCTAATCCTGAACCGCTACTGGATGTGATTTCCACACTGTGTGACAGCCACCATTTGTGTGGTTCCCTGAGACTAGTTCCATGTGGTGTTCCTTAGCTCCATATTTTGTAGTAATTTTTGGCCAGACTGGGGAGTTAGGCAGTCTTGTAGAATTCTGTGTTTAGGACAAATACTGGAAAGTTTACTGTTTAGGGGGTCCCAGGTGTCCCTGCAGTCCTTGTACTGCCTATAGCTGTCATTCTCCTTGAGCTCTGCAGCTGACAGGTTTAGACAGCCTTTCAACTAAGGGCATTGGCCTTCCTTTAAGCTGGATCAGAAGCCCTTTGGAAAGTAGTTCTATGCCTTCTTTGAGCCCCTGGGTGTTTCTCTGCTGTTGCTCGTTATATCAAGGCGGTGGGGGCTCGGGCTATCCCTTTAACTCGGTTGGGTTACTGAGTCACAGCTATCCACCTGCCTGTGCTGGTTATGTCTCTGCCGGGGTACTGATATCGACTTGCTAGCCATCTTGGGGCCTGTTTTAGTCTTTGTGATTTTTTGTTTTTAACCAAAAGATATTCCTCTCCAGTTGGGTGTTGTTTTTCATCTGTTTTACTAGGATAAGCCAGGCTTCGGTCTTGGGTTTCACTCCTTTTTGTGTCGTGTCTTCCAGGCTTTTGTGTTTTTTAACCAATATTTGTCTTGACACAAGCTATTTCCACATTTAGCTGGGACAGCCCAGTGCAGTTAGGTCCCCTGAATAACTACCCTGCCTTCATCTCCTGAGCTTCAGCATGTATGTTGGATATGTTTCCAGGTGACAGTTTTCATCTACTTAGGCCTTACGCATTATGCTTTGCATTCATTCTCTCTTCAGCATGGTCACATATTTCTCCCAGTGTCCCTCTGGAGACCTGCATACTTGAACATGTGCTCCATTTTGTGTTGTTAGCATGTATTTGCAACACAGTGTCTTCGATGGGATGCAGTTCGCCCATTCAGGAATGTGATTGAAATTGTTTTACTTCTCTTTGGCATTTCAACTCTCCCATTTTTTCGATTTCACAGTCCTGGTGCAGTCACTTGTGCATTCATGGACTTGGGTCGTTTTTGCTTGAACCTCTGCTTGTGGCTTCTCTGAACTTTCTTTCATGGTTGCCTCATGGGTGAGCTGGTTGACTTGTTTTTGGTAGTTTTCTCTGTTTCCTTAATTCTGATTAGCTTTCAGCCTTTCATTTTTGGCAGTCCTTCTGTGACTTCTTGCGACTCTATCGGATCTTTCACTGGGCACTGCTTGAGTGAATCTCTGCTGCCTCTATCTCTCGGTGTATTTGTTGACGTCATTTGGTCACAGTTGGTTGGTCCACAGAGGGCATTGGTGCTGGATTAGTAGGGATGTGGGTGTGCTGCAGCACCCCAAAATAACCATGTCGTAGTCCAGAAAGTGAAAGAACAATAATGATGCCTTTAAATGTTGTCTTTTATCTTGTCGCATTTCCAGAGCGTTCAAAGATATGGGTCAATAGTCAGGCTATGTCTTCTGAAAAACTGCTGTTTATTTTATTATAGGGATATTTGTGTTTACTTTTCTTCCTCTGACAACAAAGTGAGAAGATTTTATAAAGAGAAGTGTGCGACAAGCTGCCTTGAGTAGAGGGATTGTGAAAGGAAATGTTATAAGATGTAGTGTTTTTCTAACACAGCAAAATGTAAATATGTGTAAACCAACCAGAAGCTTAATTTGAGCTGGTGGTTTCCGGTGCTTTGCACCGACTCTTAATTGTCAACCCTGTCACTTATAACAGTCTGCCACATGGTGCCGGTGTTTGCCTAATTTAGAGATCAGCACAACAACAGTAGGTTATTAAATCAATATACATTAAAAAAGACTAATATCTGCCGCCCACGCCATTCTTTTAGTTTTGGGGCCTGGAATGGTCTAAAATGTCTCATTTGTAAGTGTATGATGGTTAATAGTTGTGTTCATACTGTAACTGCCAGCTCTGGCAGGGGAATGGGTGATGCTAGCTGCAGTGGCATCCTTATGAGAGCCTTGGCACTTATTTATTTACATATTTAGTACTGACATGAACTGTAGAAATATTTCACAATTCATCAGGAGCAAGGAAAGCTCAAAGAGGGCAATTTTTAATTCTGAAGTGCGATGGAACAAAGATTTTAAAAAGAGCAAAAGTAATCAAGACACTTTACTTAGTGACGCGCACATATTAATTATTCGCTGAAATGTGTTTTCCACCCTATATTATATGTGCACTATATAGTTTTATCAGTAAAACTGTATGCCTGTGCAAATTTAATGGCCATTTAAGTGAAAAAATGTGCTGTCTATAAATAATAAATGTCTACCACGCCATGGTTTTGTCACATATATGTGACAATGTGTTCCCGAAATACATCCCAAGAACACCTTCAACCCCTTTACCACTCTCCGGCTAAATGGGTGCGACTCATTTGCTGCACTTGTTCCTTGTGCGAGGCTTGGATTTGTTCACAATCTCTATGCTAATGTTATTGATATTTCTAAAGCGCAAACTGTTACCCGAAGGTGTCCTGGCGCTGAAACACAATGTCTATGACTTCTGTGATGTGACATTGATGGCAGTACCCTCCATGAACATTTTTCCAGCACCACTGGCAGAGGGGGTGTTTTGTGAGTGGATCTGACTGGCTCTTAAGGGCAGACCCTATTTCTTGGGCCAGGTCCCCCCCACGCCGCTCTTGGTTTGGCCGCATTCTGGGCTGCGCTCCCTGGTTCTCCATTATTCTGATGAGTGGATCGTGCCACCTCTGTGTCCCTTTCTTCCGTGGGGGTGGCCGGCTCTCTCTGGCCTTTGACGGTGGGGTTTTATCCAATGTAGAGGTTATTAAACATGGGAAAGAAAATGGATGCATTCAGAATCCTTGTTAAAACTGTACATAGTGTTGTGTCAGGATTTGGAAAAAAGTAATGGACCTCACGCAGAAAAAGAACAGGGAAAACGTTTAATGTTCGCTAAAACGAAGTTGGAGAACGCTGTGAGAAAACTCTGCCGTCCTGGTAACCTCCATGAGTGGGAGTACAGAGGAAACCTCAGCATTGGTCCCAGCATGACGCCTCCCGCAGATCTGTATCCCCTTATGGCAGCGGCAGCATTCGATAAAGCCAACAAATGTTTTGGAATCAAATTAAATAGAAGTTAACTAGATAATATAAAGTTTCCTCTGCTCTCGGTCAGCCACGGCACATTCGCATCGTTTCATTAGATGAAAAAAGCGGCGGGCGCTGCCAAAGTAAACTGTTTGCGAAGCGTTCTGAGCACACTTGTATTATTTTGATAAGGGGTTGGAGTTATCTGCGCGCAGAGCTCTCTTGGAAACGTGGAACTATTTAATGCCAGAGAATGGACGCTATCTGAAGTGCACCCTCTAAACATTGGCTTGAGTTACGGCGCTGTGGTTTGTTTATCAGTCTCCTCAGAGGCGCTCCGGGAGCTTTCTGATGGGAAACGTTTGAGTAGAAGGCGTTAGCTGTCCATAGGTCCCGGGAGATTCATTCTCAGGGAATATGGTCATTTTTATTGAAAACAACGCACAAGATGACTGATAACATATTTAGTTTAATATTATTTAATATATGTATGGTACTGCTTTTGTATACCCTTATTTAAAACTGACGTGAATTATACATATTTAGACTGTATTATAGTTGTATTTAGATAGCGCTACTGGCGCTGACAAGGCATTGCAGCGCTTTCAACCAGTAGCACGCTACTCTGGAACCCAAGGTTAGTGGTTAATCTAGTGGCTGTTTATCGGTTATTGTTGGTTATTGCTTTGTTACTGATTATTGGGGCATATTAGCTAAGGGTGGGCGTAGTTCGCGAAGTAGCACTTCGCGAAGCTACGCAAAGTGAAGTTCGCACTACGCGAGCTTACGCGTAGCACTTCGCGAACTGCGAAGTAACATGTTCGCACTGTGCAAGATGTTGTTTTCAATGATTGCACAGTGCGGACAAGCAACCGGCACTGTGCAATCATTGAAAATGGCATCTTGCACAGTGCGAGCTGTAGTTTTCTGCTGCTCGAGTAGATTTTTACTCGAGCTGCAGCTTTCTCAACGCGAACTGGTAGTTTCTCATCGCGAGCGGTCGCGAGCATACGCGACCCCTCGCAATGAGAAACCTGACCTTCTCGCGTTGGGAATCTCGCCGGGAGGTTTATTTTCCATGCTCGCGATCGCGAAGAAGGAAAAAGTCTGGTAAGGATGTCATTTTGCTTGCTCGCGGTCGCCAACTTGACGCTGAGGACCGCGAGCAAGCAAAAAATGACCGCAGCACTACGCAACACTACGCTACGCGTGTTCGCACTGTGCTACGTGCAGTTCGCGTAGTGCGAAGTAGCGCGAACTTCGCAAACTACGCGAGCGTAGCGTAGTGCTTAGCCCAGGCCTAATATTAGCAAGCCTCAGCGATAATCATCACTGAACGCGCTTAGCGTGTTTTGTACTAACGCCCGCTATCGCAGTAAATTATCGCCAGGTTAGCGCTGTATCAACAACGCTTAGCGATTTGGCGATAATATTTCCGGCGATATGGGGCGACATCGCTGGAAAACCAGCGATAATCCGGCAGAATTGGAGATGAGCTTGCTGATAGGGCCCTGTGGCCTCAACCCTAGAATCCACCTCCAATAGTACACATAGTGTAGTCAAGAAAATAGCAGACGTTAGGATCCAGCGTTAAGGGACATTAGCGCAATTATTATCGGCGCATCGCGCCTCTGGGGCATCCTTGTAAATATCGCGATGCTGTGTCAGCGATGTTTTACATGGATTCTATGTGAGAAACGCCTACTTTGCATCTAATTAGCGATGCAAGGCGAGGCGTTCGGAAAACGGCAGCTAACATGAGCTAATGCATGTTAGCGCCGCCTTGATGATTGTGCGATATTAGAATCGCCGCTTTTTCGGTGCTATTTGCCGAAAAAGCGGCGATATGTGTCTTGATGATATGCCCCATCGTTTGTTATTGGAATTCGTCTTCTGCTCTCACAGAAACTATTGAATGCATTTACTCCGATTTCATTGTGGTGGAAAATAGGAAAGGCAAGAGGTTGCTTTTCCTATTTCAGCCAGTGTTTTTGCTTAACCTATGTCTTCTGTCTTGACAAAGTGATGGAACTGTGTGGATGGTTATTTCTCCACCATGACTGTAGTGTTCTTCGTTTTTAACCTACATGGCAACAACACATGTGAACCCCATGCTCTGCTACTCTCTCCTAACTTAGGATGGCTAGGTCAATATAAACATGTGAGCAGAGCAGCGCAACATAAAACGTTGGCCTTATATGGGTTTGTTAGGTAGCGTCTCTAACATGGTGGAGATTGTGAGAAATCCCCGGACTGGAGAGTCCTTAATATGGTTCTCAACAATTGTTTTAGAGAGTGACTGCCATTTGGAGAAATCCAAGAGATGGAGAATAATGCAGAAGAAGGGGTGAAGCTCTACATTGATGCAAGTCTGCAGAATGCATCTTTAAATGGGCTTGCTCATAGGGATCCCAATCCAGAGGTTCTTTTGGGAGGTTTCAGTCCCACTATTCAATCCATCGTCAGGGCCGGACTGGCTACCGGGCGTTTTGGCATGCTACCGAGCTGGGGGCTGATGTCATTGCGGTGGGGGCTAATTTCGTTGATGGAGACCTGTGTGTGCTTTGAAATAAACAACGCAAAACGAATTTCGTTTAGCACACGCAGGTCCCCATCAACGAAATCAGCCCCCAGCTCGGCAGCATGCCAAAACGCCCGGTAGCCAGTCCGGCCCTGTCCATCGTAGACCTGTACACCCCGTTCACCTCCCATGCCCACTAAAAACATCAAGAAAATGAATAAACAGAAGTTGAAAGCAAGGTAAGCAGACCTGAAATGTAGCTGAAACTATTAAGATTCATTCTTGGCTCATACCCAACACGGCTCAGGAGCTCTAAGCTTTGTGTATTCAGTGCTAAGTCAGCTGCTCGGAAGCAAAAATGTTCATGGTCTCGAATTTCTTGTGAAAAGTCTACTCTATAATAAGGCATGTTAATGCACTCTCTGCAAAGGTGAAAGCACACTCATTGCAGGAGCTCTGTGTTGATCTAGCCATATAGTTTTTTAATACAATTGACCATATTTATGACTTTTTCCATGCCTCTCAAAACCAGCTGTACTCAGTCACTGAACTAACTGCATTAGAAAGACATTTGTCCAAGGTAACTGTTACAAAGACGAAGTGTACTCAGGTATGTTTGGAACCTCCAGTCAGCTGGAGTCAGCTGTAGAATGTTGACAACAGTCCATAGGAGGGTCCATTATGAGGGAGGAAAGAGGGGACGGGGGACGGAATGGACCAAGTAGATTATAACATCTCTTTTGCATGGAAAAGTAAGAGGATGAGAAAAGGAGGACAGAAAGACGGAAGACGAAGAAGGAAGCAAGAGTTATGGGGACAAGTCTAAAATACAATTGCATGGAAATATGAACAATTGAAGTAACCAGAACTTTTGTAAGGGGGGAAATGCTACTAGGATACCATAGCTAATGGTTTACGAAGGAGAAGCTATTTTAAGATGTAGTCCTTGAACCACACAGGAATTGTCTTGGTTCTCCGGGAAACCCTGGGAACTTGAGGTATCTTTTCCCTTACAGTTCCACTAGGATCACGGTTGGCTCCGGCTGTTTCCTTCAGCTTGTGGGGAATGAGTCTGTCCATACTCCAAGTGTGGCCACATTTTGGGGCTGTTTGTCGTTGCCCATAATACCTATGCCTTCTGTCTAATACATTGTTTGCTGGCTCATAATTGCCAAAAATAAGCACTGACATGAACTATTGCTGGCACTTTTTAGATTTCTCATTTTTTCCTACTTACCACTCGGATTAGTTTCTTCTGTTGTTGTAGCTTCCCAAAGCTATCCTGTTAAATTAAGATTTTGGCAAGAAGGAGAAAAGTGGAAACCTCCCTCAAATAAACATTTGAGTAGGACCTTCTATGTTTAACTCTCTTTTGTGTACTAATGCTTTCAAAGAAAGCCCCCTTATCCAGTTTTCTTCAGTAGGCTACTCTGTTCTTTGACCACTAAATGTCCTCTTTAGATTCTTTTGTACCCAACCCAGATACTAGCTAATGTATGTCTGTGCACACTCACTCAGGATATGCCATGACTAAACATTGTCCAGAGCAAGGTTCAGCCATGTTGGCAACTGCATTTTCACTGTCATATACTGTCTTTTCAAAAAGATTTTTCTGAACCTTTTTTGTGAAAAGTGGCCTGATCTACAACCTGAAATTGGGCAGACCTCCTAGTAGATACCTCTCTTCAACTGAACTAATGCCATCCAAAAATGCTATGTCTTCCAGGTACAATTGCAGCATAACACTCCATCCATTCCACACCACCTTCCAAGAGTAAATCTGAAGGGGGCTATTTACAAAGGTAAATTTACAAGTGAGTAAATTTGCACATATAAATTTACTCTTACACTTTGAAGAAACTACAAATTATAGACGTACGTGTCTCCACTCCTTGAAATATAGGATGAAGTCTGAAAAAATATCAAAGATGACCAATGAGTAATTTCACAACCTTATTTTATGTTCTTAACACTTGGTGGAGACCGCCACAACAGCGGTCGAGAGCTCCGTATGCTACTGTATTATATAAGTATTCGGAAATGTATAAAAGTTTATTAAAGAGAAAAAAATAGTACCAATATTCTATGTTAAATATTAATGTAAATTAATTTTATATATTTTGTTTCACTGGAGAACAACAAACATACAAATATGCTATAGCACTATTAACTATTTTTGAGTTAAATATTTAATTAATTTAGGTACATTAAATTGGAATTATTTTTAAAGATTTTGTAAAAGAAATTCTCACCTAAAGTCAAATGTTTTTATTGTAAAAAATTACAAAAAGTGCATATTTAATGTAAATTAATGTTATTTTTTTGCATACAGAAGATGGCCGCCGAGTAGGAGCTCTTCCCCAGAGCTCCCGGTTGGGGATTACCAGATCGGTTGATATTCCCCGATAACCAAGCCATCCGACATCAACAAGCACATTTCTACGGCAACGGAACTCAAACAGGTGAAATGACATTTCGTGACATCTCTTACCTGCAGTTTAGCTCGAACTCGAACAGCAGAGCCTCAGCCCTTCTGCCCCGGCATTCGCAACGAGAACGTGTGCCATGGGATTGGAGACCTGCTTCCTCCCACCGGTCAAGACAGTAAGGACCTCCTGTGACAGACAGGCCACACTTGCTTGAAGAGCGCTGCTGCGCGACACCTGGAACTGAGAAGTCCCCCCATTCCACTTGGCCCCAGATCACCAGGTGTGACGACCCCAGAGGAAACTGAGCGGGGGACAGAGCAGACTCCAGAGTCCACCGAGGATCGCAGAACGAACTACAGACATCGGTCCCCGGTGAAGCGCAGCACTGTATAATGCCACCAGTGGACATCGAAGCGTGCTAATTTCAACATAATCACTGCCACTAACTTCGCCGACCGGAAAAATGCGGTATCCCAAAATGGCGGACATCGAGTGGCACCCGTATCTGTTGTGATGTGGATCAATTACATGCCGGATCACCCACCTGAACGGCCGCTTCACGAGGATTTAAGCTGCCTCATTCTGCGGTTAAGATACCACCACTTTTCAACAATTCAAGCTTATTTTATCATCGCGTTGAGTTTCTTTCAGTTTTGACCTGACCCTAAGATGGCGGCCATAATAGACACACTTGTAATAGAGACATTTGCGCATAGTCACCCAGTTGCCTGTCTGCGGAGTGTTAGGAGCGCTTCACTCTCAATCCACTGTATCGCCCACGTCCCATGCTATTGGGAGCACTTCCTGCATCGCTTCGTTCCTCTTTTGTGCCCACAGAGTGCCAGCGCCTTTGCAGATTCTCAAAATGGTGCCCAGCTCCTATTAAGTTTTTCTCTAACCTCGGGAGACTGCTAATGAGCCATCTGACGATCTGATTTCAGCCGGTCAAATACTCCAGTGAGTTCACTATCCATTCCCCTAGCTAATCATCGTTGTTTACCTTGCTGCGGTAACTGAACTCTAAACTGAGGTTCTCCTAATTAATGGTGGTTTTTCACTCTTCTTCACTCGTTCCCCCTAAAGACATGCTGACCCTGGCTCTGTTCTTCATGCTGATCCTCTGCTTAGTTTGCACCCCCTTTCATCCGGATTATAGAAAATTATTGGGATCCTCTGAATTCATACATCAAGGACTCATCCCCCTGCCTGTCCTCAAAATGGTCGCCTCAGTCATTGACTCTGTGAACCCTCAATCAGCAGCTGAGACCCAGCCATTTTGACTAACACCCGGTGGAGCTACCTCGTGAGCTAAAGAGGAGATGGGCTATGGATGCCCTCCTTTGCCATCACCTACCCAGCCGGTCCTTGGGCAAACTCTCCTGCGTCTCTCCTTGACCTTATCTCCCTCCTCCCCTTCACCCTACCCCCTACCACTCTACTCTTCTTTCCAGCTATTGACCCCTGCCCTCACCTGTCCCTGCTCATAGTTACCACCATATTTTTCCACTGGACTTCCTTATGTGAACTTTCCCTCATCAGTTGATACCTAGCTATTTGACTGATCACCGATGGAGCTACCTTGTTTAGCTATAGGTGTGACGGGCTGGGAACTTCCTCCTCGGATGTCGCCTACCCAGTCGGTCTTTGGGCAGACTTCCCTTTGTCTCACCTGCCGTGTTTTCCCTCCATCCCCTGTCACTCTCCCCCCTTCCCCCCTCCTTCCCACTTCTCTCACCTTTCCTTCCTCTTTCATTGTGTTGCTTATTTTAGCATAATTTGTAATTATTATCATTGTATGTAACATTTTTTAACCAAATGTAAAGCGCTCTGATACCTACGGGTATAGCCAGTGCAATATAAAACTCATTAAATAAATAAATAATTATTAAAAAAGGTAAAGTTCCATTTATTATTAACATTAAAAATAGGTTATTAAAATGTTTTATAATACAATATTATTTTGGATTTGTATTAATGTTTTTGCATTAAACTATATTTATATATTTTTGTAAAAAACAAGTGTAAACAAATGAATTTATTTTGACATTATTTCCTATGGGGTTTTAATTTAAGTCCCTGTCACCATTATTTTCTATGGGAGGGTGTTGCAGTAACAGTGATTACCTATGAGTGGTGCTGGATTTACTGCAGGTCTGTGCTGGAGTACACTTACTACTGTTTTGGGTCCTTTTTAGCTGTAGTAACTATAGAAGTGCAGTTTCTGAATAAAAATGGTGTTACTGTTTTGTGGGTGAATACATTCCCCTCCCTAAACTCCTCCATAAGCCCTCTTTAAGCCCCTCTTGATACCTTCAGAACCCCTTCCCATTTAATAGTAAATATTCTCCATTTTCCAACTACTTTCTCTTCCCTCCCACATTTACCACAAAAATGTAGGCGTACGTGTGTGGAGAACTCCACAGTCGTGGTAAGATCTCTGCACAGAAAAGATAGGAGTGGTGGACACTCAGACCCCTGAATAACTTTTTGTAGTACATGACTATTGCTATTGTAGTACTACTAAACATACTACAAAATGCACTTTGTAAGAAACCTCTAAATGTTCAACCTCATTATCTCCTGAAAATCAAAGTCTGAAGATGGGGTACTCAACAATAAAGTGAGCGAACAATAGTATCTGGATATACCTCTCACTCATACACATGTGTGATGTTTATTATTTTTTTAACATGGTGGGTACATATACATGGGTGGCTTCTAAATTGGCAATGTCCTGGTCTTCTATATCCTGTAATTGGTGACATGGCTTTTAATACTCAGCCTCAAATTCATTACAGTAGGGGGTTGGGGAATGTTTATGAATTAAAGAATGTATTTAAACGAGGAAATATGTAACATATCACGTCAGCAGGCATAGAAAAGGAACTGCCATTCTCCAGACAGACACAGGTAGAGTTCAATTGGAAGGGAAGATTATAGCAAGTGAAATATGATGAGAATGGGGATAACTGCTGGATGACATAAGTTTGGCATTGCACAGTTTCAATAAGGCAGCAGATAGGGAATGTACATTTTTTTAAGTGCTATAAGATATAGGTATTGCAAATAGTTATAGGACTCTTTACTGGTTGGACAATGCAGAAGAGGAACATAACACATTCCCACATATAACTGATGCAGAATAAATTAATAACACGTTCAGTTCCTGCGTTCCTTTGACCCAAAACAATGCTTAAAATGTCATTCAATTATTACGCCCCCCCATGTAATTGTAAATGTATTTATATAGCGTTTAATACCCCTGATGAGGCATCAAAGCACTTTTCGGTGAGTGACACGCTACTCTGGAACCCAACAAGAATTAGTGGTGGATTAGTTTTGGGAAATATCATTTAATTTGAGGGGTGGACATGCAAGTCTATTAGTTGGATTGAATAGGATAATGGAGGGATAGAAGAGGCAAGAGTCTAGAAAGTGTTATATTGGAGATAATATGAGGTTTGGGATGCGTAAACGGAGAGATGGAAGGAAAAAGTCTCTAGAAAGGGATTAAGGATATCATAGTAGTAAAATGAGATTTGGGATGAGTCAAAGGAGGGATACATGAGGGAAGAGTCCAGAAATTGTTATTTTGGAGATCATAGTAGTAGTAGAATGATGTTTGGGAGGAATCAGAGAGTAGATGTAGAGGTATACGTTGAGACATAGTAGTGCATTGGTGACAGTTAAAGGTGTTTTTGTTCCTTCCTCTTATGCAGTTGGAGGAAAGTAATAAATACATAGATACATAAGTACATAGAAAGGGTATACATGCATAAGGAAAATAATATATTGAGATTTATATTTGTATTGTATAAACTCACACTTTCAAGTTTTGCTGTGCTTGACGCTAACTTGTTTTTGTATTTTTATAATTATTTTCTTAATTTTTGTATTTGATCTTTTCCTCAATATTTCAATAGTGAATAAAATAGTCATGATAATATTTACATATTGTGATAGATAAAACAGAGGCACATAAGCATCTATTCAAATAACATATATGTAACTATGCAGTGTCCTATAAACATGTTCAGCATAGAATTATATATATATATTTATATTCACTATAAAACCAAAGGTTACAGGGACGTTATAGGATGATATTTTACTTGTACAAAACCAGAGAAATTCAGCAGTTATATACAACTCGCACCCCCACAATGCACTGCTTATGAGCTCACATATTACATCACTCATGACATGGTCAGTGACATCACTGATGACATCACTGATGACATCTCAAATGACATCACTGATGTCCATTTGTTTTTAAGTGAGCCTCCAAGATTTTCGTATTTTCTTTCTATAACTGAATATTGTATATTATATTTATATATACCACTAATTTTTTGATTTGGTATGTGTTTATCAGAAAGTACAATAATAACTGGTTTTATTTTTAAGAAGTCGTTGGCACAACTTTGTTGCATTTACTGTGGAGAATCTGTGATCAGCAAATGTATTTCACATACTGAAAAATATGCTTGAAGACATTTTTGAAATAAAGTTTAACGCCTTCCATATGTCGGACTGCCACCGGCCGTCTGACGTCACGGTGGGCGTGTGCGTCGGACGGCTGGGGGCTGTCCAACTTCCACACACGTAAAATCTGGGGAAATTTGCGCTGCAGCGAACGGGTTAAGTATAAATATTTAGTAAGATATTGTTTTTACATTTCTTTCTATGATCAATTTAGGAGAAAAACACCTTTGCAAAAAATTTATATATTCGCGACTACCGACGTCATTGCAGTGCCATCGGTAGTCGCGAAGAGCGCATGGTTTCTACAAAGTGTAAAACATATATATAGACACATTCTACAGTATATTTAACAGTAGAGCTTTATTGGTGTACTTTTCAAACTCATATTTTTTGTAGCGAATTTCCAGAAAATCATCTACAAAGACTATTTTCAGTTTTTGCCATGACGCTGGGTATTACGATGACATTGGTAGTCGTAGAAATCGTGTGTTTTCCAGAAACTCTAATCCACATATATAAAGATATTTTGGTTGATGTTTGACACTGGTCTTATCTGTAGCTGTCTTATACACACTTTAAACTCAAAGGTTCTTGTGTCAGAGCCACCCAATAGACCAACATTTTGTTCATTATCTTGTCAAATAATTTTTTGGAGGGATCTTTGAAATCTGTGAAACATCACGATAATTGCAATCAATTCGTGAAATCGCAAAACAAAAGCAGACATTCAACAACCACACCATGTAAAAAAAATTGTAACTTAAAAATTAATTCTAACTATTACAATACACACATTACTTACCACATCACTGCTTTAAAAACATATTTGTACACATAGTTTTCTAGTACATTTTTTAAGAAACTATTTAAACCCTACTTCCCGTTTTCGCGATTACACTGAGGGTCACAATGACTCCAGTATCCACGACGATCGTGCCTTTTTTAGGGGGTGCAAAACACATATATGCACACATTTTTACAGTATTTTAGACACATGTTTTTATTTACTGCACTATTTAAACTCATTTTTGTAGAGGTTTGGATAAAAACAACCATTTAAACCGACTTTCCATTTTTGCAGTGACGCTGGGCATTGCGATGATATCAGCAGCCGCAATCACCACCCATACGTCATAAAATGACAAAACAAATGCAGACATTCAATAGCCATCACCACATTCAAAACTTTTAACTGCAAATTGGATTATAACCAGCACACTAAACACATTACTATCTAAATTACTGTGTAATAGCATGTGCAACTCCCTTTATATCTCTATAACATAGTGCATAACATTTTTCAGTGTAATCTATGACTGCATGCATCACTGTATCACTAAGTCTCTCTTTCATTGTATAAGTATTTGAGAGATCTGTGAGACGGTGCATCAGCCTATCAATACTTCTGTAACAAAATGCGTGACTGCCGCAGTACATCTATGAGTGGGTGCATCAGTATCACAATGGGTCTATGATTGGTTGCATAAGTCTCTCACCCAATCTGTGAGTAGGTGCATGAGTTCCTTTGTGCATTTTTAAGTAAGTATATGACTGTCGAGTGGATCTGTGAGTGGATACATTAGTATCTAAGTGGGTGTCTGAGTGTGTGAGTGAGTGGGTGTATCAGTATCTGAGTGGATCTGTGAGTGAGTACATGAATCTCTCAGGGGGTCTGACTGGCAGTGTGAGTGTCTGTGTGGTTCTGTCAGTTGGTGCATGGGTCTCTGAGTATGACTGTGAGTGGGTACATGAGTCTCTGAGTGCATAACTGATTGGGTGCATAAGTCTCTGAGTGGGCCTCTGAGTGGCTGTGTGAGTGACTGTATGGGTGTGTGAGTGTCTGAGTGGGTCTGTGAGTGTATATACGAGTGTCAGTGAATCTATGAGTGGGTATATGAGTGTCTCAATGGGCGTGTGAGTGAGAGCATAAGTCTCTGAGTCTGTGAGTGAATAGGTGTATGCATGAGTGTCTGAGTGGGTCTGTGACTGGGAGGGTGAGTGTCTGGGTGGGTCTGTGAGTGGATGAATGTGCCTTGACTGGGTGAGTAAGTGGGTGTGTATATAATTAAGTTAGTTTGTGAGTGGGTGAGTACATTTCTTTTTTTTAAAAAAATTCTTTATTGATTTTTATGTCAGTAGACAACTGAAAAAGAAAAGAACCAAGGAAAAAGAAAAACAAAAATAAAGGAAACACAATCCATCATATTATCATCGAGTTCACATTATGGCTCTCTTGATAAAACATCATGTCCATTAATTACAGAAAAAGAAAACATCATGAATAAGGAATTCATAACCACTTTGAAAGCGGAGACCACAACTTGTGGCCCATTATTCTTCTCCTCCTGCCTTTTGTTTTATATACTGACATTTCCAAATAGTATACGGATAATAATCTAGATTGCCAATTATTGAAAACAGGTGGATCTATATCAAGCCATTGAGTTGTAATACAAAGTCGAAAAATTGACATACAAATAAATAAGAACCCATCTTCTACTTCTGTCCTAGTACTATCACCATTTGTTTGTAAACCAAGGATAATCAATTCTGCAGTCAATTGTGCCCGAATGCCTAAACAGATATTCAAAAAATATTCAACATCCTTAATGAGTTGGCTCAGTTTAGGACAATGGAAAAACATATGAACAGTATCTGCAGCAATTAGCCCGCATCGGTTGCATTTATTCCCTCTAGCAGATTCCCACTTAGCTAATTTTGCGGGTGTATAATATAAATCAAAAATAGACATAAAATGTTGACTTTTTAGCGAGCCACAAAATAAAACTTTAATGGATAATTGAATTATTCTGTTCATATCTATTTTATCCACCCCTAATTTATTTTGCCATTTATCCTCCCAAAACGGTTAATCATCTTCATAATTTTCAATCATTAATTGATAGATAGGGCCAATTCTCGATCTTTGTCGAATTGTTTCTAGGACTTTAACCCTATTAAACATAATCTGATTTTTTGTGGTTTTCGCTTCCAAAAAGCTACGTAACTGGAGATATTAAAAAAATTATGCTTATGTTGCAAAGAAAGAAAAGAGACTATCTGATGCCCTTCAAACAAATCTCCCAATTGGCATACACCTGCCCGGTACCATCTAACCATGATAGGATCTCTAAAGACATCTGGTAACAAAAAACAGTTATTCAACGGAGTATAAAAGTTTAGATTTAATTTTAAGCCAATTCTCTTTTTTACTTTTATCCAAATCTCAAAAGCTGTCCTAATAATTTTAAATTTGGTTTTTTTGTAGTAACTAGGCTCAATTATACGCACTAAACATTGTCGGGCCTCCTTGCCCAATACCATCTCGTATATTGATGGGCTAGCTGACTCCTCTATTCTTGCGTCATGGACAAGCAAGACACCCATGTTCTGCAAAAGAGCTGGCCAATAATATACCCGAAAATTAGGTATTCCCCAGCCCCCTCTATCTCTTGGTAATATACATCTTTTAATAGCTCTCATGGACCTATGGTAACTCCAGAGAAACCTAGAGCACATTCTATCGATTAGATCAAAGACAGATGTGGGAAAGAGTAGGGGAATCGTACGAAATAAATACAAAAAATTGGGAAAAATAAGCATTTTTAATACATTACTACGGCCATATAAAGATTAATGAAGATTATCCAACCTTTCTAAAGTCTTATTAGCTGACACTATAATCGGATCAATATTTAACCGTACAATATTGTCTATTTCTGCAGCTATTTTAATACCCAAATATGTAGCTTCTGACTCAAAATTAATATCCTTTGGGCGCCCTTCATCCGAATGAAGTAGCTGAGTCTTAAAGACGTTTAATTTATAACCCGAATGCCTACCAAATTTTTCCGCTGCTTCCACTATTTTGGGTAAAGAGGTCTTAATATCTGTTGTTACAATAGCAATATTATCCGCATATGCGAACACCTTAAACGCTATGTTATGTATCCGAACCGGTTCAATTCCAACATTATTTTCCAAACTATTTAAAAAGGGCTCAATGTACAAAGCAAATAGCAGGGGGGAACTGGGACATCCTTGTCTCGTCCCCCTTGTTATCATTATATTACCCGAAAATCTGCCCGAAATGCGGATTACTGCTTTCGGATGGATACATAAAGCCTGTATAGCTTTGATAAATTCTACAGGGAGCCCCTTCCAAACTAAGGTTGACCATAAAAACTTCCAGGAGACCCTGTCAAAAGCTTTATCCGCGTCTAACAGGGCTACAGCGCCTGGAAAATTAGAAGCCTGTGACCAATCTAGCAAAGATATAATTCTTTTAACATGATCTGTCGTGTCTCGCTGCGTGAAAAACCCATGTTGTCTTTTGCATACTAACATAGGCATAAGATTATTTAGCCTATTCGCTATGATCTTTGAATAAATCTTACTATCTGCATTAAGAAGAGACATCGGTCTATAGGACCCCATATCGATATCTTTCTTGCCTTTTTTCTTAAAAATTACTATAATTGCTTCAGACCACGAGTCCGGGGGGCTACCCAGAAAAGATTGTTGGCATACTTCTATCAATTCTTTTTTAAGTATCTTTCTAAATGTACGGTAAAATTCAAGAGGGATATTATCAGGACCCATTGCTTTTCTAGGAGCTAAATCTAATAGAGCATTTTCCAATTCCTCTCAGACTATAGGAGAAGATAATAGTGATTTCTGTGCATCTAAAAGTTCTGAAGGCTCTAAATCTCTCATATATCCCCCTTCCTCGTAGTCTGATATCTCGTTCCCCGGTGCGCTATATAGAGATTGATAATACATTTGAAAGGCTTCTAGAACACCCTCTTTGGTTTCTTGAAGAGCCCCGTTTACATCGATAATCTTAACTATGTCGTTAAATACTGCTTTCTGCCTTAACCTTTTGGCTAATATTCTGCCAGTTGTTTCACTAAATTCGTATGCTTGTTCTTTATATTGTTTATATTTTAGAGCGATTTGGTCAGCAATACTAGAATACACTATAGTTCTTTTAATAGTAAGATCTCTCTGAGCCAAAGCTACATCCTGACCCAATCTAATCGCATCAGCTAATTTATGCTCCACTGATATAACCATCATAAAATCGTTCCTATGTATGACCATCATTTCTTTACGTTGTGAGTTCGAAAAACTTAAGGTTTCCCCCCTAACTGTAGCTTTAAAGGCGTCCCAGACTATCTTATTTGGCGCAGTTCCTTTATTAAATTTAAAAAACTCCTGTATCACCTTAACCATAAATTGGCAATAATCTTCATCCAATAATAGATTTCTTTCAAAAGACCATGGGTGAATTCCTTCTCCCATCTGCGAACCCAACGTAAGATCAAGTATTAGGGGATTATGATCGGAGATGAGTTTGGGCACAATCTCTAAATTGGTCTTTCCTGTATATTGCAATGAAATAAAAAAATAGTCTAATCAAACAAATTTACTATGTGGGGCCGAAAAAAAAGTATAATCTGGGTCGTCTGCATATATTGCATTCCAAACATCATGCAACCCATGATCTAGGATTAACTCTCGTAGGGCTGTAAATGTCTGCGGCTTTCTGCCAGTATATAATGGGGTCTCTCTTATGTCCAAATTAGCTTCCAGATGGATATTCATGTCACCACACATAACCAATGGTTGAGGCCATTGGGCTAATTCTGTATTTAGGAATTTCATAAGTTTAGCATCATCCAAATTCGGACCATATACAGTACACAACGTAAATCTATCCTGACCAATCTTAAGTACGCTAATTGCCCATCGACCCCATTTATCTTCCAAAGACTTAATACATATACCTAGACCCCGTTTCATAAGAATGGCTACCCCTCTCTTCACCCCTGTTTGTTTAGAGCAGACAACCAATTCTAACCCTAACTTTTTCAAACATCCCCTTTTAGCCCATGCAATATGGGTTTCTTTTAAACATAATATATCGATACGTGTGAGCTGAACAATTTTAGCTAATGCATCTCTTTTTTTTAAGTCATTAAGCCCGCAAATATTAAGAGTACAGATCTTTAGTTTCCTAGCCATACTTCAGAAAACTTAAAGAATATCTCTCGACTAAAAATAAAGTAAACAGTATAGCACATAACTTTTGTATCTGAATAATCCTTACATAATACTTTCTACATAGAGAACCAACCTGCATACACGCCGGGGCTGCTGCTGACTTTTCACCCTTCCTAGACCCCCATCCCTCCACCTTCACCCCTCCCTTCCCCTCACCCCGTACCATATCCTCCGCCCTCCCCTCCCTCCCCTCCCAACCCACCATATGAGGCATAAGGACTACCAGTCCCTAAGAGTATGGAGTGCTGCCCTTCCCACTTTGACTGGGTAGGAAAGAGAATAATTTTTTTATTTTTTTTATTTTCCCACACGTCTATATTAGATTCCCCTAAGCAATTGCTCTTACAGAAAATCCTTAAATGATTAAATCATACATTATAATGACTGTAAAAATTCTTTGGCCTCAATCTCTGAAAAAAAGAACCTAGTCTGGCCCTTAATTACAATCTTAAACTTGGCCGGATTTTGAAGATAGACCATTGCTCCTTTTTCTTGGAATCCTGGTATAAGTTGACATAAATGCCAACGTTTTGATACTGTTGCCTGACAAAAATCAAGTCTAACGAAAAAGTTACAGCCTTTCGCCACTCTCTTTTTGTCCGGCCTTGCTAATCTAAAAACGGCCTCTCTCGCCAGAAAATTATTAAATCGCACAAGAATGGCTCTTGGTCTGTCTTCCTCTCCTTGCCTCGCTCTTCTCACAGTAAAGGGAAACCTGTGAGCTCTTTGTATCTCCATTGACCAGTCCCAGAGGGTCAGTTCTGGAAAAGCTTCAGCAAAAAGTTCACAAATAAATTTCCGGACGTCCAAATCTTCCTTTTTTTCTGGAATACCTAAAATGCACAAATTCTTTCTTCGTGCTTGATTTTCCAACTCTACCAATTTAAAATTAGTATCATCCCGATGAGCTCTAATAGAATTTATCTCCAGTTTCTGTGCGGCAAAATCATCCTCTAATGTAGAAATCCTGGATTCTGCTTCGGTCACTCTGAGAGCCATGTCAGAACATATTTTAATTACTCGCCGAACAGAGTTCTGCATTTTGCGACAAGTTGCTTGCATACGAGTGTTTTCTAACTTTATTTCTGCTCTATGTTCCATCATAGTATTGTAGATCGTAGAAAGAGTTATCTCCTGAGCCGGTATTTGTTCCACAGGTTCTATTTCTGCATCTAGCCTAGAGATATCTTCCGTATCTAGTCCCGCCGTTATACTCTCCGGGGGTACCGTACCACAAAACACACCGACACCTGATGGTTGTTTATCGCAGTTTGTATGTCGGCTTCCTCCTATTTTCGCTTTTTTAACGGTAGTTACGGCTAAGCTTGGGGAGACCATATTTGATCTAACTCCGTCATCCGTGCTACTACCCTCTTCATTATAATCGGTCCAATCCTTGCTTAAGTTAGCACTTTCACTTTCATCTGACGAGTGATCTGATAAAGAATAAAAGTTGTCGGCAATTTCCTGAGATCCTGACAGGTCCTGTGATAGCATCCCCTTGTTTAAACCCAACAAATCTAGCTCCGATACAAGATTATCCAAACTGCCAGTTGGCCTTTCCGACAGAGGGCATTCGAAAACCTCAGCTCCCAAAATGCACCTCTCTGGATTGAAGTTGTGCTGGATTTCTTCTCCTTGCTCCTTTGCTTGCTCTGAGCCTACTACTATTAACTTTGTTGTACATGTGGTGTCCAGTGCTACAATGTCTCGAGAGGGGGAAATGTTACTAGTATCATTATTAGCAATGTCAGTAATATCCGAAACTATCTCCCTACCTTGTACAGGTCGCAGCGATGTATTTTTTAGTGCCTGCCTTTCACACAAAGCTGGGAGAGTTTGTACCCCCTGTTTTGCCAAACGTGTTACCGTCTTTTCCTTTA
This sequence comes from Triturus cristatus, assembly GCF_964204655.1. Taxonomy (NCBI): domain Eukaryota; kingdom Metazoa; phylum Chordata; class Amphibia; order Caudata; family Salamandridae; genus Triturus; species Triturus cristatus. Next base: position 433,233,784 of record NC_140593.1, read on the forward strand.
CCACTCGTTCCCCCCCTCTTCTGGGCTACACTAGAGAGATTCTGGGCCAGCACGACATTTCCACCTTCCTCTCTCTCACCCTGCCGACTTCCAGCTTCTCCGTTTTGAATGTTCTCCGCCATTGCCGACTGTATCTCCGTGTCCACGAACCACTCTCTGAAAGACACCGAAAAGGAGAGCGGGGAGCCGCCAAGCCGGGGCTTTAGTCAAGCAAAATCGCAAAAGTCCAGACACCATCTGACCGTTAAGAGCTACAACGTCGAGCACAGATGAGAAAGCTCCTCCCCAGACTCAGCGGACTCTGCGGGCTCCAACGAGCAGCATAGAACAGAAAATAATGTCCCAAATGCTAAATCTGAGTTGGTTTACAGCAATTTAAAACCGGCATCATAACATAAAGATTGCAGCGCTGTTCCGCAGCAGTTCCACCAATACATGAGGGAAACAACCGATGCAGCTTCTCTTTCCAAACCCGGAGCGAGGGGCCGAGCTGCTCACACAGCCCACACTGCGGCCACCATCTTGCCTCAGGGTGAGTACATTTCTGAGTGTATGAGTGACTGACTGAGTCCATAAGTCTCTGAGAGGGTCTGTGACTGAGTGCAGGAGTGACTGTATGGGTGTGTGAGTAGATGTATGAGTGTCTGTCTCAGTGGATCTGTGAGTGGGTACATACGTGAGTGTGAGTAGGTCTACAAGTGGGTGCATGAGTCTCTGAGTGGGTCTGCACATGGGTGCGTGACTCTTTGAGTGAGTCTGTAAGTGGGTGCATGCGTATCTGAGTGGGTCTGTGAGTGGGTGCATGAGTGCCCAGGTGGGTCTGTGAGTGGGTGTAAGAGTCTCTAAATGGGTATGAGACTGCACGCATGAGTCTGTGACTGAGTCTCTAAGTAGGTGCATGAGTCTCTGAGTGGGTCTCTACATGGGTGTGTCCCTCTCCGAGTGAATCTGTAAGTGGGTGCATAAGTACCTGAATGGGTATGTGAGTGGATGCATGAGTATCTGAGTGGGTATATGACTGGATGTGTAAGTGTGTGAGTGGGCATGTGAGTGGGTATATGAGTGTCTGAGTAGATATGTGAGTAGATACATAAGTCTGTGACAGTGACCGGCGAGTGTGCGCAAATATATATATATATATTTTTTATGTTTCCACCAATATTCGTATGACTTTGCGATAGTTACGAAGTCCCTGTGAGGGCATACGGAGGTCCGTGCTGGCGGTTGCGTCATTGTCACAAATATAGAGCGCAATAAAAAAAAATCAATTTTGGACACATAACTTCTGTCACTAACACATCAATTTTTCAAACATGGGGTCAGAGTATCTCCACCCTGACCCCTTACGTTAGCTTTTACACCAATTTTCAGTCCCGGGAACCATTCCCGGACGATAAAAGGGTGGCCACAACTTTATGTTCAGGTTGCATCTAGTCAATCAGAGCATTTCCGTTGGCGCTTGCATCTGAGATTAATCGCGAAACCACCACGAAATATCTGTGGGCAGAGATATATCTATAATTTTTGGGTTGAATTTCTCAACAACTACTAGATGGATTTGCACCAAATACCAAAAAGCACAATCTGCGTAACAACATCTACCTTTCAGCCAAATTTGGTGTAATTCCGTTCAGCGGTCCAGGCTGTAGGTTCAACAACACGTTCCTATGGGAATTAACATTACAAATGCACCCTTTTTTCACGCCCCTATTTCTTAGTGGCCACTGCACGGATCACCCAAAAACCTTCCATGACACACAGAACCCACATTGACACTTTTTGGGGAAAATTTCATAAAGATTGGTCCAACAATGCCAAAGTTATCGGCAAGTCAAAAAGTGCTTTTCCTATGGAAAGTAGGTCCTAACTATAACTACCTACTGGTGACTGTCAGTAGGTATTTTATATATATATGTATATATATGTATATATATACATATTACCTACTGGCGGTCGCCAGTAGGTAGTTATAGTTAGGACCCCTTTTCCATAGGAAAACCTCAACATTCTATTTTGAATAACTTTGGCGCCGGTCGATGAATCCTCGCGAATTTCTCAAAATAGGTGGGGCGCTACGCTCCGCTCCTACCCTGAAAGTCTCGGGGGGATTCGTCAAGCGGGGGCTGAGATAAAAGGGGGGTCCCAAAACGCGTTTTTCCCATGCATTTTTCCATAGGACCTTTAGAACGAGCTACAGCCCGAACGGCTGAACAGAATTACTAGAAATTTGGCAGAGAGGTAGTCCCTAGGTCAAGGAAGTGCCTTTTGTAGGTTTGGTGTAAATCTGTTCAGTAGATTCTGAGAAAATAGCCTTTAAATCAATATATATATCTGAGCCCGCTTACGGTACGCTTACCGTACGCTTACCGTAAGCGTACGGTGGCGTGCACGAGCGCGATTCTGATTGGCTCTTAGATCTTAGTAAACATTCGAATCGGCCGAAACCAGGAAGCGGCGTCCGCCATTTTGTCTCTCGCATTGAGAGTTATTTCTCAAACTTGATGCCCAAAAACATGTTATGGGGCATTTTTGACAACTCCCTCCCACACAGTCATGTTGAGGGAGTCCCCAAACATCCCCCAAGAGCAAAAACGGTTTTATTTTTTTTTCGGCAATTTCGCCGAGTACGCTTACCGTACGCTTACCGTAAGCGTACGGTAAAAAAAAAAAAATAAAAAAAACACTATCCACACTTACCCCACCCCCTGTGCTTTTGGTGGCCGGAGGCCACCAAATGTACAGGGCTTATTAATAGGTAAAAAAAACTAAATTTTGGCAACATGAAATTATAAAATCGAAATAAAAAAAACACTATCCACATTGACCCCACCCCCTGTGCTTTTGGTGGCCGAAGGCCACCAAATGTACAGGGCTTATTAAAGTTGATAAAAACCGTGCACGGAACGAACTGCGTTAAGTGGGCACGCACGCCTCGAATGGCGTAAAGTAACTTAGCATTTAAAAAAACGTACAAATTCACTGAAAAAACCATAGGTTTCACACACGTTATAGTTAGGAATTAGCATTTAAAAAACCTTGCAAATTCACTGAAAAAACCATAGGTTTCACACATGTTATAGTTAGCGGAAATTTTACTGATAAAAAACCAGTGAAATTGCCCCGTTATAGTTAGTGCTGGCAACTATAACTCACGCGACCGCAATCTTCTGCTGATGACATATGTGTCTTTATGAAAAAAAAATATTTGTAATATATGTATAGCTAAAAATGTATGGAAGAAGGCATGGGCAAATAAGTGTCTAAATACAGTATTAGCATCAGCAGAGGATTGCGGTCGCGTGAGTTATAGTTGCCAGCACTAACTATAACGGGGCAATTTCACTGGTTTTTTATCAGTAAAATTTCCGCTAACTATAACATGTGTGAAACCTATGGTTTTTTCAGTGAATATATATATATATATATATATATATATATATATATATATATATATATATATATATATATATATATATATATATATATATCAGCAAAAGATTCCTTTCATCAAAAAGGAAAATCGACACCTTGTCTGTTGCGCAAAAGTCTTTTAATCAGTCAGCACAAAACCGTTAGACGCGTTTCGCCTGCATTGCAAGCTTGTTCACCAACGATTAGAGTAAAGTTTTCAGCCATTTAAATAAACAGTGATTACGTGAAAAGTGAAGAACTACCAAATCATAAACAGTGTAAACAGACTCGTAGTTCTGACATAATTCAATTTAAATAAAAGCTCACGGGTTCAATTACAAACAGTTCATGCATACCAAGCATAGTATCATGTCACAGAATTCATACGTGATTTATACACAATGCTTAATTGGGAATTGTGATTCACAATTTTCAACTACATCCAATTGAAGGGATTCGAACCGTGTGCAGTACAGTAAAATTAAATAAAATTACACGTACAAAGTGGTCACCGCCCCAGTGGGCTGGAATCATAGTCCGAGTGGACAGTCAACAAATACAGGCCTAGGTTCGAGATATCTAGCCCAAGTGGGCAGACATGGCACTGTTCTAGATTCATGAGCACCTTTATTATATCATCTTCCGAACTGTATCAGTCTGTGTAAAGTGCATGTGCTAATAAAATAAGTTCTAGAACTTACACATTTTTTACATGTTAAAATCAGGATAGGGAGGAAAGCATTGGAGGATTTATAGGTGTGTGTGAAAATCCTCCTCAATATTCAGACCCTCTGGAATCTTAGTATTGAGACGAATGATGTAACTCGATTCTAATTGCCTCAATTTTTTCACCCGGTCACCCCCTCTTATGCTCAAAGGAACTGCATCAATTACATAATACTCAAAACCCTTGATGTCTCTTTTGTGGTACTGGTCAAAATGTCTGGCCACGGGGTAGGTTTTATCCCCATTTTTAATGGCCCTAAGGTGCTGGAGGATGCGCTTATGCACAGGGAGGATCGTGCTGCCCACGTACCGCAGGCCACATGGGCACCGCAGCACGTAGACAGCAAACTCAGTTTTACAGGAGTAGTGTCCCTTAATTTTACTTTCATGGGATGAAAGACCTCCCGCAAAAGTAGATGTATTTTTGCCATGGATACAGGCCTTGCATTTCATACACTTGACAAATCCTTCCTTCCTTTTAAGCCAAGTTCTAGACGTCTGCCCCTGACTCACTGGCAGCATATTAGTAACCAGTGATTGCTTGAGTGATTTGGCTTTTCTGAAGGTTATTAAAGGTTTGCGCCCCACTAACTTCTTGAGCACAGGATCATTTGCAATAATGTGCCAATGCTTTTGTAAAATCTTACGCAAGCTGCCCTCTTGGGTATTGAAGCTAGTGATCAGTCTGCATTGGTCTTCATTGCTAGTTGCTTGGATATCTGTTTTTTGTCCACGGCTAAAAAGTATTGCCTCCCTTGATGTTTTTTGTGCTTTCCAAATTGCTGTGTTAGCCCAAGCCTGAGGATAACCTCTGGCTGCGAAGCGTCCCTTTAGGCAACCCAGTTCTGCGTTCAAATCATGTACATTACTGCAATTCCTCATCGCCCTGAGGCATTCGCCATAGGGAATGTTTCTTACTAGATTTTTTGGATGGAAGCTGGAGGCATGTAGTAGTGTGTTACCATCTGTGGCTTTGCGGTACAGTTTAGTCTCCAGTTTACCATTAGAAATATAGACAGTTACATCCAGAAAATTGACATTGGTCTCACTGATCTCATGAGTTAGCTTCAGATTAAGGTCGTTAACTTGTAATACATTGACAAAACCACTAGCATAGCTATGCGAATCTGCATATGGGCTGGTGGGAGGAGCAGGTGGTCCAGTCGCAATTCCCCAGAGAATGGTAAGACAATGTGATGTTTTGGTGTCGTTACATTGACGATCTCTTTGTTGTGTGGAAAGGATCATATGAAAGTGCTAGTGGTTTTGTCAATGTATTACAAGTTAACGACCTTAATCTGAAGCTAACACATGAGATCAGTGAGACCAATGTCAATTTTCTGGATGTAACTGTCTATATTTCTAATGGTAAACTGGAGACTAAACTGTACCGCAAAGCCACAGATGGTAACACACTACTACATGCCTCCAGCTTCCATCCAAAAAATCTAGTAAGAAGCATTCCCTATGGCGAATGCCTCAGGGCGATGAGGAATTGCAGTAATGTACATGATTTGAACGCAGAACTGGGTTGCCTAAAGGGACGCTTCGCAGCCAGAGGTTATCCTCAGGCTTGGGCTAACACAGCAATTTGTAAAGCACAAAAAACATCAAGGGAGGCAATACTTTTTAGCCGTGGACAAAAAACAGATATCCAAGCAACTAGCAATGAAGACCAATGCAGACTGATCACTAGCTTCAATACCCAAGAGGGCAGCTTGCGTAAGATTTTACAAAAGCATTGGCACATTATTGCAAATGATCCTGTGCTCAAGAAGTTAGTGGGGCGCAAACCTTTAATAACCTTCAGAAAAGCCAAATCACTCAAGCAATCACTGGTTACTAATATGCTGCCAGTGAGTCAGGGGCAGACGTCTAGAACTTGGCTTAAAAGGAAGGAAGGATTTGTCAAGTTTATGAAATGCAAGGCCTGTATCCATGGCAAAAATACATCTACTTTTGCGGGAGGTCTTTCATCCCATGAAAGTAAAATTAAGGGACACTACTCCTGTAAAACTGAGTTTGCTGTCTACGTGCTGCGGTGCCCATGTGGCCTGCGGTACGTGGGCAGCACGATCCTCCCTGTGCATAAGCGCATCCTCCAGCACCTTAGGGCCATTAAAAATGGGGATAAAACCTACCCCGTGGCCAGACATTTTGACCAGTACCACAAAAGAGACATCAAGGGTTTTGAGTATTATGTAATTGATGCAGTTCCTTTGAGCATAAGAGGGGGTGACCGGGTGAAAAAATTGAGGCAATTAGAATCGAGTTACATCATTCGTCTCAATACTAAGATTCCAGAGGGTCTGAATATTGAGGAGGATTTTCACACACACCTATAAATCCTCCAATGCTTTCCTCCCTATCCTGATTTTAACATGTAAAAAATGTGTAAGTTCTAGAACTTATTTAATTAGCACATGCACTTTACACAGACTGATACAGTTCGGAAGATGATATAATAAAGGTGCTCATGAATCTAGAACAGTGCCATGTCTGCCCACTTGGGCTAGATATCTCGAACCTAGGCCTGTATTTGTTGACTGTCCACTCGGACTATGATTCCAGCCCACTGAGGCGGTGACCGCTTTGTACGTGTAATTTTATTTAATTTTACTGTACTGCACATGGTTCGAATCCCTTCAATTGGATGTAGTGGAAAATTGTGAATCACAATTCCCAATTAAGCATTGTGTATAAATCACGTATGAATTCTGTGACATGATACTATGCTTGGTATGCATGAACTGTTTGTAATTGAACCAGTGAGCTTTTATTTAAATTGAATTATGTCAGAACTACGAGTCTGTTTACACTGTTTATGATTTGGTAGTTCTTCACTTTTCACGTAATCACTGTTTATTTAAATGGCTGAAAACTTTACTCTAATCGTTGGTGAACAAGCTTGCAATGCAGGCGAAACGCGTCTAACGGTTTTGTGCTGACTGATTAAAAGACTTTTGCGCAACAGACAAGGCGTCGATTTTCCTTTTTGATGATAGGAATCTTTTGCTGATAATTCCGGGCCGTGCTTTGGAGGCCCGTTCATCGACGCGCCCTCTGTTCAGGAGGTGGTGGGCATACCGAAGCAGCTTGGAGGAGAAATATATATATATATATATATATATATATATATATATATATATATTCACTTAAAAAACCATAGGTTTCACACATGTTATAGTTAGCTGTACATTTCACTCGTAAAAAACCAATGAAATTCCACGTTATAGTTAGATCAGGTAACTATAACTTGCGCGCCCACAATAAACTGCTGATGACGTCACATAGTACATCACTCATGACATGGTCAGTGACATCACTCATGACATCAATGATGACATCTGAAATTACACATTGTGGATTGCGGTCGCGCAAGTTATAGTTACCTGATCTAACTATAACGTGGAATTTCATTGGTTTTTTACGAGTGAAATGTACAGCTAACTATAACATGTGTGAAACCTATGGTTTTTTAAGTGAATTTGCAAGGTTTTGTAAATGATCATTCCTAACTATAACGTGTGTGAAACCTATGGTTTTTTCAGTGAATTTGTACGGTTTTTTAAATGCTAAGTTATGTATTTATTTTTTATTTTTTTTTCTGGTTTTTCACTATGCGCACACCATGCGCGCACGGTGCGCTTCGCCAACCGTGCGCGCGCTGTGGTCGCTCGGTGCGCTTCGCGCACCGAGCGCCCACGTTGCGCAGTCCATGCCGTGCGCGCTTCGCCTTTTTTTACGCAGTAACATTTGTTTTTTTCTCCCTTGTGGGTCCTTTAATTTATTTAATAAATGTGATTGTTACTTCTTTATTTATTTTTTTTTATTTTTTTTGCCGTGCGCGTATGGTAAGCTTACCGTACGCGTACCCCGCGATTTTTTTTAAAAATTATTAAATTTCTTTTTCGTACTTTTGGGTCCTTCTTGGACCCCCTGACAAACACTAGGGGGTCTGCAACTCTCTTCGTTGCCCCCGTTTCACGTTCCCCACCTTTGTTTCTCAGTGCGAGAGACAGAAAATGGCGGCCGACACTTCCTGATTTCGACCGATTCGAATGTTTACAGTCATGTAACCACCAATCAGAATTGAGCTCGCGCACGGCACCGTACGCGTACGGTAAGCTTACGGTAAGCGCACGGAGCGCGCTTACAGATATATATATTGATTTAAATGCTATTTTCTCAGGACCTACTGAACAGATTTACACCAGACCTACAAAAGGCACATCCTTGACCTGAGGACTACCTCTCTGCCAAATTTCAAGTAATTCTGTTCAGCCGTTCGGGCTGTAGCTGTGTCTAAAGGTCCTATGGAAAAATGCATGGGGAAAACGCGTTTTGGGACCCCCCTTTTTTCTCAGCCCCCCTTGACGAATCCCCCCGAGACTTTCAGGGTAGGAGCGGAGCGTAGCGCCCCATTAGTTTTGAACATTTCGCGAGGATTCGTCGACCGGCGCCAAAGTTATTCCAAATAGAATGTTGCGGATTTCCTATGGAAACACGGTCCTAACTATAACTATCTACTGGCGACCGCCAGTAGATAAAATATATATATATATATATATATATATATATACACACACGCACATATATCTATGTGTGTGTGTATCTATATATTTATTTATCCATAAGTAATATATAGATTTGTTAAGCAGACCTAAAGAATATCTATATGTTTTAAAAAGCAAGGTTTATTATACAAAGAAATGAACATATGTAGATACATACATATAATGCAATTATAAATGTTTACAAACACAGGAATATGCTGTACATTAGTGCTTGAGTATGGTGGTTATGTAGGAAAGAGCCAACTCTTAAGTAGACTTCTGAAAATAGGATAGTTTTCCGTGAATCTTATGTTTGGGGGTAATGAATTCCATAGTTTGACTGCTTGAACAGAGAGAGGTGAACCACCTATGTTATTTTTCTAGCATGGTGGTATGCTGGGGTTTTGAGGCGAGGTGCCAATCTTGAGGAGAGGTTCCTTTGTTGAATGTATTTGGTAATTTTATTCCTGATGAAAAGTTGACCTGTTCCATGTATTGCATTAAAAGTGATACAAAACCAGCTTGAAGGTGGATCTTCTGGCAATCGGTAACCAATATAGGGCCCTCAAGGCAGGGTAGGTATTGGATTGTGGTTTTATATTTAGGAGTAGTCTGGCAGCAGAACTCTGAATCCATTGTAGTCTTTTCATAGTTGATAAAGATGATCTGTGGTAGAGGCCATTGCCATAATCAAGTTTAGACAGTACAAGAGCTATATTAGCCTGGACCTTGTGTGGTAATCCCAGGTGGGGGAAGATGTGTCGCAGAGTTTTCATAGTAATGAAGCATGATCTTTTCCTGGTGGGCATTCATTGATAACTTTAAGCCATGGTAATTCCAAGGTTTCTTACTTCCTTAGATACTTTAGGAGGTGGCCCCAGATCGTCAGGCCAGGTGCAAAGTGGGACATCATTTTTCCAATCGCAACATGTGAGTATTTCAGTTTTGGAAGCATTCAATTTGAGATGGCTCCATGTCATCCACTGATCAATGGCTCTGAAGCAACTGAAAAGTTTCTAATTTCTTTGGGGCTTTCAAGTTTAAGGAGTATTTATGTGTCATCTGCATAGTTATAGCATTCGAGCTGAAATTCATTGATCATTGCCTGTAACGACTTAATGTAGAGGTTGAAAAGCATGGGTTAGATAATGGAGCTTCTAGGTGCCCTTGCTTTTTTGAAGTACAGTTTGGATGAAAAAACATTTGTTTTGTTTAGAAGGTAGGATGTGATCCAGTTGAGAGCAGTCTCCTTTATGCTGACTTCGTACAGTCTTTGTTAATACAAATGAGTGTCATGATAAACTGTGTTGAAGGAAGCTGAGGGGTGCAAGACAAGTAGTGCAGCAACCCCTTTCCAGTCTACTGTGTTTTTATGGTCATTTCCAGATGGCGATGAGGGTAGATTCTGTGCCTCCTTTTTGGTGGGATCCTGTTTGGTAGTCTGAAAGTATGGAGTTATCTTCACTGAACTGTGAACATCTGGTTGAATTCTGCACTTTCTATCAGTTTGTCCAAGAAAGGTCCATTTGTAATTGGTCTGTAGTTGTCAGGGTCAAGTGGGTTCAGGTTAGTTTTCTTTAATAATGTGCATATATATGCCTTTTTAAGGTCTTCTGGAAGGATTCCGGTAGTTAAAGAATTATTGATGATTCTTCTAACTCGGTGTGGTAGCAGAGGTGGTTAAAAAAATTCTTGAAGTTTTGTGGTAGACAAGGGTCAGAAGGGCAGCTGGCTAGCCTGCTTGCTTGACCAGAACCATACATTCAATTTGTGATGTATGTTTAAAGGAATGCAGAGACTGGGTTAGCTTACTCTTGGAGGGGATTTTTGGAAATGGTTGGTGCTGGTGGTTTTCCTTTGTTCTAACTAGGAGTTCAATGTTTCTGCTTTGGTTGTGTAATGATTTGCCGGTTTGTCTGAATTTTTGAGTAATGGGATGAGTTTTGTCTTTGCATTTAAGTTCACAGAATTCTCTGAGAATTTTATAAAATTCTTCATTTGCACATTTAGCATTTTGAATTCTCTCTGACTTGTATATTCTGTTAAGTTTGCATAGATGAAGTTTGTCTTGATTGCTGTATGATTTGAGCCAGGTGTGTTGCATCTTTCTAATTTGTTGTTTTATCTTTTTTACTTCTGTATTTCTCCAAGGTGCTTGTTTTCTTTTGTCCTGTTTTGTTGTTCTTAGTGGTATTAGGATAGCAAATGTTTCCTGTAGCTGCTCATAAACTTTTTTAAAGGAATTTATTGTGTCTACATCTGTGTTGGATGATAGTTGTGATTCTAAGTTTTCAAAATTGAGTTTGTTCCACGGTCAAAAGGTGGATGCTTGTAAGGTGGTCTTAGGTGCTTTGATCTGTGGTGTTTTATGTTGGAAAGCTGCCAAATAGTGGTCTGATCATGTGACTGGAGTAATCCTTTGAAAGATAACTAGTTCTGGATTGCATAAATGACATCTAGGATGTGTCCAGCGATGTGTGTGGGTTTGTGTATGATCTGATGTAGGTTCAGTGTGACTAGGACAGTTTTGATAGCTTTTGGATGGGGCATATTGGTTTCTTCAAACCAAATGTTTAGGTCACCAAGAATGCATAGGTTGGAGTGTAGTGTTATAAGGTTTGAAACTGTGTCTAGGAATGTGTCTGGGAATGCTGCATTGCTAGGTGGTGGTCTGTAAAGGAGGAAGATGTTACAGGAGGAAGTTGTTGTAGGCTTGCATCTGGTGATGAGGGCCTCATAACCTTATATGGCAATGCCATCAGCTTTCGTGAGATTTATTATTTGCTTGAATATAGCAGCTAGTCTACCTCCTCTTTTGCCTGTACGTATTTATAGTTTGATAACCAGTATCAACAGCTTCCTGCAACACTGGAGCCATAACATCTCCCAACCATGATTCAGTTATGAATAGTAAGTCAGGATGTGTGTCAGTAAGTAGGTCATAGATGTGATGCTTGTTTTTAGGGAGTGATCGAGCATTTCGTAGGAGGCAGTTTAGAGATTGTGTTTTGGTGGTCGTATGACTTTGTTTTCTAGAAGAGTGAGCAGTATTTTTTTAACTTGTAGCAGGTGTGCCATTAGTGCTAGTTTTAACTGTATAAGGATAGCAATAGTGTTGTTTTTCTATATTGGATTCCTCATTCATCAGGCTTTGAAGGCCTTTTGTTGGGACTGTGCGTGTAGGTGGTGGAGATAGGGGTTGAGAGTGAGTTGGTGAGCTGTGTTGTTTTGCTAGAGTATCCTTGTTGTATAGTAGACATGGAGATACATAGTTGTGAGGAGTGGCATGTTGTTCTTTTTGTTTGCGTCTGTTTAGGGTAGATGGTGTATGGGTTAGGGGTGGTGGTGGAGCATGTGGGCAATGTTTTAATGCTCTAAATTACATAATAAATGAGAGGAGGGTATATGAGTGTTGTTGTGTTGACCTATTTGTGGTAGGTGTTGGTGAAGATAGAACATTTGGCAGTAAAGATGGGTTAGGATGTGTATTATTTGTGTAGTCATGAGGGTGGGAGTGTGTCAGAGCTCACCTTCAGCTTCTCGCTGGTTCTGTAGTCTTGCACAGGAACAGAAGTTGCTTGCTTCCCAACTCCCACTACCAACCACTCAGCCCCAAAAGAATACTTGGCGCTAACTGATCAGCAAGGGGGAAAGTGGATAAAATAACAAACAATAAGAGAGACTGGTTCTGGACCTTCAGATTTTTCTATCTGGAAACCTTCTTCCGCCTTTGTTCTGGCTAGCTGATGTCTCCCTAGAAAAACTAAGCACACAACAATTATTTATTTTCCCTCCTCTACTCTATCCTACTTCTTGCTTTTACTTTTTTCTTTGAAAATGCTACCTACCCGAGATCCTAAAACTCTGTGCCCCTCTCCTTGGCGCTATGCTGCCTTCTTCTCTCTCTGGTTCGAGTTGGCGTTCTTTCCTGTAATATATTTTATTGGTTATTATCTTTTTATTCCTTACTTCCTAATGTGTTCCCCTTCTACTCTTTAACCTACCAGATGAGAATTAACTGGGTTTTTCTCCTTATATGTCGTTGCTTCTTCCTTATGGTTTTATCTATTGTCTTTTAGGTCGTTTTCATTTCTTGCCTCTTTCTTTGTTCTTGGTTCGGCTTCTCTCCACAGGAATTCTCAGTTCTAGTTCTATACTAGATTATTCTCCTCAGGTATTGCCTTTTATCTTTTCTTTTACTGTCTTTAATGTCTTATTAATGTTGTTTCTCTTAGGACTTCTCGCAACCAATAATCATTTATCTCATTTTCTTACAGGTTACTGAGTCTTAAAATCTGCTGTCAATGGTAAGTAAGTATCTACCTTAACGACATTGTATTCTTACATTTACTTATTATATCTTATCACTCTAGGAATTCTCTCAGAGTTCACTTAGCTTTCTTCTTCTTCTTTTCTCTTCAGGTTTTGCTGCTTCGCCACTTGACTCGAAGACTTGAACAACGAAGCGCTGTCAGGATGTCGATAAGTTTCTTTCCGCTCGGAATTTCCGAATGACTCCTTTCTCTCAACTCTGGTAACTATGGTGATTCTATGACTACTAACTAGGACGCTTGATAACTCTCCTAAACTCGAGCACTAAGAGTATTTATACCTTAAACTATGGACACTCTTAAAATCTGTCTTCTCTGTGGAAACGCTTCAGTGAAGTGCGCAATACTTCAGGTGTGCGCGCGTCACATCAGCTCGCTCCAGAATCTTGTAATCAACTAGACCGCAGACCCCAGCACCTTAGCGGCCATCTTGGAGTTGCGAACTTGCCAGCAACTCGACCACTGACGCCTGGTTTTCAACCCTGAATGATCACTAGTGTGTAACCGTTTGCGAGTCTTTTTGGGACTGGAGCTAGGGATCCTGACAGTACCCCCCACCAAAGATGGTCCTCCCACCCTGGGTTTGGTTGGATAGCGTTGATAAAAAAGTCTTATTAGTCTAGGAGCATGCACATCTGAATCTAATTCCCAAGATCGCTCCTCTGGACCATAGCCTTTCCAATCAACCAGATAATACAGTCTTCCTCTGACTAGTTTTGAGTCTAAGATTTCTTTTACCTCAAACTCCACTCCTGTATCTAACTGAATTGGGTGCGGAATCGGTTCTTTTCTCAAATTTGGAACTACCTTTTTCAATAGGGAAACATGAAACACCGGGTGAATTTTTAATTTGGAGGGTAAAGTCAACTTATAGGTCACCGGATTAATCTGCTCTGCAATGGGGTAAGGACCGATGAACCGGGGCTGAAATTTTCGGTTCCCTTTTAGTCTTAGATTTTTGGTATTTAACCAAACTTCGTCTCCAATTTCTAAAGGAGGAGGTTCCTTTCTTTTCTTGTCTGCATACTTCTTATACTTTTCCTTAGCCTGTTCTAGGTTTCTTGATGCCAATTCATGTACAGAATTTAAATGAACCACCAAGTCCTTGACTGCTGGGACTGAGAGCTCAACATCTTGTACTGCGGAATTGGGATGTCTTCCGTAATTTAAATAGAACTGTGAATACCCAGTGGACACATTCTTCGCGTTGTTGTGAGCAAATTCTGCTGTCCACAGGTAGTCAGGCCATTCTCCATCCTGTTTCAAGGAAAACAATCGTAAATATTGCTCCAATTCCTGGTTCACTCGTTCCGTCTGCCCATCCGTCTCCGGATGGAAACTGGTGGAAAAGCGAGTTTCAACTCCTAATCCTTTCATAAAGGCCCTCCAGAAATGTGAGACAAATTGAGTGCCCCGGTCCGATATTATGACCTTGGGTATCCCATGCAACCTTACAACCTGTGTGTTAAAATGACTTGCTAACTGTTTCGCTGTAGGAATTCCCTTTAGGGCCAAGAAATGTGTCATCTTCGTGTATGCATCTACTACTACCAAAATTGTGTTTATTCCATGGCATGATGGTAAATCTGTGATTAAATCTAAAGTGATTGTGTGCCAAGGATAAGGAGGATTGGGCAAAGGTTGCAACAGCCCCTGGGGAGCATGCCGTTCTGATTTTCCCTGAGCGCATATCTCACAGGTTTTCACATATTGTTCTATATCCTTATTCATCTGTGGCCACCAATATTTTCTTTTTATTAAATCTGCCGTCTTGAACTCTCCCTTGTGTCCTGCCAACAAATGATCGTGACATTCCTGTAAGGCTTGGTTCTGCAATGCTATTGTTGGCAAATACAAAGCACCTTCCTTGTAAGGCAGTTCATCTCGAACTTCTCTTCCATGCTCTTGCTGCACCCAAGTCAGCATTTCTTCGGGGGTCAAAGCTTGGATCACCCTCTCCTTGAAGTTCAGAATGTCTGTGGCGCCAATAATTTTAGTATCTGGTATGATCGCTTGAGCACTAAGTGGGTTCTTTTCTTCTCCAGTTCCCATCCTGGACAAGGCGTCCGCCTTTCCATTTTGTGTACCAGGCCGATAAGTTATCACAAAGTCATAATCGGCAAAATAAAGTGACCAACGAAGTTGGCGAGGTGTCAAGGTTCTAGCAGACTTCAGGAATTTCAAATTGCGATGGTCTGTGTAAACTGTTACTACATGGTGAGCTCCCATTAGATAGTGTCTCCACTCCTTGAAAGCGTCTTTTATAGCCAACAACTCTTTTTCCGTAATCATATAGTTTATTTCGGCTGGCGTCAACTTCCTAGATCGATAGGCCACCGGGTGTAAATGGCCAGTTTTTTTATTCCTTTGAGAAAGCACTCCACCAACCGCAAAATCAGAGGCATCTGTCTCTACATAAAAGGGCTCCATCGGATCAGCATGTAGGAGGACAGGCGCAGTGGTGAACTCACTCTTTAGTTCCTCAAATGCTTGCTCTGCTTCATCTGACCACTCGAATCGTACCCCCTTCTTCAGTAATCGCGCAAGAGGTAGGATTCGTCGAGAAAATTCTCCAATAAACCTCCGATAGAAGTTTGCAAATCCAATGAACGCTTGGACTTCTTTGACACTGGTGGGTGACTTCCATTCAAGTACAGCCTGAATCTTCCGTCTGTCCATATGTATTCCAGTTGGCGAGATCACAAAGCCCAGAAATTCCACCTGCGAAACTCCAAAGGCACATTTTTCCAACTTGACAAATAATCTGTTCTCTCGCAGTTTCTGTAGGACTCCTCGAACTTGTGTTTGATGCTCCTGCGTATCTACTGAGTAGATCAGTATGTCATCAATATACACGATTGCGCATTGATCAATGAATTCACTGAGTACATCATTTATGAAATGCTGGAACGCTGCGGGAGCGTTACACAAACCATAGGGCATCACCTGGTACTCAAATAGCCCCAAACGTGTCCTGAATGCCGTCTTCCACTCATCACCCTCTCTAATTCGAATAAGGTGGTAAGCTCCCCTTAAATCCAACTTCGTAAATATCCGCGCCCCTTTAATCTGGTCCAATAAGACGGAGATAAGTGGAAGAGGATACCTGTTCTTTTTTGTGATGCGATTGATGGCTCTATAGTCGATACACAGCCTCAGCTCGCCCTGCTCTTTTTTAGGCACAAAAAACAGTGGTGAAGACACTGGGGATTGGGAAGGACGTATAAATCCATTTGCGAGGTACTTGTCGATATACTCTCTTAGGTGGTGATTCTCTTGTTCCGTTAATGCGTACACCCGACTGCAAGGCAAGTTTCCCCTGGCTCTAGGTCTATCTTGCAGTCGTAGACACGATGAGGTGGAAGTTGTTCGGCTTCCTGCTCGTTGAAAACATCTTCGAAATCTTGATATTCCGGTGGTATTGATTGCGTATTGATTACGCACACTGACACTTCGGCTGAACATAAGGCGTGAGCCAGGTTCTGTTTACTCGTCTCCTTTAAAGTTCCAAAACAGTGTTCTTTACAATACGCTGAATTCATTTCAATTGTCCTATCATTCCAATTTATAGAAGGATTATGCTCCGTGAGCCATGGAAGCCCCAATATGAGTTGAAACGGAGGGGCATCGATTAGATTAAAGTGTATTGCTTCTTTATGCCCATTTTCTTGAATCAACTCTACCAATTCCGTATGACTGATTATAGGCCCTGAGGATAGATTGGTACCATCAATTGCTCTAACTGGTTCACCTTTTGCCCTGGCGATTGCTTGCAGTCCAATCTTAGCCGCGAACTTCAGATCACAGAAATTGCCTGTGGCTCCCGAGTCCACCATAACCGCTACTCCTTGCATTACTTCTTGACGGAATCGTATTGTCATGGATAAGATCAAATGCGGTGATGACGACTGTAACGTATTCGCCAACCGATGTTCCTGGGGAGTTGATTTCTGATTTGCATCCACCTGCACAACTCCTTCTACAGGTGGTGCTGCGAGTTTTCCTTCGGCTTAAATGACCCCTTTGGCTTCTTTGGACAATTTCGCACAAAATGCCCACTAGAACCGCAGTACATACATAGGTTGCTGACTCGCCTTTTCTCTTTCTCTTCTTTAGTAAGCGGCCCCCGAATAGTTCCTATTTGCATAGGTTCTGGTCCTGAGAAGGCTTCTGCGCTCTTTCCAACTTCAGTCTTTGCTCTGTCGAAACGTGGAACGGTACTTCGATACTCTCGTCTTCTCTCTCCTCTTCGCTCCCCTTGCCTGAAATCCAACTCTAGAACCAGATCTATAAGGGCGGAGATCTCAGTTGGACGATTGGGTATCTGAGCCAACCCATCTTTTAATTCGTCCCGCAGGCCTCGATAGAAAACTGCAGTCCGCTTGCTTTCCGGCCAGTCCGTTTCCGTTACAAGCTTGTTGAACTGAGCTAAGTAAGCCACTAAGTCTCTATTTCCCTGCTTCAGCTCCAATAGTTCATTATCTACTGCTTGAGAGATCCGCCTTCGGTCAAAGATTCTCAGGAATTCTCTTTTGAACTCGTCAAAATTCTGCAGCAATGGATCATCTCGTGAGACTATCGGCATCGACCATGCCGCAGCGTCACCACTCAAGTATGACAAAATGAAGGCCACCTTAGATTGCGCATCAGGAAAAATAGAAGGGCGACACATGAAATGAAGGGAGCATTGCGTAATAAACACCTGCGCCTTTTGTGGGTCCCCACTGAATCTCTCGGGTGCTGCCAAAGGTATTACTGGTGACAAGGAATGTATCACCTGTGTAGTTAGCTTATTTGTGTCTCCCATAGATGTGGTTGGACCCTCCCTTCCAGTAGTGTACGGTTGCCTAACTCTCTGTGCTAGTTCTGCCGTCTCTTTCCTTGAATTCATGACCTCCTGCCTTAAACTTTGATTCTCTTCTTTAACCGCTACCAATTCCTTTTGTATAGACTCTAGGACCGACCCTAAGGTCTGTAAATTTATTCCTTCAACCATTTCTTTTCTGTTCGGGTGCAAGATTTACGACGTGGGCACTTCACTCTGTCAGAGCTCACCTTCAGCTTCTCGCTGGTTCTGTAGTCTTGCACAGGAACAGAAGTTGCTTGCTTCCCAACTCCCACTACCAACCACTCAGCCCCAAAAGAATACTTGGCGCTAACTGATCAGCAAGGGGGAAGGGGGAAAGTGGATAAAATAACAAACAATAAGAGAGACTGGTTCTGGACCTTCAGATTTTTCTATCTGGAAACCTTCTTCCGCCTTTGTTCTGGCTAGCTGATGTCTCCCTAGAAAAACTAAGCACACAACAATTATTTATTTTCCCTCCTCTACTCTATCCTACTTCTTGCTTTTACTTTTTTCTTTGAAAATGCTACCTACCCGAGATCCTAAAACTCTGTGCCCCTCTCCTTGGCGCTATGCTGCCTTCTTCTCTCTCTGGTTCGAGTTGGCGTTCTTTCCTGTAATATATTTTATTGGTTATTATCTTTTTATTCCTTACTTCCTAATGTGTTCCCCTTCTACTCTTTAACCTACCAGATGAGAATTAACTGGGTTTTTCTCCTTATATGTCGTTGCTTCTTCCTTATGGTTTTATCTATTGTCTTTTAGGTCGTTTTCATTTCTTGCCTCTTTCTTTGTTCCTGGTTCGGCTTCTCTCCACAGGAATTCTCAGTTCTAGTTCTATACTGGATTATTCTCCTCAGGTATTGCCTTTTATCTTTTCTTTTACTGTCTTTAATGTCTTATTAATGTCGTTTCTCTTAGGACTTCTCGCAACCAATAATCATTTATCTTATTTTCTTACAGGTTACTGAGTCTTAAAATCTGCTGTCAATGGTAAGTAAGTATCTACCTTAACGACATTGTATTCTTACATTTACTTATTATATCTTATCACTCTAGGAATTCTCTCAGAGTTCACTTAGCTTTCTTCTTCTTCTTTTCTCTTCAGGTTTTGCTGCTTCGCCACTTGACTCGAAGACTTGAACAACGAAGCGCTGTCAGGATGTCGATAAGTTTCTTTCTGCTCGGAATTTCCGAATGACTCCTTTCTCTCAACTCTGGTAACTATGGTGATTCTATGACTACTAACTAGGACGCTTGATAACTCTCCTAAACTCGAGCTCTATGAGTATTTATACCTTAAACTACGGACGCTCTTAAAATCTGTCTTCTCTGTGGAAACGCTTCAGTGAAGTGCGCAAAACTTCAGGTGTGCGCGCGTCACACCAGCTCGCTCCAGAATCTTGTAATCAACTAGACCGCAGACCCCAGCACCTTAGCGGCCATCTTGGAGTTGCGAACTTGCCAGCAAATCGACCACTGATGCCTGGTTTTCAACCCTGAATGATCACTAGTGTGTAACCGTTTGCGAGTCTTTTTTGGGACTGGAGCTAGGGATCCTGACAGAGTGGGTGTATATTTCTAATTCGTGACAGAATATATTCTGGAAATGTGTGGGTGAAAGAGGGAGATTTTGATGTGCTAGTGTGTGTGTTTTGTTTAGTTATGTGGAGTAGTGAGAGCAGATATTGATGTAGTGGTTTTCTGAGAAGGATTTGTATGTAAAGTACTGTTAGTGAATGGCTGTTGAATGATAAAGAGAGTGCTGATGCATTTTGGAAAAGGGTGCATGTGGTTTGTGATAAAGGGTGGACAAGAGTTATGGGTGTCTGTTAGATTTGATAGCTTTAAGAGGCAATGTGTGTGGTAGAGTAAAGTGTAAGAATTGTTTGGCTGTTTGTTTCTGGTAAAAAGTGGAGAAGAGTGTTGGTGGATGATATGATGGAGTGTTGAATATAGGTTTGGTGGTGACAGAACAGGGTTTGTTAGGAGCAAGTAGGGGTAGAGTTGGTGTTTTGTATGAACAAGAACTGTGTGTGTCTGGATGGATTAATGTTACGCTTAATGGGGCTTTGTGTTGCATTGGTGATGTGTGGATTTGTTAGTGGCATAGGACAGAGTCGTGGTTTGTGTGAGAGTGAAGGTACTATTGTGTGGCAGTTGGGGTAGAAGGATGTACAGTTGTGGTTTGTGGGGTTTTGTAATGGTAGTTGAGACATTGAAATGTGGATAGGGTTTGTTTGTAGTAAATGAGTGCATTTGCTGTGAGTGTGCTCTAATTTTCGAGGGTTTTGATGAGTTAAGGTGGTGGCTGGTAAATGGAAAAAAGGGTAGCATTTCTGACCCTAGGCCCAACCTGCCCCAGCAGGACCAAACAAGCAACTGCCCTTGTCCTCTCCGCCCTTAGCCTTGACGCCCAGGCTGATAAGCCCTGAGCACTAAGGTTAAATAGCCCTAGGCCAGGTGACCTATGGCCAATGGGAACTCTAGCCCTAACCCTAACCAATCAAAATCCTATCCCTAAGGATTTGGATCAATGGGTGATCTGACCCTTTCAACCGATCAGATGCTAAACCCTGAGCCCTAAGTCCAATAGAAACCCTAGCCCTAAAACCAGAATCCCTGAACTATCAGTCAATCAGAACTCTAACCCTGAGCTCTAAGTCTGATAGGAACCCTAGACCTAGAAACCAATAAGAGGACAGATGCAACAACCAGTAAGAAAGGTGCTGCTCCTGAAGTCAGATTCTCCTAGGATATAGAAACAAAACACACTCTGTAGTTCCTGTTCAACCCTGCCAGGAAGGCCCAAATCCAAAGCCACTAAAAATACTTTTTCTAGCCAAACACAAGTGCTACATACACTTTCCAAGGACAATTTAAACCATAAAGCAGATTAAGTAATCTCTTAAACACATTCTGCTTAGCCTCTGAGGTGCATTATGTACTTCACCTTGTAAAAAAGGGAGGGGTGGATTGCCTTCTACAGCGTCAGCACAGTATAGGGGAAAACTAGGAGAGAAATGTAAACAGTTACAGGCAGAAAAAACATCAGTTTTGCACAATGCACAGAAACCTAGAGGTAAATTTAAGCAGTCACGGGTAGAGGAAAAAGCAGCTTTAAAGTTTCAAGAATACACAGCACGGAGTCTGTGTTCTTGCTTCATTCTTTGTCTTTTGCTCACTGGGCTTTTAGGGCACAGAGAAGCTGGGGCTACACAATGGATGTGACTGTCTTGGGGTTCCCTCCACAAACTTTAAGCGCCTGTGCAAGTGTGAGAGAAGGGTTCAGGGTTGTTTGGGAGCTAGAGCGCCAATTAACAAAGCACAGGCTGGTTGGCAGGAGCCATGTGGGGATAGAAGGAAAAGGGACTGTGTTGTATTCATTGTATACAGCTCCGATGTGCACGAACAGATATATTTGAAATATACTGAAGCTGCTTTCTGTAAAACTTGAAGATAAATCCAAGGTTTGGTTATATTTGGTGAAACTTTGGCCCATATCTGGCCTGACAAGTCAAAGCAAGGATTTGGAGTTAATTAAACTGCTGTAACGGTGGAAAGAATGTTATCATCCAAAGAGTTTTAATGTTTTATTCTTGTTCATAATGTGTAGCCATTGACTGTTATAGTGACATAAAACTGAATAAAGGTTTAAATTACATGAACACCTTGCCTGAAAATACAACATTGTTGCAAGAATAGCATGTTTATTTTAATATGATAATTCTATTTTTAACAGGATGTTAATTTCTTAGCTCTGTCTTTGATCTACTGTTAAGACCTTTAACATTATGTTTTTGGGACTGTGTGCAATACTCTGAATTGAGTCCTCATGAAGCTCTTTCAAAAAGGCATATGTCTGCCATTGACTCTTGGAAAAAGCTTTATTATCAGTTCACTCTTAATCCAATGTTTAGGCCATTAATGTTCCACAAATAATTATTTAAATTCATGTGCTCTCATGACATTTAAGCTTGCTATAACATATATTTTTTCAATGTGTTACCACTCTGAAATTTAGAAATATTGCCTTAGTGTATCTTTAGATGCAACAGCCATATTCTTGCTCAGTGTTAAACCAATTCTACCAGGTTGTGGCCATCTCTGATGTGTAAACCTCATGCGTTGCCTGGTATACAAGATACCTCAAATAGCTGCCTTAGCTCTCATAGTTTACATACTCATACCAATATATAGTTTGAGTGTGTACTATCCCACGGTTTCTGTTTCTGCACCTGTATAATCTTATGTTATGGTTTCATCGCATGATCTCTAGTGGAGCTCTGTACATAAAAGCATATGCATTTGAGTTCTGTACTTTGTGCATTTAGCTTTATACTCATGAGACACACAAGGATCCCGTTGTTTTTCAACATTGTGATTCAGGGAATGTTTTTGCTAATAAACATTTTCAGACTTCGTAGATTAATGTGAGAACAGATTTCTATCACACCTCACAAAAGTGTTTCCTGTCATTTTGCAGTACACTTTCCCCCAGGTTACATTATCCTTATTAGAATTTTCATCATGTTATTGCTTTTTGGGATCTATGCCCAAACTTCATGGAATCACATTTGACACCAGCTTTACCACTGAAGCATTCTCATTCTTATTGAAATTACTTATTACATATTAGTATTTGATTTTTGATGTTGCTTGATTTTAAATAAATGGCTCAATGATGTAAAATTGGGCACAACAATATCAATTTTAAAAAATAAACATAAATATCCTATTCCTATTCTTAAGAAAAACACAAATATTGACTGCAAAAATATCACTGTTAATAATATCTTAAATACCCTAATTCCAATATTAAAAATAAAGAAATGCAAAATAGTGCAAGACTTAAAAATATAGAACATTGCTCAAGTATCAAAAATAACATGTAGTACCAAAATATTGTTAATAAGTTATACAAACATATTACAATGATATTTAAATTCCATTATATTAACACTTTATAATGGACAAAAAACAATAAATATGAAAATTGCTTTATAAAATATATAAACCCACAATAATTGTAAGTTCGTTATAAAACATATTAAATTAACATTATGCTAAAAATAATTAAACAGCATTTAAAAAAATAAAACAATCAATAAAACACCTATAAAAATAAATATTGATCAAAACATTATTTTAGGTCAAATGAACTTAAACAAGTTTTACTTCACAAATAAATATGTATACACTATTAACATATACACACTAATTAGTATCTAACAAATAAGGACTAAACTGACCAAACAATGGAAACATTGGAAACTACAAGCAAAAAAATTCAAATTACAACTAACTAACCAATACAAAACGTTTTCAATTAAATTACCACCATAAAAAGCTCACAAAAATGTATACATTAATTTGTAACAATATTGCCAATCCATTAAGAAAGTGACATTTTGCTGGACTCAACAAACAAAAAAGAAGATTCCAACTACAAAAAAGAAAGCCAACATTAAGTAACATAAATAAATAAAGCAAGATCCCAAATGTAATATTTATACACCAATATGAATATAAAACTCATTATTTATATTTCCCTAATACAGGAAAAACCAGTGTAGCAAATCTAACAACACAGTGATGAAAATACCAGAAGCACATTTTTAAACTACATCTTCCACAAACACACTGTAATAAGTAGGTAAATATAACTTTGCAGTACAAAAACCTAAGCTGTGTATAGTTTAAAAATAAATTAACATAAAAAAAACCATAGCTATAAATAAAGATATTTTAACACATACTTCTATCAAATTTACTGTTCTAAATAGGCAAAAATCAGGCAGCTGCCCCATAACTTGCAAAAATAAATTAAGACCTAACAAACATCGCTTATTAATAAAACAACATCAGATTTGTAACAATAAAATGTGAAAAAGGTAATGCATGTGTATATATTAATCCTAATTAAAAATGTATTTCTTACAAACATTTAATTATTAATATAAATCTAGAATTTACAGATATAATGGTGGAAAGAGATGCTTACATCACCTCTCAAAAAGGAAAATTTGATTGTGTCACATGGTATATAATTATAGTCAAGAGACAACAGCATAGAAAATATGCACTGGAAATGCACAAAATATTATTTGATTGCATATTATGGGAGGGCTGCGACAAGAAGTGATGTAGTATTAAACGTTACAGAACATAATCACCCACCAAACATCATAAAAAAATAAGTTAGAAATGTAGAAATGATGTACAAGACCTTAGTGAAGCAGGGGGCTATTTAAAAAAATATCATAGCAAAAGTTGCTGACTACACTACAGGACAACTCCCAGGTATCCCAAACTTAAAAAGACTTACAGCAGAAACTGGAAAATTGACAACTGATGGCCCCGCTGCCCTTAAAATAATATAACAGCACTTATACTGAAAAGCCAAAGCAAATAAAGCAGTTGAAGGGTGGCACAACTCTTTCCAAAGCACACTAAGCTGAAAGTACCCTACCTTCTATCAATTCCTAGAAATATTAAAAAAATTATAAATTGACCAAAAACTGAGAATAGAGCAAAGCTATTACCCAGCTAAAACCTACAATATCCAAAAAACCAAACCTGGCAGAGAGGTCTGCAGCGTTCTTTGATTGATGTTATTTATATACACTATTGGGGGATTTATGTTATTACTAATTTAGAAATACGTCCTCACTCATGGAGTAATCATTCACAGCTTAATATTACACCTGATCTTCATCCAATTATAAGGTGGGAGTCTAAGGTCCCCACATATGATGTGAGATCTTGCACAGACCTTGTTTATGTTTGGAAGCATGTGGCGAAAGATATTCTCATGAATTGGTTGAATAATGCATTAAAAGTGCTTCCTGATTTTTTTTATTTTTTATTGTTTTTGATGCTATTTTGTGCTCATTTGGGGATACTTTCCCAATGAGATTAAAAGTTCCCAGAGGGGTTGCAAAGCAGTTCCACAATTCCTACATATTTAGAGTTTCTAAATATTCCAAGTTGGAATAGAAAATTATTAAAGATATTCAAGAAGCAAAGTCCTGATTTGATCTTCAGTCTGTGTTTACTTCTTGCAATATGTGTACATTTTGGTTTACAATAGCCAAAAGCTTAGGTAGGGATACAAACAAAACTCTGACACTAGTAGATGAAGACACTTGGAGGCATATTTACAACGAAGTGACGGAGTGCAGCGTTACCCTTGTTGGCTTAATCCAACACTCCGCCACTTCAGAAACGCAGGGCTGCACAATATTTACAACAATATGGTGCAGCCCTGCATTTCCCCCTGCGCTGGTGCTAAACTTAGCAGCCTAGCACCAATGCAGGCACCCTTGCACCAGAGTGCAAGGGTGTCTGCCTTGAGGGGAAGATGTTTTACATGCAGGAAGGTCTCCCTTCATGGCAAAAACCAAAAAGGATGATGGACGGAGTGTTGAACATTGCAGGCACTCAGCCCCAGTCAACTGATTTGGGTTTAATCCATCATCATTCTTTAGCTCACTCCGCCACCCCAGTTCAGACATGGCCATATACAAATCAGTCTGACCCTGTGCCTCATGGGAACAGTCCAGCCCGAACTGCCAAGCCATGTCTACCCTGGACCGGAAACACGCATACTGAGAGCAGTTTCTGGCTAATCAGCCGTCATCAGCCAGGTTAGCTTGAATCCAGTGGCAAAGTGAGCAAGGGACCCATGTCTGGGCATACCCTGCCAACTTAGGGCGAACAAAGCAAAACCAAAGTAGATGATCGACGGAGTGTTGAACATTGCAAGCACTCACCCCCAGTCAACTGATCTGGGTTTAATCCATCATCATCCTTTAGCTCACTCCGCCACCCCAGTTCAGACATGGCCATATGTAAATCAGCCTGACCCTGTGCCTCATGAGAACAGTCCAGCCCGAACTGCCAAGCCATGTCTTCCGTGGACTGGAAATAAGCATCCTGGGACCGGTTTCTGGCTAATCAGCTGTCATCAGCCAGGCTAGCTTGAATCCAGTGGCAACGTGAGCAAGGGACCCACGTCTGGCCATACCCTGCCAACTTAGGGCGAACAAAGCAAAACCAAAGGGTATGATGGACGCAGTGTTGAACATTGCAAGCACTCACCCCCAGTCAACTGATCTGGGTTTAATCCATCATCATTGTGTAGCTCACTCCGCCACCCCAGTTCAGACATGGCCATATGCAAATCAGTCTGACCCTGTGCCCCATGGGAACAGTCCAGCCCGAACTGCCAAGCCATGCCTTCTCTGGACCGGAAACAAGCATCCTGGGACTGGTTTCTGGCTAATCAGCCATCATCAGCCTTCATGCACATAAACAATCATTAAATGACACTTTGCAACTTTTGGTTGCGATAGGTGCTTGTAAATATGCCCCGGGCACTCTGATGTTTGTTTATTTTATGCTTCAACTTCTTCTGACCTTCCTGAGCTGAATCAATTATTCTCTAATAGAGACTTTGGCTCTCTGAACTTGCTGTGGATGAAATTTTTCACGTTATTTCAGAACTAAATAATAGTTGAGCACAGGGATCGGATAGTATACCAGCTTGTCTTTTAAAGCTGATCCTCATTTATAGGCTGGTATCCTGAAGCTGCTGTTTGATTACTATTTGAAGGAAGATCCAATCCCCAAGTCTTAGTAAGGTAGTAACATCAATCATCCCTCTTTAAAAAAAGGGGATCGTAATTTTCCCAAAAATTATCATTCAATTACACTCTTAGACGTTACTGGGAAAAATGTTGCCAAAAAGTTTATTAAATCACTTACTTTCTAAAGCCTATGGAACAGTCAGGCTTTCAGAAGGCTTGTTCCACAATAGACAACATTGTGTGCTTATACATGCTCAGTGAAAAGTATGTGAAGGTACGCAAAATGAAGATATATGTTGCATTTGTTGATTTGAGCAATACTTTTGACTGACTCTATTGATCGTTCAACACTTTTGCATCAACTTGTGAAACTGGACATTTCGTATGACCTGTTTCTCCCATTGATATCTCTTCATTCTGATAATTGGTTGAATGTACTCTTGGGCACTAGCAATGGATATTCTGATAAAATTCCAGTAGGTAATGGCCTCAAACAAGGATGTATATTGGCCCCTCTGTTATGTTTTTCTTATTTGTCTGATTTTCCAACTTTTTTTCAGTCAAGGTGCCCTAGATCCTCCTAGATTGGGATCAAGGGAGATTTCAAATGTGTTGTATGTGGATAGTTTAGTATTAATGTCACTTACTCCTATTGGTTTGAAAAGCAATTTAACATTTTTGCCTCCTTTGCACTCTCACATAATCGTTCTGCAAGTGACAGGAAAACTAAATTCATGATAATGGGGGCCAGAAGTTTTAAGTTTTCTAGGTCCTTAATGGGAAAAAATTAGAGGTGGTAAAAGAGTACACATACTTAGGAGTGAGCATCTTCAACAACTTGTAATTGGTTCCTCAAGCTACATTATAGTTTTCTAAATCATATTCTACAGGAATTGGCCTTTTTTTAATGCACGGGGAGGAGAGATGTTCAATCACTTTTAAATGTGTATACAGGTAATATTACCCCTATCGCATTATATGGTATGTAGTCAAGGACACTTTCCGTGTTCAAAATGTTATCCAACATTGAATCCATCCTGTGGAAACGACACCTTGGTGTAAGTCCTTCCAACTTGGTTGAAATGATTTGCAGGAAGCTGAGTTTGACTGGTGTAGAATTTTGAGCTTACTGCCAGGTTATTTATTACTTTTCTGACTGGACTGTTTAGCAGTCTGAAAAATACATTGGAAAAGTTATTTGGCAAGAGCCTTGGAGGATAATAAAGGGATCTATGCACTTAAGACTGTTTACAATCATAGTTTACATCAGATGGCCGTGATGAGTGTGGGTTTGTGTATGATCTGATGTAGGTTCAGTGTGACTAGGACAGTTTTGATAGCTTTTGGATGGGGCATATTGGTTTCTTCAAACCAAATGTTTAGGTCACCAAGAATGCATAGGTTGGAGTGTAGTGTTATAAGGTTTGAAACTGTGTCTAGGAATGTGTCTGGGAATGCTGCATTGCTAGGTGGTGGTCTGTAAAGGAGGAAGATGTTACAGGAGGAAGTTGTTGTAGGCTTGCATCTGGTGATGAGGGCCTCATAACCTTATATGGCAATGCCATCAGCTTTCGTGAGATTTATTATTTGCTTGAATATAGCAGCTAGTCTACCTCCTCTTTTGCCTGTACGTATTTATAGTTTGATAACCAGTATCAACAGCTTCCTGCAACACTGGAGCCATAACATCTCCCAACCATGATTCAGTTATGAATAGTAAGTCAGGATGTGTGTCAGTAAGTAGGTCATAGATGTGATGCTTGTTTTTAGGGAGTGATCGAGCATTTCGTAGGAGGCAGGTTAGAGATTGTGTTTTGGTGGTCATATGACTTTGTTTTCTAGAAGAGTGAGCAGTATTTTTTTAACTTGTAGCAGGTGTGCCATTAGTGCTAGTTTTAACTGTATAAGGATAGCAATAGTGTTGTTTTTCTATATTGGATTCCTCATTCATCAGGCTTTGAAGGCCTTTTGTTGGGACTGTGCGTGTAGGTGGTGGAGATAGTGGTTGAGAGTGAGTTGGTGAGCTGTGTTGTTTTGCTAGAGTATCCTTGTTGTATAGTAGACATGGAGATACATAGTTGTGAGGAGTGGCATGTTGTTCTTTTTGTTTGCGTCTGTTTAGGGTAGATGGTGTATGGGTTAGGGGTGGTGGTGGAGCATGTGGGCAATGTTTTAATGCTCTAAATTGCATAATGGATGAGAGGAGGGTATATGAGTGTTGTTGTGTTGACCTATTTGTGGTAGGTGTTGGTGAAGATAGAACATTTGGCAGTAAAGATGGGTTAGGATGTGTATTATTTGTGTAGTCATGAGGGTGGGAGTGGGTGTATATTTCTAATTCGTGACAGAATATATTCTGGAAATGTGTGGGTGAAAGAGGGAGATTTTGAAGTGCTAGTGTGTGTGTTTTGTTTAGTTATGTGGAGTAGTGAGAGCAGATATTGATGTAGTGGTTTTCTGAGAAGGATTTGTATGTAAAGTACTGTTAGTGAATGGCTGTTGAATGATAAAGAGAGTGCTGATGCATTTTGGAAAAGGGTGCATGTGGTTTGTGATAAAGGGTGGACAAGAGTTATGGGTGTCTGTTAGATTTGATAGCTTTAAGAGGCAATGTGTGTGGTAGAGTAAAGTGTAAGAATTGTTTGGCTGTGTGTTTCTGGTAAAAAGTGGAGAAGAGTGTTGGTGGATGATATGATGGAGTGTTGAATAAAGGTTTGGTGGTGACAGAACAGGGTTTGTTAGGAGCAAGTAGGGGTAGAGTTGGTGTTTTGTATGAACAAGAACTGTGTGTCTGGATGGATTAATGTTACGCTTAATGGGGCTTTGTGTTGCATTGGTGATGTGTGGATTTGTTAGTGGCATAGGACAGAGTCGTGGTTTGTGTGAGAGTGAAGGTACTATTGTGTGGCAGTTGGGGTAGAAGGATGTACAGTTGTGGTTTGTGGGGTTTTGTAATGGTAGTTGAGACATTGAAATGTGGATAGGGTTTGTTTGTAGTAAATGAGTGCATTTGCTGTGAGTGTGCTCTAATTTTCGAGGGTTTTGATGAGTTAAGGTGGTGGCTGGTAAATGGAAAAAAGGGTAGCATTTCTGACCCTAGGCCCAACCTGCCCCAGCAGGACCAAACAAGCAACTGCCCTTGTCCTCTCCGCCCTTAGCCTTGACGCCCAGGCTGATAAGCCCTGAGCCCTAAGGTTAAATAGCCCTAGGCCAGGTGGCCTATGGCCAATGAGAACTCTAGCCCTAACCCTAACCAATCAAAATCCTATCCCTAAGGATTTGGATCAATGGGTGATCTGACCCTTTCAACCAATCAGATGCTAAACCCTGAGCCCTAAGTCCAATAGAAACCCTAGCCCTAAAACCAGAATCCCTGAACTATCAGTCAATCAGAACTCTAACTCTGAGCTCTAAGTCTGATAGGAACCCTAGACCTAGGAACCAATAAGAGGACAGATGCAACAACCAGTAAGAAAGGTGCTGCTCCTGAAGTCAGATTCTCCTAGGATATAGAAACAAAACACACTCTGTAGTTCCTGTTCAACCCTGCCAGTAAGGCCCAAATCCAAAGCCACTAAAAATACTTTTTCTAGCCAAACACAAGTGCTACATACACTTTCCAAGGACAATTTAAACCATAAAGCAGATTAAGTAATCTCTTAAACACATTCTGCTTAGCCTCTGAGGTGCATTATGTACTTCACCTTGTAAAAAAGGGAGGGGTGGATTGCCTTCTACAGCGTCAGCACAGTATAGGGGAAAACTAGGAGAGAAATGTAAACAGTTACAGGCAGAAAAAACATCAGTTTTGCACAATGCACAGAAACCAAGAGGTAAATTTAAGCAGTCACGGGTAGAGGAAAAAGCAGCTTTAAAGTTTCAAGAATACACAGCACGGAGTCTGTGTTCTTACTTCATTCTTTGTCTTTTGCTCACTGGGCTTTTAGGGCACAGAGAAGCTGGGGCTACACAATGGATGTGACTGTCTTGGGGTTCCCTCCACAAACTTTAAGCGCCTGTGCAAGTGTGAGAGAAGGGTTCAGGGTTGTTTGGGAGCTAGAGTGCCAATTAACAAAGCACAGGCTGGTTGGCAGGAGCCATGTGGGGATAGAAGGAAAAGGGACTGTGTTGTATTCATTGTATACAGCTCCGATGTGCACGAACAGATATATTTGAAATATACTGAAGCTGCTTTCTGTAAAACTTGAAGATAAATCCAAGGTTTGGTTATATTTGGTGAAACTTTGGCCCATATCTGGCCTGACAAGTCA
The DNA here is from genome assembly GCF_964204655.1 of Triturus cristatus. NCBI lineage: Eukaryota > Metazoa > Chordata > Amphibia > Caudata > Salamandridae > Triturus > Triturus cristatus. The sequence goes on from NC_140593.1 coordinate 433,264,516, forward strand.
AAGCAAGGATTTGGAGTTAATTAAACTGCTGTAACGGTGGAAAGAATGTTATCATCCAAAGAGTTTTAATGTTTTATTCTTGTTCATAATGTGTAGCCATTGACTGTTATAGTGACATAAAACTGAATAAAGGTTTAAATTACATGAACACCTTGCCTGAAAATACAACATTGTTGCAAGAATAGCATGTTTATTTTAATATGATAATTCTATTTTCAACAGGATGTTAATTTCTTAGCTCTGTCTTTGATCTACTGTTAAGACCTTTAACATTATGTTTTTGGGACTGTGTGCAATACTCTGAATTGAGTCCTCATGAAGCTCTTTCAAAAAGGCATATGTCTGCCATTGACTCTTGGAAAAAGCTTTATTATCAGTTCACTCTTAATCCAATGTTTAGGCCATTAATGTTCCACAAATAATTATTTAAATTCATGTGCTCTCATGACATTTAAGCTTGCTATAACATATATTTTTTCAATGTGTTACCACTCTGAAATTTAGAAATATTGCCTTAGTGTATCTTTAGATGCAACAGCCATATTCTTGCTCAGTGTTAAACCAATTCTACCAGGTTGTGGCCATCTCTGATGTGTAAACCTCATGCGTTGCCTGGTATACAAAATACCTCAAATAGCTGCCTTAGCTCTCATAGTTTACATACTCATACCAATATATAGTTTGAGTGTGTACTATCCCACGGTTTCTGTTTCTGCACCTGTATAATCTTATGTTATGGTTTCATCGCATAATCTCTAGTGGAGCTCTGTACATAAAAGCATATGCATTTGAGTTCTGTACTTTGTGCATTTAGCTTTATACTCATGAGACACACAAGGATCCCGTTGTTTTTCAACATTGTGATTCAGGGAATGTTTTTGCTAATAAACATTTTCAGACTTCGTAGATTAATGTGAGAACAGATTTCTATCACACCTCACAAAAGTGTTTCCTGTCATTTTGCAGTACACTTTCCCCAGGTTACATTATCCTTATTAGAATTTTCATCATGTTATTGCTTTTTGGGATCTATGCCCAAACTTCATGGAATCACATTTGACACCAGCTTTACTACTGAAGCATTCTCATTCTTATTGAAATTACTTATTACATATTAGTATTTGATTTTTGATGTTGCTTGATTTTAAATAAATGGCTCAATGATATAAAATTGGGCACAACAATATCAATTTTAAAAAATAAACATAAATAATTCTTAAGAAAAACACAAATATTGACTGCAAAAATATCACTGTTAATAATATCTTAAATACCCTAATTCCAATATTAAAAATAAAGAAATGCAAAATAGTGCAAGACTTAAAAATATAGAACATTGCTCAAGTATAAAAAATAACGTGTAGTACCAAAATATTGTTAATAAGTTATACAAACATATTACAATGATATTTAAATTCCATTATATTAACACTACTTTATAATGGACAAAAAACAATAAATATTAAAATTGCTTTATAAAATATATAAACCCACAATAATTGTAAGTTAGTTATAAAACATATTAAATTAATATTATGCTAAAAATAATTAAACAGCATTTAAAAAAATAAAACAATCAATAAAACACCTATAAAAATAAATATTGATCAAAACATTATTTTAGGTCAAATGAACTTAAACAAGTTTTACTTCACAAATAAATATGTATACACTATTAACATATACACACTAATTAGTATCTAACAAATAAGGACTAAACTGACCAAACAATGGAAACATTGGAAACTACAAGCAAAAAAATTCAAATTACAACTAACTAACCAATACAAAACGTTTTCAATTAAATTACCACCATAAAAAGCTCACAAAAATGTATACATTAATTTGTAACAATATTGCCAATCCATTAAGAAAGTGACATTTTGCTGGACTCAACAAACAAAAAAGAAGATTCCAACTACAAAAAAGAAAGCCAACATTAAGTAACATAAATAAATAAAGCAAGATCCCAAATGTAATATTTATACACCAATATGAATATAAAACTCATTATTTATATTTCCCTAATACAGGAAAAACCAGTGTAGCAAATCTAACAACACAGTGATGAAAATACCAGAAGCACATTTTTAAACTACATCTTCCACAAACACACTGTAATAAGTAAGTAAATATAACTTTGCAGTACAAAAACCTAAGCCGTGTATAGTTTAAAAATAAATTAACATAAAAAAACCATAGCTATAAATAAAGATATTTTAACACATACTTCTATCAAATTTACTGTTCTAAATAGGCAAAAATCAGGCAGCTGCCCCATAACTTGCAATAATATATTAAGACCTAACAAACATCGCTTATTAATAAAACAACATCAGATTTGTAACAATAAAATGTGAAAAAGGTAATGCATGTGTATATATTAATCCTAATTAAAAATGTATTTCTTACAAACATTTAATTATTAATATAAATCTAGAATTTACAGATATAATGGTGGAAATAGATGCTTACATCACCTCTCAAAAAGGAAAATTTGATTGTGTCACATATTCTATAATTATAGTCAAGAGACAACAGCATAGAAAATATGCACTGGAAATGCACAAAATATTATTTGATTGCATATTATGGGAGGGCTGCGACAAGAAGTGATGTAGTATTAAACGTTACAGAACATAATCACCCACCAAACATCATAAAAAAATAAGTTAGAAATGTAGAAATGATGTACAAGACCTTAGTGAAGCAGGGGGCTATTTAAAAAAATATCATAGCAAAAGTTGCTGACTACACTACAGGACAACTCCCAGGTATCCCAAACTTAAAAAGACTTACAGCAGAAACTGGAAAATTGACAACTGAACGCCCCGCTGCCCTTAAAATAATATAACAGCACTTATACTGAAAAGCCAAAGCAAATAAAGCAGTTGAAGGGTGGCACAACTCTTTCCAAAGCACACTAAGCTGAAAGTACCCTACCTTCTATCAATTCCTAGAAATATTAAAAAAAATATAAATTGACCAAAAACTGAGAATAGAGCAAAGCTATTACCCAGCTAAAACCTACAATATCCAAAAAACCAAACCTGGCAGAGAGGTCTGCAGCGTTCTTTGATTGATGTTATTTATATACACTATTGGGGGATTTATGTTATTACTAATTTAGAAATACGTCCTCACTCATGGAGTAATCATTCACAGCTTAATATTACACCTGATCTTCATCCAATTATAAGGTGGGAGTCTAAGGTCCCCACATATGATGTGAGATCTTGCACAGACCTTGTTTATGTTTGGAAGCATGTGGCGAAAGATATTCTCATGAATTGGTTGAATAATGCATTAAAAGTGCTTCCTGATTTTTTTTTATTTTTTATTGTTTTTGATGCTATTTTGTGCTCATTTGGGGATACTTTCCCAATGAGATTAAAAGTTCCCAGAGGGGTTGCAAAGCAGTTCCACAATTCCTACATATTTAGAGTTTCTAAATATTCCAAGTTGGAATAGAAAATTATTAAAGATATTCAAGAAGCAAAGTCCTGATTTGATCTTCAGTCTGTGTTTACTTCTTGCAATATGTGTACATTTTGGTTTACAATAGCCAAAAGCTTAGGTAGGGATACAAACAAAACTCTGACACTAGTAGATGAAGACACTTGGAGGCATATTTACAACGAAGTGACGGAGTGCAGCGTTACCCTTGTTGGCTTAATCCAACACTCCGCCACTTCAGAAACGCAGGGCTGCACAATATTTACAACAATATGGTGCAGCCCTGCGTTTCCCCCTGCGCTGGTGCTAAACTTAGCAGCCTAGCACCAATGCAGGCACCCTTGCACCAGAGTGCAAGGGTGTCTGCCTTGAGGGGAAGATGTTTTACGTGCAGGAAGGTCTCCCTTCATGGCAAAAACCAAAAAGGATGATGGACGGAGTGTTGAACATTGCAGGCACTCAGCCCCAGTCAACTGATTTGGGTTTAATCCATCATCATTCTTTAGCTCACTCCGCCACCCCAGTTCAGACATGGCCATATACAAATCAGTCTGACCCTGTGCCTCATGGGAACAGTCCAGCCCGAACTGCCAAGCCATGTCTACCCTGGACCGGAAACACGCATACTGAGAGCAGTTTCTGGCTAATCAGCCGTCATCAGCCAGGTTAGCTTGAATCCAGTGGCAAAGTGAGCAAGGGACCCATGTCTGGGCATACCCTGCCAACTTAGGGCGAACAAAGCAAAACCAAAGTAGATGATCGACGGAGTGTTGAACATTGCAAGCACTCACCCCCAGTCAACTGATCTGGGTTTAATCCATCATCATCCTTTAGCTCACTCCGCCACCCCAGTTCAGACATGGCCATATGTAAATCAGCATGACCCTGTGCCTCATGAGAACAGTCCAGCCCGAACTGCCAAGCCATGTCTTCCATGGACTGGAAATAAGCATCCTGGGACCGGTTTCTGGCTAATCAGCTGTCATCAGCCAGGCTAGCTTGAATCCAGTGGCAACGTGAGCAAGGGACCCACGTCTGGCCATACCCTGCCAACTTAGGGCGAACAAAGCAAAACCAAAGGGTATGATGGACGCAGTGTTGAACATTGCAAGCACTCACCCCCAGTCAACTGATCTGGGTTTAATCCATCATCATTGTGTAGCTCACTCCGCCACCCCAGTTCAGACATGGCCATATGCAAATCAGTCTGACCCTGTGCCCCATGGGAACAGTCCAGCCCGAACTGCCAAGCCATGCCTTCTCTGGACCGGAAACAAGCATCCTCGGACTGGTTTCTGGCTAATCAGCCATCATCAGCCTTCATGCACATAAACAATCATTAAATGACACTTTGCAACTTTTGGTTGCGATAGGTGCTTGTAAATATGCCCCGGGCACTCTGATGTTTGTTTATTTTATGCTTCAACTTCTTCTGACCTTCCTGAGCTGAATCAATTATTCTCTAATAGAGACTTTGGCTCTCTGAACTTGCTGTGGATGAAATTTTTCACGTTATTTCAGAACTAAATAATAGTTGAGCACAGGGATCGGATAGTATACCAGCTTGTCTTTTAAAGCTGATCCTCATTTATAGGCTGGTATCCTGAAGCTGCTGTTTGATTACTATTTGAAGGAAGATCCAATCCCCAAGTCTTAGTAAGGTAGTAACATCAATCATCCCTCTTTAAAAAAAGGGGATCGTAATTTTCCCAAAAATTATCATTCAATTACACTCTTAGACGTTACTGGGAAAAATGTTGCCAAAAAGTTTATTAAATCACTTACTTTCTAAAGCCTATGGAACAGTCAGGCTTTCAGAAGGCTTGTTCCACAATAGACAACATTGTGTGCTTATACATGCTCAGTGAAAAGTATGTGAAGGTACGCAAAACGAAGATATATGTTGCATTTGTTGATTTGAGCAATACTTTTGACTGACTCTATTGATCGTTCAACACTTTTGCATCAACTTGTGAAACTGGACATTTCGTATGACCTGTTTCTCCCATTGATATCTCTTCATTCTGATAATTGGTTGAATGTACTCTTGGGCACTAGCAATGGATATTCTGATAAAATTCCAGTAGGTAATGGCCTCAAACAAGGATGTATATTGGCCCCTCTGTTATGTTTTTCTTATTTGTCTGATTTTCCAACTTTTTTTCAGTCAAGGTGCCCTAGATCCTCCTAGATTGGGATCAAGGGAGATTTCAAATGTGTTGTATGTGGATAGTTTAGTATTAATGTCACTTACTCCTATTGGTTTGAAAAGCAATTTAACATTTTTGCCTCCTTTGCACTCTCACATAATCGTTCTGCAAGTGACAGGAAAACTAAATTCATGATAATGGGGGCCAGAAGTTTTAAGTTTTCTAGGTCCTTAATGGGAAAAAATTAGAGGTGGTAAAAGAGTACACATACTTAGGAGTGAGCATCTTCAACAACTTGTAATTGGTTCCTCAAGCTACATTATAGTTTTCTAAATCATATTCTACAGGAATTGGCCTTTTTTTAATGCACGGGGAGGAGAGATGTTCAATCACTTTTAAATGTGTATACAGGTAATATTACCCCTATCGCATTATATGGTATGTAGTCAAGGACACTTTCCGTGTTCAAAATGTTATCCAACATTGAATCCATCCTGTGGAAACGACACCTTGGTGTAAGTCCTTCCAACTTGGTTGAAATGATTTGCAGGAAGCTGAGTTTGACTGGTGTAGAATTTTGAGCTTACTGCCAGGTTATTTATTACTTTTCTGACTGGACTGTTTAGCAGTCTGAAAAATACATTGGAAAAGTTATTTGGCAAGAGCCTTGGAGGATAATAAAGGGATCTATGCACTTAAGACTGTTTACAATCATAGTTTACATCAGATGGCCGTGATGAGTGTGGGTTTGTGTATGATCTGATGTAGGTTCAGTGTGACTAGGACAGTTTTGATAGCTTTTGGATGGGGCATATTGGTTTCTTCAAACCAAATGTTTAGGTCACCAAGAATGCATAGGTTGGAGTGTAGTGTTATAAGGTTTGAAACTGTGTCTAGGAATGTGTCTGGGAATGCTGCATTGCTAGGTGGTGGTCTGTAAAGGAGGAAGATGTTACAGGAGGAAGTTGTTGTAGGCTTGCATCTGGTGATGAGGGCCTCATAACCTTATATGGCAATGCCATCAGCTTTCGTGAGATTTATTATTTGCTTGAATATAGCAGCTAGTCTAACTCCTCTTTTGCCTGTACGTATTTATAGTTTGATAACCAGTATCAACAGCTTCCTGCAACACTGGAGCCATAACATCTCCCAACCATGATTCAGTTATGAATAGTAAGTCAGGATGTGTGTCAGTAAGTAGGTCATAGATGTGATGCTTGTTTTTAGGGAGTGATCGAGCATTTCGTAGGAGGCAGGTTAGAGATTGTGTTTTGGTGGTCATATGACTTTGTTTTCTAGAAGAGTGAGCAGTATTTTTTTAACTTGTAGCAGGTGTGCCATTAGTGCTAGTTTTAACTGTATAAGGATAGCAATAGTGTTGTTTTTCTATATTGGATTCCTCATTCATCAGGCTTTGAAGGCCTTTTGTTGGGACTGTGCGTGTAGGTGGTGGAGATAGTGGTTGAGAGTGAGTTGGTGAGCTGTGTTGTTTTGCTAGAGTATCCTTGTTGTATAGTAGACATGGAGATACATAGTTGTGAGGAGTGGCATGTTGTTCTTTTTGTTTGCGTCTGTTTAGGGTAGATGGTGTATGGGTTAGGGGTGGTGGTGGAGCATGTGGGCAATGTTTTAATGCTCTAAATTGCATAATGGATGAGAGGAGGGTATATGAGTGTTGTTGTGTTGACCTATTTGTGGTAGGTGTTGGTGAAGATAGAACATTTGGCAGTAAAGATGGGTTAGGATGTGTATTATTTGTGTAGTCATGAGGGTGGGAGTGGGTGTATATTTCTAATTCGTGACAGAATATATTCTGGAAATGTGTGGGTGAAAGAGGGAGATTTTGAAGTGCTAGTGTGTGTGTTTTGTTTAGTTATGTGGAGTAGTGAGAGCAGATATTGATGTAGTGGTTTTCTGAGAAGGATTTGTATGTAAAGTACTGTTAGTGAATGGCTGTTGAATGATAAAGAGAGTGCTGATGCATTTTGGAAAAGGGTGCATGTGGTTTGTGATAAAGGGTGGACAAGAGTTATGGGTGTCTGTTAGATTTGATAGCTTTAAGAGGCAATGTGTGTGGTAGAGTAAAGTGTAAGAATTGTTTGGCTGTGTGTTTCTGGTAAAAAGTGGAGAAGAGTGTTGGTGGATGATATGATGGAGTGTTGAATAAAGGTTTGGTGGTGACAGAACAGGGTTTGTTAGGAGCAAGTAGGGGTAGAGTTGGTGTTTTGTATGAACAAGAACTGTGTGTCTGGATGGATTAATGTTACGCTTAATGGGGCTTTGTGTTGCATTGGTGATGTGTGGATTTGTTAGTGGCATAGGACAGAGTCGTGGTTTGTGTGAGAGTGAAGGTACTATTGTGTGGCAGTTGGGGTAGAAGGATGTACAGTTGTGGTTTGTGGGGTTTTGTAATGGTAGTTGAGACATTGAAATGTGGATAGGGTTTGTTTGTAGTAAATGAGTGCATTTGCTGTGAGTGTGCTCTAATTTTCGAGGGTTTTGATGAGTTAAGGTGGTGGCTGGTAAATGGAAAAAAGGGTAGCATTTCTGACCCTAGGCCCAACCTGCCCCAGCAGGACCAAACAAGCAACTGCCCTTGTCCTCTCCGCCCTTAGCCTTGACGCCCAGGCTGATAAGCCCTGAGCCCTAAGGTTAAATAGCCCTAGGCCAGGTGGCCTATGGCCAATGAGAACTCTAGCCCTAACCCTAACCAATCAAAATCCTATCCCTAAGGATTTGGATCAATGGGTGATCTGACCCTTTCAACCAATCAGATGCTAAACCCTGAGCCCTAAGTCCAATAGAAACCCTAGCCCTAAAACCAGAATCCCTGAACTATCAGTCAATCAGAACTCTAACTCTGAGCTCTAAGTCTGATAGGAACCCTAGACCTAGGAACCAATAAGAGGACAGATGCAACAACCAGTAAGAAAGGTGCTGCTCCTGAAGTCAGATTCTCCTAGGATATAGAAACAAAACACACTCTGTAGTTCCTGTTCAACCCTGCCAGTAAGGCCCAAATCCAAAGCCACTAAAAATACTTTTTCTAGCCAAACACAAGTGCTACATACACTTTCCAAGGACAATTTAAACCATAAAGCAGATTAAGTAATCTCTTAAACACATTCTGCTTAGCCTCTGAGGTGCATTATGTACTTCACCTTGTAAAAAAGGGAGGGGTGGATTGCCTTCTACAGCGTCAGCACAGTATAGGGGAAAACTAGGAGAGAAATGTAAACAGTTACAGGCAGAAAAAACATCAGTTTTGCACAATGCACAGAAACCAAGAGGTAAATTTAAGCAGTCACGGGTAGAGGAAAAAGCAGCTTTAAAGTTTCAAGAATACACAGCACGGAGTCTGTGTTCTTACTTCATTCTTTGTCTTTTGCTCACTGGGCTTTTAGGGCACAGAGAAGCTGGGGCTACACAATGGATGTGACTGTCTTGGGGTTCCCTCCACAAACTTTAAGCGCCTGTGCAAGTGTGAGAGAAGGGTTCAGGGTTGTTTGGGAGCTAGAGTGCCAATTAACAAAGCACAGGCTGGTTGGCAGGAGCCATGTGGGGATAGAAGGAAAAGGGACTGTGTTGTATTCATTGTATACAGCTCCGATGTGCACGAACAGATATATTTGAAATATACTGAAGCTGCTTTCTGTAAAACTTGAAGATAAATCCAAGGTTTGGTTATATTTGGTGAAACTTTGGCCCATATCTGGCCTGACAAGTCAAAGCAAGGATTTGGAGTTAATTAAACTGCTGTAACGGTGGAAAGAATGTTATCATCCAAAGAGTTTTAATGTTTTATTCTTGTTCATAATGTGTAGCCATTGACTGTTATAGTGACATAAAACTGAATAAAGGTTTAAATTACATGAACACCTTGCCTGAAAATACAACATTGTTGCAAGAATAGCATGTTTATTTTAATATGATAATTCTATTTTCAACAGGATGTTAATTTCTTAGCTCTGTCTTTGATCTACTGTTAAGACCTTTAACATTATGTTTTTGGGACTGTGTGCAATACTCTGAATTGAGTCCTCATGAAGCTCTTTCAAAAAGGCATATGTCTGCCATTGACTCTTGGAAAAAGCTTTATTATCAGTTCACTCTTAATCCAATGTTTAGGCCATTAATGTTCCACAAATAATTATTTAAATTCATGTGCTCTCATGACATTTAAGCTTGCTATAACATATATTTTTTCAATGTGTTACCACTCTGAAATTTAGAAATATTGCCTTAGTGTATCTTTAGATGCAACAGCCATATTCTTGCTCAGTGTTAAACCAATTCTACCAGGTTGTGGCCATCTCTGATGTGTAAACCTCATGCGTTGCCTGGTATACAAAATACCTCAAATAGCTGCCTTAGCTCTCATAGTTTACATACTCATACCAATATATAGTTTGAGTGTGTACTATCCCACGGTTTCTGTTTCTGCACCTGTATAATCTTATGTTATGGTTTCATCGCATAATCTCTAGTGGAGCTCTGTACATAAAAGCATATGCATTTGAGTTCTGTACTTTGTGCATTTAGCTTTATACTCATGAGACACACAAGGATCCCGTTGTTTTTCAACATTGTGATTCAGGGAATGTTTTTGCTAATAAACATTTTCAGACTTCGTAGATTAATGTGAGAACAGATTTCTATCACACCTCACAAAAGTGTTTCCTGTCATTTTGCAGTACACTTTCCCCAGGTTACATTATCCTTATTAGAATTTTCATCATGTTATTGCTTTTTGGGATCTATGCCCAAACTTCATGGAATCACATTTGACACCAGCTTTACTATTGAAGCATTCTCATTCTTATTGAAATTACTTATTACATATTAGTATTTGATTTTTGATGTTGCTTGATTTTAAATAAATGGCTCAATGATATAAAATTGGGCACAACAATATCAATTTTAAAAAATAAACATAAATAATTCTTAAGAAAAACACAAATATTGACTGCAAAAATATCACTGTTAATAATATCTTAAATACCCTAATTCCAATATTAAAAATAAAGAAATGCAAAATAGTGCAAGACTTAAAAATATAGAACATTGCTCAAGTATAAAAAATAACATGTAGTACCAAAATATTGTTAATAAGTTATACAAACATATTACAATGATATTTAAATTCCATTATATTAACACTACTTTATAATGGACAAAAAACAATAAATATTAAAATTGCTTTATAAAATATATAAACCCACAATAATTGTAAGTTCGTTATAAAACATATTAAATTAACATTATGCTAAAAATAATTAAACAGCATTTAAAAAAATAAAACAATCAATAAAACACCTATAAAAATAAATATTGATCAAAACATTATTTTAGGTCAAATGAACTTAAACAAGTTTTACTTCACAAATAAATATGTATACACTATTAACATATACACACTAATTAGTATCTAACAAATAAGGACTAAACTGACCAAACAATGGAAACATTGGAAACTACAAGCAAAAAAATTCAAATTACAACTAACTAACCAATACAAAACGTTTTCAATTAAATTACCACCATAAAAAGCTCACAAAAATGTATACATTAATTTGTAACAATATTGCCAATCCATTAAGAAAGTGACATTTTGCTGGACTCAACAAACAAAAAAGAAGATTCCAACTACAAAAAAGAAAGCCAACATTAAGTAACATAAATAAATAAAGCAAGATCCCAAATGTAATATTTATACACCAATATGAATATAAAACTCATTATTTATATTTCCCTAATACAGGAAAAACCAGTGTAGCAAATCTAACAACACAGTGATGAAAATACCAGAAGCACATTTTTAAACTACATCTTCCACAAACACACTGTAATAAGTAAGTAAATATAACTTTGCAGTACAAAAACCTAAGCCGTGTATAGTTTAAAAATAAATTAACATAAAAAAACCATAGCTATAAATAAAGATATTTTAACACATACTTCTATCAAATTTACTGTTCTAAATAGGCAAAAATCAGGCAGCTGCCCCATGGCTTGCAATAATATATTAAGACCTAACAAACATCGCTTATTAATAAAACAACATCAGATTTGTAACAATAAAATGTGAAAAAGGTAATGCATGTGTATATATTAATCCTAATTAAAAATGTATTTCTTACAAACATTTAATTATTAATATAAATCTAGAATTTACAGATATAATGGTGGAAATAGATGCTTACATCACCTCTCAAAAAGGAAAATTTGATTGTGTCACATATTCTATAATTATAGTCAAGAGACAACAGCATAGAAAATATGCACTGGAAATGCACAAAATATTATTTGATTGCATATTATGGGAGGGCTGCGACAAGAAGTGATGTAGTATTAAACGTTACAGAACATAATCACCCACCAAACATCATAAAAAAATAAGTTAGAAATGTAGAAATGATGTACAAGACCTTAGTGAAGCAGGGGGCTATTTAAAAAAATATCATAGCAAAAGTTGCTGACTACACTACAGGACAACTCCCAGGTATCCCAAACTTAAAAAGACTTACAGCAGAAACTGGAAAATTGACAACTGATGGCCCCGCTGCCCTTAAAATAATATAACAGCACTTATACTGAAAAGACAAAGCAAATAAAGCAGTTGAAGGGTGGCACAACTCTTTCCAAAGCACACTAAGCTGAAAGTACCCTACCTTCTATCAATTCCTAGAAATATTAAAAAAATTATAAATTGACCAAAAACTGAGAATAGAGCAAAGCTATTACCCAGCTAAAACCTACAATATCCAAAGAACCAAACCTGGCAGAGAGGTCTGCAGCGTTCTTTGATTGATGTTATTTATATACACTATTGGGGGATTTATGTTATTACTAATTTAGAAATACGTCCTCACTCATGGAGTAATCATTCACAGCTTAATATTACACCTGATCTTCATCCAATTATAAGGTGGGAGTCTAAGGTCCCCACATATGATGTGAGATCTTGCACAGACCTTGTTTATGTTTGGAAGCATGGGGCGAAAGATATTCTCATGAATTGGTTGAATAATGCATTAAAAGTGCTTCCTAATTTATTTATTTTTTATTGTTTTTGATGCTATTTTGTGCTCATTTGGGGATACTTTCCCAATGAGATTAAAAGTTCCCAGAGGGGTTGCAAAGCAGTTCCACAATTCCTACATATTTAGAGTTTCTAAATATTCCAAGTTGGAATAGAAAATTATTAAAGATATTCAAGAAGCAAAGTCCTGATTTGATCTTCAGTCTGTGTTTACTTCTTGCAATATGTGTACATTTTGGTTTACAATAGCCAAAAGCTTAGGTAGGGATACAAACAAAACTTTGACACTAGTAGATGAAGACACTTGGAGGCATATTTACAACGAAGTGACGGAGTGCAGCATTACCCTTGTTGGCTTAATCCAACACTCCGCCACTTCAGAAACGCAGGGCTGCACAATATTTACAACAATATGGTGCAGCCCTGCGTTTCCCCCTGCGCTGGTGCTAAACTTAGCAGCCTAGCACCAATGCAGGCACCCTTGCACCAGAGTGCAAGGGTGTCTGCCTTGAGGGGAAGATGTTTTACGTGCAGGAAGGTCTCCCTTCATGGCAAAACCAAAAAGGATGATGGACGGAGTGTTGAACATTGCAGGCACTCAGCCCCAGTCAACTGATTTGGGTTTGATCCATCATCATTCTTTAGCTCACTCCGCCACCCCAGTTCAGACATGGCCATATACAAATCAGTCTGACCCTGTGCCTCATGGGAACAGTCCAGCCCGAACTGCCAAGCCATGTCTACCCTGGACCGGAAACACGCATACTGAGAGCAGTTTCTGGCTAATCAGCCGTCATCAGCCAGGCTAGCTTGAATCCAGTGGCAAAGTGAGCAAGGGACCATTGTCTGGGCATACCCTGCCAACTTAGGGCGAACAAAGCAAAACCAAAGTAGATGATCGACGGAGTGTTGAACATTGCAAGCACTCACCCCCAGTCAACTGATCTGGGTTTAATCCATCATCATCCTTTAGCTCACTCCGCCACCCCAGTTCAGACATGGTCATATGTAAATCAGCCTGACCCTGTGCCTCATGAGAACAGTCCAGCCCGAACTGCCAAGCCATGTCTTCCGTGGACTGGAAATAAGCATCCTGGGACCGGTTTCTGGCTAATCAGCTGTCATCAGCCAGTCTAGCTTGAATCCAGTGGCAACGTGAGCAAGGGACCCACGTCTGGCCATACCCTGCCAACTTAGGGCGAACAAAGCAAAACCAAAGGGTATGATGGACGCAGTGTTGAACATTGCAAGCACTCACCCCCAGTCAACTGATCTGGGTTTAATCCATCATCATTGTGTAGCTCACTCCGCCACCCCAGTTCAGACATGGCCATATGCAAATCAGTCTGACCCTGTGCCCCATGGGAACAGTCCAGCCCGAACTGCCAAGCCATGCCTTCTCTGGACCGGAAACAAGCATCCTGGGACTGGTTTCTGGCTAATCAGCCATCATCAGCCTTCATGCACATAAACAATCATTAAATGACACTTTGCAACTTTTGGTTGCGATAGGTGCTTGTAAATATGCCCCGGGCACTCTGATTTTTGTTTATTTTATGCTTCAACTTCTTCTGACCTTCCTGAGCTGAATCAATTATTCTCTAATAGAGACTTTGGCTCTCTGAACTTGCTGTGGATGAAATTTTTCACGTTATTTCAGAACTAAATAATAGTTGAGCACAGGGAAAGGATAGTATACCAGCTTGTCTTTTAAAGCTGATCCTCATTTATAGGCTGGTATCCTGAAGCTGCTGTTTGATTACTGTTTGAAGGAAGATCCAATCCCCAAGTCTTAGTAAGGTAGTAACATCAATCATCCCTCTTTAAAAAAAGGGGATCGTAATTTTCCCAAAAATTATCATTCAATTACACTCTTAGACGTTACTGGGAAAAATGTTGCCAAAAAGTTTATTAAAACACTTACTTTCTAAAGCCTATGGAACAGTCAGGCTTTCAGAAGGCTTGTTCCACAATAGACAACATTGTGTGCTTATACATGCTCAGTGAAAAGTATGTGAAGGTACGCAAAATGAAGATATATGTTGCATTTGTTGATTTGAGCAATACTTTTGACTGACTCTATTGATCGTTCAACACTTTTGCATCAACTTGTGAAACTGGACATTTCGTATGACCTGTTTCTCCCATTGATATCTCTTCATTCTGATAATTGGTTGAATGTACTCTTGGGCACTAGCAATGGATATTCTGATAAAATTCCAGTAGGTAATGGCCTCAAACAAGGATGTATATTGGCCCCTCTGTTATGTTTTCCTTATTTGTCTGATTTTCCAACTTTTTTTCAGTCAAGGTGCCCTAGATCCTCCTAGATTTGGATCAAAGGAGATTTCAAATGTGTTGTATGTGGATAGTTTAGTATTAATGTCACTTACTCCTATTGGTTTGAAAAGCAATTTAACATTTTTGCCTCCTTTGCACTCTCACATAATCGTTCTGCAAGTGACAGGAAAACTAAATTCATGATAATGGGGGCCAGAAGTTTTAAGTTTTCTAGGTCCTTAATGGGAAAAAATTAGAGGTGGTAAAAGAGTACACATACTTAGGAGTGAGCATCTTCAACAACTTGTAATTGGTTCCTCAAGCTACATTATAGTTTTCTAAATCATATTCTACAGGAATTGGCCTTTTTTTAATGCATGGGGAGGAGAGATGTTCAATCACTTTTAAATGTGTATACAGGTAATATTACCCCTATCGCATTATATGGTATGTAGTCAAGGACACTTTCCGTGTTCAAAATGTTATCCAACATTGAATCCATCCTGTGGAAACGACACCTTGGTGTAAGTCCTTCCAACTTGGTTGAAATGATTTGCAGGAAGCTGAGTTTGACTGGTGTAGATTTTTGAGCTTACTGCCAGGTTATTTATTACTTTTCTGACTGGACTGTTTAGCAGTCTGAAAAATACATTGGAAAAGTTATTTGGCAAGAGCCTTGGAGGATAATAAAGGGATCTATGCACTTAAGACTGTTTACAATCATAGTTTACATCAGATGGCCGTGATGAGGTGCCACATTTTCTGACTAGTGGTGCTTTAAATTGTCACTTGAAGAAGATTGCTAAAATTAGAAGTTTTTTTCAATACTTGCAATATTTTGTACTGATATAAAGACTTCATTTGAGCTGTATGTTTGTACGATGTGGTGAAATACAATTTCATTTAAATGCCAGTTTATGTCCTTGTCTGTCAGGACATGTGAATACTTATGCGGGAGTAGAAGACAAAAACTAGCCACCCATACCTTGCTGCAGCAGCCTTGGATAATATCACAAGGCGTACTGGTTCAAAGTATGGTGGAGGGGGCTAGGACGGGAACACCGCTGAGTAGATCCTGTTGACGGTGAAGACTCATTAGTGTGTGGTCCTTGGAATACATTCTTGATTTGGTGAGTATGATACTATTAAGGATCTCTCCTACGAGATGGATGGCCCTCAAAACCAACAGTGGAAAAAGAATGAGTTTGACCCAGACCATTTAGATGCTGGTCTGTATACAATTAGCAACCACAGGCATAATGATGAACATATTGTTCTTCATTATCGTGCAACTCATGCTCCCATCTCACGTACCAAACTCTCACTTAAACAACAAAGTATGAGAGTACATACTTGGACTTTTGCCAAATTATATGAATTAAATCTTTCCTGAGGATTCTTTACAAGATTTGCAGTCTCAGGTGTGGCAATCAGTCTGTGAGTGTTTCTCTTTACCCAAGAAAAATAAAATCTTTCTCTTGCGCTTGTAATCAGACTTTTAATTTTTGATTCTCATGATTCGTTTGTCAGGGTTATCTTCAGATCCTGTGAGAATGGCGCTCACTCAAACTGCTTTCACTTTTTCAACAAAAAAAAACTAGTCTTCGTCTTTCTAAGAATTCACAAACAAAATAACAGATTCACAGCCCATGTAGTTTCATTCACTACTTTAAACAATGTAATTTCCTTTTCTCCAGGGAAGTTCAAACAAAGTATTTTACTCTCTGTAAAAAATATCACTAAGTCTTGGTCTTCTGAGTTTCTGTCTTGTAAAAAAGCATTATTTTCCTCAATAGACGCTACCTAAATCCCTTTAAATTTTGTGTCTCTTCCCTCTACGAACACTGCTGCTATGTGGATAGAGACTCAATAACTGGCAGTTGAAGCAGGGTGTGCTCTCTTTTTGCGGTGGAGCTACGCTCAGATCTACTGGCATGTGAAGTAGGATGTGGTCTCCTTTTATTGTGGGGCCACACTGAGATCCAAAATGACTGCCAATGTTCCAGAAGGCAGGACAAAATTTAACCAAGCCTCTGCAATGGAACAAAAATGTTGTAAACCGCATTGTGGTCTAGGGCAGGGATGGTGGGTTCGAGCCTTTGTCCTCATTCTGACTGTCTCAGGAACCATGTCACTGGATGTGGGATAACACAAGAAGGAGTAGGAGGGGGTCCCTAACATCTTATGCAAAGATGTTTTTATGAAATTTAGGTTTAATCAATCAATGATAAGTGAAAATGTATACATTAAAAAGGATATCTTATCTGGGTTGTAAATACTGTGGAGCTGTGAAACAGAATTTGAATCATGTTTTATTTTTTGAGTGGGTCTTTTATTTTGGCAGAGAAAATTCATAGCTCCTGTTATTTCAAAGCACTTTAGAGTAACACACTTTATTTATTGTAAAACCCTCCTAAAGTGAATGTCTGTTATCATCTGATGAGGTTTTTCGGATTGTCTCTTCCAGTAAATCAATCTATTTTTAAAATCTTTTTATCCTTTGTATCATAATGTATATTAAATGTTTTAGTTATAGATGTACTGCCTTAATTTGTGTAATTCTTTTACATAGTTGTTCTGTATTGTATTTATGTTCTTTTGCTTGTTGTGGTTTTAAGTGCATTCTACGGAGGCACTTTAAAGATTGATCAAATAAACAACAATAAACAGAACAAAATTCAAACATTTGTTAGCAATCCAGGCCTACCAAATAACTGCAATGACCTGGGACTCACGTTGTCATCAGGAACCATTTGTTATTCATTTCCTGTCGAATAGTATGAAAAACGTATGGTAGAATCATGCAATATATATGTTGTATCTATTAAAAGTACAAAAAAGACTGTCTCTTTATAATATTCATTGTATTGGATGTGATGTTACAGTCATCAATAAAGTATGTTAAAAAAATAAAACTACTACAACTAACAAAAACATACCATATTAATTTATGTATAAATATTATTGTAACTATTTTTACTATTCAGTCAAAAAATATATTTTTAAATAAAATAGGATGCAATTCAGACAGGTAAACAAATATAAGTCAAATAAACATTAAGAAATACAAAAATATACAGTTAAAAAAAAGCATAGCACTTCCTTCAAACACAACACCTACAACCAATAATTGCAACTTAACAGAAGATTGCAAAATTACAGACAACTATAAATAGAGGAACATTTCTCACCCATTAATAGTAAATAAAATATAACTTACAGTTTTGTCTATGTGGAATTATTCAGCAAAACCGAAATCCACAAAAATAGACGAAAAAATATGTAAAAATATTATAGATAAAAAAAACAAATGCACAAGAAAAATCACAATACTCAGAACGCTTCATCAACCCAACAATTTTAAATAGAAAAACTGCTTCATGGAAACTGAAAAAATTAAAAATAATATTTGCTAAAATATAATGTGTTTTATTTCTTTTTTCTTAAAAGCATCCAAAAATAGTCCTTGAATCTGACAAATAACCTGTGAAAAAGCATGAAATACACACCCACACCAAAAAATATAAACATTACTTAAACACTACAAATAACATAACATTAACTATAAATGACATGTATATAAGAGAAAAAGCTAAATATTACATTAAACCATGCATAAGTTACTGAACTACAACCTTACACTTAAACACTATACTGAAACAAAACACTAACCTACACTAACTATACTAACCCTAAACTCATCCCTCCCCCAACCACCTAATACCCAAAAAGTAACTCAAAAGTATTCTTTTTTTTAATTGGATTTTTATTAAAGATACATGTACATCATATGATCATAAAAAACATACAGCATATGACATTTATGCATTTCGGGCTCACTTGCAGTTGGTACACATTAAACATCAAGTCTTCTTTGGCTACACAATTATGTCTAAATTTTATACCACAGCCGAAAAAGATCAGAACAATGTTCAAAGTGCTGATATGTCATTAGCCGCAGTGCCGACTGCTACTTGATTCAGCTGTAAGTGCCTACTTGCCTCCTGTGCAGTCAGCTTTAGCTTATCAATTAAAGATGGAACCAACATTCAGTCCCCATTTACTCAGCCCATTGACTAGTGCTAGGGGCAAGAAAGGGAGCCGGATGTGGGTGTTCAATCAGCGTGTTCACGCAGGTAGGTCAGTAGCGGATCCCAGATATCCCTGGGGCGTGTTGAGGGTGCCAACAACTCAGCATATGTGGTAAGTTGATCCTTACAGAATATCAAATCAGTAAGCCACTTCTTAAATTTGGGGGCGTGTCCCCGACCCCACCCACACACCACCTGCCTTTTTGCTAATAACATACTCAGTGCCGTGAATTTCCTATGCAGCAGTGGAAGCTCTTCCGTATATCCCAATAATGTGACAATAGGCAACATTGGAATGTGAGACCCAGTCATCTTAGACAAAGCATCCAGAAACTTCCCTCCAGTATTTCTGTATTACTTTACACTGCCACACCAGGCATAAAAACCCAGCGCCTTCACACCTGCACCCATCACATCGGTTATCCTCAGCTTGTAACTGTACAGACGTACAGAGGTGCAGGGGTATAATAAGCCCAGTGTATGAATTTAAAGTGTATTATCCGTAGGTGACTGCTTGCTGTAATGGCCTCTGTCTGCTTGCAGCAATATTCGGCTTGCTTATCTGTCAGCATGGTATCTAGTTCAAGTTCCCATCCCCTTCTCACCTCCTGCTGTGTGCACGGGCGTTCCAGTGAAGCCGTACTGTACAGCCTGGACACCACGTGTGTTGCCCCAGTCATTTGGAAAAAGAGTGTGCAAAGTGTTACATCTAGATGGCTCATGAGGGAAAGCAGGAGTATTTGCTTTTATCCCATGCCTAAGCCTGATATATAGGAAGGTTTCTAATGGTGTGGCGCTCCCCCTACAAGAGTGTTTGTCTGTCTTTGAATATGCCCTTTTATTTATTTATTATTTATTTATTTAGCGATTTATAAAGCGCCTGGTGACCCAAGGGCATCCCCGCGCTATAGAAGTTGAAATCCAGTAGAGGGGGAAAGGGGGAGGAGGGGCGTTTAATTGGGAAATAGGTGTGTTTTCAGTTTTTTTCGAAATACCATGTAGTTGGGTTCAAGTCTGAGTGAACGTGGAAGAGCGTTCCATCCCGTGGCTGCTTGGACAGAAAAGCGACGTCCTCCTGTGCGTGTCTTTTTGAATCTGGGGATGTTAGCCAGGTGCTCATTCTCAGATCGTAGAGATCTGGGTGCTTTATAGTGAGTGATCATGTTGCTGAGTATCGCGGGACCAGCTCCGTTGATCAGCTTATGTGTCGTACACATGGCTCTGAAATGCACCCTTTGGCGCACCGGAAGCCAGTGCAGGTCCCTGAGGGCAGGTCTGGCGGAGATTCTTGGTGGAAGATTGGTGATCAGACGTGCTGCAGCGTTCTGTGTCCGCTGTAGTTTTGTCAGGGTGGCCTCAGGGGCTCCCAGTCCTCCCAGGTAGACCATTTTGCTATAGTCCAGGCGAGACAGAACTAGCCCCTGGATAAGCAATTTCCTGGAAGCAGGTGGCAGTAGGGGGAGAATTTTGCGAGTCGTGCGCATGAGCCCGAAACAGGTGCCCGAGGTTTTGGCTGCTTGCGTCTTCATAGAAAGCTCTGGTTCGAGCCATACGCCGAGGGTCTTGATTTCACGCTTCGGGGGGGGGGGGGATTTCTCCAAATACGGCGGGCCAGAGTGCTGGAGGGATGGTTGTCCATTGTTTCCCCAGGAGCATCACTTCCGTCTTTGACCCATTTAATTTTAGCGATGAGTCGCTCATCCAGCTATGGATATCTGTGAGTAATATTACCCCTATCGCATTATATGGTATGTAGTCAAGGACACTTTCCGTGTTCAAAATGTTATCCAACATTGAATCCATCCTGTGGAAACGACACCTTGGTGTAAGTCCTTCCAACTTGGTTGAAATGATTTGCAGGAAGCTGAGTTTGACTGGTGTAGATTTTTGAGCTTACTGCCAGGTTATTTATTACTTTTCTGACTGGACTGTTTAGCAGTCTGAAAAATACATTGGAAAAGTTATTTGGCAAGAGCCTTGGAGGATAATAAAGGGATCTATGCACTTAAGACTGTTTACAATCATAGTTTACATCAGATGGCCGTGATGAGGTGCCACATTTTCTGACTAGTGGTGCTTTAAATTGTCACTTGAAGAAGATTGCTAAAATTAGAAGTTTTTTTCAATACTTGCAATATTTTGTACTGATATAAAGACTTCATTTGAGCTGTATGTTTGTACGATGTGGTGAAATACAATTTCATTTAAATGCCAGTTTATGTCCTTGTCTGTCAGGACATGTGAATACTTATGCGGGAGTAGAAGACAAAAACTAGCCACCCATACCTTGCTGCAGCAGCCTTGGATAATATCACAAGGCGTACTGGTTCAAAGTATGGTGGAGGGGGCTAGGACGGGAACACCGCTGAGTAGATCCTGTTGACGGTGAAGACTCATTAGTGTGTGGTCCTTGGAATACATTCTTGATTTGGTGAGTATGATACTATTAAGGATCTCTCCTACGAGATGGATGGCCCTCAAAACCAACAGTGGAAAAAGAATGAGTTTGACCCAGACCATTTAGATGCTGGTCTGTATACAATTAGCAACCACAGGCATAATGATGAACATATTGTTCTTCATTATCGTGCAACTCATGCTCCCATCTCACGTACCAAACTCTCACTTAAACAACAAAGTATGAGAGTACATACTTGGACTTTTGCCAAATTATATGAATTAAATCTTTCCTGAGGATTCTTTACAAGATTTGCAGTCTCAGGTGTGGCAATCAGTCTGTGAGTGTTTCTCTTTACCCAAGAAAAATAAAATCTTTCTCTTGCGCTTGTAATCAGACTTTTAATTTTTGATTCTCATGATTCGTTTGTCAGGGTTATCTTCAGATCCTGTGAGAATGGCGCTCACTCAAACTGCTTTCACTTTTTCAACAAAAAAAAACTAGTCTTCGTCTTTCTAAGAATTCACAAACAAAATAACAGATTCACAGCCCATGTAGTTTCATTCACTACTTTAAACAATGTAATTTCCTTTTCTCCAGGGAAGTTCAAACAAAGTATTTTACTCTCTGTAAAAAATATCACTAAGTCTTGGTCTTCTGAGTTTCTGTCTTGTAAAAAAGCATTATTTTCCTCAATAGACGCTACCTAAATCCCTTTAAATTTTGTGTCTCTTCCCTCTACGAACACTGCTGCTATGTGGATAGAGACTCAATAACTGGCAGTTGAAGCAGGGTGTGCTCTCTTTTTGCGGTGGAGCTACGCTCAGATCTACTGGCATGTGAAGTAGGATGTGGTCTCCTTTTATTGTGGGGCCACACTGAGATCCAAAATGACTGCCAATGTTCCAGAAGGCAGGACAAAATTTAACCAAGCCTCTGCAATGGAACAAAAATGTTGTAAACCGCATTGTGGTCTAGGGCAGGGATGGTGGGTTCGAGCCTTTGTCCTCATTCTGACTGTCTCAGGAACCATGTCACTGGATGTGGGATAACACAAGAAGGAGTAGGAGGGGGTCCCTAACATCTTATGCAAAGATGTTTTTATGAAATTTAGGTTTAATCAATCAATGATAAGTGAAAATGTATACATTAAAAAGGATATCTTATCTGGGTTGTAAATACTGTGGAGCTGTGAAACAGAATTTGAATCATGTTTTATTTTTTGAGTGGGTCTTTTATTTTGGCAGAGAAAATTCATAGCTCCTGTTATTTCAAAGCACTTTAGAGTAACACACTTTATTTATTGTAAAACCCTCCTAAAGTGAATGTCTGTTATCATCTGATGAGGTTTTTCGGATTGTCTCTTCCAGTAAATCAATTTATTTTTAAAATCTTTTTATCCTTTGTATCATAATGTATATTAAATGTTTTAGTTATAGATGTACTGCCTTAATTTGTGTAATTCTTTTACATAGTTGTTCTGTATTGTATTTATGTTCTTTTGCTTGTTGTGGTTTTAAGTGCATTCTACGGAGGCACTTTAAAGATTGATCAAATAAACAACAATAAACAGAACAAAATTCAAACATTTGTTAGCAATCCAGGCCTACCAAATAACTGCAATGACCTGGGACTCACGTTGTCATCAGGAACCATTTGTTATTCATTTCCTGTCGAATAGTATGAAAAACGTATGGTAGAATCATGCAATATATATGTTGTATCTATTACAAGTACAAAAAAGACTGTCTCTTTATAATATTCATTGTATTGGATGTGATGTTACAGTCATCAATAAAGTATGTTAAAAAAATAAAACTACTACAACTAACAAAAACATACCATATTAATTTATGTATAAATATTATTGTAACTATTTTTACTATTCAGTCAAAAAATATATTTTTAAATAAAATAGGATGCAATTCAGACAGGTAAACAAATATAAGTCAAATAAACATTAAGAAATACAAAAATATACAGTTAAAAAAAAGCATAGCACTTCCTTCAAACACAACACCTACAACCAATAATTGCAACTTAACAGAAGATTGCAAAATTACAGACAACTATAAATAGAGGAACATTTCTCACCCATTAATAGTAAATAAAATATAACTTACAGTTTTGTCTATGTGGAATTATTCAGCAAAACCGAAATCCACAAAAATAGACGAAAAAATATGTAAAAATATTATAGATATAAAAAACAAATGCACAAGAAAAATCACAATACTCAGAACGCTTCATCAACCCAACAATTTTAAATAGAAAAACTGCTCCATGGAAACTGAAAAAATTAAAAATAATATTTGCTAAAATATAATGTGTTTTATTTCTTTTTTCTTAAAAGCATCCAAAAATAGTCCTTGAATCTGACAAATAACCTGTGAAAAAGCATGAAATACACACCCACACCAAAAAATATAAACATTACTTAAACACTACAAATAACATAACATTAACTATAAATGACATGTATATAAGAGAAAAAGCTAAATATTACATTAAACCATGCATAAGTTACTAAACTACAACCTTACACTTAAACACTATACTGAAACAAAACACTAACCTACACTAACTATACTAACCCTAAACTCATCCCTCCCCCAACCACCTAATACCCAAAAAGTAACTCAAAAGTATTCTTTTTTTTAATTGGATTTTTATTAAAGATACATGTACATCATATGATCATAAAAAACATACAGCATATGACATTTATGCATTTCGGGCTCACTTGCAGTTGGTACACATTAAACATCAAGTCTTCTTTGGCTACACAATTATGTCTAAATTTTATACCACAGCCGAAAAAGATCAGAACAATGTTCAAAGTGCTGATATGTCATTAGCCGCAGTGCCGACTGCTACTTGATTCAGCTGTAAGTGCCTACTTGCCTCCTGTGCAGTCAGCTTTAGCTTATCAATTAAAGATGGAACCAACATTCAGTCCCCATTTACTCAGCCCATTGACTAGTGCTAGGGGCAAGAAAGGGAGCCGGATGTGGGTGTTCAATCAGCGTGTTCACGCAGGTAGGTCAGTAGCGGATCCCAGATATCCCTGGGGCGTGTTGAGGGTGCCAACAACTCAGCATATGTGGTAAGTTGATCCTTACAGAATATCAAATCAGTAAGCCACTTCTTAAATTTGGGGGCGCGTCCCCGACCCCACCCACACACCACCTGCCTTTTTGCTAATAACATACTCAGTGCCGTGAATTTCCTATGCAGCAGTGGAAGCTCTTCCGTATATCCCAATAATGTGACAATAGGCAACATTGGAATGTGAGACCCAGTCATCTTAGACAAAGCATCCAGAAACTTCCCTCCAGTATTTCTGTATTACTTTACACTGCCACACCAGGCATAAAAACCCAGCGCCTTCACACCTGCACCCATCACATCGGTTATCCTCAGCTTGTAACTGTACAGACGTACAGAGGTGCAGGGGTATAATAAGCCCAGTGTATGAATTTAAAGTGTATTATCCGTAGGTGACTGCTTGCTGTAATGGCCTCTGTCTGCTTGCAGCAATATTCGGCTTGCTTATCTGTCAGCATGGTATCTAGTTCAAGTTCCCATCCCCTTCTCACCTCCTGCTGTGTGCACGGGCGTTCCAGTGAAGCCGTACTGTACAGCCTGGACACCACGTGTGTTGCCCCAGTCATTTGGAAAAAGAGTGTGCAAAGTGTTACATCTAGATGGCTCATGAGGGAAAGCAGGAGTATTTGCTTTTATCCCATGCCTAAGCCTGATATATAGGAAGGTTTCTAATGGTGTGGCGCTCCCCCTACAAGAGTGTTTGTCTGTCTTTGAATATGCCCTTTTATTTATTTATTATTTATTTATTTAGCGATTTATAAAGCGCCTGGTGACCCAAGGGCATCCCCGCGCTATAGAAGTTGAAATCCAGTAGAGGGGGAAAGGGGGAGGAGGGGCGTTTAATTGGGAAATAGGTGTGTTTTCAGTTTTTTTCGAAATACCATGTAGTTGGGTTCAAGTCTGAGTGAACGTGGAAGAGCGTTCCATCCCGTGGCTGCTTGGACAGAAAAGCGACGTCCTCCTGTGCGTGTCTTTTTGAATCTGGGGATGTTAGCCAGGTGCTCATTTTCAGATCGTAGAGATCTGGGTGCTTTATAGTGAGTGATCATGTTGCTGAGTATCGCGGGACCAGCTCCGTTGATCAGCTTATGTGTCGTACACATGGCTCTGAAATGCACCCTTTGGCGCACCGGAAGCCAGTGCAGGTCCCTGAGGGCAGGTCTGGCGGAGATTCTTGGTGGAAGATTGGTGATCAGACGTGCTGCAGCGTTCTGTGTCCGCTGTAGTTTTGTCAGGGTGGCCTCAGGGGCTCCCAGTCCTCCCAGGTAGACCATTTTGCTATAGTCCAGGCGAGACAGAACTAGCCCCTGAATAAGCAATTTCCTGGAAGCAGGTGGCAGTAGGGGGAGAATTTTGCGAGTCGTGCGCATGAGCCCGAAACAGGTGCCCGAGGTTTTGGCTGCTTGCGTCTTCATAGAAAGCTCTGGTTCGAGCCATACGCCGAGGGTCTTGATTTCACGCTTCGGGGGGGGGGATTTCT